>NC_137276.1:97002500-107002500 GCF_054371585.1 Giraffa tippelskirchi
CAGATTGATTATATTCTTTGCAGCCAAAGATGGAGAAGCTCTATACAGTCAGCAAAAACAACACAGGGAGCTGACTGTGGCTCAGATCATAAACTCCTTATTGCCAAATTCAGACTTAAATTGAAGAAAGTAGGGAAAACCACTAGACCATTCAGGTATGACCTAAATCAACTCCCTACGATTATACAGAGGAAGTGAGAAATAGATTTAAGGGACTAGATCTGACAGAGTGCCTGATGAACTATGGACAGAGGTTCATGACATTGTAGAGGAGACAGGGAGCAAGACCATCCCCAAGAAAAAGAAATGCAAAAAGGCAAAATGGCTATCTGAGGAGGTCTTACAAATAGCTGTGAAAAGAAGAGAAGCCAAAAGCAAAGGAGAAAAGGAAAGATATACCCATTTGAATGCAGAGTTCCAAAGAATAGCAAAGAGAGATAAGAAAGCCTTCCTCCATGATCAATGCAAAGAAATAGAGGAAAACAATAGAATGGGAAAGGCTAGAGGTCTCTTCAAGAAAACTAGAGATACCAAGGGAACATTTCATGCAAAGATGGGCTCAATAAAGGACAGAAATAGTATGGACCTAACAGAAGCAGAAAATATTAAGAAGAGGTGGCAAGAATACACAGAAGAACTATACAAAAAAGATCTTCACAACCCAGATAATCACAATGGTGTGATCACTCACTTAGATAGCCAGACTTCCTGGAATGTGAAGCCAAGTGGGCCTTAGGAAGCATCACTATGAACAAAGCTAGTGGAGATGATGGAATTCCAGTTGAGCTATTTCAAATCCTGAAAGATGATGCTGTGAAAGTGCTGCACTCTATATGCCAGCAAATTTGGAAAACTCAGCAGTGGCCACAGGACTAGAAAAGGTCAGTTTTCATTCCAATCCCAAAGAAAGGCAATGCCAAAGAATGCTCAAACTACCACACAATTGCACTCATCTCACAGGTTAGCAAAGTAATGCTCAAAATTTTCCAAGCCAGGTTTCAACCGTACACGAATCGTGAACTTCCAGATGTTCAAGCTGGATTTAGAAAAGAGAGGAGCCAGAGATCAAATTGCCAACATCCTCTGGATCATTGAGAAAAGCAAGAGAGTTCCAGAAAAACATCTATTTCTGCTTTATTGATTACGACAAAGCCTTTGACTGTGTGTATCACAACAAACTGTGGAAAATTCTGAAAGGGATGGGAATACCAGACCACCTGACCTGTCTCTTGAGAAATCTGTATGCAGGTCAGGAAGCAACAGTTAGAACTGGACATGGAACAACAGACTGGTTCCAAATAGGAAAAGGAGTACATCAAGGCTGTATATTGTCACCCTGCTTATTTAACTTATATGCAGAGTACATCATGTGAAACACTGGGCTGGAAGAAGAACAAGCTGAAATCAAGACTGCCAGGAGAAATATCAATAACCTCAGATATGCAGATGACACCACCCTTATGGCAGAAAGTGAAGAAGAACTAAAGAGCCTCTTGATGAAAGTGAAAGAAGAGAGTGAAAAAGTTGGCTTAAAGCTCAGCATTCAGAAAACAAAGATCATGGCATCCAGTCCCATCACTTCATGGCAAATAGATGAAGAAACAGTGGAAAGAGTGGCTGACTTTATTTTGGGGGGCTCCAAAATCACTGAAGATGGTGACTGCAGCCATGAAATAAAAAGACACTTACTACTTGGAAGAAAAGTTACGACCAACCAGCTGCTGCTGCTGCTAAGTCGCTTCAGTCGTGTCCGACTGTGTGTGACCTCAGAGACAGCAGCCCACCAGACCCCTCTGTCCCTGGGATTCTCCAGGCAAGAATACTGAAGTGGGTTGCCATTTCCTCCTCCAATGCATGCGTGCATGCTAAGTCGCTTCAGTTGTGTCCGACTCTGTGCGACCCTATGGACAGCAGCCCACCAGGCTCCTCTGTCCACGGGATTCTCCAGGCAAGAATACTGGAGTGGGTTGCCATTTCCTTCTCCCTGACCAACCTAGACAGCATATTAAAAAGCAGAGACATTACTTTGTCAACAAAAGTCCATCTAGTCAAGTCTATGGTTTTTCCAGTGCCTATGTATGGATGTGAGAGTTGGACTGTAAAGAAGGCTGAGTGCCGAAGAATTGATGCTTTTGAACTGTGGTGTTGGAGAAGACTCTTGAGAGTCCCTTGGACTGCAAGGAGATCCAACCAGTCCATCCTAAAGGAAATCAGTCCTGAATGTTCATTGGAAGGACTGATGTTGAAGCTGAAACTTCAATACTTTGGCCATCTGATGCGAAGAGCTGACTCATTTGAAAAGACCCTGATGCTGGGAAAGATTGAAGGCGGGAGGAGAAGGGGATGACAAAGGATGAGATGATTGGATGGCATCACTGACTCAATGGACATGTGTTTGAGTAAACTCCGTGAGTTGGTGATGGACAGGGAGGCCCGTCGTGCTGCAGTCCATGGGGTCACAAAGAGTCAGACATGACTGAGCAACTGAACTGAACTAAACTGATATTCAAAAGTAACTAAGAGAGTAGATTAAAAATTCTCATCACAAGGAAAAAAGTTGCAACCATGTAGTTATAAATATTAACTAGACTTATTGTGGTGACCATGTCATAAGAAATGCAAATTTAGAATCAAGTTACATACCTAAAACTAATATAATATTGCATGCCAATTATAATCTCAATTAAAAAATAAAACTGAATCCACACCAGAACAGAGACAAGACAGCCCCATGTTATATAAGCCTTAACTTTGCATATTAAAGAAAAAAAATTGATTTAATTTCATATGCAGTATTTGTTCATTGTAGTAAGTATTTAAAATACTGTAAAATATAAAGGTAAAAATTGAAATCACCCATAATTTCACCTTTCAGAGATAACGCAGTTAACATTCTCATATATTTCTTTCTAATCTTTTTTCCACAAACTGAATACAAAGTGTCATAGGAGTTTAGAATTGGCAATAGTAAATTTTTATGCTGCTGCTAAGTCGCGTCAGTCGTGTCCAACTCTGTGCGACCCCATAGACAGCAGCCCACCAGGCTCCTCTGTCCCTGGGATTCTCCAGGCAAGAACACTGGAGTGGGTAATTTTTATACTATGTCTTAACAAATGTTTTATATTTTTGCATTTACAAAATAAATGAGACTGTGACATATTATAATTTTTCTAAGCTAATATCATGCAATTTTGACAATTTTATCATATTTCCTGTTTTAATATTTATTTATTTGGCTGCCTTGGGTCTTAGTTGTAGCATGTGAACTCTTAGTTGCAGCATGTGGGATCTAGTTCCCTGACCAGGCATCAAACCTTGGTCTCCTACATTGGGAGCATGGAGTCTTAGCCACTGGACCACCAGGGAAATCTTTATCATATTTCTTGAAGATGAAAAAATTTTTAACTGGAAAGTTGGGGGGACATTACAGGAACCCCCTCTCATCTATTATACTTACTATTAAATAATGTATCTAATTCTTTAGTTCATTTTATGTTATTAGCATTTCCCCATGTCATTAAATATGCTTAAAATATGATATGTGGAACATTTCAAAGCAAGGAAAATCTATTCAATATTTCATTGAAAGAGTTTCCTACTCCTCAACATTTAATATATTTTCAGATTTTTAAAAGTTATATATAATACTATGATGATATGAAACTAATATATATATATATATTCATATATAAATCAGGGTCTTCCCTATAGCTCAAACAATAAAGAATCTGCCTACAATGTAAGAGACCCAGGTTCGATCCCTGGGAAGGGAATGGCAGTCCACTCCAGTATTCTTGCCTGGAGAATCCCATGGACAGAGGAGCCTGGCAGGCTACAGTCTGTGGGATTACAAAGAGTCAGGCACGACTGAGCGACTAACACTAACATATATAAATCTCTGACCACATCTGCAATATTTCCTTAGGACAAACTCCTAGGAATGAGGCTTGTAGATTTTTATAGGATTTTTCTCTTCGATTCCAAAGAGACCCAGTATTGTTCTGAGAGGGTCTGGCCTGTAAAGTCTCTGGCCTTGGTCTGTCCAGGTGCTGGCCTTAGATTTAAACCTGAGATTTCGTGAATCCCTGGAGCATCTTTTTCAACCTAAAAGGTTGAAAAAGGTTGTTGACAATTTCACATCCATTCCTTTATAGACAACAGCCTTCTGAGTTTTCCTCTTTATTTGTTCCCTCCCTGTGCCCAGCTCAGACCATTCAGAAATGAAATGTGGTAATATGCACGTATCTGCTTATATATGTCTCCCTTTGCCTTGTGAACTCCTCTCAGCTCCACTTTAATGCCTTTTCTGCAGAGACTCCAGTGCCCAAGGATAGGACAGCCAGTATCAAAGCACTTAAAACTTTTTAAGTTCTGCCTCCCAGAGTCCTTCCAGTCAGGACTTCCATAACTACTTGCATTTTAAAAGAGGATCTCAGAAGAAGAACAATGTTCAGCTCAAAAGAAGGAATCACTAATGGTGGAAATCACAAAAACAAACAAACAATAAATCAAATCAGAGAGAGAGAGATTTGCATTAGGTCAATAGGAAGGGAAAGCTATTGAAATCAAGGGCTTGGCTGAACTTGCCTACCAGGAGTGAGAGAAGGAAGAAGATGAGCGAGTCCAATACGGTGCCCTTGGAAGTCAGTGGCCTGAGCTCTCAGGAGAGCGGCTGAGAGGGAGTGAACCAGAAGTCCAGATGGTGAGATGGGAAGACAGTGAGAGCCCCTGTCTGCCAGATGAGCAGTCTGGCCTCACACCTAAAGGCAACAAGACAGTACCACTCTGTGGTCTCAGGCAAGAAGAAATTGTGCAGAAGTCAGCATCTGAAGATTCTTCTAGCAACTGTGGGCTTGACAAATTGCAGGGAAGAAAAACCAGGAGCAGAAAAATCAGCCACTAAATTGTGGCAACAATAATAGCTGATATTTACTAGGTATTGATTGTACGTCAGGCGCTGTGTTGTATCTCACGTATTAACTCATTTAAAAATCAGCCGAGATTTATGTTGTAAATATTATTATTACCCCATTTTATAGATAAGGAAACTGAGAAAGGGAGAGAGTAAATTACCTGCCTAAAGCTACCAGCTAGTAAGTAGGAGGGCAAGGACCCAAACCCAGATGCTTAGCCCCTACACCATGAACTGCCATGAGGATGGCGGCCTTGACTGTGGAGGCAGTTATGGCCTTGGGAAGAGAATGCATGTCTGCATCACTGTGCGAACAGTTTATGTTCTGGGATATGGGGAGGCAAAGGAAAAAAATGAAGACTGCATCTCAGAAATGTTCCAGAGGTGGTAAAGGCAGGAACAGGAGGTGAGAACTGTGTGGTGTCACAGGACTACAGCCATCACATGTCTGGAGGCACAGCTGCCTTCTGCAACTCACCAGACTGCAGATAAGCCCGGGCGGGGCTCTGCTGGACCCAGTGCAGCTGACATAGGAAGGGGTGGAGCTCCCTCTTACGGAAGAGGCACCTATTTTATGCCAGGCACTGGGCTAGCAGCTTGACATGTATCATCTCATTCACTTTTCATAACAAAACTATCTTTACTTCTGTTTTACAGACAACAAAACCAAGGCTCCAGAGAGTTATCCGATTTGTGTAAGGCATACAACTCTGAGAGCACCAAGATTTGAACTCAGGAAAGTCTGTGAGCTCCAAAGCCATCAGCTAAATAGTCTTTAGCCACTTCTGGCTGAAGATAACATTTCAGGTTCTAAGTCTGTGGGTCCTTCCTCCTTGTGCTCCCCAGAGGTGCCCCCTTTCCCATCAAGGAAGAAAGGCTGAGCCTTCCTTTGCTCAGACATGTCATTAACCCCCTCCCCACACTCCTCCTTTCTCCTACCCTCACCTAAAAGAAAATAATCTACTGGTCCCTGAACTTGTAGGTTGATGGATGTGTTTAGTTGCTTAGTCGTCTCCAACTCTTTGCGACCTCATGGACTATAGCCTGCCAGGCTCCCCTGTCCATGGAGATTCTCCAGGCAAGAATTCTAGAGTGGGTTACCATGCCCTCCTCCAGGAGATCTTCCCAACCCAGGGATCGAACCCAGGTCTCCCACACTCAGATGGTCTTTACTGTCTGAGCCACCAGGTAAGCCCAGGTTGATGGACAGTTTTCCTCAATTCATGACCTTGTTTGTATATTTCCTCCCCTTTTATAAACTCCCAGTCAGCAAGGTCACATGGGAGAAGCACAAGATGTGGAACCAGAAAGCCTGGGTTAAGAGTCACAGCCCCTCAGCTCATGGATGGATGATTATGAGCCAACCTTAATTTCCACATTGAGTTGTTGGGAGAATCAAGTGAAATGATGCATGTGAAACACTTTGTGAACTAGAAAGCCCAATGTATCTATTCCACAGCACCAACCCACTCTCTCTGGTCAGTCAGGATTGAGTCCAGAATAATGGTCCCCTGAGTGGCCTCCTCCACTTTAGGGGAGATGAAACTGTGGACAGGGAGGTCTGGGCATCCATCAGATGTCTGCTGCAAGCCAAACCATCTGCCTGCTGAGTCAGGGCTGGATTAAAGGCCAGGCAATACGGCTCCCATTTGTATGAGGCTTCACTACTTACAAAGTACATCCACATCTATTATGTATTGCCTCACAACCACCCTACAAGGCAGCAGTCCTATTCCTACTGTTCAAAATAGAAATCTGAGTCTTCAGAGAGGTGAGTGGTTGCCCAAAGTCACACAGTTACTGAGTAGAGAGCTGAGCTCACACTCTTGTCTTGGGCTTCCCAGTCCACTGCTGCTTCTGGCTTTTGAGGGGCAACCTGGGGTCCACAGGGCTGCTTCATCGCTAGGCTCATAGATATTCTGTGTAAGTAGATAGTTTTCTATAAACTGTGTATAAAATGTATGCTTGCATGAGTGCTCAATTGCTAAGGCATGTCCGACTCTTTGCGACCCCATGGACTGTAGCCCATTAGGCTCCTCTGTCCCTGGAATTTCCCAGGCAAGAATACTGGATTGTATTGCCATTTCCTCTTCTAGGAGATCTTCCTGACCCAGAGGCTGAACCTGTGTCTCCTGTGCCTCCTGCATTGGCAGGCAGGTTCTTTACTACTGATCCACCTGGAAAACCCTGTATAAATGTACGTGTGCTGTGCTTAGTCACTCAGTGGTGTCTGACTCTTTGTGACCCCATGGACTCTAGCCTGCCAGGTTCCTCTGTCAATAGGGATTCTTCAGGCAAAAATATTGGAGTGGGTTGCCATGCCCTCCTCCAGGGGATCTTCCCAACCCAGGGATCGAATTCAAGTCTCCCACATTGCAGGTGGATTCTTTATCATCTGAGCCACCAGGGAAGCCCTATAAATGTATAATTATGTATGGCTCAGATAGTGAAGAATCTGCCTGCAATGCAAAAGACCTGGGTTCGATTCTTGGGTTGGGAAGATCCCCTGGAGGAGGGCATGGCAACCCACTCCAGTATTCTTGCCTGGAGAATCCCCATGGACAGAGGAGCCTGGCAGGCTACAGTACACAGGGTCACAAAGAGTCAGACACCACTGAGCAACTAAGTGTAGCGCTGCTGCTGCTGCTGCTAAGTCACTTCAGTCATGTCCAACTCTGTGCGATCCCATAGATGGCAGCCCACCAGGCTCCACTGTCCCTGGGATTCTCCAGGCAAGAACACTGGAGTGGGTTGCCATTTCCTTCTCCAATGCATGAAAGGGAAAAGTGAAAGTGAAGTCGCTCAGTTGTGTCCAACTCTTCATGACCCCATGGACTGCAGCCTACCAGGCTCTTCCATCCATGGGATTTTCCAGGCAAGAATACTGGAGTGGGTTGCCATTGCCTTCTCTGAAGTGCAGCACAGCATGTATTAATTAAGCACACATTAATTTTGATTATAGCATCTTTTCATCTCCAGTTGGGAATACCTCAAGCATTCTGGAAGACCCTTGTGAATGCCATCAGCCCTAAACTGTGTCAATATAGCCTAATGGTTAAAATCACCTGCTCTCCAACAAGCCCCCTCTCCCCATTCCAGCTGGAGGTATTCTGCTATGTTCAATTTACCTCACTTAAGCCCAAGAACCAAGAGGTCCCCTGCAGGTGGAGAGGCAGCCAGGGAACTCTCACAGGGAATGCTCACAACCTCTGCTTGTTCAGGTCTTGGTCTAACCACCCATCTCCAGAAGCCATCCCTGACTCTGCTAAGCTTGCCAAAGTATCTCTTTTCTATTTACCCACAGTGTCCAGTGATAGACTTAGTCACTCTGTGGTGAGTATCAGTTGTTTGGATGATCCCCCCTCCAGACAGCTGAGGCCAGGGACGATATCTTACTTATTCCCTTCTTCCCCAGCACAGGACCCATTGATAAATGCTTCCGATATGAGTCAGTGAGTGAAGGAAAGAACACGTGGATAAATGGAAGGGTATTTACCTCCCCTCTAGCTCTTAAATTCTCCTCTACTCCTGCTCTTACATCAGAAAGGGCAGGAGGGGGGGCAATTAAGACCAGAAAAAATACTTTTAAAAAATAGCATCGATGGAAAGTTTTATTTTTCTTTAAGAGACCAGCTCTTTCAAGCCCACAGAGGGATGGCCCACAGCACAGAGCCTGGCCAGAGAAGCAAGCATGCTAAAATCCTCTCTTACATTCCTGATCCTCTGAACTTGTTTAAGGACAATGAATAACCTTTTCTGCATTCCTTCCCAAGTCACTATCATTCAAGTTGCAGTGACCAATGTTTTCTATGCAGCAGTTTTCATTTATTCATTTCCTTTGATAACTGCATTTTTTAAAAAATATACCTTAGATCTCTCTCCTTGACCTACAAAACAGCACAGCACACTCTGCATTCCCTGGGGACAGGTCCTCCCGAACCTTTATTCGGAGAACAGAGTGTGTGCCAGAGCTTGTCGTCCTTGGTGGAAAGTTTGATTCATCTCACCAGGGGACGGTTGGGGGCAATGCCAGCCTAGGCTTCCACTTCTTCCTTTAATGAAGTGGCAACTATTTGGACGATAAGGAGCCACTGAAAATTGGGAACATCTTACAAATGCAAAATGCTCTTTATATAGAAATGTATATCTCACTTTAGAATGTGTCCTGTAATAGTATTCTAATATAATAAGGATTCCTACAAGGAGTTTATAATAACTTGGGGAAATGTTTATGAAGTAACGTTAACTTTAAAAGCAAAATGTGAAATTATCTATACAGTATGTCCTCAATTATGGTGCTGAAAAGTGCACAAAGAAAAAAGAAAGACAGCTTTCTCATTTCATCCTCATAACAACCCTGCAGTGTTATGAGGAATTATTAAATAATTTGCCCAAAGCCATACAGCTATATGTGCAGCCCAAGGTCACAATGAGTGAATAGAAGTTTGATTGTGCACGTATATTTCATCCAGAAGGCAGTTTGGGAAAGGGGAGGGGCCCTGGGGCTCTGCTGGGAGATACGTGGCAGAATTGCCCTTCCCTAGCTCCGTGGAGCCTCATGTGGCCAAATGAGTTATTCTGGCCAGTGAAAGTGACTGAGGTGATGTAGCCCTTTCAGGTAGAAACTAGAAGCACCAAGGAGCATTCCTCACATTTTCCTGTGCTTTCCACCTAAAGATTGGCAGTCCTCCAGAGAAAGGCTGTCTTGGCAGCTGGATCCTAGAAGAAGGACAACATGAAGCAGAATTCCTATGTTGCACGAGTGAGAAGTAGTCCTGAGTTGTTTTAATCCAAGAGGTTTGGAGGGTGATTGACACCACAACATAAAAGAAAACCTGGCTTATTCTGCCAGATTCAGGGGCAGTGACCACTGAGGCCAGATGACATGAACACTCTCACATAACATCTGTTCAAACGGGATGTGGTGTGATGCTATAGAGGAGTTTGGGTCTCAGAAACAGACCTGAGTTTCAACACAAGCCATTAACCTGGTTAAACTTACTTTCATATTTTAAAACAAGGATTATGCTACATTCTGTAAAGAATAAGATAGTGCATATTAAAGTGCCTGCTACTTAGAAAAACACGATTGTATTTTGCAAAGATGCTCCAATCCCAATACATTTGGTAAGCAAGGTATAATTGTACCTTTCTGATTCTTAATCTGTTCTTTCTACCAATGAACAAAAAATTGTGATAACTTCAGTTTTCCCTCTACCAAACAGTAATAAATACACAATGTACAACATTAATAGGTTCATTATTTCTAAGAGGAAAAAACAGTGGTTATCATGATTTAAAAGCTCACCATTAATAAAAATTACTATTAAGGTAAAATTAAGAGAAAAGATAACATTATTAAAAATATATTTAACAAAGATAAAAATTGAGATTCAATCATGCATAACATCAATCTAAAGAAATAATGGTAAAAGTTAGGTCAGATAAAAAAAAAGAAATAATGGCATAACATAAGGAAATAATGGAATCTAACTTCCTTCAAATGCCTCCTCCACCAAATACACAGTTCCTGTCCTCAACATACTTCCAATCTGAGAAAATTAAATACACAGAAAATATTTAGCTCTAATGTGGTATGAAATTTTAGAATATTATGTTACTCTCCTACTACTCAGGCTTCTAAGTTGCTCAGTGGGTAAAGAATCTGCCAGCAATGCAGGAGACGCAGGCAGACGCCTATTCAATCCCTGGGTTGGAAAGATCCCTAGAGTAGATCACGGCAACCCACTCCAGTATTCTTGCCTGGAGAATTCCATGGACAGAGGAGCCTGGCGGACTACAGTTCATGGGGTTGCAAAGAGTCGGACACAACTAAAGCGACTGAGCACACACGTTCCTACCACTTCCTGGATCATATAACGAGTCCACTCTTTTTTTCTTGCTCCATGTTCCACCCCAAAACACACACACACACACACAAAACATATGTGGCTATGTAAGGTGTGACTAATATAATGCACCTGAATCTAAATCAGATCATTAAGTTGCATTAAGTTGCATTAAATTGCATATTTCTGTGAGTAGTGGGAAGCTTCCCTCTCCTTTTCCAATGCCAGATCAGGTCTTAGCACCTCCTTCTTAGGGCTCTCCCAAGAGCGTGGAGTCAGAAATCTATTAGTCAGAGACCAGGATATCTTCTTTGTATGTTTTCATAATTTTGTGGGTTGCCATAGGCACGTTGCTATAATGTCTCCTTTGTACACACCCTCAGTCCTAGGGTTAGCCTCGCTAAAAAGTGAAAGTCGCTCAGTCATGCCCAACTCTTTGTGATCCCATGGACTGTCTAGTCCATGGAATTCTCCAGGCCAGAATACTGGAGTGGGTAGCTGTTCCCTTGAATTGAACTGGAGTCTCCTGTACTGCAGGTGGATTCTTTACAAGCTGAGCTATCAGGGAAGACCTAGCCTCTCTGATGCAGAGACAAATCAAAGCTGCTCTGAGAGCTCCTGCTGGCTCCCTTAATAAGCACACCCTTCAGTTGTCCAAGGTTGATAATGAGGAAGGACCTCACGAGGCTGTGGCTGTGTCTGCCAGCCCTGATATGTCTGCTGAGACTGACCACCTCTACAGTTGCTGTACTTGCCCTAGAAGTGATACTCTGCCAATGCCATGATTCAGAGTTCTTCCCTTGGGGCCCCTCAGCCCCCTCCAAGGATGACTTCCTCCCATCCTCATTCAGTGCAGACAGTGTGGCCCAGTAATAGCCTGTGATGATAATGTCTCACTCTTGTTACTACTGCTGCTCCCCAGGTCCCCCCAAAGTGACAGCCTCCTCAAAGAAACCACTTATCTTGCCCCACTCTAGTAGACACACCAACAGGAAGTGACCAGATAGCCTCCCCTCCCCCACCCCCACTCTCTAGATCTAGTCTAGTCCTGCTTGTGACCAAAGGAACAAGCTTAGACTCCCCCAGGGCAAGCGCATAGGACTGTTTGTGGAAAATGGGATTGTAGGTACCTAGGAGAGGGGTGGGTTAAAGGCATGTCCTGCCAGCCTTGTCTACTTAGACACTCAGGACACTCAGTCATGTGTTGCAGCAGCAAGCAGCATCTCTCACTTCAGAAATTACTTCATCACAGGCTCCACCAAAACCCAAACCCTTTCTCCATCTGGAGAGTTCTCCAGAAAGACATTCCCTGTCACTGTCAGCCCATTGTTGCTTCATGCTGCTGTCTCTTTTTATAATTATTATTATTGGAGTACAATTGCTTTACAGTGTTGTGTTAGTTTCTGCTGTATAGCAAAGTAAATCAGCTATATGTATACATATATACATTTGTATATATCCTTTCCTTCTTGGATCTCCCTCCCACCCATCTAGGTCATCACAGAGAGCTGAGCTCTCTGCACTATACATCAGGTTCCTACTAACGACCTATTTTAAACATAGTAGTGTATATATGTCAATCCCAATTTCCCAGTTGTTCCGATTCCCTCCTCCCTACACCATGTCCGCATATCTATTCTCTATGTCTGCATCTCTATTCCTGCCCTGCAAATAGATTCATCTGTACCATTTTTCTAGATTCCACATATAAGTGTTATAATATATGATTAACACTTTCTGACTTATTCCAGTCTCTGTGACAGACTCTAGGTCCATCCAAGTCTCTACAGATGACCCAAATATGTTCCTTTTTAAGGCCGAGTAATATCCCACTGTATATATGTACCCCATCTTCTTTATCCATTCATCTGTCAATGGACATTTAGGTTGCTTCCGTGAGAAAATCATAATACAAAACGACACCCCTAATGCTCACTCCAGCACTATTTACAATAGCCAGGACATGGAAACAACCTAAATGTCCATGCTACTGTCTCTGTAAAGTGCACCAACTTCCTGTGCTAACCTGAGCTAAGTTTGGTAAAAACATGGCTGTCACAATGCTCCTTCAGTTCTCTTCTTCCATTGTCATGAGCTACAAAGTCCTTCCACTTAACACTCCTTCCTTCCATTCCTCTACACCTGTCAGAACCTATTTCTATATAAAGTTTGGTTCCCCTCCCTAAACAGCTAATATTTGTAATGCTCACTGATATTGAAAATTATAAACCAGGTGATTGTTTTCTTTTTTCCTTTATCTGCCAGAAATCTCAGAGACAAACTTATAGTTCCATTATGAGAACTGAGTTGAGTCTTTTACCCCACATATCTATATCACTTTTCTAGTTTATACATCCCTCATCTAAATTTTTATGTATAGTTCACTATTTTATTATATGCATTTCTATATATGCCCTCAACTCTTGCAAAATCTAGAAAGAAATAGAGATGATACATAGCTAACCAGGTAGGTAAAACTATAAATAAATAGGTATTAATAGATAAAAAGAAATTTCTTCTTCACTGGTCACCTATTTAGTCAAATTTCCTCATTGAGTGTCCACAGTCTTCTGGGTAGTAAACTCTTCTCTTTTTCAGTTCTTTTCCTCCCTTTGGACTATATCCTCCCCTTCAGGAACTCACAGTCCCAGAGAAGGAATATTGTCCCTCAAGGCAAAGAGGTGAGCATCCTGTTCAGGGCATGCTGTGGCAGTGGTCCAGGCAGTGTGAACAGGGCTCTCCTGGTTTCCAGCCCAGTGATCTTTTCACAACATTGCTCCGCTTTTTGTGCAGTTTACAGCATGACCCCCACAGCTAAAGGCAGAGTCCAAACTACCCACATGTTGTCTGAGTCCTGCTCTAACACCACCTCCATCCTGGGTAGAGGATTTTACTTTTCTTTATCTTTTCCCTGAACATTTTTACCTTCTGCGGCATATTCTTTCTCTTCCACTTACAATCCATCACTTTTAGTATTTTCTCCTTTAAAAAGCAGGAAAGAAAAAGAAAAAATACTCACAACTGTCCAGCTGACCTGCTGCCATAGGTACTCACTAAGTATTTGTTCTCTTTCCCCACACACGTTGACACATATTAAATGCTCCTCTCCTTCCTTCTATGCCTCCCCCCCCATTTCCTGTACTTATGCCTTTCTGGATACATTGACCTGTGTGTGTGTGCGCGTGCTCAGTTGTTCAGTCACGTGCAACTCTTTGCAGCACTGTGGACTGCAGCCCACCAGGCTCCTCTGACCATGGGACTCTCCAGACAAGAGTACTGGAGTGGGTTGCCATTTCCTTCTCCAGAGAACTGTCCCAACCCAGGGATTAAGCCCACATCTCCTGCGTCTCCTGTATTGGCACTCCAATTCTTTAACCACTGAGCCACCTGAGAAGCCCAAGATTGACCTGTGAACTCTGCCAAATGAACCAGGAGAGATAGAATACATAGATGTCAATGTCATTCTAGTAAGAAAAATAGAAATAAAAAAGGTGCCAGTCTGTTGGACTGGGATATGAAATAGCACTCCCTGTTTCCAGTAAGTCTTTTTCCATCTTCAGCATATTTGACATTTGTCTTTGCATAGCTGGGGAAGTGACGTGTGTCTGCTCTTCATCGCTTGATTCACATTGTATTGATTGAAACTTGACTTCAATGAGGTCATAGGGAGGAAGTTGATGATTCGTAATGGAGATTTATGGTAACTTCCACATCTGTTCCTTTCTTATGCTTTTTTTTTTTTTTCATTTGGGAATCCATATGGAGATCCATGTGGTTGGGAGGAGTCTAACTCTACTCTCTGGTTCCAGCGGTGTAGCACAGAACTTAGCTTAAGCAAATCAGCATACCTCATCCACCAGGCCATAGTGATTCATTATGGGATGAGTTTATGACCTCAGGGAGCCCAACCAAAATAAATTTTAGGACTTGTGTTAGAATTCCTGAGTTAAGGGCTCTCTCTCCTCCTCTGGAAATGGGAAATCTAATACTACTCTAGCCACTCCTGAGTCTCAGCATCTGACCTGTGTCAGTGATGGGTCACTATAGACCTGAGCTGTCCAATTCAGGAACCACTAGCCCTCTGTGGCTATTGAGCACTTGAGATGTGGCTAATGCAACTGAAAAACTTCATTTTAAAATTTAACTTTAATTAACTTAATCTTAAACACAAATGTTTGATCCAATTATTGAACAGCTTTCAAATATGTTTGGAACAACAGTGGTGTATGAATCTACTTTCTCAATTGTAAATTTTGTGAAATCTTATTACAGTTCAAGTATTTCCAAGGAAAATTTAGTGTTTGAATTGAGATATGCTGTGTCAAATACAAATCGGATTTTGAAGATTTAATATATAAAAAAGAATGTGCAATATGACATTGATAATTTCTACATTGACTACATGTTGGAATAATTTTTTAACATGTGCAATTAAATAAAACATTATTGAAATGAAATAAACATGTACACCCATGGTGGATTCATGTCAATGTATGGCAAAACAAATACTATATTGTAAAGTTAAAAAATAGAAAATAAACTAATTAAAAATAAATAAATAAAAGACATGGAACAAGAAATTAAAAAAAAAATTAAACATTGTAAAAAAAAAAAAAGCAATGAAATAAATAAATGAACAGTAAAACTCCTCCAGCTATTTTACTGCCACAAAGCAGATCAATGGTAGGATTCTCTGCAACAGAGAATTGCAAAGAAATAAAGCCAGGGCCCTCATGACATCGTGAAACCTTAGTTTAGACCTTCCCTAAACATAAACTTTTACTTACGTGAATTAATAAATTTTCTCTTTATTATTTACACTCATATGTTTCTCAAATTAAAGCTTTCTAACTGATAAACTGATACTACCTTAAAATTCATGTAAACTGCATTTGTTTTTGATAGATAGCAATGGCTGTGATTCATCTTCACTACTTATGCCCTGTCCAATATGCTAAAGGCACCAAGCAGGTAGAGGCTATGATGGTGTGTATGTCTATAATGTGTGTTTTTCCAGATGATCAATACCAACAATTGTCATTATCTCCATCATCACTGTGGATGGGGCCATCATATGTAAATCAAATTCAGATGACCAAAGTTTACAGCAACACTTGAAATTTAGTGTCTCAGAAGCATTTCATTTCAGTCCCATAAAAGTTATGGTATGCTGATTAAATACTGACTGGAGGCTGAAAGTGCTTACTTGAGGTTCACAGGGCTGGAAAGGATGCATTCTGTTGCCACCTAATTTCTTTTCAAAATATTGCTGCCCAGAGACATCCAAATTCGTGTATTTCAGGTGTTCTCAGGGAAAGAGGTGTCATACTTTTTATTTTTTATAATGGTATTTTCTGCCAATAATAAAACAGGAGCAAGAAAAAATGTTGATTAAAGAAGCCATAGTCCTTTTCCAAAGAAAACATTTGTTATCTTCAGTTTCTTCACTTCTATTTTGAGGACAGAGAGGTAATTTATTCCCTCTAGTAAACATTGTTCACTTGGGACTCTCCCAACTTTCCTTTTGTAACTCCTGTTCAGAGTTTTAAATGTTAATTTCTTTGCCTTCCTTGATTCTCAAAGACAAAGGACAGGGGTATCTTGAAAAAGTTTTTAAGAAAAAAACAAAGAAGAACCTGTTCAGGCCTTCCCAGTTAGCACTATTGGTAAACAACCCCCCAGCCAGTGCAGGAGATCTAAGAGACTTAAGTTCAATATCTGGGTTGGGAAGATCCCCTGGAGAAGGGCATGGCAACCTACTCCAGTATTCTTGCCTGGAGAATCCCACAGACAGAGGAGCCTGGTGGGCTACAGTCCATAGGGTCACAAAGAGTCAGACATGGCTGAAGCAACTTAGCATGCACGCACACAAGAAGCTTTTCAGCGGAACAGGTTACGTCCATAAGCACCCCATATGGGGCTGCTCCTTACACAGAAGGCAAGAATAGGGAGGGACCAAGATATCATGAATTATAGAAAACAAGCTTTGGAGGTTTCTGGGTTTCTCCCAGGAGTCTGCTGGGAGTTTCTGGTCCTGTGGAATAGGCACACACAGGGGATTTTAAAAGAACTGCTGTGGCCAAGAAGCTGCAAAGGTTTGAGCTGTCTTTAGGTATAATATTGCTCCAGAATAAAACCTAGGTTTCTTAGCTCTATAAGCAATAAGTACAACCTTTGATGATTTCTTTATTTCCAGTGTTTTATCATGAGCATTTTTAAACATACAGAAAAGTTGAAAGGATTGTGAAGGGTCCACCTCATATACTCACCATCGAGACTCTACAATTAGTAGCTTTCCTGGTGGCTCAGATGGTAAAGAATTTGCCTGCCTGCAGATTCTTTCTGGAGATGCAGGAGACCTGGGTTACATCCTTGGGTCAGGAAGATCCCCTGGAGAAGGGAATGGCTACCTACTTCAGTATTCTTGCCTGGAGAATCCCATGGACAGAGGAGCCTGGTGAGCTATATAGTACACAGGGTCACAAAGAGTTGGACACAACTGAGAGACTAACACACACGCACACATATTTACTATCCATTTGTCTGCCTGTCTATCCATTCAGCAATCCGTCTTATTTTTCAGTCCATTTCAAAGTAAGTTGCAGACATCAGTATCCTACACTCCTAAATACCTCCTCACACTTATCATTAACTAGAAATCAGGGTTTATTTACAATACTTTTTCTCCCTAGGTGAAATTTATATAGAGTGAATTGCATGAATTTCAAGTGTACTATTCCATGAGTTTTGACAAATGTACATGCCTGGTAAAGGAAAAGCCCCATCAAGACACAGAACATTGTCATGGTGATTTTTTTCTAATGTGAACTATCAGTAGTGCTATTTCTCCACTGCATTCAATTATCCAACATATATTTTATGAGCTCCCATATGATTCAGGATAGGTGATAGAAAGGTAAATGAGACATAGCTCTCCACAAGAGTCAACAGTTTAAAGAAAGAGGTGCCTATAATGTTTGAATTCATTAGTTAATTAATTAAACAGTTGCTGTGGAAATCTGTTCACACAGGAGGGGTCAGACAATGCACCAGTTGTGAGGTCAAGAAGGACTTCATGCTGGGCATTTTGAAAGATGAAAGGGAACATCAGGGACTTACCTGGTGGTACAGTGATTAAAACTCTGTGCTTCCATTGCAGTGGGTGCTGGTTTGATCCCTGGTTGGGGAACTAAGATCCCGCATACAGCATGGCCAAGAAAAACAAAAGAAAATTTCTTGAGTTAAATAAAAATGAATATAGGACATATCAACTTAAATTATATGGGAAAAGTAACAAATTTTTAAAAAATGAAAAGAAACATCACATATCTGTGGACAAGAATACAAAGCAGCCTCAAGTGCATGACCCTCCATGGCATCTGGCATGGCTGAGAAACAGAACTAGGGGAATGGAGGGAGGCTGGAGACTTTGCAAGGGCAGGTCTAGGAGGGCCTTGAATGCCCTACTAAGGGATTGAGCTGTTACCTAGAAAGAGGTGGGAAGTTGATGAGGAACCTGCCAGACACTGGAGCCAAAGTGACTTGACCTTGAGAATGCTGAAGAAAGGCACTAACTTGAAGGTTCTGGTTATAGAGAGACAAACATTTTAGCTGAGGTGTTAAATTATGGAAAATTCTAGTCCATAATCCAGGATGCTGGACCCCAAGGGCCAGCTGGCTGCCAGATGGAACATGGCATCCACACACTCCTGCCCTGCCGAGGAGCCCTGGAGACAGCCTGGCCTCCAGCTCCTCCTCCACTCACAGCACCAGAGCCTCACAGACTAAGGAGAACTGGAGAAACCAAGCCAAGAAAACCTGGGTTCTAACATATTATTTTTTAATATAGCCAGTTGCATTATAATCACCTACCAATGATCATAGAACAACTTGTTTAAAGTGTTGTAAAGGGTCCTGCCAGACTCTAATCAAGAGACAAATCTTGTGTCTAGAACAGTTCAATCACTTTTACTTACACTGAGAGAAAATTGAGTAATCACATATACACAAACATGCTGCAATCAAGGCTGAGTCTTCTTGTATGCTAATGTACTGCTAAGAAGTGTGAAGTAATCCAGGGTAAAGTGTCAAATTCTCTTTCAGCAGAATGGGGAATAACTGTGCTTTTGCATGGTAAAATCCACCCTGGACTAATGAATCAACAGCTGTAAAATGTAGAACAGTGCTGGCTTACAGCAAAAAAACAAAAAGTAGTAAACATCTCTCCATTGAAAGGGAAGACTTTTAAACTCTTAATGGATTCTATTCATGATCAAAGTTGAAGGTGCAAATCACATAGTAAATAATATCAACAAAAATACGAGCAGAGGAGTGAATGAGGCAGGGAAGAGAGAGGCTTAAGGAATAATTTTAGAAGAAGGTATGTCTTAATTTTTTCCTGACCTTTTAATAGAGCTAGAGTTTTATAAATAGACCAGAACTCTCTTGCTTAAACTGTCAAGAAGAGTTACTCTTATGGACTGAATGTTTGTTTTCCTCTCAAAACTGAGATGTTGATGTCTAACTCCCAATGTGATGGTATTAGAAAGTGGGTCTTTCTAATCATTAGGTGATGAGGGTGGGGCCCTGGTGAATGGGATTAGTGCTTTTATAAGAAAAGGACAAAGAGCTAGCTTGCTCTTTCCACCAATGTAAAGTTGACAGTCTGAAACCCAGAAGAGCACCTGAACCAGAATCTGATCATGCTGGCACTCTCAGACTTGTAGCCTTCAGAACTGTAAGAAATTAATTTCTGGCTTTTGTAAGCCAACCAGTCTATAGTACTTTGCTAGAGCAGCCCAAACTGACTGGGACAGTACCAAAAAGAGGAAAAATGCTGAGCTTTACGACTTAATACCCCGCACAGTGGAAAGCATGGGAAATTTCCCATGGGAAATTCTCTTTTCCCTTGTTCTCTCTCTCTCTCTCTCTTAACTTTGAGATTCTCACTGGGCCTTACCTAGAGGAACAACAAATCTGTAGGTACTGGAAGAAAGTTGAGAAGTTGTCTTGTTTGGACTCCATTAAGCCAGAGGCCAATCTTCATCAAAAGCAAAAATCCTAATACTCCCTCTACTTCTTTTTTTTTAAATCCCTAAGTTTTTAGTTTTAGACATCACCAAATGGTCAATATCAAAATCAGATTGATTATATTCTTTGCAGCTGAAGATGGAGAAACTCTAAACAGTCAGCAAAAACAAGACCAGGAGCTGACTGTGGCTCAGATCATGAGATCGTTGTTGCAAAATACAGGCTTAAATTGAAGAAGTAGGGAAAAACACTAGACCATTCAGGTGTGACCTAAATTAAATCCCTTACGATTATACAGTGGAAGTGACAAATAGATTCAAGAGATTAGATCTGATAGACAGAATGCCTGAAGAACTATGGACGGAGGTTCATGACATTATGGTTATCTGAGGAGGCTTTACAAATAGCTGAGAAAAGAACAGAAGTGAAAGGCAAAGGAGAAAAGGAAAGATATTCCCATCTGAATGCAGAGTTCCAAAGAATATCAAGAAGAGATAAGAAAACCTTCCTCAGTGATCAATGCAAAGAAATAGAGGAAAATAATAGAATGGGAAAGACTAGAGATCTCTTCAAGAAAATTAGAGATACCAAATGATATCATGCAGATAGACAGGCATTATAAAGGACAGAAAAACTATGGACCTGACAGAAGCAAAATATATTAAGAAGAAGGGACAGGAATACATAGACGAACTATGCAAAAAATATCTTAATGACCCAGATAACAATGATAGTATGATCACTCACCTAGAGCCAGACATCCTGGAATTCGAAGTCAAGTGGGCCTTAGGAAGCATCATTCTGAACAAAGCTAGTGAAGATGATGGAATTCCAGCTGAGTTATTTCAAATCCTAAAAGATGATGCTGTGAAAATTCTGCACTCAATATTATGTCAGCAGATTTGGAAAACTCAGCAGTGGCCACAGGACTCTAAAAGGTCAGTTTTCATTCCAATCCCAAAGAAAGGCAATGCCAAAGAATGTTCAAAATACTGCAAATTGCACTCATTTCACATGCTAGCAAAGTAGTGCTCAAAATTCTCCAAGCTAGGCTTCAACAGAACGTGAACCAAGAAATTCCAGATGTTCAAGTTGGATTTAGAAAAGACAGAGGAACCAGAGGTCAAATTGCCAACATCTGTTGGATCATAGAGAAAGCAAGAGAATTCCAGAGAAACATTTACTTCTGCTTTATTGATTAGGCCAAAGCCCTTGACTGTGTGGATCACAACAAACTGTGGAAAATTCTTAAAGAGATGGCAATAGCAGACCACCTGACCTGCCTCCTGAGAAATCTATATGCAGGTCAAGAAGCAACAGTTAGAACCAGACATGGAATAATGGACTGGTTCAAAATTGGGAAAGGAATACGTCAAGCCTATATGGTGTCACCCTGCTTATTTAACTTATATGCAGAGTACATCATGTGAAATGCTGGGCTGGATGAAGCACAAGCTGGAATCAAGATTTCCGGGAGAAATATCAATAACCACAGATATGCAGATGACATCACCCTTATGGTAGAAAGTGAAGAGGAACTAAAGAGCCTCTTGATGAAGTTGAAGGAGGAGAGTGAAAAAGCTGGCTTAAAATTCAACATTTAAAAAACAAAGATCATGGCTTCCGGTCCCATCACTTCATGGCAAATAGGTGGGGAAACAATGGAAACAGTGAGAGTCTTTATTTTGGGGGGCTCCAAAATCACTGCAGATGGTGACTGCAGCCATGAAATAAAAAGACACTGGCTCCTTGAAAGAAAAGCTATGACAAACCTCGACAGCATATTAAATAGCAGAGATAGTACTCTGTCAACAAAGTTCCATCTACTCAAAGCTATGTTTTTTCCAATAGTCACATATGGATGTGAGATTTGGACCATAAAGAAAGATGAGTGCCAAAGAATTGACACTTTTGAACTGTGGTGTCAGAGAAGACTCTTGGAGTCTTGGACACTTGAACTGCAAGGAGATCCAACCAGTCAATCCTAAAGGAAATCTGTCCTGAATATTCATTGGAAGGACTGATGTTGAAGCTGAAGCTCCAATACTTTGACCACCTGATATAAAAAGGTGACTCATTAGTAAAGATTCTGATGCTGGGAAAGATTGAAGACAGGAGGAGAAGGGGATGACAGAGGATGAGATTGTTGGATGGCATCACCAACTTGATGGACATGACTTTGAGCAAGCTCCGGGAGTTGGTGATGGACAAGGAAGCCTGTCATGCTGCAGTACATGGGATCGCAAAGAGTCTGACACAACTGAGTGACTGAAGTCAAGTTTAGTTAAAAGCAATTTTTCACTGGCTTAAGCACATTTGCTAGCCCTTGTTCAAGACTTGGCCCCTCACTCTACTCTTCTTGCCACTGTGTTGACTTGTACATTTGGCTGATTTCTCTAGACTGAGTTACAGCATCTCCAGCCTCATATTCTAGGGACTGACAAACAGCTTTTATATCCCCATTTTTTTTTTAATCCATATAACTGTGTTCTATTGGACCAAGTTGGCTCACATGGTGATCCTCAAATGAAATATGATGATTGGCCAGGACTAGGTTATATGATGGCCCTAAATTGGAAAGTGAGACTGAATCCATGGCTTCAGAGTGAGGGAAAGTTTTCCCAAAGCCAAATGGAAGGGTTAGTACCCAGGTGGAGGTGGGGGTGGATGAGGAAATGCATTGGAGGCTGGCAAAGACAAGAGATGTCCACTAAGCTTCTGAAGGCTTAAAATGCTAGTGACAGTAGAGCCCAGGAAGCACAGAGATGGCACATCTTCGTCTCTACCGGTCCGAGTGGGGAAGGAGAGTGTGAATCCCAAGCCTCTGCACTAAGGACTACTGCTCTGCAACTGCTTCTCCCTACCATCTACCTTCGAGTCCCAACATTCACACAGTGACCAAAAGCCTCCCTGCTGGTCTCAGGAGAAGGATGGAGCTGAAAGAGTCCGAATGACAAAGCGCACCCATGAAGTCTGACGCTGAAGTTTGTTTTCAGTCTCTTTCAGTAACTGCCCTTCCACAAATTCTCACTCTGCTCACTTTATCATACCTCTGTTTACAAATATTCCTGTCACTCAAACACCAGCCCTGGAAAGTCCTCTGGCAATTAGTCCAGGAACCCACATTCTTTCTAACACTAATTCTGTGCAATAGTAATAGGTGCTACGCCCAAAAGGAATTCTAGAGTCAAAAAATGTGTGGGAAACACTGGGCTAAACAACATTAAAAGATTTATTTAGTGCACAACTTCTCCTAGTCCCTAAAGTATATATGTGTATTATGAATCTGCAAGAGGAGATTTTGGTAAGAAGCATTTCCCATATTTATTTAAACAAGGGATTTTATTTCAGAAAATATATAGAGAAGCCATTGTTTCTACAGAACACATTTTGAGAAAAGCTAAACTTGCCTTGCCTCTTCACTTTTTAGATAAAGAAACCACTTCTCACAGAGTTTTAATGACCTGCCCAACCTATAGCTGGTCAATGTCAGGATCAGGAAATCATACTTCAAGAGCCAGGAGACGATTGCAGGAGTTCAGCTGAGAATCTCTCTTACTGCAGAAAAATTTTACTATTGCTTTTCTTTTACCCAAGTCTAAAATTCCCTGGTATCTCATTGACAACTTCCTCCTAGCCCTCCCAAACACCCCCCATACACACACACTCTCTCCAACAACACAGAAAAAAACATCAGCTGGCCCACCAACCAGAGGGTGTGAAATGTTTGGAAGTAACTTCTGGTATCAGCTTTGACAAAGAGAAATAATAATTTGGAAGCAACGCTTGTTGGAAAATTGAATTCTGCATGGTGAAACTTTGATACTTTGATTAATTAGTCATACAGCCAGGTAGACTTTGCAACAAGCCTGGGTTCTAGAACATGGTTAAAGAAGTTTAATTGTAGTGCTTTCTGAGTGGCAGTCCCCATTTAAAATTTGGCTCTAAGGGGATATCAGTTATAAGTAATGCCTTACCTCACCCACTTAGTACCGTTAAAGTTACTTTGAAAGAAAATTCAATTTTTTGAGTCCTCTATTTGAAATAGTTGCTAATTATAGTAAGTTTCCCTTAGCTTATGAGTAAAAGCTTGCAATTTTCAAGGAAGGAAATTCTATGGTTTTTTACCCAGTAAGTATCACATAATGGTGCACGGTCATCCCAAGCCCATTTTGAATGATTGGGTTGTTTTCTGGTAGCCAGTCAAGCAGCACAGTTCCTGCAGACAGTTCTCAAAGTGCAGTGCATGGCCTTATAGAAAAGTCTCCATCAGGCACTTGTGTGTGTAACAGACAGGATAGTCAATTGTCTGTAAATGAAAGAAGGTCCAGATCCCTTTCCTCCTACAGGTTGCCAGAAGGTTTTCCAAGGCCCATCTGGTCAGATGTCCCCTTGCTCTCCTTTTCCTCTCTCTCAGTCCCCTGGGATCATAACCAGACCCTGCTCAGAACTGGACAGTGGAAACTAGAGGCTGCTCTGTGCTAAGGATGTTCCATCCACAATAGGGGTATTGGCTACAGCTAGAGTCAGTTCTCCACAGGGGGGATCTACTCCTAAAGCTCACTCATGTAACAAGCCTAAGGTCCTTGCTGCCTGATGGTCACATACGTTCTTCATCATGTGGGCCGCCATGGCAACACAGTGCTTGCTTCCCTGAAGTGGGAGCTCTGAGAGGAAGAGACCAAGAGAGTCAGCAACTGGAAGGCAGTCCTCTTATAACCTAACCTCAAAAGTGACATCCCATCTCTTCTGCTGGATCAACCTGTTTGAAAGCAAGTTACTAGGTCCAGTTCACACTCAGGGAGAGAAGATTATAGCGGGGTAAAAATACCCAGATGTGGAAGTCACTGGGAGCCATTTGGCAGATGTCTGCTGCATTTGTCCTCTAGCCCCTGGTGATTCATGACCCTTCCCACATGCAAAACACACTGGTTTTTCCCACCTAGGGAAGCTTTAGGTTTCTCTCAGTCACAATCATTTTTTCTTTATTGGACTATAGTTGCTTTACAATGTTGTGTTAGCTTCTGATGTACAGCAAAGCAAATCAGCCATACATACACATACATCCCCTCTTTTTTTAATTTCTTTCCCAGTTAACTTACCACAGAGCTCCCTGTGCTATACAAAACACTCACTGATTCAGTGGAGTGTTTGGCTAGAAAATCATCCACTTGAATTTTGAGCTCCTTTCATCATGGGCAGCTCCCATTTTTGGAGGTTTCTGGACTCAAATTCATGGACCCTCTTAGGAAACTAACGGGACACATTTTCCCCCAGTGTAACACATGGGAGTGAGATGGGACTTTTAACTGGCTTGGCAGATGGAGTGGAGGAAGAATTATCTGCATACCCTCCCAGAGTTGGGCCAGAAGGGGTGCATTCGGAGCCTGGCTTTCTGGGGCAGTGGGTAGGCAAGCTCCATGAAGAATATAAGGATGTACATGGTTTGAACCTGTGCAGTGTTCAGATGAACCATAATGTCCATTTTCCAGGTTTAGATAGAAACAGATGCAACACAGTAAGTCCCCTACATAGGAATAAGTACTGCTCACAGAGCACTATATGTTTGTAAATCCAATTTGTTCGTAAGTTCAACAAAGTTAGCCTAGGTACCCAAATAACACAATCGGCTGTATAGTATTGTACTGTGATAGGTTTATAATACTTTTCACATAAATAATACATAACAGACACAAAAAATAAAACCTTTTTAATCTTACAGTAGAGTGTCTTGAAAAGTACACTAGTATATACAATATAAGAGCTCACATACAAGGGCTGGCACTGAGTGAATGGGCAAGAAGAGTTGCTGACTGGAGGAGGGAGAGGAGATGGGAGATGGTAGAGCTGTAAGACCACCAGCAGTAGGAGACAGAAGGCAAGCTTCAGTTTCACCCATACCTGAAGTTGATGGCACAGGTTCTGGTTACTTGCTAGATTCCATTCAATCTACCCTCTTGAAAAAATGATCCAGTGATGTCTGGTAGTATTTCTGGGTTTTCTCATCACTTGTTGTTATCCAGTCATGTACAACTCTTTGCCATCCCGTGGACTGCAGCATGCAGTCCTGTCCTTCACCATCTCCCAGAGCTTGTTCAAATTCATGTCCATTGAGTCAGTGATGCCATCCAATCATCTCATCCTCTGTCACCCCCTTCTCCCTCCTGCCTTTAATCTTTCCCAGCATCAGGTTCTTTTCAAATGAGTCAATTGCTCGCATCAGGTGGCCAAAGTATTGGAGCTTCAGTTTCAACATCAGTCCTTCCGGTGAACACCCAGGACTGATCTCCTTTAGGATGGACTGGTTGGATCTCCTTGCAGTCCAAGGGACTCTCAAGAGTCTTCTCCAACACCACCATTCAAAAGCATCAATTCTTTGGTGCTCAGCCTTTTTATGGTCCACACCTCATATCCATATATGACTACTGGAAAAACCATAGCTTTGGCTAGGTGGATATTTGTCAGCAAAGTAATGTCTCTGCTTTTTAATGCGCTGTCTAGATTGGTCATAGCTTTTCTTCCAAGGAGCATGCATCTTTTAATTTCATGGCTACAGTCACCATCTGCAGGGATTTTGGAGCCCAAGAAATTATAAAGTCTCTCACTATTTCCATTGTTTCCCCATCTATTTGCCATGCAGTGATGGGACCGGATGCCATGATCATTGTTTTTTGAATGTTGAGTTTTAAGCCAGCTTTTTCACTCTCCTCCTTTAACTTCATCAAGAGGCTCTTCAGTTCCTCTTTGCTTTCTGCCATAAAGGTGATGTCACCTGCATATCTGAGGTTATTGATATTTCTCCCAGGAAATTGATTCCAGCTTGTGCTTCAGCCAGCCAGCATGTCACATGATGTACTCTGCTTATAAATTAAATAAGCACAGTGACAACATACAGCCTTGATGTACTCCTTTCTCAATTTTGAACCAGTCCATTGTTCCATGTCTGGTTCTAACTGTAGATGACACAGTAACACTGGATTGCATTCTGAACAGCTGCTGCAACCTTCATGGACCATTCTATGTTTGGGTCCTGCACCTCAAAAACTAACTGATATCTCCTCAAATAAAGAAATTCCCCTTTACCATTTTCTGCATCATGAATCTCTTTGGTTCTTCAGTTACTTCTTCCTCTTATCTCTCTTCATCCCTTCTCTGGGCCTCCAATATCATCAAGTCTTCATTAGTAAGCTGCTAATGTTGCACAGCAACCATACAGTAAAGTACACAAAAGCACAAGCACTTGTAGAGGCACATTACAATATACCCCAGACACATGAGCTAGCTTACAGGACTGGACTTGCGAATGCATGTTCGCATCCTAGAAAGTTCACAACTTGGAAGGTTTGCATGTAGGGGTCTTAATCTATAGAGGGAAACAGCTTGGATTTTAGGGTCAAACCATCTGAATATAAATCTCAGCACCAATTCTATAGTGTGATCTTGAGCAACAAGCTCAAGTTGATTAGGGTATTGTGAGGACTAAATGAAATAATAGCTGTAAAGGGCTCAGCACAAGACCTGGCACAGGAGAAGAGACAAACCATACTAGTTACTGTCACTTTCACAAATTCTCTTTGCGACTTTAGGTGGATCTCCCAACTTCACTGTTGATTCAGATGCTGTAATCTTTTCTTATGAGCTGACAGTGCTGGTTTGCTAGGACTAACAGACTCAAATTTCTAGCCTCCTGGAGGGCCTTCCATGCCTGAAGGACCACCTGAGAGACTCTTGTTTGCCCCAGGTGGTCTGCACATCTGCTGCCAGGCCACTGGATTCCAAAACTCTGATTGGCATATAATAATCATGTAGCTTTTGTCATGACAAATGAGAGAGGCAGGTTCAGTGCCTAATCCAAACCACACTCTACAGAGATCTCATGCAGGGAGCCAGCCCCCAAACACAGGGCCTGGGCTTGAATTCTCTATAATTCAGCACTAGCCAAAACACTGATGGCGTACAAAGATGCAATGAGCATTAGGTGGAGGTAAGTCCCACCTCATATTGTGAGCACTACCATCTCAGTCCCCAGATAATAACAGTCATTTACTGAGAGCCATGCAATGTGCCAAATGCTTTCAAGATCAGTTTCATTCTCTCAGTTCTCCATTCAGTCCTTCATTAAATGGAAGTGGACATAGGTGTCAGCAAACAGTCTCCTGGATGATGAAGGCTGTACACATGTCCTACACCATGCCGCCCCAAGCACACTTGAAAATGCAAGATGGAAGTTTCTTTCTTCTGCTTCCCTCACTGTCCAGGGAGTTGGAGAGGGACATCCCCTTTGGATGTCCCCAGAGATGCTCAGTACAGGGGTGCCACTTCCCTTGCAGAAGTTTCTGCACATCTTGCAGAAGTTTCTGGAAAACCCACTCCAGGCCTCAGGCCCACCTCCACGTAGCAGACGCAGGAAACAGCTCACAGGGGCTGATGAGAGCCAAGTGTCTGCATCTCTTCCAGACTCCTTATTAATAGTTGGATAAATAGCCAATATGGACTATTTACACCCTGGAAACTAGTGAAAACATACATTAGGGCTTTTACCTAATTCCAGGAGAGCTGGTTCTTATACATTGACCAGCACACCACTGTTATAATGTGATGAGATACAAAGTCTTACCATCCTGAGACAATGTTCTCATCAGTACACAAACATAACACGCTGCTATGAAAACTAGGAATGTGTCAGATGGAGTCATGTGCTGCCTCTGGGAGCCCCAGCCTTCCTGTTGCCTTACTCTAAGTACTACAGCTGTCATCTTGGAATTTTTCATTTACCCATAGAACCCTTAATTCATCTCTAAAATATGATTCACATAATGAAACCAGGTATTTCACCCAGTGCTAAAATCCAAAAGCAATTAGCCTTTTTGTTTATTTCATATGGGAGTTAAACTAAAAGCTAAATGAACACACAAAAAAAGAGCCAGGCATTGGTCCAAATGTCTGAATGATGTACTAATTAAATTGTATAACAACACTGCTATCTTTATACATACACTTTATTACAGGTTGGGGAATCAGCCCAGGGCCTTCCAAGTCAGCCTCTGGGAGAGCACTTTTAAAACTAGAGGAACAGTCGGGTAAGGCTTTGTAAGGAAGGTTTAGCTACGCATTCAGGAAGAACAGATAAGACTTTGGATGAGATCTGAGAAAGCTTGCTTGATTTTTCTCTTCTCTCTGCTATAATATGATCCTAATCAGGGATAAGAGTTAAAAAAATCTGCTTATTTAGGTATTCACTAAGTAAATATGATAAAACTTGGGGTAGATGCTGAGGATAATACAAAATTAATCAGACCCATTCCAGGCCCTCTGAAAGTCCTCAGATAACCTCAGTCTGGCAGAGAAGTGAATATTTATGAGAGCACGTCCCTAAATGTGACATAAGACTCACAGGTTCCTCGTGGGTCTGGAGAGAGATTGTTAGTGTCTGAGATGAGAGGGGATAGGGTGGGTACTGAGGGTTCCCCTGGGGAAAGTAGATTGGAGCCAGTTTCCATCATTTCTTTCATCTTAATTCATAAGCTTCCATGAGGAGTTAATGAAATATGTATTGTAGAAGTGGCTTGTTTGCAGATCCATGGTGGTTGTCATAAGAACACCAGAAAGACTAGTAATAGGAATGATGGCTAACATGCACTGAGCCTTTTCCAGGAGCCAGGCCCTGTTCTAGGAGATTCACATGGCCTGGTTCATTTTCCCTTCACAGCAACTCTAGGAAGAGTAAAGACCAGCAAAGTGAAGCTTTCTGAGTAACCGAGTTGACACCTGAATCTGGGCTAGGTGCTCCCCATCACACACTGTCTGTCCTTGATTTCATAGTCAAGTGTAGGTATACCATCAGGGATCACCTTACTTCTCATAGTATCATCTATGAATGTTTATTTACAGAGACTGTGTGGTACAGCAATAGATACGACATGACCTGAGCTTTGGAGTCCAGCTGCGTCCTCCTCCTCCCCACATCACTAACTAGGCTGTGACAGGGAGACAAGAGCTCATCTCAGGCTACTAAACCCAAGTTCCCTGAACCACTCACCATCTCCCTGATCATCAGGTCCTGCTGGTCTCCAAACCCCTGCAGGATGTTTCTAATGCCCAGGATGAACTGATGACTCTAGAACAAAGTTGTAAGCAACTTCTAATGATGTTTCTCTTGCTGGGGAAAAAAAAAAAAGGTAAATCTGCTCCACAAGCACCAACTGCACCTGTAAAACAGCAGTGAACATTCCACGGCACTGTGGGAAATAAAATGGCTGCTGTGGTTCTGAAGGGAGGGTCAGGAAGAGTGGGAGTCCCTTAGCGTGGACTCTACAGAACAAGCCGGTTAACATGGGCGGAAAGGAGAGAGAGGTGGACTACAGACTATGCTTCTTTATTCAGGACCCAGCACACAGTTGTTGCTCAATATAATTTTGTCAGTTAAATAATGACAACATCCTGTCTTGGGTCACACAGGTGCTAGGGGATATCTGCTAGTGATAACAGGTGTTCCACACAAGGAAGGAGGGGTGGATCTGGCCAACCAAAGGACAGACAGAACACGCCCACCTGTGGTCGAAGAAGACGTGTGGAATGGTGGGGAACAATATTTGGGCAGGTAAGCCTGATTCTACTAACTAGAAACCAGAGATGGGACGAGAAAGAAAGAGGAGCATTTCTTCATCGGGAGCTGCATGTGGACCCTCAGGGCAGGGTGTATCAGAGGCACACAGATCACAGAGGGATCTCATCAAAATTCAGATCTGGATGCAGTAGGGCTAGGTTGGGGCCTGAAAGTTTGCATTTCTAAAAAGCTCCTGGTGAATTTCTCTTGGCAATCCAGTGGTTAAGACTTCACCTCCCAATGCAGGGGGTGTGGGTTCAGTTCTTGGTGAGCGAACTAAGATCCCAGGTGCCTCGCGACCAAAGAACCAAACCATAAAACAGAAACAATATTGTAACAAATTCAATAAAGAATTTTTTCTAATGGTCCACATAAAAAAAAAATCTTAAAAAAAAAAAACACAAGCTGAGTGCTGATGCTACTTTGAGTAGCAAGAACTAGAGTCGACAACAGGCTTCAGAGGTCTGTGAATTCTTTACAATCATTTGAAAAATGTTATATTCTGTACATATGTGCATTTTTCAGTAGAAAAATATAGTTTTCATTAGACTCTCAAAGGGTCTGTTTTGGATGGAATGTGTCCCCCCAAAAGATATGTTATGGTTCTAACCGCAGTACCTGTGACTGTGACCTTCTTTGGAAATCAGGACTTTGCTGATGCCATCAAGTTAAGATGAGGTCCTTAGGGTGGGCTCCCATCCAATGTGACTGAGGTCCTTATAAGACAGAAACATGGACACAAACACAGAGGGTAGAGACTGATCCAGTGGTAAGTCAACAAATGCCAGAACTGCTAACAAACACTAGAGGCTAGGGAGAGACAAGGAAGAATTCCCCCTGACAAGTTTTCAGAGACAGCCTAGCCCTGACAACTCCTTGATCTTGGACTTTAAGCCTCCAGAAGTGTAAGACAGTAAATTGTAAATTTTAGTGTTTTAAGCCACCCAATTATTTGTGACACTTTGTTATGGCAGCCCTGGGAAACTAACACAGGGTCTGAGATACACACGCACCTGCACACGCGCACACAGACACACAGACACACACACACACATACTACGATTAATTATTATAAAGATACAAGAAGTTGCTGATGATTTGGGGACTAATATTTGCAGCTATAACTAGCAACTTGCAACTGCTGCACTTCCCACTTGCGCTTTCTTCATTTCTTAAACCTTAAAGATGGCTCCTTTCCTAATCAGATCTTTCTCTGGGATTCCCAGCTTTTCCTCCTTCAGTTTGTAGGAAGACACACATTCTTTCTGGACTTCTAGACCTGAAGAGCCTGCTCTTTCCTTCTTGGCACAGAACATGGAGAAGTCGAAGGGACAGTGTTTCTTCCTCTGCCAGGTCCCTGCTCTGCAAAGGTTTGTCTTTCTCTTGATCCACACAACCTTGCGCTCCTTCTTTTTTCTCCTCCTTTCTTGGCTGTGAGGAGAGAGACAGCCTTCCCTCTTTGAGGAGTAGATTTAAACCCTGAGGTATTCTGCCCCATGACTTAGCTGGACATCCAGGCTCTCTGGATCAGGGGCCAAGATTCCAATAACTTGTTGTGTTTCCACAGAAATTGCTTCTGTTTCCAGGATGCTCCCTGTCCTTCACCATGTCTGGGCTCTTAGGAACTTTGTTTCCAACATCTTTAATTAGAGTAGCCGCTGCTACCATTAACACTTCTGCTATGGGAGAAGAGAAAGCAGATGGAGAACTAGCACTTACTATTTGGCACGTGGTTTTATATACATTTTCCCTTTTAACTCTCACATTCACACTTACACACTCAAAGTGAGAATGGGTATCAGCACACCACTGACCTCATCTTCCAAACTAAGACACCAAGTCACAGGGCTCGAAAGAAACAGAAGCAAGATTCCAATGCAGCTCTAACTGTTCAAAAGCTCGCACTCTCCTCCCCACTCTAAACTGCCTGTCTGAGGCTGAGTTAAACAGCTAAATCAGGGAAATATATAAAACCAGTCAGGCTCAATTCTGTTGTTCTGGAATATTGTCTTTAAGACAAATATTTTGGTGTCATGTAAACACAAGCACATCTGTCTGCATGCTTGCTATCTGTCTGATCCACTTACTCTCTTTGATGCAAAAATAACCACCATCAGCTATTCAACAGACAAGACAACCGAAGCGGCACTTCTCCACTGGTTGTTATGGACACAGTCAGAGCTTTAGCTTTTCAACAATAATCCCCAACTCAGAATTTGCAACACCCAAGGGCATTTCCCACCACTCTATGGGATTTTGAAAGATTCTTAAAAATTCTTAAAACCAAATTAGTGTCAGCATACTCTAAGAAATAAACAGATTCTTAAGAGCAGACTTTTCAGACGGCAGTGGTAAGGCTGTGTAGTGGAGCCCAGCTGTGGTGAGAGCTGCTATGAAAAGCACAAGGTGTGTGACTCAGTTTCCCACTTTCTTATTCAGGTAGTCTTTCCCCCCCTAAAATGATGAACATGCCATTTTTGTTTATAAATAGGCATGAAGACCTATTAAAAAATAGGCATAAAAATAAACCATAAAAATAGGCATTTTTATGAAATGAGAATGTATGAGAAAAAAAATACCCCAAAAAGCTACAAAGATTTCTGGGTAAAAGGTAAAAGGACATAGAGCTAATTTTTTTCTCAGTTTTAATATTTTTATATATTTTTTAATATTTATATATTTTTGCGGTATATCTGATTTACAAGGTTGTGTTAATTTCTGCTGTATAGCAAAGTGATTCAATTATATATATATATATATATATTCTTTCTTCATATTCTTTTCCATCATGGTTTATTGTTAGTCACTCAGTCATGTCTGACTCTGCTGCAATCCCATGGACTATTGCCCACCAGCCTCCTCTTTCCATGGAATTATCCAGGCAAGAATACTGGAGTGGGCAGCCATTGCCTTCTCCAGGGGATCTTCCCACTCAGGGATTGAACCTGGGTCTCCTGCATTGCAGGCAGATTCTTTACTGTCTGAGTTACCAGGGAAGACTTTATGGTTTATTACAGGATATTGAATATCATTCCCTGTGCTATACAGTAGGACCTTGTTGTTAATCCATTCTATATATAAAAGCTTACTTCTGCTAACCTCAACCTCCTATTCATGGACCTAACTTTGTTTGGAGAAAGGGAAGCTGAAAAGAAAAGTTGCTGGTTATGTTTGAGAGGGACATATAAACAGCACATCTGCCTCCCCCCCACCACCTGTGGCAGACACAACTCACTAATGACAGAACTTTAGCATGGAGCCAGAATTGAGCCTCAGAATCCTTCTCAACACAACGCTCTAGGGAAGCACATGAAATCCATGGCAAGCACATGAAATCCATTGTTCATTGATGTGTATCAGCCTACTGATACACACTAGCGCATCATGAAACACAAATAGGATGGTAGAGCAAGTACCCAAACCCTATCTCTTCTCCTCTTTTTACTTTGCCTGCAATCCTCTAATTTCTTTCTTCATGACTTCTAGATAAATCTATCCTTCTCAAATTGTTCTGAATTTGTGTTCATTTTTACCACTGGGTATCCACCCACTCACCCTCCCTCTCATAGGTGTATAATAGTTAAAGTGGCATTTAAGAGAAATGGTCTCAGGCTGAGAGTCTGAAGACCTCAGTTTGAATCCAGTTCTCCACCTCTAGGTGAGTCCATTTCCTCATCTATAAAATAAAAAGATACTTAGAGCAACTTCTTCATATGGTTTTTATGAATATCAAATGAAATAACAGAAGACTTCACACAATACCCAGATAAATAGACATTTAATAAATGTTAACTAACCCGAGGAAACAGGAGACATAGCTATTTCAAGACAAATTCCCCATCATGGTTGAAAGAGCACCCTGATTTACCATGTTACTTATGTCGAACACTCTTGAAATCTAGAATCAGCTGGGATCTCCCTGTCCCTTGAGATTTAGCTAAAATTAACCTGAGCACCACCCTGCAAAGCATAGCCATTAGAATTCCAAAGCCCTTCCTGTGAATTCCAGAGGCTCACATTCTCAGGACCACCTTTCCATCCTGGGCTTCTATGACCTCACATGTAGACTCTGCTCAGAACCTTCTTAGCCCAGACACAGAACTTAGCTCCTTCTTCATCTACAAAAAAAAAAATGCACGTGTGTGTTTTCCACAGAAAGCTTTTGGGAACAGAGGAGCCCTCTTCTCCACTTTGTCACTGACATCAGCTGCAGCCCCCAGGAATGTGACTATTCATCTTCTGTCTGCAGAAGACTGTTATCACACCCAACCTACAGCAGCAGTTCCCCATCTTTTTGGCACCAGGGACTGGTTTCATGGAAGGCACAATTTTTCCATGAACCAGGGCAGGGCTGAGGAGGGGATAGTTCCAGGATGATTCTCATAAGGAACACACAACCTAGATCCCTCATATACTCAGTTCACAGGAGAGTTCACGTTCCCATGAGAATCTAATGTTGCCTCTGATCTGTCAAGTAGTCTGATCCAACCATTCAGGCAGTAATGTGAGTGATAGGGGGTGGCTGTAAATACAGATGAAGCTTTGCTTGCTCATCTGCTACTCACCTATTGTTATAGTTCTAACAGGCCACAGACCAGCACCAGACCTAGCATGCCTACCAATTACTGAAGATTATGTAAATACTGACACTCCATACTTTCATACACATTGGTTAGTCCCTGAGCAGTTCCGCAAGTTAGGAGTCAGCATTTGGGCACCAGAACACATCCCAACCCCAGAAATACAAAGACCAGAACCTCACTTCATTAGCTCATTCTGTGACCCATGCAAGCTGAGATCAACACAACCCTTAAAGGGCCAGATAAGAGTAACTCTCATGTCCTCCTTAAGATTTCTATGAAACTCTGTACAACCTATCTTCTCAGGGTGCTTCCTGGCTATATGCTTCTGTTTTTGCTGAATTAATTCTATCAGTGGGTCATTTCTGTGACTAATGTGTGTTGGTGGAGAATAGAAGTCAACCTCTTTCTCTAATTTTTACAAAAAACCATTTACTTAAGTCTTGGTCTGTGAATAAGACATCACTAAGCATTTGAACAAACTAAGATGATATATTGCAGAATGAGAAATGAAATTTCAGACATCTCTCTTTCTTTCAGGCCCCAATCCTGGCCACCTCACCCCATCCAGAGACCTGAATGCTGTCAGATTCAGAGTTCTGCTTCTCCACTCTCACCTCAACATTTTCCACTCATCGCTGCCTCCCTCTCCAATTGTGCCCAGGAATTTCATGTCCAAACAAGGTACTTTTCTTGCTATTGTATAGGTCAGTAGCTCTCAAACTTGATTGTGTATCAGAATCAACCAAAGAGTTTATAAAACAGATTTGTTGGCCTCATCCCAGAATTCCTGATTTATTAGGTCTGGGAAAGGGCCTGAGAACTTGTATTTCTAAACAAGTTTCTGAGTGATGCTGGTCTGGGGACTACACACTGGTATACATTACACTTCCCTCCAGCCCATATAGGGCTTTACCGGTGGCTCAGTGATAAAGAACCCACCTGCCACCTAGGTTCCATGCCTGGGTCAGGAAGCTCCTCTGGAGAAGGAAATGGAAACCCACTCCAGTATTCTTGACCAGGGACTCCCATGAATAGCCCTTAAACTTGTCTCTGGGTTTACTTTTGCTCATCACCTGTTAAGCAAAAGTCACCATGCAGTAAGCTACCCAAAGGATACTCGACAGCATCCAGAAATCACTTACTATATAAGTTAGTTATGGATTTAACTACAATCCCTTCTCCCTCCAATGCATTTGGGAGGCAGTGTAAGTTACTGTGACTGGTTCAGAGCTGGCTCTGCCTACCATTACTTGTGTGACCTTGGGCCATGTTAATTAACCACTCTAAGCCTGCTTTCCTCACCTGTAAAACTGTGGATGATAATGCTTACTTATTAGGATTGTTTGAGCATTAACAGAGATAGGAGCATTGTTTGAGCATTAACACGTATACTGTTAACCAGTTTCTGAGCATGTATAAAATATTCTATACATGCTAGTTATTTCTCATGTATTCCACAGACCTTGACCAAGCTCCTGCTGTACTTCAGGCACCCTGCTAGTCCCTGGGATGAAAGATGAAACCACCTAATAAGAGAAAGGAAGAACAGTAAACCAACACAAGCTCTCAGGTTTATGCAGGAGATGAGCTCTTGAAGGCCTCTGATAATTCAAGACTAATTCCTCTCAGAAATAAATGTAAAATGGGAGACATATTCTAGGGGCACATAAATCCACAAACACTGTAGAATAATGTACTCTAATGCTGTTTTTTATTTTCTTAGCATTAGCTCTAATATCTCGCAGAGGGCTTGTTCTAATATTAATAGCATATCATTGCAGTTGTTGGGGCCTCCTGGCCATACTTTATCACCTCTAACTTCTATTCAGAAGTTATTGATCTTTCTGGTACCTTTTTCATCACTTGTACAAACATCACCTAATGAATGCTTGGATGCCTTCGCTAAATTATAACAACTGAATGTTGAAATAACAGGACAATAGTCACCAAAAACCACTCAGGGAAGTTCAGTTGCCTGGAAACAACAGAATGGTCTCAAAAGGTTGACGCCATAGACCAGCCAAGATGGCGCCGCCCTGTGGCCGCCGCAGAAACGCAGCTGCTGCTGCTGCTAAGTCGCTTCAGTCGTGTCCGACTCTGTGCGACCCCACAGACGGCAGCCCACCAGGCTCCACCGTCCCTGGGATTCTCCAGGCAAGAACACTGGAGTGGGTTGCCATTTCCTTCTCCAGTGCATGAAAGGGAAAAGTGAAAGTGAAGTCGCTCAGCCGTGTCCGACTCCTAGCGACCCCATGGACTGCAGCCTACCAGGCTCCTCCGTCCATGGGATTTTCCAGGCAAGAGTACTGGAGTGGGGTGCCATCGCCTTCTCCCAGAAACGCAGCAGCGCCGCTCATTGCCCGATTCCCGGGGTCCTCCATTCCCTGATGGGTACTTTCGGCTTGGATCTTCGCTGCTTTTCATTTGAGGGGAGTTGCGTTAGTTTGCATTTTGTGCATAAAGTGATATTGGAGTCTCTATGTTGCACTGTTTCAAATCTATCACTCAGATGCCCATGAAATGTGTGTGCCCAGAATCGCAAAGGTCTGATGCAGGAGGTGAGAGGTGCTCAGGTTGCACTGCTGATCTGCTCCCCTCATGGGCAACTCCATCTTCCATTTCCACAGCTGCATTTTCTCTTCCAGATGTGTCCTCATCAGACAAGCACCCTTCCTACCAAAATAAAAGCCGTGATCCCAGGGGGTACATTTTGTCACCAGCTATAGTCTGGGGCCAACATCTAGCTTCTGTGGTTGAGAAAGTCCATCCCACAGGAATTCGTGGACATTAAAGAGAAACATATCCTTCCAGACACCTAACTGTAATGAAAGTATTGAAATCAGTTCCTGGTTTAAACATAGCCAGCTTGACACTTTTAAAAGAAATAGAATCTCTGTGTATATTTTGAATATAAATTTAAGGATATGATCCAGAAAATTGTCCATTATTTAGTAACTAAAATTAGAATAAATCAAGTAGAACTCAAAAGTTACATTTTAGGAAAGTTAGCATCTGCCTTCCCCTGATGTTTTATATTTTTCTTTAGTAGTGATATTTCAAAAGAAGGGAAATGCTTTCTAACATTATTTACTCCCAGCATATTTAAGATATGGTAAAACAGAAAATTACTTACTAAAGGCCTTGATTGTGAAGATGTATGGTATGGAGCTAATAATGAGTGATTCCTGATGCTCTAGACTTTGGGGGGAATATCTGATGTCCAATTAAGGATATTCAACAATAGTATGTGGCAGAAAAATTATTGAGCCATCTGTGACTTGTTTGCATTGTATCTTTCCTCCTCATTTCACCAAAAAAACAATAAAGAGGCTGATTTTGTTGTTGTTGTTCTCCTGTCTCAGGGCAGAAAACTGAAGTCAACTGAAAAGTTTCTGCTTCAGGCTTCTGTTCTGAAAGCTGAAAGTCTTTTGGGCTTCCCTGATAGCTCAGCTGGTAAAGAATCCACCTGCAATGCAGAAGACCCAGGTTCGATTCCTGGGTAGGGAAGATACCCTGGGGAAGGGATAACCTACCCACTCCAGTATTCTTGGGCTTCCCTTGTGGCTCAGCTGGTAAAGAATCCACCTACAAGTCAGACACAACTGAGCAACTTTCCCTTTTCTTTCACTCATCTCCCCAGAGGCTAGAAGCTGCTACCCCTGGGGATGGCAAGAAGAAATAGCAAGAGTGCTCCAAAAGTCACAACTTTCTGAGTTTTTCCTTTCGTGTAATATATTAACATGACTGTTGTAAGAAAATTATGAAAAGGTGCTGCACTGTGCAGATGAAATATGCCATGAGGGTGATAATCGTCAGATATCAAAGCCAGGGAGCAAACAGTCTCAGAGAAGAGCCTTTCAGTTTTGTCAGATCACCCTCCCCTGCCCACCAGGCTACAGAGCATCCACTGGGTGCTCAGTGCTGCCGAGAGCCTCAGCCCAGGGCCTGCCCCAGTGTTAGAGCTTGGCCAGGCCACTGAGCAGAGTTGAAAGAAGTCGGATGGGACCCAGGCATTTCTGTGGAGAGCACTGGCCTGGTAAGCAGCTGAGGCACTGCCTGTGAGCAGCCACAAGGGCCTAGGTACTGAGTATCTCAGTAGCAGTTGGAGCACTGATGATAAAATCCCTGCTCGTATGTTCTAAACCAGGCAAGAACCCTCCCACTTTGAACCCTGGCAGTCTGGGAGGAATGCCTACACATTTAACCACCATCTCCTCATAAGGCATCACATATGACCAACCCTGGTTATCTTTCTTAGGAGGGATTGGAGCTCATATTATGGACTCTTAATGTAACTAGAGATTATCATACTAAATGAAGTCAAAAAGAGAAAGACAAATACCATATGATATCATTTATATGTGGAATCTAAAATACGACACAGATGAATCTATCTATGAAACAGAATCACAGAAATAGAGAACAGGCTGGTGGTTGCCAAGGAGGAGTGGGCTGAGGGAGGAATAGAGTGAGAGGTTGGGGTTAGTAGAGGTGACCTTTTACATATAGAATAGGTAGACAGCAAGTTCCTATTGCATAGCACAGGGAACTATATTCAATATCCTATGATAATCCATAATGGAAAAGAATTTTTAAAAAAGAGTGTATGTATATATATAACTGAATCACTTTGCTGTATAGCAGTGGTTAACACAACATTGTAAATCAACTATACTTCAATTAAAAAATATTTTGGTGGAAAAAAACTAAGGTTAAATAAAGACATTCTCAGAAAAAAAAAAAAAAGATTCTCAATATATCCAAAATGATGAGACTGATTAACCCTAGACCAAAGGCCAAAGGCAATTACAGTTTATGACTGTCAGATGTTTCAGATACTGGTGATAAACTGTGTGCTTAGAGAATCTAAATTATATTGTTAAATGATTAATTTGAGAACATTTGATGGTTACTCATTCCTCAAGCATTTGCACGAACTCATCATGTGCTAAGTACCGTGCAAAATGTTACTCCTAACAGTATGGAAAAAAATTTTCTGTTCCTGCCCTCAAAATGTTCCCCATCTAATTCAGGAATCAGACAAAAATTCAACAGAACCTAGAAAATGCTTCAGAGTGGTACCCATATATTTCCATGGGGACCTTATTAGAAGCAAGAGGGCCAAAGATAGACTAATTCACTGGGTTTGGGAGCCTAAAAATGAATTCCTGGGTTTTATTTCAACCAAACTGGAAGCAATATACCTTTCCTTCTTGTTTTAGTTTCAGTCTTTTTGGAATTTTCTCAGCAAAACTGGTCTTTCTCTAGATTAAGAGTTCATGAGGCTTTTAATGGGTTTTAAAGAATTAGTGAAACAGAAAGGAGATTTGTCACTTTGTGCCCCTTCTAAATAGCTTGAAAATTGTCTCTGGAAAAAAAAATTGTCAGCTTTTGTTCTGAAGAAATTGTTTCATACCACACAAGTGTAAAGTGACACAGATACTACTCTACTTCATCAGGTAACAAATTAGTCTTCATCATCAAAGTTCTTTCCTGTTGATATATATTTTAGATGCAAACTTCTATTATGATTATAAGCATCAATCCTTAGTATATGGCCTGGTTTAGGTTGGAAAGCTTCAAAAAATAAATAAAATAGAAGAAAATGTTTCCTTGTTTCATCCCAAATATAATGGACACCAAAACATAGTCCTTCCTGTACAGTGAGTTTCTTGCTTAGCAGAAGCATAAAACTAGCAAAATCAAAGGAATAATTGGCATCAGTCTACCTTGGGAATGCCTGATCCAGAATGGATTGTTTTCATGAGAAGATAAGTCAACTCAAAGGAAAAAAAAAAAGAACCAGAGAAATTTATTCTAACTCAATAACACAGACTTAGAGCATCCTGAAATAATGCTTTTCTTATGACCACGCAAAAGAAGCCTTGCAACTGGGCAGATCTTGGAGTGATTTGCCCTAAAGCATCAAGTGGATATGTAGTCTGAGAAGAAAAAAACACTGAAGCAGTGCCTTTGACAAGAAGTATTATCCTGCCGAGAGTCACCAGATTTTCTTGTTCAAAAAGGTCTCAGGGGACTCTGAAGCCCTTCAGCATGCAAATGTATGCGTGGACAGTTCCTAGAGAGCCAACTCCTCATTTTCCTATTACATACGATGTCCATTTGCAAAGCCCTCTCAGAAGCATCAGATGCTTAGGACAACTTTGAAATAATATAAATTTTCTTTGCCAAGCCAAACTTTGGAAAAAATGTAGGTGCCATAGATAGAGATGGACACACTGCTGTTTCACAAAGCCTCAGCTTTCCTATGTTGCTGAGAAAAACTCCACACATCAGATTGACCTCTTATTTTCTGCATCCATGTGATGCAAACAATAATTCTGAAATAAGTCATGTCTGCTTCAACTTTGAGTCAGGACCTTGAACCATGCCCTCACAATAGGATTTGTCAAGAAATTAAAGGCTGAAGTTCACTGGCTTTCTAAAGTACAAGTTTTGAAGCAATTGATTAACTTCAGGCAGAAGGCTTTCCCTTTCTTAAGTGACTAGCAAAGCACAGTCTCAGACTAATTTGACACAGAAGAGCTCGTTCATGATTTGAGCGACTTGATTGACATCTGTGGTCATCTGAATGAGCCATAACTCTTGACTCAGTGTCCAGCAGACACCATTATAAACGTTGCTGAAAAAATTCAAATCTCCTGAGCAGGCTACCACTGTGGAAGAACTGTGTGGAGAAAGACATATGTATTCCTTGTATTGTTGGAGAAAGGGCAATAGGGAGCCAGAGCTAACAGTGAAAAGGCTTTGCTGTCTCTTGCACAGGCACAAATGGGCAAAGAAACCCTTGAAGAATATTTATGTTGCTCCTGCTGCTGCTGCTAAGTCACTTCAGTCGTGTCCGACTCTGTGTGACCCCACAGATGGCAGCCCACCAGGCTCCCCCATCCCTGGGACTCTCCAGGCAAGAACACTGGAGTGGGTTGCCATTTCCTTTTCCAATGCATGAAACTGAAAAGTGAAAGTGAAGTCGCGCAGTCGTGTCCGACTCCCAGCGACCCCATGGACTGCAGCCCACCAGGCTCCTCCGTTCATGGGACTTTCCAGGCAAGAGTACAGGAATGGGGTGCCATTGCCTTCTCCGGAAGAATATTTATGTTGGATGACCTTAAAATCAAAATGTATGGTCCTGATTCTTTCCTTAATGACCAAGACAACATTTATGATTCAGACACTGACAAAGTTGACCTCATTGAATTGAAGACAAAATAATCTTGCATGAATTCAACACAAAGTGTTTTAGAGAATTTGGTGTTCCTTGACATAAGCCTAACCTGTGAAAACTCTAACTCTTTTGCCAGCAAGTATCATTGCTACTTTTTCTTTTTAAATTTTTATTTATTTATTTTTTATTTGTTTTGCCATACGTTGACATGAATCCACCATGGGTGTACATGTTTTCCCCTTCCAGATCCCCCCCCCACCTCCCTCCCCATCCCATCCCTCTGGGTCATCCCATTGCACCAGCCCCAAGCACCCTGTATCATGCATCGAACCCGGACTGGCGATTCATTTCACATATGATAATTTACATGCTTCCATGCCATTCTCCCATATCATCCCACCCTCGCCCTCTCCCATAGAGTCCATAATACTGTTCTATTTATCTGTGTCTCTTTTGATGTCTCGCATACAGGGTTATCTTTACCAATTGACTAAATACCATATATATGTGTTAGTATACTGTATTGGTGTTTTTCTTTCTGGCTTACTTCACTCTGTATAATAGGCTCCAGTTTCATCCACCTCATTAGAACTGCTGAATGACCAACAAATCACAGAAGAAATCAAAAAAGAAATCAAAATATGCATAGAAATGAACGAAAATGAAAACACAACAACCCAAAACCTATGGGACACGGTAAAAGCAGTGCTAAGGGGAAGATTCATAGCAATACAGGCTCACCTCAAGAAACAAGAAAAAAGTCAAATAAATAACCTAACTCTACACCTAAAAGCAACTAGAAAACGAAGAAATGAAGAACCCCAGGGTTAGTAGAAGGAAAGAAATCTTAAAAATTAGGGCAGAAACAAATGCAAAAGAAACAAAAGAGACCATAGCAAAAATCAACAAAGCCAAAAGCTGGTTCTTTGAGAAGATAAATAAAATTGACAAGCCATTAGCCAGACTCATCAAGAAACAAAGGAAGAAGAATCAAATCAACAAAATTAGAAATGAAAATGGAAAGACCACAACAGACAACACAGAAATACAAAGGATCATAAGAGACTATTATCAGCAACTATATGCAAATAAATTGGACAACTTGGAAGAAATGGGTAAATTCTTAGAAAAGTACGACTTCCCAAAACTGAACCAGGAAGAAATAGAAAATCTCAACAGACCCACCACAAGCATGGAAATTGAAACTGTAATCAGAAATCTTCCAGCAAACAAAAGCCCAGGACCAGATGGATTTACAGCTGAATTCTACCAAAAATTTAGAGAAGAGCTAATATCTATCCTACTCAAACTCTTCCAGAAAATTGCAGAGGAAGGTAAACTTCCAAACTCATTCTATGAGGCCACCATCACCCTAATAGCAAAACCTGACAAAGATGCTACAAAACAAGAAAACTACAGGCCAATATCACTGATGAACATAGATGCAAAAATCCTTAACGAAATCCTAGCAAACAGAATCCAACAACATATTAAAAAGATCATACATCATGACCAAGTGGGCTTTATCCCAGGGATGCAAGGATTCTTCAATATCTGCAAATCAATCAATGTAATACACCACATTAACAAATTGAAAAATAAAAACCATATGATTATTTCAATAGATGCAGAGAAAGCCTTTGACAAAATTCAACATCCATTTATGATAAAAAAAAAAAAACCTCCAAAAAGCAAGAATAGAAGGAACATACCTCAACATAATAAAAGCTATATATGACAAACCCACAGCAAACATTATCCTAAATGGTGAAAAACTGAAAGCATTTCCCCTAAAATCAGGAACAAGACAAGGGTGCTCACTCTCACCACTACTATTCAACATAGTTTTGGAAGTTTTGGCCACAGCAATCAGAGCAGAAAAAGAAATAAAAGGAATCCAGATTGGAAAAGAAGAAGTAAAACTCGTTGCTACTTTTATCACCACAAAATGAAAGTCTAAACTGATGGTATGTGATAGATATTTGCATTATCAAATTAAAAAAGCCACGCTCTATATTCAACATGTTCTAACAAAACTTAGGCAATCTTCTTACGAAAGTCATTTCTGATCTATATTATGTTTTGCTTATATTAGCACATTTTGACTTACTAAGAAATTTTAGGAAGTGGCTATTAATTTTTGCATGCAAAATGAGATTAAGAGATCATAAGTCTTTTTATTGTTTTAACATTTTAACTATGTGAAAGATATGTTTGCAATGCAGCAAACTAGATTGTAGGCAGAAAACGGATGTAAAGTGTTTACATACATTTTTCTGAAGACTTTCATCAGATTCTTAAAGACTACCCACTCATTCACACATACCCATTAAAAGGATTAAGAATTACTGACCTAATTAAATATGTATTTTCTGATGGGTTCTGAACTAGTAGGAGGAGCAGACCCAAATTCATATTTGGTAGCTTGCTGCAATGTTTACATTTTTTAAATCAATAGTCCATGGACCTAGGTTAAAATGAAGTTCTTTTTTTAAGTAAACTGAATTTTTTAAGTTCTTTTCCCTCATGGTCCTCAAAGACCATGTTTGTGTCTTTGAGGTACAAGGCAATACTAGCAGTCCTAATCCTAAAATACTTGGGATATTTATTAGGGATCTTATCACAGCAAAACATACTTAAAATAATTAGCTCTGAAAACAAATATTAGAGCATCATAATATACTGCCCTTTGGTTTTTCAGAAGGCTCATAGCTGAATAAGGAAAAAGGAAGACTTGAAGGAAATAAGAGACAATAAAGTCAAACACAGAAAAGACGTCACTCAGGACAACTTTCCCAAGGAACTGAGTTTGTGGAAACATAGACGGGGGCATGCTGTGTAGCTGTGTGTGTGTGTGTGTGTGTGTGTGTGTAGGAGCATGTGAAATGAGCAAACAGCAGTGATTTCTTCCAGCCAAATGCATATCTTTGAAAGTGGAGAGTCAGCTCTGGTGATGCTAATGGAGTGGAACATAAATATTGGCAAGCTGGTTGTCAAATAGAGGCTTTAAAATGTTGGAATTTTTCAAGGAAAATGTTAACTGCAGTTAAAGGGCCAAAGTAGTCTTAACCCAATCTCAGAATCTAGAATTTCACTTTAAGTTCTAAATACCCAGGACTCTTATGCTAAATTTAGCCTTCCCAGCTCTGCAACTGGCATTTTGGAATGTTTGGTCCACGACGATAAAGCATCACACTTGCTGAATACAGGGTTAGAAGGGGACTAATAGACGCAACCAATTAATATATCAGCCTCCCAAGCAACCCGGGACTAGAGGCGAGGGTATGGGCCGATAATAACTTTTCTGCTATATTTCAAATGACAAGTGAACTCACCCCTAGCCAGATCTCCCAACACCCCACACACAAGTCTTTACTTCTTGCTACTTTTCCAGATTAAACCCATCCCAAGAATCAGCCTAATTTCTACCTTCTAATTAAGGCTTTCTTTCCCAGCTCCTCATAATCACATCAAACTCTATCTTCTCTAAATTCTTTTATATCCTTCACTCTCAATTTCACTCACTTACTAACCCAGGTTGCTATCTTTTCTATAACAACAGCTAACATGTGCCTGAATTTTCACTATGTACCAGATACTGTGCTAAATGCTTTACAACAATGACTTCATTTAATCCACACATCAGACCTGTGATGCTGTTGTTATTATCAATTACAAAAGAGAAATGTTTGCATGAGGACAGTAAGGCTTAGAGAGGTAAAGCAACTTTTCCATGGTCCATGACTAATAAATAGGGCACCAGGCAATCAACCAGGTTGTCCTGCTCAAACAACCTCCACTTAGTGGCAAAATGTACAGTGCTGGTGTCTAATATGCATATACCATTTATCCAGCTAGATTCTAAGCTCTTCAGAGCACCTGTATAACCTTTCCTTCATGTCACCCTCAGACATCCATAATCAGTCAATACTTATTGAGGGAGTTAATGAATTAATAAGTGAATAAAAATCAATGCTGCAAAACCCAAGAAATATTAATTGATTTGGACTTCCAAACAGCATGCAGAATCAGGAAAAAATGTTCCTGTCACTGCACACTGCATTGGCTGTAAGAAGCAAATAAATTGCTGACTTGGCTGCCCTTGGGCTCAGCATGGAGTTACAGCCGGGAATAGTTCTCTGTGAACAATCTTGATGGCCCTCAGCTTTGTCCCTGGAAACCCTCCAGCCTCCCAGTTCTATCCTGATCATTAAGATCCACAAAGTTCACTGGGAGAGCAGGAAGCAGTAAAGGGCCCAAGGCCACTTCTTCCTTAGACCTAGCACTGCCCACATGCACAACACACACACACACACACACACACACAGCAAGATGACCCCACTAGTTCATTGCAATAAATGTTTTTTGAGAATATAGCCCAGAGATTCACGAACTTGGCTGCATATCACAATTATCTGTGAGATTTTAAAAATTGCCAGCATCTGGGCCCCACCCCAAACTTATTGACTCAGCCTAGGCACTGGGGTGCATTAACAATTGGGAATTGGGATGTATTAACCCATGGGAATTGAATGTGCACTGTTGTAAAGAACCACTAAAATCCATTCCTGGTACTGTGTGCGAGCAGCTGAGTCACAGAAATGTGGGTGTGAAAAGGGAAGTTTGCGGAATAGCAAGAGAGTCACAAAAGTAATTGTAATAAAAATATATGAAAAAGTAACTGAAGTTACAGTGCTCAGACAGCAATAACCACAGGGTACCATGGGAGCTCAGAGGATGGGTACCTATTCTCACTGGGAAATGTTGGAAGGCAGGAGTGGAGGATACAGATGAATGCAAAAGGTGTGTTTTATATAATGAGGTGCTGGATCAGGCAGAGGAGTTGGGTTGAAACTTCATGCTTTCCTGGAGGAGAAGGTTAGACCTTCATCACTTCTGATAACTTTCCTCTGCACATTCCCAAATGCCTTCAATCCCTGGCGGCAGCCAAGACTGCCTCTCAGAGGCCCCCGAATCCCTCCAAGCCCCTTTGAATCTCATAAACACAATGGAAGTGGCAATTATTAAATATTCGTCCTTGGGACTGAACATCAGATTTAAAACTTCTTAGAACTTTTCACCAGTGGTTAATGGGGATTGAGAGATTTTACCTTAAACTTGTTCATCTCTAAAATATGTATAATTGTCTATACTTTGCCAGTGATTGTGAAGATTCATGTATTCATTCAAGAAACATTTATTAAAATATTAATTCACAATTAATTTCCTTGCCCTCTACCCTATTGGCCTATTCCTGGTGGACTCCATTACCTACAGAGAGTAGATTTCGGCACTATGCATTCCTGGGTAAGCTTGGGTCCCAGTTCTGGTGCTGCTAAAACCATCTGGCCTTGTACAAATAGCACTCTCTAATGAATCTCAGTTTCCCATTTGTGAAATAAGGCGTACTAGTAATTATTATGATTACTATCTTTAGTCATGATATAACATAGCTGACTTTATGTCAAAGTGTTGCTATTATGACAAAATAAGGTATGTAGAAATAAGTAAAGTATGCAAAGACTTTAAAATGTCAAACATATAATAAACAGACAAAAAATGCAAGTGGAAAAAAGAAACATTTATTGAGCTCCTACTGCATTTCAGACATGGTGCTAGGTGCAGAGATACAATGATGAACAATTGCATACCTAGACCTTGTTCTTACATACTTAATAGTCTAGTAAGCAAGATGGACATAGAGGAAGTAATCACACAATTCATGTGATTGCTTTCAGAGACCAGTCCTATGAGGGATACCTGTTAACCTAAATGCCATGAGAACAGCTAACAGGGAAACCCAACCTAGTCTAGGGAGTCAGGGAAGCATCGCTGATAAGTAACTCTTAGGCAGAGATCTGAAAGATGTCTAAAAGTAAACTAGATAAAGAAAGAAGCAAGAGGAGAGGATGTGGAGAGAAGGGAACCATTCTACACTGTTGGTGGGAATATAAGTTGGTGTGGCCACTATGGAGAACAGTATGGAGGTTCCTTAAAAAATTAAAAATAGAGCTATCATATGACCCTGCAATCCCATTCCTGGGCTTTTGTTTAGAGAAAAACATGGTCTGAAAGGATACATGCACCCCAATGTTCATTGAAGATACCTGGAGTAACAGGCAAATTTGGCCATGGAGTACAAAATGAAGCAGGACAAATGTTAATAGAGTTTTGCCAAGAGAACGCACTGGTTATAGCAAACACCCTCTTCCAGTGACACAAGAGACAACTCTACACATGGACAACACCAAATGGTCAATACCGAAATCAGATTAACTATATTTTTTGCAGCCAAAGATGGAGAAGCTCTACACAGTCAGCAAAAAGAAGACCGGGAGCTGATTGTGGCTCAGATCATGAACTCCTTATTGCCAAATTCAGACTTAAATTGAAGAAAGTAGGGAAACCCACTAGACCATTCAGGTATGATCTAAGTCAAATCCCTTAGGATTATACAGTGGAAGTTACAAATAGATTCAAGGGACTAGATCTGATAGACAGAGTGCCTGAGGGACTATGGATGGAGGTTCATGACCTTGTACAGGAGACAGTGATCAAGATCATCCCTGAAAAAAAGAAATGCAAAAAGGCAAAATGGTTGTCTGTGGAGGCCTTACAAACAGTTGAGTAAAGAAGAGAAGCAAAAGGCAAAGGAGAAAAGGAAAGATATACCCATCTGAATGCAAAGTTCCAAAGAATACCAAGGAGAGATAAGAAAGTCTTCCTTGCTAAACAATGCAAAGAAATAAAGGAAAACAATAGAATGGAATTTATATGCAGAATACATCATGCAAAATGCCAGGCTGGATGAAGCACAAGTTGGAATCAAGATTCCCAGGAGAAATATCAATAACCTCAGATATGCAGATGATACCACCATTACAGCAGAAATGAAGAGGAACTAAAGAGCCTCTTGATGAAAGTGAAAGAGGAGAGTAAAAAAGTTGGCTTAAATCTCAACATTCAAAAAACTAAGATTATGGCATCTGGTCCCATCACTTTATGGCAAATAGATGGGGAAACAATGGAAACAGTGAGAGACTTTATTTTGGGGGGCTCCAAAATCACTACAGATGGTGATTGCAGCCATGAAATTAAAAGACACTTGCTCCTTGGAAGAAAAGTTATGACCAACCTAGACAGCATATTAAAAAGCAGAGACATTACTTTGACAACAAAGGTCCATCTAGTCAAAGCTATGGGTTTTCATAGTCATGTATGCATGTGAGAGTTGGACCATAAAGAAAGCTGAGCACCGAAGAATCAATGCTTTTGAACTGTGATGTTGGAGAAGACTCCTGAGAGTTCCTTGGACTGCAAGGAGATCCAACCAGTCCATCCTAAAGGAAATCAGTCCTGAATACTCATTGAAAGGACTGATGCTGTAGCTGAAACTCCAATACTTTGGCCACCTGATTTGAAGAACTGACTCATTGGAAAAGACCCTGATGCTGGGAAAGATTAAAGGCGGGAGGAGAAGGGGACGACAGAGGATAAGATGGTTGGATGGCATCACCAACTCAATGGACATGAGTTTGAGCGAGCTTCAGGAATCGGTGATGGATAGGGATGCCTGGTGTGCTGCAGTCCATGGGGTCGCAAAGAGTCGGACACAACTGAATGACTGAACTTAACTGATGACCCTGCAATCCCATTCCTGGGCTTATATCCAGAGAGAAACTTTGTCTGAAAGGATACATGCACCCCAATGTTCACTGAAGCACTGTTTACAATAGCCAAAACATGGAAGCTATCTAAATGTCTATCAATAAAGAAATGGATATTGAAGATGTGGTACATTTATACCATGGAATATTACTCAGCCATTTAAAAGAATGAAATAATGCATTTGCAGCAACATGGATGGACCTAGAGATTGGCCATATTGAGTAAATAAAGTTGGAGAAGGAGAAATATCAAGTGACATCCCTTACATGCAGAATCTATAAAGAAATGATGCAAATGAACTTATTTACAAGACAGAAACCGACTCACAGACTTTGAGAATGAACTTGTCACCAGAGGGAAAGAGGATGGGGGAAAAGAGATAGTTAGGGAGTTTGAGATCAACATGCACACACTGCTATATTTAAAACAGATAACCAGCAAGGTCCTACTGTATACCACAGGCAAGAGCTCTGCTCAATATTATGTGGCAACCTGGATGGAAGGGGAGTTTGTGGGAGAAAAGAATACATTTACATATATGGCTGTGTCACTTTGCTGTGCACCTGGAACTATCACAACATTGTTAATCAGCTATACACCAATATAAAATAAAAAGTTAAAAAAGAAAGAAAGAGAATCCAGCAGAGGGAATCCTGGGCAAAAGCCCTGTGGCACAAGTGAACCCCCTGCAGAGATTAATCAAAAACAGGTCGTTGTGGGCAGAGCACAAATAAGAAGGACAAGAGTGGGCAACACAAACTGAGAAGAGAGTCGGAGCCCTACCATTCAGCCCTGCTCATCCCAGCAGCAGCAGGAGGCTCTCAGTCTGTGACAAGATCAGATATAAAACTTGAGAAGCCCCTTGGCTGCTGTGTGGGGAATGTACTGGAGGGATACGAGTGGATACAGATGGACCAGCTAGTTTGTTATTATAGTCCAGACCAGAGGTGACCAAGTTTGGTTTTAAACATACAGATTCAAGAAACCAGGTGTAAAAGAGAAGTGAACATGAGACAATCTATGGCACAAAACTGGTTACTATTTAATTAATGTTATATAGACATTCCGCTATATAGAAACATGGCTACTATTTGGAAAGGGAAGACTAAGTAGATCTCTTTGACACATAACCTAGATCAGCGAGCCAATTCCACTTTCCTCTGACCATCGTTTTGAGCGAGGCCATCCACCAACTTAAGAAAGTTGAGCCAGGAACCCCATAAACCCTTAAAAGAGTCCTTGGTGAACAGCAGTTTGACCCTTAAAAAGAAGATAGGGAAACAGGCCACATTTCTAACCCTGGGACAGGTGCGGAGATGATGCCCTCACATCCAAGAGGAAGAAATTTTCTACACTTGTGTCTCTATTTCTGCTTTGTGAGTTCATCTGTACTGTTTTTCTAGATTCCACATATTTAAACAATATTATACAATATTTTCTTTTCTCTTTCTGACTTCACCCTGTATGACAGTATCTGCTGCTGCTGCTGCGAAGTCGCTTCAGTCGTGTCCGACTCTGTGCGACCCCATAGACGGCAGCCCACTAGGCTCCCCCGCCCCTGGGATTCTCCAGGCAAGAACACTGGAGTGGGTTGCCATTTCCCTCTCCAGTACATGAAAGTGAAAAGTGAAAGTGAAGTCACTCAGTCGTGTCCGACTCTTTGCGACCCCATGGACTGCAGCCTACCAGGCTCCTCCGTCCATGGGATTTTCCAGGCAAGAGTACTGGAGTGGGGTGCCTTTGCCTTCTCCAGTGACAGTATCTAGGTCTATCTATTTCTCTGAAAATTACACTGTTTCATTCCTTTTTATGAAACTCACCGATACCGAGGAGGGAAAGGAGGTGGGATGAACTGGAAGATTGGGATTGACATATATACACTACTATGTATAAAATAGATAACTAATGAGAACCTACTGTAAAGCACAGGGAACTCAGCGCTCTGTGGTGACCTAAAAGGGAAGGAAATCTTAAAAGAGGAGATATATGTATGTGTATATGTATGTATATATATATATATGATTCACTTTGCCATAGAGCAGAAACTAACAGAATGTTGTAAAGCAACCATACTCTTTTAAATTTTTTAAATAAATAAAAAAAGTTTATCTACTGACCTGAATCTGTCATAAATAAGGACACAGCTTTTTTATTTGAAATCAAAATGGAAATTCTACTTGTAAAATTGAGGGATTTACCAAATTTCAGTTACCTGAAGCCTCCCATAATTACCCATCATAATCACTTCACATTCTTCAATATTTGGGAAAATCAAGTTTCTGTATATCTTTTTTCTCCCTGAGCTTTAATTATAGTAAAACACTATCAATTAATACAAAAAAAGAGAAGAAGGGGAACTTCCCTGGTGGTCCAGTGGTTGAGAATCTACATGCCTATGCAGGGGACAAGGGTTCAATCCCTGGTCTGGGAAGAAACCACATGCTGTAGGACAGCTAAGGCATGCTCCACAACAAGAGAAGCCACTGCAATGAAAAGCCTTTGTGCAGCAACAAAGACCCAGCACAGCCAAAAATTAATTAATTTTTAAAAATTTTTTTAAAAGAGGAAGAAATTTTCCTCCATGTAACTGGACTTATAGTTCTACAACTACTAAGGGATAACAAAGTCCAAATTAAAATGCATTGACTGTTGTGGTACAAATATACAATGGAATATTACTCAGTTATAAAAAAGAACACATTTGAGTCAGTTCTAATGAGGTAAATGAAACTGGAGCCTATTATACAGAGTGAAGTAAGTCAGAAAGAAAAACACTAATATAGTATATTAAGGCATATATATGGAATTTAGAAAGATGGTAATGATGACACTATATGCAAGACAGCAAAAGAGACACAGATGTAAAGAACAGACTTTTGGACTCTGGGAGAAGGTGAGGGTGGGATGATTTGGGAGAAGAGCATTGAAACATGTATATTACCGTATATGAAATAAATGACCAGTCCAAGTTCAATGCATGAAACGGGGCAAAGCTGGTGCACTGGGACAACCCAGAGGGATGGGATAGGGAGCGGCGGGAAGAGGGGTTTCGGGATGCGGGGACACATGTGCACCCATGACTGATTCATGTCAAAGTATGGCAAAAACCACCACAATATGGTAAAGTAATTAGCTTCCAATTAAAATAATTAATTAAAAAAAATAAAATGCATTGACTGGTCCTGGCTAAAGTAGATGAGGAAGTTAGAGGACACCATTTCTGGTCCAGGAGGAATTTGGTTGGGAAGCTAATTAATAAAGTTTCCTAAAATCATAATCTAGACAAACTATAATCAGAGAGCCATGTCCCAGAAGGGGTAGCCAGGAATGCAGTTCCCTTACAAACTGGCCATCTTTTCATAACAAACTTTACCTTCTTGGGAAGGTGATTCCATAAGTGTGTGGATGGAGGCACCCACATACCACAGGGGGTTCACTGCACAGGAGATGTCAGCAGAGGAAGATAGAGAGCCCAGAGGCTCCTGATACAGTCACTATGGCAACCAACCCAAATCTGGTCCATTTTATTCACAGACAAAAAACCCAGGTTCAGTGAACACTGTAGGGAGGTAAGAGCGGCTTAGATTAACCAGGCTATCTTCTGGCCCCAAGCAATCTTCAGGATAAGACCTTGCATTAGGCAAAGGTCTTCACTGTGACAAAGCAGAGGATTTGTTAAGCTCTTTGGATCTCACTGGGCCCATTTAACTTCTAGTGTGGGATTAAAAAATTACTCTTCCCCAGGCAGGAGGCCTGAAGTTTCACATGAACTCGGTTTGAAGTGGTAATGGTCACACCACAATAAACAGTCTTCCAGAGCCATTCTCTTCTTCATCATCTGAAAGGTCAAGTGACAGTACAATCAGCACCTTCTCATCTCTGGCTTACCAGGCAAGCAAATGGGCCATGTTTTATAACTGGAAAATATGCCCTGAAACTGCTTTGAGTGTTAACATGTAATTTACACGTATGGTTTTCCATTTTTTTCCCTGGAAATGAGAACAAACAAGGTCTCTGAGAACTGAAGCAGCAAAAGTCTTTTTCAAGGAAATATCATTCATTCATTCATTTAATTTGTATTTATTGGAAGCCTACTCTGTGTCATAGGGCAACAGAGATGACTAAGCAAGGACTCTGCTTACAGTTCAATGAGGGAGAACAACTTGAGTATAAATAAATAAACATTTAAAAGTGTTAGAACTGTATAAAGTAAACTGCAATGGCTCAAACAAAACAGAAGGTAAATCTTGCTCATGAAATAGTCCAGGGCAGATGAACCTCCACTATACTGACATAAGAGTACACCATCTCTGACTCATGGCAGCCATGACTCTGTTTGCTATCATGGAAGGGTTCATAGGTCAGAACCAGATGTGGCACACATCCACTCACATCCATTGGAGAGAATTAAACCATATGTCAATATCTACCTGTAAAGAATTCAGGAAATACAGTGTACCTGGGCACCCATGTGCTGTGCCATAGTCCTATTGCCAAAGAAGAATGAGAGAGCAGAACCTGGAAAAAAAAAAGACTGGTCCCCTCTGACAATGACAGAGATACCAAGTTTTCCAGAAACATAAAAGAGAAATACTAATTATAAAACTATGAAGTATCATTTTCCCCTATTAAATTGCCAAAAATAAAGAGAAAATAATAATAGTGATTATTGTTGGCAAGGGTCCAAAAGAAAAAGACACAACTCCAGAAAGCACCAATTAGTACAGTCTTTCTGGAAGTCAGTTTGGAAGTGTTCATGTAGCAGTGGTTTTTGAAGTCACAACAATAAGGGAAGTCAGGTGAATAGTACTATAATACTCTTCATTTATCCTTATTTTAACCTAGCTTCGGAGCCCCCACTTTCCCTCAGTAGGGGAAAATTACACCCGTCAATTCAAGATACCAGTGACCTCCAATTTAAAACTCAACACTTTGGGGGTAAAATTCATCAAATTCAGGATTCCCTCCACTGGTGACCTCCATAAACTGGAAACAGATTCTTCTCTAAAGTCTTCAGAAGGAGCACATCCCTACCAATACCTTGATTTTAGACTTCTGCCCTCCAGAACTCAGTAAATTTGTGGGGTTGGGTTTTTTGTTTGGTTGATTGGTTGGTTTTTTTGGCTGTACTGGGTCTTCATTGCAAAACCAGGCTTTTCATTGTGGGCACATGGGCTTTCTCTAGTTGCAGAATGCAGACTTCTCTTGTTAAAGAGCATGGGCTCTAGAGCTCACAGGCTGAGTTGTTGTGGCATGCCAACTTAGTTGCCCTGTGGCAAGTGGGATATTAGTTCCCCGACCAGAGATCAAACCCAGGTTCCCTGCATTGGAAGGCAGATTCTCAACCACTGAATCACCAGGGAAGTCCCAATTTGTGTTGTTTTAAACCACCAAGTTATTTATTGCAGAATCATTAGGAATTTATGGCCTTTTCCTTTGCTTCCCAATGCCCTCTCACTCAGCACAATGGTTGTATGGGACAGACTGACCTGATGTAGAAATGTGGAGCCAGGAGTAGGCAGTGTGGCCCAAGCTGGTCTGGAAGATACTCCCAGGCAGAGCCTGCACCAGGCCTGTCAGATTTGAGTTATTTGAGTTAGGGAGCAGACACTCAGACCACAAAAGGAGATTGCATAACCAAGACAGGAAGGCAGGAGTTATGGGATTTATGGGTTATGGTAGGTAAAGATAACTGGCCCAACCAGAGCAGTGGCCACCTGATGTGAACAGCCAACTGATTGGAAAAGACTCTAATGCTGTGAAAGATTGAAGGCAGGAGGAGAAGGGGGGGCAGAGGATGAGATGGTTGGATAGTATCATCCACTCTATGGACATGAGTTTGAGCAAACTCTTGGAAATAGTGAAGGACAGGGAACACTGACATGCTGCAGTCTATGGGATCCCAAAGAGTTCGACATGACTTAGTGACTGAACAACAACAACAAGGTAAAGACAACTGGCCCAACCAGAGTGGTGACTCAAGATGGTTCCATTCTAATGAAAAACCTATGAAAGCTGACACCTTCAGGGTATTCCCAATGCTCTGTGATTAATGCCTAGACAAACAGGGTCCCTGCTGCCTGCTGATGGCTAGTGTCAGCAGCAGAATCCTGGGTGGGAAATCCACAGTCTCCTCACTATGATGTGTGAGCACCTCTTCCTTTGGAGAGAGTCTCCGGTCCTCCCAAGCTTTGTCTCTCAACCATGCAAGTCATTCAACCTCTTGGGCTGCATTCATCTCCTTTTTTTAAAAAAGACTTGGAGCCCACAGATGCCTAACAACAAACAGCAGGCACTGGGGAAATCCTGAGGGTTCCTTGAAGCTCTTGGGGGCTGGGTTTCTATTCTAGAAATAGTTGTGATTGGTTTGGACACTGATAAGACCTGACCACAGACTGGAAAGCCTGGCTCCATCTCTTAGGCTGCAATTCTACATAAAGCTGATATTGATGAGGAGTAATGGTGGGAACAGGTAGGGAGGTGGTATTTTAGCAAGTCTGATCTGTGAGTAAACAAAAGAGAAGAAATCAAAGATACAGAGAACTGGGAGAAAAGCAGTGACTGGGGGAAATGTGGAGTAAGTGGCTTGAACAGGAAGTAGAAGCCATGATATCAACAATATCTCCAAACATTTGTTGTGTAAGCAATTATACAAAAGGCAGGACTTTGGCCTATTAACACTGCCAGTAAGGTGCCTTGATCAATAGACTCACTGGGATGGAGATATGGACTACAAATTCTCCATCCTTCTCTGTAATTATACATATGAAACAACCAAATGTAGCACATATTAATGATATAATCATTGATTAAGATATTTAACAAGGGACTTTCCTGGTGGTCCAGTGGCTAAGACTTCACAATCCCAATGCAGGGGACCCAGCTCCCATTCCTGATCAGGGTACTAGATCCCACATGCCACAACCAAAGATCCCATATGCCACAACTAAGATCAGAACAGCCAAATAATTTTTTTTAATTTTTAAAAGATATTTGACAAATCAATTCCAATGTCTCCTGATGCATTTATGGGTCATCCTTGCCGTTAACTACAGCAGAGCCTGACCCTTGGTACTGTGATAAGAAAGACTGAAGGTCAGAGCAGGCAGAGACCCAGATGTGTCCAACAGATACTGAAGAACAAGCAGGACCCAGAGATCAGAATAGGCACAGATCAGAACCGCGGGTGATCAGACAGAAGCAATATACAGCCAGCAAGATCATAAGGAGACATTCTAAACTAACCTGAGGATTCTTACACACTTCCTATTGGGAATGGACCAAGCCTAGGTTACGAGCAGCTCAGGGTTCTCAGGTTTACCAGGTAAGTGACCACACCTGAGGAAGGGGTAGTGCAGAGGAGATATTGTCACAGTCCCTTTCTAATTCACCTCATATTTTATCATGGAATCAAGTCCCATCAAGGCCTGGGAAACATGGCTGAGGATTCAGCACAGTAGGACATCAAAGCCCCCCTAAGCCAGCCTCTGCAGCTGCCAGTGACTTCTCTGAGTTCCATACTTCTTTCTCAGCCATGAGTTTGAACCATCAGAAAGACGGAGAAGTGTCTCCTCTCTAGTTCCCTCTCATTCTTCTTCTCTAACATTTGGCTGAAGCAAAGAAAGAAGTAAAATCATGACACTTATGTGTGAAAATTCCTTGACTCATACTATTCTTCAATGAAAGTTGCTTTCTCCCAGAGACATCTGCCCTCTAGTTAGGTGTTTCCAGCAGTAGCTGCTGGCTAGATATTATTTGAAATTTACATCCTTTGTCACCCATACAACCTGCACATTTTAAGCTGTTTCTGACATAAACTACTCCAGAAGTCTTTTGTGAAAAATCTGTTATCTCTTGCCATGGAATATTTTATCCCAATATTTAAGTATGGATTTTGTGGTACAAATGCAAAGTGACCTCCTCATGGGGACACATCCTTAGAATTCACAAGGAAGAGCAAAGGGCAGCCCCCAGGGACTAAAAGTCACACATCTGGGAACACCAACAGGCTTCATCTCTCACTGAAGGCAGATAGAGAGATTTTGAAGAAGTTTGGATGTGGCTTGGATGGGCTTCCCTGGTGGTTCAGATGGTAAAGAATCTGCCTGCAATGTGGGAGATCTGGATTCAATACCTGGACTGTGAAAATCCCCTGGAGAAAGGAAAGGCTGCCTACTTCACTATTCTTGCCTGGAGAATCCCATGGACAGAGGAGCCTGGTGGGCTATAGTCTATGGGCTCATAAAGAGTCAGACATGACTGAGTGACTAATACTTTCACTTTCTTTCTGAGAAGAGAACCCTGGAGGAAGGGAACTACCATTCACTGGTATAGCTGGGTGAGGCAGCAGACTCAACCAGTGAAGCCACCATTTACAGGGCATCCAGGATCTGGAAAAAGGCAAAGCATGGGACACATTGAGCAGGGAGGCGGGGAAGGCGGGGTGTTAAGATTATAGTACATAAACATTGATCAGGACAGACGTGCTCTGCAGCAGGACTCACCAAGGGAGAAAAGAAAACCAAGGGCTCAGACAAACTAGGCTCGAGAGGCTGACAAGGGGCCAACAGCCTTGAAGGAAAGTATCCAGAATCCTCCAGGGAAATCTAGATAGCCAGAGTGAGGGTAATAGTTTGGGCAAAGGTGGGAGGTAGGAAAAAAGGAGAAAAACTTGGAAAGGAGACAAACCTGGGTCTAAGATCCATCTCCACCACCAAGTTGCTAACACTGAACATTCATTTAGCTTCTCTGAGCCAGTTTCCACATCTGCAAAAAGTGCAAAGCATAATGGAAGTGATTCATTTAAAGCAGTTAGCACAGTACCTGATACCTAAGTGCTCAATAAATGTTTGCTAGTTTTGTCCTAATTGCCATTATCCTCACTATATTTATTGTTATAAACATTATTAGAGAGCAGGACCATGTCTAATTCCAGCTCTTTCTTAAGTGCTGAGCCCAGAGTCTCGTAAATAGCATTCTTTCAGTAAATGTGTGAAATGACAGAGACTGACTTTATAGCTGTACAGTACGTGGAGTCATATAGGAGCCTGGACTTAGAAGGGCACAATTCTTGGTTTGCTGCTCCATTGCAGATATCTTAACATTCTTAATAATTTTTGAACACGGGGCTCCACATTTTCACTTGTACAGAGTCCCACAAATTACGTGACCAGTCCTAAATGAGGATATGTATATAAGGAAGATGTAAGGAGAAAACTAAAGCATGCATAATTTGGGGAGATAAGAAACCTGCAAAAAGGCTATGAAGAGCTACAGTGGGGGTACAGGAGGGAGAGGTTGGGAGTTTGAGGTTAGCAAATGCAAACTATTGCACGTAGAATGGATAAGCAACAAACTCCTACTGTATAGAACAGGTAACTACATTCAATATCCTATGATAAACTATAATGGAAAAGAATACAAAAAAGAACATATACATATAAGTAACTAAATCACTTTTCTGTACATCAGAAACTAATACAACGTTGTAAATCAACAATGTCAGTAAAAAAAAATTATAAATAAAATGTGTTAAACAAACAACAACAACAAAAGAACTGTGGTGCACCAAGTATTTCCAAGACTACAAAGGTCTTCAGTGGAACCAACAATGGTTCATTTGTTGAGTTTTCATCATTTCCCACATTTGCAGCATATGGGAGGGACTTAACCCAAAAATGTCTCGGACCTAATCTGTTCTTGATCAACAATATTTCCAGAGTTTACCAGTTCTTAACTCTGAAAGACCAAAGTAGGAGGAAAGAAAAGTTAATTCAGTCCCAACATTTTCTGGATGCTGTCTCTTGGTTTTACTTTCTATTATATAGAGCAAGAAATGACAAACAAATGACATAATACATACAATTTCACAATCACAAGTCAATGTTTTAAAACCATTTTCTCCTGCCCAGACAAATGACCCCAAGCCATCACAACTCACACTTCACCAGACAGCCTTCTATGGCATTGCTGAGACTGATTGCCTCAGGCCACACCATCCCATCCTTGCTGAGGTCAGCAGGTGCAACATTACAAACCAGTCACTTCCAGCTTCCCAGTTCTGCCCATCATTCTGTCTCACTAGGTGCCAAGGGGAAAACCATGCTCACTTTTTTACAATGACACGGATGGCTTTTTTTTTTTTAATCCAAGACCATTTTAGCCTCTTAGAACAAGTTCTTTGTATGAATGTGTCCAGTGTTAGAGCAACCATGTACTGTCTGGGTCTCTATATCAGTGAAGACCTGTGGCCTGTCCTATGCCAGGCACAGGGGACCCTGAGGGTGACTCTATTCCTGTTCTCACAGAGCTCATGGATGAGCTAGAATAACCCCTGATTACACAGATTCGAGACTCTAACTCAGCTGGTGGTAAGAGAAAACACCCCAGATGATGAGACAACTGAGCAGCATTTGGAAGAACAAGCAGATGGAAGAAGAATTCTGGGGAAATACCAGCAGCGCATCAAGGTCTAGACAGGGAGAACTTGGCTTGTTCCTGGAGTTCATTTCCTTCACTCAGTACTTTTGGTGTGTAGGGAGCAAGAAGAAAGGGTAGACAGGAACTCCTGGGCCAGGCTAAATCTGATCTTAATCAGGGAGTGGAAGAAAACCATCAGAGCATTTTGTTTCATCTTTTTTTAAACCTGATTAGATTTGCTATGCACAGAAACCTAACCCCCTTCAGGCTGAAGGGTGGGAGGTGGAAAACGAACAGCTCTGGAGCTCTGGTTTCTAAGTTTGCTGTTGTTTGCTACCAGTTTGGAGGGGGTTGACGTAGCCTGAAATGAGTAGCAAGAGGAATGGAGAGACTGAGCTAGGTGTTCACATGCGATTATTAGGACGATTTGCTCAGCTAGGTTGATGTGACCATCACCTCCACTCCCTGTGAAACCTTCTGTAAATGTTCCATTATTCCTCAAGGCTTTCAGAGTAAGGTTGAGTTTGGGGAGTGGATATGACAACGTGTCAAGTTTCGTGGCACAGGCAGGGCTTGATCAACAGTGATCCAGGGGAGATCAGTTACTTTCACGCCACAGAAAGATCTCTCAGGTGAGAGTCTGGAGGATGGAGTGGAGCTGAAGGGAGTCTGACATTGGAAGTGAGAAAACCAGAAAGGAAACTCCTGCAATTGTCCTGTGAAAAAGACTCAAGTCAGTGGGCATGGAATAGGAAGAAGGCACAGAATGGAACAATACCCAGGAAGTGGAATCCATAGGCTCCTGCTGCTAACTGGAGGTGAGGGAGGGGAAGGAACCAAGGAGGCATCTGGGCTGAAAAAGCCCAGAAGACAGAGCTTCCCCCACGGAGACAAGGGACATAACATGGGGCAGATGGGAAACAGTCTTACTCGGGATTGAGTGATTTCACGTTATCAGTGGGACGTTCAAGCGAGTACATGCAGCAGGCTACTGGGTATACAGACGGGACTAGAGATAGCCACCATCCTCTCTCACCTGGATTACTGTGCTGGCCTCCAAATGGATCCACTGTTTTTGCCTTTAATCTCTTCTGGCATCTCCATTCTTAGTAGAGCCTCCAGTGTGGTATGGTCAAACATAAGCCAGAAAATAGCACTTCTCTGCTCAAAGCCTCGAGAGGGTTCCCATCACCTTGAGCTTCGGCCACAGACCTGCCTGGGACCAGTGAGGCCCTGGCCTTTTGATCTTTCTTCTCAGCACCATTCCAGCCACTCTGCCTCCTCACTGCTCCTTTCCAGGGCCTTTGCAGACACGCGGGAGTTGAGAGACTTCCCTCTTGGAGGGGAAGGAGGTGGAGTCATCTTCTGAGAGTATTTTGGGGGGATAACAGTTATGAGAGAAGAGGGGTCTGGGACAACTCCTGGAAATGGGGTAGGGTTTGGGGGTTGCTGTGGGATCAATCCCAGCTTCTGATAAATGGTAAACAAATACCAAGAGCACAGCAAACACAGTCTCCCCTCAGAGAAGATCACGAAGACACGTAGCATGGGCTGCTTTTACATTCTCTAAACCAAATTACCCCACAGTATAAGAAATTACTCATCACTCACAAGTACTCAGGCAAAAACCAAGAAAAAGGGTATAAACTTGAGCATCAGAAATTTTAAGCTGACTACAAAAGCTATTGATATGCATACTACACATATTCTAGGTAGCCTTAAGACTCAAGAAATAAAATTTTGGTTCAGGATTAGGCCCATGCATGCCTTGAAATAATAATAATAGATTATATTTATATCAACAAATATTATGTGTTTAACAATATAAAAATTAGAAATGAGAAAACCAGAATGGACACTCCTGTGATTGTCCCATGAAAAGGAAAATTAATATATTGTCCTTTTACATAAAAATGTATTAACATTATATTTTTCTATTTATAGAGTAATTTTTACAGCTATAAAGTTTAATTTTTACAACAATGCTGAGAAACACTGGAACAGATATTAATACCCTTGGTAGATGGGGAAACTCGGGCCTCACTCAGCTGAGTTGCCCAAGGTCACTGAGAGGCCAGAACCCAGATTCCAGCCTGTTTAGTCACTACTTTCCATCATCCCATGGGCTGCTCTTTCAGACTAACCCTGAAGTTTGTTCTTTCATAAATGAGGAGATGTTCTTATGACAAAGAAGATGAGGCCAACTGGCCATAAGGAAGGAATTGACTTAGGGTGGTGCTGTGACAGATGAGACAGTGATGTCCTTAAAGTGATGCTAACACAGGAGGCCACAGCACCTCTGTCCAGCAGGCAGCACAGGGGATGCACGTGAGAGGTGCCCAGAGGCTGCAGTCAGGGCCCCCTGAAGGTGTCTGATCCCCAGCTTAGGCCTGAGGCTTAGCCACCCAGGGACTTTCTTAATGTATCTTCAAGCTCTCACAAGCCTTCCCAGATATAGCAGTGATGAAATCTCACACATTTGTTCCCCAGCACGGAAATGTGTTTATGCTCTCAAAGTGAAGGTTTGTAATGGGTTTTGCTCACGGGAATGATTATTTTAGTGCTGACTTTTAAAAAGGCAATTGATAACAAGTTTACCCAGCCAAAAGAGCTCTGGCAATTATCTGCAAATTCAGACTCTGTGAAGAGCCAAACCAGATCATTTAAGACCCCCTGAATCCATTCTGGGGCCAAGATTATCCAAAATGACAAGTTAAAAATGAGATAATTTATGCTAAAATGGTGCTTATGAAATCAAGATGCTACTCTGGATGACGGCTGCTGGGAGCCGCCACAATCCCTTCTTCCCTTATTTTCCTCTTTCCCTCCCCTGTTTACTTTCCCAGTTGAGGTGGTAGAGGAGGGGGTGGGTGGTGGGGTTTGGAAGGTTTTTGCCTGAGAACTTCCTGAGATAGTTTTTAAGCTTTTCATGCGAAGCCTTGAACAATCTGTAGAGAATACATAGGTCTCCAATGATAGGGTTTGTTGCTGTTGTTTGTTTTTAATCACAGCTCTGGGAAGGCCCTGGATCATAGAGAAACCCTACTGATGGAAAGAAAGACAAGTCCTGAGATTACTTATCTCTGCCAAGCTCTTCAGTTCACCTACAAATATTCTGCCAGGTGGTCTTGGCCTTGGGCTGAGCACTGAGGTCCACAAGTAGGAGAAGATGCTGGCTCACCAGATGTCTCGCCTGCTCCCAGGCTCTGCTCCCAGATGCTCCCAGGACTCAGAGCATCAGGAAAGTCCCTAAAACTGAGGCCCATGTCACTGTGATTCCCAGTGTCCTCACTCACCAGCCTTGTCAGAAACAAAGTGAGCAGAGATCTAGGAAAGAATGAGCTGGTTCTCCTCTGGTACAACATGGTGGGCTAACCACACACATTGACCTCCCCCACTCCCCTCACTCTCTAAATTGAAGGAATCAAAAAGCACTAACCAACAAGACCAGATGGATGGCAAAGTAGGAGAGAATGGAGGATTCGTTTCCGCAGGTTTTAGAAGCCGGGAAGAGACCAATGGGTGGTGAGTGCCCCCAGAGGAACAAAGTTAGTAAAATCCTTGTGCCTGCAGATGAGCTACACAGATGGAAAGCAAACCACTTGATCCTGCCATCAGAGGAAGAGACTTGGGCCCCGGAAGCACTAAGTACTCTGGAAGCCAGGGTGAGGTGTGCCATGAAGTTGTGAAAATCTGTATAAAGAACGGTTGGATCTTCCAAGTTCCCACCCCCTCCACCCTAACCCCACCCTCCAGCCATCCCAGGCACTCAGGCACCAAACGGATCTCTCACTTCTGCAGGAGACTGGAGGTTTGGAGAAGATAAAGCAGAGGCTTCAGATCAGAGGTCAGGGATTAGGTATGAAGCTGAACACAAGGGATTAGATGGAGGCCTATATACTAAGCTGGCAGCCAGGAATACATGTGTCCTGGCAAGAAACAGGAAGATTATTCTCTAGAGGAAATTAACAGAACTTCCTAAGAGGAGATCCAATTATTGATATTTAGAGGCTCCCCTACAATGTGGCTGGCTCACCATTTATTACATCCCAGTAAGAACCACCAGTGAAGAAGCCTTGCTGCCACCCACACGGGGCTTCTAATCGGCCTTAGTTATTTTCTCCAGTTCAAAACAGAGACACCAAAACAAGGAAGGGGAAACAAAGGAGAGGGGGTGGAACCTCAAGAACCAAAACAAGAGAATTGGCCTAAAAGAAAACTTGAAAAGAGTAATCTCAGAGATGTAAAAGGTATAAAGGGACAAAGAACTAGCAAGATGTTTGGGATTTGGGGGAGTAGGGAAAGGAGACAGAAAAAAATGACAACCAAAAATTTAAAAATCAGCAAAAGGAATAAATATAAAATCAAGAAGGTCTCCAAGAAAGCAGATTAAAGATTTAAAATATGAGAGAAACTATTGAGAAAACCAGGCTATCCACCAAAACAAAGTAAAAAGACTAGAATATATTCCCAGAGCTAGTATATAAGAACTGAAGGACTTTAGTTTCCAGATTTAAAGTCTACTGAGTATCCAGCACAATGAGGACTTTAAAAAGTACACCTCATCATAATGTTTTAGAATATTGAGTTAAACAGGACATCCTAAAAACAAGGCATAGTATATATTCAAAGGAATAAAGATCCAAAAGGCGTCCCACTTCCCAATAACAAAACTGGATGCTAGATAAGAGAGGACAATGCTTTAAAAAGTCTTAGAGGAAAAGATTTTCAGCCTAGGGTCTATAAATAACACCAATGAATCATATGGTAAAATAAAAATACCAAACACAGAGCTCAAATATTTTTCATTTACATACTCTCTTTATTAGAGGATGTATTTTGTCTAGTTGCAGGTGTAAACCAAAAAATATAAAGCCAAAAAGGAAGACATGAAGATTCAGAGAAGAGAATAGCCAGCCCAGAAGTAAGGGGAAAGGAAATTCCAGAACCATCTCCCTCAGCAGCCTTGTGAGCAGCGAGAACTGGTGGGACTCAAAAGAGAACTGAGGAGCAGAGAGAAATAGTGGCCCTGCTTTGCTCAGCTGTAAGCTATATCTGCATATTTATCATAATGAACACTGTTACACTATGACTGTTAGAACTATTCTGGAAGAGTGAGGGGTAGTGATGTAGGAAACAACAGGTCTGAGTCTTCAAGTACCAACACAGGAGTTATTAGATCTCTGCCAAAGGATCCATGGAAAAAGAAGACAATGATCACAGCATTCAGGTTTATGGAGGAAAATATCAGAAAAAACATCTTCAAAAGTGGGTGGTCCAGTGGTTAAAACTTCATCTTCCAATGCAGGGGTTGCAGTTTCAATTCCTAGCCCAGGAATAAGATGCCTTGTAACCACATGCATTGTAACCAAAAAACCAAAACATAAATTGGAAGCAATATTGCAACAAATTCAATAAAGACTTTAAAAATGGTCCACATCAAAAAAAATCTTAAAAAATAAGAATGCGCAGGGACTGGGCAATGTATAGGAGGCTTCTGTTTTTCTTAATTTAGTCATGACTAAGTACATTACATCGATAAAAATAAAATTTTAATTAATTTTAGTCCATTTTCCATATACACAAGAGTGATTAAAAGTTTCCATTTAATTCCATTATGATCCCTGAACATCACAAAGCAGGTGGTATCTCTCCTTCTTTTCCACAATTTAGTGATCAGTTGCCCCATAGGAGTCATATCAGTTCTTGGAAGATTTTTTTTTAATTTTTCCTAGGTGGCAAGAAGAAAAGAGTATTAGCTCAAAATATGTGAGGCCTAAGTAAGGCAAAAGTGAGATGTCTAGCCCCCTGCCCCATCTTCCTACCTGATTGTATAGAACAAAATCAATAGGAAGCCAGTCCCCAACACCATTCAAGAGGTGACTAGGCTGCTGGCTAAGCAATGCATAGTTGTCTGTGTATATGAGTCTGAACTGGATTCTGGGAGCATCAGAAGAAAGAAACAATGGAATCAAACTCCTCCCTCTTATCTTTCCCTTTCAGAAATGCCAACAGGAAAATGGCCCTGGAAGACCCACCCCGTCCTCTCTCAGGTGGTGCCCACTGTTGCTGAACCCCCTGATCCGTAGAGGAAAATCACTGGACTGAAGCTTCTTCAGGCTCAAGAGGATCAGAGAGACATGCCATCACCCAGAAAGCTAGAAAGAAGAACAAAGAAGGACCTCTACAATTAGGAGAAGGGATGACATACGATGAGTTGGTTCAATAGTATCACCAACTCAATGGATGTGAGTTTGAGTAAACTCCAGGAGATAGTGGAGAACAGGGAAGCCTGGCGTGCTGCAATCCATAGGGTCACAAAGAGTCGGACACATCTTAGCAACTGAACAACAACAACACAATGAACTTTGATGATAAACCCATATTGGGGGCAAAATGACAGCAAATTATGTTGAGGGAAGGATAAGCAGAAGAACATTCTACAGAGCCAGCAAGCGATCACCTACTAATCTTATCCCCAACAGCCCCGAGTAGAGGTGAACCACTTAGTTAGAGGGAACAAAACATCTTCAGAACAAGCAATGAAGTTGGGCTATGAGGGTAATAAAGAGGCCAGTCAAGGGCTCTGCCCAGTCCTGTGGTCAGAGACAGGGCAGAAGTTCCTGCTCCCTCAGCAATATTCCCGATTAATAAGGCATTAAATTCTGTTCCCTTTTTCTATTTCCCTCAGTTGTGGAACTCCTGACCTCATGCCTCTGTCCTCTGCTTTTGTATCGGTGATGGAAATAAGTTAGTTCACAAAACTAAAGAAACAAACCTAGAGGAATAAAAACTAAAGGAAAAAAAATGAATTATAAGGAGCACCCATTAAAGGCCCTTCAAAAGGATAAAATGATTTCAATTTTACTCTATCTCACTCACTTCTCCTCACTCCCTCCCCAGATAGACCTGCATATCTATATATTTATACAGATATTTTTTATTATTTAGTTAATATGAATTACAGGCCTCATGCTTCCTTCCTTCTAAATCCAAAATGAGGAAGCTTTCTCTTTTCTCTAGCTCCCTTTTTTCCTCCACTCCCCCTCACCAACACGATTTACATTCTCAATGTAATGTATTAAAAAGTTGACAGGGACGAAAGGATTCACACGATGTCTGCTAAGAAACCCAATTTCCATGATGAATTGCCCGAAGCCCCTGAATCACAAACCATTTTTTCCGCTGCTCAGAAGTTGGTTTTTTTTTTTTTAAATCTTCTTAAAGCCTCTTTCCTAATCTTCGGCTAGAAGAGATGGGTGAAAGGATTTTTTTTTTTCTAAACTAAGGAAAGTATTAGCATCTTGGTTGTTGTGCATCAAATTTGAAAATGCAAGGTTAGTAATATTTCAAATCGGCCATGGTCCAAACCTCTTGATAAGTGAGTTGTTCTCTTTCGTGTTCTCTCTCCCTCACCCCCTTCCCCACCCAACCCCCTGGTCTTATAGCTAGTAATAAGGAGGAGCTTCAGGAGAAAAGGAAAATTTAGAGTGATTCATCAAATATCTACTCCTTTTTAGGAAGGTTATAGAATTCCAAATAAAAGATATCCAACTTTCCTAGAAGTGGATGGCTCAACCATATTTAGGTGAAGGTTTCAACAGCAAAACTCCAACCTCACTCATGGGACACATCCATCAGTTCAGGAGCAGAGGCTGAAATCAGAGCTGCATGTACATCGTACTGAGTATATTCTCTCAAGACACTGCATTTTCCCAGATGAGTTCACCCTGGGCTGCCCATTACCAGAGTGGTGAAGAGGGACACAGAGTCCATCTGAACTCTTGCTAAGGTTTTTGTACTTTGGGGGGAAAAAAAAAATCACTCTTTCCCAAACATTCTGGAAATTTCAGCCTCTGCTGACTATCTTCGATTTCAACTACCATTTTTTTCTGTGTGCTGTAAAGAGGTCAGTCAGGTGCCCCTCACTCTGGGCAGGACTAGGCATTCTCTGCCACCCAAGCACTCTGCTTTTCCTAGGGTCCATTTCCCCAGAAAACTAACCAAAACAGACAAAGCACTAATAAAATTTTAATAGAATTAAATTACTTTTCTTTAAAGAACATATTTAACATCATTGTTCAGATGCTAAGTTGTGTCTAACTCTTTACAACCTCATGGACTGGAGCCCACCAGGCTCCTCTATCCATGGGATTTCTCAGGCAAGAATACTAGCGTGGGTTGCCATTTCCTTCTCCAGGATCAAACCAGCATCTCCTGCATTGGCACGTGAGTTCTTTATCACCGAGCCAGCAGGAAAGCCCAAACCATGTGATTAGAGGCTTGTCATTTTTAGCCCCACCCTCTTCCTTCTGGGGAGGAAAGAAGGGGTGGAGATTGAGTTGATCATCAATGGCCAGTGATGTAATCAACTGAGCATATAAAATGGAACCTCCATAAAAACCCTAAGCTACAGGGTTTGGAGACCTTCTCAGCCAGTGAACACACTGAAGTGCAGGGAGAGTGGCGCACACAGAGAGAACATGGAAGCTCCAGGGACCACTTTACCATCCTTTGCCCATCGTTTCCAGTAGGGTGTTCCTGAGTTGTATTCTTTGTGATAAATGGATAATGAGAAGTAAATCACTTTCCTAGGTTCTGTGAGCTGTTCTAGAAAATTACCAAACTTCAGGAGGGAACCCTCCAACTTTATAGCCACTTGGCCAGAAGTACAGGTGACCTGGACTTGTGATTGGAGTTTGAAGGTGGGGGCAGTCTTCTGGGATGGAGCCCTTAACCTATAGAGTCTGCACTAGCTCTGGATAGTTAGTGCCAGAATTAAATTAAACTGTGTGACAATCAGCTGCTGTCTGCAGGGAATTGTTTGGTGTGGAAAGCCCACACATTTGATGACAAAAGTGCTATAGGTAGAAAAAAAAAAGAAAAAATATCTGTGAAAGATAACATCAAAAGAATGAAAGGAAAAGCCACTGCCTAGGAGGAAATACTTGGCAAAAGACATGCCTAATAAAGAACTGTTATCCAAAATACACAAAGAAATCTTAAAATTCAACAATACATTATAATAACAAATTATTCCTTAAAGTAGTTTAAATAAAATAAAGTTTAAATAAACTATTTTCTAACTGAGCAAAGGACCTTAACACTTTACCAAAGATATGTGTGTGTGTGTGCTAAGTTGCTTCACTCATGTCCAACTCTGTGAGACCCTATGGACTATAGCCCGCCAGATTCCTCTGTCCATGGGATTCTCCAGGCAACAACACTGGAGTGGGTTGCCATGCCCTCCTCCAGGGGATCTTCCTGACCCAGGGATTGAACCAATGTCTCTTCATCTCTTGCATTGGCAGGCAGGTTCTTTACCACTAGAGTTACCTGGGAAGTCCTTGCCAAAGATATCTGCTAGCAAATAATCATACGAAAAGATGTTCCAACATCATATGTCATTGTCTTAGTCACTCAGTCGAGTCTGACTCTTCACAACCCATGGGCTATGCTCACTAGGCTCTTCTGTCCATGGGATTTCCCAAGCAAGAATACTTGAGTGGTTTGCCATTGCCTTCTCCAGAGGATCTTCCTGGCCCAGGGATTGAATCCAAGTCTCCTGAACTGCAGGCAGATTCTTTACTGCCCAAGCCACCAAGGAAGCCCTCATATGACATTAGGGTAATGCAAATAAAAACAACAATGAGATACCACTACATACCTGTTGGAATTCCCAAAATCTAGAATACTGATAACACCAAGTGCCGATGAGTTTGTGGAGCAATAGGAACTTTCATTCATTGGTGATGGGAATGCAAAGTGGTATAGCCACTTTGGAAGACAATATGACAATTTCTTACAAAACTAAACATGCTCTTATCATAAGATTCGAAAATTGTACTTCTTGGTATTTGTCCAAATGAGTTGAAAACTTATGTCTACACAAAAATCTGCACATGGATGTTTATAGAAGCTTTATTCATAATTACCAACACTTGGCAGCAACCAAGATGTCCTTCAATAGGTGAATGTATAAATAAACTGTGTTACATCCAGATAATGAAATATTGTTCAGTGCTAAAAAGAAATGAGATATCAAGCCATGAGAGACATGAAGGAAACTTAAAGGTACATTCCTAAGTAGAAGAAGCCATACATAATATATGATACATACATACTATATGATTCCAACTATTTGACATTCCAGAGAAGGCAAAACTCAGGAAACAGTAAAATGATTAGTAGTTGCTGAAGAAGAGGAGGTAAGAATGACTAGGCAGAGCACACAGGACTTTTAGGACAGTGAAACTGTTCTGTTTGATACTATATGTGGTACATGTCATTATACACTGGTTAAAACCCACAGAAGGTACAACACCAAGTGCACACCCTAATGTAAACTATGGACTTTGGGTGATACTGATGTATCAATGTGGATCCATCAATTGTGAAAAGTATACTACTGTTCGGAGAAGACAATGGCAACCCACTCCAGTACTCTTGCCTGGAGAATTCCAGGGAAGGGGGAGCCTGGTGGGCTGCCGTCTATGGAGTCGCACAGAGTCAGACACGACTGAAGCGACTTAGCAGCAGCAGCAGCATACTACTGTTCAGGATGTTATCAGCAATCAGTGGGGAAACTAGTGGGACAGGGAGTATATGAGAACTTTGTGCTTTCTGCTCAATATTGCTATAAACCTAAAACTTCTCTAAAAAATAAAGTCCATTTAAATGAGAAAAATTAATAATAAATAAGTTGTACTGCTGCTGCTGCTAAGTCGCTTCAGTTTTCTCTGACTGACTCTGTGCAACCCCATAGATGGCAGCCCACCAGGCTCCGCTATCCCTGGGATTCTCCAGACAAGAACACTGGAGTGGGTTGCCATTTCCTTTTCCAGTGCATGAAAGGGAAAAGGGAAAAGTGAAAAGTGAAAGTGAAGTCGCTCAGTCGTGTCTGACTCTTAGCGACCCCATGGACTGTAGTCTACCAGGCTCCTCCATCCATGGGATTTTCCAGGCAAGAGTACTGGAGTGGGGTGCCATTGCCTTCTCCAATGAGTTGTGCAAGGCTGGTTTAATGTCAAAGCTTATGAAACTAGGACTTCCCTGTTGGTCCAGTGATTAGGAATCTGCCTTGCAGTGCAGGAGACATGAGTTTGATCTCTGGTCGGAGAACTAAGGTCCCACTTGCCATGGAGAAACTTAGCCCACGTGCTGCAGTTAGAGAGTCCCTGTGCCACAATGAAAGATCCCACACACAGCCAAATGAATAACTAAATAAATTGTTAAAAGCCTATGGAACTGTGAATTGTGTTAAAACTACGTAGCAAAGACTCAAAAATGGTTAAAATTCAGAGGTCACAAAATCACATAGTGACAGGTGTAGGAAAAATTTAAAATGGAGTACATTTGATATGAATTCATCTTTAGTGAAGTACAATGGAGGAAACAGTTTGACTGTTTGGAAATTAGCCTTCCTCCATAATTTAAAGAGACTTCCTTGGTGATTCAGACAATAAAGAAACTGCCTGCAATGTGAGAGACCCAGGTTTGATCCCTGGGTCAGGAAGACCCCCTGGAGAAAAGAATGGCAACCCATTCCAGTATTCTTGCCTGGAGAATTCCATGGACAGAGGAGCCTGGCAGGTACAGTCCATGGTGTCACAAAGAGTCACAAAGAGTCAGACATGACTGAGTGATTAAAGTAGATAAAATTGAAAAGGGAAAAGGTATGAGATAGAAGTAAATAATCTATTAGAAAAGAGAAAACGAAGATCTCACCTTATAAGAAACTGGTAAATCTGTTCACTGTTCATGGAATAATAAGAAAGAGAGATTCCCCACCACAGCAAAGAAATGACCTCATAGAATGGAAGTTCCTTGAGAAGAGGGATGCTTTTTCATTTACTGTTGTATCACTAGTGTCTAGAATAATGGCTGCTGCTGCTGCTGCTAAGTCAGTTTAGTCATGCCTGACTCTGTGCGACCCCATAGACGGCAGCCCACCAGGCTCCTCTGTCCCTGGGATTCTCCAGGCAAGAACACTGGAGTGGGATGCCGTTTCCTTCTCCAATTCATGCTAAGTCGCTTCAGTTGTGTCCAACTCTGCGACCCCATGTACAGTAGCCCACCAGGCTCCTCTGTCCAGAGAATTTTGCAGGCAAGAATACTGGAGTGGGTTGCCATTTCCTTCTCCAAGAATAGTGGCTAGCACCCAGTGCTGCTGCTGCTGCTGCTGCTGCTAAGTCGCTTCAGTCGTGTCCGACTCTGTGCGACCCCATTGATGGCAGCACACCAGGCTCCCCCGTCCCTGGGATTCTCCAGGCAAGAACACTGAAGTGGGTTGCCATTTCCTTCTCCAATGCATGAAAGTGAAAAGTGAAAGTGAAGCCTTTCAGTCGTGTCCAACTCTTAGCGACGCCATGGACAGCAGCCTACCAGGCTCCTCCATCCATGGGACTTTCCAGGCAAGAGTACTGGAGTGGGTTGCCATTGCCTTCTCCTCTAGCACCCAATAAATGTTTGTTAATAAATAATTTAATAAATCAAAAGGCTAGAGTTGAGTAGATATATTGTGAGATAGAAACAAGGTGGTACAAAGATAATCACCAGTGCCCCAAGCAAAGAAAAAAAAATGTGTATGATTCATGGTTCAATAATTGTAAAAAAGAAATCCAATTTTCAATAATTTAACCAAAGAAGTTTCCTTGTTGCTATCATAATCTGATGACAAAGATTGTGGAGACAATTCTGCTCCACACAGTTATTCAAGGAATCAATATTTTTTCACTCATCACTTCGAGAGTCTCAGCGTCCTCCATTAAGTCCTCTGTATCCATCTGGTGACAACAGAAGATCAAATACATGGAAGATCAATGTAGGTTTATTAAGGGGTCAGGTTTTGAAGAGACATATATCACTTCTGGCCACTTCTTTGTTGGCCAGGACTCAGTCAGAGTTCCCATGTAACTGCAAGAGTTACTGAAAAATGTACTGTAGCTGCAACCAATTAGGTAAGCAGAATGCTGGGGCATCACAGAGACAGTTGCAGATAGGAGAAAGATTAATACTTGTTTTCTTGGTCAATGTCTGTGTCTGTCAAGAAAGAGAGAGAGAAAAACCAAAGTCCATAATTCATTCAGGGCAGAGACTTTTGTTTGAGATTCTCCTTATATTACTTTGAGATCCCAAAGAGATAGACCTTTAGGGAAAGAAAATCAGATCTAGCTAGACCTGCCTGCTGGGAATGGTAGAAAGAGCTACCTAGATAATCAGATCAGAAGGGGATCAAAGAAGCTCTCTCTGGTGGGTCTTAGCTGTATACAAGACTTATCTGCACTTACATTTAGGTCTTTAATCCATTTTGAGTTTATCTTTGTGCATGGTGTTAGGAAGTGTTCTAATTTCATTCTTTTACCCTTAGCTGTCCAGTTTTCCCAGCACCACTTACTGAAGAGGCTATCTTTGCCCCATTGTATATTCTTGCCTCCTTTGTCAAAAATAAGGTATCCATAGGTGCATGGGTTTATCTCTGGTCTTTCTATCTTGTTCCATTGGTCTATATTTCTGTTTTTGTGCAAGTACCATACTCTCTTGATCACTGTAGCTTTGTAGCATAGTCTGAAGTCAAGAATGTTGATTTCTCCAGCTAGAGGGGTGGGATGGGGAGGGAGGTGGGATGGAGGTTCAAGAAGGAGGGGATGTATATATACTTATGATTGATTCGTGTTAAGGTTTGCAGAAACCAATACAATACTGTAAAGCAATTACCCTTCACTTAAAAATAAATAATTTTTTTTTTTTAAAAAGACTTCTCTGCAGTGAGGTTCTTCAAGAAGACACTGAGCCAAGGATTCCATGAAGCTGATTTGTTAAGAAATTACTCTTAGGAAAAAACTGATGACTGAGAGGTAGGATGGAGAAAAGAAAGAAGCCAACCTAGGGTGAGAAAATTCAGGTGAGTCCCAGCTTCAGCCTGATTCGTAGGGAGTTCTAAAGTATAAATTGTATATCACAGATTTTCTCATCTCCAGGCAAGGGAGCTTGGCTTTTGTACCCCTGCACCAATTATTCATTGGCTATAGGCTTTCTTGAGGGGATGTAAACCAGTTATTTCTGGGCATGTGTGCCTGCTAAGTTGCTTCAGTTGTGTCCGACTCTTTGCAACTCCATGAACTGTAGCCTGCCAGGCTCCTCTGTCCATGGGATTCTCCAGGAAAAAATACTGGAGTGGGTTGTCATGCCCTTCTCCAGGGGATCTTCCCAACTCAGGGATAGAACTCACATCTCAAACATCTCCTTCATTGGCAGGTGGGTTCTTTACCACTAGTGCCACCTGGGAAGCCCAGTTATTTCTATACCAATCAGTTATTAGTTATGGGCAATCCTGAGGGTATGAACTCCCAGAAAATCCCTGCTATCTCAGTGGGCAAGGTGGATCCAATAGTCTAAGGTCCAATGGCAATTCTCTGAATAATGTTTCAGGTATTAGCTATTAGCAGAAAAGCGTAACAACACTGGGGGATAAACACGCAGAACCAGTGATAGGGATTGGAGGGAGTTAAGTAAGACATCAACAGTGTCTCCTATAGACCTTCATGCAAAATTGGACTACAACTCTCCCATTTTCTGGGTGAGTCAGAAATCCTCAATCTTTGAACTTGGTGGTCCCAAAGAGTAAAGTACCTAGGTCCCTGGAAGTAGCTAGCATAAGGCTTCTTTGGAGGAGGGCACACCTATTCTACATAGTAGGGAAATCCCACAAATAAGTTTTGAAAAACAATGTCCAGCAATCAATCAGAAATTACCAGCATATAAGAATATAAGATAATATATATAAGAACTAAGAAAACCCACAGAGAGCAGAAACAGATACATACAAACTTCAAATTTTGCAACTAATAGACACAATCTGCTAAGATTCTTACTACAGTTATTTATCATGCTTAAAAATACAAATGACAATTCTGAAAATATCTGAAGGAAACAGAAGACTATAAAAATATCACAACTGATATAGCAAAAAATGAAATAGGGTTTCTAGATATAAAAATATAATAGCCAAAACTGTAAACGCAGAAGGAAAAAAGGGAAAAGGACAGAGGTAATTTGTAAAGAGAGAATGGCTAGGAATTTTAAGAACTGATTCAAGAGTTTAATCCACAAATTCAAGAATCTAAAGCAGAGTAAATGAAAAGAAATTCACTCCTTAGAAAAATCATAGAAAATTTGAAGAAAATAAATATATATAATCTTAAATGTGACAGTGAAAATGAAAAGTTGACCTTCAAAAGAGAGACACTGAGACCAACAATTGACCTCTGAGTACAAGAATGAAACTAAACGATAACTGAGAATGTCTTTTCAAATTCCTGAAGGGAAAAAAAATAAGTGCAACCTCAAATTCTCTATCCAACAAAAATACTTTTAAGAGAGAAGAGAAAGACATCTTAGAAAATACAGAAAAATTTCATCAGCAGTAGACCCTCACTGAAAAATATGTTAAAGATGTGCTGTGAGCAGTAATTCCAGATTAAAGGTCGGAGACACAAGAAAGTATGAAATGGAATTGAGTGGAACTACTGGGAATTGTAAGTAAACATTGATGCCATGAAGCAGTAAAAATGCCTATAGAGTTAAAAATTTTAAAGGCATTATTACCAGATAGTAATAATATATAAGCCAAAAGTATGATGAATCAAGAGTTCCCTAGTGGTTTAGTGGTTAGGATTTTTTGTGTTCACTGTGGAGGCCTGGATTCAATCCCTGGTCAGAGAACTGAGATCCCACAAGAAACACAGTGTTGGGGGGCGGGGGTGGGGGGAGATATGATAAACAAAATTATAGAATTTTAAGGTGTTATTTGAAAGATGGAGAAAATTTTTAACTCTTTCAAGATTTAAATACTCATTTCATAATTTCTGGGGAAACTTCTAAAAGAATAAAAACAGAGTATATAATATCCTCCTGCCAAATGAGGAGGAGTGGAATAACAAAATATTTAAAATTTAGAAAAAAAAGAAACAAACATGAAATTGACATAGAAAATATATAGCATAAAAATTCTAATACTTCAGTAATTTTGGTGAATATAAATCAACAAAGTTTCAACTAAAGAAAAATGATTAGAAAATATATAAAATCCAACTATATACTTTTTATAAAAACAAAATAAAAGAATAGAGAAAATAAAAGTAAAAGACAGTATGAAAATATTAATAAAGAGAAATATGGTATAGCTGTATTAATACCAGACAAAATAGAATTTAAGGCAAAATCATTCCTAGAGATAAGGTCAATCTCTTCCAAATAATAACAAGGTTCAATTCATGAAAAAAAATAATTTTCAGTTTATATGCATTTGTAAGGTGGCCTAAAGTATAGAATATGAAATTTAACAGGTGGAAAAGTCAATATCCACAAATTGTGAAGATTTCAATACTCCTCTTTCAGTGTTTGATGGTCTATAAAGCAACTCTCAAGACATTTCTGAAAACTGAGGTCAGAATATATTCTCTAATCCAGTACAATTAAACCAGAAACAATATAAAAACATTCTTAGACTCTGAAATGTTTGAAAAGTAAAGTATATTGATCACCACAGATAACAGGGGCACTCTCCATCCCCCTTTTGATGTCTATGTCAGAAGCTTTCTCTGTCTCTTTTTATAGTTTAATAAAACTCTGCTATACAAAAGCTCTTGAGTGATCAAGCCTGGTCCCTGGTCCTGAAGCTAAATATTCTTCTTCGGAGATCATGAATCTGACATCATTCACTGTAAGCTATCATCTTGGGGTCTCATCCAGGATCTTCAGGACAAGAACTAGAGTGGCACTGAAGCAGCTGTGAGGAGATACCCCATGTCCAAGGGCAGAGAAACCCCAGAAAGATGGTAGGAGGGGTGAAATCACCTTTAGAATCAAACTCCATACCCACCAGAGATGCTCAGAGGGCTCAAACATACCTTGGGTGCACCAGGACCCAGAGACCCCACAGAGACTGAGACAGAACAGTGTTTGAGTGTCTCCTGAGGAGGTACAGGCCAGCAGTGGACTGCTGCAGGAGCAGGGGCTCTGGGTGCAGTAGATCTGGGTATGGAATAAGCCCTCTTGTAGGGGGTCACCATTAACCCCACCATAGAGCTGCCAGAATGTACACAATACTGGGGAAATAGACTCTTGAAGGGCACAAACAATCTTGTGTGCACCAGGACCCTGGAGAAAGGAGCAGTGACCCCACAAGAGACTGACCCAGGCTTGTCTGTGACTGTCCAGGAGTCTCTAGCAGAGGCATGGGTAGGTGGTGGCGTGCTGCAGGGTTGGGGGCACTGAGGGCAGCAGTGTGTGCATGGGATCTTTTGAAGGAGGTCACCATTATCTTCATTACCTCCACCATAGTTTGGCCTCAGGTCAAATAACAGGGAGGGAACACAGCTCCACCCATCAAGAGAAAATTGGATTAAAGAGTTACCGACACAGCCCCGCCCAAGAGAACAAGACCCAGTTTCCCCCTCATTCAGTCTCTCCCATCAGGAAGCTTCCATAAGCCTCTTATCCTTCTCCATCAGAGGGCAGACATACTGAAAACCACAATCACAGAAAACTAACCAATCTGATAACATGGACAACAGCCTTGTCTAACTCAATGAAACTATGAGCCATGCTGTGTAGGGCCACCCAAGATGAACAGGTCATGGTGGAGAGTTCTGACAAAATGTGGTCCACTCGAGAAGGCAATATCAAACACATCAGTATTCTTGCCTTGAAAACCCCATGCACAGTATGAAAAGGCAAAAAGATAGGACACTTAAAGATGAACTCCCCAGGTCAGTAGGTGCCCAGTATGCTACTGGAGATCAGTGGAGAAATAACTACAAAGAAGGAAGAGACTGAGCCAAAGAAAAACAACACCCAGTTGTGGATGTGACTGGTGATAAAAGCAAGGTTCGATGCTGTAAAGAGCAATATTGCATAGGAACCTGGAATGTTAGGTCCATAAATCAAGGAAAACTGGAAGTAGTCAAACAGGAGATGGCAAGAGTGAACATCGACATTTTAGGAATCAGCAACTAAAATGGACTGGAATGGGTGAATTTCACTCAGATTACCATTATATCTACTACTGTGGGCAAGAATCCCTTAGAAGCAATGGAGTCGCCATCATAGTCAACAAAAGAATCTGAAATGCAGTACTTGGATTGAATCCCAAAAATGACAGAATGATCTCTGTTCGTTTCCAAGGCAAACTATTCAATATTCTATGCCCCAACCAGTAATGCTGAAGAAGCTGAAGTTAAACAGTTCTATGAAGACCTATAAAACTTTCTAGAACTAACACCCAAAAAAATATGTCATTTTCATTATAGGGGACTGGAATGCAAAAGTAGCAAGTCAAGAGGTACCTGGAGTGATAGGCAAATTTGGCCTTGGAGTACAGAATGAAGTAGGGCAAAGGCTACCAGAGTTTTGCCAAGAAAACACACAGGTCACAGCAAACACCCACTTCCAACAACATAAGAGAAGACTCTACACATGGACATCACCAGATGGTCAACATCGAAATCAGATTGATTATATTCTTTGCAGCCAAAGATGGAGAAGCTCTATACAGTCAGCAAAAACAAGACCGGGAGCTGACTGTGGCTCAGATCATGAACTCCTTATTGCCAAATTCAGACTTAAATTGAAGAAAGTAGGGAAAACCACTAGACCAATCAGGTATGACCTAAATCAAATCCCTCACAATTATACAGTGGAAGTGACAAATAGACTCAAGGGATTACATCTGATAGACAGTGCCTTAAGAACTATGGACAGAGGTTTGTGACATTGTACAGGAGACAGGGATCAAGACCATCCCCAAGAAAAAGAAATGCAACAAGGCAAAATGGTTGTCTGAAGAGGCCTTACAAATAGCTGAGAAAAAAAGAGAAGTGAAAGGCAAACAAGAAAAGGAAAGATACATCCATCTGAATGCAGAGTTCCAAAGAAAAGCAAGGAGAGATAAGAAAGCCTTCCTCAGTGATCAATGCAAAGAAATAGAGGAAAACAATAGAATGGGAAAGACTAGAGAGCTCTTCAAGAAAATTAGAGATACCAAGGGAATATTTCATGCAAAGATGGGCTCAATAAAGGACAGAAATGGTATGGACCTAACAGAAGCTGAAGATATTAAGAAGAGGTGGCAAGAATACACAGAAGAACTGGACAAAAAAGATCTTCATGACCCAGATAATCACGATGGTATGATCACTCAGCTAGAGCCAGACATCCTGGAATGTGAAGTCAAGTGGGCTTTAGGAAACATCACTATGAACAAAGCTAGTGGAGGTGATGGAATTCCAGTTGAGCTATTTCAAATCCTAAAAGATGATGCTGTGAAAGTGCTTCACTCGATATGCCAGCAAATATGGAAAACTCAGCAGTGGCCACAGGACTGGAAAAGTTCAGTTTTCATTCCAATCCCAAAGAAAGGCAATGCCAAAGAATGCTCGAACTACTGCACAATTGTACTCCTCTCACACGCTAGCAAAGTGATGCTCAAAATTACCCAAGCCAGGCTGCAACAGTATGTGAACCATGAACTATCAGATGTTCAAGCTGGTTCTAGAAAAGGCAGAAGAATCAAAGATCAAATTGCCAACATAAATTGGATCATCGAAAAAGCAAGAGAGTTCCAGAAAAATATCTACTCCTGCTTTATTGGCTACGCCAAAGACTTTGACTGTGTGGATCACAACAAACTATGGAAAATTCTTCAAGAAATGAGAATACCAGACCACCTGACCTGCCTCCTGAGAAATCTGTATGCGGGTCGAGAAGCAACAGTTAGAACTGGACATTGAGCAGTAGACTGGTAAGTCAAGGCTGTATATTGTCACCCTGTTTATTTAACTTCTATGCAGAGTATGTTATGAGAAATGCTGGATTGGATGAAGCACAAACTGGAATCACGATTGCCGGGAGAAATATCAATATCCTCAGATATGCAGATGACACCACACTTACGGCAGCAGAAAGTGAAGAACTAAAGAGCCTTTTGATGAAAGTGAAAGAGGAGAGTGAAAAAATTGTCTTAAAGCTCAACATTCAGAAAACTAAGATCATGGCATTAGTCCCATCACTTCATGGCAAATAGATGGGGAAACAGTGGAAACAGTGACAGACTTTATTTTGGGGGCTCCAAAATCACTGCAGATGGTGATTGAAGCCATGAAATTAAAAGATGCTTGCTCCTTGGAAGAAAAGTTATGATCAACCTAGACAGCATATTTAAAAGCAGAGACGTTACTTTGCCACCAAAGTCTGTCTAGTCAAAGCTATGGTTTTCCAGTAGTTATGTATGGATGTGAGAGTTGGACTATAAAGAAAGCTAAGTGCTGAAGAATTGATGCTTTTGAACTGTGGTGTTGGAGAAGACTCTTGAGAGTCCCTTGGACAGCAAGGAGATCCAACCAGTCCATCCTAAAGGAAATCAGTCCTGAATATTCATTGGAAGGACTGATGCTGAAGCTGAAACTCCAACATTTGGCCATCTGATGCAAAGAACTGAGTCATTTGAAAAGCCCTTGATGCTGGGAAAGATTGAAGGCTGGAGGAGAAGGGGATGACAGAGGATGAGATGGTATGATGGCATCACCGACTCAATGGACATGAGTTTGAGTAAGCTCAGGGAGTTGGTGATGGACAGAAAGGCCTGGCATGCTGCAGTCCATAGAGTCACAAAGAGTCGGACATGGCTGAGCAACTGAGCTGAACTGAATTGAACAGGTAACAGAAGAATTAAAAATGGAAATTTGAAAACAGAGCTAAATGACAATGAAAATACTATAACACTGAAACCTATAGCAAGTATTAGCATTAAAATTCATTTATTAGTAAAGAAAAAGATTAATCAGTTAAGCATCATCTCAAAAAGTTAGGGAAAGAAGGGGAAAAAAGAATAACAGAAATCAGTGAAACCTAAAGCAAACAACAAAGATAAAGGAAAAACAGTCAAAACTGATCCTCTAGAATAAGAGATAACACAGATAACTAATGGCAGGAATGGAAAGGAAATCAGTTCAGATGCTGAAAATGTCAAACAGATAAGACAAATTTATGAACAACTTAATGTATATTAATTTGAAAAAGTAAATGAAATGAACATGGTGGCACACCTGTCATGTTTTATATGCAGAGCAGAGCATTTTAACACCCTCAACTTCTGTTCAACAATATTGTTTTCAAGACTACATATGTAATCAAACAAATAATAATAACGGCCAGAAAAAAAAAAACACAGACAGTAAAATTTTCTTTTATTGAAGTCCATATGCTAATGTACACACACAGATACATACCAAGAAAAACTGTTTTAATAAAATAAATATTATCAAAAAAGATGAAAAAAGTAAGGGAGTAGTCTTTTTCTTCTTTTCTGGCCACATCATGCACCACGAGGAATAGTTCCCTGACCAAGGATCAAACCCATGTCCCTGCAATGAAAGCATGGAGTCCTAACCTCTGGACTTAACCAGGAAAGTCCCTAGAGTAATACTTTTTCATTGCCTTAATGTATTTTTAAAGGGAAAATACTTATACTTACATACTGATCCATCACAGTAATAAACACAAATAATATAATTTTTATTTTTGAGCCTGTCTTCTGAATGTTTGTCAATGACTTTCTCAAAATTTATCTTGTTGACATATTCATGTCCATGGGCAGTCAACCCAGGTTTGTCAATTTCTCTTAACTTAGAGTTGAGCAAAAGATACTTTTTATTAATTTTAATTTTGAAAACTACATTTCATATGAAGAAACTGATACACAGTTAGGAAAAGCCTTAAACACAATAAGCATGGTCAAAATTCATAAAAATATGGCTTCATAATAAAGTCCAGAGACAGCAATACTGTTCATGCCTTTGTTCTTGGGAACCATTCTAGCTGCTTTCAAACATCTGTAAAGAGGTTTATCAAATTCAAGTGGTCACAGAACAACAGAATTTATGTAACCCCAGTTCTATTTTTTTGTCTTTCCAATCACTGCAGTATAGTTGTTAATTATTTAGATCCAGGAACACGTAGATACCACAGGGGTTGGAGAAACAACCTGCACTCAAAGCAAGCACTCTCAAATGATTCCCAGCCGTTACAACCTGACTCTCAAAACAAAGGTGTGTAGCTGGGTGCAAGTATGCTAAGAGCCAACCCCATCATTGAGAATCCTCCAAATTAACTTCCAGATAGAAAACAGTGATTTTTAAAGAATAAGTTTTGTATAAGTGCCGGTTTGAAACTCATATATATATATTATAAAACGCAACAGAAATCTCAGCTGTTTTTTTTTACTAACAACCAACAAAAGATTGAGACGGGGGTTGGAATAGCTGACAGTTTCACTGATTTCATGATCATCTTAAAATTCTCTGCAGAGAATTGTAAAGAATGTATGTAATTTTCCTTTATCACATACATCTAGGATGCCTGCTCCCATCATCCTGATCTTGGTACTAAATGGACAAATTCCTAGAAAACTAAAATGTATCAAAACTCTCGGCCATATATGAATGAACACACATACATGAATATTCATAGCAGTGTTGTTCATAATCGCCCAGCATATGGTATAGTCATATGGTAGAATACTACATATCCAAATCCTGTTTCTTTTCTTTCTAGCACCTAACAAAATTTGTTCGAGTGTTCATTGCTTGTTGTTTAGTCACTCAGTCATGTCCAACTCTCTTGCAACCCCATGGACTGCCAGGTTTCTCTGTCCATGGAATCTTCCAGGCAAGAATACTGAAATGGGTTGCTATTTCTTTCTCCAATTGATTGCTTACTCTTGTTTATTGCCCACTTTCCCTCACTCATTGACAAACTCCATAAAGGTAAGCAACAAGTCCCAGTTTTCATGTAGCACCCAACCTGGTGCCTGTGACACCATCAGCACTCACAAGTCATTTCATGCTTAAATGAATGATGAATACTTACAGTTGAGCTCTGCTTGTCTAGAAACCATTCTGTCACTTTGAGGTGACTTTGTTGCAATATACTATGCACTCATCTTTTTGTTTCATCCTCAGAAAAAAATAAATTTCTCTCAATTCCAAAATCTTAGAGGACCCTCACTCAAATATTGATAACATAGGAAATGATGGATGTGGAATTAATTTACTCTGAGGACATTGGACATCTACCATGGGTCAGAATATTACAAAAATTATTAGTATTTATTGAGTGCTTACTATTTGTAGGTGCAACCCTAAGAGTCTCATTATTCACAGCCACCGTATGAGGTAGATGCTAGTATTATTACTATTCTGCAGATGGGGAAACTGAGGCACAAAACAGCTTTTCAAAATTCATGCAGATGGGTAATTGATGGGGTTGGATTCAGATCCAACAGACCATACTGCGATATGCTGCATCAAACACTCAGGGTTGTAACTAAGAGTATTAATTGCAACTCACAGTGCAAATTGGTTGGTAGGTTGAACAGCATGACGTGGGTTGTGGGGTGAAGAGAAGACTGAGCTGCTGATGGGCACCACATGGGGCCTATGAAGCCCAGCTTCAGAAAGCCAGTGCCCACATGGGCTTCCAATAAAGAACCCTTCAGATGCCAACTTTTTCCTATGCTGGGTAATCACAGGATTTACCTGGAGGAGCCAGGATTGCATCTCTTGTGATCCTGGCTGGGAGCTCAGAGTGTCTGTTGCTACTGGCGTCATCTATAATGCTACTGGCGTCATCTATAATTAGAGGATTAAACCTGCTCACATTTGGACTGACTGCAGGCGTCCTTGACAAGCATCAGTCTTACTGATGGGTACAGATGTCTGCGTGGTTTGTGGCTCCACGTACAGGTGGCTAGAACTTCAGAAAAATAAACTGCAGAAACCTTTCAAGTTTCTACCTCTGCCTGTTCAGACTTTTATTTCCTTTTTTGAACATTTTATGCACTGGAGGTATATGACCACCCTTCCTTCCTCTGCCACCCTGCAGACTAGCTGCAGAGCAACATCTGTACAGCTCAGTTGCACTGCCCTGGGTGACATGCCGTCTAGGGACATGGTCAATCACATCCTAAGTTTGTTTGGCACAAGAAAAGCATCAAGGATCTCTTCCAAAGCTGCCCTTCCTCTCACTGGCTCCTGAGCTGAAGCTGGTGGTCTGCATTCTGCCTTCAGGCTGTAAGCCCCTCCAAAAAGTACTCATCCTCAGCTCCCAGTCTTTCTGACCTCCCTGCTGGGAGGCTATTGGAATATTATCAAATTACAACACGTTTATCACCAAAACATCAGACAAAATTAATGCACATTAAAGAGAAAGTTCCCAATCATTTTACCCATACGCAAGAGATGACCACTGTTATTAGCATGGTGCCTATATTCACAAAACACTTCAAAGCATCTAAAATAGATAGATAATAGATAGATAGATAGATAGATAGATACGTGTCAACAAATTGTAAGAAATTGTTTCTACTATATTATTATCTAATTTGCTTAATAATATGTTATGGACATTTGTCTGTGTCAGGAATTTTTGAAAGACTGATTTACCTTTTCCCATTAATGGCTGCATAGTATTTCATAGTCCAAAAGCAAATCCATTTCAGTGAAGAGAATCATCATCCTTTTAGATAAAAACTAACTGTCTTCCCTGAATCTCCCCAAATTCAAACATTTACCAACTTCTGGTGAATTTGTTTCTTAAATTCACTCAAGTGCAGCCCTCTTCTCATCTCTACCACCACCACTTGAGTCTAAGTTACCATTTTCTCTCACCTAAACTTCTGCAATTATCTCTCAATAGGTCTCTTTTCACATTATAAATCTGATCAAGTCATCAACCCCCAGCCCCTCTTGCTTTAAAAGCATTGTAATAGCTTCTTTTGCTCTTGAGATATGGACAAGATACCATAGCATGGCCCAGAGGCCCTCATGAGGAGACCCCCGTTGAGGCAAAAGTTCATGCACATATAAAATTTTGCTAGTCACCATCTGCATTCCAAAAAGGTAAGCAAGGGTACATCACCACCAATGGTATCTGAAAGTATGAGTGAGAAAGAGAAATGTTTTTTTAAAACCCCTCTCCTCTACCCTCCCACCACCATCTTATACCAAAAAAAAAAACCCTCCCAGGGCCTAAATGTTGATTTAGCTAGCACGATGTCTTTACACCCATAAAATAAAAATGACTTGAGGCAATGTCAAATTAATAGAGAAAATGCTGCAGAAGCTTCAGCTCTGCCAGCAGTGTTACCACACAAAGGCTCAGTTGGGAGGTAATTACAAACCATGGAATCCGGGACCTCCTGCAGACATGAAGGAGGGAAAGTCAGCTTGGCTACTGAGCATTCCCAATTTCAGTATTGCTCAGACAGCCAGCTGGAGGCTGCCATCTGGTTTGTAAAGGGAGGTCTCTGGATGGTTCTTTCTTCAATCTGGAAAAGTACTTGCTGTTCATTTCCTGTTCTCTGGAAACTGTTCTCTGGATCACTCTGAGGCCACACCTTCCCCACACATTTTCTCCAGGGTTAATTCTTAACCAATGCTCAGCAAATTGTGAGGGCTCTAATCTAGAGTAGAATCACACTTTGAATCCATGTTTATTCTGGATTCTGGTTTAACCCCAACATGATATTGCCTAATTATTCACATTTTTTATACAAACCACAGAGAAAAGCAACAGCTTAAAATGTTACCCAACCTAGCTGCCATATTTCATTTGTTCATTCTCTCAGGAGTTTGATAAAGAACAGTGGGTTGCATATCATGTGCCAGACACTGAGTAAAGGGCCAAAGATTTACCAAAAAACGATAGAAACAAATTCTTTCTCCTGAGGACTGCAGCCTAGAAATATAATGTGTGAGGTGAATAGGATCCCAAGACAATGCATTGTCAAACCCAAATCTATGTGTCCAATGCACAGTAAGGGCAAACAAACCAAAACATAGGAGTCTGGAGCAGAGAAAGGTTTATGGCAAGGGCCAAGCAAGGTTCAAACTACCATACTATTGTGCTCATTTAATATGCTAACAAGGTAATTCTCAAAATCCTTCAAGCTAGGCTTCAACACATGAACCGAGAACTTCCAGATGTACAAGTTGGATTTAGAAAAGACAGAGGAACCAGATATTAAATTGTCAACATCCATTGAATCATAGGAAATGCAAGAAAACTCCAGAAAAAATATCTACTTCTGCTTCTTTGACTATGCTAAAGCATTTGTGTGTATCACAACAAACTGTGGAAAAGTCTTAAAGAGATGAGAATACCAGACCACCTTACCTGCCTCCTGAGAAACATGTATGCGGGTCAAGAAGCAACAGTTAGAACTGGGCATGGAATAATGGACTGGTTCAAAATTGGGAAAGAAGTATGTCAAAGCTGTATATTGTCACCCTGCTCATTTAACTTCTATGCAGAGTACATCACACGAAATGCTGCTCTGGATGAATCACAAGCTGGAATCTTGATTCCTGGGAGAAATATCAAATATATATATACATCAAATATATATATATATATATATATATATATCAAATATATCAAATATCATGCAGATGATAACAACCTGATGACAGAAAGCAAAAAGGAATTAAACAGCCTCTTGATGAAGGTGGAAGAGAGTGAAAAAGCTGACTTAAAACTCAACATTCAAAAAATGAAGATCATGGCATCCAGTTCCATCACTTCATGGCAAATAGATGGGAAAACAATGGAAACAGTGAGAGACTTTATTTTCTTGGACTCCAAAATCACTGTGGACAGTGAATGCAGCCATGAAATTCAAAAATGCTTGCTCCTTGAAAGAAAAGCTATGACAAACCTAGACAGCATATTAAAAAGCAGAGACATCACTTTGCTGACAAAGGTCCATATAGTCAAGGCTATGGTCTTTCCAGTAGTCATGTATGGATGTGAGAGTTGGACCATAAGGAAGGTTGGAGAAGACTCTTGAGAGTCCCTTGGGCAGCAAGGAGATCAATCCTAATTCGATCAATCAATCAAACCAGTCAATCCTAAAAGAAATCAACCCTGAATATTCACTGGAAGGACTGATGCTGAAGCTGAAGCTCCAATACTTTGGCCACCTGATGTGAAGAACTGACTCACTAGAAAAGACCCTGATGCTGGGAAAGATTGAGGGCAGGAGGAGAGTGGGCCAACAGAGGATGAGATAGTTGGATGACATCATCAGCTCAATGGACATGAGTTTGAGCAAATTCCAGGAGACGGTGAAGGACGGGGAAGCAGTCCACGGGGTCACAAACACGACTTAAGATACTGAACAACAACAAGCAAGGAGGACAGGTGACTCAGGCTCAAAAAGCCCAAACTCGTTGATGGTTCGGGGGAAAGAGTTTCTATAGGCAAAATTTGAGGAGAGGGTTGCTGTATATTTGACCTTCCTCTGATTGGTTGGTGATGAAATAACAGAGTAGGGTTACAGGAATCACCATCATCAGCCAACCAGTCTCCAACCAGTCTGGGGTCCACATTCTTGTGCTCAGCCTGAAGTTACCATCCTCCATCTGGATGGGGGCCTTAGATACTGTAGAAGAACTCAGAGATATATATCAGATTGTTATGCATATGCTTTGAGGAGGAACTAGGACCCTGACCCATGGCTGCACTATTGTTTCTAAACTGCCTTTCCATTGTTTCTGAGTCCCCTCATTCCTCTAGTCAGTAACTGTTTGAATTTGCTCTTTGGAACTCAGGAAATGTCTAGGAGGCTGAAACCTTTTTCCTACAAACAAGAAATGAGCGAGACAGAAACTCTTTTATACCTGTTTTGTACAAATGGGTCATTTCTGACTTTTATTCAAGACCCCATTTCTGTCCTCACCGTTTAACTTCAGTTCTCACCCTAAGTTACCCATAGAGTCTAATCTGTGCCTTCCCAGAAATAACCTTCTCAAACATGATGAAATCTTCTCAATTTAATACTTTTTTATTTCAGGACCTTCGGACTGTTTTGCTTGTCCACTTTTAAAAAGAAATCTTCCTCATCCCTGTGGTAAATTAAATTATTGACCCAATTCTTCACTCCTCCTTGCATTCATCCTCTCTGTCCAGGGACTTTGTGGTTCCTCCCACTGGAGGACCTTGACCTTGAACTTGGCTGTTACTGAGTCCAAGCTCACTCTGCTTGCCACAAGACAGGCCAATAAATTGGGAGACAAGGTGTTGAGGCAAGGAATCACAACTTTATTCAGAAAGCCAGCAGACCAAGAAAATGGTGGACTAGTGTTCCAAAAAAAAAAAAAAATCTTACCAGAGTCTGGATGCCAATCTCTTTTATAGAACAGAGAGGGGGAGGAAGTGAGAAAGCAAAGTAAAAAAGTCATAAGTTTTGCCTGGCTTGGCCAGCATCAGGAAGAGGATATGTTCATTTCTTCTTTTCTGCAGCCATTCACAGGTGAGCAGGGTCAAATTGTCTCCCTGTGAGTTGCACAAAGGACTTTAGTTTAACGTGCAGGCAGAGTGGCAGCGTTTCCTGAGATAGATTATTATGTATGATTATAACAACAAAAGCAAAAGGTTAAAGTCAAAGAAACAGATCCACCATGAAGTCAGATTTTGCTCTTCCCTGTTACACAGCCATGTGATTTGCTTTGGCCACTGGATGTTAGCAAATGTGACACAAGCAAAAACACATTTACTTTCTTGCATGGGTACGCTCTCTTGCACGTCTACCATTACCATGAAAAGAACATAATCTAGTCAGTCCACTGATACAAGGAAGATGATACCTGAAGGAAACCTCAACCCAACCTGCAACCTAGAGTAAGGCCCAGGAGAGCTCAGCCTAGAATAGCTGAACCTTAGCCTACTCATAAGTGTGTGAATGAGAACAATTGTTGTTTAAAGACACTGATTTGTTCCACAGCAACAAGTTATTGATAAAGTCTCCTGCAGCTTGTGTAAACATCCCTAAGTCCCTCTCCGCTATAATCCTGTTGGGCCTCCTTCTGGAAACGCAAACTAAAAGATGATTATGCTTTAAATTTTTGAGGGGAATCTGTTTCTTGGGGAACTATCACAAATAGGATATTTTTACCAACAAACTGACTTGTTCCTCTGTCTTCTTTTTGTCTGGTGAAGATGCTGTCTGAGCTCTTTTCGGCACTTCCTCCAATCAAAGAGTTCAGGATTCTTCTAGGCTCTTTTTTAGAGGAGTATGGCAGGGAACTTTGGGTACAGAGCTTCACAGGCCTGCATTTAAAGCATGGCTCTCATGTTCATTAGCTGTGTGACCTTGAGCTTAAAGGTGATTTAAAGTCTCCAAATCTCATTGTACTCAACTGAAAAATGAAACTATTACTCACCTCAAACTGGATAATACCACCTGTGCAAATCTTGACTTTGGTCTCAATTGTGGGACTCAATAAAAAATTGTAGGGTGCTGTTTGCTTTGTTTAATATTGGTTTTTAGCTGTAGTTAATTTGTATTTGTTTGTTTGTTTGTTTTCTATTCTTAGCTTATCACCATTCTTTACTGTATCTGGGGAATTGTCAGAACTAAAGAAGTAAAAAGGGGTCTTCCTATACTTTCTAGAAGAGAAAAGTACATGTGGGAAAAAAATGCTTAATATTAACACTTCAAAATCTCAAAGTAATCAGCCAACGTATATGAGCATATAAAAGTAAAGTATGTCATGGCTTCAGAGTAAACATAGCTAAAATAAGCTAAACATAGTCTCCTTCTCTCATATCTTATGAAATTAGTGAATAATGATACCAGCAAAAAAATTTGTCAACTATAATCCAAACAACTACAGACTTTAAAAAGTGGTGGTCAACAATGGGAATTGCTGTAAGGCTCAGGAAACTCAAACAGGGGCTCTGTATCAACCTAGAGGTGTGAGACGGGAAGGGAGATGGGAGGGAGGTTCAAAAGGGAGGGGATATATGTAAACCTATGGCTGATTCATGTTGAGGTTTGACAGAAAACAACAAAATTCTGTAAGTCAATTATCCTTCAGTTAAAAAATAAATAATTTTTTTTTAAAAAGTGGTGCCCAAGAAGTGAGTCAAGTTTATGGTGTGCCTCTGTAGGTTCCTAACATTTGCCTTAGCTCCCAATAACCAAATGGGGTGAGGGTTGACTCAACAAAATCTTGAGACTTCTTCCAACAGCCTTGAGTCAGGAGAGAAGACTAGAGTTTGAGTCAAGGAAATATCATGGTTAAAACCCTGGAGATAAAAGGCCCCTACTACACACAGTAGAATCTTGGAATATTGGTAAAAACAATAAAATGGCCTCCCAGGGTACCATGATGAATTGTGAGGATGATCTGAAACCTGTGGGTACCCTCTCCAGGAAACAAAGACACCCTGACAAGGAGGCATAAATTCAGAAGGGGGCATTTACCAAAATTCCGAAAGACAGCCCAGATCCCAGGTCATGCAGCAAAGCCAGTCTAAAGCTCCAGAAGACTTTCTCCTCCACCACCTCCCCGGTTCCTGGCTGTGCCCCTGAGTAAACTGAAAAGTGAGTAAACTTTCAATATCTCAGGCTTTAAAAAGTAGCCCCTGAGAAAAACAGATCTCAGCTACACAGAGAAGGGAGCCAAGAAGATATCATCCATACTCAATCAGAGAAACAGAAAGGCTGCCTACATTAACAAGATAAAAAGAAAAGGTATGGCAATTATCAAATTGGTCACATCTAAAAGAATATAGCATGCTAATGACAAAATACCCATTTTAGAAGAACATTTTCTATAGTGATTTGGATTATAGAGAAATTTAATAGAAATATGAAATCAATAATCAAAAATATGAAGGTGAAATTACTTAACTACAGAATGAGACCAAAAGAGAGATTATATAGCTAATGAAATATCTTGAAGACCAAAATCACATCATTAAAGAACTAATAATCAAATTAGAAACATCAGTGAACAATCCAGATCTCACTGATTAAGGAATAATATTAGATAGTCAAAAATAAATTTTGGGAAAAACAGATAAGGAGCTTTAAGGCACTTATAAAATAATAGATATGAAAGACAAAGGCCATCCAACATACAGATTATTCCTGAAGAAGAGCCCAAAACCAGAATAGAAATGTAGTTTAGAGATATAACACAAGAAAATTCCCTGCTATAAAGGAAGAACTAATACCATGTGCCAGAAAATTCAATACGGAATTATCAACAAGCCATCACCGTCCTGCATTATTGAAATTCAAAGACTGTGAAAGAATTATTTAGGCATTCAGAATCCTTGAAAAACGTATAGAATCACCCATAAAGAGGCAGATATCAGACACACAAAGGTGACAGGCAAATATTAATATGAAAGAATTTGGAGAATAAAGCATCCAAGAATCCTTCTTGTAAAACCTAATAAAGTTTCCGACCAATCAAGAATGAATCTAGGAGCAGTGATAATTGGAACAGTGTGAAATTCAGTATCTAAAGGCAGTGGAACAATACCTACAGTCTTATGGGAAAGAGATTGGGACACCAAAACTTTATACCCATCCAGGTCAATGTGGAGGAAACCAACAAAATTTTCAAGAGAGCAAATACTGTGAGCTCATCTTGAAAAATGCTTGACAAGGAAATGTGGCAAACTAAAATTGAATCTAAATTTTTGAAAATAAATAATTTAGAATAGCAGAAACTGTAGTACAAGGTCAGGCAGTAGGCAGCAAATTCATTTAATTATAGATGAAAGACTAAACCATGATAATTATTGAATTATAAAATTATAGATGTAGCATATAAATTCTTTGTACTTCAACATTTTTAAAAATAACGTTAGCAAAAACTCATAAGATGAGGGGAGTGGGAAACGAGGTGAGAGGAAGATTAAAAGTTTTAATTTCCTTATCTTTCATAGCAGAGAGTCAATCAATACGTCTAAAATTAAACATGGATTTTTTTTTTTAATCTAGCTTTTTTAATTTTTAAATACTCTTTCTTTATAACCTTAGGGAACACTTTTGGGATCTAATATCTCTGTGGTTAAAAAAAAAATGATCTGAAGCTCCATAATTCCTTTGGTTTTTCTTTGCTTTCTTTTTCAATTGTTAAATTCAAGAAAAATTCAATTTAATGCTTTTTATTTTTCTGAAAATGTATAGTAAGACCCAACTTTTACAAAATTATTCTGCATTTTCATTCCATTTACACACTTAAAGAGTTACCTGGGATGATATTCACCTGAAGTTATTAGGTTACTTCTTGACAGAATTTGAGGCATTATTTTTGTTCTCCTCTTTTACTTTTTGCTTATTTTATGTTTAACAAATATCACTTACATGAGAACAATAAAGTCATTTGATCTTTAGTACATAAATACCAGATTGCAAAAACTGATCACAAAATCCTCCCATTTCTGTGCATCTCCTTTGCAGTATGACTTTGCAGCTACACCATCAAAGGGTAGATTCAGTTTCCCCATCCCTTGCATCTGAAGTGACCTGTGATTTGATTCGTTCTATCCAATAGAATGTGGTATAAATAACACATGGCTTCAAAACAGAGGCTTTAAAAGAACTTTGCAGCAGCTTCTCTTACCTTACTGAAACATTTCCCTGAAACTGCCATGTGATGAAATCCTGGCTGACTTTGTAAAGGAGGCAAGTCTGCATAACAGAGTTAAGCAGTCAAAGCCCTACAGACTCACCAACTGACCATCAGCACCAACTACCACATGTGTGAATGAGGACATCTTAGACCACGTAGCTTCAGTAGAGCTGCCAAATGACCACCGCCAGCCATTAAGCGACCCCAGATGAGACTAGTGGAAAAGCTGTCCAGATGAGCTCAACTCAAATTGCTGCCTCACCATACTGTGAGCAAATAAGACAACCATTGTTTCAAGGTGCTAAGTTTGAGATGGCTTGTTATATGGAAATAGATCGATAGATAGATAGATAGGTACATGTTAACATAGGATGAGTGTGTTAAACCATAATCAGGCATTTAATTTAAATGGAAGACTGAGCACATGCATTTGTCTCCCCAAGCCCACTGAGTTGACATTAAAGAAATACAAAGGGAATAAAGTTATAAGAACAAATTCCAAAGGCCAAAACTACCATATGTTGATGTCTAAACCACTCCCTGGCAAAAAAATGAGGCTACAGTGACCAACTTCACCCTCTGGGTCTGAAAGGGGACAACTTCTCTAAGCATAGGGTCTAGCAGATGCCAGGAGGTCTCTTGGAAAGAAGAAATGAGGCTCACTCATATCTACCAACCAATATTACGAAAAACATATTCCAGCAAAACTTTTGCTAAGAAAGAGATAAAGCTTCTCAGTGGGATGAATGCCTCACATAGAATCAAATATCAAATTCATATTTATACGAGAAAGAAAAGGAAATGGAGCCAAGAGAGGAGGCAGATATGGAAAACTCCTGGAAACAGAAGATACTAGCAGAGACTTCCCTAGTACTGAAAAATCCACCTGCCAATGCAGGGGACACAGGTTCCATTCCTGGTCCAGGAAGATCCCATGTGCAAGGAAACTAAATCCATGGGCCACAACTACTGAAGCTCACGCACCCTAGAACCTGTGTCCCACAACAAGAAGCCAGCACACCACAACTAGAGAGTAGCCCCCACTCGCCACAACTAGAGAAAGCCACATGCAGCAATGAAGGCCCAGCGCAACCAAAAACAAAGATACATATAAATAAATAAGAAGACACTAGCAGTGTATTCATTCAGCTACAAATATTTTTTAAGTGTCTACTATATCCACAGTATACCTACACTAGAAACCAAAGGAAAACTCTGCAAGAAACAGGGGGTAGGGGTTGTCAGATGCTATAAAGAAGTCAAAGGGAATGAGTCTGACAAAGGGCCAGTGGTTGCAAGGAAGGAAGAGAGTCCTTGACTGCTCTGGAGAGTGTAATTTTAGTAGAGAGCTGGAAGTGGATGCAGATAGTGAACTTTGTACACGGAGTAATGGGGAGAGAGTGAGCACAGGGGTTAGAAGGCCGCTTAGCTTGAAAATTTGGATGTCGTAAGTAGAAAAGGAATAGGCCGGCAAACACAGGAAGCAGCTGAATCAAGTAAAGGCTTTATTAAGGTAGCAGATTTGTTGAAGAGAGAGAACTTGAGTTTGAATAGAGGAAAGACAAGCAGTTGTATATAAAGACTGATGTCCTGGGGTGAAATGGAGAGAAAACAGTGCCATTCCATTACCAGTCCAGATATTCTCTCAGCAAAGGAGGAATGAGCTTATTTTAGAGAATTCCTCTATGTGAATGATTCAGAGACTCTAAAGCCTAGAGGGTAGCTCTAGGATGGTTTTCAATCTTCCTCATCCAAGAAGATGGAAATTCTGCCCCAAGATAACCAGGCTGTAGCCAAGTATGTGCTGTGCAGTCAGAAGTTCCACTTACCCCAAAATCCCAGGATAGGAGACAATATCAAATTGGTTCCAGTGATCTTCACCTTCTGGTATGCAGGTCCTTGCCTAATGCCCTTCTCTTGAGTGCAGGCTAACCTACAAACTCACTTGTTATGAATAAAACATGTCACTTCCAAGATTAGGTCCCAAAAGTGATGGGTTGTCACCTCCAAGATTAGGTCCCAAAAGGATTTTGGCTTCCTATTGTGTCTGTCCTCTTGCTTGCTCTGATGAAGCCAGATGCCATACTGTGATCTGCCCTATGGGGAGGCCCACATAACAAGAAACTAAGGGAAGGTTTCAGTCAATAGCAAGCAATGAACTGGGATCCCACAGTCGAGGGCCCATGAGGATCTTAATCCTCTCAAAAGCCTTGTGTGGGGTTTAGAAAGTCAACCTTCCCCAGTGGAGCCTTGAGATTACTGCAGTCCTAGTCAGTGCCTTAATTGTATTCTTGTAAGAGACCTTGATCCCAGGAAAAATATGCCTGGATGACCCACGTAAACTGTAAGAAAATAAATGTTTGTTGTTTTAAGTTGCTATTTTGGGGGGTCACTTGTAACACAGCCGTAGGCAGCAAATACATCTAAAATCACAGTTCTAACAGGATCTATCAAAGCGTCTGGACAAAGGGTTCACCATACTCTCTAATGACAGCCTCTACTACTAGAGATAATAGAGATAATCCCCAAAATGCCATTTGTTCCCTCTTAAGAACATATAATAGAGATACTTACCAAGAATAGAAATATATTTTGTTTAGGCTCTGTCTCTGTCATTCTCTATGCTTCTGAAATTTCAGAACCATTACTTATCTTTCAAAGATGGGCTTCTTCTACAGGGAAATTGCCCCTGATATGAGATCTCCTCCTTTTCCCATGTCTATGGTCCTACCCCACTGGAATACTGATTACCCTACTCCCCAAAGCCCCCTTTTGTCTTTAGTATTCTTCAGTATTAATCATCTATGACTGTGCAACAAACCATCCCAGAACTTAATGGCTAAAAGCCCCATGGGTATATTATATTCAATAATTTGGGGGATTGGTTGAGCAGTTCTTTGTTGGTCTCGTACAGGCTAATACAGCGGTCTGCAGAAAACTTGTTGCAGCCAGGGCAGTGAGGACAGCCGGGATTTCTGGACCTCTCTTTTCATATATTCTTTTATCCCTCAAGGGGACCATACTAAGCAGGACTTGCACAACAAGGTGGAAGCTGTATTCTAAGAGGGCAAGCTCTAATGTGCATAACAAACTTCTGCTTATTTTATGGATGTTGACACCCCATTGGCCAAAGCAAGTCACATGACCAAGTCTAGCATGAATGTGGGCAGGAACAACACAAGAGCCTGGATAGTGGGAGCTGATTCACTAAGAGTGAATTAGGAGGAGTAATCTACATCACCTCCTAATTCAGTTCTAACTACTATTCCCAGATTAATCTTCCCCAAACACCTGTTCAGTTATCCCAGATCCTTGCTCACTCATCTCTCGGATTCAATGAGGCACTGGACAACTTCTTTCATGTCCACAATGTGGGTGAAATGTGGGATAAATATTATATATAGGGAGGAAGCTGTCCTGCTATGCTACATGCTCTGATTGATCGCATTTGAGAATTACAACCAACCAGGCAACCAGAGAACAGTTAGGATGAGGCGAGATCTTGAAACCATCTCTTGTCTGAGTACACAAACTTTCATGTCTTTATCCCTAGTCCCAGTTTACAATGTGTTTATCCCACAAGTATTGGATGTATGAATGAATGGATGGATGAATGAATGAGTGAACTGAAATGAGAGAGTTGAGTGAACAACTCAGCCTACAGCAGTGGTTCTCAAATTGGAGCCTGCACTGGAATCACCTGGAGAATTGTTGAACCACAGATCACTGGGACCTATGCCCTCGGAGGGGGAGGGGAGCTGAGAATTTGCATTTCTAACAAGTTTCCCGATGATGCTGATGTCACAGTTTGAGGACCACACTTTAAGAACCCCTGGCCCAGAAAAGAGAAGTTCAAGGGAAGAAATGCTATCATTCAAATATCTAAAGAATTAATGTAACCAGAGAAAGCTGATTTGTTCTGCATGGCTCCAGACTACAGGATATGAGAAGTTACCTGGTGATATACTTTGATTCAACATTAAAACACATTTTCTAATAACTAGAGGTGTTTTCCAGGTGGCACTAGTGGCAAAGAACCCGCCTGCCAGTGCAGGAGACCTAAGAGATGTGGGGTCTATCCCGGGGTCAGGAATATCCCCTGGAGGAGGGCATGGTAACCCGCACCAGTATTCTTGCCTGGAGAATCCCATGGACAGAGGAGTGTGGCAGGCTACAGTTCATAGAGTCACAAAAAGTCAGACATAACTGAAGCAATTTAGCACATATAACAAAGGAATGGGCTGACTGTCTCCCACTTCATCATACCTCTTTTCGTGACTTTCTTTAACTTCCCTCCTACCCCCATGCTCCTGTTTCAATAACAATTTTACAACCCTGGCTGAAAAGTATAAGATGTTGTATTTCCATGATCAGAAATGTCCCTCCCCTAGGAACCAAATGTCAGCAATTTTCTGAATACAATGTTAGAAGAGAAAGAATCAGGCCCTCAAATGCCCATTTGTCTCATTTTGTGCTGTAATATTATGATGAGTTTTGGCTCAAGTAAGCAAAGCAATCTACATTTGGCCATTTCTGTACGTTTATCCCAGACTGCTAATTTCTAATAAAAAAAAATCAAATCCCATTTTAACATGACACCATCTTGTTTCCCTGTGGAATTATGCAAACATTCATAACAATTTTGCTTTTGAATGTGGTGCTACACAGGAAATGCTGATAACACAATTTCTTAACACACACGAAGTACACAGGTTACACAAAAGCAGATTCTATTTTAGCTTTTTTGAGAGGCTGTTTAAAAGTTAAGTTCCCCTTAATGAAACAGCAAGAAAAGGGGCTTTGCTTTTCTTCTCAGCATCCCGACTATCCCCTCTTTGTGGGCTTATGATGTTTTCCTTCTTCCCTGTGTTATCTGCGTTTCCTGCTCATCTCAACTTGATGGCATGTTGCTGAGACAACTAAGTCGCTAACCTTCTTAACTTGGCTTTTGTTATGTGCTCGTGTGTGTTTAGGCAGGATATTTTCGTTTCTCTTAGAACACTCTGTGTCTGCTCTGGGGAGGCCTATTAGACCTGAAGGTGGAGAACAAGGGAGTCTTTTTAAGTACTTGCCATTCAAATCGCCTTTTTACTTCCTTTAAGCCTATCGTTTGTATGTGGGAGGGAGCTGGTGGAAGCTTCCCCTGCCGCCTATAGTCAGGATTAATTTACTCAGGGATGTCGTGCTTGTTCCAACCCAGACTCCTCTAGGGGAAGGGCAAGTCCAAGCAAAGAAGCACACAAACTGTCCATCACTCCCATTCATTTATTTTCTCTTTCATCCCCTTGCCAAAAGTGGGGAGCTAGCTTGACTGTAAAATAATTACTCTGTGCAATCCCTTCATCTATTTGGTTATCCAATAAAGTAAGATTCGGACATAAAGACGACACTGGCCTAGCTCCGCACTTGGAGCTGTCCAGGTACTGAAACAATCCTTTGTCTGCCTGTGCACCTCCCTTCCCTCGCTACCCAGTGCTGCGCTCCCCTTGGGCTCTAACCTCAGTCTATCTTAGCCCGCCTCACGGTGACAGCAGCAGAATTCCTCCTGCTGCAGGAGTAATGGATACAAACAGTAGATCCTAGAAAGTCATTTCTTAAGGCACAACTAATCAGGGACTTCTCTGGTGGTCCAGTGGCTAGGATTCTGTGCTCCCAATGCAAGGGGCCCAGGGTTAGATCCCAGGTCAGGGGAAACCAGTTCCACGTGCCACAACTCAGAGTTCTCACGCCACAACTGAAGAGCTCACGTGCCGCAACTAATACCCAATGCAGCTAAAGAAATAAATTAGTATTTTTAAAGACACAATTAATTAAAAGTAGCTTCTAAAGCTAAAGTTTAACTCTGTTGATAGATACAAACTAACCTAGGTGAAAATTGAGATGGAGAAAAAGTGTTGAATTTAGAAACAACTTTTAACCCATCTTTGAAATATGTGCCTAAATTTTCCACTTTTTGAGCAGATTGTTCCTGTTCTATTCATCTGTTTTTCTTACAATTGTAATTCAGGTGTCATTTCCATAGGTGTCCTCAAACATCCAACCTTCTGGGGTTGCCTTTCCCAAATCAGGAGGATGTCCAGCAGTGTCATCTAGATTCACTCCCATTAATTCCTAAAGACCTTGTTCTCATGGCCACTTCTGACTCAGTTTCCTCCCCCAGCCAACTCTCAGTGTGGTCCTCTCTCATCTCCTGTGGTGCGTCTCTTATTTAAGAGATGGTTATTTAAATGTGGTTATTTATTTAAAGGTGGAACACAGACTCTTTATCTTTACTTCCCTAAGTCAAGCACTAACCAAATCTGGCGCATACAGGAGATTTACGGAAGTTTGGGCTTGGGGTCTGTTAGGTCACAACATGTACAACAAATGATTTTCACTCCTTTGCTTCTCAGGATCAATTACTTGCCCCACCACTGAGCACTAAGGTAGCTCCAGCTGTCCTTGGGCACCCAGAAAAGGGCTGAAGAGAGACACAGATTTCTTTTGAACAACTAAAGAAGATCTCGAAGTTCCTAGCAAGAGCTAAACTTTCTGGGAAGGAAAAAGAATTATGATTTTCAAGAGCCAGAGCCTGGAGTACTTGAATACTATTTGTGAAATAAATTCACATGGGGTAAAATGCAGTCATGACATAGCCATTTTCCTGCTTGACAATGAGATTTTTTTTTAATTAAAAAAAATTTTAAAACCTTCCTGGTCCTGAGAGAAAGAGCTTAGAGAAAGAAGAAATCCAGAAAGAAAAAAGAACCAGTGCCTAACTTTACCGAGCAGGGCCTAGGAGAGCATTCCAGACTCCAAGAGGGGTCCTTAAAGGCCTTCACACCAGCAGGGGAGCCAAGTTAGAAGGTAGAAACGTGGCTTCAGGGATCCCCTGAGGAGGAGGAGTTCAATTCTCAGTGAAAGGACAGCTTGACCTATGCAGGCACTCCAGAACATGTCCACTTTAGTTACGAACATATATTATGTTGCTGTTGTTTAGTTGCTAAGTCATGTCTGACTCTGTGAGCCCATGGACTATAGCCTGCCAGGCTCCTCTGTCCATGGGATTTCCCAGGCAAGAATATTGGAGTGAGTTTCCATTTCCTTTTCCAGGGGATCTTCCCCATCCAGGGATCAAACCCGCATCTCCTGCTGGGCAGGTGGATTCTTTATCACTGAGTCACCTGGGAAGCCCATATTACTATTATATTAATATATATGTATATGTATATAATTTTGTGCATATATTCACATAAAAGAAAATTATATATAATTCTATATCTTTTTATTGAGATAAAATTCACACAACATAAAATTCATCATTTTAATCAGGTTTTTTTTTTCAGATATTAGTGGCTACTTCCCTTCCAGGTCCTTCTATGGTCCCAGAGAAATTGAGATTCTTGGAGACTGAGGACAAAAATGCCATAAGTAATTTTATTTATAAATGCTCACTTGCCATACTGAAAGCTAATGTACTTTTCAAACACCCCTCTCCAAATATCCAGGATGATAAAGCTTTAGCTTCTTCTATGTCAACATCATCCCAGAACACACATCTCTGGCCTGATTCAGTCAATCACTCATCTATTCACTGTATTAGTCAGCACCCCTACACTGTGCTGTGGTAACAAGCGTCCCCTAAACTCAGCAGTTTCCACCAACAAAGTTTTTTTCAACATGTGAGAAATTTCAGTTGATGGTGGTGATAACTGGAACTTAATCAGAAATTCGTGAAAAATATACTGTGCCCTATCTAGTTCCTTTATTCTTCCATGTAGGAGAGTCTATATTTCAATACTAGATTTTAAGTTCTTTGAAGACAGGGAATCAAATGTACTTAATATTCATGTTGCTCTCACTCCACTTGATTAAATATTAATTTAATATTAATTAAATTAATTAATATTAATGTGCTTAATTAAATATTTGTTGAATGAGACACTGAATAAATGTATTTATTGAAGAACTAAACAGGTATGTGGGTTAATGGCATGAGACTTTACATTAAGCTTTCCTGTTAAATGGTAATTAAATGTATTGACATTCATTATAGGCTGAATATATTGAGAATCTAATTGCTCACATGTTGCTCATGCAATTTCCAGTTATTTTGGTGACAACTTGATGTCTTTCTGACATACTTATTGTACCTGGATCAATGACTATTTAACTGCTAATTGATCTTTTATTAACATACAATAATTCTTATTAAATCTAAATTATAGTCTTAATTGAGACAATTTATCTGCAGTGTTTCAACATACAATCCTCATAACATAGTGGATAACTGACAGAAAAGCTAGTAACATATTATCTGTCACCTTTCTCATTGACCTGAGAACAGATTTTCAGTTGGAAGATTTTTTTCTCTTCATTAAGAAACCTGGGTGTCAACTACACTCAAAAATGCATCAACACCATCCAGTTTCTCTGTTTTCACACAGAGGACGAGCTCCACAGCCTCTCCTTTCTTCCTCACCCCTCAACTGACACCAGTTCAGTTCAGTTCAGTCGCTCAGTAGGGCCCGACTCTTTGCGACCCCATGAATCGCAGCACGCCAGGCCTCCCTGTCCATCACCAACTCCCAGAGTCCACCCAAACCCATGTCCATCGAGTTAGTGATGCCATCCAACCATCTCATCCTCTGTCGTCCCCTTCTTCTCCTGCCCCCAATCCTTCCCAACATTAAGGTCTTTTCCAATGAGTCAACTCTTCGCATGAGGTGGCCAAAGTATTGGAGTTTCAGCTTCAACATCAGCCCTTCCAACGAACACCCAGGACTGATCTCCTTTAGGATGGACTGGTTGGATCTCCTTGCAGTCCAAGGGACTCTCAAGAGTCTTCTCCAACACCACAGTTCAAAAGCATCAATTCTTCGGCGCTCAGCTTTCTTCATCATCCAACTCTCACACCCATACATGACCGCTGGAAAAACCATAGCCTTGACTAGACGGACCTTTGTTGGCAAAGTAAAGTCTCTGCTTTTATTTATTTATTTATTTATTTTTTGCATTTTAGACAAAGAATCAATTTATTTGTGAAGATTTGACAAAATAAAGGGACTGGGGCTTGGAGTAGCAAATTAATGAAGTGATAAAGTTCTTTTGTACAGTGTTCTTGTCCTTGAATTTCCTGTCTGGTGATAAGGTGTAGGGAGGATACCTTCACATGGCAGATTTATTTAATGCTTTTTAAGGATAAAGGAAGGTTAGAATGTCCTTCTTGCATTGGCTATTTCTTTTTTTTCTTTTTTAATAAATTTATTTATTTTAGTTGGAGGCTAATTACTTTACAATATTGTAGTGGTTTTTGCCATACATTGACATGAATCAGCCATGGGTTTACATGTGTTCCCCATCCTGAACCCCCCTCCCACCTCCTTCCCCATCCCATGCCTCTGGGGCATCCCATTGCCCCAGCCCTGAGCATTTGTCTCATGCATCGAACCTGGAATGGTGTTCTGTTTCACATATGATAAGCTATCTAGGTTGGTCATAACCTTCCTTCCAAGGAGTAAGCATTTTTTAATTTCATGGCTGCAATCACCATCAGCAGTGATTTTGGAGCAAAAAAAAATAAAGTCTGACACTGTTTCCACTGTTTCCCCATCTATTTCCCATGAAGTGATGGGACCAGATGCCATGATCTTAGTTTTCTGAATGTTGAGCTTTAAGCCAACTTTTTCACTCTCCTCTTTCACTTTCATCAAGTGGCTCTTTAGTTCTTCTTCAATTTATGCCATAAGTGTGGTGTCATCTGCGTATCTGAGGTTATTGATATTTCTCCTGGCAATCTTAATTCCAGCTTGTGCTTCTTCCAGCCTAGCATTTCTCATGATGTACTCTGCATAGAAGTTAAATAAGCAGGGTGACAATATACAGCCTTGACGAACTCCTTTTCCTATTTGGAACCAGTCTGTTGTTCCAAGTCCAGTTCTAACTGTTGCTTCCTGACCTGCATACAGGTTTCTCAAGAGACAGATCAGATGGTCTGGTATTCCCATCTCAACTGACACCAAGTGACCACCAACAGCAATGGATGAGGACTATTACTTTAAGCATAAACATGGCAGCATAGCTACCAAGGAGGTTGCAATAAGTAGTAACTATCCCCTCCCCTGCCCCCAGTGGCTCTGTCTTGGCTCCCTGCCCTCTGGCACTTAACTATCCTTTCCTTCGTCCTACACACCCCTCCCTCCTCACCTGGCCTTTCTTCTTACTGTGTGATTCTTCCCCAGTCAAGGGGAAGGTCCTGCCCTACCTTGGTCCGCCATTTAGGTAACAACTCCCCTTCCTGGATCAGCCTGATTTCCTCCTCTTATTTACTCTTACCTAATCCATGCACCTCGGTTCAATCCTTAGGTTGGGAAGATCTCCTGGAGGAGAGCATGGCAACCCACACCAGTATTCTTGCCTGGAGAATCCCCATGGACAGAGGAGCCTGGCAGGCCACAGTCCATGGGGTCACAAATAGTCAGACATGACTGAACAACTAAGCACAGCACGATCCATGCACTGTTGTTCCTGAATTCTACTGGCCTACTCATGCCAATCCTGACCTCAGCCACCAGTTCACACTGCTGCTGGTCTAGACCCAGTCTTGAGTTCCGGTTCTCCCATCTGGATTTTTGACTGGGTTTCCACAGACCATGGTTTGGTATCTTAGCCTCATTCCTGTTCCCTTAGTAGTGCCAACCCTCATCTGGGGCCTAGCTGCTCTCAATCTACCCTGATGTTGATAACATATCTAAATTTCTGATATGTTGTTTCTGGACTCCTTATTGTGGATATCAGACAGTCTACTCTGCATGCATTCACCACCTCATCCCCCACAAAGTACTCTCTCCTACAGTGGCCATCTGCCTCAGAAGAAGCTGACAGCTACTCCAACTCCAGCAATAGGCCAGATGAATTCAAAGGAAATCTATTGTCTTCCTTGACTGGTTCAAGTATGAGCCAATGAGGATTATAGGGGTTTCCAGAGGGACACTCTCACTCTTCTTCTGGACATGCTCATATCCACACATGGTACATGGGAGTGGTTAGTCTCCTCATAATCCATCTCAGGATGATGCAAGAGAAGCAGAATGAAAAAATAGACAGAAAGGCAGCCTGCCTTTAACCATTGGATAAAATCAACCCTGAAGCAAATCCTCCCTCTGGAATTACGGTTACATGACCGGAATGAGTCATGACCAAATGAGTTTCTTTTTTATTTTTGGCCTACACCTACTGTGTTGGTGTTTTCTACTATTGTAGCTGAAATCATCCTGGTTGGTGCACATGCCTCTCAGAACTCAGAATCCTTTAGTAGGACACATCACTTACCCTTTCACTGCTTGATACTGGCTGTACTCTAATCAAGCCAGTATCCCACTGTGTCTGATGTTCTCTGCTGTTCTCTTAGCCAGTGCAGGTGGGTCTACACTCAAGTACTCTCCCTCAGGGGACAGGTCTCACTCTAAGTTCCAACCCTTCTCAGTTGTCTGAGCTCTGGTACAGGATGTTCACATTTCAAGACAGAAGAAAATGAAAAGAATTCATGTAAAAGTACATAGTCCAATTCTTGGGAATTCCAAACCAGTGTGAGAAAATAGGCAAACACTTTTAGAAAATATGGAACTATAAACAGTGACAATTTTTTTAAAACCAAAGTATTACAAATATAATACTTAAAATGAGAATAGTAGGCATATCAAAACATAAATGAACAAATCTAACAAATAAGTGTACCATCAAACATATATTTGGTGAGATGACCTCAGATATTACCAAGGAAAAAGTCTACCTTGAAAGCAGCTATCAGAATGTGATATCACTGAGATTATGAGTATTTGCTTGGCCCTTTTATAAACATTTTATTTAATAATATTCACTGACTGTTTTTCTCAGAATGATCAAAATGTATCTTATGTTTTGAAACACTATCTATGTTGAAAATGCTACTTTTACTGACATTTTCCAGCTTTCATAAATAGAGTTAAGGGTCTCAAAGAATACTTAACCAGTGAGAAAATGTTTGTGACTCATTAGCTGGGGTTCTGGCAGAAGCCATACCACTCTCCCTGGCTTTCTGTCCTCAGAGGTGTCTTGCTCTGACGAGTACTCATGGATCACCCCTGCCCTGGTCCAAGCAGGAACTACTGCAAAGAGTGGGATGGGTTTTCACAGTAAAATGAAGTTTGTTTTACAAATTAAAAATATGCAGCACAACAGTCATCAAGACAATATGGTACTGGCACAAAGACAGAAATATAGATCAATGGAACAAAATAGAAAGCCAGAAATAAATCCAGGCACCTATGGACACCTTATCTTTGACAAAGGAGGCAAGAATATACAATGGAGAAAAGACAATCTCTTTAACAAGTAGTGCTGGGAAAACTGGTCAGCCGCCTATAAATGAATGAAATTTGAACACTTTCTAACACTATACACATAAATAAACTCAAAATGGATTAAAAATCTAAATATAAGACCAGAAACTATAAAACTCTTAGAGGAAAACATAGGCAGAACACTCTCTGACATAAATCACAGCAAGATCCTCTATGATCCGCCTCCTAGAGTAATGGAAATAAAAACAAAAATAAATAAATGGGATCTAATTAAACTTAAAACTTTTTTGCACAAAGAAGAAAAATATAAGCAAGGTGAAAAGGTAGCCTTCAGAATGGGAGGAAATAATAGCAAATGAAGCAACTGACAAAGAATTAATCTCCATGCAGCTCAATAACAGAAAAATAAACGACCCAACCAAAAAATGGGCCAAAGAACTAAACAGACATTTCTCCAAAGAAGACATACAGATGGCTAACAAACACATGAAAAGATGCTCAACATCACTCATTGTCAGAGAAATGCAAATCAAAACCACAATGAGGTACCATCTCATGCCGGTCAGAATGGCTGCCATCAAAAGTCAACAAACAATAAATGCTGGAGAGGGTGTGGAGAAAAGGGAACCCTCTTACACTGTTGGTGAGAATGCAAACTAATATAGCCACTAAGGAGAACAGTGTGGAGATTCCTTAAAAAACTGGAAATAGAACTACCATACAACCCCGCAACCCCACTTCTGGGCATACACTCCGAGGAAATCAGAATTGAAAGAGACACATGTACTCCAATGTTCATCACAGCACTGTTTACAATAGCTAGGACATGGAAGCAACCTAGATGTCTATCAGCAGATGGATGGATAAGGAAGCTGTGGTACATACACACAGTGGAATATTACTCAGCTATAAAAAAGAACACATTTGAGTCCATTCTAATGAGGTAGATGAAACTGGAACCTATTATACAGAGTGAAGTAAGCCAGAAAGAGAAACAGCAATACAGTATATTAACGCATATATATGGAATTTAGAAAGATGGTAATGATGCCCCTATGTGCAAGACAGCAAAAGAGACACAGATGTAAAGAACAGACTTTTAGACTATGTAGGAGAAGGCGAGGGTGGGACGAGGTGGGAGAACGGCAGTGAAACATGTATATTACCATATGTAAAATAGATGACCATAGTTCGATGACCATCAAACCATGTAGGCTCGATGCATGAAGCAGGGCACTCAAAGCTGGTCCTCTGGGACAGCCCAGAGGGATGAGGTGGGGAGGGAGGTGGGAGGGGGGTTTGGGATGGTGGGACACATGTATACCCATGGCTGATTCATATTGATGTGTAGCAAAAACCACCACAATATTGTAAAGTAATTAGCCTCCAATTAAATAGATTAATTAACTTTTTAAAAATATATGCAGCTCAATTTTCTGGGGGAAAAATTTTTTATTATATCCAAAATTCAGGTAAGTAACTATAGAGATAAACTTTTTACCTATCTTCCTTTGAACAAAACTAACTCGCAAGCTCTTTGACGTGAAACAGTGATTAAAAAACAAAAAACTCAGCCTTTGGAATGACTTGGCTTCAAATCCATACTTCACTTTTACCAGCTAAATGATCCCAGGTCAAGGACTTAAGTTCCTGATCTCAGTATCACTATAATCATGGGTGGTACTTTATGCCAAGACAGCTCTCACTGATCTTGAATGTAAATAGTTCACAAGCTCTTTGACAACTCTTTCCCCAATCTAACCTCTCTAAGTTGGGCTGGATGGCTCACTCTGGCTCACATAATGCCCTACATTTACCTGCCTCACAACTCCTACCACACTATGTTGTTATTTTCATTTTCATGTCCATCTCTTCTCACAGTCCTGAGCTCCTCATGAACAAGGGCAATGGATTGCTTGTTCTGTGTGTCCAGAGGCCCCCACAGTATCTAGCAGGTAATAGCTCTTAAATAATCCATATTGAATGAATGAATGAGTAGATGGACTTCTATAGAAAGTAGACGTGTTGGAGTGAAGGCACATGTTTCCTAGTTCACTAATTATTATTTTTGTTTGGCAAGTATAACCTAAATATAGAAAAAGATTATTTATTATTACATAATTTGTGGTTGAGGTATAACTGTCATAAATGACAACACACAGATTAAGATCTGTGTTTAAGTCCAACTGAAATTGGCCTATATAAATATTATCAATTAATTCTTGACAAAGATGCCAAAGTAATTCAATAGGAAAAGAAAATCTTTTCAACAAATGATACTGGAAAATTGAATGTATAGGGGGAAAAAAATTCCTACCTCACACCTTACATAAAAATTAGACAAGGATAATAGCTCTAAAAGTAAAAATTTAAACTATGTAAGTTAAAAAAAAAACATTTGAAAAAATCTTCAAAATCTTGGACAAGATACAAAAAACATTAATCATAGATGAAAAAAATTGATAAATTATACCTCAGCAAAATTTTTTAATTTACCTATCAAATACATTATTAAGAGAAACAAAAAGGAGAGATTATTTTTAAAACTTGAAGAATGAAGTTTACTTCACAGGTACTTTTTCTCAGTGAATCTCAAATTTTACTCTCAGATCCAATAACCTTCATCCTACCTCCCTCTGCAAGTCAGAAATCCAAGCCCCATGTCTTTTGGGCTCATGCAAGACCGTTTTGGCTAGTGGGCAATCATTTTTTCCCTTTCTTTGACTTTGGAGACCTGAAGATGAAAGTAGAGCAGAAAGATAATCTCTGCCATTCTCCCCAACTTCTTAAAACTCATATGTGTCTCTCTTCCAACTAAGTAACACTTGGCAACTATATTTTCACACTGCTACCTCTTCTAACTCATTTGACTATTTCACCTCCTTTGAAGATTTCTGTAAGAAAACAAAATGTATGAAAACATAAGCAGCTCAAAATTATTTTTAACTATGCTCTACAAAAATCTCTATGTCTCAAGGAATATGTATATTTACATGTGAATACTTAGGTAAAAGCATTTGAGCATGAAAAAACTGTTTCTACAACCAGAATTTTCCTGCATATATCTTTAAATTGAGTTAAAAATTTAGATGGAATTGAATATTTTTATTTCAAAAGTTGTGGGGATCAAATAGATATTGTATATGAAAATTCATTATAAACTCCAATCATGAGAGACACATAAAGTTTTTCAGTTGTCAACTTCCAGAAATATGGTAGAGTAGATATTCAGAAGGTCTCTCATTCTAAAATACAGCTCAATCCTGGATAAACTTCAGCAAATACAGTTTTTAGTTACTAAATTCTGCAGAAACCTAGGAAAGTCTCAAAGAAAAGGAAAAAGAGACAGCAAATTGAACCCAGTGTTGGGAATGTGGGCAATAATTAAATACAAAAGATTTTCCCTGATTGAAAATGTTAACTTACTGACATCAAGTCTGCTATAGGAAAACTGATCCTTGGTCCTCATTAAAGTGCTGAAGCTGAAATTTCAGCATTATTCCAGGATGTTCAAAGGAAATTAAAGTGTTTATAGTTCAATCATTTCTCTCTGGCTCCAAACAGATACAAAGAAAATTTCCCTGTGGAAAAACACTTTCCCTATATTGGGCCCTCAGAAGTCCCACAGATTAAAGACAATATATGCGTTCACATAAACAACTTACAAAACCTATGCAAGGAAACAAGTCTGAATAAGAATCAGCATAAACAGACAGAGTTGACACCCAAGAATCTTAAATATTCTCAAACGAATTTAAAATAGCTATTATGCATTATTTAAAGAAATAAAAGATGGAATTTTAACAATGATGAGTAACTAGAAGGTATTAAAGATGACCTAATAGGTTTTTTAAAAGGCAAAAAAGCTTTTAGAAGTGAAAATATAATAGTTGAAATTAAAATCTAATGAATGAGTTGCACAGCAGGTTAGTCACAGCTGAAAAAACAACTATGAACTAAAACATGGAGGTGAGTAAATTATCTGAGCTATAGCACATAAAAATGAAAAGATGGAAACATAAAACCTTAAGAGATGTGGGCAAGACAGTAGCAAGCATTCAGAGCACCAGAGAAAAGAACAGAGAGAATGGAGGAAAGAAATATTGAATAGAAAATGGCTTAGAATTTTCTAAACCTGATGAAAAACAGTTTTCAGAAATAGGAAACACAACATGTACTAAACGGGACAAATAAAATTAAATCCACAGACACATTATGATGAAATTCGAACCACCAAAGACAATGAGAAAATCTTAAAGTCATTCAAAGAACAGAAAAACAGATCATCCACAAAAGAACAGCAAATAACAAAGCTGATTTTCCAACAGCATCCTTGGAACCCTGAAGTTAGGGAAAGGATATCCTTAAGCTGCTGAGAGAAAATTACTGTCAACCTAGACCTATACTAGGCAAAATTATCTTTCATCTAAACAAACTTTGATAGTGTTCTGCCAGGAGAATGTCAGTAAAGAACTTAAAAAAATGAACTTCAGGTCTCAAATGGTCTTTTAAATGAGATTTGCATCCTTAATGAGAAGACATCATCTCCTAAAGAGAAAAAATTCATTCTTGCTAGGCAAAAAAAAAAAATTGTTCTTTTTGTGTATCTTTCTAAGAAAGCTCCAAGTCTTTTTCAGTATATGAACTGCCAAAGTGAGCACAAATGCTCCAAATCTTAACAACATCAGTTACCTCCAAAATGATCTATGGATTCACTTGCAAATTCCAATCAAACTTTTCAAAGGAAACTGGTCAGTCAATTCCAAAATTTATATGTAAAAGCAAAAGTGTCCCAAGATACTCCTAAACACTGAGTTTGAGGAAATTGTCCAAATATTATGACATTCCGTAAACTGTAGCAATGAAGACAGAGCAGTATCGGCACAGGGATCAACAAACCAACTGATGGAATAGAGTAGTAAGACCAGGAACAGCTGTTGCATGTGTGTGGACAGAGAACACTCTGCTCCAACATTGCCAGCAAGAGTGCCATGCTTCTCTTTGGTTCTCCTGAACCAATCACTGGTGTTCAGTATTTGGGGATATGATGATTTAAGTATCATGACCCCACCCATAGAGCCAGAGAAGGGAGAGCCCGTATAAAACCACAAGGACAGAGAACAGGAAAGGAGCGATCCCCGCCAAAAGGAAATAGAGGCACCAAAAAACAGGAGAGGGAAACATATGCCAAGAGGAAAAAAAGTATCCAACACACACACTATAGGCCAGTTTTCATAAAAGTGATGTCTTTAGTGATGAGAGGAACGAGGATGTTGGTACAAACTATTTACAAACATGGCCATGCAGACCCACAGACACACACACGAGTAAAGGACTGTTCATTTCACTCATATGCCCCTGCTTAATCACCATGTCTTTTGTTTTCAGGTGAATTCTTTAGTTCCATTCTGGGTCCCTAAGTCAGTATCTTAGAAAGAATCTTTTTTTTCAATCCAGGCCTCTGAACATTTTTCTCAAAACAACATATTTTCTTGCCATTCTGTGAAGCATTTCCCAAAGCACATTGTACAGGATCCAAATGCTTGGGATGTTGCTGCATAATTTTATATATATATATATACATACATACATATGTGTGTGTGTGTGTGTGTGTGTGTGTGTATATACTTTAGATTTTTTTTTCACATGTATACACTACTATATTTTGGGCTTCCCAAATGGCGCTAGTGGTAAAGAACCCGCCTCCCAATGCAGGAGACATAAGAGACCCAGGTTCGATCCTCAGACCAGGAAGATCCCCTGGAGGAGGGCATGGCAACTCAATTCAGCATTCTTGCCTGGAGAATCCCATGGACAGAGGAGACGTGCATGTTATAGTCCATAGGGTCACAAAGAGTCAGACATAACTAAAGAAACTTAGCACTGCTGTCTTTATCTATTTATTTTTGGCTGTGCTGGGTCTTCGTTGCTGCACACGGGCTTTCTCCAGTTGCAGAGAGTGGCGGCTACTCTCTAGTTGCAGTGAGCGGGCTTCTCTTGTTGCAGGGCACAGGCTGTAGGCACACATGTTTCAGCAGCTGCAGCACAAGGGCTCAGTAGCTGCAACTTGCTGGCTCTAGCGTGTGCAGGTATCAGTAGTTGCAGCCCACAGGCTTAGTTACTCTGCAACTTGTGGAATCTTACCAGACTGGGGATCGAACCCACGTCCCCTGTCAGCAGGCGGATTCGTATCCACTGTGTCACCAGGTAAGTATGATAATTATATATTTTTCATCCATTACAAAATAAGTCAGAACAGTTCATTGAAGCACCACATCTGATGCGCTTTACTACTTGACTCTGGAGCCTTTACCATGACCTTGAGCATTAGGAATCTTCCACAATGGAATCCAATGCCTGAAATGCTACCTCTCATAGTCCTTACACCAGTGACCCAGGACACCCTCTCTTCTCCAGGTAGTGACAACCACCAAAGGCAGACTTCCTTTAAAGACAGTTTCCCCTGGTTCACTCCCCTACACTGGAGGCATTCCCAAACATGGGCAAGTTAGAATGTAACCAGTGGCAGGTCATAGGTTCTGACCCATCCCATTTCCTGCCCCTCCTGCTATCATTGCTCAGAGCTTATCTCATCCACCTAGAACAACAGACCTGTTGAAATACAATGAGATAGGTAGTTTTTCTTCTTCTACTTCTACATTTTCTCTGATGAGGTTATATTAGTTTTATGATAAAATTTTTGAGTATTTTCTAAACAATCTTAACTTAGTATTGAGTCAAGGGGTATTACCCATACAGACCTCCACATAAAATTTCACTAGTAGCCCCCTTAGGAAGTATTAGTTTGGAATAGAAAGAACACAGTATTAAACTGAAGAATCTGGGTTTCAGTCCTGGCTTCTCCACTCCCATCACTGTGAATTTGCAAAGGCTCATGAATTGCCAAGCCTTGGCTTTCTCATCTATAAACGGGGAACATGTGATGTGCCTCAGATACTGTTGTAATTACTTATTTGTATGAACACAGTCAATCCTCACGTCAACCCTAGGAAGCTGATATCATCTCCAGGTAATTATTATCTCCTTTTTATGGAAGAGGAGACTGGGGCACAGAGAGGGTACATAACTTACTCAAGGACACATATCTAAGAAGGTGACCAGCCTGGATTTGAACATAGAGAGCTATTTGGAGGCTATACTCTTGACTAGCATGCTGTACTGCTTCCTAACTCGGATTGTATGAAAATTAAATAAGACAATGTATGTAAAGGATTTGTATCCCCCTGCCCAACTCCCAGACTATAGGTGTCAGGTAGAAAGGGACTGGGCTTCCCTGGTGGCTCAGATGGTAAAGAATCCACCTACAATGTGGGAGACCTGGGTTCGATCCCTGGGTTAGGAGGATCCCCTTGAGGACGGCATGGCAACCCACTCCAGGATTCTTGCCTGGAGAATCCACATGGACAGAGGAGTGGGCTACAGTCCATGAAGTTGCAAAGAGTTGGACATAACTAAGTGCCTAAGCACAGCACAGAAAGGGACTACATGTCACCATCTTGCATCCTCTTCACTGGGTTTGGTCTCTGACAATACCCAGTTAAAATATGACACTCCTAAAATACTTCTGCACAGTTGGTAACAGGCCACTGCCTCAAGTGTCTTCCTAAAGAATTCCCCTGATCTCCTCAGATCCAGGAACTGAAGAGTTAACCCCTGGCACAGCAAGGTGTCCTCCAAGGACACAGGAAATACCAGTAAACATTTGTTAACTGAGTAGTGCTCCGCTCTGGAAACCAACCCCAGAGACATGTCCTTGGTAAATAATGGAAATGGAATTGGGACCGAAGTCTCCCTAACTCCAATGACCATGATCTGTGCTGCAGAGAACACAAGCGTCAGTGTCTGAGGCACTTGAAGCCTGAGAGACAGAAGAGAGTTGCTTTCTACCACAGACTCTAGAACCTAGATGAAAATTCCCACTGCTTTCCAGACTTGCAAGGTCCACCCAAGACTGGCTGGGATCTGGGACCTGGGACACTTTACTGCAGTGCTTGCACCTGTGTTAGCAGAACCACTGACCAAAACTGCCCTCCATTCTGGCCAGGCATGATAGTAATCACTTGCATGAGTTACCTTACAACAGGAGGTCCTGGCAAGGAATCTGGAACTAAAAAGCCACCACCAACTGTATAAGAGTTCAGGGAAGGTGAAAAGGAAAGAAGTGATGCCAGTCCGTATATCGACCAACCTCCCAGAACCCTTCTCCTGAAATCCATCTTGGCTGAGTGTGTGTAACACCATGAAGAACCGTGAGTCAAAATGATTGGCCAGAGACAACCCAGAAACTAACCCCATTACCATAAAACCTGAGACGGCAAGAACTGTCAGAGCACTTCTCCTGAGTTCTCTCACCCTGCTGCCTCTGCCCAGGCACTCCTTTCCAATAAAGTCTCTTGTTTTGTCAGCATATGTGTCTCCTCGGACAATTCATTTCCGAGTATTAGGCAAGAATCCACTCTAGGGCCCTGAAAAGTGTCCCCTTTCCTGCCACATCTGGACAAATGTCTCCTCCAGCAACAAATTACAAAGAAACTATAAGGGACTAAAAATAACTGCATGTGTGTGCAGTGGGGGTAAATTATGAACAATGAGATATTAATACAAAAAGACCAAAAACCCAACTGCCATTTCTGAAGAACTGGGGGAAAAAACAGGGTGTCGGGAGCAAAGTCAGGGTACTGTGCATGCCCTCCTGCACTCAACACCATCTAAAGAGGTGGGCAAACCATCTAAGTCACCTCTCTGGTCAGATCCCTGGACCCACCCCTACCATCACCCTATATAAAGAACCAGCCCCAACCCCACCTCAGAGAATGAGCAAGGGAAATTGTTACTTGTCCTTGCTCCCTCCTGCTGCAGCAGGAGCCCCAAGAAAGCCTTGCTAGAATTTCTTGTCTGGCCTCTTATCAATTTCTATTTAGGGGGGAAGACCAAGAACCTTAGATGGTAACACCCCCATCATCCTGTCTCCCTGACCTCATCGCTACCTCTCCGCCGCACTCCAGCTGCAATGGCTTCTTTCTGCTCCTTGGCTGTGCTTGGTTTCTGTGACTCAGAAAGCTCTTCCAGCAGATTCTCACCTTGTGGCTCCTTATCATTCAGGTCACATCTCAGATGCTCCCTTCACCCCCACAGAAGACTTCCCAGGCCACCAGATGTAAGGTTACTGCTCTCCCAAACACCATACCATTGTCACAGTCACATGAAGTATTGTCTTTTGCTTTATGTTCTTTTTTTTTTCTTTTGCTTTGCTGTGCCTAGCATGTAAATACCACGAAGCCATTCTCTGTTTTACTCCTGTATTCGCAGCTCTCAGCACATTTCTGAGTGAGGGGAGCAAGTGTAGATATTCAGGAAGTGATATCCAACTGGTTAAAGCAGGCCAAGGCCCGACAGCTTTGAAATACAGCAGGAAATATCAAAGGAAGCCTGATTCTAGCAAAGATTCATCCTCCTGCCAATAATAAGTGAGCATCTGCTATATACCAGGCACAATCCTAGGTACTGGGGGTACACAGGGGAACAGGGAAAAATCCCTGCCTTCATGAGTTTTTTTTTAGGAGAATTCAGTCAATGTATATCGTATATATTACGTGAGTAAACATATCACATGGCCGATGGTGGTAAGTGCTAAGGACAAAAATGAAATATGAAACAGCGTTAGGCAGTATAGGGAAGCTATAGGGGAGTGTGTAGTTCTAAGGAGTCATTTAAAGACCTGGAGGTTGGGAGGCAGGGAGTCACCAGGGTTATCTGAGGGGAGAGCATTCCACAGAGGCCCTTATGCAAATATGCTGGGAAAGGGCATCTTTCTAAGAAAAACAAGGTGGCTCCAGTGGAAGCATAGTAGCAGATTAGGACACAAGGGCCCTGAGCCAGATAGGAGCCACTGGAGAGATGTGAGGAGAGGACAGACGTGCTCTGCTATTTTAGCACAAGCTGGAGGGTGCAGCCAAGGAGAGGGAGGCAGAATAGCTCAGAGGCTGTTGCATGGCAATCATACAAGCAAGAGATCCTGGTGGCTTGGACCAGAGTGAGAGGAGTGGAAAGGGAGAGAGACAGCAGGATTCTGAGTATCTGAAGTCAGATTCTGAAATCACAGCAACAGGTGTGGAGAGAAAGAGAAAGGAGCCAACAGTTGTCAGGGACACCTTGAACATTTTTGCCAGTGATGACACAACCTGGGAGCAAGCAGAGGTTGGGAGAAAGGAGCAGGTAAGCAGGGAGATGACCTGGAGTTTGGGGCAGAAATGCCAGAGATCAGTGGGAGAAACAGCCTCACCAGACAAGAGAAGAAAAGAAAAATGAGGCATGGAGGAAGTCTTTCTGGCTGTGGCTGCCTCTCCTTCTGAGATGCTGTGTCTCTAGATAAAGCATCCTTTCAAGAAGACAAACTCTTGGTAATCAAGGCCAGCTTCATGGGCATGTTGATGATCTGTGTAGTTGCTCAGAAGAGGTTTGCTCTTGGTTTAATGCTCTGCTGTCCCTGTCTTAAAATCCTAGCTTAAACCAGGGTCCCCTGGTTTCCACTTTGCACTGGGCATAGCTCAGTTGGTAAAGAATCTGCCTGCAATGCAGGAGACCCAGGTTCTATTCCTGGGTTGGGAAGATACCCTGGAGAAGGAAATGGCAACACACTCCAGTATTCTTGCCTGGAGACTTCCATGGACAGAGGAGCCTGGCAGGTTAGAGTCCATGAGGTCACAAGGGTAGGACACAACTTAGAGACTAAAACCCATCCACCCCCATGTATCATGCAGCTAATGCTGCTGACAGTGCTCTCCACTCACCTGCTACTACATTATAAAGGAAGTCTCCAGGTGGGACATTTTATGGGGAAGGCTGAGATGATGATATTGTAAGAGCTCTTGGACCCTCTGGAGAAGGAGGTGCTGTGTCCATTTGCACTCTGAGCAGTGCAGCAGTAACCCGGGGAGCATTAGCACACGGCCCTGCAGCGAAGGGCCTCCCTGGCCTCTTTAAAAAAGAGAAGGACAAGAACAACACAAACAGTGTCTCTGGTGGAAAAATACAGCATTCCATCTTTCCATAGTTTATCTCTGCCCTCCAAAAACAAATGCATCAAGGAATGGTCCCAGAAACCAAGGTTGTCATTTTGATTGGTGCCAAAAACTGGAACCCAGCCACAGTCTTATGATTGATTCTGAGACACAGAATGGAAAGCATTAATATTGATTTATCTGTTCATTCTCTTTATTCACTGTTCATCCATTTGCCCAGGCTAGCTATAGCAACTAGACACTACAAAATTAAATTTAAAACAACTCCTCTACCTGTGGTAGACTCATTCTCTTCCTCTTGCTCCTAGGACTGTGGTTTTAGTGAGCTAAATCATCCATTAATTCTATTTTTTAAATATCATGCAATCCACTCAGCAGGGAACTAGAGAACTCACAAAAATAATATTGTAATAATGTAAACCTAAAAATTCTAAACCAGATTGACAGAATTTGTTCCCTTATGGCTGTTTTGGTGCCACTGTGGAGCATTTCAGAAAATTATAAAAAGGAGTAATAGCAGCTTAATAAGCAGGTATTCACAGCTTATAACATCAGAATAATAAGCATGCTTTTGTCCTCACACAGCATCCTTCAGTGCAACCCAGACACTCCACAGCACAAAACAGGAGCAGAGCCTTAGCCAGTGACCTATACAAGATACACAACCCTAGAGTGTTTATATTTCTATTGAGGTGTCTTTAATATGGAGTCAATCAACTAAAAACCAAATATGTCTTAATCATTTACTAGGTACCAGCACTATACTCATATTACTGATAAAGGAAGATTAGAGTTTGCTTTCAAAGAGCAGGGCACCAAACTGAGTTCTGTAGAACTGCTCTGGCTTAGCTCCCATGATGGATAAGCCATAGCACAGTCCAGCAACTACTGTCTTGCTTACTTCAATGCCCCAGCCATCCATCTTCAAACCTCCAAATATGAGATCCTTTATCACATCACACCTCTAAACTCCTACCATAAAATAATGTTAAGACCTCCTTTTCTCTCTCTCTCTGCCTCTCTGTTGAATCTACAATTGAAAAGTGGAAAAAACAGTCAGACATCAAAAAGAGACATAAGTGACTGGCAGACCATCAAGACAACTGAAAACTAAACAGTCATCGCTAATGGAAAGGATGCAGAATTATGTGCCTAGAGCAGAACAAGACAGCACATGGACAGAGATTCCACCAACATGAGCTGGAAAAGCTTTGTACCGAAGAGAACATGAGAAGCTCTTACGATGAACTGTTTGACTATCTCCTTGCTCTGCTTCACTCTGTATGAGATTTATGGTCACCTCTGAATAAGTGCATCAAGATGGAAACATCCATTTATCTGAATAGAAGGACATCCATACCATTCTGGGGAAAAGTGCTCTGCTTTGAGGCCACTCGGGCCTACCTAGTGTACGCTAATGCAGTTCCCCCGCCAGATTAGCCTCATGTCCTAGGAATCCATCCTAGGGTTTAAGGAAGAAGCCCAACTCATAGCAAAGAGTCATTTTTCCTGCTTTGCTGAGATTCTCACACAAGGCCAGGTTCTTCCATTACTCCTGAAATAAGAGGCAAGAAACCCAATCATATCATTTTAAGATTCTTTTTAAAAGACTGAGGATTAATTTATTTGCTTGTAAAAATGAGCTCCCCATGGGTTAAAATGACAAGCTAAGCAAAATCCAGTTTTACTTGGCAATTAACTAATGGGCCTTAACAGGATGCCCTTTCTCCAGCCCGTGTTTTTGGCATACTGAATTAACAACAAGAGATAAACTTTGTGTTCTTCTGACCCAATTTCCAATGCATACTCTTGTTTTAAGATAAGGCAGCTGATATACTCAGAAAGACTTTCCTTCAGTCAGACCTGTATCTATTTTTTAAAATAAGAGGTTATATAAAGGAAATTTATTTCCCATTGCCACTCATTTCTAATACATTAAGTATCAATACTCCGAAAGTCATTACTTGTTTCTCTTCAAAAGAGAATTGAATTTAAGAAGGAAGCTTATCTAAGTTCTTTAAGATTTGGAAAGTAATTCCCAAGATAGGCATGTATTCATTTCAAGGGAAAGTTTTACTTAAACATAGGGAGCCACATGATTAAAAATGAATGTTCTTTGACATGTTTTAAGTTTTACTTTGAAAAAAAAAATCTCAGAAAAATGTGGCTTCTCCTAAGATAATTTCCAAAAGCAACCCTTCACCCAATACAAGTTTCACATAATTGCAGCTATGGAATCAATTCTGTTTGTAGAACAACAGAGTAATCTTCTCCCAAGACTACAAAAGGACATTGGAAAGTGTTCCATTTGTTTAACTTAAAAATTGTGAGACTGTAGTTTTCCAGATGATATACAGTGTTACTTTTATAAAATAATGCACATTTACATTAGAGAGCAAACCTAGCATCGCTGGGGACCATTGTAAGTCATTGATATTTATTGGTACTTTTTCCTTTCCTTTTTTATGGTAATACGTACTTTTTAGCACACTTGAAAAAGAAGGTGTACATGACAACCCCCAGGAATGCCTGGGGAAGAGCATCTTCCTTTTGATACCTAAATACAGACTTGTTTCTAGTTAGTTTAATCAATGGTAAACCAGCTTTGGTAAATCACAGGGCAATGCTTTCAGAGTCTTGCCATAAACTGGAAATAAAAAATGGAATTAGGAGTCAAATTTTTGACCTACCAGAGCCAACAGGACCCATTTTGTTTTAAAAATTATTTTTAATAAAATGTTAAGAAAGGGATACCCCATCTTACAGAAACTGTTGTTCAAGGATGAAAGAAAGGAAGGCCACTAACTAATTTTATGAAGTTAGTTACAAATTTAATAACAAAACTAGAGAAGTACAAGATAGACAGTTATAGATCTATCAATTATTAACATAGATGGAAGAGTCCTAAAATATTAACAAATCAAGCCCAATAGTATATTTTTTAAATTAGATCATAATAATTTGGGATTTAGTACAAGATGCAAAGAAAATTCAACATCAGAATCTATTAAAGCATAAATTCACATTAATGAAATAAAGAGGGAAAAACCTCAGTAGATACAGACACATCATTAGTTAAAATTAACCACTTATGTGCCTCTTTTAAAATGCTTTTAATGAGCTATGAGTAGGAGAGAATTTTCTTAATGCAATTTAAAAATTCGCCAAAAACCTAGACCAAACATAACACATAATGATGACAATTTAGAAACATCACCATTAAAATCAGAAATAAAATAAAGATGGCTGCTTTCCCTGCATGAATATCATTGTAAAAGTGCTACATAACAGTAAGAAAAGGGAAAGAATAGCAAGAAGCTTGGAAAGAAATACATAAAGTTGCTACTATTTTTCACTACTATTTTCCACTTACAAATGCAAGATAATCCCCAGACTCCTATTCAAAGCAACAAAAGAGGTTTGCTAGTTACAAAATCAACATACTAAAACACTAACATCCCTGTACACCAGCAATAACTATTTTAAAATGCAACAGAGGGATTCCCTGCTGGTCCAGTGGTTAAGACTTCGCCTTCCAGTGCAGGGGAGTACAGGTTTGATCCCCGGTCAGGGAACTAAGATCCTGTATGCCTCCGGGCCAAATGAACAAAACACAAAACAGAAGCAATATTGTAACAAATTCAATAAAAAGACTTTTAAAAAATGGCCCACATCAAAAAAATTCAAAAAAAAATGCAATAGGGTATGTATGCACATGCATGCTGTGTTCTAAGTCACTTCAGTCATGTCCAACTCTTTGCAACCCTATGGATCATGGCCCACCAGGCTCCTCTGTCCATGGGATTCTTCAGGCAGGAATACTGGAGTGGGTTGCCATGCCCTTTTCCAGGGGATCTTCCTGACCCAGGGATCGAACCCACGTTTCTTATGTCTCCTGCACTGGCAGGCAGTTCTTTACCGTTAGCGCCACCTGGGAAGTCCAACATGTTTATATACTGATAGTTTTTGCATTAAAAGTGCATAATTAAATTGAAGGTTGCCTTGCAGTAGAAAAGTTTTCTTCATCCATTACCTTCACAGGATTTGTTTTTCCTGTGTAAATTTCTAATACCCACTGAGTAAGTCTGGCTAAAAGACTGTTCATAAGTGATTAATTTCAAAGATTTACCTCCTATGTGAGTCATCTAATATCCAATGAGGACTGAAATACTATCTGTATACAATAAACATCAGAGATTTCTCTGTGAGTTTTGACTGATGGCTGATTTCTTGTAGAGAAAATTTCCATGCTTATTATATTCATTGGGCTTCCCTTGAGTTCCTGAACATTTCACTTCCAGTCAAATAAAGAGAATTATATGTATGCATATATAACTTACAATAGCAGCAATACTTTTTTAAAAAACTAGAAATAAATCTAAGAAAAAGTTTTAAGAGAGAATTCTTAATATTATGAAAGGACATAAAAGAAGTCTTGGATAAATAAGATGGACCTTGTTCATGGATGGGACACTGAATAAAGATGTAATTTTTTTTCCAATAAGATTAATGTGATCCTAATCTCAGTTGGCAAAGTGGAATTTAGCAAAATGATTCTGCAGTTCATATGAAAGAGTAGAGTTCCAAGAAGAGTCAGTGTAATTCTGAAAAGAACAAATAGATAGTAGTTCTGGTAGATATCAAGATATCATAACCTTTACAGGAATAAAAACAGTATGGTATTAGTGAAAAGACAGATAAAGAGATTAATGAAACAGAATAGAAAGGCTGAAAATACAAAATATGATAGGGATTGGCTTACACAGTAGAAGGAAAAGGATATAGTACTCAGTTAATAATGTTGGAAAATTTGGCTAGGGCTTCCCTGGTAGCTTAAAATCTTCCCTGATGGCTCAATGGGTAAAGAATCTCCCTGCAATGCAGGAGACACAGGAGACACTGGTTTGATCCCTAGGTTGGGAATATCCCCTGGAGGAGGAAACGGCAACCCACTCCAGTGTTCTTGCCTGGGAAATCCCATGGACAGAGGAGCCTGGTGGGCTACAGACCCAGGGCTACAGTCCATGGGTTGCAAAGGGTTGGACACAACTGAGCAACTAACACAACACTTACCCTGGTAGCTCAGCTGATAAAGAATCTGCCTGCAATGCAGGAGAGGAGACACCGGTTGGATTCCTGGGTCGGGAAGATGCCCTGGAGAAGGGATAGGCTGCCCACTCCAATATTCTTAGGCTTCCCTGGTGGGTCAGATGGTAAAGAATCCACTTACAATGCTGGAGGCCTGGGTTGGGAAGATCCCCTGGAGGAGGGCATGGCAACCCACTCCAGTATTCTTGCCTGGAGAAGCCCCATGGACAGAGGAGCCTGGTGGGCTACAGTCCATGGGGTTGCAAAGAGTCGGACATGACTGAGTGATTAAGCACAGCACACCTAGAAAATAAACAGTAGTACATATAAAAATACATTCTAAGTGAATTAAATGTATAAATACAGAGACTTCCCTGGTGGTCCAGTGCTTAAGACTTCGCCTTCCAATGCAGGGGGTGAGGATTCAATCCCTGGTCAGGGAGCTGGGATTCCTCTTGGCCAAAAACCAAAACATAAAAAAGAATCAATATTGTAATGAATTCAATAAAAACTTTTAAAATGATCTACATCCAAAAAAAAAAATCTAAAAAAAGGTACAATTATAAAAATCAAAACTTTAAACTGCAGGAGAAAAATAATTAGCCTCCATTTAAAGACAGAAATTCAAAGGCGTGTGTTAGTCTTTACTCGCTCCTTAGAGTTCAGTAAAATAACAGTCAATGGATTTCTAAGACATTAAAACCACAGAAACAAAAGGAATAGAAGAACAAACAGCAGCAGCAAAATCTCCAATCGGACAAGCAGATGGATGAGCAGTAACTTAGTTAACAGACACCCAGAAAGTCAAATTCTAAACTGTCAGTGTAGAAATCAAGAAGCAACTTGACATACTGAACAGAATTGCCAAAAGATTTATCAATTGGTTTTGCCAGTACAAAGTGAGCTATAAACAAGAAGGTCGGTTAAAGAACGTTTAAGAAGCATTTAGACCCCCAAACCTCCATCCTTACTTTGTCTAATGAGGAAACACCCTTTCTTGACCCCACAGTTTGTTCTCTGGAGAGGTCTGTGGGTTGAGGGACACAAGCCTAGTTGACAGCAAGGGTACCTTAGGAAAATAGAGAGACTAAAGTAAAAGATTTAATTCTGAAGTTTGACACTCCCAGCATTTTTTTCTCCACTTGGTTCCTAAAATTCTGACAGGCAGATATGTATATTCCAACCAAGAGCATGAAAAGCCTTTCCTAAAGGAAAATCTTGAGAAAAAGATCTAAAGGTCTAAAGAAAATTACATGGGGAGTTTCTAAACCAAATGGCACCACTGGAACTGCCTACATGAAGCCTCCAGTTAGCTTCATGTCCCAGGAGGCTTAGTGTCCTGCTCAAATACAAGGGGACAACCAAGGATCCCTAGGCATTTGAAGAAGTCCTCCGACCCTCTAATTGAAAGATAGGAACTAACAAGGCAGTTTGAAGGAACAGTCTTCACGTGAGAAGAATGAAAACTTTAAAAATAGTAGCATCATTCCAGACCTAAAACATTGTATATCCATGAACTAATAAGATACCATTTTAAACAGAAAGGAAGATTTTTTTTTAAGATACGTGGAAGTTAAAAAGATAGCAAAAATGAAAAACTTCACTTTGAAGGTTAAAAGGTTAACCCACTGGAGTGGGTTGCCATTTCCTTCTCCAGTGCATGAATGGGAAAAGTGAAAGTGAAGTCGCTTAGTCGTGTCCGACTCTTAGTGACTCCATGGTCTGTAGCCTACCAGGCTCCTCCGTCCATGGGATTTTCCAGGCGTACTGGAGTGGGGTGCCATTGCCTTCTCCAGGAGATACCATTAGAATTGTTTTAAATGAATGGTACTAGCAACACTGTAGGCTTTTAACAGGGATGCGGAGGGAACTAAGGTCATAAAGTTTTCTGAGGAAAGAGGAACATGAATGGTACTGAGGAGGGGAAACCAAGGGTACTGCATTTTTATCTGTAACGTTCTGTTTCTTTTAAATGATTTTAAAAGCCTAAGGTGAAAATGACTAAGCATGGATATTAGTTAATTCTGCATAGTAAGTACACAAGTATTGATCTTAAACTGATCTTTCTATTTTTCTGTATTTTTATTTTCCAGGAAGGAAAGAAAGAAGGGGAAAAAGACAAATGCATCAATCACAGCCTTTCCCAGGGCCTAGACTGCAGGGCCAGGAAAACAGGGGCCAGGATAAGCAGGGGCCTGCTCCAGTCACTCCCTCCCAAACTAAGGCTTCTCTCCACCTTGTTCAGTCCATTGCTCACAACAGGACACAACCATTCTGCAAGGGGCATGTTTCATATTTTAAATAAAATCCCTTTTGAAATCTTAGCTCTTTTGCTTTCTCAACATAGTCCTCTGAATTTGTGCTTCAAGAGTCCAAAGTCTCAGAAACCTGAGACTGAAACGATGGTTTGGGAGAGGGCTTAGTAATTAAAATATTGTTGACCGTTTGTATTATTGCTTAGTATAGCTATTACTTTAATAGAAAACATAGAAGTAACAATTCACTCTCACTCACTTTCAGTTACATCTGGCAAAGTGCCATCAAACCTAAAGACCTCACCTTGTGGCAGCTACCTCAAAGACAGGTGAGCTCCTAGGAGGAAATCGACAGGACTTGGGGCTGCTCTGTCAATATCACCTAAGATGTGATAGTAAGCCTCATAAGGATGGAGGGGCTTGGGAGTGGGTGGTGCTGAGAAGGCATTTGTTCTGTTTACCTAGAGATTTGCCCTTGGCCATCAAAAGCCTGCTAAATACTCAGCTTCAAGTGCACAGTCACAGCTTCTGCAGAAAAGCCAAAAAGCTGAGCCTACAGATACCCATGCATATGGTCTCCGATAGACTCGAAATAGTTCATCATCAGACTCTTTCATTTGATTTGGAACTGGAAGAATTTCAAAGAAGACAAAAATGAAAGTTAACGGACAGTTGTCCTTTCTCTATTTAAAAAAAAAAATGACTGAAGTTTGGTGAGAATGTTGTGTGCTTGGGTTCAGGTCAGGGCTTATACTCTCTGACGCTTGATGGATTTCTGGCTTCAAATGTTTTATCAAGACAATCCACCTTGTAGCCATCTCCAAAGAAGACTGTGTGGTTCTATTAAGTCCGCAATTTGCTTTTTAAAAGTGACTAAATATGCTTTTTCACAACAACGACAAGTCATCTCCCTCCTGGGGCCAACAGAGTTTGTCACCCAGCTTCACCGGCTTTTCAAAGCCAGCCATCAAAAAGCAAAGGAAATGTCATGACTTTGGAGCGGTCAGAAAGCTCTTAAGTCGCAGTGCAGGCTATTTCTCCTTTTGTCGCACAGAAAAGAGTGGACAGACACAATGAATAAATAATCCCATTGTACTTACAAACGAGTAACAATCCTTCAAAATGAGGTGAGGAACAAAGATAGGAGATAGCAGTGCAGCCCTGGTCTTAACAGAACAGCTTGCAATTCCAGGGCCTAAACTGCTTTTGCAAACAAACGCACATGCGGTGACCCTGAGAAAATAAAATTTAAAAATGGCATCCGATTCAGAATGCCAATAGGCTCAGCCTAAATGGCCTTCTGCATAATTCACTTTGGACATCTTCAGCTTCTGTGGCTAAAAGGCAGTTGGTCTGGGCCAAGGTTAACGCCTTAAACCATTCAAAATAACTGACTTTGAAATAAGCATCAGGGTCACCAGTTGTTGCTAAAAACACCTCTTCATCATTTTTACTTCACCACGGCCTTTCCTTTCCCTTTAGTGAAGTCTCGTTGTTTTATGTTGCAGCATTTGTCCAAGGCTTCCGTTTTTCATCTCTGGTGCCTGCAGCCACCCCTTTCCCACCTTGAACTGCAGAATCCAAGGGTAAACAGCAAACATGTGATGACTAGAAGGCCCAGCGGAGAAGGTCTGATGCTGGATGGAGCAATGGGGGACCCAAGACACAGCTGGATAAAGCTCAAGCTAGATATCCGAGGGTTCACAGAAACAGACAAGTCCAGGAACTCAGAACTTCTAATGGCGTTAGAGAATTCACAGCTGCAAACTTTCAGTTTTAATTTCCAAGCAAGTAAAACAAAGCCTCTTCATTAAGATAGAGAGTAGATTTTGCATATATAAAAGAGAGTTTTATTTTCTCTTCACAAGACCAGGGTTTTCTTACTTTGTAGGCAAAGGAAAAGTAAAATTTGAAAACTAGGATTGTTAGGTGTGGGACCACCATGGCCCAGTATTTATCTCCATGATAGACAGGAATATTGGCTGGCCTCATTCCCTCCCTGCAGAGCTTAGCACTCTTCTTAAACCAGACCTGCACACCAGGTTTGATACCCATGTTGATGTAGATAAGCATCTGTCCTAAGAAAACATATGTTGAACCATATGTTGAACCACTTTTGTTCAATAAAGGAAGTACAAAGAATTGAATTTAGTACTAGATATATGTTTTTCTTTTTTCCATTGATTAATTTATTATTTGTAGATCAATAAATATATATTAGGTACCTTCTCAAGTCCGGGCACCGTGTTGGGCATGAATAAAATTATACATAATTTTTGGTGCCCTATGTAATTGTGAAAAAAACACAGTCTTTGCTTTCTCAGCCTGCATTAGAAGATAAAGTATTGCATGTGACAAAGTTAAAATCCTTAGCAGCCAGTCAGGATAAGAGGCCTCTCGATATTAGATACACACACATGCGCGCACACACACAAAGACAAAATTAAATACACAAATGGCTATTTGTCCCAGTGAAACTCTCTTTTCAAGTCCAAGGTCTCCCTTGGACTATTTTTGGCCTCTTCTTTGTCCAGTTTCATGACCTTTTCATCCTGAGCTGCTGCCAGAGTCCTAACCACCTCAAAGAAAACAGAGAGCCTGAACTTCATTAAATCAATAGAGAAGATCATAAATACATCCTATAGTTGTGGTTCCCAAACTGTGTGTTGGGATAGCCTAGGGTGCTACAACAAACACATGTGGATATTTTAAATTTTCCAAGGAAATACAGGGACATGTGTCAGACACTGTGAAAAATACTATCACTACCTTGTATGTATATACAAAGAGAGATATTTTTTCTATACCCATATAGTTGTGTGTTAACATTTTTCTTCTGAATTACCTTATCATTACAATTATTATTACACAGTTATTTGAAGCAACATAAATATATTACACATTTTTATATACAATCATTAAACATACTATATCTCTGAATCTAATACATTATTGATTTTAAGATACATTCTTTTACTTATCTAGAGGAGGGGAAATATCCTGCCAATTAAACCATGATGCAAGGCTTTCTTATCACAATGGATTAATTTTTAGATTTATTAGAAGACCTTTGTAGACTTTAGACATAGATTGTAATTATACACCATGCTTAAGCATTCATAAAAAGGGTAATATAAATGAAATAAATTGGCTATGGTACTACTACATCTTCACATTTTGAGTCCCAGCTCTTATGAATCAATTTTCAAATGAGATGTAATGACCACAATTTTCTACCCAGAATTATCTTCTATGCCATCAAGAACATTGGACAAGAAACATCTCTTATGATGTTCCACTATTGTCTCTGGGAGTTTCTTCCAAGACATAGACACCATTCTCTAAGTCTTCTCTCTGGAGCTTTCTTACTTGAAATTGTCAGGCAATAAAACCACTTCGTGACAGAAACCTAACTGAAGGCATTACAAGAAGCCATTGACTATGAGACACACCTTGATTTCAGACACCATTAATGCTTTCCTAGACATAATAATTATGCTACCCTGGTAAAAAAAAAAAGGAGGTACAAGTCAAGGACAAGGGACATACATCAATTCTGATGAAAGTGAAGAGTCAGAAACCAGCCAAGTAATGAGAGGATTTTCCACCCGTCATCAGAGCCAGTCACTTTCTCAAGGCTGTGCCTTCTGTTTGTTGCACCTGGATGTTTATCCATCATGAGGCAAAGCACCATGGTCAAGAGGGAGGGGTCAGGAGGGAGGTATGCAGATGTTTTCTAAAGTGAGAGCAGGAGGGGAGATGAGAAAGGAGAATCTGCAGACCACGGGCATGCTCCCAGACAGATAAATATTAGGAAAGAAGACCTGTGAAGTCTGAGCATCTAAGCTATCCCGTGCCCTCGTGCCACGTGGAAGGTCTCCGGGGCTACACATTCACCAGCCTGAAGCCTGCAACACCAGACTGACTTGATGTCGCATGTGCAGGGCAGCGAAATATTGTAGAAGGCTGGGTCAGAATGGACAGACTGTCTCGCTGCTCCTACATGCCTAGAACTCCCTCACAGAAGCCATGGTGTCTCAAGAGAGGCCTCAATCCCCAGAGACACTGTGATCCGCCAAGCTGGATTGATGCCAGCCTCCTCCTCCATCCCATGGGCCAAGCAACCAAAATTGAGACAAGAGAAGAACCCCTCCTGGTTCTTTAGCAAGACAAACATTGATGTTTCCCTGCTACATAGACTCCCCTTGCTTCTGTCACGGGTTCTATCCCAAAGACCCATCATATAAACAGCTAGCCAGACAGCATGCCTAGATGCTTATGAAAATGCATGATGTTTTAAAAATGTTCTTCTGTGCTTTAATCCTCCTTTAAAATTAATGTTCCTAATTCCTGGGGCTGCCGCGATAGGATCTCGGCCATCTGCCCCTGCTGGTTCCTACCACATCCCCTGATTAAACAAAGGGAAACAGCTGAAGGCACCAGGGTTTTCTTTCAGAGGGGCCCATATAGTCTTCATTCACCTCATTTAGGAATATGATTTTCTTCTCAAACTGATTTTTTTAGCTAAATGAACAAATTGTCTCCCTCATCGCTTCTTAATTTGACAACTGGGAAAGAGTTCTGTTACTTTCCTATCCTCACAATTTCAGACATGACTTCTCCCCAGCAATGCCCTGCCTCCATCAAAATGGTACTTCTGTGTTTGCACAATCCTGTCTACTGCCTCGTCATCTTTCTGATACATTCTATTATTATAATAATATATACACAGTGATGCCCCTGACCTTTCCACTTCTCTGAGAATTGAAACAATGACGCTGAAAAACATGAAATAAAATAAAGAGCACCCCATCAAATTCAGAAAGTGAATTCTCACGTCCATGGACACTTCTGATACTTTACTATTTTAACAGATTTAAATTACCAAGAGAAGCGCAACTTCATTTTCTACATCTCCACTCAGTCTGAACCCCCATTTCCATTTGACACAGCAGCAAACAATTTAGTCACATTGCTGATCATTCAGACATTTTAAGCTTAGTTCAATCAAATGATGTGTGTTCCTTGTTCTCCATCCCACCTCCCCTTCTGTATTCCCTTTCCATTCAGGGTTGCAGCTAAGTTCCAGAGACAGCACAAGAGCCCAGGATGGGTGGGGGTGGGGAGGCATGGAGAAGGCCTCTGGGCCACAGCCATCCTCACCCGTCTGCTTGTATCCACTAGCATGAGCTCTTCTCCCTTGATCAGTCATTTCTGTAATTCAAGGGATATGGGGACTTTCTGAGTCTCTCCCAGTGGAAAGCTACTCCCATGCCTTTGTGGCCTGTGGAATATTAGCAAGGGTACCACTTCCAAAGTCCCAGAGGATAACAGATTACTCGTCATTATTCTTGGAAGCCTACATTTAAAGACATCTCTAGGTACCCCCCTGCACCCACCCCAAGGCCGTGCATGGGAAAGAACCTCACTCCCATCTCTAATCCTTTTTCTTCTTCCCCATCTATATCTCCATACCTCTAGATCTTTCACTTAGGGCACTAGTTCTCAATAGGCACTGCCCTGATGGCAATTTTGAAAATTTGTGAGGGAAGCTCCCCAAAACCATCTTCTTTTCAAAGTTTTCAAATCTCTGGAAGAATTCGAAGAATAGAACAATAATTATCTAGATGATTGAGAAATTTATCATTAATACTATTATCTATTATACAATTTGTTAGTCAAGAGTCCCCACATATTGCAATAATATTCTTTATAATTAGTTTTCAGTTCCACCCAGGATTCAGTTAAGGAGCGTACATCGAATTGAGCTGTGTTGAATCTCCTTTCATCTAAATAGCTGTAGAAGTCAGAGAAGAGGAGGCAAAAATAACAGTCATCTCACAATGCATGGGAGGGTCCCACCAATAAAAAATTTTTCTATGTCCCATGTGACTTTTGACTATTTCTCCAGGCATTCATATCAATTTCATAAATTCTTTATATGATAGGAAGACACTTTTAAGGGTGGTAGATATGTTTATGGCACAGATTGCAGTGATGATTTTAGAGGAATCTACTTATGTCCAAACTCATCAGTTGTATATACATTAAATATATTCAGCTTTTTATATGTCAATCATACCTCAATAATGTGTTTTTAAAGCAAATAACATTAATAAAATACAAATTAAATTTTTAAATAAATAAAATAAAAATAGTTTATAATTATCCACCTAATTATCTGAAAGTATTACCTATAATTATCTGAAAGTCTTAGTCACTCAGTCATGTCCAACTCTTTGTAACCACAGGGACTGTAGCCTGTCAGGCTCCTCTGTCCATGGAATTCTCTGGGCAAGAATACTGGAGTGAGTAGCCATTCTCTTCTCCAGGAGATCTTCCTGACCCAGGATTTGAACCTATGTCTCTCTCATTGCAAGCAGATTCTTTACCATAGTCTGGGCCACTAGGGCTACATAATTATCTATACTTAGAGCCTAATTTCATTTTACTTATAAATAAGGTGACTTTTGTACTCTTTGGTATATGCTGAACTTTTACCTATAGCAACAATGCCGTAAATTAAGGGAAGGCTGTAACCTGTTTTGTCAGAAATTTTTCGAGAGTTCATTTCAAAAAAGTATGTCACTAATGGCAATGCTATTTATAGTAATTGTCAACACATGACACCCCAATATCAGTCTGTATTCAAAACTGTCAGTTTCACAGTTTCAGTTCAAGCTTAAAACGACATGATATCCTCTAGTGTAGTAGTGTCCAAGTATTTAAACATTGAAATATATGTTTTATTTTAAGTTGCTTGCATTTTATTTCTCCTTTATATTCAGAAAGGGTATATCGGGTTCGTTTTTTGTTTGGTTGGTTTTGTGTTTATGTAGGTAGGTTATGTGTATCTTTTTTCGTTTCAGGAAAATAAGGGGGACTTTGCAAAGTAGCAGTGATTAAAGGGACTTCCAACTGTTAGAAATGTGTAAGTTCATCAGGGAAATATGAACACAGTGATTAGGGAATTATCATTAATTATCTTTAGATGTAATAATCGTATTGGGGTTATGTTTTCTAACAAGGCTCTTTTATTTTAAAAGATTGCATACAGAAGTATTTGCAGATAAAATGCTATGGTTTGCTTTGAAATAATCAGGATGGTGGAATGAATCAGGTAGGGATGAAACAAGACACATGATGGATCAATAATTGTTGAAGCTAATGACAGGCACATCAGGCTCATTTTACTATTCTCTCACTTGTTGGAAATGTTTGAAATTTTTGGCAATAGAAAGGTTGAATTAAAGAAAAAAGGAGCCTACCAGGTCCAATGCAGTTAAAAATCACTGGTTTATGGTGAGTTGTATATTCAGTTTTCTTTAGGGCTTAGCTTTTTGAAGTTTAAAAAAAAGAATTAACTCTTTTGTCTACATTTTTTGTGTCTTCCTTCAGTGTAAGTGGCAAACTGTGCTGGATGGGGGAGAAAGCTCACTTGGAGAAAAGTGGGGCAAATGGGAATGGAGGAGACTGGGAATAGCCTGGGGATGGAGGGCAGGAAACCTTGGAAAACATCCCTTGCCCCATTATGCCACCTCTCAGCATCTCAAATGAACCTGCCTGCTGACTGCAGTGGCCTCACTGACTGTGAAGTGTTTCAGACCCACAGCTCTATGGACAAGTGTATAGAGTCAGCCCCCTGCTCCCTCCCAGCCAGACCCCCTTCTGGCCCCCCAGATTTCTCTTCCTCTCTACTTGTTCTAATTCCAGTTCTCAAAGATGGAACCTACACTGGGCACAGGATTTGTTAATGAGCATGTCCTAGGTTCTGGGTTGCAAGCTTCGTGGGACAGGGAACAAATCAGATGACACTTGGGAACCACAGTCTGGTAGAGGTAACACGTGTGCAAAGGAGTTGCTCATGATTCAGACACAAAGCAATGACACTGTCTCCTCAGGTGCTGAGGCTTCGTGAACTTGTAAACTTGAGGCAAAATGTATGCACAGAACAGCCCTTGCCTGGAGCTCCCCCAGGGGCCCAACCACCTCCAGGATTCAAAACTGAATTCCATTCAATTTAATGACTATTTATCAAATACCCACCCTGGAGGTAGGTACTACCTTTTGGAAATATTCTTCCCAAGACACACCGGTTTTAACCTCTCCCAGCTCTCATTGCTCTGATCCTTCTCACTTGTGTTATTTGTATTTCAGCCATCTCCTGCTCCCAGCGTAGGTTCCATCTTTGAGAATTGGAATTAGAACCAGGTTTTCAAAAAAAGAGAGAACAATGTACACCGCAGGGAGGAGAAGGCATGTCCCTCGCATCCTCTCCACTCTCCTTCTTTGCCTAGAGACTCACCCTTCCAGGGTCCAGAATCTCCACTCCTGGAGGGAAGAGTCCTAGCGGACATATCACCAAATACCCTGGCTTGCTCTGGACGCTGTATGGTGATGTACACGTTTCTGTCAAAACTGGATATTCATACTTTGGAACCGGCACAGGTTAGGGGTCACTACAAGCTTTAGGAACCCCCTCAACCTGATCAATTCATCTGAGAGACTCTGGGGGAAGAGAATCCCCATCTGCACTCAGGTGACATTTCAGACAGCTTGAACCCCCATCTGCACATGTACCTTCACCAAGGGTGTGCATGTGTGTTGAGGAATGCTTTTGCTAAGACCACATATGAAAGCACATCAGAGACCTATCAGTTCCCTCTGCTTGTACCTCAACATTGCGGCTGAGAGTTGACAATCATGTGTTCTACTTCCTCCACAATATATGCCTCCACCACCATCAAGAGTGAAGGCAGGTGGTAGAAACCATCCATCAAGGATGGAGCCATCTCCTCTTCCTCTCTAAAGGCTCTCAGCAACTTGCTTATTAGCCCCTTTCTCAGAAAAGGCATTCAATAAATAAAATGAAATTCAAAACCAAAATTATGAACATTTACACGTCTTTTTTTTTCCTAGCAGCTGGAACTTTCAGGGAATAAAATTATACATCTTCTGATTAGTGATTAATGAAAGACAAGTCACAATTCTTTCCTGCATTAAAAATTGTACTTTAAAATGCAAAATCAGTCAACTCTCTCACTTAGGGAGCAGAGGGGCTTTCTGGAATCTGACCAAGTGTGCCTTCCACAGTACATTTCCCTGCTAGCAATGCTCTTAGGAATCAAATGTGGTTTATTTCATTTTAAGTCGCTTTTTTTTCAATTCAGGAAAATGAATGTTGCAGCCAGATAAGAAACTATAGTCTGCTTTCAAGAAGGTTACAAGAAAACTGCATCTTGCATTACTAATCCTTTATCTTCATGTTAACAAAAAGATTACTGACATATTTTTGAATGAAAGAAAATAAAATAGCAAATGAATCTTAGGAAATGTAGAACTTTCATGCGACACACAAATCAGTTGTTAAATATTTTTTAAATGAAGGAAAATACATAATAAATTTTTCCTTTAGAAGTAAAAAAAACCAAATTTTGAGGCTAGAAGAAAAAAAAAGAAAAGGACGATTGGGAATCACTCTTTCACAGGATGTAGAATACAAATTAAATGATTGTACCTATAACTTCTTAATAGATAACATGTTTCCCAAAAGTGATTTCATTGGCCCAAATAAGTGTTGTTTTGTGAGGGGAAACATCTCAAAGGCTGTCTCTGTGCTTCTTTCCTGCACGCCAGACTCTATTTCTCAGAGTTCCTGAGGAAGATTCTGGAAGACTGAAGCCAACCAGACATACTCAACTCAAAACCCTCAAAAAGAATGTCCAGGACAGAGAAGCAACTCAAGCCAATCAGCAGTGCTGACCAAACCCACCCCATAGCATGGGGTCAGGTAAGGACAGCCACTCCCAGTAGCAGAGACCCTGCCCTCACTTTCAGCCATGTCACACAAACTGGGCAACTTCAGTAAGTTTCCTAAACTCTCTGGGCTCAATCTGCTCATTTTTTTGGCAGGGTGGGAGGAGGGGGGGTATGCTGCGCATGTGGGATCTTAGTTCCTGGACCAGGGATAGAACCTGTGTCCCCTGAAGTAGAATCTTAGAGTCTTAACCACTTGACTACCAGGGAAGTCTTAGAGCTCCTTTCATTCAACAGCTCGCCCAGTCGTGTATGACTCTTTTGCAACCCCATGGACTTTAGCCTACCAGGATCCTCTGTCCTTGGGATTTCCCAGGCAAGAATACTGGAGTGGGTTGCCATTTCCACTTCCACGGGATCTTCCCGACCCAGGGATCAAACCCACGTCTCTTGCCTTGGCAGGTGGATTCTTTACCACTGCACCACCTGGGAAGCCCAGGGAAGTTCAATCCTCATCTACAATATAGAGATAGCAATATATCTACCTCAGAGAACTAATGGTATTTGATAGAACAAATTAATAAATACTGAGGAAATATAACTGCGTGCAACAGAAGATAGTTGCTATTTTTGAGCAAGGAAAAGAGAGCCTGAGAGCTTCAGATTACAGAATGGAAGGAGGACGGAGGAAGTGGAATTAGCCTCCCCCAAAAGATAACACTTGCCACTGAGAGAATTCAGAAAATCTGGAGCAAACTTTGGTTGAGTGTTTCATTTTTCTTTGAAAGTGGTAGAAGAGGTCTAATTCCATTTTAAATGTTAGTTTTTCAATGAGGGCATGATAATACCCTGGTAATAAGAAGAAAAACTCATTGATATCAGAGTTGTTCTAAGTACTTTATACATTATCTCATTGGATCACAAAATTAACCTATAATCACTCTATGAACTAGCTATTAATATGATCCCCAACTAGAGGGTGGTAAGAATCTCAAAATTTTTGTTTTTGTTACAGATGGAGAACTTATTAGGTCTCAACCTCACACAATAATACCCATCCTTTTCTAGAGAACTCTGCATGGAAACACCAGTTGCTTATGCTGTTCTGAGGGATGAAGTGGGGTTGTTGCGGGGGAGCAGGGTGCACAGTGTAAGTAACTACTCAAGATTCTCCAGAGAAACAGAACCAGCAGGCTAACTCAAGCAGGCAGGCAAGAAGCAAAAATAGGGGCTAATTCTTCCTTCCTCTGCCCTTTTGTTCTATTTAGGTCCTCCATGGATTAGTTGGTATCCATACCACATTCCAAATAGTAAAAGGAGTACGTCAAGGCTGTATATTGTCACCCTGCTTATTTAATTTATATGCAGAGTACATCATGAGAAACGCTGGGCTGGAGGAAGCACAAGCTGGAATCAAGATTGCCGGGAGAAATATCAATAACTTCAGATATGCAGATGACACCACCCTTATGGCAGAAAGTGAAGAAGAACTAAAGAGCCTCTTGATGAAAGTGAAAGAGGAGAGTGAAAAAGTTGGCTTAAAGCTTAACGTTCAGAAAACTAAGATCATGGCATCCGGTCCCATCACTTCATGGCAAATGGATGGGCAAACAGTGGAAACAGTGGCTGACTTTATTTTTCTGGGCTTCAAAATCACTGCAGATGGTGATTGCAGCCATGAAATCAAAAGACGCTTACTCCTTGAAAGGAAAGTTATGACCAACCTAGACAGCATATTAAAAAGCAGAGACATTACTTCGTCAACAAAGGTCCATCTAGTCAAGGCTATGTTTTTTCCAGTGGTCATGTATGGATGTGAGAGTTGGACTATAAAGAAAGCTGAGCACCAAAGAATTGATGCTTTTGAACTGTGGTGTTGGAGAAGACTCTTGAGAGTCCCTTGGACTGCAAGGAGATCCAATCAGTCCATCCTAAAGGAGATCAGTCCTGGGTGTTCATTGGAAGGACTGATGTTGAAGCTGAAACTCCAATACTTTGGCCACCTGGTGTGAAGAGCTGACTCATTTGAAAAGACTCTGATGTTGAGAAAGACTGAGGGCAGGAGAAGGGGACAACAGAGGATGAGATGGTTGGATGGCATCACCGACTCAGTGGACATGGGTTTGGGTGGACTCCGGGAGTTGGTGATGGACAGGGAGGCCTGGCATGCTGCGGTTCATGGGGTTGCAAAGAGTTGGACACGACTGAGTGACTGAACTGAACTGAACTGAACCCACATTGGGGAGGGCAATGTGCTTTACTGAATCCACTGGTTCAAATGTTCATCCAAAAACACCCTCACATGTACACCCAGAAATAATGTTTAATCTGGGCATCTTTTGCCCCAGTCAAATTGATACACAAAACTAACCATCGCCAGGGCTAACTGGCAGGGAAGTATTGGACATATCCAGTCACACTGTCAACATATACCAAGCGGGTGGCTGAGTGAGAAAGAATCTGCCTGCCAACACAGGAGACATGGGTTTGATCCCTGGTCCAGTAAGATCTCACATGCTGCAGAGCAACTAAGCCTGTGCACCATGACTACTGAGCCTGTGCTCTAGAACCCAGGAACCAAAACTACTAAGCCCATGCACCACAACTACCGGAGCCTGGGTGCCCTAGAGCCCATGATCCACAACCAGAGAAGCCACCACAGTGAGAAGCCAGTGCACCACAGCTAGAGAGTAGTCCCCACTCACCACAGCTAGAGAAAAACCTTGGCAGCAAGGAAGACCTGGGAGAGCCAAAAACAAGTAAATAAAATTATTTTTTAAATAATTTTAAAAGGGGGCAACAAAGGATGAGATGGTTGGATAGCATCTCCGACTCAATGGACATGAGCTTGAGCAAGCTCTGGGAGATGGTGAAGGACAGGGAAGCCTGGCATGGTACAGTCCATTGGGTCACAGAGTTGGACATGACTTAGCAACTGATTAATTTTTTAAAATATACCAAAAAATCTGACTCATAACACAGATATTATTGGAGTTTCACCAGGTTTACATTATAGGATGAGAGAAATACATTATTGGTCCTCTTGCTAGGTTTCCAAGACACAAGCCCACGTTCTTAAAGTCATGGCACCTACCACAAGCTCCCCAGGAGCAGCAACGCTTGGCTCCCTCACTACCTGTATAAAGGCTGAAACTTTACCCAAAATACTTTTTCAACCCTGGAGAAAATGCTTAGGAAACGAGCAACTAATCATCCTAACAGTTCAGACGATATTATCATATTCAATTATTTCCTTTCAGAGACATTCCCAAGGAACCCCTTAAGTGTTCACCATTTGAACTTACATACTGGAGAAAGGTTAAGAGGCCCTTTAATTCTAATTAAATAATTGGTAAACTCCAAGTAGAAAACAACAGTGGAAGAAAATGTATCACATGTGAGGAAGACACTTAATGAAAAGAGTCCTCTAGAGAAAAGAAAAAGAATAATAAAACAGGGCAAAGACTTGGGAAACTGAGAAGTTCTATATAATAAATCATCTTATTTATTGGCCTGGTATCTCTTCCTCTGGAGATACCCTTTCATAGTCTAAGTGGACATGGGAGGCTGTCAATTACAAGACAATCCTTCCTCATCCCTCAATCACATGAGCATGGGCTTGAAATCTAGTCTCATCAGTCAGAATTTCCATCCATCACCTACAACAATGATTAGGCATGCAACACACAAGTCAGACAATTAGATTCTTACCAAGACTTCTCTGGTAGAGCCAGTAAGAAAGCTTGTCCCTTGCCTTGGTGGTTGTAGTGATGGGAAGAAGTCAGATTGGAGCCTCCAGCACCCATCTTTCTGGCCTGAAAAGAGTAAAGGGAAAAACGTGTCAATTATGAGAAAGAAAAGAATGTGGTCAAGAGAAAAAAGAAGTAAAGCTAATAAATTGCACCAGAGAAAGTTCTGTATACAGCTATTGGTCACCTGGATCCAACTGAACCTGAATCCCAGATCTATCTCTAGGCTTCCAAGTTAAATGGGCCAATAATTTCCCTTGTCCTTTAAACCAATTTGATTATGGTTTCCCTTGTTTATAACTGAAAGACTGCTAGCTAATCAAGGACCTTTCTGCTACTGTGCAAAGATGAACTTACCAGGTTAAGAAAGATACTACATGCAGAAATTTTCTGGATGAAATGTTCTATTAAAATAACAATAAATTCACCTTTTATAGGTGTTCAGTGCTATCCATCTAAGTATCTTTTTTTTCTTTTAGAAAATTTCTTGTCTGCCTTGAGTTGGAAAGGGCATGTATTTGATTTTGTCTTATTTTTTATATAACTTTATTTATTTAATTTTGGCTGACATGAACAGGGCATACTCTCTAGTTGTGATGTGCAGGCTTCTCATTGCGGTGGTTTCTCTTGTTGCGGCATGTAGACTTAGTTGCTCTGTGGCATGTGGGATCTCCCCAGATCAGGGATCGAACCTATGTCTCCTGCATTGGCAGGCGGATTCTTTACCACTGAGCCATTAGGTAAGCCCTAAATAACTTCTTTATAGAGATATAATTGATACATATATAGCATTATATTAGTTTCAGGTGTACAACATACTGACATATGTATATATATATATAGAGAGAGAGAGAGTGATCACCACAATAAATTAACAGGGCTTCCCAGATGACCCAGTGGTAAAGAATCTGCCTGCCAATGCAGGAGACCCAAGAGATGTAGGTTCAGTTCCTGGATAGGGAAGATCCCCTGGAGTAGGAAATGGCAACCCACTCCAGTATTCTTGCCCAGAAAACTCCATGGACAGAGGATCCTGATGGGCTACAGTCCATGGGATCAGAGAGTCAGATACAACTGAGCACACACACACACCCCCCACCATGGTTAGAATTTTTTCTTGTGATGAGAACTTTTAAGATCTACTCTCTTAGCAACTTTCATATAAACAATACAGCATTGTTAATTATAGTCATGATGCTGTACATTACATCCCAGGACTTTTATCTTATAACCGGAGGTTCACCCAAGACTTCTTATTTCTTGTCTTTTGATAATATCCATGTTAAACAAGTGTTAAGGTGATGACTCACTCATTATGGTTTTGATCTGCATTTCCCTATGATGAGTGATGTTGAGCACTTTTCATGTACCTGTTGGCCACCTGTATGTCTTTCGTGGAAAATGTCTATTCAGTTCCTCTGCCCATTTTTTTAACCAGATTTCACCAAAATATTTTATTGTCATACATTACTTCTCACTAATTGGCTCAAGTGTGAGGTTTATGGTTACCTAAATTTAGAGAAAAAATGAAAAAAAGATTCTATGTGATCCCCAAATGTCTTTCTAGAGTGAAACTGCAAGAGCCAGGTGTTCTAGACTATCTCCTCCATAGCCAGTCAGAGACCTTCACTCACCATCCAATCCTGCTTTCCCAAGTGAATGAATTAAAAAAGAAAAGGAGCTGGCACTAACTGGCACCTGTTGCATTCTAGACACTCCTGGGTGTTTGACACACATCATCTAATCTTCATAGCAAATCTGTAACATAAGAATTATCCCTCATTTTAAAAATGGGAAACCGAGACTTAGAAAGGTTTCATAACCTGCCCAAGGCTATATAGCTAGTGCATAACACAGCCAAAAATTAAAACCTACATCTGTATGAATCCAAATCCCATGTTCTTTCCAGTTCAGGAGCTGAAATACCTACCAAATTCACCATTTCTTAGAGGAAACAGTATGCCTGGTGATGGGTGTGGAGGAAAAGCTTAACCATCATTTATTAGCTTTGCCAGTTGCTGTGAGGAAAGACGTGTATTGGAATCTCCACCCTCATTGTCGGAGGGGAAACAGACTATGACACAAACTACTGCCCTTCAAGTCTGGATGAGGTTACAGTATAGAGCCATGTAGGATCCTAAAGAGGAAGGACAGATCCCAAGTGGTTATGGCAGAGGAAGGCTTTATGGAGGAGGAATCAATTTATCCTGAGCTTAAGAGTGACTGGGATTTCCACAAGCTGAAAGGGTGAAATAGAGAGGCCTTTTTCTTTGACTGAAACATCATATGTAGCTGGCTAAGTGTGCCCATGCACTGTCTGGATTACACTGAGATCTAAAGGGGTTGAGACAACGTATCCGTCAGAATGGGCTGGTTTGCTGCTTAGTTGCTCAGTCATGTCCGACTCTTTGTGACCCCATAGACTGTAGCCACCCCACCCCACCCCACCTGGCTCCTCTGTCCATGGGATTTCCCAAGCAAGAATACTGAAGTGGGTTGCCATTTCCTCCTCCAGAGGATCTTCCCAGCCCAGGGATTGAATCCATGTCTCCTGTGTCTCCTGCATTGGCAGGCAGATTCTTTAACACTGAACCACCCAGTTAATGTTATAGTTGCAATTCATGGGGTTGCAAAGAGTCGGACACGACTGAGCGACTGAACTGAACTGAACTGAACAAACAATCCCAAAATATAGTAGATTTTACAAATAATACTTACCTTATTTAACTGCCTGTTCACCATGCTTAACTGAGGAGTCTACTTGAGGTCTCTTTCACTCTAAGATGCAGGGTGATGAAGCAGCCTCGATTAGGAATGTTGCCAACATGAAAGAAAGCAAAAAATGGCTACAGGGTCTTATGTCATCACGTAAATGCTCCATCTTGGAAGCGAGGAAGTGACTCCCATCACTTCCATTCACGACTCTTCATTCAGTACTAATCCAAAGCCCCATCCAATCACACGGAGCCCAAGAAATGCAGTTCTAACAAGTGACCAGTAAGTAGACAGTGAGTGATATTTAGAAACAGCAGCAATGACTACCACACTTGGTATAGACGCTTGTTATGATAGGTCCACGTGAGGCAAGGACATGAGGAGAAGGTAGTCATATGGAGATAAAACTGTCTAGAAATCAGACCAGTATATGTGCAAACATTGATAAAGCATCTACTATGTGTTAGATTTTGTGCTAAGTCCTGGGGATTCAAAATGAATGATATATTGTATCTTTGGCTTCATGGAGCTCATAGTCTGATGGTAGTAAATGATGCATGTTCTAGATTGAATCATTGTCCTCCAAAATGCATATGTTGAAGCCCTAACCCCAGGGTGAATGTATCTGGAGACAAGGTCTTTAAAGAAGTAACTAGGGTATTAAGGTTAAATTTAGGTCATACTGGTGGGGTCCCAATCCAAATACCTGCTGTCTTTAGAAGAAGATGGTAAAGAATCCGCCTGCAATGCAGGAGACCTGGGTTTGATCGCTGGGTTGGGAAGATCCCCTGGAGAAGGGAAAAGCTACCCACTCCAGTATTCTGGCCTAGAGAATTCCATGGACTGTATAGTCCATGGAGTCACAAAGAGTCGGACACGACTGAGTGACTTTCACTTTCACTTTTCACTTCGAAGAAGAAGAAGAAGAGATACTGGAACTTTCTTGCTCTCAGTGCATGCACACAGAGGAAAAGCCATGAGGACACAGCAAGGTGCGGCCATCTGCAGACCAAGGGGAGATATCTTACCAAAAACTAAACCTGGAACCTTGGTCTTGGACGTCCAGCCTCCGGAACTGTGAGCAAATCAATTTATTTTGTGTTAGTCACCTAGTCTCTGGTATTCTGTTATGGCAGTCAAGTAGTCGATATAGTGCATAAACAGATAATCACAATGTGATGTAGTAAGTACAATGATGAATGTGTACACATGGGCACACAACAGAAGAGGCTCCTACAGTGATTACAAAATAACGGTGTTTCACCATAGTCACAGGTCACCCCTATTCTGTGTCCTGGTGCAGAGCAGGGCTCTGCCTCTACTTAGAGGAAAAGATTCAGGGGCATTGGGTAGCTTCAAGAATCAGTCATGGTCTAGTAGCCACTCTCATGTGGCCCAGGGCAGGCTCCATGCAGGAAGAGTATAGAAAGATGCCCAAAAGTCCACCTCCTTAAGGATGAGCATGAAAAAGAGTGTGCTTAGGCTGACACTATTACCTACTTCCCATTATCCTCTTTGGTCATCAGCCTCCTCACACCGAAGCCTTAGGAAGAAATAATTTTCTGAAATACCTAAGAATTCCACTCTATGTTGGATAAAAGCTATACACTGAATAATCACAATTCATGGAATGTGATCAAAGGCTTTATATTTGTCTTTCTATATCCCTTTAACATTTATTCAATAGAGTATGTACCTCTGCCCCTGTGTAAAACTAGGACTGTTCCTATGACTTTTCTAATTACTTATAGGAAAAAAAAATCCTACAGACACAGTTTCAAAAAGGCAATTAGAATGTCCAGTTCCACATAATAGTCAAATCTTCTAACTTCATTCAAAGTTCAGCTGATCTTTCTCACCCCATGAATGACTTGCTACCTGGTAAAAGGAAGTCACTAACTTCCAACTTTCTTACTCCACTTCTCTCTCTTTTCTCAGCTGCCATTTCTGACATTCCAAGATTGAGGGCTCACAGAGGGAAGAGTGAAGGGAGCAGGAAAGCTGCTACTTGACTGGCACTTGACTGGCTCCATAGATACGACTTGACGGCACCTGATTCTCTGATCCTACTCTGATCTTCTTGTGAAGCACTTTCACAACTTATTCAGAGATTTCCATTGATTTCTCACCTACAATTTCCTTGACCCAGGCAAATTCATTTCTAGTACAACTAATCATTTTCTGCAGTCTTTCTAGTACAATAGCGCTTCCAGGACTGTCCCTGGGCAGTCCACTTACAGTTTTTGTCAGGAAAGTCCTATTGACCCTCCAGAAGCCCCTACTGGAAGCAATTCAACTCTTTTACACACACGCAGTCATCTGGCCCTTAGGAACACTCATGCCCTTTTGCCCCAACACAGGGTGACCTCGAAATCACCCACAAGCAGTTAGCTGGACCACCTCTCATCCTTCTAAGATGTACTCAGTGGGAGTCAGACATGACGCCACTATGTCCTCCATTCTGTGGGGGTCATGGAAACTCTCTGGGTTGTCCTGTTAAAGTGCCCCTCGCTAGGCTTAAGGTAAAGTGGGGTATAACTCACCCTCCCATCATGAGGACAGGGGCTACTCATGATGAAGCTCTCTACAAAGAACTTCTCTTCACAAATTCTCTCTAACCTCCAAAACCCAACTGTTTCCACTGCTGATGTGAATCAGCAGTGAGAGAGAGAAATGTATGCTTGTGAGAGAGAAAACTAGTTTTCCAAATATTTTCTCTGCAAACTGGCATCATAAAGTAACATATGGTATCTGTCACTCATTGTTTTTGAGTTTCAGCTAAAATGTCCATTTTAATATTCAGTTACTCATACCATACGACCCAGCAATCCCACTACTGGGCATATATTCTGAGAAAACCAAAATTCAAAAAGACACATGTGCCCCAATGTTCATAGCAGCATAATTTACAATAGCCAGGATATGGAAACAATCCAGATGTCCATCAACAGATGAATGGATAAAGATGTGGTACGTAGATACAGTGGAATAGTATTTAGTCATAAAGAGGAATGAGTTTGAGTCACTTGTGATATGGATGGACCTAGAGCCTGTCATACATAGAGAAGTAAGTCAGAAAGAGAAACACAAATATTATATAGTAACACATACATATGGAATCTAGAAAAGTAGTACTGATGAACCTATTTAGAGAATGGACTTGTGGACATAGCAGGGGAAGGAGAGGGTGGGATGAATTGAGAGAGTAGCATTGACAAATACACACTCAGTTCAGTTCAGTCGCTCAGTCATGTCCGACTCTTTGTGACCCCATGAATCGCAGCACGCCAGGCCTCCCTGTCCATCACCAATGCCCGGAGTCTACCAAAACTCTTGTCCATCAAGTCGGTGATGCCATCCAGCCCTCTCATCCTCTGTCGTCCCCTTCTCCTCCTGCCCCTAATCCTACCCAGCATCAGGGTCTTTTCCAATGAGTCAACTCTTTGCCTGAGGTGGCCAACGTATTGGAGTTTCAGCTTCAACATCAGTCCTTCCAATGAACACCCAGGACTGATCTCCTTTAGGATGGACTGGTTGGATCTCCTTTCAGTCCAAGGGACTCTCAAGAGTCTTCTCCAACACCACAGTTCAAAAGCATCAATTTTTCGGCGCTCAACCTTCTTCACAGTCCAACTCTCACGCCCATACATGACTACTGGAAAAAACCATAGCCTTGACTAGACGGACCTTTGTTGGCAAAGTAATGTCTCTGCTTTTAAATATGCTATCTAGTTTGGTCATAACCTTCCTTCCAAGGAGTAAGCGTCTTTTAATTTCATGGCTACAATCACCATCTGCAGTGATTTTGGAGCCCAAAAAAATAAAGTCTGACACTGTTTCCACTGTTTCCCAATCTATTTCCCATGAAGTGATGGGATCAGATGCCATGATCTTAGTTTTCTGAATGTTCAGCTTTAAGCCAACTTTTTCACTCTCCTCTTTCACCTTCATCAAGAGGCTCTTTAGTTCTTCTTCACTTTCTGCCATAAGGGTGATGTCATCCGCATATCTGAGGTTATTGATATTTCTCCTGGCAATCTTGATTCCAGCTTGTGTTTCTTCCAGCCCAGCGTTTCTCATGATGTACTCTGCATATAAGTTAAATAAGCAGGGTGACAATATACAGCCTTGACGTACTCCTTTTCCTATTTGGAACCAATCTGTTGTTCCATGTCCAGTTCTAACTGTTGCTTCCTGACCTGCATACAGGTTTCTCAAGAGGCAGGTCAGGTGGTCTGGTATTCCCATCTCTTTCAGAATTTTCCACAGTTTATTGTGATCCACACAGTCAAAGGCTTTGGCGTAGTCAATAAAGCAGAAATAGATGTTTTTCTGGAACTCTCTTGCTTTTTCGATGATCCAGCGGATATTGGCAATTTGATCTCTGGTTCCTCTGCCTTTTCTAAAAACAGCTTGAACATCTGGAAGTTCATGGTTCATGTATTGCTGAAGCCTTATTGGCTTGGAGAATTTTGAGCATTACTTTACTAGCATGTGAGATGAATGCAATTGTGCGGTAGTTTGAGCATTCTTTGGCATTGCCTTTCTTTGGGATTGGAACGAAAACTGATCTTTTCCAGTCCTGTGGCCACTGCTGAGTTTTCCAAATTTGCTGGCATATCAACTGCAGCACTTTCACAGCATCATCTTTGAGGATTTGAAATAGCTCAACTGGAATTCCATCACCTCCACTAGCTTTGTTCATAGTGATGCTTTCTAAGGCCCACTTGACTTCACATTCCAGGATGTCTGGCTCTAGGTGAGTGATCACACCATCGTGATTATCTGGGTCATGAAGATCTTTTTTGTCCAGTTCTTCTGTGTATTCTTGCCACCTCTTCTTAATATCTTCTGCTTCTGTTAGGTCCATACCATTTCTGTCCTTTATCGAGCCCATCTTTGCAAGAAATATTCCCTTAGTATCTCTAATTTTCTTGAAGACGTCTCTAGTTTTTCCCATTCTGTCATTTTCCTCTATTTCTTTGCATTGATTGCTGAGGAAGGCCTTCTTATCTCTCCTTGCTATTCTTTGGAACTCTGCATTCAGATGGGAATATCTTTCCTTTTCTCTTTTGCTTTTCACTTCTGTTCTTTTCAAAGATATTTGTAAGGCCTCCTCAGACAGCCATTTTGCTGTTTTGCATTTCTTTTCCATGGGGATGGTCTTGATCCCTGTCTCCTCTAAAATGTCACGAACCTCTGTACATAGTTCATCAGGCACTCTGTCTATCAGATCTAGTCCCTTAAATCCATTTGTCACTTCCACTGTATAATCATAAAGGATTTGATTTAGGTCATACCTGATTGGTCTAGTGGTTTTCCCTACTTTCTTCAATTTAAGTCTGAATTTAGCAATAAGGAGTTCATGATCTGAGCCACAGTCAGCTCCTGGTCTTGTTTTTGCTGACTGTATAGAGCTTCTCCATCTTTGGCTGCAAAGAATATAATCAATCTGATTTCGGTGTTGACCATCTGGTGATGTCCATGTGTAGAGTCTTCTCTTGTGTTGTTGGAAGAGGGTGTTTGCTATGACCAGTGCATTCTCTTGGCAAAACTCTATTAGCCTTTGCCCTGCTTCATTCTGTACTCAAGGGCCAAATTTTCCTATTACACCAGGTGTTTCCTGACTTCCTACTTTTGCATACCATGTGTTAAAAAAGTCAATTCTGTCTGGTCTCTTCATTCTCTTTGGTCTTGTTCTTCCTGATTTCAAAGTGTTTGGATCTAAGAATGAAAGCTTGATGCCTGTGTCATTCAAACCAACCAACTCGTGTTCTGACTGTAATATAATAAGATTGGAACTCATAAGAAAAGGATAGTGTTAGTTGCTCAGTTGAGTCCAACTCTTTGTGATCCATGGACTGTAGCCTGCCAGGTTCCTTTGTCCCTGGAATGCTCCAGGCAAGAATACTGGAGTAGGTAGCCATTCCCTTCTCCAGGGGATCTTCCAGACCCAAGGATCAAACCCGTGTCTCCTGCATTGCAGACAGATTCTTTCCCATCTGAGCCACCAGGGAAGCCCTAATAAAAAGATAGCCTCATCGAAAAAGACCCATGGATTTGGAAATTTATAAGACATTTCTGAATAACTCATAGGACAAAGAGGTCGTGTCAAAGTATGGAACATTTAGAATTGAATGATGAAAAAGCTACATATCAAAATTTGTGAGATATGCCTAAGAGGTACTTAGAGGAAATTCTGTAGTCTTGAATGCATATTTTTAAAAAGAAAAGAATTTAAAGGCAACAAAGTGAGCATCTATCACAAGTTAGGAGAAGAAACAAGAAAATCAAAGAGTAGAAGGACAGAAATAATAGATAATAAAATTAATAGTAATAAATAAAATAAATAGCAGAAAGAGCAATAAAACAGACCAACTTCTGGCAAGATTGATCAAGGAAGAAAATAAAAAGAGACACTCCCCCAACAAAAAAAAAAGATAAAAATAAATTTTTAAAGGACCCAACTACAGATTCAGTAGATATTTAAACATCATAAGGAAATGCTACAGAAAACTTTATGCCAGTCAATCTGAAAACTGAGATGAAATGAAAAAGATAAATTGCCAAAACTGTCTAGAGATGAAACAGAATACTGGGTTAGAACCATAATCAGTGAAAGCATTAGACCCTGACAGCTCTATCACTGTTTTATCAAACCCTCAAGCTGTAGATAAGTCCTCCATTATCAAAATGTCCCCAAAAATAAAGAATGAGTAAAAGTGCCCCAATTCATTTTATGAATAGGACAAACAGATTATGAGAAGGAAAAATTACAGGCCAATCTCATTTATAAGCAAATATGAAAATATTAAAAAATATATTAGCAACGTAAACAAAGTATGAAAAAATTGATCATGACTAAGTAGAGTTTACTCCAGTTCAAAAGATTGTTCTAACAGTTAAAAATCTATTAAGTGCTTCCCAAAATAAGTTATCCAAAGGCCAATAAGCATATCATTAGTCATCAGAGAAATGAAACAGAAATTAAAATCATGATGAGATACCACTTTATACTTATCAGAAAGGCTAAAATTAAAGGCAAACAATACTAAGTGTTGACAAGGTTATGGAGCAACTGGAATTCTCATACATTGCTCACTAAAGTAAAAACTGATAAAACTACTTTGAAAGGTCATTTGACAATTTCCTATAAAATTATATTTTCAAATATTTATAATTCTTACAAACCTATATTCCATTGACCAGAAATATGTCCCACACCACAACTGCATAACAAATACAATGAATTATTATTATAAAACAACCTTAATATTAATTTGCTAACTCCTACTGTATATGAGAGAACATGTGAAGTATATATAATCAGCAAATCAACAAATGAGTATCATTAAAATATATAAAGAAAAACACAAGAATAATCCAATGAGAGTCAATTCTTAAAGAAGAAACTCAAATGGCCAACAAACATATGAAATGAAGCCCATGTTCATGTTTAGGAAAGTGTAAATTAAAACACAAAAACTCACCAAGTTATCAAGCTGTCAAACAAGTAGGGATAAAGCCATTCCAGGTAGAAGAAACAGCATGTGCAGACACATCTAATACTATGAGAATATTTATACCCCCATTTGCGTATCTATCTGAAGAGAGCAGCAAAAACTTTACATGCAAGTGAGAAAATCTGAACACTGAGATGCTTTTCCTCTGCACCCCTTGGCACAAACCCATATGAAAGTCCAATGACTCAGCAAATAAAGGTTCTCCAGTCCCAGGCACTCCCAGGATTCTGATGGCTCTTTCTCCTGGGGTATGATTATCTCCTCCAACAAAATCAAGTGAGTCCCAAGCCCCCCATCCATTTGTCCTGTGGGATGACAAGACTCCCTTAGATGTGTCTGAAGCAGACAAAACCAGCAGTTAGGATTACTTCCTGCCTTCCTCTTGCAAAGGTCCCCACTTCCTAGACTGGTTTCAGGAGCATCTGACCTTTGGAGGATCCTTGTGCCAAGTCCTGTGTGCTGACCTTTTCTGACATAGTAATAGATTGTAGCCGAGGCTACATTACCTCAGAAATCCAAAGCAAAGTCAAAAATAACTTGTATTAATAAAAAGTATAGAGCAGCAAAGAGAAAGTTTTACATTTCATTATACAGTTCAGTATGTTCTCAAAGAGCAGAATATTCTTCCATTGTCTATCTTTTATCATTATATTACTGTCTATCTATTTGATAAATGCAGCATTTCTAAACTTCAGTGAAATTTTCCTAGTTAAAAAAAAAAGAAATGCAGGTAATCATGGAAATGAAAATGTTTCGCCTCAGAAAGTGGAGATGGGAGTGTACAATGTATGATTCAGGGCATCACTTAACATATAGTGTAACATATAGTGAGATAAGAACAAAAACATTAGAGGCCTAAATAAAATCCTCAGGTGCAAGAAAGAACAGGAGGATTGGCTCAGCCTGGCTTTGGGGAGCCAAAGAAAAGGCAGCCCCAACCCCCATAGGAGGAGAAGGCCTCCTTTGCCTGCAGAGCCCAATCTTGCATGGATTTGGTTATCAGAATGGAAAGAACAGCCCATAATGGGGATTAACACAGTAACTCACCCACTGAACTAATTATATCTTGTTTGAATGTTAAGGGTCATGGGGTCAGGGGCAAAACTAAGATGCACCCATCAGTGGGACTCTCTCAAGCTCTTCTTTTAGAAGTAAATAGCAACAGCAGAAAAAATACAAAAGGGACAGGTTTTGAAGGCCAAGCTGAAGAGCAGGAAGAAAATGAGGTAAGGTAGCTATTGTAAGCAAGCACATTAAGGTAATGTGTGTATAGGAGCATAAAAGCTGCTGGAGGGTTTTCACTCCATGCCCCTCTAAGCAGAAGGCCTGGGGGTGGGGGGGTGGCAGTGAGCACATTATGGGGGCTCCATACCCCTGGGGGAGCTGAGAGTGACCGTTGGGGCCTCACTGGTCCATCACTTTCCCCCAAATCAGAATGAGCCCAGATGACCCGGGTGAAGCCAGGTGGTGTTTCTCGCCCTCTTTCTGTTACCATCCCCCTAAGGTGTCATTTTAGGTATTTTTCCCTAACTGTCCCCTGTCGGACTTCAGTGCCACAAGTATGCTGTATATCTGTTTGTGTAACGCATGTATCTCTGTGCTGCCTATGTTAGAAGAGTCAGCATTTTTGTTGCCTCCCAAGAACATTTTTCAATCCCTTAGGAGTGATGTGCTCAAAGATGCTCAGCCTAGGCCCATTAACACTTCTCCCCCAGCTTGCCTCGGATGGCTTCTTATAACCACAATCCATAGTCTAAATTAAATTCTATTTTTATAGAACAAGGACAACAGGTAAATTAGCCAGGAATAGATTTATTATCCTGATCTAATGATGACAGTCTACAATGGCATTCATGTACATCTAGTGGCAAGTAACAGAACTGCAGGAATACAAGTAAAATTATTTAGGAGAAGCAGCCCTAAAGCGGTTCTGTGTTTATCACAAAAATATCGTACATGCAATTCTCTCCTCAACTTTTTGTTTGTGTGTTTGCACCGGGTTAGTTGCAGCACACTGGTTCTTCTACAATCTCTGTTGTGGCATACGCAATTTTTTTTAGTTGCAGCAGACAAACTCTTAGTTGCAGTATGTAGAATCTAGTTCCCTGACCAGGGAGCGAACCCCAGCTACCTGCCTTGGGATCGTGGAGTCTTATCCACTTCCCCACCAGGAAAGTCCTTCTCCCCACCTTGAAGATCATTCCTAGAATCTATATTCCATGTAGCCTTATCAGCCAAGAAGGCTGTATCATACTGTCTGAACCACAGTCATGTGGAATAAAAATAAGTTTTTGGAGAAGGAAATGGCAACCCATTCCAGTATTCTTGTCTGGAAAAGTCCTTGGACAGAGGAGCCTGGCGGGCTGTAGTCCATGGGGTTACATGACTGAGCATGTGTGCATGAGGTTGGAGGGAGATGGGTTGGTAGCAATAAACAGGTAGAACTAAAAAAATAAATAAATAAGTTTTTGCTTTTAAAAAAATTTCCAAATTCAAACTGTAATATAAAATTTAATGTATGTATTTTCGGGGGGCCATATTGTCTCAATATCCTGATCTAGCATCCTAGAGATGGGGGCAGAGTATCCGTTGGAAAATCACTCTCCTGGAAAAATTGACTTAATGATCGTGAGGTAAACATCTCAGAGTAAGCTTGAAAACAATTGATGAAAGTCGACCACACAGCCCATTGGTGCCAAAGCATCCATCCACTTGCTTGATTCAATCAAATCTTTCCAGACTGGTTTACAGTATAATAGCAGTTGTTGTCATAGTTACCATCATTCCAGTAACCGAGAAGTGAGTGTTGCTGGTTGCTCCCATTATCCAGCTGTGGACAATGAGGCTTATGGAAAATGAGGCCCATTCCTTGCCCAAGCTCTCAAGACTAATGAAAGTGGTGGAGCGGCAATTCAAATGTAGCTCTGCCTGACCCCAAAGCCCACATTTTAACCACAGCACAGGCCCTCCATTTGTGTAGACAAAGCCTTGGTAAAGAAGAGTGTTAAGTTCGGCTAAAATAGAAGCTATGTCGCTCAACTTTGTGGGGTTTTGAAGAATTTAGACCAGAGCGCCATTCTTCTAAAACCAAGCAGCTTGGAAAAGCCACTGTGAAGATTTGTTTTCGAATTTGAGACCCACTCGGAGAGGGTGTGCTCAGAGCTCAGCAGACAATGAAAAATCATCCGTCGCTCTTCCCTCTGACAATCGGTGCGCGGAACTCCCGCTCTCCATCAACCTCCCGGCTTCAGCCGGCTCACGGGGCTCTCTGCTTTGCATGCGACTGCACAGAGGCAATTTATTTTCTCATTGGAAATGGTGATGCAGGGAGAGCAGAGCCGTGTCACACATGGGGGAGCCACCACTATAGGGAACAGAAGCGCCTTCCAGCTTGACTTAGCTGCCATCTTTTAGGCTGCCGTGAGAGCAGCAAGAATGGTGCATACAGGATCCCTGTCTCAAGCAGGATTGAGGGTGTCTCAAATCCCTGCCTTCTTAGCGAGAATAATGGCCAGGGTTCGTGGGGGAGAAAGGGAGGGGAACCTCTCTCTTGAAACTCTGACTACTGGGCTCCTTAAAGATGGATTAGCATTTCAGAGATTTATTCAGTTTCTTGGGTAGAGAAGCTGACTCACAGATACTATAAGTTTGGGCGTGATAGCCTAGAGCTAAATCTGTGTCCTTAAGCAGAATTTCAAACCAATAATTTTGAGAAGGCGTAATGGAGTGCTGTGATAACCCAAAACTCCATAAATAATGAGTCACACACTCCCCTTATCCAAGAGTCAAGCATCAAACACCTCCAGCCATCCAGAGCATCTGAAAACACACAAGTATCCCCAGCAGTTACCCTGCACAGGCAGAAATTAAACAGCCAGGGAGAGCCGAAGAGGGCCGATTACAGGAAGATTGACATGATTGGTGGGTTTGCAGTGAAAGGAGCTCCTTCATAGGTAAGCACTGGCTCTAAAAATCAAATGCCATTAAAGAAGGAGTGAAGAGAAAATGAGAAGAACACACAAAACCCAAATCCTAGAGAATCAAACTAATACTAGCACTGTCCGACAGAAATACGTGAGCCACAAATGCAATTCACATGTGTAATTTTAAATTTCCTAGGAGCCACACTACAAATAAAAAGGAACAGTTTAAACTAATATCAGTGAATCATTTTACTTAACGTACCTAAGATACCATTTCAAATTATAACCCATATGTTTTCAGTTACTGAGATTTTTATAATCTACTTTTTGTACTAAATCTTCAAAATCCAGTATGTTTTTTACACCTACAACACAGCCCAGTTTGAACTAGCCACATTTCAAGTGCTCAACACCCAAATGTGACTAGTGGCCAATGAATGAATAGAAAATTCTTAGTTGTATAAACTCAAGGGAATCACAAAGAGTGTTTGTTACAAGGACATTGGTTATAAGTGGTGAAAAATTGTAAACAACTTAAATGTTCATCCAAAGGTGACTCGATTATTTAATTTTACTATATTAAATAATGAAATACAAAACAGCAATGAAAATGAATAAATTGAATCTAAATATACCACCAGGATATCACTCCAAGACAGTACTGTATGACAAAAGCAATCAGCAAAATCACACCTACACTGTACCATATAAGTAAAGTTTTAGCAATACCCCCTCAAAAAAACCATATATTGCTTTTTTGAAACAAACATGTGGAATGCAGCAAAAATTTAACATCAGAAGAAATATGCACCAGTTTTGAAAAAAGTAGTTAATTCTGGGAAAGAAGAAAAGAAAGGAAAGAGAGAGAGAAGAGGATTTTGAGAAAGGTACAAGGAGTCCTCCACTGAATATGTAATGTTTCATGTATTCAGAAAAATAATTTAGCACAAATGAAGTGTTAATATTGTCAGAGGTGGGTACGAATGCTCTCATTAAATTATTCTCAGTTCTTTTCTGTACATTTGATATATTTCATGGAAGAGAGGGAGGAAGGCAAAAAGAAGACACATCATCACAATAGAAACAAAAAGAGATGAGATAGTTGGAGCAAGGTGGCACAGGCCTGGGAGTCCTGTTCTCCCTGCCTCTGTGGACAGCAGGACCCATTTGACATTCAGTAGTAACACAAGGGTTTGTTGCATCCCTTCCAAGTACAAATGCTGCAGGGCATTGAGAGATGCTCACAGCTGTAAACCTAGTGGGGAAAAAATGTTTCATATATATATATATATACAACTGTGTATTCTTTTGTTCTTCATACAGCCTATGAAGGCAGAAGAGCATTTGGTTTGATTTCAAAGAATCTATTTTACAAGGTTTACTCAGAACTTTGAGCACACAAAAGCCCTCTGGAGCCCAGGTTGAGCAGATCCTCTACTCGGCAGTAATGGCTACCTGAGGAGCTCTTACACAGCCCACAGAGGCACACCCTGGCTTTTATCACATAAGGCAGCCCCTCGTCATTCATAACTTTGAACTTAGCATGTCCAGTCCTGGTCCACAATCTCCACCCTGCCATACTGGCCTATAAACACATGCATACACACACGTGCGCACACACACACGCACACACACACACACACACACTACACTACACTTGTTTCTGCCTCCTCTCCTCCCTTCTAAGTGTGTTTGACTTTCAGCCCAGCGATGATGCTGTGCATCTCACGTCCTCCACAAACATGAAGAGTTTTTGTCCTTTGTCTCTTTCTGGCCATTTATTACAGATGCATCAAAACAGTAATCCCAAGAGGTCCCCACTTTTAGCACTTCTCTATCCACGAGGCACCCATTTATCTCTAACCTTGATTGTTTCTGCCCCTGGTTCTTCTTTTGGATAAAAACGGCTTCCTCAGTTGCATGGAAACAGCTTTCAATGTTAAATGCTTTCAGAGATCTATTGTTTCGTGGGGGTTTTTTAAGCTTAAGCTGTTACCTGCATCACAACCATACTTCTTTTTGACACCCTCACCAAAAAGGAAAAAGAAAGACAAAACATGTATATTTATATGATTAGCAAGGCACAAGCTCTCTTTCTAGAAACCAGTCTCCCTGTCTGACAAATTCTTTTACACTCTGGTGAATCTATTTCAAGTTTTCTAGGTATTCAAGGACCACAGGCCAGCCCAAGATTTTCAGGACCTTTGAACTTTCTGACACATGATTTTTTATAAGCTGAATTTCTCTGTTTTCATTGGGAAATTTGGCACCACAGAGAAAGAACCCCATTTCCTTCAAGGAACAATTCTTACTTTATTCTTCTGGGTTAACAGAAATTTTCAGGATAAATTCATGTGCTATTTAATAAAAATTCCAAATAGTCTGTCATGGATCACAGAATTCTTTGAAATGCATTTATTTTAATGAAGGTTAGCATTTTAGCAGTTCATAAATATAAACTATTGAGGGAGAAGCAAAAAGATTTAATTTTTCAACATCCAAACAAGCATTTTTAAGCAATTCAAAAGAGTCTTGAAATTCCATGACTCTATTAAAGCTCTTTCAACTCATGAATATTATTTATACAAGTGGATATGTTAGCATCGCAGAATAAAATCAGAGAAGCTAAACATGCGTCAATCATCTGAAAAACAAAAACCACGAATTACTGTTTAAGTGGCTCTTGAACAATTTAAGCGTGTTGAAATAGAATTTCATCTTTTCCCTAGAAGCACCCGAGGATGAGACAGCAGGAAGAAATGTTCAGTCCTTCCTGACCTGCGCTCTGAGGAGTAGAAATTGCAGGGATTATATTCACTTAGAGCCTGTAGAAAGACAGACGTTGTCTTCAAAGAGAAGGGCCTATTCACCCACAGAGTTTTAGGGGTCTGGAGGCAAAACACAAAACTGTCCTTTAGAGTAAAATTTTTAAGTCCCTTTTGAAAATCTTGTAACATGGGCTCTAGTTGAACAGTGGATAGATTTTGTTTTGTTCTGTAATTTTCATACTTTGCTACTAGGACTATAAATGAATCTGTAACCTTCCGTGGGTGAGTTCATTCTTTCTCCAATTCTTGAAACCTTGCCCTCTTCAGATCTCTCTCCTTTCCTTTTATGCCCTGTTTTCAGAGAGTATTCTGCTGAATTCATGCCTTAGGAAACTAACAGCATACTTTTGTCTTTGGCGCCCTCTTATGGTCACTGCATTTTTATAACAGCACCTTGGAGAGTTCGTAAAGGAACTTTGTAGTTTTGAGACTGACAGGCCATGAACGAATCCCCTGTAACTGTTTTGTATGGGATGCTAATAAGCCATTCATCTATCCAGAAAGGACAACACCTCAAACCCAAGCAGGCCTGAGTGACACCCCTTCTACCTTAGGTGATGCTCCTTCTCCCCCTGCTGTGCACAGGATGAGAAATGTCCACATTTCTAGCTGTTATCAACTAGTCCTAGCTTCTTCATCTTTCTGTATTTCTCACTCAGTCCTGTTTCAGAAATCTTCTACCACAAGGGCCCAAAGACTCTGCATTCACAGCAGTGATTCTTTTGCTGGTGAAACACACAAATTCTATGTAATGAGAAAGTGTGCTGGTCCCACTGCGTCCAGCACCATCGTTGGAGCACTCTTCTCCCTGTCTCACCCTGACCCACCCAGAAGACCCTGCCCACCCTTCAAGCTGCATCTGAAATGCTGTCTCCTCTCACCTCCTGGGATGGGCGTGGCTGCCCCTTACCTCACAGTCCCTCCATAATTCATACACATCTCCATAATAGTAATTAATGAGTTGCACACTTTCCAAAGTGAGTTCTAGAGAATTCACTTCCTATTCCATAGGATGCTCCATGGAAAACAGGGTTCTGTGAACAAATGCCTCTGAACAATCGAACATACTATATTCCCTTGATGAATAGCATGCACAGAACTATGTTTGGGGAAACACTGCTTTTCTGTCACCTTTGAGGAGCCGTATCTCTGTATCCTGAGGGCAGAATTAGCAGAGTTGATAAGAATCTTTACTTTCCTGCTGTCACCTTCCCTCTCTGGGAGGCCAGCCATCTGTGGGACACTCTGAACCTCATTGAGGGCTCTGAGAACCCCACTAAGTCAGACTCACCAAGGCCACCTCACATCTCTCGGTGGCCAGGAGCTGACTTTCTTGCCAACCACTGTCTTCCTAATGCTCTGTCCCCAACCCCTTGCTGTCTACGCAGACATCAGAAACTTGTTCAGCCCCGGGTCTTTGCCACAGGATTTCCTGATTCTTCTGTCTGTCTGAATGAAGACTCCCGTGGGTCTCCACAGACTCCCTCTGCCTTGTCACGGTCTCACCACCCCTGTCCTACCCTCATCCACATGCCACAAACACTCAGCCCCGTGGCAGAAAACACCTCTCTCTTTGAGGAGAATAAAATGGCATCTTAGTTATTTCTATCTCCCAGTATCTCCAGAATCTCCCCCACTTCTTTTGACCCCACAACACAAATTCAGGCTACCTCATCGCGACCCTAGATGTCAATACCAATCCCCTGCCTCCATCCTTTCCCATATCCACTCAAAGCATTCTTTTTAAAAGGTGAATCTGATCATGTCACTCCCCTTTACAAAAGCTTGTAATGCCTTCTTGTTGTTTGGATCAACACCAAACCCCTCCACAGCTGAGGCTCTGCCGAGTCCTCCATCCTTGTCTCCCCAACTCTCGTCCAGTATGGTACAGCCACATGGATGTTTCTTAAGTTCCTGAAATATACCACTTTTCTTCCTGCCCAGCAGGCACTATGGCCCCCGGCTGGAGCTCTCTTCCCGATGCCCTTCACATGTCTCACCACACCCATTCTTTACTCTCAGATAAAGCTCACCTCCTCCAGAGGCCTGATTCACATGAGTCCCTGGACTAGGGTCTGACCCCCCACCAGAGGCTCCCTTTACTGCCTGCACACTCTCTGCTATAAACCTCATCTCACTTTAATTAAGTAACTGCTTCATGTATTCTGATTTGTTAATGTCCATTTCCTCCACTTAGGGCTGCAGAGGCCAGGTCTATCTGGCTCACCTCTCCATCCCCAACACCTGGCACCAGAACTGGCACATGGCAGTGTTCAGTGAACATTTGTTCAATGACGGGAATTCCCTGGAGGGCCAGTGGTTAGGACTCTCGGCTTCCACTGCAGGGGCCATGGGTTGGATCCTTGGTTGGGGAACTAAGATCCTACAAGCCACATGGCATGGCCAAAAAATAATAATAATTAAATAAAACTTTGTTAAAAATTTTGTTGTCGTTGAATGAATTTGGATCAGGTGATTTCCTCGTACTCACAGAATATTCACTTTTCTCCCAACAATAAATTTATAGCCTGCTCCAGCATGAAGCCTCCTAAGATATCATATCAAATAAACCATTTCTCTATGCTTCCTGAAATAACTGATTTCTCTGTGCCAAATTTGAATCAAGCCTAAAATGAACTGAATTGTACATCGCTGGAGGAGTCTTTCTCTTCCACACTATCAAACACCCCTCCAGCTGAGGTCTAAATTATGGTAAGAATCTTTTTCATGTCTTCAGCGTTCCCAAATGCTTTTACATGTATCATTGCTCAGTGTAAAATCATGTTATTCTTGCATCATTTTTTATATATAATTGCAAAGTACTGTTTGTAAGTGAGCTTTCCTTGGGATTTCAAAATTGTTCATTGTGTACCAATACAGGTAATCAGATCATTAGAAATACCCTGGGCAACTGGCACTTCTTTTCCCCTCTACTTACTCCCTTGTGCAAAAGCTATCATTTTTAATAAAAAGCTTTGCTTGGGACCTCCATGGTGGGCCAGTGGCTAAGACTCCATGCTCCCAATGCAGGGGGCCCAGGTTCAATCTCTGCTCAGGGAGCTAGATCCCATAGGCCACAACTAAAGATTCCACGTACTGCAACAAAGATCTGGCACGCACGCATGCTCCATTGCTAAGTCGTGTCCAGCTCTTTGTGACCCTGTGAACTATAGCCTGCCAGGCTCCTCTATCGGTGGGATTTTCCAGGTAAGAATACTAGGATGGGTGGCCATTTCCTCCCCCAGGGGATCTTCCTGACCCAAGGATCAAACACATGTCTCCTGAGAATCCTGTCATTTGCAAATGGATTCTTTACCACTGAGCCACCTGGGAAGCCCAAGACCCAGCACAACCAAGTAAATAAATATTAAAAAAAAAAAAACAAAAAAACAACTTTGCTTGCTTAGGGAAAAAAGAAAGAAAGAAATATGCTGGGAATTTTCAACACTGGCTGATAGAATATGGTAGACCAGTAACTTCATAGTTTTGAGGGAAATTTTATCCTCAGCCTTGAATTATTATACCCTCACACTTGACCAAACTATTGATTACGAGTTAGGGTATAATAAAAACATTTTCAGATATTTAAGGATTTAAGACTTGACTTCCCATATACCATTTCTAGAAAATCACTGGGAAGCTTGCTTTGGCAAAAGGAGGGAGTAAACCAAAAAGAGAATAACACAGGATTCAGGAAACAAGTGAAGCAGACAAGGAGAGTGGGGAAAAGAAGATGTCATTCATCCAGAGCCTGGAGAACAAGTGCAGATGACAGCAGGGGAACGCAGGTAGGGCACTAAGTGTGGTCATCCAGACTGTGTCGTACCCACAGACACGCCGTCAAAAAGTTCCAGGGGACTGAAATCCAGCCCACACGTGGCTCACCAAGTCTGATGGAGGGCCGAGTACCCCGAGGTTCCATATTAGCTTGTAGCATCCCTGAAAGAAGGCTGTGGGATAGGAAGGAAGGAGGAGTGGACAGAATGTTTGGAACTCTTCAGGGTTTGGGAAAATTATTGATATAATTGTTGGACCATTTGGGGAAAAATATTAGTCAATTGCATTAGTTTGCTAGGGCTACCATAACAGACACCACCAACTAAGGGGCTTAAAAAACAGAAATATATTTTTTCACAGTTCTAGAGGCAAGACATCCAAGACCCAGGTGTCAGCAGGGTTGGTTTCTTCTGAAGCCTCTCTCCTTGGCTTGCAGATGACCACCTTCCCACTGTGTCTTCATGTGGTCTTTCCTCTGTATGTATCTGTGTCTTCATTTCTTAATTTCCTTTTTATGGGCACCAGTCATACTGGATAAGGGCCCGCTATAATGGCCTCATTTTCACTTAATCACCTCTTTAAAGTCTCTGTCTCCAAATACAGTCACATTCTGAGGTACTGAGGGCTAAGATTTTAACATACATATTTGGGGAGGACATAATTTAGCCCATAACAGTCACAGAGTAAACTAAGTTAATGAAATAAATAAACAAAGCAATTATCAACTCAAGGAAAAATAAAGGTTGTAGCAGAAATGATCATAGTAAACTATCCGGTCAGCAGCAAACAATATTTACGTTGTCAATATAATGTAAACACGAAGTTTAACCAGGCTTTGTACCATTGAGAGAATAGGGGTGGCAATAATATAGAAGATAAGAGGGGTGAGGATTAACAGGGTAAAACCCTCAGTCACCATAAAAGAAATGACATAGCAGATAATATTTAAAACAGGTGACTCAAGGAACAGTAGAACAAGATTGTTTGGACATGTAGAGGTAAACACTCAGAAAAGCAGCTTAAAATGGTTGCAAGTAGTTGTATTTGGTGAGAAGGAATTGGGAGGGAAGAGCTAGAGGAAGGAACTACTAAACTGTATTATAAGTTTTCTGTAATTTAATGTTTTAACTGTGAAGATATTACTGTGGTTAAAAACTAATTTTTTTTAGTGTAACTTTTAAGTAACTCAAATTCTAACACATTTGGGAGGCCGCTGACACAGACTCATACTAATTTCTTTGTGTGCAAAATTCAGAATAATCTTCTCTCACCTCCATTTAATTAAAACACTTCCAAGTTGTCAAAACAGCTATCTAAAATATTTTACTTTTTGCAACTACTTATTCATATGGATTGAAATTTTTACAATATTTGCAGCCCAAAGAAAATATAGAAATGAACTGGAATTCTGAGGTTGTAAAGCTACAGTAAGGATCTGTAACCTGATCTCAAATGTATGAATTCATGAAAACCAACTCACTGTTCTCATTAACTTTATAATAAATAAGTGTTGTGTGTTTTTCCTAATATAAACATATTCTAATAAAATGCTGCTTTTTTGCTTCCATTGAATTTTTTTTCAGATAATGGCAGGGAAGATGTTTGGGAAGGCTGGTCTTACCTGGGAATCCCCTTTCCCTCTGTCCTTAGCCAAGGGCACCTTGTAATTGTCCGTGGCTCCTCCTAGTTTTAGTAAGTCATGCAGCTTTGGAATTCCAAGGTTTGATATTAATTTTTACATAAGTAATACAATGAATGATCTTTTCAGCTCCTTTATGATATTCACATGCAAATGTAAAGACAAGATTCTGACCCAGGGTCAGCTGGATAAAAATTCTTGTTCTTTGTAGAACTATGCCTAAACAGTTTTTAAAATCATAGTAGCAAAACCAGGTAATAACTTTATGCTGATGTGAAGAAAATCATCTTTGAAGAGCTCCTAATCAAAGCTCCTGTCCAAATGCAAGTTAATTTTTGAAGTTTCCTTGAGTTCAAGATGGTCATCAAGCTATTTGCTAAGTGTTTCTGTGGTTACTTGCTTACTGAGGAAATAGCAGAGAGGATTACACATGTCTGTGACCCCTCTCTTCCCTGTAAGATGCACAGGGACTTTGGCATTAAGTACCCAGAGGGGACCCAAATTTTTTAGAAACAAACAAGCTCCACTAGGGCTTCCCTGATAGCTCAGTTGGTAAAGTATCCACCTGCAATGCAGGAGACCCTGGTTCAATTCCTGGGTTGGGAAGATCCACTGGAGAAGGAATAGTCTACCCACTCCAGTATTCTTGGGCTTCCCTTGTGACTCAGCTGGTAAAGAATCCACCTGCAATGCAGGAGACCTGTGTTGAGAAGATCCCCTGGAGAAGGGAAAGGCTATCCACTCCAGTATTCTGGCCTAAAGGTTACCCCCTCAAGTATTCTGGCCTGGAGAATTCCGTGGAGAAGTCCATGGAAAAGTCCATGGAGTCACAAATAGTTGGACATGACTGAGCAACTTTCACTTTCAAAATTTCACTTTCAATGTGACATTTGTTTACATTAAAGAGCTGAGTTTTCAGGGCTAGAGAGGATTTGTAATATCTTCCAAGAGAGCAATATTCACCACTGGAAGTTTCTACCTGATATTTAGGAAGGTCTTCAATCACCACCATCATCATCACTAATATTTCTACTCACTACTATGCACAAACTGTAGTAAATTACTTCAGGCATGGATAAACCTCTTCTCTCCATTTTTTTTTATAAGCTAAAACTTTATATTTTGTAAATAAAAAATGCAATGGTGTATTAAGACTGGCAATGGTAAACTTGAATGCCCACAGAGACCTGGTACATAGTATCTGTGAGGAAGGCATGTATGAAGAACATACTGTCTAACTCTGTCAGAGAATGAACAATGGCTTCTGCCCTCTTCTTGATCTTGAGTCTCTTTCAGCACTTCTCATTGGCTGAACAAGACTGGAATTCTGCTGGGAAGTGAGTGTTGGAATTGTAGTTAGCAGGTGTCTAGCCCACTATGATACTTACAGAGCAGAACATAGATGGAGGGCATGGAGCTGAGAGTCAACAGGCAAATAACAAGCCAAGTGTTCAGTCAGAAGAGGGTCATGACCTGAGGCCATCTATAGGTGGGAAGGAAAAAAACAGTCACATTCCAAAGGAAGGGCTGATGAGGGATTAGGTTTGTAAAAGTTGGGGCAGCCACTATCTTCTTTCAGCTGATCATTGCCATGTTGAAATGAGATTCCAATTTTGCTAAATATTCTAACTTTTCAAGAGAAATTGAAATTCTTGATGTTTATGGAAATGTCATAATTTGCATTCAGCAACCAATTCAAACTTGTTTTTATGTGTAAGTTTTGCAAAATAAGGTTGTGGTCTTGACTCACCCCAGGGGTGTTAGCTTCAACCTCTAGTATCAACTAATGGCAATAGATTCTTTTTTCATTCATTAAGTCATAAACCATATTATACACTGTTCAGCAACACTTGTAAGTAAAATGGACCCAGTGTTCACCAACCTAAGCTCTCTCAGCTCCATGCCCTCTATCTATGTTCTGCTCTGTAAGTATCACAGTGGGCTAGACACCCTCAAACTATAATTCCCACACTCATTCACAGCAGAATTCCAGTCTTGTTCAGCCAATGAGAAGCACTAAAAGAGACTCAAGAGAAAGAAGAAGGCAGAAGCCATTGTCCCTTCTCTCTCCGTCTCTCTAACTTAGGTCTCTCTGTCTCTGTCCCTTTCACTCTCCACCCCACCCCTGTGAGTAATCCACCCCAACAGTGGCTAAGCCTCAGTCTCCTCCCATTTCCAGATCACTCTATTTCCCCTTTATTCCCTCCAAACCCTGGAAGACTAGTTGTTTCCTGAAGTTACTACTATTTGGATAACCTCTCTTCCCTCTATTCTGTTTTTCCAACCCTTCCAGCACCCTTATTACCAATTCCTAGATAAATTTTCTCATTTGAATTGCCTAAGTGTCAAACCTGACTATTTGAGTACTCACACATGTCTGCATATATGCAGTTGTATAAATAACATTTGGTCAAGAAAGTTGCTTTTATCTGCAAGGTGTACCTTGCATCCATGCCATTCTTACTAAAGCTCTGGAGACCTTCCTTTTCAAACTCAAGTTAGCTGCCACTACATCAAAAGCTCCTGCAGTAGAGAGTAAGGCAGTGTTTCCCAGTTTTGTCTTATGATACAAACTGCTTGGGACACTCGTTTGAGAACAGTTTCCCAACACTTCCCTAGATCTAGTGACTCAGAGCTCCTGGGGAGTAGCTTAGAAATCTGTAATTTTGGCAAATACCCTATGTGATTGTAACTCTCAAGGAGCTTGGAAAATACTTATGAGCATCACCCACTCTGTGGGTGACTCCTGTGCCCATTAACAATTGAGGTCCAATGTTAACTAAGCTTATTGATGGAATCATTTCACAATAAATGTCATATGCTATACATCTTATATTTATATAGTTCTTTATGTCAATTATATCTCAAAACTGGGGGGAAAAAGAGGCAATAGTTTCATTGAACGTAAGAGTGAATGGTAGATCAATAAAATAATTATCAGAAAGAAACATTTTAAACAAATGAATAAATTAAAGTTAATTATTGAGATCTTCTGCCCCAGAGAGTTATCTTGGCTTAAATGGGCAACCCGAGCTGAGTCTCCTTTTGGTACAGATGAAAAGCTAACAGTCACTAACAGCTTTTCTTTACTAAGACAAAATTCAATTCAGTTCAGTCACTCAGTCGTGTCCGACTCTTTGCGACACCATAGACTGCAGCACGCCAGGCTTCCCTTTCCATCACCAACTCCTAGAGCTTGCTCAAACTCAGGTCTATTGAGTTGGTGATACCACCCAACCATCTCATTCTTTGTCGTCCCCTTCTCCTCCTGCCTTCAATCTTTCCCAGCATCAGAGTCTTTTCCAGTGAGTCAGTTCTTTGCATCAGGTGGCCAAAGTATTGGAGCTTCAGCTTCAGCATCAGTTCTTCCAATGAATATTCAGGACTGATTTCCAAAATGGTATAAATAGCAATGCAATTATCTCGTCATTGTAAGCCTGGGACTATTTCATTGAGATGAATCGGTTTGGGAATTGGAAAGACTTAGATTTAAATACCAATGATATCACTTAGTAACTATATGACATGCAACAAGCAGTATAATCTCTTAGAGATTCCATCTTTAATAAAAAAATACCATCTACTTCACAGAGCTATTCTGAGGATTAAGTAAGAATATGTGTAAATCATCTAGCATGCTTCCTGGCCCATAAAAGGTATCCAATAAATATTGGTTCCTTTCCTAAACCATAAGAAGAATGCTGAATCTGTGGTAGATTTGTCCTGTGTCAACGTAACTTCGCTAGAACTACATTTCCCAAAATTCCCTTTCCTGCATAATCCTGAGTTAGCAGAGAGCTCGAAAGACATTTTGCTGGAAATTCACAAGATGGTAGCTCAGCTGGTAAAGAATCAGCTCGCAATGCAGGAGACCCCAGTTCGATCCCTAGGTCAGGAAGATCCACTGGAGAAGGGAACAGCTACCCCTTCCAGCATTCTGGCCTGGAGAATTCCATGGACTGTGTAGTCCATGGGGTCACAAAGAGTCAGACACAGCCGAGTGACTTTCACTTTTCACTTTCACAAGGTGGAAGGATCAGCTATATTGCCTATACATAATAATCAAGCAAATACAAATAAACAAGCTGTAGTAAGTGAAAAGGAGTGATCTGATTGGAAATAAATGGGGGGGTGGGGAGCACTGATTTGCCATCTTACACAAGATGGTCTAAGAAGGCCCCTCTGAGAAGTACTTGTCCCCTGATCCTGATGCCTCAAAGACAGCTGACAGTCAAGCTAAGAGCTGGGAACAGAACAATCCAGGCAGATAGAACAGCAAATATAAAGGCTACAAGACAGGTCTGAGCTTGGCTGTCTTGAGAAACAGAAACGGGCCCAGCATGTCCCTAGCATTTGAAGTAAAACAGAGAATGAATGCCACAAGGAGATGGTGGAGACCCGGGCAGAGGGCTTTGTGAAGCCACATATTTTTTTTAATTGTGGATTTTTTTCTAAATACAAGGACCCCGCTGAAGAGTTGGGTAGCATGATGTGACATCTCTTTTTTATGTTTGTTTTAAAGATCACTTCTTTCATGTTTTGTAGATTGCCAAATATTTTCTAAGTCAGAGAGTATCAAAGGTTGGAGAATATAGAGAAACAGGAACATTCAGAGTGCTGGTGGGAACGTACTGTCATGTTGAAGAGCAGTTTGACAGTTTCAGGTAAAATTGAAAATGCATTACTGTAGGATCTGGCACTTCCATTCATTCCTGGTATCTGCCAGAGAAATTCTTAGACAGTCTGTCCTTGATACCTACCACTCCCATTCTTCCCCCAACTACCCATCACAGCAGCTAAAGAGACCTTGAGGCATATTAAATTTTTCAGAGGTAGACACAATAATACTTCTCATCTCACATACTCTTTTGCAATGTGACCATGCCACTCCTCCACAGGAAGTGAAATCTAAAACACCTCTTATGAATCTGGTCTGACCTCAAACACTTGCTTGAACAGTGAGGCAGAAGTAACATTCTGGGATTTCCATGACTAGTTTGTAAGGAGCCTTGCTGCTTTGGTCTCTTGGAAGTCTTTTCCTTTAGAATGCTCCCCCTATGAACCTTCCTTCCATGCTTGAAAGGCTCAAGCCACAAGGGGAAGCCACATGTGGGTGTTTCAGTCAATACCCAAGCTGAGGATCCAACCAACAGTGAAAATCAAATGCCGTCTGACTGAAGGAACTCAAGGAAGAACTGCCCAACTGAGCCAAGTCAATTCACAGAACCATGAACAATAATAATAAATTGTTTCAAGTCACTAAAAAAGAAAGAAAATATATAAATATATACAATGGAATATTTTTCAGTCATAAAAAAAGAAGAAATCTCACCATTTGTGACATGGATGGACCTTGAGGGCATTATGCTAAACGAAGTTAGTCAGATAAAGAATGATATTTAAGCATGTGCTTGTAGACTTGCAAGAATGACCCACTTGTAAGGGAGAGGCTGAAGAGACGGGGAGGAGGAAAAGAGATTGCAGGAACAGAGTTCTGAGTAAGGTGAGAGGAGGAAGGGATTCATATACACACTGAAGAATGCTTCTTCCACTGTAACAAAAGACAGAGAATGTCAGTATAGGGGCAGAAAGTTTTGAACATTTGGTTGTGGAGAAACAAAAATGTACCTGAAAGATGCAATAAGGTCACTAACCAAAAGAGGAGGAAGGAAGGAAGATGTTGCAGGAAATTTGGTAAGAAAAGAGAGTAAAAGTGAACCCACTATGAAAGAGGCTAGGATTTCAGACCTAGCACCCAAGTGCTTATTTTAAATCTGTGATCACAAATTTAAGTGAGAATGTATTTTTTATGTTTAATGTTCTGCTGCTGTTGTGTAAGCAGATAATTGAGTTTAGCCAAGAGTGGAGTAGACAAACAAGGGGGAAGAAGGGAGATAAAGGCAAGGGTGTTGAAAATTTTTGCAACCTGGAAAAAAACAAATCCTGGGGGACCTACGGGACATAACAAAGGTCCAACATTCACATCATTGGTGGTACTGGAAGGAAAGAAGGAAGAGGGGAGGGTTGAAAAAGTCCTCAAAGAAAGTATGACTGGAAACTTCTGAACTTTGGCAGAAGACATAAAATTACAGATTTAAGAAGATATCCTAAACAGTATAAACCCAAATAAATCCATGTCAAGTCACATCATAATTAAAATTCTGAAAACTGAAAACAAAATTGAAATATTGAAAGCAGCCAGAAAAAAACACCACCTTACCTATCAGTTCAGTTCAGTTCAGTTCAGTCGCTCAGTCATGTCTGACTCTTTGCGACCCCATGAATTGCGGCACACCAGGCCTCCCTGTCCATTGAGTCAGTGATGCCATCCAGCCATCTCATCCTCTGTCATCCCCTTCTCCTCCTGCCCCCAATCCTTCCCAGCATCAAGGTCTTTTCCAATGAGTCAACTCTCTGCATGAGGTGGCCAAAGTATTAGAGTTTCAGCTTCAACATCAGTCCTTCCAATGAACACCCAGGACTGATCTCCTTTAGGATGGACTGGTTGGATCTCCTTGCAGTCCAAGGGACTCTCAAGAGTCTTCTCCAACACCACAGTTCAAAAGCATCAATTCTTCGGCACTCAGCTTTCTTCACAGTCCAACTCTCACACCCATACTGGAAAAACCATAGCCTTGACTAGACAGACCTTTGTTGGCAAAGTAATATCTCTGCTTTTTAATATGCTATCTAGGTTGGTCATAACTTTCCCTCCAAGGAGTAAGCATCTTTTAATTTCATGGCTGCAATCACCATCAGCAGTGATTTGGAGCCCCAAAAAATACAGTCTGACACTGTTTCCACTGTTTCCCCCTCTATTTGCCATGAAGTGATGGGACCAGATGCCATGATCTTAGTTTTCTGAATGTTGAGCTTTAAGCCAACTTTTTCACTCTCTTCTTTCACTTTCATCAAGAGGCTTTTTAGTTCCTCTTCACTTTCTGCCATAAGGGTGGTGTCATCCACATATCTGAGGTTATTGATATTTCTGCCGGCAATCTTGATTCCAGCTTGTGCTTCCTCCAGCCCAGCGTTTCTCATGACATACTCTGCATATAAGTTAAATAAGCAGGGTGACAATATACAGCCTTGACGTACTCCTTTTCCTATTTGGAACCAGTCTGTTGTCCCTAACCTTACCTATAGGGAAAAATAATTCAAATAGCAATAGACTGCTCATCAGAAACCATGGAAACCACAACAAAGTGTCAGAATATTTTTAAGTGTTAAAAAAAGAAACACCAACCTAGGATCCTACATTCAGCAAAAATATCTTTCAGGAATGAAGGGGAAATCAAGACATTCTCAGATTAAGGAAAACTAAGAATTTGTTACCAGAAGACCTATCTTCTTTAAAAAAAAAAAAAAAACTAAACAAAATTCTCCTAAGAAAAATGATAAAAGTGGAAAGTTTGGAAAATCATGAAAGAAAAAAGGACATGATGAGTAAAAATGTGGGCAAGTAAAATGGATTTCTTCTCCTCTGGAGTTTTCTAAATTATGATTGATGGTTGAAGGAAAAATTATAGAACCATATAGTTCTAAATGTACATAGAGGAAATATTTAAGATAGCGTATTATAAATGGTAAATAGTAAAAGGAAAAAATATAGGTGTTTTCTGTACTCCACTTAAATTGGTAAAATAACAATACCAATAGACTGATAAGTTATGTATGCATAATGTAATACCTAGAGCACCCACTAAAAAGAAAGCTATAAAAATTTACTCTCAAAAGCACTATACAAAAAATTAAAATGAAATTTTAAAAGAATCTTCAAGCAACCCAAAGGGAAAAAAAAACAGAGGGAACAAAGAGAAAACACAAAATAAAATGGCAGATATAAGCATAATTATATCAATGATTAGATTAACGAAGTAAGTTAGAGAAAGACAAATACTGTATATTAACACATATATATGGTATTTAGAAAGATGGTACCAATGATCCTACATTCAGGGCAGCAAAGGAGACACAGATGTAAAGAACAGACTTTTGGACTCAGTGGGAGAAGGCGAGGGTGGGATGATTTGAGAGAATGCAATTGAAACATGCCCATTATCATATGTAAGATAGATGACCAGTGCAAGTTCAATGCATGAAGCAGGGCACCCAAAGCCAGTGCTCTGGGGCAACCCAGAAGGATAGGCTGGAGAGGGAGGTGGTTGGGGAGTTCAGGATGGGGTGGACATATGTATACCTGTGGCTGATTCAAGTTGATATATGGCAAAAACCATCACAATACTGTAAAGTAATTATCCCCTAATTAAAATCAATCAATTAATTTAAAAGAAAAATATATATCAAAGATTAGATTAGATATAAATTATTTAAATACACCAATTAAAAGAAATTGATAGAATGGGTTTAAAAATCTGACCCAATTATATGCCTTCTATAAGAAATTGCTTTAAAGGTAATGATAAAGGCATGCTGAAAGTAAAATAATACAAACCTATATATCATGCAGACATAATCAAGGAAAACAGGAGTAGACCTCAGAGAAAGAAAATTACCAGAGATGGGGAAAGATATTCTGTAATGATGAAAGGGTCAATCCACTAAGAAGATACAGCAATCTTAAATCTGTATGTACTAAACAACAGAACTGAATGATCTGTGAAGCAAAAACTGAAAGGAGAAATAGACAAATCCACAGTTATCGTTGGAGACTTTGAATACCCCTCATTCAACAATTTATAGTACTAGACATAAAATAAGCTATACAAAGAACTCAGCAACACATTCAACCAGCAGGATCTAACCAGTTTATAGAACTGCTAAACTACTGCTGTTTAGTCGTTAAGTCATGTCTGACTCTGTGACTCCATGGACTGTAGCCCACCAGGTTCCTCTGTCCATGGGATTTCCCAGGTAAGAATACTGGAGTAGGTTGCCATTTCCTTCTCCAGGGAATTTTCCCAGTCTAGGGTTTGAACCCACATCTCCTGCATTGGCAGACAGATTCTTTATTGCTGAGCCACCAAAGAAGCCCTTTATAGAACACTCCACCCAGTAACAGCAAAATATACATGCTTTTTAAGTGCTCATGGAATATATAACAAGATAGATTTTGTCTTGGGCTATAAAACAAGTCTCAACAAACTTAAAAGAACTGATATTTTAAGAGTCTATTCTGCAACCACAATGGAATCAAACTAAAGTTCAATGACAGAAAGATAAAGGGGAGGACTTCCCTGGTGGTCCAGTGGTTAAGAATTCACCCACCAGTGCAAGGAACACAGGTTCAATTCCTGGTCTGAAAAGATCCCACGTGCCATGGGGCAACTAAGCTCCTGAACCACGATGACTGGGCCTGCACTCTAGAGCCCACATGCCACACATACTGAGCCCATAAGCTGCAACTACTGAAGCTGGCGTGTTCTAAAGCCTATGTTGGCAATAAGAGGAGCCACTGCAATAAGAAGCCCATGCACCACAACTAGAGAGTAGCCCTGCTGCTGCTAAGTCGCTTCAGTCGTGTCCGACTCTGTGCGACCCCATAGACGGCAGCCCACCAGGCTCCCCCGTCCCTGGGATTCTCCAGGCAAGAACACTGGAGTGGGTTGCCATTTCCTTCTCCAATGTATGAAAGTGAAAGGTGAAAGTAAGTCGCTCAATCGTGTCCGACTCATAGCGACCCCATGGACTGCAGCCTCCCAGGCCCCTCTATCCATGGGATTTTCCAGGCAAAAGTACTGGAGTGGGGTGCCATTGCCTTCTGGCTCACCCCAATTAGAGAAAGCCTGTGTGTGGCAACAAAGACCCAGAGCAACCAAAAATAAAATAAATAAAATAAATTTTTAAAACTTTTAAAGTAACCACATGAAATTATTTTTAAAAAGAAAGAAAAAGGAAGATAATGGGGAAATTTCCAAACGCTTGGAAACTAAACACACTTACAGATACAGTAAAGTGAAAGCCACTCAGTCATGTTCAACTCTTTGTGACCCCATGGACTGCAGCCCACCAGGCTCCTCTGTCTGTGGGATTCTCCGGGAGAGAATACTGAAGGAGTTGCCATTCCCTTCTCCAGGAGATTTTCCTGACCCAGGGGTCAGACCCAGGTGTCCCGCATTGCAGGCAGATCTTTACTATCTGAGCTACCAGGGCATACATACAAATGAGTTCTGTTCTAGGAGTGTGTTTGTAAGTCCAATTTGTTCATAAGACCAGCAAAGTCAGCCTAGGTACCCAACTAACACAGTTAGCTATATAATACTGTATTTTAATAGGTTTATAATATTTTTCACATAAATAATACATATAAAACAAAAAATAAAGAAAATATTTTTAATCTTCCAGTACAGTACCTTGAAAAGTACAGTACAATGCTGGCATATAGGGGCTGGCATCAAGTGAACAGATAAGAGGAATTTCTATCTGGAGGAGGTAGAGGAGGTGGGGGATAATAGAGATGAAAGATCATCAGCTATAAGAAGTGGAGGGCAAGCTGCAATTTAACTCACAGTCTGACATTGGTGACACAGGTTCTGGTTCTTTGCTGGGTTCAATTTCATCTACCTTTTTGAAAGAACAATCCAGTGATATCTTGTAGTAGTTCCTGTTTTCTCATCATAGATGACATGGTAGCACTGGATTGCATTCTGAGTGGCTGCTGCATCCTTCGTGTGCCATTCTACATTCGGGTCCTGTGCCTTAAAAACTAACAGTGCCTCCTCAAATACAGACAATCCTCTTTCCATTTCCTGCATCGTGAATCTCTTTGGTTCTCTTCTTCCTCTTGTCTGTCTTCATCCTTTCTCTGGACCTCCAACTCCATTAGATCTTCATTAGTAAGCTCCTTGTGTTGCACAGCAAGGAGTTCAGTGAAGTTGTCCTCTTGCAGATCTAGCTTGAAATGAAGATACTGTACTGCTGTACTCTATACAGCACAACATGGTAAAGTACACAAAAGCACAACCACTTGTAGAGGATGCACGTGACAATGTATGCCAGGCATGTGAACTAACTTCGGTAATTGGACATGCAAATGTATGTTAGCATCTTTGAAAGTTTGCAACTTGAAGGTTCTTATGTAGGAGACTTACTGTAATCCATGGGTCAAATTAGGAGTCTCAAGGGAAATCAAAATATCAATTGAACTGAATGGAAATGAGAGCACAACCTCTCAAAATGTGTGGGACACAGCTAGGGCAGTGCTTAGAGGAAATTTAATAGCACTAAATGCACACACTGGAAAAGAACTGTCTAAAATCACTTATCTAAGCTCTCCACTCCAGAACAAAAAAAGAAACCCAAAGCAAGCAGAAGTAAAGACTTTAAAGCGCAGAAAACAATGACACTGAAAACAGAAGAACAATAGAGAAGTCAAAGAAACAAACAACTGGTTCTTGAAAAGATCAATAAAATTGACAAATTTCTAGCAAGACTGAGAAGGAAAAAAGGAGAATACACAAGTTACCAGTATCAGAAGTTAAATAGAGACTATCACTAAAAATCCTTATACATCAAAAGGAAAATAAAGGAATACCATGAGCAACTCTGTACACATATAGATAAAATGACCCACTTTCTCAAGAGACAAAAACTACCACAACCCACTCAATCTGGAAAAAAGTAATTTGAATGGCCTTATAGCTATTAAGACAACTTAATTCACAATTTTGGAAGTGAAAGTGTGAAAGTCACTCAGTCGTGTCCAACTCTTTGCAACCCCACAGACTATACAGTCAATGGAATTCTCCAGGCCAGAATACTGGAGTGGGTAGCCTTTCCCTTCTCCAGGGGATCATCCCAACCCAGGAATTGAACCCAGGTCCCCCTCATGGCAGGTGGATTGTTTACCAGCTAAGCCACAAGGGAAGTCCAAGAATACTGGAGTGCGTAGCCTATCCCTTCTCCAGTGATCTTCTGAACCCAGGAATCGAACCGGGATCTCCTGCATTGCAGGTGGATTCTTTACCAACTGAGCTATCAGGGAACTACCAAAAAGAAACCTCTAGGCCCAGGTAGTTTCACTGGAGATTTTTAAGAAATGTTTAAGGAAGAATTAAAACCAACTGTACACAATCTCTTCTAGAAAAAAGAGAAGGGAACAGATATCAATTCATTTTATGAAGTTAATATTACCTTGATGCTAAATCCAGACAAAAATAACACAAAAAATAAAATTATATATCAACCTATATCCTTCATGAGTACATAAAAGTCCTTAGCATAATTTTAGCAAATAGAACTCAGAAGTATATAAAACATAATTATAAGTGAGTGAATTTTGAGTAACTAAGCTTTTTCCCTAGTGATGCAAGGCTGGTCCAATATTCAAAAATCAATCAATGCTATCCACCACATTAGCAGGCTAAAGGATGAATCAATGCAGAAAAAGCATTAGATAAAATTCAATATTCATTCATTATTTTTTTTAACTCTCAGAAAATAGAAATAGAGAAAAACTTCCTCAACTCAATAAAGATGATATACCAAAATACTTACAGCTAATATCATCATACTTAATGGTGAGAAGCTGAATACTTTTCCTCTGAGATCAGTAACAAGGAAGAGATGTCCACCCTCACCACTTTTATTCAGCATAATGCTGTACATTCTATCTAGTGCAATAAGGCAAGAAAAGGCATACAGATCAAAAAGAAAGAAATAAAACCGTCCTTATTTACAGATGACATGATCATCTATATAGAAAATCCCAAGGATTCTAAAAAATATTTAAAAAACCCCCAAGTACTAATAAGTAAATTCCAAAATGTCATAGGATTCAACATAAACTTGAAAATTTCTCTTGTATTTTATATACTAGCAGTAAACACATGGAAATCTAATTTTAAAACACAATACCATTCACAATCTCTCAAAAAATGAAATACTTAGATATAAATCTTACAAACATGTACAGGACTTGCTTACTGAAAACTACACAATGCTGATGAAAGTAATCGAAGATCTAAATAAATGGAGAGACATACCATATTCATGAATTGAAAGAATCAAGATGGTAAAGATGTCATGGTAAATATTGTCAGCCTCCCCAAACTGATATACAGTTTATCATAATTCCTACCAGAATCTCAGCAAAAATTTTTGCAGATATAGACTAGAGTATTCTAAGACTTATATAAAGGCAAAGGCACTAAAATAATTAAAACTATTTTGAAATAAGAATAAATTAGAAAGAATTAATCTACCCAATTTCAAGACATTATATAGCTATGACAAAGCTGTGCTTTTATATAGAGATGGTGTAAGTGGCACTGCCTTAGACAGGGCAAACCAAAAAAGACAGATGCATACGATATTCTACTTGACCTAGACCAAAAGTTTGAAATGCTGTAAATGAAGAATCCTCAAAAATGTTTCAACTGTGGATTGTATATTGGGTTAGTCTATATAAATGATACACCTGAAAAGTCTCTCAATTGTCTTCAAAACTGAAAGACAATTATTTGGGTTTGTCATGTTACTGTTACTAAGCTTATTCGTTAAGTTTAAGAAAAAAATAGAAAGCATGAAATTCCATAGAAAGGGAAAAACTAGTTGTTCTGCAAAATTCAGATGAATGAGTGTACTGATAGAGAAGAAAAATACAAGGATATATTGTGGGAAATGAGAAATTTTATTAGATTTAGTGGATGTAAATTAAATTTCTACCTCAAATAAGATAGTAAGGCACATATTAAGGGAAAAACTGAGAAGAAATTATTGAGTTATATTTTTAGGGGCTTTTTCCCTGGCAATACTAACAAAGGTTTGAAGTTGAAGGAAATGCAAAGGTGCACTCATGCTGCTGCTGCTGCTAAGTCGCTTCAGTCATGTCCGACTCTGTGCAACCCCATAGACGGCAGCCCACCAGGCTCCGCCATCCCTGGGATTCTCCAGGCAAGAATACTGGAGTGGGTTGCCATTTCCTTCTCCAGTGCATGAATGGGAAAAGTGAAAGTGAAGTCGCTCAGTCGTGTCCGACTCTTAGCGACCCCGTGGACTGTAGCCTACCAGGCTCCTCTGTCCATGGGATTTTCCAGGCAAGAGTACTGGAGTGGGGTGCCATTGCCTTCTCTGATCACTGCAAGTCTGCAAGTGAAAAAAAACTGATAGAATGTGTTTCTCAAATACAGCCATCGGCTTCCTAAAAACAAGTGAAGGTTGAATAGAGCTGTTGACAGCTCTGGTCTCTCTATTTCAGTGTTCTACAAAAACCATAGGCATGAGGAGGGCCAAGAAATAGGTCACCTGCATTTGCAGATTGCTGCTGCTGCTGCTGCTGCTGCTAAGTCGCTTCAGTCGTGTCCGACTCTGTGCGACCCCATAGACGGCAGCCCACCAGGCTCCCCCATCCCTGGGATTCTCCAGGCAAGAACACTGGAGTGGGTTGCCATTTCCTTCTCCAATGCATGAGCAGATTGCTGAGGGCAAGCTAAACAAGGCAGGCAGGTATCAGCATAGTCAGGAGCACCTGGCCCCTCTTTTTAAACACGACATTTAAAACAGTGGTTATTAAATTTTTCTGCATCCATCAGAAACACTTCATGGGCTTGTTAAAGCTCAGACTGCTGGGCCTCATCCCTCAGAGTATCTGATTTGCAGGTATGGTGTGGAGCCTGAGAATCTGCCTGTCTAACAAGTTCCATATGATGGCCCAGGGTCTATTGCCAAAATCTTTGGTTCTGTGTGCACTAATGCTGAATAAAAATACGGAGACCGAGTTTTGGAGGAAAGAGAAAGAGTAGGTTTATTATTTTGCCAGGCAAAGAGGGAACAGAGTAGGCTACCACCTCAAGAACTGTGCCCCCTACTGGAAAGGGTAGTGAGGAGTTTTATAATGTTCAAGGAGCAGGGTATCATCAGCTCATGGACAGTTTTCAGATTGGTTGGCATCAAGGTGAAGTTTCAAACACCATCAACTATCTGGTTTCACCCAATCTAGGGTCTATGTTGTTGTAGTCAGCAGATCTCCTCTGATGGGAGTCTGCTTCCTGTAGAAACAATTTCGGAATGTGTGTCATGTCAGGCCTTTATATCTTTCAGGGAACTGGGAGTTCTGTGATTCTGCTGTGTGGCAGATTAATAGTCTAAATTGTTACCTGTTCTCCAGCCCAATAGGTATTCTTTGTTTCTACATCTTCACATTTCCCAATTGTTAACTCATGAGTCAGCATTTTACTTCAAAAGACACAGGGCTTTGTACATGATTTCAGGACCACACTCAGAGAGCCACTAATTTAGAGGAACTAACACACTTGTTTGGTGCTTACCTAGGGAAATTATCACAAGAAAAAATTTTTCTCCAGATGTGCTGGTATGCCTCCCTTTACCAGATGCAGTGTTTCCCTTTCTCTAGAAAGCTCAAAACTCTTATTTTTTATCAACAATTATATTAAAATGTCAACTGAAGTTGGAGGTGCTTCTATAGACCTGTTCCTCAGTGGCTTCTCCTTTAATTGAAAAATGCTTCTGTTTAAGAAGAAGATAGGGTGAAATGAACAAATGAATGAATGAATGACTAAACTCTCTCTCTTATTTCTAGCCTAGAAATGTCAGACTTGGAAGCTAGCAGCCCTAACTATAAGCCCTATACTTTGATATTTTAACCTTTATAAAACTCTCGCTGCCACACCATTCCCCTCTAATAAACTGAAGAAAGGGTCACTGAAAGATGATGTCCATGTGGGCTTTGACTTGGAGCTGGTTCACTGTGTGAATATTTGGAGCCGTTCACTGTGTCAATACCACACCTGGCTTGCAAGGACGAGGCAGGAGGTTCCCGGCTGCTTAGATGGCACAGTACTTAGCTCATGAGCCACAGAGCCAGCTTCCCTCTGTCTCTTACGACACTGGCTGCTGTAAGGTTCTATTCAAAACCAGCTTTTGGATTCTCCCTTTAGATGTTTTCTCTGGGTCTTCTCTCTACAGCCTCAACTGGAACCCAAGCCCCTCAGCCATTTCCAGGTTCTAGTCACAGGTTTGGCAAGGATCCTATCACCTGCCAGGGGCCTCGTTGGCCTCTATTCCCAAACCAATGGCCCCTTCAGCAATGCCACTATTTCTCTTACTCACACAAAACACACGTGCACACAGATACATACATACAACATTCATGAACACCCTTTTGGGGACTGCTTTACCAACTCCTGATTATAAGGTTTTAGGATACCATTTATAATAGGAATCTTTCCCAAACAAACTAGTTTGGGAAATAAAAAGATTGAATTCTATTTGACATACATTTTCTCTACTCATTATCGGGCTATTCTGGAACCAGCTAGTTAGTAACTTGCTATCAGCTGCATTCCACCTATAGTTTTCCAAGTGCTCATTGCCAACTGATTTCTACCAGAGTTTTTCTTTACAGGGGGTCAACTGAGTTCTGACCCTAGTGGCTCAGACAGTAAAGAATCTGTCTGCAATGTGGGAGACCCAGGTTCAATCCCTGGGTCAGGATGATCCCCTGGATAAGGGAATGGCAATCCACTCCAGTATTCTTGCCTGATGAGTTCCATGAACAGAGCAGCCTGGTGGGCTACAGTTTGCGGGGTTGCAAAGAGTCAGACATGACTGAGCCACTAACACACACACATACACACAGCTGAGTGTCAGCTCAGACAGAGCAGCCCGACAGGAAGTCTGAAATGATGTTTGTTGTGTGTGTTGCCTGAAGACTGAAGGATCTTGCAGGCTTATCTACATAGCCATGAAACAAGTTCCTGATAACAATAGCTACCATTAGTCAGCACCTCCCATGTGCCAGACATCTTATCTTGCATTTAACCCTCAACAACAACACAAGATGTCTATCACCATCTCCAATTACAAATTCTGATGCCTAAAGGGTTGAATAACTCAAGCCAGTAGGTGAGAGAATCAGATTCCACCCTTTCAACTCCAGGACCTACCTTTCTGCTACACGTCCTGGTTTGCTTCTAGGGTCATAGAGAACCTCATTTACTGATGATCCTATGACCTCTAATCATGGTTTGCCACCATCTATATGAAATTCCAAAGTTATTTGGGAAGATGAAAAAAATAGTAATGAAAATAGATTAAATGTGTATTGGCTTTTGAACTAATTTTTATTTAAATAATTGTGCATTTGTGTCCAGATAATGGCTATGCCTTGTTTTTTCCTTCTTGTCTAAGCTCCTCATTTCCTGGTGGCCGGAACTAATGAATACATTTAAAGATACATACACAGACACATGAGCACACCCTGGCAGATGGCCAAATGTATTTGTCTAGCATTTGCCGTTAATTCAATTCATGAAGTTGAGCAGGACTGGTCCCACCAATCCACCAAGTTTTGACAGCCACGGAGATTTGTTCAGGCACAGGCATCTAATTCAAGTTGGTCCAGTCCTCATTCCCAGGATTTTTGCCAGCTCAACCAGGAAGAAGACCCTCCATGCCCATAGGATGTACACCTAGAGAGAGCCTGCCTGAAGGCAACAGAAAAGAACAGAGCAGAGACATATGGAGAGAGTCCTGATGCCAGTGTCTGAAGCCCCCAACCCAGCATACTTGAGCTAACTACTGGGCTTTTCAGTTATGTGAGACATTGCAATGCTATTTGGTCTTAAACCAAACTGAGTTGGGTTTTCTATCACATACAATAGAATAAGCTCTGATGGAGCATCTACAAACTGACACCTGGGTCTATAAGATAGACAGCCTGGTCTAGTCCCTGCTTCCCTCAACTACTTCTTTTAGTTGCAAAAAACTCAAGTAAGTTGCGGGAGACGGTGAAGATTTTTAAGGATGTATGTGAAGCAATGAGGGAGAGGAAAGAACCTAAATTCCAGGAACAGGGGACTTCCTGGTCACATTAGCCCCTACCAGCAGTAAAAGGAGACCCTTGGCATAAGCAGACTTCCACTCTCCCACACTGATAGGATTCAGCTGTCATCAGGTAGATTGTCTCCCTGGGGCTTGTCTGCTGCAGTCTCCTCACTGCTCATCCTTTCAAACTGCCATTTCTCTGCTTTCCTCATAATTTGGACTCTCCAGCATCCTCTCGGCCCCCACTCTTCCTCAAAACTCCTCTTCACACAACCCTTAAGCTTCAATTCTGGCTCCTCACAGCCTCCTTCTCTTGGCATCTTCCGGTTCATGGTCCTGAAAGAGAGAAAATCTGATTGGCCCAACTCTTCTTCATGTGCAGGGCAACTTCTTACGTTGCTACCCAGCCTGCAAAATGGCCGCCCCTTGGGTCTATAAGCACTTCTGATCCTATCAGCTGTAGACAGGGGTAGAATCTCTTGCTTTTATTTAGAAGGGACTCTGAGCAAAGCAAGCACCATGACTGACTACTCTTAAGTGCACATCCACTCTCCCCCAGCTCAGCCAGTGAGTGCTTTTCCTTCTGTCTACAATTCTCTTTTCCTCCCTCTCCCTGTTTTGGTGAAAAAGGCATCTCAAAGGTCACTTCTTCCAGGAAGAGGCTGTGTTAGGTTTCCCCCTTCAGCGGGCTCCCTCCCTCTTGTAATGCCATTGTGCAGATAATAAAATGATGTTTTAACATTGTAATTGATGTCATTTTCTCCAAGATTTCCTGATGTCTGGAAGTTCTCCTCTCTTTGAGAAGCTAGACTTTGGGAACCTATGAAAATATAAGTGATGTATTCTTGGCCTATAGTGCTTCAAAAACCATTTAGGGAACATAAACCTTGAGTTTATTCTGAGAAAGAATAGAGTCAGTCTGGCCTTGGTTTTGCTAAGAACTGGTCTGACACCTTAAGATAGGCCTGGGCTAAGGCAAAGAGAGGAGAAGACATACACACACACACACTGGCATTTGCTACTGAAAAATAAGTACATTCTGGGAATAATGGGACATCAAAAAAACAGTATTGCAATCACTACGTGGGAAGGAAGAAACCTGGATCCAGGTGAGTTCCTGAGAGGGGTACCCAAGCCATTTACTCTCCCACCTCTTCTCACCTACCCCCACCAACCCACACTCACCAGTCAAGCCTTTCGGAGGCAGTGTACACAACAGAATTCCCAGACAGATTTTGAAATCCAAGAATAAGGAGGATCTGTGCTTCACAGGTGGAGCTCAGTACTTGCTAAAAGTCATGGAACTTCCCAAAACCCAGCATCAGGACTCCCTGAATCCAGCCTTTTAGGAAGTTTTATGAAGGTTTACCCACATAGGTAAGATAGTTTGAATCATTAGCCTTGGTGATTGAAATCAATCTCCAGCCTGGAGCTTGGGATAAAAGGTAGGCCTAAAAATTCTAAGAAAATCAAGACTTGGTCTTTCTGGTGACCAGTCCCATTCTAAATCTATTCATGAGCCCACCAAGTGTCACTTCATTAGCTTAAACTCAAGTATGGTTGAGATGGTTTGCTATTATTAACAAAAGATGTTCCTATCATCTTTATCACTCAGGAAATTCCAAAGATCTTTGGAGTTCTGTGCCAGGAACCAGGGACAAAGACTAAGTATATATGTTTTCATATGCCAGTATGGTGCATGAAACAGCCAACTCTCTGGGAACAAACAGAGGGTTGTGGAGCAGCTAAGACCCAGACCTGAAAAAGGCTTGTGGCTGGGATAGAGAGAGAGCTGTAATCTACATGGACCAGCCCTTATGGACCAGATGGAAATAAGATGTTCAGGAGATGCCAGTGTGGAAGGTGATACTAGCATCCCCCATGCCCCAATGTCTTGGCATTCTGATACACTCAAAACTCCTTTCAACCCCATGGAAGAGGCAGAAAATCCTGAACTGACCAAGATACTTACATCTATGGAAATTAAGTCTTTATTTGTTGGAATTCCCTGTTGGTCCAGTGGTTAGGACTTTCTGCTTCCACTGCAGGAGGTCTGGGTTCCAACCCTGGTCAGGAACTAAGTTCCCGCAAGCCTCGAGGTGTGGCCCAAAAAAAGTGTCCATTCGTTGTCAGAATAAAAGCTCAAAGTGGAAATTCTGTTCTGGGAAAAAAAAAACAAAACAGTTTTATATTGGGGGCACTTGAGTTTGTTTAATAAGATCAAGCCACTACTTTTGTTGTCCTGACCCAGGGTGTGGGTGTTCTGACTGTGGAAATCATGTTCACAAGACCTGTCCATCCATCTCACTAATCTCTAAATTTCTAAAACACTGGAAACTCGTATTATTTGTCACTAACCCACCAGTGCCTAACTTACTGCAGGTTTTGTATTGTCCTAGATTAGCTATTCAGAGAAGGCAATGGCACCCCACTCCAGTATTCTTGCCTGGAAAATCCCATGGACAGAGGAGCCTGGTAGGCTACAGTCCATGGGGTCGCTAAGAGTCGGACACGACTGAGCGACTTCACTTTCACTTTTCTCTTTCATGCACTGGAGAAGGAAATGGCAACCCACTCCAGTATTCTTGCCTGGAGAATCCCAGGGACGGTGGAGCCTGGTGGGCTGCTGTCTATGGGGTCGCACAGAGTCGGACACGGATGAAGCAACTTAGCAGCAGCAGCAGCAGATTAGCTATTAACCAGCTATATATCCTTAGGGAAATTGCTTAATTGCTTTGAGATTCCATTTTCTCACCTTAAAATTAGATAATCTACCAGCAAAAATAAACCATGTGGTTTCACCAATTGTAGCAAAGACCAGTGTTACATTGATAATAAGTATGAATTGCAGAATATATTAAGAAAACGTGTTCTCCTATTTTATAGCTATATACTAATCAGAACTAGGTTAACTAGATTCAACCACTCCTTTAATCCAAGGTGGGGGGGTGGTGTTCAGAGTAGTCCTTAGGGAACCTAACTTAATGAGTGGATAAGGCAAGTTTGTAATTAGCCTATCAACGGCTTGTATGGAATTAAGTCTTTCCAAAGTGCTTGAAGGTACTCAGTTTATCTTAAGTAGACCAACTGTTCCCAAACATGACTCATCATCAGAATCATACGTGGAACTTTTTAATCACAGAGATCCCTGGGCCTGCCACGAAGATTCCAGTTCCATGGGTCCTAGTGGACTCTGAAATCTACATGTTTAAAAAGCTTCCTAGAAAATTTCAGTGATCAGCCAGGTATGAGAATCACTGCTCTAGAAAAAATTAACTAGACAATGAAAACTCCAACCTTGTTTAAATAATTATAGATACCAAATTAATTTCTTGCTTATATTTTATATTAGAACATGGTTTTTAAAGTCAATACATTATAGTAAAAGCTATGCTGTCTGGGATTTGCCTCAAAATAAGCTGGAGAGTTGAGGAATGGGCTAGGGGAATGGGATAAAATGAAACAAGATTGGCCATGAGTTGATAATTGTTGAACCTGGGCAGAGTAAAGTATTCTATTTTGTTTTACTATTTTATTCTCTCTACTTTCATATATGTTTGAAACTTCCCACGACAAAGTTTTTAACAATAAAACTGAGGTATGTGAATAATGAGTAAAGCCTCCTGCTTCTCCCTTCTCATAATCTCATTCCCCAGAAGTGCTGTTACCTGAATTTGATTCTACATTCTCTCAGATATTTTTCTGTGTATTTTAAATGAATGTCCATTTTTTTATCCCATTTATGTGTCAACCTTGTGCCAAATCCTCTAATGAAACTGACTTCGGAGGTATGCCTGAAAAATTTCCATAGAGAAAATCTTGGTAATCCCCTCATCAGCCTTCTTCCTGCTTCCTCACTCCCAGCATCTCCCGCGTCACTCCCATGGCAAACAGAAGGGGGCGCCTTAATTCCTAACTGACCTGCCTGTGAGCCATTACTACATTGTCCTCACAGCCCAATTCTCCCTTCCTTGGGCGCATCAGAGGCTTTTAAAACATTATTGTAAAGCTAAAAAATAGATAAATAAACTAATTTTAAAAGAAAAGAAAAGAAAGGTAAGTCTGAGTTCAGATCACAGCTCCATCACTTTCTGGCTGGATACTTAATCTCCCTGTGCCTCAATGTTGCCATCGGTTCATGATGCTAACAGTAAAACTAACCGTTCAGGGTTATTATTAAACTTCACACACGTAAAGCTCAATTTCTGCTCCCCCCAACCCTCAATCCTCTACTCACCATATGTTCTTGCCTCACTGTGAGTTCTTGCCAAACTCATGGCCAAACCTCAGCTCGAACATTACACACACACATACACACACCACAAATATGTTAATGTTTCAGGTTTCATTGCATTAAAATACAAGACAGTCAAACAAATCAAAGCATTAGTTGTTTTCTTCAGCCCCTCTCAACAAAACGATGTTTTTCCATTAGAGGAATAACATGGGTTGACACGTGTTCATACAGATATATATGTGTCCCAAACATTATCTCTAAAATCCCAAGTACCTAGCTGGTCACCTTTTGGATTTTGTCTTGGTTTGGTTTTAAATTTCATTTCATCTCTTTCTTTTCCAACTCTTTCATGTATGATGATCCAGTATCTCCAACCGTAGGTTTCCAAGATGGTCTTAACCCATCAAAACTCTTGCGAATAAAACCTGTTTGGGTTGGTGTTTCCTGACACTAAATTCCGTTTTATCTGCAGATCTATCTGCACAGAAAGAGAGAGAAAGAGGGAGAGAAAGAGAGAATGCTTCCAAATACCTGGGTTATCTCCTGAATTTCATATTTATAATGCAATTATATTTAGGTCCATGTATTCACAGGCAGAACATACACTTCTTGTGCACATCCTAGCATGAGTGCACATACACACAAACACATATATAAATCTCTTTTGACCCTATCATGTACATACTTTGAAAAGTTTGTTAGAAGAACCAGACTGGTAATAATTCACTGCACCTCATGTATAATAAGCAGCAATGCACTGGCCTTATGATGAATTGCCAGGGTAACACAGGGACATCTTGTTTGCATTTCAATGCACCAAGTGTCAGATTCTTATTTCATTACTCGCCGGCACATTAGTGGACGATTTTTAATTTCTTTTTTTTCCCTTTAGCAAAGCTCCACGGAGACCTCTCGCTTTTGCCACTTGCATCAAGAGCAAGGTTGCATTATTTTTAAATGCTATAATGTCTGGGTCTCCCTCGAAATGTTGCTGAATTCACAAAATAAATGATAGCATACTACCAGCAGTTCTACAGGGCTTTAAAAAATTTCCCTTGCTTTTATTGAATTCATTCTCTAAAAAGTGGTTTGGAAGATTTGTGTTATCTTTATATTTTATGTGGTAAGGTGTTCTTTGTTTTTAGTTATGTTTGGGGTTTTTTAAAATCCAGATTCATATTGTTCCTTATGCACAATTGACATGAGAAGCTACAAGAAGCTGTTCTCAAGGAAAATGTAGTCCTGAATTACCTTGTAATCTGCTGGGAGCTGCAGGATGCTCGGACCTACCATGAAGCCCCCTGGTTTGCCCCACAGTTGAGGGTGGTGGATTAAATGTGGATGCCATGTGGACTGAGAACAGGTTTTTTTCCCAAAGTTCTCCAGAAATTTGAGATGAACTTGCTCGCTAATGTTTTCCCAGGAATAAAATTAGATATAATGGAACATTCTTTAGAGCAGTCATTCTCAGACTTAACAGGCATCAGATCAACTGGGGGGGGGGTTGTTAAAATATGATGTCTAGGTCCCACTCACACCCAGAGTTTCTGATTTAGTAGATCTTGGATGAGGCCTGAAATTTTGCATTTCTAACAAGATCCCAGGTGAGACTGATGCCACTGATTGGGATGCACTTTGAGAACCATTCCAGAGTGGATTATAAGCCTGGCTCTGTCCTTTACCTTCTAAGAGACCTTGGGAAAGTTATCTCACCTCTCTGAGTTTTAGAGCCCTTATCAAAAAAAATGGAAATAATAATAGCACTTTCCCACTAAAGTGATTGTTAGAAAAAATGAGCTAATAATATAAAGCATCAACCACAACACAGGATACATAGTCAGTGCTCAACAAATATTAGTTTTTTTTCCTTTTCTCGTCTCCTTCTCACAGAATGGAGATAAGAGATCCAATACTCCACACAGTACAGGAGTCCCCTCTCCATCTTCCTGCTTTGGTCATTTAGCTCCTGTCTGATCACCTCCAGATGTGGGAAGCTCACGTCCTCCGGGAACCCATTGTTTCGTGGCCAGCTCTCACTGGTAGACAGTCATGCTGAGCTGAAACCCATCTCCCTGAAATTACGTTCTACTGCCCTCCTGAGTCACAGAGGCTAAACCTTGCCTCTGATTTTGAAACTTTTGATTCAGGACATCCTATAGGCTTATCACATATATATAGCATATTAAAAAGCAGAGACATCACTTTGTCAACAAAGGTCCGTCTAGTCAAGGCTATGGTTTTTCCAGTGGTCATGTATGGATGTGAGAGTTGGACTATAAAGAAAGCTGAGCACTGAAGCATTGATGCTTTTGAACTGTGGTGTTGGAGAAGACTCTTGAGAGTGTCTTGGACTGCAAGGAGATCCAACCGGTCCATCCTAAAGGAGATCAGTCCTGGGTGTTCATTGGTAGGACTGATGCTGAAGCTGAAACTCCAATACTTTGGCCACCTGATGTGAAGAGCTGACTCATTTGAAAAGACCCTGATGCTGGGAAACATTGAGGGCAGGAGGAGAAGGAGGCGACAGAGGATGAGATGGTTGGATGGCATCACCGACTCAATGGACATGGGTTTGGGTGGACTCTGAGAGTTGGTGATGGACAGGGAGGCCTGGCGTGCTGTGGTTCATGGGGTTGCAAAGAGTCGGACATGACTGAGCAACTTAACTGAACTGATAGGCTTATCAGCATGATAAGTGGGCTTCCTCAGGGGCAGATCTTGAACTGTTTGGTACACCTTGTTTATTAGTGACTTCAATGATGGATTCATTCACTTATTCATCCTTTTACAAAGCAATGAGGTAAGCAGGCACAGGAAGGGCAGACTGACAGGTCTAGGCTGTATTCCTGGATGGTGAGAAGACTTTGATTAGTTTTAAGCCAGAGAGTGAAATGGTAAAACTTGTATTTCATAAAGATCACACTGACAAGAATTTGAAGAATACTTTTTGTATGGTGAGACTGGAGCCAAGGAGACTAATTATAAGATTAGGGAATGAGGAGGAAATGAACAAGAGAGATGTCAACAGAGTAGAAAGAATAGGACTTGATCATTAGTTTCATTTGAAGGATGAAGGTGGAGGCATTTCTAGGATGATACCCAAGGCCCTGACTTCTGAATAAAAGGTTACATTTACTGATAAAGGTAATAGGTGAAGAATATCAGGTTTTCTAGGAAATAATCAGTCCAATTTGGGGCATGTTAAGTTTGAAATACTTCTGGGATAATCCTGTGGGCAGTTGAATACATAGATCATCTGAGATCTCAGGAGTAAGATCTGAACCATAGATAAAGATGGGGGGGGCAATGACCTACATATTTTAGTTGTTATAGAAGTAACTATAAGAGTTATAATTATGGAATAATTATTCCATAATTATTGGAAGGAAAAAACACACAGTGAGAGAGGCAAGAGAGGGAACAGGACACAACTCTGTAGAACACCAACATCTGAGGGGCAAATGAACCAGAAGGAAGGAGCCAGGGATAGCCAGAGAGATGGGAGAAGACAATGAAATAATAACACAGAAGCCCAAGGAGAACCCCAATGCTCACAGCAGCACTATTTACAATAACCAAGATGTGGAAGCAACCTAAGTTCTAATCAACAGATTAATGGGTAAAGAAAATGTGGTTTGTAGATAGATAGATAGAGAATAGAATACGATTCAGCCATAAACAGAATAAAATTTTCCTGTTTGCAAACACATGGATGGACTTGGAGGACATCATGCTAAGTGAAATAAGTCAGACAAAGAAAGACAAATACAGTATGATGTGGAATCTAAAAAATGCAACAAACTAGTGAATATAACAAAAAAGAAGCAGACACAGATATAGAGAACAAACTTAGTGGTTACCAGTGGGGATGAGGAAGAGGGGTAATAAAAGGGTGGGTGAGTGGAAGGTGCAAATTAATAGGTGTAAGATAGGCTAAAGGATGTACAACATGGGGAATAGCCAACATTTTGTAATAATTCTCAATGGAAAGTAACCTTTAAAATTGTAGGAAAAAATGAGGGGACTTCCCTAGTGGTCCAGTGGTTAAGAATCCACCTTGCAACACAGGGGACACAGGTTTGATCCCTGGTCAGAGAACTAAGATCCCATATGCTGCTAAGTAACTAAGCCTGGGCACCACAACTAGAGAGTCCACATACCACAGGGAAAGATCCCACATGACAGGACAAAGATCCCAAAGCCTGTCCTATTTAAGACTTAGGGACTGTCAGAAAGAATAAGACAAATACCATATGATATCATTCATATGTGGAGTCTAAAATACGACACAACTGAACATATCTACAAAACAGAAACAGACTCACACTAAAAGAGAACAGGCTTGTTGTTGCCAAAGGGGTGGGGGTGAGGGAGGAATGGATTGGGAGTTTCGGGTTAACAGGTACAAACTATTATATATAGAATGGATAAACAACAAGGCCCTGCCACATAGTGCAGAGAACTATATTCAATATCCTATGAAACAATAATGGAAAAGAATTTTTTGAAAAGTATATGTGTGTGTGTGTGTGTGTGTGTGTATGGGACTTCCCTGGCAGCTCAGCTGGTAAAGAATCCGCCTGCAATGCAGGAGACCCTGTTTTGATCCCTGGATCAGGAAGATCCCCTGGAGAAGGAAATAACTACCCACTCCAGTATTCTTGCCTGGAGAATTTCATGGACAGAGGAGCCTGGCACCCTGCAGTCCATGGGGTCACAAAGAGTCAGACACGACTGAGCGGCTTTCATTTTCAATTTTTCTGTGTGTGTGTGTGTGTGTGTATGTGTGTATATAACTGAATTACTTTGCTGTACAACAGAAATTAACACAACATTGTAAATCAACTATACATCAAGTTTTAAAATAAATAAATAGAAAGACTTAGAGATTGTGCCATCTTCACTTATCCAAAGCTGTGGTACAAAGAGGGGAATATTCTGCCCCTAAGGCTTTCCCTATTTAGCAGGCATTATGCCCTGTCCCTAGACAAGCTTTCAGACTTTAGTCATCAAGAGACCCTACTTATTTTCCTAGGCCTGGGACTAGGGTAAGGCAAGAGGCTGACCTTGCATGTACATGACCTTAAGAGTGAAGGTCTCCTTAAATTTTGTACCATGGGAGTCTCAGTCATCTCACCCTAGTCCTAGACATAGATTCTCTTAGGGATCTTCTTTGATATCCTAAAAAAATATACTATTTGAAGATGTATAAAATTATCTCATTTTGGGAGTGATGTCACCAGCATGACCAAGACATTCCTCATTCATCCTTACACATGGTTCAATGACAATTTGGCATCCATCCACAGATAAAGGGTCTGTGGGGTCCAACACAATTCACCAAGGAACCCTGAGGGTCATGACCACCCATGTGGCAGATAATAGGCATAGAGACCTCTGTCCCAGCCCTGTCCCTGCAATGGTGGCCCATGAACCTTCTCCAGCCCCTCTCAGCCATGGTCTGGGAGTCCCTGGAAAATGCTGTCTTAGACAATTGCCCACGGACAAAGAGCTTTTTTGGAAGTTCAGGTTTCCAGTGGAGAAGTCCCAGCATGCCACTGAAGGAAAAAATGCAAATCTGAATGCATTGGAGGGAGGGATAAGAGGAACAATTTGATTTTACCTGCATCACCCCTTCCCAAAGCAGCACAGCTCAGGATCAAGAGACACTGTCTCTTCATGGCCTGTGATTTGTCCCACAGGGGAAAGAGAGTGTTTGGGTGGGCACCTGACTTCCCTAAATGCTGGATGCTGCCGAGAAGGCCCATTTCTCTCTTACTCCATCCAGAGTCATTGATTCAAGAACTATGTGACTGGAAGGCAGGAAGAGAGTGGAACAGCAGCATATAAGAATCTTGGAGAACATTAAAAGAATGCAGACCAATTGCTACATCAAGAACTCCATCCAGCCCACCCACACCTGCTAGGGACACCTGGCCCACAGATCCCCCTAACTGGTCCACAGGCAACTGCAATGTTCCGTGCACCTCACCCACACATAACCCCACCCAGCAGTCAGCTCTCAAGGTGAACTACCAATAACAGGTCAAGAAACAACAGTTAGAATCGGACATGGAACAACAGACTGGTTCAAAATTGGGAAAGGAGTACGTCGAGGCTGTATTTGTCACCCTGCTTATTTAACTTGTATGCAGAATACATCATGTGAAATGCCAGGTTAGATGAAGCACAAGCTGGAATCAAGACTGCCGGGAGAAATATCAATAACCTCAGATGTGCAGATGACACCATCCTTATGGCAGAAAGTGAAGAGTAACTAAAGAGCCTCTTGATGAAAGTGAAAGAGGAAAGTGAAAAAACTGGCTTAAAACTCAATATTCAAAAAGCTAAGATCATGGCATCCAGTCCCGTTCACTTCATGGCAAATAGATGGGGAAACAGTGGAAACAGAGACAGACTATTTTCCTTGGCTCCAAAATCACTGCAGGTGGTGACTGCAGCCATGAAATTAAAAGACGCTTGCTCCTTGGAAGAAAAGCTATGACCAACCTAGACAGCATATTAAAAAGCAGAGACATTACTTTGCTAAAAAAGATCCGTCTAGTCAAAGCTATGGTTTTTCCAGTAGTCATGTATGGATGTGAGAGTTGGACCATAAAGAAGGCTGAGCACCAAAAAACTGGTGCTTTTGAACTGTGGTGTTGGAGAAGACTCTTGAGAGTCCCGAGGACTGCAAGGAGATCCAACCAGTCAATCCTAAAGGAAATCAATCCTGAATATTCAATGGAAGGACTGATGTTGAAGCTGAAGCTCCAATACTTTGGCCCTCTGATGCAAAGAACCGACTCATTAGAAAAGACCCTGATGCTAGGAAAAGTAAAAGGCAGGAGGCGAGGGGGACAACAGAGGACAAGATGGTTGGATGGCATCACCAACTTGATGGACATGAGTTTGAGCAAGCTCCAGGAGATGGTGAAGGACAGGGAAGCCTTGTGTCCATGGAATCACAAACAGTCAAACATGACTGAGCAACTGAACAACAACAATTATACTAATATATTTGTAATACATGAATATTATTTGACCATGAGAAAGAAGGATATCCTGCCATTTATGACAACATGGATGGACCTTGAGGACCTTATGCTAAGTGAAATAAGTCAGAGAGACAATGACAAATACCACATGACATCACTTACATGTAGAATCTGAAAAAGCCAAACTCACAGAAACAGAATAGAATGTTGGTTACCAGGGGCTGGAGGGTGGGGAAAATAGTGAGACTGGTCAAAGGGCACAAATTTCCAGTTATAAGATAAATAAGTTCTGAGGATCTAGTGTGCAGCATGGTGACCATAGTTAACAGTACTGTATTATATACTTGAAATCTGCTAATAGAGTAGATTTGAAATATTGGAGAAGGCAATGGCACACCACTCCAGTACTCTTGCCTGGAAAATCCCATGGACAGAGGAGCCTGGTAGGCTGCAGTCCATGGGGTCGCTAAGAGTCGGACATGACTGAACGACTTCACTTTCACTTTTCACTTTCATGCATTGGAGAAGGAAATGGCAACCCACTCCAGTGTTCTTGCCTGGAGAATCCCAGGGACGGGGGAGCCTGGTGGGCTGCCATCTATGGAGTCGCACAGAGTCGGACACGACTGAAGTGACTTAGCAGCAGCAGCAGCAGCACCACAAAAAAAAAAGTGGTAATTATGTGAGGCGATGGAGGTGTTAACTAACCCTACTGTGGTCATCACTTCACAATACACAAGTTCATCAAATCATCGTGTTATACATCTTAAACTTACACAATGCTATATGTCAACTATACCTCAGTAAAGCTGAAAACCATTATCTTATTTCTATAAACTTGTTTCTACTTTCTGACAGTCTTATGTACACAGAGATATTCTAGAATGGATTTGCATTGAGAATGACTATGCCAGGGTTGAGTGTTTGGAGATATATCTTAGCCTAAATTCCCAGAGAAAAGAGTGATGAGCAGATGGTTTATTTGGGAAGTGATTTCTAATGACCAAGGACAGTGAAGCAGGCAAGGAGGAACTGCTAATATAAGAATGCTGTCAAATTGAGCATAACCATGAGCAACTGATGATCCATCTGGCCAGGTTCTCTTGAGGAAACATACAAAAGGTGTCTCACAATTGTGCCCCCCAAAGATCAACAGGGAGAAGTACTTATCCACTGGTTTCCATCCCTGTCAATTGAGGGTTGTCACACTTCAAGGCTGTGCATGGCTGAGTGTCCAGCACTGACATCCCCTGCCGTGGTGTTACAGAAGCCCCAGAGGAAGTGCAAGAGACACTCATGCGGGAGCCAAGGTGCTATCAAAGGAAGGAAGTTAAGCCCGCGTGAAACCATTGCCATGGCCCATCCTGTAAAAAAGGACTGAGACTAGGAGAAGAGGAAGCACAACAACAACAAAAGATGAAGTGATGTTTTATCGTTTTCCTTCATCATAGCTTTTAATGGTAGTTATACCTGTTATCCCCGTTTTATCATTTATAAATGATAAATCATTTAGGAGGATGGGACTTCCCTGTTGGTCCAGTGGCTAAGACTCTGGGCTCCAGATGGAGGGCAGGGGATGGGTTCTATACCTGGCCAGGGAACTAGATCCCACATGGCACAACTAAAGATCCTGTGTACTGCAACTAAGACCCAGTGCAGCCAACATAAATAAATAAATATTTTTAAAAATAGATAAATAAACATGTGTTGTGTTTATAGTGATGATATAGTTAAGATTCTTTTTTAAAATTAGTCTCTATTTGCAATGGAAAAGTCCCAGGTACTCCAAGGTACTCCACATTTCTTTCAAGCTAGTTGCTACATTGAACTTGGCCTGATGGCTCGGCTGGTAAAGAATCCACCTGCGATGTAGGAGGCATTGTTTGATCCTTGGGTTGGGAAGGTCCCCTCAAAAAGGAAACAGCTACCCACTCCAGTATTGTGGCCTGGAGAATTCCATGGACTGTATAGTCCATGGGGTCGCAAGAGTCGGACACGACTGAGAGAGTTTCACTTTCACTTTCACTTTTCACTTTCTACATTGAACTTGGCCTTGAGAACTGACTTGCGGCAGGCCTGAAGTCATGGGCCATAGCCTTGTAGGAGGGAAGAACTTCTGTGAATCCATGGGATTCAACTCAGACTCTTTGTTCCTTGTATGTCACAGAACATATAAGTGCCCTTGCTCCCTACACACAGAGCCAATTCCATTGCTTTCATAAAATTTAGATTTGCCAACAATTCCTTAATTTGTATCTTCAGCTCAGACCTCACCTTAGGGCCCCAGATCCTATATATACAACTGCTTTCCTGATATTTTCACTTGTATTTATGATAGACCTCTCAAAATTAATACATTCTATACTAAATTATTTAAATTCTTCAGAAAACTATTCCTCCCCATTGTTATTGACTGAACTATGCCCCCCTCAAAATTCTAAGCCCCTGAACTATGTTCCCCCACCCAAAATCCTAACTCCTTATACTTCCACAAATGACTATACTTGGAAGTAAGGGGTCTTTAAAGAGATAACTAAGTTAAAGTGAGGTTATTGGAGTGGGCACTAATCCAATATGACTCGATCCACTAATCCAATATGACTGGATCCATTTAGACACCAACACATACATAGGAAAAACAATGTGAAGGTATAGGAATAATACCACCATCTATCAATGCAAAGCAAAGAAAGGCTTAGAACAAATTCATCCCTCAGTAGAAACCAACTAGGCCAACACCTTGATCTTGGACATGCAGACTCTAGACTTGTGAGAAAATAAATTTCTATTGTGTAAGCCATCCAGTCTGTGGTATTTGGTCACAGCAGCCCTAGCAACTGAACGCACCACATAAACAGCTGTTACCACAGACCTCTAATAGCTAAAAGCCAGAAATCTGGGAGTCAGCCCTGAAATGCCTTCTTCCTCACCCCTAAATCCAACCTAGAACCAAGTCCTGCTGTGTCAACCTACAAAGTACGTCTCAATCAGCCCTTTTCTCTCTACCTCCATGGCCACTACCTGGCCCAAGCCACCACAGCTATTGACAGGTACCCCATCAGCAGCCTGATGACAAGGTCTGGTTCTGATCTGTCACCTTCAGCACTGAAATGGACTCTTGGGTGGAAATTTGTGATCACCTAAAGCCAACTCAGCAGGGTAGGGGTGGAGAAGAGGTGGGGATCACAACTCCTGACCCGTCCTGTGTCAGCAACTGGGTGAGCCTCCAGCTTCTGCAGGAGGCCTAGTTTGATCTGTTTAGGCTTATTCTGACCCTCAGTATTGACCTCACAGTGCAGACTTCAGATCCTGGCCTTCAAGGCCAGAGCACCCATCAATTCTTCCTTGCCTGTCTCCGCACCTGGCTGTCTCCAACTGTCCTGGTCCCGCTCAGACCCTCAGCACTTGAAGGTGTCCAGCACTGCTGCTGCCAGCCCTTCAGTTTTCCCTCTACCACCAGATTTTCCCCAGGGCTTCTGGGCCTGAGCCTCATCCCCTGGGCTGCTCCTCAGACTCAACCCCTCATCCATGCAAGACACACCCTTATTTTGATGGCTCCCCAACCCCTACAGGAGAAGGCCAGTCCCCTCCCCCACAACAAAGTACACAACTGCCCAGGCCCTGATTACCTTTCCAGCCCTGTTTCATATATTCCCTCTGTTCCCTTGAACACTCTAGGAATCTATTTATCTCCCAAATGGGCCTCTTGGTTTCATGCTTCCATATTTTGCTCATGCTGTTCCCTCTGCCTCAAATGCTTTTCCCTCACATTTACTCCTGACTGCTCCTTTTTGTTCTTTGAGTATCAGATCAGATGACCACCTCCTTCCACATTCCACCCCTCACCCTTCCGCATCTACCAGTTCTCAGTGCCTGCTCCTGAATTTCCTTCTCGTTCTGCACTTCACCTTCTATATATTGTTTGTTTTTCCATCACCATCACTGAACTGTGAGTTCTTTGAAGGCATATGCTGTCCTGTGCTGTGCTCAGTCACTCAGTTGTGCCCAACTCTTTGCAACCCCATGGACAGACGAGGCTCCTCTGTCCGTGGGATTCCCTAGACAAGAATACTGGAGCAGGTTGCCATTTCCTCTTCCAGCAGATCTTTCTGACCCAGGGATTCAACCTGCATCTCTTGAGTCGCTTGCAATGGTAAGCATATGCTTTACCACTGCACCACCTTGGAAGCCCCTTCGAAGGCATAGACCACCCCTTACTCACCTGTGTCCCCCAGACTTAGCACAATGCTTACACACAGTAGGTGCCGAATAAGTGCTTGTTGAGCCAAACTGGCCTGACTCCCAGACCCCCTGTGCCCTGTGTCCCACGCGCCAGCCCCCCGCGGGGTGACATGCTTTGCTGTCTCCACAGCAGGGACTCTGCTGCTGCCTTTGCTGAACCAAGTCACGTGACAGTTGCTCTAAATGAAGTGCACAGGTAGTGAGGCCTAGATGGCTTTTTAAAGTTTCTCAAGGAAAAGGAAATTGTGAAATGCCCCACTGGGGCCGCGAAGCAATCTCTCCTAGTCCAGACTTGTGCCCAAAGCCAGCTGCTTGGGCGGGGAGATAAGGGGGCCCCATGCTGAGCCGCCACCAGCGGACTCAGAAAAGTAACAAATTGACAACATTCAGGAAGAAGATTCCTCATTTCCAATAGTATCATCTATACCCTGTGGCATAAAGCACCTCCTGCCTTATTAACGTCTTTTACATTTTTTAGTGCTGAATCCAAGGTGAAAGGGAGGAGGGGGAGAGGATACTTCTGTACCAGAGTCCTTTAGGAACCAGGAAAATGCCATGGCAGAGATGAATTGTAGACCCAGAAATAGCATTTTTTGGATGAAATGTATAATGTTCACTCTTTTTCAAAAAAAAAAAATGTTTAATACAGCCCAAATGACATCATATCAGGTCAGACAGAGCGGAAGGAAGGAAGAAAAACACTGAGCATGAGAAGAAATTAATCCAGACGGGCACTTTCTAAACTGAATTCCACACTGCACACACTGAAGACCAGGGAGAAACATCTTCATCAGAAAGAGTGTCTCCCCTTCCTCACCACAACTGGACTCATTTAGGTTTTAAACTATCCACTGCACTTCAAAGACCAAAACTTGAAGGAAAATAATATTTAGCTCGTCTAGCCGGGTGCTCTCTGAGGTATGCCTGCGAAGCGGGGAGTTTTTTATCCTATTCACTAAGCCCAGTAAATTTCACTCACACAGACCCCCTCCCAGTTCCCATCCTCAGCTCCCCACTGCCCAGGATCCACATTCCAGTTCTCCGCATCCTCAAAAACATAGGCAGTCCCGTGTATCACTGAATTACAGAGTTCTTGAAATTAACATGCCACCACTAGTATTATGGTGGCAGATCACTGAATCTCACTCGATCTAATTTCAACAAAGAAAGGGGGGAGAATTTTGTTTAAGACCATTAAGCTGTCTTACAGAATCTGAGAAGAATGCAGGCTTTCTCAGGAAAGAACTAGAACTAGGAGTCATCCTGATTTCTATTCCACCTCTCACTTCTGATTCTCTCTGTCCATGTGCTTCACTGCCCTGTGTCTGCAGCCTGGCATTTCCTGATCCTCAGCTCACGGGACAAACTGCATAATCCACGGCTCCTGAGAGACCCACAGCTCCTGCCACTCCACAAAGAAACAAAATATCTGGCTGTCTCTCCTGTTCAAGTGCAAATTCTTGGAGAAGGGAATCTGATCAGGTAAATTATCATCTTTGTCCCATTCAGCTCTAAGGGGATATCCTACAGTGCGTATGTTACTGATCAGGGTTTTTGACCTCCTTCAGCAATAGAAATTGATCAGAGACCAGACAAGAAACTCAAGCAAGGCTGTATTGGGGCCCCTGCTGCCACAGGAGGGAGCAAAAACAAGTAACTGGTTCTTTACCTGGGGTGAGGGTAGGGCCTGAAGGATGGCCTAGGTGATCGACCACCTCCAGGTAGTATTGTGTGCAGAAGACATACACATTACCCTGATTTTGCTCCAGGCTCTTCAGAACTGGCAGTTGGGTTTTTCGGTCTCTTTGTATCTTTTGCCCAGAATGTGCCCTAACTGCCCATGTGTGTTGTTATTTTTAGCCCCAAATAGTTTCTTTGTATTTTGTAGCTTGAGGAGAGCTGTGTCCAGGTGCAACCACTGCAGCAAAAAGAGTCCCAGGTCCCAGGCCTGTCTCACATCCAGAGCTCCTGGGAGCAGTTCCCAGGTAGAGGTGTTGTGTCCTCTCCAGGGTCCAGAACCAGGACTGGACAATGGGCCACTGTGTTTCTCCTGACCCTAGACAGTCTGAGGTCTGTACAGTCTCTGCCAGGAAAACTGAACCAAGTCAGGAAAGAGAAAGCTTTTGGAGAAAGGGATTAAAGAGAGAGTTACAGATACAGAATAAGAGATAGATACTTAGTATAGGCATCAAGAGAAGCCAAGAGATGAACAAGATATACAAATGTTTTGCCATGCTCTTCAAATAATCATTTATCAATAAAGAAACCAGGGAGATGTAACATTGTCATGAAAACATAATTCATACACAGACATGAAGAACACTAGAAGGGCAGAGATGATATAACCGAAGTGTTATCTCATCCACTGAGTTATGCCGAAGTGCTCATAATTGGTTTTCCTTTTTCTATCTTGATGAAAAATTATTTTTATATTACTATGAAACTAACACATCTTGATGTGTATAGCACTGTTTTAATGATTCTTTCACACTTATGCTATAATTTAATTTTTATTAAGTAAGATCATGTGAAATTACCATTTTTACAGGTCAAAAATGAGAGTTCAGTTCAGTCGCTCAGTCGTGTCTGACTCTTTGTGACCCCATGAATCGCAGCACACCAGGCCTCTCTGTCCATCACCAACTCCCAGAGTCCACCCAAACCCATGTCCATCGAGTCAGTGATGCCATCCAACCATCTCATCCTCTGTCGTCCCCTTCTCCTCCTGCCCACAATCCTTCCCAGCAGTAGGGTCTTTTCCAATGAGTCAGCTCTTCACATCAGGTGGCCAAAGTATCGGAGTTTCAGCTTCAATATCAGTCCTTCCAATGAACACCCAGGGTTGATCTCCTTTAGGATGGATTGATTGGATCTCCTTGCAGTCCAAGGGACTCTCAAGAGTCTTCTCCAACTCAACAGTTCAAAAGCATCAATTCTTCGGCGCTCAGCTTTGTTTATAATCCAACTCTCACATCCATACATGACTACTGGAAAAACCATAGCCTTGACTAGACGGACCTTTGTTGGCAAGTAATGTCTCTGCTTTTTAATATGCTATCTAGGTTGGTCGTAACTTTCCTCCAAAAGAGTTAAGCGTCTTTTAATTTCATGGCCGTAATCACCATCTGCAGTGATTTTGGAGCCCAGAAAAATAAAGTCTGACACTATTTCCACTCTTTCCCAATCTATTTCCCATGAAGTGATGGGACCAGATGCCATGATCTTAGTTTTCTGAATGTTGAACTTTAAGCCAGCTTTTTCACTCTCCTCTTTCACTTTCATCAAGAGGCTTTTTAGTTCTTCACTTTCTGCCATAAGGGTGGTGTCATCTGCATAGCTGAGGTTATTGATATTTCTGCCGGCAATCTTGATTCCAGCTTGTGTTTCTTCCAGCCCAGCATTTCTCATGATGTACTCTGCATATAAGTTAGATAAGCAAGGTGACAATATACAGCCTTGACGTACTCCTTTTCCTATTTGGAACCAGTCTGTTGTTCCATGTCCAGTTCTAACTGTTGCTTCCTGACCTGCATACAGGTTTCTCAAGAGGCAGGTCAGGTGGTCTGGTATTCCCATCTCTTTCAGAATTTTCCACAGTTTATTGTGATCCACACAGTCAAAGGCTTTGGCATAGTCAATAAAGCAGAAATAGATGTTTTTCTAGAACTCTCTTGTTTTTTTGATGATCCAGCGGATGTTGGCAATCTTATCTCTGGTTCCTCTGCCTTTTCTAAAACCAGCTTGAATATCTATAAGTTCACGGTTCATGCATTGCTGAAGCCTGGCTTGAAGAATTTTAAGCATTACTTTACTAGCATGTGAGATGAGTGCAATTGTGCGGTAGTTTGAGCATTCTTTGGCAATGTCTTTCTTTGGGATTGGAACGAAAACTGATCTTTTCCAGTCCTGTGGCCATCGCTGAGTTTTCCAAATTTGCTGGCATATCGAGTGCAGCACTTTCACAACATCATCTTTCAGGATTTGAAAGAGCTCAACTGGAATTCCATCACCTCCACTACCTTTCTTCATAGTGATGCTTTCTAAGGCCCACTTGACTTCACATTCCAGGATGTCTGGCTCTAGGTGAGTGATCACACCATCGTGATTATCTGGGTCGTGAAGATCTTTTTTGTACAGTTCTTCTGTGTATTCTTGCCACATTTTCTTAATATCTTCAGCTTCTGTTAGGTCCATACCATTTCTGCCCTTTATTGAGCCTGTCTTTGCATGAAATGTTCCCTTGGTATCTCTAATTTTCTTGAAGAGATCTCTAGTCTTTCCCATTCTGTTATTTTCCTCTGTTTCTTTGCATTGAACACTAAGGAAGGCTTTCTTATCTCTCTTTGCTATTCTTTGGAACTCTGCATTCAAATGGGAATATCTTTCCTTTTCTACTTTGCTTTTCGCTTCTCTTCTTTTCACAGCTATTTGTAAGGCCTCCTCCAACAGCCATTTTGCTTTTTCGCATTTCTTTACCATGGGGATTGTCTTGATCTTTGTCTCCTGTACTATGTCATGAACCTCCATCCATAGTTCATCAGGCACTCTGTCTATCAGATCTAGTCCCTTAAATCTATTTGTCACTTCCACTGTATACTCATAAGGGATTTGATCTAGGTCATACCTGAATGGTCTAGTGGTTTTCTCCAGTTTCTGCAATTTCAGTCTGAATTTGGCAATAAGGAGTTCATGATCTGAGCCACAGTCAGCTCCTGGTCTTGTTTTTGCTGACTGTATAGAGCGTCTCAATCTTTGGCTGCAAAGAATATAATCAATCTGATTACGGTGCTGACCATCTGGTGATGTCCATGTGTAGAGTCTTCTCTTGTGTTGTTTGAAGAGGCTGTTTGCTATGATCAGTGCATTCTCTTGGCAGAACTCTGTTAGCCTTTTTCCTGCTTCATTCTATACTCCAAGGCCAAATTTACCTGCTACTCCAGGTGTTTCTTGACTTCCTACTTTTGCATTCCAGTCCCCTATAATGAAAAGGACATCTTTTTTGGGTGTTAGTTCTAGAAGGTCTTGTAGGTCTTCATAGAACCGTTCAACCTCACCTTCAGCGTTACTGGTCGGGGCATAGACTTGAATTACTGTGGTAATGAATGGTTTGCCTTGGAAACGAACAGAGATCATTCTGTCGTTTTTGAGATTGCATCCAAGTACTGTGTTTTGGACTCTTGTTGACCATGATGGCTATTCCATTTCTTCTAAGGGATTCCTGCCCACAGTAGCAGATATAATGGTCATCTGAGTTAAATTCACCCATTCCAGTCCATCTTAGTTCACTGATTCCTAGAATGTCGATGTTCACTCTTGTCATCCTGTTTGACCACTTCCAATTTGCCTTGATTCATGGACCTAACATTCCAGGTTCCTATGCAATATTGCTCTTTACAGCATCGAACCTTGCTTCTATCACCAGTTCCATCCACAACTGGGTGTTGTTTTTGCTTTGGCTCCATCCCTTCCTTCTTTCTGGAGTTATTTCTCCACTGATCTCCAGTAGCATATTGGGCACCTACTGACCAGGGGAGTTCATCTTTCACTGTCCTATCTTTTTGTCTTTTCATACAGTGCATGGGGTTCTCAAGGCAAGAATAGTGAAGTGGTTTGCCATTCACTCTCCAGTGGACCACATTTTGTCAGACTTCTCCACCATGACCCGTCCGTCTTGGGTGGCCCCACACGGCATGGCTTAGTTTCACTGAGTTAGACAAGGCTGTGGTCCATGTAATCAGACTGGCTAGTTGTCTGTGATTGTGGTTTCAGTCTGTCTGCCCTCTGATGCCCTCTCTCAGTCCCTACCGTCTTACTTGGTTTTCTCTTACCTTGGATGTGGGGTATCTCTTCACGGCTGCTCCAGCAAAACGCAGCCGCTGCTCCTTACCTTGGATGTGGGGTAGCTCCTCCCAGCCACCACCCCTGACCTCGGGCTTGGGGTAGATCCTCCCAATGAAAAATATCACCAATTTCAAAATAATATATATGCATCCTTTTAAACAGAACTATACACTTAAATGAAAACATCAGTCCTCAGGATAACTCCCTCTACATCCCTGATTTCTGCTACCCAGAGGCAACCACTTTTAGCTTTTTTTTCTTGATTGCTTATTTCTAAATACACATGGACATCACCAGATGGTCAACACCGAAATCAGATTGATTATATTCTTTGCAGCCAAAGATGGAGAAGCTCTATACAGTCAGCAAAAACAAGACTGGGAGCAGACTGTGGCTCAGATCATGAACTGCTTATTGCCAAATTCAGACTTAAATTGAATAAAGTAGGGAAAACCACTAGTCCATTCAGGTATGACCTAGATCAAATCCCTTATGAGTATACAGTGGAAGTGACAAATAGATTTAAGGGACTAGATCTGATAGACAAAGTGCCTGATGAACTATGGACAGAGGTTCCTGACATTGTACAGGAGACAAAGATCAAGACAATCCCCATGGAAAAGAAATGCAAAAAAGCAAAATGGCTGTCGGAGGAGGCCTTACAGATAGCTGGGAAGAGAAGAGAAGCGAAAAGCAAAGGAGAAAAGGAAAGATATTCCCATTTGAATGCAGAGTTCCAAAGAATAGCAAAGAGAGATAAGAAAGCCTTCCTCAGTGATCAGTGCAAGGAAATAGAGGAAAACAACAGATTGGGAAAGACTAGAGATCTCTTCAAGAAAATTAGAGATACCAAAGGAACATTTCATACAACGATAGGCTCGATAAAGGGCAGAAATGGTATGGACCTAACAGAAGCTGAAGATATTAAGAAAATGTGGCAAGAATACACAGAAGAACTATACAAAAAAGATCTTCACGACCCAGATAATCACGATGGTGTGATCACTCACCTAGAGCCAGACATCCTGGAACGTGGTCAAGTGGGCCTTAGGAAGCCTCACTATGAAGAAAGGTAGTGGAGGTGATGGAATTCTAGTTGAGCTCTTTCAAATCCTGAAAGATGATGCTGTGAAAGTGCTGCACTCGATATGCCAGCAAATTTGGAAAACTCAGCGATGGCCACGGGACTGGAAAAGGCCAGTTTTCATTCCAATCCCAAAGAAAGACAATGCCAAAGAATGCTCAAACTACCACACAATTGCACTCATCTCACATGCTAGTAAAGTAATGCTTAAAATTCTCCAAGCCAGGCTTCAGCAATACGTGAACCGTGAACTTATAGATGTTCAAGCTGGTTTTAGAAAAGACAGAGGAACCAGAGATCAAATTGCCAATATCAGCTGGATCATTGAAAAAGCAAGTGAGTTTCAGAAAAACATCTATTTCTGCTTTATTGACTATGCCAAAGCCTTTGACTGTGTGGATCACAATAAACTGTGGAAAATCTGAAAGAGATGGAAATACCAGATCATTTGACCTATCTCTTGAGAAACCTGTATGCAGGTCAGGAAGCAACAGTTAGAACTGGACATGGAACAACAGACTGGTTCCAAATAGGAAAAGGAGTACGTCAAGGCTGTATATTGTCACCCTGCTTATTTAACTTATATGCAGAGTACATCATGAGAAATGCTGGGCTGGAAGAAACACAAGCTGGAATCAAGATTGCCGGCAGAAATATCAATAACCTCAGCTATGCAGATGACACCACCCTTATGGCAGAAAGTGAAGAAGAACTAAAGAGCCTCTTGATGAAAGTGAAAGAGGAGAGTGAAAAAGTTGGCTTAAAGCTCAACATTCAGAAAACTAAGATCATGGCATCTTGTCCCATCACTTCATGGGAAATAGATTGGGAAACAGTGGAAACAGTGTCAGACTTTATTTTGGGGGGCTTGAAAATCACTGCTGATGGTGATTGCAGCCATGAAATTAAAAGACCCTTACTCCTTGGAAGGAAGGTTATGACCAATAGATAGCATATTTAAAAACAGAGACATTATTTTGCCAACAAAAGTCCGTCTAGTCAAGGCTATGGTTTTTCCAGTGGTCATGTATGGATGTGAGAGTTGGATTATAAAGAAAGCTGAGCGCCGAAGTATTGATGCTTTTGAACTGTTGAGTTGGAGAAGACTCTTGAGAGTCCCTTGGACTGCATGGAGATCCAATCAATCCATCCTAAAGGAGATCAATCCTGGGTGTTCATTGGAAGGACTGATGTTGAAGCTGAAACTCCAATACTTTGGCCACCTCATGTGGAGAGTTGACTCATTGAAAAAGACCCTAATGCTGGGAAGGATTGTGGGCAGGAGGAGAAGGGGACAACAGAGGATGAGATGGTTGGATGGCATCACCGACTCGATGGACATGGGTTTGGGTGGACTCTGGGAGTTGGTGATGGCCAGAGAGGCCTGGTGTGCTGCAATTCATGGGGTTGAAAAGAGTCAGACACGCCTGAGCGACTGAACTGATCTGAACTATTTCTAAGTAATATTAATATATCTTTATCTCATGATCTTTTTATTTTATATTGTATATGTCACTTCATCTTGTGGAAGATATGGACAATCTCAATGCCATCAAACCCATCAGCTAAGCTACCAATTCCAGGGATTTTTTTTTTAATATTTATTTATTTGTCAGTTCTTAGTTACATGCAGGCTCTTCACTGCAGTCCATGGGCTTCTCTCCAGTTGTGCATGGGCTCTAGAGTGTGGGCTCAGTAGTTGCAGGAGTGTAGGCTTAGATATCCCGCATTGTGTGAGTTCTAATTACCCAACCAGGGTAGTTAAACCTGTGTTCCCTGCATTGGAAGGCAGATTCCTAATCACTGGACCAGGGAAGTCCCCCAGGGAATTACTTGAGATCATTCCTTCTGGGGATTTCCATCCTTCTCAAATGTCAACAGGTGCTCTCTGGTCCTAGACTAGCTGCAATACTGGAAATTATCCTCTCATCGTCCTGAGAATTCCCTTTGCTGCTGTCCTGTGTTGGCTCTTCCCTCATTAAGTTGACATTCTCCTCTTTTTTGGTTTGCTGTTTCGTTCTGTGGAACACACACCCAGTAGCTTTCTGAACATCTGAACAAAGGAAATGCATTTGTAAAAACTTGTATATCTGCAAATATTCTGCCTTCAATCTTGATTGATGGTTTGGCAGAATATGGAATTCTAGACTGAAATATATCTTTCCTAGAATTTTGAAAGCATGACTCATTGTCTTCAATCTTCTGGAATTTCCATGATAAATCCCATACCATTCCAACTCCTGATATGTGAGGCATAGACTACTTTTTCTCCTTAGAAGATTTTAGACTTGTCTGTGTATCCCAGATATTCTGAAATTACATGAAGATGTATGTAGTAGTCAAACTCTGGTCATTCATTTTGCTGAGACTTTAAATCCAGAAGTTCTTGTCTTAGAAATTATATTATTTCTATAAATTTCTCTTGCATTATTTCTTGGATAGTTTCTTCTCATCCACTTCTCTCATTCTTTCTTTAGGGCTCTTTTTCATCAAATATTGACATCTTGACCTGATTCTCCAGCTTTATCTTTTCTTTTCTAGTTTCCATCTCTTTTATTTTGTTATTCTGTTTCTGAGGGGTTACCTTCCACACTATTTTATTCAATTTATCTTCCAATTCAGTTAGTAAATATATCACTTTCTTCACATTTTAAATTCCCATGAATTCTTCCACATTACCTCACCTCATCTCTCTCAGGATACCTAATATTATATTACCTCTTATCACTCTGAGGATATTCAATTATATGGAGCTTTTTAAAAGATTTTTCTTTCTTTCTCATTTGGGTTTCTTCAGTTACCTTTTCCTGTTTGCCTTTTTGGTCACATGCAAGGCTTGTTACAAATGTCTGATGGTCAATGGTTGCCCATCTAAAAGTGAAGTTCTGAAAGGCTGACCAGAAGGTCTGTGTGCTTTGGCAGAGCTTGTTGGCTTCTTGACTTTGCAACAAGAGATCATGTGGTAAGCCAGCCATTTGTGTGGGGGTTTCCAAATATCAGTGTCTGGAGATTCATTCTCTGTTGTATTCTTTGTTCTTGTGGGTTTATTCCTTTTTTTAATCCTCTGCCTTTTCAGTGAGCAGGGAAAAGAAATCATTGAGCTGAGAGTACTCTATTACATTTGTGACAGCCAATGTTTCTTTCTGGGGAATTGGGAGTTCACATACCTCCTTTGTGTCCTGAATCCTGTGTTCCTACCAGCTGGTGAACCAGCTCTCAGAAATCAAGTGCATCCCCTTATCTTTTCCTCCTTTGTTTCTTCAATCATCGCACTGGGTAGAACCCACTTGGGGGTTCTCACTGGTTTCTCTGACCTCTTGAACACAGAAAACAATCTTCATATGTGGGAATTTACTCACCCTCTCTTCCTTTTTCCTGCTTTAGCTGAAGCAACAGGGACCTGTTTGCTAGCACCTGTCTACTATCTGTGCCCTTAGCATGGTTCTTGCAACCCCACCTAGCACAGCCAGTCTTCCCATGAGGACTCTGGCTTCTGTTGTACCTTGAGACCCACAACTCCTGCTTGGAAAGGGTTTTCTTTGTACCCACTCAGAAACTGGCAAGAAGCATGGGCTTCCTCTGAAAAGTAGCATGATTTGTGCAAGAGGTGGGCAGGGGGAACATCTTTTTAAAGACAACTCTGGGTTTTGTACCAGCTTGGTCATATACTCAACCTCTTTGAGACAATTTCCTCATTGTGAAATGGAGATAACATTAGTGTGCATGCTACATCACTTCAGTCGTGTCCAACTCTTTGCAACCCTATGGACTATAGCCTACCAGGCTCCTATGTCCATGGGATTCTCCAGGCAAGAATACTGGAGTAGGTTTCCATTTCCTACTCCAGGGAATCTTCTGGACCCAGGGATCAAACCTGTGTCTCTTATGTCTCCTACATTGGCAGGCGGGTTCTTTACCACTAGTCCCACCTGGGAAGCCCTTCACTAACATAGTGAAATTGTGTTTCAAAGCATTAGTTATGCTAGTGTATAGTCACTCTCCTACTCATACTCTGTAACTAAAAGAAAAGAAGGACATCCATCGAGCTAGCAACAGTCACCATTGGGAACAAATGGCTGCATGCTTTATCTTTTGAGATCAAAAGAGGTCACTTTTTGGATGAGAAACATGAAGATTTTTAAATGGGTTGCCAATAGAGAAAGTACATTTGTCTTATTCAGTTCAGTTCAGTTGAGTCACTCAGTTGTGTCCGACTCTTTGCAACCCCATGAATCGCAGCACGCCAGGCCTCCCTGTCCATCACCAACTCCCGGAGTTTACCCAAACCCATGTCCATCGAGTCAGTGATGCCATCCAACTATCTCATCCTCTGTCATTCCCTTCTCATCCTGCCCTCAATCTTTCCCAGCATCAGAGGCTTTTCCAATGAGTCAGCTCTTCGCATCAGGTGGCCAAATTATTGGAGTTTCACCTTCAACATCAGTCCTTCCAATGAGCACCCAGGACTGATCTCCTTTAGGATGGACTGGTTGGATCTCCTTGCAGTCCCAGGGACTCTCAAGAGTCTTCTCCAACTCGACAGTTCAAAAGCATCAATTCTTTGGTGCTCAGCTTTCTTATAGTCCAACTCTCACATCCATACATGACCACTGGAAAAACCATAGCCTTGACTAGACGGACCTTTGTTGGCAAAGTAATGTCTCTGCTTTTTAATACTCCAAAGCAAATGGAAGAGCTCCAAGATGCAAGAGAAGGAAGAAAGTTTTGAGAGAAAGAAGAAGGAGACACCTTGTAAGAACCTAGATCCCTGCCTCTCATCCCAGGGCAGGCTCAGGCTGGGCAGAGGGCATCTGAGAGTGGACAGGGCTGTACTCTGCCCCTCTGAGAGCTCTGAGAGTCAGCCAGTAGCCTTACAGAGCTGACAGTGAGAAGTGATGGGCTGGCTGCAGGAGCCCTAGGGATGTCCATGAGCACAAATGGAAAACAGAAATTAATTGAGAATGAACACCATGAGTCAGTGTAGAAGTAAGCACAGCACAAGGCAAGTGGATCCCATCACTGAGGCTGGGGAGGAGGACCCAGACGGATCAGAGGAAGCTCTTTGCAGCTGAGCTCAGGGTGACAGCAACAGCACAAGGGTAGAAGCGGGGCCAAGGAAACAGAGGAAGATACCCCTGTTCCTGGCCTAAGCACAAACCGAGATGGAAAGAGGCAAGGAGGGGCATCTGTAGCAGATACCTCATCAATAAGGCAACACAGACCTGAAGCCCACCAAGAAAATGCCACTGGGTCCCAAAGGCTCCCTTAAACAGGACATATGAAATGTGAGTAGAGTTGGGGGAGGTGGGGCCACAGACCTTGAAATGGATAACTTTTCAACCAGACTGCTACTGCTGCTGCTAAGTCGCTTCAGTCGTGTCCGACTCTGTGTGACCCCATAGACGGCAGCCCACCAGGCTCCTCCGTCCCTGGGATTCTCCAGGCAAGAATACTGGAGTGGGGTGCCATTGCCCTCTCTGTTTCAACCAGAAGGGACAAAGAAATTAATATTTTGTGTTGAAAAGGCTTGAAATATTGCTAGGTTACATACCTTCTATCAGCAGGATTTGCCTCTGAGTTCAATGTTAGAGAAATTTTAAAAATTTCATTTCTTCTCATCTGAGTCTTTGAGGCTATTGTGACTATAAAAGTCATGGTCATTGTGCTTGCTTCATAGACTTTTTATTGTGATTAAATAAGGCCCGATCCATAAAGGCCTTAACACTGGGCTCAGCAGAGAAGGCAATGGCACTCCACTCCAGTTCTCTTGCCTGGACAATCCCTTGGACGGAGGAGCCTGGTGGGCTGCAGTCCATGTGGTCGCGAAGAGTCGGACACGACTGAGCGACTTCATTTTCATGCATTGGAGAAGGAAATGGCAACCCACTCCAGTGTTCTTGCCTGGAGAATCCCAGGGACGGCGGAGCCTGGTGGGCTGCTGTCTATGGGGTCGCACAGAGTTGGACACGACTGAAGTGACTTAGCAGCAGCAGCAGCAGCAGCACATAAGACACAGAACTGTTAGTAACATCCGTCTGCCTTCACCCCTCCAGAGTTAACACCACTGGGTCTAAAGAAATAACACAAGGAGCGAACACTCTCCACCCTGGAGCAGTGCCTAACCCTACTTGCTGTATCCCGCAGGAAGGAACTGCCTCCAAGACACTGACTGGTTCCCTGTCCCTGTGTCTCTTTTCTGCAGAGCAGGCTAAGCCAGGCTCCTGGCTCTGACCCCTATGGATTAATGCTTTCCCTTTGCCAACTTCTGAGTTCTCTGCCCAAAACACCACCACTAGGATAATTAACTCACCCTCTCTTTTCTCCATGTCAATGTGAAGCCAGAGGTATACCCACCGTCACCCTGATAAGAATGTTAGATAAATAATGCAGTTTGCCTATATACTGCATGTTTGATTCAACTGGCTTTATTTTTTTCTTATCTTAATTTATTTATTTATTTACTTTTGACTGCTCTGGGTCTTCGTTGCTGCACTCAGGCTTTCTCTAGTTGTGGCAAGCAGGGCCTACTCTTCTTTGAGGTGTGCGGGCTTATTGCCGTGGCTTCTCTTGCTGCAGAGCATGGGCTCTAGGCACTTGGACTTCAGCAGCTGCAGTACACGGGCTTGGTAGTTGTGATGCACGGGGCTAGTTGCTCCGTGGCATGTAGGATCTTCCCAGATCAGGGATCGAACCTGTGTCCCCTGCATTGGCAGGCAGATTCATAACCACTAGAGCACCAAGGAGGTCCCTTAACTGGCTTTAGAGAGAAATGTTGTGGAAAGCCCCAACCAGAGTAGAGATCTTCAGATCAACTGCAGAAAGACAAATGCAAAACATCTGTGGACAGAATGAGACAGTCTCGTGAAATTCCTTCTGCCATCAGGAGGGCCCTCATTTCATGCCCAGGTAACAGGTTGCTTTTCTCATTTTATAGACCTCCAGCTAGGTCTGCAATTTGATGTATCAATTTCTTTCTTCTAGTAAAAGATGAGCTATGAGGCAGCAGAAGATGAGATTTTTGCAAGAAAGTTAAAGGAATTTTATGGCCTGTTTGTATCGTCCATACCATCCGATGGCAGCCAGCGTCCATAAATACTTATTAAAATTAATATTGTTTGAGCAAGTCCAAAAAGGAGAAAGCACTTCTGCAAGTCTTTGCATAACATAACTCTGCCCTCACACAGCCTGGGACCATAGCAACCTCATAACACAATGGGTTATAATGCCGCTGTGATGGAAAGAACGTTGTGCAAGGAATGAATAAACTCTGTCCGAATGGCATTTTGGTTTTTTGGTTTTGTTTTTTTGTGTTGCATTTGTTTGTTTGGTTGTTTTTTAAAGATTTTTTTTTATAGGAACCATTTTTAAATACTTTATTAAATTTGTTACAATATTGCTTCTGTGTTATATTTTGGTTTTTTGGCCACAAGGCATGTGAGATCTTAGCTCCCCAACCAAGGATCAAACCCACGCCCTCTGCATTGGAAGGTGAAGTCTTAACCACTGGACCACCAGGGAAGTCCCTCAAGTGGCATTTTAGAATCACACTTCCAGCTTAGGAATCTGACTGTTGATTCATTCCACATCTGTCATATACCAGGAACATCCACACACCTAATATTATTCTCTGGTTATTGGACACTGATTTGGTAAAACCTCAAGACAAAGCAGGCCTTTCCCAAGACACAGCTACAAGCTTGCAGTCAGTATCTGCTCTTACACATTTAATCAAAGGCTGTAATTCTATCTCCAGAACAACAAAGAAACCGTATCACACTTGGGTGTTGGCTATAATCAGAGGAGCCTCTTGTGCACTTGTGTGACTGTAATGAGAATGCACAAATATATGGTACTTTATAGTTTACAAAGGAGTTTTTGCCAGCTTTATTCCAATTAATCCTCACAACCTAAGGATTAGCCCTATGATCTTATAGGGGAGGAAGCCGAGGCTCATAGAAAATAAGTGACTTGCCCAAGGCCACAAATCAAGCAGGTGGTAGAGTCAGAATTTGCACCCAGGGCCCTGACATTGTGTGGTTTTCACTCCTGTAGCTCCCCCACGTGGGAGCAGGGCACAGGGATGGGACTCCCTACCATTCACTCTTGCCCATCATTTTTCTGTACTTTTGAGGCAGCAGTTTGGGTAGTTTGGGTTTGTTACATTGAAAAGAAAGGGAAAAAAAAAAAAGACATAAGTTTTCAGCTTTTGAGGAGGGTTGGGGCAGTTTTTTTTAATTTTTTTTATTGTGGTAAAAGTCACATGATATAAAACATACTATTTTAACCATATTTAACTGTACAGTTCAGTGGCACTAAGTACATTCACATTCTTGTGCAAATCTCACCATCACCCATCTCCTGAATTTTTCACCTTCCTAAACTGAAACTCTGTCCCCATGAAACCCTAACTCCTCACTCCACCACCCCCTATCCCCAGCCCCTGGCACCCACCAATGTATTTCTGACTCTATAAATTCAACTACTTTAGGTATCTCATATAAGTGGAATCCAGCAACATCTGGCTGCACCTAATGTATGTTGGAATTTGGCTTTTTAGTTTAAAATAGAATTTGGGAATTTCTGACTGCCAACTGCTTGAGATACCAAAATCCAGGCTTCTGAGCACACAAAGGCAGCATGCTGTAAAAGTAGAATTAAGAAGACATGCTTGAGTTGAGTCAATTCCCCACCCAAGACTCCACAGGCCAGGAAGAGACAGAGAGGTAGTGGGGGAATCAGAGATTAATGCAGGAGTGGGGGCCCTGCACCCCTAGTTGGATGTTTGAGACCCAGGAGCCAGACCCTGCAGGGAGCAGACTCTGAGCTGGCCCTCAGTGATGGATCTACCTCTACCTCTGGGTACTCATGCCCCTGCTAATCCCCTCCCTTGCCCACGGTGTGGGCAGAACCTGTGACTTGCTTCCAACCAGCAGACGTTGCAAAGTTGACAGCATGTCCATGACTATAGGTACACGATCACACTACACACAGTTTCTGTATCTGCCATATGAGGAGACACCCTTCTTTGCTGACTCGAAGAAGCCAGCTGCCATGCTGGGAGCATCCCTGTGAGGACTGCATGACAAGGAGCTGAGAGCGCTCTCCAACCAACACCAGCAAGAAACTAAGGCCCAAGACCCACAGCTGAGAAACAGAATGCTACCAACCACCACGCGAACCTGGAGCAGATCTCTCCCCAATTGAGCTTCAGGGAAGAACTCAGCCCTGGCAGCACCTTGACTGCAAAGTCGCCACTAAGCCATGGCCAGACTCCCAACCCACAGAAACCATGAGATGACATATGTGTCTTGTTTTAAATCTCAACATTAGCGGTAATATTGGTTTGCAACAACAGAAAACTAGTCTAAGTTAGTTCAGGGATCTGTGGGAGAAGGGATGCCTGTCACTCCCAGGAAAGGGCCAGCCCGGTAAATGAGGTCCTGCCAGGACCCATGAGAATTTCACAACCCCATCTCAGTAAAAATGCGATGGGGTAAAACGGTGGCAAGCGGGGCACGTCTGAGCAAACGGACCTGCAGAGCCTTCCCTGAGCCTTCGACATACTGTAGAAGCTCCAGAGTTTCATTCAAGGGACTCAAGGATATGATTGAGGAGGGACAGCAGACAAGAAGGGGCACTGTGGGCAAGACCAGGAAGACACAGACCCTTGACATAGATACTTCAGGAGGTGTCCATGGTTCAGGATGCCACAAACCAAACCAGAGGGGTAAGTGACACATCCCAGGTGCCAGCATGGACTCTTGCCACAACCAGAGACCGGGAACCCTCCATGAAGCCGAGGCCTTTCCAGCTCCCTGGAATGGATGTCCTTCCAGGGAGAGGATGGGAGCTGGGGTGGGAATCCTGAACAACCGTGTTCAAAGTAGAAATGACTGAGTTTACTTGGAAATGGTTAAGGGTTCATGTTCTGCCATCAGTGGAGGAGGGAGGGAGGTGAGCAGCACGATGCTACAGGCTGATAAGTACTGGGGTATCAGGACAAGGCAGGGATCTTGAGGGTATGGGAAAAGGATCAATCTGTAAAGGCTTCCTGGAGGAGATGACAGCTGAGTTGCATTTTAGAGAATGCATTAAAAAGAGATTCTGTGAATATAAGATTCCAAACTTTGGGACTTCCCTGGTGGTCCAGTAGCTAAGACTCCACACTCCCAATGCAGGGGCCTGGGTTCGATCCCTGATCAGGGAACTAAGATCCCTCATGCCACAACTAAGTGTTCTCATGCACTAACCATAAGAGCCCACATGCCCTAACGAAGATCGAAGATCCTGCATGCTCCAACTAAGACCCAGTGCAGCCAATAAATAAATAAAATATTAATTTTTTAAAAAGATTACAAACTTTCATGGTTCCATGCATTTACATTTTCAAGGTTCTAAGATGCTTTTTTCTTTCTCAAGTCTGCAGATCAAAGGCTCCCCATTAGCACTGCTACATACTGGGCCCCTACTTAGGGGCAGGGAGAACACAAACCATCTGAAATGTATCTGGATCAGAATCTTATTCCTTCTCATTCCCACATCTCTGTCATCTCTGCCTGGAGGCATTTCCTCCTTTTTTAATTTACTCTTTTACTTCTAATAAAAGTTTGTTGTGCACACAGTTTCAAGAGTCAAATTGTTTTATAAGCCTTGTATGAAAAATGGCAATTGCACACACTGCTCCATTCCACCACCACTCAGAGGAAACCACTCTCAACTTTTAGGTGATTATTCTAAATGTTTCCCTCCCTATCTCTAAGAAACATTCTGATACTGATACTTCTTGATTTTTCAGTTGCACTATTCACAGGCTTCCCAGTACAGAAGATGAGACTTTTTGTCACTGTCGCCAACCCCACCACATACCTTCTTTTTATCCTCATTCTCCCAATGGAATTTCTTTATAATTTTAGTTAAATTCAATGCCCTCACTGTTTACATTATTCTAATCATGTAAATGCTATTCACAACTGAGTCATGAAGCTTATGAACTAGTGTTAATTTCAACTACATTTTGTTTTCCCTGGAGTTTATGATTACTTTGTTATTTCCTTTGCTAAGTTTTCTTATCATTAATCTAGCTGTGAACTCTTCCTCATACATGTAAGTCTCTTCTCAATATATTCAAACTCATTAGGAATTTTATCATTTTTATCTTTTTGAATAGTTTTCTCCCAGTCTTCTGATCCGTTCTAGCAATCTGAACTGTTTGCATGTCTGTCTTCTTGGGGTTTCCCTTCACCATTATCCTGGAGATTTCTTTTCTTCTCTCCTGAGTTGGCGTCTCTGTTTCCTCTGTCCCTATTTCACCATGTTTCATGTTCACACACACACATTTCCTGGCTTCAGTGTGCTTTTGTTTCCAACAGCCAGTACTTGCAGTTCATCTTAGGAGGACTGTCCTTGGACAACTGAAGGCACTCAGCCTGAACCTGGAGATCCAAGGGTCTTGGAATTTTCACCCCTCATCTGCCACCCCAGAGAGCATCTCTTGATAGACTAGAGGGGAGTATGCAAGCCAGTTCCTTGTTTCAGGTTGGGACAACTGTAAAGTAACTTGCCCTCCAGCGTATTCCTGGAGGATCAGACTGAACTCTGCCTACAATCACCCCTTGTTGAGTTTTCTCTCTTTCCTAGTCCTGCTTCCTCCACTCCCTTTATCTCAATAAATCACTTGCACAGGAATCCCTGTCTCAGTCTTCAAGAGAGCCCACCACGAGACCCAAGTCTCCCTTTCGCTTGGTTTAATCCTTTAGTTTGTTGGAGCACATTCTTCAGTAGCTTCCTGAGAATGTATGGAATATAAACATTTTAAGACTTTCTATGCCTGAAAATGTCTTACTCTCCTGGCAATTGATAGTTTGGTGGTGTGATCGTTAGCTTTATGCATCAACTTGGCCAGGCCATAGTACCCAATTATTTAATTAAACATTAATCTAGATGTTGCTGTGAGAGGATTTTATGGATGTGGTTAACATCTACAATCAGTTGATTTTAAGTAAAAGGAGTTACCCTCAATAATGTAGGTGATTCTCAACCAATCAGTTGAAAGAAATTAAGAGCAAAAACTGAGGCTCCTGGAAAAAGAAATTCTGCCTCAAGACAGCAACGTTAATTCCTGCCTGCATCTCCAGCCTCTTCCACAGATTTCAGACTCACTAGTTCCGCCAGTTACATGAGCCAATTTCTTGAAAAATTCCTTATATATATTTATATATATATATTCCATTAAACATTTATATAACCAACAGGATATATGTGACCTATTGGTTCTATTTCTCTGGAGAATTCTGACTAATACCACTGAGCATCAGAGTCACTCCATCTGATATTTTGATGGTGTTACTTTATCACCCTAGGCTAGTTCCCGGTGTTTAGAAGTCCAAAACTATTTGATTCCTGATCATCACTATATAGCCTGAATTTTCTTTCTGAAGGCTTTTAAAATCTACTTCAGCCCCAGTGTTCTGCAATTTCTTGATATATCTTAGAGTCAGTTGATTTTCTCTCATTGTGTTTGACACTCAGGGACACCTGTCAATCTGAATACTCACATTTTTAATTTTTCAAAATCCTTTTGAGCTGCTTCTTTGATGATGTATTCTTTTTTGTTATCTCTATTCTCTCTTTCAGGGACTTCCATTATTTGGATGTTGGTGAACATCCTGGTCCTGTAACTTTCTCACATTGTCCCTCCTATTTTCTGTTTTTTAATTAACTTATTTTAATTGTGTCCCTCCTATTTTCTATCACTAGACTTTTTCTTCTACCTTTTGAGAGATGTCATACAATTTTTTTAGCTCTTCTATTGAGTTTATCATTTTACCCTTTCATATTTTTAATTTCTAATAGTTCTTGGTCCAATAGTAATTTTTCTTACTTTTCTAGTGAAATATCTTCTTTGAGCTCTCTGAGGATATTAATGATAGTTGTTTTTCACTTTTTCCTACGGCAGACTATTTACTTGAAAATGCTTATAACCATTTGTTTCTGTCTCTCTCTTACATGTAAGATTTCTTTGTAGTATCCTATTTCTTCTTCATGGTTATCCTATATGCTCCTAAGAATATGACTTTTAAAAGGTGACTAGAGACTTTCCTGGCAGTCCAGTGGTTAAGACTTTGCCTTCCAGTGCAAGTTGTGTGGGTTCAATCCCTAGTTGGGAAGCTAAGACCCCACATGCCTCTCAGCCAAAAATCCAGAACATAAAACAGAAACAATATTGTAACAAATTCAATAAAGACTTTAAAAAACGAAAAGTGACCAGAAGTCCCTAGTATATGGTAGAGTTTATGAATCATCATCTTCAAAACCAGGTAATCTGACTGAGCTGTTTGTCCAGGGACTCCCATGTCAGTGTCTTTAAGTCTTTTCTCTTAGAAAACTTAAATTGTGAGGTTTGTGTATCCCTAACATGCGCTGTACTATAGATCCCCTATTTCAGACAGCCTTAATTGAAGGCAGAGGGCTGGAAATGACCTGTGATGTTCTCTCCCTCCTATGTCTCTGTAAGAATGTGTCATCCAATCAATGAAAAGTGAAAGTGTTAGTCGCTCAGTCAAGTCTGACTCTTTGCAACCCCATGGACTGTAGCCCACCAGGTTCCTCTGTCTATGGAATTCTCCAGGCAAGAATATTGGAGTGGGTTGCCTTTTCCTACTCCAGGGGATCTTCCTGACCTGGGATCAAACCCACATCTTCTTGGTCTCCTATCTTGCAGGTGACTTCTTTACCACTAGGCAAGACTGCTTGACAAAGGCAAAAAGATTGCTAGACCATGGACAAAGAGTCAGACCTCACCTACCCATGCTGCTCTCACTCTGTTTAGATCCCTGGGGCAGAGCATTACTTAATTCCTCCTCAAGTTTCAGACGATGTACTTTTTTTTCATCTATGATTTAATTTATAGAAATATAGAGAAAAGACAAAGTTTATAAAGACAGAGAGAAGATTAGTGGTTGCCAGGATGAAGAGGAACATGGGGAGGGAAGAAGAACTGGGAGACTTCCCTGGAAGTCCAGTGGCCAAGACTCAGAGGATGTATTAATTTCAGGGACAAGTAAGAAAACATCTGAAACAAGGAGGGAAGAGAGACCACCTCCTCCAGGCCACCCAAGGCATCCTTGTGATGGCTTTCTGCAGGCAGAAGGCTCAGGTGATCACCCAACTACAGTAGGAATAATAGTACAGAAATAGTGAGATCAGCCCTCCAAGGAAACTTAGAAATACCCTACACATTAGAAAACAATTGTCTGCATGAATTATACATCTAGTGAAGTTTTAACTACCATCTCATTGTTTTGCCAAATAGTAAATGTTTAACAAATATTTAAATAAATACGTTTATAGGGAAAATACGGAGGAATTGAACACTCTCAGCTATTTACATCTACCTACATTTTTTTCCCAGACTCATCAGAGCACAAACACCATTTATGTGAAGTTGTAAGAGTGGCTATTCTAGTCTGTGTCTGCTTAGCTTGCACTTAGCTTTGTGATGTGTGCACATTTTCACAGTTCACATACTTCTCAGTTTTCATGGTCACGGGGAATTCTGATTCACCATAGTTCTCTTAGTCATTCCCACTCACTGAGCATTTAGGTCACTTTCTATTTTCCCCTATTATGAACATGCTGCCATAAATGTCTTCGTATAAATGGCTTTTTTCCATTTGGATTATTACCTTAGGGTATTTTTCCAAAAGTGGGATTACCAAATCAAAGGATATGAATGTTCCATAGTTATTATAAATTTCCAGCTTGCACTTGAAAAAAATAGGAACAAATTACAGAGTGGCCAACAACAGTGTGGGTTTTCCATGCAGAACCTAATTTAACTGGCTTTCTCAATCTAATTTATTTTTATTAATTTCATGTTGGCATTCCTTAGCTGTTCATACTTGTATTTCTTTAATTATTACTCAGGTTGAACATCTTTTCATGTTAGTTTACTATCTGTAAGAAACAAAAACAAGACATTTTTGTTAGAGAGAATCTATTCCCTGCAATGATGTGGCAACATTATAAATGGTAAAGGTGATATGAATGAAAGATGTTACCTGTCATTCTTTACATGTAAACAATATCCTCATATCTTTTGATAAATCCTCAAGTAGAATGCAGGTCTTCACCATAAATTTGCATAATTCTGTATCTATTTTGGACCTGAAGCCTTATTTGTAATAATTTAAATACTTTTCTAATTTTCCATTTTATTTAGTGTTTTTTTCTCTACCAAAAGTTGAAATTATTTTGTAATTGATTCGATTAACCTTGTTTCTGATGATATCTTCTATTGCTTTAAATATCACAAATATATTTCTCTTTCATTGTAGAAATAAATATGCTATTTCATTCCCTTTTGATTTTTCTATGGCTTGTTTCATGGTCATTTGCAAGGTGCAAACACGAGGTACATTTCGTTATTGCCTGGACTTCTGACATATGTAGCTAAATTCTTCCCTTATAACATTAACAGAGGAAAAGAATACACAGTTTTTTAGTTCTGTGTGTGGTAGGTTGGTACAGATCAACTCAGAGTTCAGGCTACCATATGCCTCACCCTCCTGCAGGTTTCCTTTGTCACCAGACAGAGCAAGTAGAAGGATGTCCATATGAAGGAAATGCACACACGTGCGCACACACACACACACATCTTTTAAATTTTTATTGGAGTATAGTTGCTTTACAATGTTGTGTTAGTTTCTGCTGTACAGCAAAGTGAAACAGCTATATGTTTACATATACCCCCTCCTTTTTGGATTTCCTTCCCATTTAGGTCACCACAGAGCGTTGAGTAGAGTTGCCTGTGCTATGCAGTAGGTTCTCATTGGTTATCTGTTTTATTCATAGTAGTGTGTATACATACATCAACACCAATTTCCCAAATCATCCCACCCTTCTTTTTCCCTTGGTGTCCATACTTATGTTCTCTACATCTGTGAATCTATTTCTTCTTAGCTACTTGCAAAACACATGTTTTAATGCCTATTTCTCTGTATTATTACTTACAACTGCATGCACATCTATAACTATCTCAAAACAAAAAAAATCTATTAATAATTGGAAAAAATACTTTCAAAATGCATGGAAATTTAGTAAGATATTTTCTTTGAAGTATACAAATATCCAAATTTACATCCTGACTCTCAACAGAAGTCCAGAAGCTCAGAGCGTGGCTATTCTTCAGAATCAGCAGGCTGCTAAGAGATGACATCTTCATCCTCAACCTCCCATTATTTGAGGAATCAGTTTTCAAACACTGCTATATTAAGGCCAAAGGTAGGTTTAGAAATACTGGTTTTTAATCAAATTACCAAATATTTATTAAGAACCATAAGCAATCTTGCTTGAAAGTGGGGTACCAGCTGCCAAGTAAACAACCTGTAGCAGAGAAAATTAATATTTTTAAGCTGCCAACATCTTCTTCCCATTGCTACAGGTGATGCTTAATTTTTGAAGGTGGGAAACTCATTTTGGTACTCGAATAAATTTTACATCCTAGAGATTAAGCTGGAACTTGTCCTCAGATTGGCATTCTTTCTCCTTGGGAAGGGCCTCTACGGTGACCTTTTTAGTCATGCAGACAAAGATAAAGCAATTTCTTACCCCACCTTTTTTTTTTCATACAGCCCTGAAGCAGTCAGGGCTTTGGATGTTAAGTATTCTGTTCAATAATGAAAATTTGGTTTATATTTTAGCAGGACTGTGCCTTGCAAACAAATTATTTTAAAATATGAGTTTAAACTGTTCAGTCCCTGAAAATCATTGCTTGCTTAGGAGAGATATTTCTATTTTCTCTACCTCTTAGTGTTTATTCCCAGTAAATCGCCAGACTGGCCCATGCTAGGACCAACATCAGGCCTGGTGGTCTTCACACACTGAGAAAAGAGGGCTTGCATTGGGCTTGGCAGGTGCTCCCTGGCCTGGCCAGTTGGGACCCTGCACTTGGGCTTCTGCCCCTGCTGCCATCACTGCCTTAGCCCAGTGGCCCCAGCCTAGTTGCTAGGAGCGTGTCAGTTTGAACCCCAATTTGACCACTATATCCCTGTATGACCTTAAGCAACTCACTTTAGCTCTTCTGATTCATTTTCCTTATTTGCAAAATGGGGAGAGATTAACTTACCAGAGGGATACTAAGAAAATGTTAGTTTTGCCCCTAGCCTCCACCCTAGGTTGAGGCGAGGGGGGTGGGCTTTGCCACCCTGTATATAGAAATTGATATCCAATCGGCCAAAGGAGCTGGTAAGCAAAAGAGACGATCCCTTACCCCCCTCCATCAGCCCACTGGACCAGCGGGGCTCTCTGCAGCAGCCCCCCGAGAGCCGATAAGTATGTGGAGGGCGTAGGAATTCTCCCAGGATCTCAGGTTATCTATCTTCTCACAGACAGTGTGGGAGATTTTCCCTATGATCTGCCTCTCCCCCACATACACAGAATTGCAACTGGCACCAAGGCTGACCTTGGTCTTTTTCACATCCTGGCCAAGAATGCACAAGGACCCCTAGAGGGACAAATGGCCTCTGCCCATGGGCCGCCTCACTGAGCTACCTGATCCAGCCTCTGCTCAGGGGGCCTTCCTGGGTCAGGACCAATATCCACAGCCCTCACCCCTCCGTAGGCCCCCAGATCATCCTTCTGCTCCTTGAAAGAACACCCAGAGCCCCTGGAACTCCCCTCAGTATAGGTAGACACACACACATGCAAACACTGTACCCTGCCCAGAGACACTGAGACCCCGTGTACCAGTGCCAGGCGCCCCCAGCTCCCTTTCCCCTGTGCTTTGCTTCCAAGAGCTCTCACTCTGCTGTCTTCAGGAGATGACCCCTGAGTGGCTGGAACCTTTACCCAGACACAGCAACAGACACAAGTGCCTGGGAGTTTACTGCCACTCTCCCCCACTAAGCTGTCTGAAGCCAGTGCATGGCTGACGGGTGCGAGAGGACAGCCAGCTTCCTTGCCTTCTGAGAGACACCATGAGGGATGACTGGTGCTCGAGAGCACCACTGAGGATCAGGGCAACGTCTAACTTCACAAACAATCACTTCATCCACCCCTATCCTGCCTGCCTGAGTCCCTTGTTGAACTCCCCAGAGCATTTCCCTAATTAGTCACTCACACACTCCCTCTGATCTCAGGATCTGCTTCTAGGTAACTTGACCTAAGATAAACACTAGCTTGTCACACACTCTGATGATTCTCAGGGCTACTGGTCTGAGACTGCTTCACTATCTATGTCCTCAGGTGTGTGTGCGTACAGGCACACATGCATGCGGAAGAGAGCTGAGGACAGGCATGTTGGTGCATAACAGTGTAAGCATACAGGAGAATGAGCACAGGACAAGTGTGTTTGCCTGTTCATGTGTCCAGATATGTGTCTGTGTGTTTCTGTTTGTAAATGTGGACATAAGTGAAAAATGTGTGCAAGCTAATATGTGTGTATACAAGAAGTGATGGGTGTGTGTACATGCGGACACATGCTTGTGTCTAGCTCTCCTACTGGGGGGGGTGGGTGGTCATGGGCAGAAGTAACTCAAAGCACTTGAACATCTCTACAGCCAGCAGAGCCCACCTCCTTCTGAAGTCCAGCAAACAGCTGTATCCTGGGCTCTTGTACATAGCCTCATTTCTCTGTTAAGCAAACATCAGATCCACTTTCACACAAAGTCCACTGACTATAAATGAAAGACTTGAGGAAGAGGGAAGTCCTGTTCAAAATGATACCCAGGCCACCAAGACCAAAGACACTCACAGCATCTGACCACTTTCAACACATTTGGGTGCTTGCGAAGCTAGAACCACCCCTACTTCCTCTTAAAGGGCTTGGCCTACAACCTTCCACATAGTTTTATGAACTTAGCTAAGTTTCCCAACATTTCTCTGCCTCAGCTTCCTCTTCTGAAAATGAAGATAATAGGCAATAATGAATGATATTAGACAACAATAGACAATGAAGATATTAGACAATAATAGAATACTTACTAGAGTGGACTCTCCATATCCACTGGTTCTGCATCCAAAAGCACTACCCCAGTTTACACAGGGACGTGAGCATCCAGCAGATTTTGGTGTTTGTTGGGGGGGCAGTGCAGATCCTGGACTCATAACAGTGTACCTCAAATTAGGTGGCTTAAGCAACAGAAACTTATTATCTCAGAGTTCTGGAGACTGGAAGTCTGAAATCAAGATGCTGGCAATTCTAGCTCCTTTTGAGGCTTCTCTCTTTGGCTTGTAGATGGCCATCTTCTCCCTGTGTCTCACATAGTCTTCTCTATGTGATGTATGACTGTGTGTCCAAATTTTCCTGTTTTATCAGGACAGTAGTCATAGTGGATTAGTGCCCATCCTAATGACCTCAATTGGGCTTCCCAAACAGTGCAGTGGTACAGAATCCATCTGTAGGAAATGCAAGATGGATTCAGTTTCTGGGTTGGGAAGATCCCTTGGAGAAGGAAATGGCAACCCACTCTAGTACTCTCATCTGGACAGAGGAGGCTGGCAGGCTACAGTCCATGGCGTCACAAACAGTTGGAAACTACTGAACACACACACACAATGACCTCAATTAACTTGATTATCTTCTGTGAAGATACTGTCTCCAAATAAGGGCACGTTCTAGGCACTGGGATTGAATTGAGGACACAATATGACCCTGAATGCTGACCTGATAGAGTTGGCATGAAGATTAAAATGAGTTAGGTTTTGTAAAATGCTTAGATCACTGCCTGACATAGAGGAAGCCCTACATATTGATACATTATGCTATAACGATGCGTGCATGCGTGCTTAGTCGCTTCAGTCATGTCTAACTCTCTGCGACCCTATGGACCATGGCCTGCCAGGCTTCTCTGTCTATGGGATTCTCCAGGCAAGAATGATGATGATGAATTAAATCAACTTCAGAATTTCTGTACCATGTAATAGTAAGACATAAAAGTGGTTGCAAAATGGTTGTAACACAAAATAGAAAAAGCTTTATAACTCCCAAAAGATGAAAGAAAAGGCAAATCCGTCCAAAAATGTTTACTCTCTGGTTATTCAGAGACCAATTTCTACCAGCGTGTGGAGTAGTTGAGCCTGGCTTGTGTGCCACAAAACTGAGCACACCAGTTGGGCAAAATTAACCCACTGGCAGACAATTCTTATGACAAATGTTTGTACTCTCTCAGCTACAAGGTACACTTGAATACTCCCACTCCCAATAAACAAGCAAAACTGATCTCAGACTGAAAATCAACAGTAAAGGAACAGAAAAGGAAGCCTTGACTCAAGGAATTTTTTTTTTTTCATTAACTCACTGTTCTGAGATCAGAGTACCCAGGAGAAAGAAGAGAAGATCTTTGCATGCATTGTTGAGTACCAGGCTCAGGGGAGCTTCCAGAATAAATACTATAATCATGTGTTTATATTATGTGGGCCGATCAGGAAGCCCTGAGTCTTCACTGGCCAGAAGGAAGTGGAAAACACTTCCTCCAGGACTCCTAGCAGGCACACAGGTGGCTGGGCGTGTTGAATGAGCCACACAATGGTGATGTCCGGTGAGAGACCCTGGAACTGAATCCCAGCATGCTTCACCCAAGGTTCTGTTTTCATCACTGATCGGCACCCACAGTTTGCCACTGTGGGGCGTAGAGGGGCACTGCACCCACAGGCCTGGGGTTCACTGTGGTCTCAACCAGCCAACTATTGCTTCAAAGGGTGATAAAATGTAACACATTTGTTAACATAAGTAGACTATTTCACATTGGATGACTATTACATCAGACATGTTTAGCTATAAGTAACAGAAAATCTAACAGATTCAAACAAATATAGGCCTTTATTATTTGCTAATGAAGAGGAAAATTTAAAAACTTGCCCCCAGCTAGAAATAATCTCATGCTCCTTCTGCTTCTACAACTCAACTGCTGCTGCTACTGCTAATTCGCTTCAGTTGTGTCCAACTCTGTGCGACCCCATAGAGGGCAGCCCACCAGGCTCCCCCATCCCTTGGATTCTCCAGGCAAGAACACTGGAGTGGGTTGCCATTTCTTTCTCCAATGTATGAAAGTGAAAAGGGAAAGTGAAGTCGCTCAGTCATTTCCAACTCTTAGCGACCCCATGGACTGCAGCCTACCAGGCTCCTCTCTCCGTGGGATTTTCCAGGCAAGAGTACTGGAGTGAGGTGCCATTGACAACTCATCTAGCTCCTTGCAAAGTCATGTAAGTTACATAGTTTGGGAAAAACAGAAACTTGCAACAATTCTAGGAGCTGAAATTTACTTTACTCACCCTTGTCAATTCCCCAGCCCCTGTAATCCTGCTTAACCATGTTTGTTTGTGTAAAGATCAGGCATCCCCTGCTGCTGCATCCTAATCACTGTTCCAGAATGTATGAGACCCCTAGTTTGAACTAGCTTATTCAGTCCCCACTGCCCACTAAAGTCTGGTGTCATGCACTGTCTATAAAAATTCTGTAATTCCTTTGTTCGGGGCTCAGAGCTGAAAGTGTTAATTCCTCTGGGCCTGCCGAAATAATAAACATGAGTTCTCCAGCTCTCCGAGTCTGGAGTGCAATGCTTGGTTTCTTGACAGGTTGACTTCTGCAGCACTAACAAGAAAATGGAAAAGGGTGATCCCAGGGATGGTTTGGCAGCCTACTGATGCCACTGAGGAACCAAGAGTGTATATTTGTCCGTGTCCTGTCTTTTGCTTGTGGGCTTTTGAGCCTTATGCTTGCAGCCTCACTTGTAAACTGGCTGCCACAGTAGCACCACCACCTCGCTTTCCTCCTAGGGTGGGAGCAGCTCACTGCTACTGCTAATTTCTAGGTTGTTTAATCCATCCACTGTTTGTCTTCTCAGCAACTCTACCACCTGCTTAAATAATTTCCTACATTAAAATCCTTCTGTTGTAATAACTAAAGTGACTTTGTTTTCTCAATTAACATTTTAATTGAGAAACATTAATGTTTTTCAATTAAACATTAATTAATTAACATTAAATGTTAAAACATTTTAACATGTGGCCATTTCTCATTTTCTGAATGGCCACATGGCTAACACAGTAACAAACTCATATCCTCAGGGAGCAATGCTTCAAAAGTGGATACATGCTTAAGGAGAACAGGAAGATAATTTTTGGTAGAAATCAACAAAATTCACAGCGGGCAATTAGAAAATGATACTGGATATGAAGAGTGTGGTCACATGACAATGGTAGCACCCTTGACAAGTGGAAAGGTAGGAGAGGCCAGACCCCTTCTAGTTTGTTCTATACAGGGCGCCTGGACAAGGAGGTGAGTAGGGGCTCAAATTCAGCCTGAGATTCATCACCACACCCTGCACCCTGCATGAGGCTAGTCTCCCGAGGAAAGGACACTTTTTTATAACTTGTGCAAAGTTTACACAAAGGTTCTCTAATTCTCATTGGCTGGTCTTGGCCCTGTCCAGAGTTGCCAAAACCCATGGCAGGCAAGAGAATGGGGAAGCAGGAAGAAATATCAACAGAGCATAAAATGAGGCCCCCCTGAGTGCACAAGAGCTTTGTGTAAGGTTTTTAACATTTCGAGAACACAAGGGGAAGGGACTTTTAAGAAGGAGGCTCCCTATCCAGAGGCAAAGCTGGGGTGTCAGTACCCCTGCTGGAAGACCTTGTTAGAAGGGGACCCAAGTGACCTGCTCCCCATAGCAGCAGCCTTTTCTTTTCTCTATCATTTTGGAAGGTGGCCCAAATTATAAAGTTAGGACTTAGAAAGTCAGCTATGACCTTGGATGGGCTTAATAACTCCCCGTACAGAACAGTAGGACTCCAGAGCCCCCAGATAGACCTAGAGCACACCCAGCTATTCTGGAAGTCCTCAAAAGGGAGCCTGCCATGGACTTACCACTGGCGTATGAGCTGCCACCAGGCATCAGCCGTCCCTTCCCCTGGACCCCACATTTTATTTGTCTGTATCCCCTGAGCCTCAGCTCCACCAGCCCATGGGGAAATGCCTCCAGCTGTGCAGTGGGTGCTGTGACGGACACTCCCAAAGCCACCGTCCTCTGGTGCCCTCACAGTGCTGGTCCCCATGCAGAAGGGGGAGATGGTCTCCCCAGCTCTGTGCCTCTTCTCATCACTTGGGTCGCAAATCAGCACTGTCAGCACCAGAGTCTCATCAAAGGGCCCTGTCAACTCCTAGAGCACCCCAAGCTCACCCCTGGGCCTGGGCAACCTGCTAAAACCCGGGAGCCAGCAGGGACCCCCATCTCCACCAGGGATTCAGCCCACAGGTCTGGTGCCCCATCCACCAAGCTGAATCAGGAACAGTCACCATACCACTGACTCCCTCCTCTTACCCTCTCCTGCCACCAAAAAATCCTCTGTGAAGTAAAAACTCAGAGATACTGATGTGTTTGAGAGAAATAGAGAGTACCACCTACATCAGTTCAGTTCAGTTCACTTCAGTCGCTCAGTCGTGTCCGACTCTTTGCGACCCCATGAATCACAGCACATCAGGCCTCCCTGTCCATCACCAACTCCCGGAGTTTACCCAAACTCATGTCCATCGAGTCGGTGATGCCATTCAGCCATCTCATCCTCTGTCGTCCCCTTCTCCTCCTGCCCCCAATCCTTCCCAGCATCAGGGTCTTTTCCAATGAAAAGACTGCTTCATTGGCTTCTTCGCATGAAGTAGCCAAAGTATTGGAGTTTCAGCTTCAACATCAGTCCTCCAATGAGCACCCAGGACTGATCTCCTTTAGGATGGACTGGTTGGATCTCCTTGCAGTCCAAGGGACTCTCAAGAGTCTTCTCCAACACCACAGTTCAAAAGCATCAATTCTGCGGCGCTCATCTTTCTTCACAGTCCAACTCTCACATCCATACATGACTCCTGGAAAAACCATAGACGGACCTTTGTTGGCAAAGTAATGTCTCTGCTTTTTAATATGCTATCTAGGTTGGTCGTAACTTTCCTTCCAAGGAGTAAGTGTCTTTTAATTTCATGGCTGCAATCACCATCAGCAGTGATTTTGGAGCCCCAAGAAAATAAAGTCTGACACTGTTTCCACTGCTTCCCCATCTATTTCCCATGAAGTGATGGGACCAGATGCCATGATCTTAGTTTTCTGAATGTTGAGCTTTAAGCCAACCACCTACATTAGCAGCCAATAAAAGACCTTCTGGCACACTTGGCAAAAGGGAGGGAGGTCTTTCCTCCACAGTAGAGGGAATTAAGTAGGGGCTGCACAGAGTTCAAAGGAATGTTGGCAGAGACGTTGCCTGCCTCTGTTCAACCTCCAGGCCTGTAGGTGGCACAGCAGCACTGTCCTGGAACCATAAGAGCTCCCTGGCAGGACCAAGAGAGGAGGCAGGCAGCCTCTATCCTCAGATTGGGGTTTAGGGCGTGGCCCTCCAACTCACCCTCTGTTCTCATCTCTGGTCTCCGTCTTCTGTCCCCTTCTCTTCATTCTCATTCTCACTTCCCTCCCTCCTACTCCTTAGACACTTGTCATTGTTCTTCCTCTGTCTCCTTCCTCATTCCACGTTCCCTCCGGTACCACTTTTCTACAGGCCCTTGGCCCCACTCTTAGAGGTTAGTGAGATAAAAAGGTCAAATCATAGTCATACCCCAAAGTGTAGGCCTACAATTTGACCCTTTAAATGTTCTGCAGTCACCTGTTAGGGCAGCCTTGGGGAAAGACATGGCCAGAAAAAATAACCCAATGGGACCCTTCTGGATCGGTTCAGAAGACAAAGGGCTTCAGAACTCTTGCTGACATTTGCTCAGTGACACAACTGAATTTCTCTAATGAAAAATAAGAAAGCAAAGAATTTTCTATGAGAGATTCATCTGTTTCTTTTTTAAAATATTATAATGCTCTGTTTTAGTGTATAGCACTGGAAACTTTACTTAATGCACTGTGATGGACTGAATGGGAAGGAAGTCAAAAGGGAGGGGATAAATGTATATGTATGACTGCTTCATTTTGCTATACAGTAGAAACTAACACAACATTGGATAGCACCTATACTCTAGAGGTAACAGGAGATGGTATAACTCCTACCTAAATAAGGCATGGGGTGAGGGTCCAGGAAACAGCTACCTAGTGGCACCAGTGACTTAGACAAAGCAAACGGAAAGTGGATAAGAGTACATACATTCCTGTTGATGCCCCACAGCCCCTTCCACCCACACCTTTGGATTAAGCATGATGGACGGGAGAACTACCTTCTGCCAATTAATTCCAGAGTATAATTTGTAGCCTGGGCCCATCCTGGAAGATCCTGGGCTGCTAACAAACCATGACACTGCTTTAATTTCTCCTTTGCCCCCACACTTTATTAAAACCTGGACTGGGTTCTATCAAATATCCCTTCAAGGGAAAAACAGAGAGAGGGAGAAAAATGGAGCAACATTTGTCTCAATGCAATATGAAAGATTAGAGTTTGCTGGATCAAGAGGGAGATGTGGGGGTGAAATTCTTGTGAAACACACGCACGCACAGGGACACACACATACACAATTTCTCTTTTGCAATGACCTCCTTATGCCCCATCCATCAGCCTGGGGTTGGCTTATTCTAACTAGCAGATTCCTTTATTCTGTATAACAGGCCCATCAGACACAATCTGCATGCCAATTACTGGCACAGACCCCTTGATACCAAAAAATGGAAATTAGCTGTCAAGGAAAGGCTTCAACCAGCCAGGTCTCTTTCTTGCTCTCCATTTCCAGCTCATATACACACTTACTCTGCTCAGCGCCTGGCTCTCACCAGGGAGTCCCCAGTGGAAAAAGTCATCTAAAAAATACAAACATATTTTATTGTTACTAGTATTAGTTGCTGACTTTCTCAGTACAATGCGAAATTCACCAGTGGGCAAAAGCTGCTTAGGGCAGAAATGGGTGAGAGAGGTTGATTTCTGATAATTGCATTTCTTTGGGAGCAGATCAAGGCGTCCCATGAAAGGACATTCAAAGAAGTGTGAGGATAAGGGCAAAAGAAAACAGACAAGGAATGGGATTCTGTAACCAAGATAACAATCAGAACTTTCACACTTAGGAATGGGCCAAGGCAGAGTTGAGGGGACAGAGGTGAGACACGCTCCAGGAACAAGACTGCAAGATTGCTTTGCATCCTAATCAGTTCTCACAAAGCCAGGCTGCATCCAACCTAGAGGGCTTCCTATGGACACAGAAACACTCCAGTTGTCTTCAACCCAACCTAAACATGCTACCCACAAGGTTTCTGTCCTGCTGCTCTCAGAATCTTCAAAAGAGCACATTTGATTATACAATTCCCCTTTTCTTTTTTCCAAAATGAGCCACAGAGGTAGGCAGTTTATTTTCTACTGTCAAAGGTCCAGGGTCCACACTGAATTTCCTTTGATGGGGCAAAGGACTCCATATGGATCATTATGACTTCAGAGTGGTAACCTGGCATATTCAGGGTATCCCCTTCATTCGGGGCAAGTCCAACCCAATGTTGGGGAGGGATTTATCCTTAACTTTTTCAGTGAGGATTATCTCTGTATGAACAGTTTTAGTTGCATGGATCCATCCATGCAAACAACAAATTTCTTTTCATTAAATATTTTCTTTAGCACACAATTCAATACTTGCTCAAAATCTGGATTCCTTCCTTGAAAAGTGGAAAATATCTTTAGTTCTAAACAAACTGTCTCTTCTTCTCATGCATTCTGGCAGCTAAAATTGTCAGCCAGGAAATTCTGGAGTTTTTCAGACGTACAATTTTCAGAACATAATGTAAAAAGAGCTTAATTTGTCCAACTGAATGCCTACTATGTTCTTGATACCTAAATATGTGACAGAGATTGTGGCAAGAATGAATGAATGCCAGGAGCTAAGCCAGGTATTGCAAATAGGTGGGTGAATAAGACACAAGCCTTGACTTTGAGGAGCTCAAGGTCAGATCTAGTTGCAATCCTCATCACTCATTTCTTATCCTTGTATGTATTTTGCAGTTAGCATTAATAAACAATTTGCCTTGGCTTCAACTGGAGAATGGCTTATGTATTCCCTAACCCAAATGCTCTTCCTCCAGCTCCCAGTTTTAAGATACTGGGTTTCCAAAAAGTTGTTTCCTTTTCCATCACCCATTGAAACAAAAATCAGTTGACTTGGGATCTGATGACATTCAGTGCTTCTAAGCACTCGCTTCCTTCACTTCAGGGATGCTTCAGGAAGCAATTCTAGTTTTCCTCCCATCTCTCCTTCTCTTCTCCTTTTGAAGATGCTTCTTCTGCTCCTCAAATGTTGGTTTTTCTCAGGGTCTGACCCATGTTCTCCTCCTTCTCATGTATTCAGGCTTCGGGACAACAGAGAAGACAAGAAGAGTCAAAGGTGATATTCCAGGTTTCTGACTTGAGCAACTGGACAAACACAGATCATTTTAGTCTGAGAATCTTTGATCTTAAGGAACAGAAATCCATCCAAGTCAAAGAGGAGTGTCTCAGAGAAACATGGAAAACTTGCAAGCCTCAGCAAAGGTGAAACCAAAGTTGCTGCAAGACACAGACGCTGTCGCCTCCTCCCCCTTAGCGGTTCCTCAGTATCTCTACCTTCACCCCTTTCTCATCCTCCAATTAGTCACCTCTGAGTTTCTCCACTCTCTGAATTTCATCTAGTCCTTTATTACCATACCAGACATAAATCTACCAGTCTTTCCACTCCAGTGCCTATCGTTGACCAAAACTTGGTATCAGACAGATTTCCTAGAGTGGGCATCTGATTGGCCCAACTCCCCTTTTCTGCACCAGGCCAGCTGACCAATGAGGTCCCCTTAGACGAGGTGCACACCCCTGAGTCAATCAGCTATGATTGGGGTGGGTCAGGGATCTGAGGTCTACCCATCAAGGGCTGTGGGTGGAGGAAGATTCTCTAAGAAGGGAGGTATCCGCACATGTGCTAAATACAGTGGTATCATTTTAAACAGACCGACTACTTCTGCAAATATTCATTATGAAAATGCTAAATGCATTTTTCCATTTTGGAGGAAACAGGTTGAAAAAGACCAGAAGAAGAAGCAGAAGTTTCCATCACTTTAGATGGGACAATCTAGAGAGAAGAGAGTTTTGAGAAGTGTATTCATTTCTTATTGCTGCTGTAACAACTTACCACAAACTCAGTGTCTTAAAGCAATGCAAATTTATTCTCTTACAGTCCTAGAGGGAAGAAATCAGAAATGGGTCTTATGGAGCTAAAATTAAGTATTGGCAGAGCTGTGTTGCTTTTGAAGGCTCTGTGGGATAATCCATTCCTTGCTTTTTCTAGCTACTAGAGGCTGCCAGCATTCCTGCCAGCATTGGCCCAGTACCAATCTGCTCTCTGCTTGGGTGATCACAGCTCCTCCCCAAAGTAGACTCTCCTATCTCCCTCTTTTCCTTATAAGGACTCCCATGATTACATTGGGCCCACCCAGATAATCTAGGATAATCTCCCCAACTCAAGATCCTTAATTTAGTCACATCTGCCAAGTCTTTTTTGCCATATAGAAAGGGAAGTCGCTCAGTCGTGTCCGACTCTTTGCGACCCCGTGGACTGTAGCCTGCCAGGCTCCTCCGTCCATGGGATTCTCTAGGCAAGAATACTGGAGTGGTTTGCCATTTCCTTCTCCAGGGTATCTTCCCTGATCCAGGGATCGAACCCAGGTCTCCCACATTGGAGGCAGACGCTTTATCCTATGAGCCACCAGGGAAGTCCTTTTTGCCATATAAAGTAACATCATCACAGATTCCAGGGATTAGAACATGAATATCCTTGAAGGGTCATTATTCTGTCTACCAAAAGAGGGATATGGTGGTCACACAAGACAAACCCTGACACTAGCCTAAGGAACAGCCACTGAGTCTCACACGGCCTCATCTGTGTCCTTCAAAAATATCATTTTCACAAAATGGAAGGAATGGAATTAAATATCAAAAGATTACAAGGGACTTCCCTGGAGGTTTGGGGCTTAAGACTCCGAGCTTCCAATACAGGGGGCAGGGGTTTGATCACTGGTCAGCAAACTATGTTCCCTCATGATATGTGGCCAAAAAAAAAAAAAAAAGCAATTAGAAGCATGCAGGTGGTAAAAACAAGGAAGCAGAAATGCTGACCACTCCTAGGAAAAGTCCAGCAAAGGACAATGAGGAGAGAACTACAGTCAGAGACAGAATCAGACAGACCAAAGGAGCATAAGGAGCGACAGAATCATTCGGGTACGAAAGTTGGAGGAGAAGACCCCACTGCCCTGAGACAGGACGCAGCAGAAGTAGTCCATGCCTTGAGGTCCCAGGCTTGAAGCCTCCTCTGGGGAAAGGCCAAGGAGGAGTCCCAAGAGGAAGAGAAGTTCAACACGACTCAGAGTCTCCAGCAGACATTAGATGTTGACTCCACCTTCGTGACTTTCCCAAGAGCCCTGAGGCTGGATAAAGAGCAAAAGGCGAAGGTTGGATGGTTTCATGGAGGCTCTGGAAAATAATCAATACTGGGCTGCTAGAGAGACCAATAGTAGAACAATTGAGAAGGCAGAGAAGCCAGGGAAGCCTGGCAGTGGAGAACTGAAGTGGGAGGGGGAGACAGACAGCAGCCTGGGGAAAGACTCCCTCTGCACCAGGGAATGATGGCACGCAGGTCAGAATGAACAGCCAATCTGCAGCCACATGGGTGTGAGTTAGGACCTAGGGCTGAAAGGTAGAGGATGTGATTGGATGGGGGCAGGGCTGCGGATGAATAGCATCACATCCTTAACCAGGCCGCACCCAAGGCTCACAGAGCTGCACAGATGAGAGTGCCGGCTTTCTTGGATGATCCATTTGGTCACCACAGTCTAAGGAGCCCCTGGCCACCCAGAAGCAAGGAATCAAGGTTATCCCATCAGCTTCCACCAAGAAGTTATTTAGCCCTATATCTTTTGCAGAGGGGGACAGTTTTATACACGGTCTCCAACTGCCATACAAATGTTTACCCAGGCTTGTCAGATGGACCCTGGCTGAAAGCACATTTCTCCCTCAGAGAAAAGAAAGATGTCACTGAAATTATCTTGGGTTCCATAGATGACATTAGTACAGACTGCTAAGCATCAAGTGCCAATTTACATGGCAGCTTCTGTTACACTAAATGGAAATCTTACCCTTGTTGTGTCAATTCTGTGGCTGAGAAAACTCCCCAGCTGCAGCCCTGGCACTGGGCTGCACGTGGGCCCAGGAGCCACTTATCTGCCATGTAGGTGGATTCTGCACTGCTTGGCTCTAGAGGAAAATGCATCTTACATAAGGTGCTGCTCCACAGATAAGTCTGTTGTTAATATGCCTCAGACTGCCTTGGCCACGGCTATTATCACAGATACATGCAACGTACATCTTTTTTATCGGTACGCATTGTACTTAAGGTAAAAAATAAAATAAAAATAAAAAAGGAAGAACGACCACAGGATGTCATTTGTTATTTTTTAAAAAAAGGAAAAAAATGTTTGCTACAGATTCCACCCACACCACGTAGTACCCCCAATGAATAAACTGGAACACAATGCTGACTTCATACACCCAAACTGGAACAATACAGAGACCATTAGCCTGGCCCCCGTGCAAGGATGACATGCAAACTCATGACATGTGCCATTTTTTTTAATAAAAATAAAAAAAATTAACTTTGGGGAGACCTCCCTGGCAGTCCAGTGGTTAAGATTCTATGTTTCCAATGCAGGGCATGCAGGTTCGATCCCTAGTTGGGGAACTAAGATCTGACATGCCACATGGTGTGGCCAGGAAATTAAAAACACATAAATAAATTTTGTAAAAAATTAGAGCATCAAACATACATTAGTTAAATGTGTGGGTTTTTCAGAATGGACTTTTCCACAGTTCACTGTGATTCATTCAGTGGTGAGTGAGTGAGTGCGAGTCGCTCAGTCGTGCCCGACTCTTTGCGACCCCATGGACTATAGCCTGCCAGGCTCCTCTGTCCATAGAATTCTCCAGGTAAGAATACTGGAGTGGGTTGCCATGCCCTTCTCCAGTGATTCAGTGGTATGTGTAGGCAACATGCCTACACTCTGTTCCATCTTTCAGATGTACGGAGTACTTTTTCCAAAAAGTGAAAGAAGAGGATTTGGTGATGAATTCTTTTAGCTGAAGGAATGGAGGAGAAGTGGGGATCCAGGGTGAATCTGAGCCATGTCTGCTTTAATACCTGGAACTGATCAACCCAGGGAATCTGAGGCAGCTCAATCTAACACTTGTTCCAACAGAAGCCAGCGTGCAGCAGACAGAGTCCCAGCTGCACTGCTGGGAGAACTCCTGCCCCTCCTTGGAAGACCCTCGCCTGCATGGGGCCTTCAAACAGTGCTGTTTGGGGGTGTTCAGGTGATGACAGGACAGTAATCTATTTCCCCATTTCCTGGATTCAGGAAGGCAGAAACTTGAATGATGACCAGTAATGAAACCACCAGCACAGCCAGGCCAGTACCCCGAGCCCAGGGGCCAAATAAGCCCCAGTGAGTTGATTGTATCCACATCTCTGGCCTAATGTCCCCATGTGTGGGACACTTGGAGGGGACTAAATGACCAATGACATCCCCCGTGCTGCCCATGTGTGTACAATGCCTCCTCTAGTCTGTCCGCTCCACAGATTTCTGGGCTTGCTGTTCATCAGGGGGCAGTTGGGGGTCTGGCTGGGGGTCCCACCTGAGCCCTGGCAGAGCTACATACCCAAGGCCAGACCCCAGACTAGAATTGGTACTGAGAGGAAGGGATCCCCAAAAAAAGTGGGTCTGAGCACATGGATGGAGACTGGAGCGTCGGCGCCAACAAAGTACAGGGATCGTCTGACCAGGCTGTCCCAGAGCTTTGCGCATTACCTGTCCCAAGAGGGTGTGCTGATGGTGCCAATCCCAATATGCACAAAGGCTGGAGGGGACTCCATGCTCCACCCAGACCCCCCGGGGTCCCTTTCACCATTTCTGCACATCTCCCTCTTGGCTTCATTATGCTTTTCCCTAATGGCCAGTATCCCACTTCAGGGATTCAGGCTATTTAAACACAGGCCTGATCACCAGTCCTGGACAGAACTGAAATCTAGAAAAGAGTCTTAGATGTCTTCCAGAGCTTGATCCAGACCACCAGAATTCTCTCCAGCCCACAACTCACCTATTCGTAGCACTCTCCAGCCCCTCTCACCTCTTGGCTGATCCCATGTGCCAACTGCCTGCCTACCAACCACTGAACCATATTTATGGTTGTCGGCTATGTGACACTGAGCACAAAATAGCTAAATTAGGAACCCCAGTACTCTTCTTCCTTACTCTCAGCTGCAAGAGCCTGGAAGCATATTTAACAGTGTCACACAGAAAGCCCCACAGGGCCTGCCCGCCCTTGGTCCCAGATCCAAGACTCTCTCACCCAGTGTGGTTTAAAATGCCCCTCCCACTGTAGATCGAAGCAGGAAAAGACACTGAGAAGGACAGAAACCCAAAATACAGACCCCAGAAATAGGCTGAGTGCCCAGGTTTAGGGAGGAGAGGCCAAGGAATGAGGGAAAGCAAGAGAGTAAGAGGAAAACGGCGGTCACTCAGCACACACGGCCCTCACCTCCACTCCATCCCATCAGGCTGGCCAACAGTCACTGCTCACAGGTTTGAAGCTAGAGCCCAGTGTTCACTCATTTGAAAACAGACAGTAATTGCCTATGTGCCTGTTCATAGATCAGCAAATAGTCAAAATGACAGATTTACCTCGCATATCATATCATATCATACAAAGCTGAGGAACTTCCTGTCAACAGTAAAAGTAACTCTGTCCAGAGTGAGTCCAGAATTGAACAAATTACACTGTCTGCCTGTTTGTCCGTTGGATAAGGATGGTAAGTCACCTTGGGGCCATTGGGAGACCTTTCTTAGTTACGCACATTAAGGCCTTACATATATTTGGGGAGAGGATGGTAAGGCCCCATGAGGATCCAGGTATATAAGTCCCTACTGCTGATGTCTTGTAGGAGTGTAGCAGGATTATGTGGTGCTGTGAAGCCCCTGCCTGACACCCCACGATTTGCAGAGCTTGGGGGAAAGGCAGACAGTCTGCAGCAGGAGCCAGGATCTTCTGAGAAACAAAGGGTCTAAGATCCAGACTTGTCGCTAAGAAAGCTGTTGCGGAACTTCCCTGGGGGTCCAGTGGCTAAGACCCCAAGCTCCCAATGCAGGGAGCCCGGTTCAATCCCTGGTCAGGAAACTATATTCCACATGCTGCAAATAAAAAGAAAAAAAAAAAAATCCCACATGCCCCAACTAAAGATCCTGTGTGCCTCAATGAACTCTAAGATCCCACATGCCACAACTAGACTCAGTGTAGCCACATAAATAGTAAACAAGAGAGGAGAAAACTAAAAAGAGAAAGATAGAGAGAAAGAAAGCTGTCAGGGTGGACAGGTTTATGCGAAATCTGAGGTGCGGACTCAGGCTCTAACCTGAGCCTGAAGCCTGGAGTCAGGGCTTGTAGGAGAGACGAGACCTGGCTGGGGCCTGGGCTGCACCCTGGGGGTAACAGCCGAGTAGATGAGCAAAAACTGAGTAAAAACTTGGACGACCGGGTGAGAATTCACTCTGCAGGGGACAAGTATCCATTCATCTATGGCTAGATGCCCGGTGGCGGTGATCACAGTTTGGGTCCCAAGGGGTAAAGCATCTGTGGTCCTGGAACAGTGTGGGGTGGGATACGGAGGCCTTAAGAGGAGGTTCTCATCACCCTTAGTCAGAGCCTGCAGGGACTCCTCCCCAGGGTAGGTAGAAACATCAAAGCAAGAGGCTAGAATTCTTGTTTCAAGTTGGTGGTATGGCTCAAACATAAGAATCTCAAAACAAAACAGAAAACAAGACTCCAGTCTAAATGGGTGGGCCATGGAAAAGGTTTGCACAAGCTGAAAGAAGAGAAGAAAGACTATTTTACTGGCAACCCTATCTAGGGGTCTACCGGCCCTGCCACCATTGTCCCTGGAGGTCAGCTGGGGACGAACCTCTACTGAGACCTCATTCCACAGTACCAGCCCACTCCTCTTTTACTCCTGTCACCTTCATAAAGGCCTGAATTGAAGAGCTCCCTGCATTAATTTAATACTGATTCAGTCAACATTTTAGATTCCAGAGTAGCAACCTCTTGGTAGCCCCTCTGGCCATCCCCCCAAGGAAATACACTCTGTCTTCACCACAGGCCCTGGGAGAGACACTCAACAGGTCTGGCCACCCTCACATCCCACGGAAGAGGCCTTGCCCTTTGCTGCTGAGAACAGAGTGCACCTGGCCCTCTATGGTGGTCCCTATCGCACCCCTCTCCCTCCACCCTGTGAAGTGACCATCTTGACAGCGCCAGGATTCCCTGTTCACACAGGAACCCACCTGCACAGCCCACCGTATAGCATTCGTCGGCCTGCATTACCTCTCCATAATAATCTCATACATCAAACCTGGGAGAGACCCTGGTTCTGCCTGTAAGCAACTCCGTTAGACATTGAATATCATTATCAGAAGCCCCTCGCTTCCTTGGCTTCGTATGCAAACTCCTGAACTCCCTGGAGTCCCTCCCGAAGAAAGTGCCCTGCACCACGGACATTTGTTATTTTGCAGAAGAGGACGCAGAGGCTCCAAATCAAATTAACAGCAGCCAGGAGTAGGCACCAACCAAGACCTACATTGACACCTAGTGGCATCTTTCGGAACTGAGCTGGCTCTGAAGGGTTCCTTTAGAAGCGAAGTGAAACAAAAGCCACTGATCCAGGTATTTACAAATACCTGAGAGGAAGATAGAGTGGGAAACAAACAATTCACTTTCCAGAACCTCTTTGGTGATAGACAAATCCACACTTCATGTTAAATATCTTAACTTGGCAGGAGAGGAAGAATTGAAACCATTTAGTTTTTCATCCCATAGAATAAAGTCTATTGAGAAAGAAATGGAGGAATAGAGTCGAAAGTGTAAGTGGAATTCAATTTCACTCTGCACAGTCTTCTGATCTAAGAATCCGACCTACATATAGTCATTAAAGTGCGCAGAGATAGACACTGCCGCTGTGTTGGGAATTTTTTTTAAAAATTGGAAACTTGGGACTTTCAGTGTTTAAGATTCCACGCTCCCAACAGGAGGAGCTTTGGGATCCCTGGTCAGGAAAATAGATCCCACTACTGTAACTACTGCTACTGCTGCTGCTAAGTCGCTTCAGTCGTGTCCGACTCTGTGCGACCCCATAGACGGCAGCCCACCAGGCTCCGCCCTCCCTGGGATTCTCCAGGCAAGAATACTGGAGTGGGTTGCCATTTCCTCCTCCAGTGCATGAAAGCGAAAAGTGAAAGTGAAGTCGTTCAGTCGTGTCTGACTCTTCGCGACCCCATGGGCTGGCTGCAGCCTACCAGGCTCCTCCATCCATGGGGTTTCCCAGGCAAGAGTACTGGAGTGGGGTGCCATTGCCTTCTCCGTACTGTAACTAAGACCCTAGTAAAGCCAAATAACTTATTTTTTACAAAATGAAAACAATTTAAAAAGGCCCAATATTATATATAGAGAGACTATATATTTTATATAAATATTGATATATTATATCAATATAGTATATATTAAAAATATATAGATACGTAACAAAAGCCATCTATAGTGATACATATCAGCTGGGTGCACGTGTCATGACTTGTGTTGTTACATAATTCAATTTTACCTTTATTTGGAGCTTCCATCCCTCCTGACTAACCATGGTCAGTCCTGGGTAAAGTCAGGTATTTTATATTTAGACTTAGTCAGTGCAGAAGTGTTCTTTCCTTACCTTGGCCCTTAGGTTTAGGGGCCTACTTAGTATCACATTTTAAGAGGAGAGGTGTCTGTTCCCCTAAAGCTCCAAATGGAAGCTTTATCACTGACCCCTCAGCCCCTGAGTCCGCACACTCTACCCCAGGTGTTCCATAACACCCTCATGCTTGTGTTTAAGCCCAACGGGAGGGCACAGGAGACCCTGCTTTTCTGTTACTTCCTCCTCATCTTCCTCATCCTCAGCTCGATCTAGTCTGAGTTTGGGAAGAGGGGAAAAACTGCCAGGGCATCACCTGCTCAGTCTTTTCTATTTCATATCCGGGAATAGAACTTCTCAGACTAAAACTTAAGAATTGGCATATTTCATCTCTGATTCCACTGTGGCGGCTTCCCCGAGGGGATGTGGATTTACCTTCCCAAATCAGGAGTGGAGGAGGGATCCTCTAGAGAAAAAGGTGAGAAGGGTGGGAGAACTGGAGCTGGTGACACTTCACATATTATCCCACCTCTCAGGGAGAAGGATCTGGAAGGACGCACACCCAGAAGTCTCCCTGTGACTATTTGGTGACTTGGTAGTAAAGAATCTGCCTGCCAGGGCAGGAGACTCAGGGATTTCGAATTCAATCCCTGGATTGGGGAAGCTCCCACATGCAGTGAAGCAACTAAGCCCATGCACCACAACTGTTGAGCCAGTGCTCTGGAGCCGGGAACCACAACTACTGACCCCACGTGCTGCAACTACTGAAGCCCATGCACCCTGGAGCCCGTGCTCTGCACCAAGGGAAGCCACTGCAATGAGGAGCCTGAACACCTTAACTAGAGAGTAGCCCCTGCTTGCCACAACTAGAGAAACCCCACAGGCTGCAATGAAGAAAGTGCAGCCAAAAATAAATAAATAAAAATTATATGCATATAAAATAATCATAGGGCTCACACCCTGGGTGAAGGAGGAAGAGGAGGAAGGGAGAAGCTTTTTGATTTATGTCCTTCCTTATCACTCAAACTTTTTACAATAAGCAGATATTCCTGTTGGAGATCGATTTAATTGGCCTAAAGGTTAAAAATCAAAAGACTAGACAAATCTTGTTAGTTCCCTTCCTCTTCTATTCATCCTGTGAAACCATTGCCTGCAACAGCTCTGCAATAGGAGAGCAATCAGAAAACGTCATAAGAGATGGGTACTGTTGCTTCCTCGCTTACTGACCCAGTCCCCATCACTGAATCAGCCAGGCCCTATTAGCAAGTTGAGTGTTAACAATGAGAAAAAGGAGCTTCCTTGGTAGTCCAGTGACTAAGACTCCGAGCTACCATTGCAGGGGGTGTGAGTTTGACTCCTGGTAGGAAAACTAAGATTCCACATGCCACAACTGGCTGCTGCTAAGTTGCTTCAGTTGTGTCCAACTCTGTGTGACCCCCAAAGACGGCAGCCCACCAGGCTCCCCCATCCCTGGGATTCTCCAGGCAAGAACACTGGAGTGGGTTGCCATTTCCGTTTCCAATGCATAAAAGTGAAAAGTGAAAGTGAAGTCGCTCATTCGTGTCCGACTCTTAGCGACCCCGTGGACTGCAGCCTACTAGGCTCCTCCATCCATGGGATTTTCCAGGCAAGAGTACCGGAGTGGGTTGCCGTTTTCTTCTCCGCCACAACTGGCACAGCCAAATAAATATGTCTCAAACAGTAAAGACTCTGCCTGCAATGCAGGAGACCTGGGTTCAATCCCTGGGTCAGGAAGATCCCCTGGAGAAGGGTATGGCTACCCACTCCAGTATTCTTGCCTGGAGAATTCCATGGACAGAAGTCCTGGCAGCAAGTCCACGGGGTCACAAAGAGTTGTGCATGATTGATCAACTAACACTTTCACTTTTTATCACCTTAAAAAAAATAAACACTGAGAAAAAAGAGCTGGAATAAGCTCCTACTGTGTTCCATGTGTCTGAGCCCTAAACAACAAGTGCCTTGAGCTCATCACAAGAAGGAGCAGAAAAGTCATTTATCTTTAATAGATTTAAAAAAAAAAAAAAAAGCCTGTTTGATCAGTTTGTGGAGAGAGAAGGAAGTAGCAGAAAGTTATGGAGACGCCAGTCACATGCTCCCTATTCTCCCATCCTGCACCAAGGAGGCAGGATACACTCCTGACCCAGATGTTTCCTGTGATGGGAATGTGGTCGGTGTGACAGTGGCCCCCTGTCTGTTCCCAGTGATGCACAGTGGCCATGGTGCTCAGGAGGGATTTTTTGTTTTTTATTACTTTACTCTCACCACAATCAATACAATATCTAAGCTGGAATTTTTTCAGCTGTGGAAGTTTTTCATCTGTTCCCTCTCCTATGATCTCACCAGTTTTCTTATTCAGAACTCCTCTTGGATTAGAATTTCTCAGTCTTCCATGACTCTCAACTTCACATTTTCATTTCTCTATCTTTTGGTGCTTTTTTGTATGTAATTTCTTTCTCTCCTTGGATCGACTCATCTATCAGCTATTCTAGCCTCTTGTTTAGCCTGCATATTGGAGTCTTTTTATTACCAAGAGCAATATTTTTCATAACTGCCTGTTCACATTTAATCATCTCCTGATCCCCTTGCAGAGGTCCTCTTCTCTCCTTACCTCTTCAGTACATAACATTATGTTAAACTTGAAAGTAATATCCAGGGACTTCCCTGATGGTCCAGTGATTAAGAACCTGCCTTCCCTTGCAGGGGAAGCAAGTTCGATCCCTGGTTAGGGAACATTTGGCTGTGCTGGGTCTTCATTGCAGTGTGTGGGCTTCTAGTTGTTATGTGTGGGCTCAGTAGTTCCAGCGTGGGGCTCCTCTCATGGTGCACAGGCTTAGCTTCCCTGTGGCATGCAGATCGTATGCAGACAGCTTGGCATGTATGCGTGATATGTTGCTTCAGTTGTGTCTGACTCTGCGACTCCATGGACCATAGCCCGCCAGGCTCCTCTGTCCATGGGAATCTCCAAGCAAGAATAACGGAGTGGGCACCATGCCCTCCTCCAGGGGATCTTCCCAACCCAGGGATCGAACCTGAGTCTCCGGCATTGGCAGGTAGGTTCTTTACCACTAGCACCACCTGGGAAGCCCCAAATCAACATGGCTCACTGGTGGGCAGCTTCCAGTCTTCCTGCATGCCACAGGGAAACTGAGCCTGTGCGCCACGAAAGGAGCCCCCACGCTGGAACTACTGAGCCTTCACATCACAGCTAGAAGCTCACATGCTGCAGTGAAGACCCAGCACAGCCAAAAGAAAGCAATACTCACATATTGTACCCAACACCTATTGAGAGGATCTAAAAAGGATTGAGTTGTTGGACATTTCAAGGATGTGTGAAGAGGGTAGCTTTGGAGAGGATGTTGGAGTGCTCTGAGTGTCACTGAACCCCGGCAAAGGGGAGATTGAAGCGCAGTTTATCTTTTAACCCCAACCTTGGGGGTCCCATGCACAGAACCGAATGTGTATTCCCTGCTGTTGGAGACAAAAAGAGGCTGGATGCCTGGTTCACTGGAAGGAGGCCAAGGGCCAGTGAATACAGAGGAGGTGGCAGTGTCTGGGGAAACCAGAGGCTAAGGAGGAAAGCTGAGTTGTGGACTAGTCTGAGTTCTCCAGAGAAACCCCAAGGGCTTCACCTACAGGGGCCACCAAGGGTTCTAAGCATCATCCCTGTTTGCCAGGACAGTCTAAGCCCCTTGGACCTCCGGGGTCCTGTGGCCCAAATGGCAGGGCAGCTTGCATGGCAGCCTGGACCAATGAAGAGCCTTCTCTTGCTCTGAAAGTTAAGTCGCTCAGTCGTGTCCGACTCTTTGCGACCCCATGGACTGTAGCCTGCCAGGCTCCTTAATCCATGGAATTTTCCAGGCAAGGATACTGGAATGGGTTGCCATTTCCTTCTCCAGGGGATCTTTCTGACCCAGGGATAGAACCCGGGTCTCCCGCACTGCAGACAGACTCTTTTCTGTCTGAGCCACCAGTGAAGTCCTCGCTTGTTCTGAGCCACACTCAAAACTAGCACCTTTCCAGATCACTCAATAAATGGTCAGGAGGAACATATCATATGAGGAATATGTTATCCCCCAAATGCAGATAGACCCACTGGGTGTTGTGCCACATTTTTGGTTGTTAGAGGGGCCTGAGCAACAACTTATTCTTTATCTTAGATGCAATATTTTGACGTGCCTACGCCACTTGAGCCCTAGAAGTTTCACTAAGGTACAAGGTCCCTGCATTTTTGTTAGGTTTATTTCCCATCCTTTAACATTCAAATACCAATAATTTGCTACTTCTTGCTCAGTAGGTCTAATCTGCATAATGTCATCAATGTAATGGGCCAGCGTGATATCTTGTAGAAGGGAAGGGTGATCAAGATCCCTGTGAACTAAATTATAACATAGGGGCTGGAGAGCTGATATACCCCTGAGGCAGGACAGGGAGGGTGTATTGCTGACCTTGTTAACTGAAAGAAAACTATTTCTGGTGACCTTTACCAACAGGTAATGAGAAAAAGGCAATTTCCAGGTCAATAACTGCATACCAGGGGATGTGTGGAGTTGCTTACACAATGAAATCATGTCTGATACAGCAACTGCAATTAAAAACACCACCTGGGCACTTCCCTAGTGGTCCAGTGGTTGGGTCCACCTGCCAATGCAGGGGACACAAGTTCGATCCTAGTCCAGAAGTATCCCACATGCCATGGGGCAACTGAGCCCAAGTGCCACAGCTACTAAGCTGACATGCTCTAGAGCCTGTGCTTAGCAACAAGAGAAGCCAACGCAATGAGAAGCCTATGCACTGCAACTAGACTGTAGCTCCCACTCGCCACAACTAGAGAAACCCTGTGCACAGCAATGAAGACCCAGTGCAGCCAAAAATAACTTTTTTAATCTTAAAAAGAACACCACCTGGTTAAGCTTATAATATTCCATGATGCACTGTCATTCTCCAGGATCCACCCTTCTTCAACAGAGGCCAAATAGGTAAGGTGAAGTGGGTGGGGTAGGAACCTACTCCTGTATCTTTCAAGTCCTTGATAGTGGCACTAATTTCTGTAGTACCCCCGGGAATGTAGTACTGCCTTTTGAGTTACTAATTTCCTAGATAGCGGCCCCTTTAGCAGCTTCCACTCAGCCTTTCCAACCATGATAGCTCTCACTCCACAGGTCAGAGAGCCAGTGCGGGAATTCTGCCACCCAGCGGGTGTATCTCTCTTCCACTTATGCTCTCCAGAACCAGGGAAATAGCCACAGAATGTGCTCAGGGACCCACTGGTCCACTGTGACACAGACCTGAATTAAGCCCATTGATCATCTGACCTCCAAAATCCCTGACTCCACCAAAGTCACTTTAGGTGGACCACAGTGACATGCTGGGTCTACCAAAATCACTGTTAGTTCAGAGTCAGTGTCCAGTCATCCCCAGAATCCCAGATTATTTCCTTTTCCCCAATGCAGTTACCCTGATAAAAGGCTGTAAGTCAGTCCCTTCAGGAAATATGAGAGGAAGAGTAACAGTACCATGTTTGGTAATGTTCCAGCGTCCTTCCTAAGGGCACCAGGCACCACCCCCCTTCATTCTGGGCCTATAAACTGGCTCAGGTCTGAGGATTGACTGGGAGGCCATAGTCTTCTGGTATTTTCTCCTTCTTTCTCTTCTTCTTTTTAATTTTATTGGGGTATAGTTGATTTACAATGTTGTATGAGCTCCAGGTTTACAGCAAAGTGATTCAGATATACATATATTCATTCTTTTTTGAATTCTTTTTCCTTATAGGATATTACAAAATACTGAGTAGAGTCCCCTATGCTATACAGTATGTCCTTCTTGGTTACCTGTTTTATATATGTGTATATGTTAATCCCAATCTCCTAATTTATCCCTCTCACCCACGTTTCCCCTTTGGTAACCATAAGTCTGTTTTTGAAATCTGCAAGTCTGTTTCTATTTTGTAAAAAAGTTCATTTATATTATTTTTAATCAGATTACACACATGAGTGATATGATATTTGTCTTTCTCTGACTTACTTCACTTACATGATAATTTCTAGTTCCATCCATATTGCTGCAAATGGCATTATCTCATTCTTTTTTGTGGCTAATATTCCACTTATATATATGTGCTACATCTTCTTTATCCATTCATCTGTTGAAGGACATTTAGGTTGCTTCCATTTCTTGGATAAATGGTGCTGCAACACATAGTTCTCTGTTTTTAATGTTTTAGGTTAGACTTTTTTTTCCCTTGACCTAGAATTTTTCTGTTTCTACAGGTTGAGTAAGGAGGCTTCCTATCTATTTCACTTCTAAGAGCACTGTGATCAACCAGCCAATGCCCTAGGTCTATGTGAGTCAGACTATCCTGATCGCTGCCCTGACTCTGCTGTCCATTACACTAACCACATCCACCTTGCTTTGGTGGCTGATTGCCACCATTTGGCTCCTGCCACCCCTGGATGCGATTACTCCCATTGCATTTAGGTCTCAATTAGTGCAGCTCCCACTGAGAGATCTGACCTGCAGAAAAGGGTGATCACATTGTTCTTCAAGGATGCCAGGGCTCCCCTCTCACACTTATTTCTCACAGTGGTAGTGAAAGATCTTTGCAGAGAATAATACTGTATGTTTTAACCTAAATGTGAAATCCAAAAACTAAAAAAAAAAAAAAGAATATAACAAAATACAAACAGACTCACAGATACAGAGAACAAACTAACGGCTCCAGTGGGGAGAGGGGTAGGAGGAGGGGCAAGATAGGTGAAGGAGGTTAAGAGATACAAACTAGTAGGTATAAAATAAATAACACACAATTTAAAATGGATAACCAACAAGGACCTACTGTATAGCACATAGAATTCTGCTCAGTGTTATGTGGCAGCCTGGGTAGGAGAGGAGTTTGGGGGAGAACGGATACATGTATATGTATGGTTGAGTCCCTTTGCTGTTCACCTGAAATGATCATAACATTGTTAACTGGCTATATCCCAATACAAAATTAACAGTTTAAAGAATAAATAATTTACATGAAAACAAACATAAATAACTAACATACAAGGATACAGTGTGCAGTACAGGGAATATAGCCAATATTTTATAACTTTAAATGGAGTATAATCTATAAAAATACTGAATTGCAAAATATTGTATTGTACACCTGAAACTAATATAGTCAACTATAATTCAATTTTAAAAATAAAATAGAATAAAATAAAATAAAAATTAAGGTATGTCTTCTGGACCCTCCCAGTGGGAGACAGAGAGATTTATTATGTTGGCTCGCGTGATTTGGCTGACAAGTCCCAAGATCTGCAGTTGGCCCAGTAGAGACCCAGAGGCGCCAATGGTTTGGTCCCTGTTGAGCCTGGAGGCCTGAGAACCACAAAAGCCAATGGTATAAATTCCAGTCCAAGTTTGAGTCTGAAGACAGAAATCTGATGTCCCAGCTTGAAAACAGTTGGACAGAGAAGAGAGAGTTCTTTTTTTTAAAGTAGTTTTTATTGATTTATTTATTTGAAGTATAGTTGCTTTACTTGGCTAGATCAGTTTCTGAGTTCGGTAAAGTGAATCAGGCATGTGCGTGCATGCTCAGTAGCTCAGTCATCTACAACTCTTTGTGATTCCATGGACTGCAGCCTGCCAGACTTCTCTGTCAATGGAATTTTCCAGGTGATAATACTGGAGTGAGTTGCCATTTCCTACTCCAGGGAATCTTCCCAACCCAGGGATTAAACCCACATCTCCTGCATTGCAGGAAGAGTCTTTACCACTGAGCCACCTACGTACATATATATCCCTTCTTTTTGGATTTCCTTCCCATTTAGGTCACCACAGAGCACCAAGTTGAGTTTTTTGTGCTATATAGTCAGTTCTCATTAGTTGTCTATACATAGTATCAATAGTGTATACATGTCAATCTCAATCTCCCAATTCGTCCCACCACCTCCTTTTCCCCTTTGGTATCCATACATTTGTTCCCTGTATCTGTGTCTCTATCTCTGCTATGCAAATAAGATCATCTATAACATTTTTCTAAATTCCACATATATGCATTAATATATAATATTTGTTTTTCTCTTTCTGACTTACTTCGCTCAGTATCAGTATCTAGCTCCTTCCATGTCTATGATTCCATGTCTCTGCAAACAACACAATTGTGTTCCTTTCTTACTTTGCCTTTTTATTCTACTCAGGCTGTCATTGGATTGGAGGAGGCCCACCCATGGTGGGAAGGGAAATGTGCTTTACCCAGTCTACCAATTCAAACATTAATCTCATCCAGAAACACCCCCACAGACACACCCAGAATCATGTTCATCCAAATATCTGGGAGCTCCATGGCCCAGCCAAGTTGACACATAAAGTTAACCATCACAAGCTGGAAAAACAAAATCATTGTCTATCTGGGGCTCAAAGTCTGAGAGTTTCAGCAGGAAAACCTCAAAAAGAACTCACAAAACTACTCACAGGAGAAAGAATCAGCTTTAAATCTCAGCCTGTCTCAGGGATCCCAAACCCAGATTTTCACTGTTCCAATGAAGTAAGACCCTTCCTGATCCCCCTTTACCATCTCCCCTTCTTGAACTCCAATCTCAGACAGGCACAATGGCAGCAGGTGAAGGAGGAGGAGGTTTAAGAGATAGAAACTTCCATGTTTCATGGAAGCAACCTAGATGTCCATCAGCAGACAAATGGATAAGGAAGCTATGGTACATATACACAATGGAATATTACTCAGCCATTAAAAAAATACATTTGAATCAGTTCTATTGAGATGGATGAAACTGGAGCCCATTATATAGAGTGAAGTAAGCCAGAAAGAAAAACACCAATACAGTATACTAATGCATATATATGGAATTTGAAAATGGTAACGATAACCCTATATGAGAGACAGAATAAGAGACACAGATGCATAGAACAGTCTTATGGACTCTGAGGGAGAAGGTGAGGGTGGGACGTTCTGAGAGAATAGCATTGAAACATGTATATTATCTTATGTGAAACAGAACACCATTCCAGGTTCAATGCATGAGACAAATGCTCAGGGCTGGGGCAATGGGATGACCCAGAGGGATGGGATGGGGAAGGAGGTGGGAGGGGGGTTCAGGATGGGGAACACATGTAAACCCATGGCTGATTCATGTCAATGTATGGCAAAAACCACTACAATATTGTAAAGTAATTAGCCCCCAACTAAAATAAATAAATTTATTAAAAAAAAATATATATATATATAAAAGAAACTGACTACACCCTTCCCTGAAGTAAGGAAGCCAACTGCCAAAGACAAAAGAAGCTTTATATCTCCTGAGAGAGTTCAAAGTTTTTATTACTATCTGGGAAGAGGCAATTTTAATCATGAATGCAAACTCCTAGTTAAAATGACTGTAGAGCTTTCTGTTGTCCAGAATTAAGCAAAACAATCTCAACTGGCAGGGGGAAAAACTGCCACCACTAAATTTAAGGAAGGGTGGGAGACATTGCATGAGTTTTAGATTTTCCAATTATCTATTATTTCCATCTCTTCTGTTATGAATTCTTATTTGTCGAGTCTGTAAAATGTGCCTCCTGATGTTCTTTGTCTCTTTTGTTCCTCAGCTCGTTCTGCCAGGTTTTTTCCATGAACAAGTCCTTGCTTGGTAAGCACTTTTGCAGCTGACTTAGACCATTCTTCCTGGTTTGCACACTCAGGACTGGGACTTAAGTCATGGACTTTCAGACGTTTGCTCTCAGCCAACACGATTCCAGTGCTGTAGCCCTTGCTCAACCAGCCCAGTTCCTCAGTTTAACAAAGATGCCTCTTTTTCTTCCTGCAGCATGGGCAAGCAGCACGTTTCTGGAGTTTTTTCAGCCCCCATTCACTGGATAGGCAAGACAACCAGCCCCTTCCTCAGTTTCATGCAGCGAGCGCAGGTCCACTCTCCTGCCAAGCATGGGGTGCCCTCATCTCTGTTCTCACATGAGTCTTGAGGCCCACCCTATGGACAGTATACCCAGTACCTTCTACCCTTGGGCTACATTTCACCAGTCTACACAGTAGGCTTATTCTTCATTGTTAGTCCACAAAGATTGATTGATTCACTGATTTATTGTGTGTGTGTGTGTGTGTGTGTGTGTGAATTTCATCAATCACTCCTCTGTGGAGGTTACAGAGAGGATTTGATGTGTGCTCACTCCACCATTTTGATCAAGGTCTTCCAGGCACATCTCAGACACTACTGAGCTAGACAAGCAAGAAGCATGCCCCAGGGACTCCCCTGGTGGTCCAGTGGTTAAGAGTCTGCCTTCCACTGCAGGGGACTCAGGTTTGATCCCTGGTCAGGGAACAGGGATCCCACTTGCAAAAGGGCAAGTGGGCCAGTGTGCAGCAACTGCTGAGCCCGTGCTCTAGTGCCTGCGTGCCACAACTAGAGAACCTGCATGCCACAACTAAGACCTGACGCATTCACATAAATAATTTTTTAAAAAAAGAAGAAGCATGCTCCAGACCCAGTTGCTGATGCCAAGCAAGGCCTTGTGGGACTCCTGGGCATGGAGGCCTTTTTGTCCCCCATTCCTTGTAGGCAAGACTCCAGACTCCATGACTTTCTCTGAGTTCCAAAGGGCAGAACAGTTGCTAATCAAAGGAGAAGCAGCAATGAAACCACCTGAGGCAGAAACTCATCAATATTAGGAGAGGACTACCTAGGACTCTGCACATACCCTAGTCTTGTCAGCAATCCACCCTTTTGAAACTGCAGAAGAAACAAGAATATATGTGCTAAGTCATTTCAGTCGTGCCCAACTCTTGGCGACCCCATGGACTATAACCTGCTAGGGTCCTCTGTCCGTGGGATTATCCAGGCAAGAATACTGGAGTGGGTTGCCATGCCCTCTCCAGAGGATCTTCCCAACCCGGGGATCGAACCCACGTCTCTTAGGTCTCCTGTGTTGGCAGGCGGATTCTTGACCACTAGTGCCACCTGGTACTGTCTTGATCCTTATCACAATCTCCTGCCTGCTTATATAACATTTCCCTACTCACCAGGGTGGGGGGCACATTTCTTGAAGCACTAGCTTCCTGTTTTTCCCCTTTACCTGGCCAAGTAATAAAGCCACTCTTTCTTTCTCTTCCATAACTCTGTCTCAGTATTCTGTTTGGCATTGGTGTGCAGAGAGCCAAGGTTTTGGCAACAATCTCAGTCTTGACAGAGTGGTCAGGCCCATTTCCAAAGTGGGAACACTTTCCTTCAGTGATAGGAGGAGTTTTCTTATTAGTGACTAAAGCAGAAACCTTATCCTCTCCTGTCCTGTCCCACTGAGAAGAGTGGTCACTTCCTCACAGGAGCTGACACAGGGCAGGCCGGAAAAATGCCCTGGAGAGCCACAGTTCCAGAGGCCTCCCCAAGCCCTCCTCCTCATGTAAGAAACTTGAGGGGGGACTCAGGACCTTCAGATAAAATCTCAGGTGCAAACGCTGATAACACGGAGGCCAGACTGCTCCTCCTTCAGACTCAATGAGCTCTCAGCCTCCATCGTGCTCCTCACTGGACTCCTGTTCCCTCCAGGGGCTGCACCTTCAGCCTAACTTGGCCTTGGCTGATTCCTCCAAGTCTTGAAGCTCTAACAACCAAGTAGGGTAAGAGCAGAAAGGAGAGGGGCATGAGCGCTGCCCACTGGGGCAGGTGGGAAGTCCAGACCCATGCCCTCCATGTACACGGCCACCTCCATACCATACCCATCTCTAGGACCTGGGCTTTTGGCTTTTAGGCAACACATTTAGAACCACACCTCAGACCCAAACTTCTTATCAGTTCTTCAACCTGAAGGTTGTCTTTGCCAACCCCAAGTTAAAATTCTCCTTCAGAGTTTAAAACTTTGTTAGAAAAGGAAATAAAGAGAAAAAGGAAGGAAAGAGGGAGGGGGAAAGAAAGGAGGGAGAGAGGAAGTAGGTATAAAGGAAAGAAAGGCATGAGGGAAAAAGAGAGGAAAGGAGGAGGCAGAAAGGAGACAAATCCTTTTCTCAGACAAAGAGATTATCTCATAAATTAAAACTGAGCTGCTTACAGTTACCCATATTAAAATTTTAGCATTTACTTGCTGCCTTCTGCTAAATTAAAACTCTTCATTTAAAATACAGTAATTCTTCCACCCCACTGGCCCTCCATAGCCTAGGCTTAAGTGTGTTAGTTGCTCAGTCATGACTGACTCTTTGCAACCTCATAGACTGTAGCCCGCCAGACTCCTCTGTCCATGGAATTCTCCAGGTAAGAATACTGGAATAGGTAGCCATTCCCTTCTCCAGGGATCTTCCCAACTCAGAGAGTGTACCCTGGTCTCCCACGCTGGAGGCAGATTCTTTACCACCTGAGCTACCAGGGAAGCCCAACCTAGGCTTAACCTGAGGGCTATTTCATTTTGACCCGTTTCTAAGTGCAAGATTCCAAAGTCTTCAGTGAAACGGGCATTACCTGGGAAATCCCTTCAGTGTGGGTAATGTAGGTGGGACAGCATCAGCAGGCCCAAGCTCTGGGGTGTGATCTCCTAAGGCTAGAAACCTGTAGTAACATCAGTAGACAGCTTGGCAGAAGACTTACTGGCATCTCCAGGAAATTTGGAGATATGTGGCCACCTTGTAGATGGGTGATTTGAAAGCACAGGAGCAAATGTAGAAGTTACTTCGGTTTACACAGGCACTTATTTTTTTCAACAGTCAGGTTTTTTAAGGTTGTTTTTTAAAATTTCCCCAGTGGGGTCCATTGGAGGGACCGGGGACACGAACCTCCTCCCATAGGAGAGTTTGTCCTTTTGCTTTGGGGGCTTTTTGCAGGTACCTGACAAGGCTTCTCAGGTTTTCCTCCAAGGTCCTTCATGGGGTTTACTGCCGCTCCTGCGCTGGTGGCCCCTCACCCACCTGTGGGTACTCCCACCTCCAGGGAAGATAGATTTTCCAGGCATTTTTGTTTGATCCTTGAGGACCTGACAGCCAGAAAGAGAAAACTGTAATTTGGGGTCACCTCTTGTGTGCCGGTTCCAAATGTCACACAGTCTGGGTACCAAAATGGTTTAACATGATTCCCCTGTCATGGGAACAATCTGCCCACCCCCCCCAAAAAAACGTCAGCTAAACCCTGGGATAGGCTATAGAACACAGGAGAAAATATCAAAAACTGCTTTTTAAAGAGGTAGGGAAGGGTAGCACAGAGGAAAGACTGGTAGACAGAGGCCTGAGGCAGAGGCCAAGGTGCAGCAAGGAGGGAGAGCCACAGGGGCACTGAGCAGAGCCCTTCATGGTGTGCTAGGGACAGACTGAGCACGAGTGAGGATATGGTGTCTGCTAAATTCTAAATCCACTGGTGATGGTGGAGGTTTGCCAGGGACCAAGCCCATGGAAGTTCCGCAGTTGTCATTCTAGAGTTCTCATTCTAGGAAATCTGCCTGAGTTTTTTCTTTTCTCTCTCCAGGAAACCCAGGGCACTTCCAGGCAAATGGGAACAAAAGAAGGAATTTCCAGAACTCAACACAAGGTGGCGCCAGACACCCGTGGACGTGATGAGGTCCCCACTCCAGATGGGCGCAGAAGCTGGTCCCTAAAGGGGCCCAGTCAGGCCAGATTCCAAGGAAACTGAGAACTCTGAGCACCCACAGGAAGTTAGCCAAAGGGAAAAACAGGGCACACAGAAAAATAAGAAAAATTATCTAAGAGATGGGGAAGGGTAGCACAGAAGCTAGACAGAGTCTACAGTCTGTAAAAGGAGCTTATAAAGAGTTTTGCCAGGGAATCCCTGGAAAGACAGGAGATGGGCAAGTGCAGAGAGACAGGAAGGGGAGGCTGTTGCAGGCATTCAGCAGGTCATGGCCTAGGCCAGGGAAGGGTGGTGGAGAAGAACGCCTTCTGACTGACGTAGCTACGTTTACCAGTTTACATTTACAGATATGCTTCTTAGATTCAGTGAGTCAACAAGCCCAACAGGATTCAATAACAAGACTCAGTAGAAATACATTTTGTTCATCTTCTTTGAGAATTCGTTGTATTAACATTTGCTCTTTTCATGTACAGTTATGGACCCATGACTTTGCAAATGTGTTGTGCCCATTGATATCAGCCAGTATTCTCCTTTTGATGTTCACATTGTCCCAACTTTGGCTGAGGCGAATTTACCTCTTTTAGATTGATTCCTTGCATAATTTTGAATGACCCAATTATTTAAAGCTTTTTGCTTCTGGCCCAACAAGGTGTAAGTGTCCTGGCATTATTACCTTGCTCATTTCTACCCCAGACCAGGTATGGAATCAGACATTGTTCCAAGAAGCCCTGGCTCCTTTTGAGAGAAAAATAGGAAAAAAAAAAAAAGCAAAATATAGGGTACATTGCAACTAGGCCACTTCGGTGGCAAAAAGCCCCAAAGGAAATCTACTTCTAATGTAATGTTTTATAAAGGCATGACTTCATTTTGATATACTTAATTCAGTTCCAGTAATACACTGCTCCTACTCAAATAATTGAGTGTACCATTGACCTTCCCTTTCACTAATCCTGAAATCTAGTTTCCTATCCAAATAAACATAATTATTTACTTGCTGTGACAAGAGAATAGCTCAAGAAAAAATACACTGTCAGTACAAACAGTAGAAATACTGAGTGAAGTTTTTGTTTTAGGCTGCACACTCCTAAGGACTTGTTGCCAAACTGTTTGCTCTAGAGTCACACTTAATCTGAGCTTCCCCAGTGGCTCAGCAGTAAAGATTCCATCCACAGTGTAGGAAATGTGGGTTCTAATTCCTGGGTCAGAAAGATCCCCTAGAGGAGAACGTGGCAACCCACTCCAGTATTCTTGCCTGGAGAATCCCATGGGCAGAGTAGCCTGGAGGGCTACAGTCCAGAGGGTTGTGTTGAGTGCTATAGTCCATAGGGTCCTGCACTTCAGGACACGACTGACGTGAGTTAGCACACACGCACGCTTAGTCCCCTACACTGTGGAAGGACTTAACTAGCATCGTGGTTCTGCTGTTTCCATTTATTTTCATTCAGAGGAAGCTGCAATCTGCCCTCACCCCACCCCTCCATTTTCTGCTCCATCTTGTCATTTTCCCATAGGACTTATATACTTCCAATATTATAGATAATTCACTTAATAATGACAAACACTGTTATTATTTTATTATTATTCCTCTCCCCTGCCCCACCATCCAAAGGTAAGCCTCATGGAACCAGGATTTTGTTCCCTGGACCCTGGCAGCATCTGAAGGCAGGACTAAGAAAAATGCGCTTGACTCTGGGGTCAGGGGTTTCTGCTCATTGAGCATCATCAAGGACCATGAGAGATGGTCAGTATTCCTGTTGTAGTTACTAATCACACCATTTTCACTCATTGAAGAATCCAGGTGATAGGGGAAAATCAATTGGAGGAGAGGCCAGGGAGTCAGAATACCAGTACTCCAGGACAGATGGAATGGCCAGCTATGGGGGAGGGCGCCCCTCTACTCTCAAGGACCAGCTCAATGTTTGGTGCATGGTCAGACTTCCATAAATGATTCTGGGGATGTGGAAGGACAACAGGGTAATTGAGGGAAATGTCTGGATACCTGTATAAACCTGCAAGGTGGATGGGCAAGGAACTAGTTGTGAGAGGGATGCAAGCAGAGGGAAGTCAAGGGTCATTTCTGAGTTCTGGGTCTGGACAGGTGACAGGGCAACTGTGGCCCGAGGGTAGAGGGTAGGGGAGAAGAAGGAGGGGGTCATGACTGGTGGAGTAGTAGAGTCTTTATTCCTGCAAACTAAAAATATGATTCCAGTTTGGCCAAAGGTAAAATGAACATATACTCTTCATAAAAGAATCGAACAATGCAGAACCATACAAAATGGTACAAAAAAGAAAATCTCCAGTGATCTCATCTTAGAGAGAGCCCCTCTTCTGCCCCTTGAAACCCCTGCCCAGGTGGAGAGAGAGCTGGGGGCCTCTGCTTATAGGGGAAACACCTGGCTGCAGCAGTTAGACTGTCTCCACCTCAATGCTGGCTGGAAGGGGCCCAGGAAGTGAGGGTGGAAACAAACCAGCTCAGAGGCTCCAGAGCTAGGAAGGGTGGGGTCCATGAAGGGAGACCCAGGCTTTGCCCAACAATCACTTCAGCCCTCAAGAGACTCCCCCTCCATCCCTTCTCTGACCCTGACTCTTCCTCACCTGGTGGGCGAGAGGGTCAGGAAGAGGCTTCAGTCATGGGTCCAGGATGAACATGCCGGGAGAATTAAGGACACCCTGAAGGGCTAGCTTAAAGGAAAGAGTTCCCCAAGGGATTTCCTGTAGTGTGAGGCCCTCAGGAATACCCAGGAGCACCTTGCCTCAGTCAGAGCCCCCATGCAGCCAGACGCTGTCCCCTACTCTACCCCTGCTCCATCCCCTACCTGGGCTTACCCTCAACATCCTAACCAAAGGTGGCCTTCATGCAGCCTGGACTCAAGGTTGATGATGTAACTCGAACCCTAATGACCACTGTTTTGGAAGAAACCAAAATGATTACCCAAGGTGACTTCTTTTTATTTTTCATGCTGTACAGTAACAACGCCACAGGAAAAAGGAACACAGAAAACATTACACTTATGATGGACAGCCTTCTGCAGTCTCGTCTCATCGTGCACACTCATTTCAGCTGCTTGTCCTCAGCGTCCACATCCTATTCACCCTGCACAGCATTTCACAGTTCAGCAGCATCCATGCGCAGCCCATTTTCAGTGGGGCTGTAATCTCCCTCTAGGCCACAGATCTTATTGCTGGCTGAGCCATTCAGTCACCTCTGCACAGGCGGGCTACAGTCCATAGAGTCACAAAGAGTCAGATGTGGCTGAAGTGACTTAGCCCACATGCACGCACAGGCATTTGGCTTGAAGTGAAATCAACCTTGTAACCACCCTTCCTTTCATCTTCAAAGTTTCCTCCAGGAAAGTGGCCATTGCTTGTGTAGTCTCTGATCATCCCTGTTACACACGGACCTGCTGCTCTTCAGAAAAGCAGAACCAATCACAATGTACAATGTTGCCAATTTACCGACAGCTCTGCAAGTGGCAGAGAGATAATATGTATATATATATACACACACATGGTTTAATGGTCAAGTAATTAACCATTGTACAGATGACAAAACTGAGGGGCAGAGAGACTAAGTCATTTTCCCCCAGGGTCATCCTGCTAGTAGACGGCAGAGATCCAGTGTTGGAGGTCACACTGACCCCCCTCTTAGCACTCCATCAGTCATACCACCCTGCCTCTGGCAGTTGCTTCTAGATGTGGACATAGCAGGCTCTTCTCTTGTCTTTTGTCCTTGAAGGAAAACAAGCATGGCCTTTCCCCTCGTGGCTTCTGTGTCCTACAGCCCAGATTTCTTGGCTTCATCTGCTAGATCCAGGCCTTGAGGAGCTCCTCAGAAGACAGCCCTGAAGTCACACAGGCTTCTACCTCTTCTTTTCTGCAGCTGATTAACTTCTGGGGTGAGTTTGTTATTTTCTGAAAGACAATTTTCATTCATATTCACTAGGTTAATAGTCATAGTCAGAGTTGAAGAGAATATCACCAAAAATCCCAACTATTTGACTCATTAACTTTCTAGCAGCTAAAAAGCCCAAAGAGACTTCCCTAGTGGTCCAGAAGTTAAGAATCCGCTTTCCAATGCAGGGGACACAAGTTCAGTCCCTGATCAGGGAAGTAAGATTTCATGTGCCTCAGAGCCACTAAGCCCATGCTTTGCGACTATTGAACCCACACACTCTGGAATGAGCCACAGTTAGTGAGTCTCTGAGCCACAACAGATTTCCCACATACTGCAACCAAGACCCAATGCAGCCATATAAATAAACTTAAAAAAAAAAAAAGACCTAAAGACAATTCTAACCCCTAGAGCATGGGCTTGCCATTCTACTGAGGTCATTTCCCATGTCACTGACCAGCAGATCTCTTGGGGCCCTGCCTCCTCAGGGACCCTGTCCCACAAAAGCCCAGCATGTAGTGCTGGTTCCAAAACTCAGGCCTTCTTCCACCAGAGAGCTCTGAGGACAGTGGTCCAAGGCGCTCTACAAACAGCACCAGCAGGATGTCTGCTCCAGGGATGGTTTTCCATAGACAGAAGTCCCTTCCTACTCGTATTTCACTTTCTTGCCATCTTCTCCCAGTGACCCCAATGCATCGTCATAACTGATGGTAAAAATGCAGGTATATTCCTTTCAAGGTAACTCTCTCCACTGTTGCTAACTCAGTCACTTCCACCAGACTCACTTGACTCTTCAACAGCTTCTCCCAAAGCCCTGCCCATCATTACCATTATTACTCTGAAGAGTGGCACATGGGCACAGACAGGTAGGCACCATGGTTTCCTCCACCCCAGTCCCCAGGAGACAACAGCTTCATCCAGTCAGTTGCTCTGGATCTTGTTTGTAAAGAAGTGGCTTCAGGGCTTACTCCTGCATCCACAGGCAAACAATGGGCAAGGACAGTGTACAAGCAGGGCTCACCAAACAGGATGTCAGTGTGGAGCCCACCATCAATTCACACTGCCGGTCCACTTGTTCTCAGGACACTGGCTACCTACATCGGCGGTGCTGACACCTGATTGTTTCTTAAACTCTTGAGCAGCGCTATCCAATGGAAATGTACTGGGAGCTACATGTGCAATTAAAAATCCTCTAGTAGCACATTTTATAAGCTAAAAAGAAATAGGTAAAATTAATTTTAATAATATACTTTATTTTTTTAATGTTATTTCAATATATAATCAATATAAATTATTAATAAACTATTTTATACTCTCCTTGTACTGCCTTCAAAATCTATTGTTTATTTTATAGTTACAGCATATCTCAATTTGGACCAGTCACATTTCAAGTGCTTAATAATCACATACGCTAGCAGCTACTGTTTTGGATGGTGTAGTTCTAGGATGTTAAAGTGAAACAGCATAATCTCAGAATTTCGGAAGGTACAAAACTGTCATCCCGTAGGTCAGAACAGGCTTTCAAGCAAGGTTTAGCTAATATATATATATACAAACTCGAATTAGTTCTTAATGTTCAAAAATCAGGAGATTTATTATAAAGTCTAGATTTCTGGTTTCTCATTTCAAACGTAGAGCCCAGGGAGCACCAGCTCACATCCCCTCTTGGTAGGAACCTGCTTGAACTGAGAAGCAGATGCTTTCTTGAGCTGGGGCATGTGCACCTTGGTCCCCATATCCGTCTCTCCCTATTAAGTCACACTTATTGCACTGTACACTCTTTTTTTTTTCTGGGCCCTTTTTTTCTTCTGTACCTGTCTAGGCCCCTGAGGTATCTGAGTTCACAAACTTCACTTTCTTTTTTTGTTTTTAACTTTTTATTTTGTATTGGGGTATAGTTGATTATTATTCATACTTGGAGAATCCCATGGACACAGGAGCCTGGTGGGCTATAGGATCACAAAGAGTCAGACATGACTGAAGTGACCTAGCACAGCACATAGCCAATTAACAATGTTGTGATAGACAGCAAAGGAACTCAGCCATACATATACATTTATCCATTCTCCCCCAAACTCCTCTCCTATTCAGCCTGCCACATAACATTGAGTGGAGTTCCATGTGCTAAACAGTAGGTCCTTGTCAGTTATCTATTTTAAATATAGCAGTGTGTACCTGTCCATCCCAAGCTCCCTAAGTATCACGTCCCCCTGGCAACCGTAAGTTCGTTCTTTAAGTCTCTGAGTCTGTCTCTGCTCACAGACTCCACTTTCTATGAAGCGCACAGAGTCGGACTTGGGATAGTGCACTGAAGCATATCTCAATTCAGAGATGACTAACGTGCGGCCATCTTGATGTTGGCTACCCACATTACAGTGGAATGTGACAGCAAGAAGAGAAAGAATAAAGTGAGTCACAGAAGGAAAGTAAGACCTTTAGCACCAAAGCCTCCATCTCCATGAAGCAATTATGGATAAAAGACAAGGGAAACACATTATATTTTAAAATAGGGAACAGACACTGAGCAGTCTTAATATAATTCTCCTTGCATATATACTTTGGCTTTAGGCTGTTCCTTAGTGATATAAACTTGAATGGAAAGACATTCTTAATGGTATATTTCAGAGCGCAACCATCACCAACTGTAAAATTACAGATGTAGACAGGAAATATTTAATCCAAACAGATAAAACCACTTACAAGCTCAGTAGGACTTTTTGAAGCTCGTCAAGGATTTCCACTTGGTAATTTTCCATGGTTTAATTGGAAAGATGCATGGATTTTTCAAGGTTGGCTGGAAGTTGCTTTTTAATAGTTTGGAGGTTTATCTATGACTAAGGCCGATGCTGAAGTGCAGCTAGCCTGTACTAAAGTCGAGGCTGAGGATGGGGGGAGATGGCAGTGGAGGTGTGCAGCTCCAGAACTTGTTTGGGGTTTGATGGACACTAGCGATCTGTTTCTCACACAGCACTGCAGGAAATGCATATACTCAGAGAAATTGTCCACATTAAAATCTGGGGGAAAACAGAATAGAAATCAAAAGCCTTATGGAAAGGAATGCATGTAGGAAGACACTGGGACAATGTAGGAAGGATGGTAAAGGGAACAGAGAGGCAAAAGGGGGTCAAGGATCACGGCATTTATCTTCCATGGACCAAAGTGGAGATTCTCTCACAGAATCTCTTGTCTCTGGTCTCATCTCAGTTGCTTGGATTTTCCCAGAAGCTTGAGAGTCCCTTGGACTGAAAGGAGATCAGATCAGTCACTCCTAAAGGAAATCAACCCTGAATGTTCATTGGAAGGACTGATGCTGAAGGTAAAGCTCCAATACTTTGGCCACCTGATGCAAAGAGCCGACTCATCGGAAAAGACCCTGATGCTGGGAAAGATTGAAGGCAGAAGATGAAAGGGGCGGCAGAGGATGAGACGGTTAGATAGCATTATTGATTCAATGGACATGAATTTGAGCAAACTCTGGGAGATAGTGGAGGACAGAGGAGCCTGGCATGCTGCAGTCCATGGGGTGGCAAAGAGTTGGAAACGACTTAGAGACTAAACAACAAGAACAGAATGCATTAGGATTCCTAGGAGCTCTTATCATTTGAGGGCTTTCCTTGTGCTCCTGAAGTTCTGTACAGATGCAACATGGAGGGAGCTCTGGAGGCCTGCTTTTGCATTTCCCCCTACCCCTGCAAAGCACACAGGGCCTGCCCCCACTGGGAGACTCAGATCGATGGCCCAGGGTCCTCCTGGCTTGTGAGCTGTGGGAACCCCTCACCTGGGGTAGTCACTGGGCAGGTCTGGATAGTTCCCCTTCCCCAGCCAAAGGTAAAGCACTGTCCACATGCCCCACACTCACACACGTGCACCTCACCCCAAGAACCCAGGATACTCTTGGTGTATGAACTGATTCTGTTGTGTTGGAACATGTTTCTGGATGTAGCTAATATTATAATGATGGGAGAGGGCCAAGAAGGCCCGGCAGGCTGGTCCTCAGGGTAAGACTGTGCATGATTCCTGGAACGCCGAGCTCCTGGGCTGGGCTACACACCTGCTGCCTTGGCTGTGCCAGGCCCTGGGGACAAGCAGCAGAGGCCTGATGGGAGCCTGGGGGAGGCCACCTCCACCCAGAAGGGCGGTCTCCCAGCCCCTCTGATTAGAAGGGAGGTCCTTCTCCCTTCTTGGTGTAAATGCTTGTAAACCCACGAAGTGGAGGTCCATGCCCCACTCAGGCCCAGATGACATCTGGACAGCGCGTCATGCTGAAAGGAAGAAGAGCAATTACCAAGGTGTCGGGGAGCATCACCACGGGGCAGCAGGAGTGCTGGAGCAGCCGGCCCATCTTCCAGACAGAGAGCAGCGCCACCACCAGGATCAGCACAAAGCCCACGAAGGCGAACAGGGCTAGCGCCAGGGGCAGGGCCTCTCCTGGAAACAGAAAGACAGGAACTGGCTTAGGAGACATCAGTGAAGACCAGCTCGCTCGCCAGTCCTGGGCCTCCCTGGCCTTCCTGGGACTGGCTCTGCAGACGGATCAAGAGAGAAGACTCTGGCACCCTGAGATCTGACATATGCCCCAGGGACAAGAGTGACCACCATTCAATCGTTTTTCTGGAATCCAGATTGGTTTCCAGAAAGCCAAGGAAGATTACAGTCTTTTTCTTGGGAAGGAAAAGGGAGGAGCCTCGTGCATTAACCACTAGCTGTGTTTGCACGCACCTTGGCACCACTGCCAGAAGGAAGGCAGAGAGCCAGGCCCCCAGGCAGGATGAGAGGACGGCGCCCAAGAGCACAGCCCAGAAGGGAGCTGGGCAGTACTGAAAACAAAGTGTGTTTCACAATTTTTCCCTTGGCATTGATCTGTATTATGGAGGAAAATACTGAATTCAGATACACAGTCACATAATAACTCTGATGTATTAAGTCCTGGTTATGGTTAAGTGACTTACCCCAGGTCACACAGGGAGGCTGTGCTCCAAATGCTACTAAGTGATGTATCAGAAAGTGCCAAGTCTGAGCATCTGGAGATGTGGAAGTGGGGGATGGGTTATTTTCCCATCTCTCTGTCTTATTCGTGTAGCCCCTCTGGGCTGGGCTGCTCACCCACAGTGTGAAGGGTGGCACAGCCAATACAGCTACAGAGAAGCTGGGAGGGTCTCCTCAATGATTTTCAAAACTATTTTGGCAGTACACATCAAGAGATGGGGCTTCCCAGGAGGCTCAGTGGTAAAGATTCTGCCTGCCAATGCAGGAGACATGGGTTCAATCCGTGGATCAGGAAGATTCCCTGGAGAAGGAAATGGCAGCCCACTCCAGTATTCTTGCCTAGAAAACCCCATGAAAAGAGGAGCCTGGTGGGGTACAGTCCACGGGGGTGCAAAAGAGTCAAACATGACTGAGTGACTGAGCACAGAGCATGCATCAGGAGATAAACAAATGTTCAGACTCTTTCATCCGCTCCTGTGAGTAGATTCCAAAGAATAATTCCAAAGAAGAAAACATACACATAAAGCAATTCACAGCAACGTCTAGCTTAGAGCCACAGCCTCGTAACCAGCTGTCCACTGAGCTCAAAGCAGCACCGAGCACCCCAGCATGCTCTGGTGAGTTCCCTCATAGCACGAACCACCAAAGGAAACCATCTTATTTGCTTACTTGTTTATAGTCTGTCTACTCAACTAGAAGGTAAGCTCAGTGAGGGCAGGGACTTGTCTGCTATATCCCAGTGACAGTGCTGAGTAATTATTCACTGAATGAATGAATGAATCAGTGAATGAATATCATCTTCAAAAGCAGATGGAAATGGGTACTTCCGGGGGTAGTCCAGTGGTTAGGAATCCACCTGCCAATGCAGGGGACATGGGTTTGATCCCTGGTCTGGGAAGATCCTATATGACACTGAACCATTAAGCCCACGTGCCACAACTACTGAGCCTGTGCTCTAGAGCCCATGAGCTGCAACTACTGAGGCCCCCGTGCTCTGCAACAAGAGAAGCCACTGCAATGTGAAGCCTGAGCTCTGCACGTAGAGCATAGCCCCTGCTTGCCGCAACTAGAGAAATTCCACATGTAGCAAAGACCCAGCAGACAAAACTAAATAATTTTTTTTTAAAAGAGCAGATGGAAATGACCTAAATATCCCCAAGTAGAGGATGATTTACTACATCATCGGATATCAGCATGGCAGGTCAGGAGGTCAGCTATTAAAATGAGAATTGGGATACATAATATACACAAGCTTGTTCACTGCAGCATGGGTGGTAGTCACAAAACACTGGAAAGCACAGAATATGCCTAGTTATGGGGTTCTGTTACATGTATTTTGACACATCCACACATTGGCTTGTTATGCATCTTTAAAAATGAGGTAGATCCATATGTACTGACACGAACAGATGTTCACAATAGCAATACCAAGTGAAGGTGAGGGTGGTACAGAGCAGTAAGCATAGTATAGTCCCAACTGTGCTTGTGAGTTCTGGCCTCACACGATGATTGCAAAATTAAACACCACACTTGCCAAAGGAAACCTCCTCAGTGGTGTGGGGAGAATGGAAAACTTGGATCAGGAGGATCCCCTGGAGGAGGAAATGGCAACCCACTCCAGGATTCTTGCCTGGAAAATTCCATGGACAGAGGAGCCTGGCGGGCTATAGTCCATGGGCTCACAAAAGAGTCAGACACAACTGAGCTCACACACACGTACGCACACTTCTTACTCTACATACTTCTCTGTTGTCTGAATTTTTTAATGAGCTTGACCTACATGGTTTTAAAAGATAGTATAAAATGGTAATCAGAGTGTCTTCATGAAAAATGTTTTTGATATGATATTTGTGAAAAAGCAGACACAAAACATACATATAATACAACTGGAACATATGCCTACATGAAGGATAACACCCCTTGAGAGGATAATTTGGAAACAGCAGCCAAAATTCAAATGTGTATCCCTTCGACCCAGCAACTCTGCTGCCAGGAATTTATCCTTCACATACACCAGCAAATGATCTATGTACAAGGTAACTAACAAGAACATTGGCTATAATAGCAAAATATCAGGAAAAAACCTAAATACCTCTCAATAGCATGCGTGTGTGCTCAGTTGCTTCAGTCATCTCCAACTCTTTGCAACTCTATGGACTGTAGCCCACCAGGCTCCTCTGTCCATGGGATTCTCCAGGCAACAATACTGGAGTGGGTTGCCATGCCCTCTTCCAGAGGATCTTCCCAACCCAGGGATCAAATCCCTGTCTCCTGTGTCTTCTGCCTTGCAGGCAGATTCTTTGCTGCTGAGCCGCCGGGGAAGCCCACCTCTTAATAGAGGGGTAGTTAAATTAGTTATGGGTACACAACACACAATGGAATACTAGGTAGCTAGTGAAAGAAGGTTAAAGAAATTCTTTTTTAGATATGGAAAAATCCATAATATGTATAAAGTGAAAAAGACTTTATAGATCCAGAAGATCTATAAAAAGATCCAGAACAGTGCACGGAATATGCTACCATTTGTGCTAAAAAGAAGAAAAATACATAATAATTTATTCCCATTTACTTATAAATGCATTGGGAAGTTTTCAGAAAGATATACAAAGAGCTAACCCCTATGGGGAAGTGAGTAGGAATGACATGGGTGAGTAGGAATGACATGGGTGAGGAAGAGGAGGAGGAAGCCAATTCTTCCAAATTCTTATCATATTTTTTGAAATATATATGTACCAAATATTCAAAATTATATTTTAAAAACTAAAAAGCTATACACAAATGTCACTAGCAGTGTCTGTATGGCAGAATCATGGGATCTGGGGTTTCATTTTGTTTCTTTTCATTGTAGGTTTGTACACCATAGAAAATTTAAGGGAAGAAAATTAAAGAAGAGGATTCTGCAGACTTTCCATCAGGCAGCTGAGAGCAGCTGTGCTACACAGTGGGCACCCTCTCATGAGGTCTGACTTTCAGGGGCTCCAGCTGGCTCACCTGCACTGGTCCCTGATTCATAGGCAGCGGCCACCTGGTCAACCAGCTTTGCAAAGTCTGTCCTCAGGCCTCGGAAGCTTTCAGGGGAAAGTGTGCCAGATAGCTGCCAAGGGACCCCCACCCAGCCCGAGGGTGGACTTTTACCTCAGGGTTGGGGTGGGGATTAGAACACAGCACAATTTCACCACCGGAACCCGTGCAGCCTGGGGGAGCAGGTCAGGGAAACCAAGGGGAGACTCAGAGCCAGAGGAAGCAGCAGGTGCCGTGCGCCCGCAGGAGGGGCAGCCAGGCTGCCTTACCTTGCACCTTGACACATTCTGTCTGGCTGAAGGCACTGTGCCGCCCAATGGCCTTCACGAACGTCCGGGCCTTCACACAGTATGCCGCCCCGGGCTCCACCGTCTCCAGGTACACGGGAAGGACCCCGGGCCTCACCACTTTGACGTGTTCCTTTAGGAAACCAGAAAACAGTCACACCCTGAGCAGAGCGGGACAGGAAAGGGAGAGGAGGAGGGAAGGAAAGCTCTCAATATTTCCTTTCCAGCATGCACACAGAATGTTCCTCTCATTCTTTCATTTATTCATTCATTCATTTTTTTAAAATGACTTATTTATTTAGCACCTACTGTGTGCCAGGCACAGTTCTAGGCACGGAACAAAACAGGGACACACAGCACTGAACAAAACAAAAAGTTCCTGCCTTCGCGGAGCTTATGTCATATATGAGGAAGCCAGACCATTGATAACACACATCAGGTGGTGATGAGGGCTGTGAGGAATCATGGAGCAGGACAAGCAGGTAGAGAGTGACGAGGAGGCACCAGCAGAGTGGCTCAGGGAGGCCTCTCTGAAAGGCTTGTACTTGGACAGAAAGTTGACTGCGTGCTTGGCCCGGCCATGACTTCCAGAGGGTCAGTGAAGAGGAGCACTGCAGCCAGTAGGCAGTGCCTCCTCACGCATCCACCCATCCACTGTCTGTCCATCCATCTACACAGCCCTCCACCTATGCCACCCCCTGATACTTGCGGAGGCTTGTCTGGGCCAAGCCCAGGTGACTCAGGGCAGGCACTCCTCTCCCAAAGAACCTGAGGGACCCGCCTGTTCCCTGCAGCCCAGGCCCTGATCTGCTTCCACACGACTGCATCTGCCTGACTCGCCGTGCCAGGCCCTACCACTGGGCCCTGACCCAGCAGGAGTAAATGCTAGAAACCATGGCTACTCCACTTCCAGGGGAGTGTGGTGGGGCACACTCCTAATGTCCTGGCATTAGGTCAGGGGTACCCTGGGCCGGAGAAGGGTCTATCAAAGGCCAGCCAGCAACTGGCAACCCCTACACTTGGCCTGATAAAATCAGCAGGACCAGTCAGATTTCTTGTCCTGGGAACTGGTTTGAGGAACTGAATACCTGCAGCCAGAAGCAGGGACCAAGGGGAGAAGACACGGTAAGGGGAGTCAGGCACTCACAGGAAGGGGTGATGAGGGGTCAGGGCAAGCTGGGGTGAGGGCCCCAGACAGAGCGCATAGAGAGGACCCCCCAGGGGGAAGCAAGGGCTCCCCAGGCGGACGGGGGCCTCTGGGTGAGTGAGGCTGTGCAGCAGCCTGGCTCTGGGCCTGCTCCAGTCACGGATTCTGTGACGGCCCCCGACAGCACCGTGTTCATCCTTGTGACAGGGCTTCTCTGGTGACTCAGTGGTAAAGAATCCTCCTGCCAATGCAGGAAACGCAAGTTCGATCCCTGGGTCAGAAGGATCCCCTGGAGAAGGAAGTGACAACCCACTCCAGTTATTCTTGCCTGGGAAATCCCATGGACAGAGGAACCTGACCTGATGGGCTATATTCCATGGGGTCGCAAAGAGTCAGACACAACTGAGTGACGAAACAACAACAGTCCTTATGACAGCCTACTTTTTCTTGTGTTGATCTAAGTGGGTTTTATCACCGTTTCAGCTTGGACAGGGCTCCACAGGTGCACCCATGCTCCATGCCTTCTGCTGCTGCAGCTCAGCCACTCCCTCTGAGAGAACTGACCTCCCACCCAGCCTGGCCCGCAGAACCCACCCCACAGGGAGAGGCCGCGCCCCATCTAGGCGTTCCGGGTGGCCCATTGGCTTATAATTAGGGTTGTTTATAAGCTAGCTCCTGGCTCTCTGCCCCAAATTCTGCACCCAGCCCAGATGCACACCCTCAAGAAGCTGGGACCGGCCTCGTATACTTATGAAATCATCCAGTTGATCTGGAACAGCCCTGTCTGCTGCCCCTAAACAGTGGGAAGAATGGCTGAGAAGATATGCTGATGGGAGAGAAGAAATGCATTGCATAGGTATTGTGGATCCAACTGTGACAGAGTTTAAGGCAAAGAGGTGGCCCCCCTACTTCAGCGAATGTGTCCTGAGATGGCTGCCAGCCAAAGTCTGGGTGGGACCAAGGCAGTCCTTTGAGTTTGACACTGCCAGCACTGTCAGCCTACACCCATCTCTGTGTTCCCTCATTTCACCCAGGCCTGCTCATCCTCTGGCCACCCCAGTCAGTGGGCACTGCAGGGGCCAGCCTTCCTCATCCAGCTCTCAGAGCTTCTCCAAAGTCTAACTCAAAGGCCCAGGCTGCAAGTCTCACCTTGGCACCGGGCTCCCTTCTCCAGTAGGACACAAAGAACTCAAAATGGGGCCCCAGGTCTTCCAGCTTAATAAGCAGGTGGAAGCCGTCCATGGTGATCTCCATCCTAGGTGGGGTGAGGATGGCTGTTGGAAAGACAAGGGGAGAGTCAAAGCCAGTCCCAGGCAGGACTGATTTCTGTCCAGGGAGACCATGACCAAATCATCAGTGGAAACACGCCAGGCTCATGGGAAGGAGGGGTTTTGTTGTGGCTTCACAGCATGCAGAAGCAAGCACTGTACTCAGCAGGTGCTCAGTAAACTGTTTGTGAATGATGAGCAAATGAAAAAAATAAACAACAACCATTTAGTACAATTCACATAGATCAGTGATATATACCGTCTGCTGCTAACTTTCAAACACCAGCAGGTCAGCAGCCTGTGGATGGGTTGGCCTTTCTATTCCCAGTCCAAGGAGTCTTCATCTCATAGCCTTATGGGAGATGTTGGAAAGTCAGAGGGTTTTACAAATTCCAAGAATCAGCTCTAGTAATCACAGCCTAAGCACAAACACCATCTTTCATGTTATAGGATCCGAAACAGAGAGACCCGCAGGCCCCCTGGATACTTTCCACTTAGTAGACCAGGAACCAAAGGGCCCACACAGACAGGCTTCAGTCCCTGTCTACTGATGATGGATCCAGACGTTCCTCTCAGATCCAGACACTGCAAGACAAGAAGGGCCACCCCAATTGTGGGCTGTAGCTTGGGAGTGTGTTCTGGCTAAATCCTCCTGTACTGGGGTCAGTGGACACTCAACAGAAAGGCAGTTCCTGCAAGGAGTTTTCAGAGGACAAAGTATTTCCTGGCATCTAAAGAGCATCTATTTCTGCTTTATTGACTATGCCAAAGCCTTTGACTGTGTGGATCACAATAAACTGTGGAAAATTCTGAAAGAGATGGGAATACCAGACCACCTGATCTGCCTCTTGAGAAACCTGTATGCAGGTCAGGAAGCAACAGTTAGAACTAGACATGGAACAACAGACTGGTTCCAAATAGGAAAAGGAGTACGTCAAGGCTGTATATTGTCACCCTGCTTATTTAACTTATATGCAGAGTACATCATGAGAAATGCTGGGCTGGAAGAAGCACAAGCTGGAATCAAGATTGCCGGCAGAAATATCAATAACCTCAGAGATGCAGATGACACCACCCTTATGGCAGAAAGCGAAGAAGAACTAAAGAGCCTCTTGATGAAAGTGAAAGAGGGGAGTGAAAAAGTTGGCTTAAAGCTCAACATGCAGAAAACTAAGATCATGGCATCTGGTCCCATCACCTCATGGGAAATAGATGGGGAAACAGGGCAAACAGTGTCAGACTTTATTTTTTGGGGCTCCAAAATCACTGCTGATGGTGATTGCAGCCATGAAATTAAAAGACACTTACTCCTTGGAAGGAAAGTTATGACCAACCTAGATAGCATATTGAAAAGCAGAGACATTACTCCGCCAACAAAAGTCCGTCTAGTCAAGGCTATGGTTTTTCCAGTAGTCATGTATGGATGTGAGAGTTGGACAGTGAAGAAAGCTGAGTGTTGAAGAATTGAGGCTTTTGAACTGTGGTGTTGGAGAAGACTCTTGAGAGTCCCTTGGACTGCAAGAAGATCCAACCAGTCCATCCTAAAGGAGATCAGTCCTGGGTGTTCATTGGAAGGACTGATGTTGAAGCCGCAACTCCAATACTTTGGCCACCTCATGCGAAGAGTTGACTCATTGGAAAAGACCCTAATTCTGGAAAGGATTGGGGACAGGAGGAGAAGGGGACAACAGAGGATGAGATGGTTGGATGGCATCACCGACTCGATGGACATGGGTTTGGGTGGACTCCGGGAGTTGGTGATGGACAGGGAGGCCTGGCGTGCTGCAGTTCATGGGGTCGCAAAGAGTCGGACACGACTGAGCGACTGAACTGAACTGAACTGAAAGAGCTGCCTGGAAAGGGGACAGGAGGACTTGGGAAGTCAGGGGCCAACTGTGCAAAACATGCCTGGATCAGAGGCTTCATATGAGCACACAGCACTACTAGAACTGCCTCTGAAACACCTCCAATAATAAAGGAGATGTTTGACTCCTCCACTTTTAAGTTAAACATGATTAGAATTGGATCCCCTGGTCTCCATCTATGTGGAGAATAGAATTAGACAAAATGACCGCATGTCATTTCAGTTCAGATGATTTTTTTACAATGTTGTGGCAGGAACCTCTATCCTATGTACCTACATACTCATCTCATTTAATCCAACCAGCAAGCTTCAGAAAGTAAATACTACTCTTATTTACAGATGACATAGCAGAGCCTCAGAGAGGTTTAGTGACATTCCCAGAGTCATCCACTGAATGGCCAGACTTTGAGCTCATGTCTTTCCACGTTTCTAGACTCTGCTGTGTGGGGTGTTTTTTAACTCCCAAAGAACAGGATGCGCTTAGATCACTTAAATCAGACTCTAGGGATGGGTCCCGGAGATCAGGGTTTCTAAAGCTCTCCTGTGACTTGAATTTGCATTTAGGTTAAGAACCTCTGCTCTCAACAGGCTTCCCTTTAAGAACTGGGGATCCTTTCCAAGACAGCCTTAAAACCAGATTTTTCATATGTCTAGGGAGAAGTCGGGGTGGGGTTTTTCAAAGGCCAAAAAGCAGACGTCATGCCCTGAGGAGTCTCAATTTCCTCCCAGCTCTGCAACTGGGTCCACCTGCGTGAGGACCCTCATCCTCTGCTTCTGGGGCAGGTATAGAGACACCTTTCCTCAGCTCCTCGGCAGGAAGCCCTTTTCCTCTTTATACTGGCTGTCTCAAGCGCAAGTTGCTACTGCACACACCCGCCCCCAGAGCTGTGTACACTTCCTTATCTCCAAATGCCCCGTGCCTGCCTTTCCAAAAACAGCTGCCAGCCTCCAGCAATGATCTTGGCTGGAACTCTGTGCTTCCAGGAGCCAGAGGGAGGTGGTGCTGGTGCTGCCCAGGCACTGTGGGTAGAGGCAGAGCTGCAGCAGCCTCCGGTGCCCCTCCAGCTCCCCCAGGGCCTGGCACTGGGATCCCACTGCTTCCACCATGTCCTGCCAGTGCCATGGGAGAGAGGGCAGGCAGAGGAGCCCACATCCTGCACCAAAATTGCTACTGGTATCCATTCCAAAAGGACTTCCCTGTAGCGCAAACGGTAAAGAATCTGCCTGTGATGCAGCAGACCAGGGTTCGATCCCTGGGTCGGGAAGATCCTCTGGAGAAGGGAACGGCAATCCACTCCAGTATTCTTGCCTGGAGAATTCCATGGACAGAGAAGCCTGGTGGGCTACAGTTCATGGGGTCGGAAAGAGTCGGACACAACTGAGCGACTAACACACCCACATATCCATTCCAATGGTCCCACTCCCGCCCCCTAGCTCTTCCCTTCCTCCTCTGCTCGCTGGCTCTCAACTCTGGGCATATCCCTAGGGTAATAATAATAATACGAATAGCTGAGTGCTATTACAAGGCGGCACTGCCCTGAGCATTTACACTTTCATCTCATCCCCAACTACCCAGTGAGGCAAGCCATTGCCCCTCTCACTCAAGTGGCTGAGCTGGGATTTGAACCCCGTCTGTCTGACTCTAGAGGACCAAGTTCTCTCTCAGATCTACATTTACCTTCCTCAACCTCCTCCAGCAGGGGCTCCCTCACCTTCTAACCCTCCCGGTTTCTCCCAACCCCCACGCTCCTCAGAAAGCTCTGACTCACTCCATTAATTTAGAGGCTGCCCCGATCTCTCTGTGTCCTCACTCCCAGCAGAGGGTCACCTGTCACACAGAGAATAGAGGTCCCTGAAGACCTTTCATTTGCCTTTCCTGTGTGTCCCAGGGGGTCACATCATCGCCCACATCTGTCTTTCTACCTCTACTCAATCCCCAAGTCGGCAGCCTGCCCAACATCCCCCCTCCTCCTGCTCCATGAAACCACTTTCAAGAGGACCTATTTGGGGGCCTCCCTCAGGCCCAGCAGCTGCTCGTCTGTTCTCCCCTCTCTGACTCTTTCCCTGTCCAGCACTATTGGTGCCCTCCCCTCCATTCTCTTTAAACCCTAGGTTTCCCAGAATCCTAGCCTGGTTTCTATTTGTCCTCATATCTTGTCCCTAGACACCTTCACCTGCTCTCAAGTCATTAGCTATTAATTTCATTTTGTGTGTCTGTGACCTGAGTCCCAGGGTCTGATTCCCAACTGCCAATCAGACATCCATGGGATGATGTCTGATAGGAATCTCAACCTCAAAGAGCCCAAAGCCAGCAGCATCTCTTATTTCTCAGACCAGCCGCTCCTCCTGGGTTCTCTTTCTTGGATGGCATTCCTACTAACCCCATCTGGAAGCTGGGTCCCATCACCATCTCCCCCAACTCTGTCTCACAGGAACTGGTCACCGAGCTCTGTCCTTTCTAACTCAACCATGTCTCTAGAATTTGTCCTCTTCTTCCCATCCCTCCCCCTTCTCTAGGATCACGATCCACCTTGGTTCAGCTGGAATGTTACAGCCCTCTCTTCACTCTTTCCATGGCCTGTAGGTCTGTCTTATTCCAGTTCACTTTCCATACCACAGCCAGAGCGATTGTTCTGCAGACAGACCTGCACGAGCTCCCCTCCTCTTCCATGACTCTCCTCTACTGATCTGATGAGATTTCATGTCAAAGACCTTCACCATGTGACCAGCTGCTTTCTCGCTCCCAGCCATCCAGACCCTGTTCCTGCTCTTTCCCGACACACCCTTGAACACAGTGGGCATTGTTTGCACTCTGCCATTTTGGTCACCAATCCAGATTCTTCCCTTACTTCTTTCTCAATACATTTGCCAGGTTCCATTGCTATAGAAAAGTTATTTATTTCCAAAGGGCTCTTTTGGGTCACTCTGATCATGTATAGACCCTATTGCCAAAGAAGATGCTCACACAGGCAACAAAGATGGGGACGGTGAGGCCTCAGATGGGAGGCAGTGTTAAGAGTTAATGATGTGTGATCACGGAGGGGAGAGGCCATCCTAGCGCCTCTACCCACTTTCAGAGCAGTTTTCCTTCCAGAGACAGTCAGGAATGACTTCCAAAGTCTCATTTCAAAATGAGAGAGAGGAAGCAGCTGGCAATGGTTTCAACAGACCCAGTTAGGGTTGTTTATGTTTGCAGCATTCTGACTTTGTAAGACTCATTTGATGCTGAAAAGAATCCCAACAGTCTCAGTGAGCACGGCTGCTGAAGGGGAGGCTGCTGGGGGTGAGGGAGTAAGGAGAGAAGGGCCTTACTTGAGTTTTGGTTAAATCGGTGCTTCAGGGTGCTCCAGGCCGAGGTCAGCGAGCCCAGGGTGGCCCTGACCCGGAGGCTGTACGACACAGTGGCAGTGATATCCTCCGTGATGTCGCACTCAGGCCTTTGGGTGGGTGAGCACCAGCTGCTGGGGATCCAGATGTGGCTCATGTACAGGCTCTCATACTCCCTGGCCAAAGAGAGGAGGGGACAGCGTCACACCAGGCCCTTCCACCCAGGCTCAATGATGGTTTCAAGTAACCGCCTCCTCCGCTAACTTTTTATGGGCCAGGAAAACATGCATTTGCTCCACATTCCGTTCCTCCCCTCTCTTCCATCACCAACCATCTTTTCTTCCTGACTCCTTCTCCAAAGACAAGGGAAACCCAGGCATCAACCCCACTCTGTCCTGGTCTGTCCATCTGCAGGTCACCACTCTAGTCTCAGCTATTGTCACCCCTCGCCTTGCTGTGTCTCTGGACAGATTTTCCTACTTCCCTTCCTGCCAGTCTTCAAACCATCTGTCACTCAGCAGAGCAGAGCATTTCTCTCTTTAGTGACTTCCAAAGAGCCGAGAATGGAATGCACACTCTCCCCTGGCCAACAAGACTCTCTGGCCTTCTCGCTCTGCCACTCAAAGCCATGCTCCCTCCACACAGGCCTCCTCACCAGTCCTCCAACTTGGCAACGTGCTTGCTGTGTCTCAGTGCCCTGTCCCCACATTCACACTGGTTGCCTGCTCCTGTCCTTCATATAGTGCCTTAAATATCACATCCTCAGACAGACCTTCCCTAACCATCAGATAAAAAGCTGCCACAGAGCCAACTCGCTGTTGCACTGGATTTTAGCTCCCTCCTAGAACTGATTTCTATCTGAACTTACCTACAGCAGTGCTGCCTGACAGAACTTCCTGTGATGGTGAAAACCTTCTGTATTTGTGTTGTTTTATACGGTAGCCAGTAGCCACAGTTGGCTACTAAGAACTTGAAATGTGGTTCATAAAACTAGGAAACAGATTTTTGAATTTAATTTTGATTAATTTAAGTATAAATAGCTGTTCGTGTCTAGTAGCTAGCACGTTGGACAGTGCAGACCTAGTGTACTTACTTCTTTAAGTTTTTACTGTCTCTTCCTCTAAATGTAATCTTCTTCTGCCTGGAAACTTTGTGGTCTGTACTCCTGAGCCTAGGAGAATGTCTACACATGTAGCTGCTTGGTTTGTATGAATTGTTAATGAACTTTATTGAGTATCTTCTGTGTCCCTGTCATTCCTTGACAGCTCTGAAGGCCTGGACACCTGGAGAAGGGCCAGCTGACCTATAGGCTCACAATTTGTTTTGGCTCCTGGGGGCAAGCGTACAGTCAGGAAAACTGAGGTCTCCCCGACCCCTAAAAGATCTGAGTCTCCAAATAATTTCTCTTCCTCAAGTCAAAAGAAAATTCATTTCATCTTAAGATTTTCTTCAGCTTTAGACAACTGACTCACTGTTGGAAAGAAGCTTCACGAAAACGTGTTTATATACATTTGTGTTCCCAGAGAGTTCACTGTCAAATCCATGGGACAAGTTCCCTTGTTGCTTCAATTCTCTCAGGGCCCGTGAAGACAGAGGAGGCAGATCATAGGAAATCATGTTTCTCTGGGCTCACAAAGCCTTCTTGAGCTCTGGAATGAGGGCTGTGCCTCCAGGAATCAACTACTGTCTAAAGAAGAAAAACTAAAAAACAAAACAACAGCAACAACAACAACAAAAACTCACCCCTGGTACTCGACAGAATAGTGTATTATTTCTTCAGGCACAGTCACTGGGCTCCATGTCAAGACATGCTTCATGTTGGTTGATTGTACAGAGAGGTTCTGGGGGGCAGGTAGAACAGCCACTCCATCTGGGACCAAGGGAGACAGACAAGCTGACAAGGTGAGTTCACCTCAGAGAATGCCACAGCTTCAAGTTAGTTTCTAATGAAAAGTCAAACATGCTTAGGAACTAATCATTCAGTCAGTTCAGTCGCTCAGTCGTGTCCGACTCTTTGTGATCCCATGAACTGCAGCACGTCAGGCCTCCCTGTCCATCACCAACTCCCAGAGTTTACCCAAACTCATGTCCATTGAGTTGGTGATGCCATCCAACCATCTCATCCTCTGTCATCCCCTTCTCCTCCCGCCCTCAATCTTTCCCAGCATCAGGATCTTTTCAAATGAGTCAGTTCTTTGCATCAGGTGGCCAAAGTATTGGAGTTTCAGCTTCAACATCAGTCCTTCCAATGGACTGATCTCCTTTAGGACTGATCTCCTTTAGGATGGACTGGTTGGAACTAGAAGCAACTCTAATTTTACCATATTTGTGTTCATGCTAAATTTTGCTATCATCATTGTAATTCTCCCTTTGGTGACAGAATAGCATATTAACATTAATAATATGTATGTGTATGGGTGCTGAGTCGTGACCAACTCTTTGTGACCCTATGGAATATAACCTGCCAGATTCCTCTGCCCATGAGATTTTCCAGGCACGAATACTGGAGTGGGTTGCCATGCCCTCCTCCATGGGGATCTTCCTGACCCAAGGATCAAACCCACATCTCCTGAATCTCCTGCATTGCAGGCTGAATCTTTACCACTGAGCCATCTGGAAAACTCAATTAATATGAATAATAATAGCTAATATTATTCACATTAATAATGGTTAATATTTTTGGTCACCTGATGCCATCTCATTGGAAAGGTCCCTGATGCTGGGAAAGATTGAAGGCAGGAGAAGAGGGCATCAGAAGATGAGAAGGCTGGATGGCATCACCGATGCAATGGACATGAACTTGGGCAAACTTCGGGAGATGGTGAGGGACAGGGAGGCCTGGCGTGCTGCAGTCCATGGGGTTGCAAAGAGTCGGACGTGACTGGGTGACTGAACAACAGCAATATTACTGAGCACTTACCAAGCTCTATCTATGCCGTGTGCTCAGTTATCACATGATTATCTCATTTAATTCTCATGACCATACTGGGATGTAAGGACCATCGGTTTCTCTGCTTGTACAAGTGAGAAAACTGAAGCACATTATATACAACCTTTGTGTCACATCGGCCTCGATGCAGGCCTGGACTTTGTTTGGACTTTGCCACTGACTTTGTGTCTGTAAACATGTTACGTAAACCTGAACTCCCCACCTCTACATGGCAAAACCATATCGGCTCCTGCCAGCTTCTCATCACCACCCTCTCTTGCTACTGCCATCCTCAGGTACTAAAGCAATTCCTTTGTGTCCCCAAAATGGCCAAACAGGGCAAAGCTGCTGTTTGGGAAGTGCAGGCTCAGGTCTGCCATGGAAGGAGTCCAGTACAGAAGGGCACCAAGCCAGTTAGGAGACTCCGCCCCAGACAGCCTGCAGTTCTCTGAGCCAGACGAGACTCAAGCATCTGCTCACACAGCTGTGTGCCTAGAGTGTGCACACAGTGGGTCTACAGCTTGCACACAGACTCAAAGAGGTCTGTGAAGCTGATCCTTTATAAGGACTTTGCAGCCCCAGTCTGGATCTTCTACTGTGGTCTTCCCCTCTGACTTTTACACACTCCTTTAATCCCTAACACCTGCCTCCTTTTGCTGTTACAGTTGCAGTGATAACATCAACAGCACAGTGTGTATGAGGCTGGGACCCTCGCCTGGGACTTTCCATCTCTGTGTCTGTCTCCAAATTGGCACCTGCTGTTCATTATCAAGTCCTGTAACCATGAGGGGATGGGGGCTGCCGGGAACCTCCCACTTAATGCCCTTGTGGGCACTAATGTAGGACTCTGGTGATGCAGCCCAATCTCACTCTCAGCATCCAGGGCCTGGCCTGTGAGGAAACACCTGGGGTGCCCTCAAGGGAGGCTTCCTGCCCTCCCCACCCTTATACTTGTCGTCACCCAAGGGAAGAAAGGGAAAAGAGTCAGCTGCAGTAAGATAGCACAGGAGAGCGGGGCGTTGTCCCCTCTGACATGCTTCCTCTGGTGAAGTAGACAAAACATTTCTCTAGTCAGATATGTGGGGATTTTAAAACTATAAACATAAAGCTCAAATTCATAATTCTAAAATTCTCAAAAATGAAATCTCCAGGCCCAGATAACTATACTGGAGAATATGAATGTGAGATATGAGAGCTGGACCATAAAGAAAGCTGAGCACTGAAGAATTGATGGTTTCAAACTGTGGTGCTGGAGAAGACTCTTGACAGTCCCTTGGACAGCAAGGAGATCAAACCAGTCAATCCTAGAGAAAATCAACCCTGAATATTCATTGGAAGGACTGATGGTGAAGTTGAAGCTCCAGTACTTTGGCCACCTGATGTGAGGAGCTGACTCACTGGAAAAGTGTCTGATGCTGGGAAAGATTGAAGGCATGAGGAGAAGGGGGGAACAGAAGATAAGATGGTTGGATGGCATCATCGGCTCAATGGATGTGAATTTGAGCAAACTCCAGGGGATAGTGAAGGACAGGGAAGCCTCGCATGCTGCAATCCATGTGGTCACAAACAGTCAGATACTACTTATCAACTGAACAACAACAAAAACTATGAAATAGTTAAAGAGAAAGTAGTACTAATTTTATACAATATCTTCCAGAAATGAAAGAGGAAAAACCTTACTTCATGGGGTCAGTATTACCCTGATACCAAAATCAAAGATTATGTATATTTTTTAAAAAGCAAAAGACTACAGATCAATCTATGTCAGGCACTTAGATGCAAAAATCTTCAACAAATACAATCCAAATTCGGTGTTGTATAAGGCTATACACCCTGATCAAGTGGGAATTATTCCAGGTATGCAAGGGTGCTTCAGTATTTGAAAATCAATTAATGTAATCCACCACATCAACAAGATAAAGAAGAAAAATCATATAATTGTTTCCATTGACACCAAGAAAGCATTTACAAAATTCAACAGCCGTTCATAATTTTGAAACAAAATGAAAAAAAGAAACTGTTTCTTTGAATTATGAACAACAGGAATTATCTCAATTTGATAATGATCATCTATAAAAAACCTACAGCTGGACTTTCCTGGTGGCGCAGTGGAAAAAAATCTGCCTGCCAATGCAGAAGACACAGGTTTGATCCCTGATCTGGGAAGATCCCACATGCCCTGGAACAAGTAAGCCCATACAGCACAACTACCGAGCCCAAGTTCTAGAGCCTGCCAGCCACAACTACTGACATCTGTGCACCTAGAACCTGTGCCCCACGATAAGAGAAGCCACTGCAGTGAGAAGCACTGCAATGAAGAGCAGCCCCTGATCACTGCACCTAAGAAAGCCCATGCAAATCAATGAAGACCCAGCATAGCCAAAAAAAAAAAAAAACAACCTACAGCTAACATCTTGTTCAATGGTGAAAGACTGGATGCTTTTTCCCTATATCAAGAATGAGGCAAAGATGCCCACACTTATCACTTTTATTTGACATTGTACTAGAAGTTCTAGAAACTGTAATAAGGCAAACAAAGGAAGTAAAAGACATTATAGCTTGGAAAATAAGTGATAAATCTCTCTTTATTTCCAGGTGACATGTTAGGCTATGTAGGAAATCCCACAGAATCTACCAAAAAAGCCTCTAAAAACCAATATTGAGTTTGGCAAGTTCATAGGATACAAGATAAACATAAAAAAATTAGTTGTATCTCTAAATACTAGCAATGAACACTTATATGCAGAAACTTAAAATATTATTTGCAATCATTGCCCCTCTCCAAAAGAAAAACTCAGGTGTAAATACAACAAAACATACCTAAAATTTCTGTGGGGAAAACACCACAATGCCAGTGAAAAAATTTCAAAGAAAACCTAAATAGATGGAGAGGCATACTGTGCTCATGGATTAGGCAACTCAACACAGTTAAAATGGTAATTCTCCCCAAACTGATGTATATACGTTTCACAGGATTCCTATCAAAAACCCAGCAAGGTTTTTTGTGGAGATAGGCAAGCTTTTTCTAAAATTTATGAGAAAAGGCAAAGGAACAAGAATAAAACAATTTTGAAAAAGCAAAAGGTAAGAGAACTCAATCTATCCAATTTTAAAACTTACAATAATTAAGACTGTGTGGTATTGACAAAGAAATAGACATGTAGATTGATGAAACAATATAAACATCCCAGAAATAGACCCACACAAATATGCTCAGCTGATTTTGGGCAAAGGTACAAAAGCAATTCACTGAAGGAAGGATAGCCTTTTCAACAAACAATTTTAGAGCAATTGTATATTTGCAGGCAAACAAAAAACCTCAACCTACATCTCACGTTAGCAAAAATTAACTCAAAGTAGACTGTGGACTTGATGTAAAATGTGAAAGTCTAAAACTTTTAGGAAAAAACATAGGAGAAAATCTTCAGGGCCAGACAAAGATTTCTTACACTCGACACCCAAAGCATGATCCATAAAAGGAAAAATTTATAAACAGGCATCATCAAAATTAAAATCTCTTGCACTACAAAGACCCTGTTAAGAGGATGAAAAGACAAGATACAGACTAGGAGAAAATATTTGCAAACAATATATTTCACAAAGGATTTATATCTAGAACATATATATAAAGAATACTCAAAACCCAACAGTAAAAAAGCAAGCAATTCAATTAGAAAATGAGTAAAAGACCTGAAGAGTCATTTCACCAAAAAAGCACACACAGATGACAAATAAGCACATGAAAATATGTTCAATATCATTTCCCTATTAGGGAAATGCAAATTAAAACTTCCATGAGAGAGTGCCTTGCAGCTATCAGAATGACTAAAAATTCTTAAAGTGACAAAACCAAACTCTGATGAGGATGCAGAGAAAGTGGATCCCTCATATATCACTAGGTGGGAACATAAAGTGGTACTACCACACTAGAGGATAGTTCAGCAGTTTCTTGCAGAACTAAACTTGTAAATTACTACACAACCCAGCAAGTGGACTCTTGGGCATTTATCCCAAGGTGAGGAAAATTTATATCACACAAAGTCTGCACAACAAATGTCCATAAACAAACTGGAATCAGCCCAGATGCCCACAGGTGAATGGTTAAACAAATATGGTATATCCAATAAAAAGGCACAAACTACACAAAACAATCTGGATGAATCTCCAGGGAATTACACCAACTGAAAGAAGCCAAACCCCTCAAAGTTACACACTGTATAATTCAATTTTTATAATATTTTCAAATGACAAAATTTTAGATTTTGACAGATTAATGGTTGCCAGGAGTTAGGAAGAGTGGGGAAAGGCATAGTAGTGAGAGATGGGTGAGGTTATAAAAAGGCAACAAAACATATCATTGTGATATTGGAAATGTTCAGTATCTTGACTGTGGTGATAAATATACAAACCTTCACACACACACACACACACACACATTCTCAAACAAATGCAAGTAAAGCTGGGGAAATCTGAACAAGATGTGTGGATTTTGTCAATACCTAGGATTTCAATATCCTAGTTGTAGTATTATACTATTGTTTGCAAAATACCATTGGGGAAACTGGGTATTCTGTATTATTTCTTTTTTTAAAATTTATTTGGCTACACCAAGTCTTAGTTGGGCATGAGGGATCTTTTTTAGTTGCAGCATGCAGGGTTTTTTTTTTTAGTTGTGGCATGCAAACTCTTAGTTGTGGCATGTGAGATCTAGTTCCCTGACTAGGGATCAAACCCAGGGCCCCCTGCATTGTGGGGGTGGAGTCTTAGCCACTGGACCACCGAGGAAGTCCCTCTGTGTTATATCTTATGAAAAGTGTGAAAGTGTTAGTTGCTCAGTCGTGTCCAATTCTCTGTGACCCCATGGCCTGTAGCCCACAGGCTCCTTTGTCCATGGGATTCTCCAGGCAAGAATACTGAATTGGGTTGCCATTTCCTACTCCAGGGAATCTTCCTGACCCAAGGATTAAACCAGGGTCTCCTGCATTATAGGCAGATTCTTCACCATCTGAGCCACCAGGAAAGCCCACTTATTTCTTATAACTGCATAAAAATCTAGAATTACAACAAAATTTCAGTTAAAAAATACAGTGTCATCACACATAAAAAATTAACATTAATTCTGATTATCTGAATGACAGGATACATTTTAAAAGACCACGATAGGATAAACTCAAACAGGATGAAACGCATCTAGGAAAGAAGTTGTAGAATTAAGTGCAGTCAATTAAATCAGCGAGGGAGACCTGTTTAGGGAGGGAGACGTAATGATTAGCTGTCCCAATGATTAGGGCACTCACCAAGGCTTTAAGGAAGACACTCTGAGGTTGAATTTCTGGGTATGTCTTTCTTCATGAAGGGCACACAGGCAGGACAACAGCAAAAGATGTCCCAACTTTTAGGTTACTCCATTATGCTATGTAACAGTTTACACTTGTGTAACTGTCTAATCTAGCTGTGAAGTTCCAAATCTAACTCCACTATGGGCAGAATACTGTCTCATTCCTATATTAAAATGAAAATTACTGCTTCTTTCTGAGCTCTATAAGCAACATCTTCAATACCTTTATGCCACTTGTATAGTATATTCCAAATTCTATCTTTGTTTCACTGTAGTTTATGTAGCACACACACACACTGGGAATGAGATGGAAAATCAGTAATGCCAGTGAACTACTGATGCCAGGGTATGTTTAATTGGGTTACATAGAAAGTATAGCAGAGGACTTCCCTGATGGTCCAGTGGTTAAGAATCTGCCTTCCAAGGCAGGGGGCACGGGTTCAGTCCCTGGTCTGGGCAAAGATCCCACATGCCGTGCAGCCAAAATTTTTAATTAAAAAAAAATAAACTAAGGTGGCACAACATGAGGAAGGATCCATTTTATGCTAGGATACTAAATAGGGAACTCTAGTTTCAGCTCATCTCTAAGAGTGACTCCTTTCACTATGAAAGGTTTTAAAATCCCCTCCAATTGTTTGAGAAGGCACATGGTGGTCCTTAGAAATCAACTCAATGGAGGAAAAAACTTTGTCATCCTCCCAGCAATCTCATTAACAAGAAATGTCATCTAACAGCCAGGAGTAATATGTATTGAAGTCAAATCTCTGAGGAAGCCAGTTAATAGACACTCTCCCTGATGTAAATAAGCAAATACAAAAACAAAGAATACAGTTAAGGGACTTTCCTGGTGATCCAGTGGTTAAGACTTCACTGTCCAGTGCAAGGGGTGCAGGGAGCTAACATCCCACAGCTCTCACAGCCAAAAAACACAAAATGTAAGACAAAAGCAATATTGTAATGAATTCAATAAAGACTTTAAAAAAATACTAAAAAAAAAAAGAAAGAATATAGTCAAGGGAGAAGAGGGGAGAGTAAGCCTGTAGTGTGAATGGGAAAGACACATTAGCCACAGGGAGGAGGGTGCAAAATGGGGAAGAGTTTTTTCCTCAGCCACACTGGATGAGAATTCTCACCGGAGCTGGAGTGAGATGTTGGAATATCTTCTGTATGATCATTTGGTTCCTCTGAATAATTATGCTCTTGTCACTATAGAGAATTACTCTCTTCTAGCTGTCTGACTCAGTATCTCAAGAAGGCCCACAGGGTGGAGCCTCTTGGATGGTGTTTCCAACAAAGACTTGAGTTGGGTGACTGTGACCTGACCATTAAGATTTTGGTGCTCAGTGTGGCAAAACTAGCTAAGCAACATTTTTTGCACACAGCTGCATTCACAAAGCTGATCTCATTTTCTTGTGGCCTGTTCATTTTCTATTGCACTGTAATAAATTCCCACAAAGGCAGTATCTTAAAACAACACAAGATTTATTATTTTCCAGTTCCATAGGTCAGGAATCTGAATCAGGTCTAACTGAGCTAAACTCAAGGCATTGGCAGAAGAGCAGGCTCCAGGGAAGACTGTTTTCTTGCCATTTCCAGTTGCTGGGACAAGGCCCCTCTCTCCTCCATCTTCAAAGCCAACAATGGCTGGTTAAGTCCCTTTCATGTTTCAAATTTTTCCTGCCTCTTTTTCTGTCCTCCCATCCCTCTCTCGCTGCATCCAGTAAAGCTTCTCAGCTTTGAAGGACTCATGTGATTAGATTGGGCCCATCCAATAATCCAGGATAATCTCCTAATCTCAAAATCCCATAACATTAATCGAATCTTTAAAATCCCTTTTTCCACAGGAGGTAACATATCCATGGTTTCCAGGAATTAGAGTGTAGACATCTTGAATTCCCCTGGTGGTCCAATGGTTAAGACTCCGTGCTCCCAATGCAGAGGGTAGGGGTTCAATCCCTGGTCATGGAACTAAGAACCCACAAGCCTCACAGTCAAATAAATGTTTTTTGAAAAAAGAATGTGGACATCATTGGGGGACCATCATTTTGACCACCACTACAAGGGGCTTGAACTTTAGGGGATACTGGTACTACAAACTGACATGACATGTCTCTCAATCATAGTAGATTATTTCAAGAGAATAATCTGAACAAAAGAGCAAGCCTGAGCTAGGACCTGGCTGCTAAACAAGTTGCTGGCATCACTTGCTGCCTAGTAACTAGTGCCCACATCCCAGCTTCAAAAGGTTATGCAAACCAGTTCATGCCTCAGGAAAGTGGTCTATTGTTTCAGGATCTTGAAGTATGGTCTGGATCAGCAGCAGCACAAAAGCCTGCAACCTATGCCCTACTGAACCAGAATCTGCATTTTAAGAAGACCCCACAGGTAATTCATAAACATTAAATTTTGAGAAGCACTGGTGTATAGAGGTTAAACTAACCGTTCTCAATCTTGGCTGCCCATTAGAATCACTGGGGAAGAGGCTTTTTTTTTTTTAAGTTTTATTTTGAAGTAATTTCAGACTTACAGAAGAGCTGCAAAATAGTACAGAGAGCTCCCATATACCCTTCAGTCAGCCTTCCACATGTACATAACCAGAGAACAAATATGAAAAGGAAGATATTAACATTGGCCCAATATCCATAATGAAGCCTCAGTCTGTATCCGAATTTCACCAAAATTTCCCCTAAATCTCTTTCTTTCTTTCTCTCTTCCTCCCTTCCTTCCTCTCTCCCCTCCTTCCTTCCATCCTGTTTTCTTTTTTCAGGAACCAATCCAGGATCCTACATTTCGTTGTCATAGCTACTTAGTCTTCTCCAGTCTGTCCTCAGTCTTTCCTTGACATTTTTGACAGGTACAGGTCAGTTGTGTTGTACGATATTCCTCAGTTTGGGTTTGTCTGACATTTTTTCATGATTTGATTAAGGTTGTATGTTTTTGCCATGTACTCACAGGGAGTGTATGATGTTAACATGTCTTATGACTGGTGGAGTTACCCTTGACCACTTGGTTAAGGCTGTGTCTTAACTATAAAATTACCATTTTCCCCTTTATAATTAATAAATAATTTAGGGGAAATACTGTGATACTGAAATATTCTTTCTCCTCAAATTTTCATCCATTAATTTTTGTATTTATTGGTGGATGTTACTTGCAACAATCATAGCTATGATATTCTAGTAGTGGTTTTGTATGTGTTAACTGGAATTTTGTAAGGAAGAGCTCTTCCAGCTCTACCATTTATGGAGATTTGTAATATATAACTGTGGACTCATAGAAATTTATTTTATTCTATCAATATTTATTGTTATTCAAATTGTTCCATCTTTGGTTATTGGGAACTATTTTGGATTTTGTGTGCTTTTGACTTATTTTCATCTCTCATTCTCTTTTTTCATGTTATTTTCATTAAGACTTTTAATTTTTAGAATAATTTTAGATTTATATGAAAAAGTACAGACAGTAAGTACAGAGTTCTTGTAAAGCCTTCTCTCAGCTTCCCCTGATGCTAACATCTAATATAGTCATGACATACTTGTCAAGACTAAGAAACTAACATTGGTACGTTACTTTTAATGAAACTCCAAACTTTACTTGGATTTTGCCAAATTTTCCATTGATACCCTTTTTCCATCCCAGGTTCCAATCCAGGATACTTGCAGTATCTTGGCCCCCATCCTTTTTTGAGTGCTTCCTTCGTTAACACAAGATGCTCCAAACTTGTATTTTCTCTTCCCAGTTACGGAATAAATCCCTTCTCTAAGGAGTCTGACCCAGGAAGCTTTTAAAAATCCCAGAGCCAAGGCGGCACCCTAGATTAATTAAGTCAGATTTCTGGCTGTGAAATCCTGGCATTTGTATTTTTAAAAGCTCTCCAGGTGATTCCAACGTGTACTTGAGATTGAGAACCACTGACCTAGACCTTATTTCTGGTGCCTGAAAGATAGTTAAAACTATGAATGATAAATGATATCACTTTTACATGGAATCTAAAATACGACACAAAAGAACCTGTCTATGAAACAGAAACAGAATCACGGACATAGAACAGAATGGTGGTTGCTAAGGGGGAGGGGATGGGGGAAGGGGTGGAGTAGGAGTCTGGGGTTAGCAGATGTAAGGTTTTTGTTTGTTTGTTTGTTTTTTGTTTTTCGATGCATGATACAGGGTGCTCGGGGCTGGTGCACCAGGATGACCCAGAGGGATGGGATGGGGAGGGAGGTGGGAGGGGGATTCTGGAAGGGGAAAACATGTACACCCATGGTGGATTCATGTCAGTGTATGGCAAAACCAATACAATATTGTAAAGTTAAAAAACAGATAAATAAACTAATTTTAAAAAAAAGATGTAAGGTTTTATAGATAGAATGGATAAGCAACAAGGCCCTACTGTATAGCACAGCAAACTATATTTAATATTCTGTGATAAACCATAATGGAAAAGAATATTTAAAAAGAATGTACATATATACATGTATAACTATATCATTGTGCTGTACAGGAATAATTATGACAAAATTATAAATCAACTATATTTCATTTAAAAAAAACTATGAATGATAAATCTCCCAAGACTTGAGTGTATTTCCCAATAGGCTCTTATGTTCCCCAAAGACAGGAGACTCTGTTTTGCTTATCTTTAATCAGCACCTAATCCAGAAACTGGCACAGAGTGGGTGCTCAGAAATTTAGAATGAATGGAAACAAAACATGTGAACCAAATCTCGGCTCAGTGAAACTGGCCTCAGCCTGAATTTTTTTCTCCTCTGATTCCTATCTAATTCAGATGACCACTATATCTACTACTGTGGACAAGAATCCCTTAGAAGAAATGGAGTAGCCATCATAGCCAACAAAAGAGTCCAAAATGCAGTACTTGGGTGCAATCTCAAAAACGACAGAAGGATCTCGGCTCATTTCCAAGGCAAACCATTCAATATCACAGTAATCCAAGTCTATGCCCCGACCACTAATGCCAAAGAAGCTGAAGTTGAACTGTACCATGATGACCTACAAGACCTTCTAGAACTAACACCAAAAAAAGGTGTCCTTTTCATCACAGGGGACTGGAATGCAAAAGTAGGAAGTCAAGAGCTACCTGGAGTAACAGGCAAGTTTGGCCTTGGAGTACAAAATGAAGCAGGGCAAAGGCTAACAGTTTTGCCAAGAGAACACACTAGTCATAGCAAATACCCTCCTCCAACAACACAAGAGATGACACTACACATGAACACCACCAGATGGTCAATACTGAAATCAGATTGATTATATTCTTTGCAGCCAAAGATGGAGAAGCTCTGTACAGTCAGTGAAAAGAAGAGTGGGGAATAACTGCGGTTCAGATCATGAACTCCTTATTGCAAAATTTAGATTTCAGTTGAAGAAAGAGGGAAAACCACTAGACCATTCAGATAGGACCTAAATGAAATCCCTTATGATTATACACGGAAGTGACAAATAGATTCAAGGGATTAGATCTGATAGAGAGACTGCCTGAAGAATTATGTAAGAGGTTCGTAACATTGTATAGGAGAAGGTGATCAAAATCATCCCCAAGAAAAAGAAATACAAAAAGGCAAAATGGGTTGTCTGAAGAGGCCTTACAAACAGCTGAGAAAAGAAGAGAAGCGAAAAGCACAGGAGAAAAGGAAAGATAGACCCATCTGAATGCAGACTTCCAAAGAATAGCAAGAAGAGATAAGAAAGCCCTTTTAAAGCAAACAATGAAAAGAAACAGAGGAAAACAATAGAATGGGAAAGACTAGAGAGCTCGTCAAGAAACTTAGAGATAACACGGAAATATTTCATGCATAGATGGACACAATAAAGGACAGAAATGGTATGGACCTATCAGAAGCAGAAGACATTAAGAAGAGGTGGCAAGAATACACAGAAGAACTAACTAAAAAGGTCTTAATGACCCAGATAACCACAATGGTGTGATCACTCACTTGGAGCCAGACATGCTGGAGTATGAAGTCAAGGGGGTCTGAGGAAGCACCACTACAAACAAATCTAGTGGAGGTGATGGAGTTCCAGTTGAGTTATTTCAAAGCCTAAAAGATGATGCTGTGAAAGTGCTGCACTCAATATGGCAGCAAATTTGTAAAACTCAGCAATGGCTACAGGACTGAAAAAGGTCAGTTTTCATTGCAATCCAAAGAAAGGCAATGCCAAACAATGTTCAAACTACCACACAATTGTATGCATTTCACACGCTAGCAAGGTAATGAAATCATTCAAGCTAGACTTTACAGTATGTGAACCGAGAACTTCCAGATGTACAAATTGGATTTAGAAAAGGCAGAGGTACCAGAGATCAAATTGCCAACATCTGTTGGATCACAGAAAAAGCAAGAGAATTCCACAAAAACATCTACTTCAGCTTCATTGACTACGCTAAAGCCTTTGTGTGGATCACAACAAACTGGAAAATTCTTCAAGAGATGGGAATACCAGATCACCTGATCTGTCTCCTGTGCAACCTGTATGCAGGACAAGAAGCAGCAGTTAGAACTGGACATGGAACAACAGACTGGTTCCAAATTGGGAAAGGAGTATGTCAAGGCTGTATATTGTCACCCTGCTTATTTAACTTATGTGCATAGTACATCATGCAAAATGCTGGACTGGATGAAGCAGAAGCTGGAATCAAAATTGCTGGGAGAAATATCAATAACCTCAGATATGTAGATGATACCTCCCTAATGTCAGAAAGCGAAGAGGAACTAAAGAGCCTCTTGATGAAGGTGAAAGGAGAGTGAAAAAGCTGGCTTAAAACTAAACATTTAAAAAACTAAGATCATGGCATCCAGTCCAATCACTTCACGGCAGATAGATGGGGAAACAATGGAAACAGTGACAGACTTTATTTTCTTGGGCTCCAAAATCACTGCAGATGGTGACTGCAGCCATGAAATTAAAAGATGCTTGCCCTTTGGAAGAAAAGCTATGACAAACCTAGACAGCATATTAAAAGCAGAATCATTACCTTGTGGATAAAAGTCCATATAGTCAAAGCTATGGTTTTTCCAGTAGTCATGTATGGATGTGAGAGTTGGACCTTAAAGAAGGCTGAGCACTGAAGAATTGATGCTGTTGAATTGTGGTGCTAGAGAAGACTCTTGAGGGTCCCTTGGACAGCAAGGAGATCAAACCAGTCAAATCTAAAGGATTTCAAGTCTGATTTGAATTCAACACTGAATATTCACTGGAAGGACTGATGCTGAAGCTGAAGCTCCAATACTTTGGCCACATGATGCAAAGAGCCAACTCACTGGAAAAGACCCTGATGCTAGGAAAGATTGAAGGCAGGAGGAGAAGGGTACAGCAGAGGATGAGATGGTTGGATGGCATCACTGACTCAATTGACATGAGTTTGAGAAAACTCTGGGAAATAGTGAAGGACACGGAAGCCTGATGTTCTGCAGTCCACGGGGTCACGAAGACATGACTGATCGACTGAACAACAGTTCCTATCTCACATTAGACCTTTGTGTCCTTCTGAGGTTTATGCCCACCAGAAAGTCCTCAAATTTCTCCAGCAGAAAACCTTGCATCTTCTCCCTTGCATGACTCCATACTGGCTTTCTCCTCATGGGGTCTGCTGTCAATTCCCCTTATTCAGATCCTCTTCTGTCACTTTTACCTCAATAGCCCTTCTGGCAAATGTGTCAGAGAAGGTAGAAACATCTTTATTACTTTCGCTTTGTCCCGCCAACCTTTTCCTGTCCTGCTTATGTGTCAGCTTCTTCTGCAGAGAACTAAAAGGGCACAGGCTCTGCAGGCACCCAAACCAGGATCAAATCCCAGATCTCCAACTTACTAGATGTATACACTTGGGTAACTAACGGAACCTCTCTAAGTCTGTTTCCTAGGGCATAAATGGGGATTATATCACCTCCCTTGCAGGACTGATGTGAGATGTCAAGAGAATGTTTTTACTAATCTAGCACACAGTGTGTGCTCATAAATGGCAGTCATGATAGTCATTGTTGTTGCTATTTTTATTACTATTATTATTGGTAATGGGCATCAGTTTCTTGAATCACACACTATTACTTGAAAGGGACAGGGCAAGGCAAAATAATTCTATAAAAGAGAGCAAGAACTCTATCCATCTGTCCCAAGGATCTAGAGTAAGAACTATTTCATTTAGATGTTGCTGAAATCATTTCAGGCTTCTACACAATTCAGAGGAAATGATCAAAATTGCATAAAAGTAACCTCAGCTAAAGCAAATATTTGCTAACACCACCACCAATTTGCATAACCAACAGATGGTAAGTAACATGGGGTGGGCACCTTGACATCTTCAGAGTTCCTTTGTTTGCATAATCTCGTTTGACAGCTCCCAACCACAAGGCAGCTATTTTGACCATTTTACAGACAAGGAAATTGAAGTGATGTGATACATTCACTGAACTAACAAATGATAAAACTCAAGACTCACCCACAGGTCCTTCTCACTCGACATCCTTGTGGCTTCTACCACTGTTTTTTTTGGTGGGAGGGCAGGGAGAGACAAGGGTGGGGGTGGCTGTTTTTGTTTGTTTGTTTTTCTGGGCAAGATTACAGGTATCAGAAGAGTATTCATCTCCAGATCTGTTTAAAATAGGAGTTTTCCTTGAAAGGCTGGACTGCCTCATTGAAGAAAATGTCAAATTAATAAATGGGTCAAGAGGATCAAAAAAACATAAATTTCCTGTTTAAAAAAAATTAGGAAAAATATGCTGGCTTTTCCCCTTCTCATTCAGCCTCCCCATCTTCTCCCTTTGGCTTAATGGAGGAGTATTTTCTTGGCAACTTGTTTGTCCCACCAATTAATCAATCAATCATTCAACTAACTAACCAATCAATCAACACACTTAGCCTATGCTAGGGGCCATGGGGACACCAGGAAAGATGCCTAGGCCCTGCCTTCAGGCCAGTGTAGGAAACACAAATAACCCACTGATATAGAGTACATGGGGTCAAGGGTCAAAGGAGAGAGGTCTGGTAAGGATCTGCAGGAGCAGGGTCCCACCTGGAATGAAGATGGGACGATGGGTTTGAGGTGGGGTGAGGAACCAGAGATGGAGCTTCTGGTGGAGAAGAACAATAATAAAGTCCAGGAGGAGGAAATGAGGGGGTTACATGCCAACTGTGAAGACAACAGCTGCCTGTGGCCCATACTTGTTTACAAGGAGCTGTGAGAAAGAAGATTGGGGCCTAAATACAGTGGGTCATGAAACAAAGAGCAAATTTACATATCACATGCTGAGACACAGAGCTGTGAAGGGCTGTTGAGCTACACAGGCATAAATTTGATGTTTAAGTCAGCTCCAAACATTTGCTAATCACCTTGGCACTGATTTGTTACCTGATTTAAACTAACTGGATGATTAGTTCTCAATGTTACCCCAAAAAGAAAAGAAAGTATGAAAAAGAAAGTACTCAATACACCCATCAACAGTGCAAAGTGTCTAGTACCTTGATGTATTCAAATTAGAAATTTCTCTTAAATGCTACCTGACAGGAAGAAACATCAAAAGAGAAGAGCTGCGATTTCAGAACAATAAAACATGTAGGTGCAAGCAGCCAGAAATGGAGCAGAGAAAATTATGTAATCTTAACTGGCAGGCAAAATGCTCCAAACCAAATACTTTCAAAAATGTTACAGAGTACCTGACCAGGAGAGGGATCCAATTTTCATAACTCTTGGACCCAATATTAAGGTTGCAAAGTATGTCTTCTTATTCACATGTGTTTTATTAGAATCTTTATTTTACTTAAACCTCTCCTTACAGAGAACATCTCTGAGGCACACACAGAAAGACTGAGATAATACTGTGTTGTGGCTTTTAAAACTCGATAATGAAATGAATAATAAAATGTATATGGATCTCTGCTCACCTTTAAACTATTTGTTCTGATGCTTTATTTCTCTAGATTGGCTCTGTGGAATTTAAGAGAGGTTTCTTAATAGAATGCAGGCCTTTTCTTTGTGGGAATGGAGGATTAGGAAGTGAAAAACCTTTTTAAAAACAGACACAAGGTGATCTATGCATATATTACAACCCCAAACCCTGGGAAAGTATTTTTCAGCTTCTTAACCTATAGTTGAATCCCAGACTATTGGCCGTATTTTGATTAATACTTACCCACAAACAAACAAGGAATCAAGGCGTAGGAAAACCACATGATAAGACTTGTCTTGATTTCTTCTAGAATCATTTTGAGGGTCGGTGTTTGGCAGACTCAGCTTGACCTGGAATGTTTTCTTCCAGAATGAAGCATGCTTTCCATCTCAGCCATCCTTGCTTCAGGACACAGATGTTGGAGCTGAGTCTGAGTCGCTGTAAAACCTGAATTGTTCTGGAAAGCGGAGCCAGCCCAGACAGCTCAGAAAAGGCAGGCGGTGCAGCACCCTCCTTTCTGCCCAAACCTAGATATTGCATCAAGGGGGAGTGGCCTAGGAGAGTTCCAGAGAAAAGGTACCTGGGAAGCTTAAGAATCATCATGGTGGGGGGGAATTCCCTGGTGTCCAGTGGTTAGGACTCTGTGCTTCCACTGCAGGGGGCACAGATTCGATCCCTAGTTGGGGAACTAAGATCCTGCATGTAAATAAAGTTATTATTACTGTTATCTTTTTTTTAAAAAATTAAAAAATCTGCCGGGATCACAGGCTCTAACCTGGGGGACCCTGAATAGACCTGTAGAGGTCTCCTTGGCAGTACCAGGCAAGATTATCTGACCCTCTCATCAAATAGCTGTTCTCTTTCACAAGGCTCCCTCTTGTGAGTTCATTGGAGGTGGGTACTTTTTGCTACATCTCCACTTCAGAAGAAGTAGAGATGTTTAAAAAAATTTTTTTAAATATCTTTTTAAAAGTCAGGAGATGAAGAATATATAGCTTCATATTTGTTTGCATTTGCAAAAAGAAAACCTGGAAGGAGACAGAGAAACTACCAAGGTTGTTTATCTTGGGGCAAAGGGAGTGGGAATTGGGAAGATGGAGGAGAAAAATGGGAACCACTCTTTCCAGTAACTTTTGTTTGTTTGGGGAATTTTAAAAACTGTTTTTATTGTGGTAAAATACACATAAAATTTACCATCTTAACCATTTTTCCATATACAGTCAGTGGTATTAAATACATCCAAATTGTTATACAACCATTACCACCATCCGTCCCCATAATTCTTTTCATCTTGTAAAACTGAAACTCTATACTCATTAAACAGTAACTCCCCCTTCTCCCCTCCCCCTGGAAATCACCATTATATTTCCTGTCTTCACGGTTTTGACTACTCCAAGTACCTCATGAAAGTGGAATCCTGCAATACTTGTCTTTCTGTGACTTGCTTATTTCAAATAACAGCTTAATGTCCTCAAGATTCACCCATTTTGTATATTATAGAATCCCTTCCTTTTTAAGACTGAATAATGTTTCATATACCACACTATGCTTCTCCATTCATTGACACTTGAGTTGCTTCCACATCTTAGTTACTGTGAATATAATGCCGCTCTGAACACAGACGTACAAATATCCTGAGGTTCTGCTTTCAACTCTTGTGGGTGCTATGTATCCTTTTATATTGTTTGATTACTAAACCATGTGAATGTATTATTGAACATTTTCACTTTTTTTTAAATTGGAAGGAAATCTTATGATAAGGTTTGGCCCCTTAAAATGTCAGCTTTTTAAAGTTTCTAAACACTCTACATGTGCAAACGCATTAGTAAAAAGAACGTGAATTTTAGAGTGCAACATTTTAGTTACAGTGTCAGAAATTATTTGCAATATAACCTTAGGCAAGTTATTTATTTATTCATTCAACCACCATTCACTAAGGGCTTACTATATGCTGCTGCTAAGTCACTTCAGTCATGTCAGACTCTGTGAAACCCCATAGATGGCAGCTCACCAGGCTCACCGTCCCTGGGATTCTCCAGGCAAGAATACTGGAGTGGGTTGCCATTTCCTTCTCCAGTGCATGAAAGTGAAAGTGAAGTCGCTCAGTTGTGTCCGACTCAGCGACCCCATGGACTGTAGCCTACCAGGCTCCTCCATCCATGGGATTTTCCAGGTAAGAGTACTGGAGTGGGGTGCCATCGCCTTCTCCTACCATATGCTAGATACTGGAAATTAATAGTTTCCTGCCCTCAACCACAAACTTCCCAACTAGTGGAGAAAATGGACATGAGAATAATCACAAATCAATATTGAAAATGAAGTGACAGAAATGTTATCAAAGGAATATAGGAGCATTAAACAGAACCACCTAACCCAGCCTAGCAGGTCAGAGAAGACTTCCTGGAAGAGGTGACTTTAGGGCTGAGTATTAAATGCTAAAAAAAATCAGCCAGCTACAGTGTGTTTAGGAAACCACAAGAAGCTTGGTGCAACTGGAGAACAAGGTTGGAGTAGCAAGAAATGGGGCTCAAAGGCAGACAAAAACAGAATTTGTGAGAGCTTTGAATGTCTTGTTGAAGAGCATTGAGTTCATCCTGAGGCAATGAGGGTTAAAGGAGGGGTTTAGAGCTCCAATCTGATTACATCGTCCTCTGTATTTGAGTTTGAGAAAGTTTATGACGAGGGCGGAGAAAATAGTGGAAGCAGCCAGACTGGAGGCTGGTAGGTGAGGAGGGAGGTATTTTGGTCAGTTAGGTGAGAGATGTTGGCTTCCACTAGGTTTTCCCATGTCTCGAGAGAGAAGCGAATAAATTCAAAACATGGAGGTAGAATTGACAGCTCCTAGACATTGAGTGGATTGGAGGAGGAGGAGGCAAACGTGATTTTCAGGTTCTAGGTTTCAGTAACTAGGTGGTGACAGCAGCTTAACCTAAATAATGTTAAGGAGGGTGGAGTGGCAGCAAGGCAGTCAGGGTTGGGGATGGTATAGAAAAAGTGTGCATGTGTTCAGTTTGATATACTTGAACTTGAGGTGCTCGTAAGGACTCGGGGAGTCTTCAAATGTAAACGATCTTTGTCTCAGTTTATGAGTGTCAGGGTATGGCATCATTTCCCCTACCTTCAACATTTCAGTGATAGCTGAGACTAGGAAATGGTGAGAACATTCAGGGAGGGTATGTAGATTAAGGAGGTGGGTGGATATGCTGTTGGAGAAGATTGGCATTTAAGAATGAACTGACACAAGAGAAATGGCATAGAAAGATATGGGGGAATAAATAGGTCAGAGAGGTGGTTCTGGAACAAACTATGGTCCTGGAAACGAGGGAAGAGGCGGTCACCAAGGGGGAGTGCACAAGAAAGTCACTTGAATTAATCATCAAAAAACGTCTCCAAGATTTATGTCACCTAGAAGGTCATTTGTAATCTCAGTAAGAGGAGTTTCAGTGGAGAACTTCGATCAGAAGTTAGATCGCTGTAGGCTGAGGAGCGGATTGGAAAAAGTAGTGCTCTCTTGATGTGAAGGGGAAGATAGCAACTCCATAAGCCTCATTTTTATAAAACAACAATGTCTTGCATAATAGTTGTGGGAATTAAAGAATGCAGACAAAGCATATTAGCACAGTGCCAGGAACACAATAGGTCTTCACAAATGGCTTATTAACCATTTGTTGTATTAATAATATTAACAATAAATACATTAGGGATTATTTGCTCTTCCTGGCTGGACCTTTGTAGGCTACCCATCTTTCAGTTTGGACCCTGGATCAGTAAAGAAAGGCTTCCAGTTGGTGACATCTACTAAGAGGGTCGTTGAAAGCATGGGTTCTGGAGCCAGACTGTCTGGGTTGGCGTTTGGGCTTCGCCATTTACTAGTTGTGGTTTTTTTAGCCAACTCTTTAAAGCAATCTGTTTTAATGTCTTCCTCTGCAAATTGGAAAAAATTGTAATAGTACCTAATTCATAGGGCTGTTGTTAGGATTATATGAGACAGCACATTCAGGACAAGATCTGGCAAAGTAAGTACACAATAAGCATTAGCTGTATCTTTTAACTACATAATGGTCAAGAACACTTGCTGCACCGTCTCCTTGATCCCCACATTTTATATATATAGTATATATACAATTTAAGTCTTTCAAGGTAAGATTTGATTCCCAACTTTTCAGATGAGGACACATCTGAAAATTTACTGTAGACCCCCAGAGCTAGACAGAGACAGGAATTTTGACAGAGATCTGCCTAACTCCAAGTTCATTTCACTCACCTTACTGCCTCCCAATTAGCACCAAAAGAGGGCTCATAATGTGTATGAGGGACATAAAACAGTGAACAATCTAGGAGATTAGCAAGGGCTTTCGAGAACAGACAGTCCTTACTATGACATTTCAAGGATGTACCCACTTAGATTTGGATAGGAGATACACATTTGCAGTTAAGCATTCCAACCGAGAGGATGGCATGGGCAAGGCTCAAGGATGGAAAAGTTGAAGGAAAACGGATGAAAAGGATAAAAAGGTAAATAAACAGAAAATGGGAGAAAGAACAAGACTCATTTAGTTATGCTGTAGGGGAAGGAGAGTTGTTCACCAGACTTTGAGGTCTTAAGATATTTAGCTCAATCTGTACATGAGTCCCTGTCAAGATCCCCTGCCCACCACTGCTATGTTGACAAGGCAGTACTGCCTGCCAATCCTTCACAATCCACTGCAAAGACTCTGAACTCTGCTCAGCAGACTTCTGGGGCACTGAAGGGTAACGCTACCCGGCTGTCACAAGCTTTTGAATGGCAGTTCATCTCAGGACTGGCCCATGAATCAACAAGGAGCTCAGACCATCAACCTCTGCATGGGCCATGCCACTGGTTGAGAATTTCTGGAGGGTCATGCCTCACCTGCTAGCCGCTACCCTTGCCTGGACATGCCTGACTGTGACCATACCTTTTTCTTCTGACTTTGAGGAACTTCCGTTTCTATACCTTCTCATCAGTTGGTTGTGACCTATTGGTTGGTTAGTCTATGCAACCTGACAAAACCGAACTATCCTCTAACGTGCTGCCAGGACTTCTCAGATTAATTCCCACAGTATTCCAGAGTTGAAGATGATCAGTCATCTATGTCTGAAGATGAACCACTGGAAGAACAAAGCTATTTCCTATCATAAGTACAGTCTACAAACAGGAATTAGTTTTCCTATTACGCTATTTGCCACTTGAATGATTATGGAAGGAAAAGCAAGGAGATAGTTTTTTTATGGAAAGGCAAAAGAGTTAGGAGGGAAAAGGAAATTGATGCTCAAGGAAGAAACTCCTACGCCCTCTGAGCCCCATAAGGGCTGGGATTAAACTGAAGCAAGGGAGGCACAAGGGCACAAAATTTGAGGCACTAACTCTTAAGGTTGTGCAAACTCAGGGTAGGTCCTGGTGTTCTGGCACAGACCATGAGGTCAATTAACTGCAATGATGCTTCCCTGCTCTACTTAGCACAAAATAATTCTCTTCCCTTTAACCAAAGGAATATGTCTATGTCCTGTGTTTCAACACATCTGACATTTCATTGTAACCCCTTCTCAATTTTTTTTTTCTTCTGCAAGTAACACAGTAGGTATTTAAACAGTAGAATTTGCCTTGTCTTAGATTTTTTTTACTCCTGCTTCCACTGAGTCTGCTCCAGATGTAACTTTGACACACTTTCCAGCTCTCGTTTTCAGGATTCTTGCAGCCCCTTTTCAACCTCCTCTGAACATACTTTACTTTTTCAATTTCCTGCCTGGTTTATTGTCTGGCCACAGTGCAGAACATCAGGAATGTTAACCTCAATTCTTTCCTTCGGGTGTGAATTAAAACCTTCAAGTCTGTCAACAAACTGTCCTCCTTCCTGTAGCTGTAACTGATTCTTTTCTATGTGACATTCCTCAACAACTCCTTTTAAGATGGAGAATCAGGCCTTATTCAAAATAGAACTTTGCAGTTAAAAGTTCCATGTCTGAATAAACCAAATATCACTTTATTCAATTTTACAATTTGAAAACCAGAAACAATGCTCTGTAACAGTGAAGCTCTTAATATAATTTTTCAAATGATTCTGACTGCTGTATTTTCACTCATTCACTGGTTTAAAGCTAGTCACCAGAGATTAAGTGAAGCACACAGTACACTCAAGGTCAATTTTATGAGACCTCCTTTGACCATCCTACATAAATTAACAACACTCTCACTCTCATCTTGCTCTGATTTTCTTCACAGAACTTCTCCATTAGGCTTTATATCATGAAAAATGTACAGCTTTTGGACAAACGTGTCCCTTTTCTTCCCTCTCATATTGCTAGGTTAGAATGGTCTGGCACCTACGCAATCAAATTATTTGAGGTGAGGTGGCTGGATGGTTGGTTGATGGATAAGTATCTCCAAAACCTAAGCAGACATAAAACTATACACATAAATATATAACTGTCCAAAAAGTATTTTTCTCATCCTGACACCAAGTGATTAGCATATGCCCTGATGAAATTATTTGTCTTCTACACCATCCCCCTGACCTATAGTCTAAAACATATCAAAACAAGCAAAAGTGTGATTGCATTACTTGTTCCAAGAAAAGACATTTATTCAGGGATCACTAATTTCTTCAACAAATGCTCAAAAAACATCAATTTTATAACCATTCCAGTATTTAACAGACTCTGTAGTCTCATTCTGGAATACATCTGTCTCCATAATTTCCCAAAAGCTACCTTCAAATGTTCTACAGAGTTTAATATATTTTCTGAGTCTAGAGATCTATTTAAAGCAATATCTAAACTACTTTAGATGCCTATTCTTGTTTACTTATAAGTTTGTTTTCCTGTTCACAAGTCACAGTAATACATGGAGAGGAAATTGAGTACTTTTTGTCTTCTGTAACTACAAATAAAATTTGCAACATTATTTCAAAATACACAGACCAGCTTTCTCAAAAGTAATTTGAGAGGAAACATTTAAAAAATCTGCTAGGTAAACTAAATGTGTGAATCCTTTGTAGGCATCAGGCCAATTCTGAAGTATCCAAGATAACGTAAGCGCTCAAACCAACATACACCCTCTCCATGGTGGTTTATCTCTGTGAACACGGCCAGTGATAATAAAAACTCTTGCTCTTCACAACCTAAGCCCAATTTATGTTCTCATTTAAAAGTCTCAACAAACTATATTAGTGCTTCCAAATCAAAAGAACCCTTCACAGAAAACAAGAAAAATGTATTTCAGTTCTTTGGTCACTGGTTTTAGGTTATTTAACAGCAAGAAACTAGGGTGTGGAGTAAGAGTTTAGAAGATGACGGTTAAGTCATATAAACTTGTTAAAAGCCAATAGAACCAGTTTATCAGAAGAAAGGAGCTTTCCTACCTTGCCTTGCAATAGAATAAAACACTGATTTTCCCCAGAAGCAGTAATATGGCATTTTCAAAAAGTCCATTGGATGCTGTTCAAAACATAAAATGAGGGTGTCATTTGTGCTGTATCAAATTTGCTTTATGTTAGAAGTGACTTCAGTTGTGAAACCACTCAAAAACATTCAAAGAATCTAGATAAATAAGATTACAAAGGATCTCCTTTTCTTCTAGCAAAATACTAAAGTGGAAAAGTTAAAGCATGCTGTACTATTATATTCCTAATTTTTTAATTTGGACATTGCAATTGAAATGTTTCTGCCAAAATGGTCACTTTCCAGATTCCAAACCAAAAACTCCAAGTTACAGGAAAAACAGGGAGTAACAGTAACTGCATTTTGAGATTTGAACTAGGAGAATAAAGGTTGGGAAACAGTTTTATGCTGTTAATCTTTAATGTATTGGTAAAAATAAGGGGAGCATCCATACTATCCAATGCCTTGTGAGAATTCAAATCCAGTGTGACCAGCTTCTCATTTTTCAGGGGAAACCAAAACTCTGTTTATGTAATCCCCCCATTTAAAAATGTTAACAATTATTTTTTTAAGCATTGTAGGTTGAACTGTATTCCTGTTTGGTTGTATCCTGAACTGGGTTATCTTGCAAGACAGGGGAAGGGTGGTGATGGTGAGTTTTGGACTTATCAACAGCAACAGAAGTGGCTGTCTTGCCAGGGGAAGACGTGCCTTTTTGTAATTCTCACAAATGTACATACACAGACGGTAGTGGCCCTGCTTCTTGCAAACTCTCAATTAGATGACAAAATTAAAGCATTAAAGCTGGAGACAACTTATGGGTCATTACTCTATCCACATATCCATGAAGACATCATTCTAGCAACCAAAGCTAGGCGTTTTATTCTTACAGCAATTACAATGAATTGCACTAAAGCCTTCTGATTTTGTTAAGTGATGTATCTGTGACACATCATCTTTAAAAGTGCCAGGTGTTACTGTGTATAGTCAAAGGTGGGTGAGTATGTATTCAGCTGAACATAAGGACTTCTGACTAAATAACATATACAGCAGCAATAGTTTTCTGTCACTGAGCTTATACAAAGTTCTGAAAATCCTTCTTCCAGGAGTTTGAAGTTATTTGTAGAAGTGGGCAGAGTTATGTGTGTCATGAATATTTAAATTGAAAGCTAAGCATCTCTTCACAGGTGAAAGAAAACTTCTGTAATATTGCTCTTTATAGGACTTTCCTCCTAGTCTAAAAACAGGCACAATGAGGCCAACGTGCCACAAGGCAAGTGTACAAGCTAGGATGAGGAAACGTGGTTTCTAAGACAAGTCCTGCTACTAGCTAGCTATGTAGATGTTTTTGAAAATGGTTCCAGTTCTTAAGAAAATCCATGCTTTTAAAAAAGAAGTCATTGATGTAAACACTGGTTTTAAGACTTTAAAAAAATTGATAAAATGTTGAAGCACAAAATTAAGTAGTTCCCAGTGAGGTTTCCATCATATAGTAAATGCACACAATAGCTATTATTGGCACACATGGATCTCCTAGGAATTCTCTAGTTATTATAAATCTAATTATAGCACAGAAATATGCATTGTTTCCAGTGCTACTCCAATCCTAGCTACTTTCTCAAAATGCTTGACATCAGCTCAGCAAGGTTTGCTATAAATAGCTCATGTCTGTGATACAAAGTAGTAATTGAACCCATCCCCTCCTTTCTTTTTTTAAACAAACATCCATTTTTTAAGTAAGGAAGCCTGGGGTGGGGGGAAACCACAAAGAGGTAGAGAATAAAAAGAAAGCATCATCAAATGTTTGTTTAAAATTAAAAAGTCATTTTACAACTACTTTAGAACTATTTTCCTCAATTTATATTCAAGTGATTTTACAGCCAAAAAAAGGTAAGCATGTGACTTTTGTTTCTATTAAACTTGCCTACTCATAATTATCTTAATAAATAAAGTGGGGCTGAGAAAGATGATGAAATACAAACTGAAAGGCTTTAAAAGCAGATGTAATAAAGGTAAAAAAAATTGTAAAATGTTTATATTTGCTGACTCCTGTTGCTTAGAGGGAGAAGTCAGGGCTGCCACCCAGTGGCAATGTAAGTCTTTAAATGATTTGAAGATTCAGAGAATTAAAAGACAAAATAAATCTAAAAACACCAAAATCAAGAAATTCATGAATTAGACAACTTCAATTTTAGAATCAGTAATTTTGTGTCTTAAATGTGTTTATAATATATTAAAGAATAGAAACATTCATTTGCCTAGGCAGCACTGGTGAAATTTTAAAAAAAATTTCATGACTTTCTCCTAATTACTAAATTGTTTTAGTAAGTATTTTCTATTAAAATATTGAGGGTACTTTCCTTAAATCTCCAGAATTCATAATGGTGTGTGTGTGTGTGGGGGGGAGTTGTGGCCATAAAATGTAACTGGTTTTCTTCTGTGATGTACAGAAATAGATTAAATTCTCTACAGTAGCCTCAGCCTCTTACGCATACACCCAAACTTCTGCTAGACAAAAATGTAATAGAAGCATCTGCAAAAAGAAGATTCTAAAAATTTTCTCAAAGCATTAGCACATCACATCTTTTCCTCAAGTATATATCAATTTTAGTGTCCTGGTCAATAAAATTCAAAGCTGAATGAAGAAAATAAAAATACTACAACTACTATGCCTGATTATTACTGATTTTTGGGGGGTGATGGGTGGTAGGGAGAGAACCAAGTAGCTCATTGTCACCTACTTCTTCAAAATTTGGCCATAGCTTTTTTCACAGTGACAAGATATAACATACTCAAAAACAAGACGCTTTGGTAAAATAACACTAGGGGAAAAAAATAACACTAGAGCATCCCTTTACAGTTAAAAGCGAAATATCTTGAGAATGCTTTTTTCTCTTGAATAATCAGATAAGAAAGAAGTGGGGTAAAAAAATTCATAGGAATTTGGAGATTTTTGCTTCCAACAGCTGTAAATTTAAATTTTACAAGATATATTTTCTAACCTATGTCCCATATGGTTTGCTTTAAACTGAAAACAAATGAATTCTGAAAAATGACAGACACAACATATTTGGTACTTACAATGGTTTGTGACAAATATAATAGCTGAAAATAATTTCTAATTTTCCATTTATTATTGCTATTTAGTCACAGAAAAGATTAACTCTCCAAGAAATTTATTTTAGCATATGGTATATGTTGATATAATAGATATAATAATTTTATATGAATAGAAACCACTGCAGAAGTAACTAAGGTGGTACCCTTACAAGAAAATAAAGGAAAGGCAATAAAGAAATTCTTTCATATAAAGACTTTTGATTTGCATCATTTTTTCAAAATATAAAACCTTAATATTAGAAGCAAGAGAAAAAAGAGCAAAGAAAACAATAAATCAGAAGACCAAGGATAAGGAACTGCTCTATGCAGATGCTTGGTGTATGTAGTATATATATATGGTCTGAGTTATAATAAAAATATTTTATGTATTATAGTCAATTCTCATATAGAGTTAGAAACAGCAATTTCCAATCAAGCATGACTGGACTGACATTTTCTCAGTCTTCAATTACATGACGAATTACAACTGTACAGCAGTTCACTTCGGTCAGCAATATCATGATAAATGCTTGATAAGATATAATTTTTCTCCTTGTTCACTTGTAAAAATTGGTGCCTTTTTGTAATGTTCTACAAGTTCTTCCATGGTGCTGAATTTACGCTGCCCAATGCAGTAGACAGTCTCTTTTAGTTGTACTTTAAAATGCTTGTTTTTCCCTTGTGCTTTTAGTGATACTGAGAAATCATTTGGCTAGAAGAGAAAAAAACATTTTGAAAGACATCTATTAGCATTTTTATATAAACTAATAACAGCTAAAATGTGAGCACTTTAAACACCAGGCACAATGCTAAATTATTTACATGAATTATCTCCTTTATGCCTCAAAAAGACCCATTTCACAGATGAAAAAATAAAGGCTGAGTTGCCCAAGATCATCTATCTAGTTAAAAGAGCCAGGATTCAATATTGAACCAGTTAGACACCAAAATCTCCCTAACGCCACTGCAAATCCTTTAGTTTAACATTTGATGCATAAGATCTTCTCTTCATTCAAACTACTGGAGAAACATAGCAGAAAATCCAAGACATCCACCCCTTTTCAATTAGTAGCAAACAGTAGATGTCTTACATAATAGCTGATATATACTCTGAATTCTCAAAGATGAAGGACACAAAAATGAGAACTAATGTAAACTCTAAGAGGTCATAAAATCAAAATGCCTGTAAGGGGGAAGAAAGAAATATAAACAAGGGCCAGGGTGGTTATATAGGGGGAACAACAGTGCACGGCCACTTAGCTGCAACTGTTGCCCTGTAGGAACATAGCTCAACATTGACAGGTCTTCCAATTTTAAAAGGGACGTCTGATGTCTAAATTTTTATTCGAAACCTCCCAATATTTAAATACTGACAATGAATTCAAATTATTAAAAACACTGTGCAAGTCAAACAAAATATGCCTATTTGCGATCTCTACTTTAAAACTTCTACTACTAAGAATAATGGTATATTTTGGCTAATATCTATGCTCAATTACCTACAAGAAAATACAAGGTATTCTGCAATCAAGCTACTTTCTTAGGTTATTTCTTTTTTTAAATCTAACACCTAATAGTTTAAATCTGACATCTAATAGTCTGTATCACCGTCTTATACAGTCACTGTCAAAGCTGCAAACAGCGGGTATCTTATGGTTATTAACCACCCACTCCAGGGTCACTCCCTTCCTAGCCCTTCTGCCCACTGCTTGTCCTGGAAACCAGGGCCAGGTCAAGCATCTAACAAAAATCAAATCCCACTACTATTCCCCATCATCAACCACCTGCTCTTCCTGCAGAGTTACATACAGACCCCCATTTCCTGAACTTCACAGCAGGCAGTTCAATTAATTTCAATCTTGCTCTCTCTTCCCCCACACCTTACATACATGCGCGCGCACACACACACACACACACCACTCAGACAGATAGGTTTTCTTTCTTTCAACCTTTTATAGAATCACACGTAAACTTTTTGTACAAATATATACACACAAAGCCAATACTAATCATGGAAAAGTAGCGATATCCTTTATCAAGGAAAAATAAAGGTCATTTTTAAGGGAAATAAGTATTGTCAAATTCTAAAATCCTATACAGTATGCAAAAGAGCCCACATAACTATTTTCTTATTCAATTTTTATGGTTTCACAATTTTATTGTTTTACTACTATGGGAACAGAATTTATCATTATTGTAAATGCCCTCCAAATACGGTGCACGTTCAAATGGGTTTTTGAGGTACCTAAAAGTGTATTCCAACTTCCAAACAAGTAATTTATAGAGAAACAAATAGATTTTTTTCTAAATTCAGGGATTTCCTTTATTGTAAGGATGACAGTGTACCCATGATGCAATTTAAGAAATGTTTTTCCAGTTTAATCTACTGCATTGTTCTCAGTGAAAAAGTCAGTGTTTAATTTTCTCCATTTTTCAGTTTAATGCAACAGAAATATTTCAGGAAGGCAAAACCAACAGAACTAGACAAGGCCAAATAATCCTGTTTAAGGCTGCTGCTGCTGCTGCTAAGTTGCTTCAGTCGTGTCCAACTCTGTGCGACCCCACAGACGGTAGCCCACCAGGCTCCCCTGTCCCCAGTATTCTCCAGGCAAGAACACTGGAGTGGGTTGCCAGTTCCTTCTCCAATGCATGAAAGTGAAAAGTGAAAGTGACGTCACTCAGTAGTGTCCGACTCCTAGCGACCCCATGGACTACAGCCCACAAGGCTCCTCCATCCACGGGATTTTCCAGGCAAGAGTACTCGAGTGGGTTGCCATTGCCTTCTCCGTGTTTAAGGCTATATTTTACTAAAAATAAATATACTTGGAAAGAACATCGACTTTACTCAACAATTTCACATGTTAACAGATATACTACCTGGTTAATTTTACAGAAACCACTACACCTCTCTGGTCTTCCATTTATTTTTTTTAAATATCCAGGGCTCTATTTCCATTTACCTTTGAAAACCAACTTACCGAAGATTCACTATCACGAATGAGGAAATCACCTTCGTGCCCTCTTTCATTTAATGCCATTTCTGCTTGGTGCCTGGTGACTTTCCCATAATACCACGGATTGCCAGCAAACTTTCCAGTGAGTGAAGGCCTAATGTAATCACACTGTGGAGGCGATGGTTCCAAACCTGATGTTAATGGATTATTCTGCATAATGGTAACATAGTTTTTTGGCACCAGACCAACCATTCCATTGATCTTCCTGCATTTCCACCATTCGGGGTCATTTTCAGGTTTTTCAATAACATCCATTATATCTCCTTTCTCAAAATTAAGTTCTTCATCATTGGACGAGCTGAATGGGTAAAGAGCCTGAACCACATGTAACACTTGCCCAGTATTTAGGTTATTGACGACTGCTGCTAACTTCTCTGACAAAGAACCCACATGGTCACCCAAAGGACTGTCACCTTCCTCAGTCACATAGTTTGAAGGGAACCATCCAACTTGTCCATTGTAGCTACCCCGCCACCACCCATCACTGCATTTCTCCATAACGATCACCTTCGTCCCTTTTATCAATGATAATTCATCCTCTCTCTCTGCCATATAGTTAAATTTTACATAAGCAGGCATGTTGAGGTCATAGAGACGTTCCCCTGGGTCAACAAAGCTATCATCAGCAGGAGATGCAGAGTCTGGCACACTAGGTTTTCTTTTCACTTTTCCAATGCCTGTTTAAATAAAAAAGGGTAATGAGAATATAAAACAATGATAATCAAAAAACACCAATTCATTCATTACAAAAGGATCTTCAACTCAGTAACTTAAGTTTTTTACTCTCCCTCCTCCTCTCCCTCTCTCCTCCTCTTCTTTCTTTACATCCTCATGACTTATTTATTTTATATAACTGAAGTTTGTTACTTTTGACCCCCCTCATAAATTCTCTCTTCTCATGTTAAAGGCCCTGAAGTAACTGTATAGCATCATTATAAAGTTGCCCTAAAATTAATAAACTCTCTTAAATGTAAATATTAAATTATTTCCCACATATCTACAATCTAAATAAAGGCTCCAGCAAACCCAAGTTCTTCTTTACTAACTGAGAGTCTATAGCTGTATAGAAATTAAATAGTAACTTACATTAAATAGTAACTTACAATTTGATATGCAATATAAAATTCTAGTTATGTCTGGGTAATCCTCCCATTTGCTTTCTTAGTGTCCAAGACTCAGGTTGCTCTATTTACTTCAGCTTATTTTACAATAATATACTATTTACTTGCTTATCTGTCTTCACCCAATTCACATATAAATAAGCTCCAAAACAGCAGAGATTTTTGCTGACTTTGTTCACAGATATAATCCCAAGGATCTCACACAATGCCTTAGTACACAGGAGATGCTTAACATATATTTGTTAAAAGAATGAAAAAAATAACCAAATGGTACTATCATTGTAAATGTATGCTACAGCAACTTTAGTCAGGCATTTTCACTACTGCTCACTTCTTAGCATATGAGTTTGTGCTCTCCTTTTACTGAAAAAACTAAGGCATCCTTAGGTAAAATTTCTCAAATACTTTATATCTCAAAATTCTTTCTCATTACCCTTACTCTCTTTCTTCTGCCAAGTTCCAATCTCGAATCCTTCTGGACTCTTAATACCATCTTTCCTGCCTCTTTTTGGGACTCTTGGCCATCCAGATGTGTTTCCCTCCCACTCACTCCCAAAGTCTAGAAAAACACTTAGATCACTTCTATTCCAAAATCAAGTTCTACAACTCTGCTACTGTTTTTTAACTACATCATTCTTAAAAGGTTGTCTTCCCTTTTTCCTCAACTCTTTCACCACTCACTCACTTCTAACTCCTTATAATCTGGTCCTCCATCTCCACCAAAACTACTCAATTACAACTGTCATCTTTTCACTGCAAATCAGACCATTTTAGAGTCCTCAGTCTTTTCAAACTCTCTATACAGAACCAAGATCACACATTGCTCTCTACAACATCTTCTCCTTCTTTAATTTTCCCGAGAGTATGTTGTTTTCCCCACTGACCTGTTTAAATATTCTTGTGTTCCTCTGTCTGGGCTCCTGTAAACCTTGTTATAAAAACTGCATTTTTACTTGCTCACTTGTCCATCTTAATAAAACAGTAAGTTTCCTGAGGCAGTAAACTGGATTTTACTACTTTGTCTCTCCAGCACTTAGCAGTAACTATACTAGTAGCAGGAGCAAAGGGAATGTCTGCTGAAAGAGTAAGTGAATGATTCCTTAGTTCAAAGTATTTCCCAAGATGCCATGCTTGGACTTAGCCTCTACTTCAAGGAAATCACTTTCATCTTCTGTAACTTCCAAAGAGAAGGTTCCAATGTCTCTTTGCAGCTCCAAGCTGGAATTCACACATTACAATTCCAATTGCCACTAATCATCTACAGAAGGCACCATGAGCACCTCAAATACAACTGCCATGTCCAGATGAAAATAATCTAATATCCAGAAATCAACTAACTCCCTCCCCTCCTAATTTCCTTCCTTCTGGCTAATGATATATTATAATTATGAAAAATTTGTACATCAGGGATTTCTGGCACTGTAAGGAACTCTAGGGTTCCATCCTTCCAAAAGAGTAATTAATGAGCTCCTGAATACTGTCAAAATCAACTTTTGTGGAACTCTAGAATCTAGTAAGGAACTTACAATAACTAGGGCAAGGCTTAATGAAGAAAGAAGCTGCTGCTGTGTAGTAAGAGAGCATGGTAGCATTTTAAGTTGTCTGCCTAAGTATCTCTTAATTCCAAATCAGCTGTGACTGTGAGGACAGCAACCTAAACTAATAATGTCAGAGAGAGTAATACAGATCTTTCTCACAAAGAATTGTAATTACGGGTTTCAGCCTCTCGGGCAGCTACCTGAAGGACTGGCACAGTCAGTGGCTTGCCTTGCTTTCACCTGACTTGGAACATTTTCAGAGTTAGGGTGTTTTCTGCTGAAATTATTTAATTGATACAGCAGCCTGAGGTAAAAAACATAAAAATCTTGAAAAAAAAAAAGAAAAAAATTTTAGAAATTCCTAAAAGGAAAACTTGCATGTCCTATCATCAGCAACTATTTATATAGAATTTACATTATATTAGGTATTGCAAGTAACCTAGAGATGATTTAACATATATGGGAGAGTATGTGTAGAGTATATGCAAATACTACACTGTTTTGTGTAAGGACTATCCCTAAGTTTTGGTATTTGCAGGGGATACCAGAACCAAAACCAAGCAGATACCAACGGATGACTATACAATCCAAAGTGATGCACAGATTCAATGTAATCCTTATCAAAGTACCCCCCTTTTTTTTTCAGAAATGGAAAAAGCTGACCCTAAAATTCATATAAAATTGTAAAAGATCCCAAATAGCCAAAAGAAAAATCTTAAAAATGGAAAACAAAGTTAGAAGACTCATATTTCCCAATTTCAAAATTTATTACAAAGCCACAGTAATCAAAACAGTGTAGTACTGGCACAAAAGGAATGAAAAATAGACCAACACAATAGAATTGAGAGTAGTGAAATAAAACCATACATCTATGGTCAATTGATTTTTGACTCTGACCACGAGAAGGGTGCCAAGACCATTTAATACAGGAAAGAATAATCTCTTTAACAAATGATGCTGGGACACCTGGATATCCACATACAAAAGAATGAAACTGGATTCCTATTTTGTATCACATACAAGTATCAACTCAAAATAGATGGATGAAGCAAATATAAGAGTTAAAACTTAAAAATTCTCAGAAGGAAACATAGGAAAAAGTCTTTCTGACCTTGGATTTAGCAATAGATTCTCAGATTTGACAACAAATAATAATAATAAACTATACTTCATTAAAAAAAAAAAACCACTTGTGCAAAGGACACTATCAAGAAAATGAAAAGACAACCTACAGAATTAGAAAAGAATACTTGCAAATATAATTCTGATAAGGATCTATATCCAGAACATATAACGCACTTGAAGAACCCAACAACAAAAACTTATCTCACAAATGGACAACGGACTTGAATAAGTAATTCTCCAAAGAAGGTATACAAATACCTCAAAAGCACTTGAAAAGATGCTCAGTATCATTAGTCATTACAGAAATACCAATCAAAATAACAATGAAATACCATTTCACATCTTACTAGGATGGCTATAATAAAACCAAATTAAACCAAACCAAAAAAAAGGAAAGTAAGTGTTGATGAGGATATGTAGAAACTGGAACCCCTTTTAAACCACTGGTCAAAATGTAAAATGGTACAACTGCCAATGGAAACAGGTGATGGTTCCTCAAATGTTAAACACAGAACTACCATAATTCCACCCCTAGGTAGATACTCAAAAGAATTGAAACAGGAATTCAAACAAATACTTGTGTACAAATGTTCACAGCTTCCTAGTAACAATAATCAAAAGATAGAAACAACCCAAATGTACATCAACAGATGAATGGGTAAACAAAAATGTGGTATATACCCGTATAAGGCAATATTATTCAGCCATAAAAGGGATGAAGTAATGATACATGCTACAACATGGATGAACCTCAAAAACAGCGTGCTGAGTGAAAGAAACTAGACACAGAAGGTTAATATTGTATGATTCCATATTACCTACTCTGGTTATGTCATATAATGATTACATATTATACTACAACATAGCCAGAATAGGTAACTCTGTATAGACGGAAAGCCGATTCGTGGTTGCCAGGGGCTGAAGGGAAGGAGTAACGGGAGCAACTGTTGAATGGGAATAGGGTTTCCTTTTGGAGTGATGAAAATAGTTTGGAATTAGACAGATGTGATGGCTGCACAACACTGTTAATGGACTAAATAATGCTGAATTATACACTTTAAAAAGGTTAATTAACTTCATGAGCTTGACATCATAAAAATTACTTTCTTAAAAGATTCCCACGTCAATTTCTTAAAGTCATCATATGTCATTTCTGCCAAAACTTTCCATTTCTACTATTCATGTTCTAGTTCAGGCCCATGTTGGGCTTGAGCCTTCACTACTCTCTAGTTTTCTTTTCCTTTTTCTTTTACTAACCCAGTCTAACTCACTTCAACCCATCACCCATATCATCCAGTCTAACTTTATTTTACAGCTACAATTACATGACCTATTGTAGCACAAGCTGGAATCAAGATTGCAGGGAGAAATATCAATAACCTCAGATACACAGATGACAACACCCTTATGGCAGAAAGTGAAGAGGAACTAAAGAGCCTCTTGAAAGTGAAAGATAAGAGTGAAAAAACTGGCTTAAAACTCAACATTCAAAAAACAAAGATCATGGCATCCAGTCCCATCACTTCATGGCAAATAGAGAGGGAAACAATGGAAACAGTGATAGACTTTATCTTCTTGGCTCCAAAATCACTATGAATGGTGACTGCAGCCATGAAATTAAAAGATGCTTGTTCCCTGGAAGAAAAGCTATGACAAACCTAGACAGTATATTAAAAAGCACAGACATTACTTTACCAACAAAGGTCTGTCTTGTCAAAGCTATGGTTTTTTCAGTACTCATACATGGATGTGAGAGTTGGACCATAAAGAAGGCTGAGCACTGAAGAATTGATGCCTTCAAACTATGGTGCTGGAGAAGACTCTTGAGAGTCCTTTGGACTGCAAGATCAAATCAGTCAATCCTAAAGGAAACCAGTCCTGAATATTCATTGAAAGGACTGATGCTGAAGCTGAAGCTCCAGTACTTTGGCCACCTAATGCGAAAAACTGACTCACTGGAAAAGATCCTGATGCTGGGAAAGACCGAAGACAGGAGGAGGAGGGAACGACAGAGGATAAGATGGATGGAGGCTGGATGGCATCACCGAATTGATGGACATGAGTTTGAACAAGCTCCAGGAGTAGGTGATGGACAGGGAAGCCAAGTGTGCTGCAGTCCATGGGGTTGCAAAGAGTTGGACTCAACTGAGCGACTGAACTGAACTGATGGCTCAAAACCCAACAGTGGCTCTTGTGCCTAACAAATTGAAAGAAATACTGTGCCTAGAGTCTACAGTCCTCTACAGAATGTCCTCAAACTTTCCTTTCCAGGCTTATGTTACAGACTATAGAAAACAGAGGCCTTGAAACATTATAGGCCTTTGGGTTCAATTCCCAGGTATGCATCTTACTAACCATGCCAGCGTGAGCAAGCTATTTCACTTTTCTAAGCTCAGAAATGGGGTAAACAGCACTTACCATGAGTGTTATGACAAATGAATAAAATAATGTAAAGTAATAGCACAGTACACAGGAGTAAATGTTAAATAAAAGCATCTTTCTGTAACGCCCTGCATTGAAATTACTCTAAATTTTAATAAAAATGTGGAAACATCTAATGCATGACTTAGTTTACCTCGTTTGCTAGTTTTTTTCCAAAACCTTATTAAAAATTCTGTCTTTTAAAGAATCTACCCATTCAAGAAGTGTCATTTCAAATAACAACTTTATTATTTTATCTTCCTGCTTTGTGTTTTTCAACATCCTTCATTCTCCATCCTCACCTCCAATGATATATAAGCTCTCTTTTTTTTTTAGTATTTTTATTTTAGTATTCTGTATTTCTGAGGTACTTGTATGCTAGCATTTCCTGTGTTTATCTTTTAACCCTATCGACTGGAATATAAGCTTTCAGAGAGGATCATTTTACTATCTCACTGATCTTTTGCATTTCCTATATACTATTTATAACTGTACAGATGGAAGAGGATCAATGGGTTTATTAAATTAATTAAATCGAATATTGATATAAGCAAATGTAAAATTTAAACCTGAAAATGAAGACTAGTTCTAAAATTTTTTTGATTCTGAAAAAGATAATGGTCTAAGACTAATTATACCTTGTCTAAAAAAAAGAAGGAAGAATTTCTGGACAGACCCAACAATTAAATCCCAAGTGGGAAACAATCAAAACAACTTATTTTAATCTTAGAGGCCAGAAATAGTTCAGAGAAAGAATATAAACTTAGAATATCTGTTTTCTGTGCAACACAAAGTCCTGTTTATCATGTGGATGATAGACAAATGCATGCAAAATCAATGGTTTGCTTTTTCCCCTGCTTACAAACCTTTAGGAAGGGCTTGTTTATTTCTTTTGTTTCCACTGCTTAAAAACAGTCGTCTAATCTCATGTTTTATCAATGAGAGTAGATGCAAATGCACTTTACAAAATTATACAATGTAAAGTATTAGTATCTCAATTTCTCATGTTATAATCAACAACAATTAGATCATTCCAACAACACAGTGCTTCTTGGATAGCTCAGTTGGTAAATAATCCGCCTGCAATGCAGGTGACCCCGGTTCGATTCCTGGGTCAAGAAGATCCGCTGGAGAAGGGATAGGCTACCCACTCCAGTATTCTTGGGCTTCCCTTGTGGCTCAGCTGGTAAATAATCTGCCTACAATGTGGGAGACCTGGGTTGGGAAGACACCCTGGAGAAGGAAAAGGCTACCCACTACAGTATTTTGGCCTGGAGAATTCCACGGACTGTATAGTCCATGGGGTTGCAAAGTGTCAGACATGACCGAGTGACTTTCTCATCACATCACATCAACAAGCAGGCTCCCTCAGATTAATGTATAATCTTTTCTAAATTTTCCTCAACTTCAGCTGGTTCACCACAATCCTAATTTTAATCAGACCCTTTTGCAGCAAATCCTGCCAATCCATTGCTTATCTGACTCTAACGCTAGAGTCATAAATGTAATGTGTGCACTAGGAAAACTCTTTAACAAGAGACCCTAAGTTTAAATTTCAATGGTGCTACTTACAGATTAATCAGAGCTTGGTCAAGTTATTTAACCTTCTTTAAACTCCAGTTTCCTTGTTTGTGAAATGTGGTATACAGTAAGTACCTATCTCAGAAAAATTTTGTAAAGAATTTTTAAGTTTATATGGAAAGCACTCAGCACAGTACATAGCACACAGCAGGCACTCAATCGATAGTGATGAGTATCGATATTTTCCTACCTCCTAGTGCTTCTGGAATTTATTTTTTCAAAAATAAGCATTTTTTTTACTATACTTCTTATTTTTACTGTTTTATTTATTTATTTTTTACTATACTTCTACTATAGCATGAAATAGCTGGACGTGGCCAGGGTTGGGAGGGAAATACTTAGGTCTATGTACTCAGGATGTGCATAACTCTGAGGCAGTCATTTTTTTTTTTAATATTTAATTATATTTAATCCTATAGCACACATAAGAAAATATTAAAATATATATAACATATTAAAATACACATATTAAAATATACCTAAACCCCCAACATCTTATCCAAGTAAAAAATAAAATGCTTCCCCATTATGCATTCAATTAAAACAATTTCCAAGCTACTCCTTGTAACTTAAGAAGGGAGAAGGCTAACAGAATCTCTCGAGGTAGTCATTTTTATCATTAGCTTTGTTTAAAAAAACCAAAAGCATTAGTGTAGCTTTCAATATTCCCCTCACTCACACTCTTCCCTTTCCACTCCAATCTACTGGTCTTACTTCTTTCTTCCTATAGCACGGTTTCTTGACCAAAACAATGTACTATTAACTCCTCAAAAGTTTTCAAGAATCTAGTGAAGCACTGTGAATATTCCATCTTTATAAATAGTTATCCTCTCCTATAGTATACTTAAGGCAAATCTTTGTACCCATTAACTATTCGTTATGTAACCTGGTTTCCAAATCCTTTGATAAACCTGATGCCAGTATTTGGAAGCACCTCAGTTTCTCAAAACCACTCTTAAAAAAGTATAGCTCTCCAAAATGAATAGACTATGTCATGTTTTATTTGGCCAGCACACACTGCAGCCCTTCACCTGAGTGCCTCATAAATCTGAATCAACACCATCATATAATATGTTGAGTTTTTTTTTAGCACATACATTATCACAGCAGCTCCTGCTAAGTCTTTCACTCATGTAAACCACTGCCAGAACAGATTCTCAGCAATTCTTTCAATCTCTTTTAAAAAAATTAATGTAGACTTTTACATTAATGTCTATCTCTATTCATCTGTTTCTGTTTTTAGCTTTCAAATGTATTTCTGAACTCAATGTACTAGTTACACTTTCATCATTAGGTCTTTACTTTAAGGATGTCATTTCCCCTCCATCTAAATCACACAGTAAATAAATGTCAACAGAATGAGTCCGATGGGGCACTTCTCTGGTGGTCTAGTGGTTAAGAATCCCCCTTCCAATGCAGGGGAGGCAGGTCCAATCCCTGGTCAGTGAACGAAAATCCCATATGCTGTGTGCAGTTAAGCCCACATGCCACAACTACTGAGCCCAACATGCTCTAGAGCCCGTGCTTTGCAACAAGAGAAGCCTGTGTGCTGCAATGAAGACCCAGCACAGCAAAAATAAAATAAAATTATTACTGATCCTTGCTAATTCTTTAGGCAACTATAATTCTGTTCTTATGTTCCTATTTCTTCAAAACCAGTTTTTCCCTTATGGATTTTCCCCTGATTTCTATGACACATGTAAGACTGATCAGCTGTGAACCAGGACTATAAGACTTTCAGAGTCAGTAGGGAATTTCCAAGATCATCTGATCTTGCCCAACTCTCTCCTTTACAAATAAGAAACAGGAAATCAGGAAAGTTATACACCCTTGGCCACATGGCTAATAAGTGGTATATCTGGGAGGAGAATGAAGGAATTCTAAATATTATAAATGATGTTCTTTCCAATAGAGGTTTTTATTTAATTTTTTTTGTATTTTTATCAGTTCACCTGATTTATATGAAATAAAATAAATTACTGCTTTTTATTATTCTCTGCTTTATCTGAAACAATGCCCTTTCTGTTCTAGTTACCTGCCACACAAGGAGCACAAATATTATTTCCTCTATGTTTCAAGTCCATTCAGGGTGGTGAAGAGCCTATTTCTATTCTAACAAGCTATAAAACTAAATTAGTAAAAATTTCGGCTTACTGTAAGCAGTGAGGAAATGAATATTTTGGAAATCAATCTCAAATCCTGATTCTAAGTCTACAAATGTATTTAAGAATAACTATCAACTTTCTAAGATTCAACAGAATGATAATTTTATATTATATTGATGGTATATATTAAATCACTGTATCAGTGATACAGTATATCCTTTTTATATCACTTCTAGTTGGTGTATGGTATCACTCAAAATCAAACTTAAGAAATATTAACAATAAATAACAACCATCACCTACTTCCCCATCAGAATGTAAGTTCTGTGATAGTTTTTATCTGGCTTGCAGTAGGTAGGTTCTCAATAAAAATGCTGATAAACGAATGAATGAATAAATAAACTCTTTAAAAGGAAAACTAACTCCCAAAAATGGATTTAAAATTTTAACAACTCCCCAAAAAGTAAACAAGAGAGACATATTCCAGAAGGATTCACCTGGCCACCAAAGGGAAAGGGAAAGGGAAGTCGCTCAGTCGTGTCCGACTCTTTGCGACCCCGTGGACTGTAGCCTGCCAGGCTCCTCCGTCCATGGGATTCTCCAGGCAAGAATACTGGAGTGGTTTGCCATTTCCTTCTCCAGGGGATCTTCCCGACCCAGGGATCGAACCCAGGTCTCCCGCATTGGAGGCAGATGCTTTAACCTCTGAGCCACCAGGGAAGTCCAGAAGTTACTAAAAAAAATGAATGAGTCTTAATACTACAGTTACAGCTTTTTTTTCCAATGAAGTGCCTGATCCCTTTCCATTTTGCTCTTTGTCCCAAAATCTCCTGACAGGTTACTCTGTTTCCTTAGACTCCTTACACATAAGAGAGTTTTACAACAATTTCTCTGTTCATTTTTCTAGAACCACTGAGCAACTGTTCAAAGAGACCAAATCAAGTTCACTATCATAGGAGTATAAAGAGGCTATCAGCAGATCCACAGTTTAGGTTCTTTGTTAGTATCAGAATCACTTTAAAACCTTGACTCAAAGCAATCCAAGAGTTCATTATTTTGTCAATGTTTTCGTATTCTTTGTATGCAGCTGCTCTCACAATTCATTTAGAACTACCAAATCTCACATTAACCAAAACAGTAATTTCTAGCAATCTGACACTTATTAAATTAAAATACTCTCTATATCGGTACTTTCATTAAGTGTTATCTTCTACATCAGTCCTCTAAAGTCTAAGTAAAAAGCAATAACAGTATCATGTTACTTCAAATGCTGAGGATGAAAGAACTTGCTCACTTAAATCCTTTTTCTCCTCCTGATTTTAATATGTTTACAATTTATTTAGTTCATTTCAAATGTCTATGCTAAGTTCAGAGAACTAACTATATCAAAGTCAAATCATTTTTACTTTTTCTATTTGTTATTTAAATATTGACATTAAAAATTTTGAAATTATTTTACTTATCAAGTCAAAGCTATTAATATCTGATGTATTGCCAATCACTTAGCTTATGATTCACAAACAACGTAAAGCACCAGCCTATATAAATCCACCATGTTCTCTCCTTACAGTTTTCCTTTAAATTCACAAACTGAAAACTCTAATTCAAAAACAAGAAAGCTATAGATATAATAAACAGATTAACTTACCGAAAAAATCTTTAAACACCTTTAGCCAATCCATTTTGGAAAAAAATCCCGTGTTCTCTTTTGTCAGTTTGTTAACACAGCTCAGGATAATGTTCAGTGAACTTCCAGGTTCTGCAACACTGAAACTCCCCACACCCCATCCATGTGACCTGGCCCACACCCAGGCAATAGAAAGTTTTCCTAAGGCTTTTCTCTTGCCAAAACATTTTTTCCCTGAACGCTAACAGAACTAATAAAACAAGGATATTGTGATGGCCACAAATATGACCTTATTATTCAGATTTATTCTGGAAGAAGTTTTAAAGCACATACTTAAAGCATATTTTTTTTTTTCAGTAGTTGAAAATATATTCATGTATTACATTCTTTTTTAATTGGAGTAGAATTACTTTACAATGTTGTGTTAGTTTCTGCTGTACAACAAAGTGAATCAGCAATATGTATATCTATATACCCTCCCTCTTGGATCTCCCTCGCATCCTACACCCCCAACCCACCCACTGAGGTCATCACAGAGCACTAAGCTGAGCTCCCTGTGCTGCACTGCAGGTTCCCACTAGCTATCTGTTTCACACGTGTTAGCGTACTTCTGTCAAACCTAATCTCCCAGTTCATCTCACCCTCCCCTTTCCTAATCCCTTCTCCCAGAGTTCTGTATGTCTGAGTCTCTATTCCCGCCCTGGAACTACATTCATCTGTACTATTTTTCTATTTTTCATCATGTATTCATTCTTTCCTTTGTTTTCTCCTTTTCTTTCTTAACCTTCAAACAATATCTCCATCAGCACAATCTTTGTGAAACAAATCCATTAGTTATACGGAACATTTAAGTTACCAAAAAGAAATTCAGAAACCTTGAGAAAGGGGAGAAGGCTGTCCATCCAAGGCAAAAGCTAGATTTACATCATTAGTCAGGCTAACTGTAGGTCACTACCTTAAAACAGAATGTTTCCAAGTACTTTGGAATAGACAGCAATAATTGTAATATAATACAATGATAGCCTAGAACTTAAATAGATACAATCTCAATAATACAGTCTCAAGACAGTTAAAAAGATACAGTCTCGAGACAGCTAAACTGTCTCAATAATATCAGAAAATAGTATGCAAGGTTTCCCAAGAGTATTAATTAAAAAAACTGTATCTAATAAAGCTTTTAAAATTTATATGAAGTTGTATCTAAAACTGAGATGTTTTTTCTCCTTGCTCTATATTAGTTTTTTCACTGTCTTTTGTTAATTACTGTCACATCTGCTATAGTCTCAGGATACCACTACCCTTTTTTAAAGAAACATAAAGGTTTATCTAGGTGTGTCCCTAGTCCTTTCTGTGCCTTCATCACTATAAAGCATACTTTGACAGAAGTTACCTTAATTTTCCCGAACATCTCTAATCAATATGCTTTAAATAAATATCCAATTATTTACAAAATCATAAGTATTCCTGGTTCTAACTTTGATCTCTTCAACCATTTGAGGACAATCTCTTTCCAGCTGTCTTCCATTTAAAAACTAATATTAAATATTAAATAATTAAATAATATTAACTAATAACAATGACCTCAAAAATCTCAAAAAAAAAAAGGTAAGCCTAGTTAAAGCATTTAAATGTATGGTTAATAACTTAATTTATTAAATTACCTTTAGAATAGAATAACAATAATGCTGAGTAAGAAATAAAAATTAATATAAAGCAGTCAATAATACTCCATGTTCATCAATCATGTCACATTATTCTCAAACTATCTTTTTCAAGGAGAAATTATACTTTTTCTTCTACATATACACGAAGAACTATTAAGTAACAGCATGCTTGCCTGAATATCTGAGGGAAACTCTGTCCCTCCCAATTCCTTCCTGTCAGCTAAGGAGAATTTTTTAAAGAGAGAGACAGACTGGTTCTCATCTGCGCATACTTCCTTCCTATCACAGCTTGGCCAAGCCCAACATGAAGTAGGGTCCCCTATTTATGGCCCTTCCCTTAGGGGAAGGTCAGTAAAAACAAAATTTACAGTTACAGGAAGAAAGAAGAGAAAAAAAGAGAAACAAGAAAGATAAGCTTTGTAGATGCTAATATATGGTAATGATCTACAACTTAAAACTTTTATCAAATATAAGAACAAAATGACAGTTTGTTTTTAAAAGCAAATATCAAAATGTAAGCCATTAGATGTAAAATCCATCAATATATCCTGCAAAATAAGTGACCTTAATGACAAGGAGGATATTCTGCATATCATTCATTTATCCCCATCTCAATTATATGGAGAATCTGTCTAAACTCCAATAGGTACCTACGATTCAAGAAGCCCCTGACAGAAGATCAGTCAGTTCCACTACCTAGATTTACAGAAAATGCCTTCATTGGTCTCTTTGAACACACCTGACTTGAATACACTTGCTATGAGCCAAACTTACCTTGCCTAGCTGTACATCCCAGCTTGGGATGTTCTTTCTAGTCAGTTCTGCCAACTGATGCCAAAATTCTGTACAAAGAACCAATTTCTAGCATTCATTAAAAAGAAAGTATTGCTGTTCTTGTTTTAAAACAAAAATAACTTACCTAAGGTATCTTTTAGGTTTTTTACAATAGATGCTTTCCGGGCACTGTTTTTCCTTTCCACATAGTTAGAAGGCACAAAACCCGTTTTATTCATGGAATTTCGAACTCGCCACCAGGACTTAGAATCATCCAGAAGCCACAATCTCTCATTCTTCTTGATGTCCAGCTCTTGTTCTTGTTGGGCCACATAATCAAACTTGGCTACTACTACCACTTCCTCTGCCATTTTTCAGCACCTTCTGCACTGTAACCACACAGAAAATATTTTAAATAAGGTTGAGAAGTCGTCCACATGCTTTAAGAGAAACAAACCTAAGAACCTAGGAGTACTGAATGGTTAAAAAATAAAAATAGGGAAAAAAATTAAAATACCAGGCAAATACTAATCAATACAAAACTGGTATAGATGTATTAATAACACACAAAAGGACTTTAAGGCAAAGTTATCACTAGTGATAGGAAAGTCACTATATCCTGACAAAAGGTTTTATTCAATATGTATAACAGCTAAGCTTATGTGTACCTATTAATATAGGCCCAAAATAGATTGACAAAACAAGAAAAAAGTGACAAATCCACTGTCATAGAGGTTTAACTTTTAACATATTTATCTCAGCAGTAAATTAAGAAGACAAAAAATTAGAAAGGTTAAAGAAGAACTGACATGATAACCATTAAGTTTGATGCAATAAACATATACAAATATAGATGGTTTATTCCTTAGCTATATTCAGGCCTTCTTTAATTTCATGGAGCAATTTGAAAGGAATACAGTACTAAGAGATTTTATTAAGTGCTGGTATGATGAGAACTGACTTCCATACAGAAGACTTCCAAACAGAAGAACACAAATAAGAGTATGTACAAAATCCAATCAAATGCCATAAAAGTCTCTACACATTTTTCGTGTACTTGGTATCCTAAATCATATTCTCTGACAATCCCAACAAAAAGATAGCTTTTAAAAAATCTTATATGTTTAGAAACTTCTAAAAACTGATGTGGAGAAGGAAATGGCAACCCACTCAAGTATTCTTGCCTGGAAATTCCCATGGACAGAGGAGCCTGGCGGGCTACAGTCCATGGGGTTGCAAGAGTCAGAAACGACTTAGCAACTAAACCACCACCAACATTGCTTTCGCTGAAAAGAAAATCCGGTTTCACATAAACGCATAGCTGGAAAAAGGGAAAGAATATTTTAAAAGTGTTTTCAGATAACTGTGGATTCTTTTTTGGTACTACACCAAAACATGACAAGCAGTAGAGTTTCTTAAAGACTAGTTTCTAATGTGGAATCTAAAACTTCATCAATGAACTTTTCCATACTGTTTTAAATATTAAAAATCACTGGCCCAAGCATTTTTAATTTCAGGAATGATGAGTGTAAACAAGCCTGCTGCAAACCCTCTCTCCAACTGATCACAACTAAAACCTCCATGAAAAAAATGCAAAGAATCAGCTACCTAAGGACTCTGGAAGTATACAATAGGTAGCTTGGAGAGGAAAATCAACCTTGAAAAAAAGATCAATACATAAATTTCTCTTTGAATAAAATTTCCTTTGAAATTTGACTGAACAATAAATTCCCTTTTGGTCACCCCACCACACACATACTTTATTTCTTCAGTTCAGTTCGGTCGCTCAGTTGTGTCCAACTCTTTGTGACCCCATAACTGCAGCATGCCACGCCTCCCTGTCCATCACCAACTTCCAGAGTCCACCCAAACCCATGTCCCTCAAGTCGGTGATGCCATCCAGCCATCTCATCCTCTGTCGTCCCCTTCTCCTCCTGCCCTCAATCCTTCCCAGCATCAGGGTCTTTTCCAATGAGTCAGCTCTTCACATCAGGTGGCCAAAGTACTGGTGTTTCAGCTTCAACATCAGTCCTTCCAATGAACATCCAGGACTGATCTCCTTTAGGACGGACTGGTTGGATCTCCTTGCAGTCCAAGGGACTCTCAAGAGTCTTCTCCAACACCACAGTTCAAAAGCATCAATTCTTCAGCACTCAGCTTTCTTTACAGTCCAACTCTCACATCCACACACAACTACTGGAAAAACCATAGCCTTGACTAGACGGACCTTTGTTGGCAAAGTAATGTCTTTGCTCTTTAATATGCTGTTTAGGTTGGTCATAACTTTCCTTCCAAGGAGTAAGCGTCTTTTAATTTCATGGCTGCAATCACCATCTGCAGTGATTTTGGAGCCCAGAAAAATAAAGTCTGACACTGTTTCCCTATCTATCTGCTATGAAGTGATGGGACCAGATGCCATGACCTTAAGTTTTCTGCATGTTGAGCTTTAAGCCAACTTTTTCACTCTCCTCTTTCACTTTCATCAAGAGGCTCTCTAGGTCTTCTTCACTTTCTGCCATAAGGGTGGTGTCATCTGCATATCTGAGGTTATTGATATTTATCCCCACAATCTTGATTCCAGCTTGTGCTTCTTCCAGCCCAGCATTTCTCATGATGTACTCTGCATATAAGTTAAATAAGCAGGGTGACAATATACAGCCTTGACGTACTCCTTTCCCAATTTGGAACCAGTCTGTTGTTCCATGTCTAGTTCTAACGTTGCTTCCTGACCTGCATACAGATTTCTCAAGAGGCAAGTCAGGTGGTCTGGTATTCCCATGTCTTTCAGAATTTTCCACAGTTTACTGTTACCCACACAGTCAAAGGCTTTGGCATAGTCAATAAAGCAGAAATAGATGTTTTTCTGGAACCCTGTTGCTTTTTCAATGATCCATTGGATGTTGGCAATTTGATTTCTGGTTCCTCTGCCTTTTCTAAAGCCAGCTTGAACATCTGGAAGTTCACGGTTCACATATTGCTGAAGCCTGGCTTGGAGAATTTTAAGCATTACTTTAAACTAAGCAGAACAGGAAATTGTGTAGCAGGTACAATAAGGAAAAACCTCATACGGAAGAGAAGCTCACCTGGCCAAAGCACTGGGGGAAAAGGCTCTTGAAAGCCAGAGTGGGTAAGTTAAGTCTCTGAGGTTGTTTCCTTCTTCTCCTCCTCTCCCAGCCCTGTCCCAAGGCCAGCAACGGTGGATGTGCATTACTGCCACAATGGTGGAGATAGCATATACATTAAGACCACTTCCCTGGGAAGGGACTTCCCTGGCAGCCCAGAGGTTAAGACTGCGCTCCCAATGTAGGGAACGTGGGTTTGAGTCCTGGTCATGGAACTAGCATCCCACATGCTATGCGGCACAACCAAAAGAGAAATAATTTTTCTTAAAAAAAAGAACCTAAAGGGACATCTATGCTTTCTCTAACCACTTCACCCTGAAGGCAGGCATAGTTGTGCCGAAAACTGAGCAACTGTTGTTGTTCAGTACGTACTGAAACTGTACGTGTTGTTCAGTAGCTAAGTCGTGTCCAACTCTTTGAGACCCCATGGACTGCAGCATACCAGGCTTCCCTGTCCCCTTCTCTATTTCCCTGAGTTTGTTCAAACTCATGTCCACTGAGTCGGTGATGCCAACCAACCATCTTATCCTCTGTTATTCCTGTCTCCTCTTGCCTTCAATCTTTCACAGCAACAGGGTGTTTTCCAATGAGTCAGCTCTTCACATCTGGTGGCCAAAGTATTAGAGCTTCAGCATCAGTCCTTCCAATGAATATTCAGGGTTGATTTCCTTTAGGATTGAATGGTTTGATCTCCTTGCTGTCCAAAGGACTCTGAAGAGTCTTCTCCAGCACCACAATTTGAAAGCATCAATTCAGTGCTCAGACGTCTAATAAGAGAACCCAACTTTTCTGGCTACGGGAACTGGAGAATATGGGGAAAACTCCCATGAAAGAAGAGCAAAAGAATGTAATCTATGACAAAGACTTCTTCTTGACCAAATTCTAGTCAGGTTCCTCTGAACCCTCTTCTTGAGTAGGCCTCAAACCTGATCTATAAAAACTGCAGACTCTCAGCATAAATGCTTTGTCATAAATGACTTCTCAAACTAACAGACTTGAACAAACACTAGGATAGTTTCCAACTTATGGCTCCATCCCTAAGATGACTCCTCCAGCCCCCTTAATTTCCTGCCTAAGAAAGTTCAGTGTTGCCAGAAGAATTTACTGTTTGTTCCAGCTAAAACTTGATGACAGGCCCCTGAAATCCCTCTTAAAGCAGTTACTTTAGAAAGCTTGCAATTATAAGTACTTCTTCTGCCCCCTTGAGATATAAATTGTCTACCACCTAAAACTGCCTTTTCAAGGACTGCAGAGCAATCTTTTTAAAATGCAAACATTCAAGAAGATAGTTCTCATTTTTGTTCCCAGACCCTGTAGGAAGATAGGGACTTAACTTTGGTGGGTGCCTTGCTCTAACTTGGGCTTCCCTGGTGGCCCACTCCAGTATTCTGGCCTGGAGAATTCCATGGACAGAGGAAGCTGGTGGGCTACAGTCCAAAGGGTCGCAAAGAGTCGAACACAACTGAGGGACTTTCACTTAGCTCTAAAACCTGCACCACTGCCTCTGTTATAAACAGAAGTTTATTTCTCCTCTGGATAAGTAACAATTACAAACCCAGGTTCCCCTAGGCATATGGACCAATCCCACTTCAACACCACTTGATGCCTTTCCCTTAGTACACCCCAGTTTTGAAAAAGCCTCCTGCCTTTTGTTTTGACAAAGTTGAATTCTCTCTTCCCTACTGTAATATTTATTGAATAAAAGCTATCCTTAACACTCCAATTAGTATTGAGCTTGTGAATCTTTAATATCTATAATTCTAGTTATGAACCAACTTAAGTACTAAACCTCCACCAAGTTGGACATTCATGGAATTTCCAAATAAGTATTACAAAAGCACTGAGAACTGAAGTACAAAATAAATGCCGCCCAAGCCCAGTCCACCCCTGACTACTGCATACAGCAAACAGATGCAATCAGCACAGCAAAGGTTTATAAACTGAAACTGATATTGGAACTACAATCCATAAAAACCAAGTAAAAACTGCTCTGAACCTAACCAGATTGACGCCTGCTTAAACAACAGCAAATTCTCCAAAGAATTTTAACAGGATCCAAATTCTCACAACATAATACTCAAAATGTCCAGTACATAAGCCCAAATTACCCAACATACCAAGAAGCAGGAAAATTTGGCCAAAAATTGGAAGAAAAGGACAACTAATAGATGCCAACCAATAAATAACCCAGATGTTGGACTTACTAAAAATCTTAAAGTAGCCAATATAACCGCATTCCATTAATAAAGGTAAACACTCAAATGGAAAGATAAATCTGAGAAGCTGCTATTAAATGAATCAAATGTAAATTTTAGAACTAAAAAATCACAATATTTGAAATAAAAATTTCACTGGATAGCACACAGAATCAAGATGGCAGATGTATTCATTTTCTATGACTGTTGTAACAAACTGGGTGGTTTAAAAATAACAGAAATTTATTCTGTCACAGATCTGAAGGTCTCAATCAAGGATACAATCAAGAAGTCTGAAATCAAGGTGCTGACAGATCTGTACTATCTCTGAAGGCTCTAGGGAACAACCAGTACTTTGCCTCTTTCAGCTTTTAGTGGCTGTAAACATTCCTTGTGACTGCATCATTCTGCCCCTGCAGTTATACTGCCTCCTCCTCTTCTGTCTAGCAAATCTCCCTCTGCCTCACTCTTATAAGCTTACTTGTCATGGGATTTACAGCTTACCAGATAATACAGGAATTTATCCTCCTCTCAAAATTCTCAAATTAATTAATCATACTGTTTATCACATAAGGTAATATTCACTAATTCCAGAGATTAGGAAATGAACATATCTTTTTAAAGGGTCCCATTCAGCAAAATACCACAAAAGCTATGTAAACCTGAAGACAGATCAATAAAAATGATCCAACCTGAAGAATGGAGAGGGGAAAATATTTTTGAAAAAGAAAAAAACAGGGCTTCAGGGACCAATGGGACAATATCAAAAAAGCTATTCATGTCTTTGGAAACCCTAAAGAAAAGCTACTGATGCAGAAAAAAACACACTTGGAAGAAACAGTGGTTGAAACTTTCCAAAAGTTAGCAAAAGTCATAAACTTATAGATTCAAGAAAATAAGCAAATCCAAACAGGATAAATTGAAATCATGTCCAAGCCCATCAGAATCTAACTGCTAAAAACAATAAATGAAAAATCTTGAAAGCAGCCAGAGAAAAACAACATATACATACAAGTCAGTGGTTCTCAACTGGGGGGTTATTTCATATCCCTTGGGGATATGTTACAATGTCCAGAGTCATTTTTTATTACCACTGTGGGGGGAGGGGGAGCCAAGGGTGGGGGTGCTAAAGGGTATAGTCTAGAGATACTGCTAAACATCCTATGATGAATGGGATAGGACTCCACAACAAGAAATTATCCTGTCCAAAGTACTGAAGTTGAAAAATCCTGATATAGGGAGCAATTTGAATGAAAGGACTTTTCATCAGAAATCATAAACCATATCTAAAAATACTGGAAGAAAATAACTCAAAATTCAGAATTCTATATTCAGTGAAAATATCCTTCAGGAATGAAATGAAATAAAGATATTCTCAGATGAAGCAAAATTATGTCATTTTGTTGCCAACACTCTAGCTCTAAAAGAAATGTAAAGGAAGTTTCAAGGCTAAAACTGGTAAAAAAAAAAAATAAGTATCAAAGGGAAATGAAACTTCAGGAATGATGGAGGAGCAATAAAAACGGGGATATCTGGGTGAAATAAGAAGATTAATCTTCATCTCTTAAGATCTTCAAAATATACACAGCTCTTGAAACGGAATATTATAACATTTACATGGGGGGAGCTTCCAACCTATATATGTACAATTCATATGACAATTATCATGTAAGTGGATAGGACAATGGAACCTAGACAGTTGTTAAGGCTTTATGTTCTAGCTTAAGTTGTAAAATATAAACTTAAAAGATATACGGGGAGGTGGGGGTGAGGGGAAGAAGGGGTAAAAGTGTTAGTCACTCAGTCACATTCAACTCGGCAACCCCATGAACTATATAGCCCACCAGGCTCCTTTTGTCCACAGAATTCTCCAGGTAAGAATACTGGAGTGGGTAGCCATTTCCTTCTCCAGAGATCTTCCTGACCCACGTGGGTCTCTTGCATTGCAGGTAGATTCCTTACCAACTGAGCCACCAGGGAAGTATAATGTTCAATTTAATATACTATATTTATATTTAATAATATGGGGGAAATTAAATATTAAATATATGGTATATTAAATTAGATATAATCTTTAGAGCAATTACTAAAAAGAGGGACAAAGAGATATAGCCAAAAACCGATACATTAAACAGATACTAAAAAAATACTCAATCCAAAAGAAGGGAAATGGGAACAAAAAACACAAGAAACAAACAGTAACAAATATTAAAACTCAATGTATCAATAATTATATTGATTAAATATAATTAAGATTAAATTAACAAATAAGACCCAACTGTTACCAAAAATCCATTTTAAATATGATGCTGTATAGATTAAAAGTAAAAGAATCAAGTATATATTATTTCAAAAGAAAGCTGTAGTGGCTATCTAACCACATGGTTTTCAGAATAAAAATTACCAGGGGCTTCCCAGGCAGCTCAGAGGCAAAGAATCCACCTGCCAATGCAGGAGATGTGGGTTAGATCCCTGGGTCTGGAAGACACCCTGGAGAAAGAAATGGGAGCCCACTCTAATATTCTGTAGATCTGGTAGACAGAGTGCCTGAAGAACTATGGACAGAGATTCGTAACACTGTACAGGACTGAGTGACCAAAACCATCCCAAAGAAAAAGAAATGCATGAAGGCAAAACGGTTGTCTGAGGAGGCTTTACACACATCTGGGGAAAGAAGAGAAGCAAAAAGCAAGGGAGACAGGGAAAGATATACCCAACTGAATGTAGACTTCCAGAGAATAGCAAAGAGAGATAAGAAAGCCTTCTTAAATGAACAGTACAAAGAAGTAGAGGAAAACAACAGAATGGGAAAAACTAGAGATCTCTTCAAGAAAATTGGAAATATCAAGGGAAGGGAACATCCCATGCAAGGATGGGCACGATAAAGGACAGAAATGGTATCTAACAGAAGTAGAAGTGATTAGAAAGATGTGGCAAGAATACACAAGAACTATATAAAAAAGGTCTTAATAACCCAGATAACCACAATGATAAGGTCACTCACCTAAAGCCTGACATCCTGGTGTCTGAAGTCAAGTGGGCCTTAGGAAGCTGTATGACAAACCAGGCTAGTGGAGGTGATGGAATTCCAGCTGAGCCATTTCAAACCCTAAAAGATGATGATGTTGAAGTGCTGCACTCAACATGTCAGCAAATTTGGAAAACCCAGCAGTGGCCACAGGACTGGAAAAGGTCAGTTTTCATTCCAATCCCAAAGAAGGGCAATGGCAAAGAATGTACAAACTACCATACAACTGTGCTTATTTCACATGCTAGTAAGGTTATGCTCAAAATCCTTCAAGTTAGGCTTCAACAGTACATAAACTGAGAAATTCCAGATGTACAAGCTAGATTTCAAAGAGACAGAGGAACCAGAGATCAAACTGCCAACATTCACTGGCTCGCAGAGAAAGCAAGGGAATTCCAGAAAAACATCTACTTCTGCTTCACTGACTATGCTAAAGCCTTTGACTGTGTGGATCTCAACAAACTGCAGAAAATTCTTAAAGAGATAGGAATACTAGACCATCTTACCTGTCTCCTGAGAAACCTGTATGCAGGCCAAAAAGCAACAGTAACAACCAGACACGGAACAACAGACTGGTTCAAAATTGGGATAGGAGTTAAGACACGACTGTATATCGACACTCTACTTATTTAACTTACATGCAGAGTACATCATGTAAAATGCTGGGCTGGATGAATCACAAGCTGGAATCAAGACTGCTGGGAGAAGTATCAATAACCTCAGATATGTAGATAATACCGCTCTAATGGCAGACAGCGAAAAGGAACTAAAGAGCCTCTTGATGAGAGCAAAAGAAAAGAGTGAAAAAGCTGGCTTAAAATTCAACATTCAAAAAATGAAGATCATGGCATCCAGTCCTATCACGCATGACAAAGAGATGAGGAAACAATGGAAACAGTGACAGAGTTTATTTTCTTGGGCTCTAAACAAAATCACTATGAATGGTGACCGCAGCCACAAAATTAAGATGCCTGCTCCTTGGGAAAAAAAGCTATGACCAACCTAGACAGCATACTAAAAAGCAAAGACATCACTTTGCCAACAAAGGTCTGTATAGTCAAAGCTATGGTTTTTCCAGTAGTCATGTATGGATGTGAGAGTTGGACCATAAAGAAGGCTGAGTGCTGAAGAACTGATTCCTTCCAACTGTGGTGCTGGGGAAGACTCTTGAGAGTCCCCTGGACTGACTGCAAGATTAAACCAGTCAATTCTAAAGGAAATCAACCCTGAATATTCATTGGAAGGACTGATGATGAAGCTGAAGCTCCAATAGTTTGGCCACTTGATGCAAAGAGCTGACTCAATGGAAAAGACCCTGATCAAAAAACTGAAGGCAAAAAGAGAACAGGGTGACAGAGGATGAGTTGGTTAGATAGCATCACTGACTCAATGGACATAAATCTGAGCAAACTTCAGGAGATGGTGAAGGACAGGGAAGCCGAGCGTGCTACAGTCCATGGGGTCGCAAAGAGTTGGACACCACTTAGCAACTGAACAACAGCAAAACAAGAGTTCCAAAATACATGAAGCTAAAACTACTAAAACTGAAAGGAGTAAAGAAATTCACCATTTTTCTTGGGGACTGTAACACTACTCTTGATAATACATAAAACAAGTAGACAGAATAGCAGCAAAGATACAGAAGATCTAAACACAGCCCTCTCAATCTAATTGAAAATTATACTCAACAAAGCAACATATGTACACATCTTTCAAGTACACCAAGACAGACAATATTCTGGACCATAAAACAAACCTTAATAAATGCAAAATAACTGAAATCACACAGCATATGTTCTCTGACCATGAAGGAATTAAACTAGAAATCAGGAACAGAAAGGTAACTGGAAAATTTCTAAATATTTGGAAATTAAACAACACAATTCTAAATAATTCATGCACCAAAGGGTCTTCTCAAAACAAACTAGAATATATTTTGAACTGAATGAATATGAAAACACAACAAATGAAAATTTGCTGGATGAAGCTAAAGCACTGCTTGGAAAGAAATTTATAGCATTAAAATGCTATTACAAGATGTATGAAAAGAAGATCTCAAATCAATAATGTAAGCTTCCACCCTAAGAAACTACAAAAAGAACACACTAAACCCAAAGGAAATAGAACAACTTAATAATGATCAGAGATCAATGAAACTCAAACAAAACATACTCTGAAACCAAAAGGATGTTCTTTGAAATGATCAGGAAAATTGCTAACTCTCTAGCAAGAATGACCAAGAAAACAACTTGTTCATGTCTTATTGTTCAGTGTAAGGTAGAACTTTTGAGGATGAAACTGAACTATTTGGCTGACGCTATTTCCAAACAATGTGCAGAAGCAGCAGTATGGCTTCTCTTGAATGCTAATACTGAAATGCAAGTAGAGAAATAAAGATGCAATTGTTATTCAAGTGGTAAACAGAAGTTTAAATATTAAGTTGAAAAACTCTCTGCCTATATATATTGGAAAAAATGAGAAAGCACTATGTTCAGAACAGAATACTGAAGTTGTGGCCCAGGACCCCATGATAAAGAGATTAGTATGGGTGTGAAATCAGACTTAATTAGACACCCAAGCAAGAAACAGCCAATCTGAATTGGAAGAAGAAGAAAGATTGTCAGTTTTCTTAGAAGACTTTTACAGGATGGGACCACGAACCTATTCAGTTGGTAACTTGGGATATTGTTCAAGACGTGAGAACAAGGACCCCAAAGGTGACTCTGAAATCATGAAGGCTGCCTCCCCAGTTTTCAAAGAGGAGGCTATTACCTGGGTTTCAACAGGCCTGAGAAAGACTCCCAGCCCAAAGCCATGGGGGCCAGGCCAGTAGAACCACTAGTCTGTAAGATTTCATACACTAAATTATTATTAATAATAAATGCTTTGCCACTGATTATCAAATTAATATATTTAATTAAATGCTAAATATTTAATATTTAAATGGGCAATTTTTTTTAATATTCTTTTTTTTTTTCTGGCCACATTGTACAGTATGTGGGATCTTAGTTCCCAACCAGGGATTGAACCCATGCCCCCAGCATTGGAAGCATGGAATCTTAACCACTGGACCACCAGGAAGTTCCAGAATAGACAAAATATTTGAACAGATACTTCACCAATGAAGACATATGGAGAGTATATAAGCATGTGAAAAGATCTTCAATATCATTAGTTATTACAGAAATGCAAATTAAACCCACAAAATGCTACCACTACACAGCTATTAAATGGCTTAAAAAGAGAAGGGAGGTAAAGAAGGAAGGAAGTAAAGAAAGAAAGGGAAAAAGGGAGCAAGGAAAGCAAGTGAGATAGAGGAGAAACAAACACAAAAACTGACAATAATAGGTGTGAATGAGGCTGCAGAGCAGTTTGAATCCATACACTGCTTGTTGGAATGCAAAGCAGCACAGCCACTATGGAAAACAGTTTGGCAGCTTCTTACAGAATTAAACATAACTTACCATAGGACACAGCTATCTCACTGAGTCAGACTCAAAAGGCTACATATGACATTCTGGAAAAGGCAAAACTAATGTGAACAAAGACTAGACCAGTGGCTTTCACAAGTTAACGGTGGGAAGAGAATATGACTACAAAGCAAGAAAGAAATTTTTTTTTCTTGAGCAGGTGAAGGAACTGTTCTATACTAACACTGTGGTGTTACATCACTGTGATTACTTCATTCCAAGTATGTGTCGAACTCATTTATACCCCAAAGTGTGAATCCTACTGTACGTAAACTAAAATAAACATACAGCAGAAAACATTCATTGGGGCCTTAAATGTAACTATTTTTACTTATATATGGTATTGTGTCATCACTCAATATACAGTCACCAAGTTTTGCAGACCTTCCAAATGCTGACATCTTTATAACACTGCATTTCAAGCAGTCTCTAGTAATTTCAGAGTGGAAACAGAAACTGAATATCCCAGTCTAATGAAAACAGTTTGTGCCTTAGGAACTCCCTGAAAGGTCCACTTTAGCAACGTTGTTGTTGTTGTTACTGTTGTTCAGTTGCTATGTCATGTCTGACTCTTTGCGACCCCATAGACTGTAGCCCACCAGGCTCCTCTGGGTTCTTTGCCATTGAGCCACCAGGGAAGCTCCTTTAGAGAACTGCTTATCTAAATGTGGGAATAACATCAAGCCAAACACATAAAAATAAGTTCTTCCCAACCTACTTTTACAAATTCATTAGGTGTATCTATATATTAATGACACTAAGTCATGTCAACAATCATCTTCATATTGTGTAGGATCTGTACACAATGAGAAAGGGTAATGTTTGCTACATATGTGTGAGTGCTCAGTCACTTCAGTCATATCCGATCTTTGCAACCTCATGGACTGTGGCCCACCAGGCTCTTCTGTCCATGAGATTCTACAGGCAAGAATACTGGAGTGGGTTGCTGTGCTCTCCTCCAGGAGGTCTTCTGGACCCAGGGACTGAACCCGTGTCTATTACGTCTCCAGCACTGGCAGGCAGATTCTTTACCACTAGCGCCACCTGGGAAGCTCTTGCTATGAATATAGATCATGGAAATATGACCGTTTGGGGGAAGCCAGTTATTATATTCCAAGGAAAAAGAGAAGAACCAGCTAGTGATTCTAAAGGGAAATCTCCCATGCTAATACAAATGCAATTTTAGAAATCTGCTGTACTTTAGCACATAACTTGACAACTTCCTGTTTCTGATAAAAATCAGCAGAGTGACAATACCCAAGTGACTAGCTCCGGAAGTTAGGCTGGGCTACAGATCTCTCAATAAACAATGAAGAGGGGGAAATCCCCAAATAACTAACTTCAATATGCTCATCCTGAAAAACTCCCAGTATGTCTAGGGGTTACTGGGATGATACCCTTTTCCCAACAGACTAAAACCTGAGAACATGTATACTCAGAGTAACCATCACCACGTGGAACCTGGCAATGAAGCTGAGGGGCAAATAAAAATTAGATTTCATTTTTTGAACCTCTAAACCTAATCATTCTTCTATCTAGAATCTATCTCTGAATTTTTCATTTCACAAGCGAAAAAGTACCTTTCTGTTAAAAACAAACTAAAAGGGTCAACATGTAAGAATGATAGGCATCTGAACTGACTGGAAAAAAAAAGTATTAAATTTAAAGGAGAAAAGACTAGTATAAGAAAGACTTCAGATGGAAGAAAAATGAACAAAAACAAGAATATAAAAAGCTAGACGAGGTTTAAGGAAACTCTAACACTAGCAAGTATAGATACTTTCATATTTAACAATTTTGTATGTGTGCCTATACATGTACATATAAACACTCTGCAATAGGTTAATGAAAGCTAACACTGAACACTATGTGGTGCTTATAAACAACCAAATCACTGATTTTACCAAGCTTTCACTTTGTAAATGTTTACTAGGTGTTTTTTTTTCTTTGAGGTCCTACTGTGTGTCAAGCACAGTGTCAGTGAACCAGCTTAGAAAACTAAAGCTGTCCTGGAAGAGCTTACAGACTAGTGAGAAAAGTTTTACTTCTTGTTACTATTATTTTACCTATAATGCTGACTTATCTTAAACACATTTCACTTCCAATCAGCATCACAAACTATGCCAAATGCATGCATAAATTAGGTCCAATGTGTTGCTACTGTTTATACATTTATCTGGGCTTCCATGGTGATTTAGCCTCTCTTTTCACTTTATAAACTCTTAGCTGCCAGAACACACCAATTTTAAAATGTAATATAAAAACATATGGCCTGCCTTGAATTCCAAAGGCCTAAAGAACAAAAAATATAATGGTCCTAAGAAGGCAAGCTTGGTATCAGGTTAAAATAGGATAGATCCAGAAGAGCAGCGTAACAAGTTTATACTTACTAGTTCTAAGACAGAGGCTGTACATTCTGGCTTCATTCTCCTCACACAGGGTAATGCAAAAAAGGAAACCACTAATAGTCGGAGGGGAGCTTTTTCTACTCCATGAGTCATCCATCCTGGAGGTGCTGGTAAATACAAACTATCTTCCTGAGACATGGAAGGAGGCATTTTACTCAGCCTTGTCTGCCTCTACCCCCTAACTGCTGGGGGAAAGGACTCTCAAAAAGAAACATGTTCTTTTTCCAAGAAGAATGGAGCTGAATTAGGTGACTGCACCCTCAAAAACAAAAAAGGAGTCATAGAGAGACCAGTTTTACTTGACTGTGACAGTAAAACACCTGATATATCTCATGTCTTTTTTACAATTATCTTTAAACTTCCTCCACATTGGTATGTGCGCTGTAACGCAGAAGAAATGAGGATTGTCTACAGATTCTCTAACTCTTCAGCCAAGCTTGAGAGAATCCCAGGTGGTTGTGTAGGTGAACACAACTTTAGAAGCACAAAGGAAAATCTACACTCTCTGATTCAAGGAAAAAAAGAATAGGAAACAGTCCAAGTCTGACAACAGTACACCCTACACTGTTCTCAGGGAGTGAAGCAATGTTCCACAAGTGCTCACAAACTGTTAGATAACCTCACACAGAGGGCTAGGTCTGAAGGGACAATTCTCTTCTACCATCACCCCACCTAGCTTCCTCAAGCTATCCCTAATGTGTTGGGCTGGGAGGTACCTCTTAGTCTTATTTGACATTTTAAATCACGTTCATACATTACGCTGATAAATAAGGATTTTAGAAGTGCAAGGGCTGCACCTAAGAATGAGTACTTCCTTCAGTTCTGTATCCTAGGCAACTTAGTTGCTTGTCTCACAGTAGTTCCAGTCCTGCTTGACTGCCCCATGAATAAAACATGCTTATGATACATTCGATTTCCTTTTTAACCACACACTCGGGTTCTAAACATTGCTCAGTCATTAGCTATGACTCAGGGAATGTCACATCAACCTCCAGGAAACTCCATTTCCTTATCTGTAAAATAAGGGAACTGAATAAGATAAAATCAAAAAGTCTTTTTTTGAGCATCAAAATTATGATCTAAGTTTCCCCTTAAATTTTATGGCCTAAACAAGACCATATTTATCTTGTGTTTTTAACTTTTTTTCACTATATTAACCACCTCACTATTCCACTCCTTACTCTTCAGTATACTCTAATTATTGTACGTATTAAAAGTGTCACTCGAAGTTGTACATATTTCCAAAAGAGTACGGAACAGACAGGATAGGGGAATGTACAGTATAAATAAGGTTTAGATTGCATCATCACTTTTACCATATTTACAGTAAAATTTACCAACCATATTCTCCTGACATACACCAAACTCATGGTCACCTGAAATTCCAGCCTATTTAACATGCAATTAATCATAACATTTGGGCATCTTTCACATTAACTGCTGCACTTAATTCTACTTTCCCCTCAAGGCCTCCATGTGTAATTTTCATTCAAAAATAGATTTAGGACTTCACTCAGAGGTCATCTCACATTTGCCAGAATGGCTATTATCAAAAGGACAAATAAGTACTGGTGAAGATGTGGAGAAAACAGAAACCTTATGCACTTGTTGGTGGAAATGTAAATTGGTACAGCCACTACAGAAAACAGTGTCAAGATTCCTCAAAATCCTACAAATAAAACTACCGTATGACCCAGCATTTTGACTACTGGGTATTTACCTGAAGTAAATCAAAACATTAACTTAGAAAGATACATGCATCTCTATGTTGACTGCAGTATTATTTACAAGAGCCAAGATATGGAAACAAACTAAGTGACCAACAGGTGAGTGGATAAAGAAGATGTGGTATATATGTATGTGTACACACACATACACACAAGAATATTACTCAGCCATATAAAAGATGAAATCTTGCATTTGCAACAACATGGATGGACCTAAGAGGGTACGATGCTAAGGGAAGTAAGTCAGACAGAAAAAGACAAATACTGAATGATTTCACTTATATGCAGACTCTAGAAAACAAACCAACCAACATAACAACAGAAAGATACAGAAAGCAAACAGGTGGTTGCCAGAGGGGAGGGGTGGGGGGAACAGGAGAAGTTAAGTGAGGGAGATTGAGAGGTATAAACTCTCAGTTACAAAATAAATGAGTCACAGATATGAAATATACAGTGTGGGAAATATGTCAATAATTAATGTAATACCTTGGTATGGTGGCAGATGACAACAACTTATCATTTTGAAATATACAGAAATATGAATCATATTCTGTATATCAGAGACATATAGTGTTGTAGGTCAATTATACTCCAAAAACAAACAAACTCATAGAAAAAGAGACCAGTTTTGTGGCTACCAGAGGGGTTGGGAGAGGGAATTAGATGAAGGCAGTCAAAAGGTACAAACTTTCAGTTACAAGACAAATAAGTACTAGGGACATACTGTAAAACATGATAAAGATAATTAACACTGCTGTAAGTTATAGATAAACATTGTTAAGAGAGTAAATCTAAGAGTTCTCATCACAAGGAAAATTTTTTTCTATTTTTTAATGTTGCATCTATATGAGATGATGGATATTCACTAAACCTACTCTGCTAATCATCTCATGATATATGTAAGTCAAGTCACTATGTTATACACCTTAAATTTACATAGCACTTGATTTCAATTATATCTCAATAAAACCGGGAGGAAAGTTTAGGATGGTAAATTTTGCATTATATGTATTTTTACTACAATATTAAAAATTTGGGGGGAAAGTTATATATTGGGTTGGTCAGAAAGTTCATTCAGGTTTTTCTGTAAAATGTTGTGGGAAAACCAAACAAACTTTTTGGTCAACCCAATAGATTTAAACTTCCTAGGTCTAATGTTTCCCTTTTTTAGCATTTCTGTTTAATTATTAAATTGTAAATGACCTAGTCTCCATGCTACAGCCACAGTAATCTGAGCTTTTTTAAAAGTCCCCTACTCAAAATCCTTCAATGGTTCCTCCTAGCCCTCAGAATAAAACCACCTTCATACAGACCTATCTTTCCATATTCTCACCTATGCTCCATCATAAAGATCCATGTTCTGCTTCCCCAATTTGGCATCCTTTAAAGATGTTTGTCTCTGCATTGCTCCTTCTTTGGAACCTAAATTCAAGAGTCATTTCTCTTATCATCAGATAAGGCTGATTTAGGTGCCTCTCCACTGTGCTCTCAGGTGGCACAGTGGGAATCTGCCTGCCAATGCAGGACACAGGTTCAATCCTTGGGTCGGGAAGAGTCCCTGGAGCAGGAAATGGCAACCTGCTCCAGTATTCTTGTCTGGAAAATTCCATGGACAGAGAAGCCTAGTGGGCTACAGTCTGATAGCTTACGGTGAACGATGTCGGATTCGTGATCTCCGAAGAAGATTTAACTTTGGGACCAGGCACCAGAATTGACCACTCTGCTTTTGTATAGCAGAGTTTTATTAAAGTATAAGAAGGGACAGAGAAAGCTTCTGACGTAAGACATCAGAAGGGGATGGAAAGTGCCGCCTCTTGCTAGTTTTAGCAAGCTGTTTCATGTCTGTTGCTAACTGCTAAGTCACCTCAGTCGTGTCCGACTCTGTGTGACCCCATAGATGGCAGCCCAGCAGGCTCCACCGTCTCTGGGATTCTCCAGGCAAGAACACTGGAGTGGGTTGCCATTTCCTTCTCCAATGCATCAAAGTGAAAAGTGAAAGTGAAGTCGCTCAGTCACGTCCGACTCTTAGCGACCCCATGGACTGCAGGCTACCAGGCTCCTCCATCCATGGGATTTTCCAGGCAAGAGTACTGGAGTGGGGTGCCATTGCCTTCTCATGTCTGTTAGAAAGCTATTAATCAGATAAGAGAGATACCTCAAGGCTGACAGTTTCACCAGGCCCCTCTCCCACAATATGCATTTTTGAGATAGGATGGCATGAGGTGTATCATCCTCCAGCCATAAAACAATTAATATGAATACTGGTTTGTTGAGCTATTATTAGCCCAAGGTTTGAAAAGAGAAAAAGTTATTCTTAGGTGGAACCATTTTGAAGAAAGGCAAATTCCAAAACAAATACATAGCTTCATTAACATGGCTTAAGAAAAACATTTCCATAGAGAAACCTCCTTTTAATTTTGTATGGAGAAGGAGAAAAAAAATCTGACACTTGCAGTTTGTTTCCTCCTGCCGCTTAAGGGAGAGAGAAAAAATGTCTGACACTGGCAGCCTATTTCCTCTGTTTGAAGATCCCTGGGCCTTCCTGCCTGTTACCCTCTCAAGTCCATGGGGGTCGCAAAAAGTTGGACGTGACTAAGCATGCACACCAGGCAGGCCACTGTGCTCTTACACCACTTTTTATTTATTCAGGCATTGAGTGTCCTGTCATTGAAACAGGCTGCTTAAATAGTAGCTCCCCACCCAGCAAGTTCTTAGATGAACTAAACAAAGTCTCATTTCACTTTGTATTCTTGGCTCCTTAACAGAATACCATGTGTGTGATAATTAAATTTACAGAATCAACATCATAACTTTAAGCTTCCTTCATATGGTATTTCATTCCTCAATACAAGTGCCTTTCCTCACTCAGCAAACTCCTGAATTTCCTTTATGATCTCATTTATGGTTTTTTTTTTTCATTATTTCCTCATACTTCTCTGAGCAGAGTTAGTCAATCCCTTCACAATGCATCTGCCTAACTTCTTCTCTTTATATACTTATCCCACTGCATCTGAAATCCTCTTGTACACAGTTCTTACAATTTCCGTGCCTCCATATGGCAGGAATCATTAGTTGTCTGCCTTTTTATTTGTTCTCTTCTTCCTAAATAACAGAACTTCCCAACTGAGCTCAGCACATGGCAACCACAATAAAAAATAAAATGTAAATTTGGAGTTAGCTGTGACCATGTAAGTTTTACTCTGAAGTAGCAGGCAGTTGTAGTGTGCCTCCCATAACAAGTAAGGCAACTCACCCCTATGTCTGGTTTTGCTCAGTACCCTTAGCTCTGGTCTCCAGTATCAAGTGTGACTCTCAGCCTCTATGATCTTACAGGACATGAATTCAGGACCACCTCAACCATTTCCGTATCTAAATCCTGGCACTGCCAAGGCTTCAACTCCACTTTGCAAGTCTTACTTCTAATCTACTACTTACTCCCACATATAAATTTATCTCATTTTTTCAAACAAGGCTTCACCTTTTAAAATTCTTTCTATTTTATCTATCATTGGTTTTATAGACCAGGCATATATTATCCATTCTAAAAACTTAATCCAACCAATTATTAAAACTATATGGGTCTCTGCAGATACTGGTGAAGAAATGTTAGTACGGTAAAGCCAAGAGGCTATATAGGATATGCATGTATTATTTTGTTATTAAAAAGAAACACATGCTAAATACAAAAATCTTATCAATTGTTTTTCTTTCCTCCCTTCTTCCCTCCCTTCCCTTCTTTTGCAGTTTTGAAGGGCAAAAGCTTCCAAATCTACTTTCAGAAATACCATCACTACTAAGATAAAAACAGTATTTATCACTGTATCACCCAGTTCCCTAGCATATTAGGTACACAAGGATCTAGTGACTGAGGCTGATACCATATAAGGATTTGGTATCTGAGGCAATGAGGTCAATAGGTAATTCTATATTCCCACTTTGTTATAAACTGAATTATAAGTAGTATTCAATTACCAACTCATCAAAAGACAGAAAAAGAGAAGTAAAAGTGGTAAACAAATCAATGAAAAATTCAGTCTACTAGATGTTCAGTTCAGTTCAGTCACTCAGTCGTGTCTGACTCTTTGCGACCCCATGAACCGCAGCTCACCAGGCCTCCCTGTCCATCACCAACTCCCAAAGTCCACCCAAACCCATGTCCATTGAGTCGGTGATGCCATCCACCATCTCATCCTCTGTCGTTCCCTTCTTCTCCTGTCCTCAATCTTTCCCAGCATCAGGGTCTTTTCCAATGAGTCAGCTCTTCGCATCAGGTAACCAAAGTATTGGAGTTTCAGTTTCAACATCAGTCCTTCCAATGAACACCCAGGACTAGATGTAAATGTGTTTAGTTCATTTGTAAGAAGTTATCAACTTTGATATAAAAATAAAACACAAAATTCAACTAAAGGCTGTTTATAGGAGAAATAAGCTGAAAATAAATTTTAAAATATTTTGGCAAACACCAACAGAAAAAAGATGATGCAGAAATCTTATTATCAGACAAAACAATATTATGACAACATTAATAGGTATGGAGAGGTATGATACACAGTAAAAGAAGTATAAATAAACAGGAATTCCCTGGCTGTCCAGTGGTTAGGATTCAGCACTTTCAGCACTACCAGGGCCTGGGTTCAATCCCTAGTCAGGGAACTAAGATTCACAAGCTGCACAGGGTGGCCAAAAAAAAAAAAAGCATAAATAAACTAATAAAATGCATCAAAACTTTATTCACACCTCACTCTTAAGTAAGGCAAAGCTAATATAATTATAAGAAAAAATCAATCTTCAACCACTGCATGAACTGCTTGCTAATTTACTTTTTTTAAAAACTGATAAATCAGAATAAGTATATAGAATAGATCCAAATTAATAAGTTTAACCTAACGGTTATATAGAAAACTTACTACTAAACAAAAATACAAGGATACAATTATTTTCAAGTACACATGGAACTAAAAAACCGATTACAGAGTCACAAAAAAAGACAAACTTTCAAAGAACTTATGTCTAAGATTACCTTCTCCGACCACAATATAATATTGAAATCATCAATAAAACATCTTTTAAATGTTTTAAAACTTAAAAATGGGACCCCAAGGGACTTCCCTGATGGTCCAGTGGCTAAGACTCTGCACCTCCAATGCAGGGGGGCCAGGTTCAATACCTGGTCAGGGAATTAGATCCCACATGCCACAACTAAGAGTTCACATGCCATAACTAAAGACTCCATATGACACAACAAAGATCAAACATCCTGTGTGTCCCAACTAAGACCAGGTACAGACAAATAAATAAGTATTTTTTAAGAATGGACTCCTACACAAAAAATTTAAAAGAAAATCACAATAGAAATGATACAAAAAGAACCAGGCAACAATCAAAGTATTATGCTATCCAAAGGTAGATCTCAGCTTATAGTTTTAATGCATTTATTACCCTAGTAAGACAAAATACACTTAATTAATACATTTTCAATCAAAAGAGAATGTAAACCTAAAGAAAGCATAAATGCATTAATTATGTTTAAAAATTTCCTGTATCTTTTAATGGGCTTCCATGGTGGCTCAGTGGTAAAGACTCACCTTTCAAAGCAGGAGATGCAAGTTTGATCCCTGGGTTGGGAAGATCCCCCGGAGAAGGAAATGGCAACCCAATCCAGTATTCCTGCCTGGGAAAACCCATGGACAGGGGAGTCTGGCAGGCTAAAGTCCGTGGGGTCGCAGAAGAGCTGGACTAAACTAAACTCAGTGACTAAACAACAACATATCTTTTAATGCTCTGATATGGCAGAGCCTTTAAGACCCAGGGAAGGACTGGTCATCCAAGGAGTACCTATCTAATCCCTAGAGATAGCAAATAAACCCAGAAGCACATCTCTGATGTACAACAATGAACCCAGAGCCTATATCCCCAACCATTTCCATCAAAAGAAACCTCTCATACACCAAGCCAATATTCTCCCTGCCCTAAATCACTTCAGGGCCACTACAAGAAACAACTGAAGACCACCCCTATCACCTGGAGTTATAAATTATTCAAACTATCCAGTTCCAAACTTGCTCAAGTTTGCCTACCCTGCTTCAATCATGCCTTCTCATAGAAACCACAATAAAGGCTCCATACAGCACTACCATCCAATGGCTTAAAAATGTTTGCTTTACCAAAATGCGATCCCTCTTAACATCACCTCAAACCAAAAGACCGGCTTAATGGTGAAGGAAAAATAGTATTAATAATAAGCATCCACTGCTCTTAGCACAGACTGCGTCACCAGGAAATTACCAGACTAACAAAGCAATGGAATGGCATGTTACTCAGCTGAGCAATCACCCTGCTAGTCTTCCAGGATGCAGTATATGCACTGAACCAGTGACTATGCTGTTGTATCTCTAGTATCCAGAATATGGATGTGTGCTCAGTCACTCATTCGTGTCCAACTCTTTTTCACCATCAATCCCAGTAACTCACTTGTGGAATCTGGTTTCCCATACCCACAATTTAAAAGCTCTCTTGTACTAGAGGTTCTGAGGGTAATACTTTTACCAGAAGATACAATAAGGGTTCCACTGAGCCTAAAAGCTACAACCATGGAAATCAAAGAAAAAGAAGCTTCCAGAGGAGGAAGGCAAGAAGCACCTTTTTGAGGCAGGGCCTTTGCACACGTCCTATCGGTTGGAATGTTCTTCTCCACTTTACTTAACTTCAACTTATCCTTCCAATTTCCAAGTAAGTGGAGTTCCCTTAGAGAGACCATCCCCAACTCCTGAATGTAAGGCCTCATCTCTCTCTCCTTTTATATGCGCTCATGGTCCTGAAAATTTTCTATATAACTATTATCACAATCGTGTTGGCTGAAATGTGACTAATGTAAATATAACTGTACTAACTGAAATGTAATTAGATGAATTGGCATTAGATGAATCTAATGTAATTAGATGAATTGCCCAACCACTACTTGGGCACTGTGGGCTCATGTTGACAGAACAGCAGACAAAGAAAGGAATAAAATATACTAGCTGTGACAACAGAATTCTGAATATCATTAGGAGTTGTACACAATGGAGGTAGGAAGCAGTCTGTCTGAAACCTTTTTCCATGCTTGGTACTAACAAAGGAAACAGGAAATCAAAGCAACCATGGCCCAAAAAGGGTTAAGACCACTAAGAGCTCAAGTCCCTCAGGTTTGGAAGGGAAGGACTTGAGGTCACAAGCCACCTAGAGCAGCTGAACTGCTGGGCCAGCATAAGGAAAATCTAGACTGGGTGGTGGAAGAGGAAAACGACTGAGTACTAATCCTTGCTTCAAGACCAGCTGCAGCAGCCAGTACCAACAGCGTGCATCAACAACCCTTTGTAAATGTCTATTGAGAGTGCAGTGACTCAGTGAAGGATTAGAATCAATGCATGGTCCAAACAGATCTGCAGCCCTTCTTGGTAGTTCAGTGGTATGAAGAATCCATCTGCCAGTTCAGGAGACATGGGTTCGATAACAGGGGTCAGGAAGATGCCCTGAAGAAGGAAATGGCAACCCACTCCAGCACTCTTGGCCTGGGAATCCCATGGACAGAGGAGCCTGGCAGGCTGCAGTCTATCAGGTGGCAAAGAGATGGACAGGACTTAGCAACTGAACAACAACAATCAGATCTGAGCAGAGCAAGAGGGACATTTATGGTAATTTGTTACACAGCAAAAGCCTGAAACAGCTAGAATTGAAGGTGAGGCTGGAAGCAAGGTGTAGATTCTATCAGAAAAATTTTCATCTTCATGAGGTCCAATTCTCTTTTGATTCTAACTGTATTAATTTTCCTAATGCCATGTTAACAAACTGTCATACATTTAGTGGCTTAAAACAATACCAATTTGTTATCTTAAAGGTCTGGAGATAAGTTCAAAATAAGTTTTACAGAGCTGAAATCAAAGTCTACATTTCTTCAAAAGGTTCAAGGGGAAAATCCATTCCTGTCTATTCCAACTTCTAGAAGCTTCCCACATTCCTTGGCTCCTAGCCAGATCATTGTGATGACCTCTGTCTCCACTGTCATACTTTTTTAATGAAACAGAGTCAAGTTTATTGAAATCCTTCAAAGTGTATACTTAATATATTGTTTCTAAAATGTTTCACGTTTATATAGTTTTTATTTCACCTTTCTTTTATATTTTGTAGTTTTTTCCATTTTTTTCTCTTTCTAAAACTGACACTCCTACTTCCTCTTATAAGGTTCCTTGTGATTACACTGGGTTCACCAGATAATCCAGAAAAATCAACCTATCTCCAGAGTTCCTTCTGCCATGCAACGTAAGATATTCACAGGTTTAGAAGATTAGGATGTATATATCTTTGGGAGATCACTATTCTGCCTACCACACTAGGCATAAGCCAAGGCTAATAATTATAGGTAGGTTCTGACTTACTTCCCCCACAATATTCACTGTGATTCATTTTCTTTGTGCCCCGAGGCTTCTTTAAAGCCATGAAGTGAGACACCACTTAGCAGGCTCCTGCGTGCAGCCCTAAAATAGGGGAGGGAAGGAGAAAGAATTTACTCCCTACTGAGGTAACTGTCTACTGGAGGAGAACAAGGACAGATTGTGTGATACAGGTCACGCCTGACCATCCCTGAATCGACAAACTGAGAAGCATCAAGATCCTCAGAAGTTCCCACTGGGATTGAGTCCTAATTGTCACAGCACTTAATAATTCAATAACACACTCTTACATCATCTTTTCTTTCATTTCATTCACCTTGGTCCTTTGCTTTTGTTCCCTAAGATCATCTGCCAAATACATTACCTACATGCAACTCTTCTTTTAGATTGTTCTAGGGGAAAGGGTGAGGAAGAGATTTGGCTAAGGCAGTCAGTCAGGTATAGAGTTTCAAACACAGAAAAGGGAAACAAAAACTATGCATAAAGGAGGGTGTCAAGTGTTGAGATTACCACTGTATAACTTGGAGTCAAATTTCTTAATTTCTCTGTTTTATCACCTGTAAATGAATGATTTGACTTCCATGATTCTCTGTAATTCCTTTCAGCTCGAAACTTTTATGATACAACAAACAAAGTTATGGATTGGTGAAAGGGGACAGTAGTAAGGCAGAACTGAGAAATTATACCAAAGAGGCCAGCCAAGAAAATATTGAAACAAGCCAGTCAGAAGGTAATATAGTGTGAATTCAAAAAGCCATGGAGAAATTAGAACCCTTATACACAGCCACTTTGGAAAGTAGTTTTGACAGCTCTCTGAAAAGCTAGACACAGTTAGCATATAACCCAAGAATTCCATTCCTAGTTACAAACCCCAATCTATATTCACATAAAATTTATACAATGAAGTTGAAGCCTTACCTTACACCATACACACAAAACAAAAGAACTCAAAATGGATCAAAGACCTAAATGGAAGAACTAAAACCATGAAACCCTTAGAAGAAAACAAGGCGAAAGCTTCACAACATTAGACATGGCAACAATTTCTTGGATCTAACATCTAAAGCACAGGTGACACAAGAAAAAGTTGACAAACTGGACTTCAACAAAACTAATTCTTTTGAGCATCAAAGGAATCCATCCTGGCATGGAAGATAATATTTGCAAGTCACATATCTGATAAGGAATTCACATCCAGAATATAAAAAGAACTCTTACAACTGGATAACAAAAAAACCCAACCCAATTTAAAAATGTGCAAAGAATCTGAATAGACACTTCTCTAAAGACTATATACAAATGACAACAAGCACAAGAAAAGAAGCTCAACATCACTAGTCATTAGGAAAATGCAAATCAAATAAAATCTGCCACTAGCTTAAAACTCAACATTCAAAAATCTAAGATCATGGCATCAGGTCCCATCACTTGATGGCAAATAAATGCAGGAAAAATAAATATATAAACAGTGGCAGATACTATTTTCTTTGGTTCCAAAACCACTGCAGACAATGGTGACTGCAGCCATGAAATTAAAAGACACTTGCTCCTTGAAAGAAAAGCTACGACAAACCTAGACAGCATATTAAAAAGCAGAGACGTCACCTTGCCAACAAAGGTCCATATAGTCAAACCTATGGTTTTTACAGCAGTCATGTATGGATGTGAGAGTTGGACCATAAAGAAGGCTGAGTGCTGAAGAATTGATGCTTTTGAACTGTGGTTCTAGAGAAGACTCTTGAGAATCACGTGGACAGCAAGGAGATCAAACCAATCAATCCTAAAGGAAATCAACCCTGAATATTCATTGGAAGGTCTGATGCTGAAGCTGAAGCTCCACCAATACTTTGGCCACCTGAAGCGAAGAGCTGATTCTTTGGAAAGACCTTGATGCTGGGAAAGACTGAGGGCAGGAGGAGAAGGGGCAACAGACTCTGGGAAATAGTGAAGGACAAGGAAGCCTGGTGTGCTGCAGTCCATTGGGTCACAAAGAGTCGTACATAACTTAGTGACCGAACGAGATACCACTACCTCACACTCATTAGGATGCTAATCCTATCAAAAAACAGAAAATAACAAGTATTGGTGAAGACATGGAGAATTTAGAACCCTTGTGCATTACTGGTAGGAAAGTGAAATGGTACAGCCACTGCAGAAAAGTTTGGGGTCCCTTAAAAATTGAAAATATAATCAAACAACTCTACTTCTTGGGATATACTCAAAAGAAATAGTAGCACAATCCTGAATAGATATTTGTACACACATATTCACACAGCACTATTCACAATAAAAAAAGGGGGAAGCTACCAGAGTCCATCAACAGATGAATGGGTAAATAAAATATGATATATACAATCAATGGAATATTACCAGCCTTAAAAAGGATGTGCTACAATGTGAAGACATTATGCTAAATGAAATAAGCCAATCACAAAAAGACACTGTAAATAAGGTTCCTAGGTCAAATATACAGAGGCAAATTATGGTGGTTACCAGGGGCAGGGGGAATGGGAGAATGAGAGTTAGTGCTTACCGAGTAATGTATACCAAGTTTCAGTTGAGGAAGATGAAAAAGTTCTGGAACTAGCTGGTGGTGATGGTTGCACAACACTGTGAATATACTTAAGAGCCAAAGAACAATACTTAAAAATAGTTAAAATGGTAAATTCTATGTTATGTATATTTTAACCAAATAAAAAAAAAAAAATTCAAAAAAAAAAAAAAAAAAAAAAAATTCATACATGAATGTTCCTAACAGTATTAAGTAATAGTCAAAAGGAAGAAATAATCCAAATGCCCATCAACTGATGAAAAAGGATAAATTTGGTATATCCATACAATGGAATATTATTCAGTAATAAAAATAATAAAGTACTAATGAATTAACAAAGTACTAAACACATGTCATCACATGGATGAACCTTAAAAACATTATGCTACGGAAAGAAGCCAGCCACAAAGGACCACATATTACATGATTCCATTTATATGAAATGTGCAGAATGAACAAATCTAGAGACAGGAAGTAGATTAATGGAGGACTGGGGGCAGGTTGGTGAGACGGTGACAAGAGGAGTGGGGTTTCTTTTCAGGGGTGGTATAAATGTTCTATGTGGTGATGGCTGCAAAGCTGTGAAAGTATGAAAAGCTACTCAATTGGACAGTTTATCTCAAGGTATTTTTTTAATTTCCTCTTTGATTTCATTGGTGATCCATTGGTTTTTTAGCAGCATGTTGTTAAGTCTCCATGTAATCATTTTTCTCTCATTTCTCTTTCTGTGGTTGATTTCAGAATAGTATATTTTAAATAAGTGAAGTGTATGTACGGGAACTATATCTCAGTAAGCTGCTTTTTTTTTTTTTTAAATGTCAACAGGGCCCAGGGACTGACTGGGACTGTAAAATGAAACAAGGGATGAGTAAAAGATTAACTGCAAGAACACAGAGACCGCACAGCTTGAGCTCTGCTCCGACACTGCGTGTGTGACCGTGTGCAAGTTACAGACACTCTGTGCTTTGATGGCATCTACTTGCAGAGCCGCCGTGAAGATTAAACAGAGCAACATGGAAAACAGTACAGTGCCTGCTACATAATCACCTTTTCCTGCCCTATCCTCCCACCTAACTTAATGATAGTTATATCTGAATTTTATAAGGAAATTATGTCCATTCCACGTAGCAAACTACCTAAAAGTCATCAATTACATGCTACTGGCAACACAATTTTCAACTGCGAATTCACTGCAAGTTGAAACCTGAGGCAAAGCAAACGATAACCTTTAGAAGCTCCATTCACCAATTATCTCTTAGCTTCCTTTTCTCTTCCCCTCCCTTCACTTTATACACGTCTTTCCTTGCCTCCCTGACTTTTTATCTTACCCTTTATTACAAACTACTACTCTTACTTACAAGTTGCTATTGATCATGAAAAGGCAATAATAATTTACTTTTTTTCATAATAATACATGTGAAGATAAGAAAAGAAAAAAAGAGAAACTGGTCAGGCAAGCTACAGAACAATCAAACTGTGCAGCTAACCTGCCAAAGTTCCCTAAACAAAAAGACAATAATGAAAATGAGTGCAGGAAAGCTCCCACACCTTTCCTCAGGAGGCTCTCTTACTTGATTACCTGGAGACAGAATCTTGTGGCAGCTACATAAAAGGAACTGGAATTTCGTCACACTACCTATAACTAAGTTCCACTACCAAAAGTCAAGTGCTCTTTAAAGTTAATACAATTTGACATATTAAACTATGCTTCCATTTTAAATATACTTTCATTTAATTTCAATGTTAAATAAGAATTTAATCTCAACCCAGTTTAAAGGACAATGCCTTTCAAAGAAGCACCTGCATTATAAATGCATCTGGAGTAAGATTCAGTAAAAGGATGTGGTTAAGAAGCATAAAAAGATGAACTGTCACTGTACTGCTATGATTCTGCATACTTTCAGGTCAGAAAATTCCTACTAAAAACACTTCAAAATAAATTCATAAATGTTATCTACAACATTTAAAAAGAATGTATATCTAAAGAAAAGATGCTACAGCAAACTGAGAAGTCTTTTCTTCCTCTACAAACTACTTAATGTCTCCTTGATGCTTAATTGTATTGTCTTATTGAATTTCACTTCAAAACGTTTACTGGACACTTAAGGAAAAGAGCAAGTACACTAAGTGCTTTTAATATAATATGTTAATAATCCCCACAGTGACCTTATGAAGCAGACATTAATACTGCCATCAAAAGGAATAGCCATACTAGCAGCAATCAAGTTAAACTTGCTTCTTTCCCGAAATGCCTTGGCTTCCTTAACCCTGTATTAAGTTGGTTCTCCTCCTCCCTCTCTGCTTATTTCTGATTTACATATCTGGCTTCTCTTTTTTTTCTTCTCCCCTTGCTCTTACCAGTATATACATTCTCAGTAGATCATCCATTTTCATGGCTTCATCTTACCACCTTGGTCAACTGATTTCCAGATCTAAAATTTCAATGGTGTGCTCTAATTTAAGCCACTGTTCCTCAATATTTCTACATGAAAGTCTTGCTATCACGTCAAACTCAACATGTATCAATCCCAACTCATCAACTCCAAAATGCCAACTGTTCTATCCTCTTTGTGCTGAGTCACGTCCAACTCTTTGCCACCCAATGGACTGTAGCCCGCCAGGCCCCTCTATCCTCTTTCAGTTCAGTTCAGTTCAGTCGCTCAGTCATGTCTGACTCTCTGCGACCCCATGAATTGCAGCACGCCAGGCCTCTCTGTCCATCACCAACTCCCGGAGTCTACCCAAACCCATGTTCATCGAGTCGGTGATGCCATCCAACCATCTCATCCTCTGTCGTCCCCTTCTCCTCCCGCCCCCAATCCTACCCAGCATTAGGGTCTTTTCCAATGAGTCAACCCTTCGCATGAGGTGGCCAAAGTACTGGAGCTTCAGCTTCAACATCAGACCTTCCAATGAACACCCAGGATTGATCTCTTTTAGGATGGATTGATTGGATCTCCTTGCAGTCCAAGAAACTCTCAAGAGTCTTCTCCAACACCACAGTTCAAAAGCATCAATTCTGCGGCGCTCAGCCTTCTTCACCGTCCAACTCTCACATCCATACATGACCACTGGAAAAACCATAGTCTTGACTAGACGGACTTTTGTTGGCAAAGTAATGTCTCTGCTTTTAAACATGCTATCTAGGTTGGCCATAACCTTCCTTCCAAGGAGTAAGCGTCTTTTAATTTCATGGCTGCAGTCACCATCAGCAGTGATTCTGGAGCCCAAAAAAGTAAAGTCTGACACTGTTTCCACTGTTTCCCCATCTATTTCCCATGGAGTTATGGGACCAGATGCCATGATCTTAGTTTTCTGCATGTTGAGCTTTAAGCCAACTTCTTCACTCTCCTCCTTCACCTTCATCAAGAGGCTCTTTAGTTCTTCTTCACTTTCTGCCATGAGGGTGGTGTCATCTGCATATCTGAGGTTATTGATATTTCTGCCGGCAATCTTGATTCCAGCTTGTGTTTCTTCCAGCCCAGCGTTTCTCATGATGTACTCTGCATATAAGTTAAATAAGCAGGGTGACAATATACAGCCTTGACGTACTCCTTTTCCTATTTGGAACCAGTCTGTTGTTCCATGTCCAGTTCTAACTGTTGCTTCCTGACCTGCATACAGGTTTCTCAAGAGACAGGTCAGATGGTCTGGTATTCCCATCTCTTTCAGAATTTTCCACAGTTTATTGTGATCCACACAGTCAAAGGCTTTGGCATAGTCAATAAAGCAGAAATAGATGTTTTTCTGGAACTCTCTTGCTTTTTCGATGATCCAGCGGATATTGGCAATTTGATCTCTGGTTCCTCTCTGCCTTTTCTAAAACCAGCTTGAACATTTGGAAGTTCACGGTTCATGTATCCTCTTTACTCATCTGTAAATTATAAACCACTATCATTCCCTTTATCCAGACTCCCCACTTTAGTCACAGCAATTTGCATTTATTTTTCCTTTCTTGTCCATCCTTTTCTGTTCCACTGGCACTGCCACCACTAAAACCCAAGCCCTCAGCAATTCACCTAAACTACCATTTGAAGTGTTCATTATAATTAATTCACTCCAATCTCTCCATTTCAGTCTGTTCAGTATAATGGTCATTCATTCATACAACACATTTACAGAACGACTAGAGTGTGCTAAGCATTGGCTGGGTATTGCAGGGATATAAAAGTGAGAAAGACATCTCTTGCTTTACTTAAAGCAAACTAATTTTGTTTTTCAAATAAAATTCAATTTTTTTTCAAATAAAATCCCATGGATGGAGGAGCCTGGTGGGCTTCAGTCCATGGGGTCACTAAGAGTCAGACACGACTGAGCGACTTCACTTTCACTTTTCACTTTCATGCATTGGAGAAGGAAATGGCAACCCACTCCAGTATTCTTGCCTGGAGAATCCCAGGGACAGGGGAGCCTGGTGCCCTGCCATCTACAGGGTCGCACAGAGTCGGACACGACTGAAGCGACTTAGCAGCAGCAGCAGCAGCAACCAGCAACCAGCTGTGCTGTACTGTTATGTCTGACTCTGCAACCCTGTGGACTGCAGCCCACCAGGCTCCTCTGTCCATGGGATTTTCCAAGCAAGAATACTGGAATGGGTTGCCATTTCCTACTCTAGGGGATCTTCCAGACTCAGAGATTGAACCTGCATTTCCTATACTGGCATGGCAGGCGGATCCTTTACCACTGAGCCACCTGCTGCTGCTGCTAAGTCGCTTCAGTCGTGTCCGACTCTGTGCGACCCCATGGACTGCAGCCCACCAGGCTCCTCCATCCATGGGATTTTCCAGACAAGAGTACTGGAGTGGGTTGTCATTGCCTTCTCCGACTAAGCCACCTGGGAAGCCCTTAATCAAGGGAGTTCTAATCTAATACACACTGTGACAGAGACTGCTAGAGCTATTGCTCATGAATATCTATGTTTTCTCATTAGTACAACTGCTATACAACATTTCTCAGCCGCCTCTGTAGTTAGGTGAAGTCATGGGACTCAGTTCTGACCAATGAAATGTGGGTGGAAGTGATATATGCCACTTTCTGAGCAGACCCTAGAATCTTCCTCCACACTTGCTTCCCTTTTCAAGACCATCTCAAAAGCTACATTGTGATGTGACAGTGATAACTTAAAAAGATAGAGGAGCCTACGCCTCTGAATTACTGCACAGAGTAGAGGTAGCCCTACTCCTACTCTATTTACCCAGAAGCTTCCCTAGTGGCTCAGTGGTAGAGAATTCACCTGCCAATGCAAGGAATGTGGGTTTGAGTCTTTGGTTGGGAAGATCCCTTGGAGAAGGAAATGGCAACCCATTCCAGTATTCTTGCCTGGGAAATCCCATGGACAGAGGAGCCTGGCAGGCTACAGTCCATGGGGTCGCAAAAAGAGTCAGACATGATTTAGTAACAACTCCTCCAAAACACATATACAGTAGACTGACGTGAGAAAGTAATATAAACTTCCATCATGTTAAGCCACTTAAGATTTGTTGCTTAGTAAAGCTGTTAGCATATCACGATTAATAGAGAAATCTTAAAAACCATTCTTTGACTACTGGTAAAGAATTAGTTAAAGGAAAAAATAAAACAGTAGAAATATAAACTGGTCCATTAGACTGGTTAAGACAACAACAAAAATTTTAAATACAATATTTATATAGACATTTCTCTAGAGATAAAAGAAGAAGGGAGAGACAGAGGATGAGATGGTTAAATAGCATCACTGACTCAATGGACATGAATTTGAACAAACTCAGGGAAACAGTGAAGGACAGAGGAGCCTGGCGTGCTGCAGTGCATGGGATGGGGTCGCAACGAGTCGGACAGGACTTAGCGACTTAAGGACAACAACTAAATATATACAAATGACCAACAACCACATGAAAAGGTGCTCAACATCATGAATCATTAGGAAAACAACAATCAAAACCACAATGAGATATCACCTCATATCCATTAGGATAGCTACTATCAAGAAAGGAGTGAAGGAAGGGAGGGAGGAATGATACTTCCTCAAAAGAAAGTATTGCAGTTCCTCAAAAAATCAGAGAATTATCATGTGGTCCAGGAATTTCTGAAAAGAGACTTGAACAGGCATTTGTACATTCATGTTCACAGCAGCATTATTCAAAATAGCCGAAAGTAGAAGCAAACTAAGTGTCCATCAACAGATGGATAAACAATATGCGGTATGTATATTCAATGGAATATTATCAGCCTTAAAAAGGAAGAAAATTTTGCACATGAAGACTATGCTAGTGAAATAATGCAGCCATAAAAAGACAAATGCCAATGATTCCACTTACATGAGGCATCCAGAGCAAACAAACAGAAACAAAAAGAACCAGAAAGGAGACTGGTGGGTGCCAGACATTGGGGGAATGGGAGAATGGCAAGTTGTTTAGTGAGTGCAGTGTTTTGTTTTTGCAAGGCAGAAAAGTTCTGGAGATTGGTTGCACAACAATGTGAATTTACTTAACAATACTGAACTATATACACTTAAAACTGGTTAGAAAGGTAAATTTTATGTTATGCGCATTTTACCACAATTTTTTAAAGACATGAATCATTACATGGCATACCTGAAACTAGTAAAATGTTAATCATATCTCAAATAAATACTGACAAGAGTCTAACTGAAATGATGATGGTGGCTTGGTAGCCTGGACTTGAATGTTATGGTGACTATGTAGACAGAAAATAGAAGAATTCAAGATGTATTTGGACTTTGAAGAAACCGGATGGATTAGAAGTATGGGAAGTAAAGAAAGCAAGCTACTGGGTGAATGGCAATACCCATTTAATGAAGTTAGAAAGATTGAGGAATGGACTAATGGAGGAAAGAAGGGAAAGCGTGCAGTTTAAGAGTAAGAAATCAAGAATTCATTTTGATTAAGTTCAAAATCTCTAAGATATACAAGTGGCAATATCAAGGAAACAGTTTGATACATGTGGCATACTGTGTTTTCCAAAGATGGTTGAAACAGTATCTTTAATACTGCATGATTCTCTATGATTTAGACACTGCCTCTTAATGGGGGGGAGGGAGGAGGAGACAGTCAATTTCCCTAGCCTTGAACACTGGTACACTTATTACTATGCAGAAGTGAAGCTACCTGACTTCCAAGGCTGTCATAATAAAAACTGTCACAGCTTCTGCTGGACACTCTAAAACTGCCTGGTCTTGGAGCCCAGCCATCATGCTATGATGAAGCCCAAGCAGCCCTAGGTAGACATCTATAGGAGAGGAAACAAGGTTCCCAACCCATACCCAGCCACAGAACTCCCAATCAACTATTAATAACTTGTCAGCAACACGAGTAAGCCACCTTTAGATGATACCTCATGGAAAACAGACAAGCCATCTCTACCCAAGTCCTGCCTAAACATGGATCTATGAACAGAATAAAATGATCACTGTTTTAAACCACTCAGTTTTGGAATGGCTTTTACAAAGTAATAGATAATGGATATAATATATGACTCTGGACCTTGGAACAGAGGTCTTGCATAGAGACATAAATTTGTGAATCAACCACATACCAATACTATGTATAATCACACGACATGATTAAACTAAGGGACAGTACAAGAGAAAACTAATTTCAGAATGAAGCTCTAAACTCCAGCTCTTAAAATGAAGCTCTTAGGCTTCAACTAAGTAAGCAAAAGACATCACTAAATCAACTTCAAACTCTTTGCCGATTGCCTAAATTAAGAGATACAGACACAAGGTATTCTAATAGTTTCATTGTCATAAAACTACAAGGGCCTTCTCACCCATTCAAATCCAGACTCAATGCTCTTTCACTTAGCAATCAGTTAGCATTAAGGGAATCCTCTTTATCACCTTAAGGATCCCGCTTGTTCCTTTAGAATTCTATTTCCTGCTTCTATATTGCTCATCTTCTCTCATTGACATTTACTCCTTCCTTTTGGTGGGTGGAGCAAATCACACAATAGCATTAGTGATGAAAAGAAATATTTGGAAACCTTGCATGACTTAAAATGTCTACATTCTATACTATGTGTAATAATTTGGCTGGGTAAAGAATTCTAGCTTGGAAATTATTTTCCTCCAGAATTTGAGGGCATTGCTGTCTTCCAGTTTGAGAGGTTGCAGTTGAGAATACTCAATCTCTGAAGTTGACAGACCCATTTCTCCCTCTATGGAAGTTTATAGATATTCTTTGGCCCATGTATTCCAAACTTTCACAATAACATACTTCAGTGTCTGTTGGTTAGTAAGCTATTGTCCCAGAGTTCAAACCTACTCTTCACTAGTCTGCTCTGTTGGGGCTGGAACCCTGCAAACCACATTTCTTTGCTAGCTGGCTTCCTGTTAGACTCTGCCCAAGGGGACACTAGCAAGCACTGGAAGACTGAAGGAGGAAACAGGGAGATACTCCTTCAGCTCAGTATCAACCGTCAACCTTCACTCGGGCAATAGCAATTATTCTAGTATCGGCAACTGGTTTCAGTTAACAACTTTTGTGTTTCTCCTGCCATTCCCATACCAGCCTCATCAAGTGTCCTAAAATACATTTACTTTCTGAGCACATAGCAACTTCTTAGAAGTTTGAGTTCCAGTGCCTCAGAGCCACTCTTCAACATTTCTTATAATTCCAATCTCTTCTCTTTGTTCTCCCAAACCTAAGGGTGTGCTAGAAATTACTTCCTACAGTTAATTATCTTTGTGATACCTGAAAGTTCCCTTATTGCCTTTTCAGTCCTCTAATTACCTAGTCTATTAGTTTCTGAGGGCTGCTGTAACAAAGTAACACAAACTAGACTGGCTTCCAACAGAAATTCTTCCCACAGTTGTAGAGGCCACAAGTCTAAACTCAAAGTATTGGCCATGTTCAAGACTCTCTCCTAGCTTCTACAAGGCAGGCATTCCTTGGCTTGTAGATGGCCACCTTCCCTCTATGCATACCTGTGTCCAAATTTATGTCTAAATTTCCCCACTGTTTTTAAAGAACACTGGTTGGGACTTTCTTGGTAGTCCAGCGGTTAAGACTTTGCCTTCCAGTGTAGGGGTGCTGGTTCAATCAGTGGTCAGGGAACTAAGATTCCACATGCTTTGCAGCCAAAAAACCAAAACATAAAACAGAAGCAATATTGTAACAAATTCAATAAAGACTTTAAAAATAGCCTACATTCAAAAAAAAAAATCTTAACACCAGTCATACTGGATTAAAGGACACTCTATGACCTTATCTTCTTACTTTAACTTGATTACCTCTGAAAAGACTCTTTTCGAGTAAGGACACATTCTGAGGTACTGCAGGTTGGACTTCAAATATCATTTTGCAGGGACACAACTTAACCCATTACATATGGCTAAACAATTCTTTGTATTATAAAATTCTGTTATAAGTAGTATGGTCTTCATTTTCCTGACTAGACATTGATTCCAAGTACATTTATCTTTTTTCATTCATTTTCCTTGAGTACTCAGAGGACCTCTCAATATGCAAAATGATGTTCCTGAACTCTCCGGTATTTTTTTTTTAATATTTCATGAATATTTCTTCTCTATACTGTTCTCTTACCAGCATTTTTGTTACTTGGAAGTTGATCTCCTGGATGGACTGACTTTTGAATTGTATTGCTGTTTTCTTTTAACTTATTTTCCATCTTTTCCTCTACTTTATCCAAGGTCTACTCTAGGGCTTCCCTGGTGGCTCAGTCAGTAAAGAATCCACCTGCAATGCGGGAAAGTTGGGTTCAATCCCTATGTCGGGAAGATCCCCTGGAAGAGGGCATACAACCCACTCCAGTATTCTTGCCTGGAGAATCCCCATGGACAGAGGAGCTGGCCAGTCCATGGGGTCACAGAGTCAGACACGAATGAATGACTAACACTTGCACTTGCTTCTACTTTAACTTCTATTCTTCTAGAGTGTTTTTTTCTTGCTACTACCCTCTAATTTTCAAGAGCTTTTTTTTTTCCTCTGAGTGCTCCAAATTCTTTTTTTCTATTTGTTTTGATCTCCTGTATTAAAAAAAAAAAAAGCTGTTCTCATTAACCTGGTGATCCTTGATTTGCTCATATTTAAAAGCTGGGCCCTAAAAACTGTGTATAATTTAAAGCGTTTTTCTTCTTGTTTCTACGAAGAATCATCCTCTAAGTCAGCAGTCCCCAACTTTTTAGCACCAGGGACTGGTTTCATGGAAGACTATTTTTCCATGGATCAGGTATAGTTTCAAGATTATTCAAGCACACTACATTTATTGTGCACTTTATTCCTATTATTATTACATCAGCTTCACCTCAAATCATCAAGCATTAGATCCTGGAGGCTTGGGACCCCTGCTCTAAGTTCCTACTTGACTGTCAAGATTCTGGGCCCCCAGGAGAGAGACTTCATTAAGGTTCTAATATTGAGCGTATTTACATAATCCAAGTGTTCACTGTAGGATACCTGGTCTTCAATTATATCTATCCCTCTCTCAGAGACACTGCATTTTATCCACTGTAGAGGATAAACCTTCAGTCTTCTGCTGAGGTAGTAAAGAGGACAGGCACTTAGCTATACAAATTGACAAAAATATCTAGGCTCATGTTGCCTTTTTTTTTTAAATAAGAGCTTACTGAGATATAACTCAAATACTATACAAGTGATCAATTTAAAGCATACAATTCAATGATTTTAGTATATTCAGTTGTGTAACCATCACAATTTTAGAACATTTTCATTACACCAAAAAGAAGTCTGTACCCTTGAGCAGTCATTTCCCATCTCCCTCTTATCTCCCCAACTCCTAGCCCTAGGCCACCACTAATTTACTCCTTATCTCTATAGATTTGTATTTTCAAGACATCTCATACAAAACAGAATGACATAATATGTGGTCTTCTGTGACTGGCTTCTCTCACATAAGCATATTGTTAAGGTTCATTCATGTTACAACATGTATGAGTCCCTCACTACTTTTATTATAATATGCATTTTATTTACCATTTATCAGGTGATGGACATTTGGGCTGTTTCTACTTTTTTGGTTATTAGAATTGACTGAGCTGGCTCCTTAAACAGTCTTTCAAACAATCCTATTTTTAGCACCACTCTTGCCTGCTTCTTCCACAAGAATACCTGATGCTGTGAACTCCTGAGCCTGAGGATTCTTTTCCATTTTTCCCACTTCTACTAAGATGTTTCTTAGACCAATCTAGACAGCATATTAAAAAGCAGAGACATTATTTTGCCAACAAAGGTCCATATAGTCAAGACTATGGTTTTTCCAGTGGTCATGTATGGATGTGAGAGTCAGACTATAAAGAAAGCTGAGCACTGAAGAATTGATGCTTTTGAACTGTGGTGTTGGAGAAGACTGTTGCAAGTCCCTTGGACTGCAAGGAGATCCATCCTTCAGTCCTGAGTGTTCATTGGAAGGACTGATGTTGAAGCTGAAACTCCAATACTTTGGCCACCTGATGCGAAGAGCTGACTCATCTGAAAAGACCCTGAAGCTGGGAAAGATTGAGGGCAGGAGGAGAAGGGGACGACGGAGGATGAGATGGTTGGATGGCATCACCGACTCAATGGACATGGCTTTGGGTAGACTCCAGCAGTGGGTGATGGACAGGGAGGCCTGGTGTGCCGCAGTTCATGGGGTCGCAAAGAGTTGGACACAACTGAGCAACTGAACTGAAGATGTTTCTATCAGTCTGTTGCTTTCCAGCTTCCAAATTTCATTGCTTCTTCCATTTTCTTTACCTGTACAGTTCAAATCTATAAAAAAAATTCTATATGATAATCTTTGTAGGCTTTGGAGGGGAGTAAAAGTTACTGCACCTTTCACTCATCCATCTTTACACAGAAGTCTTTTGTATAATAATCTAAGAGTATGTAGTTGTTCCACTATTAATAATTATTATTAATAGTATTTGACTATTAATAATTACTCAAAGTTATTCTAAAATATTCCAAATTATATTTGTAGATTTGTCTCCTTTTTAGTTCTGCCAGTTTTTTTTCTACCAGATTGGCAAAAATTAGAACAACAATGCAAAGACAAGGAACACTGTTGGTAAACAGATAAATCAGTATTTTTTTTCTGAAGAGTAGTTTGGCAACCGTTATCAACACTTAAGAACCTCTGTATCTTTGAACCTTGTTATTTTACACCTAGAAACTGATTCTAAAGCTCTTAGTGTGCACCAAACATTGCTTAGCAGTTAAGAGGATTCACGAATTATCATGTAAGTTCGGTTCAGTTCAGTCGCTCAGTCGTGTCCCACTCTTTGCGACCCCATGGACTGAAGCACGCCAGGCCTCCCTGATCATCACTAACTCCTGGAGTTTACTCAAACTCATGTCCAATGAGTCAGTGATGCCAAACAACCATCTCATCCTCTGTCATCCCCTTCTCCTCCAGCCTTCAATCTTTCTCAGCATCAGAGGCTTTTAAAATGAGTCAGCTCTTCGCATCAGGTGGCCAAAGTATTGGAGTTTCAGCTTCAGCATCAGTCCTTCCAATGAATATTCAGGACTGATTTCCTTTATGATGGACTAGTTGGATCTCCTCGCAGTCCAAGGGACTCTCAAGAGTCTTCTCCAACACCACAGTTCAAAAGCATCAATTCTTTGGCACTCAGCTTTCTTTATAGTCCAACTCTCACATCCATATGACTACTGGAAAAATGTAGCTTTGAATAGACAGATCTTTGTTGGCAAAGTAATGTCTCTGCTTTTTAACATGCTGTCTAGGTTGGTCATAACTGTTCTTCCAAGGAGTAAATGTCTTTTAACTTCACGGCTGCAGTCACAATTTGCAGTGATTTTGGAGCCCAAAAAAATGAAGTCTGCCACTGTTTCCCCATCTATTTGCCATGAAGTGATAGAACCAGATGCCATGATCTTAGTTTTCTGAATGTTGAGTTTTAAGCAAACTTTATCATGTAAACTTTATAATAATCTTCTGAAGAATAAGCTTAAAAAAAGGCTTAAGCCCCAACAAATAGTGATGAAGTCTACCTAACGATGAAGTCTACCTATACTGGAATTTAAGTTGTCTGACTCTAGAATCTTTAAACTTATATATACTGACTCAGGGCTTCCCTGATAGCTCAGTTGGTAAAGAATCCACCTGCAAGGCAGGGGACCCCGGTTCAATTCCTGGGTGGGGAAGATCTGCTGGAGAAGGGATAGGCTACCCACTCCAGTATTCTTGGGCTTCCCTTGTGGCTCAGCTAGTAAAGAATCTGCCTGCAATGCAGGAGACCTGGGTTTGATCCGTGGGTTGGGAAGATCCCCTGGGGAAGGAAAGGCTACCAACTCCAGCATTTTGCCCTGGAGAATTCCATGGACTATACAGTCCATGGGGTCGCAAAGAGTCCTACATAGACAACTGAGTGACTTTCACTTTCATACTGACTTAAAAGAATGTTTCTAAGAAACAAGTTAGAAAACAAGATGTAGCATGTGATCCCATTTTTAAGTTAGCATGAGTTTATATATTCATAGAAACAATTCTGGAATATACATATCAAAAAACAACAGAGATAGGGACTTCCCCAGCAGTCCAGTGGTTAAGATTCCATGCTCCCAGAGCAGGGGACATGGGTTTGATCCCTGATCAGGGAACTAAGACCCCACATGCCACATGGTGCAGCCAAAACAAAAAGAAAACACATAAACGCTAAAGACAGTTATCATTGAGAGGAAAGAAAAAGATCATTATACAGAAACCTGTGATGAGACTGCTCACACAATTAAGACTAAACATAACTTAGTTTTTCAGCAGCTAGGACTTAAAGGATAAGATATTTATTTCCTGTAACAATATAAGTCCTATTTCTCCCATTCTGCCACGTGGCTTACATTAATTCTCTCATTTCTGAATGATATCAGGTGGAAAAATACAAGCGCACACACACACACATACATACATATACACATATACTACTGCCTGGAACAGCTTCCTGTCTAGAGCAGATTTATTCTGCCAGTTAAGATTTACTGACTACAGAGAGAGCAGTTGAAGGTGGCTCATTTAAAATATGACTTGGGCCTGTTCTTAATACAATTGTCCCTCTGCCATTTTTCAAAGTATATGCTCTCATGTTCTGTACTTAGGTGACAAGACAAAGAACAATGCATACACTCGTTATGTGTTGTGATTTATTTCTTCAATATTTTGTGTCTACTTTTTGAGATTTTAAATTAAAAATATCTCACATCTATGAATTGAGTATATCCTACCAAATCTTAGTCGTAACTTCCATGTTATGCACTAGACTAAACCAAAGAACTTCAGGAAGTTCCAAGATTGTAAACTTAAGCCTGAGTAGGACTAAGTAGTTATAGTCTAGAAGCTTTATTAAAGGAAATCAGAACCATTACAACAACAAGGTACACACTTTTTTCTGTAAATGGCCAAACAGCAAACGTTTTAGTCTTTAGTCTTTATGTAGTCTCTATTACATATTGTTCTCTTTTTTACAACCCTTTAAAAATGTAGTATCATTCAGACTGGTTGGCTTCCCCACTCTCACTAGAAATAATTAAAGACTGGCATACCCTACCAAAAGAAGGGGATTGAGAAATCCAGCCCCTCACACCAAAAAAATACTGGCAGCCAAACTTTCAGCCCTCAAGCAGATTTGTGTTTTCCTTCACTAACCTGACCCAAGAGGAAAACACCTCTTGGACAACAATCAGGGTTTTCTCTAAAAATGGCTCACTTAGGCCACTAAGAAGTCTTTAAGTCCCCATCAATTCAGACTTTCACTCTCTAGATAACATCCAAGGATTACTGACACCTAAGTAAGCCTCCAACAGAAAAGCTGGAGACCAATTTAGAAGGAAAGAGGCTGTAAAAAGAAAAAAAAAAAAAGTGTTTTTTTAAAAATTACACTCAGAAATTAAAGACAAGGCATCCATGACACAAGCACAAGATGTGCTCTATAAAAGAGAAACTTTAAGAGAAAAAGAACTCTTGGAAAATCAAAAATCTTCACAACAAAAAAAGGAAAATTCAACACCAGGCTTAAAATAAAGTTAACAAAGACTCCCACATAAAATAGAGCAAAAAGACTAGGAGGTGAAAAGAAAAAGAAAAAGCAAGTATTAGAGGACTAGTCGAAGAGATCCAAACAAATAATGGAAGTTTCATAGAGAGAAGAGATACAAACAGGAGAAGAGGAAACCATTGTTATAAACTGAATTGTGTCCTGTCAAAATGTGTATGTTGAAGCCCTAGCCCCCAACGTGACTGTATTTGGAGATATGACACTTTGGAGGTAGCTATGGTTAAAAGAGGTCATAAGGGTGGGGCCCGAATCCAACAGGACTGGTATCCTCCTAAGAGGAGGAAAGATACAGTTCTTTCCACAGAACGCCCTGTAAAGGACACAGTGAAAAGGTAGCTGTCTACAAACCAAGAAGCAAACTCATCAGAAACCAATCCCAATGGCACCGTGATCTCAGATTTCCAGCCTCCAGAACTGTGAGAAAATTAGTACCTGTTATTTAAAACACACAGTCTGTGGTATTTTGTTATGGCAGTACTAGGCAATTAATCTAACCATCAATTACGAAATTAAAGAAAAATTACCAGAGCTGATGAAGATAATTTGGTCGATTTGGAGGGCACAATAAATAACATCTAGGGAAATGCACAAAACTAGATGTATTTCATGAGAGTATGCCAAGTCACAGTCTCATGAAATTAAAAAAATTCCAAAACGGCCAAAAGCATTAGGATCAGGAATCAGAATGTCTTCAGAATTCCTAAAACAGTTACAAACTAGAAAACAATGGAGATGCCTTCAAAATTTCTAAGGGAAATTATTTCCAACCTACATTACTCAACTAACCAAATCAGTGGGAAGACCTACATAAATAAATAAAGGAGGGGTTATTAATGTAGATCTCAACTTTTCACAGGAATCTACTGTGGGATATAACCCATCAAAAGGAGGGGGGTCAAACCAATAAAAAAAAATTATGATTCACAGGAAATAAGAAATTTAAGGCAAAGGGAATAGTTTTATGGTCATGCGGGAAATCCCAGGAAACTACTATAGACCAGCTAAAGAACTAGTTTGATCAAGTGCAAAAACTGGTAGACAAAAACAGAGCAATTCTACTCCCATAAGGATGTATGTCCACTAAAAGAGTTGTAAGTAAATGTTCACAGCTGCTTTATTCACAACTGCTTTTAAAAAAATGGAAATAAATATTCATTAATGGTGATTTTTTTTTTTTAATATCTATTCATCCAACAAAATACAGTCTTCAGTGAATAAGACCAACTACTTCTGCACCCAACACCATGGGTGAATCCACAAACACAAAGTTAAGTAAAAGCAGCCACAAAAGAGTATATACAGTATGGTTCCACTTACATTAAGTTCAAGAACAGGTAAAAATAATCTATGGTAATACAAGTGAAAACGGTGATTACTTTGGGAGGCAAGAGGACAGATTCGAAGGAAGCATGAGAGCGCCTTCTGGAGCACTAGGACTGTTCTATACTTTGACCTGGGTGATGGGTAATACGATGCCTACGAACGGAAAAATTCATTATGGATACACTGAAATTTGGGCACCTTACAATTTAAAAAAAATATAACAATACTGTCTCTAAACAAGTTTTTAAAGAAATTAACGGACTTTTCAATTGGATCCCACAACAGGAACTAATCAAAAGGAAAATTTTCTAAGGCCTTATACACGAAGATTTTTGTTTCAAAGTTATTTATAATAGGAAAAAAAAAACTAGGAATAACACTTAAAAAACAAATGCAAACTCTAGATTTCTCTGGCATAGGAGAGAAATTATTATTTGATGTGTTTTTATTACTAGCAGCCAAACTTAATACTTATTACCCTAAGGAAGCCATCTGCCAGGCGGGTTCACAGGCTACAAGGCAAAAAAGAGCCTGGTTATTCAAGGTCCAAAGAGCAGCCTAAAGGAAAAAGATAATGACAAGAGATGCAGATAGAAGCTGGCAAAAGCTAAATCATGGAAAGTTTCACAGGGCTTTCTAAGAACATGTAAAAAAAATGAAAAAAAAAAAAAAAAATTAAATGACTTCCCAGGCAGCAAATTGAGAGGCAGTATAGGAGGTATTCTAAATGTAACTAAAAATAATGTTACATAAAAACATACAATATCTGGAAGTTATCAAGCATTTCCAAAAACTTTTCCAATGCACTGTTTAATTAATAAAATGTTTTCTTAATATACCTGGACTAGGCAAAAAGTACAAGGAATATTAAATTCTTTGTTATATTTATTATCTGAACTGATCTAAGTGCAACATGATTTTGAAGCATGTACTGAGACTTTTGGAAGGCTGGTTCACCTAAAAAACAAAACAAAACAAACAAAAAACCTTTTTAGATGCACTCATTTTTTAAAGAGATTTCCCCAAGCCATACTCTCACTGCTTTATTCAACTGGTCTGTTTGAACAGAAATTACTCATAGTACACTCATCCAATTTAGCACTCCTTAAGTACAATTTCAGGAATAAAGAACAAGAGAATCAGTGTTTCAACAGTTTATTTTAGCAGATAATTTAAACAAATAAAAATAAGCCATTTATAAACAACCAAAAAATAAAACAAAAATAGCTTCTAATTTGTTTCAGGCCAAAAATGTCAAGCATACCCTCCTGAGATATTTCACCTAATTTTTCTGTGCTACTTGTCTTGTTACATAAATATTAAGAAAAATACCAAGGAAACTCTATGCTGCTGGTTTTAATAGAAACTTTAGAGTTGGGGGGGGTGCGGAGTGTGAAGGACAAACATACAAAAGGTCTCCAACTTTCCAAGTGGAACAAATGATTTTCAGAATGTTCTGCTCAATAAACAGATTGCTCAATAATCTGTTTCTTGACAGAACAAAATGAAAAAATAGCAAAAGTGTTCCTGTTCTATCAAAAAGAGCATTTAGTTAGATCAATAAACTCAGATGCCTTACAAGTAATGCATTGTTCACATTTACTTTCAAGGCTCCCAAAGAGTTTCTCTTTTTCAAGAGATTCAGACTAAAATCCAACAGTAAAACTTGTAAGAGATTCATTTTTAATGGCTCATAGGACTCAACAGTGGACACGCCAATATTATTTTAGTTAATGCTGTTAATATACCCAACAAGCTAGAGAAAGACTTCATGTAGACTTTTTTTTTTTAATTCATGTAGACTTTAAATCACTGTTTCAATGATTCAAACAATTCAGGTCATAAAGGTTACCCTTCCCTCATACAGAAGTTCTGAATCTATTTGAGAAGGCATTAACACACAAAATGCAAAGTAATGTGAAACAAACAATACAAAATGACATTGCAAGAGATGAAAAGAAGTATAGTTTCATAAGAATACACACATACATTTTTTTTTTTTTAATATACAGAGCTTGAGTTAGGAAATCAAGTAGGAAATTAAGGTTTAAGTCAGCTCTGCCAGGGTCACTAGGTGAATTTCAGTGAACTTAGTCTGTATGGATTACATATTCCCTACGTATAAAATGGAAGGATGGATTCCAACATTCCCACAATATTGTTCCATAGCATTATAATATGTGTCCACATATTAAAAACCAAAGAAATGATAAAACGGTAAGGGCTGTGGGTTCAAAGGAAAGCAACAACACAGGGAACAGAAAGATCTAGAAAGCTGTGTGGAAGGACCAAATATGAAATGTCAACAAAATCTGACTTTACTTGCCACTTAATTTTAGGAGGAAAATTTCTTTTAAAGCCTACTAGCAATAAACAGGCAGTCAAAGTGTCAACAGACATGAAGGCAGAAAAATACACAATCTAGATGAGAACAAGAGATTGATTTGTGTTAGGGTGGACAGCTCCTACAGAGAATTACTGATATCATTAGAAAAAACAGGTTTTGAGCAGACTGTTAGAAGGCTAGGAATTCTGAACTATACTCTAAATAACAGAGAACTAATGCTGGTTTAACAGTGAGGGCGGTGGAAGCATTATTTTAAGAACAAGGCAGAAGCCAGGACATACTAAACAGGGAGAAAAGAGGCAGAAAATCCAGTTAAAAGCTACTGGGGGTGGGGGGCGGGAAATAGTGGGAAGAACAGCTGTCTGAAAGAAATTTCAGAAAATGGCTGACAAAAATTGGGCAATGTTATGTGGTGAGAGGAAGTCTAAGATAAAACCAGGGCTTATGCCTGGGTAGTTTAAGGCATGATAGTATCACCAAAACAAAGTCAGCATATGGAATCAGTTTTGAAGGAAGACTACAAATTACATCTTTCAAATAAAGTGAAGAACATCCAGACAGAATTGTTGCCTCATTAAATAATCTTTAAATGTCACTTTTGGCCCTGTCAGTTGTCTTCCTAAGACAGCACAGCAAAGTATTGACAGAGAATTTGTTAAATGCTTAGTGATTTCAAGAGTTTCCTCCAATTCTACTTATCAACTAAATAAGTAAATCATTTAGTCTTCTGGTGTAGGCAGAAAAATATCTGGTATTTTTCCATATTACAAAGGTAAATAAATTGTAAAATTTGTTAAATTATAAAAGAATAAAATAGACAGGATATGTATTTATTAAGTCTTCCTGACAAATGATTTATAACAATATTTGCATCAAATCTACTTTGAGTTTTTGCAGGGAAGTTCTCAAAGGTGCAAAAATCCAGTGGCCTAAAATATATTTCAATATCTAACAAAATGTACCATGTATTTTTCAAGTTCTATTTTCAAGGACCTGAAAGCACTAGTAAAATCTAGACTAAAGATAATATTTAGAAAAACAAAGCAAACAAGTTTATAATTTAATATATGAACAAGCACAGCTGAGAAATCTTTAACATTCTGCAAACTGTCCACAATTTTCCAAAGGAAAAAATGGTAGTTTGCAATGAAAATGAAATAAAACTACTATTAATCAACCAATGCATAGTTCTCGAGTTTCTATCAAACTATGAGTGGGATACCTATTTAAGAACTGAACATTACTGACAATTACCAGACAAACAGAACCTTCTTCTTGGATAATTTCTCCATTTACTCTGTAAACTCCCTGAAGGTTGAGACACAGAGCTTTCCGTCTGCTTAATAAACTGTATGGTTGGTCTTTTCTTACATCTACGAAAATAAGATTTTTAAAAATGAATACCTCTTGCAACACTTCCTCGTCCTGACTGGACGGTGAGCTTTTTTTGCTCACCACACAAGATGGGGATAGAAATTTCTCCTTCAACTCATCCTTTCCTAACTCCCATGGTTTCTTGCCTAAGTTAACGGGCAGAATTATTTTTAAGTAACTAGTTCATTAGTGTGACACTAAACTGGGCGTCTATAAAGTAAGCGTTCTCAGTCCCGCACAAAATCCAGCTTCCAGAGCTTCTGATGGCAAACTTTCATGGACACACATAAGAAAGGTTACAAAACCAACTATCAAGATACATTTTTTCCCCCAGATATAGTACAACTCAAGTCAAAAGCTTACAGCCCAAGTAACTCAAGTACAAATCCATAGGATGAAAATAACCCAGATTTCCAGACGAGGGAAACGGCTGGGGGCTGGGTGGGGGGAGGGGCGGGAGGAGCATCCCGAGGATGTCCATCCTCCGCACCCGGAACGGCTCCCTCCCACTCCTCGAGGTGAGCGCCCCCACCACCACCACCACCACCACCACGTCCCTACCTCCGCGGCCTCGGAATGCGCCACAACAGCCGTCAGGACTTTTAGAGAGGAAAAGAAAAGGAGAAGGGTGCACGCCACACACTCGACCTCCCAGCCTCCGGGGGCGGCCGGCCGCAGCGCTCACCCAGACCCGACGCTCCAGGGATGGGCAGGAAGGCCGTAGGGCTGCGCTGTCCAGGGCAGTGGCCGGAGGGTCGCGCGGAGCTGCGAGGCAAAAGCCCAGGCCCAACCAAGCGGCCTCCCCGCCCCCTCCGGCTTAGCTCCGGGCCGGCAGACGGCGCCCCGGGAGCTAACTTCAGCAGGGTAGAGGAAGCACCGCGGCAAGTAACAGGCTATGTGGATTCCCCGGACGAGAAAAGGCTGTCTGTGCGTCTCCCTGCCGGCAGGACCGTCTCACCTCAACTCCCCTCTGCCGAGCCCGGGCGGCGCCAGCTCACTTGAGGAGGGCAGGGACGCCGCCACGGCCGCCGCGATGGCCGTTACGGCACGAGGCCTCAGCTCTGCCGCCGCGTAGCTCTGAGGAGAGGGGCGGGGCGCGCGCGGCGGGAGGGCGGGGCTGCAGCGCCGACTGGTCGCGAGGCCCTGGGCGGACCCGCGCGGACAGGAAACCCCCCTCCCTGCCCAATCTGATAGGTTCAGTCTTCCCTTTCCTTCCTATCACTGACGCGAGGGCGGTCTTCGCCGTGCTGGGATTGGGCGACTCCGCCTGTCAATCAATTGCTGTGCTGTGTGTAAAGCTGAGGCTGCTCCGCGGAGAGAGTGAGAGAGACAGAAGCGGTCTCCCTGTCCATGGGTTTTTTTGCTTTTGTGTCTCTGGCTGATTATTCTGGGGCCTTCCTCCTCAGCGCCACAGGAGACTCCGCAGCAAAAGTGACTGCTTTCCGAGTTAAGCCCCGATTGCTCTGGGAGCTTCCTTCTGGTTTCTGCACCTGGAGAAGGTCTTACCAGCGGAAAGTTCTTAGGGACGAGGAGAGAAAATGAAAAGCAAACAAAAAGGCATGAACGTGGAGTCCTGAGAGAAAAATGTAAGATGTGTTCTTAATTTGAAGCGCAAATCAAAATAAGCTGAGTCTGAGGGCCTTCGAAGCGCCCTGGTGCGTGGATAGCTTCCATTCTTGGCTGCGGTAGCCTTGCTGTGAGGACAGTGACTTTCGGTGCCAGGTCTGTCCTTTCTTAGCAACCCAGCCCCAGACACCTGCCATCAGTAAGTTGGTTCTCCCCACGCCGGCGCTTCAGACCCCATCACCTGCCTCTTCCTCCCCAGCCATCTCTGTGGCTCTGCTTAAGCATTTCCCGCCCAGGGAAGCCTGCTGAGCGCACAGGTGTTTTCCCCACCCAGCTGCTGAAAGAGCCAGACTTTTTGCGACCCCATAGATCTGAAGCCCGCCAGGCTCCTCTCTCCATGGAATTTGCCAGGCAAGAATACTGGAGCCGGTTCCATTTCCTAGGGATCCAACCAGCGTCTCCTGCACTGGCAAGGGGATTCTTTACCACCTGGGAAGACCTCTCTACCCCTACCTGGATTGTAAACTCAAATCAGGAATCACGTCAGTACTGTTTTTCCCCAGTACCTAGCACATGGTAGTGTTAGGCACTTAGTCCTGTCTGACGCTTTGCGACCCCATGGACTGTAACACATGGAATTGTCCAGGCAAGAATACTGGAGTGGGTTGCCATTTCCTTCTCCAGGGGATCTTCCTGACCCAGGGATCGAACCCAGGTCTCCCACTTTACAGGCAGATTCTAGCACATGGTAGATTGTCAGTATTGTTTAAGGCATTAGTACAGCTTCGAGTCCCAATTTCATTCGTTTACGCTTCTCTGTATTTAACCTAAGAGGTGTTCATTTGGATCCTAATAGAGGAAAATGGTTCACTTGCCATATATAGGATCACATGGTCAAGCATAAATCACCTGTGGCCCCTTCCTGGCCTCAAGTTGAGAGGGCAAGTGGACCAGGAAACTCTGGGCAGCAACTCCATGTATATCCCATAATTAGGATCTAAAGTCAATAATGTAAGTGGATTTTGGATTTATTCTAAGGATCTAAATACCTTTGTATATTTTATCATGGCTTCTATGGACTGAATTGTGTCCCCTCTCAAAATTCATATGTTGAAGCTCTAACCCCCCAATGTGACTGTATTTAGAGACAAGACCTTTCAGAGATAATTTAGGTTAACTGAGGTGATAAGAGTGGGGCCCTAATCCTATAGAATTAGCATCCTTTATAAGAAGTGACTGCAGAGACATAGACACTGTCTTCCTGTCTGTCCTCACAACTAGAAGACACAGTGAGAAGGCAGCCATTTGCAAACCAGGAAGAGAGCATTCACCAGAAACTAACCATGCTGGCATCCAGACGTGGGACTTCCAGTCTCCAAAACTGTGAGAAGTTAAGTTTTTGTTGTTTAAGCCACCCAGTCTATGGCATTTTGTTATAGCAGCCCACACTATTGTTATAGCTCTAACACAATAGTTTTATTTGTTGATACATCTTATAAAGTTTATGGATTGAGATATTTCATTCATTTTTGAAGCTGTATAAACCGATTGTCCAGAGGTTGAAACTATTTCTCCAAAATAGTTTCACACAACAAACTGTTAGGTACACCTGGTTCATAACAAACTTAGCTACACCTGGCTCGGTTCAGCTTTAGTTTTTTAACATGTGACAGGATTAGGGGAATGTGAATACAAACATAACAGGTAAAATAGTCCTTGCCATCAGGCAGCGTAGACCACTTCCATAAATGGGGAAAATAAACACAGAAAAAAAATATGCTGAAGTTGTAACTTAAGATTTTATTTTGTAAGGGATTATGTATTTTGAATGGGTCAATGATCTGAACAGACTGTGAGATTTTGATTCAGATCTCTTAACTACTGTGTGCCATATGTTTAAGTAATAGAAGAAGTAAAGGAGAGAACTTTTTCGTAAAAGGATTTTAGTTTCCTGTAATACGTGTTTTCCTTTTAACTTTTCTTTAAACGTTCCCTCATCACCCTATTCTTACCAGGAACTCTTAAGAAAGAAAGAAAAACTCAAAAAATATAAGAAAAAGAGAAGGAATTGAAGAATAAAAATAAGAAAACAGCAATGAAAGGAAAGCATTGGGGTAGATAGACAGGAAGTCATGTATGAAATTGCTCTATAGTGTACTTAGAAGTATGGAGCCCATGTTTGTAAGGGGTGGGTGTTGTCCCAGAGACCTTTCACACTGTCTCCCCAACTTCCAAACAGAAACATGTGCTTGACTTCTTCTTCCTCTCTTTTAGCGGAACTCAAACCAAAAATGGGAATCAACCCTGCTAATTAGTTCTCAGTGAACTAGCCAGAATCAGGCAACAACATTTAGGTCAAAACTTATGACCTATGGACTAGAAATAGGGTTTCAGATACTGGTAGCTAATCAATCTAGGATAAGAACATGTAGGTAGTTCACTTCATTCATCCCAGAGGAGAGAATTTGGGAAGACAAGAAAAGGAAAAATGGCCTCCATGTCTCAAGTTCTTTCCCGGGAAACTATTGAGGACTTGTAGTTAGAAATGATTAGAGAGAATGATCTGGTTTAATATCACTGTAAGGACTACGTAGGACAAAACAAACAAAAACAAAGTCCTACCTACTAAATCAGTAAGAAGTCACTAATCACAAGCTTGACTGTGAAGTGCAGAAATTAGTGGACCCTGGTAACTAAATTCTCTTTCTGGGTAGAGTATTATCACTCTTTTATGGGAATTAATTAAACAAAAATTTATTGAGTTCACTCTGTGTTAAGCACTACAATACATACCAGAGATCAGTCTTAAAGGAGTTCCATCCAATGTCAGAGAATGAAATTTAAACTGATACTTATTATTTGTATAGTAAATACAGCAATAGATGTCTACGGGGAGACATTAGGCCACAATGCAAGGGGAGGTGTGTCTGTGATCAGGCTAGTGAAGGTAAATAAGTAGGCAAAGAAGAGAAGGGCTTTTCATATAGAGGGGCCTCCATAAAAAAAAAAATTAATTTTTTAAAAAAGGAAGTACACAACAGTAGAATATTGCTAGAGCAAAAGACGACAAAGTATAAGCAAGAGTGGGTTATGCAAGTTAAGTGCCTTCATTTTTATACTATAGGCAATGAGAAGCCTTCAAAGGGTTTTCTTAACAGCACTTTAAACTGTCATTCTATTGCTTTCTGGCCTCCACTGTTTCTGATGAGAAGCTAGCTGTAATTCTTACCATTGTTTTTCTGTAGGTCATGCTGCTTTTAAGGTTTGTTTGTTTATCAGCAGTTACACTATGTTTCTAGGTGTGGTTTTCTTTGTATTTATGCTGCTGGGGGGTTCACGTATTTCCCTGGATATGTGGATTGCTGGTTATTGTATCTTTTTATTGAATTTGGAAGACTCTTGGCCAGCATTTCTTCAAGTATTTTTTTCTGCCTGTTCTCTCTTTCTCTGTGACTACACTTACATTTATGCTAAATTTCTTACTCCTTAGTACAGGTCATTCCAAGATCTGTTCATTTTTTTTTCAAATCTTTTTGTTTCTTTGCTTCAATTTGCATAATTTCTATTGAGAGTCAGTAATTCCTGGAAAATCTGAATGTTAACATTTTCCCAAAAACACAAACACCCTACAAATGGCTGTGGGTTCCTTTGGGATATGTCCAAGGGCATGTTAGCCAAGAGAACAGAAATCAAAAGATATTACAACAAAAAACTTACTACCGGGTGTTGATGGATTGGAAAAGCAAAAAGGGAACACTGAAGTAGCCCACATGTGTTAACTACAGAGAGCAGCTATCACCTCTAACCTAGCGAGATACCAGCTGGCATAGGAAAAATGTAGTTTGCAGGATCTGAGCCATAGAATCACATAGGAAAGTTATAGATGAGTGTATATGAAGTTAAGATAGCTCAATAACAATAACTTAATAACCAGTAGCATATCAACGTTTGTTTGTGCTAAATTAGTAAAAACTTCCCAAATTGGATCCAAATTAATGCTACCTTATGCAGTTTTACAGACTTTTAGCTCTTTTGAAAGGAATCCAGTACACAAAGTTTTCAGTTTTCTGCTGTACTATGATTACTGTTAGTGTCTTTTCCAGGAGTAAGGAGTACCTTTGCTGCAGCTCACACACGTACTTGCTACAAAATCGTAAACAAGGGCAGGTTTGGAAGAAAACTGCATAACTGAGGATTAGTAGACCCTCCTGCAGCATTCAATCTCACACCATATGGCACAGAATGGCATAGACTAAGTAGAGCTGGCATGAATCCATCTTCTCCCTACCTCCATTTCCTATGCATTGCCTAATATGGCCCGAGCAAAGGGAAGAGTTTCCTCTCCTAAGGTAGGACAACTACCATTGCCAGTGAAAAACCAACTCCTTTCCTTTGTTTTCTCTTTCTTGCCTCAACTCCAGCTACTTTACCCAGCCCGATCATCTCTAGTTCCCTAATGCAAACAGATGACAAAAACAGGGCTTGGTATTCAGCATTTCATCTTATAGAGTTCTGAATATTGAAGGATTTTTGTCGAACACTTATAGAACATTGGACATGAACATTTTTTCTAACTTCTTAATCTTTAGGACTGCTGAATTTCCACTGGAAAGGAGTCATTTCTTTAAGTCTTATGTTTTTTAGTGCTAAAAGTTGACATTCTCTACCACCTTTTATTATTTATAATAAATAATAATTTTATAATAAAAATTACCTTTTATTGTTAACAGCAAACAGACCAGATTCATGATATTCCACATAATTTAATATTTAGAAGACTAGAATAAATTTTTCTACATCTGCATATATTAATTATATATGGCACTCTGTCAGTTATACAACACACAAAAAAATTTATAGGTGAACATTAAAATGGCAGTGTACCTATTAGTAACTGAACATTAACAAGATAATAATCAAGTATTCATTTAATGGGAGAGTCTAGTATTTCCTGATAATCCTGCCTTCTTAAATTCCTCCAGTAAAGTTTGTAGCCAGCAAGGACAAAGACACTAATCATAATGATTACCCCTCCAAAGACATCATAGACACTAGGAAATATATGTAACACTAGAAGCTGCAACACCATTGCTACCACAATCTCCAGATGTTGTACTGTGCTGACCAAAGCTGGATGGAATTTGTCCAAGGCATAATAAACTCCCAAGAAGGCTGCAGTAGAACAAATGCATATAGCAATTAGATAACTCCAGGTTTCTCCATCTAATGGGATGATGGGTTCTTGAAGAACAAACATAGTAGATATTCCCCAGACTGTCCCAGTCCAACCAAATGTAAACAGTGCAGTCCACATGCTGATCTTCTCCTTAATGGATCTGTATACTATCATGGAAAGAGCAGTAGTCAGTCCAGCCATCACAGTCATAGTATACCCAAAGGCTTCTTTCCAGGCATTTAACAAAGAATTATCTTCATCAACAATGTTGGGGATCATGACAAGACAAACACCTAAGATGCTGCAAACGACTGTAGCCATGTCAACATAAGCCATTTTCTCATCTACAAGTAAAAAAGCCAAAATGGCACTGAAGACGGTGGTTGTGGCTCTCCACATAGTGGTCCCATTGCTGGGAGGAACTATTGAAAATGATGTATAAGCACAGGTGATAGAGATGACATTGCATACACCATAAAAGAAAAGTCGCAGTCTGTATCCACTTGGTCCAAAGGGAGCTTCCTGGTAGTAACACACAACTAACACAGATAAGACCTGCAAAACAGAACGGATAAAAATCAGTTCTAGAGATGGAACTTTGGAACGATCAGAAACAAGCCTAGTGATAAGAGCTACACATCCATGAGCCAAAGCAGATCCAAACAGCACTATCCACATTTTTCTGGATTGAAAAATATTTTTTTCTGCAAAGCTTTGGAACTGTCCAATCTCATTGGTCACTGGGTCTTCTGTTGGAGGGCAGGTATCCATGGTTCCAAAGAAGGTTCTTCCTTTTCTTTTCATTTCACTCAGCAGGCCTTTCTTTGGGTTTTCTTCCATAAAACTTCCATAGTCTTCATTGATTTCTTCATATCCACCATCCCCAGGTTGAGGATAATGAGAAGTATATTTCACCATGACTGTGTTTGGATGTATTTTCACCCGTTTTTTAACTGGATATTTTTTGGAGGGAGAAGTATCCATTTCTCCAGGCAATCAATTCTATTTAAGAAGGAAAAAAAGACAAATGTACATGTTCATCAGTTGAATTATAGTTTTAAATTCCATTATAGTCTCATGCATCAATTCAATAATAGAAAGCAGAGGTTGTAACAGGAGTTTTTTTCCTAAAGTAATAGGAAGAGATGATCTGACAATATGCCTCATCAGTATACAAGCCCCAATGAAATTGTCTACCCTTTTTTCACTCTCATCCTAAGTCAGCCCCAATTTCTCATCATGATTATTCTTTGTCTCATTAAATTGTATTTCTTTAAATAATGAATAACTGATTTTTTCCATTTTTTCATTCCTACCTCTACCAACCCCATAAGATAAACACAGAAAAATAAATAACAAAGTAGATCAAACCTTTCCTTCTGATTGTGTCCATTTGTCTATAAGTAATTAAGTCCAAATTCTTTGGTGTAATCACTTCTGTATGATACCAAAACTAGTATTATGAATTATAGTGATTTTTTAAACATTTATTCTGGATTCCCATACATCTTCAGATATATGGAATACTGAAATTAGAAAATAAAATGTATTTTTTGACATTCATGCACTGTTGCTATATATAACTTTTTTGATGAGCAAATGGGCAATAGGTTTAAGATTCTAACTGAAACTACCCTTCAATTCATCAATATCACATCTAAGATTTTACCTTAAAGAGATGAACACAAGATACTTTTTACCTTATGTGTTTTTTAAGAAAGGAAAAAATAAGAGTACATATTTATATTTGTTTATATAATATAAAAAGTATAACATAAAGGAATTATGGAAACATACAAAGGAAACTAATAATCATTGAGGTGGGACAGGAAATAAGAATAGAAAGAAAACATTCTGTATACTTTTTAATATATTATTTGAATCATAATTGATTAATTTTTTTTTTTACGAGTTCATCTGGTTTTGAGAAAAGAGAGCACATAAAAAGATTGGGAAAATGTATGAACAGGAGAGTTCATTGTAGCTTACCAGAATGACCCTCCATACTACACTATGCATGCGTTTAAAATAATAATGCTGATCTTTACTGATGTAGAAAGATGTCCATGTTGTATGAAGGATTTGCCATGCTGCTGGCATATAGTAAAATCTCAAAGAATATTAATAAATTCAGCTTCCTTTCACCTATAATTAACTCTTTTGAAACACTGGGTGTCTTCTACAATGTTATTCTTTCTTTGAGACCAGTATTTGTTCATTCAGTTCTCTTTAGTTCTTTCCCCTCTCCCCAAGAACAATTTGCTATTTCCTTCCCAATGATTTCTTCCCCCCAAAACAAAAAAATTTAAAAAGGAAACCTTTTTATTTTTTGTCTTCATGACATATTTCCCTTGTTCAATGCCAAAAACTCATCAGTTCCAGGATCTTAAACCACAGTCCAGAAATCAAATCCCATTTTTTTCTTTAACACCATCTGTTCCTATTTATTAGTTTCTCTTCTAAGTGACACTACCTTCGGTTGGAAGAATCATTTTAAAAAACATCACCTGTGCCTCCAAGCCCTTCAGTTCCTGGCCTGGATCTCCAACTTGCAGTCCTTCATGCATAATGCTATTAAACTAATCTGGATGTTCTCTTTTTTCAACTTTTATTTCCACTTTGAATCATTACTTTAGCTTTAATCACAAACTGAATTAACAGTCTTGGTCTCCCAAATAGATTTTCTGTCCCTAAATTCCTCATTTATGTTTGAAATATCACCATCTTTCTAGTTCCCCAAGCTAGAAACCAAGGAATACTCAATTATTCTTTCTGCCGTCACACTCCATTTGGTCATCAATTTTATTGTTTTTGTCTCTGAAATATTTCTCAGACTTTTCCTTTCTCCTCCAATTTATTTTACCTTTTGAATCTGGATCAGATTTTTGTGAATTCCCTTCTAGCATATTGCAACAGCATCCTAACTAGTCCCCTTGAATCCTAGTCCTTCTCTTCTAAAATTCAACTATATTATACTACTGTCACATTAATGCCTTTAAAAGATTCAAACAAAACAAAAAACTCCCCTCAAGCTTTCCCCATTCAAGAACATACAACATTTCCTACCAACTACCTCACTGAGTCTCAACCCTTCTGCCTAGCTCTCAAGACCCTGCCTAGCCTTTGCCCCTATCAATACTTAGCTCCTTAACACAGAGACTTCACTCCAGTGTTCTCCCTGTCCTGACGCCCCACGTTACATGTTTCTCTTAAGTCTTTATTCCTACTAGTTTCCCCTCTGCTCCCACTTTATAAACACTGCTCATCTTTTAAGACGGCCCAGTCCAAATCCTGCCTTTTAGAAACAAGCCTTCCCTGACCACTCTAGTCTCTTATTTTTTCTTCCTTATTTAACATCTGCAATAGTTCTTCTAATTTTTGTAATCTCATCACTTTTTTATTTACTTGTCTTAACTCAGTGGAATTTTATCTGCAGTCATTGTACCCAAATTTGCTGTTCAATCGCCTTTCCTTGTTAGTCAGCAAGTATCTTTTTTTTTTTAAGCAAGTATCTTAACGACATCTCATAACTTTCTATTTGCTTAAAATTGTTAAAATTGCATATCCATCAAAGCTTTTCCCTTCCCACTGCAGCCAGATTTCTAGTCCCAGGAGCGCAAATAGGGGAAGGACACATTCTGCTGTTTCACTCCTTCTGAGAGAAAGGAGTGAAAGGAGCTGGGCTCCAGCTTCCCTGGTGTATTGGCACAGGGAGGAAGGGAAAGGACACGTATCTCAGACACTGGTCGCTGCTGTGTGATGGCTTTTGGATGTATAAACTCGGCTAGGCTGGGCTACATTCCTGAGTTGTTTAATCTAACACTAACCTATGTGCTGCTATGAAGGTTTTTGCAGATGTGACAGAAGTTCCTAATCAGCTGACTTTAAGTTAATAAAAGAAAGACTATCCTGGGTGAAGTGAAGCAAAAGTCACTCAGTTGTGTCTGACTCTTTGCAACCCCATGGACTGTAGCCTATCAAGCTCCTCTGTCCATAGGATTTCCCAGGCAAGAATACTGGAGTGGGTTAACCTCTGACCCAAACAAGTAAGCTCTTTCAAAAAGAGATTAGGCTTTCCATGAGCTCAGAAATCCCAAATAGTTCATGCCATTAGAGTCCCAGCCTTCTCATGACCTTCCTTCCTTACTACCTGTGGACAAGAAACTTTGGCCTGTTCTCATGGTTTCCAACTGGAGAAGGCAATGGCACCCCACTCCAGTACTCTTGCCTGGAAAATCCCATGGACAGAGGAGCCTGGTAGGCTGCAGTCCATGGGGTCGCTAAGAGTCAGACACGACTGAGCGACTTCACTTTCACTTTTCACTTTCATGCATTGGAGAAGGAAATGGCAACCCACTCCAGTGTTCTTGCCTGGAGAATCCCAGGGACGGGGGAGCCTGTTGGGCTGCCGTCTATGGGGTCGCACAGAGTCGGACACGACTGAAGCAACTTAGCAGTAGTAGCATGGTTTCCAACATGCTCCTGATCTTTTCTTTCTGATTGCCTGCCCTATAGACCACAGACTTCATTATCCAACCCTGACAATTACATTAGCCATTTCCTTATAATAAATTGTCTGGTTCTGTGTCTCAGGTTGAACCCTGACTCTAATACATGGTGAAATTCTGTCTTTGATTGTTGTCTTTGTTTCTGTACTAACTCTAACAGGCCACTGATAGTCTCTAGGTTGTAGGCATCCAAATGCAGGCTATCTTAGATCAATTATGTAATCTCCCAGTGCACAAATCCTTGATGTAGGCTGCTATGGGCCACAGGTTTTTGCTGTTTGGGTTCTCTTGCGTGTTGGGAAGTTCTCTTAGTGAGGCACCAACAGTATTCACTTGACCCCGCGAAAGTCATATATCCTTACCACTCCAGTGAGTATTATATCAGCTACTCACCACTGCCCTCTTCTCTCCAATCTTACTTCTCTTTGCTCGAGCAAGTAAAGAGCGAATTAAAATGTGCTGTCTAAGCAGACTTTGGGTTGGAGGAAGAAAGCACACCCAACTGTTGTAGATAATGATCTGGTAACCTTCACCCTCAGTTGATTTTAAAGGGGAATATCCCTCTCCTCTCTCCATTAGGAAAAAGTACAATACTGTTCTTGGACCAAGGACCCATAACAGATATGATCCCTTTGACAGATTGTGTTTTCCAAAGAGAGCCACCAATCTAGTATCTCCCATACTACATGTCTAGTTTTTTTTTTAATGTGAGTTTGACATTATTAAATAGAGAAGTGGGGTCTATGCTCCTTCCCTTTAAAAGTAGCCCCACTTTTGTGACTATTTCACAAGTAGAGTATGGCAGAAGTGACCTGTTATGACTTCTGAGGTTAAGTCATAAATATATCTATGCCTTCCTAGCTGCAACACTTGTGCTTGGAGCTCTGAGCTGCTAGGTCAGCAGTCTGACTGCTCAGAAGCCACCATGCTGTGAATAAGCTCAAACGAGCTATGTAAAGAAACCACATGGAGAGGTCCTGAGACTAACTGAACAGAGAGAAATTCCTGGTCAGCCCCCAGGTGCTCCAGCCCCCCCCTGTTCCAAGTCCAGCCACTCATCTAACTTTAAGTATATATGAGACCCTGAGTCAGAATTGCCCTTCCAAGATATTTCCAAATTCCTGATCTATAGAAACCATGACAGATAGTAAAATGAGTGTTGTCATTTTAAGCTACTAAAGCTTTGGAGTGACTTGTTACTTGCAATAGATAACTGGAACACCCTATTTCCTTTCCCAAGATTTAAGGAATGGGAAGGAGGAATGGTCTTAATGATAGTTTAAAGGCCTCTTATATTTGGACCAAATTGATTGGCTTTTGAAAGTTGGACATTTTGTCCCCTGTTGTGAGATCCTGGATTCTAATTCTGAGTTAAGAGGAAAGTTTTTTGTTTTGTTTTCATCGAAGTATAGTTGATTTACAATGTGTTAGTTTCTGGTGTACAGCAAAATAATTTTATTATATATATGTATATACATATATATGCACATGTATATAACTGAATCACTTTGAGATATATAATGTATACATACATATATGAATGAAGAAGAAAATTTTATTCAACATCCTGTTAGGCACAGATTAATGTATTTCATCCTAGTCCAACTGCATATTTTAAAGTATTATTTGAACTGTGTCATCTTTTTCATTTCTGTCAATGGATTGGTCTATACCTGATATCTTCCAGGTATATCTCAATATTATATTATATTGTATCCCACTGATACAGAAGTCAGTCATCTTATACTAAAGGGATACATAAAGATTTTGGTTTTTTTGTTTTGGCTGCACCATTCAACATGTGAGATCTTCCCTTACCAGGGATCGAACCTGTGCCCCCTGCATTGGGAGTATGGAGCCTTAACAACTGGACCACCAGGGAAGTCTCAAGATCGTATTCATTCTCTCTAGTTTTCATTTAATTTCAGGCTTTGTGAGTATAATTCTTGAAGAGAATCTGGAATCCTGACTAGTACTTACATTTGTACACATTTAAGTCATTCAACCTGTGAACATTTCAGTAAATAATGAGGTACCATGTCCCCAGCACCACTCCAGGCTCTATAAATAGAAAGATAAATAAAACTAGTGGAAGAGACAGCAAGCAATTCAAATTTAATATTTTTAAAAGTCAATAATGCAAGTAACTACTTGAATACAGGAAAGGGCACATACAAAAGGCATCTAAACCCAAACACGGAGGATCTTTGCAGATTTCCAGGTGGAAAGGACACCTGAACTGGGGCTTTAAGTATATGTAACCTGTAAACAAACAAAGAGGATAAAGAGAAAAACCAAAATTTTTTTTCTACTGCTGCTGCTGCCAAGTCGCTTCAGTTGTGTCTGACTCTGTTCGATCCCATAGACGGCAGCCTACCAGGCTCCTCTGTCCCTGGGATTCTCCAGGCAAGACACTGGAGAGGGTTGCCATTTCCTTCTCCAATGCATGAAAGTGAAAAGTGAAAGGGAAGCCGCTCAGTCGTGTCTGACTCTTTGTAACCCCATGGACTGCAGCCTAGCAGGCTCCGCCGTCCATGGGATTTTCCAGGCAAGAGTACATGTTGATTTTCAGTTCTAGCTCTGCCACCAAATAGAGCAATAATTATGTCTATTTTAAGATAAAGAGTTTTAGATGATAATTGTTGGGATCTTTCAACTCAACTCTCTTCAAAATCAGTTTGTCAGTTTAATGATTTCACATATCTAGTGTTTTGCCATCCCTCCGATGAGGGATCACCATGCAATTCAATGATCACAACTTTCTACTACCTGCTCTAAGTTATTCTGACCAATGCGCCAACTCAACTTCTCCTCCTCCTTTACAGAGATGAGGAATCTGAACTAATTTTATGGCTCCAGGGCCCTTGACTTTATGTGGGGATGTCCTCCTCCCAGGCAGAAATGTCCATTTCAGCTGTGTAAAGCAACTGGCCTGAGCAGAAAGAATGTGAAACAACAGGACCAGAAGACTAGCCTCCCCAGCTACAAATGTATCAACTTGAAATGCTGGGCATAAATGGATTAAAAGGATACATAGTTGGTCTCTGCTTGAACAATGGGCAAAATTCAAGCCTGAAAGCAGTACTTGTATCCAAAAGAGGTAGTTTCCTAAGCTACATCCACAACATAGGGCCCAAGATCACTTCTGTCCTAAGTTGCAAATATCAACACTGCATCCCTATTGTTTTAGTGAGAATCCTTAGATATAACCCTTATGGTGCCTAAGGCAAATGGCACTTGGTAATAAGAACTTCTTTCTTTAGTTACCAGACTAACTCCTAAAATAATAAAAAGTCTTAGATATAAAGCTAGCTAGAGCAACTTGATTATAATATAGTGATTTAAATGTAGGCATTGATGTGATATTTGACACTCATGAGTCAGACTGGCTTTGAACCAAATATTTATCAGAAACTGATAGGTTACTACCTTATACCTGAGAAGCCAAGTCCTGAGAAACCTTATTACCCTGGTACCTTTGGACAGTCTTGCCCCTGAATGAAAATAAAAAGACCATACCTAACTGGTCACCTGAAAGGGAAGACCTAACAACCATCTTTCCAGGATATTGTGAGACATTAGGATATGCATAGGATCTGTGCTATTAAACATACCTTCTGAGACCTACTGAGAGAAGCCATTCTCCCTCCAAACTGATGAAAAAGGGGACCATATTCTGAATGCTCCAAAAGCTGTGAGCATGAGTCTACCCATCCTTGTGCTGAACTCTGCCTAGCATAACCTTTAACACCTCTCTTTGAATTCTCTCTCTTCCCCACTGCAACCCATGAAGATCAGAAGAATTAGAGGCATCATTTAAGTCTGCTTGTGTTTTATTAACACTCTTTGAGACTTCCCTGGCGGCTCAGACGGTAAAGTGTCTGCCTACAATGTGGGAGACCCGGGTTCAGTCCCTGGGTTGGGAAGATCCTCTGGAGAAAGAAATGGCAACCCACTCCAGTACTCTTGCCTGGAAAATCCCATGGACAGAGGAGCATGGTAGGCTCCTACAGTCCATGGGGTTGCAGAGTCGGACACGACTGAGCGACTTCACTCACTCACTTTGAGTCTATATCTTTTTGTAAAGGCCTACTGTTTTAGTGGTAAAAGAACCTCCTTTTAAGCTCCAACCTCTGGAACTAGAAAATTAGTTCTTATATAAACTAACAAAGTAGAATTTGAAAGACAAGAATAATAAGTGAGAAATAACAGAGTAGAAGTAAAGAACATGCCCTTTCTTAAATCAATCACACTTAGGAAGTGAGGGATTTACGATGAAGAAGTAAATGTCGCCCTTCTTAGAAGGTGTGATAATATTCACATTGTGTGTAAGTAGTAAATGAGCAAAATGAAATAAGTCTATAAGCAAATCATGAAACTGAGCACTTTTATGAAGAGGTAAATGGGGGGCTGCAAGAAAAGTTAATTGTATAAGATTTCAAATACTCAGATTATAAAAGAACCAACATAAGCAAATTCAACTAAAGGAGGGAAAAAGAAGAGACATACAACCTAGGAGTCTCCTATGGTAAACCAACTGAATCTCTTGTTGTTGTGTTCAGTCACTAAGTCCTATTCAACTCTTTCAAACCCCACAGACTGCAGCACACCAGGCCTTCCTGTCCTTCACTATCTCCTAGCGTTTGCTCAAACTCAAGTCCCTTGATGCCATCCAGCCATCTCATCCTCTGTTGCCCCCTTCTCCTCCTCCCTCAATCCTTCCCAGCATCAGGATCTTTTCCAGTGAGTTGACTCTTCGCATCAGGTGGCCAAAGTATTGGAGTTTCAGCTTCAGCATCAGTATTTCCAATGAATATTCAGGACTGATTTCCTTTAGGATTGACTGGTTAGTTCTCCTTGCTGTCCAAGGAATTCTCAAGAGTCTTCTGCAGCACCACAATTTGAAGGCATCAATTCTTTGGCACTCAGCCTTCTTTATGGTTCAATTCTCACATTCATACATGACTACTGGAAAAACCATAGCTTTGACTATACAGACCTTTGTTAGCAAAGTAATGTCTCTGCTTTTTAATATGCTCTCTAGGTTTGCATAATTTTTCTTCCAGGGATCAAGATCTTTTAATTTCATGGCTTGTAGTCATGTAGAAATTTTCTTGGAGCCCAAGAAAAAAAAAAACTGCCACTGTTTACACTTTTTCCCCATCTATTTGCCATGAAGTAATAGGTCTGGATGCCATGATCTTTGTTTTTTGAATGGTGAATTTTAAGCCAGCTTTTTCACTCTCCTCTTTCAGTTTCATCAATGGGATCTTTAGTTCCTTTTCGCTTTCTACATTTGGAAGGTATCATCTGCATATCTGAGGTTATTGATATTTCTCCTGGCAATCTTGATTCCAGCTTGTGATTCATCCAGCCTGGCATTTAGCATGATGTACTCTGCATATAAGTTAAATAAGCAGAGTGACAATATATAGCCTTGATGTACTCCTTTCCCAATTTTGAACCAGTCCATTGTTCCATGTCTAGTTCTAACTGTTGCTACTTGCATACAGGTTTCTCCTCTCAAGAGGCAGGTAAGGTAGTATGGTATTTCCTTCTCTTTAAGAATTTTCCACAGTTAGTTGTGATCCACCTAGTCGAAGGCTTTAGTGTTGTCAGTGAAGCAGAAGTAGATGTTTTTCTGGGATTCCCTAGCTTTTTCTATGATCCAACAGATGTTGGCAATTTGATCTCTAGTTCCTCTGCCTTCTCTAAATCCAGCTTGTATATCTAGAAGTTCTCCATTCATGTACTGTTGAAGCCTATCTTGAAGGATTTTGAACATCACTTTGCTAGCATGTGAAATGGGTGCACTGAATCTCTATAAAAATATAGAAAGAAATTTCAAAGAATCTGAACATTCTAACTCAAATGTATTACTTAGGACAGATCCCTGGGCCAGGAAGATCTCCTGGAGGAGGAAATGGCATCCCATTCCAGTGTTCTTTGTTTTTTCTTTCAAACTTTAAACTTTTTATTTTGTATTGGGGTATAACTGATTAACAGTTGTGGCAGTTTCAAGTGAACAGTGAAGGGACTCAGCCATGCATATATATGTATCCATTCTCTCCCAAACCCCCATCCCATCCAAGCTGACACATAACATTGGATAGAGTTCCATGTGCTATAAAATATATCCTTGTTGGTTATCCATTTTGAATATAGCAGTGTGTACGTGACCTTCCCAAACTTCCTAACTATCCTTTCCCCACTGGCAACCATAAGTTTATTTTATAAGTCTGTGAGTCTTTCTGTTTTGTAAGTAAGTTCATTTGTATCATTCCTTTTTAGATTCCACATATAAGGGATGTCATACAATATTTCTCCTTCTTTATCTGACTTATTTCACTCAGTATGACACTCTCTAGGTCCATCCATATTGCTGCAAATGGCATTATTTCATTCTTTTTAATGGCTGAGGAATATTCCATTGTACATGTGTACCACATTTTCTTTATTCATTCCTCTGTCGATGGACATTTAGTTTGCTTCCATGTCTTGGCTATTGTAAACAGTGCTGTCATGAATATTGGGGAGCCTGTATCCTTTCAGATCATGTTTTTCTCTGGATATATGCTCAAGAGTGGGATTGCAAGGTCATATGGTAGCTCTATTTTTAGTTTTTTTAAGGAACATCCATCCTGTTCTCTATAATGGCTGTATTAATTTACATTCCCAATAACAGTGTAGGAGGGTTCCCTTCTCTCCACACCCTCTCCAGCATTTGTTGTTTGTGGATTTTTTTTTATGATAGGCATTCTGACTAATGTGAGGTGTCTCATTGTAGTTTTGATTTACATTTCTCTAATAACTAGCGGTGTTGAACATCTTTTCATATGACTGTTGGTCATCTGTATATTCTCTTTGGAGAAATGTCTGTTTGGATATTCTGCCCATTTTTTGAGTGGACTGCTTGTTTTGATGATGTTAAGCATCATTTAAGTGTTTGTAAATTTTGGAGACTAACCCCCTATTGGTCATATTATTTGCAAGTATTTTCTCCCAATCTGTGGGTTGTCTTCTCATCTTGTTTATTGTTTCCTTTGCTGTGCAGAAATTGCTGAGCTTAAGTAGGTCTCATTTGTTTATTTTTGTTCTTATCTCTATTATTCTGGGAGATGGATCAAAAAAAGATGTTGCTGTAATTTGTCAGAGAGAGTTCTGCCTGTGTTTTCCTCTAAAAGTTTTATAGTACTGGTCTCACATTTAGCTATTTAATCCATTTTGAGCTTATTTTTGTGTCACCCCAATATTCTTGCCTGAAAAATCCCATAGACGAAGGAGCCTGGCATGCTACAGTCCCTAGGGTCACAAAGAATCAGACACGACTAAGCAACTGAGCATTGAGTACTGACTATATATGATGGCTGAAACTGCAATTAAAATATTGATAGCACTCATATTGCATCAGATTATTGCCTGACAAACAACAGTGCATCTACATCAGTCTTAGAAAAGCAAAAAATAAGGCATGTTATCAATTTCTCCTTTGTAGCACTTAGATTAAAGCATACTTGCAATAGCTATCAGAAAGAGACTAAGAAGACAAGATCTTTATTTAGCCAGAGAACATGACAACTTTTTCAGCTCTAATGGAAACAATCAGAATTAGCATAAAAGCAAGAATGGGAAAACATAGAAAAAAGAAAGGCACAAATGATGACTCTAAAATCCAGTGAAAATAAGGAAATATGGAAGAAGTCAATAATAATACTGTCAGTAGACAGACATATTGATATTTACGTTTGTACAGACAATGTGCTAAACACTAAACATGGGTCAACTCAGCTTTGAGAGAAAATGAAATCTTAAGAGATTGTGGAGTAGGACAGCATTGGGGAAGGGTGGAAAACAACCCCCCCCCAAAATGGAGAAAACTAATGGCCTACCTCACTTTGAACAGAAAGAACTTAAAAGAAAGGTACTCACTTTAGGAAACTAATTTGGCACATATTGTTGAACACCCTCTATGTGAAGGGCACCCGGTAGTCCATGTGGAGCAGGTCAGTAGCTTCTATTGTTGAAGAGAATTTGTCCCAGAGTTTTGTCTGGAACTTTGTCACATGTCACCCCAAATTAGTCTCTCCTCCCTGCTCTTCTGTCACCCTTTCTTCTTCCCAATCTACTCACTCTTTCCCCATCTTACCTTCTCAGCTTTACTCTTGTCACCCACAGATACAACCTGGTCTGATGTTCTAGCCCAGAAGTAACTACCATTTGTTCATGCAAATGGTTTCAGGGAAAAAATTGTATTTATTTTATTGCCTTAAAGGACAAGCCATTATCACTGTCAGAGTCACATTCTGCTTTCATAACAGAATAAACTATTTTCATTTTCCTGAAATCATAAGTTCTCTGACAGGATACAGGAGTGATGATGACAAAATATCTATGCAGAAAATAGGATAAAAGCCTCAGTCATGTGAGCACCCCTGACACTAGAACCCCACCCTAAAAACTAGCCTCTTAACATCCAAACCAAAATGTATACATATCACTACTCTGGGTCTTTTTCCTATTCTATCTGGTACTTAGACTCTGCCTCCTTTTTTCATTTTATTCTCTTTGTGAATGACACTGTTAAGTTTTAAAAAGCAGTGGATCCTCAGTATGTGTTTGCGGAAAGAGGGACAACCTAAGTGCCCCAACAGATGAATGGATAAAGAAAATACAGTATATCCATACAATTGAATATTACTCATCCATAAAAAGGAATGAAGTTCCAGTACATGCCACATCATGGATGAACCTGGAAGACAGTAGGCTAACTGAAATAAGCCATACCCAAAAGGACAAATACTGCATAATTCTACTTATATGTGGTATTTAGAATAGGCACATTCATAAAAAGAGAAAATCAATTAGAGATTCCTGAGGGCTGGGGGAAGAGGGAATGGGAGTTATGGCTACAAGGTTTCTGTTTTGGGTAATCAAAAAATTTCAGAAATAGATAGTGGTGGTGATTGTACAATATTGTGAATGTAATTAATGTCATTGAATTGAATATTTTAAAAGTGTTAAAATGGTAGATTTTGCTTTATTTCTATTTTAACCCAATTTTTTAAAATAGGAGAGAAAAGAAAAGAAAGGTGTGTGTGTGTGTTGGGGGGTGTTGTGATTCCTCCAGTTGGGGGATAAAGGAAGGCAATGATAGGCATTGATATTTTTAAAAACCTCCTCAGTGATCCTAATGCCTAATTTTCTTGTGCAAGAACTACTCAACTAAATTATCTAGGGACCCTTCTGGCTTTAAGATTTAATGAATCTATGGCTACTGCATGATTGAGGAAAACAGGGATGGAGATTTTTTTTTTAAAGTGGTCATTGAAGCCAGACTGTCTGGAGTTGAGTCTAAGTTATAGAACTTATTAAATATGCTACCTTGGGTACTTACTTAACCTCTTCTGAAAATTTCAATAAGATTCTACTCATAGGGTAGAATAAAAATATTAAATCACTTAACACATACAAAACACCTAGTATATGGCACCTAGCAATTGCTCAATAAATTTTAGTTCTTTTTTTCACATGATTCCATCTGCCTGGAATGACATGGTCCTCCCCCTTTCTGCTCTTGTCTACCTGCAGAGCTTACATTTTGTGCTTCAGTGGTTTGCTTAAGTGTTACTTCCTCCTTTACAAAGTCTTAACTGGTCTCTCCAATCTTTGTGCTCCATTATCTCTGGCACATACTGGCATGAAGAAAATGTCTGTTGGGTGGAATGGAATGGATTTGAAAACCAAGAAGTGGAAGACATGGAAAAGAATGAGGAATGATGCTGACTACTGACATCTCTATAGGATCTTACAGAACCACATATCCACTTCTGGTCTCTTACATCACTGTTCAGTCAATGGTAGGTAACTGAAAACCTGCAGTTTCCCATGATTATTCAAACTAAAAACTGTTCAGAAGAATTCTCCCTGTCCTCTGCCTTTACCCTCTTTATTAATCAGGGTTCTCCAGACAAACAAAATTAATATGATGTGTATATATACAGTTGTAAGAAAAAAATAATTGTAAGGAATTGGCTCATCCAATTATGCAGCCTGGCAAATCTAAAATCTTCAGAATACCCCAGCAGGCTGCAGATCCTGGAAAAAGTTGCAGTTTAAGTCCAAAAGAGTCTGCTGGCAGAATTCCCTTCTCCTCAGGAGCTGTCAGGTTTTTTCTATTAAGTCCTTCAGCTGATTGGCTGAGGCCCACCCTTATAATGGAGAGCAATCTGCTTTACTCAAATCCACCAATTTAAATGTAACTCTTATCGAAAAACACTCTTGCAAAAACATCAGCATCATCTTTTTTTAAATTAATTTATTTATTTTAATTGGAGGCTAATTACAATATTGTAGTGGTTTTTGTCATACATTGACATGAATCAGCCATGGGTGTACATGTGTTCCCCATCCTGAACCCCCCTCCCACCTCCCTCCCCATCCCATCCCTCAGGGTCGTCACAGTGCACCGGCCCTGAGTGCCCTGTCTCATGCATCGAACCTGGACTGGCAATCTGTTTCACATATGGTAATATGTATGTTTCAATGCTATTCTCTCAAATCATCCCACCCTCGTCTTCTCCTGCAGAGTCCAAAAGTCTGTTCTTTATCTCTGTGTCTCTTTTGCTGTCTCGCTTATAGGGTCATTGTTACCATCTTTCTAAATTCCATATATACACATTAGTATACTGTATTGGTGTTTTTCTTTCTGACTTACTTCACTCTGTATAATAGGCTCCAGTTTCATCCACCTCATTAGAACTGATTCAAATGCATTCTTTTTAATAGCTGAGTAATATTTCATTGTGTATATGTACCACAGCTTTCTTATCCATTCATTTGCTGATGGACATCTAGGTTGCTTCCATGTCCTAGCTATTGCAAACAGTATCAACAACATCTTTGACCAGCCAAGTTGACACATAAAATTAACTATCAGAGTCTCAACCATTGCTTGTCCTTTATATGCACAAAAGTTCTGGCTATTGTAAACTGTAGGAAATTCTCTGAATATGTCATGCTCTCTCATGATTCTGGATTTTTATATATGCTGTTCCTTCTTTATGGATTACTCTTTTCCTGCTTTTTCACCTGGTAAATTCCTGCTTATTTTTTAAGGCCCATCTCTGGAGATCTTCCCTAGGCCCACTTCCCACCCCCAGTCTGAGTTAGATGCCCACCAAAGTGCTTCAATCATAGAATTTATTGAATGCATTGAATTATAACTGTATTTTTGTCTTTATCTTCTGCTAGACCTGTGAGGGTTTTAACCCCACAGGTATTAAAATTACATATTACTGATTTTTATGTTTGTAGCACCTAGCTCAGTGCTTGGCATGAGATGGGTGTTTAGTGTTTGTTGAATGAATGAATGAGTGAATGAATGGACTATTTTTAATGAAGCAAATTTTGTTAAGTAGAAATTATAAGTAACATGCATGCATGCATGCTAAGTTGCTTCAGTTGTGTCCATCTCTTTGTGACCCTACAGACTGTAGCCTGCCAGGCTCCTCTGTCCATGGGATTCTCCAGGCAAGAATACTGAAGTGGGTTGCCATGCCCTCCTCTAGGAGATCTTCTCAACCCAGGATCAAACCCTTATCTCCCATGGCTCCTGACTTGTAGGTAGATTATTTACCACTGAGCCACCAGGGAAGCCCATAAGTAACATCAGTTAAGTTCAGCTCAGTCACTCAGTCAGGTCCGACTCTTTGCGACCCCCATGAACAGCAGCACGCCAGGCCTCCCTGTCCATCACCAACTCCCAGAGTCTACCCAAACTCATGTCCATCGAGTCAGTGATGCCATCCAGCCATCTCATCCTCTGTCGTCCCCTTCTCCTCCTGCCCCCAATCCTTCCCAGCATTAGGGTCTTTGCCAATGAGTCAACTCTTTGCATGAGGTGGCCAAAGTATTGGAGTTGCAGCTTCAACATCAGCCCTTCCAATGAACACCCAGGACTGATCTCCTTTAGGATGGACTGGTTGGATCTTCTTGCAGTCCAAGGGACTCTCAAGAGTCTTCTCCAACACCACAGTTCAAAAGCATCAATTCTTTGGCGCTCAGCTTTCTTCACCATCCAACTCTCACATCCATACATGACTACTGGAAAAACCATAGCCTTGACTAGACGGACCTTTGTTGGCAGAGTAATGTTTCTGCTTTTAAATATGCTCTCTAGGTTGGTCATAACCTTCCTTCCAAGGAGTAAGCGTCTTTTAATTTCATGGCTGCAGTCACCATCTGCAGTGATTTTGGAGCCCCCAAAAATAAAGTCTGACACTGTTTCCACCGTTTCCCCATCTATTTCCCATGAGGTGATGGGACTAGATGCCATGATCTTAGTTTTCTGAATGTTGAGCTTTAAGCCAACTTTTTCACTCTCCTCTTTCACTTTCATCAAGAGGCTCTTTAGTTCTTCTTCACTTTCTGCCATAAGGGTGGTGTCATCTGCATATCTGAGGTTATTGATATTTCTCCCGGCAATCTTGATTCCAGCTTGTGTTTCTTCCAGCCCAGCATTTCTCATGATGTACTCTGCATAGAAGTTAAATAAGCAGGGTGACAGTATACAGCCTTGACGGACTCCTTTTCCTATTTAGAACCAGTCTGTTGTTCCATGTCCAGTTCTAACTGTTGCTTCCTGACCTGCATACAGGTTTCTCAAGAGACAGGTCGGATGGTCTGGTATTCCCATGTCTTTCAGGATTTTCCACAGTTTATTGTGATCAACACAGTCAAAGGCTTTGGCATAGTCAAAAAGCAGAAATAGATGTTTTTCTGGAACTCTCTTGCTTTTTCGATGATCCAGCGGATGTTGGCAATTTGATCTCTGGTTCCTCTGCCTTTTCTAAAACCAGCTTGAACATCTGGAAGTTCACGGTTCACATGTTGTTGAAGCCTGGCTTGGAGAATTTTGAGCATTACTTTACTAGCGCGTGAGATGAGTGCAATTGTGCAGTAGTTGGAACATTCTTTGGCATTGCCTTTCTTTGGGATTGGAATGAAAACTGACCTTTTCCAGTTCTGTGGCCACTGCTGAGTTTTCCAGATTTGCTGGCATATTGAGTGCAGCACTTTCACAGCATCATCTTTCAGGATTTGAAATAGCTCAACTGGAATTCCATCACCTCCACTAGCTTTGTTCATAGTGATGCTTTCTAAGGCCCACTTGACTTCACATTGCAGGATGTCTGGCTCTAGGTGAATGATCACACCATCGTGATTATCTGGGTCATGAAGATCTTTTTTGTACAGATCTTCTGTGTATTCTTACCACATAAACAAATGGATTTAAATGGAAAGTAACTCAAATAGGGGGCCTTATCATTAAAGTACTTTAAAGTCCTTAATAACATATCAAGAATGATAAAACATTAAGGTGAGAAGTTGGCTATTAAGAAAATGTGTGTATTTAGTTTCTCTGCCTCTCGTTCTATTTCTGCTGCTAGGTCTCCCATATTTTCTTTAATATTAAATTCTCCAGGCATAACTAGAGCTGTCCCTTAAATAATGTGTATCTAGTTTTCTTAATTAAACCATTATTAAACAGCTAGGAAGGGTGTAGAGATACATATCTTTCAGCACCACCAGACTGAACTTCAGTTGCTATCTCCCTGCTTTCCAGAACATGTCTCACAGTTTGGCCCAGTCAAATGAATCCCACCAACAAGACAACAGCAGTTCCTTAACAGAGTTCCCTTGACTTGCTCAGGACAAGCTTCACTCAGAAGCTGTTCACCACCATCAGATCTTTAATTAAAAAAAAAAACAAAACACATTTTGTTTATTCCTATTTCAAAAGCAACATGTTTATTGTAGAAAATTGAGAAATGTGAGGAAGCAAAGAAAATGAAAACAACTCATAATCCTACCACCCAGAGATAACTGCTGACCCTCCCAGGCTTTTTTCTATTTGCGAACATTTTTTCCCCAATGTAATGCAATACAAATACTCACTCATACATATCCAACTCTTTGCACCCCAATGGACTGTAGCCTGCCAGGCTCCTCTGTCCATGGGATTCCCAGGCAAGAATACTGGAGCAAGCTGCCATTTCCTACTCCAGGGGATCTTCCCAAACCAGGGATCAAACCCCAGTCTCCTGCATCTCCGTGTCTCCTGCATTCATAGGTAGGTTCTTTACCACTGGGCTTCCCTTGTGGCTTAGCTGGTAAAGAATCCGCCTGCAATGCAGGAGACCTGGGTTCGATCCCTGGGTTGGGAAGATCCCCTGGAGAAGGGAAGGGCTACCCACTCCAGTATTCTGGCCTGGAGAATTGCATGGACAATCCATTGGGTCACAGAGAGTTGGACAGGACTGAGCGACTTTCACTCACTTCACTTTCACTTTACCACTAATGCCACCTGGGAACAAAAGCGGTATCAAAGGCTATATCCTATTTTATAACTTCCCCCTTACTTATCAATACATTGTAAACATTTTTCCATGTCATTAAATATCATTTTTAATGGATAGTTACTATGTACCCAATATTGGGTTCTGAACACAACAGGTCAGTCATTAACTTCAGCTTTTTGACAGCTGAAAGGCAAATGAGATGACCAACTGCTGCTGATCTTTTATGCAGGGATAGATCTATAACCATCCCAGGAAAAGCCACAGATAACAATGTTGAAGTTTTCTCACTGAATGTAAATGAGGAAACAGTTTTTGATGGCCAGGGGAAGATTGTGAAAGAATAAGTAGGAGATAAATCAAGAGGATTCGTGTTTCTCTCTTTGTTCCCTGTTCAGATGTCATCTATGGAGAGAAACTGGCTGAGATGAGTAGTGAAATAAAATGTGTCTTCATTCATTTTTTGTGTTTATTTAGGATCAATACACTGTTTGGTTTTGAAAAACTTTGAGGTAACCATCCAATTATAGTTAAAGGAAAAATGAAACCACGGGAAATATCAAGCACAGATGCTTCCAAGCATCTGGGAAGTACTCTTTTGAATTGCTTGGTCCTGAATATAGTTCTAGGTTCTCTAATTATAAGGATATGTTTGCTGCTGCTAAGTCGCTTCAGTCATGTCCAACTCTGTGCAACCCCATAGACGGCAGCCCACCAGGCTCCCCCGTCCCTGGGATTCTCCAGGCAAGAACACTGGAGTGGGTTGCCATTTCCTTCTCCAATATGTTTATTAGCCTCTATTCTGTGGCAGGCATATACTAAGAACTTTACCATTTAAAGGTCAAATGAATTCTGTGAGGTAGGTTATAATCTCTATTCTGTACATAAGGAAATAGGTTCTGAGAGATTGGATAATTTGCCAGTGAGTGAGTGACATAACTAGTTAATACTAGAGACAAGATTCAGATCCAGGTCTGCCTTCCCAAGCGCTTTCTCCTATGTTACTCTATTAAGTAACCATTCATGGTAGGCAGAGTAATACCCCCCTCCTTCATCCTAACTGCCAGAACATTACATTATATGACAAAGAGGAATTAAGGTTGCAGACGGAGTTAAAGTTGTTAATCAATTGAGCTTAAAATAGGGAGACCATCCTGGATTATCTAGTTGGGCCCATTGTAATCACAAGTGTCCTTAAAAGTGGAAGACAGAGACAGAGAAGATGTCTCAACAGAGGCAAAGTCAGAGTGATGCAATGTGAGGACTCAGTCTGCTGTTGCTAACATTGGAGATAGAAGGCAATCATGAACCAAGAGATGTGGGCAGCCTCTAGAAGCTAGAAAAGGCAAGGAAGTGAATCCTCCCCTAGGACATCCAGAAAGGGATATACCCTGCCAACACCTGGGTTAAGCCCAGTGATACCTGAACTGGACCTCTGACTCACAGAACTGCCAGATAATAAATTCATGTTGTTTTAAGCCACCAAGTTTGTGGTACTTCGTTACAGCAGCAAACAGAAAACTCATACACCATCATTTTGTGACTATCTAAAGATCAGATTTGTATTCTTAGAGAGAAGACCCACACACTTAGCTGTTGTTCAGTTGCTACTTCCTGCATGTAAATCCATGATTTTCCCCAGAAAAGAATTCTTAAGATCTAGAAAAGTGTTGGATGAGACTACAAAGTTCTGGGTCAAGTGACATGGACAAGATTATTTTAACCTGAGATAGAAAATTATCTACTATCTATTTACTACTATGGCTTGCTTACCCCTATGATACTGTTTGAGAATCTGCTTTTAAGATCCACATCCTCAGGGATCATCTAGGAAAAAAAGTGAATTATAAAACACTTCTCAAGGGCTGAGTAAACTGCCTTGTTGGATGTAGTCATTATATACTAAGTCAGAACTTTGGCTGGATACCACAGATAGGACTTTGGAGTAATAAACAATGCTGAACAACAGGTCTACCAATTCTCAAGGCAGAAGATCTGAACCTGAATTCTACCTCTATCACTTTCTACCTGTGTATATATAGTGTAATCTTTCTAAACATCCATTTTTTCATCAAGATGGGCTGATATTACCAGCTTGGAAAGGTTTTTAATAAGGACTTAATAAAAAGATATATCTAAAGCATCTAGAACAAGGAATTCCCTGGTGATGCAGTGGATAGGAATCTGCCTGCCAATGCAGGGACATGAGTTCAATCCCTGGTCCAGGAAGATTCCACATGCCGCAGAGCAACTGAGCCTGTGCGCCACAATTACTGAGCCTATGCTCTAGAGCCAGTAAACCACAAATACTGAGCCTGCTTGCTGCAACTAGTGAAGACCATTTGCATAGAGCCTGTGCTCTAGTGACAAGAGAAGGCCCCGCAGTGAGAAGCCCACGCACTGCAACTAGAGAAAGCTGGAACACAGCAACAAAGACCTGTCACAACCAAAAACAAACAAATAAATAATAATAAAAACAATTTTAAAGCATCTAGAACAATACCTGGCACATAGCAGCCAATAACTACTAGCTTACTTCCTTCATGTTACTGAAATGCTGTGAAGGCTTTTTTTACCAGCAGAGAGGAAATGCTTATTTTCCTCTATGATCTGTTTTTATTGCAAGAAGGCTTACATATAGTTTATAAATTGCTAGATTAGGAATTTTTTTTAAAGGATATAAACATTCATTCTAGGAAATGTGCCTGGAGGCCCAGATTGAAATCTGCTCCTCCAGCCCTTCCAATGATTTTAGAGGCTTCTGATCCCTTGTGTTATATCTCTTACTGATTCAAAGAGCTAGAGTAATTTTTGTTATCTGTAACTACACCCTGCCAGATACACAGATGTGCTGTGTGTTACACCATGTGATATGTAAAATTGAATCCCGTCAGTTAAGGAAACTCTTCTGCTTATTCTGCTTTTAACAACATAGATGCTAATAAAGCATTAATATTTTGGAATTTATGGAAGAGTATTCACTCATACATAATGCCAATCTAATGAGCCAAAGACTAAAGATAGTGCTGGTGATCTCTTCCAATAATCTTAAATTGCCATTAACTCTTTACTTGATGAGACAGGGTGGTGAACAACAATAATTCATGGTAGACAATTGCCTAACATTTTCTTCCTCATGTAGTTATTTTTTGGGGAAAATGGCCTACAATTTATCAAGAAAGCTAGAACATGTTTTTGAAAGAATCAACCAGGATTGGTGTGGAGTAATAATAACATAAGGTTTTCATAAAGATGAGTAGACAGCACTTTGAGCTCCTACTGCAGAAATACATGTTAATTGTGGTAAATAAGAATTTAGGACAGCTAATTAGGATAGAATCCAAAAAATTCCTTCAATCTATCTTCTACTGTTGTTGGAAACCTTTGAAATTTAACGTGGACTACTTAATAATTCTCTGTAAATACAATTATCAAAGTGAGTTTCTTACAACTTCCTTACACATTCTGTCTACTCTGTCAAACACTTCTCAAATCTTCTTGTAGGCCCGGCTAGCAAATTTCAGGCAAGTGTTAAAAGTTACTCAATCCTCTGATTTTTTTAAAAAGAGCTATTTCTGAGAGGACTCAGAGCCATAGAGAAGTCAGAAGTCATCACAGTATGACTCTATCTCCGCCCACATCCATGTTAGGCAGGACTTGTCAGTGCATCTCAAGTTTCCTGTGTTGTGCACAGCCCAGTGTAGCTCCTTTAATCTGCCATGTCCACTTTCTCAACAGATCAGGCACTAAACAGGCACTATTTAAGGGGAGCTGGCCAAGTCACAATCTCCTTTGTGGCCTGTAAGTTCCATGAAAGCAAGAGAGTTCTCATCCATATTTGTATTCCTAGCACACAAAACACATTGAACAAATGCAGGTTGAACAAAAATACTCAGTTCTGAACTACATTCTACAACTGCTCCTTGAACTCTGTCCCAGTCTGCTATCAGTTTTCACAGGCTCTGCTGTTCGGTCTCTCATTTCTCTCCTGTTTTCACCTTTGAGATTGTCCTCACATTGTTATTTTTGCCACTTGGCTACAGTTCTGACTTCTGTGTTAGAGATATTGGTTCCAGATCCCTGAGGAACCCTTCTCCTGATGCCCAAAAGGTTGGGGACCACTGGTCCCAGTGATCTAAGAAGTATTGCGCTCTTCTGGGCTATGAGAAAACTAGAGCAAGGCCCGAGGATGTTGCTGAGCTGTGTCAGCCTGGGTTATAGAGAGGAGACAATTACAGCTAAAGGGCTTGGAGATGCGGTGAGGTGGGGAGAGAGATCTAACACGGTGGATATGGGGTCAGGAGAGGTAGGAAGGAGAAGTGGAGAGATGCACCAAACAGGAAGCCTAGCACTAGTTTGAGCTGGAGAATCAGCTGACAGTTCTAGGGCAGAAAGTTAGGAAAGAGATAGCCAGGGGCTGTCAGCTGTGCAGAAGCTACCAGGAGTCAACTCTGGGAGGGGAAAAGACTGAGAAAAAAGAAATAATTAAATGTAGAGGTGCAAAATGTGGAAGAGGGAAAGGAGTGAAAGAGGGGAGGTAAGGATGAGAGCTATCAGTCTGGTTATGTCGCTTCAGTCGTGCCTGACACTTTGTGACCCCCCTGGACTATGGCCCACCAGGCTCTTCTGTGAATGGGATTTCCCAAGTAAGAATACTGGAGTGGGTTGCCATTTCCTTCTCCAGATAAGTCTGGTTAGAGCTGGGCTAAACATTCTATTTTGCCATCAGCTTGGAACTTCTGGGCATTCAGTTGCTGTGTAGGCAAAATTGAAGTGAGAAGCTTGTCTCCTCTGTACTCAAATGACTTGGGTAGATTCTAATGAACTGTGTATATCAGGAAAGGAAAAGGTTAACTGAGATTAACCTGAAAAACAGCCTTATGTGGCAGTTTCCAAACAAGCAGGTTGACTTGGCTTGTGTGAAGGTGATGATGCCTGATCTGGAAAAGAGCAATATATGTTGTACCATTTTAAAATCCCTTCTGGCACACTGTGGTGAATGTGTCAGCTGGCAGCTAAGAACTTGCTGAAATGCAAAGTCTCTCACCATTTATAATCGACACTCCCCTTCTAGGAAAGAGCTTGTCTCATCTCTAAAGCAGTGGACTTATTAATTTGCATAAAATCTGCCATTCTCAATGAACACATATTTATCATCTACCACTTACTTTCCTACTGTCTTTAAAAAAAAAAAAAACAAAAGCCAAAACAGAATTAGTGTGCAGTGAATCAGCACCTTTAAATTCAGCCATGCCAGGTGAATCTGTCAAGAGTGGCAGGAAGCCATTTCTGGAAGGGAGAGGGAAAGGCATATTATGATCCTTTTCTGTTTCCATCATCTTTTTTTGTATGTATTTAAGTGGTTAAATCACCAAGTAGGTCAGATGTTAATTAAATGTAAAATAGATTACCGTGCTGTTTTGATATCATGTTAAAGTTGTACTTGTCGGTTGTTTATTATTTACCTAACTTATGAGAGATGATCAAATAGCCCAACTGAGTACAAAGAAATCTGCCAACCCTCCAGGTCTTAATACCAGTTCCTGAACAAAATAGGAACACCCACGATCAACAGTCTACTCTCAAATCCCACAGACACTACATATACTACCTGCTCACATTTGCCCTGTTCTTGCTGCTATTTGCCCATGAGAAAGCCAAGCCCGAGTTTTCTCTTGAAGCTAAGACTTATGGAAATGCCAAATTAATCAGTTCAAAATTTTACACATTTGGTTTCATTTAACTGATTCTTCGTGCTATAGGCACCACTTGATGACATTACAACTCAGTCACATCTCTCCATACATCTTATTAAACTGAAATAACATAAAGCAATAGAAAAAATGGTGACCAGATGCCATCTTGTTTCAGAACAAACTATGTCAGATTTTGAATGAAACTTGACAACATCTGGTTGCTTAGATGGCATATATAGATTTATTAGAGTTATTTCAGGGGATTTCTCTGGTGGTCCAGTGGTTAGGGAATATGCTTTGCAATGCAGGGGACGTGGGTTCTACCTCTGATCCAGGAAGTAAGATTCCACATGCAGCTAAGCCTGCACACTGCAACTACTGAAGCCCACACACCACAACTAAAGAGTCTGTGTGCTGCAATGAAAGATCCCACATGATGCAATGAAGATCCTGCATGCTACAACTAAGACCCAACACAGCTAAATAAATAAATATTTTTATAAATAAAGTTGTTCCACTCCTTTAATGTCATTTAGAGAATGCACACAAATATATGATGCTACTGCAAAGCTGAAAAGAAACTTTATAAAGTCCCATCATTGGCAGGGACACTATATGAAAGAAAAGCATAGTATAATCCATCTCATCAAGAGTTAATTTTACCAGAAGCATGTATGAAAATTCAGAATGTGTGAAGTCTTTGACCCAGCAGTCCTATTTCCAGGAATATATCCAAAGGAGATCACTAGTAAAGTACATAAAGATGGCAAGCAAGGATACTCATCATGGCTTTCTTTACACAATGAAAAATGGAAAATAACTTTACTGTCCTTTAATGAGGGACCTGTTAAACAAAAACATCAATGCAATATTATGCAGTCATCAAAAAAGATAATGTATCTGTACACATATATTAACATAAAAAATCTTCATGTCACCTACGTGCGTGCTAAGTTGCTTCAGTCGTGTCCAATTCTTTGCGACCCTATGGACTGTAGCCTGCCAGGCTCCTCGGTCCATGGGACTCTCCAGGCAAGAATACTGGAGTGGGTTGCCATGCCCTCCTCCAGGAAATCTTTCCAACCCAGGGATCAAACCTTGAACTCACGTCTCCTGTGTTTCCTGCATTGGCAGGCAGGTTCTTTATCACCACTTGGGAAGCCCTAGTGCCACCTGGAAAGCCCCTTCATGTCACAATGCTAAGTAAAAAGAAAGGTATAAAAGATATAAAAAAGCATTCATCCTATGACTCTATATAAAACAATTTGTATCTAGACTCTGGATGGTGAAACTTCAATTATTCAACACTTTGTTCTATTTACTTCTTAGTTTTATTTTCCATATAAGCCATGCATCTACTTTAAAAGCAGGGGAAAAAAAAACAAGCTACTTTCATCAGAGGGAAAATAATCAGTATTCCATGTTTCAGTCAGACCAGAAGTCACCCAGGAAGCCAAATGTAGCTCTTACACTTCTATGCCTTCTGTTACAAGGAAAACTGCATATAAACAGACCATGTTACAAAGGGAAACTGGATAAGTGGTGTCTAGAACCCAAACCAAAACAGAGGTGAAATACTACATAAACTAAAGTGGATGGCTTTATTATACATAGTGTTCAAAAAAATGAATTGTGCGTGTGTACGTGTATTACTATATTTTCATGACTAACAAAAAAAATAACGTGGATTCCAAATAGCAGCAAAGAATATAATCATCGTTTTTTCTTACATAAATTACCACTCTATAAATCTCCATGTTAATGTGGAAAAATCTGACCTGAACAGATGGATCTCACGCTGTTTTCTAAAACATGAACAGATTTCTGATCTTCTGGACCAGGAAATGAAGTCAGCACTACAACAGCAGACACCATCATCCAGCTCCTAGCATTTTAATTTAAGGAACTGCTAATAAAAGCAATATTCCCTCTTTAGAAATAACAACACAGCGATATGTTTGTCTTAATGGAATGTGCTCTTGATACAGAAACAAAACATAGTGGAGACCTGTAGCAGTGGAGGTGCTGGCTGACTGATCACTGAATTGCACTAGTTTTGGAGAAGCCCCTCACTGTGGTTCTTGGCAGGTAGCATCATTCGGCTGCCTCCATCCTTCATTCTCCAAGTTTCCCATGGAAGGCACAGTCCTGAAAGCTGCCACTCTGCCTGCTTAAATCTTCATCTCATTAGCCCAAGGGCCCCTTTTCCTTGAGTATGTCTTCACAGCAGCAGCTTCACAATAGACACTCTTGGGTTGGAGAACTCGCTGTCAAGCAATTAAGCAACTTTGCACATTTTTTCCTGCTTCACCACTTTCTAGCTGTGTAACTTAAGGCTGTGAAGAGACTGGTAGCGGCAGCAAGACTGAGCATGAGGAAGAACTGTGGCCAAGGAGATCGCCCATGAGGTCAAGATATCGGTTATATAAAGGGAGAATAAACAAATATTATAGTTAAATATACTGAAGATAATGGGAACCAGATTTCTCACCATCAGAGAAGGAAGATATAAATAGAAAAAAGGTGAAGACTAGAATTAACACTGTGGTATTGGAGTGCAGTTTAAGATATTAAACTAATTTTAATATCAATAGATTAATAAATATAGATGTGTATATGTACTTATGAGTTTCCCAGTTCTGTCAGCTAAGATGGCCCTTGTTCTTGTTGTTGTTGTTTAGTCGATAAATCATGTCCAGCTCTGTGACCCCATGGACTGTAGCCCACCAGGCTCCTCTGTGCATGGAATTTCCCAGGCAAGAATTCCGGAGTGGGTAGCCATTCCTTTCTTCAGGGGATTTTTCCGACCTAGGGATTGAACTCTCATCTCCTTCATTGGCAGGTGGGATTCTTTACTGCTGAGCCACCAGGGAAGCCCAGGATGGCCCTAAAGTAGCCTAAAGTAATGATACTCCAGTAGCAATGACCACACCTAGCACCCCAATCTTGTATTCTCTACTAAAAGAAAGCAAGGCTCTTTGGAAAAATATCTTTTGAAATGACTGAAATGGCAGGGGCGGGAAAAGTACAAGATGAATCTGAAACATCTTACACTAGAAAGTACTCTGATAATAACAGAGATTTCAAAGCAACACAAGAAACAACTTGAATGGGATTCAAATGACCAAATCTGTAACAATTTCATCATCAAAGTCAACAATGAGAGTAATACACTGAACACAATAGAAATCCACAAGCCAAACTGATGTAAATAAATGAATACATAAATAAAGAGAAAACTCCCTTACAATAGATTACCAACTAGTAAAAGTAAAATAAATGGGGAATTCCCTGGTGGTCATGTGGTTAAGACTCCACCTGGGGTTCAATCTCTGGTCTCGAGGAGTTAAGACCCCACAAGCCACATGGCATGGCCAAAGAAAACAAAAAAGATAACATGAATATTGGAATTGGAAAAATTGCCATTTGGCAATCATCATAGTAATTATTTAAGCAAGAATCATCATAAGTGACTGAAAGTTTGTTGAAAAATAGGATGACATAGTCTCAAAGTATCTCCCCACAAAATGCTTATTAATTACAAAGGGAGGGCTTCCTTCATGGCTCAGTGGTAAAGAATCTGCCTGCCAGTATAGGAGACACGGATTTGATCCCTGGTCTGGGAAGATTCCACATGCTGCAGAGCAACTAAGCCTGTGTGCCGCAACTATTGAGGCTGTGCTCTGGAACCAAGGAGCCACAACTACTGAAGCCTGTGCACCCTTGAGTCCATGGGTGCCACTGCAATGAGAAGCCTAAGCACCACAAATGAAGAGTAGCGCCCCCTCTCCACAACTAGAGAAAAGCATTTGCAGCAATGAAGACTCAGCATAACCAAAAATAAATAAATAAAATTATCTTTTAAAAATTACAAAAGGAAAAATAACAATTTGACAGTGGAGAAGTCACCACCTTTACCAAGTCATCAAAGTTCACATCATCAGCAAAAAGACCAATCACTGGGGAAGGGGCGGCAGGCACCATATTGGGCAGCAAAGATACAAGAAGAAGCCCCCGAAGCAGTCCAAGAAGCGAGACAGAAAGATGGACGAGGAAGACAAGGCATTCAATCAGAAAAAGAAGGAGGAGCAGAAGAAACTCGAGGAGCTAAAAGTGAAGGCCGCGGGGAAAGGCCCCATGGACACAGATGGAATTAAGAAATCTGGCAAAAAGGAAGCTGTTCCTTGTGCCTGAGGCAATGATGATCCTTAATTCCATTCATGTTTCAACATCTGGATTTCCTGCTGTAACATCTGTTGCCATCTGCAGCTAGAATGAGGTGTTGTCTTAGAACCTGGTACATTTAAGAACAAACGTTTGTATAAATTAATAAGTAATCATAGAGTAGCTCCTCTTTAGTTCTTCTTAGCCATTTCTACCTTGGCTATGAGATCTGCATAAACCCAACTGAGAATCCTGCCGAAATGTGTTCTTAAGTCTTTGTTCTATACTGAATTCTGTACTACTTGGAATTAAATAAATTCATTTGAAATGGGAAAAAAAAAAGACAAATCAATATTGTGTCTCTTAATAAGATCCACTGAAAACACACAATATCACATCTATCATTTTCCTGCCAAAAATGCGTAACTTGCATCAGACAAACCTAAAACCTAAATGAGGAACATTCTACCAAATGAATGGTCTGAACTTCCAAAAATGTCAAAGTCACTAACAACAAGAAAGAAATGAAGAACTACCACAGGGTAAAGATTAAAGGGACATAACTAAATGCAATTACAACCCTGGATTTGATTCTAGACAAGAAATAAAAAATATTTTTCCAAAAAGGAAATTACTGGGACAAATACTGAATGAGATCTGTGGATTCAATGCAGAATTATGTGTTAAGTTCCTCATTTTGGTGATAATTCTGTGGTTATACAGAAGAGTGTCTTGTCTTTAAGGAAGACACTTGCTACTGCTACTGCTGCTAAGTCGCTTCAGTCGTGTCCGACTCTGTGCAACCCCATAGATGGCAACCCACAGGCTCCGCCATCCCTGGGATTCTCCAGGCAAGAATACTGGAGTGGGTTGCCATTTCCTTCTCCAGTGCATGAAAGGGAAAAGTGAAAGTGAAGTTGCTCAGTCGTGTCCGACTCAGCGACCCCATGGACTGTAGCCTACCAGGCTCCTCCGTCCATGGGATTTTCCAGGCAAGAGTACTGGAGTGGGGTGCCATCGCCTTCTCCGAAGGAAGACACTTAAGTAGGCATAATTAGGCATCATATTTGCAACTTACTTTCAATTGGTTCAGAAAAAAAAAGAAAGTACCTGAGTGAATGACAAAGCAAACATTGAAAAATGTTTATCACTGGAGAACTTGGGGTGAAGTATACATGAGAATTATCTTTCACCCCACGAGTTTGTTGGGCTATGCATGAAACTTTACTATAAGTTTGAAATTATTTCTAAATAAAACATGAAAAAATATATTGGGGATAACATAAGAGTTTTTGGAAGAAGTACATGAGTTAATACATTTGAGGTGCTTAAAACATAGCTAGGTATACAGTACCTGTAAAGAAGGCTGAGCATTGAAGAATTGATGTTTTCAAACTGTGGTGCTGGAGAAGACTCTTGAGAGTCCCATGGACAGCAAGGAAATTAAACCACTAAATCCTAAAGGAAATCAACCCTGAATATTCATTGGAGAGACTGACACTGAAGATGAAGTTCCAATATTTGGCCACCTGATGCGAAGAGCCAACTCTTTGGAAAAGACCATGATGCTGGGAAAGATTGAGGGCAAGAGAAGAAGAGAGGAACAGAGGAGATTTTTGGATGGCATCGCTGACTCAATGGACATGAGTTTGAGCAAACTCCGGGAGATAAAGAAGGACAAGGAAGCCTGGTGTGCTGCAGTTCATGGGTTGCAAAGAGTCAGACACGATTTAGCAACTAAAAAACAACAAGGTACACAATAAATGTTAAATAAATGTTAGTGATAAAGGTAGTAGTAGTAATGAATACCTCACCACAACTCATCTGAATCAGAACAAGTTGACTCTGGCTCACTTATTTGTTTTCTCTTTTCAGATTTAATTTTGAGATTGAAAGAACATTTATTTGCATTTGAGATGCTAACACCATCATTAAACTTTTTATTGAAGTTTAAGCACACAGTATACATGTAGGACAATATTTTATAAACTGTTAGTAAAAAAAGACGTTAGTAAAATATTTTAAATAATCAAGATCAAGCTTTTGAAAAGTCATTTTCATCTTTCATTAATTTAAGCAATATGGTGATAATGAGATTTTATGATCTGTACATACATAGATATATATGTCTTTATCCATATACAATATATACATTAACATGTATATATTTACTATAGGGTATTCATATACAACATTATAATAATACATATAGAATTAACGACCATGAGAGTTGAAAAAGTCTTTGTGGGTCATCTACTCCAATTCCTTTAATAGCAACTATACCTCTATAGCATCTGCAACAAATAGTACAGTTTCTGTTTGAACCTACTTATTCCTTTTGAAGGCAGTCACCTGGGAATCATTCTGGTTGTTAGAAAATTGTTTTTTAACATTCAGTGAAAATCTCTCTATCTATAATTTCCAGAGTCTGTTCCTACATATTAGCTCTGGGGTCACTAATTATTTCTCTTCCATAGAAAATTTCAGTATCAGGAACTTTTCTACCCTCCTCATCCCAGGCCTCCCATCATGAGTTTTCTCTTCTCCGGACTGAAAATCTCCTCTTTTTTCAATTACTCCACATATAATCATGGTTTTCATCTCACCATATTAACCACTCCAGTTTCTATGATCTCTCCTATTCAGGAGATTCTGTTTCTATGAGGGGAGCCTGAGATCACACCAGCTATTCTGGCATCCTCACACATTTATGGTTTCTCCTTCATTCAGTCAATATTTACTAAATGCCTATGGTGTGGAAGGCACTGTGCTAAGATATTGTGAGAGAGAAAATTAAGAAAACATATGCTTTCTCTTAAAGAACTTACACATTCATTTGGGAAAAAAGAAATATGCTAATAAGTACCAAAAATAGACACAAGTGCTGTGTATGTTAAAAGAAGGAAATTATACAATTAAATATCTATTTGTTGTAACACTGAGTACTAGAGAACAAAAAAAGTAATGACAGTTTCAGACTAGACCTGTTTTGGTTTGGGATAGCATGAGAATTGGTAAAAAGCAGTAAGCGTGGGATTTAAAAACAGTAAGAGAGGCAACATTGAGAGAGGAATTTCTAGATTGGGAGAATTATGCATTGGTTAAGAAGACACAAAAGGTTTATATTTTTATCCTTTTGACCTGTGACGATGTGATCAATAAACACTTGTCCAGATTGATTTACATGAGACAAGAAATAAATTGACTGGACTACTACGCATCTAATGCTTTACATGTATTATTTTACTAAATCCCACAACAACCCCAACAAGGTAGGCACTAATATTAGTCCCTCTTTAAAAACAAATCAGTGCTCACTTTGGCAGCACATATACTAAAGTTGGAACGATACAGAGAAGATTAGCATGGCCCCTGTGCAAGGACGACACGCAAATTCGTGAAGCATTCCATATTTTTGCAAAAACCACTACAATATTGTAAAGTAATTAGCCTCCAACTAAAATAAATAAATTAAAAAATAAATAAATAAATAAAAACAAATCAAGTGAAGATCAACAAGCTTCAGTGACTTGGCCAAGGTTACAGAGCTGCTTATGGCAGCCAGTCTTCAAATTCAGACTGTCATATTCTAGTTCAACTTGAAATCATCAACTACTTACTGCCCAATGAAGCAATATTCGGCAAACTCCCACCCACATTCCCACAACCTTTCTTGAGAACTACTTGGGAGAAATCTCTCACTGAACAATCTGTTCCTCCTCTGGGTTCAAGAACACTTTCTACAGAACTCTGTTACAATCCTTGGCATAAGGTATCACTGTGAATTGTGTATGTAACACTCACTCCTGATAAAGTGTTACTGCTCCAAGAGCAGAGATTATGTCCTTATCTTCTTCATGGTATCCCCATACCCTAAGGCATTGCCAGACTCACTGGGAGCATGGTATAGCTTGCCTTCTTTGAAGAAAGTCACCCGTTTAACCAGAGACCTCTAACTCTGGATCTCATTTGTCGTGCAGAGCTTTGGTTGCCACAATTCTGCAATCTAACACTATCTTCTATCTCAGCTCTAAATTAAGGGAATCATCCAAGAAGTAATTGTGAGTATCTGGCTTCAGTCCATCCCACCCTCAGCAGCCTCATTCATCTTTGGGATCCTCACTCCTATCTATTATTTTTTAAATTTTATTTATTTTTGGCTCCACTAGGTCTTTGTTGCAGTGAGTGGGCGGCGAGCAGGGGCTGCTGTCTAGTTGTGGTGTGCTGCTTCTCATTGTGGTGGCTTCTTGTTGCAGAGAAACAGGGGCACAAGGACTCAATAGTTGTGGGACATGGGATTAGTTGCCCCGAGGCAAGTGGGACCTTCATGGACCAGGGATGGAACCTATGTTCCCTGCATTGGCAGGTGAATTCTGAACCACTGGACCACCGGGCAAGTCCCTCACCCTCATTCAGAACAATGGCTCAGCCAGAGTTACACAGAGCCCAGAGGCAAAATAAATGGGAAATTAGATTACCTAATAGCTTTACTTTCCTTCAAGTTTTTAAAGTAAAAGTCAGGGTTCAATAAAGTTGCTGATACTCCGGAGACTTAAATAAAAGGAAAGGGAAAAGTGATTTTGAGAAGTCAGGAAATGACTAAATGAACCTAAGTAATGATGACACACATGTGGATTGAATTAATATAAAATTCAATACATGAAATAGTGTTAAGTGCACATAAATTATTACATATGCCCATTAATATATATAATTCAACTACAGCAGTGGCTATAAGAGAAATCAGAGTAGTAAGTATTTAACATGTATAATGTTATATAGTGAAAGTGAAAGTCACTCAGTCGTTTCTGACTCTTTGTGTCCCCATGGACTGTAGTTAATGGAATTCTCTAGGCCAGAATATTGGAGTGAGTAGCCTTTCCCTTCTCCAGGGGATCTTCCCAACCCAGGGATTGAACCCAGGTCTCCCACATTTCAGGTGGATTCTTTACTAGCTGAGCTACAAGGGAAGCCCAAGAATACTGGAGTGGGTAGCCAATCCCTTCTCCAGTGGATCTTCCAACCCAGGAATCAAACTGGGGTTTCCTGCATTGCAGGTGGAGTCTTTACCAACTGAGCTATCAGGGAAGCTTATAAAGGGCCAAAATTTTTAAGCTTTATATATATATATATAAACATTTATTGGGCAAAGTACAGTTTTGGTCCACAGAAGGAAAAAACTCAATGATCTCAGCTCATCTTTGACATTTCCCTAAGTAGACGGGGATTTCCTGTGTCTAGACTAGAAGGTAGATGGATGAAAAGTGAGAAGGGAGAGGCACTGGAGTGGGTATCATTCTCCTTCTGGCACCCAAGCCAGTGATCAGCACACAGTGACTTTTAAACAATACTTTGGTTACTAAGAGAATCAACTGTTAAGGACAGAATGGCAAAAGAAAAACAAAAACAAGTGTGGTGATGGGAAAGTTTACTGTGCCTGATTTTATAATAAAAATAATGCCAGAGAAACATGAAATAAGAAAGAGCAGCGGCACATAACATCCTGGAACTGTGACTTACCAGAGTGTTTAAGAATACCATCCATATTTCCTTGCAGAGGCAAAGTGACCTCCACAAAGAAAATGAGACAAGACACTCATCACCAATGAAATGTCCGAAAGTGCTCAAAAAAGAGAGTTTGGTTAGAATACGATTAATACCATCATCATTTTCCCCATCAACAAATCCCAACCTCAGAATGGCAAATTATACTGCCACTCAGTTCACCAGGAGGCAAAGACTCCTCAAGCATCTACTAATTGGGAATGATCTAGTCCTCATGAATACCAGCACAAACTGTCAGATTTGTGCTAGACAGGCCAACAATTGCTATGATCAGCTAAAAGATCTGAAATGTGGATAGCAGTACTATCCAACTTAAAAGTCATTAGGGATAAACAACAAAGTCCTAATGTATATCATGGGGAACTATATTCAATATTCTGTGATAAACCATAAAGGAAAAGACTATTTTTAAAAAGAATATATATGTGTGTATAACTGAGTCACTTTGCTGTACAGCAGAGACTGGCACAACACTGTAAATCAACTATACTTCAATTTAAAAGAGTTACTGGGGAATTCAGCCATCCATTTGAATTAAAATATTGTGAAAATTAATTTTATAAGCTCCAATTAAGCTTATATTTGATTATGGCATATTCAGTTCAGTTCAGTCGCTCAGTCATTTCTACCTCTTTGCAACCCCATGGACTGCAGCATGCCAGGCTTCTCTGTCCATCACCAACTCCCGGAGCTTGCTCAAACTCATGTCCATTGAGTTGGTGATGCCATTCAATCATCTCATCCTCTGTCACACCTTCTCCTCCTGTCTTCAGTCTTTCCCAGCATCAAGGTCTTTTCCAATGAGTCAGTTCTTCACATCAGGTAGCCAAATATTGGAGCTTCAGCTTCAGCATCGGTCCTTCCAATGAATATTCAGGACTGATTTCCTTTAGGATTGACTGGTTTGATCTTCTTGCAAGCCAAGGGACTCCCAAGAGTCTTCTCCAACACCACAGTTCAAAAGTATCAATTCTTCGGCACTCAGCTTTCTTTATAGTCCAACTCTCACATCCATACATGACTACTGGAAAAACCACAGCTTTGACTAGATGGACCTTTGTCAGCAAAGTAATGTCTCTGCTTTTTAATGTGCTATCTAGGTTGGTCATAACTTTTCTTCCAAGGAGTAAGCGTCTTTTAAATTCATGGCTGCAATCACCATCTGCAGTGATTTTGGAGCCCCAAAAAACAAAGTCCGTCACTGTTTCCATTGTTTCCCCATCTATTTGCCATGAAGTGATGGAACCGGATGCCATGGTTTTAGTTTTTTGAATGTTGAGTTTTAAGCCAGCTTTTTCACTCTCCTCTTTCACTTTCATCAAGAGGCTCTTTAGTTCCTCTTCACTTTCTGCCATAAGAGTGGTATAATCTGCATATCTGAGGTTATTGATATTTCTCCTGGCAATCTTGATTCCAGCTTGTGCTTCATCCAGCCCGGCATTTCTCATGATGTATTCTGCATATAAATTAAGTAAGCAAGGTGACAATATACAGTCTTGATGTACTCTTTATTCAATATTCCAGGTATATTTATATCTATACATATTTTCTTCATGGTCATATTTTCTTTCATCTACCACAAATACTCTAAAGAATAGCTCCTTTTTTAAAAGATTGGATAGTAACAGTTTAAAAATATGACAGACTAAATGGCATTTAAATAAAAACACTTTCATTAAGTATTTTTTTATTAATTTTTATTGGAGTATAGTTGCTTTATATTGTTGTTAGTTTCTGCTGTTCAGCAAAGTGAATCAGTTATACATATACACATATCCCCTTTTTTGTATTTTCTTCCTTTTTAGGCCACCACAGAGCCCTGAGTATAGAGTTCCTTTTGCTATACAGTAGGTTCTCATTAGTTATTTGTTTTATACATAATTGTGTAGATATGTCAATCCCAATCTTCCAATTCATTCCACTTCCTCGCCTCCTTGATATCCATACATTTGTTTTCTACATTGGTGCCTCTATTTCTGCTTTACAGATAAGTTCATCTGTACCATTTTTCTAGATTCCACATATAAGTGACACTATATGATATCTGTTTTTCTCTTTCTGACTTACTTCACTCTGTTTGACAGTCTCTAGATCCATCCTCATCTCTGCCAATAGCACAATTTAGTTCCTTTTTATGGCTGAGTAATATTCCATTGTGTATATATGCCATAACTTCTTTATCCATTCACCTATTGATGGACATCTAGGTTACTTCCTTGTCCTGGCTATTGTAAATATTGCTGCAATGAACATGGGGGTGCATGTATCTTTTTTAATCATTAAGTATTTAGAAACTGAATAAGTATTAAAAGGTTCAAACTGAGTAACGTGTTACTCCTTATAGAAGACAAGCCTATGTACATGTGGGTTAAAATAAGCAATTACTTCTCACAAAGTCATCTTCAATAGAATTTTACATCTAGTAATGAAATGAATTTAAAAAGGAAAATGGAAGTATAAACCTAGAATTTAAAATGTAATCTTTTTATATCATGAAACATAGTAGATTATCTTTATTATAGAAGGATGAACAACCAAATGTAAGTGTCAAATATTATAAAGGGTAAAAAGATAGATTTGACTATATAAAATGTGAAATTTTCTATACAGCAGAAAATATCATAAAGTTTAAAAATTAAAAAAAGTCAGGAAAAAAGTTGCAACACATGCAACCAAATCTTTAGCATCTGAAGAATTTTCACAAATAAGAAACAGCCTATAAGCATACCAACAGAAAAATAAAGCTATGAGCTGGAAACTCACAAAACAAAAATAAATATAACCAGTAAGTATATAAAAAGATGCTCTTTACTGCCTATCCAACTGACAAAAAACCTTATTTTGGTAATAGTATGGGGATTCTGACATTCTAATTCAGTTTTTATACTGGTATATATTGGTACATCTTTTCTGTAGCACAATCTAGAAATATCATTCTTCCAACAAATATTTCTTGAATACACATATATCTGACATTGTGTAGATGCTAAGAACATAGTAAAGAATAAAACAGGCAAGGGAAGAGATAAGAAATAATTAAATAATTAAAGAAATAAATCAGTGTATCAAAAATAAAACATACATATCCATTGAACCATCAATTTCACTTCTAGGAATTTTTTCCAAGGATATAATCAAGTGCACAAATATTTACTCAAAGATACTATTTGCAGAATAGTATAATAACAGCAAAAATAAGAAATAAATAGATGTTCTTTATTATGAGATTATTTAAATAAATTGCTCTGCTTACATAGTACAATATTACACAACACTTAATACTGATGACCTAGTTTTATATGTATTGATTTGAAAGACATTAGTGATAAATTATCGGAGAAGGCAATGGCACCCCACTCCAGTACTCTTGCCTGGAAAATCCCATGGATGGAGGAGCCTGGTAGGCTACAGTCCATGGGGTCGCTAAGAGTTGGACGACTGAGCGACTTCACTTTCACTTTTCCCTTTCATGCACTGGAGAAGGAAACGGCAACCCACTCCAGTATTCTTGCCTGGAGAATCCCAGGGACGGCGGAGCCTGGTGGGCTGCCGTCTGCGGGGTCGCACAGAGTCGGACACGACTGAAGTGACTTAGCAGTGATAAATTATACAGTGAAAATGCAACCAACAGAAGATTGGCTCATTTAAAATACATGTGGACTTATTTAAAAGAAAATCTGTTTGAGTATAGAGGTGTCCTAAAAATCTAAAAATAGAATTACCATAATGATCCAGGAATCTCACTCCTGGACATGCATCCAAAAAACACGAAAGCTCTAATTCAAAAAGGTACATGTACCCCAATGTTCTTAGAGGCACTGTTTACAATACCCAAGACACTGAAGCAACCTAAGTGTCCATCAGCAGATGAATGCATAAAGAAGATGTGGTATATATATATAATGGAATATTACTAATCTATAAAAAGAATGAAATAATGTCATTTGCAGCAATATGAATGGACTGACAGATTAACATACTAAGTGAAGTAAGTCAGAGAAAGACAAATATTACATCTCTTATATATGGAATCTAAAAAATAAAACAAATGAACTTATTTACAAAACAGAAACAGATTCATAGACATAGGAAACAAACATTGTTACCAAAGGGAAAGGGTGGCATAAGTTGGAATATGGGATTAACAGATGCACACTACCAAATATAAAATAGATAAATAACAAAGATTTACTGTATAGCACAGGGAACTATACTCAATATCCTATAATAAACTATAATGGAAAAGAATCAGAAAAAAGAATATAATGCATATATGTATAACTGAATCACTTGCTACACTCACACAATATTGTAAGTCAACTATAATTCAATTTTTTAAAAAATTTATTTACAATGTTTTCTCTGGTTTTATGTATTGCCCTATTACCCAAATTTCCTAACAATGAGCATACATTTTATTAGAGAAAAACCACAGCTATTTAACATTTTGAAAAACATATATGTAGTCTTTACAGGGTTCACAAAGCGTATCCCACCAGTATAATTGAGATTATCAGCATTATGATATATCTTAGTTATTATTTTCTTCAGATTATAACTTTCCATAAGATTGTTGGCTAGCTATTGTTTTCTACTAAATTTGTCATTAATTCTTTCTGTTTAAACTTCGTTTAGGAACATCTTTTTTGTATTAATATCAATTTTACCTCTTTATAGACTATATTTGTTCTGTAATTAAAATATGTGTATTTTCTTATACTTCAAACTTTTTATCTTGTTTTGGGGTATAATTGATTAACAATGTTGTGATAGTTTCAGGTGAACAGCGAAGGGACTAAGCCATACATACACATGTATCCATTCTCCCCTAAATTCCTGTCCCATCCAAGCTGACGCATAACATTGAGCAGATTTCCATATGGTGCTCAATGTGCTCAGTCACTAAGTCATGTCCGACCCTTTGTGACCCCATAGACTGTAGCCTGCCAGGCTCCTCTGTCCATGGGATTCTCCAGGCAAGAATACTGGAGTGGGTTTCCATTTCCATCTCTAGGGGATCTTCCTGACCCAGGGACCAAACCTGCGTCTCCTGCATTGGAAGGTGGATTTTTTACCACTGAGCCACCAAGGGAGCACCATGCTATACAGTAGTAGGTCCTTGTAAAAATAAATAAATAAATAATTCTAAAATATGTGTAAATACTTTCTTGCTCAGCCAAATACCAATAACTTTAATTCACAGGTTCTGTGACTTGGGAACAGATGATTATGAACATTAATAGTTCTGCAGAGTTCAGAAATACTAAAGGTGTCAAAAAATAAAGATGGATTATAAAAATGTTCTGGAAAACATGTAATTTGTAGTGTGTGATGGCGCTGAAAACCAGTGAGTGTATTTACATGTGTGTAATGTTTGTGTGTATATATTCACACATGCATCCCACATATGCTATGTATTTGCATATGTGAGAGTTCTTGTTTATGCTCACCCTGTGCCCTCCCATGTAGGTAAACCAAACCTGTTAGGCATATGCTTTATCTGCACCCCCAGGACGAGCCACATTTGCCTTCAGGTTATCTTCAGGAAACAAGCATCAACTCATCCGAAAAAGGTTTCACTGTCGAGCGGGCGCCACTCTGGCCACTTGCCTTGGAGGCCGGCTATTTCTGGCAAAGGTGCAGGATAGAACCGCAAGGAAGGTCGCCTCCAGGGAACGAAGCCGACGACGAAGGCGCTGGAGGTACTTCAGCACCACGGACACGGGCAACCCCAATCAGGTCCTTTAGAGCCTAAAGTCAGCCGACACCTCCCCTTCCCCAAGCGCTCCCAGCCCTCTCCGCTCAGTGCGTCACTGTCTCTGGGCCCTCAATCGTCACTCGTCGCCAGCTTTTCATCCCGCTCCCTCGCCAAGCCTGGCAAAAGCCTGCACAGAGATGCGAGTCTGCGCAACTCCCCTACTTGCCTTTCCTGCTGCCCCGTGCCACCCCTCCATCCTCCTCTCTCCAAAGACGCCACACGAGCGCACGTGGCGTAGAAACCCTACGGCCCAAAGGCGGGTCAGGGAGGGGTCGTACTTTCCTCCTCGGAGCTGGGGGAGACTGCGTGGACTTGCCCTGCGCCTCCAGCCACCACTCTCGGCAGCGGCCTGGCCCTTCCTCCACTACTCCTTGCCCTTGCCTTTCATTGGGGAAAGATCGCGCTATACCGTTTATTCGCCGCGAAAATCTCAAACCATGCAGACAGGCGTCCAAGAGTCGGCAACAGAGTAAAGGAAAATACTCATTCTTGGCCTTATTTCTAAAACCACCCAGCATTCTTAAAAAGTTTGAAATTGATGCCATGGCGCCACAGGGACTCACCCTGGTTTGGGTGGGCTCCCGGGCGTGAGGAAAGCAAGAGCCCCTGGCCTTTATCAGAGAAGTACACGTAAACGCGACGGTGGCAGGAAACGGGGGCGCAGAGGCCATAGCTGATGCTGACCCTACCGAACCCATGTCCAGGTTTTCCAAGGCAGCAGTGCTGGCAAGTGGGGGCCCCGCGGACCCTCAGGCGTCGAGCAGAGCCCCGGAAAAAGGGTGTGAAGGGGGCGGGGCGCTTCACCCGGGTCCGGCCCAAGCCCCAAAGAGGGACTCGGCCTCTTAGGTGCCTCGGCTGAAAGTGAGTGTGTGGGCTTCGGGGTATGCCCTCACTCATGGGTGGGGGCGGCCCGGCAGGCAGCGTCAAGTCCCCAGTCTGTTGTGCTGACCGGCGGCCGGGCCCGGGTTACCTGCGTGCCGCGGCGAGGAAGGCGCGAACCGGTGCTCCGGCCGGGGCTGCCCGCTGCCGCGCGCCTAGTCCAGGCTCTGAGCCCGATGAGGCCACCGCGGGTTCGCCACGAAAACCGCGGCTGGCGCGGCGGAGGCCGCGGGGCTGGGCGGGGAGAGGGGCGTCGCCCGCGCGGACACTGCGCCTGCGCTCTCTGCGGCTCCCCCTGTCCCTCACCCGCAGGTGCCCCAGTGGAAGACAACTGGCAGCGCCGGGCGTTCGTGCCGGGACTGAGGGACTTCCCCTACCCGCGCGGTGGGAGGGCCCAGGAGCCGGGAGACTGCCTTCCCGGACCGCTAGAGCCTACGCCGTCAGAAACACGCCCTTGGAGAGACCAGATTTGAAGCAATCGCCAGCCAGCCCGAGTGACCTGGTTTTCTGGAAGCGAGCAGGGAGGCAGCCTCAAACCATTTCGACCTTTCTGTTTGTGCTTAAAGTCGCAAATCGATTCCTTGATATTTAAAATATGTCTGGCATCAGTAAATCATGGTCCGAAAAGGTCTTCGGGCATCCCGGACTGCACGGGAAGTTTTACCCATGAGGTTTCTGGGGGGGGGGGGGGTCTTGACGCTCCAGAGCTGGCTCCTGAACTGAGGTCTATACACCCCAATCCTGTGCTGAATGAATTCAGCTTCTTGAAAACAGACCTGGTCATCAAAGCAATGGACTAGATGGGTCAAGAGGACGGGCAAGAAGACCAGCATCACAGGCCAGACAAGAAAGGGTGATGCCTGAATCAAAGTGCCAGCTGCGGGAAAAGATAGGAAGTGACTGTTGGTTTTACTCGTGTCCTTCCAGACCCACTTACCACTCTGCTCTGTGACTCAGGGCTGACTTTTAGGGATGACATCAACTGTCCTCTGGCTTTTTGCCTGGTATTGGCCAATGGAAGGCACCTGCAGAAGATGGATCACGGTGTTTGCATGCTAAGGGGCTTCAGTCGTGTCCCATTCTTTGCGACCCTATAGACTGTAGCCTGCCAGGATCCTCTGACCATACGGATTCTCCAGGCGAGAATACTTGAATGGGTTGCCATTTCCTTCTGCAGGGGATCTTCCTGACCCAGGGATCGAACTCAGGTCTCCTGCGGCTCCTGCTCTGCAGGCAGATTCTTTACCACTGAGCCACCAATGGATCACAAGGCAGGATGTTATTCAGGACCTCCCCCTTGCAACATCAGAGGGCCACTCTGTTAGCTGTGGCTACATTCTCTATCTGACCACCATTTCTCCAATCCCGTGGCCTTCTCCTACAGTTCTCCCTTACTTCTGTTTGCCACCTGCTGCCTCTGCCCCTACAGACCTGGGGCTAGTTGTGGTTCCCAGTACGTGCATGCTCAGTGGTTCTGTGGTGACTTTTTGTGACACTATGGACTATAGCCCACCAGGCTCCTCTATCCATGGGATTCTCCAGGCAAAAATATTGGAGTGGGTTTTGGTGCCCTCCTCCAGGGGATCTTCCCAACCCAGGGATGGAAGCCAGGTCTTCTGCATAGGCAAGTGGATTCTTTATCATTGAGCGAACTGAGAAGCTTACAGTTCCCAGAGGTTTCCCTTCAGTTCAGTTCAGTTCAGTTGCTCAGTCGTGTCCGACTATTTGCGACCCCGTGAATCATAGCTCGCCAGGCCTCCCTGTCCATCACCAACTCCTGGAGTTTACCCAAACCCATGTCCATCAAGTCAGTGATGCCATCCAACCATCTCATCCTCTGTCGTCCCCTTCTCCTCCTGCCCCCAATCCTTCCCAGCATTAAGGTCTTTTCCAATGAGTCAACTCTTCGCATGAGGTGGCCAAAGTATCGGAGTTTCAGCTTCAACATCAGTCCTTCCAATGAACACCCAGGACTGATATCTTTTAGGATGGACTGGTTGGATCTTCTTGCAGTCCAAGGGACTCTCAAGAGTCTTCTCCAACACCACAGTTCAAAAGCATCAGTTCTTTGGCACTCAGCTTTCTTCACCATCCAACTCTCACATCCATACATGACCACTGGAAAAACCATAGCCTTGACTAGACGGACCTTTGTTGGCAAAGTAATGTCTCTGCTTTTAAATATGCTCTCTAGGTTGGTCATAACCTTCCTTCCAAGGAGTAAGCATCTTTTAATTTCATGGCTGCAATCACCATCAACAGTGATTTTGGAGCCCAAAAAAATAAAGTCTGACACTGTTTCCATTGTTTCCCCATCTATTTCCCAAGAAGTGATGGGACCAGATGCCATGATCTTAGTTTTCTGAACGTTGAGCTTTAAGCCAACTTTTTCACTCTCCTCTTTCACTTTCATCAAGAGGCTCTTTAGTTCTTTTTTGCTTTCTGCCATAAGGGTGGTGTCATCTGCATATCTGAGGTTATTGGTATTTCTCCCGGCAATCTTGATTCCAGCTTGTGTTTCTTCCAGCCCAGCATTTCTCATGATGTACTCTACATAGAAGTTAAATAAGCAGGGTGATAATATACAGCCTTGACATGCTCCTTTTCCAATTTGGAACCAGTCTGTTTTCCGTGTCCAGTTCTAACTGTTGCTTCCTGATCTGCATACAGGTTTCTCAAGAGACAGGTCAGATGGTCTGGTATTCCCATGTCTTTCAGAATTTTCCACAGTTTATTGTGATCCACACAGTCAAAGGCTTTGGCATAGTCAATAAAGCAGAAATAGATGTTTTTCTGGAACTCTCTTGCTTTTTCGATGATCCAGAGGATGTTGGCAACTTGATCTCTGGTTCCCCTGCCTTTTCTAAAACCAGCTTGAACATCTGGAAGTTCACGGTTCACGTATTGCTGAAGCCTGGCTTGGAGAATTTTGAGCATTACTTTACTAGCGCGTGAGATGAGTGCAATTGTGCAGTAGTTGGAACATTCTTTGGCATTGCCTTTCTTTGGGATTGGAATGAAAACTGACCTTTTCCAGTCCTGTGGCCACTGCTGAGTTTTCCAGATCTGCTGGTATATTGAGTGCAGCCTTTAACCCTGCCCAAATCTTTTTAAATAGTCCCTTCCTTAAATTCTCAACTATCCCGTGGATGTGCCATGCCATCGTTATCCCCCCACCTTTTTCCTACCATTCCAAGATACTATAACAGACTTTGACTTTACTGTGGCTGGGAAGATTCATTAAAAAAAAAAAAAAGTGCCAAAAAAGATGGGACTTTTAAAAGGCGAGATGTCTCCCAGACTCATCCTGATAGTTCTCAGGCTCTGGGCAGCCATCATGGTGGTCTCCCCACTGGGTTCACTGGCCTGAGGGCATCAAAGACAGTCTGAGTAGACCCAAGAATGTGATTCAGACTACTCACAATCAGTGTGTTCACAAAAGGGCTGGGGGGGTCATCTGAGTGTACAGCATAGCAGAACTTTTGGATGCCTCTTAATGTAGAGACAATCTAGACCTTTATGGAGCAAGAGCTTGTGCCCTTCCAACTGCAGCTGGGCAGCTTTTGAATGAGTCAAAATCCTTGGAACACTTAAAGAGTCTTGGGCACAGTGTCTGAAAAAATGTGTTTATGAAGGAGCTGCTGAGTGAGGCAATTGTCAAGGAGAGTCTCCAGCTGTTTCTGTAGAAAACCCAAAGAATGTTCCCAAAGAGGGAGAAATGAAAGGCAATAGTGAGTAGCAATTGCCCATAGCACTCATGTTAGCTGGGTTTCCTGACCATTCCTCTGGCTTGTAAGGACAATCAAACTGGTTTAACTAACTTAATTTTTCCTCACCCCACCCCACCCTCTTAAAAAAATCACACAGACAAAACAAAACACTGAGGCACTATCTTGACAAAATTTACTGAAAGGTAACTCCAGGAGTAGTTGTTTGCAAACAGAATTAATGTCCACTATTTGAACTGAATACAAATGAGGCCAGAGCATAAAATTTAACATGTATTTTTGGCCTTTCATCTATTTGAAGAGGAAGGATCCTTTGTTGTTCAGAAAGCAGCCTGGGCACTAACTGTGTGATCTAGGTAAGGAGTAGAGGTACAGAAGCAAAAGGAGCCTGAGAAGGCTAGACTGATGCACAAAACTCAGCTGCTGCTGCTGCTGCTGCTAAGTCGCTTCAGTCATGTCCGACTCTGTGCGACCCCATAGACGGCAGCCTACCAGGCTCCGCCGTCCCTGGGATTCTCCAGGCAAAAATACTGGAGTGGATTGCCATTTCCTTCTCCAGTGCATGAAAGGGAAAAGTGAAAGTGAAGTCGCTCAGTCGTGTCCGATTCTTGGCAACCGCATGGACTGTAGCCTACCAGGCTCCTCCGTCCATGGGATTTTCCAGGCAAGAGTATGGAGTGGGGTGCCATTGACTTCTCCGACAAAACTCAGCTAGAGCTTATGTTTCTCTTGAAGGAGGTGGGGGAGGAAGAGAACCTGAAAAGTTTTGAGAATCAGAGTGAGAAAAATGAAGATAGAGAGTAATCTGAGTTTAAGAGAGGTTTCTGGGAGGTTTGAGACAGTAAAACTAGGAATCTAGCACAGCTGCCATTCTGAATGATACTGAGAGATACAGAGAAACAGGAAAAAGGATTTTTAGATATTTTGTTATGCGTATTAAGTGGAATTCTTCTTTTGTGCTATAATATTGAGAACTTTTTCTGGCAAGTGTCAAAAATGCAAACTGATTTAACTGAAAAAAATTATAAATAGATAGCTGCAGATATGGCTGGATCCAGGGTGCAAGCAATGTTATCAAACATGGTCCTTCCCTCTCTGTTGCCTTCAAAGTGTTTATTCTCATGCAGTGATTTTTTCCCCCACCTCCTCACCTTTCCCCAATGTTGAACCTATATCATCCTTATAGCTAATCATTCCAGTAGGAACAAAGTACTTATTTCCTAGTAGTTCCAATAAAATCTTATTCTCATTAGCAAACTCTGGATTATATATTCAACCATATGCTTTAGCCCAGGGGACAAAGAATGGGGGATGAGTCATTCTCCAAAGGAAAATCAAGGTTCTATTATCAGAAAAAAACTGTAAAATGATAGGCAGGTGGAAAATAGAACATGTCCACTACAAGTTCTTCTCAAAGAAACTTCAGTTAAGATTTATGTTTGCTTTTCAATTTTTTAATATTAGAATTGCGTTTCTTTTGAAAATGACATCATGTTGACATGAGAAGCATGGCAGCTGAAATGTTCTTTCAACTAAAAAAATACAGTGAAATATCTTGCTGTTCCTCCAGAAAGAGGTGCCAGAAAAGATTTTTTAAATATATTTTTGTTCTGAGTTTCCATATACATACAGCCTTTATTTAAAGGTCTCTTTTCTGATCCCAGGAAATGGTTCAAATTCCTGAAAACCTGATTACCATTGTGAAAATACATGTTTCCCCCATCAGTGCCACCACAACTTTACTCTTGGGATTAGACACAAAGCTCAATACTTGTAGCACTCTGGGCTAAACAGCTAGGAATTGGTTTGCGTATCCGCACAGGGCGGCACACAGTAACAACCCATTTCAGGAGCATTCAGATTTTCATTAACTCAAATGCTCCTCTGTATGGAAATTCTCCAGGTAAGAATACTGGAATGGATTGCCATTTCCTTCTCCAGGGGATCTTCCTGACCCAGGGATCCAACCTGGGTCTCCTGAATTGCAGGCAGATTCTTTACCAACTGAGCCACCAGGAAAGTCCCAAATACCTGGCACAGCACCACAAACCTTGAAATATGTGAGACAACTTGCTGTCTCAAAGATCAAGCACTTGCTTTAGCCTTCAAATTGTGTACAAAACAAAGGGTACCAACAATATGCAGAGCTGTCTGTTGTCAATCAATTCTTTCTTCATTATCATTTAGTACCCTATTACCACAATTGCTTGTGGCTCATCTGGTAAAGAATCTACCTGCAATGTGGGAGACCTGGGTTCAATCCCTGGGTTGGGAAGATCCCCTGGAGAAGGGAAAAACTACCCACTCTAGTATTCTGGCCTGGAGAATTCCATTGACTGTATAGCCCATGGGGTCACAAAGAGTCAGACACAACTGAGCAACTTTCACTTCACCACATTTGCTGACTACACCACTTACTAGCGCTGTGCTTCAGATTCCTTATCAGGAAAAGGGACAATGATAACCTACTACCCAGGGGTGTTATGAGGATTAAATTAATTAATACATGTCAAGTGTTGAGGAGGACAATGTTGGGCACTCAATAAGCACTAAATTAATGTTTGCTTTTATGATTACAGGGGCCTAAAAGTACATCTCTCTCCATAAGTAAAACATGTGAAAAAAAATTTTTTGGATATCGTGTCTGAAGAGAATGCTGTATAGGGAGAGTAGATGTTCATTCAGCTTCAGAGACCTTAAGGAAATTCAAATCCAGTGCTGAAAGATCCTTTGTTTTTTTTAAATATGAGGTAGAAATCTTGATTTATTTTCAGTTTTGCCACAAGGCTTGATGGATCTTAGTTTCCCCACCAGGGATGGAACCCTGGTCCATAGCAGTGAAAGCATCAAGTCCTAACCACTGGACAACCAGACAATTCCCAGGAATCTTGGTGTTTAAAAAAATTCATTGCTCTTCTTTCCTGCTCGTGGATGCTACAGAATAATCATCATTGAAGCGTACCCCCTTCCACTGATGTCATGTCTAAATCTGAGTCTCCCAAAGAGCCCGGACAAAGCTCATCAGAGGACTGAGCTTTGAAACAACTGATGAGAGTCTGAGGAGCCATTTTGAACAACAGGGAATGCTCACAGACTGTGTGGGAATGAGGGATCCAAACCCCAAGTGCTGCAGAGGCTTCCAGTTTGTCAGGTACATCACTGTGGAGGAGGTGGATGCAGTCATGAATGCAAAGCCACACAAGGCAGATGAAAGAGTTTTTGGAACCACAGTAGGCCATCTCAAGAGAAGATTGTCAAAGACCTGGTGCCCACTTAACTGGGAAAAAGATTTTTGTTGGTGACATTAAAGAAAACACTGAAGAACATCACATAAAAGATTATTTTAAATAGTATGGGAAAACTGAAATGATTGAAATCACAGCTGACCAAGGCAGTGGCAAAAAGAGAGGCTTTTGTAACCTTTGATGACCCTGACTCCGTAGACAAGAATGTCATTCAGAAATACCACACTGTGAACGGCCACAACTGTGAAGCAAAAAAAGCCCTATCTTAGCAAGAGATGGCTAATGCTTCATCCAGCCAAAGAGGTCAACGTGGTTCTGGAAACTTTGGTGGTGGTCATGGAGGTAGTTTTGATGGAAATGACAGCCTTGGTTGTGGAGGAAACTTCAGTGGTCGAGGTGGCTTTGGTGGGAGCTGTGGTGGTGGTTGTGGGTATGGTGGTGGCAATGGGGATGGCTATAATGGGTTTGGTAATGATGTAAGCAATTTTGGAGGTGGTGGAAGCTACAGTGATCTTGGCAATTATGACAACTGATCTTCAAGTTTTGGACCCATGAAAGGAGGAAATTTTGGAGACAGAAGTCCTGGCCCCAATGGTGGTGGAGGCCAATATTTTGCCAAACCACGAGTAACTATGACAGTGACAGAAAGTTTTAATTACTGCCAGAAAACAAAGCTTAGCAGGGGAGAAGAGCCAGAGAAGTGACAGGGAGGCTACCGGTTACAACTGATTTGTGAACTTTTAGGCAAGTACAGTGGTGGCAAGGTCTAGCTGCTACAAAGAAAACATGTTTTAGACAATACTCATGTGTATGGCAAAAAACTCCAGGATTGTATTTGTAACTAATTGTATAACAGGTTGTTTAATTTCTTTTCTGTGCAAAGTGTAAAGCATTCCAACAAAGGATTTTAATGTAGATTTTTTTTTCTTTTGCACCCATGTTGTTGATTGCTATTGGAGAAGGCAATGGCACCCCACTCCAGTACACTTGCCTGGAAAATCCCATGGACGGAGGAGCCTGGTAAGCTACAGTCCATGAGGTCGCGAAGAGTCGGACACGACTGAACGACTTCACTTTCACTTTTCCCTTTCATGCACTGGAGGAGGAAATGGCAACCCACTCCAGTATTCTTGCCTGGAGAATCCCAGGGATAGCGGAGCCTGGTGGGCTGCCGTCTATGGGGTCGCACAGAGTTGGACACGACTGAAGCGACTTAGCAGTAGCAGTGTTGACTGCTAAATGTAATAGTCTGATCATAATGCTGAATAAATGTGTCTTTTTAAAAATGTGCTGTAACTAAAATAAATAAATTTATTAAAATAATAATAATAATAAAAATGTGCTGTGTAAGGTTAGTCTACTCAGAAGCCATTTTGGTGAACTACCCCAACAGTGTGGAGTTAGAATTCCTTCAGCGTGATGCTAGGTTCCATTCAAAATTTATTTACAACCTGCTTTGGTGAAGAAGCTGTTGTCTTCAGAAACCTTGGTGTAGCTGAACTGACAATTACTGTGTTGTGACCTGGAGTTCACTGCTAAAAGGGTCACCCATACAAAGTATTCCATTGTATGTATCTACCATATTTTCTTCATCTATCTGTCAATGGACATTTAGGTCTTTTCCATAACTTGGCTGTTGTAAATAGTGCTGCTATGAACACAGGGGTACCTGTATGTTTAAAAAAAATTTATTGGAGTATAGTTGTTTTACAGCACTGTGTTAGTTTCTACCATACAGCAATGTGAATCAGCTATACATATGTACGTATGTACATACATACATACACATATCTCCTCTTGTTTGGTTTTCCTTCCCATTTAGGTCACTACAGAGCATTCCCTGTGCTATATAGTAGGTTCTCGTTAGTTATCTATTTTACACATAGTATCAATAGTGTATATTTATCAATCTCAATCTCCCAATTCATTCCACCACCACCTCTTTCCCCCTTGGTTCAGTTCCGTCGCTCAGTTGTGTCCAACTCTTTGCGACCCCACGGACTGCAGCATGCCAGGCCTCCCTGTCCATCGCCAACTCCCAGAGTTTACTCAAACTCATGTCCATTGAGTTGGTGATGCCATCCAACCATCTCATCCTCTGTTGTTCCCTTTTCCTCCTGCCTTCAATCTTTCCTAGGATCAGGGGCTTTTCAAATTAGTCAGATCTTCGCACAAGGTGGCCAAAGTATTGGAGTTTCAGCTTCAACATCAGTCCTTCCAATGAACATTCAGGACTGATTTCTTTTAGGATGGACTTGTTGAATCTCCTTTCAGTCCAAGGGACTCTCAAGAGTCTTCTCCAACACCACAATTCAAAAGCATCAATTTTTCAGCGCTCAGCTTTCTTTATAGTCCAACTCTCACATCCATACATGACTAGCGGAAAAACCATAGCTTTAACTAGATGGACCTTTGTTGGCAAAGTGATGTCTCTGCTTTTTAATATGCTATCTAGGTTGGTCATAAATTTCCTTCCAAGGAGCAAGCGTCTTTTAATTTCATGGCTGCAGTCACCATTTGCAGTGATTTTGGAACCCCAAAAAATAAAGTCTGCCACTGTTTCCACTGTTTCCCCATCTATTTGCCGTGAAGTGATGGGACCGGATGCCATGATCTTAGTTTTCTGAATGTTGAGCTTTAAGCCAACTTTTTCACTCTCCTCTTTCGCTTTCATCAAGAGGCTCTTTAGTTCTTCTTCGCTTTCTGCCATAAAGGTGGTGTCATCTGCATATCTGAGGCTATTGATATTTCTCCTTAATTCCATTTTGTACTTCATCCAGCCCAGCGTTTCTTATGATGTACTCTGCATATAAGTTAAATAAGCAGGGTGACAATATACAGCCTTGACGTACTCCTTTTCCTATTTGGAACCAGTCTGTTGTTCCATGTCCAGTTCTAACTGTTGCTTCCTGACCTGCATACAGGTTTCTCAAGAGACAGGTCAGATGGTCTGATATTCCCATGTCTTTCAGAATTTTCCACAGTTTATTGTGATCCACGCAGTCAAAGGTTTTGGCATAGTCAATAAAGCAGAAATAGATGTTTTTCTGGAACTCTCTCACTTTTTCGATGATCCAGCGGATGTTGGCAATTTGATCTCTGGTTCCTCTGCCTTTTCTAAAACCAGCTTGAACGTCTGGAAGTTCACGATTCACTTACTGTTGAAGCCTAGCTTGGAGAATTCTCCCTTGGTATCCATACATTTATTCTCTATGTCTGTGTCTCTATTTCTGCTTCATGAATAAGACTGTCTATACCAATTTTTTTTTCAGATTACACATATATACATTAATGTACGATATCCGCTTTTCTCTTTCTGACTTACTTCAGTCTGTATGACCATCTTTATGTCCATCCGTGAAAGTGAAAGTGAAAGTCACTCAGTCATGTCCAACTCTTTACCACCCCATAGACTATACAGTCCATGGAATTCTCCAGGCCAAAATACTGGAGTGGGTAGCCTTTCCCTTTTCCAGGGGATCTTCCCAACCCAGGGATCAAACCCAGGTCTCCTGCATTGCAGGCGGGTTCTTTACCAGCTGAGCCACAAGGGAAGCCCAAGAATACTGGAGTGGGTAGCCTATCCCTTCTCCAGCGGATCTTTCCGACCCAGGAATTGAACTGGGGTCTCCTGCATTGCAGGTGGATTCTTTACCAACTGAGCTCTCAGGGAACCCCTAGGTCCATCCCTGTCTCTACAAAGGACCCAATTTCACTCTTTTTTATGGCTGAGTAATATTCCATGGTATCTATGTACCACGTTTTCATTATTCATTCATCTGTCAGTGGACGTTTAGCTTGTTTTCATGTCTTGGCCATTGTGACTAGTGCTGCTATGAGCATAGGGGTGCGTGTATCTTTTGGAATTACAGCTTGGCTGGATATCTGCCCAAAAGTGGGATTACTGGATCATATGGTAATTCTATTTTTAGTTTTCTGAGGAACCTCCATACTGTTTTCCACCGTGGCTTCATCAACTTACATTCCCATTAACAGTGTGGGAAGGTTCCCTTTTCTCCACACTATCTCCAGCATTTGTAATTTGTGGACTTTTTAATGATGACCATTCTGACTGGTATGAGGTGATACTGTTAGGGAAACCACTGACTGGCCCACCCTGGCCAGGCAAGATAGTAACTTCTTACAGAAGTTATCTTACAACAAGAGGTCCTGGTAAGGAACTCAGAAGTAGCAAGCTACCACCAACAGGAAGAATTCTGAAAAGGTCAAAAGAAGAGAGGGGCCCCAATTCCTATGTCCTACAAACCTCCCAGAATTCTCCTTGCTGGAATCCATCTTTGCTGAATGATGCATGTGCCACCAGGAAGAACTCTGGGTCAGAAAGATTGGCCAGAGACAACATGGAAACTAACCCCATCACCATAAAACCCGAGACTGCAAGCCTTGCGGCAGAGCAGTTCTCTTGTGTTCTCTTAACCTGCTGCTCTCTACCCAGGCATCCCTTCCCAATAAAGTCTCTTGCTTTGTCGGCATGTGTTTCTCTTCACACAAGTCATTTCTGAGCATTAGAAAAGAGCCCACTCTTGGGCCCTGGAAGGGCTCCCCCTTCCTGTGACAGTACTTCATTGTAGTTTTGATTTGCAATTTTTTAATAGTTAGCAATGAGTACATTTTCATGTGCCTATTGGCTATCTGCATTCCTTCTTTGGAGAAATTTCTTTTTAGGTCTTCTGCCCATGTTTTGATTGGGTTATTTCTTTGTTGTCGAGTTGTATGATTGTTTGTATATTTTGGAAATTAAGCCCTTGTCGGTCACATCATTTGCAAATATTTTCTCCCATTCTGTATGTTGTCTTTTTTCATTTTTCTTTCTTGTTGTTTCCTTTGCTGTGTAGAAGCTTGTACCTTTGATTAGGTCCCATTTGTTTATTTTCATTTTTATTTCTAATGCTTTGGGAGATTGACCTAAGAAAACATTGGTACAATTTATATCAGAGAATGTTTGCCAACATAAAATCATACACTTTATTTTTTTAATTTTTAACTTATTTTATTTTGCTGCAATGAGTCTTAATTGCAGCACATGGGATCTTTCATTGTGGTGCTCAGGCTTTTCTCTGGTTGTGGTGTGGGCTCCAAAGCGCATGGGCTCAGTAGTTGTGGTGCCCAGGCTTAGTTACTCCATGGTATGTAGGATCTTAGTTCCCTGACTAGGAATAGATATGTACACCTTAAAATAGTTAAAATGGTAAATGTATGTTATGCATATTTGCGATAATTTTTTAAAAGTTAAGTTACAAAATGCAAATACATAAACACTCTGTCAAACACATCCATAATCACAAGTTATAGAACTTGCAGAGGAAAAGATGTTAACAAACAAAAAATTAAAAATTACATGAGGAATCATCAATAGGGAGAGTCAAGGAGATGCAGCAGGGAAGTCATCTCTGGTATTGATTGCTTCCTACTGGCACTACGGATCCCCTTGATGTCTGGCTGTGACTTCTAGAGGATTTCTAGCCCAAGAAATCTACAAATATCTTTTGGCTACAAGGTCGCTTTGCTGCCACCATGGTGACCTTCTGGTCAGATGAACTTGTATAATCAGTTACTTTCCATATCCCTCACAGTGCAGGCAGGAGCCTCTGGATCCCTTCCACACTCTACAAGAGTATGAGAAGAACTAGGAGTGTCACCTCAGCCCCACTTTTCTGCCTTGAGTATGCCACACTCACTTCTCCTCTGCTTTGCCATCCTGTGTTGGTGCAAAGCCACCTGTGAGGCTTCCTCCTCACTCATTCACATCAGGAGTGGAACTGAAGCTCTTTCTACTCTTGGCTTGCCCATAGCCTTGGAATTTCTGCTTGGAAGACTAAGGTCACAATACAAGGGTCTGTCTACCTCTTTACTCCTACTTTCACTTTCTTCTCCTTTCTGCACTCAAGTAGCAAACTGAACTTTGACTCTATTTTTTTTTCTCATTAAATTCCTTTTTCAGGAGTCCTAATCATCCCCACCCTCATGGTTAGTAGGTAACTTTGACGGACTAGAGAGGTAATATACATGGAAATGCAAAAGAGAAGAACATATTGTATATTATTTTACTCCTGTCCCTTCAGGCTATCATTTCACAGCCAACAGCTGTCTCCTCCCTGAGTCTGTGCTTCAGACCCCCCACTTTCCAGCACCCAGCCCACCCCCTGCAATGAGACACACTACTCAGGCTAGGGTGGGCAGGGCTGCGGCATGGACTATGTGCACAGTTCTTAACCTGTCCTGTCTTCCACAGACCATCCGCTGTGTTCTCTTTCAATCCCCCAAACATCCCTTTCTGTCTCAGCTGATTTCCCCACCATGAGGGGATTTTTCTGATTGGGAAAATCTCTTCTCACTTTCAGCTTCCTGCCAGAGTTGCTGGCCCATTTTTTCATTCCTGTTTTCCTTTTCCTATCTAGTTGTGAAGAGAGATTTTTCTTGTCCTTTTAGGTGCCTGAGTCTTCCACTAATATTCGGCAGGTGCTCTGGGAGAACTGTTCCATTTTTAGATGTACTCTTGATGTGCGGTAGTCTGAACGTTCTCTGACATTGCCTTTCTTTGGGATTGGAATGAAAACTGACCTTTTCCAGTCCTATGGCCACTGCTGGATTTTCCAAATTTGCTGGCATATTGAGTGCAGCACTTTCACAGCATCATCTTTTAGGATTTGAAACAGCACAACTGGAATTCCATCATCTCTATTGGCTTTGTTTGTAGTGATGCTTCCTAAGACCCACTTGACTTTACATTCCAGGATGTCTGGCTCTAGGTGAGTGATCACACCATCGTGGTTATCTGGGTCATGAATAAAGATCTTTTTTCTATAGTTCTTCTGTGTATTCTTGCCACCTCTTCTTAATATCTTCTGCTTCTTTTAGGTCCATACCATTTCTGTTCTTTATTGTGCCCATCTTTGCATGAAATGTTCCCTTGGTATCTCTAATTTTCTTGAAGATATCTCTAGTCTTCCCCATTCTATTATTTTCCTCTATTTCTTTGCATTGATTGCTGAGGAAGGCTTTCTTATCTCTCCTTGCTATTCTTTGGAACTCTGCATTCAGATGGGAATAGCTTTCCTTTTCTCCTTTACCTTTAGCTTCTCTTCTTTTCTCAGCCTCCTCAGACAACCATTTAGCCTTTTTGCATTTCTTTTTGTTGGGGTTGGTCTTGATCACTGCTTCCTGTACAATGTCATGAACCTCCACCCATAGTTCTTCAGGCACTCTGTCTATCAGATCTAATCCTTTGAATCTATTTGTCACTTCCACTGTATAATCATAAGGGATTTGATTCAGGTCATACCTGAATGGTCTAGTGGTTTTCTCTACTTTCTTAAATTTAAGTTTGAATTTGGCAATAAGGAGTTTATGATCTGAGTCACAGTCAGCTCCTGGTCTTGTTTTTGCTGACTGTATAGAGCTTCTCCATCTTCGGCTGCAAAGAATATAATCAGTCTGATTTTGGTAACGACCATCTGGTGATGTCCATGTGTAGAGTCCTTGGAAGAAAAGCTATGACAAACCTAGAGAGCATATTGAAAAGCAGAGACATTACTTTGCTGAAAGCTATGGTTTTTCCAGTAGACATACATGGATGTGAGAATTGAACCATAAAGAATGGACCACTGAAGAATTGGTGCTTTTGAACTGTGGTGTTGGAGAAGACTCTTGAGAGTCCCTTGGACTGCAAGGAGATCCATCCAGTCCATCCTAAAGGAGATCAATCCTGAATATTCATTGGAAGGACTGGTGCTGAAGCTGAAGCTCCAATACTTTGGCCACTTTGGTGAAGAACTGACTCACTAGAAAAGACCGCGATGCTGGGAAAGACTGAAGGCAGGAGGAGAAGGGGACGACAGAGGATGAGATGGTTGGATGGCATCACTGACTTGATGGACCTGAGTTAAAGCAAGCTCCGGGAGTTGGTGATGACAGGGAAGGCTGGCATGCTGCACCCATGGGGTCACAAAGAGTCGGACATGATTGAGTGACTGAACTGAACTGAACTGAACTGAACTCTTGATGTAGTTGTGAGGAGAAAGGAGTTCTGGGTCCTCCTATTCCTCCATCTTGACTCCTCCTCTGTGTGTTATTTTAAATTAAATAAAACAGACTAATTTAGGCAATAAAGAGATATAATTGCTCGTATAACTGAACAGTCCAGAGTTTCAGGCCAGGCTTTAACCAAATGCTGAAATGATGGAATTAGGACTCAGTTTCTCTCTGTTTCTCAAATCTACATGTTCGTTGTTGGCTCCATTTTTGTCAGGTTTCTCCCTTCATGGTTTCAAGAAGCTCCAGGAGACTGTCTGAGTCTCCAGGACACACATGCTTTCTTGTTCACTTGCAGGAAAGAAGAGCACATTCCCTCTTCCACTTTTGAACCAAAATCTTGAGCTTAGCCAGGTTTGGATTTGTCCTTCCCTGATCCAGTCATTGTGATTGAGATGATACCTTTTAGCTTAAGTTAAACACCACATCCCATGTGAAATATTCCATCCCTAAAGCAGGGTATCAAGTTCCCCTGAAGCCCATGTATCATGGCAATAAGCATTAGATATCATTAACCAGGAAAAAGGGAAACATGTGTTGGGTGACCAATGATAGTGATGTAGGCTACCTCCAGTGTCTACCAGATTTGATTTGACTTACTGCTCAACACACATTTATTAAACTAAATACTGAAAAAAAAAGAATTGTAAAACAGAAACAACCTAATCTTAACAACTCTTCCTCATAGCACAGATCCTTTTTGACTCCTATTCTTGCTTGGGGAAATTTCTTTTAAAATAATATCCTAGTCTGTACTTCTGGAGAAGGCAATGGCACCCCACTCCAGTACTCTTGCCTGGAAAATCCCATGGATGGAGGAGCCTGGTAGGCTGCAGTCCATGGGGTCGCGAAGAGTTGGACACGACTGAGCGACTTCACTTTCACTTTTCACTTTCATGCATTGGAGAAGGAAATGGCAACCCACTCCAGTGTTCTTGCCTGGAGAATCTCACGGACGGTGGAGCCTGTTGGGCTGCCGTCTATGGGGTCGCACAGAGTCGGACACGACTGAAGCTACTTAGCAGCAGCAGTCTGTACTTGATACACCAAAATTCATCTATTTCCTAGATGTCCTAGGCCACTTCTGTATTCAGTCTCTGTCCTTGCCCTAGGACTTTGTTTGAACCCTTGGGGCTTTATGAGAAACAGGAGCCTGTGCCCAATACCCCTGGCTATGTGGGCAAGCTGCCAGTCTACATGTCCACATCTCCTTAAAGATCATTAAAATGGTTCATAAATCACCTCACGACTGAACAGAGTTTGCTCTCATTTTTATCACATTGCTTATTATTGTGTATAATATTAATAATATCTGTAATATATGGGTCTTTCTGCTTCAATCTGACTGTGAAAATACAAAGAAAAAGAAGCGGTCTGTTGGGAGGGGGTCACCAGGACCGAAGCCCAGTGGCAGTACTGGGGGTGGAGGGGACTCACCCCAGGCTTCCTGCCTTTGCCCCCCTGCCATTTCACTTTTATTCCCCTCTGAGCCCTCTCTAAACACAGAACAATAACCAGCCTGTCACCAAATTTTCTATATGCAAAATAACCTCTCTCTTCTCGCTCCGTTAATCCTCAAAGATTTTTCACTTTAAAACTGGAGATATAACTGCTCACACAGGATATTTAATATCATATGTAATAATAACCAGTGTGATAAAAAATTAGAGCAAACTTAGCTTCAGCTGTGAGGTAGTTTATGAAACACTTTAATGATCTTTAAGGAGATGTGGACACTCAGACTGGCAGTCTGCCCACACGGCAGGTGACGTTGGGCATGAGCTCCTGACTGGCGGGGGGAGGATGGCCCGAGTTCTATTGTTAGCTCTGCTGCCCTGCAACTGTGTGACCTTGAGCAAATCAATTAACCCTCTGGACCTACCAGTTCCTTAGCTCTAAAGAGCACGATTAAACTTGATGTTCTCTAAGCTCTCTTCACCTGCAGCATTCTAAAATGTTCAAAGAAATTGATTTTGTTTTTAACAGGTCACAAATGAGAAGTTACCAATAAAGATTTCTTATTTTTTCTGCAATAGGAAGGATCATTAAGAAACACTCATTCAGGCTGAAGGGATTAAGGAAGAAGTGGGGTGTAGACAGGGTACCGCAGGGTGATGAAGATGGAGGAGGAAAAGCTCCTGTGCAGGTCTGACCCTCCTGAGTCTCTAGTGAACCTCAGAGAACACCCTCACAGCCTCTGTGTGCATTTAACTCTCCATGCCCTTTGGCCTGGGGCGAGGTTGAGTATTCTAGATTCATAGGATTCCCTTCTTCTGAAGCTCCTCCAGGGACCCAGTGCTCTCTCCCGCCACCTCTATTTCCTAGAGGAGGGCCCTAACTAGAGGGGAAACATCCAAGGTATTGTCCTATGACACCTAAATTAGGATGACAATTGGAAAGCTTGAAGTAACCTAGGAAAGAGTTTTTCTGTTTTGTTTTTATTTATTTTTGGCTGTGTTGGGTCTTCATCGCTGCTTACAGGCTTTGTCTGGCTGTGGTGAGTGGGCGACTCTGTAGTTATCGTATTCGGGCTTCTCATTGCTGTTACTTTTCCTGTTGCTCAGTATGGCCTCTAGGTGCATGGACTCAGTAGTTGTGGTGCTCAAACATGTGTCCCGCAGCATGTGGAATCCTCCTGGACTAGGGATCGAACCAGATATTGAACCTGTGTCCCCTGCTTTGGCTGGCAAATACTTAGCCACTGGATCACCGGGGAAGTTCAGGAAAGGTTTTTTGATTTTTTTTTTTTAAGATATGTATCTACAAGGACCAAGATAAAAGATGAGGAGACAACAACTGAATTTTATCTGAATTCAGGGAGTTAGAAAATGCCTAAACGAGCAGTAACTGGCTTCAAGGACTCTAGTAAACAGAATCCTAAATCGGTGATGGTGGAAAAGAAGAAGCAGCCCGATTTACACTGCAAAACCCCAAAGCTCATGAACTGGCAGCACTAGGTATCAGTAAAGTGGGGCTAAAATAAGCGATGGAGATAAAATGGATTGATTGAAGGTTCTTTTAAGAAGTTGTCAGTTCCCCAGATTCCCCTCCAAATTTACACAGCCAGGAAACTACCTCTACCCCACCATAGTAGGAGACTAGAGGCCTTCCCTCTGAGGGCAGAGGCATGCTCTCTGGAGAAGGGAAATCTGAGGGTCTTTGAACTGGAGGACATCGGGCCTAACTGAGGGTAGGGGGAGCCACGTGGAAAGCAGGAGGGTGTGAATGTTCACATACTGAATGTTAAAACCACTGGCCCTCTTCTACATTTTAACTCCCAGAATAATGGCAGCCAGGCCTGTACCATCCAAGAGCCTGGAGGAGCCTTCTCTGAGTATTCTGATGCTCAAGAGAGAGACTTCAAAATTCTGACATAGGGATTTGCTAGCCATTGGCCATGCTAAACCTCTGTACAGTGAAATAAACAACTGACGGGCCACAGTCTATGCTCTGAGAGCTTCCAATCAGCATTTTATGCCCTATCCTCAAATATGAGCAGAGGTCAAAAATCACCACACATCTGAGAAAAGCCTCAGAGAGACCAGAACAAACAAAGATAATTTTGAGGAAACAGAGTCTATCCAGGGAGAGAAAAAAAATTTTTTTTAATAACCCAAATTCTCAGAGAGCAGGATATTACATCAATGAAAGAAAGAAAGTATATTTATAAAAAAGAATACTCAGAGAACACAAAGGGAGCCTTTGAAAATTTAAAACATAGTAGTAAAGTTTTTTAAAATTGTTATTCATTTATTTTTGGTTGTGCTGGGTCTTCATTGCTGTTCTGGGGTTTTCTCTAGTTGTGGCGATAGGGGGCTACTCTCTAGGTGTGTGGGCTTGTCATTCAGGTGGCTCCTCCTGTTGCAGAGCATAGGCTCTAGAACTCAGGATCAGTAATTATGGCACACCTATTTAGTCACTCCGAGGCTTGTGGGATCTTTCCGGACTAGGGATCAAACCCATGTACCATGCATTGGCAGGTGGATTCTTATCCACTGTGCCACCACACAAATCCCAAAAGCTTTTTTTTTCTTAAGTTAGTAAAAAGATGGAAAAGAATAGTGCCCTATGATGTGAAACAAAAGGACAAGAGGATGGAACATTGGATAGAAAAAGTAAGACAATGGGAAGACCTATTCTGGAAGTATAACATACAAATAAAGAGTCCCGAAAGACGGAACAGAGAAAACAGAGGTGAGGAAATAATCCTTGAAATGATTCAGGATAATATCCTAGAGTTTGCAAATTGAAAGAGCCTATATAGTACCCAACATGGCTGTCTAAAATAGGCCCACATGAAGGCATATCTTAGTGAAATTTCATAACCCTTGGGGGTTCCCATGTGGCACAGTTAGTAAAGAATCTGCCTGCCAAAGCAGGAGACGCAAGAGATGCAGGTTTGATCCTTTGGTCGGGAAGATGCCCTGGAGAAGGAAGTGGCAACCCACTCCAGTATTCTTGCCTGAAAGTCCCATGGACAGAAGAGGCAGGCTAGAGTCCATGGGGTCACAAAGAGTCAGACATGACTGAGCACACACACACACACAGGGACAAGCAGAGAACACCTTCAAGCTTCTAGAAGGAAAATAAAAATGAAAAACATTTTGATAGAACATATAGAAACTTGAAAATGACACAAACAGAAATATACCCCGTGTTCTTGGATTGGAAGGATTAATACTATTAAAATGACCACACTACCCAAGGCAATCTACAGATTCAATGCAATACCTATCAAAATACCAATGACATTTTACAAAAGTAGAACAAATAATTTAAAAATGTACATGGAAACAGAAATGACCTCATATAGCCAAAACAATCTTGAAAAAGAAAAGCAGAGCTAGAAGAATCATGCTCCTTGTCTTCAAACTATGCTACAAAGACACAGTTATCAAAATAGTATGATACTGGCACAAAAACAGAGACAGATCAATAGAACAGAATAGAGATCCCAGCAGTAAATCATGCACTTATGGCCAATTAATCTCTATGACAAAGGAGGCAAGAATATACAATGGAGAAAAGACAACCTCTTCATAAATGGTGATGGGAAAACTGGACAGCCACATGTTTGACAATTCAGGTAGAACACTCTCTAACACCACATACAAAAATAAACTCAAAATGAGTTAAAGACCTAAATGTAAGACCAGAAACCATAGAAATCCTGGAGGAAAACATAGGCAGAACACTCTTTGACGTAAATCATAGCAATATTTTTTTGATTCATCTCCTATAGCAAAGGAAATAAAAGCAAAAATAGACAAATAGGACCTAATTAAACTTAAAAACTTTTGCACATCAAAGGAAACCACTGACAAGTGAAAAGATAGCCTACTGAATGGGAGAAAATATTTGCAAATGATATGACCAATAAAGAGTTAATATCCAACATGTACAAACAGCTCATACCTCAACATCAAGAAAACAAACAACCCAATTTTATAAGTGGGTAGAAGAACTAAAGAGACATTTTTTTCAAAGAGGAAATGCAGATGGCCAGCGAGCACATGAAAAGATGTTCAACATCACTAAGTGTCAGGAAAATGCAAATCAAAACCACAATGAGATGTCACTTCACACCTGTCACAATGGCTATCATCAAAAAGAACACAAATAACAAATGTTGGCAAGGATATTGAGAAAAGGGAACGCTGTTGTACACTGTTGGTGGGAATGTAAATTGGTGCAGCCACTGTGAAAAACCTCCATACTGTTTTTCACAGTGACTGCATGAATTTACATTCCCACCAACAGAATTACCATATGAGCCAGCAATTCTACTCCTGGGTATACATCCAAAAAACAAAAACTCTAATCAAAAAAGATACATGCACCCCAATGTTCAGAGCACCACTATTTACAATAGTCAAGATACAGAGGCAACCTAAATGTCCATCAACAGATGAATGGATAAAGAAGATGTGGAATACTACTCAACCACAAAAAAGAATGGGAGTTTTCCATTTGCAGCAACATGAATGGACTTGGAGTGAATTATGCTAAGTGAAATAAGTCACACAGAGAAATATTGTATGATATCACTTGCGTGTGGAATCTAAATAATACAGCAAACTAATGAATATAACAAAAAGAAGCAGACTGACAAGTATATAGAACAAACTAGCAGTTACCACTGGGGAGAGGGAAAGGGGGAGAGGAAATACAGGGGTAGGGGAATAAGAGATTCAAACTATTGTTTATAAAATAAGCTACAAGGATGTATTGTACAACATGGGAAACATAAGCCAATATTTTATAATAACCATAAATGGAGTATAACCTTTAAAAACTGTGAATCACTCTTTTGTAATGTATATAATATTGCACATCAAATATACTTTAATAACTGATCAATCAATCAAGAATTAGAATTCCTGGGGCTTCTTGAACAAAGCCCCTGCCGTGTGCTCAGCGGTTCCAGCCAAATTTTCAGTGCTTGACTCTTTTCCTTTTTTGGTCACGCCGCAGGGCTTGCAGAATCTCAGCTTCCCAACTAGAGGTTGAACCCAGGCCACAGCAGTGAAAGTACAGAGTCTTAAGCATTGGACCACCAGGGGATTCCCTTCAGTGCTCTACTCTTAAATGTAAGTCAAAGACTGAGGACAAAAGAAAATTATAAATGATGATAGTAGAAGACTGCTGCTGCTGCTAAGTCGCTTCAGTCGTGTCCGACTCTGTGCGACCCCATAGATGGCAGCCCGCCAGGCTCCCCTGTCCCTAGGATTCTCCAGGCAAGAACACTGGAGTGGGTTGCCATTTCCTTCTCCAGTGCATGAAAGGGAAAAGTGAAAGTGAAGTCGCTCAGTCGTGTCCGACTCTTAGCGACCCCATGGACTGCAGCCTACCAGGCTCCTCCATCCATGGGACTTTCCAGGCAAAAGTACTGGAGTGGGGTGCCATTGCCTTCTCCAAGTAGAAGACTAAGTCCTGTTTAAAAGTCTAAAACTCATTCCCCTCTCCACTACATCCTGAGCAACCAGAGGGATGGATGGAGCCAGAGCTAAGGAACTGCTTGCCAGCCATCCCTTTACTTTTCCCTCAGACTTCACCTCTGCCACCCAACCTTTCATTATTCACTGCTACCACCCTCTCTCTCTCTCTCACCCACACACAGATACACATACACTAGCTTAATTTGAGGACATGCATCATGCTGCTTTTCTTGATAGCAAAAATTGTTAATTATGGCTCTGCCCAGGAAATAGGCAAAGATCCCAGGAGCTCAGGCCTTGACAGTAGGGAGTTACACTTCTCTTTGGACAAAGAATCAGGCTAGATTTAGTGACAAATTCTAAACTGGTGTGAGACTTTCTGATTTCCTTGAAGCATAATGCTCCATTGATTGCAAGCTGAGTCATATATCGAATCTGCTACTCACACTGTCAGTGGGAAGTGTAATTCCTGAATGACTCCCAGCAGACATTTATAGATTTTTCAGTCTGTTAAGTTATAAAAGATATTCAAAGTCTTTTTTTTCCTGAAGACCTTTAAATAAATCTTGATCACAACAGCAAGCCATTGAGCATAATTACATTCAACACACTTGGAGTAATCTGCATAGAAGCAAGAGTTAAGTTAATGAGGATAGAAAAACAATCAAGTAAGTGTGTAAAGGAAGAAAGAACAGAGGGCTGAAGACTGTAGTTCCACCTTGCAGTGTGCTCTTGTTTAAGAGGTAGAAGAAAGAAAACCAGCTATTTAAGTAGACAGGACAAAGACGGGAATTAGAACTTGTTTAGGGTGCCAGGAAAGAAAGAAAAGAAAAAAAAATACTTCAACGCCACTCATTATTAGAGAAATATAAATAAAAACTACAATGAGGTATCACCTCACACTGGTCAGAATGGCCATCAACAAAAAATCTACAAACAAGAGATGCTGGCGAGGGTGTGGAGAAAAGGGAACCCTCTTGCACTGTTGGTGGGACTGTAAACTGATACAACCATTATGGAGAACAGTATGGAGATTCCTTAAAAATCTAGGAATAAAGCTACCACATGACCCAACAATCCTGCCACTGTGCATATTCCCTGAGAAAATCATAACTGAAAATGACATATGTATCCCAGTATTCACTGCAGCACTCTTTACAATAGCTAAGACATGGAAGCAACCTAGATGCCCATTGACAGATAAAGAAGTTGTGGTACATATATATGAAGGAATATTACTCAGCCATAAAAAGAATGTATTTGAGTCAGTTCTAATGAAGTGGATGAACCTAGAGCCTACTATACAGAGTGAAGTAAGTCAGAAAGAGAAAAACAAATATAGCATATTAACGCACATACATGGAATATAGGAAGATGGTACTGATGAACCTATTTGCAGGGCAGCAATGGAGAAACAGACATAGAGAAAGACTTGTGGACACAGTGGGGGAAGGAGAGGGTGGGACGAATTGAGAGAGTAGCATGGAAACATACATTACCATAGGTAAAATAGACAGCCAGTGGGAATTTGCTGTATGATGCAGGGAGCTCAAACCCAGTGCTCTGTGACAACCTAGAGGAGTTAGATGGGGTAGGAGATGAGAGGGAGGTTCAAGAAGGAGAGGACATATGTTTACCTATGGCTGATTCATGTTGATGTATGGCAGAAACCAACACTATATTGTAAAGCAATTACCCTCCAATTAAAAATAAGTACTTTTTAAAAAAAAAAAGAAAAGAAAGTGCTAGGAAATTAGTGCTTTCCTGTCCTTGCTCCAGCACAATAGCCCTTAATCAGTGACTAACTAGAGTTGGTGTATAAATATCCCAGATTCCACACCCCTTAGGATAATTCTGAGCCCATGTTCTGCACTGACTCCGAGTTCCTGTGCAGCATTAAGTTCTAGTCACAGTGGTAACTGACTTGATAGGATACCATTTATTGCCTTTGCTCCTTTTTCTTTCTCACTTTCTCTACTGTTGCTTCTTGGCATCATCTACAAAAGACTACGATGAGAAAAGGCCATTGATCAGATAGCCTGGAGATTCCTGAGAGATCAAGATCTGTCAAATGGAAAAGGCAGAAGCGACATAAGGAATTAGAGACAGAAATGGAAAACTCTTGTCAGAAGTTTAGCTTTTAGAGGAAGGAAAGAAACAGGGGATGGGGGTAGTGGCGTTAATGGGGCAATGTTGCTCAGTCACTTAGTCATGTCCGAATCTTTGCAACCCTATGGGCTGCAGCCCACCAACTTCCTCTGTCCAGGAGCCTCTGTTCCTGCCTCAGTTCAGGCCATTAGCATCTCTTACATGAACTATAATGTGCTCCTAAGTCATCTCACTGCTTTTAGTCTTGGGCCATTCAACACATTCTTCACACTTCTGCCAAATAGATTTCCTGCTGTTTAAAACATCTCCAGTCTTTGTCACATGCTTGTGTGTGTGTGCGTGTGTGTGTGTGTGTGTGTGGTGGGGGTGGGGAGTGGGTTATGAGAGAGAGAAAGACTATAGAAGGATGTTCATGGGGAAAATTGTGTCAAGGACCCCAGCTTTCTGGGTCCTTTCCCATCTCCTTTCCTGTAGGTTCAAAACAAGAAAATGACTCCTCCAAAGATAATGAATCTTTTTCTGGGGTCAGCCCCTGTGAACCAGGGAAAAGATAGGAAAGACATCCCCTGGTATTTTTCATCTATGGATGACAGCCACCAGTGGTCCCCTGGTATTTTTCATCTACGGATGACAGCCACCAGTGGAGTGCCCACAGTTAAGAAGCAGAACTGAAGGAGAGTCATGCTACAAAGACAGAAAGCTCAAGGTTCAGGAGCCCTCCTAAGGTAAGCATCTTCAAGGCAAAGGCCAACTTGGCAAGACAAAAGAAGGTGATTTCTTTTTTCTTAAAAAATTCTTGTTTCAAAAGTTGTTTATGGACTGAGGAGGGAGACATTCCCATCCTAGATCTCATACGGGCCAACAACATCTCCCAAGACAGTGGTCTTCAACCTGAGGCTTGTATAGCTCTAGAGGCACATGAAGATTTTCTTATTTCTTTTCTTCTAAATGACTGATGTGGGTTTGCATCCTGTCCTACCTACTATTTTACGGTTATCCTTCTCCTTCTTTACAAAGGAGAGTCACATCTGTCACTCATCCTGAATCTTACTATGGTGTACCAAAAAAGGGTGTGAGTATACTGGGGTGGAGGAATTTGATAACTTTGTATTGGTGCTGAGGTGAATCACTAGATTACAAAACTTTTTGTAAGCAAGGTGTTTCTTATTCTTTCTTCAACAAATTGAAGGAGGATCTAATCAAGTTATCAGCTGACAGCTCAAAGGAAATAAATTTTTATATTATATAATTCTATTATTTTGTGGCATATAACTTAAAGGAGTTTGAAGCCCTGAGTGACATTTATTTATAACAAAATGCTTTCCATTTCCATCATCTCATTCATATAAATAATAAGATTTCTCAGAGCTCACACATATATAAGCAAACAAAAAAGAAATACGGTTGCTACTGGATGCTATCTTGTTCCAGCAATAAATAATTTTCATCCATGCATTCATGAACTAATTTTTTAAATAGCCCTCCACTTCATTAATAAGCTTACTCCAACTAATTTTAATCTTGATGTTTAGTATTACTTATCAAAACTTGGGATATATTTATATTGTTTTAATCAAATAAGTACTTATATTAATTGTAATGATAACTTGATCCAGAAGAAATATTTAAATAATTAGTCTAATGTAGGCTAATGGTCACAGCAAACGTTTTAAAATTCCATTTCAATTTATATATACAATTTTGTCACAGAGGTGTATGATACTGTGATCAATAAAAGACTGACAAGCATAAAAATATACTTCTGTGAAGGAAGCGAAATGGAAATCTAAGTTCGAGGAGAAAAAAATGCAATGAAATTTTGCAGTACAAAATTTTCTACTGAAAAAAAGGCTGTTCGTGTATGTTTTAAATGGACATTGGTTGGAGGATGGTACTGCATTGCTTTGGTATTTAAATTCTACTGGATTCATTTAAAAGAGTGAAATAACAGTTTATTTTAAAATGCCAATATTTATAAAGTACCAGAAAGTATATCCTTTGCCGTGATTAAACTTATGATAAACATTTTAAAGTTCAACTTAAAAATATGCAAAAAAATGCACAGGATATATAGTTTTCAAATTATTTTAGGGAACATAAGAGCAAAAATGTTTGAAGCCCACTGAGTTAAGACTGTTTTATTTTGTTTTAAGTTAACCATCACCATAAAAGAGCTCCCAGTCCTGATAATGCTCCTTATCACTGAGGATAAACTTCTTAGCATTGAGCCAGGCTCATAAAGTTCTATCTGCCTACTTCAGATTCCACCAACTTCCTATTTGGCCAATCCCCTCCTTTTGCCTCATTTTCCACTTGGCCGCCCTCTCACATGGGATCCTTACAACTCCTCCCCAAACCACCATCTCATTCTGTACCTCAGGCCTTTGCTCAAACTTCTCCTCTGCCTGGGATGCTCCTCAACTCTCCCCTCAGTTCCGCTTCTCCATCCAACAGGGAATTTCTGCCTCAAACTGTCATTCATAACTGGTCATTCATTAGCATGACCAACTATCCCAGTCTTCCCAGGACTGAAAGGTTTCCTCAGAATGAGGGACTTTCAGCAATAAAACCAGAACGGTCCTGGGCCAACCAGGATATTTGGTCACTTCACTATTCTGTGTTCAAGGAATTCACGATGTGGTTTGGGAAAAGCGACCCCAACTTTAGGGTGTTAGGGTCTTTCTTCTTCCTACTGACCACCTCTCACCTGTGGGAGATAATCACTCTTCTGTGTTCTTAGAGCCGTTTCTTAGGATAATACAATTCAAATGCTGTGACCCTTTAAGCTACTGTATTCCCAATTATCAACTCACACTTCAAAGAGCAGTTCCTTTGTGATCTTAAAAGAAACACTCCCTTCTAATTAATTAAACTCATTAAGCTTGCATATTCAACTCCTGCCAGTGCATGCCTTAGATCACTTCAAAATAATTGATCTGCAAAGATTGGGGTTTGTAATCTCCTAAATATAATTTTGAGAGGAGCATTATAAATTTCCTGTGACTGTATGAGTGTTGGGGGGGGGAGGTGGAAGATGGAAAGTTGAGTGTAAGTCATTGAAGTGTTTCCAGAATTTCTCAAGGTCAGAATGTGATCAGGAGTGGAGAAGCCATAGAAACGTGTTACCTGACTGAGCTTCAGTATCCAATCCAGTAAGCATGATAGCATCTACTTTATTGAATTATTGAAAGAGGCAGCATAACAACTTGGTTAGGAACACAGATCCTGGAGTTAGGTTGTTCTTGGCCTGAAATTTGTCTCTCTAGCTTACTAGCTATATGACCTTGGGCAAGTCACTAGAACATCTCTGTATCTCAACTTCTTTATCTGTAAAATGGGGACAACAATAGAAGATGCCTCATAGGTTTCCCATGAGGATTAAATGAATTAATATGTGCAAAGTGCTTAGAACAGTGCCTGGCACACAGCAAGTGATATAAAAGTGTTTACAAAGAAATGCATGGAAAATGCCAGGAGCATTAACAGAAGCCTGGGATATATACCTATATATAAACTATTATTGTTTTTATAGGCATTCTTTCTTAGCTAGAATCTCTAAACTTTCAGAGAATAACTGGATTCAGCAGAAGTTCAACAAATTACTGAACCATGAGAATAGATTTTCTACCTCTCTACTGAGAGTTCTTTTTGCTCAAATTATTTAGGGCTCACTGAGAAAAGATTTTGAGAGATAGATTGTTTTTTTTTTCCATTGATAAGAAAATCTGACAATTGACAATAGAATTATTTTAGATAAACTGTCTTATATTAGCAAGGGCATCCCTGAGGTTTTCATTCAAATATTTCATTTCTATCATTGTTCTGCTTGCAAGGGAAGGGAGGCCAGCATTTGCAGCATGGTTCAGAGTCCAGGTCAGCAGGCAGCCTTCCTCAGCAGGGCTCCCCTTGGTACACAGGACAGTGAAACCAATTTGGGGTTACCATGGTAACTAAGGGAGGTTCTGGAAATTTTTCCAAATGAAACATCCATTCAGGGCACCAACAGGCATGGCCTGGGGGGAGGAGGGAGTGGGGAGAGGGACAAAAATGCACTGTCCCTGACTCCACCAAGTTCACAAGTCTATTGGATAGAAAGAGTTTTATAAAAAACCAGTGTGTTAAAAAGATGCTTTTTAAAAACATTTTAAAGCTTCTGAAATCAGATGTGTCAATGGATGATGGGTTCTCCCTATTAGTAATATATATAGACCCAGATATCTATTACTAAGTTAATAGATTAAAAGATGTCTTACAATCTGTAACTTCTTGGAACTGAAGAAATTTGGTATACTGCTGTGCCCTGTGCTATGACTGAAGCCTGTACAAAGGACAGAAGGGACCAAGTGTTAGAGGGAGGGAAAAATAGCAGAAATGTAGTTTAGCTCCCCAGGAAACTTTCTGCAAATTTCTGCCTTGGTTCTGAATTATTTGGATACAGAAAAAGATACAGGACCGTACCAGCAGGATGCAAATCAAATTCCCCCTACCTTCTCTCTCTTTCAACATGCCACACCAGCCTTACCTTATGATACGGAGATGACAGAAAGATGAAAGGAATAGAACTTGGGTGGCAAGGCTTATGCCCACAGATGGCCATCTGTGAGCACTGGTCCCTGGCTCTTGCAGCCCAGACAGCAAGAAGCAGACCTGCTGAGGAGGCTCTGTCTGTTGCATCAGCTTTTAGTATGGCTACTCTCAGGGGCACCTTCAGTCAAACTAATAAGAAACCCTACATACACTATAAAGTGCCAGCACCGCACTCTTCCTTGTGAACTGGAGGGAGAGTACTGTCCACAAACCAAGAACAGCAAACACTTAATAGACCTTTCTGTGTTAAAACTCTGACACTGTTCTAAGAGGCTTACACAGTGAATTCATCTAATACACACAACAACTTTATAGATATGACTATCCCCATTGTGGATTTCCCAGGTGGCTCAGTGAGTAAAGAATCTGCCTGCAATGCGGGAGACTCGGATTCAGTCCCTGGGTTGGGAAGATTCCCTGGAGGAGGGCATGGAAACCCACTCCAGTATTCTTGCCTGGAGAATCCCTATGGACAGAGGAGCCTGGTGGGCAATGGTCCATAGGATCGCAAGAGTCAGACATGACTGAAACGACTGAGCATGCATCCCCATTGTGGTCTTCCCTGGTGATTTAGTGGTAAAGAATCTGCCTACAATGTAGGAGACTTGGGTTCAGTCCCTGGGTTGGGAAGATCCCCTGGAGGAGGGCATGACAACCCACTCCAGTATTCTTGCCTGGAGAATCCCCATGGACAGAGAAGCCTGGCTGGCTAGAGTCCATAGAGGGTTGCACAGAGTTGGACATGACCGAAGCAATTAAGCAGCAGCAGCAGTAGCATCTCCATTGTACTGATTAGACAATAAAGGCATAGAGGTGAAATAACCTGCTCTCAGCACCACACTCTACAAAGTGCTGAGATGTGAACTCAGTCTGAATTTAAAGTCCAAGTTCTCTACCTTCTGCTGCCTCTCAGGCTTGCTGTGAGTTAGACAAGCGCATATGGGGATCCAGGACCATACAGACAGCTCTTAACTTTGCCTTTCATGGTATATTCCCATCCTTAGAGACTAGAGAGCAGGGAGAAGAAATAAAGGTGGGCAAGGCTTCTATTGAACTTGAATGTCTAGCCACTGCTGCTGGTGTGGGATCAGGTAGGGTGAGGGTTCCTGACACTCAGGCCACCTTATGTGGCCAACTTCTCATAGATAAAAAAGAAACCTTCCCTTTTGCATCCTTTCCAGCCCTTCATCCACAGGCCTTTCATTCATTTACCCAGAGGTCTTCAGGGACCAGTAATATAACACAGAGAGCTAAAGAACAAATGCTCAAATTCAAAAACATGAAAGCCTATGACTGACAAAGAAAACACTTCTGGAGACAGAATATAGACTGGGAAGTTGCCAGCTTGCTATCACTGGTCTATTTCTTATTTATTTATTTTTTGACTCTGCTGGGTCTTTGTTGCTTTGTGAGCTTTTCTGCAGTTGTAGTGAGCAGGCTACTCTCTAGCTGTGGTTCACAGGCTTCTTGTTGAAGTAGCTTCACTTGTTTCAGAGCAGGAACTCTAGGCGTAGGGGCTGTAGTCCTCGCAGCTCCCAGGGCTCTAGAGCACAGGCTCAGTTGTTGTGGCTCAAGGGCTTCACTGCTCCACGGCACGTGGGATCTGCTTGGACCAAGGATCAAATTGGTGTCTCCTGCATTGGCAGTCTGATTCTTTACAAGTGGTCTATTTCTTTGCTCCCCGCTCATAGCCAGAGACTCACTTGCAATGCAAGAGACCCAGATTTGATTCCTGGGTCAGGAAGATACCCTGGCAAAAGAAATGGCAACCCTCTCCAGTATTCTTGCCTGGAGAATTCCATGGACAGAGGAGCCTGATGGGCTACAGTCCATGGGGTCACAAAAGTCGGCCATGACTGAGCACAAGAGAGCACCCCTTTCTGGTGCTCAGCCTCTAAGGAGCTGTCACCTTGGCATCCTGTCCCATCCTAATCCCTTGAGGGATAGCCCAGGGGAGGCTTTGTTGATCTGGGTCTTAAAGGATGGGTATGAGTTTGCCAGGGAGGAGTTTGACAATGAAGAAAAATGGAGAAAGAAATAGCAAGAGCAGGGACCTCCCTGGTGGTTCAGTGGTTAGGAATCTGCTTTGCAACGCAGGGTACGTGGGTTCCATCCCTGGTCAGGAAACTAAGATCCCACATGCCTCAGAGCAACTAAGCCCACACACCACAACTAGAGAGCCCTTGCCCCACAATGAAGAACAAACACAGTCAAAATAATAAGAATAATAATAGCAAGAGCAAAGACTGAGAGGTAGATCACTTATGAGACTGCTTGAGGATTTGTGGGTGATTTTATGTGACTGGAGAGTATGGCCTTTGGGGGAGGCTGGAGAGGGAGGCAGGGCAAGGTATCAGCAGGATTCCAGCATCTACTGAAGAAACTTAGCTTTGACACTGGAGTTGTGAGAAAAGATCTCCAAGATTTTAAGCTAGAAAGTAGGATACTTTGACTTCTATTTAGAATCTTCACCCTGACAGCTGTAAGGAAATGATTAGAGCCAGTAGGGAGCTGCCAGGAGGCCAGGCTACTTGAACCAAAGCAGTGGCTCTCAGGAGAGAGGGCAGAGGTCCCAGGGATAATTAGCTTGTAGGAAGGATGGTGTTCAGTGATGTAGGGGGGAAGAGGAGAGAAAACTGCAGTATGGATAATGTTAGAGCTAGTTCAGGAAAACAGTCTAGAACATGTCACTTGAATGTCTTTGTAGAATCTGTATCATTTTGACTTGAATTTATCCTTGAATTGACTCAAACTAATATGAGTAAATCCCTGTAGAACTGCTTTAAAAGTTCATTCTGTTCTAGTACAGTTGTAACTGAGATTAACAGTTACAGTTTCCTCTGTAACTGTAGCAGAGGGCAAAAAAAAAAGCACAGAACCCATTTGTGAGGAAATGCGGAGGGAATACAGGCAGTAACATGGCAGTGGTAGGTGGGCACGTAGCTGGTGTTAGCTCCCATGTTCTCTTGGTTCCTCTCTCTCTCTAACTCTCTCAAAGCTTCCAACCAGCACTGTCCATCTTCAGTCCTCTAGCCTTTAATTGACTGACTCCTCAGAAGCAAGCTGTTGCTGCTGCTAAGTCACTTCAGTCTTGTCCGACTCTGTGCGACCCCATAGACGGCAGCCCACCAGGCTCCTCCGTTCCTGGAATTCTCCAGGCAAGAACACTGGAGTGGGTTGCCATTTCCTTCTCCAATGCATGAAAGTGAAAAGTGAAAGTGAAGTCACTCAGTCGTGTCCGACTCTTCAAGACCCCATGGACTGCAGCCTACCAGGCTCCTCCGTCCATGGGATTTTCCAGGCAAGAGTACTGGAGTGGGGTGCCATTGCCTTCTCTGCCTCAGAAGCAAGCACCTCTGGTCTATTTAGTCAATGCCCTGAAAAGGCAGAATGACACTTAGTCAGATGGATCCCAGTATCTCCAGATACAGGACAATTATCAGGGAGAGAAGGGGTGGGTAGGTAACAGGGAAAACTGCTCTTTGAATCAAGGTCCCCTTGGGGAGATGAGCGGTGGATGGCTCAGTGCTCAGAGGTTTTGTTCAGAATGAACCACAAGGATTGGGAGGCATGAGAGTAAGCTTTGAGCTGACTCACAAGGGACAGTGCCAAGGCACGGGAGACATGAAATTCAGCAAATAAGAAAAGGCCATGATCTTTACCTTTAGGGGTAGGAAACCCAACTGCCTACAGGGACCATGCAAGAGTGAAGTGGGTTGAGGGAGACTGGTACCCTGGAGCAGGTGTGTCTCATCTAGAAGGGGCAACTCCCACGCAGCTCCAGCGAAGACCATGTGGCAACGTGGGCAGGGAGACTGGTACCCTGGAGCAGGTGTGTCTCATCTAGAAGGGGCAACTCCCATGCAGCTCCAGCGAAGACCATGTGGCAACGTGGGCCCAAGAAAGGGAGAACTGCTAACTTCTCAAGAGGAAGCAGAAGTTCAGAGTTTTATGAGCCATCTCCTGGTCTGGGAATGTTGGCAGTTAATTCAAAGTTTAAAGACAGTGAGTAGGCCAAACAAAGCTCACTTGTGGGATGGATTTGGCCCAACAGCTACCAAGTTCCAATCTCTGCTCGGAAACTGGACATTAAGTTCTGAATTTCAACAATCCAGAGCTAGAACAGGAAAGATGGTGGAGACATCAGGAGGTCGGAAAGGGGCAAATGGTTCATCGGACCTGAGGAGTCATTAGTCTAATTCCTAATGGCATAGATGGGGAAACTGAGGCTCGAGAAGACAAGTACTGAAGGGCACAGAGTTTCAGGGAACCCGTGGCGTTTGTATCAAGAACAAGGAGCTCAGAGCAAGCTTGAGAAAAGCAGCTCTGAGCCGGCCTGAATGGCATTTGCTCCTCTCCCCTCAGTCTCCTGTTTGCTTATTTATTTAGTTCCCTAGTTTGCAGCTGTGACTGATACGTATGTCCTTTTCTGAACTCTGGGTTCTCCCCATTGGGCTCCTGGAGACTGTCTTGGGCTTCATCTGGAGCCCAGCCCAGACCTCTCATCCTGAAGCTGGTGCTATATCTGAGTCTGCTGGCACTGTTCCCCACCCCTGGGCTCCTCTTGGGGCCTGAGCCCCACCTGTGCTGGTGTGACAGGGCAAAAATAGTTACTGTTACTCAGCTGTTACTCTCAGTCTGCCTGAGTCCTGTGTTCTGTCCACTCAGACACACTGCTTCCCAGGATTAATATCTCCTGCAGAGTGGAGACAAAGGCTTGAATATTGGTTTTGAATGTGAACTATAAAATGAGTTTGAGTACATTTCAGTTTGGTCTTTCTCACCCTTTTTGCCCTCTCATAGTCAGGGCCAACTTGTCTGTTAGACACAGCAAGCACAGCATTGAGGATCTGTGACACTTGAAAGGGACCACCAAATTTTCTTTTTTTTTTTAATCAGAATATGGGTTTCCCTAATGGTCCAGTGGTTAAGACTTCATCTTCCAATGCAGGGGTCGCAGGTTCAATCCCTGGTTGGGGAGCTAAGATCCCATATACCTCAGGGCCAAAAAACTGAAACAGTATTGTAACAAATTCAATAAAGACTTTAAAAATGGTCCACATTAAAAAAATATTTTAAAAAATCAGAATAAAAATAAATACAATGACTATATAAAAACGAATCCAGTATACTTAATGCCAGTGAACTGTACACTTAAAATGGTAAATTTTTTGTGATGCATAATAACACACTAAAAAAAAGGTGAATGCAGCCTGGATTGTATTCATCTTTATACCAAAAATCATAAAATACAATTTTTTAAAAAAAAAATTAATGGAAAAAGAGGTCTACAAATTCAAAATGCCAAGGATCATGAAAGTCATAATTCAGCCCTACTAATAATGAATGGTTGGTTAATTCATATCAATGATAAGGTTTGTATTTATGGGCCAAAGCATATGGACTGTCACTTGTCCATGGCTAATCATGTCATGGCCTAATCATGAAGGCTACACACCAAGATCTAGGCTCCCAGCACCTGTCACCTGGTGACAGACAGCTACAAAGATTGTAGATGATTCAGATGAGATGCTGAAGACAGTGGGTGTGAGAACCTTCCACAGTATAGGTTCCCCCTTCACACAGTAAACCCAGACACTTGGAGGTGATCAGTTTTATTCCAAAGTGCATTTCTGATATTTTTTAAAAAATTAACAAGTCTTCCTCTTGGCCTACCGAAACAGCCTTTTGGTGGCTCTCCCTGGCTGGACTTTTGCTCCCGTCCAACCCAGTATGATCTTTGTAAACTTCTATTTCCCCAAAATAAGATTCTTCAGTGACTCCCAATATTTTCATTATTATAAAAACTCGACAGAGATTCCACTTTTACTCAAGCAAGTAAAACAAATGAACTCAAAACTGTTTGAGTTTGGGCTAGAATTGTACCAGCATGCTTGGTTTAATTAATAAATTTTGGGAAAACAAATGCATTTTTCTTCCAGGCCCATGCTGTGTTTTGCAAAGAGGTATCTCACACAAGGGCCCCTGGGGAAAAAATCATGAATGGGTCCTGGGAAGTGCAAAGGTGTGGGGGTCCCTGGAAGTGCCTTGGTAGAGTTGGGAGGGTCAGGCCAACTGTTTCTGTTACTGTTACTGAGCTGTTATTCCAGCCACAGAGAAATTACTGACTAGCTGACTCTGGGACTCCGGGAGAGGGGGAGGGGATGATGAGGAATCATCACATTAAAATTCAATGCAAAGTGAAAGCTTGTCTTGAGCAAGGGTGAATGACTCAGCAAGAAACTTGTTTCCAGGATTTAGTTGCTGCTCTCCACAATTTCTATATTAAACAAAAAGCACATACTTATTATCTACTTGAAATAATTCCATAACTCACCAGATGGCAAGTAAGTAACAAATACATTTCCTGGAATGTGTTTTAAGTCCTAAAGTGAAAGACTGCTTAGGGTCACAGCTACTTGGTGTATCTGGTCTTTGTGAGAAAATTGGCCTTTGGCAGCATGAGAGAGGTTTTGGTGTTTTAAGTCTAGTTCTGCTTGTTCGTCTTTATAGTACGGAGTTATCATCTCCCCCTCCCAATTTGGGGGGAAATCAATAAATACATACTCAGTTCACTCTTTTCTTTATTTTATTATTTTTAAATTTATCTTTATTTATTTATTTTTATTATTTGGCTGCACTGGGTCTTAGTTGCAGCATGCGTGATCTTTAGTTACAGCATGAGAACGCTTAGCTGTGGCATATTTGTTGTAGTTTTCTGACCAAGGATGGAACCCGGGAGTCTTAGCCACTAGACCAGTAGGGAAGTCCCTTCTTAATTCATTTAAGTAGTACTTATTAGATGCTTTCACTATGCTATTCTGGACCTAGGAGCCACAGCAGTGAACAATTCAAGGTCCTTAATGAAAGCTATTTGGGAATTCAGGTTTATGTGGTATAGGTGGGCATGTGACCTTGGTTATTTCTTAGCATAATCTCTCCCCTTAACTACCTACCATTCAGTAACTGACTCAGAAATGTGCCCGTGTCTTAGATGAGGTTCCCTAGATGAAGAACCTGAGGCAAGGATTCAGAGGTAAGAAAGACAGGGTGTGCTCTTAGGAGAAATATGTAACGGGGTGAGGGAAGAAAGATAAAAAAGAAGAAGGAAACAAGCAGAGAGCTGGCGTAGAAGAATATGGAGAAACAGAGTCCTGATGACACTGTCTCACAACCAGCTGTATAAAGAGGCAGGTAGCCTTGGACATAGGTGATGTTCAGCTGGGCAAAGTATAAAAGCTGAGTCCAGGGGGCACAGATGTTTAAAGAGAGAACCGAAGAAGAAACACTCATGGAGGATGCTAGGAGGTCAGAGAAACAAGAATCTAAACTGAAGAAGAGGTTTTGAGCCTGGGTCAGTAAGGCTTTGCATAAATTCATTTAGGGAATTAGTGTAGTGGAATATCCCTGGGTGGCACCTTCCCCCTTTTCTAGATCTCCTGCAACTGTGAAATGGATATGTTCATTTTTGCCTCAAAAACAATCCTCCCCCACCACCCATGGACATGATCCTTTGCATAGTTCCTGCTCACTCTGGAGTTCTGTCTCCTCTGGCCACAGTTTATTAGAACCTATGGAAATCAATCCAAAGGCAACCAAATTCTCTGATTAATCTAAGCTGAAAAGCCAAGTAATGACTCTGATGAATATTTTAACAAAAAACCATAGAGTGTGAACCTAAATCAGCACAGGAACAAGTCAGCACCATAGCTAGCAGGAAACAAAAATAAAGAAAGAAGGGTCACCTTGAGAAGAAAGAAGAAACTGGTCCTCACAGAGAAACAGGTTAATAAAGCAAATGCAAAAGAAGCAGAAATCAAGAGCCATATCACTTTGTGAGAACTGCAGGGGTAGCTTTGTTACTGAGTCCAAGCTCACTCTGTTCACTGCACGACAGGCCAGTGAATCCCAGAGACAAAGTTGAGGCAAGGAAAAGGACTTTATTCCGAAAGCTGGCTGACCAAGAAGAAGGCATACTAGTGTCTCAAAGTAACCATCTTGTCAGGGTCTGGGTGCCAGTTTCTTTTGTAGGGTCAGAGAAAGAAGCAACAAGGAACTAAAGTCAAAAGGCAGAATAGAGAGGGAGAGCAGGATTGAGAGGGGAAATAAAGTGAAAGGGTCTTCAGTGTTGCATAACATCTCCAAGGGATTGACCAGCCTGTGGAAGTGGTGTGTTAATCTCTTCCTTTCGTTATAGCTTTTCACAGGTGGGCAGGGTCAGATTATCTCTCTCTGAGCTGAACAAAGGCATTGCAGTTTACAGTCAGGCAGAGGGACAGGGTCCTCTGAGGCAGGCCATTATATATGACTGTAATAACAAAAGCAATGAAAAGCAAGTCAAAGAAACAGTTCCAACATGGAGTCAGGCTTGGCTTCTTCTCTGCAACAGTTTCTCATCCTGACTTTCTAGTTTGAGTCCCATGTCACCAGTGCAGCCTCATTTCCTGCCCTCAGATGTTTAAGACATTGTTCATTGATCTCTTACAATAATATATTCTTCACATAAGCTAACTCAAATGACCTCCTGTTATATGACCAGCCCTGTCTGAATTAAGAGACAATATGCTTATTACATCTCTGTGGCTCATTAAACAGATGTGTATTACTTATAGACAGTATGGTAGATGGATTTATTGGCACCAGTTCTTCACCTTTGCCTGCAAACACACCTTTTGCCATGTGACTTTATTGTTCCTTTCATTAGAGGCAGAACATATTTCTCCTTATTGTGTGTAAAGCTTTGTGATTCTCTTTGGCCAAGAGGATATTATTGGACACTGTGCATGGGAAAGCTGGAAATCTGTTCGTGCAATTCAGCTTGGCCTCTCGCATCTCGGCTGTCACCATGAGAACTGTCCTAAGGAACAATTGCCCTCGCAGCCTGAGCCTTAGAGGGAACACATATGGAGCATATCTGAGCCCTATTTTCAATGAAGAGCCAAACACAGGTGAACCCACAGCTTGAAGCAGAGCCAGCCAACCAAATCCAGTCTAGATCAGTCAACTCTCTGATACACAAGCAAAAATAAATGAGTTTGTGATCATTTGCTACACAGAATTATTGTGACTATAGCTCACTAACATGCCCACTAACAATTCCTGGAATATTCCAGCCAAGTAATGCTATTACCACCTTTCTACATGTATTGAAATTTCCTTGGCCTTCCCCTCAGTTCATAGGGGGACCTGTGCGGTGGGCTCAGCTTTGTACATCAGGCCTCACAGTATCCCAGCTATCTTCAGGCTCCACTGGACACATGAACTTCCATTCTCTTCAGGGTCCATGCTAAAATCATCATTCTTCAAGTTCATGGCTCAAGCCTAGCAAGGCTGGTGGATCCTACCTATAGCAGGTGCTGAGTTTCGGAGCCTAACAGCAAAGCAGTGCCAATTACCTTCTTTCTGCCACAACCAGACCATGAGATAGTTAAGTAAGAAGGCCCCCAGACACTGGTAGGTAATTCATTTACATAAATTCTTTTGTTTAATCCTCATAGTAAGTCTTGACATATTATTATAAAGTGGTATATTATCTCCACTTTTCTTTGAAGATTGAGAGAATTTTAGTGTTATGGCCAAGGTCACCAGCTGGTTAATACAAGAATGAAGCAGAACTCCAGTCTCCTAAATCCTAGTTGGTGTTTTTTCCTCTGTATACCAATGTGTCCTCCACCTGGATATGTCCCGTTCCCTTCAGCACACATAAGCTTAACCCAGCTGTGAGGGGACTCAGTAGTCAGAGTCCAGTTCTCTTACTTCAGAGAAGAGATTAAGTGAGTTTAAGGTGGTAGAAAATTGGGGATTGGAATCCAAACCTCATGACTGAAATTGAGGGCATGTTCAGGGCACCAGGCTGTCCTAGCCCTTGGAAGGGACTAAAATTCTTTTGCCAAGGGAAGAGTATCTATTTTACAAGGTCGCACTGTTAGGAGAGACACAAAAAGAAACCCTGCCTGGTGATTGTTCAGTGTATTCCAATTTATGAAACATTTTCACATCTAAGATATCCTTTGAGCCTTCCAGCAGCCCTGGAAGTCACCAAGTTCTGTGCCCTGTGTCATTTCTCCCTGGAGACTCAGAGTGATTGAGTGTTCCACTCGAAAAAGAACTGGGACAGGAGGAGGGCTGGCTTCTGTGCTGACCTATCTGTTCTGCCTCTTGGTTACATACAAGCTGAGAGAGGCCCTTCCTGGAGACTCCGCCGCACCCTGCAAATGCAGGCTGGGCTGCACTCACCCTTGGCCTCTGTTGGCTCTGTGTTTCTTGCATTTCAAGGAGCCAGCAGGCTGAGGGCCAGAAGAAGATCTCATTAAGGAATATGAAACATATGCTTCACCGCTCCTTTGTTGCTGTCAGACAAGAAGACTGAAGAATTAAGTGTTGATGAATTTCTGGAAGTGAACAAAGATAGTGCCAGAGTCAAGAAGGCAAGAGAAAACACCAACTTTTTTAAAATGACGAAATCCGAACTTAAAGAGACTGTGAGGTTTCAAGCAACTGACTAGTTGTCCAACCTTGGAGTGATTCCTCTACTCTCCTCCATACTCGAAAGCTTGAAAATGTTATTTTGAAAACATATCCTCCAAGGATTAGCAATGCTTTTGTGGGACTAGTCAGTGATGAATCAGAAATTTAAAATGAACTTCTAAAATTTGAAGTTAGGATTCTCCAACTGTTTTTACTTTTCTGAAATACAACGTTGAAGACTACCTCCTTCCATCTGGGCAGCCAGGCCACTCGGCTGTGGTGAGTGTCTCCTTGGTGAATGTCATAGACATGGTAACCTGCCATTCAGATCCCCTTCATTGCAGGATTGCTGTCCCAGCTACTGGGAGTGCTGTTAGCAGAGAGCCTTGGGCCTTCAGTTCCTTCAGAGGTTGTCTTGTCTGTAGAGATTTGCTTCACCTAAGGTCAGTCTTTCAGAGCAGGCCATATTCAACGAAGAAAGATGCAGGAAATAAAGACCTAGCCACCTCAATCCAACTTGGGAAAACTTTGATGGGCCATTCTCACTCTTATACTCCGTTTGAGGGAGCCAAGGCTACTGTTGGGCTTGCACTGGAGTTTGGTTTCTCACTCTGTCAACTCCTGCTTCTTTCCCCTTTGTTCAGCAAGGGTTGATTCCGAGGGCACTTCCCCATAAATAGCCAGCACACTAAACTCCATTTTCAATCTGCTTACTGGAGAATATAATTTGAGATAAATTGTTTCAATATTTTTTCAACCTTTAGATGATTTTTAGAGCAGGTTTAGGGTCACAGCAAAACTGAGCAGAAGGTAAAAAGATTTCTCACAGAACTCCCTGCCCATCACACACACAATCTCCCCCAATATAAAAATCCCACATCACAGTGATTCATTTGTTACAACTGATAAACCTACATTGACACATCATTATCACCCAAAGTTCATAGTTTATATTAGAGTACTATGTGCTGTGCTGTCCTTAGTCACACAGTCATGTCCAACTCTTTGAGACCCAATGGATTGTAGCCTACCAGGCTCCTCTGTCCAAGGAATTTTCCAGACAAGAATACTGAAGCAAGTTTCCATTTCCTACTCCAAGGGATCTTCTCCACCCGGCGACCAAACCCATTATCTCTTGTGTCTCCTACATTGGCCAGAGGATTCTTTACCACTGAGCCACCAGGGAAGCCCCATTAGAGTTCTGCGTGTGTGTGTGTGTGTGTGTGTATGTATGTGTGTGTGTGTGTATTAGTCACTCAGTCGTGTCCAACTCTTTGTGACCCTATAGACTGTAGCTTGCCAGGCTCCTCTGTCCATGGGATTCTCCAGGCAAGAATACTGGAGTGGACAGCCATTCCCTTCTCCAGGGGATCTTCCCAACCCAGGGATTGAACCTGGGTCTCCTGCCTTGCAGGCAGATTCTTTAATGTCTGAGCCGCCAGGGAAGCCCATAGGGTTCTATAGGTTTTGACAAGTTCATCGTGGTATGTATCAATTATTATGGTGTCATACAGAGTAGTTTTATTGCCCTAAAAACTCCGTGCTCTGCCTGTTCATCCCTCCTTCCTTCCTTTTTTAAAAAATATTTTATTTATTCATTTGGCTTCTTCAGGTCTTAGTTATATAAAGCAACTCTTAAAATGCAGACAGGCAGGATCTTCATCATGTAGGATCTTTTGTTGCCAGGTACAGACTTTCTAGTTGTAGGGTCAGGGGCTCCAGAGCACACAGGCTCAGAATCTGTGGCAAAGCAGGCTTAGTTGCTCTGTGGCATGTGGGATCTTAGCTCCCCCAATACCCGTGTCTCCTGCATTGCAAGGGTTAGGGTTAACATTGCATTGCCCTGCATTGCAAGGAACACGTGTATTGGGTCCTTTATGAATCACTCTGATATGGGATTTTGATACCAGAGGAGGCTGTGTTTGTGATGGGCAGGGAGTTATGTGAGAAATCTTTGTAACTTCTGCTCAATTTTGCTGCATTGCAAGGCAGATTCTTAACCAATGGACCCCCGTTGGTTAAGGGAGCCCCCCTCCCACCTTCCTTTATTCCTAGCAACCAGTGATTTTTCAATGCTTCTTTAGTTTTGCCTTTTCCAAACTGTCATGTAGTTGAAGCCATACAGTAGGTAGCCTTTTCAGATTGGCTTCTCTCACTTAGTAATATATAGGTAAGTTTCTTCCATGTCTTTTCATGGCTTGGTGGCTCATTTCTTTTTAGGGCTGAATAATAATACACTGTCCAGATGGACCACAGTTTATTTATCCGTTCACCTAGAGAGGGACATGTTGGTTGCTTCCAAGTTTTGGCAGTCGTGACTAAAGCTGCTGTAAACATTCCCATGCAGATCTTCATGTCGACATACGTTTTCAATTTCTTTGAGTAAATACCAAGGAGTGTGATTGCTGGATCATATGGTAAGAGTATTTTTAGTTTTGTAAGACACCTGCCAAACTGTCTTCCAAAGTGGCAGGACTATTTTGCATTCCAACCAGCAATGTAAGAGAGTTCCTGTTGCTCCATATCCTCATAGCATTTGGTGTTGAAAGTGTTCCAGATTCTGGCCATTCTAATCAGTATGTTGTGATATCTCATTGTTGCTTTAATTTGCACTTCTCTGATGGCATGTGCTGTAGAGCGTCTTTTCATATGCATATTTGCCATTGTGTATCTTCTTTGGTGACAAGTCTGTTAAGGTCTTTGGCCCATTTTTAAATTGTGTTGTTTTCTTAATGGTTGAGTTTTAAGAGTTCTTTTGGATAATGGTTCTTTATCAGAGGAGCCTTTTGCGAATATTTTCTCCCAGTCTGTGGCTTGTCTTCTGATTCTCTTAGCATTGTCTTTTGCAGAGAAGAAGTTTTTAATTTTACTGGAGTTCACTTTATCAATTATTTCTTTCATGGATTGTATCTTTGTTGCTGTTGCTAAAAAGGTATCATCTTACCCAAAGTCATCTAGTTTTTCTCTTGTATTATCACCTAGGCGTTTCATAATAAGCTTTGTATTTTATGCTTAGGTCTATGATCCATTTTGAGTTAATTTTTTTTGAAGAAAATAAGATCTGTGTCTAAATTTTTTTTCTTTGTGTGGATATCCAATTGTTCCAGCACCATTTGTTGAAGATACTGTATTCTTTCTATTGTATCATCTTTGTTCCTTTGTCAAAGATGAGTTTATTAGGACATGGGGAAAGGGGATGAGAGGGTGAAATGTATGGAGAGATTAACATGGAAACTTGCATTACCATATGTAAAATAGATAGCCAACGGGAATTTGCTGTATGTCTCAGGAAACTCAAACAGGGGCTCTGTATCAACCTAGAGGGGTGGGGAGGGGAGGGAGATGGGGATGAAGTTCAAGAGGGAGGGGATATATGTATACCTATGGCTGATTCATGCTGAGGTTTGACAGAAAACAACAAAATCCTGTAAAGCAATTATCTTTCAATTAAAAAATAAATTTTAAATAAATAAATAAATTTTTAAAAATAGAAAAAAAAGATGAGTTGATTATATTTATGGGGGCATATTTCTTTTTTTTTTTATAAATTTATTTATTTTAGTTGGGGGCTAATTACTTTACAATATTGTAATAGTTTTTGCCATACATTGACATGAATCAGCCATGGGTTTACATGTGTTCCCCTTCCTGGACCCCCCACCCACCTCCCTCCCCATCCCATCCCTCTGGGTCATCCCACTGCCCCAGCCCTGAGCCCTTGTCTCATGCATCGAACATGGAATGGTGAACATGAACTCTCAACTCTATTCCATTGATCTATTTGTCTATTCTTTTGCCACTATTGCACCATCTTGATTACTGTGGCTTTGTGGTTAAGTCTTGAATCTGAATAATGTCAATCCTCTACTTTGTTCTTCTCCTTCAATATTATATTGGTCACTCTGGATTTTTTGCCTTTCAATGTAAACTTTATTTAGTATTTAAAATTCTTAATTTTATTTTCCTCTGCTTCATTGTGATATAATTGATATAAAACATCGTGTAACCATAAGGTGTACAAGTAATGGTTTGATATATGTATATACTGTGAAATGTTTGTCACAATAAGGTTAGTTAACACATCCTTCATCTCACATAAGTACCATTTTTGTTGTTCATCTTATGGTGAGAGCACTTAAGATTTACTCTCATAGCAACTTTCAGGTATACAGTATTGTTAACTATAGCCACTGTGCTGTACATTAGATCCCTGGAACTTATTCACCTTATAATTGAAACTTTGCATCCTTTGGCAGACATTTTCCCTACCTCTTATTCCCTGATAACCATCAATCTGCTCTTTATTTCTATGACATCAATACTTTTAGATTCCATGTATAATTGAGATCATACAATATTTGTCTTTCTCTGTCTTGTTTATTTCACTTAACATAATGCCTTCTAGATTCATTCATTTTGTTACAAATGGAAAGATTTTTTTCTGACTGACTAATATTTCATGCAGTTTTATATATATATATATATATATATACACACACACACATACAGTAACCCACATTTTATTTATCCCTTCATCCATTGATGGACACTTAGTTTGCTTTCTTGTCATGGCTACTGTGAATAATGCTGCAGTGAACATGAGAATGCAGTTATCTCTTCAAGATAAAGATATCAGTTCCTTTGGCTATATACCCAGGAGTGGGAACGCCAGATCATATGCAGTTCTATTCTCAAGTTTTTGAGAAACTTCCATACTGTTTTACATAGTGGCTGCACCAGTTTACATTCTCACCAACAAATCACCAAGGTTCCCTCTTCTCCACGTTCTCATCAGTCTCTGTTATCTTTTTTTTTTTTTTAATGATAGCCATTCTAACAGGTGTGAGGTGGTATCACATTGTGATTTTGATTTTCATTTCAGTGATGATTAGTGATTTTGAGCCCCTTTTCATGTATTTGTTGACCATATGTATGTTTTCTTTGGGGAAATGTGTATTCAGACCCTTTACCCATTTTCTAATTGGATTATTTGTTTTTTCCCTATTGAATAGTATAAGTTCATTATGTATTTTGGATGTTAACCCCTTAACAGATATATGGTTTATAAATATTTTCTCCCCTTCCTAGGTCACCTTTTCATTTTGTTGATTGATTCTTTTGATGTGCTTTTTAGCTAATCATAGTCCCACTCATTTATTTTTGCTTTTATTGCTTGTACTTTTAGTGTCACATCCAAAAAACCATTGCCAGGACTGATGCGTGTGTGCTTTCCCTTGTTTTCTTCTAGAAATTTTATATTTTCAAGTCTTATGTTTATGTCTTTAATCCATTGTAGGTTAGTTTTTGTGAATGATGTAAGACAGGGATCCAGTTTCATTCTTTTTTGAATGAATATCTTATTTTCCCAACATCATTTATTGAAGAGAATATATTTTCCCCATTGCATATTAGTTGACTACATATGTTGGGATTTATTTCTGTGATCTCAATTCTCTTCCTGTGATCCAATTCTCTTCCTGATCCAATTCTCTTCTCTTTCTGTGTATGTTTCTATGCCAGTACCATGTCGTTTTGATTAGCGTGGCTTTGTAATATAATGTGAAATCAGGAAGCATGATATCTCAAGCTCTGTTACTTCTCAAAATGGCTTTGCCTATTTGGGGTCTTTGTGATTACAAATGAATTTTAGGATTGTTTTTCCTATTTCTGACAAAAATGATATTGGAATTTTAATAGGGACTGCTTTGAATCTATAGATGGCTTAGAATAGTGTGGACACTAACAATATTAACTCTTCTAATCCATGAACAATAGACATCTTTCCATTTATTTATATCTTCTTCAAAATTCCCCTCAATCAGCTCAGTTCAGTCACTCAGTTTGTCCGATTCTTTGCAACCCCATGGACTGCAGCATGCCAGGCTTCCCTGTCCATCACCAACTCCCAGAGCAAGCAAACTCAAGCTTGCTCCCATTGAGTCGGTGATGCCATCCAAGCATGTCATCCTCTGTTATCCCCTTCTCCTCCTGCCTTCAATCTTTTCCAGCATCAGGGTCTTTTCCAATGAGTCAGTTCTTCACATCAGGTGGCCAAATAATTGGAGCTTCAGATTCAGTGTCAGTCCTTCCAATGAATATTCAGGACTGATTTCCTTTAGGATGGATTGATTGGATCTCCTTGCAGTCCAAGGAAGTCTCAAGAGTCTTATCCAACACCACAGTTCAAAAGCATCAATTCTTTAGCACTCAGGTTTCTTTAAACTCCAACTCTCATACTACTGGAAAAACCATAGCTTTGACTAGACAGACTTTTGTCAGCAAAGTAATGTCTCTGCTTTTTAACATGCTGTCTAGGTTGGTCATAGCTTTTCTTCCAAGGAGCAAGCGTCTTTTAATTTCATGGATGCAATCACTATCTGCAGTGATTTTGGAGCCCAGGAATATCTGTAGGAGGATTACCAGCCAAATACAGTCACTAAGGGTTTCCCTTGTGGCTCAGCTGGTAAAGAATCCGCCTGCAGTGTGGGAGACCTGGGTTCAATCCCTGGGTTGGGAAGATCCCCTGGAGAAGGGAACGGCTACCCACCCACTCCAGTAGATGTATAGACCTTTTACTTCCTTCGTTAAATTTATTCCTGTGTAGTTTATTGTTTTTGATGCTATTGTAAATAGAATTGTTTTCTTTATTTCTTTTTCATATAGTTCATTTGTCATTTGGTTCATCTATATTCATCTGGGATATTGTCTTGTAGTTTTCTTTTCTTATAGTATCCTTATCTGGCTGCGGTAAAAAGGTAATGCTGGTCTTGCAAAATGCATCTAAGAGTGTTCCTTCCTCTTCAGTTTTTTGGAAGAGTTTAAGAAGGAATGGCATTCATTCTTTTAATATATTGTTGTATTCAGCCATGAAGCCACCTGGACTTTTCCTGGTAGGATTTGATTACTAAGCAAACTCCTTACTTGTTGTTGGTCTGATTTTCTATTTCTTCATGATTCAGTTTTGGTAGGTTGAATGTTTCTAGGGATTTATCCATTTGTTCTAGGTTGCCCAGTTTTTTGACATATAATTGTTCTTAATTCTTTTATGATCCTTTGTATTTCTGTGATATCAATTGCAATGCCTCTTCTTTCATTTATAATTTTATTTGTTTGAATTCTGTCTCTTTTTCTTGGTAAATCTAGATAAAAATTTGCTTATTGCTTATCTTTTCAAAAGTCAACTTTTAGTTTCATTGATCCTTTCTAATTTTTTTTTTCTATTCTCTATTTCATTTACTTTTACTCTGATCTTTGTAATCTCCTTTCTGCTAACTTTTGGCTTAGATTGTTTTTCTTTTTCTAATTGCTTGAGGTGTAAAATTAGATAGTTTGCTTGAGATCTTTCTTTTTTTTCTTAATGTAGGCCTGTATCACTATACACTTTCCTCTTACCACAGCTTTTGCTGCATTCTGTAAGTTTAAGTGTGTTGTATCTCCAGTTTCACTTTTTTAATTTTAATAGTTATTTGTTTGGCTATGTCAGGTCTTAGTTATGGCACACAAGATCTTCATTTCATTGTGTAAGATCTTTTGCCACAGCACACAGACTGTCTTGTTGTTGTGCACGAGCTCAGCAGTTGTGGCATATGGGCTTATTTGCTCTGTGGCATATGGGATCTGATTAGTTCCCTGACTAGGGATTAAACCTATGTCTCCTGCATTGCAAGGTGGATATTTAACCACTAAATCACCAGGGAAGCCCTTCCATTTTCATTTGTCTCAAAATATTTTTTTATTTTATTTTTTACCTATTAGTTGTTCGGGAGTGTGTTAATTTCCACGTATTTGTTAATTTTCCAGTTTTCCTCTTGTTTTCAATTTGTAGTTTCATACCATTGTGAAATGATAACTGGTGCATTTTTAGTCTTTTTAAACTTGTTAAGATTTGTTTTGTGGCCTAACATATGACTTGTCCTAGAAAATGTTCCATGTTCTTTTGAGAAGAATAATATTCTGTTGCTGTTGGATGAAATGTTCTCTTAGTTCCCCAACCAAGAATTGAACCAAGGCACATAGGAGTGAAAGTGCTAAGTCCTAACCACTGAACTTCCACATAATTGCCTTGAGTATTATTTTCTGATGTGTTGTATTTTCATGTTATGAATTAGTATCCTTTTGTTTCAGTTTGATGGATTCCTTTCATCATTTCTTGTAAGGGAGGACTAGTGATGATGAATTCTGAACTTTTGTTTGTTTGAGAAAGTCTTTATCTTACTTTCATTTCTGCCAGGTAAGATATTCCTGATGACAGTTTTTTTTTTTTTTTCTTTCAGCACTTTAAATGTATCATGCCCCTCTCTCCTGGCCTGTATGGTTTCTGTTGGGAAATGCATGGATAACCTTATGGAGATTCTCTTGTATGAGAGAGAGTCTTTTCTCTTGCTACTTTAAAAATTCTCTCTTTGTCTTTGATTTTAGACTGTTTTACTATAATTTGTCTTGGGGAGGATTGTTTTGAATTGAAACATGAAATTAGCTTCATGGACTTGGATTTCCAAATTTCTCCCCAGATTTGGGAAGTTTTCAGTCATTATTTCTTCAGATAAGCTTTCTACCTCTTTCTCCCTCTCTTTTCCTTCTGGAACTCCAATGATGCATAGATTGTTTATCTTAATGGAGTCCCACAAATCCCATGGGATTTCTTCATTTCTTTCCATTCTTTTTTCTCTCTATTTTCAAATGATCTGTCTTCAAGTGCACTAATTCTTTATTCTACTTGGTCCAGTCTACTGTGGAAGCTCCCTATTGAACTCTTCAGTTTAGTTCTTTAATTCTTTAAAATTTCCGCTTGGCTCCTTTTTATTATCTATCTCTTTGTTAAACTTCCCATTTTATTCTTATGTTGTCTTCCTGATCTCATTAAATTATCTGTTTTCTCTTGTAGCTCTTGAGCATCTTTAAACCAATTATTTTTAATTCGTTATCCGAAAATTCACATGTTTCCGTTTCTTTGTGGTCAGGTACTAGAAGTTTACTGTAGTCCTTTAGTGGTGTCGTGTTTCCCTGATTCTTTGTGATCCTTGTAGCCTTTTACAGGTGTCTAAACATCTGAGAAAGAAGTCACCTCTTCCAGATTTTATGAACTGACTGGTAAAGAAAGATATTCACCTGTGGGTGGGGTACACAAGAGCATGCTGTGACCCAAGGTTTAGTGGTGTAGGGTGTCAAGTGAAGGGATATGTGGCAGCTCCAGATCCATGATGTGTGTGATGACAATGGCTCAGCCTGCTGGGGTCCACAGCATTGACAACCATGTGGTCTTTGATGAGTATTGCGGGGAGTCCACAATGGCTATAAGGGCTGTTGGGTGCTTCCAGGTTATGAAGATTATTGCAGGCACTGGTGGTGGCTGGAGCCAATTGTGTGCACACACTTGGCTGTGGGAGCCAGCTGCAGGTGCCTCTTTAGTGGCAGGGGATGGTTGCTGACACACTCAGTGGTGAGGGCTAGGGCCAGAACTAAGGACCAGGGCCAACTTCAGGGACAATAGCATCTGTGTATGCTGGCTATGCAAGCCTACTCCTATGGCCACAGAATCTATGGGAATGCACATAGCAGTGGAGGCCAATGATAGGAGTTGCGCCAGGGTGTGCAAATTTCACAGATAGAAGGGCTGCAGGTGAGATCAGCAGCGCAAGCCAGTGACAAAAGAGGGGTTTTATATGTGCCAACAAGCAGCCGTGGGGCCTCTGGCTGTTGGCCTGGACTTGTGCAACTCTGAAATCATGCAACAAGTGCATGGCAGTAAAGCCTGGTGACAGTATGCAGGTCAACAGGGTACAGGTGCACAGCTGAAGGGGCTAGCTGCAGTTGAGTTCACCAATGCAGGCCAGTGATAGGAGACAGGGCTGGATTGGGATCCAGAAGCAACTGTGGGGGCTCTGGCTGTTGGTGTGCATTCTTGTGGCTACAGGATCTCACCACAGGCACATGTAATACTATGGAGGTTAGCCCTTGGGGCTAAGTTGGCATTTTCACTTATGCAGGTGTAGAGGCAGGGGCTGGCTGCTTTTATGGATCTTGGGCTGGAGTGGTTGGAGGGAAAGAGACTAAAGAAAGAGCTGGGAGGGACTTAGACAGCTAGTGTCTTCCAATGTGAAAATTGGTGGGGTAAAAACCATTGAAATCTGTAGAGGGTCATTGGTGGCTGTGCTGGCCTTTAGTTTCATCAGTGGTAAATCTCCTGGGGTCCCCTACATAGCTGATCACTGGAAAGTGCAGTGCCTCCTACTGCATGGCTGATAATGGGAGAACTTCTTCCTGGCTGTCTCTATATATCTCTGTATATCTATGTAATTCTGTATATCTCAGCTTTGCTTGTCTCTGGGTGGGGTGAAACTGAACTGGGTCCCTTGAGTATTGCCCCTAAAGTCTGGTTATTCATCCTGCTCTCCCATTACTGATGAGGAGAATTATTTCTAGCTGGAAAATTTTCTCTTGGAGCTGAGCAGTGCTGGCCTAGGGGATAGGATGATGCAGGCAAAATGGAACTGTTAATTCTCCCTTTTTGTGAGTTATTCTCAGGTTTTTTTCCTACTGTGTGGCTGAAATTTCTAAAGTGGAATCCTGAGCTCTCCCAGAGCTGTTTTTGTTTTGGATGCCCTTCTAATTGTCAACTGTTGTGGGAGGACAGAGACTGAAGTCTCCTACACTGTCATCTTGGTGACATCACCCCATACAATTTGGAATCAGCTTATAAATATCCACAAAATACCTTTCTGGAATGTGATTAGGATTGTATTGAACCTATAGATGAAGTTGGGAAGAACTGATATCTTGACAAAATTGAGTGTTCTTATCCATGAACATGGAGTAGCTCTCCATTTATTTAGTTCTTTCTGTATTTCTTTCATCAGAGTGTTACAGTTTTCCTCATATAAATATTGTCCATATTTTATTAGATTTATACTTAATTAATTTGTTGAAAGTTAGTGTAAATAGTATTGTGTTTTTAATTTCAAATTTGACTTGTTCATCATTAATATATAGGAAAGTGATTTTTTTTTATTTACAAGCTACTAATCTAGTATCCTGCAAACTTTCTATAATTGCTTATTAGTTGATTTTTTCAGATTTTCTACATAGATGACCATTTCCTCTGTGAGCAAAGATGGATGTCTTTGTTAAAATGTATATAGTTTCCTTTCCAAGTTACATACATTCTATTTTCTTGTCATATTGCACTAGCCAGGAATTCCAGTATGATAAAAAACAGTGATAAAAAGGAATATCCTTGCTTTGTTTCCAATCATAATAGGAATGTTTTGATTTTCTTATCATTGAGTATGATATCATGTGTAAATTTTTTTATACACATTTTTTGTCAGATTAACAAAGTTTTCCTCTATTCTTAATTTGCTGAGAGTTTTTGTCATGATTGGCATTGGATTTTGTCAAATGCTCTTCCTCCATCTATGGCCATCTACAAACCAAGTTGAGAGACTTCAGAAGAAAAACTTTGCTGACACCTTGATCTTGGACTGTTAGCCACCAGAACTGTTAGAAAATAAATTTCTGTCTAACACAGGACTAATCTTGACCATTTTTTGAGCTGATGATGCTCACTCATGGTACATTGTCAATGTTCTGATTGTAGTGCTACATTTTGAGTTTTATATTGTCCTTGTCCATATCAATGCTTCTGTGCTATGCTTTGTTGCTCAGTAGTGTCCAACTCTTTGTGACCCCATGGACTGTAGCCCACCAGGCACCTCTGTCCTTGGGGCTTCTCCAGGCAAAAATACTGGAGTGGGTAGCCATTCCCTTCTCCAGAGGAACTTCCCAACCCAAGAATTGAACTGGGGTCTCCTGCATTGCAGGCAGATTCTTTATCAGCTGAGCTACCAGAGAAGTCCATCCATATCAATATGTGGTATCAAATTAGCCATAAAGTTAAATACAGAAATCTTGACAAATTCTAGTTCATAGAAATTCCATCAAAAAAGGTTTAGGAATGTATTAAGTATTTATAGTTATAAATGTTGTGTTACTAAGTATATTCTCAAAGGCATGAATGAGAATAGAATCACATGCTTATAATTGTTATGTGTAGTGATTGCTAAAATATTCCACAGAGTAACATCTGGATCTATATATTTCAAACTATATTTCCATTCCCTATATACTTCAATTGTCAGGTTCTGCGGACAACTTCATAAGGCAATTCATCCTCTAACTCATACCTTAATGTCACGATCCCAGGTAAATTAGTATAATGGGCAGTAGGAGTTCTCCTAGAAGACATTTCTAACCCAGGACAGTAAGCAATAAACTACTACATATAGATGGACTGTAGCTTACCAGGCTCCTCTGTCCATGGAATTCTCCAGGCAAGAATACTGAAGTGGGTAACCATTCCTTTCTTCAGGGGATCTTCCCAACCCAGGGATCAAACCCAGGTTTCCTGCATTGGAGGTGGATTCTTTACCATCCGAGCCACCAGGTAAGCCCAAGTACATTAACATACTTCACTAAATCCAAACTAATTGTTTTTCCAACTCAACTTCTCCTTAACCAGATTTCCAAAATGCTCATGGCCATTCCAATGCTGCACAACTCAAGAAGTGTGACACAGGAGAAATTTAAGTGGAAATAAATTTCTTATTTTTGCCAAGTTTACAAAAATATACCACTCTTAGAATGTTCTCGGGTTCTCTCTTGAGCTCTAAAAGAAATTGTGTGCATGTCAGGAAACCTGGAGCTTAAGTTCTAATGATTTTACTATAAACCTGCCTCTGCCACTATGACAGCCTTGACTCTAACACCAGTCATGAATCACTACATGGTTCTCTGACCGACCAAGACCTTCTGTCCATGGCATTTTCCAGGCAAGAATACTGGAGTGAGTTGCCAGTTCCTCCTCCAGGGGATCTTCCTGACCCAGAGATCAAACCTGCATCACCTGTGCCTCCTGCATTGGCAGGTGGATTCTTTTCCACTGAGCCACCTGGGAATCTCTACCCACTTCTAGTGCCTACCTAATTTGCTGGTCTCATACCCTGAAATCAATGTAAAATTCTGCCATAACAATATGAAAAACAATAACTACTTCAAGAATTTCTGCCCTATGTTCCTAACCACAGTCCCATCACATTCAGGTTTATCATGGTCTTTTCCTTGAGTCTCTCTGGTTTGCATTCTAATCATCACTCACTATTGTCACAATATGAAGTGACACCTGTAACCTATCACCTCAGACACTTGACTAGACCCTGAAAGAGAGAGGATCAAGGAAGAGGCAGAGTCTGGATGACCAGGAATGGGGAACCATGACCAGAAACATAACAGCTTAAGTCAGGAAGAAGAGTTGACTGGGTTTAAAATATAATCTCCTTTTTGTTTATTTTATTTTTATATTGAACGTGCTGCTTCTGAAAAGTAAATGTATCTTTAACGTGAAAAGTAAGAACCTCCCCACTTTGAAGTCATCATCCCTTACTCCATAGTTAATCAGTCACTGTGGTTAATGATTTCCTCTGTGTGAATCTGAAGGATTAATTTTGAGAGAGAGATTATGACTCTGGTTTGAGACACATTAAGTGGAGGATTATGATGTTATATCTTGGTGGCAATGTTCCAAGAACAGCTGGTCGTTTTAAATAGGCAGTTGGAGAAGTGAGAACTGAGGTAGATCTGGAATTTTTTTCTGCATTGTTAATGGTGTGAGAGTGAAGGAGTTGTGAGGGAGAGAAATGAGAGGTAACCACACACACACAAAAAAGAGAGCACAGTTCTTAATCCTAGATAATGTCCACATTTCAGAGGTGGCCAAGGAAAGTGAGCCCTTGAAACTCAATGGTCAATGAGAAAAGCCAAGAAATGATTCTGTATTTTAATGACACATAAACTCAGCTTCCCTGTGAAAAATGCATTATAAACATACCTGGCAGCCAATATTCATACTGACAAAAAAACTTATAGCAGATGTAAATACATTTTTAAAGATTTTTTATGTGGGCCCTTTATTGAATTTGTTACAGTATTGCTTCTGTTTTATGTTTTGGTTTTTCTTTGGCCATGAGGCATGTGGGCTCTTAGCTTCCTGACGAGGGATTGAACCCATAGCCCCTGCACTGGGAGCTGAAGTCTTAACCACTGAACTACCAGAGAATTCCCAAACATAACTTCATCTTGTGCGGTATTTTACTGTAGAGCTTTCTGTTGCTCATTCTTGTTCACCAGTGTTCTGCTCTGAGTTTCTGTTAATATATGCTGGAGTTTGGGCCTCAAGCCTAACATAGACACGTGGGGACCACAAAGTCTCCCCGTGCCTCAGCTTTCTTTTCAGTTTTGCTCTCTGGCCATTGTAAAAACCTCCCTCCTCTCTCACTGTGGTAGGTAGACTTCTAAGGTGGCTTCTTATGATTCTCCAACTGCTAGTATTCATACCCTTGCATAATTCCCTCCCCTTTAGTATGGGCTAGACCTATTGAGTTGATTCTATGGAATTGGTTATGGGATGTCATTTCCATGATTAAGTTATAAAATATTATAACTTCTGTCTTGCTAGCAGATGTTCTCTGTTGTCTCTGGACTTGAACATTTTGAGGAAGTCAGCAATTCGTGTAGTAGAGGACTGTGTGGTGAAGAACTGAGGGCAGCTTCTAGCTCAGTGGTTACCAGCCTTTTTGGCACCAAAGACTGGTTTTGTGGAAGACAATTTTTCCATGGACCAGGGTAGGGAGGGATGGTTTCAGGATGACTCTAGTGCATTACGTTTATTGTGCACTTTATTTTTATTATTATTACATTTTGATATATAATGAAATTATTATACAACTCACCATAATTCAGATCAGATTATCAGGCATTAGATTCTCAAGGAGCATGCAACCTAGATCCCTCACACGTGCAGTTCACGATAGGGTTCTCGCTCCTGTGAGAATCTAATGCTGCTGCTGATCTGACAAGAGGTGGAGCTCAGGTGGTAATGCAAATGATGGGGAGCGGCTATAAATACAGATGAAGCTTTTTTCACTTGCCTACCACTCACCTCCTGCTGTGTCGCCCAGTCCCTAACAGGCCATGGAGTAGTACCTGTCTATGTCCCAGGGGTTGAGGGCCTCGGTTTTAGCTGATAGGCAGCAAGGAACTGAAGTTATCACTGTGCAACAGCCAGTGAGTTGTTGGCTTGGAAGTTGATTCTTTCCCAGTTGAACCTTCAGATGAGATCACAGACTCTGGGCTAAAACCATGATTCCAGCCTTGTGAAAGACTGTAAAGCAGGGAACCCAGCTCAGCTGTGTCCAGATTTGTAACCTACAGGAACTGAAATATGATATACGTGTATGGTTTGAAGCCACTAAATTTGGGGGTAATTTGTACACAGCAATAGATAAATAATAAACATACTAAACTCCTAATGCTGGTTGTCTAAGAAGTGTCCCAAACCTCAAGTGTCAGGCTCCAGACATGCAAAAGCCTGGACCAGGACCATGACAAAGGGAATGGAGAGTAGTAGTATGTAGGAGGCAGGACGAGCTAGACTATCAACTGGACAGTGAAAGTTTAAGAGGAGGAGCTGAGCTGCGTTTCCAGGGGGGAGGGTGGGGCTATTCACTAAGGAGTCATATACAAAGGATGAGGCAATGAGGAGATGGTTTTGCATAAAATGGTCTGTTCTCAACTAGAAAAAAAAATAGTTCAGTTTCAGACTTCTTTGATCTGCTTAAAAGCATATCTGTTGGCAAACTATATAGGGGTACATACACTATATTTTAGAAGCTGGGGTCATGGATATACAAAAGTATACTTTTCATTATACAATTTTCAAAATTTGTACATGTTTGAAATTTTCCATAGTGAAAAAAAAAAAAAAAGCTCAGTTGGTAAAGAATCTACTTGCAAAGCAGGAGACCCTGGTTCGATTCCAGAGGAATATCCCCTGGAGAAGGGATAGGCTACCCACTCCAGTATTCTTGGGCTTCCCTAGTGGTTCAGACAGTAAAGAATCCACCCACAATGTGGGAGACCTGGGTTCAGTCACTGCATTGGGAAGATCCCCTGGAGGAGGGCATGACAACCCACTCCAGTATTCTTGCCTGGAGAATCCCCATGGACAGAGGAGCCTGGCAGGCTACAGTCCATGGGATCACAAAAAGTTGGACATGACTGAGTGAATAAGCATGGTACAAAAAAAAAAAAAAGGAAAAAATTAATAGCTAGGATAACCTCGGTTGTGCTAAAGGAAAAATGAAGAGAGAGAATGTGTATTAAAGGTAACAGGCAGAAGAAGAAGAATTAAATAAAAACAGGACAGTTTAAAGCTGCCTTGTGGGAATTCCCTGCCAGTCCAGTGGTTAGGACTCTGCACTTTCACTGCCAAGGGCATGGGTTCATTCCCTGGTCAGGGAACTAAGATTCCTTAGGGCACATGGCATGGCCAAATTTTAAAAAACAAAAAACAAAGCAGCCTGAGAAGTTCCCTCAGCTAAAGAGGACAGTAGCTAAAACTTTTAAGGGGATGCTATGACCTTGACCACTGAAGGCCCTGAACCAGCCTGAACTCTGAGCTACAAAAACAATCCCAGCCCCTCCTCTGGTAAGATGCTTAGGACATTTCATAGGTAGAGACAGCAGTAGTATCATTCCAAGCAGTGTCATTGTGGAAAGCCATCTAAAAACCCGGCAGGGAAGAAAAGGCCAACAGACAGCCCCCAGAAAATGAACCTGACTGGAAAAGTATCCAAGTTGGTAGTGGTAGACTGCAGAGATACAGGAGTATCCTTCATGTTTGCATCACTGGTAGAGGAAAGGGGACTGGGAAGAAAGTGGTCAAGTGTAAATAAGTGACCTTTCAGAAGGAGATCTGGGAGGCAGCAGGCCTTCCTTCTGGTGAAAATTACAAGATACCTACAGAAGCTAAGAAGGAGCAGCCCAAGACTATTACCAATGCCATTGACTCCTGGGATTAGAGCCATCCAACTGCCTTCCACTGTTAGCCTTTCATAATTCCAAACAATGGGTAAAAAATTTGCAGGGAGCTGAAAGGCTGATTTGAACAGCAGGGATGAGGCAAGGGTAAAACAAAGGCTGACAATTACCTACAGACTTCGAGCCATGGTAGAAACGCTATAGGATCAAATCAAACACAGTAGCAACCAAAGTGTGTGCCACGTGGGACAGATTATAGTTCCAAAGATCACTCTGTGAATGCATCCGTCATGCATTATCCTGGGATAAAGTCAGTGCTTTCTTCTCAAAAAGCTGATGGACCTTACAAAGGTAAAGTGAACATCTCTTACTAAACTCAAAGCCATCCTCAGTTCCTCCACTGCTCAGAGGCAGGTAATATCTGCTGCCATGAAACTGAGTCCTTACCTTGGCAGAATAAATTAGTAGCAGTGACATACTGGTAATTTTTTTTTCATTCAGAGTTTTAAAAAATATTTATTTATTTGGCTGTATCAGGTCTTAGTTGTGGCATGTGGGATCTTTAGTTGTGGTATGTTCCCTGCATTGGAAGGGTGGAGTCTTAGCCACTGGGCCACCAGGGAAGTTCAGTAAATATATAACAACTGGTTCTCAAGGGTTGAAGTAGGGGAGAATCACTGGTTTTAGCATTTGTCAATATCCATGGTGTAAATCCCAATTTCAACTTGACATCACAGAACACAGTTGGGAAGACATGTGCACAAACAGCTCTTACAAGCAACCCATGCTCTACAGGTCTCAGCTAAAGCAACATTTCTTTGAAGTTGTCTTTTCAAGAATCCTCACATCAGTCAGATGCCCCTGTATGTGGTATCTTAGAATCCTGCACTTTTTCATAGCACTATGACAATTAGAATAGCTACTATTGGGCTTCCAGTGTAGCTCAGCTGATAAAGAATCTGCCTGCAATGCGAGAGACCTGGGTTCAACCCCTAAGTTGGGAAGATGCCCTGGAGAAGGGAATGGCTACCCACTACAGCATTCTGGCCAGGAGAATTCCATGGACTATATAGTCCATGGGGTCGCAAAGAGTCGGACATAACTGAGCGACTTTCACTTTTGCTATTATAGAAGACACTTGAGAGCCCCTTGGATTGCAAGAAGATCAAAGATTGAAGGCAGGAGGAGAAAGGGACAGAGGGTGAGATGGTTGGATGACATCATCGACTTGATGGACATGAGTTTGAGCAAGCTCTGGGAGCTGGACAGGGATGCCTGGTGTGCAGCAGTCCATGGGATTGCAGAGTGGGACATGACTTAGTGACTGAACAATAATGACAACAACTATATACCTACTTGTTACATAGTTTTTTATTATATAAGTAGTTATTATATAATTCGCTGTTTAATGCTTTTATTCTCCGCTAGAATGTTAATCTCTAAGAGGGTGAGGACTGTGTCTGTCTTGTTCTTCATTGTCTCCCTAACACCTAACATGGGGTTTTACATACTATAATAGGTACTCAAATATATTTGGTAAATGAATGAGAACTGCTTCATTCTCAGAGTCTCCCAGCCTTCTGTTGGAAGGGAAATCTCCTTTCTTTAAGACTCACAATACATCTTGGTTTCAGCCTCTGAGAGGCACATGCAGATACCTAGGCCTCTCTCTTTCTAATGGAAGGTCACCTGGACTTGGATTTCATGTTTCTTTCCAGTTCTAGATGTCTGCTTATGATGCATGTACTCAGAAACCATTCGTCCAAGAGTTATTCAGTGCTTTAGCCCTAAGTTAAAAGAATCTTTTCAGTGGTGAAAATTAGATACAATTATTTTAATGGTTCTTTCATTATTTAAATACTAATATGAATGTTTAATAAGTCATTTTCCTTTATGGTATGTTGCATACCATATTATTTTATAGCTTTAGAAGTAGCAAACAAAATGATGTTTGTAATACTACTCAGTTTCTAGAAATGAATACATAAAAATGTATAATACACTTAACATTGTTTAACTTTAAAGACATCATTTTTCTCTGATTATAACAGTCTATATTTACTAAGAAAATTTGGAACATTCACAAAAACAGAGAAGAAAATAAATATCACCTTTAATTCTAATACCTTAGAAATAGACCATTAACATTTTCATGTAGTTTCTGATAGTGTTTTTGTTATTGATATCATATAGTTCAATTTTTTAGAAAAATGAAATTATATACATTTTTAGTTTTATATCCTGCCTGTGTCTTTTGGTAGATTGTAGGTACAAGTTGGTACTCTCTTTGAAGGGCAATTAAAATTAATGATACAAATTTAAAATCCATATACCCTTTGACTTAGCAATTCTATTTATTTTCTAGGTACACTCCATGAGCATGAAAAGATAAAAATGTATAAGGATGTTTCAACAGTAAATAATTAAAAGTAACCTAAATGTTCATATGGTACATTTACACAGTGAAATACTGTTCAGCCATTAGAAAGAAAGTAGATGTCTTGTTTCTCATTCAGTTGTTAGAGAAAATAGATGATATAGGACAATGTTATTAGTATGTACTCATTTGTGTAAAAAATTTAAAAATGTAAAACGGGCAATATGGGCACAAAAATATTTCTTTTGATTTGTACAACTGGTTTCTTTGGGGAGGAATATTGTTCTGAAGTGTTAGGAAGGTTAAGTTTCCCTTGCATATACATTTTGCAATATAATTTTCTCTTTTAATAATCATGAGCATTTATATTATATTTTTTAATAAGAAAAATTAAAGATTTTAAAAAGGACCTGAAATTCCAATTTTCAGAAATATTTGTTGTTAACATTTTGATATATTTTCTCCCACTCTTTTCCTTTGTGAGAGTATGTGTATGTGTGTGGATACATTTACATCCATGTGTATATGTTGGTAAGAAACAATCCCCAATCCCCAAGATAATGGGGATTATTGATTATAAATCTGTATCTATAACTTTATATATTAATTTCTGCCATTTACTAGTATCATATTGTAATATTTTTATGTTAATGAATATTCTTTGAAAACAAACAATGTTTCGAAAAGCTATAAAGTTTATGCACACACATATATCATGTATGGGCTTCCCTTGTGGTTCAGCTGGTAAAGAATCCACCTGCAATGTGGGAGACCTGGGGTCAATCCCTGGGTTGGGAAGAGCCCCTGGAGGAGGGAAAGGCTACCGACTCCAGTATTCTGGCCTAGAGAACATGGACTGTATAGTCCATTGGGTCACAGAGAGTTGGACACAACTGAGTGACTTTCACTTTCACTTTTCAGATATCATGCATATATGTGAATCATTTATGTTGTTTTTTTCCTTCTGACTAATTGAAGTAAGGCTGTGATAAATATCTTTGTGTATATTAAATTCCCCATTAATTTATTTAATCAAGTTTAAAATTATACTCAAAGAATAAATTCCTCAAAATAGAATTACTGGGAATTAAGGATCTTTATATGTACATTTAAGTTAATTTCCAGGTTGTTTACACCAGTTTACTGCCTTAGGTGAGGAAGAGATTGTCTATTTATGACAAAGTTAATTTTCCAAAATTAAAATAGCTTTGTTGCACATTTTGATTAAAAATAAAAATACAAATTCAGAAAATGCAGGAAAATAGTAAAAAGGAAAAGAAAAATTACTATCCAGACAGTGTTACCATTAACACCAAGGTATACATCTAGATTTTTTTCTTACTATATATTAACCTGATTTTATTTAACTTAACGTTTCTTTCCAAGCCAACACATCTTATGGAGGTACAGTATCTTTTTAACAAGTACACAGTAATCTATTAAAAGGTAATACTATAAATGGCTGTCTCAGGCTGGGTCCCCTGGGAAGCAGACTCTGAGCTGAATTTTAATAGGCAGGATATTTATTAAGGAGTGACTTTGGTATCAAAATCTATGGGAGGAAGGAGAAGGAAGCAGAATAAGAAAGAGAGAAGTTAAACTGGGATGCAAGCCCAATGAGAGCCTCAGTTGACCTCACAAAGAATTCTAGTGCTGAAATGCCACCCCTTGCCCCAAGAATTATCCCAAATTAGACTTAGATGCCAGGCCTTTCATACTCTGGCATTGCTTGGTCATTGGATATGGGCCATTCTGGGAAGGGACACACCTCTTTGCAGAGAAGTCCATCTCTGAAGGAGCTAATAGCATTCCCAGAAGTCAGGGTAACAAATCCTTCACTGATTAAGAATCTGGGCAGCATATCACAGTGTCCACTGCAGCTGAAACCAAGCAGGACCCTGCAGGGCCTTTCTAGAGACAGCCTCCCCAATCCCCCACCTCTCATTCATAGAAATGCTTTAACCTCCTAGGCCTTCCCCAAGTTCCAAAGAGCAAGTTTAATGAGAGAAGTAAGAAAATGCAGAAACAAAGGAAAAGAGTCAAGCAAGACAAAATAACAATAGTTTAGCCATAAAGCAAAGTTAGGGCCTCCCTAGTGGCTCAGATGGTAAAGAATCCATCAGCAATGCAGGAGACCTGGGTTTGATCCCTGGGTTAGGAAGATCCACTGGAGAAGGGAATGACAACCCACTGCAGTATTCTTGCCTGGAGAATTCCATGGACAGAGGAATCTGGTGGGCTACAGTTTATGGGGTCGCAAAGAGTTGGACACAACTTAGTGACTAACACTTCCAAAGCAAAGTTAAGGACTTTTAGTTCCTCCTCAAGGGCTATAGAAAATGTTCTGAGCCAGATCCTTTGAGCTGTTTTTCCAGAAACTGATGCCTGCTGGTCCCTGGAGTCAAAGAACCCAAAGAGCTTGTGTTAGCAGCCTAGCTTGTAGCTCAGTGGGAGTCTCGCTGTGTTCGCTGGTAAAACTGGGTTGCCTTTGGAGACCTGTACCTCCAACTCTGCAGAGCTGGGAGACAATTTTCCATGGATCTGTTTCTGCTGATCTTCCCTGAGGACACCAACAGCTTTTGTTCTGAGCTATCTTTTCAAGGGTGTTTGTACAGGAGCAACCTTAGAAGATAGAGATGGTGTCTCTCTTCAGAACAAAAGGCAAAGTGTTTTAGAAAATTGAAATATAGTTGATTTACAAGGATGTGTTAGTTTCTGGTGTACAGCAAAATGATTCAGTTATATATAAGCTATGCAGGCTTGTGTGCTAAGTTGCTTCAGTTGTGTCTGACTCTGAGACACCATGACTGTAGCCCACCAGGCTTCTCTGTCCATGGGATTCTCCAGGCAAGATTCCTGGAGCGGGTTGCCATGCCCTCTTCCTGGGGATTGTCTCAACCCAGCGATCAAACTTGCATCCCTTATGTCTCCTGCATTGGCAGGCAGGTTCTTTACCACTAGTGCCACCTGGGAAGCCCATATATGTCATATACATATATATAATATATATTATTTTCAGATTCTTTTCCATTATAGGTTATTACAAGATATTAAATATAGTTTCCTGTGCTATACGGTAGATCCTTATTGTTTACCTATTTTATGTACAGTAGTGTGTATCTGCATTTGAATGCAGAGTTCCAAAGAATAGCAAGGAGAGATAAGAAAGCCTTCCTCAGTGATCAATGCAAAGAAATAGAGGAAAACAACAGAATGGGAAAGACTAGAGATCTCTTCAAGAAAATTAGAGATACCAAGGGAACATTTCATGCAAAGATGGGCACAATAAAGGACAGAAATGGTATGGACCTAACAAAAGCTGAACATATTAAGAAGAGGTGGCAAGAATACACAGAACTGTACAAAAAAGATCTTCATGACCCAGATAATCACGATGGTGTGATCACTCACCTAGAGCCAGACATCCTGGAATGTGAAGTCAAGTGAGTCTTAGGAAGCATCACTATGAACAAAGCTAGTGGAGGTGATGGAATTCCAGTTGAGCTATTTCAAATCCTGAAAGACGATGCTATGAAAGTGCTGCTCTCAATATGCCAGCAAATTTGGAAAACTCAGCAGTGGCCACAGGACTGGATAAGGTCAGTTTTCATTCCAATCCCAAAGAGAGGCAATGCCAAAGATTGTTCAAACTACCACACAATTGCACTCATCTCACACGCTAGTAAATTAATGCTCAAAATTCTCCAAGCCAGACTTCAGCAATACGTGAGCTGTGAACTTCCAGATGTTGAAGCTGGATTTAGAAAAGGCAGAGGAACCAGAGATCAAATTGCCAACATCCGCTGTATCATCAAAAAAGCAAGAGAGTTCCAGAAAAACATCTATTTCTGCTTTATTGACTATGCCAAAGCCTTTGACTGTGTGGATCACAATAAACTGTGGGAAATTCTACAAAGGATGGGAATACCAGATCCCCTGACCTGCCTCTTGAGAAGCCTGTATGCAGGTCAGGAAGCAACAGTCAGAACTGGACATGGAACAACAGACTGGTTCCAAATAGGAAAAGGAGTACCTCAAGGCTGTATATTGTCACCATGCTTATTTAACTTATATGCAGAGTACATCATGAGAAACGCTGGGCTGGAAGAAACACAAGCTGGAATCAAGATTGCCGGCAGAAATATCAATAACCTCAGATATGCAGATGACACCACCCTTATGGCAGAAAGTGAAGAGGAACTAAAAAGCATCTTGATGAAAGTGAGAGAGGAGAGTGAAAAAGTTGGCTTAAAGCTCAACATTCAGAAAACTAAGATCATGGCATCCGGTCCCATCACTTCATGGGAAATGGATGGGGAAACAGTGGCTGACTTTATTTTTTTGGGCTCAAAATCACAGCAGATGGTGACTGCAGCCATGAAATTAAAAGACACTTACTCCTTGGAAGAAGAATTATGACCAACCTAAACAGCTTATTAAAAAGCAGAGACATTACTTTGCCAACAAAGGTCAGTCTAGTCAAGGGTATGGTTTTTCCAGTAGTCATGTATGGATGTGAGAGTTGCACTGTGAAGAAAGCTGAATACCAAAGAATTGATGCTTTTGAACTGTAGTGTTGGAGAAGACTCTTGAGAGTCCCTTGGACTGCAAGAAGATCCAACCAGTCCATCCATTAATTTGAGCAGCCTCAAAATTCAATTCTACACATACTCTCTCAGTTTATGCTGACTAGATATTGAAGCTCCTTTGGAATATAATTATTTTCCTACATTATTAGATCTAGCACATTGAGACATACCTTCAGTTAAGGCCTCTTGGACAGGATAAAAACTGAGAACAAATCTTGAGAGGGAGGGAACTTGTCCTGATGGGAAGAAGTCTTTGTACCGTTTCTGAATAATGGGAAAGGAATTAGGCTTAGCAGAGGAGGGTGGGCCACTACTGGGAATATCTTCATCTACTGTGTTAAGCCCCATTCTTTCCCAACAGGGCCCTGACCTTGGCTTAATATATTTGTCTTGACTTAATTTTTGGAGCTTAGCCACTTTGAGTTTATTCTGGTCTCCCACTGTAGGAGATGACAGCTACTTTGTGTACCACCAAAGTACTATAGTATTCATTTTAGCTTTCAGTTGGTGATTAATCACTTAGCTTATCATTATCTTTTTACAGTGCATCCATCTGGCTAAGGAATAGCCACCTGTTTTAGTCAGCTCAGACTGCCATAACAAAATACCATAGACTAGGTGACTTAAACACCTGAAATTTACTTCTCAGTGTTCTAGGAAGAGATCAAGGTGCCTACCAGCTGATTCAGTTTCCAATAAAACTTTTCTTCTTGGTATGCAGACAGCAGCCTTATGGCTATATCTTCATATGACCTTTCCTTCCCTGTGTGTGGTGGGGAGAGTGGGAAGAGGAGGTGGAAGGGAGGGGAATGTGAAGGAGAGAGGGAGGAAGGGAGGGAGAGAAAGAGAGGGCTCTTCCTCTGTTGGGGTCCTTTAATGGACCGGAACTTGGGGGTACAGAGTCGACAGATAAGAAAGTGAAAGAAGGAAGAAAAGAGGCTGAGCAGCCTGAAGGGGACAGAGAGAGAGAAATGAAGAAAGACACGGGGACCAGTGCTCTGATGGAACAAAGGCGTTTATTCAACATATTGTGGGCATATATATACTCTCTTACAAGATAGCCCTTTTAGCAGAGACAGGGATAAAAGAATCTTACAAGTTATTCAGGAAGCTGGAGGCTAGAATCATTTTCAAGGGAGGGGATTGTAAGAGTTACTTTCCATATCAGAAGGGAAGAGAGTTGTAAATGGCTGCTTTCCACCGTATGGAGAAGTTACTTTCCATACGAACGAGATGCATAAATTCCTATTATTCCGGGAACCATGTGCGATTCCTCCAGCGCCTGCATTCAGGTGCTATGAGGAACAAAGGATTTATGCAAGACCGAAAACAGCATACGGGAAGCCTTCTGTTAAATGCTACCCTACATTCCTCTTAATTATAAGACCACCAGTTCTATCAGATCAGGATCCTATTCATAAGACTTTGTGAGTGTGTGCTCAGTCGCTTCAGTCATGTCCAACTCTTTGTGACTCTATGGACTGTAGCCCACCAGGCTCCTCAGTCCATGGGATCCTCCAGGCAAGAATACTGGAGTGGGTTATCATGTCCTCCTCCAGGGGATCTTCCCTACCCAGGGATCGAAACTGCGTCTGTGTTTCCCACATTGCAGGCAGATTCTTTATCGCGGGGCCATCAGAGAAGCCATAAGATTTCGTTTAATCTTAATTACTACCTTCTAAACGCCCTATTTTCAAAGGCAATCACATAGGGGGTTAGGACTTCAACCGATGAATTTGAGGGAGCAGGACACAATTCAGTCCTTGTTGTTGTCGTTCAGTCACTAAGTCATCTGACTCTTTGTGACCCTGTGGACTGTAGCACGCCAGCCTCCTCTGTTCTCTGCTATCTTCCAGAGTTTTCTCAAATTAATGTCTATTGAGTGGAAATGCTTTCTAACCATCTCATCCTCTGCTGCCCTCTCCTTTTGTCTTCAATCTTTCCCAGCTTCAGGGTCTTTTCCAATGAGTAGGCTCTTCACATCAAGTGATCAAAGCACTGGAGCTTCAGCTTCAGCATCAGTCCTTCCAATGAATATTCAGGATTGACTTCCTTTAGGATTGACTGGTTTGATCTCCTTGCAGTCCAAGAGACTCTGAAGAGTCTTCTACAGCACTATAATTTGAAAGCATCAATTCTTCAGCACTCAGCCTTCTTTATGGTTCAACTCTCATATCCATACATGACTACTGGAAAAATCATAGCTTTGACTATATGGACATTTGTCAGCAAAGTGATGTCTCTGCTTTTTAATACACGGTCTAGGTTTGGCATAGCTTTCCTTTCAAGGAGCAAGTGTCTTTTAATTTCATGGCTGCAGTCACTCTCTGCAGTGATTTTGGAGCCCAAGAAAATAAAATCTGTCACTGCTTCCACTTTTCCCCCCCTTCTATTTGTCATGAAGTAATGGGATTGGATGCCACAATCTTTTTGAATGTTGAGTTTCAAGCCAGCTTTTTCACCCTCCTGTTTGACCCTCATAAAGAGGCTCTTTAGGTCCTCTTCACTTTCTGCCATTAGAGTGGTATCATCTGCGTATCTGAGGTTGATGATATTTCTCCTGGAAACCTTAATTCCAGCTTGTGCTTCATCCAGCCTGGTATTTCACTCTGCATATATATACTCTGCATATAAGTTAAATAAACAGGGTTACAATATACAGCCTTATTGTATTCCTTTTCCAATTTGGAACCAGTCAGTTGTTCCATGTCCAGTTCTAACTGTTGCTTCTTGACCCACATACAGGTTTCTCAGGGGACAGGTAAGGTGGTCTGGTACACCCATCTCTTAGAGAATTTTCTGCAGTTTGTTGTGATACACATAGTCAAAGGCTTTAGAGTAGTCAATGAAGCAGAAGTAGATATTTTTCTGGAACTCCCTTGCCTTCTCCATGATCCAACAAATGTTAGCAATTTGATCTCTGGTTCCTCTGCCTTTTCTAAACTCAGCTTGTACATTTGGAAGTTGTCAGTTCACATACTGGTGAAGCATAGCTTGAAGGATTTTGAGCATAACCTTACTTGCATGGGAGGAAGGGGGTGACAGAGGATGATGGTTGGATGGCATCATCAACTCAATGGACACGAGTCTGAGCAAACTCTAGGAGATAGTAAAGGACAGGTAAGCCTGGCATGCTGCAGTCCATGGGGTCGCAAAGAGTTGGACATGACTGAGTGACTGAAAACAAAATGAGAAATGAGCACAATTGTACAGTAGTTTGAATATTCCTTGGCATTGCCTTTCTTTGGGATTGGAATGAAAACTGACCATTTCCAATTGTGGCCACTGCTCAGTTTAGTTCAGGTGTCCAACTCTTTGTGACCTCATGGACTGCAGCATGCCAGGCTTCCCTGTCCATCACCAACTCCCAGAGTTTGCTCAAATTCATGTCCATTGAGAGAGTGACGTCATCCAACCATATCATTCTCTGTCGTCTCCTTTTCCTCCTGCCCTCAATCTTTCCCACCATCAGGGTCTTTTCAAATGAGTCAGTTCTTTGCATCAGGTGGCCAAAGTCTGGAGTTTCAGCTTTAGCATCAGTCTTTCCAGTGAATATTCAGGACTGATTTCCTTTAGGATGGACTGGTTGGATCTCTTTGCAGTCTAAGGGACTCTCAAGAGTTTTCTCCAACAACACAGTTCAAAAGCATCAATTCTTTGGCACTCAGCTTTCTTTATAGTCCAACTCTCACATCCATACATGAATAGGGGAAAAACCAAAGTTTTGCCTAGATTGACCTTTGTTGGCAAAGTAATGTCTCTGCTTTTTAATATGCTGTCTAGGTTGGTCATAGCTTTTCTTTCAAGGAGCAAGTGTCTTTTAATTTCATGGCTGCAGTCACCATCTGCAGTGACTTTGGAGCCCAAGAAAATAAAGTCTGTCACTGTTTCCATTGTTTCCCCATCTGTCTGCCATGAAGTGATGGGACTGGATGCCACAATCTTAGTTTTTTGAATGTTTAGTTTTAAGCCAGATTTTTCACTCTCCTCTTTCACTTTCATCAAAAGCCTCTTTAGTTCTTCTTCACTTTCTGCCAGAAGGGTGGTGTCATCTGCGTATCTGAGATTATTGATATTTGTCCCAGTAGTCTTGATTCCAGCTTGTGCTTCATCCAGGCTGGCATTTCACATGATGTACTCTGCATATAAGTTAAATAAGCTGGGTGACAATATACAGCCTTGACGTACTCCTTTCCCAATTTGGAACCAGGCTGTTGTTCCACGTCCAGTTCAAACTGTTGCTTCTTGACCTGCACACTGATTTCTCAGGAGGCAGGTCAGGTGGTCTGGTATTCCCACCCTTTGTAGAATTTCCCACAGTTTGTTGTGATCCACACAGTCAAAGGCTTTGGCATAGTCAATAAAGCAAATGTAGATATTTTTCTGTAACTCTCTTGCCTTTTCTATGATCCAATGGATGTTTGCAGCTTGATCTCTGGTTCCTTTGTGTTTTCTAAACCCAGCTTGAACATCTGGAAGTTCACAGCTCATGTACTGTTGAAGCCTTGCTTTGAGAATTTTGAGAATTACTTTGCTAGTGTGTGAGATAAGTAGAACTGTGTAGTAGTCAGAACATTCATTGGCATTGCCTTTCTTTGAGAGTGGAATGAAAACTGACCTTTTCCAGTCCTGTAGCCACTGCTGAGTTTTTCAAATTTGCTGGCATATTGAGTGCAGCACTTTCACAGCATCATCTTTTAGGATTTGAAATAGTTAAAATAGTCCATCACCTCCACTAGCTTTGTTCATAGTGATGCTTCCAAGGGCCCACTTGACTTCACATTCCAGGATGTCTGGCTCTAGGTGAGTGATCACAACATCATGGCTATCTGGGTCATGAAGAAATATCTTTTTTTGTATAGTTCTTCTGTGTATTCTTGCCACTTCTTAATATCTTCTGTTTCTGTTAGAGTCATACCATTTCTGTCCTTTATTTTGCCCATTTTCCCATAAATGTTCCCTTGGTATCTCTAATTTTCTTGAAGAGATCTCTAGTCTTTCCCATTCTATTATTTTCCTCTATTTCTTTGCATTGATCACTGAGGAAGGCTCTCTTATCTCTCCTTGCTATTCTTTGGAATTCTGCATTCAGATGGGAATAGCTTTCCTTTTCTCCTTTGCCTTTAGCTTCTCTTCCTTTCTCAGCTATTTGTAAGGCCTCATCAGACAACCATTTTGCCTGTTTACATTTCTCTTTCTTGGGGATGGTCTTGATCACTGCCTCCCGTACAATGTTACGAACCTCTGGCCATAGTTCTTCAGGTACTCTGTCTATAGATCTAACCCCTGGAATCTATTTGTCACTTCCACGGTATAATCGTAAAGGATTTAATTTAGGTCATACCTGAATGGTCTAGTGGTTTTCCCTACTTTCTGAGTTTTCCAAATTTGCTGAGTTTTCAGCTCAGGCCACTGCTGAATTCTCCAAATTTGCTGACATATTTAGTGCAGCACTTTAACAGCATAATTTTCTAGGATTTGAAATAGCGAAGCTAGAAATCTGTCACCTACACTAGTTTGTTAACCGAAATGCTTCCTAAGGCCCTTTTGACTGCACACTCCAGGATGTCTGGCAACTAAACCATCACAGTTATCCAGGTCATTACAACTTTTCTTGTATAGTTCTTCTGTGAATTATTGCTACCTCTTCTTAATCTCTTCAGTTTCTGTTATGTTCTCCCCACTTCTGACCTTTATTGTGCCCTTCCTTGCAAGAAATATTCCCTTGATATCTCCAATTTTCTTGACGAGATCTCTCTTTCCCATTCTATTGTTTTTCTCTACTTATTCTGTTGTTTCCCTCTATTTCTTTGCATTGTCCATTTAAGAAGGCCTTATCTTTCCTTGTCATTCTCTGGAACTCTGCGTTCACTTGGCTGTATCTTTCCCTTTCTCCCTTGCCTTTTGCTTCTCTTCTTTCCTCAGCTATTTGTGATTCATGATTTAGTCTACCAACTGAATACCAAATCCAGTGAAACATAATCAGTGTCTCAGTGTTCATAACAGCTTTACTATAAGAAAAATATTAAGTACAAAATGTACATTGGCAGTTAAATGGACATACTGTAGTCTAATCATATAATGGAACACTACAGCAGTGCTAAAGAGGAATGAATAATTTCTATACACAACAATGTGGATGAATCTCAAAATAATTTTACCAAGTAAAGAAATTTTTTTAAAAAGTACATAATATATTATTCAGGGCTTCCCTGGTAGCTCAGATGGTAAAGAATCTGCTTGCAATGCAGGAGACCTGGGTACAATCCCTGGGTCAGGAAGATCACCCAGAGAAGGGAATGACTACCTACTCCAGTATTCTTGGCTGGAGAATCCCATGGACAGGGTAGCTTGGCAGGCTACAAATCCATAGGCTCGCAAAGAGTCACAAATGACTGAGCAACTAACGTTTTCCCTTTCAATGTATTATTCAGTTTATATAAAATTCTAGTAAATGCAGTTAATCTATGGTGACAGAAAGCAGACCAGTAGTTGCCTGAATGGATGAGAGGAGAGAGGTGAAGTCATTCAGTCATGCCCGATTCTTTATGATCCCATGGACTGTAGCCTGCAAGGCTCCTCTGTCCATGGGTTTTACCAGGCAAGAATACTGGAGTGGGTTGCTATTTCCTTCTCCAGAGGATCTTCCCAACCCAGGGATTCAACCTGGGTGTCCTGCATTGTAGGCAGACTCCTTACTGGCTGAGTCAGGAGGGAAGTCCAAAAAAGTGAAAGTGACTCAGTCCTGTTCCAGTCTCTGCAACTCCACGGACTATACAGTCCAGGGAGTTCTCCAGGCCAGAATACTCGAGTGGGTAACTTTTTCCCTTCTCCAGCAGATCTTCCCAACCCAGGAATCAAACTGGGGTCTCCTGCATTGCAGGCGGATTCTTTACCAACTGAGCTATCAGGGAAATCCCAATAAAGGCAGAGAGGGATGGATTACAAAGGGATATGAGGCAACTTTTAGAGTTGATGGATATATTTATTATCTTGATTATGGTGATGGTTCCATGGGTTTATATAGGTTACAGATGAGTAAATCATATACTTTAAATATGTGCAGCTTATTATATATCAATCACACCTCAATATAACTGTAAAAAATAAAATTAAACCCACAAAAGAAAACAAAAAATACCAAGTATACCAAGTATCTGCCATATATACTAGTAAGTGCTCAATGCACATCTACCTAAACATCATTGAAAGAAGATGCTTATATTCATTGATTGTTTCCATGGTTTCAGAAAAAACTGCAAAGTCCTGGTAACTTTTTATTAAAATTTGATCCCTAGAAATGTCATAACACTAAGATTAAAGAAAAAGTCCAAAAGCTTCTGGAACTGGGTAATTGTGGCTGCTTCTTGAGAGAACTAAGAGGCTAGGGGGAAAAGATAGGTAACTTTTAAAATTGATCACTTGCATGTAGTATTTATATTAAGAGGTTCTTCTTCTCAATGTAATAGAGGAGGGCAAATTATAGAGGAGAGAAGTGTGATCTAAGGAAGCAGCCATGAGCCAAGGAATGTGGGCAACCTCTAGAAGCTAGAGGCAGGAAGTAGATTCTCACCTAGAGCCTCCAAAAGAACTCAGTCCTGTGGACACTATTTAGAGCTTCTGACTCTAGAACTGTAAGATAATAAACTTGTATTGCTGTAAAGCCACACATTTGTGGCAAAGTGTTACAGTAGCAATAGAAAACTAATGTTAGATCTCAGTTCATCTCAGTCGAGAAATCACTTACATAAGTTTGATAGAATTAGTAGGAAACCAGCAAAAAAAGTTATTTTTAAGAAAAAATTTGATATTTAAAAAATGCAGTAAAAAATCACAAGAATTGATTTGAATGTGTTTCCACGAAATATTTTACCCAGTGATGATTTATAGCAAATAAAGCAAATTAAACATGTGTAAGCTTCTGGTGATGATGATGAAATTAAGCAACTAGTCATTCATTAAGAGTAAGACCACACTTCCATCCAGTTTATCAGTATCACTGCATACTAGAATACACTAGACAATGCTTTGAGAGTTTTAACGGAAAGTAAATTCAGTTACATTGACAGCATTACTTCCTATTCTTTTATATGTAGTTATTGAGGATATTCTTCTGAAAAACAAGAAGATTAACCAAGAACGTAGACCAAGATTCTAGAAGAGTAGCTCCAACTTTGGAGCAGAGTAAAGGGAGGCTGTTAGCAGTATAAGAGTTTAAGAACAGTTAGGCTAAGTAGGGGCAGAAGGCCAAAGGTCAATCAGGTGTCATCACCAGAGGATCACCAGAGGCCAAAAGAAAGAGATCATCTCTGTAAAAGGATAGAGAAAACAGAAAAACTTGATTAGATAAACTATGTGTAACATACAGGAAAAAAAACACTATTTGAAGCTCTAGAAGCAATAAAGCCAAATGAGCAGCTTATGGTCCAAGTATGACGCACACATATTTGGGCAATGGGTAATAAGGGTAGAGAATTTATTTGATCCTGATGCTCCACATGTTTTGAGTGGCTTTCTAGTGGCTGTGACAGAGGTCTTATAGAGAAAGTGAAAGTCGCTCAGTTGGCTCTGACTCCTTGGAATTCTCCAGGCCAGAATACTGGAGTGGGTAGCCTTTCCTTTCTCCAGAGGATCTTCCCAACCCAGGTCTCCCTCATTGCAGGTGGATTCTTTACCAACTGAGCCACAAGGGAAGCCCAAGAATACTCGAGTGGGTAGCCTAGAGAAGAAAATGTAATCCCAACACTTTTCATAGCCTGGAAGTTGGTTGTTAATTTAGAATCAACTAATAGACAAAACACGAATGATATTGACTGTGTTTAAGGGAGGTGAGTAGAAGGTGGGAAGGAAGAATGGTGGTATTAATACTAAAGTCAAAATACTGTCTTAGGTTGAAGTATTATCTAGAGTTTCACAGTATTCTGTTAAAAGTTACAAAGATAACCAACAAAAGAGCTGAAATTATTGTAACTTTAAGTATCAGAAGGCTGGTTGTTAACACAATCCTTATCTTCTATGAGTGAGTCCTTGCTGCTGCTGCTGCTGCTAAGTCGCTTCAGTCGTGTCCGACTCTGTGCGACCCCATAGCCGGCAGCTCACCAGGCTCCACCATCCCTAGGATTCTCCAGGCAAGAATACTGGAGTGGGTTGCCATTTCCTTCTCCAGTGCATGAAAGGGAAAAGTGAAAGTGAAGTCGCTCAGTCGTGTCCGACTCTTAGCGACCCCATGGACCGTAGCCTACCAGGCTCCTCCGTCCATGGGATTTTTTTTTATACTGTCTAAAACTGATATGAGCATATTTAGAAATACTGAAGTAATCACAAACAAAAACATGTAAAATAGGTTGTCCCTGGTGAATAGGCCTAGAGGTAGAAAGGATTAGCATGAGATTTGTTGCTTTTCATCATAAATTCTTTGGTGCAGTTTGATTTGTTATGGTGTAATTTGTTTCATTTGTTGCCATTTGTACACTTCTTTGATTGAAAAAAACATTAGAGACTGGTTGCTCTGTTTATATGGAAACAATATTTTAGACATCTACCTTTATCAAAGTTGACTCCCTGAAATATGTCAGGCCTCCTTCCAGAACTTTTAAAATGAAATTCCAAGGACACCAAGATACTTGGACTAAGCAAATGGCTGTTCTACTGATACTTTACTCTTTATCCTAAATGATATTTACTTAATTTCTCAGTCATGTCTGACTCTTTGTGACCCCATGGATTTGTAGCCTGCCAGGCTACTCTGTCCATGGGATTCTCCAGGCAAGAATACTGGAATAGATAGCCATTCCCTTCTCCAGGGCGTCTTCTCAACCCAGGGATCAAACCCAGGTCTCCTGCATTACAGACAGATTCTTTACCATCTGAGAGACCACGGAAGCCCAAATGACATTTAAGAGTCCTTAATTTTACAGCTACTAGCTCCAGCACTCTGCTTACGAGATTTCTTTTTTAAAGTGTCTGAGTAGTTCTTTTCCTCAATTTTTGGGAGAACAGAGTTTTTCCTGAACCCAGTTTTACTGATTCTGAAAGAGGAAGACTTCTGGTTTTGGGACAGAATTGATTTTTCACGTCTAGAAGGAGTTGGGAAAAAAGAGGGGTGGGATGAGGTAGGAGGTGGGAGGGAGGCTCCAGAGGGAGGGGACATATGTATACCTATGGTTGATTCATGCTGATGTATGGCAGAAACCAACACAATATTGTAAGGCAATTGTCCTTCAATTAAAAATAAATAAGTTAAAATGTTTTTAAAAATGGAATGGAAAAAGTCACAGTTTAATCTGAAAGGTAGGCCACTATGGCACATTACTGCCACCAGTTGGCAGCACACCTTAATTGCAAGAGTAGAAAAGAAGGGAAAACCATTCATGATTTTTGCAAAAGTCTAGCTGATAAGCAACAGGAAATATCCTGTAGCCAAGCGAAAAATGCAAAGGAAGAATACTTGATTTGGGAAGAGTAAATTGAGACAGTGGTCATGATCCCTAAAATACTATGTTACAGATATCCATGTGGTTTGTGGAGGTAGTCAAAGTGAAGTATGATAAAGTATAATCAGAAGACTTTTCTTCAGTCTAAATATCAAGAGGTGTATCTGGAACTCTGTTAAAAGGTATGGGAAAGGGGAGAATCATGAATCAATTGCTACGTTAAACAGTTTTTCTTACAAGATCTATATGAGGAAAACTATAAAATTCTGATGAATGCAATCAGAAAAGAACAAAATAAATGAAGAGATGGCTAGGAAGATTCAATATTATCAAGACGTCAGTTCTTCCCAAATTGATCTTAAATTCATGCAATACAAATAAAAATCCTGGCAAGTTATTTTATGAATATCAACAAATTGATTCTGAAGTTTATATAGAGAGGCAAAAGACCTAGGATAGCCAGTATAATATTGAAGGAGAGGAACAAAGGTGGAGGACTAATGCTACCTGACTTCAAGACTTAATATTAAGCTACAGTAATCAAGACAGCTGTGGTACTCATGAAAGATAGACACATAGATCAATGGAAGAGAATAGGGAGCCCAGAAGTAGACTCCTATAAATATAATCAACTGATCTTTGACACAGGAGCAAAGGTAATACAGCAGAGTAAAGATAGTTTTTTCAATAAATGTTGCTGGAAGAACTGCATACCCACATCCCCAAAAAGAAGAATCTAGACACAGGTCTTGCTGCTGCTGCTGCTGCTGCTGCTAAGTCGCTTCAGCTGTGTCCGACTCTGTGCGACCCCATAGATGGCAGCCCACCAGGCTCCACCATCCCTGGGATTCTCCAGGCAAGAACACTGGAGTGGGTTGCCATTTCCTTCTCCAATGCATGAAAGTGAAAAGTGAAAGTGAAGTCGCTCAGTCGTGTCCAACTCTTCGGCGACCCCATGGACTGCAGCCTACCAGGCTCCTCCATCCATGGGATTTTCCAGGCAAGAGTACTGGAGTGGGGTGCCATTGCCTTCTCCGAGACACAGGTCTTAGATCTTTCATAAAAATTAACTCAAAATGGATCATAGACCTAAACATAAAATACAAGACTATGAAACTCCTAGATGATAACTTAGGAGAAAATCTAAATGACCATGGGTAGGTGACACCTTTTTATGTATTACCCAACTCTAAAGACACAATCCATGAAAGAAATAATTGATAAGCTGGACTTCCATAAAATTAAAAACTTCTGCCCTGGAAAAGACAATGCCAAGAGAATCAGAAGCCACATACTGGGAAAAAATATTTGGAAAAGACATATCTGATAAAAGACTGTTATACAAATAACTCTTAAAACTCAGCTATAAGAAAACAAACAACCCAATTTAAAAATGAGCCAAAGACTTTAACAGACATGTCACCAAAGAAGATACACAATGGCAAATATGCATACGAAAAGGTGTTCTACAGAATGTGCCATCAGAGAAGTGCAAATTAAAGCAACAATGAGATATCACAACATACTGATTAGAATGGCCAGAATCTGGAACACTTTCAACACCAAATGCTGATGAGGATATGGAGCAACAGGAACTCTCTTACATTGCTGGTGGGAATGCAAAATAGTACTGCTACTTTGGAAGACAGTTTGGCAGTGTCTTACAAAACTAAAGATACTCTTACCATATGATCCAGCAATCACACTCCTTGGTATTTACTCAAAGGAGTTGAAAACTTATGTCTGCACAAAGGCCTATATAGGAATGTTTGTTGTTGTTGCTTAGTGACTCAGTTGTGCCTGATTCTTTGCGACCCATGGACTGTAGCCCGCCAGGCTCCTGTCCATGGGATTTCTCAGGCAAGAATATTGGAGTGAGTTGTCATTTCCTTCTCCAGGGGATCTTTCTGACCCAGGAATTGAACTTGCATCTCCTGTATTGGCAGGTAGATTCTTTACCAATTAGCCACTGGGGAAGCCCACAGGAACTTTATTCATAATTGCCAAAACTTGGAAGCAAACAATAGGTTCCTCAGTACGTGTGTGTGAGTGAATGAATAAATAAGACTGTGGTATATCTGCACAATGAATTATTCTCTAAAAAGAAATGAGCCATTAAACCATCAAAAGACATGGAAGAGGCATGGAAGTGGCTTAAATGCATATTACAAAGTGAGAGAAGCCACTGAAAAGGCTACCTATCCATATGACAATAAAAATTAGTGATTTCCAGGGATGAGGGAAGAGGAGGGATGAATACACAGAGCATGGAGGATTTTTAGGTCAATGAAAAAACTATTATAATGATGGACATATATCACTACACATTTGTCTAAATTCATAGAAAGTACAATACTAAGAGTGAACTCTAAGGAATTGCCTGTGGACTTTGAGTGATTATAATGTGTCAATATAGGTTTATCCTCAGTAACAACTTTATCATTCTGGTGAATGATGTTGATTACAGGGGAGGCTATACCTGTGTGCAGGCTCAATTTTGTTGTGAACCTAACAGTGCTCTAAAAGAAAAGTCATTAAAAAAAAAAAGGCTTCCGTGAAAGGAATGCAATCATTACTGTCATGAAGCAAGTTGGCTGAATGTCTTTTACTTTAAGCAGGACTCTAAGGTCAATGGAATAACTTTGAAATCTTCTTCATGCTAAAATTATCCAGAAAGGAAAAAGATTAAGTTCAGCCAAAATTTAAAAGGAGTTCTGCCATCTAAATAGCCACAAGTTAGCTTTTTATAAGGCAAAGTTCTTCACATTGTTGGTTAGTAAATGTTAATGATTTATTCTGTAAAGCATTTATATTACATTTACATGTAATTCTGTAATGCAATTTAAAATTTTTAATAATAAAACTTTCAAATTTAGTATTTCATGTATTATATGCTTTTGGACCAGATTGGCTAAGAGATTGAGTTGAAACAAAAGTCTAATAGGCATGTGCTTCTTCTTTAGACAACTAATCTATCAACCTGAATCTTCAAAGTGGGTCAGGTCTCATTTCAGGTCATTTGAAATTAACGATGAGGTACAAATTCCAAAGGGCACCAAGAAACTTGGACTAAGCAAATGTTTGTTCTATTGATACTCTACTCCCTACCCCAAATAATACTTAAAAATCCTTAGCTCTATCCACACTAGTTCCAGGTATTCTTTTTGACATTTTTGTTCACACCTCTGACTTAAAGCTGTTAATGAAAATTGTGGTGTTTGAAAACCATTGCCGAGATCTTTGGACTCCTGGTTAAGAATTTCATGAAAGCAGAGGCTCCTGGGAAACATATGGCTCTGCAACAAGGTCAACTTGTTATAGGACCTATAGACTTCTCTGGTGGCTCAAACGGTAAAACGTCTGCCTACAATGTGGGAGACCCGGGTTTGATCCCTGGGTTGGGAAGATCCTCTGGAGAAGGAAATGGCAACCCACTTCAGTACTCTTGCCTGGAAAATCCCAAGGACGGAGGAGCCTGGTAGGCTACAGTTCATGGTGTCGCAAAGAGTCGGACACGACTAAGTGCCTAAACTTAAACTTTCTACTTTATCTTGGGCTTCCCTGATAGCTCAGTTGGTGAAGAATCCGCCTGCAATGAAGTAGACCCCGGTTTGATTCCTAGGTTGGGAAGATCCGCTGGAGAATGGATAGGCTACCCCTCCAGTATTCTTGGGCTTCTCTTGTGGCTCAGCTGGTAAACAATCGCCTGCAATGTGGGAGACCTGGGTTCCATCCTTGTGTTGGGAAGATCCCTTGGAAAAGGGAAAGGCTACCCACTCCAGTATTCTGGCCTGGAGAATTCCACGGACTACAGTCCATGGGGTCAGATGACTGAATGAATTTTACTTTATCTTATCAAATAGATAAAAGTTGAATGTATCTGATATTACAAAGCTACTAAGAGGAATCAGAAACTTGAATAAGAAACATGCATTATTTTAAATGTTGAATTTTGCACTGGAGCTTCCTGGCAAGAAAGCTGAATATGAGGAACGCTAAGGGAAAATCAGGAACAGATAGTAATTTAAAGAGACTTTTGAAGGGCAGTAATGTAGTAGAGAATACCACAGAGAGCTAAGAGTTGACCTATGGGTTGGACGAAAGAGGAGGCACTAGCAAAGGAATACAAAGACCAGAAAACCAGGTAGGTTGTAGATCCCAGGAACTGTCTTAAAAAAGGGGGGCACAGGGTTTCAAGAAGGGGATAAAGATTGGGTGTGCCAAGAAAAAGAGGATGAGAAAATGGTTGGAAGTTAGAACTCGTGTGACTTTAAAGTGTAAATTCAGTTTGCCATTATGGGTTAGACTGGTAAAAGGTAAGGAGTAAGGTGGAAGTGAAAGCAGGAGACCACTTCTCTTAAGAAATGTGACAGTGAAAAGAAGGTTGATATTACAGTAACTGGAGGTAGTAGTACAAATTTTTAAAAAGCCCTTGGAAATTGCTGAAAAACAGAAAGAAGCCAATGGCTAAGATACTGAAGATATAAGATCCTAGGAAAGTAGCGGTGGAAGGAGAAAATAGGAATGGACGACTTAGGTAGTCCTTCCTGCAAGAAGCACTGATTTTGGAGAGAAGGGGAGGGGGAGAATGGGTTAATTTGGTGAGAATTTGAAAGGTCATGTCAACAAATGTTTTAAGATGGAGAGAATATCAAACTGGAATTCCATGGCTCTGATCCTGTTAACCAGATGATTTTATCTATTAGTATGGATTGGGACTGGCACCTTAACAAGGAAAATGAGAAACAGTCTGCAGAGAATACGATAGGAATAAATCCAAAGATGAGTTTATATATATATATATATATATATATATATATATAAAAAGTGGGAGTGCAGTCACGACTTCATATCCAACCAGGTAGAACTGGGGCTTCCTCCAGTGAAAAACCACACAGTGTGACCTTTGAGAGAGAAATCAGAAATAGGGATAGTTTATTGGAGACCGGCCCTTAAGACTATAAAGGAGTCGAGCAATTCTAAGGCAATACAGAAATAGAGCTGGTTGGCTACAATAACAAGAGAATTTAGTCATAAATGGGGCTGATGACCTGGGAGATTAAGGATTCACTTTTGCATTGAAAGTTTTGAGTGGGTGAAAGGTAGGAGCCACGACCAGGCAGAGGCGGGGCGGGGGGGGGGAGAGTAGAGAAAAGGCGACATTTAAAGGCATATTTTGGTCATGATTTCACGCTAGTCAATTGTTTCCCTTTTGGCAGCTAAAAGGCTAGGATTCTCCAGTCCATTTCAGAGCTACTGAGAGTAATACTAGGCTATGGAAGGAGAAATCTGATTCCAAAGCGGAGGCTATATTTTCTCAATCTACTTAACATTCTTTTCTCACTAACTAGCCAATGCTGCCGCCTTATGCAAAGCCGGCACCACGGAAAGGATCTGCTTTAGAGGCAGTGACGACGCCAATCGGCCTGGGGCGCGCAGTGTTGCGTCTAGATGCACGGCGAGGGAGGTCCCAAACAGCTCTCAAAACCTTTTCACCCTCGTCCGGGAAAGCACCTCGTCAAGAGTAGACAATAAATCGCTCGTACATGCTAAGCTCTGAGGCCCTGGTTAACACCAGGAGAGGCGGGAACGTGGTTTTGCGCTGCCACTCCTCCGCTTTTCTGCAGAGCGCTCTTCTGCAGAGCGCTTTTCTGCAGAGGCGGGGGATGGGGGCAGCAGGAGCCGGGCGGGGCTGCGGGGGTGCGCTAGTCCAGCGACCTGGGGAGGGGCCGCAGTGAAGGGGCCAGGGGCGGGTTTCCCTCCCAGGTCCCGGAAAAGCTCCAAAAATGGCGGGCGGCAACCCAGCCAGCGGGGCGCGCAAGCGCCACCGCGGCCATCCTTCCGCCCGCCCCGGGCGGCCCACGAACCGTCCACAGCACCCTCACGAAGAGGTATCCGCCGCTTGCGATTGGCTGAGCTGGGCCAGCGCTCCGTGCGGGGGCCGGGCCGCCACGCAGCGGCCACGTTTCCCGCCCCGCTGGTGCGCGTGCGCGCAATCCCCACAGGAAAGCGTTCGCGCGCGTCCCCGCCGCGGCCCCCAGCTCGCGCCTCAGCTCCCTCCCCTTTCCGGGCAGGCCCGTCCCGTCAGCGAGGCAGTAAGCACCGCGGCCAGCAGAGGGCGGTCCGGACCCAAGTCTGCAGCGGCGCCATTGGCGTGTGGAAAATGCCACCAGATGGCGGGTTAGGATTGCAGCTCCGTTGAAGGCGCGGCCCCCGCTCCCGAACCCCCGGCGACCACCCCGTAACAACCCCCCCACATCGGGAATAACACACCGGAGACTTTTGGGGGGAAACTAGGTCGACGGCCGGCGGTGCCCGGATGGGCAGCTGAGGTGAGCGCGGGCGGCGGCGACGGCGGCGGGGGGCGGGAAAGAGGGGGAATGCGGCGGCAGCGGCGCGGGGGCTGGAAGCGCCGATCCAAGATGGAGTCCGGGCGAGAGCGAGAGAGCGCGAGCGGGGAGCGGGCGGGCCGGGCGCGGGCCCCGCGCGGGGGAGGGAGGCCGCGCAGGCCTGTGCGGGGCGCGGCGGTCGCCGGCCGTCCGGGCGCCAGCGGGGACGGCTGGGGGTGCGGCGGGCACCCCGGAACCCTAGTCGCTCCGCACCCCTCCCGCGGGCCCCGAAAATTGTGCCCCCGCCCGCTCGGGCACTACGGCGACGGGCGCGGAAGCCTTTGTGGCGCGCTCGGGCCCGCCGCCAAGCCCGCCCTCCGCCCCCCCGCCCTCCGCCCCCCCGCCCGGACTCTCGGGACTCGCCCGCGCCCGGCGGGGCCGGGCCGAGGCGGGCTGGTGCGAATGCCATCCGCCGCCCTGCGTTTCTGCGGTGTTTTAGCGGCGGCGGCGGCGGCGTCACATGACAACGAGCTCGCCTCGGCTGAGGGGCCTGGGGGTCGCTCGGCGAGGCGACCGGCCCAGGCCTCTTCTCAGCGGGGAGGAGCGGGGGGCTGGCGCCTGGGGCAGAGGGGACGTCAAAGCCGGGCTTTCCCGCTATCTGCCCTCCCCGCCCCCGACGGAGGCCTCCTCGTGAAACGTGTCCAGGCCGGAGCACTGCCCCGCTAGTTTTCCAGCCCCCCGGGAGACGAGGCCAATAAAAGTTGTTTTCCCTCCTTTCTCGGGGTGGGGGCGGGGTGAAGAGCTGGGAAACGAGAGTGCTTGGAGTTGAACCTGGGCCTCGATTGGAGAGTCCAAACTGGGTGCTTCTTGTGTGCTGTGGGGACTAAGAAATTTTCAGGTTTTAGGATTGTCACATCACCTCTTCTACCTACCTTTGAAAGGTTACCGATTCTCTTCATATTGCAGAGAATCGTGCCCCGGGAGTGTAAAGCAGGGGATGGTTTTGGACACTTACATTCAAAACAATGCTGTTTGTATGCGACAGTAGCGAATTATTTGCTGTTAGTCGATGTTAAGATGATGTGTACAGTTTATTCTTGTGGTTGTGACTAGAAAGGACTTTTTTTTTCATCTCTTAGCGAACGTAGTGTTTATGAAAGTATTTGACATGGCATAAAGAAAGTTGTATGATTTGTGACTTACGGGGTATTTGACTCCATCTTTTAGATTTGCATGTGCCTTTTTAAGAAAATTGCAAATTCTGATGGTGAAGCATTTAGGAAAATAAAGATTCAGAACAGGGAAAATAAAAACAACTTGTGTATTGTATTGAATAGTGTACCTTGTACTCATATTTATACTGTACGAAAAATTCAGGCTAAAAAAATTGGCTCTAGGGAGGAAATAGCGAAAAGTTTGGGAAGGTTGTTTACTTGCTTTCAGTTTTTGAGAATAGTTATAACACAAGTAGTTTGCTATCTAAATAAAGTACTAGAAAAACCGACAAAGAGTTTTGCTACAATTTTTTCTTTATATTTCAAAACGTAGATTAAGTTTACTCCGGTGGTCTACCAATGGTCATTTTAACAACCAAGCTACTTTGATTGGAAATTCCTCAATATCCACTTTAGTTTTGATATTCTGACAAAACTTAGGAGTATTTAAATAGATGTGAAATATGGAAAATTGTTATTTTCCATATGGAAAATGTCGCTGGATTTGCTTCCTTTGAACACAGTATACAAGTACTGTTGATTTGAATGACTCTTAAAGGCTGGGGTAGGAAGAGAGCCCAGGACTGAAGTTATTTTAAACTTTTCCTAGGTTTTTGATCTTTGGGTTGTCGCTCTTCCAGCCTTACTTTCCTCATCACTAAAATGAAAATTTTTGGGTTGTATTAGTTTTCTTTTTATGTATAGCGAGGTACCAGAAATTTAGTAGCTTCAGTTCAGTCGCTCAGTCGTGTCCGACTCTTGGCGACCCGATGAACCGCAGCATGCCAGGCCTCCCTGTCCATCACCAACTCCCGGAGTTCACCCAGACTCATGTCCATTGAGTAGGTGATGCCATCCAACCATCTCATCCTCTGTCGTACCCGCCCCCTTCTGCTCTCAATCTTTCCCAGCATCAGGGTGTTTTCCAGTGAGTCAGCTCTTCGCATCAGGTGGCCAAAATATTGGAGTTTCAGCTTCAACATCAGTCCTTCCAATGAACACCCAGGACTGATCTCCTTTAGGATGGACTGGTCGGATCTCCTTGCAGTCCAAGAGACTCTCAAGAGTCTTCTCCAACACCACAGTTCAAAAGCATCAATTCTTCGGCGCTCAGCTTTCTTTATAATCCGACTCTCACATCCATACACGACTACTGGAAAAACCATAGCCTTGACTAGACGGACTTTTGTCAACACAGTAATGTCTTTGCTTTTTAATATGCTGTCTAGGTTGGTCATAACTTTCCTTCCAAGGAGTAAGCGTCTTTTAGTTTCATGGCTGCAGTCACCATCTGCAGTGATTTGAAGCCCCCCAGTGGAGACTGTTTCCACTGTCTCCCCATCTATTTGTCATGAAGTGATGGGACCAGATGCCATGATCTTAGTTTTCTGAGCTTTAAGCCAACTTTTTCACACTCCTCTTTCACTTTCATCAAGAGGCTCTTAAGTTCTTCTTCACTTTCTGCCATAAGGGTGGTGTCATCTGCATATCTGATATTATTGATATTTCTCCCGGCATCTTGATTCCAGCTTGTGCTTCTTCCAGCCCAGTGTTTCTCATGATGTACTCTGCATGTAAGTTAAATGCAGAGTATATTTAGTAGCTTCAACAACACCTATTTATTATCTCACACTTTATATAGGTGAGAAATCTGGGTACCTTGTAGTGGGTCTTTCTGTTCAACATCTCACCTGGCTAAAATCAAGATGTTGGTTGTGTTGGCTCAGTTCTTATCTGAGGCTTAGGACCTTCTTCCATGCTCACTACTTGTTGGCAGAATTTCCTTGTGGCTGTATGACTGGAGTCACCATCTTCTTTCTAGCTGTTGGCAAGGCTTTCTCACTTCCTTACCACATGTTCATATAGGCATTTTCACATCATGACTTTTTGCTTTCATCCAGGCAAGCAAGAGTAAGTTCTCTGGCTTCCTCTTTGTCCTCTGGACTCCCTTAGGAGATTCCTTTTTAAAGCTGATCTAATTAGATCAGACCTACTCAGGATGATCTTTTTGATGAACTCAACTGATTAGGGACCTTAAGTACATATGGAAAAATCTGTTTGCCATATAACAATCACAGGAGTGATATCCCATTATAATTACAGGTCTCTCCCATACTGGAGGGTTGCTTATGAGGATGAGTCACTGTGGTTTGTTAGGATTTTGCTTGCCATGGGGACAGAAGTATCTTTATAGTTTGGAATCTTTATGTACAAGAAGACCACTTAGGCAAAGCAGTAACCCTACTTGATAAGTTTACTCATACTTGTTTTGTCTTCATGCTTTTTCCTCTTTGTATTTCCTGGTACCTCAGTTGAAGTACCTCCCTCTATAATAAGACTTTATTGCATATAGAGGAAATTAAAAATAAAAATTAAAAAGTTAAGTAAAAAGAAAGGCAAAAAAAGGGAAGTGGAGATTATGTAATTCTCATTGTTGCTTGATACCTATTGTTTTACTAATTTTAGGAATGAGATTGAGTCTCAGGGAAGTTAAGAAATTTAGATGACTAAGATCACCCTCCTATTAAGTGGCAGGTAGATTCATAAACTTATTACATCAGACAGTTGCTGTGGCATGATTGGTCCAGCTACTTTTGAAGAGAGAATTATGAAAAAGAATAATTATTTAAAATGGAGTACAGATATTGAAAAGTGTTAGTTGCTCAGCCATGTCCTACTCTTTGCAACCCTGTGGACTGTAGCCTAGCAGTCTCCTCTGTCCATGGGATTCTCCAGGCTTGAATACTGGAGTGGGTTGCCATTTCCTTCTCCAGGGGGTCTTCCCTACCCAGGGATCAAACCTGGGTCAATTGGTGGACAAAGAGGGGAGCAAAAATTGGTCATGGTACATTGGAGGTTTAACAGTCTAAGAAGCAAAATATCTTCAAAAGAAGGCAATTAGGACTGTTTTAGTTAAGAATAAGAAGATTTAGAGACTATAACCAGGAGTTAAAATTGTTCAGGAGGTACAGCTAAATTTCTTAATAGAGAGATGATAAAGTAAGGGCTTGGTAGATCTTTGTTAGCTGAATTAAAATATAAGTCTCTAGGATTTATATGATCCTTGCTACTGTGACACTGTAGGGAAAGGAAGGAAGCAGAGAACTAAGAGGATGCTCTTTCATAAGCCTAGGAAAGAGATGATTCTTGAGGTGGGAATAAGGATGTGGCTACAGAGAAGAAGGGATCATTTTCTGTCATTTTAGTAGTCAAGAGGACAGGATCCCAACTTCCTGAGTTTTAGTGCTGAGGGAAACCTTGTGATTGACAAATGTGATTTTTTTAAATTGAGCTTTAAGTAGGTCATAGGCCAGTTGGTTTTCTAGAATCTTTTCTCTGTGTACTAATTCACACCTTATTGCTTCTTTCAAGTTTCTTCCCCTTCCTTTGCTGTGTTCTTGCCAGTTAGTGTTTAAAGGACAGTCAGTCCTACCTTCTCTATAAGATACATTCCTTTGTGCTGTGAGCCTAAATGATGCACCAGTTAGTCCTCCAAATTTCTCTATAGAGTTTTGCTGCAATTAAACAGCTCTATAGATGGCTTTTAACTTACTGGAAGCACAAAGTTACAAAAACATTTTATGTTGTGACCCAGTACAAACACACACACAATGGAAATAACACTTAAACTTTATGCAGTACGTTCTGATATATTGTATATATTTTTGAAACTAAGAATGCTGGTTGCAGCTCACCTATGTGACTTACAGCAACCCTTTCACTTGGCTGAATTATAATCTCATTGGTAATTGGGAGAGTGCAAAGTAAAACCAAACCATAAGAAATCATTTCACTTCCATCAGATTGGCAAATACTAAAAATTCTGATAATATCAAGTGTTGGTGAGAATGTGGGGAAATTAGCCTACGACTTTTGGAGGAATATATAGTCATTTTGTAAAAGAAAGTGACTTTTGTTGTAGAAGAGTACATGTACCTTAACCTAGTAATTATACTTTTGTCTTTTTATTCCTAATGAGAGAAATTCTTGTATGCTGAGATATGTGAACAAAAATATTTGCAATAACCAAAATTTAGCAACAAAGTGTTCATCATGCTACCAATGTTTTTCAAATACCAGTGGTGATTTTCAAATGATAAAATAATCTTGATTCGTAGGATAACCTCACTTGGTCACAGTGTATTATCTCTTTTATATTTAATGTTTTGCTAGAATTTGGGGATATTTTTTCATCAGGAATATTATTTTGTAGTTTTCTTTGGTTGTAATGTCTTTGTCAGGTTTCAGTATTTGGATTATGATGTTCTCATAAGTACGAGAGGTGTTCCCTCTACTTACTGAAAGACCTTGTCCAGTATTCCTTGACTGTTTGGTAGAGTTCATCAGTGATACCATTTGGACTTAAATTTTTTTTTGTAGGGAGACTTTTGGTAAGTTCAAATTCTTTTTTGTTTTTCATTGGACATAGAGCTGTTCAGATTGTTTCATCTTATGTCAGTTTTGGTGTATTTTTAAAGAAGTTTGTTGACATTAGTTGTTTATACGATTCCCTTGTCATCTTTAGGATGTTTGTAGGATTTGTATCGCTATCTCTTTAATTTCTGATGTTGTTAATGTGTTCTTGCTTTTTTTTCTTGACCAGTCTAATTCTTGGTTTATCTGTGTATCTTTTCAAAAATAATGCTGGTTTTCTCCATTTGTCTTTTCTCTCTTTTTTTTCCTGTTGTTTTTAATTTTCTTTTCCCCATGTATTTTGCTTTTCCTTTTCTAGCTTCTTAAAGTGGTCAGAGATTTCAGACATTTCTTGTTTTCCAATTTAAATATGCAAAGCTCTAGATTTTCTTCCAAGCACTGCAGTTACCTACAGTGATATTCTTATTATCATTTACTTTGAAATAGCTTCTAACTTGCTTTGTGATTTCTTTGTTGACCCAGGGATTATTTAAAAAGGGTTTTGTTTAATTTTCAAATATTTGGCGTTTAGATATCTTGTTATTGATTTCTAACAATTTCATTTTGAGGCTTGAGATATACTCTGTATAATTTTAATCTTTTCAAATGTACAGAACCTTGAGTTATGGTTCAACATGTGGTTTATCTTGATAAATATATCTTTCACATTTGAAAAAAAAAATGTGTTCTGCAGTTGTATGGTGTACTATTCTGTAAATATCAGTTAGATTCAGGTGTTTTGGTAGCATTTTTCAAATCATTTGTGTCTACTGGTTTTTTTTGTTGTTGTTATTTTTCTGGTCTAGTTATATCAGTTGCTGAGAGGGATGTTAAAATATCTAACTGTGACTGTGGAATTAGCTATTTCTCCCTTAATTTTGTTGCTTTTTGCCTCTGTATTTTGAAGCTTTGTTACTTGGCACATTCAGTTAATACAACCACTCTAATTTTCTTGAGCTTACTGTTTCTGTAGTGTATTTTCTTCTATCCAGTTACTTTACTGGATAGAAGTTACTTTTTCCAGTTACTTTTCTTCTATCCAGTTACATTTTGTGTTGAAAATACCTCTCTTGAAGGCAGCATATAGTTGAGTTTTGCTTTTTTTAAAAATCCATTGTGACAGTATGGAAGTAGCATCTCTCAGTTATTCTGAACATTGATTAAGTACTAATGCCTGTCAAGAAATGTGGATGTTCTAAGATTTTACTGAGATTTAACTTGCTAACAAGTTAACCTGCTACAGTTTAATGGAGTCATGAGACTCCTTGGTCAGAGATGAACAGTGCCCTAGAGCAATAACAGTAGCCATGGCATCAGCATTAGTGTCAGATCTTGGAGCCCCACTTTGTACACTGTGGAGTAAAGATGTGACACCCACACGTGTATTGGGTTGTGTTAGAGGAGAGGAATCCTAAAGCTTAGAGAAACTCGTATCTTTACAATGGATTATAAGCATACCTCTCCTTTTCTCTGACGGGGATACTATTTCTCTTTTCCAAGATAATTCACTCTACAAATATACTTGAAAACATTGGATCAAAGACAGTTGGTGTCTCTGTTTTCAAGATAGGCAGAAAAACAAGAGACCCGTGGAAAATTCTTTCAAAACTGTCCAGTGAATTTTCTCAATTTCCCTGTGTACCTAGATTTTTCTTTTTTTTCTTAGATGGCCCCAGCCTAGCTTTCCAGCTCTGTCTCTGCACTGTACTGCTCTTTGGGTTTTATGCTCTCACTAGATTGATTTCATACTTTATTCCACGTCCCTCATGTCTTTGTTCTGGTGTATAATGTGTGTGTAAGGAACACTCATTGAGTATTTACCGTGTACCAATAAATATTTTGCAATAACCCTGTGAAGAAGTTATATTGGTATTGTCTGTTTTACAGGTTAGGATAAATTTATTTAATCTTAAATTAACTAGATAAGTTTATTAGGTTTGATTAAGTCTCTCATGTTTGTGATGAGGGAGGGACACATTGAGAATCCTTTGATTTCTTGATGTTGGTGGTAGTTAGTTACATGGAGTGCTCCCTTTATAATTCTTTGAACTATTATCTAGATTTTATGTAATTATGCTACATAATTGACATATCTCACAAAGAAAGGAAAAACAGGAAAAAGAAATAAACACTGAGCTGTAGAATCTGTTTCAAGTCTTCCTGATATCTTCACCCTCTTTGTATTTTCATTTGTTGCAAATATATTATTGGCACAATAATGTTTGGTAAGTGGTGGGGTTCATAAGGCAAGGTATTTTGTAGACTACTTGTTGCAAGGCCACACAACTGATAAATGAGAGAGTCAGGATTTAAACCCAGGCTTACTTTCAGAACCCACAATTTAAATCTCTTAAAAGGGCATTTTAATCTCAGCTTTATTTATGCTGTTTGAAATCTTTTGCATTTTGAAGTTTATCTTACAGAGATTTGGTTTTCTTTCCTTTTCCATCACATAACAGTCGGGTAGTCTTGAGTAGAACATTTGATTTCTAGAGGCCTCAGTTGTCTTATCTCTATGATGGGAATCCAGTTAAGATTCTTTCAATAAATATTTATGAGTGCCTAGTCCATGACTAGTAGTGAGTATACAAAGTTGTTTAATACATAGACTTTGCTTTTAAACAGCTTCTGTTCTATTGAGAGAGATTAAAAACCAAAACCCCCAAAGCAACAAACCAAGCTAATAGGGATAATACATGGAAGTTGTGAGAGCATTAGGTTCAGGATACTTTGGAAGCATAAAGTACAGAGGTAAGAGGACATGCCCCTCTCCTTGTCACTTCCCCCCCAAAGTAGATAATTTTTAGTATATCAGGAAGAGTTAGAAGAGTTTTTCAGGGTAGTTCCTTGACTTTGATAGTTAAGTGTAACCTGTACTGTTTTTCGCCTCTGGCAAAATTTCTCTTCATAATTGTTGAGTTGGTCTAAAGGTTCAGGTAGAGGTTTGAGACACCACTGCTTGTTTCCTTAGTCTTAGGCAAAAAAAAGTGTTTTATACATAGTCAAGCATGAATATGACCTGATTGTCTCTTTTGAGGTAACTGATTCCCTGAAGCTATCCTGAAGTTATCTTCCCTGAGGTTATCCTGAAGCTCTGTCAGTTCTATTAGGTTATTATTTTTTTCCTATCTCATTTAGAGTACTGAGAGGTAGGCTTTCTCTGTTCTCTAGTAGAGACAGTACGAAGTAGCATATGTGCAGAAATTCTTATGACAGAATGCAAGATATAGAAGCTAAAGAATGTCTTAAGCTATGTTCTGCTTAATTGTTAAAGCCTAAATTAATTTTCAGAGAGAAAATGCCCTACTGTGTGCTTTGTACTGTTGGGGATAGTTAAAAAGTTTGTGCGTTCACAGATGAAGCGCTGTCACATAATGAAGGGCTAAGAAAGCCATTGTCTGTCGTCCAAGAGATTTCCTGGCCTGAGTTACACTCCTGGTGTTAAATTCTAATTCATCTCCTACTTAGGTATGTAAACATGGGCAGATTCTTTAACCTCGATAAACCTCAGTTTTCTCACCTGTGTGATGTCACTAGTGCCTCATGGATTAACGTATCAGTTAAAAAGTTAGCTTTTAACTGTTAGACTGTGCTGTTTTGTATGTAAATCTAAAGGACATTAATGTTAAATTTAAAAGGTGAATAAAGTTAAAATACAGATAAGTCATAAGATTACTTTCCAGAAGCAAAGACTATTAATTAATTGGGTCTTACCAGCACATAGAGCTAGCTGATTCTTATTAGCACGTAAAGCTAGTTCAACAATGAGCTCTGTTAATGAGAGTGGTCGGAGGGTGAGGTTCTCAGGTTAATAGAGAGATGAGGGTTATAGCCAGTGTTTGAGTGTGTGCGAAGAGGCTTGGGGTTACTTAGAGATTAAAATACAGAGCAGTAAGCAGTGACCAGAGTGCCTAGTGTGCCAAAGTAGAGGTTAAACTTTGTCCTTTGGCCAGTGACTGCACATTAGAATCACCTGGGAGCTTTAAACATAAGCTAAAGAATGGGACTTCTAGTGGCTCAGTGGATGGGAGTCTGCCTGCCAATGCAGGGGACAGTGGTCTGGGAAGATTCCACATGCCGTGGGGCAACTGTGCCTGTGAACCACAACTTCTGAGCCTGTGCTCTAGAGCCTTTGAGCCAAAACTACTGAGCCCATGTGCTGCAACTACTGAAGCCTGTGCGCCTAGAGCCTGTGCTCGCCAACAAGAGAAGCCACCGCAATGAGAAGCCTGTACACTGCAATGAAGAGTAGCCCCTGGTAGCCGCAACTAGAGAAAGATTGTCTGCAGGGATGAAGACCCGGTACAACCAAAAAATTAAAAATAAATAAATAGAAGAAGTTTAAAAAAACAGAAAATAAACTAAAGAATGGTTGGGATCTACCCCAGACCAACTGACATCCAGTCTCTGACTTTCTAATGCACAGAGGGTTCTGAAGTACATACTTGACAGAACTTGGTTACTTATTATAATAGAATATATGTTTATTGAGAATGTGTCAAATACTTTGTCGAGAACTGATGATGATAAATAACACCACAGTCTTACCTAGGTATTACATTTCACAGATGAGGTAGAGAGGTTAAGTACTTTTCCCTAGCTAGGAAGTGGTAGGTTTGAGTGCAAGTTTTTATAACTCTATGATAAAGTCATAAGCAATAAACTATAATAAATCTCTTAAGCAATTTTTTTTTAACCTGGGATTCATAAACTTAGAGGGGAAAATAATCATATTTTCATTTTCCTTAATCTCTTAAGAGATTTCACATTTTCTTTAATTTTGAATGTAGTAACAAATCACAGTTGTATAAGCAATACTGTAGCTTTCTTACCAATAGAAATCAGAAATATTTTCATATTAAATTACAGATGTTGCAGATATCTCAAAATATCTTTTATTCTAAGCAGTGCTTTAAAATTGGGCTGTTAGATCCACCTCTAGATCTTTTATTTATTGTGTTAAAGAAGCACATACAATACTGTATCACAAATCTGTTTTCTTAATATGTTGATAATTATATTTGAATATAATTAATAATGAATTCCTTTTCTAGATAATAGTCTTTGCTGAGAGAGTTTAGTAGGGTAAGGTGGGCAGAAAATAAAAGAATCATTTTTGTTATCTTGTAGAATGGAGATCCTTATAAAAGACAGTCTCTCTTTCCTTCACCACTTCTCTTTCTTTGTTAAATAGGACCAAAACCCAAGTTCTTCTTACTTGTCAAAGTTATTAAAGACTACTTGGGTTTGGAGTGCCTTTTTTTAAGCACTTTCTGAAAAATTAGAAGAGGTATATGCATTATCTCATCAGGCATTCTTGTAATCTGATACAGTGCAATTTAATAGAACTTTCTGCAGTGATGGAAATGTTTTGTTCATGTGCTATCCAGTATGGCATCTATTAAGCATAATAACACAATCAAAGTGACGATAACAGCAATATAATAACATTGATAGTTAGCAGTACTACCTGAACATTTTACATATATTAACTTGTGGGATCCATACAACAACCCCATGAGGTAGACACTGTTTTTAAGTTTCAATTTACATGTAAACTGAAACATGGAGAAGTTAAGTGATTTTCCAGAGTTCACATAGCTAGTAATTAGCAGAACTGGGGATTCAGACCCTGGCAGTCTGGCTTCCTTTATGTTCCCTTTTTAATATATTCCTTTAATCACTTTCCTCAGATTCCCCCTCCCCTCACCGCCCCCCATGCATATACAGGATGCTATCAGAAGCAATATTTTAAAACGGAATTTAAGATCACTCATTTTGCTCTAACTATTAGCTAAAAGTTGTGCAGAACTTACTGGTTTATTTCCTGTAAGTAAATTTGTCTTAGATGTATTAGATATTTTTAGTAACCAACACTGATATTGTTAAACAGGAATTTATACTTTTCCTGAGTTTAATTTAAATCTGGGTTCAGAAACTGAATATTCATGTGGTTATTTTGTTTACTGAAACTAACTGAAATATAATTCTGAAGCCATTTTGTGATGAGTTGGCTTTGGTTAATAGATACTTGGCTTTCCTTAGTCAATATACACATGTGACTAACTAACCTATGTTACACCTAGTATGGTATGTTGTGTTCCTGGAGGCCCAGAAGGGGAGAAGTATATCTCTGAGGTACAAAATTCCATTCCTGCTCTATTCTGGGTGAGCTGGTGGTAGAGTGATATTAAAAGGGGCACGAGAACTGTTATTTTTCAGTTATCTGTATAGGCATTGTGCTTGAGGCTTTACATACAAAGCCATCATTTATTAAATATAGGCTGTTTTTCACACCCTTCCAGTGCTTTAGATTCATTACATATGTCATTTAATCTGCACCCAATGCCTCAGAGAACATTATGATGACAAGGATACTTTATGGATGAGGGCTTTGTTAGTCTCTTCCTCTCCTCTCAGCTTTCCCCTCTCCACTTCAAGGGAATGATCATAAATATAGGCGGGGAATGATCATAAATATAGGCGGGGAATGAGAGGGGAGTGGTGCTGAGGTTATTGATACCAGCTTATCTAGTACTTAAGGTTCTCCAGCTGATAAGTCCATTCATTTCATTTTGCCTAGATGTTGGAAATAAGGCAGACAAGATATTTGTCTTCATGTGAGAGACAGTCAATAATCAGGTAAACAAAATAACCATACACTGTGTTAAAAGCTGCGAAGGGAATGATTGAGGTACTGTGATTGGTAATATTGAGATACCTACAGTCAGGAAAGGCATCTTTGAGGATGTTAAATTTAAGCTGAGCTTGCACAAAACCTGACAAGAATGGTCCAGGCACAAGGAAGAGCCGGTGCAAAATTTCTGTAGCAGAAATGGCTGTTGTATTTTAGGAACTGAGAGGTGATAATGGAGGGAGCGAGCATAATACTGGAAGAGTATAGTGGCTTCACCTGAGGCTAGAGGGGTAGGCCAGAGTCTGGCTTATGTATGATATGTTTGGGTTAGCAGGGACTATAAGGAGTGCAGATTTTATTATAAGTAAAATGAGAAACCATTGAGTTTTAAGCAGAGAAGCATTTAAACAACATCTCTCCCTCTAGTTCAGTGATTCTCAACTATGGGTTATATCTTGCTTTACAGGGGACATTTGGCAATCTGCAGACATTTTTGATTGTCATGACTGGGGGGTGATGACGTATGCTACTGGCATTAGTGGGTAGAGACCAGGGATGCTGCTAAACATTCTTCAGTAAGCCCCCTCCAGCAAAGGATTGTTGGCCCAAAATGTCAGTAGTGCCAAAGTTGAGAACTTCTGTTCTAGCTGCTCTGTGAGTATTGGATTGTGCTGAGGGTTGGAATGTAAGAAGGAAAAGTTAGGTTGATGCAATGTCCAGGTGATGGTACCTGCACCATGGTTGCAATAGAGGTAATAATAAGAAATATTGTAATTGTTTTTATGTTTTGAAAATGATGAGTCAAGAATGATCTCCAGGTTTCTGACTTTAGTAACTGAGTGAATGGTGGTGCCATCCTGGCACCACTTTGGGAAAGACCGAGAATGATGAGTTCTAATTTTTTAAATCTTATTTCATGGAACCTGAGTTGCCATTAAAAGATGACACAGCACTATTTTATGGGCAGTAAGAAAGAAAATGCTGTATGCTTGTGCAGTCTGTAATTGGTCATACCAGCCACTCATTGCTTGGAAACCTTTTATCTATTTCCAGAGATTTGACAACTTCTTCTACCTTCATTTCCATTGCTTGGCATGTGATAGGCTGTCCTTTAGCATGTATCTCAATAGCAAAACATAATACAGTTTCCTCTACTTGTGGCTGTTTTCATATCCCATAAGTCGCTTTGTTCCTTTGCAAGAAAACATGAAATTGGGATTGTTACTAGCAATAATGAAATTTTATTTACTAATCTTAATTTTTGTAACTTAGTGTATGGTAAGTTTTTATTTCAATATTAAATTACGGAGTAATATTTTAAGACATTTAGCAGGTAGTTAAACTCAACATGCATGAAGCTGACAGTGCAGACAATTCAATTGATGACAGGGTCAGTCAACAATTATGCTTGAGTTCATGGATGAACAGTGGCAGCTGTGTTTAATTACTGTCTGTTCAGCACATTTATAAAATGCCTTTAATTGTGAGATACATCTTTATCTCAGAAATGTTAAAATAGGGGGAAAATATGAAATACAGTAGGTAGTCAGAAACATCCCATACCAGTCCATTTAACAAATGATAGGTTGAAACGGATTAATAGCACTACTGATAGTACTTGTGTTAATAATATAAATGGTTTCTATGTATGGAAACTCACTTTTTAAAGATCACTGGCAGGTAAAAACTTGAATTTGCAACGAGCTGATCAGACAGTGGTAGAATTTGTTGAAAGAATGGATTCAGAGGGTGACAAGTAAGAAATCACTCTAAGACAGTATTGTGGAAGCTAAGTGATGAAATTAAAGCAATGAAACTCCATGTGTATGTGATTTTTGAGGCTGTGTGCTTATACTAGCAGCACAATTTTACAGAGTGGATGTATAGGCAAATACATCTTAATTTTGGTTAGTTAGAAAACCTAGCCGGTTCCCCCTCCCCCCTCCCCCCCACACTGCATTATAATTTCTGTTAATAGTTTAACTTACATAGCTTTGGAAAGCAGTTTGCTAATAGTTTTGGTGCATTATATTAAAAGATAAAACAGATACTGAATGTTTATTAACCAAAACAAAGTTCCTTTGTATATAAAAGGTGTGTGCATATGTGTGTATGTTAGTAATGTTTCTTTGACATACAAAACCCAGAACTCTTACTGCTACCATTCTTCAGTGTGAACGAAGCTGTGGTTCTTTAGTCCAAACCATACCATAGCCAGGCCGGTTGGAAACACTAGATACTCCTGTGAGGTCTGATAGTGATCTTATTCCAGCCCCCCGTAATAACCATATTGGTCAAGTCGCAAATAGCCTGCTATGACTTTATCTTACTTGTTTGGCACTTAAAATATTGTTTGTATTGTGATAAACTATAATAATTTACACACGGTTTTCTTTTCTATACTATAAAGTGTCTTTCAGGGTAGGGACATGTTTTTTGTGTGTGTGCCTTATAGCAGTGGAGCAAGCACATTGCTGGGCAAAATAATAGACACTCAGTAAAGACTGCATAATTCAACCATATTGAGTAATTTAGATTCATATTATATACTAAGCTTAATTGTTATACTTTAAATCTTTTTATTAGAGATTATTGCATTTAGCTTTAGATATGCTGAAAACATCATTCTTTGCTGAGATTAATTCCTTTATTATGCTATTTGTTCCTAAATCTTTTCAGCCACCTTTTTCCTGTCTACTTATACTTCTTTCGTTCATTGCATATTGTTACTGACCAGTTTCACTTTTAAGGTCAAGCTGAACAGAGTTTGGAAATGGGAAATAATTCTTTTGTCATATGACTTTAAACAGATATCCATACAATTAAAGAATGGTATATTGATGTATGCATTGACCTGTTTGCTTACATTAGATTTTTTGATAAAGATGGTAAAGGTTCATTGATTCACCAAGAAATTTGGATGCTTCTTTAGTTAATTCAAAATATTATTGGAAAAAATTTATCTTTGGATTTACATAGAAATGTTGAGGAAAATATAAATTTGTAATTATAATACTTCAGACATTTAACCTTTTCCATTTGGAACCTTTCTTAGTTCCCTTAAAAAAAGGAAATTTTTTAATTGTTAGGAGGATTTCATTTTCTAAAATAATGAGAAAAAAAATGGCACTTTGTATAAAAGACCTGTTCATGAATTTCTATATATGTTGAATTTTTGGATTTTTTTTTTTTTTTTTAACACAGTCATTAACAGTTTTTTTTCAGTCCAGAGCCTTAGTCCTTTGACACCTCTCTTGTCTCCCTCCTGCTTTAATTTTCTTATGTAGCTTGGAACGTTATTTAACTTTTGAAATATGTTGTGCTGCTTTCCTTTTTTGTCTCTTCATTGTATCTTTTCAATCAATACTCAGCCACAGATCAGTTACTGATTTCTATGTACCTGGCTGCGACCTGCTGAGCACAGCTGGAAAAAACCATAACTTCGCTGACTGCAGCTACCAGATTATTCATGCTCACCAATCTTAATTGGACCATCACTGTTACCCAGTAATTCTTTTTTGCCTAGTTAGTTCTTTTTCACTTTTCATAGCAGTTATTAAAAAATTTTTACTCTCTTGTAACCCCTTACTTAACCACTTATTCTCTCTTTCTCAGTAGATGATCATATCTATTCATTGATAAACTTGGATTTAATTACTGTTTTATTTCCGGAATATGTTGAAATGAGGCTAGATAGAGATTACCCTGACATTTGCTATGCCCAACCCTTGGAGGCATACACCAAACTAAGATAGAAATTTTAGAGCAAAATTTAAAATACTTATCTTTGTATACTTTTGGTTGAATCTACTGTGGGCTGATTTTAGTATAAAATCACTTCTTCAATTATAATTACATTCTTGGAATAGTTTTATGTATTGAAATTTAAGATTAAAACCATTTTTCTGCGTTGTGTTAAAGGTTCCAAATAAATATCTTGTGCCATCTTTTAAAAGTATAAACATGTTAATACATAAAGAACACTGCCCATAAGTTTGATGAATTTTTACCATGTAACCACTTCCCAGATCAAAGATCTAAAACAATTCTGGCACCCCAAAATCTTCTCTTAGTTATTTCTCCCTCTCGTCTCCCAAACTATTCCAACTTTTGTAGCTATCGTTTAATTGTACTTTGAGTTCTTTTGCTTTACATGATGTTTGTGAGATTCATCCATATTGTGGCATGTATCCACGGTTCTTTTTTTATTGCCATGTAGAATTCTACTGTATGAATATACCAAAATGTATATCTTTTTTTGTGTGTGTGTATGTGGACATTTGGGCTGTTTTCTGAAGTTTTTGGCTATTAAAGTTGCTGTGAACAGTCTTGTACAAGTTTCTTGGTGAACATATGCTCTTATTTTTTTTTTGGATACATATACCTTGAGTGGAATTGCTGGATTAGTATACTTCTCAATGCCTCTTGTGCTTCCCAGGTAGCTCAGTCAATGCCTCTTTTGTAATGGAACCAAATCATTAACGTCTGACTCGTTGCGACCCCATGGACTGCAGTGCACCAGTCTTCCCTGTCCATCACCAACTCCCAGAACTTATTCAGACTCATGTCCATCGAGTCGGTGATGCCATCCAACCATCTCATCCTCTGTCGTCCACTTCTTCTCCCGCCTTTAATCTTTCCAAGCATCAGGGTCTTTTCAGATGAGTCAGTTCTTCTCATCAGGTGGCCACATAATTGGAGTTTCAGCTTCGGCATCAGTCCTTCCAGTGAATATTCAGGACTGATTTCCTTTAGGATGGACTGGTTGGATCTCCTTGCAGTCCAAGGGACTCTCAAGAGTCTTCTGCAACACTACAGTTCAAAAGCATCAATTCTTTGGCACTCAACTTTCTTTATAGTCCAACTCTCATATCCATACATGACTACTGGAAAAACCATAGCTTTGACTAGATGGACCTTTGTTGGCAAAGTAATGTTTTCTGCTTTTTAATGTGCTGTCTAGGTTTGTCATAGCTTTTCTTCCAAGGAGCAAGTTTCTTTTAATTCATGGCTGCAGTCACCATCTGCAGTGACTTTGGAGCTCCAAAAAATAAAGTCTGTCAGTGTTTCCCTTGTTTCACCATCTATTTGCCATGAAGTGATGGGACCGGATGCCATGATCTGTACAGTTTTCTGAATGTTGACTTTTTAGCCAACTTTTTCACTCTTGTCTTTCACTTTCAACAAGAGGCTCTTTAGTTCTTCTTCATTTTCTGCCATAAGTGTGGTGTCATCTGCATATCTGAGGTTATTGATATTTCTCCCTGCAATCTTGATTCCAGTTTGTGCTTCATCCAGTCCAGCATTGCGCATGATGTACTCTCCATATAAGTTAAATAAGCAGGGTGACAGTATACCTGACGTTCTTGATGTAGTGCTTTCCTGATTTGGAACCAGTGTGTTGTTCCATGTCCAGTTTAACTGTTGCTTCCTGATCTGCATATAGATTTCTCAGGAGACAGATCAGATGGTCTGGTAGTCCCATCTCTTTAAGAATTTTGTACAGTTGTGATCCACACCATCAAAGGCTTTGGCGTAGTCAGTAAAGCAAAAGTAGATGTTTCTCTGGAACTCGCTTGCTTTTTTGATGAATCTTGGATGTTGGCGATTTGATCTCTAGTTCTTCTGCCTTTTCTAAGTCCAGCTTGAACATCTGGAAGTTTGCGGTTCACATACTGTTGAATCCTGGCTTGAAGAAATTTGAACATTACTTTGGTAGCGTGTGAGATGAGTGCAATTGTGTGGTAGTTTGAACATTCCGTGGCATTGCCTTTCTTTGGGATTGGAATGAAAACTGACCTTTTCCAGTCCTGTGGCCACTGCTGAGATTTCCAGAGTTGCTGGTGTATTGAGTGCTGCACTTTCACAGCATTACCTTTTAGGATTTGAAATAACTCAAATGGAATTCCATCACCTCCACTAGCTTTGTTCATAGTGATGCTTCCTAAGGCCCACTTGGCTTCTCATTCCAGGATGTCTGGCTCTAGGTGAGTGATCACACCATCATGGTTACCTGGGTCATGAAGATCTTTTTTGTATAGTTCCTCTGTGTATTCTTGCCATCTGAATATCTTCTGCATCTGTTATGTCCATACCATTTCTGTCCTTTATTGTGCTCATCTTTGCATGATATGTTTCCTTGGTGTCTCTAATTTTCTTGAAGAGATCTCTAGTCTTTCCCATTGTATTGTTTTCCTCTATTTCTTTTCACTGATCACTGAGGAATGCTTTCTTATCTCTCCTTGCTATTCTTTGGAACTCTACATTCAAATGGGTATATCTTTTCTTTTCTCCTTTGCCTTTAGCTTCTCTTCTTTTTTTTATTTTTTATTTTTTTTATTTTTAATAAATTTATTTATTTTAGTTGGGGGCTAATTACTTTACAGTATTGTAGTGGTTTTTGCCATACATTGACATGAATCAGCCATGGGTTTACATGTGTTCCCCATCCTGAACCCCCCTCCCACCTCCTTCCCCATCCCATCCCTCTGGGTCATCCCATTGCCCCAGCCCTGAGCATTTGTCTCATGCATTGAACCTGGAATGGTATTCTATTCCACATATGATAATATACATGTTTCAATGCTATTGTCCCAGAACGTCCCACCCTCACCTTCTCCCTCAGAGTCCATAAGACTGTTCTATGCATCTGTGTCTCTTATTCTGTCTCGCATATAGGGTTATCGTTACCATCTTTCAAATTCGTATATATGCATTAGTATACTGTATTGGTGTTTTTCTTTCTGGCTTACTTCACTCTGTATAATGGGCTCCAGTTTCATCCATCTCAATAGAACCGATTCAAATGTATTTTTTTTAATGGCTGAGTAATATTCCATTGTGTATATGTACCACAGCTTCCTTATCCATTCATCTGCTGATGGACATCTAGGTTGCTTCCATGTGCTGGCTATTGTAAACAGTAGCTTCTCTTCTTTTCACAGCTATTTGTAAGGCCTGGTCAGACAACCATTTAGCCTTTTTGCATTTCTTTTTCTTGGGGTTGGTCTTGATCACTGCCTTCTATACAATGTCACAAACTTCCACCCATAGTTCTTCAGGCACTCTATCAGATCTATTCCCTTGAATCTATTTGTCCCTTCCACTGTATAATCATAAGGGATGTGATTTAAGTCATAGCTGAATGGTCTAGTAGTTTTCCCTACTTTCTTCAATTTAAGTCTGAATTTGGCAATAAGGAGTTCATGATCTGAGCCACAGTCTGCTCCCGGTCTTGTTTTTGCTGACTGTATAGAGCTTCTCCATCTTCGGTTGCAAAGAATATAATCAGTCTGATTTCGGTCTTGACCATTTGATGATGTCCATGTGTACCCCTATCTATAAGCAGCGTCATTCCTTTTGGTAAATAATACAAAAAGAGCATTAGACTTTCTAACAAGACTCTAAGAAAAGGCACTTTTTTTGTTTTTCATTTACATATAAGATTAAAATTCTTCATTTGGCTCCAAATGGAACTATTTTTGTTTCTGCTAGTACTTCCTTCAATGTTGTTTGTAAGTCTTTATTTATAAATTTCCTGCCTTTATTCAAATTTTATCATTTCTTTCTATTATAGTTCACCCTGATCCCTGTAAAATTATCTTATTATTAAAGGATTTCTCTGACTGCTCTTAAGACTTCAGAAAATAATCATTGGTTTTTCTGGTAGAAACATAGGCTTTCTTGGTCTTACTGGGTTCACTTTTTAGACACTTGAATTGTCTGAAGTGGAAGGAACAACTGAATTTGTAGACCAGAGATCTGGATTCTAATCCAAGCTAGTCTGTTTGTTAGCAGCATGTCTTTTTGTGAATAACTTTTAAGGATAAGCCTCACTGATGTTAGGGATAAGAATGTATGTCCTTGTTATCTCAGAGGATGTTAGTAAATGGGCTACTGTAACAGTGCTCTATAAACTATGAAAAATGAATATATACAGTTGTCTATTGAGGGGACATTTTGTACATTTGCAGATTTCTGAGCAGCATTCATCTAGTTTATAAAACAAACAAAATACAAGTTGCAGTTGTCAGAGGCATGCAGCAGGGCGGTAGAGTGTCTCCAGGGAAGGCTCACTGTCTGATGAGTCAGTTCTTAAGTGTGGCAGGAACTGATGAACTATGTACCAGACTCTGGTTCTCAGAATTGATATGTTTAAAAGTTCAATTTATTATTTAAATGTAGGAGTGATTTAGGTTTTGGGTGAAATCTGAGGTGTAAGTCAGGGTATCAGGCTATTGATGTACATTGAGAAATGTAATTTTCAAATGAAATGGACTGTCTGTGCTCATTAGTCATTTTATTCTGCTCCTGTCGGAAGACCTGTGTCAGACACAGATCTGAAGATTGACCAGTAAACCTAGAATGAACCCAAAGTAAGTTCGGTCATCTTAGTTGTCAGTATTATTGAACTGTGATAGCCTGATATATATGTCTGCACTGCAGCAAATCTGGGTCAGAACACTATCCAGAGACAGTGTTGGAGACAAACTGCCAGATTTAATTTGTTTCAGCACTCTTCAGTATTCAGTTAATTTGGTTTCTGCTTTCATATAGTCATGGACAAGAGCTGGGTCCTGCTTCCCATGCTGCCTTATTTGTATTTTATGTATTTACTTTTTTTTCATTCTACAGATGATTTATCTCTTATGTTTGATTCTCTAATTTAATTCTCATTCTGACTTTACCTCAGTTTAAAAGGAACCTTTTTCTTTGTGTCCCAAGTACTGCTTCATTAGTGGATTAGATTTATCCTTGCAAAGTTGAGTAATACTGCTTTGAGTCTACCCTTACTTCTGGATGTAGGAAGAATAAGGATTTTGCAGTCAAGTTTGGATCTCAGTATTGGCTCTGACATCTGTTTAGCTGAGACTTTTGGTCAGGTTACTTAGATCAATCTGTCCATTCATTCATCATCTCAGAGGCACTTTCGTCCCGCTGCTCCGTCTTCCCCTCCTTTCCTGTCTCCTTTACAATTATACTGAGGTATAATTCATGTAATATAAATACTCTTAAAGTATATGATTCAGTGATTTTTAGTTAACTTGCAAAGTTGTACAACAATCACCACAGTCTAATTTTAGAATATTTCTGTTATCCCCAAAGAAATTCCATAACCATTTGCAGTCACTTAACATTTTCACCCCTAAACCTAGGCAACTACTAATTTATTCTCTGTATTTATTCATTTGCCCTTTTTGGATAATTCATATAAATGGAATTATAAAAATATGTGGTCTTCTGTGTTTCCTTCTTTCATTTAAGTGGTTTTGAAGGATGGCCTATATGATAGCATGTTTCAGTACTTACTTTTTTATTGTTGAAGAGTATTGATTTTTTGATACATTGACCAGTTGACGATCATTTGGATTTCCATTAGTTGGCTATTGTGAACAGTGCTGTTAAAAGTTTGTGTACAAGTCTTGGTGAAGACATATTTTTATTTCTTTTCCATTGATACCTTGGAGTAGAATTGTTGTTAAATTTATATTTAACATTTTAAAAATTGCCAAACTGTTTTCCAAAATGGCTATACCACTTTGTTTCTGCTTATCAGTATGTGAGGGTTTCTGAATGTTGTAGATGTCTCTTTGATTAGATTTTAATATCACATGATATTAGTTGCTATCAGCAAATAATCATAGCATTACAGGATTTTACGTATAAAGCTAGAAAAAAAATTTTAATTACAAAATGTAATAATATAGTTCCAAATGTTGAAAAACCTAAATTTCAACTAGGTGAATGTAATTATTCGAAAAATTTCAATACAGCAAGACAAATCATTCTATAGAACTGGGAAAACTTTGTTACTTTAATTAAAATTAGCTCTTAATTACAGAAAAACCTGAAATATGTAGGTGATGACAGGTTAGTTTAGTGAATCCTCACATACTCATCACCCAGTTTCAAAATTGTTATCATGTCTAGTATTGTTTCATCTATAGCCATATCTGTTCCCTTCTCCCCCATATTATTTTGAAGCAAACCCTAGACATGTTAAAGATAAAGCCATTATCATACCTGATGCTATTAGTAATAATCCTTTACTAAGAATTTATTGCTTTAGAAGAGTGAGATGCAGAAAGAAAATTTTAAATACGTCTACTATTAAAAATGAAAATATTAATACTTAAAAATAGATTTCTAACTCAGGAATTGGAGTGTGTGTGTGTCTGTGTTTTAAAGAAATGTCTATGCATTTTTTAGTTCTATATTTTCCTCTCCTCCCCACCTAAAAAAATATGACAAAGTTTTGAGGGTGTAGAGACTGGGATTATGCTTTCTGTGGTCCATTTACATGAGGATAAGTATCTACTTCTGCTTCATTGACTACGCTAAAGCATTTGACTGTGTGGATCACAACAAACTGTGGAAGATTCTTAAAGAGATGGAAATACCAGACCAGCTTACCTGCCTCCAGAGAAACCTGTATGTGGGTCAAGAAGCCGCAGTTAGAACCAGACGTGAAAAAATGAACTGGTTCAAAACTGGGAAAGGAATATGTCAAGGCTGTCTGTTGTCACTGTTTATTTAACTTCTATGCAGAGACATTACTGACAAAGGTCCATCTAGTCAAAGCTGTGGTTTTTCCAGGAGTCATGTATGAATGAGAGAGTTGGACTATAAAGAGAGCTGAGCGCCAAAGAACTGATGCTTTTGAACTGTGGTGTTGGAGAAGACTCTTGAGAGTCCCTTGGATAGCAAGGAGATCAAACCAGTCAATCCTAAAGGAAATCAGTCCTGAATAGTCATTGAAAGGACTGATGCTGAAGCTCCAATACTTTGGCCACCTGATGCGAAGAACTGACTTATTAGAAAAAACCCTAATGCTGGGAAAGATTGAAGGCAGGAGGAGAAGGGGATGACAGAGGATGAGATGGTTGGATGGCATCACAGACTCAATGGATATGAATTTGAGCAGGCTCTGAAAGTTGATGTTGGACAGGGAAGCCTGCCTAGCGTGCTGCAGTTCATGGGTTGAAAAGAATTGGACACGACTGAGTGACTGAAGTATCTTTGAAACATGAGGTGAGGTTAGAAGGAATTTGCCATTTCTCATTGGAATTTACTTTATTGCAGTTTTAGGGAAATTTTTAAAATTTACATTCAAAATTGGCTTTCTGAGTTTTGGTCTTCCCTGGTGGCTCAGATGGTAAAGAATCCACCTGCAATGCAGGAGACCTGGGTTCGATCCCTGGGTTGGGAAGATCCCCTGGAGGAGAGCATGGCAACCCACTCCAATATTTTTGCCTGAAGAATCCCCATAGACAGAGGAACCTGGTGGGGCACAGTCCATGGGTTTCTAAAGAGTCGGACACGACTGAGTGATTAAGCACAGCACACAACTTTCTATAACATGATTTCTGACCAGCATTATAGATCCTCTGGATACTCCCAGATTCATGGTCTATTTTTTGTTTTGTTTTCTGAAAAGAGTACAGTTTTTCTTTTCCTGGTACACAGAATTGATTTCTTATTAGTACCAAAATGCCTGTAATATCAAAGTCAGTGGTAACTTTATGGTAAGTCTGGGCTTTCAGATTTACTAAAGAATAAAATGAGGTTTAGTAGATGCAAGAGGATTTTTTTGGGAGTGTGGATGTTGGACAGGGTTAACAATACTGTGTGGTGTTACACTTCATGAATTTACAGAGGAGAGCAAGGAGAAATGGAAAAACAGAGGGCAACTATTAAGTGCCTGTTAGATACTACTCATTATGGTAATTTATTTACATAAATTCCTGCTTGCTTGTTACAACAATGCTGGAAAGATTATATGTATTATTATCTTCATTCTAAACCAAAGCTCAGAAATGTGAAGTGTTTTGCAAAATGTGTATGTTATCCTCACTTTGTGAGTGACGAATCTAAGGCTTGCAAAAGTGTAGTAATTTGCAAAAATGCTTACAACTAGTTAGTGTCAGAATTTCAGTCTAGGGCAGCTTTAATTTGAAAGTTCATGCTTCTTTCTATTGTGAGCAGTTGTATATCAGGGAGATAATGCACATTTTTACTCTCTTTTTTTTGGTCTTAAGCATTATAATGTTGAAAGCTACTTTCGCCAGTTAGTTACTTAAAATATTTATAATATAACCATACTTGTTAGTAATATATTTAGGCGACTTTACAGAAAAGTAAAACTTGAGTTATTTTCTGTTATCTGCATAGCTGAATTGGATTTATAGAATAAGCATCCTGAAAGCACATGGTCAAAGCAATGGGTCATCAAAAGTGTTGTCAGAACTTCAGATTTTCAGGTACAAATGTCAGCAGTTTTGCCATTTTCCAGTTTTAGATTAAAAACTTGTTTAGTGTTGCACCAGGAATTCTTCCTTAGCCACTGGTGGTTCTTCATAGCACTCATTGGAGAAAACTCAGATTTGAAAGATTTAACCCTAAGAGTTTTATCTGTTTTCAAGGTAAAATAAGCTGATAGAGAAAAATTAAGTTAAGGAAGGTGCAGGCATTCATACTAAGCAAGAGCAAGACTAGAGCAGAAACCATTTGCTACCAGGCCCAAAGTGGCTTCTTTATCTGTGATGTGAACCATTAGAAATGATTCATGTCAGTTTATGTGGACCTTTTATATATCTTTTTTAGCTATAGTAATTGACTAAGATGTTTAGCAGACTTTGTCTATTTATTTGCCTTTCGAAAAGAACTTTCAGCTGTGAAATAAAGCACATTAAGTGCATCAAACATAAATGTACTGCTTAATTATTATAAAGTAAACATTGTGAAACTGATTTGGTCAAGAACCAGGACATTGTCCGCACTGAAGAATCTCCTCCACTGCATGCCCATTTGCATTACAGCTCCATCCCTTTACCCTAAATGAATCATTATCCTGATTTTTTTTGGTTAGAATTTTTCTTGTTTTTTAAAAATATTTCTACCTCCTAAGTCTTTATTCCTGAATGCTATAGCTTGGCTTTGTCTATTTTATAGTTTCACATGGACAGAATCACGCTGTTTTTTTATGTCTTGCTTCTTTCAGTCAGTAGTGTATTTGTGAAATTCATCCAGGTTGTGAAGACATAGTTCATTTTTAGTAAGTATTCAGTTGTGTGATTATGCCACAGTTTATCCATTCTACTGTTGATATCCATTAGATTATTTTCAGGTCAGGGCCATTATGAATAATGCTTCTAAGAACAATCCTATATATGTTTTTAATGCCATTTCTCTTGGATCTGTATCTTGGAGTCAGATCTTCTGGTGCTAATGTATGTCATCCAAAAATGCCAAGTTGTTTCCCAAAGTAGTTTTTGTTGTTCCATATTTTATTTCTACTAGCAGTATATGAGAATTCCCTTTCCTTTCTTTATATTTCTCCTCAGCACTTACTACTAGTCTTTTAAAGTTTTAGCCATTTTTGATGGTTTAAGTTTGTATTTTCACTGGATACTAATGCTGTTAAGAATCTCACTTTTGGCTCTTTTTATAAGCTATTTTGTGAAGTGATTGTTCTTATCACTTGTCCATTTTTCTGTTGGATTGTCTCTGTTTTGATTCATGGAGTTTCTTAATATTGAGTCCTTTGTCAGTTTAAATAGATCCCTACTATTTTCCATTCTGTAGTTGCCTAAGGTGCCATTTAAAGTGGTATCTTTTGGTGCAGAGTTGTTTTTATATAGTTATATTTAGCATTTTTTTTCCTTTCTGCTTAGTGCTTTTTGTGTCCTGTTTAAAAAAAAATTCCTTACTTGGATGTTATGAAGTTACTATTTTAAATCATTTAGAAGCTTTATTTGCTTTTCTTATTTAGACGTGTACTTTACCTGGAGATAACTTTTGTGTGTGTATTAAGTCATATTTTAATACTTTTTGATATATATATCCAGTTGTCCTGGCACCATTTAGAAACAACCAAACAAGACATCAGAAACCTTTCCTATTGCTCTGCAGTGTCATCTTTTTATAATTCGTGTTCATGTATGCATGCTTTGTCTCTCTGCTTCTATCTTGTTACATCAATCTATTTGTCTGTCTTTGCACTAATATCATTACATTATTTATTGAGTTTAATGTTGACTTAGACTATTCTACAAAGCAAGTCTTCCCACCTTATTTTTTCCCTCAAGACTTTTTAGTCTAATTTTTGCATTTCATGTGTAATTTAGAACTATCCTGTCAGGTCTTCCCTCACCCACACCCCCATTAAAAAAAAAAAAATCAGTAAAACTCCAGAACCTGTTGGAGTTTTGATTGGAATTGCATTGTTGCTTTAAATCAGTTTTGGAGTGGGGAGAAATGACATCCTTTATAGCTTTCTGGGTAGAAGTTATGCCTATCCTTTGTTAGATTTATTATTAGATATTTGGTTTTTTTTAAATGCTATTATAAGTACTCTTTAATTTTTTTTTTTTTATGGTATTCTCACAGAAATTGGGATACTTTAATCAGGAGGTTTTTTTTTTTTTTTTTAAGATCAGGAGTTTTATAGCAAAATTTTTTGTGAACAGAATTTTATTCTAGTTCTAAGCCAAATTGTCTAAAGCATCTTTAGCATTTCTAAAGCCTGACAGGTTCCAGATACTACACAAAATAATTGCTTCTAATAATGGTATTTTCCTTTTGCTTTCAAAGAAGGTAGACAAAGCGATTATTGTGTGTTGTGATAAAAATACATACACATGACCATTTCACTTTAACCAGTATGGTTGAATAGACTTTTTTTTTTTTTTTGCATTTGATGTTTATTTGCATTTACAGTTTTAAGCTAGTTACAGAAAGAGTTGCTTAAATAAAATGGTCTATTTACTGTTTTTTTAGTTTTAGATTTTTCTTCTTGCCAAACTCTACTTTGCATTAAATCATTTCTTCTGGTCCTTGGTTATAATGGGGTAGGACTATGACCTAAATAAACGTTAAAGTGAAGTACATTATGCAAATTCCAACCTTGTTGCAATGAATATGAAGTATAAAAAGATATTTTGAAATTCTGTGACTGTGGAAAGGAAACAAAATACAGTGTAGGTTTAATTCTGCATAGTGGTGTATGTGTGTGTGGGAGAGAAAAAATTAGACAGGAACTCTGGAACTGGAGCACTGGAATAGAGTGTAAGGGAGAAAAGTATCAGAGAATAATGGTAAAATAAGATACCCTAGAGAATGGAATAATAAAATAATACTTGAGCAGCTTGTTTTTGGAAAATCCTTATGAATTCAGATTTCAATACTGTGGGAAGACTGATTTTCATTTAATAAAAACTTACGCATTGGAATTTTATGTGGGTGAACTTTCCAAGACTTTAAAAACAATATCCAGAAAGGAAAGAAAAAGAACAAAACCCACGTATTTTGGGGGGTAGATAGGCCAGTTCAGTTCAGTTCAGAAGATGAAGCTCCAATACATTGGCCACTTGATGTGAAGAACTGACTCATTGGAAAAGACCTTGGTGCTGAGAAAGACTGAAGGCAGGAGGAGAAGGGGACGACAGAGGTTGAGATGGTTGGATGGCATCACCGACTCAATGGACATGAGTTTCATCAAGCTCCGGGAGTTGGTGATGGACAGGGGAGCCTGGCGTGCTGCAGTCCATGGGGTCGCAAAGAGTCAGACACGACTGAGCAACTGAAGTAAACTGAACTGAACTTTCCTAGCCCTTAAAAACAATATCCAGAAAAGAAGGAAAAAGAAAAAACCCCACATATTTCTGGGGGTAAATAGACCGGAAAATGTATTATGTTTTATGAGTAAATTCTGTGAGACTTATCTGGCATTCTCAAATTCCTCCTTAATTAGGGCAAAGTTCATTTAAACTGAAAAATAACCATAGATCATCTATGTAAATCATACTGTAATCTGACTTTCCTACATCATAAATTCTACATCAGGGTTGGTTATAAAGTAGATACTAGTAAATACACACATGCTTAAAATAATTTTAAGAATTTACCACACATTTCAAAGATTCTGTGACTTTTACTACACATATATTTGAGGGCGTTCGAGGATTAAACTAGACACCTAAATGGTATAAATACCACTATTAGTAAGCAATGAAACTGTTTATTTCAAGTTAGTATTTCATAATTCATATTGGTTTTCCATTAATCTTTTTTTCTTAAATTGGAAAATTCGTATAACATCCAGTTAACTATTTTAAAGTGACATTTAGTGCAGTCATAGTTTTGTGCAGCCACAACTCTCCAGTTTCAAAACTTTCATAACACCAGAACAACACACAGCATATCCATTAAGGAATCACTCCCCACTGCCCCCTACACTTGTTAGAAATCAACCCTCAGCAGATCTCTATGGATTTGTTTATTTATGGTATTTCATATAAATGGAATCATTTAATATATGGCTTTCACTTAGCATAATGGTTTCAAAGTTTATCCAAGTTGTAGCTTAATCCTTTTTATGACTGAATGGTAATTTCATTGTATGTATGCCTTTTTATATAAGGGACTAAAGCATCTGTGGATTTTGGTATCTGTGATGGGGTCTTAGAACCAATCCCTTGGGAATACCAAGGGACAACTGTACCACAGCTTGTTCGTTCATCTAATGCACATTTTGGCTGATTGTCAATAATGCTGCTATAAATATTTGTGTACACATTTCTGTGTGAACCTGTGTTTTCATTTCTTTTGGGTATATACCTGGGAGTGAAATTGCCACATCACATGGTTATCATATGCCAGATCTGTGTTTAGCTTTCTGAGGGACTGCCAAACTTTTCTTGACTGTGGCTGCACCATTGTACGTGTTCACCAGTGTTGTAGACTTCCTATTAGTCTACATTCTTGTTCAGTTCAGTCACTCAGTCGTGTCCAAATCTGCGACCCCATGGACTATAGCCCACCAGACTCCTCCATCCATGGAATTTTCCACGCAAGAGTACTGGAGTGGGTTGCCATTTCGTTCTCCAGGGGATCTTCCTGGCCCAGGGATCAAACCCTGGTCTCCCGCATTGCAGGCAGACACTTCACCGTCTGAGCCACCAGGGCTTCCCTATCAGATGTATGATTCGCACATATTTTCTTTAAGTCTGTGAACTGTCTTTTAACTCACTTGATAGTGTCCAAAGTTAAGTTTGATGCTGCTGCTGCTGCTAAGTCGCTTCAGTTGTGTCCGACTCTGAGCAACTCCATAGACAGCAGCCCGCCAGGCAAGAATACTGGAGTGGGTTGCCATTTCCTTCTCCAGTGCATGAAAGGGAAAAGTGAAAGTGAAGTTGCTCAGTTGTGTCCGACTTTTAGCGACCCCATGGACTGTAGCCTACCAGGCTCCTCTGTGCATGGGATTTTCCAGGCAAGAGTACTGGAGTGGGGTGCCATTGCCTTCTCTGTAAGTTTGATGAGGTACAGTTTATTTTTTCCATGAAGTTCTTGTATTTCTGGTGTTATCTCTAAGAAGCCATGGCCAACTGCAAGTCCATAGCTTACCTCTGTACTTTCTTATAAGAGTGTTATGGTTTTAGTCTTTATATTTAGGTCTTTGATCCTTTTTGTGTTAACTTTTATACGGTGTGAGGTAAGAGTCCAACTTCATTCTGTTTCGTGTGGATATCAAATTACTCCAACATGTTTTGTTTGAAGAGATTTGTTTCTTTGTCATTAAATTGTCTTGCATCCTTGTAAAATATCAGTTGACCCTAGAATTATGTTTATTTCTGGATTCTCATTTCTTTTGGTTTATGTCTCTCTTTGTACCAGTACAACACTGTTCTGATTTAGTAGCTTTGTAGGAAGTTTTTTAAATTAGGTGTGAACTGTCCAACTTTGTTTCTCTTTTTCAGTATTGATTTGACTGTTCAGGGCCCTTTGTAATTTCATGTTAATTTAGGAGTTGATTTCTCCATTTCTGCAAAAAGGCCATGAGAATTTTGAAAGGGATTGTCCTGAATCTGTAGATCACTTTGAGGAGTAGTGCCACTTTAGCAGTACTAAATACTCTTTCAATCTGTGAATATGGGATGCTTTTCCATTTCATTAGGTCTTCTTAATTTCTCTCAGCAGTGTTCTTTTTGTTGTTAGTTTACAGGTCTTTAACCTCCTTGGTTAAACTTATTTCGGGGTGTTTTATTTTTTGGATGTTGTTATAAATGGAGTTATCTTTATTTCCATTTTGGATTGTTCATTGTGAATAGAAAACACACGATTTTTGTATGTTGATCTTACGTCCTGCAACTTGGCTTAGTTTTATTAGCTTAGTAACTTTTTTGTGGATTCTGTGGTATAGTTTATATATCTATCTATATCTATCTGATCCTGTTCTATACAACTAGAAGTAGTTCTTCCTTTCTACTATGTTGTTGTTCAGTTGCTAAGTTGTATCTGACTTTTTGCAACCTCATGGACTGCAGCACACCAGGCTTCCCTGTCCTTCATTATCTCCTGGAGTTTGGTCAAACTCATGTCCATTGTAGGTGATGCCATCCAGCCATCTCATCCTCTGTCATCCCCTTCTCCGGCTATCAATTTTCCCCAGCATCAGGATCTTTTCTGATGAGTTGGCTCTTTGGATCAGGTGGTCAAAGTATTGGAGCTTCAGCTTCAGCATCATGGATGCCCTTTAATTTTTTCTTGCCTAAATCTTGCCTAATTTAACTTGCCAGTACAATGTTAAATAGCACTGGGCTTCCTTATCTTGTTTTTGATCTTAGGGGAAAAGCTTCAGTGTTAACTATTGATTTTTCATAAATTTCTTTTATCATGTTCAGGAGGCTTCCTTCTATTCCTAGTTTTCCGAGTATTGTTTTTAGCACGAAAGGCTGTTGAACTTTGTCAAATGGTTTTTGTATGTATGTCTATTAATATTATCATATGGTCTCCCCCCCCAAGTTCTATTAATATGATTTATTACACTGATGAAATTGTGTGAGCCATTCCAGGATAATTCTCATATGGTCATGGTATATAATCCTTTTAATGTGCTATTGTATGTAGTTTTCTGATATTCTGTGTGGGTTTTTTGCATGTATATTCATAAAGAATATTGTTGTATAGTGTTTTTTTTTTTCTCTTGTACTTCTGTTGAGCTTTGGTGTCAGGGTAATACTGCCCTTGTAGAATGTGTTAGGAAGTATTTCTTGTTGTAATTTTTGGAGGAGTTTGATAGTATTGGCATTATTTCTTTTAAAATGTTTGGTAGAATTCACCAATGAAGCTAACTTTTGCTGGCCTTGGCTTTTCTTTGTCTGGAGGCTTTTGATGATTGATTCTCTTGTTAGAAATATATTGATTTTCTTCTTGAGTTAGTTTTGGTCTGTTTCATTTACATTATCCAATTTGTTGGTGTACAATTGTTCATAGTGTTCTCTCATAGTCCTTTTATTTTCTGTGTGATTGGTAATAATACCCTCACTTTCATTTCTGATTTTAATTATTTGTGTTTTGATGTTTTGTTCTTAATCTAGGTAAAGATTTGTCAAGTTTGTTGAATTCTGTGAGTTGTTTTTCTGTTCTCTATATTTCATTTATCTCTGCTCTAGTCTTTCTTACCTCCTTTTTGCTGGCTTTGGGTTTTGTTTGCTCTTCTTTTCCTATTTCCTTAAGGTATAAAGTTAGGTTATTGATTTGAAATACTATTTTTTAATGTAGATGTTTATAGGTGCTATAAATTACTTTCTGAGTACTGCCTTTGCTATATACAGGTTTTGGTAACTTGTAAATTCATTTTCATTAGTCTCAGGTTATTTTCTGATTTTCTTTCTGATCTATTCTTTGACTTATTTCTTGTTTAAAGGTGGGTTTATGTTGTTAATTTTCCAGTTTTCCTTCTGATACTGATTTCTAGTTTCATTCTATTGTGGTCCAAGAAGATATGTTGTATATTTCAGTCTGTTTAAATTTATCAAGGATTGTTTTGAAACCTCAACATGTGGCATATCCCAGAGAAAATTCCATGTGTACTTGAGAAGGGTATATGTTCTTCTGGTAGGTGGAATGTTCTATGTATGTCTGTTACACCTTGTTGACTTATAGTATTGTTAGTGTACTTTGTTTTCTTATTGATCTTCTGTCTAGCTGTTCCAGCCATTGTTTAAAGCAGAATTTTAGTCTTCACAACTATTATCATCTCTTTCTCCATTCAGTTCTCAATGTTTGCATGTTTTTCTGGGCTTTTTTGCTTGCTTATAATCATTATTGATTTTTTTGACCTAAAATCAGTAAATGAATCTGGATAGTTGAAGTGAATTATAAGTTTAATTATAGGTGAATTTATAAAGTAACATTTGCTAATTTAATAATTTAAATTAATTTAATGTTGGGCATTATTGATTGGAAATAATTTTAACAAGTAGTGATTTTCATTTAAAAAATGTAAAAGAATAGTCACATTAGGTTTGAATCAATAATTAAAATCTAATTTGTATAGTAAAACTGTGGGGTCAAAGAAATAGCTCTTCATATTTTATGTTAATTAGCTGACTTCATTTGAAGTTTTCAGTGGATAGAAAGAATTGATATGTTAAATGAGTCCCACAAAAGTAATAGTCACCTTTTATTGAGCAATTGCTATATTCCTAGGACACTGAAAGTTGCAGTATATGATCCATTTTAATCCTCAGAACATCCTCACAAGATAGGTATTTATCTTTTCAGTTGGAGACAGTTGATGCTCAGAGAAGTTAGGTATATGTACACAGTGGGGTGGCCAATATCAGCTATTAAGTGGCAGAGGTTGGAGGCAAGTTCAGGTCCTTCTGGCTCTTCTACTGAGCTGCTTTTTATTATGGGATACAGTGACTTCTAGGACTTACCTGAAAAAGTGGAAAGAATACGACTTACTCTGGAGAGATTTCCTGTAATGAGGTATGGGGTATTGATGTTTTCGTTGAAGAAGAGGGTCTTTTTTTTTTTTTAAACCTTTTGTTTTGTACGGAGTATAACCGATTAACAATGTTGTGATAGTTTCAGGTGAACAGGCAAGGGACTCAGCCATACATATACTTGTATCCTTTCTCCCCCAAACTCCCTTCCCATCCAGGCTGCCACATAACATTGAGTAGAGTTCCATGTGCTGTACAGTAGGTCCTTGTTAATTATGCATTTTAAATATAGCAGTGTACCTGTCCATTCCAGACTCCCAAACTCTTCCCACATCCTTCTGCCCTGGCAACCATAAATTCATTAAGAGATTCTTTCTTAGTAACAGCTTTATAGCTGTGTACACATGTAGACATTTGAGGATAGAGTAGTGGTGGTGGTGTGTCAGCTAGGGGTTAAATTTTAATCAGGAACCAAAATATTCAAGGATAGAAGTCAGGTTTTTATTTTTTAAAAAGCTTTTAATATATTTCAGACAAATTGGATATTTAAAAAATAAATATATTTAAGGGTTTTTGAAGATGCAATAACTCAAGATAGGGATTGTTACATTTACTTAAAATACTTGAGAAAGCATATTTATATTCTTTTAAATTGTTTTTGAGAGACCTTGTGTTGATTTCTTGCTAGCAGTGCCATTATAGGTTAGAGAATCATTAAATCATATATCCTGTAACTAGAAGGGATTTTTGAAGTAATCTACTTCTGTATGTCCGTTTATCAAATGAGAAAACGGAGTTTTTTCATCTTAGTAAGATGAGAAACCCAGTTTGTGTGTATGTACTTAGTCACGTCCAACTCTTTGTGACCCCATGGACTGTAGCCCACTAGGCTCCTCTGTCCATGGAATTTTCCAGGCAAGAATACTGGAATGGGTTGCCATTTCCTACTCCAGAGAGAGACCCAGTTTTGTGATACATTTGCTTTAAGTTCCCTTGGTGCTTAATTGCTCAAGATTAGGAATGGAAGATAGCATGAGCATCTAGAAGTTGTCTTCTGGAATTGCCAATTCTAGGCAAAGCTTTCTAGACAGGGAGGAAGAAAAAGTTTGGGAGGTATGCCAATAAGGAGAGAAGGTGGAAGGACATTGTCACATTTTAATCATGTAGAAGAATATCAAAGAAAGGGAGGAATAAACTTCTTTTTCAATGATTAGGCCGTTTTGAATCTTCTGAAGTAAATTTATAGATATTAGCAGACAAAGAATTGGAGGCCTGTTGCGTGGTAACAAGCATAGAATATTGAAGGTGATCATATGTAGACAAGATGTGGCTACTTGGTAGGTCCCTCCTTATTTCTTAGTATTGATCAAACCTATTGGTTAATCTGTTAATTTAACTATTAACTTCTGACTTGTTCCTCTGAAAGTACTTTTCTTTAAGAGAATCAAGGATGTGAAGACTTAAAGATTATGAATCACAGCCTTGTATATTTTAATTCAGTGATTGTCAACGTACTGTTTGGGTTTATAGAACATTAGAAGTGTCTATGGAAGCTTTTTGAAAAGTATATATCTATTTATGATTCTTCTTGGTAAATCGGAATGTACAAATGTAGGGTCAGAGTAGAGAGGAAGATACTATTTACATTCTGGGAAAAGCTACCCATGTGATTATTCTGCATCAGCCTCCTACCTTCTCTCTGAAAAGAGGGTTGAAAAAGTTAAAATCTTCCATCAAAGACAGGAATTTGGAGAAGTCTGAATTTGGAGTTGATAGAAAGAGCTTTAAAAAAAGGATGAGTTTTAAAATATGTTTGCTTAACTGAATATGTTAATGCTGAAACTGAATTGATGTTTTGAATAGGAGATATGACACAGAATGATGTGTCACAGAGGAAGACTTCTTCAGTTATCTTTAGAAATACAATTAGAAGAGTTCAGAGGCAAATCACAGACAAGTGAAATTTGGGTACCAAGTGAACTACTTATATGAGCAGAATGAAGAATGGCTTTTTAATTTACATTTTTAAAAAGCTTATTTATTGTTAATTGAAGGATAATTGCTCTACAATATTGGTTTGACTTCGGCCATGCATCAACATAAATCAGCCACACGTGTATGAACGTTGCCTCCCACCTCCCAGCATTTCCCACCCCTGTAGATTGTTACTGAGCCCCAGTTTTAATTCCCTGAGTCATATAGCAAATTTTTGTTTCCTATCCAGTTTACATATGGTTGTGTATATGCTTCCATATTACTCTCGTATTTACACTTTTTTAGTTAAAAAATCAGTTTAGCAAATAAGTGTGTTTACCATGTGACAGGCTCTGTTCTAGATTAATCATTGAACAAAGATGACAAAGATTCCTATCATAAAGAAAGTTACATTTCAATTTGAGGAGGAGGGCACAGTGTAAACAATTGCTGAACATAAGTAAATAGATTAAGTGGTAAGTACTCTTCTAAAAGAAAAAAGTAGAGCAGAGTAAGGAGATTGAGAGTGTTAAGAAGTGGAATGTTGGAATTTGTATTAGGATGTAAGAGTAAAACTGTTGAGAACCAGAGACCAGAAGACATAAATAATCTGGTGTAGCGATTTAATGGTAGGGAAAGTTGACTTAGCAGGTACTTGGTGGTGATGTCAGTGTTCAGTTCAGTTGCTCAGTTGAGTCCAACTATTTGCCACCTCATGGACTGCAGCACACAAGGCTTTCTTGTCCATAATCAACTCCCAGCGCTTGCTCAAACTCATGTCCATTGAGTCGGTGATGCCATCCAACTGTCTCATCTTCTGTCGTCCCCTTCTCCTCCTGCCTTCAATCTTTGCCAGCATCAGGGTCTTTTCCAGTGAGTCACTTCTTTGCATCAGGTGGCCAAAGGATTGGAGTTTCAGCTTCAGCATTTCAATGAATATTCAAGACTGATTTCCTTTAGGATGGTCTAGTTGGATCTCCTTGCAGTCCAAAGGACTCTCAAGAGTCTTCTCCAACACCACAGTTCAAAAGCATCAATTCTTCGGCGCTCAGCTTTCTTTATGGTCCACCTCTCACATGCATACATGACTACTGGAAAAACCATAGCTTTCATTAGATGGACCTTTGTCGGCAAAGTAATGTCTCTGCTTTTTAGTATGCTGTCTGGGTTGGTCATAACTTTTCTTCCACTGAGCAAGCGTCTTTTAACTTCATGGCTGCAATCACCATCTGGAGTGATTTCGGAGCTGAAGAAAATAAAGTCTGTCAGTGTTTCCATGGTTTCCCCATCTCTTTGCCATGAAGTGATGACTGGATGCCATGGTCTTTGGTTTTTGAATGTTGAGTTTTAAGCCAGATTTTTCACTCTTCTCTTTCACTTTCATCAAGAGGCTCTTTATTTCTTCTTGGCTTTCTTCCATAAGGATGGTATCGTCTGCATATCTGACGTTACTTGTATTTCTCCTGGCAATCTTGATTCCAGCTTGTGTTTCATCCAGTCCGACATTTCTCATGATGTACTCTGGATAGAAGTTAAATAAACTGGGTAACAGTATACAACCTTGATATACTCCTTTCCCATTTGGAACCAGTCCCTTGTTCCATGTCTGGTTCTAACTGTTGCTTCTTGACCTGCATACAGATTTCTCAGGAGGCAGGTAAGGTGGTCTGGTATTCCCATCTCTTTAAGAATTTTCCACAGTTTGTGATGATCCACACAGTCAAAGTCTTTGGTGTAGTCAATGAAGCTGAAGTAGACATTTTTCTGGAACTTGCTTGCTTTTTTCTATGATCCCACAGATGTTGGCAATTTGAGCTCTGGTTTGTCTGCCTTTTCTAAATCCAGCTTGAACATCTGGGAGTTCTTGGTCCACATACTGTTGCAAGCCTTGCTTGGAGAATTTTGAGCATCACTTTACTAGCGTGTGAGACGAGTGCAGTTGTGCGATAGTTTGAACATTCTTTGGCATTGCCTTTCTTTGGGATTGGAATGAAAACTGACCTTTTCCAGTCCTGTGGCCACTGCTGAGTTTTCCAGAGTTGCTGGCATATTGAGTGCAGCACTTTCACAGCATCATCTTTGAGGATTTGAAATAGCTCGACTGGAATTCCATCACCTCCACTAACTTTGTTCATAGTGATGCTTCCTAAGGCCCACTTGACTTTGCGTTCCAGAATGTCTGGCTGTAGGTAGTGATCACACTATTGTAGTTATCTGGATCATGAAGATCTTTTTTGTACAGTTCTTCTGTGTATTCTTGCCACCTCTTCTTAATATCTTCTGCTTCTGTTAGGTCCATACCATTTCTGTCCTTTATTGTGCCCATCTTTGCATGAAATGTTCCTTTGGTATTCTAATTTTCTTGAAGAGATCTCTAGTCTTTCCCACTGTATTGTCTTCCTCTATTTCTTTGTATTGATCACTGAGGAGGGCTTTCTTATCTCTGCTTGCTGTTTGGAACTCTGCATTCATGAACAGTATGAAAAGGCAAAAAGATATGACACTGAAAGATGAACTCCCCAGGTCAGTAGCCAAAGTGAAAAAAACGCCCAGTTTTGGATGTGACCAGTGATGAAAGTAAAGCCTGATGCTGTAAAGAACAATATTGCATAGGAACCTGGAATGTTAGGTTCATGAAACAAGGTAAATTTTAAGTGGTCAAATAGGAGATGGCAAGAATGAGCATCAACATTTTAGGAATCGGTGAACTAAAATGGACCAGAATGGGCAAATTTAATTCAGATGACCATTATATCTATTACTGTGGGCCAGAATCCCTTAGAGAAAATGGAGTAGCCCTCAGAGTCAGCAAAAGAGTCCAAAATGCAGTACTTGGGTGCAGTCTCAAAAATGACAGAATCATTTCTGTTCATTTCCAAGGCAAACCATTCAATATCACAGTAATCCAAGTCTGGGCCCCAACCATTAATGCTGAAGAAGCTGAAGTTGAACGGTTCTGTGATGACCAACAAGACCTTCTAGAACTAACACCCAATATAGATGCCCTTTTCCTCATAGGGCACTGGAATGCAAAAGTAGGAATTCAAGAGATACCTGGAGTAACAGGCAAGTTTGGCCTTGGAGTACAAAATGAAACAGGGCAAAGGCTAACAGCTTTGCCAAGAGAATGCACTGGTCATAACAGACACCCTCTTCCAACAACACAAGAGATGACTTTACACCTGGACGTCACTGGATTGTCAGTACCAAAATCAGATTGATTATGTTCTTTGTAGCCAAAGATGGAGAAGCTGTATAGAGTCAGCAAAAACAAGACTGGGAGTTGACTGTGGCTCAGATCATGAACTCCTTATTGTAAAATTCAGACTTAAATTGAAGAAAGTAGGGAAAACTACTAGTCCATTCAGGTATAACCTAAATCAAATCCTCTATGATTATACAGTGGAAGGGACAAATAGATTGAAGGGATTAGATCTGATAGGGTGCCAGAAGAACTATGGACGGAGGTTTGTGACATTGTACAGGATGCAGTGATCAAAACCATCCCCAAGAAAAAAAATGCAAAAAGGCAAAATGGTTGTTTGAGGAGGCCTTACAAATAGCTGAGAAAAGGGAAGATGTCAGTGTAGGAAGTTGCGTAAAACAAACCAGGAGTTTGGGAAAGATTTCTATACTAGAAATATAAAATTGAGATAGTTTAGATCTTTAAATCTGTGAAATTACATTTCCAGAGACTGATCATTGATAGGGAAGAGCCTTAGGGTTGTTTTGCTCTGAGGTCTGTACTCAAGTGGTAGGGGAGGAGATGTGTGTGTGCGTGCTCAGTAGTGTTTGATTCTTTGTGACTCTGTGGACTATCCTATCAGGTTTCTCTGCCCATTGAATTTCCCAGGCAGAAATACTGAAGTGGGTTGCCCTTTCCTCCTCAAGGGGAGCTTCCAGACCCCGAGATTGAACTGCGTTCTGTGTCTCCTGCATTGTCAAGCAGATTCTTTTCACCACTGAGACACTTGGGAAGCCAGGGAAGGAGAGGAAGATCCAGCAAGTTGTTACCAGCAAAGGAGAACAGCTAGAAAAGTAAGGTGATCCAGAGGCAACAAATGTTTTAAATTAAATTTTTGTGCTGCTGATAGGTCAAGTTAAGATGAAGACTGAATATTGACTGTTAGGTTTAGCAAAAAGGAGTTACTGGTGACTTTGGCTAGCTCTTTCGATGGTATAGTGGAGGAAAAGTCTTACAGAAAAGTGAGTTTAAGAAAGAACGAAATGAACAATGTTGGCAATAGCAAGTACAGATAATTAAATTGGGCTCCAGAGATTTTTATTATTTAATTAAAAATATTTTTGATGTGGACTCTTTTTAAGTCTTTCTTGCTGCTATTTTTGACCCCGAGGCATGTAGGATCTTAGCTCCATGACCAGGGAACCAACTCACATTCCCTGCATTAGAAGGAAAGGTCCTAACCACTGAACCACCTGGGAGATGCCTGGCGTAGGTGTTTAAAAGAAATTGCAAATTCGTTTCTGTGCTGAGGTGGATGATCAATTAGTATGTGAAAAATTGATGTTGGAAAAAATTTGAGAAATTGTGGGAATATATCCTTGGCAAGTTCACTGGAGGGAGGCAAGTCTGTGGGCATAGGTGCCAGTGAGTGGGTAAATGATGGGTTTTTGGTTTGTGGAAGTTTTCTGATAATTTCAGTTTTTTTCTGTGAAAGGGGAAGCTGAGCAAAGATGGGAAATGGTATGTTGTAGGACTGAAGAGAGATTTAGTGTGGGTGTGTGTAAAATGGTTGTCTAGAACAGTGGGAAATAAAGTGCTCCTTATTTAATTTTTTTCAGAAGTATATAAAGTAGAATATGAAAATTGCCATTCACTTTTTTATCTGCCTCCCTTCCTCAGAGGTAACTGCTGTTAATAGTTTTCTCTGTATCCTTTCATTCCTTTTTTCTAGCTATTTAAAACTGTATGTTGATATATATATATATATATGTATATGCAGTTAACAAAATGTAGCTGAGCTGGGTAAACGTTGAATAGTACCAGTTATGTGTCCATGTCCTAACCTCTGGAACCTGTGAATGTGACTTTGAAAGAAAGGGTCTTTGCAGATATAATTAAGGATCCTGAGAGAAGATCATCTTGGATTAGGGTGGAATTTAAATCCCAATAACAAATATCCTTAGAAGAGAAGAGAAGACACAGAAGCAGACATGTGAAGTCAACAAGTTTGGGGAGAAGGTAATGTGAAGATGGAAGCAGAGGTTTAATCCACAAGCTAAGGAACACTAGGAGCCAGCAGAAACTGGAAGAAGCAGGGAAGAATTTCCCTCTAGAGCCTTTGTGGTGAGCATAGTAGATTGAGCATATGGAAATATAATGCAATTGTTGTAAGAGAACAAAATCTATCCTTCTTCAGTAGCTGTATGTTTCTGTCAAATTTCTAGAAGATCTGCCAAATATGCCCTCCTAAGAGATTGTTTTAATCTATATTCCTATCTTCAGTTTGAGCATTTCTTACACTAACACGGAATATTAAGAATCTTTAATTTCTCTTATCTAATGGGTAAAAATTAGTATATTGTTTTGTTTTGCTTTCCTCTAATTGCTAGTGAATTAAATATTTTGTTATGCTCAGCCATTTGTAAGGCTGCCTAAAAGTGATACTCATTGTTTAAAAGAAAATAGTTAAGTATAATAAACTTCAAGTATATTTTTAAGAGACAAATGTATAATCTTCTTTTGTTTGCAGTTGACAGTTATCTTCCTTTATTAGTTTAATCAAAGGTAATAATAAGCCTAACATAACATAAAATGCTGAAAAAGAAGGGAGGGCAGAGTTGAGGGAGGCGGCTTTGTAACCTTTGAAGACAAAAGTAGAATCTTGTAAATGGAGTTTGGTATGTTGAACTGGTATAAAATACTGGTAAGCCTGCATGTAATGAAATTGTTTAACTCACAGAAATCTGGTAGTTTGTAAGTATTAGAAAACCACTTTTGTTATAAACTGTATATAATTCTCACCACTTAAAATCATGAGTTCTTGGTACAACTTCTCACACCACTCTTCTTTGAGCCCTATTCCTAGATTTCATTTCATTTTTCTTTGTGTTTCATGTAAAGCATGACATTGGACTTTCATATTAAGAATCCTGTATGTTATGAAAATCAAATCATCATGATGATTTTAATTATTGAAATTAAATATATTCAGAGTATCTTAGGTTATTTAAATGAAGATAATTAAAGGAGAAAGACTTGTTGCTCCTGTTGTCATAAACAGAAAATATGACTAGTGAATTAGATTGCAGTTTGATCCCCATTCTGAAAGTAAGAAATGAGTTACTTAATCAAGAAACTCCTATATTAACTACATCTTCCAACACTGAAGATTTGATTGATCCCTTTGGTTTTTCTCTTAACTAAGTCTTCTACTGATATGATAGATTCATGTCTGTTGATTCATAGGTCTGTGAAATATGGCCCAGATTCAGTGTGCTCTGTCTTAAGTTACTGTTCTAATATAGTCATGTAATTCAGAATATAAGTTGTGTGAATTTTGTTCAATTTTTGAAAAAATTTTAATCTTCAGTTTACTTTTTTGTACACTTGGCCAGAGGAATTAGGATGAAAAATGACAAATTGTCATAAAGTTAAGAAAAGCTGAACAACACTTTGGAAATGGTGCATGATGAGGCAGGTCAACAACATTTAGGAATGAAAGAGTTCTTGGTGTTTTTTTTTTTTTTTTGCTGTGAACATAGTTATGAAGGACCCTGGAAAACTTTGAAGGCAATGAGGAGCACCAGGCCAGTATAATCAAGTGATGATGAGAAAATACAGTTGACTGATTTTCTAATTTGGAACAATTTTTGGTTATGTGGGTGAAAAGAAAAGCACTTGTATTTCTTCTCTTCTCTGCTACAATATTGAAGACTCACTGCCCAAATGTGTTGGTTATCCAAACATCAAGCAATTCCATGTCACCAGCTGGGTATCCCAAAATTTTAGTCAGTTCTGACATTTTACCTGGGGTTAGCATCAGGTCACGCAAGTAAAAGACTTAATCCCACAGGACCAAAGCCCACCACCTCTCCTCCCACAGACATACAGACACACATGCATGTATCTTCAGATACGAATAACTAACCCAAGTTGTTACTTGTGCTTTTGACCAACTGGCTGTCAGTGGAGGTTCCTATACCTTCCTCCTCGGGTTTGATTAGTTTGCTCTAATGGCTCGTGGAACTCAGGATAGTGGTCTGTTTACTAGAGTATGGGTTTATTATAAAAGGATACAACTCAGGAACACCTCGTGGAAGAGGAGGTATAGAGCCAGGTGTGGGAGAAGAGGCATGGCATGAGTTCCCAACCCAGAAGCTCTCTGAGCTCCCTTTTGGCTTTCTATGGAGATTTCATTGCATAGGCATACTTGATAAATCATTGATCATTGGTGATTAATTGATCTCTATCCTTTTCTCCCTTCCTTGGAGGTCAGGGGATAGGGTTTAAAAGTCTGACCCTCTTCTTACAAAGTACAATACAACAGTGGATAAACAATCAAACACAGAGGGCCTTAAGTATATGAATAAACAGTTATCTCAGCAGAGCCATTATCTCCCTATAAAATTAAGTAGACTAGTGAGACATTAAAAGGAGACATTTTTAATAGGAGCAAAGAAGATGGTTTGATCTTGCCAGTAAGACAGCTGGTTAGCAAATAGCACTAGTATCAAAGTATTTTCAGTGTGAGCAAAATAGGAAACTATTTTGATTCTTGACTATGAAGCAAGTATGGTTGAATTGTTAGATACAGAATCCCAGGAATGGAAGATTTTTGCTTAAGAGTCTCCATGGGAACAACATTCTGCCAGCATTTATTCTCATACCTTCTAAAATGAATTTAGATTTTAGAAGGTAAATCACAGAAGATTTTTACAAAGAGTAACAACCCCAGTTTTATAGAAAAGTCTACATTCCTTAAGCAATGATTGCCTGTCTTTTTATATAGATTAAAATAATATGAAAACAAGAAAATGTGTTCTCCACAAACTTGTTTACTGCTTTATGATATGAAACAGAATTCTAAGAAGACAAAAATGACACGTTCGGGAAGTAAGGGATCTTGTTAAGGAGAATACTTAGCAACTATTTGTTTCAGGAATCAGTGGGTCTTAAAGTGAGGTTCAATCAGTGGTCTTGAGCAATGAATAAAATAGCATTGAAAAGCAGGAGAATATAGGTTTATGTCTTGACTTACTTGATTTTGGGGGATAAATACCTCCTTTAGTCAGTTTCCTGTTCTATAAATTGATAATTCTTCTTATTAATGGGACTGAGAGAATGTATCTGAAAGTGATTAGTAAACTGTTAGATATATCTCTCTATATATGTGCGTGTATGTGTATATATATGTTTTGTTAAAGATTGTAAATGGAAAGCCAGGGGAAAGTGGGGAAAAAAGGAAAAGAAATGTCAAAAAGTTGAGTCTTATAATATTAAAACCCAAATAAAATTTTATCTTTGTTTTTAAATTTTACAAAGAATATTTAGTGCTAAAATGAGTTTTTAATAGCCAAAAGTTAACAGTTGGCTCACTTATCATTTCTTTTTCTTAACCAAGTGTGTGAAACTAATCTGAAACAAACAGAGCCTGTATTAGTGCTAAAGTTTGATAATCACCGAATTTTCTATAGTTGTAACATGTATGTCATTGAAAAATATGATTGTGGATATCTCACTTGTGCCAAATTTACCTCATATTTATTTGCTTAAATATTTGTTGTGTAGTCTAGCTTCTATAAATATATACTTAAAAAATATATACTTTAACTTCTCTATTAAACAAGATACAGATCTTGGGGATGCAGTCAGGATGAGGAAATTTTGGTCTCTTCATTTTCTATTTCTCTTCACTGCATAACTCCAGATTTTAAAATGTCTGGGTTGTGTCTAATTTCAGAATGTTCAAGTAGACGAGTTTTAGCAGTAATAAAGTACAGTACATTGTGGTAGTGGGTTGTAGTCATTATTTGTGATCAATGATTTTTTTAAAAATTGTGGATCCTTAGGCTACTGACATTAGAAATGACTGGAGTGCTTGTTAAAAATCTGACCTCTGATTCCAACCCAAGACTTACTGAATCAAAATAAACCTTAGTTACACATTGGAATTACCTGGGAAGATTAAAAAAATTACAATTGACTGGACCCCACCCCCAGAAAATCTGATTTAATGCATCTGCAGTCATGGTTAGGGGTTCTCAAAACAGTGTTAGAATTACCTTAGGGCTCTTCTGAGTTTGTTAGATCCCAGACTGAGAATTTGTGATTCAGCTGATTATGTTTGGGACCTGATATTTTGCAGTTCTAATAAGTTTTCAGGTGGTACTGATGCCAGTCCAGGGACTACACTTTGAGAACTGTACTCTGAGGTTATGAACTACCTGTTTTGGAGGATATGCAATATTAAATGAGGAAGCTTAGTCCATAAGGAACATAGGAATTATAATAGATTTCAAAAAAAAAGGTGTTTTGTGGTAAACTCTGTATTTTAATTTGTAAAGGAGAAAGGTTATTACTGTATTCATTATATTCATAAGTCTGAAGCCTTTAAAGTTTTTAGATGAATGAAAAAATCCCAAATATTATTAATAATGTGTGTGTGCTCAGTTGCTCAGTCATGTCCGACTCTTTGCAACCCCACAGACTGTGGCCCGCCAGGCTCCTTTGTCCATGAGATTTTCCTGGCAAGAATACTGGAGTGGGTTACCATTTCCTCTTCAAAAAGAATATCCTGTGATGTTGAAGAAAGCTAATTTTTCTCTCTCATGTCAGGTTTATTGACATGGAATTTACATAAAGTAGAAGTAACTCTTTCCTGAGTTTTGACAAACGCATCAACTGTGAAACTATCAGAATCAAAATATAGAAGAGTTGTAACAATTCTCTCATGCCACTGTGTAGTCGCCTGTTTCTCCAACCCCATACCTTGGCAACCAGTGATCTCCTTTCTCATCTTATAGTTCTGCTTCTTTAAGAATGTCATATAAATGAAATCACCTATTCTGGTTTCTTTCACTAAGCAGAATGCATTTGAGATTCATCCATGTTGTTGCATTTATCAGTAGTTCCATTTCTTTCTTTCTTTTTGTAAGAACATTTTAAGTTTATGCCAAATTTAGCTGAAAGTGTGGAGAATTCTTGTATAGCCACGATGCCCCCATTCTCAGCCAACCTGATTAACAACAGAGTGGTTCACTAGTTATAATCAATGAACCTACATTGACACATCATTATTACCCAAAGTCCATAGTTTACACTAGGGTTCATTTTATTGTTTATTTTTTGAGTTTGACAAAAATGTAATGACATGTATCGACCATTATAGTATTACACAAAATAGTTGCACTGCCCTAAAAAAATGTGTTTTGCCTGTTTATCCCTTCTATCCCCTTAATCCCTGGCAGCTACTTTTTACTGTCCTCCATGGTTTAGCCTTTTCCAGAATGCCATTTAGTTGAAATCATCCAGTATGTAGTGTTTTCAGATTGGCTACATCACTTAAAAATTTGCATTTAAACTTTCTTCATGTCATTTCATGACTTGATAGCTCATTTTCTTTTTATCACTGAATAACACCACAGTTTATTCATTTACATGCCGAAGGACATCTTGGTTGCTTCTAAGTTTTAGCAATTAGGAATAAAACTGTTCTAAACATCTGTGTGTATATTTTTATGTGAGCATAAGTTGTCAGTTCATTTAGATAACCTTCAAGGAGTGAAGTTGCTGGATTGTATGGTAAAAGTATGTTAGTTTTGTAAGAAACTCCCCAACTGTCTTCCAAGTGGTTATACCTGCCAGCGATATAAGAGAGTTCCTGATGCTCTGCATTCTCATCAGCATCTGATATTGTCAGTGTTCCAGACTTTGACCATTTTGGTAGATGTGTGTTGTTGAGTATCTTTTTATATGCCATCTGAGTATCTTCTTTGGTGAGATATTTAGGTCTTTTGCCCATTTATAAATTGAATTGTTTGTCTCTCTTACTGTTAAGTGCTAAGAGTCCTTTGTATATTTTAGGTAACAGTCATTATTAGATATATTGTTTATGTACATTTTTTCCCAGTCTGTCAGTTTGCTTATTCTCTTGGCAGTGTCTTTTCAGAGGAGAAGTTTTTAATTTATCAAAGTCCAACCTAATTTTTTCCTTTTATGAATTGTGCCTTGGATGTGGTATCTAAAAAGTTCTCTCCAGACCCAGGATCATCTGGATTTTTCTCCTGTGTTATCTTCTAAGATTTTTATGCATTTTAGATATAAGCCTGTCATCTATTTTGTATTCACTTTTGTGAAGAATGTAAAATCTTTGTCTAGATTTTTGTGGGGGGAGGGCATGTGAGTGTCTCTTTGTTCCAGCACCCTTTGTTGAAAATGTTTACTTTCTTCTCCGTTGTATCACCTCTTGCTCCTTTGTCAAAGATCAGTCGACTAGATTGGTGTGGGTCTATTTCTGGGCTCTCTGTAATGCTTTCTTAACCTAGTTGTCTGTTCTTTTGACACTATCGCACTGCTTTGATTACTGTAGATTCAAAGAAAGTTTTAAAGTTGAGTGGTTTCAGCCCCCCTGAATTTCTTTAATACTGTGTTGGTTCATAATTGGAAAAGAATGTATACCCCAGTGTTTATTGCAGCACTGTTTAACAATAGCTAGGACATGGAAGCAACCCAGATATCCATCAACAGATGAATGGATAGAGAAGTTGTGATGTATAAATACACAATGGAATATTACTCGGCCATAAAAAGCAACAAGTTAGAGTCAGTTCTAGTGAGGTGGATGGACCTACAGCCTGTTATATAAAGTTAGAAACAGAAAAACTAATATTGTACATTAATGTGTACATGTGGAATCCAGAAGAATGGTACTGATGAACATATTTGCAGGGCAGGAATAGAGGCACCGACATAAAGAATACACTTGTGAAAGCAGTCAGAGATGCACTGAAGACCGAATTCAAAGCAAACGCCATGAAGACTGCTGGCAGCAACATAAAAATTGTGAAAGTGAAAAAGGAATAATATACCCTGAGTACAGCCTGAATGCTGCAAGTTCAAGGTGAAGCTGTGGGCACATATTATAGCAGATTGGAAACCACCTCCCTTCATGAAAAATAAATAAATAATACCTGTCTTGTTCATAGATTGACAATGCCAGTAAATTAAAGTACATTCACTCTAAAAAAAAAAAAAAAAAAAAAAGAATACACTTGTGGGCACAGCCGGGGAAGGAGAGGGTGGTTCGAGTTGAGAGAATAGCATGGAAGTATATACATTACCATATTTAAACTAGATAGCTAGTGGGAGGTTGCTGTACAACACAGGGAGCTCAATCCAGTGCTCTGTGACAACTTAGAGGGGTGGGATGGGGTCAGGGGTGGGAGAGAGGTTTAAGAGGGGGTCACATGTATACTTACGGCTGATTCATGTTGTATGGCAGAAACCAACACAGCTTTGTAAAGCAGTTACCCTCCAATTAAAAGCTAAAAAATATTGTGTTAGTTTTTCTGTCTTTTGCCTACCTGTATAAGCTTAAGAGGAGAAGGCAATGGCACCCCACTCCGGTATTCTTGCCTGGAAAATCCCATGGACGGAGGAGCCTGGTAGGCTACAGTCCATGGGGTCGCTAAGAGTCGGACACGACTGAGCGACTTCACTTTCACTTTTCCCTTTCATGCAGTGGAGAAAGAAATGGCAACCCACTCCAGTATTCTTGCCTGGAGAATCCTAGGGACGGCAGAGCCTGGTGAGCTGCCGTCTATGGGGTCGCACAGAGTCGGACACGACTGAAGCGACTTAGCATAGCATAGCATAAGCTTTAGAACCAGTTTGTGATATACATAATGTAACTTGTTGATTTTGATTGGGATTGTGTTGAATCTATAGCTCCAGTTGGGAGGAACTGACATTTTGACAATGTTTTCTATTCGTGAACATGGAATAGCTCTCCATTTACTTAGTTCTTGGGTTTCTTTCACCAGTGTCATCATTATTAGTTTTCCTCGTATAGGTCTTACATATAACTTTTTAGGTTTAGCTTAAGTATTTCATTTTTTGGTGTTGATACAAATGGTGTTATGTTTGCATTTTTTGATGTTGATACAAATTGCACTTGCTCATTGCTGAAATACAGGAAAGCAATTGACTTTTGTACGTTAACCTTGTATCCTGCAACCTTGCTATAATTGCTTATTATATAGGAATTTTTTATCTATTCATTTAGATTTTCTGCATAGACAATCATGTCATCTGTGAATAAAGGCAGTTTTATTTCATCTTTTCCAATCCATGTACCTTTTATCTCCTTTCCATGTTTAATTGCATTAGCCACAGTGATGATGGAACATCTTTGACTTGTTCCTGATGTTAGTGGGAAAGCTTCTGTTTTATCAACATTAAGGGATGAAATTAGCTGTAGGTTTTTTTTTTTTTTAAATTGTGTTCAAGTACACATAACAGAAAATGTACCATCTTGATTGTTAAGTGCACATTTCTGTAGTGTTTAGTACTTTCATATTGTACAATCAATATCAGAATTCTTTCCATCTTGCAAAACGGAAACTCCATACTGGTTAAACAACTTTCTATTTCTCACTCTTCATAGCTCTTGGCAGCCACCATTTTACTTTCTGTGTCTATGAATTTGACTACTCTAGGTACCTCATATAAGTGGAATCATACACTATTTGTCTTTTTGTGATTAGTCTATCTCACTTAGCATAATGACCTCAGGTTTCATCCATGTTATAACTTGTGTCAGAATTTTCATCTTTTTTAAGGCTGAATTATATGTACAATGTATAAATTACATGTATATATAATTTTTTTTTATCCATTCACCCACCAGTGTACACTTGGATTGCTTCCAGGTGCTATTCTGAATAATCCTGTTCTGAATGTGGATATACATGTATCTCTTTGAAGTCTGTTTTTAATTGTTTTTGGTGTACACTCAGAAGTAGAATTACTGGATCATTCATTACTTCTTTAATTTCTTTAAACAACTTTTTGTAGTTTTTAGTGTATAAGGGTTATGCTTTCTTTGTTGTATTTGTTCTTAAGTATTTTATTTTCAGTTTTTCAATTTTTTTTTATTTTATTGACTTATGGTTGATTTACAGTGTTGTGTTAGTTTCTGGTATATAGCAAAGTGATTCAGTTAAAAAATATATATATACACACACACACACAAACACACACTTAAATATATATATTTTTTACATTCTCTTCCACTATAGGTTATTACAAGATATTGAGTATAGCTCTCTATGTTTACACAGTAGGTCCTTGTTGATCATCTGTTTTATATATAGAAGTGTGTATATTTTAATCTGAAACTCCTAATTTATCTCTCACTTTTGTAACCATAATTTTGTTTTCTTTGTGAGTCTAATTCTGTTTTGTAAATTCATTTGTATCATTTTTTTTAGATTCCACATATAAGCAGTGTTACATGATATTTGTCTGGCTTACTTATAATAATCTCTAGGTTCATCCATGTTGCTGCAGGTGGCATTTTATTCTTTTTTTATGGCTGAGTAATATTCCATTGTGTTTGTATGTGAGGGGTGGGGATAGATACACATCCATTCATTTGTTGATGGACACTGAGGTTGCTTCCATGTCTTAGTTATTGTAAATGGTGCTGCAATAGATATTAGGGTGTGTGTTTCTTTTCAAATTATGTTTTCCTTTGGATATATGCCCAGAAGTGGGGTTGCAGGATCATATGTTAGCTCTGTTTCTAATTTTTTAAGGATTAAGTATTTTATTTTTGATGACATTGTAAATGGAGTTGTTCATTTTCAGATTGTTCATATTTATTATATGGAAACACGGCATATATTTGTTTATTTTTTAATCATACAAGTTTGCTAAATTTTAAAAATTAGTGCTAAAATTTTTCTCTGTGTGTGTAATCTTTAGGATTTTCTGCATGTAATATTATATGATCTACAGATAGTTTTATTTCTTTTCCTATTTGGATGCCATTTCTATTTTTTTCCTGCCTGGTTGTTGTGGTTTCTAATACTGTGTTGAAAAGAAGTGGTGAAAGTAGGCATCCTTAGCTCCTTCCAGATTTTAGAGAAAAGCTTTTCAGCCTTTCACTATTAGGTGTGATATTAGCTGTGAACTTTTAATATATGGCCTTTATCATGAAAAAGATGATTTCCTTCTATTCCTAGTTTGTTGTTTTTAATCTGAAATGGCATCATATTTTGTAAAGTGCTTTTCTGTATTGCTTGAGATGATTATGTAGTTTTTTCCTCTTTGTTCATTAACGTGCTGTGTAGTACATTGATGGATTTCGATATGTTGATCCATCCTTGCTTTCTAGGAATAAATCCCATTTGGTTAAGGGGTATAATCCTTTCAGCATGCTATTGTTTAGCTCAATCTTGAAACATTTTAAAAAATAAAGTTATTTTTGTTTATATAATGATAGTCTTAGTAAATGACAAGGCTATCTTCATTTTATACAGAGTTTGTATAGTGTGGTATTTCAGTTCTTACTTTTGACCTCATGTCTATATACTGCCTTACTTGGATTATACCTGATTTAAGGGGGTATATTGTTTCTCCTGAGGCTACAGACAGAATTTCACATGTGAAAGCTGCTCATTTAAGACATACAGTTAAATATTGGTGAGTTTGATACAGTTTTCAGTTCTTGTATAAAAGAGGCATATTTTGCAATTAGGGCATATGTATGTTGCTATTTTGTAATGTTCTGAACTGTAATTCTCAGATGAATATATTTTAAGTCAAAGAGATACAATAATTTTTGTTCCTCAGTCACCTAGTCGTGTCCTACTCTGCAACCCCATAGATTGCAGCATGCCAGGCTTCCCTGTCTTTTACTATCTTCAGGAGTTTGAATGATTTTATTTTCCTCTGTATAATTCAGTTGATAGTTATTCATATTTATATATTTTTACCATGCAAAAAAATCAAATTTTTGTGTGTGTTACAACAGGCAATGCTTAGTTTAGTTTTTTTTATCATATATAATTCTTTAATCCTTATATTGGACAAAATCTGCATCTTGATGTATCTACTTAAAATTAAAAATATTCAATTCATATAGTTTTTACCTGAAGACATGAGAATTTACCCCCGTTGCTATTCTTTTTGGCTTAGCTCTCAACTTTTCCTTCATTCTGTGCAAATAGCATAGTATCTATTGCTCCATATTTATCTCTCTTCATATTATCTTATACAGATATTTGTATTCCTAGTTACATATATAGACTTGCTGTGATGTCGAGTTTAAAAAGGTGGGATCATTATATACACTTTTCTGCATCCTTTCTGTTTTCATTAAGAGTACCTTAGAGAAATCCCACATCTAAAGGGTAACTTTGCTCTCCATTTGAAGTGTAACGCTTAATTTATTGTTTTTGCGACTTCAAAAGAATGCTTAATTGTGTGTTGTATAAACTTTATTTAATCATTCCCACATTTATAGAAATACTGTCTTTCTAGTTCATTGTCATTTTAAACAGTATTGCATCTTTGAATATGTCCTTTCTTCCAGATGGTTTTATTTCTTTGGGATAGATTTCCAGAAGTAGAATTGTTGGGTTGAAGGGTTTTTATATTTTTTATTTAAGTAGATGATGCCAAATTGCTTTTTACTGAAATTTTCCACTAGCAGTGTGTGATAGATAATACTCTTTCTCTTACACCTCTGCCAGGAATTGGGGCTATAGCTTTTTAAACCTTTGCCAGTCTAGTAGGTGTAATGTTCATCTCATTGTTATTTCTAATTTGAATTTCCCTGAGTACTAATGAGTTTGGACATCTTTTTTTTTTTATTTGTGAGCATTGATTTTCCTTTTTTGTGAATTGTTCTTTTGATATCCTTTTTGGCCAAACTCTGTTTGAGTTGTTGGTCTTTTTCACATTGTAAGAGCTCACTGTGTCTTAATACATTAATGCATTACCTCTGTTGCAGATGTTTTTATTTCTCCCCAGGTACAAAAAGCTTTTTATGTGAATCCCTTTATGCTTTTTTAGTTTTGAAGAATCATGAATAAGATGTTTCCCAGATTTTTTTTCATGGAAGATTTTTACTTTTTTTACACTTACATTTGTCTTGAGTTTATTTTTCTTTGTTTTACAACGTTAGAGCACCTACTTTTTCTTCAAGATTACCAACACTTTAAAAAAATTAATTAGGCCACTGTGACATTGTACAGGAGGCAGAGATCAAGACCATCCCCAAGAAAACGAAATGCAAAAAGGCAAAATGGTTGTCTGAGGAGGCCTTACAAATACCTGTGAAAAGAAGAGAAGCTAAAAGCAGAGGAGAAAAAGAAAGATATTCATTTGAATGAGAGTTCCAGAGAATAGCAAGGAGAGATAAGAAAGCCTTCCTCAGTGATCAATGCAAAGAAATAGAGGAAAACAATACAATGGGAAAGATTAGAGATCTCTTCAAGAAAAGTAGAGATACCAAGGGAACATTTCATGCAAAGATGGGCTCAATAAAGGACAGAAATGTTAGGGACCTAACATAAGCAGAAGATATTAAGAAGAGGTGGCAAGAATACACAGAAGAACTGTACGAAAAAGATCTTCACATCCCAGATAATCACGATGGTGTGATCACTCACCTAGAGCCAGACATCCTGGAGTGTGAAGTCGAGTGGGCCTAAGGAGCATCACTATAAACAAAGCTAGTGGAGGTGATGGAATTCCAGTGGAGCTATTTCCAATCCTAAAAGATGATGCTGTGAAAGTGCTGCACTCAATATGCCAGCAAATTTGGAAAACTCAACAGTGGCCACAGGACTGGAAAAGGTCAGTTTTCATCCCAATCCCTAAGAAAGTCAATGCCAAAGACTGCTCAAACTACCGCACAATTGCACTCATCTCACACACTAGTAAAGTAATGCTCAAAAATGCTCAAAATTCTCCAAGCCAGGCTTCAGCAAGACGTGAACCGTGAACTTCCAGATGTTCAAGCTGGATTTAGAAAAGGCAGAGGAACCAGAGATCAAATTGCCAGCATCCGTTGAATCATTGAAAAAGCAAGAGTTCCAGAAAAACATCTACTTCTGCCTTATTGACTATGCTAAAGCTTTTGACTGTGTGGATCACAATAAACTGTGGAAAATTCTGAAAGAGATGGGAATACCAGACCACCTGACCTGCCTCTTGAGAAACCTGTATGCAGGTCAGGAAGCAACAGTTAGAACTGGACATGGAACAACAGACTGGTTCCAAATAGGGAAAGAAGTACATCAAGGCTGTTTCCTGTCACCCTGCTTATTTAACTTCTGTGCAGAGTACAACATGAGAAATGTCGGACTGGATGAAGCACAAGCTCGAATCAAGATTGCTGGGAGAAATGTCAGTAACCTCAGATACACAGATGACACCACCTTTACGGCAGAAAGTGAAGAAGAACTAAAGAGCCTCTTGATGAAAGTGAAAGATGAGAGTGAAAAAGTTGGCTTAAAACTCAACATTCAGAAAACTAAGATCATGGCATCTAGTCCCATCACTTCATGGCAAATAGATGGGGAAACAGTGGAAACAGTGGCAGACTTTATTTTTTGGGCTCCAAAATCACCGCAGATGGTGACTGCAGCCGTGAAATTAAAAGATACTTGGTCTTTGGAAGGAAAGTTACAACCACCCTAGACAGCTTATTAAAAAGCAGAGACATTACTTTGCCAACAAAGGTCCATCTAGTCAAAGCTATGGCTTTTCCATTGGTCATGTATGGATGTGAGAGTTGGACTATAAAGAAAGCTGAGGGCCGAAGAATTGATTCTTTTGAACTGTGGTGTTGCAGAAGACTCTTGAGAGTCCCTTGGACTGCAAGGAGATCCAACCAGTCCATCCTAAAGGAGATCAGTCCTGAATATTCATTGGAAGGACTGATGCTGAAGCTGAAACTCCAATACTTTGGCCACCTGATGCGAAGAACTGACTGATTTGAAAAGACTCTGATGCTGGGAAAGCTTGAAGGCTGGAGGAGAAGGGGACGACAGAGGATGAGATGGTTGGATGGCATCACTGACTTAATGGACATGAGTTTGAATAAACTACAGGGGTTGGTGACCAACAGGGAGTTGGTGACTGCCTGGCTTGCTGCAGTCCATGGGGTCTCAGAGTCGGACACAACTGAGCGACTGAACTGAAGCCATACATTTTCCTCTAACTTGAGGGAATGCCATTACTTCATTAAAAATTTTCAGTTTTATGGCACTCCTTCTCTCATTTTGTTATTTTATTGATACTATTCTGTTTCTGTATAAATACTGAGTAGTTTTCTCTAACAGTAATGTGTTTTCATATTAGATACAGGTTCAAGCTTAACCTTTTTCATCTTTGGTTTGCAGCATTTGTTCTTATATATAAATATGATCGTTCTTTCCTTAAAAATAGTTTGTAAAAGCCATTTGGATTCTAATTTGAATTACATGAAATTCATTAGCATAGGGGATAACTGACATGTCTATGATAGTGCTTTCTGAATATATGATAATGTGTATATTTTTTAATATATACTTTCTTTATATATTTTGCCAAATTATTTATTTAAAAGTATTTTATAGGTCTTGATGCTTTTCTGATGAGAACATTTTATTCTTACTTCTCTCTCTAAGGTTATTCTTCCTCCAGCACAAAAACTATTGATTTTTGTATATTGCTCTTTTCTCCAGCCATCACCTGGTAAATGGATTAAAAACAATGTGGTATACAACAAAGCATTATTTAGCCATAAAGAGGAACCAAGTGTTGATTTGTGCTTTAGATAAGATAGATGAACCTTGAAAACATTATGCTAAGTAAAAAGAGTCAAATCCAGAAGTTCATATAGTATATGATTCCATTTATATGAAAATGTTCAAAATAGGTAAATGCAGAGAAACAGAAAGTAGATTAGTATTTGTCAGGGGCTATGGATAGGAGAAATGAGAAATTACTGCCAATGGGTGTAGGGTGTCTTTTGGGGATGATGAAAATGTTCTGGAAGTAGATAGTGGTGATGGTTATACAACCTTGTGAATAAACTGAAAACTACTGGATTATATGCTTAAAGTATATAAGGTTGAATTTTATGATGTGTGAATTGTATCTCAGTGTTTAAAAAGAAAAGGTGACTTTTTATTTGTGTTACTTAGCATTGAATTTGGTGTTAGGAAACAGAAAACCAGACAACCTTGGCTTGATAAAATAGAATTTCATTTTTCTTACACAGTTGTCTTGTATTGCTTCGTTGATACAGTGATAGCAGAACAGGTAATTGATTCTTGCTCCGTAATTTATTCTTGACTTCTTTTTCATGTTTGCATGTGGTTGATATGGCTCCAAGCACAGGAAATAGAGGAAGGGGAAGCAACAGTGATTGTATCAGTAACTCCAAAGTAGTCTTCAAATCTCAAGGCTGGACCTTGTTAAATGGTCACTCTTGGCTGGAAGTTGGTGGGGGAAAAGATGGTGGTGGGGAGTGAGATTTGTGTCAGAAAGTTTGTGGCACATGAACTTTCCCATTTAGATCCTTATTTAAACTAATGTCACTTAGCATTTCACAGTTAAAAAAGACACTTGTTAATTTTGTAGTCTCAGTTATATTCAAGTTTTTTTCCTAGTTCACTTAGTTTTTTTCCTTTAAAGTTCTCTACATTTTCAGGAGTTGTTCATAGCATTTGTTTATTTACAGAATAGGGAATAGGGAACTAATTATTCAGGACTCCCTTTAGCTTTGTTTTTAATAGCTTTATTGAATTAGAATTGACATACAATAAAGTGTACATATTTAAATTGCACACTTCAAATTGTACTATTAAATTTTGACATAAGTATACACTTGTGAAAACATCCATCACTGCAGTTAAGAAACTTTTTTTGTTAATGCCTCTCTTTTTTATTGAGATGTAATTGATGTGTAACATTGTAATAGTTTCAGGTATACAACATAATGATTTGATATTTGTATTTATTGCACAGTGGTCACCACAATAAGTCTAGTAAATGTCCATCAGTACACAGTTACAAGTTTTTTTTTCTTGTGATAAGAACTTTTAATACTGTCAGTAACTTTAAAATATATAATACAAAATTATTAATTGTAGTTACCATGCTATACATTACATCCCTTGGACTTAACTTATTTTATAACTGGCAGTTTGTACCTTTTGTTTACCTTCACCCATTTTTCCTGCCCTGAGCTCCTGCCTCTGAGAACTACCAATGCCCTCTGTATTTATGAGCTGGTATTCTGTTTTGTTTTCAGTTTTTTAGATTCCACATTTAAGAGATCATGTAGTATTTCTCTTTCTCTGTCTGACTTATCGTAATGCCCCCATGGTCCATCCATTTTTCACAAATAGCAAGATTTTCTTCTTTTTTATAGGGGCATAATATTTAATTGCATATATATTTATATATAGCTACATATATAGGTGTGTGTGTAACATGCAATCTAAATTGCCTCCTGCCATTTTTTGGCTATTGTGAATAATTCTGCAGTGAACATGAAAATGCAGATCTCTTCGAGATAATGTTTTCATTTCCTTTGGACAAATGCTGAGAAGTGGAAGTGCTGGATCATGTAGTAGTTCTATATTTAATATTTAATATTTGTTTTCCGTGGTGGTTACACCAATTTATAATTCCATTGACAGTATACAAGTGGTCCCTTTTCTCCATATTCTCACCAAGACTTATTTTTTTCTCTTTTTGATTATAGCCAAAGAGTTGGACATGATTTAGCAACTGAACAACAAAATTCTAATACATGTGAAGTGGTAACTCATTTTGGTTTGATTTGCATTTCCCTGATGGTTAGTTATATTGAGTGTCTTTTCATATACCTGTTGGCCATATGTATGCCTTTGAAAACAATATCTATTCAGATTTTCTACTAGTTTTTAAATTGGATTTTTTTTTTTTGCTATTGAGTTGTATGAGTTCTTTATGTATTTTTGATATTAACCCCTTATCAGGTATATGGCTTAGAAATATTTTCTCCCATACAATAGGTTGCCTTTTTACTTTGTTGATGGTTTCCTTTGCTGTATAGAAAATTTTTAGTTTGATATTGTCCCACTTGTTTGCTTTTTCTTTTGTTGCCTTTGCTTGTGGTATCAAATTCAAAAAATCATTAACAAGACTAATGTCAAGGTCTTAGCACCTATAGTTTCTTCTAGGAGTTTTATAGCTTCAGGTCTTACATTCAAATCTTTAATCGTTTTGAATAAATTTTTGTGAATGATGTAAGATGGTGGTCCAATTTCTTTCTTTTGCATGTGGCTGTCCAGTTTTCCCAACACTATTTATTGAGATTGTTCTTTCCTTGTGTATTTTTGGCTCATTTGTCATAAATTAATTGACTGTATAGTCTTGATTTTATTTCTGGGCTCTTTATTCTGTTTCATTGATTTGTGTGCCTGTTTCGTTGCAATATGATACTGTTTTGAAATTAGGAAATGTGATGCCTCCAGCTTTGTTATACTTTCTCAAGATTGCTTTGGCTATTCATGTTCTCCTGTGGCTCCATACAGATTTTTGGATTGTTCTGTTTCTGTGAAAAATGCTGTTGGAATTTTGATAGGGATTTCTTTGAATCTGTTGATTATTTTTAGTAGTATGGGCATATTAACAGCATTAATTTTTTTAATTCATGAGTATGATATACTCATTTATTTCTTTCGTTTTCAGTTTTTTTCATAGGTGTCTTCTAATTTAAAATGTACTTCTTTCTTCTCCATTAAATTTATTCCTAGGCATTTTATTCTTTTTGATACAATTGTGAATAGGATTTTTTTTGTTACTTCTTAAAATCAACTTTTTGGGGGATGGTGTTTATGTTTGAATTGTAAGTGCATGGTTTTAGTTTTGACAAATATATAGGTTTTTGTAACCACTACCACCATAATCAAGATGAAAACCATTTTCAGCAGTCCAAGAGAGTCTCCTCATGTTTCCTTCAGTCATTATCTCAGGCAACTGTAGTTATACTGTATGTGACAGAATTTTTCAATAGAACAGATAGAATCAAAAAGTGTATATAGTTTTGCTTTTGGCTTCTTTTGGTGAGGCAGTGTCTTTTAAAAGTGATGCATGTTGTTGTACAGGGCTTTCCTAATAGCTCAGTTGGTAAAGAATCCACCTGCAATGCAGGAGACCCCAGTTTGACTCCTGAGTCGGGAAGATCTGCTGGAGAAGGGATAGGCTACCCGCTCCAGTGTTCTTGGGCTTCCCCTGTGGCTCAGCTGGTAAAGAATCTGCCTGTAATGCGGGAGACCTGGGTTCGATCCCTGGGTTGGGAAGATCTCTTGGAAACGGGAAAGGCGACCCACTCGAGTATTATGGCCTGGAGAATTCTAGGACTGTATAGTCCATGGGATCGCAAAGAGTCGGATACAACTCAGTGACTTTCACTTTCATGTTGTTGTATGTATCAGTATTTTTCTGTTGTTTGAATGTATTCATTTTGTCTCGTCCCTTGTTGACATATTTGGCTGTTACTGGTGTGGCCAAAATGTTTGTTCAATTTTGTCCAATGATGGCTCTATAGCACTTAGTTATCTTTAACTTAATTTGAAAGAATTTTGTTAGATTGTTTTGTGACAACTGTGATTTTAAAAAATCTAACCAGAATTGGAGAATTTTTGTGTAGACAATATTGAAGATGGAAGGAAAAAAAGCAACTTTTTTTAGCATATTATGCTATGAAATATTAGTATTTCAACAAAGGTAGAAACCCAACTGAAATGCAAAAAAGTATTTGTACAGTGTATGGAGAAGGTGTGTGCTGTGACTGATAAAAGATGTCAAAAGTAATTCGCAAAGTTTCATGCTGGATATTTCTCACAGGATGATGCTCCATGGTTGGGTAGACCCGTTGAAATTGATAGCAATCAGTTTGAGACCTTAATTGAAAACAATCAATGTTCTACCACTTGAGAGATTGCCAGCATACTCAAAATATCTAAATCGGCTGTTGAGAATCATTGGCACCAGCTTGGTTGTGTTAGTTGCTTTGTTGTTTGGGATCCAACTAAATTAAGTGGGAAAAAAAAAACCTTCTTGTCCCTATTTCTGCATGTGATTGTATACTTAAATGTAACAAAAATGTTCTGTTTTTAAAACATTGCAAGGAGTGATGAAACCTGCATAGTGTAAGTAATGTGGGACAGAAGATATGGGACAAGTGAAATGAACCACCACCAATGACACCAAAGACCAGTCTTCATCCAAAGAAGGTGATGTTGTATACATGCTGGGATTGGAAGGGGGTCCTCTCTTATGAGCTCATTCTGGAAAACAAACGATTAATTCCAACAAGTGCGGCTCCCAGTAAGACCAACTGAAAGCAGCACTTGATGAAAAGCATCTGAATTGGTCAGCGGAAAATGCATAATCTTATATCAGGATAATCCAAGACTGCCTGTTTCTTTGTTGACCAGGCAAAAACTGTTACAGCTGGCTGGGAAGTTTGATTCATCTGCTGTATTCACCAGAGATTATACCTTCAGATTTCCATTTATTTTGATCTTTACAAAATTCTTTTAATGGAAAAAAATTTTAATTCCCTGGAAGATTGTACAAGGCACCTGGTAGAGTTCTTTGCTCAAAAAGATGAAAAGTTTTGGGAAGATGGAATTACGAAGTTGCCTGAAAAATTGCAGAAGATAGTGGAATAAAATGCATGGTGAATACGTTGTTCAGTAGAATTCTTGGTGAAAATGACAAGTGTGTCTTTTGTTTTTACTTTAAAACCAAAGGAACATTTTTGGCTAACCCAGTAGAAATAAATTCTTCTCAAACATTTTTGTAGAAGTCTTTGTGTGGCTGTAAGTTTTCATTTCCATAGATAATGTCAGTCCACATTATCTAAAAATGTCATTTCTCTTATATGACTACTTTATCATTATGTCTGAGAAAACTACCAGTGATTTGTTTTTTATTATAATATAATGCTTTGTTCAAATTTACCTAGTTGATTTCAAGGTCTTTCATAGTGTCTTTTCCTTCCCTTGTGTGTATGGGTAACCCACTGCATCAAGGCCTGTGGTTATGTGTTTGTTCTGTTGTAATCTAGAATCACTCATACCCTTTTCCTTGTAAGATACTGACTTTTTACTAGACAAGACTGCTTATTTTTAAAATGTCTCAACCGTTTTTTTTTTTTTCTTTGTTTCAGAGGTATTCTTTAACTTGTTCCTTTATCTTCTTTCTGTATTCCTTCTGAACTGGAAACACTGAATGACTGTTTGCTGAAAACTTTTTAGTTATAACTAGTTTTTACCATAAAGTCTCTTCACTCCCTGATATCGTTAATTATGTTCTGAGCCCAGGATGAATAGACGTTTCATTTATTATTTCATTTTTGGAAGGTAAAATTGTACTAGTTATAATTACATAATTATTAGATAATATATTAGAACACATGAGTTGTTAAATCTAAAAGGAGTAGCAGGTTTAACAAAGATGAATTTAGGTCATCAGAGATGACCACTTGATGTAGGGATTAGAAAACTGTAATATAACAATCCAACAACCCCTGTTTCAAGTTGTATATATATGCTACAGTGTTACTACCTCAATATTTTAATCTCTTTTTCATAACTAATATTTAAAGAGAAAGGGGGAGTGTTTCATTTCAACACCTGCCCATTAGATGACACAGTCCTTGGTCTCCAATTTTGTTTTCCCTGTGCATGAAAAAAGCCCCACTGGCTAAATTTTGAACAATTTTAACATCAAAAAGAATAACTATAATTGATTATAGAAATGTAAGAACTCTGAATCCACAAGGATACTCAACAAGACAAAATGAGAAACTGACTTGCTACCATAGAAATGTACATTGGATAAACTCCTTATTCTGAAAATATGGTTAAGTAAAGGTAAAGAATTAAGCATTTCTGCTGCATTTTTAGGTGAGCTATAGTTTACCCTCACTACTTACAAAGGGGAAGGTTTTTTTTATTTTTTTGTAATGTGGAAGTAAATGTGGAAGAAATAAAAGAATTAGAAAATTACCATTTTGCAATCACCAGTGAAATAACTGACTCAGATAAAGATCATCAATGAATTCTAATGCCATTACATGAAAGATATTCTGGGCAACAATATCACTCCACAGATTGCAAAGGGAAAGATCTGGTAAATCTTACCATTAACTAAATGATCAGATTCATCATCGCTCACAGTGGAAAAAAATTGAATTTATGTTCCCACTTCAGCAGGAACTTAGAAGGTATACGATGTTACTTTTACACTGTGTGGAAAAAAAGTTTAACCATAAATTAATGAAGGATTTTAGACAATTTTCAGTTCACAGGACCTGAATATCTGTGTTGGTATGCTTTCTCCAGTCTCTTTTCCCTTAAATTTGGTTTACTAGTTCAGTCAGCCTCTTTATTGTGGCCTTTGTCTAACAATATTCTTGCATTCAAAATCTTGTATTCAAAATCTGAAGCTGTACTAATTCTTTTTGTTTCTTCTTTTGACTTGGGGTGGATGTGTGTGTGTGTGTGTGTGTGTGTGTGTGTGTTTGGCAAAGAGTGGAGTGGTTGGTACATTTACCCAATGGTAACTTTATTCCAGGTTCTCTAGTTGATTTTTACATCTTGGTAAAAATCACTTTGTTAATTTCTATGTTTTGTGGTAAAATTTTAATGAAAATATGTGTATGTCAAAAATACAAAATAGCAAAACTTTGTTATAGTTTTTTTCTTTCTCTAAATTGTATTACTTAAAAAATGTCCACATACATGCATATATGTTTGTTTAGGCATATAATACAGCTGAAAAGATACAGACACAATTGGTTATAATGGTGGGTCTAGTTGCCTCTGGGATAAGGAGTTGTAGGAGTATTACTTTTCATTATGTATCCTTATTTACTTATTCACTCCCTATCCCCAGATTTAAGCTCTTCTGTTGTAATGAAGCTCACATATCTGTGTGTGTACATACATCCATTAAAAATGCTGTTTCCATCTTCACTGAAACATTTAGCAGGAGCAGTAATTTTCAGTTTGTGGGCTTCATTTTTGTGGGCTAATCTGAATTCTGATGACATTTCTATATTCTAGTTAGGCTCATATATGTTGGCTAGAATGCTAGCTCCATGTCAAGGAAATCTTTGCTTTGTTAAACAGTAACAACAGCAACAAAATAGAGAAGTGTTTCTGCATATTTATTTGAGTGAAATTGTAGAAATATGCTTTATTGTTGAATGGGTTGTTTGACTTAACTCATGTTTCAGCAGCTCAGCTTCCTACTACCTCATAAATCACTAAAGATGAGAATATTAATTTATTCCTTGTTGGTTCTGTGCTTATATTATTTGTATCTGTTCATTTGTATCTGGTCATCATTTCAGTATATTGCATTTTTATTAAAATTCTTCAAGAGTCCTATTTTTTTCTTAGTTTATCTGAGGGTGAAAAACCTGGCTTAAAACTCAGTGTTGAAAAACTAAGATCATGGCATCCAGTCCCATCACTTTATGGCAAATAGATGGGGAAAAAGTAGAAACAGTGGCAGATTTTATTTTCTTGGGCTTCAAAATCACTGAAGATGGTGACTGCAGCCACAAAATTAAAAGACCCTTGTTCCTTGGAAGGAAAGCTATGACCAACTTAGTGTATTAAAAAGCAGAGACATCACTTTGCCAACAAAGGTCCATCTAGTGAAAGCCGTGGTTTTTCCAGTAGTCATATAAGGATGTGAGAATTGGACCATAAAGAAGGCTGAGCACTGAAGAATTGATGCTTTCGAACTGTGGTGCTGGAGAAGACTCCTGAGAGTCCCTTGGGTAGCAAGGAGATCCACCCAGTCAATTCTAAAGGAAATCAGTCCTGAATATTCATTGGAAAGACTGATGCTGAAGCTCTAATACTTTGGCCAGCTGATACGAAGAGCCAGCTCATTGGCAAAGACTTTGGTGCTGGGAAGGATTGAGGACAGGAAGAGAAGAGGGTGACAGAGGATGAGATGGTTGGATAACATCACCGACTCAGTGGACATGAGTTTGAGCAAACTCTAGGAGATAGTGAAGGACAGGGAAGCCCGGCATGCTGCACTCTATGCGGTCGCAGAGTTGGACATGACTTAGTGACTGAATACCTAGAACAACATTATTTTTCTTGGTGCTGTCAAAGGATTTATCTAGAGATATGTTGGATCCAGACGTTAGCTTTCTCCTTTGCTTCCTGTCAATCTGCATTTGTGAAGATAATAGTAAGGCTGTGTTGAGATTCAAATAGAGTATGAGATAATATCTGTTATAGGTTTATAAAGCATTTGGAAGAGAAAAAACATGAGCTGTAAGATATATACACATTTTGGTCGATTTATTTTAAAGCGAATAAAAGCTCATTAAAAAATTGAGCCTCTTTGTTTTTGTGCTGTTTCTGGCATAGTCTTTATAGATGCAAAACAAAAACATTTCACCATGAGCTGGAAAATTCATCCATTATTGAAACTCTTGGTGGTGTCAGTTAATATTTATCCCAACATGTGTTGAGATACATTATTTTTCTTCAAAGTACAAGTTGATTAAAAAAAAATCTAGAGTTCTACCTCTTTTCTTTAAAGTGAATGTATTTTTATTCTGGTAAATACAGAGTTCTGAAAGAATGGGTGAGTTTTGCAAGAGCCTTACTAGTGTAGTCTAAAAATCAGTTATGAATCAGTGTTTTTCCCTGGCTTTGCCACTTCCTTGCTTGGCGACCTCATACATCAAATTTTGCATTTATTAAATGGGAATACTGGAAGCATTTTTGGCTACAGGGTTGGAAAAATCAAAAGAGTAATGTGAAATTATGTGCTTTTTACTACATACATTGCTGGTAATGTTGAAGGAGTCTGTGAAATTGAAATGGTGAGTGAGTAATTTGACTGTAAGTTGTTCCTGACACATATATTCAAATCATTGAAAATTTCCTGAAAATTATGTAATATGTGTTAGTTATTTGTGTGCTGCTATAAATAGTAAGTGCCATGATTTCATTAGTTAAATGTAAGGATGTTATTTAGAATAATTAAATTCAGGTCTTGTTCCTTAAGGGGTAGAGTGCTCTTTGAAGTGAATGTTATAATTTATAATATGACTTTTTTGGGGGGGATAAGTATATTGCTTTTTTTCTTTTTTTTTTTAAATAGAAAAATAGTTGATTTACAATGTGTGAGTTTTAAAGATATAGCAGAGTGATTCAGTTATGCATATATGTATATATGTTTTTTTCAGATTCTTTTTCCTTATAGGTTATTATAAAATACTGAATATAGTCCTGTGCTATATAGTTAGGTCCTTGTTGATTATCTGTTTTAAATATGTGTGTATATGTTAATCCCAAACTTGTAATTTATCTTCCTCATCTTCCCCTTTGGTAACCATAAGTTTGTTTTCTAAGTCTGTGGGTCTGTTTTTTTTCTGTATATAAGTTTATTTGTACTTATTTTTTTTCTTTAGGTTCTACATATAAGGGATTTTGTCTTTGGCTTTGTAAATGTGATTTCTTTTTTTCTGTTATTAATAAGATGCCAGGTAATTTTTTGAAGTAATACATAGGTCTGAGGTTGTGGAAAGAGACAGTTTGTCAGTTCAGGGCTTTAAATTTTAATAGAGTTTATATTCCCTGATTGGCAAGATCTTGTAATGGGAATTGTAAAAAGTACAGAAAATACAAGTAAGCAACAAAATAAAAAAGTTATAATCTCACCACTGAGTAGGTTACATCATATTGATGTTTAAAAGACTATAACATTTATCCTTACAGTCTTTTATGTTTCTGTTACAGGCTTACACACAAGCACAAGAATAATTCTAAACACAATTTGGTAATTTTTTCAATTAGAAGTTATTTTTTGTGGTAGAGATGTTTCCAAGTTCTTCTTAGCATTGTAGCTATTAGTTCAAACTACTTTAGGGAGAAATGTAGTAAATAAAACAGATAACAGTAGAGCTGCTTTGTTGAAAATAGGATGGAAATACAAAACTTCAGTATTTGGCTTTTTTTCCCTAGCCTGAATAATCTGCCTTGGAGATACCTCTGAAGAACTCTAGGAATTGTAATTGAAGATTAGGACTAACATACATCTTTAATGGCTGCAGAGTGTATTCCTTTATATGGCATCTGTAATAGTCCTATAGGTATTCTGCTTGGCTTTCCCTTGGAAGAAACCTACCTTAAGAAGTGTTAGATGACAGCCTCCAGGCTACAGAGCCTTTGGGATTTGCTGCAGCATTGAGGCGTGGCCATGTTCCTGGGCAGCTGTCTGCCAGTAACTGAATACAGCAGGATACTAATGTCTCCATTTCTTCCCAGTGTGGGTTCTTTTTAAGGCAGTTCTTTGGGTATCTGGAATTTCCCCTGGAGAAGGAAATGGCAACCCATTACAGTATTCTTGCCTGGAGAATCCCATGGACAGAGGAGCCTGACAGGCTACAGTTCATGGGACCACAAGAGTTGGACACAGCCTAGCACTATCTTTATCTTTTGCACCTAAACTCCCTGTTGTGCTGGCAGACCAGAGCTGCACTGATCTGAGGCTCATACAGTACTCAGACCTGCATTGCAGCCTGAACAGTTTCTCTGCCTATCAGCTTCTGCTCCTCCTTCTCTCCTTCATTCTTTTTGTTTTCTTCTTCTTTTTGGCTGCATGGCATATGGTATCTTATCTTAGTTCTTGGACCAAGGATGGAACCTGTGCCCCCTGCTTTGGGAGCCTGGAGTCTTAACCACTCGACTGCCAGGAAAGTCCCTCCCCTTCATTCTTCATAGGCATTTCTCATAATGAATTTCTTTAACTTCTAACTGCATGTTGGGTCTGATTCCCAGAGAAACTGACTTGACTCACATCCAGGTGTGTAGTGTTTACTAAATCTTTTTCAGTGTTATAGATGTAATATGTGTGCTTGGTTCTAAAAAAGCAGAGAAATGCACAAAATGAAAAGTAAAATATCTACCCCTTCCCCAAAACTCTCAGAAGCTGGGCATATACACCGAGGAAACCAGAATTGAAAGAGACGCGTGTACCCCAATGTTCATCGCAGCACTGTTTACAATAGCCAGGACATGGAAGCAACCTAGATGTCCATCAGCAGACGAATGGATAAGGAAGCTGTGGTACATATACACAATGGAATATTACTCAGCTATTAAAAAAATACATTTGAATCGGTTCTACTGAGATGGATGAAACTGGAGCCCATTATACAGAGTGAAGTAAGCCAGAAAGAAAAACAACAATACAGTATACTAATGCATATATATGGAATTTGAAAGATGGTAACGATAACCCTATATGCGAGACAGAATAAGAGACACAGATGCATGGAACAATTTTATGGACTCTGAGGGAGAAGGTGAGGGTGGGACGTTCTGGGAGAATAGCATTGAAACATGTATATTATCATATGTGAAACAGAACACCATTCCATGTTCGATGCATGTGACAAGGGCTCAGGGCCGGGGCAATGGGATGATCCAGAAGGATGGGATGGGGAGGGAGGTGGGTGGGGGGTCCAGGAATGGGAACACATGTAAACCCATGGCTGATTCATGTCAATGTATGGCAAAAACTATTACAATATTGTAAAGTAATTAGCCCCCAACTAAAATAAATAAATTTATTAAAAAAACAAAAAAGAAAACAATCTTCACTAGTTAATTTTTATGCTAGTGTCATACTCTAACTTACTATTTTTGGATTTGTCAACTTTAGGTAGTATGTTATCTTACTGTTTTGAAAGATCAGGGAATTAGTGTATCTAACATTCCTTTTATAATTCCTCCTTCTCTTTTAATTTTTGTTAACTTGTGATGTTATTATTTTTACCTCATCAAAGTTTTGTTTATACATAGTTATAAAATCTGTAATTTATACTGTTTTGACTATCAGTTGACTTTAAAAATAGATTTTAAACAACAGCATCTGCTATTTTATAATTGTATAATTTAGTTGTGAACCAAGTGATTTGTTGAAACTATAAAGGGGAAGTGTAATTCTTTGTATTTTAGCTTCTGCCAGAGAAAGTCTTCAAGTTTCATTCTAGATGCCCAGCTATCTCTGTTCCTTCTTGCTCATGTTGTCTTCTTCAATGGTTAAGAACACATTCCACACTACTTATGATTGAATCTGAATATCAGTAGTTATGGTAATGTGATATTGAGCAAGTTACTTAAGCTCTCAGCTTAAAAATTCTGATCTGCAAAGTTCGTGTGTTGTTCAGTTGCTGTGTCAAATCTGAATCTTTGCAACGCCATGGAAGCACACTCCAGGCTTCCGTGTCCTTCACAGTCTCCTGGAGCCTGCGTAAACTCATGAACATTGAGTCAATGATGCTATCCAACCATCTCATCCTCTCTTGCTCCCTTCTTTTCCTGCTCTCAATCTTTCCCAGTGTCAGGGTTTTTTCCAATGAGTTGGCTTTTCACATCAGGTGGCCCAAGTATTGTAACATCTACTTCAGCATCAGTCCTTCCACTGAATATTCAGGACTGATTTCCTTTAGGATGGACTGGTTTCATCTCCTTGCAGTCTGAGGGACTCTCAAGAGTCTTCTCCAACACCACAGTTCAAAAGCATCGATTCTTCGGCGCTCAGCTTTCTTTATAGTCCAACTCGCACATCCATACATGACTACTGGAAAAACCATAACCTCGACTTGACGGACCTTTGTCCACAAAGTAGTGTCTCTGCTTTTTAATATGCTGTCTAGGTTGGTCCTAGCTTTTCTTCCAAGGAGCAAGTGTCTTTTAGTATCACAGCTGCAGTCACCATCTGCAGTGATGTTGGAGCCCAAGAAAATAAAGCCTGCCACTGTTTCCATTGTTTCCCCATCTATTTGCCATGAAGTGATGGGACTGGATGCCATGATCTTAGTTTTTTGAATGTTGAGTTTGAAGCCAACTTTTTCACTCTCATCTTTCACTTTCATCAGGAGACTCTTTAGTTCCTCTTGGCTTTCTGCTATAAGGGTGGTGTCATCTGCATATCTTAGTTTATTGATATTTCTCTCGGAAATCTTGATTCCAGCTTGTGCTTCATCCAGCCTGGTATTTTGCATGATGTACTCTGCATATAAGTTAAATAAGCAGGGTGACAATATACAGCCTTGATGTACCCTTTCCCAGTTTGAAACCAATCTGTTGTTCCATGTCTGGTTCTAACTGTTGCTTCCTGACCTGCATACAGATTTCTCAGGAGGCAGGTATGGTAGTCTGGTATTGCTATCTCTTTAAGAATTTTCCACAGTTTGTTGTGATCTACATAGTCAAAGACTTTGGTGTAGTCAGTAAAGCAGGAGTAGAATTTTTTCTGGAACTCTCTTGCTTGTTTGATGATCCAGCGGATGTTCGCAGTTTGATCTCTGGTTCCTCTGCCTTTTCTAAATCCTGTATAGTCTGTATAGTCTACCTGTTTGGTGGTGGTGGTGGTTTAGTCCCTAAGTCGTGTCTGACTCTTACTCTGTGATAATCTCCTTGTTTAAAAGGTCCTAAGTCATTTCTCATGTAGTGAGGTGTCTAAAGAAGTAACTACAGGGAATGGAGATCATGGTGACCAAAATCTTGGCCTAATACAGTCCTCCCTTTGGCCTCTGTGATCCGTATCTGTCTTACATGTAAAAATGCGTTAACCCTGTCTCAGGATCCCCAAAGGCCTCATCCTTCTTAGAGTATCCATTCGGAGTTCTAAGTCTCATCAGCTTAGAAGTGTTAAATTTTGTGTCTAAATTATTTAATTCAAGTATGGGTGAAGCTCTCTGTGGACCTATGAAACTAACGAGGTAGTTATCCATCCCCAAAATACAGTGGTGGGACAGCATTAAGATGATAGTTTTTAGATTTTTCAGTTCAAAAGGGAGAAAATGGAAAGAAAAATTAGTCACAAGTACTAAGTAACTTTTAAAAACTAGTTGGAATGGGGGGACCCATGTACACCCATGGCTGATTCATGTCAATGTGTGGCAAAACCCACAATACTTTACAATATTGTAAAGTAATTAGCCTCCAATTAATATAAATTAATTAATTTAAAAAAAAAACCAGTTGGGGAATTACCAGTAGATTTTAAGGCCTGGGAGTGAATAATCCTCTGCAGTTGTGACCTTTGCCCTGTGGGCTTACATCTCTGCCCTCCTTGGTTATTTTTGTTGTTTGGTTTTTCATCTTTTATCTTTCCTTATATTTGGTAATTCTTGGTTGTCTATTCATACTCATGGAAGAAGGACTAAGTTGCTAAGTGAGTTTCTCTGCTGCAGGTTTGTTTTATTAATAGGTTCCTTCCTATACTGTGGTAGACTTCTTTATTTACTCTAAGGCATTAATTCTTAAAGAGGTAAAAATTGGTTATGGGGTTAAAAAAAAAGGGGCTCTTTTTAAGTATAAACCACAGAGATACATTACAAACAAATTCACAGTGTGTCTGTGGTACTACAGTTTCATGGAAATGGTGATTAGGGTGAAGACGTTAAAAAATCTCCTTAGGGGGTAAATATTGGAAAGAAAGGTGGGAAAAGTGCTTTAAGGTATTTAGTTGAGGAGGAGGCAGACTGTTGGGTATCCACAGTTGCCAAACTCATCATAGCTTATGTGGAGAGTGTCTCAGCTGCTGCTTTGCTTTTTTTCATGCTTCAACACCCACCCTAGGAGCCCTCCACAGACCTGCACACTTTATTTCGAGTAATAATATTCTGATATTTTCATTGAAACTTAGTACATTCACACATACATAAATTTATAGATCCATAACTGAGCAAAAGTTCCGTGAAATAGTGTATACTCTCACTTTGTATTTTCTGTACTATTCATTCTTGACTGTTGAAAATTGCTAGCTGTAACCCATCCAAACTTCAGACCTGTAGTTTTGAATAGGGTCTTCCCACATGGTGCAGTGGTAAAGAGTCTGCATGCCAGTGCAGGAGATGCAGGAGATGTGGGTTCAATCCCTGGCTCAGGAACATCCTCTCGAGTAGGAAATGGCAACCTGCTCCAGTATATCTTGTCTGGAGAATCCCATGGACAGAGGAGCCTGGCTGGCTACAGTCTGTGGGGTTGCACAGAGCTGGACAGCTGGACAGCAACTGAGTAGCAGCATAGTTTGAAGAGGACTTTAGTGCCTGGCCTTAATGGTAAGACTAAGAACCACTGCTTTTTCTTTAAGCAGGGAGAGTTGACTAATTATTTCGAATGCGGTTCTTTTATTACTGATATACTGATTTATATTCTGGATAACATCCCACCATCACCTCCTGCTCTTTTTATTGGAATCTTATGGAAAATCCTGAATGAGGTTTTTGGCCAACCCAGTATTTTAAGCTTGGCGCCTCTCTTTGACTTTGTTGGGAAGACCCAAAGTGCTTATCTTTGTTTCAGTTCCTTTGTTCACTTTTTCTTAATCTGAATTTTTTTTTTCCAAGTATTACCCAAATTTCTGATCTGATTGTGGAATGCTTTTCTTCTGTATGTTTATGATGTATTTTCTTAAAGGCACCTTTGTGTGTTCAGTCTGCCACCTTGAATTGGAAGGTCTTTAGTTTGTTTAACGTTGGGTTTCCCTGTTGGCTCAGACGGTAAAGAATCTGCCTCTGATGCAGGAGACTTGGGTTCAATCCCTCGGTTGGTAAGATCCCCTGGAGAAGGAAATGGTAACCGACTCTAGTATTCTTGCCTGGAGAATTCCATGGACAGAGAAGCCTGGTGGGCTACAGTCCGTGTGGTTCCAAGAGTCACACAACTGTGTGACTAACACTTTCACACTCAAATGTTATATTTTGGTGTTTTCCAATTTTTCTGCAAGTTTATGATGGTTAAATCTGCATGCATAGCCACGATTATTTTTAGGAATGTTTATGTTGACTGACTGTGTGACATATCTACCTGTAAAATCTTCTGCTTCCCTGTTTCACCAAAGCTAAGTGGTTGACTGGGTCATGATTAAGCTGTCTATGGTGAAACTGCCAGAGGTTTTTGAATTCCAGTTTTGCCACTTAGTAGCTCTGTACCTTTGGGCAAATTATCTCATTTCTCTCTACCTTTTTGCTTATTCTAAAGTAAGGGTAGTAATATGTACTTCTTAGGGTTGTTGTGATAATTAGAATTTAGAGCATATTAAAAAAAACCAAAACTTTTAGGACAACGCTAGTGACATATTCAGCTGGTAAATAATCCGCCTGCAATGCAGGAGACTTGAGTTCAATCCCTGGGTTGGAAAGATTCCCTGGAGAAGGGAAAGGCTACTCACTCCAGTATTCTGACCTAGACTGTATAATCCATGGGGTCGCGAAGAGTTGGCACAACTTAACTTTGACTTTTAGGGCTTCCCTGATAGCACAGATGGTAAAGAATCCGTTCGATTCCTGAGTCAGGAAGATCCGTTGGAGAAGGGATAGGCTACCCACTCCAGTATTCTTGAGCTTCCCTGGTGGCTCAGCTGGTAAAGAATCTGCCTGCATTGTGGGAGACCAGGGTTCGATCCCTGTGTTGGGAAGATCCCCTGGAGAAGGGAAGGGCTTACCCACTCCAGTATTCTGGCCTGGAGAATTCCATGGACTGTATATAGTCCATGGGGTCACAAAGAGTCAGATACGACTGAGCGACTTTCACTTCACTTTTGTGACATGTAGTAAGCATTTGACTGTTACTTGTCTATGTCACTATCATAACCATATTCATCTATACGTATGTGGTTTTTTTGCATAAGAAGAAGGAAATGGTATTTTGTTTTATCCTCTTGACCATTGTTTTTATCTAAGTTTCATATTTGTGCAAATTTTACCTTTGTGGGGGTTTTCAGCCTACTTGATTTTTATTTTAAACAATCAAATTCATTTTTGCTTTGATGGAATTATTAAGCTGGGAAATTGACATAGCTAAGAATGAGTTAAGTAAATTAAGGATAGCAAGGGTAAGAGGTAACTGGAGAAACATCAGTTAGGCTGATGGGTTGAAGGTTGTAAACCATATTCACTTACTTCGGCATTGTAGATATAGGTAAATGTAAGAGATATCGAGTCGGATTGTCTGGGTTACAACATTGATTCCACGACTTATTTATTGGCTATGTGACTTGGTGTAAGTTACTTTTCTGTACCTCAGTTTTATCATCTGTAAAGTGGAGACAATAAGGATTATTGAGAAGATCCCATGAATTAACACATAAAAATTGCTTGGAAGAGCTTAATTATTAGTAGTTTTGATATGTTGCTAGAGTTTTGAATTGTGTTTGATGGTATTCAGAGTTAAAGTGTAAGGAGTATAGAGTTGTAAAAAGGGTGAGGTTTTTGTATTGAAAGGAGAAATGTACTGTTTTCTACTCTTTAGAGATGATATAGCATTTGGTACGAAGGAATTAATCTAAATTAATGAATATTTTATTAATACAAATAATACTTCAGTCATTGGGCCTTCTAGGGTTGTTCCTATGTGTTTGGAGCCACACCTAGTCATTGTTGCTAATTGTCTCATTTAATAGCCATTAAAACATTTCTCTTTCATATTTGTTATGTCTTACTAAAAAAGTTTCTCCTTTAGTAGTTAACAGTAGTTAGCCCCTATTTATTTATTTATGTTTTATTGAGGTATAGTTGATTTACGATGTTTTGTTAATTTCTTCTGTGGAGCAGAGTCACTCAGATATATATATATGTGTGTATATATATATCTGACCCCCATATTCTTTTCAATTATGGTTGTCACAAGATATTGGAATATAGTTCCTTGTGAACTATATACAGTAAGACCTTTGTTTATCCATTCTATATGTAATAGTTTGCCTTACCTAATCTCAAACTCCTATTCCTTTCTCCCCTAGCTCCTATTAGAAGTTTATTTTCCTTTCAAGTTGTGCAAAATTTAAAGTTAAAATATGTATGACATACAGTCTTACATTAACTTATAGTTTCCTTTTAGAGTAGTTACTCAAAATATTTTTCTTTATAGTTTTTGAGTATCACATACTCAAAAGTATTAGATTTTTAGTAATTTCAGTGTAGTTTACCTAGTTATCCTATTTGTAGCAACTTTTTCCTGTTTAAAACCACTTTGGGTAATACTTATACATTCTATTTATTTATATGAATTATATGTTTGAGTATAGCTTTAGAAATAGATTTTTTAAGGCTGCTAAGTTTTGTTTACTATTTTTTCATTTAGTCATGTAAATGCGTTAAATAGCCATTTGAAGTTATTTGCAGATACAAATTTGTTTTTGAAAGTTTTTTATTGCAGAATTGCATACGGTTCAAATGACTTCATTGGTTCACCCTGGCTAGCTGTGTATCTCTTCATGAGAAGGAATTTCGTCAGTATAGTCTTTGAAGAAAAGATGTCTTATCTCTGATGAGTTGCCAGAAGAATAATTTTTCTTAAAAATAGTGAAGTGTCTTTTGTATTTACTATTTGCCTGCACATCTTTTATCTTTGAAGTGTGTGTGACATACGTGTACACGCCATATGTGCATTGAGAAACATTTTAATCTACCACATTTAGGGCCAACTTTTTCATTAGTAAAATTGCATGAAAATTTGGCAGTTTTTATTACAGCATATTAAGTTTATTACCTTTGATGGTCTATTGCTAAATGTAGTTCTGATTATTTTTATCTCCTTTCCTGTATCAGTTGTGTGCATTTATAAAAAAGCTCTGAATCTATTCTTTATATTCTGTGTTATTAATTATAAGCTCAAATTTGAAATTTATAGAGCACGATAACATTTTGATTCAAGAATATCAAATATCCCTCTTGTTACAAAGTAGTTGCCCTGTTAAAGGTAGTTGAGTTTCTCCTTTCATTAGGGTAATGTGCTATGTTGAGCTTAGGTTGTTAATTGATAGATGTGGTATCCTCTCTGCAAGAGCTTTTAAAATGCATAACACGTATTTCTGAAAGCAGCTGTTGCTATGGCAACTCTCGGGTCACTTGCAGCTCAGCTTACATGATTGGCTGTTAATGGAGTCTAATATGCTTAAGAAGAGAATTGAGCAAATGAAAGAGGGTTTTGAAGGGTTCCTCTTAAACCTCTTGAAGTTTAACAGACTAGCACACAAAATTTTAACACTTATAACACTGTTAAACAATTTACTAGTTTTATGAATAATGAAAGACAGGAAACATTTTTGGAAAAATAATTTTCTGAACCCTTTTAGGAATGCTGGAAGCTTGTGTTGTCACTTTTCCTCATTTTACTATTGTTTAAAGAAACACTCAACTGTCAGTTACGTTCCATATTCTACTGTCTGTAGCACCTACCTCAGAGGAGTTAATTAGATTGGGACATGGAAAGGTTACTAATTGTGCAGGCTCAGAAAGAATGGTACAACCAGGAATGAAGTTTAAATTGACTCTAGTTACCTGAGTTAAGAGTCTGCTCTCACTTGGATTCTTAATGTAGTCACATGAAGTCTTAGGGGTATAGGAATGGTGTGAAAAGGGAGATAGTGATGTGTAGTTTGAATTTTGAGGCCTGTTAAGTAAAATCAAGTCTAATTAGGAACTACCATAGTAAAAATAAATTGAGCCATGCAAATTGGCACAGTTATATCTATCTTCTTAAATGATGGAATTTTTCTCAGTATCTACCTACCACCTCTTTTGTAACTATGATGTTAGAATGAGGGCAGTTATACTAATTTAAGTAACTGCTGTTTCTACTTTATGTTAGGGTTATAAAAAGTTGATTATGGTGGTGGTGCTGAAATTGATACACTAAGGAATAGGCTGTGTTGGTATGTATAGTTATATTAGATTTTCTTATTTTGCTAGCAAAACTAACTCATGATAAAAAATTAATTAGCACTTGGTAACACTCTAAATTACCTTTGATAATTTCCCTTATTAAGGAAATCCTTTATGACATTAAAGAACTTTTCATAACAGACTGCATAGAAATGTGGAGTACCCCCATTAATTTTTTGACAAAACACTTTGGAAGTTCAATAAATGACTTCTAAACACTAAAACTGTATGCCCATCATCAGTATGATCTTTGGAAATATTTTAAAATATCGTTTGTTTTTAAATGATAATGACATGTGATCTGGGGGATCTGGTGACCGTAGGTCCTGTTCTGCCTGGGCCATTCTGGTAGTACTGAATTATTATTGTTCTGTTACCTAAATGAAAATATTAAATGGCACTCCTGTTTTGTATATAATACTAGGAAATTTAAAGAAAAATATTGGAAATCATGTACAGATTTGTATGTAGTTCATAGATAATCACCTGTTAACATTTTAGTGCATCTTCTTAGTGCATCTCCTTTTCAGTCTTCTGTGTATGTAAATATCTATGCAAGTCACTCTTCATATATTTTCCTTCCATAAAGTTTCATTAACATTTCATGCTTAATATTTCATAGTCATTATTTTAATGGTATATGAAATATACTGCTGTCCCTTTATAGGGCATTGTTTCCAGTTTTATTTATTTTTTCTATTATAAATGTTTCAGGACAATGTGTAAAAATTTGTATGTGTAAAAATATTTACTTTTTAAAATTTAGGATTCAGAGAATAACAGTAAGTCAAAGATTACTGATATTTTAAAGGTCTTAATATGTTAGTTGCTTTCTAGAAGAATTTTTTTTTCATTTTTTTTCCTACTTTGAAGTTACTTTAAATTTACTTGTTGGACCCCAAGTGCAGAATGTAGAATTAATACTCTCCTCACTTCATGGCACATGGTAATTACTGACTCACTTAAGATCTTGCTCTCATTTTATTTCCTGTTATCTGCATTATCCACTCTTCTATCTCTTCTCACAGGCATTTATATAACATGATACCTACACACACACAAAAATCTATTTGTGTGCATTCTTGAGAAACATATATTGCTGAATTGTGTGGAGTTTATCCTTGTCAGACATAGAGTAGAATTGGCATCATTTTGTCCTTTACTTTTTTTTCTTCCCACTCAGCATTATGTTTTAAAGATCTATTCATGTTACTCTATGCCTGTCTTGTCCATTGAATCTAATGGCTTCTTAGTATTCCATAGTGTTCCACCTGCCATGTTTCACTTAACCATTGCCTTAGTTCAGTGATGTACACTATAATTCCTCCAGCTCTCTGTTAGCACAAACATTACTGAAAAAAAGCGTTCTTATTCTTATTCCAAGAATAGCAAGGAGAGGTAAGAAAGCCTTCCTCAGCGATCAATGCAAAGAAATAGAGGAAAAAACAGAATGGGACAGACTGGAGATCTCTTCAAGAAAACTAGAGATACCGGGGAACATTTCATGCAAGGATGGGCTCAATAAAGGACAGAAATGGTATGGACCTAACAGAAGTGGAAGATATTAAGAAGAGGTGGCAAGAATACACAGAAGAACTATACAAAAAAGATTTTCACAACCCAGATAATCACAATGGTGTGATCACTCACCTAGAGCCAGACATCCTGGAATGTGAAGTCAAGTGGGCCTAAGCTAGTGGAGGTGGTGGAATTTCGTTTGAGCTATTTCAAATCCTAAAAGATGATGCTGTTGAAAGTGTTACACTCAATATGTCAACAAATTTGGAAAACTCAGCAGTGGCCACAGGACTGGAAAAGGTCAGTCTTCATTCCAATCCCAAAGAAAGGCCATGCCAAAGAATGCTCAAACTACCGCACAGTTGCACATCTTACAAGCTAGTGTAATGCTCAAAATTCTCCAAGCCAGGCTTCAGTAGTACGTGAACTTCCAGATGTTCAAGCTGGTTTTATTTTTTTTTTTATTTTTATTTTTTTTGCCATGTAAAGCTGAACTTTTATTTCCAGTCTTCCCTTCCACACAGTTCTGTTTGAAAGCATGGTAGTTACAAGATTAAAAATGTTAACATTCTGGCTATGCTCCTTACTACTGGTCATGTGATTTAGCAGCCACTTATTAACCTCTGTTTCTAAATTTTCCATCTAGGAAATGGAAATAATACCAATTCCTACCTATAAGGTTAATGTAAGATAGAAATGAGTCCGTGTCTGGGCTAGGCTAAGTCGCTTCAATTGTGTTCAACTCTGAGATTATATGGACTCTAGCCTGCCAGGCTCCTTTGTCCATGGGATTTCCCAGGCAAGAATACTGGAGTGGGTTGCCATATCCTCCTCCAAGACATCTTCCTGACCCGGGGATTGAAATCATGTATCTTAACTCTTCTGCAGCATTCAATATTAATGTCTCAAAATTGGGCACATAGTTTCTCAGGAAAATGTTAATACAGAAAAAGAAAACAATGAAATAATAAGAAAGCATTCTTTGGTTCAGTTCAGTTCAATTCAGTTTCTCAGTTGTGTCAGACTCTTTGCAACCTCATGACCCGCAGCATGCCAGGCCTCCCTGTCCATCACCATCTCCCAGAGTTTACCCAAACTCATGTCCATTGAGTCGGTGATCCCATCCAACCATCTCATCCTTTGTCGTCTCCCTCTCCTCCTGCCTTCAATCTTTCCCAACATCAGGGTCTTTTCAAATCAGTCAGCTCTTCACATCAGGTGGCCAAAGTATTGGAGTTAAAGCTTCAACATCAGTCCTTCCAATGAATATTCAGGACTGATCTCCCTTAGGATGGACAGGTTGGATCTCCTTGCAGTCCAAGGGACTCTCAAGAGTCTTCTCCAACACCACAGTTCAAAACATCAATTCTTCAGCCCTCAGCCTTCTTCATAGTTCAACTCTCACATCCATACACGACTACTGGAAAAAACCATAGCCCTGACTAGATGGACCTTTGTTGGCAAAGTAATGTCTCTGCTTTTTATTTTTATTTTTTTTATAAATTTATTTATTTTAGTTGGGGGCTAATTACTTTATAATATTGTTTTTGCCATACATTGACATGAATCAGCCATGGGTTTACATGTGTTCCCCTTCCTGGACCCCCCACCCACCTCCCTCCCCATCCCATCCCTCTGGGTCATCCCATTGCCCCCCGGCCTTGAGCCCTTGTCTCATGCATCGAACATGGAATGGTGTTCTGTTTCACATATGATAATATACATGTTTCAATGTCAAGCTGGTTTTAGAAAAGGCAGAGGAACCAGAGGTCAAATTGCCAACATTCTCTGGATCATTGAAAAAGCAAGCGAGTTCCAGAAAAACATCTATTTCTGCTTTATTGACTGTGTGGATCACAATCAACTGTGGAAAATTCTGAAAGAGATGGGAATACCAGACCACCTGACCTGCTTCTTGAGAAACCTGTATGCAGGTCAGGAAGCAGCAATTAGAACTGGACGTGGAGCAACAGATTAGTTCCAAATAGGAAAAGGAGTACGTCAAGGCTGTATATTGTCACCATGCTTATTTAACTTATATGGAGACTACATCATGAGAAATGCTGGGCTGGATGAAGCACGAGCTGGATGAAGCACAACCTGGAATCAAGATTGCCGGGAGAAATATCAATAACCTCAGATATGCAGATGACACCACCCTTATGGCAGAAAGTGAAGAAGAACTAAAGAGCCTCTTGATGAAAGTGAAAGAGGAGAGTGGAAAAGTTGACTTAAAGCTCAACATTCAGAAAACTAAGATCGTGGCATCCGGTCCCATCACTTTGTGGCAAATAGATGGGGAAACAGTGGAAACAGTGGCTGACTTGAATTTTTTGGGCTCCAAAATCACTGCAGATGGTGATTGCAACCATCAAATTAAAAGACGCTTACTCCTGGGAAGGAAAGTTATGACCAAACTGGACAGCATATTAAAAAGCAGAGACATTACTCTGCCAACAAAGGTCCATCTAGTCAAGGCTATGGTTTTTCCAGTAGTCATGTATGGATGTGAGAGTTGGACGGTGAAGAAAGCTGAGCACCGCAGAACTGATGCTTTTGAACTGTGGTGTTGGAGAAGACTCTTGAGAGTCCCTTGGACTGAAAGGAGGTCCAACCAGTCCATCCTAAAGGAGATCAATCCTGGGTGTTCATTGAAAGGACTGATGTTGAAGCTGAAACTTCAATATTTTGGCCACCTGATGCGAAGAGCTGACTCATTTGAAAAGACTCTGATGTTGGGAAAGATTGAAGGCAGGAGGAGAAGGGGATGACAGAGGATGAGATGGTTAGATGGCATCACTGACTCAATGGACGTGAGTTTGAGTAAACTCCGGGAGTTGGTGATGGACAGGGAGGCCTGGCATGCTGCTGTTCATGGGGGTCGCAAAGAGTCGGACACGACTGAGTGACTGAACTGAACTTAACAGTCCCATAGAACTCCAGTATTCTTGCCTAGGAAATTACATGGACAGAGGAGCCTGGCGGACTACAGTCCGTGGGGTTGCAAAAGAGTTGGACATGATTTAGTGACAAAACAGCAGCAAGAATGCAGCAGTGTTTTCAACCTTTGGGGGAAAGTGGGAAGATCAGTTAATAAAATCAACTGTTTCTTTCTTCATGTTTTTGGATCTTATAATGAGGTGTATTTAGTGTACAGTTTGGGAGTTATTTTGAATTTTTCTCTTTACCTCCTAAAATAATTTCAATTAAGTCTCCAAAGTAATATAGATTTATTCTCTGTATCCTTCACCTAGCTTCCCCAAATGCCAGTATCTTAATTATCACAGCACAATTTTCAAAATCAGAAAATTAACTGATGCCATATTATTAACTAATATGCAGACCTTATTCATATCTTATCAGTTGTCTCACTAACATCCATTTTCTGATCTAGGATCGAATCTAGGATCCACATGGCATTTAATTGTTATGCCTCTTCTCGACAGTTTCTCAGCCTTCTGTCTTGCATGACTTTGATGCTGTTGAAGAATACCGGGTTGTTGTTTTCTATAATGTCCTTCAGTTTCGGTTTATAGGATTATGATTAAACTCAAATTTTTCTTTTTTGGCAAGAGTACAATGGAACTGAATTGTATCCTTTTTTGTTCTTCATATCAGGAGGCTCCTGTTGATGTGTCCCATTATTAGCAGTGTTAAATGATTCCCTGGTTAAGGAGGGGCTTGTCAGTTTTCTCCATTGTACTGTCACTGTTTTCCTCTTTGTCATTAGTATGTTGTACAAAGGAGATACTTCAAGACAATACTTTTCGTTATACTTTTGCCTACCAGTTTTGGTATCCATTAATGATTCCTGCCTCAAAAAGTAATTATGATGTTTATTAAGTGGTGATTTTTCTTCTTTTATCATTTCTTATACATTTATTCTGTGAGGAAAAGCTTTCCCTTCTCCCCCATTTACTTTTTCATTCAATTTTTATTTATATCATTATGTACTGTTAGATGATTGCCTTATTTTTGGGGTTGTAAGCCATTATAGTTCAGGTTTTTCTAATTATACTAGTCTTCAAGATTAAAGAATTTTTCAGAATTTAAGATAAAATATTACTTGCTGGTGGAACAGTAGATTTGAGGAGAACTCACAGTAGGTCTCTGGATTTAAAGAAGCAAGAGAAAATTAGATACTTTAATTATTGTTCATAGGGTCGCAAAGAGTCGGACACGACTGAGCGACTGAACTGAACTGAACTGAAAACAATGTTCAAATTTTCTAGTTGTAAAAGAACTTTTCCTAAACCTATGCACAAAGCAGTGCATCCGTAAAATTTCATATCTTTTATCTGGTTTGGACCTTTATTTTTTCTTTTTTAACTTGAAGTATTAAATACTGTGGTAGTTTCAGATGTATAGCATAGTAATTCAGCATTTGTGCAGATTATATGCCATTATAGGTTATTATAAGATGATAGATATAATTCACTGTGGTATACCAGTATATCCTTATTGCTTATCTATTTTATTTATATATATATGTGTGTATATATATATGTGTGTGTGTGTATATATATATACATGTATATGTATATGTATATATGTACACATATATGCATACATACATATATGCATACATACATATATATATATATATATGTAGTAGTTTGTGTTCCTTAATCCTGCACCGCTAATTTGACTCTCTTCCTGTCTCCCCTGTGGTAACCACAAGTTTTCTATATTTGTGAGTTTTGTGTATACATTCATCTGTATTAGTTTTTTAATTCCACATATAAGTTACATTTAATATGTTTCTTTTTCTGACAAAATTCACTAAGCGTAGTATTCTCTAAGTCCATTCTCATTGCTGCAAATGACAGTAGTTAATTCTTTTTATGTGACTGAATAACAGGCTATTGTACATACACAGCACATCTTCTTAACCCAGTGTCTGTTGATAGGCACTTGGGCTGCTTCCATGTCTTGGCTATTATAAATAGTGCTGCTGTGACCACTGAGGTACATGTATCTTTTCAAGTTGAAGTTTACCTTTTTTTTTTTCCGGGTATATGCCCAGGAGTGGAATTGCTGGATCATATGGTAGTTCTATATTTAGTTTCATAAAGGACCCTCCATGCTGTTTCCATGGGCTTTCCTGGTGACTCAGTGGTAAAGAATCCACCTGCCAATGCAGGAGACTCGGGTTCAATTCCTGGGTCAGGAAGATCCCTGGAGGAAAAAGTGGCAACCCACTCCAGTATTCTTGCGTGGCAAATCCCATAGACCGAGGAGCTTGGTGGGCTCCGGTCCATGGGTCGCAAAAGTGTAGGACATGACTTAGCAACTAAGCAGCAACTACTTAATGTTTCCATTGTGCTTGTATTAATTACATTCCTATCAGCACTGAATGGGCTCCTTTCTCTCTACATCCTCTTTAACATTTATTATTTATAAACTTTTTGATGATAGCCATTCTGACAGGTATAAGGTGATACCGCATTGTGGCTTTGATTTGCATTTCCCCAATAATTAGCAGATGTGGCTGTTAGCCATCTCTGTGTCATCTTTTGAAAAATAGGACCTCATTCTTTTAAAGTTTGTTTAGTCATAAGGATTTATTAAGAACCCATTTCTTCCTGATCGTGGCCCCATAGAATCTGTTTTTTCACTGCCTTTATCAAACTGAATAGGCATGTATTCCTCTCTCAAGAACTAAGAATCTATCATGCGTTCTGTGTGTTTTAGTTCCTTAAGAGCAAGCAGCATAATTTTTTTAATAATTAAACTTATTTTTAATTGTAGAATAATTGCTTTACAGTATTGTGTTGGTTTCTGCCGAACATCAGCATGAATCAGCCATAGGTATACATATGTCCCCTGCCTCTTGATCCTGCCTCCCTCATCCGTCGCCACGCCACCCCTCTAGGTTGTTACAGAGCCCAGCAAATTCTCCTTGGCTATCTGTTTTACATATGGTAATGTGTTTCCATGTTGACTTTCTTCATACATCCCACCCTCTCCTTTTTCCCCTACCCATGTCCATAAGTCTGTTCTCGATGTCTCCATTGCTGCCCTGTAAATAGATCATCCGGAGAAGGCAATGGCACCCCACTCCAGTACTCTTGCCTGGAAAATCCCATGGACGGAGGAGCCTGGTAGGCCACAGTCCATGGGGTCGCTAAGAGTCGGACATGACTGAGCGACTTCACTTTCACTTTTCCCTTTCATGCACTGGAGAAGGAAATGGCAACCCACTCCAGTATTCTTGCCTGGAGAATCCCAGGGACGGCGGAGCCTGGTGAGCTGCCGTCTATGGGGTCGCACAGAGTCGGACACGACTGAAGCGACTTAGGAGCAGCAGCAGCAGCAAATAGGTCATCAGTACTATCTTTCTAGATTCCATATATATGCATTAGTTTACAGTATTTGTTTTTCTCTTCCTGACTTACTTCGTTCTGTGTAATAGGCTCTGGGTTCATCCATCTCATTAGAACTGACTCAAATACATTCCTTTTTATGTCTGAGTAATAGTCCACTGTATATATGTACCACAGCCTCTTTATCCATTCATCTGTCAGTGGACATCTAGGTTGCTTCCATATCCTAGCTGTTGTAAATAGTGCTGCAGTGAACTTTGGGGTACAAGTGTCATTTTCACTTTTGGTTTCCTCGGGGCATATGGCTAGTAGTGCAATTGCTGGGTCATATGGTGGTTTTATTCCTAGTTTTAAAAGAAATCTCCATACTGTCTTCCATAGAGGGTGTATCAATTTGCATTCCCACCAATAGTGCAAGAGGGTTCCCTTTTCTCCACACCCCCTCCAGCACTTACTGTTTGTAGATTTTCTGATGATGACCATTCTGACTGGTGTGAGGTCATACCTCATTGTAGTTTTGATTTGCATTTCTCTAATAATGAATGATGTTGAGCTTCTTTTCAGGTGTTTATCAGCCATCTCTGTGTCTTCTTTGGAGAAATGTCTGTTTAGATCTTTTGCCCCGTTTTTGAGTAGGTGGTTTGTTTTTCTCATATTGAGTCGTGTGAGCTTCTTGTATATTTTTGAAATTAATCCTTTGTCAGTTGTTTCAATTGCTATTATTTTCTCCCATTCTAGGGGCTTCCTTCGTAGCTCAGACGGTAAAGTGTCTGCCTGCAATGCGGGAGAACCGGGTTTGATCCCAGGGTCAGGAAAACCCCCTGGGTAAGGAAATGGCAACCCACTTCAGTACTCTTGCCTGGAAAATCCCATGGATGGAGGAGCCTCATAGGCTACAGTCCATGGGGTTGCTAAAAGTCGGACATGACTGAGCAACTTCCCTTTCTCCCATTCTGAGGGTTGTCTTTTCACCTTGCTTACCGTTTCCTTTGCTGTACAGAAGCTTTTATGTTTAATCAGGTCCCACTTGTTTACTTTTTGTTTTTATTTCCATTATTCTAGGAGGTGAGTCATAGAGGATCTTGCTGTGGTTTATGTTGCAGAGTGTTCTGCCTGTGTTTTCCTCTAAGAGTTTTGTAGTTTCTGGTCTTACATTTACGTCTTTAATCCATTTAGAATTTTTCCCTGTATATGATGTTAGGAAACGTTCTAATTTCATTCTTTTACATGTAGCTGTCCAGTTTTCCCAGCAGCACTTATTGAAGAGACTATCTTTGCCCCATTGTATATTCTTGCCTTCTTTGTCCAAAATAAGGTACCCATAGTTGCTTGGGCTTATCTCTGGGCTTTCTGTCTTGTTCTGTTGATCTATATTTCTGTTTTTGTGCCATTACCATACTGTCTTGGTGACTGTAGCTTTGTAGTATAGTCTGAAGTTAGGAAGGTTGATTCCTTCAGCTCCATTCTTCTTTCTCAAGATTGCTTTGATTATTCTGGGTCTTTTTTGTTTCCGTATGAATTGTGAGATTTTTTTTGTTATAGTTCTGTGAAAACTGCCATTGGTAATTTGATAGGGATCGCAGCGAATCTGTAGATTGCTTTTGGTAGTTTAGTCATTTTCACAATATTGATTCTTCTACCTCAGAAACATGGAGTATCTCTCCATCTGTTTATGTCATCTTTGATTTTTTTAATCAGTGTCTTATATTTTTCTGTATACAGCTCTTTTGTCTCCTTAGGTAGGTTTATTCCTAGATGCTTTATTCTTCTTGTTTCAGTGGTGAATGGGCTTGATTCATTAATATCTCTTTCTGATTTTTCATTGTTAGTGTATAGAAATGCAAGTGATTTCTGTATAATGATTTTTTATCCTGCAGCTTTGCTAAATTCACTGATTAACTCTAGTAATTTTCTGATAGTATTTTTAGGGCTCTGTGTATCATGTTATCTGCAAACAGAGTTTTACTTCTTTTCTAATCTGGATTCCATTTATTTCCTTTTCTTCTCTGGTTGCCATAGGACTTCCAAAACTGTATTGAATGATAGTGGTGAGAGTGGGCACCTTTGTCTTGTTCCTGATCTTAGAGGTAATGCTTTCAGTTTTTCCATTGAGAGTAATGTTTACTGTGGGTTTATCATATATGGCATTTATTATGTTGGGGTAAATTCCTACTATGCCCATGTTTTGAAGTCTTTTTTTTTTTTTAATCATAAATGGGTACTGAATTTTGTCAAAGGCTTTCTCTGCATCTAATTGAGAATGTCATACGGTTTTTATCTTTCCTTTGTTAATATGGTGTGTCACAATGATTGATTTGTGTGTATTGAAGGATCCTTGCATCCATGGGATAAACCCTACTTGACCATGGCAAGCACTGTAATTTAAACATTTTTTGATACCAACATTTTCTAACATCGCCTTGCATTTAGTAGATCAAATACCATTGGGGGCATTTAAATACCACTGGGGATATGGAATGGAGGGCTGCAGAGGAATATGGTCTTGTCTTTTTAAGTTTGTGGGGTTATTTCCCTGTGAAGCTAAGCATATACAAAACTATTCCAGAATGTCTCCTGGAGACTACACATTTATCCCTAAACCAGAGAACAGAAGTATGCATTCTGCAGTGAGAAAAGTTTGTTATGTTGCTTTTATTTTGAAAATTAGAATTACTATTAGAAAGTTAGTTTTGCAAATTAATATTGTACAAGGTGATAAAAGAAATAGTGAATTGTAAATAAAAGAATAGTGTGGAAAGTTACGAGTTTAAACTTGAGCCATAAATTATGCATGAATTTAAAATTTGTTTTTGAAAAGTTTTAATAATGGAATAATACACATATTCTGAGGGTAATTGAAAAAAAATGTTGGCTAGAAAGCACATAGAAACATAGATTCCTGTAATTTTGGCAGACAGGTATGTCAGTTATCTGTTTGCAATTGTATTCTCTCTTGAATACTTAGTACAGGATGATTTAATGTAAGGAACTTAATTTCCTTGGTGTTCATTTTTACTTATTAGCTATCTTAAAGGTTGATGGCATTTTTAATGCTATTTAAATTTAGAGCAGGCCAATCAATAACATATTTGTAGTTGGTTAGTTGAATAATGTAATATTTTTTAAGATAATTTTAGAGGGCTATATATTTAAATTTATTTAAATTTAATTTTTTCTTAAAATGACAATGAATACATATTCGTAATGCTTTCTTAAATTTTTGATTAAGTTAGATTAATAATACAGATGAGCAAATGTCTTGACTCTGCCACAAATCCACGTATTATATTCATGCAGTCTTTGAAGTTTTATTACTTGTTTCCAGTCTGCTCTGGTCTTGATACAATAGTTTATGTAAGATTCTTTTCTCTTAGTTCCATTTTGTGCTTGTAATTTTACTCCTGTTTGTTAGATTTGTCATTTTGCATCTGACTTTGGATTCTGATTCCTTATCAAAGCTCTAGTTTGGATCTGTTCGATTGATGCTTTTTTGTTTTTCTACATTTTTCATATAGTACACCTGCCTGTCGAACTCTTGAAACTTAACTCAGGAGGCCTGAACCTTCTCTAGAGGAACCAGGGATAAAGCATACTGTACTCTGACTTCCTTTTGTAGTTTTGGTGCTGTACAGATTTCCAGAAATGAGAAATCTCAGTTAAACTAAAAGGCAGTTTTTATGACAGCTATGTAACTGGTTAGAAATTATAGTGAGAAAAAGCTCCCGTGCACAATAGCTTTAAAAACTTCCCTTGTAGTCCAGTGGCTAAGACTCCACACTGTCGGTGCAAGGGGTCCGGGTTTGATCCTTGGTTAGGGACTGGATCCCACCTGCTGCCACTAAGAGTTCACCTACTACATTTTTTTTTTTTTTAAGATCTCACATGGTGCAACTAAAGCCACATAAATAATATTTCAAACAGACTTATAAATGAACTAGCAATTTACTTACCATTTTAGTGAGCTTCCCTGGTGGCTCAGTGATAAAGAATCCACTTGCCAATGCAGGCGATGTGAGATGCGGTTTGATCCCTGGGTTGGGGAGATCTTCTGGAGGAGGGAATGACAATCCACTCTAATGTTCTTGCCTAGAGAATTCCATGGACAGACCACGGAGTTGCAAAGAGTTGGGACATGACTGAGTGACTAACACTTTCACCTACCACTTTATTAATGTTTTACATTTGCTAATACGCCACCTTTTTGGGTGCCAGGTACTAGACATTTCCTTAGGAACAAGATGAGAAGACAGTTCTTCCCAGAAGATCATACAATCTCCTAAAAAGCTAGAAATACAAATGAATTATTTAAATTGTGTGGTGGATTGCTGTGAACTTAAAACTGCCTTAGGAAACTCAGTCAGGGGCTCTGTATCAACTTAGAGGGGTGGGATGGGTAGGGAGATGGGGAGGAGGTTCAAGAGAGAGGGGATATATGTATACCTACGGCTGATTCATGTTGAGGTTTGACAGAAAACAATTCTGTAAAGCAATTATCCGTAAATTAAAAAATAAACTAAAAAAAAAAAAGACTAACAGAGTGGCGTGATAGAAGTAAGGAGCTGGAAGAAATTTGTGGAACTATTACTTACAAAATAATACATGATCACACACAGACACGCACACATAGTACACAGCAAAAAGTGTGATTCCTAACCCTGCCTAGATTTCAAGAAGTTGAGAGCTTTCGAATTTGCTTCAGGAGTAGGGTTTTATTGGGCATGAGGTAGTATTTGCACATGCGCAGAAGCAGAAGAGAATTGGTTTTGTCAAGAAATAACAAGCACTTTGGAATTAGGAGTAGATTAATGGGAGAGGAGCAGTGAAAGTTGCAATTGCAGGACAGTTTTAAGGTGCTTGCTGTTATCTCTTGGTTTTAGAGTATAAGAACATAAAGTAATGGGAATATAAAAAGTAAAGGGAAAATGTAACTAGATGTGAAGAAGATAAAAAGGAAGAATTTGGGAAATAGTTTGAGGATGTTTATCATGGAACTGCATTTTCCAAGGCCAACATGTAAAGCTTTGGCACAGTTTGGTCAAAACAGAAAAAAATTCGAAGCTTTCTGGATATGACAGGAGTCTTATTTTGGCTTGTCATTTTCCCTTAGTGCCAGGACATTTATCTGTGTGGTAGAGTTGTATGTGGGTATAAGATCACCTATGGGGGGCTTTTTCAAACAACTTTCTTCCATTTCTCATATACTCTGTTCCTCCATCTTATCTCTTAACCCCCTTGCTTGTCCTCCTACCTTCATCTGCCCAACATCTTAATGTCACTGCTAAATAAGTCAGTTACTGAGAATACTACTGTCAACTATTTTTGTGTTTGCTTTTAAAGAAAATGCTGCTGATTTTGGTTTGTCAACTATCTGAGAATTCTCATGTTCAGTTTTGCAACTTTGGCTTTTAAAAATATATTTACATAATATACATGCATGGACACATACTTCAATTGAACAAATTTTTACTGGGTTTCAGGCATTAAGAGTATGCTTTCATGTGTGGTAATTTGCTTCAGTCGTATCTCTTCGCGACCCTGTGGACTGTAGCCCCTCCAAACTCCTCTCTGTCCATGGGGTTCTCCAGGCAAGAATACCAGAGTTGGTTGCCATGCCCTCCTCCAGGGGATCTTCCCAACCCAGGGATCGAACCCGCATCTCCTGCATTGACAGGTGTGTTCCTTACCACCAGTGCCACCTGGGAAGCCCCATTAAGAGTGTAGCAGTGAGCAAAAAGAACAGATACTTGGACCTGCAGAGCTTTGTGTTTTTATATGCTTCTTTCTGTAGCCCGGTCTTAATATTAAACAGTTACAGGCATTCTTCCAATTATTTCTCTCAGCAACCATATGAAGTTTTTTTTTTTTTCCTTAGTTTTATTATTCCTGTTTCAGAGGTGGGAATACTGAGGCATAGTGAGTTACAGAGTTAGAAAGCTTAAGGCCCAGATGATCTGGATCCAGGGCCCAAATTCTTGAAGCCCTCTGCTATATTTCCTTTTGATTTTAAGGCTTTGTTACCTGGAGATGGTAAAAGAAGGGAATACTTTTTTAGAATATTTGAAGAGAAAAAGAGGACTAATGAATGAGTCAACTTACTGTTACCAGTAAACTGTCCCATTGAGCATGTAGTTCAATTTTTGTTGTAACAATGTCTTGTCTCTTTAATATTTGAGATTTTGAGGATTAATGTTTTCTAAAGTTTATTACTTCTCCATTTCCTATGTCATAACAGTGCCTTTTTCCTATTTACATCATCTTGTAGTAGGAATTGCTGTGTAACTTGGAGGTTTGAATTCTATTTTGGCATTCTTTTTATTCACTAAAAGAACTAGAAAAAATTTCTCATTTGTAGGCTTACTTTTACTTAGAGATTGGTACTTTGTTTTCTTGATTGAAATCTGCTTAAATTCTTTGTAGTATGACGTATACATTTATGTATTGGAAAAATTTTTTTCTCTTAATATCTTTAATTTGCTGTCATGAACATCAGTAACAATCATAATTCTAGTTAAAAGAGTAAATGAGTATAACACTTCTATGTTGGTACAGAGTAGTACTTCAGATCCACACACGCAGGATCTTTGTTGTGAAAAATGCATGGACTCTCTAGTTGTGTGAGGGCTCAGTTGCCCTACAACATGTGGGATCCTAGTTTGCTAACCTGGGATCGAATCCTTGTCCCCTGCATTGCAGGGTGGATTCTTAATCTCTGGATCACCGGGGAAGTCCACAGTTTTAGAAACACCGTTGTTTTGCTTTGCAAATCATTTGCCATCCACTACCATGTACCCTCATGTGTGAGTATATACACATTAACTGCTAAGAGATTCTCTCAGACAGCTCAGATAAAATTTTAGGAATGATAAAATAGGGGCCTGAATTAATTAGATTGTAAGTGTGCCTGGAGAGTGAATTCCTCTGATTAAAGACTAGAACTTTGTACTCCACAGGTGATACTGCCTGTAATTGGAAATAAACTGTGCATTAGATACTGCTTTTTAACCCTTGTTCTTCAATCAGTTAATGAGAATTTATAAAACTGGGTGTTATTTAGGCAAGATACAGGTTGGTCATTATATTCCGAATTTTATGTTTCTTCCTCTCATCATCTTTGGCACAGTGCATGGCAAACAGATAGGGGCACTGTGTATTTAAGTAGATGGGGCATTATGCCTCTGTATCTGTGTGTGCGCACATGTGCTTAAATCCATGTGAGATCAGAAAATTGACCAAGGATATAAATTAACTCTGTGGAAAACTTTAATCAGCTAATAAGTTATTTACTATTTCTAAAAAAAGACTTTATTTTTAAGAGCAATTTTAGGATCACAGCAAAATTGAATAGAATATACGGAGACTATCCCATATATTCCTTGTCACCATGTACATACAGTCTCTTCCACTATCAGCATCTTGTACTATAGTGGTACATACGTGAGTTTAATTGATGAACCTACACTCACATGTCCTTATCAACCAGAGTCCATAGTGGAACATTACTGTTCACTTTTGGTGTTGTATAAACTATGGCTTTTTATAACTAGATCATGACGTGTGTCCATCATTATAGTATCATAAAAAAAGTTTTACTGCTGTAAAAACCTGTGCTCCACCTATTATCTCTTCTGCCCTTGTAATCCCTGGCAACCACTGGTATTTTTAACGTCTCATAGTTTTGCCTTGTCAAGAATGCAGTGTAGTTGAAATCATGTAGTATGTAGCAGTTTCAGATTGACTTCTTTCAGTTACTAATATGCATATGACTTTCCTCTGTGTCTTTTCATGACTTGGTGACTTGTTCCTTTTAGTACTGAGTAATATTCCATTGTCTGCATGTACCACAGTTTATCCATTCACCTCCTGAAGAACATCTTGGTTCCTTCCATGTTTTCACAATTTTAAATAAAACTACTGAACATCTTTATGTAGGTTTATGTGTGGAGATGAGTTTTTATTTCCTTTGGATATATACTTTGGAGGATATATACTTTGGAACATATGGTAAGAATATATGAAGTTTGTAAGAAACTGCAAGACTGTCATCCAAAGTTGCTGTACCTTTTGCTTTCCTGCCAGCAGTGAATTTCTGTTGTTCCATTTACTTGTCAGCGTTTGGTTTTGTCAGTCTTTTGGCTTTTCACCATTCTGAGTGTAGAAGTATCTTACTGTTTTTTAATTTGCAGTTCTTTAATGACGTAGGATGTTAAGTATTTTTTCATATGCTTATATGCCAGCTGTGTAGTTTCCTTTGTGAGGTGTTATTCGAGTCTTATACCCATATTTTAAGCAGGTTATTTGTTTTCTTATTGAGTTTAATACTTCTTTATATATTTTGGACATTTAAGATACTAGATTAAAAATATATTGAAAATATTAAACAGAAATGTCTAGAGAAATATTATTTCCCTGCCTGTGACTTGTCTTTTCATTTTCTTGACAGTCCTTTGCTGAGCAGAAGTTTTTAATTCTAGTAAGTCCAGTTTAACAATCATTTTCCCCTCATAGTTCATGCCTTTGGTGTTGTATCTAAAAAGTCATCACCATACCAAAGGTCATCTGGATATTCCCATATGTTATCTTAAGAGTTTAACTTTTCAGTTTATATTTAGTTCTTTGATCCATGCTGAGTTAATTGTTTGAAGGATGTAAGATCTGTGTTTAGATTCTTCTTTTTCTTCCCACATGGATATCCAATTTTAACATCATACATTGAAAAGATGATGTTTTCTCCATTATATCACTTTTGTTCAGTTGTCAAAGATCAATTGACTATATTTGGGTGGGTTGACTTCTGGGCTCTCTATATTATTTTATTAATCTAGTTGTTTACTTTTTGCCACTATCACAGTCTTGATTACTATAAACGTATTAAAGCAAATCTTAAATTCAGATGTTATCAGTCTTCTGATTTTGTTCTTGTTTTTGAATATTGTTTTGGCTATTCTAGATCTTTTGCCTTCCAAATCAACTTTAGCACCAGTTTTCGATATATGGAAATTAACTTGTTAGGCAGTCAACAGGGAATGTGTTGAATCTACAGACCAAGATGGGACTGACATCTTGACAATATTGAGTCTTCCTGTCTGAACCAGGAATAGCTATCTGCTTCTTTAGTTCTTGGGCTTCTCAGGTGGCTCAGTGGTAAAGAATCTACTTGCCAGTGCAGGAGATTCAAAGGACACAGGTTCCATCTCTGGGTTGGGGAGATCCCCCTGGAGTAGGTAATGGCAACCTGCTCCAATATTCCTGTCTGAAAAATTTCATGGACAGAGGAGCCTGGTGGGCTGTAGTCCATGGGATCACAAAGAATCAAGATGCAACTGAGCACATATTTAGTTCTTAGATTTCTTTCATTGGAATTTTGGAGTTTTCCTTGTTTAGATCTTGTCCATATTTTTTTGGATTTATATCCAAATATTTCTCTTTTTTCCAGTGCTGATGTAAATGGTTAGATGGATAGACAACATCACCGAATCAATGGATATGAATTTGAGCAAACTCTGGTAGATAGTGGAGGACAGAGGAGCCTGGTGTTCTGCAGTCCTTGAGGTCGCAAAGAGTCAGACATGACATAGCGACTGAACAATGTAAATGGTGTATTAATTTCAAATTTCATTTGTTCATTTTATATATGAAAAACGGCTTTTCAGTTTTTTCAGGTTTTCTATATAGACAGTCATGTAATCTGCATACAAAGAAAGTTTGATTTCTTCCTTCCCAGTCTGTATACCTTTTATTTCCTTATTGCTTTAGCTTGAATTTCTAGTACACTGTTGAAAAGGAGTGATAAAAGATATCTTTGCTTTGTTCTTGTTATTAAGAGGGCTAGTTCTTCCCATTATGTATGTGTTAGGTGTAAGTTCAGGCAGATCTCATTTATTTTAGTTGAGTGAAATTTCTTTTAAAAATTATGAATGGGTGTTGGATTTTATAAAATCTTTTCCCTGAATTTATTGATATGACTGTGTGGCTTTACTTCTTTGCCTCTTGTTGTGATGGGTTCCATTATTTGATTTTCAAATTTTAACTAGATATGTGTATATAGGATAAAGGACTTCACTGGTGGCTCAGATGCTAAAGAATCTGCCTGCAGTGCAGGAGACCAGGATTCTATTCCTAGGTTGGGAAGATTCCTTGGAGAAGAAAATGACAACCCACTCCAGTATTCTTGCCTGGAGAATCCCATGGACAGAGGAGCCTGGAAGGCTATAGTTCATGGAGTTCATTTCCAAGACAAACCTTTCAGTATCACAGTAATCCACGTCTATGCCCCAATCACTGATGCTGAAGAAGCTGAAGTTGAACGGTTCTATGATGACCTAAAAGAACTTCTAGAACTAACACCAAAAAAAAAAAAAGTCATTTTCATCATAGGGGACTAGAATGCAAAAGTAGGAAGTCAAAAGATAACTGGAGTAATAGGCAAGTTTGGCTTTGGAGTACAAAATAAAGTAGGGCAAAGGCTAACAGAGTTTTGCCATGAGAATGCACTGGTCATAGAAACACCCTTTGCCAACAACACAAGAGACAACTCTGCACTAGTACATCAGCAGATGGTCAGTACTGAAATCAGATTGAGTATGTTCTTTGCAGCCGAAGATGGAGAAATTCTATACAGTCAGCAAAAGCAAGACCGGGAGCTGAATGTGGCTCAGATCATGAACACCTTATTGAAAAATTCAGACTTATATTGAAGAAAGTGGGGAAGACTACTAGACCATTCAAGTATGACCTAAGTCAAATCCCTTATAATTATACAGTGGAAGTGACAAAGAGATTCAAGAGATTAGCTCTGATAGAAGTGCCTGAAGAACTATGAACAGAGTTTTGTGACATTGTTCAGGAGGCAGTGATCAAAACCATCTCCTAGAAAAAAATGTGCAAACAGGCAAATGGTTGCCTGAGGAGTCCTTACAAATACTGAGAAAAGAAGAGAAGCTAAAGGTAAAGGAGAAAAAGAAAGATATATCCATCTGAATGCAGAGTTCTAAAAAATAGCAAGGAGAGATAAGAAAGCCTTCCTTAATGATCAGTGCAAAGAAATAGAGGAAAACAATAGAATGGGAAAGACTAGAGATCTCTTAAAATTATAGAGATACCAGAGCATTTCATTTTATGCCCATTTCATGAAAATGGGCATAATAAAGTACAGAAATGGTATGGGCCTAACAGAAGCAGAAGATAATAAAAAAAAAGGTGACAAGAATACAAAGAGGAACTATACAAAAAAGATCTTAATGACCCAGATAACCATGATGATGTGATCACTCACCTTGAGCCAGACATCCTGAAGTGTGAAGTCAAGTGGGCCTTAAGAAGCATCACTACAAACAAAGGTAGTGGTGTTGATGGAATTCCAGATGAGCTATTTCAAATCCTGAAAGATGATGCTGTGAAAGTGCTGCACTCGGTATACTAGCAAATTTGAAAAACTCAGCAGTGGCCACACGAGGAGAAAAGATCAGTTTTTATTCCAATCTGAAAAAGGGCAGTGCCAAAGAATGTTCAAACTACCACACAGTTGCACTCTTTTCACATGATAGCAAAGCCCAAAATTCTCCAAGTGAGGCTTCAACAGTACGTGAATGGAGAACTTCCAGATGTTCAAGCTGGATTTAGAAAATGCAGAGGAACCAGAGATCAAATTGCCAACATCTGTTGCATCATTGAAAAAGCAGTTCAGTTCAGTTCACTTGCTCAGTTGTGTCTGACTCTTTGCGACTCTGCAAACTGCAGTACACTAGGCCTCCCTGTCCATCACCAACTCCTGGAGTCTATCCAAACCCATGTCCATTGAGTCAGTGATGTCATCCAACCATCTCATCCTCTGTCGTCCCCTTCTCCTCCTGCCCTCAGTCTTTCCCAGCATCAGGGTCTTTTCCAGTGAGTCAGCTCTTCGCATCAGGTGGCCAAAGTATTGGAGTTTCAGCTTCAACATCAGTCCTTCCACTGAACACCCAGGACTGATCTCCTTTAGGATGGACTGGTTGGATCTCCTTGCAGTCCAAGGGACTCTCAAGAGTCTTCTCCAACACCACAGTTCAAAAGCACAATTTTTCGGCACTCAGCTTTCTTTATAGTCCAACTCTCACATCCATACATGACCACTGGAAAAACCATAGCCTTGACTAGATGGACCTTTGTGGACAAAGTAATGTCTGCTTCTTAATATGCTGTCTAGGGTGGTCATAAACATCTGCTTTATTGACTACACCAAAGCCTTAGACTTTGTGGATCACAACAAACTATGGAAAATTCTTAAAGAGTTGGGAATACCAGATCATCTTACCTGCCTCCTCAGAAACTTATGTGCGGGTCAAGAATCAATAGTTAGTGCCGGTCATGGAACAACAGACTGGTTCCAAATTCGGAAGGGAGTATGTCAAGACTGTATGTTGGCACCCTAATTACATGCAGAGTACATCATGTGACATGCTGGATTGGATGAAGCACAAGCTGGAATCAAGATTGCTGGGAGAAATATCGATAACCTCAGATATGCAGATGACACCACCCTTATGGCAGAAAGTGAAGAAGAACTAAAGAGCCTCTTGATGAAAGTGAAAGAGTAGAGTGAAAAAGTTGACTTAAAGCTCAACATTCAGAAAACTAAGATCATGGCACCCAGTCCCATCACTTCATGGCAAATAGATGGGAAACCATTGAACAGTGGCTGCAGCCATGAAATTAAAAGACACTTGCTCCTTGGAAGAAAAGCTATGGCCAGCTTAGACAGCATATTAAGAAGCAGAGACATTACTTTGCCAACAAACGTCCTTCTAGTCAGAGCTATGGTTTTTCCAGTAGTCATGTATGGTTGTGAGAGTTTGACCATAAAGAAAGCTGAGCACCAAAGAATTGATGATTTTGACCTGTGGTTTTAGAGAAGATCTTGAGAGTCCTTTGGACTGCAGGGAGTTCAAACCAGTCCATCCTAAAAGAAATCAGTCCTGAATATTCATTGGAAGGACTGATACTGTAGCTGAAGCTTCAATATTTGCTACCTGATGTGAAGAACTGACTCATTTGAAAAGACCCTGATGCTGGGAAAGATTGAAGGCAGGAGGAGAAGGGCTGACAGAGGATGAGATTGTTGGATGGCATTACCAAATCAATGGGCATGAGTTTGATGAAGCTCTGAGAGTTGGTGATGGACAGGGAATCCTGGAGTGCTGTAGTTCATGGGGTTGCTCATGAGTGAGTAACTGAACTGAACTGGACCTGGGATAAATCTCACTTGCTTGTGGTGCATAATTTTTTAAATACATTTAAATTTTTTATTGGGTATTATTTTGTTGAGGATTTTACATCTGTGTTGATGAGAGATAGTGGTCTTTAATTTTCTTGCTGTGTGTTTGTCTAATTTTGATGTTAGGGTAATATTGTCTCATAAAATGAGATAGGAAATATCTCCTGCCCTTTCATCTTCTGGAAGAGATGGTAGAGAATTGGTTATAGCTTCTTCCCTAAATGTTTGTTAGAATTTACCAGTGAACCTATCTGTGTTTGGTTCTTTATGTTGTGGCAGGTTTTAATATATTGATGCAGTTTCTTTTATAGATATAGGCCAGTTTATATTGCCTGTTCCTTGTTGGCATATTTTATCTTTCAAAGAATTGAGTCCATTTCATCTCGGTTTCACATCTTGTGAGTATACTCATAGTATTCTGTTGTTATCCTTTTTGTGTTGTCGTTTTCTGTAATGATATTCTGTTTTTTATTTCTGATATTGTGTACTTTTTTCTTAGTTAGCCTAGGTGGATGTTTATTGATTTTTATTGGTCTTTTCAAAGAAGTCAGTGCTATAAATTCTCTCCAAGTTGCTTTGGCTGCATCCTAAAGATTTTGATGAGTTGTATTTTCAGATTCATTCGGTTGAAATGTTTTTAAATTTCTGTTGAGATTTCTCCTTTGACTCGTGTGACTTAGAAGCATGTTGTTTAATTTCCAGGTGTTTTGTGATCTTTACAATTATTTATTAATGATTTCTAGTTTAATTCCATTGTAGCCTGAGAGCATGCATTGTATGATTTCTCCTTTTTCAGATTTGTTAAGGAATTTTTTATGGTCCAGGATGTTATCTGTTCCGATGAATGTTCCATGTGAGCTTGAGAGAAATGTGAATTCTGCTGTTGTTGAATGAAATAGCTTATAGATGTCAATTAAATCCAGTTGATTGATTGTGTTATAGAGTTCACTTGTGTCTTTATTGATTTTCTGCCTGCTTTTTACTATTTTTGTTGCCATTCTTTATCCCTCAGAAGTTTGACAGAATGAGAGGAACAACTCTTTTACATTTTATTTTGAGTGTGAGAACTGATGGGAGAAGTGGAAGAGTTAGGAGCCTTGAGAAGAAGTAATCAGCTCAGCTTAGAAGGTAACCTTAGGAATGATGAGCAATGTACCTTTAGAATGAGAAAGAGATATATATATATATATATATATATATATATGCTCTTTCAGGTGTAGTATCTTTCCAGGTGGCTCAGTGGGAAAAACTGCCTGCCAGTGCAGGAGATTCGTATTTGATCTGTAGGTCAGGAAGGTTCTTGGAGGAGGACAAGGCAACTCATTCCAGTATTTTTGCCTGGAAAAATCCCATGCACAGATGAGCCTCATGGACTGAAGTTGGGTCACAGAAAATTAAACACGACTGAGCATGCATGCATCTTTAAAATGAACATAACTCAGAAAGAATGTGGAATTTTCTTTATTGAAAGTGAAATTTAGCATAGTGTCTAGCATGTAGGTAGATACTTTAATGAGTGTTGAATGTTCTCAGTAAAGAGAAAAAACAATAGCAACTTAGTTACAGTGATACCAATTTATGGGTGACTACCTATAAAACGAAATAGAGGACTATATGACCAATGATAAATTTATAAGATTGGTGGAATGATAAGAGAAATGTTTAGAATGGCTTATGAAAAATGTAGTAAGTACAAACGAGTTTTAAAGCTATGATTAGAACAGAAATAAGATTAAGGGATGGTAAAATGTTAAGTGAAAGATTGGTATGCATCATTTTTATATACTTTCTCCACCAAGGGAAATTTTTTTAGAGCTGGAGAGAGCCAAATGTATAGGTTTCTAAGACAAAGTTGGTTGTGTTTAATAAAATGAGACTTAATTAAAACTGGGGAATAGAGAATAAGAGTGCACCAGATTATTTTACTTAAGTAAAGTACTCATAAAATGAGATTCTCAAAATTTTGCAGATGTCCTGAAACCATCAGCAGACTTCGTGTTTTTTGATCCCAGAACCTGGTGTTCATATGTGCTAAGTCGCCTCAGTCGTGTCTGACTCTTTGGAACTCAGTGGACCATAGACCATAAGGCTGCTCTGTCCAGGCAAGAATACTGGAGTGGGTTGCCTTGCCCTTCTCCAGGAGATATTCCTGACTCAAGGATTGAATTCATGTCTCTTATGTCTCCCGCATTGGCATGCGGGTTCTTTACCACTGGTGCCACCTGGGAAGCCCCTAAGGAAAAAAAAAAAAACCTACCAGTGGACTTTATTTTCTGAGGAAGAAGATTAAATGCAGGAAGGTAAGCTGAGTGTTCTGCCTTTTAAACTTGTATTGGTATAAAACTAAAACTATAGTAGGTTTATGCTTAGCTGCTCAGTCGTGTCTGACTATTGCAACCGCATGGACTGTAGCACTCCAGGCTCCCCTGTCCATGGGGTTTCCCAGAGAATACTGAAATGGGTTGCGATTCCGTTCTCCAGGGGATCTTCCCCACCCAGGGATCGAACACAGTCGAATGCAGGTCTCCTGCATTGCACGTGGATTCTTTAACAGCTGAACTACCAGGGAAGCCCCATACTGTGTTTATGGAAGTTTAAAATATATATTAAAATGTTTGTATGATTAAGGAAGACTACATGACAGCATTGTTTATAGTAGTCAGAAACTAGAGACAGGCTAAATTTAACCCAAGGAATGGGTTAAATACACTTATGACACATAAGTATTAACAAATGGTATAGAATTTCCACAGTGCTTTTTCCAAGTAAAAAATGTAAATGGCATATAAACATGTAAAGCATTCCATATTTGTATTTCTTATTAAATTAGTATAAGTTTGTATACTTCTAGGAATCAGGTATTTTGTTTCTTCTCAGATTTTTATTTTTCAAAATATTGTAGTTACTCATTTTAGTTCCTTTCTGTTTTGAGAATTATGTCAGTTATTTGAGATATTATTTGAGAATTAAATCAGTTGCTGCAGAAGATCCTGGTTGGATATACAAGTTAAGTTGTAATTTGGATATGTTGTTCAATCTTCAGATTCTGTTATGCTGTCGCTTTATAGTCAATCCTCTTTTACCCCAGTCTCTAACAACCACTCGTCTGTTCTGGTGTTCTCTGTGGTTTTCTCACAATGTCTTGTAAGTGAAAATCTACAGTCAATACATAGTCTGTGTACCTGAGACTCGTTTAATTGTTGAATAGTATTTCATCTTGTGAATATGCTAATTGTATATTTATAATATTTTAATTAAGGATAGTATTGGGGATGTTTACAGTTTTTGGCAGTTATGAATAAATTACTACAAGTATTTGATTATTAATGCACTTTTTCTGGAAGAACATAAGCTTTCTTTGCACTTGGTAAATACCTAGGAGTGACATTGCTTTCAGTTCAGTTCAGTAGCTCACTCATGTCTGACTTTTTGTGACCCCATGAACTGCAGCAGGCCAGGCCTCCCTGTCCATCACCAACTCCACAGTTTACCCAAACTCATGTGCATTGAATCGGTGATGCCATCCAACCATCTCATCCCTTCTCCTCCTACCCTCAATCTTTCCCAGCATCAGGGTCTTTTCCAATGAGTCAGCTCTTCGCATCAGGTGGCCAAAGTATTGGAGTTTCAGCTTCAACATCAGTCCTTCCACTGAACACCCAGGACTGATCTCCTTTAGGATGGACTGGTTGGATCTCCTTGCAGTCCAAGGGACTCTCGAGAGTCTTCTCCAACACCACAGTTCAAAAGCATCAATTCTTCGGTGCTCTGCTTTCTTTATAGTCCAACTCTCACATCCATACATGACCACTGGAAAAACCATAGCCGTAACTAGATGGACTTTTGTGGACAAAGTAATGTCTCTGCTTTTTAATATGCTGTCTAGGTTGGTCATAACTTTCCTTCCAAGGAGTAAGCGTCTTTTAGTTTCATGGCTGCAGTCACCATCTGCAGTGATTTTGGAGCCCCCCAAAATAAACTGAGCCACTGTTTCCACTGTTTCTCTATCAGTTTGCCGTGAAGTGATGGGACTGGATGCCATGATCTTAGTTTTCAGAATGTTGAGCATTAAGCCAACTTTTTCACTCTCCTCTTTCATTCTATCAAGAGGCCCTTTAGTTCTTCACTTTCTGCCATAAGGGTGGTGTCATCTGCATATCTGAGGTTATTGATATTGCTCCTGAAAGTCTTGATTCCAGCTTGTGCTTCCTCCAGCCCAGACTTTCTCATGATGTACTCTGCATATAAGTTAAATAAGCAGGGTGACAATATACAGCCTTGACGTACTCCCTTTCCTATTTGGAACCAGTCTGTTGTTCCATGTCCAGTTCTAACTGTTGCTTCCTGACCTGTATACAGGTTTCTCAAGAGGCAGGTCAGGTAGTCTGGTATTCCCATCTCTTTCAGAATTTTCCACAGATTATTGTGATGCACACAGTCAAAGGCTTTGGCATAGTCAATAAAGCAGAAATAGATGTTTTTCTGGAACTCTCTTGCTTTTTCGATGATCCAGTGGATGTTGGCAATTTGATCTCTGGTTCCTCTGCCTTTTCTAAAACCAGCTTGAACATCTGGAAGTTCACGGTTCATGTACTGCTGAAGCCTGGCTTGGAGAATTTTGAGCATTACTTTGCTAGCATGTGAGATGAGTGCAAGTGTGCACTAGTTTGAGCCTTTCTTTGGGTGGGATTGGAATGAAAACTGACCATTTCCAGTCCTATGGCCACTGTTGAGTTTTCAAAATTTGCTGGCATATTGAGTGCAGCACTTTCACAGCATCATCTTTGAGGATTTGAAATAGCTCAAATGAAATTCCATCACCTCCACTAGCTTTGTTCGTGGTGGTGCTTCCTAAGGCCCACTTGATTTCACATTCCAGGATGTCTGGCTCTAGGTGAGTGATCGCACCATCATGATTATCTGGGATGTGAAGATCTTTTTTGTACGGTTCTTCTGTGTATTCTTGCCACCTCTTCTTAATATCTTCTGCTTCTGTTAGGTCCCTACCATTTCTATTCTTTATTGAGCCCATCTTTGCATGAAATGTTCCCTTAGTATCTCTAATTTTCTTGAAGCAATCTCTTGTCTTTCCCATTCTGTTTCTTTGCATTGATCACTGAGAAAGGCTTTCTTCTCTCTCCTTGCTATTTTTTGGAACTCTGCATTCAAATGGGTATATCTTTCCTTTTCTCCTTTGCTTTTCACCTCTCTTCTTTTCACAGCTATTTGTAAGGCCTTCTCAGACAACCATTTTGCTTTTTCACATTTCTTTTTCTTGGGAATGGTCTTGATCCCTGTCTCCTGTATAATGTTACAAACATCCGTCCATAGTTCATCAGGCATTCTGTCTATCAAATCTAGTCCCTTAAATCTATTTCTCTGTTCCTCTATATAATCATAATGGATTTGATTTAGGTCATACCTGAATTGTGTTGTGGTTTTCCCCACTTTCTTCAATTTAAGTCTGAAATTGGCAATAAGGAGTTCATGATCTGAACCACAGTCAGCTCTCGATCTTGGTTTTGCTGACTGTATAGAGCTTCTCCATCTTTGGCTGCAAAGAATATTATCAGTCTGATTTCAGTGTTTAAGATCTGGTGATGTCCATGTGTAGAGTCTTCTCTTGTGTTGTTGGAAGAGGGTGTTTGCTACGACCAGTGTGTTCTCTTGGCAAAACTCTATTAGCCTTTGCCCTGCTTCATTCTGTACTCCAAGGCCAAATTTGCCTGTTACTCCAGGTATCTCTTGACTTCCTACTTTTGCATTCCAGTCCTCTATAATGAAAAGGACATCTTTTTGGGGTATTAGTTCTGAATGGTCTCATAGGTGTTCATGGAACAGTTCAACTTCAGCTGCTTAGTTATATATTAATAGTTAGTATCTAGTTACTGAACTGTTTTTTAAAGGGATTGTGCTATTTTTGCATTCCTTCCAGCTACGTATAAGTTTTCCAGTTGTTCTCACTCCTTACTAACCCTTGAAATGGTCTTTTAAAGTTTAGTCATGCTAATATGTATGTAGTAGTATCTCATTTCAGTTCTAGTTTCCATTTCCCTAATGGGAAAATCACCTGGAGAAGGAAATGGCAACCCACTCCAGTATTCTTGCCTGGGTATCCCATGAACAGAGGAGCCTGGCGGGCTATAGGCCATGGGATCACAAAAGTTCGATACAACTTAAGAGACTGAAACAACAAAACAATGGCAAAGAGCATCCGCTGGAATATATATGTCGCCCTTTTATCTTCTTTGTTGGAAGTGTCTGTTGAAATCCTTCACGTGTGGGGAAAAAAAGGAACTGTTTTCTGTCTTACATTTGAGATTTGAAATCTTTCTTCCTTTAAGTTCTTTTTCAATTACATGATTTGAAAGTGTTTTCTCTGTGTATGACTTTTTTTTAAATCTCTCAAGTGTCTTTTGCAGAGAAAAAATATTAAGTCCAGTTAATCTCTTTTTTGTTTCTTTTTATGAATTATACTTTTGGTGTCAACACATAAGAACTCATTACCTAACTGGAGATGACAGAGATTTTCTCATATTTGTTACCTTCCATTTTGTGATTATAGCCATCCTCAAAACTGCAAAATGGTATTGTGGTTTTAATGTGCATTTCTCTAACAAGTTGAGCCTCAAATCTTGATATGCTTATTGGCCAATAATATATCTTCTTTGGAGAAGTGTCTGTTTGAGTCTTTTGACCATTTTTTTAAAAAATATTATTTATTTTTGGTTGTGGTCAGTCTTTGTTGCTGCAGGCAGCTTTTTCTAGTTGCGGTGAGCTGAAGCTCCTCTTTGTTGTGGTGTGTGGGCTTCTCATTATCCTGGCTTCTCTTGTGGAGCATGGGCTCCAGGTTTGTGGGTGTAGTAGTTGCAACTCACAGGCTCTAGAGTACAGACTCAGTAATTGTGGTGCAGAGGCCTAGGTGCTCCAAGGCATGTGGGATCTTGTAGGACCAGGGGTTGAACCTGTGTCCCCTGCATGGGCAGGTTGACTGCCAACCACTGAACCTCCAGAGAAGTTCTGACAATTTCTTTTTAATTGGTTTTTTTTTTTTTCGGTCTTTTTGGATGGTAAGAAATTATAGTAGACTCTTGAACAGCATGAATTTGAATTATGTGAATCCACTTAAACATAGAATTTTTTCAATAAATGCATACTATAGTGCTAAACACAGTCTACAGTTGGTTGAATCTGTATCTGCATAACTGTGGATATAGAGGGCCATCTGTGAAGTTATATGTGATTTTTCAACTGTATGGGTGGTTGAAACTTGTAAGCCCTGTGTTGTTCAAAGGTCATCTTTGTATTCTGGATACTAGATTCTTATCAGATAAATGATTTGCAAAATTTTTTCACTCTCCCTTGGTTGCCTTCTGACTCTGTTGATAAAATCCTTTGATGTAGAAAAGTTTTTTTTATTTTCATGAAATGTAACTTATTTTTTGTTTTGTTGCCTGCACCTTTGGTGTCATAGCCAAGAAGTCATTTCCAAATCTACTATCATAAAGCTTTTGTACTAATTTTTCTTTAAGGAGTTTTATAATGTTTTTACATTTAGATGTTTGATCTATTTTCAGTTGATTTTTGTGTATGATGTAAGACCAGGGTTCAATTTCTTTCTTTCTTTTTTTTTTTTGTATGTGAATATCTATTTTTCACAGCACTATTTTTATGAAAAGACAGTGTTTCCCTTATTTGCATGATCTTAGTTTGCTTGCCAGAATCCATTTGACCAAATATGTGAGGATTTATTTCTGGAAGGTCTTTACTTTTGGTTTGTATGTTTGTCTATATACTTGTATCACAGTGTTTTGATTACTGTCACTTTGTGGTGAACTTTGAACTCTAGAAGTGTGAGACTTCCAACTTTGGTCTCTTTTTCTAAGATCATTTTGGCTTTTAAAAGTCCTTTCCATGAGATTTCATAAGAATTTTGGATGAAATTTTCTGTATAGGAGAATTAAGATTTTGATAATTAGAGTATTGAATCTGGAGATTGTTTTGAATACCTAGTGATATCCTTATAATATTGTTTTCCCATCTGTGAATGAATCTTTTACCTTGGTTAAATTTCTTTTTTCATTGTTTCATTTATTCTAATGCAACTGTATATGTAATTTTCTTCCATTTTTTTTAATGGTCACTGTACAAAAACAGTGTTTTGTGGTTGAATTTTTATCCTCAAACATTGTTAAACTTATTAGTTGTAAAAAAGAAGCAATTCATTTTTGTATGTTATCTTCCACCTACAAGTTTTTTTCAACGTGTTCAGTTGCTCAGTTGTGTCCAACTCCTCGGGACCCCATGGGCTGCAGCCCACCAGACTTCCCTGTTGTTCACTGTATCCAGGAGGTTGCTCAAACTCATGTCCATTGAATCAGTGATGCCATTTTCAATTAGTATTTGGCTATTGTTGATTCTTTAAGATTTTCTATATATAAAGGATTATGTTGTCTCTGAATAAAGTTAGTTTTACTTCTCTTCCTACTTGGATGTGATTTATGTCTCTTTCTTGCATAATTATTCTGTTTCAACATACACTAATTTGTTGAAAACCATGGTAAAAATGGACATTGTTGACTTCTTGATTTTATGGGGGTAGCTTTTATTTTAGTCGTTCAACAGAGTATGAAATTAGTTACGTGTTTTTCATAAATGCTCTTTATTATATTAAGAAAGTTCCATTCAGTTTCCTAGTTTTTTGAATATTTTATCATGAAGGAATGTTTTGGCTCTTTGGTGTCCCTTGAGGTTTTGTCAAATGCTTTTTGTCTTAATTTGAGATGATTTTGTGGTTCTTTTTTACTTTCTAATAATGTATCTTATTACATTGATTTTCTAACGTTGAACAACTTTGGCATTCTTGGGTAAATCCCCCTTGCCCATGGTATATATTATGTTTAATATGTAGTTGTATGTTTGCTATTTGAAAATGTTTGCATTTATATTTATAGGAGAAATTGTTCTGTAGGTTTTTTTTGTGGGGTGATGCTGTCTTTGGCTTTTATATAGAAGAAATGCTGGCCTCACAGATTGAGTTAGGAAATCTTCCTCGTATATTTTTAGGAAGACTTTGAGAATGACCAGTGTAATTTCTTTAAATTGCTTGTAGAATTCACTAGTGTAGCCATCTGATTCTGGACTTTTTTGTTAGGATGTTTTGATAGCTGATTCTCTTTGCATGGTATAGGTTTGTTTAATTTTTTACTTTTGCTTGAGCCATTTAATACAGGTTATGAAGTTTGTTGGCATACAGTTTTTTTCCTATTCTCAATCTTTTTTATTTCTGTAAGGTTTTTAATTCTAGAAATTCAAGAAAGGTGGGAATTTATAAATAAATAAATTTATAAATTTAAAACTCCTTTAATCAGATCCTGTTACGAAATACTTGCAGGCTCTATAGCAATAGTTCTCAAAGTATGGTTCCCCACCAGCAATGTCAGTATCACCTGGGCACAGTTAGAAATGCAGATTCTTGGGAATTCCCTGGGAGTCCAGTGGTTAGGACTCTGTGCTCTCACTGCCAAGGGCATGGGTTCAATCCCTGGTTAGGGAATAGATGCAGCAAACTGCATGGCGTAGCTAAAAAAAAAAAAAAAGAAATGTAGATTCTTTAGCTATACTCCATACCCACTGAGTCAGAACCTGGGGATGGGATCTAGCAGTTGTATTCCAACAAGACTTTCAGGTAATTCTGATACACACCAAAGTTTGAAAAACCCCAGTGCAGAGCTTTCCTGAATGTTCCTAGTATTCCTTGAATGGAGACCTGATCTCTTCAGCCCTCAGGAGCAGAAACCCTAGAAGTATTCAAAGCCTCCAAGGCATAGTCTCCAGCATCAATGGCCTATCCAGGGTTGGCACCTTACTGGTCCCAACTTGTCCTCAGAGGCAGACAGAGAATGAGCATCATACCAGCATGTCTCATCCCTCCTCAGATGTTCTACCATCTACTTGTCTGCTTCAGTCATCTGAACAAAGGCCATGTAACTGTGGGAGGAGCTCCTATCACTTCACCCAGGGCAGCTGCACAGGGCTTAGGAGCCAGTTGTCCTGGGGCCCAGACCAGGATGGCAGGGTTGGCTCCTGTAGGCTTAGTGTCAGGTAGAGGTCCTGAGATCGAGTCTTCATGTGGGTTGAATTTCTGGCTGAATTCAGTTCAGTTCAACCCTAAGTTCCATTTAGGGTTCTACATGCCGGCTGCATGATGACAGCTTTGAAAATGCACACACTTTCATGAAGTTAGAACTTCATTAATTTGAAATACTTGATATCAAAATGTTTTATTAGAGGGAATTCTCTGGTGGTCCAGTGGTTAGAGTTCCACATTTCCACTGCCAGGGCCATGGGTTTGATCCCTGGTTGGGAAACTGCTAGTGTTGGAGGGGTTGAAGGCATGGATCAGCAGTGGCTTGCTGTGGGAACCTACTTCTCTGTAAGGTTGATAGTAATATTCCTGCTTTAATTTATGAGTGTGGTTACTTGCGTCTTCAGCCTATCTGCCCCCGATCCCCTCTGTCAGTGCCTACTGTCTTTCCTGGGTTTCTCTTACCTTGGACGTGGGGTCTCTCTTCACAGCTGCTCCAACAAAGCTCAGCCCCTGCCCCTTACCTCAGACGCTCCTCTCGACCACTGCCCCTGACCTCCAGCTCCGGGCCGCTCCTCTCTGCCACTGCTCTTTACCTCAGACGTGGGGTAGCTTCTCTCGACCACTGCCCCCGACCTCTGGCCCAGGGTAGCTCATCTTGGCTGCCACTCCTTACCTGGGGAGTGGAAAGTGATGATCAGATGCAGTGCTTCAGAAGGATGCTTTGGCTGCGGTGTAGACAGTGATGGACAGTCACAGGGCTGGAGACAGGGAGATGAGCAACTGGCTTCCATCTGCGTGGGGTGACTCCGCCCCGGACCCCGCGGGTAACTGGTGCTCTCATCCTTGCCACGGCGCGGCCAGTCCGGTCATGTCTCACGTTTGAGGGCAGGGGGTGGCTCAGTGGCTGGGTCGCAGCTTTCTCCTCTGGCTGAGGCCCGCCACAACCAACATGAGCTGTTTCTGAGCGGTTACAGAAGAGTTCTGTTGTGAAGTATTGCCAATCTGATCACATGGACCACAGCCATGTCTAACTCAGTGAAACTAAGCTATGCCGTGTGGGGCCACCCCAGACGGACGGGTCATGGTGGAGAGGTCTGACAGAATGTGGTCCACTGGAGAAGGGAATGGCAAACCACTTCAGTATTCTTGCCTTGAGAACCCCATGAACAGTGTGAAAAGGCAAAAAGATAGGACACTGAAAGATGAACTCCCCAGGCCAGTAGGTAGGTGCCCAATATGCTACTGGAGATCAGTGGAGAAATAACTACAGAAAGAATGAAGGGATGGAGCCAAAGCAAAAACAACACCCAGTTGTGAATGGGACTGGTGATAGAAGCAAGATTCGATGCTGTAAAGAGCACTATTGCATAGGAACCTGGAATGTTAGGTCCATGAATCAGGGCAAATTGGAAGTGGTCAAACAGGAGATGACAAGAGTGAACATCGACATTCTAGGAATCAGTGAACTAAGATGGACTGGAATGGGTGAATTTAACTCAGATGACCATTATATCTACTACTCTGGGCAGGAATCCCTTAGAAGAAATGGAGTAGCCATCATAGTCTATAAAAGAGTCCGGAATGCAGTACTTGGATGCAATCTCAAAAAGGACAGAATGATCTCTGTTCGTTTCGAAGGCAAACCATTCAATATCATGGTAATTCAAATCTATACTCTGACCAGTAATGCCGAAGAAGCTGAAGTTGAACAGTTCTATGAAGACCTACAAGACCTTCTAAAACTAACACCCAAAAAAGATGTCCTTTTCATTATAGGGGACTGGAATGCAAAAGTAGGAAGTCAAGAAACACCTGGAATAACAGGCAAATTTGGCCTTGGAGTACAGAATGAAGCAGGGCAAAGGCTAATAGAGTTCTGCCAAGAGAACGCACTGGTCATAGCAAACACCCTCTTCCAACAACACAAGAGAAGACTCTATACATGGACATCACCAGATGGTCGACGCCAAAATCAGATTGATTACATTCTTTGCAGCCAAAGATGGAGAAGCTCTATACAGTCAGCAAAAAGAAGACTGGGAGCTGACTGTGGTTCAGATCATGAACTCCTTATTGCCAATTTCAGACTTAAATTGAAGAAAGTGGAGAAAACCACTAGACCATTCAGATATGACCTAAATCAAATCCTTTATGACTATACAGTAGAAGTGGGAAATAGATTTAAAGGACTAGATCTGCTAGACAGAATGCCTGATGAACTATGGATGGAGGTTCGTGACATTGTACAGGACAGAGGAATCAAGACCACCCCCAAGAAAACGAAATGCAAAAAAGCAAAATGGCTGTCTGAGAAGGCCTTACAAATAGCTGTGAAAAGACAGGAAGCAAAAAGCACAGGAGAAAAGGAAAGATATACCCATTTGAATGCAGAGTTCCAAAGAATAGCAAGGAGGGATAAGAAAGCCTTCCTTAGAGATCAGTGAAAAGAAATAGAGGAAAACAATAGAGTGGGAAAGACTAGAGATCACTTCAAGAAAATCAGAGATACCAAGGGAACATTTCATGCAAAGATGTGCTCGATAAAGGACAGAAATGGTAGGGACCTAACAGACGGAGAAGATATTAAGAAGAAGTGGCAAGAATACACAGAAGAACTGTACAAAAAAGATCTTTACATCCCAGATAATCGCGAAGGTGTGATCACTCACTTAGAGGCAGACATCCTGGAATGTGAAGTCAAGTGGGCCTTAGGAAGCATCACTACAAACAAAGCTAGTGAGGGTGATGGAATTCCAGTTGAGCTATTTCAAATCCTGAAAAATGATGCTGTGAAAGTGCTGCACTCAATATGCCAGCAAATTTGGAAAACTCAGCAGGGGCCACAGGACTGGAAAAGGTCAGTTTTCATTCTATTCCCAAAGAAAAGCAATGCCCAAGAATGCTCAAACTACCGCACAATTGCATGCATCTCACACGCTAGTAAATTAATGCTCAAAATTCTCCAAGCCAGGCTTCAGCAGTACGTGAACCGTGAACTTCCAGATGTTCAAGCTGTTTTTAGAAAAGGCAGAGGAACCAGAGATCAAATTGCCAACATCTGCTGGATCATCGAAAAAGCAAAAGAGTTGCAGAAAAACGTCTATTTCTGTTTATTGACTATGCCAAAGCCTTTGACTGTGTGGATCACAATAAACTGTGGAAGATTCTGAAAGAGATGGAAATACCAGACCATTTGACCTGTCTCTTGAGAAACCTTTATGCAGGTCAGGAAGCAACAGTTAGAGCTGGACATGGAACAACAGACTGGTTCCAAATAGGAAAGGGAGTACGTCAAGGCTTTATATTGTCACCCTGCTTATTTAACTTATATGCAGAGTACATTATGAGAAACGCTGGGCTGGAGGAAGCACAAGCTGGAATCAAGATTGCCGGGAGAAATATCAATAACCTGAGATATGCAGATGACACCACCCTTATGGCAGAAAGTGAAGAAGAACTAAAGAGCTTCTTGATGAAAGTGAAAGAGGAGAGTGAAAAAGTTGGCTTAAAGCTCAACATTCTGAAAACTCAGATCATGGCATCCGGTCCCATCACTTCATGGCAGATATATGGAAAAACAGTGGAAACAGTGGCTGAGTTTATTTTGGGGGGCTCCAAAATCACTGCAGATGGTGATTGCAGCCATGAAATTAAAAGACACTTACTCCTGGGAAGGAAAATTATGACCAACGTAGACAGCATATTAAAAAGCAGAGACATTACTTTGCCAACAAAGGTCCGTCTAGTCAAGGGTATGGTTTTTCCAGTAGTCATATATGGATGTGAGAGTTGGAGTATAAAGAAAGCAGAGCACCGAAGAATTGATGCTTTTGAACTGTGGTGTTGGAGAAGACTCTTGAGAGTCCCTTGGACTGCAAGGAGATCCAACCAGTCCATCCTAAAGGAGATCAGCCCTGGGTTTTCATTGGAAGGCCTGATGTTGAAGCTGAAACTCCAATACTTTGGCCACCTGATGCGAAGAGCTGACTCATTGGAAAAGACCCTGATGCTGGGAAAGATTGAGGGCAGGAGGAGAAGGGGACGACAGAGGATGAGATGGCTGGATGGCATCACCGACTTGATGGACATGGGTTTGGGTGGACTCAGGGAGTTGGTGATGGACAGGGAGGCCTGGCGTGCTGCGATTCATGGGGTTGCAAAGAGTCAGACATGACTGAGCGACTGAATTGAACTGAACTGATTTGCATCTTCTCTCTTTTTTACTTACTGAGTCTGAAAGTTTGTCAGTAATGTCAATACATTAAAAAAAGTCAAATATTAGCCTTATAAATTCTATTATTTCTCTACTCTTGTTTATTTCTTCCTTTATTTTTATCATTTCATAACTTTGCTGCCTTCAGGTTTAATTTGGCTTTCCCAGGTCGCGCTAGAACCTGCCAGCCAATGTACGCGACATGAGAGATGTAGGTTGGTGCCTGGGTCAGGAACATCCTCTGGAGGGGGTTATGGCAACCCACTCCAGTTTTCTTGCCTGGAAAATCTCATGAACAGAGGAACCTGGCAAACTACAGTCCACTGGGTTGCAAAGAGTTAGCATGACTGCAGCAACATAGCACACACACAGGTTTAATTTGCTCTTCATTAAGGTAGAGAGTTAGGTTATTGAATTGACACATTTTTTTTTAGTGGGTGTTTACAATTATAGTTCCCTCTGAGCACTACTTTTGGTATGTCTCATAAATTTTGACATATAGTGTCTTTGTTTTCACTAGTCTCATAGTATTCTAATTTGTCATTTCTTCTTTAACTCAGTAATTTAAGAGTATGCTGTTAGTTTCCACATATTTGTAAATTTTCTAGTTTCTCTCCTGTTACTGATTTCTACTTCCTTTTCATTTTGCTCTAAGAATACAGTTTGTATGATTTCAAGCTTTTAAAAATTGCTGAGACTTTTTTGTGGCCTAATCAGCTATGCTGCAGGATGTTGCGTGTGCACTTGAGAAAAAGGTGTATTCTGTTTTTGGGTGGAGTGTTCCTTACATGTCTATTAGGCCTGTTTGATTTATGGTGTCTGTTGTTCACGTCTTCTATTTCCTTATTAATCTTATGTCTGGATCTTGGTTTTTTGTTTTTTTTTTGAAAGTGGTGTATTAAAATCACCAACTATGGCGACAGTCCATGGGGTTGCAAAGAGTCCAACATGATTGGTTGACTGAGCATGCATGCTTGATAAGGAAAGAGTTTTGTCACTTTGCTTTTTTTTTTTCTTTCCTGCTTGTCTTATATCTTCATTTTTCTTTAACTTTGTATTGGGGTGTAGCTGATTAACAACCAATACTGTGATATTTTCAGGTGAACAGCAAAGGGCCTTAGGCATACATATACATGTTTCCATTCTCCTCCAAACACCCCTCCCATCCAAGCTGGCACATAACATTGAGTAGAGTTCCATGTTCTATACAGTGGGTCCTTGTTGGTTTTGCATTTTAAATATAGCACTGTGTACATGTCCATCCCAAACTTCGTAATTATCCCCTTCTCCCGTCCCCACACTGGTAGTGAGAAATTTGTTTTCTAAGTCTGTGAGTATCTGTTTTTTGCATCACTTCTTTTTTGATTCCACACATAAGAGATGTTATATAATATTTGTGTGTGACTTAGTTCGCATAGTATGACACTTTGTAGGTCGATCCATGTTGTTCCAAATGGCATTATTTCATTCATTACATTGTGTGTATGTGTGTGTATGTGTGTGTGTGTGTGTGTGTGTGTGTGTGTGTGTATACACACAAACCACATTTTCTTTATCCATTCCTCAGTTAATGGACATTTAGGTTGCCTCCATGTCTTGGCTGGTTCAAAATTTCACAAGGAGTATGTCAAGGCGGCATGTTGTCCCCCTGCTTTTTTAACTTATATGCAGAGTAATCATGTCAAGTTCAGGGCTGGAGGAATCACAAGCTGAAATCAAGATTGCCAGGAAAAATACTAACAACCTTAGATATGCAGATGATACTAACTACTCTAATGGTAGAAAGCAAAGAAGAACTAAAGAGCCTTTGGATGAGGGTGAAAGAAGAGAGTGAAAAACCTGGCTTGCAACTCAGCATGCAAAAGACTAAGATCATGGCATCTGGTCCCATCTGCTGCAGTGCTGCGTCGCTTCAGTCATGTCCGACTCTGTGCAACCCCATAGACGGAAGCCCACTAGGCTCTGCTGTCCCTGGGATTCTCCAGGCAAAAACACTGGGGTGGGTTGCCATTTCCTTCTCCAATGCATGAAAGTGAAAAGTGAAAGTGAAGTCGCTCAGTCATGTCTGACTCTTTGCATCCCCATGGACTGCAGCCTACCAGGCTCTTCTGTCCATGGGATTTTCCAAGCAAGAGTACTGGAGTGGGGTGCCATTGCCTTCTCCATCACTTCATGGCAAATAGATGGAGAAAAAAGTAGAAACAGTGGCATTTTCCACTGGGCTCCAAAATCACTATGGACAGTGACTGCAGCCATGAAATTCAAAAACTCTTAGTCCTTATAAAGAAAGCTATGACAAACCTAGACAGTGTATTAAAAAGCAGAGATAACACTTTGCTGACAAAGATCCGTATAGTCAAAGCTGTGGTTTTTCCAGTTCAGTTCAGTTGCTCAGTCGTGTCCAACTCTTTGTGACCCCATGGACTGCAGCATGCCAGGCCTCCCTGTCCGTCACCAACTCCTGGAGTTGACTCAAGCTCATGTCCATTGAATCAGTGATGCCATCCAGCCATCTCATCCTCTGTCGCCCCCTTCTCCTCCTGCCCTCAATCTTTCCCAGGATCAGGGTCTTTTCCAATGAGTCTGCTCTTCCCATAAGGTGGCCAAGTACTGGAGCATCAGCTTCAGCATCAGTCCTTCCAATGAATATTCAGGGTTGATTTCCCTTAGGATTGACTGGTTGGATCTCTTTGCTGTTCAAGGGACTCTGAAGAGTCTTCTCCAGCACCACATTTCAGAAGTATCAATTCTTTGGTGCACAGCCTTCTTTATGTTCTAGCTCTCATATCCGTACATGACTACTGGAAAAACTATAGATTTGGCTAGATGTGCCTTTGTTGACAGAGTGATGTCTCTGCTTTTTAATATAGTGTCTAGATTTGTCATAGCTTTTCTTCCAAGGAGCAAGCCTCTTTTAATTTCATGGCTGCAGTCATTGTCTGCAGTGATTTTGGAGCCCAAGAAAGTAAAGTCTGTCGCTGTTTCCATTGTTTCTCCATCTATTTGGCATAAAGTGATGAGACTGGATGCCATGATCTTTGTTTTTTGAATGTTGAGTTTTAATTCCGTTTTATCACTATTCTCTTCCACCCTCATCAAGAGGCTCTTTAGTTCCTTTTTGCTTTCTGCTATAAGGGTGGTGTCATCTGCATATCTGAGTTTATTGATATTTAACCTGGCAATCTTGATTCCAGCTTGTGCATCATCCAACCTGCATTTCATATGATGTACTTTGCATTAAGTTAAATAAGCAGGGTGACAGTAGACAGTCTTGACGTACACCTTTCCCAATTTGCAACCAGTCTGTTGTTTCATGTTTGGTTCTGACTGTTGCTTCTTGACCTACATACAGATTTCTCAGGAGGCAGGTAAAGTGGTCTGGTATTCCCATCTCTTTAAGAATTTTCCACAGTTTGTTGTGATCCACACAGTGAAAGGCTTTGGCGTAGGCAATGAAGCACAAGTAGATGTTTTTTTCTGGAATTCTGTTGCTTTTTCTATGATGCAATGGATATTTGCAATTCGATTTCTGGTTCCTCTGCCTTTTCTGAATGCAGCTTGTACATCTGGAAGTTCTCGGTTCAAATACTATTGCAGCCTAGTTTGAAAGATTTTGAGCATTAATTTGCTAGCCTGTGAAAAGAATGCAATTAATTGTTTGTTAGTTTGAATGTTCTTTCGCATTGCCTTTTTTTGGGACTGGAATGAAAACTGTCCTTTTGAAGTCCTGTGGCCACTGCTGAGTTTCCCAAATTTGCTGGGATATTGAGTGCAGCACTTTGACAGCATCATCTTTTAGGATTTGCAGTAGCTCTTCTTGAATTCTATCACCTTTAGTAGCTTTTTTCATAGTAATGCTTCCTAAGGCCCAGTTGATTTCACACGGCAGGTTTTCTGGCTGCAGGTGAGTGATCGATCACACCATTGTGGTTATCCGGATCATTAAGATTTTTTTTTGTATAGTTCTTCTGTGTATTCTTGCCACCATCTTCTTAATATCTTATGCCTCTGTTACATCTGTACCATTTCTTTCCTTTATTGTGCCTGGCTTTGCATGAAATATTTCCTTGGTATCTCTAATTTTCTTGAAGAGATCTCTAGTCTTTCCTATATTGTTTTCTTGTATTTCTTTGCATTGATCACTTAGGATGGCTTTCTTATCTTTCGTTGCTGTTCTTTGGAACTCTGCATTCTGATGGCTATCTTTCCTTTTCTCCTTTGCCTTTTGCTTCTCTTCTTTTCTCAGCTATTTGTAAGGCCTCCTCAGATAACCAGTTTGCCTTTTTTGCATTTCTTTTTCTTGGGGATGGTTTTGATCACCTCCTCCTATAGAACATTCGCGCCTCCATCCATAGTTCTTCAGGCACTCTGTGTAGTAGCTGCTGAACAACCACTGACAGAATGTTGCTGCTGTTAAGTCACTTCCGTCATGTCCGACTCTGTGCAACCCCATAGATGGCAGCTCACCAGGCTCCCCCATCCCTGGAATTCTCCAGGCAAGAACACTGAAGTGGGTTGCCATTTCCTTCTCCAGTGCATGAAAGTGAAATGTGAAAGTGAAGCCGCTCAGTCGTGTCCGACTCTTAGCGACCCCATGGACTGCAGCCTACCAGGCTCCTCCATCCATGGGATTTTCCAGGCAAGAGTACTGGAATGGGGTGCCGTTGCCTTCTCCAGACAGAATTTTGGAACCCCCCAAAATAGATACCCTATGTACAAGGGGAAAGGACACCACAACAAGATGGTAGGAGGGTGCAGTCAGATTTAAAATGAAACCTCATACTATCCAGAGACTCTTGGAGGATGCAAACAAAACCCTGTGTGCCCCAGGACCAGAGAAAGGAGCCGAAATCTCCAGAAGAGTCTGAGCCAGACCTGCCTCTCTGTGTTTGAATGTCTTTTTTGGAGGCATGCATCAGAAGTGGCCAGCTGCTGGGATGATTGTGGGAGGTGCGGCAAGTGCCATAAGTCCTCTTGGAGGAAATCGCCATTATCTCCAGTACAGAGCCACAGAGCAGGTGACCCAGAAACTGCAGAACAATTATACCAAAAAAGTTCTTTCACTGTTGCGAATGTTCTAGGCCCCACAACAGATTTCCCAACCTGGGGATCTGGCAAAGGGACTCAGAACCCCCAGGGAATTTGACTTTGAAGTCCAGTTTAGTGTAAATACCTTAATTATTTTAACTAGATCTAGTTAATTTGGTGCAACTTCTGCATCAACATTTGCTGCTTTACATTGCACTTTTATGTTAAGGAGACAGTTTCTTTCCTTAAGTGTCATGTACCAACCTCTGCTAGCTTCAGACTTTTCTATTGTAGCTTCTTCAATTCTCTTAGTCTTTGTAGAATTAAGAGAGTTAGGGCCTTTTTTGGATTAGACTTGGTTTAAGTGAAAGTTGTGACTGAGTTGATCTTTTATTGAGATCACTAAGACTTTCTATCACCAGTAGGCTGTTTTGTTTCCTTATCATTTTTGTCTTTGCTAGGATAGCATTTTCAATTTTCTTCAAGAACCTTTTCTTTGAATTCACAATTTGACTAACTGCTTGGTGTGAGAGACCTTGCTTTTGATCACTGAGCTTTCAACATTCCTTCTTCATTAAGCTTAATCACAACTAGGTTTTGTTTGAAAGTGAGAGACAATTCTTCCTTTGAGTTGAACACATAATGGCTCTTGTAGGTTTATTAATTGGCCTAATTTCAGTATTATTACATATCAAGGAATAGGTCTATGAAGAGGGAGAGAGAGACAGAGGAACAGCTGTTCAGTGGAGCAGTCATAATATACACAACATTTATTGACTATGTTCTTTGGCTTATGTGGGTGTCATTCACAGTACCTGAAAACAATTATGGTAGTAACCTTCCTGATCACAAATCACCATAACACAAAATGATAATAATCAAAAGTTTGAAGTATTGTGAGAATTACCAAGATGTGACACAGAGACATAGCAACTGCTGTTCGAAGAATAGCAGTGATAGACTCTCAGGGTTTCCAGAAAACCTTAAATTAGTCAACAAAAAAAAGCAAACAGTACCTTCAAAGTGAACAAATCAAAGTGCAATAAAATGAGGTATACCTGTAATAACTTGTAAAATCTTTCTCCTGTCCTCATCCCTCACTTATAGTATTGTTATATCTTTTAATTCAAAGAATTAGATATTCCATAATCTTGGATTGGAAGAATTTATATTGTTAAAATGTCCAGACATTTTGGACAAAGCAGTCTATAGATTTAATGCAACTGGTGTCAAAATATCCGTGGAAGTTTTCATAAAACTAGAAAATGTTGTCCTAAAATTTATATGAATTGCAAAAGACCCAGAATTGCTGAAGCAATCCTGAGGAAAAAGATCAAAGCATAGCCCGTTCAAACTTCAGACTCTACTACAAAGCTATAATATCTTACCTATTATGGAAAGTAATCTGGTAAAATGGTATAATTGAGTCACTTTGCTGTATACCTGAAACAAACATGGTATTGTAAATCAATTATACTTCAATTAGAAAGTCAACTATATCTTTATACATTGTGTATTCAGTAACATAGACATATAAATACTATTTTATTATTTTTCTTTTAAAACATAAAGGAAACAAACATGGGAATTACAAACCAAAAATAAATGAGGTTGGCTTCTGTATCTGCCTTTAGTTCATTTTTCCAGTGTTTTCTGTTTTTTGTGTGTGTGGTTTCAAGTTACTGTTTATTGTTCTTTCATTTCTGCATAAGGGACTTCCTTTATTATTTCTTGTAGGGCATTGCGGTTCTAGCAACAAGCTTCTTCAGTTTTTATTTTTCTAGGAATGTCTTCATTTCTCTGTCATTCTTGAGTGATAGTTTGCTGGGTATAGAATTCTTGTTTTGACAGTTTTCTTTTACCATTTTAGGTATGTCATTCTAATGCCTTCTGGCTTCCATATTTAATGAGAAATTGAATGTTAGTCTTATGGTGGATTCTGTGGATTACTTGTATGTGGTCAGCTTGTTTGTTTTTGTTCTTTGTTTAAGATTCTTTCATTAATCTGGCTTTTACAGTTTGTACAATTGACTTCTGAATCAAGTAGGTTTGAACTGCACTTGTTCACACTTAGTTAAACAGGTGTTTTTCAGTAAACAGTAAAGTACTTCACAATCTGGTTGGTTGAGCACTGATACAGAATCATGGATATGGCCAGCCAACTGCGAAGTTATGCATGAAGTTTTTGAATGTGCAGGAAGTCAGTTCCCCTAATCTTGTTGCTGTTCAAGAGCCAACTATAGTTTGTATCTGTGTGACTTTAAAAAGGTTACTTCCTATTTACAGTTATTATAAAATGTTAGCAATATTCGTCATGTTTTTTAATATTTGTTTAAATGTATCTTACACCCAGTAGTTTGTTTCTCCCACTCCCCCATCCCTATATTACCACCCTTCACCCTTTCCCACTGGTAACTACTATTAATAGTTTATTCTCTGTACCTTTGTGAGACTCTCTTTTGAATTTCTCCTTCTTGGAGTTCATGTATCTTATTAATTATGTAGATTTATGTATTTAAAATAGGTTAAGTTTTTGCCGTGTATCTTCAGATATTCTTTCTTGTCTCTCTTTGTTTATCTACTTCTGGAAGTCTAAGTTCAATATCTGGGCTTAGATGGAGGTGATTTCTGTGAATTTTTTTTTCCTGTTAATGAACATCATTTCATATTTCTCTGTATGCCTTTTGAATTTTTGATGTTATTAAAAACTTGACATTTTCAATATGTCCAATGTAACATTGGACACTAGATTCTTCTCTCCTCCCCATGGTTTACTGTTGTCTTTTTGAGGGCTACAGTCATCTCCTTATTTGCTTTGCTAACCGGTTTTTGCAAGGACTGTATTCTTTGTCATGTGTGGGTCCTAAAATTTTGTTGTCTTGTTCAGCAGTGATCTTCCAGATTTCTTTTTCTAATGGAAGTTGGAAACGAGTAATTTGTTTTTTCATTTTTTTTTTTTTTTTTGCAGATTGTCTATTAGCTGAGGTAATTCTTCAAAAATTAGGCAGGCTGCCTACAGCTTTGCCTTAGTAGTCACTTTGTGCTTTCACGGAGAGCAAAGATCACCTAGAATTGAAAGCCTGTACTCCCTAGTTCTTCTCTAAGAATTCATCCAGCCCTGAGCATTCATTTAGTACTCTCCATTTCCTTGCATATGTGATACCCCTTTAAAGTACTTATTCCCCAAATATCTTTCTCCTCCCCCTTTTTTATTTTGAGGCTTTTTAGATTGTTTGATGCTTATGCAATCCACTCTCTTGCACCAGACAGCTACTTGTATCACTGTGTGTTTAAATGCTTTTGAAAGATAATAGTCTTTCCAAAAAAGGAAAAAGGAAGCTCTTCAAAACACTCTGCTACAATTTTAGAGAACAGGTTCATGGTGTTCTCTTGGGTACCAGCAAGCCACACCAGTAACTTGGTCTGCTGCCCTTGTGGAGGGCATATGGAGATGGCATATGAGTAAGCAAAAATACTACTGTGCTCTCTTATCAGATATAATAGATGTCTCTTAGGCACTCTTCTCTTTATCATAAACTTTTATTAGATTTCAGATGTTCATAAGAGATGAGCTTTGTTGTTTTTTGGCCAAACTAAGAGTTGCTTCTGGCTTCCCTGGTGGTTCAATGGTAGAGAATCCACCTGCCAATACAGAATATGTGGGTTTGATCCCTGAGTCAGGAAGATTTCCCCTGGAGAAGGAAATGGCAACCCACTCCACTATTCTTGCTTGGGAAATCCCATGGACAGAGAAGCCTGGTGGACTACAGTTCATGGGGTCCCAAAAAAGTTGGATTTGACTTAATAACTAAAAACAACAAAAGTTCCTTTACTAGAGATGCTAATTAAGGTTTCCTAGTCCTCCATTTTCCATGACATTATTTCTTTCTTTTGTTTTTGAAAGATTTACAATTCAATTTTCTTGATTTTTTTTCCACTTCACATTTCAAACAATGCTTATCTGTCTTTCAGCTTACATTGTTGGAGTTGGTGATGGTCAGGGAAGCCTGACGTGCTGCAGTCCATGGGGTCGCAAAGAGTCAGACACAACTGAGTGACTGATCCCATGGACCCCAGCACTCCAGGCTTCCTGTCCTTCACCATCTCCTGGAGTTTGCTGAGACTCATATGTCTGTTGAGTCGGTGATGCCATCCAGCCATCTCATCCTCTGTCGTCCCCTTCTCCTGCCTTCTCTCTTTCCCAGCATCAGCGTCTTTTCCAGTGAGTCGGCTTTGCATCAGGTGGCGGAAGAATTGGAGCTTCAGCTTCAGCATCAGTCCTTCTAGTGAATATTCAGGATTGATTTTAGAATGGACTTGTTTAATCAGCTTGCATAGTTTCTACCGAGAAGTCTGATCAGAATTTTTTGTTTGTTTCTCTGTATGTGAGGAATTATGTTTCTTTTGTTTCCTTTCGAATTTTCTTCATATTTACCAATATTTATATTTTAGAATATTTGTGGGAATTCTTTGATCTTTCTTCTGTGTTTTAAAATCTCAAATTACTTTTGGAAAGCTCTTTGCAACCTCTTCAAATGTTTTGTTTTTGCCTTGTTGGTTCTCTCTCCTTCTGAATTCTAGTTATGTGTTATTCTGTTAGGTATTGTGTCATGGCCTGTCTTGGATGCTCTGTTTTGTCTCAGTCTGCTACTTTTTTTTTTTTATTTAATAAACTTTAATTTTAAGATAAGTTTTAGGCTCACAGCAGAATTGAATAGAAGTTAGATCCCCCATAACTCTTATTCCCACATACATATAACCTCTTCCACTGTTAACATCCCACGTCACAGTGATCCATCTGTTACAATCAGTGAACCCACGTTGACATGTCATTATCACCCAATGTTTGTAGTTTACATTAGGGTTCACTCTTTGTGTTATATATTCTATGGGTTTTGTTTTAAATGTACAGTTTAGATTACCCATGATTCTAGTATCATACAAAATAGATTCTGTGACCTAAAAATCTTTTGGTCTCACTTATTCATCTTTCCTATCCCATAATATCTGGCCATCCCTGATATTTTTACTGTCTTCATAGTTTACCTTTTCCAGAATGCCATGTCATTCAAATCATATAGGCTGTAGCTGTTTCTCATCAGCTTCTTTTAGTTAGTAATATGCATTTGAGCTTCCTCCATGTCCTTTCCTGGTTTGATAGCTCATTACTTTTAAGTGTTAAGTAATATTTTGTATTTTCTATGTACCACAGTTTATTTGTTCATTTACCTCTTAAATTTCACCTTTCTTCTCTGTTTTGGCAGTTTTGAATAAAACTGTTGTACATATCTTTATGCTGGCCTTTATCTAGACATAAATTTTCAGTTCATTTGGGTAAATACAAAGGAGTGTGATTGTTGGTAGTACTGGTAGTTGGTAGTACTGTTGGTAGTACTGTTGATTGTAGTCTATATATTCTGACATACTCATTTTTTTCCTCAAGTAATTTTCGGAGGACCTAAATAGACATTTTTCTGAAGAATATACACAGATAACCAAAATCTACATGAACAGGTACTCAACATCACTAATCTTCAGGGAAATGAAAATCAGAGGTATTCCTTCACACCTATGTGAGGATGTCTTTAATCAAAAAGATAAGAGAGATATTCTGGTTGAGGATACGGACAGAACAGAAGCCTTGTTCACTGTTAGTGGAAATGTAAATTGGTACAATCTCTAGAAAACAATTAAAAATAAGACTATTGTATTATATATAATATATAGGGTCTTTCCAATGAGTCAACTCTTCGCATGAGGTGGCCAAAGTATTGGAGTTCTTCAGCACTCAGCTTTCTTCACTGTCCAACTCTCACATCCATACATGACCACTGGAAAGACCATAGCCTTGACTAGACGGACCTTTGTTGGCAAAGTAATGTCTCTGCTTTTAAATATGCTATCTAGGTTGATCATAACCTTCCTTCCAAGGAGTAGGCGTCTTTTAATTTCATGGCTGCAATCACCATCAACATTTATTTTGGAGCCCCAAAAAATAAAGTCTGACACTGTTTCCACTGTTTCCCCATCTACTTCCGATGGGACCAGATGCCATGATCTTAGTTTTCTGAACGTTGAGCTTTAAGCCAACCTTTTTACTCTCCTCTTTCACTTTCATCAAGAGGCTCTTCAGTTCTTCACTTTATGCCATAAGGGTGGTGTCATCTGCATATCTGAGGTTATTGATATTTCTCCCAGCAATCTTGATTCCATGGGGATGGTCTTGATCCCTGTCTCCTGTACAATGTCATGAAACTCTGTCCATAGTTCATCAGGCACTCTGTCTATCAGATGTAGTCCCTTAAATCTATTTGTCACTTCCAATGTATAGTCATAAGGGATTTGATTTAGGTCATACCTGAATGGTCTAGTGGTTTTCCCTACTTTGTTCAATTTAAGTGTGAATTTGGCAATAAGGAGTTCATGATCTGAGCCACAGTCAGCTCCTGGTCTTGTTTTTGCTGACTGTATAGAGCTTCTTCATCTTTGCCTTCAAAGAATATAATCAGTCTGATTTCTGTGTTGACCATCTGGTGATGTCCATAATGCTGGGAAGGATTGGGGGCAGGAGGAGAAGGGGACGACAGAGGAGGAGATGGTTGGATGGCATCACTGACTCGATGGACATGGGTTTGGGTAAACTCTGGGAGTTGGTGATGGACAGGGAGGCCTGGCGTGTTGTGATTCATGGGGTCGCAAAGAGTCAGACACGACTGAGCGACTGAACTGAACTGATAATATTATATAGCAATCCTACTTCTCAGTATTTATCCACAGTAAATGAAATCATTATCCCAAACACATAGATATATTTATCTCATGCTTACAGCAGCATTATTTACCATTACCAAAATGTGGAAACAACTTTATGTGTCCATGGACTGAATGAATAGAGAAAACCTGATTGTCTCTGTGTACACACAGTGGAATATTACTGTCTTTAAAAAAAAAAACACAACTGATCATTAGACAACTTAGATTAGCCTGGAGGGCATTATACTAATGAAATTAGCACCACAGAGAAAGACAAATATCACATGAAATCACTTATATGTGATATCAATAGAGCGGGAAGATTCATGGAAAAAGTAGTCGCCAAGGGCAATGTGGTAGAAATAGGGAGCGATTGGTGAAAGGGTACAAACTTTGTTCTAAATGAATAGGGTCTGAAGATCTAATGTATAATAAAGTGACTGTAGTTGATAACACTTGTATAATTGAAATTTGCTAAAAGAGTAGAATTTATTAAATGTTTGGGCCAGAAAAAGAAGATATGTGAGATGATGGATGTACTAATTATAATTAACTCAATGAGGGAAGCCCTTCACTGTGTGTCCATATATCAAATCATCTTGCTGTAACTGTTTTACAGTTTGTCTACTATACATCAGTAAACTAGAAAAATAATTTCTTTCTTTCTTTTTTAATTAACAGGGTTACCTTTGAGGTTATTTTGCAAGTTTTGAGTTGTACAGCACTTGATTCTTTTGCTACATTGTGGAAAGATCTTTGCAACAATGATTACTTCAGAGTTGCCAGTGTTACAGTAAGTATTACAGCTTTTTATTTTTTTAAATGCATGTAACACTTTTCTGTATCAAAATACTTTTATTAATGAGACATGAAATGTGTTCTTTGATAATTGGGCAATATGTTTGAAGTGAAAGATCTATTAGAGGGTATAATTATTATATCCATCTATAGCCCTTCCACTGTAATGTCAGTATGTAATGTCCATGTTACTGAACCAAAAAGTTACTGTCTTATTTTAGGATTCAGCAGAAACTGTGACCATGGGCTGGTTTGACATGCCAACTTCTTTTGTAAATAAAGTGTTAATGAAATGAAATCACACTGACTCCTTTGCAGAATTGTTTATATGCTAGAGAAAAAATTAACCTGCAAACAGAAATATTTTGTTTGGCTATTTATAGACAAGAGTTTGTATACCTCTATCCCGTATCACCCTCCCACCCCATGCCAGAACTTCTTTTCCCTGAGATTGATATTGTAATTGATGAGTTGCTCTTGGCATTTCTGGTGGCATCTAATTAGATTTTGTTGGAGTTATAGGAGATATCTGGAATTTGATCTTATTTTCGATTCTCTGGGAAATGTGATCATGTAATGGCAAATACTTTTTCCTTTATAGGTTTCATTAGGCTCCGAAGTAGGAATCTGCATACTCTGGTCGTATATGATAACAGCAGTTGAGATATAATGAAAGTGACCAACAGTTTACATAATTGTTTATATGTTTTTATAGTTCCAGATCATTTATTTATATGTGTTTTTTCTAAGAAACTGTAGTCACATTCCAGTTGGTATCCTGTCCTTCCGTTTTTCCTCCAGAGTTTTAAGACAGAATGCTATCCAAATTACTTTACATGCTAAAAGCCATATGAAAGTGTTAATCGCTCAGTTCTTTCTGACTCTGTAACCCTCCAGGATTACATGGACTATAACCCTCCAGGCTCCTCTGTCTAGGGGATTCTGCAGGCAAGAATACCAGAATGGCCAGCCATTCCCTTCTCAAGGGGATCTTCCTGACCCAGGGATCAAACCCTTGTCTCTTGCATTACAGGGAGATTCTTTACTGTCTGAGCCACAAGGCAAGCTTTACTATTAAGCATTATTAAATATTGCCAATTACAACATATTGTTTATTCCACCAAATGTTGTAGTACAGGGAACTATGCTTGGCTTTGAGGAGAAAGAGCAAGTGGAAAAGACTCACTCTGTCCTTGCTGCCATGAAGCGTATATAGATAGATATTAATCAAATAATCACCAACATATAAATATAAACTGCCATTGGTGCTTTGAAGGTTAGCTGGAGGATTTTATTAGAATTTTAACACATGCCTTTAGTTAGTCTACTTTTCTAAGGAAGAAGTGTAGGGAGGTAGGAGGAATCGTGATAGGCGGAATCACAGTGTGTTTGAGGGACTGAAATAAAGCTGTGATTTTTCTTTTTTCAGGATTAAAGATGGAGAGTGGGGTGAGATATGGCTTGCAAGTAGAGTAGGGCTATATTGTATAGGACCTGCTAAGTCTTAAATTAAGAATTTTGAGGTTGTTTTCCCCTGGAAATAGAAGGAAATCATTATAGAGTTTTAATCATGAGAGAGATATAATAAGATATATACTTTGAAAATCATTCTTAGTACACAGTATAGTGATTTGATTGGAAAAGGCAACAGAAGAAACGAGGCGTTTTACTAGGAGAAAGGTGTTGCAGTGTCCAGGCCAGAGATAATAACAACTTGAGCTAAAATGATTACAGTGAAAATGGAGAGAGTAAGACAGAATTTACAGAGTTTTCAGGGAATTTAAAAAATGACTTTATAAGGTTTAACATGATTTTTCTATTCTCTTTATTTATGTCCAGTAGTCATTTCCAGGCTTTTTGGTAGAGCAATTTGTTTGAAGTTTGAATTTGCATAGCCCTTGATCCAGCTTTCTGTGCCTATTCTAGAGAGGTATTTATTGATGTGTAATAGAGTTAACAGAGTACATCATGAGAAACGCTGGGCTGGAAGAAACACAAGCTGGAATCAAGATTGCCGGGAGAAATACCAATAACCTCAGATATGCAGATGACACCACCCTTATGGCAGAAAGTGAAGAAGAACTAAAGAGCCTCTTGATGAAAGTGAAAGAGGAGAGTGAAAAAGTTGGCTTAAAGCTCAACGTTCAGAAAACTAAGATCATGGCATCTGGTGCCATCACTTCATGGGAAATAGATGGGGAAACAGTGGAAATAGTGTCAGACTTTATTTTTTGGGGCTCCAAAATCACTGCTGATGGTGATTGCAGCCATGAAATTAAAAGACGCTTACTCCTTGGAAGGAAGGATATGACCAACCTAGATAGCATATTTAAAAGCAGAGATATTACTTTGCCAACAAAAGTCCGTCTAGTCAAGGCTATGGTTTTTCCAGTGGTCATGTATGGATGTGAGAGTTGAACGGTGAAGAAAGCTGAGTGCCACAGAATTGATGCTTTTGAACTGTGGTGTTGGAGAAGACTCTTGAGAGTCCCTTGGACTGCAAGGAGATCCAACCAGTCCATCCTAAAGGAGATCAATCCTGGGTGTTCATTGGAAGGACTGATGTTGAAGCTGAAACTCTAATACTTTGGCCACCTCCTGTGAAGAGCTGACTCATTGGAAAAGATCTTAATGCTGGGTAGGATTAGGGGCAGGAGGAGAAGGGGACGACAGAGGATGAGATGCTTGGATGGCATCACCGACTTGATGGACATGGGTTTGGGCAGACTCCGGGAGTTGGTGATGAACAGAGAGGCCTGGCGTGCTGCAATTCATGGGGTCGCAAAGAGTCGGACACGACTGAGCGACTCAACTGAACTGCACTGAATAGAGTTACTGTGCAGGGACAGTTGTTTCACTTCCGTTTTTAGTAGTTAAAAACTGGAGACAGTCTAAGTACTCACAGATAGGGAACATATTACAGAGTAGCATTTCGGAATCCTTTGTATTTGTAGGAAAATTCCTATTAATATAAATTTAAAAAATTAAAATGTAGACATTGCTTTGTATTTATGTATATATATGCCAGAAATAAGTATTTATGACAGTACTGATAAAACTTAATGATCTTGTTCTGCGGATTGAAATTCAGAGTTAGGGTATAGTGAAGTGAAACTCTTCCTTGTATTCTTATATCTTGCTTGAAATTAAAAAACATAGTTATATATCATGTATTCTAATAAATAAGAAATACATATACTGATTGAAGTATGTTAGTTGTTTGTTGGTAATAGCTTTCATCTTTTAAGCTGGCTGAAGTGTGAAGAATTAAAAAACAATTTTACTTTTTTCTGTTGTCAGTGAACTATTGCTGAAGGATTAAATTAATTTTACTAATGGGACACATTTTGTATCCTTGGAACAAATTTGCTTTTGTAGTTGCCTGGAGATTTCTATAAGCATCAAAAGCACTAGTGTATTCTGTCCACATAAGAGAAATACTAAACATAATATTTGCATTCAGGTATCCTGCCATGGAGATAGAGAATTCACATTTACCTTGAGATCAAAGTGGACCCTCCCACTTAATAGTTGTGTGAATATGAACAGGATTATCACGTTTTCAGATTTCCTCATCTGTAAAACTGAGACATCATTTTGTTGCCTTAATAAGGTTTTGTGCATAGGTAATGTCTATAAACCGGCACACAGTATATGCTAAATGGTCTGTTTGGATTATAGTGAGGAGAAAAAGCAGTATGATCTATTATTATTAATTAAATCAGTGATTGAAAGACTACTGATACTGTTTCAGAAACCTGTTTTTAGAAATATTATTGGACCATAGCAATACCCATTCATTTATGTATTATGAGTGGCCATATTCATGCTATGGTCCCCAAGTTGAGTATCCGATACAGAGAACTTCATATCTTTCAGCCTGAAATATTTACTGTATATCCCTTAAAGAAAATGTTGACCCTTGGACTAGATCAGTATTATTTATAGTTTTAAATACCAAATTGCCTTTGAAGATTTGCAAAGAAAGAAGGAACATGATATGAGAATATTATTGACAGTAGTGTGTAGAGTGGCTTGGACAGGGAAATGTTAGAAGCAGAGAGATAAGTTGCAATTAATTCAAGAAGTTGTGGTTATGGTAGTAATCATAAAAAGAATGAGAAGAGGAATTAGTATATAGAGGGCGACTCAGGAGGATTTTTAACTGATGGCCTAAGAGGAAGACTGATATGATTGTAGGTTTGAGTAAGACAGGGTAATGGTGACAATAATAAGTTTATAAAACAGTGCAAATTTGGGTATTAATAAATTAGTTATTTAGTGGTATTGCTGTGAGTAGAGAGCTAGAAATAAGTCATAATTGGACTTAATTTTATATGTATTATTTGGTGAATTTGCGATGGTATGCAAAGAAGTATGTTACACATGCAGTTGAAAATCTTGAATTACAGATAGGTCTAGTGATAATATACTGAAGTCATTGCATAAAAGTTCCACATCAATTGGATGAGATGTCCAAGAGAGGTCCGCTTAAAGGGAGAAGAGCAGATACTAATGAGATGAGCTTTAAGGGATCAAAACAGAGAATGAAACCAAGAGCCTTCAGTGGAGCAGCTTCAGAAATATTAAGTTGTGAGTTGAGTTTACCATTTGCTTTGTACCCTTCCTCTTATTTGCAGTTTTATACAGATACAGTTAGTAGTGTAGAATTCAGTGAAGATATTTTTGTTAATATTATACATGTATTTCTAATGCCATGCTAGGGCCAGTCTGTATTGGCCTGCAGAGCTGAATATTAAATTTCCAGGAATTTTGTGACCTTGTTAAATATAACATGCATGCATGTGTGCGTGCTAAGTTTCCTCAGTTGTATTCAACTCTTTGCAACCTTATGGAACACTGTAGCCTTCCATACTCCTCAGTCCATGGGATTCTCCATGCCTGAAGACTGGAGTGGGTTGCCATGCCCTCCTCCAGGGTGTCTTCCCTACCCAGGGGTAAAACCTGCGTCTCTTACATCTCCTGCATTAGCAGGCAGATTCTTTACCACTGGTGCCCCTGGAAAGCCCATATATAACATAGCTATTATGGAAAGTTAAATTAGACAAGCTTAAAATTAAATAAATCCTATTAAAAATAAAAGTAAATGCTCAAAACTCATCACTTCCTAATTATTTTATATCCTACTATTTTCTATGCTCTCAAGGTTTTTATTTACACCTATTCCATGTATGGTGGAAATACTTTGTAGTAGTGTACTACTATTGTTAATTACTTTTCAACTCTGTATTTGGTGATGTCACTTTGGTAGTTTGAATTTGGTTGTGGTAAGAGTATTCACTTTATGAAAATCAGCAAACACTACAAATCAGGACTCAGTTTATTGTTTTGTTGTTTGTGGACTCAATAAAGTGATGGAGAAATTGTTAATAATGCAGATTAAACTTAAAGATGTATCAGGTCTTTAGTCATTATATTATGAAACCACAAAAATTTGAGGACATATCCTTCCTAGTGATTGAGAACTATCACGTATTCAATTCAGTAAAGAAGATGCTCACAGCGTTGATCAGTGAGTGAAGTTCCAACAGATGGCTTTGTCATTTCTTTTGCTTTCTATTCATTAAAATGCACAAAGGTATTAACTGTCTTTCACGTCAAAAGCCTGTTAGTTCATCAGTTGAAACCATAGATTAGCTAGGGATACAAGAGTTTCACAAAATTATCAAAATCATTTTATATGAATCTGTTAGCTAGATAGAACTTATAATAAAGAATATTGTGCATTTTATTATTGTTTGTAAGTTGTGTGCTCTACTTCCTTTATATTGGTACCATGTCTAATACTTTATGTGTGTAGATTTTTTGAAGTGCCATTGTTAAACATTTACTAACACACTTTCATTATTTTATGAAATGAGTAAAGTTCCTCCCAAGCCTTTATTTTTTTTATATTGAAGAATTAGTCTTTTGCAGATGTATTTTGCATTTATATTTTGTATAGCAGCTGCCATTTCCACAGTCCTTTCCTTGTCTATATTTCTCTGTTTGGAAAATCATTTTATTCATTGTTACTTGATATTAACCAGGGGGGGTAATGTTTTCAATTTGCTAAAGATTTTTTCTGAACGTGAAAGTATAAACCACTTTTAATCAGCTATATGTGTACATACAGCAAAAGGTAAGAAAGCTAGAGGAAGAGAGCTGCATTGTATTATTAATAGGTATGTATTTATTAATTTGTTCACTAAAATAATGTATCATATTTTCTAGAGATTCAACTAATGAGACTACTGCCCATTCTGATGCTGGCAGCGAACTTGAAGAAACAGAGGTCAAAGGGAAAAGAAAAAGAGGTCGACCTGGCCGGCCTCCAGTATGTATATACTTGTCATCTTTGTTTCTGTAATGGTTACCAAGTAAAGGTTCTTGATATGAGCTATTTGTTAATTATAATACTATTAATACTTTTAAAAATCTCACTGACTTATTAGAATGTCTTAGAAACTTTGCTTCATAAATTGGCTTAGCAGTGGTTAGAAAAAGAAAATTAATTGTATCTTTTTTGCTTTCCATACCTCTCTTATAAATAAATGGTAGTCCATATGAAGGGATTGGGAAGATGATCCACATGGAATGAGGTGTAGTTATGATTTCCTTGCTTTTTATTTTTAGATGCAGCTCTGATTTCTTGTGAGCTCTTTAAGTATGCATTTTTGTAGTATTTGAGTTCAGTCTCAGAATATATTCTCATTTACATATGATTGAGAAGTTTAGAAAAGCTCTAGGTGTTCTTACTGTATGGTATCTTTATGTCAGATGAGTACACAGTCATTTAATTGAAAGTAGTACCGTCAGAGACAGTAGTTAGTATCACTGTATCAATGGGTTAAGGCTTGTATTATTTTATACTCACCTTTATGAGTATAAAGGTGAGTTGACTTTGTTATTGCAGTTTTAAAATTTTATTTTATAAAAGGTCTTATTATGGAAAAATTTAGCCACCTTCTATGGAAGTCATAATAAACCCAAGTTACAGCAATTATCAAGTCATTGCCAATCTTTCTTTCCTGTGTTATTTTTGAAGGTTATTCTAGATATCATTCCATCTTTGAATATTTTAGAATGTATCTAAGGGCTTCCTTTCTCTCTTTTTTAAACATCACTCCATGACTTAGCAACTAAACAATAACCAATATCATTCTCATAATGCAAGATGACAGTATTTTAGTAAAATCACCAAATAACACATTTAAAGTTTATAATCATCTCATAAATATTATCTTTTAAAAGTTAGTCGGTTTGACTCATGATCTACCTATGGAATCAGTGGCTATGTTATTTAACCAGTTATTAGATATGTATGTCCTTTGTAGTGACTTAAAAATGTTTTTTATGTTATTTTTGTTCTGTCAATATTTATCTGTTTGCCACAGTTTCTAATTAGATTCAGTGAAACTCCGTAGCTTTTACTTTACAGGACAGTCTAACAACAACAAAGAAAGGAATAGAATGAAGACTTCTATAGTTTTCTTTACACTTGATTTTATCCTTCGCCTTTATGTAAAGTAAAAAATAGTGGAGGAAAAGACATATATTATAGGCACTCTTTATAATCCTTAATTTTGTAGAAGTATTTGGTGCTATGGTATTCCTTTAAGAAACATTTTGGACAAAATGAGAGTCTTGTACCTAGAAGCGGTAAACTCTTTTAGTTTGTCTTACTACTATATGATTTTTCTAAGACTATTGGCAAGTCACATTGCTTTCTCTAGGATTCATTGTTTATAAGTACACATTTTGAAATAAGACTAAAGTTGCTTGAAAATAGTAAAATAAACTGCAAACATGATTGCTTTCTTGAATTTGTTCCCCTCCAGTCAAAATTCTTTATTTAATGATTCAGGTTAAGTGCTGTCTTCTTCAAGAACACCTTTATTTATTTATTTTTTTTCCTAAACAGAATTTATCACCCCTTCAGCAGTCTGTTGTATTATTTTTATAACCTATTTAGTTGTGACTTGTCTACAGCTATATTCATGTAATGTTTTGCTTTCCTGATGAAAAGGAGTCTGTGTATCCAAATGCTTAGCTCTTTTGTGGTTAGAAATAAGATTTTGTTTTTAGTGAAATTGGCTTCCGTGGTGGCTCAGACTGTAAAGAATCTGTCTGCAGTGCAGGAGACCGAGGTTGTGTCTGTGGGTAGGGAAGATCCTCTGGACAAGAGAATGACTACCCATTCCAGTATTCTTGCCTGGAGCATTCCATGGGCAGAGGAGCCTGGTGGGCTACAGTCTATGAGTTCGCAAAGAGTCCGACATGACTGAAAGACTAGCACTGACTTTAATGAAACTGCTACTACATAATCTAATATATAAATAGTACATGTTTATCCCATGTTTCTAGAATTGAAAAACTGTCAACCATCATAGGATAGTAGCATTATAGAAACATGTGTTAGACTCTAGTCCTTATAGTCACACTCATTAGTCACATAGCTTTTTATATTTTTACCTGACTCAGAGCCATTTCTTAACCTTGGAAACAAAAGAGCTGCCTGAGTTTCTACTCTGGGGTTTGTACTACACTGATGTTTTTTATGTCATTTAATCTTCACACCAGTACTGTTAAATAGGTCTTGTATGCAGTTTACAAAGTAGAAAACAAAAAAAGAAAGTGATATTTTGCCTAAGGTCACATTGTTGCATAAGGAACAAAGCTAGGATTTAAATTCACAACCTACCTCCCAAACTTTCCCTCAAGAATGCCGAAACACCAAGATGCTAATTATAATTAAGTGGTATAATTGTCAGAATGATCATATTTGTTACGCCACAGTACCTGTTCTGAAGATAGCTTGGGCACTTTACATCAATTGGCGCCATTTTGAACAATTTTAAGTTTTGATTGATAAACTCTTTGTTATTGTTCATTCTTGTTAAAAGGACTTCATGGATCTCTGATTTTACTGATTTACTCAGTGAAATGAAAACAAATTGTATAAGGACTAATGCTTTGAACAGCATTATTTTCCTTATTTCTAAATTCTTAGGAGACATCTCATTTTTGGTGTTTCTTTTCAGTATGTTATTATTTCAAAGACTTTTCTTACTGAGCTATTACTTTGCAGATGTCCTAATTCATACTTGTTATTATTGTGGCTCTGAAAGGATGATGCTATCCAAGAATTGCACTCAATATGTCAGCAGATTTGGAAGACCCAGCAGTGGCCACAGGACTAGAAAAGGTCAACCCTCATCCCAATTCTCCAGACGGGTAGTACTAAAAAATGTTCAGACCATAGGATAGTTGTACTCATCTCCTGTGCTAGTAAGGTCATGCTTAAAATCGTGCATGCTAGGCTTCAGCATTATGTCAACCAGGAACTTCCAGACGTCCAAGCTGGGTTTAGAAAAGGCAGAGGAACCAGAGATCAAATTGCCAACATCTGCTGTATAATAGAGAAAGCAAGGGAATACCAGAAGAACATCTGTTTCATTGGCTGTGCTAAAGCCTTTGTGTGGATCATAACAAACAGTGGAAAGCTCTTAAAGAGGTGGAAATACCAGACCATCTTACCTGTCTCCTGAGAAACCTGTACGTGAGTCAAGAAGCAACAGTTCACACCCTGTATGGAACAACTGATTGGTTCAGGATCGAGAAAGGAGTACGACAGGGTTGTCTGCTGTCATTGTGTTTGTTTATATGCTGAGCACATTATGAGAAATGCCGGACTGAACGATTTACAATCCTGAATCAAAATAGACAGTAGAAACACCAACAACCTCAGATATGCGGATGATACCACTCTAATGGCAGAAAACTAAGAGGAATTAAAGAGCTTCTTATGAGGGTGAAGGAGGAGAGTAAAAGAACTGGCTTAGAACTATTAAAAAACTAAGATCATAGCATCTGGCCCCATTACTTCATGGCAAATACAAGGGGAGAAGGTGGAAGTAGTGACAGATTTCTTCTTCTTGGATTCTAAAATCACTGCGGATGGTGACTGTAGCCATGAAATCAGAAGATGTTTGCTTCTTGGCAGGAAAGTTATGACAAACCTAGACAGTGTGTTGAAAAGCAGAGACATTACTCTGCTGATGAAAGAAAGAAAGAAAGTTACGACAGATCTAGACAGTGTGTTGAAAAGCAGAGACGTTACTCTGCTGACAAAGGTCCGTATAGTAAAGGCTATGATCTTCCTTCTGGTCACATATGGTTGTGAGAGCTGGACATAAAGAAGGCAGAATACCAAAGAATTGATGCCTTCAAACTGTGGTGCTGGAGAAGACTCTTGAGAGTCTCTTGGACTGCAAGGAGATTAAACCAGTCAATCTTAAGGGAAATCAAGCCTGAATATTCCTTGAAAGGACTGAAGCTGAAGCTTCAGTGTTTGCTTACCTGGTGTGAACAGCCGACTGATTGGAAAAGTCCTTGATGCTGGGAAAGATTGAGGGCAGAAGGAGAAGTTGTCGTCAGAATATAAGATGGCTGGATGGCATCACCAATGCAATGGACATGAACTTGGGTAAACTTTGGGAGATGGTGAAGGACAGGGAGGTCTGGTGTGCTGCAGTGCATGGGGTTGCAAAATGTCAAACGTGACTGGGCAACTGAAGAACAACAATTCAAATAATTATTGATTTCCAAACAAACACTGTATAATATCAGGTTTATTCTACCTCTGTGATTTTATTAAGAATTAATGGACATCTTTTTCTCTGTCTACACCCTCTCTAAGATCATGTCACCCAGATTTATGTCTCCAGCTTGGACTTTACTCTAGATTCCAGACCACATCTAGTATCCATTGAGAATCATCATTTAGCTATTTAATGGTCCCAAGATATTTTAAAAAACCAAACTTTCATGCTTCCTATCCCCTGCTCAACCCTTTTCCATAATGGCAGCTTTGTGCTTCTAGTTGCTCAGCTGTAAACCATGTAGTCATCTTTGAATCTTTCTTTCCCAGCCTATATCTAAACTATCAACATATGTTATGTAATTGATTTTCAAATTGCATCAATCATTTTTTACTGTAATGCTGAGTTAAGCTATCATGTGCTTTTGCTGAAACCTATCATGTGTGCTCCTTGCCTCAGAGTCCTGTGTCATCTTTTCAGTGGGGCCTCCCTTATGGATGATATCTAGAATTTCGTATCTCTCCTCCTACTGCAAGAGACTTTTTGTCCTCATCGTGTGTGTGTGTGTGTTTTCTCCCCTTTTTGTCCTCATCTTCTCTGTGTGTGTGTGTGTTCTCCCTTTTCTCTGTAGTACTTATTGCTGTCTAACATAGTATGTTTTCTTGGGCTCCAAAATCACTGCAGATGGTGATTGCAGCCATGAAATTAAAAGACGCTTACTGCTTGGAAGGAAAGTTATGACCAACCTAGACAGCATATTAAAAAGCAGAGACATTACTTTGTCTACAAAGGTCCATCTAGTCAACGCTATGGTTTTTCCAGTAGTCATGTATGAATGTGAGAGTTGGACTATAAAGAAAGCTGAGCACCCAAGAATTGATGCTTTTGAACTGTGATATTGGAGATGACTCTTGAGAGTCCCTTGGACTGCAAGGAGATTCCAACCAGTCCATCCTAAAGGAGATCAATCCTGGGTGTTCATTGGAAGGACTGATGTTGAAGCTGAAACTCCAATACTTTGGTCACCTGATGCAAAGAGTTGACTCATTGGAAAAGACCCTGATGCTGGGAAAGATTGAGGGCAGGAGGAGAAGGGGACGACAGAGGATGATATGGTTGGATGGCATCACTGACTCAATGGACATGAGTTTGGGTGGACTCTGGGTGTTGGTGATGGACAGGGAGGCCTGGTGTGCTGCGGTTCATGGGGTCGCAAAGAGTGGGACACAACTGAGCAACTGAACTGAACTGAACATAGTATGTCCTTTAGTTATTTACTCATTGTCTGTCTCCCCGTATTAGAAGGTAAGCTGCAGGAAGTGAGGGATTTTTATCTGGTTTTGTTTACTGCTGTATACTTGTGTTTGACTTCAGTGAGTGTTTATTGAGTTAATGAATGGTGTTTAATTTTGCTGAATCATCATTGTTTTTTTTCTTAGTTTCTAAAATTTTTTGAATTTTGAGATAATTTCAGTCACAGATGAATTCCAAGAATTCTACAAAGAATTCCTGTGCAGATTCTTCATGCATATTGTCCAAATGTTAAAAGGTTCAATGTTTGCTTTATCATATTTTCTCTCTCTCTCTCTCTCTATATATATATATAGATGCATAAATGTAAATATACATTTATATACACAAATCTATTATATGCCAATTATTATTTTTTAACTCTTTGAGAGTAATTTGTTGACATGATGCCACTTTACTCCTAGTACTTTATTTAGTATACATGTTCTTAAAATCAGATATATTCTTCACAACCACAGTACATGTTTGAAAAATCAGGAAAACAATATTTGTATAATACTGACCTTATGTACATACATTTCATTCATATTTTGCCTGATATTCGAATAATGCCCTAAACAAAAGAAAAAAAGTGTTTTTTTTTCCCTTGGTTCATGATCCAGTCTAGGATTTCATGTTGCTTTTAGTTGTCCTGTAAATCAGCATAACTGTAACCTCACCTGTCTTTAGTCTCTGGTTTAATGTTTTATTATGTTTTTTGTTTTCCATTCTATTTAAGTGGGAACCAGTATTTATATTCTTAACATTATGTAACTTTCTGTTTGCTAGGCTGAGTAGGAATAGTAGAAAAAGAAAAGTAGAAAAAGAGATACAATGTTTACTTTTCTGTCCATATATTCATACACATAGAAGATTTAGCATAGCATATACAACAGAATATTAACAATGAGTATCAGAAGTAGGGGTTAACAGGTGAATGTGTTTTTGAAAATCAGATATTCTAAATTCATTGGTACTTTTGTTTATAATGTTATGAATTTTATGATATATATATTATAAATTTAAATCAGTACATAGTATTCTGTGTGTAATTATCTAATTTAATGAATTCCCTATTCTTTAGCATATATGTTAAAATTTGCTTACTAATTTAAACCATACAGACATAAACTTACGTCTCAAGAATAAATTTTGTTCTAGAGCCATAGGTACTTTTTAGTCTAGATTCTTTAAAGTAGAATTTATTACTCAAAAGATATGCTATATATTTTGAAAGTTTTTGATATATGTTACTGGGTTACTTTTCACACAACAAAATATATGGCATTACCTATCTTACTTTTGAATATACTGATTGTGAAATCTTTTCTGATTTTTAAGTACTGTAACATTTCATCAATATGTTCTGCAATAGTGATCATTTGTGTTTCTTCTCTGAATTGCCTCTTGGTCATTTTCCATACCACTTTTTCTCTTTTTAATTTTCTAAGCAATTGAAATCTCTTTTTAGTATAGTTTTTGTAGCTTAAGCCTGCATTTATGATCAGTTTTGGAAATGTATTTATCAGTTGGATTTGTATCTTAATCTCCTCTTTGACAAATCAGCTTTGTTGTTTTATTTTGAAAATTTTTTCATTGAACATTTCTTCTACAGACTAACATTTAGTTCTGGCTTCCTTAATTGTGCTAAAAGATACCATATTTTTTCCAGGAATCTAGAATTAAAACCCAGCAGTCACCATTGAATTTCCTCATCCCAAATCCCTTCCCTTCCAGCCTATATCTAATGAGATGCCAAGTCTCATGAATTTTTGTTCCATAATGTCTTATACATCTGTCCCTTTTGTTACATTTCCAATGTTCCTTTCTTTAGGCCTCACTTTATAGGACTTTATACTGTTACCTTCCTGTTTTTAAACTTTTCCCTTTTCCATCCTATTTTTTTAATTACTGCCAAGTTGACTCCCCCCTTTTTTTTAACTTGTTTGAATATTAAGAAGCACCTTTTTATTGGGGGAGGGCATGTTCTTCTGTTATTTTATTGTGCTTCTAAACTCATAACCTTTTATTCAGTCAGATACATCTCTTTTGTCCTTCTGTATATGGCTTGTGGTTTTTCACTTCTGTACCTGAGCTCATGGTGTTTATTTTCTTTTTGAAATCTTTGTTTCCTAAATTCTGTTTATGCTAATCTAACTAATTTTATTAATTTTATTTAATTCACTAAGTCTCAGTTTTATGCTTGTCTCTTTTGTGACGTTTTCCCTGACTATCAGTCAGTGAAAGTTATTTTTCCTTTCATAGACCCCTTCCAATATTTATCTTAAAGCAAGTTTCCATGAGAAGTTTTTTTTTAAATATGCTATAGTTTACTGTAGTTAGTTGTGTTTCTATTTCAGTTGGTAGTTTCTGAGGATTTTACATTAAGCTACCCCACATATGTTGATATTGATATTCATTATTTGTGAAAGGATGGGGATTACTTTATAGTCATACGTTATGAATAAATTTACATTAGGCACAATGAATGAAAAGAAAAGTCAGTTTATCTCTCCGTTTCTTAAAGTTTGTAGAAAAGTTATTGTACATATAGACTGCAGTTTCCTGTAGAGAACTTTCAGGATAGAGTAGTTTTGGATAATCCTCTTGTCCAACTATGCCAACTTAAAATAGTTGACCAGAAGTGTGGATACACGTTTAAATTAAGTAGTATAGGGTTGTAGTAAAGTATTTGTTCTAAAGATTGGTCTAAACTCTGACATTAAATTGCATCATTTTCACAAAGTGAAGGATGTATATAGCCTTTTTAATTCCTGAGTCTGTTTTCCAGAAAATGCATTCCTTTATACATTGAGTCAGGGGTTTGTTTTAGGAAGTTGCCCCCCCCAGCCCCCCAGATATTCGTTCATGTCTTTTTTCCCACAGTGTCCCTTGAATTACCTATAGCAATGAATATCTGAACTCTGTCTACCATAGATATCTCACTTGCACTACGATTTATGGGATTTGAAGCTTCAGTGTCCCTTCTTCACCACCAAATGACAGAATTATATTAGGATGTTGAAAAATACATTTTAAACACTGAGTTTTTTGAAAGGTATGTGTGCTGCTATATAGAAGGATCAACTATTTAATATTTTTGGCACATAGTAACTGGACAGTGAATATAGAAAGAAAAGTTGTGTTGAATAAGTGAAAGAAATTGTCTAATATCTTATATTCTGTAGATTGAATCAATTTGAGCATGTCTCTTTGCTCATGATTAGATTCACATTATGCATATTTGATAAGTGACTTACTGTCAGTTGGGCTATTAAGCATAAATTCTTAGAGGTAGAATAAATGAGCCTCTGTGAGATAAGACATTAGAAGCTAGCCATGCATAGTCGATCGAGGCACATATTTGGGAGGAGGTCCACTTTCCATTAGTAGGAGAAAGATTTACTAGGCAGGTAATAGCTGGGATAAATGGAGTAAGCTGATCATCTTCTACCAGGGAAACTGTATCTCTAGGATCATGAGCTACATCTGGGCTAGAGCTAGCCCCTGTATTGCCTGGCGCCTGTTATGAGGGCCCCACCCAATGGCCTGGGATTCAAGGATAGGATTTCAGTCCCTGAGACAAACCGATAATGGATAGGACTCTAGCTCCAGGGAGCTGGGTTACTGGCTAGGTTTCTAAGGCATTAGTAACCTCCCAATTAAGGCAAAGACTCAAGTTTTTTTGTTGTTGTTGTTTTTTTTCGTATTAACTTATTTAAATTGAAGCATAGTTGATCTATAATATTGTTAGTTTCAGGTATGCAGCAAAGTGATTCAGATTATATACTTCAGATTGTTTGCCATTATAGGTTATTATAAGATACTGAATATATTTCTTTGTGCTTACAGTAAATCCTTGTTGCTTATCTGTTTTAGTTGTTTGTATTTATTAATTCCATATTCCTAATTTATCCTTTCCCCTTTGATAACCATATTTGTTTTCTATGTCTGTGAGTATGTTTCTGTTTTGCATATAGATGCATTTGTAATTTGTTTTTAGATTCCACATATGAGTAATATCATATAATATTTGTTTTTCTCTGTCTGACTTACTTTACTAAATATAATATTCTCCAGGTACACCTGTGTTGCTGCAAATGGTTATATTTCATTTTTTGTTGTGCCTGAGTAATACTCCATTATATATATGTGCCACATCTTCTTAAGCCAGTTGATTGTTGAGGGACAATTGGGTTGTTTCCATGTCTTGACTTTTGTATTGAGTGCTACTGTGAACATTGGGATGGATATATCTTTTTGAATTGGAGTTTTCATTTTTCTCCTGATTTAGGTCCAAGAGTGGAATTGCTGGATCGTATGGTAGCTTCATTTTTAGTTTTTTGTTTGTTTTTAAGGAACCTCCATACTGCAGCACATGTCTGTATCAGTTTATATTCCCATCAACAGTGTAGGAGGGTCCCCTTTTCTCCAGACCCTCTTCAGCATTTATTTCTAGACTTGTTGATAATAGCCATTCTGATCATTGTAAGGCGTTCTGTTGCATTTCTTTACACTAAAATGAAATATCAGAAAGCGAAAGCTAAAGAAAAATCCCATTTAAAGTTGTGTAAAAAAATACCTAAGAATAAACTTAACCAGATTGAAAGGCATATATGCTGAAAATGATAATACATTGATAAAGGAAACTGAAAATGATTTAAAGAAATTGAAAGATATCCCATGCTCCTAGATTGGAAGAATTAATAGTTAAAGTGTCCATAGTACCCAAAGGAGTCTGCAGATTTAATGCAATCTATATGAAAATGCCCATAACATTTTCATAGAACTAGAGCAAATAGCCCTGAAATGTATATGGAACCCAGAATTGCCAAAGCAATACTGAGGGAACAGAACAAAGCTGGAGGGATAACCCTTTCAGTTTTCAGACTATACTACGAAGGTATAGTAACCGAAACAGTGTGATGTTGGCATGAAAAACAGGCATATAGATCAATGGAACAGAATAGGGAGCCCAGAAATAAACCCATGTGTTCATGGTCAAGTAATCTATGACAAAGGAGGCAGGAATATACAATGGGAAAAAGAAAAGAAACACCCTCTTCAATAAGTTGTGTTGAGAAAGCTGGACAATTATATGTAAAGCAATGAAATTAGAACACTCCCATGTACTATGTACATGAATAAACTAAAAAATGCTTTAATGACCTAAAGACATGACACTATATATCTCCTAGAAGAGAAAATACGCTAGACATTCTCTGACACAAATTGTAGCAATATTTTCTTCAAGTAGTTTCCCATGGCAAAAGAAGTAAAAGATAAAGAAGTGGGGCTTCATTAAACTTAAAAGCTTTTACACAGCAAAGGAAACCATCAAAAGAAAAGACAACCTAGGAATGGGAGAAAATATTTTTAAATGATATGACTGACAAGGGGTTAATAACCAGAATATATAAACAGCTCTTACAACTCAATATTATGAAAACAAACAGCTCAATCAAAAAAAGGAGGGGCAGAAGACCAGAATAGATACTTTTTCCAAAGAAGACATATAGATGGTCAATAGGCACATGAAAAGATGCTCATCGCTAATTGTTAGAGAAATGCAAATCAAAGCCACAGATGAGATATTATTTCACACTGGTCAGTATGACTCAGTTCTTAAGATGGCATCACTGGAAACTGGACCAGTCAAGCAAGTTTGATACAGAACATCACCCATTTCTTTCATTTGAGAGCACCATGATTTCTTGTCCAGGAGTGAGACTATATCTACAGGTGTCCTAACCTTTGTATCAAAAATATGTAGCCAGTTCAGTTCAGTCGCTCAGTCGTGTCCAACTCTTTGCTGCTGCTGCTGCTGCTAAGTCGCTTCAGTTGTGTCTGACTCTGTGCGACTTCGTAGACGGCAGCCCACCAGGCTCTGCCGTTTCTGGGATTCTCCAGGCAAGAACACTGGAGTGGGTTGCCATTTCCTTCTCCAATGCAGGAAAGTGAAAAGTGAAAGTGAAGCCACACAGTCGTGTCTGACTCTTAGTGACCCTATGGACTGCAGTCTACCAGGCTCCTCCGTCCATGGGATTTTCCAGGCAAGAGTACTGGAGTGGGTTGCCATTGCCTTCTCCAACTCTTTGCGACCCCATAAATCGCAGCACGCCAGGCCTCCCTGTCCATCACCAACTCCCAGAATCTACCCAAACCCATGTCCATCGAGTCAGTGATGCCATCCAGCCATCTCATCCTCTGTCGTCCCCTTCTCCTCCTGCCCCCAATCCTTCCCAGCATTAGGGTCTTTTCCAATGAGTCAGCTCTTTGCATGAGGTGGCCAAAGTATTGGAGTTTCAGGATGGGCTTCGATGATTGCTCTCAATTAGTTGTTGTCTGTTTCTGATGGTTGGCCACTGTGCTCCTCATCTTCAAGGCTCTTGTGTAGTTGCAAAAATTCTTGAACTACCACTGCACTGTATGTTTGTTAGCAGTTCCTGGGCCAGATGCATTGTTGATGTTGTGAGTTGTCTCTGCTGCTTTATGACCCATTTTGAACTCAAATTAAAAAAAAAAAATCGCTAGAATTTGCTTTCTGTGTAAAAGAAATATAAAATAGAGTGCAAGTGTTAAGTCATTAGGAAAAAAAGTGAGAAATGTACATTCAAATGATGTCTATGATAATCACATGTATTTAACAGTGTATTCCAATATCAAACAGCAATGTTCAACAATGCAAAACCACAATTACTTTTGTACTAGCCTAACAGCTATGTGAGGCTAGAGGTTATGATGTTGGATTGTACAAGGTTGGAGAGACTAATAAGGAGACAAATCTTCACCAGTAATTCAAACAGAAAAATGTAATGTGAGGAATTATTTGTTGAAAATTCTTTAATCATTTATCATTCAAGGATTGTGAATTAAGACAACTAACTATCTCCCTGTTAGAGTGGCTGAAATCTAAGAACCTGGCAATACCAATTTCCTGGCACGAATATGAAGCAACAGAAGCTGGAGCTCATTGCTGGTTAGAATGCAAAATGATGTTGCTACTTTGGAAGACTGTTCGGAAGTTTTGTACTAAGCTAAACATAGTTTTGCTGTATGATCTGGTAGTTCTAGGTGTTTGCACAATGGATTTGGAAGTTTTGTTTATACGCAACTCTGCATGTAAATTCTTATAGGAGTTTTATTCCTAACTGGCAAAAATGGTGGTCAGGATGTCCACCGTTAGGTAAATGGATGACAAAACACGGTACATGCATACAGTAGAATATTGTTTACAGATAAACAAATGAGCTATTCAACCACTAAAAGACATGGCTCAATCTTTAATTCGTTTTGTTAAAATGAAAAATGCCACTATGAAAATGTATGCTGTGTGACTACAATTATATGACTGTGTAAAAGACAAAACAGTAGTGGTGATTAAAAAAATTTCTTTGGCATTTGCCAAGGGAAAGTGGGAGGGTTAAATGTGAAGCACAGGCATTTTTTTAAGATAGTGAAACTTTTTTTCTATTATACCATAATTGTGCATACATGACACTATGTGTTTGTCAAAAACCACTGAGCTTCTCATAAAAAGTGTATTTTATTAATTCACGTGTTTAAAAAATCATTTATAAGGTTGGGGGGATACCAGGATGGAATATAGAGTGTATCAATATCATCTAACTCTGTTGCTGACTTTAGTAACTTTGGAAATGAGTCTGTAAGACTAAAGTCAAAGGAACTGCTGTACACAGTGCATAAAAGAACTGCAATCTAGTTCATAAAATTGTTTCCCATGGGGTAGGGCTTAAAATACTGCTATGTAAGTACACTGATGAGAGCCAGATTTCTCACTGTTGGAGTGGGAGTTTGTAGATGAAGAAGGGGAAGAAGTATCCATATGCTAATGGATTAGAGTTGGAGATACCAGTTACAAAAAAAATTTGCTTAACTTAATGTAGATAACAGATCATTGCATACAGAAATATTTGTAGTTATGTGTATATATATGGAACATACATTTCATTCTTTTGCCTATTTAAGGGCCTAGAAGCAAGAGCACTCAGTATCAAGGACCAAAACCTAGTGCCCAGATCTTCTTTCCTAATAAAATTCTCTAATAAAAGGAGCCAGGACTATTACCTGATTCTAAAACTGGAAAACAGAATATACAGTATGAGCATGGAAAATGTTGTGCTGCCAGAAAGTAACCAAGTACTAAATAAAAAATACACACAAGGAAGTATGTGTGTATTTATCACACAATAATATGTCAAAAGGACACAGGAGACAAAACTGAAAGATCTCTCAATGGCCAAAGCTGAAACAAGTTGAACAACAAAATAAAATCACATTGAATTGTAATCCAAAATAAATGTTGACAGGTCTACGTTAGTATAAATGATTGAATGAATGAGAGAGAATAGAGAAATCTCCCATGCTGAAAGAATATCAAATAGTATGTGTAAATGCTCTACCTCCAAGGAGGTGGAGCATAGCCCCTCCCCCCTTCACTGTGGAATGCACATAGAGACTTTCTTCCAAATGGTGCGTATGGAAAGGAGAGTAAAAGCAACTGTACAGTGGAAAACCTGACAAATACCACCTCTGCCAACTGACTAACAGGTCAGCATTAAGAGTGATAAATCATGTGTTAGACTATACCCTTGATTGTGAGGTGACAAAAATGACACTTTATCTCTCGTATCTTCCTCTCCAAATCCATAATTCCAGTCTAGTCATGAGAAAAATATCAGACAAACCCCAGTTGAGGAACGTTGTATAGAATACCTGTACAATATAAAATACTTGTCCAAAATTTCTTAAAATTTTTAAGGTCACCATAAACCAGGAAAGAATAAAAACTGTTGCAGCCAAGACGAGCTTAGGGAGACATGATGTGAATATGTCTAAGAGCCCTTGGGTGGGCTTCTAGAACAGACCATTAAACAAAAACTAGGAAAATTTGAATTAAATATGGACTTTTGTTAATGTATCAATAGTGGTTCATTAACTGTAATAGATGTATCATGCAAATAATGTGTTAATAATAGGTCTAATTACATGTGATATATGTGGGGGTTCCTTGTACTATCTTCACAACTTTTTTCTGTAAAGCTAACACTGTTCTAAAAATACTTTATTTAAAAAAGCAGTAAATTCATTATGTATTAATCCACACACACAAATAGAGGTCAGGCTATTAACTATAACATCAAGAGGAGTGAGAGAGTACTTTGAAGAATACAAGAATAGAGAATGATGGGAGTGTGTCCTGTGAGCAGGAAGAGAAGCCCCACTATGCTGTGCTTTGTAGTGTTCCTCTTAAGGCAGTTTAGTTATAAAGCTTACCATTGCAGTAGATGACAAGAGAAATGTTTACCAAATCCAGTTCCAGCATCACAAAGTGGGGCAGAATAGAGTACATTTGGAGACCAGTAAATTGATAACCAAAACACGCTGGTATGAGAGAACCAAACCACTCGAGAGCATATAAAGATTGAAAAGATGCTTAGCAGAGACCTAAGGTAACACTGATGGGTAAGGAATATAGGGAGGGAAGAGATATCTGAAACACATAGGGATAATGTGGCTTGCTGGGAGAGTTACAAAAAATGTCTATTAAATTTAGCAACATTAATTTTACTGGTGAGTTTGGTCAGCAACTCTAATGAGTTTATATATAAGTGAAATTTATGAGAATGATAACAAGAATAGTGACTGCAAGCTATTCTATCTTGACTCTAAAGGTAAGACATAGCAGGTGTTGACTTTTCTTTATAAGTTGGGGGCATGGGATGGGTTATTAATTGAAGAATGTGCCTTGTCTAACTCAGTGAATGAGCCATGCCCTGTAGGGCCACCCAAGTTGGACGGGTCATGGTGTAGAGTTCTGGCAAAATGTGGTCCACTAGAGAACTGAATGGCAAACCACTTCAGTATTCTTGCCTAGAGAACCCCATGAACAGTATGAAAAGGTGAAAAGATAGGACACTAGAAGATAAACTCCCTAGGTCAATAGGTGCCCAATATGCTACTGGAGAAGAGTGGAGAAGTAACTCCAGAAAGAATGAAGAGACAGAGCCAAAGCAGAAAAAAAAAAACCCATTTGTGGACTGACTGGTAATGGAAGTAAAGTCCGATGCTGTAAAGAACAATGTTGCATAGACACCTGGAATGTTAGGTCCAAGGTAAATTGGAAGTGGTCAAACAGGAGATGGCAAGAGTGAACATTGATATTTTAGGAATCAGGGAACTAAAATGGACCAGAATGGGCAAATTTAATCCAGATGACCATTATATCTACTACTGTGGGCAAGAATCCTTTAGAAGAAATGGAGTAGCCGTCATAGTCAACAGAGGAGTCTGAAGTACTTAGGTGCAGTCTCAAAAACAGCAGAATGATCTTTGTTGGTTTCCATGGCAAACCATTCAGTATCACAATAACCCAAGTCTATACCCCAACCAGTAATGCTGAAGAAGCTGAGGTTGAATGGTTCTATGAAGGCCTACAAGATCTTCTAGAACTAACACCCAAAAAAGATGTCCTTTTCATTATAGCAGATTGGAATGCAAAAGTAGAAAGTCAAAAGATACCTGGAGTAACAGGCAAGTTTGGCCTTGGAGTACAAAATGAAGCAGGGCAAAGACCAACAGAGTTTCCCCAAGAGAACACACTGGTCATAGCAAACACCCTTTTCCAACAAAACAAGAGACGAATCTATACGTGGACATCACCAGATGGTCAATACCAAAATCAGATTGATTGTATTCTTTGCAGCAAAAGCTGAAGAAGCTCTATACAGTCAGCAAAAACAAGACTAGGAGCTGACTGTGGTTCAGATCATGAACTCCTTATTGCCAAATTCAGACTTAAATTGAAGAAAGTAGGGAGAATCACTAGACCATTCAGGTATGACCTAAATCAACCCCCTTAGGATTATACAGTGGGAGGGACAAATAAATTCAAGGGATTAGATCTGATAGAGAGAGTTTCTGCAGAACTATGGATATCGGTTCGTGACATTGTCCAGGAGGTGTTGATCAAAACCATCCTCAAGAAAATGAAATACAGAAAGGCAAAGTGGTTGTCTGAGGAGGCCCTAGAAATAGCTGAAAAAAAGAAGCAAAAGGCAAAGGAGAAAAGGAAAGATACATCCATCTGAATGCAGAGTTCCAAAAACAGCAAGGAGATATAAGAAAGCCTTCCTTAGTGATCAGTGCAGAGAAATAGAGGAAAGTAATAGAATGTGAAAGACTAGAGATCTCTTGAAGAAGATTAGAGATACTGAGGGAACATTTCTTGCAAAGATGGGCACAGTAAATGACAGAAATGATATGGACGTAATAGAAGCAGAATATACTAAGAAAAGGTGGCAAGAATACACAGAAGAGCTGTACAAAAAGATCTTGATGACCCAGATAGCCATGATGCTATGATCCCTCACCTCGAGCCAGACACCCTGGAGTGTGAAGTTAAGTGGGCCTTAGGAAGCATCACTAGGAACAAAGCTAGTGGATATGATGGAATTCAGCTGAGCTATTTCAAATCCTAAAAGATGATGCTGTTAAAGTGCTGCGCTCAATATGCCAGCAAATTTGGAAAACTCAGAATGGCCACAGGACTGGAAAACGTCAGTTTTCATCCCAATCCCGGAGAAACGCAATGCTAAAAATGTTCAGACTACCACACAATTGCACACATCTCACACACTAGCAAAGTAATACTCCAAATTCTCCAGGCTAGGGTTCAACAGTAAATGAACAGTACAGGTGTTCAAGCTGGCTTTAGAAAAGGCAGAGGAACCAGAGATCAAATTGCCAACATACATTGGATCATGGAAAAAGCAAGAGAATTCCAGGAAAACTTCTGCTTTATTGACTATTCCAATAGCTGTGACTGTGTACATCACAGGAAACTGTGGAAAATTCTTAAAGAGATGGGAATACCAGACCACCTTACCTGCCTCCTGAGAAATCCGTATGCAGATCAAGAAGCAACAGTTAGAACCATACATGAAACCATGGACTGGTTCTAAGTTGGGAAAGCAGTACGTCAGGGCTGTCTGTTGTCACCCTGCTTACTTAACTTCTCTGCAGAGTACATCATGTGAAATACCGGGCTGGATGAAGCACAAGCTGGAATCAAGTTTCCTGGGAGAAATATTAGTAATCTCAGATATGCAGATGATACTACCCTTATGGCAGAAAATGAAAAGGATCTAAAGAGTTTTCTGATGAAAGTGAAAGAGGAGAGTGAAAAAGCTGGCTTAAAACTCAACATTCAGAAAACTAAGATCATGGCATCTGGTGCCATCATTTCATGGCAAATAGATGGGGAAACAATGGAAACAGTGAGAGGCTTTATTTTTTGGTCTCCATAATCACTGCAATTGGTGACTGCCCTATGAAATTAAAAGATGCTTGCTCCTTTGAAGGAAAGGTCTGACAAACCTAGACAATATATTAGAAAGCAGAGACATTATTTTGCCAACAAAGGTCCCTCTAGTCAAAGCTATGGTTTTTCCAGCAGTCATGTATGGATGTGCAAGTTGGACCATAAAGAAAGCTGAGCGCCAGAGATCTGATCTTTTGAACTGTGGGGTTGAAGAAGACTCTTGAGAGTCCCTTAGACAGCACAGATATCAAACCAGTCAATCCTAAAGGAAATCAATCCTAAGTATTCATTGGAAGAATTGATGTTGAAGCTGAAACTCCCAATACTTTGGCCATATGATGAGAAGAACTGACTCATTGGAAAAAACCCTGGTGCTGGGAAAGATTGAATGGGGGAGAAGAAGGTTGTGACAACAGAGGATGAGATGGTTGGATGACATCACTGACTCAATGGACATGAGCTGAACAAGCTCCGGGAGTTGGGGATCGATAGGGAAGCCTGTCGTGCTGCAGTCCATTGGGTGGCAAAGAGTCGGACTTGACTGAGTGACTGAACTGAACTGACTGAAAACGTTCTTCAAAGCCAGAATATTTGCCATAATTTTAATACTTGGAATGGTTCAAAAATTGTCAACATATATTTGTTGCATGACTGAATAAGAAATATTTTAGTATTTAAGTTGAAGGAGAAGTTGAACATGCAGTTTGTCCAAGTAGCATTTTGTTAAACATGATTTCTGAGGAAGTCTAGTCTTGAGGTTGGTAATAAGAAAATGTCAAGACGGGGTTGTGTTTGGGGACAGGGTTACAGCATTGGCATTATTGTACAAAATGGTAAATATTTTTATTTTCATACCTTGTGTAAATTAACTTGTACTTTGCTGTTTGCACTTTTTTTTAAAATCAATACAAACATCGTAAAGCTTCTTTTGAAATTATCTCTTGTCTGTAACAGTGCTAACTTCCCTTTCACAGGTTCAAGCACAATTTGAGATCACTCTCCATAAGGCAAATATGCCTGCATTTAATTTTGCTTTTCCTCTTTTTTTTAATTCAGTCTACAAATAAGAAACCTCGAAAATCACCGGGAGAGAAGAGTAGAATTGAAGCTGGAGTTAGAGGAACAGGCCGTGGAAGAGCTAATGGGCACCCTCAACAGAATGGTGAAGGGGAACCTGTCACATTATTTGAAGTGGTGAAACTGGGGAAAAGTGCAATGCAGGTAAATTTTAAGTGTTTCTATCTTATTAATAAAGCAATATATTGTCAATAACATGTAAAACCTGTTAGTGTGTATTTTGACATTTTTATACAATTGTTGATTGTGTAGTCAAGTTTATTAAAGGTTTTTCTTTGCTTGTTTTGTAAGTGTCAGGAAAGGCATATTGTTTAATAGTAAGTTAACATTACAAATTTTAGATTGCATTATGTTGAATAAAATAATTGTATATAGTAGGAACTGCCTAAGAATTTGTATTGCCTCAATCGTGTGTATTTTTAGAATTTGACTTAATGTAAGTAACATGTGTATTGAAGAATATTTGAAAGAAGAAAAGGGTGTAAAAAAATGCTTAAGTAGTGAATTAGAAATAATCACAGTTAACATTTTATGGTTTTTTGTGTTTGTGTGATCTTTTATAACTTCTTACACTGTTTTCTGCCCTCATTCACTCAAGTGTCATTAAATAGTCTCGAAGAGCACATCTTTATTGGCTTCTGACTAATTCATTTTAAGGATAAACTATAAGTATTATGGTTCCTTTAGTGTGTTTTTACATTTTTAGAATATTTTAAAACTTATTCATCATTTGTATTTAGTTCCTTATATTTTCTTTTCATTTTAAAGGACTAGAGGTAAAATTATTTTAAGGATATTTCTTAACTCTGTAGTAATAAATACCCTTTTATTCTCCAGAATTTGTACTAGTTTATCTTTCACCAGAAGTGTAGCTAGCAATTAGATATTTTATATTTAAGAATTATTTGGCATTATAGATAAAGACCGTAATTCATTATTTTAATTTTCATTTTTTAACTACTAACGATTGTATGTTAAATCTTTCAATTTTTATTTGCTCATTTTTGATACTTCATTTTCAATTTAAGTGTGAAAGTTGGGTAATTTATGAAACAGATTTACTTTTAGAACTAATAGCAGGCAACTTTTCATTAGTATACCTTTTATTTTTTATATGTATTTGTTTTTGAATTCCTTAAGGAGGTTTAGTGTATGTTACTGGATTGATTTGTTCAGGAATCTTGGAATTTGTATGGGAGGGTGTTGGAGTGGTGGGATGATGCTAAATGGTGAAAGAAGTATTGAATTCCCAGTTATCTAAAGCAATGGACAACATTAAAGTATATAAGTATAATTTTGAAATATATTAAGTGATTTGTAGCCATTAAGGTTGATAGTTTCTATCACAGATACAAACTGCAATAGAAAAATTGTTAACAGGCTATAGAAATACTAATCAAAATCTATTTATTGCCTCCCATCTGTAGGTAGAGACACAAGCAGAAAATCAAGGAAATTAAATTTAAAAATTGCATTGCATTATTTTGCTTTCTTTTTTCATGCAAAAGTTTATTTTTGCAGCTTTTACTTAATATGAATAAAATCTTCAGTATTTAGTGTGAACAAAATCTAGTGATTTGATTTTGATACACACTAGTGATGAGTATACGATTTTTTCTTCTTCACCCATTACGTTCTGTATCCTTCATCTACATTACTCTTCCGTATCGGTGTTTTCATACTGTATTCTATTTTTAAATTATTTTGGATTCATATTTATGAAGGGTAAAGATTAGTAGTCAGAACCTTGGTACGTTCCAGAATTTGGTTTTAACTTACTTTTTCAACTTATTCTCACTCTTCTTCTATTGAAAGTGACCCTATGCATTTTCGACTTTGCTGTAATTTTTTATTATTCCTTTATGTTTTTGTTTCCTAGCTGTATTCAAATTAATCTACAAACTGCTGTAATTTTTTTCATTTCATTCAGCATTCTGTTGTGGGCATTTTTTTCCAGTAGATTAACTTTACAGTTTTTAACGTTTATATACTATAACATGGCTGAGCCATGATTTATCTAATTAGTTTTCTGTTGGACTGCTTTATTATTTAAGAAGAATAAGTGTATATAAGATAACTATTTAAGAGTAGTTTTATTCTGTTAAAAATAGTACTTCTTCGAAGATCTTTATATATCCCTATGAAATGTTGCCTGTAGGAATCCTTTGTAATGTAAATTCCTGAAAGCGGTCACTGAGTGAAAGGAATGCTTAAAAATTCATGTTTAAAAAATGAATGCAGGTCTTTTAATGAAATTGGCACACTAATTTCAGTGTTTATTATCCCTTCATTTCAAATATAAAGTAATGAAAGACAAAGTACTAAAAAGAGGGTAGACATTAATGAGTTTAGAAACTAAATGTTTCTGTGGTTTATATAGAAAAACTACCTAGTGGTCAGCATTAGATTTAAGGTAGCAGAAGTATATACTTGTAGACAAGAGTTTGGATATTGTATGTTAAAAGGACGTAAGGTGCTTCATGAAGCATGTATCAATAGAGTTAGGCTTAAAATACATGAAGCCAGGGCCTAATATGAGACCCCATACTTGGAAAGGAGATGAAAGAAAGCCACTGATAACTGCTGCGTAGGCCAGGGCTTAGTGTTTAAGGGGATCATATTAATAAATGTCTTAGGTTACCCTTGAGACTCTGCTTTATGCTTATCATCCATGTATTTAACTAATAGAGACTCCTTTACTACTCAGGATGGTCCTAGTTTGGATACTGGCTTATGCTAAAACCCCACTTTTTGGAAATCGTGAGATGAAGGAAAGGGGAGGACAGACATAGTCCTTATAATCAGGACCTGAATTAAAATGACTACTTTCTTGGTTGGTGAGGGAGTCTTTAAAAATCTCCTGTATCATCTTAGAGCAGTAAGTTCTTTTTAAACCCACTGTACCGTCTAGTTCTCCATGAAGTGAGTAGATGGAGCAGAGATAATCTCAAAAACATAGGGAGGGGTAAATAATAAAAGAAACAAGTATGTTTAAATTTCCATAGAAATGAAAGAAATTCTACCTAATACTAAAAAGGAAATAAACGTAGTAAATAGGTTTTTCTGAGGTTAAAAAGCCACATTAGATGCCATCAAAGGGAGAATTCAAGAATTGGCATTCATTAGGCATTTATTCAGAATGTAGCCCTGAAATAAAAAAGTAAATATGAAAGAGCAGTTGAGTGACTTTGATGTGGATTGAAAGGGTTCCAAAATATGCAGGGGAAGAATTCCAAGGGAGTAGAAGAGACTCAGTTTTTGAAGAGGTAGTCTTGTAGAAATTTTCAGTCACATTTCCTCGGATCTAGAGTTTGTTCTCAGGAGTAAGTAAGATAAGTGAAAATCATTACACAGGCATTCCTTGTTGTTGTTGTTTTTTTTTCCTGCGCTTCGCAGATACTGAATTTTTCACAAATTGAAGGCTTATGGCAACCCTTCATCGAACAAGTCTATAAGCACCATTTTTCCAACACATTATCTTTTAATTAAGGTATGTACAATGATTTTTTAGACATAAATGTTTCTGCACACTTAATATAATATAGTGTGAACATAACTTTTATATAAACTGAGAAACCAAAAATTCACGTGACTCACTGTATTGCAATATTTGCTGTGATGCAGTGGTCTGAAACCAAATCCTTAATAGGTCTAAGGTGTGCCTGTACACTATAACTGTAGAATATTGAGGCTAGAAAGAAAGTCTTGAAATATTTCATTAAGGATTACCGGAATCTTTTCTCTAACTACAATGCAAGTAAGACTGAAATATGCAAAATAAATTCCCTTTCTATATTACATCATAGTCACAAATCTTGGAAAGGCACTTTTAATTATTTCATGTAGTAAAGAGTTAAATAAGCAGTTGAAATGTGAATGTTAATAAAAGTAATACCAGCAAAAACACTAATTAGCAAAAATAGTATCAACTTAGAGAAAGAAAAATAGCAAACCTGAAGTAATCAGGAAGAAAGGAATAAAGAAAAGTAGAAATGGAAATTAAGTAGAAAAAGAAATAATAGAAAGGTCAACTGATTCAACATGGTGGCAATTTGAGTTCAGTACACTTAAAACTTACAGATTTTATCTTAGGAATGCAAGGGTGACTTAATGGTAGAAAGTCTTTTACTATTACATAGCAGATAATCATATCAAGGGGGAAATTAATGTAGAATGTTTATAAAAATCATTTGATAAAATAATAGTTGATACATTGAACAATAACTCTTTGTGAGTAAACTATCAAGAGGGAAGTTCCATAGCTTGGTAAAGGTTATCACACAAAAATCTTGTAGGTCACATCACACCATTTTTAACAGGGAAATTTAGATGTATTCCCAGGAATAAGCACTAGAGTATAATAGTTGAAAATACAAAATTATCTATATTTGCAGAATATACAATTATCTATGTAGGAATTTCAACATAACTTAGACTGTTGGACTAATGAGTATTCAGTAAAACTCCTAGAGAGAAAATTAACACTTTAAAAAAAATCAGCATTCTGTAAAGTAGTAATAAACAGAATACGTTAGAGGAAACAGTAGGCCATTTAAGAAAATAGGAAGGAAGAATGAATAAAATTTGGTGTGAAATAGAATAAAATTCTGTTTCATACTCTTCATTTGAGTACCATAAAAATATCTGGAAAGTACCAAAAGTCAGTAAGGATGCAGAGTACCAACTAGTGAGAGTAAAAATCTGTATAACCCCTTTGGAGAAAAATTGGACAGTATTAAGAAAGGTTAAATGATCTATTCATTTTTCCTTCATTAGCAACTATTTAATGAGTACTTACACTGTGGGCCACACCTTTTTTCTTTCTTATGTCTTTCTTTTTTTAACTGGGATACTTTGAAGAAAGGGAATTTAATTCCTAGATATAACTTCTAGAGAAATTTTTATGTAGTTTTATAGATGAGGCTCATACAGTAATTTTTGTTATTAATGTGTAATGGTGAAAAGAAAGACAAAAGAAGTAAAAGTCTGTGAACAGAACAGTTGATAAATAAAATGTGGTATATTCAGACAGTTAAATTTTCTGTGGCAGTTAAAACTAGTGTGAACTAGAGCTTTAGGTACCATTATGGACAAATTCTAGAAATGCATTTTAAGGAACAAAGCAAGCTACAAAATGATACATAATATATCATACTACTTATATAAACACGTACCTAAAGGGATCAGACAGGTGTATTTGGACTACTGGAGCAATAACTAAAAAAGAAGCAGAAAGAAACAAATATGGCTGTAAAATATTAACTGTTGTTGAAACTGGGTGGTCTGTACCTTCTTATCTATCTTATTATTTGAAATAAAAGTGATAGTATTTCTGAAATGCTTCTCAAAAGGAGGACTTATATTGTCAGTATATTTGAAAAATGACTGTATCCCTTCCCCTTTGGAGAAGTGACATGTGAAGGCTTTGGTAAGATTGGTTTTAAAGACCCTAGTTTCTTTTATTTATCCAGCATTTCACAAACCTTTGATTCCTACAACTATTTATGACCATTTTGTATTTTAGTCTTTTCTCCTTATTGCAAGTGTGAAAAATCAATTTTACTATCTTAACAGATATTTGTTACATACCTCCTGTAATTGGATGTTGTGCTAGATAGTTCCTGAATGTATAGAAATAAAACCACAGTTTTTCTCTCATGGGAAACAGGTATTACAGAATACTTTAATAAAACAGATATATAGAATAGGTTGAAAATATTAAAAATTCACTTGGGCCTCTCTAGAGGACAGGGTTATTATGTAAGTCTTGCCTATATAGCTGAAATTTGACCTGAGACTTGAAGGACGAAAAGGAGTTAGCTAGGCAGTAGCAGAGGGAACTTCTTATAGCAGAAATGCGACACACAAAGATAAAATCTCTACCCCTACAATGGAAGCCATAAGATGTCCAGTAAAAATAGAGCTAAAAGAGGCTAAATTCTAAACATTGAGCTTTTTGTGAAATTGATGGCATTTTAGTAAGAAAATGACATGATCATATTAGCATTTTTAGAAGTACCTTTCTGGAAACAGTTTAGGTGATGATTTGGGGTGTGTAAGGCTAGAAGTAGAGACACTAGTTAGGAGGCCTTTTTTTTTTAATTGATCCAATTCGTAAGTAATGAAAGTTTGAATTTATAGTGTCAGTGTAGGGGAAGAGAAAGAGATAGGGGCTGATTCTATAAATATTAAGGCTGCAAGATGCTTCTGAAAGATGAGAAAGAGGACAGAATCTAAGGTAATTCCTATTTGTTTGACTTGGGGATATTCACTGAGAGGAAATTTGTAAGAATATAGATGTTAGTGGTGGGTATGAGAATAGTTTGGTTTGGACATTTTGCCATTTAGGTGCATGACACTGACTACATACTGTATTTTGGAACACTCAAGCTGTTATTCTGTTATTTGTTGCTTTAATAGTTATGAAGTAGTATTTTAATGAATTTCTATAATCCATTGGCATTTGCATTTTGTACCCCAGACTTCATCTAAAAAAGTTGGGCTACAGTTGATTCATTCAACAGAAATTCATTGAGAGCTCTTGTTTAAGGCATTGGATTAGGTGCAAGGGATACAGTATGAACTAAGTTTGTCTAACCCTTCCCTTCATAGACTTTCTAACCATAGATGGGAGAGGAAATTCTGCATAAAAGTCAAATGGTCTGTTAATATACTATTACAAACTGTTGATTAATGCTAAGAAAACTCCATTTGGTCTTAATGTACTGATATAATAAATTTTGTGAATAAGAAATTGGATTAAGCCTATAAATGAAGCATACTCAATGGCACAGGTTGGTTTCCTGTTTGCTTTTGACAGATGACTATGAAGATTAAAACTGATTTTGTCTGTTGAAGTTGTGATTGGGAAAGACCCAGGTATTTTAGGGCGTTAGTCTGTGATTAGTCATTCTCTATCTTTTAGGGAGGAAACTTTGTTCTGATGCTAAATAAAAGTATAAACTTCTACAGGACATTTGTTTGTTCTAGTACCCAACTTACAAATGAGTTAGATGCCAAATCTCAAGGTATCAAATGCAGGGGAGTTCTCCCCCAAGATTTGTGTAGGTGAGTTTTACTTACTTTATGACAACACCAAGGAAAGTGAAAAAAGCACCTATGAGTTTATTAAAATCACACCTGTTAACTTGTGTTTGACTGGTAGGTAGTGACTGTATGAGAATTGAATACTTTTCTGAGCTGTTAATTGAATGGATAAACATGTCCATAATAGTTTTTTAATTTTTGAATGTTCATTAGAAGCTTAAAAGTTTTAAGAAGTATTAAAATAGCTGAAGGATATTGTAAGAAGTGTAATTATAGAAGAATTGGTAATGAAGTAAACCTTAGGAGACAAATACTATTAGGAGAACTTAGAACTATTGTGTGAAATGAAACTTTATAACAAAGATGGTCAGGAAATATTGAGCGAACGAAATACTACAATGATGATGAGGAGTGAAACCTTATAAAACTAAGCAAATACGTAAGTATTTGAATAGGATCAATGTATGAGTGTAATATAAGAAATACCTGCTTATAAGTGCAAACACTACAGTGGCAGGATATTGGGTATAGGACTTAAAAATCATGAAAAAGAATGAAAAGATTTATTCTGATTTTTAACAGTATCATAATAAAACATCTAAACTTAACGTAAAACATTTAGATTTTAAGTTTAGGTGAAGATAAGTGTGGAAAACTGAAAATAGCCATTGTTTAAACAGTAGTTTATTTCTGTTTCTCTTATATGTAAAATATCTTAGGTGATCTTTGCAATGGCAGTAGGTAGACCGACAGAGGATCAAAATTGTTAATATATTTAATACTTTAATAATCATTAAGGAATATATAATCATAAAAACTTTAACAGCTATTCTGCTGCTAAGTCGCTTCAGTCGTGTCCACCTCTCTGCAACCTAGACAGCAGCCCACCAGGCTCCGCTGTCCCTGGGATTCTCCAGGCAAGAACACTGGAGTGGGTTTTTAACAGCTATACATTTTGATATTTATAAAAAATGACAGGCAAGAACACTGGAGTGGGTTTTTAACAGCTATACATTTTGATATTTATAAAAAATGAATATTACATAATAGAAAGACGCCACAGCAACACAATTGTAGTCTTTACCCAAGGTAGCAGAAATTGGGTCCTATTTTAAATCCGGTGATTATCTTTTAAATCCTATTTCTCATTCCTCTGTCTTGACCCTTGTGGACCTAATATTTCTACTAATGATGACAGCTAGCCACATTGCACGTTACATATTCTATGAATAAGTTGATGTTTTAGGGATGGGGTGAGGGTGGAAGTCCTGCTGGTGCCAGGCACTGGGCTATTGAGATGAACTGCTTCATTTTAAACCTCTTAAGTTCCTGTAGATAAACCATGCATGAATGGCCACAAGAATGGTCAAAGCCTGGTAAGTAAGGACTAGCAAGCATACCTTTGTGGACATTGATTGCCTGCAGAGCCCCAAATGTGACAGAAATGTTGTTTGAAGGCCTACCAGTGCAACTAGATGTAATCGTGTTGGTGAACCTGGGTGGCATCCATAAGTTGGAAAAAGAAGATCTGAGTTTTCAACAAACACCCTGTTGCAAAAACATCACTGCTAGGATGCCTGTGGCTTTTAAACTCAGACTGGGAAGCTGGGCTGCAGTGCTTCTTTTGTGACTGCTGCTGGCTAAATTCCAACTACATGCTGGCACTACAAGCAGCCCACCATCTATCTTAAGCAGCAACAGAGCACTTTTTAGAAGACCCTAGATGACATGGCCATTGGATGAGATGGACATTCCTAGCTCTGCCTATTTTGAGACAAGGGTAGGGTTGAATTACTCTTCTGGGTCTAGAAGTCTCACTGTGCACTTATGTGGAAGTCCCCTGCTGGTAATCTCTACATGGATAAGAAATCCAACCCAACCCCCATGAAACTTTGACAGCTAGTTCCATTCACTGTGGTGGTCCTGCTGGCCATGGTTGTTAGCATTGCAGTCCTGCTGATCAACCTCAGAAGTAGGGGAAGTACAAGAAAGCAGGAATCCTAAAGTATGTGAACCATGAACTTCCAGATGTTCAAGGTGGATTTAGAAAAGGCAGAGGAACCAGAGAACAAATTGCCAACATCCGTTGGATCATAGAAAATGCAAGAGAATTCCAGAAAAACATCTACTTCTGCATCATTGACTACGCCAAAGCGTTTGTGTGGATTACAACAAAACTGTGGCAAATTCTGAAACAGATGGGAATACCAAACCACCTGACCTGCCTCTTGAGAAATCTGTATGCAGGTCAAGAAGCAACAGAATTGGACATGAAACAACTGGTTACAAATTGGGAAAGGAGTAAGTCAAGGCTGTATATCGCCACCTTGCTTATTTAACTTATATGCAGAGTGTACATTATGTGAAATGCTGGGCTGGATGAAGCTCCCAACAACATAAATGAGCTTAGTAGTAGGTTCTTTCTCATTTGCACCTCCAAGTGATAGTGTAGCATAGCAAATACCTTGATTGCAGCCTTGTGAGACCCTATGAGAAGATTCAGCTGAGTTGTATCTACATTCCTGACTCTCAAAGATTGGGAGATGTAGGTAACCACAAAGATGTTTATGGCAGCAGGAAAATTAATATAGTGCTTAGGCAACACTGAAAGTTGTACTTTCTTGTCCATTCCAGATAAAAACAACTTACCTTGAATGGTCCTTGTAAATAAGGAAAAAAGACATTAGCCAGATTGTGTGTGTGTGTGCTCAGTCGTGTCTACCTCTTTGCAACCCCATCAACTGTAATCCACCAAACTCCTCTGTCCATGGGATTTCCCGGTGAGAACATTGGAGTGGGTTGCCATTTTCTCCTCCAGAGGATCTTCCTGACCCAGGGATCAAACCCATGTTTGTGGCATCTCCTGCATTGGCAGGCAGATTCTTTACCACTGAGCCCACCTGGGTAGCCCAACCAAGTTGGTAGCTGCATATCAATTGACAAGGTCTGCAGGTGCCATGAAGGTCACCACATAATTAAGCTTACAATGACCCATAGTTCCCCAGTTTCCATCTGACTTCGGTGTTGGCCAACCTGATGAGTTTAGTAGGGATAGGATCGATTTCTCTACCTCTCTCTCTTTGAAGTCTTTGGTTAGATTCTATAATTCCCCCAGGGATGTTGTATTGCTTCTAGTTTATTATCTTGGTAAGGAAAGGAAGTTCCATGAACTTTCTTCAGACAGTCCTACCATAATGCCTCTTATTCCACAGTCAGAAAGTTAATGTGGGTTTCTTCCAGTTGCCAAGTATGTCTGTTCCAAGTATATATTCAGGAACCAAGGAAATAACCACAGGGTGAATTCCTGGACCATTTGGCCTCATTCTTGGTCAGGCTGGAGTTAACAACCCCATGTATATCACCTGACCCATGTATCATGTATCACCATAAACCTCTTTCTTAAATTAACTTCTGAACCACAGTGCCAGGAATTAAGGGCTGTTCTGAGACAATGTTTATTAATAACTATTTCATTTTTACAATATATAATACCTCTAATTAATGGCTTCAAGTCTCTGGGGAGGGTTAAGAGGAGGGTATATGGTGTGACTTAACTTCTGCGGGGTCCTTTTGCAAGGGACCTGGTTTCCACTTGTGACTCTGCATCTGTGAGCTAACTCAGATTTGGCAAGTGAGAAGGCTTTAAGTTCCTGGTGAGAAGTTAACTTGATGAGAAGGCTTTAACTCTGCACTGTGTGTTGGTGACAGACTTCTGGCTACAAGTCCTAGCATTTTTCCTGTTATATAAATTAAACATGGACTGCACACCTGTTTTGTTCCTGGGGGCACTGTAACCATTTAGCTGCTGCCAAATTATTCTGATGATAAATACGTCCCTGATGCCCTGTACGGGTAATGTACCCACCTTGTCTTTGATGCTTAAGTTTATCCTCTTAGACTGTGTTTCCTTGGCTCTCATCATCTCCATTGAAGCCTGGAAGCTATTCTTGATGACCACATTCCCTGCACTCTTACCAGGCTCACAAAGGAGAGTAATCACAGACCTTTGTAAGGTTGGTAGATGTTGTTCCTCCCTGCACTAATGCTCTCTGGGCTCTCTTGTGTAACATAGATGAGGAATGGCAGTATGAAATTCTCACATGATAAGTCCAGTTCGGCTCCCTAAATCATTATATTATTTCCTCCTTCCTTGCATATCAATGCCAAGAAGGCTCTGGCGTCTCAACCTTTAAATCCAGCTTTTGGTGCACCAATTAGATAATAATGATCACCACTTTCAGCTACATGAACTATTGTATTACCCTCTGTGGTCAAATACTTCAGGAATCCACTCTACACTTGGTTTTCCAGTTTCTTCTGGGTATGTAAGCTATTTCCTCTTGGGTCATAGTGTGTACCTGTCCCCCTGGATCATGCTGAGTTTTGACTCTAGTTATGAATCTAATGGCCAAAGGAGTTGGCTGTGGCAGGTCTTTAGGAGAATGAGCATAACCCTTCAAGAATTTTTCCATGTGAGATTATCATAAGATTTTTAAGCCAAAGAGGGCTAGTGTTCTTAGACACTGGAAAGCAAGCTATTTCCATCTGTATAGGAGCTCCTAATTACTAGTGGAGGGTTAGGGAGTAGGGAACGGGTCAAAATTGTTAGTTTCATTTAAGACCAACTAGATGCTCCATTCGAATTTCAGCATCTTATTCTTTACCCGTTAAGGTTTTAATTTACAAATGAGAAACTTGAGACTGAATTTAGCTGATTTTTGTAATTCAGCAGTGTACACAATTAAATTTTTAGTTTGACTTTCAACAGTGTCAGCTCTCTGGTTCTCACAGTGGGACTTAAGCTGAGAGTTAATGGACTTGAGCCTTTTATTTTCTAAGTGCTCAGTTGTCATCATTACTACCATAATGGGAGGAGGTATCCTGTGCTGTACTAAGTCATTTCAGTCATGGCAGACTCTTTCTGACCCTATGGACTGTAGCCCGCCAGGCTCCTCTTGTCTATGGGATTCTCCAGGCAAGAATACTGGAGTGGGCTGCCATGCCCTCCTCCAGGGGATCTTCCTGATGCAGATATTGAACTCATGTCTCTTATGTCTCCTGCATTGGCAGGCGAATTCTTTACCATTAGCACCACTTGGGAAACCCAGTGGCAAATATAGTAGCCAAAGTTCCAAAGGCATGTGCTTGAGTTGACACTTCATCATGATGAAACACAGCTGAAAAGTTCACTGGTTTTCTGAAACTGCTGTATGCCATATATTACTAGCATCCCATTTGCTTGGCCAGGAGCTCAGCCCTGTGCTTAATCCCTAGGATGTGACCAAACCAGTCCCCAAATCTCATCTTTACTGGTTTATCATTTGGAGCCATCCCCAGGACTATTTCTGTACCTGTCTAGATTCAGTTTGGAGTTGGAAATGAGAGAGTAATTTGAATTGGTAAAATGTATTATACATAATTACTAAACTATGATAGAAGAGTAACTATAAAGATGTAAAGATAACACTAAATCTTCTAGGACTGAAGGAGATTTCTCAAGGAAAGACAGCCTTGGAAGAGAGGGTTCCCTAGGCAGGAGTTCAGACCTTATTGGAGAAAGTGGAATTAGAGTCTATTAAGTAACAGAGAAGTTCACTGGATTGCCTTAACCAGAGCTGGTTCACAGTTACTGGGCAGCAGAAAACAGTACTGAGTTATAGCCGTGTTAAGCATGGTAGACAGTTGTACATGAAAGATGGGGGCACTGCTGGCAGCATGAGACCTGAAGCATGCCAGTGTCTGTGTCAGTAGGCCTGCATCAAAAGGGTAATCACTAATCCCAGGCTAGGGTATAAGGTTGCCAAAAGACTGCACGCCCTTGTCATGAGCTTGGGATAAACACCACTGGATTTCCTTTTATATAATTGCTACTATTGGACTATGCATCAAGAGCAAGAATAACTAGACTGACATATGAAAAGGAAGAGAGGCCCCTTTCCTCCTGCAGTGTTCTTCCAGAGCTATATGTGAATAAAGCTTAAATAGTGCTTACTGTGAGAGAAGTATCTGCTCATTAGTACAGAGCAGATAACTGAAGGGTAACTTTGGAGTTGAGGCACAGTAAACTGGTAACTAATGAAGATTTCCTTAAATGTCTGGTGTTGGCAGCTCTTTGCTTTCTTAAGAGAGAGGCAGGTTGGATGCTCTGTGTGTAGAGGTGGAGTTGGTATAGGTTTTCTGATATAAGATTTTATCTCGACTTTGCCCTTTTCCTCATGAATTCCATTTCTATATTTTTGTGTTGAGATTTGTTTCCCCATTCACCTTCCAGGATTTTAAATTTATTCTTTATAGTGATTATTCTTAAATTGGTCCAATGAATATTTAAATTTGATAGTCTTTTTTTTTTTTAACTTCCAGAAAGTCTTTTTATGGTTTAAATCTTCCGTTTCATATAAACGCGATTTTCTTTTTTCTTCTTGATTGCTGAGTCTTTTAGGCATTTTACTTTGCTTTGACTTCTTAAGGCTCGTTTTAATTTTGGTGGTCAAATCCAATGATTGGCATCCTTCCATTGCCAGAAATTCGTGTATAATGGGTGTTGCCATGGCCTCCATTCCTGTGAATATCACGCTAACCAGTAGTTCTACTAACTGGATAGTGTCTTCCCAGCTTTAGGAGGAGACAACTCACCTTATAGTAATAGTCCCCTGTAGTTCCTCTGAGGCCAGGAATATAAAAACTTTACATTAAGAGAACTGATATTTAAAATATCGTTTTAAGGTATTTGTATCATTTTACTTAGATATCACTATTATAGTACTCAGCTTCAGACCTAGATAGGTTATCATGTTAAACTGAAAAGTGTACTTGTTGAAAGTGCTTTCTATTTCAAAAGCTGAATAATACAAAACAAAAGAAAAACAGAACAAGATTAGTGTCAAGTAAAAGTATGAAAGTGGTTTATTTTTCTGAAAAATGACATTGAAATGATATTACAATATGTGATTCCATTCCTAACTCCAGAATAAAATCTGCCCTGTCACATGATGGGTCACAGCATTTATCTGAGTTTAAGAACAAATATCTCTAAGCAATAATACAGTTGAGTAAAAGGACAGTGATAAAGGTGATCAGATTGGCCAAAAACTGCAGTTAACACAAAAATCAACAACAAAGAGCAGCCTTTAGAAAACTCTGAAAAGAAGAATATTTTAGCTTATATCTGAGGTTAAAATAACAGTCTTGTTTCATGGAATAATAAAAAACTTTTCTCAGTCTACCTATATCGTATTTTATTTTTTTACTTTCATTCAGAGAAAACATGTATATGGTATTAGTAAAAGCAGTGTTGAAAAAAATCATCTAAATATTAATTTACAATGTAATGATTCTTGTTTGAAAAGAGGTAGGACCCTTTATTCATTTAAGATTCCTAGTTAGTCTTTAGTTTATGAAGCATCTATATTGCCATCTGTTTGTATTTCTTCAAAGCAAATGAATCTACTCTTAAGCAACAGTATAGAATACTAATTCTCTATGACCTTGTCTGTTTAACCAAGGTCCTATCAAATGGCTTGCTGAAAAAAGTATATTTATCTAATAGAATTTGAAGAATGTACACTCAGTGTGCTATGAAGATATCCATATTGAATTGATTATCTTTCTTTTAGGTTTACTTTATAAGACACTTAGAGGCAAATCTAAATTTTAAACTATGATATTTACTGTTCTGTTCCACATTTTTTCTGTTTCCTGTTCTTATCCTTGACATTTATTTTCTCTTTAGTTTTTCTTTCTCAGTTTTTAAGCTATACTTCTAACTACTATAAATTTGTTATACTGTCCTATATTTGTAGAATGATAAAGTGTATAGCAAATGTCATGATTTTTGTCACTTCACTGTTATCTGTGATTCAGGTGCTGGCTAATGGTTTTCTCTTTGAGGATCTATAACTTTTCAGAGATTATCATTTTAGTAAAGTCTTAGATTTAAACTTTCTGTAATGAATTAAGGACAAGCCTGTCAGTGTCACAGTTTGAATTTTTGCATATCTTTTTCTATGCTACTATAAATGCATGTGTGTGATATCTAAGAGTAGAATCATACAGTTCTCTTTTCACTTAACATGTCACAAATAACTTTATATCGTTAGTGCTAACATATTGATATATACCATTTGTATAGTTATATTTTATTCTGTACACATATAATGTAATTTAGTGAAACCTTCTTTTATAAATATTTTAGATTGATATTTTTGCCCCAGTAAGCAGTACTTAGAGTATCCAGGCGGGTGAGTATTTTTTCTTTGTGGGAAGAAGGCTGGATATAAATATTTATAGACAGAGGGCAGATTTTGGCAGAGATGACTGGCCACTTACCAAATTTATTTTTCCTTTTTCATAGTGGATAAAGTTCCAGGAGGGTACTGGCCAAAACAGACTTCATGTTCCCATTTATCTAGATGTGGCTAGTTTATACGATCATGCTAATGAAGTATTAGACAAAGTGTTGTATACTACTTCCAAAGCTGAATTATAAAAATCTACCATGCTTTTCTATGTTTTTTTTCTTCCATTATCTGGCTTTGGACTTCTCATGATCAACCTTGGAAGCCTCTTATAGAGGATAATCTTATATGACCTTATAAGGTGACAGAGGATGATAGAGCCTCTGTCACCTTAGCTCCCAGAATGATTGTGTGACTTGTATTTTATATGTTCTTCTCTCTGAGAGATTGTGGGTGTGTTATTAGAAATGTTTTTTCTTGTAATCTTGCAGTAATATCTTTCTCTGCTCCTTAACTGAGGGCAACCAACATTTAAATGTAATGTGTGTTTCTTAAGGTGGAAGCTTAAATCATTGGTTTAGAACTTTCTTTTATTATAAAGTGTGTGAAGCCATAAATTTCCCTCTAAGGACTGTTTTACCTGCATTCTACAAATTTTGATATATTGTACTTTCATTATCATTCAGTTCAAAATATTTCCTAATTACTAAAACATTTGGGATATTTCAGATAACGTTTTTGTTACTGATGTCTAATTTAAATCCATAATATTCTGAGAATTTTCCCTGTGTTTTTTTTATCCTTAAAAACTCATAGAGTCTTCCTGTTCGGTCTTTTGGTGAATGTTCAATGTATACCTAAAAGGAGTGTGTATTCTGTAATTGTTGGTGTTGTGATTGTATGTTGATTGGATCATGTTTATTAGAAGTGCTGTTCAAATCTTCTATATGTTTACTATTTTTTGTGTTTGCTTCTTCCCTCAGTTACCAATAGAGGTGTAGTAAAAATGTCACCTATGGTTGTATACATTTATTCTCCATTTTACTGTAACCTGTATGTGCTATTATATTCAAAGTATGTCTCTTGTAAATATCATGTGATTGATTTTTATTCAGTCTGGATTGTCTGTTTTTCAAGAGTAGTCTTTATTAGTCTATTTGCTTGGTTTTGTTTTAGTTTTCTTTGTGAAGTTTTTATGTTGCTTTTATTTGAAGGTATCTTTTTGCCATATACAAAATTCTAGATAGGCAGTTTTTTCTTTATTTTCTCCACCTTTATTGAGATATATGTGTGTGTTGAGGGGAGGGCAATACTAATTCATCCATGAGAGAGGAGGAAATCCTGCCATTTGCAACAACTTAGATGAACCTTGAGGCCATTGTACTAAGTGAAGTACATGAAAGAAGGACAAACACTGTGTAACACTTATATGTGGAATATTAAAAAAAGAAAAGATACTAAGTTATTTCCATATTTTGACCATTGTGAATGCAGTGAACATAACAGTGCAGATATTTCAATAAAATCCTGATTTTATTTCCTTTATATATATACCCATCAGTGGGATTTCTGGATTATGTGGTGGTTCTAGTTTTTAATTTTATGATGAACATCTGCACTGTTTTATGTAGTGGCTGTACTAGTTGACATTCACACTAACAGTGCACACTCTCACCAACACTTGTTATGTCTTATCTTTTTGATAATAACCATTCCAAAGTGGTGTGACATTAATATCTCATTGTGGTTTTAATTTGCATTTTCTATTTGATTAAATGATGTTGAGTGTCTTTTCATGTATTTCTTTGCCATTTGTATGTCTTCTGTGTAAAACTATTCAAATTCTCTGCCAACTTTTAATTAGATTGTTTTCTATTAAAGTTAGTGATTTATTAATTTGATTTAATATAGAAATGCAATTTTACATTGTATAGAAATGCAGCTGTTTTCTGTATGTTGGTTTTGTATCCTGCAACGTGTTGACTTGTTTTTTCATGGAGTCTTGAAGATTTTCTATATGGAAGGTCATTAGCTGCAAAAACATTTTTTTATTGTTCCTTTTCTATTTGGATACCTTTTATATACCTTTTAAAATACATTTTCTTTTTCTTGACTGATTGCTCTGGCTAGGAGAATTGAATAAGAGTGATGATAAGAGTGCACTTTTAATCTTTTATTCTATTAATGTGGTATATCACATTTATTTCCTTGCATCACTGGAACAAATCCTGCTTAGTCAAGGTATATGATCCTTTTACTATATTGTTGAGTTTGATTTGCTAATATTCATAGAGAATTTTTGCATCTGTGTTCATCAGGAATATTGGCCTTTTCTTGTGGTATTTTTTGTCTGGCTTTGGTATCAGAGTAATATTGGCCTCATAAAATGTGTTTGGAAGACCTCCACCATCTTCCTAGAATGTTTGTTGGAAGTTATCAATGAAGCCTTCTGGTGCTGGACTTTGTTGTGAGGTTTTTAATTACTGATTCAGTCTCCTTGCTAGTAACTGGTTAGTTCAGATTTTCCATTTCATCATGAGATAGTCTTACTAGGTTGTATGTTTCTAGGAATTACTCATTTTTTAAAATCAGGTTTAATTATTTATTTAAATATTTGGTCCCACCCTGCAGCATGTGGGATCTTAGTTCCCTGACCAGGGATTGAACCCACACCCCCTTTGTTGGAGGGCAGAATCTTAACCACTGTACTTCTGGGGAAGTCCTGAAATTTAGTAATTTTTTCCCTAGGTTCTCTAATTTGTTGGCCTATGATTGTTCACAGTAGTCTTTCATCATCCTTGCATTTTTGTGGACTCAACTGTAATACCTCTTTATTTCTGAGTTTGTTTATTTCAGTCTTCTTTTTTTCTTGTTGAGTCTAGATAAAGGTTTGTCAGTTTTGTTTACTTTTTCAGAGAACCAGTTCTTAATTTCTGCTTGAATCTTTATTATTATATTTCTGCCTCTCCACTAATTTTGAGCTTAGTTCCTTCAAGTTTCTTGAAGTATAAACTTAGGTTGTTAATTTGAGATTCTTCTTGTCTCTCGAGATGGGTGTTGATCGCAGTGAACTTCCTTCTTAGAACTGCTTTTGCTGTATCCCATAAATTTTGGTATGCTATATTTCCATTTTCATTTTTCCCAAGAGAAGGAGAAAGCAATAGAGAGGAACTACAAAAGCAGCTGAAAGCAGTTAATAAGGTTGCAGTACACACATACATATCAATAATTACTTTAAATGTGAATGTAGCAAGGTCTGTAATCAAAAGATACAGTAATGGATAACCAATTTCTATTTATTTATACCAATAAAAGTATATCTCTTTAATATATTCTGTGTTGAATTCTTCGATATAGTCATTGTATCCTTCAGTTTCAAAATTTGTTTGGTTCTTTTGTTTTTTGTTTCTTTGTTGAACTCATTTTGTTCTTGTATTTTTTTTTTCCTGATACATTAGTTGTTCATCTGTGTTCTCTTACAGCTCTCTGACCATCTGCAGAGTAATTATGTTGAATCTCCTTGTCAGGCAAAGATCTCCTGGATCGGCCAGTTACTGTAGGCTTACTATGTTCTTTGGTAGAGATATATTTCCCTAATTCTTCATAATCCCAGTTGCTTTGTTTTCATGTCTGTTCATTTGAAGAAGCAGTTAACCTCTTCCAGAATTTATAGACTGAATTTGATAAGGGTCAGCCTTTCACCTGTGAGTGAGAGTACACTAGAACATGCTGTGAGCCTTGGTATAGTGATGCAGGGTGACAATGTGGGGATCATGTGGTAGCTTGGATCCCTGTGGGCATGATGTATATTTAGCTCAGGCCATTGGGCTACACATGATTGACAACTGTGTGGTTCTTGCTCAGCACTGAGAGGAACCTTGTAGTAGTTCTAAGCAGTGCCTTCACTGTGATTTATCAGCTAGGAACCAAGGCAGGCTGTTGTAGAGGCCAGTTGCAGGCATACATACAGTGATGAGGGCCACTGCAGACAATAAGGATTGGTGCTAACTATGGTCTCATTGGCTAAACTGGAGTCCCTGGCCATCAGTGTCATCTCCTGTGGTTGCACACACTCCGCCCACATGTGCACACTGCTTTGAAGGCTGGCAGAGGTTATTGGGCCGGGTTGTGCAGTGCACAGCTTGGAGTGGCTAAATATAGGTGGACATGTTGGTACTGGCCAGTGACAGGAGGCAGAGCCTTATCTGGGCCCACAAGAAGCTATGGGGTGCCTTCGTTGTAGGTGCTCTCACTGGTGGCTGCATATCCCTCCCATCCCTTCTGTGCATGCTCACTGCAGTGGAGGCCAGTGATGGATGTCAGTCTGGTAGTGCACAGTTGGAGGGACAATCCCTGAGCATGAACACAGTGGTCTGGTTTAGTGTGGGTAGGTGGTGTTAGGATAGTATTTTGCATTTGTGCAGCTGCAACAGCCCCAGTTGGCTGCATGTGTGGCTCTCTGGCTCCTTGGTGGGTAGAGATTCAGGGGGCTGGCATCTTAAACTCTCACAGCTATAGAGAGCTATAACATATTATAATCTCCTCCCCCCATTGTGTTTGTGTGTTTATTTCTTTATTTTATATGTTTATAAAATATAAATATAAAATATCCTTATTTATATAGTAGCCACCATAGTGGCTACAGTGTAGGTTCAGTATTGGCGGGAGAAGGGTACAGAGAGGGACTCAGGTGGCTGGCATCAGTGAACACAAACACAAATACCTGTGGGGAAAAAGCTGGCAAGATCTGTAGGGGTGTACAGTGACTATGCTGGCCTTTGGCTTTCTCATTGGTGAAATTTGCTGAGTTTGTCTGAAGAGCCGTTCTCTGTGAACTGTGATGCCTCTGGCTGCTTCTCTGTTAATAATATTGCTTCTGCTTTTATTCCTTGTTCATAGCTGGGTCAGTAACATCTCAGATTGCTGGGCTTGGTGGGATGAAACCAAAGCAGAACCTCTGTACAATGCACTGTGAAGCTAGGGAAGCTGGTCAGTCACCCCACACTCCTTTTCTTGGCAAGAAGAATTCTTTTTAACTGTGAAAAATTTCTTCTTAGCACTGAAGGGTGCCAGTTTGGGGGATGGGATGATGCAGGCAAAATGAAGTTAACCTTCCTTTTCTTCTAATGTGAATGTTCTCAGTTTTGTTGTTCTTAAAACTTCATAAGTGGACTATAGAGATCTCCTGGATCTTTTTTATTCTTGGATAGCTGTTCAGTCATTTTTTTTTTTTTTTTTTTTGAAGATTTAGTTATTTATATATGGCTGCACTAGGTCTTCCTTGCTGCATGAGGACTTTCTCTAGTTGCAGCAAGCAGGGGCCACTTTTCATTGGGGTGCGTGTGCTTCTCATTGCAGTAGTTTTTCTTGTTGTAGAGCATGGGCTCTGTAATTGCAGCATATGGGCTTAGTTGCTCCGCAGCATATGGAATCTTTGTTCCTCAGCCTGGGATGGAATCCATGTCCCCTGCTTTGGCAGGAGAACTCTTAACCACTAGACCACCAGGGAAGCTCCAGACAATTGATTTTTGTGGGATGATGGAGAAGCTGGGTTTTATCCCAACCAATAGGTAATTTTTCTTTCTTTCTTTAAACATATCATTCCATTATTCACTGGCTTTTATTATTTTCTATGAGAAGTGTGCCATATATCTTATCCTTTTATCTCATGTATGTACCCTGTGGGTTTTTTTTCCTCTTTATTAAATGTTGCCAGCTATTTAGTTTTGATGTGCCTTATGAAGTTTTTTACTTTATCCTCTTCACCTATCAGCCAAAGCTCTGTAAATTATGACAAGTTGTATCATCCACCTGCTTGTGTCCATACTTGGGAATGTCTCTAACAGTTATCAGTCTGCCAGTCTAAAAGGCTTATCTTTCTGGAGTTAACTGTTTAGATTCTTTGGTCCCTACACTCTGATAACTTTTAAAATGTATAACTTTGTTTCCTTCCAGATGAATATCAATTATATCAATATCATTTATTAAATGAACCACTCTTTTTTCCATCTAAAATTGAAATATCTCCTCTATTATAGCTTAAGTTTTAAATATACCTGTATCTATTTCTGTGCTCTGCTGTCTTATATGACTTTTCTTGTCCTATATTGCTTTCAATATACATTGTTTTCAGTATTCTTGTATTTTTTAATATTCTAATGCAAGTCCCTCCTCACTAGTGTTACTTATTCAGAATGTTTTGGGCTCTTCATATATAACTGGTGGGATTATAAATTTATATTTGTATTATACGCTGGGAGCTAAAGAAATTTAGTCACAGTATTGAGTGCATTCACAATGCCGGGTCCCATGTAGAAGTGGGGAAATGGCCTCCTCTGTTCTTTGTGCCATACTTTGTTACCTGGGTTACAAAGCATTTCTACTTTACTCCTGAGTCTCAAAGTCACTGTTGACCTGCTTTATCCATTCTTAGGCCTTACCACCATGCTTAGCCAACAGACCCAAACACAATATGCAACAGAGCTGAACCTTGAATAGATAATAAGCTGTTCATTTTACTCATTTTCTTTTTACCCTCTACTACCATCCAAGAAAAAGAAATGCAACAAGGCAAAATGGTTGTCTGCAGAGGCCTTAAAATGAGCTGAGAAAACAAGACCAAGTGAAAGGCAAAGGAGAAAGGGAAAGATATACCTAACTGAATGCAGAGTTCCAGAGAATAGCAAGGAGAGATAAGAAAGCCTTCTTAAGTGAATGATGCAAAGATATAGAGGAAAACAGTAGAATGAGAAAGACTAGAGATCTCTTCAAAAAAAACTGGAGATACCAAGAGAACATTTCATGCAAAAATGGGCACAATAAAGGACAGAAGCAGTATGGACCTAACAGAAGCAGAAGATGTTAAGAAGAGGTGGCAAGAATATGCAGAGGAACTGTACAAAAAAGACTTCAATGACTCAGATAACCACGATAGTGTGATCACTCACCTAGACCAGACATTCTGGAATGTGAAGTCATGTGGGCCTTAGGAGGAATTAGTACAACTAAAACTAGTAGAGGTGATGGAATTCTACCTGAGCTATTTCAGATCCTAAAAGATGATGTTGGCAAAGTGCTGCACTCAGTATGCCATGAAATTAGGAAAACTCAGCAGTGACTACAGGACTAAAAGAGGTTAGTTTTCATGCCAATCAAAGAGGGCAATGCCGAAGAATGTTCAAACTACCACACAGTTGTGCTCATTTCAAATGCTCACAAGGTAATACTCAGAATCAGCGTGAACCGATAACTTCCAGATGTACAAGCTGGATTTAGAAAAGGCAGAGGAATCAGAGATCAAATTTCCAACATCCGTTGGATCACAGAAAAAGCAAGGGAATTCCAGAAAAACATCTACTTCTGCTTCATTGATTATGCTAAAGCCTTTGACTGTGTGGGTCGCAACAAACTGTGAAAAATTCTTGAAGAGATGGGAATACCAGACCACCTTACCTGTCTCCTGAGAAACCTGTATGCAGGTTGAGAAACAGCCATTAGACTTGGACGTGAAACAATGGACTGGTTCAAAATACGGAAAGGAGTACTTCAAGGCTATCTGTTGTCAACCTGCTTATTTAACTTATATGCAGAGTACATCATGCAAAATGCTGGCTGGATGAAGCACAGGCTGTAATCAAGATTGCTGGGAAAAATATCAGTAACCTCAGATATGCAGATGACACCACCCTAATGGCAGAAAGCGAAGAGGAACTAAACAGGCTCTTGATGAAGGTTAAAGAGGACAGTGAAAAAGCTGGCTTAAAACTCAACTTTGAAAAAACTAACATAGCACCTGGTTTCATCACTTCATGGCAAATAGATGGGGGAAAAATGGAAGCAGATTTTGTTTATCTTAGTCTCCAAAATCACTGTGGATGGTGACTGCAGGCCATGAAATGAAAAGAGGTTTGTTCCTTGGAAGCAAAGCAGTGACCAACCTAGACAGCATATTAACAAGCAGAGACATCACTTTTCCAGCAAAGGTACATCTGGTCAAAAGCTATGGTTTTTCTAGTAGTCATGTACGAATGAACTTTTGAACTGTTGTATTGAAGAGGACTCTTGAGAGTCTCTTGGACTGCAAGGAGGTCAAACCGATCAATTCTAAAGGATATCAACCCTGAATATTCTCGGGACGGGCTGATGGTAAAGCTGAAGCTCTAATACTTTAGCCACTTGATGAAAAGTGCTGCCTCATTCAAAAAAACCCTGATGCTAGGAAAGATTGAAGGCATGAGGAGAAGGGGACCACAGAGGACAAGATGGTTGGATGGCATCACCGACAACTCAATGGACATGAGTTTGAGCAAGCTCCAGGAGACGGTGAAGGACAGGGAAGCCTGGCATGCTACAGTCCATGGGGTCACAAAGAGTTGGACATGACTGAGTGAATGAACAGAAATAAATGTATGAATGTGAGAGTTGGACCATAATGAAGGCTGAGCACAGAATTGATGCTTTTGAATTGTGGTGTTGGAGAAGACTGTTGAGAGTCCCTTGAACAGCAAGGAGATCCAACCAGTCTATCCTAAAGGAAATCAGCCCTGAATATTCATTGGAAGGACTGATGCTGAAACTGAAGCTCCAATACTTTGGCCACCTGATGGGAAGAGCCAACTCACTGCTAAAGACCCTGATGCTGGGAAAGATTGAAGGCAGGAGGAGAAGGGGACGACAGAGGAAGAGATGATTGAATGTCATCATCATCTCAATGGACATGAATAAGCTCTTGGAGATAGTGGATAACAGGGAAGCCTGGTGTGCTGCATTCCCTGGGGTTGCAAAGATTCAGACACAACTGAGCAACTACCACCACCATTGTATTTTTTTTATACTCTAAAAACAAAATCTACCAGATACTAATGTGTTGAGAGAAAGTTGTTATATACACCAGCTTTTAATAAAGGGTCTTCCCCTTAAACATAGAAGGAAATATGATTGCTCCTTAGATCACTAAAGAAGAGAAATGTTCAATCAGAATGGGTTAAAATAAAAAGGCTGATGAGATCTAGAGTTGGTGAGGATGTGGAGCACCAAATATCAATACCATTTGTTGCTGGAGGAAGTATAATTTAATATACCTGTTTTGGAAAACAGTATGACATTGTGTAGTAAACTTCAGTATATATGTATTGTTTGTTAATAAGTCTGCTACTAGGTATGTATACAGCAGAAAAAAATGTTTATGTGAAAAGATGTGTATAGTTGTGTTCATAATAATTTTATTTACAATAGCCCTAAAATGGAAACAACTCTCATGTGCATCAATAGTAAATTGGGTTATAAGATAAAGTATGTTAATTCAATGAAACACTGTCCAGCAGTGCAAACAAGGAATTACTAATAACACATAGTAACATGACTGAATCTCACTGATAAAACATTGAAAGAAATCAAACACAAAACACAATAGTATTTACATGAATTTCAAAAGCATATCTATTGTTAAGGAATAATAATTAAGTTATTTGCTTGCTGAATGATTACTAACTGGAAGGAAACATGAGGCAGCCTGTTTTAGTTCTGGAAATGTTTTTTATATTTGCATTTTGGTTATGGTTATACAGGTGCATGTATATGTAAACTTTCATTGAGGAATAACTTAAGATTTCTGCATTAATTATACATAATTGTAGCTAAGTACAGAAATAAAAGTTTATTTAAAACTTTTTAAAAAGTAATTTTTATCTATTTCTTGTGCTTCCCCTTTACCCCCAGCAAAACCCTCAATAGTTATGCCTGGTAGTATGCTAAGTGGAATTACATTGTTTATCTAACAATTTGGAAAGACTTTCTTGATGCAGCATGAAGTATTTCTAATATGGAACTCATTTAAGTCATTTTCTGTAAACTAAAGGTGTTTTTATAATGTTCTTCATTGAAATTTATATACTCCTTCAATTTGTTTTTAGATGATTTTAGTTGTGAGCAGCCTTCTCAATCCGATTATATTTTATAATATTGCTAATGTTCAAATTTGATTTTGTACTTTTGTCTTTTGTCAGTTGTCAAATTTTTTATTAGTCTTTAGATCGCATTAGTAGAGACTCAGTAGAAAAGGAGAATTGTTGTTATTGATATTTTACTAATTTTTGCATAAACTAAAATTTTTAAAATATGTGTTAAATGCTTAGTGATGCATCCTTGCCTCATTCTTCTTGGAGCTGAAAAGTGTTAAGGTTTCTACAAGAAATATGTTTTGGCCTTTGTCTTTATGTTGTCTACCAACATATCACATAACCCTAGTTTTTCTAGACATGTTTTTATTAAGCATGGCTCCAGGATTTTTATCAGATACCTTTTGAGATCTGGTATTATAATCATTTATTTTTCTTCTTTACATTGATGACTAATTGAATTGAGTTCCTAATATTGAATCATACTTGTATTCCTGGGAAAAAATGTATTTTATTATATATGGTCTTAATTTTATATTATATATATAATTTTATATATATTACATATGTGATTTAATTAAGTAGTTTTCTTGTTTAAATAGCTACACATAGAAAAACAGTAATTTATCGAAAATTCATTTGCTGTAATATCAATTAAAAACTTTTTCATTTTTTTTTTCCCCCCACAGTCTGTGGTCGATGACTGGATTGAATCATATAAACAAGACAGGGACATTGCACTTCTGGATTTAATCAACTTTTTTATCCAGTGTTCAGGATGTCGAGGTACAGAATGTTGAAATAAATGATATACATTGAGACTGTCAGTCCAGCAGTTTCAAATTTACTTTACCTTGTGTTAATCATTTTATAATTCATTCTGGAATTAATTACCAATCTTTTGTGGTAAAATTATATTATTTAAAAATATTTCTCTTTTTCCTAATTCAATCTTACTCATAATTTAATGCTTTGAAGGAAATTTGAAATTAAGGAGTTTGTGAAAAGACTTTTTAGATCATAAGATTTTATAATTAATATTTTCTGATATTATTTGTATCTGTGCTCTATATTGTGAACTGTGCCAGTTGCTAACATTTATTACTTTGAATCCTCATCTTGTAGGTGAAGTGCTTGAAGCTTAAATATTTGAAGGTGACATAAATATGAAAATCAGGTTTAAGTTTACAATCATTTGGAATCCATAGACAATTTGTTGAAAAGTGAAGGTATTTTTATCATATTAGTAGGTAACTGATAGAGACCTTTTTTCTCTAGAATAAATATTAACAGGTTAAATTGTACTGCATGGGATAAATCAGTTGGTAAACACTATTCTTTGCTTATCAGTGCAGAAAGGTGATCTATTGAGGTCACTGATCAAATTGATTTCTTGATGGCTTTCTTATTTCTGATCAAGTTATCACTCACCATATTAACATAAGAATTTTATCAAATATTTACAAAGTACCTAGGTTATTGTTCCAAAATAAATATATATATATACTATCAAGACAGTCTCTGCCCCAGTAACTATTAGAATATGCTTAATTTTTATTTATTTTTTTAATAATTTCTGCTCTAATTTTTTTTTAATGTCCTTTCTACTTTGAGTTTGTTTGCTATTTATTCATTTGGCCATGCTATGCAGTGTGTGACATCTTAATTCTCCAGCTGGGAATCCAGTCTTTTGCCTACTACAGTGGAAGTGTGAAGTCTTGATCACTGGACCACCAAGAAAGTCCCTGTTGAGTTTTTAAAGAAGGATGTTTTGCAAAGAAAAGGAGGGAAATAATACCAGTAGTTCAGTGAACTGCTCATTACCAGGAGAATAATAAAATTGGTTACAATTAAATGACTGTTTCAGCTTGGCAGTGTATGTGCCAAGCTGTGTGCCTTACATACATTAGCTCGTTTGATATTGGTTTGACACTTTTATTAGTCAGATGGGATTTTTATTCTGACGTTGAAGTAACTAAGGATTCAGGGCTTAGGTTAGTTTTTGGACATCATCCAGTTTTTAAGTGCCAAATTAACGATTTAGATTCAAGCTTGTCGCTATCTGTAGTCTCCATGTCTAACCACAAGGTGTAGTGTAGGAATAACAAGGAGGAGCTTCTGATTCAACCTAGGCTGTGTGTTTCTGTGTATGTGTGAATGTGGGGATATTTGTAAGAAAGTGCATCTCGAAGGAACAAACTTGATACTGGAACTGAGGTGTTGAGTAAGAGTAAATTAAGGTGGAAGAGAAAGGTCCAAGTTGACAGTTGATGTAAAAATTCCAGAAGAAGAGAAAGTATAGCACACTCTAGTGCATAAAGAGAGTGTGTGGCTGCAACCTGGAGCATAGAGGTGGGTGAGGATTGGCAAGAGATTAGTTTATTTGAAGGATTAGTTTATTTTACAGTCTTAAACTGGGAAAGGCAAGTACTGAGTAATGTGCTTTACGTATGTAGTCTTGTCTAATCTATGTAAGTGTCCTGTTAGAATGAGTTTCAATTTTAAAACAAATGGCAGTCTTAAAATTTTTTGCTTTTGTAAATCGTTCGTATCGTTCAAAAAAAAAAAAACAGAAATGTAAATCAAAAAGCCTTTACTACTTCTTGCCTTCCCATCTATCTCCACAGAGTTACTTATTTCTTAACTGCTTTGTTGTATATCCATCTGTCTGTCTGAATGAGTAGGAAATGTATACTCTTTTCTTCCTCACTCCTCTCATACAAAAGATAATGGTGTATAGAGAACTTACTTGGTTTCCTGCCTTCCCTCCCCTTTCCTCTTTCTTTCCTTCCCTCCCTTCCCTCACATTTCTCCCCTTCCTCTCTTCCCCTTCCTTTTCTTCCCTCTCTCCCCTCCTCTCCATTTCCTTCCTTCCCTCTCCCTCTTTTCCAGCATCAAAGCATTCCTTTTTATGTATGTACAATTTATTTAACTATTTGTCTGTTAACAGTGCATTGACTATTATCTGTTGTCTTTTGCTCTTACAGTGAGTAATTTCATGTGTACCTCATTTGTTCTTTGTGGCAGAATGTCTGTAGGTTATTATATTTTTAATTATGTTAGATATTGCCAAATTTCCTGTTACGGAAATTATGTCCATTTTTACTCCTATCAGTATATATGACAATATCTGTTTCTAAGTGTTTTTATCAAGTATTTTTATTGGTCTTATGAATGACTTAAAAATACATCATATGATTTTTTTTTAATTGAGGTGAAATTCACTTAAACAGTTAACCATTTTAAAGTGGGTGGTTTATTAGTTTTTAGCACATTAACACTGTTGTACAACCACCTCTTTTTGATATCAAAACTTATTTTTTATCATCCCAGAAGAATACTTATCATTAACTAGTCACTTCACATTAGCCTCTTCCCTGCAGTTCTTGGCTACCTCTAATCTGCTTTCTGGTCCTATGTTCTAGTCATTTTATGTAAAAGGAGATTGTACAGTATGTGACCTTTTGTGTCTGATCTCTTTAACTTAGCATATCTTTGAGATTTCTCCGAGTAGTAGCATATATTGACAAAATTCATTTCATTGTGTGTATATATTACAATTTGTTTATCCATTCATCCATTGATGGACACTTGGACTTGCACTTTTTGGTTGTTGTGAATATTGCTACTATGAATATTTATGATCAGGTATCTATTTGAGCACTTTTTTAAAAATTCTTTTGATATAAATACCTGGGAGTGAAATTGCTGGATCATATGGTAATTCTATTTTAAGTTTTTGAGGAACTGCCAAACTGTTTTCACAGCAGCTGCACCATTTTAAATTCCAGAAATATATGAAGACTCTTATTTCTCCACATCCTCTAAAACATTTTTACTTTCCAGTTTTAAAATTTTAATGTCCTAGGGGGTATGAAGTGGTATTTTTTTATGGTGTTTGATTTGCATTTTCTTTATTAACAGTGACTTTGGCAACTTTTTGTGTTTTTGGCAATTTGTCTTTTTTGAAGAAATGTGTATTTGAGTCCTGTGCTTATTTTGAAATTAGATGGTTTTTATTTTGCTGTGAGTTATTGTATTAGAGTTCTTTGTATATTCTTGATATTAAATCTTTTATCAGATACATAATATGGAACTGTTTATAACTTGCAACTACTCCCACACTGTAGGTTGTCTTCTTCCTTTATTAAAGATGTCCTTTGATGGACAAAAGTTTTAAATCTTTGTGAAGTCCAACTTTTTTTTCATTTCTTTTGCTCATCCTTATGGTATCAAGTCTATGAATCCGTTGCTAATTCTAAGAGCATGAAGACTTACCTCCGTATTTTCTTCTAATAGTTTTATAGTTTTAGATCTTACATGTAGGTCATTGATCCATGGTTAAGTTTTGTATTTGGATGATTTTAATTTGTATTTCTCTTACGTGTGTGACTTGAGAGCCATTTTTATTTCTTTTTTTTCAGTTTTTTGTTCATATCCCTTGCTTATTTTCCTTTCAGCTATCTTCATAGTTCCTGAAAAGGCATTTAACAAAACAGATTTTAAAACATTTTAGACTGAGATGCATATTTTCTTAATATGTTTAAAAGAGAAAGCTCACTGTCTCTCATATTAGTTCAGTATAATAAAAATCTAAAATAGATTCAAGTACCTGTGAACATGTAGTAAGCAGATACTACTAGCACATATGAAAGAAGACAGCTGCAAGATACAACTATACAATATACCATTTTTCATCTATCAGATTGATAAAAATTATAAGTTATAATCTCTGTTCTTTAGGCTGTGAGGAAACAGACACTCTTATATTATTTGTTGGAATAAAAGTGCATACATATCTCATAGATAGAAATTTGACATTATCTACCAAAACTCCCTTATAGCTCAGTTGGTAAAGAATCCACCTGCAATGCAGGAGACCCTTGTTCGATTCCTGGATCGGGAAGATCTTCTGGAGAAGGCATAGGCTACCCACTCCGGTATTCTTGGGTTTCCCTTGTGGCTCAGGTGGTAAAGAATCTGCTTGCAATGCGGGAGACCTGGGTTTGACCCCTGGGTTGGGAAGATCTCCTGGAAAAGGGAAAGGCGACCCACTTTAGTATTATGGCCTGGAAAATTCCATGGACTGTACAGTCCATGGGGTCGCAAAGAGTTGGACACGACTGAGCAACTCTCACTTTCACCAAAACTCCATATGTTCTTATCTTTTGACCTAGCTATACTGTTTCTCAGAGAGGGCAATGGCACCCCACTCCAGTACTCTTGCTTGGGAAACCCCGTGGACAGAGGAGCCTGGTAGGCTACAGTCCATGGGGTCGCGAAGAGTCGGACACGACTGAAGCGACTTAGCAGCAGCATACTGTTTCTAGAATTTTGCTGTTAAGATACATTTCCATTTTGCAGAAATAAATGCACAGGGTTATTCAATAACATATTATTTGTAGTTGTGAAATATTGGAAACAACCTAAATGCCAATGTATAGGACAGTGATTGAATAAACTGTGGCAAAACTTATTCAATGGAGCTTTTTGGCATGCCAAAAAATTATGAGGAAAAACTGTGGGCTAATGCAGGGAGATTTTCAGGATACATTTATTTAAGTGCAAGAGAATGTATAAAAGTATTCAACTTTTTTTTATTGGAACGAAGGGAAATAATAGAATATACACATGTATCTGGCCACTTGAGCACAAAGAAACAAAGGGAAGATAAGACACAGAACAATGATTGACTACCTGTAGGGTATGTGTGTATGTAAATGGAGTGGAAAACTTACAGGGAATTGGGGTGGAGGGATGATATTTACTGGAATATACTTTTTGAACAGTCTTGACTTTGGGAGTTATCTTCATGTTTCATATACTGTGAAAAAAAGAAAAATCAGTGAAGATGGACGGAAAATGCAAGACTTGGATGCACTCAGAATAGATGAATCATGCATAAATAACTTATGCTGAAGAGTGTAAAAAGTACAAACTAAATTTTGAACTCAGTGCTTATACTCCAAAACTAGTGGGGGAAAGTGAAAAACATAATATTTACCTCCTCAGATTGTCTCCTTACAAGATATATATTATGAATAAAATGGTACTTTACCTGTACAAACTTAATAGACACCACCTTAAACAAATTATGAAAGCAAACAGTGCAAACAGCTATAGAACCAGTTGATAGCATGTACTTCATGGTAGGCACTTATAAGAATTCAGCCTCATTTTTGTATTATTCTAGCCTATAGTACAGAGTCTGAAACTACTCATGAGAAAACTGGGCAAGCTCAAGTTGAGATACATTTTTCATAATAACTATCCTGTACTCTGTAAGAGTGTCCATGTCACGAAATAGAAATGACTAAGTAAACTGTTCCAGAACTGAATGCAATACATGGTCTTAGATTTTTCTTTTGACACAAAGAACATTATTGAGACAAATACTAAATTCCAAAATCAGTTCTGTGAATTAGAACATATATATTATATTGTTAATTTCAACTTTCTGATCATTGTTCTGTAGTTGTATTAGATTTTTCTTTGCTTTGGGTAAATATATACAGGAGTATTGATGAATAAAGGGATATGTGAAGAGGGAAAGGATAAAAAAGGTAAAATGTTTACATCTGAGAATTTGGTGATGGATATTCAGAATCCCATGTACTTTTCTTATAACTTTTTTGTAAAGTCTGGAAAGTGAAAAATGGAAGGATAAAAAATGCTTTTAACCCCAAAGCCAGCATCACGCTCAAGGGAATCTAGTAGAATACTTTTCACTGAAGTCAAACAAGACAAAGATGCCCATTTTCACAACTGCCAGTTAATATTAGCCATATAAGCCAGCATGTTTGTGGTGAAGCCATTAAAGTGAAGTATGGGACGGGGGCGCCTGGTGGGCGGCCGTCTATGGGGTCTCACAGAGTCGGACATGACTGAGGTGACTTAGCAGCAGCAGCGTGTATGATCACTATTTGAGAGTAATATTGAAAGTTGAGAAATTTCAAGAGGAATAGTTTGCAAAGCTAATAAAAACAATATAATAATTCTGAAAGAGATCAAAATAGCAGAGTACAAGGATGCTGAGCTCCCTTCTCCCTGAGGGACATCTCATAAATACAGTACATGTGTGGCTACTGTTACTGAAACAAACTGTATACTGATAGAACAGCCTTTCTGTAACCAAGACTGCAAAGAAAGATTCACACAGAGTTGAGTAGGAAGAGAGGAGAAATGATCAGTTCCGGACTTGCACCCCTAGCAAGGAGAGTATATCACAAGCTCAAGGATCCTTCCTAGGGTGTGAGACATTTGAGCTACATATTTGGCAACCCAGATTTGGGGTCTGTTACCAGGAAGATGAGTCCCCTTAGCTGGTTTGAAATCCAATAAGACTTACCATATGGCTATACAAAACCAAAATTCCACTTGTGATGGTTGTATACAAACACTTGCTTCCCCTCGGGAACAAGGTGGAGGAAGCAGATTTAAAATGACCTGAGACTGACTGATTTCCTGCAACTGTCCCATTGCACACTCTAGCTTGCACTGGGTACTTTCTCCGGCCCCCCTTCCTCTAGCACCATACTCTCCTAGGGTGAAGGCTGCGATTGCCAGGTAGGGTGAGGACTTGGAGATTTGGACCTAGCTCAGACTCAGTCTTATGTCAGAACAGAGCGAGGGCAGTCCAGGACTGGATGGCTTCACAGGAGAATTCTACCAAACATATTAAGAATAGCTACAACCTGTCCTTCTCAAACGTTTCCAAAAAGTTGAAGAGGAGGAAACATTCCTAAATTCATTCTGTAAGGCCACTAATGCACAAAGACTGCCCCCACCCCAAATACAAGCCAATATCTCTGATGAATATAGCTACAGAAATCTCAAGAAAATATTAGAAAACCAAATTGAGCAATCATCAAAAGGATCATACACCAAGATCAGAATTCAGCAATCAGAAGGATCATACACCATGATCAAAGTTCAGCAATCAGAAGGATCATACACCATGATCAAAATTCAGCAATCAGAAGGATTATACACCATGATTAAGTTGGTTTTATACAGGGATACAGGGATGGTTCTGCATTCATAAATTAATATACCACATTCATAAAAAGAATAAAATTACACAATCATTTCAGTAGACAGAATTCAGCATTTATTCATTCATGATAAAAACTCTCATCAAACATTAAAGTCGCTTAGTCATATCTGACTCTGCAACCCCATGGACTATGGAATTCTCTAGGCCAGAATACTGGAGTATGTAGCCTTTCCCTTCTGCAGGGGATCTTGCCAACCCAGGGATTGAACTCAGGTCTCCCGCATTGCAGGTGGATTCTTTACCAACTGAGTTATCAGGGAAACATCTTCCTGTATTGCAGGAGGATTCTTTACCAACTGAGTTATCAGGGAAACCTCAAACTTGATATGAAGGATATATGGCAGTATAATAAGGTTTAAGTATGACAGACACACAGCTTTTAGGTTAGTGCAAAAGTAATAGCGGTTTCAGAGCCTGAATTTTAAATCATTATAACTAGGCACAGACACATCTTTATTAAACAAAAAAGGAACCATTAACTGTCAACACATTTTTGCCAGTGAAAAATAAGTTTATTCCTGTAGCATAAATATCCGTGCTTTGGGATTCGGTGAACTCTGGGAAAGCATTTTCTTTGTCCTGCTGGTTGTGGAAACATTTTCCTTGCAAAAAGTTGCCGAGATGCTTGAAGAAGAGGTAGTTGGTACTGGTGAGAGGTCAGGTGAATATGGCTGATGGGCAAAAATTTGTAGCCTGATTAATTTAACTTTTGAAATGTTGGTTGCGTGACCTGTGGTCAAGCATTGTTGTGGAGAAGAATTGGGCTCTTTCTGTTGACCAGTGCTGGCTTTAGGCATTCCAGTTTTTGGTGCATCTCATCAAGTTTGTGTACATGAGTAAAAAATTCTTATATTTGTGTTTCCAAAATTTTTATTTCTGAACTTTAGGTATTAAAAGAAATCATTGTAAGTATAGTCTTCATTTTTTCTAAAGTAGACTTTATTTTTTATAGGAGTTTGAGGTTTACAAAAAAATTAAGTGAAAATTACACAGTTCCCATATACCCTCTTCTCCCCTCAGTTTCACCTGTTAACATCTTGTACATTTGTGAAAATTGATGAAACAGTATTGATACATTATTAACTAAAGTCCTTAGTTGACATTAGGGTGTGTCCACTGAAAAAAATGCACAATCTAAAAGTTGAGAATTATGTTTTATTTTGTGAACTTGCTGAGGACCTAACCCTAAAACACAGCCTATGAGATAGCTCAAAGGGACTACTCCAAAGAGGTAAGGGAGGAACCAGGATATATAGGAGTTTTTGCACCAAAAACTAAATATTAGTATTTTATTTTGTCTTGTTTTTAAATTGCAGGATAATTGCTTTACAGTATTGTGTTGTTTTCTGCTGTACAACAACTCATATCCGCCGTAATTATATATAACCCCTCCATCTGGACCTCCCTCCCACCCCACTGCATCCCACCCCTCTAGGTCATAACAGAACCCTGGCTGGCCTCTATATGTTATATAACAGCTTCCCACTAGATATCTATTTTAAACATAGTAGTGTGTATACGTCAGTGCTGCTCTGTCAGTTCGTCCCACCCTCTCCTTCTACCACAAGTTCAATCTCTACATCTGTGTTGCTATTCCTGCTCTGCAAATAGGTTCATCAGTAATGTTTTATCTTGATTCCATATATGTGCATTAATATACAGTATTGTTTTTCTCTTTCTGACTTCACTCTGTGTAACAGGCTTTAGTTTCATCCACCTCTGTTCATCTGACTCACGTTTGTTTGTTTATGGCTGAGTAATATTCCATTGTATATACATACCACACCTTCTTTATTGTTCATATGTTGATGGACAGCTAGGTGGTTCCCATGTCCTGGCTAGTTAACATAGTCCTGCAGTGAACATTGGGGTACATGTGTAAAAATTATGGTTTTCCCAGGTTTGTGCCTAATAGTGAGATTGCTAAGTCAGAGGGTGGTTTTAATCCTAGTTTTTAAGGACTCTCCATACTGTTCTCCGTAGTCAGTGTGTCAGTTTACATTGCCACCAACAGTACAAAAAGGTTCCCTTTTCTCCCCATCCTCTACAGCATTTATTGTTTGTAGATTTTTGAATGATGTCCATTCTGACTGGTGTAAGGTGGTACCTCATTGTAGTTTTGATTTGCATCTCTCTAATAATGAACAGTGCTGAGCTTCTTTTAATGTGTTTATTGGCCATCTGTATGTCTTCTTTGAAGAAATACCTGTTTATGTCTTCTGCCCCTTATGGGATTTGGTTGTTTGTTTTTCTGATAATTTGCTGCATGAGTTGCTTGTTTATTTTGGAACTTCTTTGTTGCTTCACTTGCAGTTATTTTCTCCCATTCTTAAGGTTGTCTTTTCACCTTGCTTATACTTTGCTGTGCAAAAGCTTTTAAGTTCAATTAGATCCCATTTGTTTATTTTTTTTATTCTCATTACTCTAGGAGGTGGGTCAAACTGAATCTTGCTGTGATTTACGTCAAAGAGTGTTCTGCCTATGTTTTATAATTTATGGTTTCTGAACTTATATGTTGGTCTTTAATCCATTTTGAGTTTATTTTTATGTGTAGTGTTGTTAAGTGTTATAATTTCATTCTTTTACTCATAGCTGTCCAGTTTTCCCAGCACCACTTACAGAAGAGACTGTCTTTTCTCTATTGTATATTCTTCCCTCCTTTGTCAAGGATAAGGTGTCCATCAGTGTGTGAGTTAATCTCTGGACTTTCTTGTTCTATTGATCTGTATTTCTGTTTTTGTGCCAGTACCACACTGTCTTGATTACTATTCCTTGGTGGTATGGTCTGAAGTCAGGAAGGTTGATTCCTCCAGCTCCATTTTCTTTCCTAAGATTGCTTTGACTATTTGGAGTCTTTGGTGTTTCCATACAAACTGTGATATTTTTTCTTCTAGTTCTGTGAAACATGCCATTGGTAATGTGATAGCGAATGCATTGAATCTGTAGATTGCTTTGGGTAGTATAGCATTCCCATCCAAAAACATGGTATACCTCTCCATCTGTTTGTGTCATCTTTGATTTCTTTCATCAGTGTTTTAAAGTTTTCTGTATACAGGCCTTTTGTCTCTGTAGGTAAGGTTGTTCCTATATTTTTTATTCTTTTTATGGCAGTGATGAATGGGATTGTTTTCTTAATTTCTCTTTCTGATTTTTCATTATAAGTTTACAGGATTGCAAGAGATTTCTTCTTTTTAATTTTGTATTCTGTGACTACTGAATTCACTGATTACCTCTAGTAATATTCTGGTGGCATCTTTAGGGTTTTCTATGTATATAGTATTATGTCATCTGCAAAGAGAGACAGTTTTACTTCTTTTCCAATCTGGATTTGTTTGTTTGTTTGTTTCTTTTTCTTATCTGATTGCCTTGACCAGAACTTCCCAAAACTATATTGAATAATAGTGACGAGAGTGTGTACACTTGTCTTGTTGCCAGTCTTACAGGAAATGCTTTCAGTTTTTCACCATTGAGAATAATGTTTATTGTGGGTTTGTCATATATGGCCTTTATTATGTTGAGGTAGGTTCCTATGTGCTCACTTTCTGAAAAGTTTTTGTCATCAATTGGTAGTTTCTTTTGTCAGATGCTTTTTCTGCATCTATTGAGATGATCATTTGGTTTTTATTGTTCAGTGTGTTTATATGGTATATCACATTGATTCATTTGTGTATATTGAAAAATCCTTTCATACCTGGGATAAACCCAACTTGATCATAGTGTATGATCTTTTCAATGTGTTGTTGGATTCTGTTTGTTAGTATTTTGTTGAGGATATTTGCATGTATGTTCATCAGTGATATTGGCCTGTAATTTTCTTTTTTTGTGTTGTCATTGTCCGGTTTTGGTATCAGGGTGATGGTGGCCTCGTAAAATGAGTTTGGTAGTGTTCCTCCTTCTCAATTTTTGGAAGAGTGTGAGCAGGATAGGTGGTTAGCTCTGCTCTAACCATCTGATGGAATTCTCCTGTGAAGCCATAGGGCTTTTATTTTTTGGAATATTTTTGATTACAGTTTTCATTTCCGTATTTGTGATTGATCTATTCATATTTTCTATTTCTTCCTGGTTCAGTCTTGGAAAGTTATACTTCTCTAACAATTTGCCCATTTCTTTCAGGTTGTCATTTTATTTGCATATAGATGTTTATAGTAGTCTCTATGCTGCTAAGTCGCTTCAGTCGTGTCCGACTCTGTGTGACCCCATAGACAGCAGCCCACCAGGCTCCACCGTCCCTAGGATTCTCCAGGCAAGAACACTGGAGTGTGTTGCCATTTCCTTCTCCAGTGCATGAAAGGGAAAAGTGAAAGTGAAGTCGCTCAGTCGTATCCGACTCTTAGCGACCCCATGGACTGTAGCCTACCAGGCTCTTCCGTCCATGGGATTTTCCAGGTAAGAGTACTGGAGTGGGGTGCCATTGCCTTCTCCGAGTAGTCTCTATGATCCTTTGTATTTCTGTGTTGTACATTGTTACTTCTCCTTTTTCATTGCTAATTTTATAGATTTGAGTCTTCTCCCATTTTTCTTAATGAGTCTAGCTAATGGTTTATGAATTGCATTTATCTTCTCAAAGAACCAGCTTTTAGTTTTATTGATCTTTGCTGTTGTTTTCTTCACTTCTTTCTGCTGTAATTTTCATGATTCTGTTCCTTCTACTGACTGGGAGTTTTTCGTACTTTTTTAGTTCCTTTAGTTATTAACCTTATTGGCATCCCTTTGTATGTTATCTGTTGCTTTTCCCTTGCTGCTTTCAGTAATTTTTCTTTGTATTAATTTTTGTTGGTTAGATTGATATGTGTCTTGTTGTATTTCCTTGTAGCTCAGCTGGTAAGGAATCCGCCTACAGTGCGGGAGACCTGGGTTCGATCCCTGAGTTGGGAAGATCCCCTGGAGAAGGGAAAGGCTACCCACTCCAGTATTTTGGCCTGGAGAATTCCAGGAACTATCCAGTCCATGGGGTCGCAAAGAGTCGGACACGACTGAGCAACTTTCACTTCACTTCACTTGTTGTAGTTCTCATTTGGCTTATCCTGTTTGAGACTCTCTGGGTATCCTGTACTTGGGTGGCTATTTCCCATGTTATGCAAGTTTCCAATTATAATCTCCTCAAATATTCTCTCATTTCCTTTCTTTTTTTCTTCTTCTTCTGAGGCCCCTATAATTTATATGCTTGTGTATTTCATGTTGTCGCAGAGGTCTCTGCAACTGTCCTTATTTCTTCTTCATTCTTTTTTATTTATTCTGCTATGCTTCAGTTATTTCCACCATTCTGTCTTGCTACTTAGTTACTTGTTCTTCTGCCTCAGTTATTTTGCTATTAGTTCCCTCTAGTGTATTATTTATTTCAGTTCTTGAGTCATTCATCGCTGATTGTTCTTTAGTACTTCTAAGTTCTTGTTAAACATTTCTTGTATCTTCTCTGTCAGATCTCCATTCTATTATCTGTGCCTTCCTTCTGTTTCCCAGATTTTAGATCATCTTTACTATCATTACTCTGAATTCTTTCTCAGATAGACTGCCTATTTCCTCTTCATTTTTTTGGTCTTGTTGGTTTTTACCTTTCTCCTTAATCTTCTGCGTATTTCTCTGTCTTCTCATTTTGTTTAACCTACTGAATCTAGGGTCCCCTTTCCACAAGCTTCAGGGTCATAGTTCATCTTAACTTGTAGCATGTCTGTCCAGTGGATTGGGTTTGGACCAGTGCCTTGTGTGGTCTTCCTAGTGAGGGGTCTGGTGCCTGTGTTCTGTTGGGTGGATCTAGATCTTCTCTTTCTGATGGGCAATGCTGCCTCTACTGTGTGTTTTGGGGAGTCTGTGAATTTAGTATGGGTTTACACAGCCTGTCTGCTAATGGGTGGGGTTCTGTTCCAATTTTGCTAGTTGTTTGGCATGAGGCATCCAGCACTGGAGCTTGCTGGCTGTTCAGTGGAACCAGGTTTTAGTGTTGTCAACTAAAATGATGCACAATGTGAGAGTTCCAAATCAGATTTTATTTGGGGCAAAATGAATATAGGAGCCTGGGAGATAGCACCTCAGACAGCTCTCATAGACTGCTCCAGAGAGGCTGTGGGGAAAGGTCAATATATAAGATTTTGGTGAAGGGAACTTAAGTGCAATCAAGTGCCTACTTTACAAAAGGTTTTCTGCTAGTCACAAGGAGCTGATGTCATCAGGAAGGGATTTAGTGATTTTCTAGATGTGAAAAGATGCAAGCATTGGGATCTTGAAGTAGTTCCTGAAAATATCTAACTATCTGAAGACCTGTTCCACCAGTTTCCCTGGAGCAGAGTGCCTCATTCTTCACCCTGAATTCCCCTCAGGAGGTATTGAAGGTCAGTAGCTGCAACAGCACAGACAGGGTCCAGTCACCACAGAAGCAGATGACAAAAGCCCTTGTTGTTGTTCACTCACTGCCAAATGCTTTTGGGAAGTACCAGTTTGTAGTTGACAGGCAAGTGCTGGTTTGTAGCTGACAGCGTTGAGATGGAGGCCTTTTGGAGAGCTCTTGTATCTTGGATTGGGACTTGAACCCATGTACTGGGACTCAAATGCAGCCAAAACCCATCTTGGGTCTCAAACCCACGTGGTGGGACTGGAACCTGGCCAAAACCCTGGTTCGGACTTGAACTCGTAAGACTGGAAATCTAACCCACCCAAAATCCATGGTACCTGGTTTCAGGACCTAATGAAGCTCAGGTTGTTGATGTCTTATCTCTGAAAGAATTCAGTGAGACAAACTGATGGGTAAGAAGTGGGTTTATTCATATTCAGAGAGAAACATACTTCATAGATATAGTGTGGACCATTCCAGAGGGCGTGTGCAGCTACGAAACGTGGCCTGGTTAGTTATTGTAGACTGGGTAACTTAATATGCTAAGTAGTGGGAGGATTATTCCAACTATATTGGGAAAGGGGTGGAGATTTCCAGAAATTGGGCCTACTCCTTGGTCTTTTGACAGTGCCTTGGGACTGTCCTTGGTATCTCTAATTTTCCTGAAGAGATCTATAGTCTTTCTTGTTTCCTTGTTTTCCTCTATTTCTTTGCATTGATCGCTGAGAAAGGCTTTCTTATCTCTCCTTGCTTTTCTCTGAAACTCTGTATTCAAATGGGTATCAATTCAGTTCAGTTCAGTCATGTCCGACTCTTTGCGACCCCCATGGACTGTGGCACGCCAGGCCACCCTGTCCATCACCAATTCACGGAGTTTACTCAAACTCATGTCCGTTGAGTCGGTGATGCCATCCAACCATCTCATCCTCTGTCGTCCCCTTCTTCTCCCCTCTTCAATTTTTCCCAGCATCAGTGTCTTTTCAAATGAGTCAGCTCTTGGCATTAGGTGGTGAAAGTATTGGAGTTTCAGCTTCAGCATCAGTCCTTCCTATGAATATTCTGGACTGATTTCCTTTATGATAGACTGGTTTGATCTCCTTGCTGTCCAAGGGACTCTCAAGAGTCTTCTCCAACACCACAGTTCAAAAGCATCGATTCTTCGGCTCTCAGCTTTCTTTATAGTCCAACTCTCACATCGATACATGACTACTGGAAAAACCATAACCTTGACTTGACGGACCTTTTTTGACAAAGTAATGTCTCTGCTTTTTAATATGCTGTCTAGGTTGGTCTTGGCTTTTCTTCCAAGGAGCAAGCGTCTTTTAATATCACAGCTGCAGTCACCATCTGCAGTGATTTTGGAGCCCAAGAAAATAAAGCCTACCACTCTTTCCACTGTTTTCCCCATCTATTTGCCATGAAGTGATGGGACTGGATGTCATGATCTTAGTTTTTTGAATGTTGAGTTTGAATCCAACTTTTTCACTCTCCTCTTTCACTTTCATCAAGAGACTCTTTAGTTCCTCTTGACTTTCTGCTATAAGGGTGGTGTCATCTGCATATCTTAGTTTATTGATATTTCTCCTGGAAATCTTGATTCCAGCTTGTGCTTCATCCAGCCTGGTATTTTGCATGATATACTATACATATAAGTTAAATAAGCAGGGTGACAATATACAGCCTTGATGTACTCTTTTTCCTATTTGGAAGCACTCTGTTGTTCCATGTCCAGTCCTAACTGTCTCTTCAGGTATTGTACCCATTTTTTGAGTGTGTTGTTTGTTTTGATGCTATTAAGTGTCATAAGCTGTTTGTAAATTTTTGAGACTAATCCTTTCTCAGTCACATCATTTACAAATATTTTCTCCCAGTTTGTGGGTTGTCTTTTTGTTTTCTTTATTGTTTGCTTTGCTGTGCAAGTTTTTGAGTTTAAGGAGGTCCCATTTGTTTATTTTTGCTTTTATTTCCGTTATTCTGGAAGGTAGATTAAACAATATTTCACTTTGATTTATGTCAGAGAGTGTTCTACCTGTTTTTCTCCAAGAGTTTTTTAGTGTCCGGTCTAACATTTAGGTCTCTAATCCATTTTGAGCTTATTTTTGTGTATGAATTTAAGGAATGATGTAATTTCATTCTTTTACATGTGGCTGTCCAGTTTTCCCAGCACCATTTATTAAAGAGACTGTCATTCAAACATTGTGTGTTCTTGCCTCCTTTTTCATACATTAATTGCGTATAGGTGCTTGGGCTTACATCTGGGTTTTTTATCCTGTTCCATTGGTCTGTATTTCTATTTTTGTGCCAGTACCGTAGTGTCTTGATGACTGTAGCTTTGTAGTATATAGTTTGACTTTGGGGTCTGATTCCTCCATCTCCATTTTTCTTTTTCGAGATTGCTTTGGCTATTCTGAGTTTTTTGTGTCTCCATACAAGTTTGAAGATTTTTTTTTCTAGTTCTGTGAATAATGCCATTGGTAATTTGATAGAGATTGCATCAAATCTGTAGGTGACCTTGGGTAGTTTAGTCATTTTGACAATATTGATTCTTCCAATCCACGAACATAGTATATCTTTCCATCTGTTTATGTCTTCAATTTCTTTCATCAGAATCTTACAGTTTTCAGAGTACAGGTCTTTGACTTCCTTAGGTAGATTTATTCCTATGTATTTTATTCTTTTTGATGCAGTTGTAAATGGAATTGTTTCTTTAAATACTGTTTCTGGTCTGTAGTTGTTAATCCGTAGAAATGCAACAGACTTCTATGTATTAATTTTGTAACCTGCAACTTTACCAGATTCATTGAGAACTTTTAGTAGTTTTTTGATAGCATCTTTGGATCTTCCGTGCATACTATCATGTCAACTGCACACAGTAACAGTTTTAACTTCTTTCCCAATTTGGATTCCCTTTACCCATTTTTTCTTCTCTGATAGCTATAGCTAGGATTTCCAAAACTATGTTGAATAAGAAAAATGGTGAGAGTGAACATCCTTGTCTTGCTCCTGACCTAGAAGTAATGCTTTCAGCTTTTCACTGTTGAGTATGATGCTGGCTGTGGGTTTATCATATATGGTCTTTATTAAGTTGAGATATGGACCTTCTATGCCCACTTTTTGGAGAGTTTTTTTGGATCATAAATGGGTGTTGAATTTTGTCAAACGACAATACTGCATCTATTGAGATGATCATATGGATTTTATTCTTCAGTTTGTTGATATGCTGTATCACATTGATTGATTTGCAGATGTTGAAAAATCGATACATCTCTGGGATGAATCCCACTTGATCATGGTGTATGATCCTTTTAATGTATTGTTGGATATGGATTGCTAGTATTTTGTTGAGGATTTTTCCATCTATTTCCATCAGTGATATTGGTGTATAATTTTATCTTTTTTTGTGGTCTTTATCTGGTTTTGGTGTCAGAGTGATGGTGGCCCCATAAAATGAGTTGGAAAATTTTCCATCATGTACAGCTTTTTTGGAAGTTTCAGTAGATAGGTGTTAACTGTTTAGTAAATATTTGATAAAATTCACCTGTGAAGCCATCAGGTCCTGGACTTTTGTTTGTTGGGAGATATTTATTCATGCTTTCAATTTCAATGCTTGTGATTGGTCTGTTCCTATTTTCTGTTTCTCCCTGGTTCAGTCAATGGAGACTGTACCTTTCTAAGAAATTGTATTTCTGCCAGATTGTCCATTTTATTGGCATACAGTTGTTCATAGTAGTCTGTTACAAGTCTCAGTGTTTGTGTGGAGTCACTTGTTGCTTCTCCTTTTTCATTTCTAATTTTACTGATTTGAGTCCTCTCTATATTTTTCTTAATGCCTCTAGATAAAGGTTTATCAATCTTGTTTATCTTTTCAAAGAATCAGCTTTTAGTTTTATTGATCTTTGAGATTGTTTTCTTTGTTTGAATTTCACTTATTTCACCTCTGATCTTTATTATTTCCTTCCTTCTAGTACCTTAAGTTTTTTTTTTTTTTTTTGTACTTCCACTAATTGTTTTAAGTGTAAGGTTAGACTGTTTATTTGAGACTTTTCTTGTTTTTTGAGGTAAGATTGTATTGCTGTAAACTTCCCTCTTTGTTGTTTTTCATTCACTTAGTTGTATCTGACTCTTTGTGACCCCCTCGACTGCAGCATGCCAGGCTTCTCTATCCTTCACCATCTCCTGGAGTTTGCTCAAAGTCATGTCGATGATGCCATCCAACCATCTATCCTCTGTCATCCCCTTCTTCTCCTGCCTTCAGTCTTTCCCAGCATCAGGGTCTTTTCCAGTGAGTCAGCTCTTTGCATCAGGAAGCCAAAGTACTGGAGCTTCAACTTCAGCTTCAGTCCTTCCAATGAATATTCAGGACTGATTTCCTTTAGGATTCACTGGTTTGATCTCCTTGCAGTCCAAGGGACTCTCAAGAGTCTTTTCCAACACCACGGTTAAAGCATCAATTCTTTGGCGCTCAATGTTCTTTACAGTCCAATTCTCATATCCATACTTGAGTACTGGAAAAACCATAGCTTTGACTAGATGGACCTTTGTTGGCAAGGTAGCGTCTCTGTTTTTAATATGCTGTGTAGTTGGTCATAGCTTTTCTTCCAAGGAGCAAGTGTCTTTAAATTTCATGGCTGCAGTAACCATCTACAGTGATTTTGGAGCCCCCCAAAATAAAGTCTGTCATTGTTTCCATTGTTTCCCCATCTATTTGCCATGAAGTGATGGGACTGGATGCCATGATCTTCAATTTTGAATGTTGAGTTTTAAGCCAGCTTTTTCATTCTCCTCTTTCACTTTCATTAAGAGGTTCCTTAGTTCTTCTTTGCTTTCTGCTGTAAGGATGGTTTCATCTGCATATCTGAGGTTATTGATATTTCTCCCGGCAATCTTGATTCTAGCTTGTGCTTCATCCAGCCCAGTATTTTGCATGATGTGCTTTGCATTAAGTTAAATAATCAGGGTGACAATATACAGCCTTGACGTACTCCTTTCCCAGTTTGGATGCAGTCTGTTTTTGCATGTCCAGGTCTAACTTGCTTTTTGACCTGCATACAGATTTCTCAGGAGGCAGATAAGGTGGTGTGGTACTCCTGTCTCCTTAAGAATTTTCCACAGTTGTTGTGATCCACAAAGTCAAAGGCATTTCCTATATCCCATAAGTTTTTCACCATTGTTCTTTCATTTTCATTTGTGTCTAGGTATTTTTTAAAATTCCTTTTTGATTTCTTCAATGATCCAGTGGTTGTTTAGTAGTATATTGTTTAGCTGCCACATGTTTGTGTTTCTTAAGAGATTTTTCTTGTAGTTTATTTCTAATTTCATAGAGTGTGACTAGAAAAGATGGTTGATATTATTTTCATACCCCACTTTCATCAATGGACAGATCATCCAGACAGAAAATCAGTAAGGAAATGCAGGCCTTAAATGACACTCTAGATAAGTTGGACTTAATTGATATTTATAGAGAATTCCATCCAAAAGCAACAGACTACACATTTTTGTCAAGTGCACATGGGACATTTTCTAGGATTGATCACAATGTAGGCCACAAGGCAAGTCTTGGTACATTTAAGAAAATTAAAATAATATCAAGCTTTATTATTTTTTTAAAGTAAAATTATTATTAGTTTCATCCATGTGTATGCCAAATTGTATATTTCTTTTTCTTCATATGTGTCTGGGATCACTTCTGCCTGCTGGTCACCATTTAGAAATTCCTTTCAAGGTCTCTTGTGATTCTGTAGACTTTGTTGAACTTTTTCTGAAATATGTTTAACGTGTCTTTATTTCTTAAAATATATTTTAATGGGTATATAAATTCATATTTCCCTTCAGAGCATTGAAGATTTCTGCTTTCTTCTAGCTTGAATTATTTTTGATATCTTGGAATAATCATTTCCCTCATTTTCAATGATTTTTTTCCCTAAAGTATAGGATTTCCTTTTGTTTCCCATTTTCTGCATTTTGACTACATTATATTCTAGATATAGAGCTTTTTTCTTCCATTTAGTTATTTTCAACAATCACTTCAGTTCAGTTGCTCACTTGTGTCAACTCTTTGCGATCCTATGGACTGCAACACTCCAGGCTTTCCTATCCATTACCAACTCCTGGAGCTTACTCAAACTCATGTCCATTGAGTCAGTGATGCCATTCCAACCATCTCATCCTCTGTCATCCCCTTCTCCTCATGCCTTCAGTCTCTCCCAGCATCAGGATCTTTTCCAGTGAGTCAGTTCTTCGCATCAGGTGGCCCAAGTATTGGAGTTTCAGCTTCAGCGTCTGTCCTTCCAGTGGATATTCAGGACTGATTTCCTTTAGGATTGACTGGTTGGATCTCCTTGCAATCCAAGGAACTCGCATGTGACTTCTCCAACAGCGCAGTTCAAAAGCATCAATTCTTTGGCACTCAGCTTTCTTCAATCTTTTAAAATATTGCTTCTTCTCCTTTTATTTTACTACTCCCTTGGTAACGCTCTTTGAACTTCTTTACATACTCTCTTCTGTTTTCATTTCTGTATATTTAAATTTTTGTGCTGTTCTCTGTGTAATTTTCCACCTCTTACACTTCAAGTTACTGTTTTTTCATTTGTGGCAATCTATTGTATTTATTTTTCACCCATTTCTAAACATTATAGCTACTTGGCTTTCGTTAAAGAAGTTCATGATATTGTTCTCCATATATGTTCAGTCATTTATTTTCCTTTTTTAACAAGTAAACTTATTTCATTTATAATCTGTATCTGATAATTCTACTATTTAAGTATAATTCTAATATATAATCTGTATCTGATAATGTTTCCAAAGTCAGACTTGACTACTTGCTGCTCATAAGCTAGTGGTTCGAGAGGCAAGTGTCATTACAAAGGAAAGATGCTTTATCTGGAAAAGCTAGTGATCTGAGCAGATGGTCAGCTTGTGTCCAAAGGCAAACTTCAAACATTCTGCTCAGTCATGACAGTTTTTAAAGTGAGAAATGGAGAGGAAAAGATCTCAGTGAACCATCGTCGAGTTAGTATCTAGCTGTAGTATTCCTTAGGGGGACTGTTGGGAGTAGAGGGCTTATCATTCTTTAACTACTTAATTGTTGATTCTTACTACTTTGTATCTGGGCCGAGAATTATCATGTTAGGAAAGGCATAATGTGCATTCATGAAAGAATATGTCAGGAATTAGTTTCAATTGCTTAGTGATCTCATTTCTATAATTACATTTTTTAGGTTAGATGGGGAAGAAATGGTTAAATAGGAAAGAGGCAAAAGAGCTGGTTTTAATAATTCTAATATTTGCATGTATTTTTTGGTCTTTTTCTTTTGTGCTTGTCCTTTTTCCTGTTGCTCTTCTTTTTGATATATGTAGTTACATTTTATTTCAAGCTCCATATTTTTTCTCAAATTTAAGGCCTAGGATAAAGACACTAGTGAGGATTTGTCATTTATCTGACAAATGCCCAGGGCTATTACCAATCTGGGAATATTTGCTACTAAGTACACTTTGAAATTTTTTGGTTTGGGTTATGTGAATTCAGGATACCTGTGAGAATACCAGTTTTTGATTACCACATTGGTAAATGTTCCAGGCACATTTACCACCTTCTACTTAGTACCCCCCCCCCCCCAAAAAAAACCCACACCAGAAAAACCTTATTTTTGGCACTCCCCAAATTGTTAAATACACTGTTTCTGTTGTTTTTCAGTCACCCATCACATCTGACTCTTTGCAACCCCATGGACTGCAGCATGCCAGCCCTCTCTGTCCCTCACTGTCTCCCAAAGTTTGCCCAAGTTCATATCTAGTGCATCGATGATGCCATCCAGCCACCTCATCCTCTGATACCCTCTTCTTCTGCGCTCAGTCTTCCCCAGCATCAGGGTCTTTTCCAGTGAGTCAGCGGTTTGCATCATATAACCAAAACACTAGAGTTTTAGCTTCAGTATCAGTCTTTCCAATGAGTACTCAGGGTTGATTTCACTTACGATTGACTCGTTTAATCTTGCTGTCCACGGGACTTCCAGGAGACTTCTTCAGCATCACGGTTCCCAGGCATCAATTCTTCAGCACTCTGCCTTCTTTACAATCCAACTCTCACTACCGAATGTGAGCACTGGTAAGACCATAACCTTGACTATACAAACCTTTGTTGGCAGAGTAATGTCTCTGCGTCTGAATGCATTGTCTAGGTTTGTCATAGCTTTGCTGCTAAGAAGCAGTCATCTTCTGATTTCAAGGCTGCAGTCACCATCCACAGTGATTTTAGAGCCCAAGAAGAGGAAATCTATTACTACTTACATATTTTCCCCCTCCGTTGCCATGAAGTAATGGGTCAGATTCCACAATCTTAGCTTTTTAAATATATACTTTAAAACTGGCTTTTTCACTCTCCTCCTTCCCCTCATCATTAGCCTCTTTAGTTCCTCTTGGCCTTCTGCCATTAGAGAGGGGTATCATCTGCATATCTGAGGTTGTTGGTGTTTCTCCTGCTTATCTTCATTCCAGCTTGTAACTCATCCAGCCTGGCATGTCTCACGATGTGCTCAGCATATAGATTAAACAAAAAGGGCGACAGCAGACAGCCTTGTCATACTCCTTTCTCAATCTTGAACCAATTAGTTGTTCCATACAGGCTGCTACGTGTTGCTTCTTCACCCTCATACCGGTTTCTCTGGAGACAGGTAAGATGGTCTGGTATTCCCATTTCTTTAAGAGGTTTCCACAATTTATTATGATCTTCACAGTCAAAGGTTCCTCTGGTTCCTCCTCCTTTTGTAAACCCAGCTGGGACATCTGGAATTTTCATGAGATATGTTAGGAAAGTGTAATTTCCTCAGTTCTTTCTCTCCACAACAAAGATTTGAAATGGTGGTCCAGTGTTACAACTCCCTTGCAGCTCAGAGTTATATTTGGCAAACAAAGGTTAGTATACCCTCAGAGGCCTGAGGGCAGACGGACCTGAAAGGAGAGGCCTCAATCTGTCTCAGTTTAGTTGCTCAGTCGTGTCCGACTCTTTGTGACCCCATGAATCGCAGCACACCAGACGTCCCTGTCCATCACCAACTCCCGGAGTTTACTGAAACTCATGTCCATTGAGTCGGTGTTGCCATCCAACCATCTCATCCTCTGTCATCCCCTTCTCCCCGCTTCAATCCTTCCCAGCATCAGGGTCTTTTCTAATGAGTCAGCTCTTCTCATCAGATGGCTAGCTCATCAGATGGCCAAAGTATTGGAGTTTCAGCTTCAACATCAGTCCTTCCAGTGAACATTCAGGACTCATCTCCTTTAGGATGGACTGGTTGGATCTCCTTGCAGTCCAAGGGACTCTCAAGAGTCTTCTCCAACACCACAGTTCAAAAGCATCAGTTCTTCAGCACTCAGCTTTCTTTATAGTCCAACTCTCACATCCATACATGACTACTGGAAAAACCATAGCCTTGACTAGACGGACCTTTTTTGACAAAGTAGTGTCTCTGCTTTTTAATACGCTGTCTAGGTTGGTCATAACTTTCCTTCCAAGGAGTAAACGTCTTCTAATTTCACGGCTGCAGTCACCATCTGCAGTGATTTTGGAGTCCCCCAAAATAAAGTCTGCCACTGTTTCCATGGTTTCTCCATCTATTTGCCATGACGTGATGGGGCCGGATGCCATGATCTTAGTTTTCTGGATGTTGAGCTTTAAGCCAACTTTTTCACTCTCCTCTTTCACTTTCATCAAGAGGCTCTTTAGTTCTTCTTCACTTTCTGCAATACGTGTGGTGTCATCTGCATATCTGAGGTTATTGATATTTCTCCCAGCAATCTTGATTCTAGCTTGTGCTTCATCCAGCCCAGCATTTCTGATGATGCACTCTGCATATTAGTTAAATAAGAAGCGTGACAATATATACAGCCTTGACACACTCTTTTTCCTATTTGGAACCAGTCTGTTGTTCCATGTCCAGTTGTAACTGTTGCTTCCTATCCTGCATACAGATTTCCTAGGAGGCAGGTCAGGTGGTCTGGTATTCCCATCTCTTGAAGAATTTTCCACCATTTATTGTGATCCACACAGTCAAAGGCTTTGGCATAGTCAATAAAGCAGAAAAAGATATTTTTCTGGAATCTCTTGCTTTTTCAATACTCCAGCGGATGTTGGCAATTTGATCTCTGGTTCCTCTGCCTTTCTAAAACCACCTTGAACATCTGGAAGTTTTCGGTTCATGTATTGTCGAAGCCTGGCTTGGAGAATTTTGAGCATTACTTTGCTGGCATGTGAGATGAGTGCAATTGTGCGGTAGTTTGAGCATTCTTTGACATTGTCTTTCTTTGGGATTGGAATGAAAACTGACCTTTTCCAGTCCTGTGGCCACTGCTGAGTTTTCCAAGTTTGCTGGCATATTGAGTGCAGTACTGTCACAGCATCATCTTTTAGGATTTGAAATAGCTCAACTGGAATTCCATCACCTCTACTAGCTTTGTTAGTAGTGATGCTTCCTAAAACCCACTGGACTTCACATTCTAGGATGTCTGACTCTAGGTGAGCAATCACACCATCATGATTATCAGGGTCACGATTCTATTATCAAGATCTTTTTGTACAGTTTTTCTCTGTATTCTTGCCACATCTTAGTATCTTCTGCTTCTGTTAGGTCCATACCACTTCTGTCCTTTATTATGCCCATCTTTGCATGAAATGTTCCCCTGGTATCTCTAATTTTCTTGAAGAGATTTCTAGTCTTTCCCATTCTATTGTTTTCCTCTATTTCTTTGCACTGATCACTGAGGAAGGCTTTCTTATCTCTCCTTGCTATTCTTTGGCTCTCTGCATTCAAATGGGTGTATCTTTCCTTTTCTCCTTTGCTTTTCACTTATCTTTTTTTCACAGCTATTTGTAAGGCCTCCTCAGACAGCCATTTTGATTTCTTGCATTTCTTTTTCTTGGGGATGGTCTTGATTCCTGTCCCCTGTACAGTGTTACGAACCTCTGTCCATAGTTCATCAGGCTCTCTATCAGTTCTAGTCCCTTAAATCTATTTCTCATTTCCTCTGTATAATCATCAGTGATTTGATTTAGGTCATACCTGAATGGCCTAATATTTTTTCCTACTTTCTTCAACTTAAGTCTGTATTTGGCAGTAAGGAGTTCATGATCTGAGCCACAGTCAGCTCCTAGTCTTGTTTTTGCTGACTGTATAGAGCTTTTCCATCTTTGGCTGCAAAGAATATAATCAGTCTGATTTCCGTGTTGACCATCTGGTGACGTCCAGGTGTAGAGTGTTCTTGGCTTCCTCTTTTTTTTTTTTTTGGCTTCCTCTTTTTATATGTTTTGTCTCCGCCTACATCCCCCCTTGAGCCTGCCCTATGCAAATTGGGCTTGCCAGGAAGGAGTTGAGTTTCGTTCACCTAAGGTTCTCACTCTAGTCATTGGATTGTCTTTTGTTCCGTTTTCACAGGCTTTTTCCTTTCTTTGTCGTGTAGCCACCACTATTTTGTACTCTTTTTACCTATTCTAAGTACCTAACATTCCCCCCTCAAGAGATAGGAGGCCCAGTTCTTTGGGAATAGGAGCATGGAGGTCTCTCTCTCTCTAGTTCCTGCTGAGCTGGGACAGCAAGGAGTGTTGGGCCTCCCTCAACCCCTGCTAGTCTCCAGCTTCAGAGTCCTTATGGCAGTGTGCTCATCTAAGGGTGAGTGATAGATGTTTTCCCCAGCCGCATATAATTCTCTATATCCTTGTTGAACTAGCAGTTCACTGTGTAGCTTGTTGACCTGGGAAGAGACAAAACGACTTAAACAATTTACCTTGATTTGTGGACTGATTCCAGGTTCCTATGCAATCCTGTTCTTTGTAACATCAAATTTTAGAATCACCAGACACATCCACAAGTGAGCATTGTGTCTGCTTTGGCCCAGCCGCTTCATTCTTTTGGGGGCTATTAGTAGTTTTCCTCCACTGTTCCCCAGTAGCATATTGGATACCTTCAGACCTGTGGGACTCATATTTTGGTGTCATATATTGTTGTCCTTTTATGCATGTCTTGAAGTTCTCACGGCAAGTGACCTATTCATCTTCGATGGCTGTAAACAGAGTGGCTCATGGGTTAAAGTTACCGGCAAGCCCCTTTGCCATGAAGGAAGTGATCTGTGAAGGGGAGGTATACTGCTAGTTTAACCTTAATCTAGAGGTTAAATTCTTTGAGCCTCCACTTCATGAAAGAATTATTTTTTCTCTGACGTTTCACGTTAGAATTCCAAATTCATGCAATGTAGGTTCAGCAAGTGTTATCAGAGAAAGATGATTTCGGTGTTTCTTCCTTATTTTGGGTTTCCAGTTTTAGTTATTTATCATAGTAAATAACTATGTAACCTGTATGTATCAAATCTGAGTCTTGTGCCTCCTGCATTGGCAGCTGGGTTCTTTACCAGCTAAGCCACTAGGGAAGCCCTTCATAATAATTATAATTGCTAAAACTAGAAACAACAACGATGTCCTTCAGAAGATGAAATGGATAAACTGTGGTGCATCCATTCAATGAATCCTTCTTGATGAGAAGGAAATGAGTTCCCATGACATGCAAAAACAGAGAAATCTTAATGGGTATTATTGAGTGAAAGAGACCCATTTGAAAAGCCTTCATAATGTGTTAATTAAGTTTATGTGACGTTCTGGCAAAGGCAAACTGTAAAGATGGTAAACATATCAGCATCAGGATTTTGGGGAAGAATGACGGTTGAATAGGGTATGAAACTATTCTGTATGATAATGTAATGTTGGATATGTGGGCATTATGCATTTTTCAAAGCCCATAGAACTTTATAGCACAAAGAATAAAAATCAGTGCATGACAATTAAAAAAAATACCTATCAGGTCATCCTAGGATGAATGCAGACTATGGCAAAAGGATAAATGATCTAACTGTATTTAAAAAACTACATGAAATAAACTTACTGCAGGGTATTTCATGTATGTTTTTTAAAAACTTTTTTTTGGCTTCCCAGTTGGCTCAGTGGTAAAAAAATCTGCCTGTAGTGCCAGAGACCTGGGTTTGATCCCAGGGTTGGGAAGATCCCTTAGAGAAGAGAATGGCAACCCACTCCCATTATTCTTGCCTGGAGAATTCCTTGGACAGAGGAACCTGGCAGGCTACAGTCCCTGGGGTTCCAAAGAGTCAAAAATGACTGACTTTAATACTTTCATTTTCACTTTCAGCCTCACTGAATGGATGTGGGAAAGCAGTGTTCTTAATGACTCAAGAAGCGAGTGAATGCTCATAACTAATGACAAAAGGAACTGTATGTGATAAACAAGAAGTATCTGTTATATAGCACAGAGAACTGTATTTAGTATCTTGAATAAAATATAACAGAAAAGAATCAGAAAAGAATGTAGGCATTTCAGTAACTGAAATTACTTTGATACACACCCAAAAGTAGCACAGTATCATAAACCAACTGTACTTCAATTTTTTAAAAAAGGAACTATATATAAGCACTGTACTTTAAATAGCAAGTTGTTTCCCGTGGGAGTGTCAGTTACCAATTCTGAGGTATGCTTGGGTTGGAAAATTAAGTAAATAAAAAATTAATGGTGGGAACCAGGTTTTTTGCCGTTGAAGGAAGAGATAATGGATAAGTCAGGGGAGGACATTAGAATAATCCATTTGGTAATTCTGTTGAAGGTATTAGTATAACTTATATAGCATAATATATATATATATATGTTATTACATATGAAAATATTTATTGGTATGTTTGTATAGTGGTGGTGGTTTAGTCACTAAGCTGTATCTGACTTTTGTGACCCTATGGACTGACCTTCCCCGATGGCTCAGTGGGTAACGAATCTGCCTGCAATGCTGGAGACACAGGATACGCAGGTTCGATCCCTGGGTTGGGAAGATCCCTTGGAGCAGGAAATGGCAACCCACTCCAATATTCTTGGCTGGAAAACCCCAGGGACAGAGGAGCCTGGTGGGCTAATTCCAAAGGGTCAGAAAGAGTTGGATACAACTAAGCATGCAGGCAGGGACTGTAGCCCACCAGGCTCCTATGTCCATTGGGTTTCCTAGGCAGGAATACTGGAGTGGGTTTGCCATTTCCTTCTGCATAGGGTCTTCCAGAACCCAGTCTCCTGTGCTGCAGGCGGTTTCCTGCATTGCAGGCAGATTCTCTACGGACTGAGCCACTAGGGAAGCCCCACATAAATGTTTTCTTATTATTTCAGCTGAGAGAGCTTAGGGGAAATGACAGTCTACTAATAGTGATCCAGTACCAATGGACACACCTAGACCCAAATCTTGGTTTTTAATTCTATTCTCCAGTAAGAAAGCTAAGCAGAAATCCTAAGTGTTCTCATCATAAGGAGAAGTTTTTTCTTTTTATTGTAACTGTATGAGATGATGGATGTTAACTAAACCTATTGTAATCATTTCATTGTGTATATATGTCAAACCATCATGCTATATGCGTTAAACTTACATGCAGTGATGTATGTCAATTATTTCTCAATAAAATAATGTTAGTCAGAAAATAGTAATGTTATCAATATTGGCTTGTTTCAGATATGCCTTACTAATGTCACATTCTAACAGTAGGAGAAACTGGTTGTGATGTTTATGGCAACCTGTGTACTGTGGTCATAACTTTTCTGTCAGCCTAAACTACTCTGAAATAAAATGTATATTTTAAGAAAATACTGGGGAATTCACTTTAAGAAAACCTTTTTGAGACTCTTATTAAAACCAGTTAGTTTTTTTTCTCTTTGATCACATACATAAGTTTGATAAAACAGAAAAAAGGCCTTTTAGACAAAGATAAGTTGAGAAAGTTTTAAAGCCCCATAAAAATTTTATAAGAGGGAGTTCACAAAACTGTGCTGGAGAGTATTTAGGATCTTCTATTGATAAAGCCTTGAAACACAGGTTAAACAAACAGGACTTGGTTATTTACATGAAGTTTGATAAGAAACTGCCAGATAATCCTGCTGCTGCTGCTGCTAAGTCGCTTCAGTCATGTCCGACTCTGTGCGACCCCATAGACGGCAGCCCACCAGGCTCCGCCGTGCCTGGGATTCTCCAGGCAAGAATACTGGAGTGGATTGCCGTTTCCTTCTCCAGTGCATGAAAGGGAAAAGTGAAAGTGAAGTCGCTCAGTCATCCGACTCTTAGCGACCCCATGGACTGTAGCCTACCAGGCTCCTCCGTCCATGGGATTTTCCAGGCAAGAGTACTGGAGTGGGGTGCCATTGCCTTCTCCGAGATACTCCTACATAATCTCAAATATTTAAATCTTGTATTATATAGCTGGAGTGAAATATGTAGCATTTTCTGTAAATTGGATAGTTGGTAAATAAAAATTTTCACTATTTATGGATTAATGTAATGTGCAAATTCCCTTGTGGTTTTTCCTTTGCCATTTAGAGATGACAGGGGTTCTCTTTAAACAATGTGGCAACCCACTCCAATATTCTTGCCTGGAGAATCCCAGGGACGAAGGAGCCTGGTGGGCTGCCGTCTGTGGGGTCGCACAGAGTCGGACACGACTGAAGCAACTTAGCAGCAGCAGCATGGCTTGATTTATTAGGATGGGAAAGAGTTCAGCCTTTTCTTCTCTCCATTTTAAAGTCCAGTCTTTGCTTTTCTGTACCACACTATGAAGGGTGAATCTTCTCTGGAGCTATTCTTTACTGTCACAATTTTATTTCTCCCTTTATTTTTCTAAGAAGAAAAATCTTTAGTATTTTTTGTGTAATGGATAATTTTTACTTTTTTTGATTTCTCAAATTCCTGTAATAATATCCTGAAAAGTTTGGACCTTTCTCTACAGAAGTACATAGAGCCAGATTTTCGTATAGTTTCAAAAGGTTCATAGATACTTAAGAATCCATGTGCTATGGATTAAGAGAAAGCCTGTCTGTCTTGAATTACGTTAGCGATAGTAATAGAGCCTCAGGTAGCAGACAGGCATTTTAAAAATATTTATTTTCCTCACTTTTCTTTACTCTAGTTCTTGTCTGTATGAACAGCACAAGCACTGAAGATGAAGTTAATTATAATATTGTTGAAGATTTGGTGAAAATAGTTTGAAATATTACAGCTCTGGGACATTGCTTTGCTTTGGCCCTGTGCTATACTAGCATGGCTAACAAGCTCCAAAATTTCAAATTCTAATATTTTAGTAAAATTATCTGCTCTTGATATGGATGAAATATACTGTATTCAGTTTTGAAAGACTTGATACTCATCATATCATATGCCAGTGTGTCATTTTTCTTTTTGAGCATTTATTTTGATGTTTCCCTTACCTTCTGTATTTACAGAGGAAGAAGTATATTAACCTTTTTTTTACTTAACAAAGAATTTACAAAGTACAGGCTGCCATCTAGAGACAGTGTTACTGGAGACATCACAATAAGTTTTATTTTTATGCAATTTAAAAAAATTTATGTTTCTGAAACTACATATTTATTTATAATTTGTGAGTTAATTTTTTCCATATTTTCATATGTTACTTAGACCAAATACATCCTAAGATTTTTATAATTAAGCTTGAAATGCTAATTAAAAGGGATGTAGAGTATCTGTTTCTCTCTACCTTTTCCCCACTCCTTTTAAATCTTGAGAAAGACTTTTACATATGGTCACTGGAATCCTAGGTTTCTGTTACATTCTACACTTTTGGTATGCAGATGTTCCTTTAGTGACTCCTCACTTTTAGTAGCGTCAGCATTATTTCCCCTCTTTTGACTCAGATTTTCTCTACTAAATTTAACCATGTTTATGTTCAATTTTTCTAATTTTATTTAATTAATTTATTTTTGGCTGCACTGGTTCTTTGTTGCTGTGAACAGGCTTTCTCTAGTTGTGCGCAGTGGGGGCTACTTTCTATTTGCAGTGTGTGGGCTTCTCCTTACAGTGGCTTCTTTTGTTGTGGAGCACAGGCTTCAGTAGTTCTCCAGCCCTAGAGTGTGTGCTCAGTAGTTGCAGTGCACGGGCTTAGTTGCCCTGAGACAGTGGAATCGTCCTGGACCAGGGATGGAACCTGTGTCCCCTGCATTGGCAGGCAGATTCTTAACCACTGGACTACCACAGAAGTTCTTTTTCCATTTTATTTTGATTTACTGTCTGCTGCGTATTAGGCAAAATAAAATGAGACAAAAAATAAAAGACAACCAAACCATCCTGTTACATGCTTGGATTCTCTGGTCCCTCATCAGATTAGATTTTATTTATTTAGACTCTGTAATCTACTCTGAAAAAAAACAGTCTTAAAATTAAAAGTTTTTAAATACATAGACCAGTTACTTAGAAAACATTTACTGGTTGGAAGGCTCTCTGTTAAGTGCTCCCAGGCAATGTTAGTGTCCTACACCCATGAAATCTCAACTCCCAGGTTAATTTTGAGTGAGCTGTAATATCATAAAAGCTACAAATATTTTGTTATCTTTAGATGAATTGTTTTTCATTCTTCATTTCTACCTGCTTCTGTATCTTGTTGGAAGAATACAGAGAAGGCTAATGTTCCTGTCTGTCTGGCATCGTAATATAGTGGAGGGATAGAATTGAAAAGATTGAAGAAGATAAGGTGAGATGTTCTTTAAGCCATGAGTTCATACATATAAGAATAAGACAGTTTGCTGGTTCCTGCTTGACTTCTCTAAGAATGAATTCTTTATGGCCATAGCTTATCCCTGTGACAGGTTCTGGGCTTTTGGGGCACAGATGTTTACTGCTGTTGTATTTGATCAGCTCCACTCTGGACGTGGAAGCTAAAGGTCTGGGTGATGGGAAAATTGCTGGGATGACTTTCCACGATTCTGGAATAAAAGAGGTGACTGATCTCATTCTCCAAAGAGCATTAATTAACCTAGCAACATGCATAAGTAGGAATCTGAAGTCAGGTAAGGAATTAGAGCTCATAGCTTGCCTCCAAAATTGCAGAATAATCTATCCAAAAATGAATGCTTAAAGTAAGAGAGTATAATACTAACTGAACATCTTATATCCTGCAGATACTGTGCTAAGTACTTTACATTTATTGTCTCTTATAGTTCCCGTCCTTAGTTTTAACAATTTTTTTAAGTTCGCTTAGTAGCCACAGGTTTTTGTTGGAATCTTTAGGGTTTTCTCTATACATAAGATCATGTCATTTGCAAGCAGTGATAGTTCTACTTCTCCCTTTTCAGTTTGGATGCCTTTTGTTTGTGTGTTTATTTTTGATTAATTGTTCTGACTAGGATTTTCAGTACTATGTTAAATAAAAATGACAATAGTGGGCCTTGTTGTCTTGTTCCTGATCTTAGAGAAAAGACTTCAGCTGTGCACTATGAAGTATAATGGTGGCTGTAGGCTTGTCATGCATGCATGCATGCTAAGTCGCTTCAGTCATGTCCGACTATGTGCGACCCTATGTTCTGTAGCCCGCCAGGCTCCTCTTTCCATGGGGATTCTCTAGGCAAGGATACTGGAGTGGGTTGCCATGCCCTATCCCAGAGGATCTTAACCCACCCAGGGATGGAGCCTGCCTGTCTTATATCTCCTGTACTGGCAAGCAGGTTCTTTACCACTAGTGCCACCTGGGAAGCCCATAGGCTTGTCATATATGGCCTATACTATGTTGTGATAAATTCCCTCTATAACTGCTAAGTTGAGAATATTTATCATTTATGGATGTTTAATGTTGTATGTATTTGTTTATTTACTCATTTATTTATTTAGCTGTGCCAGGTCTTAATTGCAGCATGTAGGGTCTTTGATTTTCCTTGTTGTTTGATGATTTTTACATCTGTGTTCATCAGGGATATTGGCCTGCAATTTTCTCTTTGTGACATCTTTGTCTGATTTTAGTATGAGCATAATGGTGGTCTTGTAAAATGTGTTTGAAAGAGTTCCCGTCCCCCTGCCCCCATTCTGGTTTTTGGAAGAGTTCCAGAAGGTTTGGCATTAATACTTCTTTGAATAGTTGATAGAATTCACCAATGAAGCATTGGGTTTTGGGTTTTGTTTGTTGGGAGAGCTTTGATTACTTGTATCTCTTTGGTAATCTGTCTACTCAGATTTTCTGTTTTGTCTTGATTGACTATTTAGATAGGTTGTTTCTAGGTATTTATCCATTTCTCTAGGTTGTCCAGTTTGTTGTTTTTTATGATCCTTGGTGTTTCTGTAAAATCAGATAGAACAGCTCTTTCATTTCTTTTTTTAAATTTGATTCTGTCTTTTTTCCCCTTTTGGTGAGTCTAGCCAAAACACTTCTCGGGTTTTTTTTTCCAAAGATTCACCTGTTCATTTCATTAATCTTGATTACTGTCCTTTTAGTCTCTGTTTCATTACTGGCCCAGTCTTTATTATTTCCTTCCATCTACTAACTTTTGGCTTCATTTCTTTCTACTCTTTCTAATTCATTTAGGTGTAAAGTTAGATTGTTTTCTTGTTTCTTGAGGTAAACATTTATCTCAGTAAACGTCCCACCTAAAACTGCTTTTGCTGTATCTCATAAATTTTGACATGTTGCATATCTATTTTCACTTCCCTCAAGGTATTTTTTATTTCTTTAAATTTCTTTGACCCATCATTTATTTAATATCATATGTGGTTTAATCTCTGCAAATTGTAAATTTTCCAGTTTTCTACATGTAACTAATTTCTACTTTATACCATTGCAGTCACGAAGTATACTTAATATGATTTCAATCCTCTTTTCTTGTAATTTTTATTTTATATCAGAGCATAGTTGTTCACAATGTTGTATTAGTTTCAGGTATAGAGCAAAGTGATTAGGTTATGTATATTGTTCTTGTATATCTATACTTTCTCAATGAATGCATGTGTTAGCTGCTCAATTGTGTCCGACTCTTAGCGACTCCATGTAGCCCACCAGGCTCCTCTGTCCATGGCATTTTCTAGGCAAGAATACTGGAATGGGCTGCCATTTCCTTCTCCAGGGGATCTTCACTATCCAGGGATCAAACCTGGGTCTCCCGCATTGCAGGCAGATTTTTTACTGTCTGACCCCCCAAGGAAGCCCATACTTCTTCAAGTTCTTTCCCATTTAGATTTTTACAGAATATTGAGCAGTGTTCCCTGTGCTATGCAGTAGGTCTTTGTTAACTATCTGTTTTAAATATAGCAGTTTATACATGTCAGTCCCAAACTCCCATTCTGTCCCTCTCCCACCCTTCCCTGCTGGGAACCTGAAGATCATTCTCTTAAGTTTGTAGATCTGTTTCTGATTTTTTAGGTAAGTTCATTTGTATCCTCTATTTTTAGATTCACCATACAATATTATTTGATATTTATCTTTCTCTGTCTGACTTCACTTATCTGATAATCTCCACATCTGTTCATGTTGTGGCAAATGATATTATTTCCTTCTTTTTAATGACTGAACTTGGTACCACATCTTCTTTATCTCTTCATCCGTCAGTGGGCATTTAGGTTGCTTTTATGTCTTGGCTATTGTTAACAGCACTACTATGAATGTTGGCATACCAGTATCTTTCAAACCATGTTTTTCTCTAGATACTTGCCCAGGATTGGAATTTCTGGATCATATGATAGGTCTTAAGGAACTAGATCTTAACGTAGGTCTTAAGGATCATATGGTAGTCTTTAGTTTCTTAAGGAACCTCCACACAGTTCTGCATAGTGGCTGTACCAGTTTACTTCCCACCAATGCTGTAGGAGGGTTCCCTTTTTTCCACACCCTCTCCAACATTCACTGTAGGTTTTTGAGGATGGCAATTCTCAGTGATATGAGGTGATTTCTCACTGTAGTTTTCATTTGCATTTTTCTAATAAGTAGAAATGTTGAGCATTGTTTCGTGTGCCTGTTGGTGAGCTCTTTTTTGGAGAAAGAAATGCCTGTTTGGGTCTTCTGCCCTTTTTTTGATTGGGTTCCTTGTTTTTTTTTTAAATACAGAGCCACATGAGCTGTTCTGTGAATTTTGGAGACTAATCCATTGTTAGTTGAATCCTGTGCAAATACTTTCTCCCATTCTATGGTTTGACTTTCTGTTCTGTTTATGGTTTCCTTTGCTGTGCAAAAGCTTTTGAGTTTAATTAGGTCCCATTTGTTTGTTTGTTTTCCATTACTGTAGGAAATGTATTGGAAAAGATACTGCTGTGGTTTATGTCAAAGAGTGTTCTGCCTATGTTTTCCTCTAGTAGTTTTATACTATTTGGTCTTACATTTAGATCTCTAATCTGTTTTGATTTTGTGTATGGTATTAGAGAACGTTCTAATTTTATTCTTTTACATGTAGCTTTACAATTTTCCCAGCTCCACTTATTGAAGAGACTGTCTTCTCTCCATTGTTTGTTCTTATCTGCTTTGTCATAGATTATGTGACTATAGGTGCATGAGTTTAGCCTTTCTATCCTGTTCCATTGATTTATATTTGTATTTTTGTGCCCATACCATACTGTTTTGATATTGACTTTAGCTTTATAGCCTAGCTTTGAGGTAGGGAGCCTGTTTCCTCCAGGTCCGTTTTTGTTTTTCAAGATCTATCTGGCTTCAGGATCTTTTGTATCTTCATGCAAATTGAAGATTTTGTTGTTGTTGTTATATTAATAGTTCTGTGAAAAATGCCATTGGTAATTTGATATTTTGCATTAAATATATAAATTGGCTTTGGTCATTTTGACAGTATTGAGTCTTCTGGTCCAAGAACATTGTATATCTTTCCCATCTGTTTCTGTCATTTTTAATTTCTATCTTCCATGTCTTATATTTTTTGCCTACAGTTCTTTTGTTTCCTTAAGGGAGTTTTTTCGAGATATTTTATTCTTTTTGATGTGATGATAAATGGTATTGTTTATTATTTAAAATGTTTTGAAATCAAATTTTATTCCTTTATTGAAAATCATATTTATTTTTGGCTGTGCTGGATGTTCGTTGCCATGTGGGGGTTTTCTCGAGTTGCAATGAGTGGAGGCTATTCTTTGTTGCCGTGTACAGCCTTCCCATTGTGGTGGCTTCTTGTTGCAGAGCATTGATTCTAGGTGTATAGGCTTCTGTGGCTGCTGTGCAAAGGTTCAGTAGTTGTACAGGCCCTAGAGTGGATGGGCTTCAGTAATTGCTGTGCATGGTCATAGTAGTTGTACCTTGCAGAATCAAGAGCCTAGACTCAGTAGTCGTGGTGTACGAACTTAGCTGCCCCTCAATATGTGGGATCTTCCTGGACCAGAGATCGAACCCATGTCGCCTGCATTGGCCCATAGACTCCCAACCACTGGACCACCAGAGTAGTCTGGGATTGTTTCTTTAATTTATCTTTTGTTGTTAGCATATGGAAATGCAAAAAATTTCTGTGTGTTGATTTTGTATACTACAGCTTTACCAAATTCATTGATGAACTCTAGTAGATTTCTGGTAGCATCTTTAGAATTTTCTATGTATAGTAAGTATCGTTTCATTTGCAAACTTTTTTTTAATTTGTTGACTCATTTATTTATTTTTGGCTGCACTGGATCTTCACTGCTTCCCACAGGCTTTTTCTAGTTGGGATCAGCAGGTGCCCTTCCAGTTGTGGTACACGGGCTTTTCATTGTGGTGGCTTCTCTAGTTGTGGAGCACAGGTTCTAGAGCATGCAGCCTTCAGTAGTTGTGCTACCTGGGCCCAGGACTTGTAGCGCATGGGCTTAGTTGTCCCATGGCACCGGTTGTCCTCGAACCAGAGATCAAACCCTTGTTCCCTGCCTTGGCAGGTGAATTCTTAACCACTGGACCACCAGGAAAGTTCAGACAGTTACAGTTTTAAGTCTTCTTTTCCAGTCTGGGTTCTGTTCACTTATTTTTTTCTTCTCTGATTGCCCTGGCTGGGACTGCCAAAACTATCCTGAATTAAAATGGGGAGAGTGGACATCCTTTCTCATTTCTGATCTTACATGAAATGCTCTCAGATTTTCACCATTGAGTGTGATGTTAGCTGTCAGTTTATCATAGAAGGCCTTTATTATATTGATATATGATTCCTCTGTGCCCATTTTGTGGAGAGTTTTTATTTTAATTATAAATGGGTGTTTGTCAGAAACTTTTTTTGAATCTGTTGAGATAAGCATGTGCTTTTTATTCAGTTTGTTGATGTGGTGTATCCCATTGATTGATTTGTGGAGATACTGAAAAATCTTAGCATTCTTAAGGTAAATTCCAATCGATCATTAGTGTATGATCCTTTGAACGTGGCATTTGTTAAATTTGGATTGCTAGCATTTTGTTGAGGATTTTTGTGTCTACATTCATCACTGATACTGGCCTGTGGTTTTCTTTTTCATGTGTGTGATATCTTTAATGTTTTGTTATCAGGGTGATCATGGCCTCATGAAATGGTTTCATCATATTCCTTCCTCTGCAATTTTTTTTAAAGAATCATTTCAGAAGGATAGGTGTTAACTTTTCTCTATGTGTTTGATAAACTTTTCTTGTGAAGCTATCATGTCTTGGACTTTTGTTTCTTGGGAATTTTTTAAATCACAGTTTCAATTTCAGTGCTTGTGATTGCTCAGTTCATATTTTCTGTTTCTTCCTGATTCAGTCTTGGGAGACAGTATGTACTCTTAGAATTTGCCTGTTTCTGCCATTTTCTCCATTTTATTGGCATATAGTTGCTTGTAGTAGTCTTTTATGATCCTTTGTATTTCTGCAGTCTCTATTGTAGCTTCTCCTTTTACATTTGCAATTTTATTGACTTGATCCCCCTTTTTTGATTAGTCTGCTAAAGTTTTATTGATTTTTTAAAAATCTTTTTAGGAAGCAGCTTTTAGTTTTATTGATCTTTTCTATTGTTTTCTTCATTTCTGTATCATTTATTCTGCTCTGATCTTTATGATTTCTTTCCTTCTACTAACATTTTTTTTTTTTTTTCTTTAGTTGCTGTAGGTGTAACATTAGGATGTTTATTTGTGGTTTTTCTTATTTCTTGTGGTAAGGTTGGTTTCCCTCTTAGAACAGCTTTTATGGTACCCCATAGGTTTTAGATATTTACGTTTTCATTATCATTTGTCTCTAGACATTTTTTAATTTCTTTGATTTTTCACAGCTTCATGTTTACTATGCTATGCTCAGTTGCTCAGTCTTGTCCGACTCTTTTCAACCCCATGAACTAAAACCCAATAGGCTACTCTACCCAGGATATTTTCCAGGCAAGAATACTAGAGTGGTTTGCAATTTCTTACTTCAGGGAATTTTCCTGACCTGGAGATTGAACCCACGTCTCTTGTGTCTCCTTCATTGGCAGGCGGATTCTTTACCACTAGCGCCACCTAGGATCCATGTTTAGTAGCATATTTTTAGCCTGCACGTGTATGTGTTTTTTATGGTTTTTCGTTATCCTTGATTTCTAATCTCATGAGCATTGTGGTCAGAAAAGATACTGGATATAATTTCAATTTTCTTAAATTTACCAAGGCTTGTTTTGTAGCCCAGCATATGATCAGTCCTGGAAAATATTCCATGAGCACTTGAGAAGAATGTCTTTCTGTGGCTTTTGTATGGTATGCTCCATAAATATCAGTGAGGACAATCTGGTCTAAGGTGTTACTTAAGGCCTGTGTTTCCTTATTGATCTTCTGTCTGGATGATCTGTGCATTGATGAAAGTGGGGTCTTAAAATAACCCACTGTTATTGAGGTAATGCCAGTTTTTCCTTTTATGGCTCTTAATATTTATATTATATGTTGGGGTGTTCCTATGCTGGATACATATATATTTGTAGTTGTAACATATTCTTCTTGAATTTATCCCTTTATCATTATGTAGTGTTTGTCTCTTGTAATAGTCTTTATTTTAAAGTGTACTTTGTCTAACACGAGTGTTGCTGTTCCAGCTTGCTTTTGATTTCCATTTGCATGAAATACTTTTTTTCATCCCTCACTTTCAGACTATTTTGTCCCTAGATTTGAAGTGTGTCTTTTGTAGACAGTATATGTACAAGTTTTGATTTTGTATCTATTCATCCAGTCTATGTCTTTTGGTTGAAGCGTTTAATCCATTTACATTTAAGGTAGTTATCTCAATGTATATTACTATTGCCATTTTGTTGATTGTTTTGAATTTGTTTTTATAGGTCTTTTTTTCTTCCCTTCCTGTTTCGTTCTCTTCTCTTCTGATTTGATGGTTAACTTTAGTGTTGTGTTTGGATTCCTCTGTGTGTGTGCGTGTGTGTTTATTATAGAGTTTCTATTTGTAGTTATTGTGAGAGTTTGTTTTAGGTTTTTCTTATGTGTAGCATTTTTAAAGTTTTTATTGAATTTGTCATAGTATTGTTTCTGTTTTACATTTTGATTTTTTTTGGCCATGAGACGTGTATGATCTTAGCTCCTTGATTGGAGATCCAACATACATCCCATGCATTGGAAGGCAGAGACCTAATTACTGGACTTCTGGGGAAGGCCCAAAGGGTGGAGTGGGGGATAATTTTGTTTTGGCCCTGCTGCTTAACATGTGGGGATCCTAGCTCCATGACCAGGGATCAAACCCATGTCCCCTGCTTTGGGATCATGGAGTCTTAACCATTGGACCACCAGGGAAGTTCCTGTGAGATTTTGATATAGCAGTCTATAACAAGAATATTCTAAGTTGCTGCCTTTTAAATTCAGTTGCCTTTCTGATATCTTGCATTTGTTGCTCTCCTCTTCTCACAGTTGCTGGTTTTGATATCTTATCTGTATGCAGATGAATTCCTACCTTTATTTTATATTTGGCTATACCAGTGAATTTTCCATTCATAGTAGTGGCCTTGTTTCTAGTAGTGGTCTTTTATTTTTCACTTAGGAAAGTTCCCATAGCTTTTGTTGCAAAGGTGGTTTCATGATGCTGAATTCTCTTAGTTTTTGCTTGTCTGTGAAGTTTTTTATTTTTATTTTTTGTTGAATCTGAATGAGAGCCTTGCAAGACAGGAAATTCTTGGTTGTAGGTTTTACCCATTCATCACTTTAAATATATCATTCCACTCCCTTCTTGCCTGCAGAGTTTCTGCTAAGAAATCAGCTGATACCCTTATGGGAGGGATATCTCTTATATGTTACTTCTTGCTTTTCTTATGTTTTTTAAAAAATATTTTTTTCTGCTTTAATTTTTGTGTTTGGTTACTGTGTCTCAGTGTATTCCTTTTTGGGTTTATCCTGCCTGGACCTTGCTGCACTTCCAAATCAAATGACTGTTTCCATTCCCATGTTAACGAAGTTTTCAGGTATCTCTTCAAATATTCTCTTAGGTCCTCACTCTCTCTTCTTCTGGGACTCCTGTAATGCAAATTAGTGCATTTAATGTTATCCCAGAGCATCTGAGGCTGTTTTCATTGTTTTTTTCTTTATTGTGTTCTGCAGGTGTGATTTCCACCATTCTTGTCTTGCAGCTTATTTATCTGTTCTGACTCAATTATTCTGCTGTTGATTTCTTCTGTTGTCTTTTTTATTTCAGTTATTGTATTGTTCCTCTCTCTTTGTTCTGTAAGGTCTTTGTTAAACATTTCTTGCATTTTTTTAATCTCTGCCTCCATTTTTTTTTTTTCTGAAACCTTGCATCTTCTTCACTCTCTTTACTCGGTATTCTTTCTCCAGTAGATTGCCTATTTGGACTTCACTTCATTACTTTTCTGAGGTTTTGTCATGTTCTTCATCAGCAGTATATTCCTCTACCATCTCATTTTGTCTGATTTTCTTTAATTCTAGTTTCTGTTTCACACGCTATAGAATTGTAGTTTCTTTGCCCTTCCGTTTTCTGCCTTTCTCCTGGATAAGGCTGTCTGAGATGCTTGTGCAGGCTTCTTTGTGGGAGAGTTTATTCCTGCTCTCACTGGTGGATGGAGCTGGGTCTTGTTCTTCTGCTGGGCAGCACTGTGCTCAGGAAGACCTAAGCAGCCTATCTTTTGTTGGGTGGGGCTCTGCTGGTTGTGTGGCCCGAGGCCTTCCAGCATTGGAGCCTACAGGCTGTTGGGTTAGGCTAGGTCTTGGGGAGCAAATGATGGTTTCCAGGAGGGCTCATATGAATGAATATTCGCCAAAACTGCCAGTGTGTTTATCCCTGCAGTCAGCAACAGCCACCTCCCCAACCCCATGCCACCTCTGCAGATGACCATCCAGTTCTAAAAGGTAGGTCCAGCCCAGCCTCATGTCGTCACTGCTTTTTTCCCCCTATGTGCTGTCATGTGTGGGACCTTGTGTGCACCTCCAAGAGTGGAGTTTATTTTATACATTCCTATGAAATCTCTGTGATCTAACCCCACTGACCTTCAAGGCCAAATTCTGTGGGGGCCCTTCCCCTTGTTGCCAGGCCCCAAACCTTGGCAGTTTGACCTGGGCCCAGGCCTTTCACTACCATGGGAGAACTTGTGTGGGTATAATTGTTTACCAGTTTGTGGCTTGTCAATCTGGCAAGTATGGGATTTGATTTTATTGTGACTCTACCCCTCCTACTGTGTCATTGTCATTGCTTCTTTTTATTTGAATCTAAGATATGTTTTTTGGTAGCTGCCAGCATGCCTCCTCCCCCCACTATGGTTATTTAGGATTTAGTTGTGATTATAGTGTTTTTGTCAGAAAGGGTGAGGTCATGTCCATCTACTCTGCCAACTTTCCAGACAACATTATGCCATGTGCTTAGTCGCTCAGTCGTGTACAACTCTTTGTGACCCCATGGACTATAGCCCACTAGGCTCCTCTCTCCATGGGGATTCTCCAGGCAAGAATACTGGAGAGCATTGCCATGCCCTACTCTAGGGGATCTTCCCAACCCAGGTCTCCCGCACTGCCGGTGGATTCTTTACCATCTGAACCAACAGGGAAGCCCATCTACTCTGCTAGCTTTCCAGACAACATTGCTATGCTATGCTATGCTAAGTCGCTTCAGTCGTGTCCGACTCTGTGCGACCCCATAGACGGCAGCTCACCAGGCTCCGCCGTCCCTAGGATTCTCCAGGCAAGAATACTGGAGTGGGTTGCCATTTCCTTCTCCAATGCATGAGAGTGAAAAGTGAAAGTGAAGTTGCTCAGTCGTGTCCGACTCTTAGCGACCCCATGGACTGTAGCCTACCAGGCTCCTCCGTCCATGGGATTTTCCAGGCAAGACAACATTAGTCATCTTGAATTTATTAAAACTTGTTTTATGGCCCAATATATGATCTAAGAATATGTTTCCTGTGCACTAGAAGAAAATGTTGATTTTAGATGGAATGTTCATATATATCTGTTAAGTCCATCTGTTCTAATACTTGATTTAAGGCAGTTATTTTCTTCTTAAGTTATGAAAGTCTTCTATTATACATTGCTTTCTCTTTCTCGCTCCCCCCCCACTTTCTCTTTCTTTTATTAGTTGTTTTAATTATTTTGTGCATAAATATTTTCAGATGTTATATTTTTTGTTGGATGACCCCTTTACCATTATCTTATACATAAAATTATTTTTTTTATTATACCATTATTATAAGTCTCCTACTTAAGTCTGTTTTGTGTGATGTGTGAATATCTGTCCCAGCTTTATTTTAGTTTTTATTTACATGGTATAGTGTTTCTGTACCTTTACTTCAGTCTGTGTGTCTTTACATCTAGTGTGTCTTATGTTGGCAGCACATAGAAGGAACTTGGTTTTTAATTTGCTCAGCTACTCCATGTCTTTCGGTTGGAGAATTTAGTCCATTTACATTGAAAGTAGTTACTGATAGATTTTTGCTTATTGCCTTTTTCTTGTTTCCTAGCTGCTCTTGAAGTTACTCTCTGTTCCTTTCTTCTTCTCTGCCTCTGCTTTGTAGTTTGATAATTTTCTCTAGTGATAGGTATATGTTTCTTTATTTTCTGTGTATTTATAGTATAGGTTTTTGCTTTGGATTACCATGAGATATATAACAGCATTTTAAGTTGATAATAACTTTACATTTCATCCCATTTTAAGGCTCAACACGTATACTCTGTCCCCGCACTCCATGTTTTATATTTTTGATGTTATATATAACATTTTGAAAAATCTTATGTATTTCTTAACTAATTATTTTCATGCAAGTCATTAATCCACTACTTTACTATATATTTGCTTTTCAGTGAGATTTATTATTTCATATGTGTTCTGATAACTAAGTAGTGCTGTTTCCTTTCATCTTAAAGATGTCCATTAAACATTTCTTGTAGACTGGTTTAATGGTATAGATTCCTTTAGCTTTTGCTTGCCTGGAAAACTCCCTTATCTTTTGAATCTGGATGAGAACTCTTCCAGGTGGAGTTTGCTTGGTTAGAAGTTTCTTTTCTTTCTTTCTTTTTTTTTCTAGCACTTTGAATATATCATGCATTCCCTTCTGGCCTGTAGAGTTTTTACTGAAAAGTGTGTTCAAAGTCTCATGGGAGGTCTTTGTGTATAGCCAGTTGCTTTTCTCCAGTTGTTTTTAGCATTATTCTTTTGTCTTTAAATTTTAACATTTTATTTTATAATGTGCCTTCCTTGGAGCCTTTTTCAGTTCATCTTAATTGGTATTCTCTGGGATTCTAGGACTTGAATGTCTGATTTTTGCTCCTTTCTTGCCCTCTTCTCCTGGGAGACCTAAAATGTGAATGTTAGTATATTTGGTACCATCCCAGGGACAGCGGAGCCCGTTGGGCTGTTGCCTGTGGAGTCACATAGAGTTGAACACAACTGAAGCAACTTGGCAGCAGCAGCAGAAGTCACTTAAGCTATTTTCATTGTTTTTTGTTTTTGCTGCTGTGATTAAGTTCCAGTGCATTGTTTAAGTTTCAGTGTATTGTTTTCAAGTTGATTGATCCTTCTTCAATTTCATTTGTCTTCTCTTAAACCAATCTAGTGTACTTATCAATTCTGTTGCTGTCTTCTTCATCTCTGTGGTTGTATTGGTTACCTTTTTATGTTTTCCATCTCTTGTTGAAGTTCTCACTGTATTTATCCATTATTCTCCCCATTTCAGTGAATATCTTTATGAGTTTTACTTTATAAGGTAAAATGTAGTCCTTTCATTTGGAACATATTCCTCTGCTTCTTCCTTTTGCTCAACTCTTTGTTCATTGCTATACAGTGGGTGAAACAACCACCCCTTCTAGTCATGAGGGAGTAGCCTCGTGTAGGAGATGAACCTTTTTGTTCAGCTTTGCCCTAACTATTTGTCATCTGTCAAACCTCTGTTTGTTGTCCAAACAGTCTAATATATTTTTAATAGCTCTCAGTAGTTGAGGATGTGCCAATGTTTGTCACTGGCTCAAAGTGGAAGATTTCACTCCTCGATTCAGGGTGACTAGAAGCCAGGCCATCAGCTAACAGCTTTTAAAAATATGTAGATATAATATATGCAGTCCTAAAAGGCTGCAAGCATAAGACCCACTGGTTACCAGATCCAGGCAATCTGAATGTATATCTTGGAGAGCAGTCACAAAAATCAGGGATTCAGATGAGTGTATTACTTCTTTGTAGAAGATAACGGTGAATTGGAACAAGGCTAGAGAGAGCATCAAAATGACATCCACAGTCGGTATTCCTTGAGAGCTGCTCCATATGTGCTGCTACATGTGTGTCAAACCTGAAGCCTTTTTGTCGATCTGAAGCTCCAAGAGAAGTAAAGTAGCCTCTTTCATAGACTGGAAATGTGTTTCAGGCAGCTATTTGTGCAGTGGTCTATACATGTTAACCTGCCCAGAATCATCCCTCTAATTGCCACAGTCCATCACCCAGGTACCCCATTCCCTTCTGTCAGAACAAGGTTATCAGGTAGCCATCAGTTCCATTTGTAAAATCTCAGGTGTTAAACACAAAAATCCAGGGCACCAGATACATGTAAAAGTTCCTACCAGTGGACTCTGGTGCTCTGGAACACTTCAGAGAGTGAGGGTGAATATAGTGCCCAGTCTCTGAAATCATTGAAAAAGGAATGCTCAGTCCCTCGATATTTGTTTAAAGAGAACCCTGCCCCTTCGGTCACAATTGTAATGATTAGCTAATAGGTCTCTTTCACAGAAAGATTGAACTTTTGGATCTGTTGCCTCTTCCTATTCCCTGGAAGTGGTAGCTGATTTAGAACTCTTTCTTTATTGGTTAAGGTGTTGCAAGATCTACAGTTTTAAGTCCCACCGGCCTCCAAAGTCAAATGAAACAAAGGTGTCCCCCTGACAGCAGTCACAAAAATCAGGGTACCAGGTGGATAGGAGCTCCATTCTGGTGACACTGATTATTACAGTTCCATGTGATCAGGAATGCAAGCTCCCCTGACCTCCAGAGCCGGGTGATCAAGAATTATATCGTCAGCAGCAGCTGCAAAAATTAGGACATCAGGCACATGTAGGCCCCCTTCCAGGAGATATTGGTGCTCCAGAGCATGGCAAAGGGAAAGGATAAAAATGGTGCCTGCTACTCTCTGTCCCCAGAGAGTGTTCCAGCAGGCTGCTAGATGTGCATGTGTTAAATTAGGTACCTGCTTCTTAGGCTATGGTTTTAATGTAAGCACGTGATCCTTATTTGCTTTAAGTTTTAGTTGCCTTAACCTACCTCTGAGCTGAGCCCTGGGTGGATGAGTTCAAGTTGTGCAGGCCCTTTTAGAACTTTCTACTAGATTGATGCTATTTTATGGGTCTCAAGATACGATCCCTGTTGATTTCAAAAGTAGATTTTTTTTGGATGGGGCTCATCTCTCAAGTGCCTATCTTAAAATTTGGCGTGCCTGATGTGGAGTTTGAGCCCTTCACTCCTCAGGGAGAAGCTCTGGTTTTGAGTTCCCTCCAAGTTGTAGTTCACTGCAGTGTAGATTGGTTTTATTTTGTGCCACATTTGATGATATTTTGTGCCAGCCTGTCTTACTGCTTTGATGTGATTTTCTTCTCGTTTGTTGGATATATAATCATCATTCAGCCAACCTTTAGCTTTTTTTTTTTTTTTTTTTTTTTTTTTTATAAATTTATTTATTTTACTTGGGGGCTAATTACTTTACAATATTGTAATAGTTTTTGCCATACATTGACAAGAATCAGCCATGGGTTTACATGTGTTCCCCTTCCCGAACCCCCCACCCACCTCCCTCCCCCTCCCATCCCTCTGGATCATCCCACTGCCCCGGCCCCGAGCCCTTGTCACATGCATCGAACATTGAATGGTGCTCTGTTTCACATATGACAATACACATGTCTCAATGCCATTCTCCCAGAACGTCCCACCCTCACCTTCTCCCTCAGAGTCCATAAAATTGTTCCATGCATCTGTGTCTCTCATTCTGTCCCGCATATAGGGTTATCGTTACCATCTTTCAGATTCCATATATATGCATTAGTATACTGTATTGTTGTTTTTCTTTCTGGCTTACTTCACTCTGTATAATGGGCTCCAGTTTCATCCATCTCAGTAGAACCGGTTCAAATGTATTTTTTTTTAATGGCTGAGTAATATTCCATTGTGTATATGTACCACAGCTTCCTTATCCATTCATCTGCTGATGGACATCTAGGTTGCTTCCATGTCCTGGCTATTGTAAACAGTGCTGCGATGAACATTGGGGTACACGCGTCTCTTTCAATTCTGGTTTCCTCGGTGTATATGCCCAGCAGTGGGATTGCTGGGTCATATGGCAGTTCTATTCCCAGTTTTTTAAGGAATCTCCACACTGTTCTCCATAGTGGCTGTACTAGTTTGCATTCCCACCAACAGTGTAAGAGGGTTCCCTTTTCTCCACACCCTCTCCAGCATTTATTGCTTGTAGACTTTTGGACAGCAGCCATTCTGACTGGTGTGAAATGATACCTCATTGTGGTTTTGATTTGCATTTCTCTAATAATGAGTGATGTTGAGCATCTTTTCATGTGTTTGTTAGCCATCTGTATGTCTTCTTTGGAGAAATGTCTGTTTAGTTCTTTGGCCCATTTTTTGATTGGGTCATTTATTTTTCGGGAATTCAGCTGCAGAAGTTGCTTGTATATTTTTGAGATTAATTGTTTGTCTGTTGCTTCATTTGCTATTATTTTCTCCCATTCTGAAGGCTGTCTTTTCACCTTGTTTATAGTTTCCTTTGTTGTGCAAAAGCTTTTAATTTTAATTAGGTCCCATTTGTTTATTTTTGCTTTTATTTCCAATATTCTGGGAGGTGGGTCATGGAGGATCCTGCTGTGATTTATGTCGGAGAGTGTTTTGCCTATGTTTTCCTCTAGGAGTTTTATTGTTTCTGGTCTTACGTTTAGATCTTTAATCCATTTTGAGTTTATTTTTGTGTACGGTGTTAGGAAGTGTTCTAGTTTCATTCTTTTACAAGTGGTTGACCAGTTTTCCCAGCACCACTTGTTAAAGAGGTTGTCTTTTCTCCATTGTATATTCTTGCCTCCTTTGTCGAAGATAAGGTGTCCATATGTGCGTGGGTTTATCTCTGGGCTTTCTATTTTGTTCCATTGATCTATATTTCTATCTTTGTGCCAGTACCATACTGTCTTGATGACTGTGGCTTTGTAGTAGAGTCTGAAGTCAGGCAGGTTGATTCCTCCAGTTCCATTCTTCTTCCTCAAGATTGCTTTGGCTATTCGAGGTTTCTTACATTTCTATACAAATTGTGAGATGATTTGTTCTAGTTCTGTGAAAAATACCATTGGTAGCTTGATAGGGATTGCATTGAATCTGTAGATTGCTTTGGGTAGAATACTCATTTTCACTATATTAATTCTTCCAATCCATGAACACGGTATATTTCTCCATCTGTTTGTGTCCTCTTTGATTTCTTTCATCAGTGTTTTATAGTTTTCTATATATAAGTCTTTTGTTTCTTTAGGTAGATATATTCCTAAGTATTTTATTCTTTTTGATGCAATGGTGAATGGTATTGTTTCCTTAATTTCTCTTTCTGTTTTCTCATTATTGGTGTATAGGAATGCAAGGGATTTCTGTGTGTTAATTTTATATCCTGCAACTTTACTATATTCATTGATCAACTCTAGTAATTTTCTAGTAGAGTCTTTAGGGTTTTCTATGTAGAGGATCATGTCATCTGCAAACAGTGAGAGTTTTACTTCTTCTTTTCCTATCTGTATTCCTTTTATTTCTTTTTCAGCTCTGATTGCTGTGGCCAAAACTTCCAAAACTATGTTGAATAGTAGTGGTGAAAGTGGGCATCCTTGCCTTGTTCCTGACTTTAGGGGAAATGCTTTCAATTTTTCACCATTGAGGATAATGTTTGCTGTGGGTTTGTCATATATAGCTTTTATTATGTTGAGATATGTTCCTTCTATTCCTGCTTTCTGGAGGGTTTTAATCATAAATGGATGCTGAATTTTGTCAAAGGCTTTTTCTGCATCTATTGAGATAACCATATGGTTTTTTTCTTTCAATTTGTTAATGTGGTGTATTACATTGATTGATTTGCGGATGTTAAAAAAACCTTGCATTCCTGGGATAAAGCCCACTTGGTCATGATGTATGATCTTTTTAATATGATGTTGGATTCTGTTTGCTAGAATTTTATTAAGGATTTTTGCATCTATGTTCATCAGTGATATTGGCCTGTAGTTTTCCTTTTTTGTGACATCTTTGTCTAGTTTTGGAATTAGGGTGATGGTGGCCTCATAGAATGAGTTTGGAAGTTTACCATCTTCTGCAATTTTCTGGAAGAGTTTGAGCAGGATAGGTGTTAGCTCTTCTCTAAATTTTTGGTAGAATTCCGCTGTGAAGCCGTCTGGTCCTGGGCTTTTGTTTGCTGGAAGATTTCTGATTACACTTTCGATTTCCGTGCTTGTGATGGGTCTGTTAAGATCTTCTATTTCTTCCTGGTTCAGTTTTGGAAAGTTATACTTTTCTAAGAATTTGTCCATTTCTTCCAAGTTGTCCATTTTATTGGCATATAGCTGTTGGTAGTAGTCTCTTATGATCCTTTGTATTTCTGTGGAATCTGTTGTGATCTCTCCATTTTCATTTCTAATTTTGTTGATCTGATTCTTCTCCCTTTGTTTCTTGATGAGTCTGGCTAATGGCTTATCAATTTTGTTTATCTTCTCGAAAAACCAGCTTTTAGTTTTGTTGATTTTTGCTATGGTCTCTTTTGTTTCTTTTGCATTTATTTCTGCCCTAATTTTTAAGATTTCTTTCCTTCTACTGACCCTGGGGTTTTTCATTTCTTCCTTCTCTAGTTGCTTTAGGTGTAGAGTTAGTTGATTTATTTGATTTTTTTCTTGTTTCTTGAGGTACGCCTGTATTGCTATGAACCTTCCCCTTAGTATTGCTTTTACAGTGTCCCATAGGTTTTGGGTTGTTGTGTTTTCATTTTCATTCGTTTCTATGCATAATTTTATTTCTTTTTTGATTTCTTCTGTGATTTGTTGGTTATTCAGAAGCGTGTTGTTTAGCCTCCATATGTTGGAACTTTTAATAGTTTTTTTCCTGTAATTGAGGTCTAATCTTACTGCATTGTGGTCAGAGAAGATGGCTGGGATGATTTCAATTTTTTTGAATTTACCAAGGCTAGATTTATGGCCCAGGATGTGATCTATCCTGGAGAAAGTTCCATGTGCACTTGAGAAAAAGGTAAAATTGATTGTTTTGGGGTGGAAACTCCTGTAAATATCAATTAAATCTAATTTGTCTATTGTATCATTTAAAGTTTGTGTTTCCTTGTTAATTTTCTGTTTAGTTGATCTATCCATATGCGTGAGTGGAGTATTAAAGTCTCCCACTATTATTGTGTTATTGTTAATTTCCCCTTTCATACTTGTTAGTATTTGCCTTATATATTGTGGTGCTCCTATGTTGGGTGCATATATATTTATGATTGTTACGTCTTCTTCTTGAATTGATCCTTTGATCTTTATGTAGTGTCCTTCTTTGTCCCTTTTCACATCCTTTATTTTAAAGTCTATTTTATCTGAAATGAGTATTGCGACTCCTGCTTTCTTTTGGTCTCCGTTTGCATGGAATATGTTTTTCCATCCTTTCACTTTCAGCCTGTGTGTGTCCCTAGTTTTGAGGTGGGTCTCTTGTAGACAGCATATATAGGGGTCTTGTTTTTGTATCCATTCAGCAACCCTTTGCCTTTTGGTTGGGGCATTCAACCCATTTACATTTAAGGTAATTATTGATAAGTATGATCCCATTGCCATTTACTTTGTTGTTTTGAGTTCGTGTTGAAACATCCTTTCTGTGTTTCCTGTTTAGAGAAGATCCTTTAGCATTTGCTGGAGAGCTGGTTTGGTGGTGCTGAATTCCCTCAGCTCTTGCTTGTCTGTAAAGCTTTTGAATTCTCCTTCATATCTGAATGAGATCCTTGCTGGGTACAGTAATCTGGGTTGTAGATTATTCTCTTTCATTACTTTAAGTATGTCCTGCCATTCCCTTCTAGCCTGAAGGGTTTCTATTGAAAGATCAGCTGTTATCCTTATGGGGATCCCCTTGTGTGTTATTTGTTGTTTTTCCCTTGCTGCTTTTAATATTTGTTCTTTGTGTTTGATCTTTGTTAATTTGATTAATATGTGTCTTGGGGTGTTTCGCCTTGGGTTTATCCTGTTTGGAACTCTCTGGGTTTCTTGGACTTCTGTGACTATTTCTTTCCTCAATTTAGGGAAATTCTCAACTATTATCTCCTCGAGTATTTTTTCATGGCCTTTCCTTTTATCTTCTTCTTCTGGGACTCCTATGATTCGAATGTTGGGGCGTTTCATATTGTCCCAGAGGTCCCGGAGGTTTTCCTCATTTCTTTTGATTCTTTTTTCTTTTTTCCTCTCTGCTTCGTTTATTTCCATCATTCTATCTTCTACCTCACTTATCCTATCTTCTGCCTCCGTTATTCTACTGTTGGTTCCCTCCAGAGTGTCTTTTATCTCCTTTATTTCATTATTCATTCTATATTGATTCCTTTTTATTTCTTCTAAGTCCTTGATAAACCTTTCTTGCATCTTCTCAATCTTTGTCTCCAGGCTATTTATCTGTAACTCCATTTTGCTTTCAAGATTTTGGATCATTTTTATTATCCTTATTCTAAATTCTTTTTCGGATAGATTCCCTATCTCCTCCTCTTTTGTTTGGCTTTGTGGGCATTTCTCATTTTCCTTTACTTGCTGAGTATTTCTCTGCCTTTTCATCTTGTTTAGATTGCTGTGTTAGGCGTGGCCCTTCTGTATTCTGGTAGTATGAAGTTCCTCTTTGTTGTGGAGGTTCCTCACTGCGGTTGGGGTTGGACAGGTGGCTTGTCAAGGTTTCCTGGTTGGGGGAGCTTGTGTCGGTGTTCTGGTGGGTGGAGCTGGATTTCTGCTCTCTTGAGTGTAATGGAGTGACCAGTATTAATTTTTGAGATGTCTATGGATTTGGTGTGCCTCTGGGCAGCCTGTATATTGATGCTCAGGTCTATGTTCCTGCGTTGCTGGAGAATTTGCGTGGTATGTCTTGCTCTGGAACTTATTATCTCTTGGGTGGAGCTTGGTTTCAGTGAATTTATGGAGGCTATTGGATGGTCTCTTATTAATTAATGTTTCCCCTGGCTTTCAGTCTTATTCTTGCAGTAGCCTCAAGACTTCTCCTTCCATACAGCCTCAATAATAAAACTTTTAGGTTAATGGTGAAAAGATTCTCCACAGTGAGGGATACCCAGAAAGGTTCACTGAGTTACATGGAGAGATGAGGTGGGGGGGGTGGGTTGAAGTGACCAGGAGGGGAAGAGGGGAATTCAAATGTGGAGAGAGCAATCTAGCCAGTAAGCACTTCCCTCTGTGCTTTCCACAGTTTGGAACCCTCAGAGTGATTCACAGAGATACATAGAGAGGGGGGAGGAAGGTAACAGAGGTGAGCATGAGTAGAAAGGGAGGAATTAAGAGGGGAGAGAGAGATCTGGGCAGTATCCTGTTCCTGAAGTGTTCTCCGGTACCCAGAACACCCTCAGAGATTCACAGAATTGGGTTGAGAAGAGAAGGAGGAGGGTGGGAGATAGAGGTTCCCTGGGGGAGAAGAAAGAGCATCAATAGGGGGAGAGAGTGATCAGGCCAGTGATCACACTCCTGAGTAAAAATGGGTCCTAAAGATTGGGTTCTTAAATGTACAAAGTTGATATCAAATATGTAAAACACAGATTAAAAATCTAGAGTAGAGGTTAGACTCTTATAAAACTTACAATCTAAAAAAAAAAATAAAAAGAAAAAAGGGAACAGTGTAAAAAGAAAAAAAAAAACAGTAAAACAGTAAAAAAAGAAACAGTAAAAAAATGTAGAACAGGAAAAAAACATTAAAAAAAAAAACACAAAAGGTATAAGATATATGTATGTAGTTTGCTTCAAAAATAGGGTTTTTTTTTTTTTTGCAAGTTAATAGTGTGTTATGAAAATGAAAGTTAAAGGTGTAATAGAGGACTTGAAGAAAAAGGAAAGAAGAGAAAAAAAAATTTTTTTTAATTAAAAAAAAAAAATTAAAAAAAAAATTAAAAAAAAAAAATAATAATAGTAAAAAATATATATATCCCGGACTTTCTCTGGAGCTGTTGTGAGCAGTGTGGGATCTGCTCAGTTTTAGATAGATCCTTATTCCTGCTTATACTTTTCAAGATCTGTAGGTCCTTTTTAATGCAGTCGGTATTAGCTACAGGGATCTTAATCTGTTGGCCTGTCCCTTCCAAAGCACTTCCCTCTGTTTATTTGGCTTCTGTTTGGAGATCTCTTCAGTATCTAATTTCCGCCCTGCAACAAAGCGGTGGAGGTGATCTCTTTAGGTTCGCTTGTTCAGTCGTGCTGTGGGGAGGAAGGAACACTGCAATTCTGGCGTGTGTGTGGTAAGCTCGCAGTGTCTCGGCCGCACTGGGTTCGCCCCCGCTCACGGCGTGTGTGCTTTCCCCGTCTACCCTGCTCAGGCTTCAGGTTACTCGGCCGGGGAGCGGGCCCTGAGCTGCGTGCACTTCCTAGGACTAAGCCGCTCAGGTTCAGGCTCCCGGTTACTCCACAAAGGCGCAGACTCGATTTTGCCCGCGGCTTGTGCCGTTCCCGGTCGGAGCTGCCCAGGCGGCCAGGAGTTTGGCGAGGGCGCTGTCCCCTGTTGGGGCGGTGCGGCTTATCACCTCCCTAGTCCCCGCCTCGGTTTACGGGCGCGCCCGGCTCCGGTGTGCTTTGTGTCGGTTCTGGGGAGCTGGTCTCTGGCTGCGACCCTCCCGGCTGCTGTCGACCCTCCGGGATCTCAGGCAGTCTTTGCTTAAAAACTGGGAGCCTGTTTGCAGTTTGGTAGGGGGTGCCCTCTCTGGAGCCGAGTTTGCCCCTTTCCGGCTCTAGCGGGCCCCGCCTGCCCGCTGTGTCCGGCGGGGGATGGCGCGGTCCGCAGCCGGCTAGCTCTCCTCTGGTATCGCTCAGTCCTTTGTTCTGTGAGCGGGCCGGCAGTGCCTTAGAGTTGGGCTTTTCGCGGGATAGTTCTCTCTCTCTCGCTGTCCCACAGTTTAGGTTACTATCTCACGTTAGCTCCCTCAGATTGCCCTCGGGGCACTCGGGCCCGGTCCTTACCCTAGGCAATGCCGCCCGCTCCTCTCCGTTCAGCCCCCACTTGCTGGTGGCGGATGATGCGAGCGTCTGGGGTTCTTTGCTGGGAGTTGCTTTAGGCACGTAATCTGTCGATTTTATTTATTTTTTCCTCCCAGTTACGTTGCCCTCCGAGATAAAAAATCCTCCCCCACACCCGCCGGTGAGAGGGTTTCCTGGTGCTTGGAAATTCCTCCTCTTTTACGACTCCCTCCCCGGGACGGGTCTCCGTCCCTAACTCTTTTGTCTCTCTTTTTATCTTTTATAATTTCTCCTACCTCTTTTGAAGATAATGCGCAGTTTTTGTGAAAGCCTGACGTCCTCAGCCAGCCTTCAGAAGTAGTTTTGTGAAGTTTGGTCAGCGTTCAGATGTTCTTTCGATAAATTTGTGGAGGAGAGAGTGGTCTCCCCGTCCTATTCCTCCGCCATCTTCTGCTCCTAGCTTTTTTTTTAAGAGGAAGTCTTTGCATGTGTAACTGTCGACTGTCTCCATGGGATAAGGTGAGTTCAGGATCTTCCTATATTGCCATCTTGAACTAGAACCTATACCTCCCTTTTTCATGTGTGAATATATCCTACAGATCTTTTTATATCAGTCATAGATAACTTTGTTTTTTATATCCATGGCTTCCATTGACTTTAAGAGCCATTTAATAGTAGTGGTTTCCATGGCTCTATCGCCAGTCTGCCTACATACAGGCAGGCCATGGATCTTCTGCTGGAAAAGCCCTTTACAAGGTGCTAAATCTCTTAAGTGTCTCCAGTTTCTCATCTGTAAACGGGAGAAAAATTGTATTCTGTCTGAATAAGGTTGTTGTGAAGTTTAAGCACTTATTTAGTACAGTGCCTAGTTGGTGGTGAGCAGCCAAATGTTGTCTGCCACCATTGTCATTATCATCACCATTTTTACTTATTTAATCAGATTCTTATTTATGGGGAAATGGGGTTTTTACCTTTTTTGTTGTTGCAAACTATGCTTCAGGGAATAACCTTGTGTATTCATTATTTTGCACAGATGTGATTTTATGAATGCTTCGAAACAAGTACAATATCAAGGCAGAAAGGAATATAAATTTGTAATTTTGGTAGACATTTGCCAAATCATATCCCACAGGGATTGTATCAATTTCTGCTGTCTTCAGTGTTTGACATAGTTTAAATGATCAAGAATTTACGGGTAGATTTCTGATGTTACTTCTGTTTCTAAAATTATTCGTAGTTTAAAATGACAACTTTTAAAGTTCTTCCTTTTTCTTTATTAAAACTACAGTCCTGTTTGGAGAGCCTGCTGAAAGAACCTTTCATAAAATATGTATATTGGTGGCTTATTCTTTTAGGATTCTCATAGGTAACTTGTTAGTATTTAAGGGCTTGAAAGATGATCTTTACTCTTTTTTATTCTATATTTTCATATAGTTTTGTTTCCATAAATCTGAATTATTTCAGCTTTATTTACCTTTACTCTCCATAATCTTAGGATAATCTATAACATTCATATTTAAGAACCAAGAATCCAAAAATGAACTGAGGTTAGCTTTTTAATGTATTTTTTAATTAGTTTATTTTCTATTTTTTAACTTTACAACATTGTATTTGTTTTTGCCGTACATTGACATGAATCCACCATGGGTGTACATGTTTTCCCCTTCCAGAACCCCCCCCTTCCACCTCCCTCCCCATCCCATCCCTCTGGGCCATCCCGGTGCACCAGCCCCGAGCACCCTGTATCATGCATTGAACCTGGACTGGCAATTCATTTCACATATGATAATTTACATGCTTCCATGCCATTCTCCCATATCATCCCACCCTCGCCCTCTCCCATAGAGTCCATAATACTGTTCTATTTATCTGTGTCTCTTTTGATGTCTCACATACAGGGTTATCTTTACTGGTTGACTAAATACCATATATATGTGTTAGTATACTGTATTGGCGTTTTTCTTTCTGGCTTACTTCACTCTGTATAATAGGCTCCAGTTTCATCCACCTCATTAGAACTGATCCGAATGTATTCTTTTTAATGGCTGAGTAATATTCCATTGTGTATATGTACCACAGCTTCCTTATCCATTCATCTGCTGATGGGCATCTAGGCTGCTTCCATGTCCTGGCTATTATAAACAGTGCTGCGATGAACATTGGGGTATACGTGTCTCTTTCAAGTCTGGTTTGCTCAATGTGTATGCCCAGCAGTGGGATAGCTGGTTCATATGGCAGTTCTATTTCCAGTTTTTTTGAGGAATCTCCACACTGTTCTCCATAGTGGCTGTACTAGTTTGCATTCCCACCAACAGTGTAAGAGGGTTCCCTTTTCTCCGCACCCTCTCCAGCATTTATTGCTTGTAGTCTTTTGGATAGCAGCCATTCTGACGGGCATGAAATGGTACCTCATTGTGGTTTTGATTTGCTTTTTAATGTATTTTGAAAATTCATCTTGAATTAGGGCAATATTCTTTTGTTGTTATTATCAAAGAAAACTGAATAGGACAGAAGAACTTAAGACGTCAGAAAGTGTTCAAGGCTCATGGAGAAATAAAAAGATCAGTAAATAGTGGTCCCTGCTATACTTTTTTCTATTGGGTGGGCTAGATGGGGGCCGTTTCCAGGCTAGAAAATTTAAAAATGGACAACGAATGCTTGAATGGAGCTTTAGAAACTACCTGTATTTACTCACGTTAAATGCCTGAAAGTAAGTGAAAGAAATCAAAACAAATCAACAGAAAATACAGTACAAATATATAATGCTATAGGAACCAGTGAAATAAACAAATGCTTTAAATAGAATAGATAGATTATTACTAAGATTGTTTGATGTAGCAGTTCAGAGATAACTGGTGTGAGGAAGCAGTTTCAATAGAATTGTGGGACTCAGTTGGAGAAGAATGAACAGGTGGAAAATAAGTAAATAAGGTAATCTTTGGCACAGTCATTATGGCAGCAAAAGGAATTTCTTAAAAAGTATCAGTGCAAAGCTTCTCTGTTCATTTTAAAAAGTATGACTTTTAAACATCTGATTTTATTTTGTTAGTAATTGTTTTTTGTATATTATAGTCATCTTTAAAGTTTTTTATATTGCTTTTAATACTGGTTGCTGTTTTGTTGCCTTTCGCTTCACCACATTAAATTGATGCCGTGAAATAGTCTTCCCTTTATGAACTAGCATAGCTATTTTATTGAAAGTATATTTAAGACTCCACTCTATGTGAAAACTGCCTTGTCAATTATGGAAATTGAGTAGTTGAGCATTATTTACATTGGAAGTATTTTAACAGTGATATGTGCAACTCATTACTGAAGAAGTAGGGTTAGCTTTGTCCTTTTCCTTGAATTTTTAAAGAATCAACTTTACCAAGATCTAATTTCCATGCATTAAAATTCACCAGAGTATATAGATAGATCGCTTTTGACAAATGCATACAGCCATATGATGACACTCTATTCAATATCTAAAATATTTCTATCCCCTTAAGAAGAACAGTTCTTCGCATGTTTAATAATTTTAACATCTAATTTTATTTCTTTTGCTTTATAAGTACAGATGAATGTAATTTTACTTATCAAATGTTGTTGTTGTTCAGTCGCTAAGTCATATCCGATTCTGTGAACCCATGAACTGCAGTACGCCAGGCTTCTCTGTTCTTCACTACCTCCCTGAGTTTGCTCAGGTTCATGCCCATTGAGTCGGTGATGCCATCCAACCATCTCATCCTCTGTCGTCCCCTTCTCCTCCTGCCCTCAATCTTTCCCAGCATCAGGGTGTTTTCCAGTGAGTCAGCTCTTTGCATCAGGTGGCCAAAATATTAAAGCTTCAGTTTCAGCATAAGTCCTTCCACTTATCAAGGGTACCATGAATTAACTCTTGAAGTGACTTACTTTTTATCTATGGAAATCTATTTCAGATTGATGGAATATTTCATGACCCATACAAGGTTAAATATAAACATATTTATTTAATTGAGTGATTTTTAAGAATATCTAACAGAAAGTTATTTTTATTTGAGCTCACTTATCAGCACATTTCTTGTTTATTTAATTTTTAAAAATCCTCTGAAAATATAGACTGTTCTATAGTACATAAACAGCCTATTTTCAACACTGTTGAATACTCTCTGCATTACTGCTTTTCTCATAAAATTTTAAATCACAGTAAAAATTTTCTCATTTTTTTTGGAAATTTCATGTTGGGGAAGAACTATTTAAAAACATTTTTCCTCTTCATTCTCCTTCCAGCCTATCATCTCTACAGTTGAATATTTGGAATACCTATTGAAAATTAATGAGAGCTATGTATCAATAAATAAAATGTGCTGTAAAATGGTTCTGATTTAAAGATAGGGCAAGTATAATTTTTCTTGTTTTAAGATTAGTAAAAATTAAGTTAAATAAGTGCTAGATATGCCACTGTAGTTTTTTTAGGACTCTGATTCTCGATCATACTTTGACTTTAATGGCTATTCATTGTCCATGCTCTTTCATACAGTATGTCTCAGAGACTCTTCCTGCCTCCATTGCTAATTGTGATTTCAGTTAGAGGTGATATTAATCACTGGCAAGGAGCCTGTCAGAAGTTATAAATTAATTATTTTCCTACTGTTTATTGAGTATTATTCTTGTGATTTTTAACTTGAACATTTTACATTTATGCAGTTGAAACTGAACCTCATTTAATTATTGAGCTTCCCAGGTGGCTCAGTGGTAAAGAATTCGCCCGCCAATGCCGGAGACTCTGTTTGATCCCTGGGTCAGGAAGATCTCCTGGATCAGAAAATGGCAACCGACCTCTGTATTCTCGCCTGGGAAATCCCATGGACAGAGAAGCCTGGTGGGCTACAGTCCATGGGGTCGCAAGAGTCAGACACGACTTAGTATCCAACACATTTATCCAACTAAAACAGAACCTGCTTTAATTATGTGCCAGAATTCTTTGTATCTAAGTTGATTTTGAACCTTGTTTCAGTTTTCTTTAAATGATGTTATTTTTAACATAGATTTTTCAATATAAACTACTCATTCTTATAATAGTGATAATATTTACATAGCCACGTTTGAGATAAAAGTAAAGTAAGGTAGAAGTATGAAGGAATGAGATGAAAAGGGGATTACAGCTTTTTCCTTTGTTTGATCCTTATTCCTTTGTTTGTTCCTGGCATCTTCAAAGAAAACAGATATGACTGAAAGCATTGTTAAATTAAGGAACAGTTAGTTTGAATTAATAGAATATTCTGATGATTAAAAAAAAACAGAGGGTGCCTTCAAGGGAGATAACATTCTCTATACTTGGATGTTTTTCGGAGTAAGGCATCCAGCTGGATCTTCTTGACCCAGGGATTGAACCCAGGTCTCCTGCTTTGCGGGCCAACTCTTCATCATCTCAGCCACCAGGGAAGCCTCATATATCTGATTATCATAAGTCATCTGTAGGGCCCTCCGTAGTATGTAAATTCATTGTTTTATTTCTTTGTCTTTTCCTTCTTCAGTACTTCTGTCAACATTTTTCCTTAGACTTGTCTCCATAGGATATTCAGGTTTTTTTTTTTTAATGTTTTAAGAATTTTTAAATTCTTAAACAAGGGATTCCTTTAAAATAGAAGTTTGGGGAAGAAAGAAAAACCCAATCACTTTCATATAAAACTTTTCAAATAGTAGTCAAGTTAAATTTAACTTTTAGCATGGATAGGAAAAATTAACTATAGAATCTGTTGTTCCACAGGTACTGTGAGAATAGAGATGTTTCGAAATATGCAGAATGCAGAAATCATCAGAAAAATGACTGAAGAATTTGATGAGGTATAGCATTTCACTGTTTATATAAATTGCCTGCTTGCACTTGTAAATGGTGAATATGTTGATTAGTTTTGTTTTGACTTGGTATTTAGTATAAGAGAAGTTATAGTATTTTCTCATTTATGTACTAATCCATGCTGTTAATTCCAAAATGAATCATCTTTGGAAATTTTATTACATTGCATGGAGATAGTAGCACTGAATAATAACTGATGGTTGATAATGATTGGAAAATTAATGGTATGAGGTATGAGTTGATTCTTGACATTCAGTCTTGAAGACCATCTAAAATCGTGAATTTATAAATGCACCTCCAGCAGTTTCATATTCTGTGGAATGCTAGTCCTCTTAAATGTTTTAAAGAAAAAAGGATTTGGAGGTCAAGGAAGTGTCAGAAGGCTGGCTATTATACCTACCTTAGAGATTGTCAAAGCACATTCTCTTATTTAAGGGTTATTAGAAATCCTAACAGGGAAAAATTTCCTAAATTTAATCCAGAATTCCCCAAATTATTTTATATGGATCACTGATATGTGTCCCTCTGCCCTCCCCCACCCCATTTCCATTTTCTGTGTGTGTGTATAGTATTTCCATTTGGAACACTCTGCTTGAGATAATATGATTTCTCTTCAGAATACAAGTTTTCTTTGCTAGTCTTCACGAGTTAATCATGCATGATTTTCCATTTTAAGAGTTAAATATTCTCTCAAGTAGTTTCACACTGGTCATAAATGTTTATTTTTGAGACACTTTAACAGTTTTATTTCTTTATTTATAGTGAACTCAATTCATGTCATGCTTTAGGCCAGCATCAGTTCCTGTTTTAACATTCTGCCTTTGGTATTATTTTCTATTTTCTGATAGGCGTTCCTTTGTTTTGACCTTCAACACTAACCACAAGGATTGGTTTTCTTACAAGTCCACTCTTTTAGTAAGATGGGTTTAGGTTTTTTATTAGTAGTAGCAGTTACTACAAATACATACTAAAGTAAACATCCAAGCATAGACTGCTCAATGTGTCTTTCTCATCAGGTGTTCACTTTTAGCAGCACTATCAAAATGTTTTAAGGTGCATCTTTCTAGATAAACATTCTGTCAGTGGCTTTCAGACTATGTAGTCACAATTTATGGGAGATAGGGAAGAACTTGAATTGTAACCTATGCAAATAATATTTCAGAATCACTTGCCTTAATTTCTATAATCTCAAAAAGCTCTGACAGTTCATAATCCAAACTGTCAGGTTTGGCTCTGAGGCCACATGGCCTCAACTAACATGAGGCTATTTACAGTCAATTTTTATTTCTCACAGTCAGTTTGAATATAAATATATATATATATGTATATATATAGCTGTTAAATATTAATGTTCTTAACTACTGAGTGCTACACCAGATTTTATTGGGGTATGATGAAATATAAGGTTATGCACCAAGTTCACTTTTAAAATTCAAAAACCCTAGATTCTGAAACATTTCTGTGGGGCTACTGTTCAGTAAAACGTTATTTTTTTGTTGTTAATTCATGAGTTTATATGTTAGAAATAGAAGTTAAAGCCAGGTAACATACAGTTACGGTGCAGGTAGTAGGTTTACTCACCAGCTGCTATTCTACCATGCGTGGCCTGCAATACAGGTGATTCAGATTGTAGATTTAAAAGTAGTATATGTCTTGGACCTTCCCAGGGCTAACACATGATGGAGTGATTATTAACTATTTTAAGACAGTGGTTCACAAACTAAATTTGAGCTGCAAATTAATGTCTCACTGGGGTACTGATGCCTGGCTCCCTTACACATGCCCTAGACATTTGATTAATTTGTAAGGCATGTGACCTTGGCATAGGGATTTTATTTTTAAAAGCTCACCAGGTGATTCTAACATAGAACAACTATTGAGAACTATTATTTTAAGGTAAGTAAAAAGAGGAATCCAAGATTTAAGTTATAAGAACACTTCATATATGAAAACAAGCTGAGGGGAAAACAAAAATGAATACAGTGTAACAAATGAAATTTTTCAGAATGCATGTTTCATATTCTTAAACATTTTGTCTGAATATCTGAGATCATTGACCTAATCAAAGACTTTTAAAAATCAGCATTCTCTTTGAATACAATTCTGTTCTAATATTATTTTGATTGTTATTAGAATATATTAACTTAAAGCAGAATTAGATATCTTCTAGGGCTACATAAAAGTAAATAAATATAATTGTGGTGATTAGACATTTTAATAAATATTTTTAAGTTTCAATTTTAAATATCTATTTAATACTTTTAATTAGGTGGGATCTTAAAACAGTGTCATTAAAAAAATAGGATGCTTACTCATTTGCTTGAGATTTTCTTGTATAACCAATTTGAAAAATAAAAATTTGAACTCAGAATAATGAATAAATCAATAAACACACAACAAATAGACAAAATTTCCAGGGATAATATTAGTGAACAAGATGTGCCAGACCTATTTGACAATGATAATTGTCTGCAAGTATGACAAGATTCGTTGAAGCAAGAACAAGTGGAAATTCTGTTTGAAAGGTAGTATTGTGTTTTGGAGGGACAGACTATGTATTTGCAAAAGCCGTTGATGATGCAGAGTGGTAAGATTTATGAGCTCAGTACATAATAAGCATAAGTGGGAGTGAATCACACATTGTTCACTGTAATGAATTCAATGAAATTATAATTCAGATGGAGATAACAAAAATTTTTATCTTCAATTCTTTAGAAAGATATTGATCTTTTGCTACTGTGTATATACTTGAGAATGCATTTAAATGCTGGCATATTATTAAATACACAGGTTTTTTTTTTTTTTCTTAAATACCGAATAGGTCATTTAATTCCTTGGGAGTGGAAGGAGGTTAGTTTTTGAATTATGATTTGTGATAAAATTCTGAAATATCTGATGACAGGAGTCATTAGATCCCAAGATCCTAGAAAAATGCCTAGTTAATAGGGAAAAGCCACTAAACTTCTGTTGAATGGATGACTGAATATGTTGTATTATAGCAAAGTAAAGTAAAGGTGAAATGAGGTAGAAGTCATTTCGATTGAAACTGTTTAAACTGAAAAAGGTGGTCAAAAGTATGTTATTGTCTGAAAAAATACTATGCTGTAGCTTCTATTCCTTATTACAAACTAGTCATACCCAGTTATTACATGACCTTTTTTGAAAGCCCTACAAATCTCTGCCTGGCCAAAAGTCTTTTATAATTGTAATAACAACCTAATTTAGAAACATGTTAATTCCCAAAGCAGTCTATAACTCTTCAAGGTCAGTAGATATACTTAGTTCCTGGTGGAGTCAGTTGTCATGAGATAAAGCAAAATGTAATTGTATTTCTTCCTGAGATTATTAGAATCAGATCTCCATATATAAATTTTTAGATACTGTTTCTCAAAGGTCAGTTTGTGTAGTTTTCAAATATTTAAGTAAGACATCTATGTTGGGGAATCTTTGCAACACAACACATTTCATATTCAGCTGACCCTTGGACAGCATGGGTGTTAGGTACTGTAATGCCTCTGTAGCTGAAAATCGTCATTATAACTTTTGACTCTCCCAAAAGTTAACTACTAATACCTTACTGTTGACTGAAAACTTTACCAACAATATTGACAGTCAGATAACACATATTTTGTGTTTTATGTATAGTATGTGCTATATTCTTAAAGTAGTCTAGAGAAAATAAAATGTTATTAAAATCATAAAAAGGGGAAAGTAAATTTACAGTATTGTGTACTACATTTATCATTACTGTAAGTTTATGTCATCAGTTTACAAGGTGAATCATCCGTTAGTACCTATATCAGTATTTTCTTATATGATACAAAACACCATAGTAGGTGTTACATATATTACTAACACTAGACTTCAAAAAATGAAAAGATGATGTGAATAATTCATATTGATTTATAGTTATGATTTATGGGTGATGATGAAGAAGGCAACAACATAGCTGCTTTATATTAGCCTAGCATAACTGATAAAATTGTTTCACAGTAGCCTTGCCTTTACACTAATGAATGAATTGTTATAAAATTTTTATAGCATACAGTATTACTGTCATATTTATAATATACTATTGGAAACATTTTTTAAAATCATGCTGATACATAGTTTCAGCTCATATATTGCTGATACAAGATATGCTGATACATAGTTTCTCCAGCTATATGAGAGATAGTATGTCATACTATATAGTAATGTAACTCTTTGAAAGCAAAGTTATAGAACACTGTAAAAAATATCACTCACCTCATGCTTGTCTTGCACACAAAACATAATTGAATACTTAAGCAATGATGATGGCACAAGAACTCATACAGTTCTTGCCATAAAAAGATAAAGATAGTGCTAAGGTGTGTCTGACTCTTGTGATCCAGTTCATGGGAACTGTACCCTGCCAGGCTCCACTGTCCATGGGATTCTCCAGGCAAGAATACTGGAGTGGGTTGCGATTTCCTTCTCCAGGGGAACTTCCCGATCCAGGAATTGAACCCAGGACTCCCACATTGTAGGCAGATGCTTTACCTACTGAGCTCTGTGGGATATTTTCCGCTGGAGACACACACATATACAGCAGATACATTTATTAAGTGTATGGCATGGTGATTGTTGCTGTTCCTTAAGTGGAAGTGAATCATCATAAAAATCTTTTTCCTGATTATCTTTACATTGAGTATGCTGAGGAAGAGGAGAGTTTGGTCTTGCTGTTTCAGAGATGGCAGATGTGGAGGAGGTGGAACAGTAAGCAGGAAAACAGGCATATTCAGTGTAATTTTATGCAACTACATCATAATTTCTGTCTGAATTTTGCTTTTTCATCTATATAAAAATGCTTCTATATAATACCAAACCTTCTTCCACCATTCGCTCTAGTTTCAGTGCCCTATAATAAAAGGGTCCTTGTTGTAAAAGAAGTTAAAAGTAGTGTTTTAGTAAGATTGTCTAATGTTGTTTGTTTTCTGGCATTGTTTCTTCTATGTGTTCTTCCTCATTGTACAGTACTGGTTTGGAAGCACTCATCTGTATCAAGTCATCTTCTCATAATTCCTTTGGTGTAGTGTATATTAGCTCTTGATTTCTCCAAAATTTGTATCTTAAAACCCTTCATTCACTACACGCCACCTTTTATGCCATATTCATAGTCTCCTTCATGATTCCTTTCATAGGCTCTCGCCTAAGTCCTCTAAAGTAATGGTAAACATACGGGCAAAATTGATCTCCAGTGGAAATTTATTATTTCAGGCCTGATAGCTTTCATGACTCTTTCTGTAGCAACAATGGCAACTTCAGTGATGAAGTTCTTCCAGACTTTCATGATGCTCTATCTTCCATAGTACAGAGACAGTCCTTTCCATCGATTACTATGTATCATGAGGCCCTTATGTGAACATTTTATTCAATGATCGGGCACAGTAAAGGTCAGAAATGGTAAGGACCTAAGAGAAGCAGAAGACATTAAGAAGAGGTGGCAAGAATACACAGAAGAACTATACAAAAAAGGTCTTAATGATCCAGATAATTGCGATGATGTGCTCACTCAATTGGAACCAGACATATTGGCATGTGAGGTCAAGTGGGCCTTAGGAAATAATTACTATGAACATAGCTAGTGGAGGTGACAGAATTCCTCCTGAGCTATTTAAAATCCTGAGAGCTACACTCAGTATGCCAGCAAACTTTGAAAACTCAGCTGCAGGACTGGAAAAGGTCAGTTTTCATTCCAGTTCCAAAGAAGGGCGATGCCAAACAATGTTAAAACTACCATACATTTTTGCTCATTCCACGTGCTAGCAAGGTAATGCTCAGAATCCTTCAACCTAGGCTTCAGCAGTATGTGAACTTCCAAATGTACCAAGAACTTCCAAATGTACAAGCTGGATTTCGAAGAGGCAGAGGAACCAGAGATCAGAGTGCCAACATCCATTGGATCATAGAGAAGGCAAAGGAATTCCAGAAAAACTTCTGTTTCATTGACTACCTGAAAACCTTGGACTGTGTGGATCATAAAAACAAATTATGGAAATTTCTTCAAGAGATAGGAGTACTAGACCACCTTACTTGCCTCCTGAGAAACCTGTATTCAAGTCAAGAAGCAACAGTTAGAACCGGATGCGGAACAACTGACTGGTTCAAAATTGGGAAAGGAGTACAACAGCGCTATATATTGTCACCCTACTCATCTAACTTATGTGCAGAGTGTGTGTGCGCATGCTGAGTCGCTTCAGTGGTGTCTGACTCTGTGCAGCCCTGTCACTTTAATCCAGTAGGCTTATCTGTCCATGGGATTCTCCAGGCAGTGCTGGAGTAGGTTGCCATTTTCTACCCCAGGGCATCTTCCCAATCCAGGGATCAAACCTGAGTTGCTTACATATACCTGCATTGGCAGGCAAGTTCTTTACCACTAGTGCCACCTGGGAAGCCCCTATATGCAGAATACATTATGTGAAATGCCAGGCTGGATGAATCACAAGTTGGAATCAAGGTTGCTGGGAGAAATAGCAGTTTCAACCTCAAATATGCAGATGATACCACTCCAATGACAGTAGTTCAAAAGAAGCTATAAATCTTGATATGGATGAAAGAGGAGCGTGAAAAAGTTGGCGTGAAACTCAACATTCAAAGACTAAAAAGACCGTGGCATCCAGTCTCATCACTTTATGGCAAATAGAAGGGGGAAAAGTGGAAATAGTGACAGATTTTATTTTCTTGGGATCCAAAATCACTGTGGACAGTGACCACAACCATGAAATTAAAAGACCCTTCTCCTTGGATGGAAAGCTTATGACAAACCTTGACTGAATATTAAAAAGCTGAGACATCACTTTGCCAACAAAGGTACATACAGTCAAAGCTATGGTTTTTCCAATAGTCATGTATGGATGTGAGAGTTGGATGGTAAAGAAGGCTGAGCATGGGAGAATTGATGCTTTTGAATTGCGTTTTTGGAGAAGATTCTTGAGAGTCCCTTTGACTGCAAAGAGTCAGTCCTAAAGGAAATCAAGCCTGAATATTCATTGGAAGTACTGAAGCTGAAGCTCCAATACTTTGGCCACCTGATGTGAAGAGCCAACTCACTGGAAAAGACCCTGGTGCTCGGAAAGATTGAGGGCAAAAGGAGAAGAGGGTGGCAGAGGATGAGATAGTTAGATAGCATCATGGACTCAATGGAAATTAATTTCAGCAGACTCCAGGAGATAGTGAAAGATAGATGAGCCTGGCATGCTGTAGACCATGGGGCCACAAAGAGTTGCACACGACTTAGGAACTGAACAGCAACAACTGTGACTTCCTGATCTAAAGACTGAATTAGAGATGTTTTATTTGAGAACAATTTGATTACTTTGACACCGTCAGTGTTGAATTCATAGGGTTCTGGGTAATCAGGGGCATTGTCCATTATGAAAAGAATTTTAAAAGTCAGTCTCTTACTTGCAAGGTACTTCCTAAATTCAGCAACAAAGCATTAATGGAATCAGTCCGGAAAAAAGGTTCTCATTGTCCATGCATTCTGATTGTACAGCCAAAAGTCTGGTAGCCAGTATTTATCTTTTTCTTTCAAGGCTGAGGAGATTGTAGTTTTGTAGTTGAGAGGAGTCTTGCTCATAAACCTGACTTCCGTATGTGCAAAAAGTAGAGTTAACCTATGCCTTCTTGCCTTATGGCCTGGTGCTCACTTCTTCCTTACTAATAATGTTCTTTATGATAATTTTTTTCCTGAAAAAAATTTTTTTTTCACAAAAGATCACTTTCATCTGCAATAAAAACTTGTTCAGGCAGACTTACATATCACTGAGCATGTGCAGATATAAGTAAACTTTGTCTCTTCTCCATTTAGCCTGTTGGTTGTCAGTTAATTTTCAGGCCCTCTCTATAGGATCCAAGCTGGAAGGGAAAAAAGTTTTTCCTGTCAGAAGTTTTGTTGACTAGGACAGGATGGTTGGAACTTTCTGCTCAGTCCAGAGACAGTAGCTGCAGCTGAGATCACTAGTCCAGCATAGCTGAGCTACTCTCCTGCCACTGAGATATATAGGAACACACTCAGCCGTGAACAACGAGGTATGTGTTATGCTGAAGAGCAGTTGCTAGCACTGTTGACACTAAGCAAGGGTCTATGACTCTTGCTAGTTCCTGCAGGTGCCCCATCCTTAGCTGGCCAGGAGAGAAAACAGTATGGCAGAGTAGAAGAACTTAAGCTCACTTCCTCCCATAAGAATATCAAAAAATCACAACTAACTTCTGTATAGCCATAAATTAAAAAAGACTGAAACCTTCCAAAAAGGTACTCTACATCCAAAGACAGGAAATCACGAGGTGATAGGTGGAGCGCATTTGTGATATAATCAAATCCCGTACATCTTGAGTAACCCAGAAACTGGAAAATAATTCTATCACAGAAATTTTCCCATGGGAGTGAGAGCTCTGAGCCCCACATTAGGCTCCCTAGCCTGTGGGTCTGGCATCAGGAGGAAGAGCCTCCAGAGCATTTATTTGGCTTCTGACTCCAGCAGCTTTTGATCACAGGAGCTCCATGGACTGAGGAAAACAGAGACTCCAGTCTTGGATGATGCACATGAGGTTGTGTGAGCACCAGGACTCAGAGGGAAAGCAGTGACTTCATAGGAGCCTGGGCTAGAACTAATCCTGCTCTTGGAGGGTGTCCTGGGAAGGAGAATGTGGCTGTGACTCTCTGTTGGGTCATAAAGTTGGCGGTGAACATATCCATAACAAATCATCTGAAGGTTGACATCTTGCTTGGGACATTAGCACCAAGACCTGGCACCACCCAACAGCCTGTAGGTTCCAGTCCTGGAATACCTCAGACCAAATAAGCAACAGGACTGGAACACAGCCCCACCCATCAATAAAGAGGCTGCCTAAAGACTTCCTGATCCCACAGCCACCTCTTGGCACATCTTTTAACAAAGCCCTGCCTACCAAAGAGCCAAGATCCAACTCTACCCACCAGGCCCTCCCACCAGGAAGGCTCCACAAGCCTCTAGATCAGCCTCACCCACCAGAGAGGAGACAGCTGAAGAAAAAAATATACAATCTTACACCCTGTGGAGGTGAGTCCCCAAACAGGTCAGAACTTACAATGGGACCAGCTGGTACCTGACCATTGCATTATGAGAAGGAATTGTACTGCTGAAACACATAGGACATACCCAACAGAGGGCTTCTTTTTAAAATTCAAGAATAATAACTTTACATATACATAAAATAAAAATACAACTTTAGACAAAATGAGATGACAGAAGAACATATTCGAGATAAAGGAGCAAAATTAAGTCCCCAAACAACTAAATGATGTGGAGATAGGTAACTACATGAGAAAGAGTGCAGAGTAATGATTGGAAACATGATGCAAACATTTAGGAAGATAATGGATACACAGAGCAATAAGTTAAAAGAAGTTTTTAACAGGGATTAGAAAAATAAAGAATACAATATCTGGGGACTTCTGGTGGTCCACTGGTTAAGAATCCTCTTGCCAATGGACGGTACATGGGTTTGATCCCTGACCTGGGAAGATCGCACTTGAAGTAGCACAACTTGGCCCATGTGTCACAGCTACTGAACCTGTGCGCTGCAGCTACTGAAGCCCACTCACCCTAGAGACCATGCTTTGCAACAAGAGAAGCTACAACTGCAATGAGAAGCCTGCACACTGAAACCAGAAAGTAGCCCCTGCTCGCCATAACTAGAGAAAGCCTGTACATAGCATTGAAGACCCAGTACAGCCAAAAATCAAACAAATAAAAGATTTAAAAAGAGAATACAAAAGCTGAAATGAAACATACAGTGGAAGGAACCATTAAATAAATAAAGCAGAAGGCCAAATGAGTGTACTGGTTCAGTTCAGTTCAGTTGCTCAGTCGTGTCCGACCCTTTACGACCCCATGAATTGCAGCACGCCAGGCCTCCCTGTCCATCACCAACTCCCGGAGTCTACCCAAATCTATGTCCATCGAGTCAGTGATGCCATCCAACCATCTCATCCTCTGTCGTCCCCTTCTCCTCCTGCCCCCAGTCCTTCCCAGCATTAGGGTCTTTTCCAATGAGTCAACCCTTCGCATGAGGTGGCCAAAGTATTGGGAGTTTCAGCTTCAACATCAGTCCTTCCAATGAATACCCAGGATTGATCTCCTTTAGAATAGCTTGATTGGATCTCCTTGCAGTCCAAGGGACTCTCAAGAGTCTTCTCCAACACCACAGTTTAAAAGCATCAATTCTTCAGTGCTGAGCTTTCTTCACCGTCCAACTGTCACATCCATACATGACCACTGGAAAAACTATAGCCTTGACTAGACGGACTTTTGTTGGCAAAGTAATGTCTCTGCTTTTAAATATGCTATCTAGGTTGGCCATAACCTTCCTTCCAAGGAGTAAGCGTCTTTTAATTTCATGGCTGCAATCACTATCAGCAGTGATTTTGGAGCCCCCCAAAATAAAGTCTGACACTCTTTCCACTGTTTCCCCATCTATTTCCCATGAAGTGATGGGGCCAGATGCCATGATCTTAGTTTTCTGAACGTTGAGCTTTAAGCCAACTTTTTCACTCTCCTCTTTCACTTTCATCAAGAGGCTCTTTAGTTCTTCTTCACTTTTCTGCCATAAGGGTGGTGTCATCTGCATATCTGAGGTTATTGATATTTCTCCTGGCAGTCTTGATTCCAGCTTGTGTTTCTTCCAGCCCAGCTTTTCTCATGATGTAGTGTATATCACCGTTGTGGTTTAGAATAAACGAAAAAGAATGGAAAGAAACAATAGTATTTTTTTTTCTTTTTTTGTTGAAGAATAATTGCTTTACAGAATTTTCTTGTTTTCTATCAACTCCAAAATAAATCAGCCATAAGTATACATATATCCCCTCTTTTGAACCTCGCTCCCTTCTCCCTCCCCACCCCACCCCTCTAGGTTGGTACAGAGCCCCTGATTGAGTTTCCTGAGCCATACAGCAAATTCCTGATGGCTATCTATTTTGCATATTGTGATGTAAGTTTCCATGTTACTCTTTCCATACATCTCACCCTCTCCTCCCCTCTCCCCATGTCCATAAGTGAATTCTCTATGTCTGCTTCTCCAGTGCTGCCCTGTAAATAAATTATTCAGTACCGTTTTCCTAGATTCCATATATGTGTGTTAGAATATGGTATTTATCTTTCTCTTTCTGACTCACTTCACTCTGTATACTAGGTTCTAGGTTCATCCACCTCGTCAGAACTGACTCAAATGCGTTCCGTTTTATGGCTGAGTGATATTCCATTGTGTATATGTACCACAGCTTCTTTATCCATTCATCTCTTGATGGACATCTAGGCTGTTTCCATGTTCTAGCTATTTTAAATAGTGCTGCAATGAACAGTGGGATACATGTGCCTTTTCAATTTTGGTTTCCTCAGGGTATATGCCTAGGCGTGGGATTGCTGGGTCATATGGTGATTTTATTCCTACTTTCTTAAGGAATCTCAAAACCTCTTCCATATGGCTGTATCAATTTACATTCCCACCAACAGTGCAAGAGCATTCCCTTTTCTCCACACCCTCTCCAGCATTTATTGTTTGTAGACCTTTTTGATGATGGCTCTTCTAACTGGTGTGAGGTGATAATCTCATTGTGGTTTTGATCTGTATTTCTCTAATAATGAGCGATGTTGAGGATCTTTCCATGTATTTGTTAGCCATTTGTATGTCTTCCTTGGAGAAATGCCTGTTTAGTTCTTTTTCCCACTTTTTGATTGGGTGGTTTGTTTTTTTTTGGCATTGAGTTGTATGAGCTGCTTGTATATTTTGGAAATTAATCCTTTGTCAGTTGTTTCATTTGCTATTATTTTCTCCCATTCTGAGGGTTGTCTTTTCACCTTCCTTATAGTTTCCTTGGCTGTGTAAAAGCTTTTAAGTTTAATCAGGTCCCACTTGTTTATGTTTGTTTTTATTTCTGTTACTGTAGGAGGTCGATCATATAGGATCTTGCTTTGATTTATGTCATTCAGTGTTCTGCCTACATTTTCCTCTAAGAGTTTTATAGTCTGGTCTTACATTTAGGTCTTTAATCCATTTTGAGTTTATCTTGTGTATAATGTTAGGAAGTGTTCTAATTTCATTCTTTTACATGTAGCTGTCCAGTTTTCACAGCACCATTTATTGAAGAGGCTGTCTTTGCCCCATTATATATTCATTTGTCAAAAATAAGGTACCCATAGGTGCATGGGTTTATGTCAGAGCTTTCTATCTTGTTCCATTGCTCTGTATTTTTGTTTTTGTGCCAGTAGCATGCTGTGTTGATGACTGTAGCTTTGTAGTATAATCTGAAACCAGGAAGGTTGATTCCTCCAACTCCATTCTTCTTTCTCAAGAGTGCCTTGGCTATTTGGGGTCTTTGTGTTTCCATATGAGTTTAGAAATTTTTTGTTCTAGTTCTGTGAAAAGTACCATTGGTAATTTGATAGGGATCGCATTGAATCTGTAGATTGCATTTGCTAATATACTAATTTTCACAATACTGACTCTTCCTGCCCCAGAACATGGACTATCTCTCCATCTGTTTATGTCATCTTTGATTTCTTTCGTCAGTGTCATAATTTTCTGTGTGCAGTTTTTGTCTCCTTAAGTAAGTTTATTCCTAGATATTTAATTCTTTTTATTTCAGTGGTGAATGGGATTAATTCCTTAATTTGTCTTTCTTATTTTTTCATTGTTAGTATATAGAAATGCAAGTGATTTCTGTGTATTGATTTTGTTTCCTACAGCTTTGCTAAATTCACTGATGAGCTCTAGTAATTTTCTGATACTGTCTTTAGGGTTTTCTATGTAGTTACATGTCATCTGCAAACAGTGAGTGCTTTACTTATTCTTTTCCAATCTGGATTCCTTTTATTTCTTTTTCTTCTCTGATTGCTGAAGCTAGGACTTCCAGAACTATGTTGAATAATAGTAGTGAAAGTGGACACCCTTGTCTTCTTCCTATTCTTAAGGAGAATGCTTTCAGTTTTTCACCATTGAGAATAATGTTTGCTGTAGGCTTCTCATATATGGCCTTTACTATGTTGAGGTAGGTTCCTTCTATGTCCATTTTTTGAAGAGTTTTAATCATAAATGGATGGTGAATTTTGTCAAAGGCTTTTTCAGCATCTATTGAGATGATCATATGGTTTTTATTTTCAATTTGTTAATATGGTGTATCACATTGATTGATTTGCATTTATTGAAGAATCCTTATATCTCCAGAAGAAACCTGACTTGATCATTATGTATGAGCTTTTTGATGTGTTGCTGAATTCTGTTTGCTAAACTTTTGTTGAGGATTTTTGCATCCATGTTCATCAGTGTTATTGGCCTATAGTTTTCTTTTTTTGTGCTGTCTGTCTGTTTTTGGTATCAGGGTGATGGTGACCTCATAGAGTGAGATTGGAAGTGTTCCTTCCTCTGCAATTTATTGAAAGAGTTTTAGAAGGATAGGCATGTTTGATAGAATTCTCCTGTGAAGCCACCTGGTCCTGGGCTTTTGTTTATTTGGAGATTTTTGATCAGAGCTTCAATTTCAGTGCTTGTAATAGGTTGTTCATAATTTCTATTTCTTCCTGGTTCAGTCTTGGAAGATCAAGCTTTTCTAAGAATCTGTCCATTTCTTCCATATTATCCATTTTATTGCCATATATTGCTCATAATAGTCTCATAATTCTTTGTATTTCTGCATTGTCTGTTGTAACCTCTCCTTTTTGATTTCTAATATTGTTGATTTGATTCTTCTTTTTTTCTTGATGAGTCTGGCTAAAGGTTTGTGAATTCTGTTTACCTTCTCAACGAACCATCTTTTAGTTTTATTAATCTTTACTTTGTTTCTTTCATTTCTTTTTCATTTGTTTCTGCTTGGATCTTAATGATTTCTTTCCTTCTGCTAATTTTAGGGTTTTTTTGTTCTTTTTCCAGTTTTACTAGGTGTAAAGTTAGATTGTCTATTCGATGTTTTTCTCGATTCTTGAGATAGTATTGTATTTCTGTAAACTTCCCTCTTAGAACTGCTTTTGTTGTATCCCATAGGTTTTGAGTTGTTGTGTTTTCATTGTCATTTGTTTCTAGAAATTTTTTGATTTCCCTTTAGATTTCTTCAGTAACCTGTTGGTTAGTTAGAAATGTGTTGTTTAGTCTCCATGTGTTTGTGTTTTTAACAGCTTTTTCCCTGTAATTGATATCTAGTCTCATAGCTTTGTGGTTGGAGAAGATGCTGGATACGATTTCAATTTTCTTAAATTTATTGAGGTTAGATTTGTGACCCAAGATATGGTCCATCCTGGAGAATGTTCCATGTGCACTTGAGAAGGTGTATTCTTCTGCATTTGGTTGCAATGTCCTGAAGATATCAATGAGATCCATCTCATCTAATATATTATTTGAGACTTGTATTTCCTTATTAATTTTTTGTTTTGGTGATCTGTCCATTGGTGTGAGTGGGGTGTTAAATTCTACTATTATTCTGCTACTGTCCATTTCTCCTTGTATGTTTGTTAGTGTTTGTTTTATGTATTGAGGTGCTCCTATTTTAGGTTCATAGATATTTACCATTGTTATGTCTTCCTCTTAGGTTGAGCCCTTGATCATTATATAGTGTCTTTGCTTATCGCTTGTAATATTCTTTATTTTGCAGTCTAATTTGTCTGATATGAAGATTGCTACTCCAGCTTTCTTTTGCCTCCAGTTTGCATGGAATATTTTTTTTCCATCCTCTCACTTTTAGTCTGTATGTGTCTTTAGGTCTAAAGCAGTTTCTTGTAGAGAGCATATGGTCTTGTTTTTGTATCCATTCAGCCCATCTGTGTCTTTTGTTTGGAGTATTTAATCCATTTATATTTAAAGTAATTACTGATATATATGTTCCTGTTGCCATTTTCTTAATTGGGGTTGATTTTGTACATCTTTTCTCTTTTGTATTTTGTGACTATATAAGTTCCTTTAATATTTGTTATAAAGGTGGCTTGGTGGTACTGAATTCTCTTAACTTTTGCTTCTCGCGAAAGCTTTTTATTTCTCCATCAATTTTGAATGAGATCCTTGCCGGGTACAATAATCTTGGTTGTAGATTTTTCCCTTTCAGTACTTTAAATATATCTTGCCATTCCCTTCTGGCCTGCAGTTTCTGCTGAAAGATCAGCTGTTAAGCGTATGGGGTTTCCTTTGTATGTTACTGGTCGCTTCTCCTTTGCTTCTTTTAATATTGTTTCTTTGTGTTTAGTCCTGGTTATTTTGATTAGTATGTGTCTTGGTGTGTTTCTCCTTCGGTCAATAAAGGAGAAATAGATGTTTTTCTGGAACTCTCTTGCTTTTTGGAAGATCCAGCGGATGTTGGAAATTTGATCTCTGGTTCCTCTGCCTTTTCTAAGACCAGCTTGAACATCTGGAAGTTCTCAGTTCAAGTATTGCTGAAGACTGGCTTGGAGAATTTTGAGCACTACTTTACTAGCGTGTGAGATGAGTGCGATTGTGCGGTAGTTTGAGCATTCTTTGGCATTGCCCTTCTTTGTGATTGGGATGAAAACTGATCTTTTCCAGTCCTGTGGCCACTGCTGAGTTTTCCAAATTTGCTGGCACATTGAGTGCAGCACTTTCACAGCATCATCTTTCAGGATTTGAAATAGCTCAACTGGAACTCCATCACCTCCACTAGCTTTGTTCGTAGTGATGCTTCCTAAGGCCCACTGGACTTCACATTCCAAGATGTCTGGCTCTAGGTGAGCAATCACACCATCATGATTATCTGGGTCGTGAAGATCTTTTTTTTTTACATTTTTTCTGTGTATTCTTGCCACCTCTTCTTAATATCTTCTGCTTCTGGTAGGTCCATACCATTCTGTCCTTTATTGAGTCCATATTTGCATGAAATGTTCCCTTGGTCTCTAATTTTCTTGAAGAAATCTCTAGTCTTTCCCATTCTATTGTTTTCCTCTATTTCTTTGCATTGATCCCTGAGGAAGGCTTTCTTATCTCTCCTTGCTATTCTTTGGAACTCTGCATTCAAATGGGTGTATCTTTCCTTTTCTCCTTTGCTTTTCACTTCTCTTCTCTTCTCAGCTATTTGTAAGGCCTCCTCAGACAACCATTTTGCTTTTTTGCATTTCTTTCTCTTGGGGATGGTCTTGATCCATGTCTCCTGTACAATGTCACGAACCTCTGTCCATAGTTCATCAGACACTCTGTCTATCATATCTAGTCCAATGAATCTATTTCACATTTCCACTGTATAATCATAATGGATTTGATTTAGGTCATACCTGAATGGTCTAATGGTTTTCCCCACTTTCTCAATTTAAGTCTGAATTAGGCAATAAGGAGTTCATGATCTTAACCACAGTCAGCTCCTGATCTTGTTTTTGCTGACTGTGTAGAGTTTCTCCATCTTTGATACTCCCTATGGTTAGTTCTCTGGTAGTCTAGGATCTTGGAGTCAGTGCTGCGACTTCAGAGATTCACGGCTTGATCTCCACAGTCCTCCTGTAAGGGTGAGAGAGACGGTGACCTCAAAGGGTACAGCATGTGCATCATGTGTGTCTTGCTGTCCCATAGATGGTTAGCAGTCAGCTTCAGATCTCATTTCCCCATTGCCAGAAACAAAATCTGCAGGTGCTCAGACCCGTAAGCTGCCTTTGTCGAAACAAGAGTATTTTAAGTGACATTTTGGACCGTCTCAAACACACCAACATTTGCATTATAGGAGTCTTCATAAGAGAAGGGAAAGGGCCTGAGAAGACATTTGATGAGGTAACAGCTTAAAATATCTGCAGCATGGAAAAGGAAGCAGTAACTAAGTTTACTAAGTACAGAAAGTAGCATATTGGATGAAACCATGGAGGAACATACCAAGACTCACAGTATCAAATTGATAAAAAGATAAAAAGAAAATATTAAAAAACAACAAGGGGAAAAGAACGAATAACATGCAAGGAAATCCCCAATATGTGATCAGTTGAATTTTCAGCAGAAACTTTGTGACCAGAAAGGGCTGGCATGGTACATTTAAAACAAGGAATCGGAAAAACCTACAACTAAGAATTCACTATCCAGCAAGTCTCTTACTTAGATTCAATGAAGAAATCAAAAGCTTTACAGACAAGGAGAAGCTATGAGAATCCAGCCCCACCTAAGCAGATATACAGCAAATGCTAATGGGAATTCTATAGACAGAAAGGCCCACTTTTAGAAGGAGGAAAATCACAAAGCAGGAAAGTTCCCCAGGAAAGACAAACATTCAATAAAGATAGAAAATCATACATGCACATAAATGGTATCTATACCAATAATTGTGAAAGGAGGAGTGTATAAATTCAGGCTATTTCAAATAAATTTGAAATCTAGTGATCAACAACTGAAAACATTCATGTGTATGTACAGACTGCTATATCAAACACTCATGGTGACCACAATGGAAAAAGCTATAATAGATATACACACAAATAAGAAAATAGAATCCAACCGCAGCACTAAAGAAAATCATCAGATCATAAGAGAAGAGAACAGAAGATGAAGGGAGAAAAAAGAGCTATAAAAATAAACCCAAAACTATTACCAAAAGAGCAGTAAGAACATACATATTGAAAATTGCCTTAAATTTAAATGGATTAAGTTCGTCAGCAGAAAGACGTAGAACTGGCTGAATGCATATAAAAAAAGACCTGTATATATGCTGTCAACAAGAGACCCTCTTTAGATCTATAGTTATATACAGAATTAAAGGAAGAAGATAAAAGATATTTCATGCAAATGGAAGTCAAAATAAAGCTGGAAGTAACAATACTCATATCTGACAAGATAAACTAAAAAAAAAAAAAGACTATTATAAGAGGCTAACAAGGGTATTGTATAATGACTAATCCAAAATCATACAACAGCTGTAAATGAATGCATCCAACATAAAAGCACCTCAGTGTATAAGGCAAATGTTAATGGACATAAAATGAGAAATTCACAATAACACAGTAATAAAGGTTCCTTTAACATGTCACATACATCAATGGACAGACCATCTGGATAGAAAAAAAGGAAACACAGACTTGAAATGATGCATCGGACCAGATGGACTTAATTGATACTCAGAGAATTCCATCCTAATGCTGCAGAGTACAGATTCTTTTTAAGTATACATGGAACATTCACCAGGGTAGATCAGGTGCTTGGCTACAATACAAGTCTCAGTAAATTTAAAAAGGTTGAAATTGTATGAAGCAATTTTTCCAGTCACAACACAAGGCTAGAAATTAACTGCAGGAAAAAAAAGTGTGCACATGGCACGAACACATGGAGAGTTCACATATTCTAGGAAACAACCAATGGATCATTGAAGAAGTTATAGAGGAAATCAGTAAAGACCTAGTGACAAATGAAAATGCAAAGATGAAGACTCAAAATCAATGGGATGCAACAAAAGCAATTCTGTGAGGAAAGTTTATAGCAATACATTCTTACCTTAGGAAACAAGAACAATCTCAAATAAACATCCTAACTATCCACAAAAGCAATGAGATTAAGAAGAACAAGGGAAAGCCCAAGTTAGTAGATGGAAAGAAAATACAAAGGTCAAAGTAGAAATGAATGCTGCTGCTGCTGCTGCTGCTAAGTCGCTTCAGTCGTGTCCGACTCTGTGCGACCCCATAGCCGGCAGCCCACCAGGCTCCGCCATCCCTGGGATTCTCCAGGCAAGAATACTGGAGTGGGTTGCCATTTCTTTCTCCAGTGCATGAAAGGGAAAAGTGAAAGTGAAGTCGCTCAGTCGTGTCTGACTCCCAGCGACCCCACGGACTGAAGCCTGCCAGGCTCCTCCGTCCATGGGATTCTCCAGGCAAAAGAGTACTGTAGTGGGGTGCCATCGCCTTCTCCGAAATGAATGCAACAGAGACTAAAAAAGCAATAGAAAGGATCAATGTAATGATAGTTAATTCCTTGGAAGATTGAAAGATTTAAAGAATGGTAAAACTTTAGCCAGACTCATCAAGAAAAAAATAGGTAAAGGGCCCAAATCAGTAAAATTAGAAATTAAAAAGAAAAGTTAAAACTGACATCACAGAAATAGAAGGGACCTTAAGAGACTACAGTGAGCAGCTGTATGCCTATAAAATGGACAGTCTGTAAGAAGTAGAAAAATTCTTAGAAATTTACAATCTCCTAAGCTGGAACTAGGAAGAAATAGAAAACAAGAATAGGACAGGTATAAGGTCTGAAATTGAATGTGAGACTTAAAAACTCCCAACAAACAAAAGTAACCAGATAATTTCACAGGTCAATTCTGTTATATTTAGAAGAGAATTAAAATACCTATCCTTATAAAACTATTTCTAAAAATTGCAGATGAAAGAGCATGTCCAAGGTCATTCTTTGAGGCCAACATCAGTGTGATACCACACGATATGCAAAAAAACCCACAATTATATATATATATATATATTACAGGCCAATTTTACTGATGCACATAAGTACAAAGTTCTTCAAGAAAATACAAGCAAACCGAATATGGTATAAAGATCATAAGCTGTCATCAGGTTGGTTTTATCTCAGAAATGCAAGGGCTTTCCTGTATCTGCAAATCAGTAAGTGTGATACATTGCATTAGCAAGTTGGAAAATAAAAACCATACTGTCCTCTTAATTGATGCAGAAAAATGCTTTTATAAAGTTCAACATCGATTTATAATTTTAAAAAAATTTTCCGGAAAGCAGACAGTACAGAGCTCAATATAATAGAGGCCATATATCAACAAATGCACAGCTACCATCATACTCAGTGGTGAACAGCTGAAAGGACTTCCTCTGAGATCAGTAACAAGATAAGGTTGTCTGCTCTCACCACTTTAAGAAGTCCTAGTCAAGGTAATAAGAGAAATAAAAAGAATCCAAATTGATAAAGAAGACATAATACTTTTATTGTTTGCAGGTGACACTGCCTGTAGAAAATCCTAAAGATAGTACTAGAAATCTGCTGAAACTCATCAATGAATTTCATAAAGTGTATAAAATTGATACACAGAAATCTGTTGTATTTCTATACACTAACAATGGAAATTCAGAAAGTTAAAGAAAAATCCCACGTAGCATTGTATCAAAGGGAAAAAAAAATACCTGAGAGTAATCCTAGAAAAGGAGGTAAACGACCTATACTCCAAACACTATAAAATGCTGAAAGAAATTGAAGATGATACAAATAGATGGGAAGGTATACCATATTTTTGGATTGGCTGAATCAACATTGTCAGAATGACTATTCTGCTGAAGACAATCTACAGATTCAGTGCAATAACTATCAAATTGCCAGTGGCATTTTTCACAGAACTAGACTTTTAACAGAATTGTGTGGAAACACAAAAGACCACAATTAGCCAAAGCAATGTTAAGAAAGAAAACCAATGCTGGAGAAAGCAGGCACCCCGTGTTCAGACTATACCGCAAAGCTACAGTCATCAAAATGGTATGGCACTGGCACAAACAGACATACAGAACATGATACAAAACTCAGAAATAAAACCAGGTACCTGTGGTCAATTAATCTATGACAAATGATGCAGGAATACACAATGGAGAGTAGAAAATCTCTTCAGTAAGTGGTGCCAGGAAATCTAAAAACTACATGTAAAAAAATAAGATTAGAACTTTCTTTCATACCATACACAAAAACAAACTCAAAATGGATTAGAGACCAAATATAAAGACTAGATAGTATAAAACTCCTATATGAAAACATAGAACATTCTTTAACATAAATCATTGGAATATCTTTTTTGATCTATCTCCTAGATTCATGGAAACAAAAACAAATTTAATAATGGGACATAATTAAAAAAACAAAAAGATAACATATAGAATAGGAGAATATATTTGCAAATAATGCAGCTGAAATGGGATTAATCTCTGAAATAATGCAAAGAGCTTATGCAACTCAACATCAAAAAAGCAAGCAAATAAAAAATAGGCAGAAGAGATAGAGAAGCATACAGATTACCAACAGGCACATGAAAAGATGTTCAACATTACTAGTTATTAGAGAAATGCAAATCAAAACTATAATAAGATACCACCTCATACCAGTCAGAATGACCTACATCAAAAAGTCTATAAATAATAAATGCTGGAGAAGGTATGGAGAAAAGGGAACCCTCCTACATTGTTGGTAGTAATGTATATTGGGACAGCCACTTTGGAGAACATTATGGAGGTTTGTTAAAATAGTAAAAATCAAGCTACCATATGACTCTGCAGTCCCACTCCTGGGCTTGTGAAGAAAAACATATCCTGAAAAAAAAGCATAGTTGGAAATGATACATGCACCACAGTGTGCACAGCAGCACTATTTATAACAGTCAAGACACGGAAGCTCTGTAAGTGTCCATTGACAGATGAATGGATAAAGAAGAGTGCTGTGTGTATGTGTGTTTGCAGTGAAATATTACTTAGCCATTAAAAGAAAAAGAAGAATGAAATCTCACTTAGAGCAATGTGGTTATACCTAGGAGATTATCATACTAAGTGATATAAGTCAGACAGAGAAAGACTAATATCATATATCATTTATAAGTGAAATTTAATAAAAGTGATACAAATGAACTTACGTAAAAAACAAATACACTCACAGACATAGAAAACAAATATTTGGTTTACTAAAAGGCACAAGGGGTTTGGTTACAAAATACACACAGTACTATATGTAAAATATATAAGCAGCAAGTACCTAGAGTTATAGCACAGGTCTAGACTCAGTATCTTGTAATAACATATAATGGAAGAGAATGTAAAAAAAGAAATACATATACATACACATACATATGTACACACCTAAATAACTTTGGTGTACACTTGAAATGAATACAACATTGTAAATCAACTATATTTCAATAAAAGTTAAAAAAATTTTTTTAGGCAGTTGTCCTTTCTCCTTAGTGATTGTCTTAATGAAGACTTGGAATTTGTCTGCTGCCTCTTGGTCAGCAGAATTTTCTTTGCCTGTTATCTTGATGTTTGTTAAAGCAAACACTTTTTCTAAAATTATCAAACAATCCTTTTCAGGCTTTAAATTCTCCAGCTTTAGATGTTTCACCTTTCTTTCGTTTTATGTTTTCATATAATGACCACATTTTCTCCACTTATATTAGAAATCATAGATATGCCTTTCTTAAAGCAGTCCTATACCAGCATAAGAGCTGCATTCAATATGAAATAAAAAGATACGAAAAGTGCAAGGTTTTCATGCCTGCTGATGTAGCTACAGTGATCATTTCATGAATTTCCTTTTCTTTTTAAATGGTCTTTATGCTGGATTTCATTTATTTTGAAATGGTAGGCAGCCACAGCTGCAGACCTCAGTCTTTCGTACATACCAAGCAACTTTTCTCTTCTTTCGAGGAGCACTTCCAGCATCATTAGTAGCACTTCCTGTGAGTCTCATGGTATTATTGAAGGTTTCTCGTGGTATTGCACTAAACATGATGTTAAATATGAAAGAACAGCAAAGATTCCTTTTTACTGTAATTATGCAATTTACTAAAGAAACAAAGTGCTCACATGGAGAAGATTAGTGTCACACAGCATATTAAGCCAGTACTCACTAAAATAGAAAGAGAAAGTAGCTACAAAATTATGACAGTAATACAGTATGTACTATAGTTAATTTTATGCAGTTATGTTTTAATATTGCATCTTTACATTTGTTTACATTTCTCCCAACTGCAAATGGCGCCATGTGACAGTCTGTAAGTGTTTGTGTGGGTAAGTTTTGATATATTTTAACTTTTTATAGTAGATTTATGTATATTTTATGATAGTGATAAAGTAATTGGTATCACTTTATTTTAAGCATTGATGATATTACTATTTCTCTTAGTTTTTTGGTTGACAGGCTATATGGTTTGCCAGTTAATTTTCAAGTTTTTGCAAATCTATAAAAAAATTTCCCAATTTATTTAAATTTGAAAAACTTTGTGTGGATTTGCATAGTTCAAACCCGTGTTTTTCACGGGTCAACTGTATCCACTTAATGCCTTTCATTCTTATGTGTGTTATTTTGTATTGCTCTGCTCATAATTCTAAATGTTGTTTATTGTGCTCTTTATAGTGTATGATTTATCTTCTAGCTTTTTTCTTCTCATTTTTAATCATATGTGCTTCTGTGAATTTGTTGATTTAAACTTAAGTATAGTACTTTTTGCTTATCCATTTGAGCAGTTATTAAACAAATGATTAAAAATATTATGAAATGTAAAAATGTTTAAATAGTACAAACTGAGAAAATGTGAAGAGATGCCAAAACGTGATAAGAGGAAACCTGAATTTAAAGTCTCTAAATATTTTTGATTGTATATTCTATCAATGAGATATTTTTAACCTAAATTTCTAATCATAAAAACTTATGAAAAAGCTAATTTTATATATGAAATTATTCTACCCATGTCTTCCCCACACTTCTTCTCAGAAGGCTATAGTTCTTATCTTGTAAGGAAATTGCTTAAAAAGTAGCTGCCTGGCAATTGTTGCAGACTTTCTTAGTTCTGAACTAAGTTTATTTCCTAAACACCTAATAAATAAAAATAGGAAGTTGTTTTCTTTTATCCTTATGTCACTAGACTGTGTATTTATTGTTTATTATATTTAGTGTTTGTTAAAGCATATATTTATTTATAGAATTAAATGCTTGTACTAGTAGGTCAGTTTCTTTTGTTTTTAATTTATTTTTAACTGGAGGATAATTGCTGGTGAGTTTCTATTGATGGATGTCGTTAGCTTGTCATCGCGGCTCTTAAGTTTCATAGTGATCTAAAGGAGAGCTTGTGAAGGAAGTGTCAGTGCCTCCATGTTTCTTGTTATTCACTTGTGATTATAGATTTTTGTTTTTGTGTCTGTTTTCTCCGGAAATCTTTGCATTTCCATTTTGTGAAGAGTTAAACATAATATAAATCATAAATCCATTGCAATGATAATAAGTAACTTATGAACAACCTGTGAAGAGTTCCATTTCTCATGTCAATCCTTTAGAGCACTGAACTATTTTTGTTCTCCTAGGATACCTCAAATAGGATACCTCAAATACTATCTGTGACACAGAACAATCTGAAATATGGACCTAGTGAGGACATACCAATCTTACTCATTATCTTAAATATTTATAGTAAATTATTTATTTTTAGATAAAAATAAAAAGTTGTATTTTGTTGCAGTGCATTGTTCAGTTTGTGTTGTCTGTATTACTTTGGAGACTACTCCAAGTTGAGGCAGGTAAACAGAATATTAAAGAAAGGAGGCAAAGTTGGATATGAGAAATGCCAAAACAAAGGAATAATCGTGTAGGAAGCTAATACAGACTCAAGAAGTTGTACCCAGTTTGTAATGTGGAAAGATTTCAGACTGGAAATAATATTACACCTATGAACCTTGAAGTATAATTATTGAAGACATGATGAAACATGTTGAAAAATAATCGTAGCAGATACAGATACTATACATGCTATTATGTACCATGCACCATTGTAAGTAAATTTCATAAAAATGTAATGCTTGACATTTTCATGAGGTAGGTTTTCTGTATCTTCTTTTCACAGATGATAATATTGAGGCCAAAGGAGTAGAGAAACTTCTCCTAGGTCACAAAACTAGTAAATGGCAAAGCCAGAAACTGAACCCAGATCATTTAGCTCCTAAGTTCATATTGGTAGCCACTACTGTATTCTGCCTAATATATAACTCTAAGTGTATAATCTGAAATAGCTGGAGATGGGTACAAGTAATAGTTATACCTTTAGTCAGGTAATAACATTCTGGTGGGTTTTATTATCTGTGTCTTAGGACTAACTGAATAAGTTGTGGAATTTAGCTAATATTTCTTAAAGGATCAATTATATTCTATTGATTAGTATTAAATCTTTAATTTAGATTGAGTTTTCTGAGACACTCTCATTATGAGAAATGCTTAAATGAGATAATCATAAACCAAAGTATGACTCAACAATAATACTTGTATCGCTGGGAACTGGATTAACTCCCTGTCTGTGTTAATCATAATCAGCTGTATATTGAGGTTATTCCTTTGTGGTAATTTCAAGCATTATATCCTTCAGTTTTAAAATATGCCTACAAAATCATGATGTAATTGATGTGTGACATAAATGATGCATATTTATTTTAGGGGTAACTTTTTATTCTAACAAATGTTAAATGAACTGTTTGATCTTTCAAACTTATTTGTATGGTATTAATGTAATTTTGTATTTGTTCAGTAATAACACTTAATGTATGTCCAACTTTTGGTTAGGAGCTATAGAGATCAACAGGTTATAGCTCTAGACAGTGAATTTATGTTCTAAATGATGAAAGAACTTTGTAAACTAATAGCAGTAATACACTGACAACTTCAATATTGAAAAATATAAGACCTGTGAGAACCCAGAGGATGAGTTCATTATCTGAGGTGTGAATGCTTCATACCTCAGATAATGATTATTTAACCATTAAAATTAGATTTCCAAAGATACACAGAAGTTCTGTCATAAAACATGGAAGGAGCTTATAGAGAAGATGATGTTTAGCCTGTAGAGGAGGAAATAGTGAGATACAAAGCTGGAAAGAGTGAAAACAGCCTTGTAGATTAGACTGAGGAGATTGTATTTAGTACTAATAAATAAGTCATGTCCAAAATATTGTTGTCCTCCTAAGCACATGACACAATGTCCTAGATAAATGCTAGAGATACAGAGATGAGTAAAATTATAATAACATTTTTGTTGCATTGACTTGTAAAGTTGTTCTTTCCAAATGTATTTTTATATTGTTTCTTAATTAGTTTACATATATTTCTATGGGCATATGAATTTACTGATACTTCGGAAGTCTGAGTGTTTGCCAAAATTGGAAGAGTTAGTTTCAGCTTAATTAGCAGAGGTCTGATAGTAAAGAGCAATTTCTCTTTTGTGCATCATGGCAGACAACCAAAAAATCTCTCCTGTAAATAATTTTTATAGTTATTTTTGTTGTTTTTAAATGTACAGTATAATTTAAAAACAAAAGTTCAAAGGATATATTTAATAACAAAATATTAATGATAAAATGTAAAATACTCAGTTTTGTTTCATAACTGTGTTTTTTACTGGATCTTTCCGAAGATAAGAAGTATATCCTTTTCTTTGTTCAGTTGTTATGCGTTTTGACATTGAGGGAAAATTAAAATGAAGAACTCTACTGATCACTGTGATATGTAAATTCACAGATGTTAATAAACACAGACTGTGACATTGTGATAATTTAGATAATCATACCCCAGAATTTGGGATTTCTTCTAGTGATTTTAGGAACTCAAAGATGTTGATGTGGATAGTTTCAAACACTTTTTAATGCATCCACCTAGAGAAATTATATGTCACTCGATACATACCAAAAAATGTACTTAATGTGTAAGATATGTAAATCTCCCACCCTCAGCTTAAGAACTGAACTATTATTAATATTACTAAAATGCTTCTCATCAGAGGTAATCAATGTCTTGACGTTTGTAAGCATTTTTTTTTCTTACAAACCCATTAATCATTTACCACTCCTTATGAAATGTTTGTGAAGATGCATGGATAGGAGTAGAGAGGCCAGACGTTCCATAGCACTTCACTTAAATAACGGATATCAGTGTCGAGCAGGACGTATTTAAAAGGAGCAATACTTGTAGTCCCATTGCTGCTTTGACTTTATATGTTTTCCTCATTTCTGTCTATGCCTAAAGAAACAAAAGTTATCAAAGTTTATGATTAAGGAAAATATTGATAGGGATCATTTAGATATGTTTACCATTATTTTAGGCCCATTTTGACAGTATCATTTTTGAGGTAATTCATTCGTTCTACCAAGAAATATTTGACTGTCTATTAACCATGCCAAGCATGGAAGACTTAGCACTGAATAAACCAAAATCCCAGTCTTCATTGGAATTTTCATTTTATTCAGGGGAAAAGCTAATGAATAACATATATAGCCAAAAGAGTATGACAAATGATAATAAATGCTATGCAGAATAATAAATCAGAGAAGACTGAAGAAATTAGGAAGGGAAAGATTATTTTAAATAGGATGGTCAGAAAAACCCTGTAAGTATGTAACCTTAAGTAAAGACTTGAAGGAGGTGATGGAACATCGAGCCATATATCTGGGGGAAGAGAAAACAACAAGGGCAAACGGCCCCTTGATAGAAGCATAACTAGGGTGTTAGACAACAGTGAAGTAAAAGCACACTGATATACATTCTGCACTTGATTGTTGTGTTCTCAGGACTTTTAAAATATGAAATAGTCCCTCCACTGTTTTTGTTATTTGCATCACATTAACTTTTAGATGACAACCTAGTTTTCATCTAAAAAAATACCTCACATTTTTATTTAATTGCTTTCCCTCCATGGTATCATTTAATTTTTTCCTATAGTGCCTCTATTTTGTAACAGAAAGTTAGATCTAGTGACTTCATTAAATTATATTTACATTCTCTGGAAAGATAATTTCATAGGTGATGCTGTACACTTCATATATTGTCACAGTAGGTAGCTCATAATGTCAGGTTGCCCACTTATTATTTTGATTGATCACTTGTTTAATTTAAGGTAATAACTGTTGAATCTTTTTGTGAAACTACTTTTCCCTTTTCAAGTCTCAAATTATTTGGCACTTAACATTCTGCTTATGTCAACTTGCCTCTTAATGGTTTTAGCATCCGTTGACAACGTGTTCCAGAAATTTTGTATTTATTTTGACTGTAGATACCAGTGTGGTGTGATGTCTAAAAATAGGATATTCTCTATCAATCATTTATGAATTAAAGGGTGTTAGTCTCTTCTTATGGGATATACTAATTAGGCATTCTTAAAAGTGTTATGCCTTCTGCAGGAGTCAGGGAGTAAAGAATTCTTTGTTTCCTGTTGTGAGGAAACAGATTCCACCCAGAAACAGAAAGTCATTTTTTCTCCATTACTCAATTTACTTGAGTAGATTTTAATTCTTTAATTTTTGAATATTCATCACATCCCTCCCATTTTGTCTGTTATTATTTTTACTATATTAAATGGTCTCTCCCCTCACACTTTCGTTTTTGGATTGACTGCAGTGGAGAGTCACCTTTGCTCCATTTCCTTCACCTTTTCCGCTATTTTTCACATTGGAACCAAAATACATTTTTAAACCTCATAGCTGTTGATGAACATCCCTCAGTTCAGTTCAGTTCAGTTGCTCAGTCTTGTCCGACTCTTTGCGACCCCCTGGACTGCAGCACACAAGGCCTCCCTGTCCATCACCAACTCCTGGAGTTTACTCATGTCCATTGAGTTAGTGATGCCATCCAGCCGTCTCATCCTCTGTCCTCCCCTTCTTCTGCCTTCTGTCTTTCCCAGCATCAGGGTCTTTTCAAATGAGTCAGTTCTTCGCATCAGGTGGCCGGAGTATTGGAGTTTCAGCTTCAGCATCAGTCCTTCCAATGAATATTCAGGACTGATTTCCTTTAGGATGGACTGGTTGGATCTCCTTGCAGTCGAAGGGATCTCAAGAGTCTTCTCCAATACCACAGTTTAAAAGCATCAGTTCTTTGGCGCTCAGCTTTCTGGATAGTCCAACTCTCACATCCATACATGACTCCTGGAAAAACCATAGCTTTGACTAGACAGACCTTTGTTGGCAAAGTAATTTCTCTGCTTTTTAATTCAGTGACCACCTGTTTTCTCCAAAGTAAAGTTTGGCTTCCTTACCTTTCTTTGATCCAGCCCCATCTTTCTTCTTGGTTACAGAATCTGGTTTAGATTCCAACTGTAATGCAGTTCTGTACTCCCATTGTTGTACCTTTGTTTATAGGCCTTCACTATTGTTATTGCCTAGAAAAGGTGTTGACCCTGTTTTCCCTGTCCAGTTGCTTCTGCAGAGAATTGACATTCCTTTCTAAGTACTACAAACCCTTGTCAAGTTCCTATTATTGAATTTAATTCTTTCACAGTTTTTTTAATGTGTTCATCTTATCAATTAAATTAGTTTTCTTTAGGGGATTGGAGAAATGGGGAGAAGTTGATAAAAGAGTTTAAATTTCCACTTACAAGATGAATAAGTTCTAATGATTTAATGTACAGCAATAGTACGTGTTACATACTTAAAACTTGCTAAGAGAGAAGATCTTAAATCTTATGTCACACATACAAAAAGTAATGGGATGAAGGTGTTAACTAATTCAGTGGTGATAAGCTTTGCAATATATGTGTATTAAATCAACATGTTGTATAACTTAAATTTACACAGTGTCACATATCAATTATATCTCAATAAAGCTGTTAAAAAATATAGAGTAGAAATTCTTAGAAGAATATCCTTGTTCTCATCTTTGTATGCCTGAGGACCTGGTATAGTGCCAGAGCTTATTTGTTGCTTAATAAATGGTATGAATAGATAAATGAGTGGGTGGATGGATAGTTTCTCCAAACAGATGTTTGCAAATCATTGATTTAAGCAATAGTGGTACATATCCTCAGGCAAAGTCTGTTGAGATTAGGTAAGCAAAAGCCAAGTTTTACCGAAAACAGGTAACTTTTTTATGACATTGTCCATCAGCTGGGTTAAAAATCAAATCTCTTGGATTTAGTCTTAGAAAGTGTTTTATCTCTTTAAATATTTGTAATTTGTGACCACATTGAGTTCCCAAATACCAAAGTCTTAGAAATTAGGCAGTTAGCCTTCCACCTCTGCTAGCTGCATGAGTTCTACCTTGCAGTGGACCTCTTATCTTTTAAGATTCTTATTTTAATCCCAGTTAGAACCTCACAATCTTCTCGTTCTTATTGTTGACTCTTGTCTCTAAAGCTTGACACCCTTAGCTACCCACACCCATCAGTGTTCCCAGAACTTCCAAAATAGACGTTTTCATTAGTTTTTTGTCTCTCCGTTTGGCAGCAAAAACAGAGTTTTTCTCCTTTGGAACAGTATTCACTAGACAGCCTTTCTGTCCTCCAAGGTTACTGTAGTAAACCAGGTGAGGCTCCATTGTAGAATAGAGAATACATGGATTTTACAAACCCAGAACCAGAGGAGACTTGTAGCTGTGTGATCTGGGACAGGTTCTTTAGAAGTTATTTTTCCCCATCTTTATATGTACTATAGGATTCTTTTTTCTACTCGTCTAGCTGCAGTGGGTTTTTGCTGTGCCATAATGGTGAATCCATTTATTTACCCTCCCCCACAAGATTAAGGTTTCTGGCTTTTAGCGGAGAAAGGTCTAGAGAAGTGAGCTGTATGTCTTACCTTTCCCATAGCAATTGAGGATCATCCTTTGTAGGCCTACATCAAAATAGGTTCTGTCTTTTCTGCTGTCTCGGACTTTTATTACCTGGTTGAAACCTGTGGTCAACTGATAAAAAGAGATTTGGAGTGAGTGTGAATTTCTTGTCATTCTGCGCTGACAGGTTGGCCCACACTTGGTCTTTGACATTTGTTAGCATTTTGCCTCAGAGAAGGCAGTGGCACCCCACTCCAGTACTCTTGCCTGGAAAATCCTCTGGACAGAGGAGCCTGGTAGGCTACAGTCCGTGGGGTTGCTAAGAGTCGGACACGACTGAGGGACTTCACTTTCACTTTTCCCTTTCATGCACCGGAGAAAGAAATGGCAACCCACTCCAGTATTCTTGCCTGGATAATCCTAGGGACAGTGGAGCCTGGTGGGCTGCCGTCTGTAGGGTTGCACAGATTCAGACACGACTGAAGCAACTTAGCAGCAGCAGCAGCAGCATTTTGCCTGATTTCTTCTTACCTCTTTTTATCATGTCACCTTTTCTTCCTGGGTTCTGCCACAGGTGGTAGAGTTTGTGTGGCTCATCTTTTCTTGGAAAGCTTATTCTTTGAAGTTCAAGTTACTTAAGCTCAAGGTGGGATTAAGAAAAACTATAATTTTTTTATGTTGGTTAAGCTTATTTTCATTGTTTGTAGCATTTTATATTCTAAGTGGAGGCTAAACCCTGTTGTTACTCTTTTGACTTTGCTTTTAGTATTGTGTTTTTTTAATGCAAAAAAACACTTTTATGTTGTTTGAATTTGTTGGTTCTTCTTTTTTTAAATTTGTTGATTTCTGACTTTTTTAATATTTTTGAAAAAAAGACCCACTCAGAATATTCTCCCATATTTTCTTCTATTTCTCTTTTTGTTAAGTATTTTTATTTCATTGGGAATTTAATTTGGTATAAGGTACAGTGATATCTAATGTTTTTCTAATGAAAAGCCAGTTGTATTGTACCAAAATTATTTATTAAGTTATCTTTCCCCACTGCTCATAATTCTGCTATAAGAGAAATGAATTTGTTTGTAGCAGAAAACCTGAGCAGTAGTGGCTCAAATTCATAGGAGATTGTCTCACACAAAATAAATGTGTAAGTAGACAAAGCATGGTTAGTACTACACCTTAACAGAGCAAAAACCTATACTTTTTCCATCTTTTTCTCTAGGATTCTTTATCCATGTCCCCTCATAGTTACAAAATGGCTATTGACTATCAATACCAAATCCAGTGAAAAAGGAAAGGGCAAAGGTTGAAGAGGTCATAGTAACCTACTTTGCCCATTTTAAAGATTTTTTCCACAAGTCCCATCTAGGGTATTATTTTCTAGGCTACTAGCGTAACTTCTGTCAGTGACCATCCTTTCCTTTAGTTCATCAATTGAGTTCCTAAAGAAATAATGTATTTTAGATATATGCAACCTCATGTTAATTGCAGCATTATTTACAGTAGCCAAATATGGAAACAACATAAGTGTCCATCAATGGATTAATGGGTAAAGAAAGTGTGGTATGTACACACACACACACACACACACACACACATAAGAAATAGTATTCAGTAGTTAAAAAAAGGAAATCTTGAATTTGTGACAGCATGGGTGGTCCTTTAGGTCACTACACTAAGTGAAAATAAGTCAGAGAAGGACAGATACTGTATGATCTCACTTATATGTGAAATAAAAACAATAGCAACACAGAAGAACGCTGAGCTCATAGATACAGAGAACATGTTAAGTGTTTGTCAGTGTGGAGTGATATGCAAAATGGGTGAAGGGGGTCGAAAGATATAAATTTTCCAGTTATGAAATAAGTCCTGTGGATGTAAAGCATGGTGACTATAGTTCTTAACACTTCATTGCATATTGAAAAGTTGCTAAGAGAACAGATCTTAATAGTTCTTACCACAAGAAAAAACAAAAAGTTTTGTAACTGTTCATGGTAACAGATATTAACTACACTTATTGTGATGATTTTTTTAATATATAGAGATATTGAATCATATTTTATCCCTGGGACTAATGTTATATATGAATTATACTTCAAAAAAGTACATATATATAGATATATATAAGTTCTCTAGAGTTTTTTGTTTGTTTTATGCTACATTTGAATCTTCGAAGTATACTTATTTTTTTTATTTAGGTTTTCCTAAATGCAGATTTTTCGGGCTTGCTTTCTTCTTTCTGTTGCACCTGAACACAAAGATTATTTTCTTTCTGTTTCCTTGGGGCCCAGGTCAGGTTATGAGCTCTAAGTGGTTGACTTTCACAGTTGGTACAAAGCAAAAGAAGCTCTTCCTTGGTGGGCTTTTGTGAAATAGAAGCAGCAGGCAGCCTTCAGAGATACCTTTGAGAAATACCTTACCTTTCCATCCTGCTACCGTCTCCAATCTGTGTTTCCATATCCCCAGTCTAAAGAGCTGGGAAGAGTCAGCCAGCCCTTCAATTCCTTTTTGGTCTGCTATAGAGCTTAGGAGAGCTTATACGGAGCTTATAGAGCTTATATGGCTGTCTGAGGAGGCCTTACAAATAGCTGTGAAAAGAAGAAGCCAAAAGCAAAAGAGAAAAGGGAAGATATACCCATCTGAATGCAGAGTTCCAAAGAATAGCAAGGAGAGATAAGAAAACATTCTTCAGTGATTAGTGCAAAGAAATAGAGGAAAACAATAGAATGGAAAAGACTAGAGATCTCTTCAAGAAAATGAGAGATACCAAGGGAACATTTCATGCAAAGGTGGACTCAATAAAGGACAGAGATAGTATGGACCTAACAGAAGCAGAAGATATTAAGAAGAGGTGGCAAGAATACACAGAAAAACTGTACAAAAAAGATTTTCATGACCCAGATAATCACAATGGTGTGATCACTCACCTAGAGCCAGACACTCTGGAATGTGAAGTCAAGTGGGCCTTAGGAAGCATCACTATGAACAAAGCTAGTGGAGGTGATGGAATTCCAGTTGAGCTATTTCAAATCCTCAAAGATGATGCTGTGAAAGTGCTACACTCAATATGCCAGCAAATTTGGAAAACTGAGCAGTGGCCACAGGACTGGAAAAGGTCAGTTTTCATTCCAATCCCTAAGAAAGGCCATGCCAAAGAACACCCAGACTACCACACAGTTGCACTCATCTCACATGCTAGTAAAGTAATGCTCAAAATTCTCCAAGCCAGGCTTCAACAATACGTGAACTGTGAACTTCCAGATGTTCAAGCTGGCTTTAGAAAAGGTAGAGGAACCAGAGATCAAATTGCCAACATCTGCTGGATCATCGAAAAAGCAAAAGAGTTCCAGAAAAACATCTATTTCTGCTTTATTGACTATGCCAAAGCCTTTGACTGTGTGGATCACAATAAACTGTGGAAAATTCTGAAAGAGAAGGGAATGTCAGACAACCTGACCTGCCTCTTGAGAAACCTGTATGCAGGTCAAGAAGCAACAGTTAGAACTGGACATGGAACAACAGACTGGTTCCAAATCAGGAAAAGAGTACATCAAGGCTGTATATTGTCACCCTGCTTATTTAACGCATGCAGAGTACATCATGAGAAACTGGGCTGGATGAAGCACAAGCTGGAATCAAGATTGCTGGGAGAAATATTAGTAAACTCAGATATGCAGATGATACCACCATTATGGCAGAAATTGAAGAAGAACTAAAGAGCCTCTTGATGAAAGTGAAAGAAGAGAGTGAAGAAGTTGGTTTAAAGCTCAACATTCAGAAACCTGAGATCATGGCATCCAGTCCCATCCCTTCATGGTAAATAGATGGGGAAACAGTGGCAGACTTTGTTTTTTGGGGCTCCAAAATCACTGCAGATGGTGACTGCAGCCATGAAATTAAAAGTCGCTTACTCCTTGGAAAGAAGGTTATGACCAGCTTAGACAGCATATTAAAAAGCAGTGACATTACTTTGCCAACAAAGGTCCGTCTAGTCAAGGCTATGGTTTTTCCAGTAGTCATGTATGGATGCAAGAGTTGGACTCTAAAGAAAGCTGAGCACCGAAGAATTGATGCTTTTGAACTGTGGTGTTGGAGAAGACTCTTGAGAGTCCCTTGGACTGCAAGGAGATCCAGTCAGTCCATCCTAAAGGAGATCAGTCCTGGGTGTTCATTGGAAGGACTGATGTTCAAGCTGAAACTCCAATTCATTGGCCACCTGATGTGAAGAGCTGACTCATTTGAAAAGTCCCTGATACTGGGCAAGATTGAAGGTGGGAGAAGCAGGGAACGACAAAGGATGAGATGGTTGGATGGCATCACCGACTAAATGGACATGAGTTTGAATAAATTCCGGGAGTCGGTGGTGGACAGGGAGGCCTGTCGTGCTGCCATCCGTGGGATCGCAAAGAGTTGGACACGAATGAACGACTGAACTGAACTGGTAGAGCTTAGTGTCCCATGTGGTATTCATGTAATACCAAAATTAACTTTCTTTTTAGGGTATTTAACTAAGTGCCAAGCTTTTCCCTTCTTTCTATTCCAGGCTCTTAAGAGTCTTTCCTGTTGTAAGTATCACAGTACTCTTTCCTGGGACACCAGCAGTGCTAAAGACCTCATTTGTATCCAATTTTCCTAGCTGCATTTTGGCCTGGAAAAAACAGTCACAAATTGAGAATAGATAACAAAGTTCACCGAATTTCTCACTCTCTGCCTTGTGAATTTCCATTTCTCCACCAAAATGTTTTAGGCTAGAGTGGGAAACCTCTGCTGTATTCAGCTTTCAGTTTTGTATTTTAAACAAGATGATACAATCTAGTGATACCAAGAGCCCATGGTAGGCTTTTTTTTTTGAAAAGTTTATAAATTCTCTTGAAATTCTTAACTCTTTAAAGTGTCTTATTTAAAATAATTGAAAAGTGCTGTGACACATATCATGATTAGTTTGATCAGAATTTAGTAGCAAATAATCCTTTCTAGTTAAACTTTTTTCGTTTTTTGTTTTCTTCTTTACTTTAAATCATCTCAACTAGTTCCCTAGTACAACAAAACTTAAACTATTATTTTGAATGAATGGCTTAGAATAATGAATTAAATACTGGTTGTAAATAATAATTTTGAACACATTAACAATTATTTAGTTGTGGCAGATCAAAACAAGCAAAAAAGAGAAAGCCATCATGTACCTCTTGATATCTGTGCATATATACTTTGAGAAAAAATGTTCCTTTTCCAGTAGGAGGAAAAAAGAAATCGAACTGGATGTCATATATCATATTTAATATGTTCTTTTTTCTTTTTATCCCTTTTAGGACAGTGGTGATTACCCCCTTACCATGCCTGGACCTCAGTGGAAAAAATTTCGTTCAAACTTTTGTGAATTTATTGGAGTCCTGATTCGACAGTGTCAATATAGCATAATTTATGATGAGTATATGATGGACACAGTAATCTCGCTTTTGACTGGTTTGTCAGACTCCCAGGTCAGAGCTTTTAGGCATACAAGTACTCTTGCTGGTAAGTAACTAACACTTTATTTCCTTTTGATTTAGTTTTGTTAAATATATTCCATTCTAGTTAAGCTTTATTTAGATTAAATATTAATTTAAATTAATTACTTTGCTCTTGAAAAACACAATTTTTCTCCAAAATTCACATGAATGGTTTGTATTCTCTGAAGTAAAATGTGCGCTTATTTTGATAACTGACGTTTGATAGTCTTGAGAATGAAAATTGAAATTTTCTGACGAATGTTACCAAATCTCTTTCTGAATCTGTAGTTATTTTCTTGCATTTTTTATTTTGTAACCAAATAAGTTTTAGGAGTCCACCAGGCCATATTCTTTGATAAAACCAAGTAATAGTTGAAATTCCAAATTCACAGGTTTTTATCCTACTTAATTACATTGTTTCATGTTATACATAAATGTGTAAATATCTGTTTATATATATATATATTTTAAACAGTCCCATCTGATTGTAATAGGTAATTGTGACCTAGCTAGCATTCTTTCTATTCCTAGTGCTATAATAGATTAAATGTAGTGTTTCTAAAATCAGTTCAAGTACGTAGGCTAAGTCCTGAAGAACTGATAGATTATCGTTTTCCCTTTTGCTTCTGTTTTAGAATTATCTGTATAACTTCTCAGTCAAGTATATTCATTTTCCCCTTGTTTTCCTGTAAGAAGATAATTTTGTTAGTTTAGCTGTTCTGAATTTTTCGGCGATTTTAACTGTATTTACCTAAAATGACTAAATGACTATTCTTTTTCTATTATATATATGTGTATGTTTATTAAGAAACTGTATGTTTGCATAAACATATATTTAAATATTCCCAAATTACATCCCTTTTAGTAGCAATAACTATGTTCAACTTATACACATTACCATGACAAAAATGAGATATAATATAATTAATTGCATTTTATTTTGAATTTACATTTAAATTTCTCATTTATGTAAGTTATTAAATACACTGATTCTTAAATTTTAGCATTCACAAGAATCACTCCAGGCCTTACTGAAACAGATTGTGTGCCCTAGCCCCCAAGTTTAGCATATTTCTAGCTGATGCTGTTACTTTGGGCACTATACATTACAAATCCTGAATTTAAAGTTTTATCATTTTCTTGTTTAACCTGTTGGCTAAAGCCAATGTGATACTTTTATATAGAATCATCTGCATTTTTTCCACTTTTTTTTTCCATTTCTTTTTCCTTCCTTATTCAATGTGATTAATCTATATTATTAGTGTCCCATATTCCCTTAGTTGCAATTCTGTATGGAACAAACATGACACACATCTATTCTTCTGAGAGTTTCCCTTTCCTATTTACTAGGTAAAGAGGAAAATCTTTTACTTAATTTTATCTTTTTTTAAAAAGGTAAAATCACACAGTTTATTGTTGAAAAAATTTTCTGTATAAAACAAACATCAAGCACATTTTATTCTGTGTTTTGAGAGACTTTGTACCAAGTTGTAGCTTTTTTGACAAGATACTGTAAATATACTACTTATTACTTAAAAGTTACCAGATACTATATATTTTTTCTAATTCATGCCTTTATTATTTTCTGCCCTTTATATGTACTTTTTTCTTTTCTTTATATTTTCTATTTACTTTTCATCTGTCATTCTTCTGTCTGCAATTCCCATTTATTTAGCTATTTTTCAGATGCATAGTACCAAGAAAAATAGGAGATCAATGTTATGTTTATCCTTATTTTTCAAAAGCTAACCTATTTTTCAAGTTATTCTCAAATTTACTTCAGAATACTACGATAATTTCTCTGTGTACATTAATGATCATGTCTTCCAAAGTTCAGTTTCATAAAAAGTGAGACACCAGTCCTACCCTTCAACAAAGTGTGGAAATCTTGCTGAGAATTTAATTCCTGGCTGGATAATAATTTCCATCTTTTCAAGGATTATTTTCTTTTCATCTTTGATCTCTTCTCTGGTTCTCGTCCCCACCCCCTTTTGTTTTCTTTTATGGTATGTGTATGAGGGATAGATTTAAAGATAATCATTTTTATTCACTTTACAGGACGAGTCTTGGGGACTAGATAAAATGGGCAGGAACATTTAATCCTCTGCTTCAAAGACTATGTGCATGGACAGTTACAAGGCAGTTATGGCCAGATATGATTATCGGCTTTGGAATAAAATGCTCCTTGACATTGCTTATATCTTAGCTGAGAAGAGAGACAATCAGGTTAGTTATTTTCTAGGGTACAGACAAGATAAGTTTTAGAGCTTCGTAAGTCATCAGAGTGGTCTTATCGGTAGTACTTTTAATCTGTTTACCAATATCCCATTTTCTTGTTGTTAATTAATAGTGTGTCCCAATTTGTTAGTGTTTATGCATTGCGTTTAGTTGTATATTTTTGCCACATTTTTATTAAATTTTTTCATCATTTTGTAGTTTTTCAGGTTTCTCTGTTTTCCAGGTAGAAGTAGTCTCATTTTCCATTAGAGATAAACTGAAGTTTCCCTTTTATTTTTGGAATTCTTTTTACCATTAAATTGAAGCAGATTGTTAACAATTAGATTTTATATTACTTTTTCCTTATTTTTTTCCTATTCTTTTACTTGTAAAGCATACTCTCCTGTTCGTCTGATTTATCTTCAATAAAGAAGCTTTACTTTGTAGTAAACTTTTCATTAACAATCTTCACAGTTAAGTGCCTTTGTTATGAAGCTACATAGATAGATAGCTAAATAGTTAAGACATATTAGAACATAGTTTGTGGAATTAATATATATAAGTAATATTTTGGTTGATTTACAGTCAGAGATTGGCCATATTTTCTTTCTCCAATTTCATGAAATTTTCATGAAAAAATGTTTTTCTCCTCCAGGTCAAAAATAAGTAGGATTCCCTTTGTTTTACCACTTTGTTCTTTGGTATTATAAAGATAATTCTACTCTCAAAGGATCTATTTTTCAGATTTATAGTTATACTCAGTCATTTGCTTTTATAATCTATGCCAGTACTTTAGAAATTGACTTCAAAATTTTGTTAGATAACAAGATGAATAATGTTGGCTTACCTTTTTTATTTTTTGCTGTTTTATCACCTGCATAATTTTCTCCGTTACAAGTAGATTAATAATGGCTGTGTCTCGTTTCTAAGGTAAAAATGCTAATTTGAACAAAGAGGGATTAACAGTACAGAATTTTATTAATAGCAATATGATGATTGATTCTGTTCTATTTTTTTCTAAAGTGAATTATGGAAAAATTAGAAAATGTGGTCAAAATCATCATATGGTAGGTGGCCTCATTATGCTGGAAGGTTATCACTATTTAACAATAATGGGTGCCTCTCAGACTCTTGGGGAAGGAAACATTTCTTTTATATCTCATTGTTTAACATCATTATGTTGGTAAATGATTGATTTTTATATTGACATATGATTTGTTATTGATTATCACTTTCTACCAAGTCAGCATCTCTGGACTTCCACTGAAGAAAGACAAGCTATATGAAATTTCTTTGTTCTCCTGTCATAGACTAAAAATAATTTTGTCTCAGTAAATTGATGTCTTTTCTTTGGCTTTCAGTTGTTGAAACCATATAATATAGGGTTCATAGAATGGGTTCTGAACCAGATTGTCTGAATACATATCCTTTTCTGCTTTTTACTAATTGGGTAACTTTGACGAGTCCATAATTTATTTGGCCTCACTTTCTTCATTTGCAAAATGGGAAAGATGTTGATAACTATCTCATTAAAAGAAATTAGGAAAGCCTGAATGGTGCCTGACATTTAGCAAACTAGTGCTGTTATTCTGTAATTACAAAAAGAGCCAGTAGTATTTGCAGTGTTTCCCTTCATTCATGTCTTTTTCCCTCAGAATTTATTGAACATCTACTATTTTAGTAATAGAAGACATTAGAGATGGGGAAATCGGAAACAAACATGTAAATAGATCTTTCAAAAACTATTATTTGGAAAACTAACATTATGCACTTTCATTTTATTTATCTTTTAGTTCTTCAATGACAAATTCTGCTTATTAAATTCAGTAGATATTTTATGGCTCTTAACCAAATTGGATGTCAATTTCTATATGGTAGACTTCTGGTATTCTAGGATTAATGCCCAATAATTGACCAAATCTACAAGTGCCACTGTATATCATGTAACGGTATACACAAAATATAGTAAACTTTTAAAATGTAATTTGCTCTTTCAAATCTAAATATAATTCAAGTAATGAAGAAGTATCATTTTCTTAGAATTATCTCTTATTTTCTATCACCAGGTATGAAAATTAGTTTTCTTTTGGGAGCTAGTTTTTGTAATGAAGTTATGATTTTTAAAATCATTTTATAAGCATGTCCTTTCTGTGTCAGCTTAATGACCTTGGGCAAGTCACATAACTTCGGGGCCTTACTTTCCTCATCTGTATAATACTGATACAAATAGTCCCATTTTATTAGGAGTGTTGGGAGGCTTAAATGAAATAATTTGTGTTAAATGTTTCACATATACAAGTCATTCAGTAAGTGTCTGATGTTATAATTATGATAGAATGACAAAGCTTGCTTGGTTTGACTCTAAAGAGGGCAGAGAAACCGAGAAAATCTTGTAGATTTTCCATTAATGTTTCCATGTTACATGTGTAAACATTTTCTGTACATATTAAATCACACATGCAACTTAACGAATTCAGAGAAGGAGAAAAGTACAAAAGTAAAAATCAGCCATAATCGTACCACTTCTTAATTTTGCCATGACATGTTGGTGTTTCCTTTTAGTTTTTTTTCTCTTATACATATGTATGAGGATTTTTTATTTTTAAACAAATAATAGGATATTATAATCAATTTCGTGGAATGCATTTTCTATGCTTTTAATTTTTTATAATTATGTTTAATATAGCAGCCTCATCTTCTAAATCTAGATGTCCTTTAACTAATGTAGCATTTTTGCCATTATTTGGATCCTTTGTTTTCTGTTGGATCTCCTGTCTTTTGCCTTGACTTTTTTTTTTTATTTAATTTATTCTCTTTTTTGGGGGGTAGCATGTTTTTTGATAGCTTCTTGAGAAAAAGAGCATTGGAAAAGTATATATTTTAGATTTTATATGCCTGAAAAATACATTATATTCTTATGTTTAGTTGGCCCAGTACAGAATTCATCATTGAAGATTTTCTTGAGAATTTTTCATCTTGTTTCCAGCGTTGCTGTTGAGAATTCCAATACATTCTCAAACTTCTGATTCTGATCCTATTTCTTGTCTGTGGAAGCTTCATTTTATGAAATATCATGGTGATGTATCCTGATATATGTAGATACATAATTTCCCATTCATTATTCTGGGCACCCTCTGCTGAATATATTTTACTTGGATGTTAATCTGTTGAATCAGTCGTAAGTTTCTTGTTATTTCTCTTTTAGTTTTCATTCCTTACTCTTTTTGTTCACTTTGCTTATATTTCTTCAACTTAATTGAGGTAATTTTCGTTATAATTTTAAATATTCTAAGAGTTCTTTTCCATTCTCCATGTCGTTTTTTAACATTATCATGGGTGTAACATTTTCTCTTATCTCTTTGACAGTGTTATTACTCAGAAGTTTTGTTTTTGTTTTTTTGGTGCCCCATTCTGACCTCTTTTTCAGTTCTCTTTTACCAGTGTCTTTCATGGGAAGCTTTCCTTAAGTATCTGTTGGCTCTCTAGCCATTGCTAACAATGAAACACTAAAGAACTGATTGCTGGTGTGTGTGTGTGTGTGTTGTGTTCGACAGGTAGTGGCAATGACTTTGACCTTTTTGGTGACCATCACTGTAGGTTGGCCCTGTGGTCACTTACCGTTTTCATTATGAACCATAGAGGGTTGGTGTTGATAATTATTTTCCCTGAGGAAGTTCAGCTCCTTTGCAGAAGGATCTTTCAATCTCAGGTCTGGTTGCTGTCTACCATTTGGGAGTTATACAGGGTGAAGGAGTACCCAGGGCACCGTGAACTTCACGTATGTCCCTTCTCTGTATCTGATGAATCCACATTGCTTGTTTATGTTCTTTAGGGAATAAACTTTTTTAACTTCCAAGATGAGTGTGTGATGGAGGAATTACATGACTGCCTTGGTTCAAGTGGAGATTTAATTGCTTATTATACAGACTTTGAAATGCTCCTGTTTTTAGACCTTACTTCACTTCATCTTCTGTAAAAGCCAGTACTTCTCCAGTTCCTTAATGCTTCTGAGTTCTACAGAGTAAAACTGTTTTCTTTTTGTCTTTTCTTTAAATACAGTTGTCAAGCTTTTTTGACCATTTAGTTTGATTTGCATACTTCATCTATCTGCTTTACATATGTTAACATATTATGGTTTGGCATTCCAAGTGTTTTTCTGAATTTATTGAGGATGAAAATTGTTTTCTCATTATTTTGGTTGGGTTTTTAAGAGACAAAAGATTTATTAAATATTGTTTGTAAAGTGGAAGCTTGTAAACCTTAAGTTTTTTTTAAACAAGTTTTTTAAAACTAAAGAAGAAACATAATTACAATGGAATACTATTCAGCCTTAAAAAATAATGAAGTAATGCCATTTACAGCAACATGAGTAGACCTAGTGATCAGAAAGACATATGGTATGTGATACACATGAACTTATTTGGAAAGCAGGAACAGACTCATATACAGAAGAAATTTATGGTTGGGAATGGGGGTGGGGGATTAGGAGTTTGGGATTTGAAGATACAAGCTACTATATATAAAACAGATAAACAACAAGGTTGTACTGTATAGCACAAAGAATTATATTTACTATCCTGTAAACATTATGTAAAATATGTATGTAAAAATACATAATATATTTTATATGTAAAAATAAAACATTATGGAAAAGAGTATGTATATATGTGCACAACTGAATCACTTTCCTGTACACTAGAAACTAACATTGTAAATCAATGATACTTCAATTTTTAAAAAAGGAAGATAATCATATCTCTCTTTAAAATTTAGTTTTGTCCCACTATCAAACAGTTTTAGAGTTTGCAGTAATATTTTTCAAAAGTATAGTAGGTATCAACTAAATATAAGGGCAGATTTTTAGTTTTCATTTTTATGTTTAAGGAAACATAGTTGCAAATTGTTGAATAGTGATTTAATGGCCAGTGTCCATAATCTTAGTTTCAGCCATCCTATTTGCTGATACCTTTTGTCGCTGTTTTTGTTTTATATTTTCCCACCTCCAGTATTGTTTCTCCTTTACTAGGCTGTTAAATTCTTTGATCCTCTTTGTTCAGTGCTCTTGATGTCGTTACTTCCTCCACTTTCCTAGCTTAGATTCTGTTACCCAGATTTATTATAATCATGTCCTTCTCATGAAGGACCCTTAACATCCTTGCCTGGTTGCCCTCTATTATATCCCTTAGGAAAACCTCATATTATCACCTGCTCCATAACTGCACCAGTGGAGTTGAACGTGAGTGTAGAAAAACACATAATGACTGGGCTTTTTACATTTTTCTCTGATTTCTACCTAGCAATCCTATTACAGTATTTTATGCTATGGATATTCCTTTCTTATAATATTATTTCATACCTTCTCATCAAACCTATAATGTCTGCTATCCTCTTTTCTTCACACTTGGCTGATTATCTTACTAGCTTTATATGAATAGAAGAGAATCCTTCAAGGATTAAATCTACTTATCTTAGCTGCACCTGTACACATATACTCTGCCTTTTCTCTTATGAGGGTGCTATCTACCTAAGATCAGTTCTTGCACTTGTGCAGTGGATCCAATCCCTGTTCACTACCTCAAGAAATTTTCTCTCTCTCTCCTGCTTCAATTCCTGCACACTTTTTATCATTATATTAATATTCTGTAACAGCCCTTATCTTTTAGAAACACTTTGTATCAGATAGGGCTCTTCAGAAACATAGAACCATTGGGAAATATACTTTGTTACTTGCTTACTTATTTGCATAATACAACCATTAAGCTATGTTGTGTGTGTGTGTGTATGTATGTGTGTATGTATGTGTATATATTTGGAGAGAGGAAGATTTATTTTAGTGAATGACACACACAGTTTTGGAGCTGGCTATTTTAAAATCTGTAGGGCAGACCTGCAGGCCAGAAACTTAGGCAGAAGTTGTACAGTCTCGAAGGAGAAATTGCTTTTCCTGTACCCCTCTGTTTTTGCTCTTAAGGGATTCAGCTGATTGGGTGAAGCCACCACATTATTGGGGGTAGTCTCCTTTACTTATAGATGTTAATTTTATCTACAAAATAGCTTCACAATAACACCTGGAATACTGTTTGTTTAAATAACTGGATACCATAGCCTAGCCAAGTTGATACCTAAGACTGACCATCCCACCATCCCTCGTTTCCACATGCTCCTTAGCTATAGTCCTATTTTTCTCCTTTTCTTTATAGCAAATCTCAAATAATTATTTCTGTTTACTGTCTCTACTCACTCTCCTCTTACTTTCTTTAAACCCACTCCAGTAGGGTTTTATCTCTACCTCTTGACTGCCTTTGCTCTTGTTGAGGTCGGCAGTTAACCTTCTTAGTGTCCTAATCACTGAGCAGTTCCATTGTTACCTTTCTCTTTCTTGAAAGACATAGCTTCTTCTTCCTTCTTAAAATGCTATTTTGATTTATCTTAGAAAGCTAAACTGTAAATACTGAATTATCTCAGGACTCAATCTAAAGATCTTTTCATTTTTTTATATCTTTATTCACTCCTCAGTGAATAAAGTGAAAACAAATTCCATGTTTTTATTATTTCTACTAAAAAATAATGATGGTAGGAGAGTAATGCTGTCATTTGATTTAAAATTCTAGATGTAAAAATGTTATATGGTGAAATGTCACTCTTCTATCCGTGGCTTTCAGGCAGCAAATTCTCTTCTCTGAATGCATCCAAGTTTCCTGTTTCTAATATATCTTTCCAATGATATTTTATGACTATGATAGCAAATGCATATTCAGTGAGAGGCAGTATGGTATAGTGGTTAAGAGCTTAGACTGTGGAGCATGATAGCTGCAATCAAATTATATCTCTGCCAGCTACTGGCTGTGTAATTGCCAAATCTCTTATCTAATCTGTGCCTCAGATTTCTCTTATATAAAAAAGAAATAATTACAGTACTTGATAGAGTTGTGAGGTACAAATGAATAAGTGTGTAAAGAGCTTAGAAGATTGGCACATAAATAATGCATTCCTTATTTATGCATAAATGATAATATACACACTGACAATCATCTTTTTTTTCCCCCATTAACAAGTGTATTGGTAGACTTCTTTTCTGCATACAAATCATGCCTCATTTGTTTCCAGTGACTACGTTGTAGTCCATTGAATCAATATGACATCAGTTTAATGGCTTTAGAAACCAGTATTTTGATGATGATGTATATCTGTTAACCATCTCCACTTGTTGTTTAGTTGCTAAGTCATGTCCAACTCCTTTTGCAATCCCATGGACTGAGGCTCCTCTGTCCATGGAATTTCCAGGCAAGAATACTAGAACATGTTGTCATTTCCTTCTCCAGGTGATCTTCCTGACCCAGGGATCGAATCTGCACCTTTCGCATATGCGGGTTCTTTACCACTGAGCCACCTGGAAAGCCCCGTTTCCATTTAGATACCTAATAAGCACGAGACTTTCTAATTTCCCTTGCATTTGCTGTTTCTCTAATTTCCTATATTATCATATTCTTTCAGCTTTACCTTGGAAATATATTTCGGATCTAATTTTCTCTCTACCTCTTGCTGCCACTCTAATCAAAGCTAGGATTGCTTTACTGAGTTGCTTAAGGCCAAAAACTTGAGAATCAACTTTATAAGGTTTTCACAAAATATGTGCAGCTCTTTTTCAGTGTTCTTCTATTTGGTCTTCCTTCTTCCACTTTTACTCTTCTATAAATGTTCACACAGCATTTTAAAATATAAATCAGGCTATTTCTCACCCACACCAAAATTTCCAGTGGGTCGTATCTCATTTAGATTTCATTCTTGTGTTCTAACTAATTCCTAGTAAAACTCTTGTAACCTGGCCTTTTCATTTCCTCTTCAGCCTGTCTCTTGCCTATCTCTATGCTCCAGCCACACTAAATATGTTGCTCTTTTTATGAACAGTTTACCTCATAACCTTTGCACTTTTTATTCCCTCTCCCTGGGAATTCTGTTACAGAATCATGTTCATCACCTCAGTTTATGCTTAATTGTGAGCTCTTCAGAGAGGCCTAACCAGCCTGTTTGCCCTCTGTCCTTTTTTGTTGTTGTTGTTCAGTTGCTCAGTCATGTCCAACTCTTTATGACCCCATGAACTGTAGCACACTAGGCTTCCCTGTCCTTTCCTGTCTCCTGGAGTTTGCTCAAACTTGTGTTCATTGAATTGGTGATGCCTTCCAACCATCTCATCCTCTGTTGCCCCCTTCTCCTCCTGCCATCAGTCTTTCCCAGCATCAGGGTATTTTCCAGTGAATCAGCTGTTCACATCAGGTGGCCAAAGTATTGGAGCTTCAGCATTCGTCCTTCCAGTGAATATTCAGGATTGATTTCCTTTAGTATTGACTGGTTTGAACTCCTTGCTATCCAAGGGTCTCTCAAGAATCTTCTGTAGCACCACAGTTCGAAAGCATCAATTCTTTGGCACTCAGCCTTCTTTATGGTCCAGCTCTCACATCCATACATGACTGCTGGAAAAACCATAGCTTTGACTACACATACCTTAGTCGGAAAAGTGATGTATCTGCTTTTTAATACACTGTCTATGTTTGTCATACCTTTTCTTCCAAGGAGCAAATGTCTTTTAATTTCATGGCTGCAGTCACTGTCCACAGTGATTTTGGAGCTGAAGAAAATAGTCTGTCACTATTTTTCCATTCCATTTTTCCCCATCTATTTGCCATGAAGTGATGGGACCGGATGCCATGATCTTCGTTTTTAGAATGTTGAGTTTTAAGCCAGTTTTTTCACTCTTGAACTTCATCAAGAGGCTCTTTAGTTCCTCTTCAATTTCTGCCATTAATATGGTGTTATCTACATATCTGAGGTTATTTATATTTCCCCTGGCAATCTTGATTCCAGCTTGTGCTTCATACAGTCTGGCATTTTGCATGATATACTTTGCATAGAAGTTAAATAGACAGGGTGATAATATATAGCCTTGACATATTCCTTTATCAATTTTGAACTAGTCAGTTCAAAATAGTTGGGTCTAATCTAATCTAATAGTCTGGTTCTAACTGTTGCTTTTTGACCTGCATACATGTTTCTCAGGAGGCAAGTGAGGTGGTCTGGTATTACCATCTTTTTAAGAATTGTCCACAGTTTGTTGTGATCCACACAAAGGCTTTAGCGTAGTCAACAAAGCAGAAGATGTTTTTCTGAAATTTCCTTGCTTTTTCTATGATGCAACGAATGTTGGTAATTTGATCTCTAGTTTCTCTTGCCTTTTCTGAATCCAGCTTTTTTTCTGTAATTTCTTGGTTTACATACTGTTGAAGCTTCAGTTCAGTTCAGTCGCTCAGTCATGTCCAACTCTTTGCGACCCCATGGACTGCAGCACACCAGGCCTCCCTGTCCATCACCAGCTCCCGGAGTTTACTCAAACTCAGGTCCATTGAGTTGGTGATGCCATCCAACCATCTCATCCTCTTGTCATCCCCTTCTCCTCATGCCTTCAATCTTTCCCAGCATCAGGGTCTTTTCAAATAAGTCAGCTCTTCTCATCAGGTGGTCAAAGTATTGGAGTTTCAGCTTCAACATCAGTCCTTCCAATGAACATTCAGGACTGGTCTCCTTTAGGATGGACTGGTTGGATCCCCCTGCAACCCAAGGGACTCTCAAGAGTCTTCTCCAACACCACAGTTCAAAAGCATCAATTCTTCAGCGCTCAGCTTCCTTTACAGTCCAACTCACATCCATACATGACCGCTGGAAAAACCATACCCTTGACTAGACGGACCTTTGTTGGCAAAGTAATGTCTCTGCTTTTTAATATGCTGTCTAGGTTGGTCATAACTTTCCTTCCAAGGAGTAAGCGTCTTTTAATTTCATGGCTGCAGTCACCATCTGCAGTGATTTTGGAGCCCCCAAAAATAAAGTCAACCACTGTTTCCCCATCTATTTGCCATGAAGTGATGGGACCAGATGCCAAGATCTTTGTTTTCTGAAGGTTGAGCTTTAAGCCAACTTTTTCACTCTCCTCTTTCACTTTCATCAAGAGGCTCTTTAGTTCTTCACTTTCTGCCATAAGGGTAGTGTCATCTGCATATCTGAGGTTATTGATATTACTAACAGCAATCTTGATTCCAGCTTGTGCTTCATCCAGCCCAGCGTTTCTCATGATGTACTCTGCATATAAGTTCAATAAGCAGGGTGACAATATACAGCTTTGACGTACTCCTTTTCCTATTTGGAACCAGTCTGTTGTTCCATGTCCATTTCTAGCTGTTACTTCCTGACCTGCATACAGATTTCTCAAGAAGCAGGTCAGGTGGTCTGGTATTCCCATCTCTTTCAGAATTTGCCACAGTTTATTGTGATCCACACAGTCAAAGGCTTTGGCCTAGTCAAAGGATTTTGTGCATTACCTTGCTGGCATATGAAACGAGTGCAATTGTGTTCTGTCCTTTTTACCATACTTTATTTTTCTTAACCATGTCTTACTTTTATTTAGCTGATATATTTTTTTCTTTATGTTATCTATTGATACTTTGCCTTCTCCTCTCTAGACGATAAATTTATAGAAGCAGATACTGTCTCATTCACTTTTCAGCTTCTGATACTCAGAACAGTGTTTAGTTCGGATTGGCAGATGAGTGGGAAGCACTAAATAAGTACTTTTTGTGGTGAAAGACTAGTTGTTACAAAACATTCTTAGTGTCATTTTGTTAATAGACTCAATATATATAAGATTATTCTGTCAGATTGTTATAAAAATTTCTAAAATGTTACTTTCAAATTTATACTTTTTTTTTTTTTTTTTACAGCAAGAAACGTTTATTTTTCTCACTAATAAGTTTATAGTTTGTCTTGGAAGTCTCTGTGGACTAAATGGGGATTAGCTGGCTAGACTCGAGGCTTCAAGTGTGTTTTGACTCCAAGCTGCAATTTGGGTTAGATGTGCTCAAAATTTCTCTCTTCTGGAATCAGCAGCTCCCCAGAGCATGCTCCTGTTATGACTTTAACAGAAGCACAAGAGGCCAAACCAAATCATTTAACAACAGAGTTATACTTTACTGAACTTGTAACAAGCCATTTGTATTCTGAACATATTTGCATAGCACACTCTTAGTAGTACAGCAGTAGAACAAGTTTGTTATCCCATAGCTAACCTTTAAAATGTGAATGCTAAATGAAGTATTCACTTTGGTAAACAAAGAGAAGACACTTTCAAAGTCCATATCATAGACCAGGCTGAATTCCTGTAGGATTATTAATTTATAAAATTCTTTTAGTAATAGCAGTAAATCTTCATTCATGCTCACTTTATGCAGGAATGAGTCTTTTTCCAGGGGACTCTATCATCCCACTCACAATCCCCATATTGTACCTACATTGTTAAGTTAGGAGTCTTCTTCACTTGCTGTATTTGCTTGTATGTTGGTATTTAAGGTGAAAGTTTCAGTGAAGTTTAAATTTTACATATTCATAAACATTAGATACTATCATATCTAATATATTTCTAAAAACATACTGATCATTTTACACTTCTTCTGTTTTAGTTTGTTGATATATTTTTGTTGTTGATATATACCTAGAGTGTGAGAAGGGTCATTACACAACCGATAGTTGGGGAGTTTGGGATCTGGGTTCACAAGGCGATATAACAAAGCATAAAACAGTTAAGTTCAAGAGCATTAATGTCTCAGCTTCCACTGGTTAATTCCAGAAAGAGTTGGTGTAAATTTAAATGCTTTCCAACTCCTTGATCTTCAAGTCATTTTATTTTAGATCTAGGAGTATAAACTGAAGTAAGCTCCATTTGGGTATGACTTTGTATGCTTAGGACAAACTCCCTTAAAATGTTATCCCTAAAGGAAAAGTAATTCTTGACTTAGGTAGTTTGAATGCCCCTGATCAGTTCTGTCTTTCAGCTATTCTTATTTATGCAGGTTAATTTTAAAAGTACTGTTAACTTTCAGAGGTATTCTACTGAAAATGAGTAAAATGCTGTCAAATCACTAGCCTATATTTTGAAACACAAGATTTTTCAATATATTATATTTAGATGTTGTATCTCAGAAAAAGAGAAACATTTTAATTTAAATGCGTTTCCTTTTTGTGTGTGTGTGTTTCAAGGAAAGTTTTATTTGTAAAATTTAATGTAATTATTGACATGCTTGAATTTCATATCATTATTTGATTTTTTTTTATCCTTTCATTGTCCTCTGCTGGTTTTCTTTTGTCTCTTTTTGGCAGTATATAAATGTATTTTTAATATTCTGCATTAAATGCATTTCTAACAGCTCACTAACTTAAATGCATTTTGTTTTTAGGATTTTTGTCTTATATTTTGGTTTGAGGGCAGTATCAATTGATAGTATCCAAAATGTAGATAGAGTTTCAGAATAATGCGCACACATGTGTGTGTAGATGAATAGATAGATATAGATACCGCATTATGTATATATGTTTATGTGTAATTAAAGGAAATTTTGGAAGTTTTAAAAGAAGTGCAGGCTCATATTTAATTATGTATATGTTTGTATTGGTTCTTTCAAAACACTCATTAGTAACTGAGCATTCATATTGCAGATAAGTAAACTAAAGGGACAAAAGGGGAGATTATTTTTCCATCACAAGTTCATCTGTTCCTTTAACAGATTTCCTTATACTCTCATCATCTCAATGATGAAACTGAATAGGAGTAGACAATAGATTAAGTATTGTGTCATACCTGTTCCTCAGAGGATTTGAAACAGAAGTTTGAAAATATCTAAATAGATTTATAAATACAGGTGAATGTTTAAAAGTACATGAACACTGTGACTGGGGAAAATAGATCAATCAGAAATTCACAAAATATGTTTTTGATGAATTTAATGTGTTTCATAGGTTCAGTCCATTTTTCAGAAAGGAATCAAAAGTTATGCCATTCACTGAGGTAAGGAATACAGGGAAAGAACCATCTTTGGGAATAAAAGTCATGAATTGATTGTACACAGCTGAGACACCTCTGAGGCATCTAAGCACAGGTATTAAGGAAGCAATTGTATACACAGAACTGGTAGCCAGAAGTGAGGTCTAAAAGGCTTGGTTCGTATTCTTGCCTGAAGAATCCCATGGACAGAGGAGCCTGGTGGGCTACAGTCCATAGGGTTGCAAAGAGCTGGACACAACTGAAGTGACAGAGCACACATGCACACACTTAGGTTTGTGTGTGTTTGAAGGTGAGGGGAAAGAGTTGTTGAAGATACTACTTAAATTTTTCATGCTAATAATTAGAATGAGTCAGTTGAGGGGGGCGGGGTGGTGTTTGGGTTTGGGATTTTTTTTTGTTATTGTTACTTGTTTGTGTCTGCACCATACAGCTTGCAGGATCTTAGTTCCGCAACCAGGAATTGAACCACCCAAGGCCATGGCAGTGAAAGTGCCAATTCCTAGCCACTGCACCACCAGAGAACTCCCAGGATGAGTCTGTTTTTCGTAGGAATATTAATAAGCCAAGCCTATAGGTACACTGAGACAGAGAAAATTTTTGCAGACTAAAATGATGACTTTATTTCCGTAAACTAATTTTTCTTTTTATTTCAATTATGCCTAAATTATAAAACATAGAACTTGACTAGTTTCCTTCCATCATCCATTTCTGCTACAAAATTGTAAACTTTTGAAGTTCTGATTCACAGGTGAATACTAGAATCTTCCTTTATTTCATAGCCATGAAGCTCATGACTGCTCTGGTGAATGTTGCCTTAAACCTCAGTATTCATCAGGATAATACACAGAGACAGTATGAAGCTGAGAGAAATAAAATGATTGGGAAGAGAGCCAATGAAAGGTTGGAGTTACTACTTCAGAAACGCAAAGAGGTAAGTTTCACAGTAACTGAGATTCTTCAATTTGTTTTTTAAAGCTAGATTATTTGATCTCAAAGTTTTCAAATGAATCTGGTATTAGATTCCAGCCAGTGGTTATCTGAGTGCAGTGTGATGGCAGAAGAGTGTCACAAAACAACCCTGTTTAGAAAGAAGGTAGTCTTGAGAGTTAGATAACTCAGAAAGATTATCAAGCAATGAAACCAGAAAGTACAGTAAATACTAACATCAGAACTAGGGGCCAACAAAGTTGCATTCCACAAGAAAGCCAAAGACTGTATATTTGTAGATGTATGAAACATTTCTGTGAATAATAAGATTGGCCCCCGTTTTACAGTGAAAGTTTCATATATGGGTTGAAAATGATTTTAAACTGGATTTTTATAGGAAACATTTTTTCATCCAATCAGAAATAATATTTTAGATGTACAGTATTAACCTCTGTTTTAACTTGAAAAAAGAATAAGATCTCAGCGCTATAAACACATTGCTGTCAACAAATACTGGGTTATAACTGGCAATTAGAAGGAACAAACTTATAATTGATTAAATCGTGGTCTGTGATGTATTGGAGGGCTAAGGCTGCTATAGCAGATACCACAAACTGATTTTTCTTTAGGACAGAAATTTATTGTCTCACAGTTGTGTAGGCTGGAAAGTAGAAGATAACTCTAATCTTCACATGGCCTTCTCACTGTGTGTGTCTCTAAGTTTCTCCTTATAAAAAGGAGACATCAGTCATATTAGATTTGAGGTCCATCCTACCCCATTATGACTCCAAGTTAACTAATTACATCTGCTACAACCCTGTTTCAAACCAAATAAGGTTTGAGGTTCTAGGAGTTAAGACTTCTGTATGTGAAGTTTTGAGGAACACAATACAACTCAGCACATTCCATACTAGAAATAATTGTAAGTAAGTTTTGGAATTGTTCTTTAGTAAGTCCTGCTAACCAAACTGTATACCTCTCATATAAATTACTAAGTTTTTGTATAATAAAGGTAGCAAAAGTAAATTTAAAGTAAGTTTCAATAATTTGAATGATTCCCAAACTTATTTCAGTAAAACTGAAAATAAAGCATATAGCAAAAGAGGAAGTCTGAGGGTATTTTATTGTCACAGTATTGAATATACTTTTTGTATCGCTGGTTTTATTCATTTTGAGTAGTAATTGAACTCAAGATTTTAACTCCAATGATTAGTAATGCCTGAAATTTCTTTATCTCTTTTCTATAGTATTTTATTTTGTTGCTGCATTTCATCACTAATGGCTAAGATGCTTGCTGCCTTGTATTCCTCCTATATTGGGAATTTGACCTACACTCACTTTGAGGCTATCAGATGTAGAGTAATATTTGGATACTTTAGGTGGAATAGGAACTTTCCTGTACAATGGCAAATATAATAATCAAGATTATCTGTTACTGGAAAAGTAAAACCAAGCAGGGGACCTGATTTGGACAGGAGAGGTATAGAAATTGAGGCCTATTCCCAAAGCAAATGATATTTTGTGATAGTCATCTGGCCACACTTAAACCATACCAGTCTTTTTTAGTCATTGTGTAATACATGTTGAGAGAGACAGAAAGAGGTTCTAAGCCAATGTAGTAAAGCTGTAGAAAAAATGAAAGGATCCTGGTAATTTCAGACATCTGTTGTACAATACTTAAGAAAAAAGATTGAAAATTACACAGAATGAGAATAATCATGAATTTAAAATAATTGGAACTCTTTATTTCAAATAAAATTATTAGTATTTTAATTTATATTTATTTCTTATTTCAGCTACAAGAAAATCAGGATGAAATCGAAAATATGATGAACTCTATTTTTAAGGGTATATTTGTTCATAGATACCGGTAAGGGATTTTAAAAATCATTTAGAAGATTTTTAATTTGTTGCTTCTTTGTAGTCCTACTCAATTATAGAAACATAAACTCTTTAATTACTTGTTTTGTTAGCTGTAAAACACCTTTGTATTTGAAAACTAAATAAATGTCATGCTATTAACTGTGGTCAAGATTGTACCACAACTATCATTGACACGTTCTTCCAGATTCAGAATATATATTGTTAGCGACTTCCTATGTACTTGCATTTGTATGAATTTCTCTTAATTAATAAGATATCAGTAAGTTAATGTGGCCTTAATATGATTTCATTATCTTCATTTTTGAAAGAATTAAATTCCATGCTTAATGCCCCATTATACACATCTTATTATATGATCAAATTAACCAGTGGTGTTTTAAAAACTGTTATGGGAGAAATGTGTACAGGAAAGGGTGCCTCTGCAGATAATACAGCATCTCTGTAATATCATTCTTCTTTACCTTCAACTATATACATGAAAGTAGGAGCAAAATATTCCTGAAGTATTTTTGTCATGCTCTATTGCAAGTGTCTTTCTGTAAAACCTGTGAACTTTTAAAATATTAACTACATGAGTGTATTTCATAGAGAATTAATGAATCAAATACATATGCTTGTTGCTTTCTGTTAATTAGGCGTGATATGATGTTTACATAGATAAGACACAGACACAGATAATAGGACTGTTTTTTAGACACATTTGAAACTTGTGATGGGCCAGTTAATTTTAAAAGTTAATTAAAACAGAAAAAGTAGGGGGAATTGCTTTTTTTTTTAAGGAAAAATTGTAACTTTGATAATTTACTTTAAATCATTTTGATGTCATTTGAAATATAAAACTCTTGAAATAGAACCAAGGCTTTTACTTTGAGTGTGAATTCTTTGAATGGAGAATCACATGCTCTTCCTTGCCTATACTGGGCTTTCCTGGTGGCTCAGCTGGTAAAGAATCTGCCTGCAATGTGGGAGGCCTGGGTTGGGAAGATCCCCTGGAGAAGGGAAAGACTACCCACTCCAGTATTCTGGCCTGGAGAATTTCATGGACTGTATAGTTCATGGAGTTGCAAAGAGTCGAACACGACTGAGCGACTTTCACTTCACTTCATAATGAATTATCAACAAATTAATTTTCAAAAATGCAAGAATTTCCATATACCTGCTGTGCAGTCTTTCTGAACTTCCCTAGTGGCTCAATGGTTAAAGGATCCGTCTGCAATGCAAGAGACACAGGAGATGTGGGTTCGATCACTAAGGTAGGAAGATCTCCAAGAGAAGGAATCAACAACCCCTTCCAGTGTTCTTGTCTGCAAAATCCCATGGACAGAGGAGCTTGGCAGGCTACAGTCCAAAGGGTCACAGAGTCGCACATGAGTGAGCGACTGAGCATGTATATACATATATAAATATAATTAACATAAAATAAATTGTACATTTAAATGCATAATTTGATGTTTTGACACATATACACACACACCTGTAAAAGTCACAGGCAAGGTATGTCCATATCCTGAAAAGATTTCTCATAACACTTTGTAATTCCTCCCTTCCTGCCACTCTTCACCTTCCCCATCCTTAAGCAATCATTAATCAGCTAAATGATTTGTTTACATTTTCTAAAATTTTATAGAAATAGAATTTACATGTTGTACTCCTGATTCTTGTTCTTGTCTCCTTCTGATTTCTTTCACTAATAAAATTAAAGTCTTTCATCCTTAAGACTGAACTGTAAGTTTTTCATAGATTAACTTTGTTGAGTTCAGGAAGTTTCCTGTCTCGTCCTGGTTTTCTGAGACTTCATTAGGAATAAATGCTGAATTTTGTCAAGTACTTTTCTCCATCTTTTGAGATCATTTTGTGGTTTTTCTTTTTTAAGATTATTAATGTTGTGAGTTAATTTGGTTGATTTCTCATATGTTAACTCAACTTTAAGTTCTTGGGATAAAACCCACATAATAATGATGTATTATTTTTCTTCGTTTAATGTTTTTATCACTATAAATTCAGGTTTATTTTTTAAAGTACAAATGATTTACAGTATCGTGTTTCTGGTACACAGCAAGTGACTCAGATATATACACGCACACACACACAGATTTACACACACATGCTTTAAGACCCCTATACAAGCATAAGTTCTGTCCTGAGAGCAAATGTTTAAGTCCAATGTGTTGATAAGTCCAACAAAGTTATACTGAACCCCCAACTAACACAATCGGCTATATAGTAAAGTACTGTGCTTAGTCGCTCAGTCATATCCAACTCTTTGCAACCCCATGGACTGTAGCCCACCAGATTCCTCTGTCCATGGGGATTCTCTAGGCAAAAATACTGGAGTGGTTGCCATGCCCTCCTCCAGGGGATCTTCCCACTTCAGGGATCGAACCCAGGTCTCCTGCATTGCAGGTGAATTTACCAGCTGAGCTACCAGGGAAGCCCATATAGTACAGTACCATAGTGTAATTAGTTTTATAATACTTTTATACACGAATAATACACAAAAAACAAACAGAATAAACATTTTTTATATTTACAGTATGTAAAAAGTACAGTATTACAGCAGCTGACATACAGGAGTTGGCATCGAGTGAATAAGCAAGAAGAGTTGCTGACTGTAGGAGGGAGGAAGGGTGGGAGATGGTAGAGCTGAAGGATTGTCAGCAGTGAGACAGAGCAAGGTGCAATTTCACGCACACCTGATGATGATTGCAGTTTCTGGTTTCTTGGCGGGATTCAGTTCTGTGTACTCTCTTAGGAAAAAAAAAATGATCCCGTGATATGTGGGTAGTAGCTCTATTTTTCTTACCATAGATGACACAGTACCCAGGTTGCATTCTGAACTGCTGCTGCAAGCTTCATATACCGTTCTATGTTAAGGTCCTGTGCCTCACAAACAAATAGCACCTCCTCAAATAAAATCCCCTTGCCATTTCCCACATCATGGATCTCTTCAGTGTTTCAATTACTACTTCTTTCTCTTCTTTGTTTTTTCTCTGAGCCTGCAATTCCTGGCACTTCTTAGCAGTACCACTTATATCACTGCTGCTCTTATGCTTGCTTCCAGACATCCTGGACTGACATAAAGATCCTATACTACTGTACTCTATACAGTATTGCACAGTAAAGTGCAGAAAAGAACAACCACTTGTAGAGGATGCACACACATGACAATGTATGGCAGACATGTGAACTAACTTATGTAAATTGGACATGCAAACACACGTTGTCATCTTTGAAATTTCACAACTTGCAGGTTTGTGTGGAGGGCACTCACTGTACATGAATGTAAATTTATTTTTTTCCTGATTTTTTTGCCATGTTGTTCATTCACTAAGTCATGTCCAGATCTTTGTAACCCCATGAACTGCAGCATGCCAGGCTTCCCTGTCCTTCACTATCTCCCAGAGTTTACTCAAACTCATATCCATTGAGTCAGTTATGCCATGCAACCATCTCATCCTCTGTTGCCCCCTTCTCCTCCTGCCCTCAATCTTTGCACACATCAGGGTCTTTTCCAGTAAGTCAGCTCATCCCATCAGGTGGCCCAAGTATTGGAGCCTTAGCATCAGAACTTCCAATGAATATTAGCTGTTGATTTCCTTTAATACACTGTCTAGGTTTGTCTTAGCTTTTCTTCCAAGGGTCAAGCGTCTTTTACTTTTGTAGCTGCTGTCACTATCCGCAGTGATTACAGAGCCCAAGAAAATAAAATGTCACTGTTTCCACTTTTCCTCCATATATTTGCCATGAGGTAATGGGACCAGATATCATGATTTTCACTTATAAATGTTGAGTTTTAAGCCAGCTTTTTCATTCTCCTCATTCACCCTCATCAAGAGACTCTCTAGTTCTTCTTTGCTTTCTGCCGTTAAAGTGGCAGAAGATTTGTGCACTGTGTAGAGAAGGTGCTGTGACTAATCAAAGATGTCAAAAGTAGTTTGGAAAGTTTCATGCTGGAGATTTCTTGGTCGGATAGAGCAGTTGAAGTTGATGGCAGTCAAATCAAGACATTAATTGAAAACAATGAATATTATACCGTTCAGGAGATAGCCGAGATACTCAAAATATCTAAATCAAGCGTTGAAAATCATTTCCACCATCTTGGTAATGTGGAATGGAAGAGATCTTAGAGCAAGTGAAATGAACCAACCCCAACCACACCAAAGGCCACTCTTCATCCAAAGAAGGTTATGTTGTGTATATGATGGCATTGGAAAGGAATCCTATTATGAGCTCCTTCCAGAGAACCAAACAGTTCCAACAAATACTGTTCCTAGTTAAACCAACTGAAAGTAGCACATGATGATATGCGTACAGAATTAGTCAGCAGAAAACACATAATCTCTTTCATCACGATAACACAAGACCGCAAGTTTCCTTGATAACAGGCAAAAACTCTTACAGCTTGACTGGGAAATTCTGATTTTTTCCACTATATTCAACAGACATTGCACCTTCAGATTTCCATTTATTTTGGTGTTTCCAACATTCTATTAATGAAAAAAATTCAATTCCCTGGGAGACTGGACCAGAAAACTTACCTGAAACAATTCTTTGTTCAAAATGATTAAAAAAAAAAAAAGAAACGTGTTGGGAAAGTGAAATTATGAAGGTGCCTGAAAAATCATAGAAGACAGACTTTTTCTTTTGCCTTTATCAGTGAGCTTTTCAATTTTGTCCTTTTGTTTTGTTTCCAGTTGTAGCCTTTTCTTTTCAACCTAGAGAACTTCTTTCAACATTTGTTGTAAAGCTTGTTTGATGATGCTGAATTATTTCATCTTTTGCATGTCTATAAAGCTTTTGATTTGTCCATCAGATCTGAGCAAGACCTTTGCTGATAGAATATTCTTTGTTATATGCTTCTCTCCTTTGTCACTTTAGGTATATTGTGCCACTCCTTTCTGGCTTGCAGTTTCTGCTGGAAAATCAGCTGATAACCTTATGTGAATTAACTTGTATATTTTTTGTTGCTTTTCCCTTGTTTTTAATGTTCTCTCTTTAACTTTTGTTAATTGGTTACATTGTGTCTAGGTGTGTTCCTCTGTGGATTAATCCTGTGTAGGAATTTGGGTGACTATTTTCTTTTCCTTGGTTAGGAAAGTTTCCAGCTCTTCAAGCTCTTCCTCCACCTCGCTCCTCTCTTTCTGGGACCCCTATAATGTAAATATTAATCTACTTGATGGTTTCCCAGAATTCTCTTAAACTTCTTCACTTTATATCATTTTTTTTTCTATTCTGTGGCAGTGATTTTCACTACTCTGTCTTCCAGCTGATACATTCTTCTGCCTCATGTAGTCTACTGTTGATTACTCCTGTTATATTTTTCATTTCAGTTATTGTATTCTTCTGTTTTGTTTATTCTTTATATTTTCTAATTCTTTGTTAAAAATGCCTCATTTCTCACTCCATGCATCCATTCTTCTCTCAGCACCTTTCATCATCTTTAGAGTTATCACTCTTAATGCTTAGGTAGATTGCCTGTCTTCACATCTCTTGGTTGTTCTTCTGTGGTTTTATCTTATATTTTTGTCTGAAACATATTCCTCTGTCATGTCATTTTGTCTAAATTACCATTTGTATGTGTGGAATAGGTTGATTACGTTTCTCAACCTTGTGAAAGTGTGGCCCTCTGTAGGACACGTCATATAGTTCCAAGCAGTACATGCCTGTCTCCTTATCTAAGGACCAGGGTCCAGCTGGCCTGCATTTGCAGATTCAGTCTGCAGGCTGCCTGAGTGTAGTTTTATTGCTTCTGTTGTCTGCCCCCTGGTGGGTGAGGCTGCTCTAGAGGTTTGTACAGGATTCTTAGTGGGAGGAGTAGAGCTGAGTTTGGGCCCTCTGATGGGCAGAGCTGGGTCTTGACCCTCCAGTGATTAAGGCCATGTCTATGGGCCTGTCTTTAGGTGAATGTGTGCTCAGGAAGTCTTAGGCAGCCTGTCTAGTGACACATCCCCACTTGGTTAGTTGTTTGGCCTGAGGCATTCCATTACTGGAGTCTACAGGCTATTGGATAGGGCCAGCACTTTGTATTAATGACCCAAGCAAGATGTTAGCCTCCCTGAGCATTCATGCAGATGAATACTCCCTGATAAGTCTATCTAGTGTCTGTGTCCCCAGGGTGAGCCATAGCCACCCTCCCCAGCTCCCCAGGAGACCCTCCAATACAAGCAGGAAGATCTGGCTCCTAAAAAATTACTCCTTTGGCTTTTTGTCCCAGTGCACATGTGATTTTGTGTGCACCCTTTAAGAGTGAAGTCTGTTTCTCCCAATCTTGTGGAACTCCTGTGGTCAAGCCCTGCTGTCCTTCAAAGCCAGGTGCTCTGGGCACTCCTCTTCCCGAGTGTTGGACCCTCAGCCTAGGCAGCCTGATGTAAGATTCACATTTCTCACTCCTATGAGAGAACCTCTGTATTATAATTATTCTCCAGTATATGGATTGCCCACCTGGGGTATGGAATTTGATTATATTGTGAGTCTGCCCCTCCTACCTATCTTACTGTGTTACTTCTTTATGTCTTTTGTTTTACAAAATCTTTTCTGATGGATTATACTCCTCACTGATAGTTGTTCTGTGCATTGTTCTGATATTCATGTGCTCATGAGAAGAGGTAAGTTTCAGGGATCGAACTAGCATCTCCTGCTTAGTAGGTGGGTTCTTTACTACTGAGCCACCTGGGAAGCCCAAAGTATCAATATAAAATTGTTCATAATATTGGTGGTTACATATGTCTCTCTCACGTATCTTCTGTCTAGAGCTAATCAATTATACTTATTTTTTCTTAAGAGATTGAGATTTTGGTTAATTGTACTTCACTGTTTTTGTTTTCTGTTTCACTTGAGGACTGCTCTTTTTCTTATTGTTTTCTTTCTTCTGCTTTCTTTAGGTTTCCTTCCTTTGTCCTTAGTTTCTCAAGGTGGAAACAGAGATCGTTGATTTAATCCTTGCTTTTCTTTCTGCTATAATTCTTTTGTTGTTCAGTCAGTTAGCTGTGTTCAACTGTTTGCAACCCCATGGACTGCTGCACACCAGGCTTGCTTGTCACTCAGTTTCTCGGAGTTTGCTCAAACTCATGTCCATTGGGCTTCCCTGGTAGCTCAGATGGTAAAGAGACCTGGGTTCGATCCCTGGGTTGGGAAGATCCCCTGGAGAAGAAAATGGCAACCCACTCCAGTAATCTTGCCTGAAAAATCCCATGGGCAGAGGAACCTGGTGGGTTACAGTCCATGGTGGTCACAAAGAGTCAGACAATGTCCATTGAGTTGATGATGCCATCCAACCATCTCATCCTCTGTCACCCCCTTCTCCTCCTACCTTCATTCATTCCCAGTGTCAAGGTCTTTTCCTATGACTCTGCTCTTAGCATCATGTGGCCAAAGTATTGGAGCTTTTTTACTCCTATACATTTCTTTCTTAGCAGTGCTATACCTATTTTACCTAGATTTGGATGTGTCGTGTTTCCATTTTCATTTAGTTCAAAATACTTTCTTATTTCCCTTTGGGCTTATTTTTTTGAACCATGGATTATTTAGAAGTTTTGTGTATATTTGCAAATATCTCAAAACTTTCTATTATTTTCTCATAATTTAATTTCATTTTAGTCAGAGAATATACTTTGTATGATTTAAATGTTTTTGAGTTTAATAAGATTTGTTTTATGTACCACAGTATGTTCTATCTACTTTCATTTTGAGTGGGAAAACAGTACGTATCATGCTTTTGTTTTTATGCCAGTTAGGTCAGAGTTGGTTGATGGTTGGTTAAGTCTTTTCTATCCTTACTAATATTCTGTCTGTATTCTTGATTCTGGTGCGTTATCACATAAATGATTTTCATAATTTTCCCCAGCCTATGACTTTATTTGCTTTCTTCATGGTACTTTTTGAAGGCAAAAGTTTTCAAATTCAATAATTTATCCATTTTTCTTCTTTGGTCATGCCTTTGATGTCATATCTGTGAACAATTTGCCTAACCCATTCTTATGCATTACATTCTAGAGGTTTAATCATTTAAATTAGTTTATATAAACTATTTTTAAGTTAATTTTTGTATATGGTGGATATAAGGGTATAAGTACACTTTTTGCATATAGGTGTTTATTTTTAGAAGTACCATTGGTGGAAGGCTGTTCTTCAGCTGAGTTGCTTTAGCGCTTTTCTTGGGAATCAAATCACTATAAATGCAAAGTTTTGTTTTTGGTTTTTTTAATCTTTTCTTACACCCATACCACCTCTATTGATCTCAGTACTTTTGAAATTTTTTAAAAAGCTTTATTGAGATCTAGTTGACATATAACATGCGTACGTTTAAGGTGTACAACAAAGTCCTTTGAAACATATATTTTGAAAAGATTAACATCCTATAAGGTTAGTTAATTCCTCCATCACCTCACCTTTTTTAATTTAAAGTTGTGGTAATATTTAAGAATTACTCCCTTAGCAGCTTTCAACTGTGTAATACAGTATGGTTAACTATAGTTGCTGTACTGTACATTAGGTCCCTAGAACCTTTTTATCTTAAACTAGAAGTTTGTTCTCTTTGATCAATACCTCCCCACTTTACCTCCCTACTTTACCTTAGCATTTGCAACCATCTTTGTACTCTGATTTCTGTAAGTTCACCATTTTAGATTCTACATAAAAGTGAGAACATAAAATTTTATAATTAGATTGTCAATTTTTACATAAAAGCTTGCTGGAATTTTAATGGAAAATATAATCAATAAATACTTCATTATGGAGAGAATTGCCTTCTTCATTATATTGCATTTTCCATTCTGTGAGTATAGATTGTATCTGCATTTACTTAGATATTGTTTAGTTTCTCTTAGCAATTTTTATTATTTTCAGTGTATGTCTTTATTGCTTTTATTAAATTTATTTCTATATGTTTTCATTTTTATTTTGTTATAAATGGGAGTTGTTTTCCTTAATATTTGTTCTAGACTCCTTCTTATCAATGTTAAAAACATAATTCTTTTATTCCTCAAAAGTTATAAAATATTTTCATTAATTCTGTAGTTTCAGTGTTTTGTTTTTTTAGATTCATTAAGATATTCTACATACAGGATCATGTCTTTTGTGAGCAAAGACACTTTTAATACTTACCTTGACTCTCCAGTATAATACTCAATAAAATTGTGAGAGACAACAAATTTACTAGATTCCCTCTTCCAAAAATATACTCCATGTGCATAGAAGAATATATTCTATTTTGTTATATCTTTCCATAGACCTTTTTATTATTATGAAATGTCTTTTCTAATATGAAAAGTCTTTTTCTTAAAGACTTGTTTGCCTGATAATAACATACCTATAGCTCTTTTCTGTTTGCTTGATGTATGACATCTTTTTTCCTCCTTTTACTTACAACTTACTTGTGTCTTTGAACATGAAATATATCTCTTATGGAGAGCCTAGAGATGGATTTTGGGTTTTAATCATTAAACAATCTCTTTATTTTCTTTGTAGTTACTACAGAAACTTCATCCCATTAGCATGACTAACTTCACATAAATACAGTTTCTTTGCTTCAGTATATCTCCATTTTCTTCTTCCTTTGCAGTGTTATTGTCATATATCTTTTATCTCTGTTCTTGTCTTAACAGTGCCAGCTTAACCATAATCCACTATCAAAATCTTATGCTATTCAGTGAAATTACCACTATCAAAATCTTATGCTAGTCAATGAAATTAAACAAGTAAATGTTCATTCTGTCTTCTCTGTTTACCCTGTTGTTAGCATTTCTAACATTCTTCATTTTCTTCTATGAATGTGAGCTATTATATAGAGTTATATTTCCTTTCAGTTTGAAGGACTTTCTTTCCTGTTTCTTGTAAGGCAAGTGTGCTAGCAATCTTTCTTTATCTGGAAGTGTGTTATTTCATCATCATTTTTAAAAGATAGGTTTGCTGGATGTAGAATTCTTGGTGGACAGTTTTATTTTCCTTGCAATAACTCGATGCCTTTCTGCCGCTTATTGTACTTCATAGTTTCTGAATAAAAACTCAGTTGTTAGTCTTGCTTTTCCCCTGTACATCATGAGTCACTTTTTTTGTATTGTTCATTTTTCTTTTCTTTCCCCATTTTATTAGCTTTCCACAGTTTATCTGTTTAGATATGGACCTCTTTGTGTTTATCCTGAGATTTTGTTGACCTTCTTGGATCTGTAAATTAATGATTTTTATCAATTTCAGAAGCTTTTAGCCATGGATTCTTCTAACATTTTTTACTTATTTCTCTTTGTTTGGACTCCTTTTTCACATATGTTGGTACACATGATACTGTTTTTTTAGGGTTTTGGAGCTTACTCACATTCTCTCTTTCTCTCTCTATCACACTCCCTCTCCCCCTCTTCCTCACTCTTTCTCTTTCTTATTTTTCCTTCTCAGTGTTTTTCATCTCAATTATTTGGATATTTTCTATTATCTTCAGGTTTGGTGTTTTCTTCTGTCAATTCAAATATACTGCTGAAAGTATGGTGAGATTTTAGGTTTTTTTATTGTACTTTTCAGTTTGTCCTATTTTCTATTTGGTATTTCTTCATCATAATCCACTCGTGTCCTTCTCATGTTCTCATCTAACTCTTTGAGTATAGCTTCTTGTAATGCATTGATTCTACTTGTTATATCTGCTTTAAAATTGTTGCTGTATTTAACCACTGGGCCACTCAGAGACAATTTCTTTAGACTGTTTCAGTATCCAGGTGTTACTGTTATTTCCCTTTTTCTTTGTATGTCATGCAACTTTTGTTAGAAACTATTTATATTACAAAATATAGCAAATTTGGGTTCTGATTTTTCCCTTGAAATTTGTTCTACTGTTGGAGATTTTGTTTTTGAATAATTTAATTGGACTTAATATGAAGAATTTCTTTCTGCTAGACGGTAGCTTTAAGCAGAATGCTGCTCTTTCCAAATTCATTTCTTATAGAGTTCAGTGTTTTTATTGAAATCTTCCCTGGATGTAGATATGTAGCACGCTGTATCAGTTGAGTCACCTTCCTCAGCTTAAATCTTTGGTTTTCCTGCACATTCCCAGTCCTGTCAACTCAACTGTACCTGCTGCTCCTGCTTTTAAAAGGGTGTTTGAAGGGGTTAGGTCCCTTCCAAGATGCCATAGAGTTTTGCTCTTTTTGGCTCAAATTTTATCAATTTTTTACAAGTAAATGCTTTTCAACTTCTTAAAATTTATTTCCAGAAAAACAAAGATTATTTTTATATTTTGAGTTATTTGGAGGGGGTTAGAAAGGTGTTTTCTCTTAGTATGGATTGTAGGTTGACTTTTTTTCAGTCTTTTAAAGGAATTGATCCACTTTCTGTGGTTTGCCTTGTTTCTATCTAAAACTCCTATCATACTTATCTTGTGTCCTTTGTAGTTAATTTATCTTTTGCACTGGTTGTATTTAAGATTTTTTAAAATTTATAACTAGTTTATACCATTCTTTCGTGCTATTCTTTGGGGTCATTTTCCTCATGTTTCTTTTATTCTCTCCAGGCTCTCTTGTAGCCTCTTAAACACATGAATTTAACTGTAACTGTTTTACTCTTCTATTTCACTAGCTTCATCATCTACATCATGTCTGGTTTTGTTTGTTTTGATTGATTTTTCTCATTCTTATGAGTCGTTTTCTTGCTTCTTTGAATGCCTCACAATTTTCATTAGATGCCGGCCACTGTGGGCTTTGTTGAGTGCCAGACAAGACATTCTGAAAATTATCATCCACTTTTCTCTGGGACATAATTAATGATTGGTCTTTTTCAAGACTTTATATCAAGGTTTGTAAAGTAGACCAGTGCAGCATTTAGTCTACGGTTAACTTTACCCAGATACTAAGGTAAAACCATTTTTTGTACTTTTCTTGATGAATTACAAGGTTTTTCTGCTCTAATTCATTGGAACACAAAAGTATTCCAGGCCCTATATTTGTTCCAGATATTGCCCTGTCTGCTCTTTCCATTCTTTCCTCAGCATTGGGTGGTTTCTTCACATGCATGTGCTCTTGAGTACTCACCTGAAGACTTGCTAGGGTCTTCCTGTAGACTTACGGAGCTCACTGTCATGTGCATCTCTGGTACCGTGTCTCATAATAATTTAGCTACCCTGCCGTCTATATTCCCAGCCTCTTTTCCTCAACTCAGGGAGATATGCAGTCTCTGTCTGGGTTCCTCTGCCTATACTACTGCCCTTCTCTGCCTGACATTCCAACATCTAAAAGCTATTATTTTATATATTTTATGCAGCTTTTTTTACTTTTTTTCTAGTAGAAGTATAAAACCTGTCCATCTTGGCTGAGCCATGCAAATTCAGTGCAGAATCCATTTCATTTTTTATGATATTAGTTTAGTCTTCAACCCCAAAGTAACATAGTCTTTATTTTATTTTAGTGACACACCCTTTTTGAGTCTTGCCAAAGTTTTCAGTCTATTATTCTCATAGAAACAATTCTTTAATTTGTTACTGTTACCTTATTGATTTTTAATTTAATCAGACCTTGCATACTAGCATTGAGTCTGCCATAGCTCAGTTTTCAATTTCAGTTATCAGTTCAGTCACTCAGTCGTGTTGCTTTGCAACCCCATGGACTGCAGCACACCAGGCCTCCCTGTCCATCACCAACTCCTGGAGTTTACTCACACTCATGTCCATCAAGTCAGTGATGCCATCCAACCAACTCATCCTCTGTCATCACCTTCTCCCACCTTCAATCTTGCCCAGCATCAGGATCTTTTCAAATGGGTCAGTTCTTCACATCTGGTGGCCAAAGTATTGGAATTTCAGCTTCAACATCAGTCCTTCCAATGAATATTCAGGACTGATTTCCTTTAGGATGGACTGGTTGGATCTCCTTGCAGTCCAGGGGACTCTCAAGAGTCTTCTGCAACACCACAGTTCAAAAACATCAATTCTTCAGTGCTCAGTTTTCTTTATAGTCCAACTCTCACATCCATACCTGACTACTGGAAAAACCATAGCCGTGACTAGATGGACCTTTGTTGACAAAGTAATGTCTCTGCTTTTTAATGTGCTCTCTGGGTTGGTCACTTTTATTCCAAAGAGTAAGCATCTTTTAACTTCATGGCTGCAATCACCATCAGCAGTGATTTTGGAGTCCAAAAAAATAAAGTCTGACACTGTTTCCATGGTTTCTCCATCTATTTGCCATGAAGTGATGGGACCAGATGCCATGATCTTAGTTTTCTGATTATTGAGCTTTAAAGCAACTTTTTCACTCTCTTCTTTCACTTTCATCAAGAGGCTTTTTAGTTCTTTGCTTTCTGCCATAAGGGTGGTGTCATCTGTATATCTGAGATTATTGATATTTCTCCTGGCAATCTTGATTCCAGCTTGAGCTTCATCCAGCCCAGCATTTCTCATGATGTACTCTACATATGAGTTAAATAAGCATGGTGACAATATACAGCCTTGATGTACTCCTTTTCCTATTTGGAACCAGTCTGTTGTTCCATGTGCAGTTCTAACTGTTGCTTCCAGACCTGCATACAGATTTCTTAAGAGGCAGGTCATGTGGTCTGGTATTCCCTTCTCTTGAAGAATTTTCCACAGTTTTTTGTGATCCACACAGTCAAAGGCTTTGGCATAGTCATTAAAGCAGAAATAGAAGTCTTACTGAAACTCTCTTGCTTTTTCACTGATCCAACAGATGTTTGCAATTTGATCTCTGGTTCTTCTGCCTTTTCTAAAACCAGCTTGAATATCTGGAAGTTCACACTTAACATATTGTTGAAGCCTAGCTTGGAGAATTTTGAGCATTATTTTACTAGCGTGTGAGATGAGTGCAATTGTGCGCTAGTTTCAGCATTCTTTGGCGTTGCCTTTCTTTGGGATTAGAATAAAAATTGACCTTTTTCAGTCCTGTGGCCACTGCTGAGTTTTCCAAATTTTCTGGCACATTGAGTGCAGCACTTCTATAGCATCATCTTTTAGGATTTCAAATAGCTCAACTGGAATTCCATCACCTCCACTAGCTTTATTCATAGTGATGCTTCCTAAGGCCCATTTTGCTTCACATTTGAGGATGTCTGGCTCTAGGTGAGTGATCACACCATCGTGATTATCTTCATCGTGAAGATCTTTTTTGTATAGTTCTTCTGTGTATTCTTCTTAATATATTCTGGTTTTTTTAGGGCCATACCATTTCTGTCCTTTATTGAGTTCATCTTTCCATGAATTGTTCCCTTGGTATCTCTGATTTTCTTCAAGACACCTCTAGTCTTTCCCATCCTATTGTTTTCCTCTATTTCTTTTTATTGATCACTGAGGAAGGCTTTTTATCTTTCCTTGCTATTCTTTGGAACTCTGCATTCAAGTGAGTATATCTCTCCTTTTCTCCTTTGCTTGTTGCTTCTCTTCTTTTCACAGCTATTTGTAAGACCTCCTCAGACAACCTTTCTGCCTTTTTGCGTTTCTTTTTCTTGGGGTTGGTCTTGATCCCTGCCTCCTGTACAGTGTCATAAACCTCTATCCATAGTTCATCATGCACCCTGTCTAGGAGCAGCTGTGAGGAGATACCTCATACCCAAGGGCAAAGGATAAGCCCCAGCAAGATCGTAGGAGGGGCGAATTCCCATTCAAAATCAAACCCCATTCCCGCCAGAGAAACTCAGAGGGCTCAAACAAACCTTGTGCACACCAGGACCCAGGTTCCCCACAGAAACTGAGACAGAACTGTGTTTGAGCATATCCTGTGGCAGTACGGGTCAGCAGTGGACTGCCACATGGACAGGAGCTCTGGGTGCAGCAGACTTGGGTATGGCATAAGCTCTCTTGGAGGAGGTTTCCATTAAACCCACCATAGAGCTGCCAGAACTTACACAAGACTTGGAAATAGACTCTTGGAGGGCTCAAACAGAACCTTGTGTGTACCAGGACCCAGGAGAAAGGAGCAGTGACCCCACAAGAGACTCACCCAGACTTTCCTGTGAGTGTCCAGGAGTCTTCAGCAGAGGCGTGGGTCGGTGGTAGCCTGCTGCAGGGTTGGGGGCACTCAGTGTAGCAGTACATGCATGGGATCTTTTGAAGGAGGTCGCTGTTATCTTCATTACCTCTACCATAGTTTGGCCCCTGGTAAATAGCAGGGAGGAAACACAGTGCCATACATCAATAGAAAATTGGATTAAAGATTTACTGAACATGGCCCTGCCCATCAGAACAAGACCCAGTTTCCCCCTCAACAGTCTCTCCCATCAGGAAGCTTCCATATGCCTCTTATCCTTCTCCATCAGAGGGCAGACAGACTGAAAACCACAATCACAGAAAAATAACCAATCTAATCACATGAACCACAGCCTTGTCTAACTCAATGAAACTATGAACCATGCTGTGTAAGGCCACCCAAGACAGATGGGTCATGGTGGAGAGTTCTGACAAAATGTGGTCCCCTGGAGAAGGGAATGGCAAACCACTTCAGTATCCTTGGCTTCAGAACTCCATGAACAGTGTGAAAAGGCAAAAAGATAGGACACTGAAAGATGAACTCCCCAGGTCAGTAGGTGCCCAGTATGCTATTGGAGAGCAGTGGAGAAATAACTCCAGATCCAGAAAGAATGAAGACATGGAGCCAAAGCTAAAACAACGCCCAGTTGTGAATGTGACTGGTGATGGAAAGAAGGTCCGATGCTGTAAAGAGCAATATTGCAAGGAAGTTGGAATGTTAGGTCCATGAATCAAAGCAAATTGGAAGTGGTCAAACAGGAGACGGCAAGAGTGAACCATTTTAGAAATCAGCAAACTAAAATGGACTGGAATCGGTGAGTTGAACTCAGATGACCATTATATCTACTACTGTGGGCAGGAATCCCTTAGAAGAAATGGAGTAGCCATCATAGTCAACAAAAGAGTCCAAAATGCATTACTTGGATGCAGTCTCAAAAACGATAGAATGATCTCTGTTCGTTTCCAAGGCAAACCATTCAATATCACAGTAATCCAAGTCTATGCCACTACCAATAATGCTGAAGAAGCTGAACAGTTCTATGAAGACCTACAAGAACTTCTAGAACTAACACCCAGAAAAGATGTCCTTTTCATTATAGGGGACTGGAATGCAAAAGTAGGAAGTCAAGAAACATCTGGAGTAACAGGCAAATTTAGCCTTGGAGTACAGAATGAAGCAGGGCAAAATCTAATAGAGTTTTGCCAAGTGAACCCACTGGTGGTAGCAACCACCCTCTTCCAAAAACACAAGAGAAGAGTCGACACATGGACATCATCAAGTGGTCAACACCGAAATCAGATTGATTATATTCTTTGCAGCCAAAGATGGAGAAGCTCTATCCAGTCAGCAAAAACAAGACCAGGAGCTGACTGTGGCTCAGATCATGAACTCCTTTATTGCCAAATTCAGACTTAAATTGAAGAAACTAGGGAAAACCACTAGGCCATTCAGATATGACCTAAATCAAATCCCTTACGATTATACAGTGGCAGTGACAAATAGATTCAAGGGACTAGATCTGATAGAGTCCCTGATGAACTAGCTCATTTTTGATACATTAAATTTCAGTTCCTCAAAATGGAAGAGTATGATCTTCTTGCCAAAGTGATTAGCATGTCATAAATACTGGTTATTGATTTTTCCAGAAGTATCTCTTAATCTAGTTTATTTGTTAAAGAAAGATGTTATTGCATGTACGTAGAAATAGAAGTTCCATGGAGAGGTGACAATTTCAGTTGATGCTTTGTATCTCGCCTGCCACCCCAACTTCAAACAAAAACTAAATATTAATGTGTATGTTGCTAGATTTAACTCCTAGTTATAGGAAATACAGAAAATAGAAGATCATTCTGTCTGACTGAATCCTTATGGTATCATTTTAGTCCAGAATGTGGGAAATTCATATACCAAATGACTCAGTTTATTCAACAATTAAATGGCGTATAATACTAACAAGTAGACTTAAAAACACAATCTTAAAATACAAGATATAAAAACTGTATTAATGGATATATATTTAGTGAAGAAAATAGACTTCAGACTGTTGAAGAGACTACTAGTGAATTATAATATAATACTGAGGAATTTACCCAGACATAGAATGTAATAGAATGGCATTTCTGAAAAAAAAGGGAATCATTTGAGAGGCTTTGTAAGTCCTTTACATAATATTTCAAAAGAAGAGAGACGTATTGGAAAGTAGTAATAAAATGAGAGAACTGAAATTTCAGAAATTGGTTAGAAAAACGGGTTGAAAAAATTAATGTGTGGTAAGTAGGTTAAGAAGAATATTTCATGTCTATGCATACCATAGTCAAAGTGTAAAACATCGAAGACCAAGAAAAAGTCTTAAAAGCAATCAGAAAAGAAAGACTGTTATTTTAGTGTTAGTAAAAGAATTTAAATGTTATTAGTTCTTGGGCTTCCCTGGTAGCTCAGTGCTAAACCCATTGAGAAAGACCTGTCATATTTTCAGAACTGTTCTTATACTATACTATGATATGATTTATTATGAGTAAACCTGTCATTCGGTTGCTTTAATCTCCTTACTTCCTAACATTTCATCCTTGACCTAAACCTGTGGGTCAAATTCGTAGTTTCAATGTAAATATAAATTAAATATATTTTTCCTTGAAAGTTAATGTATCCTTGACATTCAGTTTTTAATCTTATACATAAACTTCTGTTAATAGTAACATATTAAGGGGTTATACAAGATAGCAGATAACTATGTCACCTGTTCTGTGGGAGACTTTGTCATGTATTTTGTCAATACATTGTCATGTATTTTGTCAGTATTTTTTCTAATGGATAATACAGCAAAAGAAAGGAAATGTATTTTTAATTTCTGTAAGCTTATTATGTTTCTGATGCACTTAAAATCAGTGGTCCCCAAACTTTTTGGTACCAGGAACTGGTTTCATCAAAGACAATTTTTTCATGGACCAGAGGTGAAGGGGAATGGTTTTGCAATGATTCATATATTGTGCGCTTCATTTTTATTATTATTACTTCATCTCTATCTCATTTCATCAGGCATTAAATCCAAGAGGTTAGGGACCCCTGCTTTAAATAACACTGGTCATACTGAAATAATTTAGTGGAAGATTTGGTTTTAGTAAGAAACCAGGAGAGTTTCAGCTGTTTGGGTCTATACAAACATTACTGCCTCTCAGAAGCCTTCTTCGACCCTCTGTTTCCCTCTGTCATTTTACATGGTTCGGGTTTCCCTGTACTGCCCTTTATTAACATTTAACACTCTCTAAGTGAATGTTTGGAGAAGGCAATGGCAACCCACTCCAGTACTCTTGCCTGGAAAATCCCATGGACGGAGGAGCCTGGTAGGCTGCAGTCCATAGGGTCGCTAAGAGTCAGACACGACTGAGCGGCTTCACTTTCACTTTTCACTTTCATGCATTGGAGAAGGAAATGGCAGCCCACTCCAGTGTTCTTGCCTGGAGAATCCCAGGGACGGCGGGGCCTGGTGGGCTGCCGTCTATGGGGTCGCACAGAGTCGGACACGACTGAAGTGACTTAGCAGCAGCAGCAGCAGCAAGTGAATGTTTTAATCATTTTCTGCAAGCTATGTATTCTCTAGTTCTTATTCACAGTCCAGTGAATGATACAGTATGACTTTTTAGTGACTCCTTCAGCTATTCCTTTCTCCCTTAGGCTTTTGTCTACCTTATAAGAGTTGTGCTATTTTGAAAAATGTAAATTTTTTAGCAAAACATTAGTGACAAAATTGGTTGAGACATGAATTTACTGTGTTGTACAATTTAGATAGCAGACCTTCTCAGCATTCGTATTATACTTCCTACTCCAGTACTCTCATGAAATTTCTTGTTTAAGAGAGATAACTGTGTCAAAACATGTATATTAACTAAGAATTTGTCTCTGAAATTTGTTTATTTGCCAATTTAGTGTTCTTTCTTACTGGGAAAGCATCTATAAGGGTAGTGCACAAAACATTTAATTAAAATTAATTAGCAGAAAACAATTTAAATTTCATCTACCAGGAAAGGAATTCAAAACAAAAACTTAAGTCCCGATATTAAATTAAAGGTACGGTAACTGTGAGGATCAATAAAGTATGGAAATTTTCCGTAGAAATGAATATAATTATTCTTTTATACTGTGAAAAAAAAAAAAGAGGTACAGCAAAGGATTAATTGCCACAGAATTATTCTTTTCTAGTTTTTTTCCTTTAAATTTGCAGGTGAAGTGTGTTCTGGGCTTCCCAATTGGCTCAATGGTAAAGAATCCACCTCTAAGCAGGGGACATTAGTTTGACCCCTGGGTCAAGAAGATCCCTTGGAGAAGGAAATGACAACCCATTCCAGTATTCTTGTCTGGGAAATCCCATGCACAGAGGAGCCTGGCAGGCTGCAGTTTATTGGGTCACAATCAAGAGTCAGACATGACTTAGCGACTAAATATCAACAACAATGTATATTCTGACTTCTTTTTTAGTTGTTCATTTCAAGACCCCAGTACTAGAACTAATAGAAATTAGTTCCTCATATTATTGTCTTTATACCTTTCCTCTTGTCTTACTAAGTTTTTTGCTCCACCACTTTAATCCTTACTTTGGAAACTTCCAAACACCTGCAGCTAAATGTTATCTTTCAAAATGGATTGAGGCCTTCGAAAGTAGATTAAGGTGTTAAAAATAAATTTTAGTATGAAAATCGAGGACTGAAAGACTCTTATATGAGAAAAATATCTGTGTATCAAAAGATATACTGTAATCAAACCAGGAATTTTAGAACTGTACTAAATTTTCATTTCCTAATTCATATACTTAAATAGAATGTTAGTTCCTGGAAACCAAGAAAGCATTCTCTGATAATAAGAGGATATGCCATGGATCGTGGAAGAACCAAAACTTTACTGGAACTTGAAAGAATAATCATTGTACATAATCAGAGTGGAACGAGCGCACTGTATATGTAGGAATGATCACAGACATGTAGTCTGTATGGTTGAGATATTTGGACTAAAAAACTCACTCACAGACTAAACTAGAAGAAAATTGGTTATGGCTTAATTGTTAAAGGCCTATAACAATAATAAAATTAATAGTTGTTGCTCAATCACTAAGTCATTTCCAACTCCTTGAGACCCCATGGACTGCAGCACACCAGGCTCCCCTGTCCTTCTTTATCTCCCGGAGTTTGCCCAGACTCATTTCCATTGTATCAATGATGCCATCCAACCATCTCATCCTCTGTCCTCTCCTTGTCCTCCTGTCCTCAATCTTCCCCAGCATCAGCATCTTTTCCAATGTGTCAGCTCTTTGCATCAGGTGGCCAAAGTATTGGAGCTTCAGCTTTAGCATCAGTCTTTACAATGAATATTCAGGGTTGATTTCCTTTTGGATTGATCTGGTTTGATCTCCTTGCAGTCCAATGACTCCCAAGAGTCTTCTCCAGCACCACAGTTAGAAAGCATCATTTCTTAGGTGCTCAACCTTCTTTATGGTCCAACTCTCACATCCATACATGACTACTGGAAAAACCATAGCTTTGACTATGCAGACCCTTTTTTGGCAAAGAGGTGTTTCTTCTTTTTAATATGCTATTTAGGTTTGTCATAGCTTTTCTTCCAAGGAGCAAACATCTTTAATTTCCTGGCTGCAGTCACTGTCTGCAGTGATTTTGGTGCCCATGAAAATAAAATTTTGTCACTTTCCACTTTTTCCCCATCTATTTCCCATGAAGTGATAGGAGCAGTTACCATGATCTTAGTTTTTGACTTTTGAGTTTTAAACCAGGTTTTTCACTGTCGTCTTTCACCCTCATCTTGAATAGTATGAAAACTAATAATATTGGTTATCTTTTGCCATGTAACAGGAAGCAAGAAAGACTCCAATATTCAAAAAAAGAGGCATGTCCCTCCACAATAAGGAATACTAACAAAATCTATGGAAATTTTAAGACCAACACCAAAAAATTCTAATTTTACTCTATAATCTATGATTACATAATATAATTACATGTAGAGAATGATTAGTAGGGTGGTATCAGCAAGCAAAGTAGATTAGCACTCCAAAACCCAAATTGAGGAAGGATCACCAAGGGACTTTTAATAGTAGTAAAGTGGGCTATCTTATCACACACGGTTTAAATTGAAGTTGGAGGGGTCAGATGAGCATCTGAAGTAGACAGGGACTGGCATTCCAAGAAGAAAAGCTGAATCAAAATGTTGGCAATGCATACAGAGGAGAGCAGTGTTCCAAAACCATGAGCTTTGGGGAGTCTAATAAGTGAACCAAAATGGCGTTAGAATATGTATACATATGGCTGATTCAGTTTACTATACAGCAGGAAATAGCACAACATTGTAAAACAACTATACTCAGACAAAAAATACTTTTTTTAAAAAGACATTAAAGATTAAGGTTAGACATAGATATGGTTATAAAAAAAGATTTTGACACTATTTCCAGTTTTTCCTACTGAAATAAAGCTAAGCCTTTATATTCTCTAGCCTTGGAAATCAGCCACCCATAATCTCAATTCCAGTAGTAAGGATAATACCAATAGTAATGAGTAGAAGAATGATTGAGCTATGTATTATGAATTACCATACTTAATAGTCACTAAAGTTTTGTTTGTAATATTTATTTATTTATTTATTTATTCATTTATTTTTGTCTGCATCAGGTCTTAGTTGCTGCTCATGGGATCTTTCATTGTAGCGCATGGGCGTTTCTCCAACTGAGGCTCACAGACTCTATTAATAGTTGGGATGCATCATGGGCTTACTTGCTCCATGGCATATGGGATCCAGCTCCCGGATTAGGGATCCAATACATGTCCCCTGCAATGGAAGGCAGATTCTTAACCACTGGATCATGAGGGAAGTCCCATCGTCACTATAGTTTTAGTCACAATACTATACCTATTCATTTTGTCCTTTGCCTGCTTCCCTGAGATTGTGTAGTTTAAAAAAAAATAAAAACTCAGCCTGGTTTGGGTTTGTTTTAGTTTTTATTTTTATTTTAAGATTAGTCTTTCCAAAAGTAATTCAGCAGGGAATAAGTGTAATAGATCTCTGGGAGTGACTGCTTGGTAGGACTGGGAGAGCTACAATGGGTATTTTGTGTTTATGTTTTGTTTTTGGATGGGGAGCTATTTTGTTGTTTGTTTTGTTTTTAACTTAGTCCAGTAGAACGCAAAGTATATGAACTTGTAGTTCTCACAGGTGGAAATTTATGTAAAATAGTAGAACACAATGTCAGGCAGGGATTTAAAGCACTATATGGAGAAATTTGTTAATATCTGATTAAAGTGAAGATGTATATTCATTCTCACCCAGTAAATTCTACTTCTAAGTATAACAGCACTGTCTCACAGACTTCACTGACCATGGTTTAGTCCCTAACTCGTGTCTGACTCTTGCGACCCTGTGGACTGTAGCCTTCCAGGCTCCTCTGTCCATGAGATTTTCCAGGCAGGAATACTGTAGTGGGTTGCCATTTCCTTTTCCAGAGGATCTTCCGAACCCAGGGATCAAACCTGGGTCTCCTGCATTGCAGGCGGATTCCTGCATTGATTATGTCCTACATCAAGTACACAGATGTTCCAAGAAAAAAATACTTACTTGCCTCATCCCATGTGAAGCACTTGAGTGTTTTCTGTCCTGAACACTTTTGGTTGCCGCTCGGAGAAGGCAGTGGCACCCCACTCCAGTACTCTTGCCTGGAAAGTCCCATGGACGGAGGAGCCTGGTAGGCTACAGTCCATGGGGTCGCTAAGAGTCGGACACGATTGAGCGACTTCGCTTTCACTTTTCCCATTTGTGCGCTGGAGAGGGAGGTGGCAACCCACTCCAGCGTTCTTGCCTGGAGAATCCCGGGGATGGCAGAGCCTGGTGGGCTGCCGTCTATGGGGTCACACAGAGTCAGACACGACTGAAGCAACTTAGCAGCAGCAGCATAATGTGCTGATAGGTAATAATGTCCTGTTTGAAAAACACTGCCCTAGGGAAATCTTTACACATGTGCATAAGGAGACATGTAAGAAAATGCTTATGGCATTCATTGTTAATAAAAACAAAAACTGCAAAACAACTGGTGTCTTCTACTGAGAGAATGTTAAGTAATTTGTAATTTATTTGTAGAAAAGATCACTGAACATCAGTTAAAGTTAATAAATTGGAGTTGAAGCTATATGAATCAGTATGTATAAAGTGTAAAACCTGACTTGTGAAAAAATCAAGTTGGAGGCAATACCTACAAGATATAATGTATGTAAAGTTTCAAAATATGTAATATGAAGTTAAAGTTCAATAACTTTGTAATGTCTGAAATGTTTCACATTCAGAAAAAATAAATGTTTCCTCTTTAGAAAATGCCCTTGATCTATTGCATTCAGTATTTTACAGGTCAGGGAACATTCTTTTACAGTTGTTAAGCTGCTTTTTATATTATCTTGTCTAGATGTGAATGTCTAGATTGGAGATAATTAAAAAATTGTAATAATGAACATTTATGGAAGGTTTTAGTAGGTACAGAACACAGTTCTGAGCTTCTCAGGTGGCACTAGTGGTAAAGAACCCACCTGCCAATGCATGAGACATAAGAAATGTGAGTTCGATCCCTGAGTTGGAAAGATCCTCTGCAGGAGAGAATGGCAAACCACTCCAGTATTTTTGCCTTGAGAATCCCCATGGACAGAGGAGCCTGACAGGCTATAATCCATAGGATCACGAAGAGTCATACACAACTGAAATGACTGAGCACACATGCACACAAACACATTTCTAAGTATTTTATTTTACTCTCAGAGTAACGCCTTCTCACAGTAACTATGAGGTCTAGATTCCATTATTATTCTTGTTTTACCAATGAGGAAATTAAGAAAGAGGGAAGTAACTAACAGCTAGTAAATAGCAGAGTTAGGATTTACATTCAAGATGTCATGCTCCAAAGTCTGTATCATTCACCTCTGTGCTATAGAGAAAAAGGTATTAACAGCAGCAACAACAACAAAAATGTAGGCAGACCTTAACTCTGTAACTGGTAGTATATTTTTGAAAGAGAGTGTTTCATATTTTTGTTCTTTAAGCAATGACACAGACTTAGAAAAACTAAATTTATTAGAGCAGAGAATTAAATATTAGAATACTAGCACTCATTGCAAAAGAGAAACCAAAGAAAAGCACCTTGATAGATGATTGCCTTGTGTAAATTGGAGAATTAAAAATTACCTAAAGTTTTAACTATGTATTCATGTATGGCAGCTCAGAAACCTTTAAGATTGATCTACAAAAGAAAGTTAGGATTTACCTTATTGTATAATTTGGAAGTGTTTTTAGCCAGAATTATTAACCTGTTGAAAGATAAGGTAAAAAATTAATATCGTGTCTGTTTGTGGTGCACAGATTTTTAGAAGTAATCCCAAGAGGGTTGTGGTGGATGCTGATGGTGAGGTGAAAAGTTGTCTGGGCACAGAGCCAGAGACCTTGACTTTTGCAGTTTTTTCTCCTACAACTTCATAGTGTAGTCACCAGGATTGTTCTTTTGTGACTAAATGTGAATTAAGGTCTTGGGTTTTGTAAGCTATATTTTCAAGGGCTTCCCGAGTGGCACAGTAATAAAAAAATCTGCCTACCAATGCAGGAGACAAAGGTTCAATTTCTGGGTCAGGAAATAGCCTGTTGAAGGAAATAGCAACCCACGCCTGTATTCTTGCCTGGAAAATTCCATGGACAGTGGAGCCTGGTGGGTTACAGTCCATGGGATCAGAGAGTCAGATGCAACTGAACACACATGCTCATACATTTTCAAATAATACAGGCTTCTAAAATTTTGCCTCATAAATACTAATTTGTTGTTCATGAAAATCATTTTCTTTTAATTCTTTAGATGTGTACTAGCTTATAACTCACAGTTATTTAGAAAAACAATTTTTGAATTCTACATTATTCTGTATTTGGATATTGATACTCTAGTTCCTTAGAAGTTTTAACATATTTAATGATCCCATAATTGTGAGGTTTTCAGAAAGCTGCAAATGCCATTTCCGAGTCCACTGAAAATACAGCACTTGAGTCAAAATAAGATGATTTCCAGAAGCTTTTTTTTTTTCAGTTTGTTATTGGTAGTTTTTATAGAAGTCATACAAAAAATAGAAGATACTCAAGTTGGAGACCTTCGAGAGTGCATGTATAAATAACAGTATTTGGATTGTGCTAAGTTGCTTCAGTCGTGTCCAACTCTTTGTGACCCTATGGATTATACCCCACCAGGCTTCTCTTCCCATGGGATTCTCCAGGCAAGAATACTGGAGTGGTTGCCGTTTCCTTCTCCAGTGGATCTTCCCAACCCAGGGATTGAACTCACATCTCTTATGTCTCCTTCATTGGCAGGCAGGTTCTTTAACACTAGCACCACCTGGGAAGCCCAGTATTTGGATAATACTGTTTTTATTGCTTGCTGAAAATGAGTACGAAGTCCATTGTACCTTTGAATGTTAGTCAGAGATTTTTCTTTTTTTGTTTTGTTTTTTTTTGTTTTTTCCTCCTCTAGTGATGCTATTGCTGAAATTAGAGCCATTTGTATTGAAGAAATTGGAGTATGGATGAAAATGTATAGTGATGCCTTTTTGAATGACAGTTACCTAAAATATGTTGGCTGGACTCTTCATGACAGGGTAAGTTACTCTGTTCTCAGCTTTGATAGAATATATGCTTTGTGCAAATATTAATGGTAAAAAGCTTGAAATTAAGATGGCATTTGTTGGGCTTTTTTTCCAAAAAGTGTAATAATAATGAAATTTGAGATGATATAGCTGAATACGGTTTACTTGTGGCCATGATGAAACTTGAGACATCAGGACATGTCTCAAAACTCTTGTCTTACTTAGTTGTAATGCTATCTTAAACCATGGTTGACAGCCTGATACATCTGAATTTAAGAGAGTATAGTATCTTAAGAAGCTAATTACAATTACGATTACAATCTTTTTCTAGTTTATAATCAAAAGAGATTCCTTGTTTCTCTTAATATATAGAAACTAAATAAGCTTTCTTATTTTGATTCTCAAGGGTCATATCCATGGTAGAACTTTTTTTTTTTTTTATAAATTTATTTATTTTAGTTGGGGGCTAATTACTTTACAATATTGTAATAGCTTTTGGCATAGATTGACATGAATCAGCCATGGGTTTACATGTGTTCCCCTTCCTGGACCCCTCACCCACCTCCCTCCCCATCCCATCCATGGTAGAACTTTTATCAGAGGTGAATAAATTTGTTGGATTTTAGAATATTTGATCTTAAACTCTATCTGTACTTCCACTCTCTTAGAAAAGGCTCTGACATAAAAGGAATCCCACAGTATTGAATACTGGATATGTAATCCTTAAAATAACAAAGGATAGGAATGAGAAATTACTGGAATTTTTATATTGAATAACCTGTATTCCTATAACTTGAACTGCCAGATTTTCACAGAAAAAACTAAATCTCACAACAATTTTTTTTTAAGTTGCTATATTCCATTATTTGAATTGTTAAGAGTATCATAGGTATTAGAAAACATTTTAAATTTCTGTTTATTTATTTATTTTTGGCTGTGCTTCGTCTTCATTGCTATGCCAGCTTTTCTCTAGTTGTGGCAAGCTTGAGCTGCATTCTAGTTGTGCTATGTAGGCTTTTCAATGTCGTGGCTTCTCTTTTTGCAGAGCACAGGTTCTAGGGAACCTAGCTTCAGTAGTTGGACCTTCTGAGCTCTAGAGCACAGGCTCAGGAGTTGTGGCACATGGGCTTAGTTGTTCCATGACATGTGGAATCTTCCTGGATCAGGGATTTGAATCCTTATCTCCTGCATTGTCAGGTGGATTCCTTACCACTAGGCCACAAGGGAAGCCCAACATTTTATCTTTTTAAGTGCAATATTATTTTTAGACTTCTAAGGTAATTTTGGTAATATTCTTTGACTTTATGTTTTATGCTATTTTTTAGAATTTGTTAATTGGAGGATAATGGCTTTACAATGTTGTGTTGGTTTCTGCCATACAACAATGTGAATCAGAAATAATTTTATACATTTCCCCTCCCTCTTGAGCCTCCTTCTCTGCTCGCATCTCACCCCTCTAGGTCATCACAGAGAGCCAGGCTGGGCTCCCTGTGTTATATAACAGCTTCCCAATAGTTATCCATTTTTACATGATAGTATAGGCTCTCACATCAGGAAGTGTTCATAAACCTCTTATCCTCATTCATCAGAGGGCAGACAGAATGAAAACCACAATCAAAGAAAACTAACCAACCTAATCACATGGACCACAGCCTTGTCTAACTCAATGAAACTATGAGCCATGCTATGTAGGGCCACCCAAGACGGATGAGTCATGATGGAGAGTTATGACAAAACATGGTCGACTGAAGAAGAGAATGGCAAACCACTTCAGTATTCTTGCCTTTAGAACCCCAAAAACAGTATGAAAAGGCAAAAAGATAGGACGCTGAAAGATGAACTCCCCAGGTCAGTAGGTGCCCAATATGCTACTGGAGAAGAGTGGAGAAATAACTCCAGAAAGAATGAAGAGGCGGAGTCAAAGCGAAAACAGTGCCCAGTTCTGGATGTGACTAGTGATGGAAGTAAAGTCCAGTGCTGTAAAGAACAGTGTTGCATAGGAACCTGGATGTTAGGTCCATGAATCAATGTAAATTGAAAGTGGTCAAACAGGAGATGGCAAAAGTGAGCATTGACATTTTAGGACTCAGTGAACTAAAGTCTGAATTTAATTCAGATGACCATTATCTCTACTACTTTAGGCAAGAATCCCTTACAAGAAATGGAGTAGCCCTCACAGTCAACAAAAGAGTCTGAATTGCAGTACTTGGGTACATCTCAAAAACAACAGAATGACCTGTGTTGGTTTCCATGGCAAATCATTCAGTATCACAGTGATCCAAGTCTGTGCCTGAACCAGTAGTGCTAAAGAAGCTAACATTGAATGATTCTATGAAGACTTACAAGACCTTCTAAAACTAACACCAAAAGAAGATGTCCTTTTCATCATAGGGGACTGGAATGCAAAAGTAGAAAGGCATGAGATGCCTGGAGTAACAGGCAAGTTTGGCCTTGAAGTACAAAATGAAGCAGGGCAAAGGAAAACAGAATTTTGCCAAGAGAACACACTGGTCAGAGCAAACACCCTCTTCCAACAACACAAAGACAGTTCTATACATGAACATCACCAGATGGTCAACATCGAAATCAGATTGATTATATTCTTTGCAGCCGAAGACGGAGAAGCTCTATACAGTCAGCAAAAACAAGACCGGGAGCTGACTGTGGCTCAGATCATGAGCTCCTTATTGCAAAATTAAATTGAAGAAAGTAGGGAAAACCACTCGGAGAAGGCAATGGCACCCCACTCCAGTACTCTTGCCTGGGAAACCCCATGGATGGAGAAGCCTGGTAGGCTGCAGTCCATGGGGTCTCTAAGAGTCGGACACAACTGAGTGACTTCACTTTCACTTTTCATTTTCATGCACTGGAGAAGTAAATGGCAACCCACTCCAGTGTTCTTGCCTGGAGAATCCCAGGGACGGTGGAGCCTGGTGGGCTGCCATCTATGGGGTCGCACAGAGTTGGACACAACTGAGGTGACTTAGCAGTAGCAGGAGGGAAAACCACTAGACCATTCAGATATGACCTAAATCATATCCTTTACAATTATACAGCGGCAGTGACAAATAGATTCAAGGGACTAGATCTGATAGAGTGCCAAAAGAACTATGGACGGAGGTTCATGACATTGTACAGGAAGCAGTGATCAAGACCATCCCCAAGAGAGAGAAATGCAAAAAGACAGAAGGGTTGTCTGAAGAGGTCTTACAAATAGCTGAAAAAAGAAGAGAAGCGAAAGGCAAAGGAAAAAAGGAAATACATACACATTTGAATGCAGAGAACCAAAGAATAGCATGGAGAGATAAGAAAGCCTTCCTCATTGATCAATGCAAACAAATAGAGGAAAACAGTAGGATGGGAAAGACTAGAGATGTCTTGAAGAAAATTAGAGATACCAAGGGAACATTTCATGGAACGATGGGCTCAATAAAGGACAGAAACAATATGGACAAAACAGAAGCAGAATCTATTAGGAAGAGGTGTCAAGAATACACAGAAGAATTATGCAAAAAAGATCTTCATGACCCAGATAACCATGATGGTGTGATCACTCAACTAAGAGCCAGGAATGTGAAGTCAAGTGGGCCTTAGGAAGTATCACTAAGAAATAAAGCTAATAGAGGTGATGGAATTCCAGCTGAGCTATTTCAAATCCTAAAAGATGATGCTGTGAAAGTGCTGCACTCAATATGTCAGGAAATCTGGAAGACTGAGTAGTGGCCACAGAAGTGGAAAGGGTCAGTTTTCTTTCCAGTCCCAAAGAAAAGCAGGGCCAAAGAATGTTCAAAGTACTGCACAACTACACTCATCTCACATGCTAGCAAAATAATGCCCAAAATTCTCCAAGCAAGGCTTCAACAGTACCTGAACCAAGAACTTCCAGATATTCAAGCTGGATTTAGAAAAGGCAGAGGAACCAGAGATCAAATTGCCAACATCCACTGGATCATTGAAAAAGCAAGAGAGTTCCAGAAAAACATCTGGAATATCTGCTTTATTGACTACACGAAAGCCTTTGACTCTGTGAATCACAACAAACTGTGGAAAATTCTTCAAGAGATGGGAATGCCAGACCACCTTACCTGCCTCTTGAAATCTGTATGCAGATCAAGAATCAACAGTTAGAACCGGGCACGGAATGACAGATTGGTTCCGAATTGGAAAAGGAGTATGTCAAGGCTGTCTAATGTCACCCTCTTTATTTAAATTATATGCAGAGTACATCATGCAAAATGCCGGGCTGGATGAAGCACAAGCTGGAATCAAGATTGCCGGGAGAAATATCAATAACCTCAGATACGCAGATGACACCACCCTTATGACAGAAAGCAAAAAGGAACTGAAGAGCCTCTTGATGAAAGTGAAGTAAGAGACTGAAAAAGCCAGTTTAAAACTCAACATTCAAAAAACTAAGATCATGGCATCCAATCTCCCATCATCTCATGGCAAGTAGATGGGCAAACAATGGAAACAGTAAGAGTCTATTTTCTTGGGCTCCAAAATCACTGGAAATACTGACTGCAGCCAGGAAATTAAAAGACGCTTGCTCTTTGGAAGAAAAGCTAAGACCAACCTAGACAGCATATTAAAAAGCAGAGACATTACTTTGCCAACAAAGGTCCATCTAGTCAAAGCTATGGTTTTTCCAGTAGTATTGTATGGATGTGAGAGTTGGACCATAAAGAAAGTTGAGTGCCAAAGAATTGATGCTTTTGAGCTGTGGTGTTGGAGAAGACTCTTGAGAGTCCCTTGGACTGCAAGGAGATCTAACCAGTCCATCCTAAAGGAAATCGGTCTTGAATATTCATTGGAAGGACTGAAGCTGCAGTTGAAGCACCAATACTTGGGCCACCTGATGCAAAGAACTGACTCATTAGAGAAGACTGATGCTGGGCAAGATTGAAGGCAGGAGGAGAAGGGGACGACAGAGGGTGACATGGTTGGATGGCATCACCAACTCGATGGACATGAGTTTGAGCAAGCTTCGGGACTTGGTGATGGACAGGGAGGCCTGAAGTGCTGCTCTCCATGGGGTCTCAAAGAGTCGGACATGACTGAGCGACTGAAATGAATGTATATATGGCAATACTACTTTCTCCCTTCATCCTACCCTCTCTTTTCTCCGTTGTGTCCACAATTAAGACTTTATTTTCTATATGTTACTATTACTAGCCTGTAGGTCATTTTTAGTTTTTTATTTTTAGAGAGCTCAGAGCAATTTATTGTTTTAATACGTTGGCAAGTTTAAAATTTTTCTTTAATTGAAGGATAGTTAATTTGTATTATCCAATTTCTGTAGTACAGCATAGTGACTCAGTTATACAGATACATATATTCCTTTTTTTATATTCCTTTCCAGTATGATTTGTCACTGGATATTTGGTATAGTTTCCTGTGCTATATATTAGGATCTTGTTGTTTATGGATAAATGTAATAATTATGAATGTAATAGTTTCCATCTACCAACCCTAGCCTTCCAGTCCATCACTCTCCCTCTCCCCCTTCTCCATGGCAACCACAAGTCTATATGTCAGTGAGTCTGTTTCTATTTTGTTGGTAGGTTCATTTGTAGCATATTTTAGATTCCACATATAAGTTCTCATGATATTTGTCTTGCTCTTTCTGACTTAACTTCACTTAGTATGATGCATCCATGTTGCTGCAAGTGGCATTATTTCATTTTTTTTTATGGCTGAGTACTATTTCATTTTTTATATTTACCATGTCTTAATCCATTCATCTGTCAGTGGACATTTACGTCGTTTATATGTTTTGGCTATTGTGAACAGTGCTGTTATGAATATAGGGGTACACATATCTTTCTGACTTACAGTTTTGTCCAGGTATATTCCCAGCAGTGAGACTACTGGATCATATGATAATTCTGTTTTTATAGTTTTCTGAGAAACCTTTATTCTGTTTCTCATAGTGGCTGTACAAGCTTTACTTCTCACCAACGGTGTAGGAAAGTCCCCTTTTTGCCACATCCTTTCTAGCATTTATTACTTGTAGACTTTTTAATGATGACCATTCTGACTGATGTGAGGTGGTACCTTATTGTAGTTTTCATTTGCATTTCTCTAATAATTTAGTGATGTTGAGCATCTTTTCTTGTACCTAGTGGCCTTCTGTATGTCTTGTTTGGAGAAAGGTCTATTAAGGTTGTCTACCCACATTTTGATTGGGTTATTTGGTTTTTTGTTGTTAAATTGTGTTGAGTTGTTTGTGTATTTCGGAGATTAAGCCCTTGTGTGTCACATCATTTGCAGTTGCTTTCTCCCATTCCATAGGTTTTTTCAGTGTTGTTTTTTTTAATGGTTTCCTTTGCTGTAAGAAGTATATAAATTTGATTATGTCTCATTGTTTTATTTTTTATTTCTATTGTCTTGGGAGACTGATCTAAGAAAACATTGGTACAATTTATGTCAGAGAATGTTTTGCTTATGCTTTTTTCTAGGAGTTTTATGGTGTCTTTTCTTATGTTTAGTCTTTAAGCTATTTCAAGTTTATTTTTGTGCATTGAGTGAGGATGTGTTCTAACTTCAGTGATTTATTGATACATGCAGGTTTCTAGCTTTCCTAGCACCACTAGCTGCAGAGACTTTCTTTTTCCCATTGTATATTCTTGTCTCATTTGTCGAAGATTAATTGATCATGGTTGTGTAGGTTTATTTCTGGGCCCTCTATTCCTTTGATTCATATGCCTGTTTTTCTACCAATACCATACTGTTTGGATTACTGTAGCTTTGTAGTATTGTCTGAAGTCTGGGAGAGTTATACCTCCTGCTTGGCTTTTTTTCTTTTTTTTCTTTCCAGAATGCTCTGGCAATTCTGGGTCTTTTATGGTTCAATATACATTTGTTATAGTTCTGTGGAAAGTGTCATGAGTATTTTGATAGGGATGGCATTAACTCTGTGGATTACTTTGGCTAATATTGCCTCTTTAACAGTGTTAATTGTTCAAATTCAAAAGCCTGGGTTATTTTTCCATTTTTTGAATTTTTTTATTCCATTTATTAATGTTTTATAGTTCTTAGCACATAAGTCTTTCACCTCCTTGGTCAGTTTTATACCTAGGATTTTATTTTTATTTTTGATGTAATTTAAAAAAATTGTTTGTTTTTTTTTTTTACATTCCCTTTCTGATATTTCATTGTTTGTGTAAAGGAATGCAACCAATTTCTGAATGTTAATCTTGTATTCTGCTACTTTCCTGAATTCACTTTTTATAACTGTTTGTTTTCCTGTGGAGTCCTTGGAATTTCCTGTGTATAGTATCTTGTTATCTGCATATAGTAAAAATTTTACCTTCCAGTTTGGATACCTTTTTATTTCTTTTTCTTGTTTGATTGATGTGGCTAGAACTTCTGAAACTGTATTAAATAGAAGTGGTGACAGTGGGTATCCTTGTCTATTCCAGCCTTTACTGCGAAGGCTCTCCATTTTACCTCATTGAGTATTATATTGGCTGTGGGTTTCTCATAAATGGCTTTTAGTATGTTGAGCTTTGTTCCCTCTTTTCCGACTTTGGTAAGAATTTTTATCATGAATGAATGTTGAATTTTGTCAAATGCTTATTCTGCATCTATTGAGATGATCATGTGGTTTTTACTTTTCTTTTGTTACTACATTCATTTATTTGCATATTTTGAACTGTCCTTGTAAATCTGGGATATAATCTCACATAGTCATGATATGTTGTCTTTTTTATGTGTTACTGGATTCGGTTTGCTAGTATTTTGTTGAGAATTTTTGCATCTACATTCATCAAAGATACTGACGTGTCATTTTCTTTTTTGGTAATGTCTTAGTCTGATTTTGGTATCAGGGTGATGGGGTTTCATAGAGTGTCTTTGGGAGTGTTCCCTCCTCTTGAGTCTTTTAGAAGAGTTTGTCGAGAATCAGTATACGTTCTTGTATGTATGTTTGTAGAATTTGTCTGTGAAACCACCTGGTCCTGGACTGAATTTTTTTTAGGACGTTTTTTAATTACAGGTTGTATTTTACTTTTAGTGATCAGTCTTTTCAAATTATTTATTTCTTCTTGATTCACTTTTGGTTGTCTATATGTTTCTACAAAGTTGCCCATTTCTTCTAAGTTGACAAATTTGTTGCTGTATAATTGCACAGTATTCTCTTACCTTTTTTTTCCCCCCTGCACTATCAATTGAAATTACTCCTTTTTCACGTCTTACTTTGTTTATTGGGTGCCTTCTCTTTTCTTCTTGGTGAGTCTGGCCAGAGGTTTGTCAATTTTGTTTGCTCTTTCAAAGAACCAGCTCTTGGATTTGTTGATTTTTTTTTTTAATCTTTATTTTCTTTCTACCCTGTTCTTTATTATTTCACTCCTTCGACTTTAATTTTTTGTTATTGTTTTTGTTCTCCTTTTTCTAATTCTTTTAGGTTAGAGCTTAGGGTGTGTACTTGAAATTTTTTGGTTTTTGATCAAGGCCTGTATCACTCTGAACATTCCTCTAAGAACTGCTTTTGCTGCATTCAGATTTTTTATGATTGTATTTTCATTGTCGTTTGTCTCAAGGTATTTTTTAAATTCTTCTATTATGATTTCCTCATTGACCCATTTTTCAGTAGCATGTTATTTAGTCTCCAGGTCATCATTTTTTCTCATTTCTTTTCCTGTGGTTGATTTCTAGTTTCATGCCATTGTGGTCAGAAAAGATACTTGAAACAATTTCTGTACTATTAAATTTGTTAAGATTAGTTTTGTGCCCCAGGACATGGTCAGTCCTAGAGAATATTCCGTGTGCACTTGAGAAGAATGTTTATTTGGGGTTTTGTTTTTTCTTTTATTTTTTGTATGTAGTATCCTGAAAATACCAATTAAGCTAAGCTGTTCTGTTGTATCATTAAGGACTTACATTGCCTTATTGATTCTCTGTATGGAAGATCTGTCTATTGATGTGAGTAGGATGTTAGAGTCTCCTGCTGTTAATGTATTCATATTGGTTTCTCCCTTTATGTCTGTTAGTATTGGGGTGCTTGTATATTAGGTGCATATATGTTGAAGTGGCTAAAATCCGCTTATTGTATTGATCCTTTTATCATTATTAATGCCGTTTATCTTTCAGCCTTTGCTTTCAAGTCCATGAATTTCTTGTATGTTTTTAATTTGTGGTTGCCCTGTTTTTTCAAGTCTGTTAAGCCCTTCCTAATCCACTTGATTTAGACTGATACTCATATCGGCTCAAATACATTCTTAAAAAAAAGAAAAGAAAAAGAATCTGCATTTTCTTACTCTCCTTCCTTACATTTTATGGTTTTGATGTCCCTTTTTATATCTTCATATTTATCCCTTTGCTGCTCCTTGTGTTTATCATTGCTTTCACAAGTAAGTTTTTTTTTTTTTCTTTTGATTGTATTCTGGCTGATTTTAGTGCTTTACTTTACATTTCTGATTTTCTCCTTCCTATTTCTTCTTTTCTATTTAGCAGTGACCTTTCAATATTTATTGGTTTAGTATTGCTAAACCAATACTAGGTTTAGTATTGCTATGTTGTTTTAATTTCTGCTTCTCTGAAAAATTCTTTATTTCTCCTCCTATTCTAAATGATAATCTTGCTGGCTAGAATATTCTAGGTTGCAGATTTTTCTCTTTTAAGATTTTGAGTATATATTGCCACTCCCTTCTGGCCTACAGTATTTCTGTAGAGAAATCAGCTGACTGCCTTATGGGAATTGCCTTGTAAAAAAAACTTTTTTCTCTTGCTGCCTTTAGAATCCTCTCCCTTTAACTTGTGCCTTTTTTATTATAATATGTGTTTGTGTAGGTCTGATTGTGTTCATCCTGTTTGGGACCTTCTGTGCTTTCTGTATCTGGATATCTGTTTCCTTCTTTAAGTTTGAGAAATTTTCTGCCGTAATTTCTTCAAATACATTTTAAATCTTCTGTCCTCCTTTTTCCTCTTCTGGAATTCCTATTATGCATAGATTAACCCACTTTATATTATCCCATGCTGCTAAGTTGCTTCAGTCGTGTCCGACTCTGTGCGACCCCTAGACGGCAGCCCACCAGGCTCCGCCGTCCCTGGGATTCTCCAGGCAAGAACACTGGAGTGGGTTGCTATTTTCTTCTCCAATGCAGGAAAGTGAAAAGTGAAAGTGAAGCCGCTCAGTCGTGTCTGACTCTTAGCGATCCTATGGACTGCAGCCTACCAGGCTCCTCCGTCCATGGGATTTTCCAGGCAAGAGTACTGGAGTGGGTTGCCATTGCCTTCTCCAATATTATCCCATAGGTCTCTTTATTTTGGGTTTTTTGTTTGTTTTTTGGCATTCTGTCTGCTGCTTTGATTCGGTAGTTTTTATCAGTCTGTTTTCCAGGTCACTTATTCTTTCTTCTGCATTCATTCTTCTGTTCATTGCCTTGAGCTCAGATTTTGTCTCAGGAAAGGAATTTTATAATTTTTCTTGGCACCTCCTTATAGCTTCTACTTCCTTTTTTATAATAACCTACATTTTCATCAATAGTCTTTATTAATTTCTTCTGTATTTTCAATACCTCCTTTTTGAAGTCTGTAACTGTTAGACTGAAAAGGTCTGTTACATTGTTTATTCCTTCAGGGGCATTTTCTTGGTCTTTTAACTGAGAATGGTTCCTCTGCTTTTTCATTTTCTTATATTTCTCTTACTCTGAGTTTAGGAGGAACAGTTATCTACTGTGGTCTTGGAAGGCTGTTTATCAGCAGAAGTGAAGAGAAGCAAAAGCAAAGGAGAAAAGGAATGATACACCCATCTGAATGCAGAGTTCCAAAGAATAGCAAGGAGAGATAAGAATGCCTTCTTAAGTGAACAATGCAAAGAAATAGAGGAAAACAATAAAATGGGGAAGGCTAGCAGTCTCTTCAAGAAAATTAGAGATACCAAGGAAACATTTCATGCAAAGATGAACACAATAAAGGACAGAAACAGTATGGACCTAATAGAAGCAGAAATATTAAGAAGAGATAGCAAGAATACACAAAAGAACTGTGGAAGATAGGTCTTAATGACCCGGATAACCACAGTGATGTGATCCCTCACGTAGAGCCAGATAGCCTGGAGTGCGAAGTCAAGGAGGCCTTAGGAAACATCACTACGAACAAAGCTAGTGGAGGTGATGGAATTCCAGCTGAGCTATTTCAAATCCTAAAAGGTGGTGCTGTTAAAGTGTTTCACTCAATATGCCACAAATTTGGCAAACTCAGCAGTGGCCACAGGACTGGAAAAGGTCAGTTTTCATTCCAATCCCAAAAAAAGGCAATGTCAAAGAATGTTCAGACTACTGCACAGTTGCACTCATTTCACATGCTAACAGGTAATGCTCGAAATCCTTCAAGCTAGGCTTCAGCAGTATGTGAACAAAGAACAAAGAACTTCCAGATGTACAAGCTGTATTTAGAAAAGGCAGAGGAACCAGAAATAAAATTGCCAATGTCCTTTAGATCATAGAAAAAGCAAGGCAATTCCAGAAAAACATCTGCTTCATTGACTCTGATAAAGCCTTTAGCTGTGTGGATCACAACAAACTATGGAAAATTCTTCAAGAGATGGGAATACCAGACCAACTTACCTGCCTCCTGAGAGTTCTCTATGCAGGTCAAGCAATAGTTCAAACCTGACATGGAACAACAGACTGGTTCCAAACTGGGAAAGGAGTGTGTCAAGGCTGTATATTGTCACCCTGCTTATTTAACTTATATACAGAGTACATCATGAGAAATACCTGGGTGGATGAAGCTCAAGCTGAAATCAAGATTGCCAGCATAAATATCAATAACCTCAGTTATGCAGATGACACCCACCCTCATGGCCAAAAGTGAAGAGGAAGTAAAGAGCCTCTTGATGAAAGTGAAATAGGAGAATGATAAAGCTGGCCTAAAAATCAGTGTTCAGTAAACTAAAATCATGGCATCCGGTCCCATCACTTCATGGCAAATAGATGGGGATAAAATGGAAACAGTGACAAACTTTATTTTCTTGGGCTCCAAACTCACTGCAGATGGTGACTGCAGCTATGAGATTAAAAGATGCTTACTCCTTGGAAGAAAAGTTTTGACAAACCTAAACAATGTATTAAAAAGCAGATACAACGCTTTGCCAACAAAGGTCCATCTAGTCAAAGCTATGGTTTTTCTTGTAGTCATGTACAGATGTGAGAGTTGTACCATAAAGAAAGCTGAGCATCAAAGAATTGATGCCTTTGAACTGTGGTGTTGGAGAAGACTCTTGAGAGTCCCTTGGACAGCCCCTCTGACTGTCTTCATGCAGCCAAGTCCAGTCCAGTCCCCAGGGTTGCTGAAGCCTGAGCCTTAGTATCCAGCCCCTACCATTTCCACCCAGTGGGCAGACAGATATCTCAGGCTGAAGAGTGCTGGGTGGTCAGGACCTGATTCTGCTTTGCCCTCTGCACACCTATTGCTGGGCTCTCCTCTGAGGCTCCAAAGCTCCACCTGTGTCCCTGCTAGTGAGGGGACTTGCTCGTGTGATGAAAGCATTCCTCTTTCACAGCTCCCTCCCAGAGGCATAGGTCTTGTCTGTATTTCTTTCTCTTTTTTTCGTTTTTCTTTTGCCCTACCCACTTTTCATCCCCTTTTGGAAGTCTGAAGTCTTCTGCCAGTGTTCAGTAGATATTCTGTGAGAGTTGTTCCACACATAAATGTATTTTTGATGTATCTGTGGGAAGATGAGCTCCACATCCTACTCTTCTGCCATCTTGATCTAGTCCCCCAGACATGTTTTTTTAATAGTAGTGTGCTAAGTATTAGAAAAGATATTTAGAAAATGTCAAAATTACATAAATTATATTGAAAGTTCCCAGTGGAATTTACTAATGCCATTTTTGCTATAAGAGAAATTTCAGAGCATCACAGATGGGTTGGTCAATTTCACAATTATTGATTTTTATTTGATGATTAGAAGGTTAGATGGAAATTGATGGTTCTTACTTCCCACCTCATGTGAGGGGAAATCCACTTAGTATGTACATAGCGAATTTTTTCCTGAATATTTATTTTCCCTAGCAATTCACATTCTTTTCTTTTCACTAATAAATCCCATGCTCAATGTTGTTTTCGTTTTCCAGTCTTTGTGTGGTTTTGGGGACCTTCATGTCTAAGCCTCATCTCAGGTGCATCCAGTTAAATTTCACTACAGTGTGAGACATTGCAGGATTTCACCTGTGCCATTATGCAGGCATATCCACACTATTAAACCCGACAAGACCAACTTTTTAGTAAGAATAAGTTTAAAGTCTTTCATTTATATTACCCACTACTACTGTACCAGTTTTCCTCCTTTCCTTATCTCCCTAGTAGAATATTGTACCGAATTTCAGTAACAATAACATTTACTAGTTTTAACAGAACTTATGTATGTCAGAGAAGGCAATGGCACCCCACTCCAGTATTCTTGCCTGGATAATCCCAGGGATGGGGGAGCCTGGTGGGCTGCCGTCTATGGGGTCGCACAGAGTCGGACACGACTGAAGCGACTTAGCAGCAGCAGCAGCATGTATCTCCACGAATTTGGGGGAAAATACTGATTTGATGTTACTTATCAAAAAATAACCACCCTTTTCAAATAAATCGCTAAACTGTGTTTCGAGGAATCTTCTGTCAAGATAAAGAGGTAGATTTCTCTTTTATATTGTTGATAAAATGATTTAAGGAGTTTTGCATAGAATGATTTTAAAAACTTCTTGTGTGATCTCCAGTTGCTTTACTTAGAAAAGGGCATAAGTGTTAAATAGTTATTTCTAAACTTTCTTTTTTGTCATTCCCTTTTCATCACCTTGTATTTTCTTTTCCTCTGAGGACCAAAGTCATTTCCTTTCTCTCCATTTAATCATCTGGTTGAAACTGCTCGTTGTATAGGCTATAGCTTCTGTGTTCAGACCCAACCTGTGCCTTTTCTAATGAGCTGATAAAATTTCTTCTTTTTTTTAAGATTACATTTTAATTATCAATTGCATTTTTCCATTTTTATTGCAATATAATTGACTTTATCATTGTTTTGGTTTAAGGTGTACAGCAGAATACTTTGATATTCTGTTTTTATTTTAGAATATTATAAGTTATAACCTAGTTTACCCTCCTAAAAATAAGACAAACTTTTTTGTAATGCTGCTGGTTTGTGTAAGTTTTAAAGTATAAGTTTTGGCCAATAGAAAGACAATTTCTAGTTTAGCTAAAGGAGTTGTTAGAAATTCAGTTTGTCTCTCTGCGAAAACTTATTTACAAATTCCTACCCATTCATTTTAATTCTAACATTGAGAATGACACAGAAGAGACCTAATTTAAATATACCTTTAGTAATCTTGTGCTAAATATCTTACTCTCTTTTTGTATTTATGCTCATGACTCTAGGTTGCCTTTCTCTGTCCTTTCCAGTTAGGAAATATGACTCTTTAGTGTTTTTACTTTTAGCTTATGTGTACAGTTCTCCTACTTTCTTGCATTATACTTGTTTTGCTTGAAGCAAAGCACAAAGGTTTTAGCTTCAATTGGCCAGTCTAAGAAGGACTGCACAAACTTCACATGCATGATAACGCATCCACCTGATTGGAACGATCAGCAGCATGCCAGCACTACTAGAAGGATCCTAGCTAACACCCTGGTACTGCTGAGTTTCATCTCCCACCTTGGTGGTATCCCAAAGGAGGAAAGTGCCCATGGGAAGCATCATGTCAAGAGTAGAGTCAAGGAGCCCTATACATTGGTACCCAGAACCTCAGACCACCCCAAAGCTGTACGCTCCAAGGGGAAAAAAGAAAAATAATGATTGACATATTGAGATTATGGTTTTGCAGGCATAGCCTAATTCTGTGACTGCCTAGTTCACTTCTACCACAATCAAACTGAGTATTTCCCAACATGTTTTGCAGAGCCTCATTCCCTTGAACTGGAGTGTTTAGTCTCCAGAGTCCATAGGAGTGTGCCCATTGTTGTCTTGCTTGGGCAGTGAAACATCTTCCTTGGACAGAGTCAACTCACATGGGGTATCCAAAAATATGATGTACGTTTTATTCAAGGTCAGCTATGATAGTTTTGGCATCCACATGCCAGACTGGAATAGTAATACCATAGCCTAACCAGGCATTATGACAATGAGGCATCATCCTTGCCTGTGACTGGTGGTCAGGGGTTTGATGTGAATAATCTGCCACACCCAGGCAAGTCCAAGTCCTTGGTTAGTGTATCCCAGTTCTTCTCTCTGGATGATTTAAGTATGTCAACAAGAATCACAAGATTATATTACATCCTTAGACTTCTAGATCATCTTTTGAGCCCTGGCCCATTTTTGCATCTGAAGTGGACTCCTTTTCCCATAGATGTACCCAGGCATCTGTTGCAACCTACTAGGCACAAATTTGATTGGCACATGAATTCCCTTTATGTATTTTAAAAGGTCCTTTGCAAACTCAGTCATGTAGTTCTTTGCAAAAAAAGAAGAAAAAATGCTACTGTTAAAAAAAAAGCAATGAGTCAATGAAGAAATTAAAGAGGAAATCAGAAAATATCTCGACAAATGGAAATAAAAATGCAACTTGCCAAAATCCATGGGATATAGAAAAGCAGCTCTCAGAGGGAAGTTTGTAGCAATACAGGTCTACAAGAAAAATCTCAAACAAACAACCTAACCTACCAATTGAAGGAGTTAGAACCAGTACTCTTGCTGGAGAATCCCATGGACGGAGGAGCCTGGTAGGCTGCAGTCCACGGGGTCGTGAAGAGTCGGACATGACTGAGTGACTTCACTTTCACTTTCATGCATTGGAGAAGGAAATGGCAACCCACTCCAGTGTTCTTGCCTGAAGAATCCCATGGACGGGGGAGCCTGGTGGGCTGCTCTGTATGAGGTCTCACAGAGTCGGACACGACTGAAGCAGCTTAGCAGAACAAAGCCCAAAGTCAGCAGGAATAAAGAAATAATAAAGATCAAAGAGGACATATATGAAATAGAGCCACCTGTCCACCCGCCCCCAAAAAAAGATGTAATAGAAAAGATCAGTGAAGCTGAGTTGATTTTTTTGCAGACATAAGCAAAATGGAAAAGTCTTTAGTCAGGCTTGTTAATAAGAGAGAGAGAGAACCCAAATAAGCAAAATAAGAAATGAAAGAGGAGAAACTATAACCGATATCACAGACATACAAAAAACTCAAAAGAGAGTACTATAAGAAGTTATATGCAAACAGATTGGAAATCTAGAAAAAAATGGGTAAATTTCTAGAAAAGTACAATCTTTCAAGACTGATTCTGGAAGAAATAATCTAAGCTGAACAGTCACTAGTAGTAAAATAGAACTAGTAGTCAAAAAACTCCCAGCAAATTTAAGTCCAAGATCCATTGGCTACACAGAGGAATTCTACCAAACACATAAAGAAAAGATACTACCTATCCTTCTCAAACTATTCCCACGAATTAAAGACCAGTTTCAAATTCATTCCATGAGGCCACCATTACCCAATACTAAAACCAGATAACGATACTTCAAAAAATGAAAGTGAAAGTCACTCAGTCGTGTCCAGCTCTTTGTGACCCCATGGGCCATACGTCCATGGAATTCTCGAGGCCAGCATACTGGAGTGGGTAGCCTTTCCCTTCTCCAGGGGATCTTCCCAACCCAGGGATTGAACCCAGGTCTCCCACATTGCAGGCAGATTCTTTACCAACTGAGCCACAAGGGATGCCCAAGAATACTGGAGTAGGTAGCCTATCCCTTCTCCAGGGGATCTTCCCAACCCAGGAATCGAACCAGGGTCTCCTGCATTGCAGACAGACTCTTTACCAACCGAGCTATCAGAAAAAGAAAACTAGAGACTAATATCTCTGATAAATAAAAATGCAGAAATTCTCAACAAAATATGAACGGAGCTGATTTAGGAATATAGGAAAAGGATCATACACAATGATCAACTGGAATTTATGATACGAATGTAAGGATTTAATATCTGCAAATGAGTCAGTGATACACAACATTGACAAAATGGCAAATATAACCCCATCATTTCAGTAGACACAGATAAAGCATTTGACAGAATTCAACAGCTCTCATCAAGGTTGTTATCAAGAAAGCATATGTCAAATAATAAGGCCTATTTATGACAAACCTAAGAGGCCCTAGTGGTGAAGAACTCGCCTACCAGTGCAGGAGACATAAGAGACATGGGTTTGATCCCTGGATTGGGAAGATTCCCTGGAGGAGGGTATGGCAACCCACTCCAGTATTCTTGCCTGGAGAATCCTATGGACAAAGGAGCCTGGCAGGCTACAGTCACAAAGAGCCGGACACAACTGAAGTGACTTGGCGCGCACACACACGACAAACCCACAGCTGACATCATCCTCAGTGGTGGAAAGCTGCTAAAATCAGGAACAAGACTAGAATGCCCAACTCTTGCCAGTTCCGTTTAACATGGTATTGAAAGTCCTTGCCACAAGAATCAAAGAAATGAAAGGCATCTAAATTGGAAAGGAAAAAGTAAAACTGTCTATTTGCAGATAGCATGATACTGTATTTGGAAAACCTTAAAATGTCCACTAATGTACCATTAGAACTAATAAATGCATTTAGTAAAGTTGCAGGACACAAGATTAATATACCAGAATCAGTTGCTCTTCTATATGCTAGTAATGAACTATCAGAAAAAGAAGGCATGAGAACAATCCCATTTAAAACTGCAGTAAATGGACAGAAGAGAAAGTCCAGAGATAAACCCATGCAGCTATAGACACCTAGGCTATGACAGAAGGCAAGAATATAAACTGGAAGAAGGAAAGTCTCTTCAGTAAGTAGTACAGGGAAAACTGGAGAACTACATGTAAACGAATGAAATTAGAACACTCTCTAACATCATGTGCAAAGATAAACTCAAAGTGTATTAAAGACCTAAATGTAAAGCTGGATACTATAAAACTCACCAAGATATTTTTCAATCCACCTCCTTGAGAATAATATAAATAAAAACAAAAATAAACGAATCCTAATTGATCTTAAAAGCTTTTGCACAGCAAAGGAAACATAAACAGACAACTCTCAATATGGAAGAAAATATTTGTAAACAAAGCAACAGACAAAGGATAAATCTCCAAAACGTACAAACAGCTCATAAAGCTAAAAAAAAAAAAAAAAGTCACAATATGGCACAATATCTAAATAGACATTTCTCTAAAAAAGACATACAGATGGATAAAAAATACATGAAAAGATGCTTAAAATTACTAATTATTAGAGAAGTGCAAATCAAAACTACAGTGAGCTATCATTTCACACCAGTCAGAATCAAAGTGAAAGTCAATCATGTCTGACTCTTTGTGACCCCATGGACTATACAGTCCCTGTTCATCAACAGAGGAATGGATAAAGAAGATGTAGTACATGTATACAATGTAATATTACTAAGCCATAAAAAAGAATGGAAAAATGCCATTTGCTGCAACATGGATGGACCTAGAGATTGTCATACAGAGTGAAGTAAATCAGAGAAAGACAAATATCCTATGGTACTGTTTATATGCTGCTGCTGCTAAGTCGCTTCAGTCGTGTCCGACTCTGTGCGACCCCATAGGCTGCCGTCTATGGGGTCGCACAGAGTCGGACACGACTGAAGCGACTTAGCAGCAGCAGCAAAAGTGGGGTATACCCGTGTTAATTGCAGCACTATTTACATTAGCTTGGACATGGAAGCGGAGAAGGCAATGGCAACCCACTCCAGTACTCTTGCCTGGAAAATTCCATGGCTGAAGGAGCCTGGTAGGCTGCAGTCCATGGGGGCTGCAGTCCAAAGAGTCGGACACGACTGAGTGACTTCATTTTCACTTTTCACTTTCATGCATTGGAGAAGGAAATGGCAACCCACTCCAGTGTTCTTGCCTGGAGAATCCCAGGGACGGGGGAGCCTGGTGGGCTGCCGTCTATGGGTCGCACAGAGTTGGAGACGACTCAAGCAACTTAGCAGCAGCAGGATGTGGAAGCAACCTAGATGTCCATCAACAGATTAATGGATAAGGAAGTAGTAGTCCATGTGCACAATGGAATATTGGTCAGCTGTGAAAAGGGAACACATTTGAGTCAATGTTAATGAAGTGGATGAACCTGTAGCCTATTATACAGAGTGAAATAAGTCAGAAAGACCAATACTGTATATTAATGCATATATAGAATCTAGAAAGATGGTAATGTTGATCCTATTTGCAGGGCAGTCAAGGAGATGCAGACATAAAGGACAGCCTTTTAGACAATGGGGGAAGGAGAGGGTGGGATGATTTGAGAGAGTAGCATTGAAACATATATATTACCATATGTAAAATAGATAGCCAGTGGGAATTTATTGTATAATGCAGGGAACCCAAAGTCAGGACTCAGTGACAACATAGAGGGGTGGAATGGGGAGGGATGTAGGAGGGAGGTTTAAGAGGAAGGAGACATATGTATACATATAACTGATCCATGTTGATGTATGGCAGAAACCATCACAATATTGTAAAGTAATTATCCTTCAATTAATAAATTTTAAAAATAAATTTTTGAAGAGTACAAATGAACTTATCTACAAAACAGAAATAATTGCAGGCATAGAAACCAAACATGATTACAAGGGGGTAAGAGAGAAGAAGAGTAAATTGGAGCATTGGGATTGATGTATATACACTATTGTACATAAAACAGATAACTAATAATGATCTATACAGGAGCACAGAACTCTATAGTAGAGCATGTAGAATTCTACTCAATACTTTGTAATGGCCTATAATGGGGAAAAAATCTGAAAAAGAGTGGGTGTATGTATATCTATAACTGATTCACTTTGTTCTACATCTGAAACTAACATAACATTGTAAATCAATTATACTTTGTAATTACATCAAAAAAATAAGATACCTAAGAATAAACTTAAGCAAGGAGATGAAAGACCTGTTGCTGCTGTTGTTCATTCGCCCAGTCATGTCCAACTCTTTGTGACCCCATGGACTACAGCACGCCAGTCCTCTCTGTCTCTCACCACCTCCTGAGGTTTGCCCAAGTTCATAGCCATTGCATAGTGATGTCATCCAGCCATTTCATCCTCTGACACCTTCTTCTCCTTCTCCTCAATCTTTCTCAGCATCAGGGACTTTTCCAGTGAGTCAGCTGTTCACATCAGATAACCATAATACTGGAGTTTCAGCTTCAGCCTCAGTCCTTCCAACAACTAGTCAGGGTCGATTTCCCTTCAGATTGACTGGTTTGTTCTCGTTTCTGTCCAGGGGACTCTCAGGAGTCTTCTTCAGCACCATGGTTCAAAGGCAGCAATTCTTTGGCTCTCCATCTTCTTTACAGTCCAGCTGTCACAACCATATGTGACCACTGGGAAGACCATAGCCTTGACTATATGAACCTTTGTCAGAGTAATGTCTCTGTGTTTCAACGCACTGTCTAGGTTTGTCATAGTTTTCCTGCCAAGAAGCAAATGTCTTCTGATTTCATGACTGCAGTCCCCGTCCGCGGTGATTTTAAAGCCCAAGAAGAGGAAATCTGTCACTACTTCCACCTTTTCCCTATTTGCTATGAAGTAATGGGGCCAAATGCCGTGATCTTAGTTTAATATTTAGTTTTAAGCCAGGTCTTTCGCTCTTCTCCTTCACCCTCGTGAGTCTCTCTAATTCCTCTTCACTTTCTGCCATTAGACTGGTATCATCTGCATATCTGAGATTATTGATGTTTCTCCTGCTTATCTTGATTCCAGCTTGTAACTCATCCCGCATGGCATTTCTCATGATGTTCTCAACATATAGATGAAACAAACAAGGCAACAGCAGACAGCCTTGTCATACTTCTTTCTCAATCTTGAACTAATCAGTTGTTGCATACAGGCTACTACATGTTGCTTCTTCACCCCATACAGATTTCTCTGGAGACAGGTAAGATGGTCTGGTGTTCCCATTTCTTTAGGAGGTTTCCATAGTTTATTATGACCCTCACAGTCAAAGACTCTGGCATAGTTGATGAAACAGGGGTAGATGTTTTTCTGGAATTCTCTAGCTTTCCCTGTGATCCAGCAAATGTTGGCAATTTGATGCCTGGTTCCTCTTCCTTTTCTAAACCCAGCTTGGACATCTGGAAGTTCTTGGTTCTCATAATGCTGAAGCGTAGCATGTAAGCTTTTAAGCATGACCTTACTAGCATGGGAGATGACTACAATTGTCCAATGGTCAGTACATTCTTTAGTTACTACCCTTCTTGGGAAGTGGGATGAGAATTGACTTTTCCAGTCCTGTAGCCACTGCTGGGTCTTCCAGATTTGCTGACATATTGAATGCACCACCTTGATGGCATCATCCTTTCAGGTTTTGAATAGTTCTACTGGAATTCCGTTGCATCCACTGGCTTTATTAACAGCAGTGCTTCATAAGGCCCACTTGACTTCAGTCTTCAGAATGTCCGGCTCTGTGTTGCTGACCACACCATCATAGTAATCAGGTTCATTTGGATCTTTTTTGTACAGTTCTTCAATGTATTCTTTCCATCTCTTCTTGATCTCTTCGGCATCGACTAGGTATCTGCCACTTATATCTTTTATTGTGCCCATCTTTGGGCAAAATGTTCCCTTGATAGCCCCAATTTTCCTGATGAGATGTCTAGTCTTTCCCTTTCTGTTGTTTTATACACTATTCATTGAAGTAAACCTTATCTCTCCTTGCTGATCTTTGGAAATCTGCATTTAGTTGGATATTCCTTTCCCTTTTCCCCTTGCTTTTCACATCTCTTCTTTTCTTTAGCTATTTGAGTCCTCCTCAGATAACCACTTTGCCTTCTTGCTTTTCTTTTTCTTTGGGATGGTTTTGTTCGCTACCTCCTGTACAATATTACAGACCTCCATCCATAGTTCTTAAGGTACACTGTTTACAATTTCTAATCCCTTGAATCTATTTGTTACCTCCACTGCATAGTCATAGGGGACTTGATTTAAGTCGTGGGCTTCCCTCATAGCTCAGTTGGTAAAGAATCCGCCTGTGATGCAGGAGACCCTGGTTCAATTTCTGGGTTGGGAAGATCCCCTGGAGAAGGGATGGGCTACCCACTCCAGTATTCTTGGGGTTTCCTTGTGGCTCAGCTGGTAAAGAATCTGCCTGCAATGTGGGAGACCTGGGTTTGATCCCTAGGTTGGGAAGATCCCCTGAAGAAGGGAAAGGCTACCCACTCCAGTATGCTGGCCTCGAGAATTCCATGGACTAAGTCCATGGGGTCGCAAAGAGTTGGACACGACTGAGCAACTTTCACTTTCTCTTTGATTTAAGTCGTACCCAGCCGGCCTAGTGGTTTTCCCCACTTTCTTCAATTTAAGCGTGAATTTTGCTATGAGAAGTTGATGATCTAAGCCACAGTCAGCTCCAGGTCTTGTTTTTGCTGACTGACAGCTTCTCCATCTTCAGATACAAAGAATGTAACCAGTTTGATTTCAGTATTGGCCATTTGGTAATGTCCATGTGTAAAGTCATCTCTTGTGTTGTTGAAAAAGAGTATTTATTATGACCAGTGCCTTCTCTTGGCAGAATTCCATTAGCCTTTGCCCTGCTTCATTTTGTTCTCCAAGGCCAAACTTGCCCGTTACTCCAGCTAAGACCTGTATTCTGAAAATTATAAAATATTGTTGAAGATCATAAATGATACAAAAAATGGAAAGATATTCCATGTTCTCAGACTTAAAGAACACTGTTCGGATGGTTATACTGAAAACAATCTACAGATTGCAGTCTGTATCCAAATACTCATGTCATTTATGACATAAGTAGAACAAATCATCCTAAAATGTATGTGGAATTACAAAATACCCTGAATAATCAAAGCAACCTTTACAAAAAAGAACAAAGCTGGAGATAGCATGCTTCCTGACTTCAGACTACACTACAGTGCTACAATAATCAAAGTATGGTACTAGCACTAAAACAGACACACAGATAAAGAGAATAGAATAGAGAGCCCCAAAATAGAGTCAATTAATCTACAACAAATAGGCAAGACTATGCAATGGGGAAGATACAGTCTCTAAAATAAGTGGTGTGGGGAAAGGTGCACAGCTATATGTAAATGAAATTAGAGCATTTTTACACACCATATACAAAAATAAATTCAAAATAGATTAAAGACCTAAATGTAGTCCAGAAGTACAAAACTTCTAGAAGAAAACAGGCAGGATACTCTTTGACGTAAATTATAGCAATATTTTTTTGGCTCAATCTCCTAAGGCCAAAGAAACAAATGTAAAAATAATCAAATAGAACCTAACTAATTCAAAAGTTTTGCAAAGCTTTTATCAAAGGAAACCATCAACAAAATGAAAAGACAACCTACTGAATGAGAGAAAATATTTGCAAATGATACAGTGGATAAGGGATTAAAAACAGCTCATACAACTCAATATCAAAAAACCAAGCAACCTGATTTTAAAATGGGCAGAAGATCTGAATAGTCATTTTTCCAAAGACATACAGATGGCAAACAAGCACATATAAAGATGCTCAACATTGCTAATCACTGTAGGAATGCAAATTAAAGCCACAATGACATATTACCTCATACCTGTCAAAATGGCTGTCATCAAAAATACCATAAGTAACAAATGTCAAGGATGTTGGGAAAATGAAACCTGCCTACAGTGTTTGTGGGAATGGATTGGAGATGCCACTGTGAAAACCAGCATGACAGTTTCTAAAAAAACTGAAAATATGTGTGATATAGCAGTTCTACTCCTAGGTTTATTCCCAAAGAAAACAAAAACACTGATTTGAAAAGATGTGTGCACTCCTGTGTTCATAATGGCAACATCTACAATAACAAAGATATGGAAGAAACCTGTGTTCATCAACAGATGAATGGATAAAGAAGATGTGGTATATATACATACATACACACCAATGGAATATTGCTCAGCCGTATAATAATATGAAATTTTGCCATTGCAACAACATAGATGGATCTGGAGAGTACTATGCTTTGTGAAAAGTCAGAGAAAGACAAATACTACATGTTAGTACATATCTAAAGATGAATGAATATTACAAAACAAGCCAACTTACAGATATAGAGAACAAACTAGTGTTTACCTGTGGGGAGAGGGAAGTGAAGAGGGCCAGGAAGGAATAGGAAATTAAGAGGCACAAACTACAAGGATAAACTGTACAAAGCAGGAAATATAGCCAATATTTTATAACTTTAAATGGAGGATAAATCTATAAAATGTTGACTCAGTATGTTGTACACCTGTAACTAATATAATATTGTAAATCCACTATACTTCAATAAATATAAAAATAAAGAGAAGATCCTTTGCCATGAGTATCTACATAAGTGACATATGTTTTTTTCTTCCCAGGGAGCAAGCTGCTGCCATAGTTCTTTTTCCCATATGGGGGATCCAGTCTTTTAATTGCTATTTGCCTGACCAGATGGCTAGGTCATTGGCAACAACCTGCTTGTTGGTGAAAAATGTTACAAGGAATGGTAGTAGGGGTGACTTGCACTGCTATTACCATAGTGCAGATCTTGGCCTATTGAAATGCTGACACGTGATAGTCAAAAGATAGCCATACACTGGTCCAGATGGTGGCTGCAGCCTAGCAGGACTTATCTACCTTTGTTTCACAGAGCTGTCAGTCAACCATGCCATAATGTCATTTTTGAACCCTGAGCCTTAGAAATTGCACCTGCTGTGCCTAGGGCCTGGATTTTATCTGTATTTATAGTCAAATTGGCGCTAATCATTCAGTGTCAGTGGCCCAGTACAGCACTGTAGCCTCCATGTCGTTAGCAGCACTGTAGCTGTGTCATTAAGGAATGACTAAAATTTCTGTGGGCACTTGGGCTTATTGAAGATCAAGCCCTGCCCTCTGATAGCATATTACAGAATAATTTAGGTATCCCTACAGGAGTGCAGTAGAAATATACTGTAGGCTGTTCAGTGTGAACAAAAATTGGTCATGACCTCATTCTGCAAAGGGATCAAGTAAGAAGCCTTAGCCAGATCAGTCACAGCTTGCTTGTTTCACATGTGAGTTGCACTGTCTCAGTGATGGTGATAATATCAGAAGCTGCTGGGGCAAAAGCTCAAACTTCCACGTTTCTCCTTTGGTAATCTGTCAATCTCTAGTCTCTGGAGGCCTTCCTTATGGGCCAGATTGGACTGCTTGTATTATCTTGAATTAGCAGAATGATGTCCTTATCCCCACCATGGATTTAGTATTTTTGTTGAACAGTGTACCATGATTTGGACAGCTCTGGAGTTGGTTAGGAGCGTACCTGTCCCATTGTGCTTGAATTTGTCCTTGTTGTACATACCCCATGAGGCAATGGTGGTGGTCGGTACTATACACAGCCAAATTGTTAATGCCTATTATATACTCAGTGATAGGAACCACTCAGTGATAAGATTATCAGCACCTGAAATGGTCTAAAGGGCCTCATCTACAAAAACATGTGGATGGCCTTCTGTAACTTCATTCTTCACAGAGCTACTATGTACGTCAAGGATGTGTAGTGTCACCCTGCTTATTTAACTTATATGTAGAGTACATCATGCGAAATGCCGGACTGGTTGAAGCACAAGCTGGAATCAAGTTCCTGGGAGAAATATCAATAACCTCAGATATACAGATGACACCACACTAATGGCAGGAAGGGAAGAACTAAAGAGCCTCTTGATGAAAGTGAAAAAGAAGAGTGAAAAGGCTGGCTGAAAACCCAACATTCAGAAAACTAAGATTATGCCATCCAGTCCCATCACTTCGTGGCAATAGATGGGGAAACAATGAAAATAGTTAAGAGACTTTATTTGGGGGAGCTCCAAAATCACTGCAGATGGTGACTGCAACCATGAAATTAAAAGATGCTTGCTCTTTGAAAGAAAAACTATGACCAACCTAGGCAGCATATTGAAAAGCAGAGACATTACTTTGCCAACAAAGGTCTGTCTAGTCAAAGCTATGGTTTTTCCAGTAGTCATGTATGGATGTTAGAGTTGGACTATAAAGAAGGCTGAGTGCTTTTGAACTGTGGCATTGGAGAAGACTCTTGGGAGTCCCTTGGATTGCAAGGACATGAAACCAGTCCATCCTATCCTAAAGGAAATCAATCCTGAATATTCGTTGGAAGGACTGATGCTGAAGCTCCAATATTTGGCTACCTGATGTGAAGAACTGACTCATTAGAAAAGACCGTGAAGCTGGGAAAGATTGAAGGCAGAAGGAGAAGGGGACGACAGAGGATGAGATGGTTGGATGGCCTTACTGACTCAATGGACATGAGTTTGAGCAAGCTTTGGGACCTTATTACTGACAGGGAAGCCTGGCATGCTGCAGTCCATGGGGTCGCAAAGAGTTGGACACGACTGTGTGACTGAACTGAACTGAACTCTTTCACAGTATTCCCATTGGGGTGTTCATACTATATGTATGCATTTTAATAACAATCAACATTTTCTCCTATAAGTATGAAAACTGTCCATTTAAATACAACCCATTGTGAAATCATGCCATCTTTTTTTATAATACTTGTAGCTCTTGACATTTTTTCAAAAATAATTTTGCAAAAATCTTAACATTTTTGTGTCTCTGACAAATAACTCATCCCCTCTCCCTTAACAAATTATTTTTCTGTGTTTCTTTTATGTTTTCTCATTTTTATATAGTTAGTCATCCAAAAAATATTTTTCGAGCAACACAGTGGGTTAGGCACTGTGTTAAATAGCACTCAGGTCTGAATAAGATTTTGTGTAATAGGAAAACAACAAAGCGTTTAGGCTCTCTGATAGCAGCAGCTTCAGAGTATAATGGAGTCCCAAAAGAGAAAAATTACCAAAATTGCAGGTGGGTTTTTCATCTAAGTTATTGTTAAAGTTATTTAGTTAAGTTCCTGTAATGTATGCAGGCCATGTCATAGGTAAAGAACAAAGATTTGGTATAAGAGGTACTTGATTGGGAAGCATCACCAAACAAGGTGCAGATAAAACTTAATTAATGTCTTTGTTCTATGTATAATTTTCTGTGTGAACTTGATTGGGTGAAAGTAATTTCATCTTTTTTGGCCTTATTTTGAAATTTAGAGGTTAAGAAACTTCTTACATGCTATCTTAAATCTGGGATTATAATTTTACTTTGGATCAGCCGTCTTTAATCTTTTGTTTATCTGTTGTTGATCTCTTGTAATCATGTATACATATTATGTAATACTTTTTTTGGGTTTTCATATATCTTGCCTCCAGGAAAACCATATCTTATGAGCCATATCCACCGACCCCAAGGGCTGCTCTTCAACATTGCTCTGCCCATTACAATTATCATGTCCATCTTGCATCTACTAGTTTGGTGATGCTACCTTGTTTCTGCTATTCTGTAATTTCATCATCATTTTTGTTATTGGAATGGAAACTGAATTCTCTTTGAGTCTCTTCTGTTGCCAGCTCTAGCCTCCAGAACACAGACATTTTGTAGTTTCTCAGTAATGCCTGGGCCCCCAGTCTTTTCTTTATTGCCTTGATAAACAGTATTGTCCAGGCTCTCCTGAGGAACATACCCAACCAGTAGGTCTTCTGAGTTTATACAGTAGATCCTTTATACTGCTTACTTCACTGTGTTTTAATTACCTTTCTTCACAGTCTGTCACAATGATTCTTGGATCTCTTATTTCTTTAATATACACCACTGCTTTTTCCAGAGGTCATCCAGCAATGTTAGTCCATTTGCATGGGCCTTAAATCCTGAGGCAAGAAAGAGCGCCCCATATCCCAAAACTCTCTCTTATCTTGTTTGATATTCCCATTCCCTAGTCCAGTACCCTTAGCAACCACTCTCGGTTCGTTCTTGTTCAAATTGTCCCATTCCTGCAGCACTTAGAGTAATATAATCTTCCTCCTCCTTTAGCAGACCTATTACTTCCCCATTTGGGCCATACTGAAATTTGACCTTAGCTTGTGGCCATAAAGGAAGGTTGGTAGAGAACATGAGGAAAGCTACTAGCATTGTCCTTAAGGTAGTTGCTTCACTTGAGGTTTGCATATATTCAAGGGAATAGTTAGGTGGAAGAAGCATGCTTTCTTCTAACAGGGGAACTTGAGACTTATTTGCAGGCCCACATGTTCATAGAAAACTTCAAGTTCATGGTTCTATCTACATCTGCCAGCTAATCTTTGAACTCCCACTTCTTTCCTATATGGCTATGATTTGGCATAGACTTGCCTGAGATGCAACGTCTCATTAATTCTGCCACCCTTAAAATTGGGTTTTTGGTCTAGTCTTCAATATAATGAACTCTTTATCTGTAGGAGATGAAAGTCTCTTAAATGTTGCCATTTGTTGATTTAAACTGGTGATTAATTAGCCTGTCATTTTCTCTCTTCAGCGCTCAGTGACAGCCACCCAATTCCATAGTCCTTATAGTTATTGTTTACAACGTTATTCCTCAAATGCTTGTCATGTTGTACAAGCTAAGTGCATATCTTCTTTCATGTACAAGTGAATTAGCAAATTGCTACTCTTCTATGTCAGAGACTATCATTGATTTCACTTACAACCAATAATTGGGTCCATCCTCATAGTAGCTCTTCCTTCAAATGATCCATCTTCAGAATCCCATCAGTGAAGTCTGCTTGTTAGGACCACTCTTGCTACTGGCTGTTTAGGTCACATTCCCTAGAATCTCAGCCTCAGTCAGAGATTTTTGTGCTAGAAATACATTGAAGTGTATATTCTCAGGAGAAACCTGTAAGTAAATGAGGAATATAGGATAAAGTAGGAGACATTGACAGAAATGTGGTTTCAGGAGAAGTTTTGTCTGAGCATAACCTCAGAAGGAACTTTGAAGAATAAATTGCACCTCAGAGGTTATCCTGTCCTGAGACAAGGAGATTGGGCTATTTTACCCTCCTATATCATTCCCCAAGGCTATGAGCTTCATCCTGAAGGAGGCAAAGGCAAAGTAGAGCATAGGAATCTCTGTACTAGGTGGTTCTTTCCAGCCATGGTCAATTCTCCAGAGAGAGATGCAGATAAGCTCCATTAACTGTCAATACAGAAGGAAGTGGAATGATTAGCTATGTATATTAGGATTTGGACATCTGGGCAGGTCATCAATAGCAACTACCACAGATACCTTCTCTGTGCTAGAGACTTGACCAACAAGCATGTCTCACAGTGATGTGCTTGAGCTACCTTGAATCAGCGTTCAGTGCACATCCATTCATTTATATCACTTCAGGATTGGTATCTTGAAATTGGCTGTGGAGAAAGGAATCACATCACAGAAATCTGTAAATGAACAGTTCAGGGCCCATTCCCAGAGCTGGTTGTTAAAACTTTTACCAGCATACCTCTGCATTCAAATTTTAAAACAACTTAATGAAGTCAGAATCATATTTTATAAGTGAGAAAACTAGTATCAGACTGATTAGTGTACTTCAGTTCAGTCTCTCACTCGCTTCTGACCCTTTGCAACCCCATGGACTGCAGCACCCCCATGGACTGCAGCACCCCAGGCCTCCCTGTCCACCATCACCAACTCCCAGAGCCTGTTCAAACTCATGTCCATCGAGTCGGTGATGCCATCCAACCGTCTCATATCTGTCATCCCCTTCTCCTCCTGCCTTCGGTCTTTCCCAGCATCAGGATCTTTTCCAAAGAGTCAGTTCTTTGCATCAGCTGGCCCAAGTATTGGAGCTTCAACTTCAGCTTCAGTCTTTCCAATGAATGTTCAGGACTGATTTCCTTCGGGATTGACTGGTTTGATCTATTGCAGTCCAAGGGACTCTAAAGGTCTTCTCCAACACCACAGTTTAAACGCATCAGTTCTTTGGCGCTCCTTTTTCTTTATGGTCCAACTCTCACACCCATACATGACCACTGGAAAAACAATGGCTTTGACTAGACGGACCTTTGTCAGCAAAGTAATGTCTCTGCTTTTTAATATGCTGTCTAGGTTAGTCACAGCTTTTCTTCCAAGGAAAAGCGTCTTTAATTTCATGGCTGCAGTCACCATCTGCAGTAATTTTGGAGCCCAAGAAAATAAAGTTTGTCACTGTTTCCATTGTTTCCCCATCTATTTGCCATGAAGTGATGGGACCGGGTGCCATCATCTTAGTTTTCTGAATTTTGAGTTTTAAGTCAACTTTTTCACTCTCCTCTTTCACTTTCATCAGGAGGCTCTTTAGTTCTTCTTCCCTTTCTGCCATAAGTGTGGTGTCATCTGCATATCTGAGGTTATTGGTATTTCTCTCAACAATCTTGATTCCAGCTTGTGCTTCATCCAGCCTGGCATTCCTCATGATACACTCTCCATATAAGTTAAATAAACAGGGTGACAGTATACAGCCTTGATGTACTCTTTTCCCAATTTGGAACCAGTCTGTTGTTCCATGTCCAGTTCTAACTGTTGCTTCTTGACCTGCATATAGATTTCTGAGCAGGCAGGTAAGGTGGTCTGGTATTCCCATCTCTTTCAGAATTTTCCACTTTGTTGTGAGTCACACAGTCAAAGGCTTTAGCATGGTCAGTGAAGCAGAAGTAGATGTTTTTCTGAAATTCTCTTGCTTTTTCTATGATGCAGCGGGTGTTGGCAATTTGATCTCTGGTTCCTCTGCCTTTTCTAAAACCAGCTTGAGTATTTGGAAGTCCTTGGTTCATGTACTGTTGAAGCCTGGCTTGGAGAATTTTGAGTATTTCTTTATTAACGTGTGAGATGACTGCAACTGTGTTGTAGTTTGAACATTCTTGATATTGCCTTTCTTTGGGACTGGAATGAAAACTGACCTTTTCCAGTCCTGTGTCCGCTGCTGAGTTTTCCAAATTTGCTGGCATATTGAGTGCAGCCCTTCACAGCATCATCTTTTAGGATTTGAAAGAGCTTTGCTGAAATTCCATCACCTCCACTAGCTTTGTTCATAGTGATGCTTCCTAAGACTCACTTGACTTCACACTCCAGGATGTCTGGCTCTTAGTTGAATGAGCACACCATCGTGGTTATCTGGGTCATGAAGATCTTTTTTTGTATAGTTCTTCTGTGTATTCTTGCCACATCTTAATATCTTCTGCTTCCTGTTAGGTCCATACAGTTTCTGTCCTTTACTGTGCCCATCTTGCATGAAATGTTATCTTGGTATCTCTAATTTTCTTGAAGACATCTCTAGTCTTTCCCATTTTATTATTTTCCTCTATTTCTTTGCATTGATCACTGAGGAAGGCTTTCTTATCTCCCCTTGCTGTTCTTTGGAACTCTACATTCAGATAGATATATCTTTCCATTTCTTCTTTGCCTTTCCCTTTTCTTTTCTCAGCTGTTTGTAAGCCCTCCTCAGACAACCATTTTGCCTTTTTGCATTTGTTTTTCTGGGGGATGGTTTTAGTATACTTATCATCTCTCTAATAATATATAGAATTGGATGTCTAGTTTTGTCTGATTCCAAAACTCGGGTGCCCACTGTGGAACATGTTGCTTTTTGAACATAGAAATTTCGTTCTCTTTTGAATCATTTGGATTGGCTAAGTTTCCATGTGATCCTGAATGCATTTTGATTACCAACATCCACTCCAAATTAATGGTTTTTTTATATTTCCCTAGTAAAGAGCAACCCCAGGACACATCACTATCATTTTTCCTTTGTTTTAAACATTCTTCCCTTTATCATGTTTTCCTAACTGCTCTTCCTGGGATATAAAAGACATTTAGTAAATATTTGCTAAATGAATGAGTGATAGTACTTTATTATGAAGTTAAATTTTTTTAGCATACCCTTTTTTAATTAAAACCGTAGGGTACAAATTATCTCACAGTGCCACAGTATGATTGTAGGAAATATTTCATGTTGAACCAGAATTGATACATATTTTAAAAAGGTGTAGGCTTACTCTCACGTAACTAAGGGGTTTTAGTGCATTTTTAGTTAAATGTAAGTGCAATATAATTACTTGGTTCTACCTTATGTCAAATTACAGTATGAAATAAATTGAATGGTTAAGCTGAAAATAACTTTAGTCTTCATATAGACTTGAAAATCTAACTTTTTTGACATGGAATTGACTGTTTCTGTTTTGGTTTTATTTGCATTTCTGAAGCAAGGAGAAGTCAGACTGAAGTGTTTGAAAGCTCTGCAAAGTCTGTATACCAATAGAGAATTATTCCCCAAATTGGAGCTATTCACTAACCGATTCAAGGTAAGAATGCTTAACTTCTTTCCTTTTTCACTTTAAAAATGCTTGTTATAGCTAGCTTAGCAAATGGCATTACCATAGCAAATGTAGCTCATGTTCTTTGCTATATATTCTTTAAATAGACCTGTATTAAACAGATGAATCTCTGCTTTATAAAAGATGTTACCACAATGAGTTCTTATTTGTTACCTTCAGTAGAAACCTCTCCTGCTTAAAATAAGATTATTTTCCTGGACATCTTTTTATAGTTATATTAATTTTGCAAGATAAGGTTTGTCTCTTTGCTAGAGAATGAAAATTTCTCTTTGTTGATGAAAATTATAAACATTTACAACACCTCCTGTTTGTGCATAAGATCATGATGATATGATTTGAGAAGGAAAACTTTCCATCTAATCTAATCATCATTAGACTAATCTATCATTAGTCTTCCATCAGCTCCCCGCAAAACATTACCTCAGATCTGTCTCAGCTTCTTTTCTGTTCATGGTTGGTTTGACTTATAACTTTTCTTCAGGATCGCATTGTATCAATGACGCTTGATAAGGAATATGATGTTGCTGTTGAAGCTATTCGATTGGTTACACTAATACTTCAGTAAGTATAATATTTTAATTTAGTCTATTAAAATATTAATGTTGTTTCCCAGCATTATTGATGCCTTTCACATATATAATCCTGATGTATATTCTTATCACTTTAGGTTTTATTTTCTTATTTTAAGGTTAGGTTTGAAACAATGTTTTCTCTTTGTTTTTTATTTTGAATATTTGCTATTTCCTCTATGTAAAAGTTCTTTTATGCAATCCAGAAAAAGTATCAATGAAGTAACATTGTTATTGTTTAATCTCGAAGTCATGTCCAACTCTTTTTCAACTCCTTGGACTGTAGCCCACCAGGCTCCTCTGTCCATGTGATTTCCCAGGCAAGATTACTGGAGTGGGTTGCCATTTCCTTCTCCAAGGGATCTTCCCAACCCAGGGATTGAACCCACATTTCCTGCATTGGCAGGTGGATTCTTCTGTTTAAAGAGAGAGAAATTGAGAGAGAAAAGACTTCAAAGGGTTAGGTTTTTCAAATAGGCTTCTTTCGAATGGTACAGAAGTAAAAGAAAGTAAGGTGTTTAAATTATGTCATTAATATGATATAGATTTTAAAATAGGAGTAGTTTCATATGTAGAACTTTAACTAAAAACCAGGAAGAATCTGTATGAGAGAATGCAAGACCTGACAAAGTCATTACAAATCCTCCTCTCCCTATTTTGTGATGCATGGAACAACAGACTGGTTCCAAATAGGAAAAGGAGTACGTCAAGGCTGTATATTGTCACCCTGCTTATTTAACTTATATGCAGAGTACATCATGAGAAACGCTGGGCTGGAAGAAACACAAGCTGGAATCAAGATTGCCAGGAGAAATATCAATAACCTCAAATATGCGGATGACACCACCCTTATGGCAGAAAGTGAGAAGAACTAAAGAGCCTCTTGATGAAGGTGAAAGAGGAGAGTGAAAAAGTTGGCTTAAAGCTCAACGTTCAGAAAACTAAGACCATGGCATCTGGTCCCATCACTTCATGGGAAATAGATGGGGAAACAGTGGAAACAGTGTCAGACTTTATTTTTTTGGGCTCCAAAATCACTGCTGATGGTGATTGCAACCATGAAATTAAAAGACGCTTACTCCTTTGAAGGAAGGTTATGGCCAACCTAGATAGCATATTTAAAAGCAGAGACATTACTTTGCCAACAAAAGTCCGTCTAGTCAAGGCTATGGTTTTTCCAGTGGTCATGTATGGATGTGAGAGTTGGACAGTGAAGAAAGCTGAGCGCTGAAGAATTGATGCTTTTGAACTGTGGTGTTGGAGAAGACTCTTGAGAGTCCCTTGGACTGCAAGGAGATCCAATCAATCCATCCTAAAAGAGATCAATCCTGGGTGTTCATTGGAAGGTCTGATGTTGAAGCTGAAACTCCCAATACTTTGGGCACCTCATGCGAAGGGTTGACTCATTGGAAAAGACCCTGATGCTGGGTAGGATTGGGGGCAGGAGGAGAAGGGGACGACAGAGGATGAGATGGTTGGATGGCATCACCGACTCGATGGACATGGGTTTGGGTAGACTCCGGGAGTTGGTAATGGGCAGAGAGGCCTGGCGTGCTGCAATTCATGGGGTCGCAAAGAGTCGGACACGACTGAGTGACTGAACTGAACTGAACTGATATCTGTCATACACCAAATATCATGTATGTCAGAGTCTATTGTTGTTTTGGTCTCTTTTTACCCCTTTCTGCTGTACTACCATATTCTTTATTATTGTGGCTTTATATTCTAGTAGATGTTGTGTGTTTATAAGTATGGCCTCTTACTGATCAGTACCTTCTTTGCCTTTCTTTTTAAAATGCACTTAGCTACTTTTTCCTTATGAATTTTTAAGGTACTTTTTTCTAATTCTTCAGAAACTTTGGTTGGGAGTTTAAATATTAGAACTGCATTTAGGAACTTCCCTGGCAGTCCAGTGGTTAAGACTTTGCACTTTCACTACAGGGACAAGGGTTTGATCCCTGGCTGGGAAACTAAGATCTTATAGTGGCGTGGCCAAAGAAAGAAGAACTGCATTTAATTTTATGATAAATTTAGGAGAGAATGAAATTTTTTATAATTATATATCATTTATACATGAAAATGATATATTCCTTTATTCAGATCTCATTTAGTCTTGTATAAAGTTTAAATTTGTTTTGTAGCAGTAGTGTACATTGTTTACTGGGTTAATTCTTAAATACTTTATGGTTTTGTTGTTATGTGATTAATATTTAGTGTTAATATATTTTCTGCTGAATTATCGCTAAGACAGAGAACCTTAATCTTCATGGTTTGTCTTTTATGTGCAGCATATTAGAACTTTTATCCATGGTGATGGTTGGATTTTATTGAATGTACTATGTAGATTATTTTATAAAGTGAAGGACAATTTTAGTTCTGCCTTCTCCTCTTCTAATTTTAAAACTTTTGTTTCATTTTCTTGTCTAATTCCATTAGCCAGGATATTGAGCACTATAAAAGTATCCTTGATAGTGGATTTTTTTGTTCTTTTTCTAGGACGGCATCTAAAGTTTTTTGTTTCTGCAGTTACTGAGATAGGTTTTTGATATGAAAAATGTTCTTTTGTATTCTCAATTTTCTGGGATTTTCTTTTTTTACATAAATGAGTCTGAATGAAATTGATGGATTTGTCTAATGGTAAACCACATGTGCATTTCTAAACTAAATCCTGTTTGAACGTGACATATTTGTTTTCATTATAATTTGCTTAAATGCAGTTTTATGTTTTATTTAGGATTTTCACAGTTATGTATAACTTTGATAATTTTTTCTTTTCTTTATCCAACTTTGAAATCAGAGTTATATGTATACTCTTTGTAAATTATCTTCAGTAATTTCTCACCCTTTTTCTGTTCTGAAATAACTATTCTGTGACAAAGATTAATTTCTCCTTGAAAGTTTGAGAGAATTCTCTTGTTAAAGCTATGTGTCAGTTTTAAGTTTCTTTTGAGGTCTTTGATCATCATTTCTACTTCTTTAACTGTTATCTATCTAAGTTAATCTTTATTTCCTCTTATATTAATTTTGACTTTTTGTAAGCTTTTGAAAATATATCAGTTTTATCACAGTTTTCAACTTTATTGTTTTATTGTTTGTGATATGTTTACTCATAAAACTTTGCTATTTTTCTGTTATTTCTCTTTTTCATCATTTATCTTGTTTGTATCCCCTTTTTCTTGATCAGTCATGCCAGAGGTTTGTCTATTCTACTGTTCTTTTCAATGAACTAGCTTCTTTAAGCTATTTGTTTATTGTTTCTGAATACTCATGTTTAAAGTAATGAATATACCTTTAAGTACTACTTTCAATTTCACTACTAGTCTCCTAAAAATTTGGACATGGAATATTTTCATAGACAGTCAATGATAAATATTTTGATTGCTGTTATGATCTTCAGTTTAATCATAGATTATTCAGTGGTAATTTCTGTTCTCCCTAGATCAGATTGTTTAAAGCTATTCTTTCTATTTTATTGTATTACTTAAGAATGTGCTCTGCATATTTTAGTCAATCTTCTGAATTTTCTAAATTGTGTAAAAACAATACTTATCTGTGTTGCTTATATAATAGTTATGTATTCATAGTCATTACTTTTAATTTATTCAGTGTCATTCAAATTATGTATAACTTTACTTTTTTTGCCTATTTTTCAGAAGGATGTGTTAGAGTCTTCAACTATCTTTTACTTATCTTTTCTTATACACTGTTGTTTGATATACATCAGATTATACAGATCAGTACCTCTCTATTCATGATTTGTACATCTTCTGATGGTATTCACTTTATCCTTATATATCTTCTTTGTCATTTATGAAGAATATAACTACTATGACAAGTAGATTATAATCTACGTGTGAATTTTACGAGCTTATCAATGTCTTTCCCTTGAACCAAAAATAACCTCATTCCACCCACTCATCTTTTTCATTGAAATTGTCTAGAGTTTAAAATCTGTTGTTAAGGATTACTTTTTTACCCTTTTTTTTTTTTTAATTTAGTTTCAATACTTGCTCATTCAGGCAAGTGTTAACTGCTTTGATATTTTCAATACTTCTTCCCTTACCTTCAAGGAAGAGTAATTCTCTCATTTGTTGTTGTTGTTCAGTCACCCAGTCATGTCCCATTCTTTGTGACCCCATGGAGTGACCCCAGGCCTGCCTGTCCCTCATCATTTCCTGAAGTTTGCCAAGCTCATGTCCATTGGATCGGTGATGCCATCCAGCCATTTCATCTTCTGATGCCCTCTTCTCCTTCTGCTCTGTGTTTCCTTGCGTCAGGGACTTTTCCAATGAATCGGCTGTTCGCATCAGATGACCAAAATACTGGAGCTTCAACTTCAGCTTCCCTGATAGCTCAGTTGGTAAAGAATCTGCTTGCAATGCAGGAGACCCCGGTTTGATTCGTGGGTTGGCAAGATCTGCTGGAGAAGGGATAGGCTACTCACTTCAGTATTTTTGGGCTTCCCTGGTGGCTCAGCTGGGAAAGAACCTGCCTGCAAGGTGGAGACCTGGGTTCTATCCCTGGTTTGGGAAGATCCCCTGGAGAAGGGAAAGGCTACCCACTCCAGTATTCTGGCCTGGAGAATTCCATGGACTGTATCGTCCATGGGGTCCCAAAGAGTCGGACACGACTGAGCAACTTTCACTATGCTCAGCTTCAGCATCAGTCTTTCCGACAAGTATTCAGGGTTGATTTCCCTTAAGATAATTGGTTTGATCTCCTTATTGTCCAAGGGACTTTCAGGAGTCTTCTCCAGCACCACAGTCGAAGGCATCAATTGTTTGGCGTTCTGCCTTATTTACGGCAGTCTCTCATAGGCTCCTCCAATATTATATTTTCTGGTTAGTTTACTTCCTGAAAGAGTGTTTTCAAACTATCTGATAGCTTGTTTGGCTAAAAAAAAAATCATACTTTCATCCTGAATTTAGAAAGTAGTTTGGCTAGTTTCAAAAGTCTATTTTTAAGATTCTTTACTGTGTTTTCATTGGAGGAAATAAGGGCAGAACATATCTTATATAAAAAGTACAGTTATGGCCCTCCAACTGTGTCAGATGATCTAATTCATTAGATACTTTGGTCCTTTTCTGGATTCCTCAGACAGTTCTCCCTGTTGCAGGAGAGGGAGATGTCATCCTGAGACCCACAGAAGTCCTTAGGATGGACCTCCAAGTGAGGGTCATTGGCTACCCACAGGAAGAATTCAGGAGGGAACCATAGTAAAGGGAAAGCAAGTTTATTTAGTGATACACATTCCATAGACAGAATGCAGCCTGTCTCAGAAGGCAAGAGCCACCCCAGGGCACAGGGTCCTCTGGGAAACTGAAAAGGCCCATGGGCATGGGGACGTACATTTTTTGTGTTAAGTGATTTCATAGGCCAATGAGGAGGAGAAATATTCTTGCTTTTTGGGGGAAGGGTGGAGATTTCCCAAGAATTGGGCCACTGCCTACTCTTTTTGGCCTTTTATGGTCCTTTTCAGAATTGACATGGTGTGAAAGGAGTGCTTTTTAGTATTTCGGTGAAGGTATTATGAGCTAAAGAACAATAACTGTACTGTTCTCAAGCCATCTTGGTTTCAGCTGGCTCCAGCCTGTCCAGCATGCCAGCAGGTGCTCTCCATCGTCATTATCTAGCGTTTGTGTCCTGCCCTTTTTCCTCCTGTCTTATCCCCCCTTTGGGTGTTTATGACAGTGGTTCCCCACAGTGGATGATGCTTCCTTTGGCTATTAACTTTGTGGTTCAGCACCTGGCTTTCCGTTTCCTCTCTTTGAGTCGCTTGCCCTGTATATGGCCTTGTTGGGCAAAATGTCTTTTAAAACTATCCAGGCTGGCTCTCTTTAATTATTTCATATCTGGCCTAAAGGAAACTTGGAGGAAGTATGAATTTATACTCATTATATTGCTCTGTCTTCTGATTTCTACTTATATGGTGAGGTTCACAAACTAACTCTCAGTCTCTTATAGCACTGCATGAAATAATCTGGCCTTATTTTTCTTGGCTTGTGAGATGTCTACCAAAACTTCCTCAAACTAACAAGTTATAGTCACCTTTAACATCTTGTTGTACTATCTTTAAATTCTTTTTCTCTCCATCTGTTTATTCTTCTTTTGGTGTAGATTATTTCCTTTCCCTTATGAGCTTGGATTACTGAGAAATCTTATTAATTTTTTTTCCTATGAGTTTAACTTCATCTTGGGGGTATTAGTTCATTGAGCTGATTTATATACATATAATTAAGTGGTTAAAACTTAGGCCTTGTTGAGAGGGGAAAAGAGTGAACTTTAAACTGCTTCTAATCTGTCTCCCATCCTTGATATCCAGCTCTTTTTCATTCAGAACTAAAGTTTCTCCCTTATACTATGATGCAACTACATTATTTTGCTGCAAAGGTCTTTCTAATTTATATTCATTTGACAGATCCCTCAATCTCCTTCTAGTCTCTGAGGCATGTCCAGAATTGAATTCTGTGGAATGAGTTTGTACCGCTACATCTTGTCGAGAACCTGTACAGCCCAAACATTCTGTACCTCAACTAGTCATTAATCTTTAATCCTTTCAAATGTTTTTAACCATGTTAATAGTCAGGAAATAGATATTCCCTCTTTGGGGAAAAATACTTAAAGATACATTCCAGCAAACCAATAAAAGGTTGAAACTTTAAAACTACATGAAAAGAAAGACGGCAAATTTGCATTAGTGAAGGAGTGATTATGACTAGTAAATCCATTTTATATAAAAAGAAGACTAAATAGTATTGTAAATATTGTGATAAACTATAAAATAGGCAATTCTGGGAAGAGTGACATAGCACAGTAACAATTTAACTATGAAATGGGCAAATATATGACTACTGTCTGTTAACAAAAAAACTTTTGCACATTTAAAGAAGCTGAGCTAAATTAAGCGAATATATATCCGAAGGTATTAATAGTTGTTGTCTATAAGTGTGTATGGGAAGAAATGTGGACCTTTTATTTTCTTGTTTTATCTATATTTTCTGAATTTTATACAACAATTGAAGCGCCCTTTATAGTTAAAGAAAAATATTATTTTCAAACTCAACTAAAAAGAGTGGAAAAATAAAATCAGTATACCTTGAGCTTTTGTAAAGAACCATATAAAATTTTGATGAAGGTAGAACTGACAGTAAACATTTGTTTTGGCTCAGTTTTACTTTTCTGAATTTTTCAGTGGAAGTGAAGAAGCTCTTTCCAATGAAGACTGTGAAAATGTTTACCATTTGGTGTACTCAGCACATCGCCCTGTTGCTGTGGCAGCTGGAGAATTCCTTCACAAAAAGTGAGTTAATCTCTTTGAAACAAGTTCCACTTTTCTGTTTTTGTTTTGATGTTGTTTTATAGTTCGTAAAAGAAAGAGTGACTGAAAATAGTGCTAGAAGTGGCCACTGCAAATTCTGTGGGCTGTAACATTCTTACAGCCTATATACACATCATGAATCACATCCCTGAGAAAGATGTCCCTTGTGACGTATTCCTTTGATCTAAAATCTAAAAGGACAGTCGTCAGCTAGTCAGCTCCTTGTAAATGGAGACGGCAGAAGTGCTTGAAGTTTATAAAGACTCACCTAAGTAATTGATATTTTATTTCATCAAATTGCTTTCCCTTTTAAAATTCTGTGTTCTCATCTTAACTTCCCAACACTGGTAATCTAAAATTATCTTCAAAATACCTCCCAAATTTTCAGGGTTTTTTTTTCATCTTATTAGGATTATTTTAATCAGTAATCTGTAATGATAGTAAAAATATGTATGCAGCTACAGTTTAATTTCAAAGCAAAATCTCATCCAATTTTTTGACAAAGCATAGAGCTAATGAGAGTTTTTTGATGTAATTAAACATCCTTATGAAATATGTTTTTGATCATGATCTCTATTATATATATTCTATAAGTTATTAATTTATTCTTAAAATATAAGCATATTCTTGGGCCAGGGGATGTTTTGCTATGTTTTTGTTTTTGTTCATAGATTTAACTTAGTGACTTTGACAGGTTAACCCAGAGGTCTTTTACATGTAGTGATTTGTAATTACGTGTGATTATGCTAAGCACAGATACAAGTCATGCACTGGGCAACTGTTGTACATGGGTGATTAACTTTGATAATGAGCAAGCGTGGCCCTCCATCTAGCATCAGCATCTTGGTGCTGCAATCACAAACTGCTCTTTACTCAGTAGTAAAGTGACTCTTCCTTATAACTTATATATTTGTCTCACTGTCCTTTTTTAAACCTGTTTCTCTGTGGACAGCTACAAAGTAGGCTAAGACTGAGGGTGCTCAGCTGTCATAGGAGTCAGCAAAGCACAAGGAAGCGCCACACATCCAGTGTGCTTAGCCACTCAGTCATGTCCAGCTCTTTGGACTGCAGCCTGCCAAGTTCCTCTGTCCATAAAATTTTCCAGACAAGAACACTGGAGTGGTTTTCTGTTTCCTCCTCCAGGGGATCTTTCCAATCCAGAGATCGAACCTGATCTCCTGTGTCTGCTGCATTGCAGGTAGATTCTTTACTAGCTGAGCCATTGAGGAAGCCCCTCTTTACTCAGTGGTACCTCTCAAAACAAGAAAGAGCTATTTCTATGTAAAAAATATTTATTTAAGAAGGAAGCTGGCTAGGAGTGCATGCTGCTAATGAAAGTGAAGAAGTCAGAATTTTCAGGCATGGCTTTTACAGCAAGATGTGACTCTTGACTCATTGGCCTGTATAGAATAGTGCTATTTCCATATTTATCTTGAGGTGTTGTCTGTCGCGAATATCAAGGGTATATATTGTAGTCTTAATTTCCCCTTTTTTTTTATTATATTCTAGTTAGTCTCTAACTTTTCAAAAGGAATTTTAGAAAGAATTTATTGCTTCTGTATTTTTAGAAAGAATGTATTGCTTCTGTAGTTTCAAAGAAAAGATAGATTAAAAAGGTTAATTATGTACAGAATGGAGGCCATTAACTGGCAGCATTGGAATCAGAAAGAGCCCTTGGATACATGTAATCTTATCTGTATTGTAATTGTCTAAGTTTGAAACATTTGCTAAAATTTTTTAAATTTAATATTTCATATAAATATCTACCAAGTAAGCCTCCATTATTTTTTACTTCTTTGAGAAAATGGAGTCAATTGCTATGCAAACAAAAGCTTCGCTTCATAAGCATCTTTTATTCCCCTGCCGTGGAAATACTCAGTTGGAGAACTTTTGAAAAAGCTAATGATCTTTTTCAGCATTTTCCTACCATTTAATATTGTGATCTTTTAAAATCTGTTAAGTAAACTGTAGAGTAGACTCAGAATTCCATGATCAAGTTTGTTTTTCTGTTTGTTTTTTACAAAATGTACATGCACATACACTTAGTCTGTTTTTTAGTCTAAACACTGAAATTTATATACTGAAGGAGAAGGCTTAAATTCATATCCATGTAAATTTGTAATATTCTTGTTTTGTTACTTATTTCCAGATTGTTTAGCAGACATGACCCACAAGCAGAAGAAGCATTAGCAAAGAGAAGGGGGAGAAACAGTCCGAATGGGAACCTCATTAGGATGCTTGTCCTTTTCTTTCTTGAAAGTGAGGTAAATTTTTAACATAGCTCTTTATTTTGTTGTATTAGATTACATTTTAAGTAAAACTATCATTTAATCATTGTAATTAGTGATATTTTTTAATCAAATGAAGACAAGACTGTTTCTTACAAAGTTACCTCCATGGATATTTTAAATTTTTGGCTGTGATGCGCAACTTGTGGGATGTTAGTTCCCTGAATGAAAGCCCATGTCCTAACCATTGGACCACCAGGAAATTCCTTACCTCCGTGGATTTGATTCCATGATAATGGGATCAGTACTCTACCTTTTTTGGGAATACCTGCATAGGTATGGATTAACATTAAATATAGGTTAGCAGTTTTTAAAGTTTTATAGTACTGCATTGCAATAGAGCATACTTTTTTTTGTTGCTTTTTGTTTTTCTTGAATTTTTATCTGTAGCTTTTAAATTATATTATTTAGGGAATTCCCTGGTGATCTAGCAGTTCACCAGGGAATTCCCTGCTGAGGGCCTGGGTTCAATCCCTAGTCAGGAAACTAAGATCCTACAAGCTGTGTGGTATGGCCAAAATAAAAAGAAAAACTGTATTATTGAAACAGTGTATGAACATTTTCAAGCTGTCAAAACCACTGGTTCTATCTTGTTTGAAAGTTATTTAAGGAAAAGGAAAAATATGAATTTGAATATAAATTAGTATTTGTGTAAGCGTATGCGACATTTCCATGTCAGTTTATCAAACAGTTAACATCCATAACATATTATCCATCAGAATCTGTTTGCACATGTGAACTTTAGTTTGCTCGTTTAGATGTTCTTTGATGTTAGAACTGTATTTCCTACTATTACATGGGGGGATGGCAGACTGATACCTGAAGCCCTGAATGAACGAACTTGGCTTAGAAATGAGTGGGAACAGAGTTGCAAATAAAGGTAGCAAAAATCTAGAAATCTAGGGCCCTGAACCTTACTTGGGGGAAGTGTATTTTTGGTTTGTATGGGAATGTCTAGGAATAAGAAAAACATAAGAGACTGGATGACTGCTCAAGTTTGAAAGTGCTGGAGAAAGTCTGTAGAAATGAGGAATTGAGAGACAAACAGGTAGTCTATAAGAAAATTAAGATCAGAGAGAGATGTAAGGATTAGTGGAAAGAGTGGGGTTAGGGCAAAGCAGAGCCAGAAAAGTGATGAAGGAATTGCTGATATTTTTTAGGTGAGTTGGGAACAGATAGAGAAAAGAATACAGTCAAAATGAAACCAACTGGAGAGTTACATTTGTGTAAAGGATGTGTTTAAGAACAGTGTATTAAATATGTATACAAATTTTGTGGAGATCTTAAAATGCCAGTTGTAATTCAGTTACTCTTGAGTTGGAATCTGAGATGCTACTTTTTGTTTATGCTTCTGGACCAGAAGTCCAGGAGCCACTTGGATACCAAGAGTCCAAAGCGTTATTTTCGTAACAAAGCAAGTGTGGATATTATTATGGAGTAAAATACAGATGCTTGTGAATGTTTAAGGTAAAACGCTAAATAGTAAATATCACACCTGTGATAGACTATTCAAATTAAACCCTTAACCCTTTACGCTTTAAAGAAATGAGATTAAAAGTATTTTGCAACAATCAAGTCCTATTTAAAATTTTGACTTTAATAGTAACAAAAATTGATAGGGATGAGATACACATATACTATTAAACTGCTGACAAGTTTGGGTAATATGGTGATCAGATTAGTTGAACTTGATTATTAATTGAAAGAAAATGCTTTGGATCTCTGAAAGCCCAAGGACCTTACTTTTTTGATGTATTAAAAGCCATAAATACTTAGTTTTACAGTTTCATCTTCTATTTATAGCAGTAATTTGTGATGTGTATTACTGCTTTATTTTTGAAATGGTATTGCTGTTTTATGTGTTTGCTGCTCTTTACTAAAATGTTACAAGAACATTAAAATATATTTCCCAGTTGTCTTCTGTGACATTCTTGTCAGCTGCAAAAACAACTGCAAATCATATTTAAGGATTTCTAGTTGATTCATGATCATAATATTGGTGTTTATGGTCTCCTGTTTCACAGGAAGCATTGTTTGTTAAAATCTTTTTTCTTATTTTGTAATACTAATGTACACCTGGAGTTGAATGCTTATTAAACCCATATTCTTGTAATATGGTGGGATTCTGATTATACGTTACTCTGAATTCCTCTGGTTTTGCTATAATGTGTATTTTAGTAATATTTTAGTCATAGGCTCATAAAAAGTTGAATTGGAAGAAACCTTAGAAATCATAAAAGTAGAATAAATCTAGCTTATAGTTGAATTATCAATCAGTTACCTAGAATTGACTGAACTGATTATCTTTCCTGTTCCTTTGTTTTACTGGGATGATGTTGTTGTTCTTTACTTGCTAAGCCCTGTCCAACTCTTTGCAACCTTATGGACTATAGCCCGCCAGTCCTCTGTCCATGGAATTTCCTGGGATGTTAAGTAGTAACATTTTAATAATAGAATTGTAAAATAGTGAATTGAAAGAAGTTTGTAGTCCATAGGGTCTTCCTCTTTTATATGTGAATTATAGGTGAAATAATCAAGATTAAGAGATCTGCCTAAATTAGTTTTTCTTTCTTTTTGTACCAAAAAGTGGCATTTTTTTTTTAATAAATTTATTTATTTTAGTTGGGGGCTAATTACTTTACAATATTGTAATAGTTTTTGCCATACATTGACATGAATCAGCCATGGGTTTACATGTGTTCCCCTTCCTGGACCCCCCACCCACCTCCCTCCCCATCCCATCCCTCTGGGTCATCCCATTGCCCCGGCCCTGAGCCCTTGTCTCATGCATCGAACATGGAATGGTGTTCTGTTTCACATATGATAATATACATGTTTCAATGCTATTCTCCCAGAACGTCCCACCCTCACCTTCTCCCTCAGAGTCCATAAAATTGTTCTATGCATCTGTGTCTCTTATTCTGTCTCGCATATAGAGTTATCGTTACCATCTTTCAAAAAAAAGTGGCATTTTTAAGCCATCACAACTTTTTTAGCAGTCATTGGTTTCAAGTGAAAAAAATACCTAGTGTATTTGGGATTGTCGTTGTTTGAAATACATGCCAAATAGTAGGATAAATGGTACTTGTGTATGGTAAGTCCACAGATTTCCCTGTAGGTAGTGTGAGCATGATACTTACTATACAAACTTTTGAAACTGATGCTTTTCAGAGTGACAAGGATGCTGTTAATAATTAGTCCAAAAAAGGTAATCATAACCCAGAACATTCCAGACAATCTAGAAGTATTGTAACTGTATTTCTAGGCATATAGAATGATAAGGCCAATTATGGCAGTGATTTAAGACAGAAATTTAACAGATATATTATGAATGTAACCACCAGGAAATTCCCCCCAGAAAAACTTTTTCTTGTGTTTTGTTTTTTTTAATGTGTTCTTCAAGATTACCAAAGCTGACTCTGTTTCAGCAGAGAATAAACCCAGTATAAGAGTATTTACAAATTTAGGCTTAATTATTTAGAATGGTTATTTGAACTGTAAATGATTTTTCATAAAAGGAATAAGTATAAGATTCCATTATACTGTGAGCTCCTTTAAAGTACTAACTGTTTGACAGAAGAGTTAACTATTTGACATGAGGTACAATATTTATGAATAACCTTGAAACCAATTAAAGACAAATGGGAACACACTGAGAAAATTTTAATTAAAGTCACCAGGAAAATGAAATTAGTTATATACAAGATTAGATGAAACTCTGTAAAATAAATTATGCTTAGATATAGCAGAGTAAAATTCACCCCACATAAATGTAATTTTAATTTATGTATATAATATAATTCTGATTATTTTGCTGTACAGTGACTCTTTATCCATTAATGAGCAACCTTTTTTGTTCATCTGTTTCAAAGGAATACAAAGAATGCTTGCACAACCTGATTTTCATGCTGTTTTTATAAAATTATGATACCAAAAACTGTTTTTAGAAAGTAAATTTTTGTTTCATTGTTAGGGTTCCAGATCCTTTTTAATCCCAGGGCTTCTTTATGGCCATTGAGAATGCCTCAAGACCTTTCTTCTTAATAGCTTCATCTTTCACTAACAATAGAAAATCCTTGGTATGAATTGTCTGAAAGACTATTGTAACATTTTACCCTATTGGCCACATAAAAAAAAATTTTTTTTTTCTCAAACATGTATCTGTCTACCTGGTATTCTTGTAGAAGTTTGAGAGTAGCAAGTTATGTGGCCATCACAGATGCCTCAAGACAGGAAGATGGTATCATGAATATTATGTCAAGCCAGTTCCTGACAGACTGTGTTGTACTGATTGCTGTTGCTAATACTGGTGAACTTAAAATTTTTAATCAAAAAATGGGCCAACATATTATCATGCCCTGCTGGTGTACACATTGAGTTTGAAACAAGAGGTTATTGGTGTTAACAGAATGCATTTTACTAAGCCACCACCTTAGTCAGAAAGAAAATGGTCCAAGACATTAGCATCTATATTGAAAATACACACACAAAAAATTTCCAGAACAATGACAGCATTCCTGAGTTAAATTTTAATATGCTATCATTTAAGGCATAGAAAAATCATCCTTAAAAATGCCAATACTAGGGGAATCACAATATTTAAAGCCTTGAATTGTGCCAACAATTCATCCAACTGAAAACCTCAGGCTAAAAATGTCAAAATGAATGAGACATTACCAATTGACCAGGACAATGCAAAGTAAATGATTATGAATTCATTCCAGTAGAGTTAAGTATCCCATTCCCTCACGGAAGACAAAAATAGGGAAAAAATTTTTGAGACTTTTTTAGTAGAAATCTGAAATATGTTAAAGACAAGAGAGAGCAACAAAGGCTGGTGAAAGGAGTAAGCTATCAGTAATAATTAAGTGACTGCCCTTTAGTAGAGCTTATTTCTCACTTTAGAAATGCTGGTCCAGGCATTGGGATATAGACATTAGGCTGAGAAGCAAAATCGTGAATAAATACGTCAGTAATTTATGGGTACCTGTAGGGACAGGGAACTTCTGCACTCAAAATACAAAGTGCATACCTACAATTAGCCTGCCTGACTATATATCCCCCTTTCCACTTTCTTCACAACCAAGGAAGCTAGGACCTTGCGATCAGACTCAAGAAAAGCATTCTAGCTACTAGTATTCTTCAGTCTGGGCTCATTTTTATATATATATATATATATATATATATATATATATGTATGTATGTATGTATGCTGGTACCCAAGAAACTGAAACCTGAAAATAAAATACCATGAAAAAGAAGCACAAGGCCTGACATACGAAAATTTTTTATTAATGCCCCCAAATACAATAAGAAGTAATTATGAAAGAGGAAGAGAGTTCTTAGAAATTAACATGATTTTCAAAATGTGGGGGAAAAGTGGATCATTAAATGACCTGAATTGACATAACCAAAGATTGGCTATAGATCAAGGGATTTTTTTCCAGGAAGGAAACAATTTTTTCCAAAGGAGGAAAGATAATAAAAGTATGAGAGAGAAATTAAGAAATAGGGGGTACAGATTAAGAAAGTTTGTTATATTGTCTAGTAGAAACTCTAAAGAAAACAGAGAATGAAGGGGGGGAACTAAACAAAGGATATGTAGTTAAAATGTTTACTACCTTTGTATCCTATAAGCAAAGTATTACTTGAGGAAGTTTTTTAGCAAAGTGAAAAATTGATGCAAAAACAGGAAAATAAGGAATATAAGAAATATTGATGAACAAATAAGTCTAGGAATCAAGCTAAACAATATGGCTGTTAAGCTTAAGGAAAATAAAATTGTAAAATTTTGGTGATGATGGTGATGGAAAAAACAAGTTAGGAAAAAAACTCTGCAGGGAGCACAGATTTAAAAAAGATAACTTCATTAGTAGAGCACAGGGGAAGCAGATGCCAACACCTGCAATCTCAATAAATGTAAATGGACTAATATGCTTTATTTAAAAGGCAAGTTATCATAAAGGGTTGAAATAAAGAGATTAAATGTTTACAAATACACCTTAATCAAAAATTTAACACAGAAAGTGAACTGGGTAGATACTGGATGTAATTAACAAATGCTTATAAAAAGCTGAAGGAGCAATGTCATATGTAAGTCCAGAATTCAGAACTAAAAGGGACAAGGAGGATATGTATAGAAGGTATAATCTGCCAAAAATATAATTGTTAACTTTTTATACCTATTGTATAGATATGGTTAAGTATGTCAAGCATAAACTCAGGTTTACTCAGTATTTTTTTTAATTTTGGTGAAACAGTTTAGCATTTTAGCTACTAGTAAGTGTACTTGTTCATTGGCATTAAATACATTCACGTGGATGTCCAGGTGTAACTACCATCAATTTCTCGAACTTTTTCAAAATCTTCCCTATATTGAAACTCTATACCCACTAAATAGTAACTCCATTTCAGCATAGACTTAGTAGCCTATTTAAAAAAAAAAAAACTATTGGTTTTTCTATTTTCTGCTGCTAATTTTCATTTTTGTTACCAGGTTGTGCACTATATTTGTGCCTGTCACTGTTGGAATGATGTTACTAATGGTCTAGGGATATTTTCCTAGGATATGTGATTTAGAAAGTTTGACTGTATCTGGCTGCAAACCTTTGCCCATCTTCTTTCTGAACAGAGATGCTAATCAGTATTATCTACTCTGGCTTTGACAAAAAAACATTGGGAAACTGTGGATGTTGAGTGTGCATGGGTGTGTACATAGTTTCCTGAGGCATTTCAGAAAACAGAATGTGAGATTTAAAATGCAATGGAAATGAAGTACAGAATTCAAGAGGTGAAATGAGGCAGAGCTTTAAATAGGTCATCAGAATTTACATAGAAGTTAAGAATAATGATAGAATTAGGAATGAGGAAGAAAAGCAACTCACCTGCAAAATGTACCAAGATATCAGTAGATAACCAGTAGGTCTACTAAGGTGACTTTCACATTTTCAGACCCCTCCTCATAATGTAAAACTATTTTCTCTCACAAATACAAGAACATATGACTGATATATAAAATAGTACTTAACATTCTGTGTGTTAACATTCTATTCCACACTCTTTTTTACTGTTTCATTTTTTTTAAACTTTGATCTCAACACATTAAATTATATTAACAGCCAGTGAATGGCTTGCAATCCTAAAGTTTGAAAAATGCTGCTCTAGAAAGTGGTTGTCATGCGACTCAAAGGTAGTAGAACTTTCATACAAGGATAGAGAAGTTAATTTTAAGTAGCAGAAACTAGAACATGGCCAACACCTCTACTGAACTTTTCTAAAGAGATTAATATTCTTCACAGTTTAGTGACTCACAGGCAGAAAAGAGTTGAGTGTGAAATGTTTGATGAGGAACTTTAGAGCATTTGTTTACTGTGGGAACAAGGATTCCAAAGAAAATAGTAAAGTAATAAGCAGCAAAAAGTGAAGGTGTGGTGAAATGACAGATTCACTGAATTAAGTGGAAATTAGAGGGGGAAAGCAGAGATATGGAGTAACTTACATTTTGACCTTTACGAAGAAAACAGAGATAAAAAGTAAGGCTGGTACCAATGTTTCAAATGAAATTATGGGAGAAAGTAATTGATTTTTTTTTTTTTTTTAAAGTTTGTTATAGAGAGAGATAAACCAAAAGTAATGAATAGTGGCATAAATCCAAATGTAACTTCAGGAATTCTGTTAACTAGTTGTCCTCTCAGTTTACTCATTAAAGATAATGCCGTTGGGCTAGAAGATCCTTAACCTTACTATTATTTTAAAAAATTGATTGAGTCTATATATTGTATCCCCATTATCAGTAGTGGAAAGCAAATGTGTGTGTATGTGTATGTATATTCTCTAAGTGGCTCTTGAAAACATTGTCAACAGTTTTAATTATAAACAAAATGGCTGAATAACTCAATATATTAGTAGTAGTTTCTTCATTAAATGTTCTTCAGTCACATTTGATTTGTTATTTTTAGTTACATGAACATGCCGCCTACTTGGTGGACAGTTTGTGGGAGAGCTCTCAAGAACTGTTGAAAGACTGGGAATGTATGACAGAATTGCTATTAGAAGAACCTGTTCAAGGAGAGGAAGGTACAGTATTTTGATAAGTTGATTTACATATTGTTTTGGGTTCCCTTTAATAATCATAGCATCCTGTATAAATGACTTCTTAAAAATGAGTATATGCAAGTATACTGTGTATCTTTTTTGCAAAGAGAACAGTTTGTTTCCTGTAACAAGCAAAGATGTCTTAAGAGTGTCTAACATCTTTCTATATTAGGACTACAACCATGCATGTCCCACAAGTTTTTAAAACCCTATAAACGTCATATAGCATTCAAGGTTTTCTTTATGCTGATTTGAGATACAAAATACTGACATACTTATTATAAAAAGAAAAAAAAATGGTTCATCCAGAGTCTTTTTGCTGTATATAAGTACTTGGCCTTTCACATACAAGGTTTAATTAGACCACAATCATCCCATCTTTCGTTATATTATTTTTTAACGTTAAAATCAGGAAGCCAACAATAAAGTTACTTACTTAGCTGTTCAAGAAATAGGGAGGGAACTTCCCTGGTGGTCCAGTGGCTAAGACTCCACACTCCCAGTGCAGGAGTCCTGGGTTTGATCCCTCATAGGGGAACAAGACCTCATATGCTGCACCTAAGAGTTCATATGCTGCAACTGAGACCCAGCACAGCCAAATAAATATTAAGAAAAAGAAGAAATATGGAGAAATAATTGCTATACTGATAATTTCTGAAGTATGCATCTTAATGTTACACTTTGTGTAAGAACATGAACAGCAGACTGGATGTGTATACTTAATAAGACATTCATCTTCTAAAAGCTTATATGAATATTAGCTCCTTGAAGCTAGCAATGCTTTTTCTTCTGTATAGCTTGTTTTTCAGTCTAGTCCAGAATATTGTTCAGTCAATAGGTCATATCTGACTCTGCAACCCTATGGACTACAGCACACCAGGCTTCCCTGTCCTTCATCATTTCCTGGAGTTTACTCAAATTCATGTCATTGAGTTGGTGATGCTATATAATCATCTCATCCTCTGTCACCCCCTTTTCCTCCTGCCCTCAGTCTTTCCCAGCATCAGGGTCTTTTCCAGTGAGTCCACTCGTTGAATCAGGTGGCCAAAGCTTTGGAGCTTCACTTTCAGCTTTAGTCTCTCCAATGAATATTCAGGGCTGATTTCCTTTAGGATTGACTGGTTTGATCTCCCTGCTGTCCAAGGGACTCAAGAGTCTTCTCCAGCACCACAATTCAACAGCATCAATTCTTCACCGCTCAGCCTTTATGGTCCAACTCTCACATCCATATATAACTACCAGAAAAACCATAGCTTTGACTAGACAGACCTTTGTCAGCAAACTGATGTCTCTGCTTTTTAGTACACTGTCTAGGTTTGTCATAGCTTTTCTTCCAAGAAGCAAGCGTCTTATGATTTCATGACTGCAGCTGCAGTCCGCACTGATTTTGGAGCCCAAGAAAATAAAATCTGTCACTGTTTCCATCGTTTCCCCATCTGTTTGTCATGAAGTGATGGGACCGGTTGCCATGATCTTAGTTTTTTGAATGTTGAGTTTTAAGCCAACTTTTTCACTCTCCTCTTTCACTTTCATCAAGAGGCTCTTTAGTTCCTCTTCACTTTCTGCCATAAGGGTGGTGACATCTGCATATCTAAGGTTATTGATATTTCTCCCGGCAATCTTGATTCCAGCTTGTGCTTCATCCAGCCTTGCTTTTCTCATGATGTACTCTGCATGTAAGTTAAATAAGCAAGGTGACAATATACAGCCTTGATGTGCTTCTTTCCTAATTTGAACAGAGTCCGTTGTTCCATGTCCGATTCTAACTGTTGCTTCTTGGCCTGCAAATAGGTTTCCCAGGAGGCAGGTAAGGTGGTCTGGTATCCCCATCTCTTTAAGAATTTTCCACAGTTTGTTGTGATCCACATAGTCAAAGGGTTTAGCATGGTCAGTGAAGCAGAAATAGATGTTTTTCTGGAATTCTCTTGCTTTTTCTATGATTCTATGGATGTTGGATACTTCACCTTCTTATATTTCTTTTTATTTGGGATGGTTTTGGTCACTGCCTCCTGTACAGTGTTACAGATCTCTGTCCACAGTTCTTGAGGCACTCTGCCTACCAGAGCTAATCCTTTGACTCTATTTGTTACCTACGCTATATAATAATAAGAAATTTGATTTAAGTCATACCTGAATGGCCTAGTGGTTTTCCTCACAGAAGTAGTTTAAAAAATGACTATTTCATGTAATCTATATGAATTCCTAGAATGGAGATGATACCTTTATGTGAGGCTTGTAATGAGCTTTAGAATTGAAAGAAACAGATTCAGATATCTAATTATCCTTTGTTACTTAGATCGTGTTTTTTCTGTTCCTTAGATTACTTTTCTTTAAAACATAGATTCTTTTTCTTATTTTCTTAAATAGTTGTTGTGAGGATTAAATGAAATAGTTTACTATTGATTCTCCATTCTTTTTTTTTTCCTACTTTTCTGCGTGGTTCAGCTCTCTGGTATATGAGCAGAATTAGCCATTACCTGCAATCCATTACCTTTACTGAATAGTGACCATCCCTTAATGTTCTTTCCAAGCAGTAATGCTAATTCTTAACCACCAGACCACCAGGGCAGTCCTTGGTATTGTTAAATTTTTACTCTCATTTAAATATATAAAACATATCATTCAGAAAATAATTACCATGACTGTTAGTCATCAAGGTGTTCTAGATGGATCTGCCTTCTTAAAATAAGTATGTATTATTATTAGATTTTCTTTGTGGTTTAAGTTTAGTTGACGTTGGATTTAACTTGCCCCCAGTTGGCTTGGTTTGGTTTAATTTTTGATTTTAACTAGAAAAGCAGATTGTAAAATGGGGGAAATTTTTTAAATCAACCACAATTTCAGGGTATGGTTGACTCTGGAAAGGCATGACTGGAGAATTTATTCATAACGAGTGCAGAACTATTTTGAAATCCTGACTCAACTTTTTTTCATACATTTGTCCATTTGCATGCTGTACCACATATAAGCTTTGGTGTGGAATGACATCCAAATCAATATTCTGAGCTGCTGTTTTGCTGTATTTTATATAATAAAATGCCATTGTAACTTATTTTCTTAAGACTAATTAGAAGTTAAGTTGTACTTCAGGTAAGTGAAGTTTGATAGATATTCTAGTGTGTGAGTGTCTAGTTAGCAGTTGCAAATATAGGACTAAAATTTTTTCAAAACAGTTATCAAAAACTACCAATAGAAATTTAAATCATAGCTGCTATATGTCCAAACAAAATCACCAGTCAGAAAGGTAAATGCACCCCTGAGTGCATAGTAACACTATTTACAGTAATCAAGATGTGGAAACAACCTTAATGTTCATCAGCAGATGAATGGATGAAAAAGATGTGGTGCATGTGTACAATGGAATACTACTCAGCCATAAAAAAGAATGAATGTCATTTGCAGCTACATGGATGGACCTAGAGATTACCATACTATGTGAAGTAAGTCAGAAAGAGCAAAACAAATACCATACGATACCACTTATATGTGGAATCTAAAATATGACACACGTGAACTTATCTATGAAACAGAAATGGACTCACAGACATAGAGAACAGACTTGTGGTTGCTGATTGGGCAGGGCGTTGAATTGGGAATTTGGGACTAGCAGATGCAGACTACTGTATAAAGGTGAAGTCACTCGGTCATGTCCAACTCTTTGCGACCCCACGGACTGTAGCCCACCAGGCTCTTTCGTCCATGGGATTTTCCAGGCAAGAATACAGGAGTGGTTGCCATTTCCTTCTCCAGGGGATCTTCCCGACCCAGGGATCAAACTCTGGTCTTCTGCATTGCAGGCAGACTCTTTACCATCTGAGCCACCAGGGAATCCCACCTGTATGTAGAATGGATAAACAATAAGGTCCTATTGTATAGCACAGGGAACTGTTAGTATATTCAATATCCTATAATAAACCATAATGGAAAAAAAATAAATCACAACTTCTATAAGACTACTTTGCAGTGTTTTTAAGAGATGGTTGTTTGTGAGGATATATGTGTATTCTACAACAAAATCAAATTGCTGGTTAAATGTTTTAGTGTAATGTGAAGGTCTGGATAACAGGTAATCAGGCAAAAACAGGGCCATAGCTAAGTTATTTAACCTCTCTGGGTCTTAGCTTCTTCATTTATTAAGAAAAGTCTTGTTGATTAGATAAACTTCTGTGGTCATTTAAGGTTAGATTTCTGTGACCCAGTTGAGGCTGAGGTAACGTGGATAAGTGGAATTCTTCAGGTAGGGAGTCATTAATTCGGTTATAATATGAACATATTTGTTGACCACCTTCTATGTGCTGTTATACCAAGCATTGCAAAAGTAGTCTTAAGCAGGGACAGCTCACTGCCCATATGGAGCTTACATTCAAGTGGGGATGATAGACCAGAACTAAGTGGTCAGATTTAAGGGACTAGATCTGATAGACAGAGTGCCTGATGAACTATGGACAGAGGTTTGTGACATTATACAGGAGACAGGGATCAAGACAATCCCCATGGAAAAGACATGCAAAAAAGCAAAATGGCTGTCTGAGGAGGCCTTACAGATAGCTGGGAAGAGAAGAGAAGCGAAAAGCAAAGGAGAAAAGGAAAGATATTCCCATCTGAATGCAGAGTTCCAAAGAATAGCAAGGAGAGATAAGAAAGCCTTCCTCAGCGATCAATGCAAAGAAACAGAGGAAAACAACAGATTGGGAAAGACTAGAGATCTCTTCAAGAAAATCAGAGATACCAAAGGAACATTTCATGCAAAGATAGGCTCGATAAAGGACAGAAATGGTATGGACCTAACAGGAGAAGAAGATATTAAGAAGAGGTGGCAAGAATACACAGAAGAACTGTACAAAAAAGATCTTCACGACCCAGATAATCACAATGGTGTGATCACTCACCTAGAGCCAGACATCCTGGAATGTGAAGTTAAGTGGGCCTTAGAAAGCATCACTACGAACAAAGCTAGTGCAGGTGATGGAATTCCAGTTGAGCTATTTCAAATCCTCAAAAGTGATGCTGTGAAAGTGCTGCACTCAATATGCCAGCAAATTTGGAAAACTCAGCAATGGCCACAGGACTGGAAAAGGTCAGTTTTCGTTCCAATTCCAAAGAAAGGCAATGCCAAAGAAAGCTCAAACTACCGCACAATTGCATTCATCTCACACGCTAGTAAAGTAATGCTCAAAATTCTCCAAGCCAGGCTTCAGCAGTACGTGAACCGTGAACTTCCAGATGTTCAAGCTGGTTTTAGAAAAGGCAGAGGAACCAGAGATCAAATGGCCAACATCCGCTGGATCATCGAAAAAGCAAGAGAGTTCCAGAAAAATATCTATTTCTGCTTTATTGACTATGCCAAAGCCTTTGACTGTGTTGATCACAATAAACTGTGGAAAATTCTGAAAGAGATGGGAATACCAGACCATCTGACCTGTCTCTTGAGAAACCTGTATGCAGGTCAGGAAGCAACAGTTAGAACTGGACATGGAACAACAGACTGGTTCCAAATAGGAAAAGGAGTACGTCAAGCCTGTATATCGTCACCCTGCTTATTTAACTTCTATGTAGAGTACATCATGAGAAACGCTGGGCTGGAAGAAACACAAGCTGGAATCAAGATTGCTGGGAGAAATATCAATAACCTCAGATATGCAGATGACACCACCCTTATGGCAGAAAGTGAAGAAGAACTAAAGAGCCTCTTGATGAAAGTGAAAGAAGAGAGTGAAAAAGGCAGCTTAAAGCTCAATGTTCAGAAAACTAAGATCATGGCATCTGGTCCCATCACATCATGGGAAATAGATGAGGAAACAGTGTCAGACTTTATTTTTTTGGGCTCCAAAATCACTGCTGATGGTGATTGCAACCATGAAATTAAAAGACGCTTACTCCTTGGAAGGAAGGTTATGTCCAACCTAGATAGCATATTTAAAAGCAGAGACATTGCTTTGCCAACAAAGGTCCGTCTAGTCAAGGCTATGGTTTTTCCAGTGGTCATGTATGGATGTGAGAGTTGGACGGTGAAGAAAGCTGAGCGCCGAAGAATTGATGCTTTTGAACTGTGGTGTTGGAGAAGACTCTGGAGAGTCCCTTGGACTGCAAGGAGATCCAACCAGTCCATCCTAAGGGAGATGAGTCCTGAGTGTTCACTGGAAAGACTGATGTTGAAGCTGAAACTCCAATACTTTGGCCACCTCATGTGAAGAGTTGACTCATTGGAAAAGACCCTGATGCTGGGTAGGATTGGGGGCAGGAGGAGAAGGGGACGACAGAGGATGAGATGGTTGAATGGCATCACTGACTCGATGGACATGGGTTTGGGTAGACTCCGGGAGTTGGTGATGAACAGGGAGGCCTGGCGTGCTGCAATTCATGGGGTCGCAAAGAGTCGGACACAACTGAGTGACTGAACTGAACTGAACTGAACTGAACTGAAGTGGTCAGAATAATTTCAAAAGTTAGTAAGTACCTGTAATAGGTGATAACAATAAGAAGGGGACCGTCTTTAGATTGAATCTCAAAAGGAGATTTTGTCTAAGGATTCCATCCATGAGCCAGGAATTTAAAGGATATGGGGTCTAGCCTTTAGAAAAAAATAGGTGTCTAGATAGAGGAAATGGTAATTGCAGAGTGTATAGCATGAATGATATTGTTATATTCCAAAAGCTGCAATAGCTGGAGCACGGTGGGTCAACGGCACTAGATGATAGAGGCAGAGGCCTGATGATGTAGAATGTTTAAGTTCATAAGTGGATTTATTTAGTTTATTGTAAGTGTAATAGGAAGCCGCTGAAAGATTTTAAACAGGGAAGTGTTGTGATCGCATTCGTATTTTAAGAAAAATGCTTTTTGTTAACATTTTTGGAATAGGCAAAAGATCAGTTAGATAACTGTTGCAGTGGTCTCTATGGAAAATGATAATAAAAATACAAAAGATGTAGATAAATTATGGAAATAAAAAGCCCTTGTGAGTTTTTAAAATTGTGGATAGGAAGGGGACAAAAGCAGAAAGAGCAAGAGTGACAACAAGCTGTATAAAAAGAATGGTAAGAGATAACTGTACACTATAGAAGACCCAGTAAAGAGGGTGTTCAAGAGAGCTATGGTTAATAATATCAAATATTACAGACGAGAAGAAAAAGGACTGTGCAGAGACCATTAGCTTTAAGTGAAGATTTAGATTATCAGTGACTTTTTAGTGTTTCCTTTCAGTAGTATTAAGGAGAAAAGCCGGAGTTTAAGGTGATAAGACTGAAATCAGTAATGAGGAAATTGAGATGATGTGTAAAGAGATTTCTGAAAACTTAAAAATTTGTGAGGTTATTTGATAATTCATAGAGCAAACAGCACCCATTCCTTTTGGCCATTGTGGCTATTTGGCTCTCAACTGTGGCTTAAGGCTTGCTTGTTTTCACTTTTAAATTTCGATTGTTTTGAGTTTGCCATATCAAAATGAATGATTTCAAATTATACACTAATAAAGCTGATGGCATTAGACACTGTATAAGGTTGAGTTATTCTTCAACACTAATTTATAGATTTTAGTGTATAATAGAGTATATCTATATTTGATAAGGTTTTCTTTGTCCTCACTTTCCACAGAACTAGATTTTTTTTTCATAAATAATAGAAAATGCATTTATTGGGTTGGCCAGCGAGTTCATTCAGGTTTTTCTGTAAGCCGTTACAGAAAAACCCAAACGAACTTTTTGGCTGACCCAGTAGTTCATAGTCTTGTCATTCCTTTATCCCCAGCCAAATGTGAAAAAATAAGAAATTCTAGAATCATAAAGTAGAAACTTTGATTGTTTTATTGCATGGGAAGTTTTTTCATATTATTAAGCATTGAATTAGAGAGTATAAATGGAAAGCTGAAGCTGTCTCTGTGGTTTTAGTAAGACAAGCTAAAGTTCATGTGTTTTTCCTATCAGTTAAAGTGTTAAAAATGATTGAATTAAGATGTACATACATATTCCTGTTCAGGGTGATTTTGGTATAGAATACAAAACTAAGATGTAACGCCTTTGTTTGCCTTTTCGTTGGTGTTGCACCAGCTTATTTTGAAATAATCAATATAGACGTCTCAGCTTCCAAAGCTTATTATTTTTTCTTTATGCCTAGTTCTGTCTCTATAATCCCCATATCTATTGGTCTTATTTTTTTAATTTGTCTTTAGCATAAATAAGTATACAGAGAACACGAGGAAGGAGACAAAGATAAAATGAAACTATTCAAATTAGTTTCAAAATGTTTTTAAATATATATATAGGAATGAATTCAATAAGGAAAGTACAGAATCAATCTGAAGAAAATCATAATGTTTCATTAAATAATGTCAAATACGATCTTATAAATGTAGAGTTATATCATGTTCCTGGCTGGAAAGATGATTAAAATGTCAGTTCTTCCCAACATAATGTATAATTTTCTTAAAAATACCAGTTCAAATTCCAGTGCATTTGAGAGAGTTCTGAAAGGTGAGGTGAGAAAATGAGCTAAGCATAATGATTTTAAAACTTATATAGACTTAGTAAAGTAAGTCCAACAGAGAAGATAAATGTCATATGATATTAGGTATATGTGGAATATTTTTTTTAAAGGGTACAAATTAACAGTCTGCAAAACAGAAATACAGTTACAGATGCAAAAAACAAACATGGTTACCAGAAAGTTGAGGCAGATAGATTGAAAGATTGGGATTGACATATACACACCGCTATATATAAAATAGATAATAATGGCCTACTGTATAGCACAGGAAACTACTTAGTACTCTTTAGTGGCCTATATGAGAAAAGAATCTAGAAAAGAGTGGAGAGGTATATATATATATATGGCTCACTTTGCTGTACACCTGAATTAACACAACACTGTAAATCAACTATACTCCAATAAAAATTAAAAATTAAAGTTTATGCAGAATTTCAGGCATATGTTATAAAGACAGTATAGCATAGTGCTTAAGAGCATAAACCTTGAAGTCAGACTACCTGGGTTCATATCTTGGGTCTACTACTAATTGAGTGCTTTGAAAAGTTATTTATAACTGTGCCTTACATATAGAAAATACTTAATAAATTGTTTGCTACTAGCTTTATAGAAATTAGAAATTTTTTAGGAAAAGGATTAGATAAGGGAAATTTGTCCAACTGAATATTCAAATTAGTTGAATTAAGGTGTATTATAACATTATAAAGTTGCTGTAATCAAAACAGCATGGCTTTATAACACTGAAACTAAAGAATCCAGAAATATTAATAGATCAAAGTATATAGGAGCATCTAAAACATGTTAAAAGGTGACATTTCAAATAAACCAAGGAAAGCTGGTTTTCTTTAACAGTGGTGGGGGCATCATTGAGCCCATCTGGTGGGGGTAAACAAACCCATACCTGAAATTAATACTATCAGCAGAATAAATTTAAGATAGATTAGAGATGTAAAAGCAAACAACAGAGACAGAGAAGAAAACATACTTCTTTAATCTCTGGGAGAAAGGAGCTTTTTGAAAGCAATGTCAGAAACCCAAAAGACTTTTATTTTAATCTCTATGAGATGATAGATGTTAGCTAAACTTACTGTGGTAATCATTTCACAATGTATGTAAATTAAATCATTGTGTGGTACAACTTAAACCTGGATGGTATTGTATGTCAGTTGTCTCTCCAAAAAAAAAAACAACCCCTGGAAAGCATAGAGAGAAATCTGAAAGTCATAAAACAGATCAGTATAGATATGACTCTGTAAAAGTTAACTATTTCTGACAAAAGATACCATGACAAGTCTAAAACCAAAAGAGCAAACTGTGAGAAAATATTTGCATCATTTAAGACAAAGTTAATGCTACTGATATGTAAGAATCCAAGAAAGGTGTATAACAATAGAAAAATTAGCAGAGAATAAACAGAAAAATCTCCCAAAATTTTTTTAACTAATAAACAAGAAAATGCACTCCACTAATTATGCAGGAGCAAAATAAGAAATACCACTTTCAGTGATTGGATTGGCAAAAATTAAAGGAACTTATAACACCCAGTGTTGGCAGGGATAAGAGGACTCAAACATTGTCATCATTGCAGTTGGAGGTGTGGACTGCAGTAAGTAACCTTATTGATTTGTCAGTACCAAGATTTTAACCTTTGACTCATTTCTCCTTCTCTTGACATTTATTCTGCAGAAATAGAAGTGTTAGTTACATAAATATGTATGTATTTATGATACTTGTTATTGAATTTTTTATAAATGTGAGAAGAATTTGGGGAAAATTAGAGTGAATGTTAATAGAGAAGGTTGAATAAACTGTGGAACACAAATTATGTAATAACTTGTAATTATTTAAGGTAAAATTATTCATATGTGTCATATGACTTGAAAGATACTCAAAATCTATTGTTAATTTTTTTTTTACTAAAGAAAGCAAAAGATATGTAAACTTTGAAATGATACAGAAGGAAATTTTTGGCATTGTGTAATTCAGAAGTATGATATTACAAAAGATTAGGTATTAGAAGAAACTGGAGGTTATCCTCTTTTTCTTTACTTGTATATCTCTTTCTTATTTGACTTATGACAGGCACATATCATTGAAAAGATAAAAAGGACAAAGAATAGAACTTCACCTTAGTCTTTAAGTAATAGGTTGCAGGTTTATTTTTTTTTTTTGTAATTGTGTGAGTTTTTGATATGTGGCTATTATAAAACTATCTACTTATGCTAATATGTTTTGTTTGACTTTAGCAATGTCCGACCGTCAGGAGAGTGCTCTTATAGAGCTAATGGTTTGTACAATTCGTCAAGCTGCTGAGGCACATCCTCCAGTGGGAAGGGGTACCGGCAAGAGAGTAAGTTATATTAGTGAGAAATCTAAAAAAAAAAATTAACGACTTAACTGTTTCACATATTTGAATATTTACTGACGTATGTATTCCTAAAAACATGGAATTTTTGTAAATGATACATGCTGTGGTAGTACATCTTATATCCTGTCTACTCATTTTCCAAAAGTAGATTCTTTTCGTCCATGTTGCTATAGCACCTGTGCCTGCTTCTCTTCAGTATCCTAAGAATTTTCACATGCATATTTGTTTAAAGTACAGAAAGGCTCTGAAGGCAAACTATCTAGTTTTGCAAACTCTTCATTCAGCATCTATGTAATCTTTGGACAGTTGACCATTTTCTTTGTTAATTTGCTCACCCATAGTATGAGGCTAATAATGCAGGTGTTATTACTGATAGCTTACAGTGAATGATGTCGGATCCGTAATCTCTGAGGAAGGTTTAGCTTCGGGACCAGGGACCAGGCTTGATCACTCAAGACCTTTTGTGTAGCAGAGTTTTACTAAAGTGAAAAAAGACAGAGAAAACTTCTGACATACATCAGAGGGGGATGGAGAGTGCCCCCCTCACTAGTCTTAGCAAGGCCTTATATACTTTTACCAGACCCACTCCCACAACATACATCTTAAATTAACAGGATTAGAACTAACAAGTGAAAGGTCTTACCAGATCCATTCCCACAACATACATCTTAAGATAACAAGATTAGTCAGAAGGTTCTTGCTAAGAAGAAACATGTCCTCAAACAAGATACATTGTTATATTGACTAAGACAAAGCAATGTAGAAAAAGTTTGTCCTTTTCTCCTTCTTGAGAGCCCCAGACCCCTTCTTCTCAAGGGCTCTGGACCCCTTCCTCCTTGAGGACCTCAGACTCCTTATCAACCTACCTAAGGATTAGATCTTTCATTGCTATTCCAGATGAATTGAGATGATCACAGATGGAAAGACTAGCTCTGGTAGTGTGAAGAAGTAGGCAATTTCCCTTCCCCCCCCCAAAAAAAAGGAATGAAACTGGAAAAATTATCAAAACCCATATCAGGGCTCTGGAAATTCACCACAGATAAAAAATTAAAAAATTGAGAAGTATTTCTAGGCATATCTTAGAGATATTGTATGTTGAGTTCCAGACCACTACAATAAAGCAAATATTACAGTAAAGCTAGGCACATGAATTTTTTCTTTTCTCAATGTGTATAAAAGTTGTATTTATACTATACAATAGTCTATTAAGTGTACAATGCCTTATGCCTAGAAAAATGATGTACATACCTTAATTTAAAAATACTTTATTGCTTAAAGAAAAACACTATCATCTGAGCCTTCAGAAAGTTAGTCTTTTTACTGGTGGTAATTTCTTAAAGTTAGACAACAATGTTTACCTCACTGATGGACTTTTCCTTTCGAAAAATGGTTCTCAGTAGCATGTAATACTGTCTGATAGCATTTGACCCACAGTAGAAGTCTTTCATAATTGGAGTCAGTCCTCTCAAACTCTGCCACAGCCTTATCAACTAAGTATGTGTCATATTCTAAATCCTTTACTGTCATTTCAACAATCATCACAGCATTTTTGCCATGAGTAGATTACATCTCTACTCTAGGAACCACTTACTTTGCTCACCCATAAGAAGCAATTCCTCATCTGTTAAAGTGTTTATCGTGAGGTTTATACATATTTAGACTCCACTTTGAATTCTTTCTCTTATTATTTCCAGCACATCTGTAGTCTGTAGTTCCTTCCTCCACAGAACCCCTTGTACTTCTCAAAGTCATTCATAAGAGTTGAAATCAACTTCTTCAAAAATCCTGTTAATGTTGATATTTTGATCTCTTCTCCTTGAATCATGAATATTTTTAGTGCCATCTAGAATGCTGAATCCTTTTTAGAAAGTTTCCAATGGACTTTGCTCAGATTGATCAGAGGAATCACTGTCTATGGCAGCTATAGCCTTACAAAATTTTTCTTAACTAGTAAAACTTGAAAGTTGAAATTACTCCTTGATCCATGGGGCTGTAAAATGAATATTGTTAGGCGGCATAAAAACAACATTATTCTCTTTGTGCATCTCCATCAGAACTCTTGGGTGACCAGATGCATCGTCAGTGAGCAGTCATATTTTGAAAGGGATCTTTTTTTTGAGCCATAGATCTCAACAGTGGGCTTAAAATACTTGCCAAACCACCGGCTCCAGAAGTTGGTGATGGACAAGGAAGCCTGGCATGCTGCAGTCCATGGAGTCACAAAGAGTCAGACACTACTGAGCAACAGAACTGAACTGAAACCACGTTGTAAACAGATACGCTATCACCCAGACTTTGTTGCCGCATTGATAGAGCATAGGCAGGGTAGATTTAGCATAATTTATGGGGCCTTGATCCATGGGGCTGCAAAATGAATATTGTGGTAGGCAGCTTGTAGCTCAGTTGATTAAGAATCTGCCTGCAGTGCAGAAGACCCAGGTTCAATTCCTGGGTTGGGAAGATCCCCTGGAGAAGGAAATGGCAACCCACTCCAGTATTCTCCAGTATTGCCTGGAGAATCCCATGGACAGAGGAGCCTGACAAGCTACAGTCCATGGGGTCGCAAGAATCAGACATGACTTAGTGACTAAACCACTACCACTAAGGGGCCCTAGGACTCTCAGAAAGGCAAATGAACATTGGCTTCAGGTTAAAGTCACCAGCTGTATAACTATGAAAATCCTAAATGGCATCTTCTTTTAATATAATGCTATTTTATCTACATTGTAAATCTTTTGTTTAGCGTAGCCACCTTCGTTACTTGTCTTAGCTGGTTCTAGATAACTTGCTGCAGCTTCTACATCAGTACTTACTGCTTCACCTTGAAGTCTTATGTTATGGAAATGGCTTCTTTTCTTAAATCTCATGAACTAGATTCAAACTTTTCTCTTGGAGCTTCCTCACTTCTTTCAGCATAGAATTTAAGAGAGGGCCTTGCTTTGTATTAGACTTTGACATAAGGGAATGTTATATCTGGTTTGCTTTTATCAGATCACTAAAGCTGATTCCATATCCTCATAAGGTTGTTTCACTTTATTATTATTTATGTATTCACTGGAGTAGCACTTTTAATTTCTTTCAAGAACGTTTCCTTTGCATTCACAGGTTAGCTACCTGTTTGACTCATAAGGCCTAGTTTCCAACCTGTCTTAGCTTTCAACACTCCTTCCCCATTAAGCTTAGTCATGTCTAGTTTTTGTTACTCAGTTGCTAAGTCAAGTCCAAGTCTTTGAGACCCTGTGGACTGTAGCACACCAGGCTTCCCTGTGTGTTTGCTCAAACTCATGTGCATTGAGTCAGTGATGCCATCCAACCATCTCATCCTCTGTTGTCCCCTTCTCCTCCTGCCTTCAGTCTTTCCCAGCATCAGGGTCCTTTCCAATGAGTCGGCTCTTTGCATCAGGTGACCAAAGTATTGGAGCTTCAGCATCAGTCCTTCCAATGAATGTTCAGAGTTGATTTCCTTTAGGATTGACTGGTTTGATCCCCTTTGCTATCCAAGGGACTTTCAAGAGTCTTATCCAGCACACCGTTCAAACACATCAGTTCTTCAGTGTTCAGACTTCTTTATGGTCCAACTCTCACATCTGCACATGACTGTTGAAAAAACCAGAGCTTTGACTATTCAGACCTTTGTCACCAAAATGAAGTCTTGGCTTTTTAATATGTTATCTAGGTTTCTCATAGCTTCTCTTGCAAGGAGCAAACATCTTTTAAAATCATGGCTGCAGCCACCATCCACAGTGATTTTGGAGCCCAAGAAAATAAAGCCTGTCACTGTTTCCGTTGTTTCCCCATATATTTGCCATAAAGTGATGTTACCAGATGCCATGATCTTAGTTTTTTGAATGTTGAGTTTTAAGCTAGCTTTTTCACCCTGCTCTTTCACCTGCATCAGGCTTTTGATTTAAAGTGAGAAATGTGTGATGAAGCTTCTTTTCACCTGAACACTTAAGAGGCTTATTAGGGGTTAGTAGGGTTATTAATTTCAATATTGTTGAGTCTCAGGGAGTAGGGAAGCCTGAGAGGGAGAAAGATGGGAGAACAGCTAGTTGGTGGAGCAGCAGTGAGGCACAACATTCATCGAGTAAGTTCCCCAATTTATATGAGCATGGTCTCTGGCGCCCCAAAACAAATTAAGTGGTAACATCAAAGATTGTTGTTCACACCAGAACAAATATAATAATAATGATGAAAAAGTTTGAAATATTGCCAGAATTACCAAAATGTGATGCAGAAACACAAAGTGAGCAAATGCAACTGGAAAAATGGCACCAATAGACTTGCTCAAACAGAGTTGTCACAGAGTTCCAATTTGGTGGATTTTTTTTTTTTTTTAATGCAGTATCTGCAAAATATACTGAGGTGTGCTTGTATTCTTGAAAAACTGCTGAAGCTTCAGTTTAAAGCTGTAGGAGTCTACAGCCTTTTTGCCTAGGGTTACAATGCACACAACCCGCAAGCTTGATTGGTGACGTCTCTGGTTTTACCAGACTGGTACCGTATGCAAAAACCAGCATACAATTGCTGTCAGAGAGAAAAGACTCAATACATGACAAGAGGGAAAAGTCCACAACTTTGTCAACTAGAAATGGAAGAAGCACATATAAGAAAAACTTTCACCTATGACATTCAGAGATTGTATCTGCAATTGTTAAGAATAGTGGACCAGCCAAGAATCTAACCATAAAAATACCGGAAATGAGAAAGCCAGAAAAGGTTTCATAAACTCTTCATACCATCCCTGACTGATTGGGAAACCTCAGAGAACCCAACAGAAAATAAAAAGCAAGAAAACTAACAAACTGACTGAACCTCGAATGTGCTCCCTATCCCACAGCAAATCAGGTCTCAGAGAGGAGAAGTCTTATAAATTTGGAGCATTTGAACACAATCTCTGCCAAATCATTGGCTGTGATATGTTGAAACACAGAGGAAACTTCCAGGAAGACAGGTTAAAAAAAAAAGAATAAAATTCCAAACAGAAACCATCCATCATGTGAGAGACAAGTTACACAGTTTCAATTAAGGATTAATTTGTTAAAGTGAAACTTAGGAAAATAATTTTGAAATATGTAGCTGTTACAAGATACCCCAAAATGTCTGCTTTTCTAGAAAAATTGGAGCCATGCCAAAAAAAAAAAAAAAAATGAACAGTAAAGTGTGACCATACTCAGGGGGGAAAGTAGACAATAGAAATGATTTCTCAAGGGCTTCCCTGGTAGTCCAGTGGTTAAGAATCCACCTGCTGGTGCTGGGGATACAAGTTTGATCCCTATTCAGGAAAGATCCCACATGCCTTAGAGCAACTAAGCCCACATGCCACAGCTACTGAAGTCTGAATGCCTAGAGCCTGTGCTCTGCAGCAAGAGAAGCCACCACAATGAGAAGCCCATGCACCACAATGAAGAGTAGTCCTGACTTACTACAACCAGAGAAAGCCCTCGTGCAGCAATAAAGACCCAGGGCAGGTTAAAAAAAATTAAAATTAATTAAAAATGTAAAAAAAAAAAAAACCTTAGAAACAAGAAATGGCTTCTCAGTAGGCCCAGTTGTTGGGTTTAACAGATACTCCAGAGCCCTTTTTGTAAATGTGTTCAAAGAGTTATAGGAAAATATGTTCAGAGAATTATAGGAAAATACGGTAACAAGAAATGAGGAATGAGTAATTTTAATTTTTCAAATGCTAATTTATGAGTTGAAAATTACAATAACAGAAATTTATAATTTATTAGATGAGCTGACCAGATTTTAGATGACAGAAGAAACAATGAACATGAAAGATTAATAGAAATTATTCATTTTGAAAAAAAACAGGGAAAAAGATGAAGAGAAATGACAGAGCTTAAGAAATGTGTGAAACAACATCAAGTGCACCAGATTTGTGTAATGGAGTCCTAGAAAGAAAGGAATGAGAGAAGGAGACAAGAAGGAAAAACATTTAAAGGAATATTAAGAATTGCCAGAGACTTCCCAAATTTGGTGAGAAATGTTAACCCACAGATCCAAGAAATTTATAAAAAACCCAAATAGTGTAAACACAGGTCACGTTGTTGAAAGACAAAAATGAAAAATCTTGAAAGCAGCAAGTAGAAAAGAACTAATGTCGGGGACAGCAGCAATAGATTTAATAGTTTAACTTATCAGAAACAGTTAAGGCCAGAAGACAGTAAAATGACAGTCACCAAAAGACAACAAAATTGCCAACAAAGAATATTTTACAAGTATGAAGATGAAATGAAAACATTCCTATATAAACAAAGATTGAGAGACATGTTTTGCCTTTGAAGAAACACACAAAAAAATGCTTTAAGTTGTAAAGAATGGAAACTGTAATCCACAGGAAGAAATAGAAAGTACTAGAAATGATAAATATGTAGGTGGGTATAAAAGGCTGTTTTGTTTTGTTTTGTTTTTTTGTTTTTAAAGGGGCATGAGATTATTTAAAGTAATAGTACTAGCACTGTAGTGTTAAGATTGTAATATACATAGACATGTGACAATAGCACAAAGAAGCATAAAGGAAATAGAATTCCCTTGTAGTAAAATTGCTGTATTTTGTTGTAATTAATTCATTATTAATTTGAAGTTGTTTGTAATAAGTTGAAGAGCTATTGATATATTGTAATCCCTAGAGCAACCTCTCATACCTAAAAAAGAGAACAAAATCAACAGAGAAAATACAATTGCTTGCTGAAGAATGTTTAATTGCATAGAAGACAGTAAAGAATGAAAAGAAAGGAGGAAAAAAAGATACATAGATAACAAATAGCCAGTGACTGATATAAATTTAACCATATTAGTAATTGCATTAAATATGAACATAGGGCTTCCAGGTGGTGGTAGTGTTAAAGAACCCGCATGCCAGTGCAGGAGACTTAAAAGACATGGGTTTGAACCTTGGGTCAAGAAAGTCCCCTGGAGGAGGTCATGGCAACCCGCTCCAGTATCTTACCTGGAGAATCCCATGGACAAAGAAATCTGGAGGGCTACAATCTATAGGGTTGCAAAGAGTCAGACACGACTGAAGCGACCTAGCACACCCACATGAATATAGGAAAGATTCCAAAAAGTAAAGATTGAGAAAAGTAGTGACTAGGTACGTAATGATAATACGGGATTATTGCTTAATGTTGGAGATGTAAAGTCTGTTCTTGCATCTTCATCTGTTAAATACATACTTAAATATCAGGGGTGAAATAATATACCAAGAATTTGCCTTAAAATGCTACAGGTGGGGAAAAAAAAAAAAACTTAGAGAAATTGATGAAGCAATGACAGAATGTAATCTTGACTGACAGCCCCTTTGGGCTAATTTCTTGTCATTCTGACATACTACCATTTTTTGAGTGCTTTCTTTTAGAGCAAAATGTTCCAGGCTCACTTTCTACCTTTACTGCTTATATTAGTAATCTATTGCTATGTTTAAAAAAATTACAGTAGTTGTCCCTTATCCATCGTTTCTCTTCCCAAGTTTTAATTATCAGTCAACTATGGTCCAGAATATTAAATGGAAAATTCAAGAATAAACAGTTGGTAAGTTTGAAGTTGCATACTGTGCTAGGAAGCATGGTAAAAATTCTCACGCATCCAGCTTTGTCTGTCTCCATCCTACCTGGATCGTGAATCATACCATTGTCCAATGTACTCCACTAGTTAGATACTTCATAGCTGTTGTAGGTTATCAAGTCTGCTATAATAGTATTGCTGTGATTGTGTTCAAATATCCCTTATTGTACTTAATATTGACCTGAATGCACAAGAGTAGTGATGCTAGCGTTTTGGATATGTCAAAGAAAAGCCGTAACTGCTTCCTATAAGTGAAAAGATGAAAGTTCTAGACTTAACAGGGAGAGAAAAAAATATGTGCTGAGTTTGCAAAGATGTTCGTTAAGAATAAATTTCTGTGACATTGTGAGGAAGGAAAAGGAAATTCCTGTTTGTTTTGCTGTCATTCATCAAACTGCAAAAGTGATGGACACAATACTTGATGAGTTCTTAGTTAAGATGGAAAAAGCATTAAATTTATATAAAATATTTTGAAAGAGACCACATTCACGTTTTATTGCAGTATATTGTTATAATTGTTATGTTAGTTACTGTTGTTAATCTCTCACTACGCCTAATCAATTTAACTTTATCATAGGCATGTTCGTGTTGGTAAAAAACATACTATATCAAGGGTTCAGGACAATTAGCAATTTCAGACATCCACTGGGCATCTTGGAATGTATCCCATATGGTTAAGGGGGACAACTGTACTCCAAACTTCGAGGCTTAAAGCAATAAGTATTCATTGTCTCATATAGTTTCTGTAGGTCAGAAATTTGTGAATGACTTAGCTGTTTTTAATTTAAATTCTCTCATAGGATTACAGTTAAGATATAGCCAGGGCCTTAACCTCTGAAGTCTTGATAGTAAATTTGCTACTTCCATAATGGTTCAGTCACATGATTGGCAAGTTAGTGTTTGTTGTTGGTAGGAAGCCTTAGATCCTTACCTTGTTGACCTCTTAGTAGTACTGTTTCAAGGCTGCAAGCCTCCCCCAGAATGAATGATCCAAGAGAGAATAAAGTGGACACTTCTTCTATGTCTTTTATGACCTCGAAAGTCATACAGCATAATTCCCACAGTATTCTTTAGGTTACACATGTCAGTCTTATTCATTTTTGGAAGAGATTCTATTAAGGGCATGAATACTAGGAGACAATGGTCTTTTGGGAGTCACGCTGTAGGCTACATTACCCTAGAACAGGAATCTCCCACGAGCACTAGTTCCGTATGATAGAGAGTAATATGTAAAAATCAGAATCTTGTCACTAAGGATCAGTTCTGTTCAGTCGCTCAGTTGTGTCCAATGCTTTGCGACCCCATGGACTGCAGCACACCAGGCCTCCCTGTCCATCACCAACTCCCAGAGTTTACTCAAACTCATGTCCATTGAATCGGTGATGCCATCCAACCATCTCATTCTCTGTCATCCCCTTCTCATCCCGCCTTCAATCTTTCCCAGCATGAGGTCTTTTCAAATGAGTCAGTTCTTCGCATCAGGTGGCCAGAGTATTGGAGTTTCAATTTCAACATCAGTCCTTCCAATGAATATTCAGGATTCATCTCCTTTAGGATGGACTGGTTGGATCTCCTTGCAGTCCAAGGGACTCGCAAGAGTCTTCTCCAACACCACAGTTCAAAGCATCAATTCTTCAGTGCTCAGCCTTCTTTATAGTCCAACTCTGACATCCATACATGACTACTGGAAAAACCATAGCTTTGACTATACAGACCTTTGTTGGCAAAGTAATGTCTCTGCTTTTTAATATGCTGTCTAGGTTGGTCATAGCTTTTTTTCCAAGGAGCAAGTGTCTTTTAATTTCATGGCTGCAATCACCATCTGCAGTGATTTTGAAGCCCAAAAAAATAAAATCTGTCACTGTTTCCACTGTTTCCCATCTATTTGCCATGAAGGGATGGGACCAGATGCCATGATCTTAGTTTTCTGAATGGTGAGTTTTTAGCCAACTTTTTCATTCTCCTCTTTCACTTTCATCAAGAGGCTCTTGAGTTCTTCTCTTTCTGCCATAAGAGTGGTGTCATCTGCATATCTGAAGTTATTGATATTTCTCCCAGCAATCTATGATTCCAGCTTGTGCTTCATCCAGTCCAGCATTTCTCATGATATACTCTGCATATAAGTTAAATAAGCAGGGTGACAATAATATAGCCTTGATGTACTCCTTTCCTGATTTGGAACCATTCTGTTGTTCCATGTCCAGTTCAAACTGTTGCTTCTTGACCTGCATACAGATTTCTCAGGAGGCAGGTCAGGTGGTCTGGTATTCTTATCTGTTGAATTTTCCACAGTTTGTTGTGATTCACTAAGAATACTCATTGTCAATTGATTATCATTTCCACTAGGCACCATTATATACAGAGCTAAAAAATACATGTATTTATATATACACATTTGTGCTTAAATCATGCATTCATATTAATATTTCTGACTTAAATTTAGTATAACAGAGTTTTTAACCTCTTTGATTTTGTTTTGCATCTTTATTTTTTGGAAATACATAAAAAGTTTACTTAATTAAAAAATCAGAATGTTTAGAGAAGTCTTTCTTAAATCCTTCTAATACCCCTTTTCTACCAGTATCCAATTTTATTTGTTTTTTAATCTCTCCTTCAGTGTTTCATTTTGCAAATATAGATAAATGCATGCACAGATACAGGTGCATGTATTCTTATTCTCCATCCTCTTCTCTTTCAATCTCCTATCTCCTACAAAAGATAGCATATTTTATATGGTGTTCTGTACCTTATATTTTCATTTAACAGTACATAACTTAATTTGCATATTTTTTGTATTTTCTTGTGTCTGAATAGGATTCGTTTTGCATATACACTATTGAGAGTCTTTTTGGTTGTTGCCAATCTTTTGCTAGAAATAATGTGAGGTGAATAACTCTGTATCATTTCATATTTGTACCAAGTGTGTTGGTGGGGTAGATTGCTAAAGTAAGATGGCTGGGGCAAAGAAAAAAAGTGTATACAATTTTGTTGGATATTTTCAAATTTCCCCTTCATAGGTATTATGCCATTTTTGCTCTCCCATTGAAGATTCCATGAGGATTAAATGAGTTCATGTACATAGAGTGCCTGACACAATGACCATTTAATTGATGATACCTATTACCCTAAAATCAATATCCTTAGACCTTTCATACATTGTCTAATGAATTTCAAGACTTCTCAATATTCTAAATACATTTCTATATACATATACATTTCATTTTATATGTATCCCCTTTATGCAAAACTAAGCTTGACACTTGATGGTAGATCATTCCAAAATGTTTATTTTATGTTTTAAGAGGTTGAAGAACAATTGTTGTTCAGTCGTGTCCAACTCTTTGCAACCCCATGGACGCCAGGATTCCCTGTCCTTCACCATCTCCCGGAGCTTGCTCAATGTCCGTTGAGTTGGTGGTGCCATCCAACCACCTCGTCCTCTGTTGTCCCCTTCTCCTCCTGCCTTCAATGTTTCCCAGCATCAGTCTTTCTAATGAGTCTGCTCTTCACATCAGGCTGCCAAAGTATTAGAGCTTCAGCTTCAGCATCAGTCTTCTATTGAATATACAGGGTTGATTTCCTTTAAGATTGACTGGTTTGATCTCCTTGCTGTCTGTGCAAGGGACTCTCAGTTCTCCAGCACCACAGTTCAAAAGCATCAATTCTTGGATGCTTCTTTTTGGTCTAACTCTCACATCCATACATGACTACTGGATAAACCATACCTTTGACTATATGGACCTTTGTTGGCAAAGAAATATCTCTGCTTTTTAGTACACTGTTTAGGTTTGTCATAGCTTTTCTTCCAAGGAGGAAGCGTCTTTTAATTTCATGGCTGCAGTCACCATCTGCAGTGATTTTGGAGCCCAAGAAAGTAAAGTCTGTCACGATTTGCATTGTTTCCCCTTCTAATTGCCGTGAAGTGATGGAACCAGATGCCATGATTTTATTGAAAAGCAGTAAAGCCCCTGAAAGAACAATTAAATAGGAGATCCTGTTCTTTCATATGTTATCAAACATTGAAGTTTACATTTATAAAGTAGCAGTTTATATTGTAATGTTTCTGTCCTGTAAAATCATTCAAAATTATGGTGGTAAATTCCTTCAAACTGCAGAATACTTTGAGAAAATAACTATCCTCACTGAGCCTGCATTTTAATGTTTTATTTTTGGAACCACCTATGGTTTAACTAGTTGAGTACAAGTTAAGGTGAAAGGCTGTAGTCTGCTCAGTGACCACAGGCTATACTCCTCTGTCTCAAATATTGTAACTGGTTTTTTAGAAATGTTTTTGTTTTGATTTAATCTAAACAAGTAGTAATTTATCTAAAATAAGTAGCTATTTAATAAAGGAAGTGTACATGTTTATTAGTAGTTTGAGTAAAACTAGATACTTTCATTTTAGTAGTTTGTTAAGCTTTTCTGAAACTTCTGTTATATTATCTGCCAGTGCTTCATCATCTTGGTAACATTCTAGATGTATAAATCAGTACATTACACTTATTCTTTACACATTTAAATTTATTTCTAGGTGCTAACTGCCAAAGAAAGGAAAACTCAAATTGATGATAGAAACAAATTGACTGAGCATTTTATTATCACACTGCCTATGTTGCTGTCAAAGGTACAGTTTCCATTTTCAGTTTTGTGATAGTATGCCACCAAATTTGCTTACTACACTGTACTATTAAAGTAGTTACATCTTTTTCTTTGCTTCTTCTTCTAGTATTCTGCAGATGCAGAGAAGGTAGCAAACTTGCTACAAATCCCACAGTATTTTGATCTAGAAATTTATAGCACAGGTAGAATGGAAAAGGTAAGAAATTGTAAAATTGAAATTCTGCTGTTATAGTCTGTTTTATTAACTGGATTATTTTATTTTCATGTAATATATAGGCTTATTATGTGACAGATGCTTAGTTTTATTTTTTGTTATTAATCTAAATATCATAGTTTTTTTTTCCTCTGCAGCATCTAGATGCTTTATTAAAACAGATTAAATTTGTTGTGGAGAAACACGTAGAATCAGATGTTCTGGAAGCCTGCAGTAAAACCTATAGCATCTTATGCAGTGAAGAGTATACCATCCAGAACAGAGTTGACATAGCTCGAAGCCAACTGATTGATGAGTTTGTAGATCGATTCAATCATTCTGTGGAAGATCTGTTGCAAGAGGTTGGTTTTAAAGTTAATGTGTACATATAATAATTTTGGCTAATAATTATTCAAGGTAGCTGAGTTTGTAAATTTTTTCCATTTTAAAATTTAGTAGAATTCTCTAACGTTTTCACAGCTTGGCAGCATTATTGCAGTTCATTTTATAAAGATCTGCCTTAGTTACACTTTATTTTTATTTTAGAAAACCTATTTCATAAAGGGCAGGTTTTTTCGTGTTTTTTTTTTTTTAAGGAAGATCTTTTTAAGGCCAGCTTTTTTAACTCATGTTTTTCATTTTCTATTCCTGGAATCTAATTTGCATTTTAATATTACTGAACTATGATGATGTACTAGTGAATAGAACATGAAAATAAAGTGTGCTAATAAAGGATGGCTGCTCAACAGTGGTGTGCCTAGGAAAGCAGCAAGCACCTCCAGCTGGTTATTTTTATAATTATTTCTGTGATTCCTGAGTCTTGCCATCTTCCTTCAATCTATATAAGGCAACCTGGAATTCCCACAGCTTTATATGTCCTGACAGCCAGGCTCATAGAATTTCTTTTTAATAGGAATTTTCCCCTATAATCAATTTTCCCCTATTTTTAATTTTAACTTTTAATTTTTTCAACTATTTTAAAATTTTCATTGTGATTTTGCAGTTACACACGTAAGTGACAGTAAAATCTTTGAAATAACCATTAAAATCTTTAAAGTATATATCCTTCCACTCAGCAGTTTCAAGGAATTTATCCTAAGGTATTAATCAGAAAAGGGTACAAAGTCATGTTTATGACATTGTTTAAAATGCAAAAGTGGTCATGTCTGGGTGTTGGACTTACAGGTGTTTTTTATTTTCTGGTATTTTGCTTATTTGTACTTTCTCATTTAGCAACAGTGAATATGTACTTTTTGAATAATTTAACATAATTTTTCTTTATTAATAGACTTTCATATGAATTTGAGGATGAGTAAATTTATGGTAGTGAGGTGCTATCTGCTTTCTGTTTATAGGGAGAAGAAGCTGATGATGATGATATTTACAATGTTCTTTCTACATTAAAGCGGTTAACCTCTTTTCACAAGTATGTCATTTTATTTAAAGTAGATTTAGTGAATATCCTATATTAGTTAACATAAAACAAACTGATTGTAATGTTTAACATCTGTGTAACAATGGGAAATTTTAGAGAAATATTGAGATGTAAATTTTTTATTATTCAGATTTTCTCAAGATAAATTGAGTATTTTGTTATTATTTGATTACTTACGGAGTAAGATTTATCTTTCAGCATAGTGAATGTACACTCTCCACTGTAAAAACTTGAAGATAATTAGTTTTATTAACAAATTAGATGGGCTTATTCTGTAAGCTAGAGTTTTGTAGATATAATTGTCAGTTCATAGATCTTAGAAAGCTTGCTAAATAAGAATCACAATTTTGACAAAAGCCATAAAAGTTATTTCCATATGCTTTTTTCCCTGAATTGTTCTTGTTTGTCTGTTTATTATTGTGTTCTTACTGTGTAGACAGAACAGTTGGATTTGAGTAAGGAAAAAAGGCTCAGATCAGTGAAATAGGTATCATTTTCAAATTCACCTTTACATATCCCTTGTAATGAGACATGCTTATCTTCTCCATAAAGAGGGGGAAGTAAAGAACTTTGTTGTGAAAAAGAATATTTAGGTATAGCTCTTACTTTAATGAATACTTCAGAGTCATTTCAAAAGCAGTGTCTAAAATCTAAGCCTTTTTTATATATACAAGTACATTTTTGGAGTTCCATGGAGAAACAGACTCATATCTAAAAAAATATTTTGACATCTGAAAATAAAAGTTGACAACCAGTGTCAAAACTCCTTTTTAAGAAAATATTGTGACACTTGAAAATAGAGGTTGACAGCCAGTAATCATACTGTTTTTAGTAGCACAGCTCATGAGAATTTACAATGTCAGTCTTACCTCATTCAGAAGTCCTCAGCCCATATAAACAGCTACACCAAAGTTTTAGAACTATGCCATATTTCCCTTAGCCTGACTTTGTCTTTCGTGTCTTTTGTTATCTCCATCTTGTGATGATTACAGATCTCTTTCAAAAATATGCATGTATTTATACTTTGAAATTGTAAATGAATTTGCTTAAATATACTTTAAAATATAGTAGAAAGAATGGTAACCTTCACTTAAACATATGAAATTTTATTATTATTGATTTCTCTTAATGAATTCCTAATATCAGCTTCTATTCTCTTTCTCTACCCATCTCTGTCCTCTTCTCTCCCTCTCATTCCCCTCTTCCCTCTTTTTTCCTTTTCTCTCTCTCTGTCTCTGTCTCTCCCACTCTTTCTCTTTTTTCTTCTGTTTGGAGACTTGAACGTTTCCTTATGGAACTTTTACACTTCTACTAGAAAATGAAATTACGTTATTTTTCCCCCATTGAAACTGAGCTCAACAAATTTAAACTTTCCTCCACTCTAGAATAAAGTTAATGCATCTTTGTTTATTTTAGCGCCCATGATCTCACAAAATGGGATCTATTTGGTAATTGCTACAGATTATTGAAGACTGGAATTGAACATGGAGCTATGCCAGAACAGGTAGGAGTTTATCGTTATTCCTTCCATGTCATTTTATTTATTTATTTATTTATTTATTTATTTATTTTGGCTGTGCTGGGTCTTAGTTGAAGCTGGCAACTCCATTGCAGGATGCACACGGGATTTAGTTCCCCAACCAGGGATCGAACACAGCCCTCCTGCATTGGGAGCACAAAGTCTTACCCACTGGACCGCCAGCAAAGTCCTTCTGTGTCATTTTAGAAAGCTAAGCTTTTCTGAGATCATGGGGGATTATCAAAAGCCTTTCATGGAAACATAGTTGACAGTTCTTAAATGCAGCCACCTCTTTTGAGAATTATCACCATAGTGATTGAGTGTTACAGATAGGTATATTTTACTTTCAGATTTGAACAGAAAAAAATAGAAAAAGTTTGCTATAATGTAGCAGAAGTTTAATATGAATATTTAATTTTAAAGTAAGTATTGTTACTCTTTTAGGAAGAATACCATTAATTACTCTAGAAGCAGTTTCAAAACTTGATCAATTTAATATAATGAAAATTTCTGATCATGTGTGTTTCAGGCACTGTTCTAGGTATTAATAAGAGTAAGCCTTAGATATGACTTAGTTTTTGTGGAAGAATCATAGTTAAATAAGTTTAGAGGCTTTTAGCAGATTTTAGACTTTTTTGTATTCATATGTAAGTTGGAGTAAAAGTTTCTCTAGTCTGAAAGAGATTTCAGTTATCATACAGAGAATTAAGACTATAATACTTAATTAAGTTGTGAGTTATTAATTAACAATTATAATTATTGCTAATTAACCATAAACAATCTGTTGTTAAGAAGTAAGAGTTACTTTGTACATTGCAGACACTTATTCATATAGACCAAAATATTAATACTATCCCCGTGGTTAGGTACAGATGATGTTTAAGGATGAGTTCATCGATTCCTGTTTTGGTAATATGGTATGCTTAGATGACACTGCGTTATACTAAAGCAATAAGAATGTCAATAGATGTAACAAAATTACTAATTTATGTTACAACTTAATTGCAGAAACAATGCTTTATTATTGCTATGATTAACTCTTAAGTTGCCTTAATTCATGTCTTTGATCTCTACTTTGTAGGCACTCTTAATAACAAATGTCCCTGATTGTATTAGATGTTTCATTACAGTTTGTGCGAAAATGTTGAATATTTGACCCCTTGTTTGTTCTTCACTTATTGTTGACTCTTCCAACTTTCATCCTCTTTTTATCTCAAACTTTTCAGTAGCCTACATGCAATTCACTGATACTCTAAGCTGTGCTTCAGAGTTGAAATGATAGAGTTAAGATAATCTTGTTTTGGTCTACTTATTTTCCTCAAGAAGAGAATAAGAATAGCACTTTGCTGTTTTATCTGGAGATATAACTAACTATATCTAAATTTATTTTTAATTCTCAATACCATCATTTGTCAGTGATCTTTTTTTAATTTATTTATTTATAATTGAATGATAATTGCGTTATAGTCAGTATCATTTTTTGTATTAGACCTGACTTGTTATAGTCTCACAATATTTTTTGGTGATTATGCTGTTTTTCTGTTATTTATTTGTACTACATATGCATTATTTACCCCATCTTATTTTAATTTCTTTGAGTAAAAGAACATATTTATGTGACATTTGCTTTAGCTTTGTTAACTTCTTAGACACGTTCTTTAAACTTTAATCATGGGTATGCGTTTTGAGTACATCACTACTAGATTGTACTCTTATTCATTTTAGCAGTTAGAAATTATTTAGCTTTTAGCAGCTCTTAGAAACATCTCTTTATATACCCAGTATTAAAAATCCAAAATGTGAATTCAGTCATTTCTTCATAGGACCGTGAAAAAAAAAAAGTAGAAGTGTTAGTTGCTCAGTTGTGTCCAACTCTTTGCGACCCCATAACTGTAGCTTGCCAGGCTCTTCTGTCCATGAAATTCTCGAGGCGAGAATACTGGAGTGTGTAGCCATTGCCATGCAAGCTTGCTTTTTTAGATTCCAGTTCTGTTCCTTTCATTTAGAATCCAAAATATATGTCAAAAAACTACCACAATGTGTACTATTATTAAACCTCAGTTATGCTTAACATTTTGAAGATAGATTAAAATTTATTTACCAACTGTTTTGTGGAACTGTATTGTCCTTTTATGTTTGACTTCATTTTCTGTGGTTAACCATTTCACGAGAAGTTTTACAGTCCCACTCTTCGGGATTAACTGAACTCTTTTTTTCCTTCCTCTTTCCATGATCTCCTTTCAGTGCTGTTTTAACTATTGTAGTAGAATATGTAAAACCAAATTTTAAAAAATCTAGCTGTTCTTAAAATAGGTTTTTAAAGTTGAATTAAAAAAAAAGTTATAATAGAAAAATTAACTTATTTCCTTTAGTTCATCAGTTGTCTATTTCCCATAGTTGCATACTCACGTTTGCACTTGCTCTCTCCCTCTTTCTCTCTTCCTCCCCATATAATAATATGCATGTGTAAAAATAAATATTAATAATACTCTAGAATTTTTCTCCAGCCCTGGATCCAAGTCATAATAATGCATTACATTTTTGTAATATCTTTGGGGGTTTTTTTGGTCTTCTTTAACCTGAATGGTCATTCAGGCTTGTCTTTTATGACATTTTGAAGAGTACAGACCAGTTATTTTATAGAATGTTCTCCATTTAGTTTTGTCTGATCTGCATGTTTAGATTTAAATTATACATTCTTGGCAGGAATGCTACATAAATGATACTCTGTTTTCAGTGATCACATCAGGAAGCACATGATGGCAGTTTGTTCAGTATTGGTGATAGTTAATTTTGATCACTTTAGTAAGTGAGGTCTGCCAAGTAACTCCTGTGTAGAGTTGCCGTGTTCTTTTTTAATTCGTTAAGTAATCTGTGGGAAGATTCCTTAAGACTGTGTATATAATCCTGTTTCCTATCAAACTTTAACATAATAATTTGAGCATTCATTTATGATTTTGCCTGACTTGTTTGTTACTATGATAGTCACAGAATGGTAACTTAAGTGGTGATTTTCTGTCTTTTATTTTATGTTTATTTGTTGGCCCTCCGCTGTAAGAAAGAGCTTTTCCTTACTCCCAATAGTTATTTACTTATGTATTTGTTCATTAATTTACCTTTTTAAATTTTAAACTTATTTTTAAAAATTTAGTAGCATTATGGACTTATGGTTTCCTGTTTTATTCCTATTCTGTTCATCTGGTCAAAACAGTACTATGGTTATTTATTTTGGTGCTCAAGTTGTTGTAGATTTAGCCAGACGGAATTTCTTTCCAGCCTGCTCCTGTGTGCTTTAAATATCTTTCTGAGCATTTCCATACTTTCTGGCTCAAGAATATGTTCTAAGGTCTGTTTAGGCCCTGCCCTATGCTAATGAAACTTACTGCAACTCCTTGACACAGTAGTTATTAGCTTGTATAGAATGCGCATTTCAGAATTTAGTGTAGTATTTCTTCATACTTTTTTCTTTTTTTGGGTAAAAAAATGAAGGCAAAAAAATTTAAATATTTAAATTCTTATCCTGTTTTGTATTTCTTGTTAGTATATCTGTAAGTTATCTGAAACTCTTCTTAGGCAACATCAGAGAAAAATTAAATATTAAAATTCTGCTTTAATACATAGTTCCCAGAATTATCTTTCCATATTCTAAAAATTGAAAGCCAAGAAACAGAAATTCATAAATTGTTTTGGTAAAGATTTGCTATATAGCAATAGTGTTATTAAACACATAAAAAAGGAAGTTAATCATGTCAGTAACTTTGGACCTGTCAAGCCATCAGTAATAGAAAATTTTAGTTTTGTGTTTATTATGTACCATGTACTATTTTAAGTCTTTATATGCATACATTTGTTGAAGCCTCCTGACAACCCTATGGAATATACATTGTTATTCTCATTTTATTGATTATTAAACTGAAGCAAACAGACATTAACTTACCCGAAGTCTCATAACTGCTTCATACCTTCTTAAAGCTTTTAAATTCTTTTCATTGTCTTTTCAAATTTTCTGCTGCTAGTTTGCTACTACTGTTTATAGTATCCCATGCCTTCTGATGTTTGTCCCATGTCAAACTCTTATTATTTTGCATTTTTATATTTTTTCCAAACTTCTTTTGTATTTTTCTAGTGAGAATTATGGGGAGAGATTAGATGCTGGTACTTTATCATTGTAAATTGAAAATCAATACATTTCTTTCTTTCTTTCTTTCTTTTTTAATTTATTTTTGGCTATGCTGAATCTTCATTGCTGCACAGTCTTCTGTAGTTGCAGTGAATGGGAGGGAGCTGCTCTCTAGTTGCAGTGCATGGGCTTTTCATTGTGGTAGATTCTCTTCTTGCAGAACACAGGCTCTATGAGTTTCTAGAAGGTTTCAGTAGTTGCAATTCCTGGACTCTTAAGCAGAGACTCAGTGGTTATGTGCATGGGCTTAGTTGCTCCTGCAAGATGTGGCATCTTCCTGAAACAGGAATCAAACTTGTCTCCTGCATTGGTAGGTGGATTCTTTACCACTGAGCCACCAGGGAAGCCCTCAACATATTTCTTTAGACGTAACATAGTATATGGAGTTAAGTTTAATTTTAGTCAAGTTATTGCTTATGATTATAATAAGGCTTATTATATAAATATTGGAACCTTGTTTTCTTCAGAAGTATATCGATGTAGTCATGCTTTCCTTGAAAGACTACATACTTATTTCGTTGACTGGGCATAGAAATGTTTTCACTTACGAACTTCTGACTATTCTTTGGGCATGCCATATCAGAACCTTTTGGAACATCTTCACGACCCTTCCACACACATCCACTTAATTCTCTGATCCTAATGGACCAAAAATGTGTTTGAGGTTCTGGAGGTATAAGGATATCTTGGGAGCAGTGTTTAACCTCAAGAGACTTTTGATCTTTTTAAAAATTCTACCTCCTTAATATCTCTTCCTGTCATCATTCTTTTAGCCCTACTGCTATTTCCTTAGTTTCATCCTTCATATCTTCTCTCATGGATCATAGTAATAGCTGCCTGTTTTGTCTTAGTAACCTGAGTTTCATCCTCTGTCCAGTCTAGGTTCTATTCTAGTAATTTTCAACTATATGTGTGTGTCAGAAAACGTTACGGAGTTGTTGTTGTTTTTTTTAATACTGACATACTTTCAAATACCGTTCTGAGAATAAATTAGTGTGATCCTTTTGGAAGGTTATTTGTCATTCTCTATCAAAATTAAAAGTGGGCATACCTTTTATTGAGTGTTTGTAGTTTGAGGAATTTAGACTACAGGTATGTACTTGGACATAGGTACAAAGGTGTTCATTGCAAAATTACTTATAAAAATTTAAAACTTAAAATAATTTTAAATGTCCAGCAACAGAAAACTGGTTGTCTGTGGAAGGACTGTTTTGAGTCTGTATAATACTGTGTAGTCATAATTAAAAGAGTGGGGTTGATATTATTTGTTCTGTAATATTCTCTGTGAGAAGACATTTTACGAAAAAGGCAAGGGACAGAACAGTGTAAATTTAAAAGGATGATAAGATTTATATATACATGTACCTTTTGATTGACAGACTATTTCTGGAATGATAAATAAGAAATTAACAGTGACTTTAACAGTGGCTTTCTCAGTGGAAAACTAGAGATTTTTAGTGGTCAAGAAACTTAATTATAAGGGGGTAGGTAATTTAGGAGTTTGGGATTAAGATATACACAGTACTATGTGTAGAACAGATAACCAACAAGAACCTTCTGTATAGCACAGGGAACTATACTCAGTATTTCATAATAACCTATAGGGAAAAGAATCTGAAAAATCTGTGTACACACACACACGTATGTATTACTGAATCACTTTGCTATATACCTGAAACTAACACAACTTTGTCAATCAACTATACTTCAATAAAAATAAAAACAAAAGTATATTGTTGTACATTTTACCATTATACTTACTGCTTTTTAAGTTTAAAAACCAGCTGTTTAAGACCAGTAAGGTAAGGTATGGGGGAGGGGCAAGATAAGGGTATGGAATTGATACAAACTACAATATAAAAAACAGTTGTTTAGTAATAAACACTGGCAAGTGAAACTTGAGAAATACGTGCCATTTACAATAGCACCAAAAGACGCGAAATACTTAGGTATAAATCCAACAAAATATGTGCAGGGTATGTATACTGAAAACTATAAAACACTAATGATAGAAATCAAAGAAGATTTTCATAAATGAAGATATATTGAGTTTGTGAATTACAAAGCTCTGTGTTGTTTAAATGTCAATTCTCCGCAAACTGATCTTAGATTTAGCACAATTCTGGTTAAAATCTCAACAAAATGTTTTTGTAGAAAGTGACAACTTGATACTAAAATTTATATGGAGAGAAAATAAAATAACCAAAAGAATGTGTTAAAAATGAATGAAGAAGATTCACTCTACTTGATTTCAAGACTACAAAAAGTTTTAGTGTAACACTAAAGAGAGGATAGACATAAATAAATCAAAGGAACAGTATAGAGAATCCAGAGATAGACCTACACATATATGGTCAATTGATTTTTGAAAAACGTGTCAAAGCAGTTCTTTGGAGAAAGGATGATCTTTTCAAAAGTGGTGCTCAAATGGCTGGATATCCATATGCCAAAAAAAAAAAAAAAAGAATCTCAGTTCATTTACTTAATTCAAAATAGACCATAGACCTAGAACACGCAGGCTTCAGTAGCTGTGGTTCCTGAGCTCTGGAGCTCTGGCTCAATAATTATGTGCAAGGGCTTAGTTACTCCTCCGCATGTGGAATCTTCCCGAAACAGGGATCAAACTCACGTTCCTGCATTGGCAGGCGGACTCTTTACTACTGAGCCCTTTTATTGTTTGAATATTTTGCTTGAGTTTTTCAATCTTACAATTGAAAAAAAAGTTTATATAGTATGCATATTGGTAATACAACAGTGGATGATCTCTCATTCCCAAAACACATGTAGGATTTAGGAATCTCCTTTTTATTAAATAATTTTTGCTACTTTATGATCTGCTTCCATGTTTGTGCTTTTCTTGCATTTACTCAAAAATATTACTGTAAACTTTACTCTTTGCCACATTGATTCTTACTCATTGTTATACAGTAAAACTGACTTGTCTTCCTTCCTATGTGACGAATTTTAACATATGTATAGATTATGTGGTTACCACCACAATCAGGATGCAGAACAGTTTCATCATCCCCAAAACTTCACATTATCCCTTCACAGTCATATGCTTGCACCACCTACATACGACTACTGGAAATCACTCATCTGTTTTGCATCACTATGGTTTTGTCTTTCTGAGATTTCCAAATAAATGAAATTTTATAGTATGAACCCTGAGCATAATGCCTTTGAGATTAATCCAGGTTATAGTGTGAGTTGGTTTGTTTTTACTGCTCATTGTTAGTCCATTGTGTAGATATTTATGTTGGTGAAAAAGCAATTGTGGTTTCAAGCCATAAATTTTAAATCATTATAGCTAGGCTCAAACAAGTCTTTATTATTCAAAATAGAGACCACTACAATCAACACATTTTTGCCAATGAGAAATAAGTTTGGTTATTCCTGTAACATAAAAAAATCCATGCTTCAGGATTTCAAGAACTCTTGGAAAGCATTTTCTGCCTCCTGCTGATTGTGGAAGCATTTTCCTTGCAAAAAGTTACAGAGATGCTTGAAGAAGTGCTAGTCAGTTAGCTAGAGGTCAGGTGAATATGGAGAATGAGGCAAAACAGCATAGCCCAATTAGTTCAACTTTTGAAGCATTGGTGTGTGACATGTGGTTGGATATTGTCATGGAAAAGAATTGGGCCGATTCTGTTGACCAATGACAGCTGCAATTCTTGCATTTTTCGGTCCATCTCATTGATTTGCTGAGCATGCTTCTCAGATGTAACGGTATTGCTGGGATTCAGAAAACTGTAGTGGATCAGACTAGTAGACCACCAAAGAGTGATCATGACCCCTTTTTGGTGCAAGTTTGGCTTTGGGAAGTGCTTTGGGGCTTCTTCTTGGTCTAACCACTGAGCTGGCTATTGTCAGTTGTCATATAAAATGCACTTTTCATCGCACATCACAATCCAATAGAGAAATGGTTTATTGTTGTTGCATAAAATAAGAGAAGACAACACTTCAAAACGATTTTTTGAATTTATAGTCAGCTTATAAGGCACCCATTTATGGAGCTTTTTAACCTTTTCAATTTGCTTCAGATGCCAAACGACCATAGAGTGGTTGATGTTGAGTTCTTGGGCAACTTCTCATGTAGTTGTAAGAGGATCAGCTTCAGTGATCCTCTGAATTGGTCATTGTCGACTTCCGATGGCTGACCACTGCACTCCTCATCTTCAAGGCTCTTCTCTCCTTTGCAAAACTTCTTGAACCGCCACATGCTGTATGTTCGTTAGCAGTTCCTGGGCCACATGCGTTGTTGGCGTTTCAAGTTGTCTTTGCTGCTTTACAACACATTTTGAACTCCAGTAAAAAAATCGAATTTGCTTTTTGGGTAACATAATTTCCCTAATCTAAAATAAACAGCAAGTAACAAGTCTTTGGCAAAAAAAACATACAGCAATAAATGTGCATTAAAATGGTGTACACCACAACCACATTTATTTAAGAATGTATTCCAGTATCAAATGGCAAAGTTCAGCAGTGCAAAACTGCAGTTACTTTTGCACCAACCTATGCATCACTGTTTTTAGTCATTCAGTTGAAAATATTTGGGTTGTTTTCAACTTTTGGCTATCACAATAAAAAGCACTGTAAATATTTGTGTACAGTCTTTTGTTTGAATGTAAATTTTCACTTCTCTAAATTCCCAGGAGTGTAATTGCAGGGTCTTATGGTAAGTACATGTTTAACTTCATTAGAAACTGCCAAGCCATTTTCCAGAGTAACTGTACTATTCTGCATTTCTGCCAGCAATGTATGAAAGTTCCAGTTGTTCTGAATTCTTATCAGCACTTCATATCGTCAGCAGTTTTTACTCTAGCCATCTGAGTAGATATGTATTGGTGTTTCACTATATTTTTTAATGTAAGTTTTCTTAATGCTAATGATGTTAAACATGTTTACATGTACTTATTTGCCAGCCTTATACCCTTTTTCATGAAACCATGTTGGTTATTAATTTTTACCAGAAAGGATCTTTTTTTTCATGTTAACCAACTCTAAATATGATAAATAAAAAAGACCAGTTTTGGATATTAGAAGCAGACTAGTACTAAGTTCAGTTCATTCTTTTGTCATGCACTTGTCCACTAAAAAAATTTGATCATCCTTCCCCTTAAAGTGTCTTACAAACAGAAAAAAAGTAAGAGTCTTAATTTATCCCAATCATTATGTGGATTTTCAGAATTTTATTACTTTGCCAGGCAAAGGGGGGACATGGTAGGCTAGTGCCTCAAGAACTGTGCCCCCAGGTTTTCAGATTTTTAAACATGTCCAGTATATGTAGATGATACATATCTACACATGCATATATATTACATGAACATTTTTCCCATTCTTATTATAATAATAATTTTTCCTATTATTAGTCACTTGTCAGATTTTATTTTCCAGGCAAATTCAGTTTTGCAAAACTTTAAACTTCCTAAGATTTTCTATCTCTTTAGTCTTCACTTACATGTAATAAATACAGTTCACCTTCATCTCCAAGATATATCATTAGTTATAGGTTGAATGATTCTCAGTGATTCAATCTGCTAATCAAAGAGCTAGCTCCTTTAAATAGATTAAAGTAATTATTTTTTAAAAAGGGCCAATAAAAAAGAATTTTTATGTTGGTTAGGGTAATACTAGCTGCTATAATAATCTTAGTATCTCAGTGGCTTAACACAATAGAAAGTAATTTCTCACTTACATAACCATAAAGCACAATTACGGGAAGTAGGTGTCACTGCACAGCCAAGTCATTCAGAGACCCATGGTCTCCTGGATTGTTGGTATCCTGCTGGCAGATAGGGGAGGAAAGGGTGAAGCAAGCAGTCCTGCTTCTTAACTAATTTTTGCCCAGAAGTGTGCAGTATACATTACTATGTCCTTCCAGGAACATCATTACCTTGTGCAAAAATGAGGTCAGAAGAGTAGGGTTGGAAGAAATTCTTAGTCATCAGACTAATACTTGGTATTACTCAGTTCAGTTCAGTCACTCAGTCATGTCTGACTCTTTGCGACCCCATGGACGGCAGCAGCCAGGCCTCCCTGTCCATCACCAACTCCTGGAGTTTACCCAAACTCATGTCCATTGAGTCGGTGATGCCATCCAAGCATCTCATCCTCTGTCGTCCCCTTCTCCTCCTGCCTTCAATTTTTCCCAGCATCAGGGTCTTTTCAAATGAGTCAGCTCTTTTCATCAGGTGGCCAGAGTATTGGAGTTTCAGCTTCAGCATCAGTCCTTCCAATGAACACTGAGGACTGATATCGTTTAGGATAGTTGGATCTCCTTGCAGTCCAAGGGACTCTCAAGAGTCTTCTCCAACACCACAGTTCAAAAGCATCAATTCTTCGGCGTTCAGCCTTCTTTATAGTCCAACTGTCACATCCATACATGACTACTGGAAAAACCATAGCCTTGACTAGACAGACCTTTGTTTGACAAAGGCCTCTGCTTTTTAATATGCTGTCTAGGTTGGTCATAACCTTCCTTCCAAGGAGTAAGCGTCTTTTAATTTCATGGCTGCAGTCACCATCTGCAGTGATTTTGGAGCCCAAAAAAATAAAGTCAGCCATTGTTTCCACTGTTTCCCCATCTATTTGATATTATTAAAAGATCCTTTCCAGAGTCAGAGCAGTGTTAGTCAAGAAAAGGCAGGACTGCCCTGCTCCTAGGTTAGAATTATCTTTCGGCTTTTTCAGTTTTTAATTGCTTGTCTTTCCTGTTTTACCTGTACTACAAAAAGGTGAAGTTGCTAAATAAAAATGACTTTCAGATTTAGGATAACATTGCTAGTATAGGAGATAAAAATCAATATGATTGATGTAAAGGCTGGAAGAAAGAGTTCTGAATTTTCCTTTGAAGTGTGATCAACTATATTGTTACATAATTATAACTGTGAGAAAGCAAAATGTTTCCCAGTCAATGAGAGTGAGCTTTTTATTTTAAAATAATACTGTGGAGCCCTTCTGAAGTAAACATATGATGAATACCATTGTATTGAAAATTAAAATGGGGGTGCTGTATTGGAAATAGGTATTGAAGTGACCTGTTTCTCTCTTCTAAATCTAAGAAACTTGTGCACAACTTTGAAATACGTTTTGAGTAATTCCTAGTATATAGGTCATAGAAATGTAGAATGAAAAGAAATGATACTTGTAATGATTAGGATAGATATAACCAAAATTAAGCAGATCTTCAACAATACTTTTTTCCATGTCTTAATTTCCCATTGATTAATGTTCTTTGTATATTACTTTTCTAGTAATCTAACAGCACAGATAGTTTCAAATTCAAGAAAAAGTTTTAAATCACACAAACCACTTCAGTACTTTTTTTATAAGGTAGAACTTATCAGAAGGTATCTCAGGACCAGAAGTGTACTATATTGAGTATCTTCTAAGTGTAGTAAGAGGACTTCTTTAGCATTAATGTTCATAAGTTGATGGTGTTTCAGTAAGTCTTATTTCTGGCATTCTGACATAAATCAGGCATTTAATTATCATGTTTAATAAAACCTTGACATCTCATTAGTATTGTATGAAAAGCAGCACCACTCATCCTAGTTCTGATGAGTTATTTTCAGAGCTGAGAAGATACACTGGAAATATCTTTTATTTAATGTGATCTGAAACCTGAAATTTTTAAAGTAAAACAAATTAAATTTCTACTTCCTGAAGCATTCCACTTACTGATTTCTCTTTTGATTTATCTTATACATATATTCATTCTTATGATTTTTAGTCTATCTAGAGGGGAAAATAATAGAGACGCTATAATAATGGAGTATCATATCTGATATTCTTTATTGCAGTAGAGATCTATCATGTATTCAAACAAAAATGTTAATAAAAGACCTATCCAAAATGAAATTTCCTTTTTTATTATGATAATTAACTTTTATTTTCCTAAATTCTACTGTTTGCCTTGCTGAAATATATGGATTAACATTTTACAGAATAGGGTTCAGCCCTAATAAAAAATGAAAAGGTGCTCATCTCCATTGATAATTAGAAAAATATAAATTAATACCACATTAAGATACTACTCATACATAAAATAAAGTCACCAGATGTAAAATATGTGATGATATCAAATGTAGATAAAAACATGGAGCCACAAGAACTGTCAAAGAATATTAGATATAGCCACTTTGGACAAAAATTTGGCACTATCTCCTGTAAAGTTAAATACACAGATACCCAGCAATCCTGTTCTCAGAGCAGAGATTCTCAAAATGTGGTTCAGGGAGGCTGGGAGATTTCCAAGGCAGGCTCGTAAGGTCAAACTATTTTCATAAAAGAGAAAGGTGTCATTTGCTTTCTCTCAAAGTGCAAATTGAAGTATTTGGTGTTGTATCAAAGAATATCCACATTTATCTACAGACACTAATCTGTGACAGTATTTTCTTCACATACGTCAGTCATTAAGTTTTATGTATGTTTATGCACATTTCTGTATGAGTGTTATATTTCATATTAAAAACTCTTAAAACAAATTAAGTAATTATTTAAGTGTAACATTTGGATAAAACAATTTCTTCAATCTCTTCTTAAAAATTTGACTGAGTAAAGTATTCATGACAATGCATTTTTGTGTAAAGCATAGTGTATTCGGGTCCATATTTATTGAGATACATTGTATCTGTATTCTCCAGATTGATTGATTGGTTTGTCTTTTTTAACTAAATATTATTTGGTGCATTCTTATTAATTCTACAACTATTTGGACTTGAAACTTTATTGTAAGATAAAAACTGTGATAAATATTGTTCTCAATATTGTACAAACGTAAATTATGTCTCATTTGTTTGAATTTTTTATTTGATACAGATAGTCGTACAGGCACTGCAGTGTTCCCATTACTCGATTCTTTGGCAGTTGGTGAAAATTACTGATGGTTCTCCTTCCAAAGTAAGTAAGAGTTTCCGTAGGCAGAAGGATTATTACTAAAGCAAATTAATCTTGCTTAACTCATTATATTATTTTTATTATTATAATTTTAATAAAATATAAAACTACTGTTATCAATTCTTGTTTTATCCTGAACATATATATGTATATATATTTTTTTACATCTTTGAAAGATAAAGTTTTCCAAGCAATAGCCAGAGTTGTATGTATACATGAAGTTTAAATTATTTTAAGAAATAACTGTACTTGAAACCACAAGAGCTTTGATAGGTAATGTGCTGTAAGAGAATAATATTGAAAGACAACAGTGTGTAGGTTTCAGTTCTGGCATTATGGCACCTTGGGACCCAAACTAAACAACACTTTTGTTTTTGAACATTTTAAATCATTGGGGAAAATATATTTTTTTTAATTTTTAATTTACCCATGACCATGCAAAACAAAGGGAAAATACAAACCAGAAGTTAAGTGAAACTCAGATCCAAGAAAGTCAAGCAGAGTACTAACACCTACTTAACCTTAAGGATATTTTCTAATCTAGGCAATTCCCAAAGCCCTCCTGAAGAGGAATGTCTAATAGGTAGCATGTCCCTTGCTAAAGTTGGGATCCCAAAAAGAGCTACTCCCAGCATAAGGGTAAATTAGAAATAAACTCATACCAGTTCCATTTATGAGGGAATAAATAAGATTTGGATTTAAAATGTTCTATAATGGTAGTATCCCCAAGCACCTAAGAGAATCAAATATAAATCCTTTCTGAAGGAAGTTGCCTCAGAGTTTTCCAGAGTTTTAAGAAAAATGAGCTCATATTAAAAAACCAACTTTACTGAAAAGAAGACTAGAAACCATGAAGAAATTCAGACTAAAAAATATTTTATACATTGCAATTATCTGACATAAATACAAAACCAAATATATTTCAATTGTTTCATGAAATCAAAGGGGCTTGAACATATGCACAAAGAGCAAACACTTGATAAAGAACCAAATAAAGAGACTGTGATGTTTACATATTCTCATCTTAACAAAACAGAAGCTATTCAACCAGTAACAATGTTAATAATACATTTCCATATAGAACCAACTGCTTGATACAGAGTATTCTTTTCTCGGAGAAAGAATTTTTTTTCTTTTTGTCTTTTCCATTGAACGATTTGAGGATTTCTTTGCCTTTGGAAGTAATTGGGGGTTTTGTTCATTTTCAGTTAGAAGGAGGTTGATATATTTGTTGGCTTCTTGGTTTTTTTCTATTTTATTAAAGGTTTTAGTCTTGAAAAGCAAAAATCAAGGTTGATCTTCTTTTATTGGAAACAAAAACCACTTTAAAACTATATAACATTTTCATGTTTTTTGAAATATTCTTTTATATGAAAAGATTAAAGGAGAGTGTATATATGTAAGTTAAAATTTGAAAGCAAGAGTTTATATGTTATACATAATTAGTTTATTTGAATTTTTCACTTAGTTTATTTGACTTTTATATTCAGTTTTTCCACTGAGATCATTTTGATTGAGTTATTTGTATTTTAACTGAATGTTGATAACTGCATTTTAGTAAATTTGGAATATATGCTAGCCTAAAACTTTAGCATAATTAGTGGTTATTTCCTTCATTTAATTTAAATTTTGTCCCTTTACAATTAAATTCCATATTTAGAGTAAAAATCTATTGTTGGACCTCCTTCTTTGAATATTTTGTTTTTTAACCCCGACCAGAACGCATATCGAACGCATACCCCCCTGCATTGGAAGCACAGAATTTTAAACACTGGACCAACAGGGAAGTCCAGAATATTTTGTTTTTTTAATCCTGTTGCAACAGAGCTATTTTGAGATTCTTTGCCTTTCTGTTTAACATTCATCTGATACATTCTCCTAATGAAAATAGCTTCCTTTTTGTCTTTAGTCATTCTACTGATTCTGTTTTTGTCATTGCCACAATGGCAATGCAGATTTCATAGCCAACACTGGTTTTGTTTATTCTGGAAACAGTGCCCTAGCATCTTTTAGATGCTTTAGTGTTCATTGATTTCCATTTTGGTTTTGTGTGCATTTATATCACATGTGAAATTCTCCTTACTTGGCTGTCTCTCAGGATGTTTCTTCTCACTTTGAAGTTGTTGGTAATTTTTGCAAACCAAAGTATATTTAGTAATCATGTATTGGTTGTGTCTATAGTTTAAAAGTGATTCGCTCAAGTGATAACCTTATAAAACATGAATCTTTAGGATACACACAAACTTGAAAAATTAATCTTCCATTGCTAATATTTTTTCTTTTAAAGTAGTTATTTTAATGATTCTTATTTATAATAATCACAAGATCAAGCACTGTCAAACTTTCTAATCCTCTATATGATATAGGATATCTTTGAAAATGTACGAGCCACACACATAAGCTTTGTACACATGAATCTATATTAGTAACATCCCACTTGATAAGATATCAAATTCTAAGTATAGACTCAGCCACATCATTAAGTTATTAAAATAACCTTGAGGCAAGTCACTTAAATAATTTTAAAGTAAATAATTTATATCAAAGCATTTTATCAGTTGTAAAGGGCTTTCCATATTCTAGTAACAACTGAAAAATCACTTATCTGTGTCTCAGGTTACTTTGTTATGAAGTTTATAGTTGTGTGTCGCCAATCTTTTCTAGCTCTAGAATTCTACAATCTATGCTAAAGTTAAAAACTGCATACTGAAAATGTTTGGATATATATACAGGAATCTTAACAGTGATTACCTCTGGGAAGTTGAAATTCTTTGGGGGCAGGCATAAGGAGAGAAATTTACTTTTCCATTTATACCTTTTGATACTTTCTGAGGGATTGTTTTTGTTGTTGATATTTAAAGTGAATATTAATACCTTAAAAATTAATTTTTAAAAACCACTACTACGAAAATTTTTTGATTTTCCATCTTCTAATCTTAAGTTTTGGTTTATCACAAATAACTCACTGAGTTGTTGGACTTAGATGAATACTAAAAAAAGTACATATTATGTTCTGTATCTTACTTGCTGTTACAGCATTCTTCTGTTGTTTATAAATGTAATATTAAAGCTATAAAGGAATTTGAAAATAATTTGATGAAACCTATAAGGGGACATTTAATTTTTACCTTGTTGATATTTTACATGTTATTAGTCATTTTAATATAAATGTTCTAATTTAGTTAAATCTACTTAATCATCCTGTAAAGTGGATATTATAATCCCATTTTTACAGAAAAGGAACCTAATACTTAACAAAAATTGAGTTGTCTAAAATCACACTTACAGCACAAGTCTCTTTGAATCTCAGCATACTGTCTTTCTGTTACTACTCCTTAAAATCTTGTATTATTAAGCTTTTATATGGAGTTTTGTTGTAGTTGGTTTTTTTTAAAGCAAATTTTCTAAGGACACATTGGTTAATTCCTCACTGAACAATATCAGTTGTCAGTTGTATATTGAAAAGTATGACACATGGCAGTTTTCTGTGGTCATTCCGTATCCCTCAAGGTATTTAAATGGGAAGCTATCATGATTTTTAAATGGCTCAGTTTGTAATGTCAGTGGCTTAGTTAAAGTATATGGAAAACTTTGCTAATAATGCACTTGAAATTCTCTGTCCTTCTTTTTCCCCCTTAATTTGTTTCCTGAAATTTAAATGTAATACAGCAAACCCTTTGGGTCTATATGTTTAACATTTGTAATATTGATTTTGTAGAGGTAACATGAAAGTCTTACTACATGAATTAATTTTGGTTTTTTTTATTGTTGAATAACTGTTAATATAGAATGAGCCATTTATTTAGTGAGGAACTGGCCACTTGACTGCTGTTTTTCTCTGCTCATTTTTGTTATATTTATAGAAATTCATTTAAACCTCTGAAAAGATCACTCATATTTTTAATTAATAAATTATGCATGTTTGGTTTTGGTGTAAAATATAAGGTAGAATGGTTTTCATAAATTTGAGCTTTCTTACTTATGTGTTCATTATAAAAACTATATACATAAAATGAAGTTTCCAAATCTTACCGCCTGTTAATATTTTGATGTATTTCAGTACTTTTTCTTACATACTTTTCAGTCTTATTAAGATTATGATGTATTTATAATTTTGTGCCTCTTCAATTAACATAACATATTCTTCATGTATTGAATGTTTATAGATAATATTTTAATGTATGCATGATAGTACATAGGGTGGCTTATAACTTATTTTACTGCTGTCTTGGATATTTAGATTGTTTGCACATTTTAAGTAATAAAATTAATTCTGTGATGGACATTCTGGTGCAAAAGCTTGTTCTGTGTTTTGCATTTTTTCATCTTACATTCTTGGAAATAGAATTGCTTGGTCAAAGATTGTACATACTTTTAAGGCTTAATACACACTGTCAAATTGCTCTTTAGCAAGTACTTTCTAAAATTTATTTTTCTTCTTTCTCTGTTGTCATGAACACTGTCATTTGGGGGATTATGAATGGTAGTTATATTTGAAGTTTAAATTCAAATTATAGCTTAACAGTGAACAGTATTCTATAAAATGAAGTATATGAGAAGACTGTGTCAAGAACAGGATTAGATCTTTATTTGAAATGGAAGTCCACTGGGTTTCACCAATGGGTGTTTCCTCTGTTCCCCTGATTTCCAGAGTCTCACAGGTCATGCTCAGTATACTTTGCTCCGGTGCCCCCTAGTGCTGGTCCTGTAGAAGCAGCCTTCAGTTTCTCTTCTCTGTAGCAGAAAACATACTTCTTCCTTCAGCTCGTTCTGGACATATACAGAGACATTTAAAGAGCCAGGTAAATAAGAGTTAGGGCTGAACTAATGCCCCTATTGCCTTTTTTGGCCTGGGGATCTAGAATTTATCCTCAATTTTTTTTTTTCCTCCCGAGAGGAGCTGTCCTGCTCTCTGTAGTCTTAAATTTGTAGTGCTCTCTGCCTTACCCTGCATGTTTCTATTCTAGACAGCAGTAGGAATGGCCTGGGGAAAAATCCCTGTATTCTGCACCCAGGCTTTATTCTTAAGTCTTCAAATTAAAGAAAATCCACATCCCTCAGGGAGCTACAAGTCAAATTATTACTGAGAAGTATAGCATGTTTACTATGAAATTTGTTCCTCCATTACACTCTTGACTAAAGATTCTCCTCTGTAAATTTCAACTTGTTTACCACCAAACAATTGGGGTAAAGATGGGACTGATGATGGCCAAGCCCCATGAGGAGAAATGTTTAACCTTGCTGTGTATAAAAATCTACAGTCTGCTTTCTAGACCTCTTCCTTTCCCCTTCCAAGTCCTGTAGAGTATTAATATCTGTGAATAAGAAAAAGATAGCTCACTCAGGTCCTTGCCCCCCCAACTCTTATAATAACAAAATACAGATAATACACCTCAGTCTGCAGAGTTCACTGCTTTGAAGGGGAAGGGAATGAGGCCAACAGCTGGCAACAGTTGCTATCCCTCTAGGAATAAAGTATACAACCATTTTGCTTCATTCTTTTCTAGATCTCCCCTCCCCTACCTTTTTATTTCTTGAGAAGTCTATCCTCAATAACTGTCTACTTGGTTTTAGTTTTAAGCCTTTCCTTTTGACTGGTCCATGACTTCAGAGTGTTTTTGTGGTAGCTGTGTTTCTATTGTGTCCAGTCTCAAGTGCCTGATTTGCTGGTCTGGGAAAGTTAGGAGGGAAAGATCCAGGACTTGTTTTATATTCATTTCTTTTTCAGCTCCTGGAAGGTTCTTTTTTGTTGTTGTTGTTAATCTGGAATACATAAGTAGATGGCTGTTTATACTAAACTCCCAACTTGTCCAAAATTTTATCCAACTCAACATTCTAAAACTTTCTGGAAATCAGAAGTAAATATGTTCAACTTAGAGGGGAATGTACAATTCATGATTCCAACATCTTACTAAGAATTCCACGCTGTGTTTGCAACCCTGTCCCTGGGCCTCTACTTTTTGGAGCTTGCTTTCTGGTAAGGAATGCCTTCCCACCCCTTGAAGGACAGCATAAGGCTTCCTCAACTTCACTAGCCTGTCCATTTGGATGCTGTTTTTACTTGCACAAGGACAGTGGTCTTTAAAGTACCACTTTATAAATACTCTTAACTCCTAATTTATTTAATACCTCAGGATCTAAGCAGTGAGCCAGGACTGAGAAGATCTATTCTAAATAACCATTATTATAATGTAAAAATGTGTTTTAACTGAGTTTATTAGAGTCTGAAAGCAATGTTAACAATATTTAATGCTGTGTGGTGTGGCCAGATATCTTTTAAAAAGAATATTTAAACAAAGCATAACGCTTCCCACTCTTCAGTACAGAGATTGGAGATCTTTCTCCACCAAAATTAATGATAAAAGAAGTTTACTTTCCTGTCAGGCCATTTATTTGAATAAAAGAATGTAAGTATTTTATATTATTTAATATTCCCTGAGTGATAAAATAATCACTTTTCCTTTCTGCAGTAGGTTTTTTATTTTGAAAATGTTTTTTCCAGCCCATTCTGTAATTGCTAGGTATTTGTTTAAATGATTTCTTCTTGCTGACCCAGTTTATATATATATAAGAAACTTTCAGTTTATAAATAGGATATCTTTCCAGCATTTTTTGTGTTGAAACATGGCCTTTGGAGTTAAATCGAGTTTGAAGTTTGGCTCCATTTAAAGGTATACAAATAGCTTCACATTTGAACTTTAGTTTCCTAATAAGTGATATTCACTGCTGGATAGGGTTGTTGGGAAGATTAAATTAAAAGAAATGTTTTAGTCAGCAATAACTGTTGCTTTGATAGCATTAAATTACAGTCCTAGCCTGTGCTTTCCTAATCTTCTCCCCTGCCAAAACCAAAAATTAATGCTAAATAAACTGTTATGTAAAGTTATGAAAGTATATAAACATGCTCAGTGTCTAGTGTAGGTTTGAAATATAGCATGATAGATTTTGTCCTCTATCTGTATTTTGAAAAACTTGAGAATTCACGTCTCTCACTTTGCTCCTAACAGTCACTACTTTCCCCCTATCCCTCTGACTCCTCCTTTAGCTTCCTGCATCTTTGTACACCACAGAAAAGAGAAATCAGAAGATGTTTTGGAACTACAGTAGGCAGCTTAAGGGTTCCTAGATCGATTGGATTACCCTTGAGGCAATGGCAGGAGTCAGCAGGTGGGAATTCAGATCACCAAGAAAAACAACACTGAAAACTAGGTATTAGATTTGGGGTTTTAAAATCCAGTATTTTACTGTATATTCACAAAAGTGGCACAGTCTCCTTATCTTCAGAAGAGAAGCTAGTAGCAGTTACTCGTGCATGAAGGCAGTTTCAAAGATATTCCATAGGATTTACTCTACAGCAACGGTGAGGCTTTTGTGTCTTGCCCACTGATGTGTCCCAAGTGAATGAATTACCTAGTTAAATATGTTTCTGTCATATTTACTATGGATAATGAGTTAGTTGAGCTGAAAAATAATTTAATGAACCTTATGTTAGTAATGATGCTAAGTACATAAAAGTATAATGCAGTTTATATGTCCAAAGAGCTTTGTAGCCCAATACATACTAGACAAACTGTAGCCCATGGGGCAAATCTGACTAGACACCTGTTGTTGTAAGGAACGTTTTAATGGAACACAACAATGCTCATTCATTTATGTTCTGCTTTCTTGCTCCAAAGGCAAAGTTAAGTAGTTGTAACAGAGACATTATGACCCACAAACCCTAAAATATTTACTATCTTACCCTTTACCCAAAAGGTTTGCCAGTACCTGGCCTAGTAGAGTAACCCCTTGGTCTTGTTTTTAACTAGCTTAGTTTTGTGCCCCATTTTTTAATCACAAAAAGTGTTTCACTAAATTCTTAACAGGCTTTATTTTCATATTCTAAGATCTTTGGCCTGATCTAGGTCCTTATTTCACAACTTTCCATGTTTTACTTCTGCACACTCTGAAAATGTAGAATTGTCAGATAATGTTGAACTAGTTTTAGCTATTTATTGCTAGTTTTTCCATGGCTTCAGTTTCTATGATTATCTAAATGGTATTTCATAGTTGTGGATAAAAGGGCAGACAAATGTAGTCTTCCTCTAGATACATAAAATTATGATGCAAAAATGAAATCACCCATTTAAATCTGCTTCTTTGGGTCTTCCAGGGAGTTCAGTGGGTAAGACTTTGCCTCCCATTGGAGGGGGTGCAGGTTTGATCCATGGTCAGGGAATTAAGATCCCACACGCCCTGTGATATGACCAAAAAAGAAAAAATCTGTCAAGATCTGCATGTTTTGTGTGTTTAGGAATTAAACCCTTATCTTTCCTCACTGACTGTAATCATATTGAGATACTTGGCTCTTAAAGGACAATCTGCATTTTTTCTTCCCAAGATGTTAGGGTAAGTCAAGTTTGAGCCTTTGTACCTTTGTATATTGTCACCCTGCTTATTTAACTTATATGCAGAGTACATCATGAGAAACGCTGGGCTGGAAGAAACACAAGCTGGAATCAAGATTGCTGGGAGAAATATCAATAACACAGATGACACCACCTTTATGGCAGAAACTGAAGAAGAACTAAAGAGCCTCTTGATGAAAGTGAAAGAGGAGAGTGAAAAAAAGTTGGCTTAAAGCTCAATGTTCAGAAAACTAAGATCATGGCATCTGGTCCCATCACGTCATGGGTAATAGATGGGGAAACAGTGGAAACAGTATCAGACTTTATTTTTTTGGGCTCCAAAATCACTGCTGATGGTGATTGCAGCCATGAAATTAAAAGACGCTTACTCCTTGGAAGGAAGGTTATGACCAACCTAGATAGCATATTTAAAAGCAGACATTACTTTGCCAACAAAGGTCCGTCTAGTCAAGGCTATGGTTTTTCCAGTGGTCATGTATGGATGTGAGAGTTGGACGGTGAAGAAAGCTGAGTGCCGCAGAATTGATGCTTTTGAACTGTGGTGTTGGAGAAGACTCTTGAGAGTCCCTTGGACTGCAAGGAGATCCAACCAGTCCATCCTAAAGGAGATGAGTCCTGAATGTTCACTGGAAGGACTGATGTTGAAGCTGAAACTCCAATACTTTGGCCACCTCATGTGAAGAGTTGACTCATTGGAAAAGACCCTAATGCTGGGAAAGATTGGGGGCAGGAGAAGGGGACGACAGATGAGATGGTTGGATGGCATCACTGACTCGATGGACATGGGTTTGGGTAAACTCTGGGAGTTGGTGATGGACAGGGAGACCTGGCATGCTGCAATTCATGGGGTCGCAAAGAGTCAGACACGACTGAGCGACTGAACTGAACTGAACTGAACTGACCTTTGAGAAAATTTATAATATAGTGTATATGGTAAATTCACCATCTTAATTGTGCCAGCCTTATTTGGGGCTCTTCTTTGTTGAGATTTGCTGACTAGGGTATATTTTCAAAACATCATGTTAGTTCGTTAAGGGAGATTTCTTTTATTTTTAACAGTAGATCACTGAAAAACTGAAGCTCTTTTAGCCCTTTCACATTTGAGCATACTGGGTTTCAGTCTTCTAATTCTTGGTTTCACTAAATCTACAGGGAAGCAAAAGCTTCTCTTAGTGAAGCAACTTGCAAAATGTATACAAAAGAACATAGCCAAGATATTATCATTTAAATCTCAGTGTCATCTTCTCACTTGACCCTTTTGAATTCCTTTCCAAAACTACTTTAGGAAAAGTGCTCTTAACCCCAATCTGCTTTCTGAAAATAAGAGAAAATACTGGTTTCATCTAGGGAGAAGCATTTAAAAGGAAGCACTGTATTCTTAGTCTACATTCTCTTATATGGACTGAGAGAAGAGATTACTGTTCTAACTCTGCCTTCAGTTTTTATCACTAGAATGCAGGTACTTTGGCTGAAAAGAATTTAAATAGAATTCCATCATGTTCAGAGTGTTAGAGGCACTCCCTAAAAATTTTAGTCACTTAAAATTACAGTCTATTACATATAGTTAGCTCTTGCGTTGTTCTTTTTCAGTGTCTTGGGTTGACCTGCGTTTTTGTTTATATATAAGTATATTTGAGTAACTTGAGTTTCATATTTCTTACCTCCATAATGCTGCCTGTTTCTTCAGTATATTAATTTTTCTGCATTATAGAAAGTCACTATAGCAAAATGGTTACGACTACAGACTCTGGAGGCAAACTGTTCTGGTTAATTTACTACCTCACTTAACTAGCTTTGTCTTTGGGTCTGCGTTTAACATTTCTGAGCCTGTTTCTTCATTTGTAGAATCAAAGTGATAGTATCTATACCCGTCACAGTTGAATTAATATGTGAGAAGCTTAGATTAGTGCCTAGTACACAGTAACTGCCAATAGATGTTAACTTTATGTAGTGTGAGATGCTAGCATAATGAGGTTTGTAGGAAAATTGTAGGATGAATAAATAAAGCACAGTGTTCTGAAATCCAAAAGAACTGAAGTTTTGTTCTCAGCTGTTCAGAGGAATTTAATATTTGAGATTAGCTATCTCTGTTAAATATACAGGATCTGTGCCTGTTTACCTAAAATTGTTGGTACTTACACTTCTCTCAGTGGGTTCTAACTGATTACAATTAAGTTAACTTTCTTGAGCACTGAATATTGAAGTTACATCCAAATCTATGTTAAACTTACTGCTAAAGAAGCTTCTATTTCCTTAGGTGCTTTCCATTTCCACATTCTTAAAATGCTACTGCTGATCAGTAAGCAATCAGTAGGTTGCTTACCTAGTTGTGATGTTAAATTTATAACTCAGATGGATTGGCAAGTAATCATTTTATATAAGGCACATCTGCTTTATGATTGACCTTTAAAGGAATCTTTTGTCTCCAACTCCAGCAATAGCTGATTCCCTAGACTGCTTCAAACTGCACAGTAACCATGAAATTTAAGGGAATAAAGGAGCATTAATGCCTCCTAGCATCATTTTTAACTATATTTATTGTGTAGTAAAATGAACACATTTATTTGTCCCTCGGATTGTGCTATCATCTGTATTATGTGTACTTGGATATCATTCAGCAAATATTTACTAAGCATCTGCCCATGTGCCAAACACTGTTCTAGGTACCAGCAGGAACAGTGAATATTCATCCTTTGAATACTAAGTTTACCAGTTAGCACCTGTATGTTCTCGTTTGAATGCCTAGATTAATTCAGCAGAATCACAGAATGCCATAGAACCTCAAAGAATACATATTTCAACCCTTTTGTTTATAGATTTTTAAAATCTGTAATCCTGAGATAGTTTCTCTAAGATCTAAACTAGTTCATAGCATGGCCTGCATTTTGTTTTTCTTTCGGTTATTTATTCAACAAACATTCTCAAATCTTTTCTGTTGAAAGGTCAACAAAGACCCTCAAAGACCTCTCCAGTAAGCTGTCCTATTTTTCTCTCACTCTTTACAGTCAAATTTTTTTGAAAGAGTTGCCTTCTTTCTTATCCTTTCTACCATTGCAGTTTTAAGCCCTTTTAATTCCTTTGAATGAGTGTGTGTGCTCGGTCATGTCCAACTCTTTATGAGCCCATGGACTGTAGCTTGCCAGGCTTCTCTATCCATGGGATTTTCCAAGCAAGAATACTGGAGTGGGTTACCATTTCCTACTACAGGGGATCTTCCTGACCCAAGGAGAGAACCTGCATCTCTTGTGACTCCTGGATTGGCAGGCAAATTCTTTACTTCTCTTGCCACCCGGGAAGAATTGATGCCTTCGAATTGTAATGCTGGAGAAGACTCTTGACAGACCCTTGGACTGCAAGGAGATCAAACCAGTCAATCTTAAAGGAAATCAACTTTGAATATTCATTGGAAGGACTTACGCTGAAGCTGAAGCTCAAGAATTGATCCCTTCAAATTGTAATGCTAGAAAAGACTCTTGACAGTCCCTTGGACTACAAGGAGATCAAACCAGTCAATCTTAAAGGAAATCAACTTTGAATATTCACTGGACTGACGCTGAAGCTGAAGCTACAGTACTTTGGCCACCTGATGCGAAGAGCTGACTCATTGTACAAGAACCTGATGCTGAGAAAGATTGAGGGCAGGAGGAGAAGGGGACGACAGGTGATGGTTAGATAGCATCACCGACTCAATGGACATGAATTTGAGCAAACTCCAGGAGACAGTGAAGGACAGTGAAGCCTCGTATGCTGCAGTCCATGGGGTCGCAAAGAGTCAGACATGACTTAGCAACTGAACAACAACAACAAAATTCTTTTGAAGAGCCTTCCTAGTGGCTCAGTGGTAAATGCAGGAGACACGGGTTTGATTCCTGGGTTGGAAGATCCCCTGGAAAAGTAAATGGCAACCCACTTCGGTATTCTCACCTGGGAAATCCCATGGAGAGAGGAGTCTGGTGTGCTGCAGTCCACAGAGTCACAAAAGAGTTGAACACAACTTAGCAACTAAACAACAATCCCTTTGAAAGTGTTCTCCCAAGGTCACTCATAACATTGTTGCTTTATTCTTGCAACACTTTCAAGTCCTTTTCTTTTCTCTTGGTGACATTTGTCATCATTAAACTATTCCATTCATTACTGTTGTTCAATATTTTTATTTATTTGTTTGTTTTTTAGCTGTGTCGGGTCTTAGTTGGAGCAGGGGGGATCTTCAATCCAGTGCACAGGATCTTTTGTTGTGGTGCTCAGGCTCGTCTCTAGTTGTGATAGGAGGCTTAGTTTCCCTGCGGCATATGGGATCCAAGTTCCCTGACCAGGGATCAAATCCACATCCCCTGCAGTGGTTTATTTAAGGTACAGTGCTCAAGGTGAATTCTTAAGCACTGGACCACCAACGAAGTCTCAATTCTACTCGTTTTTAAATGTTTCCTTTTCTTACCTCTGGGATGCCATATTCTGATTTTCTTCCTACTTCTCAGACTATTTCTAAGATTTCTTCATATGCTTTTCTTTCTTATCCATCTGTTAAGTTTTGGTGTTCCCTAGGGTACTTTTGTCAGCCCTATTTACATATTCTCTTTTTAACGGTCTCATCTACTTCCATTGTTTCTAAATGCAGAGGACTCCCAAATCTCTTCTTGCTCAGAGTCTTTACTGTGGACTTTGAACTCATACAGCTGCCTATTAGACATCTTTAGTAGGATATTGTCCGGGGAGTGTGTAATTTCCTCGGTTCTGTCTCACTGCAACAAAAATTTGAAGCAACAGGTGGACCAGTGTTACAGCCCCGTGTAATTTCCTCAGTCGCAGCAAAAATTTGAAGTGATGGATGGACTGGTGTTATAGCTCAGTGTTATTGGCAAGCAAAGGAAAATACATCCTCGAGGTGTGAGGGTGGTCCAACCCAAAAGACGAGAAAAGAAAAGCCCGAGGCTCAATTTTGGCTCCTCTCTTTTATGTTTTTTCTCCTCCCCCTGAGCCTGCCTTATGTAAATTGGGCTAGCCAGGAGGGCTGTTTGTGTTACCTGAGGTCCTCACTCCTTCGTTTCTTCTATTTTTGCAGGCTTTTCCCTTCCTTGTCTTTTAACCACTGCCATTTTGGACTCCTTTTTCCTATTCTCACTACCTAACGATATCCTTCAGGGTTTGCAGATCAGCATCCCTAAAGCCAAACTTATTACTTTAGCATTTGTTCTTAACTATCTTGGTGACTTATACCATAATCCATCTAGTAGGCAACTACCTAGAAATTAGGAGTCACATCAACATCCTCTGTTCCTGTTAGCTCCTGCTGCTAAGTCGCTTCAGTCGTGTCCGACTCTGTGCGACCCCATGGACGGCAGTTCACCAGGCTCCGCCGTCCCTAGGATTTTCCAGGCAAGAGTACTGGAGTGGGGTGCCATTGCCTTCTCCCTGTTAGCTCCTAAATGCTATCAATTCTGCTGCTTTAATTTCTCTACACTCTGTTGACATCTTTACTGACAACATTTTATTTTTAGGCCCAATATTTTATTTTCAGATTATTCCTATGGCATCTGTTAATAGGATGATGGTTAGAAGCATAGGCTTTAGAGTCAGATAGCACTAGGTATAGATCCTTACTCTATCACTTAGAATCTATAGATGCTCTGAACCTCACTTTCCTCCTCTGTAATACAGGCATATTAATCACTTACTTCATAGGGTGATTGTGAGACTTAAATTTATGCCCGTTCACCGTCGTTCATTCAGTTGCTCAGTTTGACTCTTTGCAGCTCCATGAACTGCAGCATGCCAGCTTCCCTGCTCTTCATCATGCCCCTTAGAACACAGCATTTGGTACATAATAAACCCTCAAGAGAAGACTGTATTTATTATTAATACTATTAAGATTTTATTTACTATTTTACATCTTTCTCCCTTTTCCTTAGAGTATGATTCCTTAGCATAAATTTTTAGCAACTTCATAATAAAAATCCTTATTTATTAGCTCCTTATTGCTGACAGGATAATAGCCAAATAATTTAACATGGCATTTTAAATTGTATTCCATTTAAATGGAAATAGGTCCTCTTTCTCTTCGGTTTTCTCTCACCACTCTCCTCTCATTTGCACCCCAACTGCAATAAATTAACAGTAGTCTCTCAAAAGCACCTCCAGGCTTTTGGACATTCTGTGCCCTCTGGAACATGTATCCTTATAGGTAGATGATTTTCAGTTGTTCAGAACTCTTCTTTGGCAACCCTGCTGTGACTGCTCTTGACTCTGGGTTAAGCTTTCCAATGTAAGGACTCCATAAATTCTTTTGTGACTGCCTATTCTCTTCTCTCTTTCCCCTAAAGCTTTGTGAGTCTTTGAAATTAAAGAAGATCAAGGAATGTTGAAGTTTGATTGTTGGATGTTAATCTACAGGGACATTAAAGGTTCTGAAGACAGTGTCCTTTTTATTACTCTGCACAAGAGGGTCTTATTCATTCTAAATAGTGCACTCATTTTAGCAAAAGGATATATATATAATTTTTGAAGTATCATTATTTGGGATGTGAAGATTCCAAAATGGAATAAGCACTGTCAACTATGCAAAATAGAAAAGCTTAAAGAATCTTAGTTTCATAGAATGCCTTTTAAAAGTGATTTCTATACCAGCCTATGCTCATTTAATTACTCTTCATTACTATTTTAAATATCAATATAATACTGAGTTATCTGCATGCATCTTGCTCATTAGTCAGTGAAAGAATGTGAGCTCTGCTATCAGACAGTCTTGCTTTCAATCTTTGCTAATAATAACTACTTCTTATAATCAATATAAATATTAAATTATACAATAGCGCTCTTACCAGTGCCTGGCACTTTATAGGGACTTGATAAATTTAAATTTCCTTTTATAGTTTTCCACTGTTTCATATTGAATATTATAATATGGCCATCTGATTAAATCCTCTTCACCTATCCAATCTTGGATTAAAGCTCAGCTTTCTATGAAGCTGCCTCCAACTCAGCCATGTATGTCTGCTACAGTTAGAGTTGATACCAAAAAATTAAACAATTAATTATTCTATGATTGGTCTAACTCCCTGCTAAAATATTAACTCTTTGAGGACAGGGACACTATCTTAAAGTTATCTCTTCACCTTGACATTTTGCAGAGTGCTGAGAATATGGGAAAAATTCAGTACATGTTTATTGCTTAATTGGTTTTTTTTTTCAAAATGCTGCTGCACCTCCTCATTTTACTACATCTAGTATTTGTTATAGGAATGACTATCTATTTTAATACCAGCCCAAGTAAACCATATTTATAAAGGAAGTATGTTGGAGGAAATCATACTGAGCATTCCAAAGCGAAACTGAACAGAGTATTTGGGATTATCAGTTTTGCTGCCCCTTCTGTTAGGATAACTAGGAAATTATGATTTGGTTCCCAGTGATAAATTTGGTTTTATGAATTTCCTTAACAGTAAACTGATTTGGCTATTTTCCATTTACTATTTCTTCAGTTTTCAAGAATAATGTAATTCATGCCTGCAAATTTGTGTCTTACAGGAGGACTTGTTGGTATTGAGGAAAACAGTGAAGTCCTTTCTGGCTGTTTGCCAGCAGTGCCTGTCTAATGTTAATACTCCAGTGAAGGAACAGGTAAGAGATTGTCAGTTAAGACCTCTCAATATAAATAACTCACATGCATTGAAGAAGCGTAATAAGATGTAAATTTTTTTAAGATGTAATTTTTTATGGCAGTTCTTAGCATGTAGTTTATCTTATGGGACCTGGGACAAGAGTATAGATGTCTAAATATTTAAGTTATAAAGAATGCTAACAAACTTGTTATACATCTTTGTACCTTGGCAAATGAGGTCAGGTTTAAATTTAGAATTCTTGATTCTTATGAATTCTATACCAGAACCTGAGGATTCTGTACCAGAATGGGAGCTGGCTTAGGTTCCACTTTCTTCTCATCTTACCTTCAGCTCTTTCCCACACCAGGTAGAACTTCTCACATATGCATGTGAACAATTTAGCCCACATATCCAAACTATCAGCATCACTTCCTTAAACAAATTGTTCCTTAACTATCCTGGGGCCTAGGAGTGCACACTGGGGATGCCGTTGTCTCAGAAGGATGCCTGTGCAGCCCCTCGTAGCAGAATCCAGTCTGTGAGGGCAGGGAATTCCTGAATCCCTGTCCCTGGACAGAGATGTAAAGTTGGGCATATCCCATTGGTCCAACAGACTCCTCACCCCTTGGCAAGGGGTGTAGACCAAAGACCGTCAAAGTGAAGCCCAAAGCAATACCATTTTCACAAAGTGATTTTGTAAACTAAAACTGTTCTATTAGGAAGAGCTTCTATTAAAAAAAAAAAAAAAAAGATATATCTTTTCCATGCTGTTTTTTATTATGACGTTCAACTAGAAAGAGTCTGTATCTAGTTAAAGAATACAATAGTACTTACCCTTTGCTATCTCGTCTTACAAATAGGGTATCACAGGTCTCTTCTTTATTAAGTTATCAGCATCTAACTTAAAATAGGAACAGAGATTATCTTTCCTAAACCTTATTCTCTAAATCTTCTGAACTTAACCAGTGCTATCTAAAAGTGCCTAACTCAGGATATTTAAGCCAGAAATTCAGTGTTTCTGCATCATCACTGTTTGGTTACATGCAAAAGTATGGCCTCGGTTAAAAATATAGATTTCCCTGGATTCCTTTCATGCTCTCCTCTTTTCAAGTGACTGTTTCTAAATTTATGTATTTCATGGTAGTGTACTTAGAGCATGAATTTCCATGATTCTTCCTGGAGGTAAACAGCCAAGTATACAACCATCTCCAAATATATACCAAAATTGTGTTTTCCACAGAAGTCAATTTTTAGAGGGGGGTGAATGGATTGTTTTAGGGTGTAAGAGCCCTCAGTTATTCCATAACAGTAAATTGATGACACAGGTTTATTTTGTATCATCCATTAAATAGGATAAATTTGGCAATATAACCGTAATGTATTCTCTATGGGAAAATATATTGAAAGTTCTTTATGTGAATACATTTGTTGGGAAGTTTTGCATCACTGTTTTTTATGTGAATGATCTTGAATCCAAGTTTAACCTGTGGTTCAAAATTTTGTTTTACAGTAGATTATTAAAAGAAGAATCCAAAATGGTAGCTTACAGATTTAGTGTACTACATTGTAATTGATTGAATTATACAGTTTATCTTAAGATTTGTGCTTATTTTTTGCTTACGCAGTATACAATTGATTTATAATCTCTGTCATTAATATAGTAATTCAATTTTGTGTTTCCAGAGTTGAATTCAGTTCATTTTTTATAAGTTCAAGTCAAAAATCTCTTAATGGTTTTGAGTTAATACAGCCAAATAAAAAAATAGTTTATATTTAGGGGAAGTGAAGAGTCTTAAATATGACTAGTATATAATGAGAAAAAGTAATTTTATTATGTTTGGAAATTAAAATTAAGTAGCTGCAGTTTGACTACTTAGCATTTGTATTATGCTGCTATTACTGAACTGCATTTAATTTAGTATATTATCATTTGTAGTTATTACTGTACAATGTTTTACTGATGAGTTTTCCTTTGCATTCCAGGCTTTCATGCTACTCTGTGATCTTTTGATGATTTTTAGCCACCAGTTAATGACAGGTGGCAGGGAGGGCCTTCAGCCTTTGGTGTTTAATCCAGATACTGGTCTTCAGTCTGAACTTCTCAGTTTTGTGATGGATCATGTTTTCATTGACCAAGATGAGGAGAACCAGAGCATGGGTATTTGCAGCTATCATCTTGTCAATATTGATCTTGTCTTAACAACCTCAAGAGATTGAAGAAAAAATTTCCAATTCAGTCCTAAAAAATACTACAATTTCTCTCTTTTAAACGAAAGTTAATAAATTCATATAATTCAGAAATCAAGAATAATAATAATATACACAGTGAAGTGTCGCTCCTTTAACATAGTACCTTAGCGATCTTTCCCCATCACTAAGTACAGAGAGTTCCTTATTCTTATTCTAATAGCTACACAGTATTTTATTATTTAAATATAGCATAATTTATATTATTCATCTCATATTGATTGACATTTGACTAGTTTCCAGTCTTCTGCTATTCTAAACTATACTCTAATGGATAATTGTGTATATTTGTTATTTCCCACATGTTTGAAATGTATGTTTAAGATAGATTTTTTTTTCTAATAGAATCCAGGTTCATAATTTTCTAAAGGAAAGCATCTGAGCTCCTTTCTGTTCCTGAGTAGTGGTCATATATTACTTAAATTAACAAAATGTGACTCTTAAGATACTAAATGCTAAAAGAATATTATGAAACCTCACCGGTCAAAATTGTTCTGAGCCTCCAGAATGAAAACTTAGTAAAATAAGACTGAATATAAATAATTATAAATAAATACTGTATAAAATAGGTTATTTGTGAAATAGATGATTTAAGCTGTCTTAAGTAAGATCTGTGGCATATCAAATCCACAGATCTACTTAGTGCTATTGGAATGCTCTTTATTTAACAGAACATTTTAAAAAATACTAGACTGTGAAAAAAGGATCTTTGAGTTCATGTTAATCTCAGGAGACAATATTTACCTGCTACTTGTCCTAAGCAAAAAGATTTCCAACTTCCAAAAGCATTGTTGCTTCACAGCAGGACCAGTTAATAGAAAGGGAAGGGAGAAGCTGAGAATAAGTTATTTTATGAATATACATGTGAAGAAGAGAAAAAGAACACTGTCCCTAAATAAGGGCAGGCCAAGACATGAGAGGGTCAGGACAGAACCTGAAACAACTGTGTCGACTTTTATCATCTGGAGACTTGTGGAGATATTTTGAGGGGGATTAGAAATAGATAAACCTGAGAATCTAAAAAATGAGGAATAAACACTACTTGTTTGAAAGCATTTGATAATGTTTTGTTTCAAAAAATGTGTATGTACATAACATGGTTTGCAAAATATACTTTATTTCTCAGCTTATAATGTAACCATGTTTAAGACAAGAACTGAAAACTAACTCCTTCATGTAATTTCCATTACTCCCCGTATATGTTTCTAAAAGAAAACTTTTCCCTGTGTCTTAAATTTTTCTGGAAATTTCTTCTCTGTAGAAATAGATTAGCACGTATAAGGAATATTCAGATAAAAGGCAGCATTTTAAAGGTAAAAGGACAACAGTATTGTTATGACAAAAGTATGAGAAAAAAATATATATGGTTTGCTTCTCTAACTAGTCTTTGCTATGATAATCTCCTAGATCCTTAGTGCCTAGTAAGTGTTTAATCAGTATGTAACTAAGTATAGCACCCTAAAATAATCAGTATAACTAATAATTTTTATCCTATCTAAAACTAAATTGTACCTGTTTGTAAAGTTATAGCCTAGTTATTTGTTCTACAGATTGTCTGCAATGTTTTACTTTGGATAAAGGGCCATAGTTCATAACTAATTTATTTTCTGTGGTTAGAGGGTGATGAAGAAGATGAAGCTAATAAAATTGAGGCCTTACACAAGAGAAGGAATCTACTTGCTGCCTTCAGCAAGCTTATCATCTATGATATTGTTGACATGCATGCAGCTGCAGACATCTTTAAACACTACATGAAGGTATAGTCTCATAGTCGTTTTTTTAACGGGTCAAAGGACATTTATTGATTGATTGATTGATTAAGATAGTAGCTTCTTATTCCTGTTTTTATCATCCCACCTAAGTGCCTTAGAAGTTTGCAACTAAAAATGAAAGAGTAGTGAGCAAGCTAAAATTGACAGCTTTTACCTAAATATTATTGATGGTTTTCTGACATATTTAAAATTTCTCTTTTTTATGAGCTTTGTATCACCCTATACCATTATATCAATTCCATGAAGTAGGAGTTCCTTACATTTATAAGAAAGAATGCTGTTTTATTTTCTTAAGGCCATGGACCCTTCTTATGGGAAACACTCTCTCTTCCCTATGACATCTCTCCAGTTATGTTTATTTGTGTGCCTACCATGCTACCTGCCAGACACTAAAGTTAACAAAGATTTTTAAATTCCTACTCCAAAGTGGTCTAAAGCTGGAGACAATCAAGTGATTAGACAATTGCATTTCTGCAGTGTAGAGAGATATGTGTAGGGGCTCCTGGAAATACATAAAATAGATACACTCTTAAGAAATATGAGGGTTAATGAAAACCGTTAGACATGCCTTTTGAACTAAGTCTGAGATGAGAAGCATTCATTAGTCAAGCAAAGAACTAGCAAAAGGGCTTTCAGGCAGACTGGACTACTTGTACAAAGACAAAGGAAATTATTTGAGGAAAATGCAAGTAATTTGATATAGCAACATAGATTGCTTATGAGAATGGAGCTAGAGGTAAGATTTAAAGAAGTTAAATGAGGTTAGACCTTACATGCTGTGTGAGAATTTGGGATTTTTTCCTGCAGGAGGTAAGGAGATGTCCAGAGTTTTACACCATTCTGATAAGTATCCGACTTCCTGGCTGCTCTTCTTCCCAGAAGCTCCATTTTGTTTCTGACATTCAAAAAAAGCAGTCCTCAAAAATCTTTATGATAAAACCTAACAGGCATACTTATCGGTGTACATATTTTTGCCTTGTTTCTATGTCAGAGACAGTATTTTATTTTACCCATGTTCAGAATATCGTGTATGCCATTGATTCACTTGTGTCTTTGTCCATGTTTGGGTTCTGTTATAGTTATGACACAGTAACTAAATATTTTGCTAGACAACTCCAATGTGATGAGTACTATGTTGATAGCCAGAGCTTTAAGTAAGACATAATTTCTGTACTAAGGTGGTTATAGATTACAGAGAAACTGAAATGTAAACATTATATAACATGCTAATAATGAATAGCTGCCTATGTTCTATGCCATTTATATTCAAGAAACTGCTCTAAGGCTTTTATATTATCTTTGTTGACTGCAGTAACTGTGATTTAGGAGATCATCATTTATAGAAAAGGAAATCAAGGCTCAGAGAGGTTAAGTAACTTTCAAAGATCACACAACTATTAAAGTAGCAAAACCTGACATTTGGTTTTTCTAACTTAACTCTTTCCACTAGATGTAAAGCCTCAGCATGATTATTGTGGTGACAGATGTATAAATTACAAAGCAAGCACAGATACATAGACACTTAAGTGAGCAACCAGGGCAGGCTTCCAAAAGTAATATCTAAACAGGATTTGGTTGGATGAATATGAGCTTACCATGGTTTTCCTTGTCATCCCTCAGCAGTACTATCTTGGGTTGAAGAAATAGGCTTTATCCAAACTTTCATCATCCTTAGCAGTTTTTACACACCTGTGTTCATTATAGGCTTTAATCTTTTATGAATATTTTAATCGCTGTTTACCATTCTTTATATATCCTTGTCTATTTGGCTTTTTGCCTCATTTCTCTATGTGATTATTAAAAATCTGAATTTTTGTTGATCTACCTGTTGAACTACTTTAGTGTTCTCATATATCTTTTTCTTTTTATCTGCACTGAGATAATTTTTAATTGCACTGAAAAGATGATTCTTTTGAGATATTTCCCTTTTTGGCTTTCCATTTTCTTTTTTTGCACCTCCCATCATGGAAATATACCCGTCTTCTTGAAGATAAAATGCAATTGTCAAGCTAATATACTCACTTCCTTACATAGGTTATAGGTTTTAGGTTTTAGTTTGGAAATAACATGCAGATTTAATAGTCTCAGAGTTTCTCCTAATTATTTACTCACAAGGAAAACTCTTTAAATCCTGTGTCAAAAAATTGAATTATAAAATTAGTTGAATTTTTCCCAATCACTGTTAAAGAAATCACTGTTTTTATTTTTTATATTCTATATGATGGTAAAATATAGACATTGTGGGGGAAAATGGGTACACAAAAGTATTTAATGAAAAGTTAAATCTGTTATTGTAATCTACCCTTCCTTTGTTTAGGCCCTCTCCCCGGAAGTAAGCAATTTTGACTGTTTAGGTTTTAGTTCTTCAAGATGTTTCTACCAGAGTTCTGTTTCTTGATCTGGACAGGTGGTGTCTGTTGTAAAGAATGAGTAATTTTCCTCACATATATCACTTCTCCTCTTTGAATTTCCCAGTTTTTTAGTTTTATTATTAGTTATTTCATAATTTTAAATGTCCAATGTGTATTTTTTTAACATTAGACTATCATTTAACTCTCATTAGGTTTTTAAGATGAAAAATTAAACATGTCTTTACTCACCTTTCCGTTTTTTTCACCAGCCTGTTCTTTATCTCATGAAATGTCAACAGTTTTAAAGCTGTGTTTCTTTTCCTTACAGTATTACAATGACTATGGTGATATTATTAAGGAAACATTGAGTAAAACTAGGCAAATTGATAAAATTCAGTGTGCCAAGACCCTCATTCTCAGTTTACAGCAGGTAAGAAATTTGAAGGAAAAGAAATGAGTAGAATTAATATTATTGAGCACTGGCATGTGCTTATTATTATGTGCTAAGTTATCTTACTTCATTTAAATTAGATCATTATATTAATACATTACTATGGATACTTTCTGGTACAAAGATGTGTTATGTGTCTTTTCTTTAGGAAGACAGTCCTATAGTTCACATTTCAAATGAGTGAAATCCTAAGGTGATCTACTCTTAGACCAGACAAAATGCCAAATTGGATATTTAAAAAGTGATCATTTTTAAAGAACAAATATAAAAATACATTTTAAAAGTATTTAATAAGGGAAGGGGCAACAGTAGTATCCAAAAAAGAAAATATGTCACATGTATTTCCTAAAGAAGATTCCTAATAAATGCCTAGTATTAAAGTAGAGATGAGGGATAGTAGTGGCTATAGGTATGTATGTATATATTTAGCCTTTGATAAAGGTCAGTGGGGAAAGGATCAGTTCCTTTTTAATAGGTGATGGGTCCATTGACTATGTATTTGGAGAAATGGCTATAAATAGCCCTTCCTAACATCCTAACATGTATCCAAAATAACTACTAGGTGGATTATATATATATATATGTATATATATATATATATATGTATATATATATATATATATGTTAAAAATTAAAAGTTTAAAAGAATATAAAAGGATATTTTTATATACTGGAGTAGAGAAGTCCTCCAGGAGAGAAGCCACAATGTAAAAAATTGATTATATATGTAAACTTAAACAGATTTATACATCAACCAGCACTCTGAACAAAAGTAAAAAACCAATGACAGATTATGGGAAAATATTTTTAATCATACAAAGCAAATCCTAGAAATCTGTAGTAAAGGTAAATAAATCCCATACAAAAGTAAGCAAATGAAAAAAGCCACTTTTCAGAAGAGGCAACTTTTCCTTAAAAAGCAATAAACATGTGAAAAAACATAACTTCATTAATAATTAATATAATACAAATTGAAGCAAGCAGATATTTATCACTGCCAAATAGACTGGCATAAATTAAAATGATAGATATACCAATGATTGTTAAAGATACGGCAAGAAAAAGGTCCCTTGTGAAAGCAATTGCTCCTACCTTCTTGGAATATAATTTTGCAGTATATTTCAAAGTTTAAGATATACATTCCTTTTGAACCAGTTTTTTCCTACTTAGGTATCTGCATAGATACATTCAGGTATGCACAAAACCGTGTATATGAAAGATAGTTTTATTGCAACAGTCTGTGTAATATTGCAAGATTCTAAATAGTCTAAATGTTCATCAACATAGGACTAGTAAAATAAACTTATTCTGAAATAGCTAAAAAAAATTGTAAGACAAAATAGTAAGTGTAAAACAGCAAGTTTCAGGACAAAATATAGTACATTACCATATAAACAAAAATTAAAACTTTATGTATATGTAATATATTAATGTGTCTAAATTGGTCTAAAAAACTTTCAAACTTGAACCCTAACATTGATTACTTTTGGAGAGAAGAATGATACATAATGGGAAAGAGAAAAGAGAATTTTACTTTGATATTTCTTGAATTTTATAGTTTTATACAGTTATACAAAGAATTTTACTTTGATATTTCTTGAATTTTATACAGTTTTATACAGTTAATCAAAGAATATACAATATATTCTTTGTATTTATTGTAAATGTAAATTTTAGAGTTTAAGGCTATTGTGTACATCTATCTCTGAAAACATTTTAAAATTTAATAATTTATAAACAATTAGCCATGAATAAATTTGAAAATCTCTGGAAGAACTGCTGTTTCTAGTCATGGCAGAGTAAGTAGTTTAAGCCAGTCTATTGCTAAAGAAACCTAAAAAGGCAGACAATATAATTAATAGAAGAGAAGAGCTATTTCAATGAAGTGGTGTGACTAGAGTAAATTGAGAGATTGGGAGGTGAGGAAGTAAAGAAAACAAATAAAAACAGTATTTCTCAGGATCGTTGTGTAAAGAGAATGTGACAGATGGATCTGTAATTGGCAGAGGAGATGGAATTAAGAAGTTAGGGTTGTTTGTTTTTTAAGATGCATGCATATCACAGAGAGGGAGTAGTTAATGATTCAGGAAAAAGCAGTACATGGGACCAAACCACTAAGTAGGTAAAGGACGGTGAGATTCATAAGCAGGGAGTGGCTTTAGATCAGAGCTTGGACTGTTCATTCTCTCATAATAGAAGAGGAGGCAGATACATGTAAGTGTCTAACTTTGGTGGCAGAATGACAATGGCTTTTATATTCTTTAGTATTCCAGAGTTTTGATCCTGTTATTTTGATGCAATACATGTAATGTGTATGTAATTATAAAACCCCATCACTCAGTTTTAGAACTTTTTTGTGTATTTTGTCATTGGATGGGAAAAAACATTTCATATATCTTAATGATCTTCTTTTACATAATGTTCTTGTCTAAGATGTAATGAGTGAAAAACAAAGTTCTGAACCCTGCATTTTATATATTGCCATTCCTGTGAAAACAACAAAAAGAATAGTGTATTTTTGTAAACATTCTCCCCAACCCAAAATATGTTCCTTTTGGTAGAAAAATAAATTCTGGTTTGCATGTAATCACACAACTAGCATGAAAATGAGTTCGAGAAATTGTAGATAATAGTAGATGACTTGGAGATGGGGAAAGTGTGGCTACTGTTAATACAAGAAGGTAAATATGTATTTTACCATATGGCTTTTAAATATTATTTAAATTGCATTACCTGTTCTAACAGTAAATAAATATTTCTTAGCTATGAACTTTTTCCTCGTTTTTTCTTTTCTACCAGTTGTTTAATGAACTTGTTCAAGAGCAAGGGCCCAACCTAGATAGGACATCTGCCCATGTCAGTGGCATTAAAGAATTGGCACGTCGCTTTGCCCTTACATTCGGATTGGACCAGATCAAGACACGAGAAGCAGTTGCCACACTCCACAAGTGAGTGAGCTAAATAAACACTGTTATATACAATCTGGTTTACTGAAACTTACCAAAAACAACTATTATTTGACTGATTTTTTAAAGTAACAAATGTTAGACTTTTCAAGGAAAGTTTTAACAAAATATTCTTGTCAGTCTATCACTGAGAAAATGTTGTGGGAGACATAAGTTTAAAAACACTGTGCATCCTCATTTCATAATTAAAAACTGAATGATAAAAAAAACTTTTTTAAGTACCTTACAAAAACTCTAAGAACCAAATTTTCTGACATTCTCTGTATCTTTCCAGGGTATTTTATTACCTCTAAAAGCTACACAGAAATTTAGCTTTGTGGCTATATAGCTATTTTTTATTTTTTACAATATAAGTTTTGAAATATAACTTCACAACATAAGTTGTTTTCCACTATAAACACTAAAATTAAATATTATTATGCAACTATGTCATGCAAATTATTACTTTACCATTTGAGAAGGTAAACTTCAGTGATGATTTTGCTGCCTTCCCAACTATTTTTCTTAAATTCTAGCCTGTTGAAGAACTATACTAGCTATTTGGAAAAATAAGACAATATTTTCTTTTATTTCAGGGATGGCATAGAATTTGCCTTTAAATACCAGAATCAGAAAGGACAAGAATACCCACCTCCTAATCTGGCTTTCCTAGAAGTACTAAGTGAATTTTCATCTAAGCTTCTTCGGCAAGACAAAAAGACTGTGTAAGTTGCACGTTGCAGGATAAGTGGTTTTTATCATGATACCATTATAATTTTTGGAGAAGGGAATGGCAACCCACTCCAGTACTCTTGCCTAGAAAATCCCATGGATGGAGGAGCCTGGTAGGCTACAGTCCATGGGGTCACAAAGAGTCAGACACGACTGAGTGACTTCACTCACATTATAATTCTAAGTGTTACAATTTTTGAAGGAAATTAATCATGTAATTACATTGATAACTTAGGCTCTGATAGTTTAAAGGACTATAATTTTCTTTCAAACTTTCATGTAATTTTTCTTTGCTTACCTTTCAGTACCCTAGAATTTGAAAGTGGAAATGATTTCTTATTCTCTTATTCAAAGATCTGTGAACACTAGCTTAACCATTGTGGAACACTTCCTTCTTTCCTTTTATATTAGTTATAGTTTAGTTTTATTTTGTATTTGGCTTGTTTCCATAAAATCAAAGTCCAGTTGGCTTATAGTTTTCTTTATAACATAGTAGTCTTCTATTTTCTGTTAGTTCTGTGAATTACTGCAAATGGGGTATTGAAGTCTCCAACTATTTTTATTGAATTGTTATTTCTCCTTTCAGTTCTCAGTTCTCAGTTTTTGCTTCAGGTGTATTTTGGGACTCTGTTCTTAGGTTGTATGTATAATTGTTATATCTCCCTGGTGGACTGATTGACTCTTAACTCCACCGCCTTCTCTGTCCCTAGAAGATTTTTGTCTTAATGTCTATTTTGTCTGATACTAGTGTGTAACCACTCCAGCTCTATTTTAGTTACTGTTTGCATAGTATAGCTTTCTTTCTCCATCCTATCACTTTCTACCTTTTTTGCCTTTGAATCTGAAGTGTGTTTCTTGTAGATAGCATATACAGGCATACCTCAGAGATGTTACAAGTTCAGTTCCTCACCACCACAAGAAAATAAATATTGTGATAAAGTCACATGAATTTTTTGGTTTGTCAGTGAGTGCATAGAAACGTTGTATTTACACTCTATTGTAGTATATTAAGTGTGTGATAGCATTATGTCTTATAAACAATGTCCATACCTTCATTTTAAAAACACATTATTGCTTAAAAATACTAACCATCATCTGACAATGCAGGCTTCCTGCAAACTTTTAATTTGTAAAAACTGCAAAATGCAGTAAAGCAAAAGCACAATTAAAATGAGGTTATTTGTTATTAGATCATGTTATTTGTTTTAAAACAGTCTCTGCCATGATACTTTGTTTTCTATATGTCTGTGTCTTTGATTTTTCCATCTTTTATTGCCTTCTTTTATATTAAATAGATATTTTCTAGTGTAACATTTTATTCCTCAGTCCTTAATTATATTTTTCAGTTCTTTCTTAGTGGTAGATGTGAAATACCATCTCTATCTCTTGTCATTTCCTTACTCCCAATACATCTTTGCTGTCACCCACTTTTTTGTGTACATTGTTAAATATACATTTCTGTTATTAGCCCAACAGCACAGTAGTGCATATTGTTTTATACAGTTGCTTTTTAAATCAATGAAAAGATAAGTAGGCAATTATATTGTTCTTTATGACTACCTGGTAATTACTCTTCCACACTCATAGTTTTTTTCATGTAAATTCAGATTACTTTCTGGTGTGATTTGTTTTTAGCCTGAAGAACTGTCTTTAGTATTTCTTGTAAGGCAAGTCAGCCACCAACAAATTCTCTATACATTTTTGTTCATCTGAGAGACTGTTTTTATTTCCTCTTTACCTTTGAAGTATAGTTTTTTAGATACAAGATTCTTGTTTGATAGTGTTTTACTTCCAGCATATTGACTGTGTAATCTTGCTGCCTTCTGGCATTTACTGTGTCTGATGAGAAGTCAGCTTTTAAACTTATTGGTGTTCCCTTGTTTGTAATCAATTACTTTTCTCTAACTACTTTCTAGATTTTTTTAGTCTTTGGCATTCAGCATTTTCATTGTCATGCATGTCATTGTGGATCTCTTTGTATTTATACTGCTTAGAGTTTGTTGCACTTTGAGGATGTGTTGATTGTTTTTCATCAAATTCTGAAGTTATTAGCCGTATTTCTTCACATTTGCTTCTACACCTCTCTTCTCCTGGCACTCCCATTACACATGTCAGTGTGTTTAATGATATCCCACATTTCTCTCAGGCACTGTTCATTTTTCTTCATTTTTTTTCCTCTCTGCTCTTCAGATTACATAATCTCTATTGATATTGATATATGATCAAGATTATTGACTTCTCTTCTGCCAGCTCAAATCTGTTGAGCACCTTTAATGAATTTTTAATTTCCATTGTTGTACTCTACAATTTCCATCTGATTCTTTATCATTTCTATCTTCTTATTCATGTTCTCTATTTAATGAGAAATAGTGTTATTATGGGGCTTACTTTTAATTCTTTAGACATTGTTTCCTTTAGTTCTTTGAATATATATATAATAATTGCTTTGCACTGTTTTAGGCCAAGATTTCTGTTGCTTGCTTTTTTTTTTCCCCTATATATGGATTACATTTCCCTATTTCTTTGCATGTCTCATGATTTTTTGTTGAAAAGTGACCATTTTAGATAACATATTGCACATATGATACATCATGAGATAATTATCTACTTATGATGTTCATTCTTTATCTCCCTAGAGACTGATGGGTTTTTTTTGGGGTTTTTTTTGTCTTTTTTTTTATTATTATTATTATTTTTTATAAATTTATTTATTTTAGTTGGGGGCTAATTACTTTACAATATTGTAATAGTTTTTGCCATACATTGACATGAATCAGCCATGGGTTTACATGTGTTCCCCTTCCTGGACCCCCCACCCACCTCCCCTTAGAGACTGATGTTATTGGTTACTTGGTTGTTTATTTGTTTAGAGACTTGCATCAACAAACTCTGTGAGGTCTGTTTCTCTTGCAGCATGCAGCCTCTACTGTCCCTGCTGAGATCTTTGTTCTTTGTTTTCTTTATCATTTAACCTGTATTAGCCTCTCAAAGGTTGTGCTTTAACCTCTTTAGCAAGTTAGATTTTTTACCTTTTACTGTTGGATATGGGTGTGGCTTTTAAAAGCTGCTATCACAGTTCAGGTTGTTTACTTTGCCCCATGATCAGTCAGGAGACCAGCAGCTTAGAAGCTTCCTCCCTGATTGCTCCTGAGAAGGGCAGCCTTGGGCCATGTACTGTCTTCTAGACCAACAGGGAAACATGTGATATAAAGTATTTATTTTATTTAACTTTACTTTTTTAGAGCAGTTTTAGGTTCACAGCAAATGTGAGGGGAAGGTACAGACAGTTCCCATCCCATAGACCCCCTAGCATCCCCCACTATCTACCACCAAAAAGGTGGTTTTGTTGGGGACAGGGTATGCCACTCTCCGCACTCCACCATTTTAGAAATCCTGCCCTGTTTGAATGTTTTAAAAAAGTATCAGTATCTTTTTTGAGCCAAACTTCTGACTTGTTTTTTTTGAACATTGGTATTTAAAAAGGAATAAAGGAAGAAACACATACACCCTTAGAAATACATTGCTTATTCCAGAGATAATGTGAAGCAAAATCTTAAATTCTCAATCCCTGTCTTTCTAAAGGTAACCACTATGAACAGTTTAATGTGTATCTTTAAGGATTATTCAGAGAGAGAACAGAGCTTCAGGTTATGAGAAAAATTAAATAAATAAGTGATGCATGAACTGCTTCCATAAAAATGACTGCTTCTGTTCTGTTTCTAGTCACTCGTACCTAGAAAAATTCCTTACGGAACAAATGATGGAAAGGAGGGAGGATGTATGGCTTCCACTCATCTCCTACAGAAATTCTTTAGTCACTGGCGGTGAAGATGATAGAATGTCTGTGAACAGTGGAAGTAGCAGCAGCAAAACCTCCTCAGTAAGGAATAAGAAAGGACGACCTCCACTTCACAAAAAACGAGTAGAAGGTAAGTGTGCCTTTATGGTGTGAGGCAAATAATGTGCCTGCCGAGATAAATAAAGCAGTGAATGCTCTGTTGAAGCAAGATAATACTGTTAAGCACATTATTTCCTTGTGTGTTTCATACACACTGAGAGAGGTGTAGGCATGAAGGTTAGAATAGACAAAGTCGAGCAGAAGCGGGTCAAGGAAAAAGAAGTTGAAAAAGCATTGAACACAGGAAGATGATAAGCACAGAGAAATAAAGGAGACAAGAAGGTTGATAAAATTGATTCCCTTACCATAGACCTCTAATACATTAAAATTTAAAATAAGACAGTCATAATGTTATTCTATCAACATGCATCCTAATATAGGAGAGATTCTGGTAAGTTTAGGGTAGAACTCTGCAACACATTGAATATACCAAAACAACTTCCCATTTCCACTGCTTGGTTGGAAAATTTATTTTTGTATATCAAAGTAGTGATGGTCAGATCTAGTTTTAGATCTAGACCTCATAGATACAGATTACTCGTAGGCTATGGGGGACGGGAGTTGAACTGTCGTGAAAATGTGATCAAGAGTAGAAATTCCTATATCCCAAAAGACTAAAGATTGCTATTAAGACAAAAGTGTGCAAGTCGCTCAGTTGTGTCCGATTCTTTGTGACCCCATGGACTGTAGCCTGCCAGGCTCCTCTGTCCATGGAATTCTCCAGGCCATAATATACTAGAGTGGGTAACCCTTCCTTTCTCCAGGGGATCTTCCTAACCCAGGGATCAAACCCAGGTCTCCTGCATTGCAAGAGGATTCTTTACCATCTGAGCCACCAGGGAAGCCCAGAGGATTATTCTTTTTTTTTTTTTTTTTTTAAGGATTATTCTTAAACTAAGAGAAAACTCAAAGTAAAAATGCTTATTTCCTCAAATAATCTTCCTCCATCTCCATGATTCTCCTAATAAAATTTCTCCAAACCAAGGCAGCAACATGCTTCTTCTTACAAATTTCTGTTTACTTCTGCTACCTTAAAAACAGTGATTCATCAAAGACTTTGCTGAAATCTGTAGCAGAATTAATTAGAATTTAAGTCTGATATTTCCCTCATCATTGAGGAAGTGGTATTAACTATTGATGAAGAGCACAAACTCTAAATTCAGAGTTCTAGAATACAGACCTGGATTTCTCATTTTCCAGTTGTATAACCTTTGAGCAGGTTACTGAACTTCCATAAGCCTCAGTCACTGAGCAGATGAAGGATGATCTGAGTACTTGTGTTGTTGGCTGTTGTGAATATTAGATACTCTTAAATAAAAAACTTAGTATACAGACAGTGATTACCTAGCACAGTGCTTGACACAAAGGCACTGTTTTATAAATGTTAGCTGCCATTGTTCAGATGTGGTCATCATATAGTATTGTCCCTCATCTAGCATTAGTCATTGGATCAGGCTGAATTTATATTTCAAAGAGAATAAAAAAATTTGAAAATATTTACAAAATTAATGTTAAAGATTTCCTTTCAAGTTTCAACTTTAGGACTTAACATCTTTTTGGTCCAGAAAATGAAAATAACAGAACCCTATCTTTACAGTATAGGATCCTCAACTTTTCTCTAAAGAATAATTTCAGTCATTTCCTCTTGAAAATGTCTTTATCTGGGCACCCCACATCTATTCATCTATCTGGACTCATTTTTCTGCTTACAGCTTTTCTTAGGTGTAGTATGCATTTATGAGCCAGCATTCATCAAATCCTTGCTATGTACTTACATTCTATCACTTAATCATTTATTTGACCAGTGTTTGTAAAGCACTTAGGTCAGTTCCTGGCACATAATGAATGCTGTGTAGATGTTTTATAAATCAGTTCTGAGTTCAGCACTATTACCCAGATTTTACAGAGAAGAAACAAAGGCCTAGAGAATTTAGATACCCACTTATCTACACACTAATGGAGAGTTAGTCATTAGTGTGCTCAGGACAGAGAGGTATATGTGGGCCAGATAACCAACTTTGGTAACCATTTAATTGCAAAAAAGAAAATCTTTTTCCATATCAGTTTCAGATTTACCAAGTGAATAAGGTAGGTTAGGTCCAGAACCCTTAAGCAATAGGGTTTCATCAGTTTGGGATGAAGATGAGAGAGCTTTGCAAGAAGTGTTTTCATTGAGGAATCTTGAGGGGTTAGGAGGATCTCTTGAAGAAGAATAAATTCTTCCTGAAGTTATTCTTCTATTCAGTAAGTTTTTACCAAGCACCATCCTAAGAACTGTGCTATATGCTAGGGATTTGGTATTAAAAAAGAGTTCATACTACAGAAAGGGAGACAGAAGCAGGCAGTTTCAGTTCAGTGTGGTGAGTGCTCTGATGGGCCAAAAAGTTCTCTGGAAACATACAGGGAGTGACCAATCTCTTAATGGATCCGGGAAGATTTTTTTGGAGATGACATGTAGTAGAAAGCTGAAAGATGGTTTACCAAGTTAAAAAACCTAAATGAAACCATTCCTATGATCATCAAGTTTTAAATGCAGCAGAGAATAACAGTTCTGAATTAAATGTTGAATGAAAGTGATATGAATAAAAGATGTAATCTTGGCTGACTTAGAAGAGATTTGGTAGTGAGTTTCAGATCAGTGGAATGACCTTAACCAGATAGTAGATAGATATTTCCAGGAACAAAAAAGCTTATCCAGAACATACGTGCATCTGACAAAATTTTAGAAAATCTGAAGGCAATAGAATGCTTGATGGCTAAAGAGAAGCCTCACGTACACATTGTCTCTGTGACTAAATGGGGGAGGAAAATTTCGTAATATATCTTGTGATTAAAATTCTTCTGACACAAGAAAATGCAGTTGACTTTGAACCAATGGAGTGGGGGAGCAACCACCTACATAGTTGAAAATCCATATCTAACTTTACAGGCCATATACATGGTTCTGCATCTGTGGATTCAGCCAACCGTGAAGCATATAGCACTGGAATACATATTTATTTTTTAAAATCCATGTTTAAGTGGACCCAACAGTTCAAACTATATTGTTCAAGGATCAACTGTAATTTAGAATTTTATAGGTAGAACTTTATAACTACATAGTATTTTATCAGAATTTAGATATGCAAATGATGCTATAAATAGTGATTTAATCTGTTCAAGTCTTTATAAATGATCTTTAGAAAAAGGAAAAAATAGTTCCTGGTCTCTTGAAGAAACTTAAATCTGATTACAGAGATAGTGAATGCACATTACAGATCACTGCCAGGACAGTATATAAAATTAAGCCCTAAGTGAGCAAGAATGATTCTGTTTCCTCTGGAAGCTAAAAAAGAATGGTAAGTGGGGGCCAAGCAGGGTGACCAGGGAAGACTTCCCTAAAGAGGTCGAAGTTAAAGGTGTGAAAACAGATCCTCAATCCAGCCTCAGAAGTATAACTTGGCAGAGAGTTACTTGTCTGGTGACCAGAGCCTAATTGTGTAATAGGATTTGCTGATTTCTCAGTGAAGCCAGACTTTCATTGCTACTGCCTGGGGCCCCTGTAAGACCCAGCAAATAGGCCCTTTATTGCTTTAGCAAAGGAAGGTAGAGGGGTCTCTGGCTGACTACATTCTTCCTCTCTGTGGAGGTAGAGGGACTTGGAAGAGATGATAATGTAGGATAGCTAACATTGATTTGCTGATTACATACATCACCTCGTTTAATCCTTACAATAGGGAGGGCAGTTACTGATATGCCATTTTGCATACAAGGAGGTTGAATTTTGGAAATTTAATAGCTTGTACAAAGTCACACAAGTGAGTGGTATAACTGGAATTCAAACCCAGGCAGTCTACTCCAGAGCCATGCTCTTTGAATGTGTGCTGTAACTTCTACCAGAGTTCACTCCACCCATGACATTCTGTGACTCTGACTGGAATTTTACAGATGAAAGCCTGGATAATACGTGGCTGAACAGGACTGACACCATGATTCAGACTCCTGGCCCCCTGCCCGCACCACAGCTGACTTCCACTGTCCTGCGGGAGAACAGCCGACCCATAGGAGAGCAGATTCAGGAGCCTGAGTCTGAACATGGCTCCGAGCCCGACTTTTTACACAAGTGAGTAGTAAAAAATAGTTTTCTTGGCATAAACCTTCACCTGTTAAAGTAAGAGGAATTATTTCATCTGAGCATATTATTTTCTCAATTCATGAGAAAACAAAACCACCAAGAGATTAAATAACTTGTATTAGAAGACATATAGTATCTTCTAAAGTGGTGATAAATTCTGTATTTCTGTAAAAGAGAATCAAGTGCTTACCTTTTCCCACACCAGAGATTAAAGTGTTTTCTGGTACCATGGGTCTGCAAATCATGGAAAAGTCAGGGTGATGGCATGACTTTCGCTATGAAAACCTTAACTTTTTGTTATTTTTCCATTCAAATTTGGAAGTCTCTAAGTTCCTCACTTGTGTTTCTATTCATATTAGAGTAATTCTGTGAGTTATTCTGATGGATAAAAGAATTCTCACTCGAACTCAACAAACTTAGGTTGAAAAGAGAAAGGTTAGAAGTGTTAGAAGTATTCAAATCTTGGGTTTTCATAAGGAATCTTTTCTCTTAAGATCTGCCGTCTTCAAAGCTGAAAGGATAATTATTGTCAGCTCCTGCATAACTGAGCAGTCTTAGAGGGGAGTTTACCTTATGACCAACATTCCAACTCCACTTCCTTGGCAGTGAGGAGTCTTTATTTGAGCAGCCCGCCTTGCTTTCCTGATTTTATACCACGTCAGGCCCTCCTGGCTGTGGTCTGTCATCTTTTTCCTGCTATAGTTTTATAGGTTGAATCAACGTGGTAGCCTCACATGATAAAAGACAGCTGCTTTGAGAGAACTTCATGTGGCAGATTTTAGCTACCAAAAAGTCATCCCATCCAAGTTTGCATCCTATAAAATTCACAAGAAGCATATGTATGCAAGTGTCCATGTTTCAGGAAGGAGAGAGTGCAGGTGAAGATTTGGCCCACATGTACCTGACTCCAAACTTCCTCAGAAGGACTGAGAAAAAATGTGGTCTATCCCTCCTTGTTCGACTCTGGAGAGCTCTGAGCCACCAAGCCAGCATCATTCCTGTCCCTTAGGGGACTGAGTGTCCAGCTAGGAACACTTGTAAGTAGGGTAGCAGCTGGATACAGGAGTCTGAGAAGCGTTCTTGTTTAGTTAGGGATTTGTGGAATTAGGATGATAATTTAAGCATCTAATAGGGGAGGAAAAAGTTTTCCTCAACCCTCTTAGAGCCCCTGTCAGGGTCTAAAAATTAAACTGACAAAGACAGATTAACAGGGGAAAAGTATACAAATGTTATTAAATTTTTATATGTACAGGGGAGCCTTCACAAGAGAAGGAAGACCTGAAGAAGTAACCAGAGTAGGAAGCTTTTAAGCCTTTTAGACAAAGAAACAATACATTTGTGAAGAAATGACAAGACACATGAGTTTGGACTAGGGGTGGTCCCACCAGGGCTAGGTAGTCCTCATCTTCCTTCACCAAGAATGAGCATTTGTGTATCAAGGTTTGTTTGCAGGTTCCTCTGGTGCCATCTCTGGGCTCATCAGAGTCTATCGCCAGTAAAAGGATAATTTATTTCCTACCCTTTTAGGATGAAAAGGGGAACTTTTTGTATTTTGCTGCTGCTTAATTGCCTTCAGCTCAAAATAATTTCTGTCTCAAAGAGGCATATTTGCAGATGACATATTCTGATTGCCTTCACATCTAACAACTAGCTGCCACAGCCAACTGCTCTTGGGGACTTAGGGATCTCCAGCTTACTACCATTTCTGCCAAGACAGGTCCTTTGATAATGATCTCAACCTTGACCCTGGAATAAATCCAGCTAACTCCGCTTACATGGGTATTAGACCAACCAACTATGCCTTCTTAGCATGGGACTGATTACCTAAACCCCTCCTCTGCTGCCACAAAATGAATAATACTACCCTCTCTCAGTCCTCAGATGCAGATCTCTTGGTTAGGCCAGCCGAAATTAGAAGACTTAAATCGGAAGGACAGAACAGGAATGAACTACATGAAAGTGAGAACTGGAGTAAGGCATGCCGTGTAAGTGTTCCATCAAGTGTCATGAGAACATGATGACTGTGTGATGATGGTCATTTTGTGTAATGACTTCTTGGGTTTCTCTGATGTTTAGTCTTAGGAGTTAAAATCATAACACAAATATGCTATGCAGCGTAGAATAGGAATGGAGGGCATGGGCCCTTAAAGTGTTCAGCATTTAAATCCTAGTGCTGTCTCTTGTCAGTTGTGTGGTCTTGGGTAAGCTCTAAAACCTCTGTGCCTCCAGTTCCTCCTTTGTAAATTTTGGATAATAATGATACCCATCACTTAGAGTTCTGTGGGAATTTGTGTACATAGTTAAGTAGTAATATGGTTATTGCATTTAACTTCCTTCTGATGAACTGAGATGAAATCTTGAGTGAACCAAATGAATGATCCTTAATTACCTGAGTTCAATAGCATAATTTGTGCAGTCTGTTGGTTGCAATTGGAAGGTGCTTTAACTGGTTTGCAAACCCAATATAAGAGTCAGGATTCCAGGTTCTATGAGTCTGAACAGCTTTCTGACTATCTTTTCATATCAGTCGGGGTCTCATGGAGGAAGATGCTGAGCCCATCTTTGAAGATGTGATGATGTCATCCCGGAGCCAGTTAGAAGATATGAACGAAGAATTTGAAGACACCATGGTTATTGACCTGGTAAGGAAGTTCAATACATTTTTTTCTGTTAACATATGTGAAAGCGTTGGTGTAAGATGATGCTCTTGTTTTAAGAACCCTGTGAGGCACAAGAGGAGATAACATTGACCAACAGTGGGTGTGGCATTTGGATGAGCTTGTGTTTTTCAAACCTGCTTTCAAAGCAAGTCAGATTTTTAATTCTGGCAATAATAGGAACTGGCTCCTTATTACATTCATGAAAAACAGCTTCCCTAGATCTGTCTTTCAGTGCAGCATGTGTATCTGGCTTCTCGTACTTTAAATTGGAGTCTGACTATATACACTGTGGTCCAACATAGCAAACAGTTGCAGAATATGGACATAGTGTAGGTATACTAAAATGATTAACTTTGTCAGAAATACATGGTGGTTATGTTCTTTTAAAAAGAGATCTGTTAAGAGATACACTGAAGTTGTCAGAAGTGAAATGACATGAGGGAAGAAAAACAAAACAGGCGATTCAGTGAAACAAGATTGGCCAAGTGTTTGAAAATTGTTGAAGCTGGGTGATAGGTGCACAGGGGTTCATCATACTGCTTCCTCTGTGTATTAATTTGCTAGACTGCCATACAAATACACCACTGACTGGGTGGCTTAACAAATTTATTTTCTCACAGCTCTGGAGGTTAGAAGTCTGAGAGCAAGGTGTCAGCAATGTTGATTCATTCTGAGACCTCTCTCCTTGACTTGTAGACGGCCATCTTCTCCCTTTGTCTTCACATGATGTTTCCTCTGTGTGTGTCTCCTCTTCTTATAAGAACATAGATCACATTGAATTAGAACCCACCCATATGATCTCTGGGCTTCCCTGGTAGCTCAGTTGGTAAAGAATCTGCCTGCAGTGCAGGAGACCAGGGTTCAATCCCTGGGTCAGGACAATCCCCTGGAGAAGGAAATGGCAAACCACTCCAGTAGCTTTGCCTGGAAAATCCCATGGACAGAGACACCTGGTGGACTGCAGGCTATGGCACAGAGGGTAAAGAGTCTGCCTGCAGTGTGGGAGACCCGGATTCGATCTTTGGGTCGGGAAGATCCCCTGGAGAAGGAAATGGCAACCACTCCAGTATTCTTGCCTGGAGAATCCCCATGGACAGAGGAGACTGGTGGGTCCATGGTGTCCCGAAGAGCCGGACACAACTGAGCAATTTCACGTTCACGTTCATATGATCTCCTATTATCTTACTCACCTCTTTTTTAAACACCCTATCTCCAAATACAGTCAAATTCTGTGGTCTAGGGGTTAGCACTTAAATATATTAATTTGAGGGGCATAATTTAGCTCATAACAGTATGCTTTATGTTTTTGAATTTTACATAATGAAAAGGTCTGGTAAGACATGTAAATGAGACATATCCACTCTAACCTCCTTCAACCCACCCATCAGTAGCTCTCCATCTACCTACTTCGGGTAGGGAATTTAGTGAAGTTTTGTCACCTATTGTTTGATCAATCTTACAATTATCCCATGATTGAAAGGTGTGTTCTTTGTTTATAGGCCCGAAAATTATATACTTTTACACATTTATTGTAATTTGAAAGACTTCAAAAAAAAAAATAAACTAAGTGATAAAAGCCAAACAGTTAGATTTTTCTTTAATGTATGCTCCTGTAAGTCAGACTCTTTTTCCTTTCAAAGTGACACTTAACAGTTATTTATATTAATGATACCATAGAAATATTAGCTGATTATCACAGTTTGTCTTAATGTATCTCAGGAAAAAATTAAGTATCGGTTTCTCTTTCCAGCCCCCGTCAAGAAATCGGCGAGAGAGAGCCGAGTTGAGGCCAGATTTCTTTGATTCTGCAGCTATCATAGAAGACGATTCAGTAAATGTTAAATTATTACTGTTCTTTCTTGTGTTTTCTGGGTCTTGTTTACGCATGAAGTTAATAATTGTGTTTCATTTTTTCTAGGGATTTGGAATGCCTATGTTCTGAAGTCTGAAGAAAATTTACAAATCTGGAACTCTATTATTTAGAGCTAGAGGCCTATATACTGTGATAGCTTGTATGGGGAAAAAAACACTTTTGATGTGATCTGATTTGTTTTTTAATCAAATGATTAAGGTCAATCCCTTTTTGCAGTGACAGAAGAGGAGCATGTAAATTACCCAAGGGAATGTTGGTGAATGTCACCTCAGAAAGACTGACCTGAAAAATCATTTGTGTCCTATTATTGGACTTATCCCAGTACAGATGTGTGTGTTTTTCTGGAGGGAGGAAGAAATTTTAAATTTTTAAAACAGCTGTCAAGATAAACACTGTAATACCTGTTTTATGAAAACTCAGCATTGAGTAAAAAAAAATATTTTTAACTTTATTTTCCTGTTGTACAATTTAAAAACCGTTTTAACATTTTGCCTTTTTATGTTTTAAAAGCTAACCATTTTTATTAAACCTATGAGTAAGCAGCTCACCCTAATTGCCGAAGAGTGTTTTTGGAGCTCACTGGATTTGGTTGACCATGTGGAATACGAGAATATGGAGGAGCAGAATATTGACAAGCTATGATGAAATTCTGACAGTGCATCTCTGCCAAAAACCACACACCCTCTGTGGACATGGATATGAATTCCCAGATTTTATATACTCTTGAATAAAAAGGTTTATTTTTATTTATAAGGGGGCATAAAATAAGAAATGTCCATGCAGCCATTTTTCCAACAGATGCTGTACACCATTCATTTTATATAGAATAGGGAGATTCAAATACAGTACATTTTCTATTGGTATTTGTTCTGTGCATTTTTAGCAACTTCTACCAGCAAATAAAGTATTCTCAGTAAAACAAAAATGGTTCTCAAGTTATCAGTTTGCTGTTTTTACCACTTATTTCATGCCCTGCCAAATTCAAGTTACATGGACTTCCATTTTCTTAAAATGATAATCATGAACTCCTTTGCCATTCAAACGTAATTTTAAGTGTAACATAACCGTGTCTACTTCCCATGCACTTAATACCCTTATGCACTAATTTTGTGAATTAAGTTTACCAATTATAGAAGTATGTGCTGCATAGAAGTCTGTGCTTAGAGGGTGAAGTACTTAAGCTTACCTTGAAATACAGCTACATTTCAGTGTTAAATGTGCATATTAAGGATAATTCTTTGGGGGAAAGAAATTATGAATCTTCAGGACAGCCTTCATGGTTTAGAGTTACATTCTGCTTAGACTTTTATGACTTGCTGCTACTGTTATTTTTTTTAAAAGCCCACTTAGTTTCTTCCTTTCTGATTTTAAAAGGAAGCCTCAGAATTTGCAAACCAATCCACCACAGCTGTTTCCAGGCTGGTTTTTAAAGTAGCTGCAACAGAATGATGAGGCTTTGCTTTCCCTTTTTACCAAAAAATAAAAGCGTTTTTTAAAAAACAAATCTGTGCACCCAGTGACTATGTGGGAAAGCAAAATGGGTTATTTTATTCATCCTTTTAGTAAACAAACTTCTCAACATTTGTACAGTTCTGAAAAAAACTTGGTCACCAAAAATGTTTTATCTGCTAATTTAGCAATTCCTGGGCTCCATTTAGGGGGGCTGGGGTATCGCTTTCTTCCAGAAATATGGATTTCACTGGATGTGAAGGGGCAGGGATGACTGGACTGTCTACCACACCAGCCCTGCCCCCTGTGGCTCTGACTGGGGAGCAGGCTGGGAAGTGCCCTGGCACCTGCACAGATGATTGGTCCTTTGCTGGACAGTTTCATGTGGAAAAACCAATGCCGACTTAGAATCGTAGACAACCACACGACAGAAAAGGCTTAGTCTCTACTCCAATGGGTTTCCAGTTTAGTTTGAAGTCAATCGAATTTTTGTATTTTCAGTGTCTCCTTGATTGGTTTTGCTAGTAATTCTGTAAATTGTACATTTGCAATATGAGGTTTTTTTCCTTTTGTACAATTTGAAACTGATGCTTCACCTTTCCTTTAATAAACTATTCAAAATCAGGCTTGTGGTAGTCATCCTATTGTTCCTGTTAGGTAAAGCTTGAAATAGGTGATTTCTCATCCTGTTCAACAGAATGATGAAGCTTTCCTTTTTTTTTTTAACCAAGAACTGAGAATTTGCTCTTTAGGATAATCTGTTAAAACAACAGCAAATCACTGTATCAGTGAGGCTTTACTCTTTTAAGCAAGTAGAATTTTAAGACTAGCTCATCAGTTTTCTTTCATCCATTGGATTTCCTTGGAGAGAGGGAAAGACTGGTTAGACCAAGTGGGCATTCAAGAGGAAGTCTCTTGTGGGCTGAGTGTTGGAGGAGGCATTCATGGATTATCAACTGGTCTGAAGCCTGGGACCGTCCCCCACCTGAGATCCAGACCCAGCACTTACGTACGACCATGCCCTTTAAAGACCACTTGTGTTCTACATGGCTGCCAAAGGGAAGGTTTCTCTTGACACCGCTGCCAGATGTCACTGCACAAAATCGTGTCCTACACTTTACAGGCCCCACCGTGTTCTCTGGGCTGTGTTCATTAGATGGCCTGAGATGTCCATGAGAAGAAGCAAGAATTGCAGGGGATAAATGGGCAGCGGGGATTCTGGGGAGCCAAAGACGAAGGTGATTAAGTTGAGGCTCTAGCAGCTCATCTGGAAGGTTATGTGCTTATGAGATTAGACCAGGGCTTTACCCAGGTGCAATTCTACCCTGGCTGTGACTGTTGGCCCTGCTCTCAGAAAAGAATCAAACAAGGAGCAGGATCTTCATGGGAAGCAAAGGCTTAGTGCCTGTTCAGGCTCTTCATAGCAGACCAAACTCAGGTAAGGTTCCATCCCTGCCCTCCTAAGTGCCTTGCTCTGCAGAGGTCAAGGATAGCTTTCTACTCCCAAGGACACACAAATTATCACAGACAGTAGGGACATGGGAAGTACCTACCTACTAAATACACTCAAGTCCTCTCTGGTGACAAGATTCACCATTTCCTCTAAGACAAGACCACAGTTGGGAAAGGCATGCCTAAACACCAGCCCATGAGAACTCAATGCCACTCTGTAACCCACAGAGGCTGGTCTACTGGACAAAGCTGCCAAGATCTTACAGCCTTGTGTCTCCTCCACCACCAGCTTGGTTTTCAAATGGGCCAAATCCTAGATTGGCAGACCCCAGAAATAGGATTGGCCGGGCAACTTCAAGCTATTGAGCCACACACTAGCCAACCTGTATGATTCTTCCTTAGCCAGGGGCCCTCTAAAAACCCAGGAATCCACCACCACTCCTTTCCCAGCTCCAATAGCTTAATCTTACTGCTGGTGCCAAAGAGAAGTACAAAGGACCCCTGGCCAAACATCTCTACCCACTAGCAACTTATCACCTAGCTTGGAAGACAAAACTATGTTTCAGGTCTAAAAAGGGAAGGAGGCTGAGGAATGCACCATAAACTGCTTAAAAAAAAATACATGTTATGAGCAGAATCATCTCAATACAAGTTGAGATGAACTAATGGGAAAGTCGGGCCCTTGAGCATGAGCAGATTGGAGCTACTTGAAGCAAAACAGTATTCTCAAAACTCACTAGAGGCAGGACAGGGACATATCAGAACCTTCTGTGTGGGCTGCAGACTCTGGAGAGCAGGGTACTATCCATTAGAAGTGCTAGAAATGCAACAAGATCTGGACATGGAATGAGTCTTAGCTCAGGACAAGATTTCTGGCTTAGCAGGAGGCCACAGAGATGGGCAAGAGGTGGGGGAAGACTTGTAAAAGAACTCAGAACCCAACTAGAGTGGGAGATGATTCCCATTCTCCAACACAGGGAAGATGCTCAAGAAAAATAACTCTAGGGGCATAAACCTATCTATCCAGAATGGTGGGGTGACTGGCGGAAATGGAAAAAGTGGATGATAGTCACATGTAGGTTAAGTTGAGCTTAAAATGATGCAATCAAGCAGGGCTTACAGACCTTTGGATCTAAGAGTCTGGAACAAAGTCATCAGGGATTGGAGGATTCAGAACTCTCACCTCAAAGAAGCACACTCATGCTTTAATCTTCATGTTGGAATCAGTTAAAATCACCATTTCTGGTATTACTTAATAGTTTACATACTCAGAAAAATAAAGTCAACAAGGGTGGGGGGAAAAACTCTATAAAGTGGTCTACAAACAAAGGACTGATTCTTTAAAAATGATAACCACCCAAGTTACTAATCCAAGTAACCATGTACCTTCTGTTTAGAAACAATTACAAAAAAGTCTTGAACTTTACTTTAGAAGGTTTGATGTTGATAAAGCTGTAGTATCTCTGAAATTGGTGTTTATTATAGGACTAAGCAAGTGAGTAAAATACCCTTAAACAACACAGGTTTTCAACTGGACAAGTCCACTTATACAGGTTTTTCAACAGTAACTACTACAGTACTACATGGTGCACAGTTGACTGAATCCTGGACATGGAACTACAGATTGGATCTGCATATAGGGAGAGCCAACTATATTTTACATGGCTTCTCAACGGCAGGATGGCAGGCCCCCCCTAACCCCTGCATTGTTCAAGGGTCAAGTATATACTGAATAAGAGCCCATTTCATCAGTGTAGGAGAAGACCTACCTAATTATGGAAGGAAAGGAAGGCAAATAACTTATATGTTAGATTAGAATTAAAAGTTTCAATATGAGCTCAAAATTTCAAAAATTACATAATATATATTTTCATATATATATGTTCCCTATATACATATATATATATACACACACATACCGGGATAAATATTTCATAGTCCGCTGAAAATACCTAGAAGCAATGACAACCCAGTATCAATGTGAAAATATAGTGTCAATGTTTGCATCCAAATTTCATCTACTAAAAGAAACCACGGCTCTAAGAAAAATATACGATGAACCTAATACATTATCCTGTGTCAAAAGCAAGTGCACAAAAAATTACTGTAACATATCAACAGGACTAAGAAACCAGCTTGAAAGAGCACCCCTCTGGCCATATCAGGAAATTCTGAACATCAAAATGAGTAACATTAAATCTTTAAAGAACCCATGATTGAATATATTCATTCACTAAAAGCAAGCATTTATGAAATTATGTACCAAGCACAGATTTCAGCTATGAATATATGATTCTCAATCTCAAGAAAGCCTAGGGTGGGGCTTCCCTGGTGGCTCAGTGGTAAAGAATCCTCCTGCCAATGCAGGAGACACGGGTTCGATCCCTGGTCCAGTAAGATCCCACATGCCTCAGAGCAACTAAGCCCATGCACAACTACTGAGCCTGTGCTCCTAAGCCTGGGAGCCGCAAATACTGAGCCCACCCGCCGCAACTACTGGGAAACCATACGCCCTATAGCCTGTGCCCCAGAACGAGAAGCCTGAGCAGTGCAACTACAGAGTAGACCCAACTTGCCACAACTAGAGAAAAGCCCGCACAACAAAAAAGACCCAGCTCAGCCGAAAATCATAAATAAATTAAAAAAAAAAAGAAACCCTGGGTTGGAGAAGGTATGGGACAGGGAGAAAAATGTAACAAACAAGTATAATGTGTGTTTGAAAATTTGACAGGGTGATAGATAGCATAGTAAGAAAAGGCTTCCCTAGTGGCTCAGACAGTAAAAAGTCTCCCTGCAATTGCAGGACACTCAGGTTCAATCCCTGGGTTGGGAGAATGGCAGCCCACTCCAGGATTCTTGCCTGGAGAATTCAATGGACAAAAGAGCCTAGGGGGATACAGTCCATAGGGTCGCCGAGAGCCAGACACAACTGACCCCACACACACATAGTAAGAAAAATAAACTATTTCAGGAAAACTGTTTAAAAATGAAAAAACAATTTACATGTCTAAATTGATACTAAAAATTTTTTCTGAAGAGGAGAAAACTCCTCCTTCCTTCCTTATGGGTAAAATGATAGGATCAGAAATATAGTATTTTATAACCAACATAGAACAGCTGATTGAGGCAAGAATCATACTACAAGTACTAGACAAAAGTGTGCTGACAGGCTTACAAAATGCCCCCAGATTCACTACTAATTACAAAGAGAAAATTACAAAGGCTGTCATCTTTGCAGCTGTCACCTTAACCAAGTGATAAGATTCAATTTCATCAATAACGGGAAAAAACTAACATGTGCTTCCTAATGTAATATAAGAAAAGAACACTCTTGTGTATTATTCTTACCTGGATCTAAATTTCTGTAAACAACCAGACAGACCCAAACTGAGCGACTGTCTACAAAATATTTGACAAACATGCTTCAAAAATGTCAATCTCATTAAAGACTATGTAAGACAATGAGCCTTGTTTCATAGGAAATAAACACTGAAATCTGGAGAGACAAAGGGTTATGAGTCTGCAACTTACTCTCAAATAGATCAATAAAAATAGTAATTATACATTTATGTAGGAGATGAAGCAAATGTAGAAAGTGTTAAGAACTGGAGAATCTTGGTAAAGAGTATACAACTCTTGCCACATTTCCACAGGTTTGAAATTTTCCAAAATTTTTTAAAATCTGAGGACACATTTCTGGAAAGAAGTTAATATAAGGTAAGCAATTACTATACAGTATATGCTTCCTAAGCGTCTATTCTGGTAGACACACACATATATACACACAATTATAAATACGTTTAATCCTCAACATTTCCTGAAGGAAACAAGGACAGTATACATCATTTAAATATTATACCATTTATAAGTAAGAAAACTGAAGCCTAAGCAGATAAATAGTTCACTCTAAAGGCTTATTATCTCACCTTCAGAGAAAAAATTAATTCTTAGGGAAAGAAAGGAAAACAATACACAGATAAGGGTGAGCTCAAAGTGATAATACTATAGTGTTTTCTTTCTAGTTTTCTTCATTTTTCAGATTTCTACCACAAAGGAAAAAAAAGAAAGAAATTTAAGCTCAAAATATATCAGTTAAGATTTTTAATAAAATAATTTTACAGTAAGGCACAAATGAAATCTTTCTAGAATTTAATAAACTTAGCCATTTCAAGTGATTAATGGTATCTAGATTCCCAGGTTTCATGACTGCAAAGGCAGGGGCATATACAAATGGCCTGGCAGTAATTAGGTCCTGGTTTATCTTTCCCTGATTCATTTACAATGGAATATTCGCATGTTTCCTCCAAGGGCGCTGTACCTTCTTGCTGGCCAGGACATCCAGGTCACAGCAGATTCGGGCACGTGTGGAGGAAGGCTGGATGATGTCATCCACAAACCCTGGGGAAGCACAGGAAAGGAAGTGGATCACCTGCTGCCCACCAAGCCCTCACGTGGTGCTCAGTGTGGGCACCGCCTTCTAGGGCCCAGGCTGACACAAGAGGGGCTCGGTCCTGCGAACCTCCTCATGACCCCAGGAGCCCCCTGTTCCTCTGGAGGGTTCCAAACTGGCCCAGAAACACTCAGCAAGAAAAGGAAAATGTGACCCCTCTTCCATCCTGTCAAGATGAATTTAGTAGGGAATAAAATGAAGAAAGTGCACTTTTATTTTTAAAAACTCACTACAATCATTGGTCCCATCCTGTGCGTAAGTCCCTCTGCCACTTTACTTTGCCACTCTTCCCATCAGGAAGTGGACTGTACTTCTTCACCTGGCCTTGTAAATTGCCTTGGCCAATAGAATGTAGCAAGAGTAACATTGCAACTTCCACACCTAGGCCTCAAGGCACTTTCTTTCCCCTCTCACCCTCTTGCTGCCCTCAGGACACCCTGCAGAGCAGGGTGGACTCACCTCCCAAAGAATAAGCAACCCCGTGAAGGAAAGTCCAGCTGACAGCCAGCACCAGCCATGTGAGTGGGGCCACCACGGACTATCCAGCCTGAGTCAGGCAGCTAGATGACATACTTCATGACTGATCCCAGGAGAACCACTACCCAGCTCAGCCCAGACCAAACGCTGACCCTCAGAACTATGAGGGGAAGGTGCAGGGAGGTTATTTTAGACCACTTTGTTTTGAGTAGATTTTTCACAGTACTAGGTGACTGGAACACCATGAAGAGAGATTTAGCCACTTCAGCAATGTTTTCTTGATCATGGTTACAAAGTGGCCCATACAAGCCCCTCTGCCCTTAAGTGATGATGGCTCGTGGTCCAGCAAGCCCTCACCAGTCTTCAGATTCAACAGGAAGGGCAAAGGTAGGCCTTCTGGAGCAAAATAAGCAGCAAGCGACTCAACAACTGAGCCAAGCTGCTCTCCCCAACACAAGCCCACCTCTCACGGCTGCAGGAAAAGGGTTGGCAAACTTCTCGATGTACTCTGCCTGAGCAGCCTCCACGTTCTCGTGCCCTTTGAAGATGATCTCCACAGCACCCTGTCATGAGAGGAGTTGGTGATCATCCTGGAGGCCCCCGGAGACCAGGTCTGGCACCCCCTCCTCTCAACATCACTGGGAGTGATTGCAAATGTCTCGGTAAACAAAGTGTGCTAGAGAGAAGTGGCCACGCCAGGTGCCTGGAGTGACTGCCATAACCCCACGGCTGCAATGGATGCTCAGCCACGGCTCCAGTGACCGGGTGGCCCAGACCAAGTCATCACTTGCCTCCCTAGATTCTGTCCTAATCTCTCCAAGTGCATTTGTCCTTCTCCGAGGCCAAGATATTTGGCCCAGTTTCCACTGTTAGAGTCAAGGTCCTCTTATCAAGGGAAGCAGAATGCTGTTAACACTTTTTCATTATCCTGAGCCCTGAGCACACAACTCAATGGCCAGAGGCAGAGAATCTAAAATGCAAACGTAGAAAAATGAGGACTGAGAGAGAAGCCTTCTTATCAGAACCCCTAAAAGTCAGCTTGGGGAGGTGGGGGCCTGGGAGATACCTAGTTCAACCCCAACAGATATTTCAAAGCAGGAAAGGAATGGTGAGTAGACCAAGCAACAGGAGGCACCCTGCCCAAAGTCAGCAGGGTCAGGACTACAGCCCGGCTTCCGTGGGCTGCAGGAGTGGCTCCGGGCCCTCTTGGGAGCTGGGGATGGGGTTGGGAAAACATCCAGTCCTCCAACAACTAGTTCAGCTGACTCAGCCCTTTCCCTTCTACTGAATCCCTGAACCCACTCGAGGCCCCTACTACCTGGGTCCGTGCCTGAAGTGAAAGTGCGGGAGGGGGATTGCCAAGGTCTACACCTCAACTCCTCAGAGGCCTGGTGACCCCAGAGGCCCAGTTCTTCCCTACACTTCCCAGCTATGCAAGTAGAGTGGAGTCCCTGGAGCCAGGAGAAGGGAAAGCTAGAGGGTCTTACCTTTGCTCCCATGACTGCAATCTCCGCTGTGGGCCAGGCATAGTTGGTGTCACCACAAAGGTGCTTGGAGCTCATGACATCATAGGCACCACCGTAGGCCTAGAACAGTCCCAAATGCTGAATGTTAGAGCCTGAGTCAACCAGATCACATCCCTATAAGACCCCAGGAAGCCAAGTGAAATGAGGATGAAAAGCAAGACTGGCCCTGCTGGGTTCCTGAAGGCCCAGGGCTGGGAGGCCCGGGAACACAAGGGCGCAGCCACAGGCCTTTCACAGTTCACGGTCATGGTCTTCCGGCCTTTTCCCACTGCTGCTCTCAGTTTCCAGATGAGCAGGGACTTCTCTGCTGGGCGTATCTGCAGGGCCATCCACGCTGAGCCATCCTCGAGAACTTGTTAAGGGGAGTGAGGCGTAGACTCCTTCCAGCACTGCTGACCCTCTCGGCCAGACCCCCAACCCCCAGGCCCCGCCACTGGGGGTGAGGGGGCTCCAGCCTCCAGCCTGAGCTCCTCACCTTCCTAGTGATGACCGTCACTTTGGGCACAGTGGCCTCTGCAAACGCGTAGAGCAGCTTGGCACCGTGGCGGATGATGCCCCCATACTCCTGCGCAGTGCCTGTGTCACAAGCAAGTTACTGGATCCCCAAAGAATCTCCCCGGGGTCAACCCCCACTCTCAGCTGTGAGGGATTCCCCCTCCCCACAGGGCCACCCCCAGCCAGTCCCACCCTCCAGACACCCAGAAGATGGCAACGTCACAAATCCTGAGGGAACTGTGCAAGAAGATCTCCAAATAAAGTGGGCATCTCACTGGGCAAAACCACCTCTCCTGACCCACCTCTGTCAGTGACTCACCAGGCAGGAAGCCAGGGACATCCACAAAAGTGATGAGGGGAATGTTGAACGAGTCACAGAATCGGACAAAACGAGCCCCTTTCACAGATGAATTAATGTCCAAGCATCCTAGAAAGAGATAGACCACCATGCTTAGCTTCTAGGCCGCTCCCAGTCCCACCCATGCTGAGCAACCATTCAGAGCTGGTTTCTACAGGGGCACCAAAGTTTCGTCATCAGAGAAACTAAAGGAGGGCTTCATATTCCAAGAAAAACAGGGGAAACAGGAGAATCCACCTGGCACTGGCCAGAGGACCCAGCAATGGCTCGGCCCCAAGGGCTGGCACCACCCCCCAGCACAGACATCCAGTCTTTGTCTTGTGAACTGAAGGGTAGCTGTCACCTGAGGCACAGCCTACCTCACCCCTGGAGCCTGCAGTGGGAGGCCTCATCCAGGGGCTGGTCTTATAGAGTCCGTGTAGTTGGGATTGGATTCTGCCTCCACCAACTACAGCCATGTGTTTAGGGAAATTACTTTCTGAGCCTGAGATTCCCCACCTGAAAAGGAGGGATGTTACTACCCCTACCATGGAGGTGGTGGGTTAGTCGCTAAGTCGTGTGCAACTCTTGCGACCTCATGGACTATATAGCTCGCCAGGCTCCTCTGTTCATGGAATTCTCCAGGCAAGAACCCTGGAGTGGGTTGCCATTTGCTTCTCCAGGGGATCCTTCCTGACCCAAGGATCAAACCAGGGTCTCCCACATTGCAGGCAGATTCTTTACCAACTGAACCACCAGGGAAGCCCTACCATAGGTGTAAGGATTAAAGGAGATGGTATCAGTAAAATGGCACAGAATAGAATAAGAGCTCAATTACTAGTAAATCCCCCCAACCAGGACAGGCTGCAGAGTATTCTATGAGGCCAGCATTATCCTGATACCAAAACTTCTTGTTTTGGGACAAGAAAATGCAGAGCAAAATCCCTCATTAACACAGATGCAAAAAGTCCTGAGATATTATAAAAACACTGTCAAGTGCAGTTTAACCCAAGAATCCGGAGTTGATCTAATGTGTGAAAAGCAGTGAAATTATTAAAGGAAAAAAACAATATGGTCATCACAACAGATATAAACATCTGAGAAAATCCAATATTCATAATTAAAAACTAGCAGTAAACTAGGAGTACAATGGAACTTCTACTATCTGATAAAGAATGTCCATAAAAAACTTAAATACTCATGGATCAGAAGAATATATAAATCCCCAAAGTGAACTATGCCAGTGCTGTCCAAGAGAGCTTTCTATGATGATGAAAATGTTCTCTGGCTCTGTTATTTGTTGACACAGTAACCACTAGCCACATGTGGTTACTGAACACCTGAAATATGACTAGGGAAAGTGAGAGACTAAGCTCCTAATCATATTGAATCTTAATTACTTATGCTATTTTATTATTTTAGCCTAGCTTAATAGCTAGGCTAGCATAGCTGGACAAATCTGCATTTTCAAGCAATTCCTATCAAAATCATAGGAAATTCCTTTGTAGAAACTGATAAGCAGATTCTAAAATGCATATGGTAATACAAAGGAGACAGAATAGTCAAGTGGTATTTTTTTTTAAATAGCAGTATCAGAAGACTTCCACTAGCTGACCTGAAGACTCAGAAAAGCAGGGTTTCTCTGTCTTGGCCCTACCAACATTTTGGACAGAATGATTCTTTGCTACAGGGGTTTGACTTCTGCATGTAGAACGTTTAGTCGTCATCTCTGGGTTAGACACACTAGATGTCAAGAGCCCCCTTCCATCCCTCACACCCACTGTGACAATCAAAATTGCTTCTAATATAGCCACATGTTCCCGGTACATTGAAATTGTCCCTAGTTGAGAACCACCAAGAACTATAAAGCTTCAGAAATCAAGACAAGATGGGAGAGGCATGAAGGTGGGCAAAACCAGCAACAAAAACAGGACAGACAGGGAAGAAATAGACCCAGACGACTGATTTCAGACCAGGCACCAAAACAATGTGGAAAGCAAGATACTGTTTCACTCCATACTCTACACATGAAAATCAACCCAAAATGGACCATAGACCTTAACATAACCCACAACCACAAAGATCTGAGAAGGTGATTTGGACTATCTTTGAAACCTTGATGTAGGCAAAGATTTCCTGGACAGGACATAAAAAGCTCTAATCAGAAATAAAACACTTTTTACCATTTTTTAAAAATAATGTGAGTCAAAAGACACCATTAATTAAATAAACAAACAAGTCACAGGCCAGGAAAAAAATATTTAAAATACACATATCTGACAAAGGGTTCACATCAGAATATATAAAGAACCTTAGAAATTACCAATAAAAAGACAACAAAAAATAACAATAGGCAAAACTTCCCTCTTGCTAAATGCATTTTCTGAGATGATAGAAATGTTCTATATCTTATTTTGAATGGTGATTACAGGTTGTGAGTTTTCCCCTGGGTGGGGAAGATCCCTGGAAGAGGGCATGGCAACCCACTCTAGTTTTCTTGCCTGCAGAATCCCATGGAGCCTATGGTCCATGGGGTCACAAAGAGTCAGACTTGACTGAAGTGATTTAGCACACATGAATTGTCAACTTGCCAAAACCCACCCAAATGAGCATGTAAAAGCTGTGCATTTTATGGTCTGTAAATTATAACTCGGTAAAAGAAAAATGTTTTAAATCTCCCCTCCTCCTTTATCCAAACTTATGTTAATAAAGAATGCAAATGATGAGTCCTGGGATGAAGACAACTCTAAATTAAGAAACCGCAAGATGGAAAAGAGGTCAGAATAAAAATCAAAAAGAAGAAAAATATAAGCAATGACAACCAAAACAAGATAAAATCATTGGGGAATTGAAAATAGTCAGAAATGGAAAACCTGTGACCCGGAGCTGCCAAGAGTGGGCCCTAGGTCCAAGAGCTTGGCTTCCTCATCATAGTCCAGGCCTGTCAGAGCATATGGCACCCAGGGAGTCCAATGAGCCCTGGAAAATTCTACAAGGAAGAAATAAGAACCAGTGACAAGCGGGAGGAGAGGAAGGGGAGAGAAGGAGTGTGAGTTTGGGATTAGCAGATGCAAACCAGTATACATAAAATGGGTAAACAACAAGGTCCTACTATATAGCATGGGGAACTATATTCAATACCCCATGGTTTATCATGAATATGAAAAAGTATATATATATATTAATATATGTATAACTGAATCACTTTTTTTGTATAGCAGAAATTAACACAACATTGTAAATCAACTACATCAATAAAAAAGAAACAGAAATGAGAACCATGACAGAGGCCTCCTCTGTGAGCCTCTGACACTTTATGACACTCCATAAACATCACAAAGAAAATTACAAGGTCAGAAGGTGGGAAGCTGAAGAATCACAATGGAACCAAGTATTCAGACCCCAGTCAGGGCTCAGGAAGGCCCTGGGATAGAAGTCTTAGGTATTTGAGGATAAAGTTTCCAGAATAAGCTAAGCAGTTTCTTCAAAAGTGAGCTTGTGAGAGTGCACCTGTACTGGAGGATGCCAGAACCTGCAGACATGGTCTCGGGACGAGAAATCTCTTTGTGCAGACACAGGAAATCATGTGAAGTCCATGCCAGGGACAGACACAGTGAGGAGGAGGAACTCAAGAATACATGAACAGATGAGAACTTACCACAGGAACAAAATGCATGTTCAGTGTGTGTAAACATGATTTCTAACTAACAAAAAGCTGGAACAGACAGCACTGAGCTCCTATCCTCAAAGAGAAACATCAAAAAACAAGCAGAAACAGTCAGAACTAACTTTGTCAAAATTCTGAAACAGGCAAGTTAACTAAACAAAAGCTGAATTGGGAAAAAGGCAATTTAGAAACAGCAGAAAAGCTTTGTAGCATTTTGAATTACACTTGCCCCACATTCTCCCTGGTTCTAGAGGAAGCAAAGACGACCTCAGACACAAATCACCATGTAGGTCTGTTCTACCTTGTGTGAGGGTGCCCTGAAAAATGATGCAAGCCTTTCATCTCTGTACCTAACTCAGAACTCACCCAGACCACAAAAGTAGCAGCCATTGCTCACTGTGAGAAAAAAAGAACCACCGACAGACATCTGGGGCAAAAGATTACAGTTGAGATCACCTAAGGCCAGGGAGAAAAAAAAACAGGCAGAGTGGGGGTTTGGTGGAGGTGGGGCAGAATTTGGACATTCAAGAGCAACTGTATATACAAGGGACTTCAGAAAGAGGCAGATATGCCTAGAGCAAGATGTATGCTCAGAAAAGATCTGAGAAGGGAAATTAGAAAGTACCTTGAATAGATCAGTGAAACATAACAGAGCCCAGAAATAAACCCACAGAGCTAAGGACAATTAATCTTCGACAAAGAAGGCAATAGTATACAATGGGAGAAAACAGTCTTTCAGCAAGTGGTGTTAAGAAAGTTGGGCAGCCACATGTAAACCACCCTCTGAGCATACTCAAAAAGAAATTCAAAATGCCTGAAAGACTTAAATGTAAGACAAGACACCATCAAACTCCAAGAGCAGTACACTGGCAAAACATTCTGACATAAATCGTACCAGTGTTTTCATAAGTCAGTCTCTCATGGCAACAGAAATAAAAGCAAAAATAAACAAATAAGATCTAACCAAGCACATAAGCTTTCAAACAGCAAAGGAATCCATAAACAAAATGAAAAAGACAAACTTCCAACTGAGAGAAGATATCCGCAAATGATGCAACCAGCAAAGGCTTAATTTCCAAAATATACAAACAGCTTCTACAATTCAATAACAAAAAAGCAAATAACCAACCAAAAAATGGGCAGAAGGCCTAAACAGACATTTCTCCAAAGAAGATATACTGATGGCCAATAGATACATGAAAATATGCTCATCATTGCTAATGATTAAATAAATGTAAATCAAAACTACAATAAGGTACCACCTCACACCAGTCAGAATGACCACATTGAAAAGTCTAGAAATAATAAATGCTGGAGAGAGAGTTGAGAAAAGAGCATCTTCTTACACTGTTGGTGGGAATGTAAATTAGTGCAGTTCAATGCAAAACAGTATGGAGGTTCCTCAAAAACCTAAAAATAGAGGTGAGGTATGACACAGCAATCTCACCCCTGGGCATATACCCAGACAAAACTATAATTTGAAAAGATGTATGCATCCCTATTGTTCATAACAGCACTATTTACAATAGCCAAGACATGGAAAGAACCTAAATGTCCAGTGACAGAATGGTGTGTGTGGTGTATACACACACACAATGAAATATTACTCAGCCATTAAAAAGAATGAAATAATGCCATTTGCAGCAACATGGATAGACCAAGAGATTATCACATTAAGTGAAGTAAGTCAGAAACAGAAAGACAAATTCCGTGTATCACTTATATGTGGAACACAGAACATGACACAAATGAACATATGTACAAAACAGAAACAGACTCACAGACAGAGAATAAACATACTTATGGTGGCCAAGGGGGAGGGTGTATGGGGGAAGTAAAATTAGGAATTTGGTTATTAGCAGGTGCAATCTGTTATATAGAGAGTGGATAAACAAGGTCCTACTGTATAGCACAGGGATATTCAACATCCTGTGATAAATCAGAATGCAACTGACTATACAATATAGCAGAATTTAACACAACACTGTAAATCAACTGTACTTGAACAAAATTTTTCTAAAAAAGAATATACCTTGAGATGAATGAAAATGAAAACATAACATTACAAAACAAAAGGCCTGAAAGGATCTTAAGCTTTAATCTTGGGCTGATTCCTAAACTCTGTTTAAGTCTGGCCAAGTGTTGAAAGAAAGCCTCAATACAGAGCCAAATTGCAAAGACTAAAAGAGATGTTTTCTCATTTGCCTATTTTGGTACCTCAATCAAAAACAGTAGTTGGACACAAGCTAAGGAAGAGAACAAGGAATACAGCCTCTGCAAAAACAGTTAGGAAAAGTCACTAGACAAATGGACTACTACAGCATTCAACAATCAAAAAAACAACAAACTCTGGAAAAGGAGGAGAATATGATTCCAGAGTTTAACACATTATAATATTCAAGTGTTCAGTTTCCAACAACAATAAAAAAAGGCATACAGAAAAACAGGAAAGTAGAACCATTCGAATAAACAAAATAAATATAAACAATCATCCTTAAGGAAGCCCAGACAATAAATTTACTAAACAAAGATTTTAAAACAACTGTTTCAAACATGCTCAAGGAGGTAAAGAAAAACATGAAGAACTAAACAAACAAACAAAATAAACCAGGAAAAAAATATATGGACAAAATGAGAATATTAATGGAGAGACAGAAATTATAAAAACGAAACAAACAAATTCTATTACTAAAAAGTACAATAACTGAAACAAAAAAATCACTACAGGGGTTCAACAACAGAATTGAAAAGACAGGAAGAAGGATGAGGAATCCTGAAAATACAAAAACTTAAATTATCCAATCCAAGGAACAGAAAGAAGAGAAAAACTGAAGTGATTACAGACTAATGGACTATCAATACCATGAAGTAAACCAATACATACAGCATGTCAGTACCATAACAAGGAGAGAGGAGAAATGGGTAGAGATATTGTTTGAAGAAATAATGTCCAAAAATTTCTCGAATTTGGCACAAGATGTGAAGAAACAAAACCAAGAAACTGTAAGCGTAAGTAGAATAAACTCACATATATCCACACTGAGACACACTATAGTCAAACTATTTAAAGAAAAAGAATCCTGAAAGTAGCAAAAGTAAGAGATTAATCAAATACAAAGAATCGTCAATAAGATTACAAATTGATTTCTCAGCAGAAACCATGGAGGCCAGAAGACAATGGGATACATATCTAAAGTGCTGAAAGTTCTATTTTTTATTTTTTTATTGAAGGATAATTACTTTACAGAATTCTGTTGTTTTCTGTCAAACCTCAACATGAATCAGCCATAGGTATACATATATCCCCTCCCTCTTGAACTTTCCTCCCATCTCCCTCACCATCCCACCCCTCTAGGTTGATACAGAGCTCCTGTTTGAGTTTCCTGAAACATACAGCAAATTCCCATTAGCTATCTATTTGACATATGGTAATGTAAGTTTCCATGTTACTCTCTCCATACATCTCACCTTCTCTTCCCATCTCCCCATGTCCGTAAGTCTGTTCTCTATGTCTGTTTTTCCACTTCTGCCCTGTAAGTAAGTTCTTCAGTACCATTTTTCTAGATTCCGGATATATGTGTTAGAATACAATATTTATCTTTCTCTTTCTGACTCACTTCACTCTGTATAATAGGTTTAAGGTTCATCCACCTCATCAGAACTGACCCAAATGCTTTCGTTTTTATGGCTGAGTAATATTCCATTGTGTACACATACCACAACCTCTTTATCCATTCATCTGTTGATGGACATTTAGGTTGCTTCCATGTTCCAGCTATTGTAAATACTGCTATGATGAACAAAGGGATACATGTGTCTTTTCAATTTTGCTTTCCTCAGGGTAGATACCTAGGTGTGGGATTGCTGGGTCATGTGGTGGTTTTACTCCTAGCTTTTTAAGGAATCTCCATTCCGTCTTCCACAGCGGCTGTATCAATTTACATTCCCACCAACAGTGCAAGAGTGTTCCATTTTCTCCACACCCTCTCCAACATTTATTGTTTGTAGACTTTTTCATGATGGCCATTCTGACCAGTGTGAGGCAATATCTCATTGTAGTTTTGATATGCATTTCTCTAATAATGAGTGATGCTGAGCATCTTCTCATGTGTTTGTTAGCCATCGGTATGTCTTCTTAGGAGAAATGTCTGTTTAGGTTTTTTTCCCAATTTTGATTGGGTTGTTTGCTTTTATGCCATTGAGTTGTATGAGCTGCTTGCATATTTTGGAAATTCATCCTTTGTCCGTTATTTCATTTTCTATTATTTTCTCCCATTCTGAGGGTTGTCTTTTCACCTTGCTTATAGTTTCCTCTGCTGTGCAAAAGCTTTTAAGTTTAATCAGGTCCCACTTGTTTACTTTCGTTTCTATTTCCATTACTCTAGGAGGTGGGTCATAGAGGATCTTGCTTTGATTTATGTCATCGAGTGTTGTGCCTATGTTTTCCTCTAAGAGTTTTATAGTTTTCTGGTCTTACATTTAGGTCTTTAATCCATTTTGAGTTTATCTTTGTATATGGTGTTAGGAAGTGTTCTCAGTTCAGTTCAGTCGCACAGTCGTGTCCAACTCTGCAACCCCATGAACCAAGCATACCAGGCCTCCCTGTCCATCACCAACTCCCGGAGTCCACCCAAACCCATGTCCATCGAGTTGGTCATGCCATCCAACCATCTCATCCTCTGTAATTCCCTTCTTCTCCTGCCCTCAATCTTTCCCAGCATCAGGGTCTTTTCCAATGAGTCAGCTCTTCACATCAGGTGGCCAAAGTATTGGAGTTTCAGCTTTAACATCAGTCCTTCCAGTGAACACCCAGGACTGATCTCCTTTAGGATGGACTGGTTGGATCTCCTTGCAGTCCAAGGGACTCTCAAGAGTCTTCTCCAACACCACAGTTCAAAAGCATCAATTCTTCGGCGCTCAGCTATCTTAATAGTCCAACTCTCACATCCATACATGACCACTGGAAAAACCATAGCCTTGACTAGATGGACCTTTTTTGGCAAAATAATGTCTCTGCTTTTTAATATGCAGTCTAGGTTGGTCATAACTGTCCTTCCAAAGAGTAGGCGTCTTTTAATTTCATGGCTGCAGTCACCACCTGCAGTGATTTTGGAGACAAGAAAAATAAAGTCTGCCACTGTTTCTACTGTTTCCCCATCTATCTGCCATGAAGTGATGGGACTGGATGCCATGATCTTAGTTTTCTGAATGTTGAGCTTAAGCCAACTTTTTCACTCTCCTCTTTCACTTTCATCAAGAGGCTCTTTAGTTCTTCTTCACTTTCTGCCATAAGGGTGCTGTCACCTGCATATCTGAGGTTATTGATATTTATGCCGGCAATCTTGATTCTAGCTTGTGCTTCCTCCAGCCCAGCATTTCTCATGATGTACTCTGCATATAAGTTAAATAAGCAGGGTGACAATATACAGCTTTGATGTACTCCTTTTCCTATTTGGAACCAGTCTGTTGTTCCATGTCCAGTTCTAACTGTTGCTTCCTGATCTGCATATAGGTTTCTCAAGAGACAGGTCAGATGGTCTGGTATTTCCATCTCTTTCAGAATTTTCCATAGTTTATTGTGATCCACACAGTCAAAGGCTTTGGCATAGTCAATAAAGCAGAAATAGATGTTTTTCTGGAACTCTCTTGCTTTTTTGTTCTAATTTCATCCTTTTACACATAGCTGTCCAGTTTTCCCAGCACCATTTATTGAAGAGGCTGTCTTTTCTCCATTGTATATTCTTGCATCCTTTGTCAAAAATAAGGTAGCCATAGGTGCATGGGTTTGTTTCTGGGCTTTCTATCTTGTTCCATGGGTCCATATTTCTGTTTTTGTGCCAGTAGCATACTGTCTTGATGACTGTAGCTTTGTAGTATAATCTGAAATCAGGAAGGTTGATTCCTCCAGCTCCATTCTTCTTTCTCAAGACTGCTTTGGCTATTCGGGGGCTTCTGTGTTTCCATATAAATTGTGAAATTTTTTATCCTAGTTCTGTGAAAAACACCATTGGTGATTTGATAGGGATAGCATTGAGTCTGTAGATTGCCTTTGGTAGTACAGTCATCTTCACAATATTGATTCTTCCTACCCAGGAACATGGACTATCTCCCCATCTGTTTATGTCGTCTTTGATTTCTCCCATCAGTGTCTTACAATTTTCTGTGGGCAGTTCTTTTGTCTCCTTAGGTAAGTTTATTCCTAGATATTTAATTCTTTTTGTTGCAATAGTGAATAGGATTGATTCCTTAATTTCCCTTTCTGATTTTTGTTAGTATATAGAAATGCAAGTGATTTCTGTGTATTGATTTTGTTTCCTGAAACTTTGCTAAATTCACTGACTAGCTCTAATAATTTTCTGATACTATCTTTAGGGTTTTCTCTGTACAGTATCATGTCATCTGCATACTGTGAGCGTGTTATTTCTTCTTTTCCAATCTGGATACCTTTTGCTTCTTTTTATTCTCTGTTTGCTGTAGCTAGGACTTCCAGAACTATGTTGAATAACAGTAGTGAAAGTGGACACTCTTCTCTTGTTCCTATTCTTAAGGGGAATGGTTTCAGTTTTTCACCACTGAGCATGTTTGCTGTTGGGTTCTCATATATGGCCTTTACTATATTAAGGTAGGTTCCTTCTATGCCCATTTTCTGAAGAGTTTTAATCATAAATGGGTGCTGAATTTTGTCAAAGGTTTTTCTCTATCTATTGAGATTATCATATGGTTTTTATCTCTCAATTTGTTAATATGGTATATCAAATTGATTGATTTGCATATATTGAAGAATCCTTGCATTCCTCGAATAAACCCAACTTGATCATGGTGTATGAGCTTTTCGATGTGTTGCTGAATTCTGTTTGCTAAACTTTTGTTGAGGATTTTTGCATCTATGTTCATCAGTGATATTGGCCTGTAGTTTTCTTTTTTGTGTTGTCTTTGTCTGGTTTTGGTATCACAGTGATGGTGGCCTCATAGAATGAGTTTGGAAGTGTTCCTTCCTCTGCAATTTTTTGAAAGAGTTTTAAAAGGATAGGCATTAGCTCTTCTCTAAATGTTTGACAGAATTCTCCTGTGAAGGAAGCCATCTGGTCTTGGGCTTTTGTTTTGGGGGAGATTTTTGATCACACCCTCAATTTCAGTGCTTGTAATTGGGTTGTTCATAATTTCTATTTCTTCCTGGTTCAGTCTTGGAAAATTGAACCTTTCTAAGAATCTGTCCATTTCTTCCAGATTATCCATTTTATTCCCATATAGTTGTTCATAATAGTCTCATAATCTTTTGTATTTCTGCACTGTCTGTTGTAACCTCTCCTTTTTCTAATTTTTTTGATTTGATTCTTCTCTCTTTTTTTCTTGATGAGTCTAGCTAACGGTTTGTCAGTTTTGTTTATCTTCTCAAAGAACAAGTTTTCAGTTTTATTAAGCTTTACTATTGTTTCTTTCATTTCTTTTCCACTTATTTCTGCTAGGATCTTTATGACTTCTTTCCTTCTACTAATTTTTGGGGGTTTTTGTTCTTCTTTTTCCAGTTGTTTTAGGTGTAAAGTTAGGTTGCCTATTCAATGTTTTTCTTGTTTCTTGAAGTAGGATTGTATTGCTATAAACTTTCCTCTTAGAACTGCTTTTGGTGCATCCCATAGGTTTTGAGTTGTGATCTTTTCATTGTCATTTGTTTCTAGAAATTTTTTGATTTCCCTTTTGATTTCTTCAGTAACCTGTTGATTATTTACAAATGTGTTGCTTAATCTCTCCATGTGCTTGTATTTCTTACAGTTTTTCTCTTGTAATTGATATCTAGTCTCATAGTGTTGTGGTTGGAGAAGATGCTTGATACCATTTCAATTTTCTTAAATTTACTGAGGTTTGATTTGTGATCCAAGATGTGGTCTATCCTGGAGAATGTTCCATGTGCACTTGAGAAGAAAGTGTATTCTTCTGCATTTGGATGGAATGTCTTGCAGATATCAATGAGATCCATCTCATCTGAAGTATCATTTAAGATTTGTATTTCCTTATTAATTTTCTGTTTTGATGATCTGTCCGTTGGTGTGAGTAGGGTGTTAAAGTCTCCTACTATTATTGTGTTACTGTCCATTTCTCCTTTTATGTCTGTTAGTGTTTGTCTTATGTATTGAAGTGCTCCTGTGTTGGGTGCATAAATATTTATAATTGTTATGTCTTCCTCTTGGATTGATCCCTTGATCATAATGTAGTGTCCGTTCTTATCTCTTGTAATATTCTTTATTTTACGGTCTATTTTGTCGGATATGAGGATTGCTACTCCAGCTTTCTTTTGCTTCCCATTTGCATGGAATATATTTTTCCATCCTCTCACTTTCAGTCTGTATGTGTTTTTAGGTCTAAAGCAGGTTTCTTGTAGGCAGCATATATATGGGTCTTGTTTTTGTATCCATTTAGCCAGTCTGTGTTTTTTGGTTGGAGCATTTAATCTATTTACATTTAAAGTAACCACTGATATATACGTTCTTATTGCCATTTTCTTAATTGTTTGGGGTTGATTTTGTAGATCTTTTTACTTCTCTTGTATTTCTTGGCTATATAAGTCCTTTTAACACTTGTTGTAAAGCTGGTTTGGTCGTACTGAATTCTCTTAACTTTTGCTTGTCTGAAAAGCTTTTGATTTCTCCATCAATTTTGAATGAGACCCTTGCAGGGTACAGTAATCTTGGATGTAGATTTTTCCCTTTCAGTACTTTAAATATATGCTGCCATTCCCTTCTGGCCTGCAGAGTTTCTGCTGAAAGATCAGCTGTTAAGCACATGGGGCTTTCCTTGTATGTTACTTGCTGCTTCTCCCTTGCTGCTTTTAATATTCTTTGTGTTTAGTCTTTGTTAGCTTGATTAGTATATGTCTTGGCATGTTTTTCCTTGGGTTTATCGTGTATGGGACTCTTTGTGCCTCTTGGACTTGACTGACTATTTTATTTTCCTTGATGGGGAAATTTTCAATGATAATGTCTTCAAAACTTTTCCCATACGCTTTCTTTTTCTCTTCTTCTTCTGGGACCCCTATAATTTGAATGTTGGTGTGTTTGATATTGTCCCAGAGGTCTCTGAGACAATCCTCAGTTCTTTTCATTTTTTTTATTTATACTGCTCTTCAGAAGTTATTTCCACCATTTTATCGTCCAGCTCACTGATTTGCTCTTCTGCTTCAGATATTCTGCTATTGATTCTTTCTAGAGTGTTTTTAATTTCAGTAATTGTGTTGTTTGTCTCTGTATATTTATCCTTTAAGTCTTCTAGGTCTTTGTTAACTGATTCTTGCATTTTCTCCATTTTGTTTTCAAGGTTTTTGATCATCTTTACTATCATTCTTAATTCTTTTTCAGGTGGTTTGCCTATTTCCCCTTCATTTATTTAGACTTCTGTGTTTCTAGTTTGTTCCTTCATTTGTGTAGTATTTCTCTGCCTTCTCATTATTATTTTTTTTAACTTATTGTGATTGAGGTTTCCTTTTCCCAGGCTTCAAGGTTGAATTCTTTCTTCCTTTTGGTTTCTGCCCTCCTAAGATTGGGCCAGTGGTTTGTACAAGCTTCCTACAGGTGGGATTTGTGCTGAGCTTTTGTTTGTTTGTTTTTCCTCTGATGGTCAAGGCTGAGTGAGGTGGTAATCCTATCTGCTGATGATTGGGTTTATATTTTTCTTTTGTTTGTTGTTTAGATGAGGCATCCTGCACAGGGTGCTACTGGTTGTTGTGTGATGCTGGGTCTTGTATTCAACTGGTTTCCTTTGCGTGAGTTCTCACTATTTGATACTCCCTAGGGTTAGCTGTCTGGTAGTCCATGGTCTTGGAGTCAGTGCTCCCACTCTAAAGGCTCAGGGCTTGATCTTGTCCTGAAGGCTGAAAGTCTCAGATCGAGGTGACCAGTGTGGTCAGGTGAAGACACTCCTCCAAGCCACAGACTCATCACTGGATGCTCCCCTCTCTGAAGCGAAGTCCTGGAGGGATACCCCAGCGTGTGCAGCAGATAGATTGCTAGGCAGAATGTGGCAGCAGTCTTTGCTCCCCCTATTTTTTTTTAATGGTAGTTTTATGTTTTGGTTTTTTGAGAATCCTCCATACTGTTTTGCATAGTGGCTATACCAATATACATTCCCACTAATAGTATACAAGGGCTCCTTTTTCTCCACATCTTTGCCAACATTTATTTGTGTTCGTTTTGATGACAGTTATTCTGACAGGTGTGAGGTGATATCTCATTGTGGGCTTGATTTTCCATTTCCCTGATGATTAGCGAGGATGAGGATCTTTTCATGTACATATTTGCCATTGCATTTCTTCTCTGGAAAAATGTCTATTTAGTGCTTCTGCCCTAGTAATTTCCACTCCTGGGTATGTATCAAAAAAAAAAAACCACCACTAATTCAAAAAGATACATGCACTCCAATGTTCATAACAGCATTATTTATAATTCCCAAGATATGTAAGCAACCTAAGTGTCAATAAACAGATGAACAGATAGAGAAAAATGGTGCATACATATAATGGGCTTCCCTGGCGGCTCAGACAGTAAAGAATCTGCCTGCAATGTGGGAGACCCAGGTTCATCCTTGGGTCAGGAAGATCACCTGGAAATGGGAATGACTACTCCTCCAGTATTCTTGCCTGGAGAATACCATGGACAGAGGAGCCTGGCCAGCTACAGTCCACTGGGTTGCAAAGAGTTAGACATGACTGAGTAACTAACACTCATACATATAATGGACTACTACTCAGACATACAAAGAATGAAATTTTGCCATTTGTGGCAACATGGATGGACTTGGAGGGCATTATACTAAGCGAAATAAGCCAGAGAAAGACAAATACTGTATGATATCACTTATATATGGAATCTAAAAAATAGAACAAACTAGTGTACACAACCAAAAAGAATCAGACACAGATGTAGACAACAAACTAGTGGTTGTCAATGGGGAGAAATAAGACAGGAGGGGCAATATAGGGGTAAGAGAGTAAGAGGCACAAGGTATAAAGTAAGCTATGGGATACATTGTATAACATGGTGAATACAGTCAATATTTTATAACTATAAATATATATACAACTATAAATATTTTTAAATTATAACCTTTAAAAATTGTGAATTACTATGTTGTACGCTATAATATATATTATACAGCAAACATATATACTTCAATTGAAAAATTAAGAGACAAAGTGCTGAAAGTGTAAAATCTCAACCAAGAAGTCTACACTTGGCAAGCTGTCCTTCAAAACTGAGGGACAAATTAAGACGTTTCTGGATAAACAAGCTGAAGAGTTTGTTACCACTATGCCTGCCCTACAAGAAATGGTAAAGCAAGCCCACCAGGTTGAAATAAAAAGATAGTAGATGGTATCACAAAACCATACCAAGAAATCAAGATCTCCAATAAAGATAACTACATGGGGAAATATGAAAGTCATTATTACTGTATTTCTGGTTATTATTTCTGGCATTATTACTGTAATGCCACTTTTTATTTCTTACATGATTTAAAAAATAAATTCAGGGAATGCCCTGGCAGTCCAGTGGTTATGACTCCACACTTTCATTGCCAGGGCCTGTGTTCAACCCCTGGTCAGGGAACCTAAGATTGCGTAAGTTGTGTGGCGTAGCCTAAAAACAGAACAGCAACAACAAAAAACGCACTCCAAAAAAGTTCATTGGTGGAGAATTCTACAAAACCTTTAAAAACGAAATTGCACCAGTTCTCTATGATCTCTTCTAGAAGATACAATCAGAGAGAATATTTCATAACTCATTCTATGAGGCCATCATCATCCTAATACCGAAACAACATTACAAGAAAACTACAGACCAATGTCTCTCACAAACATAAATGCAAGAATCCTCAACAAGATATTTAACAAATCAAACTCAGTAATAGACAAAAATAATTATACACTACTTCCAGGTGGGATTTATGCGAGGCTGATTCAACATCTGAAAAACAGACTTCCCTGGTGGTCCAATGGCTCAGACTCCATGCTCCCAATCCAGGGGGACTAGGTTTGATCCCTGGTCAGGGAACTAGATCCCACATGCCACAACTAAGAGTTCACATATTGCAACTCAGAGTTCTTATGCCGCAACTGAAGATCCCTCATGCTGCAACAAAGATCAAAGACCACATGTACCACAACTAAGACCCAGCATAGCCAAATAAATAATTTCTTTTATCTGAAAAGCAATTCACATATTTCACTACATCAACATCTAAGGAAGAAAAACTACATGAATATATCAATAGATGAAGAAAAGCATTCACAAAATCCAGCATCTCATGATTAAAAACTCCCAACAAACTATAAATAGAAATAAAGGGGAATGTTCTTAACTTGATAGAGAACATCCACAAAAACCCATAGCTAACATCATATGTAATGGTGAAAACCTAGAAACTTTTCCAATAAGATCAGGTATAAAGGCAAGAATAAGCCCTCTCACCACTCCTTTTAAAAACTGTACTTGAAGTTCTAGATAATACAATAAACCAAAAAAAGAAAATATATAGAAACCACACAGACTAGGAAGGAAGAAACCTAACTTTCTTTGTTTACAGATGACATGATTGTCTATGTAGAAAATCCTATAGAACAAAAACACTGCTGAAACTAATAATTACAGCAAAGTTGCAGTATCCAAAGTGAATTTACTAAAGTAAATCACTTTTCTATATACCAGCAATGAATTTGAAACTATTAGTAACAACACAATACCATTTACATTAGCACATGCCCCTCCCCCAGAAAGAAATATATAGGCATAAATCTAACAAAACAAATACAAGATCTATATGAGGAAGATTACGAAACTCTTATGAACAAAATGAAAAAGCTAAATAAGTGAAGAGATATTCCATGTTCATGGATAGAAAGACTCAATATCATCAAGAGGTATGGTATTGGTGAAATAAATGAGGTATGGCATTGGTGAAATAAATCAATGGAACAAAATAGAGTCCAGAAATAGACCTACATAAATATAATAAAGTAATCTTTGACAAAGGATCAAAGGTAATACAGTGGAAGAAAGACAGTCTTTTTAACAAATGATGCTGGAACAACCAGACATCCCTATCCCAAAAAACTGATGTAGATCCAAACCTTACACCTTTCACAATAAATTAACTCAAAATGGATTCACAGACCTAAATGTAAAACACAAAACTATAAAACTCCTAGAAGACAACATGGGAGAATACTTAGGTGACCCTGGGTATAGTAGTTAACTTTTTAGATATACTACTTTCAAAGGCATTATCCATGAAGGAAATAATTGGTATGCAGGACTTAAAATTAAAATTTCTCCTCTGTGAAAGACACTATCCAGAGTATGAGAAGACAATCACAGACTGGGAGAAAATACTTACAAAACACACAGTCTGACAAAAGCCAGCTATCTAATGTACACAAAGAACTCCTAAAACTTGTGAAAGAATTTCAGCCTAAAATAGGATATAAAATGGAGAGGATATAAAATGGAGAATCTCATACATTTGTCCTCAGGGAGACAAAACTTATACACTAAAAAACTGATTTCCCTAAAATGCCTGATTTATTGAACACCAATAGTGCCAAAGGGGCTGTCTCATATCAAACTTTGGGAAGTTTCAAAAATGGGAGATGACCCAGGTCAGGTGACTCAAAGGGGGGGCTGAACTGAGTTTTGTTTCTGTAGCTAAACTGATTTTTATCTGCTCAGGAAGTTTTCAAGGCTGGTCTCCATTTCTTGTTTATTTTAACTGACTGTAACTGAACTCTCCCCTCTTTACACTCCTTGTCCGTAAATACAACCTGCCCCAAACCCTCAATGGACTCACCTGTAACTTGCTACAGTTTGCTTGTCCTGAATTACAGTTCCTCTGCTATTCCTAAATAAACTCATTTTCTTGAGCTTGCTTCAGTCTACCTCTATATTTAGGTCAAACAAACTCAACAATAAGAAAACAAGCCAATTAAAAAAAATGGGCAAAAGACCTGAACAGATCCCTTACCAAAGAAAACACAGACATGGCAAATAAGCATATGAAAATATGTTCTACATCATATGTCATCAAGGAAATGCAAATTATAATGAGATACCACTACACACCTATCAGAACAGCCAAAATTCAGAACACTGACTCCAAATGCTGAAAAAAGATGTGGAGCAAGAGAACTCTTCTTCCTGCTGGTAGGGATGCAAATTAGTACAGCCACTCTAGAAGACACTTTGGCAAACTAAACATACTTAGAAATTTACTTACAAGCTAAACACACTCTTACTTTTTTGAGCCAGCAATCATGTTCCTCCATATTTATCCAATGAGGTGAAAACTTATGCATGTCCACATAAAAACTTGCATATGTATTTTTAGCAGCTTTATTCATAATTGCCAAAACTTAAAAGCAGCGAAGACATTCTTCAGTAGGTGAATAGAAAAATGAATTATAATATAACCAGACAATGTAATATTAATGCTGAAGAGAATTCAGATATTAAGCAATGACAAGACATGGAGGAAACTTGAATCACAGACTAAACAGCCTTATCAGGCCAGCTTCTCCCATATAACTAGATGGAAGGGGCTGATCCAAATAATCTACATACTGTGTGATTCTAGCTACACAGTATTTTGCAAAATTTTGGAAAACTATAGAAACAATAGACGCATGAGTGACTGCCAGTGGTTATCAGTCTATCGGGGTTATGGCTAAGGGAGTGGTGAATAGACAGAGGATTTTTAGGGCAAGTGAAACCATTTAGTATGGTGCTGCAAATGGTAGATACATATCATTATACATTTATCAAAACCTACAGAAATGCAAAAGTGGTTCAATATACAAAAAAATCAATCAGTATGACTTAACCACATTAATACAACAAAGGACAAAAGCTACATGATCATCTCAATTGACACAGAAAAGGCATTTGGCAAAATCTATCACCTTTCATGAAAAACACTCAGAAAACTACAAACAGAAGGACACTTTCCCAACATCATGACCATGTACAAAAACCTACAGCTAACATCCTATTCAATAATGAAACACATAATTCTCACTCTAGGATCAGGAACAAGACAAGGATGCACACTAGTACCACTGCTATTCAACACTGTGCTGGAAGTTCCAGTCAGAGCAGTTAACAATAAAAAGGCATCCAAGTTGGAGAGGAAGAAGTGAAACCATTTTTATTTGCATAACGACCCTATATATAGAAAATCCCAGAGAATTTACAAGAAAACTATTGAAGCTAATAATTTCAGCAAAGTTGCAGGTTACAAGATCAGTAAACCAAAAGCAGGTGCATACTTGACTTTCTATATGCCAATAATGAACAATCTGAAAAGGAAACCAAAAAAGGAATTCCATTTATGATAGCATCTAAAAGAATAAAACATTTAGGAGTAAATTTGACCAAGAGGTTACTTAAAGACTTATGCAGTAAAAACTACAAAATACTGTCGAAGAAATAAAAGAAGACCAAAATAAATGGAAAGACATCCTGTCTTCATGGGTCAGAAGACTTTACATAGTTAAAATGTCAATACTACATGAAGTGATCAATAGACTAACTGCAATCACCATCAAACTTCCAACGTCCTGTTTTGCAAAAATAGAAAGGCCAGTCAATAGTCAATGGAACTGCAATAGCTCATATGGAACTGCAAGGGGGCTACAAAATAATCTTGAAAAAGAACAGCACAAGACGACTCACACTTCCCAATATTAAAACTTACTACAAACCTACAGTAACCAGAACAATGTAATACCAGCATATGGACAGACATGTAGACGAAAGGAACAGTACTGAGAAACCAGAAATAAATTTATACATCTCTAAACCATTGATTTCTGACAAAAATGCCAAAGCCATTCAATAGGAAAAGAATAGTCTATATAGCAAATGATGCTGGGATAACTAAGTTTCCACATGCAAAAGAATAAAGTGGGGGGGTGGTCCTCAGATGGTGGAGGAATAGGATGAGGAGACCACCTTCTCCCCCACAAAATCATCAAAAGATCATCTGAACACTGAGCAAATTCCACAAAACAACTTCTGAATGCTGGTGGAGGACACCAGAAAGGCAGCCCATTGTCTTCGAAAGGAGGTAGGACAAAATATAACAGATAAAAAGAGACACAAAAGAGTTAGGGACAGAGACCCGTCCTGGGGAGGGAGTCATGAAAGAGGAGAAGTTTCCAAACACCAGGAAACCCTCTCACTGGTGGCTGTGTGGCGAGTTTTGGAATCTCAGAGGGCAACATAACCGGGAGGAAAAAAATAAATAAATAAAACCCACAGAGTACGCACCTAACCGCAACTCCCAGCAGAGAAGTAGCTCAGACGCTTGCATCTGCCACCAGTGAGCAGGGGCTGAACAGGGAGGAGCAGGCTGCATTGCTTAGGGTAAGGACTGGGCCTGAATGCCCTGAGGACGATCTAAGGGAGCTAACCTGAGATAGCAACCCAAACTATGGGATAGCCAGAGAGGAAAAAAAAAGAAAGAGAGAGAAAGAGAGAACTTTCAGGCGAAAAGCTCTAACCAAAGGCACTGCGGGCCCTCCTCACAGAACAAAGGACAGAGTGAATACCAGAGGACAGCTAGCTGGCTGCGGACTGACCCATCCCTTGCCCGAGGCAGAGAGGCAGGCGGGCAACAGCCAGAGAGAGAGGGAGAGGGGCAATCTCTGCCCCAGAGATGGCATCCTCCACCAAACTATGAGCAGGCCCCCAGTTGCTAACCAAGTCTTCCTGGGATCGTGGATGGTTGACATCCACCAGGAGGGTCACGGCAGAGATCAGCTCTCCAGAGGAGACACATGGCACACCTGAGATGGCACTCCCGCTGCGCACCCAGGAAACCAAGCAGCTGGGACCAGGGAGGTGATAAGACGCACCGCCCCACTGGGGAGAGTGCACTCACCAAGCACCTGGTTGCTTGAGCTGCTCGGACCTGGGAAGGGCACAAAACGCAGGCCCAACCGAGTCTGTGCCTTTGTGGAGTACCCGAGAACCTGAACCTGAGCAGCTTAAACCTGGGAAGTCCACGCAACCCAGGGCCTGCTTTAGATAGCTCCCCTGCAGAGCAACCTGGAGCCTGACCAGTGGAGACTGGGAAAGCACACCCGCCGTGAGCGGGTGCAAACCCAGTGTGGCCCAGACACTGTGAGCACTCCCCACACACGCCAGTGATATATGTTTGCAGTGTTCCTCCCTCCCCACAGCACAAGTGAACAAGTGAACCTAAATAAGTGATCACCTCTGCCCCCTCGTGTCAGGGCTGAAATTAGACACTGAAGAGACCTGCAAACAGAAGAAGCCAAAATAAACAGAGGGAACTGCTTTGGAAGTGACAGGTGGAATAGATTAATACCCTGTAGTTAGGACCAACTACATTGGAAGAGGCCTATAGACCTTGAGAAGAAGTATAAGCTGGAACAAGGAACTACCTGAAACTGAACTGACCCCACACTGCCCACAACAGCTCCAGAGAAATTCCTAGATATATTTTATTATTATCATTTTTAAAATTTTTAAATTTTAATTCCTTTATTACTCCTTTAATTTTCATTTTTATAACCTACTACTACCTTGCAAAAAGAAAAGACCCTATTTTTAAAGCAAATTTCATATATATTTTTTATAATTTTTGTGATTTTGTTTTGTTTTTTTAATATTGTATTTTTGAGAGTCTAACCTCTACTCCAGATTTTTGATCTTTGCTTTTTGGTATTTGTTATCAATTTTGTACCTTTAAGAATCCAATCTTCAGTACCCATTTTAACTTAGGAGTGTGATTACTGGCTTGATTGCCCTCTCCCCCTTTTGACTCTTTTTTTTCTTCCCCAGGTCACCTCTATCTCTTCCCTACCCTTCTCTTCTCTACCCAACTCTGTGAATCTCTTTGGGTATTCCAGGCTGTGGAGAACACTTAGGGAACTGATTACTGGCTAGATCTGTCTCTCTCCTTTTGACTCCCCATCTTCTCCTCCTAGTCACCTCTATCTCCCTCCTCCCTCTTCTCTTCTCTACATAGCTCTGTGAACCTCTCTGGGTGTTCCAGGTTGTGGAGAGCACACAGGGAACTGATTACTGGCTAGATTGCTCTCTCCCCTTTTGATTCCCCCTCTTCTCCTCCTGGTCATCTCTATCTCCCCCCTCTCTCTTCTCTTCTCCACGTAACTCTGTGAACCTCTCTGGGTGTCCCTCACTGTGGAGAACCTTTTCTCCATTAACCTAGATGTTTTATCATCAGTGCAGTATGGATGGAGAAGTCTTCAGGTTACTGTAAGAATAAGACTGAAAACCAGAGGCAGGAGGCTTAAATCCAAAACTTGAGAACACTAGAAAACTCCTGACTCCAGGGAACATTAATTGACAACAGCTCATCCAAAAGCCTCCATACCTACACTGAAACCAAGGTCCACTCAACTGCCAACAAGTTCCAGAGCAAGACATATCACAATAATTCTCCAGCAACACAGGAAAATAGCCCTGAGCATTAATATACAGGCTGCCCAAAGTCACACCAAACCCATAGATACCTCAAAACTCACTACTGGACACTACATTACACTCCAGAGAGAACAGATCCACCTCCACCCACCAGAACACCGATGCAAGCTTCCCTAATCAGGAAACCTTGACAAGCCACTTGTCCAACCCCACCCACAGGGAGGAACCTCCACAATAAAGAGGAACCACAAACTTCCAATATACAGAAAGGCCACCACAAACACAGCAATATAAACAAGATGAAAAGGCAGAGAAATATTCAACAGGTAAAGGAACATGATAAATGCCCACCAAACCAAACAAAAGAAGAGGAGATAGGGAGTCTACCTGAAAAAGAACTCAGAATAATGATAGTAAAAATGATCCAAAATCTTGAAAACAAAATGGAGTTACAGATAAATAGTCTGGAGACAAGGGTTGAGAAGATCCAAGAAATGTTTAACAAGGACCTAGAAGAAATAAAAAGAGTCAGTCAATAATGAATAATGCAATAAATAAGATCAAAAACACTCTGGAGGGAACCAACAGTAGAATAACGGAGGCAGAAGATAGGATAAGTGAGGTGGAAGATAGAATGGTGGAAATAAATGAAGCAGAGAGGAAAAAAGAATTAAAAGAAATGAGGACAACTTCAGAGACCTCTGGAACAATGCCAAACACCCCAACATTCAAATCATAGGAGTCCGAGAAGAAGAAGACAAAAAGAAAGACCATGAGAAAATACTTGAGGGGATAACAGTTGAAAACTTCCCTAAAATGGGGAAGGAAATAGCCACCCAAGCAAGTCTAAGAAACCCAGAGAGTCCCAAACAGGATAATCCCAAGATGAAACACCCCAAGGCACATATTAATCAAATTAATGAAGATCAAACACAAAGAAGAGACATTAAAAGCAGCAAGGGAAAAACAACAAATAACACACAAGGGGATTCCCATAAGAATAACAGCTGATCTTTCAATAGAAACTCTTCAGGCCAGAAGGGAATGGCAGGACATACTTAAAGTGATGAAAGAGAAAAACCTACAACCCAGATTACTGTACTCAGCAAGGATCTAATTCAGATATGAAGGAGAAATCAAAAGCTTTACAGACAAGCAAAAGCTGAGAGAATTCAGCACCACCAAACCAGCTCTCCAACAAATGCTAAAGGATCTTCTCTAGACAGGAAACACAGAAAAGGTGTATAAATTAGAACCCAAAACAACAAAGTAAATGGCAACGGGATCATACTTATCAATAATTACCTTAAATGTAAATGGGTTGAATGCCCCAACCAAAAGACAAAGACTGGCTGAATAGAAAAACAAGACCCCTATATAGGCTGTCTACAAGAGACCCACCTCAAAACAAGGGACAAATACAGACTGAAAGTGAAGGGCTGGAAAAAGATATTTCATGCAAATGGAGACCAAAAGAAAGCAGGAGTAGCAATACTCATACCAGATAAAATAGACTTTGAACTAAAGGCCGGGGAATGAGACAAAGAAGGACACTACATAATGATCAAAGGGTCAATCCAAGAAGAAGGTATAACAATTATAAATATATATGCACCCAACATAGGAGCATCACAATACGTAAGGCAAATGCTAAGAAGTATGAAAGGGGAAATTAACAGTAACACAGTAATAGTGGGAGACTTTAATACCCCACTCACACCTATGGATAGATCAACTAAACAGAAAATTAGCAAGGAAACACAAACTTTAAATGATAGAATGGACCAGTTAGATATAATTGATATCTATAGGCCATTTCACCACAAAACAATGAATTTCACCTTTTTCGCAAGTGCACACGGAACCTTCTCCAGGATAGAGAACATCCTGGGCCATAAATCTAGCCTTGGTAAATTCAAAAAAATCGAAATCATTTCAAGCATTTTTTTGATCACAATGCAGTAAGATTAGATGTCAAATACAGGAAAAAAAAACTATTAAAAATACAAACATATGGAGGCTAACCAACACACTTCTGAATAAACAGCAAATCACAGAAGAAATCAAAAAAGAAATCAAAATATGCATAGAAACGAATGAAAATGAAAACACAACAACCCAAAACCTATGGGACTCAATAAAAGCAGTGCTAAGGGGGAAGTTCATAGCAATACAAGCTTACCTCAAGAAACAAGAGCAAAGTCAAATAAATAACCTAACTCTACACCTAAAGCAACTAGAAAAGGAAAAAATTAAGAACCCCAGAGTTAGTAGAAAGAAATCATAAAAATTAGGGCAGAAATAAATGAAAAAGAAACAAAGGAGACCATAGCAAAAATCAACAAAGCTAAAAGCTTGTTCTTTGAGAAGATAAATAAAATAGACAAACCATTAGCCAGTCTCATCAAGGAAAAAAAGGAGAAGAATCAAATCAACAAAATCAGAAATGAAAATGGAGAAATCACAACATACAACACAGAAATACAAAGGATCATAAGAGACTACTATCAGCAACTATATGCCAATAAAATGGACAACTTGGAAGAAATAGACAAATTCTTAGAAAAGTATAACTTTCCAAAACTGAACCAGGAAGAAATAGAAAATCTTAACAGATGCATCACAAGCACGGAAATCAAAACTGTAATCAGAAATCTCCAGCAAACAAAAGCCCAGGATCAGATGGTTTCACAGATGAATTCTACCTGAAATTTAAAGAAGAGCTAACACCTATCCTACTCAAACTCTTCCAGAAAATTGCAGAGGAAGGTAAACTTCCAAATTCATTCTATGAGGCCACCATCACCCCAGTACCAAAACCAGACAAAGATGTCACAAAAAAAGAAAACTACAGGCCAATATCACTGATGAACATAGATACAAAAATCCTTAACAGAATTCCAGCAAACAGAATCCAACAACATATTAAAAAGATCATATAACATGACCAAGTGGGCTTTATCCCAGGAATGCAAGGATTCTTTAATATCTGCAAATCAATCAATGTGATACGCCACATTAACAAATTGAAAGATAAAAACCATATGATTATCTCAATAGATTCAGAGAATGCCTTTGACAAAATTCACCATCCATTTATGATAAAAACCCTCCAGAAAGCAGGAATAGAAGGAACATACCTCAACATAATAAAAGCCATATATGATAAACCCTCAGCAAACATTATCCTCAATGGTGAAAAATTGAAAGCATTTCCCCTTAAGTCAGGAACAAGACAAGGGTGCCCACTCTCACCACTACTATTCAACATAGTTTTGGAAGTTTTAGCCACAGCAATCAGAGCAGAAAAAGAAATAAAAGGAATCCAGATTAGAAAAGAAGAAGTAAAACTCTCACTGTTTGGAGATGACATGATCCTCTACATAGAAAACCCTAAAGACTCCACCAGAAAATTACTAGAGCTAACCAATGAATATAGTAAAGTTGCAGGATATAAAATTAATACACAGAAATCCCTTGCATTCCTATACACTAACAATGAAAAAACAGAAAAAGAAATTAAGGAAACAATCCCATTCACCATTGCAACAAAAAGAATAAAATACTTAGGAATAAATCTACCTAAAGAAACAAAAGACCTATATATAGAAAACTATAAAACACTGATGAAAGAAATCAAAGATGACACAAATAGATGGAGAAATATACCATGTCCATGGATTGGAAGAATCAATATGGTGAAAATGAGTATACTACTCAAAGCAATCTATAGATTCAATGCAATCCCTATCAAGCTATCAACAGTATTTTTCACAGAACTAGAACAAATAATTTCAAAATTTGTATGGACTAGCCAAAGCAATCTTGAGAAAGAAGAATGGAACTGGAGGAATCAACCTGCCTGACTTCAGACTATACTACAAAGCTACAGTTCATCAAGACAGTACGGTACTGGCACGAAGACAGAAATATAGATCAGTGGAACAAAATAGAAAGCCCAGAAATAAATCCATGCACCTATGGACACCTTATCTTTGACAAAGGAGGCAAAAATATACAATGGAGAAAAAACAATCTCTTTAACAAGTGGTGCTGGGAAAACTGAATTCCACTCACATTGCAACGAAAAGAATAAAATACTTAGGAATATATCTACCTAAAGAAACAAAAGACCTATATATAGAAAACCATAAAACACTGATGAAAGAAATCAAAGATGACACAAACAGATGGAGAAATATACCATGTTCATGGATCAGAAGAATCAATATAGTGAAACTGGATATACTACCCAAAGCAATCTATACATTCAATGCAATCCCTATCAAGCTACCAACGGTATTTTTCAGAGAACTAGAACATATAATTTCACAATTTGTATGGAAATACAAAAAAAACTCGAATAGCCAAAGTAATCTTGAGAAAGAAAAATGGGACTGGAGGAATCAATCTGCCTGACCTCAGGCTATACTACAAACCTACAGTCATCAAGACAGTATGGTGCTGGCACAAAGACAGAAATATAGAATAATGTAACACAATAGAAAGCCCAGAGATAAATCCGCACACCTATGGACACCTTATCTTTGACAAAGGAGGCAAGAATATACAATGGAGAAAAGACAAGTGGTGCTGGGAAAACTGGTCAATCTCTTGTAAAAGAATGAAACTAGAACACTTTCTAACACCATACACAAAAATAGACTCAAAATGGATTAAAGATCTAAATCTAAGATCAGAAACTATAAAACCCCTAGAGGAAAACATAGGCAAAACATTCTCTGACATAAATCACAGCAGGATCCTCTATGACCCACCTCCCAGAGTAATGGAAATAAAAGCAAAAATAAACAAATGAGACCTAATTAAACTTAAAAGCTTTTGCACAACAAAGGAAACCATAAGCAAGGTGAAAAGACAGCCTTCAGAATGTGAGAAAATAATAGCAAATGAAGCAACTGACAAAGAGTTAATCTCAAAAATATACAAGCAACTCCTGCAGCTCAATTCCGGAAAAATAAGCTACCCAATCAAAAAATGGGCCAAAGAACTAAACAGACATTTCCCCAAAGAAGACATACAGATGGCTAACAAACACATGAAAAGATGCTCAACATCACTCATTATCACAGAAATTCAAATCAAAACCACAATGAGGTACTATCTCATGCCAGTCAGAATGGCTGCTGTCAAAGAGTCTACAAACAATAAATGATGGAGAGGGTGCAGAGAAAAAGGAAGCCTCTTACACTGTTGGTGGGAATGCAAACTAGTATGGCCTCTATGGAGAACAGTGAGGAGATTCCTTAAAAAACTGGAAATAGAACTGCCATAAGACCCAGCAATCCCACTGCTGGGCATACACACTGAGGAAACCAAAATTGAAAGAGACACGTGTACCCCAGTGTTCATCACTGCACTGTTTACAATAGCTAGGACATAAAAGCAACAGATGTCCATTGGCAGACGAATGGATAAGAAAGCTGTGGTACATATACACAATGGAATATTACTCAGCCATTAAAAAGAATGCATTTGAATCAGTTCTAATGAGGTGGATGAAACTGGAGCCTATTATACAGGGTGAAGTAAGTCAGAAAGAAAAACACCAATATAGTATACTAACACATATATATGGAATTTAGAAAGATGGTAATGATGACCCTATATGCGAGACAGCAAGAGACACAGATATAAAGAACAGTCTTTTGGACTCTGTGGGGGAAGGCGAGGGTGGGATGATTTGAGAGAATAGCATTGAAACATGTATATTATCATATGTGAAGCAGATTGCCAGTCCAGGTTCGATGCATGAGACAGGGTGCTCAGGGCTGATGTGCTGGGATAACCCTGGGGGATGGGATGGGGAGGGAAGTGAGAGGGGGGTTCTGGATAGGGAACACATGTGCACCTGTGGCTGATTGATGTCGATGTTTGGCAAAAACCACTACAATATTGTAAAGTAATTAGCCTCCAATTAAAATCAATAAATTAATTTTTTTAAAAAAGAATTAAGTGAACCCCTAACTCATACTATATGTAAAATATAGGTATATAGGCAAAGAACTGAAAATGGGGTTTCAAACAAATACTTAAACGCCAGGGCTCACTGTGACATTATTCACAATACTGAAAAGGTAGAAACAACCCAAGTTTCCATCAACAGAAGAATGATTAAATAAAATGTAGCATGAGGCTCGGAGAAGGCAATGGCAACCCACTCCAGTACTCTTGCCTGGAAAATCCCATGGCCGGAGGAGCCTGGTAGGCTGCTGTCTGTGGGGTCACACAGAGCCGGACATGACTGAGCAACTTCACATTCACTTTTCACTTTCATGCATTGGAGAAGGAAATGGCAACCCACTCCAGTGTTCTTGCCTGGAGAATCCCAGGGACGGAAGAGCCTGGTGGGCTGCTGTCTCTGGGGTCGCACAGAGTCAGACACGACTAAAGCGACTTAGCAGCAGCAGCAGCAGCAGCATGAGGCTTCCCTGATGGCTCAGTGGTAAAGAATCTGCCTGCCAACGCACAAGATGCAGGTTCAGTCCCTGGGTTGGAAAGATCTACTGGAAAAGGAAATGTCAACCCACTCCAGTATTCTTGCCTGGGAAATCCCATGGACAGAGAAGCCTGGAGGGCTACAGTCTATGGGGTCACAAAAGAGACAGACACAATTTAGTGACTAAAGAACAAGTATACACATGCACTATCATATATAAAATAAAGAACAAGGATTTATTGTATAGCACAGAGAACTATATTCAATATCATAATAACCTATAAACATCTGCACATCACTGGATGGTCAATACTGAAATCAGACTGACTATATTCTTTGCAGCCAAAGATGGAGAAGCTCTATACAATAAGCAAAAACAAGACTGGGAGCTGACTGTGGCTCAGATTATGAACTCCTTATTGCCAAATTCAGACTTAAATTGAAGAAAGTAGGGAAAACCACTAGACCATTCAGGTATGACCTAAATCAAATCCCTTACAATTATACAGTGGAAGTGACAAATAGATTCAAGGGATTATATCTGATAGAGTGCCTGAAGAACTATGGATGGAGGTTTGTGACATGGTACAAGAGGCAGTGATCAAGACCATCCCCAAGAAAAAGAAATCCAAAAAGGCAAAATGGTTGTCTGAGGAGGCCTTACATATAGCTGAGGAAAGAGGAGAATTGAATGGCAAGGGAGAAAAGAAAAGATATACCCACTTGAATCCAAAGTTTCAAAGAATAGCAAGGAGAGATAAGAAAGCTTTCTTCAGTGATCAATGCAAAGAAATAGAGGAAAACAACAGAATGGGAAAGACTAGAGATCTCTTCAAGAAAATTAGAGATACCAAGGGAACATTTCATGCAAAGATGGGCTCAATAAAGGAGAGAAATGGTAGGGACCTAACAGAAGCAGAAGATATTAAGAAGAGGTGGCAAGAATACACAGAAGAACTAGACAAAAAAGATCTTCATGACCCAGATAATCACAATGGTGTCATCATTCACCTAGAGCCAGACATCCTGGAATGTGAAATCAAGTGGGCCTTAGGAAGCATCACTATGAACAAAGCTAGTGGAGGTGATGGAATTCCATTTGAGCTATTTCAAATCCTAACAGATGATGCTGTGAAAGTGCTGCACTCAATATGCCACCTGAAGGAAAGTTATATGGTTCAAAATAGCCTGGAGTTAAAACTCTCCTCCTCCAAGTCCTCCCCACCATTCTATGCAAAACAAAGAACTCTCTCACCCAAAGAAAAAAATGGACATTAAGGTTGATTATGCCCAGCTCCCAGCTGGTCCAGCCTCTGGCTGATCGCCATAATTCCTTGCCCCAGCTGTTTAACAGATAACTACTCCGAACAACCTTGGAGAAGAACAGGCCCCCTTAAGACAGTAACTTTCCACATACATGCCTATATACACTTACTCATTTCTTAGGTTAGTGCAGCAGCTCGCTAATCTGACTGCTGCCCCTTCTCACCTCATTAAAGGTGATCTGTTCCTGTAAAGTGCCGGTCTCATTCTTTTTCTGAAACTCACCTTCTCTAATTCCCTTACATTTTTGGTGCCAAAACCCGGGAGGTTGAGATTCCTTCTCATTCTCCACGGCCAGCTCTTTGGAGCGTGGAAGCCTGCCGAGCTCACTTTCCTGCCTGGGCTTTCAAGACCTCCTCAAGAGGATGCCCTCTGCCTTTGTGAGCAGTACAAGTCCTGTGTAAGGGCTTTATTGATTTTCCACATAACCTGAAGAATATTGGCCTCTCTCTCTCTCTTCCTCTTTTCTCTACACTTTCTTTTCCACGAGACCGACAGGACAGAAGCCTTTTGCCATTCGACCACTTTACATGCAACACTTCACTCAAGCCGGCCCCTAGATTAAGGTAAGATCCGCACAATGTTCTAGAGGCGGTCCCGGGGACCCTCGGCCTGGGGCCACTCTGTAGACGACGGTGGGGGATGCTCCACCTCGACACACAACTCTCTTCTTATAACTCCTATTGCAACAACGGGTGACAACTCGAGCTCCTAATAGGAGCCTCTGCTTGCCTTTCAATTATGGGGTCTGGCCAATCTGTCCCAAAGGATTCCCCTCTGGCCTGTGTTCTCAAAAATCTCAGACCACTCTCACTCCCTGAACTCAAAGCTAACCACTTAAAACAACTCTATATACAGATTTGGCCTCAATACCAATTAGACAACCAAAACCGCTGGTCTGAGTTCAGGACTTTCAATTTCAATATTTTATCAGATCTCAGTAACTTCCTCAAATGGAATGGCAAACGGTCGAAGGTTCCCTATATTCAAGCTTTCTGAGACCTTAAAAGCTGTCCTTCTCTCTACAAAGACTGTTCTATCTATCAAATCCTTCTCTGCTCTCTCTCCCCCTCCATTACAAAAGAATCCAAATCTAAAGCCCCTAAAAGGCCCCCTAAACCCTCACCTCCCAATTTTGACCAGACAGATGAGCCTCCTCCCTACTGCCCCGGAGAAAAAGCTTCCAGAGACGAGACCCCATCCTCTAGCCCTTCCTCCTCCAAAACATAAAGTGATGACTCCAAAACCCCAAAAGAGATTTCCACCCCATCTCCATCGGCCAGGACCCAAAGCAAATACATTTCCTCTCAAAGAGGTAACAGGACTGGAGGGCCCTACATGGGTTCATGTGCCTTTCTCAATTTCTGATATGAGCCAAATTGAAGAAAAATTGGGATCCTTTTCAAAAAATCCTACTAGATACAGAAAAAATTCCCCCACCTTACACAAACATATCATTTAACCTAAAATGATCTTTATTACATCCTAAATACCACTTTAACCCTGATGGGAAGGAAAAAAAAACAGATATCACAGGCAGCCCAGACTCATGCTGATCAGCTCCATAACCAAGATTAAGACTAATCCAGTGACTGATGATACAGTCCCTTTAACTGAGCCACGGTGGACATATCAAGCAGGTGATGCCAACATCCAGTACCCACATCATATGATCACCTGTTTACTAGAAAGAATGCTAAAAAGCTCTCACATTCATATTAACTACAATAAGATTAAGGAAGTGACTCAAAGAAAAAGATAAAAATTCTGCCCTTTTTCTTTCATGGCTTACTGAGGCAGTCCAAAAATACACTAATCTAGATATTTCCACCCCTGCTGGACTTCTGTACCTACATGTCCATTTTATAAGCCAGTCAGCCCCCAATATTCGCCAAAAACTACGCCAATTAGAGAAGGTCCCTGAGACACTCCCAAAGAGATCTTCTAAAAATAGCCTTCAAGAAATTCAATAACAGAGACGAAGAGGCTAAGAGAGAGAGAGACCATGAAAAAAAAGCTAAATATGCCTTTTTGGTGGCAGCAATTAAGATCAGCCCGGCCCAAGTCATCCCAGACTAAAACTTACGATCCGCCCCCCAACCCCGGACCCTGCTTCCAATGCAACCAGTAAGGACACTGGACAAAGACATGTCCAAACCCACGGCCCCCGCAAAAACATGCCCAACCTGTGGTCAGTGGAGACACTGAGATGTAGACTGTCCTCAGGGACGCCCTGACACCCCTGGGGAGGTCCCCGCCTCCCAGACCTGGAGGATGGAATGTCCACAGGGATGCCCTGGCGCCCCTGGAGAGATCCCCACTTCTCCCCAAAACCCCAGCCCAACCCTACGAGAGTTGTTCCAATGACAGGGCCTGGGTTCCAGCCCCATGGTCCATGTCCCGGATACAAGCTCAGAACTTAGGGTAGACAGGGTAGTGGCCGGAAAAAAGACCTCCTTTATAGTAGACACTGGAACCACTCTCTCTCTCTTAACTTCCTACTCTGGCCCAACTCAAGACTCAAAACTCACAATCAAGGGAGTCTCTGGAGTTCCCTTAAGGCCAAAAATCAGCCCTCCATTACTCTGTCAATTTGAAAAATCGACCCTCATACACTCATTTCTCATAATGTCTAAGGCCCAATGGCACTCCTAGAGAGAGATTTGTTATCCAAATTGGGGGTTTTTATTACCATACCACCCCCCCTCGATACAGTCGCTATATTCTGCATGTAGATGGCACCTGGACCACTCTATCCCTTACCCCTGACCTTCCCTTGGATCTACCCGCCTTAGACCCCAAGTCTGGGACACTGATCACCCATCCATAGCCAAACATCATCCCCCAGTCCACATTACCCTAAAAGACCGCTCAACTATAATCACCCAACAACAGTACTCTCTCACCCCGAAGGCCCACAAGGGACTTAAGCCTATCATAGACCGTCTTCTTCAAGCCTCTATCTTAATTCCTACCCATTCACCACACAACACCTCTATTCTGGCAGTAAGCAAGGGACCAAACTCTTGGAGACTGGTCCAAGAGCTGCAAAAAATCAATGAGGCTATTATGCCAACATTCCCAGTAGTCCCTAATCCTTACACCCTTCTGTCTGCCATACTCCCGACTGCAACCCACTTCATGGTATTAGATCTCAAAGATGCCTTTTTCACCATCCCCCTCCACCCCCTCTCCCAACCCCCTTTCGTCTTCACCTGCAAGACCTCGAGACTCATGTTTCCCAACAACTAACATGGACAGTTCTCCCCCAGGGGTTCAGAGACAGCCCCCACTTTTTTGAACAGGCTTTACAAAAGGACCTACAGACACTCGACCTAGCCCCAAGACATCTCCTCAATACTAGATGACCTCCTCCTTTGTAGCCCAACCCTAAAACTCTGCTTCTAACATATTGCTAAACGCCTTGGGGCCCTGGGATCCTGAGGTTATCGGGTGTCCCGATCCAAGGCCCAAGTAGTACAGACAAACGTCACCTACCTGGGGCTCTCCATATCCCACCAACAAAATACTATTCTCCCAGATAGAATCCAGGCCTTAATTAACTGTACACTTCCAAAAACAAAAAGAAAACTCCTGTCCATCCTCGGCCTCCTAAACTTTTTCCATATCTGGATCCCTAACTTCTCCCTCATTGCAAAGCCACTCTATGAGGCCATTAAAGGATGTCTGGATGAGCCCCTCTTTAACCCCTCCTCACTGGCCAATCCTATTCGCCAGCTCAGCTAGAGCCTCCTCCGAGTGCCAACTCTCCACCTGCCAGATCACACCAGGCCATTCTTTCTCTTTGCCCATTCCAACCAAGGACAGGCCCTGAGACTTCTATGTCAGCGGGCAAGAGACACCTGGGCTCCCATAGCCTATCTGTCAAAACAGCTTGACAAGTCCCATCCTGGTTCATAGATGGCAATGCCCAAAAACAAGCCCCATTTGGGGCTGGATACACTATAGTTCAGAGACAGCCCGACAAAGTTACCTCCCCACCCCTGCCTCATCAAGTCAGCCACACTCTCAGCTCACACATCTTCACAACAGGCTGAACTGATAACTCTTACACAAGCTTTGACCCTAGCCAAAGACCAAAAAATAAACATTTACACTGACTCCAAATATGTCTATAACATATTACATTCTAACATTATAACCTGAAAAGAGAGGAGATTGCTCTCTCAGAAGGACACACCTATTCTCAATGCTTCTTTTATTTCTGAACTCCTCCATGCGGCTCAGTTCCCAAAACAAGCTGCTGTAATAAATACATTGCCGGAGACATCAGAGACATAGTCTTTTTATAACAATATAACAAATCATGAAACAAAACGACAAGCCGTCTCTGTTAGTGCTGTCTTTACTATAGCCCAAATTGGTGAGCCTAACATCCACACATTACTTTCATATTTACATTCCCTTTTCCACCCCTCTGCAAAAGTACTTAAGGCTTTCCTTCAGAACTTTATTAAACTGACTAAGGACGATGTGACTTATTTAAATAATCTGACCCAAACTTCTACCATTTGTCAGCGGAGAAATCCTAATTCTAACATTCACCCCCTTCCTTTCCCCACCCACCAAGTTCATAGACATCTTCCCACACAAGACTGGCAGGCAGAATTCACCCACATGCCACCCGTAAAAAGGGTTAAATTTCTCCTAGTCTTTGTAGATACATTTTCTAGATAGATTGAAGCTTTCCCAACTACTAACAAACGAGCCCCTACTGTGGCTCAGCTTATTCTTACTAAAATCCTCCCAAGGTTTGAAATGCCTTCCTCCCTCCAGTCTGACAATGGGCCCGAGTTCACATCCCAAATCACCCAAAATATTGCATGAGCCCTTCAAGTCCCTTAGAGGTTTCACATTCCTTATCATCCTTGGTCTTCCGAAAAGGTTGAGAGCCAGCTGAGTCCTAAAAGAAACTCTGACCAAATTAACGATCGAACTTCATCAAGACTGAACTAAACTCCTCCCTTTAGCCCTCTTAAACGTCCAGGCCTTACCAAAAAAACCCCTTAAATATCAGTCCATTTGAGGCCATGTATGGGAGGCCCATAATACCTTTGGGTCTTCCCCTCTCCCAAAACAGTTCCAAACTGCCTTCCCACCTTCCTTTTCCTTTACTTGCCCAGATACAAGATGCTCTTTGGCAACATATGGATAACTTCCTCCCTCGACCACACCCCAATCTTCCATACTCATCCCTTCAAATAGGAGACAAAGTCTATATGACAGTTGAGTCCCACTCAGCTCTAACCCCAAAATGGCAAGACCCTACACAGTAATTCTGCTGACCCCTATCACTGCAAAGTTAAAAGAAATCACCCCTTGGGTACACATCACCTGGTTTAAAAAAATAAAAAAGGTTATACAGCCCAATGATGAAAACGCTTGCCAGACTAATACTTATCAACTTTCTCACACAGGCCCTACAACTCTAAAGTTCTCACAGCTTCCACTGGTCCCAACTGGTGACAGATGAGCCTGTCAGATTCACGGCTACAATTATTCCTGGAACAACTTCTGGCAGATATCTGGGTCTTGAGTCCTCAAAGATCCACGCTCGAACACATTGAAGATTATACTCCACACTGTGGCTATAAGAAACCTTTTATAACTTTTACCCCTTCTCAGACCATTCATTTTTATCATCCTCCTACTCACCTTTGGGCCTTGTTTGTTTAATCTCTTCCAGAGATTCCTCCAAGACCAAATCCGAGCCATTTCCCGAGTCCAAGTCAAGACTGTTCTTTTGCCTGAGACTCTGACGGCTAAAATAAAAAATCAACACTACAAGCCTTGGACCTCCTTCCTCCCAGACCACAAACCCCTGATCCTCATTTATCAGCACGAAGAAGCCCTGAACACTAACAGCGCCCACCTCTCTTTCTCTTTTTCTATATATTCCTTAGGGTCTGGAATGAAGGAAAGTTACATGGCTCAAATAGCCTGGAGTTATAACTCCCCTCCAGGTCCTCCCCACCATTCTATGCAAAACAAAGAACTCTCTCACCCAAAGGAAAAAATGGACATTAAGGTTGATTATGCCCAGCTCCCAGCTGGTCCAGCCTCTGGCCGATCTCCAAAATTCCTTGCCCCAGCTGTTTAACAGATAACTACTCCGAACAACCTTGGAGAAGAACAGGCCCCCTTAAGACAGTAACTTTCCACATACATGCCTATATATACTTACTCATTTCTTAGGTTAGTGCAGCAGCTCGCTAATCTGACAGCTGCCCCTTCTCGCCTCATTAAAAGTGGTCTGTTCCTGTAAAGTGCCATCGTTCTTTTTCTGAACCTCACCTTCTCTAACTCCCTTACACCACCAAATTTGGAAAACTCAGCAGCAGTGGCCATAGGACTAGAAAAGGTCAGTTTTCGTTCCAATTCCAAAGAAAGGCAATGCCAAAGAATGTTCAAACTACCACACAATTACACTCACCTCACACACTAGCAAAGTAATGCTCAAAATTCTCCAACCCAGTCTTCAATAGTATGTGAACCATGAACTTCCAAATGTTCAAGCTGGATTTAGAAAAGGCAGAGGAACCTGAGATCAAATTGCCAACATCCGTTGCATCATGGAAAAAGCAAGAGAGTTCCAGAAAAACATCTATTTCTGCTTTACTGACTACCCCAAAGCCTTAGACTGTGTAGATCACAACAAACTGTGGAAAATTCTTAAAGAGACAGAAATACCAGGCCACCTGACCTGCCTCTTGAGAAATCTGTATGCAGGTCAAGAAGCAACAGTGAGAACTGGACATGGAACAACAGACTGGTTCCAAACAGGGAAAGGAGTACGTCAAGGCAGTATATTGTAACCCTGCTTATTTAACTTATATGCAGAGTATGTCATGTGAAATGCCAGGCTGGATGAAGCACAAGCTGGAATCAAGACTGTCAAAAGAAATGTCAATAACCTCAGATATGCAGATGACACCATCCTTATGGCAGAAAGTGAAGAAGAACTAAAGAACCTCTTGATGAAAGTGAAAGAGGAGAGTGAAAAAGTTGGCTAAAAACTCAACATTCAGAAAACTAAGATCATGGCATCCAGTCCCATCACTTCATGGCAAATATATGGGGAAACAGTGGAAACAGTGACAGACTATTTTCTTGGGCTCCAAAATCATTGAAGATGATGACTGCAGCCATGAAATTAAAAGACGCTTGCTCCTTGGGAGAAAAGTTATGACCAACCTAGACAGCATATTAAAAAGTAGAGACATTACTTTGCCAACAAAGGTCCATCTAGTCAAAGCTATGATTTTTCCAGTAGTCATGTATGGATGTGAGAGTTGGACTATAAAGAAAGCTGAGTATCGAAGAATTGATGCTTTCGAACTATGGTATTGGAGAAGACTCTTGAGAGTCCCTTGGACTGCAAGGAGATCAAACCAGTCCATCCTAAAGGAAATCAATCCTGAATGTTCATTGGAAGAACTGATGCTGAAGCTGAAACTCCAATACTTTGGCCACCTGATACAAAGAACTGATTCATTGGAAAAGACCCTGATGCTGGGGAAGATTGAAGGTGGGAGGAGAAAGGGACAACAGAGGATGAGATGGCTGGATGGCATCACCGACTCAACAGACATGAGTTTGAGTAAGCTCTGGGAGTTGGTGACGGAAGGGAAGCTTGGCATGCTGCAGTCCATGGGGTCACAAAGAGTCAGACATGACTGAACAACTGAACTGAACTGACATATATCATACAGACACACACATATAGACGTATATAAAAACTGAATCACTCTGATGTACACCTGAAACTAACACAAGATTGTAAATCAACCATAGTTCACTATCACAAAAAATGGTTAAAATGGCAAATTTTACATTAATATATTTTACCACAATAAAAAACATTTTTACAAACCTTTTTCTAAAGACAAGGAAGGAGAAATTGCCATGGCAGAAATAAAAGATGAGACTGGGTCAAAAAGGGAAGGTGTATGCATCCCACACAGGGATTCAAAGGAAACCTAAGAAGGAAGATAGTAAGGAGGGAAGTGGTGAGCAGAGTCCCCAGCCCCACCCTGAGCACAAGCATGGAATAGTCCCCATCCCACCCAGCTGGGATTCAAGTGTGGCCATCTCACCAGAAAACTGTGCACAGCAGGATGCTGTTAACTTGTCACATATAACTCTGTACCTGGCACCCCTGAAGCCACTAGCAATAAAACTATGAATAAGACACCAACACCCCTGGCCTCATGGAGCTCACAGTTCAGTAGGTTAGTCATAACCAGATGGACAGAAGGCAAACCTCTGAAAAAGCGAAGAGCTTAAAAGTTAAAAAGTAATCCATAAACATTTAAAAAACTAGAGAAGCATGAAAGAAGCATTTTCAGATACGTATGTTAATTTTGAGGAATTAAGAGAGAAAGGAGCTTTTGCAACATCTATTGAGTTTCTCTGGCCATAGAAGGCCTTGACTGAGGAAAAGGCAGAAGACAGGCACTGTGGGCGCAGGCAGCTCTGGCCCCCATCCGCTCCCCTACCCCGATTTAGGTCTGTAAGAGCATTTCCCTCCTACCTGAAGCCACCTTAGGTTGGTTGCCAACAATTCCAACAGTCCTCCCGTTCATTCTTGCAAAACCAACAATGATGTTCTTGGCATAATTGGGCATGATCTCAAAAAATTCTCGCTCATCAACAACCTGCAGGGATAAATTCACTCCTGAGCTCAAAATGATAAACAAGATACAACCACATTACAGAATGTCAGATATTTACAGATTTACAGGCAGGACAGCTGCTCCCCAGCACAGGTTCTCCCTGTGAACAGGACAACGCACAGAGGTGGTACCTCCTCCTGTGCACGGCTGGGGGAAGATAAATAAGTGCACCCTTCTTTTTAAAGGTTCTATTTAACTCGGCATATTTAATACATTTTTTACCTTATTTTGAAATAATTTCAAACTTACATAAAAATTTCGAGAATAGTACAAAAAATTTAAATATTCTTCACCCAGATTCCCCGTTATTAACATTTTACCATATAAGCTTTATCATTCCCTCTCCCTATCTACCTTACTCTTCTCTTAGTCTCTCAAGAATATAAGTGTGTATATATATTTACTATTATGTATGTATATATAAGCAATCTTTTTTTCTGAGTTTTGAGAATTACAGACATGTTGCCTCTTTACCTCTAAGTACCTAAGTGTCTATCTCCTAAAAATAGGACAGTCTTCTATGTAACTTCAATGACAGTGTCAAAATAAGGATGATAATATTAATAGATTATCATCTATTATAAAATCTTATTCCCATTTTGTCAGTGATTCCAATAACACCTCTTACAGCAACAAAAGTCTGGTCTTAGAACCTAACCCAAGATCACCTGGTACTTTTAGTGGTAATGCCTCTTTAGCCTCCCATAAATTTTTCCCCTCCATCTTTGTCTTTCATGTTCATAACATCTCTGAAGACTACAGGTTGGTTATATGGTTATTTGGGTTTCATGTTTGTTCATGTTTAATTTCAGCCTAAGCATTTTTGGCAGAATATCACAGAAGTGACCCTCTCGAGTGCATCACATCAAAAGGCACACAAAGTCAATTTGCCCATTAATAGAGGTGAGATATGCCAGGTTTCTCTCCTGTAAAGCCACTATTTTTCCACTTGTAATTAGTATTTTGTGGGGAAGTATTTCAAACTTATGTAAAAATCCTATTCTTCGTCAAGTTTTTACTCAGGAGGTTTACTTAGCATTCATGGATGAGTGCTCACTCACTTCAGTCGAGTCCGACTCTATGCAACCCTATGGACTGTAGCCCGCCAGGCTCTTCTGCCCATAGGATTTCCCAGGCGAGACTGCTGGAGAGGGTTACCATTCCCTTCTCCAGGGGATCTTCCCAACTCAGGGATTAAACCCACATCTCCAGCACTGGCAAGCAGATTCTTTACCTCTGAGCCACCAGGGAACCCAAATTACTGCCACAATAACTGTCAAATGATTTCTCTAACTCTATTTTCCTTCTCCACTTTTTACTTGGCATTCTCCTGTTAAAAATGTCTTTGCCGTTCCCATTTACTAATGGAAAATCCAGTGTGAATTTACAGATTTATATTTTATCATGTGGGTTACAATCTTTACCAACATTACTTTATGTTCAAATTTTCCCATATTTGACAGTGAGAGCTCATTCAAGACAGATCCTATGCCCTTTTGATGTTTCTCCACCATTCTTTGAGCACTACCTTACTTTCTGGAATTACCTTACTTCTAGGTTCATCTCATATTTTTTTCCTGCCCCAAATGTATAAACAACCATTTTTCCAAGAAGCCCAGGTCCCTGGGGTGGAGAGGTGGGGTAAACAATTACTTCCAAGAAGCTATCCCAGAGCAAAGAGATAGGAAGTCCACAGACACACACATACACACATTTCTGTGAGTAATATGAAAATCGGGAGTTCACACTGATGACTTCATTCTAGTTCAACTACAGGGTTAATTCTAGTACCTCCCTTTCCATACCTCTTTCTCCTACAGTGGAATCTAACTCCATTAACCTCAAAACATTTATTCAATCTGCAAATAAAAATGAAATGGTTTCAGAATTCATATGGCTGCCAAATACACACACACAGAAAATACAACTTCAATTCAGTATTTCCTTATTTCTGTCATTACACTAAAGGTTTAGAGTCAAAATACTGTGTTCAAGTCATTCACTTGAAACACAGTCATGTTCTTTTGTTTTTATTTCAAAGGTTAACTACCCAGTATTGATTTTATTTTTTAATATGTAAACATTAACATAGTTTAATAATGTCATTCCCAATCTCTTCCACTCACCAGGTTATGAATGTCATCATTTTCTGATTTATGATTTGTGTGTGTATTGCAGAAATGAGTAGATACATTTATAACATTTTGATTCCCCTTCCACCTTAGACAGAGAAATACTCTCTCTTGCACTCTGGGTTTCTTCAATTAATATATCCTGGGAATCACTCCATATGATTCAGAGGGCTCTGCCTCACTCTTTTTGACTCCTGGATAGCACTGCATTGTATGGATATACCATAGTTTATTCAATCTCCTATGTGTTGTTTACATTATTGTGAAACTGACATTCAAGTTGCTTAGAATATTTTGTAATCATAAATAATGATGTAACAGTAGTAACCTTGTTCATCTATAATTTTGTATGGTGGGAAGTGTATCTTCAAGGTAAATCCCTAGAGGTGGGACTGCTAGGGCAAAATCTCACATATTACCATAACCCTTACCAGCAATATATCAGAGTGTCTACTCTCCACAGACTTACCACAGAAAGCATTTCCAAGTTTTTAGTTTTTGGCCAATCTGACAAAGGAGAAACAACTCAGTATAATTTTAAGTTGCATTTCTAGCATTATGAGTAAACTGGAACATCTTTGTAAGATGTTTAAGGTCCATTTCATATCTTCTTGTGTGTGTGTGTATCAGCTATCCATGATTTTTTCCTGCTTTTTATCAATTTTAGTTTTTGTTCTCTTAATTTTTTAAAAAGTTCCTTACATTTTAGTTATTGGTCCTTTATTTGTGATATATGTCACAAACATTTTCTCCCAGGTTGTTGGTTGTCTTTTCTTTCTCTTGTGCCACACCTTGGGGCATGTGGGATCTCAGTTCCCTGACCAGGGACTGAACTCCAGCCCTCTGCAGTGGAAGCAGAGTTCTAATAAAGGGACCACTAAGGAATTCCTGGTTGTCTTTTTAATATTCATGTTTTTATTTGGCTGCTCTGGATTTTAGCTGTGGCACGTAGGATCTCTGATCTTTGCTGTGGCATGCAGGATCTTTCCATTGTAGCATGCAAACTCTTCAGTTCCTGCATGTGGGGTCTAGTTCACTGACCAGAGATTAAACTCTGGTCCCCTGCATTGGGAGTGTGGAGTCTTTGCCACTGGACCACCAGGGAAGTCCCATTCCTGGCTGTCTTTTAACTGATGTACTTTTTGCCATGCAGAGTGGAATTTTTAAATGTTTACACAGTCAAATTTATCAATTTTTAAACAGAAATTGCATTTTAAATCAGTTCAAAATCCTTTATCTTTTCCTAGAGAAATTGTGGAGAAGGCAATGGCACCCCACTCCAGCACTCTTGCCTGGAAAATCCCATGGATGGAAGAGCCTGGTAGGCTGCAGTCCATGGGGTCGCTAAGAGTCGGACACGACTGAGCAACTTCACTTTCACTTTTCCCTTTCATGCACTGGAGAAGGAAATGGCAACCCACTCCAGTGTTCTTGCCTGGAGAATCCCAGGGACGGCGGAGCCTGGTGGGCTGCCGTCTATGAGGTCGCACAGAGTCGGACACGACTGAAGTGACTTAACAGTGGCAGCAGCAGCACAGAAATTGATCCATGATTTTTTTTAGTACTAATTCACTTATTGTATTTAGTTCTCTGATCTATTTGTAGTTTATTTTTGTATATGGTATGAACTAAAAATATAATTTTATATTTTCCTAACCAGCTATTTGGGCTTGCCTTGTGGTTCAGTGGTAAACAATCCGCCTGCCAATGCAGAGACACAAGTTTGATCCCTGGGTCAGGAAGACCCCCTGGAGAAGGAAATGGCAACACACTCCAGTATTCTTGCCTGGGAAATCCTATGAATAGAGGAGCTTGGTGGGCTACAGTACATGGGGTTGCAAAGAATCGAATACACCTTAGAGACTGAGCATGCAACCAGCTATCAAGTCACCTAGCACCATTATTTTTGGGCGGAGGGCCATTTTCTTTTTTTGAATGCAGGCCTTCAGCAGTGAGAGAGTAGACTCGGAACCACTGAACTGCCAGCAAATTCTTTAGCACCATTAAAAAGCTAATCTTGCCCCGAGAATTTGACATAATACCTTTATCATATGTGCCTGAACTCTATTATGTACTTGAATCAACTTCTAGCTTTTCTATTCTATTCCACTATTTATGTGTCAAGACTATACCGTTTTAACTATAGCATGCTTTAATAAAGGATATGGCCATAGTTTTTCTTTTGACATTTTTATATTAACTCAATATCCAGGAACAAGGGATGTCTGCATTTGTTCAAGCCTATATTCATGTTTTTCAGAAGTTTTAAAATTTTCCCTGTAAATTTATTACTAAATATTTTATCTTTGTTGTTGTTCAGTTGCTAAGTCATGTCCAGCTCTTTGCGATTTCATGAACTGCAGCCTCCAGGCTTCCCTGTCCTTCACTATCTCCCAGAGTTTGCTCAAACTCATGCCCATTGAGTCGGTGATGCCATCCAACCATCTCATCCTCTGTGGCCCCCTTCTCCTCCTGTCCTCAATCTTTCCCAGCATCAGGGTCTTTTCCAGTGAGTCTGCTCTTTGCGTCAGGTGGACAAAGTACTAGAGCTTCAGCTTCACTATCAGTCCTTCCAGTGAATATTCAGGGTTGATTTCCTTTAGGATTGACTGGCTTGATCTCCCTGCTGTCTAAGGGACTCTCAAGAGTCTTCTCCAACACCACAGTTCAAAAGCATTGATTATTTGTGCTCAGCTTTCTTTAGGTCCAACTCTCACATCCATACATGACTACTGAAAAAACCATAGCTTTGACTAGACGGACCTTTGTTGGCAAAGTGATGTCTCTGTTTTTTTAATACACTGCCTAGGTTTCTCATCGCTTTTCTTCCAAGAAGCAAGCGTCTTTTAATTTCATAGCTGCAGTCACTGTCCACATTGATTTTGAAGCCCAAGAAAATAAAGTCTGCAACTGTTTCCACTTTTTCACCATCTATTTGCCATGAAGTGATGGGACCGGATGCCATGATCTTAGTTTTTTAAATGTTGAGTTTTAAGGCAGTTTTTTCACTCTCCTCTTTCACGTTCATCAAGAGGCTCTTTAGTTCCTCTTCTCTTTCTGCCATTAAAGTAGTATCATCTACATATCTAGATTGTTGACATTTCTCTCAGCAATCTTGATTCCAGCTTGTGATTCATCCAGCCCAGCATTTCGCATGATGTACTCTGCATAAAAGTTAACTAAGCAGGGTCATAGTATGTAGCCTCGACCTACACCTTTTCCAGTTTTGAAAAGGAGTCCATTGTTTCATGTCCGGTTCTATCTTTATTGCTATGTAAAATGAGTTTTTACACTACCATATACAATTGGTTATTGTTTGTGTATATGAACACTATTCCTACGTTAATTTTATATCCTGTTCCCTATTTATTCTATTTATCACATATTCTCTAGCATCTTTAGCATATTATGTCCTCTACAAGCATAGGTTAAACTTTCCAAAGCTTTTTGCCTCTAGTTGACTTTCTTGCCAAATTGCATTGACTGATACCTCCAGTACAATGTTAAATAATAGTGAAGATGGACAGCATCCCAGATCTTAGTGTGAGTATTTCCATATCAAGTAAGATGCTTGGTTTTGAAGAAGTGTACATTAAAGTCTATCATGTTAAATATTCATCAATTCCTAGTCTGAGTGTGTGTATTAGAAATAGGTGTTGAACTTTCTTAAAAGCTTTTCTCAGCATCTATGAAAACAACTACATGATCTTTCTTCCATCTTTTAACAGAGTACATTATAGATTTTCTATATAAGCAACCTTGCATTCCAATAAATCCTACTTCCTTATGGTATATATTAACATGGTGTTGGAATCTGTTAACATTTGGTATTCTTGCCAAGTGATGGTAAGTGATGCCAATCTGAAATATTTTTCTACATCAGGTTCAAGTATCAATGCCACACTTGCTTCATGAAAAGAATTTCTAAAGGGTGTGTGTATGTGTGTGTTTAATGTCTAGTCTCTGAAACAATTTATGTAGCATTGTCACTCTTTGGTCTTTGAAAGTTTAATAGAATTCCCACCTGAAACTATCTAGGCCTGCAGCTATTTTTGTGAAACAACTAATATGTAATTGGGTCTACTTAGGCTTTCTACCTCTAAGAGGGTCAGTTTTTGGTAAAATGTATTTTCCAAATAAAATGTCCAGTTCATCTAACCTCTTGTGATTTTGAAATTTCTTATATTTCCTTTGCGTTTTTTAAAACTATTTATTTTAATTGGAGGCTAATTATTCTACAGTATTGTAGTGGTTTCTGCCATACATTCACATGAATCAGCCATGGGTGCACATGTGTCCCCCATCCTGAAACCCCTCCCACTTCCCTCCCCATCCCATCCCCCAGTGTCATCCCAGTGCACCAGCCCTGAGCACCCTGTCTTATGCACCGAACCTGAACTGGTGATCTATTTCACATATGGTAATATACACGTTTCAATGCTACTCTCTCAAATCATCCCACCCTCGCCTTCTCCCACAGAGTCCAAAAGTCTGTTCTTTACATCTGTGTCTCTTTTGCTGTCTCGCATATAGGGTCATCATTACCATCTTTCTAAATTCTATATATATGTGTGTTAATATACTGTATTGGTGTTTTTCTTTCTGACTTACTTCACTCTGTATAATAGGCTCCAATTTCATCCACCTCTTTAGAACTGATTCAAATGCATTCTTTTTAATAGCTGAGCAATATTCCATTGTGTATATGAACCACAGCTTCCTTATCCCTTCGTCTGCTGATGGACATCTAGGTTGCTTCCATGTCCTAGCTATTGTAAACTGTGCTGCAATGAACACTGGGGTACGTGTGTCTCTTCCAATTCTGGTTTCCTCAGTGTGTATGCCCAGCAGTGGGATTGCTGGGTTGTATGGCAGTTCTATTTCCAGTTTTTTAAGGAATCTCCACACTGTTCTCCATAGTGGCTGAACTAGTTTGCATTCTCACCAACAGTGTAGCAGGGTTGCCTTTTCTCTGCACCCTCTCCAGCATTTATTGTTTGTAGACTTTTTGATAGCAGCCATTCTGACTGGCGTGAGATGGTACCTCATTGTGGTTTTGATTTGCATTTCTCTGATAATGAGTGATGTTGAGCATCTTTTCATGTGTTTGTTAGCCATCTGTATGTCTTCTTTGGGGAAATGTCTGTTTAGTTCTTTGGCTCATTTTTTGACTGGGTCATTTATTTTTCTGGAATTGAACTGCAGGTGTTGCTTGTATATTTTTGAGATTAACTCTTTATCAGTTGCTTCATTTGCTATTATTTTCTCCCATTCTGAAGGCTGTCTTTTCACCTTGCTTATAGTTTCCGTTGTTGTGCAAAAGCTTTTAAGTTTAATTAGGTCCCATTTGTTTATTTTTGCTTTTATTTCCATTACTCTGGGAGATGGGTCATAGAGGATCCTGCTGTGATTTAGGTCAGAGAGTGTTTTGCCTATGTTTTCCTCTAGGAGTTTCATGGTTTCTGGTCTTACATGCAGATCTTTAATCCATTTTGAGTTTGTTTATGGTGTTAGAAAGTGTTCTAGTTTCATTCTTTTACAAGAGATTGACCACTTTTCCCAGCACCACTTGTTAAAGAGATTGCCTTTTCTCCATTGAATACTCTTGCCTCCTTTGTCAAAGATAAGGTGTCCATAGGTGTGTGGATTTATCTCTGGGCTTTCTATTTTGTTCCATTGATCTATATTTCTTCCTTTGCACTTTTTACTTGTCTATTTTATACTTGACTAGTAGTTATTCTATTCCATTAGTTACAGTTTTTTTTCTATATCCTAAATCATAAAATTTCTGCTTTATTATTAAATTCTTATAATCCTTTAGAATATTTTATTTTTCCCCAGCTTTTTGAGTACAGAATTTAGTTTCTTTTCCTTCTTTCATTTTTTACTAAGCATTGAAGGCTATAAATTTTCCTCCTCTCACAGAGAGTATTCTGTAGATATTGATATGAAGTGTTTTCATCATCTTGATTCTCTTATAATTCTGTCGTGTGTGCAAGTTAAGTCTCTTCAGTCATGTCCAACTGTTTGAGACCATACGGAGTATAGCCCACCAGGCTCCTCTGTCCATGGGGCTCTCCAGGAAGAACACTGGAGTGGGTTGCCACGCCCTCCTCCAGGGGATCTTCCTGACCCAGGGTTCAAACCCACATCTTTTACATCTGCCTGCACTTGCAGGCGGATTCTTTATCACTAGCGCCACCTCATTATTCTGTCATTTTGGCTTTTATTTTCTCCTTTTGTCCAAGAATTAACAGAAATTTTATTTCCAAATGAGTATATTTATTGTTGTAGCTATAAATTTCTAGTTTTGATCAGTGTTGTTTACAATATTTTTGCTTCATGGGCTGCTAGGATGCTTTCTTTCTGACCAAATATATGATCAACTTTTGTAAATGTTCCACGTGCACTTGAGAATAAGATTCATTGCCTTTTACCAGGCTGTAAAGTCTGAAATACATGCATAATATCTACCTATGATGTTACTGAGGTCTTCCATATATTACTTTTTTTGTCCATTTCATGTACATTGTACTAATTATGGTGTGTTCAGTTGTTTCTACCTATGTCTACTTGAATATCCTATAGCTTTTCTTTTTCAAAGATGGTAGTTGTATCATTTAGAGCACAGATCTTTTTATCATTATTGTGGATAATGGCTTTTAACATTTGAAAATATCTGTCCTTGTCACAGTAAATATTTGAATTTTACATTATCCAATATTAGGCTCACACATACTTGCTATTTCTGTTCTCCTGACATACCTTTGCCCATCCTTTATGTTTAACTTTTCAGAATCACTTTGTCTCCTGTACATCACATATAGCTGGTTTTGCTTTATGAGGTACATTGAACATCTTTTTCTTTTAATAGATGAGATGAATTTAATAAGTTAAGCCATTTATATTTATTGGTATTTCAGATTTTTATTCTTATAATTATTCTGTGTATCATGTTGTATTTGCTGCTCTAAATGATAGGTTTTATGTTTTTATTTAAAAAGATGTATATTTTTGATCTAGCGGTTGCCACTGTAATCATACCTTTTTAATGCCCTTAGTATATTTCCCTATTTAATGTCTTTATTAACTGAGTTGTCTACTTTTAAAATCTGTTGAGCCACAACTATCAGTGAACTTATTCTGTTGTACTCTCTCTTTCATCTTTCAGCGGCATTTTCTTCTCCAACTGAAACACTCATTCCCAACCCAGTTTCAGTCTTATAGTTAAATAAGTACCATCAATCCCTTTGCTAAAATTTCTCCACTCATCTCTTGGTTGGTTGAAACTCATCCTCCGGTAGCTTCAAGAAACACCTGGGAACACAGAATTCCCTCAGTTTTACCTATTTAAAACTGGTTTTCTTTAGTCTTCATACATGAACATCAGCTTGGCCAGCCATAACATCCTCAGTCCCATACTCTTTCCTGGAGTCTCCAGAAGTGTTTTTCTATTGTTGCCTTGCTTTGTTGTTGCTGTTGAGAAATCTGCTGCTACTCTAGTCCTCCTAACCTTGTAAGTTTTCATCTTTTTGCCTCAAAGTCCTGTTTGTATTTGCACTATGTGCTCAGTCATGACTGATCAGAGGATTTTTAAAAATCTAATGGTTATATGTGGATATTAACTAGAGTTTCATCATTCTTGGTTAATTTTCCCATATACTCAGCGTGAGTGTAGCTCTAGGTCCTATTTCTGGAATGCTTTCTTGGATTACAGTTTTACACATCAATTCTATTCCTGTTTGTCCTTCATCAGACACTCCAGTTATATGTATGTTCAGTCTTCTTTGCCACTTTAATCACTTGTTTTCTGATTTTTGTTTACATTTTTCTTTATATTCCTGGTTGTCCTCTCACTTTTCTTCAACATTCCTTATTAAATTTCATTCAAATTTTCTCCCTAGAGCACTTTATAATTGTCTTCATTTCTGATATGTGATTTTGTCCCCCAATTTTAATTCAGTCACCACTAACATTTACCTCTTCCTATTTTATGTCTATTCTGTTATTCGTTTCTGAATTTTTCACAATTCAAATGATTTGAGATGATTTGAGGCTACTGAACACAACTGCAGGGTGATCATCTGCTGAATGAATTCTTACTCTGAAAGGAGTTTTGTCAATTGAAGTTTTTATTCTCATTTTTGGTTTTCATTTTAGTAGCTTTATATAGATAAACTACTTGCATCGAATGAACAAGGTTGGCAGTTTGGATGGTGAACAAGATTCTCAGTTCAAGAGCACCCTCTTCTGTCAGTATAACAAAGTGCCATTTAGTTAATGGGTGTCTTGATATTAGAGTGGTAGGGAAAGGGGTATTATGATCTTCAAATTTTGGTTTTTATCTTGCAAACACATAAATTTATCTCTTTCTTCATTCTTCCCTCATTTCATAATTTCCAAAGGTGCCTCAATAACCTCAGATATGCAGATGACAATACCCTTATGGCAGAAAGTGAAGAAGAACTAAAGAGCTTATTGATGAAAGTGAAAGAGGAGAGTGAAAAAGTTGGCTTAAAGTTCAACATTCAGAAAACTAAGATCATGGCATCCAGACCCATCCCTTCATGGGAAATAGATGGGGAAATAGTGGAAACTGGCTGACTTTACTTTGGGGGGCTTCAAAATCACTGCAGATGGTGATTGCAGCCATGAAATTAAGAGACGCGTACTCCTTGGAAGGAAAGTTATGACCAACCTAGACAGCATATTAAAAAGCAGAGACATTACTTTGTCAACAAAGGTCCATCTAGTCACGGCTATGGTTTTACCAGTAGTCATGTATGGATGTGAGAGTTGGACTATTAAGAAAGCTGAGCGCCGAAGAATTGATGCTTTGGAACTGTGGTGTTGGAGAAGACTCTTGAGAGTCCCTTGGACTGCAAGGAGATCCAACCAGTCCATCCTAAAGGAGATCAGTCCTCGGTGTTCATTGGAAGGACTGATGTTGAAGCTGAAACTCCAATACTTTGGCCACCTGATGCGAAGAGCTGACTCATTGGAAAAGACCCTGATGCTGGGAAAGATTGAGGGCAGGAGGAGAAGGGGATGACAGAGGATGAGATGGTTGGATGGCATCACCAATTCAATGGACATGAGTTTAGGCGAATTCCAGGAATTGGTGATGGACAGGGAGGCCTGGCATGCTACGGTTCATGGGGTCACAAAGAGTCGGACATGACTGAGCGACTGAACTGAACTGAAAGGTGCCTCTCTCTTCCTTTAAATCTTTTCTTCCCAAGAAGGAATACCCTTCCATGACTGCCTTCGTGATTCTTGTGCATGTTTAAATCCCCCCTCTGAAGTAACTCTTCTGAACTAACAGGACTCTTTTCCAATATTTTCACTCTTACAGTGAACTTTCTCTCTGAGTGGTTTCTTCTAAATACCCTTCTCTTTCTTCTGAGCAACATCTCAACACTTCTAGCTCTCCACAGAGACTTATAGCCAAAACTCAAGAAACAGTCCAACTAGAAAATGGTATTTATTGTTCCACTCATTTTTATAGTAAGTTTATGGTTTCCTGTCTTCCAGTTACAATAAAGGCATGGAATTGGTAGGTTTTTATTCCTTCTTATTGACCTACATACAGTTTTTCAGGGATGTGTAGAGTTTTGGATTTAGAAGACCATGACTACCCAGAAATACCACCTTCCCTACTGCCTTTTTAAAAAAAAAAAACAATTTTAAGACTTTTGCTCTCTGGCCAAATTCCATTACTGGTCAAATATCCATTCTGATCCAATGGATATAGTCACAAAAACATACTGATACACAGAGATGTTTTCTGCACCACTACTGTAAAAGCAAAAACTATTAAAGATTGAACTGTCCATCAGTAAGTACTGCTACTGCTGCTAAGTCGCTTCAGTCGTGTCTGACTCTGTGCGACCCCATAGACAGCAGCCCACCAGGCTCCGCCATTCCTGGGATTCTCCAGGCAAGAATACTGGAGTGGGTTGCCATTTCCTTCTCTACAGTAAGTACAGTAATGCTTAAATAATGTTCCATCCATACGACAGAATAATACACGGCCATCACAATGAATAAGGTGACTTTGTGTGTCATGACTGGGAGAGAAAGTGAAAAACAGTAAGGTGTGCAAGTGTCTATAATAATTTTTTCTTCAGTTAAAAGTAAATATGTTGATACGTATTTGACATATAATTTGTCTTCCAAAAAGATACACAAGAAACTTAATAGTAGTTACCTCTGAGAAAGACTGATAAGGAGAGAGAAAAGATGTGTATTTCACCTTACATGTTTCTATAGTATGTTTTCTCCTTTGTACATATTATTTACTTGTATTTTAAAAGGATTAAGAGACTGTAGCAGAGTCTCCTAAGTATCCACCAAAAATCCAGCTTCCATTTCTACCACTGTAACAGAAACGATGGCCAAATGGCCCTCATATTTCCTAACTCCCCTGCAGTTAGATGTGGCTATATCAAAATTAAAGAAAATATATTAAACTTATGGTTCAAAAATCTGAGAAGGGGAAAAAATGATTAAATGAAAGGAGAAAAGGAATTAATACAAAATCAAAAAACATATAGCTTTAAAAAAGAAAAAACTCTGAAAGTTGACTCTTCAAAATACCCCAATAAAATATTTCAACTACTAGGTAACTATCAAGAAAATACAGAATACAAAATGTCAGAGGAGCAAACCACTAAAAGAGATTTTGCTGATCTGAGACTATATAACCCTACGTAACCCTATGCAGGTAAAATTAAAAATCTGGACGAAATAGTTAAGTCACAGAGAAAAATTTATATACTTTACCAAAACTGACCCCAGCAAAGATAAAGTTTAGAGACATTAGCATTAAAGACCAGAGGAAGTTATCAAAAAGCCACTCCTCCATCAAAAAAAACAATAATAAAGCACTAGGCACTGACAATTTTACATGAGAATTTCTCCCAGATTTTTAAAGAGGAGAAAATCCCAATGCTATTTCAGTTGTTCAGTCCATAGAAAAAGAAAGAAAACTTGTACATTCTTATTATGGCACTTTATGAACTGAACTGTGTACCCCCATTCCAAATTCATATGTTGAAACCTAACACCCAATGTGATTATACTGGGAGACAGAGCCTTTAAGGAGATAAAGTAAACAAGGTCATAAGGATTCAGGCCCTAGTCTGAAAGGACTGGTATCCTTTTAAGAGGAAGAACACTGGGCAGTGTCCACTCAAGCTCCACGTATGCACAACTGTGACGTGGTGCTTCCACTCTCAGTATGGACTCAGAGATGCAAAAGTTTTGTTTTGTTTTTTGCCAAAATCACATAACAGAATGATCATATCAGAACTATCTGTAATTGCCTCACACCAGAATTATCCAAATGCCCATCAACAGCAGATAAACTGTGGTCTGTTCATATAAAAGATGAAGAACCATGGCAATAATATACACTGCAACAATGCAGATGAATTACAATTGTCATGTTGAATGAAAGTAGCCAGACAGGCAAGACCACACGCTATATGACTCCATTCCTATGATATACAAAACCAAGAAAAACTAAACTATGCTGTTAAAAGTCAGGATGGTGGTTTCCCTTAAAGGTTTAGGGGGAAACAGTGCCTAGAAGAGAACACCAGGGAGGCGTCTCTGTTTCTCTAGGTGATGCATTTGAGCTACTCTACGTGACGTTGCTTTGTTTTTAGGAAGATTTGTAATTGTTAAAAATAATAATAATAATGGTTACCTCTGTAACTATACCTATTTAATGCTCTTGGTCCCCTGAAGTTAGCAATTGGAGAAGTCATCAGGAGGGCTGTCATTCAACAGAGAGACAAAACCAGAAGCCAGGTTCCAGAGAGGAATAAAGGAAGAAGAGACATGAGGAGGTGAAGGTAGAAGGGAGGGAAGACTGTGGACAGCAGTTGAGCAGAAACACAGGTAAAGAGGGGCATGTTTTAGCAGACAAGAAGTCCATACATGTTCAAACACACTGATTGCCCAGAGGAAGGAGTTACCAGAGGGAGAAGTTCAACCAGGTAAGAAAGCAAGAGGCCAAATAGACAGGGATGGAACAAGAAGCCCCGGTGAAGGCACCTCATTCCTTGAGCCTGGGGAGATACGACGTGGGGGGTTGTGGGGGGATGGTGGGGAGGGAGAAATGGGCACCTATGGGGCTCCAGGAACCTGATGCTCTTAATTTTCTCCATAAAGGAAATGCCAATGTCATGTGATCCGAGTGCGGAGTAGACAAGGAAGTTAGGGTTTGAATCAGGAAGAGTGAAGAAGATAAGACCAGGGGCTGAGGGGAGGTTCACAACACATATTCAAGCCAGGGGCCAGAGAGGCACACCGAGGGCCCAGCTCAGGCTGGAGCAAGGCTCCAGGGCTTTCCCCCAGCAGGCTAGCAACACAGGCGGATGGGCAGATGACTGCAGCCTTGAACCAGGGATGGTGCGCCATAGGATCAAAGGAGAATCGGGGCACTGATGACAAAGACCCCATTTTACCTTATTCACTGTATTTTTGGACCTAAAATTACCCATGCTGGGTATGCTTTTGCTCTCTGAATCTCTCACCCCGAGGTAAGGTCACCAAGGCAGGGTTTTGTCCATCACAGTGTCACTAAGAACAGTGCCTGGCTACTAACATCTGGCACAATGGCAGAGTCCAAGCTGGGCCAGGAAGGAAGTGGCCAGAAGGCGCAGAGGGCTCCAGAAGAAAGGGAAGGACAGAGACAGTGAGAGATGGACAGGACAACTGCGAGGTGCAGAGAGTAGTGAAGGCCAAGATCAGAGGAGGGCCTGCTGGAGGAAGGGGGCTCACACGGTGCTCAGCAGGCAAAGATCCCTGCAACAAGGATCAGCTGCTAACTCACGCTGGCTTCCCACAGCACAGGGGAGAAGGAACAGGTCCCTGGGGGAACCAGGGCCTTGGGAGAGGCTGACCCCACAGAGCTGCCTGGGCTCAATTAAGCAAGAAGAGCTGAGAGCTCAGAGCACACAGGGAAGCAGGAGGGAGACAATGGCCATGGACAGGCACCTCCAGTTCACTCCAACACTGTCCTCTCCACTTCATGAGCCAGGAACCCACTACACCAAGAAAAAGGTGCAAAGGACTCCTGTGCTCCTCAGACCTACACACATGTCCCTCAACCCTGTCACAGGATGCCTTGTGAACTCTCCTTTCTCTAGAGAAACAAAACCCTCCCTGAGCATGAGACCCCAAACAGAAGTGCGTGAAGAGTCAACCCACCTCAACTCCAGGCTCTGGACACATGGCCCCTTCTCCGTGGGCCACAGAGTGCCAGCTCAGGACCTCTGGGCTCTGCTGGCCCAAATGCTGCCCCTCCCTCAGGTCCATCTGAGCCAGTAGGGTGGCCACAGCCACTGACTCTTCCCACAACATGCTCCTCAGCGCCCTGCTTCTGTGCCACCCCATGCCCCGCCTGTGGTGCCTGCTGTGAAGGCGTGTGGGTCCTGCACTTCCTCACTGAGCCAAAGCACAATGACACGCACACTGCCAAGCCAGCGGACAGACAGACAGATGTGGCACTCACAGCGTGTATGATGTCCACCATGTTGTAGGCTTTGGTAGATTCCAAAGGGACAATTGTGTCAAGCTCAGGAACCAGACGGTCACTTTGGGTAGAAAAAGAAGTAGATTTAATCAACATGGAAGAGCCGGTTGCCTTCTGTGGGTGGTGGGGGATAGGAGAGGGAAATGGGAGACAAGAGTGTGGGGGCTGGACTGATTCTGTCCCTGCCGGGCTTGCAAAGCAGTCCTCAAAGATACATTCCTATGTTACCACCACATTAAAATGAACCTGAGCTTGATATTAACCCAGAAGATCTTCCCATTTTCATTTGGAGGAAAAAACTGAGCTTATTCCCCTGAATGTGGTGATGCCTTCATTTATCCTCTGAACACTTCCTACATTCCAGGGACTGTACAGGGCACTAAAAGACATGTAGTGAACAAGACAATGCCCATCCAATTTTGTCTTGTGGGAACAAGACAATTCCCACACTGGGGTTTTGGGTATCACCCCACCCAGTAAAAAGGCCTCTCTTATTGTTCATTTGCTGTTTACTTAGACACATACAACTTCCCTGGGACTGAATAGAGAGCAGCTATGGCTGGGCCAAAGCAGGCTATTCAGACATGTGTAGGCCCTTGGTCCATAACACCTTCAAAGATGTCCTAAACTTTTCAAGAACCCACACACAGTGCAGAGGCTCAGAAAAGGAGGCTGTGCCCATTGCTCTGGGCCTTGTGACCACCCTGCCTTTCATGACCACACACAGTGGGCCACTGGTTGGGTCTCCTGAGGAATAAGGCAGGCAGACAGGGAGGGGTCCTGGTGACATGACTCTTCAGAGCAATTCTGGCCCACACACAGCCCAGAAGGTGGGAGCCCAGGTCCACCCACAGGGGAGGGTCTGAAAATGGCTTCTTCTCAAGGGACACAATTTCAAATCCTTCTGCAGAAGTCATGTAGGCCAAGTGAGTGCTTCAAAATCAGAGAGGAAACAAAGTGGAGAAGAAAGCTGCCAGAGGTCTGGAGCAGTGGTTCCCCAGCTGGGCTTCTGGTTTACTCTGTGGCATGCTCCCACATCAGACAGAGGCCCAAATAAGCAAGAAGGAAAGTGAAGAAGGTCTTCACAGGGTGGCCAGCAACACGGCCTTCCCCAGGGCTGCCCTAGCTCCTGGCCGCAAGCAAGTGTGCATAAGCACATTTCCTAAAGGGCACGCTGTCTGTATCAGTTCACACTGATTTACTTCATGTTAATACAAACAAACAAAATCTATCTCAATTCTGAACAAATTAAGACTGCCAGAAATAATATTTTGGGGCCCCATTTTTTTTATTCCCAACATACTTGTCAGGTATTACAGAGAGGAAAAAAAGAAAATAAAAATAAAATCTTTTGGGACTTCCCTGGCAGTCCAGTGGTTAAGTCGCCACTCTTCCACTGGAGGGAGCACGGGTTCGATCCCTGGTTGGGGAACTAACATTTCGCATGCCACACCGCATGGCCAAAAATAAATTTAAAAAGAAAAAAAAATTTTTTTAATAAATGACATCTTTCTCAGCTTCTGTACCCAGACATGCCACCACCATGCCTACACCTGACTCCACTCCACAGTCTACTCCCAGCTACCCACGAGGGCAGACCTTGGAGGTCCAGCCAGGGCAGGGGGACCAGAGGACTCAAAACTGCAACTCACCTGGGGTCATGGCACTCAAGGACAGGAGCTGGGTCCTGATTGCTGAGAGGCAGGTAGTTGAAGAACTCCCGGAGATTACACAAGGCATCAATGTCATTCTCAAAAGCCCTGTGGGCCACGCCTGAGAAGACAGGGAGGACGTGATGAGCCAGGGCACCTGTCAGTCCAGAGACGCAGCTTCATGCCCACCTGCCCCTTCTAGGGCAGGCTGGCTGACAGCCCTGTCGCTGCCCCCCTCCACTGAGGATGGCATCCCACCACACACCTTCAGGCTGATCCTCTGTCTATGCAGCCTGTTTCTTCTGCTCCGAATCTACACCTCTACAGGGGTCACTCCTTATATTATACAAGTTTTTGCCCTAATATCACCTAGTCACTGGGGTTTCCCCTGGCCCCTCTCCCAAATGCAGCCCACTATGTGAATTATATCTCAATAAAGCTATTACTAAAAAATAAATATATATGTGCGCATTGGGAGAAGGCAATGGCACCCCACTCCGGTACTCTTGCCTGGAAAATCCCATGGATGGAGGAGCCTGGTGGGCTGCTGTCCATGGGGTCGCTACGAGTCGGGCACGACTGAGCAACTTCACTTTCAGAGCATCTTTGGGGTCTTACTCTGAGACTACAGAGCTAAGTGCATCAGACACAGCCCAAGAGCCTAAGATTCAGGACACCAAATTCTGCTTTTAAAGCTAAAATTATGTTATAGAAGAAAATATAATGTCACAAACAATAATTCATTACATTAAGCTGTCAAATGAAAAAACAGGCCACAAATGAACATTTTACACCTATGTTTGAGTATGCAGTTGCATATTCACATCCATCTGCACAAAAAGACTGCAGGGTATAACCAAAAAGTGAATAGCATTTATATTTGGGTAATAAAATTCCTAGTGATTTTTATTCCTACAGTTTCTAAATTATCTACCACAAATATGTAATATTATTGCAGTCAGGAAAAAAATTGCATATTTCATCAAATCTAAGACTCCATCAAGACTCAACATTATTTAGGGTGGAATGGATTGTGAGATTGGAATTGACATATAGACACTACTATATCTAAAATAGATAACCAATGAGAACCTACTGCATAGCACAGGGAACTCTACTCATCGCTCTGTGGTGACTTACATGGGAAGGAAATCCAAAATGGAGGGGATATATCTATACATATAGCAGACTCACTTTGTTGTACAGCAGGAACGAACACATTATACAACTATACTCTAATTAAATAAATACATAAATTTTTGAAAATTCTATGGTTAATTTCCAATCATGGTATTAATTTAAGAACTTCTGTGGTGTGATCTATAAAATCAGATCTATAAATCTATAATAAAGTCAAGATTACAAACAAAGGGAAAAAAAAGTCGCAACATTATTTTATATTCCAGTAAGAAAAAAACTGCTGCCAATTGAGCCCTGAGATAGGAATGTGACAAGCTGTGGGTCAGCAGTGAGAAGTATGCTGGCCAGAGAGCTGAAAGGACCTGAAGGGTAAGAGAAAGGGGTGTGTCAAGGTGACCCCCACCCAAAATAGGGGAGGAACAACTTCTGTGGGTGGGGGGAATCAAGAGGTCTTTTATTTTTTAACCAAATTTCATCAAATGTTAAGACCTCACGGACATTAAGACATACCTCAGCTATATGTACGCCAAGAAAGAAATGCTGACAATCAAATGATGACCCAATGCCTTAAGCACAATATAGCGTAGTGCACAGATCATCCACCAGCCTCTCAATGCCCTGAAATCTCTCAAAGAGGCAATTTCTCCTGTCTTCAGTTACACTGCTTGCTGTGTGGTACGCAATCCTTTCACAACTTGAGGTCTTTCACCAAGGAATTATGTAATTCCAATCATTATTCCAACAACTATCTTCTCTAATATCAGATTCATGCTCTGCTCCCAATTACATGCCTCTGTGTATAAACAGTCTCTTTCAATGGTGAAAGCAAAGGATAATCTTCTAGCATATGTGACACTTAACCTTAAGGTGGTGAAAAGCTATGACCAACCTCTTGAGCACATGGGTCTTGACCACGTGCTCACTGGCCAATGGTGACTGGTAAGATGCCACTGACTCTTAAAACATACCCCAACTTTGGAGTAAAAAACTTCCACACAAAGGGGCTTCCCTGGTGTGGCCCAGTGGCTAAGACTCCCCACTCCCAATGCAGAAGGCCCAGATTCAATCCCTGATCAGGGAACTAGATCCCACACGCCACAACTAAAGATCTTGTTTACCTCAACTAAGACTCAGCGCAGCCAAAAAATTATTTTCTTCTTAAAAAGTCACATCAAAATGCAATTTTTTAAGTTCAACTATACTCACATGAATCATAATTCTTATAGCCATCATTCTAGTTAGTTCAACATTTTGAAAGACTACAAAAGCATTAGAAGTACCCTGTTAGTTAACGAGTTTGAGATATAAATCCACATTTATTACTATCTGTAGACAATACATCACACTACAGTCTATTCAAATAAACTCTGTCAATGAAGCGATATTTGTAACAGACTGTCAGCTCTAGCAGTGCCTCGTCTCAGTGTCTGACAACAGTGAGGTGAGCCTCAAGGCCCCTCACCTGACATGGTGGTGTGGGTCCTGGCACCTCCGAGTTCCTCCTGAGTAACGTCCTCATTGGTGACAGACTTCACAACGTCAGGGCCAGTGATGAATAAGTAGGAGGTGTCCTGAAACCAGAGAATTCCAGAAAGTTCAATCTCAGAGAAGGTGGTGACATGGTGGCAGAACCAGGTTAGGATACAGCTCATAGATGCCTAACCAAAGTAAAGACCCATGGTTTCCCTGCCTTGCCATCAAAAAATCTTCGTTGCCTGGTTCTCTCTCAGCAAAACGACCTGCAGTGTGGCTAACATTTCAGGGTCATTCATCTGTAGGGCCACACCCTAACAGGTGGCCCTGATGCAGACCCTGCTATGCACCAAGGACTTTTCTAAGCACTTCACCAGACTGTGTCATTAAAGCCTAAGTACTATTATCACCTTATTCATAGATGAAGAAAGGCACTGGTCTGCAGCTTGCCTAAAATGAACCAGTCACTTTAAGTGAAGCCATCTGGAGACAATGATAATAATCAATGTTTGGTGTTCTGAGAGACTGATAGGCTTTGATTTCTAGTTTTTAACTTAAAGATAATAAAGATACATTGTAAAATATTTAACCAGAATAGGAGATACAGTGGAATGTAAGTCTACATGCCAGCCCTTATTTCCAGGCCTCTAATTTCCATCCCCAAAGGCAACCACTGTCAGTTTCTCTGACACCCATGCATATGGGAGCATTTATATATTTTTCCCTTCTTATTTTCTCTCTAGCACAGTGCCACACACACACTGTTCTGGAACTTCCTGATGATCATTCCACATCAGTAGAGTAAAATATGTATCACATATTTACTGATGTCACCTACTGATGGTCTTTTAGATTGTTTCCAGAGTTTTGCTATAGCAAGCAATCTTGCAATAAATATCTTACTACAATTATCTGTCAACTCACTGTTCATGTTCTTTGCTCATTTTCTTACTGGATAGATGTTTTTATATAAAGGACATTAGTCCTTAGATTATTACCTGTGTGTATCAAGCTTTATTTTATGGCTCCATGGTTTGGAATCTTGCAAGAATGGCCTATCTAGAGAGGTCTATCTTCTCCACTCTACACATGGACTCAAACACATGTTCACATGACTTGCATCAGCCAGAAATTAGTAACAGCCCAATTCCATCAACAAGTGAATCTCAAAATAATTATCCTAAGTGAATGAAACCAGCCCCATGCCACAAAACAAACAAAAAGAAAAGTACATAGTGGACTTCCCTAGTGGTCCAGAGGTTAAGAGTGCACCTGCCAGTGCAGGGGACATAGGTTCAATCCCTGGTCCCGGAAGATTAGTCCCGCAACTAAGCCTGTGCACCACAACTACTGAAACCGACGTGCATAGAACCCATGCTCTGCAGCAAGAGCAGCCACCACAGTGAGAAGCATACGCCACAGCTAGAATAGGCTCTGCTTGTCACAACTAGAGAAAGCTCGTGCACAGCAACAAAGACTCAGTGGAGTCAAATATAAAATAAAACAAAATTTTAGAAAACTGTGAATGAAAAACAAAAGTACATATTTTTTGTATATATTTTGTATACACAAAATGTTTTTTTGTAAAATTTCATTTTGCATGATTCTGTTTATATCAACATAATATTCTAGAAAATGCAAATTAATCTAGTGTGATAAAAAGCAGATGAACCTGAGGACAGGGCTGGGAGGTAGGAAAGAATGAATTACAATGATACATGAAGAAACTTTGGGAAGTAATGGCTATGTTCATTATCTTAATTGTGGTCATAGCTTCACGGCTATATACATGCATCAAAAAACTCTTAATTACACAACTAAAATGTGTGCAGTTCACCATACATCGATTATATCTCAAATTTGTAAAATATGTGGAAATGCAAAGGGTCAAGAATATCCCATATCCCATATCCATATGACTTAAAGAAAATCAGGGGGAACAGCTTGCTGTACCAGATGTTAGCATTTGTTATAAAGCCATTCTCATTGATAGTATGGTACTGACTGCCAGAGATAAGCAAACGGATCAAGAAAGCACAATAAACACTCTTGATATATGGACACTTGATTAGTGACATAAACGACATTACAGAGCAGGAAACAATGTTTTTTCAATATAAGGCTCTATGTCAACTAGGTATCTATATTGGAAAAAAAATTTTTAAATTAATCAAACTAGCCTCTATGTGTAAAAGCCACTCCAATTTTACATGAAAATATAAAACACAAAATAAAAAAGCCTTTAGAAAACAGAAAGTATCTTCATGACTTCAGGGTTGGAAAACGTTCAAGAACTTAAACTCACTATCCATAAAGTATTCATTTGACACAGGCTCTCCTATCAAAAGGGCACAGAAGCCAGCTTACAGCGACTCCCATTGGCTAAGGGAAGGACAATTTGAGCATCAAAATAATGATAGTAATGGATTATAAACCACTCAGTAAAATATGAAATCCATGAACCTGTATTAAGTCAATGAAATGAACAAATGCCCAAGAAATGCAGGGCTCTTCCTTAAAGTAGAATTCCAATTAATATGAAGCAAGTGGTGGAGCTGGAAAATAACCATCTTGTAAAGATTGGTTTGGACAGGGATAATCGATAAATATTAATCAAGGAGCAAAAGTATAACATGGAACAGTTATATGGCCTCAAAGCATCTTTCCAGTGAGGATCAGCTACAAAGTAAAAACAGTAACTACACAGTGGAGAAACCAAACACCTCAACAATGATCAAATTAATATCATCAGTGAAGGGCAGATGGCCACCACTTGCCTCCAGATGCGATCATCTAAGCAGGATACAATACCACTAATGTTGTAGACAGACTGGGATATCTAATCTGAATCTGATCACGAGGAAATGCTAGATAAATCCAAACTGAGCAACAACCTATGAAATAATTCATTCTGTAGCCTTCAATGTCATGACAAAGAATCTGAGGAATTGTCACAGGGTAAAGGAAATTACTGCAATGTAACAACTAAATGCAATATGTGATCCTGAAATGGATCCTGTACTAAAGAAAATGCTATAAAGGACATTTTTGGGACAACTGCCTGAACTGGAATCTGCTTGGTAAACAAAGGTATTACATCAGATGGACTACATGTTAGTCATATGCAAAATAAGCTTAAGAAATTTTTAAAAATTAAAATCATACAAACTATCTTGTTTGATCACAATGGAATGGAACTGGAAACAGAAAGAAAACTGGAAACTTACAAATACATGGAAATTAAACATCAAACTCTTTGAACAACCAATGGACTAAGATGAAATCAAGGGAAATTAAAAAATATCAAGAAATGAAAACATACAAAAACTTATGAGATACAGCAAAAACAGTACTAAGAGGAGAAATTAAAGCTGTAAACACTTACACTAAGAAAGTTCTGAACCCAACTTTACACCTTCAGGAACTTATCAAGAAAAAAAAGAACTAAACCTAAAGAGCAGAAGGAAGGAAATAAATATTAGAACTGAGATAAGTGAAAAATAGAAAAAATAGAGGGAGAAAAAAAAATCAGTAAAACCAGAAGTTGGTTTTTCGAAAAGATCAACAAAATTGACAAATATTTAGCAAGATGGACAAATATTTAGCAATATTTAGCAAAAAGAGACTCACATTACTAAAATCAGAAATGAAAGTGGGGGGACTTTCCTGGTGGTCCTGCAGTTAAGAATCCACCTGCAATGCAGGGGACACAGGTTCGATCCCTGCCACAATTACAGAGCCCGCACTCTAGAGCCCAGAAGCCACAACTACTGAAGCATGCACACCCTAGATCCTGTGCTCTTCAATAAGAGAAGCCTCTGCAATGAGAAGCCTATCCATCACAACAAGAGTAGCCCCCACTCACCTCACTACAACTAGAGACAGCCCACATGCAGCAATGAACACCCAGCACTACCCCAGACAAAAAAATGTTTTTAAACAGAAATGAAAGTGGAGACATAACTACTAATTCTACAGAAATAAAAAGATTATAAGAGTCCTATGAAAAAAAAAAAAAGAGTCCTATGAACAATTCTATATCAACAAATTGGATAACCTAGATGATATGGGCAAATTCCTAGAAACATAAAACCTACTACCAAGATTGAATCATGAAAAAGTAGAAAATCTGAATAGACCTGTAACTAGTAAGGAGACTCAATCAGTAATCAAAAACCTCCCAAATAAAAGCTCAAGACCAAGTGGTTTCACCACTGAATTCTACCAAATATTAAGAAAGATTAAACACCAATCCCCTCAAACTCTTTCCAAAAAACTGAAGAGGAGGAAATATCTCCTAATTCATTCTATGAGACCCAGCATTACCTTAACACCAAAGCAGACAAAGACACTACAAGAAAAGTATAGATCAATATCCTATAAATATTTTGATGTAAAAATACTCAACAAAATACTATCAGACCTAATCTAACAATATTTTATAAGAAATTATACACCAAAATGAAGAAGAATTTTTTCCTGAAATATAAGGATGGTTGAACACACCAATATCAATGTAATACACCACACTAACAAAACACAAAGAAAAAATTACATGATCATCTCAATGTAAAAAAGCATGACAGAATTTAACACTCTTTCATGATAAAGATACTCAGAAAACTAGAAAGAAACTACTTCAACATGATTAAGGTCATATACGAAAAACCTACAGCTAACATACTCAATGGTGAGATTAGAAGCTTTCCTCTAAGAACAGGTACAAGGTAAGGATGCCCATTTTCTCCACTTCTATTCAACATAGACCTAGTCAAAGCAACCAAAAAAAAAGAAAGAAAGAAAAAGGTATCTAGATCAGAAAGAAAGAATAAAATTATCCGTTTGCAGACGACGTGGATTTTATATGCAGAAAACCCTAAAGATTCCACACAAAGTTAGAATGAACAAATTAAGTTGCAGGATACAAAATTAACACATCAAAATCAGTTGCATTCTGTACACTAACAATGAAAAATCTGAAAAGGAAGTTACAAAAACAAGTTCATTTACAATAGCTTCTAAAAGAATAAAGCACTTACGAATAAGGCAAAAAGGTAAAATAAAGAAAACTTGTACAATAAAAATTGCAAAACATTTCTGAATGAAATTAAATAAGACATACAGAAAAGACAGCTGTGTGTGGACTGAAAGACTCAATATTATTAAGATGTCAAAACTACCAGAAGGAATATACAGATTCAGTGTCATCCCTATCAAAATCCCAATGACATTTTTGAAGAAATAGAAAAATCCATCCTAAAGTTGATGTGGAGTCTAAAGCGACTCTGCATGCAGTCAAACAATATTTTTTTGTGTAAATTACAAATATCCTTTACGAATATTGACATAGAAATCCTGAACAAATACGCACAAACCAAAGGAGAACATTAAAAGGTTTATCCCACTATAATCAAGTGGGATTTATTCCTGGAATTTGAGAATGGGTCAACAGACAAAAATTAATCAATGTGATATGTCACCTTAATAGAATTAAGGATAAAAATCCCAAATCATGTCAATTGATACAATAAAATAATGACAGTCAAACAATTTTTAAAAAGAACTAAGTTGGAGATCTCACACTTTCTGACTTCAAAACCTACTACAAAGCTACAGAAATCAAAACAATGTGGTACTGGCATAAAAGCAGACATACAGACCAATGGAACAGAATAATGAGCCCAGAAATAAACCCTTCCATACTTAGTCAAGTGTTTTCAGCAATGATCCTTAGACTATTCAATGGAGAAAGAACAGTCTTTCCAAAAAATGGTGCTGGAATCCAGCATTATGTTGGAATCCTGGGCATATATTCAGAGAAAACTCTAATTCAGAAAAAATGCATGCAGTCCAGTATTTATAATAGCACTATTAACAACAGCCAAGGCATGAAAGCAACTGAAATGTCCATCAAGAGATGACTGGATAAAGAAGATGTACTACATATATACAATAAAATACTGCTGCTGCTGCTGCTAAGTCACTACAGTTGTGTCCGACTCTGCGCAACCCCATAGATGGTAGCCCACCAGGCTCCCCAGTCCCTGGGATTCTCCAGGCAAGAACACTGGAGTGGGTTGCCATTTCCTTCTCCAATGCATGAAAGGAAAAAGTGAAAGTGAAGTCGCTCAGTCGTGTTCTGCTCTTAGTGACCCCATGGACTGCAGCCTACCAGGCTCCTCCATCCATGGGATTTTCCAGGCAAGAGTACTGAGTGGGGTGCCATTGCCTTCTCCGAATAAAATACTACTCAGCCATAAAAAAGAATGAGAGACATCCCTGGTGATCCAGTGATTAAGACTCCATGCTTCCACTGCAAGAGGCACAGGTTCAATCCCTGATGGGGAACTAAGATCCCACATGCCACTTAGTATGGCCAAAAATTTTCTTTACTAAAAATAAATAATAAATAAAAGAATAAAATAATTGCCATTTGCAGCAACATGGATGGATGTAGACATTATCATACTAAGTGAACTAAAGAAAATGAAAGTTAGTCACTCAGTCATGCCCAGCTCTTTGCAACCCCATGAACTGTAGCCTGCCAGTCTCCTCTGTCATTAGAATTCTCCAGGCAAGATACTGGAGTGGGTTGCCATTCCCTTTTCCAGGGGATCTTCCCAACCCAGGAATCAAACCTGGGTCTCCTACACTGCAGACAGATTCTTTACCATCTGACTCACCAGGGACTAAGAGAAGGACAAATATCATATGATATTACTTATATGTGGAATCTAAAATATGATACAAATGAACTTACTGACAAAACAGAAACAGACCCCTAGATATAAAAAACAAGCCTATGATGGACTATTACTCAGCTATTTAAAAGAATGCATTTGAAGCAGTTCTAATGAGGTGGATGAAACTGGAGCCTATTATACAGAGTGAAGTAAGTCAGAAAGAAAAACACCAATAGAGTGTATTAACGCATATATATGGAATTTAAAAAGATGGTAACAATGACCATATATGCGAGACAGCAAAAGAGACACAGACGTAAAGAACACACTGTTGGACTCCGTGGGAGAAGGTGAGGGTGGGATGATTTGAGAGAATAGCACTGAAACATGTATATTATCATATGTGAAAGAGATTGCCAGTCCAGGTTCGATGCATGAGGCAAGGTGCTCAGGGCTGGTGCACTGGGATGACCCTGAGGGATGGGATGGGGAGGGAGGTGGGAGGTAGGGTCAGAATGGGGAACACATGTACACCCATGGCTGATTCATGTGAATGTATGGCAAAAACCACCACAATATTGTAAAGTAATTAGCCTAATAAATAAATAAATAAATAATTTTTTTTAAAAAAGCCTATGGTTACCAAAGGGGAAGGAGTAGGGAGAGGAAAAAATACTTACAGATACACACTACTATATATAAAATGGAACAGCAAGGACCTACTGTAGAGACCAGGAAACTAAATTCAACATCCTATAATAAACAATAATAAAAAAAAAATATTGCTGGAAAAACTGGATATCCACATGCCAAAACATGAAGTTGGACCTTGTGTTATATCATGTACAAAAATTAACTCAAAATAGATCAAAGGACCAAACATAAGAGCTAAAACTATACAACTCAGAAAAGAAAAAGGGGAAACTCCTGTTACACTGGATTTGGCAAGATTTCTCAGGTATGACAACAAAAGCAGAGATAACAAAAGTACATAGACTTCATCAAAATTAAAATCTTTTGTGCTAAAAACACTAACAGAATAAAAAAGCAGCCCACAGAATGGGAGGAAATATTTTCAAATATGTATGTGTTAAGCGGTAATATCAGGATATGTAAAGAACTTCTACAACTCAACAACAACAAAAACAATCCAATCAAGAAGGCTTGAATAGACATCTGCAAAAAAGACATATGAAAGTGAAAATATCAGTCGCTCAGTCATTCCCGACTCTTTGCACCCCATGAACTGCAGCCCACCAGGCCCCTCTGTCCATGAGATTTTCCAGGTAAGGATACTGGAGTGGTTTGCCATTTCCTTCTCCAGGGGATCTTTCCAACCCAGGGATCAAACCCAGGTCTCCCGCACTGCGGTCATATTCTTCCCCCAAATGAGCTACCAGGGAAGCACGTACCAATGGCAAATAATAGGAAAAGAGGCTCAACATCACTAATTATATTAGAAAATGTAAATGAAAACAACAATGAGATACCACTTCACACAAACTAAGATAGCTATCATCAAAACAGAAAACAAGTGCTGACAAGGATGTGGAGAAGAGGAAACTTTTGTGCATTTTTGGTGGGAATGTAAAATGGTACAGCCACTGTGCAAAAACACTGTAATGTTCCCTCAAAATATTAAACAGAATTACCATTTTGTTGAAAAGTTAGAAAAGGCAAAAAGATAGGACACTGAAAGATGAACTCCCCAGGTTGGTAGGTGCCCAGTATGCTACTAGAGATCAGTAGAGAAATAACTCCAGAAAGAATGAAGAGATGGAGTCAAGCAAAAACAACACCCAGTTGTGGTTGTGACTGGCGATAGAAGCAAAGTCCGATGCTGTAAAGAGCAATACTGCATAGGAACCTGGAATGCTAGGTCTCTGAACCAAGGCAAATTGGAATAGTCAAAGAGGAGATGGCAAGAGTCAACGTGGACATTTTAGGAATCAGCGAACTAAAATAGACTGAAATAGGTGAATTTAACTCACCTGATCAATACATCTACTACTGTGGGCAAGAATCTCTTAGAAAAAATGAAGTAGCCCTCATAGTCAACAAAAGAGTTCGAAATGCAGTCCTTGGATGCAATCTCAAAAACGACAAAATGATCTCTGTTCATTCAATATCACAGTAATCTAAGTCTATGGCCCAACCAGTAATTGCTGAAGAAGCTAAAGTTGAAAGGTTCTATGAAGACCTACAAGACCCTCTAGAACTAACACCCAAAAAAGATGACCTTTTCATCGTAGAGGACTGGAATGAAAAAGTAGAAAGTCAAGAAACACCTGGAGTAACAGGCAAATTTGGCCTTGGAGTACAGAATGAAGCAAGGCAAAGGCTAACAGAGTTTTGCCAAGAGAATACACTGGTCATAGCAAATACCCACTTCCAACAACACAAGAGAAGACTCTACACGTGGATATCACCAGATGGTCAATACCAAAACCAGATTGATTATATTCTTTGCAGCCAAAGATGGAGAAGCTCTATGTAGTCAGCAAAAACAAGACCAGGAGCTGACTGTGGCCCAGATTATGAACTCCTTATTGCCAAATTCAGACTTAAATTGAAGAAAGTAGGGAAAACCACTAGACTATTTGGTTCAGTCCAGTTCACTTCAGTTGCTCAGTCATGTCCGACTCTTTGCGATCCCATGAATTGCAGCACGCCAGGCCTCTCTGTCCATCACCAACTCCCGGAGTCTACCCAACCCCATGTCCATCAAGTCAGTGATGCCATCCAAGCATCTGACCCTCTGTTGTCCCCTTCTCCTCCTGCCCCCAATCCTTCCCAGCATCAGGGTCTTTTCCAATGAGTCAACTCTTCGCATGAGGTGGCCAAAGTATTGGAGTTTCAGCTTCAACATCAGTCCTTCCAATGAACACCCAGGATTGATCTCCTTTAGGATGGGTTGATTGGATCTCCTTGCAGTCCAAGGGACTCTCAAGAGTCTTCTCCAACACCACAGTTCAAAAGCATCAATTCTGCGATGCTCAGCTTTCTTTACCGTCCAACTGTCACATCCACACATGACCACTGGAAAAACCACAGCCTTGACTAGACGGACTTTTGTTGGCAAAGTAATGTCTCTGCTTTTAAATACGCTATCTAGGTTGGCCATAACCTTCCTTCCAAGGAGTAAGCGTCTTTTAATTTCATGGCTGCAATCACCATCAGTAGTGATTTTGGAGACCAAAAAAATAAAGTCTGACACTGTTTCCACTGTTTCCCCATCTATTTCCCATGAAGTGATGGGACCAGATGCCATGATCTTAGTTTTCTGAACGTTGAGCTTTAAGCCAACTTTTTCACTCTCCTCTTCCACTTTCATCAAGAGGCTCTTTAGTTCTTCTTCACTTTCTGCCATAAGGGTGGCATCTGCATATCTGAGGTTATTGATATTTCTCCCGGCAATCTTGATTCCATTCTTCCAGCCCAGCGTTTCTGATGCTGTACTCTGCATATAAGTTAAATAAGCAGGGTGACAATATACAGCCTTGACATACTCCTTTTCCTATTTGGAACCAGTCTGTTGTTCCATGTCCAGTTCTAACTGTTGCTTCTTGACCTGCATACAGGTTTCTCAAAAGACAGGTCAGATGGTCTGGTATTCCCATCTCTTTCAGAATTTTCCACAGTTTATTGTGATCCACACAGTCAAAGGCTTTGGCATAGTCAATAAAGCAGAAATAAATGTTTTTCTGGAACTCTCTTGCTTTTTCGATGATCCAGCAGATATTGGCAATTTGATCTCTGGTTCCTCTGCCGTTTCTAAAACCAGCTTGAACATCTGGAAGTTCACGGTTCACGTATTGCTGAAGCCTGGCTTGGAGAATTTTGAGCATTACTTTACTAGCATGTGAGATGAGTGCAATTGTGTGGTAGTTTGAGCATTCTTTGGCATTGCCTTTCTTTGGGATTGCAACGAAAACTGACCTTTTCCAGTCCTGTGGCCACTGCTGAGTTTTCCAAATTTGCTGGCATATTGAGTGCAGCACTTTCACAGCATCATCTTTCAGGATTTGAAATAGCTCAACTGGAATTCCATCACCTCCACTAGCTTTGTTCAAAGACTATTCAGGTATGTCCTAAAGCAAATTGCTTACAGTTATACAGTGGAAGTGAGAAATAGATTCAAGGGATTAGATCTGATAGACAGAGTGTCTGAAAAACTTTGGACCGAGGTTTGTTATGTTGTACAGGAGACAGGAATCAAGACCATACCCAAGAAAAAGAAATGCAAAAAAGCAAAATGGTTGTCTGAGGCAGCCTTACAAATAGCTGAGAAAGGAAGGTAAAGGCAAAAGAGAAAAGGAAAGATATAACCATTTGAATGCAGAGTTCCAAAGAATAGCAAGGAGAGATAAGAAAGCCTTCCTCAGTGATCAGTTCAAAGAAATGGAGGAAAACAATAGAATGGGAAAGACTAGAGATCTCTTCAAGAAAATTAGAGATAACAAGGGAACATTTCATGCAAAGATGGGCACAATAAAGGACAGAAATGGTATGGACCTAACAGAAGCCGAAGATATTAAGAAGAGGTGGCAAGCATACACAGAAAAGAAAGTGAAGTCACTCAGTCGTGTCCAACTCTTTGCGACCCCATGGACTGTAGCCTACCAGGTTCCTTCATCCATGGGGTTTTCAGGCAAGAATACTGGTGTGGGTTGCCATTTCCTTCTCCAGGGGATCTTCCCAACCCAGGGATCGAACCCAGGTCTCCCGCATTGCAGGCAGATTCTTTACAGTTTGAGCCACCAGAATATGCAGAGGAACTATGCAAAAAAGATCTTAATAACCCAGATAATCACAATGGTATGATCACTCACCTAGAGCCAGACATCCTGGAATGTGAAGTCAAGTGTGCCTTAGGAAGCATCACTACGAATAAAGCTAGTGGAGGTGATGCAATTCCAGGTGAGCTTTTTCAAATTCTAAAAGATGATGCTGTGAAAGTGCTGCACTCAATATGCCAGAAAACTTGGAAAACTCAGCAGTGGCCACAGGACTGGAAAAGGTCAGTTTTCATTCCAATCTCAAAAAAAGGCGATGCCAAAGAATGTTCGAACTATCACACAATTGCACTCATCTCACATGCTAGTAGAGTAATGCTCAAAATTCTTCAAGCCAGGCTTCAACAGTACGTGAACCGTGAACTTCCAAATGTTCAAGCTGGATTTAGAAAAGGCAGAGGAACCAGAGATCAAATTGCCAACATCCACTGGATCATTGAAAAAGCAATAGAGTTCCAGAAAAACATCTATTTCTGCTTTATTGACTATGCCAAAGCCTTTGACTGCGTGGATCACAATAAACTGTGGAAAATTCTTCAAGAGATGGGAATACCAGACCACCTGACCTGCCCTTGAGACATCTCTATGCAGGTCAAGAAGCAACAGTTAGAACTGGACATGGAACAAGAGACTGGTTCCAAATAGGGAAAGGAGTACATCAAAGCTGTATATTGTCACCCTGCTTATTTAACTTACATGCGGAGTACATCATGAGAAATGCTGGGCTGCAGGAAGCACAAGCTGGAATCAAGATTGCCGGGAGAAATATCAATAACCTCAGATATGCAGATTACACCACCCTTCCGGCGGAAAGTGAAGAACTAAAGAGCCTCTTGATGAAAGTGAAAGAGGAGAGTGAAAAAGTTGGCTTAAAGCTCAACAGTCAGAAAACTAAGATCATGGCATCTGGTCCCATCCCTTCATGGCAAATAGATGGGGGAACAGTGGAAACTGTGAGAGACTCCAAAATCACTGCTGATGGTGACTGCAGCCGTGAAATTAAAAGATGCTTGCTCCTTGGAAGAAAAGTTATGACCAACCTAGACAGCATATTAAAAAGCAGAGACATTACTTTGTCAACAAAGGTCCATCTAGTTGAAGCTATGATTTTTCCAGTAGTCATATATGGATGTGAGAGTTGGACTATAAAGAAAGCTGAGCAGTGAAGAATTGATGCTTTTGAACTGTGGTGTTGCAAAAGACTCGAGAGTCCTTTGGACTGCAAGGAGATCCAACCAGGCTATCCTAAAGGAAATCAGTTGTGAATATTCCTGGAAGGACTGATGCTGAAGCTGAAACTCCAATACTTTGGCCACCTGATGTGAAGAACTGCCTCATTTGAAAAGATCCTGATGCTGGGAAAGACTGAGGGTGGGAAGAGAAGGGGATGACAGAGAATCAGATGGTTGGATGGCATCACTGACTTGATGGACGTGAGTTTGAGTAAACTCCGGGAGTTGGTGATGGACAGGTAGGCCTGGCGTGCTGCGGTTCATGGGGTCACAAAGAGTCAGACACAGCTGAGCGACTGAACTGAACTAAGGCCACAGAAATATAACAAATTTTTACCACATTAACCATTTCTTATGTGTATTCTATAATTTTTTTGTAAGTATTATATCTGGACTTCCCTAATGGTTCAGTGGTGAAGAATCCACTTGCCAATGCAGGAGACACTAGCTGGATCCTGGGTCAGGGAAGATCCCACGTGCCTCGAAGCAAATACCCCATGCACCATAACTATTGAGTCTGTGTTCTAGTGCCTGGGAGCCGCAACTATTGAGCCACGTGCCATAACTACTGAAGCCCACATGCCTAGAGCCCAGGCTTCCCAAAAGAAGCCACTGCAATGAGAAGCCCAAGCACCGCAACAAGAAAGTAGCCCTTGCTCACTGCAACTTGAGAGAAGCATGTGCAGCAGAGACCCAGCACAGCCAAAAATAAGTTAACAATTTTTAAAAAGTATTATATCAGTGTTAAACTTCTAGAATTTAAAAAGGTTATATAAGTTCTTAAGAATTATACACTGAAGCATTAAAAAGGTAAAGGGACATGATATATATAATCCATTCTCTGTTAAGAATTCTGTACATTTGAAATTTCAAGATAAAAAGATTTATTTTTTAATTCTGCCCAAAGGATAGCATTGAGACAGAAAACTTCATGTCACAGAGTAGGAGAAGACAGGTACAACATACATAATTGATACTCATATCCAGACCATAAAAGAACTGCTAAAACCAGGAAGAAAAAAATGAAAACCCCAATTTTTAAAAATGGGCAAAACAGATGAACAGGCATGCCACAAAAGAAACATACAAATGAATTCCCTGGCAGTCCAGTGGTTAGACTCCTTGCTTTTACTGCCAAGGGCCCAGGTTCAATTCTTGGTCAGGGAACTAGGATCCCACAAGTCACACAGCATAGATAAAAAATAAATAAATAAAAGAAACATATGAAAAGGGTTCAACCTCATCAGTCATGTAATGCAAATTAAGACAAGAAGAGATCACACCACATGTAAACTGGCATTAATTAAATTACATCAATAAAAGTGCTGGCAAGGACATTAGTTCAGTTCAGTCACTCAGTCATGTCCGACTCTTTGCGACCCCATGGACTGCAGCACTCCAGGCTTCCCTGTCCATCACCAACTCCCGGAGCTTGCTCAAATTCATGTTCATCAAGTCAGTGATGCCATCGATGCAGTCGGCAAGGACATAGAACAAGTGAAATTCTCACACACTACTAGCAGAAGTGTAAATTGCTGCAACTTCTTAGTAACAGTGTTACCTAGAAAAGCTGAAGATATGTATATCCTCTGAGAAACTGAAACATGTATGCAGCAAGATACATGTGTAAGAATGCTTACATCAGCATGGTTTGTAATGGTGATACCACTATTAAAATTAAACACTTTTACAAAGTACACAGATAAATCTTAAAAGCATGAGGCACAGTCACACACAAAAGAATGTATATTTATTTTAAAGGTAAAATAGACAGCATTACCCCTCTGTTTAGTGAGACATAAATAAAATTTTAAACTGAAAAGCAAAACAAATTTTTAAATTACCATAAAAGTTGAAATAAATACTTCTAGGCAGGATAGATGGAGACAATAGTGATTAGGAGGGTAATGGGAGCAGGGCTCCTAGAGGGCCATTTCTTTCTTTTTTCAAATTTTTTGGCTGAGCTGAATGGCATTTGGGACCATAGTTCCCTGACCAGGGATCAAAACCACACCCCCTCGCAGTGGCAGCACAGAGCCTTAACCCCTGGACCACCAGGGAAGTCCCTGGAGGGCCATTTCTCCATCTGGGTGTTATTTACATGAATCTGTACTTAATAATAATTGTTTTCCATATTTTATGTACTTCCCTGAGTATGTACTACATTAGAAAATTTAAAGTGCTCAAAATTTTGGGGACTTCCCCAGTGGTTCAGTGGTTAAGAATCTGCCTGTCAATTCTGGGGACATGGATTCCATCCCTGCTCCAGGAAGATCCCACATGCTGAGCGGCAGCTAAGCCCATGTGCCACAACTACTGAGCCTGTGCTCTAAACCCTGTGCTCCACAACAAGAGAAGCCACCGCAATGAGAAGTCCACATGCTGCAACTAGAGAGCAGTCCCTGCTTGTCCCAACTAGAGAAAGTCTCTGCATAGCAAGACCCAGTGCAGCTAAAAATAAAAATAAATAAACAAGCAAATAAATAAAGTATTTAAAATTTTTTAAATTAACTGGGAGAGGAGGCTGAGACAGAAGCAGGAAAACCAGTTAGAAGGATTCTGCAATAACCCCAGATGGGGTGTTTGACTCAAAGTAATGGCAGTGTAAGTAATAAGAAGTACATGGCAATTTGATTATGCTTTAGATTATATCCTAAGGTAGAGCAAATATGATTTCTGACTGATTGAACTTGGAATTTGACAGAAAAACAGGAGTCAAAATTATGCCAATGTTTTTGACCTGAGCCAATGGAAGACTGGTCTTGCCATTTATTGAGATGAGGAAGGCAACGGAAGAGCACTTTGGGAAAGGTTCATGGAAGATCTACACCTATCAATTTTGAGAAACCCGTTAAAGTCCAAATGGAAATGTTGATAGGAAACTGAATGTTTAGTCCTGGAGTTCAGGAGACTGTTCCATCCTGAAGAAATAGGTCTGAGAGCTGTCAGCACATAGATATTTAAAGTCTTGAGATAGGATAAGATCACCAAGGGAATGAGAGAATTGCTAGAAGAAAACCAAGAGAGTATAGTGCCCTGATGTTTCAAAGAGGAAGAAGTGATGAGATTGGTCAAGTGCTGCTGGAAGATCAAGAAAGATGAGGACTGAGAAATGTCCACTGGATTTAGTGATACAGAAATCGTTGGTGTCTTTGATAAGAGAAACTGATATTATCAATGGCCCTGAATAGAATAATATCCTTTTCATCCTAAATTAAATGTCTAAGTATATTTGGGTTTCCCTGTGGCTCAGATGGTAAAGAACCTGCCTGTAATGCGGATCAAATCCAGGTTTGATCCCTAGATTGGGAAGATCCCCTGGAGAAGGGAATGGCAACCCACTCCAGTATTCTTGCCTGGAGAATTCCATGGACAGAGGAGCCTGGCAAGCTACAGTCCATGGGGTCAAAAAGAATCAGACATGACTGAGCAACTAACACACACAAGTACATTTAGATTTATTTCTCAATTCTGTTCTGTTCCCTAGTCTACTTATTTACAAACTGACCAGTTTAGTTATTTTAGCTTTATAATGTATTTTCTCCCCTGGCAGCACTAGCCCTTCATTGCACTTCCTTCATGGTATGTCTATTTTTACACTGTGGTTTTCCCCCTAATATGAACTTTATAGTTACCTTGTCTAGTCCTTTAGAAGAGAATCTGCTAGCATTTTTACTGTACTCTCACTAAACACATGGGAAATTTAAGATGCAGACTGGTTAAGGCTTAATGATTAGTTGTGGAGGACGAGAAAGAAGAGGTGGTGCCAATACGTAGGTATTAAAGTTCTACCAGTGAAGAGTGGAATTACTTAGGATGAAAACACAGGATTAAAAGACAAAGCATACAAAGTCAACGTAGAAATCAACTGTACTTCTACATACTATATACAAAATATACACCATATACAAAATATCTGAGAAAGAAATAAAACCAGCCTATTCACAATAGCATCGAACGTTACAATACTTAGGGATTAATTTAACCAAGGAATTGAAAGATTTACACACTGAAAACTATAGGACTTTGATGAAAAACACCAAAGAAGACACAAATAAATGGAGGGAAAAAATACCCATGTTTAAGGATAAAAATATTGTCAAAATGTTCATACTACCCACAGCCATCTATAAATTCAATGCAACTCCTATCAAAACTGCAATGGCATTTTTCAACAGAAGTCTGTCATGGCATAAAAAGAGAAACACAGACTAATGGAACAGAATCAAGAGCCCAGAAACAAGCACTCACATATACAGTCAATGAATACTTGACAAGTGAGTCAAGAGTATTCGGTGAGCAAAAGATAAGTCTCTTCAATAAATTTACAGTGGGAAAACTGGATAACCACATGCAGAAGGTGAAATTGAACTTGGACCCATATCTTACACCTCTCACAAAAATTAACTTAAAATGAATTAAGGACTTAAAGACCTGAAGCTGTAAAACTTCTAGAAAAAAAACACAGGGGAAATACTCCCTAACACTGGTCTTGGCAATAATTTTATGTATGACACCAAAAGGGGATGCAACAGAAGCAAAATAAGTGTGAGGCTTCCATAGTGGCTCAATGATAGAGAAACCGCCTGCCAATGCAGGAGACACAGGTTTGACCCTTGGTCTGGGAAGATCACACATGCCGCCAAGCAACTAAGGCCATGCTCCACTTCTACTGAGCCAGCACTCTAGAGCCCACACGTTGCAATTACGGAAGCCCTCGCACCTAGAACAGCAATAAAGACCCAGCACAGCCATAAATAAATGAATTTTTAAAAACAAATTAGTAAGTGGGACTATATCAAACTAAAAAGCTTCTACAGAGCAAAAGAAACAATCAACAAAATGAAATGGCAACCTACTGAATGGGAGAAAGTATTTGCAAATCATATATCTAACAAGGAGTTAATATTCAAAATATAGAGAGACCTCAAGCAACAGCAAAATTTTTTTGATTAAAAAATGGGCAAAGAATCTGAACAGGTATTTTTCCAAAGAGAATATAAAAATGGGTACATGAAAAGATGCTCAATATCACTCATCATCAGGGAAATGCAAACCAAAACCACAATGAGGTTTTAGCTTCACACCTGTTAGAATGGCAATTACCAAAAAGTCAAGAAATGACAAGTGTTAGTGAGGATGTGGAAAAAAATGGAACACTTGTGCACACTGGTAGGAATGTAAATTGATACAGCCATTGTAGAAAAAAATATGGAAATATTCCTCAAAAAACTAAAAATAGAACTATAAAATGATCCAGCAATCTCACTTCTGGGTATGTATCCAAAGGAAATCAAATCAGGACCTCAAAGAGATATCTGCATTTCCATGTTCAATACAGCATTATTCACAATAGCCAAGATACAGAAACAACCTAAGTGCCCACCAATGGATGAATGGATAAAAAAAAAGTGACACACATACACACACACATATATACACAGCATTATCCATTGGATATGCATATCAATAAAGAAAATGTGACACATACATACACACAACCACAGCCAGAGAAATATTCAGCTATGATAAAAAAGGAAATCCTACCATTTGTGACATGAATGGACCCTTAGGGCACTTTGCTTAGCATATGCTAAGAAAATAAGTCAGAGAAAGAGAAACACTGTATAATCTCATTTATATGTGGACTCTAAAACAGCTCAACTAGTAGAAAAAGAATGGTGGTTACCAAGTGGGGGGGGCATGTTAATCAAAAGATACAACCTTCCAATTATAAGATGAATAAGTTCTGGGGATTTACTGTACAACATGGTGATTAGTTATCAATAAATATCATATCATATACTGGAAAACTGCTGAAAGAGTAGATCTTAAATATTATCATCACAAAATGGGAATGGCATTTATGGGAGGACTACGAGGATAATCATTTTGCAATATGTAAGTATCAAATCAACATGTACACCTTAAACTAGAACAATGCTATATGTCAATTATATCTCAGTAAAACAGGGGAAAATGTTTTAAAATCCCAGCATGTAAGTAGGGAGAGGAGGAAAGAAGGCTTTAGCCTGAGGAACTGATCCCACTCCTCCATTCCTACCAGATAGGAAAACAACTAGTGTAGCACCAGGTAGGTATGGCATACACAGATTTAGTGGGCAAAGTTCAAGGAATCCTGCTTTGTTCAGGAAGTAAGGGATGTGGTCATCTTAATTTTTAAAGCCCAACCTAAACTGAACATTGAACTTTTAGGTTGTTTTTAATCCATCACTAAGAAAAAATAGTTGAGTCAAGGGGTAAGGACTCTGCTAAACCTTAATTCCTAATGCCAAAGAGAAAAGTGTTTCCTATGTACGCTCCCTGTGTTTACACTATTTTCCTCTTGGATGATTCTCTTTCATTTTGCACACTAAGTCGTCTTGACATTTATTGCTCATTATGCTTAAAAATATTTTAAGAGAAAAGACTTTTTTAAGTATCAGGGTAAGGGTAATTACACACATATGATTTCAAATAGGCTTCTTTTAAAAATCATTTTTTTCAAAGGCTACATATTGTATGATTCCATTTATATGACTTTTTTTTAAATGTGGACCATTTTTAAAGTCTTTCCTGAATTTGTTACAATATTGCTTCTGTTGTCTATGTTTTGGTTTTTTGGCCATGAGGACTATGGGGTCTTAGCTCTCTGAAAAGTACGTTAGTCGCTCAGTCGTGTCTGACTCTTTGTGACCCCATGGACTGTAGCCCACCAGGCTCTTCCGTCCATGGAATTCTCCAGGCAAGAATACTGGAGTAGGCTGTCATTCCCTTCTCCAGGGGATCTTCCTGACCCAGGGATCAAACCCAAACTCCCTGCGTTGGAAGGCAAAGTCTTAACCACTAAACTACCAGGGAAGTCCCCCAAAATCATTTTAAAATATCAAGTCATCTAAATCATGTAATACAGATATGTACCTTGCACAATGAAGCTAGATATCAGATTTAACATTACCATCATAAACAAAATATAATAAAATGGCAAAGAAATAAAGGCAGAACATAAGCAACAACTTCCCAGTGAAACAGATTACAGAAAAGTTTTCCATGAGAAACTTTCTAATAGAATCCAGTAAATAATCACCTGCCTAGGCAGAGGATAGAATCTTTCGATTACCTAAAATCATCTGCAATTCATATCAGCAAGTAAAGTCACCCACCAATGAAGTACACAAGCATATTCTGCCACTGAATCCACACAAGCTGCAGTTTTCATGCCAAAACTTTATCCCTACCAAGATTTTATCATCACTACATTGAAAGTCAATATAACTGTACAGATAACAACCCAGATCTGGGTCAGGAATGATTGCTATTGCAGATGAGGTGCTGCATAACTCTCAAAGGGCAGGAGAACCAGGCACTTCTTTCTTACCTTCACCATGAATGTGAAGTCTGTTAAGGCTGGGGAGTAGACAGCCCCACCAGCACACGGGCCCATGATCAGAGAAATCTGAGGGATGACTCCGGATGCTGTGACATTCCTCTGCCAACAGAGAAAGGCAAAGATATCTGGTTACAGAGGTGTTCAAGGCATTATCTGCAGAAAGACAGAGGCAACAATGAAAGTATATTTGGCTTTTATTCAAAGAAATTCTATCCAAGAGAGCTAATCTGTACAGTTTCTTCCAAAATTGTATATGGGATCTTCTCCCCATAACTGGTGGGAAGGTTGACATATTACTTTCTGGACCAAATAACCTCTTCTCTCCTTGGCGGGGCATTCGTTCCCCAAAAGCTTCACCAGGACATGAAGTCAGAGAGAACCCCACCACTCTCAACCCACTGCTAAACACACCTCAGGCCAGAGCCTCTGTCTGTACAAAACTGGCTGGAAGAATGAATGGAAACCTTAGACATGATACACAAGGCCAACACTTATCCTGGACCCTTGACCTCTACTTGGAGCCCCTTCCCACCACCCCCAGAGGATACCCAATAGTTACAGGGTAAGGCTAAGAGGTTAAGTGCTACTTTACCCTGAGTCTTCAATGTCTGCCTACCCCTAGACAGGGCAGATGGGCAAGAAGGAGGCAGCAGGAGCCAGAAGGGCTCCATAGGGACAACGGTGCTGTGAAAAGCCAACCCTCAGGCCATCTTTTGGGAAAAACAAGATTTCCCAGGGGGCTGGAGGACTCAGGCAAGATATGAGCCCAATGACTCCTTGCCCAACCACCAGCTTCTATCCTTCCCTGAGCCATGTCAGCTTAAGAGAAGTATGTCCATTTTTAGCCCTGCCCTGGGTCTGAGCCCAATTTCTGTAAGGACATAGCTCAGGACAGCACAAAAAGGATCTATAGAGAGGATTCTGGGAAGATAGAGTGGGAAGCACCAGGAATCTGACACCCCACCTGGACAAAAACTGCACTGGCAGAATCTGCCTCATGTAACTTTTTGTAACTCCAGAGGCTACTGAAGGTTTTTAACTTTGAGAGGAAGATTAGGAAGGCAAATTGTGGTTCATTTCCATTTCAGCTCTTAGCACAGCAGCAGCCACCCCTACCCAGCCCCTAACCCGAGCCATGAGGCACATGCAGCTGTGCATGTTTTCCTGGAACAGTTTACCAGACGAAAGCCAAAAGGACTCTGTCCTCCAAATATTGGAAATCTATGCTCTGATGGTCAGTTGCTGATTCTAACCAGAGGTGCAGTTAGGAAGTTAGGCAGCCATTGTTGTTGCACCTCACCTCATTGTTGCAAGCCCCTCTCTCCAGCTCAGAATCACTTGCATGAGGGCAAATCAAACCTAGAATGAGATGCCACATCATACGCATTAGGATGGCTACTATCAAAAAAATAGAAAACAAGTAGTGTCGGTAAGGATGAGGAGAAATTGGACCCCTGTGCACTGCTGGTGGGAATGGTACAGCTGCTGGGAAAAAGCATGGTGGTTCCTCAAAAATTTTTAAATAGAATTATCACACAATCCAGAAAGTCTACTGTAGAGCCCTATACCAAGGCCACAGGTGCAAGGCCTTGTACCAAGGCCACAGATGTGGAGCCCCACAACCAAGGTCATCTCCGGAACTGACTGAGCCCCATAACAACTGTTGCCGAGAGCCCCTCTGATCTAAACTGGCCTGTTCTCTGACAGCATATTAGATAAAAATATCCACCTTATTCACCACCTTATAGCATCCTCACCAATCACCTCATGCCACCCTTCCAGAAGGAATTTTCTTTGTTGTGAGGCTACAAATATTGGCTACTAGCCCACGAAAAGCATGGACTCGCGCTTGAGCCAGCCGCTGTTCTAACAGCATCTCCCACTCTAATAAACTCAATCCTCCTCTCGGTCTGCCTCATGTCAGGAAATTCTTTTCCAACCCCCACGACATCTACTTCTGGGGATATACCATATAGCATGCAAAACAGCGTCTCAAGGAGATAATTTTACACCCACATTCATAGCAGCATTACTCACAATAGCTAAAATGTGGGATCAACCCAAATGCCCATCAACAGATGAATGGATAAACAAAATGTATATGTATACAGTGGAATATTATTCAGCCAGTCACAAAAAAACCAATGTACAATTTTCCTTGCTGCTGCTGCTGCTAAGTCGCTTCAGTCGGGTCCGACTCTGTGCGACCCCATAGACGGCAGCCCACCAGGCTCCGCCATCCCTGGGATTCTCCAGGCAAGAATACTGGAGTGGGTTGCCATTTCCTTCTCCAGTGCATGAAAGGGAAAAGTGAAAGTGAAGTCGCTCAGTCGTGTCCAACTCTTAGCGACCCCATGCACTGTAGCCTACCAGGCTCCTCCGTCCATGGGATTTTCCAGGCAAGAGTATGGAGTAGGATGCCACTGCCTTCTCCGACAATTTTCCTTAAATAAGCTATTTAGTCAAAGTAATAGAGTATAATGGTGATTACCAGAGGCTGGGGAAGGGGATAACAGAAAGTAACTGTTTAATGGGTACAGAGTTTCAGTTTTGCAAGACAAAAAGTTATAGAGATGGACAATGGTGACAGGTGCATAAAATCATGAATGTATTCAAGACCACTGAACTGTACATCTTCTGCTGCTGCTGCTAAGTCGCTTCAGTCGTGTCCGACTCTGTGCGACCCCATAGACGGCAGCCCACCAGGCTCCGCTGTCCCTGGGATTCTCCAGGCAAGAATACTGGAGTGGGTTGCCATTTCCGTCTCCAGTGCACGCAAGGGAAAAGTGAAGGTGAAGTCGCTCAGTCGTGTCCGACTCTTAGCGACCCCATGGACTGTAGCCTACCAGGCTCCGCTGTCCATGGGATTTTCCAGGCAAGAGTACTGGAGTGGGGTGCCAGTGCCTTCTCCAACTGTACATCTAAGAAGGTTTAAATTTAGTAATTTCTATTATGTGTATTTTACCACAATTATTAAAAAAAAGATGAAGAAAAGCTGTTCATATTCTGCAGAAAATATCAAGCTGGGTGAACAGGCTTCCAGCTCTGACAGAGTGAAAAGTTCAGAAAACTCTCTCCCCAAAAGCCAACTATAAAATATCGCTAAATTGTCAAAAACATTTCAGGGCTCTGAAACTAGACCAAACATTAATGGAGGCATGTTTACTAATGAAAAACTGCTGACTGTGCGATAAGAACCGTGGGAGTCTAAGGCATTCTTAACCAAGGCTCTATCATTGCCCACACAAGCTCAGGATGTCCTTCAGGGTGAAAGAAAACACCACCAGATGGTAATTCAAATCCACAAGAAGTAAGAACACTGAAACTGGTAAATTTGTGGTTAAATATACAATACTGCATAAACATAGTTCTCTCTCTTAATCCTTTTAAAACAACAAGGGTGCACAAGGCAACAATGCTAATATGTTGATGTTAGACTTATAACAATAACAGCACAAAGAAAGGATAAAAATGGAGGTCTGTTGGAACAAAGTTATTATATTTTACCAGAATTAAGTCAGGATCAATTTGAAATAGATAAATTTACATATTATTACCCTTAGAGTTGAAACCATGTACAAGCCCTGTGTCCTTGTCTTGTGAAGTAAAATGCTGACTCGAGAGTTAATGAGTGGGAAATGTGAAGATGCAGAAACAAAGAATAGCTGTTGGGCTAAGGAACTGGTAACAATTTAGACTATAATTCTGCCACATAACAGAATCACCAAACTCCCAGTTTCCTGAAAGATATAAACGCCTGACACACATTCCTAAGTTGTTTTTACAGGAAGCAGACCCCCTCCAGATGAAAACTGCTGACCATAGGAACATAGACCCTGGACTGGTTGAAACCAGAAGGTTGACTGTATTGCTGATCCTGTTGGTGATGCCAGTTGTTTTGCTGTTCACAGTGTTCACTGAACCCAGGGTAGGCAAGCTAAGAGTCTGGAAGAAGATACAAGCAGACATAGGAACTGCAGACATGGTTATTCTCTCTTGGCTGGCACGGCAGCCATAACCCAGCCTCTCTCTTGGCTGATGCAGCAGCTGTAGCAGCAGCCACCACACAGCCATAACCGAGTCATCACATTATCTCACATAACATAACCATGATGCCGCCCCAGCAGCCAGGGCTTTTCAGGTGAAGCTTATATCTACTTATAGAACAAAAGTAGCCAGTGGCCAAGCAAGTACCTCCAGGCGTGCATGCGTATTGCTATAATTGATCTCAGCTGTTACATAACCCTGCAAAGTCCTTGTTTACAGAACATAGGGCGAGACGGTGTGAGAGTGTAGAGCGAGAGAGCCTGACTGGGGCCATCTTGTTAATTTCCCCACAGTTGATGATGCTAGAAACTTCACCTTGATGCCAACCAATCCAAGAATTGTCCACGAGCTGATCACGCCCTGCTCCTTGAACACTATAAGACTCCTCTCTACCCCTTCCATGGTGGGTCACACAGTCTTCAGGGCATTAGCCCACTCTGGCCCCCTTTGCCTGGCAAAGCAATAAAAGCTAGACTTTTTACTGCACCCAAAACTCTGTTTCCATGCTTCTATTTGGCACCTGTGAAGAGAGGCTGAGCTTCAATAAGGGCAGCCACTTAATAAAACTCATACAGTACCAAAAGTTCAGAGGAACTGGAAAGGTACATTTAAAAATATTTGTTTGACATAATATTTGAGTGACATCAAAGATTATAGAAAAGGAATCCATCCCACCACCAACATAACTACAGAGTTGGCAGGAACTGTCTGAAGCAACTCTTTTGAAACTCTGTGGAGTCTAAGTATACACTTGTAGCTTCCAGGCAAGACTTCCTAAAGAGGTAGGTAAATTTCGGTCAGTTTTCACATTTAGCATAGTAGTGTTGCAACAGAGTTCTTGGCCTCCTTAATTAGCAGAAATTGACTAGAGATCAGACAAGAAATTCAGGGGAGGCTTGAGGTGGGCAGGGGGAGGGGGAAACCCATGCTCAGCAGGGAGGAGCAAGAACAAACAAGTTTCCTTTGGATGCTGGTTCCCCAAATTGGGAGGCAGGGCAGGTAGTAAGCTTGTTCATTGTATTGGGTGAGGGTAGGGGTGTGTCCAGGTGTCAGACCAGAGGGGTGGCTTAGGCGGTTTGCCCACCCCATAGGTAGTGTTCTGTGCAGAGGGCATGCACAGTATCCTGCTTTTGCTCCAGGCTCCTTAGAAGTAGCAGTTGCGTTTTCTGGTTTCTTTGCATCTTTTGTCCAGGATTTGTCCTGACTGCCCATTCATGAAGTTATTTTTAGTCCCATATAGTTTCTCTGTATTTTGTTGCTCGAGGTGTGTCCAGGTACAAGCATTGCAGCACTGCAGCAAAGAGTCCCAGATCTCAGTAGCTGCCCTCCCACAGCCTACAACCCTGTGACAGCCTGGGTTCCTAGGGTGGCTAGCTGGTGTCAGAGTGGGTAATAAGGGCCTTGTCCTCCAAAAATCAGGTTTGTGGGTTTAGTTACTGATCACTGGGAGGCCAGCACAGAGGCTAGCCACTGTTTTACCCCTGACTGGCTAAAGCCACTTCCCAGCTGAGATGGGATTTAAAGGGACTTCTCATCTCCTAGGAGCCAGATATTTAAAGAAATATTTGTCAGGTCACCAGGTGACTGTAGAGACAATGGAACTGTTAGGGGAAGCACACTGAATGAAACTGCCCACCCTGGCCAGGCACCATAGTAACCATTTGCATGAGTTATTTTATGAAGGAGGTCCTGGTAAGGAACATGAAACTAATAAGCCACCATCAACCAGAAGAGTTCAGGCAAAGTCAAAAGGAGGTGCCAGGTGTCCTACCACCTCCCAGAATCCTTCTCGCTGGCATCCATCTTGGCTGAGAAATGTGTGTGCCATCAGGAAACAGAACGATTGGCCAAAGACAACTCGGAAACTAATCCCACCACCATAAAACCTGAGACTGCAAACCACATGGCAGAGAAGTTCTCCTGGGTTCCCTTACCCTACTGCTCTCCACCCAGGCACCCCTTTCCCAATAAAACCTCTTGCTTTGTTAGCATGTGTGTCCTTCAGTGAGTGTTTGACAAGAGTCCACTTTCAGGCCCTGGAAGGGGTTCCCCTTCCTGCAACAGAATTAAAGCTTCAGTGGCCACAAAAATGGGAAACATTTTGCAAAAATAAGTTGGCGAAGTCACAAATAGAAGCCCCTGGGGGCTCAGATGATAAAAAATCTGCCTGTAATGCAAGAGACCCAGGTTCAATCTCTGGGTCAGGAAGATCCCCTGGAGAAGTGAACAGCAACTCATTCTAGTGTTCTTGCCTGGAGACTCCCCATGTACAGAGGAGCCTGGTGGGCTACAGTCCACGGGTTCGCAAAGAGTCAGACACGACTTAGCAACTAACACGTTCACTTTTCAGCCTCCATAAGCAAAAATCAGCAATCTAAAAAGTGGGAGAATTAGATTTCCAACATTACCAAACACAATTCAATGTCTAATACATAAAAAATTACCAAACACACAAAGAAACAGCCTAGTATAGTCTATTTACAGGGAAAAAAAGAACCTGACAAAAACTACTGCTGGGAAGCCCAGACAATGGAATTATAAGTCAGAGATGTTACATTAACTGTCTTAAATATGTTCAGTGAGCTATAGGGAATCAGGAAAACAATGTGTGAACAAAATGAGAAGGACAGTAAAGAAATAGAAATTATAGAGAAAAACCAAGCATAAATTCTGGAGTTAAAAAGTACAATAACTAAAACCAAAAAGATGACTAAAGGGGTTTAACAGATTTTAGCAAGCAGAAGAACCTGAGAGAACTTGAAGACAAGACAATTGAAACTATTCACTATGAGGAACAGCGAAAAAGCAAAAAAAAAAAAGAATAGAGACTGAGGGACCCGTGGAAAAACATCAAATGTACCAACAAACACTGTATATGAATACCAGGAGAGAGAGTGTACTTTTGATGTGAAGATAAGCATATAGATCAATGGAAAAGAACTGAGTCCAGAAAGGAACCCTTACATTTATGTCAATTGATTTTCTTTCCACCAAAGTGCCATGACAATTCAAGAGAGAAAGAATGATCATGTCAGTAAATGGTGGTGAGACAAGGATGAATTTGGACCCTGACCTCACACCACACTCAAAAATTAACTCAAAAGGGATCACAGACCTAATATGAGAGCCAAAACCTGTAAAACTCCATTTAAAAAAACAAAACACTGCACAAAATCTCCATGACTTCATGACATATTGGGCAGGGTTCTTACATATGACAAATAAAACACGATTCACAATAGAAAAAACTGATAAACTGGACTTTAAAATTTAAAATTGTGCACTTCAAAAGCCACCATTAAGAAACAAAAAGCTACAGACTAGGAAAATATATTTGTAAATTGTACCTGATAGAGGACTGGTATCCAGAATATATAAAGAACTCTCACAACTCAAGATCCAATTATAAAATGAGCAAAAAACCTGAATAAACACTTCAGCAAATAAAATATACAAATGACTACTATGTACATAAAAAAATATTCAACAGGATTTGTTGGCAGGAAAATACAGATTAAAACCTTAGATACCACTACTTATCACTGAAATGGCTATAATGAAAAAGGATGACAACGCTAAGTGTCAACAAGGATGGCAAGAACCTGAAACCCTCAATTACAGCCACTCTGGAAAAAAATTTGGCAGTTTCTTATAAAGTTACACATAGGAGATTCCTTAAAAAACTGGGAATAGAACTGCCATATGACCCAGCAATCCCACTGCTGGGCATACACACCAAAGAAACCAGAATTAAAAGAGACGTGTGTACCCCAATGTTCATCGCAACACTGTTTGCAATAGCCAGGACATGGAAGCAACCTAGATGTCCATCAGCAGACGAATGGATAAGGAAGCTGTGGTACATATACACAATGGAATATTACTCAGCCATTAAAAAAATACATTTGAATCGGTTCTACTGAGATGGATGAAACTGGAGCCCATTATACAGAGTGAAGTAAGCCAGAAAGAAAAACAACAATACAGTATACTAATGCATATATATGGAATTTGAAAGATGGTAACGATAACCCTATATGTGAGACAGAATAAGAGACACAGATGCATAGAACAATTTTATGGACTCTGAGGGAGAAGGTGAGGGTGGGACGTTCTGGGAGAATAGTATTGAAACATGTATATTATCATATGTGAAACAGAACACCATTCCATGTTCGATGCATGAGACAAGGGCTCAGGGCCGGGGCAATGGGATGACCCAGAGGGATGGGATGGGGAGGGAGGTGGGTGGGGGGTCCAGGAAGGGGAACACATGTAAACCCATGGCTGATTCATGTCAATGTATGGCAAAAACTATTACAATATTGTAAAGTAATTAGCCCCCAACTAAAATAAATAAATTTATTAAAAAAATAAAAAATAAAAAAAAATAAAAAAATAAAGTTACACATAAACTTATCACAATGAAGTCAAGCAGGATCTTGTAAGACCTTCCAAGTACAAAAATCTTACTGGGTCCCCCAATTCTTGTTTGTAGGAAAAACTGTCAGCCTCCTAGACCTTCCCTGAGTTCCAAAGGGCAGATTCAAATAGTGACTAGTTAAGTGAGTGAATGGGGCCGGGGCCTGTTCCTCCTCAGGGGATGTGCCTAACAATTTGACACATATCTCTGAGTTCTACAGAAACTAACGCCCTCTACCACCAAGGTGGGGGATGGTAACTTGAGGCTAAGCGCAAGGACTGAATCTCAGCCTGGTTGGAACCAGAATGCTGGTAAGTGAGATTCCTGGAACACCACCATGTTATCTCACCATCAACCACAATGCTACTCACCTTCTGAAAAACTCTTACTGAAACCCATTGAGGAGTTCAGGTCTTTCCTTGGCCCTACAATAAACTTTTCTCCACTCCAAATTCAACGTTTTAGTTTTGTTTGGCCTCACTGTGCATCTGGTACACAAACTTGGGTTCAACAATTTGATGCAATAATTCTACTCTTAGGAATATACTCAAGGGTTATGAAAACATATGTCCACACAATGTGTTATATGCAAATGTACATTGCAGCATTATTTATAATAGTCAAAAGTAGAAACCCAAATGTCCATCAATTAGATAAATAAAATGTGGTGTATCTATATGTTATTCAGCAATAAACACAAACCACTGATAAACAGTACAATATGAATGAACTTCAAAAACATGCTAAGTGAAAGATTCAGATGAAAAAGGATCTTTTTGGAAGGAACGATTCTAAACTGTAGATTGTGGTAATGGTTGCATAACTCTAAGTATATTTTAAAAATTGTTGAATTGTATGCAATGGATGGATTTTTAAATTATATCTCAATAAAGCTGTATTTAAAAATATCAGAAGTCATGGAAGACAAAGTAAATCTGAGGAAATGCTCCAGATTAAAGGATATATAACAACTAAAGGCAGTACCTAATCCTAGATTGGATTGGGGGGGGGGGTGCCCAGGGAGCAGGGAGTAACTTAAGGGTCTTTATTAGGATCATTTGATGGAATATGAATAAAAACCATGAATAACATCGATGAGTCAATATTAAGTTTCCTGACTACTGTACTCTGTTTATACAAGAACGTCCTTGTTCTTAGAAAACAATGAAGGATTTAGGAGATAAAGGGGGCACAATCTCCAATCTATTCTCAAATGTTTCAGAAAACTATAACATGCAAATATGCATATAGAGAGAGGAAATGATAGAGCAAACAGGCAAAATGTAAACTGGTGAATGTGGGTAAACAATACATAGGAGTTCCTTTACTCCCTAGTGGGCTATCCCTAGAGCTCAAGTTTAAAGATTAAAAGGTAGGTTTAAGATCTACAAAGTGGCTTCTTAACGCACCCAAGTGCTCCCACAACTAGCCGAGTATCATACACAAAGTAAAAAGACATTTTTCTGTATGATCACAGAGGGCAGTGGCCAGGAATAAAAAGCCTCATAAGCCTGCAGGCCTGGGGACAACAAGAACAGCTGGCCTGATTAGAAACAATGTCTGCCTGTCTCCCTCCTATCTCTCCTCCCTTCCCTGGAAATGCTGACCTGTCCCTTGCTTAAGTTTCCATTTGGCAGGATCTCTCCCTCACCCCAGCCTCCCTTACTATACTCTCACAATACACTGCCCACTTCAAATAACACATTTATTTTTATGTTTCTTTTTATTTCTTTCTCTTTAATTTCAGTCTGTAAGAAAGCAGAAAGACATCTGAAATGATGTTCACCAAATGTTCCTGAATGGTGAGGTCTGGGGGAGGGGAGATTTCTTTCTTCTTTGCACTACAGCTTGAACTTTGTACTGTGTAATGATCTTGTAATGTCTTAACCAAAAAAAAAACAAGCACTGCTTTTTTAAAATTTCCAATCCTATAGATACATGTATCCATATAACTGAACCACTACACTGTACATCTGAAGCTAACATAGCATTGTTAATCAACTATACTGCAACATAAAATAAAGTTTAAAAAAAATTATAATAAGAAAATTCCTAATTCTAGCAAGTCAGTTAATTTTAACCTTTTAGATTCCTTCCTCCTTGCTTTTGAAAAAAAAAAATTTAAGTGACTTTCGCTTCTGAATGATCTTTAATTTTTTTTCCCCAGTAAGTGTGAGGCCTCTACAAGTTAAAAAGGAAGAAAATCCTCCCCACTGTACCTCTCTTGCTTTTTTTTCCCCCTTGTCACAGCACTCTGCTTGCGAGATCTCAGTTCCCCCAACCAGGGATTAAACCTGGGCAATGGCAGAGTCCTAACCACTAGGCCTCTAGGGAACTCCCATCTCTCTTGCTTTTCACCCAGCCCTTAAGCCACCCCTAGTGACACAGGAAAGAGCCACAGGACACAAGGAGGTGAGATGGGGAAGCTCTAACCAGCACACAGCTTAGAGAACTCAGCCCTGTACTCTTTTATTCTCTTTGAACAGTTTCTCACCAGAAAGATGTCTGCGTAGCCAGCCAAAGACTCCACTCCCTCTTGAATCCGTGCACCCCCAGAGTCATTCAGTCCAATCACTGGAGCCCCCACTGTGAGGGCTTGGTCCATGATCTGAGACAGCAGAGAAACCTTTTGTGAGACAACTGATCTTGCTATGAAAAACCATATTTACAAAGCACCACAGTGGTTTTCTAGAAAATGTTTTGAGTGTCCTTTTCAAAACAAGAGTTGGCAACACTGGCTTCATTACCCATGGTGACTGGGTACCTTCATGGAAGACAGCGAATCAGATATTTAAAGGGCTGATTAAAGACCCCCAAGCAGCCCAGAGCCAAAGAACTTCCCATTAGCAGACGCTAAGACTATTCATGGCAATTTCTAGAGCCAGAGGCCCAGGCTGTAATATTTTTTCAATAGTCAGTTTTGTTCCCAATTACTCTTTTGAAAGAACTGATAGAAGACAGAATGGCAAAGCAATATTTTTCTTTTAGTGTTCATATATTTATTTGGCTGTACTGGGTCTTAGTTGTGGCATATGGGATCTAGTTCCCAAACTAGGGATCGAACCTAGGCCTCCTGCAACAAGAGCGTGGAGTCTTAGCCACTGGACCACCAGGGAAATCCCCCAAAGCAGTATTTCTGTGAAAGTAAATGCTGACTCATCTATTAAGAAGAGTCCAGGCTCAGGCCTTCTACTTCCAACAAGAGATTTTTCTCACAAGTCAGTAGTTGACAGCCTAATGAGCAACATTTTTAACAGTGCTAGAGAATTTACAAAGTACTTTCACTTCCATTATCTCATCTAAGCATCATAACAGAGACAGTAAGAAAAGAAAAATTAGGAAGATTTAAAAGTGAAGTGATTGGCCCAAGGTCTCAGGAATAACACGATAGGACCATATCAAGAAGCCAGGTGTTCTGTTACACAGGGAAACCCACCCAGCTATTAAGTAATGTCTACCTTTAGATCAGCTGGTTAGAGCGTGGTGCTAGTAACGCCAGGGTTGCAGGTTCAATCCCCGTATGGGCCATAGTTCCCTTTGGGCTTCCCTAGTGGCTCAGATAGTAGAGAATCTGCCAACAATGTGGGAGACCTGGGTTTGATACCTGGGTGGGGAAGATCCCCTGGAGGAGGACATGGCAACCCACTCCAGTATTCCTGCCTGGAGAATCCCCATGTACAGAGCAGCCTGGCGGGCTACAGTCCATGGGGTAACAAAGAGTAGGACACAACTGAGCAACTAAGCACAGCACTTTTAATTGAAAAACTCTCCAAATGTGATCTACACTATTACTTCCAGAGCATCTAATCTCTAGCAGAGGTTTTTAAATACCATCATGTAATCCTGTACTGTTCTTTTAGCAACTGAACTCTCCACCTAGACCACAGGTTCTTTCACTGGGGTCCCAAGAACCCAAAGTGGCTTGTGAACTTGGACCCTTAGAGCAAGGAGTCTATGAACTTGGATGGGAAAATCTTACATCTTTATTAACCACAGAGGTAACAGAAATACCTGTGATTTTTGTCATAAAAAGAAGTCAGATTTTTACATCCCATTAAAGTTCCTGCAGATAGTCTCAAAATACTGTTTTCATTCATACCTACTTTGAAACCAGAGTTTATCCACTGCTAAATCTTGTTATTTAACACATTAAATAAGGAAGCATATATATTACATAGGTGATTTTTAATATTTTTAATCCCTTGTAATCCTACATATTTTATTTTATGCATGTGTAAAAATGTGGGTCCAGGCTTCACAAGACTGCCAAAGAGATCCATGTTACAAAAAATGTTAAGAAATCCTGCCCTGGACTGAAGGAACCTTCAGGTCAGCACCACATCCTGCACACCTCTGACCCACCCCATGTAACTGATGAAAGTACTGAGTTTGTTTTGCAACATTGAATACTTACTTTGCAGATCTTTTGGGCATGTGCTCCAGACAGGCTACCTCCAAAAACTGTAAAATCCTAAAAAGAAAACTAAATCAAAAAATATGTAATGACTAGGCAGAGATGAAGACCCACTAGGAGGAGGAAATGAAAAATTCACAGATTTTAAAGTTTTTTAAAGCATTTTCAAAAGTTTAAAAGACTGGGGGAAAAGTCTGACTTCTAAATTATTCTACAGAATAAGTAGTGAATAAAATATCTTAAAAGGGGTTCATGTAATGTGAAGAGCAAAAGACCCAGTTTTTGTCTACAAAAAAAAGATTTGTAGCTCTGAGGAAAGGAAAAGTTTTCATGCAGAATTAACCTCAAAAATAAGATTCTATGGAGGTCAAACAGGGATTTCTGTTACTAGGATATATTTGCTGTTTTGACAAAAGAGGTGAAAGAAGTGAATGACAGTCCTCACTGCTTATTCTTGCCTCTAGATTTTCATTACCTTCTGATATAAAAAGCTTTCTGTAGGAATGACCTCCTTCCTGAAACCCCTTCAAAAAGATAGTAGAGAATTAATAACAGATTCACCCCATGAGGACAAAAAAGGAAGAGCAAACAACAGCAGACGAGCGAGTGAACAAATAAGCAAACTGAAAGCACAAGAATATCTAACTTGGAGCAAATGGAAGCCTCTACACGTGTGTAGGGAGTAACCTCAGGAGGGGACAGCCCAGGAACCACAGAACGTGTGGTGGGAAGTGGGCAGGAAGTCTAGGTTGAGAGCAGTTAGACCCCACAGGGCCTCTTCTTTACCTGGAGAGGAGAAAGGACGTTTACTCCCTCAAGAAACCTAACCAGAAGGTTGTTGTCACAACACCCGCCACTACAGGCAGCAAAGATGAGGCTGAAACAGGTGAGATTTCCAATCTGTACAGTGAATGATGAGCCAATGCTGACCTCCCTCCGGCAGGAACACATCTACAGCCAATTATCGCGCAAAAGACTGCGATTGCTTCTCTGGAAAAACGAACGCTCCTCCTAGAAAAAAAGGCCTGCAGATACGAACATCCGGGGGATCACTACAAAAAAGCTGGCTCATCACTCTTCCCCTCAGTATCCTTCAGGGCCTATTTCACATGCCCCATTTTCCCTAAAGCTTTCCTGGATCCGAATGTGATCTTTCCGTGTCCTGAGAGCTAGCCCAGAACCTCACTATAGATGTAGCCATTCCTGTTCTGCCCCATTCCATCAACAAAATGATTAGCTTCTTCAGGACAAGAACTGTCTCATCATCTCCACCTCCACCACACTCCCACCAAACAGGGGCAGAAGAGGCGATCAAAGTATCAATTCAATGAATTTTTGTATCTGCTTACAGTTCAGAGAACATTGTGCCCAAAAAGCACAATAACCTTCTTTCTTCTAGCTATCTTACTAATGGTTCCTTCTGTACAATTTTTTGCCTAGCTCTCCTAAATGACAAAAAAAAGAGATAAGATTCCTTCTAGTCAGGCATTTGGTATTCTCATTTATAAAAAAGTTTTAAAATATTTCAAAAGTAATCCTATTCGCAAATTAGTATGGTTTAAATTTTAAAATAATCAAGCATAATTATTTTACTACCAAATCCAGAAAACATTCTAGGTTCCTAAACAAGCTCCCTACTTTTAGGATCTGTAAAAGAAACTGAATATTTAAAGTTATATATATTCCCATCTCTTAGTGGAGGGGGAAAAAAAGAGTCAAACAAAAAAATAGTATACAACATGTTCTTTACATTAGTTTTCATTGCTGTTGTAACAAATTACCACAAATTCAGTGGCTTGAGACAATACATTTTCATTACCTTACAGTTCTGTAATTCAAAAGTCCTGCATGGGTCTCATTGGGCTAAAATCATGGTTAGTGGGCCTATGCTCCTTTCTGGAGGCTCCACGGGAGAATCTCTTATCTTTTCCAACTTCTAGCGACCATCTATTTGCTTTCCTCCCCTCACGCCCCTGTCTCCCTTTTCTGACGCAGCAATGGCAGGAGGAGTCCTTCTTATATAGCCTTACTCCGACTTCCCCTTCTGCCTCTCTCTTCCACTTCTAAGGACCCTTGTGCTTACACTGGGCCCACCTAAATAACCCAAGCTGTTCTATTTTAAAGTCAACTGATTAGTAACATTTATTCCAGCTACAAGCTTAATTCTACTTTGCCAGGTAAAATTACATATTCATGGGTTTCAGGGATTAGGATTTTGAGTCACTATTCTGTCTACCACATTCTCCTATGGTCTCCATGTGAAGAAACTGTATCTGTCTTAAGAACCTAACAAAACTTGCTTGAACACATTCATGAAAGCCCAAAATGGCCTGTGGTTCTGAGAGTCAACTCCCCTCTGCCCAAATGCATCCACTGCCCAGACCATGGCAGCCCTCCCGGCACACACCCAATCTGCCAAGGGGAATCTCACTCACTTGGATAAACTCCTGTCTCCCAAGACCGCTTACAAGACTACTGCCCTGTGATCCTCCCCCAAACAGACTAAGGATTCTTTCTCCCTAAGAAAAAAAACACATAGTATAATACTCTGGACATATGTACTAACAAAAATAATAATAATTCCCTCACCAGCCCCAACTATGGGTAAGCATTCTTTCCCCAGAACTGTTTTCTTCTCAAAGAAAAGAACATTTTGCTCCTGGCTCTGCCCTCAAGGAGAGCTCAGCCAAGTAGAGTAGAAAATACCTGACTGAAGACATAAACCAGTCTTCCATTGATTCGTCCTCGTCCAGTGACCACACTGTCTCCAGGAAACTACCAGAAAAACAGAAAAATAAAGGTTAAAAAATCCAAATACTTCTCTCACGAATCTAGCAATTATGCCCCAATGAAAGATCCCACCCTAAAAAAAACTCCACCCCAAATCCCTTAAAATTCAGTATAAAAACAGAACATGAAGGAATCCCCCCTCCCCACCTCAGCTCTGCAACAGCAAGCACTGGGCTACTGCTTCATCACCAGAAGTGAAAAGCACTATATCCTTCCTAGAAGTAGAATAATCAGGAGACCCCCCCTAGGGCTGTCACTATTGAGGGCTCAGAGGAAAGGAGACGACATACAAAGAAACATGGCAATTTCTGCAAAGCCACACACCACCCCCCAAACCTTAAAAAGGCAAACCTAGCATTTTGCTTGGAATTCTGACAGTCACTGTGTGGTTCATGATGAATCAAATGGAGCTGGCTAGTTTATTGCTAAGGTTACAAATCTTTGATCACAGACCTGAAGAAAATGGACCCAGTGAGTCCAAAGAATTCTGTGCACCTTGGAGAACACCCAGTCGAAAGAATAGGTGTCGGTAACTCTGATCTCCAAAACTCCAAAGCATAAACTTAAAGTATGTCAAAGAGGTGACTGGTTAGCCTTTAGGGGTCCCTGGTACCTAGGCAGAACAGAACCCAATCAAAAGACATTCTCAACTCTCCTTCTAAGTTTGTCATTCTAGACCTTCGAGAACTGGGAAACCACACGGGAGCTGGGCCAGTCACCTTGCACAAGGCATGAGCAGTGCACCCACTTCCTTCAATTGCAGACAAAGGTGACTGGTGAAACTGGAGACCCCAACAGTGCTTCTCAAGAGGCACTTCTGCAATTCCAGAACCCGATATTTGAAAATTTTCAATGTATCCTGAGTTCCGGCAGGACTTCATTATCTAGTAGTAGACCAGCAGGGCCACAGCTGGTAAGTGCAACTTGGAGGCCTGCACCATCGTGAACAGATACCTTATTCTTATCAGCAGCCATTCCAAAATCTGCACATCTGTGTTCCACAAACATGTCACTCTCAACAAAACTGCCAGGGTCCAGCAAGAGACTGATCCGCTCTCTGGCCGTCAGCTTTCCCTAAAATGCAACAAAAATCACTCAGCAATGTCATGACACACAAAGTCAGCAGGCAAGGAGTGTTCACGGGAGGGCCAGGAGGACTGGGTTTGCTTTCACCCCACATGAAAGCCCTCTCTCTATTCCATCAACCCACCCAAGAGACAGGTGTTATCAGTAGAATTCAGCCAGTAAGGCAATCAGGGCAAACCAGCTGCTCCAGGAGCCACTAACTGTGAAAACAAATAGAGAGTAGGAGGAAAAGGTGGAGAGGACAAATGGCGGGGTAAGGAGAGCCTGACCCTGGAACAAGATAACTAGTTCCACCAACATTTACTGGAGATCCAAGGGTCTTTCTCCTGAATAAGCAGGAGAAAGAAAACTAAAGCAGGCTTTGCAAAGCATCTGAGGCTACACCCCCAGGTTCACAGTCTTCCTATAGGGAACCCCACCACCCCTCTTAAAAAAAACAAAACAAAACAAAAAACACCTCTAACTAGCTATATTTTCCCCTTAAGAAAGAGACCAAAGCTAACATTGCATATTAACACAAAAAGGCAATCCTCCACACTACTGCGTAAAATAAGTTTTCAGGAAAGCAATTGGGCAATATATATCAGTGTTGAAAAATATTCAGATCTTTTGACCTAGTAATTCCACTTCTGGAAATCTACCCTATGGAAGTAGTCCAAAAATTGTGTAAAAGGGAGTGGAGTGAGAGGTTTAAACCAAGTCAGCCTGCTGACTAAGTCAGCTTTGGCAAAAGAAAAACAGTTTCTGGGGGTTACATCTAAAGCCAGTAGAATCACTTGGAGATGGTTGGGGTGATGATCCAGGGAGGGAATGAGTCATGGACCCCAAGAGAAAGATCGCACAGAACACCGACAGGCCTTTGCAGAGGACGATCTGAAATTCCCTCACAAACAGCCACCCGGGGTCGGTCAACCAAATTTACATCTCACTCCCAAATGGCAAAAAGGAACTGTCACCTTCAGGCCCTTATCAAATGGGTATTTACAACATCTAAATCAACATTCAATTTAAACTTAATAAAGGGCTGGTGCAAATCTCCTCACTGAAGACCCCACCTCCCCCCTGCTTGTGAGTTTATGCCTCAGTGTCCTTCATCTCTAAGAATTTCACTTTCGTGCCTTCCAGGTTGGTTATTTAACTCTTCTAGCACACCAATCCAGACTCACACGTGTCCAGGACCCACTGGGCGAGCCTTGTTTTAAGTCCCAGGTCACTGATCTGGGCCTCAGTTTTTTTTTTTTTTTCTGCTACTAAAATGATCCACAGAAGCACCCTGGGCAGTGGGTGGCAGTGCTTGAGCTGTTCACTTCAACCAAATACTCAGAATGACCTGAGCAACCCCAGGAAGAAAAAAAAAAACAAAAAACACCTGTTTCCTAGCGTGCCTTTCCTACCCAGCAAGCAGGTCGATGTACTCTTGAGACCCATAAGAGGTTCAGCTGGCACTGGGAGGAGAGTTTCCACAAGTTCCCTACACAAACCACACGCCTACCCAGGTGAAGGAAAGTTTGCCCATGTAACTTGCCCTGCCAAATGTCTTGATTTTCCTGCTTCCATAATGGAGCAAGAAGCTCCTACCACTCTTAAACCGGGCATGAGAAGAGCAAGATTTTTTTTTTCCGTGCCTATGGTTGTTTCATTATCTTATTCCACTAAGATTATGAGGGGAGAATTATTGCCATTTTCTGTTAAGAATAAACTGACTCCGGGGGAATAAGTAACTTGTCCAAAGTTAACTGGTAAGCCGCTGGAGCCCAGCCAGGCTCGTCTAAAATTCCAAAGAGAAAGTAGACAGTGACAAAGCACAATGGTGCTTGTCCTGGTTTTACCTGCCCAGTGAAAGGCATCAGGTTCACAAGGTGAACATCCTCGGCCCCGCCCCGCCCCTCAAGACATCGCGTCGATTGGCTGAGAGGCCTCTTACGCAGCGAGCCGCACTCGCTGTGATAGGTCGCGAACGCTGGGGGCGGGCTGGCTGGCCTGGACCCCCTCACGACTCACTCGCTTGTGCTGCGCGTCAATGCGGCGCTGCCCTCCTCCCAGCAGTGCAGCTTGCCGCTTGTTCTCGATGCGTTCGTTAACCGATAAGGGCTGGGTGCACAAGCTGCGCACCGCGCCCCGGAGACTTCTCACTACAGCACTGAGCCTGACTCCGGCCTTCGCCACGCGCATTGCTGCAGCCATTTTTGCTCTAGCAGCGCACTGGAGTGCGCATGTGCTTCAAGTGGGCGCTCTGTGGCGTCTGCGCCTGCGCAGCATGGGCGGGACGTAGGAAGCCTGTGGGCTGAAATACCGGAGGCGTTTGAGAGAAAGTCTTTGGAGTCCTGAGGCTGCGCTAGGGCGTCACCCTGAGAAGACATGTGGGACGAATCAATCTGTGTTGTGCCCTCCAGGTTGCACAGAAGAGGGACTTAGCCTTTGCTTTTTGTGGCTACCTAGACTGCTAGTTGTGTCCTCCACGTAGCAACCAAGAACTGCCAGCTGTCCAAGCTGGATTTAGAAAAGTAAGAGGAACTAGAGATCAAATTGCCAACATTCTGGATTATAGAGAAAGCAAAGGAATTTCAGAAAAATATCTGTCTGTGTTTCAGTGACTACACTAAAGCCTTTGTGTGGATCATGACAAACTGTCAAAGCTCTTAGAGATACGGGAATAGCAGACCTGAGAAACCTGTATGCGGGCCAAGAAGCAACAGTTAGAACCCTGTATGAAACAACTGATTGGTTCAAGATCGAGAAAAGAGTATGACAAGGCTGTCTGCTGTCACCCTGTTTGTTTAACCTATACGCTGAGCACATCATGAGAAATGCTGGGCTGGTTGAGTTACAAGATGAAATCAAGACAGGCGGGAGAAACATCAACAATCTCAGATATGCGGATGATACCACTCTAATGGCTGAAAGTGAAGAGGAACTGAAGAGCCTCTTGACCAGGGTGAAGGAGAAGAGTGAAAAGAGCCGGCTTAAGACTAAATGTTAGAAAAACTAAGATGAAAGCATCTGGCTCCATTACTTCATGGCAAATAGAAGGGGGAAAGGTGGAAGTAGTGACAGATTTCCTCTTCTTGGGCTGCAAAATCACTGCTGATGGTGACTGCAGACATGAAATCAGAAGACAATTGCTTCTTGGCAGAAAATCGATGATAAACCTAGACTGTGTTGAAAAGCAGAGACATTACTCTGCCAACAAAGGGCCATATAATCAAGGCTATGGTCTTGCCAGTGATCACATTTTGTGAGAGCTGGACCATAAAGAAGGCAGAAGGCCAAAGAATTGATGCCTTGGAACTGGGGTGCTGGAGAAAACTCCTGAAAGTGCCTTTGACAGGAAGGAGATCAAACCAGTCAATCTTAAGGGAGATCAACCCTGAATATTAACTGGAAGGACTGATGCCGAAGCTGAAGCTCCAGTATTTGGTCATCTAATGCAAACAGATGACTCATTGGAAAAGTCCCTGATGCTAGAAAAAATTGAGGGCAGAAGGAGAAGAGGGTGTCAGAGGATGAGATAGATGGGTAGCATCATCAATGCAATGAACATGAACTTGAGCAAACTCCAGGAGATGGCAAGGGACAGGGAAGCCTGATGTGCTGCAGTCCATGCAGTTGCAAAGAGTTGGACACAACTGAGTGGCTGAACAACCACAATAATTAACTTTATGGAACACTGTACCAAGTGTCACTTTAACCATTTTCTGTATTAGCTATTATCCTGATTTTACTGGTGAGGCAAATTAAGCGAGGTAAACTGATTTGATCCAGTGAGGAGTACAGAAATGGAACCAGGATTCAAACACAGATGTTTTATGTACAACTTATTGAGCACCTGACATCAGCATCACCTGAAGGCCAGTAGGGAAATGCAAACTTTCAAATTCTCAAATTCCATCCCAGACCTACTGAATCAGGAATTCTGGGGGTTTGGCCAGCAATCTCTTTGGACAGATGGCCTCTAGGTGATTTTGGTACTTGCTCTGAGTTTGAGAACCACTGCTCTAGGGCTTTAGAACTGAACTGTTGGGAGCTTGTCCATTTCCCCAGCTAACTGTTGGCTCTTCAAGGAAAAGAATAAGGTGTACGTTTTATGTTCTTCACCACAGGAAACTGCTGAAGTTGATCATTAATCCCACTGAGCTCACAGCTAGGGCATTCATAAAGTCCAAACTCTGGCCTGAGACTTCAGTGTTAATACAGCTCAATTCAGCCAATGTTTTTGAGCAGTTGCTATCTGCCAAGAACAAACCACCAGTACTTACTACTTTCTTGGAGTACGAATTGTTCACCTAGATATGCAGGGAAGCTAAGGATTTTAGGCCTGAGGTCATATGACTGGACAAAGCCCACCTGAAGCTCTCTGACTCCATAGTATTAATAGATGCTCTTGGCCCTGCGTTTGGGTCCCTCCTGGGTGGCACGGTGGTAAAGAATCCACTTGCCAATGCAGGAGACACAAAAGACACAAATTCGATCCCTGGGTCAGAAAGATCCCCTGGAGTAGGAAATGGTAACCTGCTCCAGTATTCTGGACTGGAAAATTCCATGAAGAGAGGAACCTGGTGGGTTGCAGTCCTTGGGGGTGGAGAAGAGCCAGACATGACTGAGCACACAGCTGAGCGTGCATGCACAGCCAACCTAGAGAGGTAGACTAAGGACCGGCCTGATAGCACAGGGAAGAATTTGGGCAAGGCTGAGTGTGTCAAGGAGAGTTATCTCTAAGAAGGTAACTGCATTCCGGGAGTGATGGCCTGTCCAGATTCATACACATGATTGTGTCCCCAGCTTTGGGGAGAATGGTGGTAAATTATAGTGTGAAGAATTTTGCCATATTCTGAAACTGGGACTTGACTTGGCTTGGGGCATTGGGACTCCTTTGTCCTAAGGTGCTTTGCAGATCCCTCTCCTGTGGCTCATTTCACACTGTGTTAACATTCACTCTGTGTTTAGCTCTCTTCCCAGTGAGATTCCCAAGCCAGAGAGCAGGGACCGTGGCAGCTCGCTCACCACTGTGGCCCCTGCACCTAGAAGAAGACCTAAAACAAAGGAGACCTTCAGAATATATTTGTGGAATTGAGTTGAGCCTTAGGCAATAGATATGGTTCAGGAGGTTTTCTCCTAGACCTCTACATCTTTCCAGGCTCTGCTCAGGTATCATCTCAGGCAGTCTACCCTGATCCTCTACCTGAGTTAGGGAGACTGTTGGTCCCTCTGGCAGCAAGGAAGTTTGTTTTTCTTATTTAACTTTGAGTAACCAGTGTTTAACAGAAAGCACAGCACAGGAGGGATCCATAAACAACTGTTAAGAGTTGTTAAGAGCCCTGTTCAGACTGTTCTCTTTCCCTCCCTTTCTTTCTCCTCCCAGTCTTCCTCATCACTGTTCTAGTAACCCACCATGGCTACTCAATACTGTGCAGAATTCTGAAGATCCATCATGTTATTTCTCCTACTTCAGATGTAAGCCTAGGGTGGGTGGGAGAAGGAGGAGGAATATTTGAGTACTCAACAATTGCCCTTGGGAATCCTCGCATGCTCTGGGCTATGTTTGAGTTATTTCTTCATTTCAAGACAGGAGTCACCTTGATCTGGCCATTCTATGCTTGTCAGTGACCACTGTCAGCAAAGATGGGTGAAATGGAAAGAATAAATTTGGAAGAGGTGGCATATTTGGGGGAGTGGGTTATCAGAATCTTCAGAAAAGCAGCTGCCAAGAGAGGAATTAAACATGTAAGAAATCAATTAGGGTAATCGCCTATAAGAGAAAATGGGACAGCACCTGGGAGAGGCTGGAAGACCCATCAGTCAGATTGCAGTTCAGTCTGACCCCCAGTCAAAGAGAAAGAGAAAGAAGAAGGGCAACTAGGAGCTTTTTAGAGTTATGTGCCATTTTAAGAGACTGAGAGGCGTGGCCTCAGGGCAAGTTCAGCAGTTAATTAAGGAATGAAGCCAGGGGCTCTCTGTCAGTTAGGATTAGTGTAATACTGCTATCTTCTCACCTTAGAGAAGGTAGGACCAAAGGGTGTTAGAGGAAATTTTGGAGAGCAGCTACCATCCATGTGGGGAGACAGGATTTTTTTTAAATGTTTCTTGTACGTTATGAATGCACTTATCCCTCAGTGTTCTATTTTTTTAAGTGAAGGGGGAAAGTACTTTAAATTCACTTTTTGTTTTTTTCTGGACCGTGTTTCTTTGACTACTGAGATTGAGTCACAAGAGCCCTGGTTTAAATTACAGTTAAAACTGTTACTAAGATGTGGGACCTGGTTTTCCCCAGTCCACACATTTTTCAAGTCATCTTGGAAAATATCTTTTCTGACACCTTGGGCTCTGTGGGAAATGAACAGAACTGGCTTATCCTTTTTTCCAGAGGCAGTTCCAGGCCTCTCTTCCACGTTTGATAAGCTGGTCTTCTTTTGAAGTTTTTGCTATCTGTTGATACCACCTTTCAGCATTCTCTGACCTCCACAACATACCTTCTCTGCCTTCTCTTATGATGTCTATGTCAGGCTCACATTTTCCCTCTTCCCTACTACACTAATCAGGATTAGGGTTCTGCAAAGAAATAGAACTACGGGCGATAGAGACAGGGAAAGACACATAGAGAGGGTTTTTATAAGAACTGACTCAAAACAACAGTGAGCTGCTGCTGCTGCTGCTAAGTCGCTTCAGTCGTGTCTGACTCTGTGCGACCTCATAGACGGCAGCCCACCAGGCTCCCCTGTCCCTGGGATTCTCCAGGCAAGAACACTGGAGTGGGTTGCCATTTCCTTCTCCAATGCAAAGTGAAAAGTGAAAGGAAAGTCGCTCAGTCATGTTCGACTCCTAACGACCCCATGGACTGCAGCCTACCAGGCTCCTCCGTCCATGGGATTTTCCAGGCAAGAGTCCTGGAGTGGGTTGCCATTTCCTTGTCACTACCTCACATCAGTCAGAATGGCCATCATTAAAAAGTCTACAAATAACAAATGCTGGAAAGGGTGTAGAGAAAAAGGAACACTTTCACACTGTTGATGGAACTGTAAGTTATTGCAGTCACTATGGAGAACAGTTTGGAGGTTCCTCAAAAATTAAAAATAGAGTTGCCATATGACCCCACAATCCGACTCCTGGGCGTATACCCAGACAAAACTATAAAAATATACATGTACCTCTATGTTCATAGCAGCACTATTTACAACAGTCAAGACATGGAAACAACCAAAATATTTAGTGACAGATGAATGGAAAAAGAAGATGTGGACAATGGACTTTTTGTTTAGTCATTAAAAAGAATGAAATAATACCCTTTACAGTTACAAGGACAGACCTAGAAATTATTATAGTAAGTGAGTGGGAAAGAGAAAGACAAATACCATGTGATATCACTTATATGTGAAATCTAAACTATGGCACAAGGACTTCTCTGGTGCTGCAGTGGATAAGAATCCACCTATCAATGCAGGGGACACAAGTTTGATCCCTGGTTTGGAAAGATTCCACATGCTGTGGCACAACTACTGAGCCCATGCTCTGGGACCTGCAAGTCACAGCTGCTGAGTCCCCATGCAGCAACTACTGAAGCCCACATGCCCTAAGCCTATGCTCTGAAACAAGAGAAGCTACCACAAGGAGAAGCCTGTGCACTGCAGTGAAAAGTAGCCCCTGCTTGCTGCAACTAGAGAAAGCACGTGCACACCAACAAAGACCCAGCACAGCCAAAAATAAATTAATTAATTAAAATTTTAAAATAAAATAAGCTATGACCCAAATGAACATATCTACTAAACAAACCCACAAATATAGAAAACAGACTTGTGGTTCCCAAAGGTGGGGGTGGGGTAGGGAAAGATTGAGAGTTTGAAATTAGCAGATGCAAATAATTACATATAGGATGGATAAACAATAAGGTCCTACTGTATAGCACAGGGAATTATATTCACTATCCTGTGATAATTTATAATGGAAAATAATATATATAACTAAGTCACTTTGCTACATAGCACAAATGAAACACATTATAAATTAACTATACTCAACAATAAAATAATAATAATCTGATTTAAAAATGGACAGAGGATCTGAATAGAAATCTTTTCAAAGAAAACATACAAATGGCTAATGGGTACATGAAAAGATGCTCAATATCACTCATCATCTGCTGCTGCTAAGCTGCTGCTGCTAAGTCGCTTCAGTCGTGTCCGACTCTGCGCGACCCCATAGATGGCAGCCCACCAGGCTCCGCCGTCCCTGGGATTCTCCAGGCAAGAATACTGGAGTGGGTTGCCGTTTCCTTCTCCAGTGCATGAAAGGGAAAAGTGAAAGTGAAGTCGCTCAGTTGTCCGACTTTAAGCGACCCCATGGACTGTAGCCTACCAGGCTCCTCTGTCCATGGGATTTTCCAGGCAAGAGTACTGGAGTGGGGTGCCATTGCCTTCTCCACGCTCATCATCAGGGAAATGCAAATAAAAACCACAATGAGGTGTTAGTCTCACATTTGTTAAAATGGCTATTACCAAAAAGTCAAGCAATAACAAGTGTTAGTGATGATGTGGGAAAAAAGGGAACACTTGTACACTGTTGGTAGGAATGTAAATTGATACAGCCATTATGGAAAATATTATGGAGTTCCCTCCAAAAACTAAAAACAGAACTACCATATGATCTAGCAATTCCACTTCTGGGTATTTGTCCAAAGAAATTGAGAACACTAACTTGAAAAGGTATATGTACCACCATGTTCACTGCAGCTTTATTTACAATAGCCAAGACATGGAAACTGCCTGTGTCCACCAATGGATGAATGGGTAAATAATATAATATGAATATTATTCAGCCATGAGAAAAAATGAGATCTTGCCATTTGTGACATCATGGGTGTACCTTGAGGGTATTATGCTAAGTGAAATAAGTCAGGCAGAGGAAGACAAATACTGTATGATCTCACTTATACATGGAATTTTTAAAAAGTGCTCAGATTAGTGGTTGCCAGAACTGGAAGGGTGGAGGGGAGGTAGGGGGGCAAAACTGATGAAGGGAATCAAAAGGTACAAACTTCCAGTACTAAATATGTCATGGGGAATGTAATGTACAGGTTAGTGACTATAGTTCGTAATACTGTATTTCATATTTGAAAGTTGCTAAGAGAATAGATCTTAAAAGTTCTCATCACAAGGAAAAAAAATGTGTAACTATGTATAGTGTCAAGTTAACTAGACTTGTTGTGGTGACAATTCCACAACGTATACAAATATAGAATCATTAGGTTGTATACCTAAAACTAATATAATGTTATGTGTCAATTACCGGAGAAGACAATGGCAACCCACTCTAGTATTCTTGCCTGGAAAATCCCATGGACGGAGGAGCCTGGTAGGCTACAGTCCATGGGGTCGCTAGGAGTCGGACACGACTGAGCGACTTCCCTTTCACTTTTCCCTTTCATGCATTGGAGAAGGAAATGGCAACCCACTCCAGTGTTCTTGCCTGGAGAATCCCAGGGACGGGGGAGCCTGGTGGGCTGCTGTCTATGGGGTCGCACAGAGTTGGACGTGACTGAAGCGACTTAGCAGCAGCAGCATATGTCAATTACACCTTAATTTAAAAAAAAAAAAGCATTTTCAGCCATGTAAATGGACCTAGAGACTGCCATACTGAGTGAAGTAAAGTCAGACAGAGAAGGAGAAATATCATATGACATCTATTATATGTGGATCTAAAAAGAAATGATACAAATGAACTTACAAAACAGAAAGAGACACAGAGACTTAGAGAATGAACTAATGGTTGAAGAGGGGAAGGGATAGTTAGGGAATTTGGGGTGGACATGTACACACTGCTATATTTAGAATGGATAACCAACAAGGATCTGCTGTATAGCACATAGAGCTCTGTTCAGTGTTATGTGGCAGCCTGGATGGGAGGGGAGTTTGGGAGAGAATGGATGCATATATATATATGGCTGAGTCCCTTTGCTGTTCACCTGAAACTATCACAACATTGTTTATCAGCTGTACCCCAATACAAAATAAAAAGTTTAAAAAAGAAAGGGCTACAGTTAACATTTTTGAATTAAAAAGAAAGCACTCTGTAATAGTCACAGTTTATTTCATGTTAATATATGTTATCAATATTAAAGATTATTTAATGATTTATTTTTTAAAAAGAAAGCCTGTTGTGCTATTCAGTCTGAGTCCAAAATTCTGAAAAAGGAAGGCTGAAGAGTTAATAATGTAAATCTCCATCTGAGTCCAAAAGCCATCAGGAATGCAGGTGTCCAAGTGCAGGAAAAATGGATGTCTCAGCTCAAGCAGAGACATTTGGCCTTCCTCTGCCTTTTTGTCGTACTTGATTGGATGATGCCCATCCACATTTGTGATGATGATCCTTTTTACCCAGTATGCTCAAATACAAATTTCTTCTAGAGACACCCTCACAGACACACCCAGAAATAATGTTTACCAGTTATTTGGACATCACTTAGCCTAAACTTAGTTAGGCTGACACATCAAATTAACCTTCACATCTTCCTTCTACCACCATTGTCAAAGAGTTCGTTCAATCTTTATACTGATATCCTCTGATTATGTGGCCTGAGAGTGCCTCACCTTCCATAACAGGAAGGGTCTTCAGCTGTCTTCCACTTCAGCCACCCACATGTTGGGCCCTCCAGTCACCTAGAATTGCTCCACTTCCAGGACCTAGAACCCAGAGGTCCTCTCTACCACTCTCTGTCCTCCTGCGTTTCCCACACCCTTTCTTCATACTGAATCTGGTCCATGCCCTCAATATAATCCCCCACCTTCCCCCTCGCAGCCCTTTTTTTTTTTTTTAATGAAGATGACATAGCAGGAGTATTTATTCATTTTTATTTTTGTCTGTGCTCGGTCTTTGTTATTTTGCTCCTGCTTTCTCTAGTTTTGATGACTGGGGCTACTCTTCACTGAGTGCACGGGCTTCTCCTTGTGGTGGCCTCTTTTGTTGCAGAGCACAGGCTCTAGAACTCAGTAGTTGTGGTACAGGGGCTTAATTGCTCTGAGACATGTGGAATCTTCCTGGACCAGGGATTGAACCCATATCTCCTGCATTGGCAGGCAGATTCCTATCCATTGTGCCACCAGGACAGTCTGGTAGTATTTATTTATTGGCTGAGTCAGGTCTTAGTTGCAGCAAGAGGGATCTTTCATTGTGGCATGTGGGCTTAGTTGCCCTGTGGCATGTGAGATCTTAGTTCCGGGACCAGGGATCAAACTGCATCCCCTGCGTTGGAAGATGGATTCTTAACCACTGGACCACCAGAAAAATCCCAATATAACCTCTTTTAAATCCCGCAATATAACTATTTAAACTCTACCTACTCTAGCACTGGCCTCTCTCGATCCTTTGCCATCAAGATCACTATGCCAAGGCCCAACCCTGGGTCATTGCTTCTTTTGGATCATGCTGATTCTGCTCACAGACTGCCCACAGTTGCTGGAAGAAGTAAAAAAAAATCATACCAGGCATATTAATTTCCTAGAGTTGTTGCAACCAATTACCACAAAATTGGTGTTAAACAATAGAAGTTTATTCTCTCTCAGTTCTGGAGGACAAGAGACCAAAATCAGGGTATTGGCAGGGACAATCTGCCTTCAAAGGCTTTTGAGGAGAACCCTTTCTTGTCTCTTCCAGCTTCTGGTGATTCCTGATATTCCTAAGGTTATGGTAGCATCACTCTTGTCTACATCTTCACATATGTGGTCTTCTTCTCTGGGTCTCCTTGTCTGCGCTCTCCCTCTTCCTTTCTTTGTTAGGATACCAGTCATTGGATTTAGGACCTACCCTAAATCCAGGAAGGCTTCTCAGGTGGCACTGGTGGTAAGGAACCCACCTGCCAATGCAGGAGACATTAAGAGATGTGGCTTTGATCCCTGGGTTGGGAAGATGTCCTGGAGGAGGACGTGGCAACCTATTCCAGTATTCTTGCTTGGAGAATCACATGGACAGAGGAGCCCGGCAGGCTATAGTTCATAGGGTTGCAAAGAGTCAGACACGACTGAAGGGACTTAACATGCATGCATGATCTCTAAATCCAGAATGACCTCATCTTGAGATCATGCACAAGATTACATATGCAAAGGTCTATTTCCAAATAAGGTCACAGTCACAGGTGCTAGGGGTTAGGGCTTGGATGTATCATTTGGGGGGCCATCATTCCCAATACTGCACTAGGTCACTGAAGATTCTTGCTGTTCCTTGCTCTTCTCTTCAACCCTATCTCTGCATGTCCTAATCTAATACATCCACTTTCAAACACCATTTCTTCCACAAAACATTTCCACAGTTCCACATCATAAGCAACCTCTTCTTTTGCTAAACTCCCATCTACTTTTTGTTCCTAATTTATGGCTTTTATCAATTTCTGCCTGCTACTGGTGATATCTCTGGTTCCCTGGGTTGCAGAAAGTATCTCATTAGTAGTCTTCACTTTGGAATCTTAGCTCTGACTGGAATCATTTATGTTGTTCCTGCCACAAATGAACATGCTGCCCTGGCCCCTCTACCCTAAAGGTCCTTGTCTTTCTCAATCAAAAGAGGCTTACAATTCTTAGTGATTCTTCTTCCCTAACTAGTTCTCTGTCTTCCTCCCTCTTGCTTCCGCTTCCCCCCAGTACTCTGCTCAGCAACCTATCCTTTTTCTACTTCCACTTCTCAATCAGGCCATTGGTTGCTTCCCTTTTCTCTCCTTGACCAGTTCAGTTCTTTGCTTAGGGTTTTCTTCTACTGCCTCAGGGCCCACTAGATAGCCCTTTTAAAATCAGTTGATTAATTAATTAATTTGGCTGCTCTGGGTCTTGGTTGTGGCACATGGGATCTTCAATCTTTGTTGCAACATGGAAACTGTTAGATCTAGTTCCCCAACCAGGGACTGAACCCAGGTCTGGTGCATTGGGAGTGCACAGTCTTAGCCACTGGACCACAAGGGAAGTCCCCTTGATGGCCTTAACTTTCTCCAAGAACACTCCCTTCAACTTCTTGCCTTTCCTGATAGCCTTAGTCCACTTTTTCTAATATCCAACATGTGTGCATTTGTCTTTCATGTTCCCATTGTTTGTCCCTACTTCTGTGATGGTACCTTCTTGATAAGTTGCATTAAAATTACTTGTTCGGGTTTTGCAAACTTGACCCTTACCATCCATGTTACACTTCAATTCTATCTGTATCTATATCTGGCAATGTGTTTGGGATGAGTGTGTTCAGGACTATTGTACATACACCCAGCTGGAATGATAGAAGATAAGAAAAATGATGTAGATTTGAAGAAAGAATCCTTGAGCTTGCAAAAACAGTTCCAGTATTGCCTTCTGAGTATATTGATTCTACTATCCTTGAGAATAGCCTTTTCCACTTCGACTGAAAGTCTTAACAATTCTCTCCATTTCTGGATACTGGGTTGCATTTAAATTAAAATCTAACCATCATACTAGAAATATTCTTTCATTTTTCCTAATCTTCCTCCTTCCTTGCCCTCTTCCAACTGTTTAGAAAATTCCAAGACAAGAGTCATGGTACTGGATTAAGAAATGTTTCTTTTATTTAGGGGCTTCTCCTCCTCACTTCTTTTCTAATTTCTGGTATAGAATTCCATAGACAGAAGAGCCTGGTGGGCTACAGTCCATAAGGTCTCAAAGAGTCAGACACAAGTGAGCAACTAACACTTTCACTTTCACACAGATGACCTATGTTAATTTCACAATTATTTCTATTATAATGGATGGTTTTAAGCATTTGATATGAATTATGCTGTTCTAAAGCAATTAAAGTTAACATCTAGAAACTGGAAAAATTGAGTATTAATACATGACTCTCTATTGGATTATAAAGTTGTTTAGGGTAAGGATTCTATAATTTTTATTTCTAAGTTTCTAGTACTCTTGCCTGGAAAATCCCATGAACAGAGGAGCCTGGTAGGCTACAGTCCATGGGGTCGCTAAGAGTCGGACACGACTGAGCGACTTCACTTCCACTTTTCCCTTTCATGCACTGGAGAAGGAAATGGCAACCCACTCCAGTATTCTTGCCTGGAGAATCCCAGGGACGGCGGAGCCTGGTGGGCTGCCATCTATGGGGTCGCACAGAGTCGGACACGACTGAAGTGACTTAGCAGAAGCAGCAGCCAATAGTTCCTAGTCCAGGGGAGGTATTCAATCACTGAATGAATTTCCCATCTCCTTACTCTAGTTTCTTTGGGAAAATGGAATTTTCCAAAATGGAACCCTCAGTTCCATTATTAGAAGCAGCTTCGGAGAGAACAGGTGGCAGAGGACTAGGTGGACGTGGAGTACATCTCTCTCCCCGGATACATCAGGAATACACTTTAGAAATGCATACAGAACACCAGCTGAGAGCAGACAGGAGGACCTGATCAGCAGAAAAGAATATATAGACCTACCCAAAACTTGGTAGGAAGAAAGAACTAGTGGGAAAAACAGGAGTGTTAGTAGGACTGCCCTCAGATGGTGGGGGAACTGAAACAGGGGTCTGATCCCCACATTGGGGCAATTGTCTGAGTCAGAGGAGAAACATTTAAGGCTGAGAGTGAAACAGATGATCTCTGGCAGCCACCCAAGACGGACAGGTCATGGTGGAGAGTTCTGACAATACGTGGTCCCCACTTCAGTATTCTTTCCTTGAGAACCCCATGAACAGTATAAAAAGGCAAAAAGATAGGACCCTGAAAGATGAACTTCCTAGGTCAGTAGGTGCCCAGTATGCTACTGGAGATCAGTAGAGAAATAATTCCAGAAAGAATGAATACATGGAGCCAAAGCAAAAACAACACCCAGTTGTGGATGTGACTGGTGATAGAAGCAAAGTCTGATGCTGTAAAGAGCAATATTGCATAAGAACCTAGAATGTTAGGTCCATGAATCAAGGCAAATTGGAAGTGGTCAAACAGAGATGGCAAGAGTGAACATTGACATTTTAGAAATCAGTGAACTAAAATGAACCGGAATGGGTAGATTTAACTCAGATGACCATTACATCTACTATTGTGGACAAGAATCCCTTAGAAAAAGTGGACTAGCCATCATGGTCAGCAAAAGAGTCCAAAATACAGTACTTGGATGCATCTCAAAACCGACAGAATGATCTCTGCTCGTTTTCAAGGCAAACCATTCAATGTCATGGTAATCCAAATCTATGCCCCAACCAGTAATGCTGAAGAAGCTGGAGTTGAATGGTTCTATGAAGACCTGCAAGACCTTCTAGAACTAACACCCAAAAAAGATATCTTTTTCATTATAGGGGACTGGAATGCAAAAGTAGAAAGTCAAGAAGCACCTGGAATAACAGGCAAATTTGGCCTTGGAGTACAGAATGAAACAGGGCAAAGGCTAATAGAGCTCTGCCAAGAGAACGTACTGGTCATAGCAAACACTCTCTTCCAACAACACAAGAGGAGACTCTACACATGGACATCACCAGATGGTCAATACCAAAATCAGATTGATTATATTCTTTGCAGCCAAAGATGGAGAAGCTCTATACAGTCAGCAAAAACAAGACTGGGAGCTGACTGTGGCTCAAATCATGAACTCCTTATTGCCAAATTCAGACTTAAATTGAAGAAAGTAGGGAAAACCACTAGATCATTCAGGTATGACCTAAATCAAATCCCTTATGATTATACAGTGGAAGTGAGACATAGTTTCAAGGCATTAGATATGATAGACAGAATGCCTGATGAACTATGGATGAAGGTTCGAGACATTGTACAGGAGACAGGGATCAAGATCATTCCCAAGAAAAAGAAATGCAAAAAAGCAAAATGGCTGTCTGAGGAGGCCTTACCGATAGCTGTGAAAAGAAGAGAAGTGAAAAGCAAAGGAGAAAAGGAAAGATATACCCATTTGAATGCAGAGTTCCAAAGAATAGCAAGGAGAGATAAGAAAGCCTTCCTCAGTGATCAGTGCAAAGAAATAGCGGGAAACAATAGAATGGGAAAGACTAGAGATCTCTTCAAGAAAATTAGAGATACCAAGGGAACATTTCATGCAAAGATGGGCTTTTTCCCCTCAGTCACATTTTTTTTTATTGTTGTTATAAAACCTCTGCCTCTATGTTGGGGTTTTGCAGGTCTGGGGAGTTTTGGTTTTTTTTTTCTCTCTCCCTCTTTTTAATTTTAATTTTTTAAACCTATTATTATTTTTTCTACATTTATTCCTTTGTTTGATTTTCCTACTGTTTTTTTCCCCGTGGTTAATCTTTAATATATATAAATCTTCTTTATCTACCTCTATTTAACTTTGCATATCTATTCTTTCTTTTCTTTCTTTCCCTTAGTCTCAACATATTTGTTAGTTTTATTTTCATTGCTTTGTTCCCCACTTGGAACCTTGCTTTAGTTTTGTTTTCCAGTTCATGCATTAGTTACTTCTGTTCTGGTAGATATAATTTTTGGTTTCCTTTGTTCACTGATTCAATCTATTGTACTTTATTTTTGTTGGACTGTTTTGATTTTGCTTATGGGTATATGTGTATATGTGTATTTTCAGTCACATTTTTATTGTTGTTATAAACCTCTACATCTATGTTAGGCTTTTGCAGTTCTGTGGAGTTTTCCTTTTTTAAAAAATTTTCTTATTCTTCTGTTTTTTTTAATTTTCTTTTCTCTTTTTTATAATTTTAACTTTTATTTTTCTTAAACCTAGTACATTTTTTCTACATTTATTCCTTTGTTTGCATTTCCTACTACTCTTTTCCCCTGCAGTTAACCTTTATATGTACAAATCTTCTTCATCTACCTCTATTTAACTTTACATATCTATTCTTTCTTTTCTTTCCTCTCAACATATTTGTTAGTCTTGCTTTTATTGCTTTATTCCCCACTTGGAACCTTGCTTTAGTTTTGTTTTCCAGTTTCTGCTTTAGTTAGTTTTGTTCTTAACTGGTAAATATAATTTTTGATATCCTTTGTTTGCCAGATCAATCTATTGTACTTTATTTTTGTTGGACTGTTTTGACTTTGCTCATGGGTGTATATGTATATGTGTATATTCCATTATTTTAATTATTATTTGCCTGATTTTGTAACTGCCATTTGTCTGGGATTCATCTTTGGTTTCTCATTTTTGGATGTTTGTTTTAATCACACTTAACGCTATAACAAACCACTTGTGAAATTTTCCTTCCTGACCAGAGATCAAGCCCCGAGCCTTTGGAGTGGGAGCACTGACTCCAACACCCTAGACTACTAGAGAACTAACCCTCAGGGGTATCAAATAGTGAGAACTGACACAAAGGAAACCACTGGGATACAAGACCCCTCATCACATAACTACCAGTAGCACCCTGTGCAGTAACATCATCTAAACAACACAAAACAAAAATACAAACCCCATCATCAACAGACAGGATTATCACCTCACTCAGCCTTGCCCATCAGAGGAAAAACAAAAACAAACAAACAAAAACTTAGCACAAATCTCATCCTGTAAGAAGCTTACACAAACCACTGGACCAACCTTAGAGGGCAGAAACCAAAAGGAAGAAAGAATTCAATCTTGAAGCCTGGGAAAGAAAGTTGATCACTCAATCATGTCTGACTTTTTGTGACCCCATGGACTGTAGCCCGCCAGGCTCCTTTGTTCATGGAAGTCTCCAGAAAAGATACTGGAGTGGGTTGCCATTTTCTTCTCCAGGGGATCTTCTTGACCCAGGGATCAAACCAAGGTTTCCCACATGGCAGGCAGACTCTTTACTGGCTGAGCCACCAGGGAAGCCTGGGAAAAGGAGACCTCAAACACAATAAGATTTAAAAAAAAAAGAATAATGAAAAGGCATAGAAACACTACACAAATGAAGGAACAAAATAGCAACACAGAAGTCCAAATAAATGAAGAGGAAATAGGCCAACTACCCGACAAAGAATTCAGAATAATGATAGTAAAGATGATCAAAAACCTTGAAAGCAAAATGGAGAAAATGCAAGAATCAGTTAACAAAGATCTAGGAGAATTAAAGAACAAACATGCAGAGATAAACAACACAATTACTGAAATTAAAAACACTCTAGAAGGAATCAGTAGCAGACTATCTGAAGCAGAAGAACGGATCAGTGAGCTGGAAGATAAAATGGTGGAAATAACTTCTGAGGAGCAGAATAAAGTAAAAAAAATGAAAAGAAGTGAGGATCATCTCAGAGACCTCTGGGACCATATCAAACACACCAACATTTGAATTATAGCAGTTCCAGAAGAAGAGAAAAAGAAAGGGTATGAGAAATTTTTTGAAGAGATTATCATTGAAAATTTCCCCAACATGGAAAAGGAAAGAAATAGTCAATCAAGTCCAAGAGGCACAAAGAGTCCCATACACGATAAACCCAAGGAAAAACATGCTGAGACACATGCTAATCAAGCTAACAAAGACTAAACACAAAGAAAGAATATTAAAAGCAGCAAGCGAGAAGCAACAAGTAACATACAAGGGAAACCCCATACGCTTAACAGCTAATCTTTCAGCAGAAACTCTGCAGGTCAGAGGGGAATGGCAGGATATATTTAAAGTACTGAAAGGGAAAAATCTGCAGCCAAGATTACCATACCTGGCAAGGATCTCATTCAAAATTGAGGAGAAATCAAAAGCTTTTCAGACAAGCAAAAGTTAAGCAAATTCACTACACCCAAACCAACAAATGTTAAAGGGACTTATATAGCCAAGAAATACGAGAGAAGAAAAAAGATCAACAAAATCAACCCCAAACAAGAAAATGGCAACAGGAATATATATATTAATAATTACTTTAAGTGTAAATTTACTAAATGCTCCAACCAAAAGACACAGACTGGCTAAATGGATATACAACCAAGACCCATATATATGCTGTCTACAAGAAACCCACTTCAGACCTAAAAACACATATAAACTGAAAGTGAGAGGATGAAAAAATATATTCCATGCAAATGGGAAGCAAAAGAGAGCTGGAGTAACAATCCTCATATCAGACAAAATAGACCATAAAATAAAGAATATTACAAGCGATAAGGAAGGCCGCTACACAATGATCAAAGGATCAATCCAAGAGGAAGACACAACAATTGCAAATATCTATGCAACCCAACATAGGAGTACCTCAATACATAAGAGAAACACTAACAGACATAAAAGGAGAAATGGACTGTAACACAATAATAGTAGGAGACTTTAACACCCCACTCACACCATGGACAGATCATCAAAACAGAAAATTAATAAGGAAACACAAATCTTAAATGATACATTCGATGAGCTGGATCTCATTGATATCTTCAGGACATTCCATTCAAATGCAGAAGAATACACCTTCTTCTCAAATGCACATGGAACATTCCCCAGGATAGACCACATCTTGGGTCACAAATCAAATTTAAGAAAATTGAAATCATATCAAGTATTTTCTCCAACCACAGCACTGTGAGACTAGATTGGAAAAAAACTGTAAGAAACACAAACACATGGAGGTTAAACAACATGTTTGTAAATAACCAACAGGTTACTGAAGAAATCAAAGGGAAATAAAAAAATTTCTAGAAACTAATGACAAGGAAAACACAACAACTCAAAACCTATGGGATGCAGCAAAAGTAGTCCTAAGAGGGAAGTTTATAGCAATACAATCCTACTTCAAGAAACAAGAAAAACATCAAATAGACAACCTAAGTTTACACCTAAAACAACTGGAAAAAGAAGAACAACCCCCCCCCAAATTTAGTAGAAGGAACGATATCGTAAAGATCCTAGCAGAAATAAGTGAAAAAGCAATGAAAGAAACAATAGTAAAGCTTAATAAAACCAAAAGCTGGTTCTTTGAGAAGATAAACAAAACTGACAAACCTTTAGCCAGACTCATTAAGAAAAAAAGAGAAGAATCAAATCAACAAAATTAGAAATGAAAAAGGAGAGGTTACAACAGACAATGCAGAAATATAAAGGATTATAAGAGACTATTATGAACAATTATATGGCAGTAAAATGGATAACCTGGAAGAAATGGACAAGATCTTAGAAAAGTTCAATCTTCCAAGACTGAACCAGGAAGAAATAGAAATTATGAACAACCCAATTACAAGCACTGAAATTGAAGCTGTGATCAAAAATCTTCCAAAAAACAAAAGCCCAGGACCAGATGGCTTCACAGGAGAATGCTATCAAATATTTAGGGAAAAGCTAATGCCTATCCTTCTAAAACTCTTTCAAAAAATTGCAGAGGAACACTTCCAAACTCATTCTATGAGGCCACCATCACCTTGATACCAAAACCAGACAAAGACAACATGAAAATAAAACTACAGGCCAATATCACTGATGAACATAGATGCAAAAATCCTCAACAAAATTTTAGCAAACAGAATTCAGCAACACATCAAAAAGCTCATACACCATGATCAAGTTGGATTTATTGCAGGAATGCAAGAATTCTTCAATAAATGCAGATTAAACAATGTGATACACCGTATTAACAAATTAAAAGATAAAAACCATATGATAATCTCAATAGATTCAGAAAAAGCCTTTGACAAAATTCAGCACCCATTTATGATTAGAAATCTTCAAAAAATGGGTATAGAAGGAACCTACCTTAACATATTAAAGGCCATATATGAGAACCCTACAGCAAATGTTATTCTCATTGGTGAAAAATTGAAAGCATTCCCTCTAAGAATAGGAACAAGACAAGGGTGTCCACTTATACTACTGTTATTCAACATAGTTCTGGAAGTCCTGGCTACAGCAGTCAGAGAAGAAAAAGAATTAACAGGAATCCAGATCAGAAAAGAAGAAGTAAAGTGCTCACTGTTTGCAGATGATATGATACTGTACATAAAAAATCCTAAATATAGTATCAAAAAATTACTAGAGCTAATCAGCAAATTTAGTAAATTTGCAGGATACAAAATCAATACACAGAAATTACTTGCATTTCTATATACTAACAATGAAAAATCAGAAAGAGAAATTAAGGAATCAATCCCATTCACCATTGCAACAAAAAGAATTAAATATCTAGGAATAAACTTACCTAAGGAGACAAAATAACTGTCCACAGAAAATTGTAAGACACTGATGGAAGAAATCAAAGACAACATAAATAGATGGAGAGATATTCCATGTTCCTGGGTAGGAAGAATCAATATTGTGAAAATGACTATATTACCAAAGGCAATCTACAGACTCAATGCTATCCCTATCAAATTACCAATGGCATTTTTCACAGAACTAGAACAAAAAATTTCAAAATTTGTATGGAAACACAAAAGCCCCCAAATAGCCAAAGCAGTCCTGAGAAAGAAGAATGGAGCTGGAGGAATACCAATGGCTAACAAACACATGAAAAGATGCTCAACATTGCTTATTATTAGAGAAATGGAAATCAAAACCACAATGAGATATCACCTCACACCGGTCAGAATGGCCATCATCAAAAAGTCTACAAACAATAAACGCTGGAGAGGGCGTGGAGAAAAGGAAACACTCTTGCACTGTTAGTGGGAATATAAATTGATACAGCCACTATGGAAGACGGTATGGAGATTCCTTAAAAAACTAGGAATAAAACCACCATATGACCCAGCAATACCACTCCTAGGAATACATCCTGAGGAAGCCAAAATTGAAAGAGACACATGTATCCTATTGTTCATTGCAGCACTATTTACAATAGCTAGAACACGGAAGCAATCTAGATGTCCATCTACAGATGAATGGATAAAGAAGCAGTGGTACATATACATGATGGTATATTACTCAGTCATAAAAAGGAACGCATTTGTGTCAGTTCTGATGATGTGGATGAACCTAGAACCTATTATATAGAGTAAAGTGAGTCAGAGAAAGATAAATATAGTATTCTAAAGCACATATATGCAATCTAGAAAAATGGTACTGAAGAATTTATTTACAGGGCAGCAATGGAGAAATGGACATAGAGAATGGACTTATGGACCTGAGGAGAGGAGAGGAGAGAGTTAGATATATGGAAAGAGTAACATGGAAGCTTACATTACCATATGTAAAATAGATAGCCAACAGGAATTTGCTGTATGGCTCAGGAAACTCAAACAGGGGCTCTGTATCAATCTAGAGGGGTGGGATGGGAAGGGAGATGGGAGGGAGGTTCAAAAGGGAGATGATATATATATATATACCTATGGCTGATTCATGCTGAAGTTTGACAGAAAACAACAAAATTCTGTAAAGCAATTATCCTTCAATAAAATAAATAAATAAATAAATAAAAGAAGCAATTTCTTTCTCATGGAGCATGGAAAACCTATACAGTTTCCCAATGGTGTTTTTGATATTTGAGACATACTTCCTGGGGAATATCAAAAGTAATAAAGATAATCGCTTTCCTTTAGGGCATGGTTCATTCAATCTTATGACTGATGCAAGTGTGAATGACCCTAAGTGAATGAGAGAAAGAAGGCAGGAGGTTTGGGAAGAGGCAGGGCATTTTAAGGAAAGTCAGCAGGGGAGCTGAATGATGTGATGCCACCAAGTGCTATCTGCTGTCCCACATGATTTGTTATTTTGTTAAGGAAGGAAGGAAAAAATGAAAGAAGGAACAAAGGGAGCAAGGAATGAGAAAGAAAGAGAAAATAAGGAAAGATGAAAGAGAAAGGAAGAAAAGGAAGAGCAGGGAAGGGCAAGAAAGGCAATGAAAAACACATATTGTTTGAAGCCTTAGAAAGCAGATACAATAGGAGAATTTTCTTTAGAACCTCTTTTATATATAGGGAAGGATTAAGTAAATATTGATGTATTTCATGCTTCCAGAATCAGATGATCACAGGCTACAAGGGGCCCTAGAGAGGAGCACTGCAGTGGTTAGGAGTTAGTGAAGGGTTTCTGGCACGATGAAAAAACATGCTTTGATGCCATAAAAATGGAATTTAAAGTAACACAGCACTGAAAAACATGAGTTTATCTCTTTGAGCTGCAGTTTTCCCATTTATTAACAGCAATATTAATATTGACCCTATAGAAGAGATAGAAGGATTAAATTAAGTGTAACAGCATATTTAAAAGTGCCTTTCACAGTGCTGGGTATGCACTAGGTGCTTGATAAACGTTAATCTCATTGACTCTAGCTTGGGAGGAGAGGCCAATTAGATAGGAAGGATAGTATAGATGAAACCAATTCTGTAGCTCTGAAGAAGATAGCTAACTATTGCAAGGAGGGAATTGTCAAGAAGTCTGAAGAAAAGTCAAAAAGTAAGTGAATCTAGAAGTAGGAAAACAGAGCCAAGGTTATGCCACAAGAATAGTCTGCTTAGAACATTGACCTAAAAAACACTGTTGCCAGGACATGCTGGCACTGCCCCTGGATTCTCAAGGCCATACCACTACTGTGAACGGTTTTGATACTGTTATGTATCTTTGTGTTACTCCCACATTTGGAGTTTTGAGTGGGAATGTGTCAGATTGTCAGAGACTAAGTAAAATGCCCACACTCTAGCATGAGAGCGATCTAATCCATTTGTCAAGAGTCCCATGAAAGGAGACTCCCTCTAAATAAAAGGGAGTTATGATGGTGAGTAGCCAAGAAAAGGACAAATGATTTCTGTATTATTTAGAATAATGCTAGCAACTGTAACGAACCAACCCCCAAATTTCAGTGACCTAACATAATAGAAGCTTATTGTTCACTCATTGAACATTCCAGTGTAGGTGTTCCTCACATGGTGGGCAGCTTTCCTCCACATGGTGTTTCAGGGGCTGAGGTATCTTCAATCTTGTGGCCTCACTATCCCTAGAGTCCTCTGTATTCAACTGGAGAATAGGGAAGAAGACAAGTAGAAGAGGAGTCCTGCTTCTTAAAGAGCCCAGCTATCCCTGGATACAGGAGCAAGCTTGGCCATGTGATCCCTGACTGGCCAGCCACTTTCTAGCAACAACTCCACGCTACAGAAAGGGAATTGCAAAAGTGTGGTGGCCAATAAGCTGCCTATGCCACATCCTCTACTGAATCAACGTATGTGGTAAAGTGTGTGGGGTTTGGGATCAGGGAAGTAAATATGAAAGCAACCTGAAAAGATGGGGAACTCTTTGAGTAGGGGATTGGAGAGTGGGGAAAGAGATAGTACACCAGGAAGTGGAAGTAAATGGGGAACATCAATCCCAGGGTGCAGGATAGTCTGAAAAATGCAGCATTCCTGGCAACCTCTTTCCTATGACTGTTGCACTGAATTCCTGTGTGTATAGCGCACTTGGTGAAGTGCAGAGGTTGACAAGGGTGACCTAATGGTAGCTATCTCCATGAGACTTCTAAACTATTGGGAAGATGTGAACATATATAGAAAGATAAGTTTTGTTTTCTTAGGTAGCACTTGGGAAGTATAAAGTGAGTGGTGCGGGTAAGTGCCATAAAAGTTCAAAATAGAAAGTTGTCACTGACTGCTGAGGGCTTAGGGCAGGTGTTTAGTCAAGGTTCTCCAAAAAACTGACACCAGACACAACTGAATGCCTGTGAGAGAAAGGGCTTCCCTGGTGACTCAGACGGTAAATTCGCCAGCAATGCGGGAGACCTGGCTTTGATCCATGGGTTGGGAAGATCCCCTGGAGGAGGGCATGGCAACCCACTCCAGTATTTTTGCCTGGAGAATCTCTATGGACCGAAGAGCCTGGTGAGCTACAGGCTCACCACATGGTTGCACTACTCACATAGTCTCAAAGAGTTGGACACAACTGAGCGACTAAGCTCAGCACAGCAATGAGAGAAAATGCAGCGGGAGCCAGGGGAGTCTGGGAGAGACTCTAGACTATGAGTATAAGGTAAACCTGATCCTGAGTGAAGGAGAATGTGAGAAGTGATCTGAGTGGAAGCAACTTTTTATTTTTGGCTGTGCTGCACATCATACGGGACCTTAGTTCCCTGACCAGGCACTGAAACTTCACCCCCTGCAGCGGATGCTCGGAATCTTAACCAGGGGACCTCCAGAGAAGTCCTAGGTGGAAGCATCTTAAACTGCAGAGTAGGTTAAGGAAAGTGGAGCTAGACCATCCAGGAGTCCTTGAGCAAAGTCACCCACCTGATGAGCCCCGCATCTCCCAGGAACTTCAGTTTCCCTGTCACACTCAGTCATTGACTGGGAGCAGCCTGCAGGATGTACAGCCTTGGAGAAAATCCAGCCAGGGAATGCGGAGAGCAGCAGCGAGGCCCTTGGTCAGTTATATTCCTTTAAGTTGGAGATCTGAAAGGTATATCCTCAGGGCCACCACAGTCTACCCTCTACCCCCACACAGATCTGCCTCTTCCCATAGGTTAAGGAAGCAGTTCCTCCCTGTTCCTGTGGGCCTTTCTTTCTGAGAGGAAACTCAAAAAAGGGCATTTAGTGGCACAAGCTATAGCCTCTGTGGCTGCAGTTACTCTCAGAGCCACAACTGGTGTTCATCCTCTCCATCCCTCACCACCCATTCTCAAGTCCCCTCGCCCTCAGCAATCACCTTGGCAGGTCTTGTTGACTGAACTGGTGATATGACCCAAACTTTGATCCTGGAAGAGTCTGAACCTTTCTCAGGCCACATTGCATTTATGGCTACAACAGAGAGTACCAGGAGGCACCTAAGTGGATCACTTGGCTTCCACATGTTTCCTCCTTGTCCCCATTGTGTAAAAGCCATGTCCCCAACCTACTCCACCCCCACCCAGCTAAACAGAGTCAATTACCCTTGCTAGATAGTGATTCCTCTCACCTGTGGTCCTGGACACACGGAACTCAAAGAGCCATGGCAGCAGCTGCAGCTTGTAGTTCAAAGGGGTCCTCGTTATATCTTTTGGCAAAAGTGTGCCCTGTTTGGGGACTTGGATGTCTAACCTGTTGAGTCAAGAGTTGTGGGTCTAGGGACTTCCCTGGTGATCCAGTGTTAAGACTCTGCACTGCCAATGCAAGGGGCTTTGGGTTCACACCCTGGTGACGGCACTAGATCCCACATGCTACAAAAAAGAGCCCACATGCTAAAGATCCCATGTGCCACAACTAAGACCAGGCACAGCCAAGCAAATTGAAAAAAAAAAAGTGTGGTGGGTACAGGAAGCACAAAACTCCTTGGTGGGACATTGGGTGTGATAGCAAGTGAGGTCACTTCTGCTTCTATCTCTTGTTTCCTAGACCCATGTATCCTTCCTAATGAGAACACAGCACCATGTAGAGATCTCTGCTTTAACACACACACTGTGTCTTGTATGTGTTAAATCAGATGGGCACCCCATCCACCAAACTCTATGCTGTAACTTGCTGCCTCTATCAAGTACTTCAGTGCCCTTGGAGGCCACTGCAGACCTGCCTTAGCTGAGCATTCCAACATCTCTGGAGCTCTGCTACTCTAACAATTAGGTCTTCATCCTGCAACTCAGCTGTGTATTCCCTTCCCCTGATGGACATAAAGGTCTCTCTGTAAGCTATCCCAAAAGCCTATGGCTTCTTGCTTAACCAAAAATTGCTTGTTGTTAATGGCCTTCCATCTCTCATGATTTCTCTGCAGGCATCAATACAACTTGATAGTAACCACTTAGTTTTATTTTGTAAGCGTTATTCCTTCCCATGTTTTTATTATTATTATTTATTTTATGTATTTTTTTGGCCACGCCACATGGCAAGCAGGATCTTAGTTCCCCAACCAGGGATCAAACCTGTGCGCCTTGCATTGCAAGTGTGGTGTCTTAGCCACTGGACTGCCAGGGAAGTGCCCCCTATTCCCACTCCCATGTTTTAAAATGCTTGTATCATCACACCTGCCACAGCATTCCCATCCATTGGGCCATTTCCCTGGGTTAACACTGGTAGAATCTTTAGCAGTTGAGCTACAACCTATGTTCTGCCTACAAACCAGCTTGGTGTGCTTTTGAATAGGCAGTAGATAAGCCAGTCCAAATTCTTATCTTACCACTTGTTTTCTTGGACCCCTTCTGGTACCATTTGTGTAAGTCCAGATCACTGAGAAACGATGCAAGACAAGACTAACCATGCAAGAAATGTATTAGAGGAAATGACTATAGAGAAAATAGGGAGTCAAAAAAAAAAAGGATACTGGAAGAGCCATCAGATTACAAAGCGAGTCTGACTCTGAGTGAAAGGATGAGGGAAGGAAGATTCAATGTAAGCATCTTACACCCCAGTGCAGTTCTAAGTACAGTTGGACAAGGATTTTCAGTATTTCTCAAAGTCATCTATCAGAGGAGTCTGGCATCTCCCAAGAATAGGCCTGCTTTAGCGTCTGTGCCACATTCAGTCATTGTCTGGGAGCAGCCCATGGGAAGAAGAACCTTGGTGCAAACAGTGATGAGTTTCAGAGGTCAGTAGCTAGTGCCCTCGGTCAATTATGCTCACTTCAATCAGAGAGCTGAGAAGTATATTCTAATGACCTCCACAGCAGTCTTCATAGGAGAGGTAAGATAGGGTCAGGGCCTAGAAAATAGGCAGTAATTAGATAAGTAGTGATGGGCAGAAGATATATCCAATGGCGATTGTTAGGCAGAATATACTATCTGTTCTAGATTAAAAAGAAAATTGGGTACCTTATCTGAAGGGCACCTTATCTAAAAGGCTCATTTTAACACTGTCATGGGAAAAATAATGGAAAGGTAGGTAAAGTTATAATTGTTGTGGGCCTTCTACCAGAGTGAGAAATTCAGGCTTTATCCCATCAACACTTGGAAGTGATGGACATATTAAATCTACATTTTACTCTCAGTAGCTTTGAATACAAATGATCACTCTCCTTCACTTCCTCCTTCATGAAAAATTCTCTTGGCTTCTTTGACATCACATACTCCTAATTTTCCTCCTGTATCATTGATCACTTGTTTTCAGTCTCCTTTGTGCAGTTACTCATGACTTGAAAGTGGGTGGTTTGCCCAGAGGAGAATATAAATGGGTAAGAGCAGAAATCCAAAGAATTAGTTATTGAGTTAACCCATCCTTAAGCAACTTTATCAGGATTATGCCATTCTCAAATCGAAACACTTCAATGGATTCTCAGTGTTCATATGATAAAGACAAGCATTCTTAACACTGTCTATAAGACCCTGCATGGCATAGGTCCTACCAACCTCTATGACTCATCTAGTACATCCCTCAATCTCTCTGCTCCAGCCAAACTGGTCTTCTACCAACTCTTCAAAGTCACCACGTTTCTCCTTCTGCAAGGTTTTTGTCTTTACCGGGTAAAGGTGCATCTCTTCTCTTTTCAGTGGTTGAAGTCTACTCATCCTTAGATTTCAGTTTGACACTTCCTTAGAGAAGCCTTCCATGACTTTTTTAAGTCAAATTCTTCTGTTTTATCTCTTATACCATTTATTTTTATTTGTACTTATCAAAGTTGTTATTGTATATTTATTTGTGTGATTATTTGTAATTATCAAAGTTATTTTTGTATATTTATTTGTGTGAATGTTTGATTAACATCAGTTTTGTCAGTCTCTCCAACTCTACTGTAGAGGCACGTGAGAGTAAGGACTGTATCCATATTTTTATTTTTCTTCTATCACTTAGGACAGTGACTGAAATATATTTAATACAATACCTTAATTAATCGGGCTTCCCAGGTAACTCAGTGGTAAAGAATCCTCTTGCCAATAGAGGAGACACAGGAGATTCCAGTTTAATCCCTGGGTCGGGGAGATCCCCTGGAGGAGGAAATGGCAACCCACTCTAGGTTGTGTGTTTATAGCAAGAGGCTTTTTGTTCTCCCAGGAAAGCAATGCTTTTCCTCTATTCTCACCACCAAGTGAGTTAGGAGTACTGGTATGTGGGAAAGGGAAGCTGATTTCCTGTTGAATGTATTTTTGAGTAGGAGACTTGATGGAAGCAAAGGGAAAGGAACTGAAGAGAGATGTCAAATGGGCATTGGAGGTAGGCTATGGGGGCTTTCAAGGTGGCGATAGTGGTAAAGAATCCACCTGCCAATGCAGGAGACATGAGACGTGGGTTTGATCCCTAGGGTGGGAAGATTCCCCTAGAGTAGGAAATGGCAACCCCTTCCATAGTGTCGCAAAGAGTTGGACACTACTTTAGTGACTCAGCAGGGTATGGAGCAGTCTGAACTTCCATCATTTTTCATAACAAGAATGAGTAATTCCAAAGAAGCAGAGGTAACCATAAGGGCAAGAACTATGATCCTTCCTAGCTGGGCAGACACTCATTGAGACCCACCCCAACCATTTGCAGGGCCCAGGACAAGTGTACAAATGGCAGCTTACATACCATAGGTCTAAATATTTACACGTTATAAATCAAACTAACAAACTTTTAAATGATATATGTTTTATCCTCCTACTTTGATGAACATATTTTCAAAACAACATTTAAGGCGGGGTTACAATTTAGAATTTTTGAAGTCTTTGGAGTTTCACACCAGAATATGGCAGCACAGGCAGAGTTGGTCTTCCAACTATGGCTCCTGGCCCACCTCCCTTCTCGTTTTACTCTGATTGTTCCTCATTCTTCAAAGTTCCTAATCTTGAGGTTTTTCACCTAAACTCAAACATCCAACCTCTATTACCAACTGCTGTCCCTTGACCACTTCTTAGACTCTTGGGAAAATCTCTTTGGTTTTGTGGACCCCTCTACCTGAAAGGAGAGTCTTCCCCAGAGTGGCTCCTTCTAGTCTGGGTCTAAGTGCGCTACTGCCCTAGTTCCTCTTCCTCTCCTATTTGTACCAACACACCAGAAGAGCTAGATCTTGAGTGAAGGGAAAAGAAGAGATGAGATTTTAAAGTATTTTGAGATACTGAAAATACTAGCAGCTGAAACTACTAGTTGCCATCCAAAGTCTATCCTCTTCTTCTTCCTTGATGTTAGAACTTCAATTTTGCTTGGCAAGTCCATGCACCTACTAAAAGCCTGTTTTTCTAGGGTCTCTTCCCATTGGGCATGGTAAAGTGATCAAGTTATGGCCAAAGAAATGTAAAAGAAGTGTTATGTGGGCTGCTTAAAACTGGAAATTTCTTAGAAGGTGCTGACACAGCTGGAAGGTAGGCCCTTTTGTTTTCCCTTTCTCCTTACTGTTGTCTGAAATGCTGAAACTTCAGAAGCTGTCTTGTACTATAAGACAGTCTTGAAGGTAGATGTTTTTGGATGGTGGAGTATAAAGATAAAGCTTGAGTCCCTGATGACAGTGGAATTACCACGCCAACTGTGCAAGTCCTACCTCTGGACTTTTTCTTTAAAAAACATGAAAGAAGTAGATAGATATCTATGTTGTTTAAAAATTGTTAGTTTAGCTTTTCTGTGATTTCATCCAAACCTACCCTTGATTCAAAGTTTTAAACTAGGCTTTATTAACCAGAAAGTTATGGACTCTACAGAAGATGTAATACAAGGACAAGAAAGGCCAATTTAATATAGCATGGTTGAAAGTAGTGATTGGACAATAAATGAGTCAAACAGTAGGGCCCCTCTGTGGTTTTGAAGAATATTGCTTCAGTAAATGGTGGAGACAGAAATCTGATTTCAAGAGATGAAAAACATTGAAATAAGGTTAAATTCTACCAAAAGTTTGACAGATTAAAGGAAGAGAGAGAAGAAGTGGTCTGAAGGATGGTTTTTGAAACATATGTCCCGGTTAGACAGAACTGAGGAACATAGCAACGAGGGATGGAAGGCTGAAGAAGTATTTAATAAGATTTGGGAAAACCGTGGAACAAATTCCTAGAGGAAGCCAGAAACAGAAGGCAATGATAAAAGATGGGGAATTATGGACTATTTTGATGCAGACAAGAAAAAGATCTCGAATTTCTCCTTAAAGTAGAGAGGTAAGGTCTGCTAAGAACTGCAAGGTGAGATGGGAGTTCAAAGATATGAGAATGTGGAAAAGATTTGGAACAGACAGCACCATTCCATGGCTAAGAAAGAGCTGGCCCTTTCAAATAAGACTTCAGTAGTAAAAGGAGCTACCATTTGTGATGCCTACTGTATGCTGTATAGTATGCTAGACACTTACATACACCACTTCACTAAAAAGGAAAAATTTTTCCTGTTTGCTTTTTACCTCTGTAACTACTCCTTCTCAGTCTTTTTTGTGAGATGCTCTTCTCTGCTCTTTGTTTAAATATTGGTGGTCCTGAGGGTTTCATTCTTAGCCTTTTTCTCTTATTTCCCTGGGTAATTCCTGTCTCTCCCATGATTGCTCTTGCCAGCTGACTGCCAGGTTTAGGTCTATAATCCAGATCGCTCCCTCCCATACCTGGAACACCAGACTCATCTAACTGCCTACTGGACATTTCATTTGGATGTCTCATAGCAACTGTAAACGTCTAAAACCTGCATTTACCATTTCCCTCCAAACTCATTTTACCTACTGAGTTCCCTATTCTGAATTTATAGAATATTAAAAGTAGAGACTGTGGAACCAGACAACCGGGATTCAATTCTCACCTCCCATTAATTGTGTGACCTTGAACAAATTACTGGACCTCTGTGCCTCAGCTTCCCCATAAGCGAAATGGGGATGATAAAATAGCAATTACCTCATGTTGAACAGGATAACAAGTTAATATACTTAAATGACTTTGATCAGTGCCTGGCACATGGTAAGGCCATGTGTTTGTTATTATTGTTGGCAAAATAAGAGAATTTTGACATCACCTGTGACTGTCTCTCATTCTCGCATTCCATCTTTCATCAAGTTCTATTGATTCAGTCTCCTAATATCTCTCATCCCTCACTGACACCTCCTTAGCTTGATGCCCAAGATCAAGGGTCAGCAAATTTGTTGACCTAAGAGGCCAGTTAGTAAATATTTCAGGCTTTGCAGGTCACAACTACTCAAATCTCCTGAAGTAATTTAAAAAAATTATATAAATTCATAAATGATTGAGTGTGGCTGTGTTCCAATAAGATTTATTTATGAACACTAAGATTTGAATTTAATGTGCCATGAAATATTATTATTTAAAAAACTTTTAAATGTAAAAAATTCTTATTTTGTGTACCATACAAAAATAGGCCTTTAGTCTGTAATGGCCAACTCCTGGGCAAGATCATTTTTTGATGAGATATTGCAATAACTTCTTAATCGGTCTCTCAGCTTCTGATCTTGTATCCCCTCCTTGCAAAACCTATTTTCTACGATGTCCCATTACTCTTAGGATGATCCTAATAGTGTCCATAAAGTCCTTCATATTACATCACTTTTTCTCTTGCACTATATATGTTTTAGCCCTACTCAGCTACATGAAGTCTCCCAAATACGCAAGCTTTTTCCTCTGGGCCTTAGTACATGCTGTTTATTCTGTCTATAGACTCTTCCCACCTTTCCCACTTTCTCTCACTTCTCCTTCAGGTCACGTTTTGTATATCACTTCCTTTATACTTTCCTGAGTTTTGATGTCTAGTTAGGTGTCCCTTCTCATGTTTCTCAGTCAGTTCAGATCAGTTGAGTTGCTCAGTCGTGTCTGACCCTTTGAGATCCCAAGAACTGCAGCATGCCAGGCTTCCCTGTCCATCACCAACTCCCAGAGCTCACTCAAACTCATGTCCGTCGAGTCGGTGATGCCATCCAACCATCTTATCCTCTGTCGTCCCCTCCTCCTCCCACCTTCAATCTTTCCCAGAATCAGGGTCTTTTCAAATGAGTCAGTTCTTTGCATGAGGGGGCCAAAGTATTGGAGTTTCAGCTTCAACATCAGTCCTTACAATGAATATTCAGGACTGATTTTTTTTTAGGATGGACTGGTTGGATCTCCTTGCAGTCCAAGGGACTCTCAAGAGTCTTCTCCAACACCACATTTCAAAAGCATCATTTCTTTGGTGCTCAGCTTTCTTTATGGTCCAACTCTCACATCCATACATGACTGCTGGAAAAACCAGAGCTTTCACTATACAGACCTTTGTTGGCAAAGTAATTGTACTTTTTAATACACTGTCTAGGTTTGTCACAGTTTTTCTTCCAAGGAGCAAGTGTTTTTTAATGTCATGGCTGCAGTCACCATCTGCAGTGATTTTGGAGCCCAAGAAAATAAAGTCTGTCATTGTTTCCATTGTTTCCCCATCTATTTGCTATGAAGTGATGGGACTGGATGCCATGACCTTCATTTTTTGAATGTTGAGTTTTTAGTCAGCTTTTTCACTCTCCTTTTTCATTTTATCAAGAGGCTCTTTAGTTCCTCTTTGCTTTCTGCCATTAGGGTGGTGTTATCTTCATATCTGAGGTTATTGATATTTCTCCCGGTAATCTTGATTCCAGCTTGAGCTTCATCCAGCACAGGATTTTGCATGATGCACTCTGCATATACGTTAAATAAGCAGGATGACAATATACAGCCTTGACATACTGCTTTCCCAATTTGGAACCAGTCCGTTGTTCCATGTCCAGTTTTAACTGTTGCTTCTTGACCTGCATACAGATTTCTCAGGAGGCAGTTAAGGTGGTCTGGTATTCCCATCTCTTTAAGAATTTTCCACAGTGTGCTGTGATTCACACAGTCAAAGGCTTTGGAATAGTCAACAAAGCAGAAAGTGAAAGTCGCTCAGTCATGTCTGACTTTTTGCAACCTCATGGACTATACAGCACGTGGAATTCTCCAGAGGAGAATACTGGAGTGGGTAGACTTCCCAGGGGATCTTCCCAGCCCAGGGATCGAACCCAGGTCTCCCTCATTGCAAGTGGATTCTTTACCAGCTGAGCCACAAGGGAAGCCCCAATAAGGCAGAAGCAGATGTTTTCCTGGAACTCTCTTGCTTTTTCTATGATCCAAGAGATGTCGGCAATTGATCTCTGGTTCCTCTTCCTTTTCTAAATCCAGCTTGAACATCTGGAAGTTCTCGGTCACGTACTGTTGAAGCCTTGCTTGGAGAATTTTGAGTATTACTTTGCTAGCATGTGAGATGAGTGCAATTGTGTGGTAGTTTGAACATTCTTTGGCATCGTCTTTCTTTGGGACTGGAATGAAAACTGACCTTTTCCAGTCCTGTGGCCCCTGCTGAGTTTCCAAAATCTTCTGGCATTTTGAGTGCAGCACTTTCACAGCATCATCTTTCAGAATTTGAAATAGCTCAACTGGAATTTCATCACCTCCACTAGCTTTGTTTGTAGCAATGTTTTCTAAGGTCCACTTGAGTTCGCATTCCAGGATGTATGGCTCCAAGTGAATGATCACACCTTCATGACTATCTGGGTCATGAAGATCTTTCTTATATAGTTCTTCTGTGTATTCTTGCCACCTCTTCTTAATATCTTCTGCTTCTGTTAGGTCCATACCGTTTATGTCCTTTTCTGTGCCCACCTTTGCATGAAATGTTCCCTCGGTATCTCTATTTCTCTAGTCTTTCCCATTCTATTGTTTGCCACTATTTGTTTGCACTGATCACTGAGGAAGGCTTTCTTATCTCTCCTTGCTATTCTTTGGAACTCTGCATTCAAATGGATATATCTTTCCTTTTCTCCTTTGCCTTTCCCTTCTCTTCTCAGCTATTTGTAAGGCCTCTTCAGACAGTCATTTTGCCTTTTTGCATTTATTTTTCTTGAGGATGGTCTTGATCACCGCCTCCTGTACAGTGTTATTAACCTCTGTCCATAGTTCTTCAGGCACTCTATCTATCCAGTCTAATCCCTTGAATCTTTGGCAGAATAGGAGGACATGCACTCATCTTTTCCTGCAAGAACTCCAAAATTGCAACTCACTGCTGAACAACCATCAACAGGAGAATGTTGAATCCCTCCAAAAAAAGATACCCCACATCCAAGGGCAAAGGAGAAGACAATTGGAGGGGTGAAATCACGTTTAGAATCAAACACCATACCTGCCAGAGATGCTTGGAGGGCTCAGACAAGGCCTTGTGTGCACTAGGACCCAAGAACCTCACAGAGACTGAGTTAAACCTGCCTTTGAGTGTTTGAGTGTCTCTTGCGGAGGCTCGAGTCAGCAGTGGCCTGCTGTGGGGACAGGGGCTCTGGCTGCAGCAGACCTGGGACATATAGCATGTAGCATAAGCCCTCTTGGAGGAGGTTGCCATTAGCCCCACCATAAAGCTGCCAAGTAGATGACCCACAAACTACAGAACAACTATACCAAAGAAATTCTCACACTGTTAATTAAGAAAGTTTTAGGACTCACAACAGACTTTTCAACCTGGGGATCTGGCAAAGGGACTGAGAATCCCCAGGAAATTTGATTTTGGAGGCCAGTGGGGTTTGATGATAGAACTTCCACAGGACTGGGGAAACAGACTCTTGGAGGGCACAAATAAAACCTTGTGTGTACCAGGAGCCAGGAGAAAGGCACAGTGTCCCCACAAGAGACTGAGCCAGACTTGCCTGTGAGTGTCCAGCAGTATCCTGCGGAGGCGTGGATCAACAGTGGCCTGCTGAGGGGTCAAGGGCACTGAATACAACAGTGCAAACTTAAGTCCTTTTGAAGGAGGTCACCATTACTGTTATTACCCCTACCATAGTTTGGCCTCAGGCCAAACAACAAGGAGGGAACACAGCCCCACCCATCAATAGAAAATTGGATTAAAGATTTACTGAGCATGGCCCCACCCATCAGAACAAGACCCAGATTTCTCTACAGTCAGTCTCTTCCATCAGGAGGCTTCTACAAGCCTCTTATACTTATCCATCAAAGGGCAGACAGAATGAAAACAATGATCACAGCGAACTAACCAGACTGATCACATGGATCACAGCCTTGTCTAATTCAGTGAAATTATGAGCCGTGTAGGGCCACGCAAGACACACGGGTCATAATAGAGAGTTCTGACAAAACATGGTCCACTGCAGAAGGGAATGGCAAACCACTTCAGTATTCTTGCCTTGAGAACCCCATGAACACTATGAAAAAGCAAAAAGATATGACATTGAAAGATGAACTCCCCAGGTTGGTAGGTGCCCAATATGCTACCAGAGAAGAGTGGAGGAATAACTCCAGAAAGAATGAAGAGACAGAGCTAAAGCAAAAACAACACCCAGCTGTGGATGTGACTGGTGATGGAAGTAAAATCCAATGCTGTAAAGAGCAATATTGCACAGGAACCTGGAATATTAGGTCCATGAATCAAGGTAAATTGGAAGTGGTCAAACAGGAGATGGCAAGAGTGAACATCGACATTTTAGGAATCAGTGAACTACAATGGACTGCTGCTGCTGCTGCTGCTAAGTCGCTTCAGTCGTGTCTGACTTTGTGCGACCCCATAGACGGCAGACCACCAGGCTCCCTGGGATTCTCCAGGCAAGAATACTGGAGTGGGTTGCCGTTTCCTTCTCCAGTACATGAAAGGGACAAGTGAAAGTGAAGTCACTCAGTCGTGTCCAACTCTTAGTGACCCCATGGGCTATAGCCTACCAGGCTCCTCCGTCCATTCAGATGACCATTACATCTACTACTGTGGGCAAGAATCCCTTAGAAGAAGTGGAATAGCCCTCATAGTCAACAAAAGAATCCAAAATGCAGTACTTGGGTGCAGTCTCAAAAATGACTGAATGATCTCTGTTCGTCTCCAAGGCAAACCATTCAATATCACAGTAATCCAAGTCTATGCCCCAACCACTAATGCCAAAGAAGCTAAAGTTGAATGGTTCTATGATGACCTACAAGACCTTCTAGAACTAACCCCCCAAAAGATGTTCTTTTCCTCATAGGGGACTGTAATGCAGTCCAGAGATACTTAGAGATACTTGGAGTAACAGGAAAATTTGGCCTTGGAGTACAAAATGAAGCAGGGCAATGGCTAATAGAGCTCTGCCAAGAGAACGCACTGGTCATACCAAACACCCACTTCCAACAAAACAAGAGAAGACTCTACACGTGGATATCACCAGATGGTCAATACTGAAATCATATTGATTATATTCTTTGCAGCTGAAGATGGAGAAGCTCTATACAGTCAGCAAAAACAAGACCAGGAGTTGACTGTGGCTCAGATCATGAACTCTTTATTGCCAAATTCAGACTTAAATTGATGAAAGTAGGGAAAACCAGTAGACCATTCAAGTATGACCTAAATCTCATGTTTTTTACAGGACCATATTGAAGTACTTGTCTCATTGCATTGTAACTATATATTCATTTCTGTCTTAGCTGGTAGACTGGAAATCCTGAGACTGTCTTTTTCACCTGTGTACTCATAGTGCCTATGTTAGAATTACATTTGATGACAATATGACTCTCCATGGTAACCCTTCAAGGTAAGTATTTTTATCCCCATTTTACAGATGAGAAGACTAAGGCTCAGAGAGCTTGGATATTTTCCCCAACTCTACACAGTAAGTATTGGAATAAAGATTTGTTCATACTAATATCACTACCCCATGCCACCCCCCAAAACTCAGAAATAACAAGAAGGTTTGGCTCAACTTCAGGTTAGAAATATTTTTTAAACTATTTTTTTTTATTTGCAGTACAGTTAATTTACAATTTGTGTTAATTTAGTTTCACATGTACAGCATACATACATACATATATATAAAAAACAGGTTAGAAATATTCATTTTTAGCCTGTGTTCTGTCTTTAAGTTGCAAATACCATTTTTTCCCAATTTTATTGAGAAATCATTGACACATATAACTGTGTAAGTTTAAAGTATATAGCAAGATGATTTGATTTACATATGTTGTGAAATGATTACAATAGGTTCAGTTATCATTCATCTTCTCATATAGATACGATAAGAAAAAATAAATAAGAAAAAAGGAAAACATTTTCTCCCTATGATGAGAAATCTTAGGGTTTACTCTCTCAACATGTTTCCTATTTATTATATACCAGTGTTAGTTATAGTCATCATATTGTACATTACATCGCTAGAGCTTATTTATCTTATAACTGAGAGTTTGTACCTTTTGACTACATTTCTCCAATACTCTCTCTCCCCATCCATCACCCCTAGTAACCACAAATCTGATATCTTTTTCTGAGTTTTTGTTTTCAGATTCCACATATAAATGAGATCATACAGTATTTGTCTCTCTGTTTGACTTATTTCAGACAGAGAGCATAATGCCTTCAGCATAATGCCTTCAGGGTCTATCCATGTTGTCACAAATGGTAGGATTTTCTTGTTTGTTTTTTTCAATGGCTGAATAACTTTGCATTGTATATATGCCAGAACTTCTTTATCCATTTATCCATGGATGGACAGTTAGCTTGTTTTCATGTCTTGGCTATTGTAAATAATGCTGCAGTGAACATGGAAGTGCAGTTATCTTTTTGAGTTAGTGTTTTCATCTCCTTTGGATGTATTCCCAGAAGTGGGATTCCTGGATCATATGGTAGTTCTATTTTTAATTTTTTGAGGCTCCTCAATACTGTTTTCCACAGTGTCTGTACAAATTTAGAATCCCACCAACAGTGCACCTGGGTTCCCTTTTTTCCTTACATTCACACCAGCATTTGTTATTTATTGTCATTTTGATGGTGGCCATTCTAATAGATTTGAGGTGATATAACACTGGAGTTTCAATTTGCATTTTCTCTAATGACTAGTGATGTTGAGCATTTTTTCGTGTACCTCTTGACCTTCTGTATATCTTATTTGGAGAAATATCTATTCAGGTCCTTTGCCCATTTTTATTTATTTTTATTTTTTTGCCTATTTTTAAATTGGATTTTTTCTATTGTGTTATATAAGTTCTTTTTATATTTCGGATATTAACCCCTTACCAGATAAATGATTTGCAAATATTTTTTCTCATCCCACAGGCTGTCTTTCAGTTTGTTGATGGTTTCGTCTTCTGTGAAGAGCTTTTTAGTTTGATATAGTCCCTTGTTTATTTTGATTTTGTTGATTGTGACTGAGATGTCATATCCAAAAGATCATTGCTGAGACCAATATGAAGGAGCTTTATTCCTATGCTTACTTCTAGGAGTTTCACAGTTTCTGGTCTTACATTTAAGTCATTAATCCATTTTGAGTTAAGTGTTGTAAGAAATGAATTCAGTTTCATTCTCTCACTGAATGATGGAGAATGATTCAGTTTGGAGAATGATGGAGAATGATAGTGAATGATTCAGTTTCATTCACTCACTGGATGTGAGTATCCAGTTATCTCAGCATCATTTATTAAAAAGACTTGTCTTTTTTCCACTGAGTATTCTTGGCCCCCTTTTCAAATATTAGTTGACCATATATGCTTAGGTTTATTTCTTGGCTCTCGATTCTGTTCCATTGGTTTAGTTGTCTGTTTTTATGCCAGTAGCATACTATTTTGATGACTATAGCTTTACAGTATAGCTTGAAATCAAGAAGTGTGATGCCTCCTGCTTTGTTGTTCTTTCTCAGGAGTACTTTGGCTCCTTAGGATCTTGCGTGGTTCAAAGACCATTTTTTAAGCCTTATTGTTCAGGAGTGTCTCCTAAGATATCTTTACAGATCTCATTTTATCCAAGAGATATACCCTTTTAGAAACAATTTCTGCAATCGCTTTTTTCCCTGTCCCTAAGCAGTTCCCTCTCTCATTTCACATAGCAGCAATACCAAACTCGCATCACTCTCTCGAAATTTTCTTGCTACCTTCCCTAATACTAAAATTTTGAACAATCATATTTAGGACTGAGGCTCTTTCAGTCCTACCTTCTTGACTCAACCTGCTTGACTAGAGAACTGTCTTAATCATGTAATGCTAAATCCTGTACAGTAGGTTGGTGGTCTTGATGCTAGCAAACTTCAGGTAGTACCACATGCCATATGGAACAAGTGGGAATTGTAAAGAGATATAAATTGTCCTAAGACAAACAGAGATCTTAGATAATGGCCATGTAAAAGCCCCCAGGGACAAATGGGCTATGTTTCAAAAATTCAATTTTAAATTGATTGTTTGGAATGCAGGACACGTTTTCCCTTAGAAACAATGCTATGAATAATCGCAACTATTCTCTCAGGGAAGTCTACAGAAGCTTGTTTAGCCCATAGTGTAACAGAAATATCTGCTAAGATATTTTAGATTTGCAACAAGTGCATCCCTAAATCCTTACCACTCTGAATTATTAATTAGCTGTTTACATAGCTGCCACCCCAACAAGACTGTGAACTCTTTGAGGGCTGGAAACTGTTGAATTATTCATTTTTGTATTTTGAATGCCTGGCATATAACTGGCAATAAATGTTGGTTGCATAAATGAATGGACAAATTTAATAGGTATTTGAATAGTGTTAAAAGTGTCTTAAGGAATAAAAACAGTAACATTTAGTGGGTACCTTAATATGTGTCTGGCACTGTGGAGTCAGATGACCAACAAAGCAGCTGCTTTGCTTAGGCTAGAGTTAGAGATGAAGAAACTGAAGGCGATTTTAATATTTGAGACATAAATAGGTGCTGGACTTGCTAAATAAATGTTTTGGATGAAATGAATGGATATATGTATTAATTTGGAAAAAATTTCATTGAAAAATAACAGAAATTGATATGTAAAGGGATATGTGTCTTTTGAAGGGCTACTTTTTTTTTTTTTTTAATATTTATTTATTTGGTCATGCTGGGTCTTCAGCTGCACCACTCAGGATCTTTAGTTGTGGCATGTGGGATCTAGTTTCCTGACCAGTGACTGAACCCAGACTCCCTGCATTGGGAGAATGCATTCTTAGCCGCTGGACCACTAGGGAAGTGTCAGTGAGGGGCTACTTTTGAGGAGGAGATAGGTATGACCACAGCTAAAGAGCAGCAGATGGAAGATGAAATTTGGTAACAGTCAGAAAGGAGTGGATGGAAAGAGCAGGATTGGTTTTGATTAAGCCCTGGGCTTAAGTTCATCTGGTTTACTGTTCCTCATAAAGTGATATTTGCTCTGGCCAATCTTCAAAGGCTCCTTGTGAGTTATATTAAGCTATTATGATCACTTTTCATAGATGGAAGTTAATTGGATTGATTTCTTTCCACAACAGTAGATCAAGCACTTGTTAAAATTTGGTAGGGATGACGTCTCAGTGAGCCTAGTGAAAGATTGTTTGCTGAATCACTAAAAGACACCGGGATTCTTGGCCTCCGGAGGAGAAGAATTCAATCCGGGGCCAGAGACGAGGCTTGATCACTCAGAGCTTTTGTGTAATAAAGTTTTATTAAAGTATAAAGGAGACAGAGAAAGCTTCTGACATAGGCATCAGAAGGGGGCAGAAAGAGTACCCCCCTGCTAGTGTTAGCAGTGGAGTTATACACTCTAAGATAACAGGATTAGCCAGAAGGTTTAATCCAGAGACTGTCCTCAGGCAGGATATATTATTGTTAGATAATCCTCGTAAAGACAGACCTACTCCCATAATTTACATTTTAAGATAACAGAATTAGCCAGAAAGTTTAATCCAGAGACTGTCCTCAGGCAGGATACATTGTTATATGATCCTAAGGAATGTAGAGAGAAAAGAAAAAAAAAAAGTTTGTCCTTTCTTGCTCCTTGAGAATTCCAGACCCCTCTCTTGGGGACCTTGGGGACCCCTAGACTTCTTATCAACCTGCCTAGGAAATGACTCTCTCACTAGGCTGCTATCACACAAAACCATAAACTGAAACTTAGTGGCTTAGAGAATATTTATTTCTACAATTCTGGATGTTAAAAGTGTGAGATCAAGGTGCCAGCATGATCACCTAGCAACGGCCCTCTTTTGGGTTGAAGATGGCTTATACCTTTGTTGTATTCTCACATGACAGAGTGAGAGAGTTCTTTGGGGTTCTTTTCATAAGGGCACTAATCCTGTTACAGCCACGCGTTTTGGGAAACAAACTCACTCAGAAGAACAATGCAGGTAATGGAGGGCAGTTTACTACACCGGCGGGGCCCAAGGCAGAGTCTCCTCTTAGCCAAGGACCCCGACCAGCATTTGTGAAAATCTTTTATACCCCATGTGTACATGTCTGAACTCACCACCCCCCAAATTCCTTGAGACTTCCATAAACAAAGGAAGGGTAAATACAATCACAATAATCTCATCATTTAGGTGTTATGCGTTCAAACAGTTAAACAATTGGCCAATAATCAATAAGCCCGAGGTTACGCTCCGATAGGTACAGAAAAATTTACGGCCTGTCCAGAGACAGGGGTGATTAGTGTATGTTTTCTCTTAGGCGATGAGTAACCTGGATAGGATCTTCAAGGTTCCCCTGTCCGGAGGGGGTCTTATCCTTCTATTGTTGTTTCCACAGGCACAAAGCACAGAGTTCAGAGTCCATCAGAGAGGTGGCCGAGCATGATCAGCACGAACAGGCCTAAGATGGAGTCCAGGCCCTATGAATTCCTTCTTCAATCCCATTCATAAGGGCTCTATCCTCATGACCTAATTATCTCCCAAAGCCCCACCTTCTAATACTATCACACTGGAGGTTAAGATTTATATATATAAATTTAAGTTGGGAACTTCTCTGGTGGTGCAGTGGATAAGAATCTGCCTGCCAATGGCAGGGGACATGGGTTTGATTCCTGGTCCAGGAAGATTCCACATGCTTCAGAGCAACTAAGCCCTGAGCCACAACTACTGTGCTCCAACTATTGAAGCTCATGTGCCTAGAGCCTGGGTTTCACAACAAGAGAAGACACCCCAATGAGAAGCCCATGAGTGGCAACGAAGAGCAGCCCCCACTTGCCACAACTAGAGAAGGCCCTGCATGCAGCAGACCCAGTGCAACCAAAAATAAAATTATAAAAAAATAAATAAATTTGGGTTGGGGAGGGGGACATAGACAACAGATGGTTACAGGAGAGAAGGTACTGGAGCAGAGATACTAGGCAGTTAGGGAGACTGCATCCTGGGAAGGTGAGAGAGGGAATATCATCTCCAGATAGATTTTGGTTTTGGAAGGAGAAGGCAGAGGGAGGAGGGTGAAATAGGAAGAGAAAAGAAGGCAAAAACTTTTTCGCAATTTTCTAAAGGGCTTAACCCCTCAGAAAACCCCTTTGACTTATCGCCAGCCTGATCTTTGTTCACTGAAAGTATAACTATAACTACTTCTGCATTAATTTTATTGTCCTCAAAGTGCTAGACGACAATCAATAAATACTTGTTTGATTATTCCTAGTGTTTCAAATCAATCCACACTCTGGCTTTACTAAGGGTCTTAGAATTGACATTGATCAAGCTGAAGTAAGAACTATCGTTAAATTTATAAGACATTTTATGTTTTTCTCCAAGGAGAAGTAAACATTTGTCCATGTCTATTATTCACCACACACTGTATTTTGGGATGTTTACTTATAGTATCACATTTCTAGCAATTCATCATTATTTTAACAATTACTGAGGAACCATTATATGTCAAACCCTGTGCTTGGCAATAATGATAAAGGCAGAGAGAGAAGAGCAGAAAACTGCTCTTCAAATGGTTCTAGCATAATAAGAAGATAGGACTAAACCAACAACTGTCACTTAGTGTGATAAATGCAGTCAAAGAGGTAAGCACTTGGAAATCTTGGAAGACAGAAAACGGGAGCTTTAATTCAAAATGGATAGGAAAAACGATAATAAGAAGGAAACAAGTATTTGTTGTTTGTCTGAAATGAAAATTTAAGTGCCAAGAGGAGTCTAAGGAGCCATGACTAAATGTGATGTGCTACCCTTGATGGCATCCCAGATCAAGAAAAGAACATTAGGGAAAAACTGAAGAAATATGAATAAAATATGGATTTTAATTAATAATAATGTATTACTATTGGTTCATTGATTGTGACAAATGTACAATACTAAGCTGTTACTGATAGAGAAAATTGGATGTAGAATTTAGAACTACCTGTACTATCTGCGTAATAATTCTGTAAATTCAAAACTGTTTTCAAATAAAAAGTTAAGTAATTTTTAAAACTGGCATTTTGTATTTTTATCAGATCTGGCAACCCTAACAGTTTTACTTCCAAATAATAATTAAACACAAAATATGAAAAAAATTACCTTAAGTTGATAGTTTGAGATATTTAAGTTATATATGAATTCTCCTAAATATTTGATCCAGGCACTTCTTTTAATATAAACAGTTCATTTGTTTTCTTTTCAGGCAAACCTCAAACAAGTAAATAGTTATTATACAAGGAATGTATTTCAGCGTGGAGATGCTTTGCCTCTGAGTGCCATAGCCTATCAGCATTTGCAACCAATTTCAAAAGCTAAAAAAGAACTGCCTCTTCTTTCTCTTTCACACACACTCACACATGAACCATTAATAGAATTATTCTTAATCTGACGTGCACATCTCAAGAGATTTAAAAAAATCCGTTTATGTGAAAATCAGCAAGGTTAAGGCCCTGAAAATAATCACTTGCCTAGGGTGACCGCTAACTTGTAATGTCTGAATGGAAACAGTGCTGATATTTCACTCTCCCTGTTGGTCCTCTGGGGAAGAACAACCTGTGTGTTATAGAAGAACTTGAGTCTGGAATAAAAATAGAACTATTACAATATTGTAAAGTAATTAGCCCCCAACTAAAATAAATAAATTTATTAAAAAAAAAAAACAGTTTTATTTGAAGGTGAGCTTAGAAAAGATTTCTTATTTAAGAAAAAAGGAAGACCAGGCTTTTAAGAGTGAATTTTATAAACTATTTGTCATTTTCTAGATACAATGACCAAATACATTTTGCACAGCTTTGTTTCACAAAATTAGGAAAATAGATTATTTTTAACACTTCATACTAATAGTATGCCAGTGCTTCCAAAGAAAATGTACCTGTCCTCAAATGGTAATAGAATTTATCAGACGTTATATGAGTTCTCTTGATACCTTAACTCTTCATTTCTACTCTAAGCGGCAAGCCTCTAAAACAAATGTGTTTGTGTCAGAAAAGATGTACATACGTCATAAATCTTCATTTGCAGACATGTGTAGAGCATTTACTAAGCGCAAAAAGTTACGCTGAAGAGCTTTGGTGTATCCAGAGATGATTCCTACGCTGTTTCTATTTTTAAAGACGGTTTTGTTCTTTTGGAGGGGAGGGGAGTCAGACGTTAAATTAGGGTTTTGTTTTTATCTCAGTGACCTTGGTCTCCTGCAAAAACAGGAGGTCAAAACTTACTTCGAAAAACAGGTAATACTTTCAAGGATTTGGGTTCTAAAGCAGGACCATGGGTTCTTTATCTGTTCATACAGAGGGCGAGGTCTATTAAAGGACAGAAAGAGATTTCGTTTTGTTGTTAAATTGGATTCCTGTGGAGAGCTTGGTGCCCTGGAAGGCTGGGCTGCTCACGTCCGTCGTTCTCCAAGCACTCGAGAAAGAGCCCGCTCTGACGGGTAGAGTAGGAGGTGAGAGCGGGCACCACCGCTTCAGACGGCCTGCTCCGGCCTTAGAGGCCTCAGGCTGCCGTCGACGCGAGCCGCAGCCCCAAAAGAGCCCACGCCGCCCGAACGCCCGCTGGGAGCGCAGCCACGTCGCTCGCCACCTCCCTTCTGAGCCGGGCGGGTGCAGGGGAGCGGCGGCAGCGCCCTTTCGGCCGTCTGGAAGCTCGGTTCCAGGAGAAAGGCCGCGAGGGCGGGGCTTGGGGCGGTGCGGAGCTTTCTCCTCACCTCGCGGTCAGCCCGGGCGAGGAGAGGCCGCGTGGGGCCAGGGCGGAGCGTCACATGGCGCGACCCAGCCGGGGCTCCGCGTTGGCGGACACCGAGGAAGCCGTGTAGTGCGAGAAGCCTACAACCCACACTGGGGAAGGATGGGTCAACTAACGAACGTTTCACCACAGCCCACACGCCTAAGAGGGAATTTGAGAGCGCATGGGGGAGGGGCGAGGAGAGCACCAGGAGCACACACAGTACAGGGAGCAGGAAAGTGGAGAGTCAGGCATGCGCAGTGAGCTCAGGGTGGGTTGGCAGCGGGGAGGGGCTGGTGTGAGCGGGCTGATGTGTTTATCCGGTTTTCTGGGTGGGCGCTCAAAGCGCACGCGTTAAGGGCGAAAGGCGGCGGAGTTGGGTAGTGGAATGCGCATGCGCTGAGCGAGCCGGTAGCTCTGGGAGGGTGTGGAGGGGGCTCTTAGAGGAGAAGCAGGGGAAAAGGGAAGCGAAGGGAAAGGAAAGGGCGGGGGGAGGGGTGAGAATGTGGTCTGCGCATGCGTGCGAGCACTAGCGACGACGGCGGCGGGGGAGTCTCGGGGATGACAGTGGCTTTGCCCGTTGGGGTAACGGTCGTCGTCGCCGGCAGGGCCTGAGGCACCGCACAGCCCGCGGGATCCATTAAGACCGCAGCAGCCCGGGCCCTACCGAGCTAGAGTGGCGCGTGGAGTCGGGGTGAGGGCGGCGAGGCACGGGGGGAGGGGCCTGCGGCGGGGCCTTGCTGTGTGCGCTGGGCGGCGGCGGGGCCTGTCGGTGTGAGCGCTTGCCTCCGCCGCGGCCGGCCGGGCGTCGTGGGCGGTGGCGGCCGTGGTGCTTGGCGGAGGAGGTGTCCGTGTGTGTGGCGCGGAGAAGATGGCCGGGCAGTGAGGGGGCGGCGCTTGCGCCTGGTGACCTCGGAGTGAGCGACTGAGGAGCGAGGGGCGCCGCCGCGGCCCGGCCGGGCCTGCTCCCCGCCCCCTCCCGCCGCCACCGGCCCGCGCACTTCCTCCCTGGCCCTCCCCTCTCGGGCGGGGGCCTCCCCTACCCGCTTCGCCACCTCAGGGAACAGCCGGGCTCTAACCGCCGGGGCGGAGAGCCAGGCTCAGTCCGGACCCCGCGTCCGATATGGAGAGAGCGGCGGCGGTTTCCGCCAGCCGCAGCAGCAACGTTCTCCGCCGCCGCGGCTCGGTGCACTAGATCCAGGAAGCCGACGCCCGCGCCGCCGTCCTTGCCGTCGCCGCTGCCTCCGCGCCGGGCGCTGTGATGGAGTAAGGGCCCCGCAACCCGTGAGAAGCGTGCCCGCCCCTCGGACCGGGCCGGGGCCTGCTGCCGCGCCCGCCCAGCTCGACCACAGGAGGTGCCTCCGCGTCCAGGGATGCAGCTCGAGCGCAGGCCGCCCGCCGAGCCGCGGGGCTAGACTGAGCGCCGCCTCCGCCGCGTTCTGCGCCCCGCGGCCGCCCGGGACGAACTCGAACGCTGGTTTCTTGCTCGGTCTTTTTTATATTTTTTTCTACTCGGTCTGCAAGTCTCAGGGACGGAGGAGGGGCGCCAGGGCCCCATGTGTGGGAGGATTGCTTCAGCTCCACAAACTTGTACGGATTTTGGTTACTACTTTGGCCAGTGGTTCTGCCCCGATTTCCTCCGAATTGTTACAAACTCGCCGTTGTTCCCTGGCTGCTTACAAAGTTGGATCCGGAATTTCTTTTCACCCGGGAGCCAACAGTGTCGAAGCGTCTGCAATGAACCCGGTGAATGCTACTGCTCTCTACATTTCCGCGAGCCGCCTAGTGCTCAACTACGACCCCGGAGACCCCAAGGCGTTTACAGAGATTAACAGGCTCTTGCCTTACTTCCGACAGTCCCTCTCGTGCTGCGTTTGCGGTGAGACGCCTTTTATTGTTCCCTTTTCAATGCTGATTTAAAAAAAAAAAAGAAAAACTCTGGGCGATGGTAACAGGAACGGTTTGACGGCCGGGTAGTTTGTATTAAGCTTTTGTTATTTGTACGGTAGTGCAAGGTCTTTAGTTTTGAAACTCGCCAGAGGACTTTTGCCCGGCATTTGAGACAGAACCTTCTAAACCGCCCTGTACGGCGGCCTCAGTGTTCAAAATTATTTAATTCGCCTTAAGTCAGTTCTGTACCATTTCTGGTGGTGGGTTTTTGTTGTCTTTTTTTTTTCCCCCCTCAAAAAGGGGAAATCATGCATGCTGCTGCCTTAAAAAAAATTTTTTTTGACGCTTTCGATATCAGAACTGGCAAAACACCTACCTTGGTTAAACCTGGTATAAACACTGTACATGTGGCGTGTTTGCATTTCTCCAAACGTGTTAGGTGTGGGTGATGGTATAGCGGGTGAACTCGGTGTGGAACTTTTCCCCCCAGGTTCTTCTAATAGTTTGACAGCTTGACGGTAAACGATGATCCAGGGTAGACTGATGGTACTAAGTGCTTTTTAGCTGGTGGGGTTTTTTACAGGATTACTTTTTCTTTGGCTTTACTATATCGTGGCTTGCTAGAAAGTGATTTTAGGTGTTTTTGTTCAAGAAGTATTAGTTCGTGCTGGACAGGATATTTTCCAAGTTATTTTTGAGAGATGAAGTTGTCTAACATTCGTGTTTCAAAAATGGTAGTAACTTGTGATTATTATCGAAGTGATTGAAATTTATTTTTCAAAACACACCTAGACTGAAAACTTTAATATAAAGGAAAGGGCAACTGGCAAAACCAAAACAAAATAGTAATACTCCACATTCTTATTTCTCCAAAACTTCTGAGGTTTTGTTGATCCACTTGTTTCGTCAGAATTTGAGAAATTCAGTCGTTTCAGGCTTTCACTTAAAGACAAATTTTGCGACTGTAGTGGCTGAAGGGAGAAATAGTATTCATCTGAGATTCAACTTTTTCTGTATAGCTCTGGGGCAAAGCACTGAGGAGGGTGCAGAAAAGGTGAAGAGGTTTTTTTTTTTTTTTTTTGCACGTCAGGTACTTAATTTATTCTCATAGACATTTAAGTAACAGTGTTCGAATGTGATTAAGTGCTACGCTGACTGGTAACGGAGACTTAATCTTTATAGAGAAACGGTTGCTCTGGGTGAATCAGTTAACTGCCCCCGGACCTCAGTTTCTTAACGTGTGAAATGAAAGCTTTGGGCTAGATTCACAGTTTTCTTTCTGCTCATATTTTACAAATATAAGGATTTGCTTGATTTCAGCGTTCTATCCCACCTCATTCTCCCTCTCTTTTTTGTATGGAGTACTTTTTTTTTATGCCTTCACAGCTTTTGATAGTTCGTGGAATGAGGAGATGGGCCTGCTGTAACAACTTTTTACACAAACTTTTCTGGGGGTGGGGATTGCTACTGTGGAAATGTAGAGTGCATAAGCCAGCCCATCCCGGCCTGCAATAAAGAGTGATGTCATAATCCAGATAACACTTCAATATCTGGTAGGTCTCCTTTTTACAAGATAGAGGGAATTAGCTCTCTAAGAAGGAAATGGTAGTTTTGAATAGTGTAGGTGCTTGGTTCTTATCAGTAGCTTCAGGACAGGTGTGGTCTAATTGAACATTTTCTAGAGTCTAACCTGGATTTTAAACAATGTTATTAAAGCTACATTATAATCTATTTTGAAAACCAGATTGACAACTCAAAAAGGAATTTTTCTGACATTGGGGCTTGGTAATTATTCCTTTTTCTTCAAAGGTCTCTTTCCCATCATTCTATGGAAGAGATTTGTGGGTTCTACTTTGCCTTTATAATTAAGTAGCTGGCATAAAATTTCAGCATTATAGGTGTAGGTTCAGTTTTTTCCCCTTATCTCTTTGGATATAAGTCTGTGGTTATCAAGAGATGGGAAAAAAAATCTGTTATTTGAATTCAGATCCAACATTTTTCATCTTTGTACCAGATACTATTCTAGACCCTTTCTTCTTAGCTGAAAAATAGTTATTTCAATTAACAGGTCATATGCAATCTTACTTAATAAGGATAAACAGATATGTAAAAACTAAGTTTAATTCTCTTGGTGCTTTAAGTAGGAAGTTTGTTTCAATAGGTCCTTCAGTGTCTGACCCAGTCCTACCTTTTCAGCTTTGTATTCAACTGCCCTCTTATATGTAATTTCAGTCAGTTTAATGTTTTTGTCTTTTCAAACGTACATACTTTATGACTTTCTCCTCTTTTCCCCACCTTTGCATTCTGAAGTTCTTTCTACCTAAAATATGTTTCTATTCTGTATTGTCTAACTCCCTCCTCAGTGAATTCGTTGTTCTAATCATAGGCACTTTTAACTCTTGTAATGCAGTTTTTATATAAAATTATTCTATCTTAGGGTAAATACTAAGTTTTTATACATTTTTGTGTTCCTTCTGCCTCATTCTTTCCTATCCAGTGACTTGCATGTAGGTGTTTATGACAGACTCAGAGGAATGAAGTGAGAGGAGGTGGGGAGGTAAAAAAGGTCTATGAACTTTGCAGTTAGGTACAAATCCTAGCTTTGCTACTTACTGTCTAGGCAAGTTATTTTAACTTTTCGCCTAAATATCCTCTATGTACAGAACAGGATAGTTATGCCTTCTTTAAGTTTTGTTTCTCCAAATCTGTGTTATATGTGAGTTTATTTTTAAGGGGGAAAAGCCTTTTGAACCCATGAGAACAAGTGTGTGGAGTTGCTGTCTGGCTTAGTATCCTACTGTTGCAGAGAGGTAGAGAAAGGTAGGGGGAAGTGAGAGATTGAACTGTCAGTTCAGATATTGTGAGTGAGTGAAAGTTGCTTAGTCGTGTCCGACTCTTTGCGGCCCCATGGGCTATACAGTCCATGGAATTCTCCAGGCCAGAATACTTGAGTGGGTAGCCTTTCCCTTCTCCAGGAAATCTTCCCAACCCAGGGATCAAACCCAGTTCTCTGGCATTGCAGGTGGATTTTTTACCAGCTGAGCCACAAGGGAAGCCCTTGTGAATATTGTGAAACCTTGAGTATTCACTGGAACTACAGGTTTTGTTATCCTTGTTCTTTGAAATGTTAATAAGCTGATTATCACTGCTTGTTTTTCAGTTGCTTTGTATGTTTAAACTTTCTGAAGCTTCTGGTGAATGGGATAGCAATGCTCCAGAGAGTTATTGTTGTTTCTAGGCCACTGAAACAGTGACCAGACAGTATTACTGCAGGTACTAATTTTGTGTCAGTTTTTTTCCCTTGTTATAAATGTTGAGCTTTATTATTTTGTCATTTATCTTGAAGTATGTAGAATTTACTTTTGATGGCATGAGACTTCATAAGTTCTAAGGATTTTAAGTTTTTTGTTAAGCTTTTAAGTCCTCAAATGGTGTAATAAGTTTGATATGTTAGAATCAAATACTGTTAGAACTGGAAGGACAAGATATGTGGAAAAATATTACTCTCTGACATATTTGGAGTCCTGTAAATTAATCATGGTCACATCACTACTCAGGGATGTGAATATTTCCCTGATGTTTTAAATTCTAGAAATGAAATGGTTTTGACTTTTACTGAATAGTTGTGAAACTTTTGGATATCCAGTTTCTCATTTATAAAATAGAAAGGGGCTGGAGAATAGTACCACTCACTTAGGCTGACCAACTTTTTGTTTTGAATGTTACGGTCTTAAAAACCAAGCCCTATCTTTTCTTTCTACTGTTACTCTCACATTGCATTGCAAGGTAGGTGGTTCCCTGAGGGCGAGACTCTTGCTGGTCTTGGTCACCTCTGTAGCCCTGCACCTAACAGTTACTGGCTCAACGAGTATTGTTGAATGGTTGAAATTACTGTTAAATAGAGCAAGGTTCAAAGTAGGAAGGATGTGCTCTTAGAATAAAGTATATGCCTTAAAATTAAATAGATTTAACTTTATGAAAGACGACTTTCATTTTCCTTATTTGTCTCATTTTGGCATTGTTTGTGGGACCGCGTTGGAATTAGTGCAGTAGATGATCTCAAGAATCTCTTTCAGTTCTGGAATTCTGATTCTTGAAGCAGAAATGCTTTGTCCTTTGACTGAGTAAACAATTTATAAATAGCAAGAATCTTCTAAAATGAAGTTTGAATATGTAGCCTGGAGTGACTTATTTTAAACTATCTTTTAGACAGTGGCTGAATTAAAAGCCATTTGTATAATGTAAGCATTACACTAACTTTAAAAATTTTAATTAATTTATTTGGCTGTGCAGAGTCTTAGTTGCAGCCCGGTAGGATCTTCCGTCTTTGTTGAGACATGCGAGATCTTTAGTTGTGGCCTGTGGGATCTAGTTCCCTGACCAGGGATCGAACCTCGGCCTCCTGCATTGGGAGCATGATTTGCCACTGGACTACCAGGAAAGTCCCTATACTAATGTTTTATATTTATATTTGTTTCAAGTGTGAGTTCATTTGATATATTTTTCTTGTACCTAAAATCACTGTAGTAAAATTTTTTTATTGTAAGCACATAATATAAATATAAAACTTAACCACCTTAACCTTTCTTTTAAAAGTTAATGTTTGGTGTGTTGGATCTTTGTTGCTTCTCATGACTTTATTTGTGGTGAGTAGGGGCTAGTCTTCATTGAGATGTGCAGGCTTCTCATTGAGGTGTCTTCTCTTGTGGAGAATGGGCTATAGGTGAGTGGACTTCAGTAGTTGTGGCGTGTGGGCTTAGTTGCTCCAAGACACGTGGAATCTTCTCAGACTGGTGATCAAACTTGTGTCCTCTGCATTGGCAGGTGGTTTCTTAATCACTACACCATGAGGGAAGACTGTTAACAATTTTTAAATGTATAGTTCAGTAGTGTTGAATATGTTTACATTGTTGTGAAACAGGTTTCCACAACTTTTTTGGTCTTGCAAATCTATGCCTAACAAGCAGCTACCATTTTCTTTCTTCCCCCCAATCCCTTGTAACCACTGTTGTACTTTCTGTCTTTCTGAATTTGACTGCTGTCACTGATTCCTTATATAAGTAGAATTATATAGTCTTATATTTGTCTTTTTTTTGGCTTATTTTGCTTGGCATAACATCTTCAAGGAACATGAGTGTGTAAACAACTCTTGGAGACACTGCTTTCAATTCTTTTTGGTGTATATATACCTAGAAGTAGGATTGCTGAATTGCGTGGTATTTCTGTTTTTATTTTTTGAGGAACTCCATACTGTTTTCCAAAGTGGTTGTACCGTTTTAGAATTCTACCAGCAAAACAGGGTTTCCAGTTAGTTTCTCCATGTCTTTGCCAACACTTGTATTTCCTGTAATGTTGTTGATTTTTTTTTTTTTAATGGTAGCCATCCTGATGGGTGTGAGATGATCTCACATTGTGATTTGTATTTCTCTGTAGATTGGTGATTTTTGCTTATACTTACTGGCAGTTGTATATCATCTTTGGAGAACTTTTTTTAAATCTTGAAAATCTTTTATTTTGCTTATAAAATTGATATCTTTAATCAGTTGTGATGTTCTCAGTGCTGGAATAAAAGATGAATTAAGACACATAGCCCCAACCATATGTTCCTCAGTGATATGGGGAAGACAGATAAGTAAACCAGCAATTATTGTGTGTTAGAGGCACTTATACCAAGTCTCAAGCATTATAATAGAATACTCATAAGTTAATTTTGTCACACATGTAAAAACCTCAGAAATTAATAGAGTAGTCATGTCCCCCCTGCCCCCAACTTGTTTTTGAATAGCTGTTTGGGTCAAAGTTTGGGCAACCCTGATTGGGGTTAAAGCAGAATTTGGTTTACCAATTTTTTCTTGGAACTTAAGTTTGCCTCTTTGATCTGGGAAGAATTCTTTGCTCAGTCACCCATGTAACTTTTTACAACTTTTTCGATTGTAGTCCGCCAGGCTCCTTTCTCCATGGGATTTTTCAGGCAAGAATACTGAAGCAGGTTGCAATTTCCTCCTCCAAGGGATCTTCCCAACCCAGGGATCGAACCCACGTCTCCTGCACTGCAGGCAGATTCTTTACCACTGAGCCATTGGGGAAGCCAAAGGAAGAAAATTATGTAGTATTATGTTTTGGCAGATACTCTTATTTTAGATATATTTAACTGTTGGTCTCTTTTCCTAAGAAAAATCTCCTTTTTACAGTTTGCCGTTTTAGTATTCTAAAATTATTTCTAAAATGTTAGTTCCTACTTGGTTATGTTTGAAAAGTGAAAGTCTCTCAATTGTGTCCAACTCTTTGGGACCCCATGGACTATAACCTGCCAGGCTCCTCTGTCCATGGAATTCTCCAGGCAAGAATACTGGAGTGGGTTGCCATTCCGTTCTCCAGGGGATCTTCCCGACCCAGGGATCGAACCCAGGTCTCCCGCACTGCAGGCGGATTATGTTTATGTACAGTGAAATTGCCTTAGGGAAAGGGATGCTGAGTGAGAATAGCTTTGATTCACACTCCTTTGTCATATGATAAATACTACTGAAAATGCAGTAATGGTTCAGGGCAGAAACAGTATGGTACTGTAGAATTAGGCAGCAGAAATTGTTTCAGTCTAGTGGGATCTAAGGATTTCCCAGGTGGCTCAGTGGTAAAGAATCCACCTGCCAAGCAGGAGATGCAGGTTTCATCCCTGGGTCAGGAAGATCCCCTGGAGAAAAGTGAAAGTGTTAGTCACTCAGTTGTGTCTGACTCTTTGCGACCCATGGACTGTAGCCTGCCAGGTTTCTCTGTCCATGAAATTCTCCAGGCAAGTTGTACTGGAGTGGGTAGCCATTCCCTTCTTCAGAAGGGAAGATCCCTGGGTTAGGAAGATCAGCTGGAGAAGGAAATGGCAACCCACTTCATTATTCTTGCTTGGGAAATCCCATGGACAGAGGAGCCTGGCGGGCTACAGTCCTTGGGGTCTCAAAGAGTAGGGGACATGACTTAGAGACTCAGCAGCAGCAGTGAGATCAAGGAAGTTTGGGGCTTGAGCTGGGCTAAGAGGAATGGTGAAAAGTGAACATTTTCAACAAGACATAAGAGAGAACATTTGGCTTGTTCAGGATGCAAAAAATCAAGTTTATTTCTAATGAGTCCTTGTAGGAGAGCGTATCTGTGACCCATAGTGGTAACTCAGGGACCTTCTGTGGGAGGGAACCTTGATGTCAGGCTAAAGAATTTGACATTTACCATATGACTTGTCTTTTTCACAGTGTGTTCTATAGGTCACCAAATCAAACCTACTGAAAGAGATTGTTAAAATACAGATTCCTGGTTATCAGACTGATTGAATTGAAATCTCTGTGGGCAAGGCCTTGTAATCTGCATTTTCTCCCTTCCCCCCAATATGGGGAGCAGAATTTGGAAATCCCTATTACTTTTGAGAAATATTTTTAAAGTAGGAGAGTGATGTGATTGAAACTATTTTAGAGAAGATTAGTTTGGGGATGGAATTTAGGATTGATTATTGGAGTAAGGTGAAATTCAGTTAGGAAGGATAATATGTATCCATGTTATAGAGGCCTGAATAGTGGTTGGGAGTGAAGAGGCAACACCCTAAGATAATGCAAAGGGAAAATTTTGTCCTCTTTATGGTTATAACATTTTAATTCTTTGATATATACTGTAGTATACTTTGTTTTTGGCTAGGCATATTTCGCTGTGAATGGGTTAAAATGAGATATTTCCTCCCGTTAAATTTATAAAAGTACTAAATTTTACAGATAAAACCTGGCTTGTCAGGTACTTGGGAGAGGTTTCAGTTAAGATAGAAATTAGTGGAGAAGGAAGTGGCAGCCCACTCCAGTACTCTTGCCTGGAGAATCCCTTGGACAGAGGAGCCTGGTGGGCTACAGCCCATGGAATCGCAGAGTCGGACACGACTGAGCGACTGACACACACACAAAATTGAGGAGATACTTGATGGTGCAATACACTTGATCTACTCTCCCATCTCCTGCAGGAAGCAGGATGGGGCAGGCAGCACCTGGGAGGCAGGATGGCTCCCCCCCACTGCCCCCCCCAATCCCTTCTGGAAGTCTTGGGGCTTCAGTGCCTGCAACAGCTGGCCTTGGGCAAATAAAAGACTTAAGTTGTTTACTGGCAAAACAAAAAAAAAGATAGGAATTAGGACCAAGTGGGCCTGGGGAGAATGAAGAGGAGGATGAAACAGTAATGATTTGATGATGTCTAGGAGTTAGGACTAGTGAGGAAATATTATTGGAAATGTGTTTAGGAAAGGCTCAAATTGAAACAATTTTGTGCCCTTTCCTGGAAACTTGATTTTAAAATGATCTTATATACTTTTTGGTATAGCAAAACAAACAATATAGCTTTTGACTCCTGGGGTTATGGTTTTTATTCTCTCAAATTAATGTGAACATTCAGTGCTTTTTTTACACTCTTTGTTTTCATTGCATCGATGGTATACCATCATTAATTGGTTAATGCTTTATTGTATTATCTTCTCTTGGAGTCCACCTGGCTATTTTAATGTATGATTTGATTTGTTTTTGTGAGTTCTGATTAAATTTTATCTTTTATTTTAAAAGATAGTGTTTCAGAGTCCTTATTCTAATTTGTATTTTTCTCTGTGTCCATCACCTTTGAGTTTTCTTCTTATCCGTTTAGTTTATGTTATTGTCTTTTCTCTTTTAAAGATTACTTTTTGTTGTTTCCATGTCAGGAAATTAATTCAGATATTTTTTTTCACGTTATTATTGTATGCCTGGCCATTTTCATCTTTTCCCTGTTCTGACTCCATAATATTTTAGCAGATGTTTTCTTGTTCATTGCCTTTCTGCTGGACACATCTGGCTTTGTCAAGCTATTTTTATTGAGTTTTATAGCCTGCATATTTTCTGTATGTTGACTTTAGTTTGTCTATTGATTAGCATTTGCCCTTTAAAAAAAGTAATTATATTTTTGGCTGAGCTTGTTCTTCATTGCTGCAAGGGCTTTTTTCTAGTTGCAGCAAGCAGGGGCTATTCTGAATTGCAGTGCATGGGCTTCTCGTATCCGTGGCTTCTCTTGGGTTGTAGAGTGTTGACTCAGTAGTTTCGGTTTGTGGGCTTACCCCACTATATGTGGGATCTTAGTTCCCCAGCCAGGGATCGAACCCATGTTCCCTGCTTTGGAAGGCAAATTCTTAACTAACCACTGGACCACCAGACAAGACCACCTTGAAGTTTAAATCTCTGTCTCTTGTTCTCCCAGGTGGCACAGTGGTAAAGAATCTGCCTGCCAGTGCAGAAGATGTGGGTTCGATTCTGGGTCAGGAAGATCCCTGCCATAGGAAATGCAACCCACTCCATTATTCTTGCCTGGAGAATTCTACCAACAGAGGAGCCTGGCAGGCTACAGTCCATGGGGTTGCAAAGAGTCAGACATGACTGAGCTACAGAGCACAGCATACACTCCTGTTGTGAAATTTGGGACTCTGTCCATATATAATACGGGATTCTAAAATTAGAAGGGACCATTCCAATTCAGGTATCCTTGTGATGGATTTCTGAATCCCCTCCACAGTTAATTAGTTGGTTGTCCAGCTTATGAGTCAGCTTTTTCAAGATATGACATAAGATATGACTGGCGTATTCTTTCCACCAGAATCTCTGAGTCTCTCAGGGATCCTTTAATGATATCATTTGAGCTTGCCGGTTCAGTTTTTACATAGATTTTACATGGAAGGTTAGTCTTCCTAATGAGAATTTATAAAGTTTTAGACAGAAAGGAAGATAAATTGTAAAGCCATTTTTTTCACATCAAATAATCCTTTCTGTAGTATTCTTGAAAATTCATCCAAGCAGTCTCATGAATACCTCTGGGGTAGGGAGCTAAATTTTACTCTGCAAAATAGCCCTATCTGTTTTGAACCATAGAATTCTAATGTTGGGATCTTGAATTATTTTGTGAAGCCATATCTGGATAAGGATCACTGTTGCTTTATCTTGTTTGGCATTTGGGATAGTTATTGGTTCACAATGTTTATGGTCAGTTAAAGCATTTTCATAAATTGGTTGATGGTATTGTTTAGATCTTCTCTGTCATTACTGATTTTCTGTTTTGTAAGTTTTTGAGAGATGTTGTTATCTCTAGCTGTGATTACGGACTTAGTTTCTCTTTGGAGTTTCTATCACTTCCTGCTTTGTGTATTTTGAAGTTCTGTTTTTAGGTACGTAAAATAATTCTGAACATATGGGATATAGTTAAGATATATAATGTGATAGTTATATAACATAATTGGTCAAGAGCAAGTTGATTTTTAGTGTTCTGGTCAAATCCTGTCATCTATCATTTCTAGTTATATTGCTGTTTGGTTCTTCTACTCTGCATGGGTCATATTTTTCTGCCTTTTTGCATACTTAGTTAATTTTTTAAAAAATGTATTTTTGGCCATGCTGTGGATACAGGATGTGGGATCTTAGTTCTCCTATCAGAGATTGAACCTTGTGCCCCTTTCGATGGAAGTGTGGATGGAATCTTAATACAGGACTACCAGGCAAGTCCATAGCTGGTTAATTTTGATTGGATGCTAGATACTGTGAATTGTACCTTGTTGGTAAAATTTTACCTTGTGGGTGGGTGTTTTTCTGTTATTCTTGAGCTTTGTTCTTGAGAATGAGGTTAAGTTACTTGGCAGATAGTTTGACCCTTGATCCTTTTGAAGCTTGTTTTTTTTTTTTTAAGGGATAACCGAATTATCCTTTTGGGACTGATTTTCTGCACTACTGAGGCAAGAACCTTTTAACTATTCTGATGCCTCATGAATTATGTGATTCCTCACACAAGGTGGTGGGAATAAGAATTGTTCTGCTGCTTTGGAGTTACAGGTATTGTTCTTTTTGCTCCTTTCTGGAGGTTTTCTCTCCATCCTGGGGTGATTTCCTCATACACATGTGCTAATCATTTTTTACTCAGCTGAAGATTTGAAAAGGACCACCATGTATGAGCATGTATTCTTTCACTGTGCAGCTCTCTCATCTGTGGTGTACTCTGCCCTGAGAAGTCTAGCTGCCTTAGCATCCCAGTTCTGTCTTCTCAGCTCAGGGAGACTCCTGTACCTTGTCTTGGTTCTCTCTCCTTGTACTGTGGCCTGAACATTATTTCCAGACAGTAAGCTGGGACAGCTTAAGTTGTTTGTTACTCCATCCAGGGGTCACTATTCTGTGGAATCCATTGGACAATATGTGTGAAAACCATTGTTTTGTCCAGTTTTTGTTTCAGTTGGGAGAGTAAGTCTGATTATTCCATTTTGTCTGGAAGCAGAATCAGATTATATTTTGAACCCATGTTGTCCCATACAGCAGCCATTAGCTGCTGTGACAATTTTAAATGCAGTTCTTTAGTTATACTTAGCTTTATCTTAGGTGCTCGGTAGCCACATGTAGGTAAGAACTACCTTATTGCACATGTAAAATATTTCCATCATTATGCATAAAACCGTTCTCCTGGGACTTACTTGGTGGTCCAGTGGTTAAGACACTGCACTGCCCCTGCCGGGAGCACAGGTTCAGTCTCTGGTTGGGGAACTAAGATGCTGCACACTGTTGGTGGTCAAGAAATAAACGGAAAATAAAAATCTTAAAATAATAAAAAAGCTCTACTGGACAGTGCTAACACAACTAAAGAACTTAGGTTTATTCCTGAAAGCTGTGGGAGCATGGAAAGATACTGTTTTCATCTCAAGTTTTAAAGCATTGAGTCCTTAAAACATTATGAACAGATCACTGGAGCTCACCACTATAGACTTAAAAAACAATTTTCCCAAATCAGTGTTAGTGAATTGGGTTCAAGCAGGTGTTTCACAGTATTCATGTAGTGAAGTGAAGTGAAAGTTGCACGGTTGTGTCCGACTCTTTGCGATCCCATGGACTATATAGTCCATGGAATTCTCCAGGCCAAAATGCTGGAGTGGCTAGCTGGTCCCTTCTCCAGGGGATCTTCCCAATCCAGGGATCGAACCTAGGTCTCCTGATTGGCAGTCTGATTCTTTACCACTGAGCCATCTGGGAAGACCTCATGTAGTAAAAGGTTTCCATTATTTAAGAAAAGGGAAAATAACTATTTTTCTTCCTTTGAAATTAGGCAATTTGAGATGTCAAATGAATACTGAACCAAAGCGTGTGACATACTAGTGAGTAATTTTGCCAAATCCTTCTATCTGTTGTGAGGGTTTTAAATTGTTGTACTAGTTCAGTTCAGTTTAGTTGCTCAGTTTTGTCTGACTCTTTGTGACCCCATGGACTGCAGCATGCCAGGCCTCCCTCTCCATCGCCAACTCCTGGAGTTTACTCAAACTCATGTCCATTGAGTTGGTGATGCCATCCAATCATCTCATCCTCTCTCATCCCCTTCTCTTCCTGCCTTCAATCTTTCCCAGCATCAGAGTCTTTTCCAATGAGTCAGTTCTTCGCATCAGGTGGCCAAAGTATTGGAGTTTCAGCTTCAGCGTCAGTCCTTCCAATGAATATTCAAGACTGATCTCCTTTAGGATGGACTGGTTGGATTTCCTTACAGTCCAAGGGACTCTCAGGAGTCTTCTCCAATACTACAGTGCAAAAGCATCAATTCTTTGGCGCTCAGCTTTCTTTTTAGTCCAACTCTCACATCCATACATGACTACTGGAAAAACCATAGCTTTGACTAGATGGATCTTTGTTGGCAAAGTAATGTCTCTGCTTTTTAATATGCTGTCTAGGTTGGTCATAACTTTTCTTCCAAGGAGTAAGCGTCTTTTCATTTCATGGCTGCAGTCACCATCTGCAGTGATTTTGGAGCCCAAGAAAATAGTCTGTCACTGTTTCCACGGTTTCCCTGTCTATTGCCCATGAAGTGATGGGACCAGATGTCATGATCTTAAGTTTTCTGAATGTTGAGCTTTAAGCCAACTTTTTAACTCTCCTCTTTCACTTTCATCAAGAGACTCTTTAGTTCTTCTTCACTTTCTGCCATAAGGGTGGTATCATCTGCATATCTGAGGTTATTGATATTTCTCCTAGCAATCTTGATTCCAGCTTGTGCTTCCTCCAGCCCAACATTTCTCATGATGTACTCTGCATATAAGTTAAATAAGCAGGATGACAATATACAGCTTTGACGCACTCTTTTTCCTATTTGGAACCAGTCTGTTCCATGTCCAGTTCTAACTTTTGCTTCCTGATCTGCATACTCATTTCTCAAGAGGCAGGTCAAGTGGTCTGGTATTCCCATCTCTTTAAGAATTTTCCAGAGTTTGTTGTGCTCCACACAATCAAAGGCTTTGGCATAGACAATTAAACAGAAATAGATATTTTTCTGGAACTCTCTTGCTTTTTTGATGATCCAGTGAATGTTGGATGTTCTACTCCTTAGTCATGTGTTAATGTTTTATTAATTCTTAGTAATATTGTTTTAGTTTTTTGAGTTCTTTGTATATCCACTTAATGGACCATTGATTAGGGACAAGAAACATTAAGAAAATTAAGTTGCTACAGAAATACTAGGTAACAAGGAACACAAAAATGCTGATGATTTTAAGTATCTGGCTCATGATTATTATTGCCTCTCTCTGTAAATTGTCTGTGTTCTGTTAATATCCTGTGTATTAACAGGGTATAGGTGATTATCCAAAAAGAAATATTAGCAAGAAAAAATAGTGATATATTTGTATATATATTTTCAGTTGCTTCAGTCGTGTCCAGCTCTTTGCAACCCCATGGACTGTAGCCCGCCAGGCTCTTCTGTCCATGGGATTCTCCAGGCGAGAATGCTGGAGTGGGTTGACATTTCCTACTCCAGGATATATATATTTGGCCTTTTATTTTTAGAGAATAAAGACTACGCTTGCTGTGTTACTTGAAGTGTTTGTATATACCAAACACTTTATCATTTAGTAATAGAACACTAAAAGTTTTTCTAGTGAAAGATGAATTCCAAATACCAAGTCACATTTACAGTTTTGTCCTTGTATAACGTATTAAATTTTAGCCTGTTTTTAACATTCGTGAGTCTACAAATGAGTCATTTGAAAATAGATATTGGGGGGGTGTCCTTGGCAGTCCAGTGGTTAGGACGCTGTGCTTCTGTTGGGCTTCTACTGCAGGGTGCAGGTTGGGGAACTAAGAACCCACGTGCTGTGTGGTGCGGGCCAACAATAAAAAAGATACATTGCCAAAATGCATTTTCTTACATAATTTAAATAAATCAAGATGTAGTCCTTGTCAGTAGGAAGTCAAAATTTATGTTTTATTAAAATGAACTCATAGTATAATCTTTGATAATACTCTGATTTTAAAATTTTCTTTTTTGAAACCATTTAATCACATTTCTTAACTGATGAGAAAATTGTCCAGGTTCTTGTTCCTGTGAAAGATGGCATCAAGGCAAAAAAGGTAAAGTATCTTTAATCCTGGTTATGGATCAGAATTTGTTAGGAAGCTTATTCAAAATACATATTCCTGGGCAGTATTGAGTCAATCTGGAGAAGGCCATCTACATAATTCTAATACTAATCTCTGAATAAGAGTACTGCTGTCTTTGAATTCTCCTTATGTGAGGTTTTATAGGTGTACTTTTAAAAATATGTATGTGCCAATAAATTTAGGTAATGCCGTATTAAGCAAGGGCTTCCCTGGTGGCTCAGTGGTAAAGAATCCACCTGCCAATGCAGGAGACGTGGAAGATGTGGGTTCGATTCCTGGGTTGGGAAGATCCATTTCTTAGAGAAGAAAATGGCAACCCACTCCAGTATTCTTGCCAGGGAAATCGCATGGACAGAGGAGCTTGGCAGACTACAGTCCATGGGGTCACAAAGAATTGGACACAACTAAGCGACTAAACGACAATATTAAGTGAGCAAGTTTCTTGACAGTTTTCAGTTTTAAGACACTACTGTAGATTTTGGGATGCCTTTCCAGGAGGGTATTAAAGCAAACCTATTACTGCATTCTGGTATAATGAAACACCAGTTTGGGAAATTTGGATCTAGCTTTATATTGATTTATTCAGTTAATGTTTGGTTGTTCAGTTATGAATCAATTGTGCCTGACTAGCCTGCTTTATCTTACTGCTAATAATTTAATGAGAGATCATCATGGCTTTCCTAAACTATGAAAATAACAGAATATTACAAAAGTGCTCTGTAACCACAAAACACTCTATAAAAGTCTCCCCTACATAATTATAAGATAAATGGTGTCTGGCATTCTTTTAATTTCTTACTAGAATGTGAAATGAGGCATGACTTGAGTTTATGACTATGCTGTGGTTTATATAGCATCCATTTAATAATTTATGATGAGTGTTTGGTCTTTTAGTTTATAATGGTAGTTGACTGGTGAAGCCTACTTACCTTGTTATCAACTACTGACATCACCAAGAGGATCAGGAAATATTTTTCATAGTTTTACATTGACTAAAGACATAAAAGTTAAAGAAGCTCTGAAGTTTAATTATTCAGATGTTCAGTAAACAGGTTGGCTTGAGTAACGTTCATACTTTTAAAATTGCAGTATTTAACAGTTGATTTGCATTTTTCATTACTCAGCAGACTAGTTATAATCCTTTTTCCAAAACTGGAAATGCAGATTTTGTGTCTTTTTTTTTTTTTTCACCACTCTCCCCCACCACCGCCTCTCCTCTGGTGTACATAATTAGCTGTCACTGATCTCTCAGTAAAGTAGTGCTTACTTATTTCAAGTGATGTAGTGAACTTTAATTACTTGATCAAGCACTCAAAATACATCTCTCTGTGTCATCATTTTTAGTGATCGATGCATATCTATCATCATACTCCCTTATTTTAAAATGCACCTTTTTCTACCATACTGTGAAATTATGGATGTTTGTGCTAGATATTTTAAAGAAAAGTTTACAGGTGTGTGAAATCTAGATGGTCAGGGGCTAATGGTGGTTTGGGGCATAGCTGCTTGAATATTTAATTAAAGAATAATAATTTCTTTGAAATTTTAATTTGTTTGGATTTGACTTTTTGAGGCATGTATTTGCTCTTTTTTTAAACTTGTTTTTTAGTTTATTACTAAAGTAAATTTATGCAAAACTTTAAAAGAACATGTTTTAAGTGCTGCTTAATCAAAAATTTAAAGAAGAAAAACAGACCTGGATTAGCAAGCTCTGCCAAGAGGAAAATGGAGTTGTCTTCTTAAGAAGGTTCTCTAATCTCATTCATTTCTCTTTGATTTGTGCTTATTATTCTTCATAGTGGTGCTCATACTGATGAATTTTGCCTAATGAAAAGATTTGTAAGAGGTTTAGACTTCAACATATGTTTGAAAAAAGCATATTGGGCACAGGTTTTATAAGACTAGTAACAAGTTTTAAAAAGAACAGTTTAAATTGTCTCAAAGTTAATTCATCTGTGCCCATTTGCTAAGTGATACATAGGATCTTTTTATGGTATTGTAATTTTTGTTCTTAACTGAATCCAGATTATTAATCCCATGTGTTTATCTATCTAGGAGATCTCTTAATATTGTTTCAAAACATACCTTACATCTTTAATTTTGGGGTGTAATTTTGGTGCTGTAATTCAGTGATGTAGAAAGGTCCAAGTATTCTTTATTAAATACACAGTGCTTGGCACAGAGCTGGGCCTTAGAAGTTACTGCTTAATTGAAGAAAGCCTAAACAATTAATTCTTCATTTGGAAGAGGTGAAAAATGGGGATACTTAGATCAGTAGGTTGAATTATGCAAAGATTATTGACCTTTGCTTGATTATGCAAAGGTTATTGACACCAGTAGGAGAAGTAAATTTTCCCAGCCTTTTTTTTTCTCTTCAGCTAAGACAGTAAAAGAGATGATTTATTTTATACAAGTTACATTTAGCCACAACTGAGTACAGAACTAGTCCATAATGTCACAGGTTCAGGGCAAAGGACCCAAAGGGACTGCTTTGTTACAAGCAAGGTGGGTCTCTGAAAGGTGGTCTCGGCGATCAGAATGGCTATAGTGCTCCAGATACACTGAGACAAGGTCTAGACGGTAGGCACGCAGTCCAGCAGTTCATACGAGTGTCCGTGGCCCACGGTTTCCCTCGCTTCTGCCTCTGGCTTCGGATGTACAGGTTCACCTGGCCTCTGCCTTATCTCCTTTTGCGCTTTAGCTCACACGCTTCCTCCTCCGCCTAACCTGCATGGTGGGGCGGTGTCTCGGGATGGTGCTGAGGCTGGGAACTCGCCCAGTGTGTATGTGCCTTGATAGTGCTGTTGGAGATTGAATCTAGGCTGAATGGCTGTAACTCAGAGTCAGCAGAGTTATTCTCACACCACAGGAAGAATAGGGCGTATGTATGTACTGGGGTCCATTAGCGTCAATTTAGTGCTACTACTAGCTTCACTTTTGTAGATGAATTATAATACTTTTGAAAGTGGCATTGCTTACAAAAACCAGCTCATCCTAATCTTAAGAGTTTAATATGTACATATTTACTTATTTTATATACTTAATGTTATGTACATAGAACATTAATATATATACACATAGTCTTTAGTTAAGATTTCTCATGCTGTAAATTCATAGACTGATGTGTAGTCTGGGGTTTTTTTGTTGGGCTGTCTTCACAGAGGAGATAATACAATGCTTTATATTATCATGTATGTTCACTTAAAACATTTAAGATTAACTTTAAAAATAGAGCTTGGTGTATAAGAGAATCCAGGCAGGACTCTTGTAGCTCCAGTTTCTATGCAGTAAAGATTTCCTCACCCCCACCAAACTATTATTGGTCATCCATTCTCCCCTTTGTTTCATTCACTCTTCCTGTCTCATTCACTGTTCCTTACTTCCAGTACCCGTTCCTGTCTTGTATCTCATTCCCTCAAAATGTTTTACATCTTGTGGTTGTTGATTCTGCTGTGGCCCAATTTCAGTAATTACTCTTTTTGATAAGTGAAAACAAAAATTGTCTCAGTGGATGCCATGGACTTAATAGCAGATGTAGGGATGCTGCCTGTTAAGTAGAAAGAATACTAAGATTGGGAATCAATAGATTAAGCTTCTATTTTTCTTTGCTAGTAACTAGCTATGTAATTGTATGGAAGTCCATCTTGGTTAAAATGAGGCCATGGAACAAGTTGATTTCCAAGGTCATTCCCAACTGTAATGTGCTTATTTTTATGATTCATTCATTGAACATTTATTAGGTGCTGGCTTATGTGCCAACACTGGCTTAAAGATACAGAGATAAATAAGTTTCTGGCCTTGAGTAAGTGAGACCTAGTGAATGGTGACTGTATAATGTGATAAGTGCTATAATAGGATGTGCAAACTCCTTTTTGAACAAACTGAGGGGCAGCAATTAAGGAAAGGTTCCTCTTGGAGGTCATAGTTGAGTCATGTCTTATAGAGTAAACAGTTTACCGTGCAAGGAACGAAGAAGGTCTTTATAGGAAGAGCAAATCACAGAGGTATGAGTAAGCAAGCATTGCTTGTTTTAAAATGGCCAGGTGAGAATTGAGTATGGAGTTTGTGGAGAAAGCTCAGTGGTACAAAATATTTGGGAAAAAGGTGAGTAGGGGCTAGATTCTTAAAGGCCATATGTCATTCCAAAGACTTTGGGTTTTAAAGGTTGCTTGAAGGTGTTTTTAGTTGTTCCTTTGTGAAGTATTTTGTAAAGAAGAAAGATCATCAGATTTGTGTTTTAGAAATGTCACTTGGTGGTAGTATGGAAAATGAACTGATGGAAGTAGGTGAAGTTAAGTCAGGAAGATATGCTATAGAGAACCCTTGCAGTATTCAGGATGAGAAATGATGAGGGTCCAACTAAGGCGGTATGTTGTTTGGAGTGGGTGTGAGTAGGATGGGCAGTGGGGGGAGAGGGAGAATATTTAAATATGTAAATCTGGTAAGTTTGAAATCATGAAAAAATTGGGGCAAGTGAAAATATGCAAGCTTTCATTGAGTTTTTTTTTTTTTCATTGAGTTTTATTTTGAAACTTGTATAGAAAATTTCATTATACAAAATAGAACCCTAATATCCCTATCCTTTCAACAGTGGTACTCAAATGTAAGACTTCTTCTGATATACTATCGACCTTGCCGTAAAATCTTAGCATCATCAAATTTTGGAGTTAGATCTTAGATATTTAATCACTTTATAACTTTAAGAAATAGGCTAGTCATTTTTAAAGGCAGAAATCATACACTTTTTTTTTTCAACTCAAAATTAATCAGATTGGGACGGCTAAAATTACTAGTGTAGTGGTTGTCATGTACACACTAGCCAAATCCCCATTTAGGACTGAAGGATTTCATTTTCTTAGTTACTGGCGTTGTCAGATCTCCCTGGGAATTGCTGCTGGCTGAAGAGAGACACTCACCCACACTCACATTCCCTTCCTTGGAGTATCTTGCATCCAAAGACTAGTCAATTAAAGACCTTGCTCTCTTGCCAGGACAACCTTGAAGAGCCATCTCAGCTTGAGAGCTGTGGGGTCGGTCTGAGGCCTTTGTTGTGATAGATCCCAGCCTGATTTGTTCTTCTGCCCCTTCCTTCCTTGCCTGATAAACTTTCCACACTCTAACATCTCTCCTAAGGGTTTGAATGTCTAGGAACTTGATTTCCAACACTGATGAACTTTAAAAACTTCTTTTGATTTGTAACAGATTTGTCAACTTTGAAGGATTTAACATCTACCACTTTTTCATGTTTATGAGAAATATTCAAGTAAATGTTGAAAAAGTCACGTAATAATGTAATGAAAGGATGGAAAAAAATTATTTTTGTGTGTGTGTGTGTGTTAGTCGCTCAGTTGTGTCCAACTTTGCGACCCCATGGACTGTAGCCTGCCAGGCTCCTCTGTTGGTAGAATTCTCCAGGCAAGAATAATGGAGTGGGTTGCTGTTCCCTTTCCAGAGGATCTTCCCGACCCAGGGATTGAACCTGGCATTGCAGGCAGATTATTTACCATCCGAGCCACCAGAAAAAAAAATGCATTATTTGAACATGTTTTGGGATGGAACAAAAAGGAAAGTAACTTTTATAGTATGGTACACTTTTACCAATGGTATTCTGAAGTGAATGAATTACCACTGGCTTTGTTCAAACTTGGTATCACTTATGAATTTAGAAGAGTTTGCCAAGACTAATCATATCCTTGCTTGCTTCTTATACTAAGGAGTTGTGCCTATTCCTTGTACAGAGAAAGGGGCAAGCTGATTTGAGACCTAGTTATATAGTTTGCTTATTTATTTTGGTGCTGTGGGCCTTTTTCTCAAACTTAGGCTGCTTTGTTGTTCTTGATGCTGGCAGTGGTGCTTGGCAGAGGTAGGGCATGGCAACACATCTTAGCTTTAGTATATTAATACTGCAAAAGTAGCAATTTGAATGATCTATGTTAAATCTGTTTAATAGAAGGAACATTTTACGACTACCCCAAAAGCCATAAATATGTTTACTGAGAAAATACAACTTCTGAAATGTTTTTTTTTTTAATGCCAGAATTAAAGCCCTCTTCTAGGTTTTTAAAATTTTTTCCCTCAAGTTAAACCTAAATTTGATTTTCATTTTATTTATTATATTTATTTAAATAATTAATTTTGTTTGGTGTGATAATAACATTCTGATTACTTAAGAAAATGTACTTTGTAGTGATTTATACTGATACATAGAGATGAGACTTGGTGGAATTTGCTTTGAAATACTTAAAGATCAAAAGATGTAGATGAACCAAATGTGGCATAATCTAGATAATTATTGAATCTGTGTGATAGGTATTTGAAGGCTAGTTTTACTATTCCCTGCTTTTGAAACTACTGTAATAAAGAGTGTCACAAATTTAAGAGCATTAAAAAATTTTGGTATTGAATATCTTAGTAAATTACTTGCCAACAGTTACAGTTACGTATTCTCAGAAATTCCCAGAATGACTATTATGGTAATCTAAAACTAAATCTTAAATCTCAGATTATAAGTATCTTAGTTGGGGATGGGAAAAGTTAAGGAGATGGAGAGTAAAAAAGGAATTAGTAACTTTCATTACGGTGAGGAGTAGAAATGAAATTTAATCTTTATTATTTTTAGGGTCAATATAGCATCATTTAGTATTAGGGCACATGATATCAAATTCATTTAGTTACAAGACAACTTGCATTATATAAAGGAAGGTAATTCCTGTGATATATTGCTGATTAAGACTTCAAGTCAGTGCAGTGAGAAAACTTTTTGTCATGAACTATCAATTTTTAAGGTCTGAAGGTGTGTACTTTTGGGCAAGTCTTTTTGTGCATGAGTATGAAACTGGATGTAAGCTAAGCAAGTTAAACTTCTTCCCAAATACTCCCAGTTTTTACGGTATGGTCTACCAGTAAGTGACACATTTCCTCTTGATGCAAATTGCCCCTCCATTTTACTTTCTAGGGCAAGATGTATTTTTACCATTTAAGAAGTGTTATTTGATAATTTCTTAATTTTGCAGGAAGGAGTTTCCTTAGGGACATACAGTAAGTATATGGTTAACATTTGGTTCTAGGAAGCCCATGAACTTTTTCTTCCTTCCTCGTATCATTGGAGCTGCCTTCCTCATGAAGTGTAAAGAGAACCCTTTGGGAAGCTTTTGAGTATTAGGATACTTAATTGAGTGCATGAAACAAGTTTGCTGATAGACATCTTCAATAGTAGATTAAAATTTCAAATATCTTTGTTGAGGAATGGTTGGGCAATCCAATAGGTAATATGAGTCTACATGGCGGAAGTTCTTAGGAACTCAGTGGTAGTAGAATTATGAATTAATAAGTGATAGTTTTTGTGTTTTCTAGCCCGTTTTCAGTTCTCAGGATTAGGCATAGTCTAAAACCTCATCACAGGACACAAAAGATGTGTAGGGGGTAAGTCCTTTAAAGGTGCTGGGTAGCTCATGATTAACATAACTGGTGAAAAGAAAATCAGTGATGGAATGAGGGCAAGAGGTAATCCTTACTTTTCACTTAGCTTGTACAATTTGCAAATCATCGTTGTTGAGTTGCCAAGTCGTGTCCGACTCTTGCGACCTCATAGACTGTAGCCTGCAGGCTTCTCTGTCTGTGGGATTTTTCAGGCAGGAATACTGAAGTGGGTTGCTATTTCCTTCTCCAGGGGATCATTCCAACCCAGGGATTAAACCTGCATCTCCTGCATTAGCAGGTGGATTTCTTTACCTCTGACCCACCAGGGGAGCCCTTAAAATGATATTCAAATTAATGTTATTCTTCCTTTATTATATTATTTCTATAAAGTGAAACGTCTCATCTGTGATTTGGTTATTTAGTGGTTTAGCTCATATGTAGGTAAGTCAGAATAAATACTTGCTTCTTGCTCTTTGTTGTTGCTGTTGTTTAGTCCCCTTCTCCAGGGGATCTTCCTGACCCAGGGATTGAACCTGAGTCTCCTGAAAGTCTCCTGTATTGCAGGCGGATTCTTGTACTGTGGAGCCGCTGGGGAAGCTCTTGCTCTTGGGGCTTCCCCTGTGGCTCAGAGGTTAAAGCATCTGCCTGCAATGTGGGAGACCCAGGTTCGATCCCTGGATCAGGAAGATCCCCTGGAGAAGGAAATGGCAACCCACTCCAGTATTCTCGCCTGGAGAATCCCATGGACTGAGGAGCCTGGTAGGCTACAGTCCACGGGGTCGCAGAGTCGGACACGACTGAGCGACTTCACTTTCACTTCCAAACTTAATGAGGAGGTTCACTAGCATCCTGAAACTGGTTTTCTCCCTGTTTTTAAAAATGAACTCAAGAGATTTGAACTTTTTTAGGTGTGCTTTTATATTCCATTGCATTTATGCATGCTCAGATTTTCTCATCTTGGGTCACTGGAAGCCTCTTCAGGTTTGCTCCTGAGTCTCTTTATTTTATTTTATTTTTTAATAAATTTATTTATTTTAGTTGGGGGCTAATTACTTTACAATATTATAGTGGGTTTTGCCATACATTGACATGAATCAGCCATGGGTTCTGAGTCTCTTTAAACATTATCCTGATCTTTGATAGTTTCCTTGTGAAATTCCTAGCATAGGGTAATCAAAATTAATCTCTTCTAACTTATGTCACAGATTTAGAATTCACCATTTGCCCTGATCCCTTTGAACAGGAAATTGTTTTTCAGCATTATTAACTGAGTTCATTGCTTCTGTGGTTGGTTCCTGTTTCCATGCCTTTTCAGTGTATCGTGCTAGGAAATATGTATGTCTGAAGTGAAAACTTAAGTTCCTGTTGATAAATCCAATTGAAATTCAGGCCTACGGAATTTTTAATTTTAACTTTCATATCTTATGACATTTGCCTCCTTCTTACTAAAAAAAAATCAGGATTTTCAAGGACTTCAACGTTTACTTTATCCCACAATTAGACACTATCACTTTATGGTAACTATCAACACTACCAGCAACAAATATAATTTCTGAAAACAAAACAAGGATATAAGGACTAGAGTCAATTTTCTGTTTTAAAGTTTAATATTTGAAATAGTTAACTGAAATGGTTATACCATCAATTTGATAAATTACAGTTACTTGTGTTGCTTTTTATTTGTAGGCGTTTCCTTTAAATTTATATAATTATGTAAAGTATTTACATGGTTGGCAAGTTAAACGTTACAAAACAGTTTAAACCCAGAATAGATTAGTGCTATCCCAGGTCATTTCACTTTGTTCAGTCTTCTCTTCTCAAGAGGGTAACATATTTTTTAGCTTTACGCTTTATCCTTTTAAGTGTGTACACATCTCTCTTTATTCATATTTTCTATACCCTTCCTTAGATTAAGTCAAGGGTACCTTAAAGGGTTCCTGCATTGGATGGAAAGCAGGTTGGACTCTGTAACTACAGAGGCCTTGCCTTAAGGTGTTTTTATTTATTTATTTTTAAGTGCTGTGCAGCCATCACCATGAAATGATGTTAGAACATTTTAATCACCCCAGAAGTTCCATTGAGCCTACTTAAAATTAACCCCTGCTCCTGCCCCTAGACTTAGGCAACCACTATTTCTGCTTTTCTGTCATTTCTAGACATTTTATGTAATTGTTGTGCTTAGTTGCTCAGTCATGTCTGACTCTTTGCAACCCTTCGGACTGTAGCCTGCCAGGCTCCTCTGTCTGTGGGGTTTTCCAGGCAAGAATACTGGAGTGGGTTGCCATTTCCTTTTCCAGGGGAATCTTCCTGACCCAGGGATTGAAGCAGCATCTCTTGTGTCTCCTTCATTGCAGGCAGATTCTTCACCCTCTGAGCCATCAGGGAAGCCCTTTGGGTGATCAGGGAAGCCCTTATATAAATGGGATAATACAACAATGTATTCTTTTGCATCCATCTTCTTTCACCTAACGTAATGTTTCTGAAGTTCATCATAATGTGGCATGTACCAATAGTTCTCATAATTGCTGAACATTATTCTTTTGTATGAATATACCACATTTTGTTTATTCACTAGTTGATGGACATTTGGATTGTTTTTGTCTATTATGAATAATGGGCTTCCCTGATGGCTCAGTTGTTAAAAAATCTGCCTGCGATGCAGGAGACCGCGGTTTGATTCCTGGGTCAGGAAGATCCCCTGGAGAAAGGATAGGCTACCCACTCCAGTATTCTTGGGCTTTCCTTGTGGCTTAGCTGGTAAATAATCCTCCTGCAGTGCAGGAGACCTGGGTTCAATCTTGTTCACAAACATCTCTTTATATGGATATATGTCATTTGTTTTTGAGTAGGCTCCTAGGAATAGAATTGCTGGTTTGTATGGTAAGTGTATGTTTAACTTTTAAAGAAACTACCAGACTGTTTCCCAGTGTGATTTGTTATTTTATATTCTTACCAGTGATATAGAAGGGTTCTGATTTCTCCACATTTTTGTCAACTCTTGATATTATCGGTCATTTTGGGTTTATCCATACTAGTAGGTATATAGCTGTATGCCATAGTTTTACTTAATAACTATATTTGGCATATTTTCATGCTTATTAAATATTCATGTTTTATTTAGTGAGATGTTTATTCAAATTTTGTTTGATTTTTAAATTGAATTGTCTTTATTGATTTATATGAAGTTTTTAAAATATCAAGTTATAAGGTTTTTATCAGATGTATGGTTTGCAAATATTTTTTTCTCATCACTCTGTGGATTATCTTGTTTTCTTAATGATGAGTTCTGAAGCACAAGTTTTTTTATTTTTTGAATATCTGTTCTACAGTTTTTTTCTTTTTGTGCATTTGATGACACATCTGACACTGCCCAACTCAAAGTCACAGTTTTTTTCTCTTCATTTTCTTCTGCTTCTGACTTTCAGCTTAGATTTTGGTCTGTGATCTACTTTTAAGTTGGTATTTGTGTATGTTGTATACTAAGTGGAATGAATCCTCTTCCATCTTAGCAGCTTCCTATTCTCAGAGGGTAAAAACCGATAGAGCTGGGTGGTTGGGAAGCCCCAGAGCAGAACCCCACAGATTCCCACTGTCCTTACCTGAAATTCAGCAGTTTTTCATACATATATGCTTCTCAGATGGTTTTATGTCTTTGGTTGTGAAAATGACTCTTTGTCAAAAAATTTTCAGGTTTATAGTTTTTAAGGGAGAGGGTTTGCTGATTTCACCATCTATAACCAGAAGTACCTTCTGTCTCAATCTTAAATTATGTAATGTTTATGAGAAAAGAATGCTGCTTTGAGTTCATTATTATTTGTCCTGAATTGGAAACCAGTAACAGTTGTTTCTCTGGGGAGTAGGGTAGAGATAGGGACTGGATCTAGTTGTGTTCCCCTTTCTGATGTCATTTATAATTTAGGAGTTATATCAAGTTAGGCATTCACTTTTATATTATATTGCTGTACTTGGGATACTTGACCATGGTCATTTTCTATTCTGACAGAAAAATTTGAGCCCAATATTAAATTCTTTTATTTTTTTAAGCTACATTTAAATGTTCTTTTCTGTTGTCATTGTATTTTGATTTTCTGTAAAAGGATGTAATACTATTCCCTTTTTTTAAATAAATGAATATAGTTCTTTTTCATCATAACTATATCTTGGTCATCTCTTTTCTAGTTTATGATTAGTATATACAGTCAAATGGTTTGCAGTTATACTTTTTCCGTGAAGATGCTTTTGTACTGATGATTAATGAATACCCTCAAACAATGTCTGATGAGGCAAGGACTAACTTTTTTTTGGGAGCCTTGTTTATCTACCCACAAGGCCTGAAAAAATTATCAGGAAATAGTTGGCCTGTCGCTACCTAACTGAATCTTCCCTATGAAACAAAACATTCAGTTTAAGGAAGAGAAACGAGTAAGAATAAGAATAGGGATTAACTCTTGTGCTTATCTTTTTCCCAGTGTCTAGACAATTGTTGCATTATGTTGAGGTCCCAAGGGTTATAGGCCTAGTTTGTACTTTTAGTGACTGATCTTCACCTCTTTATAGCCTTTGGAGAAGAGAGTAAGAAAGTGAACCAGAATATACTGTTTTGGGGGAGAAACAGACAGAGGAACATTGAGATAAATGGGGAATGTAGCATGGAAATGAAGTGAGCTATTGAGTATTTTTCTGTTTCCTGTAAGATACATTTTTTTGTATCCTGTTTTGTTACCTGGTCTGGTGAGTTTAGTCCATCTTAAATTTTAATAGATTATTTATAATCTCAACTTTGGTATATGAAATTATAAATTTATTTTACTAAAATCTTTGCTTTCCTCCTTTTTCCCTCTTAGGACATTTGCTACAAGATCCTATTGCACCCACCAACTCAACCTGCCAACACTATGTCTGCAAAAGTTGTAAAGGCAAGAAAATGATGATGAAACCTTCATGTAGCTGGTGCAAAGACTATGAGCAGTTTGAGGAAAACAAGCAGTTAAGCATCCTAGTGAACTGCTACAAAAAACTATGTGAATATATAACACAGACTGCATTGGCACAGGATATAATAGAAGCAGTCGACTGTTCTTCTGATATTTTGGCTTTGCTTAATGATGGATCCTTGTTTTGTGAGGAGACGGAAAAACCCTCAGATTCATCCTTTACTTTGTGTTTGACACATTCCCCCTTACCTTCAACCTCAGAACCCACAACTGATCCTCAAGCTAGTTTATCTCCAATATCTGAAAGCACCCTCAGCATTGCTATTGGCAGTTCTGTTATCAATGGTTTGCCTACTTACAATGGGCTTTCAATAGATAGATTTGGTATAAATATTCCTTCACCTGAACATTCAAATACGATTGATGTATGTAACACTGTTGACATAAAAACTGAGGATCTATCTGACAGTTTGCCACCTGTCTGTGACACGGTAGCCTCTGACTTATGTTCCACAGGCATTGATATTTGCAGTTTCAGTGAAGATATAAAACCTGGTGACTCTCTGTTACTGAGTGTTGAGGAAGTGCTCCGCAGCTTAGAAACTGTTTCAAACACAGAAGTTTGTTGCCCTAATTTGCAGCCCAACTTGGAAGCCACTGTATCCAATGGACCTTTTCTGCAGCTTTCTTCCCAGTCTCTTAGCCATAATGTTTTTATGTCCACCAGTCCTGCACTTCATGGGTTATCATGTACAGCAGCAACTCCGAAGGTAGCAAAACTGAATAGAAAACGATCCAGGTCAGAAAGCGACAGTGAGAAAGTTCAACCACTTCCAATTTCTACCATTATCCGAGGCCCGACATTGGGGGCATCTGCTCCTGTGACAGTGAAACGGGAGAGCAAAATTTCTCTTCAGCCTATAGCAACTGTTCCCAATGGAGGCACAACACCCAAAATCAGCAAAACTGTGCTTTTATCTACTAAAAGCGTGAAAAAGAGTCATGAACACGGATCCAAGAAATCTCACTCTAAAACCAAGCCAGGTATTCTTAAAAAAGACAAAACAGTAAAGGAAAAGATTCCCAGTCATCATTTTATGCCAGGAAGTCCTACCAAGACTGTGTATAAAAAGCCCCAGGAAAAGAAAGGGTGTAAATGTGGGCGTGCTACTCAAAATCCAAGTGTTCTTACATGCCGCGGCCAACGCTGCCCTTGCTACTCTAACCGCAAAGCCTGCTTAGATTGTATATGTCGTGGCTGCCAAAACTCCTATATGGCCAATGGGGAGAAGAAGCTGGAGGCATTTGCTGTGCCAGAAAAGGCTTTGGAGCAGACCAGGCTCACTTTGGGCATTAATGTGACTAGCATTGCTGTGCGCAATGCTAGTACCAGCACCAGTGTAATTAATGTCACAGGGTCCCCAGTAACGACGTTTTTAGCTGCCAGTACACATGATGATAAAAGTTTGGATGAAGCTATAGACATGAGATTCGACTGTTAAATCAGTGGGTCTTTAAACCTACCTCTGGTAGGAAAATAGCTACAGTTTTACGGCAGCTATGGTTTTGTTGGTTTAACTTGCCGGAGCTCCTGCATATAGATCACTTGTATCAAGTGTTTTCATTGCTAAGTTATATGTGTTAGTGTCGGGGAAATAGTTTGCAGATAATGGAGGAGTAACCCTACAACTATATGTCCTTAGTTCTTACAGAACCTCATAGTTTGAGAACAAATGCTGATGCAACTGATTTATACAAAATGAACTTTGGCAAGGAAAATAACATTAACCTCATTGTTTATGGTCATGCTTTGTGCATAATCAAAGTTTATGATTAAATGTAAGGAAGTGGTATCTAGTCAGTCCATAAAGATTGTGCTCATATTTTGTGAAAAAGTAGCCATTAGTTTGGTCAGGAGACTCAGTGCTACCCTTCAGATGCCATTGATGTTTCTCCTGTTGAAAAGCTGATGTGTCCAGCTCAACCTTTGTACTGACATAATACCATTTCTGATCATGAAAATTGGCTACTGGTGTGTGTAGCAGTTTTTAAATCAGCAGTATTATGAAAGAAAATTTGCCCCTCATTAGAATGTTGAAAAAAATCTGTCTTTTAAAAGTGAACAGACTGAAATTCTGTCAGACTGTGGATGTTTAGCTGTTCATGCCACAAAACTCTTCTGAGTTGAATCCCATTTTTAGTTAAGTCTGACTCATTTCTAGGGGAAAAACTCCAAATCTTTCCTTCACTTTGAGCAATGTTCTAATTAGATAAATGAAGTGGAGAAGAGTAGTTTTATTCTGAAGGTAATTGAATTTAGACTATACTATGTGACAATTTAAAAAAACTATACAAATGTTTTATTTAGAAATTGGGATTTACTTAAAATAATTTTGGAATAATGCTCCAAAACTTACTCAGATTTATGCGTTATACCTATTGCCATTGGCCACTTCAAAGTGATTTTGTTTCCTCTTACAGTTCGCCGCAGGCTTTATTTTGAAGATGCTTTTTCCTTTTTTTTTTTTTTTCAATAGGGTGCTATTCGTTGTGGAGACTTCTTTATAGAGGCCTAATAAAAATGCCTTTTTATGAAGCCTGTGCATTTAGGTAGGTTTGAAGCTAGTTGGATTTTCTTTAGAATACTCTTTTGCATGTAAAGCACAAACGATGCTTCAGTTTAAATACTTGTCTTCCCTGTAATTTTTATGGGGGAGATAAGTGAGTCACAAACATTCTGTTGAAGGGAAATCTAGTCAGTTGCTTGAAAGAGCACACACAGCCCAAATAAAACAAGGACTGACTAGGTTGTAAAGAAATGACCTTATGATTTAAAAGAAGAGTTGCTGCTTTGACAGTGCTTATTTAAAGAAAAATACTGCTGGAAAATTTTCAGTTTCTACTACGTTCACCATCTCTTCTGAGATCTGACATATGCTGAAGTTATGTTTTGATTTGGCACACAGCATGTTCAATGATGGTTACTCACCTAGTACAAGACATGGAGAAGAAACCTTTGGACACAGAGCAGATGACACCTCCTTCTGTTTTGTAGTGTATCCTGGTGTCATTTTCTGTGAATGTGGTCAGGTAGAGTTGTTTTTGTTGTTGTTGGGCTTTTTTTTTTTTTGTCTCTTTTGGTGGGGTGGGGGTGGGCTAAAGCCATAGGAAGAAAAATGTGATGTATGTGTCCAGTATGTACTATTTTGTTTTTGTTTTGCAAGAAGAGTTGAACTATTTTTGATAACAAGAGTAAATGGTGGAAAATGCTTCTTAGTTGTCTTGTCTTTATTTGCTTTCCAAGTTTTGGAATTTTATTTAATTCCTCTGAGTGTTAGCAGTGTCTTATGAAACATGTATTTGCCTAAAGTTTGTAACAGTTTTACGTTGGACGCAGATGCCCTGCTATATAAACTTGTAAATCTGTTCTTTATTCACTAATGATCACTGCAAAAATGACTAGAAATAATGAGATTGTACACATGGATGATTAGAATATATTTTGCAAATCTCCCAAACTTTCTTAATATTATGATCTTAAAATTCCTTGAGTACTTTATTGCTTCCCAAGTTTGATAATCTTAGTTTCGTGTTTTTTGATGCATGGGAGGTTGGCAATATAGACAAAGTGAAAATCATTAGTATGTGAGGGCCTTGATTGTTATGTAATATTGCCAATGATGAATTCAGGTTGTTTTTAGCACAAGTTTCTCTTTTTTATGCTGGTATTCTCACTGCCACACTTTTGGAAACCTGTATTACACCTTAAATCTATCAATAAATGTTAGTTTTCTAATTCTATGTTGTAGAATACTGAGGAGTTTGGGATAGCATGCTTTGAATGGCCTGTATTATATACATTTGGGGAAGAGTCATTACTGTGCCTTGATTTTTATGTTTTTCTTTATGGTGAATTATTTTTAGGAATGCTGACCAATGGCTAACAATGGATAATGGAGAAATTATTACTGAAGTAACTGGATTTACTTCAACAGGAGTTAAAACCACCAAAACAATAACAGCATTTAATATGACTCATCTTCATTTGTTTTTTTTGATTCCTTGTAATTACCATAAATGATCCAATGATCTTTCACCTTAGGCAACAGAAGTTTTACAGCTGACAGTTCTAGAACTAATCTTTTTGATTAGTTTCCATAGGTGTACACCTCTAAACAGAGATGCAGTACAGTTCTAGGATACAGAATTTCTTCACTGTGTTCTTAGTTTTCTTAAAACAACTTGCTGGTGACTAAAGAAAAGTAAAAGTTTCACAACAGATGAAAAATAAAATTTTCCTCGTATTATAGGCAAAAAATATAAAATGTTTTAGAGAATACTAAGTTCACAGTTTAGAATTGGAATCTAAAGTGTGGATGGTATTTTTTCTCCCTCTTTGTTAAAAAAAATTTAGGTATCCAAATAACAATTACACATTCTTTAAACAATATATAAGGCTAAATTCTCCTTTGATCTTATGAACTTCTCATTCCCAAACCCAAATTCCCATCCCCAGAGGAAATGACTTCTTAGTATTAGGTGTTATCTTTCCATATCTTTCTTTATAAAGTTTTCCCAGAGGTTCAAAGAGTTACTTTCTTTGAAACTCAAGCTTGTTTATAATGCTACTCTTTCAAACATAAAAATGAGTTGCAAGTGTCATTAAAACCAAAAGTGTGTATTTGACAACTTTATTTAGTTTTGCAAAAAGGGAAGAACAAAAGTTAAATCATGCAGGCTTCTCCACCCAAACACACGGTAACATTTCCAAAGTTGAGCAAATGACTTCTCTCATTTGATCAGTCTAGAGTTTTAGAAACACTTAGAACAGTACACAATGACATAGATAAGATGCGAAAATACACATAATTTCATTAGTTTAATTACCTTGGCAGTTAATGTTATGCTCTGAAACTTACATCTCAATGATTAGCTTTAAGGTCATACCCTCAATTTAACTTTTATCAAGGAAACTTGGATATTGTAACAACTTGAAATTTCCAGTTGGGCAATAATGATTATATTCTGCATGATCTTTACCAGAAAGTCAAATATATCCTATTTTAGTTCCTCAGAATTCACATTTCTTATATTTAATACTAAGAAGGGAATACAGTGAAACACATTCTTGTTTCTGAAAATGTGTTAACTTTGGGTAACCTAAATTAAAAGCGCTTATCTTAAGTGGAATGATACTGGTAGCTATACTTTTATAATAATTACAGGCTTTTGAAACCAAATATTGACCAAAATGAAAGCAAGATGACTTCAGTAAGGAGAAACAAGGTAAAGTACAGCCATGTAGTTAAAAAAAAACAATCAAACTTGTATTGGAAAACTGAATTTGTGCTGAGCCTTAGAAATAGTTTAGATCATTATGGCTAATAAAACCTATAAACCATATCTGACTTCTAAAAAAATTTACCATTTGAGTATTTTTATCTGAAAAAAAATTTGTTTCCTTGTAAAGGCTGGATGGTGTAGATGGTAAATTTTATGTACTACAAAAATACTTTTAATCCTAATTTCCAATGTGTTTAGATTATTGCATGTAGTATTTCCTAAAAATTTAGTCACTTTAAGCTTTTCTTTCTTTGTGAGCTATTAGAAACTAAGTTTTTTCTGTAATAGTTAAATTGAATGTCAGTTCTGATCATGAAGGTAAAACAACAGGAAACCGGGAGGATACTGACAAAAGCATTGGTAAATCTATTAATAACTGTACTAGTTGATGGTGCATTTCCTAGATTCTCCTTTTCTCTACTTTTTGCCAATGTTTGATTATTTCAAAAGTTTGGCCTTCACACCAGCAAGGGAACCAATGTGGGGCAGAAAGGGAGCTATTCTGACATTTAGGACTTGTGGTTAATAAATCCAGGGGAAAACTTAATACAGAGGTGGATATTAAAAAGTTTCTTGGAGGTTTCTTTTATACTAGCAGAAATTTCCATCCTAAATTTTTAATAGTTTATTTTCAATTTGTCTTCAACAATATTGTGTGATTTGACTGCCTTGTGGTTTGCTGACAAATACAGTATTCTGTAATAACCACATCTACTACTCTAGTAAACATGAAGTTGCTTTCTTTTATGGGTAGCATCTGTTTTCTCCCATTTTTGTGATAAATACTGAAGTGGATGCAGTATTTTGAATAAGTTATTTTTCAACATGAAGGAATAATGTTGAGATTGAGGCCTTTACTGTTAGCCTAGGCTAATATTCAGTGATGAATATGTCTAGTAAGAATTTTCATATATTATTTAAGCCTTCAAGTAGGCTTTGTGATACGAAGTACAGATGGGACACTAATTTTTAGATTAATAAATCACTCAATATTTGTTACAAATATTAGATGAATTAAAAGGAAACTTTTTTCCCTCTCAATTAGGAGTCATATTCTGTACTTGTCCTCAGTTATGTTTTTCTTCAGATTTTATATAAGATCTACAGTCAGGATGGGGGAGGGTTTAGAGCTTGCTAGCAAGGTTGGAAGGCCCAGTGGTTACAATACCTGAGGATGTAAAGTGACTAGCAGTTTGGCAGGTCATTGTGAAATTACATTAACTAAGTTCAAGATCTTTGAACTCCAGTACACATACAATTAAAAGAAGTCTCTGAGATGTTTTGGCAGTGCTTTTATTACCAGGGCTAATTCAGTTCTGGAGGCCCTGACTGCTTTTTCAAGTTCCAGAATTTCTTGACTCAAGTCTTCTGAAAGTGAAGGTTTCTTCTGGGCTCCATAGGAGCCCTGATGGGCCTCAGGGATACTGGACAACAGAGGCAACTTCTGCTTTTGTGCAGAGAACCGTGCTTGGCACTGTCCCCAAGAGATCCTTGGTACATTCAGGGTGAAGAGTGCTGATTCACAGACGTTGGAAGGTGATGTATATATCATTTGCTTCTGAGGAAAAGCTCTGTAGGAGGTTTGAGGCAAACTGGAGGAGTCTCCCAAATTGGGTATGTGTATCCAGAGCTATTGCTCAAAAACGTTAAAAAGTTCCTAGTGCAGATACACACTTGCAGAAATCAAAGCTTTTAAAATGCAATATGCAAACTAGAGCATCTCTTCACAAAAAAAAATTTTTTTTAAATACATATCTCTCATGTAGACATTGGCAGCTATTCTTCATCCACTGACTGAAGCTTTCCACATTTCTCTGAAAGGCTTGAGGTCACTATTTTATTGCCTTTGTTTCCAATTTCAGAGGGAGAGGGAGGCTCCTCTGTTTCATAATCTTCAAAGGAGCTGAAAGAACAAAAATGAGTTACTGATTTTTTAAAAGTTTTAATGTTTGGATAGAAGTCAACATAGCAAACCAGACTGAAGATTAGCTAGCAAAAGTACCTGGAGTTGCTAAATGGCAACTATAAACTGAAACACCCTGGGAGAAATCCTGCCCTGGAACAAAAAACACATTCTCCCTGTTCCTTCAAGCTCAAGTTCATGTTAGAATATGTTGAAAATGTGCTGAATCAAGCTTTCCCTTGGAGGCTTTGATGGGAATGGAAGCATTATGGATTGAGGATATGAGGTCTGGAAACTATGAGCTTTTACATGAATGCTTGCACTGAAGTGGCTTCAATGCAGAGTGGGGAACTTTCTCAACTCTAATTGCTTTATAGCTTCCATGGCTTCTAAGAAATCTGTGTACACAGAGCTGATTAAAGCTTACTCTTGGATTTTGTTTCATTCTTTGCAGAATTCCACAGCATATTCCCTCTGCTCACCCCTCTTTAGAGTTCCATATCCTCCAGACTATCCCTCCTGGCTACTCCAGGCATGGATGACAAAATATTTTATCTCCTGGGAATGATGGCTGCTTCACCTGTGCAGAAATTTCTGGATAGATAATTGTTTTGTCAAAAAGTTACCAATACTGGCTGGTGACAAAAAAAAATACTAGGTTAAGACTACCCAGTAGGTGGCACTTACTCATTGAGGGTAGAGAATGTTAACATTTTTATTAAAAAGCATATCTGATGTTTGAAAAACTGCTGAGTATCAGTTGACGATCCTGTCAGAAATCATTTACAACTGTCATTTTGCAAAAACTGTCCATACTTAATTTCTGTTTTCACTCTGCCATCTCCTAGAGGCTGCAATATAACTGGTATATGATGACTAAAGAGGCAATAAGAGTAATTTTGCTTTAATGGAATTGAAGCAGGGTTGATGGAAGATCCTCCATTTCTGGGGGGAAACACTCAAAGAAAAGTTAATTCTAGAAATGCAGTTACTTATTTCCCATCAGACTGGAAGACATTTTCTTCCTCTTTGTGATCTAATCTGCTGTCTGTGAGTGCTCTCTCAATGCAGATCTATGAATGAATTAGAGTTAAGTCTGAGCTGAGACTATTCAATATTCAATAAATATTTGAGCTTCTGTTGCTAAGCATGAGCCAAATGCTAGGTATACTATGGTGAAAAAGACTGACCAGCCCCTTCCTCACAGAGCTTACAGCCTAATGGAGACCATCTGGAATAGTGGTTAAGTGGTTTAGCTTTAGAGCATGGACTTTGGAGTCAGACTCCAAAGTTGAGTTCTAATCTTAGTTTGGTCACTTAATGCTACTTTGGCCATATAACTTAACCAACCCCTCTGCCATCAGCTTCCTCAACTAATAGTTCCTACCCCACTATATATGGGCTTTACTGATAGCTCAGTTTGTAAAGAATCCGGATGCAGGAGACCCTGGTTCGATTTCTGCATTGGGAAGATCCGCTGGAGAAAGGATAGGCTACCCACTCCAATATTCTTGGGCTTCCCTTGTGGCTTAGCTGGTAAAGAATCGGCTTGCAACGTGGGAGACCTGGGTTTGATCCCTAGATTGGAAAGATCCTCTAGAGAAAGGCGTGGCAAGCCACTCCAGTATTCTGGCCTGGAGAATTTCATGGACTGAATAGTCCATGGGGTCGCGAGGAGCCGGACACGGCTGAGTGACTCGCTTCACTTCAGCCCATTATAAGGGTTGAATAGAGATTAGGTGAGAGAGAAAATACCACATTGTAACGGTGGAGAAGTACTGGGGCTTACTGAAGCAGAGTGGTGACACCTAATCCTATACTAGGGGACAGGGTTTTGTGAATTTTTTTTTTTTTAACAAAGGAGTATATGTGTTTTCCCACTAGCCTCATGTAGAAATGGAATTTTTAACAACGGGTTTGTTTCAAGCTAGTACCTAAACGTATTCCAATGCTTTGTGGGTTGGATGTAGTGGAATGTCACCTGCATTTCTTTTGTACTTTCAAGGCACCAAGAACAGTACTATACATAAAGGCTTTGGAGGAATCTTGGGTCAAGGGAGCTCATTCAGAACCTCTTGTCAGTGTGCTGATGAATCTTTTTACCCTAACTCAGTAGTTCTCAGCTGGGGTTGATTCCCCCCACCTTGGGGGTCATTTGGCGATGTCTGGAGACATATTGGCATCTAGTGGATAGAGACCAGGGATGCTGCTAAACGTCCTACAGCAGAATTACCAGCTTAAGACACCAGTGCTGTTGAGAGATCCTGCTCTAACTGGCCCTGGTACTGTCAGTGCCTCCCAGGGTTCTGGACTAAGCTCTTCTCACTTTGTTTCCCTGAGCAATCTGTCTTTCTCATGGCTTTATTATCTACACTTGTGGTTTCTAAACGTACATGTCCAGCCTCAGCCTCTTTCTAAGCCGAACACTGCCATGTATCCACCTGTCTAGTATGTGGCTCTTCCAATGTGGCAGCGTATACAAACCTGGACTCATCCTACCTACAACCCTGGTTCTCCCTATTGTAGCAAATCGTACCGTAATCCCACTCAAAGCCATAAATCTCATTACTTCAAGCTCCTCTTCCCTCCCCTCTTCAAATCCAGCGACTCCCTCCTATGACTTTGAATAATACCACATGGATACAGTCTTGGCTCTTCCTCTCCATTGCCACTAATTGAGTAAAGGATGTTATACTTTCTTGCTTGGATTACTGCAATAGTTTTCTAACAATTGGTCTTCCTGTTTTTGCTCCTATCACATAGCCTTTGCTCCTGCCATACCAGACTGTTTACAGTGTCAGAACAGATCTTGGGACCTAACACCACAATAGGTGTTTTTCAGGGGCCTGCAGTGCCCTCCCTCCTTGGTTAACTTGTGCTCATATTTTAATCTGAGATATCATTTAAAAAGTTCTTGATTTCCAGTGCCTGAGCTTCCACCATCTCGTACTTAGATGTCTGTAATGGCTTCCTTATTTGTCTCCTCATCTCTGTTCTTGCACCTCTCCAACCTAGCAGAGTACTACCTTAACTTTTTTCAATAGCTCCCCCAGGCCCTGCATGATCTGACCCTTGCTAATCTTTCCAGCTATGATTCCCTCTGTTTCTCACTATACTCCAGCTATACTGGCTTTTTAAAATGTCCTCAACACCATTTCCTGCCTCAGAGCCATTGCACACATTTACCCCTCTGCCTAGAATATTTCTCCTCCCTGCTTTTTGCATAACTTTGCTTCTCAAATTTTTACGTTCTCATCACCTTAGAAAGTTCTTCCCTCAGCTCCCTAAGTTGCAAGCCTCTATTACTGGTTTACCGTGTTTATTTTTCGTAATTATATAATTAAATGTGTCATGCCAGGTAGCTCAGATGGTAAAGTGTCTGCCTGCAATTCGAGAGACCTAGGTTCGATCCGCGGGTTGGGAAGATTCCCTGGAGAAGGAAATGGCAACCCACTCCAGTACTCTTGCCTGGAAAATTCCAAGGATGGAGGAGCCTGGTAGGCTACAGTCCATGGGATCGCAAAGAGTCGGACACGACTGAGCAACTTCACATACATATGCCCACTCAAATGTGAAATGTCCATTTTGTAACGCACTAACATCCTTGGGTTATAGTATAGTGACTGACACTAGCTGCTTAAAATGTGCTGTTGAATGAAAAACAATGTCTTAGTGCTCTTTTAAAATAATGTATTGAGTTGTTGACGAAGGCTGGAGTCAGTAAAATGGTGAGGGTACAGAAGTCATCTTGAAGTCACCAAAGTCTTTATCTTGCTCTCCAGGAATTCCTGAGGGAGAGAGAATGTTGACTGATTGTCTTCTAAATGACCACTTCCAGGCTTACTTGCAGGTCAATGGAATTCCTCTGGGCTCAAATGAAATTATTTTATGATGTATTGCCTGTTCATTTAATTGGCCATTTTAAATTGAGTAGAGGGGTCAGAGGATTAAAGAACTCAGGGTTCACAAGAAACCCTAGGCATCAAATTGAGCACAGATTCTTTAATTGAGTAGTACCAGTATTGTTAGCATAAGGGAAAATAATGGTTCATGTATTTTTTTAAAAACTTTATTTTGTATTGGGGTATAGCCGATTATTGATGCTTTTGAATTGTGTTGGAGAAGACTTTTGAGAGTCCCTTGGACTGCAAGGAGATCAAACCAGTCAATCCTAAAGGAAATCAGTCCTGAATATCCATTGGAAGGACTGATGCTGAAACTGAAACTCCAATACTTTGGCCACCTGATGCGAAGAACTGACTCATCTGAAAAGACCCTGATGCTGGGAAAGATTGAAGGCGGGAGGAGAAGGGGACGACAGAGGATAAGATGGTTGGATGGCATCACTGACTCGATGGACATGAGTTTGAGTAAGCTCCGGGAGTTGGTGAGGGACGGGGAAGCCTGGCGTGCTGCAGTCCATGGGGTCACAAAGAGTCGCACACGACTGAGCAACTGAACTAATAGCTGATTAACAATGTTGTGACAGTTTCAGGTGAACACAGAAGGAACTCAGCTCTACATATATGTGTATCTATTCTCCCCTAAAACCCCCTCATCCATGATGCCACATAACATTGTGCAGAGTTCTGTGTACAATAGGTCCTTGTTGGTTATACATTTTAAACACTGTAGTGTTTACAGGTTCATGTATTTTTGCTAGCAATATGGTAGCCTTTAGAAACCCGTGTCCCTAAGTTTCCCCTTTTAGAAACTGTGTCCCTAAGTAAGTTTCCCATTTCAGATGAGCAATTTCTGGGGAAACGTATTAAGGCTAGTCCTGCAGATTCCTGGGATTGAAGTATAATAGCTGGAACGAACAGAAATAATGACTGGCACATATGTGGTCTGACAAAGGATTTGTATGCAGTTTTAGGATGTTGTCTGGGAGTTACGGTTTGATTCCAGTTTGGGGATTCTGACTATTTACAGGGGCAAAGGGATAGAATATTTGATTCAGGGTTCGTCTGAGGAAATCTAAGATACATGATAGCTATAAGCATAGAATAAAATGTTAACTAGTCCTCTTAATTTGAAGTCTATATTGCTGTAGAAATAGGAGTAGATGAATTTTACCCTTATACTTTTAAGAACAGATATCCTAAGCCATTTACATAAAATGAATTACCTGAAATACTTTAGAAGTTGGATATTTGGTTCAAAGAATTTCCTTATTGAGCCATTCAATCACTAGAAAATCTTTTGCTTCAAATTTTGTTAAAATTTCCTAATACATACCATTTACTTTTTTACCTTAGAAAGTTGATCCTATTTATTTTTTGATGGCTGAGGATCTCTTGCAGTTCTAGGTCATGAGCCATCAGTAATTCTTTATTTTGGCTGTAGATATTATAAAAATTTTGGATTAAATATATTCTAATTATGAACTTGAAGGGAGGGACAGAGTTCAATTCATTTTTATTACCAGCCACAGTGCCTGGCATAAATTAGATACCAGTGCATATCTACTGAAATAAATTAAAATTTATTTAATTTTAAAATTCTCTGGCCTTCTGACTGACCTTCTGCAGTGTCTTATTTTCCAGTGCTAATTGAAGTATATGTACATCTCATATAAATAGTAATTCAATATATGTTTATATTTAACATAAAGGAGAAATTCACCTTTAAAAACATCCAGTGGAAAATAATTCTAAATTATCTAAATGTCTGAAGATAGGGAATATGGATGTGTTACTGCTTGAGAGAATGCTCTGAAGCATTAAAAGTCATGTTTTTGAACACACTAGTAACATTAAGCATCAAAAAGAAATACACCAAAGTATATATAGTGGTTATCTCTGGGTGACTGAACCAAGGATGATTTTAATCTTTTTATATTTTTCAACTTTTCTTCAGCAAAGCCTGTCTTTCTCTACTAATCAGATAAAGACTCAGAAGAGAAAATTGTGTTTAGGTTAATCAAATGTAAAGCTGTTGGTGAAATACCAGAATATCCTGTAAGAAAATATTTTTAAGATAATGTAAAAGGCTCTTAACTAAAAATCTGAAGTAATCAAGTTTTTGTCAGACTGGTAGAGAAGATTGTTTCTAATTAATACAGGTCCTAGTTCCTTAAGATAGCAACATGGAGGACCCTTTAGCCTATTTTTCACAATTCTTGTGGCATTTTAAACTTTATTGCAAAAACCATAAGAAAGGTAATTATAAATTAATTGGGTTTCATAACTTGTTATCTTCATGTATGTGACATGCTTAGTTGACCAGGGGTATGTAACTGTTACCCTGTCTCTGGCTTCCCCTATGACCTTGGCTGAATTTATACAAATGCTGTTGTATGCTGTTATCATGCTGTGTGCTAGATGGGGTAATTCACAATGTTTGCAAATTCATACCTAAGGAGACCCTTGGCCCTCCTTCACCTCAGTAAAATATGGAGTCATACTGCATTTCTCATTTTTTCATTACTAGGTTGCTTACTGAAGGCATTACCCAGGCAACAGCCTTGAGTCAGGGGGTACAGGCACTTGGCCCAGAGGTGGCCTGTGATGTGAAATGGTAAAGTAGAGAATTTCAAGTTGTTTCTGGAAGGTCAAATTGTCTAGGCTTCTGCAGTTATCCTTGTAGTGAGGGTGGCTTCCAGATTAGTGCTACCTTCTGTGCCACTCAGTAAACATTTGTTGAGGCTCTCCTACCTCCCGAATAGTTTGCCCAGTGCTGGGGCTACAGGATGAATGAAACAGGTGCTTTGCCTTAAAGGAGCCTGTGTTCCAGTGGAAACACAAACAGGTCCATTTTCCCCAGCATTTATATGCCAGATACTGTTAGTTAGATACTGTTAGAAATCTCTTAATTCTCATGCAACATATGTTCACTGTGTGTCAACTGTGTGCCATGTTCTGGGAATGAAGGGGAAAGAGGCAGTGGAATGCTAATGTGCTGCTGCTAAGTCTCTTCAGTCGTGTCCGACTCTGTGCAACCCTTGACGGCAGCCCACTAGGCTCCCCTGTCCCTGGGATTCTCCAGGCAAGAATGCTGGAGTGGGTTGCCATTTCCTTCTCCAAGCTAATGTACTACCTGACTAAATTCTAGTTCAGAGAGGTAATGTAATGTGGCCATGATCACAGAAGTGGTAATAATAATTGTTATTGTTTAGTTGCTCAGTCGTGTCTGACTCTTTTGAGACCCCATGGACTGTAGCCTGCCATGGGATGACAGTTGACATAGCCTGCTCCTATGTCCATGGGATTTTCCAGGCAAGAATACAGGAGTGGTTGCCACTTCCTTCTCCAGGGGATCTTCCCACCCAGGGATTGAACCCGTGTCTCCTGCACTGCAGACATTCTTTACTGTGGAGCCACTGGTGAAATATGGTACTAATAATAGCCATTGTTTATTGATTACACATTTCCCCAGTGGTAAAGAATCTGCCTGCAATGCTGGAGACTTGCAGGAGATGTGGATTTGATTCCTGGAAGTAGAAGATCCCCTGGAGAAGAAAATGGCAATCCACTCCATATCCTTACCCGAGAAATCCCATAGACAGAAGAGCCTGGTGAGCTATTGTCCATGGGGTCGCAAACAAGAGGGACATAACTGAGAGACTAAACATCAACAACAACAAAATTGACTACATAGGCACTGTGCCTAAGAACATAATATATTATGTATGTTGTCTTGTTTGAAACAGTCTGGTGTGGCAGGTGGTATCCTCATTGGATAGGGAATGCTGAGGCTTAGATGACTAGTAAGTGACAGCAAGGATTTGAACTTAACTAAATTTGTCTGACTCCAGATTCTGTGGTTTTTAACCATGATGTTATATTGTATAATATCTCTTCCTCTTCAGGGAGTAGTAGTAATAGCTACTATTTGTCAGGTATTTATATCAATACTATGTGATAGGTGTTTATAGAAATATATTATCATTGATTCTTACAACCACCTTGGAAGGTAGTTGAAACTGAGCCGCAAGGAGTCAGATAACCTGCCCAGCTGGTGAGTAAGGAGGCAGAATCAGATCTGTCTGGCTCTTTCCATGGTATTACTCTTCTTCCTCCCTTTCTAATATTTGATTCTGGTAATTTCTGTTTGACAAACTCACCCTGACTTATTTGTAATTCCTTTTGAGATGAAGCCCTAGGTAACATACCCTTGGAATTCTGGATCTGGCCTTGCTTTTGAACTATGTCAGTCAGTTATTAACAACTGTAAACAGGCCTTTCTTTTCTTGTGGTGACATTCCAGGGCTCACTCTACAGGCTGCGGCTGTTAAGGCTTCTCCTCTCCCCCTGAGACCTCATCACCCACATGGGCTTTGTGCAGGCTTTATCTTATCTCCCACAACATGAGAAGAGGGGTGTCCAGCAGAAGCCTCTCATATGCACTGGTCGAATTTCACTACAGCTGGTCTCGGCATCTCCTCTTGTGACCCCTCCTCACCTGCATTTCTGTCTGCATCCCTTTTTCTCCTCTGTCTCCCTCCACACACACACTGGGACCTTCTTTGAGCACCACCACAGCTCGAAAAAAATTTTTACTTGACACAATAATTCTCTTTAGCTGCCATCATTTTCTTGTCTCTTCAGTAAACTTCTAAGTGTTTAGATCTGCTATCTCTTTTTCTCCTTCCTCTAAAGCAGGTTACAAAACAGTATGTTGTATCAAATTCCATTTTTGTAAAACAAATTACTTATCTATTAATATTTGCAAAGAAGTGTCTAGAAGCATACTCCTAAATGATGTCAGGCTATCTCTGGGTGGTGGATTTTAGGTGAAGATTTTTATCTTCATTTCTACTCTTCTGTAGTGAATACATATTACTTATGTAAGCAGATAAAGGAGAAAAATAACTTTTCCTATTTATTAAAATAGTACATGTTCATTATACAAACATTATAAATTATAGAACAGAATAAAAAGCCAAATTACTTGCAATTCTACAGCCCAGAGTCAGTCACTGTTAATATTTTGGAGTCTTACCATTTAGCTCATGTATATATTGATATACATTTGTAACATTGGGATTGTATCACAATTTTGTAAACTTGATTTTTCCGTGTTATGTTTTTGTGCAACACTTAGTTTAGATGTCTGCATAGTATGACACAGATATTAATACCATGACTTATTTAACTATTATTGTACATTTGTGTTGCTTTGAATTTTTTAATTTTACAATTTAGTTAGAAGAGTTCTATCTAAACTTCTGATTATTTACAGTAGATACTCAGAATTGGGAGTTAAAGGGTATGAATTCAGGCTTTTGCAGCATATTGTCAAATTAATTTCCATGTAGTTTGGGCCAATTTGCTTCTACCAGCAATATCTGTTAACGACAGTGTGTTGGTTCTATGAGAGAGCAGTAAAGACACTTTAACTGCATCTGCCTGTTTCTCCTGCTAAGGCAGGGATCCTGTGTTCATCAGTATCCAATAATGCTTAGTGTATAGAAGGAATGCAAACACTTATTGAATTAATATTGTCTTTTAAAAAATTCCTGCCAGTTAATCTCAACTTTTTTCGGTGCTTGCTTTTTACAAAAATTTTCAGTTTAATTTACATATCACAGAATTCACTCATCTTAAGTGGAACTCACTGCAGTATTCTTGCCTGGAGAATCGCATGGAAAGAGAAGCCTGGCAGGCTACAGTCCATGGGGTCACAAAGAGTTGGACGTGACTGAAGTGACTGAGGACACACAGTGAAGTTTTACAATTGTGCAATTATCACAATTCAAATTTAGACTACTTTCATCTCTCCATCTGCCCCTCCTCTCCCTGTGTTTGTTTGTATTCATTTTCTACTTTTTTTATGGAACCTAGGCAACCACTGATCTGTTTCATGGCTCTATAATTTTGCCTTTTCTAGAAATTTCATATAATGGAATTATGTGGTCTTTGGTATCTGGCTTCTTTCATGTAAAATGGTATTTTTTTGGATTCATCTGTGTTGCTGCATGTATTAATAGTTCTTTTGTTTATTGAGGTATAACTGACAGAATAAATTGCTTATATTTAAAGTGTACAATTAATAAGTTCTGACTTTTGTATACACTTATAAAACATCATATTGAGATCATGAAAATATCCATCCCTCCCACAAAAGTTTCCTCCTGCCCCTTTATAATTACTTTTGCCTTACCAAGGTAACCACTGACTTGCTGTCATTATAGATTAGAATGCATTTTCTAGAATTTTCCATAAATGGAATCATACAAGATTGGAATATATTTTTGTCTAGCTTCTTCCACTTCACTTGCAATTCATCCATGTTGTGTCAGTCAATAGTTCATTCTTTCTATTGCTGAGGAGCATTCCGTTATATGGATATACTGTATTTTGCTTATTAATTCACCAGTTTAGTGGATATCTGGATTATTTTCAGTTTGGGGCTACTATGAATAGTGCTGCTATAAACATTCATGTACAAGTCTTTGGGTGAACATTTTTCCTGGGTAGATTCCTAGGAGTGGAATTGCTGATTCATATGACAAATGTTTGTTTAACTTTTTAAGAAATTGCCAAACACTTCCAAATAGGTTACATAATTTTACATACACATCAATCCAATATATGAGGGTTCCAGCTTCTTCACATCATTGCCAACTGGTGGTTTTAGTTGTTCTAGTGGCTGTGTATGTATCTCATTGTGGTTTTAATTTACATTTTCCTAATGACTAGTGATGTAGGACATCTTTTCATGTATCTATTTGCTGTTGGAACCTCTAATTTAGTTATTGTTTAACCAAATTTTTGTCCATTTAAAAAATTAGGTTGCCTTTTTTATTAGTGAGTTTTAAGTTCTTTACATATTCTGGATGGAGTCCTTTATCAGGATGTTTTGGAAATATTTTCCCCCAGTGTGTCTTTTTCATTTTCTTAATGGTGTCTTTGAAGAGCAATACTTTTTAATTTTCAAAGAAGTCCAGTTTATCAATATTTTATTGCTTTTGCATAACTCAGGGTCACAAAGATTTTCTCCTGTGTTTTATTCTAAAAACTTTAGGATTTCAACTCTTACATTTATTGAGATTATTATTATTATTTTGGCTGTACTGTGCAGCTTGAAGGATCGCAGTACCTCGACCAAGGATTGAAACTAGGCCATGGCAGTGAAAGCACCAAATCCTAACCACTAGACAACCAGGGAACTTCAGATAATTATTTTTGTATATGGTGTGAGATATGGATTGAGGTTTTCTTTTTTTTTTTGCAGAAGGATGTCCAATTATTTCAGTATCATTTCTGATAAGACTACCCTTTCTCCTTTGGTTGAAAATTAATTGGTCGTATATATGAGCATCTATTTCTAGAGTGTTTCATTGATTGTGTATACCTAGCAGTTCTGCGACTTCCCTCATGGCTTAATTAGATGGTTAAAGAAACTGCCTGCAATGCAGGAGACCCAGGTTTGATCCCTGGGTTAGGAAGATCCCCTGGAGAAGGGAATGGCTACCGACTCCAGTATTCTTGCCTGGAGAATTCCATAGAGGAGCCTGGTGGGATACAGTCTGTGGGGGTCACAAAGAATGGAACGTGACTGAGTGACTAACACACACATACTTACCAATTCTACAGTGCCTTGATGGTTGTTTGCTTTATAATAAGTTTTGAAATCAAGTAGCCTAGGTCCTTCAACTTTGTTCATTTAAAAAAGTGTTTGGCTATTCTAGGTATTTTGCATTTCCATATAAATTTTAGGATCAGTTTGCCAGTTTTAACAAAAGCCTGTAGGGATTTTGATAGGGAGTGGGTTAAATCTGTAGATCAATTTGGGGAGAACTGACATTTTAAAAATACCGAGCTTTCTAATTCTATTGTTATAATATTATTTGGATCTTCCTTAATTTTTATAAACACTATTTTGCAGTTTTCAGTGTGCAAGTGTGTTCTTTTGTTATATTATTTATACATATATAAAAGTGTGTTCTTTTGTTATATTCCTAAGTGTTTTTCTCTTTGATGCTGTTGTGAATAGTTATTTTTATTTGAATTTCTCTATTTGATTGTTCATTACTAGTACATGGAAATACAACTGCTTTTTATATATTTAGTTTGTATTCTGAAAAAAAGTGAAAGTGTTAATTGCTCTGTCGTGTCTGACTCTTTGCAACCTCATGGACTATGAGGTAGCCCACCAGGCTTCTCTGTCCATGGAATTATCCAGGTAAGAATACTGGAATTGGTTGCCATTCCCTTCAGGGGATCTTCCCGACCCAGGGATCGAACCCACGTCTCCCACATTTCAGGCAAATTCTTTACCATCTGAGCCACCAGGGAAGCTGAGACCTTGCTAACGAATTTATTAGTTCTGGTAGCTTTTATGCAGATTTCTTCATATTTTCTACTTAAAGTATATATAACCTAGGGATAGATTTACTTCTTTCTTTCCAGTCTGAATACCTTTTTTTTTTTTTCCTTGTCTTAACGCACAGGATAGGACCCTCAGTTACAATGTTGATTAGAAATGGAGAGGAACAGAAGCGTATTTGCCTTGCTCCAGATCTCAGTGGGAAGGCATTCAGTTTTTCACCATAAGTATAATGTAAATAATGTAATTATAGATGTCTTCTATCTGGTTAAGAAAGTTCCTTTCTATCCTTACTTGGGTAAGAGATACTTTGAATGGATGTTGGATTTTGTCAAATGGCTTTTTTTGTGTCTATGGAAATGATCATGTACTTTTTGTCCTGTGTTGTATTAATATGGTTTATTATATTAGTAGATTTTCAGATGTTAAGACAGCCTTCCATTCCTGGGGTAAACCTACTTAGAGTGTATAATCTTTTTTATATGTTGCTGGATTTGATATTTTTAATATTTTGTAAAATGTTTTATATTGGTATCACAAGGGATATCGGTATCTTTGTCTAGCTTTGGTATCAGGGTAATACCAGCTTTCTAAAATTAGTTTTGAAGTGTTCCCTCCTACTATTATTTTCTGAAAATATTAATGAAAGGATTATTTTTTTCCCTTAAATATATGACAGAAATTTCCACTGGAACCATTTGGACCTAGACTTTTCTTTTGGGGAGAACTTAATAACTTATTTAGTGTCTTGATATGGCCTATCCTGATTTTCCATTTCTTCTTGAGCTGTTTTCTTTTTTTAATAAATATAATTAAATTTATTTAAGTTGATTTTGATAATTTGAGTTTTCAGATGATTTTGTCCCATGTCATCTAAGATGTGAAACTTATTGAGATAAAGCTGTTCATAATACTCCTTTATAAGTAAGTTCTGTAGTATCTATAGTGATGTATCCTCTTTTATCCTGATTTTAATTTATTCCTTTCTCTTTTCTTCTAAAGCTTTCTATTTTAAAATCTTTTCAAAGAACCAGCTTTTGATTTCATGAATTCTTTCATATTATTTTCCTATTTTCTATTTCATGGATTTCTACTCTGATCTTTATTATAGCCTTCTTCCTACTTATTTTGGGTCTGATTGGCTCTTACTTTTGCTAGCTTAAGATGGAAGCTTATCTTACTGATGTTAGAACTTTCTGGGTCATAAACATTCCTCTAAGCACTGCTTTAACTGCACCCCATACATGGATTTTCATATCATCTTTTATTTTCATTTGTTTCAGGATAACATCAAATTTCCCTGCAGTGTCTCCTTTGACCCATGTGTCTTTAGGAATGTGTTATTTAATCTCCAAACATTTTGGGGTTCCTAGATTTCCTTCTGTTATTAATCTGTAATTTTATCCTATTATGATCAGACAACATACCTTATTTGAATTTACTGAATCTTTTTTTTTCACCTAACATATGATCTTTCCTGAAGAAGTTCCATGTGCATTTGAGAAAAATGTATATTTTGCTACTGTTTTGTAGAGTATATATGCTGGTTAGATCAAATACACTGATGGTGTTGTTCAAGTCTTCTGTGTCCTTAGTGATTGACTCTACTAGTACCAACTACTGTAAGAGGAGTGTTGAAATCTCCAACTATTAATTGTTGAATTGTTTGACAACTTTTGTTTTATGTATTTTGAGGCTGTTGTTAGGTACAAATAACATTTAAAATAGTTATATCTGGCTACTACATTTTAACTGTTGGTGAAGTGGAAATTTTCATTATTTCCTGGTGAAATTTCTATCTTTTGATGTTTTAGAATTGGTTAGTCATGTTCTTAACTACTGATTTTGAAGACTCTAATAATGAAAGAACATTATTGATCATATGATTCAACCCTATGCCTTTTGATTGTGATATAGAATTTGTCACTTTTAAAATATACTCAAATCTATAAATAATTCTCTTATAAATTTCTCCCATCATTTTTTTGCTTTTGAAGTCTTTATTTACATGCAGCTATTAGCTTAATATGTACTTTTTTCAGTCTGCAGAGAGTCAACATTTTACTGACTAGACTTTTCTTGACACTATATTGGTTTGTATAAATCTTCAGTTTTGGCATGGATCCTATAAGGAGTTTAGTTACAATAGCTTTGGATTATGCATCCCCTGTGCCCTACCATACCTTTGATTCTTTTCAGAACTCACTTCAGTTCTTTTGTATTTATTGTTCAATGTGAGTTTCAGAATTAGTTGATCAAGTTCTATAACATATTTGGGGGGATTATATAAAATTTTAACATGGAGAATGATCTTTGTAATTTTTAGTGAAATTTTATATTTTCATCATATATATTTTCAAGTCACTTTTTTTGTTGCTATCACAAATGGGATTTTCTCCCTATTCTATTTTTAGCTGGTTATTTTTGAGGTATAGGATTAATACCCTTTACCCATTAAGGAGGTGCTCTTTTTAAGTTTGCTTAGTTTCATTTTTTCCAAATTAGAAAATATATTTTATCACATGCCTTCAAAGAATCAGTCTATATTTTCTTTTCTTTTCTTTCTCCTTTAATCTGTTAATGACAGATTTTGTAAAGTTGAACCACTTGCAATCTTGGGATAAAACCAACTTACTTATGATGTATTCTTTTATATATGTTGGTAGATTTGACAAGTTAATCTGTATTTCAGTTTTAATATCTGTAAAATAGGGGTAAAGCATCTACAAGATATGAGTTTTGTGATTAAAATGAATTAAATATTCAGAATAGTGCTTGGCACAGAGTATGTTTTGTGGTTGTGTATGTATAAATTAATAGATTTATTTTTTGTTTGAAATACAGTTGTTTAACTTCTTTTCATGAACTTTATTTGGGTCTATTTTGTCATCCTTTTTCATGCATCTTGAGATGACAGCCTAATTTATTTCTTTCTTTCTTCAGATTACTACTTTTCCCTTGTTTATATCCCACAGATTTTAATAAATATAATGCTTTTATTGCCTGGTTCTAAATAAACCTGTAATTGGTTTTTTGATCTTCTCTGTAGCTTAACGGTTATTTTAAGATATTTAATTTTTCAAAATGTTATTTTTAACTTTCCAGATATATGCATTTTTGTTGTTGCTAATTTCATAAGTAACAGATATGACCTATATGTTAGTAATTTTTAAAAATGTGATATCTTTCATGCCTTAGTAAACAGGCACTGTATTGTGATGGTTCCATATCTGTTGGGTACCAAATCTATTTTTTAGTACCTCTATGAACGTTTACTAATTCTGTATTCTTTATGAATTTTTTGTCCTATTTGATTTGTTGCATTTTATATGACTATGGGATTGTCAGTTTTTCTTTTGTATTTCTATCAGATTTGCTTTTTGTATTGCATAAAGTTGGTGACTTATTTTCATGGCCAACTGCTAAAATACTGATGTTTCTTTTAAAGCTTTCAATTCTATTTGTCTCATAAACATTGCTATACCTGATTTCCTCTTATTTACTATTTATTTATTTGACTGTTGCCTCTGTGTTAGGTATGAATCTAAAGAATAGTATACAGTTGGATTTTTAATCCATTCTAAGTTTTGTAATTCATACTATATCTGGACTTATTTTGTCTATTTATTTTTGTCTCCTTTTTTACTGTAGTGAACATCTGCTGTTCCTTTACCAGCACAGCGTTTCCCCTTTTTTGACCGTATGTTCAAATTTTCCAAATTTTCCTTGAGAAAACACGTGGTTTGGATGAACTTGAACTTCTGTCCAAGCTAATTTCTAGGTCTGACTCCTTCTAGAGCTGGTTCAGGGACTAGACCCAAAACAGGCCAGTTACAGCCAAACAAGTCCTGGGCTTTTGTAGAATCTGGTGGGAAAGAGACTTGCTCTTTTATTTGAACAAGCTCCGGGAGTTGGTGATGGAGAGAGAAGCCTTGTGTGCTGCAGTCCATGAGGTTGAAAAGAGTTGGACACGACTGAGTGGCTGAACAGAATGGGGCCATACTGCTCTAAGATTCCATTCTTACTGCTTTTGTCTTTCCTTTAAGAGTAGGATGGGATGTATAGGGTTCAACCTACCTGGATTGAAACTTTTTGCTCTTGGTTTCAGTCAAATTAAGGTATGGATCATCTTTAAGTACTGCTCCCTTATCTGTGGCAATTAACTTTCTCATCTTCCGGCAGAGAACCTAAGCTCTGGCTCCCTCTTCAATCTGATTCCATCTATTGTCCTGTTAGTCCACTGAAAGTTTCTCTTCTTACTTCAGGTGATGCTCTGTATTTCTTATTTTTATATGGCATGAGAGACTGAAAACTATAGGATGCTTTACCACCTTGAAATGAGAAGCTACTCTATATTATTGTAATACTTTTGGGAAGTCGACTGAAGTTTTGTTTGTGGCCTAATATTTATTTTGTAAATAGTCTCTGGACAATATACCACAAAAATATTTTCAGGGAATAATTTACTATGGATGCAAATAACAGGTTTCAAGTTCTCCTTTTTTTTCCTTTTGGAGTTTTTGCTTCAAAAATTTGATGTTATCAGGACAGCTTTTTGGGGATGGTTAGTTCTTTTTTTTAAAGTCTATTTGGCTGCTACGGGTCTTAGTTGCAGCACGTGGGATCTTTAGTTGCAGGATCTTTTTTATTTTCAGTTGTGGCACAGTGGCTCTTAGTTGCAGCATGCAGAATCTAGTTCCCAGACCAGGAATTGAACCCAGGCCCCCAGCACTGGGATTGTGGAGTGTTAACCACTGAACCACCAGGGAGGTCCCTGTTTAGTCTTTTTAAATTCAACTTTTGTTACCATTCTATAATGGAATTGTTTTCTTTTTATAAGTGAGTTTGTTCCACTTACATTCACTGATCAAAAAGTATTTATTTTAGTTCTGTCATCTTTATGCTGCATGGTGTGTGTTTTTCTTTTTTGTGCATGCATGTTTTCTGATTGAATTAGAATATTTAGAGTCTGGCTTTGGTTTTTCAAGTGTTTAATTAATAGTCTTAAACCTCAACTTATCAGCTTTAGAGGGGAGCCATTGAGGACCTGCTAATGAAACTTATACATATGTTTCTTCCTCCTCTCTACATCCCACTTTGAGTTATATTATTTTTTCCAGAATGCTATGTTCTGACCCTATCCTTTATATTGAAATGGACTGAACACTCACTGTTATTTCTTTTCCATGGTCGCTCCATTTCTGGGCTCCTTATTTTGGCTCATCTCTTTGTTTTATGATTATGCCCTTTTTAAACAAGAGCTCATGGGTGCTTTATTCCTTTCAGTTTTTATAAAATTCCCATTTGTGTTCTCATGCTTGAATGTCATCTTGAGTTAGTATAAAACTTTAGGGTATAGAATTTCTTTCTCTGAGAGAGTTATAAATATTGCTTCATGATCTTTTCCAGTATTCATTTTTACTGTGGCAGTCTCTGAGGCAAGGTTGATATTTTTTCCCCTTTACATGGTGACTTACATTTTTAAAAAGCTGAAAAAGTCCCCCAAATAATCTTTGAATTTTGTTAAATTCACCACACATCTATGGGGCCAGTCATTATCATATGGTGTGACTTCTGACCTTTCAGACTCAGGTCTTTTATTTCAAAAAAGCTTTTTATTATCTTTGAATTTTTTTTTCTACTTCATTTGTTCTACTATCTAGTATGTATAAGTTAGATCCCTTTTGTTTTCCTTACATATACCAATTTTCTTTATGATACTTTATTTTGTTCTTTTCTGTTTTACTTGATCTTTTAAGGCCTTTTTTCATATTCCTGTTTTTTCTTTGATGGTCAATAATTATACACCCACAAAATGATTTTTTAATGGTTAAATGGGATTGCACTAGTGTACATGTATGATAATTTTATTAATCTTATTACTTAGATTGTCTCTGGTTTTCACTATTATAAACATCTGCACATGTTCTTAACGGTAGTGATGGGTATCTACGTCATTTCTTACTGGCTTCTCTCAAATTCTCCTGTGTATTTGTAAGTTTGCTATCTGTTTGCTCTGTGTGTGTTTTCGTGTGTGCTCAGTTGTGTCAGACTCTTTGCGACCCCATGGATTGTAGCCTGCCAGGCTCCTCTGTTCATGGAAGTTTCCAGGCAAGAACACTGGAGTGGGTTGCCATTTCCTACTTCAGGAGATCTTCCCAACCCAGGAATCGAACCCACATCTCTTGTGTCTCCTGTACCCGCAGGCAGATTCTTTACCACTGTGCCACCTGGGAAACCCTATCTGTTAGCTACACCCTAGAAATTTATCCCACATATGTATAAAATGACATATATATAAGATTATTCACTGCAACCTTATATCTCTTTAATATTTCACTATTTTCACTATAATGTCTGTGAACAGAGGAATATAAGATAATGGTATAACTATACAGTGGAATATTATGCAGTTGTAAAAAACTTAGCACATTCACTGAATATATTTATGGAATAATCTCCAATTTATTTATTTGTTTTTCCTCCAATCTTCAGTTATTCTTTTATTAATTTTTTCATACACTCAGGGATCCCTAGATATTTATGCTGCCTCATTTATACCTCAGTGATTATAAAATACAAGTATTTAGTTCACCATGCTGTTCTCCCAAGCTTTGTTGTTACTGTTTTTAGATTTATTGAAGTTTGATACAAAAAGCTGGACACACTTACTGAATACAACTTGATGATTTTGGAATATGCATATATCTGTCATATCACTACAGTCAACGCACTAAATATATCCATTACTTCCAGACATTTCCTTGTGTTCTTTTTTTTTTCTTTTGTAGGAACACTTAACATAAGATCTATCTTCTTAATATATTTTAAACTGCACAATACCATATTTTAACTATAGATACTATGTTGTACAGCAGGTCTCCAGAACTTATTTTATGTAACAGAAACTTTATAAAAAGTGTGGAAAAAGCTGGGAACCAAATAATGAGTATGCTACCATATGTGTAAGAGAAAAAAAAGAAAGAAAAAAAATGTATATGTGTATTTGCTTTTATACACATACACATATGTATAAAGAGTGTGTGTGAGAATGGGAGGGAACAGGATGGAGCATCCTTGGAAAGGCACATAAAGTGATAATAGTGGTTGCTTCTGGGAGAACTGAGTAGCAGGAAACTTACTATTTATTTTTTAATTTGAATATTAAATGAATATACTGCCTATTCAAAAAAGTATTACATTAATAATAAGGATTAATTGAGAGCCTTACAGAAACAGTGATTGTAGAGGAACTGCTAAAGACATCAACAGAAGATGAAAACAGCCAACAAATTACAGTTACTGAAATGTTCTAAGCAGTAAAAGTCTTGGATAATTTAATTTCTTACCATGGTCCCTTTGTAGAAGTAAACTTCTTATTCAGAGTTGAATGCACAAAACCATGTCTGATAAAAGTTTGTTTTGATGATCATAATGATCTTTATTATTTAAAAGAGCTTCAGTTCTCCTGTGTTTATAGGGTTTACTAACATCCCTAACAAAGTAGTATGACTGCACAGTGATCTCCGTTTTCAGCGGAAGGTACAACTTCATTAAAGGAAATTGCACATGAGAAGACTTTTCATAAAATCAGTGAAGGGAAGAGAAGACTGCTGGGGGAATATTCACTCAACTAAAATTGGGTTAAAATCACTCATTTTTATGATATGGCAAAAATAGGAAAGGACTGCTGCTGCTGCTGCTGCTGCTAAGTCGCTTCAGTTGTGTCCGACTCTGTGCGACTCCAGGGACAGCAGCCCACCAGGCTCCTCCGTCCACAGGATTCTCCAGGCAAGAATACTGGAGTGGGGTGCCATTTCCTTCTACAGAAAGGACTACTAGCTTGATTTTTTTAAAGGTGATCCAAATGTGGTTACCCCTGTTAAAAAAGTTTGCAAGACATAGGGAAACTTACTCACCCTTCCTGGAACTGTGCTTGGGCAGACTCCTCTGCTACAAGGGTCTCATACTCTTCAGCAGCAAACCTGTCCCAGTCGGAGGGCTCAGGACTGTCATTCTCAACATCCTAATTGGGAAGGGGATGGCCACAGGAAACAGAATCAGAAACAAAAATTGGAGACACAATTTGGTCATCACACATGTTTTACATCCTGAAAAAAGCCTATGTGAAAAATGTTTCATTTGACCGCATGGACTATACAGTTCGTGGAATTCTCCAGGCAAGAATCTCTTCTCCAGGGGATCTTCCCAACCTAGGGATTGAACCCAGGTCTCCCGCATTGCAGGCAGATTCTTTACCAGCTGAGCCACCAGGGAAGTCCAAGAATACTGGAGTGGGTAGCCTATCCCTTCTCCAGCGGATCTTCCCAACCCAGGAATCAAACTGGGGTTTCCTGCATTACAGGCTGCTGCTTTACCAACTGAGCTATCAGGGAAGCCGTAAACATGTTAAAAGAGGTACTAAAGTCACAGTCCTAAACGGATTTTCTACACCTTGAATCACAAAATTATTAAGTACTGTTCATCAGCTGGACTGTTTGGGTCTAGATTCTTCAGCTTTGTAATCAGAGACTTTTCTCTAGCCCCTTCTCCTCTCGCACTTGGCATAGCAGCGATCTGGAGTGACCTGTGGTTTGCATATGCCCAGATGAAATGTGGCTTCCCTGGTGGCTCAGATGCTAATGAATCTGCCTGCAATGCAGGCGACCTGGGTTCGACCTCTGGGTTGGGAAAATCCTCTGGAGAAGGAAATGGCCACCTACTCCAGTATTCTTTTTTTTTTTCTTTAATGTATTTTTTAATTGAAGGATAATTGCTTTACAGAATTTTGTTTTCTGTCAAACCTCAACTTGAATCAGCATATACCGCTCCACTATTCTTGCCTGGAGAATTCCATGGACAGAAGCTACAGTCCATGGGGTCACAAAGAGTCAGACACGACTGAGAGACTTAAACTTAACCTGAAATATACCATCCCTTCCTCAAGAGAATTTTTATTGCTTCCTTCACAGCCAGCTCGGATACCCTGCCACCCGAGTTACCTTCTTAGAAACAGGCCTTCTCCCCCTAGTCATTTCCTTCGTTGTACCATGTATGCTTGGTTGCCACCTTTTGCTCTCCTGTCTTTGTCATCTCTATATACCCGTTCTTTTTATATACTGAGTTCTCTCTCTCTAACCCCCAGTGTCTCTTCAACACAGTACCTGGAATTTTCTGAGCACTTACTAATAGCATTCTTTGCAGATCAGAATGTGGATAATTACTACCTCTCAGAAAAAAGAGGAAAATTTAAAGTAAAATTTGTAATACAAATAAAAAAATTAAGGGGGAGAAAGGTATATATTTTCTTTTCCTTCTACAATACAGGCTGCATCTTAGATTATATGTTCTAGGTAAAATGATGTTTTTCCATAATGAAATTGGGTTAACATTGCCCTAGGATGTAAGGTTAGTTATGCTAGAAGAACGTAAGTACATTAATACAGACTACACAATCTGTTAATTACTATAATCCATTTGAAGAACTTCACCCCACCTTTTAAACATGTCTGAAATTCCTATGCATCTTAGATTTATAATTGCTTTTTCTTGCTTAAAGGTATTTAAAATAATGAAACATTTTAAACTCAATGAAATATAATACGGACTTTAGGCTAGTGATAATGTGCCTTGATATGCCCTTAATAATGTGCCTTGATATGTTCTGGTGCAGAGTATTTGTTTTTAGAAGCTGGTCCTTGTATTCTTAACTATTAATATTTAGGTCAAATAGTTATGCAACATATGGAAGACAAAAGACTGAGGAAGTTTCCTGTAGTGTACTCAACCAGTTCTTTTCCATCAATATAGTTTTTACTCTTTAAACAGGGGAATAGAAGGAGAAGTGGTGATAGTCTGCTTTTTGTTTGTTTGTTTTCTGGACGTGGGTTTTCTGAGAGTCCACAGGTTTTTGTGAGTGGGGAAGGCAGCTCACGGCTCTTCAGCTGTAGAATGACTTCAAACTGATGTCATGTACCGTCATCATTACTGCTTGAAATAGTGTTACATTTATCTGCAAGTTGTCTATCTTGGAGAGCATCTAGTTTTCATTACTATGCCATCCCGAAATTGAATGGTACAGTTAAATCAAGCCCAGTATACTCTGTAACAGAGATGTATCCATTGATATAGTTTTTCAAAGTGAGAAAGACAATTATTTCAAAATTTTCTGTAACCAGTTTCTATGTATACGGAAGTACACAAAACACACAATTCATTCAGTGGAAGGTAGATGCAGGTTATTACCTACACGTGCAGATTAGCTATGGGAAGAGATGGGCTCTAAGTCCTTTATTCTTTCTTTTCAGTATATGATGAAATGTTTTAAATGTAAGCCTTTTTAAATACCAAAATTCCTTCAGACAGAGGCCACTTTTATCTGAAGCATACAACCCCTGGTACTGCATCCCTCAAACAGAAGTTAAAACTATCCCGCTACCTTCTGGACCGCAAAGGGATCTCTCTGTTCATGGTCCAAGTATTTCTCCAGATTAAAGAAAGTGTCATAAAAGATGTGAGCCATTCTGCATCTCTTCAGGTCTCGTAGAGTTATTTTGCCTGTGTAAGAACAAATCTGGTAAATTTCAAAGGCTTTTTTTGAAGTGAAAAAAAAAAACTTTTACTGAAGTTTAAAAGGATATATGCATATGCTTATTTGATTATAAAAATCTGATTTTTTTGAGGTAAAGTTCACATAAAATTCACCATTTTAATCATTCTAATGGTTTTTCATACATTCACAGTGTTGCATAAGCATCACCACTATCACATGCCATAGCATTTTCTTCACCTCCAAAGGAAACTGTACCCGTCAAACAGTCTCACTCCCCCCAGCTCTGCAATCCTCCCCAACTGGCTACCACTAATCTGCCTTCTGAATTTGCCATTAATTGTTAGTTCTATGCTAACAATAAAGGAGAAACTTAAATACTTCTGTATTTGGAAAGCCTGTTTGGAAGACTCTGGGAAGTTAAATAATTTAGAGCAATCCAGGATTATAACCCCCACTCTGTTATGCAGATGGACAATGCAACTTGGCTCTTTATTCAGTCTTACCATCACTGGCTGGCTTCACCAGGTCAAGCATCTGGCACAACAAATCATGGAATGGCAAGGGCTCAATGCCCATGGCTTCCATCCGTTCACACTGCTCCTCGTAGAAGTATTCCAGCTCATACATGGAGAGCACTCCATCCCCATCCACATCCATACAGCGGAACCAGTACTCAATGCTAGGAGGTAAGGATACTCATTAGCAATGGCCTGTTAAAACTCTTTTATTCACTCAGATTTATTATTGTTTGTTTCTTTTAAAAGTTATATATGGTTATACTTTAGACTCAGACATAGTTTTACAAAATTTATTAGAAAAAATGGCAGTCATCTTTTTTTTATTTTCTCTTCCCCAGATCCAAGCATTTTATCCTTCTGCAAAAAATTTTTTATTTTTTTATTTTAAATTAGTTTATTTATCTATTTTTTAACTTTACAATATTGTATTTGTTCTGCCACACACTGACATGAATCCACCATGGGTGTACATGTTCCCCCCCTCCAGAACCCCCCTCCCACCTCCCTCCCCACCCCATCCCTCCGGGCCAACCGGTGCACCAGCCCTGAGCACCCTGTATCATGCTTTGAACCTGGACCGAGCACCCTGTATCATGCCTTGAACCTGGACTGGCGATCCGCCCCACACATGATAACCTACATGCCTCAATGCCACTCTCCCATATCATCCTGCCCTCGCCCTCTCCCACAGAGTCCACAATACTGTTCCATTTATCTGTGTTTCTTTTGATGTCTCGCATACAGGGTTATCTTCACCGTTTAACTAAATACCATATATATGAGTTAGTATACTGTATTGGCGTTTCTCTTTCTGGCCCACTTCACTCTGCACAATAGGCTCCAGTCCCATCTACCTCACCAGAACCGACTCTAATGTATTCCCTTTATTTTGGTTTTTATCTTTACATTTCAGTTAAGATGTCTATATTGTTCCTTTCTTGTTATTTCTGATTTAAGGACTGTGGTTTAATTTTGCACTATGAAAGATGAGGTTTCAGCTCTTTTGCTACTCATTCCACCTTACCCACATGCCCTTTCTAACCTCTTAGCATAGATAAATTACTCAACATTCAGAGTTTATAACTTTACATTTTCCTTTTATCTCTTTTATTTGTTTAGTTTTGGGATACAGTACATGTTACTAATTCAAAGACTTCTGCCAGTTTTTTGTGTCCATAATCAGTCCCATTGGGTATTCTATCAATTGCATTTCCTTAAAATCCTTTTCAGTTCCTTCTGTCCTACTCTTATCTGGACCGGTTGATCTCTAGGCCTGATTTATTTCACCCTAGGGATTCCTTTCACCTTTCTCCTGTTTCTTATATCTCACATTTTCCTCATTCTTGGTTTGCTTCCTTGTTTGGTATCACACATTCTTCAGTAGCTTCCTAAAAAAGGGAGCATAGCAGGTACATTTTTTAGATGTTAGATCATTGAAAATACCCTTTATCTACCCCCTAATGTGGTTGGTATTTATAGAATTATGGCTTGATGGTTCTTTCCCTCAGAATTTTAAAGGCACTGATTCATTGTCCTCCATTTATCCACTGTTGTTGAGAAGTCTAAAGCCACTGATCCTTTGACTGCAACCTGTTCGTTTTTTTTTCCCCTTTGAAGCCTACAGAGGTTTCTGAGTTCCTGGTGTTTTAAAATAAAACTGATGAAGTGCCTTGGTCTGGATCTAATTCACTTTTGCTGGGCTCAGAGCCTCCTCAGTTTGGAAACTAGTATTCTTAAGTTCTTGGACATTTTCTTAAAATTGCTTTATTTCTTCTCTGCTTCTCTTTCCCCTTATCCACTCTCTTTCTGGAATTCTTGTTATTCAAATCAGCATGGTCCAATATGGTGACTGCTAGCCATATGTGGATAACCCAATTTGAGATGTCTTTTTTTTAAAAAAAAATTTGTTTTCTGTTAATTTTTATTTATTTATTTGGCTGTGTTGGATATTAGCTGCAGCATGTGGGATCTAGTTCCCTGACCAGGGGCTGAACCCAGTCCCCCTGCACTGGGAATGCAGAATCTTAGCCACTGGACCACCAGGAAAATCGCTGGGATGTCTTTAAGTGCAAATACAGATTCTGAAGACTTTGTAAGAAAAAAACAGTAAAACATCTTATCAATACTTTTATACTGATTACATGTTGGAAAAATATTTTAGATATATGGTATTAAATAAGAGATGTAAGTAAAATTAATCCTATGTTTCTTTTTACTTTCTTACCGTGGTTAATTTTATTTAAAAAATTTAAAAACATTTAAAGTAAAAATTGTATGTATTTAAGATATATAACAAAATAATGTGATATAGACAGTGAAACAATTACTACAGTAAAGCTGCTTAACATAGCATCTCCCCACAATATTACTATTTTGCAGGATAGTAGGGATGTAGAGGACCTGAAATCTACCCTCTTAAATGAATTTTCAGCATTTAAAACAATATTATATTAAATGTATAGTCATATTATACATTAGATCTCTAGATTTATTCATCCTGTATAACTGCAACTCTGTACATTGGGTCAGCATCTCCTCTTTTCCCTCATACCCCCAGCCCCTGGTAACCACCATTCTACTTTCTGCTTCTATTAAGTCTGGCTTTTTTTGATTCTCATATAAGAGATCATGTACTATTTGACTTCCTGTGCCTGGCTTATTCCACTTAGCATAATATCCTCCAGGTTAATCCATGTTGCAAATGACAGGATTTCCTCCTTTTTTGAAGGCTGAATAATATTCCATTGTGTGTGTATACATAAACCACATTTTATTTATCTATTTATTCTGTGAGAGACATTTAGCTTGATTTCATATAATGCTGTAATGAACAAGGGACTTCAAGAGACTGATTTCAGAGTTCTGGTTCAAGATGGTGAAATAGGAACTCGCCTTCTCCCACAGACGCACCTATATAGCTACATATGGACCAATTTCTTCTGAAAAAAACCCTAAAAACCAGCTGAGTGACTTCTGTATTATTGGGAAAATGAGAAAAAACTCATATTTAGTGGATAGGAGATGCTGAGGCACAATCTTGCTGTAAACCCCAGCACACTGACCCACAATTAGGAGGAAACTGGAAATCAGAGCTTCTCCCCGAGGAGCAAAGAGTTCCCACGTTGTGAACCCAACTTTTAAGATCTGCAACTGAGACAACTACCTTCAAATCTAGCTTTTTTCCTTCCTTTTAAAAAGCTGAAGTATAGTTGACATGTAATATTATATTAGTTTCAGGTGTACAACATAGTGATTTAACATTTGTATACATTATGAACTGGTCACCACAATAAGTCTAGTAACCATCTGTTATCAAAGTTATGACTATATTATTGACTATATTCTCTATGCTATACATTACATCCCTGTGCTTTATTTATTTTATACCTGGAGGCTTGTACTTCTTAATTCCCTTTGTCTATTTCACCCAACCACCCACTTACCCTCTGGTGACCTCTACTGTGTTCTCTCTGTTGGTGTTTCTGTTTAGTTTGTTTGATTTTTAAATTCCACATATAAATGAAATCATATAGTATTTGTCTTTCTCTGTCAGACCTATTTCACTTAGCATAATACCCTTAGAGTCCATTCCTGTTGTTTAAAATGTCAAGCTTTCATTCCTTTTTTATGGCTAAGTAAAATTCCATTGTGTGTGTGTGTGTGTGTGTGTGTGTGTGTATCACATCACCTTTATCCACTTATCTATTGATGAATACTTAGGTTACTTCCATATGTTGGGTATTGTGAATAATATTGCAGTGAATGTTGGAGAGCATTTATCTTTTCAAAATAATATTTTTATTTTCTTTGGTTAAATACCCAGAAGTGAAATTACTGGATCATATAGCAGTTCTATTTTTAATTTTTTGAGGAACGTCTACACTGTCCAGTAGTGGTTGCACCAATTTACATTCTCACCAACAGTGCAGGGTCCCCTTTCCTCCATATCCTTGCCAACACTTGTCATTTGTTGTTTCTTTGATAACAGTCATTCTGAAAGGTGTGACGATAGCTCATTGTGGTTTATATTTGCACTACACTGATGATTAGTGATGTTGAATACCTCTTTGTGCGTCTGTTGGCCATCTCTATGTCTTTCTTGAAAAAGCATCTGTTCAGGCTTTTTGCTTATTTTAAAATCAGGTTGGGTTTTTTGATACTATGTAAGTTTTTTAAAAATATATTTTAGATATTAGCCCCTTATCAGATATATCATCTACAAGTATTTCTTCCTATTCAGTAAATTGCCTTTATGTTTGTTGATGGTTTCCTTCATTGTGCAAAACCTTTATTTTTTTTTAATTTTAATTTTTTTTTTTTATAAATTTATTTACTTTAGTTGGGGGCTAATTACTTTACAATATTGTAATAGTTTTTGCCATACATTGACATGAATCAGCCATGGGTTTACATGTGTTCCCCTTCCTGGACCCCCCACCCACCTCCCTCCCCATCCCATCCCTCTGGGTCATCCCATTGCCCCGGCCCTGAGCCCTTGTCTCATGCATCGAACATGGAATGGTGTTCTGTTTCACATATGATAATATACATGTTTCAATGCTATTCTCCCAGAACGTCCCACCCTCACCTTTTCCCTCAGAGTCCATAAAATTGTTCTATGCATCTGTGTCTCTTATTCTGTCTTGCATATAGGGTTATCATTACCATCTTTCAAATTCCATATATATATGCATTAGTATACTGTATGGTTGTTTTTCTTTCTGGCTTACTTCACTCTGTATAATGGGCTCCAGTTTCATCCATCTCAGTAGAACCGATTCAAATGTATTTTTTTTAATGGCTGAGTAATAGTGCATTGTGTATATGTACCACAGCTTCCTTATCCATTCATCTGCTGATGGACATCTAGGTTGCTTCCATGTCCTGGCTATTGTAAACAGTGCTGCGATGAACATTGGGGTACACGCGTCTCTTTCAATTCTGGTTTCCTCGGTGTGTATGCCCAGCAGTGGGATTGCTGGGTCATATGGCAGTTCTATTCCCAGTTTTTTAAGGAATCTCCACACTGTTCTCCATAGTGGCTGTACTAGTTTGCATTCCCACCAACAGTGTAAGAGGGTTCCCTTTTCTCCACACCCTCTCCAGCATTTATTGCTTGTAGACTTTTGGATAGCAGCCATTCTGACTGGTGTGAAATGATACCTCATTGTGGTTTTGATTTGCATTTCTCTAATAATGAGTGATGTTGAGCATCTTTTCATGTGTTTGTTAGCCATCTGTATTTCTTCTTTGGAGAAATGTCTGAGGAAGAAGAATGGAACTGGAGGAATCAACCTGCCTGACTTCAGGCTCTACTACAAAGCCACAGTCATCAAGACAGTATGGTACTGGCACAAAGATAGAAATATAGATCAATGGAACAAAATAGAAAGCCCAGAGATAAACCCATGCACATATGGACACCTTATCTTCGACAAAGGAGGCAAGAATATACAATGGAGAAAAGACAATCTCTTTAACAAGTGTTGCTGGGAAAACTGGTCAATCACTTGTAAAAGAATGAAACTAGAACACTTCCTAACACCATACACAAAAATAAACTCAAAATGGATTAAAGATCTAAACGTAAGACCAGAAACTATAAAACTCCTAGAGGAAAACATAGGCAAAACACTCTCCGACATAAATCACAGCAGGATCCTCCATGACCCACCTCCCAGAATATTGGAAATAAAAGCAAAAATAAACAAATGGGACCTAATTAAAATTAAAAGCTTTTGCACAACAAAGGAAACTATAAGCAAGGTGAAAAGACAGCCGTCAGAATGGGAGAAAATAATAGCAAACGAAGCAACAGACAAACAATTAATCTCAAAAATATACAAGCAACTCCTGCAGCTCAATTCCAGAAAAATAAACGACCCAATCAAAAAATGGGCCAAAGAACTAAACAGACATTTCTCCAAAGAAGAAATACAGATGGCTAACAAAACCTTTAAAACTGATGTAGTCTTATTTATTTTTGTTTTTCCTGCCCTTGCCTGAGGAGACACATTCAAAAAAATACTGCTGAGTCTAATTTTAAAGAGTATACAGCCTATGTTTTCTTCTAGGAGTTTTTTATGGTTTCAGATCTCACATTTAAGTCTTCAATCCTTTTTGAGTTTTTATTTTGTATACGGCATAGAAAGTAACCCAGTTTCATTCTTTTGCATGAAGCTGTCAAGTTTCCCAATATCATTTATTGAAGACACTGTCTTTTACCTATTGTGTATTCTTGGCTCCATTGTTGTACATTCAGTTCACTTCAGTCGCTCAGTTGTGTATGACTCTGTGACCCCATGGACTGCAGCACGCCAGGCTTCCCTGTCCAGCATCAACTCCCAGAGCTTGCTTAAACTCATGTACAGCAAGTCAGTGATGCCATCCAACCATCTTATCCTCTGTCATTCCCTTCTCCTCCTGCCTTCAATCGTTCCCAGCATCAGGGTCTTTTCCAGTGAATCAGTTCTTTGTATCAGGTGGCCAAAGTATTGGAGTTTCAGCTTCAGCATCAGTTCTTCCAATGAATATTCAGGACTGCTTTTCTTTAGGATGGACTGGCTGGATCTCCTTGCAGTCCAAGGGACTCTCAAGAGTCTTCTCCAAGAACACAGAAGTGTCAATTCTTTGGCACTCAGCATTCTTTACAGTCCAACTCTCACATCCATACATGACTACTGGAAAAACCATAGCTTTGACTAGATGGAGCTTTGTTGGCAAAGTAATGTCTTTGCTTTTTAATATGCTGTCTAGGTTAGTCATAGCTTTTCTTCCAAGGAGCAAACGTCTTTTAATTTCATGCAGTGATTTTAAAGCCCAGAAAAATAAAGTCTGTCACTGTTTCCATTGTTTCCCCATCTATTTGCCATGAAAGGATGGGACCAGATGCCATGATCTTAGTTTTCTGAATGGTGAGTTTTAAGCCAACTTTTTCACTCTCCTCTTTCACTTTTATCAAGAGGCTCTTTAGTTCTTCTTCACTTTCTGCCATAAGGGTGGTGTCATCTGCGTATCTGAGGTTATTGATGTTTCTCCCAGCAATCTTGATTCCAGCTTGTGCTTCTTCCAGCCCACCATTTCACATGATGTACTCTGCATATAAGTTAACTAAGCAGGGTGACAATATACAGCCATGATGTACTCCTTTCCTGATTTGGAACCAGTCTGTTGTTCCATGTCCAGTTCTAACTGTTGCTTCTTAACCTGTATACAGATTTCTCAGGAGGCAGGTAAGGTGGTCTGGTATTCGCACTTCTTGAAGCATTTTCCATAGTCTGTTGTGATGCACATAATCAAAGGCTTTGGTATAGTCAATAAAGCAGACGTAGATGTTTTACTGGAACTCTTGTGCTTTTTTGATGATCCAATGGATGTTGGCAATTTGATCTCTGGTTCCTCTGCCTTTTCTAAATCCAGCTTGAACATCTGGAAGTTCACAGTTCACGTACTGTTGAAGCCTGGCTTGGAGAATTTTGATCATTCCCTTGCTAGTGTGTGAAATGAGTGTAATTGTGCTTGAACATTGTGTTTTTGTGCATGAAAATGTATTTGAATATTCTTTGCCACTGCCTTTCTTTTGGATTGGAATGGAAACTGACCTTTTCCAGTCCCATGGCCACTGCTGAGTTTTCCAGATTTGCTGGCATATTGAATGCAGCACTTTCACAGCATCATCTTTAGGATTTGAAATAGCTCAGCTGGAATTCCATCACCTCCACTAGCTTTGTTCATAGTGATGCTTCCTAAGACCCACTTGACTTCACATTCCAGGATGTCTGGCTGTAGGTGAGTGATCATACCATCATGATTATCTGGGTCGTGAAGATCTTTTTTGTATAGTTCTTCTGTGTATTCTTGCCACCTCTTTATTATATCTTCTGCTTCTGTTAGGTTCATACCATTTCTGTCCTTTATTGTGCCCATCTTTGAATGAAATGTTTCCTTGGTATCTCTAATTTTCTTGAAGAGATCTCTAGTCTTTCCCATTCTATTGTTTTCCTCTATTTCTTTCCACTGATCACTGAAGAAGGCTTTCTCATCTCTCCTTGCTATTCATGAAACTGCATTCAAATGGGTATATCTTTCCTTTTCTCCTTTGCCTTTACCTTCTTTTCTCAGCAATTTGTAAGGCCTCCCCAGACAAGCATTTTCCTTTTTTGCATTACTTTTTCTTGGGAATGGTCTTGATCACTGCCTCCTGTACAGTGTCACGAACCTCCATCCATAGTTCATCAGGCACTCTATCACATCTAATCCCTTGAATCTATTTCTCACTTCCACTGTATAATCATAAGGGATTTGATTTAGGTCATACCTGAATGGTCTAGTGGTTTTCCCTATTTTCTTCAATTTAAGTCTGAATTTGGCAATAAGGAGTTCATGATCTGAGCCACAGTCAGCTCCCGGTCTTGTTTTTGCTGACTGGATAGAGCTTCTCCATCTTTGGCTGCAAAGAATATAATCAATCTGATTTTGGTATTGACCATCTGGTCATGTCCATGTGTAGAGTCTCCTTTTATGTTGCTGGAAGAGGGTGTTTGCTATGATCAGTGCATTCTCTTAGCAAAACTCGGTTACCCTTGGCCCTGTTGTTTTTGTACTCCAAGGCCAAATTTGCCTGTTACTCCAAGTATCTCTTGAGTTCCTACTTTTGCATTCCATTCCCCTGTAATGAAAAGGGCATCTTTTTTTGGGTGTTAGTTCTAGAAGGTCTTTGTAGGTCTTCATAGAACTGTTCAACTTCAGCTCCTTCAGCATTACTAGTTGGGGCACAGACTTGGATTACTGTGATGTTGAATGGTTTGCCTTGGAAACGAACAGATCATTTTGTCATTTTTGAGACTGCACCCAAGAACTGCATTTTGGACTCTTCTGTTGACTATGAGGGCTACTCCATTTCTTCTAAGGGATTCTTGCCCACAGTAGTAGATATAATGGTCATCTTAGTTAAATTTGCCCATTCCAGTGAATGGTTGTACATTAACTGACCACATAAGAGGGGCTTTATTTCTGGGTTCTCTATTCTCCATTGATCTATGTGTCTATTTTTGTGCCATGATCATACTGTTTTGATTCTTATAGCTTTGTAGCACAGTTTGAAATCAGGGTGTATGACACCTCTGGCTTTGTTCCTCTTTTAAATTGCTTTGGTTTTCACAGTCTTTTATGTTCTAGAATTCACTTTAGGATGCTTTGTTTCAATTCTGTAAAAAATGCTACTGTTACTTTGATAAGAGATTTCATTAAATCTGTAGATTGCTTTGAGTAGTATGGACATTTTAACAACATTAGATCTTTCATCAATGTTTAATGGTTTTCAGAGTATAGGTCTTTCACTTTCTTGGCAAATTTTATTCTTATTCTTTTGGCTGAAAGTGTAAATAGAATTGTCTTAATTACTATTTCTTATTGTTCATTATTGGTGTATAGAAATGCAACTGATTTCTATATATTGATTTTTTATCCTGAAGTTTTACTGAATTCATATATTAGTCTCAATAGTTTAATTTTTTTTTGGTGGAGTTTTTATGGTTTTCTATATCTGTTATCATGTCATCAGCAAATAGGGACAGTTTTACTACTTCCTTTCCAATATGGATGCCTTTTATTTCTTTTTCTTGTGTGACTGCTGTCGCTAGGACTTCTGATACTATTTTGAGTAAAAGTGTCAATAGTGGACACTTTTCTTTGTTCCTGATCTTAAAGGAAGAGCATTTGGCTTTTCATTGATAAGTATTTTCTGAGCTACTGGTTTGTCATACACAGCTCTTATTATGTTGATACATGTTTCCTGTATACCCACTTTATTCAGAGTTTTTATAAAAAATGGATATTGAATTTTGTCAAATACATTTTCTGCATTGATTCAAATGATCAAGTGGTTGTTATTCTTTACTTTGTTAATGTAATATATCATGTTGATTTATTTGTGTATATAGAACCATCCTTGCATCTGTGGAATACACTTGATAATGTGCATGGTTCTTTTACTATACTGTTGATATCTGTCTAATATTTTGTTTAGAAATTTTGCATTTATGTTCATCCAGGATACTGGCCTGTAATTTTTTTGTAGTGTCTTTATCTGGTTTTGATATCAGCATAATGCTGACTTCAGAGAATGAATTTAGAATAGTTCCTTCCTCTTCAACTTTTTGGAATAGTTTGAGAAGGATAGGTATTAACTCTTCCTTAAGTTTGTTGAATTTACCTGTTGTCTGGTCCTGGGCTTGTTTGTTGGGAAATTTTTTAAAATTTCTAATTCAGTTTCATTATTGTTCATCTTTCTGTTCAGATTTTCTATTTTTCCTGATTCACTTTTGGAAGGTTGCATGTTTCTGGGAACTTACCCATTTCTTCTAGGCTGTTAATTTTGTTGGCAAATAATTGTTTATAGTAATCTTTTATGATCCTTTGTATTTCTGTTGTGTCAATTGTAACTTCTTTGTTTTCAGGTCTATTTTGCCTGATATTAGTATTGCTACTACAGGTTTCTTTTCATTTTCATTTGCATGAAATGTCTTTTTCTATCCCTTCATTTTCATTCTGTGTATGTCTTTAGATCTGAAGGCTGGGTATGCAGCATATAAATGGGTCTCGTTGTTTTAATCCATTCAGCCACCCTTTGTCTTTGATTGGAGCATTTAGTCCATTTACATTTAAAGTAGTTATTGATAGGTATGTACTTATTGCCATTTTGTTAATTGTTTTGTAGTTCCTCTGTTCATTTCTTCTTTTCTTGTCCTCTTTGTGATTTGATGACTTTCTTTAGTGTGTTGTTTGTATTCCTTTCTCTTTATTTTTTTTGTGTATATTATGGGTTTTAGGTTTGTGGTTACCATGAGGTTCATATACAACAACCTATGTAAACAGGAGTCTATTTAAATGGATGGTCATTTAAGTCAGAGCATATTCTAAAAGCACTACTTAACCCCCCCCCATATTTTATGTTTCTGACATATTTTGCATCTTTTTGTGTATCGTCTATTTGTTTCATATATAGGTGATTTTACTACTTTTGTCTTTTAACCTTCATATTAGCTTTGTAGGTGACTGGGACCTTTAGTATATGTTTGCCCTTACCAGTGATATTTTTTCTTTCATGATTCTCATGTTTCTAGTTATGGCCTCGTCTTTTTGGTTTAAAGAAATCCCTTTACCACTTCTTATAAGGCTCAGTTAGTGGTGATGAACTCTATTAGCTTTTACTTCTCTGGGAAACCCATTATCTCTACTTCAGTTCTGAATGATAGTCTTGCCAGGTAGAGTATTCTTGGTTGTAAATTTTTTTTCTTTTAGCACTTTGAATACCATGTTAGTCTCTTCTGGCCTGAAAAGTTTCTGTGGACAAGTCAGCTGATGATAGTCTTATGTGGGTGTCCTTTGTTGCCTTAAAGATTCCTTCTTTGTCTTTAACTTTTGAGGTTTTAATTATAATGTATCTTGGTATGGGTCTCTTGGGTTCATCTTATTTGGGATTCTGTGCATCCTGGACTTGGATGTCTGTTTTGCTGGCCAGGTTAGGAAAGTTTTCAGTCATTTTTCTTCAAATATGTTTTGACGAGAAATTCCCCTCTCTCTTCTCCTTCTGGACCCCTGTGAATGTTAATATATTCGATGTTGTCTCACAGGTCCTTTAAACTATCCTATTACTTTATTTTTTAAAATTATTTTTTGGCTGCATTGTGTGGCATGCACAACTTCCCTTACCAGAGATCAAACCTGTGCCCCTTGTAGTGGAAGCATGGAGTTTGAACCACTGGACTACCATGGAAGTTCCAAGCTATCTTCATTTTAAAAATTATTATTATTTTATTTTTTTGCTGTTTTGATTGGGTGATATCCACTACCCTGCTCATATTGCTGATCTATTCCTTTGCATCTTCTAGTCTGCTGTTGATTCCCTGGTGTATTTTTCATTTCTGTTAATCTATTTTTCAGTTCTGATTGGTTCTTTTCTATATCTTCTATCTCATGGTTGCAGTTCTCACCAAGTTGATCCATTCTCCAGATACCAGTGAACAACTTTAAGACTATTAATTTGAACTTTTTATCTGGTTAATTGCTTATCTCCATTTTGTTTATTTTTTTCCCCTTGGTTTTGTCTTGTTTTCTCATTTGTAGGCTATTCCTTTGTCTCCTCATTTTGCCTCTCTGTATTTGTTTCTGCATATTACAACTACATCTCTCTCTTGAAAGACTGGCCCTATGTAAGTATCTGTGGGCCCAATGGCACCATCACCCCAGGCACCAGTGAGATCCTCCTGTTATCCCCTGTGTGTGCTGTGTATGCCTTCTTGTTGTGGCTGGGCTGCAAGTTCTGTGCGTGCACTGGTAGATGGGGCTGGTCCCTGACCTGGCTAGCTGAGTGGCTTTGCTACAACTGCTGTTGACACCCTTGTGGGTAGGGCTAGCACCCAGCCTGGCTGTCCATGAAGCCTGGCTGTGACTACTATGGGTACATTAGTGTGCAAGGCCTGTTCCCTCTAGCAGGAGCCATTTTTGAGGGGCACTGGTGCTGGTTGGGACTACTTGCCAGGTAGGGCAGGGTCGGTGCTATTTTGGAGGCACTGGCTGAGGCTGGTGGGTTGGGTAGTGTGAGTTCTCAGAGGAATGCTGGGGATGGGTCCAAGGTGTTAGGTAGGTTGATGGAGAGTGACAGAAATGGTACCTGGCAGAACAGGAGAGTAAAAACAAAAAGGATGCCCAATAGCACTTCTATCACTGGAGGAAGATCCACCAGAAACCTGCCCTTCATGGCACATGCCCTAAAATAAGTCTCCCTCTTGTATGATCCAGGTGCTTTTCAAGCTGCTGTCTCTGTGCTGGGACTCAGAGTGAGTGAGCTTGTGTGAGCTTTTCAAGAGTGAAGCTTTATTTTCCCATAGTCCTTAGGCTCTCCTGGACATAAGCCCAGCTGATTTTCAAAGCCACATTGTGGGGATTCATCGACTCATGTTCCCTGAGTAGGCCTATGGGGTATAAAGCTTGACGTGAGGCTTGAGCTTCTTGCTCCTCAGGGGAGACCTCCTCGGTTATGATATGCCTCCTGCTTGTGGCAATGCCTCAGGGGCATGGGTTCTGTTGAAATCCATCTCTGCCTCTCCTATCTGTCTTGATGTGGCCTTTTATTTATATCTAGAGTTGTAGAAAATTTGTTCTGCTAGTTTTCAGGTTGTTCTCAAAGACAGCTGTTCCATATAAAGTAGTTTTAGTGTGTCTGTGGGAGGAGATAAGCTTAGTTTTTCTTTTTCTGCCATCTTGACCTGGACTCTCCCTGAAACATTTAGCTTTGAAAACCAATGAGGCTGGAGTCCATGAGACCTACAAGGCTATACTGAAGTGAGAAAAGGCTCTTAAAGGGTTTGTATGCTTGGTCTCCCCTAAACCAGGGCCCAGTATAGAAGCAGCCACTATAAAGGTGACAGATTTTCTGTTAAGGAGGCAAATTTCCTTATCTTTAAGCCTTGGCCTAAGGGACAAGCATCTAATTTAATGCACATCTAGGGGCCTCCTGGCTACTCTGAAAGGACAGACACTAGCAGGCACCGTCTTTACACTCCCTCTGTGGCTCATTCCAGCCAGAGAGCACTGGTTTCCCACTCTCCCACTGCTTTACAGAACACCAGTATCTCACCAGCGTCCTGGCTTTTATGTCAGGTGCTCCAGTTTTTATTGCACGACCTGGGGGATGCCACTTGATTGCCTGGCTCGGGAAGCCAGGATGGCCTATGGTACCATAGCATGGGACCATAACAATTTGAGACAGTTCTTAGCAGGCTACCATATCCAGGGCACAGCACAGACTGCAGACCAGAAAACACTCCTAGTCTTTCAGTGAGAAGCCTATTTGCTTAACCAGGAACTTGGGCCTGAGGGGCAGGCTTCTGATTTGGCACACATCTAGAGGTCACTAGAGGAGCTCTCAGGGAATGACGACTGATGGATGCAATCTTTGAGCTTCCCCTCTGCCATACTCTAGCTGGGTATATCTTTCAGGAAGGAGCTTATAAACTTGTCTGACACCTTGGTTACTGTGGCTGCCTCCAGGGACATCTCTGGATTGTCTGGCTCTGGTGGCCACCAGGGCTTATACTCATGGGTTCCACAGGACTGTAACCAAAGGAGAAAGAATTCTTAAAGAGCTACCACTCCCAGGGCAAAGCAAGAGGCAACACACCCAGGAGCCCAGTCTATTAAAGAAGCCTATTAGCTTACCATCACAGCTGCAGTCAGAGGGATAGAAATTCTTAGTTAAACACAGATCTAAGGGTAATGCTTTTCAGAGGCCTCAAAGGGTGGGTGTTTCTTCATACTGTCTTTCTGATGCACTCCAGAGGCCCAGGATCTCCTGGAGGGGAATTTTTATGTATGTCTGGTGCCCTGGGTTTTATATCTGGAGCCCTGGTTTTAGTGGCTGCCACCCAGGGGACACCTGATCACCTGGTTCTGGTGGCCAGGGGGCCTTGCATTCCTAGGTACCATGATACTGTAACAGCTGGAGAGACAGTTCTTTGTAAGCTAGCAAACCAGAGCCCTATGCAAACAGCAGAGTGAAATATAAACCCACCAGTCTTTCTGTGAAAAACGTCTACTTTTGCGTGCTGGAGCACTGGCTTCAGCTACAGCCTTTGGGTTTGGCTCACATTTAGGGCCCTATGGAGGTGCTTTTAGGGAACACGTGGTGATGGATGCCATCCATTCACTCTCACTTTGTCTTGCTTCAGCCTGCCAGTACCTCTCAGAAAGGAGTTTATACAGTTATTTAGCACCCCTGATTTTTCTGACTGTTGCCCAGGTATATTTTCCAATTACTTAGTTCTGATGGCAGTGGGACTTACACTTGTGGTGCCATAAGACTTTATACATTTGCATAATTTAAGAGCTGCTGATAAGAGTCTCCACTTCCCTGGTGGCTCAGACGGTAAAGTGTCTGCCTGCAATGCGGGAGACCTGGGTTTGATCCCTGGGTTGGGAAGATCCTCTGGAAAAGGACATGGCAACCCACTCCAGTACTCTTGCCTGGAAAATTCCATGTCTAGCTTTTAATCAGCCTGAATCTAGCTGCTGCCTGAGATCCTTCCTTTGGGACACTGACAAGTCTTCACATATTCTTAACTACTGGGAACCATCAAACTTAAAATAGGATGCTTGGACGAGTACAGATGTTTGAGAGACAACCAAGAGCTAGAGCAGAGTTGAACCATAATGTTCATGTCCTATGTGAAGCCACTACTTCAAGATTGGGAGAGGTGTTTGTTTTATCTAATGCACAGAAACTAACATAGGGAGTCAAGCACAATGAAGAGAGAAATATGTTCCAAACTAAAGAAAAAGGGAAAAAAATCTCAGAAAAAAATCCTTAATGAAATGGAGATAACTGATTTACCTGATAAAGAGTTCAAAATAAAGGTCATAAAAATCTTCACCAAACTCAGAAGAAGAAAGAATGAATACAGTGAGAACTTCAACAAAGACACAAAATATATAAAAAAGTACTAAACAGAAGTTACAGAGCTGAAGAATACAATAATGGAATGAAATACATTAGGGGAGTTCAACAGCAGACTAGATGAAGCAAAGAAAGGATCAGTGAACTCAAAGACATGGCAGTGGAATTCATACAGTCAGAGGAGCAAAAAACAAAACAAAAAGAATGAAGTAAAGTGAAGACTGCTTAAACGACTTATGGAACAATATCAAACAGACCAATATTTGCCTTACAGGGGTCTGAAAAGGAGAAGAGAGAGAGAAAGGCAAAAGCAGAAAACTTAATTGAAATAATGGCTGAAAACATTCCTAACATGGTGAAAAAAACAGACATCTGGATCTAGGGAGCCCAGAGGATTCCAAAACAGAGTAATCCAAAGAGATCCACAGGAACACATATTAAAGTGTAAAGAGCTAAAGACAAGAAGAGAATCTTAAAAGCAGCAAGAGAAAAAAAAAAAACTAGCTGCATACAAAGAAACCCCTATAAGATGATGAGTTGATTTTTCAGCAGAAAAATTGTAGACCAGAAGCGAGCAGTATGGTATATTTAAAGTGCGGAAAGAAAACTTCTAGCCCAGAGTACTCTACCAGGCATTGTTTTCATCAAGCACTGAAGAAGAGAGAGAGTTTTCCAGACAAGCAAAGCTAACAGAGTTTACTGCCACTAAACTGGCCTGACAAGAAATAAAAGAAAAGTACTTTTTTAAAACTGAAAAAAATGGGGCTAATTAGTAACAAGAAAACATATGAAAGTATATATCTCACTGGTAATGACAAATATATAGTAAAGACGGTGAATTATTTATAAAATATTAAAGTTAAAATATAAAAGTAGTAAAAATAGCTATAATTAATTAATACATATATAAAAGATGTAAAATGTGACAACAAAAAATGACAGGAAAGAGCAAGAATGTAGAGCTTTAGAATGCATTCAAACTTAAGTTAAAATAGACTGTTCTTTTATAATTTTTTATGTAAGCCCCATGGTAACCAAAAAGCAGTAACCTATAAAAGATACACAAAAGATAAAGAAATCTAAGCATACCATGAAAGTCATCACACCATAAAGATAAAATAAAAAGAAGAAAGAAACAGAGAACTACAACAATCAGAAAACAATTAACAAAATGGCAGTAAGTACATACCTATCAATAATTACTTTAAATGTAAATGGACTAAATTCTCCAATCAAAGGACACAAACTGGCTAAATGGATAAGAAAACAAGACCTAGCTATATGCTGCATACAAAAATTCACTGACTGTAAAGACATGCACAGACTGAAAGTGAAGGAATGGAAAATGATTTCACGCAAATGGAAACAAAAAGAAAGCTGGGTTAGCAGTATTTGTGTCAGACAAAAGACTTTATAATAAAGACTGTAATAAGAGGGAAAGAAAGGCATTACAGAATGATATAGAGATCTACATGAGGACATATCATTTGTAAATATTTATGCACCTTAATATATAAAACAAATATTACCAGACTTAAATAGACAAATAGGCAGCAATACAATAATAGTAAGATACTTAACTACCACACTTCCATCAATGAATACATCATTCAGATAGAAAATCAGTGAAGAAACATGTCTTAAATGACATGTTAGGTCAGATGAACTTAATTGATACATACAAAACATTCCATCAAAAAGCATCAAAATACACTGACTGTTCACAAGTGACATGAAAGTTTCTTCAAGATAGATCGTACATTATGCTATAAAACACGTCAATACATTTTAAGAAGGTACAAATTATATCAAGCATCTTTTCTGACAGTTGTATAAAACTAGAAATTGTAAGAAGAAAACTGGGAAATTCTCAAATATGTAGCAACATAACTAACATGATACTGAACAACCAATGTGTCAAAGAAATAAAAGAAAGCAAAAAATACCTTGAGATAAATGAAAATCAAAATATAACATACCGAAACTTACAAGATGTAATGAAAGCTGTTCTAAGGGGAAAATTCATAGTGATAAATGCTTATATCAAAACCCAAGAAATATCTCAAATAAATAACTGAACTTTAATCCTCCAGCAACTAGAGAGAGTAGAACAAATGAAACCCAAAAGTAATAGAAGGAAGGAAACAACAAAGATCAGAGTGGAAATAAATGAAAAAGAGGTTAAAAAGACAATAAAAAGTCAATGAACTAAGAGCTGGTCCTTTGAAAAGATGAACAAAATTGATAAACCTGCACCTATACTCCCAAAGAGAAGAGAGAAAGAGAAGTCAAATAAAACCAGAAGTGAAAGAGAAAACATTAATAGTGATAGTACTGAACACAAAGGACTATAGGAGGCTACTATGAACAATTACACACCAACAAACTTGACAACCTACAAAAAAATGGATAAACTCCTAGAAACATACAATCTACCAAGACTTGAATTATGAAAAAAAGAAAATCTAAACAGTCCAATTACTAGTAAGGTGATTGAATCAGTAATGAAAAACCTCCCAACAAAGAAAAGCCTAGGACCAGATTTACTAATGAATTCTATAAAACATCTAAAAAGAATTAACACTGGTTCTCTCAAACTATTCTAAAAGACAGGAGAGGAAGGAATATCCAAACTAATTTTGAGGCCAGCATTACCCTCAAATAACAAAATCAGACAAAGATGCCATAAGAAAATTACAGGCCAATATTTCTGACAATCATAGATGAAAAAACCTCAACAAAATATTAGTAAATCAAATGCAACAACAAAGTGCTGCTGCTGCTGCTGCTGCTAACTCGGTTCAGTCATGTCTGACTCTGTGTGACCCCAAGTAAAAGGATCATAAACCAAGATTCAGTTCAGTTCAACATCTGCAAATCAATCAAGGTGATACACCACATTAACAAAAGGAAGGGTAAGAAACATATGATCATCTGAATAGACGTGGAAAAAGTGTTTGACAAAATTCAACATCCATTAATTATAAAAACTCTCAACAAAGTGGGTATAGTGGGAACATATCTCAACATAATAAGGGCCATAGTGATAAATGCTTATATCAAAACCCAAGAAATATCTCAAACAAACAGTTGAACTTTAATCCTCCAGGAACTAGAAAGAGTAGACCAAATGAAATCCAAAAGTAATAGAAGGAAGGAAACAACAAAGATCTGAGTGGAAACAAATGAAAAAGAGATTAAAAAGACAATAAAAAGTCAATGAAACTAAGAGCTGGTTCTTTGAAAAGATGAAGCTTTTCAGCTAACATCATACTCAATGGTGAAAAGCTGGAAGTTTTTCCTCTAAGACTAAGAACAAGAAAAGGGTACTCACTCTTGCTACTTTTATTCAATGTAGTACTGGAAGTCCTAGCTGGGACAACTGGGCAAGAGAAAGAAAGAAAAGCTAACCAAATTTAAAATGAAGAATTAAACTGTCACTAGGTGCAGATAATATAATATTATGTACAGAAAACCTTAAAGACTTTACCAAAAGACTGTTAAAAACTAATAAACACAATAAAATTGCAAGATACAGAATCAATATACAAAAATCTTTTGCATTTCTACACAGTAACAATGAACTAGCAGAAAGAGAAATTAACAAATTTCCACTGCATCAAGAATGAAACAAAATATCTGGAAATAAATTTAAACAAAGAGGTGAAAGATCTGTGTACTGAAAATCATAGGACACTGATGAATGAAATTGAAGTTACATATAAATTGAGATATTTCATTCTAATGGACTGGAATAATTAATGTTGTCAAAATGTCCCTACTACCCAAAGTCATCTACAGATTAAATGCAATTCCTATAAAAATTCCAATGACATTTTCCACATAAATAAAACAATCCTAAAATTTGTATGGAATCATACAAGATCACAACTTGTCAAAGCAAACTTGAGCAAAAAGAACAAAACTGGAGCATCACATCACCTCATTTCAAATTATACTACACTATAATAATCAAAACAGTATGGCTGTCACAAAAATAGACACATAGATTAGTGGGACAGAATAGGGCCCTGAAATCAATCTACACATATATGATCAATTGATTTATAACAGAGGAGCCAAGAATATACAATATACGAGAATATACAATGGGGGAAAGAACAATCTGTTCAATAACAGGTATTGTGAAGAATGGACAGCTTTATGCAAAACAAAACAAAACAAAATAAAACAAAACTGCACCACTGTCTTACATACACACAGAAACCAACTCAAAATGGATTAAAGACTTGAATATAAGACCTGAAACCAAGCTTCTAGGCTGTGATCTCCTTGACATTGGTCTTGGCAATGTTTCTTTTGGGTCTGATACCAAAAGCAAACCAATAAAATAAAAAATACATGAGTCAGCCACATCAAACTAAAAAGCTTCTGCACAGCAAAGGTGAGGTGAGGTGAAGTCACTCAGTTGTGTCCAACTCTGCAACCCCATGGACTGTAGCCTACCAGGCTCCTCTGTCCATGGGATTTTCCAGGCAAGAGTACTGGAGTGGGTTGCCATTTCCTTCTCCAGAGAAACAGAGTTAGAAGCTCTGCACAGCAAAGGAAATCATCAAAAAAATAAAAAGACAACCTACTGAATAAAATATTTGCAAATTACATATCTGATAAGGCATTAATATTCAAAATTTATAAAGAACTTATAAAACTCAACAGCAAAAAAAAAAAACCAAAAAACTGAAAAAATTGCAGAGGATCTTACTAGACATTTTCCCAGGAAGAGATAAGAATGGGAAAAAAAAAAGAGAGATACAAATGGCCAACAGGTACATGAAAAGATGCTGAACATCACTAATTATCAGGGAAATGAAAATCAAAATCACAATGAGACACCTCATACCTGTCAGAATGATTGTTATCAAAAAGACAACTGTTGGCAAGGATGTGAAGAAAGGGGAATCCTTGTGTACTGTGAAATGTAAATTAGTGCTGCCACTATGGAACACAGTAGGGAGTTCCTTAAAACATTGCAAATAGAACTACCATATGATCTAGCAGTTCCACTTCTGGGTATTTATCAAAAGAAAAAACAACATCTCCAAAAGACATTTACCCCCTTGTTCACTGCATAGCTAATATATGGAAACAACCTATATGTCCATCAATGGATGAACAGGTAAAGAAAATATGGTATATACATACAATGGAATATTATTCAGCTATAAAAAATGAAATATTGCCATTTGTGACAACATGGATGGACATTGAGGGCATTATGTAAGTGAGTTAAGTTAGATCGAGAAAGGTAAATCCTGTATGATCTCACTTTCATAAGGAATTTAAAGACCACCGCCACCGCCACCGCCACCGCCACCACCACCAAAACCCAAAACCAAGAGATCACACGTAAAGAGAACAGACTGGTGTTTGCCAGAGGTGGAGGGTAGAGAGTGTGTGAAATGGTGTAAGGGGGTCAAATATTACAAACTTCTAATTATAAAATAACTCCTAGGGATATACTGTAAAGTATGGTACCTAGAGTTTATAACACTGTATTGCATATTTGAAAGGTGCTAAACGAGTAGATCTTAGAAATTCTCATCACAAGAAAAGTGTAACCATATATGGTGACAGATTAAGCAGACTTATTGAAATGATCTTTTTGAAGCATGTATGAACAGTGAATCATGAAGTACAGCCGAAATTAATGTTATAGGTCAATTATACCTAAAAAAGGAAGGAAAAAAGGAGGTGGAAAAGGAAAAAGAAAGAAAAGAAAAGACACAAATTGGAACTGTAGTAATTTGATATGAGACCAGTCTTTTTTCCTGGGGGGAAGTAGGCAAAGAGACTTTATTTATATGGAAGTATAGTTGATTTATAATAATGTGTTAGTTTAAGGTGTACAGCAAAGTGATTCAGATATATGTATTTTTCAGAGTTTTTTCCATTACAGGTTATTATATATATAATATATTCTGACTAGAGTGATGTGGATTTATTTCTGGATCTGCCCACTTTTTGATTTTTTTAAAAAAATTTTGAGTTGTATGAACTGTTTACATATTTTGGAAATTGACCCCTTGTTAGTCCCATCACTTGCAAATGTTTTCTCCCATTCTGTAAGTTTTTTTTCATTTTGTCAATGGCTTCTTTTGCTGTGCAAAAGCTTTTAAGTTTGATTATGTCCCCTTTACTTATTTTTGCTTTTCTTTCTCTTGCCTTGGGAGACTGATCTAAGAAAATACTGCTACAACTTATGTCAGAGGATGTTTTGCCCAAATTAAGAGGCCAGTCATTGAAGCCTGTACTTTCAAGGGCTTTGAGTCAGAAAAAAATTACCTTAATAATTTACTGTGGCTAAAAAGACCATTACATTTGCATCTAAATCAGTCATTATTTGAGAAAGAGAGTTTCTTTAGAGCCCAGAAAATGTCACTTGCCACAAGCATAACTAGTTTTCTCAATACGCTTTATTATTTATTTTTGAACATCCTTTATCGAAGAGACTGTCCTTTCCTCATGCATGTTCTTGGCAACTTTGTTGAAGATCAATTGACCATAAATGCACAGGTTTATTTCTAGTTTCTCTATTCTGTTCTATTAGTGTATGTGTGTATGTATGTTTTTATGCAACATGATGCTGTTTTATTATAGATAGCTTTGTAGTATATTTTGAAATCAAGTAGTATGATGCCTCCAGCTTTGTTTTTGTTCCTTAAGATTGCTTTGTGTTCTTTTCTAGGACCATATGAATTTTAGAATTGTTCTTCTATTTTTGTTTAAAATTTCATAGGAATTTTGATAGGTATTGCATTGGTTCTGTAGACAACTTTGAGAAGCAGTGCTTTTTTTTCATTTTAAACAATTTATTAAGGTATAATTAATATACAATAAATTAGACATATTTAGAGTATATAATTTTGATGTTTTGTTATATATATATATATATATAATAAAACCACTACTATAATCAAGAAAGCTACCAGGTCCCAGTGGTTAAGACTCTGGGCTTCCACTGCAGGGGCACAGGTTTGATCCTTGGCTGGGGAACTAAGATCCCATATGCTGAGTGGCCAAAAAATACATTGAAAAAAATTTTTTTAAAGACAGCAACCATATCATCACCCCCAAATGTTCTTCATGCATTTTGTAAACCGTTCCCATGTCCCTTCCTGCTTACTGGCACCCCACCCCCAGGAAACTACCTGTTTTCTGTTGCACTTGTTTAGGTTACAATGTTAGGATTTTATATCCATGGACCCATACAGTATGCACTCTTTTTTTATCTGGCTTCTTTAACTCACCGTAACTATTCTGAGATTCATCTGTGTTTTTTATATGCATCAGTAGTCTATTACTTTTTATTGCTGAGTGGCCTTCAAGTCTGCATAATCAGTTCAGTTCAGTTGCTCAGTTGTGTCCGACTCTTTGCCACCCCATAGACTGCAGCATGCCAGGCTTCCCGGTCCATCACCAACTCCTGGAGTTCACTCAAACTCATGTCCATTGAGTCGGTGATGCCGTCCAACCATCTCATCCTCTGTCGTCCCCTTCTCCTCCTGCTTTCAATCTTTCCTAGCATCAGGGTCTTTTCCAATGAGTCAATTCTTTGCATCAGGTGGCCAAAGTCAAAATTGGAGTTTCAGCTTCAGCATCAATCCTTCCAATGAATATTCAGGATTGATTTCCTTTAGGATGGACTGGTTGGATCTCCTTGCAGTCCAAGGGACTCTCAAGAGTCTTCTCCAACATCACAGTTCAGAAGCAACAATTCTTCAGCGCTCAGCTTTCTTTACAGTCCAACTCTCACATCCATACGTGACTACTGGAAAAACCACAGCTTTGACTAGATGGATCTTTGTTGGCAAAGTAATGTCTCTGCTTTTTAATATGCTGTCTAGGTTGGTCATATCTTTTCTTCCCAGGAGCAAGTGTCTTTTAATTTTATGGCTGCAATCACCATCTGCAATGATTTTGGAGCCCCCAAAAATAAAGTCTGACACTGTTTCCCCATCTATTTGCCATGAAGTGATGGGACTGGATGCCGTGATCTTAGTTTTCTGAATGGTGAGTTTTAAGCCAACTTTTTCACTCTCCTCTTTCACTTTCATCAGGAGGCTCTTTAGTTCTTTGCTTTCTGCCATAAGGGTGGTGTCATCTGCATATCTGAGGTTATTGATATTTCTCCCAGCAATCTTGATTCCAGTTAGTGCTTCCTCCAGCCCACCATTTTGTATGATGTACTCTGCATGTAAGTTAAATAAGCAGGGTGACAATATACAGCCTTGATGTACTCCTTTCCTGATTTGGAACCAGTCTGTTGTTCCATGTCCAGTTCTAACTGTTGCTTCTTGACCTCCATACAGATTTCTCAGGAGGCAGGTCAGGTGGTCTGGTATTCCCATCTCTTTAAGAATTTTCCACAGTAATCAGTTTTCTTTTAATTTTGAGACATGTCCATCATATCAGTTTCCTAGAGCTGCCTTAAAAATTATACCACAAACTATGTGGCTTTAAACAGAAGTTTTTCTCTTTCAAGTTCTGGAGGGAAGCATGGATATTTTAACAAGATTCTTCCAAATCATTAAGATGGGGTATCTTTCCATTTTTGGTATCCTCTTTAAATTCTTTCATCAAGATTTTATATATTTCAGTATACAGATCTTTAATTTCCTTGGTCAAATGTATTTCTATGTGTTTCATTTCACTTGATGCTATTGTACATGGGAAGATTTTCTTAAATCCCTTTTCAAATATTCTGCTGTCAGTGTACAGAAATGCAGCTAATTTTTGTAGCTTCATTTAATATACTGCAACTTTCCAATATTCATTTATTTTTTTCTAACAGATTTTGTGGTCTTTAAGGGTTTTCTATATATAACATTATGCAATTTGCAAAGAAAAAAATTTACTCTTTCCCTGGTCTGGGTACTTCTTCTTTACTTTTCTTGACCAATTTTTCTGGCTAAGACTTCTACTTCAGTTAAAGTGGCAAGAGTGGGCTTCCTTGTCTTGATCTTAGAGAAAAAGCTTTCACCTTTTTACCACTGAGTATGATGTTAGTTGTGGACTTGTCATGCATGTGTGCGTGCTGAATTGCTTCAGTCATTTCCAACTCTTTGTGACCCTATGAACTGTAGCCTACCAGGGCCCTTTGTCCATGGGATTCTCCACCCAGGGATTGAACCTGTGTCTCTTATGTCTCCTGCATTGGTAGATGAGTTCATTATCACTTGTGCCGCCTGGGAAGCCTGGGACTTGTCATACATAGTCTTTATTATGTTGAGGTACATTCCTTCTACACCTAATTTGATTAGACTTTTTTAATCTCTTTAATTGAAAAGTTGCTCAATCGTGTCAAATGCTTTTCTGTATCTATTGAGTTGATCATATAACTTTTATCCTTTATTCTTTTAATGTGGCATATGACATTTATAGATTTGCATGTCAAACCATCCTTGCATCCTAGGCATAAACCCCACTTAATCTTGGTATATGATCATTTTAATGTGTTATTGAATTCAGTTTGCCAGTATTTTGTTGAGAATTTCTATATCTATGTTCATTAGAAATATTAGCTTATGGACTTCCCTGGTGGTCCAGTGGTTAAGAATCCACCTGCCAATGCAGGGGACTCCAGTTCGATCCCTGGTCCGGGAAGATCCCACATGCCACGGAGCACATAAGCTGGTGTGCTATCAATAGTGAGCAGGCACTCCAGAGCCTGTGATCCATAACTAGAGAAAGCCCGTGCACAGCAATGAAGACCAAGCGTAGCCAAAAAAAATTAATTAATTAATCGAATAAAAAAAAAAGAAATATTAGCTTACAATTTTCTTCTTTCATAGTTTCCTTATCTGACTTTGGTAGAAGGGTAATGCTGGTTTCATAAAACTAATTTGAGAGTATTCCCTCTTCACTTTTTAAGAAGAGTTTTAGAAGAATTTGGATTCATTCTTTCATTGGCAGAATTCAATTGTAAAATCATTAGGTCTTGGACTTTTCTTTCTTGGGATGTTTCTGATTACTGATTCTATCTCCTTACTCACTCATTACTGGCCTGTTCAGATTTCCTTATTCAGTCTTGGTAGGTTGAATGTTTCAAGGAATTTATCCATTCTTCTAGGTTATCAAATTTCTTGCTATATAAGTATTTATATAAATCAACCCTGAATCCTCACTGGAGGGACTGATGCTGAAGTTGAAGCTCCAAGAATTTGGTCACCTGATGGGAAGAGCTGACTCACTAGAAAAGACCCTGATGCTGGGAAATACTGAGGGCAGGAGGAGTAGGGGGTGACACAGGATGAGATGGTTGGATGGCATCACTGACTCAATGGATAGGAGTTTGAGCAAACTCCAGGAGATAATAAAGGACAGGGAAGCCTGGCATGCTGCAGTCCATGGGGTCACAAAGATTTGGACACAACTGAGCAACTGAATGACAACAACAGCTATTACTGTTTCTCCATTTAAGTCTGATAATATTTGCTTTATATATTTAGGGGCTCCTACATGTTAGGTGCATAAATATTTACAAGTGTTATATCCTCTGTTGGAATGATCTCTGTATCATTCTGCACTGCCCTTCTTTGTCTTTTATTAAAGTCTTTTGTCTGGCATAAAGGCAGCTAATCCAGCTTTCTTTTTGTTTCCATTTGCATTGAATATCTTTTCCTATCCCTTAACTTTTAGGCTATGTGTGTCCTTAAAGCTAAAGTGAGTCTCTTGTAGGCAGCATATAATACCATCTTGGTTTTTTTAAAAAAAATATTTATTTATTTATTCTTTTTTGGCTGCGTCAAGTCTTAGCTGTGGCATGTGAGAGTGTGAGGACTCAGTGGTTGTGGATGTGGGCTCTGTAGCTGTGGTGTGTGGGATCCAGGGCATGTAGGCTCTGCAGTTTGTGGCACTCAAGCTTTCTGGTAGAGACATGTGGGCTCAGTAGTTGTGGCAGGCAGGGTTAGTTGTCCCATGCCATGTAGGATCTTAGATCCCTGGGTTCTTTGGTGGCTCAGTTAGTAAAGAGTCTGCCTGCAATGTGGAAGACCTGGGTTCAATTGCTGGGTCAGGAAGATCCCCTAGAGAAGGAAATGGCCACCCACTCCAGTATTCTTGCCTGGAGAATTCCATGGACAGAGGAACCTCGTGGGCTACAGTCCATGGGGTCACAGAGAGTCGGACATGACTGAGTGACTTTCACCTTCATTTTGCAGGGATCGAACTCACATCTCCTGAATTAGAAGGCTGATTCTTAATCACTTGACCACCAAGGAAGTCCCTGTACAATCTTGTTTTTAATCATTTCGCAATCTGTGTTTTTTTTGGTTGGTGATTTTGATCCATTTACATTTAAAGTAATTATTTATTGGTAAGGATTTACTATTGCCATTTTGTTAATTTGTTTATGTTTTATAGTTCTGTTGCCTTTTTCCTCCTGTCTTCCTTCTTCAATGAACGATTTTTTTTGTAGTGATGTACCTGGATTCCTTTATTTTTTGTATCTATTACAGGTTTCCTATTTGTGGTTATCTTATGTGAAAGATCTTATAGTGATTAATTTGAAGTTGACAACAGCTTTAATTTGACTACATACAAAATTTGTATGTTTTAACTTTTCCTCCCATCAAGTTATTAATGTCATAATTCATGTCTCATATATTGTGTATTCACTACAAAATTACTGTAGTTATATAGTTAAATACTTTTGTCTTAACTTTTAAAGCAGAGTTAAAAGTGATTTATGCTTTATCCTTATAATATTAAAATGTTCTGAACTTAACTATATTCTTATCTTTACAATGAGCTTTGTAATTTCTGTTTTTATGTTAGTTGGCATCCTTTAAGGAATGTTTGAATAACTCTCTTTAGTATTTCCTGTAAGGCAGGTCTAGTGATGACGAACTCCCACAGATTTCATCTGGAAAAGTCTTTATCCCCCCTTTATTTCCGAAGTATAGCTTTGCCAAGTATAGCATTTTTGGTTGAAATTTTTTTCTTTCAGCAGTGTGAATACATCATGCCACTCTTTCTTGTCTGTAAAGTGTACACTAAGAAATACACTGCAAGTGGACTGAAAAAGAAAAAAGAAATACACTCCTAGTCTTATGGGGTCCCCTTGTATATGATGAGTTGGTTTTCTCTTGGTGATTTCAAAATTGTCTTTGAGAATCTGATTATAATGTGTCATGGTGAAGATCTCTTTATATTTTCTATATTTGAGATTCCTTGTGCTACATGGATCTGGATGTCTATTTCCCTCTCCAGATAAGTGAAGTTTTCTGTCATTATTTCTTTAACACATATTGACCAGACACATATGTCTTTTGTTACCCAAATGTTACTGACCGGAGGCATATCAATATCACTTACATAACAAATTGCCCACCACAGGCATTAGTTTCTGCAAAAATCCTCCAGTTAATAATGAGTTAAGTAGATAACCCTATATGCGAGACAGAATAAGAGACACAGATGCATAGAACAATTTTATGGACTCTGAGGGAGAAGGTGAGGGTGGGACGTTCTGGGAGAATAGCATTGAAACATGTATATTATCATATGTGAAACAGAACACCATTCCATGTTCGATGCATGAGACAAGGGCTCAGGGCCGGGGCAATGGGATGACCCAGAGGGATGGGATGGGGAGGGAGGTGGGTGGGGGGTCCAGGAAGGGGAACACATGTAAACCCATGGCTGATTCATGTCAATGTATGGCAAAAACTATTACAATATTGTAAAGTAATTAGCCCCCAACTAAAATAAATAAATTAAAAAAAAAAATAAATAAAATAAATAAAAAAAAAATAATGAGTTAAGTAAATTTTCTGCCTTTGTCCCTTTCTCTGTTCAGAGATTCTAGACAAGTTTTCTGGTGGGGTCTGTAGGTAGGTTTGCTGCTGGAGTACCTGGGTAGGCTGCACAAGTGCCTGGGTCTGTAGGTGAGTGGGCCTATGCCTGGGTCCATATGGGCTGACCCAGTAATAAGGGGTCTTAAGCCTGATTCTGTAGGGACTAGCCTAGTGCTGGGATGTTCCTTGATCCCTGTGGTGCCTGAAACTTCAATCTGCAGGGCTAGATCCTGAGTCTGGCCAGTGTTGACGTCTACTGGCATTTGTTGGAATCTGGGTTTCCAGGGTTGGTTTGGGATGGGATGAGTCTGGGGCCATAGGAAATGGCTTGGTGCTGGGTGAGTCTGGAGGATGGATCTGTAATATCCTACCTGGAATCTGGGATTTCAGGGGCCGGCCTGGTGCTGAGATGGGCTCAAAGGCTGGATCTTTTGGTGCTGACCTGGAATCCTTAGCTCTTGTGCATGTATTTTTGTTCATGGATAGTTGTTTAAATGGGTGTTTCTGCGAGAGGATAAGCAATCGACATGCATATCTCACCATCTTGCTGACATTACTCATTTATGGCTAAATTTTAAAATTATCATGTAAATCTTGTATTAATATTTCCAGTTATGTTGGACTTCTTAGATTGGTTCTCTAATTTTCATATTTGTCTCTATATTACTTCAATTTCCAGGTTTTTTTTTTTTTTGAGGTTTATCTAGCTTTATCTTCTGAAAATTGTTTTTTTTTTTCTTCCTGTTATCATAATTTTGATTTTCTAGAGTTCTCTTTCAGTTCTGTGAATGTTCCTTTTATTAAAAAGTACCATTCTGTTCTATGGGTTTAATTTCTTATCTCTGAGGATACTAATAACTGTATTTGTTGTTTTTGCTGGAAGTTTCTTCTCCCTGAATTCTGTTTCATCCAAGTTACTCTCCCCCATTTCTATTTGTTTGGTTTCTATCTTTTAAGTAAGAAGCTTTACTTAGGTATTTAGTGATTCTTTGTTCTCTGCTCCTATTTAAGAGTAGATGTTAAAAAGCTGACTGGAAATTCTGGCTTATGGGTTTGTTGATGTTGAACTTTACTCTAAAATCATCTGGCTGGTTTCTTTCCTTGGGGATGAACCAATGTCAAATTTTCAGGTCTTTTATTCTTGGGCTGCCAGATTCTCCAGAAAAGCATTTTCTTGTCTTCTGCCTAAAGGTTCAGGACAGGTTGCCAGGATTAAGGTTCAGAGAGGAATGAAGACTAGACATCTTATTTTCAGTATGCATACACTCATTTAATCTGTTTTCAGTATGGCAGCCCTACCTTCAATTGTGCCCAGTGTTCCCCAGTCCAGAGGCTCTCTATACCCTCCAGGGAATAAGGCCCAGTTTCCTGTCTGGGCAGAGGAGATGATCTGGAGGTTAGTTGTTTCTTTAATAAGCTTTCTATAAACTCTCCAGATTTTTGGTTTTATCTTTCAGTTCAGTTCAGTTCAGTCGCTCAGTTGTGTTTGACTCTTTGTGACCCCATGGACTGCAGCACATCAGGCCTCCCTGTCCATCGCCAACTCCTGGAGTTTACTCAAACTCATGTCCATTGAGTCAGTGATGCCATCCAACCATTATCCTCTCCTATTTCCAGCATTCCTGGTACCCCCTCAAGTCCTGAATGTTTGGAGGTTTTTGCGATATATCTGGTTGCCTCTTTGTCTTTTCCTGTGGTGGCATAGGTTTCAGTTAGTCTGCTAAATTTATTTACTTTCTGGTTTCCAAATCTTCATTATTATTTTCTCTTTTTTTCCTTATAAAAATCTCTGTATTGTCATTTTAATGGAATATCAAGAGGGATTAAAAGTACTACATGTGGATATGTTGCTATGTTCATTTGAAAACTTATCCACACTCTACTATGACCATGTTAGCATTTAGCAATGTCACTTTTAGTAGCAAGTATAGCCATGTTACTGATTTATCATATAATAAGAAAATAATAGCATTAAATGGTAATAGAGAATAATATTTTTCTATGAAGAGCCAGTGATTCATGGTAAAGTGAAGCTTCTCAAGAGAAGGTTCTAAGAGACTCTTGGATAAATTACCATTTGTAGGCTTTAAGCTATATTGAGAAACCATATACTTACTGGTTTTAAAAAATCTCTTTTGAGAAGAGAAAGGTAAAAATAACTAGGTTGTGACTATTAATAGTTTTCAAGTACATCATACTAAGATTCATAATGCACCTTTATTCTGAAAGATAAGTTTTACATTACTGAAACAAACTAAACATGTAATATTTGCAAAATTCTTTTCAGAAATTTTTTTTAAAAATTGTACCAGGGTGATGTTTAATACTACCATCAAAGAATACAGGAAACATTCATTGGATCCAAAAACATGAGGTAAAAGAGTTTGGCTGTGGTGAATTCCAGTCATATTACATCTACTTGCACAGTTTTCATACTGTCCCACCTTGAAACATTTCCTGATTGTGAGAAAAACCATGAGGAGACAGATCTCCTGAGCAGAAGGCTACAATAAATGTGGTAATATGTGGCTCTTATACCACTGTATCATTGCTTTTTAAAGTAATAATGTTTTGAATAGTACAAATAGAAGCAGTAGACTGTCCTTTGACTGCTCTCCAAGGCCTCTTGGGAACTTGAAATTCCTTTTTACTTATCCTAGGATAATAAAAATTAAGATAATAGGAAGTAACTTGATTTTGGCAATTATCTAATAGGACGTTAGTGAAAGGCAACTCATTTTACTGAGAAATATAAACTCAAGTTAGTTGCATTTTCAATTAAGAACTAAGTTGTTGTTCAGTCGCTAAGTTATGTCTGACTCTTTGCGACACCATGGACTGCAGCACGCCAGGCTCCCCTGTCCTTCACTATCTCTCGGAGTTTGCTCAAAGTCATGTCCATTGAGTTGGTGATGCCATCCAACCATCTCATCCTCTGTGGCCCCCTTCTCCTCCTGCCCTCAATCTTTCCCAGCATCAGGGTCTTTTCCAGTGAGTCTGCTTTTTGCATCAAGTGGCCAAAGTACTGGAGCTTCAGCTTCACTATCAGTCCTTCCAGTGAATATACAGGGTTGACTTCCTTTAGGATTGACTGGTTTGATCTCCCTACAGTCCAAGGGACTCTCAAGAATCTTCTCCAAAACCACAGTTCAAAAGCATCAACTCTTCGGCACTCAGCCTCCTTTATAGTCCAACTCTCACATCCGTGTATGACTACTGGAAAAACCATAGCTTTGACTATATGGACCTTTGTCAGCAAAGTGATGTCTCTGTTTTTTAATAAGCCGTCTAGGTTTATCATAGCTTTCCTTCCAAGGAACAAGTGTCTGTTAATTTCATGGCTGCAGTCACCATCCACAGTGATTTTGGAGCCCAAGAAAATAAAGTCTGTCACTGTTTCCACTTTTTCTCCATCTGTTTGCCATGAAGTGATGGAACCAGATGCCATGATCTTAATTTTTTGAATGTTGAATTTTAAACTAGCTTTTTCACTCTCTTTCACCCTCACCAAGAGGCTCTTTAGTTTCTCTTTGCTTTCTGCCATTATAGTGCTATCATCTGCATATCTGAGGTTGTTGATATTTCTCCCAGCAATCTTGATTCCACCTTGTGAATCAGCTGGCCCAACATTTCACATGATGTACTCTGCACAGAAGTTAAATTAGCAGGGTGACAATATACAGCCTTGACCATACTCTTTTCCCAATTTCGAACCAGTCTGTTGTTCCATGTCTGGTTCTAAATGTTTCTTCTTGACCTGCATACAGGTTTCTCAGGAGACAGATAAGATGGTCTGGTATTCCCATTTCTTTAGGAATTTTCCACAGTTTGTTGTGATCTACGTAGTCAAAGGCTTTAGCGTAGTCAGTGAAGCAGAAGTAGATGTTTTTCTGGAATTTCCTTATTTAATTTTCCTTATCTAATGGATCACAGGCAATCAGGAAGCTTGCATAAGCCTCATCCTCATTCATCAGAGGGCAGACAGAAGAAGCAAGAACTACAATTCCAGAGCCTCCAGAATGAAAACCACAATCAGAAGAACTAAGTTAAAGAGCCTATATAATAAATAAGGTTAAGATGAATTCATCGACAGATGAATGGATAAAGAAGCTGTGGTACATATATATAATGAAATATTACTCAGCCATAAAAAGGAACACATTTGAGTCAGTTCTAATGAGGTGGATGAACCTTGAATCTATTATACAGAGTGAAGTAAAAGTCAGAGAGATAAAATATTGTATATTAACACATATATATGGAATCTAGAAAGACTGTATTGATGAACCTATTTGTAAGGCAGCAGTGGAGATGCAGACATAGAAAACAGACTTGTGGACACAGGGGTGGGGAAGGAGAATGTGTAGTGAATGGAGAGAGTAGCAAGACAACATATACACTACCATATGTAAAACAGATAGCCAGTGGAATTTGCTGTATGATTCAGGGAGCTTAAACCAGTGCTCTGTGACAACATAGTGGGGTGGGATGGAGTGGAAAGTGGGAAGGAGGTTCAAGAGGGAGGGGACATATGTATACCTATGGCTGATTCATATTGTACGGCAGAATCCAACAAAATATTGTAAAGCAATTATCCTTCAATTAAAACTAAATAAATTTAAAAAGAACCTGATGACAAATTTCTTTTGTTTCTTGCAGGCTAGCAGGCAGTGAAAATAATTGAGTCAGCATTATACGTAATGCCTCTGGTTCACTGAAATTTAGCATTGTGAGGTGTACGACTCAAAGTGCTCTATGTTGCTGTTTTATCATACCTCATTATATTTGACAGTTTTACAAACTCATCTTTAATGTTATGCCAAGAAATAAGTATAAAGTGTGCCAATATTGCATGGTGTTAGAAAAAAACAAACAAGGAGCAGAGATTAGTCTTTTAAGCTAAAGTAGTTAACTTCAGAGTTTGCTTTATAATCTAGATGATGTCATTTAAACTACTATATCAATTTACAAAACCAAAAATACAATGCTTTGTTTTCTAATTTAGATAAATCTTATGTTCAATTAAGTAAAAGTTAATAAATACAAGTTATACAATCAATTAAAACAAATAAAAATAAAGCTAAAGTATTTACTTCAGTTCTTTGTAACAGCCCATAAAAGAGAAACAAAGCTAGAACACAAAACAAGTGGCAAATAAACTGCCTTGATATTTGCCAAAGTCACATGAGAGCTGCTTTTAAATATTTGAAAGAATATCATGTGATAGATGAATCTGATGTAATTTTGTGAGTATTAGACAGCATAAAAAGATCAATGCACAGAAACAGAAAATGTTTTTAAGCTCAGAGCTAGGAAAAAAAAAAATACCTCAGTAGATAGCTGTTTGTCTCTGAAAGTTTAGAACAGGGTCTGCTGGAGGGTTTAACACTTATAGGACATGTTCAGAGGAAGTTTTCTTATTGAAAATTATAGATACTCTCTAAAGTTTTTTTCCAATATAGATTTAATTCTTTTCTAACAAAAGCAATATTTTCTTAGGTCTAGAAGGAATTCATTGTAGGAAAATTGGAAAACAGGAAAACAAAAGGAATAACTGCCCAGAAAGAATCAGTGTTAAATTTTTGGTATATTTGCCACCAATTTTTGGTTTTAAAGCATAATTATAGTCATTAAAGATTGTAAAATTTTAGATATAAACAAGATTAGCTTTTGGCTTGTCCTCAGGCGGATAAAATTAAGTTCTGAACTAGAGATATCTTATCATTGGTATAAATTCTTATATGCTACTGATGAAGCAAGTTATGGGGAACTTCATGACTATCTAGGGAATAACTAAATGTATATTCCTTTCTATATTCAATATACATAATTTAGCACCTATTACCTTCAAAGGCACTGGCCTAGTGTCCTCAGACATAAAGGTGAATGAGATAGTTGCTGGAAAGGATGCCTAATCAGAGGCCAATGGAGAAGGCAGAACGTGACAAATAGCCAGATCAGAAGGGTGGTTAAAGGCATACCAAAAGAGTATGCCTTTGGTTGCAAGAGCCTGTCCACAAAAAATGATCTATCCAAAGACACTTTCCATATCCAACCCTGACAGGGCCAGGCATAAGAAAGATAACAATTTTCTAAATAGTATTTTACACAGCACTCATTGCACTTTAGAGAGTTTATTACTTCTTTCATAAAATACATTTTTTTCTATCCATGTCATTTGTAAGCCACAAATCTGATTTCTATAAAGTGTTGCCTACTATATTTTAAATAAGAGTTTGATGTATAGATCTCTTCTTCATTATTTTAAAACAATGAGGTTTAACTGTTTTCTGATCACATTCTGCTTTTGTAAGATAATGTGAAACACTGATAACAAATACACTGGGTGCAAAGTAAGTGCCAGTAAGAGCCAAGAAAACAAATTAGGCCAATGCCTAATCTTGAATCTGTTAAACAATAAGGAATTTCAGGACACCAAGAGAACACTCTTTCAGGGATTCCATAGCCTAGCTGGTGAGAAGATAGGCGAACGTGCTGTCTCATATGATAGGCCATATCTTATAGTGGTAAATAGTCCAGGATTTGGAGTGATATAGACCTGGACTTTAATCAAAGCTAGGTCACTTACTAGGTCTGCAATCTCTCAGAGTGTTTGTTTTCTCAACTGCAGAATGGGAGCATTGACACCTAGAGTCATAGGGATGAAGATTAAATAAGCCATTACATATGAAACACTTGTTACCTGGCAAAGAATAAAGCTTCAACAATATCTGAACTGTTAGGTAGAAGAAAGGCAACATACAAGGCAGAAAAGGGGAATAAAAGAAAGCTTTTGACTTAAAAACCTCTTTTGGCAATATTTCTATAAATAAAGATCCAGTTATGTATCTCAAAAGATATGAAAAGTTGATCTGAAAGGGTCTGCTTCTAGTAATGATGAAGTAACTGTTTGGATTAACCATCTCACTGAGAAAATTTGGAGTAAAATTCCTTCTTGAAAGCACTGAACTATTAACTGGGCAGTGAAGAATTATGGTGTCCAGATGTAGAAGGAAATCTAGAAAGGAGGAGCCTGGCATTTGAGATTATCTTTCCTGTAGGGCATCAGCTGATTTTGGAAGAGGGGTCTGAGAGGTTGAGAAGTTGAGCTCTGACTTGCTAGTATCCTGTTAATGATTTTTGGGTCTCTCTTCATGAGGGATGTTGGTCTGTAGTTTTATTTTCCTGTATGTGTTTGTTGGTTTTCATATCTAGGTAATGCTGGTTTCATAAAATAAGCTGGGAGTTGTTCCCTCCTTTTCTATTTTCTGAAAGAAGTAGGGCAGAATTTGATACTTTTTCTTCAGCTATTTGGAAGAATGCAATAGTAAAATTATCTGGGCTGAGATGTCTTTTTCAGAAAGTTTTAAACTATGAATTCAGTTGTCTTTAATAGATACAAGACTATTTGGATCACATATTTCTTCTTGGACAACTTTTGTTAATTTGTGACTTTAATGAAATTGGTCCATTTAAGTCACCACATTTATGTGTGTGTATGTTATTCATAGTATTCCTTTACCTTTTGAATATCTGTTTCTCTTGATACATGCTTTTGGACCCAAGGGTTACTTAGCATTGTGTGTTTAATTTCCAGTCATCTTTCTCTTATTGATTTTTACATTAATTCCATTATGATCAGAGAATATACTTTGTATTATCTCAACTCTTCTTTTAAAAGAAACAGCTTTACTGAGAACGAGTTCACATATCATACAATTCATCCATATAATATGTATAATCCAATGGTTTTTAGTATATCCACAGAGTTGTATAACTATCACCAAAATTTAACTTTCATCACCTCAAAAATGAAACTCCAAACCTATTAACACTTATACCTCACTCCCTACTTCCCTGCCCTCACCCCTCCAGGTCCCTCATGGTCTAGACAACTATAAGCCTACTTTCTCTATTATAGATTGATCTGTTTTGGACAACTCATATAAATGTATTCACACAATATGTAGTATTTTGTGATTGATGTCTTTTAATTTGCATAATACTTTAAAGATTCAACTATACTGTAGTATGTATCAGTATTTCATTTTTTTTTTTTTTGCTGAATAACGTTAGATTACACAGATATGTCACATGTGTTTATCCATTTATTAAACTGATAGACATTTGGGTTGTTTCACATTTTGGCTACTAAAAATAGTGATGTTATGAAAACAGGTGCATAACTCTTCATGTGAATATATTTTCATTTCACTTGGGTATTTTCCTGGCAGTGAAATTCCTGGGTTCATGGTAACAGTAGAGCCATTTGAGGAACTGCCAGTGTTTTCAGTAATGGCTGCTGCATTATATACTCCCAATAGCAGCGTATTAGAGTTCTGATTTCTCCATATCCTTGCCAACACTTGTTTATTACCTGACTTTTTATTCATAGCTATCCCAGTGGGTGTAAAGTGGTATTTCACTGTGGTTTTGATTTGCATTTCTTTGATGACAGTGATATCAAGAATCCTGTTATGTGGTTATTGGCCATATAGATACCTTCTCTGGAGAAATGTCTATTCAGATCCTTTGTTCATTTTAAAACTGAGTAACCTATTTTTTTTTTTATTATTGAGTTGTGTTATTCATACATTCTAGATAGAAGTCATGTATCAGATATATCATCTAAAATATTTTCTCCCATGCTATGGTTTATCTTTTATGTTTTTGATGTTGTCTTTTGAAGCATAAACTTTTAAAATTTTGATAAAGTCCAATTCATTCATTTTTTTTCTTTTGTTGTGTTTTGGTGCCATCTAAGAAACTGCATCTAACCAAGGTCATGAAAATTTACTCCCATACTTTCTCTTGAAAGTTTTATAGTTTTAGCTCTTGCATTTAGGTCTGTAAACCATTTGAGCTAACTTGTTTTGTATAATGTGAGGTACGGGTCCAAATTAATTCTTTTCCATGTGGATATCCAGTGCCTAGCACCACTTGTTACAAAACATTTTCTCTCCCCCAGTGAATTGTGTCTTAACATCCTTGTTGAAAATCAATTATCATAAATGTAAGGATTTATTTCTGGACTTCTAATTTAATTCAATTTATGTTTGTTTATCTTTATGCTAGTATTACATGGTCTTTACCTCAGCTTTGTATATTTCAAAATCAGAAAGTATGAATCCTATAGTTTTATTCTTTTTCAAGATAGTTTTGGTTTACCCTGATCCTTATCCTTTTGTATTTTCATATGAATTCAAGGTTCAGTTTTTCTCTTATTGCAACAACAACAAAAAGTAGCTGAGATTTTGAATCTACAGATCAGTTTGGGGAACTGCATGTTAATATTAAGCCTTGTGATCCATGAACATGGAATATCTTTGTTTCATTTAGGTATTCCTTAGTTTCTTTCAACAATATGTTAGAATTCTCACAATGTAAGTTTTATACTTCTTTTGTTAAATTTATTTCTAGATACTCTATTCTGTTTGTTACTATTATATTTATTTATTTTTATTTACTTTTGGCTGCTCTGGGTTTTTGTTGCCATGCGTGGACTTTCTCTAGTTGCGGTGAGGAGGGGCTACTCTTCATTGCAGTGCAAGAGCTTCTCATTGTGGTGGCTTCTTCAGACTCTAGGTGCGCTGGCTCAGTAGTTGTGGCACACGGGTTTTGTTGCTCCACAGCATATGGGATCTTCCTAGACCAGGGAATGAATCTGTGTCCTCTGCACTGGCAGACAGATTATTAACCACTGGATCAGCAGCAAAGTCCTGCTGCTATTATAAATGGAATTATTCTCTTAATTTCAGTTTTGGGGTTTTCATTGTTCATGCACAGAAACAGATTTTTATAATTTGATATTATATATCAATCTTATAAACTAATTTTGTAAACTGAAATTAACCTTTACTAAGTTTTAATAGTTTCTTGGTTGATTTCTTAGGATTTCCTATATACAACATCATATTTAAACAGTTTTCCTTCTTCCTTTCCAATTTGGATGCTTTTTATTTCATTTTCTTGCCTGATAATTCTGTTTAGGCTCCAGTGTTGAACAGAGCATACAGCTTTGTCTTTTTCCTAATCTTAGGAAAATAGCATTCACACTTGCACCATTAACTAGTTAGCAGCTGTGGGTTTTTCATAGATAAGCTTTATCAGGTCAAGGAAATTCCCGTCTGTTTTTAACCCCCCCCTTTTTTTTTTCTTTTTTAACCATGAAGCAGTGTTAGGCTTTTTCAAGTGCTTTTTCTCAGACTGCTAGGATGAGCATATGGTTTTTATCCTTTGTTGTATTAATATGATACATAGATTTTTACATGGTAAACTAACCTTGCATTTTTGGGAAAAGCCTCAGTCATGATACATAATATTTTTCATATTTTTCTAGATTAATTTTTCTAATTTTGAGTATTTTTGTATCTATATTCATAAAGGATACTCATTTACAGTTTTCTTGTTAATGTGTTGTCTGGTTTTGGTATCTGGGTAATTCTGGCCTTATAAAATTAATTTGGAAGTGTTCTTTCTGCTTTTGCTTTTTCAAAGAGATTGTAAAAAATTGTTTTAAAAAAAAAAAAAAACGTTTAGTAGCATCCTTTAGTGAAGCCAGATCAGTCTAGGATTGGTTTTCCTATTCAGATTTTTAATTTCTTCTTGAAACAGTTAAGTAGTTTGTGTCTCTCTAGGAATTTGTTCATCTGTTAGTTAATTTGATAGTATCAAGTTGTTATATACAATACATATACTATAATCCTTTTCATTCATGTATGGTCAGTAGTCATGTTCCCTCTTAATTCTGACCTCAGTAATTTATATGTTCATTTTTTTTTTCTTTTGATCAGTATTTGTTGTTGTTCAGTAGCTAAGTTGTGTCCAACTCTTTGCGACCCTATGGACTTAAGCATGACAGGCTCCCCTGCCCTCCACTATCTCCCAAAGTTTGCTCAAAGTCATGTCCATTGAGTCAGTGATGCTATCTAACCATCTCATCCTCTGCCATCCCTTTCTCCTTTTGCCTTCAATCTTTCCAGCATCAGGGTCTTTTCCAATGAGTTGGCTCTTTGCATCAGGTGGCCAAAGTATTGGAGCTTCAGCTTCAAAATTAGTCCTTCCAATGAATATTCAGGGTTGAATTCTTCCTTTAGGATTTTTTTTTTTTAATAAATTTATTTATTTTAGTTGGGGGCTAATTACTTTACAATATTGTAAGTTTTTGCCATACATTGACATGAATCAGCCATGAGTTTACATGCGTTCCCCTTCCTGGACCCCTCACCCACCTCCCTCCCCATCCCATCCCTCTGGGTCATCCCATTGCCCTGGCCCTGAGCCTTTGTCTCATGCATCGAACATGGAATGGTGTTCTGTTTCACATATGATAATATACATGTTTCAATGCTATTCTCCCAGAACGTCCCACCCTCACCTTCTCCCTCAGAGTCCATAAAATTGTTCTATGCATCTGTGTCTCTTATTCTGTCTCGCATATAGGGTTATCGTTACCATCTTTCAAATTCCATATATATGCATTAGTATACTGTATTGTTGTTTTACTTTCTGGCTTACTTCACTCTGTATAATGGGCTCCAGTTTCATCCATCTCAGTAGAACCGATTCAAATGTATTTTTTTTAATGGCTGAGTAATATTCCATTGTGTATATGTACCACAGCTTCCTTATCCATTTGTCTGCTGATGGACATCTAGGTTGCTTCCATGTCCTGGCTATTGTAAACAGTGCTGCGATGAACATTGGGGTACACGCGTCTCTTTCAATTCTGGTTTCTTCGGTGTGTATGCTCAGCAGTGGGATTGCTGGATCATATGGCAGTTCTATTCCCAGTTTTTTAAGGAATCTCCACACTGTTCTCCATAGTGGCTGTACTAGTTTGCATTCCCACCAACAGTGTAAGAGGGTTCCCTTTTCTCCACACCCTCTCCAGCATTTATTGCTTGTAGACTTTTGGATAGCAGCCATTCTGACTGGTGTGAAATGATACCTCATTGTGGTTTTGATTTGCATTTCGATGTTGAGCATCTTTTCATGTGTTTGTTAGCCATCTGTATGTCTTCTTTGGAGAAATGTCTGTTTAGTTCTTTGGCCCATTTTTTGACTGGGTCGTTTATTTTTCTGGAATTCAGCTGCAGAAGTTGCTTGTATACTTTTGAGATTAATTGTTTGTCTGTTGCTTCGTTTGCTATTATTTTCTCCCATTCTGAAGGCTGTCCTTTAGGATTGATTGGTTTGATCTCCCTGCAGTCCAAGGGACTCTCAAAAGTATTCTCCAACACACAGTTCAAAAGTATTAATTTTTCAGGACTCAGCCTCCTTTATGGTCCAACTCTCACATGCATACATAACTACTGGAAAAACCATAGCTGTGACATTCGTCAGCAAAGTAATGTCTCTGCTATCTAATATGTTGTCTAGGTTTGTCATAGCTTTCCTTCCAAGGAGCAAGTGTCTTTTAATTTCATGGTTACAGTCACTGTCCGCAGTGATTTTTGGAGCCCAAGAAAGTAAAGCTTGTCACTGTTTCCACTTTCCCCCTTCTATTTGCCATGAAATGATGGGACTGGATGCCATGATTTTGGTTTTTTTAAAGTTGAGTTTTAAGCTAGCTTTTTCACTCTCCTCTTTCACCCTCACCAAGAGGCTTTTTAGTTTCTCTTTGCTTTCTGCCATTAGAGTGCTATCATCTGCATATCTGAGGTTGTTGCTATTTCTCCTGGCAATATTGGTTCCTGCTTGTGACTCATCTGGCCTGGCATTTTGCATGATGTGCTTGGTATAGAAGTTAAATTAGCAGGGTGACAATATACAGCCTTGATGTACTCTTTTCCCAATTTTGAAAAAGTCTGTTGTTCTATGTCTGGTTCTAACTGTTGCTTCTTGACCTGCGTACACGTTTTTCAGGAGACAGGTAAGGTGGTCTGGTATTCCCATCTATTTAAGACTTTTCCATAGTTTGTTGTGATTCACACAGTCAAAGGCTTTAGCGTAGTCAATGAAGCAGATGTTTTTCTGGAATTCCCTTGCTTTCTCTATGATCCAGTGAATGTTGGCAATTTGATCTATATATGGTTCCTCTGCCTTTTCTAAATCTGGCTTGTGTATCTGGAAGTTCTAGATTCACCTACTGCTAAAACCTAGCTTGAAGGATTTTGAGTATAACCTTACTAGCACGTGAGTCCATGGGGTCACTAGAAGTCAGACACAACTGAGTGACTTCACTTTCACTTTTCACTTTCATACATTGGAGAAGGAAATGGCAACCCACTCCAGTGTTCTTGCCTGGAGAATCCCAGGGACAGGGGAGCCTGGTGGGCTGCCGTCTAAGGGGGTCACACAGAGTTGGACACGACTGAAGCAACTTAGCAGCAGCAGCACGTGAAATGAGCATAATTATATGGTAGTTGGAACATTCTTTGGTGTTTCCCTTCTTTGGGATTGGAATGAAAACTGACCTTTTTCAAGCCTGTGGCCATTGCTTAGTTTTCCAAGTTTGCTGATATACTGAGTTCAGCACTTTAACAGCACCGTCTTTTATGATTTTAAGTGGTTCAGCTGGAATTTCATTCTCCACTAGCTTTGTTTGTAGTAATGCTTCCTAAGGCCCACATGACTTTAAACTCCTGGATATTTGGCTCCAGGTGAGTGACCACACCACTGTGGTTATCTGGGTCATTAAGACCTTTTTTGTATAGTTCTTTTATGTATTCTTGCCACCTCTTCTTAATCTCTTCTGCTTCTATTAGGTCCTTACTGTTTCTGTACTTTATGTGCCCATCCTTGCATGAACTGTTCCCTTGATATCTCCAGTTTTCTTGAAGAGATCTCTGTCTTTTCCATTCTACTGTTTTCCTCTATTTCTTTCCACTGTTCACTTAAGAAGGCTTTCTTCTCTCTCCTTGCTATTTATTCTCTGGAACTCTGCATTCAGTTGGGTACATCTTTTCCTTTTTCCTTTGCCTTTCACTTCTCTTTCCTCAGCTATGCCTTCTTGCAGTTCTTTTTCTTTGGGATGGTTTTGGTCACTGCCTCCTGTACAATGTTACAAATTTCTGTCCATAGTTCTTCAGGTTCTCTGTCTACCAGATCTAATCCCTTGAATCTATTTGTCACCTTGACTGTATAATCAAGGGATTTGATTTGGGTCATACCTGAATGGCCTACTGGTTTTCCCTACTTCCTTCAATTTAAGCCTTAATTTTACAATAAGGAGTTCATAATCTGAGCCACAATCAGCTCCCAGGTCCTGTTTTTGCTGACTGTAGAGAGCTTCTACATCTTCAGCTGCAGAGAATAAAATCAATCTGATTCTGGTATTGATCATTTGGTGATGTTCATGTGTAGAGATGTCTTTTGCGTTGCTGTAAAAGGGTGTTTGTTATGACCAATGTGCTCTCTTGACAAAATTCTGTTAGTCTTTGCTCTGCTTCATTTTGTACTGCAAGGCCAAACTTGCCAATTACTCCAGCTATCTCTTAACTTCCTACTTTTGCATTCCAATCTCCTATGATGAAAAAGACATCTTTTTTTGGTGTTAGTTCTAGAAAGTCTGGTAGGTCTTTATTTAACTGGTCAACTTCAGCTTATTCAGGATTAGTGGTTGGGGCATAGACTTGGATTACTGTGATGTTGAATAAATTATAAGCTATATAAAAATAAATTATATAATTATTGGAAATAAACCAAGATCCTGTCATTTTTGAAAATGTACCCAAGTATTACATTTTGGGCTCTTTTGTTGACTGTGAGGGCTACTGCATTTCTTCTAAGGGATTCTTGCCCACAGTAATAGATATAGTAACCATCTGAATTAAATTCTTCCATTACTATACATTTAGTTCACTGATTCCTAAGATGTCAATGTTAAGTCTTGCCATCTCCTATTTGACCATGTCCAACTTACCTTGATTCATGTTAATTCCAGGTTTATGCAATATCATTCTTTACAGCACTGGACTTTACTTTCACTACCAGTCACATCCATAACTGAGCACTGTTTCCACCTTGGTCCAGTCACTTCATTCTTTCTGGAGCTATTTGTAATTGCACTCCAGTCTTCCTCAGTAACATACTGGACACCTTCTGACCTGGGGGGTTCATCTTCCAGTGTCATATCTTTTTGCTTTTTCATACTGCTCATGGGGTTCTCATGGCAAGCACTGGAGTGGTTTGCCATTCCCTCTTCCAGGGCACCACGTTTTGCCAGAACTCTTCACTGTGACCCATCCATCCTGGGTGGCCCTGCAGAGCATGGCTCATAGCTTCATTGAATTATGCAAGCCCATTTACCACAATAAAGCTGTGATCCATAAAGGGGCTTAGTACAGCTAAAGCCTTATCAAGATTACTAATATTTTCAAAATAACTGACTTTGGCTCCAGTGATTTTCTCTGTTTTCCTATTCTCTCATTTATCAGTTCTAACCTTTATTCTTTTCTTCTGTTTGCTGTGCTTCATTTGCTATTTTTTCCCCAGTGTCTTAAAGTAGAAGGTTGGGTTATTAAGACATTTCTTTTTCAGTTGATGGATTTACAGCTTCATCCTACACATTTTGGTATGTTTTGCTTTTTATTCATTTAAAGTTTTAGTATGTTGTTCTTTCATTTTCATTCATTTCAAATTAGTTTCTAATTTCCTTTAGGTATTCTTTTTAGATCCACTGGTTACTTAAACTGTGTTATTAAAATTTTTGCATATTGTGGAACCTCAAATTTCTTTCTGTTAATTTTATTCCATTGTGGTCAGAAAACATAATTTGTATAATTTCAGTTTTTATATTTTTTGAGGCTGTTTTATGGCCTTGCACATATTCTATCCTAGAGAATGTTCTATGTGTACTTAAGAATATATATTCCACTGTTCCTAGGTGGGACATTCTGTAGATATGTTAGGTACAGTTGATTTCTAATTTTGTTTGTAGTGTTGTTCATGACTTTTATTTCCTTGTTGATCTTCTTCCTGGTTGTTTTTCCATCACTGAAAGTGGGGTACTGAAGTCTCCAAATACTATTGTTGAATTATTTATTTCTCTTTGCAATTCTGTTAGTTTTTGTTTCATGTATTTTTAGGACTCTGTGTTGTTAGATGCATATATGTTTTTAATTATAATGTCTTTCTGTTGGATTGAACCCTTTATGAAATAGAATGTCCTGTTGTCTCTAGTAACACTTTTTGTACTGAACTCTAAGTCCTCTGATATTTATACAGCCACTCCAGGTTCCTTATGGTTGTTTGCATTACATATCTTGATCCTTCCTCCTCCTTTCTTACCCCTCTTGTATCTTTAAACTTAGTATGTGTCTCATACAAACAGTAAAGAATTGTATCCCCAAAATGGTTTTTTTTTTTGATCCAGCCTGAAAATCTCTACTTTGATGGAATGATTAATCCATTCACATTTAATGTTGTTACTGTTATATTTGGACTTATGTCTGCCATTTTAATTTTTGCTTTTTAAGTGTCTTGGAGTTTTCCCTCTATTCTTCCTTTATTGCTTTCTTTTACATTTAAGTGAGTATTTTCTAAGTGGAACACTTTAACTCTTTTAACAATTTTTTTATTATGTATTTTTGAGTTACTTTTCCTTCTGGTTCCTCTAGAGCTTACCATATACATTTCAACTTCTTATATTTACTTCAGATTGATACTTAATTCCTGTGAGATATTGAAGTGTTACTCCTATATAACTAGATTTCCTCATCCCTCTTATTTGTGCTATTATCTCTTTATATTACAAATCTAACAATACAGTGTTCTAATTATTGTATATAATTTATGTTTTTTAAAAAAGCTGATAGAAGGCAAACAAGTATATATTCATGTTTATTATCTAAAGCTTCCTTATTATAATTTCTATCATTTATGTCATTTGTCCCTATGAAATACAGAAGGAAAAGATGGGAAGTATTTGAGGAAAGCCTTCTTATAACTAAGTAAATACAAAAGGTAAAAGATTAAGAGGGTTAATTAAGAACACCCCAAAGGCAAGAAACAGAAAAATGCACAGCTTTCAAAGCTTTGAGGATTTAGATAATTAAAACCACCTAAGGTTTTTCCAGTAGTCATGTATGGATGTGAGAGTTGGACTATCAAGAAAGCTGAGCGCCGAAGAATTGATGCTTTTTTTTATATATATTTTTTTTTTTTTTTATTTTTTTGAATTGATGCTTTTGAACTGTAGTGTTGGAGAAGACCCTTGAAGAGTTGCCTGGACTGCAAGGAGATCCAACCTGTCAATCCTAAAGGAAATCAGTCCTGAATATTCATTGGAAGAACTGATGCTGAAGCTGAAACTCCAATACTTTGGCCACCCGATGCGAAGAACCGACTCACTGGAGAAGACCCTGATACTGGGAAAGATTGAAGGTGGGAGGAGAAGGAGACGACAGAGGATGAGATGGTTGGATGGCATCCCTGACTCAACAGACACGAGTCTGAGTAACTCTGGGAGTTGATGATGGACAGGGAAGCCTGGTGTCCTGCAGTCCATGGAGTCGCAAAGAGTCGGACATGACTGAGCGACTGAACTGAAGCATTCAAAAAATGGATTAATAATATAAACAAGCACACTTACTGGCACAGAATTAAACTGTTATGTGAAGAAATGTGTCACAAAATTGTATAATATGGTACCATTTAGTATACTATGTCATTTGGTGCAGAGAGAGGAGCAGGAGGGTGAAAGTAGGAGGGAAAGTAAGAGAAGGGAGAGGTATGAGGATGAGGTAGGAGGACCCATACCAAAATGTTAGCTATGGGTCAAAGAATTATGGATAAATTTTATATTAAGGTTTCTGAATGTATATATTTAAAGTTTTTTAATATTTAATGTGTATTTGTGATAAAACAATAAACTTAAAAAATTAATCCAGCAAAAATGAGCAAAAGATACAAAAAGGCAAGTCACTTTAGATGAAATAAAAATGGCCAAAAATGTATGAAAAATCTTCTGCCTCACTAGTAATGAAAGAAATGCAATGTAAGATAATGTTGAATTTATTACTTACCAAATGGGAAAGATTCTTAAAGAGGAAGATAGTTAGTGTGAATAAGGGTTATAGGAAATACACTCAATACTTTGTTGATGAAAGTATAAAATGAAAATACATTCTAAAAATAAATTTTATAGTTTTTATAAAAGCCCTTAAAAATATCTATGCCCTTTAATTTAGCAATTCCTTTTCTGCGGAACTTATTTTAAGGAAAAGTATAGTGGATGTTGGGCTTCCCAGGTGGCATTCGTGGTAAAGAATGTGCCTGACAATGCAGGAGATGTGGGTTTGATCCCTGGGTCGGGAAAATCCCCTGGAGGAGGGCACAGCAACCCACTCCAGTATCCTTAGCTGGAGAATCCCATGGACAGAGGAACCTGGAAGGCTACAGTCCATGGAGTCACACAGAGTCAGACATGACTAAAGTAACTTAGCATGCACACATGCATAGTGGATTATTACAACTGTTTAGCTAAACTACTGGGGATATTTAGGAGAATAAATTAATCTAAATATCCAAAGAGTATATAAAAGTTTATGTGAAAAAGATTGTACAACACATTCCAACTTTTAATAGTGTCTTTTTCTGAGTGGTAGAATTATTAGTATTAAAATTATTATTAAAATTTATTTTCTTCAGGTTTATCCATGTTTTCTAAGTTGTCTATAATGAATAATAAATTGCTATCTTTGAAATGGACAACAAAGTTATTTAATATACATGCTGCCCATGAAATAAATTCGTTTCATTTCTATTTCAATGATTTCCAAACCATATATCTAACATTTAGGTAACTTTTTGAACTAATATGCAGACAGCTGAGTCAGTGATGCTAGGAAGCAGCATCAGGGACTATAGGCTCCCCCTCCGTTGGTACTGAGCATAAGCTATGTGCAGGGTACTGTGTTATACAAGATAGGTATGAAAAGAAAGGGACTTAGATTTTTGCATCCCTCTTTTTTTCTTTTTATTCCTAGCTTGTGTAACACAGTGTTACAGATGTCTAAGAAACAGGTGCATAAACTCACAGCTACCAATCAAGGTATGCCAAAGAAACGGAGAGATGATGCTAACTGGCAGAGTGAGGGCATGTTATCCAGTTTACTACTGAACCAGGAAGATCATGAAACAACTAAAATTCACAGTTATATATTCCCATATTCCATATAAATGCTTGCTATCCTTCAGAGATAGCTCACATGTCACTTCACCTTTGTTTCCTGGGGTAAGAGTACTTCTCTTGATACACTGTGACTGTGGACTCAGTCTGAGGGCAGAGACTTAAGTCTAACCTATCCTGGCACCCCTAGTTAACCTGGCATTCACTAGATATTCATCATGAATTTCTCAAGCTTTGTTCATGTGTTTAACATCTGGGCAAAGGAAACTTAGAAGTCATACCTGGTGGGGTTCCTTTTGTCTTCCTCAGAGATCAAAAACCAAACAAAATCTGCATAGCTCATTCGTCCCTCTTTCTGTACTGTTTTTCCCCTGAAGAAAACACATGGTTACAAAGTTTCCTAAGCAATTAATTACTCTTCTAAATTTAGCAGGATGACAGATTTAAGGAATAAAGTAACATTTCTTTGGAAATTAAGTTAAAAAAAAACAAACACAATGCTTGAAACCTCACAAAGGGCAAACTCTTTCATTGCCTATCTTATTTTCAAATGCCTGGAGGATGAAATTAGAAAGCATCTGCAGATTTGAAGGAACTCTGGTTTCTAATTTGAATACAAATCAGGTCAAATACTGTTACCTGTACTTAGATAAATAGGGCTTCCCTGATAGCTCAGTTGGTAAAGAATCCACCTGTAATACAGGAGGCCCCGGTTTGATTACTGGGTAGGGAAGATCTGCTGGAGAAGGGATAGGCTACCCACTCCGGTATTCTTGGGCTTCCTTTGTGGCTCAGCTGGTAAAGAATCCGCCTGCAATGTGGGAGAACTGGGTTCAACCTTTGGGTTGGGAAGATCTCCTGGAGAAGGAAAGGCTACCCACTCCAGTATTCTGGCCTGGAGAATCCATGGACTGTATAGCCCATGGGGACTAATATCCATATATTACAGTATTACTGCCATCCTGTATGAAGCCACACTGCATATTTTGTAGGGTATTATCTAACCTACAGCACTGACAAATTATGCAGGAAGCCTTGATAAAAGGACATTGCTAAAGTATTACCTGTAGTTCATTTTAAAACTCAGACGGTTTTTCTTACCTTGTTACTGCCCCAGAGAATATTCTTTCAATAATCCTGTTTGATGAAGCTAAACATAAATAAAAAGTACAAAGCTAGTTAAAACATACTCCAAAAGGTATCATTTTTGGCAAATTTATTTTCAAGTAGCCACAAGGTAAAGCTTAATAATCTTCCATGATAAGAATACGAGTAGTTGAATTTTTACTTTTTATGTACAATTGATACTTTTTGAAAGAAGTAATTTGAGATAGCTTGGTCTGTCAATCATTTAAAAAAAGAACAGGCAAATGGATGTGCCTGACAGCTGAAATATATAAATATAGTTGAGCACCAAATTGGTTCTGAATATCCTGACAACTGAGACAAAAATGCACAAAATTTATATTGATCTTGTTATCCAACAAGACAAGACAACATTTCCTCTAAAACAAGACAGATTTTATCCTAGCATTAAATTCAAGGGGGAGCTGATTGTTGGGGATTTGAGTCAAACAACTGAGAATTGTTTTTCAGGTAGAATTTTAGAAAAGGTACCAAAAACATACCACAAAATACTTTTCTTACATTCTTATCCTATAAAATTCCAGGATATAACATGATATACAACTTTTAAATAAATCCCATCAGTAAAGTTTATTCAGAGAGAGATGATTATATCTTGAGATAGTATGTTGCATGTGATGATAGATCCTATTAATCTGTATCAGTGTACCTCACTATGAGTTCAAAGTAACCAAAAGCATTAGTCAAAAAAAGGAGGTAACAATGAACCTCAGATCTAGGGATGTGGTGAGGATAGGAATCTGTTCGTTTAACAAATGCCTCGCCAATGGCATGCACACTACAATTTCAGAACCAGTGATGAGGTCATTAGAGAGTTAGCAGCTACCAGCATCTAACTCTTTTGCGTAGCGTTAGGTACAGTCAACATAAAGGTTCATTACTTTGGTTGAAGAATGTTGAGAAGATGAGTGTCAGCACAGCCATTCCTGGCCACATACCAAAGGTTGTACAAGGGCCCTCTAGAGTTTGTTGAGCACTGGTTTATGGAGTTAATAATTTGAAAATAAGAGGAAATAGAATAAAAGGCAGCTACACAGGAAAGGCAGGGATATTTATTTCTGAAGTCTTTCTTTTGATTTGGAAGGTTTAACTTGCTAAAACTGCAGATCATGTTGTCCCATTAAGGACAGGTTGGTGGGTAGGCAATTACACAGAGTTTCAGTGGCCCCTTCATTTTGCAGGCCTAGATGCCTGCTTTTCTGGACTTATTCCTTTAACATGCCTCTAATGAGTTACTATATGTGTATATACAATATTTTAGGGGTTAATGAGAACTATGTTTATGACAGCCAGAAAAGGTGCTTTAGAGCCCATAGGGTTTTGTGTTATCTCTGGAGGCTAGCTCACGTTATACAGATGATCTGGCCACTGAGGATCAAAAAGTACATAGCTAATAAAGCTGATCCAATACCCCTATAAATATCTTCATCTTTATACTATGCTTGTAATAGGAAGGTATGACTATAGGCATAACACAGAGATACCGTGGGTTCAGTTCTAGGTCACCTCAATACAGTAAATATCACAATAAAGTGAGTCATATGAATTTTTTGGTTTCCCAGTGCATATAAGTTATGTTTGTACTATACTATAGTCTATTATGTGTTTAACAGCAGTTATGTCTTTAAAAAACCAATGTATATAGCTTAAAAATGTTTTATTGCTAAAAAAATGCTAATAATCATCCGAGCCTTCAGCAAACTGTAATCTTTTTGTTGGTGGAGGGTCCTGCCACCACCAATGTTGATGGCTGCTGACTGATCAGGGTAGTGGTTGTTGAAGGCTGAGGTGGCTTTGGCAATTTCTTAAGACAACAATGAAATCTGCCATATAGATCGACTCTTCCCTTCACAAATGATTTCTCTGTTATGTGCAATGAAGTTTGACAGCATTTTACCCATAGCAGAAATTCTTTCAAAATTGGAGACAATCTTCTCAAACCTTGCTGCTGCTTTATCAATTAAGTTCATGTAATATTCTAAACCCTTTGTTGTCATTTCAACAATCTTCACACTGTCTTTGCCAGGAGTAGATTCCATCTCAAGAGACTGCTCTCTTTCCTCATCCATAAGCAGCAACTCCTCATCTGTTAAAATTTTATTATGGAATTGTAGTGATTCAGTCACATCTTCAGGCTCCTCCTCTAATTCTAGTTCTCTTGCTATTTCTACTGCATCTGCAGTTACTTCCTCCATTGAAGTCTTGAACCCCTCAAACACATGCATGAGAATTGGAACTGACTTCTAAATTCCTGTTCATGTTGATATTCTGCCCTCATGAATCATGAATGGTCTTAATGGCATCTAGAATGGTGATCCTTTACAGAAGGTTTTCAATGGACTTTGCCCAGATCCATCAGAGGAATGAATCATTACCTATGGTAGCTATACCCTTATGAAATATATTTCTTGAATAAGACTTGAAAGTTGAAATTACTCTTTGATCCATTAGGTGCAGAATGGATGTTGTGTCAGTAGGCATTTAAAGAACATTAATCTCATTGTACAGTCTCCATCAGAGCTCTTGAGTGACCAGGTGCATTGTCAATCAGGGTCATATTTTGAATCTTTTTTTTTTTTTCTGAGCAGTAGGTCTCAACAGTGGGCTTAAAATATTCAGAAAACCATGTTGTAAACAGATGTGCTGTCATTCAGGCTTTGTTGTTCCACTTGCCAAGTACAGGCATAAAGAGATTTAGCATAATTCTTAAGGGCCGTTGGATCTTTGGAATGGTAAATAAGCACTGTTTTCACCTTAAAGTCACTACCTGCACCGCATTTACCCCTAAAAAGACAGTCAGCCTGTCCTTTGGAGCTTTGAAGCCAGGCACTGACTTCTCCTCTCTAGATATGAAAGTCCTAGATGGCATCTTCTTTCAACAGAAGGAGATTTTCAAACATGAAAATCTGATGTTTAGTGTAGCCACTTTCATGATCTTAGCTAGATCTTCTAGATAACTTGCTGCTTCACCTTGCACTTTCATATTATAGAGATGGCTTCTTTCCTTAAACCTCATGAACCAATTTCTGCTAGTTTCAAACTTTTATCCTGTAACTTCCTCACTTCTCTCAGCCTTCACAGAGCTGAAGACAACCTTGCTCTGGATTAGAATCTGGCTTAAGGGAATGTTGTGGCTGGTGTGGTCTTCTATCCAGGCTACTAAAATTTTCTACATCAGCAAACAAAGTGTTTCACTTTCTTCTTCTTCTTCAGCTGCATCACACAACCTGGGGGATCTTAGTTTCCTGGCCAGGGATTGAACCTGGGCCCTCGGCAATGAAAGCGTGGAGTCCTAACCACTGGATCGGCAAGGAATTCCCTGCTTCACTTTCTTCTTCATGTGTTCACTGGAATAGCACTTTTAATTTCCTTCAAGAACTTGGGCTAACTGGCACAAAAAGCCTAGCTTTCAGCCTATCCTAGCTTTCAACATGCCTTCTCCTCTAAGTTTCTAGCTTTTGATTTGAAGTCAGAGATGTGCCACTCTCCCTTTCACTTGAACACTTAGAGACCACTGCAGTATTAATGGTATGTATTAACTGGCCTGATTTCAATATTGTTGTGTCTCAGGGAATAGGGAGACCCGAGGAGGGGGAGAGAGACAGGGAATACTTGGTTGGTGAAGCACTCAGAACACCAACAACAGTTATCAATTAAGCTTGCTGTCACCTAGGTGTGGTTCATGGCACCCCAAAACAATTACAATAGTAACATCAAAGATCACTGACCACAGATCATCATAACAAATATAATGTTATATATCAATAAATCAATAAAATTTTGACATATTGTAAGAATTACCAAAATGTGACAAAGACACAAAATGCACAAATACTTTTGTAAAAATGGCACTGACAAGACTTGCTCAATACAGGGTTGCTACAAACATTCAATTTGTAAAAAAAAAACAACTCTATTTGCAAAGTACAATAAAGCAAAGTGAATTAAAATGAGGCACACCTACCTGTACTTAAAGGAGGACAGATATAGTACTAAAATGATTTTTTATCAATAAGTATGATTTAGTTATTTCCTCTTGATGCCTGGTTGGCATGTGAACTTTTGAGAACTAGAACTCTGTTTGCTCAAGATGGAAAGGTCTATGAATATTGACATGTAGAATGAACCTTTTCTTAAGATGTGTATTACTAGTCATAGATACACTAAATAACAGAAACAAAGCATTTATTTAAGATTTGTACTTTGCTACATCTAAAAGGATAAAGGCTTATTTAGAAAATCCACAGTGTCTGAGAAGACATTTAATAATAGAATAGGGACAATCTTATGAGAGAAGAATGAATCAATGTATCTTGGTGCTTGGTTAAGAATATGCAATCAGCAGATAATAGGTTCTAAGTTTACTACTGGTCAAAATGAAGTAAAGAGTGTAGTATCATGTGATATATAATATTTTGTTTTCTGGCAAAAGAAAACACACAAAATTCATCTGCAGAGAAACTATATTTTCTAGAACTAAATTCCAAAAAGTTTTATGAATCCTTGAAAGCACTGGCAAGTTAGAAACATCATTTTCATCCTTAGCTGTTTATAAATAGTATAAATTGAGAAGTTATAAAGGTGTATATAATTTTCTTTCAAGTAAACTTTATATAGATGTGGTTCTTATTGAATTCATCAGGAGAAAATGAGCATCACTATAAAGACTCTTCATTCATCAAAACCAAGACTCTAATTTCTTACTTACCTCCAAACCCCTTCTCCTAAACCTGGTTTCTAAATAAAAAATTAGTATCTTCACTCATTTCTACTTTAAAATTCTTGGCCTTTTCAAGAGAATTTGATTAGATACATAATTTAAGAAATGGGAATTCCCCATAATGAGTGAGCACAATTTAACTCTTGTCTCCTTCAAAATAGCTAAGTCAACATCCACGGAAACACTCACCCTGGTCATTGTATCGAGATAGATCGGCCTGGCTGATGTAGAGGTCATGATCACTATCTAGTTCCCAGAATTTACAATAAATAACATAGAAGTGTTCATAGGAGAAGTAATCTGTGATTTGGTTTATATCTTCCTCTTCTTCCAAAAGGGCTAGAGTCTGAAATGGTATGAATAAAAGGATTATTTTATTTTAAAAATATGAAGACCCAGCTTTGGCCATTATTCCAATTCTAGTACATTTTTATTCTAAACTGAATTAAAAATTTTGGTTTTGGTACCAAACCAGGAAATTTACTAGGCAACCTCATCCTATCTTTTAATCAGTTGACCAATCTGCAAGCATTTATGAACTCTGTACTATTCTTAGCAAAGAATTAGGGGTTATGGAGGATTCAAAAACAGGGATAGGGAAGAATTATCACCAAGAGGACTGCAGCCTATCAGAGATCCCCCGACTAGGAAGCACAGAGCAATCAGACAACAGACTTTTAATTACATGACTGTAAACTGACACTGCTTTTAACTTTTCAAATTTATGAAAAGTGGTCTTCTATCTATTCTATTATGAAGAGTGGGCATCCACATGCAGGGTTTGGCTTTGTAATGGCATCAAGTTTACCAGAAAGGTGACTCATGTATACTTCTATGATAGTGTGGGGCAGCCTGGTATAAAAGGCATGGGGGACAGAGCCACAAGGCCCTGAACTGGAAATATTATCTGGATCTATCTTGACTCCCTGTGTGTCCCTAGGATAAACACCAAAACCAATCATTTTTGAGTCCAGAATTCTTATTATCAGTCAAATTATCATATAAGTGGCCAGAGATATATGAAGACCTTTTTAGAAAGATTCGGAAAAAGAAAAAAAGATAAACCATAAGGAAACTCAGGAAGTAGAAAAAACAAAGTGAGATGACAGAAATAAGATCAGATATATCAATAGCTGGGACTTCCCTCATAGCTCAGTCGGTAAAGAATCTGCCTGCAATGAAGGAGACCCAGGTTCAGTTTCTGGGTTGAGAGGATCCCCTGGAGAAGGGAATGGCAACCCACTCCAGTATTCTTGCCTGTAGATTCCCATGGACTGAGGAGCCTGGCAGGCTATAGTCCATGGGGTTGCAAGAGTCAGACATGACTTAGTGACTAAACCACTGCCATATCAACAGTCACAATAAAGGTAAAGAGGTAAATCTCCCTATTAAAAGATTTTCAGATTGAGAATAAAACTCAAATCCAAAAAGCAGATCTAGGTATACACTGTCCATAAGAGATAAGTCTGACAGAGGATAAGATAGTTGGATGGCATCACCAACTTGATGGACATGAGTTTGAGCAGGCTCAGGGAGCTGGTGATGGATAGGGAAGCCTGGCGTGCTGCAGTCCATGGGGTCGCAAAGAGTCGGACACGACTGAATGACTGAACTGAACTAAACTTAAAATTTAAAAGTAAGGTTAAAATATATACTAGCTAAATCTTAAAAAGAAAGCATGTTAATATTAGAAAATAAAATGGAATCCAAGGTGAAAAGCATTATAAGAAAGATAACTATTAATATTTCATAATACAAATGTATTACTTTGATAAGATTCATTTTCTAAAACATGAATACTGGAAATCCAAAATACTTTGGCAAACTGAAAACAAGATAAATTACGAAATTATGGTAAAAAAGACTCAATGAAAGATTTTGCAGCCAGTAAAAATTATAAAGTCTACATAGAAACAAAGGAAAATCATGACATGCTAAGTGCAAAATACAGGGTATACGATTGTACACACTAAGAACTATATTAAATTCTAAAATCCAAATATGCATGTGAATAAGACTAGAAGTACATATAAAAATATTAGTTTTATTAGGGCACTAAAATATGCTTTCTCTTCTGTTTTTCAAACTTGCTTGTAATGTTTTGTTTTATAAAATGATCTTTAATGTATAAAGCAGAATATGTACAATAAAATAAATCTGGAGAAGTAGGGTGCTCTCATTTTCATCTACTGGATTGTTATAAAATGAAAAAAATGAATAACTTCTGCTGTTGGTGAGTATACAAATTTAAGTATGCATTAGTGAAGGCTTTTAGGAGGGTAACTTGGCAGGATCTATGAAATTGAAAATGCATACACCATCTGATCCAGGATTTTCCTTCCAGTAGTCTATTTTAGAGATATTCATACTCATATGGACACAAGAGGAAAAGTGTAAGGGTGTTCGCTGCATTCCTATAATAGGGAGAATATGAGAACGACTTGAACATCTTCAATATGTATGTAATTACAGCATAGCCATGCCACAGATTATGCAGTAGTTAAAAGAATGAGATAGAATTATATTGATCAAAATGAAAAAACATCAAGACATACTGTTAAGTTAAAAAAAAGTTAATAGAATATAAGTGTGGTCTCACATATTAAAAAAAATTCACAAAAAGCAGCCATACAGAACAAAACTAAGTAAATACTCCATACATATACACTCCATGCACATGCATAAAAAGGAATAAAACCACAGATAATATGGGTTCCCTCTGGTAAAAGGAGTGAAATGGCAGGATAAAGAGATAAATAGTGACTTCTGGTTATTATTTTATACATGTTTATATTATTTGAATATTTTATGTGCACACATTCAGGTACTAAGAGGCAAACTAAGGAGAGGATTAGGGAAGAAAATAGAGGGAAGCAGAACACTTGAGCTCTATTTCTAGTTCAGTCACTTAGTAGCTGTATGATCTTATCCAAGTCATTCAACCATATTTGGGGCTCAAATTTTATCCTAAGTAAGAAAAATCTGGATTATAATAATGACCTAGAAATACAAACTTAATATGCGTCGGGAATGTTAGGATTATCATTCTTCAGATGTAAGGCCTTTTTTCAATGGAATTCTTGCCATCTCAGCCCATCTCATATAACCTCCTGAGAGCCCAGGCAAAAACCAGATGTTCAGTACATATTAATAATGACTGTAATGATGACTTTTCATTTATTAGCATAAGAAATGTTTGCATATCTATTACAGATTGCTAATTTTACCAAGTCTTCATTACTTTGTCTGTCCCAGATAAAGATGGGAAAAAAATAAGAGCATAAACAAGGTTGTATTATTCACCCAAGTTTCATTTAGTATGATTTATTTAAAATAAAACACTTCATTTCCTTTCAAGTGTGACCAATTCTACTTTCTTGAAGTTAGTAGAAATGCTTGAACAATCAAGCATGAAGACTGCCTCGGTAAAAGGCTCCCACTAGTGGTCAATACTTTCTCATTTGGTAAAATAAACAAAATAATTGAATGAAATACATTCTTTCTTAAAAGGAATTTTCAGTATTTTTCTCCAGCAGGAGCTAGATAAAGAGTCATTGCTCAAAGGAACAAGTCGAAACTCCTCCATTTGTTTTGCCAGGCTCTTCCCAACCTGTCCCTGTCTCACCCCTCAGGCCTCATCACTGGTCACGTATCACTCTCTCCTTGGAGGCTGTGGCCACTTCAGACTGTCCTGCAGTTCCTGAACATGACACTTTCATGCTTCTGGGCCTTTGCTTATGCTGCTTCCTCTATCTGGAATCCCCTTTTTGTTTAATTTTTTTATCTTGTAAACACTTGATATCTTCAAGGTCAAGATCACATGCCAGTCCTACTGTGAAGCCTTCATTGCATATTTATGACACATTTCTATGGAATTTTTCAAGTCAGGTGTGGTTGTCTGTACAGTTTTCTCTTTTGTTCCACAATGCATGCCCGGATGCGAAAATCTCTTGTTACTCATCTTTGTTCCCCCAACACATCCCAGGTATCTGATAATTGCTTAATGACTGAAAATAGTGACTCTGCACATAATAGGGCTTTGCACATAATGAGCATTCAAATATTTGTTAAACGAAGTAAGATTATCATTTAAATTGCTCCTTAAACATGAATTTCAATGAGAGGCATACTTGCAAAAAGTTGCTTTTTCTTATCTCTGTTGCAGTAATTTTTCCGCTCCAAGATCTGTTGACTGTGTAGAATATTCTCTGAATAACCTGGTTCCAGAAGGAAAACAAAACCAAATAAAAACATTAAAGATATCTATTACATTATCAAAGGCCATTTTATGAATGTTCTTTGAACCAAGCTAAGTTTTGTGATTATATCAAGTATCATTTCTAGTACATCCATATACTTTACATCTGCCCTTACAGTTCTAAGAATAAAAAGATTCTTTGCTCACAAGTCTGCATTTCCTAGGTGCCTACATGTCACTTTTTTTTTTTTAACCTCTCATACAGTGATTCCTGATTCAAGTAGTGCCTATTAGGCTAGGTGTTTTTGGAAAGCACAAGAGGTGAGAAGTATACACTGGGTTGGCTTTAACAATTACTAGGTCAGAAGAATGGCTGCCAATGTGGTATGATTCAAGAGGGCATTATTCCAGTTAGCACAGCCTTATCCATTGGTGTTTTGAAGACTTACAGACTCTGGAAACTCAGATAATCTATTTGGGATAATTTATAATCCCAAGTCCTTACTTGGGCATGAACAATTTTGTTACTAACTGGGTTTTAGTAAGTTTAACAAAGGTGAAACTCTGGAGAAAGACCAGGACAAGACGAAAGAGGAGGAGGAAGGGTGGCAAGTGTGTCTGAAATTGAGGATGTATGTGCTGTGGTGGAGGGAGGACTGGAGAAGGAAGACAGGCTGTGGTCCAGGACGTAGGAGGCCACGGTGCATTCTTTCAATTTTACCTGGCTTATTCCCACCCATTTAATTTGCCCTTGACCTGGTAGTTTTGTTTTTTTTTAATTTTTCCTTTTCTCCAAAAAGAAGCAAGAGGGAGAAAAGCAATTAAAAAGGTTTTTTTTTTTTTTTTTTTTTTTTGGTACACTGGCTTTGATTTTGATTATCTAATGATATGGAAATTCTGTATCCTTGGTAGTTTTTAACATAGAAGAGATTAGATCCCTTTAAAAAGGCTATTTTAGTGCATGAAGAACAAAAAGGGGAAGACATTTGGACATCTATCGTAAGCTAAACCACTATTCTGTTTCTGGGCTCTTTGCCAAACAGAGTGATTCCCAAGAATAAGAGGAAAAAACTAGCCTCATGATGAAGGTTCAGACTTCTAGCACCCAGCATTTCTCACCCCACCTTTGCTATCAGTACTAATGTACCCTGACCTTCAGAATCCAGCTCAACCACCAGCTCCATAAGAAGCCCCAGCATAGGGACTTGGGCTGAGCTGTCTTCTGTGCTCCTGACGTCACCTGTGTCTCCTTCAGTCATCCGGTGGTTATATTCTAGACACAGGTATACCTGACTGTCATCACCTCCAAACTCTAAGGAACTTGGTCTTTTTTCACGTGTATCCCAGTGCCTGATACATTGCTCTGCCTATATCATCAGGTGGTCAATAACTACATGAAAAACTGAGGTATAATTAACATACATTACATTAGTTTTTGGCATACTAATGATTTAATATTTGTATATATTGTGAAGGGCTTCCCCAATGGCTCAGCAGGTAAAGAATCTGCCTGCAATGCAGGAGACACAGATTCAATTCCTGGGTCAAGAAAAGCCCCTGGAGGAGGGCATGGCAATCCACTCCAGTATTCTTGCTGGGAAAATCCCATGGACAGAGGAGCCTGGTAGGTTAAGGTCCATGGGGTCGCAAAGAGGTGGACATGGCTGAAGCGATTGAACATATATATTGTGAAATGATCATCCCACAATGTCTACTTAACATCCATTACTATAGTTACAGAATTTTTTTTCTTGTGAAATTTTAAGATTTACTCTTAGTAATTTTCAAATATGCAGTATAGTATTATGATCTATAGTTACCACGCTGTACATTATATCCCCATGACTAATTTATTTTACAACGGGAAGTTTATGCCTTCTGATTTTCTTCACCCATTTCCCCCTCTCCCCATCTCCCACCTCTGGCAATCCTCAATCTATTCTCTGAGTTTATGGATTTTTCTTTTTTTCTTAAAGATTTATATCATACAGTATTTATCTTTCTCTTACTGATTTCACTTGGCATAATGCCCTCAAGGTCCATCTATGGTGTTGCAAATGGCAAGATTTCACTCTTTTCTAATGGATGAATAATATTTCATTGTATATATATTCTGAAAGTGCAAGTCACTCAGTTGTATCTGACTCTTTGCGACCCCATTGACTACGCAGTCCATGGAATCCTCCAGGCCAGAATACTGGAGTGGCCTTTCCCTTCTCCAGGGGATCTTCCCAACCCAGGGATTGAACCCAAGTCTCCTGCATTGCCGGCAGATTCTTAACCAGCTGAGCTATCATGGAAGCCCACATCTTCTTTATCCATTCATTTGTTAATGAACATTTAGCTTGTTTCCATATATTGGCCATTGTAAATAAGGCCATAGTAAACACAGGGGTGCATGTATCTTTTCATGTTACTGTTTCTGTTTTCTTTGGATGAGAATACCCAGAAGCAGAATTGCTGAATTAGCTCTATTTTAATTTGTTTGAGGAACTTCCATTGGTTGCACCAATTTACATTCCCACCAACAATGCACATGGATTCCCTTTTCTCCATATCTGTTATTTCTTGTCTTTTTGATGAAAGCCATTCTAACAAGTGTGAGGTGATATCTCACTTTAGTTTTGATTTGAATTTCCCTGATGATTAGTGGTGTTGAACATCTTTTCATGTACCTGTTGGCCATCTGTATGTCTTCTTTGGAAAATTGCTTGATAAATTAATGAGGTTGGAAAGCTGTGTAACAAAGATTTCTGAGTTATATTTGTGATAGAGACATATGTGGTGGATTCATAGCTAATTGAATAACTCTTCAGAGTTTTGAACAGCAGATGGATATAACCTAGGGAAGTAATTAATATTTTACATAAATCAGTATTGTTGTCTATGATTTATTGATAGGCTACATATAAGATATACAGAAAATATAAAACAGGAAACTGTACACAAAATTATTGTGAAAGATACTACTGGACTAGAGTGTAGATGTGATCATGATCTGAAGGGCTATCAGGTGGAAGAAGTTGATTTGCTTTGTATTGCATCACAGTGTAGAAGTAGAACTGGAATTACTAGAATTACTGGATAGAAATGCTTCAGTGTAAATAAGAGTTTCCTAAAATTAGCCCTATTAAGCAATGGGTTGTATGAAGTAGCGAAGTTTCTTCTCACCAAGTTATTTACGCAGAAACACACAGGAGTCCTATGTTAGGTGGGAGTCCTATGTTAGGTGGGAGTCCTATGTTAGGTGGGAGCAGGGACTAGCTGATGTCTATAAATTCTCTACTGGCTCCACTCAGACTCTGAATGAGGTGATTCAGGGAAGAGAATAGAAGATTTTAGGCCAGAAATTATATATATATGAAAATAAAAATTAAGAATATCTTTTATCATAGTTCCTTGTTCCTTTTCTCAAGTTAAAGTCAATTACAACACATATTATTACACAAACTTTTCTTTTTGTACATTATTAGATTTTGTCCTTATTTCTTGATTCTGAATATAAAATTATCTTAAAGTCTCAGTTTCCTATCTAAGTTTTATATATATATATATACACATATACACATATATATACTCCTTAAATATTTTATATTACTTATGGAGGTACTATGTTATACTTAAAAGTATAAAACTTGAGTCTGTATTTTTGCTTATTTTATTCTTTTTTCATTTTTTGTTCTGACAGAATTTTTCAAATTTGTAAACATTTTGAATATCAAGTAATTTCCTATTTTTAGCATCTGATAAGCTACTTGTCTGATACTGTAAAAAACTGTACACGTATTCCATTTTTCCATAGCCTAAATCTCCTTATTCAGTGGCCCCACTATATCAGCACATTTATTGGTTTCCACAATACTGATTCAGCATTTTAACTTACCGAGGTAGGGGCACCATCTAGTGGTAAGAGCATATAGCTGCTGGTTCTACACTAATTGCAGATTATTCCCCCCTAACTTTTGGTCTTGGAGAATGCAATGGCAACCCACTCCAGTACTCTTGCCTGGAAAATCCCATGGACAGAGGAGCCTGGCAGGCTGCAGTCCATGGGGTCACGAAGAGTCGGACACGACTGAGCGACTTCCTTTTCACTTTTCAATTTCATGCATTGGAGAAGGAAATGGCAAACCACTCCAGTGTTCTTGTCTGGAGAATCCCAGGGACAGTGGAGCCTGGTGGGCTGCCATCTATGGGGTCGCACAGAGTTGGACATGACTGAAGCGACTTAGCAGCAGCAGCAACTTTTGGTCTACCAGTTTTAGGTTTTTAAAATAGAAATTAAGAAAAATATAAAAATATCAAAAAATGTAAAAATTAATAGCAGTAAGAATAACTACATACTACCAATGAGAGAAATGAAATTGGATAATTTTTCACCAGGGGATCTCTAGTCAACTTGATAGACAATTTGGATTATAAATCAGTTTTTCTTTATATCTACTCAATTGGAAATTTCTAATTCACAATTTTAGATCACCAGGAATGAAAGGGGACTTCCCTGGTGGCTCAGATGGTAAAGAATCTGCCTGCAATGCAGGAGACCTGGGTTCAATCCCTGGGTTGGGAAGATCCCCTGGAGAAGTGAATGGCTACCCACTCCAGTATTCTTGCCTGGTGAATTCCTTGGACAGAAGAGCCTGGTGGGCTACAGTCCATGAGGTTGCAAAGAGTTGGTTACAAGACTGAGTGATACTTTTCACACTTTTAAGAATGAAAGTATGTGTTTGGTGGCTCTGTCAAGAGACTTTTAGACAAGGGGATCAAACACAGACATAGAAATTACAGAGATTGCTCTTTGTAGGTGACGTGGATGCAGATGAACAACTCAGTGCCAGAAGCCTGGCCCTTCTACTAGGCGCCACTGAAATATCTTTACTGCCAGCACCAATATTATAAAAAAGTATTTTCAATCTTATCGCTTATTTTAAAACCTACCTCTTTCCTCAAAAATCAGCATATGCCAATAAGGATGGGCAGAGTCTTATTTACTGGTAATTTCTTTGCATGGTATGCAAATATGCAAACTCAAGGGTCACAATTTGCAGGTATTTCCAATTTTCATTTTCATTCAATATCAAAAGGCTTATTACTCAACGTCAACTCTTCTCTGGAAATAAGGGTGACTTTGGGTATTTGCTATATGCATAGTTGGTGTTCTGTCTTTCCAATCTAAAACAGCTGACAAAATAATTAAGACTAACTAAACAAACAAATATAAAGTTTTTTCCAGTAGCACAGGTTTTCACTGATAAATGGAAAATAAGTTGCCCAGTTTTCTCCATCATTTATGTGTCACACATAAGCTAATACTTGAGTCATACACTGTGTCAGCAGTTTCTTCCAACTGTAAAGTGAAATAACTGAGTAACTCTAGCATGCAAACAAAATATATTAATTGTCCTATGCTGTATGCCATTGAAATTATATAATATTCAGGAGGGTCATATGATAAATTAATTTTGCTTTTTTGAGACATTTGTCATTAATTCTGAGGCTGATCTTTGTAAGTCTCTTGGAAATACTGTTGTCTGTCTTTGTCATGAGCAGGGCAGAGCACGACACTTTTCTAAATTTGCTTACTATTAATGCCTTTAGCAAGAAAATTAATTTCATACTAGAAAGCTTATTTTGTATTTTTTATAGAAAGATTCACTGTACTTTGATATAGCGCAAAATTTTCAATGACTTCATGTCATTATCTGACCAAATTTCATAATAGAAAAGACACTGTGGAGAACAGATCATCAGTCCAATAAAATTCTATTCAGTGTGATTTTTTTTATTGGCACCTCTGTGCTTTCAATGATAGTATGAGATTATCACAAACAAGCAGTTATACTTATCTCAGTATATACAGATTCACATTTTGTATTCTCAGTTGGACCTAATTTACTACTTATGTTATGATGCTGTTTCGAGCTGCCCATTATCACTATTTAATCACAAGTAGTTTACACTTTTATGACAACTTCTGAGTAATGGATTCATCTTTAAAAAATTTTTATTGTTTACAATGTTGTGTTAGTTTCTTCTGTACAGCAAAGTGAACAAGTTATACTGGATTCATTTTTGTGAACTGGGGATAAAGTAGCATAATACTAGCAATAAAGTATAAGTTAAAAAAAAGTAAACAATAATATGCAAATACCATGGAGATATGTCAGCAGAAAATTAACTGGATTCTGTTAATTGACCTATGTAGTTCTTTTTGGTCAATGACTGACATACTAGTATGTCTCAGAAAATGTTAATTACATGCAAACAAAATTGTATCATGGCTTTTCACTCTGAAATCATAGAACTACCGGGGGTCACTAGATGATCCCAGTCTATCATAGGTCAGGGGATCATACTTTAGTAAATACCAAACTAGAAAGAGTACAAAGGAAAATTTATGCTTTCATAATTCTGTTCTTTAGCATCTTCTCTAAGAACAAATTCAAATGATTCCTATAGAGAGCATTTTCTGAATTGGCAGAAGGTTGGAATAGATTATCAAGATCTTTTCAATCTCTTGACATTCTAATACATTATTGAGTGACCAAAAAGTTTGTTCAGGTTTTTCTGTTACATCTTACAGAAAAGCCTGAACAAACTTTTTGGCCAGCTCAATTTTAATATGCCCTAAGTTTACAGATGGAGAAGGCAATGGCACCCCACTCCAGTATTCTTGCCTGGAAAATCCCATGGACGGAGGGGCCTGGTGGGCTGCAGTCCAGGGGGTCGCGAAGAGTCGGACACGACTGAGCGACTTCACTTTCACTTTTCACTTTCATGCACTGGAGAAGGAAATGGCAACCCACTCCAGTGTTCTTGCCTGGAGAATCCCAGGGACGGCGGAGCCTGGTGGGCTGCCGTCTATGGGGTCGGACAGAGTCGGACACGACTGAAGCGACTTAGCAGTAGCAGCAAGTTTACAGAACAGTCAACAATCAGAATCCAGTAATTTCTCTTTGGGATTGAAACCACGGTTACATGTAGAATTCTTAATTCTACACATGAATAATTTCACTTACTCACTCAATAAATACCTACTGTCTATCTATTATGTGCCAGGTCCTATTTCAGGTATTAGAGATACAGCAGGATCTAAATATAGACAAAGTCCCTCCTCTCATGGAGTTTATGTTATAGAGAAGGACATGGACAATAGACAAAAAATTTAAATACCAGATGTTATAGGCACTAAGAAGGAAAATAAAGCAAAACAAAAGAAGAGTAGAGGGAAAGGGCAGAGAGAGAAGACAAGTGAAGAAGGCAGAGGGTGATCAGGGAAGGTCTCACTAAGAAGGGAATGTCTGAGCACACATCTGGATGAAGTGAGGGTGTGGGTCATGCAGCAATCTGTAGGAAGAGCATTCCAGGAAGAGGAGAGAGTAAGAACAAAGCACCTGAGGCAGAAGTGGGTTTGGCTTATTCCAGGAACAGGGAGAAAAACTGTTGCTTAAGTAACAGAGTAGGGATCGTGAGGGTGTGGGTGGGTGGGTGGGTGGGGGGTTACGGAGAATAATGGCAAGAACTCTGGCTTTCATTCTGAATGAGATGGGGAAACACTGGAGGGTTTGAGCAGAGGAGTGACATGATCTGACTTACATTTTCAAAGAATAACTCTGCTTTGTGGAGATTAGACTGTAGGGCAATGAGGGTATAAGCTGGGAGACCAATTAGAAGGAATCCATGTCAGAAACAAGGATGACCAGCTGGGCCAGGGTGACTGTGGTAGAGTAGTTTAGTATCAGGTTGCGGTTAACAGGCAAAAATAACTTCTAAGATAGTCATAGATGGAAGTGACATCTTACGGTTCAAATAAAGTCTTATAAAGTTTTATGTCAGAAGAGAATCAATGTAAAAGGAAAGTTCCTACAGGAGAAAAAAGAATGGTAGTATTCTGTAACTCAACAGAACCCAACAATCCACAGCCAACAAAAAGTGCCCCGAGAATGAGAGGGTCTTCCTCGGAAGAGACTGCCCTATTTACTGGGAGATCTGAACAGGAGGTGGGGATTATATCAGCCAGGTATGGCTGTGAATGCAAGGTGTGCCCTGTGGTTCATTTGTGGAATTCTTGCAAAGATAATCTGGAAGCTAGGGCAGAGAACACCTGGTGTGGCTGCAGTGTGAGCTGCAGGCCTGTGAGCTCTCACCCATAATGCATGCCCTGCCTGTGACTGATCAAATGAGGCTGTGCATGAGAAACAGGGAATGAGAACACCTTGCAAAACAGGAGACTGTGATTATGTTATTTTAAATTCTTACATGATTTATTTTCTGATTATATATACTGTTATTTCTCATTACCATCTCAGTTCTAATTTTGAGGTACTCTAGATACATCTTTTTTTTTGGAAAAGGTTGTTGAAAAATTCTTGTATTATTTGCAAATACTAAAGATCAACTGGGTATCAATATTAATGGAGACCAAACAGAATGAGTGTATCACTTAGATTTTGTATACAAGAAACTTCTTAAGCACTAGGCACATGTAAGAAGTGAGCTAGGTATAAATAATTAATTCAATTTTTTTTCTTCCCATTTACAATAATCATTATGGCCCATTCTACATAAAGATTTAAAAGCCTAGATACTAGGTAGTGACAAAAAGGAAACTTAAAGAGTTTTATTAAGACAAAAAAGGACTCAGCCTACCGTGGTGATGTACCGGGAGTGGAATTCTGGAGCATCTTTCAGGAACGTGAGGCCAGGATGTGTATCTACCACATCCTGAAAAAGAACAAAATCATAACTAAATCAACAAACATACCAAAAAACCCCCTAAGATACATACTGAATTTTTTTAACTCTTGTACAATACTTGCCAGTTGAGCAAACTTGCTGTTTCACAATACTGAACAATGCACTTAAAATTTAACTAGTATTTTATTAAACTCAAATATTTCACAAGCACACTTTTGTGCGACTTTAATATGTACAGCATACTTCAAGAAAGTTAAAATGTTAATCTGGCTATACTTGGTGATTTGTAAATCAAGTGTCTTACAGGTACATGCTATAATTCTAACATACGTCAGCGAAATTCATCCCATAGATCTCATTAGGGATTGCCAAGTGAAATTTACACAGAAAGGAGGATAGACACAAGCCAACTAGAATGATTCTTTCTTAACCTACAGACATGGAAAATTATTGGAAAAAATAATAGCCTGGTAGCCAAATAACTTTATGTTAAGGTGTGTGAGTCAGCTAATGTTCATCAAAATCATTGTGTTGATAAATCTGTTTTCCAATTTAGGATTTTATTTATTTTAAATCTGATATCCTGTTCTCATAGAAGACTATTTGAATATTAAAACCTTGAAATAGTATTTTTTTTTCTTTGTTGTTCAGTTGCTCAGTCACATCCAACTCTTTGCAAACCCATGGACTGCAGCATGCCAGCCTCCCCTGTCCATCACCATCTCCTGGAGCTTGCTAAACTCATGTCCACTGAGTCAATGATGCCATCCAACCATCTCGTCCTCTGTCATCCCCTTCTCCTCCTGCCTTCAATCCTTCCCAGCATCAGGGTCTTTTCTAATGAGTCAGTTCTTTGCAGGAAGTGGCCAAAGTATTGGAGCTTCAGCTTCAGCATCAGTCCTTCCAATAATATTCAGGATTGACTTCCTTTAGGATTGACTGGTTTGATCTTGCAGTCTAAGGGACTCAAGAGTCTTCTCCAACACCACAGTTCAAAAGCATCAATTCTTCGGCACTCAGCTTTCTTTATGGTCCAACTCTCACATCCATATGTGACTACTGGAAAAACCATAGCTTCGACTATACAGACCTTTGTTGACAAAGTAAAGTCTCTGCTTCTTAATATGCTGTTAGGTTTGTCATAGCTTTTCTTCCAAGGAGCAAGCGTCTTTGAATTTCATGGATGCAGTCACCATCTGCAGTGATTTTGGAGCCTACGAAAATAAAGTCTGTCACTGTTTCCATTGTTTCTCCATCTATTTGCCATGAAGTGATGGGATCAGATGCCATGATCTTCATTTTTTGAATGTTCAATTATAAGCCAACTTTTTCACTCTCCTCCTTCACCTTCATCAAGAGGCTCTTTAGTTCCTCATCACTTTCTGCCATAAGGGTAGTATCATCTGTGTATCGGAGATTACTGTTATTTCACCTGGCAATCTTGATTCCAGCTTATGCTTCATTCAGTCTGGCATTTTGGGTGACATGCTCTGCATATAAGGTAAATAAGCAAGGTGACAATATACAGCCTTGACATACTCCTTTCCCCCTTTTGAATCAGTCTGTTTCTCCATGTCCGGTTCTGTTGCTTCTTGACCTGCATACAGGCTTCTCAGGAGGCAGGTAAGGTGGTCTGGTATTCCCATCTCTTTAAGAATTTTCCACTATTTGTTGTCCACACAGTCAAAGGCTTTAGTGTAGACAATGAAGCAGAAGTAGACATTTTTCTGAAATTCTCTAGCTTTTTCTATGATCCAACAGATGTTGGCAATTTGATCTCTGGTTTCTCTGCCTTTTCTAAATCCAGCTTGTTTTAAATCCTGTAAGTTCTCAGTTCACATACTACTGAAGCCTAGTTTGGAGGATTTTGAGCATTATTACCTTGCTAGCATGTGAAATGAGTTTTTTTTTTTCTAATTGGGTTTTTAAAACATTTTCAATGAGTATAGAGAATCTAATGGAGATAATTACTGTTAATTTAATAACCAGAGGCAACAGTAATGCTACCACAGAAATAATCTATTAATTTGCTAGTCGTGAATGGACAGACATCAGTTACATCTCTTTTGTTTCCTTAGAGCAGTTAGCTATTCATACTTAGCAGTACAGTCTAAAACCAATGAACCTTATTTAAATTTTTATTTGGAAATAATTTTAGTCTTATAGAAAATTACAAAAATATTACAGAGAGATTCCCTATGTTCTTCTCCTAGCTTCTCATAATGGTAACAACAAACCACAGTACAATTATCAAAACTAAGAAATGAACATTGATGTAATACTGGGTTGGTGCAAAAGTAATTGCGGTTTCACTCTGTTGAACTTTGCTGTTTGATACTGGAATACATTCTCAAATAAAAGTGGTTATACATCATTTTAATGCACATTTCTTGCTTTATGATTAATGACTTGTTACTTGTTTATTTTATATATATTTTAGACTCCAGAAATGATGTTAGACAAGCAAATTTCAGTGATTTTTTATTCGAGTTCAAAATGGGTTGTAAAGCAGTGGAGACAACTACCAATGTCAACAACACATTTGGCCCAGGAACTAATAACGAACATACAGTGCAGTGGCAGTTTAAGAAGTTTTGCAAAGGAGATGAGAGCCTCGAAGATGAAGAGCACTGTAGCTAGCCATCAGAAGTTGATATTGACCAACTGAGAGCAATCATTGAAGCTGATCATCTTACAATTACATGGAAAGTTGCTGAAGAACTCAACATCAATCTTTCTACAGTCATTCGGCATTTGAAACAAATTGGAAGGGTGAAGAAGTTTGATAAATGGCTGCCTCATGAGCTGACTGAAAAGAAAAATCGTTGTTTTGAAGTGTTGTCTTCTCCTATTCTATGCAACAACAATGAAACATTTCTCAATCAAATTGTGATGTGTGATGAAAGGTGGACTTCATACAACAGCCGGTGATAACCAGCTCAGTGGTTGGACCAAGAAGAAGCTCCAAAGCACTTCCCAAAACCAAACTTGCACCAAAAAAAAAAAAAAAGGCATGGTCACCGTCTGGTGGTCTGCTGCCCATATGATCCACTACAGCCTTCTGAATCCCAGCAAACCATTACATCTGAGAAGTATGTTCAGCAAATCGATGAGATGCACCAAAAACTGCAACGTCTGCAGCTAGTATTGGTCAACAGAAAGGGCCCAATTCTTCTCCATGACAATGCTTGACCACATGTCGCAGAACCAACACTTCAAAAGTTTAACGAATTGGGCTACAAAGTTTTGCCTCGTTTGCCCTATTCACCTGACCTCTTGCCAGCTAACTACCACTTCTTCAAGCATCTTGACAACTTCTTGCAGGGAAAATGTCTCCACAACCAGCAGGAGGCAGAAAATACTTTCCAAGAGTTCACTGAATGCTGAAGCACAGATTTTTATGCTACAGGAATAAACAAACATTTTTTGATGGCAAAAATGTGGTGATTGTGATGGTTTTTATTTTGATTGATAAAGATGTGTTTGAGCCTAGTTGTAATGATTTAAAATTCACAGTCCAAAACTGCAGTTACTTTTGTACCAACCTAATACTAAACTCGGAGAAGGCAATGGCCCCCCACTCCAGTACTCTTGCCTGGAAAATCCCATGGACGGAGAAGCCTGGTAGGCTACAGTCCATGGGGTCGCTAAGAGTCGGACACGACTGAGCAACTTCACTTTCACTTTTCCCTTTCATGCACTGGAGAAGGAAATGGCAACCCACTCCAGTATTCTTGCCTGGAGAATCCCAGGGACGGCGGAGCCTGGTGGGCTGCCGTCTATGGGGTCGCACAGAGTTGGACACGACTGAAGCGACTTAGCAGCAGCAGTAGCAATACTAAACTACAGATCTTATTCAAAATTTACCAGCTTTCCCCCTAATGTCTTTTTTTCTGTTTCAGGATCCTAATTGTATTTAGTTCTTGTGTCTCATTGCTATCCCAATCCATGGCAGTTCTTCAGTCTTTCCTTATGTTTCATGATTCTGACACTTTAATGAGTTCTGGTCAGTTATTCTGTAGAATGTCTCTCAATGTGGCATGTCTGGTATTTTCTCATGATTAAAGTTACACACTTTTAGTGAGTTTACCACAGAAGTGATGTGTCCTTTTCAGTCATATAAGGAGTATGTAGTTGATAGGTCTTACAACTTGTATTAATTTTTGAATACACTTGGTTAAAGTGGTATCTGTTGGGTCTGCCACCATAAATTTATTACATTCCTTTAATAGTTGATAAATATCATGGAGGAGATACTTAGAGACTCTGTCAATATCCTGTTTCTCTGCAAATTTTTGCCCACAAATATTAGCAGCCATTGATAGAAATTGACTGTGGCATTTTTATAGTGCTGTTTACCAAATTTATATAGTAGTGTTAACTTTGCTTTTCCCCTCATTCCCTCCACATTTGTTAACTGAAATTTTTCTATAAGGAAGAGCTGTCCTTTCCCTTGTATTTATTTGTTCAATTTATGTCGGTATAGACTCATGGGTATTTATTTAATTCTGTGGGTTATAATCCAATGCTATCATTATGGTGGATTATATCATTTTATCCACAGCATCATGAAATACTAACATTATTCTGCTGCTCAAATTGAGCTAGCTTTGGTCTCCGGGAGCTGTTAGGTTGGCTCCTTTGTCCTCTTGACATACCCCATCCTTTTGTGAACACTTCCATATTTTCTGGTATCACAAAATAGTGCAGGCTCATTTTATATTTTCTATGCTCCCACTGAGAATCAACCTTTTCTCCAGCCTTGATTCCTTTTACTGGAGAATGGTTCAGTTCAGTTCAGTCATTCAGTTGTGTCCAATTCTTTGGGACCCCATGAATCGCAGCACGCCAGGCCTCCCTGTCCATCACCAGCTCCTGGAGTCCACTAGGGTGTCATTGCTACCGAATTCTCTTAGTAGACAGAACTAGGAATACATGTATGTATGTCAGTTCATACATACACATATACTTGTATTTTTCTATATCTATTATGTATTAAAAACTATGTAATCATACAGATAACTAATTTTAATTCAATACTGCAAGGTTCCCCCTTTCCTTTGTAATTTTTAACAGAATTGCCAACCCTTACTCCATTGAGAAAGTAATTTACTAACTAGACTACAGTATTTGTATACAGTATCTTTGGTCTTTAGTTTTAGAGTATCCAGTGAAAATATTATTTTGAGATACCAAGGTAACATTTCATGCAAAGATGGGCTCGATAAAGGACAGAAATGGTATGGACCTAACAGAAGCAGATGATATTAAGAAGAGGTGGCAAGAATACACAGAAGAACTGTACAAAAAAGATCTTCACGACCCAGATAATCACGATGGTGTGATCACTCACCTAGAGCTAGACATCCTGGAATGTGAAGTCAAGTGGGCCTTAGAAAGCATCACTATGAATAAAGCTAGTGGAGGTGATGGAATTCCAGTTGAGCTATTTCAAATCCTCAAAGGTGATGCTGTGAAAGTGCTGCACTCAATATGCCAGAAAATTTGGAAACTCAGCAGTGGCCACAGGACTGGAAAAGGTCAGTTTTCATTCCAATCCCAAAGAAAGGCAATGCCAAAGAATGCTCAAACTACCGCACAATTGCACTCATCTCACACACTAGTAAAGTAGTGCTCAAAATTCTCCAAGCCAGGCTTCAACAATATGTGAACCATGAACTTCCAGATGTTCAAGCTGGTTTTAGAAAAGGCAGAGGAACCAGAGATCAAATTTACAACATCTGCGAGATCATCAAAAAAGCAAGAGAGTTCCAGAAAAACATCTATTTCTGCTTTATTGACTATGCCAAAACTTTTGACTGTGTCGATCACTATAAACTGTGGAAAATTCTGAAAGAGATGGGAATACCAGACCACCTGACCTGTTTCTTGAGAAACCTGTATGCAGGTCAGGAAGCAACAGTTAGAACTGGACATGGAACAACAGACTGGTTCCAAATAGGAAAAGGAGTATATGGTCACCCTGCTTATTTAACTTATATGCAGAGTACATCTTGAGAAACGCTGGGCTGGAGGAAGCACAAGCTGGAATCAAGATTGCCAGGAGAAATATCAATAACCTCAGATATGCAGATGACACCACCCTTATAGCAGAAAGTGAAGAGGAACTAAAAAGCCTCTTGATGAAAGTGAAAGAGGAGAGTGAAAAAACTGGCTTAAAGCTCAACATTCAGAAAACTAAGGTCATGGCATCTGGTCCCATCACTTCATGGGAAATAGATGGGGAAACAGTGGAAACAGTGTCAGACTTTATTTTTGGGGGGGGCTCCAAAATCACTGCTTATGGTGATTGCAGCCATGAAATTAAAAGAAACTTACTCCTTGGAAGGGAAGTTATGACCATCCTAGATAGCATATTAAAAAGCAGAGACATTACTTTGCCAACAAAGGTCCATCTAGTCAAGGCTATGGTTTTTCCAGTAGTCATGTATGGATGTGAGAGTTGGACTGAGCGCTGAAGAATTGATGCTTTTGAACTGTGGTGTTGGAGAAGACTCTTGAGAGTCCCTTGGACTGCAAGGAGATCCAACCAGTCCATCCTAAAGGAGATCAATCCTGGGTGTTCATTGGAAGGACTGATGTTGAAGCTGAAACTCCAATACTTTGGCCACCTCATGCGAAGAGTTGACTCACTGCAAATTACCCTGATGCTGGGAAGGATTGGGGGCAGAAGGAGAAGGGGACGACAGAGGATGAGATGGCTGGATGGCATCACTGACTTGATGGACATGAGTCTGGGTAAACTCTGGGAGTTGGTGATGGACAGGGAGGCCTGGCATGCTGCGATTCATGGAGTCACGAAGAGTCAGACACGACTGAGAGACTGAACTAAACTGAAGGTTATTTAGCTCTTTAGCTCTTTCCTTCCTTTATCTTCTTTAACGTAGTTGTGTTACCCATTTGTAATACAGTTCATTTGTTATTGTTTATATTCTATGTTGGGCTTCTTTTCTACAGGTTTAGTTGATTTTAATTCATTGTTTATTTCTTGGAGGGTGAGTATGCAAAACATTACTATGATAGTTCTAAGAGTCCAATCTAATGTAGAACTGACATCTTAATAATACCAAATCTTCCTATTCATAAAGAACAATCTCTCCATCTATATAAATCTTAATTTCTCTCAGCAATGTTTTACTGTTTTCATTACCCAGGTCTTGTACATCTACTGTCAGATTTACCTCTAAGTATTTAATATTTTGGTGAAGAATTATAAATGGTATTTAAAAGATTTTATTTTCACTTATTTGTTGCTAGTATATGAAAGTTGAGTTTCATATATTGATCATGTATCTGTAACCTTGCTAAACTCACTTATTAAATACAGCTTTAGCAGCATCCCATAAATTTTGATATGCTCTATTTTCATTCATTTCAAAATACTTCCTAATTTTCCTTTTGATTTCTTCTTCTCTGACCCATAAGTTGTTTAAAAGTTGTTATTTATCAAACATTTAGGAATTTTTCACAGATCTGTTATTATTTCTAATTTAATTCCATTATGGTCAGAGAACACATTTTGTGAACAGAATATTTAAAATTTGTTGAGATTTATTATGTGGTCAGAATATAGTCTATCTTGGGAAATATTCTGTGTATGTGTTAAAGGTATGTATATTCTGTATGACAAGGGTATGCTTGAACCCATACTGTCTTACTCAGATTCCTAATGCCCTTTTTGCTTTTCAATATAAAGTAGAAAAGATAACATGTAGGGAAAGACAATAAAATATATTAAGATTTCACAGGAAAAAATTAAAAGAATGTGTATTCTGCTGTGGTTCAGTGAAGCGTAATATAAATGTCAATTAGGTCAGGTTGGTTGATAGTCTTGTTTAAGTGTTCTATATATCCTTACTGATTTTCTCTCTACTTGTTCTATTCATTATTAAGAGCAGCACATGGAAATCTACAACTACATTTATGGATTTATCCTTGCAGTTCTATTGGATTTTGCTTCATGCATTCTGAAGTTCTGTTATTAGGTGTATAAACATTTAGAATTGTTATATCCTCTTGATAAACTGACCCCTTTACCATTCCCCAGAAATATTATTTTCTCTAAAAATTACTTTGACATTAATATAGTGACTCAACTTTTTCTTTTCTTTTTGTGGCAAAGAAAACATAAGATTCATCCTCCCAACAATTTCCAAGTGTAGAGTACAGTATTGTCAATCACTTGCACAATACTGTCAATCACTTGGGCTTCGATTGTTTTCAGCTTGAAACAATTACATCCAGATATTTTGGGGTGCAAATACTGTAGTTAACAGACTACAATATTGTCAATCACTTGCACAATCTGGGATATCCCCAGATTCTCCCCACTTCCCATCCAACTCAATCCTGCATGACTGAAAGTACTACACTCATCACACAATGAACTCTTACTTCATCCTCCCTCCAGCCCCTGGCAACCACTATTGTTCTATTTGTATGCATTTGACCACTTTAGATTCCTCATAAGTGGAGTCATGCAGTATACATCTTTTTGTGACTGGCTGATTTCCCTTAGCATAACGTTCTCAAGATTAGTCTATGTTGCTTCATGTGACAGAATTCTCCTTTTTTAAAAAGGTAAACAATATTCTGTTATATATATATACCACATTTTCTTAATCCATTCATCCATTGATGGACATTTACATCACTTCTACCTCTTGACTAGAGTGAATAATGCTGCTATCAACACTGGTGTACAGATCTCTTTGAGATTTTGTTTTCAATTCTTTTGGATGTATACCCAGGAGTAGTATTGATGATCATATGGAACTTCTGTTTAATTTTCCACAGTGGTGGCTATACCATTTTACATTCTTACCAGTATTCCAGTTTCTCCACATCCTTACCAACACTTAAAAAAACAAACAGTAGCCATCTTAATGGGTGTGAGGTGGTATCTCATTGTGGTTTTAATTTGCGTTCCCCTGCTTATTTAATGATGTTGAACATCTTTTCATATGCTTATTTGACATTTTATCTTCTTTGGAGAAATGGTTATCCAAGTCCTTTGCTTGTTTCAAATTCAGGCTACTTGTTTACTTGTTATTACTGAGTCACAGGAGTTCTTTATATAATCTGGATAGTAGCCTATCCAGATATGTTTACAAACACATATCAGATATGTTTGCAAATACGTCTTCCATTCTGTAGGTTGCCTTTCACTGTGCTGTTTCTTTGCTGTGACAATTTAAAATTTGATATAATCCCATTTTGTCTTTTGCTTTTGTTACCTGTGCTTTTGGTGTCATATCCATAAAAATCATTGTCAAAACTAGTATCATAAAGTTTCTCCCTATGTTTTCTTCTAAAAGGTACATAGTTTGAAGTCTTATGTTTAGGTCTTTAATTCATTTTAATTTTTCTACATGCTATGAGATATGATCTAACTTCTTTCCTTTACATATGAATATTCAGTTTTCCTAACACCATTTGTTGGAGATTATCTTTTCCCCACTGTTACTCTTGGCAACAACACTGAAGATCATTTGACCATATAAGCAAGAATTTATTTCTGGGTTCTCTACTCTGTTCCATTGGTCTACATGTCTGTGTTTACGCCAGTACCATCCTGTTTTGACTTCTGTGTCTTTGTAATATGTTTTGAAGTCATAAAGTGTGAGACTTCCAGCTTTATTCTCCTTTTACAGGATTGTTTTGGCTATTCCAAGTCCTTTGAACTTCCATATGAATTTTAGAACTGTTTTTTCCACTTCTGTAAAAATACCACTGGTATTTTAAAACAACTTTATTGAGGTATAATTGATATACAAAAACTGTACATATATCTGAGTCTGGACAAATGCATATACCTTAGGAAACCACCACTGCAATCAAGGTAACAGATACATCCATCATCTCCAGCACTTTCCTTGTGCTTCTCCTTTTTTGTTTTTTGATAATACTTAACATGAAATCTACCTTTTAACAAAAATTTAAGTGCACAACACAGTACTGTTAATGACAGGCACTATGTTGTACAACAGATCTCTAGAACTTAACTTGTCTTGCATAACTCATTGAACAACATCTCCATGATTCCACTTATACAGGATATCTAAAATAGTCAAACTCACAGAAGCAGAGAACAGAAATGGTACCTGCTAGGGAATGGCAGAATGGAACCGCTGGGATTTTGATAGAGGTTACATTGATCTATAGATTGCTCTGGACAGTATGGGCATTTAAAAACAGTAAGTCTTTCAATCCATGAACATGGAAAGCCTTCCATTTATTTATAAGAATTTTCTTTTAACAGGCAAAAAATTAAACAGAAGTTTAATAATGTGTATACATGGGAGAGACCCAGGAAAACTGAGTAACTAGCCAAAATGGCCAAAGCTCTTACTTTAAATACCATCTTCAGCTAGAGACACTAGTGGATGTTGGAGGTGGTGGTTTGAGACTTCAAAGGGGAGGAAAGCAATTCACATGAAGATGGAAAAGCAATGTTTGATAAACAAAGGTTTGCTGGGCAAACAACAGGACAGGAGGACACAGAGTGGACTGTGATCTCTAGGCCCTGCTCAGTTTTGCCCACCATACTTGGCCCATATTTTTTGCAGAGATTTCCACTGACTGCTCTGATCACTCTGTTCCAGGAAGAGGTCCTCTATCTAAATTTTTTTAGGCAGCTAGGGAGATGGTCAAAGTTTTTCCTGAGTCTTTTGGGCTTCGATTGTTTTCAGCTTAAAATAATTACATCCAGATATTTTGGGGGTCAAACTTTGCTCCCTTACATGGACTTCAGTGACGAAGTCAAAATATGAATGGGTTACCTCACAAAAATAATTCCCACAGACTTTGGAGGTGGGTGTCAAGGCACATGAACTCCGGGGGCCTGCAAGAGAGCTGACAGCTACTGCAGTGAGGGAATTCCTGGGGACCTCATCCTTACCCCCCAGCAGATAATGCCTGGGACATTTGGTTATTAACAATGTAAGAAATTAATACTTTGATGAAACTTGCTTTAGGGGTCTTTCCGGCCCCCTGTCTTCATGGCCCTTTTTGACTGAGTTCAGAGCCCTTGAAGTGCCTTCAAAATCCTCCACTCCCTAGCCACTGGGAAATCTCTACTGGGGTCTGCTTTCTTCCTGGAGATCCATGAGGAGAGAGGTCTGGGTATATAGGTGAGATCCTCGAAACAGTGAGTGCATGGAAAAGAGATGTCAAAGGGCTCAGCCCTGGGAGTTCCAACATTCAGAAATCAGAAGAATGTGGAGGGACTTTTCTGCTCTTGTCAAATTATTTCTTTCTTGAGTTCTTGGCGATAACATTTCTGGCTAAAGGGTGGGAACAATATGCCTGTAAATGAATATATGAGTCAATTTCTGGGCAACTTCACCATCATTGGATATTAACATTCAGCTTTTGGGGGGTTTCTTTCAGAATGTATAAATTGTTATCTTCAGACTACTTTCATCTACATTTCTTTGATTTCTAGTGAGAATTAACATTTTCCTGTCTGGGGCTTCTCTGGTGGCTAGTGGTGAAGAATCCGCCTGCAATACAGGAGACGACTACAATGCAGGAGACACAAGTTAAATCCCTGGGTCGGGAAGATCCCCTAGAGAAGGAAATGGCAACCCACTCCATCATTCTTGCCTGGGAAACCCCATCGACAGAGAAGCCTGGCAGGATACAGATCATGGGGTTGCAAAAGAGTCAGATAAGACTAAGCAACTAAACAACAACTATTTGTTTATTAACTATATTTCCCTTATGGGGATGGTCCTGTCTTTTATCTCTTTATCTTTTAGAATATAGACATTTATTTTACAAATTTGAATCAGCTATTTTTTTATTTAATTGTTTTGTTGAAGTATAGTTGATTTACAGTATTATGTTAGTTTCAGAATTTTTGCAGATTATATTCCATTATAGATTACTACCAGAAAATGGCCATCATTCCCTGTGCTAAACAGCATATCCTTGTTACTTATTTTATAATATATAATATATACTTTTTCAGATTCTTTTGCATTGTAGGTTATTACAAGATATTGAATACAGTTCCCTGTGCTATATAGTAGGTCCCTGTCGTGTATCTATTTTATATATAGTACATGTATCTATTAATCCAAAGCTCCTAATTTATCCCACCCTCTGGCTTGGTTCCCCTTCAGTAACCATAAATTTGTTTCTATGTCTGTGAGTCTGTTTCTATTTTGTAAATAAGTTCATTTGTATCATTTTTTAAGATTCTACATACAAGTGATAGCATATGATATCTATCTTTGTCTGACTTACTTCATTTAGTGTGATAATCTCTAGGTCCATCTATATTGCTACAAATGACATTATTTCATTCTTTTTTTACGGCTGAGTAATACTCCATTATCTACATCTTCTTTATCCATTACTCTGTCAATGGACATTTAGGCTGCTTCCATGTCTTGGCTATTGTAAATAGTCCTGCTATGAACATTGAAGTGCATCTATCTTTTCAAGTTAAGGGATTTTGTCTTTTCCAAATATGTGCCCAACAGTCGGATTGCTGGCAGCTCTAATTTTACTTTTCTGAGTAACCTTTATACTGTGTTCCACACTTGCTGTACCAATCTACATTCCACCACAGTGTAGGAGGGTTTCCTTTTCTCCACACCTTCTCCAGCATTTGTTATCTGTAGACTTTTTAATAGCCATTTTGACTGGTGTGGCAATATACAGCCTTGACGTACTCCTTTTCCTATTTGGAACCAGTCTGTTGTTCCATGTCCAGTTCTAACTGTTGCTTCCTGACCTGCATACAGGTTTCTCAAGAGACAGGTCAGATGGTCTGGTACTCCCATCTCTTTCAGAATTTTCCACAGTTTATTGTGAACCATGCAGTCAAAGGCTTTGGCATAGTCAATAAAGCAGAAATAGATGTTTTTCTGGAACTCTCTTGCTTTTTCGATGATCCAGCGGATATTGGCACTTTGATCTCTGGTTCCTCTGCCTTTTCTAAAACCAGCTTGAACATCTGGAAGTTCACGGTTCACGTATTGCTGAAGCCTGGCTTGGAGAATTTTGAGCATTACTTTACTAGCATGTGAGATGAGTGCAACTGTGCGGTAGTTTGAGCATTCTTTGGCATTGCCTTTCTTTGGGATTGGAACGAAGACTGACCTCTTCCAGTCCTGTGGCCACTGCTGAGTTTTCCAAATTTTCTGGCATATCGAGTGCAGCACTTTCACAGCATCACCTTTGAGGATTTGAAATAACTCAACTGGAATTCCATCACCTCCACTAGCTTTGTTCGTAGTGATGCTTTCTAAGGCCCACTTGACTTTACATTCCAGGATGTCTGGCTCTAGGTGAGTGATCACACCATCGTGATTATCGGGTCGTGAAGATCTTTTTTGTACAGTTCTTCTGTGTATTCTTGCCACCTCTTCTTAATATCTTCTGCTTCTGTTAGGTCCATACCATTTCTGTCCTTTATCGAGCCCATCTTTGCATGAAATGTTCCCTTGGTATCTCTAATTTTCTTGAAGAGATCTCTAGTCTTTCCCAATCTGTTGTTTTCCTCTATTTCTTTGCATTGATCACTGAGGAAGGCTTTCTTATCTCTCCTTGCTATTCTTTGGAACTCTGCATTCAGATGGGAATATCCTTCCTTTTCTCCTTTGCTTTTCGCTTCTCTTCTCTTCCAAGCTATCTGTAAGGCCTCCTCAGACAGCCATTTTGCTTTTTTGCATTTCTTTTCCATGGGGATTTTCTTGATCCCTGTCTCCTGTACAATGTCACGAACCTCTGTCCATAGTTCATCAGGCACTCTGTCTATCAGGTCTAGACCCTTAAATCTATTTGGCACTCCCATGGTATACTCATAAGGGATTTGATCTAGGTCATACCTGAATGGTCTAGTGGTTTTCCCTACTTTCTTCAATTTAAGTCTGAAATAAATTTGGAACAGACTGGTTCCAAATAGGAAAAGGAGTACGTCAAGGCTGTATATTGTCACCCTGCTTATTTAGCTTATATGCAGAGTACATCATGAGAAACGCTGGGCTGGAAGAAACACAAGCTGGAGTCAAGACTGCCGGGAGAAATATCAACAACCTCAGATATGCGGATGACACCACCCTTATGGCAGAAAGTGAAGAAGAACTAAAGAGCCTCTTGATGAAGGTGAAAGAGGAGAGTGAAAAAGTCGGCTTAAAGCTCAACGTTCAGAAAACTAAGATCATGGCATCTGGTCCCATCACTCCATGGGAAATAGATGGGGAAACAGTGGAAACAGTGTCAGACTTTATTTTTGGGGGCTCCAAAATCACTGCTGATGGTGATTGCAGCCATGAAATTAAAAGACGCTTACTCCTTGGAAGAAACGTTATGGCCAACCTAGATAGCATATTTAAAAGCAGAGACATTACTTTGCCAACAAAAGTACGTCTAGTCAAGGCTATGGTTTTTCCAGTGGTCATGTATGGATGTGCGAGTTGGATGGTGAAGAAAGCTGAGCGCCGCAGAATTGATGCTTTTGAACTGTGGTGTTGGAGAAGACTCTTGAGAGTCCCTTGGACTGCAAGGAGATCCAATCAATCCATCCTCAAAGAGATCAATCCTGGGTGTTCATTGGAAGGTCTGATGTTGAAGCTGAAACTCCAATACTTTGGGCACCTCATGCGAAGGGCTGACTCATTGGAAAAGACCCTAATGCTGGGTAGGATTGGGGGCGGGAGGAGAAGGGGACGACGGAGGATGAGATGGTTGGATGGCATCACCGACTCGATGGACATGGGTTTGGGTGGACTCCGGGAGTTGGTGATGGACAGAGAGGCCTGGCGTGCTGCGATTCATGGGGTCGCAAAGAGTCGGACACGACTAAGCGATTGAACTGAACTGATGACTGGTGTGAGGTTATACCTCATTGTAGTTTTGATTTGCATTTCTTCAAGAGCCTTCTTTTGATTAGCGTTAGTATGATATATATTTTTTCCTCTCCTTTTACTTTTAACCTGTTTGTGTCTTTATGTTTCTTTCAGGGTCTTGGTTTTTTGTCTAATCTTTGGGTCTTGGTTTTTTTTGTCTAATATTATTTTAGGTCTTGGTATTTTTGTCTAATATTTGCCTTTGAGGGATATGCACACCACTTATAGGTGACTATTGATATGGTTAGGTTTAAATCTCTTATCCCATCCAGGCTTTGTTCCTTGTTTTCCTTCCATTTCTGCCTCCATTTGGGTTAACTGAGTGTGCTTTATAATTCTTTTATTTCCTTTTTTGGATTATTAGCTATTACTATAGCTATAGCTCTGTTATTTCAGAGGTACATCAGAGGTTACAACATACATCTTTAACTTAGTATAATCTACTTGCAAGAAATGTTAAACAACTTCATGGATTATATGTGAACCATAACAATATACTTCCATTTCTCTTCTCCTAATCTGTGCTGCACTCGATATGCCAGCAAATTTGGAAAACTCAGCAGTGGCCACAGGACTGGAAGAGGTCAGTCTTCGTTCCAATCCCAAAGAAAGGCAATGCCAAAGAATGCTCAAACTACCGCACAATTGCACTCATCTCACATGCTAGTAAAGTAATGCTCAAAATTCTCCAAGCCAGGCTTCAGCAATACGTGAACCGTGAACTTCCAGATGTTCAAGCTGGTTTTAGAAAAGGCAGAGGAACCAGAGATCAAAGTGCCAATATCCGCTGGATCATTGAAAAAGCAAGAAAGTTCCAGAAAAACATCTATTTCTGCTTTATTGACTATGCCAAAGCCTTTGACTGTGTCACAATAAACTGGATCACAATAAACTGTGGAAAATTCTGAAAGAGATGGGAGTACCAGACCATCTGACCTGTCTCTTGAGAAACCTGTATGCAGGTCAGGAAGCAACAGTTAGAACTGGACATGGAACAACAGACTGGTTCCAAATAGGAAAAGGAGTACGTCAAGGCTGTATACTGTCACCCTGCTTGTTTAACTTATATGCAGAGTACATCATGAGAAACGCTGGGCTGGAAGAAGCACAAGCTGGAATCAAGATTGCCAGGAGAAATATCAATAACCTCAGATATGCGGATGACACCACCCTTATGGCAGAGAATGAAGAAGAACTAAAGAGCCTCTTGATGAAGGTGAAGGAGGAGAGTGAAAAAGTTGGCTTAAAGCTCAACGTTCAGAAAACTAAGATCATGGCATCTGGTCCCATCACTCCATGGGAAATAGATGGAGAAACAGTGGAAACAGTGTCAGACTTTATTTTTTTGGGCTCCAGAATCACTGCTTATGGTGATTGCAGCCATGAAATTAAAAGACGCTTACTCCTTGGAAGGAAGATTATGGCCAACCTAGATAGCATATTTAAAAGCAGAGACATTACTTTGCCAACAAAAGTACATCTAGTCAAGGCTATGGTTTTTCCAGTGGTCATGTATGAATGTGAGAGTTGGACGGTGAAGAAAGCTGAGCGCCGCAGAATTGATGCTTTTGAACTGTGGTGTTGGAGAAGACTCTTGAGAGTCCCTTGGACTGCAAGGAGATCCAATCAATCCATCCTCAAAGAGATCAATCCTGGGTGTTCATTGGAAGGTCTGATGTTGAAGCTGAAACTCCAATACTTTGGCCACCTCATGCGAAGGATTGACTCATTGGAAAAGACCCTAATGCTGGGTAGGATTGGGGGCGGGAGGAGAAGGGGACGACAGAGGATGAGATGGTTGGATGGCATCACCGACTCGATGAACATGGGTCTGGGTAGACTCCGGGAGTTGGTGATGGACAGGGAGGCCTGGCGTGCTGCAATTCATGGGGTCGCAAAGAGTCGGACACGACTGAGCGACTGAACTGAACTGAATCTTTATGCTATTGTTGTTAAATTGTACTTAAACATATGTTAGAAATAACATAATGCAGTGTTGATAGCTTCATTTAAAGAGTTAATTTTCTTCTAAAGAGATTTGAATAATAAAAAATCACATATATGTAGTTACTACTCCTGGAGCTCATTCCTTTGTGTAGATTTGTATTTCCATATGGTATTATTTTCCTCCTTGCCTAAACAAACTTTTTTTTTTAATAAATTTATTTATTTTAGTTGGGGGCTAATTACTTTACCTTAAACAACTTTTTAAAAAACAAACAAATGAAACACATCTCTTGTAATGCATTTCTGCTCGTGATGAATTCTTTGAACTTTTTTATGTCCAAAAATAAAAATCTTTAGTTCACCTTCATTTTTGAAGAATATTTTCAGTGGGTATAGTATTCAAGGTTGACTGTTCTTTTCTTTCAGTACTTCATAGAGATGTTGCTCCTCTGTCTTCTGGCTTGGACTTTTCCAAGTCATCTTTTCCACTGTCATCTTTATCTTTGTTCCACTCTATGAAATGTGACTATTTTCTCTGGCTACTTTTCAAACTTTCTATTATTGATTTTGAACTACTTTATTGTGATGTGCCATAGCTCAGTTGGTAAAGAATCTGCCTGCAATGCAGGAGATCCCACTTCGATTCCTGGGTCGGGAAGATCCACTGGAGAATGGATAGGCTACCTATTCCAGTATTCTTGGGCTTCCCTTGTGGCTCAGCTGGTAAAGAATCTGCCTGCAATGTGGGAGACCTGGGTTTGATCCCTGGGTTGGGAAAATCCCCTGGAGAAGGGAAAGGCTACCCACTCCAGTATTCTGGCCTGGAGAATTCTATGGACTACTGTCCATGGGGTAGCAAAGAGTTGGACATGACTGAGTGACTTTTACTTTCACTGGTATAATTTTGTGTTTCTTGAGTTTTGGGCTTATTGAGCATCTTAGGTTTGTGGGTTTATAGTTTTTATCAAGTACAGAAAATTCTGGGCCATTATCTTTTCAAATAATTTTTGGTCCCCCTGCAATGTAATTTCAGCACTAACCATCCAGAGTTAGTGCAGATTTCACAGGTTAAGGACATAGTCCTAAACAAGACTCCTCTTACTTCAGACACCAGCCATAACTCCGGGGTTCCCAGGACACCCACACTTCTGACTAATCGGTTATAAATTTGGGGGTTTCCATTATCCTCTGAGGTTCAACAACTTTCCCAAATGACAGAACCAGGCAAACACTATACACAGAACCGAGGAAAGTACTATATTATGATTTCTATTCTATTATAAAGAATACAAATCAGGACAAGCCAAGTAAGAGATGCACAGGGCAAGGTCTGGGAAGGTCTGAAATGTGGAGCTTCTGTGTCCCCAAGACAAGTCACCCTTTCAGCACATCACTGTGTATCATTAACCAGGGGAGCTCAATTGTGCTTCAGTGTCCAGAGTTTTTAACTGGGTTTCATTATGTAGACATGATTAACTGAATCATTGGCCACATGACTGAATTCAACTCCATGCTTCCTCCCTTTTTTGGAGATCAGGCTGATAATCCAATCTCAGGTTATCACCTGGCTGAAAGCCTCAACCTCTATTCATGTGGTTGCCCTTCTAGAAGGCAGGCTCTCCTCCTAGAACTATATAGGGGCTCATGATGAGTCACCTCATTAGCATAAATGCAGGCATGGTCCCAGAAGCCCACCATGAAGAACACAGATACTTATCATTCAGGAAATTCCAAGGCTTTAGAAGCTCTGTCCCAGGAACCCTGGGCTAAGACCTGACAAATTCTTTATTTTACACCATCCTCTCTTCCATTTGTTAGGTTGCTTGAAGTCAGGTCCCACAGCTCACTGATGCTCTTTTCATTTTCCTTTAATTCTTTTTTTATGTCTCTGTGTCTCATTTTGGGTAGCTTCTATTCTATGTCTTCAAGTTCACTATTCATTTCATTTGCAATGTTTAATCTGTCAATCCAATCTGGTATATCTTTCACCCCAGACACATTAGTTTTCATCTCTATAAGTTCAATTTGGGTCTTTAAAAAAATGTTCAGTTTTGATATTTATTTTAATATACTTATCTGCTAATTTTAATATCTATGTCAGTTCAGAGTCAGTTTCAATTGATCGGTTTTTCTCCTAATCATCAATTGTATTCTTTTGTTTCCTGGCATGCCTGATGGTGCCAGTCATTATGAATTTTGTCTTTTTGAGTGTTGGATATTTTATATTCTTATTCTCAACTTCTGAATAGAATACATATTTTATCTTCTGGGATACTGTTAAGTCACTTTGAAAAACCTTTCATCCTTCTAGATTGTGCTTTCCAGATCTGTTAGACAGGACCCAGTGCTGTCTATTCTGGGGCTAATTATTTCCCCCTACTACTGAGGCAGGTGGCTCAGAGAGTAAAGAGTCTGCCCACAATGTGAGAGATCTGGGTTTGACCCCTGAGTCAGAAGATCCCTTGGAGAAGGAAATGGCAATCCACTCTGGTACTCTTGCCTGGAAAATTCCATGGATGGAGAAGCCTGGTAGACTACAGTCCATGCGGTCATAAAGAGTTCGACACGACTGAGAGACTTCACTTTCACTTTCACTACTGAGGCAAGAGGGATTCCCTGGTGACTCAGGGGTAAAGGATCCATCTGCCAATACAGGAGACACAGGTACTATCCCTGGGTTGGGAAGATCTCCTGGAGAAGGAAATGGCAACCGACTCTAGTATTCTTGCCTGGGAGGTCCAATGAACAGAGGAACCTGGGGTTGCAAAATAGTCAGACTCAGCTTAGTGACTAAATAATAAGTGAGGCAAGACTCCTATGACTACTCAAAGTGCTATGTCTTATGAAGTTTTCCAGTCTGGGTAGTAGGGTCAGAAACTATTCTTGGCTCTGTGTGACCCACAGGTATTGTCCCAGTTTTGGTTGCAAAGAGTCAGACATGACTGAGCAACTTTCACTTCACTTCTTCATCTTTGGTTACTATCCTCATATTTATCTGCTGGATACTCACGGAAGAGTTCTGAAGATCTCTGGAGTTTTCTTTCTGTGCACTTCTTTCCTCTTTGGCGCTCTGCCCTGAGAATTCTAGCTACTTTTTCTTCCAGATTCTCAACTCTCCTAAACTCAGGGAGTTCGTTGAACTCCGCTTAGGGTCCCCATCAATACACTGTCGCTTGGAAACTCTCTCAAGGCAATTATAAAGCTAACTTTTATTTTTTCTGTTTCTCAGGAATCACTCTTATCTTTTGTTGTCAGATGTCTGGCACCTTGAAAACCACTGTTTTGTACTTCTTGCCTGATGTTTTTTGTTGTTTCAAGTGGCAAGGCAAATCTAGTCCCAGTTACTCCATTTTGGTAACAAACAGAACATCTGTTGATTTTGTATGTTAATTTTATTTCCTACTATTTTACTGAACTCTTTTATTGTTTGAGTTTATCACTGATTCTCTTGGGTTTCCAGGTTTACTGTCATGCCATCTATGAATAGATACTTCTTCAACCATTCTTTTTTTAAAAAACTTTTAATTTTGTAATTGAAGTAGGGTTTCAGCTCAGTTGGTAAAGAATCCTCCTGCAATGCAGGAAACCTGGGATTGATCCCTGGGTTGGGAAGATCCCCTGAAGAAGGGAAAGGCTACCCATTCCAGTATTCTGGCCTGGAGAATTCCATGGACTGTATAGTCCATGGGGTCGCAAAGAGTCGGACACAACTGAGCAACTTTCACTTACCATAGCCAACTAACAATGTCTTCAACCATTCTTATGCCTCTAATTGTTTTCTCTTGCATAATTACTCTAGTACAATGTTGAACAGTACTGGAGACAGTGGCATCCTTGCCCTGTTTCTGATCTTAATTCAGTTCAGTTCAGTCACTCAGTCGTGTCCAACTCTTTGTGACCCCATGGACTGCAGCATGCCAGGCCTCCCTGTCCATCACCAACTCCCTGAGTCCACCCAAACTCATGCCCATCGAGTCGGTGATGCCATCCAGCCATCTCATCCTCTGTCGACCCCTTCTCCTCTTGCCCTCAATCCTTCCCAGCATCAGGGTCTTTTCCAATAAGGCCTTTAATATTTCCTTATTAAATAACACACTGGCTTTAGCATTAGGTATATACATTGTAATAATGTTAAGAAAGTATTTCAAATACCTACTTTCTTGAGCAGTTTTTTTTTTGGCTGTGCCATATGGCATGTGGGATCTTATTAACAGTTCCCCAACCAGGTATTGAACCTGTGCCCTCTGCAGTGGAAGCATGCAGCCTTAACTACTGGACTTCCAGGGAAGTCTCTTGAGCATTTTTACGAACGGGTGTTAAAATTTTGTCCACAGTTATTTCAGCATCTGTTGAGATAATCATGATTCTTCTCTTAGATACAATATGTGATATTAACAAAGATCTTAATGTTGAACCAATTTTGACTTCCTGGAATAAATCCCACCAGGTTATGTGCATCTGCTTGGTAATATTTTTTTATTTTTTATCATTAATCATGAATTAGGTTCATTTGCAGTTTTCTTTTTTGTATTGTCTTTACTTGGTTTATTAGTTATTTCATAGAAAGAGCTATGGAGTTTTCCTTCCTTTTCAATTCTCTGGAATAATTTACTGAGCATGAGGACTCTCTGATCTTTGAGGGTTTTATAGAATTCCCCTGAAACTACCTGGGCCTGTTGCTTTTTGTGGGGTAGTTCCTTAATAAAGATCTCTATTTCTTCCAAGGAAATTATTTTATTAATCTTTCTAAATAAAATGGGGTGAATTTTGGCCAGATATATTTTCCTAGGAAATTATCCATTCCAGCTAGGTTTTCAGTTTTATTTCTGAATAAATATGAGGTCTGCAAAATAGTCTTTTATGATTTTTTAAAAATTTCTTCTGTTCTTCCTTGTCATTTCTTATTTTGTGTATTAGTGCTCTCTCCTTTTTCTTGATGAAATTAGCTAATTGTTGGTCTATTTTGTTAATATTTTTCCCATAGCAAGATTTCAATTTACTAAAAATGCTACTGTTTTTTAAATTCGCTGTCTCTTTAGTTTTTGATCATTATTGGAGGTGAGTGATGGGTATATAGAGGTTCACAGATCACTCTGCATTTGTAGATGCTCAAAATTCTCCATAATAAAAATTAAAAAATTATATATACATATGGTATAAAATCAAGTAGTATATAAAAACTTATGATGGAAAGAACCATTCTACCAACCTACCCTATCCAGGGGCCTTTAGCCCTACTTCTTTTGAATTACTTATGTTTTTATGTCTTTTACTGCTTACCTCTATAATTAAACATAAATTTAAAATAAACAAATTATTTAAGTATAATGAAATACTATGTTACAATTACTTTTCTTGATAGCTTTATCAACTTTAGACAATATTTATGATTCTCTGCTAGGGAAGATGAGGATTTAGCTCATTTATACTGGCCCACTTTACTCCCCTTTACCCAGTATTTGTGGTTATGATTTTTAGTTCTTGTATTGGTTATCTCTGTAACTGAGAAATAATCTATTTATATATTTCATTTTCACCCCATTTCATCTTAGTGCCTTAATTTCTATTTACAGGATGATGACAATAGCACTTCTACCTTTATTTTCTCTTCTCCTTCACATTTTGGCAATATTTTGACTTCTACATTGTTCAGGTTGCTTAAATACTGTTCTGCAACCATAATAAAATTTTCTTCAGTTTATTCATAGGATGACTTTAGGTGTTATACATTAAAATATTTTACAACATTTTGACTCTAAATACTGTTGAACGCCAGTTAAGCAGCATACAAGGAATGCATATCATTTCTTACTGGTCCAACATCATGTCCCTTGGGCATTCAAAGGAGAATATTCCAGGCACTGAGGTTAAATGAACTTCCTTTTTTTCTTTTTTTAAGGTGAGGCATCCTAAAGGAAATCAGTCCTTAATATTCATTGAAAGGACCAATGCTGAAGCTGAAACTTCAATACTTTGGCCACCTGATGCGAAGAACTGACTCACTGGAAAAGACTCTGATGCTGGGAAAGATTGAAGGTGAGAGGAGAAGGGGATAACAGAGGATGAGATGGTTGGATGGCATCACTGACTCGATGGACATGAGTTTGAGTAAACTCTGGGAGTTGGTGATGGACAGGGAGGCCTGGCATGCTGTAGTCCATGGGGTTGCAAAGAGTCAGACACAACTGAGTGACTGAACTGAAGATGAGGCTTTATTGGGGTCCCTTGAATTTCCTTTTCTTACTTTCCATCAGTTGTTTATAATCCTGTCATATTTTAGTTTGCATCATGTTTATACATGACTGTCTTCAGAGTTTTTTTCATTTTTCTTTGAGTTTCTAATTGCTTTTCTTCAGCTTGTTGACACATAATGCTGCATCTGCATCATACTCTCTAGTTCCCCTGTTCTTAAATATAAAAACTATTGCATGGGCTCACTTCTCCTCTCCTAGCTCCTTCCCAGAGAAATCCCCTATCTTCTCTATTCTGCACCTGGCTGCTCTTCAGTTGCCAACCTGGGACTTTATCTCACTGATTCTCTGAAGTGAATCCATTGTTTCCTGGATCTCATGCATGTCTTCTTCTTGGTTTACTTAATTTGCTATAGTATATATTCAAGTAACTCTCCAAGAAAACAGGAGATAACTTTCTGAGTTTTTAAATGTCTTTATTCTAAACGCTTATCTGATCTACAGCTTGGCAGGATATAGAAATCTGAGTTCAAATCCATTTCCCCAGAGTTGCCAATGAGAATGTAATACCACTCCAATTCTTATTCCTATTAGGGTGACCTGGTTTTTCTCTCTGGAGGATTTCAGTGGCTTTCTAAAATTTCAAGAGGACTTGTTTATGTCTTTTTTTTAATTCATTGTATTTGGCACTCAGAGGCTCCTTTCAACCAAAAGACTTATATTCTGAATATTCTGGTTCTGTGGGCAGTGACTGGAGGGAACGTGAGAGCTGGGTTGGAGGGTCATATTCTGTTTCTGATCATGTGATGGCCACACAGGCATGATGTGTTTCCCCAAGAAAGTAAACAGGAATCTGAAGGAGTCCCACTGGGTTTCTGTTCTTTGGACCCATCCTATCACTCCTGTCTTTCCAATTCTCTCCATCTTGTATTATTTATTTGATGATTCTGTATTACTTCTTTGATGATTTCCTTCTTTCCATTTTCCCACTTCTTTCTCCCCTAGATTCCAGTTAGTGAGATGTTGAAATTCTTGAATTGGTCCTTTATGTCATCACCTCTGTCTCTCTCTCTCTCTAACATGTATGCATTTGCATGCCCCAGAGACATCCTTAACTTTAGTTGCCAGGCCTTATGCTGAAATTTAAAATTTTGGCACTTACATTTTAAAATTTGCACAGCTCTTTTTTGTGTCAGCATCTATTCTTGTCTTATATAATCTCTCTGAATATAGTAATTATTTTTTTAAAAAAGACATTTTAAGAACAGTTTTAGCCTTACAGAAAAGTTGAGAAGATAGTGTCAAGTTCCCATATATCTGCACCCAGGTCTCTAATTATTAACATCTTACATTAGCATTTGTTATAATTAATAACCCAATATTGATACATTATTATTACTATTATTCAAGGCTATACTTAATTCACATTTCCTTAGTTGCTACCTAATGTCTGTTCTTCTGTTCTAGCATCTCATATTACATTTAGTTGTTGTGCCTCCTTAGGCTGCTTTTGGCTTAGACAGTTTTTCACACTTCCCTTGTTTCTGACCACCTTGATAATCTTGACAAGTACTGGCCAGACACTATCTAGGATGTTCCTCTACTGAAATTTGTCTTAACATGCTCCAAGTGCAGTCCGGCTGCACTTTATATTTGGGAACCAGGTAGGTAAGCAGTCAAATGGTCAACTGCTCTGTACCCCAGCCTTCAGTGATTCCCTATTCCTAATACTTCACATCAGCTCTGCCAACTCTGAGTTCATAGCCTCCCTGGGAGATCCTAATGAGCAGAGTGGAATAGAGTAGCTCACTTCTCCACTGCAGCCCATACATAGCCCCTTGCTGTGGGCTGTGGTCTCCTTTGCTTGTTTCCACTTTCTATCTTCAAGAAATACTAGACCTCCTATACACTGATTTTTTTCCTCCTCTGTTCCTCTCTGACATTCCACTCACTTTCACTGGCTTATTCGTTTTAACATTTCAATATTTACCTTCAGAGGAGTTTGGAAAAGAATAAGAGGGGTATCAGTCTGTCCTCTTTTATGAGCAGACTCCACATATCCACTTTTTATATAAAAATAAAACTTCTTATATTTAAGGGAAGGAAATAAAAATATCCACTAATTTTGTTGTTTGTTTATAGGAGACAGAGTAGGGCCGGGAATGGATGGAGTGGGTGAGGGTGAGGGGTGGCTGAAGAATTTACATAAAACATAAATAGGAATACCTAACATTGGATTTTATACATGATGGTCTCTTAAAAAACTTAACAATCTTCATTCCCATGAATACCTTTTAAAGGGGAATAAAAACATATCGCAAAAGAGTTTAAGAATAATCAAAGCTATCATGCAGATTAAAATAAGCTCAAAACCCCTGCACATAAAAGAAATTACATCCAAACTTCATTTTCTGAACATGTAAAACTGTTCCAACAATTAGAATCTGTGATACAGCATTAGAAATTAGGATAGTGGTTCCCCTATGGTGGCAGGGGCTGGGAGGGAGCATGAAGTTTGGGGGTGCTGGTAATGTTTGGTTTCTTCATCTGGGCGCTAGTTACACAGAAGTGCTCACATTGTGAAAATTAACTGATGCATCATGATTAGTGTGTTTTTATGTGTATATGTTGCAATTCAAAAATCTAAAAGTAAAAAAAAAAAGATGGTAGCCACAAATACAACTTAAAAAAATCTAAAGTATGTCCATTATGTCTTTCTGCCCTTTATTAGGCATCCTCACTAACAGTCAACAAGGATTTACTAGAACAACTCAAAAATGATGTGCATTCAACAGAAATGAAAGGCAGATCTCAGCTTCGAGGAATTTGTGAACTACTTAGGAAAATGTAATATTTAGATATGGAATTAAGAACATTAACAAGCAATGTATCAAGCTATGAAGAATGCTGTAATAAAAACAGATTCAATATTGGCATGCAACTGATTCTCATCAGAAGGCCTGGATATAAATATTCCCCTACTGGGCTCTTACTGTTGGAGATCTCTTTCTCTTTAACCTTAATGAAGATCAACTTGATTAGCTAGGCCAAATGCCTGATTTCAGGAGGTGCTTCTGTGATTGCTGTGGATGGGCACAGGGGGAGCCTAAGTAAGGCCTCTCTCTTCTGCTTCAGTGGGAATAGCCCTGTTTCATCTGGGCTATAATATATATACTATTATCTGTTTTCTACTATTTGTTTATACTATTATCTGTATCAACTTTTACTTAACCAAAGGATTTTGCTGCTAAAATAAGCTTGGAAACCACTCGTCTAGAAATCTAATCTCTAAATTTGTATATCTCAATTGACACATCTTACAGTTGAAAAAATTTTAAAAGCCTCTGAAACTCTAAAAATAAAACCCACTTTAAAAGGAAATGAAAATTACCTGAAGTAAAGGAATAAAATCATCCTGTTCTAGAGAGCTGCAGCTGGGCTTTGCAAGAAGACAGATAAACTTAGAGGCATCATCATGATGGTTACTCAGCAACCTAGAAAAGAAATGACTGCTTAGGAAGATTGGCTACTGTGAACAGTGACCACAACATCAATAGTTGGGAATTTCAGTCTGGTCTGAAGGCCGTTTAGGTCAAGAATCAAGTGCTCTCTTTTCAATGATTAAAAAAAGGGAAAAATTTCCATGCTGCTGATTTTGTCCAAGGGCCTTCTTAATAAAAGCTCAACAACAAGATGGTGTATTATTTTTGTAGAATGCTTCTGAGACCACCAAGTCAACTGAACTAATGCAGCTAAAAATACACTTGAAGAATGTCCATTCAGGTTAGCTCAGGGTATATGGAACCAGAACTCCACAGCTGCCCACAAGGAAGGAACACATCTGATGGACCACCACGTATCATGTAAGACATGAACTTCTGTTTGTCCAGGTTTGCAGACATTCAGGACCAACCTGAGGGGGCTTTTGAAATGAGACTTTGAAGGACCAGGCTTAAGAAAAAATGAAGGCCCTATTAAATCTTAAAGCTCTAAGAATTCCTCATATCCAGCTAATTGCTGGACATTTCCATTTGGATGCTATACTCACATAGCAAAGTCAAAATAGAGAAAACCAAATTTAGAATCTTCTTCTCAGAGTCAGTTCTTTTCATGGATGTCTATTTTTGTTAATGGTTGCACCACTCCAAGTTATCTGGGCTTGAAAATGTGAAGTCATTTCAAACTTATTTCTCTTCCTTATTCTCCACATCCAATTAGTCTCCAAACTTTCTTGCTTTTCTTTCTTAATCATTTATTGAATGCTAATTGTGTGCCAGATACTGTGTCTGGCTTCGTGTATATTTGGAACACAAAGAAAATAAGACATGGTTTTGTGCCCTGTAACGAGCTTACAGTCTAGTGAGAGAGATACACCAATAAGATCATACTCCTGGATAATCTTATTAGAGAAATAATAAATTCAGGGTGTCATGGAAGGACACAGGATGGCCAGTGAGATTCCCTGAAGAGTTGTGAAGTGGAAAAGGGCCTGCTGTGGATCAAGAGGGCTGCATGTACAAATGCCTGGTATGAGAGTGCACAAATTATTTGGGCAACTGCAAACACTGGAGGTGGGAAGGGAAGGGGCATGAGTGTTAGGATCAGATCCTGGAGGCCGTTTCACATTCAGGTCCAGGGCAAGTCCAGGTCAAGAAGCCTGGGCTTCCGCCTACTCAGAAAAATTTTAACTTGGACAGTGACATGATCAGATGTGTTTTTCATAAATACCAGGCAGAAGTTTGTCTAAGGGCCTAAGCAAGAATACTGGCAGTGTGAGACAAAGAGAAAGGGGCAAATACAGTTGAAAATGAAAGGACATGATAGTTGATTGGTGTAGAGGGGTAAAAGTGGGGAAAGTCCACGATGACTTCCAGGTTTCTAGTCTGGACCACTAGGTGCTTGGAATACAGGATGGGAATACATTTTAAACAACCATTTCTTCCTTCCTGTTTCCAGTTTACCATTAAGTCCAGGGTCTTTCTATTTCATGCTGAGACTTTCAGAAGGGAAGAAGGTCAAAACAGGCTTCAGTGTCCATCCAACCTCACACCACAGAGAATTCATCATTCTAAAACATTCTTTAATTATATAATTCCCTTTTCCAAGAATGTTCAACAGTTTTCTACCACTTATAGGAGGAAGTCTAGATATCTAAGTTTGGCATTTAAGGCCCTCTTTAATTAGGCTAGAGCCAGCATGTCTCTATCTCACCACTTTGCTAAACTGAAATGTCCACTCTGGGCAGCCGGCCTGACCCACTCTGCTCTGAGTGTGCCGTGTGCATTCTTGCCTCAGTGCCATTTCTCATGCTGTTTATCTCTCCTAGAAAACCACCTCTTCCAACTTTGCTATCTGAATACTGGTTATTCTTTAAGGTCCAGCTAACAACTCACCTCTTTCAAAAAGCTTTCTCCGATAACTAACTCCCTTACTGATCTTTGTACTATATTTAGTTTATGTGTATTACATATGCCATTGTACCATGAATTTCCTTTTATTTCTCTGGCACCTAAAGGGCAGGCAAAGTTATAGCTCTTTTTTTGCCTTTAGCACTAGAAACAGTGACTTTCATACAGAAGATTCTTAAAAAATGTTTGTGATCTGACCAACAGGTATCCACTTAACTGATTCCATATGTGATTATTAAAGTCATAGAACACTCTTTAAAGTTATTTTCCTTATCATTCTTCAGCATGCTTAAGGTTCCCAAAGTTATATAAATACATGTTTCAGAAAGAGATTAGTGAAACAGGTGCTGATGGGAACCATCTCTTACAATTTGAAAATGAGTGGGATGATCACAACCAAAAGGCAGTGAGGTCTTTGGAAAATAGTGTTTTCAGGGAGAAAGGATAGCAGCACTATGTACAAACTGCACAGATATACCAGACGAAAGAGATTCTGAGAGGGTAAAGTTAAGTCAGGTATGGCCTTTTGGTATTAGAAGCATGCAACAGAAAGAAAAGATGAATTATGATGTTCAGCCAGTGCTAGAGGCTGGTAAACTTCATATGGCAGGAGAAAAAGAGATAATAAAAGTCATGAAAACTGGAGAAAGAAGGTAAACACAGCTACTCTAAACTATCTTCCAGAGCTCTTAAGACGAAATGTTGTTTTGTTAATGAACAAATGACACTTTGACATGAAAAGGTAAGAGGAAGTAAAGCATATAAAAGTTGGAGCAATATTACCAACTCTGAGAGGTGTTCTTTCACAAAGTTGGTAATCTAAGAACTCAAAAAGAAATGCTGTGGAGCAATCTCTTTCCCCTAAAAATGTCTTGATGGTAGCAGAAATAGTTATCAAAGAATAGAGAGGAAATCGGCAGCAGAACAGGGAAGGGAGAGGGATCAGAGGCAGGTAAACAAAAGCCTGACGAGGAGTTCATGCTCGAAACACTCAGAAGAGAGGTCAGAAACCTCCACCCCATGAGCACTGGGACAGGAGGAAAATTATTTACTGTTATGCTGTGACTTTTGTATTTGACTTTCCCCACAAGATTATATAGAGCCTATTATTGGGGTCAGTCAGCACGTGTATGTATATGCCAATATGTTTTGATTCTATTATTTTTTTTGGTACTTGAAAGTCTTAATATGCTAAAGTTGGACCCAGGTCACTAAGCAAAAGGTACAATTTGTAAAAAAATTATAAAAATAAACACATGTCTTCTTCAAGGTAAGTGTGGTAATTCATCATGCTTAGTTGCTTAGTCTCCCAAAATAGCCATACTTGGTGCTCCTTTAAAGCATCCTGGTTTTTAAAAGGCATTTTGAGCGCTTAAGAGAGGAGCTGCCACTAGAGGGCGCGCCAGTCATTATAGTATCTGGCTAGAAAACAGAAAACAAGACCTTACACTTATCTATTCATAGGATTTTTTTTTTTTAATTAAAAAAACACAGAGACAGTTGCTCATGCTATATATTTCATAAGCAGTTTCCTGCAGTAACGGAAAATGAGGACCTGTGCTTCATGTCCTTTTTCCCCCTTTTGCCTTTACAGAAATCTCTTTTCCTTGAAGATAAAGTGAAAATGATTCATCTGAATAAAGAAATACAGCTGTTGTGGATGCTGCTGCTCTATCCACCAACATAAATGTCCCCTCTATTCCAGTGACACAGACTCTTAAGACCAAAAAAACCTGGCTGTTACTATCCTTAACATTATGAAGTTAATTGTAGGTAAACAAGTTGATTACTAGTTTTCTTCTGCCATAGTCAGCTTCAGGCTCACAAACACAGGGCCCTCGCAAAGTGAAAATAACTTAGACTGCATAGTGAACATAACTTAGAATGCAAGCTCTTCTCTCTGGCTCTAATCATTTATAGAATGAACTACTTCCTTTTATTTTTTTTGAATCTCCCAGGTTGTTCAAACTTTTACCTGAAACAATCACAACTCACTCTTGCTGCTTGCCCAGATTGTTATATTGTTTTTGCCAACAATGCTGAATTCAGGGGCTGAAGATACCCTGACAAGAGCTGTGTAACATCCCTATTCTTTCTACCCTTTGTTCACACTCCACCTGAGGCCTTTTTTAGGGCCTGGCACCTACCCAGGGGAGAGAAGGTAGCTGAAAGCCAGAACATCTACACATTTCAAGTTCTTCAATTCTGCTACTGTTATATGCTGATTTAAAATAACAACAATAGTAACTAATAATAGACAAGCAGACCACCCTGCTGAAGTCCTGGCTTTACTGGTGGGGAAAGGAGAGGGAATCCTAGGTCTTTGGCTCTATTTTCTTCCCTCTGGTTCTAGGTGCCAGAATAGCCAGAATGGCAAATACCACTTTTCTTTTTTTTTTTTTACTGGCTTAATTAGTGTTTTTTGCTAATTCTGGACTCCAAGGAATTATTCTGCTTTTATTATTGCTTAACCATACACTGGGGGAAAAAAACCCATTTTTTAGACTTCTATCCAGCTGTGTCCTATTTGCAATAGGAGAGAGGGAATGGTGACCATGGCCCTGACTTCTGGAGGGTCATTCCACTAGTGTATAAGGAGTGATTCTCCCATGACCACTGCAATCCTTGGTATTTGAACAACTTAGAACTATTCCCTGTAACAAAATGATCAAAATTCACCTGGAAAACATGAAGCACTTATAACTTTTAGCTTTGGTGTGAACTGGTAGTCTTATTTCTCCTGATTACTTTGTTGTTCAGTCACTTAGTCGTATCCGACTCTTTGAGGCTCCATGGACTGCAGCATGCCAGGTTTCCCTGTCCTTCACCATCTACCAGAACTTGCTCAAACTCATGTCCATCAAGTTGGTGATGCCATCCAACCATCTCATCCTCTGTCGTCCACTTCTCCTCCTGCCTTCAATCCTTCCCAGCGTCAAGGTCTTTTCTAATGAGTCAGCTCTTTGCAGGAGGTGGCCAAAGTTTTGGAGCTTCAGCTTTAGCATTAGTCCTTCCAATGAATATTCAGGATTTTATTTCCTTTAGGACTGACTGGTTTGATCTCCTTGCAGTCCAAGGGACTCTCAAGAGTCTTCTCCAACACCACGGTTCAAAAGCATCAATTCTTCTGCACTCAGCTTTCTTTATGGTCCTACTCTCACATCCATACAACTACTGGAAAAACTACAGCTTTGACTAGACGGACCTTTGTTGGCAAAGTAATGTCCCTGCTTTTTAATATGCTCTCTAGGTTTGTCATAGCTTTTCTTTCAAGCAGCAAGTGTCTTTTAATTTCATGGCTGTAGTAACCATCTGCAGTGATTTTGGAGCCCAAGAAAATAGTCTGTCACTGTTTACACTGTTTCCCCATCTATTTGCCATGAAGTGATGGGACTGGATGCCATGATTTTTGTTTCCTGAACGTTCAGTTTTAAGCCAGCTTTTTCACTCTCCTCTTCCACTTTCATCAAGAGGCTCTTGAGTTCCTCTTCACTTTCTGTCATAAGGGTGGTGTCATCTGCATATCTGAGCTATTGATGTTTCTCCCAAATCTTAATTTCAGCTTGTGCTTCATCCAACCCAGCATTTCACATGATGTACTCTGCATATAAGTTAAATAAGCAGGGTGACAATATACAGCCTTGACATACTCCTTTCCCAGTTTGGAACCAGTCTGTTGTTCCATGTCAAGTTCTAACTGCTGCTTCTTGACCTGCTACAGATTTCTCAGGAGGCAGGTAAGGGGGTCTGGTATTTCCATCTCTTTAAGAATTTTTCCACAGTTGGTTGTGATCCACACAGTCAAAGGCTTTAGCGTAGTCAGTGAAGCAGATGTTTTTCTGGAATTCTCTAGCTTTTTCTATTATCCAACAGATGTTGGCAAGTTGATCTCCGGTCCCTCTGTCTTTTCTAAATCCAGCTTGAACATCTGGAAGTTCACAGTTCACGTACTGTTGAAACCTAGCTTGGAGAATTTTGAGTATTACTTTGCTAGCCTGTGAAATGAGTCCAATTGTGCAGTAGTTTGAAATTCTTTGGCATTGCCTTTCTTTGGGATTGGAATGAAAACTGACCTTTTCCAGTCCTGTGGCCACTGCTGAGTTTTCCAAATTTGCTGGCATACTGAGTGCATCACTTTAACGGCATCATCTTTTAGGATTTGAAGTAGCTCAGCTGGAATTCCAACACCTCCACTAGTTTTGTTTGTAGTGATGCTTCCTAAGGCCCACTTGGCCTCACACTCCAGTATGTCTAGCTCTAGGTGAGTGATCACACCATCGTGGTTATCTGGGTCATGAAGATCTTTTCTGTATAGTTCTTCTGTGTATTCTTGCCACCTCTTCTTAATATCTTCTGCTTCTGTTAGGTCTAAACTGTTTTTGCCTTTTATTGTGCCCATCTTTGCATAAAATGTTCCCTGGTATCTCTAATTTTCCTGAAGAGATCTCTAGTCTTTCCCATTCCTGATCACTTGAGTTCTGTTGTAATGAAAGAAGAACTTGGTGAACTCAACTTGTGAACTAGATTTAATAAGAATATAGTTATTAATCACCTATGATGTTCTCAAGCATTATACTAGTAAGGGCTTTGAGGTGGCAGGAAAGGATTAGAAGAATCTGTAAGCTGAGTTTTGCTGTTATTATATGCTGATTTTAAATAACCATGATGATAGTGATGGCGTGAACAGCATTTCCCAATAGTTCATCAGGAAAGGTATCCAGCCCAGAAAGTGAGAACAGCATACTTAAAGAAGGCTGATCGGTTAAAAGAGATAGAAGGGGCAAGCTATAACATTCCCTTAAATTGTGCATAAATATATCAAGAAATAATTTCTAAAGAAAGAAGGGAGAAAAAAGAAAAGAGAGAAGAAAATTGGATTTACATTCAAGAGAACTTGTCAGGATATTAAAATCCAGGAGCATCTTTATAAATATACTAACCTTTTGTTCCTTAACTGGAGCTTTCAAAAAGTAATGACTAAAATCTATTAGAATTCAGTTATTTTTTTAAAAGAAAAGCCTTTATTTTTGGCCGTGCAGCATGTGGGAATCCTAACTCTTGACCAGGGATGGAACCAGCGCCCCCTGGGTTAGAAGCACAATCTTAACCACTGGACCACCACAGAAGTCTCAGAATTCAGTTATTTTTAATAAATCAACTGGATACAATTCTAAATTGGATCAGATGAGGATGAAAGCATGTGACATGTATGATTTGCTCCCCTTAAAGGAGCATTTATGTCACTGCTACAAGAGTCAAATCCTAAGACTCAAATTGTTAACAAGTGAAACTAAGAAACTATCAAATAGTTATTAAACAAGTATTTTTGGAGATCTGCTTCACCTATCAGAGACATGTAAGAAAAAGGCTTAGGAAAAGAATTTGTTTGTGGGCATAAAAAGTTGTGAATCATTGGATTTTACTTGCTGAAACAAAGGGTAAGCGGGAAATTAATGAATGAGTAAAATTAGTGTCCTTTATGGAGAAGGCAATGGCACCCCACTCCAGTACTCTTGCCTGGAAAATCCCATGGACGGAGGAGCCTGGTAGGCTGCAGTCCATGGGGTCGCTGAGAGTCGGACATGACTGAGCGGTTTCACTTTCATGCATTGGAGAAGGCAATGGCACCCCACTCCAGTACTCTTGCCTGGAGAATCCCAGGGACAGCAGAGCCTGGTGGGCTGCCGTCTATGGGATCGCACAGAGACGGACACGACTGAAGTGACTTAGCAGCAGCAGCAGCAGCAGTGTCCTTTATAAAGCATGTTGTGAGGACCAGATAATTCCTTGCCCAGCCCAAGTAGCTGCTCTCTTACTTACTTTCTCCACATGGCGATGAATGACTGTGCTGACACAAATCCTGTCCTCTCTCCCCCTGCAGCCCTGAACATGGGGGCTTTCCAATAAAGAGGACAGCCGCAGGCCTGCAAATAAAACACAAATGCAGTGTGAGCCAAGGGGCAGTGAAGAGATGACATGGCCAAAGAAAGGGCCTTTGTGGCTTTTACTCTTCAGGCCACAGTGGACAAAAGGGGACCTGGGGGAGCAAAACTGGGATGGAGGCAGATACATCAGCTGGGGCAGATTCAGCGAGACAGAGGGGAAACAATACAAGAGGATGACATGTTTCAAGAAGAAGATGAAAATCCATTTGCCTTTTCTTAAAGTCCATTTATAGTGATGTGTATTTCCCGTAAATTTTATAGTTAAAGCAACCAGTCTCCCTCCCTTCCTACCACTCTTACATCATGTATTTTCTACTTTTAGAAAGAAAAAGAGGTGACTAAATGTCATGGTTGTGTAAATGGCCTCCCTTCCTATGGCAGAAAAATACAGCCACCTTTACTGCCCAGTCTCTTAGTATCAATACGCTCTAACCTCTCTCTCCCTTTTCCCTTTGCTTACTGTTATTAAGCCCCAGGTTCAAGGAGAAACAGAAAAGCCTGGACTGTTTTAGAAAACAGCTATAAATCTATTTCAATGGTTACAATTCAGGTGAAAGATGGGAGGCAAAAATTAAAATGCTATCATTGATTTATATATCAGAACATATCACCAATGACAACATATTATAAGAGCCTTAGAAAGAACTAAAATACAATACCCTAAAAGGTAATGATTTTCTTCGCAATAAAAAACCTTTTTCTTTCAATTAAGAAAAATTATTCTTATCCTTTTATAAGAAACAATTCATACCAAATTTACCTGCTTTTTTTTCTAGAGGGAAAATTCTTCCAAGTAATAATATCTAAATATTAGCAGAAAAATAGTCTCCAAATGTTCCCAATTTTGTATACACACATAAAACGTATTCCCAAATCTAAAGCTCTTCAAAGAGTCACATCTTATTATTGGATAAAGATATTCTTATTATCATAATAGATATAGGACTGTTGAGTCTTATTCTACAAAGGGAAGCTTCTCCTCTGGTAGATGACTAGATGTGAATCCACATTAGGCTGAGGTGAAGCTGCTCCTGATGTGGGGCCTCTGTGCATAGGGGATCCTACAGAAGCCTGAACAGTACTTCATCTGAGGTTAGTTATGCTGAGAGAATGCCCAGGACTGCTGGGTTCATGTCAGAGATGAGGACATGGATGATGAGATTCAAGCCAAGGGAGGTAAGTTAAGTACAGGGCAGAAATAAGAGATTGCTTCTGCCAGGGCCACCCAATCACATTCTGCAAGCAGGGTGGAATTTAAAATTTCTTAAGTCCAGAGGTCAAATACCACCACTGAGGTCAAGAATGAGGGAAAGGTGTTGCTTAGCAACCAAATGGATTTTGTTTATTGTGTCAATTATGATTGCCAAGGTACAAAGCTCACAATTCATATACTTTGGGTGGTTACTGTCAAATCCACTTTCCCCAATCCCAAGTCTCCCTTTCATGAGGAATGGTAGTTTGCCAAGAAAATGCTCTTATATGTGATAGGCTATTGGCAACTGCTGGGAAAATTAAAAGAACAGCCTGTGTTATGGACGTAGGGGTGCAGAGCCACAAAAAGAGAGAGAAAATACAGAGACAGACTGGGACTGGCTTGCCAAAGTACTTGATGCTCCCAACATTAGAGTCACTATGGATTTTTTCAGAATTGGAAGGGATCCGGAATCGTCTCACTCATCACTGGGAAGTGGTCAGCTCAGCTGAAACACGTTCAGGGCCTGTGCACTTACCACCCCGTGGGACTATATCCACTATTAAACAACTTTCATTTCCTTGGATTATGATTTTTATTCAGAAGACTTTGTTAAAATGTACATGTCAGCTCATAAAGAGTAGCAAATCACTGGGATTACCATTTACAAACTTATTATGACCCAAAAGAAGGCAATGGCACCCCACTCCAGTACTCTTGCTTGGAAAATCCCATGGACCGAGGAGCCTGGTAGGCTGTAGTCCGTGGAGTCGCTAAGAGTCGGACACGACTGAGCAACTTCACTTTCACTTTTCACTTTCATGCATTGGAGAAGGAAATGGCAACCTACTCCAGTGTTCTTGCCTGGAGAATCCCAGGGATGAGGGAGCCCAGTGGGCTGCTGTCTATGGGGTCGCACAGAGTCAGACACGACTGAAGCGACTTAGCAGCAGCAGCAGCAGCAAAGGCAGAACCCTAGGAGATATGGTACAGAATAGATACATTTTGAAGTGGGTGTGAAAGGACTGACCTATTTTTCTTGTAGTGGGACACCCCGAGTAGCCAAGGGTTGAGCAGCATGAAGCTATCAAGCCCTTAGAGAAAACACCAAAGGCAAAAACAGGAAGGGCAGCGGATGGCAAGGGCTGCAGATATTACACTTTGACTGTTTTTTAAAAATGTAGGGATTTCTCTGGTGGTCCAGTGGTTAAGAATACATCTCCCAATGTATGAGATGGGTTTAACCCCTGGCTAGGGAAATAAGATCTCACATGACATGGGGCAACTAAGCCCATGCACCACAACAAAAGAAGTTCCCATGTGCCACAACTAGAGAAAGCCTGCATGCCACAAGGAAGACCCTGCACAGCCAAAATAAAAAAATTAATAAATAAAAATTGCTCTGAAATCTGAGAAAATAAGTACACTTTCCCGCTATTTAAAAAATAAATGTATGTCTGGCCTGCATCTTCTTAAAAACAGAGAATTATGATAAAAGGAACCAGGAGATCAATACGAAGCTAAAAAAAGTAAATAATATTAATCTGAGGGCAACAGAACAGAGACTTTTATAATAAAGGAGAGAACAAGCTCATGTCAAGGCTCTTCACAAAGGAAAAGACAGTATGACAAGTGAGGAGGTACAGGACATGCTGAAAATGGGTTTAGGAAACAGGTTTAGAGGAGAAGGCAAGCGTCAGTGCTGCTGGAGCCAAGAAAACTTGATTAACACCTACAATTTCATCTAAAAATGACCCAACAACATAAAGAACTGAAAGCAAGTTGTCTAATGATATGTAGGAAGAGATGCTTGCCCAATATTTGTAAGGTTCTTTAACATTTTAAAATGTCTCATGCTTGTTATTTTATTCAGTCCTGACATGACCCCATATAGAAGAGGGCAGGTATTTTTATTCCATTCTGCAGACAAAGAAATAAAGGTACCAAGAGGCTACCTTATAGGCCACAGGCAAGAGGGTTAAGATGGTGTTATGTCAGCTAGTGAGAAGAGCTGGAATGCTCTGTACAGTTCAGAAGATAGTTTCATTCTTCTCCCTCAAATTCTCCCTCTTTTCCCTCAAACCTGTCAGAGGCTAAAACTCAGTGGTGCCAAATACTTTCCTTGCTGTTGCTCAGTTTCTGTTCCTATGCTGCTTTTGTCCCTCTTAGATCATTCTCTATTCGTTTCTTCTCCATCACTTCATCAAGCTGTGGAAAAAAACTACACACTAAGAATTTAATCAGACAGGGACATCAGTCTCTCCAAGGAGCGAGGACAATCTGCAGAACAAAGAGTGGTGGAAAGGCTGGTTTAGTGAGTACTAACAGACTGACCATAGCCAAGAACAAGTTGGATTACATGGAAAACTGGAAGACATGATTAAATAAATTTTTTAAAATAAATGATTTTAAGAATAAAAAGATAAAATCCAATAAAATGAGCTAATATAGTACTTGTGAGGTCATCACACACACATCCTCATCTTACATGAATGTTAGCTCACTTTGCTACCTAAACTGACAATTAAGGTCTGAGGGCAATGAACACAAATGCTTGGCACCCCTGAATGGAATTTAGGACTATAGTCAAGCACAATTCAGACAAGTTAATCAGATATGTATGTGTATACTGGCTACTGTGCCCCATGATAATTTGGTATAAACAGTAAATTATTATGTAAATGACTGTTACTGTGGCTAAACAAGTTTTCTATCTTTTTTTATAATTAAAAAAATTTATTTTTGGCCGTGCTGGGTCTTTGTTGCTGCGAGCAGGGGCTACTCTCTAGTTGCGGTGCACAGGCTTCTCATTGTGGTAGGCCCTCCTGTTCTGAGCACAGGCTATAGGGCATGTGGTTTCAATAGTTGTGTCTCTCAGGCTCTCGAGCAAAGACTAAGTAGTTTTGGCACATGGGCTTAGTTGCTCTGCAGCATATGGGATCTTCCCGGATCAGGGATAGAACCTGTATATTGGCAGGCGGATTCTTTACCCCTGAGCCACTAGGGAAGCCCCAGTTTTCTCTTTTTAAACTTCTCTATGTTGTCAGCTGTAACACTGGCAGTTTTTCCTGATGCCACCTACAGATGGATCCCCACTGTCTGTGAACAGGAAAGTCCTCCCTCTGATTCCCCAGCACCAAACCCCTTCCCTGACCTGACTACACTCTCTCCTACACTCCTCGTGACCGCCTAGAGTCCTCAGGCTCCCTGCTGTTCTCTCACTGTGCATTCACTGTGGAGTGCTGGTTGGCCGGTAAGCCACAGGCAGGGAGGGCTACCATGAGCCAGGTGGGAGCACCAGAGCCAGAGGGTGGCGGCAGCATGCAGGAAAGCTCCTTAGGCGGGGGCTGGGAATATTCAAGAGGAGGAAGGTTGACCTGCGACCTTCAAGACAGAGCAGGCTGCAGGTCTCTGACAGTGAGGCACTGATCCCTTGGATTGGCTCTCCAGATGTGGGGAGCCCAGCAGAGCACGAGGGAGCTACCACAGTGCTCAATCTGCAGTTTCTCCTGCTTGTTTGCTCAAACTTGTCCATGAAGCCTCCTGTCTCTCTTACGCAAACCATTGCCATGTTAGACATACCCTGTTTGGCATTTATGTGATCAACATGTTACCTCCAAATGCAGATTTCATTCATCTCTGCTAAATTCTCTCTCTTGGATTTAGGTTCAACATTCCAGCCCATTCAGATAATTTACCACCTTGATTCATAATAAAATAGTCATCTCTCAAAGCTTGGGGTAAAAAATTGCAAATGCCCTAAAAGAACTTATAATTTATTTGAGTGGGTACTGCTTAGTAGAAGTAGCTGATTTTACGTTAGCCCACTTCAGGGGAGATAAGGCAGAAACAGCACGATGCAGGAGTCAGAGGACATGTCTCCTAACATGAACAAACTGTGACCTCAGGGACATACTTGTGGGATATCAGTTTCCTCATGTTACAATAGAGTGGAAATAGGTGAGATCTTATTTCTAGAATGAAAGAGTTTGTTTTTCACTAGAAACACCTAAGGTGTCAACAAGAAAGCAAGACTGGGAGATGATGAAAAAAGGAGTAAAAAAAGAAAGAATTCTTTTTCATTTCCTTGAAAATCACTCTACTTACAAATTAACAGCAGTAACAAATGTTCTGGGGTTAGAGGTAGGAAAGCAGATGGGGCATGACAGGGCAGGGCCTTAGAGAATGGTGATGTGGAAGTGGAGAGTAGAAGTCCATTTTGGAGGGGAGAAGCATGAAAGCCCAAATGCAGAAGCAGGTGCAGGTGGGTCAGGCGGATACAGGGAATAGTAGTTTGGATTTTATCCTCAAAAGTGGTAGTTTTCAAACTTAAATATCCTTCCTGAAGGTAGAGGTAGTGTTCCAAGTAGAAGGGTGCATGGAGCCTCGGGAACTCCCACTTGGTGTCTCCTTGCCCACATGCAGCCCTTACCCTGCTAACCCCTCTGTCTCTTGAAGCACAGCTTGAGACCACTGCTAAATCCTGAGGTTGGATCTGACTCTTAGGTATAGTGTACATGCATGATCAAAACATGACCCAAACGAAACAAAGCACTCCTATAGCTCAGGGGTCCCCAAACCCTGGTACTGGTCCTTAACCTGTTAGGAACTGGGCTGCACAGCCGGCAGTGTGCAGCAGGCGAGCAAAACTTCATCTGCGGCTCCCCACCACTTGCGTTACTGTCTAAAGCATCCCTCCCTCACTCCCTTGGTCCATGGAAAAATTGTCTTCTGTGAAACTGGTCCCTGGTGCCAAACAGGTTGGGGACTGCTGCTATAGATGGTAGGAATCCCTGCATTTTGCTGAGCTGGGGAATGACATGATCAAATATAAACTGGTGGTTATGCTCAGTATTAACTGTTCTAGGAGGAGCCTGGAAGTGTAGAATCCAGTTACCGAAGGTGCTACAGTAGTCCAAGGGTTAGGAACTAAGAGCTTAAATTAGAAGCAGCTGGACGTATTGAAAAGTATCAAAGACTTGCAATAACAAATCCATCTATTTCTGAGAAGAATCCCAGCATTGAGTTGGCCTAATAGTTCCTTGTCTGGCTTTGGGGCAAGGAATTATGACCAATGAATGAGAATAAAAAAGGAGATTTGTATTCAACAAGGGGATTTTTTCTAACAAGTAAATCTATTTAATGATGGAACAGGTTGCATGGCAAGGTAGTGAGTCTCCTGTCACTGAAGGCACTCAAGCAGGAAATTTATGTTTTGGTGATGCCATGAATGGAATTCCTATATTAAATAGGAGGTTGGACTAGGAGACCACTAAGGTTTTTTTCAAACTGTACCACAGCTAATACATCAGTATCAAATATATTTTTTTGATATGGAAAAAAAAAACCTAGGCATGCTTAAAAATAGAGAGCAAGGAGGCACTAAAGAGAGGGAGATTGGGATAGCTACAGAAAGGGAGATTATACATCATTTAGTAGTTACATTACCTTTGCAATTTTTCCCATTTCATAAACATCTGCTTTCTGATCTTCAATATCCATGAAAGCAGCTTCAATTCTGCTGAGAGTCTGTTCATGATTACTGCAGGCATCGGGGAGTCCTTCAGGAAAGTAGAACCGTGGAATGTTGATGGATAATGTTGCACTCACAACGTTATTCACATGAGGAACAGGGGAGGGAGGTTGGGGACTACTTGGAAAGGGGGCTGGAGGTGGAAGTGGTGTTCCAGGTTTCTTTTCTGGTTTATTTTGAATCTGTAAGGAAAATATGAGACACAAAAATTCTAAACAGTATGTATTACTAGAAGATCCTCACCAGTAATAGGAAGTTGGGTATAAATATTAACAAGAAACACAGTTAGAAGCAGTACAGATGAAAAGCTCACTCTACTCGAGAGAGGGCAGGCATGCTCTGAGGGAATGCTTTTCTACACTGAATCAATCAATACATTACTTAACCTGTCAATACCTGAATTTACACAGATCTGTGCTTAAAAAACCCTACAGTACGTTTTCCACGAGTGATGTGGAAGAGTGATGTCAGCTGACATATTAAGGATCCCCAGGTGAATTCTCAGTCTGTTGGACCTGGATTAGTGAATTCTTCTTGGAGACTGTTTTTGGTCTTTCTGTACATTTTCACCAGTCCTTCAACAGGCAGATAGAATGAGTTCCTTTTAAATATGTAGACCTAAAATGTATTGTGTGTGGGGGTCCTTGTACCTTCTTCCTTGGTTTGGCTTTATCTAAGTAGAATCATTGCAAGTCTCTGAGCAGAGAAACTCTTTGTTAAGAAAATTAAAGCATTTTAGTTTTAGAATATCTTCTCCCAGGCTGATTTACTTTCAACCAGGGGCATGCCATTTTTTTTGAGATGCACACTTCTCTCATTCCTGATGGACTCCAATAGGCAACATGGTCATTAACTTTACCATGGCCAAGCCCTTGTTACAGTTTATTAATTCATTAATAGTTTATATCATTCCTTTTCCCAAAAAGGATCTGATGTGGTAAACCATAAAGAGACATAGAAAGGACAGTACAAAAAAAGTGGGGGGCAATGGAGAGATTAAGATTATCCATGATTTAGGGAAAGGGGAGGGGAAATACATTAATATTCAGGTAGAAGTTTATTTTACCAATGAAGACTAAATTTAGTTCTGAGATTCCTAGCAGAAAAAGCAAAAAAGATTTCACAAAGATTTTCAGAGATTAATTTCTATTCTTAATTTTGACCAAATTATCATCAAAGCTCATGAGCATGGTACTATTAGATGCTACATAAAGTATGAAAAATGGATATGACTGTTAACTAGCTAAATTTATTTTAAATTCCCTGTGAGCTCAAAATATTACTCTACTGTTAGTCTTTCTTAAATTATATCCTAATGCCATTCCTAAAGTCTGAACAATGGTTTATCAGCACGAAGCAGATCTGAATATCATATTCCCTTCTGACACATGGACTTATAATATGATTTTTAAATTCAGGGTAAAATTTTTAGCTACCTTTGAAAAGCATGAGTAGTACAGGAAGATAGGCTTCATTCACACAAATATGTGATAAATATGATTTAGTCTACTACTTTTGTTAAACATGGCCCATTTTTCATGTTAATATCTGACATTAACACAGAGTGGAGTCTGCTCATATATTAACACTATTGAGGATATGAAGGTCAGTTGTTATACCAAGCCTTTGCTGCAGTACAAGGATATTATCCATATAAAGCAATAGTCAAGGAAGAAGTGGCAGAGGGAAGTGACGCCAATGAAATACGAAAAACTTAACAAAAAACAGTGATGGGTTACTTGGTCTGTGACCTTAGGACAGTTACTTAATCTTTCAGAATTTCAGTAATAAAACAGATTATAACCCCTTCTTCTTGCAAGGTTGTTGTGAGGATTAAAGGAAATTACAGGATGTAATGTAGGGAAATGGCTCAAAGCTGTGCTGGGCAGAGATGTCTTTATATAAGAAAATGAGTCACAAGGCCAAAGGATTGGGTTCTCAAAAGATAAAACATAATTTGGCATGGTCTTTCAGCTTCAATAACAAATAAAATAATAATTTACACTTGTAAGGCAATTTAAAGTTTACACACTACTTTTGAGTCAAAAAACTGATAATCTATTTGAAGTAATATTTCTCTCTGCCTTGGTGCTAAACCCACAACTATTACACAGTCCTATGAGTCAATAACAGAAGAAACCATTCTTAAATTTCTAAAATAAGGCATATAATTCTACAGCAGCTTTACTTAGGTCATTTGTATTAAGTGTCATTTTCTTTCTATTATTCTAAAATTCTAAAGAGATTTGTGAGACTACAAGCATACAATTGTCAAAATTCTTTTTTTGTTTCCCCAAAATGTTGCCCATAGTGCGACAGCCAGGGCAGTTATGGATCACTTCAGGGCAGTTATAACCATAGGATTAAGGCCACAGTCCCAATGGAGACAAAACTCAATAGTCGAGTGAACACACACTACTGAAGAAGGTTTAGAGCAAGCCTTTCACTGTTTTTGCTTTTGCTTTGACAGAAGTAAGTGACATTCAGAACAAACCCAGGCTATCTGTCAAAGTTTTAATTTGAATAGAAAAATATTCAATTATATAATAGCCTACCTTGCTTTCCTCAGTGTACTTAACATAGAACAGTTCACTAATAGGCAAGTATTTATTAATTCACTGTGTAACTCCATATTTAATAAAACTGATGTCAATATTTAAAGGGAAAATAAAAAAAATGCATTTATTATGAACTTTTCAAGTATACTGATTTACTTTTCACTGAGTTCAATAGAAGGCATATAATTTAAACCTTACAGGAGTTTAATAAAACTGACACTTTACAACATTATAGAATAAAACAGTAATATAAAGTTTGTCAGATTTACTAAGTTTAGCATCTGCCCACTTTGATAAAACTTTTTCATTCAAATCTAGGATTACAAGAGAATTAAAAGAGATAAAGAGAATTAGCTGTGCAAAAGTATCTCAGCTCTCCATTACCTTACAGTATCATTTAGATATTCATTCTGAACAGTACCCTAACGCTATTATGTTACTGTAGCATTTCCAATATTTGACCATTTTTTTACCTGTTTTTAAAAAAGCCATTTCACATGGTTCAAATGATTTGAAATTACTGTAGGTCAGAATAACTACGAAACTGTGGTTTCTTGCTGGATTCTGGATGTCCATCATGATATGGCTCCCAATTTGTACTGTATTTAATGCTAGGCAACTTGTTTCGTGAGATACTGGCCCTACAGTTGTGAGCAAGTAAGCATGGTCCCTGCAGACAGAAATGACTCAACCTCACAGCTGAGGGAAGTCATTCTTTCACAACTCAGAAGTAACTGCCATGCTTTATTACCTATACACAGTATATCATACACACACAACTGCAGATATATGTAAAAATAGTCTTTTCAAAAAACCATGATTATCAGGATCAATATTCATTTTTAAAAAGATTAATTACAGATGTATGCATGTTAACACAAATTTAGTCTACTGATTCAAAGTGCAAACAGGCTTTTAATATGGAAATTCTAATTTCTCAAAGATATTTTTATGAAAAATTCTAAATTGCAAAATATTTGTTAAGTTGTATTTATTGTCTCTAAAACTGGATTCTCTCTCTACAAGAGAAAAATGTGAGTACTGTACTTCAGGTCCAGAAGGTCTATTTTTAAACCTGTTGGAATCTCTCTACAAATAGCTTTCTGGAAATAGCTGAATAGAGGACACAGATTAATTCCTTGATCTAATATCAAGTGAGCTGTAAAATTATTTGTAAGTTAGTTCACTGGGTGGTTTTATTAGTAATAAAAATATTTTAAAAGAAACACCCAAGTTTCAAACCTGTGTCTGCTGAAATGACTTCAGCCGCTTCTTAAACCGTGACGGGAGAACAAAATCACAGCCCCTTGCCAGGAAAGCTAACTCTCCCCTTAAATCCGGGTCCCTTCGTAGAGATGTTTCCTTGATCATCATCTTTGAAAAGTGGATGTTTACTTAGCAACTGTCCAGCACACTTCTGAAGATAGTCAGATTTAATACGTTGTCAATCTTGTCAGGTAGAAAGGTATTTTTTTCTTCTTATCTCCCAAAGAAATTAAGTTCAAGCATTGTGCTCTCCCAGCCTCCAGGGACCACAATCCATGCTTGTACTGACATGCAGCTGGTTCCCAAGTAAAGCCTGTGGCTCCCAAGACCTGCTCATAATTTTCAAGTAAGAAACGGGCTGTAATGGGCCTGCTGCTCCTCGTAGGTGGCTTTATGTCAAATTGACCTGCCCATGTAGAGAATACAGAGCCTTCTGGGAAAGGAAGCACCCACTACTCTGCACACCAAAGTTAGAAGCATTACAGCTGGACCTAAAAATAGTGACTTCTCAGATAAAGCTAACTTCTTAAACTCAAGAGTATGTGAGGTGTCAACCCACATAAAACAGTTCCTGCTCAAGCTAGAAGAGAATGTGTAGAGGATTTTTGATTTTGTTACTTAATATTTTACGAAAAAAAAAAAAAAAAAAACCATGCTGCACTTCAAATGTGAAACCATTAACTATCATTTTAATTTTAAAAAATTTCCTTATTAGAAGGGAAGTAAACATCCAACACCCTCTAGATATATCCACAGGATGTATGAAGAAAAATATGGAGAAAAACAGTTTTATCCTCAAATGGGAATATACAAAGAGGATTGTTAAGTCTCAGATTTTAAAATAAAAAAAAATTTTTTGGTTTGTTTGCAGAAGACTATCTTAGTGATCAAATATACTTTTCTGAAGTGATTTTGAATATGGATATATTTGAAAATTTATTGTCAAAGAAACTGACGGAATTCCAAAAGAAAGCAGATTTAGATGCAGAGAAGTGAATGAAATTTGGCTATAGTAAAGGTACAAAAGATGGTCACACAGCAATGACATAACAGATCTTGAATTTGTGAGACTTGTTCTTCTTAAGAAGCTTTGAAGAATTCTCAGATTTAAAAAATATTCTATTATTTTATCATATATTGAATAGCTGCCTCCATTATTTACAAGTGAATCAAGTACTTGCTCATGTTTAATATTCAGAATGCAATATTTATTTTCAATCATCCATATTTAAATCCATATTGATTTTCTACTAATTAAAAGTATAAATCAAAAACAAAAAGTATAAATCAAATATTACCAAATAAACCCCCTAAACCAAAAACAGCTTATGATTCTCTTCTGCTGAACCTTTTTCTAATTAGTGGGAATTAAATTCTTTGGTTTTCCATTGTTTCCTACAACTTAAGTTTTTTCCTTGATTTAGAGACATTCTGACAACACTTTGTAACATGTATATTTGGCTTATATATCTAAATCCATAGTTTTCAAATTTCTTAAGCTGTAGAATTCTCCACTCATACAAAATCTTACCTGAAAATTTTTAGTATATACTCTGATTGAAAGAGGATTACACTGAAACCACTGGGGTGATGCTTTAACCTGGGCCTTTCCTTTGTCCCCCAATTTTCCTCATTTAGGCTGACTCTGAGCTAGGTGGCTTTCCCTACACTCTTGTTTACAATACTCTAATTCCTCCTTCATTATTTACCTCCAAATTAAAACATTTAATAAGTTTGTTATGAATGCAACTGGGTTTTTAGACTTGTGAAATAATGTTTTTTCAATTAAATCACATCTTTGTTGTATTTCTCCCCTTCCCAATATCAACCTGTGGCTTTGGGAGGTGACTTTTCATGCCCTTCCTGAGAACACTCCTTCTCAATTTCACACACGTTAACCATCCTTCAAAATTCAACTCAAATTTTACCTATTTCATAAAGGATTACCTATTCAAGCCCCCTTACTGCAATTCTCTTAATAAAATATTGTAGAATCTTTCTTGAATGATTCTATTTATTCTCTGGATGAGCCAATTCTCTCTCTCCATTTCATCTATAAAAGAAAACCACCAATGCCCTGGACACACTGATTCATGGCTAATAGTTTAGTTTCTGTTTCATGTGCCTTATCTCAGTAGCCGAGTTTAATGCTTATTAAGAGCTGGTTGTACTCATCCCCACTTGTTTATACTGGTTGTACTTTTCACAGTAATTATTCAATTCATAAACTAATGAGTGTGGAAAAAAGAGTTGATATTTTTAAAGTTGAGGGGAAGACTCTAAATTGAATATTTTACAAAGACTCAGTAAAGGTAAAATCTACTAAAATTTTGTTGCTGTAAAATTAAGTTATTGGTGTGATAAAAGGAAAAAACATTAAAATCTAGAAGGTATCTACATTCAAACTGTTTTACTACTGACCTAAGTTCCTGGAGATAAGTGAACAAATGTACTAAGTATGATTTATTAAAGAAAGATGTCATGAAACTTCAATTTCCAACTATGACACTTATTTCCAAAGAAAAGACTTTGGCACTACATTAAAAGATCTGAATACTTGATGTCTGAGTTAAAATAAAATGTTTAACATACACATTTTACAGAATACATAGAGTTTATGATGTCCTACTGAGTAATCCAAATAGGAAAAGGAGTACGTCAAGGCTGTATATTGTCACCCTGCTTATTTAACTTATATGCAGAGTACATCATGAGAAATGCTGGGCTGGAAGAAACACAAGCTGGAATCAAGATTGCCAGGAGAAATATCAATAACCTCAGATATGCGGATGACATCACCCTTATGGCAGAGAGTGAAGAAGAACTAAAGAGCCTCTTGATGAAGGTGAAGGAGGAGAGTGAAAAAGTTGGCTTAAAGCTCAACATTCAGAAAACTAAGATCATGGCATCTGGTCCCATCACTTCATGGGAAATAGATGGGGAAACAGTGGAAACAGTGTCAGACTTTATTTTTTTGGGCTCCGGAATCACTGCTGATGGTGACTGCAGCCATGAAATTAAGAGACGCTTACTCCTTGGAAGGAAGGTTATGACCAACCTAGATAGCATATTTAAAAGCAGAGACATTACTTTGCCAACAAAAGTCCGTCTAGTCAAGGCTATGATTTTTCCAGTGGTCATGTATGGATGTGAGAGTTGGACGGTGAAGAAAGCTGAGCGCCGCAGAATTGATGCTTTTGAACTGTGGTATTGGAGAAGACTCTTGAGAGTCCCTTGGACTGCAAGGAGATCCAATCAATCCATCCTCAAAGAGATCAATCCTGGGTGTTCATTGGAAGGTCTGATGTTGAAGCTGAAACTCCAATACTTTGGCCACCTCATGTGAAGGGTTGACTCATTGGAAAAGACCCTAATGCTGGGTAGGATTGGGGGCGGGAGGAGAAGGGGACGGCAGAGGATGAGATGGTTGGATGGCATCACCGACTCGATGAACATGGGTTTGGGTAGACTCCGGGAGTTGGTGATGGACAGAGAGGCCTGGCGTGCTGCGATTCATGGGGTCGCAGAGAGTCGGACACGACTGAGCGACTGAACTGAACTGAACTGAGTAACTACCCATATCCCAATCATGTTCAGGTAAATGGGCTTCTACTGTATATTTTATAATCTGACAATATTTTTGAACAGTGTCTAAACTCTTGAGGGTATGGTCAATTTTAAAGTCATTCAATCATTCAACAAATATTTTTCTGATGCTTTTTATATGCAGTTACTTTGCTGAGTGCTGAGGATATGAAGAAGATAAAGAAGTGATCCTTTCTTCATTGCTCCTAGCACAGTCTCGGTTTGGAGCAAAGGACAACGAATAATTTCACTTCATTTATTTCTCATAAATCTTTGGAGTTTCAAAGTCAGAACAGTGGTTAAAAGCCTGTCCTGCTATCCCTCTTAGGCAAGAAGAAAACATTTCTCCACGTCTTTTGATGGCGAAATAAGCTCTAAGTTTTTATTTATCCAAGTGCTTTCCCAAAAACTCAGAGGGAGAAAAGGCCAGGTCCCCTAGAGGGAGTTAGGGAAGAAATGGACTGTGGCAATGAGTTACTGATGGAGAAAGACTATTTTGAAATTTATTTGCCTTTAACTTATTTACTTGTGTTTCTATGGAAGTATACCTGCTGGGTTCTAGAAAGAATCTGAGAATGTGAGTTGGTTTCAAGAAGTATATGATAACTAGAACACAGCAGCAAAGAACATGGTTTTTAGAGTGACCTCTTCTTTACTGGGAAAATGTCAAACATAAGGAATTTCACTATTAACTCAAACACAGCCTATAATCTACTCTCTTCTCTATTTTTATCACAGAGAAGAGTATACAACCTTTGAGGCTGGGTGCTGGAAGGGAAAAGCTGTTTCTAGGTGAGAGGTTTCCCCTGGAGGGACTAAACAGAATGAGGAAGAACAGAAAACAATAGTTTATAAATTCAACTTGAAAAGATGGAAAGTTGGGCAGTTATAATGGAACGAGTGGACTGTAAGGGTCTTCCCAATGTCCTTCTGGAATAAACCATGAGATATTCTCTCCTGCCCTTTGCAGCATACACGATGTTTCTCCTAACAAGAGAGCTAGCCAACAGTAGGTGTCTCCTGCATAGCAACCTGCATCTCTTTTTTGGCCTGCAGATCATTCATGCGCATACACTGCCTGCAGACCCAGGCTGTCCTGTCTGGACCACAGGCCCAACCTGGGTCTTCAGGGCAGCTGTGCTGACTAAAGGATGAGAAAGACTGGTGTTCTCTTGTTGTGAGAATGACTGGGATAGATCACGTGCTACCTCAAGATCCAGCTGCCTTGACTGGGGTTCCTTTTCTATCTTATCATTCTATATATGTTCCCCCAGAGGAAACATGCTTGAGTAAGGAGGCTAACCTTTCTCAAAGAGAACAAGTTTGGTGGTGGGTTCTTGGGTTACAGGGTTTTACAGGCTCCCTGGCAGGGGTACACAGAAGAGAGGCTGGTCTCTCTGAAATGCCTCTAAAAACTGAAGAATTGTTTTAGGGTAGCCTCCAGTATGGAGAAGGCAATGGCAACCCACTCCAGTACTCTTGCCTGGAAAATTCCATGGATGGAGGAGCCTGGTGGGCTGTAGTCCATGGCGTCGCTAGGAGTCGGACACGACTGAGCAACCTCACTTTCACGCGTTGGAGAAGGAAATGGCAATCCACTCCAGTGTTCTTGCCTGGAGAATCCCAGGGATGGGGGAGCCTGGTGGGCTGCCATCTATGGGGTCACACAGAGTCAGACACTATTGAAGTGACTTAGCAGCACCCGCAGCAGCCTCCAGTATATCAAGTGAGAAAAGATATTCCTTCATCATGTCCTACAATGACCTGCAGAACTGAGGAGTGAGTCCAGAAAGAGCTTGCATCCTGAAGGAAGATGACAATGGGAGAAGACAGAGGATAAAATTGTATGTGACACCAACATATTCTGTTTTTGTAGAATTCACTTTTTGAAGTTTAGTTTCAAGCTCAGGATGGATTTTCCAGAGCTTTCCAAATCCTTTCACAACTCTTTGCCCTTCCCCATCAGTTCTATGGGATGTTTTAAGAAAAGAAAAATGGGTTGATTACACAAGTTAGCGAAAATTTTGAATATCTGCTGAAGATGTAAATCACTTATTTTGAACTGTATAAAACTGCTAAACAGTTAATGTTGTGTATGCAACATTTTGTCTTAAAATAAGTCTAGCTTTTATTTTACAAACCAACATGTAACATCATACCAGCCTCAAATGAAGATGACTTTGGAGACTGAGAGAATAGCATCCACCAAGGTCTCAGAGTTAAGACCTGGTTGGAATAAACAATGCAGCAAAACCATCAACATCTGAGTGAAGCACAGCAAGCCTGGAAATCAGCTCAGCTGTGAGGATCTGTGTTGAGGTGAAGATCAGAACCAGGTCCAGAAAGCAGCAGAGTCACTTTAAATTCACATCAAAAGATTTTGCTCATAAGATGCTACAGGGGGAGAAAAAAGTTACATATTAAAGAGGAAGTTCTGCTACATGAAGAGGGTACTTCTGATTTTAAAAAGGAAGCTGGCTGTTTCAAAAAAGTTGAAAATGCTAAATCAAAAGCCTTTCTGTCTGCATGAAAACTTGTATGTGAATGTTCACAGTAGTGTTATTCACAGTAGCCAAAAAGTGGAAACAACCCAAAGGGCCATCAATTGATTGATGGATAAACAGAATGTGGTATATTCATACAATGGGACATTATTTAACCATAAAAAGGAATGAAATACTGGCACATACTACATGATAAACCTTTAAAGCAGTTGCTAAGTGAAAGTAGCCAGACACAAAAGACCACATATTGTATGATTCTGTTTACATGAAATGTCCAAAATAGGCAAATTCATAGAGATGGAAAGATTAGTGATTGCCAGGGGCTGGTGGAGGGGGGGATGGGGAGTGACTGCTAATGAACACAGATTTTTTGTGAAGTGATGAAAATGTTCTGGAATTAGTGCTGATGGTTACATAATCTTGTTGAATATACTAAAAACCTATGAATTATGCACTTTGTGTGGTTATATTTTATTAATGTATAAACATAAAGTGATACAATGAACATGACTGGGCATATAGTTTTTTTAACTGCGGTTCAGCTGATGTACAATATTATATGTTACAGGTGTACAATGTAGTGATTCTTAATTAGGCACTTTATTTTTTTAACTTTTAATTTTTGTATTGGAGTATAGCCAATTAACAATGCTGTGATAGGTTTCAGGTGGAAAGCAAAGGGTCTCAGCCACACATATTGAATTAGGCACTTTTAAAACAGTAAATTTTATACTATTATATTTCAATTTTAAAAGGTCTTTCCCATCATGGCTCTAACTGGCAAAGCAGTTATTAATAAACAAAAAAGGTATAATAACTTGGAATCACAGACTTTGCTTAAAACATCATCATAAAGCTTTAACAGAGAAAACTGATTATAAGCCAATTAGTTAATTACTCTTAATCCTAAATTTTTATATCCTCATTTATGCTCCAACTTGGTGTCTTTGCATTATTTAATAGCTTGCTTTGTTGTGCCAGTAACGTGAATTTACTCTTAAGTAATGAAGCACTGGAGTGGGGAATGGAGGCTGGGTGGTTGTGGTGGTGATCTATGACTTCTTCGCTCCTCTAGCCTTAACTTCACAGGTTGCAGAAAAACAGGAACAGATCTAATAAGCACTTCTGTGTCTTGCTTCAACTGCATCCAAATGATAGGAACACATTCCATGACCCGTAAGAGAAAGAACCAACAAATCTAGTATTTTTACCTCTCAGTGTTCCTAATCCTTGGGAGTAGATGTTCTTCTGGGATCTGGGGCAGGGAGAGATAATTAAGAACCTAAAATTATTACATATGATAATTCTTGGATCTCTACAACTTCTGGTTCCTAGAGTACTGTACTTCTTAGTCTGCCTTTCTTCTTCCTCAGTAATTACTTCAAGTAGAGACTGCTCATTATAGAGCATAAGAAATTCATTTTGGGCTCATAAATATGTCAGACAACTTAAGTTAGAAGGCATAGAGGGTATCTAATCCACTGACACTGCCATGTTGAATATGAGTGAATGCATGGTGGCAGTACTGTAAAATACCTTGCCCCAGCGTCTTTGTGGGGGGTGTGCATGTGTGTGGTTTCTCAGTAATTTGGGGTGAGGGCTGAATTAAGAGATGTCAAAAGAGAAGGCTAGAATTGATGGTCAAGGACCCTAGGGATGATCTTTATGTTGCAAATATAATAGCTGATGGAGCTGAATCTCCTGGATGCCAAAGTGTCTTTTGAATGCCTGGTTTTAAAGAGGGGAGAATTGTTGCATGTTTATCAGTTGATGGAATGATCAAAGGGAAAAAACTGATGACTGCATGGGAGAAAGGGGCCAGGGCCTGAGAATATGTATTTCTAACCAGTTCCCAGGTGATGCTAATGCTGTTAGTTGGGAACTACACTTTTAAAGCCACTGACACAAAAACAGGACCAGAGAATGACTAGCTAAAGAAGGGCAGACGACAAGCTCACTGGAGGAGAGATCAAAGAACTGAGAAGCTCGTGGATTGGAAGCCTCATCTACTGAAAACTCGTGAAAATCTTGACAGTAGTACTGAAAAGTGTCATACAGCCAGGAGCTAAAATCATCAAGGAAGGGACCTGGGGGTGGTAGATGACTACAGTCAAGGAAGGGTAGGGCTTCCCTTGTGGCTCAGATGGTAAAGAATTTGCCTGCAATGCCGGAGACCTGGGTTTGAGTTCTGGGTTGGGAAGATCCCAGGAGGGCATGGCAACCCGCTCCAGATTCTTGCCTGGAAAATCCCGTGGACAGAGGAGCCTGGTGTGCTACAGTCCATGGGGTCACAGAGTCAGAGACAACTGAGCAACTAAGCAAGATGGGTAGTGAGTCTGACGACATTAGCTCAAAGTTGGGGGATGGTAGTTGCAGAGAAGTGGGAAAAAGAATAGTCTGGAAGTTGCAATGAAACACAAGAACATTTACAGCTTCCTCCAGATTCAGTGAGATAGGGGGTGGAGTGGGAAAGAAAAAAGTCACCATTTCACATGGTTATAGTACCCTTGGGCTTCCCAGGTGGTGCCAGTGGTAAAGAACCTGCCTGCCAATGCAGGAGACGTTAAGAGATGTGAGTTCAATCCCTGAGTCAGAAAGATCCCCTGGAGGAGGGCACAGCAACCTATTCTAGTATTCTTGCCTGAAGAATCCCATGGACAGAGGAGCCTGGTGGCTTACAGTCTATGGGGCCACAAAGTCGGACACCACTGAAGCAACTTAGCACACACCCTTAGGGAGAGATGGGCTTCAGATAGAATAAGAGAGCAAACTCTTCTAAACATTTAGAAGAGTTTGATGACCTAGGACATTCTGCCAGTGAATGATCAAGAGGGCACAGTGAAAGATTTCAGGGCTGGACTCAGAAACAGGATATACAAGAGTAGGGTGAAGAGGTAAGTAGTTATGTGAACTCCTAGACTGCTGTGGTGACTGATGTAAACAGGGATGAAGGGCTATTAGATTAGTCCTGATAGTCTTAAGGCAGAGAATGGTGAAGATGTGTGCTGGGTAGGTCTATGAGGGGAACCACGGGCTGACCAGAAGCAATCTGAGTTCTAGGAGCTCCTTTCACTCCTGTTTTGGAGGCTGGGGAGGGCTATACTTATCAGGAGTACCTGGATATCTGGGTCTCAATCTTACTTCAACAAAAACATGTGTAATTTAGAGTGCATTTAACCCCAATTTTTTTGCATACACATAAACATACTAATTACAAAAAGGGATCACATTGGTATATTTGTTTTACAATTTATATCTTTAACTTGACAATTGATGTGAATAATCAGAAAGGATGGAGATGCAACAGGACCTGATCTCAGAAGACATTAAAGGTGGAGGGGAAATACCTGTTGAACTCATCCTGCAAATTTACATGTGCCACTGGCCAGATCCCTTTACTTATATTAATCTTTGTGGTGGTTAAATGAAGTAGAAGGGAGAATGGTTTCTTGCTGTACTGATGAGTGCTTTGACTTCTATTCAAATATTTGCAGCACTGAACCCAAGAAACCGTCAGCACCTAAAGCTGGGGGAGAAGAAACATTTTCCCCCAGTGATATGACTGCTCAATCTTAATGAAGGCACGGATACAAACCTAGAAAGTAAAAGAAGAAATGCTTCAGAAGAAGCTTTTAATAAGATTCCAAAAGTGTGTTCTGCTATAATTTCATTTTCATAATTATTCTACATTTAAACGTATTTGAAATTATACAATATAATATCTAAACTCTGAAAAGACTTATAATATTAGATCATTAACCTAGGAAGGCTCTTGATTCCCCCTGGAATGATATCTGAGACACATATTACTGATCAGGGTCAGAAAGAAACAAAGTAAATTCTAGTAACGGTGCAAATCCTACCCACCTTGAAAGATTTCTCTTACCCACTTGGGCATCCAAAAACAAACAAAAAATGAATGCTATACTGAAGGGTAAGGGGCGAGAAAAGTTCTTTTCCAAGCTAAATCTGTTGGGATGAAGGTGGGACTTCTAAGATGGGAAAAAGGAATTTTTAGGATAAATAAACAGCTCATATGTGGAGGTACTACAATAGGGCTTAAGGGTGAAGTGGTGAATGAGAGAGCACCCCCTCAAAATGCCTACAGTCTATAATCAAGAGACTTTTATCCTGTGATAAGGTAAAATGATCTATACTCTTAATGGGGTTTCCCCTCTTGTCAGGGGAGGTGATGGGATTTTCCCCAGAACTCCATAGGTTTTTAGGTGTTACAAGCTAGAGGAATTAAGAGGCTAAAGGTCTGGGTGAGATCTGAGGCTTGCTGAGGCACCAGCCTCAAGTCCTAGAAGGGAACCAGATGTCAGGTCCTTTTCCATGCATCCTTGAGAAGCCAAGGGCCAGGAAAGAGATGGCCTTCAGGCAAGAGAGCACAGTTTCTACTTTAGAAGCAGGCAAAGCAGACAAGCAAAAATCCCTTCATTTGATTATTCATTCACTTATTTGTTTATTCATTCAATAAATACTTATTTAATGCTGCTAAGTCGCTTCAGTCGTGTCCCACTCTGTGCGACCCCATAGACGGCAGCCCACTGGGCTCCCCCGTCCCTGGGATTCTCCAGGCAAGAACACTGGAGTGGGTTGCCATTGCCTTCTCCAGTGCATGAAAGTGAAAAGTGAAAGTGAAGTCACTCAGTCATGTCTGACTCTTAGCGACCCCATTGACTACAGCCTACCAGGCTCCTCCGTCCACGGGATTTTCCAGGCAAGAGTACTGGAGTGGGGTGCCATTGCCTTTGTTAAATAAAGGCCAAAGGAGGATAGTGCCAGGCAATGAAACTTGAGAGGGATTCATAAATCTCTATGCATGTGCTTATTTTAATATTTCATCTTTATTAGATATAGGTTTGGGAGCTGGAGATTATAATTTTGGAGCCTGAAGTAGTAAAAGAGAAGATAAGGTATGAATCAGGCTGTCAGATAAGACTGTCTGCTTTAAGTGTGACTTAAAACCTGCAAAAAACAATGAGAACTACCATCTAATGCTTTACTTTATTAGCATGAGTTTTATCAACTTAGAATTTGAAATAATATAAGCAGAGCAGCCTGAGATTTTCTTTTATACTCTCTAGGAAGGAGAGTTCTGTTAAGCCAATTTCACTTACTCTTGATCATCAAGATTAGACTACCAGAGAGCTTGGGTTTGACAGAAATAATGGATTTATGATCTAGTCATCTAGCCTCCCTTACTGGATTCCCCAAGGACCAAAAGCTTCTATATGTAAGACAGATGGAGAAGATTACCATGGACCACAGCCCTGTCTAAGTCAATGAAACTATGAGCCATGCCGTGTAGGGCCACCCAAGATGGATGGGTCATGGTGGAGAGTTCTGACAAAACGTGGTCCACCAGAAGAGGGAATGGCAAACCACTTCAGTATTCTTGCCTTGAGAATCCCATGCATAGTATGAAAAGGCAAAAAGATAGGACATTGAAAGATGAATTCCCCAGCGGAAAACAGTGGAGAAACAACTCCAGAATGAAGAGACAGAGCCAAAGCAAAAAGAACACCCAGTTGTCAACGTGACTGGTGATGGAAGTAAAGTCTGACGCTGTATAGAACAGTACTGCATAGGAACCTGGAATGTTAGGTCCGTGAATCAAGGTAAGTTGGAAGTAGTCAAACAGGAGATGGCAAGAGTGAACATTGACATTTTAGGAATCAGGGAACTAAAATGGACTGGAATGGGTGAATTTAACTCAGATGACCATTGTATCTACTACTGTGGGCAAGAATCCCTTAGAAGAAATGAAGTAGCCCTCATAGTCAACAGAAGAGTCTGGAATTCAGTACTTGGATGCAATCTCAAAAATGACAGAATGATCTCTGTTCCTTTCCAAGGCAAACCATTCAATATCACAATAATCCAAGTCTATGCCCCAACCAGTAATGCTGAAGAAGCTGAAGTTGAACGGTTCTATGAAGACCTAACATCCAAAAAAGATGTCCTTTTCATTATTGGGGACTGGAATGCAAAAGTAGGAAGTCAAGAGATATCTGGAGGAACAGGCAAATTTGGCCTTGGAGTACAAAATGAAGCAGGGCAAAGGCCAACAGAGTTTTGTCAAGAAAAGGCACTGGTTATAGCAAATACCCACTTTCAACAGCACAGCAGAAGACTCTACACATGGATATCAACAGATGGTCAATACCGAAATCAGATTTATTATATTCTTTGCAGCCAAAGATGGAGAAGCTCTATACAGTCAGCAAAAACAAGACCGGGAGCAGACTGTGGTTCAGATCATGAATTCCTCATTGCCAAATTCAGACTTAAATTGAAGAAAGTAGGGAAAACTACTAGACCGTTCAGGTACGACCTAAATCAAATCCCTTATGATTATACAGTGGAAGTGAGAAATAGATTCAAGGGATTAGATCTGATAGAGTGCGTGAAGAACTATGGACGGAGGTTCGTGACATTGTACAGGAGGCAGTGATCAAGACCATCCTCAAGAAAAAGAAATGCAAAATGGCAAAATGGTTGTTTGATGGGACCTTACAAATAGCTGGGAAAAGAAGAGAAACTAAAGGCAAAGGAGAAAAAGAAAGATATACCCATTTGAATCCAGAGTTCCAAATAGCAAGGAGAGATAAGAAAGCCTTCCTCAGTGATCAATGCAAAGAAATAGAGGAAAACAACAGAATGGGAAAGACTAGAGATCTCTTCAAGAAAGTTAGAGATACCAAGGGAACATTTCATGCAAAGATGGGCTCGATAAAGGACAGAAATGGTATGGACCTAACAGAAGCAGAAGATATTAAGAAGAGGTGGCAAGAATACACAAAACTATACAAAAAAGATCTTCATGACCCAGATAACCACAATGGTATGATCACTCACCTAGAGTCAGACATCCTGGAATGTGAAGCCAAGTGGGCCTTAGGAAGCATCACTATGAACAAAGCTAGTGAAGGTGATGGAATTCCAACTGAGCTATTCAGAATCCTGAAAGATGATGCTGTGAAAGTGCTGCACTCAATATGCCAGCAAATTTGGAAAACTCGGCAATGGCCACAGGACTGGAAAAGGTCAGTTTTCGTTCCAATCCCAAAGAAAGGCAATGCCAAAGAATGCTCAAACTACCGCACAATTGCACTCATCTCACACGCTAGCAAAGTAATGCTCAAAATTCTTCAAGCCAGGCTTCAATAGTATGTGAACTGTGAACTTCTAGATATTCAAGCTGGATTTAGAAAAGTCAGAGGAACCAGAGATCAAATTGCCAACATCCGTTGGATGATGGAAAAAGCAAGAGAGTTCTAGTAAAACATCTACTTCTGCTTTATTGACTGCGCCAAAGCCTTTGACTGTGTGGATCACAACCAACTGTGGAAAATTCTTCAACAGATGGGAATACCTGACTTGCCTCCTGAGAAATCTGTATGCAGGTCAAGAAGCAACAGTTAGAATTGGACATGCAACAACAGACTGGTTCCAAATCGGGAAAGGAGTGTGTCATGGCTGTATATTGTCACCCTGCTTATTTAACTTATATGCAGACTACATCATGCGAAATGGTGGGCTAGATGAAGCACAAGCTGGAATCAAGATTGCTGGGAGAAATATCAACAACTTCAGATACACACCGATAAAACCACCCTTATGGCTGAAAGTGAAGAAGAACTAAAGAGCCTCTTGATGAAAGTGAAAGAGGAAAGTGAAAAAGTTGGCTTAAAACTCACCATTCAGAAAACTAAGATCATGGTATCCAGTTGTATCACTTCATGGCAAATAGATGGGAAAAAAATGGAAACAGTGAGAGATTTTGATTTTTGGGGTTCCAAAATCACTGTAGATGGTGACTGCAGCCATGAAATTAAAAGACGCTTGCTCCTTGAAAGAAAAGCTATGACCAACCTAGACAGCATAATAAAAACCAGAGACATTACTTTGCTGACAAAGGTCCGTCTACTCAAAGCTATGGTTTTACCAGTAGTCATGTATGGATGTGAGAGTTCGACTATAAAGAAAGTTGAATGCCAAAGAATTGATTTGAACCATGGTGTTGGAGAAGACTCTTGAGAGTCTCTTGGACTGCTAGGAGATCCAACCTTTCAATCCTAAAGGAGATCAGTCCTGAATATTCATTGGAAGGACTGATGCTGAAGCTGAAACTCCAATATTTTGGCCACCTGATGTGAAGAACTGACTCATTGGAAAAGACCCTGATGCTGGGAAAGACTGAAGGCAGGAGGAGAAGGGGACAACAGAGGATGAGATAGTTGGATGGCATCACTGACTCGATGGACATGAGTTTGAGTTAGCTCTGGGAGTTGGTGATAGACAGGGAAGCGTGGCATGCGGTAGTCCACGGGGTTGCAAAGAGTCAAGACACAACTGAGCAACTGAACTGAAGTGGAGAAGATTAAGGTACATTTTTACGTCTTAGAACAGAATGGAAATGGTCCAAGCCAATGTGATAAATAAACCTCTATCCTTAGTACCATTAACACTATAATAACACTAACATTTAGGACTTTAAGTAAATTCACTGAATAAGACTAGGGTATCTGTATCCAAATGCTATTTCCTCCAGAGAAACTTCCCTGAATTTCACAAGCTGGGATCTCTCTCTCTCCATCCTCTGAACTCCTGTAGCATTTCGTCTCTCTCTCTCATGGGATCCCTTCTTTTCACTCTGCATCACAATAAATAGCTCATCTCTTCTACTAGGCTGTGGGCTCCACAAAGACTTATGATGTCTGATTCATCTTAATCCCCAACTGTGTGCTCTACACAGTACATGCTTAAGCTATTTAGAAACTATCATTTTTAAATCATTTTGGCAACCTCCATTTTACATAATAATGTATTAACTATGTTGAAATAAACTTCCAGGCTCATGATGGAGCCATTCCTGCCCAGGAACTCCTGACAAATCACCAAACCAAAATCTGGATAACTTATATGTCCCTGTATATGGTCCACTTGACCAAAAATATAGTATATTCAGTCAGCTAATCCCCAAGTGCCAAGCCAATTCTGGGCCTTCTCACCCCAAACAAGCTTGACTATGGAGCGCCAGCCATTCATATACTTTATTCTTTAATAATTTTTCAACAATTATAAAAGTGATCTTTACACCATTTTTGAAGTAGGTCCTGCTAAAGTTCACATCTGGCAATACTTTGACAACAGTTTTACTCTTAATAGTTTTTTTTAAAAAATTAGAGTTTTAATTTGAACTTTCTAATAATTTAGATACCTTTCCCCCTCAGTTAGTGAAATTTGTAAGGTTTCACTAGACTTAAGCATTACAGTATAGCTTAAAAAAAATCTTCCTAAAAAAAAAAAAAAAATCTTCCTTTTTGTTTAGCTTAAAATTTTCCTCTTTCATTGACAAGTCCTCCCACCCTGCCCTCCCCTCTTTCAATGGAGACAAGCAATAATGGAAACTTTTCCCAGGCTTTGTTTTCACTAAAATTAAGTAAAAGTAAATAATTTTCAGGGGAGGCTAGGGTTTATTATTTTAACCTGTGAATAATAACTAACAGGTTATTGTCCCATAAAGCTAAATAAAAGCAGACCAAAAATGACTGTAATATCATCTGCTAAAGGTAATAAAATGTGGAATTAAAACATCATTTATTATATGAACTTCCAAAGCAGTATATTTTTCTAAGTGTTTTTTAAAAAAATTTTATGTCCATGTCACACATGTAATTCACTCATTTGTTATTATGAAACCTTCTAAAACCTCAGCCACACCCCCTTTCTCTCCTCCACAAGCTGTTCTTATTTTTTTTTTAAACTGAAGTATAGTTGATTTACAATATTATATTAGTTTTAGGTGTACATTATAGTGATTTGATTTTTTTTATAGATTTTACTCCATTCAATTATTATAAAATATTGACTGCATTCCCTATGCTGTACAATATATCTTTGTAGTTTATTTTCCACCTAGTAGTTTGTACCGCTTAATGCCCTTCCCTATCCTGCCCTATGTCCCACCCCTCAACCTACTAGTAACCACTAGTTTGTCCACTATATCTGTGAGTCTATTTCTGTTTTGTTATATTCTTCTGTTTTAATTTTTAAGATTCTATATATAAGTGAAAACACACCGTTCTCTTTGTTCAACTCATTTCAGGCCTATCTGAGTAACGTTATTCCAGGACCTTCAGGGTTGTTTCCTGTCACTTGTTGACCAATTATATAGAACTTGACACAGTGAGAGAGTTCATGAGCAAAGAAAGGAAAAAAGAGCAGAGAATAAGACATGGGATGAAAAGGAATCTGTTTTAAGTGGAAAAGTCAGAGACAGGGAATGACTGGAGAGGAAAAGGGAGAAAGCTATGTAGATAAGAACCCATGATGAAGAATTCTGAAACTCTGGGCTTACTTATTTTTCTATTTCTATTTGACTATCTGACTGCCACATCGGCAGTTTTTGCTACTGATGTCTTTAAAAAAATATCACACCGAACCTTATCAAAAATCTGTTTTGATGATCTACACGAAATAATATCTAGACCAGGAAATTAGCAAACTGTTTCTATAAATGGGCAGACAGTAAGTATATTAGGCTTTAAGGTCTTTGTTACAACTACTCAACTTAGTAGACAGAGCACAAGAGCAGTCACAGTCCATACGGAAATGAAGGACTGTAGCTGTGCTACGATAAAACTATTTACAAACACAGATGGCAGGTCAGATTTGGCCCACGGGCCACAGGTTTCTGACCCCTGATTTTTTTAAGCTCTTTAAAGCTGATTTGTGTCTTTATTTTTAATTGGAGGATAATTGCTTTACAGTGTTGTGTTGGTTTCTGTCGTACAGCAGTGTGAATCAGCCATAAATACACATGTATACCCTCCCTCTTAAAACTGCCTCCCACCCACTGCCCCCAGGTTGTCACATAGCACCAGGGCTGAGCTCCCTGTGCTATATAGCAACTTCCCACTAGTTATCTATTTTACATATGGTAACATACACGTTTCAATGCTACTGTCTGAATTCATCCCACCCTCTCCTTACCCCACTTTGCCTATAAGCCTGTTCTCCATGTCTTCATCCCTATTCCTGCCCTGCAAATAGGTTCATCAGTACCATTTTTCTAGATTCCCTATATATGTGCTAATATACAATATTTGCTTTTCTCTTTCTGACTTACTTGACTCTGTATAATAGGCTCTAGGTTCATCCACCTCAGTTCAGCTGACTCAAATCTATTCCTTTTTATGGTTGAGTAATATTCCATTGTATATATGTACCACAACTTCATCTGTTCATCTGACCCCTGATTTAGACTGATATCCTCTGTACCAATCTCTCAACATCCTTCTAGTATTTTTTATTTGATTCCCTCTCCCAATACAGATTTGAAATGTATTTCTGGAAAACAAATACTGTTCCTCTTGAGAAATTATTTTGAAATACATATTAAAATATTAATGATATATAATATTGTCAATTAGATCTTGTCAGGGATAATCATCAATGTCAAATAAAAGCAATTCCTATATGTCCCTTACATAAGTCTTTTACTTGAAATGTTTTGAAAAACTGGAAAATTTTTGACTGTTCAAAATGTTAAAAAAATAAAAGTCTTAATTTAAAATTGATTATTCTTTAAAAAATTATTCTTAAAAAACTATACTGTGGGACTCCTGTGCTTTAAAATCTTCGTTAGCTAGCCAGTCCCTTAGAACAATCTCTTTTAAAAAAAAAAAAATTGTAGTTGCTGTATAATATGTTACAGGTATATGATACAGTGATCCACAATTTTTAAAGGTTATGCTTCATTTATAGTTATTATCAACTACTGGCTGTATTCCCTGTGTTGCATAATATGTCCTTGTAGCTTATTTTATACCTAGTAGTTTATACCTCTTACTCCCCTAAGCCTATATTGGACCCCACCCACTCCCCTGTCCCCACTGGCAACCACTAGTTTGTTCTCTGTATCTGTGAGTCTGCTGCTTTTTTGTGAAAGAAACACTTTAGCATAGCACACATGGTCATTCGTAAGTTGGCCCCAACCTACCTCTCTGATTTTATTTGCTTTTGAACTGTGGTGTTGGAGAAGACTCTTGAGAGTCCCTTGGACTACAAGAAGATCCAACCAGTCCATCCTTAAGGAAATCAGTCCTGAATATTCATTGGAAAGACTGATGCTTAGGCTGAAACTCCAATACTTTGGCTATCTGATGTGAAGGACTGACTCATTGGAAAAGACCCTGATGCTGGGGAAGATTGAAGGCAGGAGGAGAAAGGGACAACAGAGAATGAGATGGTTGGATGGCATCACCGACTTGATGGACATGAGCTTGAGTAAGCTCTGTGAGTTGCAGTGATGGACAGGGAAGCATGGCGTGCTTCAGTTCATGGGGTCACAAAGAGTCGGACACTACTGAGCGACTGAACTGAACTTTCTGTTCATTCTTTGTATACAAGAATAAAAACAAGACCAGGAGATAAAAACACTGACATTTCAGGAAATGGTTACTTCTAGAAGAGGAGAGAATACTGGGGAGTGGAACCCTTGGGATTTCAACTATATCTGAGGTGACTTTTTTAAAAACAATGGTGATATTAATGAAAATATTAAATAAAGATCTGAAGCAAAGCTACAGCAAAGCATTAAGATTTGATAAAGCAAAATGGTGAATAATAAAAATGCTTTTTCTGTCATTCACAATACTTTTCTATTTGTTTAAGACAGGGGTTGACAAACTACAATCTGGCCCACTGCCCATTTTTTAAGACTTGGAGCTAAGAATAGTTTTACATTATTGAAATGCTGTTTAAAAAAGAAAAAAACAAAAGACTGTATGACAGAAACTTGTGACCTGCAAAGACTATAATATTAACTATTTGGCCCTATATATAAAACATTTGCCAACTCCTGATTTTAAATATTTCATAAAAAGAAAAGATTTAAAAAATGAAGAGGTAAGGAGGCAACTGAGTCAAGGAAGGACGGTTTTGTTTTCTTACCTTAAGATCTTCCTGAAACATTTTATACTGCTTGTTTCTTTAAATTAGCTTTTCATGAATTATTTTTTCAACTTTTATGAAGAATAAATCTCATCAAAGTAATAAAAATTGTAACTATGTATGGCAGTAGATGGTAATAAGACTTAATTTGGATTATTTCAGTGTATACAAATATCAAGTTGTTGTACACCTGAAACTAATATGTCAATTATACCTCAATTAAAAAAAATGATGTACCTCTGTGGGGAAAAAAGAAATCTCATCAAATTTTATTCTATGAGGTTGGAACTCATAGAAAATGAATTCTATGAGGAACTCATTTAAAAGACCTATGGGAGAATTGTTTAATATGATTTTGATTTCAGTCAGTCCATACTTGTCAAAAAACTGGGGAGCTCATTTAGAGCCCAGTATGTCATTTTTAGGTAGCTGTACTTAGATTGGTGACCACTTATGAGCCGTCAGCCAGGGACACAGGAGAGATGCTGCATGGGATCTATTCTTGGCTTCAGGTTCACATTTTCTGCTTTCTGCAGTCCACCTCTTTTAGAAGAATTTGTTTTTTTTTTTTCCCCCACAGATGATAATGGGGCAAGAGGGCTAAACAAATTTCAAAACACTGTATTACAATAAGAGTTTCTGGCCATAGTAGTTGTGAAACATTGGAATATGTCATCAGAGAAGGTAGACTTTTTTTTTTAATGGGGAAAACAGATAACACATTTAAATATTTTAGTATGCCGCAGATCACAAGAACTGTTAGATCTTATGTTATTATCATTTTGGTTACTGTATAGGTATTTTCTTTATAAAATATTAAGCACATCGGTCTTGCCTATGTACATGAAAGGATTTTTAAAAAATTTTCTAATTAACTGACATAGTTTCTCCCCTTCAGCACTGACCCACGTTAATGAAAGAGTATTACCAACTGTAAATCAATGAGTGAAAAGACTCACAGAGATTTCACAGTAATGCTCAGTGGACAACTGAGGATCTTTTAGACCTAAATTATTTAATACTTTAAATATGTACTGTTTTAAACTTTAGCGTCACTGGTAACCAAAAATGTGTACAGGAGAACAACAGCCACAAAAAAATATGAGGTAAAAATTATTCATCTGATCATAATATGCATTTTTTCCTGTTCTAATGAAAATATTAATGTGAAAATAATAACTTGTTTTTTAACTGGGCCATATATAATATATATACATATATATATGCCATCTCTAATATCCATTTGTTTTTTTTTAATTTATTATATTAAAGATATACAAAATGGCATGACAAAATACTGGTGATTCATTACCAGATTAAATATTGCTGAGGCCCTGTGCACTCTTCCTCAGCTCTATCTCTCTTCCTTCTTCCGTGGATTAATCACTGTTCTCAACACTGTACCTGATGTATCCATGCATTTATTCATACTTTTTATACAATACAAATACCTCTAATAATTCCTATCATTATTTTACAACTAGTTTTGTTGACTTCGCTTCATGTCTGAATTCATACACGTTGACACATATAGTGTATTCACATGGTAGAGATAGAGCTCACCAAATATTCTCTGTGCTCCCATATGATTCTTAGACTTCAGGTTGGAATCACTGGGCTGTAAGCAGACGGGAATTGTGTCAAGAGTGGGACAAGGTGGTTAAAAGCTCCATTTGTTTCTTAGCCTTCTTCAGTGAACTCATAAGCCACATCTTCCAGATGGGGCAATGGGGCAGCTATAGGAACATGGAGCATCCATCAGTCTGGGTCCCTGCGCGAGGTGGAGCAGAGCCTCTTACCAACTGTGCTGGACATGTAAAATGAATAAGAATAATCCTATTGTGCTAAGACACATATACATACCTACAAATGAGCAGGTAACTTCCTTTCTGGGATTATTCAAAATTAATGCTATCAGTAGCAGGGTAAATTCAAAGCCTTCTGAAAATATTTCTACCTTGTAACTCTAGACTGACATTCATTCTCACTTGCATGATGAAGGATATTTCATATACTCTAATCTTTACCTTCTTTGAAGATCTACTGCACTAACAAAACTTTCAGAGATGTGCTTATATGTTCACATACTTTTTCTGGTATGTTAGTTTTGTTTCCCCAACTAGATTCTAAGTTCTACACAGGCTTGTAGTCCACAAAGGCATGCAGTGAAGAGCGGCTTACTGGTTGAGGATGGTGAAACTAATATTAAATAACTCTTTGTGTAAGGCACCTTGCTTGTGCTTCACCTGACTTATCTTGATCATTATTATTCCCATTATACAGATGAGGATATTAAGACTAAGTCACTTTCCTTTGGTCACAGAGCTAGGAAGAAGATAAAGGGTGTGGGGAAGGAAATTGAAAGCAGTCTGCTTAACTCTATAAAGACTTTGCTTTTTAGCTTTTTCCACTGAACTTAGTGAGACCATACCTAGTGTATGGTAGGAGCTTTAGTGGAACATAAAACGACTGACAAAATTTTTTTTGTTTCTAAATTTTGCAAACATTAGTACATTTCTTTGGAGACTTCTTGGGACTGAAGATTGTTAGGTCTTACCTTGATCACCTCTGGGGTCTGCTGAATCAAAACCACTGAGGTAGTGTCTTTGACTTTATCACCAACAGGACTTCTGCCGACTGATAAATTGGCCTGGGAGGAAGTTGTCAAGGTTTCTTGTAGAATTTGCATCATCTCTTTTTCTTGTGATAGGCTCCCTCTGCCCGATTTGCATTCAACCAATTCTTGAGCAAAATCTTCAATGCTTTCTAGAATCCGCAGTAAGAGAGCTCGATCTTCTTCCTCTATTTTGTGTCCATTGGTTTCAATAATCCTTGTTAGACAGGAAGGTGATACTTTTTCCGTGGGTGAAGAGACTTTAGATTTAGCCTCAAGATCTGAGAGCTGACTCTGACTATTTAGAGAGTTAGAGCTTTTACCTTTAGCAAGTGGCTCTCTTAGAGAGGTCTCCATCTTCTGTGAGAAAGATTCCAAGTCCATTAACAATTTATCTATCTCTTCCTGACTGTTAGAATTCATAAAATCTCTGTGGTTTCCCTCTTCAACTCTAGGAACTTTAGATTTAAGATCTTCTTCAGGTAGACTAACAACTGATTTCTCAAATATCTTACCAATTTCATTTTGCATTGAGGCAGGACATTTTTTAAGATGAGCACCATGGTCTGATAATTCTGCTCTATCTTCATTTACCTTTATCCACTCCTGAGAGGGTCCATTTTCTATCCTCTGTTCTTGATCTAATGCTTTCTTTCCATCTGACTCTTCTTCAATATATAGGGTTTCCATGAGATCACCAGAAGAAACATTTTCTAAAGGATTTACAGTTAGTGACTCTGATTGAAGCTGGACATCTTTAGTTCTGGGATCACTTATCTCTAAATTATATAAGGAATTTGTAGAGTTATTTGGAATGGGTTTTATAGTATCTGTTTTTCTAGAACTGTGCTGGTCACCTTGCAATTCTATAGTTTGAAACTGTCCAGAGTCAAGGGCTGAGAGCTGGACAACATCCTCATACTTAGGGGGCTGTTCAGTGCCAAATACTGGGGAAAAGGGAGTCAGTTGTAAACTAGGCATATTACTGACCAGTTCTGTTAAATCTATAGCCTCATTATTCCCAGATTGCATGAATTCAAATGGTAGCTTTTTCAGGTAGGATGCTAACCTGGTCATTACATTCATATAGACAGTTTCAGAGCTAGAAATTGCATCATTACCATTTCCTTCATTGATGCTACTCCCTGTCTTTTTCTTTATACACTGTTTTATGATGTCTGTGCATTTTTTCAAATCCTCAGAGCATTTTAGCAAGATGTCTAAGCACATCTTTATGTCTGTACCAGAAGAAAAATTATCTATTTTATGTTTTTCTAAAATCTGAGTAACCAGATCTTCTTCAGAGAAGTTGTGAAGAAACACTGAAGTCAGGTTTGTATCGAGTGAGTTTCTATGGGATAAAGATTTTTCCTCAACTGAGGAACTCCGGAGTAAACCAAAGGATGGAGAGTTCCCATCATGGTTATAATGGCCACAGAGCAAGTCAAAATCAACTGACCTCCTGTTGAATGAGTCAGATTTAACTTTTCTTCCCTTTTTGTAAGCGGCATGGTTAGAGTTTTTGAGTTTCTCAAGAGAAAATTCTTTTATTTTCCCACTGGCAAAACTGATTGCTTCTCCTGCAATGTCCTTTAAATTACAGGTACTCTGAAATGTAGATCCTTTCCTGACCTTGGGTATGCCTGTGAGGGCTTGATGGGGATAGTCACCTTCAGCGGAGGAAAACCCATTTTCATGGGGTAGAAACAGAGAGTCCAGATCTGTATCTTTGAACTGAGACACAGGGATGTGTAAGAGGTCTGCACAAACACTATGATGTATCACAATGCAGTCAACGCCAGGTGTGAAGGTGTGGCAGGTTCCAGTGCAATAATGTATCGCTTGCTCAAAACGCCGGTCTATTACCACACTGCTGTAGTGGTTCACAGTACTAACCACAAGTCTGTAAGCTGCTGCCATAATATCAAATCCACTGGGTGGTAGGATGTAGAATTCTCCAGAACTTGTTTCAAGTAAATTCTCCTAAATGACACTCAGCTAAAAATATATTTGACTGACAATGTTCAGTGGTTTCTTGCAAATATAATGACCTTTCCCGCAAAGGGAAATCATCAAAATTTGAGGTTTGGTAACTGTCAGATACAGTAGCTGTTGCACATGCGTGCTTGTATCAGAAAGTCTAATAATTTAATAATTGTGCTTTCTAGTTTCATTTAGTAATATAATACTATAGGATTATTTTTAGGAATAAATTTTAAGAAGAATAAAGAATATTCTCTTTTAGTTCTTCAGCAGTTCTATGATGCAGACATTTATGGTCATAAATGTACTGTCATAAATCTCAGATGGTAGTATAGAAGTACTGTGATAACTGAGTCCTCCAAAGGCTTAAATGATCCATTTTTTTGTGAATGACAGGAAAACCTATAATGAAAAAAGAAAATAATTTAAAGGAAATACAATCTCTTAATACTGACAGAATCTTTTATTTCCTCTTCTTTTGTATCCCACATGCAGTTAATCATCTTTTTCTTTGCCACATCACTGATGGCTTATCTTTGATTCAAGTTTTTGCTTCATTACACCTTACACTCCTTATTATCTAAAGCAGTATTACCAGCTTTCCTGGGGACTCGGTGATAAAGAATCCGCTTGCTAATGCATGAGATGCGGGTTTGATTTCTGAGTCGGGAAGATCCCCTGGAGGAGGAAATGGCAACCCCCACCAGAATTCTTACCTGGAAAATCCCAAGAACAGAGAGCCTGCTGGGCTACAGTCCACGGGGTCACAGAACAGTCAGATGTGACTTAGTAACTTAGCTACAGTAACAGTATCACCTCAACTCTGCCTTGTTACAACTGCCTCTCAGTTGGCATTTCTAATCCCACCCTCCTTGCTTCCTAACATGACACTGACTAGCTTTGATATAGAGAGCTTTCTCACCTCTCACAAGATCAAGAATTCACACTACTGATCTCTAACATGCATCATGGCAGGTCTAGCTTCCTTGACTCATTTTCAACAATTATTCCCATCCACACATAAGCTTATTTTCTGCTACTGTCCTGCATCAACATTTTGCTTCCATCAACCTAGATGTCTTAAAGATGGCTGACACACAGTGCTTGTTCTTGATTGTACAACTTCCTCTACACTTGGAAATTATTCCCTTACCTTTATCTCTTTTCTTACTCTTTCTGAGAGTGAAAAACAACCTTTACTACTGATCTTGATCTCATCCTCTCAGACCTTGCCACATGCAGATCTCCCTCTCTTGTCATCAATGGATAGAATTTAATCATTCTCTTTTTTTTTTTAAAAAAAAAAGGGCACTTAAACCATGCTATAAATTGCTGTCCAAAAAGGTTCAATCCACTGCTGCCTAGTAGTCCTATCCATTATTGAAAGTGGGGGGAGGGGGTACTGAATTCTCCAAATATTATTGTTGAGCTTTCTATTTCTCCCTTAATTTGTTTTGCTTTCTGTATTTTGATATTCTGTTGTTAGATACGTATGTTTCTAACTGTTATATCTGCCAGATGGAGGGACACAAACTATTATAAAATGTGTATAATTGACTCACTTTGCTGTACAGCAGAAACTAACACAGCACTATAAACTGATTATCCTCTAATAAAAATTAATGAAAAATAATAAGAGAAAAAACATTAAAAAACAAAACAAAATAAAAAGGTTCAGTCAATGTTCTGACTTAATCAATAAATACTGAGTGCTTACTGTGTGACAGGCACCTGCTAAGTGCTAGAGATAGAGCAGTGAATAAAGTCCCTGTCCTGAATGAACTGACAATCTAGCTGGAAAAAGAAAAACAACATGTAAGTAAACATAACTTAGATGGTGATATGTGCAATAGAGAAAGATGAAACACAGCAAGGGTTTAGAAAGGATGAGAAGGTGCTGTGTTACAAAGGGCAGTCAGGGAAGACCTCACTGATATCTGAACAGAGATCTGAAAGAAGAGAGGGAGCAGGTTGAGGAGGTATTTGGGGTTAAATCATATTGGGAAGAATAACCAAAAGTAAAAAGGCTCTGCGGTATGAGCATGGTTGACTTACTAAAAGAATGACAAGGAGGCTAAAGTGACTGGAGTAGAGAAAGCAAGGTGGTAGGCAGTGTGGGAGAAGAGGCCAGAAAGGAAAGGTGGGAGTCTAAATCATGCAGAGCCTGTAGACTATTATGATATAAATTTGGCTTCACTGTGAGTGAGCTGGGAAACAACTGATGTCTACTAAGCAGAGGAATGACATGATCAGACTTGCATTTTTAAATTGGTAATTTTGGCTTCTGTGTTCAGAGGAGACTGTAGAGGAGCAAGACAGAAAATAAGGAAACAAGGTAGGGGCTATATTAGTAAATGAGGCAAGAAGGCTGGGGGGCTTGAACCAGGAGAGGCACAGTGAAAGTGAAAGTCACTCAGTCGTGTCTGACTCTTTGCAACCCCATGGCCTATACAGTCCATGGACTTCTCCAGGCCAGAATACTGGAGTGGGTAGCCTTCCCCTTCTCCAGGGGATCTTAAACGCTGAATATATTTCAAAGGTAGAGCCAATATAACTTGTTGAATGATCAGAGTGTGCAATTCTACTGCATCAAGAAAGGTGGACTAAGACAATGACAGGTAGGACATGACGACAGCAGAGAAAGAGAGCATCAGTTTAACAATACCAAGAATTGCACTTGTATTTTAACAATAAAAACAGTTACCCACTTAATAATGAGAAACAGAACTTGACTGTTTTCATTGTTATTTCTTCAATCCTAGAAAATTCTGTTTAGTTTGCTTATTTGTTATATTTCTTCTTTGGTAAAGTTTCTATTCAAATCCTTTGCTTATTTCTGTATTTGAGACAGTGAAATCAGATATGGTTAATAGTTAATACAATTAATTCATGAAGAACCCTTTGTTTTATTGAATTCTTATACTGTTTAGGATATATTTCTTGGCTCTTTAGATTCAACGATTATTACTCTGTTTTTATGTCAATCCTATACTATCATAATTACTGTCATCTTATTAAGTTTTACTACCTGACTTTTTCCCTCATATTTTGAATTATGATTCCTTTTTATGTTCCAATATTCTTTGATGGTCTTCCAGATGAATTCCTGCATTGTCAGGTTTTAAGAAAAATCTGACAGGAATTTGATTATAATTACAGTAAACTTATGAATTATTTTGAAGGAACACTGATATCACTATAATATTCAGATTTTCCTTCCACAAACATATTAATTCCAACACTCCTTTCTTTTTTTCTTTGTGGTTTTTCTTCAGTGTTTCACCCCCATTCTTTTCCTTCAGTGTCTCAACTTTGTTGCTATGTGAATGGATCTTGAGCCATTGTTTTGTCCTCTACTTCCTTGCCTTCAAATCCAAGATGGTGGCTCATATAAAACTATAAAGCTGAATATCATGCAGGTTGGCTGAAGCTCAAGTATAAAGAAGATCCATAGTAAAGGGAGTGAGTGAAAGTCACTCAATCGTGTCCGACTCTTTGTGACCCCATGGACTATAATTTGTGACCCCATGGGATTCTCCAGGCCAGAACACTGGAGTGGGTAGCTTTTTCCTTCTCCAGGGGATCTTCCCAACCCAGGAATCGAACCCAGGTCTCCCGCATTGCAGGCAGATTCTTTACCAGCTGAGCCACAAGGGAGTACCTACCCAATAATTCTTAAGTGAAAATACAAACGTGCCAAAGAGGAATAAGTGTTATGGGGCAAAAGACTAGAATGCAGCAATGGAAGAAAATACATTTTTAAAATAAGTACATCCAGGAGACAGGGAAGAAACAGCACCAAACACAAAAAACTATGAGCCTTTTCAGAAAATCATGATTTTGAAGGAGTTTTTGGGTAAGGATAAAAAAGAAGGAAAATCAAAGGACACCATCAAGAAAGAATATTAGGATAACTGTATGAGAGCTATTAAGACTATATCGTTTTAGTTTGTTTTGGCCATGCTATATGGCATGCAGGATTTTAGTTCCCTGACCAGGGATAGAACTTGTGCCCCCTGCAGTGGGAGCATGGGGTCCTAATCATTGGATCTCCAGGGAAGTCCCAGGACTATATCTTAATATGGGTGATAAAAGTGGTCCTGAAGCAAAATACAGAACTGTTAGACAATTTAAATATCCAGATTAAGTTGGATATTTAAATATTAAATTTAAACTATTAAACTATTAAAACAGTTGTCAGATAAATTCCTAAACTGACGTAAGACTCTTTTATTTCTCTGAAATTTGAGAAACTAAAGAGAAATCTTTCTCTAGGTTTGAAAATGAGCAAAACAACCAGTTAATAAGGTAACATGACAGAAAATACAAGAAAGTATTGTGATGTTAGAATTTGAAGTAATCAAGGGAGAGAATACTGGCCAGAGTCAGACATAATGCTTTTAGCCAGTGTTGCCTAATAAAACTTTCTGCATTGATGGAAACATCCCATGTCTGCCATGATATGGCTGCCATCTGCTACATGTGGCTATTGAGTACTTTAAACATGGCTACTGTAACTGAAGCACTGAACTTTAATTTTATTTAGTTAAACATTTAAAATTTTGAAATTATTTTAGACTCACAGAAAAGTTACAAAAATACACAGAGTTCCTGTGTACCCTTCCCCCAGTTTCCTCCAACGGTAACATCCTATATCATCACACCACAAGGATCAAAAGCAGGAAACTGACTATTAACAGACCTTATTTAGATTTCACCAGTTTTATATGACTCACTCCTTCCTTTTCTTTACTTCCTCCCTTCCTTTTACAGTAAGTACCACCACAATCAGGATACAGAACTACCCTTTCACTCTTCAGAATCCCTCACACTACTCTTTTGTAGTCATACAGTAAACAGACCACTAAACTGTTCTGCATCATTACGATTCTGTCATTTCAAGAACATTTATGTAAGGCACACAGTGTTTAAGCTTTTTGATTGGTTTCTCTCACTGAACTCAATGATTTTGAGAGTCATGCACTTTACTGAACATTTCAACAGTTCATTCCTTTTTATTGCTGAGTCTATTGATTGTATGGATATACCACAATTTGTTTGCCCATTCACCTATTTAAGGATGTTTATGTTGTTTGCAGTTTGGGTTATTACAAATAAAGCTGCTGTTTTTGTGTAAACATGGTTTTCATTTCTCTATGGTAAATAACCACAGGTTATTTACAAGTCTGATGGTTAGGTTGAATGTTAAGCATATTTTTGTAAGAAACTGCCAAACTATTTACCAGAGTGGCTATACCATTTTACATTCCCACCAGTAATGTATGAGAGAGATGGCTGATTCCACATCCTCTTCAACATTTGTGATTGCCAGTATTTTCTACTTTAGCCATTCTAATAGTGTGCTGTATTACTTCAATGGAGCTTTAACCTACATCTCCCTTCTAGCTAATGATGTTGAACATCTTATCCTGTGCTACTGACCAGCCCCATATGTCCCTAGAGAAGCACTGTTTAAATATTTTGCCTATTGTTATTAATTCCAAATAATTTCTTTGAAAGCCATATGTGGTTAGAGGCCACCATATTATCCAGTATAGTTCCAGTTAGTAGGAAGGCAGCTTTCAGAAATTCTGAGACTTTAAAAGAAAATATGAAGGAAAAAAGAGAAGATAAAACAAAAATAAAGACTGATAGGTTTTAAAAATGAAATCTGATGACCCTGTCATAAGTAATCTTACTGAGAAAGAGAAGTGGTGAGAGGAAGAGCTAAAGAACTAATTAAAAATTTAGGTCTTTGAGTTTAAGTTTTGAAGGGACATGAATATCACAGAGAGGGGACATAAAACTAAATCCCAAGGGATGGCACCAATTTCAATAAGAAGTTTACCATGTAAAATGATTTGAGTTTTGTTTTTTTTTTTAAGGTAAAAGAAATGAAGATTACTCTCCTGGTATTTGGTTCAGATTCTGTGGGTGTCAAATTCTGCCTTTTTGTTTAGACCATGATTCAACTGATGCCCAACTGTACGGCTGCAATCCTAGACATGGAGTCTAATCCAATTATTCTTAATCAGAGATACAATCTAACTAAGAACTATGATGCTATCTTATGTCTCTCAGTAAAAGCCAGTCTGCATGGGTTTGAATTCCAAGCCTGCCACTAACAGCTACGTGGCCTTACAGAAGTTGGTTAACTTTTATCGCTTGTTTCACCTGCAAAACAGAGATAATAATAGTAACCATCTCATGAGGATTAAGTGAATATGCTGAATGCTTAGAACAATGCCTAAGACACTGGAAATACTCAATAACTGTGAGCTATTACTAGTATAACTCACTTATCTAGCATTTTCTACTCTGAGACAGATGTTGGTGGGATGATGCTAAATAATTCTTGGTGATGGCCCTCAGCAAACTCACTGTTTAATCAGGGAAACCAGGGAGGCAAGTACAGCATGGATCAGGAGCACAAAGGTGGGGGTTCTCTTTTCCATTTTGCTCTCACAATGAATACATGTTCTCAGAAAAGTTAGAAAATTAGAAAAGTTAGAAAAGCTGTAATTACTCATATCACAATTCCTCTCATAACAATAACCATTGTTAACATCTTTATGAATGAACATCATGAAATTTTGTGAAAGTATGTTTTACAAAAAAGTTATTTTCTTAGGATATATTCCAAGGTGTAAAATGCTAAGCCAAAAGGAGTGTGTGTATATGCCTATTATTTTCCTATTATTTTTAATGGTTCTAGAAACATACATCCATTTTCTGCTCTCCAGAAAAATGGCAAATTTATATTTCCAATATCAGTGTAGGAGTAGGTCCATCTTTCCATGTTCTTGAGTGATACCACTCTTTAAATCTTTGCCAATTTGATAGATGAAAAAATGAAGTGCATGTCTCAATCTGCACCTAAACATCTTTCTATTTACCTAGTAGACATTTTGTGTTCATTCACAAAGCCTTTCTTCAAGCCCTTTCCTCCATTTTAAAAGACAGTATCTAAATCAGACCTCAAAGTCAGGAAAGGCTCCCCTAAATAAGGGATGTATGTACCTATTCTTGAGTTCTAAATTCTAACTAATGAGAAGTAGATAAGAAGGTTAGGGAGAATACTCTAGAGGGTAACATATATGTGAAGGCTCAGAGGCCTAACATGGCACAGTGAGTTCAGAACTATGATAGTTCCAGCTGATTTCAATGGGGGTGAGGTGGGATGGGGAGTGTACAGACAGGCAAGAGGGGAGGAAACCAGAGGAGCAGGAACTGGACCACAGACTGTCTTGTGTGCTAACCTCAGCAGTCTGAACTTTATTCTGAAAACTGTGGGAAAAGAAACAAAGACTTTTAAGCTGGTAAGTAACATGATGAGGTTTATGTTTGAGAAAGACATTCCAGCAGTTGAGTGAAAGTGTGGAAATCAATTAGAAGACTAATGTAATAATTCATGCAATAAGTGCTAAGACTCTAAACCAAGTAGATGGCATAAGTTAATAAACAGGAAGGCACTGATTAAATAGTCAGTGAGAAAGAATTCACAGAAAAGGAGGAGGAGAGAGTAAAAAGGGAGGGATCTTGGGTTTCTGATTTAGGTACTAGAGGACTAATGTTACCACTTCCAACACGTTTCTTGTTTTTGTTTCATGGGAGGTGGTCATAGAAAACATGAAGTGTTTTATTCTGAATGTGTTGTTTGAAGGGGTAACACACATGGATCATCCAAGTGGTGATGAGTGGATGAAATGTGAATGTAAAAACCTTCAGGTCAGCAGCAAGATCTGGGTGGGAGAGGCAGCTCCGAGAGGTCACTCAGAGTGTGTGCATATAGTGAGAAGGGCTCTGGGTTGAGGATCACAGACATTTCTGGGTTAAAGAGAAGAAAAGAATTCTTAAGAGGGATCTTAAAAAATAACTTTCAAGGATATTGAAGGAGAAACTTTCAAAATGGAGATCATTAGTGTTGGGTGCTGCTGAGAGGTCAAGAAAAAATAAAAATTACCCACTGGATTTGCCAGTGTGAAGGTCATTGGTAACCTCGGTAAGTGAGATTTCAAAAACAAACAAACCCCAAAGACTATGGCATAGTTCCAAAGACTATGTATGCATAAGAGGTATGTATAATTAAAAATATCTGTCAACAGAAGTCCAAAAGAACTAAGTAAAAAAAGTCCTAAATGAAAAGAAAGCCTTGTATTCTAGTTTGAGATTTTTCTTTCTAAATGGCACATGAAATGAGTGTTTTACAATGTTCAATTTGATGAAATATCAGTCTAAACGTTATATCAGGGGTAGAAAGCAGAGAGTGAGGGAAATTAAGAGATGATATTTTGAATATTTACATTTATTCCTCTTCAGGTCTTTTTGCACACTGCCTGCCCACCTCCCCCAAGCCTTTCATCTTCTCTGTTCCTTCATCTCCACAATGGGCCCGAGTCTGTTTTCCCAATTTCTGTGTAAGTGGTTCATATGCACTCTAAGTGGTTCAGTGTTCATTCAACACTTCCTATTACTTCCACGTTAATCAGTGTATGACTATGTTAACAAGTACTCTCCAGGGACTCCTGGTATTCCTTCAGAGCAAACATCCCGATGAAGTGGATTTCTTGTGAAATCAAGGTACAGAGGCAGCCGACAAGAAAAGTTAGGAGGGAGAACTGGATTTTGAAGGATGAGAGCCTTAGCAGGTGAAGATGGGATTTAACTGGTGGGGAAGATCCCCTAGAGAAGGAAATGGCAACCTACTTCAATATTCTTGCCTGGAAAATCCCATTGAGCCTGGCAGGCTATAGTCCATGGGGTCTCAAGGAACTGAGCACGCACATGCATATAAGCAAAAAGGAATTCAACAAAGGTACAGGGATATAGCAGATATTCTACTATATAATTAAGAGAGCTTTGTGTGTTTGGAGAAGTAGCAGGAGTTTGGTATCGGTAAGGCTGAAAATGTACAGTATGGATTTTACAGTTTTATGGTCTCCTTCAAATATTAAGAACAAAAATAGGAATATAAACTCAATCTTCAAAGAACCTAAGAGACATCAGTAACCTCAAATCACTGTATATGAAGACAGAAAACTGCAGCAGGATAGTAAGTGACTTAGCAGAGTAGAGGAGGAAGGGATACTAGTGACAAACAAACCAATTCCCCCTGCACAACCCCAGAAGGCCCAGGTTAGGAGGTACCAAGAATCACAGAAAATCGGCTAGGGTAGAGGATGGAACACAAGGGGAGTGATTGAAAGTTTGAAAGGAATCGAGTTCTCCCCACCCTTACTCCACAAACTCAGGAAATCATTCCTCCTTTCCTGCTGAGACAGGAACCCTATTTGTTGGAAAAAACCTGAACCAGAAAAACACCAACCTCAGGCAATCACACACAGAGAGGATGGTAAAGGATTTAAAATTGAGTAAAGGTCTACTTTCTGAATAAGCCCACCAGCCTCCTTATCCCAGCTCAAATCCAGGTCAGTCACCAAAACCAGGTTTATTATCTCCAGCTCCCAACCCCCACTGTGGGTTAAAGAATTCTTTTCTGGGGATTAGAAAGCCCATCTAATCACATGATCACTTTACAGAGAAGCCCACTAATTGACAAAGGAACTCTATTCCTTTCAAACTTTCAAACACTCCCCCTGTGTTCATTAATTGACAAATGCTACTCCAAAACAGAGCTTCCTCTCAGTTCTTCGAGTGCGTGCTAAGTCGCTTCAGTCATGTCTGACTCTTTGTGACCCTATGGACCGTAGCCTGCCAGGATCCTCTGTCCATGGGATTCTCCAGGCAGTACTGGAGTGGGTTGCCATGCCCTCCTCCAGGGTATCTTCACGACCCAAGGATCAAACTTGCGCCTCTTAACCTCCTGCATTGGCAGGTGGGTTCTTTACCACTAGCTCTACCTGGGAAGCCCCTCAGCTCTTAAGAGTCTCACTTTTATTTTAAATCAGCTTTACTGATGCATAATTTAGAGTAAAAATGTTCATATTAGATGTATAGTTCAAGGAGATTTAGCAAGAACCATTGTCCTAAAAGAGAGGGAAAATTTATACTGCCCTAAAACTTTCTGTGCCCCTTCTCAATCAATTTTCCTACCCTGCAATATTTGACAACTACTCATCTGAGTCCTATCACCACAGATTTGTTCTGCCAGTTCTAGATCTTCACATGACTGAAGATGTGTATATATAAGATGTACATACATTTTCAGTCTGGCTTCTTTCATTTTGCATAATGGCTTTGAGATTCATCCATGTTACTGCATGCATCAACAGTATACACCTTTTTACTGCTTAGTAGATATTCTACTATATCATTAAATATACCCAAATTCATCTTGTCTATTCAGTTAATGGACATCCAGGTTGTTTCTAGTTTGGACTCTTATGTATTAAAACTGCTAAGAACTTTCAAGTAAAAGTCTTTTTTGTCAATAAGCATTCATTTCTTTTGGGTAACTAACAATGGAATTAATGAGTCACAAGAAGTGTACGTTATATAAAAATCTGTAAAATAGTTTTTCAAAGTGGTTCTGTCATTTTATGGTCTCATCAGCAACACTCAAGAGCTCTAGTAGCCCTACACCCTTTTGGATACTTGTCAGTTTCCTTAATTTAAGCCATTTTAGCAGGTGTGAAGTGGTAGCCCACTGTGGTTTTAATTTGCATTTCCCTGATGACTAACGATGCTGAGCAATTTTCATGTTTTTTTAAAAACTGCTGTATAGCTGCTTTACAATATTGTGCTAGTTTCTGCTCTAAAAAAAAGCATCATATGCTTATTATTAGCAATTCATATGCATCTTTTTTGGTGAAGTTTCTAGTCAAATCTTTTGGGTTGCTTTTGACTACTGAGTTCTAAAAACTCACTTACATATTTTAGATGTACATATTGTCTCTTGGTCTGTGGCTTTCCTACTGCTCAGTTTCTGAGCAGTAGCTTTTGAAGAGTAGGAGATTTTAATTCCAATTTTAATTCTACTAATTTTATTAATCCAATTAATCAAATTATCTTCTGTAGTTAATAAAAAGCAAGAGATTTCCAGAAAAACATCTATTTTTGCTTTATTGACTATGCCAAAGCCTTTGACTGTGTGGATCACAATAAACTGTGGAAAATCCTTAAAGAGATGGGAATACCAGACCACCTGACCTGTCTCTTGAGAAACCTGTATGCAGGTCAGGAAGCAACAGTTAGAATTGGACATGGAACAACAGACTGGTTCCAAATTGGGAAAGGAGTATATATCAAGGCTGTATATTGTCACCCTGCTTCTTTAACTTATATGCAGAGTACATCATGAGAAACTCTGGGCTGGAAGAAGCACAAGCTGGAATCAAGATTGCTGAGAGAAATATCAATAACCTCAGATATGCAGATGACACCACCCTTATGACAGAAAGTGAAGAGGAACTAAAGAGCCTCTTGATGAAAGTGAAAGAGGAGAGTGAAAAAGTTGGCTTAAAGCTCTGGGGAACACATGTAACCCCATGGCTGATTCATGTCAATGTATGGCAAAAACCACTACAATATTGTAAAGTAATTAGCCCCCAACTAAAATAAATAAATTCATTAAAAAAAAAAAAAAAAAGCTCAACATTCAGAAAACTAACATCATGGCATCCAGTCCCATCACTTCATGAGAAATAGATGGGGAAACAGTGGAAACAGTGTCAGACTTTATTTTGGGGGGGCTCCAAAATCACTGCAGATGGTGATTTCAGCCATGAAATTAAAAGACGCTTACTCCTTGGAAGGAAAGTTATGAGCAACCTAGATAGCATATTAAAAAGCAGAGACATTACTTTGCCAACAAAGGTCCGCCTAGTCAAGGCTTTGGTTTTTCCAGTGGTCATGGATGGATGTGAGAGTTAAGACTATGAAGAAAGCTGAGCGCCGAAGAATTGATGCTTTTGAACTGTGGTGTTGGAAAAGACTCTTGAGAGTCCCTTGGACTGCAAGGAGATCCAACCAGTCCATCCTAAAGGAGATCAGTCTTGGGTGTTCATTGGAAGGACTAATGTTGAAGCTGAAACTCCAATACTTTGGCCACCTCATGCAGAGTTGACTCATTGGAAAAGACCCTAATGCTGGGAAGGATTAGAGGCAGGAGGAGAAGGGGACGACAGAGGATGAGATGACTGGATGGCATCACCGACTCGATGAATGAGTTTGAGTGGACTCCAGGAGTTGGTGACAGACAAGGAGGCCTGGTGTGCTGCGATTCATGGGGTCGCAAAGAGTCGGACACGACTGAGCGACTGAACTGAACTGAGTTAATCAATTTGTATCCTGTCTTAAGATTTCTGTCTATCTTAAGGTCATAGATGCTTTAAGGTTTTTAGGGGTTTCAAGTGTTATGTTTAGGTCTATGATCTATTTTGAATTAATTTTCATGTACGGTATGAGGCTGAATTTCAACATTATCCAGCATCACTTGTTCAAAAGACTATCCTGTCCCCACTGAACTGTGTTGGAGCCTCTGTTGAAAAGCAAATCACCATACATATAGATTTATTTCTGGATTCTCTATTCTTTTGTCTTTATATATACCAATACCATTCTGTCTTAATTGTTGTAGCTTTATAATAACCCTTAAGATAATAATGTAAATGCACCATTTCTTCTTTTTCAGAATTGTTCTGGCTATTCTAGGTCCTCTGCACTTCCATATTGATACTGGAATCACTGTGCCTATTTTCACAAAGAAACATGCAGGGCTACTGACTGGAATTTCATTTAATCTAAATCTCCATTTGGTGACAGTGGAGACCTTAACACTATCAAGTCTCCAATCATTATAATCCATGAACATACATATATCTCTCCAAATATTTACATGATCTTTCATTTCTCTAAGCAATGTCTATAGGCCTTTCATTAAATTTACTCCCAAGTATTTCATGTTTTATGATGCTAATACAAATGGTACTATTATACTAATTTCATTTTCCACTGTGTTTGTTGTTGGTATAGAAAAATACAGTTGATTTATGTATATTGATCTTATCACTTGCCACTTGGCTAAATTCATTTATTAAAGAATTTGGGGGGGGTAGTAAATTCCTTGGGATTGTCCATATAGACAATCGTATTGTCTGAGACTAGAGAGTTTTACTTTTTCCTTTTCCAGTACTTACTGCCTTACTGACTATTGCACTGGTTAGAATCTTCAGAACAATACTGAACAGCAATGTGAGTTCAGAAATCCTTGCCTTGTATCTGATCTTACGGAAAAGTACTCAGTCTTTCACCTTGATGACAGCTGCAGGTTTTTTAGTAGATATCCTTTATCAGATTGAGAAAGTTCTATTTCTAGTTTGTTGAGATTTTTTTAAAAATCTCATGAGGTGGTTTAGTTCTGTTAAATATCTATTCTGAACCTGTTGAGATGGTCACATAATTTTTACCATTTATTTTGCTAATGTGATGGAAGAGGGGTAAGAAAACTGAAATTCAGCTTCAGGCATGGGCTGTTTTGGTAGGGCATCCAGAAGAGATACTTCTCATTCAGATGAATATACATGGCAGTAAAGAGACAGGAGCTGAAAATAAAAACTTGGGAGTAAGTGCCAGATAAAGGTTTTAAAGCCACAAGAGTGGACAAGACTGATCTGCACAGAATGAGAAATGAAACAAAGACAAAACTCTGAGGAAGGCTGATGTGTATAGGGTGAAGAGAAGGATGCAAGGAAGGAGACAGAGAATGAATTTTCAAAAGGCAGGAAGAGAACCAGCCAAACGTGACATGGAAGTCAAGGGAGGCAAGTACTACATTCTTCCAACGTTCTGAATTCCAAAGAGTGTGTACCAATAAACATTAAAACTATACTTTTCTTTTGTACATGTTTCTCCCTAATTTCATGTAGAAATTTGAGGAGTTAATAAAACCTTAAACAGCATACCTATAATGATGGAAAATAGAGAATGATGTTACACAAATTTTTATGTTGCTATTTGTGTGTTCTATTTCAGGAAACATCTGGAGCAGAGAGTATGAGGTAAAGAACTTCCACCACTTATCTCAGCTGATGAAAGGGTTCAAGAAGAAAATGATCTCCATAAATCATAGACGCAAGGGACGACTGTTTGAATATCCATGATATTTAAATAGGACATTCTGAAGACTAGATAAGGAAAAATTGTAGAAAAGCGTCTAAAACTTTTTTTTTTAACAGAGTACATAAGGTGTGATGATTCAGAAGGAATGAGTCATTTAGAAATAATAAGATAATCTGCCTGGAAAACACCGGTACTCTGTAGTGGATGACTCAGTATGGAAACTGATCCCAAGAGAACAATTTAGAGGGATACAAAAACATATAGCACAGAGCTACTTGTAGAATAAAAAAAGGAGACCTGGAATATTTTATGTGTTGTGTTCACTTCAAAAATTGTTGAGAAAATAAATTAAGAAATCTTATAGAAGGCAATATTTTTCTGATGCTCAAAGAAATTATATGTATAAACATGAAAGAATAATTAATGTTCTAGGTTTAACGCTGATGTCTTGATGAGACTAAAAGTAAAATAAGAACATCTCAGCAGCAGGCCTAATTTGAACATACAGGAACTAGGAAGTGCTTAAAGACTTACTTTTTTCTTTACTCTAGTGGAGAAGGAGGAAATGTGGCTGAGGGAAAAAGCACCAGGTGGGCAGGCAGGAGTTCCTCGTCCAAGCTCCTACTTCTGCACTGATAAGCTCAGTAAGGTGGTCAAGTCAATGCCCTCAATGGGATTCCCCTTCTCTTCTGGAAAAATAGAACAAGAGATGGTTCTGGGGTCTAGGGAACACAAGAAAAGCAAAACATTCTTTCTTGCTTTGAATTACAAAAAAGCAATATTTTACCCAAAAACTATTTTATATTTTTTGATGTGGGCATCACAATGAACTGGCTATTAATTTTTAAAAAATATTTACTTATTTGGCTGTGTTGGGTTTTAGCTGAGGCACGCAAGAGTTTTAGCTGTGGCATGTGAACTCTTAGTTGTGGCATGTGGGACCTAGTTCCCTGACCAGGGATCAAAGCTGGGCCCCCTGCATTAGGAGTACGGAGTCTCAGCCACTGGACCACCAGGGAAGTCCCTAAACTGGCTATTAATTTTAATGCATGTAACTTGCAAAACTACTAATTTCTGAGTGTCGGCTCTAAGTGGCAAATCATGAAGTTAAACTTTGTGCATGTGTGCACGCTGCTCACTCAGTTGAGTCCGACTCTTTGGGACCCAATGGACTGTAGCCCACCAGGCTCCTCTGCCCATGTGATTTGCCAGACAAGAATACTGGAGTGGGTTGCCATTTCCTTCTTCAGGGAATCTTCCTGACCCAGGGATCAAACTGGAGTCTCCTGCATCTCTTGCATTGGTAGGTGGATTCTTTACCTTTGAGCTACCTGGGAAGTCTGGTGGTTAAACTTTGATCATTTTATAATTAAAAAATTCTCTATAATACATTCCAAAACAGCAATAATAGCTATCTCCATTGCTGGTAGTACTTTAAGTTACTCTGATTCATATATTTCCTTCTTCTAAGGCTTTTCATATTTTGAAGCAGATCATATAAAGATAAAATCATATTCTGTAGATGAAAATCATTTGGATGATTTAGAAGAACATATATACAACCCAGTTTAATAAACAGTTGATGCTACTACAAGCCAGGTACTCTTCAAGACAAGGAAACTACAAATCCTATAATTTTGCCTCAAATGAGCTAACAGTGTAAGTAGGCAGAGAAAAGAATATTTTTTATATCAAGGAAGGCACCCCAGAGAGCAGGACTGCCAAACCCAGTGTGGAATGGAGTAGAAGCACTGGCTGCTGAAAGAAAGGGAAGATGCCTTGTGGATAAAGAGAGCTAGGCAGGAGGTGGCCTGGGAGGTATGAGGAGCTCCTGGGAATTTGGTGTTATTTCAAAGTCAAGTGTGGAGAGAGGCTTCTAGGTGCTACCACTAAAGGGGTGGGGAAGAGGCAACAGCATCAGAGAATCCCTGAGCGGCTTCAGTGGGGGTGAGGGGGACTCAGTCAGGTTTACACTGTGGGCATATCACTGTGGAGGACAGAGCTGGGGAAGCAAGACCAAAGCCAGGCAGAGCAGGTAGCAGGGCTCTGCAGAGAGATTTCAGAAGAGAATCAGTGAGGCTGTAAATGAAGGCAGCTCAAAGGCTTATGTGACTACCCATGACCACAAATCTATGGGTTCGATCTGAATGTAAGTTATCTTTATTTCTTTTTTAAAATTTATTTATTTCTTTTTGGTGCTGGGTCTCTGTTGCTGTGTGGACTTTTCTCTAGGTGTGGGGAGCAGGGGCTACTCACTGTTGTGGCTTCTCTTGCTGTGGAGCCTCATGTGGGCTCAGTACTTGTGGCTCCCGGGCTCTAGAGCACAGGCTCAAAAGTTGTGGTGCACGGGCTTAGTTGCTCCACAGCATGTGGGATCTTCCCCGATTAGGGATTGAACCTGCATCTCCTGCACTGGCAGGCAGATTCTTTACCACTGAGTCACAAGGGAAGTCCATAAGTTATCTTTAAATCCTGTTCTTTTCTGTATCCCTGTGCAATTATAAATTCTGGCCAAAGCTGACAACAGATCCTACATTCAGTTTTATTAGGTAATTACGGACCTTAAAAAGAAAAAAGGACTATTTATTAATGTATACTAAGTACCCAAAATGTTTAGGTTATCACAGAAAACAAGCAAAGCTCCTGACTGTAGGAACTTACAAAATAAATGAGGTAAAAAAGAATAAATCAATTCATTCAACTGGGGTATACAGGGGTATACTGGGGGGGCACTTCTGGGCCTTGATGAAAATCACATTCTAGTGACAGTTCCTTTTAGAACATAATTTTTACATCCACCTTTCTTTTTCTGACAAGTTTACTGTGATACAAGTGAGCAGAGAAGCTCTCCAGAGGCAAGTGGGCAATTCTAGGTGATAACCAGGAACCTGGAGTAAAATAAATAGAAGCCTGAGTCAGGGGAAAACTTGCTTGAATGGGACAATAACAGACCAGAGAAAAATCCCAAAAGATGGCATGGATGGCAGTAGCTGAGGAAGAGTGGAACTGCTTTGAACATAGCTTGGATTTGACAGATTGAAATTATAACTGCTTATTTCTTAAACAACAGTTTTAATCTTTGTAAAAGTAATGACTGTAGAAATAAGACATGACTGCTGGGAAAAAAAAAGAGAAAGAGAAAATATAAAGAGGAAAAAAAGATCATACCCAGAGACAGAATCAATATGAAGATTTTTCCCCTTTTTGACTTTCAACACATACATAAAGATACACATAAATAAGACATGGGGAATTTTGCAAATATTTATCAATTTTTAAAACAAAAGTGAGACAATTATAGTTTATTATCTGCCTTTTCCACTTAAGATAGGAAAACACCTTTTCATAAAAATAAAAATAAATGGCGTACATCCTAGATACAATCTGTGGACATACCAAATTTACTTTTTCAGCTCTTTACTAAGGCACATTAAAGCTCTATGATAAGAAAGGTGCATAAAGGAAGCAAGCAGCAAGCAAATAATAAAACCGACTTCAGCTGTGGCAGTATTTTCAATATTTTAAAGGTGGAAAGAGGTAAGACATGGAAGCTCATGAGATTTTAGTGTTCCAGACACAAGATGAATAATGTCTGATTCTGAATTCTTTGTGGATGAAGAATTTCCAAAAGGGAAGCAGGAAAAAAAAAGAAAAGACTGCAGCCCAACACACACTAAAAATGAAGTAATTTCAAATCTTCACATCTGCAGAACAGATAGAATGTCAAAGACAGCACCCAGACAACTAAAAGCAGTGGGTGGACTGCCAGGGAAAAACCAAGTGCCATTCTGGTGACCATCCATAACCACGGCTTTCCCAGGAAGTGACACACTGTGCTCTAACACAAAGCACACTGAACCTTTCTCATAAGATGCTAGGCCACCTTAAGACTTCATGGACCCTCTTCAGGTCTGCTTCCTCCAGCGCTGGCTGGGCTCCGTGAATTACAAACAAAGCTCGTCAGAGTTCCCTTGGAAGCTGCCAATACTAGCCATTTCCCACTCCAATTAGAATAGCTCTGCTGTTATCTGCTTTACTGGGTTGGCCAAAAAGTTCCTTCCATTTTTAAGTAAAAATAAAAGACGCAGTTTTCATTTTCACCAAGAACTTCATTGAACAATGTATTCACTGTTTGTTCCACTACCTTCTGCCATTTTTCAGGCATCTTCATAATTCCATCTTCACAAAACTTTTTCTCTTTTTGAGCAAAGAACTGTTCCAGGTGCTTTTTACAGTCTTTTAGGGAACTGAAATTTTTCCACTAAGAGAATTTTTTAAAGACCGAAATACATGGAAATCTGAAGTTGCAATATCTGGTGAATATGGTGGATGAATCAGAATTTCCCAGTCAAGCTGTAACCGTTTTTGCCTGATTATCAAAGAAACATGCAGTCTTGCTTATCCTGATGAGAGATTATGAGCTTCTTTTAACAAATTTTGGACACTTATCATCGACTGCTGCTTTCAGTTGGTCTAACTGGGAGCAGTACCTGCTGGAATTAATCATCTGGCTTTCTGGAAGGAGCTCATAACAGAGGACTCCCTTCCAATCCCACCATATACACAACATCACCTTCTTTGGATGAAGACTGGCCTTTGGTGTGGTTGGTGGTGGTTCATTTCGCTTGCCCTGTGATCTCTTCTGTTCCACATTATTGTACAGTATTTACTTTTCATCACCTATCACAATTTGTCCTTAAAAATGGAATGTTTTGGTTATGTTTCAGTAGAGAATCACATGTGTTAATATGGTTAAGAAGTTCTTTTTTGCTTAACTTATGTGGAATCCAAACATCAGAGCAATTTAACATAACCAAGCTGGTGTAAATGACTTTCAAATGTTTATTGATTTGGATATTTTGACTAAGTTGGCTATCTCCCTTAGTGTAGTGTTGATTGTTCTTAATTAATGTCTCAGTTTGATTGCTATCGACTTCAACTGTTCTACCATAAAGCATTGTCCAGCAAAGAATCTCTAGCACGCAACTTTGCAAAAGACTTTTGACATATTCAGGCTTCCCTTATAGCTCAGTTGGTAAAGAATCCACCTGCAATGAGGCGACCCCGGTTTGATTCCTGGGTTGGGAAGATCTGCTGGAGAAGGGATAGGCTACCCACTCCAGTCTTCTTTGGCTTTCCTTGTGGCTCAGCTGGTTAAGAATCTAGCCACAATGCGGGAGACCGGGGTTCAATCCCTCGGTTGGGAAGATCCCCTGGAGAAGGGAAAGGCTACCCACTCCAGTATTCTGGCCTGGAGAATTCCATGGACTGTATAGCACATGGAGTCGCAAAGAGTCAGACACGACTGAGTGACTTTCACTTTTCACTTTGACATGTTCGATCAGTCACAGCAACTTCTCTATATGCTGCACAAATCTTTCCTTACATTTGTGTTTTTACGTTTTTGAAATAATAAAGCATAATATGCTAAAAATATTGCTTTTCTTCCATTTTCAATATTAAAATGGCTACACAAAAATTCACCAATTTTGATAAGTTTTCTAAAAAATGTGTGCTGATATGACAGCTGTAACAATACAACCTAACAAAATTGTGCTGTATGAAGTTAAATACACTAAGCCCTACTAGAGCCATCTTACAGAAAAAAACTGAATGAACTCTTTGGCCAACCCAATATATATTGGATGAATCTCTAAAAAATATTTTATTTGAAAAAATACAAATAGCTCAAAATTATTCTTAAAAACCATGTGATTAAAAAAATAACATTCACCATTCAGATTGTTAATCACAAAGGTAAAATATAAATTTATAATGAAGGGATCTGAAAGTCACCACCATAACACCTTAAGTTAAACTTAGAATCACTAATGGTGGGGTAATCAGATAATATGTACCTCCCAACTGGATGCAATATGAAGCCTGAATATCATGCATGGATTTTTCTTGCCCAGAATATTTAGCTTTAATCAAACTTTCAGATTTAACATTCAATTATAGGAAATATAGGCAATAGAGAAATAAGTTTTAAACCACCATAGGTAAACAGAGAAATTCATGATATGGCTCATTCTGTAAGACAACTGGCCAGGTCTCTTCAATAAGTCAGTATCATGAGGGAAAAAGCACAGGTGTGGAGCTTGGTTGGGGGGAAGGGGGTGTGGTGAAAAGAATATCAACTATAAAGGCTCTGAGGTGGGAACATGTCTTGAATATTTTAGCAAGGTGAGAATGCCAGTGTGACTAGACTTTGACATTTACTGAGTGAGATAGGAAGCTACTAAGGAATTTTAAGCAGAGAAATTACATGATCTGACTTACTTTTAAAACAAGACCATTTTAGTTGCTCTTATGGGAACAGACTACAGGGAACAAGGGTAGAAGTAGGGAGAACAAAAAAGGGGGCCAAAATTGCCTAGAATATTCCAGGCAAAAGATGATGTTGGCTTGAACCAAGTGACAGTAGAGGAAGGGTGAAGTCAGATTCTGGATACACTTTGAAACAAGAGCCAATGGGACACATATGAGGGCTTTGTGGAAAAGAGAGGTCAAGGGTGAATCTCAGGGTTGATTTTTTTAAAACCATTGTTTGTTTTCCTGAACAACTGGAAGAAGAAAACTGAGATAATTCAGACTGGGAAGACTGCAGGAAGAACCAATTCATTGGTGGGAGATGAAGCAGTGGTGGCAAGAAGGTTAGTAATTCAATTTTGGCTGTTACTTTTGAGGTGCCTACTAGACATTCAGATAAAGATGTGCAGAATGCTGTTAGAGAATTAAACCTAGACTTCTGGGGAGAGATTTAGGCTGGTATAAATCCGAGACTCATATTTAAAGCCTTGAGACTAGATGAGATCACCAAGGGAGGGAATATAGAAAGAAAAGAAATACATATATATCCTATAATAAATCTTATTCTTTAAGATTCTATAGAAATCTACGTTTCTATATAGAAACAGAATAAGAAAGAATCAACCAAGGCTAAGCCTAGGTGCTGTTCAATAGAACTGTCTGAGATGATGAAATATTTTATATATCTGTGCCATTTATATGGCTATTGAGCACCTGAAATATGGCTAATGCAACTGAATAGTCGAAAATTTAAATTAAGTAGCTACATGAGCTAATGGCTACAGTCGAGTAGTAGCTACAGTACCTAGAGTCTTAGGGAATGAAGCGGAATCAGCAGAGAAGACAGAAAAGAAGTGATCAGAGAGGGAGGAATTGTGAGACAGTTCTCCATGGGTCTCTCATGTTTCTGTACACATTGCAAGCAAGGCACTGCCTGTCTTGATAATCAGTGATAAGATATTTTATATAATATGACAGTTCCATATGATCTTTTTCAAGAATGTCTGTATAGCAAAAAACCTTGAACACTTGATACTGCCTCCCTCTGGAGCAAAGAGAAGGCATGCTAATTGTCCATCATAAAAGATTTGCATTCTCTAAGATCAGGCTTCCTTTCTAATAACACATCCTACCATGCTGGTAGCTGTAGTTTGCCCCCTTTTGCACTGCCTCAGAGCGACTGAGGCTAAGGGAACCAGTACAAAAAGACTCCTATTGTGGCTACTACTATTGCTGTGTTTATTACAGACAATTTACCTGTCTCTGATCCAGAAGTCTTGTGCCTTCTACCACCCTTCATGAAACTAATGGCGTTTCTGTAGTGTAGTGGTTATCACGTTCACCTCACACCATTCAGAAACTGGCAAGCTAAACTGTTGGCTTACAAACAGGGTAAAATCTAAGATATTGAACAGCTCTTGACAAATATTTTAAAGTGAATAAGGTATTTCAAGAAGGAGAGAATGGTTAACTCTGTTCCTGAATGTTAAATCAGGTAAGTATAGAGAAATGTGTTGATGAAATTCGGGAAGCAGAAATATGATTGGCTTGAGTTAAAAAAACAAAAAGAAGAATGGGAAGACAGAAACTATCAATAGAATATAGACAACTCTTCCAAGTGAAGTTTAACTGAAATAAGGCAATAGTTAGAGAGGAAGGTGGAGTCGAGGAGAATTATTTTTAAGATGGGGCAATACAAGCATATTTTCATGTATAAGACAATGACTCAGAGAGGGTAAAACTGATATAAAAGAAAGAATTACAAAGCACTTAGTTAATAGGAAAGAAAGCAGAGTATATGGATACTATGGCAAAGAGTGGGTAGGTATGGTGGTGAAAACTTATGAAAGCTCTTTTTCTTCTGTTTCTTTTCTGAACTAAGAAGTAAGGTCAACAGCTGAAAGTGAAGAATAGGGAGGAGATGGTGAAACATGTAAGGAGACTGAAGACATGCAATAATCATCTAGGGGAAATGAAACAGAAAATGACTAGGGAAATCTAGTATGATTTGCCAGGCAGCATTATGGGCCCACTTGAGGTTATGATCATTAATTTGATAAGCACCCAGCCACATGGTTTTATAGGCATGGAACAAGCAAAGAAGTGGATTTAATCAGTGCTGTGGATTAGCCAGGTAAGGCTGCTGAAGTGAGAGGGAGGCAAAGGACCTGAGTGTGTATGCAAGGGAGGCATGATGATGATGATGACGATGGACTCCAAGCCTCTATTCTATCTCCAGAAATTGTAACCCACCCACTGAGCCCTATAGAACACATGTGTAGACATCAGCAAATTCCCCATATCTTGGATCTCTTCTCTGAAGCTTTCTTCAACTTCATCTACTTTCTTATTTAAAATGAATCTGGACTTTCCCCTGAGGATACTGCTTTCCCTGTAGTCCTCTTAGATGATGACTCTTTTCCACACCCTTCAAACATGAGGCCTGGTAGGAGCCCTTCTTGTTCTGCACTGCTTCTCTGCCTGCCCTCTCCCTAAATCCCCTGCTCTTAGTCACATACCATTCAATTCTACCACCCACCTGGCTTCCTTTTTGCAGGATTTAAGGCTCCCCAAAGTCACTCTCTTTCATTTCTTGATTTTAGCTTTTGGCTCACTGTCACTCCAACACTATTTCTAGCGTATTTCCTATTAATTTTGACAGTCAAACAGATAACCCATCTGACATCCTGGCCTCTTAGGTTCTTGACCTTTTCTCTACAATGTTAAATATACTGATCTTGTTCTCTACTCTATCTCAGCCACTTTCTCCCATGATCTTACCCTAAGCCTTTAGAACATCCAAAAGCATACTTTAAGAGCCACACATCTGAAGGAGTAGCATTTACCAAAAATGTGCTAGTGAGCTGAGAGTAAGTGGGCTTCCCTGGTGGCTCAATTGGTAAAAAATCTGCCTGCAATGCAGGAGACCTGAGTTTGATCCCTGGGTTGGGAAGATCCCCTGCAGAAGGGAATGGCAATCCACTCCAGTACTCTTGCCTGGAGAATTACAAGAACAGAGGAGCCTGGAGAGCTACAGTCCATAGGACCACAGAGTCGAACATGACTGAAGTGATTTTCACTTTCAGAGTAAGAACATCCTCTCCAGGACTCCACTGGCAAAGTCAAGAAGATGGTCATTCATCAGGCAAGAGACCATCCTCTGCAGGAATTATGCTACCATCATCAGCAGATAATGAGACAGCAAGAAAAAGAACTAGAAATACTTCTTTGAGGACTCTTATCACGGGCTTGTATTCCTTAGATGCAGGGGAGAGGTATGTGTGAATGCCTGGGAGGGAGAAGCAGAGGCATGCTGCTGTGTTGACTGATCCTTCTTGAACTGGACTTGCAAAGGGAAGATTAGTATTATCACTTAAAAAGTATTTATATGCTAGGTATTGTGTTGAGCATGTAAATGCATTTTCTAATTTATTTTTACGGCAGCACTGAACACAGTGTTACCTCTATTTCACAGATGAGTAAACTGAGGCTAAGTTAAAAAAAAAAACTTGCTCATATTACATACTTAGAAAGTGGAAAAACGGACTGAGCATAATTTTCTCTAACATCAAAGCCCCTCTGTCTTACACCATGTCCATATTAAAGCCAAAAGAGCTGAGATAAACAGTACTTGAGTCCCTGCCATAATTTCAGATTTCTCAACATATAGGGAAGGAAATATCTCAAATCTCAGCAGGAACAAGAAAGAGAAAAGAAGGCTGGAAGAACAGAAAGATGGAAGGATGGCAAGAAGGAAGGAAGAAGGGAAGGAGTGAAAAAGGAAGGATGGGCATAAATCTATAGAACACTGAAGTTCTTTGTAGTAACCTGGATAAAAAGAACAGAAAAGGTTCTTTTTATCTCAATTTTGTGTTTCAGAAACCTTGATAACTTAATAAATTTATTAGTGAATGATGAAATTGTGACACATAAAATAGCCAAACAAAATACATAAGATACATTAACAGAGTAAAATGTAGACCCTTAAGGACCAATGCATAATGTTAATGCTATCTATCTGAATTTTAGATCACAAGTATATCACCAAACTTTATAAGCATAATTAAGACAATGGGCCTATTCAATAATAAAGCTGAGAAATAATTAAAAGCATACATATACATGGCATCATATCCAGAAGCAGAACTATACACAAGACATGCCACAAAGTCAAGCATGTAGCTTAATTTTTTTCTTTAGAACAAGAGACCTATAAGATTAAATCAACAAAGGAAATGAAAAATGCAGAAGACTGTAAACATGAAAGAGCTACAAGCATCAGGGCAAGAAAAAAATTAATGTATTAACAAGTGTGAAATACGAGATCTGATTTGGAGGAAAAGAAATACAAAAGTTTAGTGCAAAGATTCTCTGAATAAAAGAAACTTGGAAATAATTTCCATTTACTCACAAGGTATTTATTAAGCATTTATAGCACTGCTAAGTTTCTCAGGAAGGGAGATGACAGGATTCAGGTGGCAGTGTGATGGATCAGGGAAGTAGAAGTAGAAATGAGTCAGAAAGCCACTGCAATTTACTCATCCTTATATCCCCAATGTGGAGCCAGTGCACAGCATAAAACAGGAATTCAGTGTTATTTTCTTAATATATGAACTGTTAGATGCTGCAGAGCACCCCAAAATTCAACTGGGGGAGAGGAACAGAGCAAATGGAAATATCTGGAACAGCCCAATTGAAATTTCTACTGGCAAGAAGGAAATGCAAATTATTTTGAACTGACAATTTTCAGTTTTCACGTGTCTCTCAAAAGAACCCAGTGCTTCCCCATTTCTTTGTTTGTGCCCTGGATACAGTTTTGATATCTTATTTATTGAGCCAATTGATCCCCTCTATTTAATCAACCTTAACGTATCTCAGTTGAAATCATACTATAAATAAGATCATTGGTTCACTTTTGCACAGATTGAGCAAATCTCTGAGCCTGCCCACTGGAAGAGTGCAGGAAGCACTTGTCTATCTTTAAGTCAATTTCAGGCAAAAGGCTGTGGTCTTCTGGGCTGCAGAGTAGTACCCAACTAAACAAAACAATCCTCGGGGCACAAGTCTGAGCCACCACGTCTAGTGGGTTCTATGGCCACAATTTCAGAAGAAAAAATTTTAACAGGTGTGTTTGGGAAAGTAGGGAGGTGGGAAAGAGGATGCTGAGATCAGACAGGAAAGCAGAGCTGAGAACCAGGTTCCAGGGGGAGACATAATGGGTGTCCAAACAAGAAGGCTAGAAGTGGTTATAGAGGTTGACCTCAGAGTCAGAAATCTGAGAACAGGAGACATGAGAATAAACAGAATTATTTGCTGTAACAGAACAAGTGAGATTGTTCAGGACTTGCTTTGTATTTGCTGGTCATACATATGGTTATGTTAGACTGAGCTGACAAGTCCAAGTCTAGGGCCACCACCAAGCCTGCCTCACCACCTGTCATTCAGCCTGAAGGACATGAGAACCTGAGACACTCCCAAAGTTCTTCATTCAGTTGGCATTCTACATGTGGGACTAAGGGCCCTCTGTTTCCCTGTAGATGAGGTCTAGCAAGCGTTTACTTGTTACTAATTCCTTACTGTATACACAGACAACCCAGTATAGCTGGTACACACACAACCGGAGTAACTTATGGGGGCAATAGATCTTTTTATAGATACCTTGGTAGGTGTTTGTAAGTCCATACAAGTGCAATGGCCATCTTGACATATTTGTTGGCCATAGCTAGGATATAAGCTCACTGTGCTCAGTCGCTCAGTCAAATCTGACTCTTTGCAACCCCATGGACTGTAGCCTGCCAGGCTCCTCTGTCCACAGGATTTTCCCAGCAAGAATACTGGAGTGGGTTGCCATTTCCTCCTCCAATAGGCTCACTAAGGCCTATCAACCCTATTGCCAAAACCTCTCTCAATTTTGACCACTTCTAATTAGAATCCTGCTAAAATCTTGGCCCAAATTACGCAGCTCTATCACCTGCACTACCATTATGGCCTTCTAACTGGTCTCTCTGCTTTCACTGCTGCTTCTCCATACTCCAGTAATTTTACAAACAGCACAATTAGAGCAATACAAATCAGTGAATCACACTCCTATTTAAAATGCTCCAATGGTTACCAGTCACCAAAAACAGACAGGAGCTGACTGTGGCTCAGATCATGAACTACTTCCTACAAAATTCACACTTAAATTGAAAAACATAGGGAAAACCACCAGGCCATTCAGGTATGACCTAAATCAAATCCCTTATGATTATACAGTGGAAGTGACAAACAGATTCAAGGGATTAAATCTGATAGAGCGCCAGAAGAACTAGGAATGGAGGTCTGTAACACTGTCTAGCAGACAGTGATCAAAACCATCCCCAAGAAAAAGAAACGCAAAAAGGCAAAATGGTTGTTTGAGGAGGCCTTACAAATAGCTGAGAAAAGAGAAGCAAAAGGCAAAGGAGAAAAGGAAAGATATACCCATCTGAATGCAGAATTCCAGAGAATATCAAGGAGACGTAAGAAAGCCCTTTTAAGTGAACAATGCAAAGAAATAGAGAAAACCAACAGAATGGGTAAGACTATGATCTCTTCAAGAAAATCAGAGCTACCAAGGGAACATTTCATGCAAAGATGGGCACAATAAAGGACAGAAATGGTATGGACCTAACAGAAGCAGAAGATATTAAGAAGAGGTAGCAAGAATGCACAGAACTATAAAAAAAAGATCTTCATAACCCAGATAACTACAATGGTTTGATCACTCATCTAGAGCCAGACATCCTGGAGTGTGAAGTCAAGTGGGCCTTAGGAAGCATCACTACAAACAAAACTAGTGGAGGTGTTGGAATTCCAGCTGAGCAATTCCAAATCCTAAAAGATGATGCTGTTAAAAGTGCTGCATATTGAGAATGTGCCAGCAAATTTGGAAAACTGAGCAGTGGCCACAGGACTGGAGAAGGTCAGTTTTCATTCCAATCCCAAAAAAAGGCAATGACAAATGTTCAAACTACCACACAACTTCACTCATTTCACATGCTAGCAAGGTCATGCTCAAAATTTTCCAAGCTAAGCTTCAATAGTATGTAAACCAATAACTTTCAGATGTACAAGGCAGAGGAACCAGAGATCAAACTGCCAACATCCGCTGGATCACAGAAAAAGCTAGAGAATTCCAGAAAAACATCTACTTCTGCTTCATTGACTATGCTAAAGCCTGTGAATGTGTGGATCACAACAAATTGTGGAAAATTCTTAAAGAGATGGGACTACCAGACCACTTGACCTGCTTCCTGAAAAACCTGTATTCAGGTCAAGAAGCAACAGTTAGAAAAGTCAGAACAACAGACTGATTCCAAATTGAGTGAGGAGTATGTCAAGGCTGTATATTGTCACCCTGCTTATTTAACTTGTATGCAGAGTACATCATATGAAATGCCAGGCTCGATGAAGCATAAGCTGGAATGAACACTGTCGAGAGAAATACCAATAACCTCAGATATGCATATGACACCACCCTTATGGCAGAAAGCAAAGAGGAATTAAACAGCCTCTTGGTGAAAGTGAAACAGGAGAGTGAAAAAGCTGGCTTAAAACTCGACATTCAGAAAACATGGTTAATGTAAGATCATGGCATCTAGTCCCATCACTTCATGGCAAATAGATGGGGAAGCAATGGAAACGGTCACAGACTTTATTTTCTTGGGCTCCAAAATCAATGTGGATGATGACTGTAGCCATGAAATTAAAAGACACTCACTCCTTGGAAGAAAAGCAATGACAAATCTAGACAGTGTATTAAAAAGCAAAGACATTATTTTGCCTACAAAGGTTCATATAGTCAAAGCTACGATTTTTCCAGTAGTCACGTAGAGACATTGAGAGCTGGATGATAAAAAAGACTGAGCGCCAAAGAATTGATGCCTTCATACTGGATTGCTGGAGAAGACTCGCGAGAGTCCCCTGGACTGCAAGGAAATCAAACCAGTCAATCCTAAAGGAAATCAACCCTGAATACTCACTGGAAGGACTGATGCTAAAGCTCCAATACTTGGGCCACCTGATGGGAAGAGCTGACTGATTGGAAAAAACCCTGATGCTGGGAAAGATTGAAAGCAGGAGGAGAAGGGCTGACAGAGAATGAGATGGTTTCATGGCACTACCGACTCAATGCACATGAGTTTGAGCAAACTTTGGGAGATGGTGAAGGACAGAGAAGTTTGGAGTGCTGCAATCCATGGGGTTGCAAAGAGTCAGACACGACTGAACGACTGAACAACAACAATGGTTACCTACTCCATTCTAAACAAAATCTACACTCCTCTCAGTTCAGTTCAGTTGCTCAGTCGTGTCCGACTCTTTGCGACCCCATGAATCACAGCATGCCAGGCCTCCCTGTCCATCACCAACTCCCGGAGTCCACCCAAACACATGTCCGTCGAGTCGATGATGCCATCCAGCCATCTCATCCTTTGTCATCCCCTTCTCCTCCTGTCCTCAATCTTTCCCAGCATCAGGGTCTTTTCCAATGAGTCAGCTCTTCGCATCAGGTGGCCAGAGTATTGGAGTTTCAGCTTCAACATCAGTCCTTCCAATGAACAACCAGGACTGATCTCCTTTAGGATGGACTGGTTGGATCTCCTTGCAATTCAAGGGACTCTCAAGAGTCTTCTCCAACACCACAGTTCAAAAGCATCAGTTCTTCAGCACTCAGCTTTCTTTATAGTCCAACTCTCACATCCATACACGACCACTGGAAAAACCAGAGCCTTGACTAGACGGACCTTTGTTGGCAAAGTAACGTCTCTGCTTTTTAATATGCTGTCTAGGTTGGTCATAACTTTCCTTCCAAGGAGTAAGCGTCTTTTAATTTTATGGCTGCAGTCACCATCTGCAGCGATTTTGGAGCCCAGAAAAATAAAGTCAGCCACTGTTTCCCCATCTATCTGCCATGAAGTGATGGGACCAGATGCCATGATCTTAGTTTTCTGATTGTTGAGCTTTAAGCCAACTTTTTCACTCTCCTCTTTCACTTTCATCAAGAGGCTCTTTAGTTCTTCTTCACTTTCTGCCATAAGGGTGGTGTCATCTGCATAGCTGAGGTTATTGATATTTCTCCCGGCAATCTTGATTCCAGCTTGTGCTTCCTCCAGCCCAGCGTTTCTCATGATGTACACTGCATAGAAGTTAAATTAGTAGGGTGACAATATACAGTCTTGACGTACTCTTTTCCTATTTGGAACCAGTCTGTTGTTCCATGTCCAGTTCTAACTGTTGCTTCCTGACCTGCATACAGGTTTCTCAAGAGGCAGGTCAGATGGTCTGGTATTTCCATCTCTTTCAGGATTTTCCACAGTTTATTGTGATCCACACAGTCAAAGGCTTTGGCACAGTCAATAAAGCAGAAATAGATGTTTTTCTGGTACTCTCTTGCTTTTTTGATCATGGCTAAATATAGCTCCAGAATCTACTTACCACTTTGCTGACCTCATTTTGTTCTGTTCTTCTTTGGCCTCTGTTTTGTTTCCTCCAATCAACATTTCTTCCTTGACCAAGGTCCCATTTCATTACTCTCTACTGTTCCCTGATAGCTCAGTTGGTCAAGAATCCACCTGCAATGCAGGAGACCCTGGTTCAATTCCTGGGTCAGAAAGATCTGCTGGAGAAGGGATAGGCTACCTACTGCAGTATGCTTGGGGTTCCCTTGCTCAGCTGGTAAAAGAATCTGCCTGCAATGCAGGAGACCTGGGTTCAATCCCTGGGTTGGGAAGATCCCCCGGAGAAGGGAAAGATTACCCATTCCAGTATTCTGGCCTGGAGAATTCCATGGACTGCATAGTCAATGGGGTCGCAAAGAGTCAGACACGACTGAGCGGCCTTCACTTTCACCCCATTACTCAGTTTATTGTCTGTATCAGCACTTATCAGTATCTGTAATTATTTTATTTATTGTTTACATATTTACTATATTTATCCCTGCAATAGAATGTAACCTCCACAGAGGCAGGGGTCTTGTTTGCTTGTTCATTACAGTATCCCAACACCAGTACAGTGCTTGGTACAGAGGAAGAACTTAATGAGGAAGTGAAGGAAGTAATCTGGTAATATACTACCATTTCTGATTCTTCAGATGAGACCTGGACTGGGAACAAAGTCACCTTTTAAAACTAGTTTTTGGTTTTTTTTTAAACTGGTTTCAGGAGGGATGACTGACACCGTCTAGAATGAGGTGGCCCTCTTGGACACTTCTGATAACTGCTTAGCCTAACCTTCATTTTATCAGATAAAGAGGTTTAGCACATGCCCTGTATCTAAGACTAGCATCCCTGGCCCATATGACAAAATACTGAGAGACAGTGTACAGAAGAAAATCCACTAGAGCTGCATGATCCAGCACCACTCCCTCTAATATATACTGAGAAAGACTGCCTGCCAAAAGCAGGACTGATTATTCTTATACCATTGCTAGGAAAGCTCCTTCATAAAAGTCTACTCATCAACAGATTTCTGGTTCACCAATAAGGGGGTCGTGTACCACCCTGATCTCCAAACTTAAGTAACACATGTCCAAATCCTACAGAATGCATTCCTGTACAAGTATTTTCATACTGAAGCATCTGAAAACATTCTGCCAACTAGGTCTTGGTCCTTTAAGAAAAGTGACACATCCACACTGATAAATGGTACCATTAACAAGTACTTAACCAGTACTTCTGGTTAACCATTAACCATTAACCAGTACTTCTGCTGGTTAGTACTGTCACTCTGTATATCTACCCCTGGCAGTGCTCCTCCTTATGAATGCCCTTGCTACTATTCACCTATACTATGCATGAGGGGCTCAAGACAATCCCAACCCCATTACTTTGGAGTGGAAGGACCAGGACATTTGAATGCTGGTGCTTACCAAGCTTGGTGAGCTGGATGGAACTTAATGGAGCTTTCCAGTCTGATCTGTCATCTGCTTAAACAAACTTTTATCATGACTGTAGCTGGGAAACAGACTTTAGACCAAGGTATCTATCTACACCTTGACAGACATTATACTACAGGTCTTACGGAAATTTTTGGCTATATTTCTAAAGTTTTAATCATTTACTTTATCTCGTCTCCCAGGGCCCTCATTCCTGTTAGATGGGAAGCAGTTGTAAAGATTATTGGGACAACAAAGTTGAATAGGGTTATAGAATGGACAGTGGGTGGTTCATTTTGTAAACTGACCTAACTGATTTTTTTTAAACTGAAGCAGAGGTGATTTACAATGTTGTGTTACTTTCAAGTGTACAGCAAAGTGATTCAGTTACACATACACATGCATGTTGTCACTTTAGTAGTGTCCGACTCCTTGTGACCCTACGGACTGTAACCTGCCAGGCTCCTCTGTCTATGGGATTCTCCAGGCAAGAATACTGGAGTGGGTTGCCATGCCCCTTTCCAGGGAATCTTTCCAACCTAGGGATCAAACCCACATCTCTCATTTCTCCTTCAATGGCAGGCAAGTTCTTTACCACAAGCACCACCTGGGAAGCCCCTATATGTACATATATATATACAAACATATATATTCTTTTTCAGATTCTTTCTCCTTATAGGTTACTAAAAAATACTGAGTATAATTCTCTGTGCTATACAGTAGGTGCTTAGTGGTTATGTATTTTATATAAAGTAGTGTGTATATGTTAATTTCAAACTCCTAATTCATCCCTACTCCCTCTTTTCCTTTTGGTAACCATAAGGTTTTCTATGTCTATGGGCCTATTTCTGTTTTGTATGTAAGTTCACTTATATCATTTGTTTTTATTTTCTTTCTTTTTAAAAAATATTTTAAAATTTAAGTATACATGGTTTACAACTTTGTGTTTGTTTTAGGTGTACAGCAAAGTGATTCAGTTACACATATATATTCATTGGTACCTTTTTTTAGATTCCAAATATAAGTAATATCATGGACTATTTATCTTTCTCTGACTTCACTTAGAATAATTTCTAGATCCATCCATGTTGCTGCAAAGGACATTATTTCATTCTTTTTAATGCTGAGTAATATATCACTGTGGCTTCCCAGGTGGCTCAGTGGTAAAGAATGTGCCTGTCAATGTAGGAGACGTAGGTTCAATCCCTGGGTTGGGAAGATCCCCTGGAGGAGGAAATGGCAACTCACTCTAGTATTCTTGCCTGGAAAACCCCATGGACAGAGGAGCCTAGCAGGCTAGAGTCCATGGGATCGCAAAGAGTTGGATACGACTTAGCAACTGAGTATGCACACAACATTCCACTGTAGGTATATGTATATATACATATACACACATATTATATCTCCTTTATCCATTCACTCTCGATAGACATTTTGGTTGCTTCCATGTCTTGGCTACTGTAAACAGTGCTGCAGTGAACACTGGGGTGTGTGTATATTTTCAAATTACAGCTTCTTTCTGGATATATGCCCAGGAGGGGGACTGCAAGATCGTATGGTAGCTCTATGTTTAGTTTTTTAAGGAACCTCTGTACTGTTCTCTATAGTGGCTACATCTTCACATTCCCACCAACAGTGCAGGAGGGTTCCTTTTTCTCTACACTCTCCAGCATTTATTATTTGTAGACTTTTTGATGATGGTCATTCTGACTGGTGTGAGGTGATACCTTACTGAAGTTTTGATTTGCAATTTTCCAGTAATTAGCAATGTTGAGTATCTTTTCATGTGCTTTTTGGCCATCTGAATGTTCTTTTTGGTGAAATGTCTGTTTAGATTTTCTATCCATTTTTTTGACTGGGTTGTTTTGTTGTTTGGTTTTTTTGATATCAAGCTGTATGTATATTTTGGATGTTAATCCCTTGTCAGTTGCTTTGTTTGCAAATATTTTCTCCCATTCTGAGGGCTGTCTTTTGTTTTATGTTTTCTTTTGCTGTGCAAAACTTTTAAGTTTAAATAGGTCCCATTTTGTTTTGTTTGTTTTTGACTTCCATTACTCTAAGAGATGGATCCAGAAAGATACTGCTGAGATTTATGTAAACTGGCCTAATCTTCCTAGGAAGATTACACTTAGGAGACTATTACACTCTTTATTTTTTTGTGTGGGGGCATACAAATTTTATAATCCCCTCTTGTTCTCAGAGCTCAGGGCACTAATCCATTCCTTCTCAAACTGGTCTTCTCTCCTATATACTGAACAAGAGATATAGGAGAACATCCTATAGATGTTCTCTATAGAACAGCCTGCTTCTTAGAGACTTGCCTTCTTCACAGGCTAGGTGGGACAACTTTATGAGTCACATGCTTTCAAATTTCTGGTCAAGTTTAGTTGGGACACTGACTCAAGGTAGGACAACCTTGTTTTCTCTACTGGGGACTTGGAATTAAAGCACTGAAACATTGTCAATTAGCTGAGAGCTCTGGATCTTAAAGTTTAAGAACTGAAGGCTGTAACAAAAAGCCAGTTGGACAGAATAATCCTTATTTTACCTTTTTCTTATTTTTGAGTGTTTAAATCTTCCTTTTTAGAACACTGCTTGGGGGCATTCATAATGAGTAACAAGGCTGGAGAAGCTGGGGTTAAGCAAAAAGAGTACGTATAATACAGAAAGAGTAGTATGCTCAGCTCAGCTTCTAAAATTACAGTGAACTGATATGCTCCCTGTATATTTTTACTATAAATAACCTTTTTACTAATATATCTTTAAGTGGATATTTATTCCTTATAGCTAATCATTTTCTATGACACTGAAACGTATACCTTCACTGATATTCTGTCTCTACTTTTCTTTCAGCTCGAGCTTTCGTAATACTCTACTGCCTTCCCTTTCCCCGTCTTTCTTCATTTAATCTGTAACCAAAAAACTTCACAGTGTGTAATGGATACTTAACATTTGTTTTCTTTTTTTTTTAACCAGCCTAGAATCTTTTGGACATTGTAATTTTTTATTATAATGGGGCAGTTGTGCAATACATGTATCCATCTGCCCAGTTTTAAGACCAAAGTGACAACGTGTATTGAAAGAGGGGAAACTATTACCCTTCTGAAAGTGAGCAGCAATGCTGTGCTCTTCAGTTAAATGGCCACATCACATGACACATCCTGTCCCTACATTCGGATGATGGTACATGTCTTTTCCAGGCTGGCCATTCTGGATCCAGGCACAATCTGACATCAATCAGTACAATTTCAGTGACCAGGCCTACACATTATTTTGATAATTTGGAGGTTTAGTTTTTAATTATCAAGGTAGAAAATGGTTTTACGTACTCTTTTGAGAGAAGTTCTCAGCAAACATATACTGCAGATATTTATCACCAATAAACAAAAAGTCAATTGGATAGAATAATCCTTAAATTTTTTTCACATTTTCAAATGTTTAAATCTTTCCTTTTTAGAATTTTAAGTATCTAAACAGAGTATGATCAATTATTGATATAATAAACATCCAGCTGTCTGTAGCATCTAGTTGTATAGTAAGTTGAAAATGAATTCTTTTTAGAGCAAACCACTTCCTTATTTCACACCACATGGAAACCCACAATTGACAATCCATTTTAGAAATGAAAGCATCTTAATTTGATTAGACCCTTTCTATGTTTCTCTTATCTTTCCCTTGCTATTAGTATTTGTACTTAGTTAACAAACTTGAAATTATTTTCTATGCAGTAGCTTTAGGAATAGGAAATAGCAAATGCCAATTATATACATATATGAATACATATATGATTTTAAACTAAGGCATGTTGGCTAATGTTTTTGTGTTTAAAATAATTGAAAAACCTTTATATCTTGAAATAATTATAGATTTCCAGAAGAACTGAAAAAAGAATATAGAGAATTCCCTTATACCTTTCACCCAGCTTCCTTTAATCATGTAATTTTTTAAGTATTAGAAACATCTTGGTATTTCACAAAAATTTTGATCAGATGAATGCAAATTACATATTTCATAAAAGCATCTTGAAACAGTTTTACAGAATTATCATTTTTCATATGCCTCATTAATTTACAATATTCTGACATGTGTTTCACACATGTTCCATCTTTAACCAACAGTCTACTATGACTACAATTTAAACTATACTTACAACTAAGACCAACATTTAATAACAGTATAATGGTCCTTCTTAAACTCTTCCAAAACATAGAAGAAGAGGGACTACTTCCAAACTCACTTTATTATTTAAAAAAATTTTATTGGAGTATAGTTGATTCACTTTGCTATATACCTGAAACAAATAGAAAAGTGAATCCGTTATAAATATATATACTTAAAAAATTTTTTTTCCCATATAGGCCATTACAGAGTATTGAGTAGAGTTCCCTGTGCTATACAGTAAGTAGGTCCTTATTGTGTGTGTGTTAGTCGCTCAGTCATGTCTGGCTCTATGCGACCCCATGGACTGTAGCTTACCAGGCTTCTCTGTCCACGGGATACTCCAGGAAACAATACTGGAGTGGACTGCCAACCCTCCTCCGGGGGATCTTCCACACCCAGGGACTGAACCTGGGTTTCCTGCATTGCAGGCAGACTATTTATCATCTAGCCACAAGGGAAGCTCCAGGTCCTTATCAGATATCTCTTTTATATACAGTAGTGTGTATATGTCAGTCTCAATCTCCCAATTTATTCCTTCCCCCAATTCCCTATTAACCATAAGTTTGGTTTCCACATCTGTGACTGTACTTCTGTTCTATAAATAAGTTCATTTATATCATTTTTTTTAAGATTACACATATAAGTGCTAACATATGGTATTTGTCTTTCTCTCAAAGTAAGTATTTGACTTACTTCACTTGTATGACAATCTCTAAGTCCATCCATGTTGCCACAAATGGCATTATTTTGTTCTTTTTAATGGCTGAGTAATATTCCACTGTATATATGTACAACATTTGCCTTATCCATTCCTCTGTCAATGACATTTAGGCTGCTTCCATGTCCTGGCTATTGTAAACAGTGCTTCAATGAACACTGGAATGCATGTATTTTTTCAAATTATGGTTTTCTCCAGGTATATACCCAAGAGTGGGATTGATGGGTCACATGATAGTTCTATGTTTAGTTTTTTAAAAGAACTCCATTCTGTTCTTCAGTGGCTGTACCAGTTTACATTCCCACCAACAGTGTAGGAGGGGGGGTTTCCCTTTTCTCACTCTTTCTAGCATTTATTTTTTGTAGATTTTTTTTTGATGATGGCCATTTGATCATCGAAAAAGCAAGAGAGTATCAGAAAAACATCTGTTTCTGCTTTATTGACTATGCCAAAGCCTTTGTGTGGATCACAATAAACTGTGGAAAATTCTGAAAGAGATGGGAATACCAGACCACCTGACCTGCCTCTTGAGAAACCTGTATGCAGGTCAGGAAGCAACAGTTAGAACTGGACATGGAACAGACTGGTTCCAAATAGGAAAAGGAGTACGTCAAGGCTGTATATTGTCATCCTACTAATTTAACTTCTATGCAGTGTACATCATGAGAAACGCTGGGCTGGAGGAAGCACAAGCTGGAATCAAGATTGCCGGGAGAAATATCAATAACCTCAGATATGCAGATGACACCACCCTTATGACAGAAAGTGAAGAAGAACTAAAGAACCTCTTGATGAAAGTGAAAGAGGAGAGTGAAAAAGTTGGCTTAAAGCTCAACATTCAGAAAACTAACATCATGGCATCCAGTCCCATCACTTCATGGCAGGTAGATGGGGAAACAGTGGAAACAGTGTCAGACTTTATTTTTCTGGGCTCCCAAATCACTACAGATGGTGACTGCAGCCATGAAATTAAAAGACGCTTACTTCTTGGAAGGAAAGTTATGACCAACCTAGACAGCATATTAAAAAGCAGAGACATTACTTTGCCAACAAAGGTCCGTCTAGTCAAGGCTATGGTTTTTCCAGGGGTCATGTATGGATGTGAGAGTTGGACTATAAAGAAAGCTGAGTGCCGAAGAATTGATGCTTTTGAACTGTGGTGTTGGAGAAGACTCTCGAGAGTCCCTTGAATTGCAAGATCCAACCAGTCCATCCTAAAGGAGATCAGTCCTGGGTGTTCATTGGAAGGACTGATGTTGAAGCTGAAACTCCAATACTCTGGCCACCTGATGCGAAGAGCTGACTCATTGGAAAAGACCCTGATGCTGGGAAAGACTGAGGGCAGGAGGAGAAGAGGACGACAGAGGATGAGATGGCTGGATGGCATCACCGACTCGACAGACATGGGTTTGGGTGGACTCAGGGAGTTGGTGATGGACAGGGAGGCTTGGCGTGCTGTGGTTCATGGGGTCGCAAAGAGTCAGACATGAATGAGTGACTGAACTGAACTGATTCTGACAAATGTGAGGTGATACTCACATTGTTGTTCTGATTTACATTTCTCTAACAACTAGCGATGCCAAACATCTTTTCATGTGCTTCTTGGCCATCTGTATGTCTTTGGAGAAGTATCTATTTAAATCTTCTGCCCATTTTTGATTAGGTTATTTTGGTCTTTTAAAAATATTTGAGCTGCATGAGCTATTTGTATACTTTGGAGATTAATCCCTTGTCAGTAGTTTTGTTTGCAAATATTTTCTCCCATTCTGAGAGTTTTCTTTTTGTTTTGTTTATGGTTTCTTTGCTGTATAAAAGTTTTCAAGTTTAATTAGATCCCATCTGTTTTTATTTTTATTTTCATTCCTCTGGGAGATAGATTAAAAAAACACTTTGCTGTGATTTACGTCAAAGAATGTTCTGTCTATGCTTTCCTATAAGAGTTTTATAGTGTCCAGCCTTACATTTAGATCTTTAATCCATTTTGAGTTTATTTTTATGTATTAAGAGAGTGTTCTAACTTCATTCTTTTATATGGTTCAGTTTCCTCAGCAATACTTATTGAAAAGACTATCTTTTCTCCACTGTATATTCTTGCCTCCTTTGTCATAGATTAGGTGACCATAAGTGCATAATCAAACTCATTTTACAAGGCCAGCATTACATGTAATTCAACTTGGCAACACCACTATAAAAAAAAGAAAATTAGAGACCAATATCCTTGATGAACAAATACAAGATGAAAATCCTCAACAAAGTATTAGCAAACCAAAATCAACAATACAGCAAAAGAATCATATACCATGGTCAAGTGGAATCTATTCCAGGGATGTAAGGATGGTTTAACACCCACAAATCAATCAACATGACACACCACATTAACAAAATGGAGGATAAAAAGCATATGATCATCTCAATAAATGCAGAAAAGGCATTTGACAAAATTCACGAGCCATTCATGATTAAAACTCTCAACAAACTGGGAGAAGAAGAAATGTAAATCAAAATAAGAAAGACCATATATGACAAACCCACAGCTTGTATGAGACTCAATGGTAAAAAGTTGAAAGCTTCTCCTCCAATATCAGGAACAAGTAAAGGATGCCCACTCTTACAACACGTATTCAACACAGTATTTGAAGTCCTAGCCAGAGCAATTAGGAAGGAAAAAAAATAAAGCAATCCAAATCAGAAAGGATGAAATAAAACTGTTTCTATTTATAGATGACATGGTATTATATATAGAAAACTCTACCAAAAAACTGTTACGACTAATAAACAAATTCTGTAAACTTTGCATGATACACAAACAATATACAAAAATCAGTTGCATTTCTATTTGCTAATAATAAACTATGAGAAAGAGAAATCAAGAAAAAAATCACATTTACACTTGCATTAAAAAGAATAAAATATCTAGGAATAAATTTTACCAAGGAGGTAAAAGATGGGTACACTGAAATACTGTAAGACACTGACGAAAGAAACTGAAGACACAAATAAATAGAAAGATATTCCATGCTCATGGATAAGAAGAATTAATATTGTTTAAATATCCATATTACCCAAAGCAACTTACAGATTCATTGCAATCCTTATCAAAATTGCAATAGAATTTTTCACAGAAACAGAACAAAGTGAAAGGTCAAAGTGAAAGTCACTCAGTCATGTCTGACTCTTTGTGACCTCATGAACTGTAGCCTGCAAGGCTCCTCTGTCCATGGAATTCTCTAGGTAAGAATACTGGAGTGAGTAGCCATTCCCTTCTCCAGGGGATCTTCCCAACCAAGGGATCGAACCCAGGTCTCCTACATTGCAGGTGGATTTTTTACCATCTTAGCCACCAGGGAAGTCCGAGAATACTGGAGTGGGTAGCCTATCTCTTCTCCAGGGTATCTTCCCGACCCAAGAATCGAACCATGGTCTCCTGCATTGCAGGTGGATTCTTTACCAGCTGACGCTCAATCTTGAAATTTGTATGGAACTGCAAAAGACCCTGGATAGCCAAAAGTAATCTTGAGAAAGAAGGACAAAACTGGAAGTACCATACTACCTGATTTCAAAATATATTACAAAGCTATAGTAATCTAAACAGTGTGGTACTGGAATAAAAATAGACACACAGATCAATGGAATAGAATAGAGCTCAGAAATAAGCCCATGTATATATGGTCAATTAATTTATGACAAAAGAGCCAAGAACATGTAATGGGGAAAGGACAATCTTTTCAGTAAGTGATGTTGGGAAAACTGGACAGCCACAAGCAAGAGAGTGAAAATAGATCACTATCTTATCCCATACACAAAAAATTAACTCAAAATGGATAAAAGAGTTGAATGTAAGACCTGAAACCATAAAATTCATAGAAGAAAACACAAGTGGTAAGTTCTGTGACACTGGTCTTGACAATAGTGTTTTGGATTTGACACCAAAAGTAAAGGTAACAAAAGCAAAAATAAAACAAATGGGATTACACTAAAAAGTGTCTGTACATCAACAGAAACCATCAACCACCAACAAAATGAAAAGGCAACCTCAGGGAGAATATATTTACAAATCAGCTACCTGGTGAGCTGTTAATATATAAATATATAAAGGACTCACACAAGAGTAAAAAAGCACAAACAACCAGATTAAAAAATGGGCAGAGGATCTGAATAGAGATTTTTTCCAATGAAGATATACAGATGGCCAATAGGTACAGAGGAATTCACTCAGAGGAATATCAAAACTACAATGAGTTATCACTTCACACCTGTTAGAATGGCTATTATCAGAAAGACAACAAATAATAAGCACTGGCCAGGATGTAGAGAAAAGGGAACACTTTTGTACTGTTTGTGGGAAACTAAATTGGTGCAGCCACTATGGAAAACAATGTGGAAGTTCCTCAAAAGATTAAAAATAGAACTACTATATGATCCAGCAACTCCACTTTTGGGCATATATCTGAAAGAAATGAAAACATTAACTTGAAGAGATATCCACACTCCCATGGTTCACTGAAGCTTTATAATAGCTAAGGCATGGAAACACAAGTTTTTTTTCAATGCGAATAACATTTAAATAGTTTATTAATTTCCAAAAGACATTATTGATACAAAAACTATTATTGCCTTCAGTTATATGTATTGATTCTAAGACCAATATATAAGCTAATTCTAAAATTTCACATGGAAGAGAAAATATGAAAGAAGAGTGCAGAGAAGTCAGGGGACTAAGACAAAATAGTAATAATATTTTTCCTTTAAACTGAGCAGTGGGTAACTCTCATTGTACTGCTACGTTTTACACCTTACATATGTTTTATAAATATTGTGCTGTAGCTGTCTTATATTTTTTAAAAAAGAACAAAGAAAGAAGATCGTGCCTACCAAAAATCAAAATATATTATCAAGATATAGTAATTAAAAATGTATTAATGGCACAGAAGCAAAGATCAATGGAACTAAATAGAGTACTAAAACCAATCTATACATATAAACTATTAATTAGTGATCTGACATGCCACTTACTAGAAAAATTATTCAAATGAATAGCCAACTGAACAAGATTTTTCCCTTATACTATTCACAAAAATAAATTCCAGATGAATTAAAGACTTAATTTTATAAGAACATATAAGAAAATGTAAGATACTATGTTTTTATCTTCAGGACAGGAAAGACATCCATTAAAAAGTTATTTAAAACAAAAAACAAAACTTAGCAAAAAAAAAAAAAAAATTAAATCAAAAAGCCATAAAAGCAAAGATAGGAAAATTTGACCTCAAAATTAAAAACTGACAATGGGATTGGACTTACAGATTGGAAGAAAATGTACAATTTTCATAAATAAAGAATGAGTATCTAGACCCCAAAGAACTCTTATAAATAAATAAAAAGCACTTGCTACATTGTATATAACAGGAAAAAAATAAGAATGCTTAAACAAAACAGAAGTTAAATGTCTCTCTTATGTAAAAGAAGTTGAGGGCTGGTGCAGCAGCTCCACCAAATGCACAGAGACCCAGATTTTCTGGCTCATTGAGCTCATGATCCTCATAGTTTAGGATGGCTGTTAGAGCTCCAGTTATTACTTCTGTGTTCCAATATACCGATTGGGTGAAGGGATGAGGGAGTGCCTTCTCTCTTGAAGGAGACTTCAGAAAGTAACATCAAGCCCTTCTGCTTACGTATTGTTAGCTAAAACTTACATAGTTATACTTAGCTCCAAGGAAGCCCAGAAATGTAATCTTCTGGATGCTGGCAGCAATGGATCTACCTAAAAGCTGGGGTTCCTATTACTAAAGATAAAGGAAGAATGGGTCATAGGAGGTAACCAGCAGTCTTTGTTATGCAATCCAAATAGAAAAGAGAAATACAAATGGTCAAAAATTGAGGAAATGTGCTCAACCCCAGGGATATAAAAATTAAAACAAGGAGAGAGCTATGGCCGATTTATGTTGATGTCTGAAACCAATGCAATACTGTAAAGCAATTATCCTTCAGTTAAAAATAAATTTAAAAAGGAGGAGTTTAAAAAACTTTTGAGAGAGGCAAAAATTTGCAAGTTGGTGAATACATGAGGCTTTTTAGCCTTTGTTAAATTTTTTCAATAAAGAGACTACATTCTATATTCCTAGTGTAACTAAAAGTAATAAAATATTTTATTTATTAAAAAACATAAACATATACAGATTTTAATTATATTACATAAACTATTAGAATAGACACCTTGGGGACGAATTTGGCATTATCTGTTAAAATTATGATTATATGGTTATATGACCTGGTAATTCCATCTTTCAGAATCTATACAATATAAACATTCATACATTTGCGTAAGTACAAGGATGTTCACTGCAGTAATGCTTAAAAGAGGAAAAACTGGAAACAACCCAAAGGTTCATCATTAGGGGAATAGCCCTACTTAATTTTCTTCATAGCACTTTTACCACTATCTGAAATTACATTATTTATCTACTTATTTGTCATCCAGGAAATTAGCTCATCTAGGGGCTTCCTTAGTGGCTCAGGAGGTAAAGAATCTGCCTGCAATGTGGGATGGCCAGGTTTGATCCTTGGGTTGGGAAGATACCCTGGAGACAGGAATGGCAACCCACTCCAGTATTCTTGCCTGGAAAATTCCATGGACAGAGGAGCCTGGCAGACCACAGTCCATTGGGTCACAAAGAGTCAGACATGACAGAAGTGACTTAGCACGCATGCATGTAACTGCTTTTACGTGTGGATTCCAATACTGTGGAATGTGGATTCCAATACTGCTGCCAACACTGAATGAAACCCCACTCACGAGCAGGGCCTGCCATAGGAAAGAGGCCCCAACTAGAATGCCAGGAGAATGCCAAGATTGCTAAGACATACCATGCTTAGAGAAGACAAAATGCTGATATCTGAGCCACAGTGCTTGAGTGGGGGCTAGCAATGGTAGAAATGCTGTAGCCAGCATTACATCAGTCTTCACAGCAGGAATATGCTAGGGCTCCATCCTTGTTGTTGTTCAGTCGCTCAGTTGTGTCTGACTCTTTGTGACCCCATGGACTGCAGCACACCAGGCTTCCCTGTCCTTCACTGTTTCCCGGAGCCTGCTCAAACTCATGTCTATTGAGTCGGTGATGCCATCCAACCAACTCATCTTCTGTTGTCCCCTTCTCCTCCTGTCTTCAATCTCTCCTACCATCAGGGTCTTCTAATGAGGCAGTTCTTCACATCAGGTGGCCAAAGTATTGGAGCTTCAGAAATCAGTCCTTTCAGTGAATATTCAGGGTTGATTTCCTTTAGGACTGACTGGTTTGATCTCCTTGCAGTCCAAGGGACTCTCAAGAGTCTTGGCCAGCACCACAGTTCAAAAGCATCAATTCTTGAGTGCTCAGCCTTCTTTATGGTCCAACTCCATACATGACTCGGAGAAGGCAATGGCACCCCACTCCAGTACTCTTGCCTGGAAAATCCCATGGATGGAGGAGCCTGGTAGGCTGCAATCCATGGGGTCGCTAAGAGTCAGATACGCCTGAGCGACTTCACTTTCACTTTTCACTTTCGTGCATTGGAGAAGGAAATGGCAACCCACTCCAGTGTTCTTGCCTGGAGAATCCCAGGGATGGGGGAGCCTGGTGGGCTGCCGTCTATGGGGTCGCACAGAGTCGGACACGACTGAAGCGACTTAGCAGCAGCAGCAGCAGCCATACATGACTACAGGAAAAACAGTAGCTTTGACTAGACGGACCTTTGTTGGCAAAGTAATGTCTCTGCTTTTTAATATGTTGTCTAGGTTTGTCATAGCTTTTCTTCCAAGGAGCAAGCGTCTTTTAATTTCAAGGCTGCAGACACCATCTGCAGTGATTTTGGAGCCCAAGAAAATAAAGGGCTCCATCCTTAAGGCTGTGAAATAGGGAATATGTCTGTGATCACAAAATGGAAGGGCTCAGTGCCTTTGCTACGATCTCTAAGTTCATAATGACAAACCCATTCACAGACACTAATCTCTGCTTTTTATTTCTAACCTCACAGACAAGCAGTTTTCAAATTGCTTAAAAAAATGAAATGAAACTGGGGGACTTGGTTCAAAAGAAAGCTTAAAGATAAATAAACAAACAGAAGGGAGAGAAACAGCCTCAGTGCTCGATATTGGGAGTTGGGAGGAACACTCAAGACTACCGAGGGCTCTGGGAAGAAGAATTTGAAAGGGAAGTGAATGCTGGGGAAAATGAACTTAAGCAAAGACCCGAGAGAAGGAGCTTTGTAGACATTATGGGAAAGCAAAGGTCCTGAGGGAGGGATGTACCTGCTTTGTTGAAGGAAGTACAAGGTACATTGGTGACTGGGACAAAGTAAGCACAGGGGAGAGTAGTAGGAGATGAGATCAGAGAAGTAAAAGGGGGTTTAGATTATGCAGTGCCTTGTAGGTAAGTGTAAAACCTCTGATCAGAGAACTTGCTTTTTAAAAAAAAATTTTTTTATTGAAGGATAATTGCTTTAAAGAACTGTGTTGTTTTCTGTCAAACCTCAACATGAATCAGCCATATGTATACATATATCCACTCCCTTTTGAACCTCCCTCGCATATCTCGCCCCATCCTACCCCTCTAGATTGATATAGGCCCCTGTTTGAGTTTCCTGAACCATACAGCAAATTCCCGTTGGCTATCTATTTTACATATGGTAATGTAAGTTTCCATGTTACTCTTTCCATACATCTCATCCTCTCCTCCCCTCTTCCCACGTCCATAAATCTATTCCCTATATCTGTTTCTCCACTGCTGCCCTGTACATAAATTCTTCAGTACCGTACCTCTAGATTCCATATATATGCATTAGAATATGATATTTATCTTTCCCTTTCTGACTCACTTCACTCTGTATAAAAGGTTCTAGGTTCATCCTCCTCATTAGAACTGACTGAAATGTGTTCCTTTTCATGGCGGAGTAATATTCCATTGCATATGTACCACAACTTCTTTATCCATTCATCTGTTGACAGACATCTAGGTTGCTTCCATGTTCTAGCTATTGTAAATACTGCTGCAATGAACAATGGGATATATGTGTCTCTTTCAATTTTGATTTCCTCAGGGTATATACCTAGGAGTGGGATTGCTGGGTCATACGGTGGTTGTATTCCTAGTTTTTCAAGGATCTGCATACCATCTTCCATAGTGGCTGTATCAATTTACATTCCCACCAACAGTGCAAGAGCATTCCCTTTTCTCCACACCCTCTCCAGCATTTATTGTTTGTAGACTTTTTGATGATGGCCATTCTGACTGGTATGAGGTGCTATCTCATTGTAGTTTCGATTTGCATTTCTCTAAGTTTTAGATTTGCATGAGTTTGAGCATCTTTTCATGTGTTTGTTAGCCATCTGTATGTCTTCTCAGGAGAAATCTCTGTTTAGGTCTTTTTCGCACTTTTTGATTGGGTTGTGTTTTTATCACATTGAGCTGTATGAGCTGCTTATATATTTTGGAAATTCATCCTTTGTCAGTTGTTTCATTTGCTATTATTTTCTCCCATTCTGAGGGTTGTCTTTTCACCTTGCTTATAGTTTCCTTTTCTGTGCAAAAGCTTTTAAGTTTAATCAGGTCCCACCTGCTTACTTTTGTTTTTATTTCCATTACTCTAGGAGGTGGGTCATAGAGGATCTTGCTTTGATTTATTTCATCATGTGTTCTGCCTATGTTTCCCTCTAAGAGCTTTACAGTCTCTGCTCTTACATTTAGGTGTTTAATCTATTTTGAATTTATCTTTGTGTATGGTGTTAGGAAGTGTTCTAATTTCATTCTTTTATACATAGCTATCCAGTTTTCCCAGCACCATTTACTGAAGAGGCTGTCTTTGACCCATTGTATATTCTTGCCTTCTTTCTCAAAAATAAGGTAGCCACAGGTGCATGGGTTTATTTCTGGGCTTTCTATCTTTTTCCATTGGTCTATATTTCTGTTTTTGTACCAGTACTATACTGTCGTGATGACTGTAGCTTTGTAGTATAATCTGAAGTCAGGAAGGTTGATTCCTTCAGCTCCATTCTTCTTTCTCAAGACTGCTTTGGCTATTCAGGGGCTTTTGTGTTCCATATGAATTTTGAAATTTTTTGTTCTAGTTCTGTGAAAAATGCCATTGGTAATGTGATAGGGATCGCATCGAATCTGTAGATTGTGTTTGGTAGCATAATCATTTTCATAATATTGATTCTTCCTACCCAGGAACATGGAATATCTCTCCATCTATTTATTTCATCTTTGATTTCTTTCATCAGTGTCTTATAATTTTCTGTGTACAGTTCTTTTGTCTCCTTAGGTAAGTTTATTCCTAGATATTTAATTCTTTTTGTTGCAATGGTGAATGGTATTGTTTCCTTAATTTCTCTTTCTGATTTTTCATTGTTAGCATATAGAAATGCAAGTGATTTCTGTGTGTTGATTTTGTATCCTGCAACTTTGCTAAATTCACTGATTAGGTCTAATAATTTTCTGATATGATCTTTAGGGTTTTCTATGGACAGTATCATGTCACGTGCAAACAGTGAGCGCTTTACTACTTCTTTTCTGATCTGGATTTCTTTTAATTCTTTTTCTTCTCTGATTGCTGTAGATAGGACTTGCAGAACTATGTTGAATAACAGTGGTGAAAGTGGACACCCTTGTCTTGTTCCTGATCTTAGGGGGAATGCTTTCAGTTTTTCACCACTGAGAATAATGTTTGCTGTAGGCTTATCATATATAGCTTTTACTATGCTGAGGTAGGTTCCTTCTATGCCCACTTTTTGAAGGTTTTAATCATAAATGGGCGCTGAATTTTGTCAAAGGCTTTTTCTGAATCTATTGAGATGATCATATGGTTTTTATCTTTCAATCGTTATCACCAATTGTTAATATGGTGGATCACATTGATTGATTTGCATACATTGAAGAATCCTTGGATTCCTGGAATAAACCCAACTTGATCATGGTGTATGAGCTTTCTGATGTGTTGCTGAATTCTGTTTGCTAAAATTTTATTGAGGATTTTTGCATCTATGTTCATCTGTGATACTGGCCTGTAGTTTTCTCTTTTTGCGTTGTCTTTGTCTGGTTTTGGTATCTGGGTGATGGTGGCCTCAAAGAATGAGTTTGGAAGTGTTCCTTCCTTTGCAATTTTTTGAAAAAGTTTTAGAAGGATAGGCATTAGCTCTTCTCTAAATGTTTGATAGAATTCTCCTGTGAAACCATCTGGTCCTGGGCTTTTTTTTTTGGGGGGGGGGTAGATTTTTGATCACAGCTTCAATTTTAGTGCTTGTAATTGGGTTGTTCATAATTTCTATTTCTTCCTGGTTCAGTCTTGGAAGATCGAACTTTTCTAAGAATCTGTCCATTTCTTCCAGATTATCCATTTTATTGCCATATATTTGTTCAAAATAGTCTCTTTCAATCCTTTGTATTTCTGTATTGTCTGTTGTAACCTCTCCTTTTTCATTTCTAATTTTGTTGATTTGATTCTTTTTTTCTTGATGAGTCTGGTGAAGGGCTTGTCAATTTTGTTTATCTTCTCAAAGAACCAGCTTTTAGTTTTATTAATCTTTACTATTGTTTCTTTCATTTCTTTTTCATTTATTTCTCCTCAGATCTTTATGATTTCTTTCCTTCTACTAATTTTGGGGTTTTTTTGTTCTTTTTTTTCCAATTGTTTTAGGTGTAAAGTTAGGTTGTCTACTTGATGTTTTTCTTATTTATTCAGGTAGGACTGTATTGCTGTAAACTTACCTCTTAGAACTGCCTTTGCTGCATCCCATAGGTTTTGAGTTGTCATGTTTTCATTATTTGTTTCTAGAAATTTTTTGATTTCCCCTTTGATTTCTTCAGTAATCTGTTGGTTATTTCAAAATGTGTTGTTTAATCTCCATGTGTTTGTGTTTCTTACAGTTTTTTCTTGTAATTGATATCTAGTTTCATAGCGTTGTGGTCAGAGAAGATGCTTGATACAATTTCAATTTTCTTAAATTTACTGAGGTTTGATTTGTGACCCAAGATGTGGTCTATCCTGGAGAATGTTCCATGTGCACTTGAGAAGAAGGTGTACTCTGCATTTTGATGGAATGTCCTGAAGATATCAATGAGACCCACCTCATCTAATGTATCATTTAAGACGTGTCTCTTTATTAAATTTCTGTTTTGATGATCTATCATTAGTGTGAGGTGTTCAAGTCTCCTACTATTACTGTGTTACTGTCCATTTCTCCTTTTATGTCCATTAGTGTTTGTCTTATGTATTGAGGTGCTTCTATGTTGGGTACATAGATATTTACAATTGTTATGTCTTCCTCTTGGATTGATCCCTTGATCATTATGTAGTGTCTTCCTTATCTCTTGCAATATTCTTTATTTTACGGTCTATTTTGTCTGATATGAGGACTGCTACTCCAGCTTTCTTTTGCTTCCCGTTTGCATGGAATATATTTTTCCATCCTCTCACTTTCAGTCTATATGTGTCTTGAGGTCTGAAGTGGGTTTTTTTTGTAGACAGCATATATATATGGGTCTTGTTTTTGTATCCATTCTGCCAGTCTGTGTCTTTTGGTTGGAGCATTTAATCCACTTACTTTTAAGGTAATTATTGATATATATATTCCTATTGCTATTTTCTAATTCTTTGGGGTTGATTTTGTAGATATTTTCTCTTGTATTTCTTGACTATATACATCCCTTTAACATGTGTTATAAAGCTGGCTTGGTGGTACTGAATTCTCTTAACTTTTGCTTGTCTGAAAAGCTTTTGATTTCTCCACCAATTCTGAATGAGATCCTTGCTGGGTACAGTAATCTTGGTTGTAGATTTTTCCCTTTCAGTACTTTAAACATATCCTGCCATTCCCTTCTGGCCTGCAGAGTTTCTGCTGAAAGATCAGCTGTTAAGTGTAAGTTAAGTATGTATGTTACTTGTTGCTCCTTCCTTGCTGCTTTTAATAGTCTTTCTTTGTGTTTAGTTTTTGTTAGTTTGATTAGTATGTGTCTTGGCATGTTTCTCCTTGGGTTTATCCTGTATGGGCCTCTTTGTGCCTCTTGGACTTGACTGAATCCTTTTCCATGTTGGGGAAATTTTCAACTATAATCTCTTCAAAAATTTTCTCATATCCTTTCTTTTTCTCTTCTTCTTCTGGGACCCCTATAATTCGAATGTGGGTGCATCTGATATTGTCCCAGAGGTTTTTGAGACCATCCTCATTTTTCATTCTTTTTAATTTATTCTGCTCTTCAGAAGTTATTTCCACCATTTTATCTTCCAATTCACCAATTCATTCTTCTGCTTCAGATATTTTGCTATTGATTCCTTCTAGAGTATTTTTAATTTCAGTAATTGTGCTGTTTGTTTCTGTATGTTTATTCTTTAATTCTTCTAGGTTTTTGTTAATTGACTCTTGCATTTTTTCCATTTTATTTTCAAGGTTTTTGATCACCTTTACTATCATTATTATGAATTCTTTTTCAGGTGGTTTGCCTATTTCCTCTTCATTATTTGGACTTATGTGTTTCTAGTTTGTTCCTTCATTTCTGTAATATTTCTCTGCCTTTTCATTGTTTTTTTTTTTAACTTATTTTGACTGAGGTCTCCTTTTCCCAGGCTTCAAGGTTGAATTCTTTCTTTCTTTTGGTTTCTGCCCTCCTAAGGTTGGTCCAGTGGTTTGTGTAAGCTTTATATAGGGTGAGATTTGTGCTGAGTTTTTGTTTGTTTGTTTTTCCTCTGATGGGCAAGGCTGAGTGAGGTGCTAATCCTGTCTGCTGATGATTTGGTTTGTATTTTTGTTTTGTGTTGTTTAGAAGATGCTTCCTGCACAGGGTGTCACTGGTGGTTAGGTGATGCTGGGTCTTGTATTCAAGTGGTTTCCTTTGTGGGAGTTCTCACTATTTGATACTCCATACGGTTAGTTCTCTCATAATCTAGGGTCTTGGAGCCAGTGCTCCCTCTCCAGAGGCTCAGGATTTGATCTCCTGTCTGTGTTCTTCTGTCTTCTAGGAGGTGGCTCAACAGTAAAGAATCCACCTGGTAGGGTTGTTGCATAGGTCTCACATTTTCATCCAGGAAAACACCTGGAACAGTGCCTGGCAAGTAGTAAGCATGCAAAAAAAAACTAGCCTTTATTAGTATGTTAACATTCAGTCAACCTCAAACACCATAAGGGTCCTGAAGCAGAACGCCCCCACCTCAGGCTGCATGGAAGCCAGGGCCGAGAACTTACTTTTAGTTGGGTCCCTCTAGCTACCAGGAGGGAGAAGGCAATAGCACCCCACTCCAGTACTCTAGCCTGGAAAATCCCATGGACAGAGGAGCCTGGTAGGCTGGAGTCCATGGGGTCGCTACGAGTCGGACACGATTGAGTGACTTCACTTTCACTTTTCACTTTCGTGCATTAGAGAAGGAAATGGCAACCCACTCCAGTGTTCTTGCCTGGAGAATCCCAGGGACATCGGAGCCTAGTGGGCTGCTGTCTATGGGGTCACACAGAGTCGGGCACGACTGAAGCGACTTAGCAGCAGCAGCTACCAGGAGAGCAAGGGTAGAAGGAGGGGGAAAGAGGCTTTGGCAATAATCCAGATGAGATACAATGGTGGTCTAGACAAGGTAGAAGCAGTAGAGATATTGGGATGTGACCAATTCTAGATGCATTCTCTTGTCAGAGCCAAGAGTTTTTGCTGATAGATTGAATGTGGGGTAAAAGAGAAGAGAGTCAGAGATGATGCCAATATTTTTGGCCTGGGCTACTGGAAGAATGGAGCTGCTATTTTCCAAGATAGGACAGGTTGTGGGAAGAGTGGGTTTTACAGGGTAAGATCAGGAGTTCAGTTTTGAGATACCTGTTAGATAGCCAAATGGAGAGGTCAAGTAGGCACTTAGACAGAATGTGAGATTCAGAGGAGAGGTGTAACTTGGAGAAAAAACTGGTAGTCGTTGGTGGTAGTAGTTGGTATGTATTTAAGGTCACGGGACTAGGTAAAATGACAAGGAAATAGGGTTGATAAGGAAGATTGCACGGTTCAGGAATAAGCAGCACTAACTCTCAGAGGTCAGGAAGATGATGAAGAATGAGCAAAAAGACTGAGAAAGAATCACCAGTAAGGTAGGAAGAAATCTAGAGAATGTAGTATTTTGGATACTAAGTGACGAAAGTATTTCAAAGAAAGGAATAAACAACTATGCAAAATGCTGTTGAAAGGTCAAGCAAGAAAAAGACTGCAAACTTACTCACTAGAGTCAGCAATGATGAAGGTAAAGTCCTGACTCAAGAGAAAGGGCTCAAGAGAGACTGGTGGAAAGGAACTTACTGTCTCTCAGTAAGTGAGGCAACAGACAGGAACAGATGTGGAGAAGGATCAAGAGGAGGGTCAAGAGAGCGTTTGGGTTTGTATCACAAGGCACTGTATGTATTTGGTAAAGTGCCAGGCACATAGTGATAACTCAATAAATATTTGTTGACTAAAGTGAATGAAATCACTAACCACTGAATCAGGAAATAATCTTAGTTTTATAAGTTTAAAGTAGGTACAATGAAATGTGAAATTCTTGGTCCAATAAAAAGAACTGCTTTCATTCTCCTTCAGTGCCTGAAAACTCTTTCATTTTGAAAACTATGACTCACATACCTAGAACAGCTATCCTTAAATTTGAGGAACAGTAACAGAATTTGACAAGTATATGCTCAACAAGAAAAAAATACTTTCAATTCTGGATGGGTACAACTTATCCAAATACCTTTTGCACCTGGGGTCCTGTGACCGGCTGAGTCCCAGTCCTCTAGTTACGTCATGACTCACTAGGCATTATTAATAGAAGGGAAGACTCTTGGTAGTTGCTGAAGGATCATATATCTGACAAGGATCTGGTAACCAGAATATATAAAGAACTCTTAACTACACAACAACAAAAGGACAGACAATGCAATTAAAAGGCTAAGAACTTGAATAGACATCTCACCAATAAAAAGGCCAAAAAACACATTAAAAGATGCACAGCGTTAAGGTAATGCAAATCAAAATCACAGTGAGATATCACTTCACACCCACTAGGATGGCTGTAACAAAAACCAAAACAAACCCAGAAAATAACAAGTGTTGACAAGGACATGGAGAAACTGGAACTTTCAAACACTGATAGTGGAAATGTAAAATGGTACAGCTGCTGTAAAAACAGTATGGTGGTTACTCAAAAAGATAAATATAGAATTACCATATGGTCCAGCAATTCCACTCCAGGTATATACACGAAAGAACTGAAAGAGATATTCAAGTAAAAACTTGCACAAAAATGTTCTTGGTAGCACTATTTACAGTAGCCAGAAGGTATAAACAACGGAAATGCCCATTAACTGATAAACGGACAAACAAAATGTGGTATATCCATTCAACGGAATTATTATTCAAAGAAAGGAATGAATATTTTTCAAAGAAAGGAACACATGCTACAACATGGATGAACCTTATCAACATCATGCTAAATGAAAGAAGCCAGACACAGGAAGTCACATATTTTGTGGTTCCATTTTTATGAAATGTCCAGAATAAACAACTTCATAGAAAAAGAAAGCAAACTGGTGGTCACCAGGAAATAGGGGGAGAAAGGGATGGAGGGTGACTGCTTAATGGGTACAGGGTTTCCCTCTGGGGTGATAAAAATGTTCTGGAATTAGATAATGGTGATGGTTGTTCAACACTGTAAATGTATTGAGATTCACTGAATTGTACACTTTAAAATGATTAAAATGGTTAATTTTATGTTATGTGAATTTTAACTCAATAAAAACAATAAATCACATAGCTCACACTTGACAGATTAAGGCCATGCACACAAGAACTGACTCAATTCTCTCTTACCATGCCGCCACTGTCTCCTTTACAAACCAAAGGCATTCCAGACAACTTTGGTAGTCAACTTTTCCCTCCATCTAGCACCATCAGGCATAGTGTGTATGTGTGCATGTGTGCGCATTGTGTGTGTGTGTGTGTGTGTGTGTGTGTGTATGTGTGTACATGCTCAGTCGTGTCTGACTCTTTGGGATCCCATGGACTGTAGCCCACCAGGCTCCCCTGTCCATAGCATTTTCCAGGCAAGAAATACTGGAGTGAGTTGCCATTTCTTTCTCCAGGGGATCTTCCTGACCCAGGGATTGAACCCATGTTTCTTGTGTCTCCTGCACTGGCAGGCAGAGTCTTTACCACTTGCGCCACCTGGGGAACCAACAGACATAGTACAGAATTCCTACAATTGACTAAGCACATAAAAGTTTCTTAGCAAAATATTTTCTTATCATAGAGTCCCAATGTAAACCTTCTTAAACCAAGGTCTGCTATTCATATCACAAAGTCATCCTTCATTTAGAAGTTAACCATTATTCACATAACTGATGAACCAATGACAGCTGTGAAGGACAATCCCTTATGAGATGATACTGTTTGCAAAAAGAGTACAGCCAATGGAGTTTACGCCTTCAACTAATAAATACCATTTTTTACTAACAATCCTTGGCATTTTCCAAACCCTGTGATTTCTATCCTGCTGGTAGATCACAACTCTTAGAAATATGATGTGTAAAACTGACCTTTAAACCTTCCTGTGTCAGATTACCGTTGCCAATGAGGCAGAAATGGATAAAAGACAGATTGGTAGTGAACATCTGCATGACAACCCACTCCAGAGAGTCACTCTAACCTAAAGTCTTCAGGCAAAAGCATTCAAACAGCCTTCTGGAAACCAAAGTTTGTTTGGTATTCTCTTATTCTGAGCTCAATGAGGGCCTAATCCTCCAACTTACATCCATACCTTTTAATCACCATCAGTGATAAAGATTTCAAAGTATCAGAAATGTTACATGCATGCAACTGGAAAATCACACTGCAAGATCAAGTTAATTAGGAAAAAAAAAAGCTGCAAAGACTACTCCTAGGAATGACACCTAGATACATACTCCCTAACCAAGCCAAGTATTACATTTTCAACATGCTGACAATCTGGTCTTTGTTCATCGATTCACTGAAAGGATGATGTCAGGGTCACTGGAGTGCTGCTAGCCTTTAGGATCGATGGCCTTTCCAGATAAGAAACAAGACTAAGGGCATAATCACCAACATCTGAGTCTCTAGAGTCCTGGCAAAATACCTCCTCAGGGAAAACCACAAAGTCTCCAAAACAAATGCAAACAAGACCCCTTGAAATGGGGTAGAGGGGTAATCAGGCATCTCTAAGATACCTCCCTGAAAAGTCAGAAGCATTTGGGTAACAACACAGGCTAAGCACCTCCCATAGAGACATACAAGACACCTCCCTCTCCCTCATCACTCCTCTATTGGGTAAACTTCTCAAAAGATTTTTCCAACATTCACAATTTCCATTTCCTTATTTTCTATTCACTTCAATCTGGTTTCTGCTTTTTTCAATCTAAAGCAGTTGTTACTGAGGTCAAAGACTCCATCTTGCTAAATTCAATATATCATTTTCAGTCTACATCTTTACTTGAGGACTCCTCTTTTTAAAATACTCTCTTCCCTTGCCTTTCATGACACATCTTAAACTGGAATTAAATTTGAAAGTGAGTTTCTAAGACAAAAATCAAATACAGTTTAAATTACTCTTGAAAATTCTTTAGATGGCTTACTAAGTAAAGCCTGTTTTTTGTATGTATAACTTTATGCAGTAATGAACAGAATATATGTATACATGCAAAACAAACAGTAAGTATACCTGCTGTTTAGAACACTTTCTTTCATCTAACTAGAAACAACTTCAAGTGTATTGAGTTAAGTGTGCACACCTTAACTGCAAGCAGGTTACCATCCACTGTACCTCTCTTGCCACTTCTCATCACTTTCCTGGGGCTATCCTCCTGGACCCAACTCTGAAATGCTAGAGCTGAGTCCTCCTCTCAGTCTCTAACCGATGGTTCTCAACTTCCACTGCTCAGTGGAAACACCGGAGGACTTTAAAAATCCCAGACTGCAATTTAGATAAAATAAACAGAAACAGGGGCTTCCCTAGAGGCCCAGCTGTAAAGAATCTGCCTGTAATGCAGGACACTCGGGTTTGATCCCTGAGTCGGGAAGATCCCCTGGAGAAGAAAATGGCAACCCATTCCAGTATGCTTTGCCTGGAAAATCCCAAGGATAGAGGAGCCTGGCGGGCTACAGTCTGGAGGGTCGCAGAGGTGGACATGACCTAGCAACTAAGCAACAACAAACAGAAAAAGAAATTTCTGAGGTAGGCTACAGCAATAGTATTTTTTAACCATTCAGTGTTTCCATGTGCCACGAAAATGAGAATCACTATTCTATACTCTCTCCCTACAGCAGGGATTCCACACTCAAATGCCTATAGGGTCAGAGAAGAAAATAAGCAAAGCAGGCCAGGAATAAGTCTAAGGTAGTGGTAGGCTCTTTGGTGGACTAGAAAGCAGCTGGGATTAGCTGTGCTCAATTGTTCCCATATGGGAAGGCCAGCTCAGTAGTGCTACATCTTCATACTTTTAAAGAAAAGCCCCAAATCTAGATTTTCATGGGAAATTTTCACATTTTAAATTACTGGCAACTAACTCAAAATTAAACAACCACCACCACCACCGTATGTGAAAAACAACACACATCTGTAAAGCAGATTCAGCTGTGGGCTGAGGGTGTACAACCTCTCTGTTGGTTAATTCCATCTATGCCCTTCAATTTACACCTAAATATGTGTATCTCCTGTTCATCCCACTCTTCTGAGCTCTGGATTTGAATTAGCAAATGCTCCGTAACATCTCCGTTTCTCACCAGTCACAAAGTGAACTGTAATTTAAACTACCTCAACCATCTGTCCTTCCAATGTTCTCTAGTTCAGGTAACAGCACCATTCACCTGGCTGAGGAAGCAAGAAACTTGGGCTTCATCCTATGCATGTATTTCTTTCTCTTACTGCTTGTACCATACCACTCATCAAATCCTATTAATTACACCTCCTAAATATATCCCTTGCATCTATCCACTTCCCTTCATCTCCTCTGTTATCAGCTTGGTCCCAGCTACCAGTTTTTATCTACCTTTCCACAGTGTAGTTTTCCTCTGTATCCATGGATGCAAACCTGTGATATGGAAGCCTGACTGTACTACACCATGTTATATAAGGGACTTGAGCATCCATGGATTTTGGTATCCAAGAGGGTCCCAGAACCAATCCCCAGTGGATCCTAAAGGCTGAGAGTATTAGCCAGCTCAAGTTGCCACAATAAAATACCACAGATTGGATAGCTTAAACAACAGAAATTTGTTTTCCTACAGTTCTGAAGGATAGACCTCTCATATCAATGTCTGGCAAGGCTGGTTTCTGGTAAGGACTCTGCCTGGTATGTAAATGGCTACATTCTCACTGTGTGCTCACATGGCCTTCCCTTCCTCCACTTCTTGTAAAGCCACCAATTTTATTGGATTAGGGCCCCACCCTTACGACCTCTTTTAACCTTAATTATCTCCTAAATAATACCTTCAAATATAGTCACATTAAGGAGTAGGGCTTCAAAAAGCAATTTTAGGGGGACGCAATTCACTCTATAGCACACTGTAATCTTAGAATCATTTTTCTCCCAACATTCACTCATTCTCTTCAATTTGGTAAGAATAATCTTTTACAACCACAAATATTTACAAATGTTTGTGTGTATACATACTTGACCCAACAATTCCACTTCTAGGAATTTATCCTACAAATATATTCACACACATATGAACTATACTATTTCTTACAGTAAATTACTGGAAACAATTTGAATGTCCCTCAATAGAGGAATGGTTAAATAATCTGTGGTGTTATCTATACAATGGAATACTAGATAGTCATTCGAAAGAATAGGAACACTATGTTGTTGTGAATGGAAAGATTTCTAGGACATTGTTAAGAGAACAAAACAAGAAACAGAACAGTGTATACCAGTATGCTGTTTGTGTAAACAACAGAAAGAATATGCATTTGCTTGAATGTTAATGATATTTCTAGAATGACAATTTTAGAAAATGTCTAGAATGATACATAAAACTACTAACAGTGATGACCCCTTTGGAAGGTATGGGAAAATTGGCAGCTGGGGGAGCAGGTAGGACCTGCTGCAGATATTCTGCAGACTGTCCCCCTAAGCTTCGCCTTGTAACTTCTATTTTTTCTTGAGTCTACCTCACCTTAAAGGTTATTTCCCAAGGAAACTTTCCCCAGTTTCCAAATTAGGTCAGCACCCCTTTTTTAGGTACTCACAGTACCTGTACTTCCTGACCCTATCACAATTGTAATGGGGAACTGTATAATTATACATGTCTGTCACGCCCTTTAGATTGCATGGTCCAAGAGTGCAGAGACAACATCCGTGGCTTTTACTGCTATATTCCCAGACCTCAATTAATGTCTGCCTGGCAAAGTAGGCCCTCCCTCACATGTTTGTTGAACAAATGAATGACTGCTCTTACCTTCAAATCTAGCATAGTAAACTGACACAAGCAAATGATCACAATGCATTTGTCATTAGTGTTAAGACAGCAGTCCATTTAGAACAGTGATTCTCAAGTGGGGGGTGATTTTGACCCTCCCAGGGGACATCTGGAAGTGTCTGGAAACATTTTTGAGTGTCACAACTGTGTGGGTTGTGTGACTGTTTGACTGTCACAACTGTGTGTATGTGGAGGGGGACTCCTGGTAACTATTAACTAGAGGTCAGGAATGCTGCTAAACAACCTATTATGCACAGGATAGCCTCCACAAAAAGAATCATCTGGTCCAAAATGTCAACCATATCTCTAATTTAGAGGAAGGTCATAACCAAAAGGGTGATCAGTTCTACTCCAGGTGGTGGTGTTTTTTTGCAGGGGGTAGTAGGGTGGGGTTAGGATGTCAAGAAAAGCTTCAGAGAGGAAGTAAAGCTTTAAGCTGCGTGTTGAAGGGTGGCAGGGACCATATCAGAGTAAATTGTCCGCCAGAGGTAATGTGAAGTGTTTAAAGGCAAAGTTATGGTTTGAACAGGTAGCCCCCCACCAAGTACCCCATACCCTGATGTTACTCATCTTCTTTATTCCCTTCTTGCTGAAACAAAACTTTCATTCTCCTAGGGTAGTGGTTTCAGCTGAAAATATTAAGGCCAAATTAATTCAGACTAAGATAAAGTCCGATAGGCCTTTCACTCTTCAAAATGTCAGCTGCATTTCAAAATATGCAAATACTTACGAAGACAAAAAAATCTTTAACTCCTTAATGTTCAGATTACTTGTAATAAAGCTATTTTTGAACTCAATAGCCAGGTTGTTTCTGGTAAAGATTTCTCCAGTTTTTTAAGAAAAGGGCTTCTCCATTTTTTTTTTTAAACTTTCTTTCCTCTGTCCTCAGTTTCTGAGCTCCCAAGATCCAAGTTTTTTCACAAGCATCTCATGCCCAGTTCTTGTGCCAGAGAGGATAGGGTGCAATAAATGTAAATTAATTGTACACATAAATTAGGAGTGACCTATAGATTTTTAAAAAGGCTTTCACTAAAAGTTATAGATACTCCTGTAAGAAATTAAGTTCAGAAAATTTAAAATAGAAAGAACGAAAGAAAACTGTTTTACTGTAACACAAGCCTGCTGCCTACTGAGATGGAAGCACACAATCTGCTTTAGTATGGTCATTCTCAGGGTCTCGGAGTGGGTGTTCTCTCCAGAAACTGAGGCCTGAGACTAACCAAGAACAAAGAAAAACGCCTGGCACGGAAGGTTTGGGCGAAGTTTTGTACATAAATGATTTGAGGAGGAACACTTCCTCGGATTTTGGAAGGCATACAAATCACTCTTTTTCTTGCTTACATGTTAAAAAACTTTTATTTCGTGTTTCCAGATCATTTCCTAATAAGAAAATACCTTATAATTTAACAGAGGGCAATTTATTCTCCCTTACATTTGCTGACCACTAAAACTGGATACAGTTTCCTTAAGCTTTACCAGAGTCAGAGGATTGGGAATGATGTGAGCATAGCGGAGTGCAGATGCAACATCAACTCCAACGTCGGCCAGCTGGTTTCCATCGAGAGGTCCCCCAGGAGAAAGCCCCTCCGAGGCGGCGGCTGGGGTCAGCGCGGAGTAAGACCCACCGGGGCGGCCCAGTGGCGGCCACAGGGCAGGGCCGGGGTCTGCCTGGCCCCTGTTTACCTTTGTTTCAGGTACTCCCGCGCCCAGCCGGGCCCGGGATCCCGCCCGAGGCCCCGAGCTGGTGACACATCCTTCTTTGGCCAAGTCGGGCCGAGGTTGGGCAGGGGGCGGGGAAGGAAAATAAAGCCTCAGCGCCTAACGACGTGACTCTCAGTTCTTCCAAAACGTTGGCATTTGTTTCTCTGCCAAGCTTTCCTATTAACAAGTTCCCGAGGGCTGTACGGGCGAACTGGCCCCGGAGCCCCGAAAGTGGGAGGGACCAGGCCGTCCCCCGCCCTCTCGTCCGTGGGCGCCCCGGGGCAGGCCGTTTTCACACCTCCCGGGCTGACAAGGCCCGGGACCAAGCTGGGCATGAGGCGGCGCCCGTACCGCCTTGAACCCCGACTTCCGCGGCCCGGCCAGCCCCGCTGGCCCCTTGGGCCAGTCCGGTCCCCGCCCCCAGGCCCCGGCCCCGCCCCCGCCCGCCCGGGCCTCCGCGCACCGCCCCCCGGCCTCGCCACAACCCGCGGGCCGGACCCGGGGCGCGAGAGCGCCGGGCCGCGCGGCGGGCGGCAACACGCCTACCTCAGCGCCCGCGGTTCCTCCTCCGGCTCCTGCCTCGGATCGCGGACAGCGCTAGCCGCCAGGCCTCCCGGCGGCGCGGGATATGAGACTGCGAGTGCGGCGCGTGAGGAGCTGAGGCCCGAGCGCGCCCCGCCCAGCCGCCAGTCCACCCCCTCCTACCCCTCGGCCCCACCCTTTACTGTGGGCTCGGCGCGCCGCCCCGCCCGCCAGACTCCGCCCCTCCGAGTGGGCCCCGCCCACCCTGCTGGCCGAGAGTGACAGGGGGCCGTCAGGGGCGCTAGGAGAGCCGCGGCGGCCGCAGTCCCTGCAGTCCCGTGTCTGGCGGCCATGCGGGAACGCGATTCGTAGTGCTTATTACGATTTGGCGGATGCGAATTTCACTCGCGGATATATTATTACAGTGACTGGTATTATAACCTTATCGCTGTTGTTGTTATTGTCATTAGTAGTTTTGCTCTCTTGTAGCCGACTGGATGCTACCATCTGAGGCTAGAGGTGGCAGACAGGTAGCCCTCACCGCTGACCAGACATTCTTGGTCACTCCGATCCTGCCAGTGGCCAGCATCTGCGCCATATGTCGTTATGAAATAGTGAACAAGTTGTGTGAATTTTGAAAGATATTTATTATCAACAGTTATTGTTAAATATAACACAAATACAGAAAGTCGTATAAAACCAATATATAACTTATGAATTATCCAGAGACATACGCCCTTATAACAACTCCTGAGATTTAGCTCCATGTAAAATGGTCTGGCTTAAAACATAAATCTCATCGATAGTTGGGAGGAGTCAGCTCGGGAAGGTCCTCCCAAAATTGCTTTCCTTGTAAATGACACAGGAATTCACAGGCCACTTGCCCACAATCGTGTGCTAAGAGCACATATAGAAAACTTGAAAAAGTGAAATTCTTAATTAAAAAGATAAATCAATAAATACACAAACATGTAAATAACTTAATAAATAAGTCAACTAGGAGAGTGAACAGCATGATTAAGGAGCACCTAGGGGTGGGAAGTATGTGGTTATGTGAAGACTTAAAAATAGCCAAGGATTAGGTGGCCTGCAAGGGCAGGTCCTGGACACCTGGCTGTCCTCACTGTGTCACCAGCACCTAGCACAAAATCAAGGTTATAATAGATGCTTTGTGTGTATTTATAATTCAAGAAAGGTAAAAATATAGTTTATATGTTAATATATACAGTTGACCCCTGAACAAGGTTGGGTGGGTAAGGGGTGTCTATCACCCACCCACTCCCTTGCAGTGGAAAATCCTCTGTCATGCTATCTCTGACTCAAAAACAAAGAATTGATAAATGACTCACTCGATGGCTGAAAAAGTTTGGATAGAATCGGGACTCAAATCCTAGTTCTTTTGATCCCACATATTGTAATCGCTAATCAAGCACAGATTTTCCCCTGCATTTAAAGATCTGAAACGTGAAAATACAAGTACCATATTTATTGAAAAATATCTGCATATAATTGGGTCTGCAATGTCCGAACCTTTGTTGTCAGGGGTCAAATGTATAATCACCCCAAACATGCTTTGCCTACTGAACAATTTCATCCAGGGTCACATCTCCCAATAGTGAAAATGATGTGCTCCCTAAGATGCCTTCATGCCTTGGAGCTTTAAACTTTATGCTGCTTTCCAGTTTAAAAAAAAAAAAATCTCTTTCAAGTGGATTAGCCTATCTTACTTAGAGACTTAGAGCAATCCTGTGAGAAAGGCAGGGCAGGACAGAAGGACTTTGAAAAGGTCACAGTGTAATGCATACTTGTGAGGAAGGGAAGTACACAATGAACTGTACAACATTTCAGTACTACTGACCCTGCCAATCCCTGCTAGATTCCAAGTTTGTTTTGACAGTTTCATTATCTGAGTTTTTACATTAGAACTTTTTTGGGCTCCTTTGCCATTTGCAGTATGATTTGAATTTATAAAGCACACAAGATCTAACTTGAAGTTTGATTCAGCATGACAGAGTCAGCATATCCGTCATAAGCACCTTGGCGACTTAGGGTAGAGAGCTGCCAATTCACCACCAGTTATTGAGCATCCCAACTCTGTGGTTGGTGATAGGAATACAAAGAATAGAAAATGTGTAAGACATAATCTTTGCTCTGCTGCTGCTGCTCAGTTGCTTCAGTCGTGTCCGACTCTCTGTGACCCCATAGACAGCAGCCCACCAGGCTCCGCCGTCCCTGGGATTCTCCAGGCAAGAATACTGGAGTGGGTTGCCATTTCCTTCTCCAGTGCATGAAAGGGAAAAGTGAAAGTGAAGTCGCTCAGCCGTGTCCGACTCTTAGCAACCCCATGGACTGTAGCCTACCAGGCTCCTCCGTCCATGGGATTTTCCAGGCAAGAGTACTGGAGTGGGGTGCCATTGCCTTCTCCGAATCTTTGCTTTAAAGGGATTTATAACTGAATTAGGGAGAGCAATTTGAAAATAAATGAGTGTTTAATTTGGATGGTAGGGGAACAGTCTTGAGCATAATTAATTCTATTAGGTCTAGGGAGAGAGTATGATAAGTCTTTTCAGAGAAGAGAATACCTGATTATTTTTTTAAGTATGGAAAAAAAATCAACTTTTGCAAAAGTGGGGCTTCCTCAGTGGCTCAGCAGTAAAGAATTCACCAGTAATGCAGCAGACTCAGGAGACTCGGGTTCAATCCCTGGGTTGGGAAGATCCCCTGGAGGAGGAAATGGAAACCCACTCCAATATTCCTGTTTGGGAAATTTCATGGACAAGGAGCCTAGAGGGCTACAATCCATAGGGCGCAGAGTCGGACGTGACTGAGCAACGGAACACAAGACAACAACACTGCAAAAGCAGAGAGAATAATATGATGAACTACTGTGCTCTCATTACTCAACTTTAACAGTTACCATCCCATGGCCATGTGTTCCTTCTGTATCCTCACCTTCTCTCTCCCTCCCTGGATTATTCTGAAGCAAATTACAGTAGCATATTATTTCATTCATAAATATTTTACTATGTATCTCTAAAATATAAGTTCTGTTTTTAAAAACAACAAAATCATTCATCTTTAAAAATTAACGATTTTTTGGCTCAGGTGATAAAGAATTTCCCTGCAATGCAGGAGACCCGGTTTCATCCTTGGGACAGGAAGATCTCCTAGAGAAGGGAATGGCTATCCATTCTAGTATTTTTGCCTGGAGAATTCCATGGACAGAGGAGCCTGGTGGGCTACAGTCCATGGGGTCGCAAAGAGTCAGAATACAACTGAGTGAGTAACACTTTCACTAACATCTAGTCAGTATTCAAATTTCTCCAATTTTCTCACAAGTGTTTTATATAGTTTATATCTTCAAGTCAGGATTCAGACAAAGTCCTCACGTTGTATTTTTTAATGATTCTTTTTTATTTTTTAAGTTTATTTAGGAAATATTACTATGAATAAAGCTAGTGGAAGTGCTGGAATTCCAGCTGAGCTATTCCAAATCCTAAAAGATAATGCTGTTAGAGTGCTGCACTCAATATGCCAGCAAATTTGGAAAATTCAGCTGTGGCCACAGGACAGGAAAAGGTCAGTTTCATTCCAATCCCAAAGAAAGGCATTGCCATAGAATGTTCAAACTACCGCCCAATTGTGCTCATTTCACATGCTAGCTCAAAATCCTTCTAGCTAGGCTTCAACAGTACATAAACTGAGAACTACCGGAGTCTAGCTCCGGCAGCCAGGGAAACGCCCTGAAGGGATGAACGGGGTCGGCGAACGAAAATGATGCAGTCTCTCGCTCAAAGCACTGGGCTGCATGTTTATTTTAAGCATCAGGTTTTCTTTTATACTTTTACAAAAGCATTAGGTCAGAGGTATGACATCTTCAGTTTCCCCTCACCCATATTTACTGTCTCCATAAATCATTGTTGTTCTTCTTAAGTGTCCTTGTGATAACATTGTAACTCAAGTTTGTCTCTGGTCTGTATATTACACTCCTCAGTTTATTTCTTATCTCTTTAAATCCTGCTATCCCCTAGTAACTTAAGCTCATCATCTCCTAAAAAGGCTTTTGGCTATTAGTATCTCTAAAATCGGAGAAGGCAATGGCACCCCACTCCAGTACTCTTGCCTGGAAAATCCCATGGACGGAGGAGCCTGGTAGGCTACAGTCCATGGGGTCGCTAAGAGTCGGACACGACTGAGCGACTTCACTTTCACTTTTCCCTTTCATGCACTGGAGAAAGAAATGGCAACCCACTCCAGTATTCTTGCCTGGAGAATCCTAGGGACGGCGGAGCCTGGTGAGCTGCCGTCTATGGGGTCGCACAGAGTCGGACACGACTGAAGCGACTTAGCATAGCATAGCATAGCATCTCTAAAATACCTAGTTTCCATAAGCTATAGTAAAATATGCCAACACTACAACATACCTTAAACCTTTAGCTTCTAACTATTCTTAATTATTCCTAAACCCTAAACTCAGCAAACTTCTTTTGCCATAAACATTCCCCTTACAGGCAGGTTTCAGATAACAATGTTTCCCATGGCCTCAGGCTGCAGCCTATGTGCTCATCCTGGAGCATTCTTTGTAAAGATCCTTGAACAAATGTCAATAGTTAACGTTATGGATTATAACATTCTTTCCAGCCAACTCAACAGGAGGAAGGAAAGGACAAGTCAGAATCACAAGACCTAACTCCTTCATCCCGGGACTTTGCCTGTGGGATGAGGAGAGGGGGTTGGGGCCGTGCCTCCATTTTGTCAGTAATGCCTATCTCGGCTCCCGACAGAGAACTTCCAGGTGTACAAGCTGGATTTAGAAAAGGCAGAAGAACCAGAGATCAAATTTCCAACATCTGCTGGATCATAGAAAAAGCAAGAGAGTTCCAGAAAAACATCTACTTCCGCTTCATTATCTTTGACTGTGTGGATCACAGCAAACTAGAAAATTCTTAAAGAGATGGGAATACCAGACCACCTCATCTGCCTTCTGAGAAACCTGTGTGCAAATCAAGAAGCAACAGTTAAAACCAGACGCGGAATAACTCACTGGTTCAAAATTGGGAAAGGAGTATGTCAAGGCTGTATATTGTCACCTTGCTTATTTAACGTCTATGGAGAATACATCATGAGAAATGCCAGGCTGGATGAAGCGCAAGATGGAATCGAGATTGCTGGGAGAAATATCAATAACCTCAGATGTGCAGATGACACCACCCTGATGGCAGAAAGCAAATAAGAGCTAAAGAGCCTTTTGATGAAGGTGAAAGAGGAGAGTGAAAAAGCTGTCTTAAAACTCAACATTCAAAAACAAAGATCACGGCATCTGGTCCCATCACTTCATGGCAAATAGATGAGGAGGAAATGGGAACAGTGACAGACTTTATATTTTCTTGGGTTCCAAAATCACTGTGGACGGTGACTGTAGCCATAAAATTAAAAGACGCCTGCTCCTTGTCATAGCTATGACAAACCTAGACAGTGTATTGAAAAGCAGAGACATTTTGCTGACAAAGTTCTGTACAGTCAAAGCTATGGTTTTTCCAGTAGTCATGTATGGATGTAAGAGTTGAACTACCTAACCAGACCACCTTACCTGCCTCCTGAGAAACCTGTATGCAAATCAAGAAGCAGTAGTTAGAACCAGACATGGAACAACTCACTGGTTCAAAACTGGGAAAGGAATATGTCAAGGCTGTATATTGTCACCAAAGAACTGACGTTAAGCACCAAAGAACTGATGCTTTTGAACTGTGGTGCTGGAGAAGACTCTTGAGAGTCCCTTGGACTGCAATGAGTTCAAACCAGTCAATCCTAAAGGAGATCAACCCTGAATATTCGTTGGAAGGATTGATGCTGAAGCTCCAATACTTTGGCCATCTGATGGGAAGAGTAGACTCATTGAAAAAGACCCTGGTGCTGGGAAAGATTGAGGGGAGGAGGAGAAGGGATGAGAGGATGAGATGGTTGGATGGCATCACCAATTCAATGGACATGAGTTTGAGCAAACTCTGGGAGTTAGTAAAGGACAGGGAAGCGTGGCATGCTGTGGTCCAAGGGGTCGCAAAGAGTCAGACACAACTGAGTGACTGAATAACAACAACAAGTTTTTATTTTGACTGTGCCATGCAGCTTGCAGGATATCTTAGTTCCCTGATGAGGGATTGAACCGGTACTTTTAGCAGTGAAAGTGTGGAGTCCTAACCACTGCACTGCCAGGGAATTCCCGTCACATTGTATTTGGTGAAAACTCTTAAAACATATTTGTTCCCGTGCACTTTATAAGGTAAAGAAATTAATAGTTGGTCCTGGATTTTCCTACATTCTGCACTTTACTGATTATACCCTAAGGTGTTGTTTAATGTGTTCCTCTATCTCTATGTTTCCCATAAACAGGTAATAGATAACAACATTAAAACAGTTACCGTAATTGTATTCTAAATGTTCAAAAAGTTAAGCAGAGAAATGAGATAAATAAAAAGACCCAAATTGTACTTCTAAAGAAGATGACAATGTTTGAATAAAAATATATTGTATAGGTTAGTGGCAAATTGGACATTGCCAAAGAAAAGATTAGTGAACTTGAAGTCACACCAATAGAAGTTTCCAAAATGAAACATACATAGGGGAAAAAAAGATTTTGAAAATATAGAGAATCAGTGAGTTTTGGGACAATTTCAAGTGGCCTAACATATGTAAATGAAATCTCCAAAAGAGAGCAGCAGCAGCAGCTAAGTCACTTCAGTCTTGTCCAACTCTGTGTGACCCCATAGACGGCAGCCCACCAGGGTCCTCTGTCCCTGGGATTCTCCAGGCAAGAATACTGGAGTGGGTTGCCATTTCCTTCTCCAACGCATACATGCATGCTAATTCGCTTCAGTCGTGTCCAACTCTGTGCGACCACATGGACAGCAGCCCACCAGGCTCGGAGTGAAAAAGTGTTTGGATAAATAATGGCCTAAAATATTCAACATCGATGAAAACTATATACTCACAGATCTAAGAATTTCAACACCCAAAACACACACAAAAAATAAAGAAAGCTATATGAAGGCACATCAAAATCAGATTGCTCATTAACACAACATTGTAAAGCAATTACACTTCAAATTAAAAAATAAAAGTAATAAATGAAAACTATAAAATTGTTCAAAATCTGTAATAAAGAGAAAAATCTTAAAAGTAGGAAGAGGAGAGACATGTTACATATAGAGGAACAAAGAAAGGATGATAGCAGATCTCTTGTTAGGAACAATGGAAGCAAGAACATAGTGAAGTAACATCTTTAAAGTACTGAAAAAAACCTACCAATCTAGAATTCTATTCTCAAAAGAAGAAGCTTCAACGAATTAGAAAAAATAGAATTCTATTCTCATCTAAAAATGTCTCAAAAATGAAGACAAAAGAAAGACTTTTTCAGATGTACAAAAGGTAAAAAAATTCATCATAGCAGACCTGTACTGCAATAAATGCTAAAGGAAGTCTTCCATACATAAGGAAAAATGGCACTGAAAGAAATTACAGATCTATGACAACAAAGGAAGAGTGAAAAATAGTAACTGTATGTATAAATATATAAAATCTTAAAATTATTATTAAAATCACTTTAAAAGATGCTTTATTACTTAAACAAAAATACAACATATTATGGCTATGATTGCCAGATAAAATATGAGATGCCCAATTGACTTTGAATTTCAAATAATTGTTACCTTATTAGTATGTGTTCCTAAATATTGCCTGAAACATATTTAATGAAGTTATTTGGTATTTATCTGAACTTTAGATTTTACTTAGTGCCCTTCATTTTTATTCGTTAGACCTGGCAGTCCAATTTTGAAGTTTATAATGTATGACAAAAACAGCAAAAATGCTAAGAGAGGAAATAAAAGTATGCTGCTATAAGTTTCTTATACTGTATTGATACTTAAAATAAAAAAATTTCACTTGAATTTAAATTTTGTTAAGTTAAAAATTCATATAAACCCTAAAGCAATTACTAAAATAACAAGATAGTAAAAGCTAAAAAAGCCACAAACGAGTTAAAATCTAAACATAAAAAATTTTAATTAACCCAAAAGCACATACAAAAACAGGAGAAAGCAACAAAGAATCAATTGAAAAGGTAGAAAACAACAAGATGATAGACTTTAACCAAGCCATATCAATAATCATACTAAGTTTAAACAGATTGAACACCTCCAATTAAAAGGTAGAGACTGGATTAAAGAGAAGGCACAACAGTATGCTGCTTACAAAGAATGCACTTCAAATCCACAGACACAAATAGGTTAACACTAGAAGGATGGAAAAAGATTTACTATGCAAACAAAAGGAAATTAATCAGAAGAAAAGATTTCAGAGCAAAGAATATTACAAGAAGTAAAGAAGATCAGTTCACAAGGATAAAGGGATCAATCCATCAAGAGGACATAACAATTCTAATGTTTATTTAATATAATAGAGCTTTGAAATACATGCAGCAAACATAGAAGTAGACAAATTCACAATCATACTTGTTTATTTCAAACTCTTCTCCTAGTAACTGATAGAATAAGTAGACAGGAAATTAGCAAGGATGTAGAAGACTTGGATAACACCATCAAGAGCTTCACCCAACTGGCATTTGTAGTACACTCCATCCAATAAAATAATTCACATACTTTCTAGATACATATGGAACGCTTAATCAAGATAGACCAGATTTTGTGCTATAAAATAAAGTTCAATGCATTTAAAAGAATTTAAGTCATACACATTATCCTCTCTGACCACAATGGAATTAAATTAGAAGTCAGTAATATATCTAGAATTTAGGGTACTCCCTCCTCCTTCCCCTAAGTCTCAAAACTCCTCTTCCTCCCATGTTCGTCATTTCTCTGCCAAGATCCCATTATCCATTCAGTTACTTAAGCCAGGAATTCTTTTCTTCTTTCTGAAAAATTTTCTTTTTGTTAAAAAGAAATGAACCATTTTTGACTATTCTGGGTCATCATGGCTGAGTGGGCTTTTCTCTGGTTGTGAAGAGGAGGGGCTACTCTCTAGCCATGGTGCACAGGCTTCTCATTGTGGTGCCTTCTCTTGTTGCTGAGCACGGGCTCTTGGGCTTGTGGGCTTCAGTAGCTGTGGCACATAGGCTCAGTACTGGTGGCTCCTGGCCTGTAGAACACAAACTCAGTAGCTGTGGCACACGGACTTAGTTGCTCTGCAAATGGCAACCCACTCCAGTACTCTCGCCTGGAAAATCCCATGGACGGAGGAGCCTGGTAGGCTGCACAGTCCATGGGGTCGCTAAGAGTCGGACACGACTGAGTAACTTTACTTTCACTTTTCATTTTCATGCATTGGAGAAGGAAATGGCAACCCACTACAGTATTCTTGCCTGGAGAATCCCAGGGACAGAGGAGCCTGGTGGGCTGCCGTCTATGGGGTTGCACAGAATCGGACACGACTGAAGTGACTTAGCAGCAGCAGCATGTGGGATCTTCCTGGATCAGGGATTGAACTCATGTCTCCTGCATTGGCAGGCAGATTCTTTACTTCTGAGCCACCAGAGAAGCCTAAACCAAAAAATTCTTAATTCCTCCTTCTTCCCCATCTCTCTTGTGAAACAAATCTGCTGACTTTTCTTTCAAATTGTTTCTCAAATCTGTTTGCTCCTCTCTGCTTCCATTACTGCAGCCTTAGTCATCAAAAGTTCAGATCATAACCATCCCTCTTTGTGGGCCTGCACCAGGCACCTAACTGGTCCCTCTGCCTCCCATCTTGCCCCCCCTTTAACATAATTCACACACTTTCCAATGTGGCTGAGCACAGTGAACAATCTGTCACATTCTTACAGTTTCTTAATATCTGTGAATATTTTTCCTTTATTTAGAGAGTCTCTACTGTCAGGCATCACCAACTCAATGGACATGAGTTTGAGCAAGCTCCGGGAGGTGGTGAAGGACAGGGAAGCCTGGTGTGCTGCAGTCCACGGGGTCGTGAAGAGTTGGACACGACTGAAAGAGTGAACAACTACTGTTAGGAGTTCTGATTCCTAGGTTGAAACAAGAATTCAATTTCTCCACTTTTCTTGCAGCTATGGGAGGATATGTTTCTAGAGACATTGTTTGCTTACATGGGGAATGTGATTACTTTGGGAAATCTGAAAAGTTTGAAGTTTGTGTTTAGTTTTCTTTTTTGTTTTTGTTTTCTTCCTTGTTCCCACCCACTTTTCCTCTTTTCCTTCCTTGCTGTGACATCTTTATTGAGACATAATTCACACACCATACAATTCACCTATTTAAAATGTGAAATTCAGTGTTTTTGGTATATTCACAGATATGTGCAATCATCATCAAAATCAGTATTAGAACATTTTCATCAACCCAAAGAGGAATGCCACATCCATTAAGCCATTCTCTGGTTTTACCCATCCTACCTTCCAGCAACCACTGGTCTACTTTCTGTATTAATAACTATTCTGAAGATTTGATGTAAATAGAACCATCTAACACGTGATTATTACATCTTGTTTATTGCATATCTGTAGCATGTTTTCAAGGTTCACCTGTGTTATACTGATCCGTGTGTCAGTATTTTATTCCTTTTTTTTTTAGCTGAGCAATATTCTTAGTATGGCTATACTACAGTTCATTTATCCATTCACTTGCTAATGATCAGGGTTGGGTTGGTTTCAACTTTTTGGTATTACAAATAAGATTCATGTCTAAGTCTTTGTATGGACATATGCCTTCATTTCTCTTAACTATATATTTATTGGTGGAATTGCTGGGTCAATTACCATATAGTGGTAACTCTGTGTTTAAGCGTTTGATTTTCTTTGCTAGAAGGTTAAAGTTAAGAAGATGATTTTTGAGAGAACTAGGATATGGGAAAAGTTAATTTTTCATTATTTCATCATTTGAGTTTTTTAAAGAGCAAGCTTTTGTATATAGAAAGAAAAACAAAAACAAACACTTAGAACTACATTTGTTTAATTAAAGTCAAATTAGTTAAAGGTAGCCAGTTTTAAGATTTAGTTTTTCTTAGGCTTTTAAGCTTAATTTTAAATATTGTAATTTTATATAAATGTAGTATTCTGTTGCAACTTAAAATTAATTTATAAATATGAAGAGTCCCCTAAACATTTATTATTACATTGATTAAATCATCAGATATTTCAAACTACAGCTACAAATGTAACATATTTGATCCTCCAAAGCACTTTAGACATTCAATAAGCAATCCTACAAATGTAAAAACCAATATTCCTAAGCATTTAAACTGTGTAAACTTAGTTACTCAAAATTTATAGATTTAGTATCTCCAATTCTCTGAAAAGTTCAAACAGTTTATAATCATAATCAATTCAACTTTTACACATCTCAAATTTGAATCCTCAATCTACTATCAATAAAATTCTTTTCAATGTTTAAAATTAAAATCACAAGTCTAAATTCAAGATTTCAAGTACCCATTTGTAAAATAAGAGACACCTAAATTGCCAAGATGATTAAAAATAACTTATTCTTGATCTCAACACCAAAAATGTTAAATCTTAGGCTTGAATCACTTCTTCACTCTTATGTGGGGACTGTGGAAATTCGGCTGATAGGAAAATTCAGCTAAAGTGACAAATCATAAATAATAGTTCATACATAGTTTAACATTTTTAGGTAAATGTTTAGGTTAGAACAATATAAATATACATTCATTCACCATACCTTTTCTTTGAGTGAGTCTGAATTGAAGAGTCAAGACATCTTCATTGCATAAACCACTCTCAAGTTGTATCCTGTATGATTTCTATCTTGGATTATGTTAAAATGGAGCAAAACCTTTAAGCCACTTGCAAAAACAATGTAACTGTGACTTGAGTTTAGATTTTTACCATTTCCTTTCAATCTGTCATTAACTGTCTTGTTCATTTATTTTGGCTGCACTGTTTGTAATGAGGGATCCTGCTTCCCTGACCAGGGATCAAACCTGTGCCCCTTGAAATGAAAGCACGGATTCTTAACCACTGGACTACCAGGGAAGGCCCTGTCTTGTCCATTTTTAGTTTAAGAATTTTTTTTAGCAAGTTGCCATTATCTAGTCTTTCCAAAGCATTCATCTTAATTTTCATAGAAACAAAAACTCTTCCTTTCCACACTTAGGTTTCATGAGTTTATGTCATATTTAATTAAATCGGGTAATTAGAATTACAAGCACAAATAACGTTGGTAAGTTTGGGAAAATATGCAACTGATTCTTGGTTTGTGTTGTGCTTAACTGGCAGGAGCAGACAATGACTGTATACTAGAGAGACTTCGGAGAAGGAAATGGCAACCCACTCCAGTATTCTATTCTTGCCTGGAGAATCCCAGGGACGGGGGAGCCTGGTGGGCTGCCGTCTATGGGGTCGCACAGAGTCGGACATGACTGAAGTGACTCAGCAGCAGCAGCAGAGAGGGACTAGCCGTAAATACTCAACTGTAAATGTCCTGGGTAGCAATGGGTATATTTTATGGAAAGAATGGAGAATGTTGGCTAATTCAGTAATAGAGCTAAGTGGAGGTTGGTTTAAAAAGTTTCTATCATTTTTCACAGTTTTAAAAATTGAGTTACAATTGTTACATACAATAAAATCTACCCTTTTGAGTGTATAGTCCTATGAGTTTTGACAAATGCTTGCAGTTGTGTAACCACCACTATCATGATCAAGGTACAGAATATTGCTCCCAACCCTCAAAATGCCCTTGTGCTAATTCTTTGTAGTCAGTCACTCCCCCACTGTTCCCCAGCCCCAGCTCCAGCTCCAGATAACAATGATGTCTGTGTAATTCTCTGTAGAGTCAACCAAATTGCTATGTATGTCATTAATTTTTTCTATTTTCTTGCTGAGTAGTGTTCCATGGTATGGATATACTACAATTTATTTGACTATTTACCTATTGAAGCACATCTAAGTTGTTTCCAGTTTGGAGTTATTATGCAGAAAGCTACCAGGAACAGGTTTTTGTCTGAACATACATTTTCCTTTCTCTGTGTAGTGATATGTCTTTGTGATTTAAATTAACCCCTAATGGCTAATGGGGTTTCCCAGATGGCTCAGTGGTAAAGAATCTGCCTGCCAAGCAGGAGACATGGGTTCAATCCCTGGGTGGGGAAGGTCCCCTAGAGAAGGAAATGGCATCCCACAACAGTATTCTTGCCTGGGAAATCCCATGGACAGAGGAGACTGGTGGGCTACAGTCCCTGGGGTTGCAAAGAATCAAGACAACTAAATAGCAGCAGCAGTGATGGCTGATGATGTTGGATATCCTTTCAAGTGCTTATCTGTATATCCTTTTTGGTGAAATGTCTATTTGTGTCTTTTGCCCATTTTCTAATTAGATCATTTAGTTTGTCACTGTTGAGTTGGGGATTCCTTTGTATATTGTCTTTTGTTGGGTATGTGGTTTGCAAATATTTTCTCTCAGTCTGTAGTAACTTGTTTTTTTCATTCTTTTAATAAGATTTTTTTTTTTCACAGCAAAATTTTCTAATTTTGATGAGATCTTATTTATCAATTTTTCCCTTTTGGATCATACTTTTTGTTTTAAGTCTAAGAACTATTTGCCTCATCCTAGATTCTGAAGATTTGGTATTGCTTTTCAAAAGTTTTATGGTTTTACATTTTGCATTACACCCATGATTCATTTTTAGTTAATTTTCACACACAATGTGACTTTTATCCTGACCCGCCCCCCCATGGGTGTTCAATTGCTACAGCACCATTTGTCAAAATGGTTATCCTCCCTCCACTGACTAGATTTGCATGTTTGTCAAAAATCAGTTGGTCATTCCAGTAACAAGGACTACACCTAGGGTCCAGACTGTGGTTTCTAATATCACTCTCCAATAAAAGGAATAGGGTTCCTTAGAGAAAATTTTGATTCTAGGGCTGTGGTGGGAAAAAAAGAAGATGATACTGGAGCATCTTATAGTATCAAAAAGTAAGGAAGTGATTAAAAAACAAAACACATTGGTGGAGGTATGCCAAAGGTGCAACTGGAAGAGTTCCCAGTGGCCACAGTTGAAACAATTTGAACAAGAAAATAAAGTAGTATTGGATTAAAGCTCACAGTGCAAAATAAATATTCGTGATTCCCTACTGAGGTAAATGATTGAATAATAAATAAATGGGAGAGAATAGACAAATCCCCTATACAGAAAGATTCCAAATAATTGATGCAGATATTCTGACTTCAAGGGGGGAATATAACTCCTCATTATTTGGATGTGATCTATGCGTAGATTGTTTCAAAGAGTACAGTCTGAAAATAGGAGTAAAGTAACTAGACAGTGGAGCAACCTGACAAATACTAGCTTAGTCAGGTGATCAATATATCAACAGTCATAAATCATGTTGATAACATGTATTTTTGATATGAGCTGATAAAAATAATACTTCACTTCTGTTACCTTCGTCCTAACAAACATTACCACAGTCTCATTAGAAGAAAATTATTAGACAAATTGTAATATTGTGGCATCCTACAAAATATATGACCCGTACTCCTCAAACCTGCAAAGGTTGTGAAAAACAAGGAAAATCTAAGAAACTGCCATGGCTAAGAACAGCCAAGGAAACATGACAACCAGAAACTAAGGAAATCTGAGTACACTATTACTATTAGTTAATGATAAAGTTATCAGTATTGGTTTCCTCATTGTGGGACTTCCCTGGTGGCTCAGATGGTAAAGCATCTGCCTACAGTGAGGGATACCCGGGTTCAATCCCTGGGTCGGGAAGATCTCCTGGAGAAGGAAATGGCAACCCACTCCAATATTCTTGCCTGGAAAATCCCATGGACGGAGAAGCCTAGTATAGGCTACAGTCCATGGGGTCGCAAAGAGTCGGACACGACTGAGCGACTTCACTTCACTTCACTCCCTCATTGTAACAAATGTACCATCCTAATGGAAGATATTAGTTATAAGGGGAACTGAGTATAAAGTATACAGGAACTCTTTGGACTATCAGCTAACTTTTCTCTAAATCAAAACTGTTCTAAAAAATAAAGTTTATTTAAAAAAATCAGTTGGGCATATTTGTATGGTTCTATTTTGGGGCTCTCTATTCTGTTCCATTGGTCTATTTGGCTATCCCTCTGCCAGTAACACACTGTCTTGATTACTCTGTGGTGTTGCCAGAGGAAAAACTATCTACGAGGCCTTAAAAACTGTGTGCTTTTTGCCCATTGTAAAGAGTTGTTTGTCTTCTTATTTTTGAGTTTTGAGGAAGTGCCAGTGGCCTAGAGAGAAGCCCTCTAATACTAGTGCTAGCTGCAAGAGCTCAGTGTGACTTGTGATACATAGGATCACAAAGGAAACCAAGTATTAAAATATAGTTTTCAAAATAGTAAAGTAAATGTACAGTATATTTACATATGCTTCTTTATTAATAGGTGAAATGTTAAAATCTAATGACAAATTTAATTGTCATCATAATTTCAGAGTAACAATGATCGAAAATGATATTTCAAGATATTTTTAACAACCATAAAGTTAATCGAAGATATCTGTCAATTCTTTTGGTGACAAAGTCATTGATGCTACGAAACTCCTCTGGTATATTGCTTCCATTCATAATTGAAGGAAATGCTATATTTTTAGTTACGGGTTAGTGAAAATAAAGATGCAATTTTTTTTCTTCCTCTGAGTTCATGGCTTAATGGAATCCCACTTCTGTTCTGTGAGATTCTTCACGCTTTTCATATTTTATGTTATGTGACTCATCTACCACCATTTTCTGCTCATTTGTATTAACCCCTCTGGGATGAGCTTTAGAAGGATGTTGAAGGGAGTGAAGGATATTAGTGAGTACAGACCTGATTGCTTGCCACCTCCCCTTCCCTCCCCCCACCTAGCTGGCTGTTGCAAGCAACTCCTCAGCCATAAGTACCAGCCCTAGTTAAAGAGGCTTGATCTCCCATTTGTAGCATCAATGACTTGGCTGCATTGATTTCCCCCTGTGCTTTGCTGACTTATCCACAAGACCTACCCACAGCAGCTTTATCCTCCCAAAACTTGTTGTGTTGGAAAAATATTTTGCTTCAGACATTCTGAATTTGGACAGGCCCTTTGAAATGTGTAAGAATTCAAACTGCTTTTCAGTTTCAACCTCTATAGATCCTAGAAGGCAAACTAGAACCACATTTAAATACCACCTTGCTGCTGCTGCTGCTGAGTCGCTTTAGTCGTGTCCGACTCTGTGCGACCCCATAGACGGCAGCCCACCAGGCTCTGCCGTCCCTGGGATTCTCCAGGAAAGAATACTGGAGTGGGTTGCCATTTCCTTCTCCAGTGCATGAATGGGAAAAGTGAAAGTGAAGTCGCTCAGTCGTGTCCGACTCTTAGCGACCCCATGGACTGCAGCCTACCAGGCTCCTCCGTCCATGGGATTTTCCAGGCGAGAGTACTGGAGTGGGGTGCCACCTTAATAAAGCACAATATTGAAGACTATGAAGACTAAGAAAAATGAACACTTACGTATATTAGCAATACATTGCTAGTACTGTGAAGCCAAACAATGAAGGCAATTATTTTATTAAAGCGGGGACAACTGTTTAGCCTCTGCAACATTCTTCTGTCTTTGATTCCAGTGCCTGGAGACCGGCAGTACAGTCAGACTCTTAGTGGTGAGAATGAAATGTGTTTTCTGCCTTTGGTGACACTGCTGTTTTTGCAGTGTTTTCTGTGCTGTGGGACTCCTGTTGATTTCTGCTGTAGAGGTCAAGGGCAGACATGTTCCAGCTCTCTTGAGGAGCTCTCAGAGGACTGGGAGTGGACTGGATTCTGGCCAGCGCCATTTATTCTTGAAGAAATTAGAAACCAGTGGGATATGGGTCTACTTATTCGGAAGGAGTAAGAAATAAACTAGTATGTGACAGGGCAAGGAAGTTTATCTCCATCTAGACAAACTTTCATTTATATAGGTCTATAGAGGTATAAAGGTGATCAAATGAAGACCAGGAGGGAAGATATGGCTGGTAGTAAAATGAGAGGTGGGGATGGGGGGAGGGAAGGAGGAACAAAGAGAGAGAGAGAGACTGATAAGGCAAGTTTCTATCCAATAAAGGTTGTTTTCATGTAGAGTTAGGATTCTTCCCCCTTATTCTCTCTCACAGTTCTTTTTCTTTTTAAATTAAGAAACTTTAGAATACGTGAAGCATACAGAAAAGTAGAGTTATAATATACATGTTAAATAACATCCATGTTGTCACCACCCAGATGGGACAAGTGTTATAGATACCTGAAAGGAGAGAGAAGGCCTGATGCGTCTGTGAAGATGACCCAAGAGAAGATGCCTGCTAACCATCTTCCTGGCTCAGAGAGTGTGAAGCCACCCAGTCAGGTAGGAACTGCTCTATCCCTTTCCTCCTCTTGCTGTCAAGCCCCTACCTTTAGGGAAGAGAATAAGACAGCAGGTGGTAAGTGGTGAATGAGGAAGACAGGTAGGAAGGGCTGAGAGCAGGAGAACCCATTCCTCCTTTCTATTGCAGGCTGCCAACCCTGCAGTTGGTGGAGGGGAGAAGGTTTACTGCTAAGTGAATTTGTGAGTTTTGATTATTTCAGGGGATTTTACATTCTGATGCTAAACTGAGACTGTGTTTCTGACTTAAAATAACTGTGGGATTGTTCCTTATTTAAGAGGGCGCAGAAAAGCCATGGAGCTCATTGAGTTTTTGTTCAGGAATGGGGAAGGTGACTTCCACTGAATAAATGTGTAAAGGAAACAGAGAGAGGCAAAGCCAAGCTGAATTTCATTGCCAGGTATTGTGCTTGTTCCACACACCATATGGAAAGCATTTCGCTAAATCTAAGATGCCACTGATACTAAGGAAAACTATAAGTTTAGATGCCGCTTAGAACAAAAAAAATTTCTATCCATGATACATCAAAATTAAGGCAAGAGGATTTCCCTGGTGGTCCAGTGGTTAAGACTCCGTGCTCCCATTGTAGGGGGTGCTGGTTTAATCCCTGGTCAGGGAACTACATGCCTCAATGGAGATCCATTGCAGCCGAATATACACTGAAAAAATTAACAACAACAAACACCCCCCCAATATTAAAAAAAATCAATGAACAATATACTAAGTTTTAAATAGGCAGGATCAGAAATATTAACTTTTCCTTTTGCTTTAGGCTTCAGTATATCTAGGATGGCACTGTTGCTCATCTTTATCTAAAAATGTGACTTTTTTTTCATTCTATGGCATTACTTCATTTTTGAAGAATATTCATTAAAATATATTTATCTTGACATTTGAGGTTTCTTGTCACTTAGTTAAAATTTTTATCATAGACAAGTGCCTCACTCATCTACTTCTCTATCTCTGAGAGACAGAGATGGGGGAAGAAAAAAAAAAGAAAAAGGGAAGAAAGAAAGAAAAAAAAGAATGAAAGATTCTTTTGCTTATTTTCTTGCCTATGTAATTACAAATGGGAGGAATAGTTTAATTTCTCAGAGATCTCATTAAAATTCTTGCTGGAAATTATTAGATGGTCTAACTGATAACCCCAGATAACAGTGAGTAGAGGAGCTCTAATCATTTTGAGAAGACTCCCATTCACTGCCTGGATGACAAAAGTCCACAATAACCCACTAAAATGGGGCTCTCACGGCTGCTGATGCTAAAGTAGGAAGAAAAATTTTTGTTGTTTATTTCCTCATTCCTGCCATTTAAGGAAATTCCCTCTAGTTCCAATGAAAATGTAGAAGGAGATTTATGACACTTGTGTGTAATGATAATACCTGGTTTACAGCCCTCTACCATTTCCATCACCTCACTTCATTGTCGTCATATTTCTCATTCAATTCTCAAAACGACCGCAGGGTGTAGGCAGGGAGAGTATTGCCCTATTTTATGGACAAGGTATCAGTCTCATTTTTCAGGTGAGGCTGATCCAAGTCACCTGATGAACTGCTACTGAAGGGGAAGCAGAACCCTGATCTTTCTGCTTCAAGAGGGTCCCTTTCCTTTACAGTGTTGTATGCCACTGAAGACAGGCAGAAAGATATTCTTAAGTGGCTGTGTTTGAGGAATTGCAGTTATAATCTGAGCTGGTTAGCAGCTGATCTCCTTGAGGCTATATCCAGTCTCCTAATGCTGTTTCATATTAAACAGGTTTGCGAGTGAGTCATTTGGCTGGCACAAACCAGCCAAGCGATTGCTTCAGCCAGCTTGGAAACTCCACGTCCTCCCTTTGCCTGGGGGAAGCAAACTCTGTGCAAACCACAGCTGTAAAACTGCAGCTGCTCTGGGGCTGACTTTGTATTTCACTTTTGTAATTTAAAGCTTCGTTGAGCATTCACCCATTTTCCCCTTCCATGCTTATGTGGTTTGGTACAGTGTTCTCTTTTGCTCACACCCTAGTCTACACACATTTTCCTTTGCATAGGTGATACTGGAGTAGGAAGGAAGACACGCCCTCCCCACAGAGCTCTCAGTCAAAAAAGGCACTCAAGTGGGCTGCTTGCTACCTGCCCCCTGGGTAGGTCCTGGAGGTGGTGGGATTTTGAACAATTCGAGGAGGGAATTTGGATCTTCTGCTTCTACTTGTCTGGGACTTGAGGCTTAGGTTGCTCATGGTCATTGATTTGGGAGCTAGAAAATGTCCCCTCCTAAGCCCCACTGACCTTACTGCTGAGAGAGCACATATCTGTCCTTGAGCAAGAGGTAAACTAGTGACCTCTCCCTCAATTGCCACCCCATGCCTTACAGAGAGGTGTGACCAGCACTTGGCAAAGTTTTATTGTGCTATTTTACGTTAAATGACTGTTTTCTCTATTGGACTCTGAGCATCTAGAGAGCAGGGACCATGTCTTATACTGTAAACCCCTTAGAGCTGGGCTACTTGGTAACAGCCAGTTTTATCCTAGTGTGGCATCCAAGGGTAAAACATGATCCCAGCTGCAAAGAAGTTCATAGTCGCCAAGAGACCATGGGCAGAAATTACTGTCACACACACACACACCCCCTGTGCTCTTCTATCCTTCGCAGGTCAGTTCATTGACCCACCTGCTACCATTTTTCTCAGCATCTCAACTCCAGACTCATTCAGTTTCTCCCTCCTCTCTCTCTCCTTCCCCCCAATCCCCTTCCTTGCTCCTACAGATCTCTGATCTCCTCTGCCCCAGTTCTTTCTGGCTCAATTCTTTACTGTTTCCCCTGAATTCTTTCCATCTTCTTTGTCCCCCATTTTCCTGACCAGCACAGCACAGCTCCAGAAGTATGTGAACAGAAACCTCCATAAAAGGGCTGGAAGTGTTGATAGAGGGGGAGGAGGAGGCTGTGAAAACATGTTTGTTAATATTTTTGTCCCTGTCATATTTACTTTTGTTTCTTCAGCACTTAGCTCTGCATTTAGCACATATTAGGCTTTTAGTAAATGATCCATGAATGGATGAAGGATTGTTAGCCTTTACCCCAATGTATCGTCAAACCTGTTCATGAGTTCCACCCCTTTTAAGGAGAGACTGGCAGATCAGTAGTTTTTGTCTCATAAATCAGTGGGGTTTGGCCATAACTTTTTGGCTGCTTTTAATCTTGCAGGCTTCGCTGGTAGCTCAGATGGTAAGTAATCCGTCTGCAATGCGAGACACCTGGGTTTGACCCCTGGGTTGGGAAGATTCTTTGGAGGAGGGCATGGCAAGCCACTCCAGTATTCTTGCCTGGAGAATCCCCATGGACAGAGGAGCCTGGTGGGCTACAGCCCATGGGGTCACAAAGAGTCGGATACGATTGAGTGACTAAGCACACGATCTTGTAGGCAGAGGTGCCAGACTCCCTGGGGCCATCCTCCATCAGGAGGGGACTAATTCCTCCCAAGCCTTCTCATGCCTAGATGCCCAGGTCACTGGCTTCCCAGGTGGTGTGTGGGGGTGAGAAGCCTTGTCCTGATATATGGGTGTACAGGGCCTTGATCCTGCCAGCCCCGTTTCCTGAGACCAGGCCCATGCTCCCAGATCCCCTGTGCCTCAGTGAGCAGAATGCTTCAACAAACCTCATCTACCTGGTGCCCCTCACTCTTTGGACCCCAGTTCTTTGAATGAGTTCTTCCTGGGGCCCCTCAACTCCTGGCTGGTAAGTGGGCTGAGTCTGTTGCATTAGGCTCAGATTTTTGTCTTTTTAAAAAAATATATTGTTTATTTTTTACAAGACTTTATTGAATTTGTTATAATATTATTTTTGTTTTACGTTTTTTGATTTTTGTCCACAAGTCATGTGTGATCTTAGCTCCCCGACCTGGGATTTAACCCACACCCCCGTATAGGAAGTTGTAACCACTGGACGGACCACCAGGAAAGTCTCAGATTTTTGTCTTTTATTGTTGATCTCTGCTGGACCCACCTCTGCTCCCATCTCTGGCTTTTTTGCCCTATGATTTTTTTTTCCTGTTTTACAATCCCCTAGCAACCATTTTCCTAACTCTGCTGGATGCAAATGTTGACAGTCTCGACTCTAGAGAGCCATGGCTTGAAGTGGAGAAGGATGAGGAAAACAGTGCCTGCCATCTGAACAGCAAGACCTACCTGTTATGGCCAAGGCTTCCTACCAAGACTTGATTTGAAGGTTAGTGTTAATATATTTTGGCAAGAATATTAGTTATAAGTGACTTTTTATAGTTTGACATTAAGAAGTATTTCTACATTATGATAAAGGAAGAAAAGTGATATAAGATGGATGGAGAGTTAGGTCAAAGAGGAGATAATTCCCTTAAGACATTATGATGATTCTTTAAAAAGACAAGGCACCAGCATAGTACTGAGAGGAGAAATGTTTGTTGGATAATAAAATTCTAAATTATTCCTGGATAGAGTCCTCTAAGTTCTACTGCTCCGACTCTGCTCCAAATCCAACTGGGAGGTGAATTGGCTCTATTGAAATCCAAGTAGAGTTTACTTATAGGGATGTGCTTTTGCTCAGTCATTAAATATTATCCAGAGCCCTGTGAAAAAGCTTAAGATTACCTGGATAATATCAATACTAGTAGAATTTTTATTTTATTAATATTTATTTTACATGAAACACTGTTCATTGTTTCCAGTGTTTCATTTGTAAATAAGGTTGTCTGTTCTCCTCCTGAATGAATCTATAAAAGACAGTGGTAAAATACCGGCTTAATGGATAGCATATAGGGCCCAAGTAGGTGAGACAGTGAAAGCAGATGAGAGAGAGATTAGAATGAAATAGAGGGATCCAGGGGTTAGCACACTGAAGGTCAAAGAGTAGTTGTTTTTGTTGTTCTTCTTAAAAGAAAGAACTGGAAAATGGACATGTAATGGGGTTTGGTAGGATATTAGACTTCAAGTTGGCAGAACTGAAATAGCTCTGGGTAATGATAATGTTCAGAGTGAAGCCACAGGAGTGACTGGTGAAGAGAAGAGGAGGTAAAAGTCACCTGTAACCTTGGCAAGACTTGGGGAAGAGAGAGTGAGGGCCAGTGAATGTAGAGGGAGTGACTGAGAGAAAGATAGATGCCAACGATGACCACAACAAAGGCAGAGAGTGTTTCTAAATGAATGAAAAGTAAGTGTTTGGATATGTTCATAGGGCACCAGAAGGATAAATATGTTCCTTTTCCCAAATAGTAATGGGGTGTGTGAAGAATGGAAGAATAAACATCCTCACTCCCAGGGGCCTGCAGAAATGGCAGTATCCTTCAACAAGTGTTATGTTTCAGTTAAGGCAGGAGAGCAAAGGAGCCCAAGGAAAGTCTTACATTATAGAGAAGGGAGTTTGTGAATGAATGAAGGGTCGAGAGGAACAGTAGGAAGGGTAAGTTGTGGGAGAGGGAAAAGTAAGAGGATGAGCCAGAGAAGCATGGAGGTCATAGTAACAGAAAAAAGTCATCAGAGGAGCTAGTCTTCAGGGCGGAAACAAAGCTTGCCAGTAGTGGAGAGATAGGTAAAGCTGAATTAACTAGTCTGGATGATCTGTCTGGGCCTCTGGTGTTAGGGGTTTCTAAGATCATGCTGGAGAAGGCAATGGCACCCCACTCCAGTACTCTTGCCTGGAAAATCCCATGGATGGAGGAGCCTGGTAGGCAGCAGTCCATGGGGTTGGGAAGAGTCGGACGTGACTGAGCGACTTCACTTTCACTTTTCACTTTCATGCACTGGAGAAGGAAATGGCAATCCACTCCAGTGTTCTTGCCTGGAGAATCCCAGGGATGGCGGAGCCTGGTGGGCTGCCGTCTATGGGGTCGCACAGAGTCGGACACGACTGAAGCAACTTAGCAGCAAGCTCATGCAGAGAGGGTGCCAGGTGGTATCTGAGGCTAGGTGCTGCCCACCCTCCTGGTCTTGTCAGCAACAAGAGCCCTCTGCCCAGGGCACCAAAGTTTGCAACATAGCTGTATGGTTGTGTTGCGGCATGAACCAACCTCAAAAAAGGAGGGTAGGGACTTCCCTGGTGGTCCAGTGGCTGAAACTTCATGCTCCAAATGCAGGAGGCCCAGGTTTGATCTCTGATCAGGGAACTAGATCCCACATGTGTGTGTGCTAAGTCACTTCAGTTGTATCAGACTCTCTGCGAACCCATGGACTGTAGCCTTCCAGGCTCCTCTGTCCATGGGATTCTCCAGGCAAGAATACTGGAGTGGGTTGCCATTTCCTTCTCCAAGATCCCACATGCCACAGCTAAAGATCCCACAAGCTACAGTGAAGATTAAAGATCCTGCATGCCACAGCTAAGACCTGGCACAGCCCAATAAATAAAAAATAAATAAATATTTAAATAAATAAATATTCAAATAATTTTTTAAAAATAAATATTAAAGAAAATAAAAAGGTAGAATTGTCAGACCTGAATCAAAGGAACAGAACTATACATGCTCCCAGGCCTCCTGGGCGCGTGTATCTAATCGTGGGTCCTGACAAATTAGCTAAGCCACCCTCATGTTGCTGACACACCCTCGTCCCTGGCGTCCCCTCAGAAACATTTGGGCCTCAGCCACAGACTCAAGTTTAGGAGACAGAAGAAATCAGCACCTAAACTCCTTGGCCTTCCCAACAAGTGACCGGGAAATAAAACTGCTCCCAAGAGTCTTCATCATGATGACAGTGAGTCTCCCCAACACTGCTTCCCTTTGCTAGGGTGACCACCCCTCACCCAACCCTCTACTGTACAGGGGTCAGTTGCTGGAGATTTAGATATGAAGCTGAGAATTTGGTCCAAGAGGGAAAAACTATAAATTCAAGTTTGGGGAAAAATTGATATTAAGTTAAGACAGGAAGAGCAGGAAGATAAATGTCGTGCTGAATCAGCTAGTGGCTGATCTAATCTTTATGTAACTCAGATGTCAGCTGCAGTCACCCTGCCCTTAGTATTTGTTAGGAGGCTCCAGCCCATCCTGGTGGCTCAGATGGTAATCTGTCTGTAATGCAAGAGACCTGGGTTTGATCTCTGGGTTGGGAAGATCCCCTGGAGGAGGGCATGGTGACCCACTCCAGTATTCTTGCCTGGAGAATCCTCATGGACAGAGGAGCCTGGCGGGCTACAGTCCATGGGATTGCAAAGAGTCGGACACAACCGAGTGACTAAGCACATTCTGGGGAAGTTCTGTGCCCTCCTGGAGTTTCTACACTGCTTCTCCTGCTGTGTGTCTGAGTTCTTCTCCACCCCCAAGTGGTCCTGGTCACAGGATCTAGTCCTTTCTGCTTGGTTTCCTCCTAAAGCACCACTCATAGAAGTTAGCAGCGCGTTGGAGAGTTTCTGCTGTTGGCGTTCCAGATACACATTAGACAGTGGGTGATGAATTAACATCAGATAAGCCTGTTTGAAAAACCCCCTACGCCATTTCTCCCAACTCCTAGATTCCTACCACATTACCTAAGTCTCTTTCTCTTCTCCTCTCTCTGCCATCTTCTTCCTCTTTCATCTCTCCCCTCCAAGTCCCTTTTCATTTTTTTTGAGCAGAGGCGTCTATCTGCTTCCTTGTTAACGCCTGCTAATCCCTGTCCCAAGGCTCACCCTTTATCTCCACCTGACTTTTCAAGATATTTTCCTGTGCAGGGTAGTTGCTTCTCTAGGAGGAATTCTGGAGCAAGCTGGCTAGAAGGTTTTCCTTACTTCTCTATTTTTATTGCCCCAATTGGAAGACAACTGACTCCCAGAATCTGCGATGGGGCTTAACCTACAGGTACATTTTAAGTTGTTCCTGATTTGATGGGTTGGAGGAGGGGTCAGTAGACAGCACTGGGCTCTTGCCATGACCTTCTCAACCAGGGCTTGGTTTTCACACATTCTCAACTTTGTGGTCCCCTGAGCGACTTCTCTCGTGGGAACTTCCAGACCACCTGTGTGTTTTTCTTGGAAAATGCATCAGCCTGTCTCTTATTCACTCTCCTTCAGGTAACAGACTGTTCCTCCCGCAGTTTTTTTTCTCTCTCTCTTTCTCTGCACTCTTAGCTCAGAGATACCTTCCTCCTTTCTCTCCAGTAGAATAGACACAAAGCAGCTCTTTGTTTAGGGCTTGAAAACTCAGTGTCTCTTTCCACGTAACTAGAAGGAAGTATTTTTCCATTCACTTCATTTTCTTATTGGAAATTTTGCTAACTGGATCAGAGGAGCTTAGTTTGCACACAAGGTTGTTCATTAAATAACAGCCTCCAGGCCAGGTTGTCCTTATCAGGACTTAATATCTAACTCAGCACTGGCTAAACCAGAAAGAGTGCTGGAAATTGCTGGTAGCTACTGCTCTGCTGGGAAAGGACCTCCACAGTGGTAGCAACTCTTTTTCTGGGTTGGAAGCTATTTTGAAGACGAAGACCCTCCAAGGACTGTAACCTGAAATGTTTGCGGATCCCTGACAGGGGTTAGGAATGGCCACCGCTTTGCCAGTTGCTTGTCAAGACAAAGTAAAACAAATGCCTCAAGTTTCGAAGAAGACAGAAAACAGTCAAAAGAGTTTTTTTAAAAGTATTTTTTCCAAACAAGTCTCTGTTTATTTTCTATTCAAGAAAGCACTAAGTAATTGCCAGCTATTGCCTCACTGGTTTCTCCATCCTCTGCTATCTGGTTGTGATTACGTGATTTTGCTCCCTGATATTAATCCTGTGATTATGCTATATTAATTGGCAAAGGAGACTTTGCAGATATAATTAAGGTTACTAATCAATTCACCCTAAAATAAGGAGTGGGTTCAGTATAATTATGTGAGCCCTTAAAAGCTGAAGGCAGAGGGGCAAGGCAGAGAGATTTCAAGCATGAGAAGGATTTAATGTGTTGTTGCTGGCTCTGAGATAGAGGGGCCATGTGCATGGACCAGGAAGAGGCCTTTTGGAGCTAAAGGCAGCTGACAGTCAGCAGAGAAACATAGACCTTAGTCCTGCAACAGCAAAGGATTGAATTCTGCCAACAACCTGAATGAGCTTGGAAATGGATCTTCCCCAGAGCCTGCAGAAAGGAATGCAGCCTGGCTGACACCTTGACTTGAGCCTCGTGAGACCCTGAACAGAGAATTCAGTTGACTTCTGCCATGTGAGGACTTCTGACCTACAGAAACTGTGAGACAAATATGTGTTGGTTTAACCTTCAAAGTTTGTGAAAATTTGTTGCAGAAATAGAAAATGATTACAAGGGGTTTATTTTTTTTGTTAAAAAGTTGTGAGCAGCAGAGACCCTTCTTGCTTAGGAGCAGCTAAGTAAGTAAGGATCTTCACAGCAAAGTTCCAGATTGGTCACTGTGCTCAAGGGGGTGAGGTGGCTGGGCCTCTTGTTTTCTAATCTGGATCTGTGTAGTCCAATATGGTAGTTGCGAGCCATGGATGGTTTAAATTGAAATTTAAATGAATGGAAATTAAATAAAATTTTAAAGTTTTTTTCCTGTGCTGTATTAGTTATGCTTTAAGTGTTCAACAACACTATGTGGCTAAGGGCCATTGAACTGGAAGGCACAAACACAGAACATTTCCTTCATTACAGAAAGTTCTGTTGGGCAGTTCTGGTCTAGATTATTAACAGTGATAACATCCAGTGACAACTGTGGTTTTTCTCATTTGGGGCACAGAGAGATAGGATTCCTGTCCTCTCTCGTAGAATTATTACAGAGCAGAATGCAGGCAAATTTCTCTCAACTGCAGCAAGAAAATGTTTGAAGTTTGTGAAAACTTTCATGTCTCTACTTTCTTTCCTTATCACTTGCATAAATTTTCTCTTGAAGATAGAAAGCCCTGAATTTGCAGTAGAATACTCTAGAAATACCAGTGACAGAGAATCAGGGCTCTTTTTTTTCCAGATGAAGGAGGAGTTACCACGTGATGGATGGCCATAACACCCCTGACTTTGACTGCAGGATTTTCTAAGGGTCTCTTGTACAGCAAGACAAGGTTTCTACTGGGGCAGATCAATAGGATCACCCCCTGAAGCAAACAAACCCCCAAAAGCTATTGCTATAGTTAGACTGGCCTCCTTATGTTGGTTTCCAATGCCCCAAAGTGACACTAACTAAAGAGGAAGAGAGGCTTATTCTCCCAGGAGACTGAAGCATCTTTTGCCTCAGGCTTAAACAACAAAAGTTGAGACAAAAGGCTTAGTGGCCAGGACTTACCTGGTCCAATGGTTAAGACTATACCTTCCAATGCAGGGGGTTTGGGTTTGAGCCCTGGTCAGGGAGGTAAGATCCCACATGTTTTGCAGTCCAATAATCAGAATGTAAATAACAAAAGCTGATATTATAACAAGTTCAATAAAGACTTTGAAAAAAGTTGTTTTTAAAAAAAGACTTCGGGGCCAGAGCATATATGTACCTGCATGTTAAGTCGCTTTGGTCATGTCTAGCCCACCAGGCTCCTCTTGTCCAGGCAAGAATACTGGAGTGGATAGCCATTCCCTTCTCTGTGGGATCTTCCTAACCCAGCGATCGAACCTGGGTCTCTGGCATTGCAGGTAGATTCTTTACAGTCTGAGCCACTTGGGACTCAATTGTAACCGGTGGTCATGGACTAAAGTTTGTAGGTGATGCAGTTGGAGAGGTGTGGCACAGGCCAGCCTGGCTTTGGGGTTAGAAGACGTGAGTCTGAATCCTGTAACCATATTGCTCTGTTACCCTGAGCTAATTAAGGAACCTTTGTGAGCCTTACTTTTTTTATCCAGGACATAGATGAAACAATTGGAGGATAATTATCTCTGATTCTTGGGGTTGTTGTAGGGTTATTATGAGGATTAAAGGAGAGAATTGCATACATTGTCTGGAGCACAGGAGTTGCTCAGGTAATAATAGCCAGTGTGGTTACTCACATATGTGTCAGCCCCAGGTTACATCAGGAAAGACCATTCACCCAGTACCCTGGCCAGTCACATATGTAGTCTTGTCTCTATTCCTGCCCTAATCTTCCCTCCGATGACCAGAGCCTCACGTGAGGCAATTCAACACTTCCACTCCCCACCAAGAATCCTACAATTTCAAACATCCACTTACTCACCTCTACTCGGTACATTCCTCTGAACATCTGATTCCTTGCAGTCCTCCATATTGCCAATACCTGCAGTCCATCATTTCACTAAGAAAATAGAAGCAGCTGGAAGAGAACTTCCACAAGCTCTTCCCACCACGTCTACCCATCTCTGGCATCTGTGCACATAGATGCTGCCTTTCTTCCTGCCGTGATGGGTGCACTGTCTGTGCTTCTGTGTAAGTCAGCCTTGCCACCTCTGCACTAGATCCAGCCCCTCTTCCCTACTCTAGAATTTCACTCCTGCAATTGCCCTTCTCCTGAATCTTGAAATTTTTTTCTTTTTCACTGGATCATTTTCATTGCATCAAATATACTGTAACATTTCTCATATATAAAAATCTTTCCTAGATCCCTATCCTTTTTCATCTGCTACCTCTTTCTCTGCTCCCTTTATAGTGTCCTTCACTGTTGTTTTCTCATCACCCTGAATTCTAAATGTCAGAGTGTCTCAGGGTTTGCTTCTCAGAACTCCATTCTTCTCTGCCTACACTCATTCCCAGGGGATGGACACAGTTCCATGACTTTAAACACCTTCATCTTGCTGCCAGATTTGTTTGCCCTCCCTGGACCTCTCCCCTGAACTGCAGAACACAAAACTAGGCACCTGCTTAACATCTCAACTAAATACCTGTTAGGCATCTTAACCTTAATATGTTCAAAAATGAACTATTGATTTTCAGCTCCCAACTCCCAAACCTGCTCCTTCCACAGCTGTCTCTGACTCAGTACATGGAACTCTGTTCTTTCATTTGCACACGCTCAAAAATTTCAGTTTCCCCCTTGTCTCTCTTTTTCTCTCACATACCGCACCTAGTCCATCAGAAAGCAAAGCGAGATCAAGAATCCTGAAAGGCTGTTTCAACCAGGTCAGAGAAAATTCCTAGTCACCAAACAATACTCCCTTCCAGTGATGAGAATTATTACATAACATTAGTGTGTTCAGTCTTAATTCAGCAAATGTATTTGGAATATTTATCACACTCCAGGCAATGTTCTAGGTGCTAGGGATATAACAATGAACAAAACATTTCATGGATCTTACCTTCTGCCAAAGAGAGACAGAAAACTTGTCAGATGGTTAAGGAGAAACACTTTTAGGGTAAGGGGATGTAAAAGCGAAGGCAGGAGGCTGTTTCAGGTAGGGTGACCGGCTGTGACTTCTGCAGAAAGATGCCAGTTAAGCATAGATATTTAAGCATTAAGCAGAGTGAGCCATGCAGATATCTGGGAATAAATGATTCAAGCAGGAGGGGGATGTGCAGAGGTCATAAGGCAAAAGCATTCTTGAGGTATCCCAGGAGGGGGATGAAAGTGAGTGAGTAGAGTGAGTGTAGAGTGAGTGAGGAGGGTACTGGGCTACAGTGAGATCAGAGAATAGGGGTAGAGCATGCAGCCCAAGAAAGACATCTGGGCTTTAATTCTAAGAAGTAGGAAGCCAATGGAGCTACATCATGATCCTTGACATTTAAAAGGATCAGCCTAACATCCTTATCATATTTACCAATACTGGACTGTAGCAGGGAGACAGTGGAAACCAGGAGACCAGCTAGAGGGCCTAGTCCATCAGTCCAGGTGCAGGAAGATGGTACCCAGTTTAAATAGTTACTGTGGATGTAGCAGGAAGTACTGAATTTCGAATTCATTTTGAAGGTAGAGCTGACAAGGTTTGGTAAGTATACGGTAAAAGGTACACAATTTATATTTGTTGAGTGATGAATACACAAAGTATTCTGGGTGTGTGTGCATGCATGCATGCTCAGTTGTATATGACTCTTTGCAACCCCATGGACTGTAGCCTGACAGGCTCCTCTGTTTCTTGGAGTTTTCCAGGCAAGAATACTGAAGTGGGTTGCCATTCTCTGGGGGTGAGGCAGGACATTTTCCTGACCTGGATGAAATATCCCAGCCATTGACACTCCACCCTCTGTTCTCTCTAATGCTTATTTGCAGCCGTCTGATGACTGATACTTTGTTCCATATCTAGGGAGGTTGAACACTGTGATATTGTCACTGGAAAATATCTACAACTCTTAGTAATTGGGACTCTGGATTATTTGCAATTCTCTTGCCAGTTTCAGACCATATTTTTTTATGCTGATAAAGTTGAGCTCCCGATCTAAAAACCTGGAGCCCAAACTCTGGAACATGGAGGTTCCACATTGTCCTTTCACACTGTTGACTCATTCCCATTAATTGGAATCTTTGTTGAGGGTTTTCTCTCATTTTAGCAATACATGCTTCTTATTACTCTTCAAATTCATACTGTTAAATTTCTAATTTGTGGGATAATAAAATTGGGCAGAATCTCAGTTATCATCGTCAGAGATTTATAGAGTTCTTCTTTACTTCCAAGCCCTTTACTTCAATTCCAAGGGCAGCTATAATGCCTACCATGGCCAGGACAAGGGTGAGGCAAGTGAAGTGCCTAGGGTGCAGCACTGAAGGAGGTGTTCACTTTCACAGCTGTGGATGTGCAGGTGGGTACCTGGGAATGAGGGCCTCCTGAGAAGCTGTGCTCTGGGCACCTTGGGCACCTCCCTCCAGTCCTGGCCCTGCTACTCCTTGCAGAAAAGCATTTTGGTTTATTAACTGGGCAGCTGTAGCAACAAGAGCAAGACCAGTTCCCCACTGTTTGACCATGACTGTGCAAGAGAAAGCTGCTCTCAGAGAAAGCAAATGGCATGGAGAGGAGCCATGTTCTGAGAAGCTTTGCCAATTTAGAAATAAAAACCAGTGGGAAAATGGTGATGAACATCATGGAATTTTGATTTGTAATTAAGTCAGCAAGCCACTGGAGAAGGAAATGGCAACCCACTCCAGTACTCTCGCCTGGAAAATCCCATGGACGGAGGAGCCTGGGGGGCTACAGTCCATGGGGTCACGAAGAGTTGGACATGACTGAGCGACTTCACTTTCACTTTCATGCATTGGAGAAGGAAATGGCAACCCACTCCAGTGTTCTTGCCTGGAGAATCCCAGGGACGGGGGAGCCTGATGGGCTGCTGTCTATGGGGTCGCACAGAGTCGGACACGACTGAAGCGACTTAGCAGCAGCAGCAACAAGCCACTGGCATTCCGTTTGTTGAGGGCTATCTGGATCTAGTCATCCTATCTATAGCATTTTTATCCAGTTTGCAATTTCTCAGATACAATACTTAAAAAATGTTTATTCTCCACTACCTCCTGTGCCTTCTTTTTATATGTTCCAGAAGTTAATGAAACAAATAAATGGCTGCAGTGCAAATGCTTTGGACAGTCAGGTAAGGGCTTATTTTTAAGGCTGGCTTAACAAATTCCATTTTCAAAACAAACCCAAACTGAGTGAGTGATTCTAAATTAGCGGCTTAGTTTTTCCCCCTATTCAGTGATAATGCCACTATTAATTTCAATTATTTAGAGGCAACATTAATGTGTGAAACAAAAACAGCAATAAAGACAGAGAGGAATAAATTACTCCCTGCAAGACGGAATGACATTTTGACTGGCACAGAGATTTTTTTTTTCCTTCACACACTTTGTGCTTTGACATTTCACTTGGCACAAACATTTCACAAATTCTTGACCTATTCTGATGTAGTGTTGTTTAGCAATTGCTGACATGACACATTTTAACCTCAAACTCGCTGGATTCCAAATGTTACCTTTTCCCGTCAATCAGGGTTGGATGACCTCCAAAAAACAGCCCAGGCAAAAGTCTGTGTACCTAGGAGGATAAGTGTTTGCTCAGAATAGAGAAAGAGTAGCTTGAAGTAGGATTTGGGGGAAAGACAGGAAAGACGGTGTCATTTAGGCAATTATGGGGTGGAAAGAGGAGGAAGACAGATCCCTAGGGAACCTCAACATCTTGAGAGAGACAACAGCCCCAAACATAAAATACCTAGGAATAAACCTAACAAGAAATAGCCGGGGCAATATGACAAAAACATAAAACTTAGAGTCAGAAGAGATTTAAATATTGGAAAAATACATAATCTTCCAACAGAGGAAAACTGTATCGTATAAAGATGTCACTTCTCAAATTATCTTTTGAGTATGACTTGACTACCTCTAAGCCTCATTGACTGTGGGTGCTGGAAAGAGGTCACATTCTTATTATTACTCAGATTTTGCTAGCTCGTTAGGTGCTATTGACATCTTCTATCTCCCAGATCTTTACTGAAGAATAAACCAACTTACAATGCTCTGCTTGATATCCTTTTTTAAGGGTTCTATCATTTAAAAATGCTTTCAGCTGCAAGTAATAAAACATCAACAATGGTTCAAATAATAAAGATTTTCATCATCTCAATCGTTAAACCAGTTTCAGGTATGATGCATTGGCTTACTCAACAAAATCATCAAGGACCTGGGCTTTTTCTGTGTTTCCACTCTTGCCAACCTGAGAAAATTGCTTTTGTTGAAAGAACTACAGCTCCAAGTGTGATGTCCACACATAACCATGTTCAAGTCAGGAAGAAGGGGTGGGCAAAGGAATTTCTTTTTGCAAGGCTGTGTCTTTTTATCAGACAAGATAAACTTTTCTAGAACCATTCCCAGCAGACTTCTCCTTAATCTCATGGCCCAAAGCTGGATCATGTTGCCTGCCAATCTAGACCAAACATTTGCCAAGAGGGACTGCAACTGCCACAACCAGCTTTGACCAAACATGATTCATTCACAGGCTCTGGGAACATGGCTATGGGAACCAAACTGTGGTTCTGTGAGCTACGAAGAAAGGAGCGTGGGTGTGGTGTAAGCAGCCACAGCATTTGCCCAAAGAGGCAGTACCCATAAGCATTTGAGAGCCCCCTCACAAGAGCACTGCACTGCTGGCTTCTCCAGACTCTTCTTTGATCTGCAAGGCAAGCTCTCCTTAGTGGTTGCTCCTAGTCAGAATCTCCAGGCTGCGTGGCCTCCTGCAGCAAGGAGGGGCGGAATGGCCTTCTCAGTAGGGTTCGCTGTGTTACCTGGATCCCATGGCAACACTCCTGGATCCCAGTCTTGCACAGGTTCTCCCAAAAACGGCTCCCACAGCTCCTGCCTCTGGTTCCTCCTCCATGGTGACTTCATGGGATTCCCTGCAGGTGGGCTCAGTCAATATCCATTTTCATCTCTCTCCTCCCATTTCCATTCTAGAGGCTGGAAACCAAACATTTTGTAGCCTCCTTTACAGGGAAATGTAATCACGTGTGTGACAGTTTGGGGTAATGATATGGAAGCAGACATTTGCCAGGAGTTTCTGGAAAAACATTTGCTTCCCTGATAAAGGCCTTGGCTTTACCTTGGATTATAGGGCTTAGTTTAACATGATCTCAGTCAAAGTATTAATGGGATTTTTAGGTGGAGGGGAAAACAGCAAAATGATTCTACAGTTTGCCTGGAAAAAGATACAAGTGAGAATACCGAGAATATTAGCTTTATCGGAACTGGGATTATATCAAAGTAATTTCCGCATTATTTCTTCCAGTGCTTTTATGATATGAGACTTCCTAGTTCTGATATTCATGAAATATTTACCTTATTTTTTCTGGTTTTATTTTTTATATTCAAAATACTTATATATCAAAAATCACTATAAGAAAAGATATGAGGCAAGCAACAAATGGGGAAAAGTCTTGCATGGTGACATGGGAGCGTGATATCAGGGGTGGGGTGAGAGCTAGGGTTACTGGAGTCTGGGGTCTCCTTTATACCACAGGCTTGTGGTATTATCATCCCCCAATACAACTGTTGTTGTTTATCTCCATTTTGTCTCCATTAAGAAATTAGGTAACTTGGGGCTTTCCTAGTGATTCAGTGGTTAAGAATCTGCCTTGCAGTGCAGGGGACATGGGTTCAATCCCTGGTCAAAGAACTAAGATCCCACAAACAGTGAGGTAACTAAGCCTGAGCATTGCAACTACTGAGCTCAAGTGCTCTGGAACCCGTGGGCCACAACTGGAGAGTCTGTGCCCTGCAGTGAAAGATCCTGTGTGCTGCAACTAAGACCAGATGTGTCTAAATAAATAAATATTTTTTCTAATTTAAGATTAAGTTTATGATACTGCTAAAAACATAAAAAAAAAAGAAATTAGGTAACTTGTCCAATGTCAAGTGGGATGGACTGAAATCCAAATCCAGGTGTTACTGGTAAAATGATATGTTAATGATATGTTAATGATAAAAAGCCAAGGTTTTTGCTCTCTCTACTACACCCCACTGCCAATGAACTTTTAACTGAGAAAAGTTAACTTTTCTTTTTTTTTTTTTTCAGAAAAGTCAACTTTTCAACAAAATAGAAATAATCAGAGGAGTGGCAGAAGAGGGCTATTTGAGAGATATGGAAAGCAGGAGGAATATATATTAATGGGGAAAGATGAAAATGAAAGTTATCTACACACATGATACAAATTGGGTCTAGGATCATTGGGAACTGATAGGTAGGAAGGATGGACCCCAAATCTGTGTTGCTTGTGACCTGGATTGAATTCTTGGTCAGACATAGCCAAGCAGTGTATAATGGAAAGTCCAGACCTTTGATATCCAACAGATCTTTGTTGATCCTCCTTCATCACTTACTAACCACATGTCAAAATGAGGATAAAACTGAATCCTTAAGTAATCCAACCATAGCCTCCATCAGATTGCAATTTTATCTTCTCCAAGGATACTGAGGTGGGGACTGTTGCTCCTGGTGTTTGATTCCTGCTAAATTGCACTCCCAGACACCAGTGCTATATCCCAGCGCCATAAAGCTGTAGGCATGACAGCTTTTGTTGCCAACAAGAACCCAATAAGCATAATTTAATTCTGGTTGCAAGTATCCATCCAAACTCCATGCATTTAGTACTCTCCACTATTTTCCCTGGCCTGATTCTACTATGTAATAAAGGTTACACAGTTGCACCCATAGCCCTCCAGAGAATACTATTTTTTTATAGGTATACCATATTTAAATGGGAGTGGCCATTGTGTATTGACAAAGGTAAATGAAATTAAATAAAAGCAATTGTGGTCATGATGGATAATTTCTATTTGTCCTATTCATATAATAAATGTGAATAGTAAAATCCATGATGGAATAGTTCCATTTGAAACTAACATTGCTCAATTTATGGCCAGCTTTTCAAAATCTTAACTTCAATCACTTTCTTACTCAACACAAGTATAACCATAAATAATTCAAACTGATTAAATTTGAAAATGAAAAATTCAATTTATGAAAAGTTACAAAGCATAGTCAAATGTGGCAGATCAGATAGCACATGAAAATTGGCTTACATTGTTTGCAAAGAAATTCTTAATACAAAAAAATATGATTAATGTAACACTAGGTTATCAAACTGGTCAATAGACAGAACTGAAGATTATCACAATAACTTCTAAAAATAAATAAAAGTGGCTGATATGATATGAGAATTTATATTCTCTTCTTGTATTTAATAATAAATAAGAATACTCAATTAAAAATGGCCATATTATTTTCCTAGTTTAGCGTATTTGCTTTTTATTGTACAATTGCTCTGAGCTACTGCTTTGATGTCTTTAAAAGCTTTAATTTTGCTACAGACCTTGAAATTAATTTAGAAACAATTTGATGTTCAATTTTTCAGTAAACAAATAAGCTGGTAAAACTAATCACCGTGCATCAGTATGAACATATTTAATGAGTGTGTATGGGTGGAAAATTGGAGAAGGAAATGGCAACCCACTCCAATGTTCTTGCCTGGAGAATCCCAGGGATGGGGGAGCCTTGTGGGCTGCCGTCTCTGGGGTCGCACAGAGTCGGACACGACTGAAGCGACTTAGCAGCAGCAGCAGCATGGGTGGAAAAAACATTTTCTTGCTTCTGATAGTTCTTAAATATTTATAGTATTGTAGTTAAATACAAGCACACATATCAAGGCATTTCCTGGTACATAGTAGGTGGTTAGGAAATGTTTGTTGAATAAGTGATTAATACACTTTATCAAACAAATAAGTTTACATCGTTGTGCCATATACATATTCTCCAAAAATCATGGAATTTTAAACATTAAAAAAGTATTCTAATGATGTGTGGAGTATTTACACAAGATGGTAGGGCACAAAGTCCTCAGACAAGTGTGACCTCGTGTCTGTTTTGTTTGCCGCATAGCATATCAATTCTAACCACCTCTTCCAGATCCCCTCCCATTTCTGCACCTGTGAACTTAAACTCCACTATTATTGGAAAGGTTCCATCCTTACCCTAGGGAAGCCACGTTTTTCATTTCTTATTTTAGAAAGAATCTCTGTTGGATTAGATGCACTTGTACAATTTTCTTTGGCTTTTCAAAACTTCTCATAAAACTTTTTTCATTGTGTGCCCCTAGACCTGAGAAAAACCTTCTAAACTCAATTCTACTTTGGTTTTTCAATTTATCCTACTGCTTTTTAGTAGGTCATAACCTTTTTGTTTCCTACATTCATTTTAAGTCTCTCATATCCATACAATTTTGTCTCATGCTTCCTCCAAATGTTTAGTGACCATCCATCAATCCAACTGCATGCTGGCATTTTTAGAGTTAAAAAGGACTTAATTTTAATAGCACATTGGCCTAACAGATGTTCTTGCTTGAGGACACAGAAGGCATCTCTCCTGCAGGCGGTGTCACCAGGGACCATTAGGGACACCTAGCCAAAAGAGCTTCTGGCGGCTGGGATAGGAATGGGGTACAATGAGCAAGACCTACAGCATGTGAGGGGTCAGCCAGGAAGTCCCATCAGTCGCTGAAATAAAATTTACTCAAGACTCTTTGTCGAGAGAAGGGAGGGTGGTCATGGGACATGGCACATTGTGGGGGACCTGGCTTCTGCCTCTCAGCTTCTCTCCTGAGGACTTTGGGAACACCCACACAAGTGCCCTACTCACATCCTACACAATGGATGCTGAATTGTCCAACCATTTCCCCCTTCCCCTTTCCCACAGGTCCACTTTCCTTTCGGCACCAGTCTCTCCTCCCCACCTCCCCCCATAGCTGGCTGCCTCAAGGAAGCTGACCCTCTCTTGGTTCCAAGGCTGGGACTAATTGGCCCAATGGCTCACCCCTTTGTTAGGAAGGGGGTAGAGAATGTGCACGTGGCCCAGTTTGAATCAATGGGGTTTTACTGTGTTTTTGGGAAAGGACTTCATCGATTTCTAGGAGAGTTCCTAGTAGCAGCTGACTTTCTCTTCCTATGGCTGTTGTTACTCACAGTCCTGAGGCCTCCTGCCTGAGGAAGAAGCCAAAGCACAGAGGAGGGCATTGTTGGAGGGCAGAGGAGGCTTTTCCACCCATAATTTGGGAAGGCAGTTTTTGTCCTTTCCCTACCTCCTTTCCTTCCGTGAAGGGGGACCTAGAAAAAATTGTGCTAAAATACACACAACATAAAATTTTACCAAAGTAACTATTTTAAGTGTACAATTGAGAGGAATTAAGTATATTTGCCTTGTGGTGCAACCATCATCTCTACCCATCTCCAGAAATTTTTCATTACCCCAAACTGAAACTCTGTACCTATTAAACATTAAAATGGACTTTTATTTAGTGTGTATGTATGTATGTATTTTTATTAAAGAATAGTTGATTTATGATGTTGTGATTGTTTCTGGTGTATAGCAAACTGATTCATTTGTATATATAGATTCTTTTTCAGGAGGCTTTCCTGGTGGCTCTGCGATAAAGAATCTGCCTGCAATGCAGGAGACAGAGGCGATGCGGGTTTGATCCCTGGGTCAGGAAGAGCCCCTGGAGGAGGGCATGGCAACCCATTCCAGGATTCTTGCCTGGAGAATCCCATGGACTGAGGAGCCTGGCAGGCTGTAGTCTATGGGGTAGCGAAGAGTTGGACATGACTGAAGCAACTGAGCATGCACACACATATTCTTTTTCAGATGCTTTTCCATTATGGTTTATAACAAGATAGTGAATATAATTCCTTGTGCTATACAGTAGGACTTTATTGTTTTAATCTCTTTTATGTATAGTATTGGGTATCTGCTAATTCTGAACTCCTAATTTACCCACCTCCTCCTTTCCCCTTTGGTAACTGTAAAATTATTTTCTGTGTCTATATCTGTTTCACTTTGTGAAAAAGTTTGTGTCATATTTTAGATTCCGCTTAGATTCCACTTATATAAGTGATATCATGTGACATTTGTCTGACTTTACTTAATATGATAATCTCTAGGTCCATCTGTGTTGCTGCTAATGGCTTTATTTCATTCTTTTTATGGCTGAGTAATATTCCATTGTACCACACTTCTTTATCTATTCTTCTGTCAACAGACATTTAGATTGCTTCCATGTTTTACCCATTGTAAATTGTGCTATTATGAACATTGGGGGATATGTATCATTTTAAATTATGGTTTTCTCCAGATATATGCTCAGGAATGGGATTGCTGGATCATATGATAGCTCTATTTTTAGTTGTTGAAAGAACTTTCATACTGCTTCCCATAGTGGTTGCACCAATTTACATTCCCACCAGCATCAATGTAGGAGGGTTCCTAACAAGGGAATTTTAATCTGGCTGGATTCCAGTGTGCAGACTGCACCCTTACCTCCTGGAGAAGGTGGTCACAATGTGTTTAAACGTCATACACATAGGAGTGGCTCTTGCCCTCAGGCTTTTCTTTCCACCCACAAAGCAGGAGGATGAGCTGAGTCAATGCCCTCTCCCTGGGGAAGGCCTGGACATCTTGGTCCCTCCACTTCTACTTCCTTGAGAAAGTACTGTGAGAAGGTTGGTGGTTGGTTGGACAAAAAAAAACCATTTGTTGTTTACCTGAAATTCTACTTTCACTGGGCATTCTGTATTTTTATTTGCTAAATCTGGCATTGCTATGTAAGGAGAATGAATCCTATTGAATGTGGTGACTGGAGACCTTGAAGGACCCCTGGCAGTAGCAGTGGACCCCAGTGCATGGCAATAAGGATAAAGCAAGAAGCTGGCTCTCGGCAGAGACCAGCATGAAGAGAGGATTGTGGGCCCAGCTGACACTCTATATCTTCATTCCGGTTGTCTGGATGAAACATAAATTACACCTCATACCCCACCTGAACTTAGACTGTGGAGGTTGGTAGGGAGGAGAACAGAGACTAACTAAACTAGCTAAGTAAACCTTAACTGGTTTAGTATTAACTCAAAAAAGACAGACCTGAGGGTGTGTGGGTGCGGGGAAATGTGAAAGTGACCGAGTTCTTCTGCACTGGTAAGACTGAGTTGAAGTGAGAACTTAAGCACTAAGTTCAGTTACAGTGTAATAAAGTCACATTTTCATATTTGAGCCTGGGAGTGAAAATCTGAACCTGCTACAAATTAAAAATTCAGACTGATGAGCGTGTCTCCAAGGTCCCTTCTGTACTGACAATTCCATAGCTATAGAGATGAGGCTTGAGGACCTGAAAGGAAAAGTAAGACAGAAGCTAGATGGAGGTTGCAGTATTAGAAAAAACCCCTATTAAGTGCCTGGTTACAGGAGACCTAGCAAATGAGCCTGGATGGGAAGAGGGGTAAGGAAAATCATAACTACTGTGCATTTAAGCTGTCCCTGTTTTGAGTTTGCTACTTTTTAAACATTTAAAGTTGAGAATGTGCTGGAGTTAATTATTATTAGCAGTGAGAGGCAGCTGATTTATGTTGATTAAGCTGATTTAAGAGCTGTTTTCTTAAGAGAACTATGATCAGGCTTTTTAGGGAATCAACCGGTGAACAAACATGTTTCTACAGGGAGAGCCACAAAGGACTTGACCCAGGAAGTCTGAAAGCTGAAGGAATTGTTGCAGAGTGCACCATGTTCCAGAGAAGACAATGGCAACCCACTCCAGTACTCTTGCCTGGAAAATCCCATGGACAGAGGAGCCTGGCAGGCTGCAGTCCATGGGGTCACTAAGAGTCGGACACAACTGAGCGACTTCACTTTCACTTTTCACTTTCATGCATTGGAGAAGGAAATGGCAACCCACTCCAGTGTTCTTGCCTGGAGAATCCCAGGGACAGGGGGAGCCTGGTGGGCTGCCATCTATGGGGTCGCACAGAGTCGGACACGACTGAAGCGACTTAGCAGCAGCAGCAGCACCATGTTCAACTTCCTGCTTAAACAGGCAGTACGTGCTGCAAGCATAGGGTGTCCTCCCTGTTTCCAAAGAGGGTGAAAGGCTTCATCTGGAGCTCCCAAAACCCTGCAGAGGAAAAAGTGTGCCTAGACAGTGGGAAAGACACATGCCAGTCAGGAAGCCAGAATGGAAACCTTCCTAAGAGAGATGGGAGTTTAGCCAATTTCAGGAGGCTTGAGAGTAAAAGTGATCCAGTGGAAGGGCTAGTGGAGGAGAAACATCTCTACCTGGGGCCAAGAAGGTGGCTTTGTGCTCCTGCCCAGCAGTGTCCCACACTTACCTGCAATCAGAAAGCAGACCATGCACTGGTAGGAGCAGGAACAAGCAAGCCTGTTCCTACCCAGTGAGGAAGAAGTGAGTCACAGAGGTTGGTGAGTAACTCCCTTTGGTGGAACCATGCAGCCTGACCCAGACAGCAGTGGTGAATTGTCATTCTGGAGCATGGAGGCATAGCTGCCACCCACCAGTATATATTAGTCCTATCAATCAATACTCATCCCTACAAATTTATATATAAAGGAGAGAGTGAGGCAGAAGAACTCTGCCATGTATATCTTTTCTGACTTTGAAGTCCCTTAAAAAATACATGGAAGGCTAAAAATAGAGGTGGGCAGTGGTCATAATCATGTTACCTTGTATTTTAAAGGTTGCCCCTAGTGAAGAATAATGAGGAGTGAAAATTGAAGTATTGGCTAATCCTGGTATTAAGTATCAGGCTTTAGTTTTCTAGATGGTGGTTTTTGATACCAGAACTTCTGGCAGAGATTTTGCACTAAATCTGGGAAGACCTGTTTGACAGGAAACACCTATCTTAATTGAGAGATTTTACCCCAAATTGGAAGGAGTGGGGAGAAATTGGTCTAATAACACCATGAAACCAGTTATCTTGGCAGATAACCACTACAGCACAAAACAAATATGCAATTCATGTGGAAGCATCCAGTAAATGAGTTAGAAGTAGTGTCCATAGACATTGAGATCTAGTCTGTAAGGTGCAGAATCAGGGGAAAAAAACAAAACATATTCAACATTTTTACACAATGAGGTAAATATAATCCCACAGATATGACGTGCAATGGGAAGAACAAATTGCCAGCCCAGGCCTGTCATATCCACGAGAAGGGTGTCGGAAAGACTAAAGCCAAGAACAAGCCAAAACTTGTGGGCAAAAAAAACTAAAGACAAGCAAAAGGTTTTTTAAAAAAACTCTGGAACAAGAAGTACACGGAGGGTGTAGTTCTGCTGTTCGGGAAGTTTAGCACAATAGTTGTAGACAATAAAGATCAAGGGAAAGTACATAACAAGGGTAGTGGATTTAATCACTTATAAAGCAAGCATTAAGGCTAAAAGATAAAAGTAGCAAAATTAACTAAAATTACGATAGTTAATTAAGGGATGCATGAAATAAAAAGATGTAAAATGTCATCAAAAGTATAAAATGTGGAGGTGGGTAAATTGATAAAGCTTTGGGATGTGTTCAAATTTAAGTTGTACCAGCTTAAAATATATGACTATTTCAATAGAATGTTATGCACAATAACCACAAGGAAAAAAATTATACTAGGTACACACAAAAAATGAGAAAGGAATCTAAACACAATGTTAAAGAAAAATCACAAAAGCACAAGGGAAGAGAAAAAGAGAATAAGAAAGGAACAGAGAAGAGCTATAAAATCAGCCAGAAACCAAAATGGCAATAAGCACATATCTATCAATAATTACGTTAAAGGTAATTTAGACCAAGTTCACCAATCAAAAGACATAGAGTGGCTAAGTGGATAAAAAATAAGACCCATCTATATTCTGCCTCCGAGAGACTCACTTCAGAAGAAAGGACACACACAGCATGAAAGTGAGGTGTGGAAAATGATATTCTATGCAAATGGAAATAAAAAGAAAGGTGGAGTAGCTATACTCATACCAGACAAAATAGACTTAAAAATGCTTAATGATAAAGGGGTCAATCCATAAAGAACATATAACATTTATAAATGTGTATGCACCTAACAGAGGAGCACCAAGATATATAAAGCAAATATTACTAGATCTAAAGGGAGAAATTGAAAGCAATAAATAATAGTAGAGGGCTGTAACACTTTCACTTACACCCAATGAGTAGATCATCCAGACAGAAAATCAATAATGAAGCATGGAATTTAAATGACACATAAGACAAGATTGACTTTACACACACACACACACACACACACACACACACACACACACACACACACACACACACACACACACACACACACGACATTCTATCCGAAAGCAGTGGATAGTGCACACGGAACATTCTCCAGGATAAATCACATTAGGGCACAAAATTAGTCCCAAAGTCAAGACTGAAATCATATAAAGCATTTTCCACAGAAACTACAGACTATACAGATTACAATGATATTAAACTAGAAATCAATCACAAGAAAAACCACAAAAATGTGGAGATTAAGCAATATGTTACTAAACAACTAATGGGTCATCGAAGAAATAAAAGGAGAAATTAAAAAAAAAACCCTAGTGACAAATGAAAACAGAAATATGGTATACCAAAAAACTAAGTGATGCAGCAAAAGTGGTTCTAGGAGGGAAGTTAATAGCAATATAGACCCACCTCAAGAAACAACAATTCCAAACAAGCAATCAAACTTTACACCTAAAGGAACTAGAAAATGAAGAACAAATGAAGCCCAAAGTTAGTAGAAGGAAGGAAATAATGAAGATCAGAGTGGAAATAAATGAAATACATTAAGAAAACAAGAGATGATAATAAATAAAAGTAAGAGCTGGTTCTTCAAATTTTCTTTGAAAATTTACAAATCTTTAGCTATATCAACAAAGAGGGAGAGAGAGAGGAAAGAGATGGAGAGAGGAGACTCAAATGAATACAATCAGAATTGAAAAAAAGGTAACAACATCAGAAATGCAAAGGATCTTAAGAGATGATTGTGAATTATATGTCAACACACTGTAGAAGAAGTAGATAAATTCCTTAAAACATATAATCTCCCCAGATTGAATCATGAAGAAATAAAAAAACTGAATAGATCGCTTACTAGAAAGGAGATTGAAATAGTAATCAAAAATCCCCCAACAAACTAAAGCTCAGGACAGATGGCTTCACTGGAGAATTCTAGATTTATTCAAAGAAAACTTAATCTTTGTCAAACACTTCCAAAAATTTTAAGAGGAGAGAAAACTTCCAAAACATTTTACAAAGCCCTGATACCAAAATCAGACATGGAAACCACATGAAAAAATTACAGGCCAATATCCTTGATGAAGATAGATGCAAAATCCTCAAAAAAAATTAGCAAACTGATGAGAAAATACATTAAAAAGATCATATCCCACAATCAAATGGTATTTATTTCAGGGATGCAAGGATATTCAACATCCACAAATTGATCAATGTGATACATTATATTAATGAAATGACAGATAAAAATCATATTATCACCTCATGAAAGAAATCAAAGATGACATAAACAGATGGAGAGATATTCCATGTTCCTGGGTAGGAAGAATCAATATTGTGAAAATGACTATACTACCAAACACAATCTACAGATTCAATGTGGTCCCTATCAAATTACCAATGGCATTTTATCACAGAACTGGTACAAAAAATTCACAATTCATATGGAAACACAAAAGCCCCCGAATAGCCAAAGCAGTCTTGAGAAAGATGAATGGAGCTGGAGGAATCAACCTTCCTGACTTCAGGTTACACTACAAAGCTACAGTCATCAAGACAGTATGGTACTGGCACAAAAACAAAAATATAGACCAATGGAAAAAGATAGAAAGCCCAGAAATAAACCCATGCACCTCTGGGTACCTTATTTTTGAGAAAGGAGGCAAGAATATACAATGGGGCAAAGACAGCCTCTTCAATAACTGGTGCTAGGAAAGCTGGACAGCTATGTGTAAAAGAATGAAATTAGAATACTTCCTAACACCATATACAAAGATAAACTCAAAATGGATTAAAGACCTAAATGTAAGACCAGAAACTATAAAACTCTTCAAGGAAAACATAGGCAGAACACATGATGACACAAATCAAAGCAAGATCCTCTATGACCCCCCTCCTAGAGTAATGGAAATAAAAACAAAAGTAAGCAGGTGGGACCTGATTAAACTTAAAAGCTTTTGCACAGCAAAGGAAACTATAAGCAAAGTGAAAAGACAACCCTCAGAATGGGAGAAAATAATAGCAAATGAAACAACAGACAAAGGATGAATTTCCAAAACATACAAGCAGCTCATACAACTCAATACCAGGAAAACAAACAATCCAATCAAAAAGTGGGAAAAAGACCTAAACAGACATTTCTCCCAAGAAGACATACAGATGGCTAACAAACACATGAAAGGATGCTCAACATCACTTATTATTAGAGAAGTGCAAATCAAAACTGCAATGATACATCACCTCACACTGGCCAGAATGGGCATCATCAAAAAGTCTATAAACAATAAATGCTGGAGAGGGTGTGGAGAAAAGGGAACCCTCTTGCACTGAAGTGAAAGTCACTCAGTCTTGTCTGACTCTTTTTGACCCCATGGACTGCAGCCTGCCAGGTTCCTCTCTCCATGGAATTCTCCAGGCAAGAATACTGGAGTGGGTTGCCATTTCCTTCTCCACTTGCATTGTTGGTGGGAATGTAAATTGATACAACCACTACTGAAGATGGTATTTTTTATTACTTAAAAAACTAGGAATAAAACCACCATATGACCCAGCAATCCCACTCCTATGCATGTATCCTTTGGAAACCAAAATTGAAAAAGACACATGTATCCCATTGTTCACTGCAGCACTATTTACAATAGCTAGAACATGGAAGCAGCCTAGATGCCCATTGATAGATGAATGGATAAAGAAGTTGTGGTACCTATACACAATGTAATATTACTCAGCCATAAAAAGGAACGCATTTGAGTCAGTTCTAATGAGGTGGATGAACCTAGAGCCTATTACATAGAGTGAAGTAAGTCAGAAAGAGAAAGATTAATATATACTAACGCATATATATGGCATCTAGAAAGATGGTACTGAAGAATTTATTTGCAGGGCAGCAGTGGAGAAACAGACATAGAGAATAGACTTATGGACATGGGGAGAGGGGAGGAGAGGGTGAGATGTATGGAGAGAGTAACATGGAAACTTACCATATGTAAAATAGATAGCCAATGGGAATTTGCTGTATGTTTCAGGAAACTCAAAGAGAGGCTCTGTATCAACCTAGAAGGGTGGGGTGGGGAGGGAGATGAGAAGGAGGTTCAAAAAGGAGAGGATATATGTATACCTATAGCTGATTCATGTTGTGGTTTGACAGAAAACAACAAAATTCTGTAAAGCAATTATTCTTCAATTAATAAGTAAATAAATTAAAAATACCATATTATCACCTCAACAGATGTAGAAAAAATATTTGACAAAACTGAACATTCAGGATAAAACCCTTTACAAAGTGGGTATAGAGGGTACCTCAATATAATAACGGCCATGTATGGTGCTAACATGATATCCAACAGGTATCCGACTGATATCCAATTATCTAAGATCAAGAAGAAGACAAAGATGCCTACTCACATCACTTTTATTTGACAAAGTATTGGAAGTCCTAGCCAGGGCAATTAGGCGAGAAAAGGAAACAAAAGTCATTCAAACTGGAAAGCAAGAAGTAAAATTGTTATTATTTGCATATGAAATGATACTATATAGAGAGAACCTTAAAGATTTCACTCAAAATTTTTTAGAACTAGTAAATGCATTCAGTAAAGTCATGGGATACAAAATCAATATACAGAAATCTCTAGCATTTCTATACACTAATAAACTATCAGAAGGAGAAATTAAGAAAATAGCCTAATTTACAGTTGCATCAAAAAGAAAAAAATTCCTAACGGTACACTTAACCAAGGAACTGAAAGACTTGTACACTGAACTCTGATATTGATGAAAGAAATTGAAGAAGACACAAATAAATGGAAAGACATTCTGTATTCATGGATTGGAAGAATTAATATTGTTAAAATGTAATCTACAGATTCAATGCAATCCCTATCAAAATTCCAATGGCATATTTAACATAACTTGAACAAATAATTCTAAAATTTATATGGAACCTCCAAAGATCCTGAATAGCCAAAACAATCTTGAGAAAGAAGGATAAAGTTGGAGACATCATGCTCCTGATTTCAGACTATACTGCAAAGTTATAGTAACCAAAACAGTATGGTACTGGCACAAAATCAGGCACACGTACCAATGGGACAGAATTGAGAGCCAGAAATAAACCTATGCACATATGGTCATTTAATTTACCAAAAAGAGCAAAAAACATACAATGAAGAGAGGATATTCTCTTCAATAAATGAAGTTGGGAAAACTAGACAGCCACATGCAAATGAGAAAAAATAGACCACTGTCTTTCACCACACACAAAAATTAACTCAAAATGGATTAAATACTTGAAGGTAAAGACCTGAAACCATAAATCTCCTAGAAGAAAACATGTGCATTGACAATAGTCATAGTAATGTTTTTGTGGATATAACTCCAAAGGCAAGGATAACAGAAGCAAAAATAAACAAGTGGGACTACATCAAACTAAAAAGCTTCTGCATTAACAATAACACAATAATAGTGGGAGACTTTAATACTCCACTCACACATATGGATAGATCAACTAAACAGAAAATTAACAAGGAAACACAAACTTTAAATGATACAATAGACAAATTAGATTTAATTGATATTTACAGGACTTTCCACCCCAAAACAATCAATTTTATCTTTTTCTCAAGTGCACACGGAACTTTCTCCAGGATAGATCACATCCTGGGCCATAAATCTAGCCTTGGTAAATTCCAAAAAATTGAAATCATCCCAGCCATCTTCTCTGACCACAATGCAGTAAGATTAGACCCCAAATACAGGAAAAAAACTATTAAAAATTCCAACATATGGAGGCTAAACAACATGCTTCTGAATAACCAACAAATCACAGAAGAAATCAAAAAAGAAATCAAAATATGCATAGAAACGAATGAAAATGAAAACACAACAACCCAAAACCTATGGGACACTGTAAAAGCAATGCTAAGGGGAAGGTCCATAGCAATACAGGTGTACCTCAAGAAACAAGAAAAAAATCAAATAAATAAACTAACTCTACACCTAAAGCAACTAGAGAAGGAAGAAATGAAGAACCCCAGGGTCAGTAGAAGGAAAGAAATCTTAAAAATTAGGGCAGAAATAAATGCAAAAGAAACAAAAGAGACCATAGCAAAAATCAACAAAACTAAAAGCTGGTTTTTCGAGAAGATAAACAAAATTGACAAGCCATTAGCCAGACTCATCAAGAAACAAAGGGAGAAGAATCAGATCAACAAAATTAGAAATGAAAATGGAGAGATCACAACAGACTCCACAGAAATACAAAGGATCATAAGAGACTACTACCAACAGCTATATGCCAATAAAATGGACAACTTGGAAGAAATGGACAAATTCTTAGAAAAGTATAACTTTCCAAAACTGAACCAGGAAGAAACAGAAGAGCTTAACAGACCCATCACAAGCACGGAAATCGAAACTGTAATCAGAAATCTTCCAGCAAACAAAAGCCCAGGACCAGCCAGCTTCACAGTGGAATTCTACCAAAAATTTAGAGAAGAGCTAACACCTATCCTACTCAAACTCTTCCAGAAAATTGCAGAAGATGGTAAACTTCCAAACTCATTCTATGAGGCCACCATCACCCTAATTCCAAAACTAGACAAAGATGCCACCAAAAAAGAAAACTACAGGCCAATATCACTGATGAACATAGATGCAAAAATCCTTAATAAAATTCTAGCAAACAGAATCCAACATCATATTAAAAAGATCATACATCATGACCAAGTGGGCTTTATCCCAGGAATGCAAGGTTTCTTTAACATCTGCAAATCAATCGATGTAATACACCACATTAACAAATTGAAAGATAAAAACCATATGATTATCTCAATAGATGCAGAAAAAGCCTTTGACAAAATTCAGCATCCATTTATGATGAAAACCTTCCAGAAAGCAGGAATAGAAGGAACATACCTCAACATAATAAAAGCTATATATGACAAACCCACAGCAAACATTATCCTCAATGGTGAAAAATTGAAAGCATTTCCCCTAAAGTCAGGAACAAGGCAAGGGTGCCCACTTTCACCACTACTATTCAACATAGTTTTGGAAGTTTTGGCCACAGCAATCAGAGCTGAAAAAGAAATAAAAGGAATACAGATAGGAAAAGAAGAAGTAAAACTCTCATTGTTTGCAGATGACATGATCCTCTACATAGAAAACCCTAAAGATTCTACTAGAAAATTACTAGAGCTAATCAATGAATATAGTAAAGTTGCAGGATATAAAATTAACACACAGAAATCCCTTGCATTCCTATACACCAGTAATGAGAAAACAGAAAGAGAAATTAAGGAAACAATACCATTCACCATTGCAACAAAAAGAATAAAATACTTAGGAATATATCTACCTAAAGAAACAAAAGACTTATATATAGAAAACTATAAAACACTGATGAAAGAAATCAAAGAGGACACAAACAGATGGAGAAATATACCGTGTTCATGGATTGGAAGAATTAATATAGTGAAAATGAATATAGTACTCAAAGCAATCTATAGATTCAGTGCAATCCCTATATGAAGCTACCAATGGTATTTTTCACAGAACTAGAACAAATCATTTCGCAATTTGTTTGGAAATATAAGAAACCTCGAATAGCCAAAGCAATCTTGAGGAAGAAGAATGGAACTGGAGGAATCAACCTGCCTGACTTCAGGCTCTACTACAAAGCCACAGTCATCAAGACAGTATGGTACTGGCACAAAGATAGAAATATAGATCAATGGAACAAAATAGAAAGCCCAGAGATAAACCCACACACCTATGGACACCTTATCTTCGACAAAGGAGGCAAGAATATACAATGGAGGAAAGACAATCTCTTTAACAAGTGGTGCTGGGAAAACTGGTCAACCACTTGTAAAAGAATGAAACTAGAACACTTCCTAACACCATATACAAAAATAAACTCAAAATGGATTAAAGATCTAAATGTAAGACCAGAAACTATAAAACTCCTAGAGGAAAACATAGGCAAAACACTCTCCGACATAAATCACAGCAGGATCCTCCATGACCCACCTCCCAGAATATTGGAAATAAAAGCAAAAATAAACAAATGGGACCTAATTAAAATTAAAAGCTTTTGCACAACAAAGGAAACTATAAGCAAGGTGAAAAGACAGCCTTCAGAATGGGAGAAAATAATAGCAGACGAAGCAACAGACAAACAATTAATCTCAAAAATATACAAGCAACTCCTGCAGCTGAATTCCAGAAAAATAAACGACCCAATCAAAAAATGGGCCAAAGAACTAAACAGACATTTCTCCAAAGAAGACATACAGATGACTAACAAACACGTGAAAAGATGCTCAACATCACTCATTATTAGAGAAATGCAAATCAAAACCACAATGAGGTACCATTTCATGCCAGTCAGAATGGCTGCTATCCAAAAGTCTACAAGCAATAAATGCTGGAGAGGGTGTGGAGAAAAGGGAACCCTCTTACACTGTTGGTGGGAATGCAAACTAGTACAGCCACTATGGAGAACAGTGTGGAGATTCCTTAAAAAACTGGGAATAGAACTGCCATATGACCCAGCAATCCCACTGCTGGGCATACACACCGAGGAAACCAGAATTGAAAGAGGTGCATGTACCCCAGTGTTCATCGCAGCACTATTTACAATAGCCAGGACATGGAAGCAACCTAGATGTCCATCAGCAGATGAATGGATAAGGAAGCTGTGGTACATATACACAATGGAATATTACTCAGCCATTAAAAAGAATACATTTGAATCAGTTCTATTGAGATGGATTAAACTGGAGCCCATTATACAGAGTGAAGTAAGCCAGAAAGAAAAACACCAATACAGTGTACTAATGCATATATATGGAATTTGAAAGATGGTAACGATAACCCTATAGGCGAGACAGAATAAGAGACACAGATGCATAGAACAGTCTTATGGACTCTGAGGAAGAAGGTGAGGGTGGGACGTTCTGGGAGAATAGCATTGAAACATGTATATTATCATATGTGAAACAGAACACCATTCCATGTTCGATGCATGAGACAAATGCTCAGGACTGGGGCAATGGGATGACCCAGAGGGATGGGATGGGGAGGGAGGTGGGAGGGGGGTTCAGGATGGGGAACACATGTAAACCCATGGCTGATTCATGTCAATGTATGGCAAAAACTACTACAATATTGTAAAGTAATTAGCCCCCAACTAAAATAAATAAATTTATTAAAAAAATAAATTAAAAAAATAAAAAGCTCCTGCATAATAAAGGAAACCATTATCAAAGCAAAAAGACAACCTACAGAATGGGAGAAAACATTTGCAGATTATATATCTCACAAAGAATTAACATCTAAAATATATAATAAACTCATATGATCCAGCAACAACAGAAAACCCAATTGAAAAATGGGAAGAGGATTTGAATAGACACTTTTCAAAGACACACAGATGGCCAACAGACACAGACAAAGGTGTTCAACATCACTGTTAGGGAAATACTAATCAAAACCCCAATGAGATATCACCTCACCTGTATTTAGAATGGTTATTATCAAGATGTTAAGAAATGACAAATGTTGGAGAGGGTGTGGAGAAAAGAGAACACTTGTACAATGTTGGTGAGACTATTAATTGTTGTAGCCACTATGGAAAACAATAGAGATTCCCCCAAAACTTAAGAAAAATCTGTCATGTGACCTAGCTATTCCTTTTTTGGTTATTTATTCACAGGATATGAAAACACTAATTTGAAAAGATATATGCACTCCTATGCTTATTGCAACATTATTTGTAGTAGTCAAGATAAGCAACCTAAGTGTCTGTTAATAAATGAATGGTAAAGAAGATGTGGTATATGTACAATGGAATACTACTTACCCATAGAAAAGAATTAAATCTTGCCATTTGTGACAACATGGATGGACTTTGAAGGTATTATGCTAAGTGAAATAAGACAGAGGGAGAAAGACAAATGCCATATGATTTCACTCATACATGTGTCTGAGCCACCAGGGAAATCTCATACATGGATCCAAAAAAATCCAAAACACATGAGTGAAAAAAATAAAATTAAAACAAATACGTAGATACAGAGATCAGATTAGTAGTTACCAGAGAGAAAGGGGGTTGGGTGGGTGAAACAGGTGAAGGGGGTCAACTGTAGTGTGTGTGTGTGTGTGTGTGTGTGTGTGTGTGTTAGTCGCTCAGGTGTGTCCAACTCTTTGTGATCCCATGGACTGTAGCCCACCATGCTCCTCTGTCCATGGAAGGCAAAAATACTGGAGAGGGTAGCCATCCCTGGAGATTGAACCCTTCCCTTCTTCCCGACCTAGGGATCAAACCTGGATCTCCTACATTGCAGGTGGATTCTTTACCATCTGAGCCACCAGGGAAGCCCCAGCTGTAGGATGACTTGTGGTGGTGATCACATTGTAGGGTATGCGGATGTTGAATTTTAATGCTGTACACCTGAAATTAACATAGTAAAAAAGTGTTTAATCCCAGGGAGAGAAATTGAATTGGAAAACGAAGGATATGGGAAGGTTTTCACTTGACATATTTCTGTATTGCTTTTTCCACAAGTTTTATGTATTACTTAACAGAGAGAAACATTTGAAAACACATTTAAAAAATCTATCAGGCAAAGCACAATGAATTTAATGGCTCACTTTAAAAATACTGAAATGAACTAATTCTTAGTTTAAAAAAAAACGAGAGAGAATACACTGTCTGTTGCTTCTGTCTCCTCCAAGAAGAGTATGCTTTTCAAGCTCCATAGAGCTTGAAAATACAGAGGAAAAGGAAAGATAGGAGAAGAGATCCAGGCTTCAAATATTTACCTGTCAGGGAAGTGCTTGTTAAAAAATTGTTGTTAATTAACTTGGTGCAAAAAATGAAGAATGGTGAGGAGATAAAAGAGACCTTTATACAAAGGAATTTGAGTACTTGTTTTAGAAGATTCCCTTAATGTAGACTATCTTCTCCAAGCACTCTGGGGAGTATCTGCCAAGCTTAATGACTGTCCTTACCCTCCCAACTGTATACCCTCTTAATGCATGTTACAGAGAAAGGGCATAACAGAGAGAAACCTGTACATTACTACAGACCAAGGTCAAAAGCCCTACCAACTTCCCATTCTCAAAGGCAGGAGCAGAAAAAGTGGGAGGGTAATAGGAGATTCTCTGGTCCTAGTGTCAGGAGAGAGAGCCACCATGTCATTCTCTGCTAAACTGACACCTGTTTTCAGCAGGTGACTTAATCACTAATCCCTTAAAATAGCGGCTCATTCCCTAAGCATTCTGGGTTTCTAGTTTAAAAAAAAATACTCTTTGATGATTTGTTTTAAAGAGCCATACATTTTCATAGTATGAAATTTGGAGAGCATTTTGGACAACACATAGAAGTAAGAAATCAAAATTAAGAAATTTTCTAGAAATAGCCTCTGTTAATATTTTCTGTTATAGTGTTTATTATTTTTCTGTGATAATAGTGGGGTATACATAGAATTAAATTTTGGAAAATAGAGACAAACTTACAGAATAAAAGAAAACTGTCTGTAATTTCACTACTGCTGATATTTTGATCTTTTTCCTTCCAGTCTTTTTACACACACACACACACACACACACACACACACACACACAGAGGTAAATTTTAAATAAAATGTAAATCATACAGTATATGTAATTTTGTATCCTATTTTTTTATACTTAATGTTATATCAAGCATTTTTCTTGTCATTAAGTATTATTCAAGAACATGATTATAATTGGTCATCAACTATTTTATTAGGTAAATTAGCCACAGTTCATCTAACCTGTATCTCAGTGAAGTTTGGCTTGTTTCTACTTCTTTACCATTTGAAAATAATGCCATTTTAAACATCCCTGTATGGAAATCTTCACCAAGGATCGATTTCTAAAGGTTGAGTTTCTAAGTCAAAGACCACGGACATTTTTAAGGGTTTCAGTACATACTGTAGCCTTGTCCTACAGGAAGGCTGTGCCCTTTCACATTCCCCTAGTGAGCAAGCCGTGCCTATTTCTTGTCAGCTTCTGTTAGATGACTTCCCTGGTGGCTCAGACGGTAAAGCATCTGTCTACAAGCGGGAGACCCGAGTTCGATCCCTGGGTGGGGAAGATCTCCTGGAGAAGGAAATGGCAACCCACTCCAGTATTCTTGCCTGGAAAATCCCATGGACAGAGGATCCTGGTGGGCTACAGTCCATGGGGTCGCAAAGAGTCGGACACGACTGAGCGGCTTCACTCACTCACTCACTCTGTTAGATTTGTGGTTTCTGTCTGAGCAGCCTCCTGCTTGGTGCAATCCCATCGCACCACTGCCACCTTGTGTTCTCCCTCTGCGGCTTTTCTGGGAGAGAAAGTCCGTGTGCTCTTTGAAACACTCTTCCTATATTCCTCTAAAGGCATTCAGTGCTCTTAGGTTATTTCTGAGTTTGCTTGGAGCTGATGTGGATTCCCCTCATTTGACCAGCTTGACAATTCCTGCCCTGCACTCAGTTTATAACTTGTCTCCTCTGCAAAGCTTCCACTGCCACTCCAGGCTTGTTTAAGACCCTCTCCTCGGTACTCCCCTCGGTCCTTCCCCTGTCAAAGTTCTTGTCACATTTTACTGTGTGCTCAGCTGTCTTCCTTCCAGATGTGAGCTCTCTAGGGATAGAGATGTGTGTCTTTTCCTACTGTTCTCAGTGCCTGATGCTGCATTTGGCAGATGTGGATATTCCAGAGATGCTGAATAAATGCTTACTGTATTTAAAAAAATCCTTGAATGTTCATCTTTATTTCCATACCATGTATTCTATCCTAAACTCTGTAAATATTTACTGAGAGCTTTTCTGATTATATAAGCATCTTGTAGTTCTATTTATTTAATCTTATTTTTTCTAGCTTTATTTATGTATAATTCACACATAACATTGTGTAAGTGTAAGGTGCACAGCATGATGATTTGATAATTAGATATATATATAAATATATATGTATATATAGTAAAGGATTATCACAATAAGCTTAGTTAATACATCTATCACTTCACATAGCTACTAAGGTAGGGTTTCTTTATTTTTTTGCTGTGAGAACTTTTAAGGTCTACTTTCTTAGTACTTTTCATGTATGCAATAAAGTATTCTTAACTATAATCACCAGGCTGTTTATTAGATCCTCAGAACTAATCCTAGCACAAACTTGAAATTTCTACCTTTGACTAACAATATCCAATTTCCTCACCAACCTCACCTGCCATCCACCCCCAACACTGGCAACCACCATTCTCGTCTCTGTTTCATAGAGTTTAGCTTTTCTAGATTCCATACAAAACGTGAGATTACACATTATTTGTCTTTCTCTGTCTTACTTATTTCACTTAGCTCTTAGTTTTCATCCATGTTGTTGCAAATGGTAGGATTCCTTTATTTCTTATGACTGAATAATATTCCATTAAATATGTATGTATATATCTTTTCTTTTTGTAATCCATTTATTCATTAGTGGACCTTTAGGATGCTTCCCATATTGGCTATTGTAAATAATGGTGTTATGAACATGAAGCAATAGATATCTATTTGAAATAGTGATTTCATTTTCTTCCACTATATACCCAGAGTGGAACTGCTGGATCATATGGCAGTTTGTGATTTTTTGAGGACACCTCATACAGTTTTCCACAGTGGCTGTACCAGTTTACATTCCCATGAATGGTGCACAAGAGTTCTCCTTTTACGACATCTTTACCAATACTTGTTATTTGTTACCTTCTGGATAATAGCCATTCTGGCAGGTGTAAGGTGTTATCTCATTGTGCTTTCATATGCATTTCCCTGAGCATTAATGGTGAGCACCTTCAAATGTGCTTGTTGACTATATATCTTCTTTGGAAAAATATAATATATATCATATATGTATAACAATATAATAACATTATTATAAATGTGTAAAATATATATTTGTATATAAAATATATAAAATTTATATATATTATATATAATGATATTATATATAATATATATGTACTATATAGTATAAAATAGATACATAAATATAATTTTTATATAGTATAAAATATGTATATTATATATTATATATAATATATATTATATAAAAATATATAATTATATTATTATGTATATATTACCCATATATATATCATATAATATCGTGAGCCATGAACTTCCAGATGTTCAAGCTGGTTTTAGAAAAGGCAGAGGAACCAGAGATCAAATTGCCAACATCCGCTGGATCATTGAAAAAGCAAGTGAGTTCCAGAAAAACATCTATTTCTGCCCTATTGACTATGCCAAAGCCTTTGACTGTGTGGATCACAATAAACTGTGGAAAATTCTGAAAGAGATGGGAATACCAGATCATGTGACCTGTCTCTTGAGAAACCTGTATGCAGGTCAGGAAGCAACAGTTAGAACTGGACATGGAACAACAGACTGGTTCCAAATAGGAAAAGGAGTACGTCAAGGTTGTATATTGTCACCCTGCTTATTTAACTTATATGCAGAGTACATCATGAGAAACGCTGGGCTGGAAGAAACACAAGCTGAAATCAAGATTGCCGGCAGAAATATCAATAACCTCAGATATGCAGATGACACTACCCTTATAGCAGAAAGTGAAGAGGAACTAAAGAGCCTCTTGAAAGTGAAAGAGGAGAGTGAAAAAGTTGACTTAAAGCTCAACGTTCAGAAAACTAAGATCATGGCATCTGGTCCCATCACTTCATGGGAAATAGATGGGGAAACAGTGGAAACAGTGTCAGACTTTACTTTTTCGGGCTCCAAAATCACTGCAGATGGTGATCGCAGCCATGAAATTAAAAGATGCTTACTCCTTGGAAGGAAGGTTATGACCAACCTAGATAGCATATTGAAAAGCAGAGATATTACTTTGCCAACAAAAGTCTGTCTAGTCAAGGCTATGGTTTTTCCAGTAGTCATGTATGGATGTGACAGTTGGATGGTGAAGAAAGCTGAGCACCAAAGAATTGATGCTTTTGAACTGTGGTGTTGGAGAAGATTCTTGAGAGTCCCTTGGACTGCAAGGAGATCCAACCAGTCCATCCTAAAGGAGATCAGTCCTGGCTGCTCACTGGAAGGACTGATGTTGAAGCTGAAACTCTAATACTTTGGCCACCTCATGGGAAGAGTTGACTCATTGGAAAAGACCCCAATGCTGGGAAGGATTGGGGTCAGGAGGAGAAGGGGACGACAGAGGATGAGATGGTTGGATGGCATCACTGACTCAATGGACATGGGTTTGGGTAAACTCCGGGAGTTGGTGATGGACAGGGAGGCCTGGCATGTTGCGATTCATGGGGTCGCAAAGAGTTGGACATGACTGAGCGACTGAACTGAACTGAACTGATAATACACATATCATATATATTATGTATATATATAATATATGTATAATATGTATTAGAAATATATAATATTATAATATAATATTATATTAGATATATATAATATATTATGTATATTGTATATATAATGTATAATTATATATAATATAATATATAATAATATTATCATAATATATTAACATTATAATATATATACCATTATAATATAGATAATATTATATATTATATATAATATAGATAATTATATATTATATAATGTACATAATATATTATACATTGTATAAATACATATAATAAATTATATATAGTATATATATATTGTTGAATGAATATATAATTTTATTATTATATAATTATATAATATTTATTATATTATATATATATAATATATAATAATTTTCATTTCCCTGAGCATTATAGGTGAGCACCTTCAAATGTGCTTGTTGACTATATATTTTGTTTGGAAAAATATCATATACATAATAATATTATGTATATTATTATATATATTATATTATATATTAACATAATATAATATAATATAGCTAATATAATATATTCATAAAATATACACATTAATATACAATAAATATATTAATATATAACACATATCATATTATTATATATAATATATGCATATTAAATATATATAACATATTTATATAATATATACATTATATTTAATATATTACATATATTATATATAATTTTACATAATATATAATTTTACATCATATTTATGTATTTATATTTAATATTTATAAATATATCTCTATATATTTATATTATATATAATATTATATATAGTGCATGTATAATATTAATCTATTTAATATATGTAATATATGTAATATATAATTAATATATGTATTATATATTATATAATTATTAATTTTATAAATTTATGTAAAGTTATGTATAATATATACTAGTTTATTATATATTGTATAATATATACTAGTTTATTATATATTGTATATATATACTAGTTTATTATATATTGTATAATATATTGTATATTACTGTATATATTATATAATAATATAATATAATATATATTATAATATAATAAAATAATACATATTATATATTAATTAACTATATTAATTAACTAATTATATTATAGTAATTAATTATATATAATTTATATATGTTTATATATAATATTATATATAATTATAATTATATATAATTTATATATAATTATCAATTATTTATTTGATGTATATAATATATAATTATTATATTTATTTCTAAATTATAGAAATATATAGTTATATATTGTATATAACTATATATAGTAATATATAATAATATTACTATATTAATATTAATTAATGGATCACAGCAAACTGGAAAATTCTTAAAGAGATCAGAATACCAGACCACCTTACGTGCCCTCTGAGAAATCTGTATGCAGGTCAAGAAGCAACAGTTAGAACTGGACATGGAACAACTTACTGGCTCCAATTTGGGAAAGGAGTATGTCAAGGCTGTATATTGTCACCCTGCTTGTTTTACTTATATGCAGAGTACATCATGTGAAATTCCAGACTGGATGAAGCAGAAGATGGAATCAAGATTGCCGGGAGAAATATCAATAACCTCAGATATGCAGATGACACCACCTAATGGCAGAAAGCAAAGAATAACTAATGAGTCTCTTGATGAAAGCGAAAGAGGAGAGTGAAACTGCTGGCTTAAAACTGAACATTAAAACGAAGATCACAGCATCTGGTCCCATCACTTCATGGCAAATAGATAGGGAGACAATGGAAACAGTGAGAGACTTTTTTCTTGGTCTCGAGAATCCCTGAGATTTCATGTCTGCTGGCATGAAATTAAAAGACGTTTGCTCCTTGGAAGAAAAGCTATGACAAACCTAGACAGTATATAAAAAGCAGAGACATTACTTTGCCTACAAAGGTCCATCTAGTCAAAGCTATGGTTTTTCCAGTAGTCATGTATGGATGTGGGAGTTGGACCATAAAGAAAGCTGAACGCCTAAAAATTGATGCTTTTGAACTGTGGTGTTGGAGAAGACTCTTGAGAGTTCCTTGGACTGCAAGTAGATCAAACCAGTCAGACCTAAAGGAAATCAGTCCTGAACGTTCATTGGAATGACTGATGCTGAAGCTGAAGCTCCAATACTTTGGCCACCTGATGTGAAGAGTTGACTCCTTAGAAAAGACCCTGATGCTGGGCAAGATTGAAGGCAGGAAGAGGAAGGGATGACAGAGGATGAATGGTTGGATGGCATCACCAGCTCATTGCACATGAGTTTGAGCAGGCTCCGGGAGCTGGTAATGGACAAGGAAGACTGGCATGCTGCAGTCCATGGGATCACAAAGAGTCAGACATGACTGAGTGACTGAACTGAACTGAACTTTCCACGTATAGCATTTTTAAATTCTTGGAAAGCAACAGAGCATAGAAGTTAAGAGTATGGGCTATGAAGTAAGACTGCTTGGGCTAGAATCTTAATTCAATCACTTCCATTTTGTGTGATCTTGGGCAAGTTTCTCAACCTGTCTACAATCTAGTTTCCTCATTTTTTAATTGGGAATAATAAAAGTACTTAACCCAGTGGGATATTGTGAAAATATAATGGGATAATGCATATAAAGGGCATATAACAGAGTCTGGCCGATGGCCAACACTTAATAAATATTGACTCTCTTTTCTAGGATTGCCTTCTAGTTGCAGACATGGAGGAAAATGTCTGCAGATGTGTTCAGTAAGCAATGAGCATGGTGCCATTTTCAATTGCTTGGGATCCTCTAAGAATTCCTAAGTACCTGAAAGTCACACAGGAGAACATACCTTACAGTATCCTGCCCTTGGCCAAAGTTTCTGGGAAAGTGAGAAGACTGTTCAGGAGCCAGTGGCAGTCAACCCCTTTGGTACTTCACCCTCTACCCATCCTTCAGCTAGGTTCCAGAGGTTACATGACATTCTCTTCCCTTAAGTTGCCTTTGATATTTTCTTTAAGGTAACTCCAGACACAAGACTAGAGTTGGACACCAAGAAAACTACTGCAGATACTACCAAAAGTTAGTCTTAGAAAACTCAGCAATTGGAATTCAGTATTTCCTTAGACACACTAATTACAAATGATCTAGGTCAGAGCCAGTAAATGATTTGTTTGGCTAGCATGTTATCTATTTGGTGTATCTATCTATCTATCTATTTACCTACCTATTTATCCATCTACCTATCTGACTTTCTGTACTTTTAGTCAGGATATGTACTCTCCAAGGGCTTCCCTGGTGGCTCAGAGGGTAAAGCGTCTGCCTGCATTGTGGAAGACCTGGGTTCGTTCCCTGGGTTGGGAAGATCCCCTGGAGAAGGAAATGGCAACCCACTCCAGTACTCTTGCCTGGAAAATGTCATGGATGGAGGAGCTTGGTAGGCTACAGTCAATGGGATCGCAAAGAGTCATACACGACTGAGCAACTTCACTTTGTACTCTCTAATCTGTTGACATACTTTTGTTACTAGCTTGAGCAGACAGATACTCCTATTCTAGATTCAACTTGCCAAGAACATCTAATACTGATATTTATTTGTTATTGATATTTTTTTTGTATGGTGGGTCATATGTTCCTCTTTCCTTAATCTAGGTCCCCATTGAATACCAATGCTGTCTGAGTTTCTCTCCAGTGCTTACCAGGTCCTTCATGACCTGGCCACTGATCACACTTCCATTTTCTTCTCTTGCTCCTGCCCACTCTTTGATCTATTCTAGTCTCAAACTTTAAGCTCCAGCCATAGGAGCTAAGGTGGTTCTTGGCACTCTTTATGCATATATTCACCTTCTTGCCTTTACTAATTTGTCTCTTATCACGTAACCTACCTAATATCTCCTAATATATTTGGTCTTAGTTCAGTCCTTACATTATGTTGGAATCTTTCTCGAATCCCCTTGTGATGGATCAGATTCTCCCTTCAGTTTTCTCATAATTCTCTAATCAAATGTTTATTTTAGTCCTTACACACTGTGTCATAATTTATGTACTGTGTTTGTGTCCTTATACCTCCTGGGCAATAGAAATCATGTCTTACCCACTTTTCAGTGCCCATAGTAACTAGTATATATGTTTGTTGAATGAATTCCTGAATGATTATGACTAAAGACATAAAAACAAGCAATAAAAAACATGATAAATTTATGAGACACTATTAAAAAATAGATGAAGCCAAAAGGCAGAATTAAATATACTTTCTAGAAACAGCAATATAGTTATTAAAATAAAAACCTAATGTATGAAATAAATAGCAAATCAGACAGAATTGAAAGGAAACTGAAACTGAATTGTAGGAGAGAGAAGCTAAGACACAGAAAACATGAAAGAGAGCTTAAGAAACACATGCACACACATACATACATGCATGCCACATACAATGAGAAAGACTAAAGTAAAATGAATTGTAGAAAAGGAATATTTGAAGAGAGAATGACAATTTTCTAGTGTTGATAAAAGATAAACATTCTCTTTCAGGAATCACGAATCTTTTGTTTATCTGACAGAAAAAAAAAAGGAAACTGCACACCTAGACATATGAAAATGCCAAAATATTAGAGAAGAAAATGTCATAAAGGCAGAAAATAGACTTCACCTATAAAGAAATGATAATTAGAATGACAGCCAACTTCTCAACCATTACAATGGAAAGTAAAACACAATGATAGACTAACAGTTAACAAGGAACAAGGTTAGGTAACCAAGTACAGACCTCAGATCCTGGGGCTATATTTAGAAACAGAAAGTGATATGGTATGGCTTCATCCATAACTTAGAGGAAATCCTCAACTGAGCTCACATTTGGAGGAAAGGAGCAGATTATGATATCAACATCCAAGGACTCCCCCTCTCTCACCTCAGAGGCAGCTTAAGGTCCAAAATAGAAATTGCATCCATCTAACGTGCTGCCTATATGGGGGAGTGAGCCACCAGCAGGACTGTGGCAGTAATTTTGCCTCTCACTCTTGTTGTTTCAGGGCCCCAGTACGGATGATTTGGAACCCAATGTTGGCTGTAAGTAGATAGCTGCACATTCTCTTCCTTTAAGGCAAACAGGGAAATCTTATGATTGCTTATCTCTAGGCATCCTGTCCTCTTCTAGTCTAGAGTTGGGCCCCTCTGCTGGAGATCACCTTATGTTCATTTAGTGTGACTCCAAATTTTTTCATTTTCCTCATAAGCCATGAGGTGCAAGAGGTTATGAAACACTACTCGAGCTAATACTCTTGTAGGGAGGGAAGATTGGGTGTGAATATGGATATATCTCTGGCTGGGAAATTTCCCATTACCTAGTCCAACAATTTATTAGAAAGGTCTGATAAGTCCAGACAAGTTCACTCAGCAGCGGTTCACAGATCCAAGAGAGCAATGGCTCTCAACTCTGTTAGATCAGTGATTCCTAAAATTGAATGTGATAAGACTCTCCCTGGCAGGCACATTAAACCAGTTTCTGGGCCCTTTCCCCAGAGATTGTAATTTAATAGAGTGGAGTGGGGCTCATGAATTTGCATTTTTGATCGGCTCCCAGCTGATAGAATGCTGCTGGTCTAAGGCATTGAAATTACCATAGAAAAAGATGGGGGGGAAATTGGGGATGGGATGTGGAGGGAGGAAAACACTGAAAGGCCAGAGTCCCTACAGCATGTATTTGTATATGACGTAGATTTTTTGGGAGGATGGGATGGGTGAACCTATGAAAATTCCCAGCCTTTACTCTTCTACTCTCCCCTGCCACCTAAAGACTGTTCTGGCTTTGCCTTCTGTTTCCTGCTCTCCTCTGCACAGTGAGGGGACTAATTCCTGAGTTTCGAGGGGCAGAAATTGGAGACCAGGAGACAGAGAGCCAGAGAGATGAAAGGAAAGGGAAAGAGTGGAAAGACAGGAAGCTCAGGGCCCAGGGATGGACTTTTCCAGGCAGTTTTGGGGAGGGAGGTGGAAGCAGCTGTGGGGCATGAGGGAAGTGGATGAGAGAAGAAAGGGAATTTCTTTGAGTGTCATGACCTCAGAGTGCCAGAGTATGGTCTGGGGCAGGCTACAGGTATTTGAGAAATGCAGGAAATAGCTCAAGTTATTTTAAAGTTACTGTTTGATTGTTTGATGGTGTGTCTTAGGATGCGCCACTGCTCTGAGACTCCAGTCTTGGCTTCATTAGAGTTATAATAGCATAACAGTTCTGATGCATCATGTTTGGGACACTGGGGGGCCCAGGTGGGGCCACCAAGTCCCTCATCCTTATTAAGACACTCCATGTTTCTCACTGGGCCTCCTGTTACCCTGTCTTGAGGCTCTCTTCCTCCTTCCCTCCACACACAGCCATTAGGCTAGTCAGCATAGACCAGAATTCTGATAACAATCACTAGCATTCATTTGGCTTCTGCCACAGAACCCCTGGCCCCTAGGAAAGTCAGATTCCCTAGCGTTATAACAGGCTCTTATGTTCCCTTTAAGTCTCTTCTAGTAGAAGGATTGTTACATATTCTACTGACTATTGGTTTTAACCAAAATACTTTTCAAGGCATTCAAGGCTTCATAGCACTATGCTTCTAGTGCTCTACCCAGATGTATGTATCTCATTCTTCAATACCTCTGTTCTTTGAATATTTACTTAGTTTTCCACCTCCACGCCTTTGGACATGCGGTTCTTGACACCCGGAATGCTCTCCTTAGCACTTCTGCCTAATGAGATGAACCCATGCTTCAAGGCCTCGCTCAAATGCCTCCTCTTTAGGATCCTCCTGCAGATGATGATTGCAGCCATGAAATTAAAAGACGCTTACTCCTTGGAAGGAAAGTTGTGACCAACCTAGACAGCATATTGAAAAGCAGAGACATTACTTTGCCAACAAAGGTCCATCTGGCCAAGGCTATGGTTTTTCCAGTGGTCATGTATGGATGTGAGAGTTGGACTATAAAGATAGCTGAGCACAGAAGAATTGATGCTTTTGAACTGTGATGCTGGAGAAGACTCTTGAGAGTCCCTTGGACTGCAAGGAGATCCAACCAGTCCATCCTGAAGGAGATCAGTCCTGCATACTCATTGGAAGAACTGATGCTGAAGCTGAAACTCCAATACTTTGGCCACCTGATGGGAGGAGCTGACTCATTAGAAAAGACCCTGATGCTGGGAAAGATTGAGGGCAGGAGGAGAAGGGGATGACAGAGGATGAGATGGTTAGATGGCGTCACTAACTCAATGGACATGTGTTTGGGTGGACTCAGGAAGTTGGTGATGGACAGGGAGGCCTGGCGTGCTGCGGTTCATGGGGTCGCAAGAGTCGGACACGACTGAGCGACTGAACTGAACTGATTGTCATCTCTACTCATCCTTCCCACTATGGAACTTTCTTTGTACTTCCCTGTGCTACAAACTCTGCTGATACTGTAGTTGTCTGTGTTTTAGTCTTATCTGTCTTTCAAGACCTGTGCTGTCCAGTGTGGTAGCCAGTAGCCATGTGTGGCTATTTAAATTAACTAAAATGAAATAAAATTCTAAATTTAGTTCCTCACATTTAAAGTGCCCAATAGCACATGTAGCTAGTAACCACTGTACTGGGCAGTATGGATAGAAGACATTTTGAAAGTTGTAGCGGACAATAATGAGACCATATATCATTTATTCCTGTTATTTTCATTGACTAAAAGTCAGTTTGAATCAACTAGAATCTTACTGGTTGTTTTATATTGATTTCTTAACCAGAATGGGAGCTTTATATTTCTATATTTTATACCTGTTCCTTCCTCTCTCTTTTTATACCTGTTCCTTGCTCTTTCTTAAAATTTGTACTTTTAAAAAATAATTTTATTTTTATTTATTCATTAATATTTGTGTAGGCTGTGCTGGATCTTTGTTGCTGCACAGACTTTTCTCTATTTGCTGGGAGCAGGGTCTACTCTCTAGCTGTGGTGTGAGGGCTTCTCATTGTGGTGGCTTCTCCTTTTGTGGAGCACAGGATCTAGGGCACTCAGGCATTAAGAGTTGTGGCATGTGGGCTCGATATGGGTTCAGTAGTTGAGGTTCCCAGGCTCTAGAACACAGGCTTAATAGTTGTGGTGCATGGGCTTAGTTGCTCTGTGGTATGTGGGACCTTCCTGGACCAGGGATCGAATCTATGTCTCTTGCAATGGCAGTTGGAGGGGAAGCCCCTATATTTCATATTTTATACCAATTTCGTCCTCTTTTTCTTTTTACAACTTTCTCATAGTCTTTATTTGATCTCTACAACTCCTTCAAGCTTATTTTTATGTATTTATTTTTGTTTTTTTAATTTTTATAAAGTTGTGTTGGTTTCTGCTGTACAACAACGCAAATCAGCCATGCATCAGCCAAACCACACATATTTCGCTCTCTTTTTTATACCTTTTTCTTGCTCTACATTCTGATGAAATGAAGCCCTGTCTCCTTTTTCTGTGGGTTGTCTTCATTACAAGGCCATTCTGAGAGTTGTTTGCTGCTTCATCTTTCTCCAAGGTGTTCCAGGTCGCTTCCCTAGGCTTACCCCTTTAACAGTATTCTTCAGTAATGAGGCCTCTGCCTCAGAAGAAAAGAACAGCTTCCGTAACTCTCATGGTTACACTAAGCTGCCTGTCCTTCTTGACAGTCCCTCATGCCTGCAGAGTGAGAAAGACATGGACACGAGGACACCTAAGACAATTAGCAATGGCATTTGGCTTTCTGATTACATCTTGTAAAATCAGTTGTCTGTAGAAGGCTTCTGGGAAGAAACCATAAAACCAGAATGACCACAAGAGGGCACCAGCACACCTTCAACAACGTTTACCTCCAAAAACCCTGGGAAGGTTTCTGTTGCAAGGGCAGGGTAGAATGAATCACATAGAATCTGAAAGGAATAGAAAAAGAAAAAAGAAAAAAAAAAGATTTCATCATATTATGTCTAACTGGAAGACCTGCTTGCCAGGCTTTTATTTATGCACCCAGAACCTCCTTATATAGGAATAACAGGGACATTATACAATAATAGCCAGACAAGGGATTAGATTGAAAATATTCCAAATGGGGATATGAATAGGTCAGTAGACTTTAAAACAGAATAAACCTCACTTCGAAGCAAGGTAGCTATGGAAACATTACCAAAATCATTCTCTTACTTCATGGCTGCCGTGGTTTCTGCAGCCAGGAAATGCTGTCAAGGGACGACAGAATATTATTTTCTTATAAATAATACAACATAGGATCCTATATGGAAAGTTGCAAGAAATTAGATTTCAGAGGTAGAGATGTTTCAACAAAAATACCCAACAGCTTTAATTTGGTTTCTGATAACTTGGCTCTGGGTTTGCAGTTGTTAAGTTTTTCTATATTTCTGTTTTCTGTTGCAGAAAGAAAGGGTGCCTTTGAGAGATTTATTATTTCCATGTCTCTGAATGTATTATTTACATACAAATTTGTGCACATTTAGCATGGCTGATAGAAGTCACCTGTTCACCTCTGGTGTGACCCATGTGAGGGCAAGTGACCTATATTTAGACCTTAGACAAGGGGTTTACTTTCCTGTAGGGGATGGGTCTGGAGTTACCCAGCCTAAGGCGACAGGGTCCTGCCATCGGCTCTCTGAGACACTAAGCCAACTATCCATTCCCTTGAGATTCCTAGCAAACCTTAATGAACACATGAAGGCCATTTTATGTGCCTGTTCTCTGACCATGCTTAATCATTTGAGTTTTTTCTTTTTCTTCTTCTTTTTTTAAGTCTTGTCTGACTCTTTTGTGACCCCATGGACTATAGCTGGCCAGGCTCCTCATTCCATGGGATTTCCCAAGTAAGGATACTGGAGTGGGTTACCATTTCCTTCTCCAGGGGATCTTCTGGGCCCAGGGATCCAAGGATCCAACTCACAGCTCCTTCATTGGCAGGCAGATTCTTTACCACTGAGCCACCAGGGAAGCCCCAGACCATTCTGATCAAGTAGTGGGAGGTGTGGGTAAACAAAGTAGGTTGGCACTTCCCTGGTGGTCCAGTGGTTAAGATTGCACCTGCCCATGCAAGGGACATGGGTTCGATCTCTGGTCTGGGAGGATCCCACATGCCGCAGGGAAACTAAGCTGTGTGCCACCACTACTGAAGCCCGTGTGCCTAGGGCCTGTGCTCCACTACAAGAGAAGCCACCGCGATGAGAAACCCACTCACCACAACTAGAGGGTAGCGCCCACTCACCACAGCTAGCAAAAACCCATGTGTAGCAGAGAAGACCACGCATAGCCAAAAATAAATACATAAATAAAAATTAAAAAAGAGAAAAAAACCCCAAAAAACAAAATAGTGAGAGGGGTAGATGTTTAGTAAGTTAGGAAATGCGGTACCTGCCCTGGAAATATGGTAGATGTCATGCTGGTAGGTGCCATCTCCTTTTCCCCATTCCTTCCAACGCTTCAAGCCATAGGCTACCACTACTTTCTTCTGGATGTTTTGTGTATATGGAATCATGCAATATATTGTTTTCTTATGATTGGCTTTTTTCACTTAGCATAAAATTTTCAAAGTTCATTCATGTTGTAGTATGTACCAGTACTTCATTTCTTTATGTTGCCAAGTAATAGTTGATTGTGTGTGTGTATACCATGTTTGATTTATCCATTCATTAGTGGATGGACACTTGGGTTGTTTCTATTTTTTGCCTATTGTAAGTAATGCTACTATGAACATTCATGTGCATATTTTTGTGTGGATAAATAATCTTATCTCTTTTGGATATATACTTAGGAATGGGTTTGCTGGGTTATAGGATTACTCTATATTTACAGTTTTGAAGAACTGCCAAATTGTTTTCCAAAGTGACTGAAATTTTACATTTTACATTCTCATCAGCAGTAAAGGTCCAATTTCTCCATATCCTCACCAACTCTTGTTTTTTGATTAAAGCCATTCTAGTACTCTTGCCTGGACAATCCCATGGACGGAGGAGCCTGGTAGGCTGCAGTCTATGGGGTCGCTAAGAGTCGGACACGACTGAGCGACTTCACTTTCACTTTTCCCTTTCATGCATTGGAGAAGGAAATGGCAACCCACTCCAGTGTTCTTGCCTGGAGAATCCCAGGGATGGAGGAGCCTGGTGGGCTGCCATCTATGAGGTCGCACAGAGTCGGACACGACTGAAGCGACTTAGCAGCAGCAGCAGCAGCAGCAGCAGTAGCAGCAGTGGGCCTTAAGTGGTATCTCATGTTGTTTTGATTTGTATTTCCATGATAGCTAACAATGTTGAGCATCTTTTCATGTGTTTATCAGTGATTTGTGTATCTTCTTTGGAGAAATGTCTATTCTGATTCTTCAACCATTTTCAATTGGGTTATTAGTCTTTTTATTGTTGAGTTGTAAGAGTTCTTCACAGTCTATTTAAAGTCCTTTATCAGAGATACAATTCAAAACCATTTTTCACTCTGTGTGTATTGTCTTTTCACTGTCCTAATGATGCCTTTTGAAGAACAAAGTTTTTAAAAAATTTTGATGATGTCCAGTGTATCCATTTTTTCTTTTATTACTTAGGCTTTTGGTGTCATACCTAAGAAACCATTGCCTAATTCAACATCATAAAGATTTATTTCTATGTTTTCTTCTAAGAGTCTTCTATTTTAGCTCTTACATTTATGTCTATGATCAATTTAGAGTTAATTTCGTGTATTGTATTAGGAAGGAGTCCGAATTCATTCTTTTGCCTGTGAATATCCAGTTGTCACCCATTTAAAATATAGTTGATAAAAAAACTAGAGCAAAAAAAAGAACCTCTTTTTTTGTGGGAAGTTTTGAATATTGATATGATTTGAACAGTATTTATTTTTGTGGATTTGCTCATACCTGATCAAACACACTCATTCTTCCAATAAATATTTTCAGAGCACCTACTTTCTGCCAAAGATGTTTAAGTTGCTGGTGATACAGCAACAAATAGGGCAAAGATCTTGCCTACATGTTGCTTATATGATAGTGATGAAGATGGGTATAAACAAAATAAATGAACAAATATATAGTATACTGCAGTAGTGCTAAGAATTATGAAGAAACAGCAGAGTGAAAGGATGGAGGAGGTGTGGGGGCTGTAAAAAGATTACTATTTTATATTGTGTAGGACAGTCAAAGAATGCATCTCTTGAGTGGTCACATTTGTTCAGTAACATGAATTACATAAGGAGGTAAGACATGTAAATACCTGGAAGAAGTGTTCCAGGCAAGGGAAGAGAAAATACAATTATCATGGAGTAAGAATATGCTTTTCATATGGGAAAGATATTCCCATTTGAATGCAGAGTTCCAAAGAATAGCAAGGAGAGATAAGAAAGCCTTCCTCAGCTACCAATGCAGAGAAATAGAGGAAAACAACAGAATGAGAAAGACTAGAGATCTCTTCAAGAAATTAGAGATACCAAGGGAACATTTCATGCAAAGATGGGCTCGATAAAGGACAGAAATGGTATGGACCTAAACAGAAGCAGAAGATATTAAGAAGAGGTGGCAAGAATATACAGAAGAACTGTACAAAAGAGATCTTCACGACCCAGATAATCACGATGGTGTGATCACTCACCTAGAGCCAGACATCCTGGAATGTGAAGTCAAGTGGGCTTAGAAAGCATCACTATGAACAAAGCTAGTGGAGGTGATGGAATTACAGTTGAGCTATTTCAAATCCTGAAAGATAATGCTGTGAAAGTGCTGCATTTAATATGCCAGGAAATCTGGAAAACTCAGCAGTGGCCACAGGACTGGAAAAGGTCAGTTTTCATTCCAATCCCAAAGAAAGGCAATGCCAAAGAATGCTCAAACTACCTCACAATTGCATTCATCTCACATGCTAGTAAAGTAATGCTCAAAATTCTCCAAGCCAGACTTCAGCAATACGTGAACTGTGAACTTCCAGATGTTCAAGCTGGTTTTAGAAAAGGCAGAGGAACCAGAGATCAAATTGTCAACATCCGCTGGATCATTGAAAAGCAAGAGAGTTCCAGAAAAACATCTATGTCTGCTCTATCGACTGTGCCAAAGCCTTTGACTGTGTGGATCACAATAAACTGTGGAAAACTCTGAAAGAGATGGGAATACAAGAACTGCCTCTTGAGAAACCTGTATGCAGGTCAGGAAGCAACAGTTAGAACTGGACATGGAACAACAGACTGGTTCCAAATAGGAAAAGGAGTACATCAAGGCTGTATATTGTCACCCTGCTTATTTAACTTCTATGCAGAGTACATCATGAGAAACGCTGGGCTGGAAGAAGCACAAGCTGGAATCAAGATTGCCGGGAGAAATATCAATAACCTCAGATATGCAGATGACACCACCCTTATGGCAGAAAGTGAAGAGGAACTAAAAAGCCTCTTGATGAAAATGAAAGAAGAGAGTGAAAAAGTTGGCTTAAAGCTCAACATTCAGAAAACTAGGATCACAGCATCTGGTCCCATCACTTCATCGGAAATGGATGGGGAAACAGTGGAAACAGTGTCAGACTTAATTTTTTGGAGCTCCAAAATCACTGGGGATGGTGATTGCAGCCATGAAATTAAAAGACGCTTACTCCTTGGAAGGAAAGTTATGACCAACCTAGATAGCATATTAAAAAGCAGAGACATTACTTTGCCAACAAAGGTCCATCTAGTCAAGGCTATGATTTTTCCAATAGTCATGTATTGATGTGAGAGTTGGACTGTGAAGAAAGCTGAGCGCCGAGTAATTGATGCTTTTGAACTGTGGTGTTGGAGAAGACTCTTGAGAGTCCCTTGGACTGCAAGAAGATCCAATCAATCCATCCTAAAGGAGATCAGTCCTGGGTGTTCATCGGAAGGACTGATGTCGAAGCTGAAACTCCAATACTTTAGCCACCTCATGGGAAGAGTTGACTCATTGGAAAAGACCCTAATGCTGGGTAGGATTGGGGGCAGGAGGAGAAGGGGACAACAGAGGATGAGATGGTTGGATGGCATCACCGACTCGATGGACATGAGTTTGGGTAAACTCCGGGAGTTGGTGATGGACAGGGAGGCCCCGTGTTGTGGTTCATGGGGTCTCAAAGAGTTGGACAAGACTGAGCGACTGAACTGAACTAAACTGAAGAATATGCTTGGATTTTTCTAGGAAGAGTAAAGAAGGCAATGAAATTGGAGTATGACACATGAGGGGCATATGGGTGGAAAATGATGTTGGAGAGGTGGTCTTGGGGAAAACCAGACTCCCCTAAATTTATTGATCTTTTGCCTGGCAGTGCATTTTGACCAACTACTGCAAAATAGTATGGAAATTGTAGTCTCTGTCTGGGCAGCTGCTTCCTATTACTAAGTTTAGAGAGAGATTTTCATGGGCAGCTGCAGGACTTGAACAAAAATCAGTATCATTCTTTCTCCCCCTATGAATCTAGTACTTGCCTCAAAACTTTTAGTAAACAAATTAAAAATAAAGAATACAAATAATCATATGAACATAATTCTAAGGCATATATTTCCTTGAAAATAAATAAACTTCAAAATAAGTCAAAGGAAAAAGCAATTGAAACTTTCACAGTCCTTCTTTGTTTTCCAATGTGATTTCCATTAATCAAACCTTCCTCCTTTTCTTTGTTTAAGTTCCATGGTCAGGTCTGCAGCTGTCCATGAAAATCTCTCCTCTACAATTTAGTAATTGGAAGTGGCTGCCCAGAAGGGGACTGCAATTCCCATACCCTCTTGCAGTAGTTGGGGCCATGTGACCAGTTCTTAGCAATGGCATATGAGTGGAAGTGATGTGTAACACTTCCTGCCCTGAAGGGGTAGGTGAAGCTTCTCTATGTTCTTTCCCTTTTCATCAGCTGGATGTAGAAGTTGTAGAGAATGATGGGGCTCCAGAGGATGGTGTAGACAAATTGGCAGGAGCCCGTGTCCCTGAGTCAGTATGTGATGAAAAGCTTCCTGCTGATTCAGAAACGCTTGCCGTGGACTGTTGTGTGATTTGAGCTATTACTTTTGTGAATACATTTGCTAAAGCAATTTAGCCTACCATAACTAATATAAATTCAACTTAGACAGAAAGGCAGAAAAATAGACTACTTGAAAAACCAGACTGAAAGGAGCTAGGGTTGAGAACAATGTTAGATTGGGATCTGAGAAAGAGATATCAGGGCAGAGGAGGTCTGGGATTGAATGGGCTCCCCTCTCTGGTCATATGCATTGCTATTATATGTCTAAAGATATTTCCATTTTTTTTGTGCCCTTGGCAGTGGAGGTGAAAGCGTGGGTGTGGGTGGTAGTGGAGGGTAGCTGAGGAAATAGGGCAGGAGATAACCCCTTGAATGTATCTTCAGGAGTACCTGGACACGTGGCCTGAGATGATACCTGATCCTGGGAGGGTCACTGGGCCCTGAGTATGTCTGTCATCTCTGTTTTGCCAGCATGCTCAGGGCTGCAGATGCCTCACTATACCATAAATGGGAACTTATTGGTTTAATAGCACACTGACTTTTTAAAACTAAAGAATAAAGATTTTTTTTAGGCACAGTAAGCAGCATTCAGTAATCTTCAAATTTATCTCATCAAAATCAAGCCACAATCAATCAAACAGACCAGTAGTTCATTCTCACACAATTCATGAGTTAGAGCAAAACTCCCATCACCTCACATTAGGACATTAAGATAATTACTTATCTCTTGAGGGCAGGGAGTGAGGTGCTATACCTCATTTCTGATCACATAAACCAACTGTTATGGGAAGAGAGGTCATTTGTAAGAGAGAAATCTGGACTGATGGCACTGGCCACAAAGGTCAAATGGTCACTAGTGAATTAGGGCCTAAATTTAGCTGAGAAAAATAGATGAAGGCACATTAGCTTTGGGCAAATCAAATAAGTTAGAGGTAAGGTGAATTTATGGGCTTCCCTGGTGACTCAGCAGTAAAGAAAGTAAAGAATCTGCCTGCCAATGCAGGAAACTTGAGTTTGATCTCTGGGTTGGGAGGATCCCCTGGAGAAGGAAATGGCAACCCATTATTCCAATATTCTTGCTTGGGAAATCCCATGTACAGAGGAGCCTGGTGGGCTACAGTCAATGGGGTCACACAGAGTTGGACATGACTTATCAACTAAACAGCAACAAAAGTGAATTTAGGTGAGTGTAGTAAATGGTGACATACAAATTTTGACAAGCATTTGGTAGTTTAAAGATGTGAAATCTGCCTGTAACTTCACCTGTTTGTACTTGTGTTTTCCATTCTTTTTCTTTTTCCCTAGAATTTTTTTAAAGACAAAAATTCAAAAAAACCTTTTCACTTTTGTCTCAGCTGGACCAAGAGAAAAAATATATCAACACATCAAAATCTAAGTTAAGATTGGTAAGGAGAGCAAACTGCCCCCCAGAACAGTTATGGTGATAGTAGGCATCTCTGTTAGAGGAGGGAGGGGGATGGGTTAAGTGAGGACAGGCTTTTTCCCTGGGAGAAGGTTAAGGATGAGAGGATTGGTCCTCTTTGCCTCCTTGAGTTTTCCCTCATGAGATTTTCCCGTGTGTGTGTGTGTGTGTGTGTGTGTGTGTGTGTGTGGTTGTTAACTTTTATGTAGAAATAATTTAAAACATATAGTAAAGTTGCAAGAATAAGGGTAGAACACAGGACACCCATATACTCTTCGCCTATATTCATGTATATTAACATTTTGCTGGGTTTGTTTTATCATTTGTGAGTGCTCGTCTGCTCTCTGTTTAACACACAAATACACACTCATAATTTTTTTCTGAGCAATTTGAATGAAGATGGTATACCTCATTGCCCTTTATGACGAGATACTTCAGTGTGTATTTCCTAAGACTAAGAATAGCCTCTTAACCATAGCACAATGATTAATTTCACTACATTTAACATTAATACAATACTCTGATCTATCTACTATATTACAATTTTTTCAGTTGACCCAGTAATGTTCCTTGTAGCATTTTCTACCCATAGATTTGGTATAGCATTCCAATTAGTTGTTATGTTTTTAGTCTCTTTATCTGAAGCGTTTCTATAGCCTTTCTTTGTCTTTGAAAACATTGGCCTTTATGAAGAATTCAATTCTTTTTTTTTTTTAATATATAGAATGTTCTTCATTTTTGGTTTGTCTGGTGTTTCTTGATGGTCAGCTTTAGGTTATAGTCCTGGCATAATCTTTAGATAGCATCATGTCTGGAGGCACTGCCTCCAGTCCATCTGCCTCTAATTGGTGATGCTAATTTTGTTCCCCATCCACCTTTCAGGAGATCCTTTAAGATCATGAAGACGTTCTATGCCTCATCAACAATTCCCTCCAGATTTAGCAACCATCGATGATTCTTGCTTGGACTGATCTTTGCTCTGGCACTTGCAAAATGATAATTTCCCATCTCCAGCCCTCCCCTCATTTACCTGTCAGCATTTGGCACACCTTGTGATTCTGTCAGAAGAGCGCTTTTCTTTACAGAACTCAGAACTGATTCTCATGATGTACAAATTTGAATTCTATTTTTGTTTACAGGAATAGTATGTTTTACCCTTCTATCTGACAACTTACTGAAATAAGATATTAAAGAAAAACTCATTTCCATCTTGGTTTAAAAAATATTATGTTCTGCTTAAATACAGTTTAGGTAGAATGAGGATCGTGCGTGAGTTGGAGGTCTTTAGCCATTATTAAACAAGGAAGTAAGAAGATCAGGCTCTCACAACAGAAGACAGAGTGATTAGACAGCAAGACTGTTAATTAGAATGTTAGGACCCAGCAGGGCCCCATCTCACCGAGAAGCTGTTTGAAGGCAGCTAAGATTGTGAAAAGCAGGAGAGGAACCACGTGAAGTATTTATTGGTGCCCAAATCTCTAACACCCTGAGGGAAAAAAAAGTGCCAAGTCCCAACTCCAAACAGGACATAAACTCTTAGGGAAGACAGTGAATTCTAGCTGAAGTTTTGGGCAAGTACCAAGATTAGATTAAGCAGTGAATGATGGCTGTTAACAGTAACAATGAGGTATATGTATTTCTTTAAACCTTGCTCTAAGTGCTATAATCAATTTTTATCTATAATAATTTAAAATGAATTATCATGCTTTGTTAACTTAATAAAATATTCTATTTCTATTGAAAAACACAGAGGCGCAGAAGAGCATATTAGCATCTTTCTCCTGTGGGAAGTCTTTTGCTTCCACAATTTATGGTCACAGTCCAAGGCCAGGTCTACCCAGGAGCAGCCAGTTCATATTGGTTGTAAGAGGGAAGAGTCCATATGTGCAAACTCCAAAACCCAAACCTGCAAAAGAAGGTGGCAACCAAGTTTTTTGGAGGAATGAGATGATGAGAGGGTCCATGATGTTGCCAGGAGCCAGGAATCCTGCCCTGCACACCTGATGGGTGTGTGCGGCTCTACAGTCTGGGAGATGACTTTTGGCATAGGAGTCAATTGAAACTGGTGAGGCCTTGAATACAACAACTTCTTTTTCTAGATGCCTCTTATCCTCACCATGAGGCCCATCTCTGCCATTTTCCAAACACCTTTTGCCATGTTTCTGTTCTTGCTGATGCCCCACAGTCTAAACTACTAAGGATGGGGGGCCTGTTAAAGTATTTCCCTCTGTTAGGAAAAGCAAAGGGGCTTCCAGAAGAGATGCCTTGGAAACTGTTGATATACACTGCCAAGGATGGAGGCAAAAGCCCTTCTTAATTAAAAAGAAAGATGTTTGGAAGCTAGAGAGTAGGCTGAAAGCACTGGCCATAGAGCAGTTTTGTGTATTTTATTTTATCTTTTTTGTAATATCTTTTTATAATACGACATAGTGCTTTACACTTCAAAGCATTCATTTATTTATTTGGCTAGGTCGGGTCTTAGCTGCAGCACGTGAGATCTGATGTAGCACACTGACTCTCTAATTGTGGCCTGTGGGCTCCAGAGCACATGGGCTTCAGTAGATGCTGCACACAGGCTCAGTAGCTGCAGCTCTCAGCCTTAGTTGCTCTGCAGCATGTGGCATCTTAGTTCTCTGACCAGGTATTGAACCCATGTTCTCTGCATTGCAAGGCAGATTCATTATCACTGGGCCACCAGGGAAATCCCAAGAAGAATATTATTTGAATTGCAGCCCACCATTTCGAAGCTTTGTGATCTAGGGTATTAGTCACCTAAATTCTCTAATCATCGCATTTGCCATTCTCATCATAGAGTTAACAGCACTTACCTCTTGGTGTTGTGAGGAGTAAATTTAATAATTTTTATAAATCTCTTCCTACAAAGCTGGAAACACAATGAGCATTAAATAAGTGGTGGCCAGTGTTGGGAGCTATTATTGTCAGGCCTAAATTACAGCACCTGGTATTGAAACGCCTATGTAATCTGCCTCCAGCTTGCCTACTTATCTCGTTTCCTACCATTCATCTGTTCATTCCTGCTACAGCAGGAATGTTCATCATTAACCTGAACCAGGCTCTAACCTGGCCTGAGCCCATTCCGTCTCCTTGTTCTCACCTCCCTCCTTCTTACTATCGTTTCCAGGGGAAATGCCCCCCGTGCTTTCATCTCATCCCCTGAGGCTCAATGTTAGTCCCATTTCCTCCCTGAAACCCTTTATAGCTATTTCTGCTCATTTTAGGCTCTACTGTTCTCTGAGTCACTATTGTAATTACTGTTTGTGTTGCAGAGTTTAGTGCTGCATTATATAGAGAAGAACTTTCTGTGATGATAGAAATATTCTGGAGCTGGGTTGTCCAAAAGAGCAGCCACTACCTTTATGTGACTATTGAGTATTTTAAATGCAGCTAGTGTGATTAAAGTAGTTAATTTTAAATTCTTTTTCATTTTAATTAATTCAACTTTACATTACAATTTTTTTAAATTGGAGTATAGTTAATATACACTGTTGTGTTAGTTTCTGCTATGCAGCAAAGTGAATCAGTTATACATATATTCCCTCTGCTTCAGATTCTTTTCCCATATAGGTCATTACAGAGTAATGAGAAGAGGTCTCCATGAGAAGTAGGTCTTTATTAGTTATCTATTTTATATATAGCAGTGTGTATATGTCAATCCCAATCTCCCAGTTTATCCGTCCCACCTTTTCCCCCAGTAAGGTTAGTTTATTTTCTATATCTATGTCTCTATTTCTGTTTTGTAAGTTCATTTGTGCCATTTTTTTAGATTCCACATATAAACAATATCATATAATTTAACACCATTTGCAGCAACATGGATAGACCTAAAGATTGTCATACTGAGTGAAGTAAGTCAACTTTACATTTGAATGGCCCCTTGGCTCAATGTGTGGACCATCTACTCTGACAAAAGCTCTTGTAAGAGGTAGTACTCTTGTGTTCCCACTGGCCTCATAGAGCCAAACCTATCTTCTCTTCCTACGGTATCCCCTTTGCCTATAGAGAAATCAAGGGTGGATTTAGGTAAAAAAGGAAGACATGGGATAGAGGGGCAGTGCTCAATCAGAGGAGGTGGGTGTGAGCTAGACTGAAGTTGGGGTGAAAGGGACCCAGTCAGATGCCTCCCATCTGTTTATAAGTATTCCTGTAGAATAGGCCTCAGGGTCCAGCAGGATTTAGAGGAGCCCTGTGACCCACAGGGCTTACACCCTTACAAGTGAGTGAAATCTCTCATGGTGGCCCCTGAGTCATTGTGTCCGACCCTTGCAGGGATCCCTGGAGATGGTGCTGTAGCACCCCATTTGGCCCAGACCAAGCCTCTGCTCGGCCCTTCCTTCCAACCTTGACCTTTCTGAGAGAATCTTTTCCCTGTCCCTCAGCTCTGGCTCCTGATTTCAGACTCTTCAGAGCCACCCCAGCCTCCTCCCTGTCTGTCTTGAGTCTATTTGTTTGTATTTCCCAATAGTTCATGAACTTTTAGAGATCACAGTCCTCTTTGAGAAGCCAACTAATGCTATGGACACACTTCTTAGGAAAATGCACATGGCCATATTGATATGCAATTTTGCAGATTGTTTTGGGAAGGTCCCTTGAAGCCCAGGCTCAAGTCTGAGAGCCTTAGCTAGGAACACGTTCTTTAATCTGACTTTAGTGGTTTCATATGCTATTCCTTCCTCTCTTAGCACCAGCTCAGCTCTAACTAATTCTGTACTCATTGGGCAATGTTTTGATGACTGGTTGAGGGCTCAAGTTACCTACATGACAGCAACAGTAACTCTAAATAGCTATGAGGAACATTTCAGTTGCTATAAATATCTATCCTTATTGGTAGGTTAATAGATTGGCATTATGGCTTCTAAATCCATTCCGCAGCTTGCAAAAGAGTTTTTAGAGCCTGATATCTGGATGAAATAATACGATTCATAAAACAGCAGTACTGAGCTACAGTCTCGAGCTGACAGTACACTCCCCACCCCCGGCCTCATCACCTCTAGTTAATCAGAGGTTTGCAGCCCTGGATCTGTCATGTGGTATCATTCATATCCTCAGCTGAACTTTGAATTTGCACTTCTCTAACTTGGTTGGGCTTTCTTCTGTTCTCACCTGAGCCTCTATTTCGCAGACCACAAAAATTTACAGTTAGTGGACATGCTGAGATCATTTCTTGCAGAGCCCATGGAGGGAAGGGGCTGGTCCAAGTTTCCACAGCTGGTTCCACAAGGCAGGGCTAGAACCCAGCTGCCTTCTATACCAGCTCAGTCTCTCGATTTCTCTATGCTTTATGAGCAATTTGTCCTGGAGCTTTGGCTAAAATGACTTAGGAAGTAGAGTCTGTACCATATGTATAGAGACACCTCATTGCCTGCCTTGGATAGATTCTTGCAAATTTGATAATAGAGTGAAATTCAGTAAGTTATATATCCTATCATGTCTTTCAAAGACTACAGATGTATTCCTTCTGTAAAAGCTTTCAGCCTTGGGTATATACATGGATATAATTGAAAAAACCATGTGCTTAGAGGGAAAATAATTTTCTGATGAAATGTTCAACTATTGTTCAGAATAAACCAACAAATACTAAAGTGTGAGATAACAATCTTTTTGTCTAGAGGAAGATATAGCCAGTCTATTTCTTTAAACTTAATATGCATTTTTCTCTACCCACAGGTAAATATTACTTTTGAAAAGCTTTCTTCTTTCTGAGGGGTTTATCTTGCATGATTACTTTTAATTGTTTATTTAACAGCCTGGATTAGCTTGCTGCAATGTTTGCTCAGCATCTTGTGTAAATCTTTATCATTAAAAGTCAGTTTTCCTGATGGCATTATTGAAACTTATTATTTCTATAAGTATGCCTTTCTCTGTAGTGGAGATTCTGTAAGTGGAATAGACAAAGGAGGAAACAGTTATTTTGGTTTTTACTAGCCGTGGGGTAGTCTATTTTACTTCTAGTTAAAAAAACTCTGAAATGTTATATGAGATAACATTAAGTTTTGGATGCTTTAGAAAGAAAGTCTGATGTCAGTTTTCCCTCAGTTACTTGCCATGATTATCTTTGCTGGGGCCAACATGATCAGAATAACTTTCTTTAGCTTGATCCTGTGACCAGTACATTTTGTACTATAGATGCTTTCAGGAGGAAGATCTTGAACAGGGAGCAGAGAGACGATCGTCAAACCTTATATTAATTGATCATCTCAGCCTGCTTCCCCGCTAAACTTTTAACTAGAGCAGCTAAGAGGAAGCAAATGGATGGGTTTCAATTTCATCTCCTTTTGTTTTCCCTGCTCACTCTCTGGAAAAGGGGCTAATGAATAGTGAAACCGCTGAGTTTGAGCCGCAGAGGAAAGGACGCTCTGCCTGGGGAGCCTGGTGCTGTGTAATGGACTCCTGAATTATCGCAAGATGCCCCAGGTTTTTCTTAAGGTGTCCGAAATAGCCAGGATCCAGCACTGAGGGTAGTAAGCAGAAGAAAAGATGGGGTTCCAGTGGGCACGATGTCTACTCTGTCCATTGGATTGAAGCTGTACTCCCAAAGAAGGCTCCTTAGAGAAAAAATGTGAAAGGCAAATACTGGTGTGCAAAGTGTAACAAACTTGTTAGTGTTTACAGTACAGATGCTGACACTGTTTAACCTAATAGCAAGCTGTTTTCTAAGCATCTTTCAGAGGATAATTAAAAGACTCCTACACACACTGAAACCAATTATAATAAAATTTTATTTGTAGGGAGTGCTCAAGACTTAAGGTAAAAAAAAATCAGGATTCATAACCCAACTGAAGATGTCTTTCTGCCACAGGCAACAGGGATGCTGCCGAGGAGAACCCAATTAAAGACCAGAACTTGGTTACGAAGGCGGAGACCTCAAATCAGCTTTTCTCTGACCCAACCCTACTTTAATGAGGGAAAGAGAAAGTTCACTACTGCCACATTATTAAGTAGAAATTGGAAGAAAGAACGGGTTATTTCTCTGGAAAAAAAGACCAAGGGAATGATGTGAGCCTGCCTGAAGAAGTTGCAGTAGCAGGAAGGTTTGGAAAAAATCAATGTTGAGAGGGTTCTAAGAAGATGATTTTTTTTTTTTTCCTGGAGAAAAAAGCATTCTTCGGGCATAATAAATGGTTTATATTTATATTTGTTGGTCATTGCCAAACAAAACAAAATGAAACAACACCATCCAGCAGGTTAATCTGCATGCTCCAGCTGAATTCCAGGAGAGAAGCATTAGGAGATTCATCTCCTCATTCTGAGACCATTACTGACCGGCTGTGTGACCTCAGAGAAGTCACTTTCCTGCCCTGAGTCTCAGGATCCTAGGATCTGTAAAGTAAAAGGAACACTTCGAGTTCTAAAAAGCCTCAATCTTGCTATAATAATACTCTGGATTCAGGAAATGTCTGCTCCTCTAACCCCTAAATAATTTGGAAAATGCTGTCAGCCCTTAACGCTCCTCTGTAATTCACAGGTATTAGTTTCCTCGTATTGCAGTTGGAGTTATGGAGAGTCAGTGAAGTTAAGTGGCAGGCGCAAGGTGACCTTGTCATTTTTCAGAGGAGGATAAAGAACTGTGCTCCTGACTTCAGTCCAGAACTTCAGCCATTCAGGCCAGAATTGTATGGAAAATGATAAAGATTCTGACGGAATTTGATGTATGGTGTTTTCCTTAATTAACCGCATCAGATCAACTCAGTAATGTGAGTCTTTCCATTTTTTCATCAGGCCTCTGTCCTTTTTGTTTTTTGACCCCAGCTCATCAACAGCAACTATAGCTAAAGATACCAGGATGGCAGAGATGTTGTCTTTTTACATTGTCGTTTGCTACACCTGTGGGGTGAGGGATGTGATGTGAGCACCTGCATATGTGGGGACAGCTAATATATCACCAACTTCCTTCCAGGGTGTTCTGACATTCATTCTTCACTTCTGCAGCCAGGGCTGTCTTCAGTGTCTACTGGAAGAGATGTACTGGGATGAAAATTTGGGGCCCTTTGCAAGGGTGTATCTTTGGCTGGCAGCTCTCATCCATGTTTCTTGGCCCCATCAGTCAGCATGCTCCAGCTCCCTGCCACAGTCCCTGCTCCTGTTTCTGGGAGCTCCTGGGGGAATCTCAGCTATGACTGGCACATGGGCGTATGATACTTTCACCCTCTCTCCAGGGAGAGAGACTCATAGGATGCTGACAATTGTCACTGCTGCTCGAGGGCCTGGTGTAAGTCCCTGGGCCTAGAACCGAGGCTGTTTGAGTGTATCATCTCTGGTTGTGGCCTGTTATGCTTGAACCAAACTTTTGTACTTCCTTGCTCTCTTTTCTCAAGATAGGACTTACTTTATTTTTGCCACCCTTAATTATAGTTTATGTTAGTGTTTATATTGATTGTTTTTATAGACTTTTTATAGTTGATTTATAATATTGTGTTTTAGTTTCAGTTGTGCAGCAAAAAGTGTATCAGTTATATATATACAGTGTATATATATCTACTCTCTTTTAGATTCTTTTCCCATATAGACCATTACAGAGTATTGAGTCCAGAGTTCCCTGTACTATATATTAGGTCCTTATTTTATGTATAGTAGTGTGCATTTGTCAATCCCAAGCTCCCAATTTATTCCTACCCCCTTACCCTCTGGTAACCATAAATTTGTTTTTTCCTATGTCTGTGACTGTACTTCTGTTTTGTAAATAAATTAATTTGTACTCTTACAAAAAAATCATTTATTTATTTATTTATTTTTGGCTGTGCTAGGTCTTCATTGCTGCGTTGGCTTTTCTCTAGTTACAGAGAGTGGGGGGTACTCTCTAGTTGTGGTGCAAGGATGTCTCATTGTGGTGGCTTCTCTTGTTGTGGAGCATGGGCTCTAGGGCATGTGGGCTTCAGTAGTTACAGTTCCTGGACTCTAGAGGACAGGCTCAACTGTTGTGGTGCATGGGCTTAGCCTGCTTCTTGGCACGTGGGGTCCTTCCAGATCAGGGATTGAACCAGTGTCCCCTGTACTGGCAGGTGAACTCTCCACTACTGAGCCACCAGGGAAGCCCTGTATCCTTTTCTTTTTGATTCTGCACCCAAGTGATATCATAGGGTACTTGCCTATCTGACTTATTAACTCAGTTTGACAATCTTTAGAACAGGACTCGCTTTGGAGGGTCCTTAGTTTCTTCACATGAAGAGACTCATCATGTTTGATTCTTCAGACTCAAGCTGAAGTGCTCACCTCCTTGGATTCTAAAGGTAGAGTCAAAGCTGCCTTTGGGCCCTTGATATCTTGGTCCATGATGTTAAAAGACAGAAGGAAGAGCCCTCAGTTAGCTTGCTTCTTCCTCTGGTGGGAGGTCTCACACTAGGGGATAGGAGGAGAGAATAGTATTTGGTGCCCCCAGTTCAGTATCCTTGAAGCCCTCTCAGCATGCATCCCAGGCTCCCTTGGACCAAAGTAAAAGAGCTGATCTTTTTAAAAAATGATAAGCTGAGATGTTGCATAACGATCATGACTTTGCCCTGTCTCTTCAGATGGCTATTCCTGATGGAATGTGATCAGATCTGAGAGCTGATACCCACCCTTTGGGTTTCAGGACAAAAGACCAAAAGCCTTGCCATGAACATGATGATGAGAGCTCACCTGGGAGTGGATGGGGACCCTGCCTGTGAGACAGTCCACATGTGTGGCCCTTCACTCACCTCTTTACCATCCTTCAAGATTGTTATAAGTAAAACTTACGGCTGTCTAGACCCAGAGCATGCTGTCTCACTGAAAGGCACTTGTACCTGCTATTGTTTAAGATAATGCGTGTTGCCTGTCAGAGTAAGGAAGGCTGACAGAAGAGAGCAAGTCTGAGGCTCCATTCAGTAGGCAACAGAGGAGTTGAAGGTGGATATAAGAGAATTAAAATGGTGACCAGTGGAAGCCATGGAGGAAGAGAAGTGAGTGAGGGCATCGTAAATATTTGATCCCTGTTATTTCAGGGAGATCTGGGTTATTACCCCAGAGGTTAAAGGAGGAATAAGGTAAGTAGGTGGAGGGAAATGTACTGAGTAGGATGCAATGAACATTCTCCTTGGGGGAGTCAAGGTGAAGGTCACTGTTAGATTTAAGGACAAGGGCAATGGGACTGCTCTGGATGTTCTGGAATACTCACACTCCCAGCATTCCATGTTGAGCAGATGGGAGGAAGGATGACTGAAAGAATGAATGAACATTGCCAGTATACTCCCTGAGCCTACGAAGACTTGTTGGGTGAGTCAGAGTTATTAATATAAATAGTTACGGTGGCAACAATATGTCCCAGTGACAGTCCTATTTTAAAAATTAACTTTAAAAGCTATTTTAAAATGTTGTTCTAAATCCTATGTGCATTCTCTTTTGCATTCTTTTGAGGACTCGAGTCTGTTATTTACAGTGTTTATTACTTTTAAGCATATGGGTGTACATATGAAGTCTGTCCACTTTTTTCCAGAACTAGTAAACAGACTTAGAACAGGACCAATATAATCATATTCATTCTGCCATTGACCTTGTGCAGGCTCTCCAAGGTCAGTAATGGTGGTTGGATTTTTGTCAGAATTGACTTGTTTTCAGCAGGAGCTGGGTCTCCCGCCTAGTAACATTTGTAATCTTTCCTTACTATCTAGCCTGCTGTAAAATTACTAGTACAGTTTCCCCAGGCAATGACTTTGTGATTTTCTACTCTTTTATTGATCAATAAACAGTTTTAAACCAAAATCCCCACAGTGAGAATAGAAACTTATTTAATTCTTGTAACTACCTGCCTTGGAGAAAAAAGAGGGATTGGAAAGATAAGAGCCTTAGGCTCCTGTGGCCTTCTTGATGCCAACACCAATAGATAAAACTAGAAAAATGCAGCCATGGGTTAACAAAACAACAATTGATTACACTATGCTAAACAACCCATTGTTTTGCATGGAATTAACCCATTGTTTCCTTGTCCCATGGTTATATGTATCACTTTCCATAAACTTCAAGGAGGCAGGCTTTGGCTTTTTTACTTGTGCCAAAAACAGTGTCTAACTCAGAGTTCGTATTAAGGAAAAAATAATGGAGCTATTGGAGTTGAGAATAAGAGGGTGAATTTATGTCTGTTATACTTAGACTGGTTTCCAGTAATTTCCTCACATACATTTGATCTCTCCAGCTAGATTTAAGGAGAGACCCCAGACACTGTCTGTTTTTTGTCTCCTATGGCAGCAAATTTAGTATGACCGTAGGAATACCTCTAGGTAGTAATGACTGTGTTTCCAATGGTTATGGCTTCCCATCAACCTCTTTGTTTTCTTTTGGCTTTGTTTTTGGGTAAATAGAATTTTGAAAATAAAGTATGATTTTTTAAAAAAGTAAAACCAAATCAATAACCAGCTAAGGATAACAGAAAATTTGTGATTTAAATTGAAAACTGTTCACGTGGGTGCATTTTGAAGGATGACAGAGTTTTCTTCTCACATTTGTTGATGTCGTTTGTTTTATCCAAGGAGAATTTGAAGGTAGGATGAAGTGAAAGTGTGTTGTTTTCTGGAGCAATGTTGAGTCATTTGCTTTTCTGATAAGAAATGTTGAGAAACCGTTGACTTTTGATTTTCCTGTTTTCCATGGGGACATCACTGACAAATACCTGTTGTCTGTGTAATGCTTAGAATTCAGAAATGGCAAATTCAGTGATGACACAGCAGGGTATCAAGAAACAGGGAAGGATAAAAGAGCTTTTATAAAGTTCATCAAAGAGTAAGAATACTCTTTGCACAAATATTCCTTGAATAAAACACATGTTTTAATTCACCCAACATGGAATCTAGATACTGGACCTCGAAGGGCCTTGTGTGTGTCAGTTGCTCGGTCGTGTCTGACTCTGACTCTTTGCAACCCCATGGACTGTAGCCTGCAGGCTCCTCTGTCCATGAAATTCTCCAGGCAAGAATACTGAAGTGAGTTGCCAGTTCCTTCTCCAGTGGATCTTCCTGACCCAGGGATCAAACCTGGGTCTCCTACACTGAAGGCAGATGCTTTACTGTCGGAGCTACTAGGGAAGCCCACTAGGGAAGCTACTAGGGAAGGGCTTTGGGAGCCTCTATTTCAGTCTGCTCATTTACATGAAAGGGAATGGATTCAGAGCAGCTCAGGGCTGTTTGAAGTCACATAGTGAGTCACTTGGAGTCACATAGTGAGCCTCCCACTCTGGGGCTTCCCTGCTGGGTCAGTCGGTAAAGAATCTGCCTGCAATGCAGGAGACCTGGGTTCCATCCCTGGGTCGGGAAGATCCCCTGGAGAAGGGGATGGCTTCCCACTCCAGTGTTCTTACCTGGAAAATTCCATGGACAGAGTAGCCTGGCAGGCTACAGTCCGGAGGGTCGCAAAAGAGTCCAACATGACTGAGCAACTAACACTTTTACTCTCACTGTACTCCCACTCCTGCCCCCAGCCATGGGTTATGAAGAGTGATCGCCACCCTTGATTGCCCTCTACTGTGACACCTGCAGAAACAAATCTGTGCTCCGGTTACAGATGGGAGCTCAAGTGGCCTTTGCCTGTCTGTTTTCTCCAGGTGGCCTCCTCAGGTTGCTGGGTACCTTGGGGCCCAAGGGTCCCTTTCCAGGCCATTGACAGGAATCCTGGGGATGGAACGAGGAGTGAGGTTCATTGTCTTGAGATCCTCAACCCACTTCTCCACACCCAGAAGGTTGTCTCGTGCCCACGGGCTCTGTGTGTCTCGGCTGCAGCCTAGCAGACCTAGTAGCCTTGAGGCAGAAAGCCTTTCACTCAGCCAACTGATGAAAACTCTGTCCTTTTCAAAATGTCCCAGAAAGCCAAAATAACTCATACTTCCCACGCAACGTTAGAGCAGATTTATGCCCCTTTAAGAACACATGTGGTGTAAAAAGATGAAAGGAGAGAGGGCCTAAAGTTTTACATATGGCACCAAGGTAATCCTAGCCGAGTTGGCTCCTCTCCGGAGCCCGCCTGCAGGGTATAATTAGAATGGAGATAGCCATCCCAACAGATCTATACTTGAGCGAGTCGTGGCTGTGACAAAATTGGAACCAAGGCTAAATTTATCAATAACAGGGTTTAAAAAAAGGAAAAGAAGACAAATGAATTTGAAATTTCTCCTTGTTTATTTTAATGTGCAGAACATTTTCTAGCTGATTTATGCCACAGCTTCAGTGTATTTTTCATTTTTTATTTATTTTGCAGTTAATTGGATTTCCAGGCTTTGCAGCCAGTCACTGCAATTGATCCCTGAAAAGATGGATTTATTGCTTAGACAGGCAGAATTCTGACAATCTTCAGAAGCTGGAAAATGAAAGAAAACAGCCCATACATAGAATATGGTGGGTCACCATTGGGTCAGATCAGGGAAATATGTTACAGCTGGCAGGTTTATGCCAGAACTTCAATACAAGTAATCTTCTTGAATGGGCAGCTCCAGGATCCAGTGGAATATTTTGTAGGATATTGTCAGTGATCCATGCTTAGAAGGAAATGTAGCTTAAGATGGAGACACCAAGGTAGATGTCAGATCCTGGATAGTTTGGATCTATGGTTGCAGAATTTTTGATAACTCAACTGGACACAGCTCACACCTTTGATGGCTCCATAAGGAAGAGGACCTTAGTTTTCCTGTTGGATGACTTTGTTGAAATGACATAATGGCTCAAGAGGCAGAACCAATATGGAACTCACGCCTTTAGCTACTCTTTGCAGAAGTTTCTGGAAATTTGTCAGCTGATGAGCAGCAGAATATTGCCCTTGGTTCTGCAAAAGTCTGACATCCATTTAACCATTCCTCTAGCCATGCATCCATTTATCCATATAATAATGTTTTTTATTGAGCTCGTACTGTATACTAAACCCTCTGCTTGATGCTAAGCATGGAAAATGAATATTTAAAAAATATAGTCTCTACCCTTGCAGAGATTGTAATCTACTGGGCAAGCACTAATTACAAATTTGCTGAGAATTAGGAAGGGGAAATTCAGGAATCTGCATGTACATATTACAAGTGTATCTACTGTGATCTGGGGGTTGGGGAAGACTTTCAGGAGGAAATGCTGTGAGCTGAGACCTGAGGGACTGAATAGATTATGGTCAGATCATATGTAAAATAGAACTCTCACCCATAATCTGCAGCAATCGGCTCCCAAAACCAAATTATTATCTATAGTAATCAGCCTGGGCTGCCAGCCTGTTGTCTATATAAGTCAGACGTATAGGAAGTCAAAACAGTCTCTGTAGCAACCAGCCCAGGAGGCCAAACAATAACTCCTGTAACAATTGGTTCTAAACAGCCAGAACTTGATTAATGACTGACAGCTTCCCTAATTTTTGTTCTTACTTCCAACTTAGTTCACCAGAGAAAGCCAGATCTGTACCCCTAACCAATCCCATGGAACGCCCTGCTTCTAGTTTCCCTACCTACGGCTTTCTTCTGCCTACAACCCCCAATCAGGGCACACATGAAACCTTCCCTTTCTCTGTTACTAAGCTTTCTTCCTCCTCTGCCTGCCTGTGAGGTTCTGTCCAAACTCAAGCAGGAGGGGCTGACTCTCTTGCTATACCAAGTTCTGGATACATAGCCTTTGCTTGTTCTCACTTGGCTGGGTTTTGTTTTTCCCACAGACCTGAAGAATGAGCATATGTGGGCCAGACAGTGGTGGGAAAAGAGTATTTCAGAAGATGGAACAGCACATGCAAAGACTTTAAGAAGGTAAGAAAGACTAAGGCACACTCTTCAAACTGGAGTCGAACATGACTGAAACATGGAGCGTGAGGGAAAGATTGGCATGAGATATGGCAGGACATAGGGTTTTGGGGAGAAGGGTTGGGGTCCTGCAGGGCTTTTTGAGCTGTGTTGATGATTTTGGCCTTTATCCTAACCAGAGCTTCACTTATGGCCGATGGCTTGGGAGTTTTCTCCTTAACTAGCATTTCCGCTCTGAGTGGTCTCCAGCTGCTGTCTGTTGCTCTTCATGTGAGCCACTTACATCCTGTCTGAGGGCCTCCTGTTGTTTTAGTGAGGCAGATGCACAGGCAAAGGTGACTTGCTGTGTGAGTTCTACTGTATGCCAGGACCAGCTTCCCTGTCCTTCTGGGCAATGATTAGGTGAGCCCTGGCTTGCCTGAGCTCCTCTCTGGGCCTGAGCCCAGCCGAGCCTAGGGGAAAAGGTCAGTGTAGCAGAGATTGGGACTTATTCCCATATCTTTTTTTTTTTTTGCCATACATTGACATGAATCAGCCATGGGTTTACATGTGTTCCCCATCCTGGACCCCCCACCCATCTCCCTCCCCATCCCATCCCTCTGGGTCATCCCATTGCCCCGGCCCTGAGCCCTTGTCTCATGCATCGAACATGGAATGGTGTTCTGTTTCACATATGATAATATACATGTTTCAATGCTATTCTCCCAGAACGTCCCACCCTCACCTTCTCCCTCAGAGTCCATAAAATTGTTCTATGCATCTGTGTCTCTTATTCTGTCTCGCATATAGGGTTATCATTACCATCTTTCAAATTCCCTATATATGCATTAGTATACTGTATTGTTGTTTTTCTTTCTGGCTTACTTCACTCTGTATAATGGGCTCCAGTTTCATCCATCTCAGTAGAACCGATTCAAATGTATTTTTTTTAATGGCTGAATAATATTCCATTGTGTATATGTACCACAGCTTCCTTATCCATTCGTCTGCTGATGGACATCTAGGTTGCTTCCATGTCCTGGCTATTGTAAACAGGGCTGCGATGAACATTAGGGTACATGTGTCTCTTTCAATTCTGGTTTCCTCGGTGTATATGCCCAGCAGTGGGATTGCTGGGTCATATGGCAGTTCTATTCTCAGTTTTTTAAGGAATCTCCACACTGTTCTCCATAGTGGCTGTACTAGTTTGCATTCCCACCAACAGTGTAAGAGGATTCCCTTTTCTCCACACCCTCTCCAGCATTTATTGCTTGTAGACTTTTGGATAGCAGCCATTCTGACTGGTGTGAAATGATACCTCATTGTGGTTTTGATTTGCATTTCTCTAATAATGAGTGATGTTGAGCATCTTTTCATGTGTTTGTTAGCCATCTGTATGTCTTCTTTGGAGAAATGTCTGTTTAGTTCTTTGGCCCATTTTTTGATTGGGTCGTTTATTTTTCTGGAATTGAGCTGCAGAAGTTGCTTGTATATTTTTGAGATTAATTGTTTGTCTGTTGCTTCGTTTGCTATTATTTTTTCCCATTCTGAAGGCTGTCTTTTCACCTTGCTTATAGTTTCCTTTGTTGTGCAAAAGCTTTTAATTTTAATTAGGTCCCATTTGTTTATTTTTGCTTTTATTTCCAATATTCTGGGAGGTGGGTCATGGAGGATCCTGCTGTGATTTATGTCGGAGAGTGTTTTGCCTATGTTTTCCTCCAGGAGTTTTATAGTTTCTGGTCTTACGTTTAGATCTTTAATCCATTTTGAGTTTATTTTTGTGTATGGTGTTAGGGAGTGTTCTAGTTTCATTCTTTTACAAGTGGTGGACCAGTTTTCCCAGCACCACTTGTTAAAGAGATTGTCTTTTCTCCATTGTATATTCTTGCCTCCTTTGTCGAAGATAAGGTGTCCATATGTGCGTGGGTTTATCTCTGGGCTTTCTATTTTGTTCCATTGATCTATATTTCTATCTTTGTGCCAGTACCATACTGTCTTGATGACTGTGGCTTTGTAGTAGAGCCTGAAGTCAGGCAGGTTGATTCCTCCAGTTCCATTCTTCTTCCTCAAGATTGCTTTGGCTATTCGAGGTTTCTTATATTTCCATACAAATTGTGAGATGATTTGTTCTAGTTCTGTGAAAAATACCATTGGTAGCTTGATAGGGATTGCATTGAATCTATAGATTGCTTTGGGTAGTATACTCATTTTCACTATATTAATTCTTCCAATCCATGAACACGGTATATTTCTCCATCTGTTTGTGTCCTCTTTGATTTCTTTCATCAGTGTTTTATAGTTTTCTATATATAAGACTTTTATTTCTTTAGGCAGATATATTCCTAAGTATTTTATTCTTTTTGTTGCAATGGTGAATGGTATTGTTTCCTTAATTTCTCTTTCTGTTTTCTCATTATTGGAGTATAGGAATGCAAGGGATTTCTGTGTGTTAATTTTATATCCTGCAACTTTACTATATTCATTGATTAACTCTAGTAATTTTCTAGTAGAGTCTTTAGGGTTTTCTATGTAGAGGATCATGTCATCTGCAAACAGTGAGAGTTTTACTTCTTCTTTTCCTATCTGTATTCCTTTTATTTCTTTTTCAGCTCTGATTGCTGTGGCCAAAACTTCCAAAACTATGTTGAATAGTAGTGGTGAAAGTGGGCATCCTTGCCTTGTTCCTGACTTTAGGGGAAATGCTTTCAATTTTTCATCATTGAGGATAATGTTTGCTGTGGGTTTGTCATATATAGCTTTTATTATGTTGAGGTATGTTCCTTCTATTCCTGCTTTCTAGAGGGTTTTTATCATAAATGGATGCTGAATTTTGTCAAAGGCTTTTTCTGCATCTATTGAGATAACCATATGGTTTTTTTCTTTCAATTTGTTAATGTGGTGTATTACATTGATTGATTTGCAGATGTTAAAGAAACCTTGCATTCCTGGGATAAAGCCCACTTGGTCATGATGTATGATCTTTTTAATATGATGTTGGATTCTGTTTGCTAGAATTTTATTAAGGATTTTTGCATCTATGTTCATCAGTGATATTGGCCTGTAGTTTTCCTTTTTTGTGACATCTTTGTCTGGTTTTGGAATTAGGGTGATGGTGGCCTCATAGAATGAATTTGGAAGTTTACCATCTTCTGCAATTTTCTGGAAGAGTTTGAGTAGGATAGGTGTTAGCTCTTCTCTAAATTTTTGGTAGAATTCCGCTGTGAAGCCGTCTGGTCCTGGGCTTTTGTTTGCTGGAAGATTTCTGATTACAGTTTCGATTTCCGTGCTTGTGATGGGTCTGTTAAGATCTTCTATTTCTTCCTGGTTCAGTTTTGGAAAGTTATACTTTTCTAAGAATTTGTCCATTTCTTCCAAGTTGTCCATTTTATTGGCATATAGCTGTTGGTAGTAGTCTCTTATGATCCTTTGTATTTCTGTGGAGTCTGTTGTGATCTCTCCATTTTCATTTCTAATTTTGTTGATCTGATTCTTCTCCCTTTGTTTCTTGATGAGTCTGGCTAATGGCTTGTCAATTTTGTTTATCTTCTCGAAAAACCAGCTTTTAGTTTTGTTGATTTTTGCTATGGTCTCTTTTGTTTCTTTTGTATTTATTTCTGCCCTAATTTTTAAGATTTCTTTCCTTCTACTGACCCTGGGGTTCTTCATTTCTTCCTTCTCTAGTTGCTTTAGGTGTAGAGTTAGTTGATTTATTTGATTTTTTTCTTGTTTCTTGAGGTACGCCTGTATTGCTATGAACCTTCCCCTTAGTATTGCTTTTACAGTGTCCCATAGGTTTTGGGTTGTTGTGTTTATCCGTTTCTATGCATAATTTGATTTCTTTTTTGATTTATTCTGTGATTTGTTGGTTATTCAGAAGCGTGTTGTTTAGCCTCCATATGTTGGAATTTTTAATAGTTTTTTTCCTGTAATTGAGGTCTAATCTTACTGCATTGTGGTCAGAGAAGATGGCTGGGATGATTTCAATTTTTTGGAATTTACCAAGGCTAGATTTGTGGCCCAGGATGTGATCTATCCTGGAGAAAGTTCCATGTGCACTTGAGAAAAAGATAAAATTGATTGTTTTGGGGTGGAAAGTCCTGTAAATATCAATTAAATCTAATTTGTCTATTGTATCATTTAAAGTTTGTGTTTCCTTGTTAATTTTCTGTTTAGTTGATCTATCCATATGCGTGAGTGGAGTATTAAAGTCTCCCACTATTATTGTGTTATTGTTAATTTCCCCTTTCATAGTTGTTAGTATTTGCCTTATATATTGTGGTGCTCCGATGTTGGGTGCGTATATATTTATGATTGTTACGTCTTCTTCTTGGATTGATCCTTTGATCTTTATGTAGTGTCCTTCTTTGTCCCTTTTCACATCCTTTATTTTAAAGTCTATTTTATCTGAAATGAGTATTGCGACTCCTGCTTTCTTTTGGTCTCCGTTTGCATGAAATATGTTTTTCCATCCCTTCACTTTCAGCCTGTGTGTGTCCCTAGTTTTGAGGTGGGTCTCTTGTAGACAGCATATATAGGGGTCTTGTTTTTGTATCCATTCAGCCAGCCTTTGTCTTTTGGTTGGGGCATTCAACCCATTTACATTTAAGGTAATTATTGATAAGTATGATCCCATTGCCATTTACTTTGTTGTTTTGAGTTCGTGTTGAAACATCCTTTCTGTGTTTCCTGTTTAGAGAAAACCCTTCAGCATTTGTTGGAGAGCTGGTTTGGTGGTGCTGAATTCCCTCAGCTCTTGCTTGTCTGGAAAGCTTTTGAATTCTCCTTCATATCTGAATGAGATCCTTGCTGGGTACAGTAATCTGGGTTGTAGATTATTCTCTTTCATTACTTTAAGTATGTCCTGCCATTCCCTTCTTGCCTGAAGGGTTTCTATTGAAAGATCAGCTGTTATCCTTATGGGTATCCCCTTGTGTGTTATATGTTGCTTTTCCCTTGCTGCTTTCAATATTTGTTCTTTGTGTTTGATCTTTGTTAATTTGATTAATATGTGTCTTGGGGTGTTTCGCCTTGGGTTTATCCTGTTTGGAACTCTCTGGGTTTCTTGGACTTCTGTGACTATTTCTTTCCTCATTTTAGGGAAATTTTCAACTATTATCTCCTCGAGTATTTTTTCATGGCCTTTCCTTTTATCTTCTTCTTCTGGGACTCCTATGATTCGAATGTTGGGGCGTTTCATATTGTCCCAGAGGTCCCTGAGGTTTTCCTCATTTCTTTTGATTCTTTTTTCTTTTTTCCTCTCTGCTTCGTCTATTTCCATCATTCTATCTTCTACCTCACTTATCCTATCTTCTGCCTCCATTATTCTACTGTTGGTTCCCTCCAGAGTGTCTTTTATCTCCTTTATTTCATTATTCATTCTATATTGACTCCTTTTTATTTCTTCTAATTCCTTGATAAACATTTCTTGCATCTTCTCAATCCTTGTCTCCAGGCTATTTATCTGTAACTCCATTTTGCTTTCAAGATTTTGGATCATTTTTATTATCATTATTCTAAATTCTTTTTCAGATAGATTCCCTATCTCCTCCTCTTTTGTTTGGTTTGGTGGGCATTTCTCATTTTCCTTTACTTGCTGAGTATTTCTCTGCCTTTTCATCTTGTTTAGATTGCTGTGTTAGGCGTGGCCGTTCTGTATTCTGGTAGTATGAAGTTCCTCTTTATTGTGGAGGTTCCTCACTGTGGTTGGGGTTGGACAGGTGGCTTGTCAAGGCTTCCTGGTTGGGGGAGCTTGTGTCGGTGTTCTGGTGGGTGGAGCTGGATTTCTGCTCTCTAGAGTGCAATGGAGTGACCAGTATTAATTTTTGAGATGTCTATGGATTAGGTGTGCCTCTGGGCAGCCTGTATATTGATGCTCAGGGCTATGTTCCTGCGTTGCTGGAGAATTTGCGTGGTATGTCTTGCTCTGGAACTTATTGGCTCTTGGGTGGAGCTTGGTTTCAGTGTATATGTGGAGGCTATTGGATGGTCTCTTATTAATTAATGTTTCCCCTGGCTTTCAGTCTTATTCTTGCAGTAGCCTCAAGACTTCTCCTTCCATACAGCATCAATAATAAAACTTTTAGGTTAATGGTGAAAAGATTCTCCACAGTGAGGGATACCCAGAAAGGTTCACTGAGTTACATGGAGAGATGAGGTGTGGGGGGTGAGGTGACCAGGAGGGGAAGAGGGGAATTCAAATGTGGAGAGAGCAATCTAGCCAGTAAGCACTTCCCTCTGTGCTTTCCACAGTTTGGAACCCTCAGAGTGGTTCACAGAGATACATAGAGAGGGGGGAGGAAGGTAATAGAGGTGAGCATGAGTAGAAAGGGAGGAATCAAGAGGGGAGAGAGAGATCTGGGCAGTATCCTGTTCCTGAAGTGTTCTCCGGTACCCAGAACACCCTCAGAGATTCACAGAATTGGGTTGAGAAGAGAAGGAGGAGGGTGGGAGATAGAGGTTCCCTGGGGGAGAAGAAAGAGCATCAATAGGGGGAGAGAGTGATCAGGCCAGTGATCACACTCCTGAGTAAAAATGGGTCCTAAAGATTGGGTTCTTAAATGTACAAAATTGATATCAAATATGTAAAACACAGATTAAAAATCTAGAGTAGAGGTTAGACTCTTATAAAACTTACAATATAAAAAAAAAAAGAAAAAAGGAAACAGTGTAAAAAGAAAAAAAAACAGTAAAACAGTAAAAAAAAGTAAAACAGTAAAAAAAGAAAACACAAAAGGTATAAGATATATGTATGCAGTTTGCTTCAAAAGTAGGGTTTTTTTTTTTTGCAAGTTAATAGTGGGTTATGAAAATGAAAGTTAAATGTGTAATAGAGGACTTGAAGAAAAAGGAAAGAAGAGAAAAAAAATTTTTTTTAATTTAAAAAAAAATTAAAAAAAAAATAATAATAGTAAAAAAATATATATCCCGGACTTTCTCTGGAGCTGTTGTGAGCAGTGTGGGGTCTGCTCAGTTTCAGATAGATCCTTGTTCCTGCTTATGCTTTTCAAGATCTATAGGTCCTTTTCAATGCAGTCGGTATTAACTACAGGGATTTTAATCTGTTGGCCTGTCACTTCCAAAGCACTTCCCTCTGTTTATTTGGCTTCTGTTTGGAGATCTCTTCAGTATCTAATTTCCGCCCTCTTTTGAAGATAATGCTCTGTCTTTGTGGAAGCCTGACGTCCTCTGCCAGCCTTCAGAAGTAGTTTTGTGAAGTTTGCTCAACGTTCAGATGTTCTTTCGATAAATTTGTGGAGGAGAGAGTAGTCTCCCTGTCCTATTCCTCCGCCATCTTAGCCCCCTATTCCCATATCTGTTCTCACCTTCTACAGTGATAGAACATGCTGTCAACTAGATGAGAGATATTTCTCAGTCTCCCTTGCAGTTCAGTAATAGGCTTTTGTCCAAGATCTGGCCAGTGGGATTTGAGGGAAAGTGATACACACAATGCCCTCCCCTTCCTGCTGTCTGGAGTGTAGAGGTTGGTACTAAGGATGGCAGAATAGCCAGAAGGAGCATCATGACTGATGGGGACTGCTTACATCCGTAAAGTTAGGTGAGAGAGAAACATATTTTTATCTTATTCAAGTCACTATTATTTTAGTCTCTGCAACAACAGATGACCTATACTGTGTCTTAATTCAGCAGTTTTCAAAGTGTGGTCCCTTAACCCCTGGAGTAGGGGACTGTGTCTCTGAGACTCTTTCATGAGGCTCACTGCAATATTGATACTTGATTCGCCTTTTTTATTCTCATTTTCCCATGATTATATAGCTGAGTTTTCCGGAGGCTACATGATGAGTGACATCACAACAGATTGAATGCAGAAGCCGATACATGAACACAACTGTCTTCTATTAAGCCAGACATTAAAGAGCTTTTCAGAAGTGAAAAACAATGTCACTCTTCTCAGTAAAATTTTTCAGAAAATATAAAAATATTTGTTTACATCTTTATTTTTGCTATTTTAAAACAAATGCATGAAGAAACATTAAATTTTCTTCCATTTTAATTTCTAATGGTAAATATGGACATATGTAACCCTGTCCATATTTTATGGAACATACATAAAAGCACTTTGGAATAGTTGATAACAAAATCCAAAGATTTGAGAGCCACTGTCTTACCTAATCCAGGCAGCTAGACCTTCCCTGTTGATAAGCAGTTACTAGCTCCAAGTCCCACTGTTTTGGGGATCAGCTGGGTTGGCTGCCACTCCTTTCTGCACCGTGTTTCTGATTTCTTCTCTCTTGGTGTCCTTTGATTCTCTAGGAATTGACTTCAGCTGGCAGAATCCACTGAATATTTCTCCCTCCTCCATCCTTCATTGCTTCATCCATTCACTCAGTAATGAAGCCTCCTAATGTGGGCTAGGACTGTGCTTAGCGAAGGTTAGAGATGACCAAAACATGGTGGCTACTTTGGTTTGGCTCACAGTCGAGCTGGGGAGAGAGGCTGTGAATGAACAGTGGCAGCTCAGGCACTCAGCACATTAGTGATTGTGGAGAGTGTGGAGGTGATGCAGAGAAGGGGATCATCAGCTCTGCACTGGGGGAAGTGGGAGCAGTGGGTCAGGAAGGCTTTAAGGTAGAGGTGACTTTGAGGGAAACTGAAAAATAATATATAAATTAACGAACTTCTGTGCAAGGAGTGCTAGGAGGGGGAAGGGCACCCAGGCAAAGGACAATGCAGGGGGAAGGGCAGGGTGACTTTACAGGGCAGCGTGTTTTTGGAAAAGTCTAAGTGGTTCATTATGGGCTGAGAAGCTGGCAAGGAGCCAGGACCCATTAAGTAATGATAAACAATTTGACTTTTATTCTTAGTGTGTGTGTTAGTTGTCCAGTTGTGTCTGACTCTTTGTGACCCCATGTATTGTGGCCTACCAGGCTCCTCTGTCCATGGAATTCTCCAGGCAAGAATACTGAAGTGGGCTGACGTTCCCTTCTCCAGGAGATTTTCCCTGCCCAGGGATGGAACCCAGGTCTAGGGCATTGCAGGCAGATTCTTTACTGTCTGAGCCACTAGGGAAGGCAGTTAAAAATCACAGAATAATTTTAAGCAGAGAGTGATATGATCATATTTGATTCTAGAACTGAATCGGAGGTTTTCTTCACCCTGTTTAGGGACTGTGTTCTTTGGCTTCCAAAAGATGCTGATATATTTCAGCATGACTGGTGGGTGGGGCCTCTCTGGAGAGAAACTTTCATTCGACTCATAGCAGCTGATTACCGGCCCCTCCATTTTTAAGCGGAGGAGAAGGACAAATGATTTTGAGTAAGGCTGGGAAAATCTGTGTTCTTTTGATTCCTCTGTCTGCAGAGACCCCCAGGCATTGGTGTCTAGATTCTAGGGAGGGAAGGGCTATATAATAATTAGAAAGAACTATTTTGGTCTGTAATTAGGACTACTCAACAGTTATAAGTAATTATGCCTTTATAAGTTTGTGGCTAATTATAAACACTTGAGTATTTCAATGTGTGCTAGGCACCTTTTACGCTACATGTACTAGTGCAGAGAATCCTCATAGCAACCTTTTCAAGTAGGTCCTATATTATCTCCCTTTTTATGAATAGGGAACTGAAATGTGGACAATTTATTAGATTAAACAAACACTGCAGCCTGAGGCTGCACTCTTTTGTATACGTTTTAATTAAATTAATTTAGTTATTAGGGTGCACTGGGTCTTTGTTGCTTTGTGCTGCTTTCTCTAGTTGCCGCTAGTAGGCGCTACTAGTTGTGGTGTGCGGGCTTCTCGTTGTGGCTTCTCTTGCTGTGGGGCATGGGCTTCAGTAGTTGCAGCATGTGGGCTCAGTAGCTGGGGTTCTCGGACTCCAGAGTGGGGGCTCAGTTGTTTGGCGCCATAGGTTTAGTTGCCCCACAGCACGTGGCATCCTCCTGTACCAGGAATTGCACCTGTGTCCCCTGCATTGGCAGGTGGATTTTTTAACCACTGGACCAGGGAAGTCCTGAGGCTTCCTGGACTGTACTCTTGACTGCCACCCTGCATTGCCTTCCAGAGCAGAGCAGGGGCCTCCACACAGTGGGCCGGGCAATCTGCAGAGGATGGAGGTCCTGAGGGTAAGTTCATTACCATCATAATTTTTCTTTTTTCATCAGGTCAGAGTGACTGGTGAACACATGGATAGAGGTCCAATGAGCAGCTTCAGTATCACCTGGGAATTTGTTTGGAAGGCAAATTCTGAGGCCCTGCCTCAGACCTGCTGAATCAGACACTCCCAAGTTGTAGCCCTGGAAACTTTTTTCATAATCCTGCCTGGGTGATTCTGATGTATAGTAAATAGTAAAGTTTTAGAATTACTGAATTAGAGATGAATCCTGCTGTGCATGTGTTTGTGCTTGTGTGTGTGTGTGTGTAGGGGTGGAGAGCAGATTGGAGGGAAAGACTGGAAGCCAACAGCCCATTTCTGAGGTTGTTACCATTGTCAGAGTGAGAACTCAGAGACTGAAATCAGATTCTCCAACCCGGGCTGCTCTTTAGAATAATCTAGGGAGCGTTTGAAATATACCACTGCATTGGCTTCAGCCCAGACCTATTAGATCCGAATGTCTGGGGGATAGAACCCTGGCATCAGGTTTTTAAGAAAATTCCCCTCAGTGATACTAAAGTGCCTATAGGGTTAAAAATTAGTGGTTCTCAAACTTGAGGATGCATCAAAATCTCCTGGGGGGTTTGTTAAACAGACGTCTGGGCTGGAGCCTGAAAATCTGTATCTCTAAGTTCCCAGATGATGCTGGTCCAGGGACCACACTTCGGGAATCACTGCCTTGCACGTTCACCCCGTTAGTTCTGGCAGGTTAAGCAGAGTGGAGGCTGTGGAACCAAGCCTGGAGGGCCCCTCCCTCTGCAGTTAACTGGGTTGAGCTGATATATTAATGTGCCTATGACATGATTTATCTTGTTGAAGATGAGAAAAATTCTAGTTAGCTACCTAGATATTTTTACCTTCCAGATATGTTTATTAGTTACATTTTTAGATCTAAAGTTTGCCTTTCCTCAGGACAGTGGCTGCTTGAGATTTGATAAAGAAAGTCTAACTTTCAGTTATTTCTAAGTTTCCCCCCTTAGGGGATTTCTCCTACCTATGAACTTGTAGAATGCAAGTACTCTGAAGGAAATGCTAAGATTTGAGTTATCATTTCAGATCTATAGTCAGAAATCAGGCTTTTAAAACAATTACAGTTATGGGGCATTCAATATAATACTCATTGCTCAAACAACTCCTGAAAATAGTCCAAGACAATTTAACTTTTATTTCCTCTATAGAGCTTGTCACCATTTATTAATCTTAATTTCCCTCAACATCACATATCAGATAAGAGACCAATTTTTCTCCTCTGTTTCCATAACATTAATATTTAAGTGGCAGAGTATGACACTCATAAACAGCTCAGGAGGAGAGGAATATTTCTAGGAAGAAAGACCTGGATCAAATGCCACCACAAGGCGATTTCCTTAAAAACCGCCCCAAATGAAGCCAAGTAAACATGCCCAGTATACCTTGCAGTACAGATTAGAAGGATGAAGAGGCATTGCCTGTGAAAAGAACAACATTAAATAAAATGAATAATATTGTTTCAGAGACTTCCCTTATAAGACTGAAGAAACATTTGTGGAGGTGGAGGCGGAAGGCGGTGCAGGTGGAGATGCTAGCAGAAGTCCTTCAACTCTGAATGCTAACACAGCTCACCGAAGAATCCCAAGCACATTTGCCGGTTGCTTTGTGGCTCCAGGAGGGAATTCAGTTTTATTACTTTAGATATCTATTTGGCATCACTCATGTGTCAGGCTCTGGATTACAGGTGGCATGGATACCAAGACAGTTGAGGCACAGTAGCAGTCTTCAAATAGCTGATTGAGAGGATCAGACAAAAGCCCAAGTTGGGTGGGACATGCACCAGGGAAAGATGTAAATATAATGGTGGGCGTGGAGAAAAGGGAACCCTCCCATACTCTTGCCGTGCCGTGCCATGCTCCTGCTCAGTTGTGTCTGACTCCTTGGGACCACACGGACTGTACTGTGGCCCACCAGGCTCCTCTGTCCATGGGATTGTCCAAGTGAGAATACTGGACAGGGTTGCCATTTCCTCCTCCAGAGGCTCTTCCTGACCCAGGGATTGAACCTGCAACTCCTGTGTCTCCTGCATTGCAGGCAAATTCATTACTGCTGGGTCACCAGGGAAGCCCCTACAGTTTTGGTGGGAATGTAAATTGGTGCTGCCACTATGGAGAATTCTATGAAGGTTCCTTAAAAAACTAAAAATAGAGCTACCATATGATCCAGCATTCCCATTCCTGGGCATATATCTGGAGAAAACCACAATTCAAAAAAGTACTTGTACCCTAATGTTCATAGCAGCACTATTCACAATAGCCAGCATATGGAAGCAACCTAAATGTCCATTAACAGAAAATGGATAAAGGAGGTGTGGTACAAATATACAATAGAATTACTTAGACATAAAAAAAATGAAATAATGCTAATTTCAGCAACAGCAATGGATCTAGAGACTATCATACTGAGTGAAGTAAGTCAGAAAGAGAAAGACAAATATCATGTGATATTGCTTGTATGTGGAATCTAGAAAAAGGGTGCAAAGAAACTTATCTACAAAACACAAATAGAGTTACAGACATAGAGAACAAACTTATGGTTAACCCAGGGGTTAAAGGAGGAGAGGGATAAATTTGGAGATGGAAATTGACATATGCACACTACTATACATAAAATAGATAACTAATAAGAACCTACTGTGTAGCACAGGGAACTCTATTCAGTATGCTGTAATTACCTATATTGAAAAAGAATCTTAAAAAGAGTGAATATATGTATAACTGATTCACTTTGCTGTACACCTGAAATTAATACAACATTGTAAATCAACTCAGTTCAGTTCAGTTCAGTCTCTCAGTCATGTCCAACTCTTTGCGACCCCATGAATTGCAGCACGCCAGGCCTCTCTGTCCATCACCAACTCCCTGAGTCTACCCAAACCCATGTCCATCGAGTCAGTGATGCCATCCAACCATCTCATCCTCTGTCGTCCCCTTCTCCTCCTTCCCCCAATCCTACCCAGCATTAGGGTCTTTTCCAATGAGACAACTCTTCGCGTGAGGTGGCCAAAGTATTGGAGTTTCAGCTTCAACATCAGTCCTTCCAATGAACACCCAGGATTGATATCCTTTAGGATGGATTGATTGGATCTCCTTGCAGTCCAAGGGACTCTCAAGAGTCTTCTCCAGCACCACAGTTCAAAAGCATCAATTCTGCGGTGCTCATCTTTCTTCACCGTCCAACTCTCACATCCATACATGACCACTGGAAAAACCATAGCCTTGACTAGATGGACTTTTGTTGGCAAAGTAATGTCTCTGCTTTTAAATATGCTATCTAGGTTGGCCATAACCTTCCTTCCAAGGAGTAAGCGTCTTTTAATTTCATGGCTGCAATCACCATCCGCAGTGATTTTGGAGCCCCAAAAAAATAAAGTCTGACACTGTTTCCACTGTTTCCCCATCTATTTCCCATGAAGTGATGGGACCAGATGCCATGATCTTAGTTTTCTGAACTCCAACAAAAATTTAAAAAATAAGGATAGCATATCTTCTCAATATTTTGAGTATATTTAATAAAGTTTTTTAAGTTGTTTGCTAAAAATGAAACCAAAACAATGACAAAGTGGTGGGCATGTCATGGGGATGGTGGTGGGTGGGGGGGAGATTGGGAAGGCATTGGAAAGAATTTTGGAAGAGAGGATTCTTGCAAATAAGAGATTAGAAATTTGGGTAAAGGGAGCAGAACCGATCCACTACATGTTTCCAAAGCATTCATTGGGCCCTTACCTTATTTAAGGCACTACATTGGATTCTGGTGATGTGAATGTAAATAAGACTCTTTCCTGCTCTCAAGGAGTGGGAAAACAGGCAGGGTCAATTACAGTGTAGCAAAGGCTTCTTGGAAGAGGTCTTAAGCAGATTCCTAAAAGTGAATGAGACTTATTCAGAAGAAGATGGAAAGAAGTGAGGAAAGCAAAGCATACTTTTGAGAGAGGAGATGGCAGGTACAAAAACCGTGAAGAAAGAGAGAACCAGGTGATTGTGGAACCGCAAGGGACCGTGATGGCTGGAGGATGGGGAGTTATGACAGGGAGGACAGGAGGCGATGCTGAGGTGTCCGGGGGCCAGGTCAAAAAGGGCCTATCTTTTAGACATCTGTCCATGAAGAGGGTTTAGACTTTTCTTACAAATTCTGGGGAACCACTAAGGGATTTTAACATGGGTACTGTGTGAGAATATTTAAAGTTTAGACAGACTCTTCTGGTTACTGCCTGGAAGAGGGTTTGGTAGAAGGCAAGGTAGAATCAGATGGTGGCTTAAGAACCTATGACAGTCAGAGAGGAGATACAAGATGGGAGTTGGTAAAGTATATGGCAAGAAGGGTTGGATTAAAGTAATATCAATGAACTAGAATCAATAGGATTGATTGGCTAAGAGGATGTGTGGTAGGAGAGAGGGGGTTAAAAATGACCACATTTTTTGGTTATTTTTAATAATGTATTCAGCATTCACAAATGCACAAATAGCATTAGAGCCTTGACAAGGATCTACATCTAACCATGTGATTCCCCCCCCATTCCATCCTCCTCCTCCCTTTCCCCACCTGAGAGAAGCATCCTTTCAAATCACAGGTTCATTCCCTTTGCTTTCTTTGTATATAGTTTTACTACCTTTATATGCATTATATATGTACATATATAATGTATATTATATGTAAAATATATGCTATATACCCAAGTGCTCAGTTGTGTCTGACTCCTTGGGACCACACGGACTGTACTGTGGCCCACTAGGCTCCTCTGTCCATGGAATTTTCCAAGTGAGAATACTGGAGAGGGTTGCATTTCCTCCTCCAGAGGCTTTATCAATGGTGGTACCATTGATAAAGTCAGAAAATAAAGTAGGAATGGGTGTAAGTTGAGGGAGGAGACTAGATGGTGTTGAGTTTCTGGAACATTCAGATTGAGAGATTCAATAACCACAGTTGGACACATGAATTAGGATAGAGATCTAGATGGTGACTGAAGCCTTGGAGCCAGAAAAGATCACCCAGGATGAGTGTAGGACGAGAATAAATAAGAAAAGCATGCTTTCTATTACCACTTCTCTGTAACATTGTATAGAATGATGGTTCTAGGTGGTTCAATAAAGTAAGAAATAGGTATTAGAAACATAGGGATTGGAAAAGAGGAAATAAAGCAGTCTTTATTTGAAGATTATATAATAATTTACATAGAAAACCCCAAATACTCTAAAGATAAATTTTTAGAAATAATAGGAGAGTTTAGTAAGGTATAAGATTAATATAAAAATCTGTTGTATTTCTTTATACCAGTAAAACCTATAAGACACAATTAAAGATAAAATAACATGTACAAAATTATCATTGAATATGGAGAATATAGGAATAATCTAACATAATGATGTAAAAGACTTCTACAGGGAAAATTATTATATAAAACTTTCTTCAGCACTGTTAAAGAAGGCCTAAAATAGAGGAAGATATTGTATGGTGGCTAAGACAATGTCATAAAAATTTCAACTATTTTCTATAGATTCAGTATATTTCCGATCAAAATCTCAGGCTTTTTCTCATGGTATTTGATCAAATTATTTCAAAATTCACAGGAAGGGGTAGAGGGCCAAGAGTAGTCAGAATATTTCTGAAAAGAAAGGGCAGAGAGAAAGGAATGTGAACTGGTACAGGAATAGACAATAGATCAGAGGATTAGATTAGGGAATCACAGATGAAACTATGGTTTCACGTGACAGAGGTGACATATCAGATTAGTAAGAAAGAAAGAGTGATCAATAAATGGAGCTGGGAAACATTAGTTATCCATTATCGATATGGAAAAAGATAAAATTGAATCCTTATCTCACACTGTATCAACTACAAGTGGGTTAAAGATTTAAAGATACTTTAAATAAACTAAAAGATGAGCTATAAAATTGGGTAAATATTCATTATATACAGAACTGCAAAGGACTGACATCAAAATATGTAAGTGAAGTGAGTGAAAGTCTCTCAGTTGTGTCCAACTCTTTGCAACCCCATGGTCTATACAATCCATGGAATTCTCCAGGCTAGAATACTGGAGTGGGTAGCCTTTCCCTTCTCCAGGGGATCTTCCCAACCCAGGGATTGAACCCAGGTCTCCCACATTGCAGACAGATTCTTTACCAGCTGAGCCACAAGGGAAGCCCAAGAACACTGAATTGAGCAGCCTATCCCTTCTTCAGACCTATTTTCCAGACCCAGGAATCCAACAGGGGTCTCCTGCATTGTAGGCGGATTCTTTACCAACTGAGCTATCAGGGAAGCCCTCAAAAAATGTGTAAACAACTTCTACAAATCAATAAGAAAAGCACACAAACACATATCCCCCAATAGAAAACTGGGAAAAATACACAAACAGTAAAATTACTATGTGACCAATAAACTTGTGAAGATTAGTGACCAAGGAAATGCAAATCACTACTATGAGATATCATTTTACATTTATTGAATTAGGTAGAAATGAAAATGTCTGATAATGCCAAGTAGGAGTACAATAACTTTGGAAAAGAGTTTGACATTATTAAAGTGAAACATGTGATCAGTTTAGAAAAGAGTATAGCATTGTCTTCTAAATTTGAATTTTCACATATCCTGTAGCTCCAGCAATTTAACTCATAGGCATATACTCCAGAAAAACTCTTGTACATGTATAGCAGGATACATGTAGAAGAATGAGCATGGCCGCATTGTTCACAACAGGAAAAACCTGGAAACAATTTAAATGCCCAACATTAGAAGAGTGGGAGAATAAATGGTAGTATATTCACACAACAGATTATTATATGTTATTATCCAAAAAGAAACAAACAGTAACTTGCAACAATATGGATGAATCTAAATAACATCGCATTAAAGAAAAAAAAGTAATTCTCCAAAGGTTACTTACAGTATGATATCTCCTTAAAAAAGTAAAGTAAAAATATTGATACATCTATATATATTAAACATGTATGTATATATATGCACTTGTGTATACAGCATACCTTTTACATATAATATACATTATATATGTACATACATAGTGCATATAAAGGTAGTAAAAGTATATACAAAGAAAGCAAAGGGAATGAACCTGGGATTTGAAAGGATGCTTATCTCATGTGGGGAAAGGGAGGAGGAGGATGGAATGGGGGGGGAATCACATGGTTAGATGTAGATCCTTGTCAAGGTTCTAATGCTATTTGTGCATTTGTGAATGCTTAATACATTATTAAAAATAACCAAATAAAGATAACTCAGGCTTGGACCAATGATGAGAGGGTCATCAATCAAGGATTATGATGAATCCAGTACCATGCATCTGCGGTCCAATTAGAGAAAAATAATTTTCTTGAATGAATGAATGAATTGAAAATCATCAGTGACAGTGATCAGAGACAAACCTGATATAGGCAGACCTTTATCACACTACTGAATTCTATAATAGAATGTACTTGCTAGGGCATCTCTTGAGGGGATTATAAATAAACACAAGGAAATTTAGGAAGAAAAAGTTATTGGGGTAAGCCATGCTTTGTCTAAAAATGTCCCTGGGTCATTTCTAAAAATGATACCACTTGCCATTCCTTTATAGCTTCAGTGATACAGTCCTTTTACCCTTCCTCTTGTGTGTTTTTCCCCTGCAATTAAAGTGAGCTGTGGGACATCCCTTGTGGTCCAGTGGTTAAGAATCCACCTGCCAGTGCGGAGGATGTGGGTTCAATCCCTGGTTGGGGAACTAAGATCCCACATGCCTTGGGGCTAACTAAGCCCTTGGCTGCAACTATGGAGCCCCTGCACCACAACTAGAGAGAAGTCCATGTACCACAACTACAAAAGCCCACGAGCTGCAACAGAGAGCTGCCACAATGAAAGATCCCATATGCTGCAACTGAGACCCAACACAGCCAAGCAAATAAATAAATATTTTAAAAAGTGAGCTGCTATTGGATGATTTGCAATTGAATTCCATGATCTAAGTCATGTGGACCAAAGGAGACATATTTAAAGCACAGCTTTTCTATTTCAGATTGTTTTAAATAGTGAGAGCATCCAGAGAATTAACAACTCCTAAATTTCTAATATGGTACTTTCAGAGTAAATATTTAAAATTTTATACAAATAATTTTCCTTCTCGCCATAGTTAACAACTAAAATTTAAGCCGACTTAGATTCTACCCCCAGTGTTTTATTAGATTGGTTTTCTCTCACCCTGAATCTCGTCATATTGCAGTTGGGTTGCTTCATTTAAACCCCTCTCCACCCCCCCAACTGTGGCCTGCCCGCTTCATGTGACTAGCACAGACCCTAGTAATGGGATTGTCTCAGCTTGTGGAAGTGGAGGCTACTTATGGTTGACTGTTGACCCAACTTTATGAGAACAATCCAGAAACAATTTTCTTGTTACACAGCAACACCTGCCCTTTACCTGCCCTAGTGAGTTGTCCAAAGGAATAAGGAACTAGAAACGAAAACTCTTCAGAAAGAAACAGTCTTAAACATCCATCAAGTCATCAAGTCATTTGTCCCCATGGCTTCCTTTCAAGAAGGAACTTTTCTCCTTATGGCTAAGATGAACTCTAATGGGTTTATTCACACGTGTTTGCCTCCACTCTCCTATTTTGAGGCAGAAGTGTGCTGGGGAGTAGGGACATGTGTGGTGGGATCAGAACACCTTCGTGGGACCAGACTTTCTCATGGCGAAACACTCTTTAGTTCTGAACCCTTCTTTTCTTCCACTAAAAAACAGTCAGCCAACCACCAACTGGTAGTTTCCATTTCTCCAGAATTGTGCCTGGACATTTTGGATTTGAGGTAGATTTATGTCTTTTAGTTGCCTATTTAATTTCTTGCTTTTTCTAGTTAGTAAAGTGTCTGTGTGGATATGTGTGTGTGCTCGGTCAGTCGTTGTCTGACTTTGCTACCCCATGGACTGTAGCCCGCCAGGCTTCTCTGTCCGTGAGAGTTTCCCAGCAAGAATACTGTATTGCGTTGCCATTTCCTCCTCCAGGGCATCTTCCCCACCCAGGGATCGAACCCATGTCTCCTACAATGGCAGGTGAATTTTTTACGTGCCCTTGTAAAGGATCTGAAAGTGAAAGTGAAAGTGAAGTCACTCAGTCGTGTCTGACTGTTTGCGACCCCATGGACTGTAGCCTACCAGGCTCCTTTGTCCATGGAATTTTCCAGGCAAGGGTACTGGAGTGGGCTGCCATTTCCTTCTCCAAAAGGATCTGAGGCAGCATCAAAAAATAAAAGAATGCTAACCATGTATGACACAGACGCCCAACTTCACTGTTGTAAATTCCCAAATTTCTGCTGTGAAATCCCTTTCATTTATTTATTAAAGCTTTTTTTTTTTTTTTGATGCGAGCCATTTTAAAAGTCTTTATTGGATTTGTTACAATACTGTTTCTGTTGTATGTTTTGGCCTTTTGGCCACAAGGCATGTGCGATCTTGGCTCCCTGATTAGGGATTGAACCCATACCCTCTGCTTTTATGGCAAAGTCTTAACCATGGACCACCAGGGAATTCCTTATGAAATTCCTTTTAGATCTTACTTAGATTTCATTTTAAATGTCTCTTGTAAAGGATAAATGTTTGTTCAGATATTGACCATGTAAACGTCATTTCCAAGCAGATAAAATGTTCCACCAGATTGCAAGCCCCTGGAGGAGAGAGTTGTGCTTTATATAACTATCTCCTTGGCACCTAGCTCCAGGCACAATATCTAGTAAATTTTAGAGACTGGAGGTGAAATTGTTGAGTAATGTGGTGACCTCATAGCCTGGATATTGGAATCATACCCGGCCAATCTTCTCTATCTTCCAAAAGTCTTCTTGGTGATGTTCATTGAAAGTACTGCTTGGGTAAGCAACTTAAGTCCCAACTTAGGACTCTATGATAAAACTGGGGAGGAGAAAGTGGGCCCTCTCACCTCTCCAATGCTCCCTACCCTGAATCTTGGGACTATAATGCTCAGGCATGCCTATGAAGAGACAGACAAAGAGCAGAGAGAAGTGGCTTATCCCAAGAGAGTCTGTGGAAACATTTTCCAGCCAGCCTTCAGAGTAGAAGAGGAAGAATAATAAGGCTGGTTGACACACGCGGACCTACTGGGCTCTGAGGCAGAAAGGTAAGCAGTATACCTAAGTGCTGACTTTTACAGCAAAGTAATCCTGCCTGTCAGAAAAAAAGTGGTCTCACCAAATGTTCCAGTCAATCAAGATGAGCAATTCCTTCTCTTTAAGGGAAGAGCTAATAAGAGAAGCCGTCAAAAGGGAACAAAGATGGTGGGGAGCCCACCCCCAGGGTGAGCACTCAATACGTGTTTGTTAAAAGAACAAATGAAGTCAGGCAGTGTTGCTAGGGAGTTGTTACTATGAGAAATACCATTTGCATGCAAATTTTACATTATTAGCAGTGAGGAGCCTCTAGCAAGTAGCCTGATGGAAGGGCCAATATGTTGCTTTTCTGAATAAGGCATGGATGGAGAGGAATACTGCTGGTATTCTGCAGAGGCCAAAGGAGAAACGTGGCTTTACTTATGTTACATTAAGACTATGAGGTCAAGTAGGTAAGTTCTGGAGGCACTCTAGAAACAGGAATGGATATCATGTGGAAGCTCAGAATATTGGATTTCAATTCAGTCTCTCTTCTCCAATTTAGTCTCTCTTTCCCCACGCATGGAAAAAAGAATATTTAGGTCCCAGTTCCTATAAGATGCCAAATTGAGCCAGAGCTAGTTGTGATGCTTGGCTTATACATTTAAAAGCTAATGGAAACTGGAGACAAATTAGGGAAAAATATGCAAATGATTACAAAGTTTAGAAATACTTGGAGTGGAAGTTATGCAATACAAAGGAAATATATATTTATTTGGGAAATATATATTTGGGAAAGTATTTATTTCAGCTAAAACACAGCCAAAGAAAGGTCTGACATTACATCAAGGTAAATTTAGGATTGGGAGAACTTTCTGATAAGGATTATAAAAAAAATCAGAGGTGATAAAAATTATTTTTTGAATAAATGATCAGGTCATGGAATCATTCTTAAAAACTTTTTACAGTACATATTGCTTTGCATTTTTGATGTTTAGGAATCATGAAAATTGACCAGATGATTTCTCATCTCCCTTCCAGCTCTTTAATTCTACAAATGGCCCAGATTGGTTGATTATTTATCCTAGACTCTAAAGAGTACATAGAGGCCACAGGTAATCTCATCTTTGCAGATGTATCCACACTCACTCTCTGGTTTTCCACCAGAAACATTTAGACTTTTTCTCCATTGGAAAATTTCTGTCATTGTTTGCTCTCTATAGTGCTATTATTTATTCTAATCGCCGAGGCTGTGTTACGCAGGTCCCTCTGATACACATAAGTGCAAGTTATACGTGTGCTGTAAGGAGGGGAAAATGAACCTCTAAGCTGTAGTCAAATTGGTTTCCTAAATGATGCCGCACGTTTTAACTGGAATTTGTGTAGTATTCTAGTGGAAAAAAGAAGCTGGGGGTGGAGGGAAGGGTACTTTTGGTTTTCAGGCTGTTAACTGTAATTAGCCTGGTTTCTGAGATGTAATTATCTCGCAATCTCAAAGCAAACACCCTGGAGGAAATTGCACTGTTAAAGACAGCATGGCATTAAAAATAAATTATTACCCTGGTGCCTGCTATTGCTGCTTATGCTTTGTGATTTGTCGGGGTTTCCGTTAGCAAGTGCTTGTTTAGGGCTGGAGTTGTGCAGCCATGTTGCCACTGTTTGTGCTAGAGAGGTGGGAGGCGTGGTTTGCTTCGTTGTAATAACGATGTGAAAACTTACATGGTGGCGAAGACTGGTGTGGTACCATCCATGTTTCCTTACTTATCACCAGTCACCGAAAGACCCCAGGATCAGGCAGAAGGAGCCCTGGGAGTCCTCTTAACCCACGGACGTGGATGGATGAGTAGAGAGGAGCGTCTTAATCCAAAACTTAGGCAATTCAAATTATCCACCAAGAAAAAACTCAAATTGCTTGCAGATAACTGAGAGGAAGCAAGAATCATCCCCCCTATTTTAGGACCAAACATCCAAGGGTCACGAATCATCATCAATGACCAATGACAGAGGCTGGAAAGACCACACGTGTCATGGGGTTTGAAATCAAAGACTTGTAGGTTTGAACATAGGATTGCACAGAGTGTCCCCACTGAGCCAACAGGTGGAGGTTGACATCTCACCAGTGCCCCCTGACCAAGCTGGGTGCTCATGGGGCTTCATCCACTCAGGGAAGGGTACTTTTTTGCAATTTGCCTATTCCATGGGGAATGCTGTAAAAAATTTATCTGTCCAGGATATTTTACACAGATGCTATATAAGTCACTATTTATGCTCTGTGTGACTTTGATCAAATTATTCTCCCTGAAACTCAGCTTTCCCAAGTTAAAAAAAGATATTCATCCTCCTCCTCTTCCTTCTGAGGATTATTCTGTGGACTCAAAACTGAATCTGAAAAGCTTGTGCTCAATTGGTGGCAGGAGTTTTGATGATAATAATTATTATGACTATGACGATCATTATCATCAAGTGTTCATTGAGAATAGAGCTTGAACCAAGTCCTGGGTCAGGCACAGGGACCTACAAGAGGCATGAGAACCTGGCTTCCTCTCTCATAGAGCTGAGGGTTTGGTTGGAGGGACAAAGAGAGCAATAGGGAATTCACTGTGCCATGATTTTGTATGGGTTCTGTTGGGTAAAATTCCACAGCCCCTGTAACAATTTATCTTTGCTATTAACTCTCTGCTGAGGCTAGCTTTTTTTTTTTTTTATAACAGAGGGAAAAAAAACGGGGAAACCCAATAGAATTTGGAGTTGAAGATAAGCTGGTACAAAAAGGGAAGATATGGAAGAGGAATAGGGAAAGAGAGAGCTACCAATAATTCAAAGAAGGCTTTGACTAACTAGAATATTTTCCTTTTCTTCCAATAGGCCAGGTTGAAAGGTATTATTTGTTTTTATTAGAAGAACTTCATTTTTGCTCACATCACTACTGTTCCCTTAAATTTTATTTGTACCTCTGATGGTTCACTAAATGAATTGAAATAGAAAGCAAATTAAGTCCATCCAGGTTTATGTCTCACCATCAGGAATATTAAGTTAAATTTGCTCTGAGCTATTAATCACGGCTTATTAACAAAATATACAAAAACCCTACCCTGGTTTTATGAGTTTTAAGGCTAGAATAGAATGTATGCTCAAAGGTCATTTCCTAGGTTGCTTTAACTTTGAGAGTGACTTCACCACATTGGTCCTATAGATGCCTTGCTTGATTGTTAAAGAATAAAGGGCAAGAAGAAAGTTCACAATTTCTCTTTCAGATAAATCTGTCAGTATTTAATTGAGTTTGAAAAGAATGTTTCGTGTCAAGATTAAAATTTTTTCTTTGGTAGATTCTTAAAAAAAGAGAAATACTTTGTAAATAAACAATATCCTTATTTATTTAACTAATATCAATTGATAAGGTTCATGTCCAATAATATGAACAACAGTGCAAATTACAATCCATTCCTCCCAAAAGTTAGAGGGAATATGCATGGGGATTTCCATTTATAGCAAGATGGTGACCTAATTGCCTTGAAAAGCCTCTTCTGACAACAACAAAACTGACAGTGAATAAAATGAAACAAACATTCTTTTAAATGCATAGCAGGTTAGGAAAGAAAAGACTCATAGACCAAAACATGAAAATAAGACTGAAAATCAGAGTGTCATGTAGGCACTCAGGTCAGCGGCACTGGGATATGTTGTTAGTCTCAGTAAGCAGATGACTTCAGTTTAAAGACCACAGGAATTAAGGCCTTGGACGTTCCTGTAGCAGGATGTTTGAACTGAGATCCTTCTCCCCTGTGCAAAGCCCACAAAGACCTACACACTCAGTGAAATGGTGGTTGAAAATATCCACCTACTGGCAAAGTAAAACAAAAAACGAAAGAAAGCAAAATGAAAAAACTTACAGAGAGGACTTCCTTGGTGGTTCAGTGGTTAAGAATCTGCCTGCCAAGGCAACCCACTCCAGTATTCTTGGACAGAGGAGCATGGCAGGTTGCAAAAGAGTTGGACACAACTGAGGAACTGTGCGCACACACACTCCAATGGAGGGGACACAGGTTTGATCACTGATCTGGGAAGATTCCACATGCTGCAGGGCAGCTAAGCACACGCACTGCAACTACTGAAGCACACAGAAGCCGCCTCAGTGGAAGCCTGTGCACTGCAACTGGAGAGCAGCCTCTGCTCACTACAACTAGAGAAAGCCTGCGTGCAGCAATGAAGACCCAGCACAGTCAAAAATAAGCAAAAATAAATAAAATAAAAAAACTTACAGGAATACTTGGTTTGTTTTGCCTAGGGAAAAAATATCTCATGAGAATTCGTAAGGCCATCCTATTATCCTTACCTGCATGATCCAGGGAATCCAAACAAAAACGTTAACATGAAATTGATGCCACACTAGTAAAACCTAAGGGGCACCACTCTGGAAGGACATCATTTCAGTCCAGATTGCACAAGATTCCTATAGCTAAAGCCCTGCCAATCTCAAGATTATGATTCAATATTACAACATACACGAGGAACCAGTCCACCACAAGTGGACAACTCACTACAAGGGACAAAGGAATTAAGTCCCTAAAATTTGAGATAACAGAATTATTGGATGCATTCTCTAAATGAAGTTGTTTAAATTGACTAAACATACAAAAAAAAGAATAAAAAAATATAATAAATAAATAGTACCTATATAATTATCAGACAATTTTGTAAAGACTAGAATAGGACTTCTGGAGGTTAAAACATAAAATAATTGAATATAAAAATTCAAAAGACAAGGTAAGTACAGATGAGGCAGTGATGAAGAATGAACAAGAGAATTGGAAGATATTTGAAGAGAGATAAAAAGAAGGAAAATATGAAAGAAAAATGAAGAGATGGAGAGTAGAGTGAGAAAGACTGAGGAGCATAATGTAGAATTTTTAAAGAATATAATAGAAATACTGAGGGAAAAGTAATATTAGAAGAAATAATGCCCTGAGAATTTTCTAAAATGATGAAAGACATGAATTTTCAGACTCAGGAAATACAGAAAATTCCAAAACATTCATATTTTTTTGTAAACTAATTTCCTCTTCAGATATATATTAATGAAATTTGAATACCTCAAAGACAAAGAGAAAATGGTAAAAGCAGTCATAAAACTAATAAAGATTACCTACTAAAGAAGGAAATTAGACTAACTGCAGGCCTCGCTAAGGGACTATAGAAACCAGAAGACAGTGGGATAAGGTCTTCTGTGTGTTAAATGAAAGTAACTGTTTATTTAGAATTTTATGTCCAGCCTAATTATAATCCATAATGAAAGTGGATGTCTTTATATAGATTTCCAGACAAAAGCAGAGGTTATTTACTGTTAATAAAACTTTGCTAAAGGATTTTCTAAGATAAGGTGCTCAGTCTGGCTGCATATTAGCATCATTAGGAGAGACTTATGAAGTACTAATGCCTGTCTTATACCCTCAAGGATTTATAGGTAATTGTTCTGTGGTACACAATGGGAACTGGAATTTTAAACCTATCGCTACATGATTCTGGTGTGTATCAAGCTTGAGAACCACTGGTATAAAAAGGATGCACTTTGTGAATAATAAAATTGGACCCAAGAAGTAACGATAAACAAATAATTGTTAAGTATGTGGATAAACCTAAATGTTCATTGACTGAATAAAGAAACAATAATATTGGTAAAGAGAATATGAAAGCATCATCAGGGTAGATTACTTGGCAGAAATAACATGTAAGAAGAGAGGGAGGTGACTGGAAATTCAAGGTATTTAAGGCTTTTTATTAGTCAGAAGGAGGGTTGGTATATTAATTAACTTTTAAGTAAGCATGTTCAAAAGTTAAGAGTAATACTAAATGAATAGAAATGTAATATGTAATTTCTAAATTGGAAGAAGTATTAATTTGGCAGGATTATGAGAAGGGGATGTAGAATGCAGGGAGGCACTTGGTAACAAGGGCAGTGGAAGTAGGAGGGGATGAGGCAGTTGCAGGAGAAGTTAGGGACTAATGTGACCTCATGACTAATTTGCTGAAGGTATGTATTAGGAGGAAGAGACGGAGAACAACTCCACTCTCAACATAGCCCTCCAGGATGTGTAGTCAGGCCAACAAGGGAAATGAGGGTGAGAAGATTCAAAGTCAAAGGGCCGGACAGACTTTGTGAGGGGTTGGTAAACTGGCTTCACGTATTTGGGGATAGTGTTTAGTAGTAATGTTTGGCGGCTGACAGCTAAAAGTGGAAAGGAATCAGACCATCTATCTAGGAAGAGGGCAGAAAGAGAGGAAGAAAGGGAAGAGGACTGAATGTGGGTGTCCATGTTTAGGGAACATAGGGAGGAAAGAGACCAACTCTGGGTCATATAAAGGGGATTGTTTGCATTGAGACCATATTCAAAGCAAACCTTTAAGATGGAGAAAACAGAACTTCCTTCCAAAGATCACTGCTTGTCTTCTTATTGATGGAGATAAATGCTTAGTGTGTCGGCACTTATACTATTTTAACTTTATTTTCTAAGTAAAAAAAGAGGTTTGAACTGTTAATACAAAAGAAAACAAAGGCTACCAGGTGAGAACTCCTTTATTCTTTTTCTCCTCTATTTTAAGTATCATCTTGCTTCATTCAGAGTCATGGGTGGACTTGTAGAGGATGAAAACTTGGCTGCCAATTTTTTGATAAATCCTCACATTAAGAGGTGAGGTCCTTCTTCCCCTTGAATCTGGGCTGTTTTGTGATAGCCTTGACCAAAAGAGAGGGCATAAAAGATACTACACCAGTTCTAAGATCTAGAGTTTAAGGACCATGCAAGGTGGAGGTCACCGTGCTGTGAGAAGTTCAAACCAGGTCCATGGAGAAGTCCTGTAGGGGTGAAACTCCATATAGAGGGAGGCCAAGGAGCACAGAGGTGCCACCCATGTGAATGAAGAAACTATCTTCTAAGTAAATGACTCTGTTCCATCTGTCCCAGCTGAAAATATGTGGACCTGAGGAGGCCAGCCAAGCTTACTCTCCCTGTATTCCTCAGTCACAACACTGAAAAAGAGGAGAATAAGAAGATTGTTTTAGGCCACTCGGTTTTGGGTTAATTTGTCACCTAGCAATAGAAAATCAGAAAACGACTGCTTCTTTCAAATACTAGTCACTACTGGGACCCTAGAGCCACTGTTAAGACCTCCCACCACCACTTGGCTTCCTTTGTCTTTTCAAGTATTTTAAAAATCCTCTCTCGCTTTATTCTTCACACTTTTACCCTTAAATTACAAACACAGCTCAAAACATTTCCCCCATGGTTTTGCTTTTGCCTCAGCCTCTGGAATGTCTTTTATTCTTCTCTTTGGAAGATTTGCCTTTCTTATCAAGTCTTATTTACTAAGATCTTATTATATCACCATAGTGGAATGAATCAGAATTTGTGAAAAATAAATTACAGACTTTCTTGCTTATAATATAGACATTTTTAAAGGGATATGGTTTTTACTTGCAGATAACACAGCAATATATACTAACTGCTAAGTGCTTTTAAGCTGACGTTTGTCTAAGCCTGCTTTAATGAACAGATAACTCATTTGTAATTAGCAGTGCCAGTTAATTGGCATGCAAACAATTAAAGTGATTAAAGTGCTAAAGTTCTTAAGAACAGTTTTTCCTAAGTAGGTTGTAGACAAACCCTCCCTGACCCTGCATTTTGTTTACATGATTAAATTGCTGAGGAAGCCTGATTTGGAATAAGTGAGCCCAATTTATGCAGAACTTATTATACTCTGATCTTATAAATCAACACTCTGAAAAAATGTTTGAATTACATATGTTTGTTGTCCTCCTGCCATATCTCCCACCCCTAACTTCAGCCTCCACTCAGGACTTTGGTAGATTTGAAACTGTCAAAATCCTATCCAGATCACTTTTCTCTCCGAGTCATCTATCTTACAGCCTAAAAATCAGATAGAAGGCTGTGTGTTTTATTTTAAGTGGCTATGACTCGCTTCTAACAGATAGAATGTACCAGAAATGACATTGTGTGATCTCTAAGGTTAAAACCAAAACAGACATTGCGGTTCCTGTCTTGGCCACTGGGAATCTGCTTTTGAGGCTCTGGGCTGCCATGTAAAACTGTCAGCCCCCTTGAGACTGCCATGCCATGAGGAAGCCCAGGTCATGTGGGTAGACGTATATAGGTGCTCCAGCTGTGATCCCAGGTTGCAGCCAGCATCCACACCAGATATGAGTGAAAGTACCTGTGGATGGTTCTAGACCCCAGCCACCGAGTCACCTCCAGCCTTCAAGCCTTCCCAGAGGAGGGCCCAGACATGCTGGGGCACAGACAAGCCACCTCTGCTGTGCCCTTTCCAGATTTCTGACCCACAAGTGCTGTGAGCATAATAAAATGGTTGCTGCTCTCTTCCACTGAATTTGGTTTGCTTTATGATGTAGCAATAGTAACTGGCAAAAGGTTTTCTATTTCTTGTCTTAAGGCTCTATAAAACGTCCACCTCTTATTTTTTTTCCCTTTCACATACTTTTCTGGTTTCTGTTTTATCCTTAAATGTCTTACTCTGCACTCTTTGTATTTACTGTTTTTTAATAAAATTTCCCTTAATCTCAGTTGAAAGTGACTGGGATTCAAATCCTCTTTGGCAAGTTATTAATCTCTGAGTCTCAGCTGCCTTGATGATGAGAGAGTCATACCTGCCTTATAGGGCTGTTGTGAAGATTGGAAACATTGCAGGGAGAGAACCTGGCACTACCGGTAATTAGTGGTAGAAGTCTTTGGATTCAGGTTATTTAACCCCAAACCTTGATTTACCATTTGTCCAAAGCACATTGCTCTAATTGAGAGTAGCATTGTATTCTAAGAGGAAGTTTGATGTGTATGTGGGTGCATGCCTGTTGTCTGTTCTCTGCTGGATAAATGACTGTGTCCTTATAGCTCACCCATCACTGCATGAGGTTGGAAAACAACAGAAACAACCAAATCAAAGCAAGCCAACCAAAACCAGCTCCAAATTAGGAGTTGAAATTAGGAGGGAAATGGGAGTGGATTTAAAAGGGTATCATGAGGGATCCTTTGAGGGATGAAATGTTAAGTACCTCAACTGTGTGACGTCAGTATTTTAGTTGTGTTATTTTATTCTTGTTTTGTAAGATGTGAACTTTGGGAAAACTGGGTGAAGGGTAAAAGAGATGGCTCTGTATTATTTCTTTTTAAAAATATTTATTTGTCTGCAACAAGTCTTAGTTGCAGCATGTAGAATCTGGCTCCTAGACTAGGAATTGAATTCGCTACCCCCAACCCCCCACAATGGGAGCACGATTCTCAGCCACTGGACCATTAGAGAAGTCCCTATATTATTTCTTGCTACTGTATTTGAATAAATAATTATCTCAAAATTAACAAAAAGTATTAAAAAATCCCAGCTCTGAACTCTCACCATGATTATATTTGTCTAAGGAAATTTGCAAAGCATAGAGACCAGATAATTAAACAGAACCCGCTGGGTGGCCTCTCTACGGCAGAGCCTCAAGTTTGGAGAGAAAGGTCCACACCTTTCTTGACTGGAGCTGTATTTGCTTTTTGGAAAGGACATTCTTTGTAGCACAGATTCTGGACATTTTGATGGGTAATTTTAAAAGCTATGGACCTCCTCTCTGGAAAAATGAACCCACCCATCCTCCCACAATGTTTTGCCTGCCATTTTAGAGTGTTCATTGTTGCTATAAACAATAGACATTGAAGTCTGTTAAAGAAGCCTGTAGGAATTCAAGTGCTTGGCTTCGTGATCCTGGGATGGTGACTTTAGTTCTGACTAAAACAGGGAGGGCTGCCATGTGAATGTTGCCTCGTAAGGCAGGAAGCCACTGTGTTGAGCATCTACTGTTGATCAGGAGCTTCACACTATTGTTGTTCAGTTGCTAAGTCATGTCTGACTCTTAGTGACCCCATGGGCTGCAGCATGCCAGGCTTCCCTGTCCTTCACTATCTCCCTGAGTTTGCTCAAACTCATGTCCGTTGAATCGGTGATGACATCCAACTATCTCATCTTCTGTCACCCCCTTCTCCTCCTGCCTTCAATCTTTCCCAGCATCAGAGCCTTTTCCAGTGAGTCAGCTTTTCGCATCAGGTGGCCAAGTATTAGAGCTTCAGCTTCAGCTTCAGCATCAGCCCTTCCAATGAATATTCAGGGTTGATTGCCTTTAGGATTCCCTGGTAGCTCAGCTGGTAAAGCATCATCCAGCAATGCAGGAGACCCTGGTTTATTTCTGTGTCTGAAAGTTCCCCTGGAGAAGGGATAGGCTACTCAATCCAGTATTCTTGGGATCCCCTAGTGGCTTAGATAGTGAAGACTCCCTCTGCAGTACAGGAGCCTTGGGTTCGATCCCTGGGTTAGGAAGACCTCCTGGAGGAGGACATGGCAACCCATTCCAATATTCTTTCCTGGAGAATCCCTATGGACAGAGGAGCCTGGTAGGCTGCAGTCCATGGGGTCACAGAGTTGGACGTGACTGAGTGACTAAACGCACACAGCATTTATGATTGACTGGTTTGATCTCCTTGCTGATCAAGGGACTCTCAAGAGTCTTCTCCAGCACCACAGTTTGAAAGCATCAATTCTTCAGTGCTCAGCCTTCCTTAAGGTCCAACTTTCACATCTGTACATGACTACTGGAAAAAGCATAGCTTTTAATTTCATTGTTGCAGTTACTGTCCACAGTGATTGTGGAGCCCAAGAAAGTAAAATCTATCACTGCTTCCAATTTTTCCCTGTCTATTTTCCATAAAGTCATGGGACCGGACACCATGATCTCAGTTGTTTTTGAGTGTTGAGTTTTAAACCAGCTTTTCACTCTCCTCTTTCACCTTCATCAAAAGATTCTCTAGCTCCTTTTCACTTTCTGCCATTAGGGTGGTATCATCTGTATATCTGAGGTTTTTGATATTTCTCCCAGCTATTTTAATTCCAGCTTGTGGTTCATCCAACCTGGTATTTCACATGATGTACTCTGCATGTAAATTAAATAAGCAGGGTAACAGTATATAGCCTTGATGTACCCCTTTCCCAATTTTCAGCCAGTCCATTGTTCCATGTCCAGTTCTAACTGTTGTTTCTTGTCCTGCACCCAGGTTTCTCAGGAGAAACAGATAAGGTGGTCTGGCATTCCCATCTCTTTAAGAATTTTCCACAGTTCATTGTGATCCACACAGTCAAAGGCTTTAGCGAAGTCAATGATGCAGGAATAGATGTCTTTTTGGAATTCCCTTGCTTTTTCTGTGATTCAGTGAATGTTGGCAATTTGATTTCTGGTTCCTTTGCCTTTTCTAAATCCAGCTTGTACATCTGAAAGTTCTTGGTTCACATACTGTTGAAGCCTAGCTTGAAGGATTTTGAGCATGACCTTGTTAGCATACGAAATGAATACAATCGTATAGTAGTTTGAGCATTCTTTGGCATTGCCTTTCTTTGGAATTGGAATGAAAACTGACCTTTTCCAGTCCTATGGCCACTGCTGAGTTTTCCAAATTTGCTGGCATATACAGTGCAGCACTTTAACAGCATCATCTTTTAGTACTTGAAAGAGTTCAGCTGGAATTTCATCACCTCCGCTAGCTTTGTTCATAGTAATGCTTCCTAAGGCCCACTTGACTTCACACTCCAGCATGTCTGGCTCGAGAGCATGGATAGGTATTTTAGCTCTACTTTATTATGAGATCAAATGAAGTTATGTGGCTTTTCCAAGGTCTCCCGGTTAATAAGTAGTGGGGCCCAGATGCCAACATCCCATGGTCTTCTATTAGTTTCTGTTTGTGTCTTGGGTTGCCAGCTGAGACCTGCTTCTCTCAACAGATCATGACTGGAGAACTTGTTAGCCTTGGGCTTGCTGTTTTACTTTCTATGTCCTCTATGCCCCCTCTTTCATCCCTGCCTCTCTCTGGCCCTCTTCACGACTAGAGTATAGCGTGGGCTGGCTGTGGAGTGCGTGCTTTGTTGCTGGCAAGGCTTGAGAGAAGCAGTAAAAGATAGTGATATGAACCAAGGCCCCAGAATCTGTGTGCTAGACATGGAATTTATTGAGCCTCCCCAACATTTATCTAGCATATTTGTTTTACAAAGAGAGTTTTCATTTGATAATAAGCTAGGCATGCCAGACATTTTTATGTCCATTTACAACTGTGGACACAAAACTTTTTCAAGGAAAATTGTCTTACCAGGTCTTCCAATTCTGGTTCCCAGTCTCTTTCCATTACCTTCTAGCTGCCTCTTTTGGATAATAAGGTTAAGCACTACCATTCTGGGAAACTGAAGCTATAAGAATGAAAACATGATGGCTTGGAGCAGTAAGTTGTAAGTCATGGTGATTGGGAGATGGCTTTCCTTGCTCAAGTTCTGGGAAGCAGCCATCACAAATGTAACTAATGTATAACAAGCAGTAATCTGCAAAATTGTAACATGAGATCACATAATGGCAGTGGCTTTTGAAAGATAAGGAAACTGATAAGGAATATTGAGAAAGAAACACAGGAGACTAAGATTTTGAAAGATTTCCTCTAATGCTGCCTGGGGAGAGCGTGATCTGACTTCAGATGCCCTGTACTGGTTCTTCAGACTGAAATATCCTTCCAGTGAAGAAGGGCAATCCATCAAGCAACCAGTGCTGGAAAGTAATTCTCTGAAAGAACAGTGGCCGTGGCTCATGTTCTCTGCTCACCAGCAGAGAACTTGCAATTTGGCATCCTGAGTGCTGATGACTGGCGTGAGTTTTCTCAGTGAGAACCCTCCTGCCAGGAACTAATAAGGGATATTAGTCTATCAATCACTCTCTGGTGATTTCAGTTCCCACAATTCAGTCTCATGTTGTCCGATCCCCTCTGTGGGAACTGGTAAGACCTTGAGTCTGCTCAGATGTTGAGCGGATTTTGGGCTTTGGGTCCCTGCTTCAGGTGTAGCCATGCTGGAGAGGTTCTCACCTGAAGAAGACAGAATCTTTCTTATGATGTGGCCTTGGTAGCCCCAGAAGCTAACAAATCTTGTTTTGTCCAGGAACTCAGCATGTCCATCTAGTCCTAAAGCTTCAAAGAGCAGATGTTTTGAAGGACATGTGTATGTGTTTGAGCAAGAATCTTGCAGAAGCATTCCTAAACACAGCTTCCTCTGAGGGTCTCAAACTCAGGTTAGTACCCCAAATAGAGATGTACTCTTTACTACTAGGCTAAGTGCCTGGGAGGGCCCCTTTGAGCTTTTGTTGCCATATGGTTTTGAAGAAAGGAACTCACATAGGAAGCCTGAAGGGACAGAACAGCATCTCAGGATGCAACCTGATAGTATATTTTTTGGGCAACAGCTGGTCAACCCTGGGGCAGATGGAGAGGAGGCAGCACAGAGGGGGAGAAGGAGAATCTCTCACTGGTCTGGAGGCTGGGAAGTTGGCTGGTAAGGATGCCAGTCAGATGTGGCTCCTGGATGCTTCTTGCAGAAATCCTTCCCATGGTCTCCTCACCTCTTCTTGGTAGTGCCCCTACTCCACCCCACCCTCATTGTGGTCAACACCCTGAGATAGATTGGCTTGGAGGTGTAGATCCCTAATCAATGGATGGAATACTCTGAGATTCCATCATGAAGAGGTCACTCAGTGAGCCACTGAGTGGACTCAGGATTCTGGTTTGCTGGGACTTGGTAACTCAGACAGGTGGGGCAGAAGTTGGATGGCCTGGCTGTTAAGGCAGTGCATTACATGGTATCCTATTGGTGTGGCAGGGTTTGGTGAGCCCTAGTACAGTGTGGGGAGGGAGTGTCTCATCTGATGGGTGAAGTTGGGTGAAAGTAGGTGACACCCAAGTCAGATGGCATCTATGTCAGGGCTCCACACCATTTATCAGGAGCAAACAGGATAATATACAGTACAGTCCTTATACCATGCCTGATAAGAGCTTAACAGTGGCAACCACTGCCATCAACATCATTATCATTGTCATCATCATCATCTTCATAGTATTTTATACCTCTTCATGTGGCATTTAGTAAGACTGATAGTTACCTATAGAAATTATAGTAAATTATGCTGCAATTATACTTAGTCCACTGTTGGATCATGGTAGAGGCTGGGTTCTTAGTGGCTTCCCAGAGTTTTGGAAGAGCCCATGAGGAACAAAGATCGTATACTCAAGATCAGGGCCAGGCAGGTAGGATGCTTATGTTAATTAGGTTGGTGTAGAATAATAAGGAAGGGTAGGGACTGTGGGGACCTGGAGAACATATGCCTCTTCAAAAGGCAGTGACTCATCAACTCTAGTTGGTTGTTACCAGGCAGATATATGGGTCCAGGGATTCTAGCTCTTCTGATCATTCATGAAAGACAGAAATCCAGATTTGAAGGTAGAATTTTACAGTTTTTAAAATATAGTGAGCCAAACAAAATGTGTCTGTTGGCTGTATGGGATCTGTTCATTGTCAATCTGGGATACTCTTCTCTGAAGCAAGAATGCCCTCTAGGGCCCTCCTGCCCCATGGTCAACTAGTGAAACCCCTGCAGGATGGCCTGATTGTCCTTTCTAAGTCCTACTTGCATGGCAGTGTGACAAGTCTCTGAAGTGCAAATCTGGAACAGGGCCAGGTCAGTAGGTCCAGTAACTGCAGCCACCTACTATTGCTTACCTGCTGTTTCAACAGTAATTGGATTGGACACAGATTCTTATCTCTCACCCAACATCACTCACCCCAGGTTCAAACTCACATTGGAGCAATCTGGAGAGTCAGTGTTCCTCTTGTTTACAACTCTGCCGGTGATACAAGCTGGGGCTTAACCTCTTAAAAGCTGAAGAAAACAGGAGTCAACTTGAAGAAATGAAACCTGGATGATGCTAAAACATAACTGCAGGACCAGCTGCCTGGTTGTGTAACCTATGCATTTGCACAAGGCAAATGATTCAATGTTCTTCTCTGGTTGTTTTGAAATTCTTAACATTTTTTGAACAACAGTCTTGTGTTTTCATTTTGCACAGGGTCCCACAAATTATGTAGCCATCCTGCATAAATATGATGAGAGCTGGAACCAGATCACATAAGTGGAATTCTTTTTTGGCAGGGGGATTGGAACTTCCTACAGATAGATAAGTTTGTACTTTATGTGAGTTGAGGAAATACCCACAGAAACCAGGGAGCAGGAAAATGTGTTCCTGATCATTATAAAAGATGAGGATGTTCTCTTCTACTTTGTTGTGAGTAGAGTGGGGGAAAGAATCAATTTCCCATGATCTGACCATTTTCCAGGGCTTTTTTCTCTTGTCTCAGGTCCTGGATCAGCATTAGCTGTTAAGCATAGGAGATGCAAGCAGACATGGAATTAGTTGTGGGGATAGTTTCCACATTAGCATTAGAGGATATTGAAGAAAAGACAACACCCCATGGATAGGAGAGCCATGAGATTCCAATGTTCCTTTGATCATTTCCAGCTCAACTCTGGAGTTATCGAGGAGCTGGGTGTGCGCTGGGCATCAGAACAGTTTTACTGATGCATTTAATTTGGCACTATAGATCAAAACAGAGGATGCTGCGAAGCTACCAAAAGGCCCTCACTGAACATCTGCGAGAGATTCATTGGTGCTGGACCTATAATTAACTCCATTTCTATTGCTCCCTTATTCATTATAAATATGGTCTGCTGCAGAGGTCTCAACTGTGGGACTCTGGGTGCAATGGGAGGGTCCAGTAGAGCAAGCTTTAAAAATTAGGGCTTTGTCTTTGCACTTTGGCTTAGTCGATGAAACAGAGGTAGTTTTTTTTTTTTCTAGAATTCCCTAGCTTTCTCTATGATCCAGTGAATGTTGGCAATTTGATCTCTGGTTCCTCGGACAACAGAGGAACAGAGTCCCTTGGACAGCAAGGAGATCAAACTAGTCAATCCTAAGGGAAATCAACCCTGAATGTTCATTGGAAGGAATGATGCTGAAGTTGAAACTTCATTATTTTGGTAAGCTGATGCAAATAGCTGACTCACTGGAAATGTCCCTGATCCTGGGAAAGATTGAGGGCAGAAGGAGAAGAGGGCATTTGAGGATGAGATGGCTGGATGGCATCACAGATGCAATGCACATGAACTTGGGCAAACTTCGGGAGATGGTGAGGGACAGAGAGGTCTGGTGTGCTGCAATCTGTGGGGTCACAAAGAATCGGACACGACTGGGTGACTGCACAACAACAGCAACAACTTTGCACTTTGGCCTTTTAGCAAAGAATTCAGAGACTGCAGTTATAGAGCTTGCTTTTAGTGAGAAGAGGAAGCAAAACTTGAGAATCTATCGTATTAATGCCCTCTCTAAGTCATGGTGATTTGTAGGTCAAGAAATTGCTTGCACACTTGGCAAACTATAGTAGCTAGGATGACCAACTAATGATGATTAGAACAACCCATCAATTTAGGACTCATGTGACAAAAGCAAGTGTTTTCTCTGAATAATCACCTTTTCCCTCTGCAAACTCTAACACCCAGATCTTTGGGACAAGAATTCCATTAACTGTATAAATGAATTTTGGGGGAGAATTGACATTTTTACTATAGCAAATTCTACCCAGCACACAGGATGCCTCTCAGCTGATTCAATTCGAATTTTTATGTCCTTTAGTGAAAATTTATGGCCCTTTTTATCTAGTCCTGCATATTTCTTATTAACTCTGCCCCTGGATATTTCACGTTTTTCAATGCTATTTTGAATGTCATCTTTTTTACTATAATTTCTAATGAATTAACTCATTCTTACTGGTATATTAGGAAGCTAATATTTTTATTGAATGAAAGAATCTTTAACTTCTACCATGCTTTACAATTTTCACAAGTTTCCCATGATTTCATATGTACTTATTTTTGCATGGTACCACTGAACTCTCTTATAGTTCTTTTAGATTTATACCTTTTTTGGTAACTAAAATGCAAATATGCAATATGTGGCATAAATGCGGCAGGTACTTTTTCCAGGGTCAGTGTTGGAAATCATTAATTGGTCATCCGATTGAGGCTGGGTGCTGTAAATCCTTCTCAATTTGCATCTATTGGGAGACAATTCTCTATGGCTTTGTTTGTGCCTGCACATACTCTGAGCAAGGCACTCACTGCCCATTGTTCTGACCTATCTTTTCAAGATTGTATAGTAAACAGCCTTAGAAGATGGAGACAGTGTCTCCCTCATAAGCAAAAGGAAGATGTGCTAGGAAGGATAAAAGACTCAGATTTTTAAAGGTCAGAGTTCTTCTGTAACATTTCTCATTGCATGTGCTGGTATCCTCTGGCTCTCTTCAAATTACCTGGTAGAAATTGGGATCCAGGAACTGGTGTAAAAATGCTGATTTGCTCTGGATGCTACTATTGATGTGAGTAATAAATGGGCTTTTACCTCTGACCCAGGAGTCTCTTATCTTTTATTAGCATCTATAAGATCGTGTCAGGATAACTTGTTAGGTTATAAGTAGGGGACAATCTTAGACAATCTAATTTTTTGACAGTTTTGGTGATGAGGATGGGATGCTCCAGAAACATGGTTTTCTGGAAGAGGAAAGATGAGAGACCTATGGATTTAAGAGTGGGATCTGAGTAAGTCCATGAAATTGGTAGCAAACATGCTCGTTTAAATTGTATGATCAACTGGGTGGTAAATAGTCTTCCATTTTATTTTTCCTTAGTGAGAAGAAACTGGGGAAGTGGTGTGGACTAAGTACCAGCAAATAATTTCAAAGATAGCAGTCTGAATGGTGCTAATTCTCCCCCAAGACTTTGTCACCAAAGCCAGTGGTCAGTCTCAAGTCCACCCTATTTAGCAGCTAGTACTAAGGTTTGTTTTGAGTGGGGAGAGGTTTCATTCATTTCAGACAATAGTTACAGAGATACACATCTACCCTGAGTAAGAAAGGAGGGAAATTTGTGACTGGTATGGGTAGAAATCACAAAAACTTTGGCTGGCCATTGGGAGAGGAGGGTTGGTGTGTATTTGGAAAAACGGCAATAGTGGAGACCCTTAGGGCTCAACTTCTACTGGCCATAAGCCAAACAGATCCACTGCAGACAAGAGTTAAAGGTCCCAGGGTTTTTGTTTATTTATTTTTTCAGTGGATTCTGGCTGCTTTAAGGGAGCTTTTGCCCTCTAGGGAGATTTCCCTGAGAAAGATAAATTGTTGTGGGAAACCATAGTTGAGACATTGACTAGTATTTGGGCTTTTTCTGTCCTGTGATTTGGGCTTACGATGCTAACGAGGATGACCCATTGGCGAATGAAAAACTGAACCAGAGAAATCTAGATAGAGTCTTGTGACCAGCCCCAGCACCCTGGAAAAATCTCCTTAGCCCTTTTTGTTGAAACTGGGCAAGATCTTTAGGGATATTATCCTGGTAATGGTGTGGCACAGGAAACAGCAAACCTTTCTGTAAGGGCCAAATAGTAAATATTTTAGTCCTTGTGGACCATACCATCTCTCCTGCAACTACTCTACTCCGTTGCTGTAGCACAAAAGCAGCTACAGGCACTATATAAACAAATAAATGTGACTTTGTTCCAATGAAACCTTATTTACAGCAGCAGACGGCAGGCTAGATTTGATCCACAGTCGTTTGCTGACCCCTAGTTTATTGGATGCCTCAGATGAAGATGAGAGAAGGTTGCTTCTGTGCTAGCCACGCCTGAGTCAGCCAGAGCGTGCAAACACCGCGGTTTCAGCAAAAAAGCAATGTGAAAAAGAAGCTTCTCAATGAAGGGATTCCCAAAGCTGAGATAGGTCTGTGTCAGCCATGAGGACCTTGCTGCCTGACACAGAGTGTTGTTGCTACTGCTGCTAAGTCACTTCAGTCGTTTCCGACTCTGTGCGACCCCATAGACGGCAGCACACCAGGCTCCGCCGTCCCTGGGATTCTCCAGGCAAGAACACTGGAGTGGGGTGCTATTGCCTTCTCCGGACACAGAGTGTTAGGTGAGCAGAAAACATTGGAAGTTCATTTGGTTGCGTCATGAGCTGCCACCATGATGCTCTGAAAGCAAGAGGGCTTCCCTGGTGACTCAGTGGTAAAGAATCTGCCTGCCAATCCCTGATCCAGGAAGATCCCACATGTGGCGGAGCAACTAAGCCCATGAGTCCCACCTATTGAGCCTGTGCTCTAGAGCTCAGGAGCCACAACTACGGAAGCCTGTGCACCTGGAGCCTGTGCTCTGCAACAAGAGAAGCCATCACATTGAGAAGCCTGTGCATCACAACTAGAGTTGGTCCCTGCTCACCACAACTAGAGAAAGACCGTGCAGCAATAAAGACCCAGGACAGCCAAACATAGATAAACAAATAAAATTGATTTTTTAAAAAGTTAGCCAGAAATGCTGTTTAGTGGCATGAAGCCATTCCATCCCTACATTCTTCCTGACCCCTGTCCTTATCTCTCTTGACCTCAGTTCCTTTAAGGCAAGAGATGGTTAAAAGTAGGGTCCAAATCTCTGTCTTCAAGGGGGATCAAAAGTTACACACATCTACCTGAGCAAGCTAGGGAATTTCAGGAAGGGGAGGGATTCAAGTTTTTAAGACTCTGTCTAATATGTATCCTCAGTTCACTAGCTTACTTGGACTTGTGGGAGAAAAAGTCACTTAGGTTCAGCTATTGTGTGTATTACACAGACTTGGTACTTGGTACATTGTCTTGGAAATTGTCAACAATTTCTTTTTCACATCACTGACATGTGAGAGTGAAGATCAGCTCCTATTACCATGTCTAGGTCTCCTTTACCCCATGTATACTCTTGTGCCATTTGCTACCAGAATATACTGAACGTGCCTCCTCCGTTTCATGTCTACATCTTTCACTGTTTGGATGATGTCCCTTTGGTAGGTGTTACAGGCTGAATTGTGTTCCACCCAAATTCATGTTGTAGCTCTAATCTATAGTGTGGCTATATTTGGAGACTGGGTCTTTATTTTTTAAATTTCATTTATTTTTAATTGGTGGAAAATTGCTTTACAATTTTGTGTTGGTTTCTGTGGTACAACAATGTGAATCTGTTATTATATATATATATATATATATATATATATATATATATATATATCTTCCCTTCCTTCCCTCCCTCCCCTCCTCCTAACCCTCTAGGTCATCACAGAGCACCAGGCTGGGCTCCTTATGTTATTTAGCAACTTCCCACTATCTATTTTACACATGATAGTGTACATATATATATATATATATATATCAATGCTATTTTCTCAATTCATCCCACTCTCACCTTCCTCTGTTGTGTTCACAAGTCCATTCTCTACTAGATCATCAGTAGCAATTTTTAGATTCTATATATATGTGTTAATATAGGATATTTGTTTTTCTCTTTCTGACTTACTGCACTCTGTATAAGAGGCTCTAGGTTCATCCACCTCACTGCAACTGACTCAAATCTGTTCCTTTTTCTGGCCATTATAGAACTGTACCAGCACTTCTTTATCCATTCATCTGTCAATGGACATCTAGGCTGCTTCCATGTCCTGGCTAATGAAAATAGTGCTGCAATTAACATTGGGGTACATGTGTCTCTTAGAGTTGTGGTTTTCTCAGGGTATATGCCCAGTAGTGGGATGGCTGGGTCATATGGTAAATTTATTCCCAGTTTCTTAAGGGATCTCCAAACTGTTCTCCATAATGGCTGTATCAGTTTAGATTCCCACCAATAGGGCAGGAGGGTTTGAGACAGGGCCTTTAAAGAGGTAATAAAAAGTTAAATGAGACATAAAGGTGTGGCCCTGATCTAATAGGATTGCTGTATTTATAAGAAGAGGAAGAGACCCTATGGGTCTTTATTTTGACCAGAGTTGAAAGGTTAACACAAAAGTTTAAAGAGAAAGTCACTCAGTTCTCTAAGGTAGACCCTGCTGGTTTATGGGATTTGTTCACCTGGCTGGGCCTGTTTCTAGGAGTCCTTTGGACACTGGCCTTAATTAAATGCTGTGTGAGACAAATGGAATGTATTTGGAATCAGCTTCATTTCATCTGATTGACTAAAGTGGCCAACAGAGTGGGAAGATTCTCCAGAAGATAAGACATTATATGAATGAGGATATTGTTTTGAGACAATCCTCCATGGGTCTCTTGTATTTCTGCATGTCTCCTGAGTAAGACACTCACCGCCCTTTGTTTTGTACTGTCTTTTCAAGGATGCTTGTATGGTGACCAATCTTGGAAGATACAGTGTCTCTTTCCAAGCAAAGGACAGTTTTACTTACAGTCTTGGAAGGTAGAGAAGAGACTGCCTCTCTCTAGAGCAAAGAGCAGGCATGCTTAAATTCATTATAAAAGATTTGGGTTTCCCAAATTTCAGGGTTCCTCTTCCGTAATGCAACCTATTATGTCTGCAGTGGTCACCTGACATGAACATGCTGTGGAAATTGAGGTTTGGGGAACTGGTGCAAAATGCCAATACTTTGGTTACAATTGTTGAATGAGTAATAAATGATCCTTCATCTCTGATCCAGGAGTGTCATGTTTTCTACCAACTTCTATAAAACTGTGGTAGGTGACCTTATTATCTGGCAAGAAAAAGAAAATTTCAGACCTTGTTCAGTTCTTGACACACTCCAAGGAGTCACTACCAAGCTGTTGGAGTTGAGACATAAGATGAAACCAATTTTCCATCCCTGGCCCAGAGGGTGTGAAGAAGGCAGTGGACCTCTGATAGATCAGAAACAGCCTGGACCAACAGGTCAAAACAGCGGGGGAAGACAGAAGAGCACTGCAGCATGGCCATGCCAGACCACTGTGTCTTTAGGTGTGTTACAAGAAAGTTTTTCCACTTAATATGAAACAAGATTTAGCCCTGACTTCTTTCTTTGTTTAATAGAGTGGGTTTGCTTGACCTGTCTCAGTCTTGCTAGGGACAGGTCAGGCTGACATGGGAGTGTGTGTAGGGGAGTGGATTCAGGAAAAGTTGTCATCTCCTTTCAACTCTTATTTTTGTGTCCTTTTCTCCTTCCTGGGTGTGCATGAGTGCTAAGTTGCTTCAGTTGTGTCCAACTCTTTGCAACCTCATGGATGGTAGCTCACCAGCCTCCTCTGTCCACAGGATTCTCCAGGCAAGAATACTGGAGTGGGGTGCCATGCCCTCCTCCAGGGGATCTTCCCGACCCTGTGTCTCTTATGTCTCCTGCCTGGCAGGCAGGTGGGTTCTTTACCGCCAGCACCAACCGGGAAGCCCTTTCTCCTTCCTAGATGCCCCTTTTCCACAATGTCTGAAAGAGCCCATCAATGGTCAGTTACATCCTAGTGTTAATTTACATTATTGGAGTATTTTATATCTCTTGGTGAACATTCTTTGAACCTTAGCTCCTTTTTGGGGGAAAATAACTCTTCCACATGGAAGACAATTGCTGCATTTTAGAGCAGACAGATATTTGGAAGGATTTTCTGGTGCTCTTGGCATTGTGCCATGTCGACCACAACTCTTTTCCATCTATCTGACCAGCAGAGGTGCTGATGGCTGGCTCCATGGCATCTTTCCCCACTCTAAACAATCTTTAGTCTCTTAAAATAAAGTTGTACTAACCTAAAACTAAAGAAAATAAATCTAAGTATATATCACCTTTTAGAGTCCTTTGCAAATCTCCACCAGCTGGGAAACCTCATTTCTTCATTTTCATGCTAAGGGGCTGTTTTCAGAAACTTGTAGAGCATCTGAAGGGAGACAGAATTTTAAAGTGAACTTCATGCCAATTAACTGGGCCCATTTTTAAGAAACGGGAATGATTATCTCAGAGATTAATTAAGATTGCTAAAGGTGATGGTGGACTAGAACCTAAGTGGTCCCATAAATTCTTCTGCCTTGGTTTAGTATGCACATACCGCGGGCAAAGGGTAGAGGTTATTAAAGTGAATGAGGTCATTGCCTTTTACAGGTCGATGGCGCCCTTTCATTTTGCAGTTGCAGGTAAGAGAGAGGAGGAGAAATCTTCGTCATCTTCACATTCGGATTATATAGTGCATTCTCTAATGTAATATGAAATATCATCCTAATGAATTAGTCTTAAATATGATGTCTATCAGAGTAATGAACAGAGTGCTTGGAAGTGCAGGATTGCTCCTACCAGTCACGTCAGATACCATCCAGAGAAAGCAGTTATCATCCAGTGCCTCATCTCTGAGGATTTAATGGCTCTGAAAGACGTGCAGAAGAATGAGTTCAGACCTTAATAAGAACTGTCTCTGAAACTACTGAATCTTTATTTCCAATTGTGGAACAAAATATACTGTGTGCTTGCCCTTAAAAGCTCTCAGACATTTTGACATGAAATGATGGATCCTGGAAGAACCCAGAGACTGAGTCTTTCTAGCTGACTGAGACCCTCAAATCATACAGTACCTGGGACAGTGTCCAAGGGATGGGCTTGTGAAGAATCAGTTTCCATCCTGGTTTCTGCCCTGAAGGAACATTTCAGAAAGGGTTTTGTTCCTCTGCAGTGACTTTATAGAAGGAGCCATGCTCCAATGGGGAGTACCATCTTTTCCTGGCTTTCTTCCCTGGCTTGGACTGCTTGAGAGCGCATTCCTTGCCTTATGACAGAACCGATTTTGTTTAGGTACCCAGCTGTCACCTACTGGACCTCATCTCAGTCCCAGGTGGTAAATCTCTATTCGTATGAATTAACCTTGTTAATTACATTATGCTTACCAATGATAGAATTCTGGCCAATGAGTTAGAAGTGAAGTGAAGGGGTAGTGCTTCTGGGAATGTTTCCCTTACTTTTAAAAGGAGACACAAGGAAAGAATGTTCTCTCAAGGTCTTTGGATATTTTTGTGTGAGAACGTGATGCTTGGAGCTGCTGCAGCCATCTTGCCACTGTGAGTTCAAACCTGAAGACAAGGAACAATGAGCTGAGGATGGCTGAGCCAAAAAAAAGATAGAAAGAACCTGGGTCCCCAGTGACATAATCGAGCCACTGAATTAAACCAAATACGCCCAAATTCTAAACTTCTTATTATCTGAGGTAAGTGCTCTTATTTAATTTGCTCTTACTTATTCAAAAGTTTGTTGGAGTTGTGTCTTCTATTACATGTAGCTGAAAGGATTCCAACCTTTGCCTCCAACATCCTTGCCACTCCTTTCCCTTTTCGTCAACTTACCTTCTTTTATAAAGACTTCTTTCTTTTATTTTAAATTTATTTTATTGAAGTATAGGTGATTTACAATGTTGTATTAATTTGTTCTGTACAGCAAAGTGATTCAGTTATACATATACATGTATACATTTGTTTTTATATTCTTTCCCATTATGATTTATCATTTATGGATATTGAATATTTATGGATATTGAATATAGCTCCTTGCACTATGCACTTGTTGCTTATCCATTCTATATATTATAGTTTGCATCTGCTAATCCCAAACTCCCAATCCATCCCTTCCTACCCCTTGGCAACCACAAGTCTGTTCTCTATGTCTGTGAGTTTGTTTCTGTTTCATAAATAAGTTTATTCATGTTATATTTTGGATTTCACATATATGTGATGTCATATGGTATTTATCTTTCTTTTTCTGACTTACAATCTCTAGGTCCATCCTACTGCATACAAAGGTTTATTTCTTAATATATACTTGTCACTTATAAGCTCAGGTGTCCACATAGATCCCACAACAATGGTCCCCTCTGAGAACATGTATGGGACAGGGGTTCTGTAAACCTTCTTTGTGTGCGTGCTCAGATACTAAGTTATGTCTGACTCTTTGAGACCCCATAGACTGTAGCTGGTAGGCTTCTTTGTCAATGGGATTTCCCAGGCAAGAATACTGAAGTGGGTTGCCATTTCCTTCTCTAGGGGATCTTCCTGACCCAGAGATCAAATCTGTGTCTCCCACATAGGTAGGCAGATTCTTTACTACTGAGCCACCTGGGAAGTCAAACCTTCACTGAAACCTCCTCAATGACTCCAAAAGGAACACTTGTAAAGTAGCGATCTGATAAATGCCAGATCCATCCTTACTCTAGAATGGAGCGAGACATCATGAAACATCAGAGGAATGACAAGGTCTTGGGCTCTTTGGCAGAATACTTCATGGTGGCCCATTTTCGCTTGTCTACCCATCTGGTCCTCTGAATTGGGGGCACATTGTCTCACATTGCAGGATTCTGCTTGCCTGGGAAAGGGTAGTCAGGTAAGGATGAGATGATGAGATGATCTCAATAATTTTTATTTCTCAGAACTTTTTTTTGTCCAAACTGAGAATAAACAGGAAAATAAATACCCCACATATTTCTGAATTTCTTTCCCAGTCCTCACATCTCTAAATATATTAAACATGATAATTTTATGAGCAACCAAGTTTATACATAATACATTTTATGTTCTTAAATGTATCAAGTGATTTTAGATCTGCACAGGATGCTAAAAAACAAGAACACACAGTGCCCAATTTGTGCATTAATTTGGGAATATAACTTTTTAAAGTGGGTTGCTTGAACTCAGAATGTTTTTTCTTATGTAAACAATGGTGGTTGAGTTCCAAGTCTAGACTACAAAAGCCCACATGCTTCATAATATGCTGCAGTCTTGTCGTTTACTAAACATGCCAGTACATTTAAATGCCTCTCCTGTGTGGCTGACTCTTTACTCCATCTTTATATATGTTAGCTTGATGATCTAATTCTCACAACTCTGTGTCAAAGGGAACCAAATCTTTGATAGCTTAAGTAGCTTGCCCAAGTACATAGCATGGATGTGGTTAAAAAAAAAAAAAGGTCCCCTGTGGTCTCTCTGGCCACAGAGTTGATTGTTTTCACACTCACCCTGCCCTCCTGATGGGTCTCAGTCACCATCTGCATTAACATTTCTATGAAAAAATGCATTCCAACTTCTAATGGCCATGCCAAGATCACATCTCTCAGCTCTGGCAGCTAAAGTTCCTCTTTGCCCTTCCAATGTTTCTGCTTTATTCTTCAATAGGAAAGAGAAAAAGAGAGAGAGATTGGTAGGTCATCCTGGCATGAAAGCCCCATTCTGTCATTTGCCAAGTAGCCTGTCTCCATCTGTGGCCTTGAGCATCCACTGGCTCCCCATCCCCATCGGGTAGCTGAGCTGGAGATAATCCACACACTACTTCTTACATTTCTGTTACTTTTACTGACTCTTTACAGCCCAACCACTGATCTGGGTTTGATAAAAGGGCCTGGGATCATTCAGATCCCAGCTTGAGCCAGAACTTAACTTTGAAAGCATTCAATAAAATGTGGCTTTGAAACAAACAGAATGAGATTTCTGCCCCCATATCTCCCATTGGTATCTCACCCAGTGAGGACCATCATAATCTTCTTCATGCCTCATCTCATAGACCTGTCATCCCTCTTCTCACCAGATTAATCTCTTCTTTCTCTAATGCTTCTGAAGGTGTTGTGAATCTTGTAAAATCAACCAAGCTGTCTCAGTTGGCCTGCATCTCATCCAATGTATTATCACTTTATTTCTTATATTAAAACTTATCTCCCAGTTAGGTTTTGTAGTCTTTCTTGATAACAAGTTCCATCCTACCCGCTTTCCTTTTTAAAAAAATTTTACTGTAGTTGATTTACAATGTCATGTTAGTTTCAGGTGTACAGCAAGGTGATTAAGTTATACATATACATATATTCATTCTTTTTTTAGATTCTTTTCTCATATAGATTGTCACAGAATAATGGATAGAGTTTCCTGTGCTATAAAATAGGTCCCTATTAGGTGTCTATTTTATGTGTAGTAGTCTGCATGTGTTCATCCCAACTCGTGATTTATTCCCACACTCCCCCCCGCCCAACTTTTCCCTTTTGGTAACCATAAGTTTATTTTCAATGTCTATAAGTCTTCTGTTTTGTAAAGAAGTTCATTTCTACATTCTTTAAAAATCAGATTCCACATATAAGTGATATATGATATTTGTGTTCTTTGTCTGATCTACTTTACTTGGTATTATAATCTCTAGGTCCATCCATGTTGCTGCAAATGGCATTATTTCATTCTTTCTTATGGTTGAGAAATATTCCATTGTATATATGTACCATATCTTCTTTAGCCATTCTTCTGTTGATGGACATTTAGGTTGCTTCCTTGTCTCGGCTATTGTAAATAATGCTGCATTGACTATTGGGGTGCATGAATCCTTTAGAATCCTTTAGATACATGCCCAGGAGTGAGATTGCTGGATCATACAGTAGTTCTATTTTAAGTTTTCTTTTATTGCAGGATAATTGCTTTACAACGTTGTGGTGGTCTCTGCTATAGATCGATGCAAATCAATCATAATTATATATATATATCCTTTCCTTCTTGAGCCTCCCTCTCCCTCACCATTCCACTCCTCTAGGTCATCATACAGTACCAAGCTAGGCTTCCTGTGTTACACAGCAGCTTCCCACCAGCTATCTATTTAAAACACGGCAGTGTATTTAATAAATGCTAGAGAGGAAGTGGAGAAAAGGGAAGCCTATCGCACTGTTGGTGAGAACAGAAATTAGTATGGTCACTATGGAGAACAGTATGGAGATTCCTTAACAAACTAGGAATAAAACTACCATATGACCCAGCAATCCCACTCCTGGGCATATATCCTGAGAAAACTACAATTCAAAAAGACAAATGCACCCCAGTGTTTATTGCAGCACTATTTACAATAGCCAGGACATGGAAGCAACCTGGATGCCCATCAAGAGATGAATGGATAAAGAAGTTGTGGTACATATATACAATGGAATATATTTTTTTAAGGAACCTCTATATTGTTCTTCATATTTGTTGTACCAATTTATATCCCCACCGAAAATGTAGGAGGATTCCCTGCTCTTTTTCCGTAAAAGAAATTTCTCATTTCTCCTATTACTCTGTAACTAATTTCTTGTGTCTCCCTTACTGTTCTTAGGAAGACCTTAAAGCTACCTTCCTTGCCTCTGGTTAGTATTAATATTATATTGAGAATTCATAATTTAGTATTTGGAGTATTTTGGACCTGGCTCCCTAAGTCTTTTCCTTCTGTTTCCTGGATTTCTCTGACCCATGTTGCTGCTACCCAAGGGGAAAGAGAAGCCAGGGAAGAGACCTAGTACAATGCCTTGGCCAAGGGAAAGTTGTTGCCTCTGATCAGCTAAAACGAGGTATTTCCATTCTTTGTGGAATCACATTCTTCTGTTTTCACAGATAATTGGGAGTTGGCTTTATAAAGTGGAAATGACAAGAAAAACAAAAAGGAAAGATATTATCAACATAATCGACTCAGAAAATAGGCACAGTCTAATGTGTTTTTGGCTAAGAAATTATCCAGGATTATTAGGAAATAAAGAATGATTTAAAATTATCTCCAGTATCAGTGAAAAGTACTCCCTTTGGGAGCTGAACCTCCATGGTCTCCGAAGACCTTCGCTGCCATTAGTTGATTAATTAATTCATTAACACCTCATAGAGCACAGGATATTGACTCCATATGGCATTGAGCAGGCAGTTTTATTTCTTTAGAAAATTTCTCTTACACGAAAGCACAGAAATAGTAAATAATTAAGCTTGAAGCTGCCTCGTTGTGATCTTTTATTGATCAAGGCAGAGATTTGAGAGGAGGAAGGCTTCAGGCACTCACTCCAGCTAGACCATGTTTGCCCCATGATGACATGTTACTGAGAGACGCTTGTTCCTATTATAAAACCTTTAAGGAACAAAACAAGCCCACAATGTGTCTATGGCTCGCGGTACTTCTGTCTGAGGTTAATCACCCGGGTCTTGAAGATGGAAGCATTTTCTTATGGACTCCCGAGAGACCAAAGGAAATGAGAGATGAGAGTGGACTGCCTGCTGCCTTCTGAGTCCTCTCTTCATTAAGCTGGGTTTTAATGCTTTTTTTTCTCCCTCCTAATAAAGCTATTAGAACAATGACTTATGATTGTGTGGCTCAGTGAGACCTCCAGGGCGCGAAGATGGGGGCAGGAGCAGAAGCGCTGAACTTGGATCAATGGCAGAGAAAGTGGTCCGAGCCATTCTGCCAGTGGGCTTTTTGCTGCTGCCCTCCGGGTTTCCGTGTTGCGCCTGGCTCTCGTCCCCACTTGCCAACCAGCCAACCGCCCCCTCCCCCAAGGTCTCCAGGTGGACCTACGTGGTAGGGGGAGAGCCATCGAGGGGGGATGAGTATTTGCCTCCAAGTCCCAAACCTTTCCCGTCTCTTGTCCTGCTGCAGTCCCCTCCCTGCCGTGTGTACCTTCAGATACCACCCTCCTTTTCTCCACCTCTTCTCCTCAGAGCTCTTTGGAGGGCTCATCTACACCCTCCTTCTCTACCTGCCCCCACCCCGCAGCATCTCCCCATCCAGGCTTTCATGCTTCACTTGTCGCTGCTCCTTGGTGACAAAGCTCGTCTCACTTCTCTGCGGGCAAATCTAATGTGCAATCACGTGATACACCTTCCTGCAGGAAGCTTTGGAAGTTGTCCATAACGCCTTCCTTCAAATCCCCTCTTTTGGCTTTTGTGGCAGATCTTTTTCTTTTTTTAAAATTTATTTTATATTGGAGTACAGTTGATTTACAATGTTGTGTTAGTTTCAGGTGTACAGCAAAATGATTCAGTTATACATATGCATATATCCATTCTTTTCCAGATTCTTTTCCCATATAGGCTATTACAGAATACTGAGTATAGCTCCCTGTGCTACACAGTACCTTCCTATTGCTTATCTATTTTATGTGTAATCATGTGTACATATTAATCCCAAACTCCAAATTTGTCCCTCCCTCCACCCTTCCTCTTTAATAACCATAAGTTTGTTTTCAAAGTCTGTGAGTCTGTTTCTGTTTTGTAAATGAGTTCATTAACTTCCCAACTCCTCCCTTCAGCTTTTATGACAACTCTTGATAGTTGCTTTCCCACTTTCTCTCTTTCTCTTGTGACTGTCATGGAGATGCAATGCTCAGACCCCACCTTTGAGAAAGGACTTCCTGCTTACTTGAAGCTCCCTCAGGATTCCCCTCATCCATGGGTCAAGGTCTTCTTGGATGGTCCCAGTCAATGACTGAGCAAGGCTTGGCAGGGCCCAACCACTAGGACTCTCTAACAGGAATCTTTGCCTCGGAACACCCAGCTGGCTGGCTTAGGTCTGCACTGGTCTGACCACTGCCCTTCCCAATCCTGCCTCTTTCCTTTCCACGTGTGGCTCTGAGTAAACCTTTTGTTCTCCTAACTCTGTCTCAGTGTCTGTCTCCTGGAGGACCCAAAGCACACATTCCTTACACTCCTCTGTGGCTTTCCTTTTTGACAGCCTCTTAAATGATGATGTTTCAAAGGTGTTGATCTAGGCCTTCTTTCTCTCTCAATTTACCCAGTATTATTATTATTTTTTCCTTTGTACCAGCACATGGATCTTTATTTTATTATTATTATTTTTATTGGGGTATAGTTGTCTTACAATGTTGTGTTAGTTTCTGCTGTACATTGAAGTAAATCAGTTATATGTATACATATATTCACTCCTTGGGCCCCCACCCCCCAACCCCACCCATCTAGGTCCCTGCAGAGTACCGAGATGAGCTCCCTGTGCTATACTGCAGGTTCCCACTAGCTATCCATTTCACACGTGACAGTGCATGTACGTCAATCCCAACCTCCCAATTCATTCCCCGCCGCCACGTTCATCTAACTGTTCTCTACATCGGCATCTTTATTCCTGCCCCACAAATAGGTTCATCTGTACCATTTTTCTAGATTCTATACATATGCATTAACATACAATATTTGTTTTTCTCTTTCTGACTTACTTCGCTCTGTATGACAGACTCTAGCTCCATCCACATCTCTACAAATGACCTAATATTTTTCTTTTATATGGCTGAGTAATATTCCACTGCGGAGAAGGCAATGGCACCCCACTCCAGTTCTCTTGCCTGGAAAAATCCCACGGATGTAGGAGCCTGGTAGGCTACAGCCCATGGGGTTGCTAAGAGTCGGACACGACTGAGCGACTTCACTTTCACTTTTCCCTTTCATGCACTGGAGAAGGAAATGGCAACCCACTCCAGTATTCTTGCCTGGAGAATCCCAGGGATAGCGGAGCCTGGTGGGCTGCCTTCTATGGGGTCCCACAGAGTCGGACACGACTGACGCGACTTAGCAGCAGCAGCAGCAATATTCCACTGTATATATGTACCACTTCTTTTTAAAAAAATTTAATTAATTGGAGACTAATTACTTTATAATATTGTGGTGTTTAATTGCCATACACTGACCTGAATCAGCTACAGGTGTACGTATGTTCCCCCAACCTGAACCTCCCTCCCACCTCCTGCTCTACCCCATCCCTCTGGGTTGTCCCAGAGCACCAGCTTTGAGTGCCCTGATTCATGCATTGAAATTGCACTGGTCATCTATTTTACATATGGTAATATACATGTTTCAATGCTATTCTCTCAAATCATCCCTCCCTTGCCTTCTCCTACACAGACCAGAAGTCTGTTCTTTACATCTCTTTCGTTGTCTCTTGTGTTGTCTTGTATGTAGGGTCATCGTTACCATCTTTCTAAATTCCACATAGATGCATTAATATACTGCATTGGTGTTTCTCTTTCTGACTTACTTCACTCTGTATAATAGGCTCCAGTTTCATCCACCTCATTGGAACTGACTCAAATGCATTCTTTTTTATAGCTGAGTAATATTCCATTGTGTATATGTACCACTACTTCTTTATCCATTCACCTGCTGATGGACATCTAGGTTGCTTCCATGTCCTGCTGCTGCTGCTGCTGCTGCTAAGTCGCATCAGTCGTGTCCGACTCTGTGCGACCCCATAGACGGCAGCCCACCAGGCTCCTCCATCCCTGGGATTTTCCAGGCAAGAACACTGGAGTGGATTGCCATTTCCTTCTCCAATGCATGAAAGTGAAAAGTGAAAGGGAAGTCGCTCAGTCATGTCCGACTCCTAGCAACCCCATGGACTGCAGCCTACCAGGCTCCTCCATCCATGGGATTTTCCAGGCAAGAGTACTGAAGTGGGTTGCCATTGCCTTCTCCGCTTCCATGTCCTGGGTATTATAAACAGTGCTGCAGTGAACACGGGTACACGTGTCTCTTTCAGTTCTGGTTTCCTCGGTGTGTATGCCCAGCAGTGGGATTGCTGGGTCGTATGGCAGTTCTATTTCCAGTTTATTAAGGAATCTCCACGCTGTTCTCCACAGTGGCTGTACTAGTTTGCATTCTCACCAACAGTGTAAGAGGGTTCCCTTTTCTGCACACCCTCTCCAGCATTTATTGTTTGTAGACTTTTTGATGGCAGCCATTCTGACTTGTGTTTTTGATTTGCATTTCTCTGATAATGAGTAATGTTGAGCATCTTTCATTGTCATTGTCTTATTCTCCATGTCTTTCACTCTGTCCCCCACCCACCCCTTCCCACAAGTGAAGAATTGCATCTCTTCTCAGATCACATCTCTCCCCAGTCTTCAAGTCTCTGTATCTCTGCTTTGCTGCTGTCTCCACTTGGATGTCTTGCAGGCATCTTAAACTTAGCATGTGAAAAAAATCCCTCATCACCCCCAAATCTGTATCCCTTAGAACAGTCCTCTTGTATTTTCTGTCTTAGGAAGTGGTACCTAACTGTGGATTAAATCTCTGTGCCAGAAACCTTGGTTTTGTTCTTGATTCTTCTGTTGCCCTCTGTTGCCCTGCCAGTCTCCAGTCTCATATGATCGCTGACTCCATTCTTGCTGGAGCTGCCTTCATTCTGTCTTGGGTCACTACAGCCACCTCAGGATTGTCTTTCTTTCCCTAATCCTGCCACATTTAATCCATCCTTGAACCCACTGTCAGTGTGATTCTGAAATACAAATCAGTATCATTCCTCTGATTAGTCCCTTTTAATAGCTTTCCCTCTACCCTTCAATCCAAGCATCTCCAAATGGTTTGGGGAAGAGGAGTCCCTGGGACAGCAGCTTCGCATTACCTGGAAACTTACTAGAAAGGCAAATTCTCAGGCGCCAGCTCCAACCTGAGTCAGAAACTCTGGGGGTGTGGCCTAGCAATCTGTTTAACAAGCTCTCCAGGTGATGCAGGATAAAGTGTGATTATCAGTGACTCAGGAAGCCATTCACATCTCTAGTGCCATTGTTACGATAACACATCTGCCTCCTCCCTGCTCTGACTACACTGAAGCAATTTGCCTGGTCAACACAGGGCTCCTTCTGCTAATTCCTGACTCAGTGCCTCACCTCCTCCAGGAAGCCTTCCCTGACAGTTCTCTAGCTGAGAAAGGCACCCCCTCCTCTGTGCTCTCAAGTCCCCTGTGCTTCAGTCTATCACAGCTCTTATCTCGCTGTGGTGTAATTGCCTTTTTACCAGGCTGCATCTCCCACTAGACTGTGAGCTAGTTCAAAAGACAGATTGTCTTTCATCTCTGATTCTCTGGGGCCTGGCTCTCTGCCAGGCCTGGAGAAGGGGCGTAGTCATGACATCCTGACGGGGGAGTATCAGGTCTGCCTTTGCTGGGGTTGCTGGGCTACAGCAACACTGTCAGCTGTTGGAGCAAGTGCACTCTGCCTCCTTGTGTGCCTCTGGACAGCTATTTTAAAAGTAGTGGGGCTGGGGTTTGATCTCATCCTGCTTGTTTCACTTCAGCCCTCGGGAGCTGGAGGCTGGGATGTGCTAATTGGATGATGGCATTGGGTCTGACTGGCCTTGTAAATGTGTACACAGGCAGTGAGTGGAGCACAGTTCAAACAGAATCATCTTGAAGATGCTTTGATTCTACCGACTAAACTGTCTGACCCTGCACTCCTGGGATCTTGGCAGAACTCTGCTGTGCTGCTATTGGTGAGAGCTGGACTTGGGAATCAGCTCTGCAGGGAAATGTTGATGTCACTGCTCTGTCTTCCCAGACTCCATGAACCCTACAAGGTCTTAATTTGTCCATCTTCACAGTGGGCATCATCCAGACTAGTCACGTGTTCTGCCAAGTGCTTCAGGTATAAGACTTTCCAAGTGAGTGACTCCCAGGTGGGTCAGTGGTCCTGACATGACAGCACAGGGCATTAGGTATGCACCTGGAAGCGCATCAAAGCAGAGGGGGAGGTTGAGGGGTGCCCTGGACTTTAGGCAATCTGGGAGCCCAGAGGAAGAATTGTCCAGGTGGTAGATACTGAGAGAAAACAGCAGAGAAAGGCTGGTTGCTTATCTGAAAGGAGATATACTCCCCTACCCTGCTTCCTCCTTTAGTGGCAGCTCTACACCCCTTCCACAGTGGTTTAGGAAGCAGAGGTCCAAGAGACAGATAGGGCATTTGAGCTTCATGGAGCAATTCTGTTGCTGTTGATCCCTTGTGAAGCCACAACCCTATACTGCACCTGTCAAATAGTCAGCTTTCTCTCACAAGCTACCCCTCAGACCAAAACTGTCACTTTAAGGCAGTGGTCCTTCATCTGTTTTGGGTGATTAGGGACCCTTTGGAGGATCTTAGAAAATGACAGTATTTCTCCCCAGAAAAAGAAGCAGTTCGCATAGATGCTTATGTTTTGGTCTCATTTCAGGTGGTTTGTGATATCCCCGAGGTCTAACCCATAGGAGCCTGTGGACAGCTGAGAGAAGAAGTCCCCACTGCTAGCTGCTCCCGGTCTTTCCTGCACCAAGGTCCCCTCCTGGACCAGCCTCACTCCTGAAGCCCCAGGCAGAACGACTCCCTCCTCAGCTCTCACAGGTACAGAGCTGACTGCAGAGCAAAGCACGGCAGGGGACTCGGCTCTGGAGTCAGGCATCCAGCTGCTGCCCGGTTTCCTGTCCTGGCCTACCTGGTTACCCAGCTGCTGCCCAGGTTCCTGTCCTGACTCACCTGCTTACCTGCCGTGTGGAGCCCCTGCCAGCTGAGGTTTTCAGGAATACACATACACTCTCCTATACAGGAGAGATTCATCTCAGGCTACTTGAAGCAGAGGCCACATGGATCCAGCACTCTCTGCAACCCAGCTCCTCCAGGAGAGCCTGCCAGGCCCAGGGGGCTGCTGAGCTTCGTTCATATTCATCATTGCTGGGAGCTGCACCTTTCCTCCAGGCTGTGTGGGGATGTTCATCACCATGGAAACGCTAGAGGTGAAATCACTCAAGTGTTGGCAAGCGGAGTTTCTCTTTGGAGCTTGAAAAAAATGGAGATCAGGCTCACCGTGTCACAGAAAGGAAAGATGCCCTCAAAACAACCTGCACACTCTCGATTCCGTTTTGGGACTTCCCCTTTAAATAAAAGCTGAACAGTAAATGAAAGATAAATGTTTTCAGTTTCTAGCTTGGCAGCCCCAGAGAGTCCACTTGGAATGGACAGGCCAATTCTTTCTGGCTTTGCTAACCTACTACATCTTGTAGAGCGGATAACACATTCTGTCTGAAAAGAAATGGGGTGACATCTCAGAGCTGATATTTCAAATAGATGAAGTTGGAGCCCAGAACTGTAGACCCTGTGCTTCATGACCACTTCTGGTCCTTTGCCTGATTTTTGTGCCCAGGATACATTTTCTAAATGAGGGTATGATAGGCTCCTGGTGGCTAAACTTCTTAAGGATGTATTTGCTCACTTGGGCAGGCTCCAAGATCCCTGTGCTCATAACTACTTACAGGTCGCCCTGCCCTCAGATTTTTGAGGGCTGTATGCCAGCTCCCAAGAGCTCATTTGGGCAGTGAGAGACCACATAGCTCTGGCTGCCTGGACTGGGGTGGGGAGGAGAATCACGGAAATCAGGGAATGGAGAGAGTGTGGGAGGTGCTAGAGTGGAGTTGGGCACTAGGGTAGCTTACAGGAGACTTTGGCTAGCAGGGGATCTGAGCACATCCATGGCTTGGAAGTGGCCATCAGTGTTGACTACTTGAACTCTAGTTCATCCTCAGTGGACAACAATCTTTCTTGTCTTCTTTTTCTCCATTGGGCAAAAAGAGCACTGATAATACTTCCTCTCCTTCCATCAGGGGTGGGTTTGGACATATTGTGTCCAATATGGACACATATTTTTTAAGGTTTTAAAGCTTGGCTTTGCTTGTTCATTCATTCATCAACAGGTGTGTGTCAGGTACTATGGTAGGGCCTAAGGAAACAACCTTCTCTCAAATAGTTATGGACCAGGATGGCACACTGAATATATGGTCACAGATAAAGACACGAATAAAGTAAGTGCTTTCAGCAAATGACTCTATTGTGACAGTTATAACTTGTCTGTTTTTATCAAGGGTTTTGATTACTATGTCAAAGGTGGGTGAGAGACGGACAGATACCCACAGAAATTGGTTTTGAAACTAAGATCAGTGTTTCACTTTCACAGGTGAGAACAGACAGGTCAATTGAAATGCAGTCTACTGCTAAGTCGCTTCAGTCATGTCCGACTCTGTGCAGCCCCATAGATGGCAGCCCACCAGGCTCTGCCGTCCCTGGGATTCTCCAGGCAAGAACACTGGAGTGGGTTGCCATTTCCTTCTCCAGTGCATGAAAGGGAAAAGTGAAAGTGAAGTTGCTCAGTCGTGTACCAGGCTCCTCTGTCCATGGGATTTTCCAGGCAAGAGTACTGGAGTGGGGTGCCATTGCCTTCTCCAGAAATGCAGTCTAGGGAAGGGATAAATTAGGAGCTTGAGATTAACATACACACACTACTATGTATAAGATAGATAACCAACAAGCACCTACTGTAGAGCACAGGGAACCATACTCAGTGTTGTGGAAAGAGAATCTGAAAAGAATGAATATTTGTAAATATATAACTGAATCACTTTGTTGTACACTAGAAACTAGCACAACATTGGAAATCAACTATACTCCAATAAAATAATTAAAAAAATGCAATCTAACCTAATCCATTCTGTGCTTGTGTGGTTATATCTTAGTTTTCTCCATATTAAACTTTAGTCAGGAAAATTAACATATACTATGTTTCCGAGTCCCTGATGTAGGAAGAGCTAAGGTTTTGGAGAAGTTGGCATGTGGGGTCAATGATTCTTCTCCTGGTATCTGACTTAGGGCTGCCCAGGGCACAACTCAGGGGGCATCATTTATGTAGATTACATTGTGGGTGGTGCTTCTGAACTGTGCAACTAGACAGCCCTGGTACAGGGGGCTCTGAGGGTTGTTTTTAGAGACAAGTGGGGACTAAACTCTGGGAGGCAGGCAGGAGAGAAAGAGGTGCTCCAAGGAGTATGGGAACTCCAGAACAAGTCAGTGCAGGTAGGGTGGGTGGTGTGCCATCGACATGGCAGAATGGCGTTGCCAGACGTCAGTGTGACAAGCAGCGTGATGGTGGGTGAAGCCAACAGGAGAATGACCAAGAGCTCATGGAGCCAAGACCAGTTGTTTTGGGAGACTTCCAGAAAAGCATCAAAATAGAGACACCTAAAGTGCCACCATTTTGTAGATGGCGGCTATTGGTCTACAGCTTTGGGGACAAACTTGTGAAATGGCCATAGTATGATTCACTATTTAGTGGGGCCCTGGGTCATGTGGGCTTCCTGTCTGGTACATAGCTCTCAGGAGGATTATTGTTTTAGAAAAGGAATGCTTGTTTCCTTCTTGAGGTCCTCAGGGAGAGAATTACAAGTGAGAGGACTAGAAATACTGTTGCAACTGCACTTGTGTTGAGTGTCTAGCTTCTCTTTCCTCCTAGCAGAGCTGACAAAGCTTCAGCTGATTTCTTCTTCTTCCAGGGCACATGCCTAGACTACATCTTCCATCTTCTTTTGTAGCTAGGGGCAACCATGTGACCAAGTTCCTGCCAAAGGCATGTGAACTGAAGTGGTGTGAGCTGTTTCCAGGCCTGGCATAAAACATCTCAAGTGCAATTTCCCACAATCTTTCTATTTCTTCTGGCTTGATATGGATCAGCATGGTGATCTGGGAAGCTGCATGTTGAAAGTAGTGGAAGCACAAGATAGAAACAGTCTTGAGTCCCTAAATCACCACTCACAGAAGACCTGTTTGCCGATAAGGAACCTCCACTTGGGACTTTACACAAGTAAGATAAGTCTATATCAGGTCTGAGCCATCATACAAGTTAGAGTTTGCATGTTGCAGCAGCAGTACTTTAACTAAAGCACCATTAGCCTTGAGTTTCCCCATAGTCAGGTCTGATTGCTCTGAATCAGGAGTCTACTTCTGGTCCAATCAGTGTGGTAAAGGGGCTGCAAAGAGCAAACCATGGTTATCTCTGTTCAAGAAATAGCCTCTCTCAGCAGGGGCTACAGTGGGGAAATTTTTCTTGGAAGGGGACCAAGAGCATGGCAGTTACCTTGACTTACCGTCTAATGCTATTGTGGGAAAAATCCCAATAGAACTCCACAATCTGAAATCTGCCTTCTAGTTACTTCCCTTCTTACTCCCAGTTCTTCTCTTTGCAGCAATAGTTAAGTCCCTTCTCAGCTGTCCTGTTTCCAGGGGTTCTCTTCTCCCATCTCCCTACCCTGCCACCCCCAGTTCTGACTTGGTTTCTTTGATGGCCTGGTCCCTGAAGCACAGGCTTTGAAGTTACCTGGACATCAGCTCAAATCCAACCATCTCCACATACTGGCCTTGTGATGATAAACACCTTCTCTCTCTGAATCCCAACCTCTTCATCTGTACAGTGGAGAAGGAGATACTTCTTATGGTTGTTGCTGTAAGTATTGACTGAGATCCGATGCCTGAAGCACCTAACACTGTGCCTGGTAGCAGTGTCTGTGATTTCTGTAGTGTTTGATGTTGTGATTTAGGCCTCTCACCATCCTGGTGGGGGCTTCCCAGGTGGCGCTAGTAAAGAATCTTCCTGCCAGTGCCGGAGACACAAGAGACATGGGTCCGATCCTTGGATCAGGAAGATCCTCTGGAGGAGGGCATGGCAACTCACTCTAGTATTCTTGCCTGGAGAGTCCCATGCACAGAGGAACCTGGTGGGCTGTAGTCCAAGGGGTTGCGAAGAGTCGGACACGACTGAATAAGTGAGCACAAGCACAGCCATTCTGGTCAGTGGCTCTGAATATGCTGCAGTTGGTTCAAATCCTGTGGGACTTGGATCTGAATACAATTCTACTGCAGCTGGTATTCAACTGACATCAGTACAGGGGACGTCTGCTTCTTGTGATGTTGGTACTGTGTTCATGCTCCTTTCCGCTGGTTAGCAGGCCCGCCAAACACTTGTTCTCAGCTTGACCCTCACACTGTCAGGGCAGTAGCTTTCTACCAACACACCATCACTCTTGGGACTTACCTGGTGGTCCAGTGGTTAAGAATCCACCTGCTGATGCAGGGGACATAGGTTATAGCTCTGGTCTGGGAAGATTTCACATACTGTATGGCAAATAAGCCCATGTACTGCAACTACTGAACCTGTGCTCTAGAGCCTGTGAGCTGTAACTGCTGAAGCCCACATGCCCTAGAACCCGTGCTCCACAACAAGAGAAGCCATTGAAATAAGAAGCTTGAGCACCGCAATGAAGAGTAGCCTCCCCTCGCTGCAACTAGAGAAAACCTGCTTGCAGCAACGAAGACCCAGCAGTCAATAAAAAAAAAAAATCCCTCTTTGTTCTGGGCCTTGACATCTCAGGGCACTGCCAACTGGGAGATGTTTTGGGGGAGCATGGAACATTCTCAAAGATCTTTGAAAGGATTTTATAGAACTATCATTCTTTGCCTTTCTTGGATTATGGGTCCTCTGGAGATTTTGATGAACATTCTGGATATTCTCTTTACAAAGATATCCAGGCACACATGGACAAAGAGTTTTGCTACTACCTGGAAGGCCTCCAGGGAGTCAGCCCTTGGCTGGCAGGTTGGGTGGGTACACGCCTGCCCTTCCTGGGGAGGGGTGGGCTCTCCCTGGAGAGGGTGCTCCAGGCAGCCTCCCCACCCGGTGGCCTCAGCAAAGTGAGGATGATTCAGGCATTTTTCTCATCAAGTTCAAATCAGCTGTGTGAACCCTAAGTGGGGCCTTCTCTCTGCCCTCCTAGTCATCTGTCTGAACAACCCTACAGATTTTGAACGTTAATCAGTGTCATTGGGAGTCTGCTGATGTTACATGCAACTTAATTGGTTCTTTAGAGGAAAGAGAGGCACCATCTAGAAGTGTAGGCTTGGGGGGCAGGAAGGCACAGAGGGAAGGGAAAATGACACTGAGCTGTGAAAAGATCAAGCATGCCCTTACCGCTTCTCCGAGATTGCAACCTGAGAGGAGCTTGCTTCTGCTGAGGGGGCTTAAAGAGGTTTTCCGAAGCACTGAGACAAGGCTGCCGCCTCCCCCTCCCCCACCTTTGTTTCTCTCCCTGCTTTTCCGCATGTGGAACCACATCCAGTGGGAAAGTAGGGGGGAAAGGGAGAGCCCATCCACTTGACTGTCAGAGCTGATCACTGCTGACCTTATCAAAGTGCAGAATCAATACTCTATCCTACCAGCAGCCCAGAAAAATCACAAGGAGTTTGAACCGAAGCAATTTGAAGTGCAGAATTGTCCTAAGCAGAAGACAGGCCGGTAAATGGTTGGGTCTATGAGTTCTCCCACATGCAGAGTCAGGTGAGGCCAGTAGCCTCACTAGAATTTTGGTGAAGGATGGGCACCTGGTGAGGGGAGAATCCACAGCAGTCTTTGTGCCCTGTGCCCCTTGCTGGCTGACCCTCTGGGCTCAGAGTGCTACCTGTGCTGGGAAGGAGGCTTGGGGGACTGGGGCACAGAATGCAGGGCAGTGACCTTGGCTCCCCAGGACCCTTTAGCAGGCTCTGGGGAAGGCCCTCTCCCTGCCAGACCCTGGAGCAGAGGCCTCTAGGGTCTACTGCACCCTTAGAAAAGCCATGCTGTGTCACCAGTTTAGTGCTAAGGGGCCTTCATGATGCTACCACCTCCCATTTTCCTCTCATTTCTTTCTCCTCTTTCTCTTTTCTTCAGTCTTGCTTTCTAGTCCTTGTCTCTTCCTACTTTGCCTCTTTTTGCAGGAGGGGGAAGACCAGAAGGAAGGAATGGAGTAGAAGCCATTGTGGGTGGAAGGGGAAAGGAGATAGATGAGGTCCCCGGTGCTCGCGGAAGTCTCTGCCTTCTTGCAGAATCCATATTCTGCAGGTCACTCTGTGCAGCAGGTTTGGGATTGGGGTGGGGGTTGGGAGTGCAGGCTCTCCAGGACACCAAATGCTATCTCCCTGGTGGCAGCTGGCCCGAGCTAGATGTCCTCCATCCCTTCCCTGGCCTTCTAACAACAAACCAGTGTCTTGAGTGTATTTCCCAAAGACATCAAGTCCTTAAACATGTCTCCATCTCTTGTTTCTGGCCATTCCTGCCATTTCAGAGCTCATAATGGCTGGAGCCAGCATGGTTCATGTGTCCTGGGCTGGCAGAACCATTAGACTTTACTGTACTACACACACTGGACAACAGTTGCCCACCCTGTCTCTCTCTTACTTGGCACTGACCTCCTCGAGGGCAGCAGTAGGTCTGATTTTCCTGGTGTCCCCAGAGCCCACTCCAGGAGACTACACAGAGCAGACTCCAAACCCTGGCATTTCCGAGGGACCAGAACTCATCAGGAAGGCAGGGCTACTTTCACCAGAATCCACATACAGGAGTCTAGGTCAGCCCTTTTGTGGCCTCATGGCTTTGTTGTTGAGCAAGAACATGGACAGCAGGGCTGGCTACCTTGCCAGCCTCATGACACTCATGTGTTTTCATTCCTTTGCATGTTCAGTGGCCTCTGCCTGGAAAGCATCCTACAAATGCAGAATTAATTGCTCTCTTTTCTGAGTTCCCAAAGGATGTTGTACTCCAGGTTTTTAGAGCACTGATCACATTGTGCTTTATTGGTTGTTTGCATGACTGTCTCCTCCTACGTAGGCATTCATCCCACAAATACTCATGGAGCATCTTTGGTGTGAGGATATGTGAGGAACAGCCCAGGCAGGGCTCTGGCCCTCATGGAGCCAAGTGGGAGGATGAATGGCCATGAGAGTGCCAGGTGTAGAGTAAGCCCACTTCAAGTGTTCATTGAATGGAAATGAGGGTGTGGTATTTGGAGAGGCTGGATGGAGAAGGGGGCCAGGAACACAAGAGGGAAGCACATTTAGGGAGACGATGTTTCATTGTTATCATCCAGAAATTAGTAGTGGGAGGGGAGAAAAGGGAGCAGAAACAAGGAAATCTTATCGGCTGAGATGGGCTGGGGAGGGAGTCCAGCAGGTTAGGCTGCTGCAAGGACAGCATTAATCAGGAGCCTCTGCTCTATGGGGTTCACCCAATGGTGTGGCTGCAAGGGTTCTGCCAGCCCTTTAAACCAGCCACCACTACCACCACTATGCCACCACCCAGGTCTTCAGATACTGGGGATGGAGAATGGTTATCAGGAGGGTATACATGAAGCAGCAGGGGCAAGTGGGCCTGGTGCCAATTTTGTTAATTGAGGGGAGTGTAATGCACCTGATTTTTTAATATCACATTGACAAATGGAGGGAAACCATCCCTGAGCAAACAATAAAACAGCAAGGATGAAGCATCACTGGTTTGCATCCTCGCCTTGAGGGAAGGAGAAAGTAAGGTGGGGGACAGATGGGAGTGGTACCCTGGGCCTCTTAGGTCCTTGGCATGCAGAACCCATGCCTATGACTGGTGTTGGAACGAGGCTTCCAGCTCCCTGTGCAGCTTAACACACCCAGCGGCAGGTGAGGCTGCCAGCCTGCCAGGTGTCAGGGTCTCTTGACAGAGCAGCTGGGAGTCAGCCCCATTGGAGCAGAGGATCACTGGTGCCTGACCTTTCTTCCCAGCAAATGCCTTCCCACACAACTGGGCATCTGAGGCCTGGGCATCCTGGGAAATTCTCGGTGCCCTAGAAACTCATCAACCCGCAGGCAGGGAGCAGATACGAACACAGCAGCACCAGCCGCAGATGGCCATATCTTCTAAATAAGCATTTCATTAGTTTGGAACCTGGGGAAAACACGGTTCAAGATATAGAGAAAAATAAATGAGTAAGGAGAGCCTGATTTTAAATCCTGCTAGTTATGTTCAGCACGTCCATAAAAGTAAGCAGAGCTCTCTTTTTAAAGGGGCCACTGTTAATTAGCTGAGGCGCCATTCAAGCACTTTGTCTAGTTGCAGCGTGGTTATGCCATGCTGGGGAGGAGGCATACGGTTCCACATATCCTTTTAATGCCAGCTCCTGTCAGGCGGAAATTGGCTCCTTCACTCTGTAACTGTGCTTTATGGAGGAGTGGAGCGGGAGTAGCAGGCTGGGTGCTTACACTTGCTGCCTGCCCCCCGGAAGGCCAGTTCTTCCTCATCCCTCCTTCCTGAGGTTGGTGCTCCATCCCTATCCAAGTGGACACCCGAATCCATTTCTGCAAGCTGTGTGTTCTGTTTCTCTTTCTCTTTAGCCAATAAGTGATGCCTTGGGGGTGCTTTTCATCTTCTTTAACCTCTGATGGCTTGTTCTGATTCTTCATGCTTCCTGGGGATAGCAGGAGTCCTGCTGCCCTCTCCTCCAAGACCAGGAGTCTAGCCTCATCTCCTCTTGCCTCCCCAACAGGCTTGTCCTGCCCGAGGAGGGGTTTAGACTGGGGTTCACAAAACCTCCAGAATGCCACCGCCATAAGACATTTTAGCAGGTGGCAGGAGATGTGTGGGGTACCTGAGACCTGGGTTTGAGTCCTAAGCTGCACTGCTGATAACCTTGCTGAACCCCAGTCCCCCATCTGCAGGTTGGGGACAGGAGGCTGTGCTGTGGGGAGGGATGATGGCTGCAGAGCTCCCAGGCATCTTTCTACCTGCCTCTTTCAAGATTCATGTGCTTGGGTTTATATTAGGTTGAGATCAGGTGACCTTGCAAAAAGCCAGAGAATTTATTTTTAGGCTGATCCTGGGTGCCAAGGGTCCTGGTTTCTGAGTAAGTCTGATTGGTTTGGATATTCTGAAATGCTCTTGGATGGACCTCATGGATCCTCATTAGTATGATAGCTTTTTAACACCTACTTGTGTAATCACTGAAGTATTATATTCTTTATGTTCTGTAATTTTAAAAAGTGTTTTAAATTAATAATTTGTTGTGATAGTTTAACACAATTAACCGTGTTGTGATAGTTTCAGGTGAACAGCAAAAGGGCTCAGCCATACATATACATGTATCCATTCTCCCCTAAACTCCCCTTCCATCCAGGCTGCCACATAAGATTGAGCAGAGTTTCATGTGTTATACAGTAGATCCTTGTTGGTTACCCATTTTAAATATAGCAGTGTGTTCATGTCCATCCCAAACTCCCTAACTATCCCTTCCCCCACCGTTCTCCAATTTTTATCATGGCACTATGAGCAGATATTATTATTCCCATTTGATGGATAAAGAAACCGAGACTCAGAGAGGTTAATAATGGGTCCAAAATATCACATTTGATAAGTGTGAGAGCTGAGTTTCAACTGGCCTGCTGACTTTCAATTCTATCCTTCCACCATGCATTGCTGTCTGCAGAAATCAAAGAATCCAAGTTGAGCAATTCCCTAGAGTAGTGCTGTCCACTAAAAAGTTTTCTGTGACAATGGAAAAATCCTACTCTGCTGTGTCCAACATGATAACCGTTAGCCACTTGAAATGCGGCCAATGTGACAGAATTGAGTTTTACATTTTATTTCATTTTAATTTCTAAATTTAAATAGCTCATGTGGGTAGTGGTTGCCATATCAGACACTGCGGTGCTAGAGTTTGTATTTTGCTAATGCGAGTCCTCAGGAGACCCAAAGGGCTTGTAGCCAGTGGCTCCCACTCAAGCTCCTCCCACTTTCCCACCCATGTAGGCACATTGAGTGACTACCTTCCTATAGTTCTGTATTAAATTGTATGCCACCTTCTGCCCATAAGGGTATGACCCAGGCCCTGGGGGCTTTTGTCGGACTGGATGGTTCTCCATCTGGTAATTTCTTTTCCCAGCTTCCCTTTAACCTCTGGTTTCTGATCTTCAATCTCTGTCTCCAGTTTGCTGGGTCAGTTCTATCTGTAGCTATGATTGGCAATCCTATTAGTTTTCTAAGTCACTGGATCTGGAGTACACAGGCTCTTTTTACATTCATGGCAATTTGAGCATCACATTTCTTTTTCTTTCTCTTTGGAATATCTTTTATTTAAATTATAGAAGTAGTGCTTGTTGATAATAGAAAATGTAGAAAATATGGGGAAAGGTAAGTAAAAACTGGGAGCAATGCCAGTATTCAGACATTACCACTTTTATAATTTGAGATTTTTTTTCTATCAGATACATGTAGTTTTAACATAAGGAAGATTCCATTGGTAATCTCAGTTTTTATTTACCAATAGATCATGAATATTTTATCATCAAATATACTTCAAAAACATAATTTTAAACAAGTGTAAAGTATTTTCTTGTGTGAATATATTCAAGCTTATGTAACCATATTTCAGTGGAATATTCAGGTTATTACCAATGTTTTGCTATTTTAGGTAGCATGAATGAACATCTATACAGCTGATTCAGATAATTTCTTGTGTATACTTGTAATCAGTTCAATGGAGCAGACTTTTAAATTGCAGTTGAGAGGTCAAAGGAGATGTGTCTTTTAATCCTCTCACTTCTTGAGTGGCATCTGGCTTCCCCCTGAGTAAGTGTCCCAAGAGATCCAAGTTGAAGTTGTATGGCCTTTTCTGACCTAAGCTGGGAGTCATAGAGCACCACTTGTACCATACCCTACTGGTTGAAGCACTCATATGTTTGTGCAGATTTATGTGGAGGTGACTGACTCTAATTTTTAATGAGAGAGATGTCAAAGATTTGGGGCCATTTTAAAAAACTGTCAAAAGATAGTGTACATGTATGTATGGTTTGCAGGGTATTAGTGACATATCACCACCAGTGGCATTCAAGTGTTTTAAGGGACATGTATCTGAGAAGGTGTTTAAAGACATCACTGGATAGATATGTGATCAACCTTGCGTTGGGTTGATGCACATGTGAATGTAAGTGACCATGAACAGGCCAGAGATTTATTAGTCAATGTGAACAGCAGTCAGGAGTCCAGATTCTGGGGTTAGAGCCCAGCCAAGTAAGACTGGACAGCATGGATCAGGGAATCTTCTGTGGACCTTTCCAGAATACATATGGTCAGAGTGAGGAAGTGGTTTTGGCATATCCGTTTTGAAACAATTCTCTGACAATTATGATGCTGCCCTCCCCAAAGAGCCTTGGTTTACAAGGTGTTTTATTTTGCATCTCTCATCTTAGTTGATTCTTGCAAAAGGCAAGGCAGGTGTTGGTACTCCTGTTTCACAGAGAATGAATCTGAAGCACAGAGAGGTTAAGTCACTAGACAGACAGACTCACACTAAACCAAGAATTTCTGACTCTTCAGCAGGTTCCTTTCTGTGAAGACATCCTGGCCACAACCTTCACTGTGTCATTCTTTGTGTGTGTGGGTCGTTTTTTTTTTTCGGATGCACTGGGTCTTCATTACTGTGTGAAGGCATTCTCTAGTTGCAGTAAGCAGGGCTACTGTTTGTTGTGGTGCATGGACTTCTCATTGTGGTGGCTTCTCTTGTTCCAGAGCACAGGTTCTACGTACACAGGCTTTGGTAGTTGTGGCTCGTGGGGTCAGTAGTTGCAGCTCTCAGGCTCTAGAACATGGGCTTTGTAGTAGTGGCACATGGGCTTAGTTGCCCTGTAACATGTGAGAACTTTCCAGACCAGGGATTGAACACATGTCCCCTGCATTGGCAGGATTCTTTACCACTGAGCCACCAGGGAAGTCCCACTGTGGCATCCTTGAGGCTGGGACTGGCATATGTTTGGTTGAACTGTGTTGGTAGCTTTATGGCCCAGAGGGTCTGGGACAGGGAGACTCTGGGGCTTGGACCTTCTGTGTGCACAGGAACATTATCCTTCTGATTAGTTTGCAAGTTTCAGCTGATTTGGGTTGTGAAGGTGACAGCTCTGCTGGTGGGAATGCTGAGGCCATTAAGGATGCACAGCACATCTCCAACCATAACAGCCAGGCTCCATGCCTCCAAATGTAGGTTGGTGGTGGAAAAAACAACAAAACAAACCTTTATTTTACATTTCAAAGTGCTTCTGGGGGAGGAAGGCTGGCCTGCTGCTTGGAAGTGAGTTAATCTGGCAGGAGCCAACTTTTAAAGACCAGGATGTATCTTTTTGATAGAAAGGACAAGGGAAAATCTGGAGTGACAGACTTCGTCCTCAGCCAGCCAGAATAGTGACTGCTAAAAGAGTGCCCCCAGGCCCACAGCCCTTTGATGACAATTGACAGTATAATCTCTTCACGTGGGAACAGACAAGTGAAGGTGAGAACCACAACTTGTAAGAGTTAAGAGACCTCCTAGTTTGCTCCCATGATTGACAACATAAACGCCAGGCTCTGAGAGAAGAGACTTGTCTGGAGTCACTCAGTGCATCAGCGGCAGCAACTGAATTAGAACCCAGGGGTCCTCCTGTTCAGCTTGGGCTTGTGCCATCACGCCACCTTGCAGCTCCCTGGAACAGGGGACCCAGAATGCAAATAGGAGCTAGGCATTTTCTCACTTCTAATGTGACAAGTTTTCAGGTTTGAACCTCTTTTTAATCCCATCCCACCCCTCTTCCATTGGTGGGAGGATGAGCTGTTAGTTAAAACAGGATGCCTTACAGTTGGTCTGGTGAGCTTTGAGTGCTTAGAGAAACACGAACCCATTTTCCTGCCGCATAGCTAAAATGACCTCTGTTTGTAATGTCCCAAGGTTCTCAGTTAGAATGGAAAGCAATAAACGATTATTGGCCATATATATTTCCAGTTTTGTATTCCTGATGAATCTGAATCACCAAGCAGATCTTCTGATAGTGCTAGAGGGACAGGTTAGTTTGCTGGCTGGAGGGGGATTGTGAAATACGTAAGCAGTGAACACTGCCTGGAGAAGACTTACTTATTTGGGAATTTTTACGTAAACCGTGTGCTTCTAGATGTTCAAGCTGGATTTAGAAAAGGCAGAGGAACCAGAGGTCAAATTGCCAACATCCACTGGATCATCGAAAAGGCAAGAAAGTTCCAGAAAAACATCTACTACTTTATTGACTATGCCAAAGCCTTTGACTGTGTGGATCACAACAAACTGTGGAAAATTCTTAGAGAGATGGGAATACCAGTCCACTTGACCTGTCTCTTGAGAAATCTGTATGCAGGTCAAGAAGCAACAGTTAGGACTGGACATGGAACAACAGACTGGTTCCAAATAGGAAAAGGAGTACGTCAAGGCTGTATATTGTCACCTTGCTTAGTTAACTTCTATGCAGAGTACATTATGAGAAACGCTGGGCTGGAAGAAACACAAGCTGAAATCAAGATTGCCGGGAGAAATATCAATAACCTCAGATATGCAGAGGATACCACTCTTATGGCAGAAAGTGAGAAAGAACTAAAGAGCCTCATGATGAAAGTGAAAGAGGAGAGTGAAAAAATTGGCTTAAAACTCAACATTCAGAAAACTAAGATCATGGTATCTGGTCCCATCACTTCATGGCAAATAGAAGGGGAGACAATGGAAACAGTGAGAGACTTTTTTGGGGGGGATCCAAAATCACTGCAGATGGTGACTGCAGTCATGAAATTAAAAGATGCTTGCTTCTTGGAAGAAAATCTATGACCAACATAGACAGCATATTAAAAAGTAGAGACATTACTTTGCCAACAAAGATCCATCTAGTCAAAGCTATGGTTTTTCTAGTAGTCACGTATGGATGTGAGAGTTGAACTATAAAGAAAGTTGAGCGCCAAAGAATTGATGCTTTTGAACTGTGGTGTTGGAGAAGACTCTTGAGAATCTCTTGGACTGCAAAGAGATCAAACCAGTCAATCCTAAAGGAAATTAGTCCTGAATATTCATTGGAAGGACTGATGCCAAAGCCGATACTTTAGCCACCTGATCTGAAGAACCGACTCATTGGACAAGACCCTGATACTGGGAAAGATTGAAGGCAGGAGGAGAAGGGGACATCAGAGGATGAGATGGTTGGATGACATCACTGACTCGATGGACATAAGTTTGAGCAAGCTCCAGGAGTTGGTGATGGACAGGGAAGCCTGGCGTGCTGCAGTCCATGGGGTCACAATGAGTTGGACATGACTGAGTGACTGAACTGAACTGATGGGCCATCAGTAATAGAAAGGCATCAAGAACCTAAAGTGAGACGGAAGGAGAGAACCACTGAAGGATGGACATGGCAGGGAGCAGCAGTACCAAAGACCTCCACTGAAAGTGAAAGTCGCTCAGTTGTGTCTGACTTTTTGTGACCCCCTGGACTATACAGTCCATGGAATTCTCCAGGCCAGAATACTGGAGTGGGTAGCTGTTTCTTTCTCCAGGGGATCTTCCCAACCTAAGAACTGAACTGAGGTCTCCTGCGTTGTAGATGGACCTCCATTGCCTAGTTCAAAATTTTGTAGGTTTAACTCTTACTGTTATGCTTGGTTATATCCGTGGGATTTCTCACAGGCACTTTGGCCATTAGGCTTTTAGGTCAATGCTCAGAGAATCTGAGCATTTCCTTTGGTCTAAGATAGTATTTTCCGTGTTTGTGTTCTAAGAATCTGATATCAAGCAGAACTACTCTCTGGAAAGATTCTCTGAAGACCTCTAGACAAGTCCCTTCATTAGACAGGTGAGATACTTAGAGGCTCTGTGACCTCTTCCAACCAGCCCATAGGGCATTGAGACTGAGACGTGCCTTGCTTTTATCTCCTTCTTTTACTAAAAAAAAAAACAAAACAAGAAGCAATCAGTGCCACAAACTGCTGTCAGTGGTTATTAATTGGGATTTGAAGTTATGGCCTTGGTTTCTAGCATCCCTGAATTGGATGCTACATTTTGGTATAAGGTAAAAATGTCTCATCTTTCCTGGATTAATGATCAGGTGTGTTCTAAGGTATATTCACTCTGAATGGATATTTCCTGGACAGGTGCATTACCTGGTGGACCAAAGGAGTGAGTGGAAGAGGGAAGGAAGAAGAGAAAGAGGCTAAACCAGGCAGATTAGATGAAGATAAGGATAATTTTTACAGTTCCTGTTCCCAAAGGAAGTTCTCTGTGAGTGGGATATTCTGCTCAGAGGGAGAGTCCAACCTGTCCACTCATTCTCATGCCTTATCATCTGGCACCTTTGATAGAGACCAACAATAATAGTTCACATTTACTTAGCACACATTGCCAAGAAACTCAAAAACATATTATAAATGTCATGTGCTGTGACAGACACTATTATCCTATGAGAGATATTACAACAAATCATTCAATAATTAATTTACAAATACCAGAAAACCAGAGGATACTGGATGAAAACCAGCGTGATTGTGCAGGGGACCAATCACATCAGACCAATTTAATTTCCTCCAATGTCAGAATGACGGGTCTGGAAGATAAGGCAAAAGCAATAGATGTAAAATATCCTGACTTCAGTAAGCCCTTTAGCTCTGTTCCATATGATGTCCTCATAAACATGCTAGGAAAATATGGTGTAGCCTCTGCTATTATTATTTAGTTTTGATTTATCACGGCTCCGTTTCCCTAAAGAGTTGGAGTGGAGTTCTCTGTAGAAAAATGTCTGCCTCCTTGGAGAGCACTGGGAGGCCCTGGCTCAGGACCCAGGCTTGAAATGAGTCTGCTTCAGAAATATTATTACAGAGATAATTCATGATGACATACACACTTGAACATTTACAAAATGCTTTGCATTGGATCTCAAACCTGACTCTTTTGATTCCAAACACAGATCACTTCCTGCTCTCCCACAACTGCCTTTAAAGGAACTATTCACTCAGCCATCCCAGAGGAAGTCTGGCTCCTTCTGGGACAGTGATGAGGAGGTCTTAGAATAGTAATACTTAATAGTGGAGGCAGGCAAGCTGCTCTTCTGAGGACAGCCAGCCCTGTGGCCTGCAGGCCCTTTGCATAGTGGTTCTCTTCTAAAGGAGTGGTGGGTGGGCCTGCTGGTGAACCCAAACAGATATGGTGCTGGGCATTTGGCTCAGATGAGGGCAGAGTGACTAGGATAGAGAAGACTCTCCATTCTCAGAGTGAAAATGGAAGATTTCATAAATCTCTGAAAGGCCCAACAGCTAACAGGGCCCAATGGGCCTACAGAAACCTCCTGAACTGGTTGCTAGAAATGCTACCTGAGCCTGCTGACCGGTGGGGTGGGGTAGGAGAGGACTGCCTCTCTGCTCTGTAAGAGGAGACCTGAATTTAGTAAACAACCAGAACAAGTGGCTTTTACTGCGGTAGAGCTAAATAACGAGGCAGAACTTCAGTAGAAAAGAAAGAAGAACTCTAGAGGAAAATAGAGAAAACATTGATTTTCTAAAACAACAAAGAGCAATTGCTGGATTAAAAAAATTGATAGGCAAACTGTAAAAGAGAATGGTCACTGCTGAGAACCAAATTCATGTTCTGGATGAATATGGGAGAAATGGCTCACAAACAAAATAAAACCACAAAGATGTTGAAATCAGGAGCAAAAAAGCGAAGAAATACAGAAACCAATATATAAAAACAAACAAACCAACCAGGCACTCTAGAAGGGTAGATGGAGAAATAATAATCAAAGAAATCACAGAAAAAAGCATTTCTTGATTGAAAAAAGATGGTCTTGAGTGTGGAAGGGCTCACAGATGGTTCCAGGACAGTTGCAAATAGAAGTACCCTAAAACATCATCAGGGGGCATTACTGAGCCCTGAAGGGGGAAAAAAAAAAACAAACCACTTTACAAGCTATTGATGGAAAAAGTGGGTTATTTTCAAAGGAAAGAACTTTATTTTTTTTAAATTTTAAACTCATACTTTATTTTTTTCCCAAAGGAAAGAACTTTATTGTTATTTTTTAATTGTAGGAAAACTGCTTTACAATGTTGTGTTGGTTTCTGCTGTATAACAATGAGAATCAGTCATAATTACATATATGGGGGTGTGGTTAATCACTAAGTCATGTCGGACTCTTGTAACCCATGGATTGTAGCCTGCCAGGCTCCTCTGTCCATGGAATTTCCCAGGCAAGAATACTGGGGTGTGTTGCTATTTCTTTCTCCAGAGGATCTTCCCCACCCAAGGATCAAATCCAAGTCTCCTGCATTGCAGTGGATTATTTACCCCTGAGCCAACAGTGATACTCAATTATATGAATATCCCTTCCCTCTTGATCTTCCCTTCCCTCCCCCACCCCATCCTTCTAGGTCATCACAGTCTAAAGGAAAGAACTTTAGACTTATTCACAAACAGAAACCAGAAGACTGTGGAACAATATTTACTCACATTGAAAGAAAAAAATTATGATCTGAGAATTCTATTCCCAGTGAAGGTAATTATCACCTCTCAGGGCATTTGTGGACACACAAGGTACCAGCGAGCATCCCACCCACATTCTACATGCAAGGTCAAAAAATTGGAAAGGAAGATAAAGATTATTGCAGCCACTTCTCTCCTCCCCATCCATCATATCTATTTTTTCTTCTGGTGTATTCCTGGTGCGATAAAAGCAGGGATCATAAGGGCAGGGAGTGGAGAGAAAGTCAGAAAGGCTGTGAAAACCACTATATGAGATGTAATGCTTATTCACATTTGGAAGCGTTTACTGAAGAATCAAGTTGGCTGTAATAAACATGATCCCAGGTCTGTATGAGAGGTCCTGGGGAAACCAATTTGGTAGCGGTGAGATTTCCCAATGGGAGAAATGAGACAGCACTGCGTAGCTGGAGGTCCCTGAGAAGTTCCTGCCTATGGTTGCCTAACTTAGCAAATAAAAATAAAAGACAACCTGTTAAATTTTAATTCATGTAAACAATGACTTTTTTTTTTTAGTATAAGTATGTCCCCCTAGTGTCTCAGATGATAAAGAATCCACCTGCAATATGGGAGACCCAGGTTCAATCCCTGGGTCAGGAAGATCCCCTGGAGAAGGGAAAGGCAACCCACTTCTGTATTCTTGCCTGGAGAATCTCATGGACAGAGGAGCCTGGCAGGCTACAGTCCATGGGGTCACAAAGAGTTGGACTGACGTGACTGAGCGACTAACACACACTAATATTGCGTGAACACATTGTGTTCTACCTGGCAACTCTGTTCTTACCTACATGCTTAACCTGGACCCATAGAGAACTACAGTTGTCAGGGGGCTTGGGACATGGGCCCTAGATTGATACTTGAGACCAGAGTTTCAGTGGAAGGAAAAAAAAATGAAAACTTTGAAGTGAAAGATGGAGTGAGTGACAACGTGGAAGCCAGAGGAACAGTTTCTGAAAGCTAGCTTGTCTCTGTAGAGATGTGAAATGTATTTGACTGGGTCTTTGCCTTTGTGGCATTTAGAATCTCATTATAAAGAGAGAGAGAGAGAGAGTGTATGTGTGTGTGTGTGTCTGTGTATGTGATAATAAAGCCGAGTTCTCATTGAGCATTTCCTACATCAGGTATTATGTTAAGCGCTTTTGCCCATTTATTCTTCAGAACAATGGCCCCCATTTTACAGATGTGGAAAAAGGTGCAAAGAGCTTAAGTCATTTGCTTAGAGTCATACAGCCAGCAAGTGCAGAGTCAGGATTGAACCCAGGGTGGCCTGAGCCTGGCAGCAGGCTCAGGGGCAGCGGCAGGGGCAGCCTGCCCCTGCCCTCTATGCCATGTTACCTCACAGCAAACAAAAACCAAAAACAAGCAAAACAAAGCAAACAAACAAAATGCCGTATGCAGGCACTGAGGCACTGGAGGTGGTCAAGGAGAGATCAGTGTGGGCCAGATCAACGAGGGAACCTTCTTGGGTAAAGAAACTCTGAAACTGGGTTCTCACTGGTGGGTTTGGACTTGGGATGGTGAAAGGAGTGAGTGATGAGACCATCAGCCTGGGCTAGTGGAAGGAGGGAAGCTGGTGGGGTGGGCTGCAAGGGTAAGAATGGGGAGGGAGTTCAGAAGAGACAGAAGTGTTGAGTCAGCCTAGCAGGAGAGTGTTTGTGTCCATTTTGACTCACAGAGTGACCAAGAGGGAGATGTACCATAAGGCCAAAGAGGAGGGCAGGGGCCATGTCACCTGATGGGTGAGGGGATCGGTGAATTGTCCAGTTTTGACAATTTATGGGCAGGGGTGTGGTTGACTTACAATTTTCTGTCAGCTTTTAGTCTTTCTCTTAAGGTCAGTGGGAAGCCATGAAAGGGAGTGGAGGAGGCGGGTTAAGATGAGGAGTGGAGGGGTGGGTTCCAGCAATGTTTAGAAGGTAACTAGACAGGACATGGTGATAGAGATGGATGTGGGCAGGGGAGGATGGGAGCACGATGAGCAGGGTCGCAGGGCATTGCCCTGGGGTGGAGGGAATCCAGCAAGCGGTCTGGAATGGGGGCAAATGGAGTAGCTTTGCTGATATTGATGCTGGGGAAGCTGTTACCCCCAGGAAAGGAGGGAATGTGGTGCCTCTTCCTGTTTAGGGCACAGACAGATGGTGGGTTAGACATGGCTCCATGCCAGTCTTGAGAGTCCACTTACAGCAGCGACAGGCAGTGACGGCTTGCACTGGGTGCCTTGGGATCTCCCGGCCAGCCCCAGAGCCTGTCATTGGATCTCCCCAGAGGCTTTTCCCTCTCCCTGGTCATGCAGAAGCCAAGCTGAGACCTGACATGGACCAGGCTAGTTGAGGACCGGCTGCTTTGAGGGCAACGTGTGTGACACTATGCCTCTCAGGCAGTGTCTGCCCCACTGGTTTTACATAAAACCCACACAGCCTTCCAGATCACCCACCACCATGAGCCCAGCACTGTCTTCAATGCAGAGTACGGGCAAGCCAAGCCATCGCTGTGCAAGGCGATGGAAATAAAATGTGTAATTGTGCTCCAAGACACCTTAATTGTTTATTAATTACTCCATAAATCATAATGACACCTGTGTTTGTGCTCCTGTTAATTCGCTCTCATAAGGTGGGGGATGGAAGCTCACAGCCAAAGAATAGCTGGGCTCATAGCTGTGGGATGGAGGGACCCAAAATGGACACCAGGGCTCGGGGTGCTTCTCCCCTGCAGTTGGCCTCAGCTCCATTACCATCCACTTCTAACCAAGACTAGCCCTGGAAGGGGCTGCTAATAATTGGTACTATTAACACTCATTAAAGGAGCCCCGGTGGTGCAGGGGTGGGGCCAAGTGCTTCATCTCTTCCATCCAGAGGACAGTGGAGAGAGGGGTAACTGTATTACTCATTTTACAGGTGAGAAACTGAGGCTCAGAGATTTTTTTTTTTTTTGTAAATCCCAAGGTTGCACAGCTGGTTACATGTCTTTGCCAGAGTTTGAACCTGTGTTTGAATGACTCCCAAATGATGTAGCCCTTGTGGGAGAGTCAGAGAACAGCCTGGGGACGAGGAGGGAGCTTTCCTGTTAATTATCCTTGGCGTCTCATATGTGTCTTTCACATTTATCCAAGGAAAAACAAGCTGTTTTCTAAATAATAACACCCTTAATGTTTCTTGAGGATCATATCTAAAATGGAAACAATTTATCTGGGGGTTTTGGTCAGGATGTTCTGGTGCCCTGCCGCTTAGACTGGCCACTGCTGGCATCCCCCTCTAACTGACCTCCATCCCAGACAGTCACCCGCCCTGTCCCTCGGAGCCCCTTCTCTGCCCGCATCTGTTGGCAGCCATCAGCTACTGAGTGCCGGCCCTGGAGAGCACGCCATTGCTCCAGATGGCTAATAGAACTTTATTGCCGCAATTATTCTTAATGTGACCATTCCAGAGCCCCTGTCTGGAAGCTCAGTTCCCGAGAAGGGGTGGCTGTCCCTGGATGCAGGGAGCAGGGCCACTTGCATCTAGCCCTCTCTCTGGGACCTGACAGCGCACTTCTGTGGGTGCCACAAACTGGCTCACTAGAAGATAAGTAATGCCATAAAACCCAGTGTGAAGCTAATCCGTTTCCCCTGGGTTGAGATCAGGACTCTGAGGGGAGGGAGGTGTGCTCCAGGCAGTGGCCGGCTGTCCGCTCTGAGTCCTGCGTGCTGTGGAAGAAGGGAGCTTTGCCAGGGCTGCAGGGAGAGGTGAGGGGGAGAGGCCACCCCGCTCCTACCCCCCTCAGTCTGGCTCCTGCCTTGGACCTCAACTGCAAGAGACCTTCCCTGACCAGCCAGTCCTGTTACTCTTTCTCTCAACCTGTTTTTGTCCTCCCAAGCACTTTTCTCCATTTGTGATGATAAACTTATTTATGGATCTATTTGTTTAATGTCTCTCTCAGACCTGAGACTATGGAGGGGTGATATTTGTTCTATGTGGCCGTATTCCAGGTGTCAGCACAGTGCCTAGCACATAACAAATCCCCAATAAATATTTGTTGAGTGAACAAAACAAATGAATGAATATTATTATAGAGTGATGGTCTCTCTCTCCTCAAGAACAGTTCTCTCAGGCTCTATTCAGAGGTGTCTCAGGATGGGCTTGGTAGTTGGTGATTTGGGTTTGGAAGGAGGAAAGAAGGACCCCAGATGCTTTCAGAGGTCAACAGAACAGATTCTGAGTCTTGAAGCCTGGATGTCCATTTCTGTGCTGGGCACATGGAGGATACTGCACACTTACACAATAAGTGAATGAGACAAGATTAGAAAGGCTGGAATGTTTCTGCAGATGACAAAGTAGGTGAGGCTGGGAGAAGAGTTGCTAGAGCCTGCCAGAAAGAGAGTGGAAGAGTTTGATCTCTGCTCCCATGCTCATGAGGTCATTTCACACCTCAGGAAGTAGAGCATTCGACTCCCAACTCGCCTTCTTCCTCCTATGCTCTGGCCTGAGGTGATTGGCTAATGGCTCAGAAACATACAAAAGGAAGCAGCCAGGGCACCCAGCCATGGCTCTGGGCTCCAGGTGTGGTGGGACTGGACAAAAACATGGGTCAGTACCGGGGTTTGGAGAGGGAAACCCAGAGTCTTGGAGGAGCCATCTGCAGAACTACCCTCCCTCCCGAAAAGGAACTTACAGGGAGCTTAGGAGCAGGAAAGCTTCCTCCATCTGCTGGACCACTCTTCCACTGGGGCTAGCTGCATCTATGGACTGTCTGGTCTCTGAGGGCAGGGCCCCAGATGGGCAGGAGCCTACTGGGAGTCTAACGAACACAGGTGGGAGTGGCCACACACAGAGGATGTGTGGCCTACAGAGAAGGGCTTGGGGAGCTTGCCAGGCTAGGTTCTGGTGTATTTCATCACCGTGGCTGCTGTGGGGGAGGAGAAGTCCTAAGAGGCGGAGTGGTGCTCGACTTTGAGGAGGGCCCTGAGAGAAGCCTGGGTGACCAGAGGGTTGGGGGAACTTGGGGAGGGAGGCAGACTGCGAGGATGGGTTGGAGGAGGAACCACAGGGGCTCAGGGGAAAGGAGGCAGAGATGATTCCTTAAAAGGAGGCCTGTTGTACTTGAGGAAGGACTGTAGAGATGGACTGTGATTCTAGAGGCTTGGAACTGGCAGTCCTCCCTGCAGGCTGGAAATGCAGGGCCATGAAGATGAAGGTATGAAGCTGCACTGAGGACTGAGGGGATAAGGAGGTGGTGGGAGCCTGCATCTAGGAGGAAGGGGGATGTGAACTAAGGTCACAAATTCAGAAGCCCCAAAAAATCCTACAATAAAATCCTAGACATTTGGTTTATTAAAACTGAGGAAGGATGTTGTGGTTATTTGAACTTATTATGGATTCACTGAATTTTGTCAATTAACCCTTATTCTGGCCAGAGCTAGTTGTTCCATCTTCCAGATAGATGTGTGCTGTGTGCTTAGTTGCTCAGTTGTGCCCTACTCTTTGTGACCCCATAGTCTGTAGCCCGCCAGGCTCCTTTGTCCATGGGGATTCTCCAGGCAAGACTATTACATCAGGAGAAATGACATACCTACATGACTCTGTCTTGAGCAAGTCAGAGATCTTGCCATCTCCTGTTGCATCTGTGATTAAGATGATAAAATGTATGCTGCATGTAAATGTATCATTGAAGAAGCCATGATGGTTGAAACAGGGTAGAGGCAAAGTTAAGGCGAGCATATAACTCATCATCTAAATGGACTCACTTTTGAAAGAGGAAGAGTCAGCTCGTCCTCTGCAAAGCAGACACTGAGAAGGAATTAGGAGGGCAAACGTTTATTGGTGAGGAACACCTGTGAAAGAAGACAGGAGGAGGAAGTAGGGTTGGATAGAAGGAGCTGGGAAGCCATCATGCAGACCTGCCAGAGTCTGTCAGTACAACAGGGAGACATAATGACCATTAGAGGGGTTCTGTGTGGGGTGGAGATGGCTAGGTCCTGCCTGGCTCAGTTATCAGTTGGGCTGACTTGGGCTCAAAAGCTGAAGTGGTCTTGAGGATGTAAGAGATACAGGCTGTCGGCAACCATACTCCTCGCAGGGGGACAGTGCATCCTTCTGTGAGTGGGCATCTGAGGAGCACGCCTCTTGTGTCTGGCTCAAACAACTGGTATGATTGTACTGGGACCATGGGAGTACACCAGGCCCATCCCTCCAAAACCAGGACATCGGCTATTGTAACTTCTATAGGATTCTGTCTTTAATTCTAACTTATTCTATCCTAGTCTTTCCTGTTAATTTCTTTTTCTGTCTTGAATAAACTAACATGCACTGAGCACTTATTTACATGCCAACCATGAGCTGAGCACTTTATATGAATCCATTTATTTACTTCTAACAACCTCATGACATAGTGCATTATAATTACTATATATTATACTTATTATTTATTATAAAAATACCTGTATATAATATATAGCTATATATTCATATAGTACAGTTATATACTTATATAATTCTAATATACTAATATTATAATATCACTCATTGTACAGGTGAGGGAACTGACCTATACATAGGAGGTTATGTGGCTTGTATCAGGGTCATATGTCATGTAAGTGGCAGGGCTGGGCCACAGAAGTTTGCTTCTAGGGCTAGAACTCTTAAATGCTTTGCTAGTTGTAACATTTAGAGCTAGCAGGGACTATTGTTGTGTTTAGTGGCTAAGTCATGTCTGACTTTTTTTTGACCCCAGGCTCTTCTGTCAATGGGATTTGTCAGGAATACTAGAGTGGGTTGCCATTTCCTCCTCTGGGGGATCTTCCTGACCCAGGGATTGAACCCAAGTCTCTTGTGTCTCCTGCATTAGCAGGCTGATGCTTTACTGCTGAGCCACCTGGGAAGCCCAGTAGGGACTATAGAGGTCATCTTATTGAGATCCAGAGAAGTAACAGGACTTTCCCATAGTCATGTCCAAGGTTAACACTCATGTCTAGCTCCCTGATTCCTGAGTCAAGATTTTCTTCCCTGTTGCATGTCTCAGATTTGCTTATTGAATTTGTAGATAATAGGAAGTTGGAAGGGAAAAATCTACCAAAAAAAAATATACAATAGTGAGTCAAAGTGATTTTGACAGGTTAAAATGCTGGTTGAAACCAATAAGATGAAAGTTAATAGAGGTGTATGTAAGCTTTTATATTTAGGTTTGAAAGCCTCAATTGCATAAGTGCTAGGTGGAGAAGACCTTGTCTGAAGGCAGTTTATTGGTAATAAGATCAATCAGAAGTGGCAGAAGCTGAGAACAAGGGGACACAATTTAGGCTGTGTTAATATGATAGCTAAATCCCTAAAGGATGATGCCATCAAGGTTTTGCATTCATTATGTCAGCAAATATGGAAGACACAGCAGTGGCCACAGGACTGGAAAAGATCAATCCTCCTTCCAATTTCTAAGAAGGGTAGTGCCAAAGAATGTGGACAATCGCACTAATTTCCCACACTAGTAAGGTTATGCTTAAAATCTTCCATGCTAGGCTTCAGCATTATGCTAACCAAGAACTACCAGAGGTCCAAGCTGGGTTTAGAAAAGGAAGAGGAATTAGAGATCAAATTGCTAACATTTGCTAGATTATAGAGAAAGCAAGGAAATTCCAGAAAAACATCTATCTCTGTTTCATCAACTAAGCTAAAACTTTTGACTATGTGGATCATGACAAACTGCAGAAAGCTCTTAGACAGATGGGAACACCAGACCATCTTACTTGTTTCCTGAGAAACCTGTATGCGAGTCAAGAAGCAACAGTTAGATCCCTGTATGGAACAACTGATTGGTTCAAGATTGAGAAAGGAGTACGACAAGGCTGTCTGCTGTCACCCTGTTTGTTTAACCTATACACTGAGCACATCATGAGAAATTCTGGGATGGATGAGTTACAGGCTGGAATCAAGATAGATGGGAGAAACATCAACAACCTCAGATATGCGGATGATACCGCTCTAATGGCAGAAAGTGAAGAGGAACGAAAGAGCCTCTTGATGAAGGTGAAGGAGGAGAGTGAAAGAGCTGGCCTAAGACTAAATATTAAAAAAACTAAGATCATGGAATCCGGCTCCATTACTTCATGGCAAATAAAAGGGGAAAATGTGGAAGTAGTGACAGATTTCCTTTTCTTGGTCTCCAAAATCACTGCGGATGGTGACTGCAGCTATGAAATCAGAAGACAGTTGCTTCATGGAAGGAAAGTAATGACAAACCTAGACAGTGTGTTGAAAAGCAGAGACATTACTCTGCTGACAGAAGTCCATATAGTCAAGGCTATGGTCTTCCCAGTGGTCATGTATGGTTGTGAGAGATGGATCATAAAGAAGGCAGAATGCCGAAGAATTGATGCCTTTGAACTGTGGTGTTGGAGAAGACTCCTGAAAGTCTCTTGGATGGCAATGAGTTCAAACCAGTCAATCTTAAGGGAGTTCAACCCTGAATATTCACTGGAGGGACTGATGCTGAAGCTGAAACTCCAGTATTTTGGTCATCTGATGGGAATAGATTACTCATTGGAAAAGTCCCTGATACTGTGAAAGATTGAGGGCAGAAGGAGAAGAGGGTGTCAGAGGATGAGATGGCTGGATAGCATCACTGATGCAGTGAACATTAACTTGGGCAAATTCCAGGAGATGGTGATGGACTGGGAGGCCTGACATGAGGCAGTCCATGGGGTTGCAAAAAGTTGGACATGACTGGGAAGCTGAACAACAACAATAAGATAGTATTCAGGTCACAGGAAGTGAAGATCCTCCCTATGGACCCCTTTACCCTTATCTGGGAAGTGGAGTACTGAGCTTTCTTCTGGTCACCATGTTTTAACAGAAATGGAGACTGTTATGGGTTGAGTTGTGCCCCCAGAAGATTTGTTCAAGTCTTGACCTCTAGAATGTATGAATGTATCCTGACATGGAAATAGGGTCATTGTGGATGTAATTAAGAATGTTAAGACAAAATCATCTTGGATTTAGAGTGGTCTCTAAATTTAATGACTGGTATCCTTCTAAGGGAAAGGAAAGGAAAATTTGAGAGACAGACAAGGGAAGAAGAACTGTGTGAGAAGGGAGACAGAGACTTAAGTAAAGCCATCATGTCCAAGAAAGGCCAGGAGTCACCAGGGCTGAAAGAAGCAAACAAGGATTCTTCCCTAAAGCCTTTGGAGTGGTGTGACCTGGCAGACACCTTGGTTTTGGATTTGTGGCTTCCAAAACAGTGAGATAATAAATTTGGGTTGTTTTAGGCCACCTTGTTTGTGTAATTTGTTACAGCAGACCTAGGAGAAAGGGCTCTGAGAATGGGCCTCTAACCATGTGTGTAAATAGCAGTGAGAGGTCCTGGTTGGAACTAGGGCCACTAACCTGACACTGCTGCTCGCTCAGAATTGCCAGGGGCTGGGCTGGTGGGGCCCCCTGCAGGTCACCCTCAGAAATCGCACAGAGCCAGAGAGTCTCTGGAAGGATGCAGGATGATTAAGTTAAAGAGTTGTAGTTGTCAACTTCCCCCAAAGTCTCCTGGGACCCTTCTGCTCTCCCATCCAGTGACCTTTTGACTTGTCATCACCATGAGCAGTGACAGAGCCCCCCCACCCCACCCCAGGGCTCAGCAGAGCAAATCCAAGGCCTCTCTTAAACCAGCCCCGAAAATAAAAGAGAGGGGGTCCTTTGCAAGGGACTGGAGTTTCCAGGTAAGGAGATGGGGCAGGTGCCTGGGCATTTGGGTAATGCCTTCTTAAAACTTTGCCCTATTTTGGCTTCAGGATATGGTCTTGCCTGGTTTGGATGACCCAATTGACTCATTGAGACAGTGACCATAGAGGGTAGTAGTGCTTTGGTGGACAGGACAAGGTTAGCTTGGAAAGTGTTGAGTTTGGCTGGAAATCTTTCTTATAGGCTAGGAGCTCGAGACTGGGGGAGACTAGATGACTAGATGTGCGTGTGTGTGTGTGTGTGTGTGTGTGTGTGTGTGTGTACACCTGTATTAACGCACAGGTGGTAGTTGAAGCTGATAGTTCAAAGAGCCTGGGAAGGTAAACCCTCCTCAAAGACCCCAAAGTGTGGTCTGTGCACCAGCTGTACTGGCATCTCCTTATTAGACAAAGTGGAATCTTGGGCCCTAGCCAGGCCTGGGGCATCACAATCCGCATTTTAACAAGGCCCCAGGGGGTTTCTCTGCATATTACAGCCAGAGAAGCACTGCTCTAGGTCAGTGGTTCTCTCTCCATGCTTTGCTCTTTAGAACCCTCTGTCCCTGGGCTGTGATTCAATTGGCCTGTGGTGTGGCCCAGGCTTGATTATTTTTGGGTTGGCCAGAAAGTTCATCTGGGTTTTTTTAATAACCATTATGAAAAACCTGAATGGACTTTATGGCCATTCCAATATAATTTTTAAACAGTTCCCCAGGTGATTGCAACGTGCAGCCATGGTTGGTAAAAATTGGTCCTCAAATTTGAATGACACTAGAATCACATGGAGGGCTGGTCACACAAGTTGCTGGGTCCCACACCCAGAGTTTCTGATCCACTAGGCCTGGGGTGGGGCTTACAACTTTAAAATTTCCAACAAGTTCCCAGCTGCTGCTGTTGGTCCCAGACTGGTAGTTTGAGAACCACTGGCCAGACTTGAAGCCCAAGGAAAACCACCAGTTAGAGGTCAGAAGAGGAAGTAAAGAAAGGGAAGAAAAGGCTTCAGATGTGGGAGGGAAACCAGGGAAGTGGTGTCAACAAAAAAGTTAATAGTCAATCTAAGAAGGCCTTCCCAGGTAGCACAGTAGTAAGGAACCCACCTGCCAATTCAGAAGATACAAGAGAGTTGGGTTTGATTCCTGGGTTGGGAAGATCCCCTGGAGAAGGAAATGGAAACCTACTCCAGTATTCTTGTCTGGAAAATCCCATGGGCAAAGGAGCCTGGTGGGCTATAGTCCATGGAGTCACAAAGGGTCAGATACAACTGAGTGACCGAGCATGCACACGTGCAATGTAAAAAAGAAATGGAAGATTTTATTTGAGTTGTCCTGAGTATTATAACCTGGGAAACATCTCTCAGAGCGCTCTGAGGATTGTTCTGAGAAGAAGAGGGGAGGCCAGTACATGTGCTTTTGGAGAAGGGGGATGTGCAATCAAGCACACATCTTGGTAGAAGGTTACTGTGACCCACGAGAACCAGATCTCTTAGTTAACAGTTTCAATGCTTCCTGAGTCTGGGAAGCCGCAAGAAGCTGGGTTCATAAAACTTTCTCTTGAATATATTGAACTATCTGTGGGCCAGTTCTATCAATTTTCCCAGACCACCGAGTGTCATGTCTTGCTCTTTGCCCTGGTGTGTTGTGGGTCAGTAATTGTAGTGTCTGGTGACTTGATTCTTGTAGAACTGGATGGTGGACAATGTTCCTTATTGTACAATCACTCTCCTTTGCATCTTAATTTTGACCAAGGTTTGGGAGGCATGTTGTGACCGATTTGTCCCATGGTGCTGGGAATGCTCATTCCCAGGTCAGGTGAGGATTACATGGATAGGCCACTCAGTGTGCCTGCTAACAGTAACCCAAGGGCTCTGAAGAATCCCATGGACAGAGGAGCCTGGTGGGTTACAGTTCATGGAGTTGCAAAGAGTCAAACACAACTGAGCCACTAACACTAAATGGCTCTGGACCACCTGTCTTACTAGTCTGTGATGGTCCAGGAAATGGTTCCCTCTTGTTGTTTCTTTCCATATCTAGAGTTACACTATGACAGTCATTGATCTTACAGGGGTATATATTTGGTCAATCACTTCAAGTCATCATTAATTTTATCAGAGGCTCAGTCATACATTTGGTAAAGAAGGAAACAATCTTATAAACTAGGCAGAATACAAGTAATGTAGGTAGGAACATTAATAAGGTCATAAGGAAGTATTTAAACTAAGGACAACTACTAGGTGTGGCCCAGTATCTCCCCAGGCCGTCTGATTCAGTTTGTTCTGCACTGGTGGTGGTGGTGGCGGTGTAGTTGCTAAGTCGTGTCCGACACTTTGCGACCCCATGGGCTGTATGTAGCCAGCCAGGCTCCTCTGTCCATGGGATTCTCCAGGTGAAAATACTGGGGTGGGGTTGCCATTTCCTTCTCCAGAGGATCTTCCCAACTCAGGAATCAAACCCTAGTCTTCTGCATTGCAGGCAGATTCTTTACCAACTGAGCTACAAGGGAAGTCTTAGTGTTCTGCACTAATCTCTATCTTTAAAGGAAATGGTATATTGGCATTGTACACAAAGTTCACCAAAGGTGTCTGCATCTACAAGGTGAGTGGTGGGTCATTATGACCCCTTACAGGATTGAGAAGGGAATGTTGTCTTCCGAGAAGTTACATGTTTGGTGCCAGAAGAAGAAAACTTGATCTTTATGGTTGAGCAGGTATTTCTGCCTTTGGGGATGTCTGGTCAATGCAGATGCAAGTTTACACTAGAGAGAAGTGAGGGGGCCCAAATGGGCAGAGATAAATGTTATGTTAAATTTTTTCTTCTCTTGCCTTAAAATATGAGTTTTTATTTTATCAGTTGGTTCTCCTTAGGGTCTTTCCCCCAGATTATTAACACCTTGCAGATTTATTTCATTCTATTCTTTTTTTTTTTTTTTTTACAGTTTAGAGAAAATTGATTTATTTATGTATTTTTTTTAGGGTAAACATTGCATTTTTTTTTCAATAAATTTATTTATTTTAGTTGGGGGCTAATTACTTTACAATATTGTAATAGTTTTTGCCATACATTGACATGAATCAGCCATGGGTTTCCATGTGTTCCCCTTCCTGGACCCCCCAACCACCTCCCTCCCCATCCCATCCCTCTGGGTCTTCCCATTGCCCCAGCCCTGAGCCCTTGTCTCATGCATCGAACATGGAATGGTGTTCTGTTTCACATATGATAATATACATGTTTCAATGCTATTCTCCCAGAACGTCCCACCCTCACCTTCTCCCTCAGAGTCCATAAAATTGTTCTATGTATCTGTGTCTCTTATTCTGTCTCGCATATAGGGTTATCATTACCATCTTTCAAATTCCCTATATATGCATTAGTATACTGTATTGTTGTTTTTCTTTCTGGCTTACTTCACTCTGTATAATGGGCTCCAGTTTCATCCATCTCAGTAGAACCGATTCAAATGTATTTTTTTTAATGGCTGAGTAATATTCCATTGTGTATATGTACCACAGCTTCCTTATCCATTCGTCTGCTGATGGACATCTAGGTTGCTTCCATGTCCTGGCTATTGTAAACAGTGCTGCGATGAACATTGGGGTACATGCGTCTCTTTCAATTCTGGTTTCCTCGGTGTATATGCCCAGCAGTGGGATTGCTGGGTCATATGGCAGTTCTATTCCCAGTTTTTTAAGGAATCTCCACACTGTTCTCCATAGTGGCTGTACTAGTTTGCATTCCCACCAACAGTGTAAGAGGGTTCCCTTTTCTCCACACCCTCTCTAGCATTTATTGCTTGTAGACTTTTGGATAGCAGCCATTCTGACTGGTGTGAAATGATACCTCATTGTGGTTTTGATTTGCATTTCTCTAATAATGAGTGATGTTGAGCATCTTTTCATGTGTTTGTTAGCCATCTGTATTTCTTCTTTGGAGAAATGTCTGTTTAGTTCTTTGGCCCATTTTTTGATTATTTCATTCTATTCTTATCTCCCTCTTTGGTGAATTCTAATAACACCTCTGATTATCAGCAACCACTACTTGGAAATTTTACATCTGATCACTCACGTATCCTCCCTTGCATTCAGGATAAAGCCCAAACTCCTTAGCTCAGCACACAAGGCCCTGCAGGGCAGGGGTAGGGCCTCTGGCCTCCTTCCTCCCATCTCCCTGGGACCCTTTGCTCCAGGCATCACAACCTACTTGCTGGATCCTCAATTAATTTTGCTCTCTTGTACCTCCCTGCCTCTGCTCAGGAGTCAGGCCTCCTCCTCTTCCTCATTTCACAGCTCCTACTCAGCAAGATTAGATTAGAATTCCCTCAGGGAAGGAGTCTCTTTTTATTTATTTTTTATCTTTTTCCACTCCACCCTTGATACCTTCAACTCCTAGCTCAGTTCAAACCTTCCCTCCCTGCCCAAGCCTCCCAAGCCTGCCCTGAATCCATGAGGCTAGGGTAGCACCCTCTCCCTTCCCCAGGTTCCTACTTTCTGGACATAATACTCATTCCTTGGCTTCACAGTTGTTGATTTAATTATCTACCTCCTACACTATATGTGGATTTTCTTTGAATAGAGAACCAAGTCTTTTCAGATTTTTGTGCCCTGAGCTCCATGTACAATGCTGGCACAGAGCAGGCACTGGATACTCATTTGTCATGTGAAAAGATACAGGAACCAGTGAGTGAATGGCCATGAATGCAGACACACTTGAGAACCAGGGTCCCTTTCCTCCAGCCCAGGGTATCAACTGACCCTTCCTGGAGGTGGTCTGCTCCTCCCCCAGAAGGGAGATGAAGAAATGCCCTCTGGTCACTGTCCCACGGGAGAGCATTGCTGGTCACTTCCACAATAGCCCCAATAGATCACTGGTGTCTTCAACTCCTTGGTCAGCAGTGTGAACACCTCTCTTCAGGCAATGTCATGGGGAACAGGTGCTCTCTCTTCATGTGGACAATTCTACTTTCTTCATGGAGAGCTAGCAAGGTGAAGGGCAGAAGGCAGAAGTATCTCTTTCTGGTTCCTGTGTGTCTTTCATGCCTCAAGGACCCAACCCCAGTGGGTTTGAGAGGGAAGTTCAGCCTTCCAACTCTACCTGATGGCTGCTCCCTGGGCCCTCCAGGCTCACAGCGCGTGGTGGTGAGCCAGCTCCTAACCAGGCAGCCTCCTGATGGGCTCCTTAATGCACCTAACAGAGTAAAGTCCTGGAGAGGGGCAGGGTGAGGGGGCTGGGAGAGAACCCCAAGGAGGTCACAGTCCTGCCACACAGCCAAACAAACACTCATTGGTCCTCGTGATTCACATGGCAGCTCTATTCTGTTTGACAAGAGCTTCCACACCTTCTCTTTCTTGGTTGGGAACTCAGAAGGATGGAGGGTGGGAAGTGGTCAGGTCTCCAAGGATCAGAGGGTCAGAGCACAGGAATAACTTGCTCAGCATCCCATGGTGTGTGAAGGTAGAGTTGGATTTGAACCCAGCCTGGTCTGCCTCCAACCTCTTCACCCTCCTCAACATGCTGCATCTAAAATAATGTTAAAATACGTATCAACCATACGGGGTGCAAGTGCAAATTATTCCTTCTGTGGAAGTGCAAAATAGCCAAGTGGTGACGGGAACTTGGCAGGACAGAGTGGGATGAGTCAGGGACAGCTTTCTGAGGTAGAAGAGCTGTTCTGTGGGGCTGAGAGAGGGAGGCACGGCAGGCAGGGAGTGAGGGGGGAGAGCTGTAGGCAGAGGCAGTGGGCACACACTGTGCTGCCTCTGCGGTGGTGGGCTGTGGACGGGAGCAAGGAGACAGAGCAGGATGGAGCTGGAGAGGCCTTGTCCTGATTAACTGTCTCCAGGGCCAGAGCTGTGTGTGCGTGTTTATGTGTATGTATATGTGTGTGTGTGTGTGTGTGTGTGTGTATGTGTATGTGAAGTGCGGGGATATGTGCTGTACATTGTGTATGCAGTGTATGTTTGTGTATATGTGGTTCTGGGTGTGTATGAATATGGTATATGTGTGTATATGGTGTATATGTATGTATGTTAATGTGTGTGGGTATATGAAGTGTGGGTATATGTGCTGTGTGAGTATGTGTGTATGTGATGTACATGTGTGTATATGTGGGGTCTGGGTGTGTATGTGTATAGTATATGTGTGTATATGGTGTATATGTGTATGTGAAATGTGCATGTATGTGCTATATATGTGTATATGCAATGTATGTGCATGTATATGTGGGCTCTGGGTGTGTATGTGTATGTGTGTATATGGTGTATATGGTATGTGTGTAAGTGGTATATGTGTGTGTGTGTATTTGTGGGGTGGATGTATATGAATGTATGTGTGTGTATATGTGGGGTCTGGTGTGTATGTTTATGGCGTATGTGTGTATATGGTATATATGTGTGTGTGTGTGCATGTATATGTGGGGTATGGGTGTATGTGATGTATGTGAGGATGTATATGCAATGAATGTGTGTGAATATGTATACATGGGGGTCTGGGCGTATATGTGCATGAAGTGTGTTTGTATTTGGAACAAGAGTGTGTGGTGTTTGTGGATGGAAGAGTGTCTGGTGTGTGTGTGTGTGTGTGTGTGTGTGTGTTCAGGTAGGGTACTAGACACATCAGAAAATTGCTAGGTTCAGGTTTGTAATATTCTTTCTTTACTTACCTGTGGATAGTAACCTGGGCTTCCCTGGTGGCATCAACAGTAAAGAATCTGCCTGTGAAGCAGAAAACATGGGAGACACGGGTTCAATCCCTGGGTCTGGAAGATCCCCTGGAAGAGGGCATGGCAACCCACTCCAGTATTCTTGCCTGGAGAATCCCTTGGACAGAGAAGCCTGGCAGGCTAGAGTCCACGGGGTTGCAAAGAGTCGGACATGACTGAAGTGACTTGGTACACATATATGGATAGTAACCCATTTCCCTTCTCCCTCAACACACCCTGCCCAGTGTTAACCCTTTTTGGTCTTAGATATGTAGGATCATGGATTTACTTAACCAACTTAAATAGAAATAGACATTTTAACACACACTTTTAATTCAAAGCTAGGTATAGCGTCTTTAGGAATTTAGATGGTGCTGCCTTTTTGGTCTTCCAGATCTGTCATCTATGCTGTTGCAGGCTCTGTCCATGTGGTAGTATGTGATGGTTTTTAGGAGGCTATGCCCAGGTTTATACTTTCTCAGCTTCAAGCCCAGTAGGAGAACTTCTTTGGACCTATAGTTTCAACACAAAACTCCAAAATGAATCTCATTGGCTGGGTTTGAGTCATGTATCTGACTCTGAATCAATCACTGTGGCCTTGAGATAGAAAGCTTTGTTTGGCTGCCCAGGTCACATGCTCAGTTCCTATCTGGGGTGTGAAGTTCAGGACCTCTGAAAGTGGACCAGTTCCCAAAGGACCTTTGGGATGCTGGTGCCAGAGGGGTCATTAGAGGCTGAGCAGACACAGCCCCTGCCTCTTCCTGTTGATTGAGTGCTTCCTATTTGTGTGAACACGGCCTTAACTCAGAGAGGGAATGAAGCTGTGCATGATTACTGTGTATGTCATATCCTGGGCCAGGGGCAGTCCTGAAATGATCTCCTTAATCTTCACAACCTCCTCATGAGTTGGGTACCTGTGCACATGTCTTACAGATGAGGACACGGTATTCCAAGGAATGAAAGGACTTACTTAGGTACGTCCACCCCTCCAGCTCCACCACCACCCTCCTCCACCAAACTAGAAAGTGGCAAGAGTAGGGGCAGAGCTGCACATTCCTTCTGTGCACTGCTTCCAATAAGGCCTTCCTTCCCCATCTGAGGACAGGCTTGGGGCTGGGAGCAACCTCAGTACTGTGGCCATGCTGTGAGGACCTGATTGAGACTTCATTTCTAGAACCAGTTCTTTTACCCACCAGTTGAGTCCCAGCCTCATATTCTGGAAAATGAGGATGGTGAAGGCTGTCCTGCTGAGACCTCAGAGTGGTCCTGTCCATCAAATGAGATCAACAAGGAGGGGGCTTTGGAAATGGTTGAGATCTGAAGACATACAAAATGTGATAGTTACCAGGGCTGGTTATTAAAACAATGATGCATTTATTTCTGTACTGGGTGGTAAATAGCTTTGACTTCTTCCCATCTTACCACTACTTGGGTTCCTCCCCACGGCCCTTGGGCCTGGAATTTCTGAGACTTACCCTCAATCCAGCAAGCAGTGCCTGACCTTGGTCACAGGAGAGAAGGTCACCTAGAGAAATGATTGCAACTCCGGATGCCCCATTTCTCACCTCTTCCTGTGGGCCTAAGATGGCCATGGTGGCCTTCCCCTCTCCCATGACCTTCTTCCCCCTTCCCTAACTCCCAGTGTTCACCATGAAGAGCCTTCCTGGAGGGGAGGGGCAACACCTCCTGCTGCTCTTATGGGTGTCACATGGGGCTGTTCACATCCTCAGCTGTCCCCAGGCTCCCTTGCTCTCCTTCAGGTCACAACTGAGGTGGGGAGGAGGGAGGAAGAGTAGGTGACAGGTTCTGGGAAGAGAAACTGTTGAATTGTGTTTAAATGGGTGTTTCTAAACTGTGACAGGTAGTGTAGCCTGATGGTTAGGAGCGCAGGGCTGGGAACCAGACTCCCTGGAATAAATTGTGCTCCTTCATCGTGATCTTGGGCAACTTACTAACGCTAATGCCTGCACTTTGGTTTTTTCATTCATGAAATGGGGATGTTAATGGGGCCTACCTCAAGGGACGGTGAGAGGATTAAATAAAGGATGTTTGTGGATCACTTAGAATAGTATCTGGCTTGTAGTTTGCTATTGTTAATATTTTTAATTTTTTTTGATAATACCTATTATTATTCCATGGAATGAGTATTATGTAAATGCTACTTTGGGAAATGGTGATGTGGAGGAATCCAGAAGAGAGAAGGAAGTATGGAATGTGTCCAGTATACACATCCATAGTTGCAAATAGTTCTTGTCACTAGTTCATTCATGGGTTTCAGCTCAGACATTTTGATTGTCATCCACTTAGGACATGAATAACTCTCAAATAATCTGCTGTCTAGGCGATTCTTACCAAGTTCTTCCTTCTCTGAAGAGCCTGCCGTGGCTGTTCCTTTTTCTGCTGAGCCTCCCTTTGGCATTCAGTTCCCCCATGTGCCTCCTACCAGGCTTGTGTCATCAAGATTCTCTCACATCTAGCACCAGAACAGACTCTGTGTTAACATCCCAGAATAGGGCTCAGGTCTTATCTTCATCTGGCTCATTCCCATTCCCACCTGTGATGTCCTCCCACCTGTCCTTATGAAAGCCAGGTTCTCACTTTCAAAAGCAGATTCAGAGCTTCTCCATAGAGCAACACCCAGGTTTCCTGGGAAGGACAGACCTCAGCATTGTGGGCACCACTTGGAATGTGTTCACAAGCTGCCAGGTGATTTTGTAGCATTTTCAGCAGATGTTCTTCTCTCATTTAGACAATATGTCTCTTACCTGTGCCCCTCTCCAATCCACAAGAGCAGGGTCCAGGCCTTCCATTGATTTTGGAGCCAGATCAGCTCTCTGCACCCAGTAGGTGCTGCTCAGGGCACATGTGAGGAGCTGCTGCAGAGTTGAGGATGCAGATCCAGAGTCAGATGAGTTTTCCAAGGCCAGAACCCATCAGGCCTGTTGTCAGAAAGCATATAAAGCAACCAGAAATTGCTTCTTTTGTAGGATAAGCAGTGAGGCTGTTTGGAAACTATCTCTTTTTTTCTTCTTGTTCTGCAGGAGCAGAAATTATAGCCTAGAAGAACTGGCCCTGACATCACACAGTGGGGACTCAGGGGTGCAGTTGACCCTGCACCAGTGTCCCCTCCCTGACAGCGTGTCTGGCCACAACCCACCTGCTGCCTAGACTCTTGGCAGGGACCATGCCTGCCTTCTAGGGCTGTCTCAGCATACCCCATCTTTCCTCAGTCTCACTAGGAGATGCCAGGGTGTGGTAAGGGTGATGGGGGCAGTGGTTTCTGGCAAAGGCTTTCTTTAGGTTTCAGCTCTGTAACCCACTATGTGCTTTGGGTAACCACTCAACCTCTTTAAACCTCAGTTGTGCATCCAGAAAAGAAAGGGAGCTGATGATAATGGTACCTACCTTGTAAAGATGTTGAGTATTGTTGGGTCAACTATATGCAGGGCTGAGCACAGTGCCTGGCAGTAAGGGCTCATCATGTGGACCATTATTATTTTATATATGACTGGACTCAAGGTCATGGATTCTGGAAAGATCTCAGCTTAGAAATACCCACTCTGTGGAGCCTCTCACCCTTCTCTGTGTGCACAACTCCTGTCCTCCTCAGGGCCTGTGCAGCACATTGTACTTCTGTGTATGGACGTTTATCACCTGCCTGTGAGCCAGCTTCGCCACGCTCATGTCGGGGACTAGAGAGTAGGAATCTGTTCTTTTCCATTCATCAAATGCTTGAAATAAATATATTGGAAATGGCTTCTCCTGCCCTGTTCCCCTATTTTTAAATTTTAATTTAATATATTCATTTTTTAAAATAGGCACTGCTTTCTTATGGTTCAAACTCCACAGTAAACATACAGTAAAAATCTCCCTTCTTTGCCTTTCCTTCCCCAGAGGCAAACAATGTTATAATTTTTAAATTGTGTTTCCTTTCAGAACTATTATTTGTGTCTGTGTGTATGCAATGATAGGTAAATAGTCTGTCAATATTCCTTTTGCTCCTCCATTATTTTTCTAATTTTATTTTATTTTTTTAAGAAACTTTTTATGTTGGAGTACAGCCAGTCAACAATGTTGTGATAGTTTCAGGTGGGCAGCGAAGGGACTCAGTCATACATATATGCTCCTCATTTTTTAAAAAATTAATTTTTTATTGAAGGATAATTGCATTACAGAATTTTGCTATTTTCTGTCAAACCTCAACATGAGTCAGCCATAGGTATACATATATCCCCTCCCTTTTGAAGCTCCCTCCCATCTCCCTCCCCATCCCACCCCTCTAGGTTGATACAGAGGCCCTGTTTGAGTTTCCTGAAACATACATCAAATTCCCATTGCCTATCTATCTTACATATGGTAATGTAAGTTTGCATGTTACTCTTTCCATACATCTCACCCTCTCCTCCCCTCTCCCCATGTCCATAAGTCTAGTCTCTATGTCTGTTTCTCTATTGTTGCCCTGTAAGTAAATTCTTCTGTACCATTTTTCTAGATTCTGTATGTATGTGTTAGAATATGGTATTTATCTTTTTCTGACTCACTTCACTCTGTATAATAGGTTCTAGGTTCATCCACCTCATTAGAACTGACTCAAATGTGTTCCTTTTTATGGCTGAGTAATGTTCCATTGTGTATATATACCACAACTTATTTATCCATTCATCTGTCGATGGACATCTAGGTTGCTTCCATGTTCTAGCTATTGTAAATAGTGCTGCAATGAGCAATGGGATACATGTGTCTCTTTCAATTTTGGTTTCCTCAGGATATATGTGTAGGAGTGGGATTTCTGGGTCATATGGTGGTTTTATTCCTAGCATTTAAAGGAATCTCCATACCGTCTTCCATAGTGGCTGTATCAATTTACATTCCTACCAACAGTGTAAGAGTGTTCCATTTTCTCCAAACCCTTTCCAGGATTTATTGTTTGTAGACTTTTTGATGACAGCCATTCTGACTGGTGTGAGGTGATATCTCATTGTGGTTTTGATTTGCATTTCTCTAATAATGAGCGATGTTGAGCATCTTTTCATGTGTTTGTTAGCCATCTGTATGTCTTCTTTGGAAAAATGTCTGTTTAGGTCTTTTTCCACTTTTTGATTGGGCTGTTTGTTTTTCTGGTATTGAGTTGTATGAGCTACTTGTATATTTTGGAAATTCATCCTTTGTCAGTTGTTTCATTTGCTATTATTTTCTCCCATTCTGAGGGTTGTCTTTTCACCTTGATTGTAGTTTCCTTTGCTGTGCAAAAGCTTTTAAGTTTAATCAGGTCCCACTTGTTTACTTTGTTTTTATTTCCATTACTCTAGGAGGTGGGTCATAGAGGCTCTTGCTTTGATTTATGTCATCACGTGTTCTGCCTATGTTTTCCTCTAAGAGTTCTACAGTCTCTGGTCTTACATTTAGGTCTTTAATCCATTTTGAGTTTATCTTTGTGTATGGTGTTAGGAAGTGTTCTAATTTCATCCTTTTACATGTAGCTGTCCAGTTTTCCCAGCACCATTTATTGAAAAGGCTGTCTTTGTCCCATTGTACATTCTTGCCTCCTTTCTAAAAACTAAGGTACCCATAGGTGCATGGGTTTATTTCTGGGCTTTCTATCTTTTTCCATTGGTCTATATTTTTGTTTTTGTGCCAGTACCATACTGTCTTGCCTGTAGCTTTGTAGTGTAACCTGAAGTAGGGAAGCTTGATTCCTCTAGCTCCATACTTCTTTCTCAAGACTGCTTTGGCTATGCAGGGTCTTTTGTGTTTCCATATGAATTGTGAATTTTTTTGTTCCAGTTCTGTGAAAAATTCCATTGGTAGTTTGATAGGGATCACACTGAATCTGTAGATTGAATTTGGTAGTATAGTCATTTTCACAATATTGATTCTTCCTACCCAGGGACATGGAATATCTCTCCATATGTTTGTGTCATCTTTGATTTCTTTCATCAGTGTCTTATAATTTTCTGTGTAGTTTTTTTTGGTCTCCTTAGGTAACTTTATTCCTACGTATTTAATTCTTTTTGTTGCAATGGTGAATGGGATTGATTCCTTAATTGCTCCTTCTGATTTTTCGTTGTTAGCATATAGAAAAGCAAATGATTTCTGTGTATTGATTTTGTATCCTGCAACTTTGCTAAATTCACTGATTAGCTCTAGTAATTTTCTGATACTATCTTTAGGGTTTTCTATGTACAGTATCATGTCACTTGCAAACAGTGAGCACTTTGCTACTTCTTTTCCAATCTGGATTCCTTTTATTTCTTTTTCGTCTCTGATTGCTATAGATAGGACTTCCAGAACTATGTTGAATAATAGTGGTGAAAGTGGACACCCTTGTCTTATCCCTGATGTTAGGGGGAATGTTTTCAGTTTGTCACCATTGAGAATAAGGTTTGCTGTAGGCTTCTCATATATGGCCTTTGCTATGTTGAGGTAGGTTCCTTCTATGCCCATATTTTGAAGAATTTTAATCATAAATAGGTGCTGAATTTTGTCAAAGGCTTTTTCTGAATCTATTGAGATGATCATATGGTTTTTATCTTTCAATTTGTTAATATGGTGTATCACACTGATTTATTTGCATATATTGAAGAATCCTTGCATCCCTGGAATAAACCCAACTTGGTCATGATGTATGAGCTTTTTGATGTATTGCTCAATTCCGTTTGCTAAAATTTTGTTGAGGATTCTTGCATCTATGTTCATCAGTGATACTGGCCTATAGTTTTCTTTATTTGTGTTGTCTTTGTCTGGGTTTGGTATCAGGGTGACGGTAGCCTTGTAGAATGAGTTTGGAAGTGTTCCTTCCTCTGCAATTTTTTGAAAGAGTTTTATAAGGATAAGTGTTAGCTTTTCTCTAAATGTTTGATAGAATTCTCCTGTGAAGCCATCTGGTCCTGGGCTTTTGGTTTTTGGGAGATTTTTGATCACAGCTTCAATTTCAGTGCTTGTAATTGGGTTGCTCATAATTTCTATTTCTTCCTGGTTCAGTCTTGGAAGATTGAACTTTTCTAAGAACCTGTCCATTTCTTCCAGGTTATCTATTTTATTGGCATATAGTTGTTCATAATAGTCTCTTATAATCCTTTGTATTTCTCCACTGTCTGTTGTAACCTCGCCTTTTTCATTTCTAATTTTATTGATTTGATTCTTCTCTCTTTTTTTCTTGATGAGTCTGGCGAAGGGCTTGTCAATTTTGTTTATCTTCTCAAAGAACCAGCTTTTAGTTTTATTAATCTTTACTGTTGTTTCTTTCATTGCTTTTTCATTTATTTTTTCTCAGATATTTATGATTTCTTTCCTTCTACTAATTTTGGGGTTTTTTTCTTCTTCTTTCTCCAGTTGTTTTAGGTGTAAAATTATGTTGTTTATTCGATGTTTTTCTTATTTCTTGGGATAAGATTGTATTGCTATAAACTTCCCTCTTAGAATTGCTTTTGCTGCATCCCATAGGCTTTGAGTTGTGTTTTTATTGTCATTTGCTTTTAGAAATTTTTTTATTTCCCTTTTGATTTCTTCAGTAACCTGTTGTTTATTTAGAAACGTGTTGTTTAATCTCCATGTGTTTGTGTTTCTTACAGTTTTTTCTTGTAATTGATATCTAGTCTCATAGCATTGTGGTCAGAGAAGATGCTTGATACAATTTCAATTTTCTTAAATTTACTGAGGTTTGATTTGTGACCCAAGATGTGGTCTATCCTGGAGAATGTTCCATGTGCACTTGAGAAGAAGGTGTATTCTTCTGCATTTGGATGGAATGTCCTGAAGATATCATTGAGATCCATCTCATCTAATGTATCATTTAAGACTTGTGTTTCCTTATTAAATTTCTGTTTTGATGATCTATCCATTGGTGTGAATGGGGAGTTAAATTCTCCTACTCTTATTGTGTTACTGTCCATTTCTCCTTTTATATCTGTTAGTGTTTGTCTTATGTATTGAGGTACTCCTACGTTGGGTGCATAGATATCTACAATTGTTATGTCTTCCTCTTGGCTTGATCCCTTGATCATTATGTAGTGTCCTTCCTTATCTCTTGTAATCTTCTTTATTTTAAGGTCTATTTTGTCTGAAGTGAGGACTGCTACTCCAGCTTTCTTTTGCTTCCCATTTGCATGGTATATATTTTTCCATCCTCTCACTTTAGTTTATATGTGTCTTGAGGTCTGAAGTGGGTTTCTTATAGACAACATATATATGGGTCTTGTTTTTGTATCCATTCAGCCAGTCTGTGTCTTTTGGTTGGAGCATTTAATCCACTTACATTTAAGGTAATTATTGATTTATATATTCCTATTGCCATTTTCTAATTTTTTCGGATTGATTTTGTAGCTCTTTTTTTCTTCTCTTGTATTTCTTAACTATATAAGTCCATTTAACATTTGTTGTAAAGCTGGCTTGGTGGTACTGAATTCTCTTAACTTTTGCTTGTCTAAAAAGCTTTTGATTTCTCCATCAATTTTGAATGAGATCCTTGCTGGGTACAGTAATCTTGGTTGTAGGTTTTTCCCTTTCAGTACTTAAATATATCCTGCCATTCCCTTCTGGCCTGTAGAGTTTCTGCTGAAAGATCAGCTGTTAAGCATATTGGGTTTCCCTTGTATGTTACTTGTTGCTTCTCCCTTGCTGCTTTTAATATTGTTTCTTTGTGTTTAGTCTTTGTTAGTTTGATTAGAATGTGTCTTGGTGTGTTTCTCCTTGGGTTTATCCTGGATAGGACTCTTTGTGCCTCTTGTACTTGATTGGCTATTTCCTTTTCCATGTTGAGGAAATTTTCAACTATAATCTCTTCAAAAATTTTCTCATATCCTTTCTTTTTCTCTTCTTCTCCTGGGACCCCTGTAATTCGTATTTGGTATTGTCCCAGAGGCCTCTGAGACTGTCCTCAGCTTTTTTCATTCTTTTTACTTTATTCTACTCTTCAGAAATTATTTCCACCATTTTATCTTCCAGCTCACTGATTCATTCTTCTGCTTCAGATATTCTGCTATTGATTCCTTCTAGAGTATTTTTAATTTCAGTAATTGTGTTCTTTGTCTCTCTATGCTTATTCTTTAATTCTTCTAGACCTTTGTTAATTGATTCTTGCATTTTCTCCATTTTGCTTTCAAGGTTTTTGATCATCTTTACTATCATTATTCTGAATTCTTTTTCATATAATTTTCCTATTTCCCCTTCATTTATTTGGACCTCTGTGTTTCTAATTTGTTTCTTCATTTGTGTAGTATTTCTCTGCCTTTTCATTTTTTCAAGTTATTCTTTTTGAGTTTTCCTTTTCCCAGGCTTCAAGGAAAGTTGAATTCTTTCCTTGAAGAAGGTTGAATTCTTTCTTGCTTTTGGTTTCTGCCCTCCTAATGTTGGCCCAGTGGTTTGTGTGAGCTTTGTGTAGGGTGAGATTTGTGCTGAGTTTTTGTTTGTTTGTTTTTCCTCTGATGGGCAACTCTTGTCTGCTGATGATTGGGCTTGTATTTTTGTTTTTTAGATGAGACATCTGGCACAGGGTGCTACTGGTGGTTGGGTGATGCTGGGTCTTGTATTCAAGTGGTTTCCTTTTTGTGAGTTTTCACTATTTGATACTCCCTAGAGTTAGTTCTCTGGTAGTGTAGGGTCTTGGAGTCAGTGCTCCCACTCCAAAGGCTCAGGGTTTGATCTCTGGTCAGGAACAAAGATTCCACAAGTGGTTTGTTATGAGATTAAGGGAGAGTAAAACAAATATCCAAAAACGAGAAACCAAAGATGAACCCCAGACAAATGGCAGTTACAAAATCAGGCAAATAATAATTAAAATAATGGAATATACACACATGCATATACACCCATGAGCAAAGTGAAAACAGTCCAACAAAAATAAAGTACTTTAGGTTGATCCAGCAAACAAAGGAAATCAAAAATTATATTTACCAGTTAAGAAGAAAACTAACTTAAGCACAAACTGGAAAACAAAACTAATGTACTGCCCCAGTGAGAGCTGAGCGTGAAGGTGGTGCAGCTGCTTGGCTTGCAGGGACCCTGGCGGCACCAACTGTGCAGAGACACGGACTGCCTCCGTGGCAGGAGTTATGGCCCTATCAGAGCCTCTTGTAGCTGGTGATCAGAAGGCCTCTTTGGCCAGTCTTTCTCCATAGCTCTGTAGATCAGGCACTTAGAGGGGTCCCTTGCTTGGGGTCCTTCTCTGTTGTTCAGTGCATCAGGCACATAGAGGGGCCTCCCTGGCTGGGGTCCTACTCTGTAGATTGGTGCATCAGTCACTGAAAGGGGCACCCTGGATGGGGTCCTACTCTGTAGTTCAGTGCATCAGGCATTTGATGGGCCAGCCTCTCTATGGTTTAGCTGCCAATGCTGTCGTGTGGGGAGAGAGAGACTATGGTGATGGCTTCACCCCCTAGGCATGACTCAGCAGTATCGCCTTGCTTCCATGGCTGCCTGGCTTTCTGCCACAGGCACTTCCCACCATGATCTCCTCCCTCACCTCCCCTTGATCTGTCTCTCCGCAGGCAACAGCAGCCCTCACCCTGGGGTTGCTCCACAATCCCTAAATTCCAGCTCCCAGCCACTGCCGCTTCCAGGAGACCCACGTTCCTGCCTGGCATATGTATGGCTGCAGCAAGGACTGTCTGATTCTCATTCCATTTAGGCTGCCACAGATCAGCTGTTTCACTCTCAGCCTTAAATGTTTCTCCTCTGATTCAGACAATTGCCCCGCCATGGGATCAGACCCCTGCTTCAGTTCCCCCACCGGCTGAGGTTAGGTCCAGTCCTACTAATACTCCTGTTTTTCCCCCTAGTTCTTTTGTCTTGCGGAGTTTTGCATGGTTCTATATATTCTTTTCCACTGGTCAGGTCCTCTTGTCCACTCTTAGCTGGTGCTCTGTATGCAGTTCTGTGTCTGAAGTGTATTCCTGATGTATCCGTGGAGAGAGATGTACTCCATGTCCACCTACTCCTCTGCCACCTTGTTCTCCCTGCTCCCTATTTTTGATGACTCATCTTCCCTGGTGGCTCAGACAGTAAAGAATCCACTGCAATGCTGGAGACCTGGGTTTGATCCCTGGGTTGGGAAGATCCCCTGGAGGAGGGCATGGCAACCCACTCCAGTATTTTTGCCTGGAGAATCCCCATGGACAGAGGAGCCTGGCGGGCTACAGTCCATGGGGTTGCAAAGAGATGGACACGACTGAGCGACCAAGCACACATCTGTATTGTGGGTGTGGTTGTATAGCCCAGGTTCTGGAGCTAGATGGCCTGGGTGCCAGCCCTGGCTCGACTACTTACCACCCATGTGATCTTGGGCAGGTTACTTAACCTCTCTGTGCTTTGTGTCATCATTTGTAAATTGAGTATGTAGCAGGCACTGTTCCTGAAGGCTTGCTAGGAGGAAATGTGTATAAAGCCTTGAGAATGCTGCTTGCATGGACTGAAGGCATATGCTGGCAGCTATCATTATGGGCTGCTTTTCATTAAGTGCTTACCCCAAGACAGGGCTCCTTTACCCTCATTATCTCCTGGACCACCCGACAACCCTGTGAAGCAGGGGCTATCTTCACTGCACCTCAGACTTAGGGCTGGTCTCTGGCACAAGGCCCCAGGTTCCTACGACAGTAAATGTCAGAGATGAGATTTAAGGCTGAACAGGCAGAGCCTATTCTATCTCTTGAAGCTTCCTGTTTATATCTCCTTCCCAGGGCTATAGTCTACACACAGTAAGTGCTCAGAAAAAGCTTGGGTCTTTCCTCCCCCATACCTTTGGTTTGTGTTTGAGAGCATCATTTCTGAGCAGACTCTTTGAGTTTCTAAATGTGTCCTGGTTTGACCCTCAGTTCAGCTCAGGGCCTTATGCTTAAAATCTGCAATTCCTGCCTGGCACATCTCTAAGGGAATCTGCCTCCCAATTATCTTCTTCTTTTCTCCCTCATGTTTATATCAGCAGAAATGAAGGAGAGAAAAACCAGCCTTTAACTAGGATTTTATTACCCATTGACCTCAGCCATCTCCATCTATCTCTCCCGAGCTCTGCCCATTAGTTGTCAGGGCAACGTGGTGTAACTCTTGGCCTGCTACAGTTGGCTGACTTTAATTCTCCCCGCTGGCTGGGCATGGCCACCCCAAGTACTGGCTTCGAAAGCATTGTCAGGCACAGCCCTGGAAAAGTAAATCAGGAGAATGAGATGTGTTTGAGTGAAGAGCTGGATAGCTGACTAGCTCTTTATTCTCAGAGAGTAATTGCAGCTTTAAGTATGGTTCATGGGTCATTGCTGGAAATCATGAGGTTGAACTTGATGCAGAATCGTACATGTGAGAATGGCTGACTTTGAAGATAGTCAGTTGGGCCCAAGCTTTGTTCTATTGTATCTTACCCCTGCAGCTCCTCTGAACCTGATGTCCTCACCCCAGACCCTCTCCTCTGTCTTCATCTCCCTGTCTCTGCTTCCTTGGAAGAAGGAGCATCATTTTCCATATTCCCTCTCATCCCTTGGCACATTTTTTGTTTCCATGCCCAGATGAATTCTCATCACTCCCTTCCAAATTGCCCATCTTGCCTCTTCCTATTGCCTCTCTTGATCTCTGAAGCACCTTGCTTCCTTCTTTTCCAAAGTTTGAGAATGTTTCCTAATATTTCCCTCTTCACTAGCAGTCCCTCTGCCTTCAGATATGCACAGGCTTCCTCCACCTTTTCATTGGCTCTTTTGCCACTAGAGCTACTTCCTCATTCCACAAGTATTCCTGACACCTTCTGGAAGTCCAGCTCTAAGAAGACAAGGATGAAGCAGACACACTTCCCATCATTGAGGGGCTCCCACTTGGGCACTGGGACAAAAATGTGACCAATGGGTGTGATGCACAGGGTGTGCTTACTGGAATAGCATCAGACACTGACCCAGAAGAGCATAGGTGAGGTGGGTGGAAGGACAGATCAATTGAGAAAACTCAACAAGGGCAAGTGGGCTTTGTCATTTAGGACATGGAGACTTTTGCACTGAGTGTGTACTGTCAAGGTCAGGCAACTTCTTATAGCTGCCACCCTATATCCAGTTCTGCCATCAGGACCTGGAGATGTGACCCAGTTTACTCTGATTCTGTCCATATTTTCTCAAATCTGTGTTCAGTAACTTCATGTTGGTTGCTTGAAATTGGCCACCGTGTGAATATTTACATCATAAAAATCAGCAAATACTACAAAAACTGAGTTGGTTTCCTTTCTTTCTTTCTTTTTTTTCTTTCTTTCTTTTTTGAGTCAGTTTACTAGCACACTTCTAGGGCATCATGGGCTACCCTGGTGGCTCAGATGGTAAAGAATCTGCCTGCAGTGCAGGAGACCAGGGTTCGATCCCTGGAGAAGGGAACTACAACCCACTCTAGTATTCTGGTCTGGAGAATTCCATGGACAGAGGAGCCTGGTGGGCTACAGTCCATGGGGTCGCAAAGAGTTGGACATGACTGAGAGACTTTCATTTTCAGGGCATCAAAGACAAAATAGCATTTTCCTTTGAACTTGAAAGATAGGCAGCAGATTTCTAAGTAATGAAAGTGGGGAGAGGAAAGGGTGAAGGACATTTGGTTGTTTGGGCTTTTTCAGTTGCAAGTGATACAAACTTAATTGAAACTAAATCAATGGAAAAATGATGTATTGGCTCATGTCATAAGGAAGAGGGGGTGGTTGTTGCATGCATGGATGGAACAAGGGGTTCAACTAAGTTATTGAGAATTTCTATCTTTCTTTTAAAAGTGCCTCTGTCTCCATCTTCATCCTCTCTCTCTCCCTCTTTTCATCTCCATCTCCTTCTCTGTCTTAGCTCTACTTTAAGTATCACAAGATAAGATGCCCTCTTCCAAATTTTCAATCCATCTGCCAATTGCCTATATGTAGTCACGTGCCCACCCCTGGACACCTACTCTGTCCAGGATGATGGATGTGTGCTAATAAAAAACAGATTCTGAACTCTGAAGGGGAAAAGATTACTAAGCAGGGAAAGAACATTAATTTCTCTTACGATTACAGGCGGTGGAAAGAGAGGGAGAAGTGAAAGGACCAGATTTGTTTAAGGATTGCTGAGATGCTTGGCGTGTTTGACATGGAGGATTCTTCCATGCCTTGTCAAACTTCCAGAAAGGTTTCAATCTTTTTTCCTCTTGTACCAGTCCTCTGCATTTTAGAGTTCACACTACTTTATTGAGGCTGATCTGCTAAAAGGACACAAAACTCTGGTCCCAAAGCCAATGGTTTTCTCTACTTTCATTTTCTTGAACTGTGCTATCTGATATTGACCCACACATTGACCAACTTTTTTTCTTTTAAAACCCTTACCTTTATCTTCAGCCTTCACAAAAACACCATCTGCCTGTCTCCTACCTTCTTGAAGCTTCTTCTTTGACCACAGCTGTGGTTGGATGCCTTTTATCATAACTTGACCCATTTCTCTTCTCTCCCTATTGTTTTCCTCTGGGCCATCCCTTGTTCCCAGAGCTTAAACCACATTAATAACTTTCATATTTAAAATTCTGGACCTTATCTCTGAGTCCCTAGCTGTATCCCCATAGCAGTCTGTGATACTTCCTTTCAAAGAGTTCATGATTACTTAGACTCAACATGACTCAAATGGAATTTATCTATTCCCAATCTTCTTATAATTTCCCTGCCTCTCTGGATAATGCCTTACTTACAGGTTTCCAGTCATGACGCTCTCTGGTGACTATTTCCTTTTTAGCATTCCTGCTCTAGCCTTTGACCTCAGGCTACACTATTTTTCTTGGTGGGCATATTGAATAATTATACAAAGATTTTAAATTTAATTCCAGTGTGTTTAGACAACATGCTTTGTATAAATCTAATCTTTTTTTTTTTTTTTTTTGAGTGTGAGTTTATATTCTGCAATTTTTTTTTTTTAATAAATTTATTTATTTTAGTTGGGGGCTAATTACTTTACAATATTGTAATAGTTTTTGCCATACATTGACATGAATCAGCCATGGGTTTCCATGTGTTCCCCTTCCTGGACCCCCCACCCACCTCCCTCCCCATCCCATCCTTCTGGATCATCCCATTGCCCCGGCCCTGAGCCCTTGTCTCATGCATCGAACATGGAATGGTGTTCTGTTTCACATATGATAATATACATGTTTCAATGCTATTCTCCCAGAACGTCCCACCCTCACCTTCTCCCTCAGAGTCCATAAAATTGTTCCATGCATCTGTGTCTCTTATTCTGTCTCGCATATAGGGTTATCGTTACCATCTTTCAAATTCCATATATATGCATTAGTATACTGTATTGTTGTTTTTCTTTCTGGCTTACTTCACTCTGTATAATGGGCTCCAGTTTCATCCATCTCAGTAGAACCGATTCAAATGTATTTTTTTTAATGGCTGAGTAATATTCCATTGTGTATATGTACCACAGCTTCCTAATCTAATCTTTTAAAATGTTTTGAGGCCTATCTATGACCTATAAAATGATCTGTCTTAGTAATTTTTGTGTGTGTGTGCATTCAAAAAGTGTGTCCTCTGTTGTTGCTTGAAGAGTTCTATAAAAGTCAATTAGGTCAAGTTCATTGATAATATTGTTCAAATTTGTATATCCTTACTGATATTTTGTCTACTTCTTTACCGATTATTGAGACAGAGTTGTTAAAATCTTGAACTCTAATTGTAGATTTATCTTTTTCTTTTTGCTTTTCTATCATTTTTTTTTTTTGCTTTATATATTTTGAAGCTATGTTATCAGGTGCATAAATGTTTAGGCTTGTTAATTCCTGATGAAGTAAATCCTTGTTATTATGAAATTATTGTATTCACCTCTGGTTATGTTATTTGCTCTAAAATATGCTTTATGGATATTGTTACTCCAACTTTCTATTAGTTTTAGTATGATATATCTTTTTCCTTAAAAAATTTTTTTAAACCTACTTGTGTATTTAAATTTAAAATGGGTTTTTTTGTAGGTAGTTATGGGTCAGTCTTGATATTTTTATCTGATCTGACAATCTTACCTTTTGTTTGAGATTTTCAGCCCATCCACATTTAATATGATTAGTGAAACAGTTTTTCTCTTTTTCCTGAGTTTCATTTTGGATAGTTTCTATTTCTACATCTTCAAGTTAACTATTAATAATATCTTCTGCCACATCTAATCTGCCATTGATTCCATCCAGTATTATTAGTTTTTAAAATCCTAGACATTGATGCTTTTAATCTCTAAAAGTTTTATTTGAGTCTTTTAAAGTATCTTCCATACTTAATCTTTTCTTTAGCCATTGAATATATGGAATACTGTTTTAACAACTGTTTTAATGACCCTCTAAGGTAATTTAGTTCTGTTTTAGTTCTCGGCCATTTCAATGAACTGTTTTCTCTCATTATTATAAGTCATATTTTCTTGCTTCTTTGCATGCATGGTTATTTTTTATTGGATTTTAGACAATGTAAATTTTACCTTGTTAAGGTGTTGGTATTTTTATGCTTCTATAAAATATGCTTATCTTTATTTGAGATGCAGTTAAATTACTTGGAAACAGTATTGATCATTCTCACTTTTAAGATTTGTCAGGAAAAAAAAATCAGAGCATCATTTCCTAGGCTAATTTTCTTCTCCTACTGAGATAAGATATTTCTGAGCACTCTACCAAATATTTCATGAATGATGAGTTTTTCAGTCTGACGGGTGGCAACAGGCACCATTTCTGACTCTGTGTGACTGCCAAATACTGTCCATTCTAATCTTTGAAAGTCTCTTTTCCTGGCCTCAGATAGTTTCTTCATTGCTGATTAGTACTCTGGTGAACACTCACAGGGAACTTCTGCATATTTCCAGTGTTTTCTTTTTATTCACTGTTCTGGCCACTCTGATACTGTAAACTCTCACTGCCCTTGTCTCCTGGACTTTCAGCTCTGTGTTCTCAACTTATGTAGTTCAGCAGACTTTGCCTGTGTTCTCTTGCAGTGTCTATCATTACCTTTTCTTGCTCAGTCTACCCAACTTAGGTGACTTATAGCCAGTTTGAAGTATCATCTCCATAAGATGATCTCTCTCTACATGGTGAAGGTCTTAATGCCCCTCCTCAAGTCTTGGCTACTGCATTTCAAAAATAACTCTGATTAGAACCACTCTTTGATTTTATATATTACAAAGAAGAGTGAAAAACTATAAATTAAACAACAGTTATATGAGGCACACTTGGCATGAAATACCATGTAGGAATTAGAAACCATCAATTTCTGCACTTTTGTCATATTATCTCCTTAGCATACTGGCTCTCTATTTAGACCTTAACCCTGTTTGCCAACCTGAGTTAAATTCCACTTTCCCTGCCTGCCCCTAGCCTTAACGCACATTCAAAACCAGGAGTCTTCAAGAACTCTCCTCATGCATTTTTCTCTTTTCTTTGGCTCTTTCATTAGCCAGAAATGAAGCATATTGGTTCAATGTCTTTTAAATAAACTCTACTCTGCCTAATTGACCTCTCAGGGAAATTTTTTTATCCCATCCAGAGGGAGATGGAGCAAAACCTTTTCCTTCAGACTTTTCTTAGGTTCAGCAACCCACCTACACACACACACACACCCCAAAAAAGGTCAAATTTGGCAGCTTTCCAGTCCTGCTCTTCTGTTTCTAAAGCCCCCACTCAGTGAAAGTAGAACTGAGTGCGGTTGAATATGCCTGAGTTTGGGGTTATCTCCCAGTGATGGGTTGACCCAGATACGCAGATGATGTCAGTCTAATTTCTTCTTCCTCTTTTGGGAAAATCATGGCCAAAGGAGAAAGCAGCAGTTCTCAACAGCTCCACTTTCTATACTAGGTGGGTTTCAGAAGGATGTCTCCATAGAAGGGATGCCAGTTCTTCCAGATCATGTATTTAAAAACATATAGAAGAGATAACATATCTTTAAAGAAAATTCATAGTAGGTTCCAGACAGTGGCTTCTTCCAGCTGGCTGAACATTATAAAATAGACCTCTGGTTTAGCTTGAAACTTATCATTTATTTTCTTGCCCAAGGATCGTCTGCTCAGCTCCCAAGTAAGGCTGAATTTCTCTTTGGTGTTTAAAATCATTCCTTTAGTGTTCTTTTCATTCATTGAAAAATGGATTCTTTTCCCTCCAGAGTTTGAAGGTAAATGCCTGGGTGGGACAGTGATGCGAGGCTGTCAGTTGAGAGGCAATAAGAATTCCAGAGAGGAGCATGAGCTGGATTCAATCAGATATTGATTTTTCAGCCCAGTAAATTATGGTTGCTTCATAGCAAGGGTAACAAGTACGCTGTGCTTTTCAGAAAGAGATGTGATCAGCTTTTAAACAATAAAGAGGAGCACTGCTGGGCAGAGTGATTCAATTTAAATCCGCATGAAGGCTGGTTGTGAGTTTAAAATAAACAAAGCAACATTAAAAGCCACCACCACACCCAGAACCCCACATCAACAATCAAACAGATAGGGGGATTTAAGCCATCCAAGGTGATGTTTAAAGAAATTGAATTCCTTTGAGGATAACAGGCTAGATTTAGCTGAAATATCTCAGTGGCTATGCATTTAGTCATCCCTTTTCTAGGCATGCAGGAAAAATTCAGTACCCAAAAGACCCTCTGATGGGCATCCAGGGGCCACTGTGGGCAGGAGTGTGGGTGCCTCCTTCTCTTAGGCACCAAACTGGCACAAGGTTTTCTGGCTGGGACTCCTTCCCTCCTGACCCTGTGCCTTGCCTCCTATATCCTAGTTGCTCCTCATTAGTCCCCTCCTCTGCGGGGTTCTCGTGCTGTATGTCTCAGCTAAAACCTCACCCTTTCTGAGCAGAGGAACTGGGTCCACACCCTGAGATCTCTATGCGGTGATTTTTGCTGCTAGTGATGCTGCTGGGAGAATGTGACTGTGTGCTCCCAGCCCCAGGGGTTAGTGTTGTGTCGTTTTGTGTTCTATCCATGGATGATGGAGAGCTCTCTCTCTCTCTGTCTCTCTCTGTGTGTGTGCCTGCTCAGTTGTGTCCAACTCTTTGCAACCCCCCAGGCCAGAATACTAGAGTGGGTTGCCATTTCCTACTCCAGAGGATCTTCTAGACACAGGGGTTGAACCCAATCTTGTGCGTCTTTTGCATTGGCAGGTGGATTCTTTACCACTGCGCGAACTGGTAGTCCGACGGAGAGCTCTGAGCCTCCCATTATTTGAGGGTCTAAGACTGCCCTGGAATCACCCCAGTCAAATGTGCCTCTGACCACTGCTGGACTGGGCAGGTGTAGAGGCAGATAGCACATATTCATCATCTCCTAAGACCAAGGCTGATGCGGGGTGTGTGTGGCAGTGCTTCTCTTTTTCAAGCCCAGGAAGGTGCTATTTGTGTGTGGATAAGGTTTTGAGATTATATTTTGTTTTTTTCTTCTTGAAATCCCCCACCCTTCATCTCTTCCCTCTATTCATACTAGCTCTATGTTTATTGCCTCAAGGAAGGTTTAGAATAGAGTAAAATGCACATGGCAGCAAAACAGCTCTACTAGGATGTTGTTCTAGAAACTAATTCTTAAAAGGAGAGAATAGACTAAAAAGTCTCTTGAACAAACACAAAAGGAAGAGCTTCTCATCCCCAGTCTTAGTCTAGAATTTATTTCCTCAAGTTGGAGAATAGGGGGGAAAGAGGCTGATGGAGCCAAGGGCTAGACTCAACTTACTGGCCATGCCTTGGTGAGATGTCTTAACAAAAGCAGCCCCGCGGTACAGATGAGATCACTGGTCACATTTAAGGAAGAGGCTCATGCACCATGTGTGGAATAGAAATAGGGAGCTGCACGTCATTAAGGGCCACATGGACAGGGCCAATCAATAACCATCTCGCTGCTGACCAATGTGTACAGAAGATCAAGGGCCAATGAGAATCTCCCTCTTCAGTATCTTGGCAAGGGGAAAGAAAAAAAAGATAAATATGTCACAATCTATGTTTGAAATGGGGCTTTCCTGGTAGCTCAGCTGGTAAAGAATCCTCTTACAATGTGGGAGACCATGGTTCGAGTCCTGGGACAGGAAGATCCCACAGAGAAGGGATAGAATACCCACTCCAATACTGTTGGGTTTCCCTAGTGGCGGTAAAGAATTCACCTGCAATGTAGGAGGCCTGGGTGCAATCCCTGGGTTAGGAAGATTCCCCTGGAGGAGGGCATGGCAGCCCATTCTAGTATTCTTGGCTGGAGAATCCCCATGGAAAGAGATCTATAGTCCACGGGGTCACAAAGAGTTGGACATGACTGAGCAACTAGGCACAGCAAATGTTTGAAACAGTCACAGGGCCTGAGGTGTAGTTAGAGCCTGAGAGACCAAGTCTTGCCTCATTACTCTCCCTAGCACATAGGAAGACCACACTTCTAAGCCTCTGGCATCTAAGGCTGGACAAATGACTAGTTCTGACCAATAAGCTGCAAGTGGAGTGACATGCAACACTTCTGTGCAAAGGCAGCAGGAAATCCCTGTATTACCTTCCAGTTTTTTACTTCTTCCATCGCATGTTGAGATGACAAGTTCATATGACATAGCCTTCCATAGTCTGGATCCCTGAGTGATTGGGGAAAGCACACTCTCCAAATGACCTGTGCTGGTCATGTAGCATAAAGAAGATATAAGCCAGTGGTGGGTTAAGTCACTGAGATTTCAGACTTAATTTGTTCCTTGCAGCAAAACCCAACCTGGAGCAGAGATTATATTGTATCACAGAAAACAGAGTACAATTTTCAATACCCCTAATTTTGTGGACTAGATTTATACTTGCCAGAAGGATATTTGCTGTCTGTGCATCTTCTTTGGTCATACTGTAGGTTTTAAACTCTAGGTATGGGACTGTAATGAAGTCATCAGTCACGAGTCCCTTCAACCTGGCATGGAGCAAGATAAGGTGCATGAACGCATCAAGTTAGTACAGGTCTTGCATATGGAAGATAGACAACTAAAATGCCAGTACTTCTTCCTCCTCCGAGACCTTCATCTTCCTCTGATAACTAGAGAAGCAGGTGGAAAGCCAGACAGGCTCAAGAAAAAGCATCTACAATTGCTGAGCCTTGTGCTGGACCCGAGACTCAGAGAGGGTCCAGGAGCTGCCCTTGACCTTCAGCCTAAGGGCCCTGAAGGGGAAATTTATGCTTTCACAACAGTAGTACAACACACAAACAGAGGACCAAGAGTGTTGGGATGAACAGAGGGGGAATTGGAGAAAGTGTGTCTTGGAAATGAAATTGTGAAGGAAGTGATCAGAGCTAATGTTTGTTGATCATTTACAATGAGTGCAATGCTTTGTACACAGTATCATATTTAACCTTTGCAATAACTCTGTGAGGCAAGTGCTAGTGACCCTGTGATATTTCCTTCCCAGAGTCCAGGTGCCTAGATGCGATGGGAATGAAGCTGCCTGAGAGTTGTTCTGATCATTCAGCCCAGGGGGACATGAGAAACTAATCTCGTAGCTGCTGTATTGGAGGTTCCACCCACCCCTTTAGCTCCTATAGCCTCAGAAAGGTCTCAGCTCAGCCTCTGTGGCCAGTTTCCACTTATCAACTCATGACCAGTGATGAGCCCTGAGATGGGGAATAGAAAAAGGTGTTCAGTCTCCAAAATAGGAAGGTCTGAGAAAGGACCAGACATGAGTGGGGCACTTGCAGTGTATCAGGAATTGTAGAAACAGTATATCTCCTTCCAGTTTATAGGCGAGAAGCTTGATGCTCAGAGTGTGGCTGTGACTTGCTCAGGTTCAAACAGGGAATAAGAGGCAGTATCAGGATTAGAAACCAGGTTCGTTGACTCCTCCTTGGCCCCCAATCCATGTTCTCTAGTCATGAAGGCCTTGTGGGATTCCTTGTGGTGTGAGAATCACTAACCACTGATGCATTGGACCTCAGGAACATCCTTACCAGGGACAAGCAGGTAAGGGTATATGGATAAAAGACGGTAGCCAGATGACTATTTCAACTACCCATTCACTCACTGGGCACTTATTTAGGTTCCCAGTAGGTGCCATTCCCTGAGCCAAGGTCTGAAGCTACTGCCAGGAACTGACTAGGTCAGCTCCTGCTGGAGAGGTGACCACAGGCACATGCAGGAGAGACCCAGAAACTTGATGGGTAGTTTCAGATGAAATGACAGTCTCCTGTCAGGGATCTTGCAGGAGCCTAGCCAGGTGGAGGTGAAACAGATGAGGCTGGTGGCTCTGCAGTGAGGTGGCCATTTTGAACCCACTCTCACTTCCAGGGCTGAAGATGCCGTGAAACTGTGATCATTTCATGCAGCACCCAGGGCTCAAAGTCACTTTCCTTTCATACCCCAGGGAAGGCTGATGCCTGCTACTCCAGGTCCTCTGCTTCCTCTGCTGGCCCTGGCTTGACCTGGGGCAGCACTGCCAGAGGCTACCTTCTGATCTGGGCGCAGACATCCCTATGGGATCAGTGTGCTTCGAGGGACTACTATTTTTGACTGTAATTGATTCTGTTGCCCAGCTGGCTCCACGGGACCCTAGTTAGGCTCTGCAGCAGAGTTTCTGGAGTCCCAGAGCTCACCATAGAGGTTAGCTATTCTGAAATTGAGAATTCTGGGACCATAAAACCCTCTCCCTGGTTTGCTTTCAACTTTATGGAGGATGCTGGAGGAGACATGCAGACCCAGCCTATGTGAGGGGACGTCCTGGCCTTAGGAGATGCCCCATCCAGAACACAGGCTGCTTCTCTGAGTTTCTTACAGATCCAGTGCAAATCCTGGCACAGATTTTTGAGGAACCATGAGATTCAACATTAACTCACAAAGCTGATGTCTGAAAATATAAAGCTGGTACAAATCTGGATGTTTCAAATGGCACTGGGGTCCTGGCCATACAGTCTCAAGTTCCTGTTTGAATTAGACCTCAAAGAGATCTGTGAGACCCTGAACTGTGAGAAAGCCTGATGGGGTTGATCACCTAAGCTGTGTCATCAGCCCAGGTGTCTGGGTCCTTTCTGATTTGATGTGATGGGGCCTGGGTCTGCTGAGACAACCAGGTGGGGGCCAACCCCAAGGCAAAGGACTCAGTTCTGTGACCTTGGTTGGACCAGGGTGGCCTGTTTCTCTTCTCCAAAATGTGGACTGAGACATTTGTTAAGCTGCCACTGTTGCCACTAAAATAATGTGATGTGATCTTGGACAGCTTCTCCTATGCAAAAATGTTCGCAGAATTTTAGGAACTTCCCAGGTGGTGCTGGTGGTAAAGAACCTGCCGGCCAATGCAGGAGACATAGGAGACACAGATTCGATCCTTGGGTTGGGAAGATCCCCTGGAGGAGGAAACGGCAGCCCACTCCTGTATTCTTGCCTGGAAAATCCCATGGACAGAGGGGCCCGGTGGGCTACAGTCCATAGGGTTGCAAAGAGACACGGCTGAAGCGACTTAGCACGTATACATGTGTAAAGTAAGGCAGTGGGATGGACAGGCTCAAAGCTTCTTTCCACCTTGACATCCTAGGATTCTGAGCGGAACTGAAGCTTCAGACATTCTCTGTTACAGTTTCTGCCCACAAGCTGCCACTGGCGCAGACCCAGGCAGAGATCCGGCTGGAAGTCATAAATCTGGGTGGCCGAACCTGCTGGGGAAATAAACACAGTACCAGCGCTCCTATTTGCATACAGTCATATCTGTTTGCATCTAGCCATCACATTCATTTTCTTGCAGTGGGAAAAAAGGTAGTTTAAGAAGCGCGTGAGTCTCTAGACCTCATTTCCCCAACCTGCCTTTTTGTGGGGGTCGGTGTCCACTTCAGTGTGTGCTTCTGTGGCCCCTGCTCTCATGCTATCGATCAGGTTAGAGGCAAAAGTGAGGAGGTCATGACCGGCGGTGCGGTGGTAGTCGGGGCGGGGTGGGGTGAGAAGGACCCGGATGCCGGCAGCTCAGAGTGGAAGCCGGTTGGAACTGCGCCAGTGAAACTCACTGAAGGAGTAGCCCCAAGGGAGAGGTACTGTCTGCCAAGCTGAATGAAGTTCCTCTGCTGGTACTAAATATTTCCTTCCCTTGGTTATTTGTCATGGAGGGATCTCAGCGGGTCATTATTGTGTTACCACTTAGCCATCAATTAGCAAAAGTCTACCCCTTTGGGTCGTTTCTCATAAATCAATCCCCCCACTTTCCTCATTATTTGGTTGTTTTCTTTTAACAGCCTCTCCTGCACTGTAATTTATGGACCCCCACCATCCAAGGGCAAGCATCACGCTTGCTCTGAATCCTGGGAAAGACTTTTGTGGAATTTTAAAGGACCAGTGAAAGAAAATTGTACAAGTGAGGAATACTTTGTGAGATGAAACCTTTCTGAATTATGGTTATATTCTTTTCCTCCGCTGCTGCAACCTGTCAACGCAAGGGGCAAAGAGCTCTGGGGTGGAAGTGGGCGAGTTCCTGCACTGGGCATGCTTTGCATTTTCCGACTTGAATCTCATTGTGTTGTTTCCTCTTCATATTTATTACCACTTAAGGTTCATTTACATTCCCTCTCTGTCCATAGTGATCAGAGCAACACCTCCTAAATTAGCATCATTTGCAAGTTTCATTAACATGCTGTTTACTCTACTTCTTTTAGATCATTAATAAAGATGACCCCAATGTACCTCACCTCCCCCCTCAATGCCATACATTTCCATTTGTCATCATCCTTTGTTTGCAGACTTCAAGCCAGTTTTGAATTTATGTGGCAGCACTCCTTACTAAACCAATTTGAATTAATTTTGAGTGTAACACTTTATACCACTATATCAAATGCTTTTCTTATGGCTGCATGCATTCCATCAATAGTGGTCCCACCATTTTTCTATTTGGTATTCAGGTTGAAAGCTCTCAATTCTGCCTGGCATTTTAGTTTTTTAAGTCACTGTATCCTCTGTACTGACTAGGGACTTTCTCCTAATTTTTCGCTTATTTTGAAATGATTGATGTTACGAAAGAAAGGATTTGGAGAGCTATTTATGGCAATCAATAGCTTTCATCTTTCTTCCCCACATCTGCTATTGTGGTTGAGTAAGTAATTTTGGCGAAATCCCTTCGCATTCCAGGATGCACGATATCGGGACCTTCGGTTTTGAAGGCTATGGATTTCCCAAATATTCCTTCCCCTTGCTTGAAACCATCTGAATTATTTTTAACCTGTGTACACATTTTGAAGATATTTTACATGCCTGGTATATCATAGGTATTCAAGGATTTTTTTTTGAGGAGGGTTGGTGAAATGAATACAATACATAAATCTATCAATCATTCATACTTTCCCCTAATCTGCACCATTTCCTCATTCTGTGAAGTAGTGAACAGGTTTAAAACAAACAAGGAAGATAGGTGTACTATTGTCATTCATTCATCTCTTCTAAATATATTTATTGAGATCAGACTCTGTTCTAGCTCTGAGACTATTACAACGAACAGAAAGAATCTTTTTCCTTCTACTCAGTTGAACAAATGTGCAGATGAGACAGATGTATTATCAGATTTAGATGAGTACTATGAAGAAAAATAAGAGGCTGAGATTTTGTAACATTCAGAAGCTGTTTTTTGTGTGATTGATCTATTTTTCAGCCTGAATGTTGTTATCTGGGAAGATGTACAATTTCTACAAGCTTCATGGGTAGAAATAATGACTACCAAAGAACTTAGAATTTCATTATAACAAGTGGCTAGCCATGCCCTGTTTAAGACCTATGGTGTGTGCATCTAAAGACATGTCCGTGCTGGGCCAGAATTTTGACTTTGATAGCTCCAGGGTCCCTCCCCACTCAGGTGTCTGTGACAGGATCCAAGGAATGTTATCATTCTGAATTTTATGAATCTGGGCCAAGAATTGATGGAGAACACTCAATTCACCCTATGAACTGCACCAGGAACAAATTACCAAGTGATCAACTAGATATGAAGATATATGCAAGAGGCCACAGTATTCAGACCCAGCAAAGGATATGCAGGTGTGAGTCTGCAGGAGATCTGCAGTAGCTGAGGATAGACGTGCTGGGAGGACCTCAACTTCTTCCCCAGTCCAGGGTTATTCTCTGGGCCACTATCAACAGGGATCATTGTCCTTAAGTGAGGCCACTTATGCAGTAAATTTCATGATGGCTGTTTATTGTTTTTAGGTTCATCCTTTCCTCCCCTATTTATTTCATTTTATCTTCATAATATTCTTTTGTGGAAAAATGATTGCTCCAAAATGCCAGTGACTAAGTCATTTTCATATTTGAAACTCTAAGATGGTGCTTCTCCACCCACAGACTCAGTTACAAATGCTGAGCCCAGTTCTCACAATCTCCTGGTCTTCTGCCTTCCCAGCTGTCAAGTCTTATGGCCTGCCCCTTCCTACCACTCTGACCTTGAAGTCTAAGAGGACCAAATTACCTGTGCCCCTTTATTGCATTAGATTATGTCCTACCTCTCTGTCTTCCCAATGTTCCTTCTGGGTGGGATGTCCTCCTCCCTCCTCTTTACCTTCCAACTTCTGTTTAGCCCTTAGACTTGTCTTAGGTGCCACTTCCTCCAAGGCTCAGGCTGGGGTATCTTACTTCAGCACCCTGGACATCTCCCTAGCCTCACTCTTACACTTTGCTGGTGGGATTCCAGCATCACAGGAACAATGTCTTATTAGTTTTGAATCTGCATCACCTAACACAGTCCTAGGCACAGAGCAGGTAATCAGGAAATATTTGTTAAACTGAATTGCAGATGGAGGAAAATGAGGTATTATCAGTCCCATTTTGCTGTTGAGGAGATTGAGGAAGGTAAGGCGAAGACCTGCTGGGCAGGTGGGCGGCATGACTGAGATTATCCAGGAAGAGCTGGGGTGAGGCTGACATCAGAAAGCAAGGTGGTGGGCACCTCACCCCGCTGATCTGGACCGATTTCCTAGGTGATTTCAAAGCACTGTGAAATTTCAGCGCTCAGCCAAGTCTGTCTCCCACAGGCATCATTTTTTGTTCAAAATACTTCTGATTTGCAACTAATGATTTTTGGTGGTTATCACAGTCATCAGATGGCCTATTTTTGTTGGTGCAGTTTATTCTTTCCGTGAAAGTTCTTATTCATTTTCAAGTTAAATAAGATCTGACTTTTATCCCCAAAGGAACTTATATTTCAAACCCCTGATTTGAGCAGGATTTTGGTTTGAGTTTGGGTTTGATTCATCTCTTTGATTAAAGGCTTATCTTCTAAATAACATGTCTTAATAGTTACTCTTTCCCTTTCTAGACCTTCTAAATTTAGATAAATGAGACCAATTATCGCTTCTAGAATGTTCAGTTTATACTCTGGTCCTAGAATTTGGTCTCTAAGAGATGTTGATTTTCTTCCTGTGGGATCACTTAAATTCTGCATTTTCCCAGTTGCTGTCCTTACCCAAAGGGGAAAAGACTGTGGGAGGAGTCTGTTGGCTGCTGGTTCACCAGGAGCTGCAAAAGGATGGGCATTTGGCCTCCTGAGAGCCTGGGCATGACCCACAGGGACCTCGTTAGCTGTGAGCAGAGGGATGTCCTGCAGCAAGTCAGCTACGAGTCCACTAGAGCATCGTGTTTGTGGACACCCAGGTAAGGAAGAGGAACCTCTGAAGATGTGCTGTGGTGACATGTAACCTGCAAGGAGAGGTCTTTTTTTTTTTTTAATTCCTTTTCTTCTTTGTCACTTCCAAAGATGATCTTCAATTTATGATGGGGAGATATGGAATATCATTCATGCATTATTTCAGTATATATTTAGTAAATACTTCATGTGGGCCAGATATCAACCCACACTTTGTATATAGGGTGGGCAGGAAATGCGTCCCTGTTCTCACCTTGCAATCAGAATGGGGAGGAGGGTTTGCTGCTAGCCATCAGGGGTGAGGGGGACAGACTGTTATACTCAACGATTTTTGGTTATACTCAATTTATACTTGATTTTTGGTATATATGTACCACAGATTTCTTATCCATTCATCTGTTGATGGTTATCTAGGTTGTTCCCATGTCCTAGCTATTGTAAATAGCAATGAACATTGGGGTATATGTGTTTTTTTCGATTTTGCTTTCCTCAGGATATATGCCTAGTAGTGGGATTTCTGGGTCTTTTTTTTTTTTTTTTTTTTAAAGTTGCTCAGTCATGTCTGACTCTTTGTGACCCCATGGACTATACAGTCTATGGAGTTCTCCAGGCCAGAATACTGGAGTGGGTAGCTTATCCCTTCTCCAGGGAATCTTCCCAACCCAGGGATTGAACCCAGGTCTCCTGCATTGTGGGCAGATTGTTTACCAGCTGAGCCACAAAGGAAGCCCAAGAATAGTGGAGTGGGTAGCCTATCCCTTCTCCAGAGGATCTTCCTGACCCAAGAATCAAACCGGGGTTTTCTACATTGCAGGCTATTTCTCTAGGTTATTTCCATATCCTAGTTATTGTAAACAGTGCTGCAATGAACATTGGGGTACAAGTGTCTTTTTCAATTTTGTTTTCCTCAGGGTATATGCCTAGTAGTGGGATTGCTGGGTCATATGGTAGTTTTATTCCTAGTTTTTAAAGGAATTTCCATACTGTCTTCCATAGTGGCTATATCAATTTACATTCCCACCAACAATGCAAGAGGGTTCCCTTTTCTACATACCTTCTTCAGCATTTATTGTTTCTAATTCTCTTTTGCTGCTAAGAGAACTTTTCCCTGCAGGGTCTCAGAGCTTGGCACTCCGAAACCCTCTAAAGGGCTGCACAGCCTGGGAACTGCTTCCAATATTATAAGATCTGGAACTGGGGAGAAGGAACTAAGGGGTTTCTTTCCTCAGATGTCTGCCTACCTCTTTCACTGAATTCCAGCCTTGTCAATCCTGACTTTTTATCCAGACCTTCCTGTCAAAATGTGAACCTGGAACTCTGGATCCCCAGGGCCCCAGTAGACAGAATCCACTTTGGGAGGACATAGTCAGCATAAGATATGACCCGCCCTCCCTCATCCAAGTCCTGTTGAATCTGTGATTGTTGTGATGTTGCAGGGCTGAAAGTTTGTTCAGCTTGATCCACGGACATGAGGCTCACTAGCTCTAGGGTAAACAGCTTTACAAGAGCAGTAACCCTTTATCTTCTTAGAAGTAGAATCATCAGGGTGGCCTAGAAATCTGCACTGACCTGCAAAAAAGGTGGGGGTGATTACAGTGTAAGCACAGACTAGCTCTGTTCAGAGAAGAAGCTTTTAGCTGGGATCCTTGGGCTGATCCCAGCTTTAGAGGGTTTCTGAGTGCCATCCAACTGCACGTGAATTTTCTTTTTGTAAGTGTGAGCATATGTGCATTTTTTTTTTGAAAAGAGGGTCTGTGGTTTTTATCATATTCCTGTCAGTGTGCAGAGTCTGAAGTGCAGGGGACTTGATTCCATTCCTTGCTTCCTCTTTTTGTCAGCTAGGTTGGAGGGAGTCACTGGGGCTCTGTCTTCATCTCTAATGGGCTGTTCTGAAGTCAGAATGAGAAACGTAAGTAACCGATTAGGTTTGCAAACTGCAGGCTACTATGTGAGCCCACCCATTTCCCTTCTGCCCTCCTCCTTCCCCTTATCTCCCTGCTTCCTGGTTGATTTCTAACTGTCCTTCAAGACCCTCTCTTCCAGGAGCACTTCCAAAAAGCCTTACCTGGCTGCCCGGCTTGCTCACTCTGGGTAAGGAGCCCCTGTCTGTGCTCCATCACTGACTTCTAGTAAGACACGCTTTGCTCTGTGGCCATCACTGACTTACTACCCTGGGTACTGACCTCATACCCAGATGGCACGCTCCTTGGAGGACACAGATGGCAACCTGGTTGTTTCTCTGCCCGGCACAGTGTAGTTTTACCATAATTTTTTTCAACTGATAAAACGTTAGTTAATTTATTTCTTAATCTTGCCTTAATGAGCTAACTATGAATCATTTTTATCTATTCATCCAAGGCAGACTCAGTTCCTTTCACTATGTGTAAATGAAAGTGATAAAATGGAATCCTTTAAGAGCATCTTAGTACTGTCTATTGGGTTGGCCCTCTAGCAAATTAGTCTGAATTAATGAGGGCTCATCTCCCTCTGTGGAGAGAAGCAGGGCACAGGCAGTTCCTGCTGCGGTGTCTGACCAGGCTCTGTGCCTGCCACAGTGATTCCCTCCTCACTGGCAGAGCAGCTCACGCCTCTCCAGCCTGTTACCTGTGACACGTGTTGCCCATCAAGATGGATAGATCTGGGGCCAGGAGCCATACAACGTGAGAAAGTGTCCGAGCTGGCCTCGCCCAGGCAGCACTTGACTAGAGCATCAGGCTGTCCCCAGGCTGGCTCCCCAGTGGCCCTCCTCTCTTTTTCTTTGCTACTTGCTAGCAGATTATTCCCAGGAGCTGTGAAGTTCTGTCTTCTGAGGCTCTACCTCCTGGTCTCTCCAGGACTTTCCTCTATTTTATCTCTTGCTCCTGTCCTAGAAGTGCCCACATTTTCCATCCTGTTTGCTTTTATTTCTGTTACTGGAAGGGAAAAAAAGAATTATGTGCTTCCCACTGGCTCCAGCTCAGCTGGTATTAGACGTTGTGTAGACTGATGTGATCTTACCAAGGAGGAAATTATTAACAGGGCAAGGCTAATTTTCTAATTCACACCTGGAAAGTGAATCCGATGGCGCTGGCACAGATCTTTAATGAAATAACATTGTTTAAGAAGTTTCCAGAGAAATTCATCACTAATTGATTTTTGAACTGTGGGGAAAGATAACACAGAGAGATGAGATATGAGCCTCTGTCTGGCCTGCCTCCCCCACAAGCTTTTTATTCCCTTAGTTTTTCTTTCCCATAGAAAATCAATCCCAGCAGCTTCCTGAATTGGCACTGCAGATGGTAGGGCCTGCAGAAAGGCCCACATTTGGATGTAGTATTTTCTTTCTGCTTCAGTTTTCTTTTGTTTGGACTCTGCTGTGAGGTCTTGGTGAAAACCATAGGCTTCCACAGTGGAGCCTGGAGATTCTTTGTGACTCAAGTCAAAGGCAGTGAGTGGGAGAGAAGGACTTGGGAGCAGGTTGGGTGTCCTTGGAAGTGGCAGTTTTGTAGCAGGGACACCAGGGCACAGTCTTCCCTTTGTCCCCAGGGGCTTCCCAGACTTTCTCCATCCTTCAATAGGTATCATTTATATATATATATATTCTTTTTTTTTTTTTTGCCATGCAGCATGTGGGATCTTAGTTTCCCAACCAGGGATCAAACACCGCCTCCCCCCCCCCCCTCCACAATCCTGGCACTGGAAGCACAGATTCTTAACCACTGGATCACCAGGAAAGTCCCAACATATATATTCATGTTATTGTCATATATATGAACATATATTCATATACTCATATCTCATATATGAGAGGTACTGCTGACATTTCCTGGTCTTATATTAAGCATTAATAAAAGGAACCTTAAGATTTTGTTTACATAAGTTGATCTGAAACATGTGATTCCGTTAAACACTGAATGCCAGCAATGCAAAGCCAGCTCCGTAAGTAGCCCAGCCCCTGTGCACACAAGTTGCCTGACTTTGCTATCCCTTCTCTGTTTAAAATTTTAGAGTTCTGCCACTGAGCTTTAGGCTCCTGGACTGACCAGAGAAGATGGCTTCTGGTCTTCTCATCTTCCTGCTGATGTACTCTATGAACTTGTCTTTTTATAAATTTTGAGGACTAGTGGGGACCTAGATCTCAGGAGGAATAGACTTGGCTTAAAGGACCTTATTCCAAATCTGGCTTGCGAATGTATTAAGGTAGGTAGATTGGACTTGAGGTGCCCTCCATAAAAGCAGTCAGTAGTCTTTGCCAGGCCCTCACACTGGGGATGAAACAGGATACAATTTTGCCCTCAAAGAACTCACAACTAGTGAGATGGAAGCACATGATGATGAGGCTCAGAATATTATGAAATCCATGAAAGCAGGTGTCTCATTCAGACTTGGGAGTGCCCAGGAGGACTTCCTGACAGGGACTGTATGGACTGAGCCTGAGAAGGCGAGACAGCTATGAGATAACACTCTTTAACTCTTCCCCTCACAGAGCCTCATGCATCTCTTACTCTAGCTTTTGATAGGGAAAAAAAATCCTGTTTATCAAGGAAGTATTCTTTGCATGATTTTTCTGCTCTTGTTGTCAACCTATATTAACTCTATTCAGTTCCCATACCACATAGAAACTCCCATCTTAACTCTTACTTGGGATCTGCTGAGCTACTTCTCAGCATGGTGTTGATTATAATAACAGTCCCAAAGTTCACTTTTGAATGGCTGTTTCCATTAAAAAATTTCCTAAAGAGTTTAATGCAAGGGAAAGGGACTTCAGACCCAGAGGCAGGTGGATGGGGGAGGCACTGTTGGTGTGAACATTTATTTTGCTCTTCAAATAATGTTTTAGAGAACCACCAACCCTGGCTCCTGAAAGGTTGGCTTTTCTGGGTGGTTTGGATGGTTTGGGTGTGGAAGTGGGGCTAGGGAGCACTGTCTGGTCCATGAAGGCCAGTGTGGAAGCCTTGTTCTGCCAAGGTGACTGATGGTGACTGAGCTGGGAACACTAGATTCAGTGTTAATTTCTGCCACTATCTATTTGGGTCAAGGTCTTGTCCCCTCAGTCTTATCTCTGTAAATTGCAAGGATAGCTCAACAATTCTGGGAATGTCTGAAATGGATGTGTACTCACTGTATTAGTCAAGGTTCTCTGGAGAAACAGAATGAATAGAAGACTACACACATACACACACACACACACACACACACACACACACACACACACTGAGGTTGACTCATGCAGTTATGGAGGCCAAGAAGTCCTACCATCTACTGTCTGCAAGGTGGAGGACCAGTAGAGCCCATGGTATAATTCAAGTTGAGTCTGAAGGCCTGAGAACTTGGAGCTCTGATGTCTGAGAGCAGGAAAAGATGGACATCTTAGATCAAGAAGAGAGAGAGGGACTTCCCTGGTGGTCCAGTGGTTAGGAATCTGCTTGCCAGTGCAGGTTACACAATTTACTCTCTGGTCCGGGAAGATTCCACATGCTGCAGGGCAACTAAGTCATGTACCACAACTACTGAGCCCACACTCTAGAGCCTGTGTGAGGCAACTACTGAGCCTATGAGATACTACTGTAGCCTCTGTCTTTGTTTTATTTGTGCCATGAATGGATTGGCCACACTGATGAGGGCACATCTTCTTCTTCAGTCTACTGAATCAAATGTTAATCTCTTCGAGGAACACTTTCATAGACACACTCAGGAATAATGATTACTAGTTATGAGGGCTTCCCTTAGGCCAGACAAGCTGACACATAAAATTAACTATCATACTCACTCATCCTTCTTTGAGAAATTTATAGAAACCCATTGGCATCCTCCCAGAAAGAACATTTTATTAAGGCTCTACCCATACCTTTTAGCTTAGTTTGTGAAAATAATCTTTGTGTTTATGTCAATAACACTCTGAAATTGTATGGGATTTTTCTAGTTCACAGTGTTTTTACACCCGTTGTCACTTTGGGTCTCCAAGTCATCTCTATGAGGTTGCATATATTGAATACTTACTGCATGTACTTTAGATACTTCACCCCATTTAACCCTCTCAACAATTCTGTAAGGCAGATACTATTATTATCTAAGCATCTCAGAATAAGAGTCTGAAGGTCAGAAATGTAAAGTGCCTTGCCTGAGGTCACACAGCTAGTCTAAGTCTGTGGGGGAGAGTTCAGTTCTATAGCAGTAGTGTGTCCACTTGCATCTTTGAGCCTCAGTTATGCTAGTGACCTCTGAGCTGGGCATGCATTATTGCTATGCAGTGACAAGGGGGTAGGTGGGCTGCTGAGCTTTTAGCTCTGGACACTCCATAATACCAGAGCATCACAGCAAAATTCCTTTCTGTTTCAGCCACAGGACAGCATATCCTCACAGCTTTGGATGAGCCTGAGGAACATGAGGTGCTGTTCACTGGAGCAGGTAGCTCAGGATCTGAGCTTGGGAGACAGCAAGAAGAGAGAAAATAAGACAAGTTATGTAATCAAGTGGCGAACAGAACAAGGAATGAAACTTTTAGAGCATTGGAGAGAGGTCTGAATATTTGAGAGGACGGCTTTAGGGGCAACTAAAGCGCCAAGGAGTCATAGGAAGAGAGAAAGAGAGAATGATTGTAGCTTCTTAACCAGCATAAGAGGAAATTGTGGGGGACTTAGTCAGTGTTCAAACATTTGGAAGGTGGTGGCAAGCTCATGTAGAATTCCACTGAAGACAACATACAGAGGACTGTGGTTAAATAGGGCTCTGCAGCAAGTGGGAGTTTGGTTAGCCTCTAGGAAGGATTTCTTGGATGCAAGGTGTTTCTAACACTGTAACAGATGTAGTCAAGCTACTTGTAGAACAGCTGTCAAGCCACTTGGGCACCCAGCCCTCTTGGACACCTTTCCTATTTTTGGAGAATTTCTCACCTCTGAATCTGTGCCTCTCCAAGAGAGAAGCCAGAAATGGGCTTTCCCAGCTTCTCTTGAGCAGAGTGCTGGCTTAAGGTCCTTCCAAATAGATGAACCTGTGTCAGGCTTCAGTTAGGAAGCCAGTGATGCTAGAGAGCAGATGTCCAAAGGAGTCCACTCTGATCAGGAAAAAAGTAGAGCCATTCAGTATCCAGAGATGGATATGGCAGAGACTGGTGGAAACACATGGTATGCAGTATTGTTGCTGGGACATGTGGTTTCTGTGCCAGTGGGGATGCTGGCGGGGACCCTGTGGGGATAATCTGGAGGGTGGCATGATTGGCCTATTGTTCCTGGCTTTGGGACCTCCCAGAGATGCTAAAAGCTAACAGTACCCTTTCATAAATGTCTTTTTCATTTAAATCAGCTAGGAAGTGTTCTTTTGTTTGTAACTAAGAACCTTGACTGGTATAACAGTTACTGAGTGAACTTATAAGTCTTTGAGACTTTTAGAAATAGGAAAAATGCTCAGCTGTCTGCTCAGCACCATCAGGATTTGTATCAGTCAAGGTTCTTGGTTGCAAACAACGGAAACCAACTCTGGGCATTTTGAGCAGAAAATGAATCTATTGGAGGTTCTGAGATTCAACAGAAGGCTAGAGAACCAGCTTGCAATATGGATGGGAACTAGCACTTTAGTTAAGAACCCTGCTAAAACAAGGCACAGTCTTTGCTGCTCCAGAATACCACTTGACCTGCCATTAGACACCAGGAATAAGACACCCTGTGGCTACCAGCAATAAACCTGACTGTCTCAGAGTCATCATACCACTTACCCCCGCTTCTGAATAGGAGAATCTAACCGTCTGAGCTTCCAGAGAATAGAGGCAGACAGAATTTTCCCCCTGTGGGCTTCTGAAGTGGGAGGCTGGGAACAGTGCTCCACCAGTATTAGACACAAAGCAGCATTACCTCAAAGAGAAGGGGCATTCAATACTACAATAATAGATGTCCATATCCAGACACACATCCTTGGCTCCTGGTGCTGTGAGGTGTTGAACTGCAAGAGATAAATGGAATACAAATGCCGAGCAGATGAAAGGTTTTCATGCTGCACAAGTCAATTAAAGGACAAAAACTCATTTCTTTTTCATCACAGTTTCATTGTTTATTTGCATATTATATCCCTTTTATTGCAGTCTATTTCTTTTGCCTAATTCTAAAGCAACTTCCAGGACAATAGAATCGGGTGCTTTAAGATGTATTTCTCCATCCATCCAACTATCCATCCATCCTCCAGCAAACATTTCCTAAGCACCTACGCTTGGGCATGCCCCAGACAGGCTCTAGTGATGCAGAAATGAATCAATAAGGCAGTTTCCACTTTAAAGAGCTCAGTGAGTGGGGGAGTGGCTGTATCATGGTCAATTACGGTACAAGTTGTGTTAGTTTTTTTGTTGTTGTTGCTGTGTAACAAATATACCCCAAATTCAGTGGCATAAACTTAGCTCACAGTTTCATAGATCAGAAGTCCAGCAAGGCTGAAATCAAGGAGTTGGCTGGACTGAGTTCTTATCTGGAGTCTTTGAGGGTAAATCCACTTCTGAGCTCATCCTCGTTGTAGGCAGAATTCAACTCCTTGAGGTTGTAGAACTGGAGTCCTTGTTCCAATGTTGCTGTCAGCTGGAGACTGCTCTTAGCAACTAGAGCTGCTCCTCAGTCCTTGCCGCAGGCCCCCTCCATTTGGGCAATGGAGAACCTCCTTGGGGTTGAGTTCTCTCATGCTTTAATCTCTCTGACTTTCTCTTTTCTGGCCAGTTGAAGAGAACTCTGCTTTTAAAGGGCTCTTGTAATTAGGTTAGGACTACCTGATTAATCTTCCTACTTTAAGGTCAATAGTATAGTATATAAAATACAGCATCATGGGAATAAAATCCATCATACTCACTGTCCAGAGACTATGCAGGGTGTGTACACAGACAGCTGGGTGGGTAGGAAACCTTAAGCAACATCTTAGAATCTGATCTAGGTGACATGCACTAGGTGACATGTGCAAAGTATGGAGGTATACACAAGGAATGGTGGAAGTACTAAGGAGGGATACTGATCCTAGCTTTGGAGGTGGGATAAGAAGTCAGGGGAGTCTGTGTGCAGGGGTATCATCTGCATTATATTAAAGGTTGAGAAAGACTTAGCTCTGCAGCGTGAGGATCTAATAGGACTAATCCAGCTAGTGAGGCTGGGGTTCTGACACAGCACAGTATATTTGGAAATAGAAAGTTTGGGGCTGCCCAGGTGGTGCTCATGGTAAAGAACCCATCTGCCAATGCAGGAGACCTAAGAGATGTGGATTCGATCCCTAGGTCGGGAAGATCCCCTGGAGAAGAGAATGACAACCCACTCCAGTATTCTGGCCTGGAAAGTCCCACGGATAGAGGAGCCTGGTGGCTGCAGTCCATGGAGTCGCACAGAGTTGGACACGACTGAAGTGACTTAGCACTCACACACGCACGGGGCTGCTAGAGAGTAAATTTTAGGGGAAGGAGTGGTCAGACAGGGACATGATGAGGCCCAGAAGGGTTAAGTCACAGAGGACTTTACCATCCCAACTTGCGGGAATTAGATCTGTGGGCCTAGCCTGGAATTTCGGATTTGGGGCGGGGCCTAGGAATTTACATTTCTAACAAGTTCCCAGGTGATGCTGGTCCTGCTGGCTGGGACCACACTTTGAGAGCTGCTCCTCTGGAGAATGAATGTAGAAGAGTAAGACTGTGGGCCTGAAGGGGGACATGGCTCCAGTCTAATAGGAGTTATTAAGGCTCTGGCCAGGCTCAGAGCCAGGGTCGTGAGGGTGGAAATAGCATGGAGTGGATGCTATTTTGGGAAAGACTTAGGAGGTAGCACTGGGGTGTGGGTGTACGAGGCAGAACAGCATTAGGGTGACCAGCCATGACAGACCTGCAAGAGACCTCAGCCATTAATTAGTCCAGACTTCTCATTCCTCTAATGGACAGAGTGAGGCTCAAGAGATCAGATGACACCTTCAAAATCACAGACTTGATGTCAGCACCAAAACATGGGGCTCAGATTCTGGAGTCTCCAGGACACAGCATTTGTAAGTTAATTTGGAAAGAGGGAAACAAAATAAAAACAGGGCAGCCCCCAGCCCTCCCAGAAACTCCGTGTCAGTTTCATCTCTGCAGCTCCCAGCTTTCCCTGCCCATTCCTTGGGCAAGCCTGCTTCCTGGAAAAGTCGCTGCAGCCTGTGTACAAGAGCAACAGTGTCTCCTCCCTGGACACTGACCTGTAAGGGCTCCTGAAAGAGAGTCAACCTTATCAAAGGTGTTTTAAGTCCCCTAACCCATCTCCTTTCAGCCCCCAGCTCTCGGTTGCCGAAGAATTTTCATGGCTGAGAGAACCTGCTAGTGACAAATCTGCTGAAGCGTGGAGACAAGATTGGGAAATTAGAGGATGCTCTTGGATTTCCAAAGGGACAGATACTGAACGCGGACATTCCTTTTCACATACACAGACGTTGGCGCACACATGCCTGCAAGGGAGATCAATTCTAACCCCCAAAGGCCCCTTTGTCTCACTGAAGCGTTTATTAAATGAATCTTTGTTTTCCACCGGCAGCCCAGAGTCATCTAGAAAGGGAACACAATGCGATGTCAGTCAGTATTTGTTACTGTCAGAGCCTTGCTCACAGTCTGCCTGGCGTTTATTGTCTTTTGGGGGCCCGTTTTATCCATTTTCTGTGGGCAAAGTCATTAATCTTCTTCCAGGCTCGGGCGCTGTGTATCCCTGACAGCCAGGGTCCCAGCTTCTTGGGCGACTGAGTAGGGGCACCTCCTGGCCTTGCGGTGCCGGAGCTTTGATTAGAAAGAGTGAGGAGCGAGTGGAGCCATGAAAAGGACTGAGAGGGGAGGGGTGCCAACGTCTGGGGTCCCAGGAGGAACAGGGGATCTGCGGAAAAGGTCACTCTGTTTTTGAATCATCTCCAGTGCACCCTGACACCAAAATACGCTTAGTCTTATGCAGAGTCACTTGATAAAGAGGCTAATGAAGTGGAAAGATGTCAGCAGAGCTAAGCGGGCCAGGCTCTGGGGGATACGCCGTGATTCACCCTTCCGTTTCCATGGGAACCAAAGAGGCTTGGCTTCTTTCTTCCTTTCCTTCCTTTTGGAAGGTCTTTCCTTGGTAACCTTGACCCTTTCACATTGGCAGCCAGAGATAAGGAATTCCATTTTGCCTTATCTGGTCATGGTTGGCTGGTAGACACTGATGGGTCTGCGATGGGGGCGGGGTACTGGCCAGGGGCTCTGGCGTGTCTTAATTCAAATGCATGAAGTGGAGGGTGGGAGGGAATAGAAAAAGAACACAGTTAATTAAGGTTGATATTGCAGAGAAGGTTGTTTTCTGAATAATAAATTCTACGGGCTTCAAAAACAAGTGCAATTAAAAGAGTGTAAAAAGGAGAGACAGTTGAAGGGCAGAGGAGGACCAGTTTGGTCAGAGGATGTTTTTGGAGGGTTGGGGTGAGGGATAGAGGCTACATATAAGGAGACCTCACTATGCTAGGATCTTGATACACAGAACCAACACTGTGTTCAATGATAGCTTGTGATATTACTGTCCGTACAAGCACACTTTGCTTTGAGCAGTGAGGTCATTTGTGGCCTCGGCTAATGGGAAATGGCTTTGAAATTGATCCAGATAGGAGAGTTGCCTTTAGGTTATTATCAAGGAGAAGGATTTTTCTTCAATTTGGGGTCAGAAATGTTGCTTCTCAGTAGATGCCTTCCCCAGACATGCTGTATATCACTTTTCAGTTCAAAGGCCCACTGTACTCTTATGTACTCTGTGTCTTCTGGATCAAATCATTCTAATTAGAGTTTTTATTTTTTCTAGATACATACTCAGGAGTAGAATTGGTGGGTCATATGGTAGTTCTGGGCTTCCCTGGAAGCTCAGATGGTAAAGAATCTGCTGGCGACCTGGGTTAAATCTCTGGGTCTGAAAAGTACCCTGGAGAAGGGAATGGCAACCCACTTCAGCATTCTTGCCTGGAGAATCCCATGGACAGAGGAGCCTGGTGGGCTACCGTCCATTGGGTCTCAAAGAGTAGGACAGGACTGAGTGACTTTCACAATAGTTCTATTTTTAATTTTTTAAGGAACTTCCATACTATTTTCCCCCACAGCAAGGGCTAACAGAGTTATGCCAAGAGAATGCACTGGTCACAGCAAGCACCCTCTTCCAACAACACAAGAGACAACTCTACACATGGACATCACCAGATGGTCAATACCGAAATCAGATTAATTCTATTATTTGCAGCCAAAGATGGAGAAGCTCTATAAAGTAAGCAAAAACAAGACCAGGAGCTGTCTATGGCTCAGATCATAAACTCCTTATTGTCAAATTCAGACTTACATTGAAGAAAGTAGGGAAAATCACTACACCACTCAGGTATGACATAAATCAAATCCCTTATGATTATACAGTAGAAGTGAGAAACAGATTCAAGGGGTTAGATCTGATAGACAGAGTGCCTGAAGAACTATGGACTGAGGTCTGTGACATTGTATAGGAGGCAGTCATGTCTGACCCTTTGTGATCCCATGGACTGTACATCCATGGAATTCTCCAGGCCAGAATACTGGAATAGGTAGCCTATCCCTTCTCCAGGGGATCTTCCCAACCCAGGGATCGAACCAAGGTCTCCCGCATTGCAGGTGGATTCTTTACCAGCTGAGCCACAAGGGAAGAGGAACCAGAGATCAAATAGCCAACATCTGCTGGATCATCGAAAAAGCAAGAGAGTTCGAGAAAAACATTCTATTTCTGCTTTATTGACTATGCCAAAGCCTTTGACTGTGTGGATCACAATAAACTGTGGAAAATTCTGCAAGAGATGGGAATACCAGACCCCTGGCCTGCCTCTTGAGAAACCTGTATGCAGGTCAGGAAGCAACAGTTAGAACTGGACATGGAACAACAGACTGGTTCCAAATAGGAAAAGGAGTACATCAAGGCTGTATATTGTCACCCTGCTTATTTAACTTATATGCAGTGTACATCATGAGAAACGCTGGGCTGGAAGAAACACAAGCTGGAATCAAGATTGCCGGGAGAAATATCAACAACCTGAGATATGCAGATGACACCACCCTAATGGCAGAAAGTGAAGAAGAACTAAAGAGCCTCTTGGAGAAAGTGAAAGAGGAGAGTGAAAAAGTTGGCTTAAAGCTCAACATTCAGAAAACTAAGATCATGGCATCTGGTCCCATCACTTCATGGGAAATAGATGGGGAAACAGTGGAAACAGTGTCAGACTTTATTTTTTTGGGCTCCAAAATCACTGCTGATGGTGATTGCAGCCATGAAATTAAAAAGATGCTTACTCTTTGGAAGGAAGGTTATGACCAACCTAGACAGGATATTGAAAAGCAGAGACATTATTCTGCCAACAAAGGTCCGTCTAGTCAAGGCTATGGTTTTTCCAGTGGTCATGTATGGATGTGAGAGTTGGACTATAAAGAAAACTGAGCGCTGAAGAATTGATGGTTTTGAACTGTGGTGTTGGAGAAGACTCTTGAGAGTCCCTGGGACTGCAAGGAGATCCAACCAGTCCATCCTAAAGGACATCAGTCCTGGGTGTTCATTGGAAGGACGGATGTTGAAGCTGAAACTCCAATACTTTGGCCACCTCATGTGAAGAGTTGACTCATTGGAAAAGACCCTAATGCTGGGAAGGATTGGGGGCAGGAGGAGACGGGGACGACAGAGGATGAGATGGCTGGATGGCATCACCAACTCGATGCACATGGGTTTGTGTAGACTCTGGGAGTTGGTGATGGACAGGGAGGCCTGGCGTGCTGCGATTCATGGGGTCACAAAGAGTCGGACACGACTGAGAGACTGAACTGAACTGAGAGGAGGCAGTGATCAAGACCATCCCCAAGAAGTGCAAAAAGGCAAAATGGTTGTCTGAGGAGGCCTTACAAATAGCTGTGAAAAGAAGAGAAGCTAAAGGCAAAGGAGAAAAGGAAAGATATTTGAATGCAGAGTTCCAAAGAATAGCAAGGAGAGATAAGAAAGCCTTCCTCAGTGATCAGTGCAAAGAGATAGAGGAAAGCAATAGAATGGGAAAGACTAGAGATCTCTTCAAGAAAATTAGAGCGAGGTACCAAGGGAACATTTCATGCAAAGATGGGCACAATAAAGGACAGAAATGGTATGGACCTAACAGAAGAAGAAGATACTAAAAACACGTGGCAAGAGTACACCAAAGAACTATATAGAAAAGATCTTAATGACCCAGATACCCACCATGGTGTGATCACTCACCTAAAGTGGACATCCTGGAGTGCAAAGTCAAGTGGGCCTTAGGAAGCATCACTATGAACAAAGCTAGTGGAGGTGATGGAATTCCAATTGATTCCAATTCTATTTCAAATCCTAAAATGATGCTGTGAAAGTGTTGCAGTCAGTATGCCAGGAAATTTGGAAAACTCAGCAGTGGCCACAGGACTGGAAAAGGTCAATTTTCATTCCAATCCCAAAGAAGGGCAATGTCAAAGAATATTTAAACTACCACACAATTGCACTCATCTCACATGCTAGCAAAGTAATGCTCAAAATACTCCAATCCAGGCTTCAACAGTACGTGAGCTGATAACTTCCAGATGTCCAAGCTGGATTTAGAAAAGGCAGAGGAATCAGAGATCAAATTACCAACATCCATTGGATCACAGAAAAAGCAAGAGAATTCCAGATAAACATCTATTTGTTTCATTGACTATGCCAAAGCCTTTGACTGTGTGGATCACAACAAACTGTGGACAATTTTTGAAGAAATGGGAGTACCAGACCACCTTACCTGCCTTATGAGAAACCTGTATGCAGGTCAAAAAGCAGCAGTTAGAACCAGACACGAAACAACAGACTGGTTCCAAATTGGGAAAGGAATACATCAAGGCTGTATATTTTCACCCTGCTTATTTAACTTATATGGAGAGTACATCATGTGAAATGCCAGGCTGGATGAAGCACAAGCTGGAATCAAGATTGCTGGGAGAAATACCAATAACCTCAGATATGCAGATGACACCACCCTTATGGCAGAAAGCAAAGAGGAGCTAGAGAATCTCTTGATGAAAGTGAAAGAGAAGAGTGAAAAGGCTGGCTTAAAACTCAACATTCAAAAAACTAAGATCATGGCATCTCGTCCCATCACTTCATGGTAAACAGTTGGGGAAACAATGAAAACAGTGAAAAACCTTATTTTCTTGGGCTCCAGAATCACTGTGGATGATGATTGCAGCCATGAAATTAAAAGACACTTGCTCCTTGGAAGAAAAACTATGACAAGCCTAGATAGCATGTTAAATTATTAAAAAGCAGAAACATCATTTTGCCAACAAAGGTCCATCTAGTCAAAGGTATGATTTTTCCAGTAGTCATGTATGAATCTAAGAGTTGGACCACAAAGAAAGCTGAGCACTGAAGAACTGATGCTTTTGAACTGTGGTGCTGGAGAAGACTCTTGAGAGTTCTTTGGACAGTGAGGAGATCAAACCAGTCATTCCTAAAGAAAATCAATCCTGGTTATTCCTTGGAAGGACTGATGCTGAAGTTGAAGCTCCAACAATTTGGTCACCTGATTTGAAGAACTGACTCATTGGTAAAGACCCTGATGCTGGGAAAGATTGAAGGCAGGAGGAGAAGGGGATGACAGAGGTTGAGATGGTTGGATGGCATCACTGACTCAATGGACATGAATTTGAGCATGCTCTGGGAGTTGGTGATGGACAGGGAAGCCTGGCATGCAGTAGTCCATGGGTCACAAAGAGTCCCACATGACTGAGTGATTGAACTGAACTGATAATGTTTTCCATAGTGGCTGCACCAATCTACTTTGCCACCAACAGTATGGGAGGGTTTCCTTATCCTCATACCTTCTCCTTCATTTATTTGTAAACTCTTTGATGATGGCCATTCTGATAGCTGTGAGGTGATACCTCATTGTAGTTTTGATTTGCATTTCTCTAGTAATTAATGATGTTGAGTATCTTTTCAGGTGCCCATTAGCCATCTGTATATCTTCTTTAGAAAAATATCTATTTAGGTCTTCTTCCTATTTTTTGATTTTTTTTTTTTTTTGACATTGAGTTGTATGGGCTGTTTGTTTACTTTGGTTATCAACTCCTTTTTAGTTGTATTGTTTGGAGTAATTTTCTCTTATTTTGTAGGTTATCTTTTTATTTTGTTGATTGTTTTCTTTGCTTTGGAAAAGCTTCTAAGTTTGATTTATGTCCCATTTGTTTATTTTTGCTTTTATTTTTTTTTGCCTTGAGAGGCTGATCTAAGAAAATATTGCTACAATTTATGTCAAAGAATGTTTTGCCTATATTCTCTTCTAGGAGTTTTATGGTATTATGTCTTACATTTAGGTCTTCAAACCATTTTGAGTTTATTTCTGTATATGATGTGAAGGAATGTTCTAATCTCATTGTTTTATATGAGGCTGTCCAAATTTCCCGACACCACTTGTTGAAGAGATTATCTTTTCTCTATTGTATATTCTTGCCTCTTTTGTCATAGATTATTTGACTGTAGGTGTGTAGGTTTATTTCTAGCCCCTCTATTCTGTTCCATTGATTTGTGTGTCTGTTTTCGTGTCAGTAGTGTACTGTTTTGATTACTGTAGCTTTGTAGTGTAGTTTGAAGCCTGGAAAGATTATATCTTCAGTTTTGTTCTTTTTTTCTCAGGATTGTTTTGGAAACTGTAGGTATTTTGTGCTTCCATATGAATTTTAGGATTACTTGTTCTAATTCTGTGAAAAATGTTATGGGTATTTTGATAGGGGTTGCATTAAATCTGGAGATGGCTTTAGGCAGTGTGACCTGGAGTAAATTACTGATTGAGAAAAATTTACTTGCCCCTGGCCAATCAAAGCTTGGTGATCTTTGGGTTGATCATCCATTCTTGGATCAGATAGTGGGTGTGTGGCTGAATACATGTGGTACTTACATGACTCCTTACCCATCCCCTCAATAGCAAGTATGGATTGGAATAGGTTCTTAGAGAAAGAGATACAGTGTTAGGCTACTCCAAATACCTTTGTTATAAGACCTCTATCTTAACCTTTAACTTAAAACCTCAGGGAAGAAATGTATATTTTTAAAAATTATTATTATAAAGTTAAAAATCTTAACATGTCTTCTTCCTTTATAATATGAGCCTTATTCTTTTATAATTGGGAATCTGGAAACATATTCACAGGTGTGTGTAAGAACTGGACAATCTCAAACTTGGTAGGCTACCAAGGAGGGAGTGCTCCATGGTTGGAGAATGTAGGTTCACAGAATTCTTCTAGTCTATCCTTCATTATTATGTTCTACATTATTACGTAGAATGGATGATAGAATGTTATTACGTTCTAATGGATGATCTAAGTTGGGACTGAGGTAAATTTATTGGGAAAAATACTGGAGGGTGTGACATGCCCTCTTCCATATCATTGAGTAATGGCTTAGGGGAATATTGGAAGCAGAAGAGCTTTTGCTTAGCTTCACATAGATTGTGTACAGAGATTTCTTGTGTAAGATTCATCAGTAAAGGATTGGCCAAATCAGTCATGCTACATCTATGATGAAGTACAATGCAGCTATATAAGATCATGAGGAAACTGTGGAATGATATGAAAGCTTTCCCAGATCTATTATTAAGTTAAAAAAAAAAAAAGCAAGAGCAGAGCAGTGTGAATATTACATTTGACTTCTATTAGAAAAAGGAGAAAAATATATTTTCATGTATGCTCGTAATTACATAAAGAAACTCAGGCAGTACACACATAAATAACAAAAGTAAATTACTGATAGAAGGATGGAGTAAGAATTGAATGAATGCATTGAAAGACTGAAAGGGAGATTATGTACCTTAATTTCTCTGAAAATGAGGCAACCATAATAGACTTGATATGTTCTTAATATACCCCAGTTGAGTGTGAGTATGAACAGAAGATACACACCACACATCTCTGGTCAATAGAGACTGTGCTCATACACAGAAGAATATGTGAAATATACCAAGGGCACTTGGCAGAAAGTAAACTGGAGCGACTTGAAAATGGCCTAAATTTTGAATGCACTTCTCTAGCCCACATTAGCAGAGACTATAAGAATCCCTGGTTCAAGGTCTGAAGCACTACCTCTAACTAATATTTGGTTGAACATTAAGGTATATAGACATTAGGGTGAACTTTAGGACATTAGGCTTGAAAATTAAACTGAACAGAGACAGAAGCAGCCAGACACTGTGCAGGAGACAGAGTTCACAGATTTGGTCCAGGCAAGTTACTCAATGGACAAGTAAACAAATAAAAAAGTAACAACAATGATTCTTGGGGAAAGGGTGAAGTCAGAATCCAGAATTGCTAAAATATATGGTCTAAAATGTCCAGGATTCAGTAAAAACTGTAAGACATGAAAAAAAAAGTCTATTTATACTATGGGAAAAGAGAAGTCAGCAGAAATTGTCTCCAACTTCCCCCAGATGTTGGAATTAACAGATGAATATTTCAAATTAGTTATTATAAGTATGTTAAAACAGCTAAAGGAAATTATGTTTAAAGAATGGAACAAAAGTTGAATATCAAAGATTCAGTGAATAGCAAATCTCTAGAAGAAGATCGCATTTTTAAAAAGGAAATTCTGGAGTTGAAAAGTATAATAACTTGGTAGATTTTAGATCACAGGAGAAAGAAGAAATGAATTTGAAGATGAATCAATGTAAATTACCTCAACTGAGTAACAAAGAGAAAAAAATGTTTGAAGAAAAATGAGCAGAGCCTCAGAACTCTGTGGGACAATACAAGTATATCAACATATATGTATTAGCTGTTTCAGAAAGATAGACAAGAATGGTAAATACAACTCCCAAAATTTGGTTTAAAAAATTAATTTACAGATTCAAGGAGCTCAGCAAATCCCAATACGGATAAACACAGACAAATACACAACAAGACATGTCATTTTGATACTGTTGAAAGCCAAAGGCAAAGAGAAAATCCTTGTGTATGGAGAAACAATATAATTGTTTGCTGACTTTTAATCAGAAACAATACAGTTTGAAGGTAATAGAATGACATCTTCAAAGAGTTGAAAGAAAGAAAAAAATTCCTAAATACAACAAAGCTAGTCTTCAAAAATGAAGGTGAAATAAAAACATACCCAGATAAACAAATATCAAGAGACTTCGTTCCTAGCAGACTTGTCTTACTAGAAATACTAAAAAAAGTTCTTCAGGTTGGATAGAAGTGACGGCAGACTGTCACTTGAATTCACAAAAAGAAATGAAGATAAACTGGCAAACCTCTTTAAGAAAGCATCAAAAAATATTGTAATGATGTTGGGTTAGGCGAAGAGTTTGGGGATATGACATCAAAGCTTAAGACAAAAAAAGAACAAAAATGATACACTGGATTTCATGAACATTAAAACCTTTTTCACTTCAAAAGACATCATTAAGAGAATGTCAGGACAAGTTATAGACTTGGAGAAAGTATTTACATATTTTATTTTTGATAAAGGATTTCTATTCAGAATATGTAAACAACTCTTAAAACTTTATAATCAGAAAACAAGCCAATTAGAGAATGGACAAAAGACTTAAATAGATATTTCAGTAAAAACTACATACATAAGTGGCTATTAAGTATAAGAGAAAGTGATCAGCATTATTAATCATTACAGAAGTACAAATTAGAAACACAATGTGATACCTCTACTACCCACTAGAATGGCTAAAGTCAAGAAAGCATGTTCTATGGGGTATTGGCCAGAATGTGGAGAAATTGGAACCCTCATACACTGCTGATGGGAATGCAAAGTGGTACCACCACTTTGAAAACACTTTTGCATTTTTTAAAAGTTAAACAAAACTAACCCTATGACACTGCACTTCCACTTCTAGCACCACTTCTTGAGTAGACTCAAGAGAAATGAAAAAATGTGTTCACACAAAGACCTATATGAGAATGTTTATAGCAATATTATTCATAATGGAAACTGGCCATTATGTATGGTCCCAAACTGGAAACAATCCAAATATCCATCAACTTGGTAGCAAGGAATGGGTAAGCAAAATGTGGGATTATCCACACAATTCACAAGAAATAATGCTGTAATGTATATGAACCTCCAAAATATTATGTGAAAGAAGCCAGTTGCCAAGGACTTTGTACTGTATGACTTCACTTATACAAAATGTTCAGTGAAGGCAAATTTATATAGGCAGAGAGCTGATCAGTGGTTATGTGGAACTTGACATATGAATGACATATTCATGACATATGAATTCCTTCATATGCAAATGAAGGAATTGATTTTGGGCAATGGAAATGTTCCAAAACTGGGTTGTGGTGATGCTTGTATAACTCATTTAAAGCTACAAAATATTATCGAATGGTACACTTACAATAGGTGAATTATACAGTATGCAAATTATTCCTCAATAAAGCTGTTTTAAAAAATTCCTGTCAAAGAATAAACAAGGGTAGGGGAAATGAGATGAAAGAAAGTGAAGTGAAAGTGTTAGTCGCTCAGCCGTGTCTGACTCTATGCAACCCCATGGACTTATAGGCGCCAGAGTCCTCTGTCCATGGAATTCTTCAGGCAAGAATACTGGAGTGGGTAGCCATTCCCTTTTCCAAGGGATCTTCCTGACCCAGGGATCGAACCTGTGTCTCCAGCATTGCAGGTGGATTCTTTACCATCTGAGACCACAAGGAAGCCCAGGGGAAGTGAGATAGTGATATACAAAATGTGTTCTTGAAAGCCTGTATCTCCACTAGACAAAGTTGTGGGTTTCTGCTAGCCAAAGCATAATTGAGGATCTCTAAAATCATTCATTCAGAAATGCAACCGTTCCTGTTGTTGAATCCTGAGATGAATGTCTTTTGCTGAATTAATTTTATTCATTTATTCATAAATATTCAATGTGCATCTGTTATGTGTCAAGCACTGTGTTAGGTTCTGGTTGCATAGGAATGAACAAAACAGTCATGATTCTTGCCCTCTTGGAGCTTTGAGTCTATGGTTCTTGGGTATAGTTCCTGTGCATTTTGAAAATGTAATTGAGATCTTGCTGCATGTTTAACTCTATATTTTGGCTTTTTACTTAATATTATATCATAGGTATCTAATCATATTATTACAAGCTCTCCACAAACTTTATTTTTATTTGCTACAAACTTTACTGCAACATGCCTTCATGTTGGACATTTAAATTATTTACAGTTTATTGCTGTTATGTATAATGCTCCAAAGAAGTTTTTTGCAAGTGAATCTTTATTTCCTTTTCTTTTTTTCCCAACTAGAATCTCAGAAGAAATATTATTGGGTCAAAGTTGTAAATATAGATTTTAATATATGAAGTCTTGATTGTTGTTGTTGTTTAGTTGCTAAGTTGTGTCTGACTCTTTTGCAACATTATGGACTATAGTCCACCGGGCTCCTCTGTCCATGGAATTCTCCAGGCAAGACTACTGGAGTGGTTGCCGTTTCCTTCTCCAGGAGATCTTCCTGACCCAGTGATTGAACCTGTGTCTCCTGCATTGGCAGGTGGATTCTTTGACACTGAGCCACCAGGGAAGCCCAAAGTCTTGATCAGTTCAGTTCAGTTGCTCAGTCATGTCCAACTCTTTGCGACCGCATGGACTGCAGCACTCCAGGCTTCCCTGTCCATCACCAACTCCTGGAGCTTACTCAAACTCATGTCCATTGAGTCGGTGATGCCATCCAAACATCTCATCTTCTGTCATCCCCTTCTCCTGCCTTCAATCTTTCCCAGCATCAGGGTCTTTTCCAATGAGTCAATTCTTCCCATCAGGTGGCTAAAGTATTAGAGTTTCAGCTTCAGAATCAGTCCTTCTAATGAATATTCACGACTGATTTCCTTTAGGATTGACTGGTTGGATCTTGCAGTTCAAGGGACACTCAAGAGTCGTCTCCAGCACCACAGTGCAAAAGCATCAATTCTTTTGCACTCAGCTTTCTTTATAGTCCAACTCTCACATCCATACATGACTACTGGAAAAACCATACCTTTGACAAGATGGACCTTTGGCAAAGTAATGTCTCTGCTTTTTAAGGTGCTGTCAAGGTTGGTCAGTTTTTCTTTCAAGGAGCAAGTATCTTTTAATTTCATGGCTGTAGTCACCATCTGCAGTGGTTTTGGAGTCCAAGAAAATAAAGTCTTTCACTGTTTCCATTGTTTCCCCATCTATTTGCCATGAAATGATGGGACCAGATGCCATGATGTGAGTTTTCTGAATGTGAGTTTCAAGCCAACTTTTTCACTCTCTTCTTTCATTTTCATCAAGAGGCTTTTTAGTTCTTCTTTGCTTTCTGCCATAAGGGTGGTGTCATCCACATACCTGAAGTTATTAATATTTCTCCCAGCAATCTTGATTCTAGCTTGTGCTTCATCCAGCTTGGCATTTTGCCTGATGTACACTGCATATAAGTTAAATAAATAGGGTGACAATATACAGCCTTGACATACTCCTTTTCCTATTTGGAACCAGTCTGTTGTTCCATGTCCAGTTCTAACTGTTGCTTCTTGACTGGCATACAGATTTCCCAAGAGACAGGTCAAGTGGTCTGGTATTCCCATTTCTTTAAGAATTTTCCAGAGTTTATTGTGATCCACACAGTCAAAGGCTTTGGCATAGTCAATAAAGCAGAAGTAGATATTTTTCTGGAACTCTCTCGGTTTTTTTATGATCCAACGGATGTTGGTAATTTGATCTCTGGTTCCTCTGCCTTTTCTAAAACCAGCTTGAAAATCTGGAATTTCACGGTTCATGTACTGTTGAAGCCTGGCTTGGAAAATTTTGAGCATTACTTTGCTAGCATGTGAGATGAGCGCAACTGTGCGGCAGTTTGAGCATTCTTTAGCATTGCCTTTCTTTGGGACTGGAATGAAAACTGACCTTTTCCAGTCCTGTGGCCACTGCTGAGTTTTCCAGATTTGCTGGCATACTGAGTGCAGCACTTTCACAGCATTGTCTTTTAGGATTTGAAATAGTTCAACTGGAATTCCATCACCTCCACTAGCTTTGTTCGTAGTGATGTTTCCTAAGGCCTGCTTGACTTCACATTCCAGGATGTCTGGCTCTAGGTGAATGATCACACCATCATGGTTATCTGGCTACCTATTACCAAATTGTTTTCTGGAAAGGTGATATCAGCTTACAGTCCCATCAGTAGGGTAAAGGGCTTGTTATCTTCCAAGACATTGGATTGAGTTGGAGGATGAATCTTAGCCCACAAAAGTGGGCCATCCTCTTGGCTGTGGGGGTTGGGCCCTGGTCTTAGGCATTAATGTTTTCTCAGAAGAAATTTTGGAGCAAAGTTTCATCAACAAGGACTGAACTAACTTCTGGCTGAGTTCTGTCCTCTTTTAGGCTACAGAAAATTGGCTGGACCAGCAATACCCAGATCTCAAAATGAAACAGTTGGAAAAGGCAAACTGGCTCCAGGTACAAAGGTAAGGGTATTATGGATTGAGTTGCTGACATTAGGCACAAACTAGATGAAAAGAAATCACAAAGCAACTAAACAAACAGGAAACTAAGTATCACAGGAAAATCAATTAGTCAAAAAGTCAGGTGAAGAGCCCAGTCTGGAAGAAACACAAATCAGGTTGTAGAAGTGACTTCCTCACCAATGTTTTCATCAGAGAATAAATTAGTAGGATTATAAATGTGAAAGAACAAAATATGAAAGATGAGATGATAATACAACAGAATGAGCTATAAAAGGATATTGCAGACCTAAGGAAATGAATTAAATAAAGTGATCCCCTGAAGAAGGGAATGGCTACCCGCTCCAGTTTTCTTGCCTGGAGAATTCCGTGGATGGGGGAGTCTGGCGGACTACAGTCCATGGGGTTGTAAAGAGCTGGACATGACTGAGTGGTTAATGCTTTCACTTTTCACAACATAAAATAGCAAAGAACAGAATAGACAGAGCTAAAAACTGAATCAATGGTATGAACAGAAAGCTAGAGATGATCACGTTGAATATAGAGGAGGAAGGAAAAAAAGATTAAAATAGTTAGAAGGAAGAAGAAGTGAAACAAAAGTGATTCAAAATAAGGTAATGGGTGTTCTTGTAATAGAGAATCCTACAAAGAGGAAGAATTCAGAGAATATTCAAACTTGCAAATCCACATGTGGAAGGGTACCCCACAAATGAGAAAAAAAGAGAGGATGTCTGATTTTTCTAGGTTAAATGATTGAATTTAAAGAATAAAGAAGGTATTCCTCAGACATCTAGGCACAAAGCAATTCTTGAAAGTGGGAAAAATGAGTCTATCCTCCTATATTCTATGATAACTTCCTATGTTCAAAGATGATGGCACACTGTTTATAAAGTTCTGAGGTTTGGAAAGTAAGACTAAGAAAACTATACGCAGCCAAGGAGTTGCCCACGTAAGAAGGCAATAGACAGCAGTCTTAAATATGACCTGCTTACATAAACCCAGAGCTCTTTGGCAATGAGATCAGGTTTGACAAAGCTATAAAAAAGGTTTAGTGGTGAGCAATGAATTCATTTGAATAAAAAACTATTTTTTTCTCAGCAAAGTGTGGTTGCAGCATAGAATGCTACTATTATAAACTCTGGCAAAATGAACCAGCCTAATCAGTAGACATTGAAGGGTAGAGGAGTGGGAAGAAGTATGAGAGTGTTATCACCTCCATTATACTTGAAGCAGCAAGTTAGCCAATACTATTTAAAATTCTCGTTAAAAAATGTAACTACAACTTTCCATGGTTCTCATAACATTTAAAAATTTTCTTTAACCTTAATTTTTAAGTTAATGAAGAAACATTTAATGTACTATGAATCTTTCAAATTTCCTTCAGTTTCTTTGTGGTTGTTTAGTCACTAAGGCATGTCCGATTCTTTGTGACTTTATGGACTGTAAACTTCCAGGCTCCTCTGTCCATGGGGTTTCCCAGGCAAGAATACTGGAGTGGATTGCCATTTCTTTCTCCAGGGGTTCTTCCTGACTCAGGGATTGAACTTGCTTCTCCTGCATTGGCAGGTGGATTCTTTACCACTGAGCTACCTGGGAAGCCCTTAGTTTCTCTATCTTCTGTTAAATTCAAGAAAATAAATTAAATTTACAAATAGCATTCATAGAATCTTCTCATTTTTAGAAATGTTTCTCTGTGTCGATCTCCCCAGCTTTCTTTTCTCTCTTTTTCCTGACATCTGTGTAAATATCAGAGGGCCACCACACAGCTGATCACAAAATGATAACACTGATTATTTCTGTGTGGTAAGATTTCCAGTGATGTGATTTCTTTTTTGTACTTTTCTGTGTGTCTTGCATTTTAAAATAATGAGTATGAATCATTATAAAACATTTGTTATTTTTATAAAATGTTATACATGCTCTTTGAAGAAATTTTCAAACATACACATAAAAAGAGGAAAGAGCCCTGCCATCCAGATATATCTACCATGATAAACTTTTCTGTTGTGGCTTCCAATGAACAATGCTTCTGGGTTTTCATGCCCCATGTAGTCCCCTCCCACAATGACTCTGAGGTTGGCCATGTGTGATGGTTGATTTTATGTGCCTCCTTAGCTAAGCTATCATACCAAGTTATTATTATTATTTTTTGTTGTTGTTGAATACAAGTCTAGGTGTTGTTGTGAAGGTATTTTTTGAAGATGTGATTAATAGTCAAATCAGTCAACTTATGAGTAAAGCAGATTACACTTCATATTGTGGTTGGGCCTCATTCAATCAGTTGTAGGACAAAGACTAAGATTTTCTGAGGAAGAAGGAATTCTCCTCAAGATTGTAACATAGAAACCCTGCCTGAGTTTCCAGCCTGCTGCCCTGTGGCATTCAGACTCAAGACTGCGACATCAACTCTTACCTTGATTTCCAGTCTATCAGCCTGACCTACCATTTCAGACTTGCCATATTTGGCTAATGGGGCATAAGCAAATGTAACACAAGCATAGACTTAATACAGTCTTGCACATTAGGGGTTATAATTTTGGAACAGTTCCTCTTGGAGCCCAGAACCACTGTGTGAAGATCTGGCTGTCCTTCTGGAAGATCATGGTGAAAGAGAGAGGAGGGGAAAGAGAGAGAGATTCAGGCAGCTCCTAACTGTTCTGCTCACTCCGGATGAGGGACCAGATAGTCTCAGTCATGCCACCAGGTCACTGTAGCTGTATCAGTGACCCAGGAGAGACCAGGAAAAGAACTATCCAGAATATAGAATCATAAACAAATAAATGGCTATAGTTTTAAGTCACTAGTTTTGGGGGTGGCCCATTGCTTTGTAAAATGTAACATAACTATATTGGTATATGCACTTTTTGTCTTTTTATGTAATTTAAATATTTTAATGAAACTGAAATCATATTCTATAATTTTGCATCATGCTTTTTGGGTGACATTATGGGTAGTTTCCTATGTTATTAAAGTTTTTCTTAAACCTCATTTTTAATGGATATATATATATATATTTATCCATTTCCTATTGCACATCTAGATTGTTTCTAATATTTTCTATTACACAACAGTATGATAATTGTTCTTGTGTATATTACCAGAATCAGCCAGCCAAGCAGCTTCTATATTCCAGACTCATTGAAACTGTGTAAGATAATAATGAATGTTTATTATTTTAAAACACTAAATAATGGGGTAATTGCTTATGCAGCAATTAGTAGCTAATTCAGGACCCCTTGTGACTTTTGGATTTTTAACCTTTAAACTAGGAAAACCTACCACAAGTTTGATTCCGTGTAACTCAGCTCTTAGCATTGACTAATTCTACCATTTTATGGAGGGAGAATATGAATAATCTGTACCACATCAACTCTTCTTGGACATTTCCCTTCACAACAGGTCTTCACTGACCTCTGTATCTTGACAGCTTATTGATTCATTGGAACTCTAGCCTTAGTTTCTTCCCTGCATAGACATCAGGCTCATATTTCCAATGCTCACCCCCTATTATCTCCTTCTGGATGTTACTCAGAGTGTGCAAAATGAAGTTCATCATCTTCTGTTAAAAGTTTTTCCTTCTTTATTATTTGCCTTGATTCAGAGGTGGGACTAGGCTGGGTGGAGAGTGGAAATGTGACACTGCATTAGTTATCTATTGCCGGGAAGCAATTTACCCCAGAACTTAGTGGCATAAAACAAGAAGTATCTGCTATCTTGCACAGCTTCTGAGATTCGGGAAGGTGGAAGCAGGTTATCTGGGTGGTTCTTGATTGGAGTCGCTTATGAAATTACAGTCAAGATGTCTGGGGACTTCCCCGGAGTTTCAGTGGCTGGAAATCCGCCTGCCAATGCAGGGGACGTGGGTTCAGTCCCAGGTTTGAAAGGATTCCACATACTACTGGGCAGCCAAGCCCATGCAGCACAGCTACTGAGCCTGTGCTCTGGAGCCAGTCAGCTGCAATTACTGGAGTCTGTGCTGTCTAGAGCCTGTGCTCCACAATAAGAGAAACCACCACAAGTGTGCACACCACAGCTAGAGGGTAGCCCTTGCTCGCCACAACTAGAGAAAGTCTACATGTAGTAATGAAGACCCAGCACAGCCAAAAAATAAATATATAATTTTTTTGGAAAAAAGATTACAGTATTCTAGATATCTTCCTGGGGCTGAAGGGTTTGCTTGCAAGATGGCTCACTTACACAGTTGTTGGTTGGAGGTCTCAGGTTTTTGCTGGATGTTGGAAGAAGGCCTCCATTCCTCACCACATGGTCCTCTCCAGAGAGCTGCTTGAGCATTCTCACAGTATGGCAGCTAGCTTTCCCTGGAGGGAGCAATCTAAGAGCAAGGGAGAAACTGCCACGTCTTTGATGACCTAGCCTTGAAAGTCACATGCCATCACTTCTCCCATATTCTTTTGATCATGAGGATCAACATTGAAACAAAGTGCGCACAAAATCTTGAAACACATACAAAGCTGTGACTGTGGGGATGGAGGAGGGGTCATTTGGAGCCATCCTGGAGCAGACACCATTCTTGTGCCCATGGTTTTAGAACTGAAACAATGGCTATAGGAAGTATATTATGCAGCTTCCAGGTCAGTTGTGCTAGAATAAGGTGCTTGGAAACATATCACTTAATTGAGAGAGGAGAAAATGAGAGAGGCAAGCCAAAACGAGACTCAGAGTGGTACATGGGACAAAGTAAGTTACTGTATATTTATCCTGAATGTGGGTGTGTGAGTATTCCTTGTGGAGAGGTGCAAACACAAAAAGACCTTAAGAGGGATCTGTAATCTTGATTGTCACTATTGCAGGGACAAGCTCTTTCCTCACTCACCTCTGTGCTTCAACCTGACCCAGCTAACTATTCACAGTGGGTAACTCTCTTGCCTCCTCTGTCTGAACTTTCCCCATGGTTCTGTAGCTGAGCACTGTCTTAGTTTGAGATGGTCCAGCTGACGCCTATGAGAAAAGGCTTGTTAGTGCAAGCAGTTCATTTGGAAGGCAATCCCAGGAGATTCTGGCAGAAGATGCAGGAATTGCACTGGTTAGAGATAGGGAAAGTGGTCAAGCAAACAGGCTAGACCCATGGGCAACTAGCTTAGTCCCTCTGGAGAACTCTGGGAGGTAGAGTAGAGCAGTGAAGAACTGGCCTCTGAGTTATCCCATCTGAGAGATGAGATTCCTGGAGGACTTATCCACCAACTTCAATCTGTTGTTGGTCGAGGACTCTCCCAGGAGGAGTTAATTCTCTGGCATGCTGGTCTGCCACTCAAACAGGCAGACTTGATACAGCAGCTGGGTGAAGCTCTCAGCCTCAGAGTTGCAGGTGCTGGCAGTTGGAAGTCAGAAGTTGGAAGTTGGGCCTACAGGGATGTGTTAAGTGCCAAGGAGATGTGGGAGGGGCACAAATAGCATTTTCTGTGAGCACCGTTAGAATTCAAGTCAGGCCTCACCTCTCATGAGAAGCTCTCCACAACTCCTCATTTTCTCTCCCCCAGTGGGTTAGGCGCCTCCCTGCTTTGCTCTCATCGCAACTGCCCTTTACTTTATTGTAACCATCTGCGTCTTTCCATCTGAACGCTGAGCAAACTGAAGATTTGAAGTCTTTCTTCTCAGCATCCCTGTGGTGCCTAGAAAAAGTCCTGGCTCAGCGACTTCTCTGGTGGTTCAGTGGTTAAGATTTCACCTTCTAATGAAGGGGGTGTATGTTCAATCTTGGGAGCTAAGATTGCATATGCCTCAAGGTCAAAAAACCTAAATGCAAAACAGAAATAAATATTGTAACAAATTCAATGAAGACTTTAAAAATGGTCTACATTAAGAAAAAAGAAAAAGTCCTGGTCTGGCACATGGTGGATGTTCAATAAATCTTGAGCAAATGAATGAATGAAGACTTCATCATTTGGAGTAGCATGGGAAATGCTCTATGTGTTCCTGTGTCTGAAAGCTTTAACATAAGTTATTACCATTTCTACTCTTGTGGGCTTATTTTATGGGAATAATTTCCTACAGAGGGGTCTTCCAGGTGCAGGAAAAGCACTAACATGTTTATGGTGTACCAGCTGGCACATCAAGCCCTGGCTGATTCACTGCTGAAGCTCTCCCTGGATTCTTGGGGGATGAGCTGGGGAGGCGGCATGAGCGGCTGCCATGCAGCAGCTCTCTGCCTAGAAAACCCTCACAGGGGGGTGAGGCTGGGGCATGAGGAATGGCAAGGTTTGTTCATAGACTGAGAACGGCCCCAGAAATCCCATCTAGTCCCATTTTAGGTAGTGATGATTTACTCATTGTCACAGCCACTGAACACTCCGAGAAGGATGCATTGTCTCTGAGTAGACAGCAGTAGTGATGCTTTGGCTGTTATTATGGATAATAATTGTGTTTTCTGTCTGTGCTGCCTGGGCATCTTCAGGAGCTTTGTTACCACTGCTGTAATTTTAAATATTTTAATTAATGATACTTTGCTATGCTTATGCCTTGAGGCTCCTTAAGCAAAATGAGCAATTAAAAAAAAAAACACAGAAAGCAAACGAATGAAAATAAAAGAAAGGGCACTTAAAAAAATCATTCTGTTTCTATGATGTTTCAGGCTTGAAAAATGTATTCAACCGCCTGCTGCAGGCAAGAGAAAATTCTCCCTGCTTCTGCCTGTTATCTTTTGCTTCCATAGTCATCCATCTCCTGTAGCTGCTGAGTGACATGGAATATACATAAAGCATCATCAAAAAGAGCAAGAGAGGAGGAAAAGGGTAAAACAGAGGCTTAAAGTGTCCAGCAAAATTGGAGCCCATGCTTTTAAAAGTATATCATCATCATTGATCATCACCATCAATTGTTGCCATTAGTTATTTTCACACTTCCCTGATATTGGGATGTCACTGAGGATATACCAGACAACTGGTCTCTACCTGAGCCCTTTCAATGTATTGGGTTGGCCAAAAAGTTCGCTTGGGTTTTTCCATAACATCTTATGAAAAAAACTCCAACAAACTTTTTCGCCAACCCAGTAGTAACTGAAAATGTCCTGGCTGAGCAATCATGAGCCTCAGAATGTTCCATGAGGCTAAGAACTGTACAAAAGAGATCTTCATGACCCAGATAATCATGATGGTGTGATCACTCACCTAGAGCTACACATCCTGGAATATGAAGTTGTGGGCCTTAGGAAGCATCACTAAGAACAAAGCTAGTGGAGGTGATGGAATTCCAGTCGAGCTATTTCAAATCTTGAAAGATGATGCTATGAAAGTGCTGCACTCAATATGCCAGCAAATCTGGAAAACTCAGCAGTGGCCACAGGACTGGAAAAAGTCAGTTTTCATTCCAATCCCAAAGAAAGGCAATGCCAAAGAATGCTCAAACTAGTGCACAGTTGCACTCATCTCACATGCTAGCAAAGTAATGGTCAAAATTCTCCAAGCCAAGCTTCAGCGATACATGAACCATGAACTTCCAGATGTTTTAGCTGGTTTAGAAAAGGCAGAGGAACCAGAGATCAAGTTGCTAACATCCACTGGATCATTGAAAAAGCAAGAGAGTTCCAGAAAAACATCTACCTCTGCTTTATTGACTATGCCAAAGCCTTTGACTGTATGGATCACAATAAACTGTGGAAAATTCTGAAAGAGATGGGAATACCAGACCACCTGACCTGCTTCTTGAGAAATCTGTATGCAGGTCAGGAAGCAACAGTTAAAAGTGGACATGGAACAACAGACTGTTTCCAAATAGGAAAAGGAGTACATCAAGGCTGTATATTGTCACCCTGCTTATTCAACTTACATGCAGAGTACATCATGAGAAACGCTGGGCTGGAGGAAGCACAAGCTGGAATCAAGAGTGCTGGGAGAAATATCAATAACCTCAGATATGCAGATGACACCACCCTTATGGCAGAAAGTGAAGAAGAACTAAAGAGCCTCTTGATGAAAGTGAAAGAGGAGAGTGAAAAAGTCGGCTTAAAGCTCAACATTCAGAAAACTAAGATCATGGCATCTGGTCCCATCACTTCATGGCAGATAGATGGGGAAACAGTGGAAACAGTGGCTGACTGTATTTTTCTGGGCTCCAAAATCACTGCTGATGGTGATTGCAGCAATGAAATTAAAAGACGCTTACTCCTTGGAAGGAGAGTTACGACCAACGTAGACAACATATTAAAAAGCAGAGACATTACTTTGCCAACAAAAGTCCGTCTAGTCAAGGCTATGGTTTTTCCAGTGGTCATGTATGGAGAAGGAAATGGCAACCCACTCCAGTATTCTTGCCTGGAGAATCCCAGGGACGGCGGAGCCTGGTGGGCTGCCGTCTATGGGGTCGCACAGAGTCGGAGACGACTGAAGCGACTTAGCAGCAGCAGCATGTATGGAGGTGAGGGTTGGACTATAAAGAAAGCTGAGCGCTGAAGAAATGGTACTTTTGAACTGTGGTGTTGAAGAAGACTCTTGAGAGTCCCTTGGACTGCAAGGAGATCCAACCAGTCCATCCTAAAGAAGATCAATCCTGGGTGTTCATTGGAAGGACTGATGTTGAAGCTGAAACTCCAATACTTTGGCTGCCTGATGCGAAGAGCTGACTCATTTGAAAAGACCCTGATGCTGGGAAAGTTTGGGGGCAAGGGGAGAAGGGGACGACAGAGGATGAGATGGTTGGATGGCATTATTGACTTGATGGACATGGGTTTGGGTGGACTCCGGGAGTTGGTGATGGACAGGGAGGCCTAGCGTGCTGCGGTTCATGGGGTCGCAAAGAGTCGGACACGACTGAGTGACTGAACTGAACTGAATGGAGGAATGCACAGGAGAGGTCAGTAGGGTAGGTGGCTTTCTGACATGTTAATGTTTTATTTTCATTATGTAGGAGATATGAAGGTATGGAGGCCTAAGAGGCAAAATTTTCCTCCACATCTCACCACAACAAGGGTTCTCTGGCCCAGGCCAGGATTCCAAACTCAGGGACTCATGGGCCTGCACAACTTTAAAATGGAAACACCAAACAGGAAAATCTAACTTCCAAACTCTTGAAAGTTCAGAAGCTCTGCCAAGCCCAGTCCACACGGCAACACGGGGCTGGAGCCAGTGCTGGCTCCCCTGTGATGTGCTGGAATGGGCTCTCACCAGTTCAGGAGGGGAACTGTGTGCTTATCTTCTCAACTCTGTGTTTTTTTTATTTGATGAGGACCATTTTTAAAGCCCTTATTGAATTTTTTACAATTGATTTTTTTTTTAATGTTTTGGTTTTTTGGGCACAAGTCATGTGGGATTTTAGCTCCCTGACTAGGGGTCAGGTCTACACCCCCTGCATTGGAAGGCAAAGTCTTAACCACTGGACTGCCAGGGAAGTCCCCTTATCAATTCTGATCAGTGACTTCATGGTGGTAGCTTGAGATCATTGAGATCAACCACAGTGGGAGTATTTATATCATGAAAACTGGCAAATGCTACAAGTTATTAATAGCTTTTTTTTCTTTCAGAGAACCCATTGTTAAACATTTAACACACCACTGTAGCTGCCCCTGCAGATAGGTTTGTTGAGTGTGCATTTTCACACCTGCAGCACCCCATCATCTCTCTACAATGAGGTTGGGTTGTCTACCTTGTCCCTGGGGTTTAGATCCTGGGTTTAGGATATTCTTAGATTACTCTTTTGTGTTCTAGGGGCCTCCAAGAAGAAATCCCCTACCCTAGACCTGCATTTGGGAGGATAAGCTTATCAAAATTGTCACTGAAAGGGAGAAAGGGAAAATCAGCTTTGACCTAGGAGAGGGGCTGACTGGATCTTTGGGGGTGAAAGACTTCTGTAAGCCAGGGAGGGGAAGAGTTCATTTTAGGAGGCAAGAGATATGAATTTTTTCTGTGGCAGACACCCAGCCCCTAGTATACAGTGTCCCAGTTTATGCTGTGGGGTGGACCCTAGGCACTGGAGCCTGGGAGGCTTGGGAAAGTTAGGGCAAGACATACAGAAGTTACTACTGAGCAGACTGCTTTTGCTCTGGTGATGGGAGCATGGGAGAAACACAATGGGCAGGACTGATGTCATTGACCTGTGCATTGTACTTGCTTTAATGCTGCTTGCCCTGCTTGAAATTCTTAAAAAAATTCCAATGAATTAAAAAAAGATTATTATTGAAGTATAATTGTTTTACAATGTTGTGTTAGTTTCTGCAATAAAACAAAGTGAGTTAGCTATATGTATACATATATCCAGGCTTCCTACGTGGCTCTAGTGGTAAAGAATCCACCGGCAATGAAGGAGCCTCAAGAGACATAGGTTCAATCCCTGGGTCAGGAAGATCCCCTGGAGGAGGAAATGGCAACCTGCTCCAATATTCTTGCCTGGAAAATCCCATGGACAGAGGAGCCTGGTGGGCTACAGTTCATGGGGTTGCAAAGAGTTGGACACGACTGAAGGGACTTAGTGGAGCACACACATACATATGTCCCCTCCCTTGTGAGCCTCCCTCCTACCACCGCTTCCATCCCACCCCTCTGGGTCATCACAGAGCACTGAACTGAGCTCCCTGTGCTATACACCAGGTTACCACTCTCTCTATCTCTTTAGTCGCTAAGTTGTGTCCGACTCTGGCGACCCCCGTCGACTGTAGCCTGTCAGGCTCCTCTCTCCATGAGATTCTCTAGGTAAGAATACTAGAGTGGGTTGCCATTTTCTTCTCCAGGGGATCTTCCTGACCCAGGGATCCATACTGGGTCTCCTGCACTGCAGGCGGATTCTTTACTGACTGAGTTATGAGGGAAGCTCAAGCTAGCTATTTTACACAAAGTAGTGTATATGTGTCAGTGTTTTCATTTTGCACCGACTGGGCTATATAGATGATGCAGCTGATTCTGTCCCTTGGGAACTGACAACCGGAGAGCTGCCCAGTTGTTTTGGGCTGCATAGTCTCTCACAGGGCTTCCTGTGCAATCTCAAGAACCAGGGGGAGGAGTTCTTCACAATGTCCTACCAACTCCTGGGAGTGGGGCTGACTCAGATCCACAGGTCAGAAACACTAAGAAATGTGTTACTTTTGGATAGATGTAGAGCTGTCTTACTTACTGCACTAGGTTGACTGTGTTTTTATTTTTTAGCCCTAGGATGAACTGGCAGCTCAGGTGGTAAAGACTCTGCCTGCAGTGTGGGAGACTGGGCTTCGATCCCTGGGATGGGAAGATTCCCTGGAGAAGGGAATGGCTACCCACTCCAGTATCCTTGCCTTGAGAATTCCATGGACAGAGGAGCCTGGCGGGCTATAGGGGTCTCGAAGAGTTGGACATGACTGAGTGACTAACACTATCACTATCAGAGCTATCTTATTTACTGCACTAGGTTGATGGTTTTTCTTTTTTAGCCCTTGGATTAACTGAAGGCACAGTGCCAGATTTTGGTAATATAGGACCGAATGTGACAAGGCCTCTTCCCAAAGGAAGCTCAGAGTCCAGTGGTACCTGTCTAGGTAACCCACAACTCTTGGCCCATGTGGTACATTAGAATTGCAATCGGTAAAATGTGCCATGGAGATGAAGTTGTTTTTTAGTTTGCGACTCTTTGCGACCCCATGGACTGCAGAACGCCAGGTTCCCCTGTCCATCACAAATTCCCAGAGTTTGCTCAAACTCATGTCCAACTCATCACCAACCCTTTGAGTTGGTGATGTCACCCAACCATCTCATCCTCTGTTTTTACCTTCTCCTCCTACCTTCAATCTTTTACAGCATCAAGGTCTTTCCAAATGCATCAGGTGGCCAAAGTATTGGAGCTTCAGCTTCAGCATCAGTCCTTCCAACGAATATTCAGGACTGATTTCCTTTAGGATTGACTGGTTTGATCTTCTTCAGGAGCTATCTATCGGTTCTGTACAAGCGGGATGAGGGGCATTTATGGCAAAGCCCCAAAGGTGAGTAGAGCTCTCTGAGTGGAGAGGGTGGCAAGGTGTAAAGCAGATGCTTAACTAGAATCCTCTTACTTAGGGATCTGCTGTGTTTTGATGGTGCTGTAGCTTTGCACAGTAGTGAGTTACACCTAACAGCTTTGTACACCCTGGAATGACTTCCTTGTGCTGTGGTCTATAATGGTTATGATAACAAAACCATTCTGGAGGCTGCTTCAAATGACCACTTGGTAAGTGGGTCTTTCTTGATACTGTGCTGAGGTAACACATGGGAAGTACTAGTGGATATGTTTCCTCTCACACATCCCTTACTTGGTGACCCTTATCCTATCTGGACAGCTGGACTCTGGAACATACTTGCTGCAGGGAAGGGGTATGACAACAGAAGCTTTAGCCAGGCTTTGAAGATCTGAGACTCAGGGATCTTGGGGAGTATCAATGTCAGAGGAAGTCACTGACAGCTTTTCTGAACCCGAGGACTGGACAGCATTTTCCCAAACAGTGAGAAGGTGGAGTCAGATGGGCAGGAGGAGGGAAGAGATGAGGGTCCCAGTGATAACGCTATATTCTGCAGCCATGCTTCTTTAGCTCATCCTGAGAAGGGGAAGGGAAGAGAGGCAGTTGATGGCAGTGATCCTCAGTTCTATTAAAACTAACGACTACTTTATGTAGTAAATATTTTGTGAAGTCTTCTTTACTGTCCTGAAATAAAGTGAAATTCATGGGTAATATAACTCCTGTCATATGACAACCAATTAATATGTCCACAAATTTCCGAAGTACCCCTTGGGGAATAGGACCAATACTGGTTGAGAATCACTGGTTTAGGGATTTTTTTTTTTTCCTGGGTAGGAACCGGGAAAAGGAAAGATCCCATTAGTGGTGGGATGGGTCAGGAAGGGACCAAGGAAGCCTGCAGAAAGCGTCCATTCATGAGAGTCCTCAGAGGTGCCAAATGTGGAGTTGGGGAGTGGCTGGGTCACACTGAGTCCTGGACACCATCGTGAAGGAGGTGGCAGTGGCACTGGAAGGTAGAGGAGAGCAGTCAGATCCAAAAAGGCTTTGTGTTGGGAGGGAAGAATGGCCCAGCAGTGACCTGTGTAGCCTGATCATCCAAACTGGAATGAGGCTGAGGCTGTCTCAGCCGACGCCGGTGAAGGTATAGAACTGCACCCCAGCCCCACCATGCTCAGAGCTCAGTGATAGAAATGGAGTCATTTTTACCTGCTACAATTATGTTCAGAAGATTCCCTCACTTGACTGAGTTTGGCCTCTCTCCCACCTCCTCTGATGTGGAGGGTGGACCATAGCTGATGATCCATCATCCAATCATAGATCCCTGCTGCTTATAATCTAACTATGCCCTTCTCCTGGAAGATGAAGGTTCTGGGGCTGTCTGAAGATAGTCTATGGGTTTTATGAAACAGAAAATCTTTGAGAAGATATATCAGGTGTAAATCCCTGGGAGGTAAGAAGTAACTACCCCTGTGGGATCAGTAACCATATAATCTTGCTTTCCATCTTTGCTGAGAATGAAGGTGGTGATGGACATATTTGTTCTAGTGAGAAAATAATGGGATTTAGAGGGTAAGAACTCTTGAATCTTGATTTAGTTTGTGGGATCATTTATTTATCTTCTTTGAAACTCATTTTTTTCTCATCTGTAGAATGGGTGTGAGAATCACACGGAATAATGTATAGAGAGTATAGAGAGCTCCTTGTCATCTGTAAAGTCATGATTGTTAATTATTGCCATGAAAATCACATTAGGAGAAACTGATTTTTGCCATCCAGTGGCCAGATGGTGGTAAGTAGATTTCCTCTGGGCTCAATAGTTTCTGCCTCAGATAATTACTACTTAAGAGTTCTTTGGTTGGCACTTGAAGATCAGAAATTTCTTTGAAAGCAATTTAATCACTCTGTGAATAAACTGAAAGGTACATTTCATTTTACAGATGAGTGAAATGTAAGCTACTAATAGCATATGGGCTATACCTGTAAGAGTTTAATTTTGATCGCTAATGCTTTCACATTGGCCTTTGGTTAGTTTTTGGACTGGAGATGTATTTGTTTAAGGCTTGTTTGAAACCTGTGTATCCATGCATGCATCCTTTCATCCAGCCAGTAAAAGTATACTCATTGAAGTGTTTAATTTGTACAAGTGTCTGGGAAAAGTCCTGGGGGGCTGTAGCCATGAATCTCAGGTAAGCACTATTTAAGTATTAACTCTTTTTTTTTTTTTATTTAAAAAAAAAAGACTACTTCATGGTCAAAAGTTGGCAAAACACTGCATGTCACATTCCCCCCTTTTATTTTTTAATTTTATTTATTTTATTTTTTTTTCTTGTTATTTATATATTTATTTTATTTTTTTATTATTATTTTTTTTTAGTTGGGGGCTAATTACTTTACAATATTGTAATAGTTTTTGCCATACATTGACATGAATCAGCCATGGGTTTACATGAGTTCCCCTTCCTGGACCCCCCACCCACCTCCCTCCCCATCCCATCCCTCTGGGTCATCCCATTGCCCTGGCCCTGAGCCCTTGTCTCATGCATCGAACATGGAATGGTGTTCTGTTTCACATATGATAATATACATCTTGACCTTTCACTTTTTCTATTCTTGATGTTACTTCTTGCATCTTCATTAGAGATTATACACTTTATTTAGTTCAACTGTTTTATTGATAATTCTTAACTGATTTTTTTTTTTTGAGGCATAGAAGAATCATTTGTTTGGGCTGAAAGAGATCAGGTTTTGGCAGACTGATATCAAGAAGCCCTGTCTCCAAGAGTAAAGTAATTGCTCGTGTTCGGGTATATCCTACTTTTCCATTTGATAAATTTGCTAAAGTAAAATTAAGAGTTAAAAAAAAAAAAACACCCAGTGTGAGAAGAGTATATACTCTTGGAGTGGGAAAGACATAAAATAAGCTAGGAAAGCCATCATCCAAAGAAGAAAACTTTGACATATTAGATGAGATAAATATTTGAAACTTCCATGTCAAATTATATCATAAACAAAATTTAAGACAAACAAGACATTGGGGGAAATACCCACAACCCATATGATAGACAAAGGTTCCTATCTCAAGAGCTCTATAGCATATTAAGGAAAAGGCTTCCAGCTGTTAGGAGGAAGCACAAAGGCAGGTCATACCTGAGGAAACAAAAGTGATAAGTAAACATATGAAACAATATACAACCTCACAGAATGTTAGGAAAATACAAATTAAAAGAATGGATTAGCATCTTTACTGAGTCATCAGCAAAACACGAAATGATTGAGGATTGCCAAGGCTTGAGTGGTATGGGGAAATGGGCTCTTTCGTTCATTATTTGTGGGAATGTAAGTAGGTGTAACATTCTGGGAAAGTAATTTAAATATATTTTTAAAAATAAAAAATGGACATTGCAGCAACACGAATGGACCTAGAGATTGCCATACTGAGTGAAGTAAGTAAGACAGAGAAAGAGAAATATCATATATCACTTATATGTGGAATCTAAAAAGAAATGTTACAACTGAACTTATTTACAAAACAAACAGATTCATGAACTTATGAATGAACTTACAGTTATTAGGGAGGAAAGGAGAGGGAAGGGATAGTTAAGAGAGTTTGGGATGACATGTACTTGCTGCTATATTTAAAATGGATAATCAACAAGGACCTAGTGTATAGCACAGGGAACTCCACTAGGTATTATGTGGCAGCTTAGATGGGAGGAGGGTTTGTGGGGGAATGGTTACATGTACATATATGGCTGAGTCCCTTTCCTGTTCATCTGAAACTATTACAACATTGTTAATTGTTTATACCCCAATACAAAATAAAATGTTTAAAAATATAAAATAAAATGAAAAAATGGAATTCTTACCAACAAAGACCTACTGTATAGCACAGGGAAGACTGCTCAATATTATGTGACAGCTTATGTACAATTACACACTTTCTCAGAGCCACTGGATTTGTGGTTTTGGTCTCAGTGTTTATGCCTCACAAAAGCGAACAATCATTAATGTGTAGAAAGTAAAAATCTAAACTTCATAAACAGGAACAAGTCCATTTTTTTACAAAGCTGAATAAAAAATGATGCCAGCACAACACCAAAAAAAAAAAAAGTGTAGTGGCCTGAACGGGAAGGCAACGTGGGGGAGAATGGATACATGTACACATATGGCTGAGTTGCTCTGCTGTGCACCTAAAACTATCATAACGTTGTTAATCAGCTATACTCCAGTAAAGAGTGAAAAGTTCAAAAATTTTTTAAAAAGTAAAATAGATTTAAAAAATAGACATATTCTTTGATGCAGTAAATCCAGATTTCAGCAAATAAGGTGCTTAATACAAAAGGAGAAATATATAAAAATGGCTATTGCAGCAGTAATTGTAAAAAATAGGGATGAGGGAGTAGGAAATGTGAATGTTCATCAAGTCAGGGATAACTGAATAACCTGCTGTCTATATCATATGAAATATTATAAAGCCATTAAAAAGCATGACTTGGATTTATATTTATTGCCTTGAAAAAATCCACACTAGGGCTGTCAGACAAAATGTGTGTGCATTGTTAAGGCCTAGGAAAAGCTATGGAAACAAATACCTCAAACTACTGAGACTGATTATTCCAAAGGGGTGAATTTGAGGATAGGAGACTAATAATTGTCATTGTTACAGATTCTGTTTTGTTTGAAAGCATTACAGGCAATATCTTCATGACTTAATGATTTCATTGAGTTGAAGTGAAGTTATAAAAACAAAAATGAAAAGAGAGAGGAAGGGGGAAGGGCAAGGAATAAAGAGCTGTTAGCCTAACTGACACCATCTTGGGCCCTTGCAGTTTCTCCTGCCCTTCCTCTGACCCTACCCAGGACTGCAGCATGCAGTGAATCACTTCTCTGTCATTAAGGGCTTTGTAGTTAATAGATATTATTTAATAATCATTAGGACCAGGTGGCCTCTATGCCCTGTTAGCCCCCAAACAATGATGGAAACCTTCCCTGACATATTCTCAGCACCCACAAGACTAGTTACCCATTCATAAATCTTGACTTAGGAATGCATGTCCTGTTTCCAAGCACTTACCCTCATGCCCTAGGTTAACTATAAAATTTTCACAGTGGCCCTTTGGCAGTGAGGAATGCAGCTTCAAATGCTTCTCAATCATTGTCTGCCCCATCCCACTCTGTAAATGTTACCCAATAATAAATGAATCCTCTGATTATATGGAGGTGTCTGTCTCATTTTTTGGTCTCAAGATGCCTTCTCAGTTCAATGGGCACTTTTCTTTCCTTCTGTCCTCCAAAGGGGAAGGAGGAAGACAGGGATGGAGGGAGGGAGGGATAGAGAGAAAGAGGAAGTGAGTTAGAGCATTAACATTGTAGAACATTAATGGAGGAAAGAAAAAAAATTTCTTTCCCAACCACAGAAAAAGCAGTCATAAGTCAAAGGCAGTTAGAGCTAACAGAAATACCACTATAGAGTGAGTTCTTTAACCTGACATTTTTATTCTTATAAATTACACATATGGACTATTTGGGGGTTAATGTTCATTGTTAGAGTAGTGAGGCTCTTTCTAGTCTCTTTTTTACATTGAAGTATTTGTGCCTTGATTTTTGTTGTTGTTAACATCTTAGTTTTGTTTGTTGAAAGCTTATTTGAGATCTTGGTTGTTTAAAAAGAACAGGATATCAGAAAAGATAAATAAGATTGAGAATGGGGAAAAGAAAAAAATATTATTTGTGCACCTCAGTGGTTTGAAGGTTGCTGTAGTTCATCTTCAAATAGAGAGTAATGAAAGATTTATTTACCCACGTTTCTCTTAAGGTCGAAGGAGTTGAGATTATCACTCTCTCGTCCAGGCTCCCTTTCTTCACCCAGGTTCTCTTATTTATTTCCCTCTGCTCCTGAGCCAAAATGTGAGCTTCTGAAACAGATTCTTAGTTGGTTCCCAATATTTGAAACCACTTTCAACAATACCATCCATCTCCTCCCTGAGCAAGAGGCATTATCTCCACACTCCTGGAGATGAGCCTTCTCCTGCTTTTATCACTCAGAGCTGCACAGTTCGGTTACAAACACCCTCATACTGTTCCTATTGGTATCTCATGAGTGAAATAACAGATAACCGTTCTCCCAGTGATGACAATGCTGTCGCCCCACACCCAGATAACTAGTAGGGAAGATTTCCACTCCCATTGCATGCTGTGATTAAGATCTCACCGGTGAAGATACAAGTGAGATTGTCTTTATAAAATAATATCTGTGCTCATATCATTTTACTCAGCTCAGATAGCAGCTCACATCATTTCTTGGGGCCCTCCCCCATATTAATCTGCATTGGCTTTCAAACATGTATACTACCACCTGCCCTACTGGTGAGATAAGAATAAAAGCACTAGATGGCATATTAAATTGTGCAGCATTTTTCATATTACTCATACAAATGAGATAACAGCTGCAGGATAGTCTGTTTCATTCTTGGCAGAACTCCCAATCATTGTGCTGCTGAAATAGGGCTAGTGTTACTTCTCAGCAGTGGGGGCTTCAGTTCATGAGCGCAATTCAGCAGGGCCAGAAGGTCCCCCTCCCCTCTGATCACCTTCTCAGCCTGCTTGATGTGAATTCATAAATGACAAATCCTTTTATTCCCAGCCAGATTTAGGTTTAATGTGCACTTATTTAAAGGAAGTCATCCATAGAGTATTTCCCAAATTTCACTTATCAAGTCCCAATTTTTAAATATTTTAAAAAATTATTTAACTACCTGTCTTCAGTTTAGTTCAGTCGTTCAGTTGTGTCTGACTCTTTGCAAACCCATGAACTGCAGCACGCCAGGCCTCCCTGTATATTGTCAACTCCAGGATTTTACTCAAACTCATGTCCATTGAGTCGGTGATGCCATACAACCATTTCGTCCTCTGTCATCCCCTTCTCCTCCTGCCTTCAATCTTTCCCAGCATCAGGGTCTTTTCAAATGAGTCAATTCTTTGCATCAGATGGCCAAAGTATTGGAGTTTCAGTTTCAACATAAGTCCTTCCAGTGAATATTCAGGACTGATTTCCTTTAGGATTGACTGGTTGGATCTCCTTGCAGTCCAAGAGACCCTCAAGAGTCTTCTTCAACACCACAGTTCAAAAGCATCAATTCTTTGGCACTCAGCTTTCATTATAGTCCAACTCTCACTTCCATACATGACTACTGGAAAAACCATACTTTCGACTAGATGGACCTTTGTTGGCACAGTGATGCCTCTGCTTTTTAATATGATGTCTAGTTTGGTCATAGGTTTTCTTCCGAGGAGCAAGCATCTTTTAATTTCATGGCTGCAGTAACCATCTGCAGTGGTTTTGGAGCCCAAAAAAAGAAAGTCTGTCACTGTTTCCACTGTTTCCCCATCTATTTCCCATGAAGTGATGGGACTGGCTGCTATGATCTTAGTTTTCTGAATGTTGAGGGTTTTTTTTGTTTTTTTTTTTTTTTTATTATTTTTAGACTGCATTAACTTTATTATTTTTTTTTTTTATAAATTTATTTATTTTAGTTGGGGGCTAATTACTTTACAATATTGTAATAGTTTTTGCCATACATTGACATGAATCAGCCATGGGTTTACATGTGTTCCCCTTCCTGGACCCCCCACTCACCTCCCTCCCCATCCCATCCTTCTGGGATGATCCAGAAGGATGGGATGAATGTTGAGTTTTAAGCCAACTTTTTCACTCTCTTCTTTCACTTTCATCAAGAGATTCTTTAGTTCTTCTTCACTTTCAGGCATAAGGGTGGTGTCATCTGCATATCTGAAGTTACTGATATTTCTCCCTGCAATCTTGATTCCAGCTTGTGCTTCATCAAGCCCAGAATTCTTCATGATGTACTCTGCATATAAGTTAAATAAACAGGGCGACAATATACAGCCTTGACATACTCCTTTCCCAATTTGGAACCAGTCTGTTGTTTCATGGCTAGTTCTAGCTGTTGCTTCCTGACCTGAATACAGATTTCCCAAGAGGCAGGTCAGGTGGTCTGGTATTCCCATCTCTTTCAGAATTTTCTAGAGTTTGTTGTGGTCCACACAGTCAAAGACATTGACATAGTCAATGAAGCAAAAATAGATGTTTTTCTGGAACTCTCTTGCTTTTTCAATGATCCAACAGATGTTAACAATTTGATCTCTGGTTCCTCTGCCTTTTCTAAATCCAGCTTGAACCTCTGGAAGTTCATGGTTCACATACTGTTGAAGCCTGGCTTGGAGAATTTTGAGCATTACTTTGCTAGCATGTGAGATGAGTGCAATTGTGTGGTAGTTTGAGCATTCTTTGGCATTGCCTTTCTTTGGGATTGGAATGAAAACTGACCTTTTCCAGTCCTGTGGCCAGTTCGGAGTTTTCCAAATTTGCTGGCATATTGAGTGCAGCCCTTTCACAGCATCATCTTTTAGGATTTTAAATAGCTCAACTGGAATTCCATCACCTCCACTGGCTTTGTTCGTAGTGATGCTACCTAAGGTCCACTTGACTTCGCATTCCAGGATGTCTGGCTCTAGGTTGGTGATCACACCATCATGATTATCTGGGTCGTGAAGGTCTTTTTTGTATAGTTTTTCTGTGTATTCTTGCCACCTCTTCTTAATTTCTTCTGCTTCTTTTTAGGTCAATACCATTTCTGTTCTTTATTGTGCCCATCTTTGCATGAAATGTTCCCTTGGTAGCTCTAATTTTCTTGAAGAGATCTCTAGTCTTTCCCATTCTATTGTTTTCCTCTATCTCTTTGCATTGATCACTGAAGAAGGCTTTCTTCCTCTCTTTGCTATTCTTTGGAACTCTGCATTCAAATGGGTATATCTTTCCTTTTCTCCTTTGCCTTTAGCTTCTCTTCTTTTCAAAGCTATTTGTAAGGCCTCCTCAGACAGCTATTTTGCCTTTTTGAATTTCTTTTCCTTGGGGATGGTCTTGATCCCTGCCTCCCGTACAATGTCAGGAACCTCCATCCATAGCTCTTCAGCCTTATCTTAACTCATCTTAGCCTTAGCTTAACTAATAAGAGTGATAAAAAAGTCACAAGTTTGTTATGCTGGTTTTATTTCATTACCTCTAATTGGTATTAAAACATACAATTATTAACGTTTTCTGCACACCATCTAAAATAATTTTGAATGATAACTTTTAGATATTTTTGAAACCCTGTGTTTGAGAAACACCAGTAGAATAGTTCTCACTGAAGTATACAATGCTAATACACATCATTTCTTGGTGACCACTTTTGATAGATGATCCCATACCTGGAAAGGGTGGGGAGGAAAGTCTATTAATATAAATAAAAAGTGTTCAGAAAGGAGAAATTAGAGGAAAGTGAGGAGCTGTCCTGTCCAAGGCATTATCTCATCCTGGCTAGACTGAGATGAGTGAGATGGAGCCAGAGGTATCAGGACTATTAACTTTCTGGGTGGGATCTAGGAATGGAGGATCACTGGGCTCTGTGTGAGTTCCTGAACCATATGTTCAGACACACAAAATTTTAGCCACTCATGACTCCAGGATGAGGGTTCTACTCGCCTCCTCTAGGCTGGCTCAAAGCATGGACTCCCCTGAGAGAGAGCCAACCCTCATGGGGCATTTCCCAGTAGACACCACACACAGGATTTTGTTCAACCCTGTAGTGTCCATACTGGTTGGAAACACAAATTAACTAGCACCATGAAGATGGGGTAAGGATAACACAAGATGGCAAGTGCCAGGTGTTAGAGAAGCAAGCTTTCTGTCAAGACTAGCTTATTCACCCAAGAAAAGTGGCTCCATGATAAAGTCACTTCATATGTGTTTATATATGTTGTTTTAAATGCAAAAACAAAACCCCACAACCAAAATCAGATGAATCAAACTGAGTGTTTAGGGTTGGAAAGCATTGATTTAGAGGTAGCAGAGGTCCCTGAGAGCTGTCAAAGAAATTTCTGTTCCGAGCTTTTCTAGGTACCTGTAACCCCAGGCACCCAGAGCTCTGCCATAGTAATGCTCTCCCTGCCAGTCTTTGGCTGTGTCCTTCCTGGTCATTATCCTGAACAAAGCCTGCCAGAAATCATGATGACCATCTCTCCTGCTCTGGCCAACTCCTAAGGTTCTACCATCTCACTCATGTCCATGTGATGACCTCTGGCCAACTATCCCAAACATGGCCCTAAATGCTGTAGAAGAGCTGTCTTGAGCATATGGCCTCTTCTCTTGCAGAGCTTTCAGGAAACCTATGTGGATACAGAGCTAAATAGGACACACAGGTTATTGATAGGCAGCTGGGCAGGAAAGATTTAATCTCCAAACCAACCATGGGTTAGTTGTGGGCCTGCCAAGAATCCAAGCTGAGCTTGTGGGAGCACCACAGGGCAGCAGTTAATCAGACATCTGCGTCTAGGAGTGTGAATGACCTGATTGATGACCCAAGATGAACTAAGTGTCTGGGAACAGTTCATGTGTGCAGGCCTGAGACACAGAGGAGACAATGATCCATCCCTGCTTCATCCTTTAATCCACATTGGTTGCTAATAATAATCCGACAAAATTCAACAGGGCAGGGGAGGGGTTCTTTTGCACTCTGATTAAATGAAGCAGGAAGGCATCCTCCGTGTTTTGTAAATTGTATTTTGCCCAGTTGGTCAGTGCTGATTAGCCCATGTTTACCCTGAATTAACTTTTGCCATCATCTTGCATACTCATGAAACTTGGTTTCCGCAAGGTAAATTTCCCTAGATAATAGGGAAATTTCCCTATTGTGCCCTCTGGCCACTCCTCGAATAATCTTGCCTCTGATCCTTTCAGTGCCTATTTCCCTCTAGGTTCCTTTCTCACCTTTGTTAATAGAAAAGAGAAAAAGAATTATTCCAAGAACTTAGACTTTTAGTAATTTAGAATATTCTTTTTCCTGATTTTCTAAACTTAAATTTTTCCTCTTTGTCCCTTGAATGAAAGAAAAAAAGAAGAAAAGAAGGAAGAAGAGAAAGAAGAGTGAGAACAGAGGAACGTATTTCTGCTCTTCACAAGGAGTAAATCTTTTCCCAAGTAAAAAAAATTGTACATTTATATGTAATGTAGCTCATTACAAAGGTAATAGAATAACATTACAGAAAAGTAGGAAAAAGAAAAAGAAAAAAAAACCCAACATAATAGTAACACCGTAACAGAATTGCTGTTAGCAGGCTGGGATATTTTCTGCTAGTCTTTCTGCTAAGCACCACTTTTAAAATCTAGTTGTAATTCTAAGGTATATACATTTTTTTTTCTTTTTATTTAATGTTAAGCCATGAGATTTTTCATGGTGCTATGTGGCCTTTAAAACCATAGTTTTTAATGATTGCATCATGTTTCCTCCAGTGAAAAAAATGCCAATTTAAAAAACCAATCTTTATTTTCATATCTAGATTGATTGTAATTAAAAAAAAATCACTGTATCACTGAAATGATACTGTTCAAGCATATGCTCCCACCCACCCCTACTTTTGCATTATTTTATGAGGGTCTCATCAGAAATCTGATGACCAAACAAATCCCATGGACATTTTAAGGGGCCTGATTCACAATTTGAACTAAAAGCACCTATGGCCGTGAAGTCCTCACCATGGGTGTTGGAGAGACCACAGCACAGTCTCACTGTGCTTCTCCCTCAGTTTTTCTCCTTCCACAAAGGTGGAAAAGAGCTGCCCTTCACAGATGTCTTATTATTTGCCCCAGTCTAAAGCAAAATAGGTTCATTTATCTTGCAAGTGGTCTTCATGCTGTTATCGTTCAATCGTTCAGTCTTGTCCAACTCTGTGACCCCATGGACTGCAGCATGCCAGGCTCCCCTGTCCTCCACTATCTCCCAAAGTCTGCTCAAATTCATGTCTATTGAGTCGGTGATGTCATCCAAACATCTCATCCTCTGTTGTCCCCTTCTCCTCCTGCCTTCAATCTTTCTCAGCATCAGCGTCTTTAACAATGAGTCAGCTCTTCCCATAAGGTGGCCAAAGTATTGGGTGTTTCAACTTCAGTATCAGTCCTTCTAAATAAAGGTTGATTTCCTTTATGACTGACTGATTTGATCTCCTTGCAGCCCACGGGGCTCTCAAGAGTCTTCTCCAGTACCACAGTTCAAAAGCATCAATTCTTTGGCGCTCAGACTCCTTTATGGTCTCACTCTCACATCTGTACATGACTACTGGAAAAATCATAGCTTTGACTACACAGACCTTTGTCAGCAAAGTGATATCTCTGCTTTTTAATGTGCTGTCTAGGTTTGTCATAGCTTTTCTTCCAAGGAGAAGCATCAGTTAATTTCCTGGCTGCAGTCACCATCTGCAGTGATTTTGGAGCCCAAGAAAATAAAATCTGTTGCTGTTTTCATTTTTTCTCCATCTATTTGCTATGGAGTGATGGGACTGAATGTTATGATCTTAGTTTTCTGAATGTTGAGTTTCAGCCAGATTTTCTACTCTCGTCTTTCACCGTGATCAAGAGGCTCTTTAGCTCCTCTTTGCTTTCTGCCATAAGGGTGGTATCACCTGCGTATCTGAGGTTGTTGATATTTCTCCTGGCAGTCTTGATTCCAGCTTGTGCTTCATCTAGCCTGACATTTCGCATGGTGTACTTTTCATATAAGTTAAATTAGCAGGGTGACAATATACAGCCTCGACATACTCCTTTCCCAATTTTGAACCAGTCCATTGTTCCATGTCCAGTTTTAACTGTTGTGTCTTGACCTGCATACAGGTTTCTGAGGAGACAGGTCAGATGGTCTAGTACTCCCATCTCTAAGAATTTCCCATAGTTTGTTTGGTCCACACAGTCAAATGCTTTAGCATAGTCAATGAAGCAGAAGTAGATTTTTTTTTTTTAATTCTCTCACTTTTTCTATGATCCAGCAAATGTTGGAAATTTGATCTCCTGTTTCTCTGTCTTTTCTACATCCTGCTTGTACATCTGGAAGTTCTCAGTTCATGTACTGTTGAAGCCTAGCTTGAAGGATTTTGAGCATTACCTTGCTAGCATGTACTGGCACTGGAGTGGCTGTGAGGAGATACCCCACATCCAAGGGCAAAGGAGAAGCTCCAGAAAGATGGTAGGAGGGGCAAAATCACGTTTAGAATCAAACCGCCTACCCACCAGAGACGCTCAGAGAGCTGAAACAAACCTTGTGTGCACCAGAACCCAGAGACTCCACAGAGACTGAGACAGAACAGTGTTTGAGTGTCTCCTGTGGAGGTATGGGTCAGCAGTGGACTGCCGCAGGGGCAGGGGCTCTGGGTGCAGCAGACCTGGGTATGGCATAAGCCCTCTTGGAAGTGGTCATTATTACCCCCTCCATAGAGCCACCAGAACTTACACAGGACTGGGAAAACAGACTCTTGGAGGGCACAAACAGAACCTTGTGTGCACCAGGACTCAGGAGAAAGGAGCAGTGACCCTACAAGAGACTGACCCAGACTTGCCTGTGAGTGTCCAAGAGTCCCTGGCAGAGATTTGGGTCGGCAGTGGCCTGCTGCAGGGTTGGAGGCACTGAGTGTAGCAGTGTGTGCATGGGACCTTTTGAAGGAGGTCGCCATTATCTTCATTACCTCCACCATAGTTTGACCCTAGGTAAATAACAGGGAGGGAACACAACCCCACCCTTCAATAGAAAATTGTATTAAAGCTTTACTGAGCATGGCCCCACCCATCAGAACAAGACCCAGTTTCTCCCTCAGTCAGTCTCTCCCATCAGGAAGCTTCCATAAGCCTCTTATCCTTCTCCATCAGAGTGCAGACAGACTGAAAACCACAATCACAGAAAACTAACCAATCTGATCACATGGACCACAGCCTTGTCTAACTCAGTGAAACTATGAGCCTTGCCGTGTAGGGCCACCCAAGACGGATGGGTCATGGTGGAGAGTTCTGACAAAATGTGGTCCCCTGGAGAAGGGAATGGCAAACCACTTCTGTATTCTTGGCTTGAGAACCCCATGAACAGTATGAAAAGGCAAAAAGATAGGACCCTGAAAGATGAACTCCCCACGTCAGTTCAGTTCAGTTCAGTCACTCAGTCGTGTCCGACTCTTTGCGACCCTATGAATTGCAGCACGCCAGGCCTCTCTGTCCATCACCAACTCCCGGAGTCTACACAAACCCATGTCCATCGAGTCGGTGATGCCATCCAACCATCTCATCCTCTGTTGTCCCCTTCTCCTCCCGCCCCCAATCCTACCCAGCATCAGGGTCTTTTCCAATGAGTCAACCCTTCGCATGAGGTGGCCAAAGTATTGGAGTTTCAGCTTCAACATCAGACCTTCCAATGAACACCCAGGATTGATCTCTTTTAGGATGGATTGATTGGATCTCCTTGCAGTCCAAGGGACTCTCAAGAGTCTTCTCCAACACCACAGTTCAAAACCATCAATTCTTTGGCACTCAGCTTTCTTCACTGTCCAACTCTCACATCCATACATGATCACTGGAAAAACCATAGCCTTGACTAGACGGACTTTTGTTGGCAAAGTAATGTCTCTGCTTTTAAATGTGCTGTCTAGGTTGGCCATAACCTTCCTTCCAAGGAGTAAGCGTCTTTTAATTTCATGGCTGCAATCACCATCAGCTGTGATCTTGGAGCCCAAAAAAATAAAGTCTGACACTGTTTCCACTGTTTCCCCATCTATTTCCCATGAAGTGATGGGATCAGATGCCATGATCTTAGTTTTCTGAACGTTGAGCTTTAAGCCAACTTTTTCACTCTCCTCTTTCACCTTCATCAAGAGGCTCTTTAGTTCCTCTTCACTTTCTGCCATAAGGGTGGTGTCATCCGCATATCTGAGGTTATTGATATTTCTCCCGGCAATCTTGATTCCAGCTTGTGTTTCTTCCAGCCCAGCGTTTCTCATGATGTACTCTGCATATAAGTTAAAGAAGCAGGGTGACAATATACAGCCTTGACGTACTCCTTTTCCTATTTGGAACCAGTCTGTTGTTCCATGTCCACTTCTAACTGTTGCTTCCTGACCTGCATACAGGTTTCTCAAGAGACAGGTCAGATGATCTGGTATTCCCATCTCTTTCAGAATTTTCCACAGTTTATTGTGATCCACACAGTCAAAGGCTCTGGCATAGTCAATAAAGCAGAAATAGATGTTTTTCTGGAACTCTCTTGCTTTTTCGATGATCCAGTGGATATTGGCAATTTGATCTCTGGTTCCTCTGCCTTTTCTAAAACCAGCTTGATCAGTGGAGAAATAACTCCAGAAAGAATGATGGGATGGAGCCAAAGCAAAAACGATACCCAACTGTGGATGTGACTGGTGATAGATGCAAAGTCTGATGCTGTAAAGAGCAATATTGCATAGGAACCTGGAATGTTAGGCCCATGAATCAAGGCAAATTGGAAGTGGTCAAACAGGAGATGGCAAGGATGAACGTCGACATTCTAGGAATCAGCGAACTAAGATGGACTGGAATGGGTGAATTTAACTCAGATGACCATTATATCTACTACTGTGGGCAAGAATCCCTTAGAAGAAATGGAGTAGCCATCATGGTCAACAAAAGAGTCCAAAATGCAGTACTTGGATGCAATCTCAAAAACGATAGAATGATCTCTGTTTGTTTCCAAAGCAAACCATTCAATATCACGGTAATCCAAGTCTATGCCCCGACCAGTAATGCCGAAGAAGCTGAAGTTGAACGGTTCTATGAAGACCTACAAGACCTTCTAGAACTAACATCTAAAAAAGATGTCCTTTTCATTATAGGGGACTGGAATGCAAAAGTAGGAAGTCAAGAAACACCTGGCATAACAGGCAAGTTTGGCCTTGGAGTACAGAATGAAGCAGGGCAAAGGCTAATAGAGTTTTGCCACGAGAACGCACTGGTAATAGCAAACACCCTATTCCAACAACACAAGAGAAGACTCTACACGTGGACATTACCAGATGGTCGACACCAAAATCAGATTGATTATATTCTTTGCAGCCAAAGATGGAGAAGCTCTATACAGTCAGCAAAAACAAGACTGGGAGCAGACTGTGGCTCAGATCATGAACTGCTTATTGCCCAATTCAGACTTAAATTGAAGAAAGTAGGGAAAACCACTAGTCCATTCAGGTATGACCTAGATCAAATCCCTTATGAGTATACAGTGGAAGTGACAAATAGATTTAAGAGACTAGACCTGATAGACAGAGTGCCTGATGAACTATGGACAGAGGTTCGTGACATTGTACAGGAGACAGGGATCAAGAAAATCCCCATGGAAAAGAAATGCAAAAAAGCAAAATGGCTGTCTGAGGAGGCCTTACAGATAGCTGGGAAGAGAAGAGAAGCGAAAAGCAAAAGAGAAAAGGAAAGATATTCCCATTTGAATGCAGAGTTCCAAAGAATAGCAAGGCGAGATAAGAAAGCCTTCCTCAGTGATCAATGCAAAGAGATAGAGGAGAAAATAGATGGGAAAGACTAGAGATCTCTTCAAGAAAATTAGAGCTACCAAGGGAACATTTCATGCAAAGATGGGCACAATAAAGAATAGAAATGGTATGGACCTTACAGAGGCAGAAGATACTAAGAAGAGGTGGCAAGAATACACAGAAGAACTATACAAAAAAGATCTTCATGACCCAGATAATCACGATGGTGTGATCACTCACCTAGAGCCAGACATCCTGGATGTGAAGTCAAGTGGGCCTTAGAAAGAATCACTACAAACAAAGCTAGTGGAGGTGATGGAATTTCAGTTGAGCTATTTAAAATCCTAAAAGATGATGCTGTGAAAGTGCTGCACTCAATATGTCAGCAAATTTGGAAAACTCAGCAGTGGCCACAGAACTGGAAAAGGTCAGTTTTCATTCCAATCCCAAAGAAAAGCAATGCCAAAGAATGCTCAAACTACCACACAGTTGCACTCATCTCACATGCTAGCAAAGTAATGCTCAAAATTCTCCATGCCAAGCTTCAACAGTATGTGAACTGTGAACTTCCAGAGGTTCAAGCTGGATTTTGAAAAGTCAGAGGAACCAGAGATCAAATTGCCAGCATCTGTTGGGTCACTGAAAAAGCAAGAGAGTTCCAGAAAAACATCTATTTCTGCTTCATTGACTATGTCAATGTCTTTGACTGTGTGGACCACAACAAACTCTAGAAAATTCTGAAAGAGATGGGAATACCAGACCACCTGACCTGCCTCTTGAGAAATCTGTATTCAGGTCAGGAAGCAACAGCTAGAACTAGCCATGAAACAACAGACTGGTTCCAAATTGGGAAAGGAGTATGTCAAGGCTGTATATTGTTACCTTGCTTATTTAACTTATGTGCAGAGTACATCATGAAGAATGCTGGGATAGATGAAGCACAAGCTGTAATCAAGATTGTTGGGAGAAATATCAATAACCTCAGATATGCAGATGACACAACCCTTATGACCAAAAGTGAAAAAGAACTAAAGAGTCTCTTGATGAAATTGAAAGAAGAGAGTGAAAAAATTGGCTTAAAACTCAACATTCAGAAAACTAAGATCATGGCATCCAGTCCCATCACTTCGTGGCTAATAAATGGGGAAACAGTGGAAACAATGACAGACTTAATGTTTTTGGGCCCCAAAACCACTGCAGATGGTTGCTGCAGCCGTGAAATTAAAAGACGCTTCTTCTTTAGAAAAGTTATGACCAACCTAGACATCATATTAAAAAGCAGAGGCATTACTTTGCCAACAGAAATCCATCTAATGAAAGGTATGATTTTTCCAGTAGTCATGAATGGATGTGAGAGTTGGACTCTAAGGAAAGCTCAGTGCTGAAGAATTGATGCTTTTGAACTGTGGTGTTGGAGGAGACTCTTGAGAATGTCTTGGACTGCCAGGAGATCCAACCAGTCAATCCTAAAGGAAATTAGTCCTGAATATTCATTGGAAGGATTGATGCTGAAGTTGAAACTCCAATACTTTGGCCACCTGATGTGAAGAATTGACTCATTGGAGAAGACCCTGATGCTTGGAACGATTGAAAGCAGGAGGAGAAGGGGATGACAGAGGACGAGATGGTTGGATGGCATCACTGACTCAATGGACATGAATTTGAGTAAACTCCGGGAGTTGGTGATGGACAGGGAGGCCTGGCATGCTGCAGTCCATGGGGCCACAAAGAGTCGAAGATGACTGAGTGACTGAACTGAACTGAACTTGCTAGTGTGTGAAATTAGTGCAATTGTACAATACTTTGAACCTTCTTTGGCATTGCCTTTCTTTTGGATTGGATTGACATTTTCCAGTCCTGTGGCCACTGCTGAGTTTTTCAAATTTGCTGGCATATTAAGTGCAACACTTTCACAGCATCATCTTTTAGGATTTGAAAGAGCTCAGCTGAAGTTCCATCACTTCCACTAGCTTTGTATATAGTGATGCTTCCTATGGCCCACTTTACTTCACACTCCAAGATGTCAGGCTCTTATTAAGTGACCACACCATCGTTATCTTGGTCATTAAGACCTTTCTTTGTATAGTTTTTCTGTGTATTCTTGCCAACTCTTCATGCTGTTTAGTTCAGTTCATTTGCGCAGTCATATCCGACCCTTTGCGATCCCATGGACTGCAGCATGCCAGGCTTCCTTGTCCATCTCCAACTCCCAGAACTTGCTCAAACTCATGTCCATCAGGTCGGTGATGCTACTCAGCCATCTCATCCTCTGTTGTCCCCTTCTCCTCCTGCCTTCAATCTTTCCAAGCATCAAGATCTTTTTCAAAGGACTCTCAAGAGTCTTCTCCAACACCACAGTTCAAAAGCATCAGTTCTTTGGTGCTCAGCTTTCTTTCTGGTCCAACTCTTAGAGTCATACATGACTACTGGAAAAACCATAGCTTTGACTATCTGAACCTTTGTTGGCAAAATGATGTTTCTGCTTTTTAATAATTTAACATGCTGTCTAGGTTTGTCATAGCTTTTCTTCCAAGGAGCAAGAGTCTTTTAATTTCATGGCTGCAGTCACCATCTGCAGTGATTTTGGAGCCCAGGAAAATAAAGCATGTCAGTGCTTCCATATCTATATACCATGAAGTGATGGGGCCGAATGCCATCATCTTCATTTTTTGAATGTTGAGTTTTAAGCCAGCTCTTTCACTCTTCTCTTTCACTTTCATCAAGAGGTGCTTCAGTTTCACTTTCACTTCATGCTGTAGCAGATGTATTTAAAAGAGATGGTCTTTGGACCTTCACCCCAGCTGAAGTTCAGCAGGTGCTGAACACAAGAGGTTAATGATGAGAGAAAGGGCTGTGGGCCAGCTAGGAAGAGGATTTGGAAAGTAGATCTGCACAACTGTTGGTGTCAGAATGACTATAATAGTTCCGAGAGAAATTTATTGAGTACTTCTATGTATTAGCCACTATGATGGGTTTGATTGGATACACAGAGATATCGCATCACATAGATACTTGTATGAGTGTCTATTTTTCCAGTAGTCAAGTATTTAAAATTAAACATTCAAAAAATGAAGAGCATGGCATCTGATCCCATCACTTCATGGCAAATAGATGGGGAAACAATGGAAACAGTGACATTACTTTGCTGACAAAGGTCCATTTAGACAAATCTATGGTTTTTCCAGTAGTCATGTATGGATGTGAGAGCTGGACCACAAAGAAAGCTGAGTGCTGAAGAATTGATGCTTTTGAACTGTGGTGTTGGGAAGACTTTTGAGAGTCCCTTGGACTGCAAGGAGATCAAACCAGTCAATCCTAAAGGAAATCAGTCCTGCATATTCATTGGAAGGACTGATGCTAAAGCTGAAGCTCCAGTACTTTGGCCACCTGATGAAAAGAATTGACTCGTTGGAAAAGACTCTGATGTTGGGAAAGACTGAAGGCAGGAGGAGAAGGGGACAACAGAGGATGAGATGGTTGGATGGCATTACCAACCTGATGGACATGAGTCTGAGCAAGCTCTGGGAGTTGGTGATGGACAGGGAAGCCCAGCATGCAGCAGTCCATGGAGTCACAAAGAGTCAGACATGACTGAGTGGCTGAACTGATAAGTCTCTATAATCATCTATAGTAGGTATAGAGCTACTATAGAAGGGTTTTGCAGCTTGTTGGGAAATGAAAGTCCTTTGAATAAATGTTACAAAGACAGAAGGAGGGGAACAAAGGCGTCAGGATCAGCCAGCAGTTTATACCCTCGGAAAAGAATCTCTGTACTTTAGGCACCATGCTTTCAAGCTTCATTTTGATATGATCACTTGATTGGTGGAAGACGGAGTAGGAAGCGAATTGTGGCACCTTCACTTCTGCTTGTGTGGGTGCTAGGTTGCTTCATTCATGTTGGACTTTTTGCGACCTCATGGTCTATAGCTGGCCAGGCTCCTCTATCCATGGGATGCTCCAGGCAAGAATACAGGAGAGGGTTCCCATTTCTTCCTCCATTGGTTCTTCCCCACCCTCCTGCACTGGCAGGCAGGTTCTTTACCTCTAGCACCACTTGGGAAGCCTATGGCACCTTCACTTATATGAGATTAATTCTGATTGCAGAAGAAGGTAAGGTCTGTATACAGGTGTCCGAGTAAAGCATTTCCATACTCACTGACCATTCAATGACATATGAGAGTGAGCATATGTATTGATGGGGGGGGGGTGACAGATGCGGGGGGCACAAGATGTTAGCTTTTGCTCTGCAGTATCCCTATGGTTCCAAAGACTGAAGAATCAAGAAATGCCTGCCCTGGAAAATCTTCTGACCTAACAGTAGGTTTACAATGAAAGGCTGAATATCAGATTAAGTAATAGATGACAGGAGTGGAATATTAAGGGGGATTAGGTACTATATATACCGAGGTATGTGTGGTTCTTTAGATCTTGCCACGTAATGTATCTATTCTTTCATGTGTCTCTTATAAAATGATTAATTAAATTGTGGGGTTTTAAAATAGAAACTGACCTTCATCATTTCAGAGGACTTAGTAACATGTTATACTATGATAATGGAATCGAACATCCTCCTTTAATTTCAAATGCATAAAAATTCTAGATTTAAAAACAACAATAACAAAATTTTGGTAAAATTGCATTTGCTGAGCTTGAAAGAAGGAAGAACTAATCTTAGATGTAAGGGGAAAGAAAGGGAAATTAAAGCCTCTGTGAGTGAATGGATAAGGGGGAGCCCATGCCCAGGAACTCATGGGAGTTCAAGTTTCCTGTGGCTTGGGCTTATGGTATCTACATGAGGATCTGTTATGTGGTTTCCAAGCCATGGATGATAGAGGGAGGAGGAGTTCTGTATAAAGCCTGAAAAAGTCAAAGAGCATCCCTGCTCATAAAATATAGACCAGAAAATTTCACCCATTGGCCAAGGAAAGCAACATGGAAGCCTGTCATATATCCAGAGACTTAAGCAGATAGGAAAAAAAACATCATTTGAGAAACCTAATCCTTAAGCCTGAGCTACATAGAAGTATGCGATCCAAATTTATACTACCTGTCTGGTGTGGGACGCCCAAGCTGAGAATTTATCATAAACCAGGTCAAGGACCATTGAAACCCTATAGGCTACAGTAAAAGCAAATATAAAACTTCTCAGCAGGAATCCTTTCACAATCCAAGGCACACAGAATTCCAGAGACCTAACATCCCTGATGAAGAGGGACTCATAATAAAAAACAGACAAATATCATAAATCAAACTACCACACATCAGGCTCAGGAGACACCACAAACAGGAATTCCTATCTGCTACTGGCTGGAGTATCAAAAGATAAAACTATACCAGAAAAATTTAGCAAGACCCAGTACGTTTGAGTATGGGCATATGCTATACTCAGCAAACTCCTGTACAAGTATATGCTCTTGAAAATTCTCTTACATGTATATAGGAAGATGTGGCCAAAGATGCCCACTGCACCATTGTTTGTAAAAATAAATTACAACAGTAACAGAAAACTCCAAAAGGTCAGAATGGGAATGAATTTAAGTAAAGTGTGATTTATGTATGTTAGGATAAAAGTGAAAGTTAAAGTGTTAGTTGCTCAGTCATGTCTGACTCTTTGCGACCCCATGGACTGTAGCCCGCTGGGCTCCTCTGTCCATGAGATTCTCTAGGCAAGAATACTGGAGCACATTGCCATTTTCTTCTCCAGGGGATGTTTCCAACCCAGGGATCAAACTCAGGTCTCCCTCAATGCGGGCAGATTCTTTACCTTCTGAGCCACCAAGGAAGCTTATGTTAGAATACTGTCAAGTCATTAAAATGAATGAGCATATCCAAATGTATAAATCTTAAAAACATGATGTCAAGTGAACATGTCAAGTTCTCAAGTTTCTCAAGGATAAGTATAACATACTATTAATGTAAATTAAAAAATTAATAAATACTGTATATTAATATGAACATGTGCAAATGTAGTAAAAGCATAAAACAGAAAAAACACATCAATCTAAGAAAAGTAATTTCCTTTTGTGTGGTATGGAAGGTGAAAGACTTGATTCAAATCTAGGTCTGACTTTGAAACTAATATAACACTAAAAATATAGCATAGAGGCTCCCTGCAAACCAATATATTTTGTTTTTTACAGTAAAAACAAAAACTCTCTCCAAATATTGTTTTTTCCCCCCCGTATAAATTTTAAAAAAGAAATAATGCATTATAGAGACCTTTGAAGCTCCATTTACATATCAATCCCATCCACCCCCATCCCCTTGTATTTGTATGCTCTCTGTTTCCTCTTCAAATGTAAGCCAAGGTCAAATCATATTTATTTAATCACTCCCACCATACCAGGAAAGAATACAACATAAGATATTTCCTTTTTGGAAAAAAAATAGGGAATGGGGAAATAATGCTGTCTGCATTAGTGAATGTCATGTACCATGCCCTCCTGGGTGAACATTCCAAGGACACTCTGATAGAGGAAGGAGTTCCTTACTGGGTCAAAATGGCTGTCTTTGATCTGATTTGAAAGCATTTCCCTTATCTAATGTTCTCCACAACCACGTGTAAGCTGGGCAGGGGTTATATTTCTTTTCTAGGAGCTGTATTTATGGTCATAGATCACTTCCTGTTTTAGGGAGTCTAGGGCATTGGGGCTGACCTTAGGGACTGAGCAATTATGAGCTTTTATTATCAGGATTTGAAGTTGGACTAATTAGCCAGTCAGTTAGCTTTCTAGAAACTTCAAGGGATATTAAGCAAAGCTAAAGATGTTATGGAGTCATGGTCTATGAAGTTTGACCATGTTTTCACAGTGTCTATCTCTTAGCAACAAGCTCAAGAGCTCTGTGCATGCTCTTAGCCCTGGGCTTAACTGCTACCATCTTGTCCCTTCAAATAATGAATTGAGGCAGAGTTAATGTGATCCTTACTCTGGAGCTGTTTACAATGGAGGCAACTGTATTTTTTGAGCAGCAAGTGAACCACTGGAGGTGTTGGAAGGGGCCTGGGTCATTAGGCTCACTCCACAGTTCTGGTTTCTTCTAGGTCTCAATCTTAATTGCCTCTGCATTTCCCATCTAATAACCTTGACTTAAACTAACTTTAGCTTTGGGAAGACAGTATCTGACTCTTGCTGCTGTTGCTAAGTCGCGTCAGTCGTGTCCGACTCTGTGCGACCCCATAGACGGCAGCCCACCAGGCTCCTCCGTCCCTGGGATTCTGTAGGCAAGAACTCTGGAGTGGGTTGCCATTTCCTCCTCCAGTGCATGAAAGTGAAAAGTGAAAGGGAAGTCGCTCAGTCGTGTCCGACTCTTCGCGACCCCATGGGCTACAGCCTACCGGGCTCCTCCGTCCATGGGGTTTCCCAGGCAAGAGTACTGGAGTGGGGTGCTTCTTAGCCCTCTTATATTGCTGGCCTCTGTCTCTAAGCAAGGCTCTGTAAGCTTCCGTTTCTGCTTGTAGATTGGCGAGCCTGTGTTAAAATAGAAACTCACTCTAACATCATGATAATGTTTTCTTCTAAGCTGAATCTCAAAGCATAACATATGATGGTTTAACTAGCTCTTTTGCAAGCCCATAAAAAGGATTACCAACTTGAATAAAGGAGCAGAAATCCTCACTATATCTTAGTACACCTAAATTTAGCCACTTCCAAGTAGGTCTGTCGCTCATAGCATCCCATACCTAGTATCAATGTATTGGTTAGACCCTTTTAAGAGAAAGGAAAATAATTCAAACTAGTTTAAAAAAGAGCCCAGGAATGAAACTGACCCATGTTTAGTAAGTAAAAAAAGTGTAGGTGTGAAAACAAGCTAGAACCTGTGGGGCTCCTGGGCACAGAAGCCTTTCTGTGTCCCCCATTTCTTATTTGTGGCTTCCCTGGTGGCTCAGCAGTAAAGAATCTGCCTGCCAATGCAGGAGACTTGGGTTCCCAGTCCCAGGGGCTGGAAGATCTCCTGGAGAAGGAAATGACAACTGACTCCAGTATTCTTGACATGGACAGAGGAGCCTGGTGGGCTACGGTCTACGGGCAGCCAAGACACAACTTCAGTTCAGTTCAGTTGCTCAGTCGTGTCCGACTCTTTGCGACCCCATGAATGGCAGCACGCCAGGCCTCCCTGTCCATCACCAGTTTCCAGAGCTTACCCAAACCCACGTCCATTGAGTCGGTGATGCCATCCAACCATCTCATCCTCTGTCGTCCCCTTCTCCTCCTGCCCCCAATCCTTCCCAGCATTAGGGTCTTTTCCAATGAGTCAACTCTTCTCATGAGGTGGCTGAAGTATTGGAGTTTCAGCTTCAATATCAGTCCTTCCAATGAACACCTAGGACTGATCTCCTTTAGGATGGACTGGTTGGATCTCCTTGCAGTCCAAGGGACTCCCAAGAGTCTTCTCCAACACCACAGTTCAAAACCATCAATTCTTCAGCGCTCAGCTTTCTTCACCGTCCAACTCTCACATCCATACATGACCACTGGAAAAACCATAGCCTTGACTAGACGGACTTTTGATGGCAAAGTAATGTCTCTGCTTTTAAATATGCTATCTAGGTTGGCCATAACCTTCCTTCCAAGGAGTAAGCGTCTTTTAATTTCATGGCTGCAGTCACCATCAGCAGTGATTCTGGAGCCCAAAAAAATGAAGTCTGACACTGTTTCCACTGTTTCCCCATCTATTTCCCATGAAGTGATGGGATCAGATGCCATGATCTTAGTTTTCTGAACGTTGAGCTTTAAGCCAACTTTTTCACTCTCCTCTTTCACCTTCATCAAGAGGCTCTTTAGTTCCTCTTCACTTTCTGCCATAAGGGTGGTGTCATCCGCACATCTGAGGTTATTGATATTTCTCCCGGCAATCTTGATTCCAGCTTGTGTTTCTTCCAGCCCAGCGTTTCTCATGATGTACTCTGCATATAAGTTAAAGAAGCAGGGTGACAATATACAGCCTTGACGTACTCCTTTTCCTATTTGGAACCAGTCTGTTGTTCCATGTCCACTTCTAACTGTTGCTTCCTGACCTGCATACAGGTTTCTCAAGAGACAGGTCAGATGATCTGGTATTCCCATCTCTTTCAGAATTTTCCACAGTTTATTGTGATACACACAGTCAAAGGCTTTGGCATAGTCAATAAAGCAGAAATAGATGTTTTTCTGGAACTCTCTTGCTTTTTCAATGATCCAGCGGATATTGGCAATTTGATCTCTGGTTCCTCTGCCTTTTCTAAAACCAGCTTGAATATCTGGAAGTTCGCAGTTCACATGACGTATTCAGAGTACGTCATGTGAAATGCTGGGCTGGATGAAGCTCAAGCTGGAATTAAGATTGCTGGGAGAAATATCAATAACTGCAGATAGGCAGGTGACACGACCTTAATGGCAGAAAGGGAAGAAGAACTAAGGAGCCTCTTGATGAAAGTGAAAGAGGGATTGAAACACCTGGCTTAAAGTTCAACATTCTAAAAACTAAGATAATGGCATCTGGTCCCAATCACTGTGGTCAGTGACTGCACCCAAGAAATTAAAAGAAGCTTGCTCCTTGGAAGAAAGGCAATGACAAACCTACACAGCATATTAAAAAGCAGAGACATCACTTTGCTGACAAAAAAAAGTCCGTATAGTCAGAGCTATGGTTTTTCCAGTGGTCATGTGTGGATGTGAGAGCTGGACTATAAAGAAGGCTGAGCACCGAAGAATTGATACTTTTGAATTGTGGTGCTGGAGAAGACTCTTAAGAGTCCCTTGGACTGCAAAGAGATCAAATCAGTCAATCCTAAAGGAGATCAATCCTGAATATTCACTGGAAAGACTGATGCTGAAGCTCCAACGCTTTGGCCACCTGATGTGAAAAGCTGACTCCGTTAGAAAAGATCCTGATGCTGGGAAAGACTGAGGGCAGGAATAGAAGGGGACAACAGAGGATGAGATATTTGGATGGCATCACCGATTCGGTGGACATGAGTTTGAGCCAACTATGAGAGATAATGAATGACAGGGAAACCTGGCATGCTGCAGTCCATGGGATTGCAAAAAGTTGGACTGGACTGAGCTTCTGAACAACAACAAATAGGGAAGGGAGTGGATGTAGAGACAAGGGAAGAGCAGTGAAGAAACAGTAGTGCAGCCTTGGGGTAGAGTCCTGGTTATTCCTCAAGGATACACATAACAATATCTTTATACTCTTTACAAAACTAAAATCCCCCCAAAATGGAAGATGTTAGCAGTCTTCACTCCAGAGAAAACCTTTTGAGACCAGATTAAAGGAACCCAGGAAGCTTATCAAGATACTACCTGAGACCAGATTAAAGGCGTTCAGGCCTTACAGATACCCTAATCTTATCAGCAACCCTACGTTTGAACCAATGCTATAACTCCTCCTCCCCATATCTTCCTAGGCTGGGACATATAGTTTTAAGGGGTGTGAACCCACTGTGTCCCCCTTTGACTGGCAAAGCGATAAAGCTATTCTTTTCTACTTGACCCCAAAACTCTGCCTCTGAGATTCAATTTGGCACTGGTGCATAGAAGCCAAGGTTTTGGCATCAGGTAGCCTTAGGTATCCTGGATCCAAAAGTTCAAATAGCCTCATTAGAAATCTGCATATTTTTCTCTACCTCTTTGCTCATTTGTCCTCAGTGTTGGCTTCACTCTCAAGCAGACCCTCCATGGGTTAGAAAGATGGTCATCTGTATTTCTTGGCTTATGCATGTGTAATAGTTGGTATTATAGCAAATAGAGAATATCTCTTTCTGACAAGACTGCAAGGAGATCCAACCAGTCCAATCTAAAGGAAATCAGTCCTAAATACTCATTGGAAGGACTGATGCTGAAGCTGAAACTCCAATACTGTGGCCACCTGATACGAAGAACTGACTCATTTGAAAAGACCCTGATGCTGGGAAGGATTGATGGCGGGAGGAGAAGGGGATGACAGAGGATGAGATGGTTGGATGGCATCACTGACTCAATGGACATGAGTTTGAGTAAACTCCAGGAGTTGGTGATGTTCCGGGAGGCCTGGTGTGCTGTTGTCCATGGGGTTGCAAAGAGTTGGACACAACTGAGCGACTGAACTGAACTGAACTGAACAATTCCATTAGAAGCCCTGGGAAAGGCTCTGATTGTCTTGGCTCAGCTCGGCCATGTGCCTATTCTTGAATGAAACGCTATGGGTAGAGTCTGGGGTTCAGGTTCTCTAATTGAGCAGGTTGGGCCCATAAGCTCAAACCTGAAATTTAGGGTGGTGTCAGTGCCACTTGAAGCAACAAGGACAATAAGTAAAGGATGATTCCTCAAAGAACTCCTAGGCAGAAACAAGGGTTTTGCAACAAGAGTGTCCTGAATCATTTGTCAGAAACTTTAGGTACTTTTTAAAGTAGATTTTTAGTGGAAATACATTTGGTAATTATATTTAAAATCAAATTGTCACCCAGTGGTCCCATTAAATGAAGGTGTTTAATTTTTAACACAATGCCTCTCAAATTAGATTTTGAGTGTATACATACCCTTTTGTTTACTTTAATGGAGATTATGTCGCATATTATTCAAATAAGGAAAGGACTCCAGACCCTTTCAGTGTTGTGTGGTATAGTGCCATATGGAAACATATGGTTCTCAACGTTTCCAAGTAAGATCTCTTTGACAGCCCCACGTTTTATGATTTCCCACAAAATAGAATCTACACTTGTAGTATCTTTAGAAAAATAAAAATGACAACAATGACTATGTAACCAGTATTTTATTAAGTGCAATAGCATTAATAACACTTCAAAAATAACAGTATACAAAAGAGCTGGGCCTGTAATTTAATCAGGCTGCAGAAAATGCTTGGGCACGTGTGAATTTCTTTGAACTCCTTTTGGGATAGTACTTGAGCGAATTGGACGCATAGGTTAAGGACTAGTGCTGGAATGATTAAGAACATGGTTCAATTCCAGCTTTACCACTTATGAGCTGTGTACCTTTGGGTGAGTTATTTAACCTCTTCAAGTCTTCAGTTTCCTCAAATGTTAACTGACACTAGCACCACCTGTGCCTCTAAGGTTGCTGTAAAGATTAGCGATATGGGTAAAGCATTTGACAGAGTTCTTGACACACAGTTAGCACTCAATGCATGATGCATGATGTCACCTCAGTCGTGTCTCGACTCTTTTGGGACCCCATTAACTTTAGCCCCCAAGGTTCCTCTGTCCATGTGATTTTTCCAGCAAGAATACTGGATTGGGTTGCCGTGCCCTCCTCCAGGGGATCTCCCCAACCCAGGGATCCAACCCTTGTCTCCTGCATTGGCAGGAGGATTCTTTACCACTAGCACCTTCTGGGAAGCCTTAGCACTCAATACATGGTAACGATTTTTATTACCACTTTACAATTATTGATTTACTATAAGTTTCCTTGAAGATAGGCATTGTGTTTTATGGATCTTTATATTTCTAGTCCTTAACAACATCTTGACTTATGAAGGAAATGTTTATTGAGTGAATAAATAAATTATTGGAAAATTAAATGCAACATATATCTAAAGTGTTTGGTCCTGTGGCCACAGCCTGATCAGTACACCTTAGATATGTCTTTCTCTTTGTGTCCATCACCCAGGCTAAGGCATGGTCTAGCTTAGCAGTCCTCAAACTTTAGTGTCCTTGGGAATATTGCGGGGCTTGTTGAAGCAGATAGGTAATCACACACCAAGTTTCTGATTCAGTAGTTCTGGTGAGACCTGGACAATAGTATTTAGTAGTATTTTAAAGCCTCCACGAAATCTGATATGAGGTTCAAATCATTAGCATTACCATTGGACTTACACAACCCAACTCAGGGTACCATTATCATCTGGCTGCTGTCAGCTGGCAGCACTAAAGGAATTATCTCTAATGGGAAATAACCAACATCAGTAAGTCTGGTCTAGTATTGCCAAATTGATTATGCAGATATAATACACCACTCAAACCAGTTAGTAAATTGAGATTCTTCACAGGTACAGTGTTGTTTCTCACAGACCAATGAGTACTTGCAAATCTCTTGGACAGAACCTTTTTGTTTATTCACTCTATGTGTGTGTGAGTGTCCCAAATGCAGTGACCTTATCTCAAGTTGTTTTCTATAATTCATTTTATAATCAAAGGATTAACTCAATGGAATCATAAGGGTAGAGAAGAGAGAGCTGCTTTCGTTTTTAGAAATCAACAACCTATTTTCAGTTATAAAATCCTTCCAAGATCCGAACTCTGCAGTCATGGGCTTATTAAAAGCAAGTTACAATTACAAGCATGTTTGTCTGCTTCCTTCCCTCTTATGCTTGTGTCTGGAGCTCTTTTTTTTTTTTTCTTATGAACTTTAATACATGTTTAATGTGAAACTTAATGATTTGATTACAATGGCATAATTACATAATTGGAATGTATTGTGCATGCTGGCTGGAAGGAGTCTGGAAGGTGCTCAGTGAGTGATGTTACATAAACAGAATAATAATGATAGTGCGATGGAGAATGAGACTAATGAGAAAATGATTAGAAAAACTTGGAAGAAATGGACACTTGTGGAAATGAGAGGGGAGCATTTCTTTTGCTTTAATGATTGAGATTTATTTCACCTCTGAGACTGAGGTTAATGAGAATTGGTGCTATTGAATGAGATGGGTTCAGGACTACCCTGGTGGTACAGTGGATAAGAATCAGCCTGCCATGGCAGGGGGAGCAAACTAAGCCCATGTGCCACAGCTACTGAGGTGGTGCTGTAGAGCTTGCAAGCTGCAGCTACTGAGACCATGAGTTGTGAGTACTGAAGCCTATGTGCCTGGAGCTTGTGCCCCACAACAAAAGAAGCCACTGGAATGAGAAGCCCTCACATGGCAACAGAGATCCAGCACAACCAAAAAAAAAAAAAAAAAATCCCTTGGCTCCACTCACAGCCATGGAGGAAAAATGAATGAATGAGGTGGGTTCAGATGATGGATATTTTGGGGACTACTTTGGAGATGTGTGATGGGCCCAAACCCTACTCATCTGGGCATAAAACAAGCCAGACTCATCAGCAAGCTCTGATGATACTGCTTCTTAAGATCCTTAAAACAGGACAAGCTCAGGTGTCTTTCTCACCAATGTCTTTTCTTCGTAATGCTTTATGTGGCACATTTGCCCATCGTCGGCACATTGAGAGAGCTCTGTTAATGTGGAATGGAGCTACCTTCCCCTCCCTAGTGCAATTCAACCATCTCTCACTGGTGACATATTGCTACTGAAGAGGAATGGCCCTTAGCCAATCGTTTTGTGCTCCCAGTTAATGACCACCATTACTGTGCCATTTGGTCTAGAGAAACATGTCCACTGCCTAGAGCTCTTTTCTTAGTAATTGGCCTGTACAGTGTCACTCTTACTTGATGCTCACTGTGTGTTTCTATAATCACAATGATTACTTCCTTAACTTATTTTCTACAAACGTAAATCAGTTCTACTCATTGATTTAGCAAACACCTATATTTATTAAGGGCTTCCTTGGTGGCTCAGATGGTAAAGAATCCACTTGAAACGCAGGAGACCCGGGTTCGATCCCTGGGTCAGGAAGATCCCCTGGAGAAGGGCATGGCTACCCATTCTAGTATTTTTGCCTGGAGAATTCCATGGATGCAGGAGCCTGGGGGGACTACAGTCCATGGAGTTTCAAAGTGTTATACTGAGAGACTAACATTTTCACTTATATTTATTAAACACCTGTCTAGGTGCTAGTTGCTATGTGTGATGCAGAAATATAGAAGACATAGCATTTATGGCTTAGGAGTTGAAGCCTAGACAAGGCATTCATAAAAAGTTAAATACTGTAAGTCCTTAAATGGTGAGTTAGAGGAATAGTTCAGAATATTTTCAGAATAATCATGCATTCTTTCATCCATCAATATAAAAGTACTACTTACTGAATGCCGACTGTGTGAACAGCTCGGGGCTAGAGTTAGAATGCTGAGATGAACCTGACCAAGATCCTGCCTTCAAGGCAGTTTTGGAAGGAATCTAGCAATATCTAGTATGAACAAGTGGACATACTCTGATCCAGAATGTTCATTTCTTGGTTTCTGCCCCGGATGGACATTCATTCATGTGCACAGAAAGGGCATGTATAATTATGGTAGTTGCAGTATTGTTCATAATATCATAATACTGCAAACAATCAATAATGCAAATGTCCAACAGAAAGTGCAAGTGGCTCAGTCGTGTTTGACTCTTTGAGACCTCATGGACTATGCAGTCCATGGAATTTTCCAGGCCAGAATACTGGAGTGGGTAGCCTTTCCCTTCTCCAGGGAATCTTCCCAACCCAGGGATTGAACCCAGGTCTCCCGCATTGCAGGCAGATTCTTTACCAACTGAGCTATCAGGGAAACCCCAATGTCCAACAGGGAAGTATCCAAATAAAGAGGTTAAAACCATACAATGGAAATTACACAAAGGTTAAGAAGAAATTAGACCTGTCAGTACATCTTTAGGATATCTTTTTGAATTGAGTAAGTAGCAAGTAATTATGTATGGGGTCTTTTCTTATATGAAAAATGTAAAGTGAAGGAAAAAATAACACAGTAATTTTATTCATCTTCTAAGGAACAAAGATATTTATGTAAAACATAAAACAATGGAAGACTGGAAGTTCAGAAGGCTTTAAACTAAAGTGATAACAGTTGTTACCTCTGGGTAGGTTTGGAGGATCTGGGACAGGATATTTGTGAAAGGAAATCTTAGCTTAACTTTGATTTTTTAAAAAAGGAAATGTATCTATATTTTGTTTATTCTCTTGAGTGATAAGTGCCACAGAAATGGGTAAGTAAAATTCCATGGGAATCTCCAATGCCCAGTACACTACTTATCAAATTGAACTAAAGGGGCTTCTCTGGTGGCTCAGATGGTAAAGAATTGGCCTGCAATGCAGGAGCCAAGGGTTCAATCCCTGGGTCTGGAAGATCCCCTGGAGAAGGAAATGGCAACCCCCTCCAGTATTCTTGCCTGGAGAGTTTCATGGACAGAGAAGCCTGGCAGGCTATAGTTCATGGGGTTGCAAAGAGTCAGACACGACTGAGTCACTAACATTAACATTAAAGTAAAAACTTAGAAAAAGGAGAGAGAGTTTGAGGCTGAAAGCATCAGGGCAGGCTTTAATGCAGCAAATACATTTGATCTGGTCCTTAAAAAGGAGAGGTGTTTGAAGTGTGGAGGGAAAAAGTGCCATGCAGGTTCTATTCTATAGTGTGAACATGAGTGGAGAAATTCCTACTAAATAATCATGTCATTTATGAATAAATATTTACTTCCTTTCCAATATGTATGCCGTTTATTTCTTTATCTTGCCTTATTGCACTGGCCAGGACATCTAGTTCTATATTAAAAGAAATGAAAGTGGGGGTGGGATGGGAGGGAGGCTCAAGAGGGAGAGGATATGCATATAGCTGATTCATGTTGTTGTACAGTAGAAACTAATACAACATTGTAAAGCTATTATACTCCAAATAAAAAAAAAGGAGCAAAAGCAGACACTATTGCTTTGTTCCAATTATAGGAGAAAGGTTTTTTGGGGGGGAGCAAAGAGGGGTAGTGATGAGAGTTTATTTTCATTTGTTTGTGAATTAGTGATGAATTTCTTCAAATGCTTTTTCTATATCTCTTGAGATGACCCTATGGGTTTCCTTTTTATTCTGTTAGTGTGGTGAATAATAAATATTTATTTCACTTTTCTGTATTTTCTATCTTTTATCTCTTTCTGTATTTTCAATATTTTCAACTGATCCGTCTTTTAGATTATGAATTCTTCTTTCATCAGTGTGGAAGGCTGAAACCAAACCTCTCAACAGCCGAATTCCTGACTGTATTGGCCCCTAGGATTTAATCCTTCATGCATCTGAAGTGAGAGGAGCTTCCTTTATGAGAGATCCTGATGTTTAATCTCCCCTCCCCTCCCTCCCTGATGAGTCTGCCCAAGCTCTGTGTATCCTCTGAGATGCTCCTTTCTGCCCAGTTGAACTTCTATAGGAATTAGCAAAGCCTTGAGTGGAAAAGTTGTGCCTGATGTTTGGCTCTCTCTCTGCATTTCTTTTCTCTCTGAGCTTCTGGAACCATATGTCCTGCCTATCTTGGTAGTCTTGAACTCCCATTGTTATTTCCACATATCCATGGCACTGCCTAAAGGCCTAATCAGGTTCTTAGGTGCTTACCCTCTGCTTTCTGCTTGACTCACCACATCACTTAAGAAATGGCAAGTGCCTTGAAGGAAAAAGTGGAATAGAATATTAGAACTCATCTCAGTGAATTTCTCTTCTCGCCAGAATCTTGAGCCTTTATGTCCTAGGGCCTGATGGATCTCTGGTGTCTTAAAATGGATTTTTCCCCTATTATTTTTAGCTACTCTGGCAGGAAAGTCGCTGTGCTACAACAGAGGATATGTCTCTCAGTATCTATCTAATGTAGTTTTAAGATAAAGCCTGGAATTCTGAGTAAGGACCAGCTGAAGGAGTCTCCTGGTAATATAGGTCCCAGCTGTATCTTGAGATAGCCACGGCTGTGTTGTCAGCTAGTCAGGTTCCTTTCAGAGTAAGTATTTCTAGACCTTTCTCAAAGACCAGGTCTTGGCTCAAGGCACTGAGGGACTTGCTCTTCTAAGAAGAGAATGTGGTTCACATGTGCTCATATCTGAGTTTTGTGCTAGAGTCTTAGGGTCTGAAGCCTCCTTTAGTCCAGCTTTAGGGCAAAGCTTGGGTATATCTTAGCAAAAAGTTTACATTTTGGGTGGATTCTCTTGTGCTCCAACGTGTATCTCTTTAGGAGCAACTGTCAAGAATTAATCTATCAAGATTTAAAATTTATCATGATTTTATTCTCTTCTACTCTTGAGTGTCAGATTTTAGTTGATATTATTTTCTAAATCATAGTCATTTAATTCAGTCCTTGGACTTTTACTTTCTGCTAATTCAGACTCAGTATGTTGTCTTTTGGCTTTGCTGAGTCTTCATTGCTGCTCATGGGCTTTCTCTAATTGCAGTTAGTGAGGACTACTTTCTAGTTGTGGTGTGTGGGTTTCTCATTGTGGTGGTTCTCCTGTTGCAGAGCATGGGCTCTATAGCACATGGGCTTCAGTAGTTGCAGCCTGTGGGTTTGGTTGCCCTGTGGCATGTGGGATCTTCCTGGACTAGGGATTGAACTGGTCTCATGCATTGGCAAGCCGATTCTGTACCAGGGAAGGCCAGACTCACTATGTTGGTCCCTCAGAAAATGACAACTATGTAGAAGGGAGGCTGAATGTGAACGTGGCCAGAAGAGGGCCAGTTTAGGTCATGGGCCTGCAAACCAGTTGGCCAAAAAGGTGATGTTTGATCTACTCAGTAGTGGAAGAATGGAGTCTCTCCTAGTAGGTGGTGTTAGCAACTAAGGGCAAGAGATGAGGGGCAGATCTACACACTATTTTCAAGATGAGCAAATTCAGAGATACAGTATAAGACCTCTATTTTGAAAATGGTTTCCTCTAGAGTTGAGAGAGCAACCCTGGGCCTGGGTGTGTCTGAGGCAAGAGCTTCTGCAAATTGAGGACCTTTTCCATCCTTAGCTCTTGCACTTTCTCATCATCTTAAAAATCATCCTTGGATAACATGTAGCCTACTCTCTGAAGAAGGTTCACTCCCCAACCCTGCCCAGCCCACCCCAGTTGACATGCAAGATACATATGAATCTGAGCATTTGACATTTTGAGAATGGATGTGAGAGGTTAAAGAACTTTGTATTGAATGTCACAGGCACTTAAAGCTCACAAACAAAGAGGACCACCCCCAGAGAAACATTTCTTTCTGGGGCTGGTGGTGGTGGTAGTGATGACCTAGGTGTGTTTCAAAGGGTCTAAATTGAAAGAGGACTAACAAATGACCTGAGGAAAGAGTGTTTCTTTTTTTAAAGAAGCTTTTATCCCCTGCTCTGCAATATGTGGGATCTTAGTTCCCCAACCAGAGACTGAACCTGCAGTACCTGCAGTGGAAGTGCAGAGTCTTAACCACTGGGCTGCCAGGGAAGTCTCAGGAAAATGTTTATGGAAGCCTCATCTGGAATATCTATTTTGGAGTTCAACTACACCCACCCAGTGCCCTGTTTCCTATGTCAACCAGATGAACACTATGATAGTAATAAAATCTCCAACAATTTGAGAAGTCAGACATGCTATTTCCTTTAAAAAATTTATTTCAGTATCCCATGTCTATCACTCCTGAAAATGGGGTGCTGGAATTAATAAAACTCAGGAGGCTAGGTAGGCAGCGGCATTTATTTAATGCTGCCTATGTGCCAGGTGTATGTTAGCCAGTTTGTATGAGCTGCCATGTTGAACAAGACGAGGTCTTTGACATGTTTGTTTTGCATCTGTATCATCTTGCCTCACACTCTCTTAAACATTGGCCTAAAAGAACTCTGTGTTCTGCTCTTTTCAAAACTGTGTGTTTCAAACACACGTGTTTGCAAAACTGTAACCTGGCTTCTGCTGTCTTCTTGTCCCTCATGAGCCTGGCATGGATGAGGTACTCTGTGAGCCTCAAATGAATGCTTCATGAATGAATGGATCTCCATGGAAATGCAGCTGACAGTGACAGAGAACTCTGTCCTTCTGCCTCCCAGTCCTTCTGATCCCAATTAGGTTGTGTCTGCAAAGATAAGGATACTGGGAAGGATCTCAGCCAAGTTTCTCCCAGGCACATTCTACTTGTGTTGATACTTGGAGCCACCATGAAAAAGTTATCCTATTCATGTGAAAAATCACAAGCATTTAGAAGATAGTTAAATGTCAGCAAAATTTGGACCTTGTCATTGAATACTTCAGTGGCTTCTATTGTTTCAAGAAGGGATTATCAAACCTAGTGATCAGACTAGGGGACAAAATGGGGACTTTTAACAATACAAGTTTCTGGTTTAACCTGATTAAATTGAATCTTGGAGGTGGCTAAAATATATGTTTTCAAAAACAATGCCTAGGAGATTCTAGATGATTCTGAGTGTAAAGTAAAGCTCTTTAGCATGGCAGTGAAGACCTCTCCCACCTCTGTAGACTCAGCTGCTGCTGCCTTTGGCATAATTTTGCTTCTGTGTATTTCCTCTGCACTTCCACCAACACACCGACACACACATTCACGTATACACAGAAACATTCATACACATATAGACCCACATACTCATGCATAAACACACTCAGACACACACAGACACACATACATCCCAACACACACAGTTCTGTAGTTTCCCTCTGTGTCTTTGCATCCAAGTCCCTTTGCTTCTTTTCCTCCAGCCCAACTGTGATGGTTAGTTTATGTGTCAACTGTGTTGTTCTTTAGTCACTAAGTTGTGTTCGAATCTGTTTCGACCCCATGGCCTGTAGTCTGCCAAGCTCCTCTGTCCATGGGATTTCCCAGGCAAGAATATTGGAGAGGGCTGCCAGTTCCTTCTCCAGGGAATAGAACCCACATCTCATGCACTGGAAGGCTGATTATTTACCACTGAGCCATCAGGGAAGCCTGTGTTAACTATAGTACCTAGTTATTTGATTAAACTAGCCTATTATTTTGCAGTTGTGGTTAACATCTCCAGGCAATTGACTTTAAGAAGATTATCCTCAATGACCTGAGTGGGTCTCTTCCAATCAGTAGAAAGGCCTTAAGAGCAAAACCGAGGTTTTGTTTCATGAACAAGAAGTACTGCTTGTGGATTTCAGTTTGTGCATTAGTTTGCCACTTTTATTTTTAAAATAAGGATTTAGGAAAGTTTTATATATGTATTATTTATTATATCAAATATAGTTAATTGCCAATAATAATGACTAATAACTAACATTTATTACCATATGCCAAGTTTTCTTCTAATGACATTAACTGAGTTAAAGTTTAAACAACTTCATAAATAGATATCTTTACCTCTATTTTATAGATGAGAAAACTTGAGGCATAGATACATCAACTAAGATCAGGATTTATACCAAATCAGTCTGACTCCAGAGCCCATGGTCTTAGCCACTCAGTTATAATTTTAAATAATATTTTATTCCTTTATTTCTTATTGCATCTTTTTCTTTAGTATTTTTGAGAATAATTTCAACTATAATCCTTTCTAGAACAACTTTGGATAAGATAGAAAATCCATTTGCTTTACATCTTCAAAATTCTAAACTAAACATTAGTTAACACGATAGTGATATATGGTTTTAATGCTTCTGTTTGTGAAAATTGCTTAAAAACTTCTGCATAATCCTGTACTTAGAAACTTGTCCTATTTTATCTTCAAAATTTGCTGGAAAAAGCGTATTACATTTACTTTTGGCTATATACATTTTATAGTAGTATTTTGTTGAAAGCAATGCAATTCTGGTCTGACCTTATTAATTCATATTTGGTGCCCTGAAACAAGCGAGGTCCTAGTGGAAATGTACCAGTCTACAGACCAACATGGCACCCATCCCAGTTGTTAGTTACTCCCCAAAGACCATGTGTGATAGCCATACCCCAAGGTGACTTGCACTTAAACACCCAAAAGAAGAAGCAATGAACACCTCAGTTGTCTATGTGCCAACTCTACCTATAGACTTGGAAGCCAGTCCCACCTGAGCTCAGTGCCCAGGAAGTGGGACTCACATGCAGCCTGCCCCTGTGATTTCCTCTCCATTCAGGGTGGGGCAAAGGCCTGAGGTACCCCCTGCATCAGTCTCCCAGCCCAGCCTTGTTCTACTTTCCACGACCTGTGAGCTGGCCTTTGTAAGTTTGCCATCCTTACCATCCCAGCTTGGGGTGTTGGGGCATCATCCCAATTGTGTCCCAGCCTTATGATATAGAAGCCACAAAGGTAGCCAGAGCACACACACGAGGTTTGACTTCCAGGTCTGATATTTCATGGTGTGCAGTGTTGGATGCATTCCTCAATCTCACTGAGTCTTAGTTTCCACATCTGTGAAAACAGAGCTAATGTTCGCTTACTGGGATGTTAGGTTTAAATTAGATTAGTGCTGTTGTCCATCATGGGCACCCTCAGGCAGCAGAGAGAAGCACGGAATCTGGGGAGGGGGTATCAGAAAGGTTTTCCTGGAGGAAATTACACTTAAACAGAGTCTTAAAAATAACAAATATAATTAACCTGGCCAAAAATGCACTAGTGTGTGTGTGTGTGTGTGTGTGTGTGTGTGTGTGTGTGTGTGTACATGTACGTGGGCGGTCAGAAAGAGGATGGTGCAGCCTGAGATGAGGAAGGAGTTGGATTCAGAAAACATAATGACATTTATACAAGGAAGTCATGCCTGGGTCTGTGGGCTAGAGGGGGAAAGTATAAGGTGAAAGATATGAAAGGTGCCAAGGGCCCTGAAAGACAGGCATAAGTAAAGAGGTTGTATAGAAGCTGTTGCCCTTTCCTTCTTCAGGGGATCTTCCTGACCTTGGAGTCAAACTTGTATCTCCTGCATTGGCAGGCAGATTCTTTACAATTGAGCCACCTGGGAAGCCCAGCAGAGAGGCTGGGAACACTAAAAGTTAAGTTTTTAGTTCTGATAAAGGTGAGTTTGCTATTTATTTAGAATCTTGCAAATCAGTGTTAGTGGGACCATAGAGATAACCTTATTTTATAAATAAATACACTGAAGCCCACAGAGGTCCACTTGTGAAAGTAACACCACTTGTTAGTGTCAGGCCATGAGCCACGGCTTCTTGCTTCCTCTAGACTGGTCTTGCCATGGCCACGGTCCCCACTCCCTTCCTTGCCCAGACACTGTCTCTACCACTTTCCCAATTCCTGTTATATCTATGTAGTTTGTTGACTGCTCCAACATACCGCCCCATCCTTCCAAAAAATGAAAAAATCTTTTTTTTTGGGCTGTGCTGGGTCTTCTTGCTGTGCATGGGCTTTCTCTAGTTGCAGCAAGCAGGGTGAGTCTCTAGTTGTCGTGTGTGGGTGTCTCATTGCAGTGGTTTCTCTTGTTGCAGAACTCGGGCTCTAGGGTGAGTTCAGGGCTTCAGTAGTTGTGGCATACGGGCTTAGTTGTCTAGTGGCATGTGGGATCCTCCTGGACCAGGGGTTGAACCTGTGTCCCGTGCATTAACAAGTGAAGTCTTTACCACTGGACCACCAGGCAAACCAGCCCATATTCTGTATTCTTTTTATTTCTTGTCTCTTCTGTTTCATCAAAGTAATACTTGGTCTTAGTTTTAAGAGTCAAATGTGTCATGATTCTTGTCATGAAATACAGCAGTGGAAGCACTCCAAGGGCATAAATTGACTAGTGATCTGTCTTCCTCCCAGCAAGAGGATGCTTGGCAGGAAGTTGGTGAATGACACCTCAGATCTGAGTGGAAGATGGCATTAGGGTACAGTCTCTGGGGCCACACTTCTTGGGTTGAAGTCCTGACATGCCACTTCCTAGTCACATGATCTTGGGCAGGTTGCCATGGCTCTATGCTCACAGTGTTTGGTGTTCTCTGCACAGTGCAAGGTGCTGTAGAGTACCCAAAGGGGGTTCCAGGACAACCCTGGCTCCTCAAGGAGCTCTCAGGCCACAGGAAGAAGGAAGTAAGGGGCAAATTTAGAGAAGATCTCCGACAAGTGGTGAGAATACATGTAATTACAACCTGGAGTCAGGGTTCAAGTTCCAGTACCATCAAGTTCTAGCTGTGACACCTCAGAGAAGTTACCTCTCTGAGCCCCAGTTCTCCTTCTGAAAAATAAGATCATCATGAATACCTCTTTGATCGAATTATTGTGAGAATTAAATAAGATAGATGGATAAAAGCAGGAGGAGGTAAAGGAATCCACCATGGCAAGAATAGGATCTATCCTTAGACAGATTTTGAAAAATTCTTGGAAGATGGAAAGCAGATGGGATCAGATTGCAGAAACATAAGGGCAGAAAAAAAGCTATGGCTCACAACACAGACAACAGAAAACTACCAGGGAAGTAACAGACATTCCAGAAATATTTTAAGCTCAGAGTCAACAAATAGAGAGACCAGGAGGGGTTTGGGGGGCAACCATCAGGTTAATTAACAAATCTTAGTATTCAGAACAGCTGAGCCCACCAGGCCCCTTCCCTTCCTCACACCTACTGAGCAGAGAGCATGGATGATGTTTAGACTCAGGATACAATCTCCAGAAGGGGAGAAACAACCCAGGGAGGCAACACAGAGCCAGAACTAGCCCCAGACATCCAAAGAACAAAGAAAGGAAAAAAATAGGATGACTGATTCATGCATTTGTCCCTAGAATAAATTCTGAGCATAGCTGTCTGAAGCAGGAAGAGTCCTGACCCAGAAAACTTAGATGGACAGTTAGGCCAGAATAGTAGAGAAATGACTCCAGATGACTTACACTCCTGGAGTGGTTAGCTCCCTTCCAAGAAAGCAAGCTACTAGTTTGCAATTCCTGCCCTCCACCTCCCAGCCTGCACTGCCTCCATCCCCGCCCCCCAAGTCACCCGAGACAGCTGGAGTCAGCACTTATGTACTCAGGCAAACAGGAGTTTCAAACTCAAGTGCAAACAATAGCTAAGAATGTCCAAACATTTAAGGAAAACAGACATCATTAAAAAGAAGAACCAAAGTCAACAAATAAAATAGCTAACGTCTATGGGAAGGGAGAAATAACTTTAAAATAAGTGTAATTAATATTCAGACGTGAGAAGCTGGTATACCATCAATTAACAATGAGTCGTGTCAAAAAAAAACTAATTAGGATTCCATGATCACCAACTAGTTTTTGAAAATTTACCAGATGTGCTGAATAGCAGCATGAAAGTGAAAGTGAAAGCCGCTCAGTTGTGTCTGACTCTTTGCGACCCCATGGACTGTATAGTCCATGAAATTCTCCAGGCCAGAATACTGGAGTGGGTAGCCTTTCCCTTCTCCGGAGGATCTTCCCAACCCAGGGATCAAACCCAGGTCTCCCGCATTGCAGGCAGATTCTTTACCAGCTGAGCCACAAGGGAAGCCTAAGTAGCAGCATGGGCACAGATAAAGACAGAATTCATGAATCAGAGAGAAAAAATGAAAAAAAAAAAGAGAAAAAATGAAAGAGAGAGAAAGAGAGAAAATAAAGAAATAATATAAGTAAACTTAGAACTAAAAAATCTCTGTTGATTCTCAGATTGGAAAGGGTCACAGAGAGACAGCAAAATGAAGGACCCCAAACTCACAACCTGATACATGAAGAATATCAAGAACAAAAGAAAATACTAAAAGCTTCTGCAGAGAAAAATAACAATTTGCCTATGACGACAGGTGGGTACTGCATTTCTTTGCTAATCCTGGAAGCTCAAAGTCAGTGGTATCATATTCTAGTTTCTAAGAAGAAATCATTTTCCTCTACGTTGCGCAGGTGCCTGTGGCCATGTCGTCTCTCTGCCCACCTCTGGTTTCCCTGCCAAGCTGCAGTGGGGATGTCTCACAAGCTCTCTGACCTCCTGTTATCAGCCTGCCTCCTCAAGCTCAAAGTGTGAACCTGCTTTCTGCCCTGGGATCTTCTCTGATGGCTACCCTGAAGCTCAACCTGGAGTGGGGCAAGTTAACTGCCCCTGGGGGCAACCCTCTAACTCTGAACCCATTGGTGATGGGAGCTGGGGGAAAACCACCCACCCTGGTGTTCTTCAGGGGGATAATTCTAGAAGGGTATTCTACACACTTCTCAGAAGGTCATGGCAGCATGGAGCTGCCAACCTGTGGGTACTTCCTCCACATTACCCATTTTTATTGACTCTTCCCTCAACCCTGTCTGAGATCTCTCCATCCTCCATCCTGCTGCCTGGGGTCACCGCACAAATAAACTACTTACACCCAGGTCCTTATCTCAGGATCAGCTGTTGGAGGAACCCGAACATGCACATCTACTGCTTGTGTGTGTGTTAGTCATTCAGGCATGTCCAACTCTTTGCGATCCCATGGACTGTAGCCCATCAAGCTCCTCTGTCCACGGGATTCTCCAGGCAAGAATACTGGAGTGGGCTGCCATTCCCTTCTCCAGGGAATCTTTCTGACCCAGGGATTGAACCCGGTCTCCTGCATGGCAGGCAGATTCTTTACCGACTGAGCCACCAGAAAGCCCCTCCCCCCCATTCAAGTGTAAGGTCAATGGGAAGACATGCTCAGCCTCGCAAGGACTCTGTTTTTTCACACATGGTAGGTGGATCATCTTCTTTCTCCACACCTACAGGATCACCAAACCTTCTTTCTACATACAGGTACCACTTTGGAGAAGAGAAGGAGAAGGGGAAGAAATGTTATAGTGGAGCATGTACTTCCCCAAAGAGATGTGTGCAAGGTAGCATAGGTGGTAGAAAATACGCAGATTGGCAAATACTGGGTTTGGTTTTTCCTCCTCCCCTCAACCCCCTTTGCCCTGCAGTGAGGAGAACTTTGTGGCAGTTCAGAGAGCACCTCAATTTTTTTTTTTTTTAATATTTATTTGGCTGCGTAGGGTCTTAGTTGCGGCATGTGGGATCTAGTTCTTTGTTGTTGTTTAGTCATTCAGTCGTGTCCAACTCTGTGACCCCACGGACTACAGCCTGTCAGGCACCTCTGTCCATGGGATTTCCCAGGCAAGAATACCGGAGTGGCTTGCCATTTCCTTCTCCGGGGGATCATCCCGACCCAGGGACTGAACCTATGTCTCCTGCATTGGGAGCACAGAGTCTTAGCCATTGGATCACCAGGGAAGTCCAGAGAGCACTTCCTTAAAGCAGACCTATCAGCCTTTTTGACAAACTACCTCCTGGGTCCCATCTCCCAAGAATGATAATTTAAATAATTATTCAAATTATTTAATTCAAATAATTAAAATTATCTAAATTTCAAATTATTAAAAGAATGGTAATTTAAATCATAATTCAAAAGCAGTAGCTGGAGTGCCTGAGGATGGCAGCCTTGCCTGAGAGAGGACAGGAATCAGAGACTGACATGTGTTTGCGTTTGGGCTATGAACACAGCAGCGGAAGAGGCTTAGTTCTGAATGCATAGCCAGACTGAGGAGCTCTCTGTCTCAGAGCAAGTTTTACAGTGTTCCTTTACAAGGAGACAGGGTGTGGGAGGTGCGGATGGGGATGGGGGTGATGCTAGCTGTGGTCTTTCTTTCACTCAAGGGAACAGGGCAAGTGTGTGTGTGTGTGGGTGTTTCTTGCTGTGAAAGAGGCAGGTATCATTGTCTCCAGCTAGTTCATTTCTTGTCCTCCAGATTGTAGTAAACATTTCACTATGCAATCATTCAACAGATAATTTTGTCCTTGCCTTGTGTAAGTTATTGTGACACACTGCATTCCCGGAAGTGCTGGCAGTTGAGGGGTTCTGGGTAAGAAATCATCGCACCTAACAGAAAATTCAGTTCTGGGGTAGATTTAAAACCTGTTCACAAATTTTGAAACCCTCTTCCTCTTGAAAGGTGAGTGCTGTGTTCTCTTCCCTGTAATCTGGTTCTTTCAACCTATAGAGTACAGTGACAGAGATGCTCTGTGACCTCTGAGGCTAGCTCAGAGAAGGCCATTCACGTTCTGCACTGGTGTCCTGAGCCAGCACAGAAGCTGTCTTCCGACTCTGGAACTGCCAAGCTGAAATGGTCACATGTGGACCCTATGGCCAATTGCCCCAACTGAGCCCAGCTTTCCATTCATCCAGACTGAGCTGTCTTGGACTGTCCAGACCATCCCCCAGCTGATATCACCGAGGGACCAGTCAATGCCTTGTGTAACAGAACAATCACCCAGCAAACCTTTCCCCAATCTCTACCCTTCAAAGTCATTAGAGATCAAAACATGATACTTGTTTCAAGCTTTGGGATAATTTGTTATGCAGCAAGAAAGTCAGAACAACTGTGGAAATAGGTTTTAGATATTTACCTATGAACTACATAACTTTTGGCCCTTCCTTGTCTGAGGTTGAGACCTTCTTTGACAGAGGATGAGATGGTTGGATGACATCACCTACTTGATGGACATGAGTTTGAGCAAGCTCTGGGAGTTGGTGATGGACAGAGAAGCGTGGTGTGCTGCAGTCCATGGGGTCAGAAAAAGTCAGACACGACTGAGCAAGTGAACTGAACTGCACTGTCTGAGGTGGTCATGAAGGTGCACCCCTTGGACTCCCTTCAAAAGAACCTGCTGCAGGAGTGTGGCTGAGTGGCAGGCTCAGCTGCCTCCCTGTGGGTGCAGAGTTAGCAGTGTGGATGACGGGAGCCCCTCCTCAGGATGCACTGCACGTATTAAATCAGAGACCCCTATGTGGTGCTGTATCCTCAAGGGATACCTTTTCCTTAGTTATGTGTCCAACACCCCAAAGCATGGATGGCTCCATTCACCATCACCCTCAGCAACCCTGGGGGGATTTTGTGCTTCAGGTGCCTGGGACTATGGGCACTGCGGGATTAGAGTTTTTCTCCCCAGGGGAGATAGTAAGCTTTGTCACTAGACAGAGTAAGAATCCCATTAAACTATAGGTTATATTGTAGCCAGAACACTTTGGACTCCTGTGCTCAAGGATGAGTAGGCAGGAATGGGAGTCTGAGATACTTGGCTCTGATCCATAGAAAGCCTGCTTTTACATGATAGGGACAAGGGTGGCTACTTGTGTAACTCAGCTGATTCAAATAGGTTCATCATGGTACTTTCCATTAAATGGACCTGTGAAGCAACTCCAGCTTGAGAAGGGTATGGCTACCAGTGGTTTGTTCAGGCCTCTCCAGAACGAAGGTTTGAGTCATATTACTGCATAAGCCACCAAGGTTTTCTTTTTTTTTTAATGCATTTTTTAAAAATAAATTTATTTATTTTAGTTGGGGGCTAATTACTTTACAATATTGTAGTAGTTTTTGCCATACATTGACATGAATCAGCCATGGGTTTACATGCGTTCCCCCTCTTGGACCCCCTCCCACCTCCCTCCCCATCCCATCCCCCGGGGTCATCCCATTGCCCCAGCCCTGAGCATTTGTCTCATGCATCGAACATGGAATGGTGTTCTGTTTCACATACGATAATATACATGTTTCAATGCTATTCTCCCAGAACGCCACCAAGGCTTTCTAAGGCAATGTGGTGAAGATGAGGAGACTAGAATGAAACTGCAGTATTGGGGGCGAAGTTTCATCTCACTGACTCTGTCTTCTAAGTTTTCTCTTATAAAGAGAGAGTTAACGGGACCATGGGGTAGCTGTTCCTTGAACATGAGTGGACAAATGTATTTGTGTTATGTAAGTTTCGGATGTGGTGGCCATGGGAAAAGGCATTCAGATTTCCTTCGTGTGAACCTGCTGCAGGGACAGACTGACAGCTTCCAGCTGCTGCCCTATGAATACTGATTCCATGCTTCCCCTGAACCATTTCTAGCCAATGAATGGGCACAGTAGGCTCCTTCCTATCCAATGTGAAATTCTGGGACAGGAATTTCCGGAATAGTGCCAACCCATTCCTGTCCAACATGGAATTCCTCTAATGAGTAACTTTGCCTGGAAATGCCATTGGCCTGTAAGAGATCTCAGAAATGTGCTTTAGTGTGGGACTCTTGCAACTCAATACTTCCATCACTTTCTCCTTAGGCAGGGGTAAGGTCTGCTTCATGGTCTAAAATTCTCTCTGACTCCTGCTCCTCCTCCCTTTTATGCTTCACAGGTATTTCTTCTAGTGAATCTTTATACATGTGATTCCATCTTGGTGTCTGCTTCTTGGAGGAGCTGAATTAACACAAAGGGTTAGTGAACAGTTTCTATAAACATTGTTAATTCTTTTCTTGATGACTTAAAGACATTGTTATGCTATCAAATAAAATAGCAAAATAAAAAAAGATAAAGCAGCACAGTAATGACTGCAATCAGGTTTGGCAGGTACTTCTCCAGCTCTTTTGAACCTTCCCATGTTTCTGATGTGTTAAACCTTCCTCCACTCTAACCAATAAGATTTTTTTTTAAAAGAGCCTGGGAATCTGTTAGTGGTTGTACTTGAAAGGTCATATTGCAAAAAAGGGCTGGAAAGGCCATCTGGGGACCTGTTATGATGGTTAGTAAGAACTGATTTGAATTAAAGAACAACAAAATGGAATAGTAGGCAGTGGTGAGAGAGAGGAACTGAGACTGATGGTTATGTAGGGAAATCAGTTTCCTTTCACTTGTATGATGATATTTGCTCATTTTCTATCCATTTAGAAACTTTCAAATTTCTTATCTTTATGTTTTGTGTGCCAGTTGAAAAGGCACAGAACTAATTAAAAAAATCCACTTTGATAATTTTTTCCCTTTAACTGATAAATTTAATCATAACATCTGTAGTCATTACTGATATGCTTGGATTCATTTTTATATTCCATTTATCATGATATTTCTTGGCATCTTTTTTTCCTCTTTCTTTCCTTATTTAATACTGATGAATTTTTTTATTCTTTCCCCCACCAAATTTATTTGGTTTATTTCTATTCTTTTAGGGGTTACTCAAATTTTAACATGCATTCTTGCCTTAATAGAGCCTTATATTCATAGTTAGTCAGGATTGCTACCTTCTTCCGTAATGCAGAGCTCATTGAATACTTGACCTAATCTTTCTCCTCTGACTTTACATATTGTTGAGAATTGTGGCCCAACCTTATTCTTTAACCCCTCCCATCACTATTGTTATTATTGTTTAATACTGTTAATTTGAGGTTTGATTTATAGCCATAATTATCAATTCCTTTGCTCGTTATTCTTTCTCATATCCCATTCCTCTGGGTTCAATTTCCTACTTCCTGAAGTTATACCCTTTAGAATTACCTTCAGTGAGGGACTGTGAGTGTCAAATTCTCTAATTCATTCTTATTTATTTCACCTTCATTTATGAATAGAAGTTAAGGATAAAAAAGCAGATCTCGACATCTGGGACTGATCTAAAGCCAGAGTTAGGTCTCAGTATTATTGCAGACTGATCTGATGCTGACAGTGAAGCCATGCTGTTCTCTCATTGGACAAAAAGCCACAGACACTCCACTCAGACAAGGTCACTGTATAGCTCACAAAACTCCAAGAATCTCCCTCTCTTGCTAAATGAGTGACTGCAACTTTTAACCGATTACAGCTTTTCCTCATCTAGTCTTCCCTCCTGATAGGTAATTTTTGAGATTCACAGTCACAGAATCGACTTTCTGGTTACCCCTCAGTCCAAAATGAGTTCCTTGATTCCTCAGACTCTCCCCAAGATTACCTGATTATAGTCAAGACCCTATACTGGATTATTTCTAGCACCTTCTTACTGAGATGCACCATTGTTCCCGACCCTTGCTACAACAAGTGATAAACCCAACTTATTCTGTTGTTCTTCAGTCCCTAAGTTGTGTCCGACTCTTTGTGACCCTGTGGACTGCAGCATGCAAGGCTTCCCCGTTCTTCACTATCTCCCGGAGTTTGCTCAGATTCATGTCCTTTGAGTTGGTGTACTTATTCTACTATAGGTATATTCCTTAAGTTGGCTGAAGAGCATTAACGAACTTTAACAAGGTCCAAAATTTTAGATGATAGTTATTTTCCTCTAGAACTTTGAAAATAGTATTTTATTGTGTCTGACTTCTACTGCTGCTGGTAAATCAGTCCGTTTTTGCATGCTTATGGATGTAACCCGGAGAAGGCAATGGCACCCCACTCCAGTACTCTTGCCTGGAAAATCCCATGGACGGAGGAGCCTGGTAGGCTGTAGTCCATGGGGTCGCTAACAGTCAGACATGACTGAGCGACTTCACTTTCACTTTTCCTGTTCATGCACTGGAGAAGGAAATGGCAACCCACTCCAGTACTCTTGCCTGGAGAATCCCAGGGACGGCGGAGCCTGGTGGGCTGCCGTCTATGGGGTCGCACAGAGTCGGACACGACTGAAGCGACTTAGCAGCAGCAGCATGGATGTAACCTGCTTTCTCTCTCTTTCTGTTTTAGGACATTTTTTCTACAATTTCCCCTCAATAAGACTACCTGTTGATTCATTGTTATTCATTTTACCTGAAATAATTATGCTCCTTGAATTTGAGGAGTTCTTCAGTTCTAGAAAATTTTAAGCCATTATCTCTTTGAATATTGCCTTCTCGCATTCTCTTTCTTCTCAGATATGATATTCTTGGAACTATGTTAGATCTTTTTGTTCTGTCCCCCATTTCTCTTAACTTCATTTGTTTTATTTTCATTTGTCAGTTCCTCTGTGGTAGCTTCTGGGTTATTTCTGTAGATTTATCTTTCAGTTCACTAATCCTCTCTTGGTTTAATTTGTGGTTTAACCCATGCTTAAAATTTTAGATTAAGTGATATTTTTATTTTCAAAATTTCCTTTTAATTATGTATTCTATAGTGTTTTATTTTTTAAATCTCTTCTTAAAAGTTTCAGCTTTTATTTCACTTTAGACATGCTTATTCTATAAGTGTAAGTAGTCCACAATTCTTAGTTGTTAATGCCTGTATTAATAGTCTGTCTAATTCTACTGCTTTTTATTTCTTTGGATTATTTCAAATGGTGGCTTGTGTGAACTCATATTTGGCAGTACTTTATATGTGGGACTCCAATAGTGCTACCTGGGTTAACAATGTGTTCCTCCGGAGAGGAGTATTCCTTGCTTCTATTATCCAGGGTCATTTTTTCCCCTGCTGACTCTTCAGCAGGAATCTAGAAGAAATCTCTTTACTATTTCTTTTAGTGCAAGTTTGATAACCATGATTCCTCTTACTTTTGGTTTATTCTAAAACACTTTAGTTTATATTTATTCTTGAAGAATTTCTCAAGGTTTAGAATTCTAGGCTGGCTATTACTTATTCACTTTTTTCTTGGTATAATTGAAAATCATCCTATTGTTCTTTTACTTTTATCATTTCTGTTATAAAATCAAATGCTCATCTTACTGTTTCTCCTTTGAAGGTAATTTTCCCCCAGACCATTCTTTCTTTTTTATTGAAGTATAATTGACTTACAATATTACATTAGGTTCATTTGCACAGCATAGTGATTTGATATTTTTATACATTATGAGATGATCATCGTAAGTCTAGTTATCATCTGTCGCCATGCAAAATTATTACAATATTATTGACTATATTCCCTATGTTGTACAGTTCATTACTGTGATTTATTTTATAATTGGAAGTTTGTACTTCATAATTCCCTTCACCTATTTCATCCATATTCATTTCCCCTGTTCTCTGCCCCCACAGTTTGTTCTCTGTATCTATGAGTCTGTTTTTATTTTGTTATGTTTGCTTATTTGTTTTGCTTTTAGATTCCACATATAAATGAAATCTGTGGTATATGTCTTTTTCTTTATGACTTATTTGATTTAGTATAATACACTTTAGGTACATCCATATTGTCATTTATGGTAAGATTTCACTCTTTTCTGTGGTTGACTAATATTCTATTGAACACACACACACACACACATGTATATACACTTACAAAATACACAGTCTTGCCAACACTTGTTTTTTGTTGTCTTTTTGATAATATCAATTCTGACAGATGTGAAGTGATATCTCATAGTGGTTTTGATTTGCATTTACGTGATGATTAACGATGTTAAGAATCTTTTCATGTGTCTGTTGGACAACTCTATGCTTTCTTTGGAAAAATGTCTATTCAGGTCCATTTAAAATAAGATTTATTAATTTTTTTGGTATTGAGTTATGTGAGTTATTTACATATTTTGGATATTAACTTCTTATTTAGGGCTTCCGTGGTGGTTCAGACAGTAAAGAATCTGCCTCCAATGTGAGGGACCCAGCTTCAATCCCTAGGACAGGAAGATTCCCTGGAGAAAGGAATGGCAACCCACTTCAGTATTCTTGCCTGGAGAATTTCATGGACAGAGGAGCCTGGTGGGCTATAGTCAGTCCATGGGGTCACAAAGAGTCAGACATGACTTTGTGACTAACATGCCCTATGCCTAATCTCTTATTGGACATATCATTTGCAGGTATCTTTTCCCGTTCAGTAAGTTGCTTTTTTTATTTTGTTCATGATATCCTTTGCTGTGCAAAAATTTTTAGTTTGATATAGTCTCATTTGTTTATTTTTTAAATTTTCTTTTTCTTTTATTTCTCTTGCTTGAGGAAATGCATCCCCCAAAATACTGCAAAGATTGATGTCAAGGAACTCACTTCCTATGTTTTCTTCTAGGAGCTTTATGGTTTCAGGTCCTACATTTGTCTTTAGTCTATTTTGAGTTTATTTCTGTATATGCTATAAGAAAGTGGTCTAGTTTCATTTTTTTGACTGTAGCTGTCCAGTGTTCCCAGTACTATTTATTGAAGAGACTATCTTTTCCCCTTGTATAGTATTTTCTTGTTTTCTTTGTCATAGGTTAATCAAACATATAAGCATGGATTTATTTCTGGGTTCTCTGTTTGCTTTCATTGAGCTATGTCTCTGTTTTTGTGCCAGTACCATACTGTTTTTATTACTATAGTTTTACAGCATAATTTGAAATCCGGCAAACTTGACACCTCCAGTTTTGTTCTTCTTTTTCAACATTGCTTTGGCTATTAGAGATCTTTTGTTGTTCCATTCAAATTTTAGAATTATTTGTTCTAGTTCTGTGTAAAACACCATTGGTATCTTGATAAGGATTGCACTGAGCCTATAGATTACTTTGGTTGTGGGCATTTTCACAAAGAATCTGTGCTCTGAAAATCGTAAGGCATTGATGAAAGAAATTGAAGATGACACAAATAAATGGAAATCTATGTTGCGCTTATGGATCAGGCCATTCTTAAGATGTTTTTTCTCTCTCTCTTTAACTCTTCAGCAGTCCTACTGTGATGTGCCTGTATGTACTTTCTTTTGACTTTTTTCTATTAAGAATTAATAGAGTGTTAGAAACTGTGAATTTTTGTCTTTCATCATGGTGGAAGCATTTTGATCATTGCCTCTTACACAGCTCTGTCTCATATTCTCCCTCCTTTTCCTTCCATTTGCATGCATGTGGAACATTTTCACCATTTCTCTAATGGTATCATTTGTATTTTCCTAGCTTTTGCATTTATGTACTTACAGGTTTTCTATGGACCTGTATTTCATTTTTTAAAGTAAATGTTCTTTCTTTCTCTTCCAGTATTAGTCTTATTTTATACTATTTTATTAGTTCAGTAATATTCTATTGTGTCTAATTTTTAGTAAGTCCATTTAATGTGCTACTCATTTTGTGATATTATATATTCTGATTTTGCAAGTGATTTCTATTAAATTTTTATTAATAGATTACAATATTCTGAGGAATGTATGTTTTTTTTAATTTTAAATTAGTATATTTGTCTATTTTTTAACTTTACAGTATTGTATTTGTTTTGCCATACATTGACATGAATCCATCATGGGTGTATATGTGTTCCCCTTCCAGAACCCCCTTCCCACCTCCCTCCCCATCCCATCCCTCCGGGTCATCCTGGTGCACCAGCCCCAAGCACCCTGTATCATGCATCGAACCTGTACTGGCGATTCGTTTCACATATGATAATTTACATGCTTCAATGGCATTCTTCCATATCATCCTGCCCTCACCCTCTCCCATAGAGTCCATAATACTATTCTATATATCTGTGTCTCTTTTGCTGTCTCGCATACAGGGTTATCTTTACTGATTTACTAAATTCCATATATATGTGTTAGTATACTGTATTGGTGTTTTTCTTTCTGGCTTACTTTACTCTGTATAATAGGCTCCAGTTTCATCCACCTCATTAGAACTGATTCGAATGTATTCTTTTTAATGGCTGAGTAATATTCCATTGTGTATATGTACCACAGCTTCCTTATCCATTCGTCTGCTGATGGGCATCTAGGCTGCTTCCATGTCCTGGTTATTATAAACAGTGCTGCGATGAACATTGGGGTACATGTGTCTCTTTCAATTCTGGTTTCCTCTGTGTGTATGCCCAGCAGTGGGATTGCTGGGTCATATGGCAGTTCTATTTCCAGCTTTTTGAGGAATCTCCACACTGTTCTCCATAGTGGCTGTACTAGTTTGCATTCCCACCAACAGTGTAAGAGGGTTCCCTTTTCTCCACACCCTCTCCAGAATTTATTGCTTGTAGTCTTTTGGATAGCAGCCATTCTGACTGGTGTGAAATTGTACCTCATTGTGGTTTTGATTTGCATTTCTCTGATAATGAGTGATGTTGAGCATCTTTTCATGTGTTTGTTAGCCATCTGTATGTCTTCTTGGAGAAATGTCTGTTTAGTTCTTTGGCCCATTTTTTGATTGGGTCATTTATTTTTCTGGAATTGAGCTTCAGGTGTTGCTTGTATATTTTTGAGTTTAATTCTTTCTCCGTTGCTTCATTTGCTATTATTTTCTCCCATTCTGAAGGCTGTCTTTTCATCTTGCTTATATTTTCCTTTGTTGTGGAAAAGCTTTTAAGTTTAATTAGATCCCATTTGTTTATTTTTGCTTTTATTTCCAATATTCTGGGAGGTGGGTCATAGAGGATCCTGCTGTGGTTTATGTTGGAGAGTGTTTGTTGAGGTTATAATTCTCCAGAGGATTTACCTTCTTTCTTGATAGGAGATAAAGCCAGGTACTGCTCTGAGTTGCAACCAAATTACGTGTATTTTATATTAAAAGTGAACTTAAATAAGTATATTAACCACAAATTAGTCATTAAAATTTTAAATTATTAAAAAATACAATTTTAAACAAAATTAAACAAATATACTAAATATTTAAGTATAGATTGATCTCTTTTTATCCAATTCCAAGCACATTCATTGTCTGTATAACTTGAGGTTTTCTATCATGCTAAATAATAATCAATTTATATTCACTTAGACTATTTATTTATTCAGTCATTCAATCAAGTATATACTAAACTCTAGTATCATACACTCTTCAAGATACTCAAAATTTAGAGAGGGAAATAACATATACACAATCACATTTTAGGGTAAAATTTAACTAGCGCCAAAAGGTAGGGCTTTCAATTCTCTCCTTTTGTTTACCCACCATTGGCATATTACCTGGACATATATAAGGCAGATAGTAGCATAAGGGTAATACCATAGTATCTGGCTGCCAGTCCACCATTGCTCTTGTACTTAGGAGCATGTACTAGATCACAAATGTTGCAGATGTCGCTTATCTCAGAATGGTTTTCTTGCCTCTGGGAATGGCTCAAAAAGATAAAGATGGCCCTCCAGGGGCCAGGTCTGTGCTTTGTGGCTCTAGATGTCCACCTCTATGCTTCCTGGATGAAGTCAGCCTGCAATAAGAGAGAAGGAAGCCAAAGAATTCATCATGCAAAGAGAAGCAGAGAGTCCTGGCAGTGTTTGAGTCCCTGCTTCTCACAGTTACACAATATAGTTCAGTGTGGTGGTTTAAAAACACGTCTACAAATTATTTTGATGCTCTTCCTGCTGAGAAGTAGGATATATTTCCCCTCCCCTTGAATCTGAATGGGCCTGTGACTTGCTTGTAACCAACAGAATACAACAGATGAGATCTTCTGAGAGTAGGTCAGCCAGTCCAGATTCAATGCATGAGACAGGGTGCTCAGGCCAGTGTACTGGGATGGCCCTGAGGGATGGGATGGGGAGGGAGGTGGGAAGGTGGTTCAGGATGGGGAACACATGTACACCCATGGCTGACTCATGTCAATATATGGCAAAAACCACTACAGTATTGAAAAGTAATTAGTCTCCAGTTAAAATAAATTAAAAAAAAGGTGATACATTTGTTAGCTGGAAAATTTGCACTGGAACCCTGAGCCACCATGTAGCCCCATTACCCTGAGACTGCCATGCTTTGAGGCAGCTCAGGCCATGTGGAAAGGCCATGAGTAGAAGCTCTGATTGACAGCCCCAGCTGGAGTCTCATATGACAGCTAACATCAGCCACCCACATGTGAGAAAAGAAAGCTCCAGGTAATTCCAGCACCCAACTATTGAGTCACTCCCAGCTATGGAGTCTTCCTAGCTGTGGTCCCCAGATATCATGGAGCAGAGTCATCTGCACTGTACCCTGTCCAGAGTCCTGACCGGAAAGTTCTGACCCAAATTTGTGAGCATCATAAAATCGCTGTTTTAAGTCACTGAGTTTGGGGATCATATGTTACATAGCAATAGAAACTGGAATATTCAATAACCTTCCAACAAATCTCCCTTTTGATTTAAGCTAGTTTGAGTTAATTTTTGCCTTTTCCAATCAACAAAATCTGACTAATAGAGCAAGGGAAAGAAAGTGCTGTTATTGTGGAAATAACCTTGGTATCCTTCAGTTTATATTAAGAAAACACACATACACTTATGTACTTTAATATTAGTAGTAAAATGCTTTCTACTCATCTGATAACTGACAGTATCTAATGGTGTACGGTGACACAGGTTGAGAGCCACTACTTCAAAGATAAGGCAAAGTGAGAAAGTTCTGTGGGACAGTGAGATTGGGAAGAGTAATCATATCCTGTGGGCCTGGTGAGGAGGGCTTTATATTTGCTGTCCAAACAGTTAGAGGACCAAGTCCTTGTCACAAGCCAGCTTGGTTCTGTGTTTAGGCTCATGCTTCTGCCTTGCCCTGCTGGTTCCTGCTCTACAAGAGTCTCTGGGAAGCCTGAGCATCCTGCTTGTTTGCCCTGCCTCAGGGAAGACCTTCGCCTCCTGCTGCTGCTCTCACTATGTTTCTAGGTTGCCTCCTCCTTGCATGTAGTTTCTATTCCTCAGGTGGTTTCTCTTATCTTTCCTTGTCCAGAAAAGAAGACTTGATGGAGAAAAAGATCATACTATATCTATCTCTTTTCCACACTGCGCCAACTTGTCTCCAGCTCAAGGACTTCCTTCCATCAGGATGGGCTTCTTATGGGAGCTTGTAGTTAGTTGCCATTGAGTCCACCAGCTGTAACAGAACCATGCATACACTGCTCAGGATGACCAATGAAATTAACTGTAGCAGCTGTAGGTTTCCCTGAAGCTATGGTCCTTTGTAGCATTTTCTTTCTGATCTCAATAAAAACATTTTCAATTCCCACAGTCAGTCTTTAAACCTGATAGCATGGCTGTTGAATTCCGACCTTCAGTGTGGCCCCAAGCTGTCCTGCAGGCAGGAAGGCTCTGTTAACTTGGCTTCCCTCAATGAAACTCCTGACCTGCTGTTCTGCTCTCATTGTGGTTTCTTTTCCATCTTTAGGTAACCTGATCTCCAATTCTCACATCCACTGTCACCTTGATCCATCTGGTGTCAACTTCTTCTCCACTTTATCCATTTGCCGTTTTATTTTTCATTTCTCAAACTTTTTCTGGGTTCCTGTGTCTTCAGTTTAGAAAATAACCTCTGGCCCTGGATGGATTTCATTGGTCAGAGGAATAAAGGTCCGTGAAAGAGGTGCAGAGAAATGAACTTCTACCTAGAGGTTTCTCCAGGCTTGCAGCCTCTCTCAGATTCTGAACTATGGAAACAGATTGCATGTTGGTACAGGCTCCCAGCTCCCCACAGATGTGAGCAGTGAGGGTAACACTGGGGACACACCAGGGATCTATATCTCAATTCTAAGGGCAAAATGCCTCCAATATATAGGTACTGAGCCCATAGGGACTGGTGAGGTGGGGCTGGTGGTTTGATTAATTTTCTTTAAGACAGCTGAGAACAGCAGGACCGGTGAGGACTAATGGAAGGGCTCTGACAGTGAGGAGCGCTCAGTAGCAAAGAGGGCTTGTTGGAAGGCTTCAGCCACAGGAGTGGACCAAGGATAAGGGAGTGGAAAGATAAGATCAGGCCAGAGAGGAATATGAGTCTGGAGCACAGATCTGTCAAGGGCTGCTTGGTGGCTTTGCTCTGGGAATCAAGAGAATGGATTTCTGGAATTTTGGCTGCCTGTGGAACTGTTCTATCTTTTTCACTGAGGGCCTGCCTTGGGCCAGTATTCTTCCCACTCCTAGCATACAATGAGGGGATAACCAGGGCCAGGAGACTTGAACTAATGGCTCAAGTTCATGTGTCATAGCATTTTGGATCACCACAAGGCCCTCTGAAAGGGAGGGGGGTAGGGTGGGCAATTATCCCCAGCTTATAGGAGAAAAAGCAGAGGGCCAGGCAAATGAGCAGGCACTTGTCCCTCAGTGCCTGTTTACAATATTATGGAAAAAAAATAGCGTAAGTCCTCCAGATTTTTGATTCAGCTTTGATTAAAATTAAGTTGCTGCTAGTAGAGAGAATTTTTTAATAGGGACTTTGAGAAGATGAGAAGTTCTTGATATAAGTGTTTTTGAAAAGGTAAATCAACGGATAGACTATGACTCTTCATTCAGAAAGGTCAGGTGATTAGTGAATATTCACATACCAGTTACTAAGATTTTTAAAGTAATTTGTTCTTATTCTATATCATCATAAACTTGAGTTTATAAATAAGTTTATTTACTAAAAGAGACAAAGAGTAGCTTTCCTATCATATTAAAAAAATTTGTTTAATAGCTCTAAGGCCTGCTGACTTGTAACTGATAACCTTAAAAAAAATAGATATGTTTGTTTAGAATGTTAAAGCATTTACTGTAAAATGCTGAATTTGTTTCTTTAGAGTTGTAATTTATGATTGCTATAGGAAGTTGATTTTATTCACCAACCTCGTGATAATTAACTTTTGACCATGACCTTGTTGATCAAATTATAATGGACTCAATCATCATAAAAGGTTCTCTTAGAATCAGGAATGTGCCTAAGGGCTTTTCTCTTTGGAAATATCTTGCAAGCAAAACAAGAAGAATGTCTGCTAGGTTAATTTTCAGACACACATAGAATGTTGATTTTTCCATAAGGCCATGAACTGTCCCACCTCTGGGCCTGGGGATGTTTGGTTTCCTCCTTCTTGTCTGGCTCGTTCTTCAAGTCTGCAGGCTGAAGGGTTCCAGTCCCTCCAGTATGTCATTCCAGATCTCTGCTCCAGAGGCCTGGGCTGGGGCCCCACCTCCACATCCCACAGTGCTCTGCACTCCCTCTGTCATTTCCTGTATGAGGTCAGACTGAGAGGGGCTGTTGATTTGGATATGTTCCCCACCTCACTTTGGGTCCCCAGCAGACTGGGCAGGGTCCTCATCCTCAGCTTTGGATCCTGCATACATTCTACAGCCAAAATATTTATGGAACAGCAGCAGGAGCAGAACTGGGGCTTCCCGGGGTGATGCTCTTTCCATCTCCGGTCCCAGCTATCTTTTGAGTTTACAACCAGTGGGAAAAGTATGTGTGTGTGTGAGTGTTGGAGAGAGAGGCAGAGACAGACACGGAGGCAGAGAGCTGGGGACACAGACAGTTGATTACACAGGTGAGCTAGGCTATGTCAGGTGACTCTCAGTGCCTGGTGTGATGGGTCTTCTTTCCTATCTTGCTACTCCCTTAACCGGTCTCAAGACCACTGCCATCCAACATGTACTGAGTACCTACTGTGTTCCAACCACACACTAGGTGACTTGCACATCTGTATGTTAACCTAAAGCTCTCTTCTCTGCTAATGAGAAGACTCAGATAATAGCCTGCAGTGAAATCTCCCAGCTGACTCCACAGCCATTCATTTCCTCTTCCATCCAACCTACTGCCAGTGACTAATATGCCCCTCCTCTCCCCACCCCAATTTGTCTTTTTGTGGCCCTGCTAACGAGTAGGAAGAGGCCATAGGAGGCTCTTGAGGAGGACTGGGAGAGGAAGAGGAGGAAGTGACCGGGGTGGGGCAAGCAAAGGGCTGGTACTCTATAAACCAGGTCATTTATCTTGTATGTCCCTGAGTGGGTGTCCCAATTATTTAAGGTATTTTAGGTTCAAAGATCTGTCAAGACACCTTTTGCTAAAGGACCTGCCTTCTGCCCTATATCTGTCTCATTTCTCAGCAGGAGATATTGATGTATGGAGCATAAATCTTCCCGAGTGCCAATTAATGCCTGGGCTGCTTCTTTGAAGTCATGTGAAGACTGACTCTCCAGGCTGGATTCTGTTTGACAGACAGAGGAGGACTTGCTTTTTTTTGGCCACGTGAGTTCCAATCAGCTGAGAGAGAGGGAGCTGCAGATATGCTGTGTTTTCAGGGTGACTGGCCTGCAGAGTGCATGTGCCTGGTCAATAGCAGGGGAAGTCATGCTGGGCTTTAGTTATAGTCATGGAGAAGGACCCCATTAATCAAGAGCCTAATCAGCTGGCTCTGTGATATGATGGTGAGGGTGACCATATAATTTATTGTCCAATCTAAGACAATTTGAGACTGAAAAGTGAGTGCTATTAATAATGATGTCGGGAGAACAGGTATAAATCGGGATTGCCCCAGAAAAATCAGGACATATGGTTACCTTTATCCATATGTAGAAGCCCATGGAATAAGCTCACTCCACATATCATTCTTCCAAGGAAAGCAGGTGTCAGCTGAGTGTCACCTCCTACCTGTTTCTGTTCTCTGTGTTGAACACATACACAGTATTTTGCAGGCTGATGCTTTGAAAGAACAAAGATGTAGATGCTGGATAGGCCTGCATTTGCATTCCAGCTCTGACCTCATAGGGCAACCAATATCCTGATTTGCCCAGGACTGTCCTAGGTTTTGCACTGAAAGTCTCATGACCCAGGAAGCCCTTTATTCCCAGGCAAACCAGGACAGTTGGTCACCCTCTTGGCAACCTCACTGAATCTAGAATGGGCATGGAGAGCTCACAGCAGTCAGAGTTGTGTGCCAGCCACCGTGTGGGCCACCTGAATAGAGCAGTGATGATGCACAGGTAGTGGAAACCTTAGAGTGGTGGCAATCCCATGACGGGTGCAGAGGGACCTCCAGGAGGGAGCCATGAGAAGAGAGATGGCCCTAGGTTTGTATGGGTCAAGGAGGGCATTGATAGTGTAGTGGACAAGTGTAGCCAGGGTCAAAGCAGAGAGGAGGGTGACCCTAGCAAAGGCCAAGAAGGAGGGTAGCAGCTGGAGTGGAGGGCAGGGCAGTGCATAAACAGCAGTGTGTATCATATGTGAGAATCCCCCTCCCCACCTGCAGATCACCAAAGGCCTTTCTACAGGCTGAATGAGCATATTTCAGGGTCAAGAGCTTCCTTGTAGAAAGAGATAGTTTCTGCCAAGGCACTGATTCAGTGATCTCCTCTTGTTGCATCCCTTTTGGACATCAGAGGTAGGAACAGAAAGGGAGAGGAAAGACAGCTAGAGAACTTGAGTAAATCATAAGCTCTAGGAACCCTGGGTTTTAGCTTCTGCCAAATGAGACCACACTAAATCACTTGTTCTTAACACTTTTATTTCTTTTTTGTTATAAATCCCTCTGAAAAGTTACTGAAAACTGTGGACACCCACCCCAGAACAGTACACGCCTGTGTGTGTGTGTGTGTGTGTGTGTGTGTGTGTGTAAGTAGGTAGGTTTTTCATACGATTTTGAGAAATTCATGAACCACTAGAATCCATGCCTGGATCTGACATTCAAAATCCCAGCATTAGGTGATGTCTACATTCCTTCCAAATTTCAGCTTCTCTGATTCTCCTATAGAGAAAGGGAGGGAAGGGTGGAGGAGGGGAGAACTGGTGGCTGGTGGTTAGGGGGGCAGGGGTTAGATCCACCTGATGATGGAAGCCAGTGTCTGTAGCCAGAACCCCAAGTGCTTGGCCCTGGCAGCCACGCCACCTCACACGAGCTACTGGAATGTAAGAATGCAGATTGATGACAGCAATAAACCATTTTCAGATTCTCTGGGCATGGGGACAGCAGGTGTGCAGAGCTGGCAACATTCTCTGCCAGTTTTGGAGAAAGAACGCCCCAGAGACTGGGCATGTATCAGTGCTGGTTGCAGCTGAGCCAGTTGGGGGGAGACTGTCTGCCTCTAGTCAAAAATCTCTGCTGCCTGCATTGCAGGCCCATGAGGTTCCTGCATGGTTTGCACCTAGCAGCTGACATCCTGGGACTCCATGTGACCTTGCTTGGACAAAGCTACTGGAGTGAGAATAGGAGGACATGTAGGACAAGTACAAGGCCATTGCCAACAGGGTTGTGTTCATACAGGCCATGGAAGGCTTGGTGGCTGAGCATGGGTGGCAGCAGTGAGAAGGACCCCTGGGAAGCAGAAGGTTTCCCAGAAGTACTTCCTCAGGGCTGGAACATGTTATGCTCCTGGGTTGTCCATCTTGCTCAGAAAGTCAGAGAAGGATGGGTCAAGTTAGGATGGAACCTACTTCCCAACCTGCCAGATGCTTGCCAGCCGGGCTGGGAAAACCACACAAGGCTGCATCCCCAGATGGGTTTCCTGGGGTGAGACTCTGGCTCCTTCCTTCCTTCTGCTAGAAATGTAGAAAGAGGGCGTGCTCCATTGTTTTCCCCTGCATTGACAGCCTCTGTCAATGGGGCAGTGGCATGGTGCTCTGCTGAGCAGCTCTGCCTGCTTGACCTAGAGGTACCCACTTCCCTGAGGAGCAGGACCAGGAGTGATGGAAGCGCGGAGTGGGAGAGGAGTGCAGGGTAAAGCTGATGCTGGCCAGACACCAGCAAGGGAAGCAGGAGTCAATGTCAGGTCATCTGGAACAGACTCAGACATGGGTTTGGAAGACAGATACTGAACCAGACTATGACAGAAACTCCAGCTAGTGTTGCCCTAGCAGGATGAGAGCTGGATGAGCCACTTCACTTCTCCAAGCATCAGTTTCTCCATATGCAACATGGGATGAATAACTTCTACCCAGAAAAGTAGTTGCCAGAATTGGAAATGAGCGTATGGATGGTTCTTGACTCACGATGATTCAGCTTATGATTTTTTGACCTTATGATGGTAGAAAAGGAATCCCCGTTGGGTAGAAACTTTGAAGCTTCGAATCTTTGAATATTGATCTTTATCCCTGTAAGATGATGCTATGAAAGTGCTGCACTCAATATGCCAGCAAATCTGGAAAACTTAGCAGTGGCCACAGGACTGGAAAAGTTCAGTTATCATTCCAATCCCCAAAAAAGGCAATGCCAAAGAATGCTCAAACTACCGCACAATTGCACTCATCTCACACGCTAGTAAAGTAATGCTCAAAATTCTCCAAGCCAGGCTTCAGCAATACGTGAACTGTGAACTTCCAGATGTTCAAGCTGGTTTTAGAAAAGGCAGAGGAACCAGAGATCAAATTGCCAACATTCGCTGGATCATCGAAAAAGCAAGAGAGTTCTAGAAAAACATCTATTTCTGCTTTATTGACTATGCCAAAGCCTTTGACTGCGTGGATCACAATAAACTGTGGAAAATTATGAAAGAGATGGGAATACCAGACCATCTGACCTGTCTCTTGAGAAACCTGTATGCAGGTCAGGAAGCAACAGTTAGTGGAAAGAAGTGGACATGGAACAACAGACTGGTTCCAAATAGGAAAAGGAGTACGTCAAGGCTGTATATTGTCACCCTGCTTATTTAACTTCTATGCAGAGTACATCATGAGAAATGCTGGGCTGGAAGAAACACAAGCTGGAATCAAGATTGCTGGGAGAAATATCAATAACCTCAGATATGCAGATGACAGCACCCTTATGGCAGAAAGTGAAGAAGAACTAAAGAGCCTCTTGATGAAAGTGAAAGAGGAGAGTGAAAAAGTCAGCTTAAAGCTCAACGTGCAGAAAACTAAGATCATGGCATCTGGTCCCATCACTTCATGGGAAATAGATGGGGGAACAGTGGAAACAGTGTCAGACTTTATTTTCTTGGGCTCCAAAATCACTGCTGATGGTGATTGCAGCCATGAAATTAAAAGGCGCTTACTCCTTGGAAGGAAGGTTATGACCAACCTAGATAGCATATTTAAAAGCAGAGACATTACTTTACCGACAAAAGTCCATCTAGTCAAGGCTATGATTTTTCCAGTAGTCATGTATGGATGTGAGAGTAGGACTGTGAAGAAAGCTGAGTGCCAAAGAACTGATGCTTTTGAACTGTGGTGTTGGAGAAGACTCTTGAGAGTCCCCTGGACTGCAAGAAGATCCAACCAGTCCATCCTAAAGGAGATCAGTCCTGGGTGTTCATTGGAAGGACTGATGTTGAAGCTGAAACTCCAGTACTTTGGCCACCTCATGTGAAGAGTTGACTCATTGGAAAAGACCCTAATGCTGGGAAAGATTGGGGGCAGGAGGAGAAGGGGACGACAGAGGATGACATGGTTGGATTGCATCACTGACTCGATGGACATGGGTTTGGGTAAACCCCGGGAGTTGGTGATGGACAGGGAGGCCTGGCGTGCTGCGATTCATGTGGTCGCAAAGAGTCGGACACGACTGAGCGACTGAACTGACTGAACTGATCCCGGGCTAGTGATATGCAGTAGGATCCTCTTGTGATGCTGGACAGTGGGAGCTGAGGCTCACAGTCAGCCCCGCGATCATGAGGGTAAACAACCATCTCCTTTCAACCCTTCTGTACCCAGACAACCATTCTGTTTCTCACTTTCAGTACAGTTTTTAACAAATTACATTGATAGTCCACATTTTATGATAAAACAGGCCTTGTGTTAGGTAATTTTGCCCTACTGTAGGCTAATGTAAGTATTTTGAGCATATTTAAAGCAGGCTAGGCCAAGTTATAATGTTCAGTAGGTTAGATGTATTAAATGCATTTTCCACTTACAGTGTTTTCAACTTATGATGTGTTTATTGGAATGTAACTCCACTGTTTGTCAAGGAAGATGTAGAAATCATTTAATATATTCATGGTACAAGGGATCAGCTGTAATTAACAGCAGATCATTATCAATATGTGTTGGCCACCTGGCAAGATCCTTGGACAGGTTGGATGGGGCTGTTACAACAATGAGTAAGATAAACTCTCGGTTCTCATTTTGCTTATAACATCACAATTATCACAGAAGTCAGATTATGATGAGTGCTATACTAAATGAAACCATTCCTGCTGAATTTCTCTTGTGACCCCATAATTGCTCACTTGTGGAAAACCTCTCAAGTGACCAAAAACCTCCCAGACAAAGATATTACAGGATCCTGCTTCCAATTAATGTCCCTTAACTTGAGTTACAAACGTGGGCTAGAATTTCTCGGGGTTACTGCTGACTGTTTCTCAGGTAACTGGAACTGAAGACTGTGCACAAAGACATTCTTCAAGGATGGTCTTAAGACTATAAGGATATGTGTGTGGGAGGAACTATTTCTACTGTGGACTAGTGAATCAAAATGGGGAAAAAATGAGAACCATGGAACTAAAGAGCAATTAGATTTTTTTCCTCAGAGAAATACAAAGCTCCTACTCATTCACTTTCATAATTAGAGCTGGTCCCTAAATAAGTTCAACAGATGAGAAAACAGCAACCCTTTGTTTATATATAACAGTTATTGATGGAAATAGATAAGGCAAGGAGAAACTGACCCAAGGGAGGGCCAGAGATGGAAAGGTAAAGACTATCAGTGACACACGAGGACCGGGAGACACAGACAGAGATCCAGATTAGAAGCAAAGGTAAGTAATGGCCCAGAGGTGAGAGGACAGGAATCTCTCTCTCTCTCTTTCTCTCTCTCTCTCTCTGTGAGTGTGTGTATGTGTGTGTGTGATGGGGAAGGAAGATATTCTAAGTCATTCCCTCTAAACAAGTCAGCAAACTTTTTCTGTAAGGGGTCAGATAGCAAATATTTTAGGCTTTACGTGCTACATGGCTTCTGAAAAAACTACTCAACTCTGGGGAAGGGAATAGCTACCCACTCCAGTATTCTTGCCTGAAGAACCCCATGGACAGAGGGATCTGGTGGGCTACAGTCCATGGTGTTGCAAAGAGTCGGACACGACTGAATGACTAACACTTTCACTTTGTGCCCTTGAGAGCAAAAGCAGCCATGGACAATATATATAAGGATGGGCAGACTGTATTTCAACAAAACTTTGTTTATAAAAGCAGGTAGCAGGCCAGATTTGGCCCAGTGGCCTTAGTTTGTGACCCCTGCACTAAATAGTCAATAAACAGCGATGTCTCTTCTGGATCTTCAAGGTGCAATACCTCTAAATAGCTCTCCAGGTCTGACAAGGATCTTGGCTGCTGGCAGGTCCTTTCCTCCAGACTATAAAAGCTGGCACCACTTCTCCCAGAAAGAAGGAGGTGCCAGGAAGGACTACTTCGTCTTGGGTAGGTGATGGAGTGAGGTAGGTGGTGAATACATGCAGGCCACCCAGACCCAGCCAGTCAGCAAGGAGCAGGGTGCAGACCCTACCGGAAGCTTGCCAGGGCTTCCCGGGGAACAACCCCTCCAGGTGCAAGGCTTCCCCTCCAGCCCCCAGCCCTGTATTTCGTCCCAGCACATAATGACTCTGACCTCTAGCATTTCAAGTGTCTGCTGTTAAAAAAAAATGTGGTACTCTAATCCATCTGTTGTTGAAATTCTGGAAAGAGAAATAAATAATTTGAGGCACATGGTGGATTCATCAAGGAAAGCCCTGGGAGAGAAGAGACTGAAAGCAGAAGAGGGGAAGGTAGGAATGCTCCCAAGGAGTTATTTATCTCTGCTCTTCTTCCTGAGAGGCTGGGGGTGGGGGGTGGGGGCATGGGTAGCTGCTCCCGGAGGCTTGGAGATGGACCAGATGTGTGCTGACCTCATGGTGGCTTCAGGCTCCAGCTGTCCAGGCTGTTTAGCATTCCTGACATGTAGATTTATATGACTCTGTTCCCCTGCAGAGTTTAAGGCATTCGGTGTGATATATTGGAAAAATGCTGTGTTAGTTGTTGGGAAACCTGGGACATCAGTCTGGTTCTGCTGGGCTGAACCAGTGTTTCTGATCATGCTCTGAGAATCCTGGAAGGAGATGACTATGTCCAGTGAGCTTGGGGAAAGCCATGCTAAACGAAGTTAAACGAGTTCTTTCACTGCAGAACCACTCACATCCCTTAGATGTGAATGGACTTTGTGAATGACCAGGGGCTGCAACCACAGTAGTACCTGTGATCACCTCCCATCCTGTCCTTCTTGCACTTTTTTTTCTTCTTGGTTTTCAAATCCACAACCATGACCTAGTTCTTCTGCTCTCAGACCATATTTTGCATCTTCTTTCCCTCCTCTCAGGCTCTGTCTGTTGGAGGGACTAAGGGTCTGAACAAGGTCCTCACTCTTTACCATGGGCCCTCTGCATGCTCATCCTTCTCAGGCTTAGATGGGGACTTTCACACAGCTTCCTTTACATCTTTAGCCTGGACTTCTTGCTGGGACCTAGATTTCCCAGAAGCCTTTATCCTGTGGACATCTTTATATTCTTTCAACAATGAAATGTGCAACCCTGACTCATCCTCTGCCCCTCTTCCTCTCCATCCTGTCTTACACTTCAGTCCCAGGTTCTGGCTGCTTCACTCACACATCTGCCCCTCCCTGAATGAGCCCTTTATTTGTAGAATTTCTAGCACTTGTCTACTATTCTCGTCCCTGTTACAATCTCCTTCATTACATTCCTTCAAAATACACCATATCTTCCTTGTGCCCATGGAACCAAGAGCAAACTTCATGCTTGGACTCACGTCACCCACATCTCCACATGGTCTCCAGACTGAGGTAAGATCCCTTAGTTTAGGGCTTTGAAGCCCAGTGTAAATCCCTCTGAGGGATTCATATGGGATTGCCTCTTCTTACCCAGATGTTCACACCACTCCATACCTGGCCAGTTCACTGTCACCCACAGTGTTCTTGGTCCCTAACTATCTAACTAAGTTATAAGCCTTTGGGGAAAAGGTGCCATATATTCCACAGATCTTTCATGTCTAGCAGGGACAGGAAACTTTGGGGCATATTTTGAGGTTGACTGATATTTTTGGGGTTGCCAATTATGCCTAAACAATAGCAAGTGCTACAAAACTGACAGCAGACATTACCAATAGCATTCTAGGCTTAAGAACTCTTTGAGCAGTTACTGCCCTGTCCTGCTATGAAGGGTAGTATATTAGGGTTCTCCAGAGAAAAAGTCTGTCTGTCTGTCTTTCTATTTAGAGAGAAACAGATTTATTTTAAGGAATTGGCTTATGTGATTGTGGGATCTGGCAAGTCTAAAGTCTATAGGACAGACCCTCAGGCTGGAAATTCAGGGAAGAGCTGATGATGTGGTCTTTTTTTTTTTTTTTTAATCAGTTTATTTTCTATTTTTTAACTTTACAATATTGTATTTGTTTTGCCATATATTGACATGAATCCATAGGTATACATGTTTTCCCCTTCTAGAACTCCCCTTCCACCTCCCTCCCCATCCCTCTTGAGTTGGAATTCTGCAGGGAGCAGGCTGGCAACTAAGTCAGGGTTCCTCTGCTGCGGTCTCAAGGAGAACGCCTTCTTTTATAGGAAACCTCAGTCTTTGTCTTAAGACCTTCAAGTGATTGCCTAAGACCCACCTATATTATGGAATGTAATTAGTCTACTAAATCAAATGCTAATCACATCTAAAAAATACTTCACAGCAACACATGGACTGGTTTTTGACCAAGAAAATGGGACTATATAGCCTGGCTAAGATGACAGATACAATTAACCATTTTAGGAAATTTTGGGAACCTGCAGGTTGCTTGAAGGTGCATCGTATATCTTCCTTTCGGTTTGGACAAGACTTTAGGACACCTATCAGAGGGAACAGACTGAGTTTCTAGGCCTGCAGCTTATCACCCTGAGGACCAGAGCACCGGCCCCTGATGAATGATGTGTCCCAATTTCTTTGTCCATAAAAGGTGACAACTGAGTTTCCTTTAGCTCTAATGTTCTACCCTGAGCATCACATAGGGTCTTCATCTGGAAAATGGAAGTATTAACAACTAATACAGCCAAAGTTGACTGTGTACCAGGCACTGTCGAACATGCTTTATGCAGAATAACCAATTGAATCCTCCCAACAATCCAATTAGATAGCAGCTGTTTCAGTTCCCATTTTACAGATGAGGAAACTGAGGTATAGAGAGATTAAATAACTTTGGACAAAGTCAAACAGCTAGTCAGTGGCAGGCTTTGAATCCATGCAGCCTGGATTGTGAGTCTAAGCTTTAAACACCACATAAGATGCTGTCTATCAGCCTACCTCACAGTGCTGTGGTACAGGATGAATGGCGTAAAGGATTTGCAAACATTCTGTGCACACTGAAGACCTATATGGCCCTGAGGTATCATTACTATTAATGCTTTGTCTCTTGGGTACTTCCATAAGCAGTCCATTTGGGATGGAGTCTCATAACTGAACTCCATCTGGCAGCCCCTAGCACATTGTCAAGAACACAGCAAGCTCAGTCGATGGCAGTGAACACAAGGGCAGTGGAATGAATCACAGATGTGCAAACAAACCACCGATTGATGAGATCTCAGTCTTAATTCCATTCCCAGGTGAGTGTGGATGGAAGGAGGTGGCCTTGAGCTTCTCTTATCTTTATGGAAAAAATCAGAAGAACATCTCCCAGCAGGGCATATTTACCTCTTTATGCCCCTTTATCAAGTTCTTGGAAAATAAATCACTCCCTGTGTTTTCTTTTTTTCCAGGCACAAACACTCAAGGTAGGTCAGGCCATAGACCCTCTTATGACAGGAACCTCGAGTGCTGTTGGAGCTACTGGGCATGAGAGTGTGTGACCATCCAGTTGCTGCCACTCCAAGAGAGGAGATGAGGGATCTACTGTTAGGGCCACCATGGCCCTTACACCTCCAAGACCACCATGAGGAGCCTGTTCCTGGATTGGCAGACCCTCAATTTCAGGCCTTATTCTGGCCCAGTGGGTACCTTGGTGCTTGAAGAGGTCAAGGAGAGGTCAGGGGATTTTGGAGGCCTTTGTTTGCTGATTCTCTCTGCTCTGGTTTCTCTGTCTGCTTTTCACTATCATTTCTATCTGCCAGGTGATGCCCCTCCAAGCTTGCGCCCAGCCTCAGTGGTACTCTCTAATGAAAGGGAAAGTTCCTGGAGGCATGGGCTGTTGCTGTGACATTCTAGCTCAGTCAGGCTCTTCACCATCTCTTGCATCTTCCCCACCTCTGTGTGCTGATATGGTTGGCTGAGGAACAGTATGTCCAGGATACAGACAATGTTGCTTGTGACTAGGGTAGGCCTCTATGCCATGTGCAGTGGTCCAGGCTTCCAGATGCAGTGCTCATCTCAACAGCTTTGGTTTCCATATCCACTCGCTCCTTGCTCCTAGTAGACAAGACCCTAGAAACTCACCTGGGCCCCAAGAGATAGATCATAATTTTCCTCATTTCTTAATTCCTGAGGCACTTTTGACTGCTAGTGCCAGAGATCACTAGTCATCTGCTCAACATCTGTGTTCTTCTTTTTAAATTTAATTTTATCTTATATTAGAGTATAGTTGATTTACAATGTTATGTTAGTTTCAGGTAGAAGGTGAAATGATTTGATTATACATATACCGAATATGTATATCCACTCTTTTTCAGCTTCTTTTCCCATATAGGTTATTATAGAATATTGAGTAGAGTTCCCTGTGCTATGCAGTAGGTCCTTGTTGGTTATTTTAAATATAGCTGTGTGTACATGTCAATCCCAAACTCCCAATCTGTTCCTCCCCATCCCCTCCCCCTTCCCACCCCAGTAACCATAAGTTTGTTCACTAAGTCAGGGAGTCTGTTTCTGTTTTGTTAAGTTCATTTGTATCATATTTTTAAATTCAACATATAAACAGTATCATATGGTATTTGTCTTTCTCTGTCTGACTTACTTAACTTAGAATGATAATCTCTAGGTCTATCCATGTTGCTGCTGGCATTGTTTCATTCATTTTTATTCCTGTGTATGTACCATATCTTCTTTACCCATTCCTCCAGTCATCGGACATTTAGGTTGCTTCCACATCTTGGCTATTGTAAATATTAATTTTTTTCGTGCTCTTCTTTTTTCCCTTACTGATAGATCCTTGATTAGTGCAGGACAGCAATGTGTCTAATTAGACAGGTCATCTGAAGTAGAGGTGACCATAGGACCCAGTTCTTGTTGATGGAATGTAAACAGAATCCACTGCCTTCAAGAGAGCTATTTTATTCTGACCAATGGGGCCAACAATTGACTTTTTCCCTTTGCCCTTCCCCTTATTTCTGCCTGGAACATGGAGGTTGCACTGCTCCTTGTGACTGTGAAGAACTGGAAAAGAAGGGAGGTGGAAGGAGCTTGAGTTCTTGAACATTTCTTCAAGCTGTCACAGCAGCATTGGATTGTCTCCTTTTGGACTCTTGTTGCCTGCTAGAGGGTAACCTCATTGCATGTAGCCAAATGTAATCCAGACTGATACAACCACTTAAGAAGGAGAGTTTAAGAAAAGTTCTCATCTTTTTTGATCACGTGTGTGAGCCAGGTTGCTTCATTTGCATTTGGCTCTGTGCAACCCTGTGGACTGTAGCCCACCAGGCTCCTCTGTCCGTGGGATTCTTCAGGCAAGAAAACTGGAGTGGGTTGCCATGCCCTCCTCCAGGGGGATCTTCCTGACCCAGGGATCAAACCAATGTCTCTTAGGTCTCCTGCATTGACAGGCAGGTTCTTTACCTGCCTAGCACCACCTGAACTAGCACCACCTGGAAAGCCCCTTCTTGAAAATAGTGATGAATTTCTTGCCTATCTTCCCTTTGCTGATTCTTTGTCTTCCCATCATACTGTCTTCCCACCGCCATTGACCAAACCAAGCCACCCCTAAAGCCACCCCTAAAGCCCTGGTGGCTCAGTGGTAAAGAATCTGCCTGATCAAGGGTTTGATCCTTGGGTCAGGAAGATCCCCTGGAGATGGAAAGGGCAACCCACTCCAGTATTCTTGTGGGAAAAGCCCATGGACAGAGGAGCCTGGCAGGGTACAGTCCATAAGTTGCAAAAAGAGTCAGACATGACTTAGTGACTAAAGCAACGAAGACAAAAGCCAGTTCAGGTAGGCTGCTGTTGTTACCTTTTCTGGGCTTTAATGGTTAGCTCTAATCTAGGAGATGATTCATTGTGATTCAAGCATGTCAGAGATGACTACATTCTGTGGTGAAAAATAGCATCTAAGTCCCATGAAAGCCAAGAAACTCTACACAGTTTGTCTGGCTCCCTTGCTCTACCTGGTAATGGAAAAGCCAACAAAGGGCCTAATTTTATTAGCTAAATTTTAAATTTTGAAGACATCTTTTCCATGTCACTCTCCCATAGCTTGCATCCTGGATTTAATTATACATTTCTGGCCAACCAAGGACAGAAATGGCAAATATCTTTTTTTTCCTTTGACACCATGCTGCATTCTCCCGCCTGTGGGAAGTCATGACTTGATCCACATTATTCTTAATTTGTTCATTTTGAGCCCAAAGAACTTCAAAATCTGGGTAGAAATCTTGTTCAAGGAAGCCATTCTTACATCTCTGAATTGGTTTGCAAAACAAACACTTGAGTGCAGGTTTCTGTGCTTCTTCTAAAGGGTCTTGGGGCTTCTTTAGGTCTGGAATTCAAGGATGCTAAGCTTTTGGGGCACCCACATTACTTCATTTGGGATAAGACTGAGACAATGTTGCTCAGGCAGACCAAAGGAAATGAGGGGATAATGATATTTTCTTTTCCAACTGCCCCTTTTAATCTTTGTATCTAATCCTGCTAAACCCTCAAATGAAAGCGCCTGTGTCCACTGTCCTGAGCCGAGGTAGGGAGATGAGTGGGATGGAGCAGAGGGGAAGCTCATCAGAGACAGCACTTTCTGAAGATCAGCAAAAGGGAAGTGTGACAGCCAACTTCTTGGAAGGGGATGGCAAAACTGTAATTAAATTTTCTGATCTTGTTAGCCAATTTCTTCACTCACTGCCCCTGAACCAGAGAACAGGGAGGGAGGAAGGACACTGTTGCATCAGTGGCGGCGGGGAGGGAAATGAGCTTTTCACGGATTATTGGGTTAGTTCCACTTCTCCCACTTTTTAATTTATTTGTCTGCATGTTCTCCAGAGCTGAAAAGGCTCCAAGTCCTTTTCCATTTTCTTTTAATTAGATCTGATTTGGGAGTCTGAAAACTTGGAGGTGCTCAGGTTACAATAGGAGGATGACAACAGTTGGAAGGCCTGCTCCCTGCTAGATCTTTCTGAACTCTTGTTTTGTTTTTTTTTTTGTTCTTTCAGAATTTAAGGTTCCCAGTGTTGAGTTTCTCTTTTCTTTGCATTTCTTTCTTTCTTGTTTCTTGAACACTTACAGTACTGTTTGTATTGTTTATCACCTTATCCCATTTTGCCATCTTACAGGTAAAAATCATGAACATTCTCATGAGTTTCAAAAGGAAAGCATGCATTTATTTTTACAGTTCTTGCCTTTTTATTCCTTTTTTGGATAATGGAACGCAGACCAAGAAAGCTGGTTGTGGTCCCCTGGGTGTTTAGGAGGAGTAATTCTGACTCTACATACTCTCTTCTTTGAAGCACAAAGAAAGAAAGAAACTGGCCAGAAAAAAAGAGCCAAATGTGGTCATGGTGGATAACATGGTTTATCATTTAAAACCACTAGAGACTACATCCTGGGGTTAAGAGCATCTAAGACCCCAGGTGAGAAAGCTAAACATAGAATACTTGATGGCTTATAACGTAGCAAGAATCCATCTCTATTCTGCAGCCTCATTTTACAGGTCTCCCAGGAAAGAGGCACCCTCTAAAGTTCCTCCTGGTGGCTCAGAATTTATGATGCTACAGGGCATGTTGGGATGGTCTAACTTAACATTGAGACTACAGAATATATGCAAAGTGCATGTTGGGAATCCAGATTTGGGTCCTTCAAATTGATGGGCAGTCACCTTCCAGAGAAGCTGAAATTGAGGTTCCAAAGAGTCCTGTATGACCGCCAACTGGGAGCAACAAGACATTTGTATTCAGCGATTGTGGACCAAGGAAAATGACTCCAATATGAGCCCACAGTGAAACTTACAAAGGCTGAAGCTGAATTTGGGTTTTGTTTTGAAGTCAAGCTACTTCGTACATTGACAACCTAAAGAAGCTGCTCCAGGATTTGTAGAGCATGGATGTGATTAAAAACAAATATCTTTTTACAGATACTTCATGGGCTCCTGAGATACCCAGAGAGTCCAGCTGGCATTCCTTATAAACTGTCATGAAAATGAGAACATGTCACATAAGAGGACAGCATGCAGTTCAGCTCTGGATCCACCAGCCTAGCACAGGCCTGGCACATGTTGAAGGAAGGCTGTTCCTAGGGAATCTGGAGGGACACAGATGGCCTATGGAAGACAAAGCATTTGCTTTGCACCTAGAGGGATGGACCAAGTTGAAATTTGAGGATGTGAGGAAGGAGGAAAGGCATTTTTAGCAGAAGGAAATTTGTAAGTGATAGCATGAAAGGAGATAAATATGATGGATGTATGAGGAATAGAAAGAAAGTTAGCTTGGGGAACAAAAGGGTACAATGATGGGCTGCAGTTGGGGAAGGCCTGGAAAGGGAGTTTGGAGCTGAATCACAGGGGCCCACCAATGTGTTACTTGTAATTGTGCTTTATTGCCTCTGTAGGAAGTGTGGACACAGAGGGCTGTTGAGCAGGAGAGGATGGTAATAGAGCTTGAGGAAGAATAAACTCTCTGAGCCTCAGTTTCTTTGTAAAATGAGGGTGCTGGTCAAATTTTTCTCTCAGATTCTTTTCTCTAAGCTTCATCTCAACTGCTACAGAAAGAGAGAGCACATAACTTACAAATTCTGGCCATCTCTCTTCCAGGCAATTCTCTCTTCAGAATGAGGAGTAGGGGAGAGGGGCGACCATCATTGAGAGAGAGAGGGAGGGAGGGAGAGATTTAAAAACAAAAGGGTTCTAGAATCCACAGATCATAGACTCATCAAGGACAAAAATCGTTTAAAAATTCTATGGATAATACATGCTTAATTATTATTATTGGCGTTGTTATCTTCATTGTTGATAAAAGTGATGCTGCTGAAGCTCTCTTGCTGAAAGAAAGCAAAAGGAATTCTGGTATTTTGAAGTAAACTTTTGGAGAGCTGTCGGAGTTAGAAAACAGTTGGGAAACAGATCTTCTGAAACTTCAGTCCACAGGAACATCTGACGCGGTTTGGTGAAGACGCACATAAAATAACATACCAGCACACACCGCTAGTCAAACCCCACACTCTCCTACCTCACTGAAGCTGCCACTGCAGCTTCTCCTGGCTGCCTTGGCCTCAGTCTGCTCTCCATCTGCCCTCTCCTCCCTGAAAGAGAGGAAATGACAGAAAAACCTCTCTGTCTCCCCTTGAATCACAGAATCATAGCATTTTAAGGCTAAGAGGAAACTTTGGAGGGCCTTAACACTATTTTACAAATAACAAAATATTCCTATGAATTCAAACTATGCTAAGAAAACTGGGACAGTGAGACACATATAGGTGGGTTATGTAACCAATGTGTGAGGCAGGAATAATGTCCAGATTCTTGCCTGGGAAATCCCATGGACAGAGTAGCCTGGAGGGCTATAGTCCATGGGGTCACAAAGAGTTGGACACAACTTAACGACTAAGCAACAACAAATTCATAATGATGGCTAAAGCTTCCCCAAAGTGTTTTTCTGTGTGATGCTGACCCTAACTTCCCACAACCTCTGTGGGTGTAAACGGGTTTTAGGACTGAGAAACTGAGCAGATCTGAGACTCTGGCGTGAGCTGAGGTGAAAGATTACTGGAGTGGCTGGCAGACATTCACTTTTTAAAAAAAATTAATTTACATATTTTAGTTGGAGGCTGATTACTCTACAATATTGTAGTGGTTTTTGCCATACATTGACATGAATCAGCCATGGGTTTACATGTGTTCCCCATCCTGAACCCCCCTCCCACCTCCTTCCCCATCCCATCCCTCTGGGTCATCCCATTGCCCCAGCCCTGAGCATTTGTCTCATGCATTGAACCTGGAGTGGTGTTCTGTTTCACATATGATAATATACATGTCTCAATGCTATTCTCTCAGAACGTCCCACCCTCACCTTCTCCCTCCGAGTCCATAAGACTGTTCTATGCATCTGTGTCTCTTATTCTGTCTCGCATATAGGGTTATTGTTACCATCTTTCAAATTCCATACATATGCATTAGTATACTGTATTGGTGTTTTTCTTTCTGTTTACTTCACTCTGTATAGTGGGCTCCAGTTTCATCCATCTCAATAGAATTGATTCAAATGTATTCTTGTTAATGGCTGAGTAATATTCCATTGCGTATATGTACCATGGCTTCCTTATCCATTCGTCTGCTGATGGGCATCTAGGCTGCTTCCATGTCCTGGCTATTATAAACAGTGCTGCGATGAACATTGGGGTACATGTGTCTCTTTCAATTCTGGTTTTCTCAGTGTGTATGCCCAGCAGTGGGATTGCTGGGTCATATGGCAGTTCTATTTCCAGTTTTTTGAGGAATCTCCACACTATTCTCCATAGTGGCTGTACTAGTTTGCATTCCCACCAACAGTGTAAGAGGGTTCCCTTTTCTCCACACCCTCTCCAGTATTTATTGCTTGTAGACTTTTGGATAGCAGCCATTCTGATGGGCGTGAAATTGTACCTCATTGTGGTTTTGATTTGCATTTCTCTGATAATGAGTGATGTTGAGCATCTTTTCATGTGTTTGTTAGCCATCTGCATGTCTTCTTGGAGAAATGTCTGTTTAGTTCTTTGGCCCATTTTTTGATTGGGTCATTTATTTTTCTGGAATTGAGCTGCAGGTGTTGCTTGTATATTTTTGAGGTTAATTCTTTGTCCGTTGCTTCGTTTGCTATTATTTTCTCCCATTCTGAAGGCTGTCTTTTCACCTTGCTTATTGTTTCCTTTGTTGTGCAAAAGCTTTTAAGTTTAATTAGGTCCCATTTGTTTATTTTTGCTTTAATTTCCAATATTCTGGGAGGTGGGTCATAGAGGATCCTGCTGTGATTTATGTCGGAGAGTGTTTTGCCTATGTTTTCCTCTAGGAGTTTTATAGTTTCTGGTCTTAAATTTAGATCTTTAATCCATTTTGAGTTTATTTTTGTATATGGTGTTAGAAAGTGTTCTAGTTTCATTCTTTTACAAGTGGTTGACCAGTTTTCCCAGCACCACTTGTTAAAGAGATTGTCTTTTCTCCATTGTATATTCTTGCCTCTTTTGTCAAAGATAAGGTGTCCATACGTGTGTGGATTTATCTCTGGGCTTTCTATTTTGTTCCATTGATCTATATTTCTGTCCTTGTGCCAGTACCATACTGTCTTGATGACTGTGGCTTTGTAGTAGAGCCTGAAGTCAGGCAGGTTGATTCCTCCAGTTCCATTCTTCTTTCTCAAGATTGCTTTGGCTATTCGAGGTTTTTTGTATTTCCATACAAATTGTGAAATTGTTTGTTCTAGTTCTCTGAAAAATACCGTTGGTAGCTTGATAGGGATTGCATTGAATCTATAGATTGCTTCGGGTAGTATACTCATTTTCACTATATTGATTCTTCCAACCCATGAACACCATATATTTCTCAGAGAAAACTATAAAACACTGATGAAAGAAATCAAAGAGGACACACATTCACTTTAATCTGTCCAATTCCATGTGGTCACCGTTAGGCCTGGACTACTGTGAGAGCAATGAACTTGAAGGATAGTCTCATGGCCTTCTCTCAGAGCACTGAGCTCCTCAGATGGCTTCACTGGTTTTACCCCCATTGCTCTGCCTGCCCTAGAATTTGTCTGCCCCTTCAGGACAAAGATCAGGGAGGAAATGGCCAGAATCTTCAGCCCCATCAGCCCTGGAAACGGAGAGATAATTGGACAGAGCCCCAGGGCCACCTGCCCATGGTTGCAGCCCTTCACAAACATCAGCCCAAAAACAGTAGAGAAAAACCCTTTGAAACCAAAGTGTGTAGGTATTTCTGATTGTGGATATCAATCACCTACTATGGACATTAAGCTGAATAAAAGCACGAATAAAAACAGCAATGATTTTTGAATAAATATTAAATATGTAGCTTCAGATTTCAGATTGACATTTCACAATGGCAGGGCTCAAACACCCCAGAGCTAATAAAGACACATCGTGCTTTCATTAGAGCAGATATTAGGATGAAAGTACAGCTTCGACACATCTTTATACAGTGAAATATAGTATGAGCAGTTCTTTCATTAGGGATGGGAAAATCAAATTTTAAAACCAATGTCTACTTAGAAGTTTTTCTACTGATCATCAATTCAGCACTCATTTCCAATATTAATAACTCAGCTAAGCACCTGGCAGGAGGCTTTTCTCTGCTGAGTTAATAAATTTTTCTGTGAGCCTTCGTTTGATTGATTACCTCATCATAAGGGTGACCACATGAGAAGTTGCCCTGGAAACATGATTCTCTGAAGCAACAGTTAAAGAACAAAGAATTACTGAGAACGAATAAGTTCTATTTAAAATTGTTTATGACTATTCTAAGAAAAGTGGGATCAAAATAGATATAGGAGAAGTGGGATTGTTGACAGAATTTAAACCCCCCCCCAAAAAAAATGGAAGGCTTTTTGCATAATATATATGCACTTTTGGGGGAATATTTTGACCTTAAAAATTCCTAAAGAGTTTCCTTATCCAGCAGGAAAAATAGTTAAAATAAATAAATATCAGCAGCAAAATCAAAGGTAAAATAGATCAGCTTTGTTTTCCACTCAAACCTATGGGTTTGAGGCTGAAAATGACTCCAAGGATCAGCTTCCTAAAGGGAGGAAGGGGCTGCTGAGCTGGGGATGTCCCGTAGAGGACACCTGCATTTGTTCTTAGGAAGTCAGTGAAGGCAACAGACTCTAGGAATGTTCCTGTTGGGCAGAAAATTAACATTACACCTTTCCCCACCCCCTCCCTCAAACCTCCCCAGTTATACTATAAAGAGACCAGCTACATAGTTTACAAAGGCTCCCAGAATGAAACTGTAAGCAGGACTCCCTTATTAAAAAATTATTGATAATTTCAAGAAGGCAACACAGAGCATTAAGCCAAGCATGGGGCCCTGTGTTACTGCCCATGAAGCCAGTATAACTGTAAAGAAGGCAAGAACCACAGTGGCTCTGAGTTGTCCTCCACTAGACCTCCTTACTCTTCTTACTTGTTACTACTAACCCTTAGGCACCAAAGAGGTTGAGCAAAGGGAAAAGAGGGGAAAAGCTCATGCAGATATCATATGATACCCTGCTTTGTCCTCAGTTATCCTTTAGTCAGCTATGCATGCAGGGGTCTCCTATGACCCCAAGATCCTTTTCTTATACATGTGATTTCAAACACTGAATGCATACAGTGCCAAGCCTTATGCCAGGCACCAGAAACACAAAGATAAACAGAACAAGATATTCATCCTTGAGATGAGAGAACTTGACTTTTATCTGAGAAGTGGCATAGTTATATTTTATGCATGAAAGTAGGGGAATGTGAGTTGTGTCATATTCAGATAGAATAAAATATCAGCTCAGTTGACATGAGTTTATCATTTTTCAGGGAGGAAGAACAAATGAAAAGGTACCAACTCTTTAGTAAAAGAGCTGTCTTTATTTCTCAATGATTTGGGATGGGCACGGAAAGGTGAATTGATCTTAACAGGTCAAGAATAGGACCTGCAGAAGGAGGTGGGCTCTGCTGGGGAAGGGGCTCAGTGATTTCCTAGAACTTGACTCCTACCAGTTCTGCACAATGCCATTTGTGAAACAATGGCCACCAAGTGGGCTCTTTGGGATGACCTCCTACAGGGTGGGGAAGCATATGGGGAGGGTGGTTTTGTGTACACAGGCCTGTACAGAGAAATGGCGCAGTCAATTTTATCACAGTCTGTGTCTTATCAGACAAGTCTCAGAAGGGAAAGTGAGTCCATTTAATACCCGTAATCATGGCCACAGTTGCTTTCTCCTCAAAAAAGCTTTCCTGACAAAGGAATGCTTCTCTAGGTCCATGAGGAATTAATCTTATAGTTTCTGGCTCCCAAACAATGTTTTTTTTGTTTGTTTTGTTTTTTGCTTTGAATTTAATTGTGACAGACTTTTTCTTTCCCCGTCTGTGAATCTTAACTAGAACAGAGCAGATTTTTTTTGGATATGGTTGAAAACATTCTGATTTTCATCATTTCTGTAAATATTTTGAAGGTAGGTGAAGACAATCTTTAAAGACTGCTCTTAGCAATATTTTTTTCTCAAACTGTGTTTACACCATATTAAACTAAAGAAACATTCTAAGGACAAAAGATGTTGGTTTTTCCATGTGAATAATGTCAAATAAATGGCTAAATGGCTAGTTGGAATATAGCACGTGGGATTGGTTTGCTGCCTGACCTGAATTTGTTGGGGATTCCAGCAGGAAACTCATTCCTTCTTCCATGGCGTGTTACAATGTGACATGCAGATTTGGTCTTAGATGAAATTTGGGATAAATTCATACTCTTTTTTAGGTCGCTCTTCAATGAAAACATGTCTTCTGACCAGTTTTAGTCTTAAGGAAATATTCATTTCAGTAATTAAAATGGCCCATTCAGTACAACAATCATGTTAACTCTTACTGACTTGAAAACATCTCCCCTCTGTGGATATTCCCAGGCTTCTTTGAGCTGGGGAGCCTGGCGTGGGGTTGGGGATGTCACCTCTTTCTTCTCTCTGGTTGTTGGGTTTTTATTGTACTGTGATTACTTGGATTGGCTACTGATCACAATTCTGCATTTCCTCCTTCTGCCATGTGTTCCTTCAGGGTTTTAGAATAGCAATGAGGCCTTTGCTTCCCTGTTGATCTTGGATTTAACAATGGAACAATAGTAGTTATGACACAAGCAGGGCTTGATAGGTGCCTGAATGATTGGTTGCACTTTTGTGATCACAGGGATAAGGCTGTGCCTTGGCAGTCCACTGTCCCTGTAGCCAGAGTGCAGGTAGATCTCATGAATGATAGCTTAGCCCAGTACAGCCCCTACTGTGGTTATTAGGGTTATTAGCTGACTTTTTTTTTCCTATACGAACTGAGGTAATCAAGGACTTCAAAATTACAGTTTGTGAGTAAAGAGGATCACTAGGAGCTTCCTAGCTTTGAAAACTCTTCTGGATAACTCAAATGATGCTAATTGCACTTCTCATTGGATTTTAATTCAGAACTCAGAACTGGAGAGATGGAAGGTGTACAGCCTACCTGTGGTTAGTACTACTACTCTAAAGGTTTATGTGTTTTATCTGTGGGCTCTTAATTTATTTCCAGGACATGCATTAAGTGCCTGAGTTGGATATTGTCCCTTCGCCCCTTCAAATCCACTCTCCATTCTTTTCAGTCTTGCTCTTGATGCAGGGAGGGTGACCTGGATGTGCTGTATCAACTCAGCTCCCCTGTCATTTGGCTGTCAATTGTGTTCAGACAGTGGGGATAACCAGTGGGGGATCCAGGCAGGAGGAGAGTGAGATTGGAATGTTTATTTCCCTGGATTCCTCCCTCTTGAACCCCATCTCTGCACGAAAGACCACAGCTCCTGCCAGGTAGTTCTCTTCACAGAATTACCCTTCCAGTATTCCTGTAATCACCTCCTCCTCCTGCCAGTGCAAACTAAACATTCCCTGCTATTGCTAGTCACAGGCTACCGCATTGTCTCTTATGATTTCTCTGAGCCAGTGTTTCTCAATCTTGGTTGCACATTAGAATCACCTGAGGAGTTCTAAAAAAATTCCAGCCTGATGCCCAGGCTGTGTTCTGGACCAGTGCTGTCCATCAGAAATAGAATTAGAGCTACATATATAATCTTAGATTTTGTAGTAGCTATGCTATTACAAGTAAAAGGAAACATACAATTAATTTCCATATTTTTGTCATTTCGATAAGAAATCATTCTCAAAATTATTACAGAAAATATTTTGCTTTCATTTTTTTCTACTAAGCCTTCAAAACTTGGTGCATAACTTATACTTAAAATACATCTCAGTCTAGACAGTGCAGCTCTACACCAGTTGGATCAGATTCTCTGGGAATGAGACCTGGGCAGCAGTACTATTTAAGACTCTCCAGGATATTGAATGTGTAGCAGAATCAAGAACCACTATCCATACCTTTGTAAATAACCTTTTATTAAACTCTCTTCAAATTGCCTCATTGGAGAACACCGTCTACTTGATGTTTATGCTCAGCCCTGGCTGGGACTATGAAGGGAATTTAGGCAGATTGCTTGCCTTGTGGGAGCATCCAGTGTTGAGCAGAAGACACCCAGGTCAGCAGGCCATTATTCTGTGAGGAGTAGGCCTGGATGACCCTGTGGGAAAATCTGTTGTGCCTTTAGAACACCAAGAGATGGGCTATCAACAAAGTGAGAAAGTGGGGAAAATGCAAATTGCATTGGCATTCCTTGCACTTTATTTTTTGAATCATATATTGTGTGTGGATGTGTGCAGAGGAGGGCAGCAGGCTGGATACCGTAATCATTTTAGTGTCTAAATCCTCTGACAGCTGCCAGAGCTCTGGAGAAGAGAAGCCATGGGAACTTGGAAGAGGGAGAGAACCTTGTCTCTATTTTCTGGTTCACACTGGTCATCAGTCAATTTGGGTCCATGGATTTCTTTCCATTCCTCTTGGCCACTGTGCCTCAATTGTCTCCAACACAGAACCCCCCCACCCTTCCCCACAATCTTGCTGTGCTTTCTGGCTTATCTATTTCCTAAAAATCACTCTGAGTTCTCCCAATCTCTTAGGTCAGTTATTTTCATCCTGGCTTGCTGGATCACCTCTGGGCATTGATCTTGGTTGCTGAGCATCATGTGTGTCAAAGCTAAAGTGACTTGTTGGGGAGATCTATTTATCAAGGTTTGCTGGGAACTTTCCTGGTTTTAGTACTGACAGTCCCATGTCCAAGGCATCTCATCAGTCCTGGGTGAGCTGGGATACTTGGTCACCCTATAAGGCACCTACTTCCTGGCTACTCTGTCCTGCTTCTCCCGTTGAAGTCAGAAGGACACAAGGATGCTGGGGCAGCAAGCATGGAACAGAGGCCCCAGTGTAGCTTGAGAATGAAACCCAGATAGCAGATGCCAGAGCTGAAAGGTAGCACAACCCAAGCAAGAAAGCATGATTTGAGTGCCTGGGTCAAGATGGGCCTATAGCCAGACCCACACAACTGTACTGTGTGACCCATACTCTCTCTTTTTGTTTCAGTCCCTTTGAGCTGGTTTTTCTACAATGGCCCTGCCTGATACATAGAACAGCCTTCTGGTTCTGATTGGTGCTCCCAAGTCTCTGCTTATAGGAAAAGAATGCTGATCTGAATGTCTGGACAGCTGGTTACATGTTCTGTGTAAAGGAATTGATCAGCCTTTTGTTGGTAAGAACTGAGGCTTTTGTGAGTTGATAGGTGTCATCCCAGCCTAAGATTACCTTTGCAGTGCTGACAAGATTGAAGTTCCGGTCCTAGAAACAAGGTGCAGACTCTGGGATGTGGGAATTAATTCAGACCCATGGATGCGTGGCACAATGGGAGGCCTTGAGTGGCCTTCTCTGTAGGCACTGGCACCTGGACTACACAGATGGTGTGTAGACGGAGGCCAGGTTGCCTGTGTTAGTCTCATCTGGGAAGATGTGTAGCAGATTGATTGCAAAAATGTCCCCAGTTTTCATCCCTCCCAACACCCACACTTCCTGCAGTGGGACTTTGGGCTTCTTCCATGAAGATTCTGATGAGGAGGCAAGTTACATGTTACATTAAGCTGGTTACACGAGTCCCTTCCCTTTCTCTATGAATCTAGACTGGCCTTATGGCTTGCTTTGACAAATAGACTGAGGTGGAAGTGACAGTGTACCTGTTCCAAGCTTAAGCCTTAAGGAGTCTTGCTTGCTTTTGCTCTCTCTCAGAACCCTAAACGAGCCCAGGCCAGCCTGTTGGAAGAGGAGAGACTATGTGGATGGGAGCTCAGTTGTCCCAGTCAACGTCGTCATAGACCAGCCTTAGCCAGCCCATCCCCCTCAAATGAGAGGGCCCAGCTTACATCAGTAGAACCACCTACCCAAACTACAGATGACCACAGATGAATGAACGAGCAAGGCTGAGACCAGCTGGCCTGTAGATTAATAAGAAATAGTAAATGCTTACTACTTTAAGCCACTGGGTTTTGGGTGCTTTGTTATATAGTAATAGCTAACTAATATTACTTGCTAAAAACTTTCATTCCCAGGTTCTATCATCTTGAGATTCTAATTGCATTAGCCTGGGATGGGACTTTTGAATCTGTATTTTTTTAAAAAATTTCAATGCTATTGTTTCAGAGCTTCCCCAAGCTCTGGAAGCAATTACAAACACACCTTCTGCCTGCAAGTGTGATGTTATATCTATATCTCTATGTATATATCCCTAATGTTTTCAGTCAGCCTTTCAATAACTCATCCTGGACACTGTTTTCTAAACGATTGGTAAGCTTCAGTAGTGGCAGCCTTCTCTGGTGAGGAGGTCCTGTGATGTGGGTGGGAAGGCAGCTCGGGAATCCCTGCAGACATCGAGGAAGTAAAAAAGCATCAAGGTTTCTGGACACTCAATTTGAACTCTATTAAGTGAAACATGGACCGTCGGAGTGATGTGTTTGTTCTGGATTCAGCTGCACTCTGCTCAGAGAATGGCCTGTGGGGCCATATCTGTCACAGGCAGGCAGGTGTCTGGTTTGAGACAGAGGACTCCTTCCAGCATGTTTGAGGCAGCCAGTTTTGTAATTGAAGGTGAGCCTGACTGGAGCACTTCTGGACTCTGGAGGGAGGCCACTCAGCCCGACTTTTGCATGAGTTCATCGTCCACAGCGCATCTGCCTTCCTGCACACTGGCAGGACTGGTGTCATTTTGGCCCTTCCATTAGGCTCCATTGGGAGTGGTGGGATGATGTCCCGGTCTCCCACATCTTTACAATGACAAACCAAACTCAAGCTCTACTTCACAGAGGCTAGCTGCCTGTCTTTCCAAGTGGTTTAGTCATCCTGAGACTGTTCTGACCACGAAACAGTTGTTTACACATTTATTGGAGGAACACTGCACAGATGATCCATGAGTGGTGTTAAAAAAAAAAAAAATCACTATTATTTCAGCATTGATCTAGAAGCATCAGTGAATGCAATTTAAAAAAAAGTATTAACATTAGAAAGGCTAAAACAAAATTTTCATTGTATGCAGTTGATACTATCATATACAAACCAAATGAATTTGTGGGAAAGTATTAGAAATAATAAAAGAATAATAAGATGGCTAGTTATAAAATCAATATATAAAGATCAATATCAATTGATTAATATCTTTTCCTTTTATTGTGAAATGTATTATATATACAAAGTGTATGTATGCATATATATAATTTAAAATATATACATTATTTAAAAATAAGGAAGTAACCAATATTCTCTGATCACATCCCCTTCTTCATTCCAGAAATATCCATTGTTAATCATTTCCTTCCTTTGTTACAATTTTGCTACAATTATATGTGTCCCTAATTAATATACTGTTAGCTTTGCTATTTTTGATTAGTTTCTTCTACTTGCTATTATATTTCTGAATCATCCCTGCTGATCATGTGCTGTGCTTAGCTGCTCAGTCTTGTCTGACTCTTTGTAACCCCATGGGCTGTAGCCTGCCAGGCTCCTCTGTCCATGGAATTCTTCAGGCAAGAATACTGGAGTGAGTAGCCATTCCCTTCTCCAGGGGATATTCCCAATCTAGGGATTGAACCCAGGTCTGATCATGTAGCTATAGTTTATTCATTTTCTTTGCCCTGTGGAATTTCATCATGTGAATGTATACCATCCATTTTCTCAAATTCTGAAAGTAAAAAATTTGAACTGATGTTTATGGTGTTTTTTGATCCAATTTATTGTGAAAATTCATGTTTTTGCTTCATCTAGTAGCAAATTTAAATCAGCATTTTTGATTGCCTATATAAATGACTGGATTTTGGGTTTGCCTTTCAACTAGCTGTAACATCTCACTTGTTATTGTTGTTGTTTAGTCCCTAAGCCCTGTCTGACTCTTTTGAGACCCCACAGACTATACCTCGCCAGGTTCCTCTGTCCATGGGATTTCCCAGGCAAAAATACTCGAGTGGATTGCCATTTCCTTTTCCTGGGCATCTTTCTGACCCAGGGATTAAATCAGCATCTCCTGCTTAGCAGGTAGGTTCCTTACCACTGAGCCACCAGGGAAGCCCCATGTTTTTGCTTCAGAAAATGTTTTATATTTGAATTTGGAGTGTTGCATCATATATCTGGGTATCTATGTGTGTGTGTGTGTTTATATATATATATAGACACATACATATATATGTATATATACACACACACATATTCTATTGTCTTTCTAAAATTAAAAAAAAAACTCACTGTATTTTGTATATAAGATTAGTAACTTATATTATAATTTATTCTCCCATTCCCATGTTGGTGGATATTTTTGAATGAATGTCTTTTGGTACATGTGTGTGAGAGTTTCTCTAGGGTATGGATTTAAGAGTGGAGATGCTGGGTCATGACCTATATACACGTTCAGTGTGAAACCCCATTGTCAAAGATGGAAGAGCCAATTCATATGTCTACTGACAGTATATGAGAGTTTCCTTTGCACTATATCCTCACTGGCATCTAGTGCTGTTAGACTGTAAAATTTTCTTCAATCTGTTGAATGAAAATTTGTATAGCCATGTGGTTTACATTTTTATTTCTCTGGTTACTAATGAGGGTGAGCATCTTTCCATGTGCTCATTGACCACTAAGATTTCATCCTTTGTCAAGTGTCTGATACATCGTTTGCTTATTTTCCCATCATTTTTTTGTCTTTTTCTTGTTTATTTGTAAGAGTACTTTATATATTGAATGCACATGTTCTTTATTGGTTATACGTATTACCTTTTTTCTTCTGTTTGTGGGTTCTCTTTTTCTCTTTCTCAGTGCTATCTTTTGGTTAATAAATTTTATTTATTTTAATTTAATTGAATTTAATTTTGTTTTGTTTTCTTTTGTCACCTTAATAAATTAATTCCTAAGCTGAAGTAATAAAGACATTTTTAAAGTTTTATAGTTTAACTTTTCTAGCTGGGATTTTAATTCACTTGGACATAAGTTTCATATATGGTATAAGTTTGGTTTTAATTTCTTTCTTTTTTTTCAATAAAAATAACTGATTTGTTCAGACCTATTTATTGAAAAATTCTTTCCTTTATCCACTGATTTACAGATACTCTCTGTCATAAAGCAAATATACATATATGAATGGCTGTATTTCTGGGTTTCTGAACTGTTTTATTAGCCTAATTTGTCTCTCCCTGCATCAAAACCATGTTGACATAATGACTGTGTTTAAAAATAAATTCTGACTTTGATTTCTCTTTAAGCATGTCTTAGATATTCTTGATTATTTGTACATTTGTATAAACTTTAGAGTCATTTGTGAATTTACATACACACATACAAACATAGTGGGGAGAATTGACATCTCTGTAATACTGAGTCTTCCAAAGTATGAGTAAAATATCTTTCTTAATTACTTTAAATCTTATTTACTATCTTTCCCTAAAGTTTTGGAGAAGGAAATGGCAACCCACTCCAGTGTTCTTGCATGGAGAATCCCAGGGATGGGGAAGCCAGTGGGCTGTCGTCTATGGGGTCGCACAGAGTCGGACACGACTGAAGCGACATAGCAGCAGCAGCAGCAGCAGCAGCATAAAGTTTTATGATATTCAACGTAGAGGCCTTAACACATTTTGTTAGGGACCTGATTTTTTAAAATGCTATTATAAATGTTTAGGGTCATTTAAAAATTTTGATTCCTAACAGTTTATTGCTTGTATCCAGAAATGTAATTGATTTTGTAAATTGTTCTTTAAACAATAGAGTTAATAGATTTGATTTAATTTAGTTGTATTTAGAAACCTTTATCAATAATTCTAGAAGGTGTTATTTTCCTCAAGTGTACACAGAGCACTTAAAAACAATGATACCATGTTCTGGGTTGCAGAACAACTCAGAAATACCAATGACTGTATCATACACACTACATTATGCGCCCACAATTTAAACTTAGGAAAAAAATGTCTGTCTTTGGAAACATAGGACATTTATAAACTGATCAGAGGAATAATGTAAGGGGAAACAAAAACAGTACTACATTGTTTAGAGTGAAACAGTGTTGTAGTGAAAATGCTAGATTTTAATATTAAAATATGACATAATTCAAACAGTACTTAAAGAGAAATTATATAAATATTTAAAAAGATCTTATGTTAGGAAAAGGCCTTCCCAGGTGACACTAGTGGTGAAGAACCTGCCTGCCAATGCAGGAGATGTAAAATACATGGGTTTGATCCCTGGGTTGGGAAGATCCCTGGAGGAGGACATGGCAACCTGGCAGCCCACTCCAGTACTCTTGCCTGGAGAATTCCAAGGACAGAGGAGCCTGGCAGGCTGCAGTACATGGGGTCGCAAAGAGTCGGACACAACTGAAGCGACTGAGCCCCAGCCCATGTTAGAAGAAATGCTTAAGTCAAAGTTCTACAAAGTTAAGGAAAAAAAACAGAATAAACACAAAATAATAGAAAGTAATAAGATAATAAAAAGCAAATTAAAGAAGCAGAAAACAAAACATGAGAAAGAAGATCAACATAGCCAAAAGTTTGTTTTCTGAAATGGATCCAGAAAATTATAAAATACATACACACAAAAACAAATTTAGAATTGAAAACGGAGACAATTTAAAGATATAGCACATATACGAAAAGATAGTAAGATAAGGATGGCTAATGACTATCATATTAAACTACTACAATATTGTAAAGTAATTAGCCCCCAACTAAAATAAATAAATTTATTAAAAAAAAATCTAGAAGATATAATTAAACAAAACAGGATCAATGACAACAGAAACTGCAGATCCAAGTAATGTTATAGGTGAATTCTTATAAATTTTAAGGTAACAGATAAAATTGATTTTGTAAAATTTTCTAGATAACTGAAAACTATGAAACACCTCTTGAATGTTTTTAGTGCTGGGATTTCCATTTAGTTTTTCACTATGGTTTCTAGTCCTCTTCTGAAATTCTCAATTTTGCCTTTTACTTCCTTGAGCATAAGTTATTTTAAAGTACGTGTCTGGTAACCCCAATATTTGTATCCCTTGTTATTCTGTAACGGAAAAATGAGCATAGAGAACAGGGTTAGTCTCCCTGGGTCACTATTTCCCCCTAATTTTCCCCTATTTTATTAATTTCTTAATTCTTTTAATCAGTTTAAAACCATGTTTTGTGTAATTATTAAAGTGTCTTAGGGAAGGATTAATTTGAATTACCTAGTCTATCATTTCAGCAAGTGAAAGTCAGTAAATTCTTACTATTCTGTTTATTTTTTATGATGTACATTTACTTTTTTATAATTAAAAAAATTACATTAAAAAAGTAAGGTTGATTTATATACTGTGACATGGAATGCTTTCTGTGGCAAGAAATACTAAATAAGCCACAGAATAACATGTATATAATAATATCAATACTATTACTTAACATTTAGTGAATGCTTATGATATATTAAGAATTGTTCTAAAAGCTCTAAATTTATTGGATAATTTACTTCTCAAAAAACCCTAGTAGGCAGTTATCATTATTAGCCCCATTTTACATATGAGGAAGCTGAGAGGCTAATGAACTTGCTTCAGATCATGCATATTCTATTGGAAAGTTCTATTGGACCGTATGCTATAGACTCAGAATTTGAGTACAGGCTGCCTCCAGAGGCCATACTGTAAACCTCTGTATTCATTATACATGACATATAGCATACTTCCTCCCGCAAATCCTCCTAAGAATATACCAAACCATTAATAATGGTTTCTTAAGGGCTTTGAAGATGCATGTGATCTTATTTTTTAATTCTTTATCTGGGCTGTCCAATGTGGTAGCTGTAAGGTGCACGTAAGTATTAAACTGTGGCTAACTAAAATTAAATAAATATTAAAATAAATTCCTCAGTCTCAGTAGCTCATTTCTAGTATGCTCAGTAGCCACAGGTGGCTAATGGCTACTCTATTGAACAGCATAGATATAGAACATTTCCATCATTACAGAAAGCTCTATTGGACAGTTGCTCTGTAGGGTTCAATAGTGCTTGAATTTTTTATAATATGTCTGTATTCATGATTTACTTTTGTAATTAAATAAGAAGGATCAATAATATAAAAAGAAAACTGTTTATTCAAAGTGGAAATAGTTTTTAACCCTGCTATTTCACTGTAGTGTTATTTTCTTCTAACTTCCATAGCTGCTCAGAGTATATTTCTCCTGACAATTGCCTTTTTGGTTATTTAAAAGCAATACAGTGACAGGCTCGTTATAATAAAACCATGATGGGTTTCTTGTAAACATAGTGGCATCTATGTAGGGCTACATTCATCTCTTGACTCTTTGGAGGCATTTAAAATGTACGTTGTTTTTAACACCTGTTAACCAAATCATGTGTATTTTAAAAAGGTTTCCTTGGGAGCAAGCTGGCAAAATATTGATAATATATTTTACTAAGAGTCAAGCTCATTGACTGAAAGTTTCTGTTCATTTTAAAGATGTTTAAAATAGGAAAATTTGTTTAAAAAGTATCATTTCTATTTGTGGAATATACAAAGAATTAGAGTACCTTTGGACTAGAAAAAATGCCTTTATTTATCATGAAGAGTCAGAATAGCTTCAGTCTCATCTTCCAAGTCTTACAATAAAGTAAAAACTGTCAATGTTTAGTTTGGACATGACTAAGCATCTAATAGATGAAGTTTTGCCTTGTGGAATACAGAGTACATTGATCTGAGTGGCTACAGGAGGCAGGACTAGAACCAGTGGAGGAGAACCAACTGAAAAATATTTGAACAATTTGAATTCCAACAATGATATGAATTGACACACAGTCTAATGAGCTCCCTTCCCTGTCACCAAAGGAACGCAGGTAGACTTTCAAAGACCCAGGGTTCTGGGCAGAGGATTTTTCTGTTGGAGAGGAAGCTAATAGGATGGCCTTCTGACTGTCACATTCTCAAACCCTATGGCTCTTCCTGCATTGTATACCATAGGATTGTCAACAGTTGTACTTATCACTCAGCGTAGGCTAACTTTTTGACTAACAATAAACAGCCTTCAATCAGTGATTTATAACAACAAAGATTAATGTTTCCATGCACCTGGAGGTCAGTTCCATTGTATGTTAGCTACTGCTCTGCTTCACATTGTCTTCATTTTGGGATCCAGGAAGAAGCAGCAGCTCCTACATGGGACATCACTGATTCTGCAGCAAAATAAATGCAAATATGACTGAACCACAAAATAACTTTGAATCTTCAGCTCTAAAATGTCACATATCCCTTTCACTCAATTTGAATGGACAAGGCAAGTCATGAGGCCAAATCTGATGTTAATGGGGTGGGAATTATAATGATCCTATAAGGGTGAACAGCATACACATGAGAGCAATAATAAAGTCTACCACATAATTTAATGGAAAGGAGAAATCAAATAATAGCGAAAATGTGTTGTGATGAAGGCATAGGTCAAATGGAAGTAAATGCCAGGGTTTATTCTTGTCATTCTTTCTACCTTTTCTTTCCCTCTTCATTTTTTGTACACTCCTTCATTCTTCACTCACTCCCTCAAAATATATCCAATTCTAGACACTGAAATTGGTCTTGAGGAAAAGGAGGTAAATAATATGAATACTCATCTTGGATGAATTTCTGGTCTAGTGCAGAAAAAAAGAGTAAATATGTATTTATAGCAATCATGTTAAGTGTTATAAAAGGATAAATTCACAGTTCTTTGAGTGTACAAAGGAATGACATCTAACCCAGAATTTGGGAAAGGAATGAGTGATTTATAGAAGACCTTCCAGGAAAGACTTTAATTTCAAACTGAGAGTGCAAAAAAAGATCATGTTCCACCTGAAGAAATTTTGAGAATACAGGATTACAGGCCTCCAGATAGCTGAGGTACACACTAAGGAAGTAATTTTAATGAGCCCTGACTCTTTCCCCATATGTAGAAAAGGGCTAACTTCCTTAACTTGAGACGCTGCTTCAAACCCAGATGCTGTGTTTGAAGTTCAATATTTCTAAGTCGAAAGGTGTAAAGTGTACTTTACACCTTTCGACTTAGAAATATTGAACTTCAATTGAGCTTAAAACTCAAAAAACTTAAGATCATGGCATCTGGTCCCATCACTTCATGGCAAATAGATGGGGAAACAATGAAAACAGTGACAGACTTTATTTTCTTGGGCTCCAAAATCACTGCAGATGGTGACTGCAGCCATGAAATTAAAAGACACTTGCTCCTTGGAAGGAAAGCTATGACCAACCTAGACAGCCTATTAAAAAGCAGAGACATTACTTTGCCAACAAAGGTTCATCTAGTCAAAGCTGTAGTTTTTCTAGTTGTCATGTATGGATGTGAGAGTTGGACCATAAAGAAGTCTGAGAGCTGAAGAACTGATGCTTTTGAACTGTAGTTTTGGAGAAGACTCTTGAGAGTCCCTTGGACAGCAAGGAGATCAAACCAATAAATCCTAAAGGAAATCAGTCCTGAATATTCATTGGAAGGACTGATGCTGAGGCTGAAGCTCCAATACTTTGGCCACCTGATGCAAATAACTGACTCATTGGAAAAGACTCTGATGCTGAGCAAGATTGAAGGCAGGAGGAGAAGGGGACGACAGAGGATGAGATGGTTGAATGGTATCACCAACTCAAGGGACATGAGTTTGAGCAAGCTCTGGGAGTTGGTGATGGACAGGGAAGGCTGGCATGCTGAAGTCCATGGAGTTGCAAAGAGCTGGACACTACTGAGTGACTGAACTGAACTGAGAGACTTTCCAAGAGGAACAAAGAAAGACTAATCTCAACATTTGGAATATTGGCACCTATGGCAGACACTCCCAGAAAGATCCTTCTGATGCGGCAATTAGAAGAGTCACTGCTTTTTTTTCTATAAGATTGTGAAATGGACTTTGACCGTGGGGAACTGTTGTAGGGAGAAGTCAATTCTGACTCCCTGTTGGAACTGTTTCTTTGACTTGCTTTTCGTTGCTGCTGTTACTATAATCATACATATTGACCTGCCTCAAAGGACCCTGACCCTCTGCCTGACTGTCAAACTAAAGTGCCTTTGTTACACTCAGAGAGAGATAATCTGACCCTGCCCACCTGTGAAGACTACAAAAACAGAGAAGAGATTAACACAACACTTCCAAAGGCTGACCCTTCCTGGAGATATTTTGCAAGATTGAAGATCCGTTCACTTTAGTTCCCCACTGCTTTTCCTTCTGTATTCTGCCTTTTGACTTCAGATACTTGTTGCTTCTCTCTGACTCTATAAAAGAACCTGACATTCAGACCTCAACAAGATGGTTACTTTGAGACTTGTGGTGAGCAGAGCTAACTTTGACTTGGTAACATGCTGATTAACATCTATTTAATGCACATTATGTTACCTTCTTTGGGTCTGTGGTCAACACAGTTTGGAGCATGTTGATGTTGAATATGATGATGTTGCATAACTCTGTGAATATACCGAAACCCACTGAATTGTAAATTTTTACAAGAGTGAATCGTGTGGCATGCAAGTTATATTTCAATAAAACCAATAAGCAAAAAAAAAAAAAAAATCATATTCCAGGTAGAAGGAACAACATATGTAAAATACACATGTGGGAATGTGGGAGAGAGTGGGGCTCTATCTGAAGACATGTCACTAAACATGTATGGCTAGTGGCTACTATATTTCACAACATAGAGGCAAGTTCAGTGTGGATGGAACCTGGACTGGCTAAAAGGAAGACTGAAGAAGGGGAAAGTCAAATGAGGTTTTAAATGATGACAATGTAGCCAAGATGGCAGGGTAGGAAGACCCTGAGCTCACTTCTTCCCATGGGCACACCAAAATTACAACTATTTACAGAGCAAATATTTCTAATCTAAAAACTAGCAGAAAAGATTTTCCATCGCTGACTGTCTAAAGAAGGAACCACACAAGAAAGGTAAGAGGGGTGTAGATGTGGGATAGTCAGGTGACCCACAAATGGGAAGACAGAGGCAATAAAATTTGAGAAGTTCTCCCGAAGGGACAAGGAGTCTGAGCCCCACATGAGTCTCTTGTAGCCTAGGGGTCCTGCACCAGGAAGATGAGCCCTCAGAATATCTGGCTTTGAAAGCCATGGGGCTTATGTATGGGAGAGCTAGAGGTCTGAAGGAAACAGAGACTCCACTGTTAAAAGGCCCAGGCAGAATCTCACATACCTCAAGTCCCAGTGCAGAGACAGTAAACTGAAAGGAGCCTGGGGCAGACCAACTTACTGATCTTAGAGAACCTTCCAGAGAGGTAGGAGGAAAATGGGACTATCTCCGGAGACATAGATGCTGGTAGCACCCATTCTGCCACAAAGACATTGGTACTAAGTCCTCCCTATACTTTATTAGCACTGGGTATGTACCCACCCACCATCTGGTTGGCAGCAGTCTTGGGACACTCCAGCCCCTACAGCCAGCCACCCTGGGACCTGGCCCTGCCACACAGTGGGCTGGCACCAGTCCCAGGACACCCTGGGTCCTACTGCTAGATGTCCTGGGACCCATCCTTTCCTATCCATGGATTGGTACCATCCCCAGAACCCTCTGGATCCCATGTCTAGATTTCTCAAGAACCGACCCTGCCCATTAGTGGGCCAGCACCAGTCTCAGGACCTCTCTCCCCCTGGCTATGCATGCAGCCACCCCAGGACCTGGTCCTGCCCAGCAGCCTATGCATGGGCAGAGCCAAGAAGTGAACCTGGCTGGGATTCAGTCCTGCCTACCAGTGTTCCCACAGTAGTCATCCCCACCACAACAGAAGGACCAACACAGGCCACATGGGGGCACCCTAGAATATATAACTGGTGACCAGAGGAGTGTGCTGCGAGGCCCCATAGGACATAAGACCACTTTTCCAAGATCAGTAAACATAATCAACCTATCTAAAACATAGAAATAAACACAGCCAACATCAAAGGTGAAAACCTGAAACCTTTTCCCCTAAGACCAGGAAAAAACAAGGATGTCCACTTTTCATCACTTTTATTCAACATAATATTGGAAGTCCTAGCCACAGCAATTAGACAATAAAAAGAAATAAAGGGGATCCAAATTGGAAAGAAAGAAATAAAACTGTCATGTTTTGCATATGATATGATATTATATATAGAAAATGCTAAATGCACAATCAAAACTATTGGAACTAGTCAATGAATTTAGCAAATTTGTAGGATACAAAATTACAGAAACTTGTTGTGTTTCTACACACTAACAATGAGCTATCAGGAAGAGAAATTAAGAAAGCAATCACATTTATAATTGCATTGAAAAGAATAAAATATCTAAATATAAATCTAACCAAGGAGGTAAAAGACTTGTAAAAGACTCAAAAAGCTATAAGACATTGATTAAAGAAATTGAAGATGACACAAACAAAATGTAAGATATACTGTCCTTCCAATATACTGGATTGGAAGGGTTATTATTGTTAAAATCACCATACCACCCAAGGCAATCTACAGGTCCAGTGCAATTCCTGTCAAAATACCAGTGATATTTTTTTCATAGAATTAGAACAAATAATTCTAAAATTTGTATGAAAACACAAAAGTACCAAAATAGTCAAAGAAATCTTGAGAAAAAAACAAAGCCGGATGTATCATGATCTCTGATTTTAAACTATTTTACAAAGCTACAGTAATCAGAATAGTATGTTATATGCATAAAACCACCACATATAGCAATGGAAAAGAACAGAGCCCAGAAATGAACTCATAATTATATGGTCAACTAATCTATGACAAAAGAGGCAAGAATATACAATGGGGAAAAGATAGCCTCTTCAATAAATGGTTTTGGGAAAACTGGACAGCTACATGCAAAAAAATCAAACTGGGTTACTTTCTAATGCCACATACAAAAATTAACTCAAAATGGATTAAAGATTTAAATGTAAGACTTGAAACCACAGAATGCCTAGAATAAAACAAAGGCAGTATGCTGTTTGACAGTGATCTTAGCAATAGTTTTTTGAATGCTGTCTCCTCAGGCAAAGTAAACAAAAGCAAAAATAAACAAATGGGACTGCATCCAACTAAAAAATTTTGCACAGCAATGGAAGCTATCAACAAAATGAAAAGGCCACCTACTGAAAGGGAGAAGGTATTTGCAAAAAATATATCCCCAATATACAAGGAACTCATACAATTCAACATCAGAAAAAGCAAGCAAATTGATTTAAAAATGGGCAGAGGATTTGAATAGATATTTTTCACAGAAGACATACAAATGGGCAATTGCTACTGCTACTGCTAAGTCGCTTCAGTCGTGTCCGACTCTGTGCTACCCCGTAGAGGGCAGCCCACCAGGCTCCGCCGTCCCTGGGATTCTCCAGGCAAGAATACTGGAGTGGGTTGCCATTTCCTTCTCCAGTGCATGCAAGGGTAAAGTGTAAGTGAAGTCGCTCAGTCGTGTCCGACTCTTAGCGACCCCATGGACTGTAGCCTAGTAGGCTCCTCCGTCCATGGGATTTTCCAGGCAAGAGTACTGGAGTGGGGTGCCATTGCCTTCTCTGGCAAATGGGCAACAGGCACATGAAAAGATGCTCAACAGCACTCATCATCAAGGAAATGCAAATAAAAACTACATGATACCACCTCACACCTACCAAACTGGCTATTAAGGACTACAAGTAACACATGTTGGTGAAGATGTAGAGAAAGGGAACTCCTTTGTCCTGTTGCAGGAATGTTCATTGGTATAGTCACTACGGAAAACATTATGGAGATTTCTCAAAAAATTAAGAATAGAGCTACCATATGATCTGGTAATTCTACTTCTGGGAAATTTTTCTGATGAAAACAAAAGCACTAATATGAAAAGATATGTGCAACTCTATACTCACAGTACCTTTATTTACAAAAGCAAAGATTTTGAAACAACCTAAGTGTACACTGAATGATGAATGGATAAAGAAGATGCAATATCAATATCAATATATATATATATATAATGGAATATAACTCAGCCATAAAAAAGAATGAAATCTTGCCATTTGAGACAATGGATGGACTTGGAGAGTGTTTTGCTAAGTGAAATAAGTGTGATAGAGAAAGACAAATGTCATGGGATTTTACTTATGTATAGAATTTAAAAAAACAAAACAAATATAACAAGACAGAAATAGACTTAAAGATACAGAAAACAAACAGGTGGTTTCCAGAGGAGAGGGAGTTGATGGATGAGTTAAGTATGTGAGGGATATTAAGAGGTATAAACTTTCAGTTATAAAGTAAAAGTTACAGGAATGAAATATGCAATGTAGGGAATATAGTCAATAATATTGTAATAACTTTGTATGTTGACAGACAGTAGCTTGACTTATCATGGCTATCATTTTGTAATGTATAGAAATATCAAATTACTATGATTTACACCTGGAAAAATAATAAAATAAATTAAAGCAAAGACTTAATATTGTTTAAAAAATAACAAGAATGTGAGGAGATTTTCCAGCTATTTCAAAAATGTACCTTAAGTGCTAATTTTGGGCCAGCTGAGCATTTGCTGAGTAGTTGCCATGAGCATGGTGTGGAATAAGGTCTGGTAGGAAATGACAGAGAAAGGTATGGAATTCATGCATTTTATACTGAGAGACTTCTTTGAAAGGTGCAGATTGAATATAAGCAGCTGTTTTTTTTATCTATCCTGAAATATCATTCAAAAGCCACTAAAGGGATCCTCAAGAGGACAAAAAAATTCTTGTAAAGACAAGGAAAACAGGAGAACTTCCTACAGTGTGGCAGCTGGGAAGACTGTAATAGTGATAACTGACTTAGCGGCTACAATAAAGCAAAATCCTCAGTCAGAAGTAGGGAAAGTCAAGAAGTAAATCAACTGTTGTCCCAGAATCCACAAAGTCCCTATAACTGGGGACATAATGTACCCCTGGAAATGGAGCTGCAGGTAGAGTTAAAATAGAACTGGTTGAATCTCTAAGTTAAGATGAGATTAAAAGCTGCACACATTTCCCCCTCCTCAATCCTCTTTAGCATTGCACACAGTCAGACAGTAGAACGGAGGATCATAGATTTGGGAGTATCATTGTGAATACAGGACAGTTAATTGAATATTTCCATACTATTGAGATCTCAGCTTTCCTTCTCACTGGCATCCAGATTCTTCCCTGCCCTCTCTGTAGATTTTGCTTATTCCAAAAAGAAAAGGCCATAAGCTATCAATATCAGAAGTGCCTCTAAAAATGATCCTGTCACCCTGTCAGGGTGGCTTGGCTTACTGAGAGCTTCCACTGGTTTCTGAATGTTCCTTTTCCATTGAAATTTTAGTTTTGCTGTCATTATGCTGTTGTTATACTCTCTGAACATCATTTTTTCATTGCCTCCTATTCTTTTCGTATCTCTTTGAGAATACCAATAATAATTTCCCCCAAGTTTTCATTTTTCAAATATTCTGCTTCTTCTTTTGGTCCTATCTGTCATATTAGACTTACTCAAATGACTCATGTTTCTTACCTGTCCATTCATGTTCAATTCCCAAAACAAAGGACTAAACATAAGATAGAAAATAAGAAAGAATAAATGAGGATATTACAGAATCAGTCATAAAAATAACTTGAGTTCCAGAAAGGAAGAATAGAGAATTGATGGGAGGGAAATAATCAAAGGAATAATTCAAACATTTTCCAGAATGAAAGGAGGTGAATTTCCAGACTGAAGGGGCCTGCCTAGCACCTTTCCCACGTGATAGAAACTGATGAAGGCACATCGAGAAACTTGAAAACACCAGTTAATTACTCCCAAGAGAGAAACATACAAAACCCCCAAATGATCAGAAGTAAACGTGGCATCAGACTTTTCAATAGCAAGACTGATAGAAGACAGTGGAAAATGCCCTCTGACTTCCAAGGGAAGATGATTTTGATTTTTACTCATTAATTCTACTTTAAGCCTAACAAATTATTAACGGGATAGAATAAAGACATTTTCAGAGATGTGAAGACTCAAAAAGTGTACCACCTCTGTATTTTTTCTCAAGATCATAATGAAGTATGAGTTCTTTTAAAATCGTATTAAATCAAGAAAGTGAAAGACATAGATCCTGGAAATAAGGGATTAAGCATAGCATAGATGCAAAAGGACTCCCCCTTTTGTAGCAGGATGGTGGGTGTGCAGCAGGCATTTCAGAGTAACTGGTCCAGATTGGAGCAGATCAGCTGGCTCCTAGAACAATATCTCCAACTGGATGAGACTGATACTTTAATATGTTCAACCATATTTACACACCTGATGAAGAGTTTGTTGAATTAGTATTAAGTATAAAGAAATTAAAGCAAAGAAACAAAAAAGGCAATTATACAGGTAAGTGAAAATAAAATGTACAGGGAGAAAAAGTACTCATAGTACACTATTTGGCTCATCTGAGCATGGCATTTAGATCATTTTAATGAGGGAAACCCTGGATATTGACCTGCAACTAGAATTCAATGGAACTGTATGGGTAGGAGGCAAAGACTAATAGAGATTGATAAATCTTTTTGTAAAGAGCTAGATAATAAGTATTTTAGGCTCTCTGGGCCAGATGGTCTTTGTGGAAACTGCTAAGTTCTACTGTTGCAGTGCCAAAGAGGCCACGGACAATACATGAACAGTGAGCATAGTCATCTTCCAATAACACTATTTACAAGAACAGGTGGCAGGCCAAGGGCCATTGTGTACTGACTCTCGAACTAGAAATATTTGTGCAGAGGAGATGAAGTGAAAGAGGACTAAGATATCACATTTTATAAGGGAAAGCCAAGAGTTCATACCTGAAATTGAAAACAAACACTCCAAAGTAATAATCTAAGTATATATTTTTTAGGATACAGAGATAAGTACCAAATGGAAATAGGGGTGAAGGTAGCTTTTTATTTTATGAATACAATCTTTGTAGAACTGTTTGTTTCTTTAACCCATGTATTTGTGTAACTTGGGTAAAAATAGCTAAATTAAAAAAAATTAAAATTCATGTAGGCAGCAAACTATAGTCCATGTTTGCTTAGGTGATAAAGAAAGATAAGGTCGCTGAGGATACCAGAAGGAGAGGACTTGGGACACTGAAGCTCAGGCAGGGTTTTTACTACCTCCATTGGCCCCTCTCCATCCCTAGGGGGACATCCTGAGGCACATGGACAGGTGCCCGACTGGCACCTGTTAACTTACTACAGTCGGGCTTGTGCCAGCAACTTCCAAGTCTGCGACCAGTCATGGTGCCAATGGTGACTGGCACAAACCCCAGTGTGGGGTGAGGGGGCATCTGTGGTGAGGCTCTCAGGAAAGTCCGGCTGTGGACACTCTTCTTCAGTTCCACACAGGTAGGCCTGGTGCACCACAGGTTGGGGAGGTTCCTGCAGAACAGAGCTGGCAGTCTGGAGGGCAGGATGGGGGAGGCGGCTAAGCATGTCTGGGTGATGGGAAGTGGCTGCTCCATGTGGCTGGGAGCAAAGGACCACGATGCAAGGTGACTGTGCTACAGTCTCACCTGAGCCGGCCTCATGTTAGAGTGACACAAATGTTGAGGAGATTGGTAGGTCTGAGGTACACTTGAGGCTCTAAATCAAAGCAGAGAGCTCACGGAAAATTAACAAAACTAATTTCTGACTGGAATCATCATTTGCGAACCATCGTGTCTGTGCTCATTAAATTATCGGTGTCTTCCCTGGCATTACGAATGCATTGTAAATGAGGGCTCTTCATAAATAATTTGTTTCTGCTTGTGTTTAAAGGGAGCTGGTATGGGGAGAAGGAGGAGAGGATCAGTGGGGAAAGGAGTCTGGAGTCTGAAGAAGCAGAAGGTTGAGGTGGAAGGAGCAGGATTGAGGGGTCAGGCCTGAGCAGAGGGCCATCTGAGTCTGTCCTGGTCAGCAGGTGAGCAAGGCCCAGCCCTGTGCCCTGGTGCCCTTGCTGCTGAATTCAGTGCATGGAGTATATGAGGTCCTTTAGATCTGCCATCTGTCACAAGTAGGCAAGGCCCTGTCAAGATGGGACCTAAGACCCCACGTCTGCCGTTTCTGACCCCTCTCTCCCAGGCTTTTGCTTCAGGCCCACTGGCAGCTAGGACCTGTTAGGTAAGGATACCCAGAGGCCAATTTGCTAATCTCAGTGTCTTACAATGGCTGTGAAAAGACCAGAGGAAGTGCTGAGGGTGGATGAGGAGGGAATAGAACGTGAGTCAAAGCAAGGAAGAGGGGAAAGGGCAAGATAGGAATAGGGGACTAAGAAGTACAAGCTATTATGTATACAATAAGCAATAATGGACTTCCCTGATGGTTCAGTGGTTAAGAATCTGCCTTGCAATGCAGGGGACTTGAGTTTGATCCTTGGTTGGGGAACTAAGATTGCACATGCCAGAGCAACTAAGCCCACATTTCAGAGCCCATGCACCATAACTAGAGAGTCTGTACACCAGAAGGGAAGATCCAGCATGAGCAAGGAAGATCCTGCCTGCTGCAAGTAAGACTTGAGGCAGCAAAATACATATATAAATAAAATAGGCTGTAAGTTGGTAATATCTCTTGGAGGAGGGCATGGCAACCGACTTCAGTATTCTTGTCTGGAGAAGCCCACGGACAGAAGAACCTGGTGGGTTACAGTCCATAGGGTCACAGTCCAAAGAGTCGGATACAAGTGAAGTGACTTACCATGCATAAGGGTATATCAGATTTATTGTACAACACAAGGAATATAAAGCAATATTTTGGAGTATAGGAATGCAAGGGATTTCTGTGTGTTAATTTTATATCCTGCAACTTTACTATATTCATTGATCAACTCTAGTAATTTTCTAGTAGAGTCTTTAGGGTTTTCTATGTAGAGGATCATGTCATCTGCAAACAGTGAGAGTTTTACTTCTTCTTTTCCTATCTGTATTCCTTTTATTTCTTTTTCAGCTCTGATTGCTGTGGCCAAAACTTCCAAAACTATGTTGAATAGTAGTGGTGAAAGTGGGCATCCTTGCCTTGTTCCTGACTTTAGGGGAAATGCTTTCAATTTTTCACCATTGAGGATAATGTTTGCTGTGGGTTTGTCATATATAGCTTTTATTATGTTGAGATATGTTCCTTCTATTCCTGCTTTCTGGAGGGTTTTAATCATAAATGGATGCTGAATTTTGTCAAAGGCTTTTTCTGCATCTATTGAGATAACCATGTGGTTTTTATCTTTCAATTTGTTAATGTGGTGTATTACATTGATTGATTTGCGGATGTTAAAAAAACCTTGCATTCCTGGGATAAAGCCCACTTGGTCATGATGTATGATCTTTTTAATATGATGTTGGATTCTGTTTGCTAGAATTTTATTAAGGATTTTTGCATCTATGTTCATCAGTGATATTGGCCTGTAGTTTTCCTTTTTTGTGACATCTTTGTCTGGTTTTGGAATTAGGGTGATGGTGGCCTCATAGAATGAGTTTGGAAGTTTACCATCTTCTGCAATTTTCTGGAAGAGTTTGAGTAGGATAGGTGTTAGCTCTTCTCTAAATTTTTGGTAGAATTCCGCTGTGAAGCCGTCTGGTCCTGGGCTTTTGTTTGCTGGAAGATTTCTGATTACAGTTTCGATTTCCGTGCTTGTGATGGGTGTGGAGAAAAGGGAACCCTCTTACACTGTTGGTGGGAATGCAAACTAGTACAGCCACTATGGAGAACAGTGTGGAGATTCCTTAAAAAACTGGGAATAGAACTGCCATATGACCCAGCAATCCCACTGCTGGGCATATACACCGAGGAAACCAGAATTGAAAGAGACGCGTGTACCCCAATGTTCATCGCAGCACTGTTTACAATAGCCAGGACATGGAAGCAACCTAGATGTCCATCGGCAGACGAATGGATAAGGAAGCTGTGGTACATATACACAATGGAATATTACTCAGCCATTAAAAAAAATACATTTGAATCGGTTCTACTGAGATGGATGAAACTGGAGCCCATTATACAGAGTGAAGTAAGCCAGAAAGAAAAACAACAATACAGTATACTAATGCATATATATGGAATTTGAAAGATGGTAACGATAAACCTATATGCGAGACAGAATAAGAGACACAGCATGGAACAATTTTATGGACTCTGAGGGAGAAGGTGAGGGTGGGACGTTCTGGGAGAATAGCATTGAAACATGTATATTATCATATGTGAAACAGAACACCATTCCATGTTCGATGCATGTGACAAGGGCTCAGGGCCGGGGCAATGGGATGATCCAGAAGGATGGGATGGGGAGGGAGGTGGGTGGGGGGTCCAGGAAGGGGAACACATGTAAACCCATGGCTGATTCATGTCAATGTATGGCAAAAACTATTACAATATTGTAAAGTAATTAGCCCCCAACTAAAATAAATAAGTTTATAAAAAAAAATAATAAAGCAATATTTTACAATAACTATAAATGGAGCATAACCTTTAAAACTTGGGAATCACTATATTGTACACCTGTAACTTATACAGTATTGGACATCAACTGCACTTCAATTAAATAGTGAACCATTAAAAAAAAAAGCAAGGAGGGCCAGAGGATGTAGAAGAAATTCTCACATTGGTTCTGATCACAAGTGAAAAAACACTTACAATGTGGACCACTACTGCCAGATACCTAGTGATGGGCCACCTCACACCAGGGAAGCTCCCCAGGGGTGGAGAGCCAGGAGCTGGAGCAGGCACAGGATGGCACTTTCTCACTTTGTTTTGCAGGTCTCCTCTCCTGCAGCCTCCTTCTCCCACTGTTCCAGTGGATAATCCAATAGATGGGGGATAATTCTAAAGAGTGGAGGAGAGGCAGGGGCTGAGCAGAAACCTCCGAAGCATGTACTTCACAAGACAAGAGCCTGAAAAGGAGAAAGAGCTGAAAGAAGGAAAATGGATTTGAACATACTGTTAAAGACAATAGTAAATATGAAAAGAGATGACAGGAAGGATGCTTAATGGAAGGAGGAAAAGGTGGAAAGGATTCTTAATGGGAGGTGAAGGACAAAAAAGCCCCATGGCACTTCTGCCTCTGAGGTACACTATTAGCAGGTATGGCAAGAGTACAGCAGCCCCACAATTTATCCTGTCCATGGATTTTTGTGAAGCCAGAGTCCTTGCTCCCATAAAAATAATGTGACAAATGGAGGATGTGTTCCCAGGTCAGCCTACAAAAGACCAGTGGTCCCATCATGACCCAGGTAACTGGCTGGTCCTGGGATACAGCAAGGTGTCCTCCTGAGCCTAGGAGCGGGGGTACGAGGTTATCCTTGGAGTGATGCCTGAGGTCCGCAGGGGAGACCTGTGTAGGAAATAGTTGGCAAATAATCTTCCTGACCTGGCAGCTAGATTAAACATATCGAACCCGTGTCTAGAAAATGACCCCGAAGTTATGTGGGCTCCTGGTTACAGTGCACTCTCAAATGGAAAGGGGTCACCCATTGGGCTGCATCGCAGCCCTGAGCAGTGCAGCTGGAGGGGGGGCTGGGCTCTGCCTTCCTGACAGTCATCCTATCCGCCTGTCAGCCATTCTCACCTGTGTGTGGGGTGTGTATGTGTGGAGGGAGGGCGTTGTGTCCATTAAGTCTTTCTTTGGACTTCCCACAGAGCAAACACTTTCAGTAAAGCAGCCCCCCACAAAAGGTTCTGCCTGATCAGATGTTCATGAGTGTATAATGGTTTAACAAATTGATATCTGGCAACTTTATGAATTTCTGGATGAGTGGTTGGCATCCTCGAGTCAGATCCACTCTAGGACCTGTCGCTGGTGGGGTTTCCAAGCCCTCAGACCAGCCTGCCCTCATGGACCTTCTACAAATTTCTTGATACTTGAATACCCATAGTATGAATAACAGGGGTGTGTCCTGAGGGAGTGGGGACAGGTCACAGTGTGTGGGGAGCAGAATAAGGAACAGAATAAGGAGCAGAATAAGAGGACTCTTTTTCCTTTTCAGATGCAGGGCTGAGCTTTGTGGTGGTGGGTGGTGAAGCACAATGCAATCGCCTTCATGCACATTTGCATTTGCCCCACAATGTTCATTGAGCACTTACTCTGGGTCAGGTACCACTCTGGGTGCTGACACAAGCTGTTCTAGATGTGTCATCCATAGACACATCTAGTTTGTGTCTATGGATGAGTGTTTGTGTGTGTGTGTGTGTGTGTGGTGTACAGAAAGTAAATAAATAAGTCTGGCAAGTTCAAATCGTGATGACTACTATGAAGAGAAGAAAGCAAGAGATGGGATAGAATGGTAGTTTGGGTCTGGTCAGCAATGGCCTCTCTGAAAGGACAAGGTATAAGTGTAGACTGAGTGATGAGGAGGATGAGGAGCTGGTCAAGGAAGATCCAGGGCAGAGTTCCAGGCAGAGGGAAGAGTAAGTACAGAACCTAAAAGCAGAGGAAGGTTGGAGGCAGGAGGCTGGCCAGCCGGGCTGGGCTTGAGAGCAAAGGAGTGGGATTCAGCTAGGCTGGGGGAGATTTTCCTGGGTCTTCTGCTCCATGTCAGGAGTTCAGATTTTACTCCAAATGCGGTGGGAAGGGAAACCCATGACCTGATCTGTAATTTTTAATGCTCCTCTAGCTGCTAAGTGGAGACTAGACTAGAGGGTGTGAGAGGAAGTGAAAAGCAGGTTAGAAGGTTATCACAAAGATCCTGGGGCGGGGCTCATCTCTCCTCCCTTTTACTTTCCCTAGTCTTTTCCAAATAAAACCTCTACTCTGTAAGCACTGTGCATCTCAGATAAAGGTTCTAAGGAAAGAAAGCAATCTTCTTGAACAAATTCTCCATAGGGCTGGACCATTAACCCCCTCAGAGGTATTTTCCTTTGTAAAGGCTTGTTAACCACAATGGATTTCTGATTGGTAGAATTTCACTCGGGGAAGGGAAAGCACTCTCACTAACTGGGAGATATTTTGGTCAGGGCTGACATTTATAGCAACGCTTCTTAAACTTCATGCGTTACAATGCAGATTCCTTGTCAGTTTGTCCGTGAAGGAACCTGAAGTTTTGCTTTTCTGACATTTCCCCATGGACTTCTTTGAGTTGTAAGTTTTTTCTTAATTATTCTTTTAAATTTTATTTATTTATTTATTTTTAGGTGCACAGCACGTGGGATCTTTGTTCCCTGACCAGGGACTGAACTTGCATCTCAAGCACTGGAAGCATGGAGTCTTAACCACTGGATTGCCATGGAAGTCCCAAGTTGTAAGGTTTTAAAGGACTTTGTTTGACATATTAAAGACAGGTCAGAATACTAAAAATTGCTTTCTGTATATTCATTTGATCATTTGTTCATTTGTTCTGAAGGGTATCAGAAATATGTCATGCCAAATGATGCCACTTTGGCCTAAGAATTATTTTGACTGGAGGCAATTGAAAAAAAGACACCGGGAGATTTCTCTGCCCTCCCTATATCTGCCTAAAGGCTGGCCATAAATTTTCCTCTGTGTAGATGGCATAAATTCTGTACTCTGACCTCTCCTCCCTCTCCTATTCCTGTACCACAATGAGAGAGTTACTCTTATCACTAGAGACAGAGGGCCAGCACTGAGATGAGTCTGCATAAGCAAACCTTACTAAATAACCCTTATCTACTGTTAGCGTCCCTTATATATTTACCACTTCTAGGTGCTTTCACCATAAGCATATTTGTCATTAGACATTTTTGTTGCAAGCATTTTTGCTACAAACACTTTCACTGCATAACTAATTGGTCATAAGGCAATTTTGCTGTAAAAAATAAAATGAAAAAGAAAAGAGGGACACTGAAAAAGGGTAAAACAAAACATGAAAAATTAATAAAAAAGACTTTATTGTGAAATACAAAATATTTGAATCCATTAAAAATGTGTGTAGATTCATGGCCATACTGCACAAATAACTGATTTTGTCTCATGGGATGGTCCTAAGAACTTGTCTTTTGAGTCTCTCATTCTTAGTATTATGCATTTTTAAAATTGATTTTTCTTCCAGTTTGGCATCACACTTTTTCTTTCTTGCTAAAATTTCTTCCTTCATTAAAAAATGTATCTATTTCCAAATGCTAAGGTGCATCTTTGTTACTGAGCTTTCTATTGCATTGTGAAAGCCTCCACACTTTATCCTTGGCATATTGTCACATGTCTGTTGATAGATATTCCCAAGTTCTGTGGGAAATATGAGTTCAATTGTGTGCCTTTGAGGTCCTTTGCCTCTTTTTTTCTACAATGTAGTATGTTTTAAAATAAGAAACCAACTCTTGGGGCAAATCATTATCTGTCAGCTCAACAAAGCTATCAATGACATCGCTAACTGGAAGAAATGCTAACATTGAAACCAAACTGTCAAACCAAACTGTCAACCGGTTATTTTATCTTTGACTGCAAAATTGCCTTACAGCCAATTAGTTATGTGGTAGAAATGTCTGTGGCAAAAAATGTTTACAGCAAAGAAGCTAATGTGAAAATACCAGAGACATATTTATCCTCCCACAATTTACTTCCCCTAGAAAACCCAGACCCGCACCCCCCACCCCACCCCCGCCTTTGTCTAATCCCTTCTCCACAATTTATCATCCTTTGCTAAAGTGGCATATAAGCCCTTGAGTATTTCTTTCGGTTTTTCATTTCTTTCTCTGAAACCTCTGTGCATATAAAAATATTAACATCAAATGAAATTTGTATGCTTTTCTTCTGCTAGTCTTTTGTCAATTTAATTTGTAGTCTCCAGTTTCAGTACCTAATAAGGTAGAGGAAAAAAATTATAGTTAATTCATTCAAATGTTTGTTGGTTACTAGGGATTATCATATTTAAGGATATGAAAGAGTTTTCTGAGAAGGTTGCCAAAACACATATTTTTATTGAGCCTTTGAAAGCTGAACACATCTGGATTCTGGTGTTCCTGATCCCATCCAGTGGTGTGCTGGTAAATGTCTTAAACTGTCTCTGGGGAAAAAGTCTTGATTTACAGCTTTTGTTAATTTCTGTGATGTAAATCTTTCCCCAATGCTGACTTTCAGCTTCCAAAATGACATTACTTGATGATGTTGTTGTTGTTCAGTTGCTGACTAGTGTCCCCATGAACTGCTCCTCGCCAGGCTTCTGTGTCCTCCACTATCTCCCTGAGTTTGCTCAAATTCATGTCAATTGAGTTGATGATGCCATCCAACCATCTCATCCTCTGTTGTCCCCTTCTCCTCTTTCCTTCAATCTTTCCGAGCATCAGAGTCTTTTCCAGTGTGTAGGCTCTTCGAATCAGGTGGCCAAAGTATTGGAGCTTCAGCTTCTGCACCAGTTCTTCCAATGAAAATTCAGGGCTGATTTCCTTTAGGATTGACTGGTTTGATTCCTTGCCATTCAAGGAACTCTAACAGTCTTCTGAGTACCACAGTTCAAAAGTACCAATTCTTTGGAGCTCAGCCTTCTTTATGGTCCAACTCTCACATCCGTACATGACTGCTGGAAAAACCATAGCTTTGACTATCCAGACCTTTGTCAGCAAAGTTACGACTCTGCTTTTTAATACACTGCCTAGGTTTGTCATAGCTATTCTTCCAAGGAGCAAGCGTCCACTAATTTCATGGCTGCAGTCACCATTCGCATTGATTTTGGAGCCCAAGAAAATGAAATCTGACACTGTTTCCACATTTTCTCCATCTATTTGCCATGAAGTGATGGGCCTGGATACTATGATCTTCGTTTTTTGAATGCTGAGTTTAAGCCAGCCTTTTCACTCTCCTCTTTCACCTTCATCAAGGGACTCTTTAGTTTCTCTTCACTTTCTGTCATTAAAGTGGTATCATCTGCATATCTGAGGTTGTTGATATTTCTCCTGGCAATCTTGATTCCAGCTTGTGATTCATCCAGCCCAGCATTTAGCATGATATTCTCTGCATATAAGTTAAATAAGTAGGGTGATAATACACAGTCTTCAAGAACTCCTTTCTCAATTTTGAACTAGGTCATTGTCCCATGTTCGGTTTTAACTGTTGCTTCTTGACCTGCATACAGGTTTCTCAGGAGGCAAGTAATATTGTCTGGTATTCCTGTCTCTAAGAATTTTCCACAGTTTGTTGTGATCCTGTGGCTCAGCTGGTAAAGAATCTGCCTGCAATGGGGGAGACCTGGGTTTGATCCCTGGGTTAGAAAGATCCCCTGGAGAAAAGAAATGTTACCCACTCCAGTATTCTGGCCTGGAGAATTCCATGGACGGTATAGTCCATGGGTCGTAAAGAGTCGGACATGACTGAGTGACTTCACTTTCACACAGTCAAAGGCTTTAGTGTAGATAGGATAGTACATTTTACTTAATGTAGATAAAGATAATAATGGATACAATAGATAACATTAAGGTCATAGATAATAGTCAAATATAGTCAAACATTTAGGAAGTGAGCCATTTATTATTTATACTTTATTTTTTAAATTCAACTTAATTTCAGTTCAATTCAGATCAGTCGCTCAGTCATGTCTGACTCTTTGTGACCCCATGAATCGCAGCACACCAGGCCTCCCTGTCCATCACCAACTCCTGGAGTCTACCCAAACTCATGTCCATCGAGTCAGTGATGCCATCCAGCCATCTCATCCTCTGTCGTCCCCTTCTCCTCCTGCCTACAATCCTTCCCAGCATCAGGGTCTTTTCCAATGAGTCAACTCTTTGCATCAGTGGCCAAGGTATTGGAGTTTCAGCTTCAACATCAGACCTTCCAATGAACACCCAGGGCTGGTCTCCTTTAGGATGGACTGGTTGGATCTCCTTGCAGTCCAAGGGACTCTCAAGAGTCTTTTCCAACACCACAGTTCAAAAGCATCAATTCTTCGGTGCTCAGCTTTCTTCACCGTCCAACTCTCACATCCATACATGACCACTGGAAAAACCATAGCCTTGACTGGACAAACCTTTGTTGGCAAAGTAATATCTCTACTTTTTAATATGCTGTCTAGGTTAGTCATGACTTTCCTTCCAAGGAGTAAGTGTCTTTTAATTTCATGGCTGCAGTCACCATCAGCAGTGATTTTGGAGCCCAAGAAAATAAAGTCTGACACTTATTTCCACTGTTTCCCCATCCATTTCCAATGAAGTGATGGGACCAGATGCCATGATCTTAGTTTTCTGAATGTTGAGCTTTAAGCCAACTTTTTCACTCTCCTCTTTCACTTTCATCAAGAGGCTCTTTAGTTCCTTTTCACTTTCTGCCATAAGGGTGGTTTCATCTGCATATTTGAGGTTACTGATATTTCTCCCAGCAATCTTGATTCCAGCTTGTGCTTCTTCCAGCCCAGCGTTTCTCATGATGTATTCTGCATATAAGTTAAATAAGCAGGTTGACAATATACAGCCTTGATGTACTCCTTTTCCTATTTGGAACAAGTCTGTTGTTCCGTGTCCACTTTTAACTGTTGCTTCCTGCCCTGCGTACAGGTTTCTCAAGAGGCAGGTCAGGTGGTATGGTATTCCCATTTCTTTCAGAATTTTCCACAGTTTACTGTGATCCACACAGTTAAAGGCTTTGGCATAGTCAATAAAGCAGAAATAGATGTTTTTCTGGAACTCTCTTGCTTTTTTGATGATCCAGCAGATGTTGGCAATTTGGTCTCTAGTTCCTCTGCCTTTTCTAAAACCAGCTTGAACATCTGGAAGTTCATGGTTCATGTATTGCTGAAGCCTGGCTTGGAGAATTTTGAGCATTACTTTACTAGCGTGTGAGATGAGTGCAATTGTGTGGTAGTTTGAGCATCCTTTGGCATTGCCTTTCTTTGGGATTGGAATGAAAACTGACCTTTTCCAGTCCTGTAGCCGCTGCTGAGTTTTCCAGATTTGTTGGCATATTGAGTGCCTCACTTTCACAGCATCATCTTTCAGGATTTGAAATAGCTCAACTGGAATTCCATCACCTCCACTAGCTTTGTTCATAGTGATTCTTTCTAAGGCCCACTTGACTTCACATCCAGGATGTCTGGCTCTAGATGAGTGATCACACCATCGTGATTATCTGGGTCATGAAGATCTTTTATTACTTTTTAATTATTTAATTTATTACTTTTACTTTAATTTATTACTTTTTAATTTTTTGATGTGGACCATTTAAAAATCTTTTATTCAATTTGTTTCAGTATTGGTTATGTTTTGGTTTTGTGACCACCAGGCATGTGGGATCTTAGCTCTCTGCCCAGGGATAGAACTCTCACCCTCTGCTTTGGAAGGCAAAGTTTTAACGACTTCGACTGCTAGGGAAGTCCCTGTACTTTAGTTTATAATATAATTTATTTCATTGTAAGTTTTGAAATTTAACAACTGGCTCACAAATTTCTTAAAAATTTAGCAATTTCTTCCTCAAGCTTCTTCTTGGCCTTAGGTTCCAAATAAAATCCCTGTGTTGTAAACACTGTGCACCTTAAGTAACTGTTTCCAAGAGAAGGAAGGAATCTCCTTGAATGAATTTTCTACCACTGCATCAGACCCCATGCATGCTCAGCCCATCCTTTAATTCTTGCTATCAGGTGAGTTTTTGGTCTCAGAATTCTGATCCATTTCCAAATTCTGTGGTAGGTGCTGGTAAGTGATGGCAGATATGTTAGAGGTGATAGGTGATAAGAGGATGTGAGGATGACAGTGATGAAGATACATAGGGTGGGGAGAAGGAACAACCTGAGAGGCTTCAGACCTTGTACCCCTTATCACCTTATCTAGAATTTAGATACAAATCCAGTTGTCTCTAACCCCAAACTGACCTGCTTAACAAAAATGCTATAGATATATCTATAAGACTACTTATACATGTATGTATGTGTGTGTCTGTGTGTGTGCATGCTCAGTCATGTCCGTCTCTTTGCGACCCCATGAACTGTAGCCTGCTAGGCTCCTCTGTTCATGGGATTTTCCTGGCAAGAAAACTGGAGTGGGTTGCAATTTCCTCCTCCAGGGACTCTTTCTGACCCAGGGTATGAATCCATGTCTCCTGCTTTGCAGGTGGATTCTTTACCACTGAGCCACCTGGGGATCCATACTTATATAAAAGATTACTTATATGTGATATATACAGGTTGATTCATGTTGATGTTTGGTAGAAACCAATGCAAAACTGTAAAGTAATTACCCTTCAATTACAAACAAACAAACAAAAAAAGAAAATAAATCTACAAGCATAGAATGAAAAAAACTAGTGTTGTCCCTTATCCCTTCCCATTCCACTGATATTCCCTAGAGACAAGCATTTTAGATTTTCAAATTTCAAATACTACTCTTACATTTGCTTCAGTTCAGTTCAGTTCAGTCTAGTCACTCAGTCATGTCTGACTCTTTGCGACCCCATGGGCTGCAGCATGCAAGCCTTCCCTGTCCATCACCAACTCCCAGAGCTTGCTCAAACTCATGTCCATTGAGTCAGTGATGCCATCCAACCATCTCATCCTCTGTTGTCCCCTTCTCCTCCTGCCTTCAATCTTTCCCAGCATCAGGATCTTTTCCAATGAGTCACTTCTTTGCATCGGATGGCCAAAGTATTGGAGTTTCAGCTTCAGCACCAGTCCTTACAATGAATATTCAGGACTGATTTCCTTTAGGATGGACTGGTTGGATCTCCTTGAAGTCCAAGGGACTCTCAACAGTCTTCTCCAACACCAAAGTTCAAAAGCATCAATTCTTCGGTGCTCAGCTTTCTTTATAGTCCAACTCTCACATTCATACATGACTACTGGAAAAATCATAGCTTTGACTAGTTTTGTTGGTAATGTCTCTGCTTTTTAATATTCTGTCTAGGTTGGTCATAGCTGTTCTTCCAAGGAGCAAGCATCTTTTAATTTCATGGCTGCATTCACCATCTGCAGTGATTTTGGAGCCCAAGAAAATAAATTCTCTCACTGTTTCCATTGTTTCCTTATCTATTTACCATGAAGTGATAGGACTGGATGCCATGATCTTAGTTTTTGAATTTTGAATTTTAAGCCAACTTTTTCACTCTCCTCTTTCACTTTCATCAAAAGACTCTTCTGTTCCTCTTCACTTTCTGCCATAATGGTGGTGTCATCTGAACACCTGAGGTAACTGATATTTCTCCCAGCAATCTTGATTTCAGCTTATGCTTCATCCAGCCCACCATTTCGCATGATGTACTCTGTGTGTAAGTTAAATAAGCAGGGTGACAATATACAGCCTTGACATACTCCTTTCCCAGTTTGGAACCAGTTTGTTCCATATCCAGTTCTAACTGTTGCTTCCTGACCTGCATACAGATTACTCAGGAGGCAGGTAAGGTGATTTGGATTTCCCATTTCTTTAGGAATTTTCCACAGTTTGTTGTGATCCACACAGTCAAAGGCTTTGGCATAGTCAATAAAGCAGAAGTAGATGTTTTTCTGGAACTCTGTTGCTTTTTTAATGATCCAACGGATGTTGGCAATTTGATCTCTGGTTCCTCTGCCTTTTCTAAATCCAGCTTGTACATCTGGAAGTTCATGGCTTGTGTACTGTTGAAGCCTGGCTTTGAAGATTTTGGTAGCATGTGAGATGAGTGCAATTGTGCATGAGTGCAATTGTGCATGAGTGCAATTGTGCAATACTTTGCCAGCATGTGAGATGAGTGGAATTGTGCAGTAGTTTGAATATCTTTTGGCATTGGCTTTCTTTGGGATTGGGATGAAAACTGACCTTTTCCAGTCCTGTGGCCACTGCTGAGTTTTCCAAATAGCTAGCGTATTGAGTGCAACACTTTAACAGCATCATCCTTCAGGACTTGAAATAGCTCAACTGGAATTCCATCATCTCCACTAGCTTTTTTCCTAAGGCCCACTTGACTTTGCATTCCAGGATGTTTGGATCTAGGTGAGTGATCATACCATCGTGGTTATCTGGGTCATGAAGATCTTTTTTGTATAGTTCTTCTGTGTATTATTGCCACCTCTTCTTAATATCTTTGCTTCTGTTAGGTCTGTACCATTTCTGTCCTTTATTGTGCCCATTTTTGCAAGAAATGTTCCCTTGGTATCTCTAATTTTCTTGAAGAGAACTGTAGTCTTTCCCATTCTATTGTTTGCCTCTATTTCTTTGCACTGATCACTGAGGAAGGCTTTCTTATCTCTCCTTGCTCTTCTTTGGAACACCGCATTCAAATGGGTGTCTCTTTCCTTTTCTCCTTTGCTTTTCGCCTCTCTTCTTTTCCCAGCTATTTGTAAGGCCTTCTCAGACAACCATTTTGCCTTTTTTGCATTTCTTTTTCTTGGGGATGATCTTGAGTACTGCCTCCTGTACAATGTCATGAACCTCTGTCCATAGTTCTTCAGGCACTGTCTATCAAATCTAATCCCTTGAATCTATTTGCTACTTCCACTGTATAATCATAAGGGATTTGATTTAGGTCATATCTGAATGGCCTAGTGGTTTTCCCTACTTTCTTCTATTTAAGTCTTAATTTTGCAATAAGCAGTTCAAGATCTGAGCCACAGTCAGCTCCCAGTCTTGTTTTTGCTGACTGTCTAGTGCGTCTCCATCTTTTGCTGCAAAGAATATAATCAATCTGATTTCTGTATCGACCATCTGGTGATGTCCATGTGTAGAGTCTTCTCTTGTGTTGTTGGAAGGGGATGTTTTCTATGTCCAGTGTGTTCTCTTGGAAAAATTCTGTTAGCTTTTGCCCTGCTTCATTTTGTACTCCAGGGTCAAATTTGCCTGTTACTCTAGGCATCTCTTCACTTCCTACTTTTACATTCCAGTCCCCTATGATGAAAATGACATCTTTTGGGGGTATTCGTTCTAGAAGGTCTTGTAGGTATACATAGAACCATTCACCTTCAGCTTCTTAAGCAACCTTACTGGTTGGGGCATAGACTTGGATTAATGTGATATTAAATGGTTTGCCTTGGAAGTGAACAGAGATCATTCTGTCCTTTTTGAGATTGCACCCAAGTGCTGCATTTTAGGCTTTTGTTGACTATGAGGGCTACTCCATTTCTCCTAGGGATTCTTGCCCATAGCAGTAGATATAATGGTCATCTGAATTAAAATCACCCATTCCAGTCCATTTTAGTTCACTGATTCCTAAAATGTCAATTTTTACTCTTGTTGGTATTCACTCAAGGTAAGTTGGAAGTTGTCAAACAGGAGATGGCAAGAGTGAATGTTGACATTTGCTTCAATACATTGAAATAAAATAGTTATACCATGATTTCTTGATTCTACAGTTTTAGATATTATTTATTGATCTCTAAATATGGGGGGCTTAACATTTAATTTCCTTATATTGGAGTCTTTTCTGTCTTCCTTCTGATTGACATATGCCTGAATGCACATGTGTACACACACACACACATGCACACACACACACACACACACACACACCTTCTGCCTCTCCCTTAACTACCAGTATATTTTATCATGCTCTTGGTGCAGTCTTTATTCATAGTGTACATCAGCACTGTGTAAATACTAATAACAGCTGAGTCATGTAATGTACTATAATTAAATTTACTTTTGGGAACAAGTATTTATTTTTCCCAGAGTTAATAATGCTTTTGATTCCCTTGTTTGCTTAGTGTTCTAGTATCAATCTAGTATCAATGAACACGAATTTGAGCAAACTCCAGGAGATAGTGAAGGACAGGGAAGCTTGGCATGCTGCAGTCCACAGAGTTGCAAAGAGTTGGACATGACTTAGTGACTAAACAACAATAACTCATATCAATCACTAATCCATCCCACAGTTCTTTGAACAATTTCTTATTTTCCTAGGGGATACCACCCTGGATTTCTCTATCCTTTTGCTCAGATCTCGGCTAACTTCTTGTTAAGCCTGCTGCTGCTACTGTTGCTAAGTCGCTTCAGTCATGTCCGACTCTGTGCGACCCCATAGATGGAAGCCCACCAGGCTCCCCTGTCCCTGGGATTCTCCAGGCAAGAACACTGGAGTGGGTTGCCATTTCCTTCTCCAGTGCACGAAAGGGAAAAGTGAAAGTGAAGTTGCTCAGTCGTGTCCGACTCTTAGCGACCCCATGGACTGCAGCCTACCAGGCTCCTCCATCCATGGGATTTTCCAGGCAAGAGTACTGGAGTGGGGTGCCATTGCCTTCTCCCTTGTTAAGCCTATTTGCAGCAATTGTCCTGGGACCTCTTTTCATCATTTTCCTGGGAATTTCCTCCACTTTTTCCTGTGTTGAATTCCTTGTTTCTTGAATAACATCTTTTCCTTTGGTTCATTCTGATTGTATTGGAGTACATTCCCCGTAAATTCCTGAAAATAAGCACATGGCAAATATTAATTTGGAGACCTGGTGTGTCTGAAAGTGTTTAAGTTCTATCTGTTTTTATAATTAATATTTTGGCTGGATATAGAATTCCAGCTTGGAAATTATTTCCCTGAAGGATTCTGAGGACATTGTCCTCTGGTTTTCCAGCCTTGAGAAATTGATTGATGCCCTCCCCACAGAACTATCTTTTTTCCCCCTCCATGGACTCTTTTAGAATATCTCCTCCCCATGACTTACCCCCCCCATATTTATTTTAATTTTAAAATTTTAATTCCTTAGTGTTCTTAATTTATAGTCCAAATACTCCACTGAAATTTTTTTCATTTCTGCCATCGTATTTGTAATTCCCAAGAGCTCATCATCTGTTCTGTGAGTATTTCTTACTGGGGCCTCCTGTTATTATTTCATGGATGCAGTATCCTTTTACTCCCAGAGTCTCAGTTAGTTCATTATCCCCTCTGAATTCTTTCCTCTTTACTTCAGTTTGTTTCTTTTGGATGATGGGAGGCTTCTCAAATGTTTACTGACCTTTGGTTGTCAGATGGTGTTTAAGCATGGGTCACCGAAAAGTTGGTCTGAAGCTATGTTTGCCAGGGCTGCATGTGTTGGTAGTGGGCTTCACTGTAGGGAAAACAAGCTTGGCCCTTTCACTGGGGACCCAACTCTCAGTATTTGTTGACCTGGTTGCTTTTTCCTGTGAGACACCTGCCAACAATTTGCCCAGGATGCTTAAACCAGGTTTACCTGCATTCTGGAAGCTGAATACAGGAGCATGGGAGCAGGGCCTGGAGGCTCATGGTTCAGTATATCAACTCTCACTTAGTTCTCTTGCTTTTGCTCAGGCACCCAGGCTCTGTCATTCCAGCCCGTCAGTTCAGAAGCTTTGAACTCTACATATGAACATCACCAGATGGTCATAGGGTAAACACTCAGCTTTCTGCTACAGCAGAGGTAAGGATGTGAGTGTTTAAATGCTTCTTATAAAGATATTTATCCCATTCACTGTTTTCTATTCCACCTGCATGCCCACTTTCAGAGGTAGGTACTGTCTCCAGTTCCTGAAACTCCATGGTTCTTCAGGGAAATCAGCTGCCCATGAACTTTCTTGATCACTGGTGTACATTTGTGTCTTCTCAGTCACCACTCATCCATCTCTCCCCAGCTGTCCAGCCCTGAAAGGCATCCTGAACACATCCTCTCTCCATTCCCACTGTTCCTGAAGAGTATCCTCATCTCTGAGCTCCCGAGGCTTGCTATTCTGGAGGTTCCCAAAGGATCATCTGTAAACTCAGTCTTTATTTGTTTTTTTTGCTTAAGCTGGTTTAGAGTTGGGTTTCTCTCACAACTTGAAAAGCCCTGATACACAGAGCTAGTGAAACTGACCATTTGATTAAGTAGACAATCTAATATTACTTTGATCTTTTTCCTTAGAGTAAATATTGCAAAACTGCATTAAAGGCTGTTCTCAGAACTAGACATGAGGGCCCTGAATTGATCTCTAGCTTGGATCATCAGAGCTTCCCTGACAAGTTCAGATGGAGCCCCCACCCCCACCTCCACCCCTACCCTAGGCTCAATTCTCAGTCTGCATCCTTCCTCTCGCCACTTATCCGGCATTTAGCTGACTCCACTGTGCTCTCCTAATGACGTGTTGTTTAACTTAGTATGAGAATATCTCATCTCCTCAGTTAATTCTTCATTGGGTTCAGCAGACTGCTGCAAATGTATCTAGCTAGTTCTAGATCTAGACTGCTAGTGTCTAGATTGCTGCAGATGTATCTAGGACAAGTGAATGAATGAGGAAATTAATTTTGTTTGTGGTTTTTCTACCCTGGATGTGGATGAGTTAATCTAACTTCTTGTCCTTAAATACTTGTAGCGTTTAAGCCACTTTTTTAAAAAATTAATTTTTAAAATTGAAGTATAGTTGATTTACAATGTTTTGGGTATATAGGAAAGTGATTCAGTTATATACATATATACATATATATGTGTATATATGTATTATTTTTCAGATTCTTTTCCATTATAGGTTATTACATGATACTGAATATAGTTCCGTGTGCTATAAGGCAGGTCCTTATCGTTTACCCACTTTATACATAGTTAAACCACTTTTGAAAATATTTTATTGATTTATATATTTTTGTCTGTGCTGGATCTTTGCTGCTGTCCATGGGTTTTCTCTAATTGCAGCGGGCGGGGCTACTCTCTAGCTACGGTGCACGGGCTTCTCATTGTGGTGGCTTCTCCTGTTGTGGAGCATGTGTTCTAAAGCATAGGCTCAGTAGTTGTAGTGCATGGGCTTAGTTGCCCTGCAGCGTGTGGGATCTTCCCAGACCAGAGATGGAACCTGTGTTCCCTGCATTGTCAGGCAGATTCTTAACTACTGGAGCACCAGGGAAGTTCTAGCCACTTTTATAGTAGAAAATAATAATGAGTAAAAATTACTGATTAAGTATAATTGTATGCCCCATCCCTGAACTTTTAGCTCTTATTTATAACAGTGCTCTGATGTAGGTGGTATTATCCCCATTTTATAGGTGAAGAAAGGGAAGTTCAGAGAGGTTATCACATTTCAAGGTCATACTCATAGTGAGCGGCAGAGCTGGGATTTGAACCTGACTTGGTCAGCCTTCAAAGATCATGCCTTGCACCTACACTCTGCACTGTCTCTCAGGCGCCCAATTTATCTTCTATCTGCAACAGTTTTACCCTTGATTTCTGATTGGTTTTACCATAAAGCAAAACTTTACTAGACTGTATATTTTTCAATCATACAGACACTTAGCAAATTTCAAATATATCCATCAGCCTTTTCTCCAAAATAAGAAAAGGTGGCAAACTACATGAAGACAAGGCCGCTCCAGACAAGTGCCTCACAGAGAGAATACAGCAAGAGCTGCTGGAGTCATTTTGGATGCTACAAGAAGCAGCTTATGAAATGGAGAAATTAAGATGGATCTTGGGTACACTTCCAAAGAATGAGATCCATTAGAACGGTCTCTCCTGGGGAGTCCTGTGATGGAAAACTCATTGCTGGAATTATTTAAAAATGAACTATCAAATCTCTTCAGGGGCAAATCCCACACTGATAGGGGGTGGACAAGATACCTTAATAGGTCATTTTAGTCTCTGATTTCTGTAAAAACCTCTGTTCTTATGGTATATTGAGATTTTTGATGAATTTCAGTTTCTGCCTAAGTGCCCAAGAAGTTTCTCAGACAAAGTTGAAAGGGAAAGGTAACCAGACTCGAGGTAACCAGAAGAAACATCTCCTTGTCTTCCTTGTCTGGGTTCACTGGATGGCCAGTCTGCAGCAGCCTGAGTCCCCACTGGGGTACCTTCTGGGTGTGTCATTCCATGAGAGCAAGCCCAGCCCCACCTGACTCCAAATGCTGTCCCTTGAGTACACAAGTCTGTGGTCCTCAGCCAAGGCCCCAAGGTGGCGAGGAAAAGTGACATATACTAAATAGTGTGGTTCCTAAAAAGCCAGAGCAGGCCTGCTAAGAGGCCCATAAAATCCCTGCCTGCAATTCCCTGCCTCCATATGCTCTGAGAGGTGTTTGTTTGGCTTAGGGCTGGTGGGTACAGAGGGAGTTCTGCTGTGGTATTGTTTGCTGAGTTAATTGTTCTGTTTGATCTGAGGCTCTTTGAGGTTGCACAGGGAAATGAGGTGTTTGGTCAGGGTTTTTCTCAAGCAAAGTTAACCTAACAACTTGGGCAGGGGAAGAAAGGAAACAGGAGTTGGAGAAAAGGAAAGAGAGAAAGTCCATGAGAGCTTTGCTAGGTTCTGTCTGATGCTGAGATTTCACATGTTATGAACAAACTGGCCGAGGTAATAGGGATGGTCTGTGGCCAGGTTAGAGCAGAGGTCTTATTTGACTTTGGGAAAAATAAAACATCACATACTTCTATCTATCTATAATATTTGCATATAGATTATAACAAAAAGTACATATCAAGTAAGATTATTAAAACAAAAGATCAGACCCTACACTGAGAAGGGGAAATGCAATCATGCCCAAACCCTAATGTAATTTGGCTACAAAAAACCAAGGGTTAGTAGTATTGACATATATAGACTATCATGTATAAAATAGACAGCTAGTAGGAAGCTGCTGTATAACACAGAAGCTCTGTGATGACCTAGAAGGGTGGAGGGGATACATGTTTACTTATGGGTTATTCACTATGTTGTATAGCAGAAACCAACACAACATTGTAAAGCAATTATCTTCCAATTAAAAAAAACAAACAAAAAAAGCCCTAAGGGTTTAGTTAGCCCCTGGATATTTGGAAATTATACAAGATACAAGATGGAGCAACCTAGGAAATCTGATTTTCACTGTCTAATAAGGAGACCCATATCAGATCAGGAGGAGAGTGACATCATTTTCTAAGGCTAAATTCTGAGACCTATTGAGGGGATAATTTTCATGTCATCCCCACCTTGTGGTGTTATAAAATAAGTAAACTTTTTCAGGAAAAAACTATTGTATAAAATATAACACAATGACCATACATGTTGTGATCTTGTTGTTGTGGATGACAATTCCTTCAAAAGCAGTATGGGTTTGGGACTAGCTTTCCCAAGTAAATGAGGCAGGGCAGGGCATACCTGGAGCATCCACACCACACAATGAATCCCATCAGCAAATCTAGTTTCATGTATGTTCAAACTAAGTGGTTGGGATTTGGGGCTTTTGAAGAGGCTAACATCAAAGAACATATTTCTGAAAGATTCATGCACAGAGGGAATTCCAAGAGAATGGGAGAAAGTGGAGATTGGGACAGACAGCCCTTAGCTCTAATAACAATTGCTCTCACCAAATGGCTTCATTCATAACTTGTCAAACCCTCATCATGTTGCTTCTTATCCTTTGTCCAGGGTAAATGGGAGCCAATGAGTGTTACAAACTCTGCAAATAACACACATGCTTTGGTGTTCCTGATGATTTTACTAAACCTGGACCACAAGTTTTTGAGACAGACATACTGAATCTGAATATCCAGAAGGTAGGGTCTGGTTTGTATGTGTTAATAAAACTCACTAGTGGTTCTGATGGACAGATAGATTGAGGATCACTACACTAGGCTCCACTGTTTGGATGTAATTTTAGTGATGAGGAATGGTGATGCTAAAAGGGAAGTTAGAGACGAGAATTGATGTATTGTGGCTTTACGTTTATGTCTCACTACATCCATGTTCTTTTTCAGGATTACAGGAGAACCAAAGCCAGTGTAACTTGCAACATTACTACCCTAAATTGTGAGCTTCTAACCATTGCCAGGGTCACCTGTTTGCATGAATCATGTTCAGAAAGTAAAGCATGAAGAAGAAGAGAGAGACGCTTGTCCTGGTCCTCACTGTGTACCCAGTATCCCTTTGAGGAGCCAATTCTCCAAGCCAGGCTTCAGCAATACGTGAACCGTGAACTTCCAGATGTTCAAGCTGGTTTTAGAAAAGGCAGAGGAACCAGAGATCAAATTGCCAACATTCGCTGGATCATCGAAAAAGCAAGAGAGTTCCAGAAAAACATCTATTTCTGCTTTATTGACTATGCCAAAGCCTTTGACTGTGTGGATCACAATAAACTGTGGAAAATTCTGAAAGAGATGGGAATAGCAGACCATCTGACCTGTCTCTTGAGAGACCTGTATGCAGGGCAGGAAGCAACAGTTAGAACTGGACATGGAACAACAGACTGGTTTCAAATAGGAAAAGGAGTACGTCAAGGTTGTATATCGTCACCCTGCTTATTTAACTTATATGCAGAGTACATCATGAGAAACACTGGGCTGGAAGAAACACAAGCTGGAATCAAGATTGCCGGAAGAAATATCAATAACCTCAGATACGCAGATGACACCACCCTTATGGCAGAAAGTGAAGAAGAACTAAAGAGCCTCTTGATGAAAGTGAAAGAGGAGAATGAAAAAGTCGGCTTAAAGCTCACCGTTCAGAAAACTAAGATCATGGCATCTGGTCCCATCACTTCATGGGAAATAGATGGGGAAACAGTGGAAACAGTGTCAGACTTTATTTTTTTGGGCTCCAGAATCACTGCTGATGGTGACTGCAGCCATGAAATTAAAAGACGCTTACTCCTTGGACGGAAGGTTATGGCCAACCTAGATGGCATATTTAAAAGCAGAGACATTACTTTGCCAACAAAAGTCTGTCTAGTCAAGGCTATGGTTTTTCCAGTGTTCACGTATGGATGTGAGAGTTGGACGGTGAAGAAAGCTGAGCGCCGCAGAATTGATGCTTTTGAACTGTGGTGTTGGAGAAGACTCTTGAGAGTCCCTTGGACTGCAAGGAGATCCAATCAGTCCATCCTAAAGGAGATCAATCCTGGGTGTTCATTGGAAGGACTGATGTTGAAGCTGAAACTCCAATACTTTGGCCACTTCATGCAAAGAGTTGACTCATTGGAAAAGACCCTAACGCTGGGAAGGATTAGGGGCAGGAGGAGAAGGGGACGACAGATGATGAGATGGTTGGATGGCGTCACTGACTCGATGGACATGGGTTTGGGTAGACTCCGGGAGTGGGTGATGGACAGAGAGGCCTGGCGTGCTGCAATTCATGGGTTTGCAAAGAGTCAGACATGACTGAGCGACTGAACTGAACTGTCATTCCTACTCTGCATCCATATGCAGTGGAAGGAGTTGAGTCATCTCTCAGCTCCAGGAGTGAGTTTTCTATTCTATGGACAATCAGGAGTTTTATGTGGCACTTGTGTGTTTTGCATAGTTTAAGTGTACAAAACTTGTCTCAGAAACCCCCGTGAGGTGGAGAAGATAAAGTGACAAGAGGAAAAACTAAATGACAGGCCAAGAAACTGCCATAGGTTCTGAGGTTGTAGGTGGACATCTGTGAGCCCACAGGGTGAAGTGAGTCTAAGGGAAGACTTGGGGTGGTAGAGGGGAGGGCAGGGAGGCCGAGTCAGAGAAGGGAGCCCCTGTCCTGTGTGCAATCTAGCTTCTGCTTCCTCTCATCTCTACTTGAGTTTATGCTGTTTCTGGTGTGAGTGTCCGAACACTTTCTGTGCACAAGTGTCAGAAATGCTGTCAACCTGCCGTTACCAAAGTGGGAATTTACTAGCTCATGTAAATAAAAAGTTTAGGGGTAGAGTTGAATCAGTGCTGGTTTTGCCCCCAGTTGGGATTTGAGTCTCTAACTCTTTTCACTTTGCTTTCCTCTCTTTGGGGCTCCTTGCATGCAGTGGCACAAACCACCTGCAGCTCCAGGCCTTCTCAACTTGCTCCCCAATCCCAGCAGAAGGAGAGCGTTCCCTGCTAATTCCTGCTGTTCATTGGCTTAGGATGGGCCATGTGCTTCTCTCTGCACAAATCACCATAGCTAGGGCTGTGAAGCACCCTGGAGAGACTTAGGCTGAGTGCCAACCATATAAGTGGAGGTGAGAGGGAGCAGTAGCAGAAGGAGAAAGTAGGCTAGGCTGCACATACCATGGGCTCCCTTCTCTGGCTTGGCTTCCCCTCCCCTCCCCTCTGCCTGGTGGGCTCTACGGACATCCACCTACCACCTCAGTATCTATGGCAGCTTCCGGATCTGTTATTTAGTTTTTCTTGGTGCTGCTCTATCTTGTCCACTTCATGGGTTTTTTGGAGTCAGGATTCATGCAAGAAAACTGTGCAGAATAATGCCTCATAAAACTCCCGATTATCTACAGAAACACTGAGGCTTGAGCCAGCTACTTACCCTTCTGGGGTCAATTCCCTTGTCTGTACATAAAGAAATCAGGGGCAATAGAACCCCTAGGCTGTGGCTCCTCTTTCTTGTGCTCCTGTGAAGGTGGGAAACCTCAGAATCCTTCCATACCCAGGAATCCAGGGAGCCTCCTTTACCACTTAAAATGTTGGGACTTAAGGAATCTTGTCACATCTCTAAATACTCCTATAAGAACATTCTACATCTCAGCATGATTTCTTTAGTAAAGAATCTGCTGCCAGACACCACATATAAGATGTTCCACAAATCTCTAATTTTGCATGAAAACCAGTTATTTATTCTTAGAGTATCTCAGTAGCAAAAATTCATTTGAAGAACTCCACTGAAGCAAGTTACTCTGAAGCAAGGACTTTGAATATCCAGCAAATGAATCTGAATGCAAAGCTTGTTAGAGGTACCATGAGGAAGGAACTGGGCACACCAACCCACTCCAGCGAGTCACGGTAGAGATCTTCCTCAACTTATGATGGGGTTATGTTCTGAGAAACCCGTCATAAGTTGAAAATATCCTGAGTTGAACATACATTTACTACACCTAACCTTGGAGAAGGAAATGGCAACCCACTCCAGTATTCTTGCCAGGAGAACCCATGGACAGAAGAGCCTGGAGGGCTACCATCTATAGGGTCACAAAGAGTTGGACATGACTGAAGTGACTTAGCACATACGCATGCACACCTAACCTACCATCATAGCTTAGCCTAGCCTACTTTAAACAAACTCAGAGCACTTACATTAGAGTACAGTTGGGCAAAATCAGCTAAGGCAAAGCTTATTTTTCTTTTTAAAAAAATATTGTAGTGCATTTACAATGCTGTGTTAATTTCTGCTGTACAACAAAGTGATTCAGTTATACATATTCTATTAAAGCAAAACCTATCTTATATAAAAAAGTTGAATCTCTTATGTAATTTATTGGCTGTTGTACTGAAAGTGAAAAACAGAATAGTTTGTGAGTGTATCTGTTGTTTACCCTTGTAATCACATGGCCGATTGGGAGCTTGGCTCCTGATGCTGCCTAGCATCCCCAGAGAGGGTGGTGCTGCAAATCACCAGCCCAGGAAAAGATTAAAATCCAAAATTTGAAGAATAATTCCTACTGAATATATATAGTTTTTGTACCACTGTAAAGCCTAAGTTCACAAGTTGAACCATGGTAAGTTAGAACAATCTGTAATATTATCTTTTTTTTTAAGTCTTTTTTTGTGTGTGTGTGTGTGGACCGTTTTTAAAGTCTTTATTGAATTTGTTACAGTATTGCTTCTGTTCTATGCTTTGAGTTTTTGGTCATGAGGCATATGGGATCTTATGATCCCTGACCAGTAATAGAACCTGCATCCCCTGCATTGGAAGGCAAATTCTTAATCATTGGGCCACCAGGGAAGTCCCTGTAATTTTATCTTTTGAGTCTATTCCAGCCCTTTCTCCAGAGATGCAAACCCAAAGGCTTGAACTGGCTCAGCACAATCTCAGCAGGCTAGGGCAGAATTTCCTTTTACATGTGGTTATTCAAGAGCTTGGACACAGGCCACATCTGCCGGATGCTGGGAAAGCCTGAAGGTAGAAGGGGATGACAGAGGACGAGATGGTTGGATGGCATCGCTGACTCAGTGGACATGAGTCTGAGCAAGCTCCAGGAGATGGTGAGGACAGGGAAGTCTGGCATGGTGCAGTCCATGGGGTCACAAAGAGTTGGACATGATTGAGTGACTGAACAACAACAGCAACAACATCTGCCTAGGGGAAATGAGTATGTTTCCTCTCTGCTCTCTCATCTTTGTTTACTTCTCTCCTAGTAATGGAACTGAAAACCATGACTTACTGTGAAGGACCATGAGGCCATGAAGCCAACCTGAGGAGAACAAAGCTTGCACAGAAGTCATTTCCCACCACCCCGAGTGGCAGCTGTGGTCTGGCCTTATTCAGAGAGTAGGCAAAGTCCCCACTTTGTGTTTCAGGTGGAGGGAAGAAGAATTCCAGAGCTCTCTTTGGCCTGTGCCTGCAGCTTCCATTGATTTTGGTGGTTTGTGGTTGTTCACAAAGCCTCTGATGTTATTTCCATGGTTCCCCAGCCCTCATCCAAGCCTGCCTCACATACCTGTATGCCCACTGCTCATCTAGCAGCTTCTGCCTGAGCCCGTTCTGGGCCTGAACTTGCTGCAGATGCCAGAGAGGACATAGTCCCTCATCGGATATCTGCCCTCATCTGTCTCCTGTCACAGAGGACCACGTGTGACCTGGGATCACAGGTGAGCCTTACGCCCCACGCCTCTGCTTCCTGCAGTCCTCTGCCCTATCTGGGCCTTTAGGGAAAACACAGTCCTTCCCGTGCAGGCATTGCTGAGGTGAGCATCAGGCAGCATCTGAGCTTAGTGATGACAGGAGACATTAACACCAGGACCAGGGGTCCTACTTTCAACACGCTCAGTGTCCCTTGGGGGCTGGAGGGCAGGCTGCCGGAGAGAGTGTACCCGCCAAGCTGCTGCCCACGAGGAAGTCCAGGGCCCACCCCCGCACTCTGCAGGAGACAGGCTGCCCCCTGTACAGCAGGCTCTGACTCTGCAGTGGGTCCGTTCTCCCAGATACTTTACTTACACCAGGCTGGTTTTGTTTTTGTGTATTTTTAAAAAAATATTTTTCAGGTATAATTGCAATGCTCTGTAGTCTTTCAAATCATTGATCATCATGTTTTCTCCTTAAATATTCTTCTCCTGTGGCTCTGGGCTTTTATTCTATCCCTTTGCTCTTGGTGGCTGGGCTGGGTGGCCCCAGGATCTGTCCTTGGACTTCATCTATTCCTCTTACCACTGCTTTCATGTTTCCCTCTTCAGGGCAGCATCTTAAATTCTCAGACTCCACTCTGCATCCTAACAGCCTGTAGACAATCTGTCTCCAAATGCAAGTGTCTGAAGCCAGACACTTGCCTCTCCCCCAGACCTGCCCCTGTCCCCACAGTGCTCATCTCTCCAACTCGTGACCTGGGAAAGCCTGGTCTCGTCCTTTCCCTTCATGCTCACTGCCGCTCTGTCCTCTGCATCTGATCTCAGCGGTGTGGCTAGAATTGCCCTCCTGTCCCTCACTCTCAGTGTGACTGTCCTGCTTTGGGCTGCACTTCCCCTTCCCTTAGACTTCCCTGGTGGCTCAGAAGGTAAAGCGTCTGCCTACAATGCGGAAGACCTAGGTTCAATCCCTGGGTTGGGAAGATCCTCTGGAGAAGGAAATGGCAACCCACTCTAGTACTCTTGCCTGGAAAAATCCCATGGATGGAGGAGCGTGGTAGGCTACGGTCTATGGGGTCTCAAAGAGTCAGACATGATTGAGAGACTTCACTTTCACTTTTTACTTTATTTTCCGCTGGTGTAAGCTGCTGGGTGGTCTAAACCCTTACACTGCCTTCTCTGTCTTCATTCTCCTCCCTCTTCATCCCTTTTGTGCACGTGTTCCCAGGTCCATTTCTCCAATACTCAGCTTTGAGAATTCTCACTGCCCACTGCCAATAGGATGACACTTCTGTGGTGTGAGGTCTCTGGAAGCCAGTTGCACGAGTAGTGTCTTGAGCTGTCTTTGTACATCTTGTGCATGCACCCTCTGATCCTCAAAGTGTGGTCCCTCACCAGCAATGGCAGTATCACCTGGGAACTTGTTGAAAATGTAAATTCTTGGGCCCTGCCCCAGACAGAAACTCTGGGCCCAGTGATGTGTGTTTCAACAAGCTTCCTGGGTGACACTGATGCAGCTAAAGTTTGAGACCTACTGCTGTAGCCTGGAGGTCTTTAAATCCACTGCATATTAGTTTCATCAGGGAAACTGTTTGAAAAATCATTCATGTCCAGGTTTCACCCAAGACCAATGATTCAGAATGTCTCAGAGTGGGACTTGGGTATCAATATTTTATTTAAAAAAATTTGGGGGGGGACCTCTCTGAATGGTGTGTGGGGTCTTAGTTCCCCAACCAAGATAGAACCCACGCCCCCTGAATTGGAAGTGTGGAATCTTAACCACTGGACCACCAGGGAAGTCCATCAGTAGCTTTGTAAGCTCTCAGATAATTCTGTAACACAATCAAGACACAGAACCTTTCCAAAGCCCAATCCAATGGCTGGAGTGTCCCAGAGCATGTCCTGCTGGAAGAACTCCTCCATGTTTTATTCACATGCCTCTCTTTGCCTTTTATTCCAGCAGTTCAAATCTTATTCCTCTTTCAAGGCCCAGGATACGTGTAAACTTCCTTAATTTTCCTGGGTAGTAAGCAGTCATTTGCTTTAGGGTCTCTTGGCACTTTCAGAAAATAAATGTGTGAATACTCTGTAAACTGTCAAATATTAGTTACCATAATCATATGTAATATAATGTAAGGAATATTGAAGAATGTAGTTGAAATGGACGGGATGTTTGTGTCCATGCCCCCATGCCATGTCACCCCAAATTCCTATGCAAGTCTTAATACCTGATGTGATGGGATTTGGAGATGGGAGCCTTTAGGTGGTGATTAGATCATGAGGGTGGAGCTGTTACGAAGGGGACTAGCATGCTTATAAGAGAGACCCCAGAGAGCTTTCTGCTGTCTGCTGTGAGGATGCAGTGAAAACATGGCTATCTGCAGCCAGGGAGAGAGCTCCCTCCAGAACCTGACCTCAGCGATACCTTGATTTTAGTCCTCCACCCTCCCGAGTTGTGAGAAATAAACTTCTCACAGTTGTTTATAAGCCACCCAGTCTGTGATATTTTGTTATAGCACACAGAACTAAAACAATAATATACTAATCTTTTGACTCCTTTATTAGTCAAAGGTGGCACTTATGGAATGCTGACTGTGTGCCTGGCACTGTTCTAAGTGCTTTAAGTGGATTAATCTATTTACTCTTCCCCCAATACTATGTATGAACAAATTAAACTAAGGCATAGAGAAATTAAGCTGGTCCAGTGTTACACAGCTAGTAAGTGGCAAAGCTGAGGTTTGAACCCTGGTCCACTTGACTCTAGAACTCAAGTCTTAATCTTTGAGTGCCAACATTTCAATGTATACTCTTGTAAGTATTAATAATATTGTAGCTATGTGAGAATCTCAAACATGTATACCAGGCACTTTCTTGTTCACAAAGCACCTTTTCTTTGTGGGCAGTATCTCATTTTTCCTCAACAATTTTGTGAAGTGGGAGCTGTTATTACCACTCCCGTGTTCTGGATGAGGAGGTCCAGGCTTTGAGAAGTTCTGCCCCTCATCCAGGGCAAACACCAGTAGGGGCTGGCACTGGGGTGTGAGTCCAGGCATCTGGTTCCAAATCCAAGTGTGCTAGGCTGGGAGGCCTCTCCCAGGACTTCACTCATCTTCCTTAGGTCTTCCTTGCTTGGGTTTGCCTTTCCCCAGCTCTGCTGAGGGGTAAAGAAGGGTGGTGAGGAGAAGTGGTCTCAATCTACAGCTGAACAGAGCAGCAGGCATTTGGACCTGGCAGGGTGCATGGTGAATGGGCCTCTGTTCAGATCTAGTCCTAGCTGAGCCATCTGGTGGCCAGTGAAATGCTATGAGCTGGCTGTCCTGTGGTTCCTCCCATAGAGGGGCCTGCAGGAGTGGGCAGGACACAGGTGGAGAGGAGCAGAGAGGCCTGCCAAAGGGTTAAGGCTGAGTCCACTGTAGGCTGAGCTGGTCCGTGGGTGACCTTTAGGGCCCTCACACCCAGCATAGTGTCTTTACACAGTGCTCTGGGGATGGCATAGTCTGATGGGAGACTATGGTTCAAGGTCTGTTTCTTAGGCTCATGTGTCACTACACGGTGACATGTCACTGCACCTCCTTCACGGGGCCAGGTGAGGAATAAATGAGTTAATATCTATAAAGTGTTAACAAGAATCTCTTGTACATAGGAATTGCTCAAAATTATCCACTGGTCTTAGGGAAGCGGAGGAGGCAAAAAGAAAGAGGAAGGGAAAGACAGAGAGAAGAAAGGAGTTTGTTTAGGGTAGGAGGTGCGAAGTAGGCAGTCAAAGAAGACTCCACAAGGGAGTTGACATTCGAGAGGCTTTTGCAGAGTGGAAAGGAGTTTGCTGTTGGATAAGCAGGTGAGGAGTGGGATGGTTTCCAGGGACAAATGTGTAAATGTTCTGGAAGCTCTCAAATATTCCTTAGTATGATCATTAGATGAGAGCACAGATGATACCCCTTTCTAAGTTGTGGTGATAAGTTGCTCACCTACATGCAGCATTCCCCGTATTGGACATCCTGTCTCTTTCACCCCTTCAAGTTGGTCCTAGTTCCTTGCATGTAGTAAGTATTCAATAAATATCTGCTGAAAGAATAAGTTACCTTCTTTGAAAGGTAACATCTTGACTATGAGATGTGCTGCACATGACTAGATTGTGTAAATTCCTTCTTATGATAAGCGCTAAGTGGGGCAGCTTTCTCCAGGGAAAGATAGAAGACTGCCTCACTCACAGTGATGCTACTTCTTAACCTCTCCCTGGACCCATTCGATGCCTCTCTGATATCCCAAGCATGACAGATGTGGCTATCACAAAATGCCACCAAGGAAGAAGCTAGCTGTCCATTCTAGGACATGGACTTCGGGCAATATTTTTCATTGTAATGACGGGTTGTAGCGTGAAGCTCAGAGGAGATCAATTTGCATTCAGTTTTTATCAATTACCAGCTGGAAAAGCTTGAATGGAAATCCATGTGTCCCTTGTCCCCATGGTTTCTTCCCAGTTAAGCTAGCCTATGCCCAGTTTATATTCTAAAGGGGAGGGTTTTATAATTTCAAGAGAGAAACAAGACCCACTTTTGGTTTTTAGGTTTTCAAAAGCATTGTCCTCAGAGGGGCCCACAAAAAACTCTAGGAGACTCTGATTTATAGCAAGCTTCTTCCCCAACAAAGGGCAATAAGACTTCCCATCCTGGACTAGGAGGAGCTGAGGAGAAGTGAAGAGCACTCAGGTATGGCAGGCACATGTGGAGCTCACTGCTGGGCTCTCTCTTTTGGAAGGAACCTGCTGTTCGGCTGGGGGGAGTGCAGTGACTGAGAGCCTGTAGCTGTACCACCTTTAGGATTTGACACGGCGACTAAGATGAGCCCACACCCTCCCTTGGTGGCTCCAACCAACAATGACACGGCTGGGGTTCTAGGGCTGGTGATTTGAGCTCAGTGCAAGACCCCTCTAATGTGCTCTGAAGCTCCCTGGGGGGAGGACTTAATAAATCTCCAGTGGATGCCCTCCTGCCAAATTCTGCTTCCTCCCCCTTTATACTTCACTAGAGTTCACACTCCCCTCATCCGACTCTGACAAGCCTCTTCTACTCTGAGGTTAAGTGTCACTTCCCAGGGAACCAACTGACACAGCCCCTGAGAAAGGTGTGGCCCAAAAGGAAATATAAGTAACCCCGAAATAGGTTTGAGGAATCCAAGGCACAGGGAACTTGTATCCTACATCTGTTACCAAGTCCAAACTCTCTCTGCTTGCTGCATGACAGGCCAGTGAATCAGAGACGAGGTGCTGAACCAAGGAATACAACTTTATTCAGGAAGCCGGCAGACTGAGAAGATGGCAGACTAATGTTTCAAAATAACCATATTGTGGTCTGGATGCCAGGTTCTTTTATAGAACACAGGGACGGGGGAAGCAAAGTAAAAAGGCCATTTATCTTGCAAATATCTCCTGAAATGGCTAGCCTCGGGGATGAGATGTGTTAATTTCTTCCTTCCTATAGCCATCCAAAGGTGAACAGGCCCCTGAACTGAGGCATTTTGGTTTAACATTCAGGTAGAGGGGCAAGGTTCAGCCAGGTGGTCCATTATGTATAAACAGTATTCTTTTAGTGAACAAAGAAAGTGAAGTTGCTCAGTCCTGTCCGACTCTTTGCGACCCCAGGGATTGTAGCCTACCAGTCTTCTCTGTCTGTGGGATTTTCCAGGCAAGAGTACTGGAATGGGTTGCTATTTTCTTCTCCAGGGGATCTCCCCGACCCAGGGATCAAACCCAGGTCACCTGCATTGTAGGCAGACACTTTTACTGTCTGAACCACCAGGGAAGTCTCAGGAAACAAAGGTTAAAGTAAAAGAAACAGATCCAACGTGGAGTCAGTTCTTTCCTCTAACACATCTAGGCAGGACCTCATTGAGGCAGCCAGACCATGGAGAGAAAGTAGCTTCCTGGTATACCCTGGTGCTTGGGGGCTCGGTTTCAGGGATCTGGTGTAGAGGAGGGTGGCAGTAGCTGAGACAGAGCTTGATCTATAGAGACCTTAAGACAAGGAATGGAGGTGGAGGGCGACCTGAAGCAACCTGCATGAACAAATGACCAAAGACCAGATGGCACAAGCTTAGCAGAGGCGAGCAAGAATGCAGGAGGATTTCCCCATCCACCGTTACCCTGGCACTAGGTAAGGAAACAGCACAGCCTGGCTAGGGTAAGGTGGGGAGGGGTCCATTTTAGCTAAGATGCTAAAATGTATCTATGCTCCAGGGGTCTGGGGGTTTGAAATAGTAATGAAATTCTGTTTCAGAAAAATAAAGGAGACGAAGAGATTAAATTTCTCTCTGCATGAGATTTTTCACTCAGTCCAAGTAATGTCATCCAAGGGCAAGAGGCAAAACCTGAAGAGCCGGGAGGATTTTCAGGGTCAAGGGCCCCCATCTCTCCTTTCTTTCCCATTCATGACACATGACACTCACTTCAAGCAGCTCCACCCACCCCCACCCCCAGCTGGCTCTGGAGAGGCCCCATCCATGCTGAGCTGTAGGATAGAAATGGCTGGTGCTGGGATGCAGGTTTGTGCCACAGCAGACTGCGAGCAAGCAAGCCAAAACCTGGGTCGGCAGGAGACTCAAGGACGCAGCAGCAGGACCAGAAGCAGAGTGACTTTATCCAGGAGTCAGGGGGAGTGGCAGGCAGCCAGGAGAAGAATGTGGGCTGGAGTGGGAGGCAGCTTCTGCAGGTCTTGTCTGGCAGCCAGACCAGAGCAGGGATGCACCAATGGCTGATGAGGATGCGGGTCCCTGGCTAGGTGGAAGATTTAATTGGCTCTGTGTCTCCTCCCCACCATGGGCAGAAAGCATCTGGATACAGAAGAGATGGAGGGCATGTGCTCATCTCCTGACCCCTGGACCAGAACAGCAGCTTTGGAGCCCTCAACTTCTCTGTGAAAGGAGATGGTGTGGAAATCTGACATGTGAATCTATGAACCATATGCCTTTCTATTTATCCTTCTCTTTACCACGCAGATAATCCTCCTAAATCTCTACTTTCATTGTGTCACGCTGCTGTTTGAACAATTCGAACACTTCTATTGACTTTAAAGATAAAAGTCCAGGCTGAACTCAAGGACATACAGGGTCTGGCCCCTACTTCCACTCTCTCCTGTCAGAACAATCTATGAGTCAATCCTCAAACAAGCCTGAATCAGGCCTAATCCTGTCTTCTCCATTGTGGTGTTGTCCAAAGACTGCCTCCCCCCAGCTCCACCAAATCCACTGTCTCTAATGTTCATGATTAGCTGGCATTTCAGGTTCTCCGTGAAGTTCTGTTCCTTCGTGTGTCATCCTGTTCTCCTTCTTATGCCTTCTACCCCTGCCTCTAGGCATACAGGAGCAAACTACATCTCTTCATTGATCCCAAAATAGTGGGAAGACAATTACTCGTTTCCCCTTATTTCCTGCACACTTCACTATGCTTCCATGTTTATTTTTAAAGATTTTTTGTTTTTGATGTGGACCATTTTTAAATTCTTTATTGAATTTGTTACAATATTGCTTTCTGTTTTGTTTTTTTGGCTGAGAGGTATGGTGGATCTTAGTTCCCTGACCAGGGATTGAACCCTTACTCCCTGAATTGGAAGGCAAAGTTTTAACTACTGGACTGCCAGGGAAGTACTTCCTTGTCTTTTTACCCCCCAAATTAGCAACAATTAAATAACCACCAAACATCAATCTTTGAAGAAAATTCAAATTTTGAATATTTAAGATATTTAAACAGTGAAATTTTAGCCATGGGGGTAAAGAAAAATCCCTTTTATCAGAAATTAGTGTGCGTTGGGTCATTTTTTTTTTTTTTTCTAGTCTCATTTGCAGACACTCACTCCCATGTGAGGAGAGGAGATTTTCTTTGCATTTGCATCTTGCTGGCCATTTGTAACATCTGCAAAGACATCTGGATAATTTCATTTTCATATGCTTTGAGATGTTTGGGGCTCTTTAGATAAATTCAAGATGAGAGAGGAAGGCACATCGCCACAAGTTCATGTAAAGACAATCTGTATGAATGGCAAGGGGTGGGGTTTAGATGATGTTCTTTTGGATTCCTAGGCCAGGGCTGGGCAGGGATGACCAGGCTGCGTGTAGAGTTTGGGGGATGCTGTAAGAGGCGCTGAAGAGCAAGCTGAATCCTAGGGATGAGGCATTTGTTCTGCATCTTATTTTATCCATTGTGCTGGATGTAGAGAGCCTTAACTTCCATATTATAGTGTGGGGCCAGGGGTCTGTAGGAGACTTTGTTTGATAGGAGGTGACAGGGGCTTCACCCACACAGAGACCCTGTAGCTTCTAGAAACAATGCTGCTTGGTGGAGGGGGTAGTGTGCAGTTTGGAGCTGGGCAAAGCTAGGTTGGAATTAGATTCTTCTCTGTCAGTTGGTACAGTTTGGGGCAAGTCGCTTCATCTTTTGGAGGACCAGCTTGGTTTTCGACTCTAAAAGAGAACAATCATGTTTTTTACTATGCCTAGCGCAGTACTAGATGCTTAGTTGAAACTCACCAACAGACCCAACCTTTGGCAGCAGGACTGGGTTGTGACATGGGTTCCTTGTGGAACCCTGCTGCCCAAGGCCGGGTCAGCCCATGGCACATGGGCTGTTGGCTGAAGGAAAGGCAGACTTGATGAGAGGAGGGACGGAAACACAAACGTCTGCCTAGGCAGGGGCATGGTGGGCCTCTGGCTCCGACAAAACTTTGTTATTTGGAAACCAGAACCTTCCTGCCATTCTGCCAAGAGACATGCTGGGTTCCTAGATAGAGTTGTCTAGTTCCTTGCCTATGAGTGTGTTGTTTGTCAGTGTGGGGCCGAGGTAGCAGAATCCAGCAACAGCTTTTGCCTCCCGACTGCCAGGAAAGGCAGCCACCTCACCTGCATGTCTCTGTAGCCAGCTCAGAGGCAGCCTGCTCACATTCGCTGCAGGAGACGTTGGAATCTTCACCAAGAGCCTGCAGGCTGAGACCATTCCCAGTGCTGGTCAGTAAAAGCTAGCTTTATTTCATCCAGATGAGAAGAAAAAAATCACTGGGTAATGTGTACACAGCTCTCCAAATCTCTCAGTGGTCTCATTTTTATGGTATAACTTTGACCTAGGAAAGTTAAATCTGAAAAAAATCCATATTTTAAATTCAGAATGTTGATTCATTTTTAAATTATAAAGCTAGAATCATTCCTACAGGGGAAATGACCCCAAGGCATAATAAAAACACATTAAAAATGTAGTAAACCTAGAGAATTAATCTAATTAAAATGAAAAGTTTCAGCCTCCAATAAAATATCAATGAACTTATCCAGTGTTTCTGGAATCAGTATTGCTGAATAGGGATTCTGGTGTGTCAGACTGTTGACTGTGTGGCTGAATGTCTCCTTCTTCGATCCAGACAGAGCCCAGCACTGCTCACACACCACACTCTCCACCAGGCCTGCCAACAGCCTCTCTCTGGCATTCCAGCCATCCCCCGGCACCTTTCTCCCCTGTTCCCAAAGCATTCCAGGTGTGGATCCAACCTCTTTTCAGCTATGATGTTTGGGCTCCATATCCCATCCCTGTCCCAGTTTTCTTGGTCTTTTTGTCCTCCCTCTGGAGTTTGGCCCCCCTCTTCCCAGTGAGATCCAGCTCCTTGCTGGGCTTCTTATGCACCTGTGTGGTCACCAGAGGTGCTCCCTTTGGCACTCATTACTCACCCTCCCCCAAACTCTTAAAACAGTTTGTTTATGTGGCTGCACCAAGTCTTAGTTGTGGCGTGTGGGATCTGCAGTCCTCATTGCAGCAGTGGGATCTTTAGTTGCAGCCTGTGAACTTTTATTTGCTGCATATGGGATCTAGCTCCCTGACCAGGGTTCAAATCCAGGCCCACTGCATTGGGAGTGCAGAGTCTTAGCCTCTGGAACACCAGAGAAGGCCCAACACTCACCTCCCTTGATACACTTAAATGTGTCTTAAATATAAGTGCTTTAAGATAAAATTACATTGGAGGATTTAGGGCTTCTTGGTCACTGTATCTGGTATCAGGGCCTGGTATCAGTAGATGCGAGGGTCAAGGAAAAGACCAGCAGACGCTAAGGGCCTAATGAGGGGCACGACTGGCAGACAGCAGGATGTCTGCAGGCCTGTGAGTCTGGGAGGGCTGTGACCCCCGACTAAGGGGGAAGCTGGCAGTCACTACCCTGGAACTGATGAGGAAGAGCTGGGGTCAAGGAGCAAAGAGTGGATCTTGAGGCAGTCTTGGGTTCCCGGTTTTAGCTCTTCCAGAACTCCTCTGAACAGACAAAGTTCTGGAAGGCTAGCCTGGGCTTGGCTCTGGGACAGATTCACAGGCTGGGAAGGGGAGCCTGGGCCATCAGTCAATAGTTGCTTTTGGTGATGCTCGGTTTCCAAGGAATACAACAGAAGCAAAGAGACAAGCTTTGAATGCTAACAAGGTATGCATCAATGTTGCAAGCAAAAGACAGGTGAATATGAGTCTTCTAAAACTTCTAGGTCTAAAATTCTAAAATCCCATACTATGCTGAGCCCTTAGAATCTCATATGAAAACAAACTTTGATTTTAAAAATAAACTTCATGAATTTATGCTGATATGCAGGGAATTTCTTATAATATGAAATAAATTATTGAAGAACTAAGAGTGTCAAGAAATTATTTTATTGTTCCAGGGTTTTATCTCATTCATTTCTGACTTCTAAAATTTTAATATTTATCGTTCCTTGAAGATTCTCTGAAGATAAATAGTCTACAAGCTCAGATAAGCGAAACATGTGACAGGGTTTAAAGCAATATTTTAGAGGGATAAGCATGAGCATGACTCTCATACATTGGCAGAACTTCTTAAGAATTATTTTATTTCCATAGAAAGAAGTAAAGTTATTCTTAAACACTCCCCTGGTAACCTATAAAAATCACCCTTGCTGTTCCTGTTTAGGATCAAAGCCACAAGGGGGGAATATTTTAAATCTATCCTGCCTTGGAGCTTCCATCATGATGACATAAAAGTGGCCTGCAATGCTCCCTAATTCTTCGTGTTCTCAAGTGGAGCACTGGAGGCAAAGGTCATGTGGCAGTGACCTTTTCCCACAAATGGGAAGGTTATGGGGGAAGTAGAGAGGTTGCTCTGTTTCTGGCACCCCAGCATTGTTAGCAAGGAAGGGAGAAGCCAGGGTACAGTTTCAAATATGCCCAATTCCATTTTATTGCACAGTGAATGTTCGGTTGAGAAAAAGGCCAGTTTAAGAATTAGTAGCAACTGCCTAGTAAATTCTAGGATTTAAAGTAACAGAAAGGAGGTAACGTAGTAAAAGAGAATTGATGTGAATTAGCTATTTTGCCAACGCCGATTCCAAAGGGAGAAGATAAAGCAAGGAGAGTGGCTTTGATGGGGAGAAATACAGTGGGAGAGACCTTAAGGGGGCTTTCTCATGCTAGATGCATATCAAGTGTCTTCTTTCCACCTGCCAGCAGAAATGGAGTAAATGGATCTTGCAGGAGAGGAGATGTAGAAGCTGTCCCACAAAAAAAGGCCGCTTTAGTGTGAGTCCTTGGCTCCAATTGACTTTTTCTGGCTCAGCAGAGCCCCTGAGTTTGCTTAAGTTTGCTGAGGTGGCTGCCTGGTTCTGAACGGACAGCAGAATCTACTCTTCAGGCCGAATGTAGTAGGTGGGATGAGGTTTTCTGGGTATTTACCTAGAAGAAGGCAACAGAGCTCCTGAAGCATCTGAACCTACCAATCCCTGCAAACCACCCCTGCTGGCATCTGACTTCTATGGGTGGGCTGGATTATTTGAATTTGGAATAGTTTTCTTCCTCTTGCACTGCTTTTATCTCCAGCTTAAAACAATAACGTCATTGCTCTCAGCAGCAGAGCCTTACCTCCAGCTACCCATTTGAACTGAAGAATCTGACAATTACATTTCTGCTTCTTTCTTTGAGTTGATAATTTAAGGCCATTGAAATAGTTTTGAATCTAGACCTATAATCCAATGATCATAAAGCCCTCTTAGCTTTGTGTCATCCACAAACAGGCCTATTCTCAGAGTTTATTTGGTAATGAATCCATACCAAGTGCTTCCCAGGTGACACTAGTGGTAAAGAACCCTCCTGCCAATGCAGGTAGACCTAAGAGATGAGGGTTCGATCCTTTGGTTGGGAAGATCCCCTAGAGGAGGTCATGGCAGCCCACCCTATTCTGGTACTCTTGCCTGGGACATAGACAGAGGAGCCTGGTGGGCTACAGTCCATAGGGTCACAAAGAGTCGAACATGACTGAAGTGACTTAGCACGCATGCCTTACCAAGCACACTGAAGATGCTGTGGCAGGATCCCTGGAGGCTTTTCTCCATGGATCTTAGGGATGCTTTCCCCCAGTTGCTATTAGGCAAACTTCATTTCTCCATATGTACAAGAGTTGCTTTTAGGGACCATTGAAGAAAACAATGTACATCAGATATCTTCCTTGTTGAACTTTGCTCAGTTTTGGTGTTTGTATTAAACACCAGTGACCACTGCCTTGATCACCCTCACTAGGGATGCTTAGCAAGTTCCCTGACTGTTTACTCTCCTTTAGACCACTCAGTCCCCTAGCTTCTGGGTATGGTTTTCCAGCTGTTGATTGTTGAGCAGCAGCTATAGTCTCTACAGTTTACACATCTTATCTCTAGTCCACCCATTAATTCTGGAGGAAAAATACTAAGTCCCATCTCCTTCTCCTTCTATCCAAACACCTAATTTTTCATACTAGGAAATGAGACAAAATAGTTAAATGACTTTCTCCAAGCCACACAGCTGACCCGTGTTTATACCATGATTTGAACCCAGGACTGTCAGATTTCAAGTGTATACCACAGTGCTTTCTATTTTCTGTGTGTACTCAAACTTCATGATCTTGTTTTTCATGATTTTGATCTATATATTCTTTCAGGACCTTTGGGTGTGATTCTTCTGTTTCTGAATATCTGACCTCATATGATGGAGGCAGCTGCTACTTGAGCAGCAATTTCAGTTTGTGTCATTAAGCCCCTTTTGACCAGTAAGCATGTTTCCCTGGTGGCTCAAACTATAAACAATCTGCCTGCAATGCAGAAGACCTGGGTTTGATCCCTGGGTTGGGAAGATCCCCTGGAGAAGAAAATGGCAACCTGCTACAGTACTGGAAGTGAGATCTGACTGCTTGCTGTGCAAAAGCAAGTAAAGAGGGGAGGTTAGTAGAAAGGAAAGTTTGCTATATTTCAGAGGCTGGCAACTTGGGAAGGGAGAGGGGAGGGTAGACTCATGTCCAAAGGCCAATTCCTGACCCCCCAGCCCCCACGTGACCCCGCTGACAAACAGGAGGCAAGAGCTTTAATAGGTGAGGTGAGGGGACTACATGCAGAAACAGCACAGTCATTCTGACAGTCATCTTGAAATTGGTTATGCAGTGGTCATTTTGATCAGCTTCACTTTAAGTACTGTTAATCTTCAGTTCCACGGTCAGTTCGTTATCATTTCTTTGAGGCTAGTTCTTGGAATTGTGGCAGTTTATGTCAAGGCTACAATCTGGTTATCATGTAGTTAACTTCTTCCACCTGGTGGGGATCTCAGTATCTACAAGACACCTCGAAGGATATGGCTGTGAATATTATCTTCAGCCCGTGAGGAGGAAATAAAAGTCCTTGAATTTTTTAGTGATGAAACTGCTATTGTTTGGTCTTGTTTGACTATTTTCCTTTGCTTCTGGATTTTATCACTTCTCTGATTGAACTTATTCTTTGAAATTTTTCTATAGACAAAGGCAGGTGGAGGATATGGAGATGGGGAAGAAGTATAGAGTCCTGCTCTGTTTCAAGTACATCCTCTGGTGCTCAGGGCAGACCAGGGCTGCTGAGTGCATGCTGCTTTGGGGGAGGTGGTGCCCAAAAGGCTGGTGTTTGCAGAGCCTGGGGTTAAGACCACAGCAGAGGCGCTGAGAGGGCTGTGGCCCCCAGAAGCCTACACCACCCTCTGCAGCTGGTGCTGTGGGCTCCAGGGGTCTTTCCATCCTTTCTTCAGCCTGACACACCCTTCTTTTTCCTCCTCTGGGGAAGGTTCACATCAAGAGCCATTGCAGCTCAGTTCAAGCCTCATGAGGGCTTTTCCTCTAACTGAGCCAGTGAGTGAAATGATCACAGCTCTCCTCTAAGTGGATGAAACCGAGTTTCAAATTTCTCAGCTGTTTCCAGAACCCTAGCATATTTTACTGCTGGGAGGACAGATGCCTGCTCAAGTGTCTGATGAAAACACTTAACTTTTATCGTTGTTTGACATTCATTAGGGAACCATCTTCTGTAGGCAAGGTACAAGACATTTCTTTAGGCAAGAGGCATGAAAGGACTAATGGTGGGTCATAGGCCAGATGGTATGGAAACAAGATGAGCTGAGCCCTGGAGCCACACCAGCTTGTTCCTCCACTGCCTTGGAGAACTGAGTGGGTGTGGGGAAGACAGAAAGAAATGACTCCAGGGCACCGGTGAGGGTGCCATTGAGCAAACATGGAGGCCCATATGTGTATGGCTGGGTGGGTGGGTCACACAGTCCCTTCTCCCAGCTGAGATTTGAAGAAACACTTGTTGAATTAATGATCGGGAGATGAGGACCAGTGTTTACTGAAGCCCAAAGCTATGTCTGCAAATTCCTTGGGTTCTCATAGTAAACCTGAAGAATGCAGCTAGTTCCAGATCCCAGGATAGGGAGATGAGGTTGAGAGAAATGAAATTGACCAAAGACACATGGTTCATCAGTGGTGCTGCTGGAGTTCAAACCCAGATGTACCTGAGTGTCAAGTCCCCTTCTATTAATATTTCCCTACACTTCAAGAATCCTGAAAATAAATACTCATTTTTTACCTCCAAAGAAAGAGCAGAATTGGGATGAGGGAGGGAAATCAACAACCCAGGGCTATAGGGTAGGGAAATAAAGTCTGAAATCTCCCTCACTTTGCTATAGGCATCTCAAGACTCTTCTTTTACTGTTTCCTAGCTGACTCTCGAGGTGCAGATGGAGGACTAACAGGAGTCTGTGATGGCAGAGCATTGGCTCAGCATCCAGGGAGCAGTGCCTGCTCCACAGCTGCCACTCAGAGGAAGGAAGAAGAAATGATTGACTTGCCACAGGGTATTTTTAAATGAGATATATGGATGGGAGGCTTTACTGTGAGGACTTCTTCCTGATTAAATGTTGCTGGTTCCTTTAATCACATCTCCTTGGAAAGTTTCTCTTGCTTTCCCCAATGAGGTCATGGAATTTCACAAAAGGAAAGTCCCTATTAATCAGCCTAATGTAATTTGGGGGCAATCTGGCTTGAAGGTGGGGTCATCTCTGCAAATTTCTCCAGACGTTCCTATGCAGAGATGCCAACAGTTTTTGCACCGAACCAAGTATTTTCTAACTATTCAGCTTATTTGCTGCTGCCTACTTATATACTTTTTAAATTTACTTTTAAAATTTTTATTGGAGTATAATTGCTTTACAATGTGCTAGTTTCTGCTGTACAACAAAGTGAATCAGCTATATATACATACACATATCCCCTCCCTCTTGAGCCTCCTTCCCACCCTCCCATCCTACCCCTCTAGGTCATCACAAAGCACTGAACTGAGCTCCTTTTAACCTGAATTTTCTTTTCCTCCCCCAAACCCAGTGCCTCCTTTCCTATCAACCCAACTATATGTCCTTAAAGGAAAGGAATCTCCCTCTTGTTTGGAAATTCATCTCAAGTTGCTGGGGCTGGGCTACTTCCTTGATTGTGAATTAGTGAAGGAAAGCATCCCCTTGGTCCCCTTCTAGGGAGAGGGCTGCCGTATACTAAGACTGATTAAACTCCATCTGGTGGGTATGTCCTGATGAGTTTTTCCTCGAGGAAGTTTTAACTTGATGTCAGTTGTGGGTTTCCCATGTTTTAGGGTTCCAAGCAATCTAAAATGTGGGAATCACCTACTGCTCTCTGTCCATAAAGCCATGCTGTCAATTGAAGGAACTAAGCAAAGCAGATGCATGTGAACTCACAACCTCAGCATGGTTTCATTTTAATGCTAGCTGTCCTATTTGGAGCAAGACTAATTAGAAAATCAGCAGCAAGTTAGGGGAAAAAAAAATGCTGAGGTTTATAATGACTTGGGGCAGGGAGAGAGAATCTGGGATCCATTTACTGAAGGTCTCATTAAATTCTCCACCAGGAGAGTCAAGCTGCTACTGTAGAACCGTGGAAGAAGCAGCGGAGGCAGCTGTGAAGGAAGAAGGCCAGGAATGGGGCTGGGGGCCATGTTCACCTTGTCCTGAAGCCTGGGGCTCTCTGTGCTCTTTGCGTCCTACTAACTGTCACCTCCATGCTGTGCTTGGCCAGAGGGTCTCCAGGTCGGTGTTCTCACCTAGTCTCTCTCCTTCTGTCCAGCCCTCCCCTTCCTTCCCTCACTGATCTCTCCATGCAGCACCCCCACCCCGACCCTGCCTCATTTCTCTCTCTCCCTCCTCCTTGGCTGTGGCTGGGTTTATGTGTGTGTGTGTGTTGGGTTTGAACATTTGTAACTCTCAATCAGTCATCAGGGATACAATGCCCTTTCCACATATATCCAGTGGTAGGTTGAATTGTGCCCCCCTCCTCTAAAGATGTATGTTGAAATCCTAACCCCTCAAACCGGAGGTGACCTTTTTGGAAATCATCATTGCAGATGTAATGTTAGGATTAAATCACACTCAGTCAGTGTGAGCTCTAATCCAATATGACTAGTGTCCTTGTGAGAGAAAACACAAAGACACAGACACACAAGGGAGGGTGCCACATGATGATGGAAACAGAGGCTGGAGTCCTGCGGGGCAAGCCGAGGGATACTCAGGGTTGCCCACCACTACCAGAGGGAAAAAGCAAGGAAGTATCCTTTCTCAAGTCTCAGAGGTAGCATGGCTCTACTGACTTTTGACTTCTAGCTTCCAAAACCTAGAGACAATACATTTCTGTTGTTTTGAGACATCTTTTTTGTGGTTCTTTATTACAAAGCCCTAGGATACTAATATGCTCCTCCAACAAGCAAACACCAAGTAGAGGACTTGTATGAAAGGGTGCTGGATTAGACGCTGGGAGGACCAGGATGAGCCAGGTTGGGCTCCTGCCCTTTCAGTGACTCTTGGTTTCATGGGGGAGATTGACGACCATGATTCATACTCACCCATGGTAATGTGAACATACAGTGTAACAGAGGGACAAATAGACTAAGTGAGAGGGATCTTGGAGGTCTCTGGGGAGAAGTTAGGATCTGAGTTGGGCTTTGTGGACAGAGGGTAGGTAACACTAGAGAATGGAATAGTTTGTCCCAAGGACTGGGGTTTGGGAGCAATAGAGCATGCTGTGATTGGTGGTTGGAGTATGTGGTGAGGACCTGGACATAGACTTAAGCAGGAAAAGTGAACACCCAAGGGTAGTATGGGCTTGGCGCACAGTACCCATCTGCTTGCATAGTGAGGGATCTGGGGAAGCCATTAATGGCTAGAAGGATCTCCATGATCCTCTTTCCAGAGAGAAAGAGAGAAGCCCAGAACATAGAGTGCTGTCCAGATCTTTGAAGCAAATCATGCAGTATGTACCCGGAGGTGAGGTCAAGATGTGGGCCACTGCATATTCACTGTGCCATCACTTGGCCCACTTCCAGGAAGGAAAGTGACCTTCTTCCTAATCTAGAAGTCTCTCTTCACCCTGGTTCTTTGCCAAGTCACAATTTTCATGTTGGATGTTGGCTTAGGGCAGGAGTCAGCATTCTGACATCTGGTCTCCATCCATGCACCACCCAGTCCCTTCAGAGAGAGGCCTGACTTCTGGCCTTTCTGGTGATTCTCTTCCATCCTTTTAGTCCTCTCCTGTACCTGTTTTCTGGATGAGAACTAAGTTGTGGTCTCAACTGTCCACAACTTCCTGTCGCTTTGAAATTTCCTTATTGTAATCACATCTCTCATTGCTCTGTAGCTGCCTTGCCCAGATCTTTTATTCTGAAGGGCTGCTCCACTAATCCTTAGCTCTAGATCTTGTGTTTCTCTCCAAGGCCCAGTCTAAGTGCTATTCATTCATTAGGTCATTCAGTTTTGAGCACCTACTGTTATATAACCCCTATGCCAAGAACTGGGGATACAATAGTAAACACAACAGCTGTCCCAACTTGGATATAGTTTACAGTCTGGTGTGGATCCAGAAGAGTCAGTTGTCACCTGATTAATGAAGACTTGTGGTAAGTTCTGAGAAGGCAGTGAACAGGGAACTGTGAAAGGGAATGGTGAGAAAGGGAGATTTAGGCTAGAGCCTCAGGGAAGCTGGTGAAATATGGGAAGGAGCCTGTCTTGAAAATCATCTAGAAAGAGAGTGACAATATGTGCAAAGGCCCTAGGACAGGGAAGATTTTTTTAAGTTCAAGAAACTGAAAGTGTGGCTGAGGTCCAGTGAGAAAGATAGAGAATTAATGAAAGGTAGATGGATGTAGGTAACAAATTTTGGACCATTAAAAAAAAAAAATAGGTACAGTTGTGCTCTAAAAACAATGGGAAATCATCTGAAGGTTCTATATAACTGTTCGGAGAATTGCCTGATGGAGTCACAGGGGAAGCCAAGAATGAGTCAGAAAGTTCTGGCAGAAGCCTGGTCCAGAGGAAGGACATGGCTGTAGAGATGGAGATCAGTGCACGAGAAAGAGGTGGGTTTGCAAGTAGACCAAGAGGCCTTGCGTATGGGTTGGTGGGCAGGGTGCTGACAAAGAAAGAGAAACAAAGGATTATGGTTTGAACAATAATTTAGGTGGGGACTTCAAAGGGAAGAATGGGTTTGGGATGTAATTTTAGAATTGAGGATTGGGCATAGAGATTTTGAGATTCCTGAGGGATGTTTGAGTTCAGACGTGTGGCATGCAGTTGAATTTATGAGTCTGGAACTCTAAGGAGAGATCTCCTTAAGAAATGACAACCAAAGAGGTAGAGTGTTAATGAGAAGAATGTCCTGTTGTGGAATTAAAGGAAAGAGGTTATTTTGAGAAAGGAATACCAAGATTATCAAATATTGCTGAAAAGCCCAGGGAGATGAAGACTTCCAATGTCTGTGGGAGCTGGCAACATGGCAACATTCACAAAACTATTTCTTCTGCTTCTGTTTCATCACTCTTCTTTTCTCTTGACTCATATTTATTGAAACTTACCAACACGTATACAATACATTTGTTAATCTTCAAAACAACCTTGTCAGGTTGATACTGTTATTGTTAACCCAATTGTATTAAAAAAGAGACAAATTCATAGAGATTAAATATCTTATTTTAGATCTTACATTATCATTTTTCAAATCTTTCCCCTAGTATTCTGTTATGGAAGCAGGGGAGTTTATAGCTTGGAGAGAACTTAAAAATGTTCTAGTTTCCTCTCATTTTGTCATCAAGAAACTGACCCTGCAGATGAGAAGAATTTATGTTTCTTGTTGCCTCTTATCCCTATACTGGAAGCCATGTGCATTCTCTCATGTGGTCCTCCAAGAACCTCAAGAAGTTTTTCCATCGAGGGCTCTGAAAAGTGAGGCCCATGTCTGAATTGTGCTACTAATTGACAATATGGTCAGGATTTGAACCTAGGGTTTGCTGACTCCAAAGCATCTCACTTCCTAAGCCACATGACCTCCCAGGTCATGGCAGAATCAAGACTAGAGTCAAGCTCCCTGTTCCTTCCTCCCTAGCACACACAGCACCATCAAAGCCCCACTCTACCTGTATTTTAACACAGGCAGTTTAGGGCCCTGTCTACATCATTTCTTCAACATGTGTAGCCCCTCTCCAAAGTGGGAGCATTGCGCACAGAGATAGACCTTCACTGTTGTCTAATTTTGACCTGAATCCCCAGCTCCACCTTAGGTGACTGAGTTCTCAGCAGTCTCATTCCACTACTTAGGGTCTCATCTCCAAGTTGTAATTATGCCTCCTAACTCACCTGCCTCCCTCAACCCTGGTTTTCTGGTTTAGACTGTTCCTCATTATAGCTCATGTTTGCTTAAGATCATCCTTAAGTTCCTTTTATCTCTGCTGTGAGCTCCTTAAAAAATCCTCCTAGAACTTTGATTGGTTGCTGTTTGATGCTTTTTTTCAAAGGTAGCTTTACTAAGTCTTTCCTAAGCTTTTTTGTTTTCATTCAATTAGAGCTAAGGATTCAGCCAGCTGTCTCATTTCTGATTTGAGGTCACATCATGTGTGCATTTAGAGTCTTAACTCATACATTTCTTTACTCTTGGCTTATTAAGTCTACTCGCCTCAGAAGTATAGCATTCACCTTATTTTTTTTTTCCAGAGGGAAAACTGCATCTTTAATATCATAAGGGTGAGCATTGTTGGAGACTCACAATGACAGGTTCTAGGCAGCTCAGGGGTCTCTGATGTCTTGACTGGTTCCAATGTCACCTGGGCCTCCTGAAGAGGTGGTTGTGGGGCCAGGGTTCTGGGTGTCGACAATCTTCCTTGATTCCCTCTGCTCTAACACTTCTCCTTTTGGGGTCTCATTCGTTCCTTATTCTCCCTGAGGTTCACCCTCATTCCTCTGGCTCCGCATCCTCCACATCTACCCTTTCTAATATCACCCAAACAGGGTGACACAGTTGGGGTGGGGTGGACTTAGTCTCAGTGTAGCTGTTCCCTGGGGGGGAGGATGGGGGCTTAAGGCCAGATTTTCTGGTCTGGGACTGATTCCTGCCTTCATCTTCCACCTCTATAACTAAGACAAAATAGATGTTTCCAGTGTGAGGATTTATTTCTTTCTGAAACCTCTCCCTGACTTTCTTGTATCTATAAAAATTTCATATTCTATGTATTAACCCAAATTTGGCTCTACTTCTTGCCAACCAATACACTGGCTTTACTATGCAAATAATGTCCAGCCCTTCCTTACCTGGATTATGTCATAAAGAATTCTGCATTAACTTGACAAGAAACAGCTTAGAGCCCAAATTTCCTTCTTCTTAATTCCTGGGTGAGGGTGTGGGAGTGTATAATAAAGCTTGATTTTATCTTGCCATATAGTCAAATGAAATTGGTATAGTATAATGAAGTCAATTCAAATAACATATTGTGTGGGTGCCAAGCCTGAGCTAGAGAAATGAAGACTTAGAAAAGAGATCCAATTCCTGTGTGCAAGAAGCTCAGAACTACTGAAAAACAAAACAAAACAACAAAAACTGGAGGAGTCCTGGCAGGATCCCTGCTGAGGCTCCGATGCACCAGCCAGTGGGGTTGGGGAACTTTCTATAACACAGTGCTCTCCTTTGACCTGCAGGTGACTCAGAAGCACAGAACTTGAATCTTGCCCACATTACAGTTCAGACACCTGCACACACACTTGTTTGGGCCCCAGTGGGTGCCACGTGGCCAGCTCAGGTGTTGGGGACAGCAGCAGAGCCTGAATATGGGTGGGGGGCAAACAGTTCAGGTACAGGTGAGGCTGTATTTGAAGTCATCCCAATCCACTTCCTGGGTGAGGAGGGGAGGACTGGGCAGCAAAACTGAAAACTGTATTATATTCTCATCATAGAACGAAATTATGTTGTAAGTGATGTGAATGATGTGTAAACTAACAATTAGGAGACATTTACACAAATATCCATAATAGGCCTTGTGATCAAAAGTTTTAGCAAGGCAAGGGAGATGAAACAGATCAGTGTGAAACGAGGAGGTGATTCAGTGCCTGACAGAATGTCAGGGATATATCGTTCCCCTAAAAAACCTGTGAGAGTTTAACATTTAACTAGAATGTTTTGCTTAGAGAGAAAAGAGATTTTGCTAGTTAAATGTGGTACAAGCCATATTATTCACTTCTCTAGTGGCCTTTTTTTTCACATTAGCTTCATATTCGCAAACTGGAAACTCCCATAGGTTTTTTAGGGGAATGATATAACCTTGACCCAGATTTAACTAGAATATGTATATCTGTGGACTTCCCAGGTGGTGTTAGTGGTAAAGATCCTGCTTGCCGATGCAGGAGACATACAAGATGTGGGTTCGATATCTGGATCAAGAAGATCTCCTGGTATGGCAACCCACTCTAGTATTCTTGCTTGGAGAATACCAGGGACAGAGGAGCCTGGTGGGCTACAGCCTATAGGGTCACAAAGAGTAGGATATGACTGAGGTGACTTGGTGCACACATACATGTATATTTGTACCTCCTAAATCCAGACCTACAGTTGACTGACTTGAGTTCTCAGAAAAACAATTTGGCATTAGAAGTTTGCAGTTAGCTTCTATAGAGCATAAGAGAAAAAGAAATATTTGTCCATCAGCACAGAACTAATTGAAGGGATATGTAAATTTAAAAATAGGCAAGTGACTGCATACTTTTCAGGTTGCTTGCTTTTTTATTGTGCAAAAATATTAAATTAATAGAAAGAGTCCCTTTAGAGAGAAAAAAGGGCAAGAAAGAAAATTGGACTTAGGGGCCCTAGGAGGTATCTCTTCTGTTTGTACCCTCTGCCCCTAAAACCAGTGCTTGGGACTCAAAAAGAAGGAGCGTTTTCTCCAGTGGGTAAGTGTGAACCCAGGAAATCATGAGGTCAGGAAATCATGAGGTCAGTAATGTAGTTTCATAGGCAGAGTTGCTTATGCCTTGGGGATCAAGAAGGGGCATCTAAGAGGATGATGGGCAGTGCATGGCAGGCAGAGTTGGCCAGAGCATCAGTGGACTAAGAAAGATGGGCTGCAGAGGAAGAAGCAGAAGCCTGAACTACCCATGAGACACATATTTCCCCATCCACCAGAGCCTTCCGGAGAGATTCTGGAAATAGAAGGACTGAGGGGGGCTAACATTTGGTGAGTAGGGTCCACTTACTTGGCATACCATGAGACACACTGTTTAAGTGACCTTGGCCAGAATCTGCAAGTGGTGAGCCTAAGGGACACTTAGGTTACAAAAAATATATGAGCAAAATAATAGCATCATTGTTGCAGCTTAATGATAATAAATAGCTTCAGACATGAGTGAGGTCCAAGCCAGCTCATGAGTAAATGTTCTAGTAGATCATAAAATAAGGGCTCAGAGCAGGGTGAAGGCCCTGTGGTTGCCATGACCATGCTGGATGAGAGAACAGAGGAGGTGGGGCTTGCAGCTTGGGAGACTAGTAAGGTGAAAGAATGAGGAAAAGCAAGATCTTGATGAAAAGAAAGGGAATTTCCAGTTCCAACCCTGACCTTTAAAGAGCTTGGATATCCTCACTCCCATCTTTATGGGACAAGAAAAGCCTGGACAAAGATCAACAATTTTTCTTGAATTCATCAGAGAACATGTTTCAGGGCAAACTGCCACTCTAAAATCTGCAGACACAAGAGCATCCAGAGAGATTTCTTTATCAGAGAAGCTACTGGAGCCATAAACTAGTGAGAACATTAATGGTAATTGGGTGAATGCCTGGATGTTGAGTGTTTCCTAGCATGACAGTGACAGACCTCTGCAGGCCATCATCTTAGGTGGTCTCCCACATTTTTATAGACTTTCACTCCAGTAATCCCAACATATTTTCACAGTGAGGATCCTAGAAAGATCTCCTATTGTTCTGGCAGGGGAGAATCATCATTGCAAAGCAGGCGCATCATGAAGCATGGTTCTCATAGCATTTTCTCTCTCCAGGAAGAAGGACTTGGCTGGAGCACAATACCAAAACTTTACAAGTAAGGAAGAGGACTTTCCCTCTGCCTTCCTATATCACCTAAGGGAGAAAAAAAGTTACAAAGTCAAATGGGGACACAGCCAAGGAAATATATTCCCAATGCTGTACCAGCAAGTGTGTATAGGAGAAGAAGCTAACTTGAGTAACCTTGGAAATGAATGAATGCTCTCAGACTAAAGACAAGAGGAGCTGTATGTAAACATGATACAGCTGGTAAAGTTGTTTCCTGTGGGGATGCGGGTTAACAATTCTGAAACTAATCTACATGTATACTGGAAATGAAGAATGGAATAAATAGAAGGCGGATGGTGGGAATCAGGCTTCTCACTGATAGAGCCATAGGTCATTGACAAGCAAGGGGAGGAGGCTTGAATAATCCATGTGACCCTATATTAGCATCAGACACACTGATCTGTAATCTTGTGTTTAGCTTAATGTGCATACCAGTGAAAAGTTTTTAGATATGTATATATATATTAAAAGTTTAGTATACACACATGTATTTCCTTACTCTGTTAGTGAGAAAGGCTGAGACATAACAATACTCCAGGAGCAATAAGCACATCCAGAATCCAATCTTGGTTTCTAATACCATCTTCTGAAAAAAGGAACCAGGCTTCTGGAGAAGTGGTTTATTTTAGGACTGGGGCAGGGAATAGACAGGATGAATCTGGAGAATCATGTAGTGTCAGAAAGTAAGAAAGTGTTCAAGAACACACAATGATGAGGCATATCAAAGGGACACAGGGGCCAGCTAGAAGAATCCCCCATGGCAAAAAGAGGAACAAATTGAGTGAGAAAACAAATATTGGATTCTAACCTACAATATAAAATAAATATCTAGAAGTCCATACTGATATAAATAATGGTTTAATAAATAAATAAATGTTGAAGAATAGATAAAGGCTCTATGCAGAAGAATTCCAAATAATTCTTGTGGTTATTCCTCCTTCAAAGAGGTGAAAGCTAAGCCCCCCAGTCTTCAGGTGTGGGCTGTGCACAGCTACTTCCTACCCCAGAGCATAGTGTGGAAAGGACGAAAGAGCTGGTTTACAGTGGAGACCCCTGACCACACTGTTGTAGCCATGTGATCAAGGTATCAACAGTGACTACTGCTGGCTTTGACTCTTGACTTGATGCACCAAGAATGACCCTTTACCTCTGAAAAGACCTTCCTCCTCCAAACTCCAGAACCCCAGTTAATCATGAGAAAAATATCAGATAAACCTAAATTGAAGGACAGTCTACAAAATACATTAAGTTTTGATGTTAGACTCATTGGAAACAAGTGATATCTGAGAAACTGTCACTTTCTAGAGAGCCTAAGGAAACTGTATGACTAATCATAATGTTGTATCTTCAATGATGTCCTGGGACAGAAAAATGATGTTAAGGAAAACTGATGGTATCTGAGTAAAAAGTGGATTTGGTTGGTAAAAATGTGTCAATATTGGCTCATTAGTTGTGAGCAGTGGACCATATTAATATAAGTTATTACTTGTGGAGACAGTGTGGGGTATATGAGAACTCACTGTATTATCTGTGCAACTTTACTGTAAATCTAAAACTATAGGGTTGGCCAAAAATTTGTTTGGGTTTTTCCATAGCATCTTATGGGAAAACTTCAATGAACTTTTTGGCCAACCCAATATTCTAAACTGAAAAGTTAATGAAAAATAGAAACTTGAATTTTGTTAAACTATTTTATTTCATTAAAATCTGAATTTTTCCCCAACTCACATACTTGATCTTTAAAATAAATGAAATATTTCAACCATAGAGAAAAAATAAGACAATGTAAAAAGCATTCAAATTTGTCAAATCATAATTTTTTCATATGTGCTTTTTGTCATTTTAAAAGAAATAAAACATTATCGACACAGTAAATCCCTTCTCTAAACCCATTCCTCTGCTCTTAACCCATTTAAGTTTTTATACTATTGCATAAAATGTGTCTATAAATAATCTGTATACAACAGTATTTGAAGGGAAACATTTTTTTAAAGGAAGGGGGAGGGAACATTAAGGGAAGGAGCTCCATCCTAGAGGAGAAGCTAGTCAGAGATGGATATAGAAGCAACCTGTAGAGAGGCAGATCTGGCCATTGGAACCTGGCCACCACCAATAAGTCTGTGTAAAATAAAACATGGTCCCTAAGGAGCAGGTGTGGGCCTCCCTGGTGGCTCAGTGGTAAAGAATCTGCCTACAATGCCGGAGATGCAGGTTCAATTCCTAGGTTGGGAAGATACTCTGGAGAAGGAAATGGCAACCCGCTACAGTATTCTTAACTGGGAAATCCCATGGACAGAGTAGCCTGGCAGGCTACAGGCTACGGGGTCACAGAGAGTCAGACACACCTGAGTGACTGAGCAACAACAGTGTGCAAGCACAGCCCTGGAAGGCAGCTGGGTGGAGTTCCGCAGGATTATTACACTCTCTTCAATGAGTGTCAACCTTAGGCCAAGTACTTCATGAACATTATCTCATTGAATCCTCTGACAAGTCTGTGAAGCAATGATTCCTCTTGTCTCTCCTGCACATGAGGACACTGAGATTCAGAGAGGCTTCATGTTGGAGGCTTTGGTGGAGAGAAAGTGGCTGGAGTTGGAGCTCAGCTCTGTATAAATCTGCACTCTTCATCCTACCTAATTACTCCCTTTTCCTGAGTGCAGAAACCACCAGTAAGGCCCTGCAAGAAGGGCTTTAAATGCATCATCATACAAAATTCTCAGTTTGGATAACAGGTTCTATCATGATCCCAATTTCACAGACGAAGGAGCAATCTTAGAGGATTTAACAGGATGGTTTGTAAGTCCCACAGATAAGAAATGGTGTATAGATATTTAAATAGAAGCCCTCGATTTTGAGAGCCCAAATGTTAAAGCACTAGCCTGTCTCACTTTCCGTGGTCATGACAGGAGTGGTTGTCTCTGCATGGCATGTAATCTAGCAGGCCTCTCCCTGCCCTGTGTCCCCTAAGTCTGGGATCAGTTGAAGTGACTGAATGACCACTGAGGCCCTGCTCACTAGCCTCAGCTCTTATTGCCCAGAGATCTGCATTTCACCCTGGAAGGCCAGCCTGCTGAGAGCATTGCCACCACTGACAACAAGACACTGTTGCCTCAGCTTAACAAAGGAGCAGCGTGGCCTCCCCTGCCAGCTGCAGGCCTCTGTAATGGATCCATGATAAACCTTTCTAGCAGCATCTCAACTCAACCAAAGTGCCAATCTCATGGTACCTTCAGGTGCTCAGAGTCTGGCCTGCAGTGCAAATAAGGTCCATGACCCACAGGGTGACAGCTGCTAGCAGTGGCCTCTGATAAACAGGGGAGCTGGTGGCTACATGAACTGCAGGCTATTTAAGACATACCAGTGGGTCTTGAGCTGCAGGGCCCCATGGCTTGCACTGCATGATTCAAGGAGTAGATTCATTAGCAGAAGGGACATATCAAGAGTCAAATGCAAAACCCATGAGAATGATGCCCAGAGTCTTCTGTGCCCATGTACCTCAGTAAGCTTTCGGACACAGCTAGGAATCGCTAGATGGCCTGGGGGAAGATGTTTCTGGAAGCATTACCACCCACAGCATGGCCAGAGCTCCAGGGAGCAGTTAACTCTGGCAATAGTCTGCTAGGATGTCTTCTAATTTCTTTGTTCAAAGGGTCTGTGGGCCACCTCTACCATGAGCAGAGGGTTAGCCCTGTGTTGTGAACCTGCTGTGTGGTAGCGGCATGTAACTCTAGGTTGCAGCAGATGTGTTATAGCCCAGAGACATTTTCAGGATTCTTTGGGAAATGCTATTGAATAGCAGTTTGGGGGATTACATCGTGAGCTGTGGCAGCAACCACATTTAATACGAGGATTTGCTTTTTGTATTACAGTCTTGTGGGGTGGAACTGGCAAAGTGGGATGCGTATCCGGTTCCTCTCCTCGTGTTTTGAAGAAATAGAGCACTCGCGAGACTGAGTGGGAAGGTGGAGAAGGAAAAGTGTCCTCATTAGCAGGGGCAGGTGGAGCAGGTCACAGCCACTGAAGAAGGGACCCAGAGATGCTTCTGCCTTGAGAGTGACCCCTCACCCCTCACTGGGGTAAGCTGAGAGGAAAGCAAAAGATAAAAGGAAGGTGTTTGCATATAGTTTAGAATTGGACCTATGACCACCGGGAATAGGACATTGATTTCTTGACCATTTGGAATTTTATGCATCAACCAGGGATGGACTTGGAAGAAAGAGAAGGAAAACGATGTTAAATTTTATGGACCAGTTTGGGGTATTTTATTTTGCAGGCACTGTGTTCTTTGGACTATGCGGTTATCATCTGCTGCATATTGTTTACCTCTGTCTGGCAAGCTCTGCTGGAAGACATCACTGGGCATCATTTAAGATGGGAAGTTGGATATCAGTGACCTCCTGGCCCACTGCCTGATGGAGTCGTTAGGGATCCTTGGTATGACTGGCAAACTGGAGGGCCTCTTCTGCCAGAGAGCCGTGTGTAATGGAGACTGACAAGGCTCCTGTGTGAGCTTATCTGATGGGAGAAGGCCCCAGGAAGAGTTCATGTGCCCAGAACAAAAGCCATAGTTGTTGGCAGAGAGTCCTCCTATTTCCTCACAGTCCAGTTTCCAGTGGACTCATCCATTCATCCAAAACAACTTTACTGAGGCCTTAATATGTACCAATCACTGTGCTATGTGTGGAATTGCAACAGGGAACAGAGCAGAGACACTGAGTATTCACGTCCTGTGGACGTGAGGATGACTGACAGTAAAGTTTGAAAGAGTTGGTGTTGTGAACAGCCTGGCAGACATTGGAGCAAAAGCAGTTCGCTTTCTCTACAACCAGATCTTGAACAGAGAATGATCTTCCTGTCATTTGGAGCTGCGCATGGTGGCACTTTGGTACCCTGGGGGCTTTAGGAGAGTAGGTGATGCTTTCTGGGGAGGCACAGGGGGAGATTCTGTCCAACAAAGCAGGCATCTCTGGGCCTAGAACAGCAGAACTGAGACCATAGTGCCTCCTGTGGCAGTGATAGAGATCATAATGCTCAGCAAAGGTGGAGAGGAAAACATGGGCCCAGCGGAGCACTGATGGGAAGATGCAGTGTCTGTGATGTCCAAAGGAGTAGGGATGAAGAACCTGGATGAACAGTGGGGGAAGGACGGTTCTAGTGGGAGAATACTTCTTTGTGAGTATGTTCCTGAAATCTCCTGGGGTAACCCGGAAATACTGGAGAGAGTTGTAGGACAGAAATTTGGCTTTTTGCTACTACTATGACCTCACATACACTCACAGACTGTTGAGTTCTGTGGAAACTTAATTCCAATAATCATAATAAGGACATTAATACGAACATTACTCTACCACCACCACCACAGTTATTGGCATTACTGAATGCTTACCAGACGCCAGGTACGGGGCTAGGAGCTTCAAATATATTATAGCTAATTCTTAGAAGAATTACAAAGAACTTCCACTTTGGACCAACATGGCATAATAGGGACTAGATTTACCCTGTTGTCTGAAATAACCAAAAAATGGAAAAAATATATAAAACAATGGTTTTCAAGATATGAATATCAAGCAACAGAGAACAGTGATCCCTGAAAGATGAGAAATGAACAAGGTGAGTCTATGATCACCCCAGGTTGCAGGCCATGGTGCAGGGAAGGGGTCCCTAGGTAGAGCCAAGCAGACTCCCTGTGTTAGGGAGGTTGATAGTCTGGAGAGGCCAGGGCAACTGGAGTTTACAGGGCATACTGCCAATAGGGAGAGGCATGCACAGACAAAGAAGCCCAGACATGTGCAGAGGGGCTGTCTTGACTACTCATCAGCACATGAGAGTAAGGAAAACAACCAAGGCCAGGAAAAGAGTCACCCTGGAGGATTAGAGTTAACTGTCTAGTGCTCATACAGGACTGGGAATGTGCCTGTTCCCAGTGGTCAGACTGGAAAATATATGATGCCCATGGTATTAGGTAGAGATGTCAGAAGGATCATTCCTCAGCAGTGGAATAATTAATCCTAGGCAGCTATGATCCCACTCAACAAATCTTTAAAACAAAAGGATTAAATAATTTCTAAGTGACTTAATCATAGTCTAGAGCAAATCTCAAGAATATTTATAGAAATACAAAATCATACAGCAGCCAACAAGGTAAAATCACTATGTCTGGCCTCAAATTAAAAATTATCAGACATATAAAGAAGCAGACAAATACAAACTCTAATGAGAAGAAAAATGTATCAACTGTCACCAATTCAGAACTAACACAAAGAAGGACAAAACATTAAGAAGAGACAGACATAGAAAATATTTAAAAGCTTGAAATTGAACTAAAGACAAAAATTGTAGTGTGTGAGATGAAAAAATACACTGGTGGGATTAAGGGCTGATTGGAAGTTGCAGAAGAAAAGATCAGTGAACCTGAACACTAGAAATGATCTAAAATGAAACACAGAGATTCTTGGAGCATGACACTATTGATACACACTGCAATATAATGAATCTTGAAATGGTATACTGAATGAAAGAAATCACACACACACACACACTCACATGTACATATTGTACAATTCCTTTCATAAAGTTCTGGAAAATGCCAATACTCTGTAGTAATAGAAGGCAAATCACCAGTTACCTGGGGATGAGGAAGGCAGGAAAGGGTGGGACAGAAAGGGGAATAAGAAATGTTTGGATTCATTATCTTGATTTGGATGATTACATCTTGTATACATTTGTCAAAACTCATCAAACTATACACAAATATTTAAAGTTGATTGTATATTAATTATACTTTGATGAAAGCTGTCAAAAAAGATCACACTAGAAAGTATTCTAGATCACACTAGAAAGTATTCCTTAAAAAAAAATTTTTGTCCACACCCTGCAGCATGTGGGACCTTAGTGTCCTGATCAGGGATTGAACCCACACTCCATGCATTGGAAGGCAGAGTCTTAACCACTGGACTGCCAGGGAAGTCCCCCACACCTATGTTAAAGATGAGAAAACTGATAGGGAAGTTAATGGACTTGCCTAAGTTGGAACAGTTCATAGGTAGCCCAGGGTTTTGAATTCTGTAGGCCTTTTAAGTGGCACCAGATGGCAACATCATAGCTAATATTACTTAAATCTACTTTTTGAAAGGATTGTATTTTCAAAAATCTCTACAGTAACCGTGTGCATTTGCTTACAGACCCTCTTTAATACACAGTCCTTATCACAATCTTACATATCATAAACATATTAATTTAGTTACAAAATGTCAGTCTTTCCACCCTTCCTAGGCCAGGATAAAGAAAGCTTGTGAGGACAGGGACTTTGTTTCATATGCTATGTGTATTGAATACCTTTTCTAGCTCTCTCTGGCCTCTTTGTCCATTGTGCTAGCTGTCAGCCTGGTAACCGAATGTGCGTGCACTCCATTGGATATCAGAGACATAAACTGTCAGCGCTCTGCCTCACCCCTGCCTCTGGTGCCTCTGGTCTCATGCCCCAGAGTTTTACTATTGATACTGCAGCAAAACCCCACTAGAGCAGCATGTGTTACTTGGAAACGTGGGCTTCCCTCATGGAACGAAATTTTCTAATGGAAGGAGGGATCTGGAAGACAAATCCCGCCTCCTTTCACCTCGTGATGGATGGTCCAAATGTGACTTCTCAGGGATGGTGCAGCAAGATCGGTCAGGCTCACGTAGTGTGGCAGGTATGGAGTGCCTTACTCACCCTTCTTCCTTCCCCATCTTATTTTGACCCTCACTCCTACCTCTGTGGATTGAATTCCCTTTAAGTAAAACACATAGCCCCTTGCCTCAGGCTGTTTTCTGGTACAAGCAGTGGTCTCAGAAAGCAGACCTCTGAATGCTGTTTTGGAGCTGTGTCATTCACCAGTTAGGCGGGAATAAGAACCTTTATGCCAATGATGAGTGGGAAAGTAACAACTTCAGGGAGATGGTGGCATTCTAATGATTAACGTTTTCACCGGGGTTTACTTAGGATGAAGTGCAGGTAGAAGGTGATGTGTATGTGGTGACTGTGCCTCTTGAATAGTATGGAGACAATGATCATTATAAATTATCAATTGTAATAGGACTTGTAGAGTGGGTTGACCCTTTAAAACTTCACTAAAGCCTTACAAAAATGTCAAGCTCAGAACTGCCAACACACAGATTGTGTTGTGAAAACTAAACATTTCTAAGGCAGCTTTTAAGAAGATGCTCATCTCTGTAGCCACAGGGCAGACGGTGCTGAAGATCAGACCTAACGTTTAGTTGAAAGCGTATCAGAGCTGAAAAGAGACAGATGTACAGCAGGATAAGTGTCTCATGTCGTGGTCATATCTTGAATAGGAAAATAATGAAATCCTGACACTCAGGACTAGAGTAATTTGGGTAGATGAGCCAGAGTAACTTGAATCCCCTGCAGCTTTTGAACAGTTCAGAACCACAGAGGATCTTCATCCCTGTCAGAGGAGAGCTGGAGATTGCAGTGACCTCACCTTAGGGAAGTTTCTCACAAACTTCTGCTTGTTTTCCACAGGACCTTCCCTCATGTCCCCTCATTCATCTGGGCTGATAACAAAAGCCAGATTTCAACAAAGCCCAAGTAGAGAAGTACAGCCCTGCTACAGGAGAAAATAGCTTAAAATATGAAAGAATCAAAGGACCTTTTGAATATATAACAGCATAGACCAGAACACATGTGTGCATATATCTCATGGGTATTGAACCAGAGAGGAATGTAAGACTAGAAAGGAGTGAATTTATTTTTGAGGCACCTGCCCATGAATTAGGATTCAATGGTCTGCCGGGGACATTTGTGTTTGAAGTTAGTCCTAACAGTTTTCTGAGATGGCTATTTGAAGCTTGTTTCTGACAATGGATTATAGTTAACAGTGTTTTTTTTTTCCCCCCCCAAAGTGTGGTCCCTGGAACAAAAGAATCAGCATCACCTGGGGAAGTGAAAACTTCTTCTAGGGAATCAAAAGCTGCTAGGTGGGCTCTAGCAATCTCTGTTTTAGTAAGTCTTCCAAGTGATTCTGTGGTTTGAGAACCACTGGCTTGCAGTAGTGAGGTGGAGAAGCCAGAATTTCTTTGCTGCAGTATTTAAGGAAGGGGTCAGAGGGCTCTGAGAAATAGGAAGGTTAGAATGGATTTATCATGTAAGACATGAAGACCACTTTGAGTACGAGTCCTCTGTGGGCCCTATAGGCACCCCTGCATTAAGCCAATAAAGAAGACACAGATGATGGGGATACTGGCACCTTTAAGGAACTTGGTAATGGCCACCCTCTGGAGGGTTTGGATAACCATGGGAGATGTTGCTATGAACCTGGGCTTTCTAATGTCAGTGAGATGATGGGATTCTAGAGTGACAGTATTCAGGGGGCAGCACTTAGGGTCAGAGGCAAGATGGTGTCATGACAATAATTGAAAATTGGGGTGCATTGATCTTCAGGGATTTGTGGAAATGCTAAAGAGATCCAGGCAATGGAGGAGTGTGTGGTGACGCATAGATGACTGATGAGAGTGTGGCTTGGCTTGTAAAATAACACAAAAGGTTCATCTCAGTTGCCACAATGGAAAACATCTCCCCTCATCTGGTTTAATTTGGTCTCAGAGTCCATTCTTTGAATAGAAGTCCAACCCCTCAGGAAGGACCATGTGGTATGATTGCATGAATGTATGGTCCGCATATCACAGATTCTTCCCCATAGCACCTGGGGCCGTTGACAAGGTTGACTTCATGTTGGGAAAAGAGGGATACCCAGATGTAGGCGGACGGGGGTCTGGGGTCTGGGGACCGATGCACCATCACGGTCTTTGAACCTAGGAAACTTCCCACACCAGCCCCATCCTGATAAGTTTTGACTTCCTTACATTTAGACCTCTCTTCATTTCCTGGCCCACATTCCCAAGACAATTATTGGGGGGGGGGGGGAAGAGGACACATGTTTTATCTTACTTGGAGAAACAGAGTGTCGAGGTGTTAGAAATTGCAGTCTCTCTTTGACAAGTTTGGGCTGACCAGGATAAAGTGATCTTCTTCTCAATGTTGAACTTAGGTGTGACCTCAGATTCTCTTTTTTCTAAGTATAGGAAATCTTAACTGCCCATATTATGCTCTTATTTCTCTCTGGATAGGTCACAGAAATCAGGGCTAGGAGAAACATCCAAGCAATAGGCTGCCTGGAAGGTGCAGGTCCATGCATGCCCACAGCCCCGGCTTTAGGAGAGGGCGCTCTCTCCTCTGCCAGCCCATGGCTTCTTGAGTGTGGCCATGAGGACTGGTTGGCAGAAAGTCAAAGCAGAAAGAGGGACACATGACTGTTAACTGACACTGAGCTCGCTAGGATCAGCAAGAGAAGTGGCTAATTTGTACAGCTCCAGCAGCTCACAATCACACAACACAAAATCAAATCCTCTCCCCTCCAGCACCTCCCTCCAGGGCCTGCTCTGCTTTCTTGCCATCACTTGGGGGTGGGCGCTGATGCTCTCAGCATGCTTTTTTGCATGTGCCTTCTGAAGCACTGAGCCTGGGTGGCCATCTTGAAGATGTGTGATCTAAAAAGGCATGATGGATCTCTGTGATCTAAAAAGCCCCTCCTCATGGCCGCTCTCTCACACCAGTTGATGTTAAACCAACCTGTGTTGTTTTCCATTGTCTTCATACTTTTCATTCTGGGGCAGAAGCCTGTTTTCTTGGTTTATGTCTCCTTATAGCTATGGGGCTTCCCTGGTGGCTCAGTTTGTAAAGAATCCGCCTACAATGAGGGAGACCTGGATTCAACCCCTGGGTTGGGAAGATCCCCTGGAGGAGGGCATGGCAATCCACTCCAGTATTCTTGCTTGCAGAATCCCTGTGGACAGAGGAGCCCGGTGGGCTACAGTCCATGGGGTTGGATGCAACTGAGCAACTAAGCTCACATAGCTAAAGTGCTTTTAATAGACTTTTAGATTTCCTTTTCTTCCCCATCGGTTAAAGTATTATGAAGGACAAGTCCTCTACGAGGATTCTCAGGTCCCACTTCAGCAACCCAAAGAGGAACATAGGGGCTGGGCTGGCGATTTTAATTTTAACAAGCTGTTTAGGTGATCCTGAGGCACATAGAGGTTAGCACCTCTGCTTTCAAGGGTGAGAAGCCATGGCAGGTTCTGAGCATTGAGAAGCTGGGGATTTAAAAAGATCCTCTTATTTCCATCTCAGTAGAACCGATTCAAATGTATTTTTTTTAATGGCTGAGTAATATTCCATTGTGTATATGTACCACAGCTTCCTTATCCATTCGTCTGCTGATGGACATCTAGGTTGCTTCCATGTCCTGGCTATTGTAAACAGTGCTGCGATGAACATTGGGGTACACGCGTCTCTTTCAATTCTGGTTTCCTCGGTGTATATGCCCAGCAGTGGGATTGAAACTGGAGCCCATTATACAGAGTGAAGTAAGCCAGAAAGAAAAACAACAATACAGTATACTAATGCATGTATATGGAATTTGAAAGATGGTAACGATAACCCTATATGCGAGACAGAATAAGAGACACAGATGCATGGAACAATTTTATGGACTCTGAGGGAGAAGGTGAGGGTGGGACGTTCTGGGAGAATAGCATTGAAACATGTATATTATCATACGTGAAACAGAACACCATTCCATGTTCGATGCATGTGACAAGGGCTCAGGGCCGGGGCAATGGGATGATCCAGAAGGATGGGATGGGGAGGGAGGTGGGTGGGGGGTCCAGGAAGGGGAACACATGTAAACCCATGGCTGATTCATGTCAATGTATGGCAAAAACTATTACAATATTGTAAAGTAATTAGCCCCCAACTAAAATAAATAAATTTATAAAAAAAAAAAAAAGATCCTCTTACAGCTGTGTGGAAGTAGCCTTGGAAAGGACAGGTCTCATGGCAGAGTCACCAACTGGGAGACTATTCCAACTGTCCAAATGAGAAACTAGGATGAGAACAAAGACACAAGTGGTACAGGAATGGAGGGAAGGAGAGAAAGGGAGAGAGTGAGAGGTGTGAAGGTCACCCTGAGGTGAGGGCTGGATCTGGGCTGGGGGGTTTCTTTTTTTTTTTTTTTTTTAATATTGGTTCACTTTATTTTATATATATTTTTTTCTTTAATAAATTTATTTATTTTAGTTGGGGGCTAATTATTTTACAATATTGTAGCAGTTTTTGCCATACATTGACATGAATCAGCCATGGGTTTACATGTGTTCCCCATCCTGAACCCCCCTCCCACCTCCCTCCCCATCCCATCCCTCTGGGTCATCCCATTGCCCCAGCCCTGAGCATTTGTCTCATGCATTGAACCTGGAATGGTGTTCTGTTTCACATATGATAATGTACATGTTTCAATGCTATTCTCTCAGAACGTCCCACCCTCACCTTCTCCCTCAGAGTCCATAAGACTGTTCTATGCATCTGTGTCTCTTATTCTGTCTCACATATAGGGTTATCGTAACCATCTTTCAAATTCCATCTATATGCATTAGTATACTGTATTGGTGTTTATCCTTCTGGCTTACTTCACTCTGTATAATGGGCTTCAGTTTCATCCATCTCAATAGAACTGATTCAAATGAATTCTTTTTAATGGCTGAGTAATATTCCATTGTGTATATGTACCACAGCTTCCTTATCCATTCGTCTGCTGATGGACATCTAGGTTGCTTCCATGTCCTGGCTATTGTAAACAGTGCTGCGATGAACATTGGGGTACACGTGTTTCTTTCAATTCTGGTTTCCTCGGTGTGTGTGCCCAGCAGTGGGATTGCTGGGTCATATGGCAGTTCTATTCCCAGTTTTTTGAGAAATCTCCACACTGTTCTCCATAGTGGCTGTACTAGTTTGCATTCCCACCAACAGTGTAAGAGGGTTCCCTTTTCTCCACACCCTCTCCATGGGCTGGGGGTTTCTACTGTTGAGCTTGAAGTTGCTGGAGGGTGGCCAGAGTGTTCATGCCAACTACCCAAGAGGGAGGCCTTCTAGGTTCACTTCAGCACCCATGGTGATGCTCCTTAGCTGCATCTTCCTGTGACCTTCATAGTGACAAAGCCAAGTTCTTTCTGAGCCAGCAGAACTACAGACGTGAGGATGACTGATTATTCTATGTAAAGAAAACTTCTCAAAGCCAGTCTTGCTAATGGAAAGAATGTGCCTAGTGCACACATGTGGGCTAGTGTATGTGCCATGTTACTCTTTTGACTTCTCATATTTTACATCTCCCAGGTGCCCGCTTTTGTGTGCAGCAGGAGGTAGAATGAGGTGAGCTCCATACCTATCAGTACTTCATTACATCTACGTTGATATTGTCTTGGCCTCTGTGTATTTGGACTTCAGTAAACAAAACACATAGGAAAGCTTGAGTCCTTTAATAGGGGTAGGGGGTAGGGAGATTACCTTCAGACTTAAGCTTAGCTTATAAGAATATTATAAAATCCAGGCTATAAGCCACAGGAGTATGATTGTGTTGCTTTATTGTCCTAGAACAGGGCACTTGAGAGTCACATTAGTGTACTGTTTTATTTCCACCAGATGCCCTATTGTGTGTTGAATCGTGTCCCCTTACAGGCCATGTTCAAGTCCTAGCCCCAGTACCTGTGAATGTGACCTTATTTGGAAACAGGATCTTTGCAGATGTAATCAGGTGAAGATGAAGTCATACTCATTGGTGGTGGTGGTGCTGTTGCTCACTCATATCCGACTCTTTGTGACTTCATGGCCCAAATCCAATGACTGTGTCTTTATAAGAAGAGGGAATTCGGATGCAGACATAGACCGAAGGAGAATGTCATGTGACCATGGGGGCAGAGATTGGCATGATGCATCTCTAAGCTGAGAGTTACAACCACCAGAAGCTAGGTAGAGGTGGGAAGGATTGTCCCTTAGAAACTCTGGAGAGAGCCTTGATTTGGGACTTCTGGGCTCCAGAACTGGAGACAAAAAAATGTCTGTGGCTTTAAGCCATCCAAGTTTGTGATCATTTGTTATGGCGGCCCAAGAAACGAATGCACACTCCAAGCCTTCAGCAGATTTAAGATCTGCAATCCCAACATAAAAATGGAAATGTAAAGCAACAAACAAAAATCAACAACAAAAAATACGAACAGTCAGAAACGATTTGAAACTTATACAATTCAGCGTTGGTAATCAGAGAGATTGAAGAGATGGAAGGAGAGACTCCTCTGTGTGAAATATGAAGAAGAAAGATAATGTGCTTTTTATCAAACTATCTGAAAGTGCAACAGACTGCCTTCTAAGATGGAAAGGAAAATTCTCCATAACTTTCAGGGAAAATAAGGGTAGCCAGATAACTTCCCCATTCTGTGACAGCCTATCACCAAATGAGAGATGGAGAATAATAGGAAAGGCAGAGATGATATAAAACGGGCCCAGACATGGAACACTGCTGGATTAACTCCAGCAGCATTTGTGTATGTTGTCATGTCAATAAAATTACGGAAATTGAAACTTGAAATTGAACAGAGTGTGAAAGAAAGAGGATATTCCTCAAGGGACGCAGGCAGTAAATATTCACATTAAGGGGATGTGATATCACAGAAAGTTTCTGTGGTTTGGGATGCCACCGAAGTCCAAACAAAGCTGTCTAATTTCACTGTTTTTCTCCATGGCATTTCTGCAGAATCGGGCACTTGGTTGTAATGAAATTGGGCTCCTGAGAAGCAAAATCAAAGTTCAGAGATGCGTCAGTAGGTTGGAGTGCACATCCATTTATTCACAAGCCTGGTGGGGCTGTTGCTTTATTCAGCAGCAGGGATTTGATATAAAGAATAGGCTGTAGGTTCTTGGACAAAGGAGAAAGCTGAGACTCAGGTTAATTTGGTCGAGTAGCTGGACATCTCCCTTTCCACTCTCTCTCCTTGCTTAATTGTGAAATGTTTCCTTTTTAAGCCCCCACAGCAACACCCATGGAGCCCTCCCTACATGCCCCTTGTGACCTCTCTCTTCTTCTGCCATCTTAGGAAAAGGTTAGGATGCATTATTCCTGAGTCTGAGAACTTCTGCAGACCAGTTTGTTCCCTTTCTCTATCTAAGAAAACACTTCTGCTATCTGTTTTCATCCATCTGAGTGCCCAGTGGGAAGTCTCACATTCCCACACCCTATGTAGCAGGGCATTGGGTATTTCGCTGATGATCTGTCCGCAAAGTAAGCTCCTGACCCAAAATATATAGACAGTTTTTTCCTGACACTCGTACAACTGCCAGTATTTTCCCCTGAGGATTATTTTCTACTGAAAGGGTCTGCAGCTGCTTTGAGTTCTTATGCTCTTATAAAAACAAAACAAGATAAGTCACTGCATCTAATCCATCACTGCATACGTCTAAGAAAGGTCCAGAGTTGTTGAACTGGTAAGAAAGATCTGTTTTTGTCTTTCCTGGAGATGTTATTAATATGCTGAGCTCAAGATAATTTAACTGGATTTTTACAAAGCAGTTGAAGATAATTACTATTATGATCCTTATTTTGTAAATGAAAACTGAACCTTAGAGGGGTTAGAAATTTTGACCAAGTTTACAGAGTTAGAGTTGAAATCCAGGTATACATCTCTCCCAAACCATGCTCTTGGCTGCTAAGCTACACTGCCACTCATGAGCTGCAGTTTTTAGGGAAGCATAGAATGTGAGCATTGAGCGACCTTAGAGGTCATCCAAGCCAACGCATAAATCCTACTGCTGAAAAGCAATGGGATTCTGCCTGCACATCGCTAGTGTCTGAGAATTCGCCACCTCTCCAGATAATCCATCCTATGTTTTGGTTTAGATCTAAGCATATATATATATATATATATATATATATATAATATTCTGCTAATATATTAGCAGCAGTTCTCAGCAGCCCATATATATTATGGGCTTCCCTGTAGCTCAGATGGTAAAGAATCTGACTGCAATGCAGGAGACCTGGGTTCAATCCCCAGATCGGGAAGATCCTCTGGAGAAGAGAATGGCAACCCACTTCAGTATTCTTGCCTGGAGGATCCATGGACAGAGGAGCCTGGTGGATTACAGTCCACGGGGTTACAAAGAGTTGGACACAACTGAGCGACTAACACTGCTCCTCCTCCTCCTCCTCTCTCTCTCTCTCTCTCTCTCTCTATATATATATATATATACACACAATTTGAGGTTTTCCCACGTGTAACCTCTACCCATTCACCCTAGCTCCTTCCTCTGGCACTACACAAAATAATCCCAATGCATTGGCAGCCTGTGGAACAAAAAAGGACAGGCTTTGTATCTATAAATCTTTTACTTTTCATTTAGTCTTTCAAAAAGACCTCACCCATGATGATTTCCAGAAATTTTGCTTTCCTTGGAACATACTATAGTTTGTTAAATTGGAAGCAGAGTTTAGAAACAATAGTCTAAACAGAATTTAGAAACAAATGGCCAGAAAATAAAAAGTTAGACTCTTTCCTCCTATATTTTACCACCTTTGGGTCCTGGGAAGTAGCCTAGTATTGACCAAGTTTCACACAAATTAACTTGGACTCTGCTCTGAGTAAAAAATTTGAGATGACCCAGGCATACGTCTACACTGTTAACAAATAGAGCAATTTTATGAACACAGGCCATGGTGGAAATTCTTAGCCCTTTGTGTATTCCATTGATCAACCTTTGTAAAGTTGTAGACATAGACTTTGGTCCAAATTGAACTCATTAAAATCTAACACTCCAGTTGGTGTTATAAATGTTGCTGTCTAGATATTTTCCCCATGGCTACTTGCCAAAGACCTTCATGTAAATCTATAGATAACATGGTCTTATCAGTTCCAGTACATTGATTATGGCAAAAATTCCAAGAAGGTATATACATTTTGGATGCAGCCTGACATTTTCTATAAATCATCCAATTTAGGAGCAAGACCTCTTGAGAAACTCAGAAACTTGCCAGAAATGTGTGAAGTCTTCATCTTCGTTCACTTGAGCTGCTATAACAAAATACCCTAGATGGGTGGCTTAACAAGCAGAAATTTATTTCTCACAATTCTAGAGGCTGATAAGTACAAGATCAAGATTCTGGATGATTAAGTTCCTCGTGAGGATTCTCTTTGTTTGTAGATGGACACCTTCTTGCTATATTTTCACATAATGAAGAGGGAGACTCTCTCTCTGTCTCTTCTTGAAAGGGCACCAATCCCGTCATGGGGGCTTCACCCTCGTGATCTATTTACCTCCCAAAGAACCTCCCCCCAATACCATCAGACTGGGCATTTAGTGTTCAATATGTCCTTTTTTGGCAGGGGAAATAATATTGTTGGAGAAGACTCTTCAGAGTCCCTTACACTACAAGGAGATCAAACCAGTCAATCCTAAAGGAAATCAACCCTGAATATTTATTGGAAGGACTGTTGCTGAAGCTGAAGCTCCAATACTTTGGCCACCTCATGCTAAGAAAATATGTTAAGAAAAGACTCATTGGAAAAGACCTTGATGCTGGGAAAGATTGAGGGCAGGAGGAGAAGGGGTGGCCGAGGATGAGATGGTTGGATAGCATCACCAACTCAATGAAAATGAATTTAAGCAAACTCCAGTAGATAGTGGAGGTCAGAGGAGTCTGGTATGCTTGTGCTACAGTCCATGGGATTGCCAAGAGTTGGACATGACAGCAACTCAACAACAACAATACAATATTTAGTCTATAGCAATCTCCAATTCAGCATTGCCTTCATCTTATTCTAAATGGCAAATAACCTTTCCCCTGACTCAGGAAGACAGTATCTTTTCAGAGTTATTGTCTCCTCTATGCTGGGTCCACTTAGTTTTCTCTAACCTGTATCTGTGAATTCTGAAAGCACAAACCAGGTTCCTTTTTTGGCTCAGATATGGTCTCAGCTGACTTTCATGTAACAAAGCGGAAGCAATAATTGAACATCCGCTATTTTCCAGGCACTCCCTCACATTCATGATCTTATTTAATTCTCCAATAACCCTATAAAGTAGAAAAAACAATATCCCACATCATAGAGAAATCTGAGAAATCGAGGTTCAGAGAGGTGAGATGACATGGCCAAGGCAGAAAACAGGCAGAATCAGTCTTCAAACTCTTAGAAGCTTATTCTAGGCCTAACTCATTGCACTACCCCCAGATTGTTTTCCTGTTCCAAATCATAGTCCTCTAAGGCAATTTGAAAGCATGTCAATCATTTTCTCCTCAGAGGCAGGGTTTCCCTATAGAATGATCCTATTGTGATATTCCTAAACTAATTCTGGTTTCATCTTAAAGTTCATCAAGAGGGGCAAACACGAAGTTACTCATTCTACTGCAACTACTTTATCTAAATGAGATACGCTACTTTGGCTTGACTTTTCTCACCAGATCAAATCCACTCAATGATTTTTAAGCATCCAAATGTGTTTTTGTCTAGAAAACAGGAGAAAGTAGAGATTTTGTTGAGCTATAGGAAGACATTTTTGTCAACAAATTCATATAACTAGAAGTCTTTGGGATTCAAGATTTAACGGTAGAGGCAGAATGAATGAAAGAAAGGGTGAGTACTGAATTTGACTGAACTGTACACTAGCAGCATCCAAATGGCTTTGTGGTCATGTTTTTAAGTGCTATAGAATAAGGAAAATCTCTAAATCTTTGAGGCAGAATTCTTTTAGAATTTAGGGTATGGTCCAGAGTTTCCCAGGCTCCCAGGGCCAGGCAGGTAATGTCAGTGTGAGATAGATAGAGCTGGGTATGGGTTTACAGAGAATCATGGTGCACACTTTGATCAAAGGCACTGAAAAAATTAAATGGTCTAGTGTCCAAACAAGCAAGACCCTCTACTCCTGGGGTTCTAATTAATGACTGCCCCCTCAATTTTGCTAATTAGTGGCCAACTCTTTGTAAGTTACAGAATTAAACTCCTCCTCATGGCACTGGTTTCAGATTGGCCAGCTCTGGAGGACTGAGAGGACCACTCTCTACATGGGAAAATAAATGTACTTATGAAAGGAGAAGATGTCTGAGATTGTATTCACAATACAACCAACCCATGTGGGATGATAATAAAAATGAAGAGATTTTTCTCTTTATGGGGAATTCTCCCTGCTTCAAAGTTTCAAGTTCTACAGCTTTCTGGGATGATCCCAATGATGACTTTTTTAAAAAGTTTTTTTTTTTTTTTTGGCTGTGCTGGGTCTTCGTTGCTGCACAGGCTTTTCTCTCGTTGCAGTGAGTGGAGGCTACTCTCTAGCTGCGGTGTGCAGGCTTCTTATTGCAGTGGCTTCTCTTGTTGCCAAGCACAGACTGTGGGGCACACAGATTTCAGTAGTTGTGGTTTCCAGGCTCTAGAGCACAGGCTCAATAGCTGCAGCGCATGGGCTTAGTTGCTCCATGGCATGTGGGATCTTCCCAGATCAGGGATCAAACCTGTGTCTCTTGCATTGGCAAGTGGATGCTTTACCACTGACCCAACAGGAAAAAACTCTCTTTGATGACTTTTTAAATGATTCGAGTGTTTCTCTTATGCCAACATCCTCTTCTCTGTCCTCTTTTTTAAAATTAAAACATTTTTATTGTGGGAAAAAATTGAACATACAAAAAGAGAGAGAATACTGTAACAAAGCCCTAGGTGTCCATCATCCAGCTTCAATATTAGTAAGCTCACAGCCAATCTTGTTTCCTTTATATTCCTATTCACTGACCTTGCCCTCTCCACCATCCCCATTTCTTGAAGTAAATTTCAGCCAGTATGTCGATTCATATATAAACATGTGCATGTGTGTGTGCTAAGTCACTTCAGTTGTGTCCAACTGTTGGCTATGCTACGGACTGTAGCCTGCTAGACTCCTCTGTCCATGGGATTCTCCAGGCAGGAATACTGGAGTGGGTTGCCCTGCCCTCCTTCAGGGGATCTTCCTGACCCAGGGATTGAACTGGCATCTGCTGAGTCTCCTGCATTGGCAGGCAGGTTCTTTACCACTAGCCCCATCTGGGAAGCCCATATAAATATGTATGTATCTCTAAAAGTTAGGAATTTTTTTTTTTTAGAATTCCTAATCATAACCACAATACCGTTCATTATTACAGAAGAAAAATCCTTTGATATCATTAAATATCCAATCAGTACTCACATTTTCTCGATTGTCTCATTCTTCTTACATTTTATAGTTTGCTTCAACCCAGATATAAACAAGGTCCATACATTGCAATTGTTGATATCTATCATAAGTCTCTCTCTTTTTTTTTTAATAAATTTATTTATTTTAGTTGGGGGCTAATTACTTTACAATATTGTAATAGTTTTTGCCATACATTGACATGAATCAGCCATGGTTTAATTTAGTTGTTGAAGAAACTGAATTGTCTGTCCTAAAGGGTTCTCCACTGTCTGGATTTTACTAATTGGATCCCATGGCGTCATTTAATGAGATCCTCTGTTCCTCTAAATTGCCAGTTAGATCTAGGCTTGATTAGATTCAGGATTTTTTCTTTCTTTCTTTTTTTTAGTAAGACCACTCCATTGGAGGAGTTCTGTACTTTTATCAGGAAACTTGCTATGTCCATCCAGGTGTATCTCTTCGTGATGTAATCAGCATTGATAATAATTGTCTAGATCCATCAGTTCATTTGTAGTTTCCAAATATTGATTTCCTAACTCCATCATTTCTTCTTCCCTTGGAACCTAGAAAACTTCTATAAAGAAAAACCTTCCCTCAGTGTCAGTTTGTTTACTCTGAGGTACATCTTTTTGTAGGGAAAGAAAGAAAATTTCTTGATACTTTCTTTATATTTACCAGTCTTTGAAATAGTGAACTGATTTTCTAATTTTCCAAAAGTTACTTTTTTGCTGTTGTTATTTTTCTTTAGCATCATTTGGGCTTATGAATTCAAACATATTTGATATCAAGCCATCAAAACTTATCCTTATCAATGGCCAAATTATCCCAGCTTTGGATAGTGGGAAACTTTTCAATTTGGATCCTGATTCCTTTTGACAAAATCCTAGTATTTCTCATTTACTTCCTACCTTTACAGTATAATAAGATATTTTCAGTTTTCTTTATTCATTTCTTGCCCCAGATCTGGAGTCAGCCATTCTTCAAGAAGAGTCCTCTTTGGAGAAATATTTAGAAACCATAGTCTGTATACTAGAAGTGCTCACTGCTACTGGATTGGTCATTGTTTCTGTACTTTTCAGCAGATTGAGCCAGGAAATATTTACATTTTCAAAAGGTAAAATTCATCATGATTTCACTCTGGTACTTGTACCCCAAATTCAGGATTATGGGGTTTTATTTAACCTCATTATTTTTATGCCTGTAACTCCTTCTCCTACACTGAAAATCCCAGTTCTTAAAAATGTCAACATAAGCATTCATTTATTCATTCAAATAAATATTTGTTTATTCCCAAAATACACACAAAACAAGCAAAGAATAATAAAACTCATAATGCAAATAACAATATGATAATTGGATACATATAGTTTACAATATTTTTGCAGTTCTTTTATCTTTAGAGCTTATTCTATTTAGGATGGAAAGTCAACTGATGTGTTTTACAATATCTTGGAATAATTAATGTGCTTATGCCATCAATTTAGGTTCATTTACCATTTTTCTTTATAATTTTAGAGAATTCTTTTTTTTCAAATTTAATTGTGGTGTATACTAGTATCTCCTCTTTATATTAGTTTATTTGGAAGCTGTTCTTTTTCCTAGTTAAATTTTGATTTAGTATTTTAGTTTCTGGATTCTGGATTCAGCTCTTTGTCTTGCTTCCTTTACTATCATTAATTTTCTACACATCTTTGCTTCAAGTTGAAGACCTCCTAGTTTCTTAAATCTACCCCAAATTATCACTAACACATTTGATGTGCACAGGACACTTTTAATTAAGGATTATCTGTGGGTAATGTTAGGGCTGATAGGCAACAGCTTAAAATTGAGTGCAGGCATTATACTAGAAAATTAGACAAAATCCCCCACAGGCCTTGGCTTGCTGCCATCTTTTTTCCTCTTGAGTCCCCTCCTCCATTTTCTGTCTCAAACCACAGACTTGCAGTTGTTCATTTATTCTCTCTGCTCACACCCCCAGGAGAAATAGTTTTATTGGGGTTAGCATCTGGAAAAAGAAAGTAGTAGTATCTGATACATCATAACAGGTTGAGGAATGCAGATAAGGCAGATATCATTGTTAGCGGACCCTGAACTAAGTATAGGCAATACAAGCCTTCTGGGAAAAGAGTTTTCCCACCCTCAAAATACTCTGCTAAGCAACCATTAAGAAAAATGGAACAATGTTCTTGATATACTTTTGTCACCTCAATTATCACCAATTACCAAAATGTGATATATCACAGTTTATTAATTTAAAATTTGTCTTCCACATATAGCTCAAAGGTTCACTATTTTCAAAAACTGCTAATCTTCTGAACCTGGCAGCTACAAGTTCAACTGAGAAGAGAGAGGATAATCATACTGGCCCAGTGGCCTTTTTCCATTTTTTTCCTCTTCAGTTAGGACCAGGTAACAATGAGTGTCTCAGGCTTGGGGAATAGGGTTATCTCCCCGAGCATAATATTGCAGGAAAGCATCAGAAGCATGTTGGAGAGCCAGGTTGGTTAGACATGTAGACAGGAAGGCATAGCCCTGTAGTTGGTGCAGGAAGAAAAGGAATGCTTACTGCCTTGGGTGCCTTGCGTGTCTATGAACTTTCTTTGCCTTCTGCCTTTGCCTTCATCTTCTCTTCCAATCCTGGCCCTGATTCCAGGTATCCAGGAATTGGTAGAAGGTTTGCCAGGGCCAGTGGTGGGTGTGGAGAGAAGGGAGTAGTGGGTGTTTAGGGTGGGAGGTTAGTAGCCTGGATACCCTGGCTGCAGGCCAGAGCAAGGGGGACACTTGAGGGGTGGGGGCAGGATTTCCATGGGGGGAGGGGAGGATTAACAGGATTGTGGCTTTCAGGAAATGCAGAGTTGGGGGAATATGGAGGACCCCCACAGGGCATGGCCCCATGAGATTCAGTGCCTCAGTGAGTGAAAGTCACTAAGTCATATCCCACTCTTTGCAACCCCATGGATATAGTCCATAGAATTCTCCAGGCCAGAACAATGGAGTGGGTATCCATTCCCTTCTCCAGTGGATCTTCCCAACTCAAGATAGAACCCAGGTCTCCTGCATTTCAGGTGGATTCTTTACCAGCTGAACTACCAGGGAAGCCCAAGAATACTGGAGTGGGTAGCCTATCCCTTCTCCACTGGATCTTCCTGACCCAGGAATCTAACGGTGGTCTTCTGCATTGCAGGTGGATTCTTTACCAATTGAGCTACAAGGGAAGCCCAAGAATCAGTGCCTCAGTATTATTTGCTAAATCCATGCCTGTAATCAATCCATTCTTATCCTCTGACTACTTTCTCTCTTTTTTTGGTTTTTTTTTAAATTAGTTTACTTTCTATTTTTTAACTTTATAATATTGTATTTGTTTTGCCATACATTGACATGAATCCACCATGGGTGTACATGTTTTCCCCTTCCAGAACCCCCCTTCCACCTCCCTCTCCATCCCATCCCTCCAGGTCATCCCAGTGCACCAGCCCCGAGCACCATGTATCATGTGTTGAACCTCGACTGGCGATTCATTTCACATATGATAATTCACGTGCTTCAATGACATTCTTCCATATCATCCCGCCCTCGCCCTCTCCCATAGAGTCCATAATACTGTTCTATTTATCTGTGTCTCTTTTGATGTCTCGCATACAGGGTTATCTTTATCTTACACTGTTGGTGGGAATGCAAACTAGTACAGCCACTATGGAGAACAGTGTGGAGATTCCTCAAAAAATTGGAAATAGAACTGCCATATGACCCAGCAATCCCACTGCTGGGCATACACACTGGCTACTTTCTTAAATAGAGCAGTTCAACTTCCCTCTCCAACCCAAACCAAGTTCTTGACCCAGGTTCCTATACCCAGTTACCCACTGAAGAGTCCTAAAGTACAGGGCCATATACTTAGGTCTCCATACTTTCATAGTTCAAAATATCAATAGTGACTTAAAAATCACATATTTCCTGATTACCTGATTATGGTCTAGTCTGTCTCTTCCTGTACTTCCTTCCAGAGCCAAAACCCAGGGCTTGTGGGATTTTTTTTCTCTTTTTTTCAAATTATAGAAGCATCTGTAAAAGTAGAAGCCAATGTATGATCCAGAAAATATGACAATATCCCATGTGACAAAAGTTAGATTCAGTGAATTTTTCTTTTTTCATTTCCTTTCTGAGTTCCTTGTCTGAGAAAGATGAGTTTTCTATGTCTGCCTGTAATAGGGGATTGCATAATAGCTAGCTCAGTCCTGCTGTAGTCTTTTCTCTTGCTCCCAAGATCTTTCTGCTTTCTGCAAACCAACAAGAACAAAGAGATCTCAGAGCCTCTTAGACTGGAAGCTTATTTCTCAGTTTGAAATCTGAAGGACTTCCCCACCACCAATAAATTCACCCCCAAATTAAATACAATGAAAAAGAGGAATTGTAATCTGGATGCACTATTAAATAGATAATTAATACAATCAGATTTGTTCTCCCGTATGAAGCGTGTAAATATTTCTCTAAGGATCACACAGCTAAGCCCCAGGGAGGAAGACCTGCTTCAGTCCTGAATATTGGATAGGCAGAGGCCCCAGCCTGGACCCACTCTGTGCAGCTGTTAACCTATTTTTCTTCCCCTCCTATCACCTCGCAGCAGCCTGCAATCCCAGACCAGTGAACACTCAGCCATGCTTGGGAATTGCTGTCATCAAAGTGACAGAGGATCACCAGACAAATCAACAAACACCAGCTGATGAACCCTGTGTGGCCCATGTCTTCTCCCAACAGTCATTAGACTCCCAGAGCCCTGGGCACGGTGGTGGCCATTCCTGCTCAGTGCATTCTTTGAGTCTCGCTTGATGGAAATCATTGCCTGACTGCAGGGGTAGACTTTTAAGGAGATGAATCTCTTTTAAGATTCAGATCCTCACTGTATCCTGTTCTCTCTAACTGTACCCCCTTTGCATCCCCCAGTTCCAGAAGAGGGTGGTTCTAAGAGGGCAGAGGAGGCACTATTGCGTGGTAGAAGGGTGAGCACGTGGAGAAGCCCACCTGCAGCCCATCTTCTTCAGACATCTCACAGTCTATCCAGCAATGCTCAATCTGATATTTCAAGCCTGCTTTCTGTAATGCCTTTCCCTGCCACTGTCATAACCTGTTATTTTGAGAACTGTTGAGAAATGCCACTTTGGAGACTGTGCTCAGAGGTTGCTCCCAGCCAATGAGGGGCAACCCAAACATTTCAGCTTCCATGGTTTCTAGACTGATAATGATGGGTGCCAACTTTTCCTTGGGCTTTTCTGTGCCTTTTTCTTCTTTTTTCAGAGGATCCACCTATCTAGAGCACTTTAAGGCCTGGGCTCATCACACTCTGGATCTCTGAGTCCTGGTCAGAGTCTGAACTCTGGGCTCCTAAGATTCTTGGCAAGACCTCATATTTTACCTCTATAGGTTTTGAGCAATTTTAGTGACTGTATTTTGGGAACCCTAAATCAGAGTAAACATATGATATGTTCAAAAAGAAGTATGAAATCTATAGAGTAGATGATTTCAAATGAGCACAGACCAGGAGAATCTGTGCCATGTGATGATCCCGGTGGGTCACTGGCAGCTGAATGATAATCACAAACTTAGCAACAGGGGCTCTGCCAACAAAAGCATTCCTTGATGTTTTTGGGAACCTAAAGTAGACTGCCATTTCTGGACTTTGCACAGCTACTCTTGGGCCATATGTCCCCAGGCAGGCCTTACTCTTTCTGTGACCACATATCTCATCCATAAAACAAAAGAGAGAGTTTTAGTAGAAAATCCCTAAGATCTTTTCCAACTTTAGCAACTGTATGGTATTATGATCTCTACTTTTGATTTATCTTTCCTCTCTCCCATATATCCTTGAGAAATCCCAAGAATGAAGAAACTGGACCCTAGCTGATCACTGCAACTTACCAGAATATAAAGTGTTCCACTCTCTTCTCTCCTAAGCCAAATGAAGACAATTTGCAAAAGCTCCATTGGGGCAAACTGTCTCTGAGTTGCTCACTCTGTTTATTTATTTGCATTAAAAATTAGCACTGCAGTGAATTTATAGAAACAATATTTACAGGTTTAGCATGGATCCTAACCATTAATGGAAAAATAAATTAAAATCCTTCCAGCCTCAAGCTGAAGAATCTTGGCACACATATGGGGAGACTAATGTTATTAAACAAGGTTTTAGAGGAGATACAGGAGACTGTGTCCTTGACATAACTGAGCTGAATGTATTTTATCATGAAATTCCCATGGAACTGACTTGCAAATCAGAGCTCAAAAGCTCACAATGGTGGACAACAGAGCTGTCTGGTGAGCAAGTCTAGGAGGTGATGAAGTGGGGGTGGGATGAGAGTTCTCCAGACATCAGTCCCCCAGGAATTTCTAACAGCTGTTTCTTCCATGAGATGTTTTTGCAGGATTTCACTTGCTGGTGTCCCTCTGAGAGGCTATCCTACCTTTCTATCGGATTTTCTGCTCTGGTAATACATGGGGGCAGTGGAGAGTGAGGACTTGAAAGAAATCAACACTCCAGCCAGTATACATTTCTCAAGATTTTGCCCTGAGGGAAAGCAGTGCTTGAGGCTTCCCAGGTGGCTCAGTGGTAAAGAATCTGCCTGACAAAGCAGGAGACACTGGAAACGCAGGTTTGATCCCTGAGTCTGGAAGATCCCCTGCAGAAGGAAATGGCAACCCACTCCAGTATTCTTGCCTGGGAAATTCATGGACAGAGGAGCCTGATGGGCTACAGTCCATGGGGTTGCAAAGAGTCAGGCATGGCTTTTTTTTTTTAAACAAAAAAGGGTAGAGTCCATACAACACTCTTTTTCAACCCACATCAATTGAGCTCTGACTCAGTGCTACCTTTGTTGATATCACAACTAGTGGGGCTACAGACCCATCAACAGGGAATTGTAATACTGTGTAGTTAAGGCGGTGACCAGTTACACACAGGGGGATGTAGGAGCACAGAGTGGGGACCTACCTTGACCTTGCCTGGCCCTTAGGGGACATCTGGGCAGAAGCTTCCAGGGCAAACACTGGCTCAGTTTCTAAGGATGGAGTCTGCTTGAGTGAGAAAAAGCAAGAGGAAGTGAGCAAGAGAGGTCATTTATGATTCTATCATTCATAAATTTGTCCAAAGCTTTTGGAAGGCATTTATATTTCCTGCCAGCACCACGTCTTGGGGGTGATGAATTCCAATAAGTTCCAATCCATTTATTACTCAGTGTGAAAGAAATTGCTTCCTTTTATGTCTGGAGCTAAACCTGGATCACATTTCATAGGACATGTCCTAGTCACAGAGTTTTGGAATCTGGTAAGAAGTCAATGCCAAATGGGTCCTCAAAGTTCCAGGTTCTGTGGATCCAAATCCCTTCCTTTCCTAACCTTCAGAATGAAGACCCTAACCTTTCAGCCTGATATTTTAATTTTATTTGCCCATCTACAAGCTCTAATTGTCATGCTTTTCTGGTTTGCAGTAGCCAGAATATCCCTCAATCATCTTGTTTTATGGAAAAACAAAAAAGCCACCTTGTGTAAAGGAAGAAAAGTATTTTTGCTTTGTGTTTGTGATAACACAACATGGCAACACAGAGCACTGACTGGGAAACACTTCCAGGGCAGAGCCTTCTGCATCTGATGCATCTTTCTATCCCCAGGGTCTTGCCCAGAGCCCATTGTATAATCAGCTGGGTGGGTGTTTGCAGAGGAATGGAGTGTTCAGATATCCCCTAGTGCTGGTAGGTCCCTGAAGTCTGACTACTGAGAACCCAGAATCCTTTACATGACTATTAGTGTTCTGATTTTTTGTTTAAAAATCTTCTTTCCAAGCTTCCTAATGTCTCGTCAGAATTATAGATGCTTCCTTAGTGTCACCACTTTTTACTGCCTGGTGGAGTTATTTATTTATAATGCTTTATTCACAAAATTATTGTGTTTTTGTGATTATAAAGTGGAAAGCATTTATGTAGAGCATTTGCAAGATACTAAAAGGATAAAGTAGAAATGTGAAAGTATCTGCAATTTAACCACCCCTCAATAAATTTCTTCCAGATTTTTCTGTCATATATATATATATATATATCTAATATTTATTTATTTATTTATTTTTACAAAACTGGTATCTTTTTCAGTGTTATGCATTGATTTTTCTCATGTAACACCACATCATGAACATTGTTACATGTTTGGGAATATTCTTTGAAAACATCAATTTAAACATTTGCTTAATAGTCTGTCAAATGCATATAAATTTGACTAGTTATTCTCCTTTGGCTAGGCCAATCTCTTCTAATGTTTTGCTATCACAGCTATTTATATTTTTCTTATTGTCACAGTCTACCACATCTGATTATTCCCTGTCCACTCGACATGACTATGTGCTTAATTGTTCAGTGGTGTCTGACTCTTTGAGACTCCATGGACTGTAGACCACCAGGCTCCTCTGTCCATGCAGATTCTCCAGGCAAGAATACTGGAGTGGGTTGCTATGCCCTCCTCCAGGGGATCTTCCCAACCCAGGGATGGAACCCAGGACTCCTTCACTGCAGCTGGATTCTTCACCATCTGAGCCACCAGGGAAGCCCAGACATAACTAGAATCCTTAATCTAACTCTGTGGTCTTCTAAGTGAGGTGTGATTCTCTGATACACAAGATGACCTGGAAGGTGGAATAAAATATTTAACTCTTATTTTTGGTTTTGCCTTTTACTTTTTATATTTCTACTTTTTTAAAATGAATTTTTATCAGAGTATAGTTGCCTTACAATTTGTGTTAGTTTCTACTGTACAATAAAGTGAATGGTCTATACATAAATTTTATCCTCTCTATTTTGGATGTCCTTCCCCTTTAGGTCAGCACAGAGTACTGAGTAGACTTCCTTGAGCCATTTATATATTTCTACTTCTCAATGCCCATTTGAAAATCAACAATATACTAGTATAGGAGTACATGCATGCAATCTACTAGTTCAGTTCTGTTCAGTTCAGTCACTTAGTCGTGTCCAATTCTTTGTGACCCCGTGAACCACAGCACTCCAGGCCTCCCTGTCCATCACCAACTTTCTGAGTTCCCCCAAACCCATGCCCATCAAGTCAGCAATGTCATCCAGCCATCTCATCCTCTGTCATCCCCTTCTCCTCCTGCCCTCAATCTTTCCCAGCATCAGGGTCTTTTCCAATGAGTCAGCCCTTCGCATCAGGTGGCCAAAGTATTGGAGTTTCAGCTTCAACATCCGTCCTTCCAATGAACACCCAGGACTGATCTCCTTTAGAATGGACCGGTTGGATCTCCTTGCAGTCCAAGGGACCCTCAACAGTCTTCTCCAACACCACAGTTCAAAAGCATCACTTCTTTGGCACTCAGCTTTCTTTATAGTCCAACTCTTACATCCATACATGACTACTGGAAAAATCATAGCCTTGACTAGATGGACCTTTGTTGGCAAAGTAATGTCTCTGCTTTTTAATATGCTGTCTAGGTTGGTCATAACTTTCCTTCCAAGGAGTAAGCGTCTTTTAATTTCATGGCTGCAGTCGCCATCTGCAGTGATTTTGGAGCCCAGAAAAATAAAGTCTGCCACTGTTTCCACTGTTTCTCCATCTATCTGCCATGAAGTGATGGGACCAGACGCCATGATCTTAGTTTTTTGAATGTTGAGCTTTAAGCCAACTTTTTCACTCTCCTCTTTCACTTTCATCAAGAGACTCTTTAATTCTTCTTCACTTTCTGCCATAAGGATGCTGTCATCTGCATATCTGAGGTTACTGATATTTCTCCTGACAATCTTGATTCCAGCTTGTGCTACCTTGAGCCCATTGTTTCTCATGATGTATTCTGCATATAAGTTAAAAAAGCAGGGTGACAATATACAGCCTTAACGTACTCCTTTTCCTATTTGGAACTAGTCTGTTGTTCCATGTCCAGTTCTAACTGTTGCTTCCTGCCCTGCATACAAGTTTCTCAAGAGGCAGGTCAGGTGGTCTGGTATTCCCATCTCTTTCAGAATTTTCCACTGTTTATTGTGATCCACACAGTCAAAGGCTTTGGCATAGTCAATAAAGCAGAGGTAGATATTTTTCTGGAACTCTCTTGCTTTTTCGATGATCCAGCAAATGTTGGCAATTTGATCTCTGGTTCCCCTGCCTTTTCTAAAACCAGCTTGAACATCTGGAAGTTCATGGTTCATGTATTGCTGAAGCCTGGCTTGGAGAATTTTGAACATTACTAGCGTGTGAGATGAGTACAATTGTGTGGGAATTTGAGCATTCTTTGGCATTGCCTTTCTTTGGAATTGGAATGAAAACTGACCTTTTCCAGTCCTGTGGCCCCTGCTGAGTTTTCCAGATTTGCTGGCATATTGAGTGCAACACTTTCACAGCATCATCTTTCAGGATTTGAAATAGCTCAACTGGAATTCCATCACCTCCACTAGCTTTGTTTTTAGTGATGCTTCCTAAGGCCCACTTGACTTCACATTCCAGGATGTCTGGCTCTAGGTGGGTGATCACACCATCGTGATTGTCTGCTGGGTCGTGAAGAACTTTTTTGTATAGTTCTTCTGTGTATTCTTGCCACCTCTTCTTAATATCTTCTGCTTCTGTTAGGTCTATACCATTTCTGTCCTTTATTGAGCCCATCTTTGCATGAAATGTTCCTATGGTATCTCTAATATTCTTGAAGGGATCTCTAGTCATTCCCATTCTGTTGCTTTCCTCTACTTCTTTGCATTGATCGCTGAGGAAGGCTTTCTTATCTCTCCTTGTTATTCTTTGGAACTCTGCATTCAAATGGGTATCTCTTTCCTTTTCTCCTTTGCTTTTCACTTCCCGTCTTTTCACAGCTATTTGTAAGCCCTCCTCAGGCAGCCATTTTGCTTTTTTGCATTTCTTTTTCTTGGGGATGGTCTTGATTCCTGTCTCCTGAACAATGTTATGAACCTCCATCCATAGTTCATCAGGCATTCTGTCTATCAGATCTAGTCCTTTAAACCTAGTTCTCACTTCTACTGTATAGTCATAAGGGATTTGATTTAAGTCATACCTGAATGGTCTAGTGGTTTTCTCCGCTTTCTTCAATTACAGTCTGAATTTGGAAATAAGGACTTCATGATCTGATGCACAGTCAGCTCCCTATCTTGTTTTTGCTGACTGTATAGAGCTTCTCCATCTTTGGCTGCAAACATTATAACCAATCTGATTTCAGTGTCAACCATCTGGTGATGTCCATGTGTAGAGTCTTCTCTTGTGTTTTTGGAAGAGGGTATTTGCTATGACCAGTGTGTTCTCTTGGCAGAACTCTATTAGCCTTTGCCCTGCTTCATTCTGTACTCCAAGGCCAAATTTGCTTGTTACTCCGGGTGTTTCCTGGCGTCCTACTTTTGCATTCCAGTCCCCTATAATGAGAAGGACATCTTTTTTGGGTGTTAGTTCTAGAAGGTCTTGTAGATTTTCATAGAACTGTTCAACTTCAGCTGCTTTTGTGTTACTGGTTGGGGCATAGACTTGAATTACCATGATATTGAATGGCTTGCCTTGGAAACGAGCAGAGATCATTCTGTCGTTTTTGAGACTGCATCCAAGTACTGCATTTCGGACTCTTTTGTTGACTATGATGGCTACTCCATTTCTTCTAAGGGATTCCTGCCCACAGTAGTAGAGGTAATGGTCATCTGAATTAAATTCACCCATTCCAGTCCATCTTAGTTCACTGATTCCTAGAATGTCAATGTTCACTCTTATCATCTCCTGTTTGACCACTTCCAATTTGCCTTAATTCATGGACCTAACATTCCAGGTTCCTATGCAATATTGCTCTTTACAGCATCGAATCTTGCTTCTATCACCAGTCCTATTCATAACTGGGTGTTGTTTTTGCTTTGGCTCCATCCCTTCATTCTTTCTATAGTTATTTCTCCACTGATCTCCAGTAGCATATTGGGCACCTACTGACCTGGGGAGTTCATCTTTCAGTGTCCTATCTTTTTGCCTTTTCATACTGTTCATGGGGTTCTCAAGGCAAGAATACAGAAGTGGTTTGCTATTCCCTTCTCCAGTGGACTGCATTCTGTCAGACCCCTCCACCATGACCTGTCCGTCCTGGGTGGCCCCACACGGCAATTTCATTGAGTTAGACAAGGCTGTGGTCCATGTGATCAGATCGGTTAGTTGTCTGTCACTGTAGTTTCAGCCTGTCTGCCCCCTGATCCCCTCTCTCAGTGCCCACCGTTTTACCTGGGTTTCTCTTATCTTGGACGCGGGGTCTCTCTTCACGGCTGCAGCCCTATTCAGAAGGCACAGCTCAGACCTTTTTCTTTCCAAGACGGGATTGCAATCAAAATCATTTGTAGATATTGATCTCACTCACTCAGAAAATTTATAAAGCTTTGTTTCTCTTGGAGTTTTCCCAAAGCCCTAGTATTTTAGGGTAAGTTGGATTAGTAAACTCCTAGTAGCTTTTCTCTGTCACTGTCCACCAAGGGGTCTCTTCTTAGGCTGTAAGAGTTGATGGTAGGGTTTCCTTGGTTGATCTTACTCCCTTTCTGAACAACCATCAAACCCCATCCACTCCTGACTTCTTTAGCCATCTCTTGTCTCCACATGACCCAAGGAACTTAGGTTTCATGCATGAACACTAAGTCTTATTTCCTCCAATCCCTGGCTTCCTCCCAACCAGCACTGAAGCACTAACTTGTTTTTTACACCATTCACTGAAGCTTCTTTCATGATTCCTTCTTTCTTATAAATAATATCTTTTTAAAATGTTCCTAACATAACATAAAACACGACATGACATGACATGACATGACAACATAACAATTAAGAGCAAAATACACTGTTTCTTTAAACTGCTGCTGGTCCCTTGTACTTTTATAACTTTTGTTTTCTTTTCTAGCAGCTTTATTGAGTTACTCTTGAAGCACATTTTAAACAAGTACAATTTGGTAAGTTTTGATAAATGTATACTCCTGTGAAACGATCACCATGATAAAAATAATGAACATATACATGACCACTAAAAGTTTCCCCAAAGGATTGTAAATCTATTCTTCCACTGCCTTTACCTACTCCTATTGTCCCCAGGCAACCACTGATGTGCCTGATTCCATTATAGATTAATTTGCATTTTCTAAAATTTATGTGAATAGAATCATACAGCATGTGTTCTTTTTTGCCTGTCTTTAACTCAGCATTAGTATTTTGAAATGCATCTATATTATTGTACCAATATTTTATTCCTTCTCATTGTTGAATAGTATTGTACAGATGTTATGCAATTTGCTTATGCATTTGCCCATCGATGGACATTTGTTTTTTTCCAATTTCTGGCTTTTACAAATAAAATTGCTATGAACATTTGGTTTCATATGTTTTCATTCCTCTTGGGTAATTATCTCGGTAAAGAACGAATGGATCATATATGTTTAAATTTTGAAATCCTAAACTGTGTTCCAAAATGGTTGTACCATACTACGTTCCTGTTTGTGATATATGTGAATTCTGTGTGCTCCAAATCCACATGGATCATTACCACTTGGTATGATCAGTGTTCCCAGTTGCAGCCATTCTAATAGATACATAGAAGTATCTCATTGTAGTTTGGATACAAGTTTTTAGAAAGACAGATTATGTTGAGCATCTTTTCACTTGCTTACCTGTCATCTATATATCTTCTTTGTTGAAGTATCTTTTCAAATCTTTTGGACATTTAAAAAATATTTTTTTCTTATTGAGTTTTGAGAGCGCTTTATATTTTCTGCAGATGCTTGCAAAGATTTTCTTTTAGTCTGTCCCTTGCCTTTTCATCCTCTTAACAGTGTGCTTTGAAGAATAAGAGCATCAATTTTGATGAAAAAAAATTATCAGTTTTTTTTTCTATGGATTGGGTTTTTGTTGTCATATTTAAGAAAACATTGACCAACCCAAAGCCACAAAGATTTTCTCCTATATTTTATTATAAAAATTTGTAGTTTTGGTTTTAAATTTAGGTCTATGATCCATTTTGAATTCACTTTTGTTTATGGTACTTTTTTTGCATATTGGTATCCAGCTGTTCCAATACTATTTTGGAAAGACTATTCTCTCCCTATTGAATTGCTCTTGTACTTTTGTTGAAAATCTATTGTTCATATATGTGATATATGTGTCTATTTTTGGATTTATATTGTGTTCTGTTGATATTGCCTACCTTGAGGCCAATATTACACTGTTTTGATTACTGTACTTTGTGTGAAGTTTTAAAATGAGGTTGTTTTAGTTTTCTATTCTTTTACATAGTTGTTTCAGTTATTTTTGATCCGTTATGCTTCTATATGATTTTCCCCTAGCTTATGGAGGTATAGTTAACAAAGAAAAATTATATGTACTTAGGGCATACAACATGATGATTTAATGCACATGTATACTATGAAATTATTACCCCGATTAGATTAATTAACACATCCAACACTCACTATTTTTTGCTGTGCAAATACTTAAGATATACACTTAAGATCTTATCAAAATTAAAGTATATAATACAGTGGAGTTTTTTTTATTTTTAATTGGAGGCTAATTACTTTACAATATTGTGGTGGTTTTTGCCATACATTGACATGAATCAGCCATGGGTGTACATGTGCTCCCCATTGTGACTCTCCCTCACACCTCTCACCCCATCCCATCCCTCAGGGTCATCCCAGTGCACCAGCCCCAAGCATCCTGTCTCATGCATCGAATCTGGAATGTATTATATATAATACAGTGTTTTTAGCTGTATTAATCTAGTCACCATGGTATACATTAGATTCCAAGAACTTATTCATCTTATAACTGAAAGTTTGTACTCATTGACCAATATTTCCCCATCTCCCCCACCCTTTGGCCCCTGACAACCATTGTTCAACTCTAAGTTCTGTGAATTTGATTTTCAAATTCTACATATGAGTGAGTCATATAACAATTGTCTTACTGTATCAGGGTTACAGTATTTCACTTAGCATAGGTGTCCTCCAGGCTCATACATGTTGTTGCAAATGGCAGGATTTCTTTTTTATGACTGAATGTTGCCTTTCAATGCAGGAGACGCAGGAGAAGGGGGTTCTATCCCTGGGTCAGGAAGATCCTCTGGAGTAGGAAATGGCAACCCATTCCAGTATTCTTGCCTGGAAAATTCCATGGATAGAGGAGACTGGCTGGCTATAGTCCACAGGATCAGAGAGATTTGGACATGACTGAATGTCATGCATTCAGCATGCACCCAAATGATATTCTATTATACATATACATATATATTTGTTAATGTATATATGTATAAGCATATACATGATACTTTATATATAATACATACAGCTCTTTGAAATATTGATTTCATTTCCTTTGGATATATATTAAGAAGTAGAATTGCAGTATCATATGGTAGTTCTATTTTTAATTTTTTGAGAATCCACCATACTGCTTTCTATAATAGAGGTACCAATTTATAATCCTATGGACAGTGTACAAGAGTTTGCTTTTCTCCACACCCTCAACAACACTTGATATCTTAGTTTTTTCTTTTTTGAGGATATCCATGTTAATAGGTATAAGGTAATATCTCATTGTGGCTTTTATTTGCATTTCCCTGATGATTAGTGCTGTTGAGCATTTTTTCATGTACCTGTTGGCTAATTGTAAATCTTCTTTGCAAAAATACCTGTTCAGATTCTTTGCCCATTTTAATTAGATTATTTCTTTCTTTCTTTTTTTTTTTTTTTGCTATTTTTTCACAGAGATAGATATCTCTGTAGGGCTTATAGAGATAAGCCCTAAAATTTATATGGAACCACAAAAGACCCTGAATAGCCAAAGAGTTCTTGAGAAAGAAGAACAAAGCTGGAGGTATCACACTTCCTGATTTCAAATTATATTATAAAACTATAGTAATGGAAACAGTATGGCTTAAAACAAGACACATAGGCCAATGGAACAGAATCAAGAGTCCAGAAATAAACCCATGTATACACATTCAACTAATCTGTGACAAGGCTGCCACGGATACACAATGCAGGAAAAGACAGTCTCTTCAATAAGTAGTGTTGGGGAAACTATATATACATGTGCAAAAGAATGAAATTGGACACTTATCTTACTCCACACACAATAATTTATTTGAAATGGATTAAAAACTTAAATGGAAGAGATGAAACTATTAAATGCCTATAAGAAAACATAAGGAAAATTCATGACAATGATTTTTTTATATGACAGCAAAACACAGGCAACAAAAGCAAAAATAAACAAGTGGGATGACATCAAACTAAAAAGCTTCTGTAGATCAAAGGAAACAAAAAGTGAAAAGACAATTTACAGAATGGGAGAAAAATATTTGCAAACTATTTATCTGATAAGAGGTTAATATGATATGAATTTTTATAATCAGTTTGTCAGCTTCTGTGAAAGGCTGATGGAATTTTGATTGGAATCTTTAGATCAATTTAGGAGATTTAACATCTTAACAATATTGAGTCTTCTGATTCATGAACACAGAATCACTGTATTTTATTTGGGTCATCTTTAGTTTCTCTCAGCAATGTTTTTTTCTTTTTTTTATTTTTTATTTTTTTTTAATAAATTTATTTATTTTAGTTGAGGGCTAATTACTTTACAATATTGTAATAGTTTTTGCCATACATTCACATGAATCAGCCATGGGTTTACATGTGTTCCCCTTCCTGGACCCCCCACCCACCTCCCTCCCCATCCCATCCCTCTGGGTCATCCCATTGCCCCGGCCCTGAGCCCTTGTCTCATGCATCGAACATGGAATGGTGTTCTGTTTCACATATGATAATATACATGTTTCAATGCTATTCTCCCAGAACGTCCCACCCTCATCTTCTCCCTCAGAGTCCATAAAATTGTTCTATGCATCTGTGTCTCTTATTCTGTCTCGCATATAGGGTTATCGTTACCATCTTTCAAATTCCGTATATATGCATTAGTATACTATATTGTTGTTTTTCTTTCTGGCTTACTTCACTTTGTATAATGGGCTCCAGTTTCATCCATCTCAGTAGAACCGATTCAAATGTATTTTTTTTAATGGCTGAGTAATATTCCATTGTGTATATGTACCATGGCTTCCTTATCCATTCGTCTGCTGATGGACATCTAGGTTGCTTCCATGTCCTGGCTATTGTAAACAGTGCTGCGATGAACATTGGGGTACACGCGTCTCTTTCAATTCTGGTTTCCTCGGTGTATATGCCCAGCAGTGGGATTGCTGGGTCATATGGCAGTTCTATTCCCAGTTTTTTAAGGAATCTCCACACTGTTCTCCATAGTGGCTGTACTAGTTTGCATTCCCACCAACAGTGTAAGAGGGTTCCCTTTTCTCCACACCCTCTCCAGCATTTATTGCTTGTAGACTTTTGGATAGCAGCCATTCTGACTGGTGTGAAATGATACCTCATTGTGGTTTTGATTTGCATTTCTCTAATAATGAGTGATGTTGAGCATCTTTTCATGTGTTTGTTAGCCATCTGTATGTCTTCTTTGGAGAAATGATGTTTTTTTCGTTTTAATCATATAGGTTTCCCATATCTTTTGTGAAATTCATCCTTAAGCAGCTAATTGTGCTATTTTAAATGGTATTTATTTTTAAATTTCAATTTCCATTTGTTTATTGCTAATATATAGAAATACAATTGATTTTTGTATATTGATCTTATATCCTGAAGCCTTTATAAATAGACTCATTAGTTCTAATAGTTTTTTTTGTAGATTTCATTGAATTTTCTACATAGTTGATTATTTTTTCTATGAATAAATACACTCTTAATTCTTTTTCCATCTAGATGATTTATTTCTTCTTCTTACCTTATTCAACTGTCTAGAACTATGGGAAACTTTTAAATAGATCAAATGAGACTGGATAGATTATCTTATTCTTGATATTAGGCAAAAAATATTCAGTCTTTTGCAATTAAGTATGATATTAACGGGGAGTTACCCCAGGTCCCAGGAGCAGCGGCTCTGTGGGCACAGGAGGGCCGAGAGGAGTTAACTAAATGATATTAAGTGTAGATTTTCCAAATTTGCCCTTAATGGTATTGAAGAAGGTTTGTGTTGATTTTGTCAAATGCTTTTTGTCCATCAATTGAGAATGATCACATAGTTTTCTTTTTGGTTTGTTAATATGATGAATTTCCTTTTTTTTTTTTTTTAAGTTTAAAGATCAGCCTTGCCCTCCTGGGATAGGTTTTACTTAGTAGTGATGTATTATGCTTTTGGTATATTGTTGGATTCGACTTGCTAAAATTTTGTGAAAATGATTGCATATATAGTCATGAGGTCTCCTACTCTAATTTTCTTGTAACATCTTTGTCTGTTTTCATTATCAGTGTAGTGCTGGAATCATGAAATGAGTTAGAAAGTGTTTCTCCTTTTTGGTTTACTCAATGATTGGTGTAGAATTGATATATTTTTTTCCCTAAATGTTTGGTAGAATTCAGCAGTGAAGTCATCTGGGCTTGGAGTTTCTTCCTGGGAAAGTTTTTAACTACAAACTGAATTCTTTATATATCTGAGACTATTCAAGTTATTTTTTTCTTGAGTGAATTTTGGTAGTTTTCATCATCCAAGGATTTTGTCCACTTTATTTAAATTGTCAAATTAATTTTTAATAAAGGCATTTATAATGCTCCCTGTGATCCTTTTCATATCTATAGAATATATGGTGATTTCTCTCTCCCATTCTTAATATTACCAATTTGTGATTTCTCTCTTTTCCTCTTTTTTACTGATTAGTCTACCCAGAGGTTTATAGGTCTTCTCAAAGTACCAGCTTTTAGTTTCATTGATATTTTCTATGATGTGTTTGTTTTCTTATACATTAATATGTACTCTGATCATTATTATTCTTTTCTTTGGCTTACACTGGGTTTTATGTCTTTTTATTCTTAGCTTATTATAATGGAAGTTGAGGTCACTGACTGAGACATTCTTTATTCTAATGCAGGTTATGGTTCTGTAAAATTTCCCATAAGTTTGCTTTCAGTTCAAAATATTTCTTAATTGCACTTCTTTGACCCATGGGTTATTTGGAGATATGTTGTTTATTTTTCAAATATTTGGTAATTTTTTTCAGAGCTCTTTCTATTTTTGATTTATAATTTAATTCAATTTTGGCAGGAAAATGTGCATTGTATGAATTAATTTTTTTAACTTAGAGATTTTTAAAAATTTAAAATCTAAGACATTTTATATTCCAGACATAATTTGAGACATTTTATTTAAAGGGTTTATGTACATTTGAAAAAAAAGTGTATTCTACTGTTAAATAAGAAGTATTCCACAAATGTCAATTAGGTCAAGTTGGTTCATAGCGGTGTTCAAATTTTGTGCATTCTTACTGATTTTCTATCTCCTTGTTTTGTCAGTTATTGAGAGAGGGATATTAAAATCTCCAAAAATAAATTGTGACTTTTCTCCAGTACTTCTATCAGTGTTTGCTTCATGTTTTGAAGTTCCCTTGTTTGGAACATGGAAATTCAGGATTGTTATGTCCTCTTGATGAACTGACCTCTTTATCACTATGAAATAAACTTCCTTATCCTTTGTTGGATGCTGAATACTTTTGTATTTCTATAAATATTCTTGAATTTTGTTCTAGGGAACAGTTAAATGACTTGAAAACAGTTTGATCCTTTAAGTTTTTTGTTTTTCATGTTTGTTAACTGAGACCAAATTTGCATTTAGTTTAGGGCTAACTATTCCCCCACCACTAAGGCAAGCTTTTTGTGAGAACTCTATCTCACACTGTGAATGATGGGTTTTCCAGTTTTGCTGGTGAGAACAGGCACTGCCCTAATTCCTTTGTGAACACCAGACACGGTTATCATTAATCCTTTTGGTGGTTCTCTTCTCAGATTCAGGTAGTTTCCTCACATGCATGTGCTATATTGAATATTCAAGCAGAATCTTTACCCATCCCCTAGGTTTTCTCTCTGTTCAGCCTTCTTCTGTCTGTCCTGTAAACTCTAGCTGCCTCAATCTCCTCAAGCTCTCAGCTCTACCCCCTAAACTCAAGTCCACTGGGCTCTGCCTGGTTCCCTCTTCCTGCTCTGTGGTCTGGAAACATTCTCCAGGCAGTAAGCTGGGGCAGTCATAAAACTCATCTCATCTCTTTCCTGTCTCTCAAGCATCACTGTCTTGATATCCAATATCTTGAAAACTAGTCTTTCACTTTCTAAAAAAATGTTGGTTATTTCAGACAGGTTTGTTATTCTATCTTGGTCAGAAGTGGAAGAACTATAAATATTTTTGGATTCAATTTAATTTTGCCAGCTTGCTTCCGGATAAAAATAGTTTTCTAGAATAATATAGTAAAGTGATTCTCAACAGGTTGTATTTTTTTTCATCAATTTTATTGATGAATAAGTCACATACAATAAAATGCACATATTTTAAGTGACCATTTTAATGGGTTTGACAGATGTACAGACCTATTTGACCCTGTCCAATATGTAGAATATCTCTCTCACGCTATAAAATTCCTTTCAGTAAGGTTCTAACTGCAGTTCGGAGACATCAGTTGAACCCTTGGCATTGCCCTTTAAGCTAAGAAAAGAAGCCCATCAAATGCTTGCTGCTCTTGCTTTGACTCTAGATCCTACCTTCTTGGATCTGTTACCTTCTTAGCCCAAGTAGACATACCCATATGTGATGTGCCACAGAATGAACTGTTGGATCATCGGACCTGGGTGATTTTGTAAGCAGTCAGAGTTCATGGATCAATGAGATGAGGAATTATTTTGGGAACTCAGTACTCCTCTTTGACATTTATGGGATACTTTAGGCTATATACAGTCTCCATCTTGAACCCTTGAAAAACTTCATTTCTGAGATTTTTAAGGTCATTTGTTACACAGCATTATTGCCACAATAACTAATTGATACATGGTGCTTGATAAATATTGCTGGATTGCTTTCCAAAAATGTTGTACTTATATTTATACTGAAATAAGCCTGCCAAACTGAACATTATTTTTATTTAACTTATTTTTCTGAATTAATTGAGACGTAATTGCTGTACATCACTGTACAAATAAATTTAAGGTGTACAGCATAATGTATTTCTATTTTTAACTTCTAAAATTTTAATAAGTTTAGTCATATTTTTGTTATTGTCTTGTTTTTCAGAAACATTACTAAACTTCCCAGGCACCTGTGAGCCATGCTGGCAAGAAGCATTAATGGGTCTCATTTCCCTTCTGGTGAGTGCACCAGAGGGAACCCTGCTTGGCAGCTGGTTGTAGAAGAATCCAAAAATTAAAGTTGACAGCAAATCATGAAACCGCTGGGATGGTGTCCTATTTAAATAGATCACCTTGTTTCCAAACATTCATTTATTTCCTTTCTGACTCCTAATCCTCCATTTGCAATCTTGTATTTTCAGTTTCAGATTTCTCATGTTTATCATGTGCTGGGCATGGTGTAAGCCATATTAGGCATTGCACCCATAAGAAGCAAAATTGCCTCTGTGCCATTGCAACCCTCTTGTTGTTTCCAGTTACTATTTGCCCCATTGTCAGCTGGCTCAGAATTCACATCCTGGCCCTGGACACTGTGTTGCTCCCTGCATTTCTCCTAGCATACTAAGAATTTGAGGGCTCAGACATTGTAAAGGAGACAGGGATCAAGACCATCGCCATGGAAAAGAAGTGCAAAAAAGCAAAACGGCTGTCTGAGGAGGCCTTACAAATAGCTGTGAAAAGACAAGAAGTGAAAAGCAAAGGGGAAAAGGAAAGATATTCCCATCTAAATGCAGAGTTCCAAAGAATAGCAAGGAGAGATAAGAAAGCCTTCCTCAGCAATTAATGCAAAGAAATAGAGGAAAACAACAGATTGGGAAAGACTAGAGATCTCTTCAAGAAAATTAGAGATACCAAGGGGACATTTCATGCAAAGATGGGCTCAATAAAGGACAGAAATGGTATAGACCTAACAGAAGCAGAAGATATTAAGAAGAGGTGGCAAGAATACACAGAAGAACTGTACAAAAAAGATCTTCACGACCCAGCAGACAATCACGATGGTGTGATCACTCACCTAGAGCCAGACATCCTGGAATGTGAAGTCAAGTGGGCCTTAGGAAGCATCACTATAAACAAAGCTAGTGGAGGTGATGGAATTCCAGTTGAGCTATTTCAAATCCTGAAAGATGATGCTGTGAAAGTGTTGCACTCAATATGCCAGCAAATCTGGAAAACTCAGCAGGGGCCACAGGACTGGAAAAGGTCAGTTTTCATTCCAATCCCAAAGAAAGGCAATGCCAAAGAATGCTCAAACTACCACACAATTGCACTCATCTCACACGTTAGTAAAGTGATGCTCAAAATTCTCCAAGCCAGGCTTCAGTAATACGTGAACCGTGAATTTCCAGATGTTCAAGCTAGTTTTAGACAAGGCAGGGGAACCAGAGATCAAATTGCCAACATTCGCTGGATCATCAAAAAAGCAAGAGAGTTCCAGAAAAACATCTATTTCTGCTTTATTGACTATGCCAAAGCCTTTGACTGTGTGGGTCACTATAAACTGTGGAAAATTCTGAAAGAGATGGGAATATCAGACCATCTGACCTGTCTCTTGAGAAACCTGTATGCAGGTCAGGAAGCAACAGTTAGCAGTGGACATGGAACAACAGACTGGTTCCAAATAGGAAAAGAAGTACGTCAAGGCTGTATATTGTCACCCTGCTTATTTAACTTATATGCAGAGTACATCATGAGAAATGCTGGGCTGGAAGAAACACAAGCAGGAATCAAGATTGCTGGGAGAAATATCAATAACCTCAGATATGCAGGCGACACCACCTTTATGGCAGAAAGTGAAGAGGAACTAAAAAGCCTCTTGATGAGAGTGAAAGAGGAGAGTGAAGAAGTTGGCTTAAAGCTCAACATTCAGAAAACTAAGATCATGGCACCTGATCCCATCACTTCAGGGCAAATAGATGGGGAAACAGTGTCAGACCTTAGTTTTTTTGGGCTCCAAAATCACTGCAGATGGTGATTGCAGCCATGAAATTAAAAGACACATACTCCTTGGGAGGAAAGTTATGACCAACCTAGATAGCATATTAAAAAGCAGAGACATTACTTTGCCAACAAAGGTTCATCTAGTCAAGGCTATGGTTTTTCCAGTAGTCATGTATGGATGTGAGAGTTGGACTGTGAAGAAAGCTGAGTGTGGAAGAGTTGATGCTTTTGAACTGTGGTGTTGGAGAAGACTCTTGAGAGTCCCTTGGACTGCAAGGAGATCCAACCAGTCCATCCTAAAGGAGATCAGTCCTGGGTGTTCATTGGAAGGACTGATGTTGAAGCTGAAACTCCAATACTTTGGTCACCTCATGCGAAGAGTTGACTCATTGGAAAAGGCCCTGATGCTGGGAAGTATTGCGGGCAGGAGGAGAAGGACACGACAGAGGTTGAGATTGCTGGATGGCATCACCAACTCAATGGACATGAGTTTGGGTAAACTCTGGGAGTTGGTGTTGGACAGGGAGGCCTGGCGTGCTGCCATTCATGGGGTCGCAAAGAGTCGGACACGACTGAGCGACTGAACTGGGCTGGACTGGACTCAAACACATCTCACCTAGCACATTGAAATATAGCAGCAGGAGCAAGTAAGTTTTCTGATGAGTGAGTGAGGTGGGTGAGGGGGTAAATGAAATTTTCTCATCTCTGGACTCAGTTCCTACATGTTAATCTGTTTTAATTGACAAGGATGAATGTCTTTCTTGTTAAGGTTTTCCTTATATGCATTTTCTGCTCCTGTCTGTTGTCTACTTATCTATTGATGTCCTGATTTTTAAATAAATCAATTTATATGCATTCTTTATGTAGCAGAGGTATTAAACCATTTCTGCAATGTTTGTTGGAAAATTCTTTCTCTGCCCAATATTTGTTACTTTGGCTTTTACTATATAGAAAATATGTTTTCTGAGTGTAAAGTTTATACCCATAAATAACAAGGGGCATATTTAAATGTGTGTACCTTTCTCTTATCTTTATATAGCCTATAATATGTTTTCTCAGGCAGTTTAAGTCTTCTTCTGGAATGCTCAGATTAGTGGCTGGGGATGTATTCAGAAGGATGGAGAAATTGGATCCTTCTGTGACAAGAATGGCTAATGACATTTTCTCTCTGATGAGGCTCGTGGGCCACTCTTCATTTATGCATTCTAAAATATTTATTGAACACCTACTCTATGCCAGGCACCACCGCCCGGGACATTCTGGGCCCTGGCTTAATGGTCACTGAGATTTAATTGAGGTTTGATGAGATGGATGAACCATACACCACATCAATAAAGTTGAATATTACCTTAATCACATTCTTAAGAGTTATTAACTTCAGGGCCTATGGAGACAATTTTGAGTGAGCCAGAAAGATAAAGTCTCTGCTCTCCAGAGGGTCACAGAAGATTGAAGAAGGCAGACAAGTAAAAGACAATTACAGTGAACTGTGGTGGGAGCCATGACAGAGGACCTGGGGTGGGAGCTGGGGCTTTGCAAATACACTGCAGGGCACTTAGCTAAGATTTGAGGGACCGGGGGAAGCGTCTTGGAGATGATGTCCCAGTTGAGACCTGGAGAGTGAGTAAGAATGACTCAGAAGAGGGTTGGAGGTGAGAGTATGTTTGCAAAGGCAACAGCTCAAATCAGTCCTGGGGGTGAGAAAGGAAACATGTGCCTTTGAGCAGCCAGGGTGCTGAAGACTGTCTCCTACAGATGGTGTTTGAGAATGGGTCATTGTTATTCCTTGAGGTATTTGACCCCATTTCTTGTTAGTCCCTACCCCTTTGTAAAAGATGCTACCATTATCCCTTACCACTGCAAAGGGGGTTGGCTTGAAAATCAAGACGCTTGATTTCCACTTCTAGCTCTGCTATGAGAGAGTGAGGTAATTTTGGTGAGTTTAAGTTCCCACTCTGGATCTCTGTCTTTGTCCCGTGAAATCAGGGATAGGACAGAATTATTTTCCAGCAAAACATCTTATAGCTGCCCCTACTGTGTTTGAGGTATGGGCGCTGAGTGGCCTCTGGTCCGCTCTTCTTTGCATTCATCATGTCTGTGTCTAATGCTCAAAGGAGGCTCCAAATCCTGAGTGAGAACATTCTCAAGGAGCTAGAGTTCAGGAAGAGGTCCCCCCCCCCCAAACCCAGTGAACCAAATCCACCAGCTGGAATCAGAACAGTCTCTACGCCCAGTTCCATCAAGCATTGCCCTGTGGGCTATTGGTTTCCTCGACAGGAGTCAGGCGGATGAGAAAGAGCTCCTGGGAGGTGGACAGGACTGCTTCGGGGATTCTCCAGGCAGTGCCTAGTACATTATGGGTCCTCGGTTAATATTAATTGAAGTTTCATTGAGGTTTGATGAGATGGATGAACCATACAATATGTCAATAAAGTTAAGTATTACCCTAACCACATTCTTAAAGTTATTAAAAATGTCAAGAGCAGGGTGATTTATTTGCTCATTCTATGGAAATATTGCAAAGACGGTATGTATAAAAATGTTCGCTGCTTAAATGATAATGATTTATATTTCTGGCTCCATCTCAAACTTAGTGTCAGTGACTGTTCCTGATGTTGCCTGCCTCTTCTGGGTCTTTGGCCTTTTGACACTGTTTTTGGCCCTAAGAGGGATGGGAGATTGCAGGACAGGCTGGAGGTTAAGGAGCTGATGCAAATTCCTTCCCCAGCCGTCTCCCATCTGTGGATGATGCCAAGCAGCTGCCTCAGGGTGACCTTTCACATTTGACATCATGGCCCCTGAGTACATAATAGGCGCTTCAGCAGGGGGATAACAAAGCTCTGGCCTGGATCCGACACCTGAAAAATGTTGTTCCTGCTCTAACATAGCGTGTCTCCTGAGAGAATTATAAGCAACAGCTACTGTGGTAGCTCAGGAAGGAGTGAGAATTAGAGTTACTTGCTTTGGGAGAATGTGTTCACGTTGTATCACTTGCATCTGACTTGCAGCACAGCCTGCTGCGGAGTAAAGCTCCTGGAAGCGCCAGTTTTAGGATTTGTCATCCTGAGTCTCGGGCTTCCCTGGTGGCTCAGATGGTACAGAATCTGCCTGCAATGCTGGAGACCTGGGTTCGATCCCTGGGACAGGAAGATCCCCTGGAGAAGGGAATGGCAACTCACTCCAGTGTTCTTGCCTGGAGAATTCCATGGACAGAGGAGCCTGGTGGACTACAGTCCATGGGATTGCAGAGTCGGATACAACTGAGCAACTTTCACTTGCATCCTGGGTCTCAGCCATGACTTCTCCAGGGCGTGGAGAGACCCCGGAGCCTCAAGGTGAGTGTTCGAACTTCTAAGACAGCATATTTCACAGGGCACGTCTGCACAAACAGCTTCACACAGCCAAGTCCAAGCACCCTGCACAGACACACGGTCGGTAAAAAATGATCTTGAGGCTTTGTAATAACTATGTGATTAAAAACCATGTGAAAAATGACAATAGTTAGAACAAAAATCAGCCTTGCAAGCTCCTGTGCTGCTCCGGCAAAACCCCTATCCCCCACACCCTCTCCAGCTGCTCTCAGGTGCCCACCCTCTCAGGAGCGCCCCTCTTAGACATACTGCAGGGGTGGGGCTTTGTGTGGGAGAACCCCCTCCTAGCCTTCCTCCAGCCCTACATTCTTAGGACCATCCCAGCGCTCCGTACCGTTCTCAGCCTCTGGGGGGCACCAGAGCTTGCGCATAGCAAGGTAGATGCATCCCAAGACAAAAGAGGAGGATTTTGGCTGCCAATCTGTCTTAACATTGTGTAAGGTCTGTCTTGAGGCAGAGGAGGCCATATACAGACCCGAACTGGGGTGCGCACTGTTCTGGGTGTTGTGACACAACGGAGCTGGGGGCTGAGAGTGGTCCACCACCGCTCCGAGGTGATGGGAAGCCAGATTCTGGTGCTTTCTGAATCTGAATCCAGCCCGGGGGCCAGTGACTGGGAGAAGAGGTCCCCCCGGAGTAAGGCCTCGCAGGACAGGAGGCTTCCTTCACCCTTGCCCCATGCTGCCCTCCCAGGAGCCGCATTCATCCGAGAAACAAAAGATGCCAGAGACACAAGGCAAGTGAGGCTGGTAGGGGGAAATGAAACGGCAAAGGGAAAGGAGCAGGGAGCGAGAAAGAGAACGCGAGCTGGAGGCAAAAATCAGAACAAGACGGAGGAAAGCTAATGTATGGTGATTGTTCTAACCAGTATTATGGGTTTTGGAGCAAAACAATTTGTAGGAAGCAAACTTCCCAAATGTGAGTACTTAATAAAGAAGAAAACAGAAGGATTGATAATGGGAATTAGGCTAATGAATAAACAAGCTGCTTAAAAAATGGGCTCCTCTCGCAGTCCGTTATTTTTAACTTAGTGGCAATTTGCATACTAGTTAATTTGCATATATTAAATACTGTTCCCCTTCTCCTCCTTCCCACCTCCTCCACTTCAGAATAACATTTCATTACGGTGCTGCTGGGCCCGAGGACTCGGAGGCTCTGGAGGGTTTATTAATTTATCCAACACATGCTGTGTACATTTTTATCACTTGCCGCACAGTGGACCCAGTATCTTTGAAGTCATTAACAACACGAGGGGTGTTCTGCTCGAGGTATTCAAAGGAGAGCTAGAAAAGTCAGCCTGCAAAAATGTACCCCAAACCAGGGAGAGATCATGTTTGGTTTATGTTCTTTCTAGGAAGACAAAAATGAGCAATGGATGACTCTCTCATCTGCATCAAAGAACCTCTGTTTTGTTTAATCTTTTTTTTTTTTTTTTGAATTTCGAAGTGAAATAGAACTGATTCCCAGTGGGGCACAGATGCCCAAAAGGAACTAGCCACTCATGACATTTCTCCTTCTGCAGCTCATGAGGGAAGGCGGAGGAGACCATGGCTCTTTGGGAGCTCCCTCACTGCTGATGGGAATGATGAACCAGAAGGCAAGTAGGGCGGGACCCCTCCTCTGAGCTCTCTGGACTCATCTCCTCTGCACTGCCCTCTCTCAGGGAGCCCTCCCTCCACTGCCCCTTCCCTTCCTGGCTTCTAACTGCTGAGAACTTCTTGCTTGAGCTTCTGGTGGCTTAGTTAGTTGCTCTATAGAGGATCCTGCCATCACCCATGGGATCAGAAGAAAGCTATCATGCCTACAAGGGAGCTTTTAGAAACTGTTTGGATCCAACCCACTTGGATTAACCCTGTTGTCATTTTCCAATGTCATCCTATCCGTTTGGCTATTAGACCCCCTTTCTATTGTCCCAGTTGCTTAAGCTGAAGAGAAGCCCGTGTATTTGCTGAGAGCTTGTAGAGTTTTCCCCAGGTGCTGATGCAAATTTAAATTAAAATAACTAATTTATTCAGTCATTCACTCATCAATTATTTATTGAATGTCTACTATGTGCCAGACATTCTAGGCACCAGAGATGTGGAACTTACATTCTAGTGGGCAAAGACAGGCAACAAACATATAAATGATAACTAAATGATATTACCCAGGTTATAAACACTAAAGAGAAGAATAGGGAGAATGATGGGGTAGCAAGTGACATGAGGAAGGCACATTACCTAGGCTCATTAGGGATGCTGATCTTCGAGCTATGACTTGAGGGAGGCAGGATTCATTTAGGGGCTCATGGCCATGTCTGTGCTTGGCTTGGCCCTAGATGAGTTTTTGGCTTAGTGACTTTGCACTTGGCTAAAATAATCTGCCCATCCCAGTGTTCTTATTACCACTTGGTCCCAGTGTGGCTTGCAATTCTGGGCTTGGTGAAGCAGCTGCCTTGAAACTTCACACCATTCAGGTGACCTGTGGAGTAGGTTCAGATCCTGTCTCCAAGAACTAACTTCTTTGGAGGAAATGGCGATGAAACACCTCAGGCGCTCTGGGTTTGAAACTCACTAGGTTTGTGACTTTGGGTAAGTGACCTAACCTCCTCGCACTGTAGTTACCCAATCTGCAAAGTGGGTATAATAGATGTAAAAGGCCTGGCATGAAGTTTCAATAAATGTTCCCAAGCTTTATTGCGCAGAAAATACAGACTTTCCTCACTCCATTATCCCAGAGGATAAGGATTAATTCGTGAATAGAGAGTGTGGAGGCTTTTTATGTGAGGCACTAAATGTATAGAGAGTAGAAAATCATCCCAGAGTAGTTTCTGTATAGAAACTACAAGCCATATAAGTCCTATACAACTTGTAGTTTCTAAGTTCCCTGTGGCCTGAGTCAAGAAATCAGGCAACTTTGGGTTTGAAATCCAGCTCCACTACCTTATTAACAATATTATCCCTAAGCAAGTTACTTAATCTGTTTATGACTCCTTTTGCTCATTTATAATATGGGGATAATAATAAAGTCTACTTATAGGGCCGTTATAAGGATTAATGAGACAATGTCTATAAAGTGTGTAACACATAAAATGTTAGCTGATATATATTTAATATTATTTCACTGACCTGGTCTGTGGCAGTAAGCAGTTTGATCCTCTTGATTAACAAGATATTGTTACATTCTTCACATATTGTATTGACTGGGTATTTCGGGGGCCAAATTATTCTCAAACTGACTGCCCCACTGCTACTTCAGCGTAATTTTCTCCATCATCAAAGCCTTTACCCCAGTCAAAGTCACCATCATGTCTCCCGGGAACAACTGTGATGACCCTTAGTCCTGCCCTCTTCTAAGCCCTTCGTCAAATGGCAGAGAATCTGTAGAATACACATGAGCTATCAGCTGGTTTCCATTCACCCCACAAATAAAATTCAAATTCCTTACCTGGGTCTGTAAGGCTTTAATTGACCTGTCCCTTGCTTCTGTCTCTAATCTTAGCTGCCTTCACTTTCCTCCATGTCTGCTATACTTCAGCCACACTGGCCTTCTCTCTGCTCCTAAACATGCCAAACTCATTCCTGCCTTAATATCTTTGGGCATGTCATTTCTTCTGCCTGAAACTCCCTTCTGTCTGTGCTTTGCTTGGCTGGTATAATAGTGAGGGATTTCATTTGACCCTGAGTAACAGAAAATTCTGATATAGTGGCTTCAGTATATATAAGGGTTTTTGTTTGTTTGTTTTGTTATTCAGTTAGAAGTCTGGAAAAAGGTAGCCTTGGTCATGGCTCAAAAACATCATGGACAAGTTTCCTGAGATTTTCTGTTTTGGCTTTTTCCTCATGGTTGCAATATAGTTGCCATAGCACCAGGCACCCTATCCATGTTACAGAAAAGAAGAAGGAGCTGAAGGGAAGCAAAAAAGGCAGTACTTAAATTAGAGGAGAAACACTCTCCTCTAAGCCCCAGCCAATATCTCATTGGTTAGAACACTGTCACATTTGCTACCCTTTGCTACTAAGAAGGCTGGGACAGGTGTTTTAGCTAGTTGCCCTGTGCTGTGGCCCTCCATAAAGTTGTGGCTGGATACTTTTAGCTGGGTACATTGTGACCCTAGACAACAAGGAAGCAGTGAGAAACTGTTAGGTAGGCAACCAGTGGTGCCCGTCACAGCTGGCCTCTAATTTTTTTAGGTCTGACCGTACCTAGTTTCTTCTCAAAAAGCCATTCTCTGAACGTCTTATCTAAGTATCACCTCTCTGCCACCATTATTCTCCGTCATAAGCCCCTCCTGTTTGCTTCACAACACTGTTTTTGTTTAATTCTTTGTTTACTTGTTTTTCATATATCTCACCATAAGGGCAGGGAGCCTTTCTTCTTATCTAGCCACTGAACTCCTTGCACCCAACTCAGAGTTGGGCATGTAATTGTTTCTCAAGAAATTATTCACCCAGTGAATGAGTGAAAGTGTTAGTCACTCAGTGAATGAATGAATCAGCTTGTAAATGAATATAGGATTCCTCTAGGATGTTGGAAAAGTTCTCTGTTCCTTTCCTAGGCTTCCCTAATCAAGGGGATCGGACCCAAAGCAATTGCTAAATAGAAGTGAACACAGTCAGCTAATGTTAATAGTAACTTTGTCAAATTAACAAATGATTGAATGTCCAGAAGATAAATTGCTGAGTTCTTATTCTCACATGTTATCACCAGCACTCAACTCTCATCGGTTATTTCCGCAGATGCAGACGAATTGAGTGCAGCAAGTTGTAGAGATATTCTGCGTAACGTAGGGGATGTGGAGTCTAAGCTCAGAGCTGTGCTTTGAGAGTATTAACTGTTTCAATTCCCAGCACTTGGGTTGTTCATTCTACACAATGACTGTTTTTTCTTCTCTTTAAAAAACTAAACCAAAGCACAATAAATCACTTACTCTGTGTTATATATATTAACTAATCAAATCCTCAAACCAATCCAAAGAAAGATGCTGCAGCCCAGGGAAGTTCGTGATTAGGGATAAGCGATGGAACCTCGGTTAACAGTTGATGGAGCAGCCAGGCTCCAAAACCCGCACTGTCAGCCAATATTATTCTACAATGCTTACTGTTTTAATTTAATGCAAGATTTCTTTGGGGAAAATTGGTATTATCAAATGAAAGCCCATATTTTAGTATACCTGTGACCCTTCTATAAATGTCAGTGATTGGGCAAAAGTAAAAAACAATGGCTCTTTGGTGTATCACAGCAAGAGACAAGGGGTCCACTGGACCACAGGGAGTGGGGATGGTCCTGCAGGAGTCTATACCAATGCCTCCATCCTCTTCCCAGCCCTTGTATCTGTAATTGGAGCATTATCACCCTGAATCTAATTTCAGGGCCAGCTTCCGTGCATTGCTCTAATCTGTTTTTTCTAAAGAAATGTTAATATTGCTAATCAAAACCATGTGGAATGACATTTTTTTTCCCGAGTGTTGCTACAAAGCAAACATTTTGGAAGAATGAAATTCTACATTAATTTAAGAATGGGTGCAGAACATAAGCCTGGTCGATTCCAACTTCTCAAATCAGAAAAGCCCTCCAATGAGGACTAGAACAGGCTGTAGAGTTCTGCAGACCTGAGATCAGATCCTGACACTGCAGCTTGCTGGCTGTGTTGCCTTGAGCAGGTCATGTAACCCTCTCAATCTCAGTTTCATCCCATTTAACAAGAATTAACAGACCTAAGTAGATCTCACTAGTTGTGAGGAATGCTTGTGGTAATATGTGTCAAGAACCCTGTTGCAGGCACAGTCACAGGGTGGGATTCAACTGGGACTAACTCTTTCACCTCCCCTCTCAGACACCATCTGGTTCACTCACTGCCCTTCTCTGATAAATCTTTACAAAGGAGACTCCAGTTTCAGAATAGCTTCAGGTAGGAGATTTGCTGAGCACTCTTGGTCACCCATCCCACTGTCATTAGCATCCCTAATTTTCTAGCTTTCAGTAAAGCACTAGGCTCAATGGGGAGCCTCACAGTTGAATGAACAGGCAATGCTGGGCCAGGGATGCAAGACAGCCAGAGAGAGACCAAAAAGTTTGGTTAAGGAGACCCTTGAGAAAAACGGGAGATAATGAAACCACTCAGCCTGAACCTTCAGGCCTGGCTTAAAGGATTTATTAACAGTCCTAGGGCCATGTGTTTAGTGCAGGCACTGGTCAGGGGCCAGAAGGGGCAAGGATGAGTGGACCAACCATAAATATAACCCTCAGTGCAAGAGAGAGCTGTCAGCCCCACCGCCACTGTGCTAATAATGGGCCACCCTCAGGGGAAGCCTGGTGTCCTAGCTGTGTCTTGACTCAGAGCACTCAGATCCCAGAAACCCATCCATGTGACAGCTTCTTTCAATTGTGGGGCTGTCTCATCCTTGGTTCTGTGCTTCTTTGAGTCAGGTAGCCTTATCTGGAAAATTATAATTCTTAGAGTCCTCCTCTTAAAGTTGAACAAAAATCTGCTTCCTTTTAACTTTCCACTGCCTCCTACCCTACAGTTTACATGGTAAGAATATTCTTCTTTCCAAGAGGTAATCTTTTAGATATTCAAAGACAGTCATCATCAGGCTAAACAGCTCTATGCCTTCATTTGTGATTCAGTTAACATGGATTCTAGCTGCTTTTCTACAGTATTCCTCTGACCTGCACATCTCAGGGCCATGGGGAGAGGCAGGCTGTACCTTGAAAACTACTCTCCAAGCTCCTGTTAGCCTCCTGGGCCAGAGCTCTCCAGGACCAAGTGAAGCTGAGCCTGCATCAATCCCAAGGTCTTAGCTTTGTCAGTTACTATCCAGGTACATCTCTTCGTCCTATATTTGTACGCTTGACTCTTTGAATAAAACCCCAAGGCTTTTGAAATAGTTGGAATGTCATCTCATTGGAACTGAACCAATATATTGGCCTGTCAAGACTGTTTTTGGCTTGTTGATCCTGCCACTCCACCCCTCAGCTCCTCCTGTCAGCCTTAAGCCATGCAGATGTCCCCTAGGCAGGCTCTAGGGGACAAAAATTTAATAACACTTGCTAAAAATTTTTGGACTGGAAAAGGAAGGGGTCAACATTCTTCATTATATCATTCAGGGCATCCTGTAGGATCACATCACCCATTAATCATCATCTCGAAATTCATTCAACCGGTTATAAATCCACTGAATGGTATTATTATGAGGTCCATATCTCTGTAATTTGTTCACAACAATATTATAGGAAACGCTAAGATTATAGGAAAAGACATTGCTAAAATCAATAGGCACTCTAGCTACTGCTTCTCTTTAATTCTCTATTGTGGTTGTCCCACCAACAAGCCTGTCTAACATGGCTTGCTCTTAGTGAGTCTAAGTCAGTCTCAGCAATGAGTAGGCTCCCCCTTCTAGGAGTTCACATTCCTTCTATTACGCAGTCTGCCCAAGGGTCTGATTGGGACCATCTTACTGTCTTAAAAAATCAGGACTTGGGCTCCTTCCAAAGGATATTAAACAGATGGGAATGGGATGAAGGAGACTGAGATTAAACTTGGTACAAATAATTTCAATTAGGCATTAAGAATAGGTGGCTCAGATGGTAAAGAATATGCCTGAAGTAAGGGAGACCTGGGTTCGATCCCTGGGTCCGGAAGATCCCCTGAGAAGGAAATTGCAACCCATTCCAGTATTCCTGCCTGGAGAATTCCATGGACAGAGGAGCCTGATGGGCTACAATCCATGGGATCACAAAGAATTGGACAAGACTGAGTGACTAACACTTTCGGGTATTTAGAATAGTTCCCTGACCAGACATTGTGTTGAAATTCTAAGCAATGGCTATGATGACATTTACTCAGATTATTAATAAATTGACTATGCATGTGATCATTTTCTTTTGTAGACCTAGAGGCAAGGGTATGGATAAGGTCATGAACAGCAAGGGGACTGCTGCTGTGAAGGAGTCAAAGCCAAGTTTATGCTTCTGGCCCTGCTATTACCCACTATCTTTGTTGATATGTTATTTTGGGATAGTCTTTTCTCTCTGAGGCCCTATTGCCTGGGTTTCAAAGGGAGATGGGAATACTCTCCATCTTTGTCTCATGGAGTTATTATGAAAACTCAGATGAAATGCAGCATCACCAAGAGGAAACAGTTATTATTAAGGCTTCTGGAGAAGTCTGTGTCTCCAAGTAGGATCCACGGCTGTCAGATCCATGATTGCAGCTGTAAATACTGTGGGATGTGGAAGCGCATTGTTTGGGGTTGATCATATTCTCTAATTGGGTGTCACCTTTCATGAGCCAAGCAGCTGCCAAAACTGATTGCCTCTGATTTAGATTCTTGGAACTGATCAGCATACTGTTTTTGTTAACAACTATCTGAGGTTCAAGAAGTCTTCTGAGTAGCACCACTTGAAGTATAACAGCTGGCTAGGGGGCTGTATTGTGGTACGTGCAAAGGGGATTTATGTGTTGTTTCCTTCTTATGAACAAATGTGGTAACAATCTTGAAAAAGGGGCTCAGTGATTCCCCACTGCCTTTGGTACTCAGTCAGTAATTTTCATATTTCGATACAGAAAATACATCTTCAGTTCTTTTTAGACCAATCTGCCTCCTGTCATAAACTAAACGGGATACACAGAGCCAAGGAACAGAGTGAACACAAGATTCAACATCGCCTCAATAGTGAGATGTCTATTCAGGATACTCTTGTCTACCCATCCATCTTTTCATCATTCATCCATCCATCCATCCATTCACTCATCTATCCAACAAATATTCAGCATGTATTTATTATGTACAAGGCACTGAATGAGACTTAAATTATGCCCTCAAGGAGTTTATAGTGTAGTATATGAAATAAATTGTATACAATTCACATTTTAAAATGTTATTACAAGATCAGAGAAAGATTATTTCTGCTTAGATGGAGCTGGGGAAGCATTTGAGCTGAACCAAGAAATTTGGCTAAGATCTAGGTACGTGGGGATGGGAGACATGGTTTTTCCAGGTAGAGGGGATAACCAGTGGCAAAGACATGAAGGAAGTGAACTGTGGACACTGCCTGGGAAGTTCTGTTCAGCACTGGGCTTTGTAGGAGAGTAATTAGAGGTAAGCTGGGAAGGCAGCCTGGAATAGCTGGTGAGAGGCTTAGAATCCCAGGCTGAGGAGTCTGAACTTCATTCTAAAGGAAATGAGAGCCATGAGGATTTTTGAGTGTTGTAGTAAAGGTGGCCAGAACTGTTTCAGAAAGATCACCCTCTTGACCATTGTGAAAAGTTGTAAGGAATGTTTAAAAGCCTTGTCTCTGAGTCCTGCTTTCTGATTTTCATGTGGCTGTCACTGCTGCCAGTGGCAGGGAAGAAGGTGGCTCTATTTAACCCTGAAGCGAGAAGGTGGATGCAGTAGATCTGTGCATTCCAGTCACCCATTGGCTTTGGCTGCTGAAGGCTTACCGCTGCATCCCTCTCTGGGAATTGCTTTCTCCCTCAAGGTTAGTGTCCCTCCTTCTATGACTGGTTGATACAGGAGCTACAAAGGCCTGAGACCTGCCTCAATATGAGAGAGAATTCTGAAGGACCCTGTAAGATCATCTGAGGCCTCTCTGTTTCCTGGTGCACACTCCCACAGAATTCCTACACACACATCTCCATCTCAGAGTCTGTATCTGGACTGAAGGCAACGGGTCCTCCTCCCCAGTTCCATCTGCATTGACCTATCCAGTGGATGGCTTGTTTCAGGCACATGTCATCTCTTCTTAATAGGGGGCTGGAAGTGGGCAGTGCTGCTCCAATTCCAAAGAGATTCCCTCTGTGAATGCAGGGTTTTGTCTAGGTTCTGAGGGTCTCTGGCCTTCACAGACTCTGGTCCTCAAGATGTCCTCCATGGGGTGTTTAATGGGGGTGGTCCTTGCAAAAGTGATGGTCAAACCAGCACTGAGTATTCAGAGGTTAGAATTGTAGAAAGTGCCCAAATGTATTTGATTAGAAGACCCTCTTTCTAAAAAAAAAAGAAAAACCATAATCAGGGATAAAGGAACTGTTGCTCTGTGCCTTTGAGGGGTTGTTTGGGGCTGAAATAGTCATTAATGAAGGGTGAGGCCAAGGTCTACTTGAGATGATGGTTTTAAAACAGAGGTTGATAACTCAGGTGTCTCAGCATACATTCAACATAAATAATGAGACAACCAGGTGGGGGCTATGGAGACCTGGAAATCAGACATATGACCATCAGAAGGGTGCTGCTGTCTCATGGCCCCAGATAGTACTGTTGGCACTTGGGAGCACTGGACCCTGTGGCCAGGCCTCAGATTTTGCAAGAGAAGCCAGATATTTGCATTTTTAAAATTTAAATCTCCTGAGTTTTAATTCACCTTTTAGAAAACATTGTGTTTGTGGAGCAAAATAGATCTGTGAGCCAGAAGTGGCCTGAGGGCTGTGGTTGTCTGCCTGTTTTAATCCACTGATGTGCTGCAGAGAGTACCAGAGACAAAAAAAAAGTGAGCACATTCATGTGCTCTTCGCTAGAGGGGTCTCTATCTGGGAACAGCCTACTGGGGGCCAGGGTGGGCTAGAGAAATGGAGGGAGGGCTGCTGCAATTTTGCATGAGCGGTGGTAGGAGCAGACAGCTGAGAACACACTTCTGAGTGTGTATTGGCCTGTCGCCTTCATGGAGACTGGGGAAATCTGCAGGTTTTAAAAAATCTTATTTGCAAATTTACTTATTCCTTAAATTCCTTCTTAAAACATTACTTTCTGTTATTTAATCTTCACAAAATCCTTCAAGGATTCCCGGTTGTACACAAGGTAACCATTGGCATTATGTCTTTCTGTATTAAGATTACACATGCAGTTCATTCATTCATTTGGGTGTGAATTCCTTTATTTGACACATAAATGAATAATTATCCTAATAATTATTGAATGCTGTATTGCGCAGGCCACTGTATGAAATGCTCTGGGAACAAGTGAGTAAGATACAGCCTCTGCCCTGCAGGGACTCAGATGCCAGCACAGCAAGATAGGATGATGGTGACAGTGGCAGGTCTCATTTACTGGCTACCTACTAAGTGCCTGGTGGGATTCTTGATATTATTCCTAAACAATAGTTGAAGTTATTTAATCCTCATACCAGTTTGCCAAAGAAGAAGCACTTTCCTAACCTTACTCCACCAGTTGCCCTCGGGAGGGGCTCCGAGCACCTCACAGCTCCAGTGGAAAGCGTAGGAGAGGCAGGTGGATGCTGGGCACTGAAGATATGCCTGGGACACAAGCGGAGAGAGGTGCATAGGGAGAAAGGTCAGACAAAGGCAGGAAGCAAAGGCTCAGGAGTGGAGAGGTCCGGGTGGGTCCTGGGGCCACAGGAAGCGGTGGAAGCGACACCAGCCAGCTGGACAGCTCCTGGGGCAACAGAGCTGACTGCACCAGAGCTGGTCAGAATAGACCTGGTCAGGAAGGAGGAAACCAAAGGATGCCAAAAATTTTATTCTCCTAATAGACGCAAAACCACTCATTCTCCTTAAGAAGGGAACAAAGAATAATCACAATGAAATGCTATGTTTTCCATATCATATTAACACACATTCAAAAGCTTAAAATACTAAACAGTGATGTTGAGCATCTTTTCATGTGTTTGTTAGCCATCTGTATGTCTTCTTTGGAGAAATGTCTGTTTAGTTCTTTGGCCCATTTTTTGATTGGGTCATTTATTTTTCGGGAATTCAGCTGCAGAAGTTGCTTGTATATTTTTGAGATTAATTGTTTGTCTGTTGCTTCATTTGCTATTATTTTCACTCATTATTAGAGAAATGCAAATCAAAACCACAATGAGGTATCATTTCACACCAGTCAGAATGGCTGCTATCCAAAAGTCTACAAGCAATAAATGCTGGAGAGGGTGTGGAGAAAAGGGAACCCTCTTACACTGTTGGTGGGAATGCAAACTAGTACAGCCACTATGGAGAACAGTGTGGAGATTCCTTAAAAAACTGGGAATAGAACTGCCATATGACCCAGCAATCCCACTGCTAGGCATATACACCGAGGAAACCAGAATTGAAAGAGACGCGTGTACCCCAATGTTCATCGCAGCACTGTTTACAATAGCCAGGACATGGAAGCAACCTAGATGTCCATCAGCAGATGAATGGATAAGGAAGCTGTGGTACATATACACAATGGAATATTACTCAGCCATTAAAAAAAATACATTTGAACCGGTTCTACTGAGATGGATGAAACTGGAGCCCATTATACAGAGTGAAGTAAGCCAGAAAGAAAAACAACAATACAGTATACTAATGCATATATATGGAATCTGAAAGATGGTAACGATAACCCTATATGCGGGACAGAATGAGAGACACAGATGCATGGAACAATTTTATGGACTCTGAGGGAGAAGGTGAGGGTGGGACGTTCTGGGAGAATGGCATTGAGACATGTGTATTGTCATATGTGAAACAGAGCACCATTCCATGTTTGATGCATGTGACAAGGGCTCGGGGCCGGGGCAGTGGGATGATCCAGAGGGATGGGAGGGGGAGGGAGGTGGGTGGGGGGTTCGGGAAGGGGAACACATGTAAACCCATGGCTGATTCTTGTCAATGTATGGCAAAAACTATTACAATATTGTAAAGTAATTAGCCCCCAAGTAAAATAAATAAATTTATAAAAAAAAAAAAAAAAAATACTAAACAGTAAATACTACTTAGTGTTGACCAGGGCTCTCCTTTTTTACAACATTGATGGGAGAGTCAATTGGAAAAGTCTTTTTGACTGTGGTTTAGCTATAAGTGTGTGTCTATTTTAAAAAATATTTATTTATTTATTTGGCTCCACTGGATTTTAGTTGAGACACTCAGGATCTTAGATCTTTGTTGCAGCATGCAAACTCTTAGCTGCAGCATGTGGGATCTTGTTCCCTGACCAGGGATCGAACTCAGGCCCCTGGCAATGAGAGTTATGAGTCTTAAACACTGGACTACCAGGGAAGTCCTAATATATTTTTAAATGCACATGCATTTTGGCCCAGAAAAATCCCTTAGGATACACTAATAGTTTACTTACTCGACTCTTTAGTGGTGAAGATCACTTCTAATTTTCTCTCTCTAAAAATGCCACACCCTAACATATGTGTACGTGCAAGAATGCATTTGTACAGGTGTTCATATAGAATACATGCACATATATGTGTATATGTGTGTGTGTGTGTGTGCTGAGTGCTAAGTCGCTTTAGTTGTGTCCAACTCTGTGCGACCCTATGGATTGTATAGCCCAACAGCCTCCTCTGTTCACAGGATTCTATATGTAAGAATACTGGAATGGGTTGCTGTTCTCTTCTCCAGGGGGTCTTCCCTACCCAGGGATCAAACCTGCATCTTTTACATCTCCTGCACTGACAGGTGGGTTCTTTATCACTAGCGCCACCTGGGAAGCCTATGTGTATGGGGGTTCTTTTGTGGCTCAGTTGCTAAAGAATCTGCCTGTAATACAGGAGACCTGGGTTCAATCCCTGAGTTAGGAAGATCCCCTGGAGATGGGAATGGTTACCCCCTCCAGTATTCCTGTCTGGAGGATCCCATGGACAGAGGAGCCTGGTGAGCTAAAGTTCATAGGGTCGTAAAAAGCTGGACATGACTGAGCGTCTAACACATACACACACACATATCCACACATACATATGAGCATAAGTCCTGTATAAACACCTGCACAAATGCATTCCTGCACATAAACATATGTTAGGGTGTGAAACAGAAAATTAGAAATTTTTAGAAACAGAAAATTAGAAGTGATCTTCATCACTAACAAGTCAGGTAGGTAAATTATTGTAATGCAAACTAGGGGAATATTGAAAATAAAACCCTAATTCTTTCCATGGCCCACAAGGCTTGTCATGATCTTGCCACTTTGTTCCTCTTCAGCCTCATTCCCACATCTCTTTCCCTCTCAACTCAAGTTCTCAAGTTGTGTGAGGCTTCTTGGCTATTCCTCGTTCAGACCAAGGCTTTGCTCTTATTGTTCTTTTTCTTGGAAGGTTCTTTCCCCAGACAATCACATAACTCACTACCTCACTTCATTTATTCCCCTGTTCAAATATAAACCTGTAGCAGGCAGTTTCTAGGATGGACTCCAGTGATCCCTCCTTCTGGAATTTACATGCTGTGTGATCCCCTCCCTTTAAGTGTGGGCTGAGCCTAGTGACTCACTATTAATGAATACAGTGTAACAAAGATGAGGGGGGGTCACTTTTGAGATGAGATGTAAAATACTGTGATTTCCAACTTGCTGGATTGTTCTTTCTCTCTCTCTCTCTCTGTTTTCATCTCTGACTCTTCTCTCTTGCTTTCTGTGGTGAAGCCAGCTGCCATATTGTGAGCTGTCCTATGGAGAGGTCCACATGATGAGGAACTGAAGGAAATTTCCAGCAAACAACCAATAAGGAGCTGAAGCCTTCAGAGAATGGCCTGTGAGAAACTAATACTTGCCAACAACCTTGTGAGTTTGGAAGTGGATCTTTCCCCAGTTGAGCCTTCAGATGATGACAGCCCTGACTGATACCTTGACCATAGCCTGTGAGAGACTCTGAAGCAGAGAAAGCAGTTAAGCAACTTTGACCTCCTGTCTTATAGAATCTGCGAGTTAATAAATAGTTTAAACTACTAAGTTTTGGGGAAATTTGTTACACAGCTATAGCTAACTGATACAGAACCCCTTGGAAAAGTCTTCCAAGATGAAACTAAACATGTAAACAGCAACAGCGTTCTTTGTTGTGCAGTGTTACCTTAACTTGCTTTGTTTTTCTTTATTGCTTGTATCTCTTGGATAGTTTACATTTTACTTGTTTGTTTGTATATATATTTCCTCACTACTAGGGTATAAAATCTCATGAGGGCAAAATCTTTGTTATTGTTTACGGTTGTGGTCACTAGTGCCTACAACAGTGCCTGACATGAAGTGTGCTCTTATGTTCAATATTCAGCATTAGTGACTGAATGAATAACGCAACCATAAAGAGAATGAGCTAGTCATGCATATCCAGACATGGGAAAAGCTTCCAAAGTGTAAACTGTTCAGGAGATTGGAAAGTGGAGAATTATAAGGCAATCTACATATAGTGTTAACCGCCTTCATATCTAAAATTGTTTATATTCATCGAAAAAAATCTGAAAAGACACCTATCAAAGTGCTAATAGTTGTGGTTTTCTCTGAAAGAGAAGATTACAAGGCTACACTGTCTTCTTAAATATTTATATAATTTTAAAATGTTTTACAGTGATTATTTGCTATCACAAAAATGAAGGCATTTGGTGTAATTTGTAAGGCCAACCAGCCACTTGCTTTGTGGTGTTCTTGTGTAGTCTCTGGGGAAGCCTGGGGAGCCATCCCGCTGCTCTGGACAGAGCAGCCTTAGCGTTCTTCCTCATGCGGGCCAGAAACCCCTCTCCTTGCACCTCCCCCAGTCAGATTGCAGCCTCTGGGCAGTGCCCGGGAAGAGCTTTTCTCTCTCCCACATGACAGACTGTCAGAAATCTAGCAGGTTTTCTGCGAACATTTCTTGGCAATAATTACAGAATAGGAAATAGGAGGTTGAAAAGAAAGAATAAGACAGTACAGTAAAAATAACTGTTTTTGCACTTCAGCCTTGAGGAGATCGAGGCCTCTGAAGAACTGGTGGATGGAGCAGAGGGCTCTCATCCTCTGTTCTGCTTGGGGGTATAGTTCTCATGGGGGTGCTAAGACTGGGTTTTGGGAAAGAGACATGGGCTGGTTTCTCCTTGCCTATGCTGAGTATGTCTGTGCAGGAAGTTACCCAGAGTTGCTCCATCTAAAGCTTCAGGATTCCCTGTAGACTCAGAGCCTTTGTGGCAGAGGGAGACGGGAGGCAGCCTTGTCATCACATCATTCCACACTTAACTTGGCTTGGCTACAGTTTTTCACCAACCACCATGTAATCAACTCTCCACTACACCCCCTGTATCCCAGGTACTCCTAAGGCTATTGTGTACAGTGGCTGGGATAGAAGTTGAACGTCTGAGAACAGGGACTCAGGGTTTCTGTCTTCTGTGGTAACCTCAATGCCTGGTAGAGTGATGGCCAAGTAGGTGCTCCAGTGGTGTGGTTGATTGAAGGAATGGCCACACGCACTTTTGTGTATGTCCTTCCCAAAGTGTGCTCAGGTACCGTCTGACCACTAGATACAGAGCACGAATGTGGACGCCTTCTTTGTACATTCTATACTTCCATGAATCTGACCAAAAATGACATTTTTTTTTTTTTTGGCAGCCAAATTAAGCAGTTATATAACTCAGTTCTCTTGTTCCTCCAAACTGTTCTCCTTATTTTAAAGGAGATACTATATATTCTTTCTCTAAATGTTGTTTTAATTATGAAATACTTTAAATGTTCACTACTCCACATATCTCAAACAGCAAATGCTCATGAACCTGTCTCTCAAATTTAACTAATATTCTATTTTGTCATAGTTACTCTGCTTTTTGAGAAGTAAAATACAAAGATAAAATTGAAGCCTATTTTTTCATTCTTTGCTCTTCATCTCTTTACCCAAGAGATAAGTATTATTATTTTGAAGTTGGTATGTACCCTTACAATCTGTTTTTTAATTTTACTATACATATATATATTTTATATATATAGTATTATATACTATAGTATACTATACTATACTATATATATAGTATGTATATACTATAGTATACTATACTATATATATATATATATATATATATATATATATGTGTATCTCCGTAGGAATAAAATGTCATATAAATTGTATCAAATTGTTTTGTCTGATGATTCTATAACTCAGAATTGTGTATTCAATATTGATTCATTGAAACCTAATTTACTCTTTTTAATTACTGGATTCTATGAGTATGACATAGTTTGCCTACTCATCTCTAGTGATATTGGACATCTTTTCATGCATCTATTTGCCATTCAGATTTTCTTGTTTACCAAATACCTGTTCTTATATTGAGATAGATTATAAAAATAATGAAAATTTCCCACCTTGAATCCACACCTGTGGGTAGTTCCCATCAGATTGGCTCTGGGTTTAGACATGTGACTTGCTTTGGCCAATGAAATAAGAAAACATGAGGCTTGAGACCCAAGAGACTTGAAAAGTGCATGTGCATTGTGTATGTGTGTTAGTTGCTCAGTCATGTCCAACTCTTTGAGGCTCCATGGACTGAAGCCTTCCAGGCTCCTCTGTTCATGGAATTCTCCAGGCAAGAATACTGGAGTGGGTTGCCATTTCCTTATGTGTGTGCTTTGGTGCTTGCTCTTTCTTGCTGCTCTTGGGAACACTGAAACTACTATCATGTGAAAGAGCCCAGATTAGCCTGCTGGGTGATGAGCACCTTGCAACCCAGTAACCTCCATGCCTCCTGCCAACTGCTAAACATAAGAGTGAGGTAGTGGATCATGAGCTGAATGCAAATGTGAGCAGGAGCCCAGCTCATGCCTTGAGGAGGAGGAGAGCCATTCCCACTGGGCTCAGCCCAACCTCCCAACTGTGAGAAAAATAGGTGGCTGTTGTTTTAAACCAATAAATACTGGGTGATTTGTTAGGAGATAAAGCTCATTTACATAACATTCTGTCCATTTTTGTTTCTGTGTCCTTTTTTTAATGCTAAACTTTCTCTTAACATGCCATTTCTCGTGTAACTCTATGAGTAAACTTACAAAATAGACATTTCCATCATCTTCACCACTTCACAGATGAGAAAATTTGTTAAGAATCTGCCTTGGAGGTAAGAGATCCTGGTTAGATCCCTGAGTCGGGAAGTCTTTGGAGAAGGAAATGGCAGCCCACTCTAATATTCTTGCCTGGACAAGAATCCCAAGGACAGAGGAGCCTGGAGGGCTGCAGTCCATGGGGTCACAAAGAGTCAGACACTACTGAGCGACTTTCACTCACTCAGTGACTTACAAAGGATCATGCAACTAGCAAGTAGAGAAGGTGAGATTTGAATCCGTGACTGTCTGACCACAGAGCCCAAGGTCTTAAGCCATTTCACTACGCTGCTTCTCTCACACTCTTAATTCACTCACTCAGTCAATGGAACAGCTTCATGGTAAGGCACTGGCCACATCTCTCCTCATGCTATTTTGTCTTTTACTAACTCTGTTTTAGAACTTTCTGTTCTCAGTTTTCAATGGTATACTGGAACCAGTTCATACTGGCTCATAAGGGCCATTTCTGAGTTCAGTGACTTTACTTCAGCAGCTTGACATTAGTGTGATAGGAATATTTGTTCCATAGGTTATCAGCAAAAGCTAAAAATTAGGGCTTTTTTTTTTTTTTCCTTCCAGAGAGCTGGTTCACCAGCTCACCAAACACTGGGCTGAGTATCGTCCTAGTCTGTATATCTTGTTACATCTGTTTCTTTCAAGTTGCTCCTTGGCGTAGTTTCAGAACATGATTCTGACATCTGACAGATATGCTGTGCTGTGCTCAGTTGCTTCAGTCATGTCTGACTCTATGTGACCCTGTGGACTGTAGCCCGCCAGGCTCCTCTGTCCATGGGATTCTCCAGGCAAGAATACTGGAGTGGGTTGCTGTGCTCTCCTTCAGGGGATCTTCCCAACCCATGGATTGCACCTGCATCCCTTATGTCTCCTGCATTGACAGGTGGGTTCTTTACCATTAGCACCACCTGGGAAGCCCAACATATACGCTGGCTCTCCCCAATTTATACTATCTATGGAGGAGAAAAGTGTAACCTCTAAATGTACATGGGGCTGTCAAGTCAGCTTTAAGGGTTGGGAGTAGAGACCCTCTCCTGGTTCACTTGCTCCACTAATCAACATTTATATTCCTTTACTAATAGCCACCATTTATTGAGCATTTACTATGTGCTAAGCAGTATCCTAAGTCTTTTTGATTGCATTTAAATGTTCTAATTCCCTCAGCAACCCTATGAGGTGTGGATCTGAGGCATAAAGAAGCTTGAATTGTGTTCCTTTGAGGTCTATGTAGCTAGCTGATGGCTGAGTTGTGATTCAAACCCAGTTTTCTACCTCCCTTTACCCAACTGCACTTTAATCCAAACCTGGAGGCATACTCTGATCTACAAGGATACTGCAGGGTGAAGGGGGCTGGATTCAGTGACCAGTGGGGTTCAGCAGACAGCAGAGAGCCATTAAAAATTTTTGAGTTGGAGACTGACTATTTTTCACATGGTATTTAGGTTATTTTTTTCAGACTAGAGTGTGACAGATTGGCCCACATAGAAGAAAGACCATGAACAGGGAAAATGCTTGGGGCATTATAGTGATCATTTAGAGATTGATGGTATCTGTGGAAACAAAATGATTCATCCACATGCGGCTTTCCTTTCAAGGAGATTAGACGCCTCACTGTCTCAGTCTGGTCACCAAGGCTGTGTTCATGCTATTTCCCTGGTCCAGGATATATTCCTCCATCTGCTTATTTCTTTATGTATAAAAATAGTTTAAAAGTAATGACAGATTTACTATATTATTATTACTACCTTATTATTAAGTTTACCCACATCATTCCACTTAAATATTCACCATCTGATTCAGAGTTTTGATTTGATCATTTCCCATATATTTATTATTTCTCACCAGTGAGTCTTCAGGTTCCTCTAGGGCAGGGAATGCATCTTATTCTCTTGCATGCTCTGCAGTGCTGAGATCATCAGAAGTACCCCGTAAATGCTTGTGGAATATAAGGATACATAAATAACTTTACTTTTCTTTTTCCCCCACTGGCAAGCTCATTGACAATAGGTGCCCAGAGTAATATAATTAGAAAGCTCCAAAATAAAACTGTGTTAGGGAACTACTTAAATGCTGTAAAGGAAAGTAGAGAAGACAGCCAATTAGTACCTACAAGCACCGATGATTTCTACATAATAGAAGAAGTCATTTATTGGATTTAGTTGACTTAGGTTCCTGGCTGCAGACTGTCCCCTGAGTTCTTAATTGCTTCATCCAAAAGGAAGAAGGAAAGGGTCCCATCAGAGCCAGGTTATAAGGTATACAGACTGAGAAACCCTGAACCCACTGGCAGATTTGAGAGTGCAGCTCAAAAATCAGGGAGCCTGTATAAGAGGAACAGAGCTCCCAGCTGCTGGGCACCCAGTGTGGGCAGACACTATACTAAACACTTTCTTTTGGCCTTACTTAGAAACCAGCTAGATATGTTTTGTTATCCTCTTTGGAAGATGAGAAAAGTAACTTTAAAATGATATACAACTTGCTTAGAGTTCAAAGCTGGTGAGAAGCAGAGATTCAAATCCACTCATTCATATCTAGCTTAAAAACAATGTTATATTATTTACATACAGGACTAGACTGGTGATGTAAATGTGTAAAGTGGGTTGGATACAAGAAAATTGAAAGAAGTATGCATGTTCTACTTAAAGACATTCAGAATCAAACTTTTAAAAACTGCTAACCAAGAAAACAATCAAAAAGCCACATTTGCAAAATGGATTTTACTGTTTACAACTTTTATTTGAATAGGGCACTGCATACAGTCAGAGTGGGAGATGTGGATCCATGTCTCCTGCATTTTCTATGATGGGTTGTTATTAGCTGGTGAGGCCAGTCTGAACCCTCCACCCAGGAGGGGAAGAGCATGCTATGCAGAGGTTGTGAGAGCAAAGAGGTTGCCCAGGGATCCAGCTTAGGTAACACCTCTGAAAACAACCAGAGCTGGGATGTCAGCCAATAGGCCTCAACAGAGAGAATGAGGTACAGTGACAGCTTGGTGTGTGGCAAGAGATCTGGGGGCCCTGGCAAAGAGACTGTTGGGAAATTATAGGGACACACAAGCCACTGATTCTAGAGAAAAGTACAGGTGGCCCCAGAGAGGCCAGCAGGTGATGGAGAAGGGGTGGGGAGGATGTAATGGAGAGGGATCCCCAAAACCAACTCTGAGGTAGAGTGTTCAAGTCTGGCCTTTGCTTTCTGGAGGCCAGGGGAGAGGATGCAGGCCCTTTTCTGGGGGTATTAGGTGGAACTTAGACTCAGGAGAAAAAAACAGATTTCTGGGAGTTGTATTCCAGATCTTGCCCTGGGCTAGAGAGGTTCCTATCCCAATCCTTACAGTGTAGAGGGACGTATGAGTGTCACAAACACATGCACACACTTTACAATTTACATAAGAGCACATGGGAGCCTCTGTCACCTGAGATACAGTTGTTGGAGCTGGTCCATCACAACCTGCAACCCTGAACATCAGCTCTCAGGGCCATCACCATTCAGACCCCAGGGAAATGCTTCTCCTTGCTTCCTCCTCTACGTCCTGGAAACACAAGTCTTTTCCTTCTGGTCTATGGGTGTATGGCTGTTGTCACTAGAGTAAGACTAGGGAGAATTGGAGCAGTGAAAGTGCTCAAGTAACAGAAAAGACAAATTAGTGTGTCAACTCCTTTCTCTCAAGAAACTTGAGTGGAGCAAATTCTGCCATAATACAGTGCAATTTTTTAGAAATGCCACATATCTTATTATTTTTATTATTTTTTATCTTCTCTTCATGGTTCAACTTGTGGTTCTGGAGGTATATTCAGAATTAATACGGTATTGACAACTGTTATGTATAATGAATGGTGAGTATTTTGCAATACCAGATATTTTATATTACTCAAATTTGTATATATGTAGCTCTAGACTCGACAAACTTCTCACATAACGTCAGTAACAATGGATTATTGACATAGTCAACTAAATGCTCAAATTGCAAAACAACCCTATTTTATAAAATGTTTATGAAGCTATAATTATATTTTCAAAAATTTTAATCAAAAATTAGTATGATTTTAATAATTTTTAAAATAGTTGATATTCTCTAATTACAATGTATATTTTACGTTTTAAATTTGCAGCAAAATGGAGTACCTAGAGATTGTCATACTGAGTGAAGTAAGTCAGACAGAGAAGAAAAAATATCGGATGACATCTATTATATGTGGAATCTAAAAATAAATTATACAAATGAACTTACAAAACAAAAAGACTCACAGCTTTAGAGAATGAACTTAGATTGCTGAGGTGAAGGATGGGAGGAAGGGAGAGTTAGAGTATTTGTGATGGACATGTACACACTGCTATATTTAAAATTGGTAACCAACAAGGACCTACTCTACAGCACATGGAACTCTACTCAACGTTATGTGGCAAGCTGGATGGGAGGGGAGTTCGGTGGAGAATGGGTATATGCACATGTATGCCTGAGTCCCTTTGCTGTTTACCTGAAACTATTACAACATTGTTAATTGACTATACAAATACAATACAAAATAAAAAGTTAAAAAAAATAAATTTAACAGATAACTGAATATTTTAGAGAAATATTTATAATTATTTGAGAAATTAATGTTACAAGATTTTAGACTCAATTTACACTTTAAGTGGAAATGTATTCCAGTTTTGTACATGCTGAATATAATTTATATTTTATTTTTTGCAGACTGGACCCATTTTACCCTCACAACAGCCCTGTGAGGTGAGCCTTGCAATTATCCTGATTTGTGCCAATTGAACACAAATTATATAAAATCCTTGATTATATGAACATACATAGTGATTTTACTTAGTTGAAGCAAGAGAAATAAATTTCATGGAATACATATATAATAATTTATGAATTATGTATATATTTATCACTTAACCAAATACCATCAGCCCATCAATAGTTCATCACACATAAGCAGTGATGATTAAAGTTGGTCAACCTTGATATATTATCTTTGATCATGTGAAACTATATGCACATATTTCATAAATTTTATTGTCATGATGGAGTAAATGTCAAGGTAAGAAGGTACAATATGTTATTTGCCAGTTTGTTAATTTTATTTGTAACTTTTTTTAAAGATTTTTTTTTTTGACGTGGACCATTTTTAAAGTCTTAATTCCTTACAATATTGCTTCTGTTTTTATGTTTCAGTTTTTTAGCCAAAAGTCATATGGGATCTTAGCTCCCTGACCAGGGATCAAACTTGTATCTTCCTGCATTTGAAGGGGAAGTTTAGCTATTGGACCACCAGGGTTATTTGTAACTTTTAAATATTTAGACATATATGTGGGCTTAGTGGGTTGAATTGTAGCCCCCAAAAGATAAGTCCAAGTCCTAATCCCTAGAATGTGGGAATATGAACTTATTTGGGAAAAGGGTCTTTGCAGATCTAATTAAGGGAATGGTCTTGAGATAAGATCATTCTAAGGGGAGCAGACCATATGTTGGCAGAGGCTGCCCTAAGCCCAGGACACCTGGCTCCCCTGGAAGCTGGAAGAGGTAAGTAGGGATTATCTGCTAATGTTTTCAGAGGGAACAGGACTTTGGTGACACCTTGATTTCAGATCTCTTGGATCCAGAACTGAGTGAGAATAGATTCTTGTTGTTTAGAGCCCCAAGATTTGTGGTAGTTCGTTCTGACAGCCGTTCCATCTGTACTTTTGTCCTGGGCCCTGCAAACACTAGAAGTGAGCCTGGCTGCTGTGTAAGCCAGGCATGGGAGGCAGTACCAGATCCCAAATTTCAAGACTGGCCCCTTTTCCAGGCCCCCATGCCTTCTGTGAAGGACTGGGAGCTCCCTGGAGGCAAGTAGGTCTTTGTCTTCTTTATCCCCCTAAGTTTTAGCCAAGTGCTCAGTATGAGTTAATGAATGAATAAACAAATGAATGTTGGTCATTAAAGTGCAGACTCCTGGGCCAGGCTTGGCTGAATTAAAATTCAGTTACTACCAGCCATGTGACTGGGGCAAGGTTATGTAATGTGACTCAATTCCAAAGTCTTAGTTCGTCCTTTGTAAATAGAAATAATAATGCCATTTGCAGCAACACGGATGGACCTAGAGATTGTCATACTGAGTGAAGTAAGTCAGACACAGAAAGACAAATATCACGTGATATTATATGTGAAATCTAAAAAAAGGGTACAAATCAACTTATTTACAAAACAGATGTAGAGTCGTGGATATAGAAAACAAACTTATGGTTTATGCACTACTGTATATAAAATAGATAATTAATAAGAACCTGCTCCATAGCACAGGGAACTCAGTACTCTGTAATGGCCTATATGGGAAAAGAATATTATAAAAAAAGGGATTCACTTTGCTGTATACCTGAAACTAACATTATAAATCAACATTGTAAATCAACTATTCTCCAACAAAAGCTTTTCAAAAAGAGAAAAAATTCACTGACTTCACATAAGTGTTACAAGAATCAAATGAGTCAATCTATATAAAGCAACCAACATATAATGAGCACTAAATAAATAGTTATCTGCCATCATCATCATTAATATTTTATAATGTCCCACCTTAGGGCATTCACGCTCTTCCCCCAGCTTCTTCCTACCCATGGTTCTGGTCTCAGCTTAAACCTCACTTCAAGGTTGTCTTCCCTGACCTCTGGGTTTAGACCAGGTGTATGCTCCAGGATTTCTGTCCATATTTCCTGTAAGTCTGTAAGCTCTGGGAAGGTAGAGATTTTTGTTGTCTTGAGCACTAATATAATGCTGTATCTAGCAAAGGACCTGACACATAGTAAACAAAGTTATTGAATGAAAGGTTCAATCTAGTTCAAAATCTGATGGGAGGAAGTCTCGAAGGGAGAAGATGCTGTCTCTGGGAACAAGATTAATTTGATCCAATTTCTTTACAGGTCATTTTGGACCTCTCTTACCTCCATCAGATTTGAAAACTGAATTCAGGCTTTTTCATCTCTCATAGTTTCCCAGCAACCTGACACTGGTTTTGGTGAGGTGTAAAATATGGGATCCAGGATACTCAGGATGCAAATGGGCTCCATTTGGAGTATGGGGTGTTTGAGCCTGGTCATGATCTCATCCTGACCCCCAGGCCATCTGTGTCAGTGCCTGGCAGGGCCTCTGCTAGAGAACTGGTGCCTGTTTGGACTGGAAATAAAGACCCCTGTATTTGACTTGCAAAGTGGTTATGCCCATTAGTAGTGTTCCCTGCCAGAAGCCAAAATAAATGAAATATAACATCAATATGCCTGAGGTCCTAGATCTAAGTTGGGCCCCTTAGGACCTTGTCAAGGACTAAGATGGGGTGATCATGATATACTTATGATTAGATGATTGGATGGTGTTTGTGAGACATTAGATGGGCCACCATATGCACTGTCTGTACTGTTACAGAGGTCTGTACTGTTACATTTTGGGAATTGATGCCAGGGACATGGTCCCCTCCCTTCTTGACCCACCTTCTTACCTAATCAGAAATTATTATCTGCTTTGCCTACTCCAACAAGCACTGGACATCAGCCATCTGCTGCAGGACACTGCTGCAGAGCTGGGCTGGGAGCCACTGGCTTTCTTTCCTTGCTAACAAGCCAGCAAAGGCAAGCTGCATGCACACACCACCAAGCAGTAATTAGTGGCTGGGGCAGCTGGATTGCAGATTTCAGGGCAGATTTCAGAATCTAAACTAAGATGGAATTTGTATGTCCACATTTTGAAACAGTAATTATTCAGATATGAATGAACTTACAAAATGGGCTTCCCTGGTGACTCAGTGGTAAAGAATCTGCCTGCCAATGCAGGAGATGCAGGAGAGGTGGGTTCAGTCTCCGGGTTGGGAAGATACCCTAGAGGAGGAAATGACGACCCACTCCAGTATTCTTGCCTGGACAGAGAAACTTGGCGGGCTACAGTTCACAGGGTCACAAAGAGTCGGACATGACAGTGATTGAGCACACTTACACGAACTTAAAACAGAAAGAGACTCAGAGACTTAGAGAACGAACTTATGATTGCCTATACACAATTCTATATTTAAGATGGATAACCAACAAGGATCTACTGTATAGCACATGGAACTCTGCTTGATGTTATATGGCAGTCTGGATGGGAGGGGAGTTTGGGAGAGAATGGATACATGTATATGTATCACTGAGTCCTTTCACTGTTCACTTGAAACTATCACAACATTGTTAATTGGCTGTACCCCAATACAAAATAAAAAGTTAAAAAACAATGCAAAAAAAAATCATTTAGATAGCTGCTTATCTTGGCCGATTTAGAACTTTCTTCACAGAGACTTGAAGATTTGTACAAAGATGGATTCAGAGGGATGAGACCTGCATCCCTCCCCCTTCTCCTAGATCTCCTAGTGTGATAGATAATATGTTCTTTAATATATCATCCCATTTTAATATTTTATTATTATATTTTATTTAGTCCTGTGACCTGGAACCTAGTCGAGTGTGTGGCATATAGTATGCCCTTAACAACAATGTGCATTGAGTAGTTTTTGCTCTGTGTACTATGCTAAGCACTTTACAAACATGATCATCTCAGGGCACCCTCACAAACGCATAGGAAATGGGGGCTCAGATGGATTACATAACCAGTTCAAGCTCACTCAGCCATTAAGGGACAGAAAAGCAACTTGAAATCAGTTATTTCTGGCTCCCAAGTTCATGTTTTTGTTTATTTTTTACAACCGAACTGAGCTTTCTTTCAATAAACAGCCTGCATAACAGCATGAATATTTCTTCTTAAGCTAACCTAGATTTTTGGTGAACTAATAGATTTAGATGGACAATTGCCTTGATTGATTCCTTTGGATTATCTAGGGACTGGTCTAGACAAGCGTCACTGAAGAGTAGGAAGTGCACCATAGATACTGAGTACATTGTACTGTAACATCTCCCAAACTTCCCAGCGGGGACAGGGACTAAAAATTTCCTTCTTGGCCCTTCTGGGAAATATAATACCTTCAAGCCACTCTTTCATCATACCAGCAATTGACAGTGCCCTGTTCTCTTCATCTGGGAGCATGACTCATAAGAAAGAAAATAAATGGAGGCACTGATTTTTCTGAAGCAAGACTCCAGTCTGGTCTGAAGGGCAAGGTTTGGCCTATTCGGTTTCCTTTATGCTGAGACTGGCATGAGACCCCCTCCTAAGTTCTTCTATGGTGATCGGATAAGCCATAGAGAAGGAATTAGCTCTGAAGTAAGTTAAGTGAAGCAACAGGCAGGACCAACCTTCAGTGAAGGTCTCTGCAAAGGTGATAAGGAAAGAAGGTGGGTTTGGCCCCAGAACACAAAATGGGTCACCAGAACCTGGCATGGCTGGACAGCAGAGCAGGGATTCCTCCAGGGGTGTTGATCTGAAGATAGAAATGATCTGATCACTGACTTATATCACCAGGAGCCTGAATTTCCCTCATTGTAACAGACTTGGGCCCGAATGTGTGTACACACCTGACTAGGATGGACACAGTGCATTTCCCTCTCAGCATCACTCTCCCTTCTTGGGACAAATGAAACCTTGGTTGGATTGAGAGGAATTAATCCTTGCCTCTGTTCAGCTCAAGATCTTCTGACAATGGAGGTCACCCCCTAGAGCAGAACTCAAGACCTGATCGGATCATTTGGGGAAGGACATTCTTTCCCCTATTTCGTGCGTGCATGTTAAGTTGCTTCAGTTGTGTCTGACTCTTTGCCACCCTATGGACTGCAGCCCACCAGACTCCTCTGTCTATGGGATTCTCCAGGCAATAATATTGGAGTGGGTTGAAATTTTCTTCTCCAAAGGATCTTCCCGACCCAGGGATAGAATCTGCAGCTCCTTCACTGGTAGGCAGTTTCTTTACAACTAGTGCTACCTGGGAAGTCTGTGCTACCCCAGCCCAACCTCTATTGATTACAGAGATGAACCCATAACCCAGGTCCTGCCAGATAGGATCAATGGACCCCCACCCAGGTTTCTGGGTTGCCCTCTAGGGGAGTTGGACTCCCTAGATGAGTGAATTACTGTGATATACAAGATTGAAATTGCTATAGGGGACCCAATATACAGCCTGGATTTGGAGGCAACCCTGAGGCAGCAAAGTTGTGAGACAAATTTGGGACATTGTTTAAACCCTGAATTGTACCCCATCCAGGGGCATTTCGGTGATGCCAGCAAACAAATTTGCTTTTATTTATGCTGATGTAGATAAAGTTTAATGTGACTTTCACTGAAAGAGAGCTGACTGATTCACTGACCTTTTGCTGCTAGTCTGCTTCCCTTTCCCATGGGCCGAGTTCCTCTAACAGGTGGGTTGGGACAGCATAAAAACTGAGCTGCGAAATATGCTTGGGGTGAACTGGTATGGACATTCACTTTATGGGAAAAGGCCTACCTCATCCATTTTGTTCAAAAGATTATCCCTTTGGTTCCTTTGATAATTTCTTTTTAAAGGTTAATACTGCCTCTGACATCCTGTGTCTCCATATCATGGTGGTGCCATTTAATGACACCCAGCATGGCATTTTATATTCTGGTGCTATGCCACGCACAGTCTCTTTGGTCGTGTCCAGCTCTTTGTGACTCCATGGACTGTAGCCCGCCAGGCTCCTCTGTCCATGGGATTTTCCCAGCAAGAATACCAGAGAGGATTGCCATTTCCTTCTCCAGGGGATCTTCCCAACCCAGGGATCGAACCCACATCTCCTGTGTCTCCTGCATCGCAGGTCAATTCTTCACCTGCTAAGCCATTGGGGAAGCCCTTATATTTCAGGATAGATGTTTAATCACTTTTTAAAATGGGGATATAGGTAGATGATTAGAATTTAGATTATTTACTTTCTCCAAATTTGTTTAGTGGGATGTATGTATTTGGTCTGGTGCCCCTGCTGTCTGGGGGAAAAGGTCACTGGGGTGTCCCTATCTGAGAAGTATCTTTTTTTCAGAGAGGGATTTCTGATCCAGGTGGCTGTTTGTAAATCCATACATTTGAAACTCCTGAGGTTACTGGGTGAGAACGTATCTCCCTATGACTCATATCAAAGGCTCTCTTTTTATATTTGTCAGCGGTAGCACATGAACAGTTCTGTTGGTGATGGAGGGTTTGGTGGTGGTATTGAGTTTGGAAGGAATTGAGGAAAATTCTGTAATGTGGAGAGTATTGAGGGGGACGTACAAAGTCTTTTAGGAATGTCAACTCCCAGGTGCTAGGCCTGGTTTGGTATCTGGTTTGGTCCCATTGCACGGATGTGTATCATGAAGTCAAAAAGTTCTACAGTTTCAGAAGTCATCCTGGCCTCCAGAATCATAATATTACCCAGGAACCAAGAGGAGTCATGATTGCTAGGTGATTGGTTGGGATGATCTACATTTTAGTTACTCAAAGTGAGATCTGCAGACCAGATCCATTATCAACACCCTCTGAGAGCTTATTAGAAATGCAGACTCTCAGGTCTCCCCCAGACCTACTGCATCAGAATCCCCAGGTGATTTGTAAAGCACAATAAGGTTTGAGAAGTTCTGGTCTATACCCACTGACTCCAGTACTTCACTCAAGTCAACATTTAATGAGCACCCCCTGTGTTCCAGGTATTGTGCTGGATATTGGATATCAAGATGAATAATGCATAGTCTTTTCTAATAGTTTGCTCACAGCTTATTTAGTTCTTAATTCTTTCTCTAGTCTCTCTCCAACCCTCTGCATTCTAGCTTTTGCCCTCTCTCTTCATTGAAATGCTTCCTTTAAAGACCACTAATGACCTGCTTGTAGTCAAGTTCAATTTTTTCCTCTCTGTAGCATTTAATGCTTCTGACCAACACCTACCACTTAAAGGCTGTCCTTTCTTGGTTTTGCTGATGTTACACCATCTTTGTTTTCCTTTTCTCTCATTCCCTCCTCTTGCCTCATTTACTAACTTGTCTTCTTTCCCAGGTTTCCCTCCCACCTCAGTTCTTATTCTCTCACCAGGTTATCTGATGACATGACATGAATTTCTTTTATTATAGAATCCTTGGCCCTCTAGGAACCCTAGGACTGTTGACATGAAAGGGAGATCCTGGGTATCTCCTTCCTATAATCTCTTTTTGAAAAAGTTTCAATTGATTTCAATAGGAATTTAAATTTGAAAAATGTCCTGAAATGAAATGTGTAGATTTTTGTGAGTATCACTGCTGTGACAAATGATCACAACTTTGGTGGCTTAAAACTAATTTATTACCTTAACAGTTCTACAGGTCAGAAATCTGAGGTGGTCTCATTGGGCTAAACTCAAGGTGTCAAGAATGCTATGTTCTTTTCTCTAGGGGAGAATCTGTTCCCTTGCCATTTCCAGCTTCTAGAGGATGTCTGCGTTTGTTTTGGCTCATTGCTCCTCCTCCATCTTTCAAGCCAGCAATAGCAAGGTAAGTCCTCCTCATACTGCCATGCTCTGGTTTACTGCAGCCTGGAAAGGTTCCATGCTTTTAAGAACTTGTGTGATTGGGTCAGACTCACCTGGATAAATTAGGATAATCTTTCATCTTAAGGTTCTTAGCCTTAATCACATTGCAGAGTCCTTCTTGTTATGTAAGGTAACATGTCCACCTTAGGTGCCAGGGATTAGGGCATCTTTGGGAGTCTATTATTCTGCCCAGCACAGTGAGCCTGAGGAGAGCAAAGGTTAGAGGAAGAAGAATGGAAGGGTGGCATGTTCCCTGCATGTCTGTATGGTTTCATGATGAGTTAACAAGACACCTCAGCACATGCATTGGAAAAGCGGGCTGGGAGTGAGAAAAAGGGATGGGTTGAGACATGGAACACAGGAAACTTAAGCATGGAACACAGTGATCTCAGGTCACTGATGGCTACAAAGTCTATCCCCTGTCATATGACAGAACAGCACTTTGCACCCATCTGGTTCAAAATTAAACTCATTGTCTCCCTCACGTCAGTTTTCCTGTGTCTATGAATGATATCACTACTTAACTTGTTATTCAAGGCATAAATATTCAATCATTCTGATTTCTTCTTCCCCATCCATATATAAACAGGTCATGGACTCCTGTCAAGTCTTCTTTTCCTGTATTTCTTAAATACAGTCTACAGTTTCTTCAGTACAGACCTAGTGCAGGCACCCACTTTCCACCCAGACCAGAGCTAAGCCTCAATCCAGCTTTCTTACCTCTGTGACTGATTTCAGTTCATCTCCCTCTCCAAGGTAGAGTGATTTTCCACTGGTCTCTTAAGAATCACATCAAATACTCTGAATCCTTCCCACTGCCTTGAGGATCAAGTCTAAACTTGGCATGGTTTTCAAAGCCAGTTTGGCAACAACTTCCATATTTTACCGTGTGTTTACCTGATTTCATCCTGTTCTCTATACTCCAGCCTAACCAAATTCTTGTTTTTCTTCAACTATGACCTTTCATTCTTTCATATTTTAGCAAATGTTACTCCCTCGATCTGATCCTACCTCCCAATGCCACAGGACTCAGATCAGCCATTGCCTTCCTTCACCCTCCTGGTAGACTTGGCTATAGGTGTTCACAGTACTTTGCATACATTACTACTGTAGCATCTGTCATATTGCCTTGTACTTGTTTGTGTGTCTCCCCTTCTAGACTCATCAGGCAGTATTGGTAGGGTTCTTCTCTGTCACCATGGAATTTTATTCACATATTTTGAATCATAAAAAGATTTATTGGGGCTTATGGCTATGTCTGTTTCTTCACTAGGCCATATCATTCTTTAGAATGATGAGACATCTGTACAACATGTACTGCTATTACTCTGCACAGTGCATGGTGTACTCTAGGTGCTCATGAAGAAATGCTCATGGAGAAATGAATGCTATTTCCTCATCTAAATCTGAGAGCTAAGAAATGAAAGCACTACTTACTCACCCAGGGGAGAAAGACTCACTCTACACTCCCCATCCTGAAAACCTATCGTCCTTGGTCATGAAGATTTTTGCATGCCTCTGCCTGTGCCAAGAAAGATGTAGATGTTGGTTTAAGGAAGGATGAAGGGTCAGCCTAAAAGTGGTGATCTTTGGGGTCTCTGCCTAACTTAGAATTCTAGAGAGTTATGCTTCTAGGAGAAGGTGATATTGGTTTCTGGTTACCCCTGCTCAGAAGTAATCTGGGATGAATCCTCTTGTGGGGGTCCAGGAGGGCTTGGGGTATAATCTGAAGGCAGCTAAGAGCCACTGGAAGATTATAAATAGTACAGTGACATAATGTGGTCAGATGAAGACTGAGGGAAGCTTAGCAATGAGTTGGTATTTCACTTATGCTGGGAAGTGGTGGGTTAGGTTTTCATAGCTGGGGAGGTAGTAGGGGCAGGACATTCCAGGAGGAAAGAATGAAAAGAGGAAACATTCAGATGTGGGAAGGCAAGACACAGCTGTTAAGAGAACAGCTAATTTCTTATGGGAATTTGCTGTAACCCTTACACAACCAGTGTAGAAGCCACCCAGATGTGTCCATGGAGCAATAGCAAAGATTTTTGCTGGTCACATGGTCTGTATCTTGAGGGGTTCCTCCCAGGTGAATCTACTGAAGGTGACCCTTACCTAGAGAAGTGAGAACTTTTGGTCCTATGCAATATACTTTGTATGCTATTCTGTCACCACAGCATTCTGCTTCTCTAGGCCTGGCTTCCCTGGAGGTAGCCCAATAATGGTGATACATTTATCTCATGCTTAAGTTCCAGGTTCCAGCATCTGTACAACCAAGAGTTCTATTTTCATCCAAATGCCTTGACTGCTTGGGAGAGTCAGTTTTAGGAGACGGAAAACTTCTCATGAAGATGCCATGTAGTTGGTATAGGATTTCTGATTTGCAAATATTCTGATAATCGTGAGGCCCATTTATGGTATGTATCTTCATTTCAGAAGTCACCACATGCTTTCATTATTCATACATATAGTGCCTCTCTCTCTTCTGTTCCAGAAGCCATGGTGCTGGCTCAGGGATATATTCCAGACAGAGCTCAGACCTGCTAGATACCCCGTTGGCAAAGAGAGATGATGAGATTTCTGGAGGTTTTAACCAAGGGCCTGGCTGATGAAGACACTGTAGCTAGCAAATGAGGGGAAGGCAGGAGGAAATCACAAATTTTTAGCACAATGGGACAGACAGTGGTTGTTTTTGTTCAGTCATTAAGTCGTGTCCAACTCTTGGTGATCCCATGGACTGCAGCATGCCAGGCTTCCCTGTCCTTCACTATCTCCTAGAGTTTGCTCAAATTCATATTCGATAAATTGATAACACCATCCAATCATCTCAGGCTGTGTCAGCCCTTCTTATTCTGCCCTCAATCCTTTCAAACATCAAGGTCCTTTCCAACGAGTTGGCACTTTGCATCAGGTGGCCAAAGTATTGGAGCTTCAGCTTCAGCATCAGTCCTTCCAATAAATAGCCAGGATTGATTTTCTTTAGGACTGATTTGATCTCCTTGCTGTCCAAAGGACTCTCGAGAGTCTTCTCCAGCACCACAGTTCAAAAGCATCAGTTCTTCGGTGCTCAGCTTTCTTTCTGGTTCTTTTTTAGATTTATACATGACTACTGGAAAAAACCATAGCTTTGACTATCTGGACCTTTGTTGGCAAAATGATGTTTCCACTTTTTAATAATTTGATATGCTGTCTAGGTTTGTCATAGCTTTCCTTCCAAGGAGCAAGCGTCTTTTAATTTCATGGCTGCATTCATCATCCGCAGTGATTTTGGAACCCAAGAAAATAGTCTTTCATTGTTTCCATTGTTTCCCCATCTATTTGCCATGAAGTGATGGGACCAGATGCCATGATCTTAGTTTTCTGAATGTTGAGTTTTAAGCCAGCTTTCTCACTCTCCTCTTTCACTTTCATCAAGAGGCTCTTTAGTTCCTCTTCACTTTCTGCCATAAGGGTGGTGTCATCTGCATATCTGAGGTTATTGATATTTCTCCTGGCAAGCTTTATTCCAGCTTGTGCTTCATCCAGCCCAGCATTTCACATGATGTACTCTGCATATAAGTTAAATAAGCAAGGTGATAATATACAGCCTTGATGTAGTCCTTTTGCAATTTGGAACCAGTATGTTGTTCCATGTCTGGTTCTAACTGCTGCTTTTTGACCTGCATACAGGTTTCTCACAAGGCAGGTAAGGTGGACTGGTATTCCCATCTCTGGAAAAATTTTGCATAAATTTTGTGATTCACACAGTCAAAGGCTTTGGTGTAGTCAATGAAACAGAAGTAGATATTTATCTGGAATTCTCTTGCTTTTTCTATGATTCAATGGATGTTGGTAATTTGATCTCTGGTTCCTCTGCCTTTTCCAAATCCAGCTTGGACATCTGAAAGTTCTTGGTTCATGTGCTGTTGAAGCCTGAATTGGAGAGTTTTGAGCATTACTTTGCTAGCATGTGAAATGAGTGCAATTGTGTGGTAGTTTGAACATTCTTTGATGTTGCCCTTCTTTCAGATTGGAATGAAAACTGACCTTTTCCAGTCCTGTGGCCGCTGCTGTGTTTTCCATATTTGCTGGCATAATGAGTGCAACACTTTAACAGCATCATCTTTTAGGATTTTAAATAGCTCAGCTGGACTTTCATCACTGTCACTAGCTTTGTATGTAGTGATGTTTCCTAAGGCCCACTTGACTTTGCACTCCAAGATGTCTGGATCTAGGTGAGTGTTCACACCATTGTGGTTATCTGGGTCATGAAGATCTTTTTTGTATAGTTCTTCTGTGTATTCTTGCCACTTCTTCTTAATATCTTCTGCTTCTGTTAGGTCCCTGCCATTTCTGTCCTTTATTGTGACCATCTTTGCCTGAAATGTTCCCTTGATATCTCTAATTTCCTTGAAGAGATCTCTAGCCATTCTCATTCTATTGTTTTCCTCTAATTCTTTGCACTGATCACTGAGGAAGGCTTTCTTATCTCTCCTTGCTATTCTTTGGAACTCTGCATTCAAATGGGTATATCTTTCCTTTTTTGCTTTGCCTTTAGCTTCTCTTCCTTTCTCAGCTATTTGTAAGTCCTCCTCAGGTAGCCATTTCCCTTTTTGCATTTCTTTTTCTTGGAGATGGTTTTGACCACTGCTTCTTGTATGATGTCATGAACCACTGTCCACAATTCTTCAGGCATTCTGTCTATCAGATCTAATCCCTTAAATCTATTTTTCACTTCCACTGTATACTTGTAGGGGATTTTATTTAGGTCATACCTGAATGGTCTAATGGTTTTCCCTATTTTCTTTAATTTAAGTCTGAATTTTGCAATAAGGAGTTCATGATCTGAGCCACAGTCAACTCCTGGTCTTGTTTTTGCTGAACATATAAGGCTTCTCCATCTTTGACTGCAAGGGATATAATCAATCTGATTTCAACATTGACCATCTGGTGATGTCCATGTGTAGTCGTATCTCGTGTTGTTGGAAGAGAGTGTTTGCTATAATCAGTGCACTCTCTTGGCAAAACTGTTAGCCTTTGCCCTGCTTCATTTTCTACTCCAAGGCCAAACTTACTATAGAGTAAGAATAATGGCTTATACTAAGAATTAAATGTCTGGCTTTAGCAGCATATTAGACACAATAGAACAAAGAAATAATTAACTGGAAATAGGAGAATAAAAATATACAAACTGAAACAGAGAGAAAAAAGAATGGTAAATATGAAAAAGAGAGTCTGAGCCATTTGGAGCAAGTGAAAAGTGCATCCCATGGGTATAAGTAAGATCCCAAAAAAGAGAATGAGATTGAAGCAATATTTGAGGAAAAATGACCAAGACTGGTTAAAAGACATCAATCCATTGATCTAACAATCTCTATAAACCCCACACAGGTTAAACATATATAAGTATGCTTATGCACAAAATAGGAAAATTATTATAAACTCAAGTCAGAAGAAAATCTGGACAAGCAATTATAGGAAAGCAATCCAATAAAACAGGAAGATTACTTTTAAAAGAAATGAAAGAAGGTGACTGAAATGTCATCTTTCAGTGATGAAAGAAATTAAGTTCCAACACAGAATTATGTGCACAATAAATATAACTGCAAAAAAGGAACAAAGTCATTTAAGAGAGGCAAAAATTGAGCAAATATGTCATCAGGAGGTTCACATTAAAAGAAATAAATACTAAAGGAAGTTCCACAGCAGAAGGAAAATTACTCATATAGAAACAGATGAAGTGGAGAGAAATAAAGAAGGTTCAAAAGAATAAATAAGTGGGAAGATACAATGAATATTGACTTGATATAAATATACATCTTGGGTGGGTTTAATATAAAAATAAAATTTTAGTGCATTTTTCTGAAAATTGACAAGCTGAATCTAAAATGTATATAGAAATGTAAAAAACCAGAAATAGCCAAAACAAAAAAAGTTGGAGTACTTCCACCACTAGCTAGCAAGATTTTCATGAAGTTAACATATTTAAGATTTCATGGAATGGTACCAGTAAACACAAATAAATCAATGGTACAAAACAGAGAGTCTAGAAACAGATTCATTCATATATAGTCACCTGGTTTATGACAAAGGTGCAACTGTTGTTTCTGTGGGAAAATCATGGTCTTTTAAATTAACATTGCCAGATCAGTTTTACCTTATATCCATATAAGGTAAAAAAAGAACCCTCACCCCAACTCACACCATTTACAAAACAAAAAAGGAAAAAAATTCGGATAAATCATGAACCTAAATCTGAAAGGCACAACAAGAAGGCTTCTCGAGGAGAAAACCTAGGAGAACATATTCATGACCTTGAGGCAGGTAAATCCTTCTGAGACAAAACACACTGAAAAAATTAACCATAAAGAAAAAAGTTAATAAATTTGACTTCATTAAAATTAAATACTTCTACTCATCTAAATGCATACTTTACAGCATGAAAAGTAAGCCTTAGAGTGGGAGAAGATATTTTCAATATGCTTATCTGATAAGTGTAATATATCACATACAGACAGTATATGTGTAATTATATCACATATCTGATGTAAATGTATGTGCATATAATCAGTCATCTCTCAGTATCCATAAGAGATTGGTTCCAGGACCCACCATGGATTCCAAAATTTGAGATGCTTAAGCTCCATAATCAGCCTTTCATACCCACAGATTCCACATCCGCAAATTAACTAACTGCGGATCATAAACATAATACTACATGATCCATATTTGGTTGAATGTGTGGATATGGAACCCATGAATATGAAGATCTGACTGTAATTTTTTTAAGGCAGACTGCTAAGCAAAAAGTAAGCAATAAACATGAACAGGATGGTCAGTATCCAAGAGGCTAACAAATATGAAAAGTTGCTCTGCATTAGTAGTGGGTAGGAAATGCAAATTAATGTCACAATGAGTTGATACTCTATTCCCACCAGAATGGCAAAAAATGACAAGGACTGACAATGCCAAGTGTTGGCAAGGATGTGGAGCAACTGGAACTCTCACAAGCTTCTATTGGAAGTATATGGAAGTATGTGTTGTTACAACTATTTTGATTTTGCAGAAATGTTTGTCAATATCCACTAAAGCAGAATATATTCATGCCAGTAATTTAACTTCTATGAATTTAACAGAAATGGATATGTATATTTGATAAATGAGTGATAGAGGGCAAAAGAGAAACTTTTAGAGTGCTCTTATCAGATATCTTCATCATGGTGGTAGATATATGTGTGTTCACTCTATAAAAATTGATCAGCTCTATTCTTATGATTTTTCCCTGTTATAATTTAGTAAGTCATACTTCAAAAAAGTTTTACTTAGAAACAAAGAACTAGCCCCCAAAGCCTTATATGTATTAAAAACAACAAAACAAAACACAAAAACTACTCACTTGTGAAATTCAGATGACTAGAAGCTAGAGAGATGGCACAAAACAGACTCATTCATGTTTACTCATTTGATTTATGACAAAGGTGTAACTGTGGTTTCTATGTGAGAAATCATGATCTTTTCAGTTAAAATTGCAAAACTGGGTTGAAAAGCATTTTATGGACTCTGAGGGAGAAGGTGAGGGTGGGACGTTCTGGGAGAATGGCATTGAGACATGTGTATTGTCATATGTGAAACAGAGCACCATTCCATGTTCGATGCATGTGACAAGGGCTCGGGGCCGGGGCAGTGGGATGATCCAGAGGGATGGGAGGGGGAGGGAGGTGGGTGGGGGGTTCGGGAAGGGGAACACATGTAAACCCATGGCTGATTCTTGTCAATGTATGGCAAAAACTATTACAATATTGTAAAGTAATTAGCCCCCAAGTAAAATAAATAAATCTATAAAAAAAAAAAATAAAAAAAATAAATGGAAAACTTTTGAAAAAAAAAAAAAAAAGAAAAGCATAGGATGAAATTTAGAGCTTTCCTCAGATCTTATCTAACTTCCAGACATTATGATTTGCCAAAACTTCAATCTATAACCCTCTGGGGGAACAAAAGACCAAGGTTGTCAAGGGAAAGGACCATCTAATTGATAAGAACTGCACAAAAAAATGTCTTAATGACCTAGATAACGACAATGCTGTGGTCACTCAACTAGAGCCAGACATCCTGGAGTGTGACGTCAAATGGACCTTAGAAAGCATTGCTATTAACAAAGCTAGTGGAAGTGATGGAATTCCAAATGAGCTACTTCAAATCCTAGAAGATGCTGCTGTGAAAGAAAAGCTATGGCAAACCGAGACAGCGTATTAAAAAGCAGACATTACTTTGCTGACAAAGGTCCAGATAGTCAAAGCTATAGTTTTTCTAGTAGTCATGTATGGATGTGAGAGTTGGACCATAAAGAAGGCTGACCAGTGAAGACTTGATGCTTTTGAGCTGTAGTGTTTAAGACTCTTGAGAGTCACTTGGACTGAAAGGAGATCAAACCATTCAATCCTAAAGGAAATCAGTCTTGAATATTCATTGGAAGGACTGATGCTGAAAGTGAAACTCCAGTACTTTGGCCACCTGATGCAAAGAGCCGACTCATTAGAGAAGACCCTGATTCTGGGAAAGATTGAAGGCAGGAGGAGAAGTGGATGACAGAAGATGAGATGATTAGATGGCATCAATGACTTGATGGAGATGAGTTTGAGCAAGCTCCAGGAGATGATGAAAGACAGGGAAGCGTGGCGTGCTGCAATCCATGGGGTTGCAAAGAATCAGGCATGACTGAGCAACTAAACAACAACGGCCTAAATCACTAAATCACTGTAGTTTTCAGTTTAAAATTTTTCATTTGATTCCTTTCTATAGATTCTGGTAAAATTTTCCATATTACATCTATTTTCTTGACCATAGTAACATCAATTATTCAAAAATCTGAATTCACAGTGTTCATATGTAGGTTTGCTTCATATTTTTTTTTTTTTTGTCTTTTGGTTTTGGTAATTTCATCCTGACTCTTGTCATGTCTGATTGTATTTTATGGAGTGATGGACAATGTATGAAAAACTTTGTTTTAATTTACAAGTCAAATATTGTAGTGATTTTGTTTGGTGCTATTTTTCCACAGAAGATTCAATTTTCTTCTGTCTAGTAGTTAAGGGCAGATCACTTCTCTCTAATAATAGCTAAAATGCTTCCAAGCTTAGTTTCACACTTTGGAGGGCTTGTCTATTTTCATTTGTCTTTAACTCGAAGGCAGAGAATTTTAGAGGGCTCCACTGAAAACATTCATTGTTTATCAGGACTCTTTGGTGGGCCCTAAACTTTGACATAAACTAACACCAGTACACAAAAGAGCATTCTGTGTTATCCATCACAATAAGAAATGCTAATGATACTTCAGCCTCCACGCTGACCATACTCCTCTGAGGATGGATAACCAGTTACCATACATAGGAAACTCACCTGCTAATGAACCTATGTCCAAATATGGGAATTACACCTCTTCCTTCACTAACACAGTCTACTTTCATTCCTATCTCCAACCACTTCTATGGAAATATATTTCCCTTCTCATCTAGGTACGGGGTTGCTCTCCTTCTATCTCACCCCCATTTCATACCTGTTCCTGTGCTATAATCTGTGACTAGATATTGAACATCACTTCACTTAGTCTTTCTCTGTGAGCATTAGTAGGTTCAAGGAATCACAGAGTTCTGTCTTCTAGATACATAAAGAATTGGGCCAGACCCAGGAGGCCTGGTATCCTATATGTCTCTATACCACTGAGGGATGCACAAAATCTGTTGTGATCCATCCTCCTCCAAGAACTATTAGTACCAGTTCCATAATCTCCTCCATTCAACACATCTTTCATTATAGCAGTCACTAGCAAAAATCAAACCTTCCCAGGGCATCCACAATCTCTTATGTTCTCATCTTTGATTTATTTTGTACATCTCCTAATCTGGTCCACATCTCTTCCTCTCCTTTATTCCTTCTCTGTGTCTTCTGGAATGCTCTGTAAAATTATACTGTCTTGTAGCCCCAACTTTTTTCAGAGCATTTCTTGTATTTAGGAAACCAGGGAGTCTACTCAGACATTGAAGAGCAAAAATACATCATACTTGAAAAATTTATTGGAGTATAGTTGATTTACAATGTGTTTTAGATTCAAGTGTGAGCAAAGTGAATCAGTTATACATACACATATATCCATGCTTTTTTAAAGATTCTTTTTCCATATTGGCCACTATAGAAAGTTGGGTAGAGTTCCCTATGCTATACAGCAGGTTTTTACTAGTTACCTATTTTATATATAGTAGCATGCATATGTCAATCTCTATCTCTCAATTGCACACCCCTCCCCCATTCTCTAATAACCAAAAGTTTGTCTTCTACATTCATGACTCTACTTCTGTTTTGTAAATAAGTTCATTTGTACACTTTTTTTTTTTTAGATTTCACCTATAACTGATATCATCTGATATTTGTCTGTGTCTGACTTACTTCACTCAGTATGACAAACTCTATGTCCATCCATGGTGCTGCAAATGGCACTATTTTGTTTAGGTTGCTTCTATGTCCTGGCTATTGTAAATAGTGCTGTGGTGAACATTGGGGTGCACATATCTTTTTGAATTAGAGTTTCCTCCATATATATGTCCAGGAGTGCGATTGCTGGATCATATGGTAAGTTATATTTTTAGTTTTTTAAGGAATTTCCATAGTGTTCTCCATAGTGACTGTACCAATTTACATTCCTGCCAACAGTATAGGAGGGTACACCCTCTCAAACACTTATTGTTTGTAGATTTTCTGATGATAGTCATGCTAATCAGTGTGAGACAAAGCTTCATTTTAGCTTTAATTTGCATTTCTCTAATAATTAGTGATGTTGAGTATATTTTTATGTGCCTCCTTGCCATCTATATGTCTTCTTTGGAGAAATGTCTATTTTGATCTTCTGCTCAGTTTTTGAATGAGTTATTTCTGTTTTTTTTGATATTGTGTTGTGTGAGATGTTTGTATATTTTTGACATTAATCCCTTGTCAGTTGTTTCATTTGGAAATATTTTCTCCCATTCTGAGGGCTGTCTTTTTGCTTTACTTTTGGTTTCCTTTGCTGTGCAAAAGTTCATAAGTTTAATTAGGTGCCATTTGTTTATTTTTGCCTTTATTACACTAGAAGGTGGATCAAAAAATCTTGCTGCAATTTATGTCAAAGAGCGTTCTATGTTTTCCTTTAAGAATTTTGTAGTGCCCAGCCTTACATTAAGTCTTTAACCCATTTTGAGTTTATTTTTTGTCTATGGAAGTTTCATTTTTTTACATGTAGCTGTCCAGTTTTCCCAACACCACTTATTGAAGAGACTGTATTTTCTCCATTGTATATTTTTGTCATAGATGTTTGTCATTAGATTAGGTGACCATAGGTGTGTGGGTTTATATCTAGGCTTTCTATCCTGTTCCATTGATCTGTATTTCTGTTCTTGTGCCAGCACCATACTGTCTTGCTTACCATAGCTTTGTAGTACAGTCTGAAGTTAGGGAGCCTGATTCATCCAGCTCTGCTTTTGTTTCTCAAGATTTCTTTGGCTATTTGGGGTCTTTTGTATTTCTATACAAATTATAAATTTTTTTGTCCTAGTGTTGTGAAAAATGCCATTGGTAATTTGATAAAAATTGCATTGAATTGGTATATTGTTTTGGGTAGTATAGTCATTTCCACAATATTGATTCTTCCAGTCCGAAAACATGGTATATCTCTTCATCTATTCATGTCATTTTTGGTTTCTTTCATCAGTACCTTACAGTTTTCTGAGTACAGGTCCTTTGCTTCTTTATGTAGGCATATTCCTAGTTATTTTATTCTTTTTGTTGCAATGGTAAGCGGGATTGTTTCCTTAATTTCTCTTTCTGGATTTTTATTGTTAGCATATAGAAATGCAAGAGATTTCTATGTATTAATTTTTTATTTTGAAATTTTATCAAATTCATCAATAAGCTCTTGTAGTTTTCTGGTGGCATCTTTAGGATATTCTATGTATAGTATCATGTCATTGGCAAACAGTGGCAGTTTTACTTATTGTTTTCCAATTTGGATTCCTTTATTTCTTTTTGTTCTCTAATTACGTGACCAGGACATCCAAAAGTATGTTGAATAACAGACAGTGGGCACCTTTGCCTTGTTCCTAATCTTAGAGGAAATGCTTTCAGCTTTCAACTGTTGAGAATAACATTTGGTGTGGGTTTGTCATATATGGCCTTTATTATGTTCAGGTAAGTTCTCTCTAGCCCATTTTCTAGAGAGTTTTTATCATAAATGGGTGTTGAATTTTGTTGAAAGCTTTTTCTGCATCTGTTGAGATGATCATATGGTTTTTAATTTGTTAATATTGTGTATCACATTGATTTGTGTATATTGAAGAATCCTTGAATTCCTGTGATAAATCCCACTTAATAATGGTGTATGAATACTTTAAGTGTTGTTGGATTCTGTTTACTAGTATTTTGTTGAGGGTCTTTGTGTCTATGTTCATCAGTGCTATTGGCCTGTAATTTTCTTTCTTTCTTTTTATCCTATCTTTGTCTGGTTTTGGTATCAGTGTGATGGTGGCCTTGTAGAATATGCTTGGGTGTGTTCCTCCCTCTGAAATTTTTTGGAAGACTTTAAGAAGGATAGGTATTAGCTCTTCTCTAAGATATTTGATAGAATTTGCTTGTGACCTGGACTTTGGTTTGTTGGAAGATTCTTAATTACATTTTCAATTTCATTACTTGTGATTGATTTGTTTATATTTTCTATTTCTTCCTAGTTCAGTCTTGGAAGTTTGTACCTTTCTAAGAATTTGTCCATTTCTTCCAGGTTGTCCATCTTCTTACCCTATAGTAGGCCCTATAGTATGCTTGTAATAGTTTTTTATGATCCTTTGTATTTCTGTGACATCAGCTGTAATTCCTCTTTTTTCATTTCTAATTTTATTGATTTGATTCCTCTCCTGTTTTTCCTTGATGAGTCTGGTCAAAGGTTTATCAATTTTGTTTATTTTCTCAAACAACCAGCTTTTAGTTTCATTGATACTTGCTATTGTTTTCTTTGAAATCTATGCTTTTTTTGCTACACTTTTCCTGAATTCCTGTTCTACAGAACTCAGTATATAAACAATTTTTATTTTATACTCTGAAGTTATGGGTGGCTTGTTATATAGAATTAGGTAACTAGAACAGAGCTCATCAGGCCCTAGGATTTAAATAACATTTTTATGCTGATGACTCCCACCTTTACACAATTAAGCCTAAACTTGGCTTCTAAGCCATAGATTCAAGTATCCAACTACCTCCTTGACCTTTGCACTTGAATTCCTAATAGACATCTCAAGCAAATATTGAATAATCTTGAATTTCTGATTCATAAACCTGCCCCTGTCCCCAGTCACAGTTGCCTCATTTTAGTAATTGGCACAGCCAGTCCATCTGCAGGGTCTGTAGAGTCTGCACCTTGTCTCCACCTCCACGGTCACTTCCTGAGTCCAGGAACCTCTCATCTTGACCTCATGCTTCTGTAAGAATCTCCAACTGATCATTGTGCTACACAGTTCAGTCATTCTAACCTCTTCACTTTGCTGCTCACTGAGTGATTATCTTAAGATTAAGTCTGGTTGGCTCACTGTCCAGGCTTCCCTGGTATCTCAGCTGGTAAAGAATCCACCTGCAATGCAGGAGACCCCGGTTCAATTCCTGGGTCAGGAAGATCCACTGGAGAAGGGATAGGCTACCCACTCCAACATTCATAGACTTCCTTTGTGGCTCAGATGATAAATAATCCACCTGCAATGTGGGAGACCTTGGTTTAATCCCTGGGCTGGGTAGATCCCCTAGAGGACGGCATGGCAACCCACTCCAGTATATTTGCCTGGAGAATCCCCATGGACAAAGGAGCCTGGTGGGCTACAGTCTATGGGGTTGCAAAGAGTTGGGTGACAAAGGAGTTGCACGACTGAGCAACTAATCACAGCACAGCACACAGGCTCACTGCCCAGTTCAAAACTTTGTTGATTCCTTGGTACTTGGTAAGATAAAACTCAAAGTTCCTATATTCATATATAGGGGAACTTCATAATGTGGAGACTTCATGCTCTGATCCATCCTATATAGCTGACACAGACCACTGGGTTCCCTTCACATGCTGCCCTCTTTCATACTGCTGTGCCCTTGTTCATGCTGTTCCTTTGGCCTGGCATCTACCCTTTCCCCCATCTCCTGCCATTAACCTGGAAAACTACATCCTTTCAGATCCTGCTCAGGTGCTATCTTTTTGTCATGCAGATTCTGATTTCTATTTCCTGAAAGCTACTTGCTTATTTCCAAATGAATTGCATGCATGTGTGTGTGTGAGGTCACTTCAGTCATGTCCGGCTCTCTGCAACCCTGTGTACTATAGCTTACCAAGCTCCTCTGCCCATGGGATTCTCCAGGCAAGAATACTGGAGTGGGTTGCCATGCCCTCCTCCAAGGATCTTCCTGACCCAGGGATCAAACCCGCATCTCTTATGTCTCCCTCATGGGAAGTCAGGTTCTTTATCAGTAGTACCACCTGGGAAGCCCCATGTGAGTTGCATATTTGTATCACAATACATTTAGAAAGCAGAGAGGGAAAAATAAATCAACTGTAATATACCTCCCTGATAGGTTATTTTCAATATTTTCCTTCTATTTCATTCCTATATCTATTTAATATGTTTGTGCATATATGTCCATGCACACACATGTTTTGTAATTATGACCTTTATGTCATGATGTACCCTGCTTCTTTCACTTAACACGATATCAACAAAGCATTATTAAAAAAATGAAAACTTGAAAATAATACAAAGATCCAACAAGAGGGAATGGTTAAGTAAGTTACATACCATCTCTGTTATGAAGTCACTAAAATTTATGATAATAATCATATTCAGGGGCCAAAAGACATAATACTGTTAAAATGTTAATTATTGCCAAATATATCTATTGATTCAACAAAATCCCTATCAAAATTCCAGCAGATTTTTTTGTTGAAATTGTCAAGTTGATTCTAAAATTTATATGAAAAGGCAAAGGACCTAGAAGAACCAAAACATTTTGAAATAGAACACAGTTAAAGACTTATATGATTTCAAAGCTTGCTATAAAGCTATGTAATCAAGATGATGATGTATTGTATAAGAAGAGGTGTATAGATTAGTGAAACACAAGAGAGTTAAGAAAGAATATCACACATACTTAGTTGCCAACAAAAGTGTTAATTCAATGAAGAAAGAATAGTCTTTTTAAATAAATAATCTTGGAACAACTGGGTACCCATATGCAAAACAATCTTGACCCTTAACTCATATATGAACATTAATTCAAGATGCACCAGAGATTTAAATGTAGGAGCCAAAACTATAAAACTTTTAGAAGCAAACAAAGAAAATATCTAACCTGGAGTTACACTCTGGCATAAAAAGCATGAATCATAAAATTAAATTGGACTTCTTCAACATTAAAATTTTTTTTACTTTGAAACTCAATATTAACAGAATGAATAGGCAAGCCATAGACTGGGAGAAATCCCAAACTGATATTTGATAGAGTACATATATTCAGACTATATTAAAAACTCTCACCATTTAATAGTAGGAAGACAAATAAACCGATTTAAGAATGGGCAAAATATTTGAACAGCTATTTCACCAAAGAGGCACATGAAAAATATGCTAAACATAATTAGTAACTATAAATCAAAACCACAAGGAGATGTCACAACACACTTATGAAAATGACTAAAATGAAAGATACTGACCCTTCCAAGTATTGGTAAGGACAGAGGGCAACTGGAGTTCTCATTCACTGCTGGCAGGGCTGCAAAATAGTACAGTCATTTTGGAAAACAGTTTGGTAATTTCTTATAAAATTACATAATTGGAGAAAGTATTTGCAAATGGAGCAACTGATAAAGGATTCATCTCCAAAATATACAAACAACTCATGCTACTCAATATCCAAAAAAAAAACAAGCCAATCAAAAAATGGGCAGAAGACCTAAATAAGCATTTCTCCAAAGGAGAAAAACAGAGAGTCAACAAACACATGAAAAGATGATCAACCTCACTAATTACTAGAAAAATGAAAATCAAAACTACAGTGAGGTATCACCTCACACTGGTCAGAATGGCCATCATCATTAAGTCTACAAATAATAAGTGCTGAAGATGGTATAGAGAAATGGGAACCCTCTTCCACTGTTAGTGGGAATGTAAATTGGCACAGCCATTATTGAGAACAGTATGGAGGTTCCTTAAAAATCTAAACGTATAAGTACCATGTGATCCAGCAATCACACTAATGGCATATACCCAGAGAAAACCATAATGCAAAAAGATACATGCATCCAGTGTTCATTACAGCCCTAATTACAATAGCCAGGACATGGAAGCAACTTAAATGTCCATCAACAGAAGAATGGATAAAGAAAGTATGGTACGTATATATAATGGAATATTACTCAGCCATAAAAAAGAATGAAACTGGGTCATTTGTGGAGATGTGGATAGACCTAGAGACTGTCACAGAGAGTGAAGAGGAAAACAAATATTGTATATTAACACATATTTGTGGAATCTGAAAAACTGGTATAGACAATCTTATCTACAAAGCAGAAATAGAAACACAGTTTTAGAGAACAAATGTATGGATACCAAGAGGGATAGGAGGAGCAGGATGAATTGAGAGATCTGGATTTACATATATACATTATTAACGTGTTGATGTGCTCAGTTGTGGTCAGCTCTTTGCAACCCCATTGGACGGTAGCCCGCCAGGTTCTTCTGTCCATGGAATTTTCCAGACAAGAATACTGGAGTGGGTGGCCATTTCCTTCTCCAATCTATTGATACTATGTATAAAATAGATAACTAATAAAACCTACTGTATAGCACAGAGAACTCTACTAAATGCCCTGTGGTGACCTAAATGGAAAGGAAATCCAAAAATAGGGGATATATGTAAACATATAGCTTATTCACTGAACTGTGAAGTAGAAAGTAACACAGCATTGTAAAGCAACTAAACTCCAATAAAAATTTTTAAAAAATGAAAAAATTAAATAAACACTCACAGTATGACCTATTGTAAGAGTAACACTCCTACTCCTAGGCATTTATCCAAAAGAAATGAAGACATATGCCCTTTTAAAGTCTTTTATGTTAATGTTTATAATAGCTTTCTCTGTACTATCCAAAAATTAGAAGCAACCTAAATGTCTATCATCCTGTAAATGAACACCAGGGTGCATCCACACAATGGAATTCTACTCAGCAATAGAAAGGAACAAACTATTGCCTCACACAACAGCATGAATGAATCCCCAAAACATTATGCTGTATAAGCATACAATGTGTGATCCAACTTGTAGAAGATTGCAGAAAAAGCCAAACTATAGTGACAGAAAGAAGGTCAGAGGTTGCCAGGGTTGTGGTTAGAGAAAGTGATTATGAAGGAGTATGAGGGATGTTTTGGGGTGATGCAAATGTTCTATGTTGTAATTATGATGATACTTATGTGACTATATATGTTTGTTAAATTGATTATGTTGTGTGCTTTAAGTTAGTGAATTTTATGGATCATAAAGCATACTTCGATAAAGCCGATTAAAATCTCTGAAATCCCTTAAAATCTATGGTTACAAATGTGAATTGGTAGATATGGAAACCACCGATTTCTGTGCTAGCCCTATTTCCTCTTTTGTGATCTGTCTGTGCACAGTTTTACTTTTTTTCACGCAACTATTAGTTTGCATGCCTACTTCTGCTGACAGTGGGTTCTTCAAGGCTGGAACTTTGTTTATTCGTGTTTGTATTCCCCTAGGACCTGGTCAGGGCCTAACACAGAGTATGTGCTTTGTAAATGTTCCATCCGTGCAATCAAAAAATATTTATTGCAACAAATGTTTAATGATCTTCAGTTCAATAATCACTAAAGAACTTGACCTACATTGCTGCTCTCCTCTTTTGGTCCGATGGGAGCCTGTTCCTTGCAGCTTCTGTTTTGTCTTGGTTAAAAGCTGAAAGAAGAAATTTTATTTTACTAAGACAAATCTAGTGCCTGTTCAAGAGGTTTTAGAAATATTAATTCAATCTTTAAAAAAGTCCTAGAGGGTAGGAAATATTATTCTTTCCATTTCAGAAGGGGTAACTGAAGAACAGGGATGTTAAGAACTTACTCCATTTGCACCTTGAGTAAGTGGGTTGGAGACAGGATTTGAATCCAGATTCAGGGTCCAGGGTCTAACCCAGGATGCTTGGGCATGGAGTGAACCCACATCAGTGAAGTGTGTCCTAGAGGAGCCCCTCCATGGGCATGCATCTGTGCTTCTTCCTGGCAGTGCCCACTGTGGTCACCCCCTTACCTCATCCTACTGCCTTCTGACTTTGTGGAACTTACAGTCCTCACCGTTCCTGCTCTCTGGCCTCTGGTCCTCCTTCTATGGTCCAGTTCTCTGAGAGTTTAGCCCCTCCAGGGATGACTGGGGTCTGAGCTTGGTATGTTCTCTGGCTTGGCCTCAGAACCCTGTCTAGGGGACTCGCCTCAATGGATGGGCACAGCCAACCTTCCACAGACTGGTCATCTTCCTTGGTCCATCCAGGAGTCTGGGGTCAGGCAGTTATGACTGTCCACTGAAGATCTGGAGCCTTATTACCTACTGCTCCTTAGGCCTGCTCTGGGGAGGGTGACAGCAGTCGCCCACAGGCTGGGTTGATACTGGGACTGTTGTCCCAGTGACCAGACTAGCATCTCCCTCCTCCTAATCACTTAGAACTCAGGGGATGGTGGGACTGTTCCCTTCAGCATTTGTGGATTTGAGGAGGCAGTTAAGAACCTGTCTGTGGGAGGATAATGCAATGTTCATGCTTTCCTTTTAACCAAAGCTTTAACATTCATTCAAAAGGAAACCCAGCTCCTTTCTCTCACTGCAAGCATTTGCCACCTCCCCACTGCCCAGTTCGGAGTGTTTGCATGTTTGGGAGTGAGTGGGTGTTGGAAGGAGGCTGAGAGTGTGGAGCTGACAATCTCACTGTGTAATAATGGAGTAGGCAGATTCAATGACGCCCAATTCAAATTAGTCATGAGTGAATGCAGCATCATCAGCTCTCCAGCACTGGGGAATTCCTCCCAGCTTAGCGAAGTTAAGTGTCACAAACAACAGCTAAGAGAGCATTGTGTGTTTCAAGTTGTGGGTGTGCTGATTTCTTAATTTTTTTCCTAGGAAAGGATTATAGAAACATAAAACAAAAATATTTCGACTTGAAAAATACTTCGTAATTGTATGTCATAAAATAATTAGGTCATGGCAAATTAGCACAAATGTTTACAGCAAAATTGCCATGTAAAACATTATCGGTAATACTATGCTAATTGCTGCAGAAGCAAAAGCTGATTATGTTTCGGCAGGATGAAAATTTGCCACGTCTGCATTTCTCTCTAGCTTCACCAGTTTTCCATGAGGGCACCAAGCCTGTGAATACCGTAGCGGCTGAACTGCCCGTCTGAGCCACTGAACGTGAAAAGGGATCTTTCTGAAGACGAACCTAAGATCATCACTATAAGAGAGAATTCCTGAAGGTATTCTCACCCTCTGGTGGAAAGTCAGCAAGGCTTGTACCCAGAAAGATCCAGTTTGGGGTGGAGCATGGAGGAGCATGGAAGGAGTACACAGTGTGTTCTGAAGGGCAGACGGGACATGAGATTGGGCTACAAAGAATCTCAGAGGGGAACCCCTGGACCAGCCTGTACAAGCATAACTAAAATAAATGCACACTCTGTTTCATCAGTTCTGGAAAGGGGCCTGGGATTCTGCGATCCTGGGAAATGCCAGTGCTACTGGTCTGTGGACTGCCTTTAAAGTAGTAAAACCTTAGAGGAAATCTTGCCTAAGGTTACCAGTTCAAATGTATATGGGGCCAGGTGGGCAGTGGAGCATGACGCTGATGAGAGGGAGAATTTGTGACGGGAGAACCTGAGATGGATTGGAGAGGGCAAGCTGGTCCATTAAGGGTATTCAAGAGCCATGGAAAGGAAGAGAGGAAAAGAGGAAGGAGGAAGGGAGACTAGGCAGGCACCACCCACTAGCTAAGCCTATTAGTCTGAGACTGGTTCTAATTCAAGCCAATTCTGAGAAGACAAGCCTGGGAGGGGCAGGAGGGACTGCCGCAGGCACATAGATGGCTCGTGGGCAGCCAGGGCCCAACTTTTCCCTCCTCCCTCCTGCCTTCTGCGATGGCCTCTGTGTTGAACCCTACGCCATGGGGAGACAAAGCCATCAACACTTAGGGAACACAGCTGTCTGTGTCCTGTGCCCTCAAGGGGGCCAAACCTTCTTGCTGCTTGTGCATCAGCACCTCAGCTTCACCCAGGAGGCTCCCATCACCCCTGTTGCCTTAACTGTGTTCATATCCATCCAGACAATGGGCAGAGGTCCACCCTATCTTGCTGGCTTCCATGAAGGGCCTTGAGCCACTTTCCTGTGGGCCTCAGCTTTTCATCTGTGAAATGGAACCACATGAAACACCAAGACAGCAGTGTCCTTCGGACCTCGTAGAGGTGATTCTGGTCACAGCCTCAGCAGCAGAGGCCCCCTCCCCACCACATTGTCTGGGTGGGGGAAGTTTCACTGTCTACTAGGGCAGGGCAATGGGTTAGATTTCGTGTTGAGGTTTCCCAGTCTTGCTTTAGCCAGTGTCTAGGGTTCTACATGGGGCTTCCCTGGGGGCTCAGTGGTAAAGAATGAACCTGTCAGTGCAGGAGATGTGGGCCTGATCCCTGGGTTGGGAAGATCCCCTAGAGAAGGAAATGGCAACCCACTCCAGTATTCTTGTCTGGGAAATCCCATGGACAGAGGAGCAGGTGGGCTATAAGTCCATGGGATTGCAAAGAGTCAGACACGACTGAGCAACTAAACAATAGCAGCAGGGTCCTATGTAACATCCCATGCCCCTTGATTTATCACCCCTCTCGAAAACTTGCCTTCAGGCTCCACAGGGCTCTATGTTTTAGTTTATAAGGCCAATTCATTCTCAACATAGGGTTACTCAAAATGGAGTGGTCAATCTGTGCCCAGCCACTGGGGTTGGGTCTCTATAGGAGTGAATACCCCGTCAATCTCACAACAATAGGAAATCCTCTTATTACCCTTATTCTACAGATGAGGAAACCAAGGCCTGGAGAGGTTAAGCAACTCATTGAAAATCACATAGACAGAACCAGGGCTGCAATCGAATTTGGGATCATGCCTGTGTCACCCTTAAAGTCTAGTGCTCCTTAATCCTTTCACCACAAGATGGCAAGGCCCACAGGAGCAGGAAGTGTTCTATGTTTGTGCTTTGGAAACCCAGTGTGCAGTATGGAGCCTGGCACTAAGGATTTGTTAATTTTGCACAAAACTTCTTTTCTTTTTTGACTGTGCCACGTGGTTTGTGGAATCTTAGTTTCCCGATTATGGATGGAACCTATGTCCCCTGCATTGGAAGCACAGAGCCCTAACCACTGGACCTCCAGAAAATTCCTTTGCAAGACTTCTTTTACACTGGGTTCTTTCTTTCTACAAAACTGACTTCTGACATCTTGCAAAGGGTAGGTCTCTGTGAGAAGAGATGTTTATTTTCCCAAGATCAGTGCTCTCAACAAAGCTATTGTTCAGAGTTTCCAGAACTGTTGAGGACTTTTGGAGCCAGGCTCCTGCCTACCACCTCCCCTCATTTTTGCATTTTGATCATAAGATTCACAAAATGTAGTTCAACTGCTTCACATTATTTCCTTCTGCTCAGAATCATAGCCCTCACGATTATGTTATTCTTTTTTATTATTTATTGTGTGCCCTGGGAAATTTTCATTTTAACCAAGACACTGGTTCAATTGCAAAATGGCAAAGAATGATTTGTAAGGAGATCAGTATTGGGAGCTTATTAAAATAAGAATTTAGGGGATGGTTTGGAAGTAGAAGAGGGAAATCTTTTGGGAGAGGATGTATTTCTGAGAGTTGAGAAGAAATTGTGGAATATGAGGAAGGGGAAATAAGGGGAGGGGAGTCAGAGACAGAAAGATAAGCAAGAAATAGAATTAATGGGAAAATAGGAGGTAAATGGTGGACATAAATGTGAGAAAGTCACAGAGAGGAAAATAAACAAAAGTCCTCAGAAATGAAAGATGATACATTTACCATCATTTGAAACAGAATGAAGATTGTCCCTGCTCCATCCTGTAGGCTCCCAGATGGGTTTAGGCTGTCAGCTGGGTTATTTGGATGTTTTCTTGAAAGCACTATTGAAAATCACAGCCCCAGGACGTGTCTTTGTTCTCACTGCACAAGTGCTGGGTAGACCAGGGACCCAGAGACGCCTGCAGCCGCCCTTCTGGAACTGGGGCCAGGAACTCACCTGCTCTGGAACCTGATCAGATGGCTCTAGAAAAAGAGCTGTATTGTATGGGCCTCACAGAGACCTCATCTGTCCCTCCAGGCCCCCACAATGTCAGTGGCACCTCCTGGAGTTGGGCCTGTGGCAGGTGGAGTCCCTTCTCTCTGAGATGTTCCTGCTTTCCTCCCTTGTTGTAGTCCTCAGGCCCCTCCCCACAGGGCCCTGGAGGCCTCCGCCGAGCATCTCACTGCTCTGGTGGGGATTAATGACTCACCCCTGCAGAGGCTTTCCCATCTGTGTGCTTAGAGAGAGATGTTCCACACACTGAGCGAAACAGCCTGTTTGCAAAGGCCTGGGCCATTTGGGGTCTGATAAGCATATCTGTGTTCAGAGGCCAAGGGTCAGGCTGTGGAGGCAACAGCTGACCACGTCCACCTCCCAATGCAGCCCGAGACAGCAGAAGGCAATTTGCTCTCCTCAGACCTCTTTTTCTGAAATGAGCACTAGAGCATTCTTGAATTCTTTGGCTTCCGTGGAGAAATGAATTCGGCAGTGAGGAGTCTTGGGAATTTGAGATGCACGTTCTTATTATGCCATTTAATGAGAGAATGCTGCCAAGCTGACTTCTCCTTGCTCTTTCTCTGGGTTGCTGTTTTCAGCACTTACTTACTGCCTTCTGAGCCTCAAATAACCACTTTTCTGACCCATGTATACACATGTGCACACAGGTGTGTGTATATACATGCATGTGCACACATCTGCTCCTCACAGCACACCCCCATCCTCCCTGGGTGTCTCATCAGTGGACTCTCGGTCCAGGAATAGTTTGGGCTCTGCTCCTGGGCAGGATAGCCTTCCCAAGAGTGTGCCCAGTTCTCAAAGCCTGAGCCTCTTCTTCCTGTGCTGATCCAGGGGAAGGTGATATGCATATTATTAACCTGTGGTAGAAAATACGATGGTCCCTCAAACATGTCCACAGCTGAATCCTCAGAATCTGTGCATATGTCACCTTCCATGGCAAAGGGGACATTGCAAGTGTGATTAAATTAAGGATCTTTTTTTTTTTTTTTAATATGGAACGCTTCATGAATTTCCATATCCTACTTGTGCAGGGGCCATGCTAATTTCTGTATCATTCCCATTTTGGTATATGTGCTGCTGAAGCAAGCATTAAATTAAGGATATTGAGATGGGGCAGTGAGCCTGAACCATCTGAATGGGTCCAATATAATCACAAGGATCATGATAGGAAGAAGCAGGAGGGTTGGGGGAGAGAAGATATAAAATGGGAGCAAAGGTGAGAGCAGTGCGTGGCCACAAGCCAAGGAATATGGGGGCCTCAAGAAGCTTGCAAAGGAAGGCAAGGATCCTCGTGTAGAGTCTCCAGAAGGAATGCAGAGCTGTGGACACCCTGATTTTAGTCCAGTAAGACCAACTTCAGAGTTCTGACCTCCAGAACCTTAGGATACTAAATTTGTACAACATTGCTCAGATCACGAACCCCTTATTGCCAAATTCAGACTTAAATTGAAGAAAGTGGAGAAAATCATTAGACCATTCAGGTATGATCTAAATCAAATCCCATATGACTATACAGTGGAAGTGAGAAATAGATTTAAAGGACTAGATCTGATAGACAGAATGTTAGATGAACTATGGATGGAGGTTCATGACATTGTACAAGAGAGGAATCAAGACCATCCCCAAGAAAAAGAAATACAAAAAAGCAAAATGGCTGTCTGGGGAGGCCTTACAAATAGCTGTGAAAAGATGGGAAGTGAAAAGCAAAGGGGAAAACGAAAGATATTCCCATCTGAATGCAGAGTTCCAAGGAATAGCAAAGAGAGATAAGAAAGCCTTCCTCAGTGATCAATGCAAAGAAATAGAGGAAAACAGTAGAATGGGAAAGACTAGAGATCTCTTCAAGAAAATTAGAGATACCAAGGGAACATTTCATGCAAATATGGGCTCAATAAAGGACAGAAATGATACGGACCTAATAGAAGCAGAAGATATTAAGAAGAGGTGACAAGAATACACAGAAGAACTGTACAAAAAAGATCTTCACGATCCAGATGATCACGATGGTGTGATCACTCACCTAGAGCCAGACATCCTGGAATGTGAAGTCAAGTGGGCCTTAGGAAGCATCACTACGAACAAAGCTAGCGGAGGTGATGGAATTCCAGTTGAGCTATTTCAAATCCTGAAAGATGACACTGTGAAAGTGCTGCACTCAATATGCCAGAAAATATGGAAAACTCAGCAGTGGCCACAGGACTGGAAAAGGTCAGTTTTCATTCCAATCCCAAAGAAAGGCAATGCCAAAGGATGCTCAAACTACCACACAATTGCACTCATCTTACACGCTAGCAAAGTAATGCTTAAAATTCTCCAAGCCAGGCTTCAGCAATACGTGAACTGTGAACTTCCAGATGTTCAAGCTGGTTTTAGAAAAGGCAGGGGAACCAGAGATCAAATTGCCAACATCCGCTGGATCATCGAAAAGCAAGAGAGTTCCAGAAAAATATCTACCTCTGCTTTATTGACTATGCCAAAGCCTTTGACTGTGTGGATCACAATAAACTGTGGAAAATTCTAAAAGAGATGGGAATACCAGACCACCTGACCTGCCTCTTGAGAAACCTGTATGCAGGTCAGAAAGCAACAGTTAGAAGTGGACATGGAACAACAGACTGGTCCCAAATAGGAAAAGGAGTACATCAAGGCTGTATATTGTCACCCTTCTTATTCAACTTATATGCAGAATACATCATGAGAAATGCTGGGCTGGAGGAAGCACAAGCTGGACTCAAGATTGCCAGGAGAAATATCAATAACCTTGGATATGCAGATGACAGCACCCTTATGGCAGAAAGTGAAGAAGAACTAAAGAGCCTCTTGATGAAAGTGAAAGAGAAGAGTGAAAAAGTTGGCTTAAAGCTCAACATTCAGAAAACTAAGATCATAGCATCCGATCGCATCACTTCATGGCAGATAGATGGGGAAACAGTGGAAACAGTGGCTGACTTTATTTTTCTGGGCTCCAAAATCACTGCAGATGGTGATTGCAGCCATGAAATTAAAAGACGCTTAGTCCTTGAAAGGGAAGTTATGACCAACCTAGACATCATATTAAAAAGCAGAGACATTACTTTGCCAACGAAGGTTCATCTAGTCAAGGCTATTGTTTTTCCAGTGATCATGTATGGATGTGAGTGTTAGACTGTAAAGAAAGCTGAGCACCCACGAATTGATGCTTCTGAACTGTGGTGTTGGAGAAGACTCTTGAGAGTCCCTTGGATTGCAAGGAGATCCAACCAGTCCACCCTAAAGGAGATCAGCCCTGGATGTTCATTGGAAGGACTGATGTTGAAGCTGAAACTCCAATACTTTGGCCACCTCACGCGACGAACTGACTCATTGGAAAAGACCCTGATGCTGGGAAAGATTGAGGGCAGGCGGTGAAGTGGACGACAGAGGATGAGATGGCTGGATGGCATCACCAACTCAATGGACATGGGTTTGGGTGGACTCTGGGAGTTGGTGATGAACAGGGAGGCCTGGTGTGCTGCGGTTCATGGTGTTGCAAAGAGTCAGACATGACTGAGTGACTGAACTGAACTGAAGCCACTAAGTTTTGGGGAATTAGTTACAGCAACAATAACAACTAGCACACACTAGTATAACTTAGGGCATGGTCTTCCTGACAGGAAAAGGGAAAAACTCTTCTGTCTTGGAGCTAGTACTAGGTGGCCTCTGTGTCTGGCATCTAGGCATCTAGGCAGCAGAGGGCAGGTAGATGCATCATGGGGCTCAATTATGCATCATGATGTTCTAAGAATTGGGGGCAGATTGCATGCCAGGCAGTAGGACTATGGCAGAAAGCAGAAGAAATTTCAAATTGAAAGTTTGCTGGATTCAGGATTCTGGGGAAACCAATTGTTACAGCCCTGAACTCAGAGACTGAGCAGACTGCCTGTGTGGGTGGGTCAAGGAAGGAACTGGTAGTGCAATCACCTGCTAGTGGCAGAAAACATGTCTGGGGCAGGCAGACTGGGAAGTGGCAAAAAAAAGAAAGAAGCTCTTTCAGACCTTCAATTTTTTCTCTGAAGTTTCCATGCTTGTCTGATGACCAAAGCCATCTGGGGTGCCTGATAAAAATACATTTGGGGTCCTGCCCTGGGGAGCTTCCAGGAGCTCAACTTTAGGTCTGTTCACAGTAACATTTTTTGCACTGGATGTGGTATCTTGTTCCCTTGGAAACCTATGCGCAGGGTTCCCAAGTCTTGTTCTGCCTAGATTTCCACTCTGCCTTCCAGTCACCCATTCCCACCCCAGGCCAGAATGCCCCATTGGGTGGCGTTCCAACTTGTCCAGGCTCCTCGTTCTCCATCTGAGGCTTGCCCAGCCTGCAATTCACTTCTGTGTCAGTTGCTGACCTGGCGAGGTCACAGCACAAAAGTGAGCACAGAGGGTATGGACAGCTCCTGTTTCTACAGATATACCATATTCTGATGACACAGACTCAGAACTTCAGCCCCTTTAATTCTTTCTGTTCCTTCCCCACCCTTTCAAACTGGACCCTAGAACTAGGGTAGCTGAACCATCCCACCTCCAACAGACAAGGACAACTGGGATTCTTGCACCACCCTCAACCTTCACTGTACAGGTAAAGACTCTTGTATTTACTACTATGAAAAATATCATCTAGCTAGCTATTTTATATATATGTATATATATATATATATATATATATATATATATATATGTTACTATCATTTGGGTTAGCCTTTTATGAGATATTTATTTGAGAAAAGGAAGATTTAAAAATTCCCCAAGTCAGGTTGCTCCTTTATTGTAAAACTCTCCCTTTGCCAGCTTGCCTCTTGGCAGGCCTTCAAACAAGGAGGGAAAGAGTGATTGCAAACTCAGCCCACCTTTCTGGCCCTGCATACTTTTAACAGTTGAGCAAACAAGCAGGAATAAGCTCAAAAGGCAGAGAGCAGAGGGCTGGAGAGTCCCAGGTTGCTCAAGCCGAGATAACAGAGTCGTCGGAAGGTGGCCCATGTGAATCTAATCCCCACACCATCTGTTTGCTGATTTTCCCCTCTGTCCTCCTCTTTGAGGCGCAAGACATTTTGAGCAGGTGGAATTCAGGGCCCTGCAGACAGGTGGCCCCGACCCTTCACGCCAGAGTTTTCAATTATGATGCCAGTCAATGGGAGAGAGAGGAGGGCGAAAATGAAAATGGAATATTTGGTTAGCGCTTTGACAAGCCATGAATCAAAACCAAGTGAAATTGCTCTGGGGTCTCCAGGCCTGTCAGACTCCCCCATCCATTCTGCTTGCCCCTCGGCAGTGTAATTCTGTGTGCAGCCAACACTATTCGCAGGAAAGCAGGTCTCCTGTGCCGCATCAGTGGGTTATTCCTCTGTGCTCTGCCAGGGTCGTGGTGGGTTGGTGAGGGGTGGAGGGGTGGGCAGTGGAGGTCAGAGGTCAGGTGCAGAGGGCTGAAGGAGGGGCAGTCAGCAGTGTGGCTGCTAAAGTGTGTCTGACCCAAGTCACAGGATTGGGATGCCTGCTTCCCTCTCAGGACTCTTCTCTGGGCTCATTGATTCCCTCACAAGTGACCATTCATTCTTATTTGAGGAGCTGTCTGTGCAGCTAGGGTCAAGGCCAAAAAGTGCTCTGGGTCAGCAGGAGAAAGGGAAACTCTACAAAGGAAGAGTGTCTTCTCCATTAGAAAGGGGGAACCATCTCTGCCTTCTCCTCTCCAGTAACAGCCCAGATTGATTTAATGCTCATCAGGGCGGAAGCAGAAAGCGCTGGACTGGGAATCCTTAAAAGGGGGAGTTTTGATGGAACATTGCAGTGAAGGAACTCTTGCTGAAGAGGTGGGGCTGACTTACCAGCAAATCCTTACTGACCCAAGGTCCTATGGTGCTATCCAGGGGGTGAAAAGTAAGTTTCTTCTTTTTTTCTTCTTGTCACTCATCTTTTGGCTTGGTAGGCATTTATTGAGCAGAGTGAGTATTATGAGGTGATTTTAGCTCTCGGGAGCCTCAGGTTTGGGGTGACTTGGACAGTGATGTGGACTAAAGGCTGCAGGGAGGTCAGCTCTGGGTTCAAGCAGGTCCTATGGGGAAAGCCTGGACCCCTATGTGGTCAGTGCCAATCAGGGCAATGTCAGACAGGGCTGCTGCTCACTGCTGTGCAGGTTGTCCTCTGCCAAGGGGCAAAGCTTGTGGGAGCACTAAGGTCCTGCTAACTTTTCACTCACCAAGTCATGTGTCTTGGCATGCCTGTGTCTATCCAGAATGTGAGCCTTCAGATTCACACAGAGGCATGAACGAGTCAGAGGAAGCCCTGTCATCAGATGGCAGAGAAGTCTGCTCCTGACTGGAGCAGTGAGTGATCAGGAGCCTCTGTAGCTACAGAACAAGGCAGGATTAGGTTCAGTGATGCCAGAACGGAGCCAACAGCAGCTGAGGTTGAGTTGAAAACTCAGAGTAGAAGGGCATTTTAAGAGGCCAATCAAGATCCAAACTGTCAGCAGTAACCAGAAGGTGAGGAAAAGCCAAAGGTCTGTCCTGGGTCCCGGTCGGTCTGTGACCAGTTTCTCTGGAAGGCCCAGAGTCAAGCCTGATGCCATTCACAAGTGTCTGCCTGGCTGCCACTCTATTTCTGTCTCAGTAGCGCCTACACCAGAGGTGGAGTGGGGAATTAGTGCAAGCCCAGGGGACTCAGGCCATGCTGGGGGCAGAACCAAAATCAGTGTTGGAAGTTTCTGGGTGATAGATCTTGGCTCAAGATAAGCTGCTATGAAAAAGTTGCTTTGGAGGTGGTGAGCCCTCTGTCACTGGAAGTGTTCAAGGCCCCATCAGGAAGCCTGCTGAGGGGATTCTGTATGCCAGGTAGAAGGTTGGGCAGGACATATTGAAGGTCCTCTTTCAGTCCCACATCATCTATGAGTTTGTGAGACTTCAATCAGCTGGCTTTCCTCCGTGTCAGAGAGAATGGATTGCACAGGAAGTTGAAATTAATGATTAGCACAGGCTTTTAGGTTTTTGTTGCATTTATTTTCCTCCCTCTTTCTGGCCCCCTCCCACATCCCGAGTGCCGAATCTATTCCATGGATGCTGCTGCTAAGTCGCTTCAGTCGTGTCCGACTCTGTGCGACCCCATAGACGGCAGCCCACCAGGCTCCGCCATCCCTGGGATTCTCCAGGCAAGAATACTGGAGTGGGTTTCCATTTCCTTCTCCAGTGCATGAAAGGGAAAAGTGAAAGTGAAGTCGCTCAGTCGTGTCCGACTCTCAGCGACCCCATGGACTGTAGCCTACCAGGCTCCTCCGTCCATGAGATTTTCCAGGCAAGAGTACTGGAGTGGGGTGCCATTGCCTTCTCCCTTTCCATGGATACCTGCTAGTAAATTGCCCAGACAGGAAGTTGGAAAGAAACTTGTGGACATTATTCAGACAGCTCCTGATCATCTCCCCTTTGGGTGTTTCTTAAGTGCAGCAGGATAGATGACAAGCTTGGCTGGGAGGGACATGAAATGTAGGGGCTAGCCACACTGGACATGGTGCAAGAAGGAAAGGGTCCCAGTGAAGGGCTTTTTCTATCATGTCTGCCAGACTCCAAAATGAGAGCAGAGTCCAGAACAGGCCCTACAAGCTGTGTCAGTAAAGAGTGTTTGTGGGATGTTTCTGTAAGTTCAGCATCCATTTCCCCTCCTGAGGTTGGATCCTGGTTTGCCTTTGGGGAACTGTTTTTCCACTCACTCCCAGGCCATGTAGTTTGGAAAGAGTGACACCCTCCTTCTTCCCCAGTATACCTTGAAAACCCAAATAATCCATGTGTTCCATCCCCATGACATCAGTTGATTCAGGGCTAGGTAGGTGACATCCATAAAGCCAATGAGGTGCAAATTTATGATTTCATTAGCAATATGAAAAAGTAGAAGCCCAATATTTATTAATGGGGATTATTAAAATGGAAGAATATAAGCCTGGAGCTTCCAAGAGGCACTGCAAAGAAAGAACATGCATAACAATGCAGCTAGCACAGGGGAAAGCAGAGCTAAAAGATTGAAAAAGAGCAAAGCCCCGGATCCAGCTTTTCCTGAAGATCTCTAGACTCATTTCTGGACTTTTCGATTACATAAGCATTAAAATCCTTACCCTATTTTTCTTCTTGAATCAGTATGAGTAGTGGTTCAATCCTTATCACCTGATAGCATCCTGGCTAATTCAGGAATGCGCCTGGGAAAGTCGCATCCCAGGCAGCCATGTTTTGAATCTTATTAAGTCAATGACACAGATGAACTTTGAGTTTGGGGCTTTTGAACTTGAGACCTAAAATGTACTCTGCAGAGTAGTGATCCGAAGAGATGATCTAGAATAAAGGAGGGTGTATACACAGGAGTTTGGGAAGTGATGTGTTCAAGGACATGCCCTTTGGCTCAGTTCAATCGCTGATGCAGGAGCATAAAGGTTTGGATATGGAGGAAATGCCATTGTGTTATTTTAACTTCAGAGGTCTCCATGGTATTGGCTGAGGCTGTTGTTGGGCCTGTGTCACTGAGTCATGACTCAGTTTCTCCCTCTGCCCAACCCACTCTGTCCTCTCTCTCCCAGGGCAGTTCCTTACTGAATGCTGCCTGATGACTCCATCACAGAGTCTGCTTCCCAAGTTGCCCAGCCTGGGTAGTATCCCACTGGGTCAGGTAGCCTTCCCAGCCCCTAAGCTTCCCTCTTATTTTGTACTCTGTACAAAACCCATCTCAACACTGTGAGTGGGTTGATTCAAGTGCTCTGCTTTGTTCGTTTTCCAAATGCCTAGTGCCTGGCACCAAGCCTGAGTATAGTGGGTACTCAACAGCTCAAGGCTGGGGATATGAGTGGATGTGTTACTACTCAGTGGGAGGAGCCATGGGGTTTTCAAAGACCTCTTAGCTTCTTTCTCATTTTTCTCTTATTGGAGGCAGTGATTCTGTGGGCAACAAGGTCAGGTCAGGGAGATAGCAGGCAGCAGTGATCTGAGAAGGACCAGGGCAGGAGCCTGAGAAGGCTGTTCTTCTAAAGAGAGTGACCCTGGCTCACCCCAGCATGGGGACAGAGGGACCCTAAAGCAGGAGCACTGTGGAGGGGAGAGGAATAAGTGCATCTAACTGTGCCACATCCCAGGCAGCTCGTTTAGTGGTGGGTAGTGGGCAGGAGTGGGCCTGGCTCTTGCAGGGGAGCCCCCAGTCCTGGTTTCTTGAGGCTGGATCATAGAGTGTCATCTCCTGGGGTGGCTTTCAGGGGCATTACCTGGTTCCACTATGCTATTCCCCATTTAAGAAGTCCTCTTTGTAGCTAGGAAGCCCAGAAAATCCTTTCAAGTGCCCTTCCCAGGAGACAGGGCTAGGACACAGGACCATTTCAAGTTCCTTTCCATCTCAGGATATGGATGCTTCTGGATGCATTTTTAAGTTAAGAGCATTTGAATATTTTTGCTTTATTGCTTCCAACAGTCCATAGATAAGCAGTGACAGATGCTGATAAGGATGAGATATGCATCAAAGATAATGGCTTGCAGGGTTGGGTCCTTCCCTTCCACCTGGAACACCAAGACTGGAGAACATCCTTCAGGAGCAATGTGCTCAACAACTGCAAAATGATGAACATTGATCATACTGCAACCCATTACATAATTCTTTATATTATTTAGTTATAATCCTTGGCCTGTCTGAATACATCTGTCAAACAGGCATGAAGCAAGGTGCCTTATGTACATAAGAACCTAAGAGCCTTAAACCTAAGAACTAAAACATGATGATAATGAAAATAATAAATATAATAACATCACCCCAGTTCTATTCAAAAGCTTTGCCCACATTCTCAACACAGCCCTATGAAATCAACATTATTATTTTGCCAGATGAAGGAACAAATGCTTGAGAAGTGAAATTGCTTCCTCACCACTGGTTAGTGGTAGAGACAGAGTAACTAGCTCCCCCTGGCCTCACGCCTGAGGCCTTCATCCTGCTCTAACTACTGTGGGTTAAAGCCGCAGAGGAAGGATGGAGACTGGTCCTGTCTACAAAGCTGGACTTAAGTGCTATGAGTGAGTTGTGCCATGAGTGATTTGTACCATGAGTGATTTGTACCATGAGTGAGTCCCAGCAGGCAAGGGACCACTTCAAACTCCACCCAGAGCCTTCTAGGGCAGGTGATGGCTGCAGGTCAGGAGAATGGATGTTGTGCTTGGTAAGGCCATTGTTTTCAGATTATAATTTCTTTTAGCAGTGGAATTCATTATTTTCCTCAAATTATAAAAGAACTCTGACTTGAAACAAACCAGGTTTATTTGAAATGAACTGATTCTTATATGTTCACATGTATAACATTTGAAACTAGCTATTAAGAAAAATGAAGTTTTTAGATCAACACAGCCTTCAAATTAAGCTTTTTTGACTAATATTTACAGCCTTAGAGTAGTCTTAGCATTCCACTTATGTCTGCATCTTGCTAGGCCATATAATATGGGAGAAATACTTGTGATTCACACAGGTAATAGTGGCATATATAAATTCCTGAAATCTGACTTCATGATATCAGTATTCTCTTAAATGCAACTCATCCAGAGGTTTGAAAGAGAAGTGGCAAGATATTTTTGTTCTAAAGTTGAATTACTCTCCATGTCTAAGAACTGTCCCTGTTCCTTAATTAGTAAATGTATAAGCTGGAGGAAGTTGATGAATGGGTTCTTCAGCTGATATAAAACCACAATTGTATTATAGAAAACACTTTTCAAGTTTATGTTCTAACATTATGAGATGTTTGGCAATATCATTAAAAAAGAAAAACTCATGCATCTTAGTACCTGTCTCTGTCACATAGTCACTTAAAATCTCAAAGTAGTCAAATTAATTTTCATTCATTCATTTATTCATCTATTCATGCATTCAGAAAAAATTTGTTGAGTGCCTACTATATTCTGGAGAGTAGTCTAGGCGCTCTGGATGTAGCCATGAACAGAACAAAGTCCCTTCCTTCCTGGAGTCTACATTTGGAGAGTGGGAGGGAAATGAGAATTGTGATAATAGACAATAAACTCACAAAAACTAAATACATTAGTGAGGCAGTGATACGCAATTTTAATAAAAGGGCAGTACTATTTAGGCTATCCTGAAAAGATGTTCAAGGAAGCAGAGTAAAAAGTACAATTGAAACATAAATGGTGAGAACATGAAACACAGAGTAGAGAGTAGAGAGTAGTCCATTTTTTTTTTAATGTTTAGTTTTCCCCAACAAATTGGCATAGATGTCCCATCTTACCTTACTGGTAAAATATATCAAAACTTTGGCACTTCCGTGATGTAATGACCTTGCCCCACTTCTGTTCATTTTTTTACAAAGAAGGTAAATATATTAATGAGATAATGCGGAAATTTAGAAATTTCCATATTCATAAGACAATAAGGAAAGTTTATTTTGAGGTCTACATGCATTAACTCAGTAGCACAGGTTACCCAAATTTGATATAAAACACACTGACTTTGTGTGTGTGTGTGTGTGTGTGTGTGTGCGCGCACGTGTGTGTGTGTGAAAGTCGCTCAGTCACGTCTGACTCTTTGTGACTCCATGGACTATAGAGTCCATGGAATTCTCCAGGCCACAATACTGGAGTGGGTAGCCTTTCCCTTCTCTAGGAGATCTTCCCAACCCAAGGATCGAACCCTGGTCTCCAGCTGAGCCACAAAGGAACTTTGTATGTTACTTTAATTTGTGTAGTTTTATAAAAATGCTTAAGATATGTTAAAGTGCAAAAGTGCACAAAATAATTGTGATGTTTTAAAATCATCCACTCTGGACTTTAAATTCCTGGGGAATAGTCTGAAAACCACAAGTACAGTGAGTACGGGGTGAGTGTTAAGATCAGACAGACCTGTCTTTGGTCTTGCCAAATCCGGTTTAAAATTTGACTCTGTAGTTGTAAGTTGGGTGGCCTAGGTTTGTGTCTAGGCCTCAGAGTCTTCACCTGTGAGGCAGAGAGAACTGACTTCCTACGTCTCCTGGATGCCTGAAGGATCAACACTCAATATATCAGTTCAGTTCAGTCGCTCAGTCATGTGCGACTCTTTGCAACCCCATGAACCACAGCATTCCAGGCCTCCCTATCCATCACCATCCCGGAGTCTATCCAAACCCATGTCCATTGAGTCGGTGACACCATCCAACCATCTCATCCTCTGTCGTCCCCTTCTCCTCCTGCCCTCAATCTTTCCTAGCATCAGGGTCTTTTCCAATGGGTCAGCTCTTAGCATCAGGTAGCCAAAGTATTGGAGTTTCAGCTTCAGCATCAGTCTTTCCAATGAACACTCAAGACATAGAAGAGTCCTTTTCTTCCCCCCAAAGCCCAGACTGGATCAGTTTTGGGGATGCCAGTTAGCAAACAGCAGGGCTCTGGCCAGAGGAATTGGTTTGTGCTGAGGCTCCAGTCTCTGGGGACAGAGGCCAGGGGCCAAGAGTCATTTGGAGGATGGGCAAGGGGTGGGAACAGGGATTTGGGTGCAGAAAGCAAACAAACTAGGGGCACAGTGACAGAAAGGGGCATGCTGTGGTCAGTGGCTTTTAGCAGTGAGTTAGAAGCCAAGGCATCTAACCTGAGGTATTTGGTCCAATATGTCAGGTGGGGCCAAGTGTGTCCAGGTGTTGCTGCTAATGAGCTAACAAGTCTCCAGCACCAGCTTCTAGAATGAGCTCTGAAATATGACTCCTGCTGCCACGCCCTCCCACCTCTCCAAGAGACTCTCCTAGAAGCAGCAGTGGCAGTGTGCACCAGGACCCAGGAGAAAGGAGCAGTGACTCCACAAAAGCCTAAGCCAGACTTGCCTGTGAGTGTACAGGAGTCTCCGGCAGAGGCGAGGGTCAGCGGTGGCGTGCTGCAGGGTCGGGGGCACTGAGTGCAGCAGTGTGTGCATGGAACCTTTTGAAGGAGGTCACCATTATCTTCATTACCTCCGCCATAGTTTGGCCTCAGTTCAAACAACAGGGAACACAGCCCTGCCTAGCAACAGAAAAGTGGATTAAAGATTTACTGAACACGGCCCCGCCCATCAGAACAAGACCCAGTTTCCCCCTCAGTCAGTCTCTCCCATCAGGAAGCTTCCATAAGCCTCTTATCCTTATCCATCACAGGGCAGACAGAATGAAAACCACATCACAGAAAACTAATCAAACTGATCACATGGACCACAGGCTTGTCTAACTCAGTGAAACTATGAGCCATGCTGTGTAGGACCACCCAAGACGGATGGGTCATGGTGGAGAGTTCTGACAAAACATGGTCCACTGGAGAAGGGAATGGCAAACCACTTCAGTATTCTTGCTTTGAGAACCCCATGAACAGTATGAAAATGCAAAAAGATAGGACTATGAAAGATGAACTCTCCAGATGGGTAGGTGCCCAATATGCTACTGGAGATCAGTGGAGAAATAACTCCAGAAAGAATGCAGAGCCAGAGCCAGAGCAAAAACAACGTCCATTTGTGGATGTGACTGGTGATGGAAGTAAAGTCCAATGCATTAAAGAACAATATTGCATAGGAACCTGAAATGTTAGGTCCATGAATCAAGGTAAATTGGAAGTGGTCAAACAGGAGATAGCAAGAGTGAACATTGACATTTTAGGGATCAGTGAACTAAAATGGACTGGAATGGGTGAATTTAACTCAGATGACCGTTATATCTACCACTGTGGGCAAGAATCCCTTAGAAGAAAAGGAGTAGCCTTCATAGTCAACAAAAGACTCTGAAATGCAGTACTTGGATGCAATCTCAAAAACGACAGAAGGAAGGATGTTTGTTTCCAAGGCAAACCATTCAGTATCACAGTAATCCAAGTCTATGCCCCAACCAGTAATGATGAAGAACATGAATGGTTCTATGAAGACCTACACAACTTTCTAAAACTAACACCCCAAAAAGACGTCCTTTTCATTATAGGGGACTGGAAATGCAAAAGTAGGAAGTCAAGAGACACCTGGAGTAACAGACCAATCTGGCCTTGGAGTACAAAATGAAGCAGGGCAAAGGCTAAAAAAGTTTTGCCAGGAGAATGCACTGGTCATAGTAAACACCCTATTCCAACAACACAAGAGAAGACTCTACAGATGGACATCACCAGATAGTCAATACAGAAATCAGATTGATTATATTCTTTGCAGCCCAAGATGGAGAAGCTCTATACAGTCAGCAAAAACAAGACTGGGAGTGGACTGTGGCTCAGATCATGAACTCCTTATTGCAAAATTCAGACCTAAATTGCAGAAAGAAAGTGAAACCACTAGACCATTCAGGTATGACCTAAATCAAATTCCTTATGATAATACAGTGAAAGAGACAAATAGATTCAAGGGATTAGACCTGAGAGATAGAGTGCCTGAAGAACTATGGATCGAGGTTCGCAATATTATACAGGAGGCAGTGATCAAGACCATCTTTAGGAAAAAATGCAAAAAAGCAAAATGGTTGTCTGAGGAGGCCTTACAAAAAGCTGAGAAAAGAAGAGAAGCTAAAGGCAAAGAAGAAAAGGAAAGATATACCCATCTGAATGCAGAGTTCCAAAGAATAGCAAGGAGAGATGAGAAAGCCTTCCTCAGTGATCAGTGCAAAGAAATAGAGGAAAACAATAAATGGGAAAGACTAGAGATCTCTTCAAGAAAATTAGAGATACCAAGGGAACATTTCTTTCAAAGATGGGCACAATAAAGGACAGAAATGGTATGGACCTAACAGAAGCAAAGATTTTTAGAATAGGTGGCAAGAATACACTGAAGAACTATACAAAAAAGATATTCATGACCCAGATAACCACAATGGTGTGATCATTCATCTAGAGCCAGACATCCTGGAATGCGAAGTCAAGTGGGCCTTAGGTAGCATCACTATGAACAAATCTAGTGGAGGTGATGGAATTCCAGTTGAGCTATTTCAAGTCCTAAAAGATGATGCTGTTAAAGTGCTGCACTCAATATGCCAGCAAATCTGGAAAACTCAGCAGTGACCACAAGACTGGAAAAGGTCAGTTTTCATTCCATTCCCAAAGAAAGGCAATGCCAAAGAATGTTCAAAGTACAGCACAGTTGCACTCATCTCACACACTAGCAAAGTAATGCTCAAAATTCTCCAAGAAAGTCTTCAACAGTACATGAACTTAGAATTTCCAGATGTTCAAACTGGATTTAAAAAAGGCAGAGGAACCAGAGAACAAATTGCCAACATTTACTGGATCATCAAAAAAGCAAGAGAGTTCCAGAAAAACACCTATTTCTGCTTATTGACTATGCCAAAGCCTTTGACTGTGTGGATCACAACAAACTGGAAAATTCTTAAAGTGATGGGACTACCAGACCACCTGACTTGCCTCCTGAGAAATCTGTTTGCAGGTCAAGAAGCAACAGTTAGAACTGGATATGGAACAACAGACTGGTTCCAAATAGGAAAAGGAGTACATCGAGACTGTATGTTGTCACCCTGCTTATTTAACTTATATGCAGAGTACATCATGTGAAATGCCAAGCTAGATGAAGCACCTGGAATCAAGATTGCCAGGAGAAATATTAGTAACATCAGATATGCGGATACCACCACTCTATGGCAGAAAGCAAAGAACTAAAGAGCCTCTTGATGAACGTGAAAGAGGAGAGCGAAAAACTTGGCTTAAAACTCAACATTCAGAACACTAAGATCACAGCATCAAGTCCCATCACTTCATCACAAATAGATGGGGAAACAATGGAAACAGTGGCAGACTTTATTTTTTTGAGCTCCAAAATCACTGCAGATGGTGACTGCAGCCATGAAATTAAAAGACGTTTGTTCTTTGGAAGAAAAGCTATGACCAACCTAGGCATCATATTAAAAAGCACAGACATTACTTTGCCAACAAATGTCGGTCTAGTCAAAGATATGATTTTTCCAGTAGTCATGTATGAATGTGAGAGTTGGACTATAAAGAAAGCTGAGCACCCAAGAATTGATGCTTTTGAACTGTGGTGTTGGAGAAGACTCTTGAGAGTCCCTTGGACTGCAAGGAGATAGAACCAGTCCATCCTAAAGGAGATCAGTCTTGAATACTCATTGGAAGGACTGATGCTGAAGCTGAAACTCCAATATTTTGGCCACCTGATGCTAAGAACATACTCATTGGAAAAGACCCTGATGCTGGGAAAGATTGAGGGCAGGAGGAGAAGGGGACGACAGAGGATGAGATGGTTGGATGGCATCAACGTCTCGATGGACATGAGTTTGAGTAAGCTCCAGGAGTTGGTGATGGACAGGGAAGCCTGGCATGCTGCAGTCCATGGGGTTGCAAACAGTTGGACACGACTGAGTGACTGAACTGAAGTAAACTAGAAGCGAAGAGGTTCCAGGTGGGTGGGAGGAATGGACTTTAGGGACAGAAAACTGAGCAGTAATGCATGGACTAAGGTAGTATGGTATCTTTTGGACTTGAGTGACCAGTCTCCTCTCAACAATTATCCCCAGGGTTCATCCTATCTCTAATTTGACTTGGCTAGTTGAAATTGGAACTAAGACGTGGTGGTCATATGTGCTGGCCCTGGTGGCTGAAGCTGGGTCCTGATGAGTCAGGAGAGATGACTGTGCACATCACTTCCCGTCTCTAGTTCAGTGATGGAACACTAGTAGCTTGCATTGTTTTTTTCTCTTTCGACTGTGTCGGGTCTTCACTGTGGCATGCAGGCTTTCTCTAGTTGCAGGATACTCTCTAGTTTCAATGCTTGGGCTTCTCATTGCAGTGGCTTCTCTTGTTGTGGAGAATGGGCTCTAGAGTGTGGGGCTCTGTAGTTGTGGTGTTCAGGCTTAGGTTCCCTTCAGCATGTGGGAACTTATTTCCTTGACCAGGGATCAAATCCACCTCCCCTGCATTGGTAGGTGGATTCTTAACCACTGGGCCCCCAGGGAAGTCTCCTCACATTGGTATCTTAAAGTCAGAGACAGTGGGAGCGTTTATCCCATGGAGCTTGGCAAAGGCTATGAACAGGGCTCTTCTTCTAGAGAGATGGTTATTAAACGCTGGATGCTGGGCTTGGAACTATATCATCTATTGACTTCATGCCTGTGATAAAAATTACATGTGAAATTCTCAATTTACAAACTACCCAAACATGGATGAGTTTACCCCAATACTTCCCCCAATGCCATCACCGACTCTCTTGCTCCTGCCTTCTCCAAGGAGCTAAAGAGAATCCACAGATTTAGGAGAGGAGGAGCTAGAACTCTGGAAGGAAGGCTGTTCTGCCTGCTGGGTGGGTTTCCTGGTCATTTTTTCTTCACGTTGACAAGCAGCCTGAAATCTCAGTGAAGTGAAGTGAAGTGAAGTTGCTCAGTCGTGTCTGACTTTTTGTGATCCCATGGACTGTAGCCTACCAGGCCCCTCCATCCATGGGATTTTCCAGGCAGTGGTACTGGAGTGGGTTGCCATTTCCTTAATGTACATTAAAGTAGAAAGAGCCAATTGATCATTTATTTATTAATGAGAATGTGTTTCCCAGGAGAGTGGAGGCAAGAAATTGGATAAATGGTATTAGAGCATGATCACAGAGGCAGGAGGTGCTGGAGTTGAGAGCAGATCTGCATGTGATTCCACCATCAGGGAGTGACTTAGAGGCCCCAGGAACCTGTGAGAAATAATTCTAAGGTACCAGAGGACTGAAGACAAAGCTACAACTTCTTACATTTCTTCTGGGGCTGGTTTTGCTCCTAGGGAAGAGCAAGAATTCTTTCATCATCCTTCTTCCCCTTCATTAGCTTGTGGTTCTGGCCCATGAGGTTCACAGATTAGATTAGAATTATTAGGACTCATGTCTAGATATTTGTGGGGAAATATATTCTAAGTTATAAATCAACATTCAGATGACATAGAGTTGACAACTGTCTTTAGTTCTATTTAGTTAATCAGTCAAGATATTTCTGAAGTTTCATGTAGCACAAGATGGGTTTACTCACCAATTCACATGACAATTTCAGAAATATTTTAATTTCTGATTCCTCCTCTGTGGGTAGAAACGTTTAGTCTGTTAAGATCCTTTGTACTCCAAGCATCCCTGTCAAATGGTTAATGATGTGAAAACAAGTACCTAAATATGCTAGGGTCACTTGGCATTTAAATAAACACTTTCATAGAGATTTATCATCCCACATGGCCAGAGAGAAGACCATGTTCATTCACATAGAGATTTTGTGGAAGAGAATATGGCCATGGTTGTAGATGGGTCCACAGGGGTTTTTGCAATGCTGTTGGCAATATTTGCCTGAAAGTTTTGGCTGCATAAAAAAGCTACTATAAAATTGGTGGCTTAAAACAATAACCATTTTTATGATATCTCATTTGGTGGGTTTAATATTCAGGCAGGATTTGACTGATTTATTCTTCTGTTCTCCATGACATAGACCGAGGTCACTCAGTGGTTCTCAGCTGGTGGGTTGTTATTCTGAAAAGTCTAAGACAACTTATATATCTGACATCTTGATGGGATAAATGTAATATTGTGATTTATAACAAATATATATTTGGTGTTTGTACTTGTTTCTGGCACAAAGCTCCTTAAATCATTGGAATTCCCCAAGTGTTAAGAGCAATAAAGATGTCTTTTGTTTAGTTAGCAAAGTAACTTTTGTTTTTTGTTTTAATAAATTTATTTATTTTAGTTGGGGGTTAATTACTTTACAATATTGTAATAGTTTTTGCCATACATTGACATGAGCAAGGTAACTTTTGGAAAGCACCTAGGTTACCTAAAGGTGGGTGCTGGTTGCCTGAGGACCCAACCATGTGATTAGATGGTAGGAACTTTCAGTTCCACTCAAAACCTACCCTCCAATTCCGGGTAAGGAAGAGGCTGGAGAGTGAATCAATTGTCAATTATTTAATCAATTATAGGTAATAAAACCTCCATAAAAAGCCCAAGGATGGGGTGTGGAGAGCTTCTTGGTTGGTTAAGAGGTGAAGATTCAAGGAGACTGGCAAGCTTATAGAGCATGGAAACTCTGTGCTTTTCCCTTGTATCTTACCCTAAGCATCTTGTCTACCTGGCTCTTCTTGAGTTATATTTGCATATAATAAACCAGTCATCTGGTAAGTAAAAATGTTTCTGAGTTCTGTGAGCTCATTAAATTAGTACTTAAGATTACTAAATCTTAGTAATTTAACAAAACCCAAGGAGTGGGTTAAGGAAATCTCCCACATATAGCCTATTGGTCAAAATCGTAGGTAACAAACTAGGTTTTCCATTGGCATTGGAAGTTGGGGTGTGTGTATGGGGAGTAGTCTTTTAGGACGGAGCCCTTATCCTGTGGGATCTGATGCTATTTCTAGGGAGGTTGTGTCAAAGTCGAGTTAAATTATAGAATTACTTGGTGGTGTGGAAAAGCTCCCATATATTGGAATTGGGTGCAGAATTAGAATACGTGAAAGCTGGGCTCAGCTGGGACTTTCTAAAGGAACACCTACTTATGGCCTTTTCAAGTGGTGGCCTCACAGTAATTGGATTTCTTCCATGGCAGATAGCTTCTCCCAGAGTAAATGTTGTGTGAGAACGAGGTAGAAGTTTCATGGTCTTTTCTGACTTTGTCGCAGAACTAAGCAGTATCATTCAATTCACTCAATTGATAGCAAGTGGGTCATCAGGACAGAACAGATTTAGGAGAGAACAATTAGAGTCCATCTCTTGATGGAGGTGTGGTATGGTGCCACTGTGGTAAAGCATGTAGTGTGGGAGCTAATGATATGACCATTCTTGGGGAAACCCATCTGCTGCACTGCATGGCCACCTTGACTGCCCTATTACACCACACAGTAGCCAAAGTCTTGATTGACAGCATTTTCTGTTGAATTAGCTAATTGATGCTGAGCTTTGTTCAGGGTGTGGATTAATTTCAGCTTGATCTTAATCCTTAACACTACTCTATATCATGAAATCCAAATTCTGGCTTTGCTGTACCCCCAACATGTTGTCAATCAACTTAAGACTTGTCATAAACATCCTAAAATATTAACATTAATTAAGTGATAAATATTTACCATTTATGCCTTTGAGGATTTCAACATTGTTACAGCTGCAATCAGACAAGCTATGACAGGGTATCAATCTCAACTCTCAAAAATAAAAGAAATCTGAGAATCACAGATGTGTACCCTAAGTACCATGAAAGGATAGAATTCAGAGGAATGATTTTTTTTTCAGGGGCTGGGGTGAGCATGTGGATAAGTTTCTCTAAATGGAACTAGTTATAGTTCTTTAATTGATTTTTTTTTTTTTTTTTTGCTAAGAATTGACCTCTTTTCTTTTGTGCTTAATGACTTCTGTGCAAGCTGTTGCCATTCTATTGTTTCTCTCCTACAAGCAGAGATCATGCTGTTCACGTGTATGTTGATGAGTGTGAACGCTGCTATCACTGGCTGACACTGCACTGCATGCCTTGCTCCTGGGGGTGGTTAATAAATCGTCTTTGATGATTTGCTGACATAACCTTTAGATCTGAAATTGCAGTTGTACTGGACTGTCAGGAAAAGCTCCTTTGTCATACATTGCATGGGTTTATTAGAAAACACATACTACTCTGGTTTTGGAGTCTTTCTGGTGTATTTAAATAATTTCTTGAGCACTTGAATTGTTCCTATGGTCTTGACTAAGCTTTTTCCCTTTTAAAATTGACTTCAAGTTGTTTGAAATCTCAAAGAAGAATAGATTGAACATTTAAATACCTGGTTCATTTAGATAATCATTTGTCTCTTTTTTGGGTAAATATAAATCTTTTACAAATTTCCTTCCAAAATCTGCCAAATATAGTACTTCTCTAAAAAGTACAGATTTTTGTAATGAAATGACTCTTTGTGCCCCAAAAGTATAAATTTGGTAGTATTCTGACATTTCTTTGTTCTTACTACCCTCATGTTGCCTCTTGATTAGAGCCAGGGTGGGTTTATATGGGAACCATCCTAAGGATGACACTTGAGTGCCTATTTCCTGATTGGTTCAGTCAGATTTGGAAGATGAGCTAGCGGAATATTTTTCAGTCCAGTACAGCTGGGAAACATTAGTAAGCACTTATCCACCAAGAGAACACTGTGAACTTAGGTCCTAAGGGAAGAAGGCTTTCAGGTCAAAAGGGACAGGCAGAGTGTATTCATACTCAAAAAGCTTCTCTTTCCCCAGCTTTCAGTTCAGTTCAGTTCAGTCTCCCAGTCGTGTCTGACTCTTTGCGACCCCATGAATCGCAGCACGCCAGGCCTCTCTGTCCATCACCAACTCCTGGAGTTTACCCAAACCCATATCCATCAAGTTGGTGATGCCATCCAACCATCTCATCCTCTGTCTTCCCCTTCTCCTCCTGCCCCCAATCCTTCCCAGCATTAGGGTCTTTTCCAATGAGTCAACTCTTCGCATGAGGTGGCCAAAGTATTGGAGTTTCAGCTTCAACATCAGTCCTTCCAATGATTGAGATATAATTGACATATAACATAATGTATTTTCAAGGTGTATAGGGTGTTGCTTTGATATACGTATATATTGTGAAATGATTACCACAATAAAGTTAGCTATTAATAAAACTTCCATCACCTCACATAATTACCTTTTTTTCTCCTGCAGTGAGAACTTCTCAAATGACCCTGAACCCAGGATATCCAAGGGAAGATCTCTTTCAGTTGTCCCTGTCAGATAAAACTGCTGCTGCTGCTAAGTCACTTCAGTCGTGTCCAACTCTGTGCGACCCCATAGACGGCAGCCTACCAGGCTCCGCCGTCCCTGGGATTCTCCAGGCAAGAACACTGGAGTGGGTTGCCATTTCCTTCTCCAATGCATGAAAGTGAAGTTTCTCAGTCATGTCCGACTCTTCACGACCCCATGGACTGCAGCCTACCAGGCTCCTCTGTCCGTGGGATTTTCCAGGCAAGAGTACTGGAGTGGGTTGCCATTGCCTGAGGTTCTCTTAAACAGCAAAGCAACAGCAAAACACTGGTGTGAGGTTTGTCTCCTAAGTCATGCACGGATCCTGGGACTCTTCTAACTGATAGGGTTTCTTCTTTATGGTCAAGTGGAGAAGGGGTGGAAGTTGTACAGCTTGGTTCTGTAACTTGTGGTCCATCTCTGTAGGTATGTAGTAGGACTTGCCACATGTGTTGGATTCTAACCACATTCTTTTCGAAAAATTTCCTTTGTTCAGACTTCATGATTTACTCCTTTTCTGATATGCTCTCTGTGTGTGTAAATCCTCTCAAAAACATTTTCAAATGGGCTAAGTTGTAAAGAAGAAAATTGTGGTCTTTGTTAGTGTTTATGGTTTTAGTGATATTAAGTATGGGAGAAAATGAGAGGGGTGAATTAGGAGGTGTAGGAAGAGTGGGGTTAACTACAGCTCAGCAGGATTAATTCCTAGGTGGTATGGCACATGGCTGCAGAGTGATGAAATTTCAGGCCTAGTTGATCTGCATATTGGGCACTCCAAGGACAGGAGATTTACCTCTGTGTGGTAGTCATTGAGTTGCTTGGGTGAAAGTAAGAAATCTTCTTCTCATTTTCACTTTTATTCATTTCTTTTTATTTTTAAATAGTACCTATTGCATAAATATTAGCAGATATAGATAAGAAAAGGGCAAAACTCTATAACCCCAGTTCTTACATATCACTTTGAGTAGAATCTTCACTTGAGTAGAAACTTCTTTTTCCTTTCTACAAGTTATTTTTCCTTGAATTCCATATTGCCTCCTGCTTTAGTTTGCTTGTATTTGCCCAGAATGTTTGTCCATCCCTCTATTTATTTCATTTTTTTATGATAATAGCAATATCAGTCGCGCCAAATAAAAAAAAATCTACACTGTACAGGCTATGAAGTGAAAGAAAAAAACACTTTTCCTTCCCACCTCTGATCCCAACATTATATTTTGAAGAAAAAGATTTGAGTTTAAAAAAAAAATTAGTTCTTAGTCTATAATTCTGAATAATAGACTTGGTTCTATTTCTTGATTTGTCAATGTTAAGTGACTTATTAACTTTAAGCATATTTATTGATTCCTCATGATGAAAAATAATAAATTTCACTCAGTTTTTACTCTTCTGTTGCTCCCTTTCTATTTCCACTTTTTTTGTACTTTGTTTATTTCTTCTAGCTGATACTTTACAAACACTTAAATAATGTACCTCTATCTGTTACTTCTTCATTAATCTATTTAGACAGTGATCAATGCAAAAAAAAAAAAAAGGAAAACAATAGAATGGGAAAGACTAGAGGTCTCTTCAAGAAAATTGGAGATACCAAGGGAACATTTCATGCAAAGATGGGCTCGATAAAGGACAGAAATTGTAGGGACCTAACAGAAGCAGAAGATATTAAGAAGAGGTGGCAAGAATACACAGAAGAACTGTACAAAAAAGATCTTCATGACCCAGATAATCACGATGGTGTGATCACTCACCTAGAGCCAGACATCCTGGAATGTGAAGTCAAGTGGGCCTTAGGAAGCCTCACTATGAACAAAGCTAGTGGAGGTGATGGAATTCCAGTTGAGCTATTTCAAATCCTGAAGGATGACGCTGTGAAAGTGCTGCACTCAATATGCCAGCAAATCTGGAAAACTCAGCAGTGGCCACAGGACTGGAAAAGGTCACTTTTCATTCCAATCCCAAAGAAAGGCAATGCCAAAGAATGCTCAAACTGCCGCACAAATGCACTCATCTCACATGCTAGTAAAATAATGCTCAAAATTATCCAAGCCAGGCTTCAGCAATACGTGGACCGTGAACTTCCAGATGTTCAAGCTGGTTTTAGAAAAGGCAGAGGAACCAGAGATCAAATTGCCAACATCCGCTGGATCATCGAAAAAGCAAGAGAGTTCCAGAAAAATATCTACCTCTGCTTTATTGACTATGCCAAAGCATTTGACTGTGTGGATCACAATAAACTGTGGAAAATTCTGAAAGAGATGGGAATACCAGACCACCTGACCTGCCTCTTGAGAAACCTGTATACAGGTCAGGAAGCAACAGTTAGCAGTGGACATGGAACAACAGACTGGTTCCAAATAGGAAAAGGAGTACGTCAAGGCTGTATATTGTCACCCTGCTTGTTTATCTTATATGCAGAGTACATCATGAGAAATGCTGGGCTGGAGGAAGCACAAGCTGGACCCAAGATTGCCAGGAGAAACATCAATAACCTTGGATATGCAGATGACAGCACCCTTATGGCAGAAAGTGAAGAAGAACTAAAGAGCCTCTTGATGAAAGTGAAAGAGAAGAGTGAAAAAGTTGGCTTAAAACTCAGCATTCAGAAAACTAAGATCACGGCATCCTATCCCATCACTTCATGGCAGATAGATGGGGCAACAGTGGAAACAATAGCTGAGTTTATTTTTCTGGGCTCCAAAATCACTGTAGATGGTGATTGCAGTCATGAAATTAAAAGACGCTTACTCCTTGGAAGGAAAGTTATGACCAACCTAGAGCATATTAAAAAGCAGAGACATTACTTTGTCAACAAAGGTCCGTCTAGTCAAGGCTATGGTTTTTCCAGTGGTCATGTATGGATGTAAGAGTTGGAGTATAAAGAAAGCTAAGCACAGAAGAATTGATGCTTTTGAACTGTGGTGTTGGAGAAGACTCTTGAGAGTCCCTTGGACTGCAAGGAGATCCAACCAGTCCATCCTAAAGGAGATCAGTCCTGGGTGTTCATTGGAAGGACTGATGTTGAAGCTGAAACTCCAATACTGTGGCCACCTGATGTGAAGAGCTGACTCATTTGAGATGACCCTGATTCTGAGAAAGATTGATAGCAGGAGGAGAAGGGGACGATATAGGATGAGATGGTTGGATGGCATCATCGACTCGAGGGACATGGGTTTTGTTGGACTCTTGGAGTTGGTGATGGACCAGGAGGCCTGGCGTGCTGTGATTCATGGGGTAGCAAAGAGTCGGATACGACTGAGCGACTGAACTGACTGACTGACTGACTGACTTGACTCTTAACAATAGAATATGAGGAAGTTAATGCCCCTTGATTTCTTCCCCCTCTTCTCTGCTTCAGTTCTCTACTACTATTGTTGTACTACTATTTTTACATTGTTACGTTTTCTGGCATAGGAGTAATTAAGCCTTTCACATTTTGTTTAGGTGGATTCCTAAATTCAAACATCCTAAAATTCTCTTTGTTATTTATTAAACGTATTGGCTGATAGGTATACTATTGTTGTTGTTGTTTAGTTGCTAAGTCATGTCCCACTCTGCAACCCCATGGACTGTAGCCCACCAGACCCCTCTGTCTATTAGATTTCCCAGACAAGAATACTGGAATTGGTTGCCATTACTTTCTTGAGGGGATCTTCCTGACTCAGGAATCAAACCTGAGTCTCCTGCATTGGGAGGCGGATTCTTTACCACTGAGCCACCAGGGAAGGCCATACTGTTCACTTTGGAGTCATTTAATGAGACTGTATGCATGGAGAAAGAGAAGTAATTTTCTTCAAACCTGTACCTCTCAAAGGAGAATGTTGCAAGTGCCAAGGTCAAATAGATCCTCAAAACTATATCACAGAATTTCTTTATACTTAACTTTGTCATTTCATATATAGATTTTTCTTTATTCTGAAATTTCTCTTTTCTTTTCTTATTGATAGAAATGTTTTTAAACAAGAGTAACAGAACGGCACTGAAGCATGTAAATTATCATATGTGAAACGAATCGCCAGTCCAGGTTTGATGCATGATACAGGGTGCTCCGGGCTGGTGCACTGGGATGACCCAGAGGGATGGGATGGGGAGGGAGGTGGGAGAAGGGTTCTGGATGGGGAACACATGTACACCCGTGGCAGATTCATGTCAATGTATGGCAAAACCAATATAATATTGTAGAGTAAACAAAAACAAAATCAAACAAACAAACAGAAAAACTTAAAAAAAAAAAAAGAGCAAAAGCACACCTTGAACACAGTTTTGGAGTGGTAAATAAGTGCTTTCTAAGACTATTGCACAGAGATCACTCTTCTTTCTTGTCACTGCACTCTATGAGTTTTGTTTGTTTCTTTACTTTTTTCTTTTATAAATTAACATGTAGTAAAATGGCTTCCTTTCCTTTCCTTTTCTCTTTTGGTGTACAATTTTATACTTTTTAATGCATGTATGAATTTGTATAACATCCACCACAATCAAGATGGAAAACAGTTTTCTTGCCCCCAAAACTCTCTGTATTGCTCCTTTGTAGCCTACACTGGCAACTATGGATCTCCATTTAACCGCAGCTGCCATTTAACACTTTTAGTGTTTATGAATGCAGCTGCTATAAAAATTTGTGTATGGATTTTTGTGTAAATGTTAAGTTGTCATTTATCTAAGTTAAATATCAGAGTGGGTTTTGTGTATCATATGATGTTTTAGTTTAACTTTATAAGAAACTGCCAAAGTGTTTTCTAAAGTGTTGTACCATTGCATCGCCACCAGCAGTGTATGAGAGTTGATTCATATTCTTGCCAGCATATGGCATTGTTAATTTTAATATTATTAGTTTTAGATATACTGATAAGTATAGAGTAATATCTCACTGTCATTTTAAGTGGCATCTCCCTAAATAGCTAATGATGTTGAACTTCTTTTCATGTGCTCTTTGCCAGTCATGTCTTCTTGATGAACTAACTGTTGGTTCAAGTATTTTGTTTATATACTTTTTCCAGTTTTTTCCTTATTGCTGAGTTTGGAGAGATCTTTATATAGTTTGGATATGCCAATATTTTCTGTCTGTAGTTTGTTTTTTATTCTCTTAAAAGTATTTTTTACAGAGAAAAGGTTTTTAATGTTTATGAAGGCTAATTTATCTTTTTAAAAAACATTATTTTTTTTTAGCAGAAAAGAACTCTTTGACTAAATCCAACTCATGAACTTGACATGATTCTCCATTTATTTATATCAAATTTGATTTCTTCCATCAATGTTTTACTGTTTTTAATATATAGATTCTGTACATGGTTTGCTGGATTTAAATCGACTAAGCTACATAATTAACCCATTCAAAGTATACTATTTGCTGGATTTTAGTATATTCACAAAATTGTGCAAATATCAACACAATTTAAGGTTATTACATTTTCATCACCCTAGGCAGTAACTCTTCATTTTGCCTACCCCACTCCTAAGTCAGAGAAAAGCATTAATTTGAATTTTTGCATCCTCTGGAATTTTAGTGTAAACAGGCTAAGTGTAGTCTTTCCTCTGGTTTCTTGGCTTAGCATAAATTTTCTTTTTTAAAAAATTAATTTATTTATTTTAATTGGAGGCTAATTACTTTACAATATTGTAGTGGTTTTTTTTTTTTTTTTTTTACCATACATTGACATGAATCAGCCAAGGGTGTGCATGTGTTCTCCATCCTGAACCCCTTCCCACCTCCCTCCCCATCCCATCCCTCAGGGTCATCCCAGTGCACCAGCACTGATCACTCTGTCTCATGCATTGAACCTGGACTGGAGATCTATTTCACATATGATAATATACATGTTTCAATGTTATTCTCTCAAATCATCCCACCTTCACCTTCTCCCACAGAATCCAAAAGTCTGTTCTTTATATCTATGTCTCTTTTGCTGTCTCGCATATAGGGTCATCGTTGCCATCTTTCTAAATTCCATATATATGCTTTAATATACTGTATTGACATCTTTTTTCTGACTTACTTAACTCTGTAAAATAGGCTCCAGTTTGATCCACCTCATTAGAACTGATTCAAATGCATTCTTTTTAATAGCTGTGCAATATTCCATTGTGTATATGTGCCACAGCTTTCTTATCCATTCATCTGCCAATGGACATCTAGGTTGCTTCCATGTCCTGGCCATTGTAAACAGTGATGTGATGAACATTGGGGTACACGTGTCTCTTTCAATTCTGGTTTCCTTGGTGTGTATGCCCAGCAGTGGGATTGCTGGGTCATACAGCAGTTGTATTTTCAGTTTTTTTAAAAGGAATCTCCACACTGTTCTCCATAGTGGCTGTACTAGTTTGCATTCCCACCAACAGTGTAAGAGGGTTCCCTTTTCTCTGCATCCTCTCTGGCATTTATTGTTTGCAGACTTTTTGATAGCAGCCATTCTGACTGGCATGAGATGGTACTTCATTGTGGTTTTGATTTGCATTTCTCTGATATTGAGTGATGTTGAGCATCTTTTCATGTGTTTGTTAGCCATCTGTATGTCTTCTCTGGAGAAATGTCTGTTTAGTTCTTTGGCCCATTTTTTGATTGAGTCATTTATTTTTCTGGAATTGATCTGCAGGAGCTGCTTGTATATTCTTGAGATTAATTCTCTGTCAGTTGAATCGTTTGCTATTACTTTCTCCCATTCTGAAGTCTCAAGGTCTTTTCACCTTGCTTATAGTTTCCTTCATTGTGCAAAAGCTTTTATGTTTAATTAGGTCCCATTTGTTTGTTTTTGCTTTTATTTCCATTACTCTGGGAGGTGGGTCATAGAGGATCCTGCTGTGATTTACGTTAGAGAGTGTTTTGCCTATGTTTCCCTCTATGAGTTTTATAGTTTCTGATCTTACATTTAGATCGTTAATCCATTTTGAGTTTGTTTTTGTGTATGGTGTTAGAAAATGTTCTAGTTTCATTCTTTTACAAGTGGTTGACCAGTTTTCCCACCACTACTTATTAAAGAGATTATCTTTTCTCCATTGTGTATTCTTGCCTCCTTTGTCACAGATAAGCTGTCCATAGGTGTGTGGATTTATCTCTGGGCTTTCTACTTTGTTCCATTTATCTATATTTCTGTCTTTGTGCCAACACCGTACTGTCTTGATGACTGTAGCTTTGTAGTATAGCCTGAAGTCAGGCAGGTTGATTCCTCCAGTTCCATTCTTTCTCAAGATTGCTTTGACTATTCGAGGGTTTTTGTATTTCCATACAAACTGTGAAATTTTTTGCTCTAGTTCTGTGAAAACTGCCTTTGGTAGCATGATAGGGATTGTATTTAATCTATAGATTGCTTTGGGTAGTATACTCATTCTCACTATATTGATTCTTCCAGTCCATGAATATGGTATACTTTTTCATCTATTTGTGTTATCTTTGATTTCTTTCATCAGTGTTTTATAGTTTTCTATATATAAGGTCTTTTGTTTCTGTAGGTAGACTTATTCCTAAGTATTTTATTCTTTTCATTGCAATGGTGAATGGAATTGTTTCCTTAATTTCTCTTTCTGTTTTCTCATTGTTAGTGTAAAGGAATGCAAGGGATTTCTCTGTGTTAATTTTGTATCCTGCAACTTTCCTATATTCATTGATTAGCTCTAATAATTTTCTGGTGGAGTCTTTAGGGTTTTCTATGTAGAGGATCATGTCATCTGCAAACAGTGAGAGTTTTACTTCTTCTTTTACAATCTGGATTCTTTTTATTTCTTTTTCTTCTCTAATTGCTGTGGCTAAAACTTCCAAAACTATGTTGAATAGTGGTGGTGAGAGTGGGCACCCTTGTCTTGTTCCTGACTTTAGGGGAAATGCTTTCAATGTTTCACCATTAAGGATAATGTTTGCTGTGAGTTTATCATATATGGTTTTTATTATGTTGAGGTATGTTCTTTCTATGCCTGCTTTCTGGAGGGTTTTTATCATAAATGGATGGTGAATTTTGTCAAAGGCTTTCTCTGAATCTATTGAGATAATCATACGGTTTTTATCTTTCAATTTGTTAATGTGGTGTATCACATTGATTGATTTGCGAATATTGAAGAATCCTTTCATCCCTGGAATAAAGCCCACTTGGTCATGATGTATGATCTTTTTTATATGTTGTTGGATTCTGTTTGCTAGAATTTTGTTAAGGATTTTTGCATCTATGTTCATCAGTGATACTGGCCTGTAATTTTCTTTTTTTGTGGCATCTTTAGTTTTGGTAGTAGGGTGATGGTGGCCTCATAGAATGAGTTTGGAAGTTGGCCTTCCTCGGAAATTTTCTGGAAGAGTCTGAGTAGCATAGGTGTTAGCTCTTCTTTAAGTTTTTGGTAGAATTCAACTGTGAAGCAGTTTGGTGTTGGGCTTTGGTTTGCTGGAAGATTTCTGACTATACTTTCGATTTCAGTGCTTGTGATGGGTCTGTTAAGATTTTCTATTTCTTCCTGGTTCAGTTTTGGTAAGTTATACTTCTCTAAGAATTTGTCCATTTCTTCCAAGTTGTCCATTTTATTGGCATATAGTTGCTGATAGTAGTCTCTTATGATCCCTTGTATTTCTGTATTGTCTATTGTGATCTCTCCATTTTCATTTCTAATTCTGTGAATTTAATTCTTCTCCTTTTTTTCTTGATGAGTCTGGCTAATGGTTTGTCTATTTTGTTTATCTTCTCAAAGAACCAGCTTTTAGCTTTGTTGATTTTTGCTATGGTCTGCTTTGTTTCTTTTTCATTTGTTTCTGCCATAATTTTTATGATTTCTTTCTTTCTACTAACCCTGGAGTTCTTCATTTCTTCCTTTTCTAGTTGCTTTAGGTGTAGAGTTAGGTTATTTATTTGACTTTTCTCTTGTCTCTAGAGGTAAAATTGTATTGCTATGAACCTTCCCCTTAGCACTGCTTTTACTGAGTCCCATAGTTTTTGGGTTGTTGTGTTTTCATTTTCATTAGTTTCTATGCATATTTTGATTTCTTCTGTGATTTGTTGGTTATTCAGAAGCATGTTGTTTAGCCTCCATATGTTTGTATTTTAATAGTTTTTTTCCTGTAGTTGACATCTCTGCTTACCACATTGTGATCAGAAAAGATGCTTGGAATGATTTCAATTTTTTTGAATTTACCAAGGTTAGATTTATGGCCTAGGATGTTATCTATCCTGGAGAAGGTTCCGTGTGCACTTGATAAAAAGGTGAAATTCATTTTTTGGGGGTGAAATGTCCTATAGATATCAATTAGGTCTAACTAGTCCTTTGTATCATTTAAAGTTTGTGTTTCCTTGCTAATTTTCTGTTCAGCATAGGTGTGAATGTGGCATTAAAGTCTCCCACTATTATTGTGTTACTATTAATTTCCCCTTTCATACTTGTTAGCATTTGCCTTATATATTGCAGTGCTCCTATATTGGGTGCATATATGTTTACAATTGTTACATCTTCTTCTTGGATTGACCCTTTGATCATTATGTAGAGTCCTTCTTTGTCTCTTTTCATGGCCTTTATTTCAAAGTCTATTTTATCTGATATGAGTATTGCTACTCCTGCTTTCTTTTGGTCTCCATTTGCATGAAATGTCTTTTTCCAGCCCTTCACTTTCAGTCTGCATGTGTCCCTTGGTTTGAGGTGGGTCTCTTATAGACAGCATATATAGAGGTCTTGTTTTTGTATCCATTCAGCCAGTCTTTGTCTTTTGGTTGGGGCATTCAACCCATTTACATTTAAGATAATTATTGACAAGCATGATCCCATTGCCATTTACATTGTTGTTTTGGGTTTGAGTTTATAAACCTTTTCTGTGTTTCCTGTCTAGAGAAGATCCTTTAGCATTTGTTGAAGAGCTGGTTTGGTGGTGCTGAATTCTCTCAGCTTTTGCTTGTCTGTAAAGCTTTTGATTTCTCCTTCATATTTGATGAGATCCTTTCTGGGTATCCTAATCTGGGTTGTAGGTTTTTCTCTTTCATGACGCTAAGTATGTCCTGCCATTTCCTTCTGGCCTGAAGAGCTTCTATTGAAAGACCAGCTGTTATCCTTATGGGAATCCCCTTGGGTATTATTTGTTGTTTTTCTCTTGCTGCTTTTAATATTTGTTCTTTGTGTTTGAAATTCGTTAATTTGATTAATATGTGTCTTGGGGTGTTTTGCCTTTGGTTTATCCTTTTGGGGACTCTCTGGGTTTCTTGGACTTGGGTGGCTATTTCCTTCCCGATTTTAGGGAATTTTTCAACTATTATCTCAAGTATTTTCTCATAGCCTTTCTTTTTGTCTTCTTCTTCTCTTATGATTCAAATGTTGGGGTGTTTAACATTGTCCTAGAGGTCTCTGAGGTGGTCCTCATTTCTTTTATTTCTCTTTTCTTTTTCCCTCTCTGCTTCATTTATTTCCCCATTCTATCTTCCACCTCACTTATCGTATCTTCTTTCTCAGTATTCTACTGTTGGTTCCCTCCAGAGTGCTTTTGATCTCAGTTATTGCATTATTCATTATTGATTGGCTCTTTTTTATTTCTTCCAGATCCTTGTTAAACTTTTCTTGAATCTTCTCAATCCTTGTCTCCAGATTATTTATCGTAACTCCATTTTGTTTTCAAGATTTTGGATCATTTTTACTATCATTATTCTGAATTCTTTTTCAGGTAGACTCCCTATTTCCTCTTCTTTTGTTTGATTTGGTGGGCTTTTATCATGTTCATTTACCTGCTGAATATTTCTCTGCCTTTTCATCTTGTTTAGATTGCTGTGTTTGGGGTGGCCTTTCTGTATGCTGGAAGTTTGTGGCTCCTCTTTATTGTGGAAGTTCCCTGTGGGTGGGGTTGGATGAGTGGCTTGTCAAGGTTTCCTGGTTAGGGTAGCTTGCATCGGTGTTCTGGTGGGTGAAGCTGGATCTCTTTTCTCTGGAGTGCAACGAAGTGTCCATTAGTGAGTTTTGAGGTGTCTGTGGGTTTGGTGTGACTTTTGGCCGCCTGTATTTTAATGTTTAGTGTTATGTTCCTGCATTGTTGGAGAATTAGCTTGGTATATCTAGCTCTGAAACTTGTTAGCTCTTGGGTGGAGCTTGATTTCAGTGTAGATATGGAGGCTTTTGGATGAGCTCTTGTCGAACAATGTTCCCAGGAGTTAGGAGTTTTCTGGTGTTCTTAAGTTTTGGATTTAAGCCTCCTGTCTCTGGCTTTTAGCCTTATTCTTACAGTAGCCTCAAGACTTCTCCATCCATACAGCACCAATGATAAAACATCTAGGTTAATGGTTAAAAGCTTCTCCACAGGGAGGAACACCCAGAGAGGTTCACAGAGTTACGTAGAGAAGAGAAGAGGGGGGAGGGAGATAGAGGTGACCAGAAGGAGAAGAGGGAGAATCAAAAGGGAAGAGGGCAATCTAGCCAGTAGTCAATTCCCTATGTGCTCTCCACAGTCTGGAACACTCAGAGAGGTTCATTGAGTTACATAGAGAAGAGAAGAGGGAGGAAGGAGATAGAGGTGAACAGAAGGAAGACGGGGAGTCAAAAGGAGAGAGACAGATCTAGGCAGTAATCAGTTCCCTAAGTGTTCTCCACAGCCCAGAACACCCAAAGAGATTCACAGAGTTGGGCAGAGAAGAGAAGGGGGAGGGAGGAGATAGAGGTGACCTGGGGGAGAGAAAGGAGAGTCAAAAAGGGAGAGAGCAATCAAGCCAGTAATCACACTCCTATGTAAAAAATGGGTACTGAATATTAGATTATTAAAGGTACAAAATTGATAACAAATACCAAAAAGCAAAGATTAAATATCTAGAGTAGAGGTTAGACTCTCAAACATTTAAATATTAAATTAAATTTAATATTAATAAATATTAATATAATAAATCTTAAATTAAATATTAAACAATATTAAAAAGGACAAAACAAAACCACAAAAATTATAAAATATATATATATATGAAATTTTCTTTAAAAATAGGGTCTTTTTTTTTCAAGGTAATGCTGCTGCTGCTGCTAAGTCGCTTCAGTTGTGTCCAACTCTGTGCGACCCCATAGACGGCAGCCCCCCAGGCTCCCCCCGTCCCTGGGATTCTTCAGGCAAGACCACTGGAGTGGGTTGCCATTTCCTTCTCCAATGTATAAAAGTGAAAAGTGAAAGTGAATTTGCTGTCGTGTCTGACTCTTAGCGACCCCATGGACTGCAGCCTACCAGGCTCCTCCGTTCATGGGATTTTCCAGGCAAGAGTACTGGAGTGGGTTGCCATTGCCTTCTCCGTTGCAAGGTAATAGTAGGTTTTAAAAGAGAAAATTAAAGGAGTAATAAAAAACGTAAAAATAAAAATATTAAAAAACGATAATAGTAAAATAAATCTAGAAATTTCTCTGGAGCTGTTGAGGGCAGTGTGGGGTCAGTTCAGTTTCAGATAGTTCCTTGTTCCAGCTTATACTTCTTCTCAAGGTCTATAGGCCCCTTCCAATGTAGTCAATGCTAACTACAGGGTTTTAATCTGTTGCACCTGTCACTTCTAAAGCGGTTCCCTCTTCTTTGTTTATTTTGGCTTCTTCTGTTTGCAAGTCTATTCAGTGTCTAATTTCTGCCCTGACACAAGGAGGCGAAGGTGGTCATTTATTTAGGCTCACTTGTTCATTTGTGCTGCGGGGAGGGAGGAGCACTGCAAACTAATATCACTGGTGTGTGTGGGGAGCACTCGCAGTGTCAGGGCCACACTGTGTTTGCTCCTGCTCACGGAGTGTGTGCTTTCCTGGTCTACACTGCTCAGGCTCTAGATTGCTCTGCAGGGGAACTGTCTAAAGCTGGCCCTGGGTTGCGTGCACTTACCAGGTCTAAGCTGCTCAGGTTCAGGTTCTCAGGTACTCCACAAAGGCACAGATTCAGTTGGGGCTGCGTTTTGTGCCCTACCCAGGTCCGAGCAGCTCAGGCGAGCAGCTGATTGGCGAGTGCACTATCCCAAGTGTGTGGTGCATCTTATCACTTCCTTTATCCCAGACACTCAGTTTCCTGGTTATGCTGTGAGAGTGCTGTCTCAGGTGTGCCATTTGTCTCCTCTGGGGAGCTGATCTCTGACTGTGACCCTCCTGGTGGATGTCAACTGTCCAGGATCCCAGGAAGACTTGGTTAGCAACTGGGAGCCTGCTCACAGTTTGCTGGAAGTTGCCGTCTCTGGGGCTGAGATTGCTTCTCGCCTTCAGGCTCTGGCTATCTCCCGCCTGCCTCTCTGCCTCTGGCGAGGGGAGGGGCTGGTCGCAGCTGGCTAGCTCTCCTCTGGTATTCGCTCAATCCTTTGTTCTATGAGCTAGCTGGCTGTGCCTTAGGTTGGGCTTTTCATGGGAAAGTTCTCTCTCTCTCTGTCTCTCTCTTTTTTTTGTCTCTCTCTGGCTATCCCACAGTTTGGGTTGCTATCTCACGTTAGCTCCCTCGGATTGTCCTCAGAGCATTCAGGTCCTGTCCTTACGCTGAGCATGTAACCTGCACTTCCCTGTTCAGCCCCCACTTGCTGCTGGCCGACATGAGCGTTTAGGCTACTTCTCCACTGAGAGTTACAGTTAGGCGCATGATCTGTGGGTTGTTTTGTTTTGTTTTCCTCTCAGTTATGTTGCCCTCTGAGATTACAAAATTCTCCACAGACCCACCGGTTGAGAGGGTTTCTTGGTGTTTGGAAACTTCTCCTCCTTCACAACTCCCTCCCCAGGACAAGTCTCTCTTCCTAACTCTCTTGTCTCTCTTTTTATCTTTTATATTTTGTCCTACCTCCTTTTGAAGAGAATGGGCTGCCTTTCTGGGTGCCTGGTGTCCTCTGCCAGTGTTTAGAAGTTTTTCTGTGGAATTAGCTCAGCGTTCAAATGATCTTGTGATGAATTTGTGGGGGAGAAAGTGGTCTCCCCATCCTATTCCTCCGCCATCTTAGGACCACCCCACAGCGTAAATTTTCAAGTTATGTCCATATTATTGCATGCCTCAACTTTTTTTCTTGTGTGTGTGTTATGTTGCTTCAGTCGTGTCCAACTCTTTGCGACCCCATGGACTGTAGCCTGCCAGGCTCCTCTCTCGATGGTATTCTCCAGGCAAGAATACTGGAGTGGGTTGCCATTTCCTTCTCCAAACATTTTTTCTTATTGTCAGGTAATTATTCCCTTTTATGGATATATCACATTTCATTTATTCATTTATCAGTTGATGGATGCACGAGTTATTTCACATATGGCCATTATGAAAAATGCTGCTAAAATTAGTATACAAGTTTTGTGCAAACATAGTTTCTTTTGTCTTGGGCATATATCTAGGAGTTAAATTGCTGGGAGATATGGGAAGTCTGTTTAGCAATTTGAAAAACTGTCAACCTGTTTTCCAAACTACAGCATGGTTTTGCATTCCTACCACTAGTATATGAGGCTTTCTATTTATTCATGTCCCTGACAACACTTATATTTGACTTTTGATTCTAGCTGTCCTAGTGGGTGTGAAGTGGTATCTCATTGTGGTTTTGATTTCCATTTCACTGATGACTAATGATGTTGGGCATCTTTTCATGTGCTTATTGGCCATGTGGTTTTTTCTTCATTTTATTAATGTGATGTGTTTCACTGATTGATTTTCATGTGTTGAACAGACCTTGCATTCCTGGGGTAATTCCCTTTTGATTATGATATGTATTCTTTTGTATATATTGTTGGATTCAATTTGCTAGTGTTTTGTTGAGGATTTTTGCATTTATATTTATAAAGGATATTGGTCTATAGATTTCTTTTGTGATATCTTTTGTCTTGTTTAATACCAGGATGGTATTAATCTAAAAGAATAAGTTGGAAAATGTGTCCTACATGTCCATTTTTTGGATTAATCTGTGAAAAGTTGGTACACGTTATGCCTTAAAAATTTGGTTAATTTGTCATTGAAGCTGTCTGAGACTGGGCTTATTTTATGCCTAGCTTTTAAATTACTAATTCAACCTCCTTACTTTTTATAGGTCTAGTCAGAGTTCCTTTTTTGTTGTTGTTGAGTCAGTTTTGATCTTCCTAGTTATTTGTCCATTTCATTTAAGTTATTGAATTTGTTGGCACACCATTATTCAAAGTATTCCCTCACAGTCTGTTGTGTTTCTCTCTTTAATTCTTGATTTTAGTAACTGCGTCTTCTCTATTGTTTCTTAGTAAGTCTAGTAAAATTTGCCAATATTGTTGATTGTTTCAAAGAATCAGCTTTTGGTTTTATTGTTTTTCTCTGATTTCTATTTTCTACTTTATTAATTTCTTCTTAAATCTTAATTATTTCTTTCTTTTGTTGGCTTTGGGTTTACTTTACTCCTTTTTTTCTAGGTCCTAAAAGTAGAAAGTTAGATATTGACTTGATGTCTTTCTACCTTTTTAATATAGGTATTTACAGATGTGAATTTCATTCTGTGCACTGCTTTAGCTATATATCTTAAAATTTTGAATGTTCTTTTCTTTTGTTGTCACATATATCAAGGTATTTTCTTTTTAAAATAATTTTTAATGTGGACCATTTTTTAAGTCTTTATTGAATTCGTTAAAATATTGCTTCTGCTTTATATCTTGCTTTTTGGCTGTGAGGCATGTGGGATCTTAGCTCCCTGATCAGAGACTGAACCCATACCTTCTGCACTGGAAGGTGAAATCTTAACCACTGGACCACCAGGGAAATCCCTATCAAGATATTTTCTAATTTCCCTTGCAATTTATTTTTTGACCCATTGGTGATTTAGGTGGATATTGTTTAATTTACACATAATTGTGAATTTCACAAATTTCCTTCTATAGTTATTTTTTACTTTAATTCTATTATGGTTGGAGGAAATATTTTGTTTGATTTTACTTCTTTTAAATTCATTCGAGACTTGTTTTATGGCTTCATATGGTCTAATCTGGAGAATGTTCCTGTGTACTTGAGAAGAATGTCTGTTCTACTGTTAGTTGGTAAAATATTCTACAGATGTCTGTTAATATAGTTGATTTATAGTATTGTTCACATCTTCTACTTCCTTCTTGATCTTCTACCTGCTTGTTCTACCTATTAGTGAAAGTATGGCATTGAAGTCTCCGACTATTATTATTGAGTTGTCTGTTTGTACTTACAATTCTGTCAGTTTTTGCTTCATATATTTTGGGGCTGTTGATAAGTGCTATATGGCTCTTTTTAGTTAGTGCTTTATTTTTCCTGATTTGTTTTCAATATTTGTTATGTTTTTAATCATTTAAATCATACTCAGTACATCATTCCCATACCTTATTTGTATTATCTGATGTTTTTCAACTTCTAACCCTACTGTTCCTAATATCTACTAATCTCATGAAGCTGAATAGTTTCCTCACATGTTATACAATTTTTAAAATTATAATTTTTATAGTTTTCCATTGTAAGCATATGTTAATTTGTGGGAAACTTTTACAACCTGAAGCTTTGTCTCTCCAAATAGATTTTTCTTTTACATCTGTCAGATGCTCTAAGGGTATCACCAAGTTGAGACATTATTTTATGTATATTTGTGATGTGACAATGTCCTGGAGAAAACTTAAATTTGATGCGTAATGCTGAGTAGGCATAGGCCCATAAATAGTGCTTTTTTTCCCATTGAGAGGACAGACAAGACAAGAAAACTTTCTCTTTATCCTGTGCTCTTGGGTTAATGTTTTCTAGTCTACTTTTTTTGGGGAATGTGGAGCCTTTCTAGGAACCTGGTTTTTTAATACAGAAGTCTCAGTTCTGTTCCTATCATAAGGAGGATCAAGACCTAATTTCATTTCACTATGAGTTCATTAAAACCTAAATCCCTTAGTTATAGAGACCAAAAACCAGGCCTAGGGCTGCTACAGAATTTGCTAAGGTCCTTACCTCTTTTGATTTTAGTTTTCCCTTTGTTTTTGACATGTGGAAATTTCCTTCCTTAGGACCATGGCTATGCATATAATAAAATGTTTATAATAGTTTAACCAGAATCTGTAGAGAGTATTCAGGCTATCTAGTTCATACAATTGCCAAAAATAAAAGTCAAGTCATTTTCTTTTTATTTTTTGAAAATAAAATTGTTTTAATATATAAATTCAAATTAGCATGAGAGAAATAGAAAAATACTTCATCACTACATTAGTAATTGCTGCAGGCAAGGTCAACTGTTGCATACCTACTGATGACTATCTACCTAGAGCCAGAGGGACCTACCGATATATCCTTTGCTGACAAGCAATAGACTCATTTTCCCTTCTAAGTAGCCTCCACTGCAAACTCATGACTCTTGTGAAGCGGGCCAAGTATCACCTTTTTTTCCTTGATAGAAAGTAAAATATTTATATTCTCTCATCGCCAACAAAAAGTTGAGTGTGATTATAGACACAGCCAAGGTTATTTTCTTATTCTTATCAGAGCAATATTCATACTTAGCTCTTAATCGAAAATTTCTGTCCCATCTGTGAACAAGATGCCATTCATGACAATGGCACAAGATACTTCTTTGGTGGTTATGGAGGTGGGCCTCATGATCCAGGTAGTGTAGGTCCATGAATATAATACAGAGCTATTTCCCAAAAAGCTGGATATGATCACTGCTGATTGGAATGCTAGAGTATATGTCTGAAGAGACACTGAGGATCAGTCTGCTCCATAGCCATTGACTTCAGGAAATTCAGATGTAAGACACAGTGTGTCTTCCTGAGGAAATGCCCATTGTAGACAAAGGCCACCATCAACAGAGCCTGGCACTAGTCAGTGATATTTTTGAATGTCACCAGGATCTGGTCAGAGCCATAGTTTCCCAGGCAACAGGCGAAGCTAAAGTTCTATTTGAAGGCTTTGTCCCACAGTGCTCTACTCAGCTGAGATGGTTCTCTCAGCAAGATCAAGGATTCTAGAACTCCTATGAGGAATCCTCTGTCTGGGACCAGCAATGATATATAAGGCTGATTGATGAGTAAGATGTTAACACTGTACAGTGAATGGATACCTTTTTCAGGCTAAATATATTCCTTCTATTCCATATTTCTAACAATTCCCTCCCACTCCTTGTTTTGGTTGTTGAAGCTTGCTGAATTTTATCAAATGTTTTATCTTGTGTTGAGATGACCTTGTGGCCAAACTTTCCTTTATTTTCTTATCAAATGTGCATTCCTGGAGTAAAATCAACCTGATCATAATGTCATTATCTTTTCAATACAGTTCTGTAATAGTGTTATTAATACTTTGTTTAGTTTGCATCTAAGTTTGTGAGTGATATTGGTAAAGAGTGATAGAGATTTTCTTTCTTGGACTGTCCTAGTCTGGATTTGATGTTAAGCTTTTACTAGTCTCATAAAAAACGAGTTACGAAAAACCATTTTCTGAAAAAGTTGTGTGTGCATATATACATACCTAATCTTACCAGAGGTTTGTCAGTTGTATTTGTCTTTTCAAAATACCAGTTTTTGAGTTTACTGAAAGTATCTATTGCTTCTCTCTTTTCCATTGTATGCATTCTACTCACATGTTTGTTATTTCCTTTCTTTTGGCTTTTCCCAGCTTATCCTGCTGTTCTTTTTCTGATATCTTAAATGGATATTTAGCTCATTTGCTTTCAATATATCTTCTTTTCTAATATCTGTATTTAAGACCTCTTCCTGTCAGTACTGCATTGGAAGCACTCCTAAAGTCTAACGTGTGATATTTTTTTGATACTGATCCAATAGTTGCTGAGAGACTTACTATTAAATGTCCCATAATTTTAATGTCTTTACTAATTTAACCCATGATTCTGCCCTATTTTGCTTTTAATTCAGTTCAGTCGCTCAATCGTGTCCGACTCTTTGCGACCCCATGAATCACAGCATACCAGGCCTACCTGTCCATCACCAACTCCCGGAGTTTATCCAAACCCATGTCCATCGAGCCGGTGATGCGATCCAGCCATCTCATCCTCTGTCATCCCCTTCTCCTCCTGCCCCCAATACCTCCCAGCATTATGATCTTTTCCAATGAGTCAACTCTTCGCATGAGGTGGCCAAAGTATTGGAGTTTCAGCTTCAACATCAGTCCTTCTAATGAACACCCAGGACTGATCTCCTTTAGGATGGACTGGTTGGATCTTCTTGCAGTCCAAGGGACTCTCAAGAGTCTTCTCCAACACCACAGTTCAAAAGCATCAATTCTGCGGTGCTCAGCTTTCTTCACCTTCACACTCTCACATCCATACATGACCACTGGTAAAACCATAGCCTTGACTAGACAGACTTTTGTTGGCAAAGTAATGTCTCTGCTTTTAAATATGCTGTCTAGGTTGGCCATAACCTTCCTCCCAAGGAGTAAGCATCTTTTAACTTCATGGCTGCAGTCACCATCAGCAGTGATTTTGGAGCCCAAAAAAATCAAGTCTGACACTGTTTCCACTGTTTCCCCATCTATTTCCCATGAAGTGATGGGACCAGATGCCATGATCTTAGTTTACTGAACGTTGAGCTTTAAGCCAACTTTTTCACTCTCCTCTTTCACCTTCATCAAGAGGCTCTTAAGTTCTTCACTTTCTGCCATAAGGGTGGTGTCATCTGCATATCTGAGGTTATTTCTCGCGGCAATCTTGATTCAAGCTTGTGTTTCTTCCAGCCCAGCGTTTCTCATGATGTACTCTGCATATAAGTGAAATAAGCAGGGTGACAATATACAGCCTTGACGTACTCCTTTTCCTATTTGGAACCAGTCTGTTGTTCCACGTCCACTTCTAACTGTTGCTTCCTGACCGATATACAGGTTTATCAAGAGACAGGTCAGATGGTCTGGTATTCCCATCTCTTTCAGAATTTTCCACAGTTTATTGTGATCCACACAGTCAAAGCCTTTGGCATAGTCAATAAAGCAGAAATAGATGTTTTTCTGGAACTCTCTTGCTTTTTCGATGATCCAGCAGATGTTGGCAATTTGATCTCTGGTTCCTCTGCCTTTTCTAAAACCAGTTTGAACATCTGGAACTTCACGGTTCACGTATTGCTGAAGCCTGGCTTGGAGAATTTTGAGCATTACTTTACTAGCATGTGAGATGAGTGCAGTTGTGTGGTAGTTTGAGCATTCTTTGGCATTGCTTTTCTTTGGGATTGGAATGAAAACTGACCTTTTCCAGTCCTGTGGCCCCTGCTGAGTTTTCCAAATGTGCTGGCATATTGAGTGCAGCACTTTCACAGCATCATCTTTCAGGATTTGAAATAGCTCAACTGAAATTCCATCACCTCCACTACCTTTGTTCATAGGGATGCTTTCTAAGGCCCACTTGACTTCACATTCCAGGATGTCTGGCTCTAGGTGAGTGATCACACCATCGTGATCATCTGGGTCTTGAAGATCTTTTTTGTACAGTTCTTCTGTGTATTCTTGCCACCTCTTCTTAATATCGTCTGCTTCTCTTAGGTCCCTACCATTTCTGTCCTTTATCGAGCCTATCTTTGCATGAAATATTTCTTTGGTATCTCTAATTTTCTTGAAGAGATCTCTAGTCTTTCCCAATCTGTTTTTTTCCTCTATCTCTTTGCATTGATCACTGAGGAAGGCTTTCGTATCTCTCTTTGCTATTCCTTGGAACTCTGCATTCAGATGGGAATATCTTTCCTTTCTACTTTGCTTTTCAGTTCTCTTCTCTTCCCAGCTATCTGTAAGGCCTCCTCGGACAGCCATTTTGCTTTTTTACATTTCTTTTCCATGCGGATGGTCTTGATCCCTGTCTCCTGTACAATGTCACGAACCTCTGTCCATAGTTCATCAGGCACTCTGTCTACCAGATCTAGTCCCTTTGTCACTTCCAGTGTATACTCATAAGGGATTTGATCTAGGTCATACCTGAATGGACTAGTGGTTTTCCCTACTTTCTTCAGTTTAAGTCTGAATTTGGCAATAAGCAGTTCATGATCTGAGCCACAGTCTGCTCCCAGTCTTGTTTTTGCTGACTGTATAGAGCTTCTCCATCTTTGGCTGCGAAGAAATATAATCAATCTCATTTCGGAGTTGACCATCTGGTGATGTCCACGTGTAGAGTCTTCTCTTATGTTGTTGGAAGAGGGTGTTTGCTATGACCAGTGCGTTCTCTTGGCAAAACTCGATTAGCCTTTGCCCTGCTTCATTCTGTACTCCAAGGCCAAATTTGCCTGTTATGCCAGGTGTTTCTTGACTTCCTACTTTTGCATTCCAGTCCCCTATAATGAAAAGGACATCTTTTTTGGGTGTTAGTTCTAGAAGGTCTTGTAGGTCTTCATAGAACTGTTCAACTTCAGCTTCTTTGGCATTACTGGTGGGGGCATAGATTTGGATTCCTGTGATATTGAATGATTTGCCTTGGAAACGAACAGAGATCATTCTATCGTTTTTGAGATTGCATCCAAGTAGTGCCTTTCGAACTCTTTTGTTGACCATGATGGCTACTCCATTTCTTCTAAGGGATTCTTGCCCACAGTAGTAGATATAATGGTCATCTGAGTTAAATTCACCCATTCCAGTCCATCTTAGTTCGCTGATTCCTAGAATGTCGACGTTCACTCTTGCCATCTCCTGTTTGACCACTTCCAATTTGCCTTGATTCATGGACCTAACATTCCAGGTTCCTATGCAATATTGCTCTTACAGCATTGGACTTTGCGTCTGTCACCAGTCACATCCACAGCTGGGTATCATTTTTGCTTTGGCTCCATCCCATCATTCTTTCTGGAGTTATTTCTCTACTCATCTCCAGTAGTGTATTCGGCACTTACTGACCTGGGGAGTTCATCTTTCAGTGTCCTATCTTTTTGCCTTTTCATACTGTTCATGGGGTTCTCAAGGCAAGAATACTGAAGTGGTTTTCCATGCCCTTCTCCAGTGAACCACATTCTGTCAGACCTCTCCACCATGATCCATCCGTCTTGGGTGACCCCACACGGCATGGCTTAGTTTCATTGAGATAGACAAGGCTGTGGTCCGTGTGATCAGATTAGCTCGTTTTCTGTAATTTTAGTTTCAGCGTGTCTGCCCTCTCATGCCCTCTCGCAACACTTACCGTCTTACTTGGGTTTCTCTTACCTTGGACGTGGCGTATTTCTTCACAGCTGCTAGTGTTAAATATTGTCAGAAACATAAGACCAATCATCCTTTTATTTTAAATTTCCTATGTTATTTTGTTTCAGGTAGGTCTCATTAAATAGGAGTCATTTGCATTTTGTTTACCAAACAAATTTGAGATGCCTTAATAGATGAGCTTGAAGTGAAGAAGAACTAAAGAGCTCCTTGATGAAAGTGAAAGAGGAGAGTGAAAAAGTTGGCTTAAAGCTCAACGTTCAGAAAACTAAGATCATGGCAACTGGTCCCATCACTTCATGGCAGATAGATGGGAAAACAGTGGAAACAGTGGCTGACTTTATTTTCTGGGCTCCAAAATCACTGCAGATGATGACTGCAGCCATGAAATTAAAATACACTTACTCCTTGGAAGGAATGTTATGACCAACCTAGATAGCATATTAAAAAGCAGAGACATTACTTTGCCAGCAAAAGTCCATCTAGTCAAGGCTATGGTTTTTCTAGTAGTCATATATGGATGTGAGAGTTGGACTATAAAGAAAGCTGAGCACAGAAGAATTGATGCTTTTGAACTGTGGTGTTGAAGAAGACTCTTGAGAGTCCCTTGGACTGCAAGAAGATCCAACCAGTCCATGCTAAAGGAAATCAGTCCTGAATATTCATTGGAAGGACTGATGCTGAAGCTGAAACTCCAATACTTTGGTCACCTGATGCGAAGAGCTGATTCATTTGAAAAGCCCCTGATGTTGGGAAAGATTGAGGGCAGGAGGAGAAGGGGACAACAGAGGATGAGACGGTTGGATGGTATCACCCACTCAATGGACATGAGTTTGAGTAAACTCTGGGAGTTGGTGATAGACGGGTGGCCTGGCATGCTGCAGTCCATGGGGTTGCAAAGAGTCGGACATGACTGAGTGACTGAACTGAACTGAATAGATGAGGTTAATTGATACAACAATGTAAATCAACTATACTTCAGTAAATGTTTTAAAAAAATAGATGAGCTTAGACTTGATGTATTCAATGTATATCTGATATATCTTGTTCTACTTCTGTTATTTAAAATTCTGTCATTTTTATGCTTCCTTATTTTTCTTTGGCTGCCTTCTGCAGTATTTCTGTGACCTGCCTTGACTTTTTTGATAATGTATCTTGTTTCACAATTACTTTTATTCTACTGATATTTAATTAAGGCCCATGTTTTTTCTAAATATATTTACTCTCCTCCTATATAAAGCAAGAGATGTTTTATATTTATGAAAACTTCTATTAGTGACCACCATACTCTAAATTTTCATGGAATAATCTAGCCTTTTAGATGAAGCATTTTTGTGTTATTTTATGTATTATGAACTCCCTCTTTAGAATTATTTTTTAAATTTGTATTGAATATTATAATTACATTATATTTGCTTAGGCATCTTTTCTAAAGTTTACTGGATTTATTTACTCACTACTGAGTGTCGTTCTCAGAAGCACTTTTCAGTAAACCACTGGCATGCAAATCTCTATTCCAGACCTACAACTTCAGAGCTATCTCTAAGGTGTGCAGGGTCCTGGGCAAATACTGTTTATATAAGAATTGGTTAACATTTTTATTATAAATCCATGGGGCCATGTAAGGTATAGTGAATTGTCAGTGAAGATTCAGAACAGTGGCTAAAGAAGAGATACTTACGTGTTTGTTTATTGTCCATCAGTGCATACGAAAGCTCTCTCTAGCATCCAGGTACCATTTCTTCCTGTTTGGTTCCAGGAATCATCTGTTCTGTTTTTTTTTTTTTTTTTTTAATAATGCTCTTTTTATTGTCAAGTACACAATCCCTGAGAAATTTCCTATGCCTTTACCCTGAGAAAAAGCTACTAATTATGTGTAAAGCCGTGCCATAAAGAAAATGAAAAGACAACCTGCAGACTGGAAGAAAATATTTGCAAACGATGCTACTGACGAGGAATTAATTTCCAAAACAGACAAACAGCTCATCCAGCTTAATATAAAAATCCCAAACAACCCAGTCAAAAAACAGGCAGAAGACTTAATAGACATTTCTCCAAAGAGGACATACAGATGGCTATGCAAATCAAAAAAAATGAGGTATCTGATGTCACATTGGTCAAAATCAGTTCAGTTCAGTTGCTCAATCATGTCCGACTCCTTGCGACCCCATGGACTGCAGCATGGCAGGCTTCCCTGTCCGTCACCAACTCCTTGAGCTTATTCAAACTCATGCCCATTGAGTCAGTGATGCCATCCAACCATCTTATCCTCTGTCGTCCCCTTCTCCTCCTGCCTTCAATCTTTCCCAGCATCAGGGTCTTTTCCAATGAGTCAGTTCTTCACAACAGGTGGCCAAAGCATGGAGCTTCAGCTTTAGCATCAGTCCTTCCAATGAATATTTAGGACTGATTTCCTTTAGCATGGACTGGTTGGATCTTCTTGCAGCCCAAGAGACTCTAAAGAGTCATCTCCAACACCACAGTTCAAAAACATCAATAGCCATCATCAAAAAGTCTACAAATAATAAATGGTGGAGAGAGTGTGGAGAAAAAGGAACCCTTCTATTCAGTTCAGTTCAGTCACTCAGTCATGTCTGACTCTTTGCAACCCCATGAACCACAGCATGCCAGACCTCCCTGTACATCACCAAATCCTGGAGCCCACACAAACCCATGTCCATTGAGTCAGTGATGCCACCCAATCATCTCATCATCCTCTGTCATCCCCTTCTCCTCCTGCCCTCAATCTTTCCCAGCATCAGGGGCTTTTCCAATGAGTCAGCTCTTAGCATCAGGTGGCCAAAGTATTGGAGTTTCAGCTTCAACATCAGTCCTTCCAATGAACACCCAGGACTGATCTCCTTTAGGATGGACTGGTTGGATCTCCTTGCAGTCCAAGGGACTCTCAAGAGTCTTCTCCAACACCACAGCTCAAAAGCATCAGTTCTTCAGTGCTCATCTTTCTTTATAGCCCAACTCTCACATCCATACATGACTACTGGAAAAACCATAGCCTTGACTAGACGGACCTTTGTTGGCAAGATAATGTCTCTGCTTTTTAATATGCTATCGAGGTTGGTCACAACTTTCCTTCCAAGGACTAAGAATCTTTTAATTTCATTGCTGCAGTCATCTTCTGCAGTGATTTTGGAGCCCCGAAAGATAAACTCAGCCACTGTTGCCCCATCTATCTGCCATGAAGTGATGAAACCAGTTGCCATGATCTTAGTTTTCTGAATGTTGAGCTTTAAGCCAACTTTTTCACTCTCCTCTTTCACTTTCATCAAGAGGCTCTTTAGTTCTTCTTCACTTTCTGCCATAAGGGTGGTGTCATCTGCATATCTGAGGTTATTGATATTTCTCCTGGCAATCTTGAGTCCAGATTGTGCTTCCTTCAGCCCAGCATTTCTCATGATGTACTCTGCATATAAGTTAAATAAGCAGGGTGACAAAATACAGCCTTGACGTACTCCTTTTCCAATTTGGAACCAGTCTGTTGTTCCATGTCCACTTCTAACTGTTGCTTCCTGACCTGTACACAGGTTTCTCAAGAAGCAGGTCAGGTGGTCTGGTATTCCCATCTCTTTCAGAATTTTCCACAGTTTATTGGGATCCACACAGTCAAATGCTTTGGCATAGTCAATAAAGCAGATATAGATATTTTTTCTGAAACTCTCTTGCTTTTTGATGATCCAGCGGATGTTGGCAATTTGATCTCTGGTTCCTCTGCCTTTTCTAAAACCAGCTTGAACATCTGGAAGTTCATGGTTCATGTATTGCTGAAGCCTGGCTTGGAGAATTTTGAGCATTACTTTACTAGCATGTGAGATGAGTGCAATTGTGAGGTAATTTGAGCATTCTTTGGCATTGCTTTTCTTTGGGATTGGAATGAAAACTGACCTTTTCCAGTCCCGTGGCCACTGCTGAGTTTTCCAAATTTGCTGGCATATCGAGTGCAACACTTTCACAGCATCATCTTTCAGGATTTGAAATAGCTCAACTGAAATTCCATCACCTCCACTAGCTTTGTTCGTAGTGATGCTTCCTAAGGCCCACTTGACTTCACATTCCAAGATGCCTGGCTCTAGCTGAGTGTGAGTGATCACACCATCGTGATTATTTGGGTAGTGAAGATCTTTTTTTGTACAGTTCTTCTGTGTATTCTTGCCACCTCTTCTTCATATCTTTCGCTTCTGTTAGGTCCCTACCATTTCTGTCCTTTATCGAGCCCATCTTTGCATGAAATTTTCCCTTGGTATCTCTAATTTTCTTGAAGAGATCTCTAGTCTTTCCCATTCTATTGTTTTCCTCTATTTCTTTGCACTGATTGCTAAGGAAGGCTTTCTTATCTCTCCTTGCTATTCTTTGGAACTCTGCATTCAAACCCTTCTATACTGTAATTTAAAATGTAAGTTGATACAGCCACTATGGAGAACAGTATAAAGTTTCCTTAAAAACCTAAAAATAGAGTTACAATATGATCTAGCAATCCCACTCCTAGGAATATATCTGGAAAAAATTCTGATTTGAAAAGATACATGTACCCCAGTGTTCACTGCAGCAATGTTTACAATAGCCAAGACATGGAAGCAAGCTAAATGACCATCACAGAGGAATGGATAAAGAAGATGTGGTATGTATATACAATGGAATACTACAGCAACATGGATGAACCTAGAGATTATCATATTAAATTAAGTAAATCAGACAGGGAAAGAAAATTATCCTATAATATCACTTATATATGGAATCTAAAATAAGATACAAATGAACTTATTTACCAAATAGACTCACAAACACAGAAGAAAAACTTATGGTTACTAAAGGAGGTAATAGGGTGAGGGGAGAGATAAATTAGGAGTTTGGAATTAACATATACACAGCACTGTATATAAAACAGATAAACCACAAGGACCTACTGTACAACACTGGGAGCCATATTCAATTTCTATAATAACCTATAATGGAAAAGAATCTGAAAATGTATATACATGATATATCTCTATATCCGAATTATTTCGCTATACACTTGAAACTAACACATGATAGATTAATTATACATACTTAAATTTAAAATGGTTTAAAAATGTTTTTTAAAAACAGGTTTTTTCTGAATCTGTTTGCATCAAAACCATATAGATCTTCTTGACTCTGAAGTTCCTTGATATCTTATCTAATGCTGGTTGTATTGTTCCCTGTGATGCCACATTATTCAAAGCTGCCTGTGAATACAAGTTTCCAAGGACTCTCGAAGGCTGTTACTGTGCTTTGTTTCAGTTGCCCTCAATGTAGGTCTTTGTCAGAGTGTGAAGGCAAATGTGAATTGATTTTCTGGTCATGTTAAATTTGCACCTTGAAATTTTGTAGCATAAGTGTAGAATGACACATCTTCCACACCTTCCAACAGCACCTTCCTTTGAACTCTTAACACAGTAATCCTGTTTCTAGACCATGAGGTCTTTCAATGTCAACAGCACCCCTATTGTAAACAGAAAGAATAGTTGAGAGGCCTATAGGCAAAACAAGAAAAATGGTCCCATTTCCCCAAAGAATGTCTGTCTCTCATCCAGCATAGATTAAGACTGATCCAGAAGAGCATGTTGCCACAGATTGTATTAGGCAAAAAAGAACATGAGTTGTAAGGGTTCTTTGGCATTTTAGAACAATGATCTCATTGGAAGAGCTTGGTCTGGTCATGCCCAGAGGACTACCTGACACCTCATGCAGAAGCTGCGGAAGGGGCAGCATGGCTTCTCTGGTAGTGGGCACACAGGATGAACGATTCCTGCCTCCACCCCAACACTCTTTGATGCTAAAGACCGGTGGCAGCATGTGGTTGGAACCTATCGTCTAAGCCCATGGGTTGTGGCAGCCCAGAGGCCAGAACTCATGTGGATACAACATAAGTGACAGTCACCCCAAATCTGCGTGTCAGCATAATTCTGGTGATTCAGTCTCACGTCATTCCATGAAAACAGTGCTGTGCTGGCCAGTGGGAGAGATCTGCTCACCAGGTCACTCTCTGGGAACCAGGGCCCAGCTTCAAGGCCCAGGACAGCTCCATTGGCCTGTGGGCATTGCATGGACATTCTAGGAAGATGCTCTCTGGGGTTGTTCGGTGATTCAAGGGTAAATTTTCCTCCTCTAACTGCTCCTTGACTCCACCTCAGCTTTAAGCTATTTCTATGAGCTTGAAATATTAGAGATGGGACATTCTGCTGAGGAATCTCCCCTAACTTGGATTTCCTAGAAGTCTTTCCCTTCATTTGTTTTGCAACAGAAAATGATATGTGATTCCTTCCTCTGGGGGGTTAAATTACTAATTTGTCCAAAGACCTTTCCATTTTCTTGTAAAGATTTTTTTCATGTTTTTGTTTCTCTTCATTTTGACCATTGCAAAGGGAATTTGGGGAAATGGGGAATTAAATTCATGAGCTTTAGAGGCAATTATCCATTAATTAATGATGATCCCATTCTGTCTATATTTCTGTCTCACTTTTTAAAAAAATGTACTTTCTAATGCATTTTTTATTTTTTAAATTAATTTTTATTGGCATATAGCTTCTTTACAATGTTGTGTTAGTTCCTGCTGTACAGCAAAGTGAATCAACTACATGTTGCATACCACAGAGCACTGAGTAGCTGTTTTCAAGGGGTTCTATAGTGCTTGCCATTTGGCACTGGGCACCAGACTGGTCTTCAAACTTCAGGGGAAAATCTGCAGAGAGAGATTTTTTCTCTAGGCAAACATGGGTGCCTTCTTATACTAGAGGACCCAAACTGGCTTTGATCTGTGGATCTAAGAGTTTTAGGGTAAATTCCCTTGCTGATCACCACAACAGGATATTCAGAGCTCAAGGTGAATCTGGATTCTCATGCTCCAAATTGCTGAGGGTCCTTCTTTGAATATACTTCCTCTAAATACACTTTTCCTCATTTAATTCAGGTACATCTTTTACTGCCCTCCAACCTATGGTGTTCTCAGAGCTCAGACAACCTCTGTGGGGTTACGTTACCCATTTCATTAGAGAATCAGGCCATAGTAAAGATGCTTGAGTCTCAGCTGTGATGCACAAGAGAACCCCATGTAATGTGCTCCCAGGCCTCCTCCTTCACTGTGGGGGATGGAGTTTCCTCTGGGGAAAGGTCTGCCTTTGCTTTCTGGACTTGCCTGGGCAGGCACAGCCAGTCCAGTCAGACTCCTCCCCTCTTAGCCCTGCTTGGACCATGTGGCCATCAGCCCCCTGTGGAGAATCACAACAGAGGGTCCAATTATGCCTTTGGGCCATTGTCACTGCCCCTGCCTTGTGGCTGTGCCCCATCCTCACATTCTGACAGTCTCCCCACTTTCTCTTTCAAGTTCTCTGACATTTAAAGAAATTGCCTTCCTTTTATAACATTAGTATACTCACTAGCATCTTGATTAAGAATTGAATGAAACCTGCATGGGCTCACCTGCTGGGCCCACCAGTGGGGCCAGGCAGCATTAAGGGATGCTCTAAAGCTGTCCAGGCTGTGAGGCAAGGGTGGACCAGCCAGCAATGCAGGTATGACACGGTGGGTGACCAGAAGTCACCTGATTCTGGACAGTGCAGCACTGTGAGAGGGGTCCTTCTGTGTGATGTGCAGGCATTGACACCAAATAACCACTATAAAATCTTCCCCTTTTGTGATCGTTTATTGGGCAGAGCACCTCTAGGCTGGCAGGTCTAGACATTTCTCTGCTGAATCTCCTTTGAAGTTAAAGAAAGACTTTAGGAAAGGCTTAAGCCACTCAAACTGAGGGCCTTTTTGCTAGTAATACCCAAGTGTAAGCAATCTGGTTGTCTCTGCTCCCTGGCCTTATATTTCTTACTTGGAGTTCAGGAAAGAGAACTCAAACAATACTCACACTCCTTTCCCCATCTTCTCACATGTCTCCTCCTGTGCTTTGTAGGTGTGGCCATCTTGAACAGTTCACAGCATCTTGGGAATTTCCAGAAGGCACTTTCATTTTCTCCTTAAGTGTTAAAAACCTGTCTGCAAGTTTTCTAGTTACAAATATAACAAATTCCTGTTGTAGAGAATTAGAAAATATGTATAAACAACAAACAAAAGAAAAACCACCTGAATCCTTCTATTCAAAGATAATTGCTGTCAATGTTTTAGTATTTCTTTTTAGCTGCTTTTCCATGTTTATATTTATTTTTTACCTGTGTAATACCACTCAACAAAATATTTTGTACCCTGTGATTGTCACTTAACAGTATGCCACTCAACAAAATATTTTGTACCCTGTGATTGTCACTTAACAGTATGCCCTGGGTATTTCATCATGTTATTAAATATTCCTTGGTAACTCTATTTTTATTGGCTCTATGTATTCCATTTCATAGAGGTATTTCTGGTTGTTGGATATTTTGGTCTTATTTTCTCTCCTTCTCTTTCTCCTTTTTTACATTTTAATATTATAAACAGCATTGGGGTAGTTTAAGCCCCACTCTGCATCATTCCTTAATTATGTTCCTAGTAGTATAACTACATAGTAGAAATGTTGGCTCCTAATATGGAAATTCTGTTTTTTTTAAAAAAACCCACCAAGTTGTCCTTCAAAAAGGTATATGAATTTATATCTCCACTTGGATGTGTAAGAGTTCATGGTGCCAAAGTTGAATTTTCTTATATGTTAACATAGATTAAATTATTGTATATATTTAATATATAATTACATGCATTAATATATACAAATTTTCTAGAAAAACTTCCAGAAGCTTATATTTTAATTTATGTTTCTTTGATACAATGAAATATTGAATATTTTTCACATGATTGTTTCTCATCTTTTGTCATGCTTCTCCATATCCTTTGATTTTACTAGTCACATTTTCCTTATTGATTTAGAAGAGCTTCTATATATTGATGGTATTGCTCTTTTGTCCATTTCTATGGTTTTCTTTATAGGTTCTTTGAAAAGCCAAATTCTCATTTTGATAGCATTAAGCTCATTCCTGAATTTGCATCACAGAAAATTTGTAGATCCTACCATGAGCCAGGGGTTGTTCTAGCCCACAGGGATGCAGCAGTGACAAATGAGACAATGACTTCCCTCCTGGGCTTATGTTCTCCTGAAAAGTGGAGGAATCTCACAATGAACAAACAAGATATGCAAAATACCAGATAATGATAAACCTTGAGGGGAAAGCACAGCCATGCAAAGGTATAGACAGAGGCAAGAGGACTGTCATAGCTTGATGGCCAGGGAATGGATAGCCACTTTTGAGCACTGAAATGAAGGAGGGTGAGCGGGGACCATCTAGAGGAGTTTTCAGGCAGGGAAAACAGCATGTGCTGAAGCCCTGAGGAAAAAAAGAGAGCTGGGGTGTTGAAGGGGCCAGGAGCCTGTTGTAGCCAGAGCAGAATGAGGTAAGGACTGAGTAATGAGAGTGGGGTGGACGCCAGGCACTGGTGTGCTGTACGCTGCTCTCACCTGCTCAACAGAGCCAGTGTCAAATTTTCAAGAATTCTGAGAACCAGTTGTTAAACAAAGCCATTATTAAAAATTAGATTATACCTTCTAAACTTACACTCTGGTATGAACAGTCCCCATGGTGCTGGTTGTGGGGAACCTGCTTGCCAGTGCAGGAGATGGAAGAGACATGGGTTTGAGCCTTGGGTTGGGGGAATCCCCTGGAGAGGGGCATGATGGCCTACTCTGGTACTCTTACCTGGAGAATCCCATGGACGAAGGAGCCTGGCAGGCTTCAGTCCATGGGATCACAGGGAGTTGGTCACGACTGAGCCAATTTAGCACGTATAAACAGTCCCCATAGCTTAAGAGTGCCAAGTTATATTAAGATCTGAACTACCTGTGATATGATATGGGTGATATCAGAAAGAAGTTGTGATAAAGAGGAAGTTGCACAACAAAATTCTCAAATAAAATGGAATTCAAGTCCTGAGAAGTATCTCTGTGGACTTACAACACATGGCAGGCAGCATCTCTGCTTTTGGACTAATTTGAAGTTTGCTTCTGTCACTGAATTGTCTAAACCTCATGACTGTTTCCACTAAAATGAGACAACTTTCTTACTTTATCCATAAGAGGCCCTGCATAGCAGAAACCCCAATATAAAAACCAGCTACTATTTGTTCTATAGACCGTAAAAACAGTCAGATAATGTAAAGGTAAGTTCAAGCAATGGGCCGAGTTGAGAGCATACAAGACAGTGGAGGGAGAACTTAGTTCTTTGCCTCAGGCAATGTTTGGACATCTTAAAAAGAGTTATAGGCAGTAACCAATAAGGGCAATCTGGGTGATGCCCCTATTGGTTACTGCCTGAAAGTTATATTGTACATTAACTATACATCAATGAAAAAAAGGGTTTATTCTGGTCCCAGTTTCTACTCCATACACTTTTGCCCAGTCCCCCAGTGAAGCGGAAAGTAAAAGTGAAAGTTGCTCAGGCTTCAGACTCTTAGGGACCCCATTGACTATACAGTCCATGGAATTCTCCAGGCCAGAATACTGGAATGGATATTTCCTTTCTCCAGGGGATCTTCCCAATCCAGGGATTGAACCCAGGTCTCCAGCATTGCAGGAGGATTCTTTACCAGCGGAGCCACAAGGGAAGCCACAAGGGAAGCCCAAAACCCAAGAGAAGAAGAGAGCCACACCATGAAAGGGCCTGGAATCCTAAGCGATCACATAGAAAATTGCTGGTTAATCAGACATTACTTGAGCAAGAACAAAACCTCTATCATATTAATCCACGGAGGTTTAGAAGTTCATTTGTTCCTGGAGCTGGTTGTACTTTAATTTATCAGTTGTTAATATGTTTAAATCATCATTCTGAAGTAAATAAATAGTGAATATGAAAAATGAAGGTAAAATCTACTCAGATTTCATCCCTTCTTAATTGTTTTTTCCACAGTTTTCTTTGCTCTTGAAGTTCATGGTGTCTATATGTTGGAAATGCTATGTAGAGGAGGGCTACTGCACATCTCTTAACAACTCATTGACGTCATGTTGGTCGCATGAAGTCAGCCATGATGTGACTACTTACAGCACGGAAATCAGAAAATTCTACAAATTAAGGCCTCATTTATCATATTGCTGATTGTCTGGACTTAAAGTGATGGAGAAAAATGTTTGTAATGTAGATTAAAAGTGTGTGTTTCTAGCTGCTACATTGTGAATTCCCAAAACATCAAGGAAATATTCCTCTAGTATTTAAAAATTATAATCCAATTCAGCAAAGAAACTGTTTCACTGATGAGCAGGTGGAAGTCCAGCATACATTTTTATTGTTTCAACTTCTTTTTACTCATTGATATAAAGAAATTTATCAACCAACCTTCATTTTGGAACTGTGTTCATTCAACAGTTGCAGCTATAATTTTGCTAAGGATCCAAGAGTTTGGCACACATACACACACACACACACACACACACACACACACACACAAACAATATGAGCAATCTATGAGTATCAATTTGATATATGGGATTTGCAATGAAGGATACTGTATAGTTCATTACATTCACAAATGTACACTACACATCTTTTATATTACTAAAATTTATGATAAAATTATGAATGTATGTGCATGCATTTGTTTTCTTTGGTTGTTGAACATTTGCCTACACACCAGTAGAGCCAGCTCCAGTAGAGCCATGGTGAACCAAAGTAAAGATATTTATTCCAAATGTGATTGGACGTTATCAGTAGGTTCTGAGCAGAAGAATTAAGTGGCCAGTTATCGAGTTTATAAGACTCATTATGGCTGCCATATAGGAAACCAACTGAAGGAATTAAGAGGGGACACAGGCAGAACACTGTGGAAGCTCTTGCAATGATCCAGGTGAGAGAAGACAGGGCTTAGAATAGGTGGTAACAGTAATGAGAAGTGGTTGTATCCAAGATGTATTTTGAAGGTAGGTGCACCAGATTTCCTAATGGACCCATACGGGGTTTTAGAGAAAGAGAGGGATCAAAATATCTCTCTAGATCTTTTAATGTGAGCAACTAAGGGATGGGTGACTATTTCTAAGATTGGGGAATCAGAGGATAAGCAATTTTGGTGGAAAAATAAGTATTTGGATTTGAATGAGCAACATTTGTGATGCTGACAAAACATCCAAGGGGGAAGTTGAGCAGGCAAATGGAAATAGGAACCTGGAGTTTTAGGAGAGCAAATGTAAGAAATAAAAATTTACTGTTCAAAAGTGCAGAAGTACTTGAAGCCATGAAAACAAATGAGGTTCCCCAGGGATGAGTTTAACAGAGAGGAGAGAGTTTCAAGATGGAGCACTGGACACTCCAGCTTTTAGAGACTGCAGCCCTGAAGGTGATCAGAAAGGAACCTGGAAAGCATGGTAGTCTTCATTCTATTACATAAATGGTCTTTGGTGTCTAAATTTTCCAACTATTTCTTTACCAATAATAAACAATTTTAATTCCTATAGCTCTATGTTAGATTTTAATATTGGGTAGATGAATCTCCTGCCATTAGTTTTCAAATTTTTAAAGCTAGTCTTTAGTGTTCATTTTTCGTTATAGTAATTTTTATGGCTAGACTTATGTGTTTCTTTTTTCTAGGTATTTTTAGACAATAGTGTTTGAGTTTTAAAAATTTGATGGCCAAATTCTAAATCATTTATGGGTTAATTGGTATTTTATGATATTAAGTCTTTCTTTCTAAGAAAATGTTATTTCTCTCTGTTTGTTCAAATATATTTTTATGTGCCTTTGTAAAGTTTTAAAGTCTTTTTTACAATGGCTCTAAACAATTTTTGAAAAGTTTATTCCTATACATCCATTTCTTCCATTGTAAATTGAGTCTTTTCTCTCCATTGTTTCTAACTAGTTGCTAGTACATAAGAAAGTTATTTTTGTATACCCCATTTTTATCCAGCCAAGTTACTACTTGCTCTTAGTCATTATAAAGAATCTTTAGTTTATTGGAGTTTGCCAGATGATAATTATTCAAACAATAATAATGTTAGATCTCATTGTCAAATATTTATATGTGTTATTTCTTAATTTGTCTTCCTTATTCTAATAACCAAACTTTTCAGAGTAGAGATAATTAATTGAACTGAAAGCAGACACTCTTATATTTTTCTTGACTTTAATGAGGAAGGCCTTTATTATTTCAGTGTTAACTACGACATTAGCTAATTTGGTTTAGATTAGTGGTTCTCAAATTTCAGCATGAGTAACAATTTTTTGTGTTCTCGTTAAAAATGCATAATCTGGGAATTCATTTCCACAGTGTAAATGTCTAGGATGAGGCTCAGGATTCTACATTTTTGGCGAGAAACTTATTCTGATCCTTTTGCTAGAACACTCTATCTACAAGATACTCTTTTTTTTTAATGTTATGATAATTCTCCTATAATTGGTTGAATTTCATTAAATGTTTTCTTATCTTTCATCAAATGTGAATTTTAGTTTTTAATGAAACAAAGTGATACATACTAATATGGAAATAAATTCAACTGAATTGTTGAAATGATCCTTCAAAATGTTTTTTGCATATATGTTAAAAAAGATTTGTTTAAAATTTATTTTGGAGGTTAACAGGGGCTTCCCTGGTGGCTCAAATGGTGAAGAATATTCCTGCAATGCAGGAGACCTGGGTTCAATCCCTGAGTCAGGAAGATTCCCTGGAAAAGGGAATGGCAAGCCACTCCAGTATTCTTGTCTGGAGAATTCCATGCACACACACAGAGGAGCCTGGTGGGCTACAGTTCCATGGGTTTGCAGAGTCGGACATGCATGGGCAACTTTCACTTTCACTTTGACTCAGAGATTAACTTTGTTGGACTATATTTTCAAAACCAGGCTTACTCTAGCATTTAAAAATGAATCAGAAATCATAAAATGTTACATCTCATGTAACATGGAAGTTTTCTGTCTCTTAAAAGTTTAAATTACTTTTGCCTATAAAACTCTCTAGGCCTAATGCTATTATTGAAGGTATTCAATTTTTGGAAAATATTTCTAGCTTTTTTTCGGGATTATTTATCTATTTTGGTTTTCTTCATTCTTGAATTTTGATTTATTTAGGATTTTCCATTTTTATTCTTTAATTAAAGGGGATGGTATTATTTATTTCCATTCATTTGTGTTTAATGCTTAAAGAACTTGAGATTCATTAGTTTTTCTTTGAGATTAATTTTGGACTCACCCAATATGTATTTACCTGGAGTCTTCTACTATTGTTCTTTTCTAAACCATATACTAAAGAAAATTTTATTTCTTCTTTGATGTAAGAGTTACTTATGAGAGTAGATTTTTAAAATCACTTCAAAGTGGTTGAAGCATTTCAAAATAAACTATAGAATTAAATTTTAGCATATTCATTGTAGCTTTTACAGTTTTTATTTAGCTCTTTTAGTTCTCTTTTTCAGAGTCTTTTAATGAATTTGTTACAATACGGCTTCTGGTTTTATTCTTTTATGTTTTGGTTTTTTAGCTGTGAGGCATGTGGAATCTCATCTCTCCAACTAGGGATTGAACTCTTACCCCCTTCATTGGAAGGTGAAGTCTCAACCACTGGACTGGCAGGAACGTTTCTAGTTCTGTTTTATTTAGTTCTTTTATGATGTATAATCAGTATTTTTGAAGTGTGACATGGCCCATGAAAAAGAATCGTGTTATTTATGCTTTTGGAGTACAGAGTTCAGCTATATACATATGCACATGTATACATGAATACATATGTATAAATAAATGTATGAAATTAAAGTTCCCTTATAATATATTATTCACAATACCAATGTCCTTGCTTTGCTCTTATTGGACAGTCAAGTATTTATAAAGAATTGTGATAGTTAATTTCATGTGTTCAATTACTTGGTTAGGCCATGGTACCCAGATACTTGGTGAAACCTTATTCTAGATATTTATATGAAGGTATTTTTCAGATGACAATAATATGTAAACCAGTAGACTTTGAGTAAAACAGATTGCCCTCCATAATCTGGGTGGGCCTCAACCAATCAGTTGAAGGCCTTAATAGAAAAAACAAAAAAAACTCATACCCGAAGGAGAAGAATATTCCACTAACATATTGCCTCTGGGCTTGAACTTCAACTCTTCCCTGAGTCTACAGATTGCTGGTCCACCCTTAAGATTTTCAACTCATCAGCCTCTACAATGCCATGAACAAATTCCTAAGAAAAAATCTTTCTATATATATTTACATACTGTTAGTTTTGTTTCCTGGAAAACCATAACTAACATAGGTATATTCAAATCTGCATACTCCATTGTGCTTTTGTAAATTTATTCTTCTGCAAATTGTATTTTTTATTGAAGTATATTTGATTTACATCATATTAGTTTTATGTATACAGCACAGTGTTTCAGACACACACACACACACACACACACACATATATTCTTTTTTAGATTATTTTCTCTTGTAGGTTATTAAGCCATATCATATATATATATATATATATATATATATATATTTGAGATTAATTCTTTGTCAGTTGCTTCATTTGTTGTTATTTTCTCCCACTCTGAAGTCTGTCTTTTCATGCTGCTTAAAGTTTCCTTCATTGTGCAAATGCTTTTAAGTTTAATTAGGTCCCATTTTTAAATTTTTGCTTTTATTTCCACTACTCTGGGAAGTGAGTCATAGATGATCTTGCTGTGATTTATGTCAGAGAGTGTTTTGCCTATGTTTTCCTCTAGGAGTTTTATAGTTTCTGGTCTTACATTTAGATCTTTAATACATTTTGAGTTTATTTTTGTGTATGGTATTAGGAAGTGTTCTACTTTCATTCTTGTACAGGTGGTTGACTAGTTTTCCCAGCACCACTTGTTAAAGAGGTTGTCTTTTCCCCATTGTATATTTTTGCCTCCTTTGTCAAAGATAAGGTGTCCTTAGCTGCATGGATTTATCTCTGGGCTTTCTATTTTATTCTGCTGATCTATATTTCTGTCTTTGTGCAAGTACCATACTGTCTTGATGACTATAGCTTTGTAGTATAGCCTGAAGTCAGGCAGGTTGATTCCTCCAGTTTCATTCTTCTCAAGATTGCTTTGGCTATTCGAGGTTTTTTTGTATTTCCATACGAATTGTGAAATTATTTGTTCTAGTTCTGTGAAAAATACCGTTGGTAGCTTGATAGGGATTGCATTGAATATATAGGTTGCTTTGGGTACAATATTCACTTTCACTATATTGATTCTTCCAATCCAAGAACATGGTATACTTGTCCATCTACTTGTGTCATCTTTGATTTCTTTCATCAGTGTTTTATTTTTCTATATATAGGTCTTTTGTTTCTTTAGGTAGATTTATTCCTAAGTATTTTATTCTTTTCATTGCAATGGTGAGTGGGATTGTTTCCTTAATTTCTCTTTTTTTTCATTGTTAGTATATAGGAATGCAAGGGATTTCTGTGTGTTAATTTTATACCTTAAAACTTTACTATATTCATTGATTAGCTCTAGTAATTTTCTGGTGGAATCTTTAGGGTTTTCTATGTAGAGGACCATGTCATCTGCAAACAGTGAGAATTTTACTTCTTTTCCAATCTGGATTCCTTTTATTTCTTTTTCTTCTCTGATTGCTGCGGCTAAAACTTCCAAAACTATGTTGAATAATAGTGGTGAGAGTGGGCACCCTTGTCTTGTTCCTGACTTTAGGGGAAATGCTTTCAATTTTTCACCATTGAAGATAATGTTTACTGTGAGTTTATCGTATATGGGTTTTATCATGTTGAGGTATGTTCCATCTATGCCTGCTTTCTGGAGAGTTTTTATCATAAATGGCCGTTGAATTTTGTCAAAGCCTTTCTATGCATCTATTGAGATAATGTTTTTTTTATCTTTCAATTTGTTAATGTGGTGTGTCACATTGATTGATCTGTGAATATTGAAGAATCCTGGCATCCCTAGGACAAAGCCCACTTGGTAATGATGTATGATATTTTTAACATGTTGTTGGATTCTGCTTGCTAGGATTTTGTTAAGGATTTTTGCATCTATGTTCATCAGTGATACTGGCCTGTAGTTTTCTTTTTTTGTGGTATCTGTGTCTGGCTTTGGTATTAGGGTGACGGTGGCCTCATAGAATGAGTTTGGGAGTTTACCTTCCCCTGCAATTTTTTGGAAGAGTTTGAGTAGGATAGGTGTTAGCTCTTCTCTAAAATTTTGGTTGAATTCACCTATGAAGCCATCTGGTCCTGGGCTTTTGTTTGTAGGAAGATTTTTTATTACAGTTTCTATTTCTGTGCTTGTGATGGATCTGTTAACAATTTCTATTTCTTCCTGGTTCAGTTTTGGAAGGTTATACTTTTCTAAGAGTTTATCCATTTCTTCCAAGTTGTCCATTTTATTGGCATATAGTTGCTGATAGTCTCTTATGATCCTTTGTTTTTCTGTGATGTCTGTTGGATTTCTTCATTTTCATCACTAATTTTGTGGATTTGATTCTTCTCCCTTTTTTTATTGATGAGTCTAGTTAATGATTTGTCTACTTTATTTTCTCAAGGAACCAGCTTTTTGTTTTGTTGATTTTTGCTATAGTTTCCTTTGTTTCTTTTTCATTTATTTCTGCCCTAATTTTTATGATTTCTTTCCTTCAACTAACCCTGGGATTCTTCATGTCTTCTTTTTCTAGTTGCTTTAGGTGTAAAGTTAGGTTATTTATTTGATTTTCCTCCTGTTTCTTGAGATAAGCTTGTAATGCTGTGAACCTTCCCCTTAGCACTGCTTTTACTGAATCCCATAGGTTTTCGGTTGATGTGTTTTCATTTTCATTCGTTTCTATGCATATTTTGATTTCCTTTTTTGATTTCTTCCATGATTTGTTGGTTATTCAGAAGCATGTTATTTAGCCTCCATATGTTTGTATTTTTAATAGTTTTTTTCCTGTAGTTGACATCTCCTCATTGTGATCAGAAAAGATGCTTGAATTTATTTCAATTTTTTTGAATTTACTAAGGCTAGATTTATGCCCAGGATGTAATCTATCCTGGAGAATGTTCTGTGTGCACTTGAGAAAAATGTGAAATTCATTGTTTTGGGGTGAAATGTCCTATAGATATCAATTAGGACTAACTGGTCCATTGTATCATTTAAAGTTTGTGTTTCCTTGCTAATGTTCTGTTTGGTTGATCTATCCATAGGTGTAAGTGGGGTATTAAAGTCTCCCACTATTCTTGTGTTACTGTTAATTTCCCCTTTCATACTTGTTAGCATTTGCCCCACATATTGAGGTGCTCCTATGTTGGGAGCATATATATTTATAATTGTTATATCACCTTCTTGGATTGATCCTTTGATCATTATGTTGCTCATGCAGCTCAATACCAGAAAAATAAACGACCAAATCAAACAATGGGCCAAAGAACTAATCAGACATTTCTCCAAACAAGACATACAGATGTCTAACAAACACGTGAAAAAATGCTCAACATCACTCATTATCAGAGAACTGCAAATCAAAACCACAGTGAGGTACCATCTCACACCAGTCAGAATGGCTGCTATCAAAAATTTACAAACAATAAATGCTGGAGAGGGTGTGGAGAAAAGGGAACCTTCTTACACTGTTGGTGGGAATGCAAACTAGTATAGCCACTATGGAGAACAGTGTGGAGATTCCTTAAAAAACTGAAAATAGAACTAACTGCCTTACTACCCAGCAATCCCATTGCTGGGCATACACGCTGAGGAAACCAGAAACTAAAGAGATTCATGTACTGCAATGTTCATTGCACCACTGTTTACAATAGCTAGGACATGGTAGCAACCTAGATGTCCATCAGCAGATGAATGGATAAGGAAGCTGTGGTACATATACACAATGGAATATTACTCAACTATTAAAAAAGAACACATTTGAATCAATTCTAATGAGGTGGATGAAACTGACACCTATTATACAGAGTGAAGTAAGTCAGAAAGAAAAACACCAATACAGTATATTAATGCATATATATGGAATTTAGAAAGATGGTAACGATGACCCTATATGTGAGACAGCAAAAGAGACACAGATATAAAGAACAGACTTTTGGACTCTGTGGGAGAAGGCGAGGGTGGGATGATTTGAGAGAATAGCACTGAAACATGTATACGACCATATGTGAAATAGATGGCCAGTCAAAATTCAATGCATGAAGCAGGGCACTCAAAGCAGGTGCACTGGGACAACCCAGAGGGATGGGATGGGGAGGGAGGTGGGAGGGGGGTTCAGGATGAGGGACACATGTACTCCTGTGGCTGATTCATGTCAATGTATGGCAAAAACCACCATAAATTGTAAAATAAGTAGCCTCCAATTAAAATAAATAAATTAATTAAAAGTTATCATATATAGTTCCTCTGCTATACAGTAGGTCTTTGTTGCAAATTGTATTTCTAATAGTATATGCTCAACATATTTTGATATAATATTTTTTAGTACACAAAGATTAATGACTACTATCTTTTCATTGTAAAATATCTGTTTATTAATATTAAAATAATGTCTTTCTGTATATTGTTTAATATTAAATTCTTATCCTTAAGGTTAAACTTATATTTTTAAATGCCTTTTTTGGCCTATTTTGTCCATTATTGATCTCTATTTTATTAAATATTAATATTACAGTATTTCTTTAATATTTGAATTTACATGTATATACATAGATAGATAGATAGATAAATAGATCTTTGCCCACTTTTCTGCTCTTCAGCTTTCTATATCTTTTGTTTTAAGGATGACTCTCGAAAGCATAGTATTTTTTTACTCAATTTTAAATTAATTTATTTTTTTATTGAAGGATAATTGCTTTACAGAATTTTGTTGCTTTCTGTCATACCTCAATATGAATCAGCCATAGGTATACATATATCCCCTCCCTTTTGAACTTCCCTCACATCTCCCTCCCCACCCCACCCTCAAGGTTGATACAGAGCCCCTGTTTGAGTTTCCCGAGCCATACAGCAAATTCCCATCCGCTATCTATTTTACATATGGTAATGTAAGTTTCCATGTTACTCTTTCCATACATCTCACCCTCTCCTCCCCTCCCCCATGTCCATAAGTCTATTCTCTATGTCTGTTTCTTCATCACTGCCCTACAAATAAATTCTTCAGTACCATTTTTCTAGATTCCATATATATGCATTAGAATATAGTATTTATCTTTCTCTTTCTGATACACTTCACTCTGTTTAATAGGTTCTAGGTTCATCCACCTCATTAGAACTGACTCAGATGTGTTCCTTTTTATGGCTGAGTAATATTCTATTGTGTATATGTACCACAACTTCTTTATCTATTCATCTGTCAATGGACATCTAAGTTGCTTCCATGTTCTAGCTATCATAAATAGTGCTGCAGTGAACAACGGGATACATATGTCATTTTCAATTTTGGTTTCCTCAGGGTATACGTATAGAATTGGGATTCCTGAGTCATATAGTGGTTTTATTCCTAGATTTTTAAGGAATCTCCATACCATCTTCCATAGTGGCTGTATCAATTTATATTCCCACCAACAGTGCAAGAGCATTTCCTTTTCTCCACACCCTCTCCAGCATTTATTGTTTGTAGACTTTTTGATGAGGGTTGTACTGACCAGTGTGAGGTGATAACTCATTCTAGTTTTGATTTGCATTTCTCTAACAATGAGTGATGTTGAGCATCTTTTCATGTGCTTGTTAGCCATCTGTATGTCTTCTATGGAGAAATGTCTGTTTAGGTCTTTTTCCCAATTTTTGATTGGGTTGTTTGTTTTTCTAGTGTTGAGTTATATGAGCTGTTTGTATATTTTGGAAATTAATCCTTTGTCAGTTGTTTCACTTGCTATTATTTTCTCCCATTGCGAGGGCTATCTTTTCACCTTGCTTATAGTTTTCTTTGCTGTGCAAATGCTTTTAAGTTTTATCAGATCCCACTTGTTTACTTTTGTTTTTATTTCTGTTACTCCAGGTGGTGGATCATAGAGGATCTTGCTTTGATTTATGTCATTGAGTGTTCTGCCTATGTTTTTCTCTAAGAGATTTATGGTTTCTGATCTTACATTTAGGTCTTTAATCCATTTTGAGTTTATCTTTGTGTATGGTGTTAGGAAGTGTTCTAATTTCATTCTTTTATATGTAGCTGTCTAGTTTTTCCAGCACAATTTATTGAAGAGGCTGTCTTTGCCCCATTGTATATTCTTGCCTCCTTTGTCAAAAATAAGGTACCCATAGGTTCATGGTTTTATTTCTGGGCTTTCTATCTTGTTCCATTGGCCTGTATTTCTGTTTTTGTGCCAGTACCATACTGTCTTGATGACTGTAGCTTTGTAGTGTAACCTGAAGTCAGGAAGCTTGATTCCTCCAGCTCCATACTTCTTTCTCAAGACTGCTTTGGCTATTCAGGGTCTTTTGTGTTTCCATATGAATGGTGACATTTTTTGTTCTAGTTGTGAAAATTGTCATTGGTAATTTGATAGGGATTGCATTGAATCTGTAGATTGCATTCGGTAGTATAGTCATTTTCACAATATTGATTCTTCCTACCCAGGAACATGGAGTATCTCTCCATCTGTTTATGTAATCTTTGATTTCTTTCATTAGTATCCTATAATTTTCTGTGTACACTTCTTTCATCTCCTTAGGTAAGATCATTCCTAGATATTTAGTTCTCTTTGTTGCAATGGTGAATGTGTTTACTCATTTTTTAAACAGAATCTTAATGTCCTTTTCTAATAGGAAATTAATATGTGTGCAACTGTGGGCAATTACTTAACTTCTTATGTTTCTATTTTCTTACCCATAAAGTAGGTTAATAGAGATATTTTCTTTAATGGATTAAGTGCATGTACAAGGGGGGGTCCATGTATGTGCATGCATGAGCATGTTTGTGCATGCATGTATTCATATGTGTGATGCAGTATATGTGTGTGCTTGTGTGTATGTGTGCTCGTTCACATATTTGCATGTGCTCACATATATGAACATGCATTCACACATGTACGTTTGTGTGTGCATGAATGTGCAGGTGTGTATGTGTGTGAGATGCAGCTCAAGAGTTACCCACTGTTGGCCAGGAGACTAGATGAAGACACTTGCAGAGAAGCCTCTACAGGGACCAGTTTTACAATGCTACAGACCAATATGGACTGTTCAGCTGGTTCCTTCTGTTTGTTCCTCTACTTAGTGATTTTATTTTGGCTGCTTATTTTTATTTTTCTAATTTGAAAGAAGTTATCTCTTCCATCCCTATATAGTTCCTTCTTCATCTCTTGCCTCAGTTAATATAGAGGCTTATTAACTTATCTCCCTGCCTCCAGCTGTGATCACCTCCAGCTGTCTGCAGTGTCAAGGCTGATTTCTAAAGTCCAGAGCTCATAGAACACTCCTACTCCAAACTACCTATTGATTTTCCTTTGCCTACATATGATGTTCCAGTCCCTCAGCATCTCCTCAGACCTGTACACTCTCCCCAGCTCCCAGGTTCCCTTGCACATGTCCGTGTTTCATGGACACTATCTTTCCCCTCTCACAAGTTCTGGTTCATTTGTATAAAACTAAGTCAGTCTTCATAGCAAACACCCTCTTCCAACAACACAAGAGAAGACTCTACACATGGACATCACCAGATGGTCAACACCGAAATCAGATTGATTATATTCTTTGCAGCCAAAGATGGAGAAGCTCTATACAGTCAGCAAAAACAAGACTCGGAGCTGACTGTGGCTCAGATCATGAACTCCTTATTGCCAAATTCAGACTGAAATTGAAGAAAGTGGAGAAAACCACTAGACCATTCAGGTATGACCTGAATCAAATCCCTTATGACTATAAACTGGAAGTGAGAAATAGATTTAAGGGACTAGATCTGATAGACAGAGTGCCTGATGAACTATGGATGGAGGTTCATGACATTATGCCGGAGACAGGAGTCAAGACCATCCCCAAGAAAAAGAAATGCAAAAAAGCAAAATGGCTGTCTGAGGAGGCCTTACAAATAGCTGTGAAAAGACGAGAAGTGAAAAGCAAAGGAAAAAAGGTAAGATATTCCCATTTGAATGCAGAGTTCCAAAGAATAGCAAGGAGAGATAAGAAAGCTTTCCTCAGCGATCAATGCAAAGAAATAGAGGAAAACAACAGAATGGGAAAGACTAGAGAACTCTTCAAGAAAATTAGAGATACCAAGGGAACATTACATGCAAAGATGGGCTCAATAAAGGACAGAAATGGTAGGGACCTAACAGAAGCAAAAGATATTGAGAAGAGGTGGCAAGAATACACAGAAGAACTATACAAAAAAGATCTTCACGACCCAGATAATCACTATGGTGTGGTCACTCACCTAGAGCCAGCCATCCTGGAATGTGAAGTCATGTGGGCCTTAGTAAGCATCACTATGAACAAAGCTAGTGGAGGTGATGGAATTTCAGTTGAGCTATTTCAAATCCTGAAAGATGATGCTGTGAAAGTGCTGCACTCAATATGCCAGCAAATATGGAAAACTCAGCAGTGGCCACAGGACTGGAAAAGGTCAGTTTTCATTCCAATCCCAAAGAAAGGCAATGCCAAAGAATGCTCAAAGTACTGCACAATTGCACTCATCTCACATGCTAGTAAAGTAATTCTCAAAATTCTCCAAGCCAGGTTTTAGCAATATGTGAACCATGAACTTCCAGATGATCAAGCTGGTTTAGAAAAGGCAGAGGAACCAGAGATCAAATTGCCAACACCCGCTGGATCATCGAAAAAGCAAGAGAGTTCCAGAAAAACATCTATTTCTGCTTTATTGACTATGCCAAAGCATTTGACTGTGTAGATCACAACAAACTGTGGAAAATTCTGAAAGAGATGGGAATACCAGACCACCTGACCTGCCTCTTGAGAAATCTGTATGCAGGTCAGGATGCAACAGTTAGAACTGGACATGGAACGACAGACTGGTTCCAAATAGGAAAAGGAGTACATTAAGGCTGTATATTGTCACGCTGCTTATTTAACTTATATGCAGAGTACATCATGAGAAACGCTGGGCTGGACGAAGCACAGTCTGGACTCAAGATTGCCAGGAGAAATATCAATAACCTCAGATATGCAGATGACACCACCCTTATGGCAGAAAGTGAAGAAGAACTAAAGAGCCTCTTGATGAAAGTGAAAGAAGAGAGTGAAAAAGTTGACTTAAAGCTCAACATTCAGAAAACTAAGATCATGGCATCCGGTCCCATCACTTCATGGGAAATAGATGGGGAAACAGTGGAAACAGTGGCTGACTTTATTTTTCTGGGCTCCAAAATCACTGCAGATGGTGATTGCAGCCATGAAATTAAAAGACGCTTACTCCTTGGAAGGAAAGTTATGACCAACCTAGACAGCTTTTTAAGAAGCAGAGACATTACTTTGCCAACAAAGGTCCATCTAGTCAAGGCTATGGTTTTTCCAGTAGTCATGTATGGATGTGAGAGTTGGAGTATAAGGAAAGCTGAACTTAGAAGAATTGATGCTTTTGAACTGTGGTGTTGGAGAAGACTCTTGGGAGTCCCTTGGACTGCAAGGAGATCCATCCAGTCCATCCTAAAGGAGATCAGTCCTGAGTGTTCATTGGGAGGACTGATGTTGATTGAAGCTGAAACTCCAATACTTTGGCCTCCTGATGCGAAGAGCTGACTCATTGGAAAAGACCCTGATGCTGGGAAAGATTGAGGGCAGGAGGCGAAGGGGACGACAGAAGATGAGATGGTTTAATGGCATCATCGACTCAATAGACATGGGTTTGGGTGGACTCTTGGAGTTGGTGATGAACAGGGAGGCCTGGCATACTGCTATTCATGGGGTCAGAAAGAGTCAGACATGACTGAGTGACTGAACTGAACTTAACTGAAATCAGTCTTCTCTGAAGCCCCTCTAACTGCCTGCCCTGTCTTAATGAGGGAGCCCTCCTCTTTGTTGGCTCCCAGGATGCCTACCCTCATTCCTCATGGACACTCGCCCAAGAGTGTACATGGTTTGCTAAATTCCACAGAACTAATAATTGGCAGAAGTGGATTAGAATTTGGGCTTCTAACCTGGAGCCCCAGTGATGGTTAATTCAAAAATTGGCACCTTCCCTGCCAGGTTGTGACATTAAAAAGCTGGATTTTGAGGTTCTGGTGCTCAGGTGCAAAGAGTATTGTCTACTGCCCCACTCCTCCTACCCTGTTCACTAAATGCTCTGCCAGGTTCCAACGGAAGGAGACTCTCATGCTCATAAGAGGAGGTGGGTGGAGGTGACAGGGTCCCCACTGTAATGAGCAGTGGGCCAGGATGCACACTGGGGAGGGTTAAAGGTGATGTCCCAGATGGTTCCACTGAAAATTACAATTTTCCCACTTAATTCAGGTAGCTCTACAGGCTGAGTCAGACCGGAGTAATTAGTGCCAAGTGTGTCCCTTAGGAGAGTGTTAACAGTGCAACTCAGAAAAGATTACTCCAGGAGCTCTTTATTGTGCCACCTTCAAGCCTTGGGGAGAATGGTCTTTGTGTTCTGGGCTCAAGAAATAGTTTGCTCTATCTCTGAGCCAGAAATAATTTCTGGTTCTTGTCTAATCATAATCATAATAAGTTAGAACAGATTAACTTTACCAGAAACTGTAATTGACTCCAATCCTGTGCTGAATTCAGATTGTATGTAACAGCTACTTTTAAGCTACTGAAGGTGTTCAAATGATTACCTTTGGGGAAGAGTGTTGGAAGAGGGCTGGTGAATTAATGACTTAACATATAATAAAAACTCACATTTGAAACACACTTTTCTGTGATGCGTATGAACTAGTTTTCACCCTCGCAACATCCCCACTAAAATAGGCTGGAAGGGATTGTGTGAGTCAAGACACAGCAGCATCAGGACAGAGTGATAACACCATAGGTTTCTGGACATTAGCTTAAATCTGAGTCTCAGCTCTGTCCTTTTATAGGTGTGATTTTGGGGAAGTTACTCAACTATGTAGCCACCATTCCCTCCGCTCTAAAACAGACATGATAAGGACTATTATCAGGCTTGAATGAGACAGTGCCTAACTTTGGAAGAACACTCAATGAATGTCCTGCATTATTCCTAGGGGTTTGTCCCAGGTCACATAACAGTAGATGATAAGGTGGAATTTGAATCTGGATCATTAGTTAACATATGTAATTAGAATTCTCTAACCTCAACTTTTCCCCTCACTTCTTGTTTTTCTAAATCTTTATTTATTCATCAAACATTTATTGACAACATTGACTATACTGGCCAGGTTCTTGGGGAGAAAGAGATGAAGTAAACACAGATACATTCTTAGAAAGATTTCCATGAGAGACAGAGAAATAGTCACCCAAATGCATGATAACTTCACAGGATCTGTGATGGAGGCCTTCCTAGGAAGGCATGAGGCCAGAGGAGCAGGGGGAGATCAGTCCATGAAAGATCTCCCAAGTCCTGCTGGGAGGGCTTCACCTGTTGTGAGGTTTACATTTTGCTCTATAAGGAGAGGGAATCACTGAATGGATTTTTAACAGCAATGTCATCTTCCAATGAAGGTTACAGAAAGTTTCAGAAGGGAGCAGTATTAAAGATGAATCACAGAGTGTGGAGATGAGGCCAGGGAAATGATCAAGGGACCAGTGTTCAAACAGGGTGTGCTGGAGCTCAGTCCACTGGCCTGGGGAGCTTCCTGGGGGGAGTCAAGAGAATGAGGAGGAAACAGGCTATGAATTCAGTGCTGAGAGTTTAAGAGATCATAAATGGGAGAGTTCTCAGTCATCACAAAATCCAGGGTGGGGTCACAAAACTGGCTGCAGGAGTGGGGTGTGAAAAATGTTATGATAAAGAAGAAGGGACTTTGAAGCTGATGCTAGATGTTTCATTAACAGAGACATAGAAATCACCAGGACAATGGCGAACATGAAATAGAAATACAAAATAGAAGTCAGGTGCTGATACCTTAATGACCTTTGGGTCAGTGGACAGCAGAGAAAGGAAGAGTGGAGTAAGAAGTAACTGAGACCCAGCTGTCCACAAATTTCCATGGTGGAGAGTTGTTGTAAAGTGAGAAGAAGTAAGAAATCCATTCCTAAGACTGGCTCTGGACCCTAAGAGGGTTAGTTAGGATGTCGGAGGATGAGCTGCCTCCTTCGAGAAAATGTCTGGGGTGTTGTATTTTTGTAAGAAGCTGGAGGTGCAGATTTTAGATGAGACAGGGAAGGCATGGACTGACTGTGAAGAGATTGAGGCTACGAGAAAATATGTTTAGAATAAGCTGGGCGTTCCAGAGGCCTCCCTAGAGGAGCAGAAGTGAAGCTAGAAGTTAAATCAGAAGGAGAAAGATATGCCCCAACTGGGTTTTTTTGCCATGGCGACTAGCTATAAGACTGCCACATTTGACTGACCTCACCGTCCTTTTTTTAAAAAAAAAAAAAAAACACTTTTTCTTTTAAATGTAGACCATTTAAAAAATCTTTCTTGAATTGGTTACAACATTGTTTCTGTTTTTCATGTTTTAGATTTTTGGCTGTGAGGCATGTGGGATCTTAACTCCCCAAACTGAAATTGAACCCACACCTCCTGCATTGAAAGGTGAAGTCTTAACTATTGGACCATCAGGGAAGTCCCACCCTCCTTTTTGAAACTCTTTTCTCTGTTGTCTTCCCAGCACTATTCCTTTCTGGTTCACTGATGGTCTCTCAGGCTGGTCTCATGTATTTACATTCACTAAATATTTATTGAAAAACTTCTTTGTGCACCTGGCCCTTTCTCCACAAGTGTTCTTTAAGTTTTCCCTTTTGCGACACTGACTCCCTTGTGAGAACTGTAAATGTTCTTGGGGTTTCAGTACTCACCCACACATGTGGAATTCTACATCCAATTGCATTTCACTCATCCCTGCCAACATCTCCACCTGGACGTCAGGTCCCCAGCACCCTCCAGAGTGTGTGGGTCCCTGCTCTGCTCATGAGGGCTCAGGGATACTTCTCCCTGTAGTGAGGCATTCCCTCTCTTCATGCACAGCATCCCACCCAGTCCCCCTTAAGCATGGGAAAGATATAGATAAGATGTAAATGGGAAGGATATAAATTTCAAGAGGTTGGGATTTTATGTTATTCACCACTGCATCCGCAGTACCTGGAACAACAGTGTATGGCATGTGACAAGTGACCAGTCAATACTTGCTGCATGAATAAATGAACAGATTCTTGGTGCCCCTCTCCATCACTGCTTACATCCCATGAGACACAAGTTCTCTCAGTTCTACCCTAAGCCCATGTCCTCCTTCTCAGGCTCGATTGTCCTTTCATAATTCAGGCTGCATAGTTTTCCTATTGTCTTCCCTTCCTGAACCCCTGCCAGGCAAGTCTGCAGCAGTCTACACTCTGCACTGCCACCAGACTGATTTAAAAAAATGATAGTAATTTAAAAAATAATAGCTCAAAATTGTGGAGCACCTAGAGGTAAGTACTTTACCTTCCACAGAATACCATGAAATATTATTTCCTTAATAAGACCATGCAACATTAGGTCCTTTTGGTTGGCATTTCCTACAGAGCATTCACAGAATAGAAGTTCCTGAACATACACTGAAAAAGAAGTTTCCGTGATCAGATGTGCCTAGAAAAATCAAATACCCGATCCCTGTCTTGAGGAATCACACTGTATATGAGAGTGATAACAGATTAGATAATTCCTAAAGTAAACATAAAATATAAAAAAGTTTAATTTTGTTAAATTCAGTACCCGCTCCCTTGTTTTTTTAAAAACAAATTTTTTTCTAGGTAATTCCATTAACAACCAATGGAATTAACATTTTGTGAAAATTTATTTAGGATATACAGAACTAGGCTGTGTTAAATTGGGTTTGTCTTTACCAAAAATACATAAGACATTTTTAGAAATCCCACTTGGGCAGATAAAAGTTATAAACATAAGCTCATTGATCACATTTAATGTTGAGATGAGGCTGGCAGGAGGCATAAAGACTGGAGGACAACTGGCTACCTTAGCTTCTAGTGACTGGTGGGTGGAAAGAATAGCATGCCTCAAGGTTAAGGAAATGTTATGGGAGAAAAATTTAAACTTAAAGAAATGACCCTCATTAACTTAATCTTTGGGAAAAGGAGAAATAAAATGCCATTATTTAATGTCAGTGATGAATAAACACTAGGAATCATCAAGTACATAGTGGGAGGGCCAGTGCACTATGATACACACTGACTATGTCCCTGACAGGCCCAGGACATGCACCATGACCCTGACTTTTGGTTGTTGCCCATTTCCGGAGGACTTGGATGGGTTGTAATCTGTCACAATGAATCTGTGACTGGCTCTTCATGAATTCTGCCCTCAGCTTCCTTGATTCACCTATATTGTCTCATTTCATGGGACACCACTGTTAGCCCAGTATTGAAAGTCAGTGAAACAAAAGAAACTTTAAGGTGTTAATAGTTTCAGGGTTTCAGTTAAGATCTTTCCACATTCCACACAGTCAGCAGTTTAACTGTGTGTTTGATTTACACTAAAATTGATGCATTTTTGCCAGACTACACTGCAGATATTTAGGCAAGGACCATTCTAAACTCCTCAAATTGTATACCTTATGCCAGTGGTTATAAATCTGATAGCTTCAGATTCTTGGGTCTAAGTAACGTAAAGTTTCAAGTCTAAGAATTATTCTTAAGTTTCAAAAGGCCAAATGATAAACTGGACATTAGTAGATTAGGAACCATATCTGCGTCTTCTGTTAAGATTGTTGCCAAATTCACACTTTGATTGATATCCCCAGTGCTGCAGATTAATAGCAATGAAGATGAACTATGACTGGATAAAAAAAGGCACCAACAGGCTCAAACACAAGATAACCATCTCTGCAGATCTGGAATAAAATAGAAATGCAGTGAAAGCTCAAGGCACATACTTGTTCATCTCTGGGTCTTTCAGAAAGTGCATAAATCAACTATTGCAGCCAGGTGTAAGGTAGTTCCATTATCTATTGGTACCCCATATAAGAGGAGAGGCCAGAAAAAAAACAAAGAATGTGATGCTAGGACCTAGGGAAGGATATCTTAGGTCATGAAAAGTTCTGAAGAAAAAACTGCCAGGAATTCTTCGCTCAGACTGGTGGGCTGAGCAGTTTATGAACCTGAGGGTGAGAGTTCAAACCCAGACTTGGCCAGAAAATGACCAAACCACCCTTCATCCTTATGACTAGATCTTCTTTATCCACAACACTATTCTGGTGCGGGGCACTGAGCTTCCAATATAAGACCAGAGTGTCTGAATTCCCACAAAGGGAGTACTGAATGAAGGCAGCCATAAAACTGCTGCACAGGGTGAATGCTCACAGAGCAAAGAAAGAGAGGAAAAAAAAGTGTAACAACCCAAAGTTGTCCTCTTAGAGTGAGTCTAAAATACGAAATTCTAAACCACTTGAAGAAATTTAAAACTAAAAAAGATTGCCAAAAATATTTATAAGAACAGATATTTACTCCAGGTGAAATGTCTTTAAGAATCTGAAAAAGCAATTTGAAAAGTAGGCTTAAAAATCCTAGATAATTAGAAAGATGGTGGAGTAGGAAGATCTTGAGCTCACCTCCTCCCACAGACACATCAAAACTACAAATACATGTAGAACAAGTACATCTGAGAATGACCTGAAGATGAGCAGAACAGTTTTTCTACAACTAAGAATAGAAAAAGCCAAATCAAGATGAGTGGGAGGGGCAGAGATAGTCTAGTCAGAACCCACTTCCTTGGTGCCGTGACCCACAAGAAGGGATATCAAAACCATGGTGATCCCCTTTGGGGAGCCAAGGGTCCAAGCCCCAACTTGGATTTTTCAGCCCATGGGCCTGTAATGTGAGATGAGCCCCCATAATATCTGGCTTTGAAACCAGTGAGTCCAGGAGAGGAGGAAGGCTGTGGGAAACTGAGGCTTTGCTCTTGAAAAGTTCACACATAAACTCATTTACTCAGAATTTCAACACAGAGGCAGCACCTTGAAAAGTATCTGGGTCAATAGAGATTTTTGACTAATTTTAAGATGTATGTCAAAAGGCAGGGATTTGGTGTAACTTTCTCCAGGGATAGAAGAGTTGTAGGGTATCTTTAAAAAAACAAAAACAAAAAACTCTTCTTCTACCCAGTTGGCCCAGCACTGGAGAACAACATTCCTGTGTTTCTCCATCAACCTGCATAAAACTATGTGCTCTGAACTGGCCCTGAGGACCAGCCTTGCTAAACCTGTCCATTCAGGCTGGATCCTCTGAAGTGGCTTCCATACCACCATATACCCAGCAGGTAGCCCCAATCAACACTGGTAACCCTCCCAGGTGGCTCCTGCTCTGGGGGACCATCTTTGTATACCAGCACGCCTGCAGCAATCACAGTAAGACCTCTCAGCCACCTGAGCTGAGGGCTAACCATGCACATCAGGGCATATGGAGCAGTCACAGCCAATACACAGAGCCATCTAGCCTGGAGCCAGCCCTTCCCAGCAGCATGTCCACTGCAATCCGAGCCCAATAATAACAGGCAGGTGCCCACAACCTGCATAGGATATATCCCTGGAGTACCTAGCACTGGTGACTAAGGGGGGGATGTGTCACTGGGCCTCACAGAACACCTTTTACATAAGACTACTCCATCAAGTCTGACAGATGTAACTGATACACCTATTAAGTAGAAACAAACACATAGTTGATCAAAATGAGGAAACGAATACTTTACAAAAAAAAGAATAAGACAAACCTCAGAAAAATAACTAAACAAAATTGAGAATAAGTAATGTATCATATAAAGTGTTCCGGAGAAGGCAATGGCCACCCACTCCAGTACTCTTGCCTGGAAAATCCCAGGGATGGCAGAGCCTGGTGGGCTGCTATCTATGGAGTCGCACAGAGTCGGATACGACTGAAGTGACTTAGCAGCAGCAACAGCAGCATATAAAGTGTTCAAGGTAATAGTCATACATTTGCTCACCAAACTCAGGAAAAGAATGGGTGAAGTCAGTGAGAACGTCAACAAAGAGATAGAAAATACAAATAAGAACCAAGTAGAACTGAAGAATACAATAACTGAAATGAAAAATACATCAAAGGGAATCAACAGCAGATTAGAGAATGCAGAAGAACAGATCAGCAATCTGGAACACAAGGTAGTCAAAATCACCTAGTTGGAACAGCAAAAAGGAAAAAAAAAATACATATAAAATGAGAACAGTTTAAGGGACATCTGGGATAGCATCAAGTATGCTAACATTTGAGTTATGGGAGTCCCAGAAGGATAAAAGAGAGAAAAATTATCAGAAAACTCATTTGAGGAGAGAATGAATGAAAATTCTTCTAACCCAGCAAAAGAAACAGGCTCAAAGTCCAAGAAGCACAGAGTCCCAAATAAGATGAACCTAAAGAGATTTACACTAAGACACATTACAATTAAAATGTTAAAAGTTAAAGAGATAATCTTAAAAGCAGCAAGAGGAAACAACCTAGTTACATGCTAGAGAACCCCTATAAGCTATCAGTTGATTTTTTAGCATAAACTTTACAGGCCAGAAGGTACTGGCATAATATATTCAAAGCACTGAAAGAAAAACAAAAAACTTACAACGAAGAATACTCAAACAAGCAAGATTATAATTCAGAATTGAAGGAGAGATAAAAGGTTTCTTGGGGTTCCCTGGTAGCTCAGCTGGTAAAGAATGTGCCTGCAATGTGGGGGAGACCTGGGTTCAATCCCTGGGTTGGGAAGAACCCCTAGAGAGGGGAAAGGCTGTCCACCCCAGTATTCCTGCGTAGAGAATTCCATGGACTGTATAGCCCACGAGGTTGCAAAGAGTTGGACACGACTGAATTTCTCAACTCAGTCAAAAAGTTTCTCAGACAAACAGAAGACAAAGGAGCTATTACCACTAAACTGACCTTACAGAAAATGTTAAAGGAACTTCCTTAAGTGGAAAAGGAAAAATCATAACAATAAACAAGAAAATCATGAAAGAAAAAAACCTCCCTGGTAAAAATAAACATGAAGATAGTGGATCAACCACCTATATAGGTGGTATGAAGTTTGTAAGAGAAAAGTAGTAAAATCCTCTGTACTTAAAATAATTACTTAAGAGATATGTAAAATAAAAAGATGTAAAATATGACATCAAAACATAAGATATGAGTGGAAGAATAAAATGTAATTCTTTTAGAATGAGCTCAAAAAGTTAAAAAAAATGAGCTTATCTTAAGCAACCACCAACTTAAAATAGACTGACATATACATAGGTTGTTATATATGAATCTCATAGTAACAACAGCTAATACACAAAATATAAAGAGAAAGGAATATAAACATAACGCTAAAGAAAGTCATCAAATCACAAGGGAAGAGAGCAAAAGAAGAAAGGAACAAAATAGCACTACAAAAACAACCACAAAACCATGAACAAAATGACAATAACTGTCTAACTATCAATAATTACTTTAAATGTAAATAGACTAAATGTTCCAATCAAAGCATATAGGAGGGCTGAATGGATTAAAAAAATAAGATCAATCTAAGTATTGGAGTTTCAGCTTCAACATCAGTCCTTCCAATGAGCACCCAGGACTGATCTCCTTTAGGATGGACTGGTTGGATCTCCTTGCAGTCCAAGGGACTCTCAAGAGTCTTCTCTTGAGAAGATTGAAGGCAGGAGGAGAAGGGGATGACAGAGGATGAGATGGTTGAAATGGCATCACTGGCTCAATGGACATGAGTTAGAGCAAGCTCTGGGAGTTGGTGATGGACAGGGAAGCCTGGGGTGCCTCAGTCCATGGGATTGCAAAGAGTTGGACATGACTGAGGGACTGAACTGAACTGAACTGATATGCTGCTTACAAAAGACTCACTTCAGATCTAAAGACACACACAGATTGAGGGTGAAGGGATGAAAAAAGTATCCCATGCAAATAGAAATGAAAAACTGCTTGAGTAGCAATACTCATATCATGCAAAAAAGACTTTGAAACAGAGACTATAACAAGTGACATGGAAATGGTGAAGGGATCAACTCAAAAAGAGGATATAATGCTTGTAAATATCTATGCATTTAATATAGGAGCACCTAAATACATAAAGCAAATATTAATAGACACAATGGGAAAAATTGACATCAATATAATACAATAATAGTAGGGGACTTTAATACCTCACTTACCTCAATGGATGGATCATCCAGATAGAAAATTAGTCTTAAATGACATATACTATCACTCAATAGACATACAGAACATTCCACCCTAAAAGAGTGGAATACAAATTCCTTTCAGGTGCACATGAAATGTCCTCTAGGCTAGATCACATATTAGGCCATTAAAATTCTCATTAAAATTAAGACTAAAATCATGCCAAGTATCTTTTCTGACTATAACAGTATGAAACCAGAAATCAATTATAAGAAGAAAACCATAAAAAGCACAAACATGTGGAGGAACCATGCTACTAAACACCAATGAGTCACTGAAGAAATTAAAGGAGCAATCAAAATAAACCTTGAGACAAAGGAAAATGGAAACACAATGATCCAAAATCTATGGGACACAGCAAAAGCTATTCTAAGAAGGAGGTTTATAGACACAGGCCCACCTCAGGAAATGAGAAAAATCTGAAATAAATAACCTAACCTCACACTTAAAGTAACTGGGAAACAAAGAAAGCCCAAAGCTATTGTAAGTAAGGAAATAATAAATATCAGAGTAGAAATAAATGAAATGGAGACTAACAAAAACAATAGAAAAGATCAAGGAGATTAAGAGGTGGTTCTTTGAAAAGATAAACAAAATTGGCAAAACTTTAGCCATACTAATCAAAAGGTTCAGGGAGGTAGGATCTAAATAAATAAACTCAGAAATGAAAGAGGAGAAGTTAAAATCAACACCACTGTGAGCAGTTATACACCAATAATGGACAGCCTAAAAGAAATAGATAAATTCTTAGAAACATATAATCCTTCAAGACTGAATCAGGAAGAAATAAAAATTCTGAATGGACCAATTGCTGGTAAGAAACTAAATCAGTAAGAAAAAAGAAAACAAAACTCTCAACAAACAAAAGTCCAGGACCAGAAGTCTTCACAGATGAGTTCCACCAAACATATAAAGAATGATTGCCTGTCCTTCTCAAATTACTACAAAAATCTAAGAGGAAGGAATGCTTCTAAGTTCATTCTGTGATACCAGCATTACTGTGATATCAAAAACAGATAAAAACATTACCAAAAAATAATTATAGGCCAATATCTGTAATGAAAATAGACACAAAAATCATCAACAAAATATTAGCAAAGAAATTCAACAATACATTAAAAAGATTAATGACACCATGATTAAATGGGCCGTATTCCAAGGATGTAGGAGTGGTCTAAAATACACAAATCAATAAGCAGTTTATATCACACTAAGGAATTGAAGGATAAAAAGCATATAATCATCTCAATATATGCAGTAAAAGCATTTGACAAATTCAACATCCATTAACAACTCTTAGCAAGGTCAGCACAGAGGAAATACACCTCGACATAATAAAGGTGGTATATGACAAACCTACAGCTAACATCATACTCGAGGTGAAAAGTTGAAGATTTGCCTATAGGATCAGGAACAGGACAAGGATGCCCAGTGTTGCCACTTTTATTCAACATAGTTTGAAAATCCTAGTCGCAGCAATCAAATAGAAAATAGAGATCAAAGTCATCTAAATTGGAAAGAAAGAAGTAAGCTGTCCTTATTTGCAGATGATCCTATATACAGAAAACTCTAAGGACTGTGCCAATAAAACTGTTAGCACTAATAAATGAATCCAGTAACGTCACAGGATACAAAATAAGTGTACAGAAATCTGTTGAGTTTCTATACACTAAAAGTGAACTGTCAGAAAGAGAAATTAAGAAAACAGCCCCATTTATAATGGCATAAAAAAATACCCAGAAAAAATTTAAGCAAGGAGGTGAAAGACCTGTACTCTGAAGACCATAAGGCATTGATGAGAGAAACTGAATGACACAAATAAATGGAAAGATATATATTGTTAAAGAACTAGAGAGTTAATATTATTAAAATGTGCATACTACCCCATGCAATCTACAGATTCGATGCAATCCCTAATCATAATAGCAATGGCATGTTTCACAGAAGTAGAAGAAATAATTCTAAAATTTGTACGGAATCACAAAAGATCGCAGATAGTTAAAGCAATCTTAAGAAAGAAAACAAACTGGAAGTATCACACTCCCTTATTTTAAACTATACTACCAAACTATAATAATTAAAACTGTATGCTACACACACACACACACACACACACACACACACACACACACACACAGCAGTGCAACAGAAATGAGAGTCTGGAAATAAATCCACATATATATATGGACAATTAATTTATGGCAAAGGAGTTAAGCACATACAGTGGTGAGAAGATAGTCTCTTCAATTAATAGTGTTGGGAAAACTGGACAACCACAGGTGAAAGAATGAAACTAGCCCACTATCATATACAAAAATGAACTCAAAATATGTTAAAGACTTGAATGTAAACTCTGAGGCCATAAAAGTCTTAGAAGAAAATATAGTCAGTAACATTTTTGACATTGGTCTTAGAGAAGTTTTTGATAATCTGACTGCAAAGACAAGTGGAACAATAACAAAAACTAATGAGACTACATCAAACTAAAAAAGCTTTTGCATAGTGAAGGTAACTATCAACAAAATGAAAGAGAAACCTACTGTGTGGGAGAAGATATATCCCAATAAGGGGTTACTAGCCCTTCATACAATTTAACATAAGAAACATCAAGTCAATTAAAAAATAGGCAGAGGACCTGAGTAGACTTTTTCCAAGGAAGATGTGCAGATGGCCAACAGACACATGAAAAGGTGCTCCAGATCACTATCAGGGAAATATAAACCAAAGCCACAAGATATCATCTTACCCCTGTCAAAATGGCTATCTTTAAAAAGAGACTAAAAAACAGGTTTTGATGATGAATGTGGAGAAAAGGGAACCCTCATGCACTGTTGGTGGGACTGTAAGTTGGTGTAGTCACTATGGAAAACAGTATGGAAGTTCCTCAAAAAAATTAAAAATAGAACCGCCTTATGACACAGAAATGCCACTTTTGGGCATTTATTTGAAGAACAAAAAATTAATAATTTAAAAGGTATTGTTGTTATTCAGTCACTAAGTCATGTCCAACTCTTTGCGACCACATGGACAGCAGCATGCTAGGCTTCCTGTCCTTCTCTATCTCCCAGAGTTTCTCAAACACGTGTCCACTGAGTCGATGATGCCATACAACCACCTCAACCTCTGTCGCCCCCTTCTCCTTCTGCCCTCAGTCTTTCTCAGCATCAGGCTCTTTTCTTATGAGTTGGCTCTTTGTATCATATGGCCAAAGTATTGAAGCTTCAGCTTCAGCATCAGTCCTTCCCATGAATCTTCAGGGTTGATTCCTCTAGGACTGACTTGTTTGTATGCATCCTTAGTTCATGTCAGCATTATTTACAGTATACTAGATATGGAAGTGCCCATCAATAGACAAATGGGTAAAGAAGATGTGGTGTGTGTGTGTGTGTGTGTGTATATATATATATATATATATATATAAAACACACACAGAGTGTAATATTACTCTGCTATAAAAAGAAATCTTGCCATTTGTGACAACATGAATGGACTTAAAGGGTATCATGTTAAGCAAAATAAGTTAGAGAAAGACAGATACCATACGATTTCACTTGCATGTGGAATCTAAAAATCCAAACAAATGAACAAACAAAACAACACAAAGACAGACTCATAGATATAGAGAACAAACTGGTGGTTGCAAGGGAGGAGAAAGTAGGACATTGGGCAAAATAGACAAAGGAGATGAATATAAATTTCTGCTTATAAAATAAAAGTGATGAGTATGTAATGCATAGCATAGGGAATATGGTCAATAATATTGCAATAACGTCATATGGTGACAGATGGTTACTAGACTTACTATAGCGATCAATTTGTAATGTACATAAATGTGGAATTACTATTTTGTACACCTGAAACTAATATAATGTAGTATATTAACTATACTTAAAAAAAGAAAAAAGTGAGATAATTAAAAAACAATTACATTAGAAATAAGAAGTTATGAAACAAAGCCAGTAAAGTGAAACAAGAACAGATGTATACTGTAAAAATCAAATGCAAACATTAAGAATAAAATATATATATATATAGTCAATGAAACAAAACTCAAAGGATGAGATAAATTCTTAACTGGATATATTGATATCTGAAGAAAAATAAAATGAATTGGAAATGGCACTAAGGAATGTATCCAAATCCAGAACACAGAAAAAAAGTATGCAAAAATAAGAAAAGTATAATTAAAAGACATGGCAGTTTAATATTATCCAATGAACATTTCATAGTGATTTCAGGAGAAAATAGAAGTCAGAGCAGAGAAACAATCATTGAGGAGAAAAGAGCTAAGACATCTTCAGAATCAGAGAAAGATACAAGTCATAAGAGCTAATATACTTTTAGAGTCACTCAATACGTCAGCAAATTTGGAAAAATCCTCAGCGGCCACAGGACTGGAAAAGGTCAGTGTTCATTACAATCCCAAAGAAAGGCAATGCCAAAGAATGCTCAAACTACTGCACAATTGCACTCTTCTCACATGCTAGTAAAGTAATGCTCAAAATTCTCCAAGCCAGGCTTCAGCAATACGTGAACCGTGAACTTCCAGATGTTCAAGCTGGTTTTAGAAAAGGCAGAGGAACCAGAGATCAAATTGCTGGATCATCGAAAAAGCAAGAGAGTTCCAGAAAAACATCTATTTCTGCTTTATTGACTATGCCAAAGCCTGTGACTGTGTGGATCACAATAAACTGGAAAATTCTGAAAAAGATGGGAATACCAGACCCCCTGACCTGCCTCTTGAGAAACCTGTATGCAGGTCAGGAAGCCACAGTTAGAAGTGGACATGGAACAACAGACTGGTTCCAAATAGGAAAAGGAGTACGTCAAGGCTGTATATTGTCATCCTGCTTATTTAAATTACATGCAGAGTACATCATGAGAAACACTGGGCTGGACGAAGCACAATCTGGACTCAAGATTGCCAGGAGAAATATCAATAACCTCAGATATGCAGACGACAGCACCCTTATGGCAGAAAGTGAAGAACTAAAGAGCTTCTTGATGAAAGTGAAAAAGGAGAGTGAAAAAGTTGGCTTAAAGCTCAACATTCAGAAAACTAAGATCATGGCAAATAGATGGGAAAACAGTGGAAACAGTGGCTGACTTTATATTTTGGGGGGCTCCAAAATCACTGCAGATGGTGATTGCAGCCATGAAATTAAAAGACGCTTACTCTTTGGAAGGAAAGTTATGACCAACCTAGACAGCATATTAAAAAGCAGAGACATTATTTTGCCAACAAAGATCTGTGAATCAAGGCTATGGTTTCTCCAGTAGTCATGTATGGATGTGAGAGGTGGTCTATAAAGAAAGCTGAGCACTGAAGAATTTCGGTGCTTTTGAACTGTGGTGTTGGAGAAGACTCTTGAGAGTCCCTTGGACTGCAAGGAGATCCGACCATTCCATCCTAAAGGAGATCAGTCCTGAGTGTTCATTGGAAGGACTGATGTTGAGGCTGAAACTCAATACTTTGGCCACCTCATGCGAAGAGTTGACTCATTGGAAAAGACCCTAATGCTGGGTAGGATTGGGGGCAGGAGGAGAAAGGGACAACAGAGGATGAGAAGGTTGGATGGCATCACCGACTCAATGGACACGGGTTTGGGTAAACTCCGGCAGTTGATGATGGACAGGGAAGCCTGGCGTGCTGCGGTTCATGGGGTCGCAAAGAGTCGGACACGACTGAGCGACTAAACTGAACTGAATACCTTTAGAGTGTTTCAAAATAGAGTCCACTCTGAGGCATATCACAGGAATATGTGGAACATGAGGGTAGAAGAGAACCTCAGAATTTAACAAAGAGAAAAGAGAGAGCAAGAGGTAAACAAAAATCAGATTAGCAGATTTCTTCTCAGCAAAAAGAGATGCTGGAATAAAATTATATACTTACAGTACTGAAGTGCCAAACTTTTTTATTGTATACCACAGCCAACTTTAACTTAAGATAAAAGGCAAAATGAAGACGTTTTGAGACATCAAAAATGAAGTCAATTTGCCAAACACAGTTCACTATTCATAAAAAATAGGCACTATTCATAAACATACAGAAATCTTAACAGGAATACTTTAAATAGAAAAGGAAAGTCAGCCAAGAAAGAAAGCATGGGACAAGAGAAACAATGGAAAACACAGAAAATAGTAAGCTATGCACATAAACATAACAAAATGATCACTATAGAAAATAATACAGCAGAGTTAAATAAACTCTAAAATTCTATTTTTTTTAGAAAGGAAGATAGCTAGTAATATTGAATAATTTAGTATTTTATTATAAATTATGAATGTTAAGTAGTTTGTATAGTTCCATATTATTTGTTGGCTTTCGTTTTCTTCTCTCTTTTTTTTAAAGTGTATGCTTTCATGTTTATAGTATACATCTTTTACTTATCACAGTCTCTCTTCAAGTAATATTGAAAAAAGTGAAAGTGTTAGTCGCTCAGTCATATCCAACTCTGTGACACCATTTACTGTAGCCTGACAGGCTCCATTGTCCGTGGAATTCTCCAGGCAAGAATACTGGAGAGGGTAACCATTCCCTTCTCCAGGGGATTTTCCCGACCCAGGGATTGAACCCATATCTCCTCCTGCATTTTGCACAGATTCTTTACCATCAGCCACCAGGGAAGATCTCAACTAATATTGTGTGCGTGTATGCTAAGTTGCTTCAGTCATGCCTGACTCTTTGTGACTTCATGGACTGCAGCCCACCAGGCTCCTCTGTCCATAGGATTCTCCAACAAGAATACTGGAGTGGGTTGGCATGCCCTCCTCCAGGGAATCTTCCCAATCCAGGTATCGAACCCACGGCTCATTGTTTTCCTGTATTAGCAGGCTGGTTCTTTAACACTAGTGCCACCTGGGAATCCCCAAGTAATATTATATGATTCAAATATATGATAATAATTTTTTCCTTACAATAGTAATTCTCTACTCCTCCTCTCTTGTTCTTTGTGTTCATGTTATCCTTCTGTAAATATTATAACCCTACAATTCACTGATATTACTTTTTGCTTGAAATCTCTTATCTACTAAAGGGAATTCATAAAATAAGAAAAAAGAATCATATTTACCAAGGTATTCATTTCTTGTTGCAGCCATCACAAATTATAATAAACTTTGTGGCTTAAAAAATTATTTTCGATAACCCTATATGCGAGACAGAATAAGAGACACAGATGCATAGAACAATTTTATGGACTCTGAGGGAGAAGGTGAGGGTGGGACGTTCTGGGAGAATAGCATTGAAACATGTATATTATCATATGTGAAACAGAACACCATTCCATGTTCGATGCATGAGACAAGGGCTCAGGGCCGGGGCAATGGGATAACCCAGAGGGATGGGATGGGGAGGGAGGTGGGTGGGGGATCCAGGAAGGGGAACACATGTAAACCCATGGCTGATTCATGTCAATGTATGGCAAAAACTATTACAATATTGTAAAGTAATTAGCCCCCAACTAAAATAAATAAATTTATTAAAAAAAATTATTTTCTCAGAGTTCTGGAATCCAGAAGTCTGAAATCAAGGGGTCAGCAGGGCCAGGTTCCCTCTAGGGGTCCTGGGGGAGAGTCCACTGCGTGCCTCTCTTTTAGTTTCTTGTGGTTGCCTGCAGTCCTCAGTGTCCCTTGGCTTGTAACTTCCTGGCTCCGCTCTCTGCCTCTGCCTTCCTCTGTGTGTCTGTGCCTCTTCTTGTGCCCAACTTCCCTTTGCCTGACTCTTTCATAGGATTTAGGGCTCACTCAGATTATCCAAGATGATCTCATCTTGAAATCTGTAACTTAATGACACCCTTCCCAGATAAAGTACAGTCGCAGGTTCCAGGAACTAGGATGTGGATATATTTTTTTGGAGACCACCATCAACCCACCAACATCATGAAGATGTGAAGAAATGAGGACCATCACAAGTTGTTGATGAGAATACTTTGGCAATAGAGGGGTTCCTCGGTGGTACAACGGTAAAGAATCCATCTGCCAATTCAGTTAACACTGGAGAAAAAGGTTCAATATCCAGATCAGGAAGATCCCCTGGAGGAGGAAATGGCAACCCACTCCAATATTCTTGCCTGGAGAATCCCATGGATAGAGGAGCCTGGGGGGTTAGAGTCTATAGGGTTGCAAAAGAGTCGAACATGACTGAGCAACTACACACACATGCATTCATAGTAAAGATATATAATACTAATAATTCCTTTCTTGTACCAGAGAACACACCTGTACTCATACATTGCAACAGAGGTGTTTTCCAAATTCAAGAGTCTCAATCCAAGTAATGGGTCAGGTACTTTCTCCAATCCTCCTCCTGCCGACAGGGGACCCAGGGAAAATTTTGCTCTGATGCTCATGCCTCTCCCTACTATTCTATTTTATTCTCACTGGTTTTAACAGGAAATGGCCCTATATTTGGTACTGCTATTTTTCTACTCTTCACCTAGTCCCTGTTGCAGAGCTCTCCAAATGGACTCAGAGATGCCCTGGGACTGCTGGGGTTAACAGGGAGCCCTGGGCAGATTTTTAGGACAGTCTCTCCTTCCTTGAGCTAGCTAGTTCAAGGGGATTTCTGTAAACAGAGATTCCTTAAAGCCAGGTCCACCTGACCGTTATTACCCAGAGCAGAGCTGTCAGATACAGCATTGTTTAGGCACACTGAACTGGATGAATGAGGTGGTATAATTGGGCCCTGATTTAGTCTTGAATCCCACAGCAGGAAAGGGGGCCCCTTTCATCCTCCTGCTGCCCCACCTCCTCACCCTCACTTGCTGGGAGACACCAGCAGTGCTGTCAAGGGAGCCCGGCCCAGAAAAGAGAGCTTGCAGATGAGATCTGAGGCCCTTTAAAGACCTTGCATCTGACAGAGGAGGATTTCCTCTAACTGGCAGGAGACAGATGCACCGGCAGGCTCAGTGAGAGACATCAGAGAAGGGGGCTGTCCCCTGTGATGAGGGCTTTCTGGGATGAAGGAGAGGGAGCAGGCCTGCAGGCGCCGGGGCTCGCTGTGTGTCCCAGGCCCAGGCTGACAGCCGGGCCATAGAATCCCAGGGTTCCTTCAAGGTCGAGCTGGGGATGGGAGGCAGGGGGAGCCCTCACAGCATACTTGGCCCCGAGGGAAAGGTATTGGCATGGGTCACACAGGGGAAGAGCAACCAAGCTGGGCATGGCTGCCTAAATAATAAAGACAGGCTGAGTTTCTATGAAGGACATTCCTCTCTCGTTCCTGCCCTCAGATCTTAGTCTCCCACTGCAGGGAGCTGAGAAATGTGTCCAGCTCTGCACTGCTGATAACCCAATGTCAGGAGAGACCTGACATCCTCCCCAACCGTGAAATCCCTGCTCTGCTCACCTCTCTCCCTCTGGCAGACTTTCTCACTACAGACTCATTTCTGTCAGTCATCTCTGATCCCAGCATCCCATCACTCTATCTGCTTGAGGTCCCCTGATGCAACATAGTAGGTGGGTGGGGAAGCACTCCTGTACTCTGTCCTAGGGGGTCTTGGCAAAGTGCATGAATGAAGATACCTCAAGGTCAGCTCTATGCCACAGGGTGGCTCCTGACCTTTGCTCTAGGTTCCCCCCACCTTCTCTGACAGGGATGACTGCAGACAGCCTCTGGACAGGCCTTGCTCTCTGGTGCGTCTAGGGACCACTTCTCACTACTCACAAATGACTCAGCCGTCCCCGCCCCTACACACACCTCATATCCTCACACCTGCACTGACTTCTGTTTCCACTCAGAATGAAGCCCAGCCTCCTCAGGGAGGCTCACAAGGCCCTTCACGCTGGTGACCACTCAGTTCTTCAACGCTGGCTTGCAAACTGTACGCAGCCTCTTGGGTCTGTCAAGGTCAGCGTGGAGCTGAGGATGCAAATACCTCAGAACCTGTAACCTGCGCCTATTGATCACTCTGCCTGGACTTCTCTTCCTGGCTCGCACAGCTGGGTTGAGATCCATCCTTCAGGTACCCTCTCCTGGTTAACACGCTCATTCTAAATGAGGAAACCTCGGTTTTGAGAGCAGAGTGGGAACTCCACCCTAGGTTCTCCAGACCTCAAGACCAAACTGTGGCCCTTGGCACCAAGACACCACTCTTCATTTGTAAGGACACCACTGTCCTGGCTCAAACTTCTCTCCCAGACCTGCAGCGTCACCCATGAAAGCGGTTTTGAAGCTTCTGAGCTGCCCTGGCCAGTGTGTTCCCGCTGCCCCGGGCACCGGGAAAGGTTGTCCATGCACTTCAGGTTTCTTTTTTTTTTTCCTTTTCAAAAAACCTTTTCTTCTATCAATATTTGATGAGGGTACTCTCAAAGACTTGTTTAGTATGATCTGCACATAAGGAGCCCTTCCAAGTATTTATCACGCTCGGGGTATAATTACATTCAAATCCTGAGACACTGTTGCTAGGTTACTGTTGCTGAGGTTCCTCTGACTTCCATGCTTGAGGTGCTGCGATTCCTCCTTGTGATGTTAGGGGCAGGGGACCGGTAGGGTAGAGCTCCTTGTGGCCCTTAATGAAGGCGAGACTCTGGGGTCTCTCGTGTGGTTGAGAGAGAGCGTGTGTGCCCATGGGGCATCTCGCCCACCTCCCCAGGTGGGGCGGGAGGTGCAGATCACGTGATCACTGCAGGCAAGATTAAAGAGGTGGGAAGAGATAAAAGAGGGCAGTTGCTGCCTCGAGAGACTCCCATCGAGGAATTATCTCCGCGTCTTCCCTCCCCCCGATTCTTCCTGAGAACTGAGCACACATCCTGCATCCTCCGAGGGCCCCAAGAGCAGTTCCGTTCTGACGGCAGGAGGCTGCCCTTGTCCAAGGACACAGGCAGCTTCTGAGGGGTGAGCACCTGCCTTTCTGGCAGAGCAGGGTCAGAGTAGATGGTGGAAAATCAGGATGAGGAGCGGAAGCCTACCCCTCTCCTCGAGAGGCTCCCTCACAAGGCCATCTTGTATGAACCGGTGAGGGGTGACTGGGGTGTTGGACCTGCACTGTCTGTACTGGTGCCTTTGTGGTGTGGAATTAGGGGCAAGAGGCCTTCAGGTTCACATGTGTAAAAAGGTCTCAAATGTAGATTTGCGATGTTACTTCCAAGTGAGGCTAAGTGGACAAGTATGACTCTTGTGTGTGTGTGTGTGTTTCTTTTTTGACACAAAGGAGTCAACTTGTTTAATGTAACCCTTTAAAATAGACCACATATTTACAACCCTGTTTTGGCATTTACATTTCTTTTCAATCAACCAGTACCTTTCAGAAGTGGCCTGTGTCCACCAACTCTGTCTACCCCTGAAAGCCTGGTTTAACTTCTGCCCGCACATGCCTGGCACCTTGTAGTAGATTACTAATCCACGGATGCTGCCTTTGTGGCTACACATTGATTAATGGCTGGTCAGGCCCAAACCCACACATTTGTGTTTAATGCACTACTGAGTCAGCACCACTGGCCTTGGGGAAGACAAAAGGAAATAAAGCCCAGGCAGATGGGTTTGGGATGGAGTTTAGTACTGGATTTGCATTTCCTGACTTGGCTGCCTGATCTAATTCCCACTGGCCTTTAGAAGCGTGCTGGATTGAATTGTGTTTCCCATCGCAAATTTTAAATAAGGTGGATGATACAGTAGGCATTACTATCCACAGTCCCCTGGGTATAGCTGCAAATATGCTTTTAAACCTCAGAGCAATTTCCCTAGTCATCACCAAGCAATAATTGCTATTAAAAAGAATATACACCCAGACACACACACAATCCTTATAGCTCATCAGTGGGGAATATCGATTGTTGTCAATTTTTAATGCAAAAATAATTAAAGACTTAGCTGTTCAAAATATTTACAAACAGATTTACTGTAAGTATTTATCTTCAACACCACAAGCAAGATCTAGAGATAATTCCTTGGGACATTAGCTGAGTAAAACACATTTTGTTTCAACAGTAAAAGTTTCTAAGCCTCATATTAGAAGATGGTATGGAGGATAGACTTTCCCCAGTCGTTGAAGTTAGCTAAGTTGGAGAAGGGTGATTCTCCACAAAATGGCAGAGGATTCCTGGATTCTTCCAAATGACATCAGAGAGTGAGAGAGTGAGGCAGCATTGGTTAATCATGGGAATTTTTGTTTTAAAGACTCACACATATGATCCTTCTGTTTGTCAATTGGCTTGTTACCAACAAGAAGAGCCACTTCTGGTTTTGCTGACCCCAGAGCCTTGGCTCATTCTCCACTCTTTTGAGAGAGGGTAAGGTAACACAGAAATACTATCTGTATCACCCATGAAAACAGAACCCAGACCAGATAGTTTAACTGACAAAGTTTGCTAAAGGGAAAACAGTTACAGTGTGGTTGAAAAAACTGCAAATGGGATGGTGAGAAAACCTAGAGATTAATAAGAGAAAAGCATCGCCATACCCCAGTTGGTGAGGCATAGAGAAGGGATGGAGTGAATGAGTCCAGGAGCTAGGGCTGCCTGGTGGGGGCTGAGGCCGTCTTGCCAGTGATGCCCTCCCCAAAGCAGAGAGTGAGGGGGAAATTCCCTGGATTCCCCGATTCTGTCTTCCAAGTTTTTTCCCATGCCTCCCCTGGCAGAGGCCACTGGGCACATGCACCTAGGAGATATATTTTGCAGTGTTGGGTCTCTGAGGCACAAAGCATTGGAACAGGGGGCAAGGACGGATCTGAGGGCGAACTGGGAATTGACTGGCTCACCAACTCAGGCTCAGGGACAGATGAGGAGGGAGAGACAAAATAGTGAAAGAACCCAGAGGAGGGAGAGGATACTTCCAAGGGGAAATCATGGAAGACTCTCTAGAAGAGACATCACCTGAAATGGGCCTCAAAGGATGGGGAAGATCTCATCAACAAAGCTAGGGGTGGGAGATGGAGAGGCACTGTTAACACTCAACTGCAGCTGAAGATAACATCTCACGTGGAAGTGAGATGGTTTTGAGATGGTAGGAGACAGGACCAGACTGATGGGGCAGGTCCCATTCAAGGCTTGAAGGCAAAGCCAAGGAAAGGGCTGGCATGGGTCGGGTTCATCAGGAAGCTGATGCTCAGAGATGGACGTGCAGGGGCTTCATGAGGATGAGTTCTCAGGATCAGTATAAACAAGAAAGAGGGGAGGGCTTAGCATTGGGCAGAGGGAGGAGCTGGGCTGTGATGCAGTCACAACAGCTTCAGCTAACCTCAAGGCGGGGTGTAGGGGAATCTGGAGCTCAGATGACCCCTCAGAATGGTCCTGAGCTGGGGCAAGGGAGCTGGGCCCTCATACCTTTGCATCAGCCTGTCACCGGGTGCAGGCTGCCCCAGGAAGGGGTGTGACTCCAGACAAGGCAACTCACTTCAGTTGGGAGAACTCGCAGCAAGGAAGACTGCCCCACAGTGCTTCCCTCATCAGGGAAATGGAGTCCTACAGTTCCAGTTTGGGCAACACACCACAAGTCCTTTACAAGAGGCCAAGGGAAAGGAAGGAAAACAGGGGTGTCTACTAGGTGCCAGGCACTACACCTGTGTTTCACACAGGTTACCTTATTCCCAGTGCTCAGCAAAGTCAGTATCACCAGGCAAGGAAGCTGAGACTCAGAGAAAGTAACTTTCCCAGCGTCCCCAGTCAGTAATCAATGGAGTTAGGATTTGAACCCACATCACGCTGACCTTACACCCACAGGACCAGTCAGAGGTCTCGTGGTGGAGAGACTCTTACCTCTTAAGAGAAGGAAGTGAGAACATGACTGAGAGTGAAGGCTCAATGGTGAGGAGGCTGGCTCCAGAAAGTTGAAAAATAATCAGAAATAACTACAGAGATGAATATGATAGGAGAAGCATAAAATGATTGACTACAAAGCAACGGAGAGAATTCAAGTGTTGTTTGAATGCAAGGATGTTTTCTAGCAAATGATAGATTTTTTTCATTCTTTTTGGCCACTCAGTAAACCAAACCCTTTTTCTTAAATGCTGAAGATTTCCCCATCTCTTGAGTCCAGGTGGGAGAAGTTGAAAAGTGGCAAGTTATCACCATCAGCTTCCCCTGCAGCCTGGTGGGGCTCCAGGCTGCCCCACTCACCCACGTCCACCCAGTTGTGATGCTCACAGGTGGCAGGGAAGCAGAGACCTCAAGGGTGTGTGTGGTAGGATGTGTGTGGTTTGGGGATGGCAGTGGGACCTGGGTGGTGCATTTGGCATTGCAATTTTGAACACATTGTGAACATTGCTACTAGCTGGGCAGTCCTAAGTCTGGCTCTTTAGGCCTCCTGCCAATTCTGTGAATGAGCCAATATCCTTTTAAAAAATTATCTTGAAACAATTTATAAAATATTGCAAAAATGTTGTTGTTCAGTCGCTGAGTCGTATCCAACTCTTCATGACCCCATGAAGCTCACTATCTGTCAGAGTTTGTCCAAGTTCATGTCCATTAAATCGCTGATGCCGTCCAACCATCTCATCCTCTGTCCCCTTCTTCTCCTCTTGCCTTCAATCTTTCCTAGCATCAAGGTCTTTTCCAGTGAGTCGGCTCTTCACATCAGGTGGCCAAAGTATTGGAGCTTTAGCTTCAGCACCAATCCTTCCAATGAGTATTCAGGCTTGATTTCCTTTAGGATTGATTAATTTACTTTATTATTGCAAAAATAATAAACCCATAAACCCTTCACCCAGATTCTCCAAATGCTATTGTGTTTTTTATCTACTTCTATCTCCTTGTTTTCTATCTACAGTAATAGTTGGATTTATCAATGGATGCAAAATTAATGATGGAAAAAGTGATGAGAAATAAGATTTTATGCTGTCTCAAAATACATCCCTTCAATTATGTAGAGGAAAGAGTGAAGAAGCCTGGCAGACACCACTTTAACCTAGTGATCAAGCTTAACACCACAGGCAACAAGACAAATTGACCCCATATGTGTCTTTTTAGGACACACCATCACTTCTATGACATTTCTGCAAAAATGCACAACCTGAACTTACTGCTGAGGAAACATCAAAAGAAACCTAGCCAAGGCTAATTCTGCTAAATAACTAGCCCATTTCCCCTAATATCACTTTAGTAATTTTTATTAATTTTAAGGCAATCTCTATCCAAATGTTTTGTAAACTGCATAGCACCACACTGATTCAGATCATTCTTACAGATTTTTCTGTGATGAGTCTGTGTTGGTGTGGAAGATGCCTGAATGGGGCACCATTCCAGGGACTATCATATTACAAGGGACCCCTGGGAGTAGCAGGTGGATGGAAAGGGAACAGAGGTAGGCAAGGAATGCATGGGCACGTAGGTGTTGGATAGTGTTCAACATTCAGCTGATGCTTTTGCCTCTCAGTTTTCCACCCACATGTGTGCTTTGTGGATGCATAATTGTGGCATATTTATTCCTTTCTCTTTGGAGCTGTGAGAGTGATGTATGGCAAAGGCATAGTTAGGGGTTAACACTTCCTGAGCATAACTGAGGGTCCAACACTTTATTGCTCAGGAGGTTGCATCCTTCCTATTGTGGGCCAGTGTGTTGCAGTGGTTGATCGCTCAGGCTGTTGAAAATATTTTCTCATCTGTAAAATGGGGATAATGATAATGTATGGCTCATAGGCAGGGGCTGAGGATTGAATGGGACACTGATGTAATAGCACCCCACTTGGCCCACCATGAACACAGAATGGTGGCTATGAGTGTGACTAGAAGGGTGGTTGGATCAGACGATGTGCTCGAGGTCACTGAGCCTCAAGAAATGAAACAAGGATTGAGCTCATGCTTGCGTATCCACACCAGTATTCCCCTCCATGTGAGCACAGAGAAATGAGGACTTGCAAAGGGAGCATAGACTGGAGATCAACTGTCCATTTCACAGATGTGGGAGTCAAGGGCTGGCAGGGAGCTCTGGTCCTCCCAGGTCATTGCCTGATGCTGCTCTAGCAGGCCCTCCTCTTTGCCCGCTTCCTCCATCACCTTCTCTTGAGATAACCTTGGTGCCCAGGGAGGTGGGCAAAGAGCTCATAACTCAGTAATTGCCTTGTGGATTTTATGGGGCCATATAACGGTGTGCTGTGCAAACTTTTATGAGTATTTATTTTACAGTGTCTACTGAAGCCATTAACACTTTCATTAGCTAGATTCAAGGGCTGTGAGAGGCTTGGCTTCCCTACTAAGATCAATTTTGTCTGAATATTTTTAAATAAAAGTTTATGAAAACATTGCAGGCTCATCCCAAGGCAAGCAGGTGTTCTCAGTGTCTTGCAGACTCAGGTGGGATTAGGAATCCATGATCAACTATTTATCCTTTTCAATTTTGTGCTGGCTGGAAGGGGACATATGGGGATTACCAGACCAGTCAGTTCACAATGTTTATTACTTCTCCTTGAAACCTGAATTCTGTAAGCAAAGCTGATCCCTAGGTGACTTCATGACTTTTGACACTGTACTTTCATCTTGGATTCTATAATTCTAGCAGGTAGGAGCTTAAGCATGGAGTACCCAAAATGATAAAAATGTAATTTCTAATTTGTTTGAAATATGTGGCTGTACATTATAGGTGACTATACCTGATAAAATTAAGATGCTGTCTCTAATGTACTTAAATTTTATGGTAAAGGCTCAGAGTTGTTTATCAGAATTTTTTTAAAGTGGTGCTGTAGTTCCAATTGTTAAAACAATTACTATGGTCCAGTGAAGTGATCATTAGCAGAAAGTGATCAGGAAGAGAAGCCTAGGAGTTTGTTTCCAGAAATGTTCAAACTATTATACAATTGTGCTGATCCCATGTGCTAGCAAGGTAATGCTCAAAATCCTTCAGGCTAGGCTTCAACAGTACGTGAACTGAGAACTTCCAGATGTACACACTGGATTTAGAAAAGGCAGAGGAACCAGAAATCAAATTGCCGTCATCTGTTGGATCATACAAAAAGCAAGGGAATTCCAGAAGAACATCTATTTCTGATTCACTGACTACACTAAAGTCTTTGACTGTGTAGACCACAACAAACTGTGGAAAATTCTTAAAGAAATGGGAATGCCAATCCACCTTACCTGCATCCTGAGAAACCTGTACACAAGTCAAGAAGCAACAGTAAGAACTGGACGTGGAAAAAAGGACTGAGTTAAAATTGGGAAAGGAGTACATCTGAACTGTATATTGTCACCCTGTTTAACTTCTATACAAAGTACATCATGCAAAATGCCGAGCTGGATGAAGCACAAGCTGAAATCAAAATTGCTGGGGAAAATATCAATAACCTCAGATATGTGATGTGAAAGTGAAAATGTTAATTGCTCAGTCCTGTCTGACTCTTTGCAACCCCATGGACTGTAGCTCACCATGTTCCTCTCTCCATGGGATTTCTCAGGTAAGAATACTGGAGTGGGTTGCTATTTCCTTCTCCAAGGTATCTTCTCAACCCAGGGACTGAAGCTGGGTCTCCTGCATTGCCAGCAGATTCTTTACCATCTGAGCCACCAGGGAAGCCCTCCGATATGCAGATGATACCACTGTAATGGCAGAAAGTGAAGAGGAACTAAAGAGCCTCTTGATGAAGGTGAAAGAGTAGTGCAGTGCAGTGCAAGTTGCTCAGTCATGTCCGACTCTTTGTGACTCCATGAACTATACAGTCCATGGAATTCTCCAGGCCAGAGTACTGGAGTAGATAGCTTTTCCCTTCTCCAGGGAGTTTTTCCAACCCAGGGATCAAACCCAGGTCTCCCACTTTGCAGGCAGATTCTTTACCAGCTGAGCCACAAAGGAAGCCCGAAGGTGAAAGACGGGAATGAAAAATCTGGCTTAAACTCAACATTCAAAAAACTAAGATCATGGCTTCTAGTCCCATCACTTCATGGCAAATAGATGGGGAAACAATGGAAACAGTGACAGACTTTATTTTCTTGGGATCCAAAATTACTGTGGATGATGACTACACTAATGAGATGAAAAAAAAAAAGTTTGCTCCTTGGGAAAAAAGCTATGACAAACTTAGTGTATTAAAAAGCAGAGACATCACTTTGCCCACACAGGTCCTTATAATCAAAGCTGTGGTTTTTCCAGTAGTCATGTACACATATGAGAGTTGAACCATACAGAAGGCTGAACAATGTAGAATTGATGATTTTTGAACTGTGGTGCTAGAGAGTCCCTTAGGCTGAAAGGAGATCAAACCAATCAATCCTAAAGGAAATCAACCCTGAATATTCATTGGAGGGAGTGATGCTGAAGCTGAAGCTCTAATACTTTGGCCATCTAATGTGAACAAGTGACTCATTGGAAAAGACCCTGATGTTTGGAAAGATCGAGGGCAGGAGAAGAAGGGGACGACAGAGGATGAGTTGGTTGCATGGCATCACTGACTCAATGCACATGAGTTTGAACAAGCTCTGAGAGATTGTGGAGGACAGGGAAGCCTGGCATGCTGCAGTCCATGGGATTGCAAAGAGTCGGACAAGACTTAGTGACTGAACAACAACAAGATGAGGATATGAATGGTTTATTTTCTCAGTACCGAGGCATGGTGTACTGTTTACTTGATTCAAATGAATGTACACTTTGCACATTAATTGATCCTTCCAATAATATGCAAGGAAATGTCCTAGGAACTATGAATAGAGTTGCAAAAATGAATTGAATCATACTTGTCTGGGATACAAGTTGTTTTGTTGTTATTGCCTATTGTCTTTCTCACAGTAGGTAGTTTATCCTCATCCTTAGTTCATGGTGCTTTGTTATTATTAGTACATGCCAAGCCCTTCTCTTGTTTTATTCATTTTTTCCCTTTTATCTTCCCTATTACTTTCCCGTCGCTTTCCTCCCCATGTGCAACTGTCTTTTTGCATTTGATGTTTGTCTTTTTTGCTTCTCTGTGGTTCTATAAAAGGTTTACTGTTTTACTGCATGTATTTTTAATGTATGTAAGTGGTATTGTGTTATAGAATCTCATTCCTTTTCTTACTCTTCTCACTAAACAAACACTATGTTTTTAAGATTCACTCATGCTGCTATGTTTAAATCTAATCTGTTGCTTCTAATTGCTGCATAATGCTCTATTCAGATTTTATTTGTGTGAAAGAGTAAGCTATTTTGAGGAAGAGGTCTATCTGCACTTCAGGAAAATAATCATGCACATTCTGGGAAGAATAGCCTGGAGTCACTGAGGGAGGGGCAGCTGGGCAGCAAGTTTAACCATCCAAAGGGAGGAAACCTAGACCAAGCGCTGGGACTGGAGGAGAGGTGGTGTGTGTGTTGGACCTATTTAGAGGTGTACTTGTTGTATTTGACTTCATGTTGAGTAGAAGGAGTGAGACATGAAAGAATCAAAGGGAACACTACGATTTTGAGCATGAGGGGTGAGGTGTTTTCAAGCACCAATGATTTGGGAGGAAACACACTATTAAGAAGAAGATATGGTAGGAAGAGGAGAGAATAGGATAGCATCAAACATAAACATTCATTGGTTTATTCAATTAATATTTACTGAGACCTGTTATATGCCTGGCGCTGAACTAGCCCTCTAGGAGGACAGGACAGGAGTGGGGTGTATAAGAGATCTCTACCTGTATTGAGTGTGAGACAGACATTAACCAAAGATCACAAAAAAGAAAAACATCGTTGCAAGCAAGCTATCCTAAGGACCCTGCGAAGATGAAGGGCCCCAGATTCAGGTAGATCAGGTAGGAGTTTTCTGGGACATCACCTTCAGCTGAAACCTGGATGAGTAGGGGTTGCCCCAGGGACAAAGAAGGAGAAAGGCATTCTGCACTGAGGAACAGCGCTGAGAAAGAACCTAGCACAGGTGAGGTATGAAGATGGGAAATAATTTGGCCAGTTGGAGGCACTGAAAGAAGTGAGGGTAACTAGACTGCAGGGAATGAGGCTAAGACCAAGCTAAGTGGTGACAGAACTCGGGTCACATCAGGGCTCGCAAGCCACACTAGAGAATCTGAACATTACTATACAGGGAAACATTGGGGGGCTTTAAGCGGGAGAGACACAGTCTGATATGTGGGGTTAAAATATCATTGAGGCTGCTGAGCGGAGCACAGATTGGAGGGCAAGTAGGAGATTTTTAGGGGTGGTGGCAGCTTTCCAAGTGAGAGGCAGGGGTGGTTTGGGTTGGAGGTGGCAGTGGAAATGGGTAGAAGGAGATTGATTTGAGAGGTTTGAGGTTGAGTTGACTGGGCTTGATGATGGATGGGAATGGCGGGGGCAAGGGGCTCTGTGTCAATGGTGGCAAGTAAGCCTGAGCTGCCTGTCAGATATGCAAATGTAGATGTCCAGGGATCACTTGGAAATGACACGCTGACATGTAGGAGATGACATGGAGAGGCCGTGAGATCGATTTCAGAGTCACCTGTACTTTGGTGAAAGGGGAGACCATGAAATAGGTAAGATCGTCAAGGAAGATAATATAAGGGCATAAACTAGAAAATGCCTACTTGGAAGATAAATTTTTATTGGGGATTTAAAATTTTGTTATTCATTTTGAGACATTAAAAATGCAATATCAAGCAAAGAAAAATATAGCATAGTCTCATATTCACATCATCAGGAATAAATTTGGTCAAATCTGCTATGTTGGAAAAAAAAATATTGCAAATCCAGCCCCTCAACTCCTGGCAAATACACTCTTGAGTTTGGTGGCAGGATGCTGTTTTGAGCCACAAATTGATCTTTTCTCCTTGTGTTTTCCCTTACTTGATTGAGATAGGTCACAGACTCTATGCTTCAAGCATCAGGAGGCAGGGCTCTGATGTTTATGAGGTTAAGGCTGTCTGTAGAAGTTGAGGGTAGTAGAAACAAAGAAGGTTTCTCAGCCATTGAAAAGGGTTCACTGGGCAAGTTCAGTTGTCCTGGAGCAGAGCAGTGGGGTCCCTTTCCCTGGTCTTGGCACTATTCCAAGCACTGGCAGGATCCCAGGGTGGGAAGTCCATGGTGCCTGGCCTGCTGGCCCTGCCAAAGCTTCATGGGCTTGAGCTTGGTGGGAAGCAACAGGGCATGCAAGACCTCAGAGCTTAAGCAAGCAGAATTCTCAGTGGTAATCAGAGCAAATCAATGTCTTATTAGCAAAGAGGTCTTGCTTTTCCTTAGCCCTGTGTCTTGCTTTGGAACCATGGTAAAGACCCCAACCCCCACTTCCAGAGAAAGAAGACGACTGTGATTGAATTTTTAACCAACCCAAGCAGATGAGATTTTAGCACGGAAAATCTTAATAGAAAATAAAGAAATGCAATAATTCTTGAAAACTTGAGTCCATGAATAGAAGTCCATCCCCAGTGTGAGTCTATTTAGTGGTAAGAGACCATGACAGAGATGGAGAACAAGAAGGACAAGAATCAGTATCCCCTAGGGAAGAGGCAGCTCAAAAGGAGTGTGTGGTCAGTTGTATGACATGGGCAGAAAGGCCTGACCAGGAGGATGACCCACCTGCAGGAGGAGAAAGCCTTTGAGAGCAGAGAGGGCATGTGATAAGGGCTGAGAAGAGGATGAGAAGCAAAACTTGTGTAGATGACATTCAAGAAATTGATAGTGAAGAGAAGGCAAGAAAAAAAGAATTGTTATTTTTTTTAATTTTGCTTAGGGCTAGAAAAGACTTGAGGATCTTCCTGATTTGAAACAGAGGGGGACGTAGGAGAGTCTGAATAAGAATGATAGAAAGGATAACTGGTGGAGGGAGGTGCCTGAGTTTGTGACAGCCAGGATGTCCTGAGGGGGAGGGGGCTGTCCTGTGAGGAGACAGGACACACCCTCTGGGCTTGCAGGAGGGAGGGCAGATGGCTACACATAGAGGGACCTTTAAGGCATAGAAAGGGTGCTGAGGGAGCACAAGTGGAAAGACTTGATCTTCATAATGGAGCAAGTCAATGTCTAGAGGTCAATGTCTGCCTGTCAGGGTCTGCCTGTCAGGAACATTTTAGGGGCTATGCAGAAAAGAATGCAGTAAGGAATCATTAAGGCTAAATATAAGTACAGTCATAATAAGATTACCATTATATAGCAGACACTGTTCTAAGCCTACTACATAATAATTCATATAATTAGTAGAAATATTAGACTTTATCAGTATTATTATCCCCACATTATGGATGAGGAAACCAAGGCTTAGAGAGGTTAAATAACATAATCCCATTAAATAATACAACCCTGTGGTCATTCAACAAAGAAACTTCAGAGCTAAGGTTTTAACCAGTCTGTGCTGTGCTGTGCTTAGCCACTCAGTCGTGTCCAGATCTTTGTGACCTCATGGACCATAGCCTGCCAGGCACCTCTGTCCAGGGGGATTCTCTAGGCAAGAATGTTGGAGTGGGTTGCCACATCCTCTTCCAGGGGATCTTCCCAACTTAGAGATCGAACCCAGGTATCCCGCATTGCAGGCAGATTCTTTACTGTCTGAGCCACCAGGGAAGCCCAAGTATACTGGAGTGGGTTGCCATGCCCTCCTCCAGGGTATCTTCCCAACCCAGAAATTGAACCAGGGTCTCCTGCATTGCAGGTAGATTCTTTACCAGCTGAGCTTTCAGGGAAGCCCTTTACCCAGTCTGCTGGACACCAAAGTCAACTGGAGAAATGCAGCAGTGCAGGCCCTGAGGTTGAAGTGAAGTTTTGTCATAGGATGTTCACCAGGAGCTTGGGGTCAGGAAGATTGCTGGATGCTGGGTGAACTGGTTTAGGAATTCCCTGACACTCTGGTCTTAAGATGTTTGGATGGAGAAACGAGTGCCCAGGTTGCTTCAGGAGAGCCTGGCAGAATAAGGAGTGTGAAGGAGTGAAGGTAATGAAGACCAGGGTCAAAGGTGGATTTCAGGGTTCATCTCCATGTGGGTGGAATCTGATGCCACGAGGCTGGTGAGCTCACTGTGAGGAGGTGGGGGTCTAGGTCAAGTTCTGGAGGAATGCTAATATGAAGTAGTCAATAAAAGGGGGATATGCTTGTGACAGAGGCAGAAAAAACTGTTGGCAGGATATCTATGAGTGGAACATTATTGTGTCACCATAACAAAGGGAAGAGAGTATATTGAGAAATAAGAAGCATTTAGCAGGACCAGTGAGAACTGGCAGATGCCATGAAGTGAGAATGGATATGTGCCTACTAGATTGGGGGCATAGTGGTGGCTGGTGACACAGCAAGGGCTGTTTCAGTGGAATGAAAGGGACAAAAGCCAGCCAGGGGTATTTTAATGACTGAGAACAGTGAGGAGCTGTAAATAAAGCAACCTTTTTAAGGAGGTTTCACTTAAAGGGTAAAGAATGATGAGGCAATGGCTAGAAGGGCCTGCAAGGTTGAGAGAAGGCAGTTTTTAAATAGAAAAAAAAAACTTATGGGTATTTATATATCCTGGGGAGAAATCCATTAGAGAGGGAGCTTGAGAAAGAAGGGATCATGAAAAATGTACATTTCCTGACAGAGCAGGAGAAGATGGATCTTAAGGCATGTGGATGGACCAGCCTTGGGTGGTAGGAGGGAGAAAAGGCCAGGGAACAGGAGGGAGGGGGTGGGCTTGAGCACTTGGCAGTGGGTGGGTGAGAGAGTTCCATGTAACAGACTCAGTGTTCCCTGAGAAATAGGAGGCAGGGTTGCAAGCCAAGAGTGAGGAAAGCAGTGGAGGAGTCAGAGGTTTGAGGAGGGCAGATGAGACCGGAAGCATGCTGCAGAGTTGATGAGGGGAAAAGGGCATGTTGCTGGGCAGTGTGGAGAGGCATCTGAGAATAATTATCAAGAATACATGGTGGAATTGATCTGCCCTGATGTGGTACTTTCTCATTAAGACTCATCAGCTTGTGCTCTGCTTCAGAGCAAAAGGGGAGTTGGGTCCATTCAGAGTTGGCTTTTTGCCAAAGAGTAGTGATAAAAGCACAGAGTAGAAGAGGTGTTTAGAGTTCTGATGAGTGATGAGTCATGAGATCTAAGTTGGATAAAGAGGAGAATGAAAGAAGAAGCTAACTGATGGGTTGGCAGAGAGTGAAGAGGATTCATTGACTGAAGGTTCCAAGGAGACTTAAAAACCATTTGGGGAGAAGTTGACCAAGTTAGCAGGAGAGGAAGTTGATACCTATGTATAAAATGAACCATGATGTCAAGAATTCGGTGGTTTTGGAAGAAAGTGGCCAATGTAAAAGAGAGAATAACGTCATTGGGAATGAGAAGATCAAGAGACTGAAAGGCCAGAGAGTTGGAGGGTCATCCATGTGGATTCTGAAGTCACATGATTCAGGGACCAGAGTCATCTACGAATGAAGATAGTGGGAAGATGGCAGCACCAAGGAGGGGAAGAAGACAGGATAGCCAGGAGCGCTGGACAGGAACTATATGCCAGGAGGAAAGAATTGAGGGTATGCTTCTGCCTGAAATGCCACAATTCCTTTTTTGACTTAAGGCGTTGTCCCCTTTAAGTTGCAAAGGTTCCGAGGAGGAGTAATAAACTAAGCCTCGCGAATCATTTACTCTTTGGAATAAATGAGTTTCTCAGTAGTTTACAGAGAGTACTTTTTGGCCAGGAGAACTAAAAAGGCATATGGAGTGAGAGGAAATGGCTAAGTCTAGAAAATGTCATCACAGTCAGTCCCAGGAACCAACACAGGGCAATTGGCTCAGTGCAACAGGAAAGTTATAATCAGGCAGGTGGAGTTCTACTGGCTTACCACAGCCCTCACAGGCAAGCAGGGAGCACCGTGAGACTTGGTTCAAGGCTTCCCAATTCCGTGGCTAGACAGCTTTGAAATGAGATTCTAGCAGAAATCAGGACCCTGGACAACTCACAGGGACTACAGTTTTCCCCAAGGCACAAGGAGAAGAGGGCGACTGAGGATGGGATGGTTAGACAGCATCACCAACTCAATGAACATGAATTTGAGCAAATTCTGGGAGACAGTGAAGGACAAGGAAGGCTTGCTGCTGTTCCTGGTGTGCTGCAGTCCATGGGGTCGCAAAGAATTGGACATGACTTAGAGACTAAATACACACACAAAGACCATTTCTAGGCTGCTGGCTACTGACCACATACCTGTAGACTTTGTGAATAAAAAGGGAGGCATATATAAACTTTATTAAATTATAGGCCCACTCTCACTAATGGGAAGCAAATCACATTCATATATTTTGGGAAGCAGATTGTATTGTACTTGTATAGCCATCCTTACATTCAAAACCAAGCATTTACTAATCAATTTCTATATGAAGACCTTTTGATGAAGAGTATGCAGAGATAGGAATAAGACTTTATCCCATTCTTCAAAGATATCATCATCTGGGCAGGGGAGAGAAAAATAGGTGAGACAAATAATTAAAATGCTATTTGAAAATTCCATAACAGTGAATTATACAAACTATCTGGAGAATGTAACTGAAGAAATAAACTTTGTATACAAGTTTTTGTTCTAAATCAGAATACAGGCAAAGTAAAACACTGGTCACAAGTGTCCTAAAATAGTCAGTGCCTTTTTGGGTGAGGAATAAGTGCCTTCTCAAAAGTGCTTTCTCAAAAGTGCTAAAAGTAAAGGTTTCAGAAGGCCCTAGCATCTGGACAAATGTCCTAATGTTGGTCTGAATGGGACAGGATGTGTTTTGCTGTTCTTTTGAGATAAGAATATTCCAAATTAATAGCAGAAGTATTTTGAGTTTGAGTACCTATACAAAGAGAAGAACTCCAGCAGAATCATAAAAATGTGATTTCTTTCCCACTTGGGAACATGTCAAAGTGTCCTTGAGGCTGGTAGGGCAAGGATTCCAGCATTCTCTGTCTTTGGGACATGGAGCCTGAGACCTTAGTGGGGCCTCTTTCGTTTATCGACAACCACGACCTCAGTTTGATGTCACAGCACAATGATGTGTGGTCACATCTGTAATAACTAAATGGAATTCATGTGACCCCCTATAATAGTTTCCAAATTATTTCTATAACAATGTAACTCTCACTCATTCATATTTAAATTTTTCCCCAGTGGCATGGAACAGGGTAGGTTTCCAGTTCTGGAAGGAGATTCTGCATGGCCTGTCACCTATCTTATTTCTGCCACATCTTTCCTACCATGAGGACCATTGCTAGTGAGCAGCTAATTATCACGGATCACACAGGGAAGGTTCAGCTGAGAATGGATGATGCCCTGCAGTTTCTTCTCCAGGTGTAAAGAGTTGACATCTCAATGATAGTGCTTAAGATCGAGTCAGTCAGAATTCTTCTATAAAAAGAAAGGTTAAAGAAAAAAAAAAACTGCTATGCATTAATTAACTTTACTCCATAGGAGGTGAGTAAGTTTGAGGTTTTGATGGGGTGTAGAGAGAAGTATCAACAGAAGAGTGAGGCCCAGATTGGTGCCTTTGAACGGGAGCTGTCATTAATTGCCGCTTGACCTAAGATTTTCTCTTATCTTCCAGGAATCCTTTCAACAATCTTTCAGCTCCTGCCTGTCTGCGAACCTCCGGTCCATGTTCCTTCTGATTTGGCTTTTGCTTGGGGTCTCTGCCTCCTCCTCTCTCTCCAAGTCCTTTTAGGAGACAATTGACTTCTTGTTTCTTTTCCTTTTGTGGTTCAGAGGACAAAGGAAATGAAAACTCCTGTGGTTCACACTCTGGCCTCCTTCTAATCAGTTTGTGGTTCCCTGATGACTGGGTCACTGACTTGGGAAGGCTCTGCTTTCTGCCCCCTGCCAAGGTCCCTCTACCTGCCTGTATTGCCTTTCTGAAGAGCAGACCCCTTCAGACCCACTGAAGACTCAGCCTCAGAGCCCGCAACATGCAGGATTGTAGAGCCTTCTTCTGACAGCCCTTTTCTTAAAGAAGCCAAACTCTCTTGGCCTTTCCAAAATTTAAAATATATCTTAAATATGCCAGAGCATGTGTTAAACAGAGTGGCATAGTAGTTTTCATATATCCAAGTTACTAATTTTCTGGGGCCTGCCAACATTTCCATTTTAGGCTTCTGAAATTAAAAAGAATAATTTGAAAATATGTCAAAACTTTCTATTTTCCATCCAGGTCCTGGGTGTGGATCATCTTGGACACTGTTGTTCCTTGGCCACATGTCTTTTGTCTCATGGGTTACACTCATAATCCACTCACTGGAGGGTGAATGGCGTACAGGATACAGGTAGGGCAGGCTATGTATTTTTAGTAAAGTGCTAGAATCAGAAACCATCGAATATGGGAAGAAGATGAAACCATGGACAAAAATTGGGTATTTATCATCCATGAAAGAAGTATGATGGCTGCTGAAGGGAACTGAGAGAGAAAAGTCAGGTTTTTCAGTGCCGGGCATCCCTGAAAAGGGAGAGGCTCCCCACCCTGGCTTAGTCTCCCTTTAGAGCCTCATTCATCAATGCTTTCCCCATCACACAGACACTTACAAGCTCTCATCATACAAGACACACCCTCACCTCCTCTCACCCCACTCACAACACAGATGCACACACACACACTCACATCCACTTGCACTTTTCTTTATACATGTGTGAATATGATTTATATTGTACATTATACACACAAACACACATTCTCTCTCTCTCTCTCTCTCTCTCTCACACACACACACACACACACACACACACACACGCATGCACATACACATATAAACCTTCTCAAAGTGTGATCCAAAGGGCAAGATACTATTTTGGAGCAGAATGGAGTGGAGGGGACTCTTGGCTGGGCACATGAAAATCTGGTTCACTGTGTGACCTTGGCAGACTGTTCACCTATCTGGGCCTTGGTGTACCCACCTGGACTACATATTGGTTGAGTTTGCTCCCAGCCCCTGGGGAGGCGGGAAGAGACTCACTCTTCCTCAGAAAGTACTTCCATCACTCCTGCACTGAGGGCTTCTCAAAAACCAAAGAAGATACTGAAATGATTAATGGGGGAACAGAGATGAACCTGGCTCAGTCTTCCCAGTTAACAATTTTGTAACCTGCTGAGCTGGTCTGGCATCTTCAGACCTATTACTCAGCTCAGTTTTTTGTTGGCCTTTTCCAGGCATCCAATTAATTCCCCTTGACATGGTGCCCATCCCTCCTGTTTTCACTCTCTGCAGCTGGGGATGGTGCTGAGGCCAGGCTTACGCTGGTCATGGTTGGAGTGGTGGCAAGGCTGCCACACTGGCTGCAGGCCAGAAAAGTGAGTCACCATGGGACACTGACCTCAAAGGGAGAGAGGATAAGCCATTGCTTTTTCAAGATACTTACAGTCTCACCTCTTCCACATCACTTTGCCACAGGCGATGCATGTTCACGCCTACTAATTACTTCATTGGGTTCTTACAAGAGCTCTGAAAAGAAGAGACCTCAAATATTCTTATTGCAATTTTTGGTAAAAGGTTAAGTAACTTGCCTTATGGTCACAGCTAATGAGGAGCAGAGGTGAGGCTGCACAGGGCTTCTTCTGATGTGACAGACCAGAGCCTCTCCTAGAGCTTTTTATCATCTTTTAAGAACATGGTTGTCTGGGACTCACCCCTCCCTCACCCTCACTGTGGTGAAGGGGCTCTTGGTGTCAGGATGGAGGATGGAAATCTAGCTTGTCAACTGGGTCCCCAGGGATCCTGACACCCTCTGGGTCTGGGAGCCCCAGATGTATGTCATCCAGAGGCTGGGACAGGCTTGGTACGGGGAGGAAGCTGCGAAGTGTGGGGAGCACATTGTAGTTGTAATGGTGAGGCCTGGCTTGAAATTCTGTGTGACATGACATCCACCCTCCAATTACTCTCAGTCTCTTCACTTGATCATGAGGAAAATGAAGCCTGGGCTAGCCCTTCCCCCTACACACACACACACACACACACACACACACACACACACACACACACACAGCTGTCCAAGTATTAGCCAAGAAAGCACTGTTTGAGAAAGCCCTTGTAATGCTCATGGGAGAGGATGGTGGTGAGGGTGGTGGTGGTGTCATGTTAGTTAGGTTTCATCTTGGTGACAAACAGTCCCAATTTGTCAGGGGCTTACAACCATACACCACTTTTTTCCTTCCTCACTTTACAAGAGGGGCTACAGTTGGGGGAACTCTGCTAGCCTCTGCTGGGGTGGACTAAGCTGCTCTCTGGGACAAGGTGTTCTCAGGGTGGAGGTCAGAACAAAAAGAACAGAGACAGATCCCCCAAGTGTATTAAAAACTTGTGCTCAGATGTAACCTACAGCCCATCTGCCCTCTCATTTCATTAGCAAGTCTCTTGGCCAAATCTAAAATCACTATGATGGGGAATTACATATAATACTCTGCCTGCAGGGAACCATGGCCTGAGTAGAGAGGGAGTAAATGGTTGTCAACATAGAATGCAGTTTAGCAGAAAGTGTTATTATACCGCCCATGGTTACAGAGCTCACGAGCCTTGACTCTAGTGGTTGAATCAAGCTTTCTATTGTCTGGTCAGGTGGTCATCTTTTAGTCTGAGCATCTTTAATCCCACTCCTTCTGACACTTTTGCTGCTGCCTCTGTCACAGGGTCTCTTGCAGACCCTTCTTCTCTTCCATTTTCTGCCCCAGAAGTGCTCAAATCTCAAGGGAAAAGCTCTGGCATTCAGGGACCATACTACATAAATGCAAACAGGGAGAGGCAGTAGTGAATTTCAGCAGCCTTCCTGAGTACCTGGCCCGCCCATCACTCAGCATGGCCTGGCAAACACACTCATGCTTTGTTCCTGCAATAAGGACCCTGCAAGGTAAGGAGCACAGAGAGGAAAGGGGACCAGCATTTAGTACCCCATGGAGGAAATAGTGTCATTAAGGGAACTTGCAGGATTCTAGAAACTTAATGCTTGTAAGTATTTCAGTGAGAGGAGGAAAAATGTCAGCATGAGTTCTCCTGACCCCTCTTTCAGGAACATGTTCCCCCAGGATGAGGAGGAGTCCCCATGGCTGGGACCCCCACCACATATAGTTACTGAAGAAGGCCTGAGCTGGCCCACAAGCAGAGAGAGCCGAGTGAGAGATCATGAGTGGGAGACTCAGTAACAAGCCTCGTCCTTGGGTGGCCCTCTAGTCCCTTCAGTGGATGCCATCATCGCTAGGCATGTTGTCACTGAGCAAGCCCTCTATCCTTTCCCCATTACCATTCCAAGGGTGCATATTGAGTGCTTCCTGGGGGCTGGGCTCATCCTTCAGGATATGGTGATGAACAAACTCCAGCTCCTAACCTGAAGGACTCATAGTCTGCAACACAAGGTAGATGTGCGAACCAAACCTTATGTACCAATAGGGGCCCCTCAGGGATGCATGAGCATCATCCAGGGTGGTGCACACAAAGACGTTCACTTCTTCAGCTGCCTTGTTTTCTTTCCAGTAATGATAATAATTGCTAGCATATTTGGAGCACTTTCATCCCTTTATTTTGTTTTCTCTATGAACAACACTTAAGATGATATACTTGGCAGTGGGGCAACATGAGAGATAAGTTGTCCTGGAATTCTAATCCGGCTCTGCCACTGTCTGAGCCCACATGAGCTATTTCGTGTCACTGAGTCTTTGCTGGGACAATCAGGACAATAATACCTTCTTTTGAGGAGTCTTGTAAAGATTAGAGCCAAAATATTTTCAATGTCTTGATCATATTTCCTGGTGACAAGCTGGATCAGATGGAGGCTTCCCACTGGACTGTGGGGCATGGCTTCCTCCTCCACTGAAATGTAACTCGATTAGGGAATGGGGTTCTAGAAGCTGGCATTCTAAGACAACTCCCTGCACAGCCAAGAACTCAGACAGCTTAGAACCTGGGGTTAGACTGCAGCCGCTGCAGTCACTGGGGCTTCTCAGGTGGCACTAATGGTAAAGAATCCACCAGCCGATGCAGGAGACATGAGAGATGTGAGTTTGATCTCTGGGTCAGGATGATCCCCTGGAGGAGGGTATGGCAACCCATTCCAGTATACTTGCTTGGAGAATTGCATGGATAGAGGAGCCTGGTGGGATATAGCCCATAGGGTCGCAAAGAGTTAGACACAACTGAAGTAACTTAGCATGCACATATATCCAGCAGTCGCTGACCTTCAACATATCCCAAAAGGAGTTCAGGGCAGAAGTCTGGGAAAATTGGCAGGACTGGCCTTCAGATAGTTAGATATTTTCAGGAGAAGATTTTATAAGCCCAATTTCTTGCATCTTCTCATATCTAGAAAAGCAGTAAAATCATTAATGAAGACATCTGCTCCTTGAGACTAGCAGCAAATTTCTGCCAAAATATATGCTTGACTGCACATACTGCCCTTCAGCAAAATCATGTATATACTGACCTCCCCCTTTGCTTATTTAGAACAGTTCCTCAGAGCTATCTGAGAGGTTGTCTCCCAAGCTATAGCCCTCAATTGGCTCTGAATAAAACTTAACTCACAACTCTCACATTGTACAGTCTTTTTCAGTCCACAGAAGCCTCTGAGATTTTAAGGTTCTGTGTTTCACAGCTTCACTGTAGCAAAAGGTGGTTGATACTAGCCTTCATGAAATGATACTTGTTGACATTCACCTGAGCCTTGTGCTTTACCTGTGGTGTATAGTGTCAGGGCATAAAGAACTGGCATAGGGAAACATATAGACTGAATGTTTTTGTCCCTCACAATTCATATGCTGAAACTCTAATTCTCAATGTGAAAATATTTGGAGGTGAAGCCTTTTGGAGGTAATAAGTTTAGATGAGATCATGAGGGTGGGACACCCATGATAGGATTAGTGCCTTTTTAAAAAGAGGAATAGATTTTGCTCTCTCAATCTCCATCCCCCACCCCCACCCCACACATTAAGGAAAATCTATGTGAGCACATAGAGAGAAGGTAGCTGTCTTATAAGCCAGAAAGCAAGCTCTCATAAGAAACCAAATACACTGACAATGTGTGTGTGCAAGCTCATTCTGCTTGCTGCACCAAAGGATAATAAAATTGGAGACTAAGTGTTGAGGCAAGGGATACAACTTTATTTGGAAAGCAGGATGACTGAGAATATGGTGACTAATGTCTCAAAATAACCATCTTGTTGGGGTCTGGATACTAGGTTCTTTTATAGAACAAAAGGAAGAGGAGGTGAGAAGTAAAGTAAAAAGGCCATTACCTTTTCAAGTATCTCCTGGAATGGCTAACCTTGGGGGAGGGATGTGTTAATAATCTCTTCTTTCTTGCAGCCATTCACAGGTAGACAGGGTCAAATTATCTCCCCCTGAGTTGAACAAAGGCATTTTGGTTTAACAGTCAGGCAGAGGGGCAGGAGTCTCTGAGACAGGCTATTATATATGATTATAACAACAAAAGCAACAACAAGCAAAAGTTAAACTCAGAGAAACAGATAAAACAGGGAATCAGAATTGACTCTTCCCTGCAACAACACCTTCATCTTGGACTTCTCAGACTCCACACTATGAGAAATAAACACCTACTGTGCTTTTTAAGCTACCTGGTCTATGGTGTTTTGCTATAGTAGCCAGAGTAGAGTCAGACAATACTCGGACAGAATGAGAAGTGGGGTCTACTGTAATGAATTCCTTACAATGTATAAGCAGCTTTGGAACTGAGTAACGGGTGAAAACTGGAAGAGCTTTGAGGGACATGCTAAAAAACCCCAATATTATCAGGAAGTGATTTTGAAGGTAATTCTAATGAGACCTCAGAAAGGAAAGAGAAGAGCTATAGGGAAACTTTCCATTTTCTTAGAGAATACATAAGCTATCATGTACAGAATGTTGGTAAAAATCTGGACAATAAAGGCCATTCTGACAAGGTCTTGAACAGAAATGAGAAACGTGTTATTGAACAATGGGGGAAAGGTGATCCTTATAAAGTGGCAAAAAATCTTGGCTGAATTCTGTTTGTATTCTAGTGTTTTGTGGAAGGTAGAACTTGTGAGTGATGAAATTGGATATTAAGCCGAGATTTCAAAGCAAAGTGAGAGAGCTTGGTTGCTCCTGTCTGCTTATAGCAAAATGCAAGAAGAGAGAAATGAATTGAAAAAGGAACAAGAATTTAAATATTTGGAAAACTCTTACTCTATCCATATCGAAAACAAAACAAACCACTCCAAGAAATTCTGTTTGGAAGAGAACCCTAAGTGTGTGGCTAGCCAATAAGGAGATTAGTGTGGATATGAACCAATGACCTAATCAGCCATTTCAACAGAAGCCAGAAACAGATGGAAATAGTGCCAACTGTGACTAAAAAAACAAGAATAATAGGACAGAACAAAGGAAGACTGTAAACGTGTGTTATTTCTCAAGAAAAGGGAAGAATGATACCCAAGGTGATTCAGGGATCATCCGATCTATCACTTCCACCATGGATCCCAAACGGCAGGACTAGCTCCTTTTTGGTTTAAAAGGGTGAGGCCAACTCTGTGATTTAGAGGGCCAGTACTTCAGGGACAGAGCCACTCCAGAGAGCCATGTGTGCAGCAGCCCATGGAACTCAAAGGGCAGGACACCCTTGCCAACCTGTGGGCACAATACTGTCTGTCCTATGAGCGTGGAGGGCAGAGCATAAGACCAAAGAGGATTATTCTTGACCCTTAAGATTTCATGGAATCCATTTGCCTTGCAGAGTTTAGAACTAGCCTGGGACCCATCATCCCCTTTCTTCTGATTTTTCCCTTTTGGAATCAGAGTGCCTATACTATGCCTGTCTCACCATTGTGATTTGGAAACACATAACTGATCTGGTATTGTAGATTCATGGCTGGAGAAGAATTTTGCCTCAGGATGAATTGTACCTCAGGTCTCTCCCATATCTGATTTAGATAATATTTAGATGGGACTTAAATCTGGCTTAAAACTCAACATTCAAAAAACTAAGGTCCTGGCATCCAGTCCCATCACTTCATGGCAAATAGGCTTGGGAACCATGGAAACAGTGACAGACCTTATTTTCTTGGGCTCCAAAATCACCATGGATGGTGACTGAAGTTCAGTTCAGTCAATCAGTTGTGTCCAACCTTTTGTGACCCCATGGACTGCTGCACTCCAGGCTTCCCTGTCAATCACCAGCTCCCGAAGTTTACTCAAACTCATGTTCATCGAGTTGGTGATGCCATCCAACCATCTCATACTCTGTCATCCCCTTCTCCTCCTTTAATCTTTCCCAGCATCAGGATATTTTCCAATGAGTCACTTCTTTGCATTGGATAGCCAAAGTATTGGAGTTTCAGCTTCAGCACCAGTCCTTCCAATGAATAATGAATATGATGTCATCCAGCCATTTCTTCCTCTGTCATCCCCTTCTCCTCCTGCCTTCAATCTTTCCCAGCATCAGGGTCTTTTCTAATGCATCATTTTTCTGCATCAGGTGGCCAAAGTATTGGAGCTTCAGCTTCAGCATCAGTCCTTTCAATGAATGTTCAGGACTGATTTCCTTTAGGATGGACTGGTTTGATATCCTGGCAGTCCAAGGGACTTTCACGAGTCCTCTCCAACACCACAGTTCAAAAGCATCAATTGTTTGGTGCTCAGCTTTCTTTATGGTCCAGTTTTCACATCCATACCTGACTATTGGGAAAACTGTAGCTTTGACTACATGGGCTTCCCTGGTGGCTCAGATGGTAAAGAATCCACCTGCAATGTGGGAGACCTGGGTTCCACCCCTGGGTTGGAAATATCCCCTGGAGGAGGACATGGCAACCCACTCCAGTATTCTTGCCTGGAAAGAAGCCTGGCAGGCTACAGTCCATGGGGCCACAAAGAGTCAGACATGACTGAGCAACTAAGAATACACTTGACTAGATGGACCTTTGTTGGCAAAGTAATATCTCTGCTTTTTAATATGCTGTCTAGGTTTGTCATAGTTTTTCTTCCAAGGAGCAAGAGTCTTTTAATTTCATGGCTACAGTCATCATCAGCAGTGATTTGGAAGCCGAAGAAAATAAAGTCTCTTACTGTTTCCATTGTTTCCCCATCTATTTGTCACGAAGTAATGGGACAGGATGCCACGATCTTTGTTTTTTGAATGTTGAGTTTTAAGCCAGCTTTTTCACTCTCCTCTTTCACTTTCATAATGAGGCTCTTCAGTTCCTCTTCACTTTCTGCATAAGGGTGGTGTTATCTGCATATCTGAGGTTATTGATATTTCTCCCAGCTATCTTGATTCCAGCTTCTGCTTCATACAGCCTTGCATTTTGCATGATGCACTCTGCATATAAGTTAAATAAACAGGTTGACAATATACAGCCTTGACATACTCATTTCCCAATTTGGAACTAATCCATTGTTCCATGTCCGGTTCTAACTGTTGCTTCTTGATCTGCATACAGATTTCTCAGGAGGCAGGTAAGGTGGTCTGGTATTTCCATCTCTTGAAGAATTTTCCACAGTATGTTGTGATCCACATAGTCAAAGGCATAGTCAATAAAGCAGAAGTAGGTGTTTTTCTGGAACTCTCATGGTTTTTCAATGATCCAACCGATGTTGGCAGTTTGATCTCTGGTTCCTCCGCCTTTTCTTAATCCAGATTGAATATCTGAAAGTTCTTGGTTCATGTACTACTGAAGCCTCGCTTGGAGAATTTTGAGCATTACTTTGCTAGCTTAGGAGATGAGTGCAATTGTGCACTAGTTTGAACATTCTTTGGCAATGCCTTTCTTTGGGATTGGAATGAAAACTGAGCTTTTCCAGTCCTGTGGCCACTGCTGAGTTTTCCAAATTTGCTGACATATTGAGTGCAGCGCTTTAACAGCATCATCTTTTAGAACTTGAAGTAGTTCAACTGGAATTCCTTCACCTCCACTAGCTTTGTTCATAGGCGTGACTGAAGCCATGAAATTAAAAGCCTCTTGCTTCTTGGAATAAAAGCTATGACAAACCTAGACAGGGTATTAAAAAGCAGAGACATCACTTTGTCGACAAAGGTCCTTATAACAGTAGTAAACAGTAGTAGGTCCTTAACAGTAGTAAAGCTACTGTTTTTTCAGTAGTCATGTCTGGATGTGAGAGTTGGGCCATGAAGAAGGCTGAGCACCAACGAATTGATGCTTTTGAGCTGCAGTGCTGGAGAAGACTCTTGAGAGTCCTTCGGACTAAAAGGAGATCAAACCAGTTAATCCTAAAGGAAATCAACCCTGAATATTCATTGGAAGGACTGATGCTGAAGCTGAAGTTCCTGACGCTTGGAAAGATTGAGGGTAGGAAAAGAAGTGGCGACCGAGGATTAGGTGGCTGGATGGCATCATCAACTCAATGGACATGAGCTTGAGCAAACTCCGGGAGATAGTGAAGGACAGGGAAGCCTGGCATGCTGCATTCCACGGGATCGCAGAGAGTCAATTACAACTGAGCAACTGAACAACAACAGGTGGCATTTCAGACTTTAGACTTTCAAACTGAAAATGAAACAAGATTGTTGAGACTATTGAGATGCAAGAAATTTATTTTACATTCAAAAAAGACATGTATTTGGGAAGACCGGAAGCAGAATGTGATGGATTATTCATTTATTTATGTCTCTCCTAAATTCATATATTGAAACCTTACCCTCAATCTTAGTGACACAGGAGAGAAGGAGACAGGGCACAACACTTAAAAGAATGACATGGGGTATTCCCTGATGGCCCAGTGATTAGGACCGAGTGCTTTGACTGTTGGGGGCATGGGTTCGATCCCTGGTGGGGGAACTAAGATCTTGCAAGCCATATAGCATGGCCTAAAAATTAAAAAATAAAAGTAAATTTTAAAATCACATAGCTGTTTAATGCAACATAAACTGGTTAGAATCAACTAGGTCCAAAATGGTGGATGATTCAACTTCTGGTGGACACTGAGCCTCACTATGCTCTCATTTTAATGTATTAGCATATGCTAAATGATAAACCCACAGGTGCCATGATAGTTCCAAGGCTGACCATAACAGGCCAAAAAGTGGGGAGTGGCCCAATTCCTAAAAATCCAATTCCTGGAAATCTTCTCCAAAATAATTGGAATAATCCTTCTATTTCTTAGCCTATGAAATTACCCAGCCTATAAAAACTAATTACCCCAAATTTTGGGTCTTTCATCTTCTGAGATGGCCCACACTCTGCCTGTGGAGTGTGTTTCCTCCAAAGGTCATTCTCAGCCTTTGAGGTGGACTGCATTCTGTCTATGAGTGTATATCTCTTTAAATAATCCCACTTCTTACCTATCACTTTGTCTCTCACTGAATTATTTCTGCCATGAGACATAAAGAACCTGAGCTTCATTAAGTCCTAAGAACAGATGTGTGATCTCAATTAAAAGACAGCGAGGTCAAGTCCCAACCTGGGTTTAGGCTGGGTTCAAGTCCCATTCAGAAAGTAAATCACCCTAAGTCAACTATTCTTACTTTCCTAAGTCTCTTTTTGGTCTTTGTCCACATTCCTCTACATTTTATGTTGCTTTGATCATACCGGTTACCATTCTGGATTCTGCTCTCCTCTCCTGCTATCACATCATTTGTGTGGTCCTTGATAAAACCATGATCGATATAAACAAGGCTGTAGATTGTTCTGGTAGGAACCTCAGGCTTTCTCTGCTCCTCCCTCTCCCCGCTCCACCTCCCATCAACCACTCCGTAGCTGAACCTTGGACTTCAAGCTGAGGGCTCCATGTTCATCTGTATGTTTAGAAGGCAGTGCAGGACTAAGAAGTCTCTTTTTTAAAAAAATTCAAATTTGAGCATCAAATAAGAAATAATATCCACTCTACTAAAGCAGTGATTTTTAAGGGCTGCTCATCAACAGGTGAGTCTATGTAAATCCCTGCTTAAAACTGCTATATTCAAGTCCAGGAGGAAATGGTAGGTAACGACTCTCTAATTCCTTCATTTGCCCGGACATTCAGCAGGGATGGCAATTTAATTTAAGAGAAAATTTCAGCAGGAATCAATTTTTCTAAATCAAATTCAAGGGTCACTGACTGTTAAGGCAACTGTAGGTATGCTAATGATGCTATTTATAGTTTGGTTAATATGTATGAATAATAAGGGAAAATTATTTACGGAGATGATGAATTTAATACTGGGAGTGAAACAGATTTACAGCCTGGAAAATGTAATTGCTTTTTGATATCAATTAAAGGACTGTTTCCAAAATCAATAAGAATTTTAAAGAATAGTGTGAGTCTGAATGAATGATAAGTAACTTGGAAGCAATTTTAAAATCTTACAGTGAACGATTCTCTTGGGCCCCATGAAGGGCTTTATGGACCTTTTACGAAGAAGGTAAGATTTTTTTTTAAACTTCCATTGATTCAAAATGAAAGCAAAGCTTGAACACACCACTGAACTGCCATTTATGTGGCTACATAAAGCCATGTTGGACATGGAGCTTGGGGTGTGATGAACCAGAGGAAATGAGAGAGCCTGAGAGTTGGTGCCTTATGGGCTGGAGCCAGACGAAGAAACACCTGCCAAGCCTGGGGAGGGGATCAAGGCCTGCCCTGGCAGGGAGTCCCTCAGCTCCAGAGCTGAGCATTGGAAGAGGGGGAGTCCAAGAGATACCAAAGAATCAAAGTCATCTAAATTTGTCACTCCACAGACATCTATCATGCATCTACTGGTGCATGCAAGGTGGAGGCACCTTCATAGGCTCTGCAGAAACAGAGATGAATTAGAAAAGGTTTTGCCTTAGAGGGGTTCATGGACTAGAAGGGAAATAATGAACAGCAGCTGGATTATTTAAAGTTTGTTGCTGTTGATGGAGGACTACTCTGTGATGGACAATGCATGAAGCACTTGGTATGCGCTGTCTTATTCAGTCCTCATGAGAAGACTCATGAGGTTTTATAGATTAAGAAAACAAAGACAACAAATGTATATAACCTGCCCAAGGTCACCTAGCTACCAAGTGTAAAACCTGGAAATCAAACCCAATAATTCTACTACTGTTAGGGGTGCTAATGCTATTTGCAGTGGGGTTTGAGTCCTGGACCTTTGCTGTGTGTTGCTAAAGCCATGATCACAACACCAAGGAGAACCCCATAAAGGTGAATGCCCAGTGACACTGGGCTGCCCAGGAGGAAGATACTCACTTTGCCTCAGGAAGATGGGGAGATGCTCAGCCAGCTGGATTTTCCAGAGGCAATGGCATTTGACTATTCAAGGATAAATAGGTATAGGTTTGACAAAGAACAAATGGAAGGATATTTGACAAGGACAGATTGTAGCTTTTTCAAAGAAGCAAATGTGGGCCATAAGGTAGTCCTACTATTTGCAAAAACTTCCTCAGGTCATCTCAAACAACAAGTGTTATCCCTGTTTTTAGAGATTTCCCATGACATTTGCCTGTGACACAGTCCATCAGCAAAGTGATCACAGACTGCATCTGAAGAGTGCCTGATTCTTTGGGGAAGGTTCAAGATGGCAGTGTAGGAAGATCCTGAACTCATCTCCTCCCAAAGACACAAAAAATCTGCTTCTACATATGAAATAATTTCTTTGGAAAGGGAGCTGAAACTGGATGAACAGAGCCTCCACAACAAAGGATAAATAACAGCATCAAGATGGGTAGAAGAGGCAGTGACACAGTCTTGCCAAGGGAAAAACCATATAATAGGCACAGTGGTACACCATCAGAAGGAATCACAAAGGTATGGCTCTTTTCCCTGAGGAACAAGGAATTTGAGCCTCACAACAGGTATCCCAACTCTCAGATCCTGCACAGGACAAAGTAGTCCCCCAAACACTTGGCTTTGAAAACCAGGAGAGAATATACCCAGGAACTGCAGGGAATAGAAAACTCACTCTTAAAGGGCCCACACATAGACTCACTAAATTGTGAAAACCAGTGTAAAAACTCCAGACTGAAAAACACATGGACCATAGGTAAAGGGGACATGCTTACTAATTTTGACGTATTTGCTAGAGAGGAAAGAACCAGTTGGGATGATCCCTGGGGACTGAGATACTGGTGGGCCGCAGTTTTGCACTCTCAGGCTACCCTGCTAATCCCAGTGCTGGTGAGCACCATTCTGGAGTTCTCCCTCTAACTTGTTAGTGCCAATGGACATGCCCTGATGAGAGCCCACCCACCCTGTGCCTCAGCTAGGCCTCACAGCTGGTTGGGTGATAGTCCTACCCACCAGGGCACTGCACTAGTCTCAGGTGCATTTAAAGGCCAGAGTTGGGGCCAGCCCTACCCATCAGTGCCTCTCAGGAGCCAAAATCAGGCCCTACAGCCATTCTGGGGCCAACCTCATCCACCATCATGCTGCAGCAGCAGCTTCAGCCCCCACCACAAGAGGAAGGAACATGCAGCCCACCTAGGGGACATCCACTGAATACCTGGCTCTGGTGGTTCCATTAAAATTTTAGAATCATTTGTTCTTGTTCTAAGAAATATACTATTGGTATTTTGATAAGAATTTTGGAGCCTATTATACAGAGTGAAGTAAGTCAGAAAGAAAACCACCAATATAATATATTAATGCATATATATGGAATTTAGAAAGATGGTAACGATGACCCTATATGCGAGACAGCAAAAGAGACACATATAAAGAACAGACTTTTGGACTCTGTGGGAGAAGCCGAGGGTGGGATGATTTGAGAGAATAGCTTCGAAACATGTATATTACTGTATGTGAAATAAATCGCCAGTCCAGGTTCGATGCATGAAGCAGGGCACTCAGGGCCAGTGTACTGGAACGACCCTGAGGGATGGGATGGGAGGGAGGTGGGAGGGGGGTTCAGGATGGGGGACACATGTACACCCATGGCTGATTCATGTCAATGTATGGCAAAAACCACTACAATATTGTAAAGTAATTAGCCTCTAATTAAAATAAATAAATAAATTTTAAAAAGAAGAATTGCATTAAATCTGTAGATTGCTTTGGGTAGGATGAACATTTTAATAATATTAATTCTTTCAATCTATCTACAAGGAATATCTTTTCATTTTTCATTTATTTGCATTTTATTTAATCTCTTTTATCACTGCTGTATAGTTTTTGGTGTACAAATCTTTCACTAACTTGGTTAAATTTATTCCCAAGTATTTTATTGTTTTTGATGCAATTGAAAATTGTATTGTTTTCTTAATTCCTGTTTCTAGTTTATTATTAGTTTATACAAATGCCATGGATTTCTGTATATTGAGTGTATCAGGATCTTTACTGATTCATTTATTAGTTCTAACAGTTTTTGGTGGAGCCTTTAGGGTTATGTATATATAGTATTGGAAATGGCAGACCAATCCAGGATTCTTGCCTGGAGAATTCCATGAACAGAGGAGCCTGGCAGGCTATAGTCCTTGGGCTCACAAAGAGTTGGACACAACTGAGTGACTACCATTTTCATTTACTTCATATACAGTGTCATGTCATCTATAAATAGTGGCAAATTTACTTCTTCTTTTCATTTTGGTTGCCTTTTGTTTCTTTTTCTTGCCTAGTTGCTGTAGCTAGGACTTCAAATAGTATGTTGAAATAAAAATTGTGAGAGCGAGCATCCTTGTCATGTTTCCAATCTTTAAGAGAGGCTTTCAGGTTTCCACTGGTGAGTTTGTTGTTAGCTGTGGGTTTGTCACTTGTGGCTTTTATTATGTTGTTGTACATTTTCTCTATACCCACTTTTTTGAGTTTCTATTATAAATAAATGTTTGATTTTGTCAAAAGCTTTTTCTGCATCTATTGATTTGAACATGATTTTTATTCTTCATTTTGTTAATGTGATACAGCAAATTTATTGTTTGGTGGATGTTGAACCATCCTTGCATCACGGGAATAAATTTCATTTGATTGTATTATATGATCCTTTCAATATATTGTTAGATTTGGTTTGCTGTTATTTTGTTGAGGATTTTTTCACCTATGTCCATCAAGGATATTGGCTTGTAGTTTTCTCTCTCTTTTTATTTTTGTGATGTCTTTTTTTGGCTTTGGTGTCAGAGTAATGATGGCTTTGTAAAATGTGTTTGGAAGATTTCCATCCTCTTTAATTTTTTGAAAAAGATATGCATTAAATCTTATATGAATGCTTATAGAATTTTTCAGTGAAACTTCTTAATCCTGGGCTTTTGTTTGTTCATTTTACCATTATATACAACAGCCAGAAATAACCTAAGCATCCATAAATGAATGGATTGGTAAAGAGAATATGATATATATGGACAATAAGATATTACTCCGCTGCAAAAAGTAAGAATGATATTTTGCCATTTGCAACAATAAGGCTGGACCTTGAAGGTATAATACTAAGTGAAAAAGTCAAAAGTAGAAAGGCAAATACCATATGATTTCACTCATATGTGGAATCTAAGAAACAAAACAATGAACAAACAAAATAAAACAAAAACAAACTCATAGATACAAAAGTCAGGTTGCCAGGAAGGAAGATGGTGAGTGAGATCAGTAAAGGGGACTAACTCTATGATGATGCATGATAACTAGTTTTTTAGTGATGACCACTTTGTGGTATTTACAGATTTTGAATTAAAATGATGTGTACCTGAAAATAGTATTTTTAAAAGAGAGTGCCTGATTCTCAACTGGGCACTAGGTCAGGAGTCTGAAGGAAGGGTAGAGTTCTGCCACTTACTGTCCGTGTAACAATGGGCAAGCTTCTCAAAGTTGCTGAATCCTAGTTTTCTGATTTGTAAAATGAGTATGTAATAACTACTTCTAATGTTTGTTGTGAGTTTTAATAGACAATGCTGAATTCAAAGTGTCTGATCTTCCTAGGTGGCACTAGTGGTAAAGAACCCATCTGCCAATGCAGGACACATAAGAGATATAGGTTTGATACCCGGGTCAGGAAGATCCCTTGGGGAAGGGCATGGCAACCCTCTCCAGTATTCTTGCCTGAAGAACCCCGTGGACAGAGGAGCCTGGTGGGCTACAGTTTGTAGGGTCACAAAGAGACATGACTGAAGTGACTTAGCATGTACGCATGGGGGCTTGCACAAAATTAGGCTGAATAGTTCTAAATATCTGTATCTATATTAACGTCAGTGTCCATACATATATTTACATTTATTTTTTAATACCTGTCTCTGAAGAACATATGAATCCTAGCTGCTATGGGAAAAACAAGTACAGGCACACCTCATGTTTTTCTTGCACTCTACAGATATTGCTTTTTTTTTTTAACAAATAAAAGTTTTGTGGCAATCCTACTTGGAGCAATATTATCAGTACCATTTTTTCAACAGCATTTGCTCACTTTGTGTTTCTGTGTCACATTTTGGTAATTCTTGCAATATTTCAATTTTTTCATAATTATTATATTTGTTATGATGATCTGTGATCAGTGGTCTTTGGTATTACTATTATAATTATTTTGGAGCACCACAAACTATGCTCATATAAAATGGCAAACCTACTCTATAAATACTCTGTGTGTTTTGACTGCTCCTCTCCCTTCTCAGGACTTCTTAGTCTCTGAGACATAGTAGTATTGAAATTAGGCCAATTAATAACCCTACAATGGCCTCTAAGTTTTCAAGTCAAAGGAAGAATTACACGTTTCTCATATTAAATTGAAAGCTAGAAATGATTAAACTAAGAGAGGAAGGCATTTTGAAAGCCAAGATAGACTGAAATCTTGGCCCATTGCACCAAACATTTAGCTAAGTTGTCAATGCGAAAGAGAAGTTCTTGAAGGAAATTAAAGTGCTACTCCAATGGACACATTAAAGATAACAAAGTTGAACAGCCTTATTGCTGAAATGGAGAAAGTTTATTGGTCTAGACAGGAGATTATCTAGAATACCACAGCATTCCCTGAACCAAAGCTTAATCTGAAGCAAGGCCCTATCTCTCTTCAATTCTATGAAGGCTGAGAGAGGTAAGGAAGCTGCAGAAGATAACTTTTTCATGAGGTTTAAGGAAAGAAGTTGTCTCCATAACATAAAGAGCAAGGCAAAGCAGCGAGTGCTGATGTAGAAGGTACAGCCAATTATCCAGAAGATCTAGCTAAGATAATGAAATTGGCTTCACTGAACATGAGATTTTTCAATGTAGAAAGAGCTTTCTATTGGAAGAAGATGCCATCCTGGACTTTGTAGCTAGAGAAGAAAAGTCAATGCCTGGCTGAAAAACTTCAAAGGATAGGCTGACTCTCTTATTAGAGGCTAATACAGCTAGTGACTTTAAGTTGAAGTTAATGCTTATTTATCCTTTCAAACATCCTAGGGTCCTTAAGAATTATGCTACATCTACTCTGCCTATGCTCTATATATGGAATAACAAACCCTGAATGATAGCACATCTGTTTACAACAGTTTACTGAATAGTTTAAGCTCACTGTTGAGACCTACTTCTCAGGAAAAAAGAAATGATCCCTTTCAAAATATCACTACTAGATGACAATGCACCTGGTCACCCAAGGTATCTGATCAGTTCACTTCAGTTCATATCAGTTGCTCAGTTGTGTCCGACTCTTTGCGACCCCATGAATCGCAGCACGCCAGCCTCCCTGTCCATCACCAACTCCCAGAGTTCACCAAAACTCATGTCCATCAAGTCGGTGATGCCATCCAGCCATCTCATCCTCTGTCATTCCCTTCTCTTCCTGCCCCCAATCTTTCCCAGCATCAGGGTCTTTTCCAATGAGTCAACTCTTTGCATCAGGTAGCCAAAGTATTGGAGTTTCAGCTTCAATATCAGTCCTTCCAATGAACACCCAGGATTGATCTCCTTTAGGATGGACTGGTTGGATCTTCTTGCAGTCCAAGGGACTCTCAAGAGTCTTCTCCAACACCACAGTTCAAAAGCATCAATTCTTCAGCACTCAGCTTTCTTCACAGTCCAACTCTCACATCCATACATGACTACTGGAAAAACCATAGCCTTGAGTAGGTAGACCTTTGTTGACAAAGTAATGTCTCTGCTTTTTAATATGTTATCGAGGTTGGTCATAACTTTCCTCCCAAGGAGTAAGTGTCTTTTAATTTCATGGCTGCGATCACCATCTGCAGTGATTTTGGAGCCCCCCAAAATAAAGTCTGACACTGTTTCCCCATCTATTTGCCACGAAGTGATGGGACCAGATACCATGATCTTAGTTTTCTGAATGTTGAGCTTTAAGCCAAATTTTTCACTCTCCTCTTTCACCTTCATCAAGAGGCTCTTTAGTTCCTCTTCACTTTCTGCCATAAGGGTGGTGTCATCTGCATATCTGAGGTTATTGATATTTCTCCCGGCAATCTTGAGTTCACCTTGTGCTTCCTCCAGCCCAGCGTTTCTCATGATGTATTCTGCATATAAGTTAAATAAGCAGGGTGACAATATACAGCCTTGACGTACTCCTTTTCCTATTTGGAACCAGTCTGTTGTTCCATGTCCTGTTCTAACTGTTGCTTCCTGACCTGCATACAGGTCTCTCAAGAGACAGGTCAGGTGGCCTGGTATTCCCATCTCTTTCAGAATTTTCCACAGTTCATTGTGATCCACACAGTCAAAGGCTTTGGCATAGTCAATAAAGCAGAAATAGATGTTTTTCTGGAACTCTCTCGCTTTTTCAATGATCCAGCGGATGTTGGCAATTTGATCTCTGGTTCCTCTGCCTTTTCTAAAACCAGCTTGAACATCTGGAAGTTCATGGTTCACGTATTGCTGAAGTCTGGCTTGGAGAATTTGAGCATTACTTTACTAGCGTGTGAGATGAGTGCAACTGTGTGGTAGTTTGAGCATTCTTTGGCATTGCCTTTCTTTGGGATTGGAATGAAAACTGACCTTTTCCAGTCCCGTGGCCACTGCTGAGTTTTCCAAATTTGCTGGCATATTGAGTGCAGCACTTTCACAGCATAAAGACTGATAATTAGATTCAAGTTCTTACGCTTGGTAACATGACATTCATTCTGCAGATCATGGATCAAGTAATAATTTGGACTTTCAAGTCTTATTATTTAAGAAACACATTTCATAAGGCTATAGCTGCCATAGATAGTGATTCATTCCTCTGATTGACCTGGGAAAGGTCAATTGAAAACCTTCTGGAAAGGATTCACCATTCTAAATGTCACTGAGAACATTGGTGATTTGTGGGAAGAAGTGAAAATATCAAGATTAACAGAAATTTGGAAAAAGTTGATTCCAAATCTTGTGGATGATTTTCCATGGGGTTTCAAAGAGTCTGACACCACTGAGTGACTGCACACATATGCATCAGATTCTTGGAAGGATTAAATGGGAGAATGAATGTACATTTCCTAGGGCAATGTTTAATCCATAGTAAGTGTCCAAAAATATCCATTAATATTAATATCAAACATTTCTATGTTGCAACAGGCAGCTTACATCTTCCAATGAGTCATCAAAACAATCAGCATGGCCTTCCCAGCACAGCCAAAAAGTGTGTGGACAATGGTCTGGAATTTTCAGCAAGAGGGCTTGATCTATATTTTGCTTCCCTTGTGAGTTTGAAGAACTGGGCTTTCGCTAATCCACAACAAATTTAGATAAATTCTATTGGTTCAGAAATTGATCTTATGTGAGTGCTGGCTTGTCTTCCATTACAGTGTTGCCAGGAAGAAATCAGTGTCATCTTGGGATGGAGGAGGAACAGAAGCACCAATCCCAAAGTAGCTATAAAGAAAACCCAAGAAACAAGCTATGCTGGAGAGAGCCTCATTCATCTGAGAGAGCTGATATAAAAAAGTGATTGGATTCTGGGGGCACTATGGTCAAGACGTCTCTTTTTGTTTTGTGTCAGATACCTTATTTGTGAAATGGGAATAATTTTAGTACCTAATACACAGATTTGTTGCAAAGATAAAATACATGTAAAGCATTTAGAAGATAATAAATGCTGAATACTCATCAGATATTATTGTTAATACATGGATCAAGTGCACTAAGCCTAAAAGTAGCTCCACAATGGTAGGGGTGGGAGAGGAGAGGATGGGAATTTTAATTTCTTCATCTCTGATTTCTCTCATCATTTTGATAATATCCCTTTTTGTTAGTTCAGTTCCTTGTAGAAAGCATTTATGGAGGGCCAGCTGTGTGCCAATCAATGTGCAAGATTTCGTAGAGGACTAAAAGGAAGAGCAAGGAATATGAGACTTCATTTCTGCCTCCAGGGAGCTCTTTACCTGAAGCAGTATGTCCTTGTCTGTTATAGACATTTGGTATTGCACCAGCTCGGGAAAGGAGAGAACAGGAGCAGGATATACACTCTGCTCTAAGCAACAATCCAGGATTACATGGGGGCATTTCAGATAAGAGGATATCAGGAGAAAAGTCAGAGGGCCTTGGCCTAGTGTGATAAGTTGGGGTGTGTGTATGAGGAGACCAATCTGGCTAGAAATGAAGGTTTCAGCTTGAGGAGCTGCTGCAGTAATGTGAGTTGGGCAGAGGGTCAAGTGGTACCTGAAGAGACCATACTCGTCATTGAAGTACTGAAATCTGTTCTTACATTCATCAACCAGGGACAAACCATCCCCATCACAAGAAGTTCCCCAAACACAGAACAAAAGATTCATGTCCAGAACAACAGGGGCCCTCCAGGGCCAGCATGCTCTAGCACTATGACCAGTGACCAATTTTGATTGGTCAGTGGAAGATCACCTCAATTGTAAGTGTACAGAGGATCTCTAGGGCCAGGCTGGGGAGACTGTGCTTTATTTTGGAAATCACAGAAACTCACTGGCAATCCGCTGTCCTTAAAAATTCCCTTTGTCTTTCAAAGACGCAGCAGGACAAACCTTCCTGCTGCAGGGGAATGTGCTTCATCCAGACTCAGCAATAGGCATTTGCTCTTTTCTACTGGTTTCCTATATGAACTCAAAAGCCATGCCATAGATGCCCACATGGAGGTCTCCTCCCCCAGCACCAGACAACAGAGATGCTCAGCTATCTTCCCTCAATCCCAATTTCGCCACTGTGCTGGTTGAGGAGTCACCTCTCCCATCTTTCAGGAAGGATATTTGTTGTCACTTTGGATCTGCCTCTGCCTTTTGCTTTCCCTGTACAAATAGTTGGTTTGCCCTGCTAATTCTTTTTCAATAAATTCTGTTGTGTGCCTTTTGTCTCTACAACCTCAGGGCTGCCTGTATCCCTGCCCTACAAAAATCTTGATCAGTTAGTACCTTCCCTGTGGCTGAAAGCCCTCTTAGCATCAACCACTTTGATCTTGTCTTCTAACCTACCTCTGTGGGCAGAGAGAGTGTGTGTGTGTTGGAGGGCAGAGGGCTCACAGCGAGGGAGCAGATGCTGGTTTGTGCTAAGCTGACACATCTGTCGATGAGGATGGCTCCAACGAAGTGCTGGTTCCCTAGAAAATGGCTTGGGCCAATTGGGAAAACTTTGAGGACAAATCGGAAATTGATTTCTGATACTTTTAAATTCAAAGAAGGAAGTACTCCTTGTTTTCTTTAAATAAGTCTGGGTTTTATCAATGAGGTTGACTATATTGGAATTTTTATTGATTCAGAAACACAATTATTTCAATTCAGAAATATGTAAAATTACATTGGTTAAAACAACCTTTTTCCTATATTGCCTTTAAACATATTATAGGATTCCTTGTTCTCATCTCTGAAGATGGTTATTGAGCAAAATCTGAATCTCCCAGCTGTTTGGTTTGCTTCTTTTTCAGACTCAAGACCCACAAATGGTGCTGGTTTTTTTTTGTTTTGTTTTTTCCTTCTCCAGCATTTCAGGACCAGGGAATTTGAAGAAGGTAGAGCTTTCTGGCAAATCCTTTGAAGATCCACTGAAAGGATGATCAGAAACTATCTTCCAAGTAAACAGAATCCAGGAAGAAGATGAGCATGCATTACAAGTCCTTTTTATTTATCAAGCCTGAAGCTTTCTGACTATACCATTTTCTCCTCACAGCCTCTGACTTCCCCAATCTAGTTTCAATCACCTGAATTCTGTTTGAATCTCTTATAAGCATTTTTAACTATTCTTCCTTTATTGGCTTTCATTTTTTCTATATGCTAATCATATTACTCCAAACCACTTACAAAGTCCTTGAGGTCATACAAGTTCTGTCCCATCAAGGTACCCAAAGAAGTGGTCCATAGGCCCCTTCACAACATTGGCATTTACACTAATAGGAAAGGGTCCTTGTTGAAGGGACTCAATCCAAGAGGATTGGTTCAATATGTTGAACTAACATGGACAACGAATGAGATGACTGTTTGCTGCAATTATATTGTTACTGTCTTTGTATAAATGCATGAGTAAAGGTGGGGGGCTTCCCTGGTGGCTCAGAGGGTAAAGCGTCCGCTTGCAATGCGGGAGACCTGGGTTCGATCCCTGGGTCAGGAAGATCCCCTGGAGAAGGAAATGGCAACCCACTCCAGTACTCTTGCCTGGAAAATCCCATGGACAGAGAAGCCTGGTAGGTTACAGTCCATGGGGTCACAAAGAGTCAGACACGACTGAGTGACTTCACATGACTAAAGGTGAGACCCCACATGTCTATTTTCTTGGAAAGTCGGCATTGATAATCTGAATAAAATGCCAAGGAGACATAACTGGGTGCCCCAGGAGAGAGACTGCCCAGGGCAGAAGAAGGGAGGCAGGACAGCATCTCAGTTAAGCGCTCAAGCCCTCAGGTCAGGCTGCCGGCATTTGAATCTGGATTCTGCCATGGATTTTCTGCATGAAATTGGCAATATCCTCTCATGCTGTGCTGTGCTAAGTCGCTTCAGTCATGTTCGACTCTTTGCAATCCGATCGACTGCAGCCCAACAAGCTCTTCTGTTCATGGGATTCTTTAGGCAAGAATACTGGTGTGGGTTGCCATGTCCTTCTCCAAATGTTCTTATACATACCTTCATTTCATTGTAAGTAATCAAAAAATGATGCTACGAACAGAGAATCCAAAAGATAGAAATTATTGCTGAAAGATTCCCCCCGCTACCTTGCAGAAGGTAGCTGGGTCCCACACTCGCAATTTCTGCTAGTATGCAAACACTGGTTTTCCTGTTACTCTTGTAAAACCACTTCAGATCTCTATGAACAAGCCTCACAAAGATCTGTTTCAATGTGTTGATGTATCTTGGGTATTACCATGCATATGATTTTATAAGAATCCCTCTTTTTAGAGGTGTGGTGATACAGGAAAATGGCTGTAGACTGGGATCAGGGAGACAGAACTGCCTCTGGAGCTCTGAGCACCCTTTCCAGGCAGCTGTAGTTCTCTGAGATCCAATTGCCTTCACCTGTTTAGCCATCACCACAATTAAAATAACAAATTTTTTGTCATCCCCTAAAGTTATTTTCTCCCTCCTTGTTATCTATTTCTCCCTCTACTCTCATCTCCCAGGCAACCACAAATGTTTTATATCACAATTTGTATATTATTTTGCATTTCTAGGATTTTATATAAATGAAATCATACATTATAGTCTTCTTTTAATCTGGCTTCTTTCATTCAGCATAATTATTTTGAGATTCATCTGTGTTATGTGTATCAACAAGTTATTAGTTTTTACTGCTGAATAGTATTTCATTGTGTGGATGTGCTACATTTGTTTAACCAGTTATCTGTGGATAGATATTTGGGTTGCCTTCAGTGTTTTTGTTGTTGTTGTTGTTATTTCAAATAAAGCTTCTATGAACATTTTTATATAAGTCTATGTATGTTTCCATTTCTCTTGGGTAAATACATAGAGGTAGAATGCTGGGTCATATGGTAGGAGTACATTTAACTTTTTAAGAAACTGACAAACTATTTTACTCCCCCCCCACAGTACATGACAGTTTCAGTTCCTCCACACCCTGTCCAAAACTGGCAGGGTCAGTCTTTGAATCGTAGCCCTTCTAATGTGCTTCCCTGATGGCTTAGATGGTAAAGAATTTGACTGCAATGTGGGAGACCTGGGTTTGATCCCTGGGTCAGGAAGATCCCCTGGAGAAGGGAATGGCAACCCACTCCAGTATTCTTGCTTGGAGAATCCCATGGACAGATGAGCCTGGAGCGCTACAGTCCATAGGATCTCCAAGAGTCGAACATGACTGAGAGACTAACAGTTTCACTTTCAATGAGTATCTAGTGGTATTTCATTGTGGTTTTAATTTACATTTCCCAGATGACTAATGCCGTTGAGCATCTTTTTCTGTGCATGTTGGCTATTTTGATGTCTTCAGTGAAGTGAATGTTTACATTTTTGCCCGTTTTCTTATTGGTTTGTAAGAGTTCTTTTATAATCTGGATTCCAGTTCTTTGTAATATGTGTTGTGAAGGGGCTTCCCTGGTGGCTCAGAGGTCAAGAATCTGCCTGCCAATGCAGGAGACACCACTTCAATCCTCGGTCTGGGAAGATCCCCCTTGCGACAAAGCAACTAAGCCCGTGCACTACAACTATTGAGTCTGTGCCCCACAACAAGAGAAGCCACCACAATGAGAAGCCTGTGCACCACAACTAGAGAGTAGCCCTTGCTTGTCTCAACTGGAGAAAAGCCCTCCTCACAACGAGGACCCAGCATAGCCAAAAAAAAGGTGCTGTGAGCATTTCTCCCAGTATGTGGCTCACCTTTTTATTTTCTTAATGATGGCTTTCAAAAAGCAGAAAGTTTTGATTTTGATGTAGTCTGATTTGTCATTTTTTCTTTTATAGGTCATAATTTTTGTCTTCTAAGAATTATTTGTATAACCCAAGATCACAAAGATATGTTATATTTTCTTCTACAAATTTTATACTTTTGGGCTTTATACTTAGGTCTGCAATCCATTTTGAATTAATTATTTTGTATGATGTAAAGGAAAGATCAATGCTTATTACTTTATACCAGATAGCTATCTGGACTATCCCAGTTGAATTTCCTCAACATCTTTGTCATAAATCAATTGATCAAATATGTGTAGTGTATTTCTGGACTATCAATTCTATTTGTTTGATCTATATGTCTATCTTTCCACCAGTATCAAACTGTTTTGTTTAATGAAGCTTGATTACTGAAATCAGGCAAGATAAATCCTCCAATGTTGTTTTTTAAAAAAAATTGTTTTGTTTATTCTAGGTACTTTGCATTTCCATATAAATTTTGAGTTCATATGAATTTATATAGAATTTCCATATATATTTTAACTTGCCAACTTCTACAAAAATGCCTACAGGAATTTTGATTGATATTACATCGAATATGGGGAAGAACTGTCGTGTAATGATACTGAATCTTCCAAGCCACAGAATAAAACAATATACTTTTCCATTTATTTAGGTCTCTATTTCTATTAGCAGTTTTTTAGGTTCAGTATCAAGGTTTTGGATTTCTTTGTTAGACATTCTTACATATTCAATATTTTTTGGATAACACTCTAAATGTGTTTTTTAAAATCTTTCTTTCTACACAGTTGCTATGCTTGTGCTTAGAGTCGTGGCTTTGTGACCCCGTGGCCTGTAGCCTGCCAGGCTCCTCTGTCCAGATATGAATACTTGAGTGGGTTGCCATTTCCTTCTCCAGGGGATCTTCCCCACTAGTGCCACCTGTGAAGTCCCACATAGTTGCTGTAGGTATATAAGAATAAAATTTCTTTTTGTACATTAACCTTATACCTTATACCATTGCTAAATTCATTAATTAATTTTAGTACTCATTTTTGTAGCTTCCCTGGTATTCTCTACATGAACAATCATATCATCTGCAAATAAGGAGTTCTACTTCTTTTCAATCTTCCCAGTATTGATTTTATTTTCTTGCCTTAGTACAAATACCTCCAGAAAAATTTGAATAGATGTGGTGAAGGTGGGCATTCTTGCCCTGTCCCTGGCTTAGGAGGTAAAACATCCAATATCTCACCACTAAGTATGATGTTAGCTGTTTCTTTGTTTATTTTAAGATATAGACTCTCAGGTTGAAAAAGTTCTCTCATAGTCCTACTTTTATGAGAGAGTTTTTAAAAAATTATGAATGTTTAATTTTGTCAAATTCTTTGTCACATCTAATAATTAATATTGTATTTTTCTTCTCTAATTTCATTAACATGATAGATCATGTTGATTGATCACATATTAAACTAAACTTGCATTCTTGGGATAAGCTCAACTTGGTTATGATGTATTTTCTTTTTTATCGATTGTTGGACTCAACTTGCCACTATTTTGTTAAGGATTTTTACATCTATATTCATAAGAGATACTGGTCTGCAATTTTCTTTTCTTTGCTACGTCTTTGTTAGAGTTTGAAATTGAAGGTACACTGACTTCAGAAGATGAGTTAAGCATTGATCCTTCTTTCTCTATTTTTTGAAAAACTTGTGTAATATTAGTGTTACTTTTTTCTTCATTGTTCTATATAATTCACCAGGGAATCTGTGTACATTAGTTTCTTATTGCTGCTGTAGCAAATGACCACAAACTTAGTGGCTTAAAATAATACAAATCTCACTCTTATGCCTTTCTTACTCACAGTTAAGGACCCCATGATTACATTGGGCCCATCTGGCTATTCTAGGATACTCTTTCTACCTGAAGCTCAGATGATTAGAAATGCTAATCCCTTCTACTATAAAGTATCACAAACTCCAGAGATTAGGATGTAGACATGTTTGGAAAGCCACTGTTCTGCCTAGCATACTGTTTCAGGCTGGAGTTTTTTTTGTGTGTGTGTGATTGATTTAATGTGGTTTTCAATTTTTTTAAATAGACATAGCATTATTCAGTTTTTCTGTTTCTTTTGTCAATTGTGGGGAGTTGTATTTTTCAAAACATTCTCTGTTTCACCTAAATAGTCAGATTTATTGATTTAAATTTGTTTATAGTTCTCTTGTTACTCTTTTCATGTATGTAGAATCTATGATGACCAATCTTTTTCATTAATAAATTGGTGAATGTGTTCTTTCTCTTTTTTGCTTGATCTACGAATAGTTTGTTCATTGTCTTGAACTTGTCAAAGAACGAGCTTTTTCCCATGCTGATTTTCTTTACTTTTGGCTTGCATTTTATTTCATTAATTTTTCCTCCAACTCTTTTTTTCCTTCCTTCTACTAACTTAAGTTTACTTCTTAAGTTGAAACTCTAGGGATGATGTTGAGTCTTTCTTTCCAAAAAGACTTTACTAGATGTGACAAATGTTGATGTGTTGTATTTCTATTGTTTTTCAAAAAGATCATTGTATCCATTGGATGGTATGGGTCTTCTGTCTCCTTAAGTAGTTTGTAAAACCTGGAATCTGAAACAAAGATACTGCTGGACCCCAGAGTGATTTTACAATGGGAGTACTCGAACTAGAAAAAGAATCCTAGACCAGAAATCTTAGAACAGTAGTTATTACTTCCTTGCCCCCAATTCTATAATTGTTTCAAGTATGTTCCAGTTATTGAACCTCAGAGTCCAGGTTGGTTGGAAATCACATCCTGAATATTCTGTTACACTATTCTTCTTCTAGATGGGGAGAGTTGTAAGAATAATCTTTACCAGTGTATCCTGGAGGCATAGGTCTCCAGCTCAGCTGGGACTGACTTTGTTTTTAGTGGTACCTATTTAGACTAGTCGGAGAAGGCAATGGCACCCCACTCCAGTACTCTTGCCTGGAAAATCCCATGGATGGAGGAGCCTGGTAGGCTACAGTCCATGGGGTCGCTAAGAGTCGGACACGACTGAGCGACTTCACTTTCACTTTTCCCTTTCATACACTGGAGAAGGAAATGGCAATCCACTCCAGTATTCTTGCCTGGAGAATCCCAGGGACGGTGGAGCCTGATGGGCTGCCGTCTATGGGGTCGCACAGAGTCGGACACGACTGAAGCGACTTAGCAGCAGCAGCAGCAGCATTTAGACTAGTTCTCTGTGCTAAATAGGACACACATGGGTTCCTAGAGTAGTCTTGTACTAGGGGGTAATGACACTGGAGAAAGAAATGGCAACCCACTCCAGTATTCTTGCCCGGAGAATCCCAGGGACGGCCGAGCCTGGTGGGCTGCCGTCTATGGGGTCGCACAGAGTCGGACACGACTGAAGCGACTTAGCAGCAGCAGCAGCAGCAGCGGCACACTAAGGAGATATGATAACAAGTCCTTTCTTCTCTCTGAATCTGTCCTGCCAAGGGCATGGGCGGTGTGGCCTGCAGAGCAGACCACGGATGTGAAAGCCCCTTATGGGTTATAATGTGCTGGGGTGACTGCTGTCTTGCATTGCTCTCTGCTTTAACCACCCCACCTCTTGGATCCTATTTCTCTAGCAGCTCTTCCTTTTTCCTTACCTTCAGTGCCAGCTTCACAAGTATGTGATCCTTCCAGTTGCATGGGACCCCACACTCAGTATGGCCTGCATGTAGCTTAATGCTTTGCTGTCACTGCCTGGAAATTCTTAATCATTTTTAGCAAGGGGCCCCAGAGTTTCACTTTGCACAGAGCCACCCAATTCTGTGGCTCATCCTGTTTATCTGGAAAGTCCATTGAAGACAAAGTAGTGACTTGGTGAGTAAAAGAGGCGTGTTAAGACTCCAGGGGCAAAGCTCCTCAGTGGTCATAGACACAGCCAGGTGCAATTTGGGATGGTGTATCATGTTTCTATGTCTCACTGAAACAACTTCCAGCAGCACCTCCCCCGCCCCTGCACCTCCTTGTAAGGAGAAATTTTGGAAGGCTAAGTCATGTTTTCCCAGATATTCCTCACCATACACCTGCCCCAACAGCTCCCCCAGCACTCATTCACGTCCGGCAACCCAAGAATCAGCAGCATCCATATGGTGCATCCTCTATAAATGAAAGCTCTTTTAATTAGTGATGGGGCATCTCAAATAATTTCAGCAGATGCTTCTATTTCATGCAAACAGGCACATGTCTTTGCAATTGGGCAATATTGTTCTAATTATATCATAGTCTGCAGCCCAACTGGGTATGTCTCTCAGACAGCCTTGCTGAGGGAGAGTACGTGGGTAGGGGGAGATCAATTTTGTTCACTCACACACACACACACACACACACACACTGTGATATCTTCTTTCAATATTTAATGTTTGTTAATTGTAGTTTTGTTTTGTTTTTCAGTATTTTGCTTTTCAAGTGCTTTCTACAGTCAGGAAGGGAGGAACAGAAAGGACATAATTATTTGACACTAAACCAGGTGAGGGGAGGAGGCTTGGGGATTTTCCTTCTTTTTACAATTTTCTTAAAAAGCACAAGTCTACTTCAAGGAGGTTACAGAGCATGCTATGTGATGCCAAGATTCCTTTCACTCTCCCTGATATCCTGGGATTCTTATGACAGAGATGGGAGGACTGTTTGCTATAATTAAATCCCCCCTAAGAGGGACGGGAGAGCATGTGGTCTCTGAACAGACTGGGTTTGTGTCTGGAGGCATCAGCGTGGTCTCTCTAGTTCTTGGCATACAGTGCAAGAGGGACCTATAGTCTTGTTGTGCTCGGGAAGGTGTATTGTCTGGCTCCATGAGATGCTGGTTGCATTTGTTCACTAAAAATTTCCAGCTCACCATCTACCTTCTGAGCATACAGTAGGACCATGCTTCTGTCCTTCTTTGAGGGCTTCTATCTGGGGCTATATATACGTCTATACATCCTTCTATGTGGGGCTGTGTAATTGACTTTAGCCAATTCAATATGAGTGGATATGAACTGTGTTCCTTACAAATAGAAGACTTCAAGAGCCAGACATCCTCAGTGGTCACAGAAGCGCGTATCAAGATAAAGCTTCTGTCACCCTGGTTCCCCAAGTCTAATCTCAGCAGAACCCTCCTATGGGCCAAGGACACTTGTGTTGTATTACATCACTGAGATTTTGAAATTTTTTGTTGGTGGAACAAAACCTGGTTTATCCTGACTAATACAATAGTGACTAAAGATAGCCCAGTTTCACTCTCTGGGGAGTTCCCAAGGGGCCAATCACCTGAGGAAAAGAAAGACTCCTGTAGGAACAAAATGGGGATTGGCACCTGAGTCCAGGTGGTACAAAAACAAGCGAGAGGACTTACTGATGTACACCCATCTTAGAAACACTTCTCTCTTGTGCTGGTACCTAGGAATAGCCAACCATGACTCTCCCAGACTATTCTGGGCGACAAAGAACAGCTAGACTCTGGGAGCACAGATATGATGACTCATTTCATGTTGAGGAGCAGGCTAAATAAAGTGTGGTTAAAGCTTCCCCAGGAGAACCCAGGGCCTCCAGGCAGACCTGATAGCCTGTCTTCCCAGGTCCTATCCTTCACACTTTGACCCAGCCCTCAAGACAGGCTGTGTTGAGGCACCTCCAAGGACAGCTGGAGAATGCACCAGAAGTCCCCTCCTGGTAGAGGTATCCCGAGGATGGCCTAGCTTGTTCCCCCTCCCTCTTGGTTGTATAGGTACAGGATTTCTCGGTGAAGTGTCTATGATCTGGCAGACTCATTTGCTTTCTTGGTCATCCTCAGATTACCTCCAGGGCCCAAGGCAAGTTCAAGGTTAAAACTTCCTTCTCCTGCCATACCTCACCTGATGTTGCTCTGGGAACTACCATTAATGAAGCCTTTACTTATAGGAAACATAATCTGGGCCTCAAAAAACCAGATGAACAAGAGACTCTTTTGAACATTTCTCCATCTGTAAGACAGGGAACCTTGTGAGGATTTATGATACTGCCTGAGTCCAGGTGGTGCTAGTGGTAAATAATCTGCTTGCCAATGAAGGAGACACAAGAGATTCGGGTTCAATCCCTGGGTTGGGAAGATCCTCTGAAGAAGGAAATGGCAACCCACTCCAGTATTCTTGCCTGGAAAATTCCATGAACAGAGGATCCTGGTAGGGGATGGTCTATAGGGCCACAAAGTGTCTAACACAACTGTGTACAGCATATATGAGAGTGCCTCATATTTGTAACCAAAGCTGGATACAAACAAAAATGGAAAAAAAAGTAAACTTCTTTTTTCAAACTTCTTCAACCACACACTTCAATCTTCTTTATTACCAAGATTGTAAAAGTAATGCGGTAAAAGTTAGATAAAAACAAGGAGACATGTTAACTTTTCCTTTCAGTGACATATAATGTATTTTAAATGGTGTCTCTGTGTAAATAGGCTGGGTCTCACCCCACCCAGGGGACTTCATGTTCTGACCTCATGGCAGAATGTTGAGAGAACAATGTTGAGAGAACAGGTCTTCTGCAGTATGGGCATCACCCATCAGCATCTGATCTTTTATTTTTTCCAGTCTGACTTTGACATAACGAGAACTGTTGTAAAACAGGATCCCAGAAACCTCCTTCAGTCTTGCTCAGAGGTAGAGGCTGGATGAGATGACCTCTCAAGGGATCTTACAGCCTGAATGAATAACGCATGTGTCTGCTCAGTTGCTAAGTCATGTCCAACTCTTTATGGCCTCATGGACAGTAGCCTGCCAGGCTCCTCTGTCCATGGAATTTTCCACACAAGAATACTGGATGGGTGGTCATTTCCTTCTCCAGGGAATCTTCCCAACCCAGGGATCAAACCCATGTCTCTTGCATCTGTTACATTGGCAGGCAGATTCTTTACCACTAACGCCACCTGGGAAGCCCAAATAATGTATAATTAGGATAAAAAGTGAGAAACTATTGGAATTTGCACATTTATGCTTTCCTCTCTCCTACCTGAAGTAGAGCTCATCGGAGATTTGTTGGACAATAACCCAACTCATCAAAAATTTTTGGTGTCTTAATAGGGTGGACACACAAAAATGCTAGTGGTTTCAGGATAGCATCACCAGGAAGTATATTTTGTACTCAGTCTCTCACTGTCTGTTGGGGAAGGTAGAAGACAAATACATTTCAAAACTGTGATTTGGGCTGAGTTAGATGTGTCCAGCTAATGTGAGAGTGCAGATGGGGCAAGCAGTTCTGACCCTTTGGATGCATGGACCTCAATCTGAATATTTGAAAGAAATGGAAATTAAGTGACAAGGGAGTGATGGAGCAGCATCCCTGATACTGAAAATGCTTTTCCCTTCCAGGCGGGGCCCTGGCAAGGAAGTGGCAGGGGGAGATGCTGGAGAGGGCCAGCAGTCAAGTACCAATGCCAGCGAGGGAGAGAGATTTCTCCCTGAAGCAGTGGGAGGCTGGGGAAAGAGTTTAAGCAGGGACGAGGCACGGTCAGATGCGAGATACCTCTCTCTAGCTCTAGATGGAGAATGACTGCAGGACAGCGACACTGGAGGAGGCAGTCCTGTAGGAAGCTCCTGTACTGGACGAGGGGAGAAGAGGCCAGGCCTGGGGGTAGGGGAGAGGCAGGGAATCAGGACAGAATCTGAGGATACATGATGAAGGATGAGCACATTCTTTTGCTTTTACCCTTTCTGAGGGAAGAAGCATGCCTGAGTAGTAAGCCTGCCTGTGTTGAGCTGGGTGTATTTGTAGTTCAGTTCAGTAACATCTACACTGGTAGACTTTCAAAGCCCTCAGCCCATACCCTCTCAGAGCAGTGGGTTACCCTCAGCTGAGAAGTGCCTCCCACTACCCGGCCCATTTGGCTCTCCCCCATGCCCTGCAAAGGTGTCTCCCAGCCATGGCTGCTGCCCTGCTCTTACATGCTGGGCTTCAGCCTTGCATCACAGCTGCCTCTCTGGTTCAGAGGATCACCCCTCCCAGCTCTAGGATGCCTGGTCAGCTGCCCAGAGGAAGCAGCAAAAGGCAGTGCCAAACGAACCAGTCTAAACTTCCGGATGGAAACTGGGTTCCCATCCTGGTGGTCCATAACTCCCCCTTGCCCTGAGCCCTGCTCTTCACTTCAGGGAGATGGAAAGCTCAGCCTCTCTTACAGCGTCATTTGGTACAGTGATTCTAAACTCTTGTTGTTGTTTAGTTGCTAAGGCATGTCCGACTCTCTGGTGATCCCATGGACAGTAGCGCCCCAGGCTCCTCTGTCCATGGGATTATTTCCCAGGCAAGAATACTGGAGTGTGTGCCCACTTCCTTTTCCAGGGAATCTTCCTGACCCAGGGATCAAACTCATGTCTCCTGTGTTGGCAAGTGGATTCTTTACTCCTGAGCCACCGGGGAAGCCCGCAAAACATCACAAATCATTGGGTAGGAATTGAACCTGGGCCTCCCGTGTGGCAGGCAAGAATTCTACCACTGAACCAATGGTAGAATCAATGCTGTGGTGCATTGATATCTTCTTGGGCTTGTTAAAACATGGATGGCTGGGTCCCACCTCAGAGAGAGACTCTAATCCAGTAGGCTTGGGGTGAGGCCTGATAATCTGCATTTCCAACAACTTCCCAAGTCATGCTGATGCTGCTGGCTGGGGACCAGACTTCAAGAACCATATTTTCCACTTCACATCTTCTGAGAGCAGTTTTTAGTCATGCCATCTGGGGTTCTCAGCCCTTTAAAATAGAGAAAGCAGAACTGCCCTATTTCAGCTGGTGAATGTGGGATCTAGGCGGATGTTCACCCATGTGCTCCTGGCTCGTGGCTCTGGGCAGGCTCTGAGGGCAGCAGGCCTGGCTGGGAGAGGCTGGGAAATCAGTGTGCAGTCAAGGCAGACGTGAGCTCTTGGATCTCTGGGGCTGTCCTGCAGAGCTGCAGAGCTGCTCTGCCTTTTCCTGCTCTTCCATCCCCTATTCAGTCTCCTCTCTCCTGATATGTGGGGAAATCAATGCCTGCAAGGTATTAGAAAAGCCATCGAATTGCCCTTACCTGCCACCAGGTGACACCTGATATTGATTGAGCTTATGAAAGTGATTCACAGGTTTGCTGAAGCCTGGAAAAGATCAAATGTTATGAGCCTCATGATCTCATCTTCCTTCTCTGCTCTCAGCTAACACTAGAGGAGGTAATTGGGAAATAATAGACCGAAGAAGCTTTTTGGTGTGCTCACAAGGAGAGCAAAATACAGGAGAATCGTTTCATTGGGATAGAAGGGATTCTAGTATCATTTGTTTTTATTTAGGGCAGTTTTATCTTTAAGTGCAACATCTTCTGGACTTGACCATTATGGAACAATATTTTTAATGGAGCCAGTAAATCAATGAAAAAATTACCATGGATGGAAGCTTTTTATGAACGTGCTGATTGTTGTGTACCAGCCAGGTTGCTTAGAATTGGGAAGGCTGGTGTCTGCCACGGGTCTGTGCTAGGGCTGCCCAGCCACGTGGAGGGCACACCCACTTTTTGGTAGAGGTACTGGTAGTAAGACAAATATGTACTAACTTGTAACTTCAGGAAATTTCTACATCTCTGTGTCTTGATTTATAATAATAAGTTATAAATGTATTTGACAGGGTTGCTTTGCAAACTGAAATAATACAAAGCAGCCAGCACTTGGCAGCAAAGGTTGGGTGTTGCTGTCATATTTTCAGGGTTTTAAAAGTAATAGCACCTGACATAGCAGCTGTAGCCAGAGAGCAGGGTGCCCATTTACTGAATGGCATGGCACCATAGTGATCTGTGTCTCTTTACTGTTTTTTCTTCTTGGACACACTGGAAGATCACAGCCCCACCTTCCTCTGTAGTTAGTTCAGAACCACATGACAGAACTGTGACCAGTGGGATGAGGGTGGAAGTGATGTTATGAGCTGGCTCCTCACTTGCACTTACAAAAATTTTACAAAATTTTCCCAACCTTTCTTTCCTTGCTGCACTGACCTTGAGATCACATATTCTGTGTGCTTTGGCTACAGGATGGACTAGGGCTTCCAGACCTGCATTATAATTTATCTGAGGAATAAATAAACCTTTTCATGTCAAGACCCCAAGACTTTGGAGTTTGTTACTGAAGCATTATGTATGCTGTACTGACAAACACAAATGCATACTATGTGTTAAGCAGTAAGCTAGACACATGAGTAATATGGCCTCATTTAATCTTCATGAAAACACTGCAAGGCTGCTATTCCCCCTCACCTCTTGGCTTACTGCCCCAATCCTCCCCTGCAAACATGATTTGTGTTGGTACCTACTATACTACAGCATGTTGCTGTAGTTGAGAAAGCAAAAGTTTTAAAACTGTTGTCTTGTCTCAAATTTCTTTCTTTTTTATTAGTAGAGGATATGTCTGCCTTCATTTAACCATTATGAAGTTTCGTGTTCTTAATCATACAACTTCCGTAACAGAATCTCTGCTGACAGTTCATGATTGGTGTATCTTATTTCTAGATTGTTCCTTTATCATTTTGTGTAATTATTCTTTATTTCCTATTATGTTGCCATATATAATATCTTGAGTGAAATGACTATTGCAACATTCGCTTTCTTTTGTTTATAATTTGATTAAATGCTGTTATTGGATATTTCAGTTTGAAAATTTAGTTAAATGCTGTTATTTGTTAGGTGCCACTAACTAACATAATAAAATAGTATTCCCAGTTACTTTATGTGGTTTTCTATATGGCTTGCATAATCTGCTTTGAGTTCCAAATACAATTTATAGCTTCTAAGCACAAACACATTTTCCTCCCTTACATCTCCTAGTATTACTCCATGGCTGTGTGTTCTTTAGATGACAGGTTCACTTTGGGAGATGGCAACAGAAGGGAGTCCTTACATGGTGCTCTTCGGCTTGGAACCTGAAAAAGTGACTTCTGAGAAGCACGCACTGTTGGCACCCCTTATCATGACCAAGAAGCCAATGCTATGCTGATATTTGCATCATAAACTGCCTGGTTCTTGAAAGAGGTACCATTTACTATAGAGTTGTAGAGTTGTACAGTAGAGGAGAAGCACAGTTGTTCTCTGTGCCCAGCAATGATCCTTTGATCTTTAAGCAAATTTTGAGATGATGCCATTATTAATTGCCCTAATACCTTTCAGAGGAAATCTGAGAAATCTGTCTTTTTGTAACTAAACACAAATCTTTGGAACATGATAATAATATGTTACTGAATATTGACCTCATGTCTGGTTTAACTAAAATTATATGGATAAAACACTCAATTTTATTCCCACTATGTGTGTGTGTTTAGTCACTCAGTTGTGTCTGACTCTTTGTGACCCCATGGACCATAGCCCTCCAGGCTCCTCTGTCCATGGGGATTCTCTAGGCAAGAATACTGGAGTGGGTTGCCACGCCTTCCTCCAAGGGATCTTCCCACACCAGGAATCGAACCCAGGTCTCCTGCATTGCAGGCGGATTCTTTACCATCTGAGTCACCAGGGAAGCCCTTATTCCCACTACATAGATAATATTCACTATCATTCAGTTCAGCTCAGTTCAGTAGCTCAGTCGTGTCCTACTCTTTGTGACCCCATGAACCGCAGCACTCCAGACCTCCCTGTCCATCACCAACTCCCAGAGCCCACCCAAACCCATGGCTATCGAGTCAATGATGCCATCCAGCCATCTCATCCTCCGTCGTCCCTTTCATCTCCTGCCCTCAATATTTCCCAGCATCAGGGTCTTTTCCAATGAGTCAGCTCTTTGCATCAGGTGGCCAAAGTATTGGAGTTTCAGCTTCAACATCCGTCCTTCCAATGAACACCCAGGACTAATCTCCTTTAGGATGGACTGGTTGAATCTCCTTGCAGTCCAAGGGACTCTCAAGAGTCTTCACCAACACCACAGTTCAAAAGCATCAATTCTTCAGTGCTCAGCTTTCTTCACCATCCAACTCTCACATCCATACATGACCATTGGAAAAACCATAGCCTTGACTAGACAGACCTTTGTTGGCAAAGTAATGTCTCTGCTTTTTAATATGCTGTCTAGGTTGATCATAACTTTCCTTCCAAGGAGTAAGTGTCTTTTAATTTCCTGGCTGCAATCACCATCTGCAGTGATTTTGGAGACCAGAAAAGTAAAGTGAGCCACTGTTTCCACTGTTTCCCCATCTATCTGCCATGAAGTGATGGGACCGGTTGCCATGATCTCAGTTTTCTGAATGTTGAGCTTTAAGCCAACTTTTTCACTCTCCTCTAATCAGGAAAAAAATAGTATACATCATGTACTATGTACTTGAATTCCAGCTCCATGGGAACAGCAGATGACTTGAAATACTTGATTTTGTTCATGCATGAGTGCTTGTGTCCGTAGTCCCCATATCTTGCATTTCCCTATTATATGTGTTTATTTGTTCATTGCTTGTCATCTAAATCCCCTCATCACAAGAATATATATCTCAATACCCACAATTGAGGTTTTCATAAATTCATATGCAATTTAGGTAATACGAAGAGATCTCTTGTATGCCCAGTTTCCTCTTGCATTTTACAGAACTATAGGCTCATATTACACTCAAAATACTGACACTGATACAAACCACCAATTTTATTCAGATTTCCCTGGTTTTACTTGTACTTGTGTGTATGTGTGTGCATATATGTGAATTGCATTCAATACAATTTTATCATTTTTGTGTTGGCTTGTGTACTTACCACCACAATTGAGATACTAAATGGTTTCAATGCCATAGGGACTCCTTTTATAACTACCTGTTTCCCACCTATACTCCTCCCTCTACAACCTGTAATCTATCTTCCATTTCTTAGCTTTTATTTCAAAAATGTTATGTAAACAGAATCATACAATATATAACCATAAGTATGAGACTGGCTTTTTCCTTAAAGTGACACCATTTTAAAGTGCATGATCCAGGTATACTTAGTACTATCATAGTATGCAACCATCACTTCTATCAGATTCAAAACATTTCCACTATTCTAAAAGGTAGCCTAAACTTATTAGGCTTATTAAGCAGTGCTAGGGAAATTAAATGAAAGTAGTCTTGTTCTGGCTTCAGAGACAAGAAAGCAGAGCAGGCCTCTGCCCTTGCTTCTGATCTGCCTGGACACTGCCCTGATTACTTGCCTGCTCACGAGGGCACAAGTAAGATGAGTGGCGATACAGATGAGCTAGGAAGCGAGTCTTAGAATTCTTGAGCCCCTGGTCTTGGAATTTTTGAGCTCCCAGAGGAGGTCTGGCTAACTACACCCAGGGCTTAACAAAATCCTATGGCACTCAAGACAAAACAAACAGCATTGTAAAAGAGATTAACATGAAACCAGAGCTGCAATTTGCTCACAAACTGATGATGATATCAGCTTGTGGGCTGGAATCATAGGTGGGAACCCCCAAAACTTCAATTTAGAAGTCTCACTGATGGGATGGATGCACTGCCTGGGACCTTTTCCCAATTGGGACTTTAGATCGCTGTTACATGAGAATTCTCAGTGGTGTTTGTGTCTGGATGCTGGTTGACCCCAATCAGGTGATGTATGAAGGCTGACCTCCAAAGAATTGATGCTTTCAAAATTTGGTACTGGAGAAGACTCTTGAGAGTCCCTTGAACTGCAAAGAAATCAAATCAGTCAATCCTAAAGGAAATCAACCCTGAATATTCACTGGGAGGACTGATGCTGAAGCTGAAGTTCCAATACTTTGGCTACCTGATGCGAACAGTTGATTCACTGGAAAAGACCCTGATGCTGGGAAACATTGAAGGCAAAAGAAGAAGAGGGAGGCAGAGGATGATATGGTTGGAGGGCATCACCAATTCAATGGATGTGAACTTGGACAAATTCCAGGAGATAGTGAAGTGAAGTTCAGGGAAGCCTGGCATGCTGCAGTACATGGGGTCACAAAGAGTTGAACACAACTTTGTGACTGAATAACAACAACAATGACTAATGATGTTGAGCATCTTTTCATGTACTTAAGTAACTAAGTAAGTAAGTAAAGTCTCTCAGTCATGTCCGATTCGTTGCGATCCCATGGACTATGGCCCACCAGATTCCTCTGTCCATGAGATTTTCTAGGCAAGAGTACTGGAGTGGGTTGCCATTTCCTTCTCCAGGGATCTCCCCAACCCAGGGATCAAACTCAGTTCTCCAGCATTGCAGGCAGACACTTTACCATCTGAGCCACCAGGGAAGCCTGTACTTCATGTACTTGTTCGTCATCAAAATAGTTGGTACTGTTTTGGGGATATAAGATGTCTCATTCAAGTCATTTGTGCATTTCCTGTGTTGTGTCTTTGTTGTTGAATTCTTTATATATATTACATACTACATAGTTATTAGACATATAATTTGAAAACAGGTTCTTCCATTTTGTAGGTTGTCTTTTTCATTTTCTTGACACGGTCTTTTGAAGCATAAGATTTTAAATTTTGATGATATACAATATATTTATTGTTCTTTTGTTATTATTATTGTTCTTTATATATTGTTAGTATTATATATTATGGGACTTCCCTGGTGGCTCAGACGGTAAAGCGTCTGCCTACAATGCTGGAGACCCAGGTTCGATCCCTGGGTCGGGAAGATCTCCTGGAAAAGGCAATGGCAACCCACTCCAGTACTCTTGCCTGGAAAATCTCATGGACAGAGGAGCCTGGTGGGCTACAGTCCACGGGGTTGCGAAGAGTCGGACATGACTGAGCGACTTCACTATCTATTATATATTATTGTTATTATTATTGTTCTTTGTTGTTCTTTTGGTATCATGTCTAATAAACCATTGCAAAATTCAGGGTTATAAAGATGTATCCCTAAAGGTGACTACATTCCTTGGCTGACACCTTCCTGCACATTCAAAGCCAGCAATTTAGCGACTTCTCTCCTCTCTGGCCTCTGCTTCTACCCTTACATCTTCTGTCTCTGACTGTGATCACCCTTCCTCTTTACAATGAGAATCCTTGTGATTATACTGGGTCTACCTAGATAATACAAGATAATCTCTCCATCTCAAGAACCTTAATTTAATCACATTTAGAGAGTCTCTTTAACTATATAAAGTGACAGTTCAGGGGTTCTGGGGATTAAGAGCACCAATGGGAGCTATGATTTAGCCTACCACAACTGGTACGCAACTGGTACCCAACTGGTACCCACCTTTTACCATTTCCACTGAAATGTGGAAACCTCACTACCATTTAGATCATGTTACCTTATCCACTTTTAAATATCATTGTGTTGGGCATGAGATGCTGTTATTAATATAATTATTATTTCAAACATCTATTACAGTTAATAAAACTCATGAGGAAAATATTTATTAGATGTAACCATGTTTCTTCTCCTTTCATGGTTCTCCTTTCCTGAGACTACAACATTCCTTCTTTTCTTGTTTTCTATCCCTTTGAAGAAATTTCTTTAGCCAAATCTTTAAGGATGTTTGCTAATGCTAAACTTTAAAAATTTTCCTTTGTCTGATAATGATTTTTCCCCCTTCATTTATGAATGGATAGTTTCAACAGATGTTGCATTTGCAGTTTGCAATTCTTTTTCTTCAGTACTTCAGAAGTATTGTGGCACTTCTCTCTAACTTCCATGATTTGAAATGAAAACTTTGCTGTCATTCAAATGAGTGTTCTCTTATAGGTAATGTGTTCTTTCCCTCTGACTGTTTCCAAGGTATTTTTTCTTCATTTTTACTTAAAAAATTTTAGTTATGATGTGTCTTGGCATGGATTTATCCTTTTTGAGGTTTACTCAGCATCTCGTTTCTCTAAGTTTGTGTCTTTCACCAAATTTGGAAAGTTTTCAGCCATGATTTCGTCAAAGACTTTTTCAGCCCCTCTCTCCTCTTAACCTAGGTGACAGTCACTCTGTTTAGGTTTGATATGCTGGTTTGGGCTTACTTTTGTGGGCTGTGGTTCAAAGGGCAGACTAATCAATCAAACGCTTTATAGTGCTATTTTGGTCTGCAGAATGTATCTGGTGCCACTGGGGTTATCACTGGTCCTTGCTGGTGCTGCCTTTAGGGGGCAGAAGGAGATTCCCCAGGTGGGATCACCAGGTTGCTCTAAGTGGGGGGCAAGGGGATGGGGATATGATGGGATTCCTTCTATCAGTGCCCACTCACCCTTCACTTCCTCACCCATTTCCCATTCCTGGGTGTCTGTGGGTAGGGGAGGAAAGTTTTGGGCTCATGGGGACAAAGATTCTTCCTAGATCAAGCTGCCTGATGTAACTGTGCTCCTGCTGACTCGTATATCTCTTTGTATAAAAGAGGACTCTCAGGTCTGGGAGGAAAGAGAATGCCCCCCCTTGCCCCTTGCCAGTTATGTTGGGTTTCACTTATGTTGTCAGAGGGGATCTTGTTGGATGAGGGGGAAGAACGAACCTACATGGGTTGCCTTCTCCAGTGAGGTTAGGCGGCTGGGAAATGCCTGGTCTGGGCAGCCTTCCTATGTTGGGTGTGGGCAAGCAAAATGCCCTGCCTCTGTATTGTTACTCAAGTCTTAAAGTCCCAAAACAATTCATCTTTCTTCTGTTACCACTTTTCAGAGTTCTTCTCTGGTTGTTTCTTGCTCCATTTCCAGGGTTACACTTAGCATAGAGGAGACAGGGAAAACAGACTTACACTGTCACATCTGGATGGAACTTCACCATTTTTAAAATTTTATTTTTAAAAAGTTTTATTGGAGTTTAGTTGCTTTTCAATGTTATATCAGTATGGCAAATGAATCAGCTATACATATACATATATCCCCTCTTTTTTGGATTTTCTTTCCATTTAAGTCACCCAGAGCACTGAGTAGAGTTCCTTGTGCTATAATACAGTAGGTTCTCATTAGTCATCTACTTTATACATGGTATCAATAGTGGATATATGTCAGTCTCAATCTCCCAATTCATCCCATCTCCTTCTTTCCCTCTTGGTATCCTTATGTTTGTTCTATGTCTCTGTCGCTATTTCTGCTCTGTAAATAAGATTGTCTATACCATTTTTTTAAGATTCCACGTATATGCATTAATATATGGTATTTATTTTCCTCTTTCTGACTTACTTCTTCATGTATGACAGTTACTAGGTCCATCCACATCTCTACAAATGACCCAATTTTGTTCCTTTTTATTCCATTATTTTTCTTTGATGATTTCTTCATCTTCATTGACTTTGATCTCACCTATTGGGATTCCCACTGAGTGAACTTTGGATTCTGTTTTTTTTCTTCACTTTAAAAAATCTTTACTTTTTTATTTTCCATCTGTTTTTGCTATGTAATATTTCCTTATCTTTTCACCACTATTTTGGTTTTCATTTATATTAATTCTTTTTTTTCTGCCTGATGTATAATTTTTATTTCAATTCTCAGAATACAAATTTTCAACAGTTCTTTTTCTCTCTGATTGCTCTTTTTAAATATTTTCTCAAACGACTCTAAGTATTCAGGTAGGATGTACAGTTTTCAGAATTGCTTTCTTTAATTAGTTGTTGTTTTGGTTCATTTTGGCTTTCTCTTTCATGCTGTTGATTTTCCTTTAAGTTCTTAAAAGCCTGGCAGACTTTTCATGCTTATGAGCGAAAGATAAAGCTGTTTGGTACATATGGCACACAAGAGACCCTTTGCCACTGTGTGCCAGGCCTTGGGGGGAGTTCTGGTGTTGAGCTTGGGCAGACAAGCAGGTTCATGGTTCCTATCACTGTGTAAATTCCCCCCACTGTGTTAGGCAAGGTGTTTGATCTTTATATTAGGCAAAGGTTGTTCCTGACCCTAGTCATAGCACTTTACTGTATTTCACCCGGTCTCTATTTCTGTTTGTTGGTCTGCTGAAGTGGTTGGGGTATGTCCCATCTCTCGTCTCCACTTCCTCCAGCACCCACATTGTGACCTCAGGGCCAGCCAGGTACAGATGCTGCAGCCAACATCTTTGTGACTCGGGAAGCCCTAAGGATAACTGGCCTGGGTAACACATCAGTGGGTGCTAGTCAGGGGTGGGGAGGCTGAGGGTTGCGCAAGTGTATCCATTGAGTGTGCAAAGAGACGCTTAGAACTTTTACTGACATGAATTTTATCTCAAATATGAAAGACAGTAAGACATTAATTTTAACATATGGATTGTCATTCCTGGGTAAGTCTAAGAGTTCCTTAATCCACTTATTTGCTTATTTGATTGTCATGTGGTGAGTTGCAGTTTATATCCTCTTGGTTAAGGAGATTCATGGATAATATATTCCGTTTAAAAAATCTAATCCTTTCAAAATAGTTAAGTGATTAAAAACCCTGGCATAGGAAAGAGAATTTTAAAGTGCCAGCACTAGTAAACAATTTGAGAATAGCAAAGATGATACATCTAACTTTTATACTTTTATTGATACTATGTGATGAAAATAATTATGATTTTATAAGACGTGATAAAAAAAATTTGTTCCTGGAGTTCAAAATTATCATGAAGACTGCTTGGAAGATAAAGTTTCACTCATGAGCATTAATAATTAATCTCACCTAAATATAAATTGTGTTGAGATATTTACTAATGAGTACATGTATGTAGTTTATGAATAAAAAATATGTAAACTGTGGATGTGTGCTTAATATTTTCAAGTATAGAGTATGTGACTCAAAACAATTTGGAAATCAGTGCTGTATATAGTCCTCTAACAAATGATTCTGATTATCACTCCACAGCCAAACTCAAGCTGGGAGACCCTGTGGGGCTCCCCTGGGAAGTACTGTACTTACTGCTGCTAGAGCTTTCTCCCTTGTGGTTTTGATTGCAACAATCCAGTCACATCTCTAGCCTATTGTCCATAAATTTTTTATCATTTCTGTTACATTGATGACACTCTTCCACATATTCAAGGCTGTGGCAGATTTATACATTTTTTTTTGCCAGAAGTCTTTGACTGATCTATGGAATCCTGCAGGTGGTGAGGACAATGCATATGCATTGCCCACGACCCCAAATCTAAAGCCAAAATGTTGCTATTGAACTCAGAGAACAAGAAATTCCCCACTGAATGTTTCCTCTGTAAAGAATTCCTCTTATTTTCTGTTGGTCTTTATTAAACCAAAAGTCAACAAAAGAACAAAAGCAACTCGACTCAGGAATCAGGGGACTGAGCATGCAAGGTTAGAATTTGTTATCCAGTAGAGGACTCCTGGGGACCAACGTGGCTTTGGCATGTTGTCCAAGGGGAAGATGAGAATGGCAGGGAGAAGGGCAGAGTGTTATTACCATTGGGTGGTGTCATTTAAAGGGAAATAAAAAGGAGAATTTCTTTCTACCTGGGCTTCCCTTGTGGCTCAGCTGGTAAAGCATCTGCCTGCAGTGTGGGAGACCTGGATTCAAACCCTGGGTTGGGAAGATCCCCTGGAGAAGGGAAAGGCTCCCCACTCCAGTATTCTGGCCTGGAGAATTCCATGGAGTGTATAGTCCATTGGGTCGCAAAGAGTTGGACACAACTGAGCCACTTTCACGTTCACTTTCTTTCTTTCCACCTAGACAAATCTCTCTACTAGCATAGAGAGAACTAATTCTGAGCTAACATCAGAGTCAGAACCAAGTATTTCCCACTCAAATTCTTCCCAGGTGGCTCAGTGATAAAGAATCCGCCTGCCAATGAAGAAGACACGGGTTTGATCCCAGTGTCTGGAAGATCCCTTGGAGAAGAAAGTGGCGACCCACTCCTGTTTTCTTGCCTGGAGAATCCCACGGATAGAGGAGCCTGGAGGGATACAGTCCCTAGGGTTGCAAAGAATCAGACAAAACTTAATGACTGAGCACACATGTATGCATTCCTTACTCACCCCTACCCTAAATGCAGTGTGCTACCTCCTGGTACCCTTCCCTGCCTAGGTCCTTGGAGGCTCCTGAGTTTGCATTTAATGTGGGAGGCTGTTTCTTTACAACAAGGCCCTCCTATTGCTTAACTTCATGTTGCACACACTTCCTCCTAAATATGTCATGTTGCATTTTCAACACAAAAATGAATTTAAATTAATTGGGTTTGAGATTCCTTTTTGGAGTATTTCATGAGTCCCTTTGAAATAACAGAAGTGAATGTCACAAACACAGTTTGGGAAGCAGATATTGGGTACAAAGAGTATCTTCTGGAGGAAGATACAGTTGTCAAAAAGGTATTTTTCCCCTTGCAGTGACAGGTGGCTCTGACAGCTCTGGTTTGTCAGCAGGCAGACACATGAAGATGAGGGGATCAGAAATGAAAGATGCCAGTGAAAATAATTCCTTCTATGGCTGTGAAGTGATCATGACATTGCTGTATCATAACATAGAGCTAAAGACAGAGTCAACTTGAAATTTCAACCTACAGAAAAAAATGTTACCTGATAATGTCCTCTGTACAGCCCTTTCTATATTTGCTGGTGTTCCCTAAGGGTAAACCTAAGGGGAAGGGCAGGACTGAGATAACTTGTCCGTGTCTGTGGATTGCTGAGGCTGGAGGCAGATGGGATGTGTATGTCAGGCTTGTGTCCTGGAGAGTATGGTGCTAGGGAGGCTGGGTGCAGGAAGCCCCTGGGAGGATGAGGTAGGCTATAGTTTCCAGGGTCCAGCACCAGGGGGAGACTTACTTTCCTAATGGGGAGACATGGACACCTTAATATGATGGTCCATTTCCCATCCAAGGCCCTTTCCCATCTTCTAAGGGTTGAAGATCATGGAAAGAGTGTTTGAGGTCTTAGAGAAATACTGTCTTCTCAAGGCTTCCAGAAATAGCTGATGGCTACTGTAGTTACCCAAATGAATAGAGGCTGATGGCTGTAGCTGAGAACATAGCCAGCCATAAAGCCCTGAATAAGTTAACCCAGACTTAGGTTAACTTCTAATGCTGATGGGATGCTTCTTCCATCCACCAGCTACAATGATGAAAAAACTTCCTGCTGGGTCTGAGTTGAGTTAGCTGCAACCAAGATCGAGAGAGAGATTTGGGGGGTATTAAGCTAAGAATGTGGGTGAACACAGGAGACAAGGGCTCACCTATAGCTAGATGGGTTACCAGATAGGTCCCAAATGCTTGTTCCCTTAGGGGATCTGCTATGTCTCTGTTTCCCAAGGTTTTTTGAACATTTGAGAAAACAACTGGCTGTAAATCAATAGCCTGTACCATTTCATGTAACAAGGAGTTTCCTATACTTTCTATCTATAGTGGGTAAGCATTGCTCTTTAAAAAAAAAAAAAAAAAAAAAACTTTCAAATTTAAAGCTTCGTATTCTACTGCTGTGGAGCTTGGGGTAAATGTTTATATTCATCTTAGCACTGCATATTTTTGGAAAACCTGGCAAGTCTGCATGCTTGCTTCTCATTGGTAATTGTGGGCTACCAATTCTAGTCTTAGGTATCAAGCCATCATTTTATCTGTCAGTTGAAAAAATACAGTCTTCTCCAAAACTCTACTAAAATGACGTTTAGAAAATTAAAGGCATACACATTCAAAGACAAAGAGATTGTAAAAGGAGTAATACTAACAACATTTTTGGAAGCTGGATTGCAGGTGTACAATTCACATTTGACGTAGCATAAAGAAAGTGAAATTTAAAGGCCACAATGAGCAGAGCTGCAAAGCACGCCAGTTTCCAACCCCAAGTTCTCAAAAGGCTCAGGACTTGCTGGTCCTGGTACACCTGGGAGTGGGAATGAAAATGACACAGAATAAAAGTTGTTCTAGATCTTTCTTGGAGAAGGTAATGGATCCCCACTCCAGTACTCTTGCCTGGAAAATCCCATGGACGGAGGAGCCTGGTGGGCTACAGTCCATGGGGTCGCTAAGAGTCGAACACGACTGAGTGACTTCACTTTCATGCACTGGAGAAGGAAATGGCAGCCCACTCCAGTGTTCTTGCCTGGAGAATCCCAGGGACGGCAGAGCCTGGTGGGCTGCTATCTGTGGGGTCGCACAGAGTCGGACATGACTGAAGCGACTTAGCAGCAGCAGCAGCAGATCTTTCTGACTCCAGGAAGGTGGGGAACTGTCCCTTCTCCATCATTCCAGAAAACTGGAAGCTTATTTTGCAAAGAGAGGAGAGAAGTTTTCTGCCTTCAGGGCATTAGGCCTGAGTGAGGGCAAGGTTGTCATAAGAGAAAGAGACGAGAAGACTTACGTGCAAGCTTGTGTACTGAATGTTGAGACTGCCAGCCCCCTTTCACCCTCCACCAGGACTCTTGCAGCACAACTTGACCTTCCAAGGACATCAGAAAAATCTCTGAGGACTCTGACCAGCCTAGGAGGACAGACCTAAACCCAGTGGAATTGAAGCTTCCCAAAGAAAAGTTCAACCAGTACACATTCCCATATGTGGCATCCATAATAGAAAAGGCCCAGTCATTTACACAGAGTTCCCAATCAGACTTTCAGTTTCCTAATCGTAAACATAAGTGGATAATTAAGGATCACCAGAAAACTGAAGAGGTCCTCTAATTTGAAACATAGAGCTCAAAACAAGTGGAAGAAAAAGCAACTTGGATGAAATGCAAGAATCAAAAGTGTTTTAAAAATCTATCATTAATGCCATCTGATAGCTGGTAAAGATTATCCTCATGAAACCAAAGAAGAGGAGGCTGTAAAAATTAATATTCGGGGAGAAAAAAATGTAATCTTGAAAATTTAAAATATGGTGACAAAATATAAAAAGCCCAAAAGGAGGATCAGAAGATAAAGTTAAATATAACTCCCAGAAAGTAGATGAAAACAGAAACAAAAATGATGTAGTGAAGGAGAAATAATGGAACATTTTAGGAATGTTAGGCATCCAGAATCTAGGAATAGGAAGTCCAAGAAGAGAGAACAGAGAAAATGAAAGGGAGGCATTCATCAATGAAGAAATTAAGGAAACTTCCTTGAATTGAAGGGCCTGTGTTTCTAGATTAAAAAGAACAACTGAGTGATCTACAAAAACTAGACCAACATCGCCATCACCATTCTCATCTATAAAAATGAATAAATACATATAATTATTTACAACACTGAACAATAGACAGAGTAGAAACATAATCCCTAACAGTAGGGAAAACTCAGCAAGAGCTGAATTCAAGTTCACCTGCTTTCTGTCTGGGGACACTTCCCCTATGACAGTGCTGAGAGGTGGAGGGACCTTTATCTATCATTGAACTGAGGAGGCAGACATGGAGGTTTGAAACTGCTGACAAGTCTTGGAGGGATGGCTATCAACACACAGAGTAAGGACTTGAAATGCCCAGCTGGGAGCAGATGCTTCAAGATGCAAGCTGTACAGAGGTACCTGAAGCACCACAATGTTGGGAGACATTCAAATTTGGACCTAGTCAGGATGAAGAGCCTTTATTACACTGCTGAAATATTCCAGAGACCCCCCAAAAACCCACAAATTAGCTATGACTATCACACACATTTAAAAAGAAAAAAATAGACATCAATAAAAACAAAAAAATCCTCAACAAAATATTAACAAATTAGATCCAGCATTGTATAAAAACAGTCATACACTTTAGCCAAGTGATGTTTATCCCAGGAATGTAAATTGACTTAGTATTTCAAAAATAATTTGTCATGTTAGCAAAATAAAAGGAAAATGTGATTATTTCAACAGATACAGAAAGAAATATTTGACAAAATTCAACCACTATTCATTATAAAAATTCTCAGAAACTAGGTAAAGAAGAAAATTGCCCCATTCTGATGAAGAACATCTACAGAAAATATCCTAGAACTAACATTGTACTTGATGATGAAATATTCAATATTTTCCAGCATTAGTATCAAGGCAAAGACAGCCTCACATCACTTCTATTCAACATTGTATTGGAGGTTCTAACCATTGCAACAAGGCAAGATATAGACATAAAGTAACAAAGATGTGAACAAAGAAGTAAATCTGTCTTTTCCACAGACAATGTTATAGTTCACATAGAAAACCTTAAGGAATTCACACACCAAGAAAACTTATAGAATATAGTTTATGAGATCGGCAAAGGGGCAAAATATAAAGTCAATACAGAATGCAAGTGAATATCTATATAATAGCAGTGAACAATAGGAAAGTGAAATCACAGCATAGTATATATACTATAATGCAAACTTTAAGATAAGATTGATAGATAAACACCAGATAAATAATAAATAGATAGGTAGGTAATAGATAGTCGATTGCTTGCATAGATAAATGGTATTACAGGATCGGGGAAAACAGATCAGAGGAATAAATATGTTTTCCCTGTGAACAGAACCACATCTGTTCCATCCTGGTTTTTGTCATCATAATAAATGGCATCTCTAATCAGTCAGTTGCTCAAGTCAGATACCTAGAAGTCATTCCTGATCATAGCTCTCTCTCAAGTACCACATCCAAACAGTCACCAAGCTCTGGCAATTCTTCCTTCAAAGACAACTTTAATCTGTCCACTTCTCTTTGTCTGAGTTGCAATCACCGCAGTCCAAGCCATCATCATTTCTTACTGGGACTTCCTCCTAAATTGTTTCCCCAAATTCAACACATTTTCCAAAGGGCAATCATAGTGATCTTTTTAAAAAGTAAACTGATGGTGCCCCTCACTCTGCATAACACACTTCAAAGTCTTCCAGTTGGCTCCAAAGACATCCAAACTACCAGAGATATAACCCGAGGCACAGAGAAAGGCATCCTCCTGCTCCAACATTCCGTCAGTGCCTCCCTTTGGCTGCTAGAGGCTGGCAAACATTCAAGATGGAAAACACCGCTTGCAGGTGTCAGCCTCCCTCTGTCCCCACGTCCATGACGCAAAGTATCAGAATGAATCTGCAGGTACCCAGACCCAGGATCGACTTCAGTTAGAGAGGTCAAGGGAGTTCTCCCAAGAGGTGACTTCACTCTGAGCCCTGAAGGATGAGAAAGAGCAGCTATGTGAAGAATGGTGGAGGTGGGGGCGGTGCACAGGCTCGGGGCAGCGAGAATGGCAGGAGCAAATAACCAAGAGGCAGGAAAAAAGGAACTGTGTTGTGTTTGGAAAACTGAAATAAAGGCAGCATGTGTGGGATGCGGTGAATGAGAGGTAGAAAACTTGAATGAAGCTAGAGAGGTATGGGACCCATGAGGCAGGGCCTCACAGACCATGGTGTAGCATCTGCACTTGACTTTTGGAGGCACACTCAGATGAACACCATCTGAGCATAAAAAGTTTCTTTCCAGCTGCTGTATGGAGATGGATTGGATTGGGTCACTAAGGAAGGAGGAGAACCAGGGGAAGTTGTCACATCCATGCCAGGAGGTGGCCGTGGGGAAGGAGGGAACCACGCAAAGTTCAAATACATTTCCTTTCCCCTTGTCCTAGTGAGAATGAGAGGGGCCCGACATTCCTGGGCATCCTCTTAGTCTAAGACAGCTTCTCTCCAGTCCATGCTCCTTGATTGCTGAGGCTCTTTCCTCCTCTTCCTGAGAGCTCTTGGGCTGGACCTGGGGTAGCTCGTGGCCCTAAAGCCATTATGATTCATTCCTCCTTCCTTGGAGCTTCCAGACAGCCTCTTCTTTGAGAAACTGGGATAAAATTCACCTAAAGTCAGAGGCCACTCACAGATTGTACACAGTCAGTAGGGTCGGGGGAGGGAAGCAGAGAGAGAGCTGTGTCTCCAGTAATTTGGATGATTTGTGAAAGAATGGCAAGACTGGATTTTGATTCATGCCTTTCCTTAAATTCCTGCCTAAACTGCCTGTTTTCCAGGCCATTTCCTCTTCTCTCTGAGGAACTGGTGGAGGTAATGGCCCCTTCCAGCCCCCTTCCATGTGTGTGAACTCACACACCAAGGGCAAAGCCTTGTCTGCCCTTGATGGCCCTCTGCCTCATCTTTCTGTGGTTGGAGCACAGTCATGACCACCCAGCTCTGTCCAGGAAGCTTGTCATCCACTCAGCCCTCAGAACTCCCAAGAGGCTACAGACAATCTACTCATCAGGCCCAAGGACCCATATCTTGAGCTCAGTCCTACATCTGCCCTGTTTCCAGCTCCAGGCTTTCGCTAGGTTTTAAGGGAAGTGACTTCCAAAGTCAAGAGGATGCTCCAAGTGCATCACAGAGGGCTTGGGACAGAGCTGGGCTATTATAGCTGAGGAAGCCAGTCTAGAGCTTACAGAGGGCTTAAGGCCAATAAATTTTCAACTCATTCTCATAATCTGTTTGCACACCAAGCATTTACTGGGCTTCTTCTTTGTACCCATCTCTGTTCCAAATACTACAGAGAATAGAATTCAATCTCCTCTTTACATTTTTCTGAGCAAATTAAGGACCCTATTCATGTGGCAAATAGCAGGGTCTTTCCTGATTAGAAAGGTGTCTTGTACCCTTTACACCGCAGTGAAATCTTACCTCCTGGTGGCTCTCTCAGCAGGAAGGATTCTGAGGAACCCCAGGGGATGGCAAATGTTGTCTTTGGAGGGTGAGTGAAGAGGCAAATCTTAGTCAAAAATTAGGCTTCTATCCTAAACTGATAGAATCTCCCCATAGGAGTCTCCTCACAGCATTCCCAAGAACTGGTTGGCTGTGCACCCTGAGCTCTTCCTCCTGCAACATCAGGTTTGCTGTCTGCCAGGGTTGCTCATTCTGTGCTTGGACAGTTCTCTCTTACATGGAGTGCAGACTTGCCTCCTTGTATGGTGATTGTTCCGCCTTTCCAACTGACTCAGAACACACCATTTTATCTTCTGCAGGTAGCCTTGAAGAAAAGACTGCTCTCAGGTGTCTTCTGGGTGTTTCCTGGGCTTAGGTACCAATTTCTTCCAATTCTCCATCCTAGGGTTTGGTTTTGCTTTCCCTTAGCATCCCAGGGCTTCCTGTGGCCATGCTCCCTATGATGGAGTCAGAGCCCAGAAGCAACCCCAGCACCCAAGGCTGGGGAAAAGTTCTCAACTGAGTTCACTGGGGTCATCAACATCTACCTTGCCACCTAAGGCAAACAACTCTACTGCCTGTGTTTTCAGCTCTGTATCTCACTTTCCTGATCCACCAAGGGAGAGGTAAAGGGCACTAATCTCATAAGGTCACTTTAGGATTAAAGCAGGCAATCCATATTAAAGCACTGAACACACTGACTAAACATGATTAACTTAGCTTGGATCACTTCTGGAACCTGAGACAAAGATTTGTAGGCAGAGAATTTATTTTGGGAAGAAATTGCAGGGAATTGGACTGGGGGACTGGGAGGTCCACATACAGTCCTGGGCAGAGAGAAGCAAGAAGGAGGTAGGGCCAAAATTCATGTCCTTGAGTAGGTCACCACCATTGCCAACTGGGTCTCAATCCTGCCAGGGTCCTCTGCAAAGCAGTGTCTCTTGGGATTTTCCATCTGAGGGATAGAAGAGAGGAGAGTTTTTAAAATTTATATATATATATATATTTTTAATTGAATATGGTTGATTTACAGTGTTGCGTTAATTTTTCTTGTACATAAAAGTGACTCTTTTACACACATACATACATTCTTTCTTATATTCTTTTCCATTTATCCCAGAATATTGAGTATAGTCTCCCATACTATACAGTAGAACCTTGTTGTTCATCCATTCTACAGGTAATAGCTTGCATCTACTAACCCCGAACCCCCAGTCCATCCCCTCCATTCCTGCTTACCCTTGGCAACCACAGGACTCTTCTCTATGCCTGTGAGTCTATTTCTGTTTCATACCCTGGGTACAGTGGTGGCATATTTTAGATTTCACATACAAGTGATATTACATGGTATTTGTCTTTCTGGAAGAGAAAAAGAATTTATTGTTGGCCATTGGCCAAAAACAGCCTTCTTGTTGTTGACTTCCTTGTGCTTTCTGACCACTTATGAAAGTGTCAGGAGGTTCCCAAAATGTGCCACACTGTAGAATGCAAGAATCCCTCAAAAGCAACAGGAACGAGGTGCATTAGAAACAAGGCGTGATCAGGTTATATTTGCATAGATGTGGTTGCAGCAAATGTCCAATACACAGTGCTCCATAAATCTTTGTTATTTTTCTTCTTCTTGTCTTCATCACCATTCATGCAAGTCTAAGGTCACATTCACTCTTCATCAGCCAAATGCTGGTCCTGGTCATCATTTTGGCACAGGACCAGTTTTCCCAAGAACCTCAGAGCTGCTTGTGGTGACCTGCACTGTCTATTAACACCAACTTCAGACAAATTGCACACTCAGCAAAGCATCCTGAGCCCCTCCCCTGTAGGCTATCTTCATGACCCCCAGGAATCGTGTGCTTACTCAATCTGAGTTTCCTAATCTACATAATGGATGTTGGGGTGTGAGGAGAGTGGCATCACAGAGCTTTTTTCCAGGTTGGAAGAAAGGGCTTTTCCAAGGTACCTGCAGGGAGGCACTATGGAATGGTCTACCCCCAAAGCAGATGGGGTGATGATCCTCATCTCCCAGCAACCTTCAGAGGATACAGATGTGGTCCTTGATAGTCTTTTTGGAACATAGAGAGGATGAGGAAGAGGCCTGAGTTCTATTGCTGCAAAGGTGGACATCAAGGGAACATGTGGAAAAGGGCACTGGGGACACAGACCACCCGATGATGTGCCCCAGAAGCAGGTCACATCCTCCGCTGGACAAGTAAGAAATCTGAGGGTGAGTGAGAGGATGGACTGTGCCCCTTCCTCCCTACTCCAAGTCTTCCCAGGCCTACAGTGAGTAAGGGGAAGTCAAAACTTTCGGTCTAGACTGGAGGTGACCAGAAAGTCCCAACTTGTCCAAGATATACCTGAAAGAAGGGAAGTGGAGATTGGACAAAGTATAACTGGAGACAGAAACTGGAGGAAAACCTTTTCAGGAATGTGCCCTGCAGAGTTCAAATGGATCAATGAGATGGTTACATGTGTAGAGCTGGGTACCAGAGTGAACCACTGTGGGGCCAGTTAACAGCATGCCTGCATCTCTCACTCACTTTCCTACAAAGTAGTCCATGGCATGGAGAGGTTCAGGGCTGCCTCCCTGCCCAAATCAGAATGCCATGCTTGATTGTCTTCATTCCTTCCCTGGAAATGATGCTGAATAAGAATCAGACAGAGCTGCTGTCTCCTACTTTTCTGTAATTTCACCCAGGAAGGCGACTGGCCAGAACTGGGTAATTACCCCTGGCCTTCCCATCTGTGCTGGAGATGAAGCCTGGCATTCAGCCATGGGTGTTCTGATCTGTGCTCCAGGCAAAGGAGCTCCTGACAAGCACACTGACACTTGCATTGCTCTCCTGCCAGCACGAAGCACAACTTTAATTAAACAAGGTTGCTTAAAAGTGTGACAGAAGAGCTGGGGCTCAGACAGCCCCTTCTCTCCCATGACATCACCCTGCTTGTGGTCCTTCTTTCTCCTCTCCTCCGAGCTAATCTTCCCTTGGCATCTGCCATTCTCTGCCTTTAGACCATTGAGATTTCAACTTCTCCTCTCAAAGCTCTTTGCAGAAATAAACTCTGAAGCCAAATCTTGTAGGGAGTGGAGGCAGAAAAATCTTCTTCTCTAGACTGCTGCTTTGTGAAGAGGGAAGTCTTTTTGTACCCTCTCCTATTCATCCCTTACCCCTGTCTGGGTGTGCATAGTAAGAGCAGGGAATGTGACCATCCAATTGAGTTTTCATGGTGTCTAAGAGGTACGTAATTTGCTCAAAATCTACGGACATTGGTACAACTTATGGGGAAAATATGCAGGCCTCCCAGCAATCATATCTCCATTATGTCCACAGAGACCTGATCAGTCCCTCCAGGACAAAGTTGAGGGGAAATCTTGTTTCTGCAGGATCTTGGGGACCTCAGTCTCAAGCCGATTTCTCAGCACAATACAGGAACAGGAAGGGACAGAGGGCAAGGAAGAGGGCAGGATCATATTTCCATAGAAATCTGGCCAAGTTCCAGTTGGCTGACCTCCCGGGTATCACAGCCAGGCACTCCTTCTGCATGGCTATTCACTGCCCACTAGAATTAAGGTCGGGGCTTCTCTGATTTTTGGATTTAGTTGCTTTAAAAGAAGGGTATCCTTTTGCTTGGAGGTGTAGATGTCTTTTTTCCCTTTAAGTAGGATATTGTAATTCTGCTCTGGCTTCTTGAAGTTGATCTTTGGTAAGCTGCCATATTTAAAGGAAGGAGAAAGAAAAACCGAATAAATAATCTCACCGTGCTGGATAACTAGGTGTCAGAGATGGATACAGGGAGATAAGGGCCTCTTCCTGGTGACTTATTCTTGGTGTGGAACTTATCAGGACAGGAAGGATAGCCTTGGAGTGAATGTTTAATCAGGGGAAGCGGTGAACGATGGGCAGACTCATTACGTCTGCCTTCTGCAGTGTGATCCTCAGAAAAGGGGAAAACAGTGCCTTTGTCCGCCCCTCTTGTTAACAGTTTTTAATTTTTCAATGCACTAACATTCTTTTTAAATAAGTGATGAGTTCTGAAGGTTTTTTTTTTAATAACTCTGAATTGACTAAAAGTTGGATTGAGAACGTCATTCTTTTTTTTTTTTTTTTCTGGAAATTTTCCCCAGCCTTTGAAGTACTCCCAACTATATTCTCCCTTCAGAGAGAAAATGGTTGTTTTGAAAGTTGCCTTTTAAGCAGCAGCACTGTTTTTTCTCTGCCGGAGAGCTGCTCTTGTGCACTTCAAAAGCAGAGCATGTCAGCCTTCTCCACCCTGTTTCTCCCCTTTGAAGTAAGTGTGGGGGCAGCTGCTGTCTCTTAATCACACTTTCTGGCATTTCCATGGCACTTTACAGTTTTCAGAGCTCCTTCACAGTCATTTCCTTATTTGATCCTCACGAAAACCCCTGAGGTGGGCAGAGCAGGTATCTTTATCCCCATTTTACAGATGAGAAACCGGGGGCTCAGAGAGATGGAGATTTGCCCCAAGGTGACATAACTTCCAAACTAGAGAAGACTGGACCAGTGTCGAGCCTTTGATGGCTCTATCAGGGCTTTCCCCACCAGACTGCACTGCCTTGCCCTGTTGGCACTTGAGGGACCAGGGATTGAGGAGCTGGGGTAACTAAAATATTTGAGGTCAGCTCTGTCCAGCTCCCTGAGGCTTTCTGTGCTCAGTTCTGGAGACTGTGTCAGGAATAGACCCCCAGGAAGACTTTCCTGGCTACAGTGGAGCAAAATTAGGTCAGAAATAAAGCTGAGCATTGGCAGATCTCATCCCCAACTCCCATGCTCCATAAATTCCCACAGCTGTGGCTACTTTCCCCCCGCCACCACCACCACCACTGGACTCAGCCCAGGCCTGGCCCTGGGAGCAGGAACATCAGATGCTCTGGCTCAGAAACTGCTGGTCCAACTAGTTGACGGTGACACTGTCTTTCAATAACTGAAATTCAGCTCATTTTGAACCCACTCCAATACATTATTCATTTTTATCCACAGCTTAACTCCTATGTCTAGGGCAAAATTCAACGCAGAAATCAAGCTTCCATGGCAAGAAGTCATCTCTTTTACCTGTACATCCATGAACTGAAACTTAGGGAAATTGCATTCTTTGGAGATCAGCACTGGGTGTTCATTGGAAGGACTGATGTTGAAGCTGAAACTCCAATACTTTGGCCACCTCATGCGAAGAGTTAAATCACTGGGAAAGACCCTGATGCTGGGAAGGATTGGGGGCAGGAGGAGAAGGGGACGACAGAGGATGAGATGGCTGGATGGCATCACTGACTCAATGGACATGGGGTTGGGTGGACTCCAGGAGTTGGTGATGGACAGGGAGGCCTGGTGTGCTGAGGTTCATTGGGTCACAAAGAGTCGGACATGACTGAGCAATTGAACTGAACTGAACTGATATATGTATGTCTTTTTAAATTAATTAATTAATTATTGGCTGCATCAGGTCTTAGGGCAAGCAGGATCTTGCTTGAATTTGCTCAAAGCATGCCGGATCTTCCACTGTGGCACGTGGGCTCTCTAGTTGAGGCATGTAGGCCCAATAGCTGTGGCACACCAGCCTAGTTGCTGCACAGCATGTGGGATTTTAGATTACCCACCAGTGATTGAATTCACACCTCCTATTTTGGAAGGCAGGTTCTTAAACCCTGGTCCAGGAAGGAAGTCCCAGAAATTTCTTTCAATTTAGACGCATTATACTCAAGACCCTTCATTTGGTAATTTCATTGACTCATTCCTCCAGCAAGCCCTGTATACGCAGTGCTTCCCCTGAGACGTGGCAGAGAAATAAGTGAATCCAATGCAAAAACAAGCAAGGATGTTTTCGGTGGGAGTACCAGGATGAACATGAGCCTGGGTGCTGTGATCATCTCAGGCCAGAACTAGGAGTCAGAGAAGACTTCTCGGTGAAGGGAAGGCCTGATCTGGCTCCTGACATGTGAATAGATATGAGCCAGGCAAAGAGGGCCAAAGAGGGGAACAGTCAGAGAGGACATTCTTGGAGGAAGAAGCAGCACAGAGAAATGCCAGGAGGTGAAAGGAGGGTGCATTGGGGGCTAAAAGTAGCGCAGTGTGATGAGAGCATAGAGTTTGGAGAAGAGAGAGGTGGTACGTGAGTCCAGAGTGTGAGGGTTTAGTCATAAAGGAACACATTAAGAATCTTGCTCTTTATCCCAAAGTCAATGTGTAGTTTTAATAAGGGTTTTTAAGCACAATAATGTCATTCTCAGATTTGCATTTTAGAAAGATCATTCTAGTTGCAGCCTTGAGAATCCAGCACAGATATATAGAGACCCAACCCTCCCCACAGGCCTGCTCAAGACATAGGCACTTTGAAAGAGAGAGTCAGAACAGCATGCTAGTACCCCATTTTCCTGAACCCCCTAAGTTCTGTACTTTTATCTAACAAGGTCACAAGAAAACAAAAGGCTTGGCCTGGGCCATTTTACTTCCCCCACAGACATGACATTGCAAACCTAGAATTTAATGATGTTTCCTTTATGCAAGAACCACTCATCAGGAAAAATGCTCTGCGTTTTTGTCAAACTAAAGACATTATCCATCAATGTCTTTTATTTGAGAAGCCTTTTATTTTATATATTTTTTAAAATTTTATGTTTATTGTCATTGTCTAAGATATTCTAGCTGCTTTTAAAAATTTTTATTGGAGTAAGACTGCTTTACAATATAGTGCTAGTTTCTGCTGTATAGCAAAGTGAATCAGCTGTACATATACATATAGCCCCTCTTTTTTAGATTTCCTTCCCATTTAGGTCACCACGGAGCATTGAGTAAAGTTTTCTGTGCTATACAGTAGGGACTCATTTGTTATCTGTTTTATACATAATAGTATATATGTGTCAATCCCAATCTCCTGATTCATTTCACCTCTTTGTTCCCCCTTGGTAAGCATAATTTTTTTTTTATGTTTATTAAAAACATTTTCTCAAATCTTTTTTTAAAAAATAAGTAAAAGATTCTTTAATTTTATAGTGCTTTACAATTTTCAAAAGTTTCACATGCAAGATTTCATATAATCCCATAATAACCCTCCCTTACAAGAGCCTCACTTTTAGAATTTTGTTTTCTTCAGCACCAATAAAAACATCCAACATGGCTTTCCTATTTGTGATGCGGGTCCTGTATTTACCTTTCTGGGTTGTTGGGAAGGTTGACTGTTCTTTTATCTCTAAGTCTTGAAGACTAACATTCATTCTACCAAGTTAGAGAAGTGAATGAAATAATACATGGAGAGTCTTTGCCATGTTGTAGATGCTGAAATAACATTGATACCTTCTTTCTGCAAACAAACCTGTGGGCTTTGTTTCATCTGAGGGTGAGGACCATATAAATCGCTTTTCTCTTTCCTTCCTTTTTGCCAGGAAACTCAGAGCTCACTTAGGCTTCAACTGTAGGGTCCTGCCAACATCTGTTCTTCTGTTCCTTTTTTCAGATTTCTATTTGCTTTCATTTTGCATCATTCTACTTTGTATGTGTTTATGTTTTGTACCTACCTCCAATGGACTCAAAGTTGGCGAACTTAAGCCCATAATAGCTTTGTTGTTGTTTTGTCACTAAGTCATGTCTGACTCTTTGCGATCCCATGGGCTGTAGCTTGACAGGCTCCTCCGTCCATGGAATTCTCCAGGCAAGAATACTGCATTGACATGTGAATTCTTTACCACTGAGCCACCTGGGAAGCCCCCTGTAACAAGATTACTAAGTCAATTTATTTGGCTATCAGCATCATGTCATGATAGTAAGGGTGAACACCTTAAGCTCCTTTCTGCCCTTGTCCTAGAAGTCTCAAGAAGGTCTCCATGCATCTCATTCACTCTGGTTGAATTTTGTCATTTTGCCTTTTAGTTTCTCCTCATAGTGACCAGCAAGATATGATGCTCTGACTGGCTTATACCCATCTATGCTTCACCTCTGGAGCTGTGGGTGGATCATTTTACCTAATTTGCAAGGATTGAGAGTGAGAAAAAATTAAGTTCCAAAAAATTCAATGGTATTACTTTTTTTCCCAGAGAAAGTGAATGGATATTGTGTGGCAAAAAGGATAAATGAAACAGTGCTGGGGCCATACCAGGACCAGCTATTTACCTGATATATCTCACCCCCAAGACTACCCTTTCCTACTTTAGTCTATGATTCTGGGGCTGAAACTCTGCAAACTCTACTTCCCAGGCTCTCCTGTTGGTGGGACTTCCTATGAAATCCTACCAATGGGAGGCACTAAGGAAGACTGGAAAAGAGAAGAGGAAAAGGGAGTATTTCTTTCAGTTTTCATGTTTTCTTCATTTTCCTTCCATTAACAACAGAAGATTGGCTCCAGCCCCAGCTTCTTTTGACCCTTTCAGAACCATTCTTTCCTGAGCCACTGCCTCTAATTCTTTCACCTTTATTGTTTCTGGACATATATCCAAAGGTGTATGCTAAGTAACTTCAGTCGTGTCCAACTCTGTGCAACCCTATGGACTGTAGCCCACCAGGCTCCTCTGTTTATGGGATTCTCCAGGCAAGAATACTGGAATGGGTTTCCATTTCCTCCTCCAGGGGATCTTCATGACCTAGGAATCAAACCTCTTGGCTCTCCTGCTCTGGCAGATGGGTTCTTTACCACTAGTGCTGCCTGGGAAGCCCATATCCAAAGGTAGATCACATGTTCCAGATGACAGGTGCAAAGTCTGTCCTAGAGGCAAATAGCTGAGAGGCTCAAATAACTGCAAGATTTTGCTAACTTACATAAGCAGGGACCTGGAAAATAGCCTGGGAATGATTTATAAGGTGATAGAGCAAGAAGGATTGTCTATAATAGTGGATCAGACTGAATTTATCTATATGGTTCTTGGTTAGTCGACTGAAACCTGAGTTTAGTGATGCTGAGCTGCTCAAACGTCCCTGGCATGATAGAGAGGAAAGTGAAAATGCAGAAGGAAATGAAAGTGTTGAGGTGGATTTATCTCATATAGGCTCCACACTTCCTCAGCTCCCGTAAGTCCACCAAAAGGTCCAGTTTGCATTTTCTTAATTAAGGTATTGAGAAGAGCATTAGTGAGGGAACACCTGAAATCTTGCATAGCTCTGTTGTGGCCATCTGTAGGAGATACTGCCTCTAAAGTGGCTTACTGATTTCAGTGATGTTGGTAGAATTCTGGAGTAACAGAAACAAAAGTGATAACATCAAACTGTCAGAGACAAGGTGAACAGAATAACTATAATGAGCAGCAAGGAGGAAATGGTCATCATATTTGAACAGTTTTAACCCACAGGTATTTCTGGCAGTTGGCTAGTTGATCACAGTGTTCTAAGAAATAAATTGTATAGGCAGGCTCTTAGACTGATGCTTCACTGATATAACAGGAGAAACAGAGTCTGCTGGTCAGAAACCTGGAGAGAGATGTTAGAATGGAGGATACTGGTTTCTCTTCCTGCTTCAAAGCCTAAATCAGGTCACAGAACCGAGCCCTTGATGGCAGGAAAGACTGAGTTCTCTTGAGACAAGTCCCTGCAACTATACTTCCTTATCTGCCTCCACAATTCTTCAAAGGAATAGGAAGCCATTTACTAGGATGATTGTATACAAGCTAATGCATAATATCAATACTCCAGAAATTAGCCAGACACTAGTGCTGATTTAATGTTAATCTTTAAGGACCCAAAATGCCAGAGAGGAGCATATGGAGGTTTAGTGATAAATGGGGCCCAATTCTGTCCCATAGTAAACTTCAGCTCTGGAAGTCCTTTATGTTTATTCGTTTTTCTTATTCTTTCACATACCATTAGGATAGACATAATCAACAACCAGTAGGACTCCCAAGTTGGCTATTTAATTTAAGAAATAAAAACTCTTGCAGTAGGAAAGGCCAAGAAGAAGCTTCTGGAACTTATCATTCTTATTAGGATAGTTAGTTAGCCCAAGGCACTGGAGAAGGAAGTGGCAACCCACCCCAGTATTCTTGCTGGGAGAATCCCACCAACAGAGGAGCCTGGTGGGCTACAGTCCATGGGATCGCAAAGAGTCAGATGCGACTGAAGCAACTGGGGCCTGAGGCAAACTCATACCTCAGGGGAAACTGCAAAGATTAGTGCCACTGTTAAAGACTTGACTGATGCACGGTGGCCATTTTTTTCAACTCTTGTTGAGTTTGGTCTACTTGGCATGTGCAGGAGGGGAATGGATCTTGGAGAGGGACTGTGGAGTATTGTAAATTTAATTATGCACTGGCACAAATTACTGCAGCTGTTCCAGATGTTGAATATCTCCTGGAACAAATCAACACAATCCCTGGAACCTATTACACAGCTATTTGTACAGCAAGTGCTCTTAGCATTGTATCAGTTAACAAGGGCTACTAGAAGTGGTTCTTTTTCACTGGGCTAGACTGCAGGACACCTTCCTGATTACCTTCGACTAGACTATATCAACTCTTCTACTCTTTGCCATGTAATCCAGAGAATCAGTCGTCTTGACATTCTATAGAATACCACACTGATCACCACCAGTTCTGAAAATCAGAAAGTACAAAGTACCTTAAAATTTTAGAAAGAAACATTGGTGTCAGAGGATTGGAGATAAATCCCGTAAAATGTAAAGGGCCTACAACCCCAGTAACAAGTCTAGAGCTCCTATGAGCTGGGTCACGTGGGATATAACCTTCATTGTACTTCTAAGAAGAGGAAACAACATTTTTTGGACTTCTTTGGGTTTTTTTCTTTCTTTCTTTTTTACTTTTTAATTTATGAAAGTATAATAACACATTGACAGGAGACTTGGCAAATACAGAACAAAGTTACATATAGTTCTACTATACAATTATTGTTTAAGTAGATAAATTAAGATTTTTAGTTGGAGTTTCAATATCAAACTCTCAAAAATTAATAGAATGAATATACAGAAAAATAGAAGGATACAGTAGACCTGAAAAGCACCATGAATCAATTCAACATAATAACACAATTATTAATAAGATTTATACAATTTTCACACGCAGTAGGATACAAATTCTATTCATGTTACCATACTATAAACTAAGAGACACTGGAACATATCCAGGGACATAAAACAAGGTACAAAAATTTTACAGTATAAAGGTATTGAAATCATACAGAGTCTTTTATTACTGTGGAATTATGTTAGAAATCAATATCAAGAGATATTTGAAAATAATCCATATATTTTCAGGTGCAATGTGACATTTACCAAGAGAGATATTTGACTTAGCCATTGAAAGCCTTAATAAAGTTAAAAGACTTAAAAAACACAGAGGGTGATTGCAGAGAAGAAAGCATTTAAGTGAAAAATTAATATCAAAGATCAAAGATACTTTTAAAACTCCATGTATTTTGAAATTAATTGTCCATTTTTAAATCTTTAGAGAAAAAAAAGCAATTTGTACTTTCCAAAAAATTCCAAGATAATTCTGATATGCATCTAGATTTTAAAAAATGATTACATGTTTTCTATTAAATGATAGTCTTAGTGATATAGAATTCTATTATTTTCTGTTAATCAATCATAATACAATAGTATTACGTGAATAATGGTTACATAATCACAATAGTAAAAGGTGTTTATCAGTTTTCACAATCAATAGCCAGACAAAAAATAAAAGATAATTACAATTGCAAGTCATAATCAAAACATGATTAACCTAACAATATAAAATAATTACATACAATTTGTGGGGTTAAGTAGAGTGATCTGGTAAGTGGAAGTGCATACATGCACATGTTTTCAGCAGCTCAGTCTGTGCCTTTTGGTTGGTACATTTAATCCATTTTCAGGTGAGGTAATTATTGATATGTAAGATTCTATTACCATTTTCTTAATTGTTTTGGGTTTATTTTGTGTAAGTCTTTCCTCTTCTTGTGTTTCCTGCCTAGAGAATTTCCTTTAGCATTTGCTGTAAAGCTAGTTTGGTGGTGCTGAATTCCCTTAACTTTTGCTTGTCTGGAAAATTTTTGATTTCTCCATCAAATCTGAATGAGTCTTTCTGAGTATTCTTGGTTGTAGGTTCTTCCCTTTTCTTCACTCGTCACTTCAAATATATAGTGCATTTTTTGGACTTCTTTGAATATTGGAGGTGATATATACCACATTTGAGTGTGATGTTCAGACCTATTTATCAAGCAAACTGAAAGTTTTAAGTAGGATTCAGAGACAGAGAAAGCTCTGCAAGAATCCAGGCTTCAGGGCAAGCTACTCTGATGTTTGGTCCCTATGACCTAGTGATCCAATGTCATGGTCTTTATGTCCTCTGGCAAGAATCACTGAGTTGAACCTTAAGATTTTGGAGAAAAACTCTCCTCTCTTCCATAGACAAGTATGTCTTTGTGAAATAACTTTTTGCTTGCTATTTAGCCCTGGTAACGCCTGACTGTGTGATCATGGAACTCTAAGTGTGCTCATCCTAAATTGAGTATTATCGAACTCTTCAAGTCATAAGGTTAGGCAGGCATAAAAGCAATTTATTATCAAGTGAAAACATAAATGATAAAGTGATCAAGCTCATACAGGTCCTGCAGGTCCAAGCAAGTCAAATTCACTGATGACCCAGACTCCTTTGTACAGAGCTATATTGCTTCTCTCCCTCCACACACATCTGTAGCATCATGGGAAATTCCCTGTGAAAATTGGCCCCCTAAACTTAGGTCTTACTTTACAGATAGCTCTGCATGACATGCTGGCACTCACAGGAAGTAGATTGCTACAATTTTACTGTCCAGATACTTTACATTATGGTTATACCAAAGATTCTGGTTTTTATTTCCACAGTGTTCCTTCTTGTTTGCAAGTAGGCATTCTGTGCTCTTTCTGTTTTTCCTCTTCACCATCCTTAGCAGGTTGACTTTTATGGTACCCTGACAAGATGGCTGCTAGCATTTCCAGATGTCATTCACAGTCATTGCAGGAACAAACGATAGAGAAAATGCCAGTTATCTTTCCCATCAATCAACAAAACAACGTTTTGGAAAATTTCTGCTAAGACTCCTTGGCTGTATCAGTGTAGTATGGCTACCTCTAGCTGTGGCAAATGATGGCAAAGTATTTAACCCTTTCTATTCTTGTAGTGGAGGAGGACATGGCAACCCACTCCAGTATTCTTGCTTGGAGAATCCAATGTACAGAGGAGCCTAGCGGGCTATAGTCCATAGCGTCGCAAAGAGTCAGTCATGGCTGAAACAACTTAGCACACAGGCATTTTTGTAGTGACAAGTGGCAAAGGAGAAGGGGAATGGAACTAGCTTCAGGAGTTACCAACCAGCAGTGTCTGCCACAAGCACAACTAGTCATCAGCTGTTTTTGCTGACAGAACCTACCTCCTGAGAGTCCTCCTGAGTATGCAATACCATCTTTAGACAAAAGATGCTGGCCATCTTCTTCTGCTTCAGCAGACAGAAAATAAATTTAAATCATCTACAAACTCTCACAAAACTTTCAAGATGGTGGAGGAGTAACACAGGGGGGTCATTTTCCTCTCCATAATTACATCAAAACTACATCTGCATGTGGAACAATTGAAGAACACCTTCTAAACCCTGACAGAAGACCCCAGAAATCCAAAAAGGCAAGCTAACCTCCGCAGAATGAGGTAGGGATAAAAACATAGGAAAATAAAGAGACAAAGGACTTGGGATGGGTGCCTCAGGGAGGGAGATGTGAAGGAGGAAAAGTTTCCACACCTTGGAAACTTCCTCATGGACAGGAATGAGGGAAGTTTTAGAACCTCAGACATAACAGAGCAGCAAGTGCTCAGAAGATAAAATGCAGAGAATTCACCACAGAGATCATTGTCAACCAACACTTCCCAGCCAAGATGCTATTTGCACACCACCCCCTACCCCCTGTGAATTCAGAAGGTGGTTTTTTGTTTGTTTGTTTTAAATATATTTATTTTTTAATTTAAGGATAATTACTTTACAGAATTTTGTTTTCTGTCATACCTCAACATGAATCAACCATTGGTATACATGTATCCCCTCCCTTTTGAACTTTCCTCGCATCTCCCTCCCCACCCCACCCTCTAGGTTGATACAGAGCCCCTGTTTGAGTATCCTGAGCCACACAGCAAATTCCTGTTGGCTATCTATTTTACATATGATAATGTAAGTTTCCATGTTACTCTGTCCATACATCTCACACTCTCCTCCCCTCTTCCCATGTTCATAAGACTATTCTCTATGTCTGTTTCTCCATTGCTGCCTCGCAAATAAATTCCTCAGTATCATTTTTCTACATTACATATATATATGCTTTAGAATACAATATTTATCTTTCTCTTTCTGACTTAGTTCACTCTGTATAATAGGTTCTAATCTACCTCATTAGAACTGACTCAAATATGTTCTTTTTTATGGCTGAGTAATATTCCATTGTGTATATGTACCACAGCTTCTTTATCCATTCATCTGTCGATGGACATCTAGGTTGCTTCCATGCTCCAGCTATTATAAATAGTGCTGCAATGAACAATGGGATACATGTATCTTTTTCAATTTTGGTTTCCTCGGGGTATATGCCTAGGAGTGCGGTCATGTGATTGTTTTGTTCCTTATTTTTTAAGGAATCTCCCTACCATCTTCCATAGTGGCTGTATCAATTTACATTCCCACCAACAGTGTAAGAGCATTCCCCCTTTCTCCATACCCTCTCCAACATTTATAGCTTGCAGACTTTTTGATGATGGCCATTCTGACTGGTGTGAGGTGATATCTCATTGTAGTTTGATTTGCATTTCTCTAATAACGAGTGATGTTGAGCATCTTTTCATGTGTTTGTTAGCCATCTGTATGTCTTCTTTGGAGAAATGTCTGTTTAGGTCTTTTCCCCACATTTTGATTGGGTTGTTTGTTTTTCTGGTATTGAGTTGTATGAGCTGCTTGTATATTTTGGAAATTAATCCTTTGCCAGTTGTTTCATTTGCTAGTATTTTCTCCTATTCTGAGGGTTTTCTTTTTTACTTTGCTTATAGTTTCCTTCGCTGTGCAAAATCTTCTAAGTTTAATCAGGTCCCACTTGTTTACTTTTGTTTTTATTTCCATTACTCTAGGAGGTGGGTCATAGAAGATCTTGCTTTGATTTATGTCATCGAGTGTTCTTCCTATGTTTTCCTCTAAGAGTTTTATACTTTCTGGTCTTACATGTAGGTCTTTAATCCATTTTGAGTTTATCTTTGTGTATGGTGTTAGGAAGTGTTCTAATTTCTTCCTTTTACATGTAGCTGTCCAGTTTTCCCAGCACCATTTATTGAAGAGGCTGTCTTTTCCCCTTTGTATATTCTTGCTTCCTTTGTCAAAAATAAGGTACCCATAGGTGCATGGATTTATTTGGGGGCTTTCTATCTTGTTCCTTTTGTCTATATTTCTGTTTTTGTGCCAGTACCATACTGGATGACTGTAGATTTGTAGCATAATCTGAAGTCACAAAGCTTGATTCCTCCAACTCCATTCTTCTTTCTCAAGACTGCTTTGGCTCTTTGGAGTCTTTTGTGTTTCAATATTAATTTTGAAATTCTTTGTTCTAGTTCAATGAAAAATGCATTGGTAATTTGATAAGGATCACACTGAATCTGTAGATTGTGTTTGGTAGTAGTCATTTTCATAATGTTGATTCTTCCTACCCAGGAATATGAAATATCTCTCCATCTGTTATGTTGTCTTTGATTTCTTTCACTAGTGTCTTATAGTAATCCTAAGTTCACTGATTAGGTCTAGTAATTTTCTGATACTATCTTTAGATTTTTCTATGTACAGTGTCATGTCATCTGCAAACAGTGAGAGCTTTCTTCTTTTCCAATCTAGATTCATTTTATTTATTTTTTTCTCTGATTGCTGTAGCTAGGACTTCCAAAACTATGTTGAATAATAGTGGTGAAAGTGGACATCTTTGTCTTGTTCCTGATCTTAGGGGAAATGCTTTCAGTTTTTCACCATTGAGAATAATGTTTGCTATAGGCTTATCATATATGGCCTTTACTATGTTGAGGTAGGTTCCTTCTATGCCCATTTTTTGAAGAGTTTTAATCATATATGGGTGCTGAATTTTGTCAAAGGTTTTTTCTGCATCTATTAAATTATCATATGGTTTTTATCTTTCAAATTCTTAATATGATGTATCACATTGATTGATTTTCATAAGTTGAAGAATCCTTGCAACCCTGGAGTAAACCCAACTTGATCATGGTGTATGAGCTTTTTGATGTGTTGCTGAATTCTGTTTGTTAAAATTTTGTTGAGGATTTTTATATCTATGCTCTTCAGTGATGTTGGCCTGTAGTTTTCTCTTTTTTGTGTTGTCTTTGTCTGGTTTTGGTATCCAGGGGATGGTGGCCTCATAGAATGAGTTTGGAAGTGTTCCTTCCTCTGAAATTTTTTGAAATAGTTGTAGAAGGATAGGCATTAGATCTTCTCTAAATGTTTGATTGGATTCTCCTGTGAAGCCTTCTGGTACTGGGCTTTTGTTTTTTGGGAGATTTTTTTTATCACAGCTTCAATTTCAGTGCTTGTAATTGGGTTCTTCATAATTTCTATTTCTTCCTGGTTCAGTCTTGGAAGATTGAACTTTTCTAAGAATCTGTCCATTTCTTCCAGGTTGCCTATTTTATTGCCATATAGTTGTTCATAAAAGTCTCTTATAATTCTTTGTATTTCTGCATTGTCTGCTGTAACCTCTCCTTTTTCTTTTCTAACTTTGTTGATTTGATTCTTCTCTTTTTCCTTGATGAGTCTGGCTAAACGTTTGTCGATTTAGCTTATCTTCTCAAAGAACCATCTTTTAGTTTTGTTAATCTTTACTATTGTTTCTTTCACTTATTTTTCACTTATTTCTGCTCTGATCTTTCTTTCCTTCTGCCAATTTTGGGGGTTTTTTTGTTCTTCTTTTTCCAGTTGTTTTAGGTGTAAAGTTAGGTTGTCTATTCGATGTTTTTCTTGTTTCTTGAGGTAGGATTGTGTTGCTATAAACTTCCCTCTTATAACTGCTTTCACTGCATCCCATAGGTTTTGAGCTGTTGTGTTTTCATTGTCATTTGTTTCTAAAAATTTTTTGATTTCCCTTTTGATTTCCTCAGTAACCTGTTGGTTATTTAGAGATGTATTGTTTAATCTCCATGTGTTTGTGTTTCTTACAGTTTTTTTTTTTTCCAATTGATATCTGATCTCATAGCATTGTGGTCAGAGAAGATGCTGGATAGGATTTCAATTTTCTTAAATTTACTGAAGTTTGATTTGTGACCCAAGATGTGGTCTACCCTAGAAAATGTTCTATGTGCACTTGAGAAGAAGGTGCATTCTTCTGCATTTGGATGGAATGTCCTGAAGATATCAAAGAGATCCTTCTCATATAATGTATCATTTAAGACTTATGTTTCCTTCTTAATTTTCTGTCTTGATGACCTGTCCATTTGAGTGAGTGGGGTGTTGAAGTCTCCTACTAATATTGTGTTATTTTCCATTTCTCCTTTTATGTCTGTTAGTATTTGTCTTAGGTATTGAGGTGCTCCTGTGTTGGGTGTGTCAGTTCAGTTCAGTTCAGTCGCTCAGTTGTGTCCAACTCTTTGCAACCCCATGACCGCAGCACACCAGGCCTCCCTGTCCATTACAATCACTCAGAGTTTACCCAAACTCATGTCCATTGAGTTGGTGATGCCATCCAACCATCTCATCCTCTGTCATCCCCTTCTTCTCCTGCCTTCAATATTTCCCAGCATCAGGGTCTTTTCAAATGAATCAGCTGTTCACATCAGATACCCAAAGTATTGAAGTTTCACCTTCAACATCAGTCCTTCCAATGAACACCCAGGACTGATCTCCTTTAGGATGGAATGGTTGGATCTCCTTGCAATCCAAGGGACTCTCAAGAGTCTTCTCCAACACCACAGTTCAAAAGCATCAATTCTTCAGCACTCAGCTTTATTTATAGTCCAACTCTCACATCCATACATGACTACTGGAAAAACCATAGCCTTGATGAGACAGACCTTTGTTGGCAAAGTAATGTCTCTGCTTTTTAATATGCTCTAGGTTGGTCATAACATTCCTTCCAAGGAGTAAGTGTCTTTTAATTTCATAGCTGCAGTCACCATCTGCAGTGATTTTGGAACCCCCCAAAATAAAGTCAGTCACTATTTCCACTGTTTCCCCATCTATTTGCCATGAAGTGATGGGACAGAATGCCATGATCTTAGTTTTCTGAATGTTGAGCTTTAAGTCAACTTTTTCACTCTCTTCTTTCACTTTCATCAAGAGGCTCTTTAGTTCTTCACTTTCTGTGATAAGGGTGGTGTCATTTGCATATCCGAGGTTATTGATATTTCTCCTGGCAATCTTGATTCCAGCTTATGCTTCATCCAACCCAACATTTCACATGACGTATTCTGCATATAAGTTAAATGAGCAGGGTGACAATATATAGCCTTGATGTACTCCTTTTCTTATTTGGAACCAGCCTGTTGTTCCATGTCCAGTTCTAACTGTAGTTTCTTGACCTGCATACAGATTTCTCAAGAGGCAGGTCAGGTGGTCTGGTATTCCCATCACCTCCATTAGCTTTGTTCATAGTGGTGCTTCCTAAGGCCCACTTGACTTCAAATTCTGGGATGTGTGGCTCTAGGTGTGTGATCACACCATCGTGATTATCTGGGTCATGAAGATCTTTTTTGTACAGTTCTTCTGTGTATTCTTGCCACCTCTTCTTAATATCTTCTGATTCTGTTAGGTCCATACCATTTCTGTTGGGTGCATAGATATTTACAATCGTTACATCTTCCTCTTGGATTGATAATTTGATCATTATGTAGTATCCTTCCTTATCTCTTGTAATCTTTATTTTAAGATCTATTTTGTCTGATATGAGGATTGCTAGTCCAGCTTTCTTTTGCTTCCCATTTGCATGGAATATATTTTTCCATCCTCTCACTTTCAGTCTGTATGTGTCATTAGGTCTGAAGTGTGTTTCCTGTAGACCCCATTTATATGGGTCTTGTTTTTGTATCCATTCAGCCAGTCTGTGTCTTTTGGTTGGAGCATTTAATCCACTTACATTTAAAGTAATTACTGATATATATGTTCCTATTCCCATTTTCTTAATTGTTTGAGACTTGATTTTGCAGGCCTTTTTCATCTCTTGTACTTCTTGACTTGTTGCAAAGCTGGTTTGGTGGTACTGAATTCTTTTAATTTATGCTTGCCTGAAAAGCTTTTGATTTCTCCATCAATTTGGAATGAAATCCTTGCCAGGTATGGTAATCTTGGTTGTAGATTTTTCCCTTTCAGTACTTTAAATATATCCTGCCATTCCCTTCTGGCCTGCGGAGTTTCTGCTGAAAGATCAACAGTTAAATGTATGGGGTTTCCCTTGTATGTTACTTGTTGCTACTCCCTTGCTGCTTTTAATATTCTTTCTTTGTGTTTAATCTTTGTTAGTTTGATTAGTATGTGTCTTGGTGTGTTTCTCCTTGGGTTTATCCTGTATGGAACTCTTTGTGCCTCTTGGATTTGATTGAATATTTCCTTTTCCATGTTGGGAAAATTTTCAACTATAATCCTTCAAAAATTTTCTTGTACCCTTTCTTTTTCTCTTCTTCTGGGAACCCTATAATTCAAATGTTGGTGCATTTGATATTGTCCCAGACATCTCTCAGACTATCCTCAGTTCTTCTCATTCTTCTTACTTTATTCCTCTCTTCAGAAGTTATTTCCACCATTTTATCTTCCAGCTCACTGATTTATTCTTCTGCTTCAGATATTCTGTTATTGATTCCTTCTAGAGTATTTTTAGTTTCAGTAATTGTGTTGTTTGTCTCTGTATGTTTATTCTTTAATTCTTCTAGGTCTTTGTTAATTGATTCTTGCATTTTCTCCATTTTATTTTCAAGGTTTTTGATCATCTTTACTATCATGATTCTGAATTCTTTCTCGGGTAGTTTGCCTATTTCCTTTTCATTTGTTTGAACTTCAGTGTTTCTAGTTTGTTCCTTCATTTCTTCAGTATTTCTCTGCCTTTTCATTATTTTTTTTAAACTTATTGTGTTTGAAGTCTCCTTTTCTCGGGCTTCAAGGTTGAATTCTTTCTTTCTTTTGGTTTCTCCCCTCCTAAGGTTGGTGCAGTGGTTTGTGTAAGCTTTGTATAGGGTGAGAATTGTGCTGAGTTGTTTTGTTTTGTTGTTTTTCCTCTGATGGGCAAGGCTGAGTGAGGTGGTAATCCTGTCTGCTGATGATTGGGTTTGCATTTTTGTTTTGTTTGTTGTTTAGATGAGGCATCCTGCACAGAGTGCTACTGGTGTTTGGGTGATGCCAGGTCTCGTACTCAAGTGGTTTTCTTCGTGTGAATTCTCACTATTTGATACTCCCTAGGGTTAGTTCTCTGGCAGTCTAGGGTCTTGGAAATCAGTGCTCCCACTTCAAAGGCTCAGGGCTTGATCTCTGGTCAGGAATGAAAATTTCACAAGTGGTTTGTTATGGCATTAAGTGAGATTAAAGCAAATATCCAAAAACAAGACACCAAATATGAACCCAACAAATGCCAGTTACAAAATCAGGCAAATAATAATTAAAACAGTGGAATATACACATATATATATACACCCATAAATAAAATCAAAACATTCCAACAAAAATAGAGTACTATAGATTGACCCAGCAAATAAAGGAAACCAAAAATTCTATCAACCAGTTAAGGACAAAGCTAACTAAAGCACAAACTGGAAAACAAAACTAAAGCAAGGTGCTAAGTGGGAAATAAAGCAATGAAAACAAATATGTTGAGAGGAAAGGAAAGAAAAATAGATATGCAAAATTAAATAGAGGTAGATAAAGATTTATATACATTAAAGATCAACTGCAAGTGGAAAAGAACAGTAGGAGAAGCTAACAAAGAAATAAATGTAGAAAAATAATAATAGGTTTAAAAAATTAAAAATTAAAATAAAAGAGAAAAGAAAAGGAAAACTCCATAGAACTACAAAAGCCCAATGAAGAGGCAGAGGTTTATAACAACAATAAAATGTTGGACTGAATAAAAAAAACACAAAACTCAAAAGCTTAATTCGATTTCAGAGTGCCAATAAAATCAACAACTACAATCGAGGGGGTGAAAAAAAGGAAAAAGAAAGAAAAAAACCAAAAGAATCTACAGAACAAATCAAAACGTAAAAATAATAAATGCTTTTCTTGAGTCACTGTTATCAGAGTCCTTTCCCTCGCTAGGAGTCACAGTCCACCTCACCTCCCTAGGATGTCCTCCAACACTGCTGCTCTCTGGACCTGCTGGGGGATGGGGTGGGGGAAGCAGCTCTGATTCTAATCTGGTCTTACTTCTGTATGTTCTTGCCTCCAACGTCCACAGCTATCAGAACTAGTGCATTTTCTTTTGTGAGAGCTCTCAATATCCTTTTATATAGTCCATAGACACAGAGTCTGCCTAGTTGATTGTGTGGATTTAAACTGCATCTTGGTGGGAAGGTTTTGAGTCTTCTTCCGTAGCCACATTGCCTCTGGGTTTCCATTGTGGTTTTACTTCCACCTTTGCATGTGGGTCGTCCACCGTGGTTTGCTCCTGAGGTTGCCCTGGAAGACTTGGTTCTACCCCAATGAGGGGCCGGTTGTGGAGGTGGTGCAGCTGCTTGAGTCCGCAGGGATTCTGGCCACACCAGGTACTCAGGGGAGTTGGTGGATAGGGCCAGCAGGAAATATAGTGCTCTAGAAGGGTATGGCAACCAGTATTGGCCAATACACTCCAGTATTCTTGCTTGGAGAACCCCTTCTCTGACAGAGAAGCCTGGCAAGCCACAGTTCACAGGGCCACAGAGTTGAACACGACAACCCTGCATGCATAGATGCAAGACTTTTTTTTTTTGCCTGTGGCAGCTCTGCCCCAGTGAGGGTTGAGCATGAAGGTGGCATAGCTGCTTGGGCTGCAGTGACCCTGGTGGCACCAAGTGTAAAGGGACACGGACTGTCTCCAGGCATCAGTTTTTTCTCCAGCTATCAGTTTTTTCTTCCAAACCTCCTGTAGCTGGTAATCAGAAGGCCTCTTTGGTCAGTCTTTCTCCATAGCCCTGCCCATTCAGGCGCTTAGACTGCTCCCTTGCCTGGAGTCATTCTCTGTGGTTTGGCACATCAGGCACATAGAGGGGCTCCCCCCCTGGCTGGGGTCCTACTCTAGATCGGGCATGTCAGGCACTTAAACGGGTACCCTGGGTGGTGTTCTACTCTGTAGTTTGGTGTGTTCGGCGCTTGATGGGCCAGCCTCTCTATTGTTCAGCTGCCAGTGCTGGAATGTTGGATAGAGGCTATGGTGACGGCTCCACCCCCTAGGCATGACTCAGCAGTATTGCCTTGCTTCCATGGCTGCCTGGCTTTCCTCCACTGGCACTTCCCACCACAATCTCCTTCTTCACATCCTCTCAACCAGATTCATCTCTCTGCCATCAACAGCAGCCCTCACCCTGGAATTGCTTCATAATCCCTAAACTCCAGTTTCCAGCCAATGCATCTTCTAGGGGACCTGCATCCCTGTCCAGGGTATGTATGGCTGTGCAAGGGCTGTCTGAGTCTCATTCAATTTAGGCTGCCACAGATCAGCTGTTTCACTCTCAGCCTTAAATGTTTCTCCTCTGACTCAGACAACTGCCCTGATGTGGGGATAGGACCCCTGCTTCAGTTCCCCCACCCACCAAGGGCAGGTCCATTCCTACTAACACTCCTGTTTTTCCCCCTAGTTCCTCCATCCTACCAAGTTTTTCATGGCTCTATATATTCTTTCCCATTGTCAGGTACTCCTGTCTGTGCTCAGCTGGTGTTCTGCATGCACTTCTGTGTCTGAAGGTGTATTCCTGATGTATCCATGGAGAGAGATGTACTCCACATCCACCTACTCCTCCACCATCCTTGTTCTCTCCCCTCCATGTTTTTGATTTTGTAAAATTTTTGCTAGTCTAGTTTTTAGTATTCATTTTCACATATGGATTTGTTTGCTGGTTTGGTTGATCTTTTACTCTTTGGTTCCTGTTTTTATTCCTTGTTTTCTCTTTTTTTCTCTCTCTTCTTTTCTATTTGTGAGTGTGTGAATTTCTTTGGGTATTCTTGTCTGTTGAGTGTTGCTTTCAACATTTGTCTTGGGGTTTTGTCTGTCCTTTTTTTGTTTGTATATTTGGTTGACTTGTTTTTTCCCCTTTTTCTTTCTATCCCTTTCTTTCTCTTATTTGCTATGTAAATTGGGAAGTCTTGGGGCTACAGTAAGAGGTTGAGCCAAACCTCTGAGGTTGGAGATCTCAGTCTTCCAACACACAAAAGCCTAGGGCCAGATGGCTTCACAAGTGAATTCTACCAAAAGTTTAGAGAAGAGCTATCACCTATCCTGTTTGAACTCTTCCAGAAAATTGCATAGAAAAGAAAACTCCCAAACTCATTCTATGAGGCCATCATCACCCTGATACCAAACAAGACAAAGATACCACCAAAAAATAAAATCACAGGTCAATATCACTGATGAAAATAAATACAAACATCCTTAATGAAATTTTAGCAAACAGAATCCAAAAACACATTAAAAGAATCGTATACCAAGATCAAGTGGGATTTAGCCCAGGAATGAAAGGATTTTTCAGTATATGCAAATGGTTTTTCCAGTGGTCATGTATGGATGTGAGAGTTGGACGGTGAAGAAAGCTGAGCGCCGAAGAATTGATGCTTTTGAACTGTGGTGTTGGAGAAGACTCTTGAGAGTCCCTTGGACTGCAAGGAGATCCAATCAATCCATCCTCAAAGAGATCAATCCTGGGTGTTCATTGGAAGGTCTGATGTTGAAGCTGAAACTCCAATACTTTGGGCACCTCATGCGAAGGGCTGACTCATTGGAAAAGACCCTAATGCTGGGTAGGATTGGGGGCGGGAGGAGAAGGGGACGACAGAGGTTGAGATGGTTGGATGGCATCACCGACTCGATGGACATGGGTTTGGGTAGACTCCGGGAGTTGGTGATGGACAGAGAGGCCTGGCGTGCTGCAATTCATGGGGTCGCAAAGAGTCGGACACGACTGAGCGACTGAGCTGAACTGAACTGAAATCAATCAATGTGATACACTATATTAACAAATTGAAAGAGAAAAACTGTATGATCATCTCAATATATGCAGTGAAAGCTTTTGACAAAATTCAATATCCATTTATGATTAAAAAAAAAAAAACTCTCCAAAAAACAGGCATAGAAGGAACCTACCTCAACATAACAAAGGTCATATATAACAAACCCACAGCAAACATTATTCTCAATGGTGGAAAACTGAAAGCATTTACTCTAAGATCAAGAACAAAACAAGGGTGCCCACTCTCATCATTATTATTCAACATAGTTTTGGAAGTCCTAGCCACGGCAATCAAAGAAGAAAAAAAAATAAAAGGAATCCAGACTGGAAAAGAAGTAAAATTCTCACTGTTTGCAGATGACATGATACCTACACATAGAAAGCCTTAAAGATGCCACCAGAAAATTACTAGAGCTAATCAATGAATATAGTAAAGTTGCAGGATATAAAGTTAATACACAGAAATCCCTTGCATTCCGATACACTAACAATGAAAAATCAGAAAGAGAAATTAAGGAAACAATCTCATTCACCATTGCAACAAAAAGAATAAAATACCTAAGAATAAACCTACCTAAAGAGACAGATGACCTGTGTGCAGAGAACTATAAAACAGTGAGGAAAGAAATCAAAGATGACACAAGCAAATGAAGAGAAATACCATGTTCTCGGATTGGAAGTATCAATATTGTGGAAATGACTGTTCTACCCACAGCAATGTACAGATTCAATGCAATCCCTATCAAGCTACCAATGGTATTTTTCACAGAACTAGAACAAAAAAAAAATTCCTAATTTGTATGGAAAAACAGAAGACCCTGAATAGCCAAAGCAATCTTGAGATAGAAAAGCACGGCTGGAGGAATCCACCTTCCTGGCTTCAGACTATGCTACAAAGCTATAGTCATTAAGGCACTATGGTACTGGCACAAAAACAGAAATACAGACAAATAGAACAACATAGAAAGCCCAGAGATAAACCCACACATCTATGGGTACCTTATCTTTGACAAAGGAGGCAAGAATATACAATGGAGAAAAGACAGCCTCTTCAATAAGTGGTACTGGCAAAACTAGACAGTGACATGCAAAAGAATGAAACTAGAATACTTCCTAACATCACACACAAAAATAAACTCAAAATGGATTAAATAATGCCAGAAACTAGAAAGCTCTTAAAGGAAAACATAGGCAGTACACTCTTTGACATAAATTACAGCAGGGTCCTCTTTGACCCACCTCCTAGAGTAATGAAAATAAAAAGAAAAATAAACAAATGGGGCCTAATTAAACTTAAAAGCAATAAACAGTAAACAAGATTAAAAGACAACCCTTAGAATGGGAGAAAATAATTGCAAATGAAACAACTGACAAAGGATAATCTCCAAAATATATAAGCAGCTCAAACAGCTCAGTATTAGAAAAACAAACAGCCCAATCAAAAAATAGGCAAAAGACCTAAACGGACATTTCTCCAAAGAAGACATACAGATGACCAATAAACACAGGAAAAGATACCCAATGTCATAATTTATTAGAGAAATGCAAATCAAAACTACAATGAGGTATCACCTCATAGCAGTCAGAATGACCATTATCAAAAAAATCTACAAATAATAAATGGTGGAGAGGATGGAGAAAAGAGAACTGTTGATGGGAATATAAGGCGATACAGCCATTATGGAGAACGGTATGGAAATTCCTTAAAATCCTTTAGATTAGTACTCTGCTAAGTCACTTCAGTCATGTCTGACTCTGTGCGACTCCATAGACGGCAGCCCACCAGGCTCCCCCGTCCCTGGGATTCTCCAGGCAAGAACACTGGAGTGGGTTGCCATCTCCTTCTCCAATGCATGAAAGAGAAAAGTGAAAGGGAAGTCGCTCAGTCGTGTCCGACTCCTAGCGACGGAGTCCTAAATCCTTTAGGAATCCTTTAGATTCCTAAAACTAGGAATAAACCTACTATATGACCCAGCAACACCACATGAGATCTCTTCTAGATTCCATATATATGTGTTTTTCTCTTTCTGACTTACTTCACTATGTATAACAGACTTTTGGTTAATCCACCTCACTAGAACTGACTCAAATTTGTTCTTTTTTATGGCTGAGTGATATTCCATCACATATATGTATCACGTCTTCTTTACCCATTTGTCTCTCATTGGACATCTAGGTTGCTTCCATGCCCTGGCTATTGTAAATAGTGTTGCAATGAACACTGCGGTATATGTGTCTTCACCTACCCAGCAACCCCACTACTAGGCATATACCCTGAAAAGTCATAATTCTAAAAGACACATATACCGCAGTGTTCATTGCAACACTATTTACAATAGCCAGGGCATGGAAGCAACCTAGATGTCCAATGAGAGACAAATGGGTAAAGAAGACGTGATACATATATGTGATGGAATATCACTCAGCCATAAAAAAGAACAAATTTGAGTCAGTTCTAGTGAGGTGGATTAACCAAAAGTCTGTTATACATAGTGAAGTAAGTCAGAAAGAGAAAAACACATATATATGGAATCTAGAAGAGATCTCATGTGTAAAAGAGATAGCTAGTGGGAACCAGCTGTATAACACAGGGAGCTAGAAAAATAGTGTTGATGAACCTATTTTCAGGGAAGGAATGGAGACACAGATGTAGAGAATGGACTTGTGGACACAGTAGGGGAAGGAGAGAGTGGGATGAATAGAGAAAGTAGCATAGACATGTATACACTACCATGTGTAAAATAGACAGCTGGTGAGAAGTTGCTATATAACACAGGAAGCCCTGCCTGGCACTCTCTAGGTCATCTAGATGATGACCTAGAGGGGTGGGATAGGGAGAGGGGAGGGAGGCTCATGAGGCAGGGGATATACATATAATTATGGTTGATTCTCCTTGTTGTATGGTAGAAACCAACACAACATTGTAAAGCAATTTTCCTCTGATTAAAAAATAAATTAAAAAAATTTTGATGACTCTTGGAAACTAAATATTTTTGTATCATCTACATTAAAGATCAGACAAAGTAATTCTTTGTGCCTGTTGTACTACAATATCAATACATTCTTAAATATTAACTTTATCTAAAAGAACAAGAAATTAAAACTCAGAATATAGGTATAGGGCACAGATAACTTTTATGATATTGGTGAGTTTGTGAGGAATAAGGGCATTTCTTGTAGTCTGATTCTTGTAGTAAAGTCTTTGAAAGATAATTAAATAGGCCTGGGTCAGTAATGAAGTTGTACAGCTTGGGCCAGGTTTGATTTCTGTCTTTGGTGTAAACAGTTGATGACAAGATCAATACGTGCTTCTAGGTCTCAGGTTATCTTTACCTGTGTTTTCAGTCAGAGGAAACGGACATCACAGAGTATTTCCAGTTGAAGTTCCTAGGCCTCTGGTTTATCTGAGGCAGATCTGGCACCAAAATGAGAATACATTCAATGGGCTGATGTAACTAAAATCTGGGTGAGCCAAGGAGGACCTTCTCTAAAGTTATTAAATAGACTTGGGGCCAAACCTGCCTGATTATGTGGAGTAAGGTGTTTCACAAGGATCACAATCCACGACCCAGTGCAGTTTTAAGGGAATCCTTGAATCAGAATTCATCTCAAAAGCCAGGAAGTTAACCAGATGTTGCGTCATCCATCGAGATAATTTTATATGGAGTGAGTATCACACTGCCACAGATGGGAACTCCAACTCACCCACACATCTTCTGTGACAATCTCTTCAGAGGCCTTACCATAGCTCACCTTTTTTGCGTGCTTATGTGGCAACATTGTGGGCTGTCCAGTTGGCACAGTGGTAAAGAGTCCACCTGCTAGTGCAGGAGACACAAGAGACTTGGGTTCAATCCCTGGGTCAGGGCGATCTTCTGAAGTAGGAAATGGCAACCCATTCCAGTATTCTTGCCTGGAAAATTCCAAGGACAGAGGAGTCTGGTGGGCTACAATCCATGGGGTCGCAAAGAGTTGGGCATGACTGTGAGACTATCTATTTCACTATAAGGTATTTAGAATAGTTCCCTGACCAGACATTGTGCTGAAATTCTAAGCAATGGCTATGATGTCATTTACCCAAATTATTAATAAATTGACTATGCATATGATCCTTTCCTTGGTAGATCTAGAGGCAAAATTATGGATGAGTAAGGGGACTGCTGCTGTGAAGAAGCAGTCTTTTCTTGCCTGGAAAATTCCATGGATAGAGGACCCTGGCAGGCTACAGTCCATGGGGTCACAGAGTCAGACATGACTAAGCAGAGTCAGACACAACTGAGCATGCATGCAGGCCCAGAGACGTGTGACAACATTTTAGCATTTAAAAAAAAAAATCATAGTACAACATACCTATAGAAGAAAATCACAAATAATAAGCATCCAGTTTAGTGAATTTTCATCATTTGTCATATGCACATAATCAGCACTCAGATCAAGAAGCAAGACATTACTAGCTCTCTTTCCTGTCAATACTTCCTCTTTCCAAGGTGACAACTATCTTGATCTTTTTTAATATTTCAATTTTTATTGATATATAATTGACATATAACACTGTATAAGTTTAAAGTATACAACATAAAGATCTGATACATGTATGCATTGCAAAATGATCAGCACAGTAAGTTTAGATAACATCTATCACCTCCATATGATGAGAACTTTTAAGATCTACTCTCTTAGGAACTTTCAAATATATAATACAGTATTGTTAACTATTATCACCATGCACCATTACATCCCCAAAACTTATTTATCTTACAACTGGAAGTTTGTACCTTTTGGCCACCCTCATCCAATTCCTCCACTACCGACTTCCTGCCTCTGGTAACCACAAATGTGATCTCAATGAGTTTCTATGAGGTGTTTTGTTTTGTTTTTTCTCAGATTCCATATATAAACGAAATCACACAGTATTTGTCTTTCTCTGTCTAACATTTCACTTAGCATAATGCCCTTGAGGTCCATCTATGTTGTCACAAGTGGCAGGATTTCCTTCTTTTTCATGGTTGAATAGTATTTAATTATATATATAGATACCCATTTTCTTCATCCATTCATCTGTCGATGGACACTCACTTGACTTTTAACAGCATATACATGATTCACTTGCTTTTGAAATTTTTGTAAATAGAATCACAGAGCATGTCATTCTCTGTGCCTGACATCTTTCACTCAGCATTGTGAGATAGGATTCACCCGCGTTGACAAGTGGCTATAGTTCATTTATCCTCATTGATGTGTCCATTGATGTGCAGTATTCCTTTGAATGCATGAACCACTATTGCTATCCATTTTTCTGCTAATGGTCATGTAGTTAGATTCAGATTTTAGGTTGTCATTCACACTGCTGCTATGAATAACAATAATGTACATGATTTTGGTGAATTTACAGATGTGTTTCTGTTGGATGAAATTGCTGCATCATGTAGTATGCATATGATTGGTCTTAGGCTGCTTCTTCCTCAGCATCGACAGGCACTCTCAGCCCTCAGCACCCCAGGCTGGGTCTTCCTCTGGAGCGGTAGGTTCACTGACTTTTGCAGGGAATAAAGAACTTCTGATACAAAGTATAATGAGCTCATGGCATCCTCTTACAGGCTCCTGTTCAAATTTCATGTTGCTGATTTTCCTAGACTTTTATATATACTTTTATATGCTTTCTGAAAATTCTCATTTAGCCAGCTATTTTATTGCTCAAACTTGGGACAGTCAATGTGTAACATTAGCCAAGCACTGCTAAATACTTAACCTATTTTACTCCATCGCAGTTCATATTAAGCCTCTGCAGAAGGCTGGCTTCTTTCACATATGGAAAAACCTATGATGAAGGCAAGAGGCTATAGAACAAGTAGGGAGCCCCAGGCCAGTCTACCTGCCTCATTCTGTCAGCTGATACTGCTTCCCAACTTGTTCTCATACAGGCTTTAACAAATTTGGAATTCACTAAAAGCAGAAAGATGCATTTCGTAACTTTTTTCCCCAACCACTCTTCTCTGTCAGTAGAGACAGTGTGAGAAGACTGATGGTGGAGAATTAAACCTTGAAACTATTTGAAGATCTACAAAGTGGCCGCGGGAGAGAGGCTCTAGAAAGCTGAGTGTAGAGCCAGTTAGACCCAAGAAGGGAGGCTGGGCTTGTGCAGGTGCCTGCATCACAGTATTCTCCTAAGCACGCAGAGCACAGGCTGCACCCATGTACCCATTCATCCAGGACTTGCTTGAAATGGCTTTCACACCAACTCTACACTGGGCCCTCAGATAAAGAGATGTAGGTTTCTGCCCTGGAGGAGCTCACAGTGTACAGGAGAAGGCAGGAGGTTAAGCAAATAATTGTGCAAAAATGCTAAGGGGATCTAAGAGAAATACAGGAGAGACTGGGGCACAGGGAAGTAGCCAGTACTCCCAGAGAGAGAGGTTGAGAATGAAATGAGGAGGGAGCCAAAGAAGATAAGTTTGGAAAGCGAATAGTGGATGGCAATGGAGCCAAGTGTGAAGGGGAGAATGAGGTTGAGTGTAAACAGGGACCAGGCAGGAAGGCAGGGGGAGCATTGTGAGGGGAGAGAAGAGTCAGGTCAGCTATCTGAGAGTCAGCTCATGCCAGGAAGTAAATGCCTAGCCATGCATTCCTGGAAAAGGGCCTGACTTACACCCTGGAAGGTTACGGTAGCCCGTGTAAGAGGCTGGATTGGAGTGAGGATCAACCCCGCCCTGTAGTAAATTTGACATTTGGTCATAGGGGATGGGTCTTCTGGTCACGCAAACAGACCTCTGGAAACTCACAGGCCTTTTGCCAAAGCTCTTTCAGGCTGGGATATGAAGTTGTACGGGCATTTGCCTTCCAAAGTATAGTTCTCCCTAGAGCCCAGTCCTGCTGTAGTCTAGGTTGGGTGGGGGAGCTTTCACACTTGTAGGGAGGAGGTTTCAAACTGTCAGTGAACTCAAGAGAGGCTCATTCCTCCCAAGAGAGGCTGCTGCTGGTAAAGTGTTGAAAGGGTTTCTTCAGTGAAACCCACCCATTTTCCAAGTGTGCTAAGGGGGCTCACCCAGGGGCATGTTAATTCCACCCAGTGGAAATAGACAAGGGTATCTTTCCTGACTACCATCTCCTAGCAGGGATGGAAAAGAGCAAAAGAATGTGTGCTCCTGCATCTAGGGGAAGAATCCCACATAGTCTGTGTCCCTTTTCCAGGCTCCTGTGATGTTGGGCAAACTTGTTCTGTAGTGAAGGCACAAGAATCCAGGAGGCTGATGAAGAGAAGCCCAGAGGAATTCCTTCTGGGCAAGAGCAGAACAGTGGCCCACAGGTCCCCATGTCTAGTGTCTCATAGATGCCAACCTTTACTCTAGACAAGGGTATGCTCATTGCCCAGACAGCCTTGCCCTCATCTCCCTCATATCACTTTCTCAGTGGGAAGAGCACTCAGGAAAAAGAGCTGCATGGCTTTTGGCTGAGTGAAGGGTCAAGTCATTTCTACACAGACACCTGTTTCTCTCCCTTTTGCTGGTAACAGATTCTGATTCTTCCCAGGATTGGACCTGGGATCCAGCTGGACCAATCTGAAATCCTATCATGGAAAATACAATTGTGGGGCAAAGAAGATAAAGGGTTGCATATGACATCTTGATACCGACCAGGGTTCTTGGCCTTCCCAATCAATAGAAGTTGACTAGAGGCCAGGCAAGAAATTCAGGCAAGGCTTTTTTCGGGTCCGTGCTGGAGCAGTGGGGCTGCTGCTGCTGCTGCTGCTGCTAAGTCGCTTCAGTCATGTCTGACTCTGTGCAACCCGCAAGAACAAACAACAGTTTCCTTTGCTTGCTCATTCACTGAGGGGTGGTGAACTTGTTCCTTCTGTGACATGAGGGTAGGGGTGGCTTAGGTGTTTTGCTCTCTTCTTTGGAGGTGTTGAGTGCAGGGGGCATGTTCAGTATCTTGCTTTTGCTCCCTGCACCCTGATTTTGCTCCTGGCGCTTCAGGTGGCAGTAGATTTTTGGTCTTTTTGTATCTTTTGTCCAGAATTGCCCCAACTGCCCAAGCATGCAGTTATTTTTAGTCTCATATAGTTTCTTTGTGTTTCATTGCTTGAGCTGTGTCCAGGTGCAGGCGCTGCAGCATTGCAGCAAAGGGTTCTGATTCCCTCTGTCTCAATCTGAGAAGGACTGTGGTTCCTGCTGCTGCTGAGATGCGTGGAACAGCCTAGTCCTACATCCCAGGTTCTGAAGCTGGCTTTTCCTTCCTTGGTTCTGCGAGCTACCTCAGGATCCTTCTAGTCAGTCACACACACAGACTCCCTCTTTCTATAGTGTTTTTTTTTTCTTCTTTTTTTTCCCCTGCTTAAGCCAGTCAGAATTGGTTTTGTTGTTGCAGCAAAATCTTGGCTGATATAGAAATTTGTTCCAGAAATTAGTTGTTGGGAGCAGGCCCTCGGGGTATGTGGAATTGGTCATGGGCCCAGATGGAATGCGTAAGTAGACAGAGAAGGAGTATTGACTCGGTTACCTGTTGTGGTCACCTGAGATGCCACGAGCCCAATGAAGGTGCAGGACTGGGGACCAGCAGCTCTGCCGCAGAGCATGGAGGAGGTGAGCCGTGGCCACTATGGGTCCGTGGCAGAGCATCTGATAGCATAAACAATGTCCTACCCTAAGCTCAAACAAAAATCTATCCTTAAAGTAAATAATTGCTCATCTGTGACTGAAGCGCCTTTAAAAAATCTGAAGATTGTGTCTCTTGTTTCTGAATGACAGCATTCCATAATTCACAATCTCATGGATCCAGAGCACGGAGGAAGGAGCTTATGATACAGGGATGGGGGCCTCTGAGCACCAGAGGACTTGAGGACCCTGACTCTGCAATCCCTTCTGAAATACACACTCACCCTGCCCCTGAGTTGCTTGTAGAAGAGGCTGACAGTTTGCATCCACCTCACTGTCCGTCTCTGAATAAGCAGGAGTTGGACTTGACATGGCCTGGGGTGAAATGGATAATCAGGATACAAAAGAAAAGATTGTGCCTGGAAGTATTGTAGCTCCACCATTTGGGGTAACTTGGGGGCATACGATTTGAGAGTTAACTAATGAGGGTGAAATATAACTTTAAATGAGGCAGAATATATTGTCATAGGTGAGCCCATCAGATTCTGTACCTGCTGTGTGTCTGCTTGGAGAGCTAACTGGGTTCCAACAATTGGATTCTTTTATTAATGAAAATTTCTCCTGAAGACTGGTACATGCTGGGTGGAACCAAAAGGCCAGATAGCTCTGCAGCAATGCAGAGAAGGAAATTCAAAGACTCACCTTCTTGTTGTATCCCTTGACAAGACCCCAGAGAATCCTATCTCCCTTGCCTTGAAGAAGAAGAGATAGTAACGGAAAAGCCAGAATCTTTTAAAAATGCTGTATGGATATTTCTCTCTGGGCCAAGATTACTGTGTATGGAGCTCACTAAAAACGGGCCCTTGGGTGGGAATATAGACTGAGACACAGAGAACAGACCCAGGGACACAGCGGGGGAAGGAGAGGGTAGGATGAATTGAGAGAGTAGCACATGTAAAAGAGATCTCGTGTGTAAAAGAAATAGCTAGCGGGAAGCAGCTGTATAACACAGGCGGCTCAGTTTGGTGCTCCAATACAAGAGGGAGGGGATATGTGTATACTTATATATAAGTATATAATCAACTATTTATAGTTGATTCACTTTGTTGTACAGCAGAAACTAAGACAACATTGTAAAGCAATTATTCCCCAATTTTAAAAAGTGGGTCCTTGGTATCCTTGAGGATGAGAGAATCTTAGAATGGCATAGCCCAGGGCACAACTGGAAGCAAAGCAGTTGTGGTTCTCATAATAGACAGTTTTGTAAGTGTGGTTGGGACTCAATAAGAGTCTTATGCCCAGTAATAACTAGTTGTGATCAATCAGTCATGCATTCACAGAGACTGTGACCACCTCAGCATCTGTATCACTCAAGTCAGGCTAGGTTATGTTGCAGTAACAAACAACTTCTGTAATATCAGTTACTTAAAATAACAAAGATTTAAATCTCTCTCACTCAACACCATTTTCCACTGAGGGTTACCCAGAGGAGGGAGCTAGGGAGGCCTGCGGTCCTCATAGGTTCATATGGGCCCAGGCAGATGAAGTAGCCACTATCTCAAATGATGCCAGTCACACCAAGGAGAAAGAGATCTGGAGGGTCTCACACTAAGCCTCCAAAGAGGTATATATATGATTTCTCATTGGGCAGAAGTAGTCTCACAGTCCCACCCAACCAATAGGAAGCCAGGAAACACAGTCCACTGTGTACTTAAAAGTGGAAAACTGAAAATAATTGGGAGACAAAACTAATTTTGACTACTACCCTATCCACTTGAACATCACACAACACCTCGACAAGGTGGGTAGTTCTAGTAGCATCTGTTAGTCCCACCAAGAAGTGAGGGCATATCCATGCAGAGATGGCCTGAAATATCACTGGGAGAGTGACAACCCTCCCCAGAGGTCCGTTCGGCCTAGAAGGATAGATAAGTGTCAAGGTCTGGGTACTGGGCTCAAGAAAAAATAAAGTCTCCTCTGGATACATCTTCTTATCAAACTCTTTCATGGATAAGGATGATTCTCATACATGTGTGTCTTCATTTCTTTATCCATCCATTAGTTTACCTCTCAGCCTGTGGCGTCCTTCCCCAGTGCCAAGCCCTCTTGGCACGAGTGTGAAGGTGTCTTATCTTCCTGAACCACAGTCTCCTTTGGTTGTCACTGCAGAGCCCTGCCCTTGGAGAAGGAACGGATGGGAATAAGGCCTCATGTCCAGGCCAGGGATCCCAACTCACGGTAGGAAAGGGGACTTCCTGTCTTTTGAATGGCTACATTGGTATTAGCCCAGAGTTAGGCAGCATGGAGGAGGGCAGCCCCAGGACAAATGCTGGGGGTTTGGTCTTCTAGTTTCCTGCCCAGGTGATGGGGAGCCATTAGACATTTCTGAGGAAGGAGCAGAGATTTCTAGATTGGTGGCTTAACTCCTGATGGTCAAAAGCTGGGTTGCTTGCTCTTGGTAGTAATTGAATTGTCCTCTGAGCATGCTAAGGACACTGGCATGACATGGCATGAGGCATGTTTTCTAGCCTGAAGTTCCCCTTAGTAAGGCTCAGACTCTTGTCAGACCATGCATACACCCTGAATCCACTGCAGTCCCAGGAAGAACAGCCTGGCACAGTGAATGTGGAGCCCCAGGCAGCCTGCAGGAAGGTCATGACATTGTGGTATATGCTGTCAGCCAGCTCTTGAGTGGCACCCACTCAGGGCTAGAAGCAGAAATGGCTGGTCCAGGTCAATTGGAGATTGATTTACTTGACATGTCCATGTTATATGTCTATTGGATTTCCACAGATGGCTGATCTTTAGTTGATATCACAGTGGACAGAAGGAGAGCGATGAGATGGGCTGCCTGCTCAGATCCTGGCTCCCGTAGCCCTCCCCTATAACTGAACTATTTAACCCTTTCAGGTCCTTGAGATTGGACAGGGCTTCCAGTCTCAGGGACCACATCCAGCTCCAGCTGTAAGGAGCCTGGGGTCTGAGACTTATTGACTTGGGATTTCATCAGTCTGGTTGTGGTACCATCTCAAGTGTCCTGGATTACAGAACCAAGGCATTCATCCCTTTTCTAGGATCAACCTTTCTATCTTCTTTTGCCTCCATAGTCACCAGCCTTATTCTCTACAGCAGTGGTCCCCAACCTTTCTGGCATCAGGGACCAGTTTTGTGGAAAACACTTTTTTCTTGGGCTGGGGAAGGGGGATAATTCAAGTGCATTACTTTTATTGTGCACTTTATTTCTAATTTTATTATATCAGCTCCACCTCAGATCATCAGGCATTAGATCCTGGAGGTTGGGGACCCCTGTTCTACAGTGAATCTCTTATTCTGGGTTCCAGCTTCTTCTGACCTGGTTGACCTGGAAGGCCATGGAAGGCCCTGATTGACCTCAAGTCTCCCAGAGATTTGTCCTGCCCTTAGTCTGTGTCTGGGACACTGACATCTCTCAGATTTTGTCTTGTTCTCAGCCTTTGCCTTCCTTTGACCCCCACCTACAAGTTTGATCCCATCCCTGAACCAAGCCCTTAATACCTGTCAGAATATTGCACACCTGTCAGGCCCCCTTATTGCTCTGCACTTGAACATCTGTGCCCCATCTTCGTGTTGAATGTCTGTCCCATTGGAACCCCACAACCCCTGGACATATGCTTATCTCCATGGCCTCATGGTCCAGGTTCCTAGCTCCTGCTGGGTAGACTCAGTGCTCCCTCCTGGCTTCTTTCCAATGTCCTGCTTCCAGGAAGATACTGGCAAGACTGCCTCCCACCCAATGCCACCTGCATTGATTCCATGATCTACTGGGATTGTGCTGTGCCCTGTGTCTGTGGGTTGGGTCTGAAGGGTAGGACCATCCCTCTGTACAAGTACTCAGGTGTCAGCTTTATGTAGGCCATCTGAGGAGGCATCACCAGTTGCCTCTCTGAAGATACCAAGAGGGACCATATTTCATGCTAAGAAAGCTACTGGGGCTTCCCCGGTGTCTTAGATGGTAAAGAATCTGCCTGCAATGCAGGAGACCTGGGTTCGATCCCTGGGTTGGGAAAGTCACCTGGGGATGAGCATGGCAACCCACTTCAGTATTCTTGCCTGTGAAATCCCATGGCCAGAGGAGCCTGGCGGGCTACAGTCCATTGGGTTGAAAAGGATTAGACATGACTTAGCAACTAAACCATAACCACAAGAAAGCTACTAAGCATGTGCTTCTGGGTTGTAAGGGGTGCCTTGATGGTATCCACCAGAAGAGTGCAGATGTTCCAATAAAAAGGGCTGGAACAATGGCTTCTCAATAATTGAATCTCTTTTGCACTTGATTATCTAATGCCACGTTACAAATATTTGTAGAGCACCTACTGTATTAGAAACAAAACAAGACCATCCTGACTATAGGGTGGAGTGGGGCGGTATCCTGAGTATCGAGTATTGAACCTTGTTCTAGTCTTAAGGCCTGGTTTTAGCCACATGACGTGAGGTCCAGGGCTTCTGTTTGGGCTGAAATGTGAAATCAAAAATCAGATCACCTGAAACCAGGTGGAGGTGGTATCAGCTACTAGTGAGATCCCAATGAGAAGCAGAACCTTGGCAGTGAGAATCTGAGTAGGCTGGTTCCTCCAGCACTCTCATTGGAGACCCACCACCCTTAGGAGGCTGGCAGTGTGGTGCAGCTTACAAGTATAGATTCTGAATGCAGATGAACTTGGGGTACAGACTCACCTCCATCACTCACTAGGTTCACAATTTGGACAGTTTACCTAATCTTTTTGTTCTTTAGTTTCCTCACTTATAAAGTAAAAACTCCAATACTTGGATTACAGGAATTGAGATAATACATGGCAAACAGCATAGTGCCTGGAAAAGAGTAAACTTTCAGTAAATGGTAACTACTAAATTTAATATGTTTCCAACTTTGTATGATTGGAATTTATTTTAATCAGGAAGGAAGCAACTTCCTTTTACTGTCCTGCCTGCTCAGTCTTCTGTCACCTGATGCTTGGATCTGCACCTTTCCTAAGCCTGAGGAAGGATCCACTCTCTGGGTCCTGGCCAACCCACTGTTTGGTTCTTCCCTTTGCCCACTGGGCCCCAGCTCTGGAAGGTGCCAAACCTTGCACACGGAGTGTCAAGACCTTTCTTTTATGCTCCCTATTCCTTGAAGATGTCTTGATAGTGCATTTGAACTCTACCATCATTGGTTAGTCATCTAACCTAAAGGATTTTGTGAGTTTCCTATTAAAGAAAATAATAATACAAAGTGAATGTGTGGGGACTTCCCTGGTGGTCCAGTGGTTAAGAGTCTGTCTTTCAATGTAGAGGACACAGGTTCCATCCCTGGTCGGGGAACTAAGATCCCACACGCTGAGGAGAAACTAAGCCTGTAGGCCACAACTAGAGAGTTGTTGTGAGTTGTTGTGAGAATCCATACACTGCAAGAGGGATCCCACATGATGCATTGGAAATTCCATGTGCCACGACTAAGACCCAATGTAGCCAACTAAATAAACATTTTTGTAAAAAGTGAATGTGTGGGTTGAGAGGAGTGGAAAGACCATCAAGTCACTGACAAACCATGGGAAGATCATGCTGACACCCATCTCCCTCCCCATTTCAACAAAGAGTTTGGTTTTGCAGCTCTAGCTTCATTCCCTTTGTGAATCTAAGTTGGGCCTTATGTAATCTATCCCACTCAGTACTAATTAGATGTGCATGTGAACTATCACTCTCACACCCTCTCTTCTTTTGTTCAACTTAAGCATTTAATTGTCTAATAAGGGTGTTTGTAAGATAATCAAAGGGAAAGAGATCACAGCAAGGCCTGGGAGGACTGAGAACCTACAGTGCTGGGGAACATGGGACAGCAAGCTGGTGCCTCCACCCACCCCCAACTGGGAACCCTACACCAAGGTTCAAGGTTCAAGAATTCCACCTGGTCAGCCACTCAACACACAAACTTAGCTCCAAATTCCTTCATGTTAAATTAGGGATCACTCTCCTGTCTTTCTTATCTTCTCCTCACATCTTTCTCCTTCCCCTTTGAAATTCACTGAAGAGAAGGCTTCTGTGTTATGTCCCATTGTTATTTGTGCTTCACATTTCTTCATTAAAAAAATGTTCATCAGGAGCCTCCTCTGATCTAAAGATATTGGTTATGTCAAGGTGAGTAGCCTTGAACTGAAGGCTTTATATATTTTGACCATATTGAGCACAGGGGAGAAGACAATACCCTCCACTGATTGGCTTAATGTTACTGTCTTTGACCTTGAGAAAAATGATCATCATTTCTCAGATGATCATGAAAAAGAAGGCCCGTCCCTGTTACAAGGGGTGGGCACACACCACATGCCCTGTGCTGAGGAGTCCACACTACTGTTCTCCTATCTTCTTCTTGGCCCTTCCTTGCCCTCCCCTTTCTGCCAGAGACATGGTCACTCAACAAGATTTTACTGAGAACCAGCTCTCAGTGTGGGGCTGGAACCATAGACAAAAGACAAATGGATGAGCATCACATCAGCGCTGATTCACCACCAGAAGATAAACATGTGAAAACATGTGAAAGACAGGCTGCCTCACCCACCCCACCCTGGGCGAGGCGGATAGTGGGAGTTTTCTGCTTTCATGTTTCTCTATCACTTACAGCAGCATCTGTGACCTCCTAGTAGTGTGGTCTTTTTGCTCTCTTGACACCATTTTTCTCATGTCATTATCTTAGGAAGGACACTAGTCTTGACTTCTAATTCTGCAGTGCACCTTACTTAACCTTGTACCCCATTCGTCTCATAGCAACCATGACTGACAGGAGAGGAAAAGGCTCTGCCTGGCAGGTTTTGTTCCGTGTTGAGATGACAGAAGATGGGTGTGCATTGGAACAAGAGCTGTCCCTTGGGATGGAAGTGGTCTGCTGTACGCTGTCACTGACAGAGTGTCTCTCCTGCGACAATGCCTCCCCAGGCCAGACTCTATGACTCTAGAACACCTCCTCCCCTGCTGGCTTCCTGGGTCCGGCTCCAACTGGAGCTTGGGCTGCCCTGCTTATCCCCTGCATGCATCTCCCCCGCTTTCCTTTGCCCTTCAGAAGTCGCCTGAGGACCCTAATGATTCTCTGCTTCCAAGTGGAACAGGGACAGGAAATCTGGTGTTCATCCGCTCCCGCTGAGACACAGCTGTTCCTGCTCAGCGGGTGGAGAGCCAGGCCCACCCCTTCAGAAGAGCGAACTTAGGTGCCACTGACTTCTGCCAGCGGGACGATGAGATGTCTACATCCCACTGAAGGACATGCCCAGATCCTTCCTGGTTACGTGGTGAGCAAAAATCTGTCACTGAAGTCTGCTGCCTTGGCAGTCTCTAGGCTGCAAGTTCATGGAGAGACCAAGAGCCAGGAAATGAGTTAGCGAGCAGCGTGGCTGCAGGCAGACTCGAAGAGTCTGGCACAGGAAGAACTCAGAGGCAGATCCATCCAGCCAGTAGACAGGGCCTCACTACACTGGCTCAGGGCAGAAGAAGGATGGGCGAGACATGGAGGGGTATAAAGAATGTAGTGGGGATTCCAGGCCTCCTCCGTGACCACATGCAGAGGCTCATCTCCTCTTGAGGTGCTCTCTTTCTGAAGATTGCCGCTGTCACTGCATCTGGGGTCATTCATCCTACCACCCCATTGCTTTGCTGCAGGGCACCAGCTTTGTCATCGTGGTCACTGGTCGAGCCAGTGTTAGTTCCTAGACCTCTAGAGCTGCAGATATCAGCAGAGCCCATAAGAAATTTCTTCCTTATATTGCCAGAAAATTTTCCTCCCTACAATTTCTACTCATTTAGTCTGAATTCTGAGCTCCAGAAATTAGGCTTCTCCTTTGTGTGATAGTCTTCCAAATATTTGAAGGCATTCAAGAGTCACGATATCCATGTGATCCAGGCAAGTTACCCCTTGTTTCTGCAGGGACTGTTTCTAAACCCCTCTTAATCCTCCTATTTTCACTGGATGTTCATAACTTGCTACTGAAACCGTGGTTCACAGACCAATAGCATTCATATCCCCTGGGAGCCTACTAGACAGGCAGAATCTCAGGTCTCCTAGATCTCCTGAAGCTGCCTTTTAACAGTTTCTCTGGGTGAATTACATACATGTTAAACTTTGAGAAATACTGTAAGCACTGGCTTATAGCATCTTCATAGCAACACATGTGTCCATATGTAACCTCTATCCAAACAATAGGAGAAAGATTAATTACATTATGACATATTTGGGCTATGAGATTTTATGCATAGAAACAATCTAGAAAATACATAGAAACCTGAGGAGGTGTTAATAATATTTAAAGAGAGTTTTGACTATACCTCAGACTCTGTTCAAAGCATATTAGTGATTACCTTTATGAATCACCACTATAACCTCACAAAGAAGATAATACTGTTATTTCCATTTTAAAAGCAGTGAAAGAGGCCCAGAGAGGCTGAGTAACTTGCCCACAGTCACACAGCCCAGGCAGTTTAATTCCAGAGTAACTGTGTCAGACCACTGCTAAAGTCGAATGATGAAGCACAGGTACAGAATTGTGTATAAGTGCTGACCACATCAATGAGGATATACACTGAGTATGCTCTAATGCTGTCATATTGTGTTATTGTAATAAAAATAATAAAAAGCAGCATGCCCCAAATGGAAAGCAGCTTTATCCATCCCCAACAGTGTTTCTATCACCTCGTTTGCATTTTCTTCCAACTTAAACAATGTTTACAATACAAAAATAATATACAGTCACAGTAAAAAAAAATTCACATGCACAAAAGGATATAAAATAAAAAGTAGAGCTCCTTCCCCACTAGCCTTTCTCCACTTTGAGATCATCACTGTTAGCAGTTTCTTATATATCTTTCAAAAATGTGTTCTTCATTTAAAATAAAGAACACACACACACACATAGGTACATATATAACACACACGCTCCACCCTTATCTTGGCTACATCTGTTAAACAGCCTCGCGATTGGCTCCTGTTTTATTTATGATGAATTGGAACACCCGTATCTTTCTCACATGAAGTGTTATTAAGTTTTCGTCTCTCCATCTTGTACAGTTTTTTTTTCTCACCTAAATGTAGGATATTTTATCTCTTCATGCTGAGTTTCATGTAGCTAGTTGTGTTCTACCATTCCAGCAAATTAAATCTTTTTTTTTACTTCTGAATCCAAAGCCTGGAAGCTTTCTCCTTCACAAGTCTAACATTGTAAGTATACCCTGATTTTCCAGGCCTAATGAAACAACTGCAGGGCTGGAGCAAGGGGGGCATAGGGATGGTTTATGAGGGTTACTATATTAACGATCAAATATACCCAAAATGTGCTAAATGTTAGCACTGGCTATTTCCAGACAGTGGGTATTAGTATACATTATCCAAATGTCTAATGGTGAGCGTGGGTTAATTTTGTCATTAAAAAAAAGAAATAAAAGCTGAAGTTGTACAGATTGGATATTATTTCTACTTCTTCATTGTCTTCCTAAAAGAGATGATACACCCATTTCTTCTGCTGGGATACTTTGCAGTGACCCCCAGTAGAGTAAGCACTAATGTGTGCCTGATCTATTGACACTGGATTTAACCATGTGACCTGCTATGGTTGATGTGCTGTTACCTGGTGTGATGTGAGCAGAGACATCAACTTGTCTGTGTGGTCTGATTGGCCCCTCGTGCTTCTGCAGCCCACCATCTACCATGAGAAGAGTGTGCTCCAGATAAATGTTGGCCCCAGAATTGAGAGCCCTTGGAGCAGATGTCAACCTGGTCTGTAGCCCAAGGCAGAAATCCCTATTTCCCCATCAACCCACAGAACCCTTATTGAGAAAAAATAAATGTAATTGGGGGAGTCTTTTCATAATAGCATATTTACAGTAATAATTGAGTAGAAGGGAGAGTCAGCGCCTCCCATGCTGACTGGAATGTCCTGAAAAGAGTCACCTGCCCTTCTCCAGCTGTTGTAGCCACCCTCTCCTTAATTTGTGCCTCCCCACCACCCATTTGAGCTATGCTCACCTACTCCTGCCCTTAAGCCACCTACCTCCCACCATTACCTGCTGGTAAGGAAGCGGGAGCCACTCCTCCTGGCTAGTCCTAACATTCTTTGTCCAAAAGTTCCTGTTCTGTGGAGTAGAAAGGACTGTGGGCTACAGCTTAATCATGAGTTGTTGTGAGTTGAACTGTGTCCCTTCCAAATTCACTTGTTGAAGTCCTAACCCCCAGCTCCCCAGAATATGACCTTATTTGAAAATGGGGTCATTGCAGATGTGATTAGTAAAGGTGAGGTCATAGTGGAGCAGGGTAGCCCCTGATCCAATATGACTGATGTCCTTCAAAGAAGGAGAATTTGGACATGGAAAAAGATACACACACAGGGAGAATGCCTTGTGAACCTGAAGGTCGAGATCAGGGTGATGCCTCTAAAAGCTAAGGAATGTGGAACATTGCCAGCTGATCATCAGAAGCTACGAGAGAAGCAGGAAACAGATTCTTCATCATGGCCTCAGAAGGAAGAAGCAACGCTGCTGACACCCTGACCTCTAGACTCCAGCCTCCAGAAGCGTGAGACAACACATTTCTACTGTGTAAATCAGCCAGTTTGAGGTGCTTTCGTATGGCAGTGCCAGCCTCAGATTCTGCTCCCAATTACAGCCTATGGGTTCTTTCCCCACCAAGCAATTCTCTGACACAGGTTGGATGATCTACAGCTCAGCTCGACTCGGACACCACCTATCTAGAGGTACTGTCAGATTCCACAAATTAAGGGCTCATCTTACAAGACTGCCTCCCTCAACCTCAGATTCTAATCACAAGCCCAGGTTGTCACCTGTGCTGCTAAAGGCAGACCATAGACACGAGGTTTCAACAGCCCCTCCTTGCATTCTCTTAATTTGCTAGAGCAGCTCACAGAACTCAGGGAAACATTTTACTTAGCAGATTACCAAGTTACTATAAAAGGATCCATTTTAGGAACAGCCAGATGAAAGAGATGCAGGAGGCATGGTGTGGGGTAAGGCCCCATAGCTTCCATGCTCTTTCTAAGCTCAATACTCTCCCAGCACCTCCATGTGCTCACCAACCCAGAAGCTATCCAAACCCTATTTGGTTTTTATAGAGGCTGCATTACATGGACATGATTGATTTAATCATCAGCCATTGGTGATTGATTCAACCTCCAGCTTCTCTCTTCTCCCCAGAGGTCAAGGAGACAGATGGGATTGAGATTTTCAACCTTCTAATTCCATTGTTGGTTTTCCTGGCAATCAGCCCCCATCCTTAGCTGTTTTCTGAAAGTCCCCTCATTAACATAGCAAAAGACATCTTTATTGCTCTCATCACAGGAAATTAGGAGAGTTTAGGAGCTCTGTGCCAGGAAGGGAAATAAAAATCAAATAAATATTTTTTATTATAAATCACAATGTCACACCACAGCCAAGTCTCTCTGTCCTTTCAGTGCCTCTGGAGGTACAACTCTGCACTGCTGCTCCCTGCCCCCAGCCACTGGGTCCAGCTGACCTTGAGGGTGATGAGCAGGTGAGACATCTTTTCTCCTCTCCTCCTTCAGAACCTGTCCTTTCCCCACACTTGATACTATGCCATTCCAAAGCCACCCTCACCTCCCACCACAGTCCTACTGCTTGTGGACTCAATGCTGGAGTCTATCATCTATTGCTGCAAACTCTTTCACTGTGCTTATGGTGACTGTCTTTCTGCAAAATGAACCCAAAATACCTCTCTGTAGGTTCTATGTGAATGCACTGATAACTCTGTCAATAAAGACAGAGCTGAGTACCCCACTTGCCTTCCCCATTGCCATAAGGCATAAGTGACTTTCTATCAGGAGCCAGCCTGCCTTCCAGCCCTGTGCCCCATCTACCACATGACTTGTCATGAAAGCCAGATACAGATGCCTGATATCCTCAATAACAAGGATATGTGAGATGGCCTTCCTGGAGGAAGGCATGGCAACCTGCTCCAGTACCCTTGCCTGGAGAATCTCATAGACAGAGGAGCCTGGTGGGCTACCGTTCACAGGGTCATAAAGAGTCAGACATGACCGAAGTGATTTAGCACACGTGCCCTTAATCTGCCAAGCAAGTGAGCTTATCAGATAGGAAATAAATGAAGTTCAAATTAGAATGTTAGAAATTTAGAAGTGAAAAGAGTTTAGATATTTCAAGCTCTAGCCTCCATTTTATGAGTGAGGAACCTGAAGCCCCAGAGAGGAAACAACTTGGAAAAAGTGAGTTCTCAGCAAAGCCAGGACTAGAATACTCGTTTTCCATTTCAGTTTTCCTAAGATCACATTAAAAAGATTAAAAAAAAAAAATCTATGAAGGTTCTAATTGATCATAGTTCTTGTTTCTATTTTTCGGTTTAATAATCTATTTCATATTTCTTATTACAAAAGAAAACATCCAAATTGTTAAACAACTTCAAGTTGTACGGTAAAGCCTGTTATGGAAGGTGATAACCCTAATTGTCCTCCTTAACCTCAAACATAAGTTCCTCTCTCTTGGGTTAGTCACTCATAACCTCTCCGGTCCTTGGCGTGTCTGATGATTATTTATCATTGTGTCACTAAATAACATGATTATCCTTTTGCTCAAGCTTCAGACAGTTTTAATGTTAGGTTTTATTTTTTTATTCTCAACTTTAGACATTATTTCCCACAATGTATGGAAAAATATTAGCATTCATTTCTTTCTTGTACCTTTTACATGGTCAAAGTTTGTAACATTTATTTTTATTCTATAAACATAATTTAGTTCTCTTAGTAATTATCCATAATTTAATTCCAAAATAAGTAAATATCACTTAAAATATTATGAATACAAGAACATACAGAAAAAATATACATAAAAGTTCTTAATCACCCGAATAACCACAATGGTGTGGTCACTCACCTAGAGCCAGACATCCTGGTGTGTGAAGTCAAGTGGGCCTTAAGAAGAATTACTATAATAAAGCTAATGGAAGTGATGGAATTCCAGCTGATCTATTTAAAAATCCTAAAAGATGATGCTGTTAAAGTGCTACGCTCAATGTCAGCAAATTTGGAAAACTCAGCAGTGGCCACAGAACTGGAAAAGATCAGTTTTCATTCCAACACCTAAGAAAGGCAATGCCAAAGAATGTTCAAACTACTGTGCAATTGCTCTCATTTCACATGCTAGCAAGGTTATGCTTAAAATCTTTCAAGCTAGGCTTCAGCTCAAAATTCTCCGAGCAAGTCTTCAACAATACATGAACCATGAACCTCCAGATGTTCAAGCTGGATTTGGAAAAGGCAGAGGAACCAGAGATCAAATTGCCAACATCCATTGCATCATAGAAAAAGCAAGAGAGTTCCAGAAAAAACATCTACTTCTGCTTTATTGATTATCCCAAAGCCTTTGACTGTGTGGATCACAGCAAATAGTGGGAAATTCTTAAAGAGATGGGAATACCAGACCACCTTACCTGCCTCCTGAGAAATCTGTATGCAAGTCAAGAAGCAAGAGTTAGAACTGGACATGGAACAACAGACTGGTTCCAAATTGGGAAAGGAGTATGTCAAGGCTGCATATTGTCAACCTACTTATTTAACTTACATGCAGAGTACATCATGTGAAATGCCAGGCTGGATTAAGAACAGCTGAAATCAAGATTGCCAGGAGAAATATCAATAACCTCAGATATGCAGATGACACCACCCTTATGGCAGAAAGTGAAGAAGAATTAAAGAAGCTCTTGATGAAAGTGAAAGAAGAGAATGAAAAAGCTGGCTTAAAGCTCAACATTCAGAAAACTAAGATCATGGCATCCGGTCCCATCGGTTCATGGCAAATAGATGGGGAAACAGTGAGAGAATTTATCTCTTTGGACTCCAAAACCACTGTAGATGGTGACTGCAGCCATGGAATTAAAAGATGCTTGCTCCTTGGAAGAAAAGCTATAACCGACCTAGACAGTGTATTAAAAAGTAGAGACATTACTTTGCCAACAAATGTCAGTCTAGTCAAACTGTGGTTTTTCCAGTAGTCATGTATGGATGTGAGAGTTGGGACTATAAAGAAGGCTGAGCACCAAAGAATTGATGCTTTTGAACTGTGGTGTTGGACATGACTCTTGAGAGTCCCTTGGACTGCAAGGAGATCCAACCAGTCTATCCTAAAGGAAATCAGTCCTGAATATTCATTGGAAGGACTGATGCTGAAGCTGAAGCTCCAATACCTTGGCCACCTGACGTTAAGAACTGACTCATTGGAAAAGTTCTTGATGCTGGGAAAGATTGAAGGCAGGAGGAGAAGGGGATGACAGAGGATGAGATGCTCGGATGGCATCATTGACTCGATGGACACGAGTTTGAGCAATCTCCGGGAGTTGGTTATGAACAGGGAAGACTGGCGTGCTGCAGTCCATGGGGTCGCAAAGAGTCAGACACAACTGAGCCACTTAACTGAACTGAACTGAGGCTTCAGCAGTATATGAACCAAGAACTTCCAGATGTAAAAGCTGGGTTTTGAAGAGGCAGAGGAAACAGAGATAAATTGCCAAAATTTGTTGTATCATGGAGGAAGCAATAGAGATCCAGAAAAAAATCTACTTCTGCATCATTGATTATGCTTAAGCCTTTGACTGTGTGGATTACAATAAATTGTGGAAAATTCTTTAAAGATGCGAGTACCAGACCACCTTCCCTGTCTCCTGAGAAACCTGTATGCAAGTCAAGAAGCAACAGTTAAAACTGGTTCAAAATTGGGAAAAGAGTATGATAAGTCTATATATTGTCACCTTGCTTATTCAACTTTTATGCAGAGTACATCAAGCAAAATGCTGGGCTGGATAAATCACAAGCTAGAATCAAGATTGCTTGGGAGAAATAACAACCTCAAATATGCAGATGAAAGTGAAAGTGAAAGTCACTCAGTCCTGTCTGACTCTTTGCAACCCCATGGACTAAACAGTTGGTGGAATTCTCCAGGCCAGAATACTGGAGTGGGTAGCCTTCTCCAGGTGATCTTCCCAACCCAGGGATCAAACTCAAATGTCTCACATTGCAGGCGGATTCTTTAACAGCTGAACCACCAGGGAAGCCCAAGAATACTGGAGTGGATAACCTTTCCCTTCTCCAGGGGATCTTCCAGAGCCAGGAATTGAACCGGGGTCTCCTGCATTGCAGGCTGATTCTTTACCAGCCGAGTTACTAGGGAAGCCCCTAAACATGCAGATGAGTGAGTGAAAGTCACTCAGTCAGGTCCAACTCTCTGTGACCCCATGGACTATACAGTCCATGGAATTCTCCAGGCTGAAATACTGGAGTGGGTAGTAGTTCCCTTCTCTAGGGGATCTTCCTGACCCAGGGATGGAACCTAGGTTTCCCAAGTGGGAGTGAAAGTCTCTCAGTTGTGTCCGACTCTTTGCAACCCCTTGAACTATACAGTCTGTGGAATTCTCCAGGCCAGAACACTGGAGTGGGTAGCCTTTCCCTTCTCCAGAGGATCTTCCCAAATCAGGGATGGAACCCATGTCTCCCACAGATAATACCACTCTAATGGCAGAAAGTGAAGAGGAAGTAAAGAGTCTCTTAATGAGGGTGAAAGAGGAGAGTGAAAAGGCTGTCTTGAAACTCAACATTAAAAAAAACTAAGATCATGGAATCCAGTTCCATTACTTCATGGAAAATAGAAGGGAAAAAAGTGAAAGCAGTGACAGATTTTATTTCCTTGGACTCCAAAATCACTGTGGACGGTGACTGCAACCACGAAAGTAAAAGATCTAGCTACTTGGAACAAAAGCTAGGACAAACCTAGCCAGTGTATTAAAAAGCAGAGACATCACTTTGCCAACAAAGATCTGTCTAGTCAAAACTATAGTTTTTCCAATAGTCATGTATGGAGTTGGACCATAAAGCAGACTGAGCAGTGAAGAATTGATGCTTTTGAATTGTGGTGCTGGAGAAGATTCTTGAGAGTCCCTTGGACTGCAAGGAGCTCAGACCTAAAGGAAATCAGTCATGAATATTCATTGGAAGGACTGATGCTGAAGCACCAATACTTTGGCCACCTGATGCGAAGAGCCAACTCTTTGGAAAAGATCCTGATGCTGGGAAAGGTTGAGGACATGAGAAGAGGGTGGAAGAAGTGAGACAGCATCTCAAACTCAATAAATATGAATGAGAGCAAACTCTGGGAGATAGTAGAGGACAGAGGAGCCTGGTTGCTGCAGTCCATGGTGTCACAAAAAGTTGGACATGAACTTAGCGACTGAGCAGCAGCAAAAATATTATGCACATGTAACTACTGTTCAGTGCAAATTCCAATACTGTGCTTTTTTTTCCCCCCTCAAATATATATATTCCCCTTTATTATTTATTATTGAAGACTGGTCAGAAGCTAAAAGCCGAGTCCTTTTTTTTTCCCTTTACACCCTCAGCGTATAACCATACCTCATTTCTGATTTGCTTTTAAAGACAGAACCATGTTCTTCCTGAGTAGTCTTTCATTTCTTCTAGATATCACAACTCAGATTCTCCTCACTCATATTTGAAGATCTTTAAGTTCCTTAATCATGTTACTGTTTGAGTGAAATCTCCCTTTTTTATCAGAACATTTTTCACAGAAGTCTTCTCGCTTCTGTTTTTATGTGACTTATATACTCTAGGATGGCTATACAGCAGTTAGGCCATTTTGGGAGTCCACATTTTCCTCTTTTATTTGAGTATCTGGGATATATTCTTGAGTTTTTGCAGAAAATATATGTGAATGGAATTTAAACTTTATGAATTTTGGAATACCTAAAATGTCTTCATTTAGGCCTCACACTTGATTGATTACTTAGACTGGCATGGACTTCCCATTCAAATGATTTCCCTCGGAATTTTGAAAACATTCCTGTTTTGTCTTCTAGAACCCGGTGTTGCATGTATGTCTGGATTGGTTTGATTTTTCTTACTTTGAAGTCGTGTCTTTGTTTCTCTCCAGGAAGTTTTAGGATCTTCTCTTCCTGTTTGGAATTGTCACTAAGCTTTCTCTCAATGAGAGCTTTAAGGTATTAATCTCTGTTGGGATATGGTCACTTCTTTCTATTGGAAGACTCTCTTCTTTAGCTTAAGGACATTTTCTTCTAATATTTCCTTGATAATTTGCTGTTATTATTTTCTTCCCTCAGTTTTCTCTTTTAAATCTCTTCTGTATGAATATTAGAACTGCTACATCTGTCTTACAGTGCCTGAACTTTCAATTATATGTTTCACTTTATTCTGTTTTGAAACATTAACATAGCCTTATTTGCCAGAGGATGAACTTTGTCTTCAGCTGTGTATTTATTATCAAAATGCAATTTAATTTTTTATTTTTGCAATCATATTTGCTCACTAAGAACACTTTTTTTTTCTGATTGTACTTTTTAAATTATCCAATTCTTCTTCTAGAGATTTAATTTCTCTTAAATTGCTGTGTGTACTAAAATGAATTATTTTTAGGCACGCAATATTCTGAACTTTGTTTTCTGAAACTGTTTGCCTGACAGTTTATTTTGGCTATTGTATGTCAGCACAAATAAGGTTGTTTCTTTTTAGTAGCAACTTTATATCTCATTTTATATTTTACATATATGTAACTCTTTAACAAGTATCTTAGTAAAGAATACCTGGTTTTAGAATAAATAACTGATATTAAAAACATCATTTTACAATTATTATCTTAATATGAATATCTTTGTTCATATAGGTTATTATTTCAGTGAAATAAATTCCTAGTTGCAAAAAGTGCTTGTATATATAGGATGTATCATTCCTAGGTGGCACTAGTAGAAAAGAACCCATCTCCCAATGCAGGAAACATAAGAGTGGCAGGTGGGATCCCTGGATCAGGAAGATTCCCTGGAGGAAGGAATGGCAACTCACTCCAGTATTCTTGCCTGGAAAATTCTGTGGACAGAGGAGCTTGACTGGCTACAATCCATAGGGTCACACAGAGTCGGACATGACTGAAGCAACTTAGCACGCACACAGACCACATGTTTATTAAGTTATTGCTATTTTAAAATTTTTATAGGAATTCTTATGTTACAGAAATTAGTATTTTGCTATCATGTGAGTTAAAAGCATTTATTTAGAAACTTTTTATGGAGTTTGTCCATCTTAAACTTCCAAAAAACTTCTCAAATTTAGAATATTTCAGGTTTTTTTTTTTTAATTGTGAAGGTCAGTGGAAGAAGTTGCCATAGAGGTAGTATTAAAGTTAAAAACAAACAAACAAAATAAAAGTCACCTGAATTTTAAAAATATTGTGAAAATAACACAGAATTTCTATACCCTAGCTGGTCCTATTATTAACATCTTGGATGAGTATGGTTCAATTGTACCAATTAATAAAGCAATATTAATACATTATTTTTAACTAAAATCCATATTTTATTGTTCAGGTTTTCCTTAGTTTTTTTTTTTTTTTTCAGGTTTTCCTTAGTTTTTAACTAATGTCCTTTTCCTGTCCCAGGATCCTATCGCATTAGATTTAGTCATCATGTCTCCTTGAAAGTGAAAGTGAAAGTTGCTCAGTCTTGTCGGACTCTTTGCGACCCCATGAACTATACAGTCCTTGAATTCTCTAAGCCAGAGTAATGGAGTGGGTAGCCTTTCCCTTCTCCAGGGGATCTTCCCAACCCAGGGATTGAACACAGGTCTCCCACATTGCAGGCAGACTCTTTACCAGCTGAGCCACAAGGGAAGCCCTTAGACTTAGAAGTCTCCTTAGACTCCTCTTAGTTTCTCAGATTTTCCTTGTTTCTGATGACCTTGACAATTTTGAGCAGTTCTGGTCAGGCATTTTGTATAATGGCCTTCAGTGTTTTTCTCATGATTAGACTTGGAAGAAGGACACAAAGGTAAAGTACTATTCCCACCACATCATGTAAGCTAAACGTACTATAAACATGACAATATTTTTGATGTTAACCTTCACTACCTGGCTGAGGCAGTCCAGTTTCTCACTATAAATTTACTCTGCTTTTCCCCTTTTCTAAATTTAACTCTTTGGAAGGAAGAGGCTTAGCTCACACCTAAGGAGTGAGGACTTCTGCTCCACTTTCTTGAAAGGAAGTATCTTCCTGAATTATTGAGAATTCTGCATGGCAGATTTGCCTGTTCTCCCACAATTTATAATTTGTGTGGGTATGTACACAGATTCACAGTGGGAATTATAATAATTTTGTAAGCCAATAGCATACAGAATAATGTTTCTTAATAAACCAATAAATAACACACTCCAAACAAGTGATAGCTTAATTATGATACTGTTCCAAGCAAGGAAAATGAAGGGAATAAAGTTCAAATTAAGTGGAAGTTTACATTTTTAGAGTTTCTCTGGAGAGAAGATTTTGGGGAAATTCAGCTGTCACTACAAAAATAAAAGTCTCTTGTTGCTAGAGCATGTCACTAGGGAACAATGGTGTTGGCTGGCTGCCTGATCTTGGTAGGCTGGCTCAAGGTTTGTCAACACTGCCAGTAAAAGAGTCACCTTTTTTAGGGCAGAAGCCAATGTTCCTTCTGTTCTTGATTGCATGGTTTAACACCACTGCTGACTGAAAAAGAGTCACTTGGCCATGGCAGGAGCAAGCATCTCAAGATCTTCAAATAGCAGATCAGGAAAGGGCAGATTTCCCCTGAAAGAAACTCTAGGATATTCCTCACAAACTCTCAATATCAATCATGTAAGTGTCCCTTCTCGGTAGCTACTTCTCTGTTTTTACTGATAATCCCCCAATGGGGCCTCTCAGCAGCCCAGCTATTTAAGTGCTTACCAACAACAACAGATGACATAATGAAATCTTGATGCAACTTATTTCATTTTCATATCAAAACAACTTTATTTATGAAAACTTTTTTGGTCTTTGTCATGAACAAGTAGATTAAAATTACTTTCACTTAAATCATGAACAAGTGGGCTTAAAATCATGTCAAGCCAGTATACAACGTAACATCATACACAATAATTTTACCAAAGAAAAAGGTTTTTTTTTAAATAAAAGGTAGCTGCCAGCACTTCTGTCCTTGGTGAGACTTCCACCATATCCCTCCCCTTCGGGCAAATACCCTAAAATCAGTCAATAAATCTCCTTCTAATTTGACTCAGGTGCTTTTCAACACTCTGCTTCTGTGCTGGGACTTGGAGAGAGTATCTGTGTGTGAACACTTCAGGGGTGGAGCATTGGTTTTCTAACAGCCCTTATGTTCTCCCAGATGTAAGCCCCATTGGTTTTCAAAGCCAACTGTCATGGGAACTCTCTTCCTGGTGCAGGTCCCCAGGCTGGAGACCCTTACATGAAGTTTGGACTCTGGCTCCGCAGGGGGAACTTCTGCGATGGTATAATCCCCCTGCCTGTGGGTCCCCACACCAAGTGTGAGGGTTCTGATAAGACTGCATCTCTGCCCCACCTACCTGTCTCAAAGTGGCCTTTTCCTTGTATTCTTAGTTACAGACAATCTCTTCTGCTTATCTCCAGGTCATTCTCAAATATTTGTTCTACATAGAGCTATAGTTTTGGTGTGTCTGTGGGAGGAGGTGAGCTCAAGGTCATCTTGTTCCAGATTCCTCATATACAAAATTCTTATGTGAACATTGTGTCTCTATCTCATTTTCCCTTTCTGTTCCACTCATAGATGTTCCAGTCATAGCAACAGCACACCGTACATTTGTAAAATATTATTTTAATATTTGTAAGACTGATTTTTCCTCATTATTTGTATTTTTCAGAATTTTCCTAGCAATACATACATGGGTATTTTTCCAGTAACATATGATTCAATTCATTCTACTTCAGAAATAATCTATTGGTTTTATATATATAAAATTAGGACCAAGTGAATTCTTTATAATATTGATTTTTCTGTCCAGTAATATAATAGCCTTTCCATTATTAAAAACTTATTTGGGGTCTCTCAATAGTATTTTAAAACTTATCCTCATAATAATGCTATACAGTAATCACATTAAGTGCAAACAATGTTACCACTCTAATTGCATAGTGGAGTTATAGATTGGATAAGAAATAAGTCCCAAGTACTTGCTTCCTAGAAGAAATGTACTTTAAATATAAGACATAAGTAAATTAAAAATGAAGGGATAGAAAATGATGCAGCATGCTAACATTAATCAGAGTAAGAATGTTGTTGTTGCTGTTGTTCAGTCACTAAGCTGTGTCCGTCTCTTTGTGACCCCATGGACTGCAGCACTCCAGACTTTCCTGTCCTTCACTATCTCCTGGAGTTTGCTCAAATTCATGCCCATTGAGTCAGTGATGCTATCTATCTATCTCATCCTCTGCCTCCCTCTTCTCCTTTTGCCTTCAAACTTTTCCAGCACCAGAGTCTTTTCGAATGAGTCAGCTCTTCACATCAGGTGGCCAAAGAATATTACCAGGAATAAAGAAGGGCATTTCATGATACTAAAGATAGCAATATATCAAGAAAACATAATAGTCCTAAATATTTATGATCTAAATAACAGAGATTCAAAGTACACAAAAACTAACAAACTACAAAAAGAAATAGATAAATCAGTCATTGCTGGAAATTTCAACCCTCCTCTCTTAATAACTGACAGAACAAGTAGACAGACAACTAGATATGAAAGACTTGAAACACTGTCAATTAACCTAACCTACTTGACATCCACAGTATGCTCACTCAACAACAGTGTAAAGCAGCTTTTTTCAAATGTACATGAATTATTTACCAGGATAAACTATACTATGAGTCATAAAATAACACAAAAATAAAATAAAAAATGGATTAAATATCTAAACTTAAGACCAGAAACTATAAAATTCTTGGAAGAAAACATAAGCAGAACACTCTTTGACATAAATCACTGCAAGATTCTCTATGACCCCCCCCCCAGGGTAATGGAAATAAAAACAAAAATAAACAAATGAGACCTAATTAAACTTAAAAGCTTTTGCACAACGATGGAAACTATAAGCAAGGTGAAAAGGCAACCTTGAGAATGGGAGAAAATAATGGCAAATGAAACAACAGACAAAGAATTAACCTCCAAAATGTACAAGCAGCTCATGCAGCTCAATATCAGAAAATTAAACGACCCAATCAAAAAGTGGGCCAAAGAACTAAACAGACATTTCTCCAAAGAAGACATACAGATGGCTAACAAACATGTGAAATGATGCTCAACATCATTCATTATCAGAGAAGTGCAAATCAAAACCACAATGAGGTTCCGTCTCACGCAGGTCAGAATGGCTGCCATCAAAAAGTCTACAAAAAATAAATGCTAGGGAAGCTGTGGAGAAAAGGGAACCCTCTTACACTGTTGGTGGGAATGCAAACTAGTACAGCCATTATGGAGAACAGTATGGAGATTCCTTAAAAAACTGGAAATAGAACTGCCATATTATTACCCAGCAATCCCACTGCTGGACATACACTCCAAGGAAACCAGAACTGAAAGAGACACATATACCCCAATGTTCATTACAGCACTGTTTACAATAGCTAGAACATGGAAGCAACCTGGTAGTCCATTGGCAGACAAATGGATAAGGAAGTTGTGGTACATATACACAGTGGAATATTACTCAGCTGTGAAAAAGAACACATTTGGGTCAGTTCTAACAAGGTAGATGAAACTGGAGCCTATTATATATACAGAGTGAAGTAAGTCAGAAAGAGAAAAGCCAATACAGTATATTAATGGATATATATGGAATTTAGAAAGACAGTAATGATGACCCTATATGTGAGACAACAAAAGAGACACAGATATAAAGAACAGACTTTTGGACTCGGTGGGAGAAGGCGAGGGTGGGATGATTTGAGAGAATAGCGTTGAAACACGTATATTACCATAGGTAAAACAGATGACCAGTACAAGTGCGTTTCATGCAGCAGGGCACTCAAAGCCAGTGCGCTGGGACAACCCAGAGGGATGGGGGGTGCGGAAGGAGTTGGGAGGAGGGTTCAGGACAGGGGAACACATGTACACCTGTGGCTGATTTATATCAACGAATGGCAAAAAAACACTACAATATTGTAAAGTAATTCAGTTCAGTTCAGTCGCTCAGTCATGTCCGGCTCTTTGTGACCCCATGAACTGCAGCACGCCAGGCCTCCCTGTCCACACCAATTCTCGGAGTCCACCCAAACCCATGTCCAGTCAATAAAACAGAAATAGATGTTTTCTCTGAAACTCTCTTGCTTTGTCTATGATCCAGCGGAGTTGGCAATTTGATCTCTGGTTCCTCTGCCTTTTCTAAAACCAGCTTGAACATCTGGAAGTTCATGGTTCATGTATTGCTGAAGCCTGGCTTGGAGAATTTTGAGAATTACTTTACTAGCGTGTGAGATGAGTGCAATTGTGTGGTAGTTTGAGCATTCTTTGGAATTGTCTTTCTTTGAGATTGGAATGAAAACTGACCTTTTCCAGTCCTGTGGCCACTGCTGTTTTCCAAATTTGCTGACATATTGAGGGCAGCACTTTCACAGCATCATCTTTCAGGATTTGAAATAGCTCAACTGGAATTCCATCACCTCCACTAGCTTTGTTCATAGTGATGCTTCCTAAGGCTCAATTGACTTCACATTCCAGGATGTCTGGCTCTAAGTGAGTGATCACACCATCATGATTGTCTGGGTCGTGAAGAATTTTTTTGTACAATTCTTCTGTGTATTCTTGCCACCTCTTCTTAATATCTTCTGCTCCTGTTAGGTCCCTACCATTTCTGTCCTTTATTGAGCCCATCTTTGCATGAAATGTTCCCTTGATATCTCTAATTTTCTTGAAAAGATCTCTAGTCTTTCCCATTCTGTTGTTTTCCTCTATTTCTTTGCATTGATCACCGAGGAAGGCTTTCTTATCTCTCCTTGCTATTCTTTGGAACTCTGCATTCAAATGGATATATCTTTCCTTTTTTCCTTTGCTTTTTGCTTCCTGCCTTTTCACAGCTATTTTTGAGGTCTCTTCAGACAGCCATTTTGCTTTTTTGCATTTCTTTTTCTTGGGGATGGTCTTGATTCCTGTCTCCTGTACAATGTCACGAACCTCCATCCATAGTTCATCAGGCATTCTATCAGATCTAGTCCTTTAAATCTATTTCTCACTTCTGCTGTATAGACATGAGGGATTTGATTTAGGTCATACCTGAATGGTCTAGTGGTTTTCTCCACTTTCTGCAATTTCAGTCCGATTTGGCAATAAGGAGTTCATGATTTGATCCACAGTCAGCTCCCGGTCTTGTTTTTGCTGACTGTATAGAGCTTCTCCATCTTTGGCTGCAAAGAATATAATCAATCTGATTTCGGTGTCGACCATCTGGTGATGTCCATGTGTAGAGTCTTCTCTTGTGTTGTTGGAAGAGGATGTTTGCTATGACCAGTGCATTCTCTTGGCAGATCTCTATTAGCCTTCACCCTGCTTCATTCTGTACTCCAAGGCCAAATTTGCCTGTTACTCCAGGTGTTTCTTGACTTCCTACTTTTGCATTCCAGTCCCCTATAATGAGAAGGACATCTTTTTTGGGTGTTAGCTCTAGAAGGTCTTGTAGGTCTTCACAGAACCATTCAACTTCAGCTTCTTCGGCGTTACTGGTCAGGGCATAGACTTGAATTACCGTGATATTGAATGGTTTGCCTTGGAAACGAACAGAGATCATTCTGTCGTTTTGAGATTCCATCCAAGTACTGCATTTCAGACTCTTGTTGACCATGATGGCTACTCTATTTCTTCTAAGGGATTCCTGCCCACAGTAGTAGATATAATGGTCATCTGAGTTAAATTCACCCATTCCAGTCCATCTTAGTTCATTCATTCCTAGAATGTCGATGTTCACTCTTGTCATCTCCTGTTTGATCACTTCCAATTTGCTCTGATTCATGTACCTAACATTCCAGGTTCCTATGCAATATTGCTCTTTAGCCTCCAGTTAAAATAAATTAATTTTTAAAAGTCAGTTAATTTAAAATAATTGAAATGATTAAAAGTTTACCCTTTGACCAGAACCAAAATTACTTTGGAAATCAGTAAAAAACAATATCTACAAAATTCCCAAATATTTGAAAGTAAATAACATGTTTTCAAAGAACTCATGGGTCAAAGTAAAAAAATCAAAGAGAAATTATAAAATATTTGGAGCTAAAAAAAAGGAAGAAAAGGAAACACTCCAAGTCAGCTTCCATCTCTAGAAGCTAGAAAAAAGAGCTAAGTTCAAATAATTAAAAGAAAGAAAACACTAAAAATCAAAGTGGATGACAATGAAATAGGAAATAGGAAAACAGAGAAAATCAATAAAAACAAACTTTTTTAAAAAAAAATCAAAAATATTGAGACTTTAAGTCAGAGGGATATTGAAAAAGAGGGAGAAGACACTAGTTGTCAGTGTCAGCAGTGAAATATACAGCAAGACAGTTGAATGGATAAAGAAGATGTGGTACATATACAAATAGAATACTATTCAACCACAAAAAAGAATAAAATAAAATAATACCATTTGCAGCAACATGGATACAATTAGAGATCATCATACTAAGTGAAGTAAATCAGGAAGAGAAAGACAAATATATGATATCATTTATGTGTGAAATTTAAGATATGACACAAATGAAACTATATATGAAATAGAAGTAAGATCAGGGGCATAGAGAATACACTGGTGGTTGCCAAGGGGGGAGGGGATAAGGGAGAGTTGAACTGGGAGTTTCAGATTAGCAGATGCAAACTGGTATATATAGAACAGATAAATAGCAAGGTCCTACTCTTTAACACTGGGAACTATATTCAATATCTTGTGATAAACCATAATGGAAAAGAATATGAAAAAGAATGTGTGTATATATATACATACATACATATATATATATAAAACCGAGTCATTTTGTTGTACAGCAGTAATTAACACAACATTGTAATTCAACTATACTTCAATAACGTAGAAGAAAATGGCAACCCACTTGCCTGGAGAATCCCATGGACAGCAGAGCCTGGCAGGCTATAGTCCATGGGGTCACAAGAGTTGGACACAACTTAGTGACTAAACTACCACCACCACCATACTTCAATAAAAATAAATTAAAAAAGAAATGTGCAACAAAATGTATTTTATAACTATAAAAATTCAAAAATACTATGGAGAAGTTTTTAGTAACAAAATTTTAAAATCTTAGATGAAATGGTGCATTTTCTTTAAATATACAAACTGTTAAAGCTTTTTCAAGTGGCAGATAAACTGACTACCCCTTTATTATTAAAGAAACTGAATATGTAGGTAAATCTTTTCTCACAAAGAACCCCAGGCCTAGTTCACACCAGTGGGGAGTTCTACCAAACATATCAATACAAGGAAGAAAAATGTCAACTTTGCACAAACTCTTTTTGAAAATTTAAGAGAAAGGAAAGCTTGCTACTGAATTCCATGTGGAGCATTACACTGATAAAAGCAGACAAAGACAAGAATAGTAAAGAACAGATATCCCTCATGAACATCGATGTAAAATCATAATCCAAAGCAACCCAAATATATAAAGAGGATAATACATCATAACCAAATTGGGTTTATGTCAGGAATTGCAGTTAGATTAACATTAGCATATTAATAGATTCAATTAGCCATATTATAATCTTAAAAAAATGATTATCTCAATAGATGCAAAAAAAAAAAGCATTTGTCAAAATTCAGTATCTATTCATGACAAAAATGTTCATCAAACTAGGAAAAGTGAACTCCTTCAACCTAAAAAGGAGCATCTAGAAAGACCATACATTTAATATCACATTTAGTGTGAAAGACTGAACACTTTCCCCTAAGAAACAAGGCAGGGATGTCTGGTGTGATTTCATCACTTCTGACCAACATTTTACTGGAGTTTCTAGTCAGGCTGATAAGAAAGAAAGAAAAGAAGAAAGGAAGGAAGAAAAACAATCTAGATTGGAAAGGAAGGGATAAAATGTCTTTATTGCAGGTAACATGAGTGTCCATGCAGGAAATTTTAAAAAATGTACAATGATGCTTCTAGAATTAATAAATAAATTTAATGAGGTCAATAAAAAGACAATTATATTTCTATGTACTAGAGATGACCACTTGGAACTATAATTTAAATAGTTTCATTTATAATAGCATCATAAACACAAAATATTAGCAAAATATACCCCAACATTTGTATGCTCAAACTATAAAACATTAATGAAAGCTATCAAAGAAGGACTAAACAAATGAAGAGTTATACCTAAAAAACTATAAATTCATTGCAACCCCATTCAAAATGCCAGTCAGCTTTTTTGTAGAAGTCAAAAAGCTGATTCTAAACTCTACATGGAAAAGTAAAGAAATTAGAATAGTTAAAACAACCTTTTATAGACCATAGAGGAAACCATCACATTATTTACTTACTTATCATAAAATGCAATTAACACAGTAGTATTTGTGAAAGGTTAGGTATATTGATAAATGGAACAGAAAAAAGATTGGAGAAATAGGATCAAACATGTATGATCAATTATTTTTCACTAAAGTTCCCAATGTAATTTAATAGATAAAAGATAGTCTTTCAGCGAATGTTGACGGAACAGTTCTTTTTACAGGATGTGAATGAATGAAAGTTGTTCAGTTGTGTCCAACTCTTTGCGACCCCATGGATATCCCCATGTAAAAAGGAAAAAAAAAAAGCCTCAACAAAAACAAATCAAAATGGATCACAAGCCTAAATATAAAATTAAAAACTGGGAATTCCTTGGCAGTCCAGTGATTAGAACTCCATGCTTCCAATGCAGAGGGCCTGGTTCAATCCTGGTTGGGGAACTAAGATCTCACAAGCTGTGTTACATGACCAAAAATATGTTTAAATTAAACCAAAAAAAAAGAAACAGAAAAACTGTAAAGCATAACAAAGAAAACATCAAAGGATTTTTTTGCTTTTAGGTAAAGAAAGATTTACCAGAGAAGACACAAAAGTACAAACCATGATATTAAAAAAAAGTTAAATTGAATGTAATTGTACTCAGTGGTCTGTGACAACCTAGGGGGGTGGAATGGGGTGGGAGTTGGGACAGAGGTTCAGGAGGGAAGGGACGTGTATACCTATGGCTGATTCATGTTGATGTATGGCAGAAACCAACACAATATTGCGAGCAATTATCCTCCAATTAAAAATAAATAAATTAAATTTAAAAAAATGTAAAACTTAGGTTTTTGAACGTCAAGAAAATAAAACGATAAGCCGTAGACTGGAAGAAAACATCTTCAGGGGAAAAAAGAAAGCCTGATAAAAGATGTCCATCCAAGATATGCAAAAAATTCTCCAAACTCAAAAAAAAAAAAAGCCTTAAAAAATGGAAAGAAGACTTGAATAGCTACTTCACAAAATAAGACATACAAAATGATAAATAAGCACATTAAAAGGTGTTTGACATCATTAAAGAAATGTAAATGAAAATCATAACCGAATACTTATTAGAATGATTGGAATTAAAAATAATTCCATGTCAAGTACAAGGATGTGAAGTAACATTTTCATCCACTGCTGTTAGAAATGAAAAATGGTACAGATCACTTAGAAAAACCATAGTTTTTTTTTAAGTTAAACATGAGCTTACTATATGGCCCAAGAATCTATTTCAAACTAATTACTCAAAAGAAAACATATGTTCACACAAAAGACTGTACGTGGATGTTTATAGCATATTTATTCATAATAGTAAAAAACTGGAAACAATCCAAGTTGCCATCAACTGGTGAATGGATAAAAAAAAATCATTGTGCATACAATGGAATACTGCTTGGCATTAAAAATAAATGAGTACTGATACATAGCAGCATGGACAAATCTCAAAAGCATAGCACTAAGTGAAAGAAGCTAGATACGAATGGCTAAATTTTTTATGATTCCATTCATATAACACTCTGGAGAAGGCAAAACCATAGAGCTCAAAGTCTGATCAGTGGTTACCAGGGGCTGTGGGTGGAGGGAAGAAGCTGACAAGAAAGGAGCACCAGGGAACTGTGGGGGATGATAAAAAATTCTTTATTGATTGTGGGGGTGATCACATGACTATATATGTTTTTCAAAACTCATAGGATTGTACACCTCAAAAGGGTGAAAAGTGAAAGTTTTAGTTACTCAGTTGTGTCCGACTCTTTGCAGCCCCATGAGCCAGTCAAGATCCTCTGTCCATGGGATTTCCCAGGCAAGAATACTGAAGTGAGTTGCCATTTCCTTCTCCAGTAGATCTTCCCAAGCCAGGGATTGAATTTATGTCTCCTTCACTGAGGATTCTTTACCACTGAGTCACGAGGGAAGCTCAAAAGGGTGAACTTCATGTAAATTAGACTTGTTAAGAGAGATTTCTCTATGGATTTCTTGCATGTCTTACGGGTAAGGCAATGCTTGCCCTTTGTTCTGGACTATTTTCTCAAGAATGTCTGCATAGTCCATAGCCTTAGGAGACATCCTCTGGAGCAAAGTACATGCATACTTAGTCACCAGTACAGTAAAGAAAATGACTCTCTCTGTAACAGAAAGAAAATTTACCACTGAGTAAGTTCAGAGTTCTTCTCTGCAGTGCAACACATTGCTGTACTGGTGTCATCTGGCCCATGTCATGCCATTCTGTGGGAAACAGGACTCAAGGAACCAGGCCAAAAACTATGTTATTCTGGTTCCCACTATTTCTGTGGTAATAAACTGTCTTTCATCTCAGGAAATATTGTATGACATTCCTTATACATGGAATCTAAAAAGAAATGATACAAATAAACTGTCCTTCATCTGGGACCCAGGAGTCTGATAGAACAGCATTCATGAAACAATGGCAGGGTCACTTAGTTTGCAAGTAGGGTAAAAATCTCTTGACCCTTCACAGTTTTGACAGAGTCAGCAAACATGTTCACCAAAATATATGTTCAACCAGGCAATAAATTGTCCTCCATTTCATTGCCTGTTAATGACAAGGATTTGGGGAGGAACTGTAGATCAAATACTAGGAAAAGGTTCAAAGCCAGCTGCCTGAACTGGGCCTTGGATGTTACAACTCTCCTCTAATGGGGACACTTTGTCAGTCCACTGGACAGCTTCAAGTTCACAGTATAACTGATATTAAGATTTTTCTTGAGGGCAGCTGGCCAAAGGTTCTGTCTCCATTGAATAATAGTTACAAAAATACCTACACACTCCTGAAAGGAAAGGAGGGGAATTTGTGATCACAATGTGCGGAAAGCCAGAGAATCTATAGACTTCTGGCCAGTTCAGTTGGAAGATGAAGAAATGGGATGCATGATGGTTGTTAAGGAAAGTTGGAAGCAACTGGTTCATCTTAGGGCTCTATCTGTCTGTCAGGACAACTACAAATCTATTTGGAAGTGACAATATAGGGTTCAGAGATTTCTTTATTTTTGTTTTTGCAGTAGGTACTAGCCACAGTAAGGGAGTTTTCCCTAAAACAAACTCCTCTGGGAAACCATAAATGAGGTGTTGACTAGTATCCAGGGCCTTACTGCCCTGGATTGAGTTTACGATAATGATTAAAGTGACCTACTGCAGAATGAGAAACTGACCCAATGGAATCTAGACAAATGCTTGCTGTCAACCCTGCCACCCTTGAAAATTCCCCTAGTCCTTATGTAGAGATCAAGTAAGAACACAGGAGGTTTTCTCTTAGTAATGGGAAATGATGCCCCAGATTAATGAGGACTCCTCAAAGAAGGTTATTGGAGTGGGAGCCAAGCCTAAGCCAGCCAGATGGCACACATCCCATGGCCTCAGTGAGAAATCAACGTGGCTGTAACTGCTGAGTCAAGAGATTCCCAGTGATGAAATAGAGGGTGTCAGCCATGAGGATGTCACCATTCCATTTAGTATTGGATAGGCTAAAACAATGGAAGTTTGTTTGAAAGAGCTGAGAGAAGCTGCCACACTGCTTGAAATGAAAAGTAAATGTGCCTTGTTTATTGGTATGGAGCTACTCTCTCCAGTTCCCTTGATTTATCTATCCCCTGCTATCTCAGTTACTTTGAGGATAAAGATGATTATGCATGGGGCGGAAATTTCCTTCTGCTCCAAGAAGTTCTGAAGTCAATATGCACCTGTCTGTGCATGCTAGGGAACTTTGAGGAGGGAAAAGATTCAAATTGGTGTGGCTCTGTTGGATACAGTTACCCAAGTCACCATCGTGCCTATTGCCCGATTATTTAATACCCACTTTTATGAAGTATAATATACAAGAAAAATTGTCGAAATTGTAAGTCAAAAGCCTGATGAATTTTCATAAAGCAAACTCATCCATATAACCACTACCCAGATCAGGAAATAAGAGAGCAGATGTAGTTAATGGGGTTTGAACAAGTTTCAGAGAGGAGGAAAGGAGTTAATATAATTTTGTGGTTGGGACCCTTCAGGCCAATTAAATGTACTATGGTTGTGGCTTCCACTGCTGAATGTGCAATTGATATTGATGTTTTACATGTATGTATTGTGAATGCTAATAAAGTCCAGAGGAGAGTCTCCTGATCAGAAGATAAGTGTTCACTGAATGCTTATTATTTCTCCACAGGTACCTAAACTGTGCTGTGATTTGCCAGAGGTGAATGAGTCAGATTTTAACAAGAGTGTCTCTATTTCCCGATGTCCAAAGATTTCTTACAAAAATGATGCCCTGTTGGTTGGCAAGTCAGAAGCTTGGGTCTCTGTGGTTCTGACTGTAGCATAATCATACCTCTGGGGTGGCTGATAAACCCTGACAAAATTCAAACTCTACTCTCTTGGGACTATGTGGATGGATTCACAGTGTTCAGGTATACCTCTTTTGCAAAGCATCTATTAGCTTGACTTTTGTGGAAAGTGAATGCCTGATCATGCTGCTGCGGCTGCTAAGTCGCTTCAGTCGTGTCCGACTCTGTGCGACCCTATAGACGGCAGCCCACCAGGCTCCACCATCCCTGCGATTCTCCAGGCAAGAATACTGGAGTGGATCATGAAGTCCTTGTAACTCAAGATCAATGATTAACAAATGGGGAATGTCCAATGAGCCTCACTTGTCAAATGGAATTCCAGTTGAGCTATTTCAAATCCTGAAAGATGACGCTGTGAAAGTGCTGCACTCAATATGTCAGCAAATTTGAAAAACTCAGCACTGGCCACAGGACTGGAAGAGGTCAGTTTTCATTCCAAACCCAAAGAAAGGCAATGCCAAAGAATGCTCCAACTACTGCACAATTGCACTCATCTCACATGCTAGTAAAGTAATGCTCAAAATTCTCCAAGCCAGGCTTCAGTAATACATGAACCATGAACTTCCAGATGTTCAAGCTGGTTTTAGAAAAGGCAGAGGAACCAGAGATCAAATTGCCAACATCCGCTGGATCATCGAAAAAGCAAGAGAGTTCCAGAAAAACATCTATTTCTGCTTTATTGACTATGCCAAAGCCTTTGACTGGTGGATCACAATAAGCTGTGGAAAATTCTGAAAGAGATGAGAATATCAGACCATCTGACCTGCCTCTTGAGAAACCTGTATACAGGTCAGGAAACAACAGTTAGAACTGGACATGGAACAACAGACTAGTTCCAAATAGGAAAAGGAGTACATCAAGGCTGTCTATTGTCACCCTGCTTATTTAACTTATATGCAGAGTACATCATGAGAAACGCTGGGCTGGAGGAAGCACAAGGTGGACTCAAGATTGCCAGGAGAAATATCAATAACCTCAGACATGCAGATGACACCACTCTTATGGCAGAAAGTGAAGAAGAACTAAAGAGCCTCTTGATGAAAGTGAAAGAGGAGAGTGAAAAGTTGGCTTAAAGCTCAACATTCAGAAAACTAAGATCATGGCATCTGGTCCCATCACTTCATGGCAAATACATGGGGAAACAGTAGCTGACTTTATTTTTTTTTTGGCTCCAAAATCACTGCAGAAGGTGACTGCAGCCATGAAATTAAAAGACACTTACTCCTTGGAAGGAAAGTTATGACCAACCTAGACAGCATATTAAAAATCAGAGACATTACATTGTCAACAAAGGTCCGTCTAGTCAAGGCTATGGTTTTTCCAGTGGTCATATATGAATGTGAGAGTTAGACTATAAAGAAAGCTGAGCACAGAAGAATTGATGCTTTCGAACTGTGGTATTGGAGAAGACTCTTGAGAGTCCCTTGGACTGCAAAGAAATCCAACCAGTCCATCCTAAAAGAGATCAGTCCTGGGTGTTCATTGGAAGGCCTGATGTTGAAGCTGAAACTCTTAATACTTTGGCCACCTGAAGCGAAGAGCTGACTCATTTGAGAAGACCCTGATGCTGGGAAAGATTGAGGGCAAGAGAAGAAGGGGACGACAGAAGATGAGATGGTTTGATGGCTCAATGGACATGGGTTTGGGTGGACTCCAGGAGTTGGGATGGACGGGGAGGCCTGGAGTGTTGTGGTTCATGGGGTCACAAAGAGTAGGACATGACTGAGCGACTGAACTGAACTGAACTGTCAAATGGAAATAGTATATTTAAGTCCTTAGCCAAGTTGGCCCAACAGCGTCTTGGTTTTTCATTAAAAAAAGTGAAAACTATCTCTTTGGAAGAAACTTCATCTCCTATTCTATGACTTTGGAAAACTACTTGAAAGTGTCTGTTAAAGCAGTAAATATAGAAATTCAATGACCCAGCAATTTCACTTCTGGATATATACTAACAGAAATGCAAACATGTGTTTATCAAAAGACATGTACACAAAAAGCATGTGTTAGTTATAACAATCAAAAACCGGAAATAACTCAAATGTAGACAATGGGGTAAATAAGCAAATTGTGGTGTATTCACAAAAAAGGAATATCATAAGATATTAAAATGAACAAATTAAATTGTAAGGACATGAATTTCCCAAATATGATTTGAGCAAAAATATCAGGTACAGAATAATACACACTATTATTCCATTTATAAAAAGTTAAAAATGACACAAAACATTATGCTTAATGTTTTAGGTGGCAGGAGATGGCAACCCGTTTACTTTTGCAAAGCTGCTGGAATAGTGACTGGGAGGGAACTTGTTGCTAGTGGCTTTCTTATATCCTGATGTAGGTGGTAGTTACATGGGTAAATTTGTTTTATGAAAAGTCATCAGAATATTGACTTATAATTTGGACAGTTTTTCTTCTGTATCATATTTTTATAAAACTGAAAATTAAATAATCAAGGTCATTGAAAATAAAATGCTAGCACAAATATACAAAGAAGAAAACCACACATTAATCATATTTATGAACACAGAAGCAAGAATCCTAAGTAAAATTATAACATATCAGATCCACTGCTAAATTAAAAGCAAAACATACCATGATGAAATATTTTGCTTCAAGAATTCAAGTCTAGATCAATATATTATCTTCTCTGTAGATGCCAAAATGCATTTGAAAAAAATTAAGTACCTATTTAAAATAATAATTCTTAGCAAAACAAAGATGCTCCCTTACTTGAGTATCTATATAATAGCAGTAACCAATATCACACTTCATTATGGAACAATAAAGCCATTTCTGTTTAAGTGAGCAGAAAGACATCTGCCAATATTATTATTGAACATTTTTCTAGAAGTTCCAAACAATGCAATAAGGCAGGAAAACAATTAAATTTAAAAATATTGATAACTTGGAATTAATATTCTCTTTTATTGAAGACTGCAATATTATGTACCTGAATAAAAAGCAAATGAAATAATAAATTTCATTGAAGAAATGTTAAATAGTAATAGTGCTCAGCCTTATTGGATATTTGGGTATTTATAAAATATACATTAGAGACTCCCCTGGTGGTCCATTGGTTGAGAATCTACCTGCCAATGCAGGGGATGCAGGTTTGATCCCTGGTCTGAGAAGGTTTCATATGCCATGGGGCAACTAAGCCTGTGAGCCTCAACTACTGAGACTGAGAGCTGCAATTACTGAAGTCTGCATGCTTAGAGCCCATACTCTGCAATAAAACAAGCCACCACAACGAGAAGCCTACGCACTACAACAAAGAGTAGCCCGTGCTCTCTGCAACTAGAGAAAGCCTACATGCAGCATTGAAGACCCAGTGCAATCAATAAATTAATTAATTAAAAATATATTAAAAATTAGAAAGCATAATGAGAAACAAGATTGTCTTAACTACAGCAAAACTTGAATTATAGTAATTTTTAGCAAAAAGACACACAGCATCTATAAGAAAAGTACTACATTTTGCTGGGGACTATTAAAGACTACTTAATGAAATGGAGAAAAATGCGATATTTGTAAATTACATGGTATATGAGGCAAAGATTTCTACTCTTCCATATTAATATTTAGAGCTATATCTTTCAGCTGGATGAATCACAAGCTGGAGTCAAGATTGCCGGAGAAATATCAATAATCTCACATATGCAGATGCACCACCCTTAAGGCAGAAAGCAAAGAGGAATTAAAGAGCCTCTTGTTGAAGGTAAAAGAGGAAGAGTGGAAAAAGCTGGCTTAAAACTCAACATTCAAAATACAAAGATTATGGCCTCTGGTCTCATCACTTCATGGCAAATAGATGGGAAAACAATGGAAACAGCAACACACTTTATTTTCTTGGGCTCCAAAATGACTGTGGATGGTGACTGCAGCTATGAAATTAAAAGATGCTCCTTGAAAGAAAAACTGTGACAAACCTAAACAGCCTGTTAAAAAGCAGAGACATTACTTTGCCAACAAAAGTCCCTCCAGTCAAAGCTATGTTTTTTCCAGTAGTCATGTATGGACGTGAGAGCTGGACAACAGAAAAGCCTGAGTGACAAAGAATTGATTCCTTCAAACTGTCACGCTGGAGAAGTCCCAAGTCCCTTGGACAGCAAGGAGATAAAACCAGTCAATCCTAAAGGAAATCAACCCTGAACGTTCATAGGAAGGACTGATGCCGAAGCTGAAGCTCCAAAACTTTGGCCACCTGATGTGGAAAAATGATGCATTAGAAAAGACCCTGATGCTAGGAAAGAAGGAAGACAGGAAGAGAAGGGGATGACAAAGGATGAGATGATTGGATGGTATCACCAACTCAATGGACATGAGTTTGAGGAAACTCTGGGAGATGGTGAAGGACAGGGATGCCTGGCGTGCTGCAGTTCATGGGGTCACAAGCGGTTGGACACAATTGTGCGACTGAACAACAACAGCAGAGCTATATCAATAAAATTGCCAGTATTTTGGAACTTTACAAAATAATCTCATAATTCAACTGGAAAAATATATAGGGGAAAATAGTTATGAAAATTTTGAAAGTGAATAAGGATTGATGACCCATGATACACAACATTAAAATGTGTAATGAGGCTGTGATAATTAAGATAGTGCTGTCCTGGAATAAGAGCTAGCAGACTAATGAAGCATCTCAGATGTCCAGAAACAGATATGTATATATGCGTATGTATAGACACACACACACACACGTGTGTGTGTGTGTGTGTGTGTGTGTGTGTATTGATCTAGTTTAAAGGAAGCAAGGGAAATAAGAGGGAAATGGGTAGCTTATCCCCACTATTCCCAATCATAAGCAACCATTTTATTGTGGTCAATGCAGATACTTTAGTTATGTATGTATATAATACAATAGGTATTATATTATCCATCCTAATTCTTGCTTTGCTTGCTGATCTTAAAATTTATGAAAGCCTGTATGTGAAATTCTATTAGTCCATTACCTGAGACATAAGCACTCCATGGTGTGCACCCAACACATTTTGGCTATTGACTTTCTCAGTAATAGGCTCCCAGATTGCCTTGATGTTTTGCCACCAGTCAACTTCTGGCAGAGTCCAGTGACATTAGTCAACTGAGCTGGGAGATTTGAAATCAGTTAGAATGGCTGATCTTGACTCTTGTTACTGTTGAGGACTTGCATCTTCTCTTGGTCATGAGTATTCCCTTTTTCTAGTGTAAGAATATTCCCCTTGGCAAAGATGCATGTGCCATGTTTGGAAACTGGGCCATACTTGGTGGCAGTTGTGTTGTCTTCATGGCTTGGCTCTGTGGGCCATTTGTGATCAGCATCCACACATCCACTTTTACACACAGGAAAGCAAGGTATATTTTAGAAAACAATGTGTATTTTAGGATCAGTTCAATCAGGATTGGAATCTCATCTCTGCAACCCAATATCTTTAACCAAAGCATGCAGCCTTCCTATGCTTCATCAGTTTTTACATCTAAGTTTTTACATCAGTGAAATGCTAATAACAATACCTTGTTCATTAGGGCATAGTGAGGCATAAATGAGATAGCATATGGCAAGCCTACTTACTGTTCTTTGAAGACATCAGGCTGTTTTTGAACACATCAGACCATAGCTCCAGTGGCATTTGCCTACAAGACTCCCATCCGGGTCATTTCCTTACCTCCTTCAAGTATTTGCTCAAATCCCATCTTCTTAATGAGTTCTGTCCTGTCACCATAATTAAAATTGTGAACTACTCTTCTACTCTCCAATTTTTCCTTTTTCCACAGCACTTTTATCTTCAAAAACATTAGAAAATTTAAGTTTATGTTTACTGTTACTTGTCTGTCTTCCTTTCCTAGGTCCTACTGAAGATCCAGATCTGTATTTTGTCTGCTGATGGATCCTAAGCACTTGAAACAGTGCCTGTTTCCAGATGCTTGAAGTTCCTACTAAGTAAACATTTGTTGAATGAATAGTTACAGTTAGCACTGTTAAAATCAGAGTAGTCCTGAGTTCCATTTTTCACAATGCCAGAATGGATGCTTGAGAAAGTCAGTCTTTGGAGAAGACAAATACCAGGCTGAAGTCTGGGTGGGGTTGAGAACTTATTCTCAATCACTGTGTAAGAGACCAGAGGTCCTTGGGGGATTTAGTCAGGCAGAGTCACCCTTGTATGGAGTTCAGTTCAGTTCAGTCACTCAGTCATGTCCTACTCTTTGCGACCCCATGAACTGCAGCACGCCAGGCTCCCTGTCCATCACCAACTCCCAGAGTCCACCCAAACCCATGTCCATTGAGTCGGTGATGCCATCCAACCATCTCATCCTCTTTCGTCCCCTTCTTCTCCTGCCCTCAATCCTTCCCAGCATCAGGGTCTTTTCAAATGAGTCAGCTCTTCGTATCAGGTGGCCAAAGTATTAGAGTATTCAGCATCAGTCCTTCCAATGAATATTCAGGACTGATCTCCTTTAGGATGGACTGGTTGGATCTCCTTGCAGTCCAAGGGACTCTTGTATGGAGTAAATACTTCATAAAGACCTACTGGCTGGATGTGGAGATGGCATGCATTAATATGCAAAGCTTTGAACAAGGAGACATACGTTTATGCCTTAAGCATGAAGAGCTTATACCTTAAGCTCCATGACCAAATGAGAAATATCCTTTCTTGTCCACCAGCCCAACAACTTGGAAAAGAGCTCAACTTTTGTCTAAAAGTCAGCCTGGAAGCTGATCTTTCTGTTAGCTGAAATGAAAATGGAGAGCTCATTAGAAAGAGTTTTCAGGATCCCACATGAGCAAAGGAGGAACACCATCCCTGTTCTACAGACCAGTGAAATGACATTCATCCTCCCCCAGTATCAGAAGAAGGCTGGTGCAGCTGCAGGTCACTGATGACTTGGTGATCAGCTCCACTCAGAAAACTACTAGGAAAGAGAGGTCCCAGGTGAGGGCAGATGCTGGTGTCTCTAGGGTCCATGGAATCTGTGGGCTGTTTGAAAGCAGCAAGGAGTGTATGAGTGGAGGGACACACCCACTCCCACATTTCTCTTCTCTCTTAGTTGCCTTCTGCTCCTCCTCTGCCACTATCAACTCTCTTCCTTTCTTCCCACCCCCCTTCACTGCTCTCCTCCTTTCCTTCCTCTGCTGTGGTTCCTCTGCTCTAGAGCAGTGGAAGCCTGAAAAACACAGGTGGCGGGGCCTATCCCTCAGAGCTTCTGATCCATTGCTGCTGGGCTTTAGCAGGAGAGCTTGTAGTTCTAACAAGTGTCCAGCTGATTGCTGCAGCTACCAGTCTGGGGTCCACACTTTGAGAAGCCTGCTTTACTGCCTGCTCCCTCTTTACTCAACTTCTTAGTATGTTTATCTACTTCTGTCTCCATCTCCTCTCTCTCACTGTCTTGGTCTCTCCTCTGTGTGTGTGCTCAGTCACTCAGTCATGTCCTGCTTGTAGCAACTCCACGGATTTTAGCCTATCAGACTCCTCTGTCTGTGGAATTTTCCAGGTAGCAATACTGGAGTGGGTGGCCATTTCCTCCTCCAGGGGATTGGACTCATGTCTCCTGCATTGGCAAGCAGATTCTTTACCACTGCGCCACCTGGGAATCCCAGTCTCTCCTCTATGTCCTCGCTAATTTCTGTGTGCTGCTCTGAGGTCACCGGTTCTTCCTTTGGTAACTTAGAATTGTGAACAGGTAGAGAAGGAAACCCCAGGTCCCACTGCCCAGCACCCTGAACCCAGGCTGGACTTCTGTCTTTCCTTTTCTCCCTGATGCTCTTCATAAGCCCTTGCGCCAAAGCCTCTCTGTGAGGGACAGTGACACCCTGCAGGCCCAGGTGGAAACTAAAGCTCAGGTCCTTCCATATGGCAGACCTGTGCCTTTGTTCCTTTCTCCCACAGAGAATGCCTGGGAATCTTCAAAGAGCTCAGAAGTGAGGGAAGAGATGAGAGAAAGTGAATCCGTTAAAAGGCGTAAAAGTTGACAGTTTCAAAAATAATGATCTGGGTTTCCTCTTATTTAAAGCTACCCAGATGCCCTGCTGCTTCCATTGCTGTTGCAACTGACACTCAGCTACGTTTGGAATTAAAAATACATAAGCGCTTTTTGAAAGAGCTGCTAATTTGAAGGTCATTAGCAGCCAAAAACATATTTCTTTTATTTATTAGAAAAGGCATGTAATAAAGCTATTAATATTTACTCTCCTCCTGAGCTCTGGCACGCTGACTCGCTCCAGCTTAAGCTGCTTGCCTCCCCTTGGCCCCCAGCAAGGGCCTTTGGTGTCCTTTGGTGGCCTTTGCGTCCTCACACCTGTCCTGTATCTTACAGCTGCCTCGTGGCCTCCAGGACCCAGAAGAGCCTGTGACTCACAGCTGACTGGGATGGATGTAAATTGCCATTAGAGTTGGTGAAATGGCCCCATCTTCCAGGACGAGGACACTTGCGGGCAGCTGTTAAGCGCTGATGGGTTCAGAGGCACTTGCCTCGGTAATGAGGGTATTTGGGATAATTTCCCCTGTAAGCTGCAGCTTGTGTCCTCACTAGCCCTGGCCTGTGTCACAGCAGCCAGGCAAGCAGTCTCCCCTGGGGCCTGCTGTGATGGCCAACAATCAGGCTACCACTTGGCCCATCATCCTTGCATGTCTGCAGGGAGCATTGCACACCTTGCTCAGCCCCCCAGGCTGGGGTGACCCCGACTTCACACTACTGTCACTCACTGCACCCTGGACTCTTTCTTTGTGTGTGCACATCACTCTCTTGTGTTTCTCTGTCCCCTGTGGCTTCCGAAGAGCTGGTCCCACCCCATAGCCCCACCTCCCAACTTCCTCTCCTCAGCTGTTTTATGAGGGAAATTACTAGAAGACCAGTCTGTCAGCAGCTTCTCTGCAAATCCTGCTTGCAAAAGGAGGAGGGGATGAGGAGAGAAGCGGGGGGGTGAGGGAGGCAATGAGGGTGGGGGTTGTGGTTGCCATAGAAATAGAGAAATGCAACTGACAACTGAGAAGCTCTGCGGAGCAAAGGAGAAGGAGGGGAGGGTGACGAGGGCGAGAGGAGCTGTTGATCGATGGGCAGTTGCATAATATGTGTTTGGAGGAAGGAAGATGTGGAGAGAGGTCTCCACCTAAGAGTACAGATCCTGCCAGAGGGCAGGGATGACTACAGAATGTAGTCACCAGGCCTAGAGTGAGAGAAGCAAGTAACACAGGGTTTGCAGAAATGCACCAATGCCATGGGTACCAGCCGGATGCCCTCCATGCCAATTGTGGGACTAGCCACCAGCCTTCTGGTGTGGGTGAGGTGGAGTCTCATGTCGGCCAGGGGACCTTGGGATTCTGGCTAAAAACCTGATGTGTGACCAAAGGAGACGCAATTGTGCACTCTGCTTTCACTTCTTTTCCCTGAGATTTATTCCTTCATTATATTAAAAAAAAAAAAAAGCCATTTTGAGCTTACTTAACCAATTTTCTCTCATTGCTTTGATTCCTTCTAATTACTATATGTATGAAGCAACCGGTTATGCTGGCAGCTATGTGCAGGCTGGGAAAGGGACACATTCCCCGTGGCATATGAAGAGTATAGGTCTCAGCGAGGCTTTAGGAATACTCTTGGGGCTTCAGAGGCTGCAGGAGTGGGCCGATGGCTCTGAGAGCCAGGGCCAGGAGCACACAGCATCTGGGTCATCAGGACCACTTCCATCGCTGCCAATGACAGGGGACCTTACCTGGGAGAGTGCAGACTGCTGGGGGCCAAACTTCTCTAGCTGGCCTGTCTCTGGAGCATGTCTGCTGCTTCCTGCATGTCCGGAAATGGCCACCTTGTCTCCTGCCAGATCCCTCATCCAGAAGGCCAGACCTTCTGAAATCAGCCTCCTCTGCCTCCTTCAGGACTCCTCCCCTTATGACAGCACCTCTCACATCATTTTTCTCCACTCCCCAATTAGACTGTTTAGTGCCATTGGAGCAAAGAGTGTGCCTGTGTTTACAGGGATTCAGTAAAGACATGTGAGTCAATGAATTCATGAATACATAAATAACTTTGATTTAACCTCTTCAAGACCCTTTTTGAGTCTTAAGTGCACCACTCTCAAGTCACCTGCTTGGATGTCTCTGTTTTCCCCTGTCCCTCTATTGGTTGCCTGGAGAAGGCCTCATTCTTTTCCTTAATCCCTAAGGAGACAGATTCCCTGGGATGAACTCTTCCCTTTCCTGATGCTTTAGTCCAAGACCAGGATCATTTTAACACTGACCAAGAGCATCTACTTTTCACCGTTCACAGCAATGTTCTGAGAAATGTGCTTTGTTTCCACCTTTCTATATGATGGATGCTAATAAGCAGGGTGAGAGTCCAGTAAGAATCTCCTGAAATGGGCTTTCCAGGATGACTGTAAGAGACCACTAATCAGAGTCCCAGGATCAGGATGTAGCTGGGGAGACTTTTGTAAGTATTTTGGATTCCTGTACTTTACCATAGCCTCCCTGACTCCAGTCACTGCCTTTCCATCCACCTGAGGCAGGTTGCATCCAGGTTGGCCTGACTCCAGAGCGAGAGTTCTTAACCACTAGTTAGACCAGGCTCAGCAAACTAATACCTGAGTACCTTATGCAGTCCTCCACCTGCTTTTTTTCAATTTTTGCAAATAAAGTTTTATTGGGACACAGTCATACCCACTCATCTAAATATAATTTATGACGACTTTCATGCTACAATGGCAGAGCTGAATAGTTGTAGCAGATACCATATGGCTCACAAGTCTAAAATATTTTTTTCTCAAGCCTTTTACAGAAAAATGCTACTATCTCCTGGATTACATCTACTGCAGTAGATTGTAGAAGAGATGCTGAATAGTCCTGCTCTCTGGTTATCCACAGGACTCAGAACCACAAACAGTTAACTAAATCTCAGCACCATATGACAGTTTGCAAATAAGACCAAAGGAATGATGTTCACTCAGATGAAATCAGCTGTACAGTTATGCCCCCTGGGCCAGACAAGTTAATGCTTGGCAAACTGCCCTTTCTGTGAAACATCCCAGCAGGCGCTGAGCCCCACGGTGGGAAAAAAACAATAAAAAAATTGTTAATTGTTAAATTGAATGTCAGAGAGAATATCTTTCAAAGTCACAGTCGGCAGTTTGCATTTGGAAAATATTAGATGTGAGTAAGGCTGGAGGTCACCAATGAGGCAGAGAGGCCCTTCCCCAACTGGGCAAAGTGGATGCAAGGCTGGGTGCCATCTGCTCTGTTCTGCAGGGGGACCCGTCACCAGGTGCCCTGCTCAGCTGCTGTGTTTCCCTTCAGAGAAAGCACAAATAAAAGCATGTGAGCAGGGCAGTGTAAACACGGTTCTAAAGAGTTGTAGTAAACGTGGCCCAACTTTGCACCTGCGGTGAAGTCACTTCAAGAAGAATCAGTGTAATCAATGAGTATTGTTAGTCTTTTGGTTTTCTCGGTTGGAAGCAACTGATGTCAGAGGTGCATGGATTCAATTATTAGTTCATTTATTCAACAGATTTACTGTGTGAGGACTCTGCCCCAGGCGTGCAGGTTCAGCCATGAATAAGACATGCTCCCCAGTTTGGCAAAGCTCTCAGTCTGGGAATGTGGGATACAGATTCATCAACAGACCATTATAATACAGAGAGTGAGCATTTTGATGGTGAGAAGCACAGGGAACTGAGGGGCCCCAGAAGAAAAGCAACTGACCAGGTGGGAAGCCTCTGGGATGCCTTCAAGAGGAGCTGAGACTCAAAGCATGGCCAGGAAGCAGCCAGGTGAGAGGACGTGGGCCAGAGCATTGTTCCAATTTGGAATCCCAGGACAGACAGCAAGGCCATGGGTATCAGGGAAAGGGTCATGGGAGATCAGAGCAGGGGGTTGGAAAATGTGAAAAAATATGAGGAAGATTCATAGGTTTCCAAACTTCCATTTTCCAAGTCCCTCCTTTAAGCACTTTGCCTTGTGTGCTTGCTTGCCAAGTCACTTCAGTCGTGTCTGACTCTTTGCAACACTATGGACTGTAGCCAGCCAAGCTCCTCTGTCCATGGGATTCTCTAGGCAAGAGTACTGGAGTGGGTTGCCACGCCCTCCTCCAAGTGATTTTCCCAACCCAGGGATCGAACGAACCCTCATCTGTTATGTCTAGCTGCATTGGCAGGCAGGTTCTTTACCACTAGCGCCACCTGGGAAGCCTAAGCACTTTGCTATATCCACATATTAATTACACTGTCATTTAGTTACTCTTACTGAAGGCAATGGCACCCCACTCCAGTACTCTTGCCTGGAAAATCCCATGGACAGAGGAGCCTGGTAGGCTGCAGTCCATGGGGTCGCTAAGAGTCGGACACGACTCAGCGACTTCACTTTCACTTTTCACTTTCATGCATTGGAGAAGGAAATGGCAACCCACTCCAGTGTTCTTGCCTGGAGAATCCCAGGGACGGCAGAGCCTGGTGGGCTGCCATCTATGGGATTGCACAGAGTCGGACACGACTGAAGTGACTTAGCAGCAGTAGCAGCAGCAGCAGCACTCCTTAAAACCAAGGCACAGTTTTACTTAAATAAATTTATTTTAAAAGGAAATTTGATGGTATCTGTGAAATAATATAGTATGTATTTTATGCACTGCGTATTTTTTCTCTAGTATACACTAAAATAAATGTATGACAATTATGATTTTAAACAATTTAGAAACGTAAGTTCTTGCCAATTGATGCATTCATGGAAACCCAGCAGGTTGACCCACTAGACTGCATTTCAGTTACAAGAAAATCTCTGAACAGTTACTAGCTGAAGAAAGCCTCTCATATGGACCAATAGGCCCAGAAACTGGGTTTTGATCCAATGAAGAGATTTGGTTTAGCACTAGGAAGGACGAGAGCAGGCAACGTGCCTAGGCAACATATTGAAGGCATTTCCAGAATCCAAGCCTTGGTCCAGGATGACAGGCAGCCTGGGAACCCACTCAGGAGCAAGGCAAAGTTCAGTTCCAACCTCAGCAAACATGCGAGGTGAAGGGCAGAAATGATTAAGATGACAGATACAAGCAACTATGAAGTTCACACAAACCCCACATCCACAGAGGTTAAGGATTGACCTTATCAGAGGCAAGAAGGCTTTTTACAGCAAACCTCAGGCACTGATTTGATTTCTATTTTTAGATCATGTTTCCAAATCTCTAGGAGCAAAACAGATCCAGGCAACATTTATGGAACACTCACTAAAAGCCAGAAATTAGACTGTGTGAATAATGGGGGCTTATTTCTTCCTCACAGAAACCTCGTGAAGTAGAGAATATGATCCCCATTTTACAGACACAAAGCCTCCATGTGTAAATAAGTTACCCATGCTGAGTGACAGGACTGGGACATCCAGTAAGGAATTCCGGGAGGACTCCTCACCGAGGATGTCAGTGTGCTTGTGAGTCAGAGAACAACCTTCAGAAAAACAGCCTGTGTTGAAATCCTGGCTCTTCACTGTCATCTAGAACAAGTTGTTTGAACTTGAGCCTCACTACTTAATTCATTTTCAAAATACATATAATAATACCAGTTGAATAAATACTTGGTGTGCATGATTCATAGCAAGTGCTCAAAAAAAAAAAGTAGCAATAGTAGTAATTGCCATTACCAATTATATAATTTAATTTGTGATTATTATTTTTAAGAACTTCTCAAGTGGCCATAATTCCGGCTTCACCCTAGGAATACCTCCTCTAATTAGCTGATAGAAAGACTCACTTTAAATTCTAAATGAAGGATACTCTCTGCTTTTACACAGACTGAAACATGATACAGGAGCCCTAATCTGCTTATCTGCCTCTGAAAATCTCCTGGCTGTGGTCAGCGATTCTGGAGGTGTCTGTGGTCACATTGGAAGCCCAGCTGGAAAGCCAAACCCCACCGACCATGTGATGAGATTGAGAAGAGCGCAGAAGGTGAGCTGGAGTTCTGCTAGAACTCCTGTCTGAGGTGGGGCCTGGTGGGCTCACAGCCTGCGGGGTGGGGGGTGGGGCGGAAGGGATCCTAAGACAGGGACAGCCTTGAGTGCAGAGACAGAGGTGGAAAGGGCACAGCGGGGAGCAGACATGTGGTGAGAAGTTTTGCTGGAGACACGGGCATGGGCCTTCCCTTCATGGTCAGGAATTTGGACTTTATCCCTTTAGGGGGCCGGTAGTTCTGAGTGTGAGAGGGTCCTGAGTGTGTGAGGTTCCACTTGAGTTCCTCACCAGCGCCTCTCACTGACCATTCATCCATTTCATCACAAATGTCTGCCTTGTCTCTCCAATTGTTTCAAGTTGGCGGAGTAGAAGGACATGCACTCATCTTTTCCTGTAGAAACACCAAAATTGCAACTAGCTGCTGAACAACCATCGACAGGAGAAAGTTGGAACCCACCAAAAAAAGATACCCCATGACCAAGGGCAAAAGAGAAGCTGCAACAAGATGGTAGGAGGGGAGCGATCATGTTTAAATTAAAACCTCATACCCGCCAGAGACAGTTGGAGGGCTCAAATAAACCCTTGTGCACACCAGGACCAAGGGAAAGGAACAGTGACCCCACAAGAGACTGAGCCAGACCTGCCTTTGAGTGTTTGAGGGTATAGGCCTTGTCTCTAGCACCATGGATTCAATTGTGACTCTGGTGCTACAGAAACCATGTGACTAGATTGGGAGGAGATGAGAAGGGGAGCTCAAGTTCTGCTAGAACTCCTGTCATTCCTCATTTCATTCGCCCTCCAAACTGAATTAGAGCAGCTGCATTTTCAGCCACAACACCCATCCAGCAGCACTCCCTGCCTTCTTGGGGCCTGACCCTTTCCATGCATCTCCCTGTCTTCTCTCCTCATGGATTCCTTTTCATCAGCCCTTAAATATGCTCAAGTTTTTCCCACTAAAAAATAACAAGCAAAGGGAGCTTCATCCAGCTACTTCTTTCTTTTTCTTCTTCCCTTCAAAGTCAAGTTTTTTGAAAGGTTGTGATGGCCTCTCTGTCTTCAGTTCAGCCAGTGTTTTCTGTCACTGCCTCTGCTGAAACCACCCAACCAAGATCACCCATGGCCTCCTGCAGCTAAACCCACAACCAGTTTTCAATCCTTGCCTTATATTAGCCCTTCTTGGCAGCACTGGGCCCTGGAGCTGCTGTTCTCTCCCTAAAAGGCTTTCCTTTGGCTCCACAGACATAGCACACTCTGGCTTTTCCTCATTCCCTGCAGTGGCTTCATCCTGATCCCCTGAGCCTCCATTTGCCAGGGCATCTTTTAAATATGGCTGTTTTCAGTGCGTCCACTTCTCGCTCCACCTTCACATTCTCATGCAGGAGACTCTTCCACTCCCATGGTTTTGCTGATCATCTAGAAAAAGGGTGGCCCCCAAATCTATATAATCTACCCAAGTCTCTTTGCTGAATTATGAACCCTGTGTCTAGTGGCCCATCAGCAACTCAAATTCAATTGTTACCCAGTCTCATATCTTCCTCCTTTCATATCTTTTATTTCCGTGAATGGTATCAAAACCCACTCAGGTGTCCAAGCCACAAACTTGGGGTGTTCTCCTCAACTCATCCCTTCCTCATCCCTGACAGCCAATCTACCTCTACCTTCTGCTGGTCTTACCTCCTTCAAATTCCTTGAATTGGTCCACTTTACTTCATCCCCAATGGTACTTCATACCCCCACCCAGACCACCATCAGCTCCTGCCTGCATTATTGCACCAGCCCTAACCAGGGTCCCAGAATTGAATCTAGTTCCTCCACTACATTTTCCATTTTGTGCCCAGAGTGATTTATAGAAAATATAATTCCCTTGCTTCAGTTCACTTTCCACCATTCGCACTTAGTATAGTACCCAGATTCCTTATGCCACATAAGACCCTTCATGATCTAGCCCCTGCCTACCTGTCCAGGCGTCCACATCCAAAATCTTATCCTCCAGCCTTGTTGAACAGCTTGTGATCCCACAAACATGACACCTACCCTATGGCTTTCAAACTTTCATCCATGCTGCTACCTCCTCTTGCAAGGCAAGTTTCATCACTGACATCTCCCCCTTCCCAATTTGATAAGTCCTTTCAGACCTCAGTGAACCCCCTCACCAATGCTTTTTTTGACCCTCTGGGATAATGGCAGTGCCTTTCTCTGGGCTCCCACAGCCATGTTTGTTTATTTCCCCACTAAAGTTATTTACGAAATTGAGTTCAGCTACCAAAGATGGTAGCTGGGAATTGGCATCATAATCTGAGTCAGAAAACCAGTTCCAGAGCTACATTAATTCATATTGTTGTTGCCAATATGAATTTAAAGATCAGAAAAGGAAACTGAAGTCTCATTGGAGTGAAGAGAACCTCTCTCTTTTAGGAGAATGGCATAGCATGGGCTCAGCCTCTCAGTAGCGTGTAAGTGGCTTATTTGCCCATCATTTTGTTTTCTGATTTCAGCTTTTCCTGTTGAATGCATGGCTACAGGAAATCTTGTAGTGGCTTTAGAAAGGTAAAACAACTCTTAGAAGAAATCCATAGTGTACAAGGGGTGGCAAAGATGCAAGTAAACTTTCCTTGCTCAGGGAAGTCCTGCCCATCCTTTCTACCAAATTTGACATTGTCCTAAAGGGACAGAGACTTGGTTCTGCTTTCAGGAGGATGACCATTCACCGTGTTCCATTGCCCTTCCAATTTGTCTTTACTGTTCCAGGGATGGTGCCGCTTTCATCTCTGCATCTGAGGAACTTCGTACAGTGACTGACACTCGGTGGGAGGCTGCTCTCCCAGATTGGTACTCTGGGGAAGTTCATGACATCGTATCAAAGATGCAGGGTTGAAAGGGGGTGTGTTAAACTTCACACAACTAAAATTAGAATAGCCTACAATTGATTGCAGTTAAGAGTAAGTTAGAAAGATTCCAACTGAATACCTAGCAATTTATTTCTTTAAAAGCATGTTGTTTAAGGTCATGGGCTTCTATAAGTGATGTAGTACATATTAGACTTTCTCAGCTCAAACTGATTGAAGTCACCCAATATGTGTGGTGCACCTTCCTGTGGCAGGCAGTGTGCTGGCTACAGAGAGATGAATAGGATGTGCTTCTGTGTCCACTCTCATTTTGGGGATCACTGGAAGGTTCTATCTGGGGACATTTGTGTGCCAGCCATGACTCCTGGTAACATGGGGCCCATCAAGGGCTTGTGATAACATGATCAACCCAAGAGGGATGCAAATGTGTTGGGAAAGGAGAGGAAGCATTGTTTTTTCTCTCAGGTGAGTGATACAAGTCTATCTGCCGCTGCCCAGGTGTTGTCCAGCCCACCCACCTTGAGGTCTGCAGAATGTGTTGCCCCAACCACTCCCACTCCCAGGCCTGATGCTCTCTGAGAAGGACTGAGAGTTTGTTCTTAGACCTCCGTGCTCCTCCCGTTCTGTTCTCTATCAGAAACTGCTAATCTCAAGAGACGTTTGGTGGTGAATAACTCAACATTTGATCTCAATCAACTTGAATGACTTCCTTCCTTTGATAACCTTTCTGTAACCAGTGACTCCCCTGTACCACCACCAGCCCCTAGCCCTATTGGTATTTTGGACAATATAAATGTCTGGGTCCTTTTGAAAATGACCCTGTGACTTCTTTATGAACTTCAAGGTGTGGCAATGAACACAGGGTTCACTCTGACAGGGATCTTCTTTGAGCCTTCTTGGTGGCAGCAAACCCTGGATTATACCTGGATGATACCTGTCTACTACTGGTACCCCATCATGCTATGCTTGATGTGAAAGTTTATTCACTTTCACAGTAGGAATTAATCATGCTTAGCCAGTTGGTGCCCGAGCCATTATTATTACAGAAATGATAATGAAGTTCCCAGGCCAGCCCATAAACGCCTCAGGAACGAAACATAGCGTTAGCAGCTTTGTTACCTGATGCTTTATAGATTCTCACCCTCCTGCCTGTCTCCCCTTCCTGCTCTGCCCATGCCCCTTGATATTTCTGGAGTCCTAGTCCTCAGTGCTCACTGGTTTCTATTCTCTTCACAAATGGATGATCAAAGGTAAGCTCTAATCCTCATTGGATTTAAATTATCCTAAGGGTCCTTAGTGCACTTCCCTGGTGGCTCAGTCAGTAAAGAATCTGCCTGCAATGCAGGAGACATGGGTTTGATCCTTGAGTCAGGGAGATCCCTGGAGAAGAGAATGGCATGGCAACCCACTCCAGTATTCTTGCCTGGAGAATTCCATGGACAGAGGAGCCTGGCAGGCTACAGTCCATGGGGTTACAAAGAGTCAGACACAACTGAGCAACTACTATTACTACTATTAGGGGTTCTTGGTGTGAGCCCAGTGAACTGGTTCTACAATTAACTTGGTGGGGGGTGGGTACACAGAGGTAGAAGGAGGTGTATGATCTCAGTAGTATGTGTACCTGTTCAACATCTAAGAACTTCAGTGATTTTTCAGTTGATGCAATAAGTACGTGTCTGTAGATTTATCTATTCTATCCTTCATTCCTGTCTTTGAGTATTGGAGAGGGGCAAGCAGAGGACAGAGGGAGGTGAGTCATAATCTTCAAGGCTTTCCCACAAATCACTTCCATTCCAATAACTCCTGATCCAGGAACATGGATTAACCATCTCTCGCCTGCCTCCCATGTCACCCCCACCCCTGTGACTCTTGGTGATTCAGGTGGCTCCCCTGGGAGCTACACCCTAGGCTGAACAGCACAGCTGTAGATTTCATTTCTTTAAGCTGGTTCTTAGGGCCGCAGGCCACTGACTACTGTGCAAAGTGTGTTTTTAAGGAAGGATCTGAATTAGAATTAATTCTCCTCCATAGGGTGAGGCAGCCTAGCTGAAATTCATAAGACTGGGGTCTTGCTGCCACTAGCCTTCTCCCCAGGGACCCTTTCGACAGTGTGAGTAGAGTCATCTAGTGCCAGTGGGCACAGATGCCTCGTGCAGGAGACCAGCCTCTCCCATCCCTCACGCCCAAGAGCAAGAGGCTTCATTCCCCTCTTTCTGAGTAACTCAAGAACCTCGATGTCTATCAACCCTCGAGTCAAGGGCTTTACATCTACTGTCACTAATTGTTAGGAAGGCAGGTTATTGCAGGAGTTCTCATAGTGCGGTCCCCAAACCAACGGCATCAGCACAACCTGGCAACTTATGAGAAGTGCACATTCTTGGGTTCCCCTCCTGAGATCTGCTGAATCAGAAAACTTGGAGGTGGGGCCCAGAGATGTGTGTTTTATTGACTACACCCTCCAGGTGATGCTGGTGCAGGCTCAGGTGTAAGTCCTGCTGGGATGGCAGGTGAGAGTGTGGAGTCAGAGCCTGAGCCACAGCCTGACTCCACCATTCTGTGATCTAGGTAAGGTCTCTGTCTTTCAGTTTCCTCACCTGACATGGGGGGGCAGTAAGGCATCTGCTAAAGGTTAATACAGGTAAAGCACTTAGAAACATGCCTGGCATGGAGAGCCTGCCCCAGAGTGTTAGCCAGGCTTCCTCCAAGGTATTAATAGTTATCACCAGCTGACTATTCACTTGAGGAGACTGAGGTCAGAGAGGTTAGTGACCTGCCCCATGCTCAGAGGGAGGGCACGGGGTCTCACTCAGCAGAGACACTCTGCATCATTGTAGATAGTTGTGCTGGGCATCTACAAGGAAGGGCTGTGTTCAGGCTTGGCCACGCCCCTCCTACTGGGATCTAGGCAGAGTGTGCCTGAGCCTTGACTCTGTTGACACTTCATGTTTTCCCCTTGGGTATGTTGGATTCTTTCTCTCTTTAGTGGGATCTTATAGACACACCTAACCAAAGGGCTTGCTGTGACCTTCACCTTGACCATGCTTTTTTCACAGCCAGGAGGTGGAGGTGGACTGGCCTTGGTGGAGTCACAGTGAGGATGTTGGGTTCAGGAGGCTGCTTGAGAAATGTGGTGACAAATTAGAATTCATTCCTGTGGAAAACTGAGAATAGATTAGCCAAATTGCCTAGGCTTATGAGACATGGCATGGATTGAGGTCTTTGGGGATAATTCACAAATTATGCATGGAATTGGTGAGCTAGTAATGAGGGAGGTTCTCTCCTCTACCTGCTGTATGGCTGGATGGGGCCCTTTGCAGCCATATGCCAGTCTGCTGAGACAGTTTGGACTGTATTCTCCCAGTAGCCCGTGAAGCAAAGGATGGGGCTTTCAGATAGGACCCCCCTGCATCAGAGCCATAGCCCCAGGCCCATGAGCCTCTCTGAAGGGACTTCAAGAAGGTAAGTGTCTCTCCAGGTAAAGTTCCCTGAGAATAAGTAAAAAGGCTAATCTCACCTTAAATATGTTTGAAATTACCTAAGTGGGAAACCAAGCTTCTTTCACTGCCTCACCGCCCCCCAAGCCACCAACTGCATGTTCACAGACCCCACAAGGAAGCGCCTGGATTAGTCTTCAGTGGCTTTCACAAAATTCGCTTGGATGTGAAATTCTCAAATGCAGTGTGTAAACTGAGCTGAGGGCAGAGTCTGTGTTGCTGGTGATTGTTTATGTTAATTTGCCAGTGACTTCTTGTGATGTATATTGGAGGCTTTGGAGCCTGCTGTTTATTTGGCTCTTCTTTTGGGTCATACCAGTGAGAGTGATTCTCACACATTCTGCTTCTTGGGTGTCGTGGGGTCTGGGATATGCCCCCACCCCTTATTAGGGGAAGAAAGGGAATTATTAAGGATTCTCCCATACCATGGGGAGGGACCCGCTGGCGTCTGGGAATACACACTCTGACACCATTCTATGTAAACCCGGACATGCTTCTGCTCATTTTAATTAGACAGATAAAATTAGCAAGGAGATTAAGGTAAAAGGAGAAATTAAAAATATTTAAATGTTAGGTGGAATTTACAAAAGTGAATTGAACAATGAGGTACAGGAAAGAATGCAGAGAAACACAGACACATCTGAAACGTTCCTCGGATGCCACACAGCTCAAGCCAGTCCCCAGACGAGGGGAAGAAGAACTCTCTTCCTCACTGTCTTGAATTAGGTTCGGGGGATGTGGAAGAACATTCTCCAGAAACACCTTCCTTCTCCTTCTCTTCAGATGTCACCAAGAATAACGAATCAGTCAGTATCATTCTCGAATGGCCCACACTGCATCCAATTCAAACCACTCACCTGTTTCCTGTCTGAATTTGCATGCTTTCTGGAGATTTTTCCCCTTTTCATTTTATTTTTCTCCCTACTCTCTCTCCCCACTGAGCCAACAGGCCAATGGGGCCAATCAGAAAACCAGACCGACAACATGCTCCAGCCCCTGTGGATTTTCCAGGGGCAAAGACTTCCCAGTTCTTTCTTGTTTGCATCTGTTACGAACAAGCAGTTACTTGATAACACAGACATACATAGGCGTGCCTTTGCACACGGAAACAGGTTTGTTTTTTTTTTTTTCCAATTTGTGGTTTCTTTTTCCTTTTTGCAGAAAATGCAAACAAAAGAAAAACAAGGTTTTCAATTGAAGGTACATCTCTTCTTCAATATGAAGACATTAATTGAATTGGTTGGATCCCCCATGCAGTGGTCAGCAAGGTCCTTTGGCAACTGACAGAACATCTGGAGTCTCAGGAGCTGGGGTTTGTTTGAAGAAACTTCCCTACACAAGTCATGAGCAAAGGGAGATGGATGTGCGGGGAGGGAGAGGGCTCGTGGGGAGGAGGACAAAAGGAGAAAAGAAAAGAACGTCACTGGTGAGGAAGAAAATGGGAAATTACTTCTGTTTCTTCCCTCGACCTCCTTCCCTTTCTTCTTACCGGTGGATGACTCCAGCCCACCCAGGGTGCGAGCTGAGTTCACTCTTGGGGTCTTTGATGCTTACTGTTTTGTCTTCACTTCCACTGAACATCACCTTTATGTATTTTTATCATTACATATTTGGTTCCCCACGGCACCTTAAACGTGCATCTGTCACTGAGAAATGAAGGTTGCCTATTAGGAATAGGTCCAGCTTATTCTTCATTATGAGAATGCATTTCTCAGGTGAGAAGCCAGTCTCTCCAGAACATTCCACAGTGGTCAACCTCTGGTTCCCCTTGAGCCTAGTCCTTTTCCTTCCTCTCCTCCCCACAGAAAACAAGAGTTGTCATGCCATTGCCGTTGGTGACTGACTCATCTGGACCCTCATAGACAGAATGCTGTTCAGGATCTTCTTCTGATGACCTGCCAAGGTGACCCCTATTCTCAGGAGGTCTCTAGGAGGGAAAAAGCCACAAAGAAGGGACATTAGTGCTTTCCACTGGTCAAAACTCATCACGGAAGGTAAGCTTCTAATAATAGTGGGGTAGGCAAGAAAAGGCATTTAGAATCCAATGTGCCCAAGTTTACCAAGGCTGGCAAACACCTAACTCAATATTCCCTTTCTCAATCTCAATTTCTCCATGCAGTGGCCCCTGCTTCCAATGCCCCCTCCAGCTTAGAAGACCCTGAAAGCGCTGTACATTCTTCTTCACCTGCAGGTTCTGGAGCAGCCCTTTCATTGTGTCCATGACTCTAGGAGGACTAGAACTTTCCTCTGCTATTTTTTTTTTAACACTCCAAGCACACACTCAATGGGGCTTTGGTTATTCTGTGAGTTTTCTGCCTAAATTAGTGATTGCCCATTGTGACTGAAAAGATGTAGGGCTTGCCTGGTTTTCTGATGTTTTCCCCTGAGTTTCCATTTTCTGCTCTGTTAGAATTTTAATGTCATGAATTTTTAAGAAGGGTGATCTCAAAATAACTTTCAAATATCTGCCCAAGTAGGAATCTAAGGAAGACGTTTAGGATAGGGATTTGGACTGGATTCATCTTTGAGCTGTGAGTCTTAATATGAACAAGTTCATGGCTTATATTTGACTTTGGGAAGACCATGCATCTTCCTTTACCTAATAATATTACATTATTTGAGTGCTTCCGACGTGCCATATACTGATTCATTTATACCCATGGAAGCATTTCATAAAAACTGCCAAACCACTAAGAGTTGATGATAATAATTTACCAGCAATCATTTCTCACCTGTGTCCTATGGGTAGACAATAGACAAGTGCCTTATATATACTATTCCACTTACCTCTCACCACAAACCAACGAGGTGGGTACTATTACTATTTGCACATTTATAGACAAGGGAAGCAGGGCTCAAAGAAGTTAAGTAACATGTTCAAGATCACACAGCAGGTAAGCACTGGTGGAGCTGGGCTTCAAACTCAGGACGGCCTGGCTCTCAGCTACCCTGCATGGCTACCTCTCAGAATTCTTCTAACATCCTGACTGTATTCCCTGAAGACCCCCTGCCCCAGCAGAGCAGATGGCTCTGAGCATTGTACATGAGACTCATGAGGAGGGCCCTGTGCTGGCTTCCCGTCCACACCTGGGCCCTCCCAACCCCTCCTTTCAGCTGGTGGTCAGCCTCCCTTGGAGTGCAGCTGGCCTAGATTGTCAAATTGTCCACATCTTTTCAACAAATGCTTTTGAGAGGTGTGCTTGAATTCTGAATTCACAAATTGTCCTGCAATCTACTTTATTTAGTTACACATGTTCTTTTTCCGCCTTTTATCACTCAAGAAGCAAAGGAAATTGCTCCAATAGTGTGTGGACATTTTTTACTTTGAACTAAATCCCTTAATTTTCAGTTTCACTTTCCTTTTATTTTTCTCCTAGCCCTTTATCATGTGGCTGTTCCCAGACTGAAGGAATGACTCCACTTGATTCCTTAGGCTTGTGGAGGATCAGGTGATGCGGGTCCCCATACTCATCCCATGACAGTGGGAAATCAGACACAGTCCTGCCTTCACGGACACTCACTCCACCCCTAAACCCAGGCATCCTTTTTAGCTCTGTAAGATGGGGAAGCTGGTTTTCCACTGGGAAAAGCTTATTTTTTATTTTGGTGTCTGATAATAATTCATGATGGTAAGGGCTTTTTAAGGCATCACCAGGAATTGAACTCAAGTGTGAAAAAATGAATTCTGGTGTTTACTGGATCCAAGGCTAGAGGGACATCCAAGCCATTTCCCAGGAGAAAGTGGAGGTTCCATCATTTCTGGAGGGAATAAACCTGAGAGACATGAAGCTGGACTCTAGGAAAATTGACTGCAGACTAGGAGTCTGAGACAGAAGGCTGAGGGTCAATAAGCTGTCCCCCTGGTACCCAACTGCTAGAGTTGGAAGACCCCCACCTCTCCCCAGGGACTCAGTAACTGGCCCGCCCCAGGATGGGATCCCAGCCCAGAGCACTGTGTCTGAAACAGCACAGGTGATCAATAAGTGTTTGTCCATTACCTGGCAGATTGACCAGGGGAAATATGTGTCACAGGCCACCAACCCCAGCTGCAGCAGGGCAGCTAGCCAGGTCCCTGCTGGTGTGTGTGTGTATGCATGTGTGTTCAGAATTTGACTCTTGCCCACTGTAATCCAGAAGCAGATTAGAGTCAATGCACATTAGAATTACCTAGGGAGTTTTAACATCCAGATGCCCAGGTCTCACCATGTACCAAATCAATCAGAAGATCTGGGTGTAGGAATCAGGCATCAGTAGTTAAAAGGCTCTCAGGAGACTCAGTATACATGCAGCAAAGTACAGCCCCGTGTGTCCCCGAGTGGATAGGCGGGAACATACGGAGTCGGCAGTCAGGAAAGCAGGCTTCAGTTCCCTCTTTGTCACTCCTGACAGCCCAGTCTCCAGGCACTAATGCCATCGCCTTTCTGAATCTCTGAATGGAAAGGGTGGAACTAGATACAGAGTTCCCAAACTGTAGGTCCACAAAATCCTGCCTTCTGCAATACAGTTCCATGGTATCTAATAATTTTCCATGGGCTTCTTTATCTCAGGATTTTTCATGGCCTTTACAGTGCTAATATGTGGAGTGAATCTCCAGGAGAGTGATAAAGTACTCAGTATTTCCTAAATTTATTTGACCATGGGACCTTTTTTCCAAGGAGAACCTATTAACATTTCCCAGAACGGGTGCTGCTCAGAACATTCTTGGGGAAATGATGGACTGCATGGGTCTTTAAGACCCTTTCTGGCTCTCATCTTATTTGAATAATTTTAGTTTTTGTATTCCTCCACACTCCTGTGGGGGCTACAGTTGGAAAATAATTTGTGGGGGCTGGAGACGTCTGCTTATTTACAAGCGCTATCTGAGGAGGAAGACAGGCTCCGAGTGCATGGGCGACTGCTGCTGAATCAGTGCTTTGCCTCTTCCTGCTCTGATGTTTAAAGTGCTGGCTGGCTGTGTTCTTTCCATCTGGATGCTCTCTTTGATGGGCTGAGTTTAAAAACTTAAACAGCAGAGAGGCTCTTGGTGATTAGGCAAATGACATATGGCAGTGGCTTGGAGGAACTCTCATTTGGGACCTGGAGTAAACCTCAGCCTCCCCACCTCACCCCTCCGTCTTTCCCAGGCTCTTCCCCACCAGGCCTGGTTCTGTCCTGAGGTGGGGCTCTGAGGATGAGGCTAGACCTGCACCATGAGGGACAGCAGTGAGGGAGCCTTGACCTCCACCCTCAGGCAGGACAGAGGCGATGCCCTCCACTTACTCTGATGTCATCTGGGTGACCAGCTGGAGGGACGTGAAGCCGGCAGTGAGGAAGCTGTCCCTGTACTGGACCATCTTGATGGCACTGAGCCAGTCATCCACGGTGGTGAAGGCTGTGAAGTCTGGGATGGAGCGGTCGAGTAAGGGCTGGGAAGGCCTGCGAGACAGAAGGGAGAAGTGACCCTATAACTGCAGGGGGTGCGTGGGCAGAGCCACACTCTGGGCGGACGGTGGACTTCATGGAGGTTTGGCGCCCCTGGTGGGATGAGGATTATGGAGGAAATTGGGGCTGACCCTTCCTTCTCTACACAGTTCTGAGCTGGCACAACTCCTCAAGACCAGGTAGCCCATCCTCCTGTCCCTGGGGTCTGTCCCATGCCAGTCAGCCCAGATCAGCAGACTGACACAGCATGGAGTCTGAAGGGAAGAGAACGATCACAATTCCTTTGTAAACTAAAATCTAAGACCTTCACCAACCAAAGATATGGTTCTTTTACAAATATATGAAGTTCACTGCAACCTCCCCAATATTGGTAACATTCTTTTCTCCTGGTTCCGTCCTCCACTGATTGAAAGAAATGGAAAACAGCAGACCACCACTGACCTTCTCTTGTATACTCTCAGAGAAGACCTCCAGGTACCATGTCCAGAAATCAGGGTGCCATCTTTACATCGCCCTCACCTTCAGCATCCATGCCCAACCCTTCACCAAGTCATAAAGATTTGACTTTCAAAACCTCTCAGACTCATTTGCTTCTTTCTACACAATTAGCCTGATTCAAAATGCTGTCTCTACCATGGTTATTGCCATGTCTTCCTGTCAAGTCTGTCTTCATACTCCCTTCAACATCAGGTCCACACTAGCCTGTACTCTTTAAAAAAGGTAGATGTGATCATGACAGGAACCCCCATCCCACCCCTGATTCATGTTAAACTTGGCCCACTTCAGTGGGTAATCATTGCTATGAAAACTCAGAGGCCTTAGCAGGGCCTAAAGGCTCTGAGCATCTGGCCCTTGCCTATCTTCCCAGCCTCAGTCCCCACCCGGTCTCCTCACAAACAGCATTTTCAACACGCCAGCCCTGTCCTTCCCACACTTGGGTCTCTGCACAGGCTGGAACCCTGACCCTCTAGTCTCATCTTGCTTTCACTCAGCTAATGCATCCTCGCCCTTCAGCTCTCAACTGAAATAACAGGCATCAGGGTCGCCTCCCTCATGCAAGACCAAGGTGTACGCTCTCCAAGTATCACACACTTCCCTGCCACACTGGCCAGTGAAGTGTCAATTGAAGTATCTTTGGGCAACCATCTTATTAATGTGTACTGCTCCTAAACGATTCCGAGCTCCATGGGGGCATGTCTATCTTGTTCATTCTATACAGCCAGCAAGGGCATGGCAGTTAGCACATAAGCACTCAATACACTCTGGTCCAAAGGATGAATTAAAAAACAAGTTAACACTGCAAATGCAGATGAGTGATGTATAGCTGACAGTTGCTGACAGTAGCTGACAGTTTTGTGCATTTGCTTGTAACAAATCCAATTGCTCTAAATTTCTCTGTCCCATAGCCATCGGGTTGGCCAAGGTTCCAAGTCTGCAGCTCCCCCTGCCTCAAACACTGAAAGGTGCCTTCTGGAAACCAAATTGCCCAGAAGTGAGGTCTCATATCAGTCAGATAAGATAAGCCTAATTATTTTAGAGCCTGTGCCCAGCCCATCTGAGGCCAATGGACATAGAGGCCCAGACAGGTATTTGATCATCTGTCTACAGCCCATGCTGGGGACAGGGAATATTTCAGAAAGGAAGAGGGGAAAAAAGAAGGGAAGAGTCTTGGAACTTCTTCCATCTGTGGATAAGCTCAGCCACCTCTCCCTTGCTCTCAGTGGATTGAAGGCTAGCAGCCTTGCTCAGGGCTCTGCCCAACTATGAGACCCCACCCTCACCCCCACCCATACCCCCACCCCTAGGCACCACCCTGCTCTACTGGACTCACACGGCGGTGATGGTAGCCACAGTCTTGAGACTTGCCGGGTTCCGGATCATCTTGTCCAGGGTGTTGACAATCTCTGCAAAGCGGGGCCGGCTGTTACGGTCCTTCTGCCAACAGTCCAGCATGAGCTGGTGTAGAGCAGCTGGGCAGTCCATGGGAGGGGGCAGGCGGTAGTCCTGCTCAATGGCATTGATGACCTGCAGTGACACACATGAGAACAGGTATGATTGCTGATGAGTCACTTGCCAGTCATTCACAAATTAGCCTCTGAGGGTGGAGCCTCATTGCCCCAGGTGTCCTCATTCTGTGCCCCTATACCTCCCACTATAATAGATTTTATGGGCACTTGGCTTCTGCCCCTAGACTATGAGTTCCCAGAAAGCAGGGCCTGCATCTTATTGTGTCTTTGTGTCCCCAGCTACTGGGACAGGGCCTGACATATACTAGATGGCTATGAAATGTTTGCTAAAGAATGGTTGGAGCTTCTCCTTTGAGAGGATACCAGGCCCAATCTTGCCTTCCTGGCAGCTGGTGGCACCAGGGCAGATGAAACAATGGCACATGGAAATGAGTGAACACACTATTTGCAAAGGACACTCACCAAATCCCATGGTGGGCCTCATCCTTCTACTACTATGGGAAGAGAAAGGGAGAGAGAGGATCACAATGTGATGGAGAACCTACTTCATGCCAGGGACCCTCGAGATGCTTTCTAGACATTATCTGCCTTAATCTTCATGAGTCAGCAAGAGGAATTTGATAGAAGATAATTTAGTTAAACAAACTGGTTCAGTACAATGACAATGGTAGAAATAACAAGGGGATCCAACATAAATATCTTCAATCAGGTTTTGTTAATCCTCACAGATTTCAGGGGATAATTTTGCAAAGATTTTAGGATCTGTAAGTACCCTTTACTTCTCAGTTTCCAATTCATTTAAATTAATTATGCCTGCTCTCTGGTTTTGGAAATAGTAAAAATAATTATAAGCGACCCAGTGCTAAACATACAAATTTATTATGGCACACTCATAGCACAATGGAAGGAATGGAGTACAATGCAGGCCTTAAGATGTTGCAAAAATGTACTTATTGAAATGGAAATATACTCCCATTATAATATTAGACAAAAGAGCAGGCTGCCTAAGTGCAGGTATGGTATAATCTTACTTTTGTAGAAAAACAAGAATCAAAATAAACAAAGACTAATAATTACACACATACATAGAAAAGTCCTTGGAAGGATCTATATCATGGAGCTAAGGGTGGTTGCCTCTGGGCAGGTAGAAATATGAATGCCCTTCGTGTTTGTCTTTTTGTTTCTTTATATGTTTATACCCTATAATAATTAAGCATTGATTTTACATTAATATAAACAGTTAAAGACCTTTAACAACATAGGAAATAATTTGGAGCTCAGGAATTTTCAGGTGTTTTTGCTTCTACTTTAAAAAATGTCAGATTCATTTCAACTGATTATTCTTCTTTTTTTTTTACTTTGTAAATTGGTCAGAAAGTGAATATTCTTGATTAGTTTATACTGTTACAAATTCTATGTATGGTATTCAGGGCATGAGGGGGAATGAGATAATATAATAACCTGAAGTCATTAGAGATAATCAAGGTGTATTATTACTTCTATTCAATGTGGCAAAAAACACCCCATAATGTTTCAGAAAAACAAGCACACAAACCGTACCAATATGATCACTTTATAAAACACCAGCGACTGTGGACATGCACTTTTGAATAACACGTTATACCACCAACAAATGTGTATCTTGGCCAGACTGTTGTCAATCAGATTACCTGTTACCCTCTCAGGAGTCCATTTTAGCCCTATTTTCCCCAGGAGGAAATGAACATGCAATCAGGGAAGTCATTTACCTGAGGGCATGCAGCTAGTGAGAGACAGGGCTGGGAAAAGAGATACCTGAGTTTAAGTTCTGAACACCTTGAAGCCCACTCTTTCAGACTCCGTGGGATTGCCACAGTGATCTCAGCCTGGAGAACAGTCCTTGGAGCTGTTTGATGCCTTCACGGTAGGAAATGGGGATATGCAGCTAAACCAAGTAACCCAAGAGGGTGAGTAACAGGGCATCCTTTCTAGGTCCTTCCAGGCAGCCGGGTGGAGAGGCCCAGTCACAGAGTTTCCACTCAGCATGGGGACAAGTGGGATTACCCACTGAATGGCTCCACAAGCTCTGGATTGCCTAAGGACAAGCTAGTGGGCCAGTAGGAGGGGTTTGTGTCCAGATTCAACTTCTTTGAGGGGGTTGGGGACCCCAAAGTCTTCCAATGCAAGGCAGCTCATATTCCCCTAAACTGCTGGCCTCGTTGCTCAAATTATCTCATGGCCAGATTCCCATACACCAATGTTCCCCCCAACAAGATTCCTCTTTTGTCTGCCCCAAAGAAGAAGGAGCGCTGGAGGCAGAGCTCTTCTGTGGGCACAGCTCAGAGGTGTGACCAGCTGACCTAAGCACTCCTGGCACAGCATCGAGAGACTGGCATGCTCTGACTCTCCTGTCTGGGAGCTTTAGACCAGATGCCATTTAGCTGCTTTGCCCCTGTCTCCTCTACATCCTATCTCTTCAGAATCTTCGGAAGACTGTCCTGGTGTTTGATTTTGTATTTCCTCTCTTTGTTTGATATGCTGACTTTCTTTTTAAGAGGACATCAAAGAGTCACTGATTCCTCCTCCCTGCAGGTCCAAAGCCCTACACACTGTGTCAGTGATGGTGTGGTAATGCCGTTGAGCACACAGACCTTGGAGATCTGGGTTAAAATACTAACTCCATTTCTTACTAGTTCCAGAAAAATGGGAGAGTCACCTGACTTCCTGAAACTGCACAGATGGGGGTGTCAGAAGAGTCAAGTGATACAATGAGGTGGTGTGCGTTGAGCGCCAAACATGAGAGTCATGAAAAGGATCCCATCATTACATGGAGGCTGTCACTGTGGCCACGGCTATTACAGTGGAGGTCTTCTCTGTAGAAAGTGTTGCTGTTCTGCTACCAGCCATCTGGAGGTTTAGGAAGATGGTGTTTGGAAAGCACCAAGCATGTAGTGGGGACTTGTTAAATGGCACCTCTATCCCAGTGTCTCATCTTTTGTGATACAGGAGAGAGGAACCCCCTCCCCTGCTTTTGCTTACAAAATTGGACTTTATTCCATCTGCTATTTCTTCTGGACAACTGGACAACTTTGCTGTTATTGCTCAAATAGATACTTTGGGAGCAATGATGCTTCTTATACATACAAAAAAAAAGAAAAGCTTTACTCTCTGCTCCAAAGAAAAAATACCAAATCATTAGTTGGTATATGGGTAACACTAATCTATGATTTCCCCAGCTGGCTCAGTGGTCAAGAATCCACCTGCCAATGCGGGAGACCTGGGTTTGATTCCTGGGTCAGGAAGATCCCCTGGAGAATGAAATGGCAACTCACTCCAGTATTTTTGCCTGGGAAATCCCATGGACAGAGGAGCCTGGTGGGCTACAGTCCATGGGGTTGCAAAAGAGTCTGACATGACTGAGCTACTAAACAACAACATTAATCTACTTATGTCCTTCATTGAAACACTATACATTTGAAGATTTTTATTCTCTTTTTAAGGATTGGTGTTTTCTAAATTTTCTGAGTACATATAAGTTATATTCAAATTTTAAAAAAGTACTCGCAGTCCTCTAATGGGGCTTTGAGATCACTCCCTGTCACCTGCCTCGCTCGCAGCTGTGGAGAAACCCAAGAGGAGGCAGGAGAATTGGGACTTACAGTCCCAACACCAGTGACTGCATCTGACTGCATCTGACTTGTGAACAAAGATGCGGCCCAAACCTGGGGTCAGAGGGCATCCTGCTGAGCAGACTTGAAAATCAGAGCAAGTCCTGGGCCCCTTGGGCTTCCCTGGTGGCTCAGACTGTAAAAAATCCATCTGCAATGCGGGAGACCTGGGTTCTATCCTTGGGTTGGGAAGACCCCCTGGAGAAGGGGACAGCTATCCACTCCCATATTCTTGCCTGGAGAATTCCATGGATAGAGGAGCCTGGCAGGCTATAGTCCATGGTGTTGCAAAGAGTCGATCAGGACTGAGCGACTTTAACTTCACTTCTGCCTGGGCCCCTTTCCTTGATCCATGACAAGATGAGATAAATGGATGTTGAAAGACTGGTGATTGAAATGAGATCAGATGGTATTTCCGGAGAGAGGCTGATGGTGAGTGTGGCAGTGAGAACATCTCGGGAGCTGTCACGGAGCAGGCCTGACTCACTTTGAATGGTCTACAGCAACAGGTGCGGTGGGCTGCCTTTGCTCACCTGTACCCTGGGATGGCAGGTGCAGGGTTGGGTGGGGACGAGGGGCAGGTTGTCTGCACCAGGGGCCCAGGGCTGGTGCTCCTCTGTGAAAGGAGCAGGACTCCTCCCCTTGCCCTCCTGTCCCCAGCGGGGCTCCCAACTGCCCCCAGACATGCACTTTTCATTAATGAGTTGGGTGGTGGGCGGGCTTCCTCGACCTTCCATGTGGAGAGTGAAGTGGAGGAGCTCAGAGCAGTGGAGGATCCAGGGCAGAGGGGGTTAAGTTGAGCTCTGATGTTTCAATAAAACCGCAGCTCCTCTCCACAGACACTGCCACTCTCATTATCTCTGTCAATCAGATCCAAGCAGTAGAACTTCCAAGTTTTCTCTCTGGCTGACAAACTCTCTGTACATGTTCAAAGAACTTCCTGGGCTCTGGAAGCCCAATTACCAGCACTCCGACTTGCCTCTGCAATTCTCTTTCTTAAAGCCTTTCAATTGTCATCTGTAAAATCTTTTACTGCCACCACCTCAGTGGTTTCTGATGAGTCGGGCTGCAGCCGGGAGCCCCTCCTGGGTCTCTCCCAGGCCGGGTCGGGAGATGTCTTCTGAATGGGCAAAAGTCATCCTCTGTCTTCCACAGAGAGTAGACTGGTACTTGGGACAATGGTGAAAGGCTTTATTTTAGAATAAAAAAAAAAAAGGAGAACAAAACTGCTCCCTTGCAGATGTTCCTATTCCCTTTGAGGCCCAGCTCAAGCATTAAATATCTGGAAACCTTCTTTACCTACCCCCAAATGTTCCCATAGCCCTATGTATATGGTGCTGAGCTGTAAACCCCCAAAGAATAGAGCCAGCGAGCACAATGCTTAGTCGCAGTTAGCAAACTCTGAGTGTCTGTTGAGTGAATGATTTGGGATTTCTGAAAGTCTAGTATCAGAAACTCCTTTTGTTTTCAGCAGAGATGAATACATTTGCTGAGAATATCCTGAATGCCAAATCTTGCCTGTCAGAGTTTCCTAATCCATTCCACATGTGCTGAATTGTTCTTAATCGGATTACAGTCTCTGGGCAGGGCAAAATGGGTCTGCTTTTTCTGGCTAACATTTAATACTCATCTAGCTGACAGTGTGGACAGAACCAGGGTGCAGCTGATTTCATGAAAGCAGCCTCGGCATCAATTCCGACACTTACTGATTCGACATGCTACAGGAGCAGAGGCAAAGCATGGAGAATCAGAGATAATAGAGGATCTAGACACCACCCATGGTCGGCAGTAGAACCTGGCTGAGGAGACAGCTGTTTCGCCTGCTCTGGGCTGAAGTCACTCTACCCTCTGGAGCAGAGGGCATTACCACTAAGCACCCAGCTCCTCTTCTGTCTCATTAGAAAGTGTTTTCTGGGTGCCCAGGTCACCACATTTCTCAACCTTCTGAGCAACAGCCATGGCTGGAAACCTCTGACTGGACAGAGGACTGGTTGGGGGCCAACTTCTCCAGTTTACCAGTGCCTCGGGAGCCCACCCCCATGATGGAAGTACTTCTGAGGTGGCTGTTTTCCCCATCTGGACTGGGCCAGCCCTGTCTCTTCTTCCTTGGAAGTTGGGGAAGATAATAAGTACTCCCCAGTGATGGGAAGAGCAAGTGAGAACAGAGGTAATGCAGATATTGCAGACTGTGATCCCCTCAGCTCCAAGGGAACTGTATATATTCAGAACACAAGGAGGAGTGGTCCCAGGGATGGGGTGGGGGGAATCCGGGTAGGATTTTGATTGTGACCTTATCAAAGCAAATCATCCACAAAAGGTTATCCACTTTTTGATAATTATGGAGCAAAGGGTCCCATCTGGAACACCCCTAAAATGCCTCTGTTAAAAGCATCTCAGATGACGCTTCTCTTTCCTGTCTTCCTGTCCCTTGCGGGTAGCCTGGAGCAGTGTTGCTGACCACTCAGCTGGGTCCCCTCCCAAGACCCATCTGGAGCTGACCAGCTCTGGGACTCTTGCTCAGCACCTCCTTCACCGACAGGTGCCAAGGATTCAGAAGAGTGGATTCTCAGGAAAGAAGGGCCTTTACAATGAATTTCTCCCTTTAGAGCTGAGACATGGAAGTCACAGACAAAAGCTGCCACTGGCTCAACACAGCATATCCGTCATAGCCGAGCAGCTGGAAGCCAGGTCCTGCCAGGCAACCAGCACTGCTTCCTCTCCATCACACATGGTGACAGAGGGCACGCAGGCAACTGCTTGGCAGCAGGTTACAATTCCCTGGTCAACTTTGGGTCTGATCTATTCATGATTCAGGCCATTCAGAACCAGGCCATCATCTCCCAGATTGGTCAGGGCACATTTACAGGTTTTGGGGTCATAGGAACCATCACATCTCTGTGTTGGGTTCTTGATTAGCTCAAACATTGGTGCAAAGGGGGTCCCCGTGTCCTCTGCACCAGACACTTCACATTCAGGTCCCAAGGCCCAGTGAGAAAACAGGTGGGCCTGGCATGCCAGAGCCCTGGGACCCCTGGGGTGAGGGTGGTAGCAGCCAGGAGCAGCTGACACTTACATCTTGGTTGGACATGTCCCAGTAGGGTCTCTCTCCAAATGACATGACTTCCCACATGACAATCCCGTAGCTCCAGACGTCGCTGGCAGACGTGAACTTGCGGTAGGCGATGGCCTCTGGAGCCGTCCATCTCACAGGGATCTTGCCTCCCTGGGGGAAGGAGAAGCCTGGTCAGTTCAACCACTGGGTTTCTAGTTGAAAGTCGGTAAGAATAAACTGGGCACACACGTCCATCCTTCCATCCCTACCCCGATGTCTTGCAAACTAGGACAGAGGGGTCCCCAGGCAGAGGAATCTGCAGGGCTGGTCTCTCTCACACCATGTGTGGGCACATCACATTGCTCCACACCAGAGCTGGTGACTGGGGCTGCAGTTGCATTCACCCCCAATTCCCTATGTCCTGATTCTACCATCACCGTGGGTGAGAGGAGCAGTGAAACTAACATAGAGGCACTACCATAGGACACTGCGTAAGATCAGCTATGTGAGCTGTGACAGGCAGGTGCAGCTCTGCTGACCTATAGTATTGTACGTATGAGTCACAACACTTGGGTCAGAAGGAAGCTAAGCAAGCAAAACAGGAAGACAGTGAAGGTAATACCTCCGGACACCCCTGACCACAAGATCACCCTCTGCCCCCTGCACACTGTGCTCCAGCCCCGGGGGACAGGCTGTCCTTACTCTGCAGTCTATAGGCAGCCCCAGCTACACTTGGTTTACTTGGCCCAGCATGAAAGATGCTGGCTCTCTTCCCTGCCCTTCTGTGCAGGTTGACATCCAGAGCTGCAGACACTTTCCTAAATGGCCACTCTTAGGTTTGTTTCCCCATCTTACCCTCCAGCCCCACCCTGGAAGTTTCCAGCTTGGCTCTCTGCTTGGCCCTCAGGTCGTCTGCCAGACCTCAGCCTCTTTTGTTTACCAGTGTGCATGCTCAGTCACAAAGTCATGGTCCGACTCTTCACGACCCCATGGACTGTAGCCCTCCAGGCTCCTCTGTCCATTAGATTTCCCAGGCAAGAATACTGGAGTGGGTTGCCATTTTCTCCTCCAGGGAATCTTCCTGATACAGGGATTGAGCCTGCATCTCCTCCATTGGAAGGCAAGTTTCTTACCACTGAGTCACCTGAGAAGCAAGGGATTGCTATCCATCCATTTGTACATGCACCCCATCAACAGACAGGGAGTGGGCACTGCTTTGCGCCAGGCCCCTTCCTGAGGAGCTGGTGCCTCAGAGCTAAGCCAGCTAGGGGTGAGGCCGAGGGTGATACAGGGTGTGTGAGAACTGGAGGAGACTCCCTAACACAGGAAAGGGTCAGGGAAAGTGGCCAGGAACAGTTAGAGGGGCAGTTCTCTGGAGCCTTTGGCCAGATGTAGGTACCAGTACTGTCCCTTTCTACCTGTGTGACTTAGGGAAGGTTACCTAACCTCTCTGGGACTCTGTTTCTTATTGCCAAAATGGGGGTAATGATCACACTTACATAGTCAGGTTGTCATGAGGAAAACAGGGTTACTATCCATCCAGTGCTGGGGCAGGGCCAGGCATGGAGGGTCCGTGCTATCCACTGGTAACTAGTTAATCGGGCAGAGCTTGTGGAGGAGGGAAGTCCAGGCAGAGAGGAGCACGGGCGGATGCTGGGGGTAGCAGGTAGCAGAGAGGGCGGTAACTGCCAGCAATGTAGGGGGGTCGGAGCATGGAGTTCTGAAGGGGGATGTAACGAGACGGCAGCTCTCTCAGGCACTGAAGCCACTCATAGGGGCAGAGTTCATCATTCTCTAGGGAAAAAACGATCCTCATTTTCAAGTCTTCACGCCAAACACTGGACTTCACTGCCCCGGCCCCACTGAGATGCCTGGGCTCTGCCTCCATAATACATGAGGCCTACAGCTCCCTCCATCCCCTTCTCATCTGCGCCCTGCCTTGACTGAAGGAGGCTATTTTTATACCGTCTGTTCTCATACTCTGTTCAAGTCACCAGAGATACACGTTGGACTTCAGCAAAAATACCTTAAAAATGTATAAGTGGTTAATCTGAGCACCAGAGAGAGAAAAAGGAGCAAACTGCAAAGTGTATTTTTATCTGGTTTCCTAGCCAGGGTCTGGGAGGAATGAAGGCATTCTGGCCCCAACCTCCCCAGGTACACATCCAGCTTTCCACAAAGAAGACAGCCCTGATTTCCCCCAGGACTGTGGCAGGCTTTTGTGGTGGGAGAGCCCTCAACTCAAATGCCAGCAACGTGACAAATGCCTGGAGGGCAGGCTCAGGCTGCAGAAGCAACAGGATGCTCTGTTCTCACCATCCCCCCAAACAGGAATGAATTTATTGGTTTTATCTCCTTGGCACCATGGTTGGGAAGAGAGGTGGAAAATCCAGCCAGTGAACCAGGAGTTGTCAAACACAGTGTCCGACAGCTCAGAGATCCCATGCTGTGTGCCCCCATTGGGTGGGGGATGTTGCCACACCTGGAGAGGACCTGGGGCTCCCCTGGAGCAGAGGGGTCTCTCAATACAATACAGCTGGGTTACTTAAGGTAGGAGAGAGCAGGAATTAGTGTCAGGCTGCGTGTGTGAGAGAGAGAGAGGCAATGAGACTCTGTGAGTGAAAACTTACCAGTGTGTGTGAGAGACAGTGAGAAACAGAGAGAAAATTTGGTCATGTGGGTCTGTGGATAAGAGTCAGGGCTTATCTTTTGTGCCTGTTTGTGTCAGGGAATAGGGAAGGGAGATGAAAGCGTGCTTCTCCTGAATTTCAAAGAGGCGATTTGGGAGTCTGAAGGTGTCCTCTCTGCCAAGTCTGGGGCAGACCCCAGGGGCCGCTGTGACAGCTGTTGCACCTCCCTCCTGCATGTCAGTTGGCAGTGCCAGGCCCGCTGGCGAGGTGCCTCAGCCCTCCTGCCACCTTGTGCTGTTGGGCCTCACTGAACACAGAGTTCGGCCTGTCACTACCCTGCCTCCATCCCAGCAGGTGGCAGAGCCTTTGAGAAGAGTGACCCTGGACAAGCAGGTGGCAGTTTTGTCACAAAGGCCCCACGCCAAGAGAGCAGGGGACGATGACCTCCAGGCTGGCAGGAGGGAAAGGGCTGGGTGGTTTCCTTCCTGGGGGTTTTAGAGTTCCCTCTCAGCTTTGCAAACATCACATCATCAGCATTGCCTTCAGATGCTCAGAGGTAATTATGATGGATTATTTAACTCATCTTCAATTACATGAAAGAAAATCTATTAATGTAGAGGATGGTGACCAGCCCCATGCAGGGGATTAGGTGAAAAGGAAGTCGGATGGCACTGCAGCTGTCGGGGCTTCTTCTCATGAGGCAGGTCCTTCTTCCAGAAGAGAAGTCTGGACCAGAAAGACCAAGGTCAAGGTGCCCCTGTGACGGCCAAGTGCTCTGAGGATCCTGGTTCTTACCAATGGAGGCATGAGGAAGAGGCATAAGGAAGGAGTGATCTGCTCTGCTGGATGGGAGGAAGCACAAGGGACGAATTCTCAGGGGGCAGACAACAGCTGAGGCCCACTGGAAGGACTCTGCACCCTTGTGGGCCAGAGGGGCTGACACTGGGCTTGAAGAGAGCATTGTCCCCTGCACGGGTTCCTCCAAGCACCAGATGCCTCTATGTCCCCTGGGGTTGCTGAAGGCACAGGTGTGCATTCTGCAGGTACCAGGGACCAGGTTCGCTAGAGCTGTTATAGGAGTCACTGTTGGGACATGGGGGAAAAAGAGAAGAGAATGGGAAGGCAGCTCACAATCATCAATGTACTTCATACAAAAGCTTGGCATTCTTCACAAGTATGATACTTCCAAGTTTGTTTCAGAATAATCATGCCTTAACTCAAGTATGAGACCAACTACAAAGACTCTGTGTGTGCGTGTGATTTGATAAACTAGGAAGTGATGTCTGGCAGCAGATTAATTTTAACCCAGCCATTTAGGGGCACCTGCTAAAAACACACCTACCACTAAGAGTGATGCCAGTAGGTAGAAGGTTTCAGCCTAGAGGTACTGTAGTCCCTCAGGCTCAGCCAGCCTGCAATAGACATCTATGCAGCACCCACTCGGCAAGCACCCTGCTGGGAACCCGACAGGAGTGACACTCAGCCCCACTCTCGGGTGATGGAGATCCCCAAGGCCACCCAGACAGCTCGCTGCCTTGCTGCAGTGACATTAGAGAGGTATAGCTCATATCTCTGGTTCTAGGACCCATCCGACTGTGGAGTTTTTCAGGCTACAGTCTGAGCATAGCACTGGTTTCTCTTTCTAGCTATTTATTGTAGAGATGCCCAGAAGCGTAATGTTTCTAGCTGTCTGTGCACTGCTACAGTACTTTTCTCCACCATCAGGTGGGAGACAGAGTCTCAGTGGGGATATTACAGGAATCCAGACACTGATGAATATTGAGTATTGTCAATCATAGAATCATTGGAATCATGTTGCTGGAGGAATCCCCTTGAAGTGACAGGTTTATAACTGAGACGTCATGCAGTGGCTCTGAATTTCATAATGCCCACTCTCAAATAGGTTTATAATATATAAAACATATTGGGGTTGTTTTGAAGATCCAACATGATATATATATATGTAAACCACTCAGTATATTATTGTTACCATTTAACAAGAATTTATGGAGTGTTGTGAGTTGAATTTGCCCCTCTCTCAAACCAAAAAATGATATATTCAACTTCTAAATTCCTGCACCAGTACACGTGACCTTATTTGGAAATCTGGTCTTTGGGGACAGAACTGTAACCACAGAACCAGCTCCAATCTGGCCCTATTCTGTTTCTAACAAGATACTGAGTCGTTTTTTAGAGGGAATAGTAACAAAACTGCAAGTCATACAACTGAAGTGTACGCAAAGAATTTATTGATCTCAAATAACCCCTGGAACCAAAGTTTCTCGACCCCACAGAACCAAAGGACCAGGACATGATGGAACCTGAATGCTGAAACCCTTTCAGAAGCTAAAGGTTCACTATCCATGAAGACCAGTTCTACAGCTCCTTTACCATACCATAAACGGCCACATTTCAAAACCCTCTCATCAAAACCTGCCCCACCATTGGTCCATGTACCAATCCTCCTCCTCTAATTTGTAAAACTATGACCCAACCCTGGATCGATCAGGGAGATAGATCTAAGAGCCCTGCCTCCTATCTCTTTGCTGGTCGACCTCACGATAAAGCTCTTCCTGTTCTCAAATGCTAGAGCCATAGTATTGGCTTCTATGCACGTCAGCTCTTTGCTGGGTAACAGGAAGTAAAAGGTGAGGTCATACTGGATTACAGCGGGCCCTAAATCCAGTCACTGGTGTCCTTACAGGAAGGCCATGTGAAAATACAGAGATGGAAGAGGGCATGCCAAGTGAAGACAGAGACAGCAAAGGGAGTGATGCATCTACAAGCCAAGGAATGGCAAGGGTTGACAGCAGCCACCAGAAATGAGGAGAGAGGCCTGGGTCACATTCCTTGCTGGAGGTCCTGGAGGGAACATGACCCAGCCAACACCTTGATTTTGGACTTTTAGCCTCCAGAACTGGGAGTGAAAAAAAAATGCTTGCTGTTTCAGATCAGTACAGTAGCTCAGTCATGTCTGACTCTTTGCGACCCCATTGATTGCAGCATGCCAGGCTTCCCTGTCCATCATCAACTCCCAGGCTTGCTCAAACTTATGTCCATTGAGTCAGTGATGCCATCCAATCATCTCATCCTCTGTCGTCCCCTTCTCCTCCTGACTTCAATCTTTCCCAGCATCAGGATATTTTCCAGTGAGTCAGTTCTTCGCATCAGGTGGCCAAAGTATTGGAGTTTCAGCTTCAACATCAGTTCTTCCAATGAATATTCAGGACTGATTTCCTTTAGGGCTGACTGGTTTGGTCTCCTTGCAGTCCAAGGGACTCTCAAGAGTCTTCTCCAACACCACAGTTCAAAAGCATCAATTCTTCTGCACTCAGCTTTCTTTATACTCCAACTCTTACATCCATACATGACTACTGGAAAAACCATAGCTTTGACTAGATGGGCCTTTGTTGACAAAGTAATGTCTTTAATTTTTAATACGCTGTCTAGGTTGGTCATAGCTTTTCTTCCAAGGAGCAAGCATCTTTTAATTTCATGGCTGCAGTCACTATTTGCAGTGACTTGGGAGCCCAAAAAAATAAAAAGTCTGTCACTGTTTCCATTGTTTCTCCATCTATTTGCCATGGAATGATGGGACTGGATGCCATGATCTTAGTTTTTTGAATGCTGAGTTTTAAGCCAATTTTTCACTCTCCTCTTTCACTATCATCAAGAGGCTCTTTAGCTCCTCTTGACTTTTTGCTATATGGGTGGTGTCATCTGCGTATCTGAGGTTATTGATATTTTTCCCAGCAATCTTGATTCCAGCTTGTGCTTAATCCAGCCCAGTGTTTCTCATGATGTACTCTGCATATAAGGTAAATAAGCAGGGTGACAATATACAGCCTTGACCTACTCCTTTCCCGATTTGGAACCAGTCTGTTGTTGCATGTCAAGTTCTAACTGTTGCTTATTGACCTGCATACAGATTTCTCTGTATGCAGAGAAATACAGGCAGGTCAGGTGGTCTGGTATTCCCATCTCTTTAAGAATTTTCTACAGTTTATTGTGATCCACAAAGTCAAAGGCTTTGGCATAGTCAATAAAGCAGAACTAGATGTTTTTCTGGAACTCTCTCACTTTTTGATGATCCAACGGATGTTGGCAATTTGATCTCTGGTTCCTCTGCCTTTTCTAAAACCAGCTTGAACATCTGGAAGTTCACGGTTCACGTACCATTGAAGCCTGTCTTGGAGAATTTTGAGCATTTCTTTGCTGGTATGTGAGAGGAGTGCAATCGTGCAGTAGTTTGAACATTCTTTGGCATTGCCCTTCTTTGGGATTGGGATGAAAACGGACCTTTTTCAGTCCTGTGGCCACTGCTGAGTTTTCCAGATTTGCTGACATATTGAGTGCAACACTTTCACAGCATCATCTTTCAGGATTTGAAATAGCTCAACTGGAATTCCATCATCTCCACTAGCTTTGTTCACAGTGATGCTTCCTAAGGCCCACTTGACTTGGCATTCCCAGTTGTCTGGCTCTAGGTGAGTGATCACACCATTGTGGTTATCTAGGTCATGAAGATCTTTTCTGTATAGTTCTGTGTATTCTTGCCACCTCTTCTTAATACTGAATTTGTGGTATTTTGTTATAGCAGCCCAAGGAAATGGATACACTGAGTATATGCCATTTTATCAGGCACTAGTTAAAAAAATTGCTGTTAAATTCCCAGGTCCACCATGGGCTACTACTGGGGGGGAGGGGGTGATGGTAGTGGGATTTGGGGGTGAGGGAACTTTCTAACATTAAGGTGGAAGCCCAGCAGATAAACCACAGGGCCTTCTGTAATATCTCCTCAGTGCTGTTGATCAGTCTACTTCCTGAAGGACTGCCCTTTGCCTAGCAACATGAGCGCTGTGGGGTGGGGACTTCAAGGACAGATCCTTGGTGCTTCCACTGATGTGGTACTGAGGACCACAGTCAGAAGGCAGCTCTGATGATGATGGTGATATGCCCAAGGGAGAACCCACCCTCACTCTACTAGCACTGTCCACAGACCCAGGCCTGGGTAGCTGCACCTTAATTACATAGCATTAGCTGAAGGCCATGTCAATATCTTTTCCTGACATACCCAGTAAACCTAGCGTGTGCTTCTGGGATCACTCTGGGGAAGGTCTTTACTATTATTATTTTAAAATGACAATGGGTGATCCAATTTCTTCAGAATCTCTGGGAGTGGTGCCCAAGCACTGGTGAGTTTTAACATGCTTCAGGTGATTCTAATGAGCGGTCATTGAGCACACGCATTGGTCTGCAGCCGTGGTTCTCAAATTTGAATATGCATCAGAATCAGTCCTGTTAAAACACATATCACACGGCCCTAACCTGGACTTTCGAATGTATTAGCTCTGGGGTTGGCTTTGAGAATTTACATTTTTAACAAATTTTCAATGTGGCTCCTACACTTTAAGAACCACTAGCATAGACCAATCAAGCATAAGTCATGGATTGAGTGAAGTCTCATCTCAAATACCAACTCTGGTCATTGTTAACAGCTGGGTTGAGAAGGATTCTAAGGCTTCATCTGGATTCAGCAAGGAAAAGTGCCATGACTGCTAAGCGATGCCTGCCACAAGTGAGGGAATGGTAGCCTGTATATGGCAAGTATTTGTCTCAATGCACGGAACCTCGAAAGATCTTAAAATGGTGGGGGGAAAGGGCAATGAGCTGGCTTCATCAAAGTTTCCAGTACGTATTTTTAAGGCCCAAGTGAAACAGAGGGTTAACTGGGATGAAGTTTACATCATCTAGAGCAAGCAGCTCTCTGGAGTGGCAAGTGGAACACTGCCAGCAACAGGGACTGTCCTGACCATGTCGCTGACCAGCCTTGATGAGGTATCTGTCCAGAAGGGGCTCCTTGCAGCCCTCAGTAGACACTTCAGACACTGATGTCCCTGCCCTCAGGGTACATCCATGGGACACGCTCTCCTGCTCTCCAGTTCCTGCCCACTGCATTGTGCCCAAAGACATAATTCTAAGTGTTAAATTAAGAAGGTATTTTAGAATGAATGTCTCTATTTAAAGCACTCTGAAAGTACACTGACCCATTTTCCCAACCTAATCAGCAAAGTGATTTTTTCTCCAGATAAGACCCATATCAGCCTAGAAGGAAAAGAAGTTTATGCCGAAAAGGTTATCTTTCTCTTAGCGTTACCGGCTTCTAACAGCCAGTGGAAATGGCTTCTGGCTGCTGGATTGCAACTGAGTCTATATTATAAAGAGGCCATTCCTAGTTCCCCAGGACGCCAGGAATTTGCATGAAAACACTCTCTCCATCTCTCCATCTTCTGAGAGAGTTCATCTGGCCCCACTGCTTATTTCTTTGCAGAAGCCACAATCTTGATGGTGACATTGTAATTTATTACCATGCTAAGGATTATGATGCAACATACAGAGAATTAGAACTTTAGGTGGGAAACCGGCTGCGGAACAGGTGAGCTTTTGGAAAGGATGGGCTTATTTGTCATGCAAACGGCACACAGAACAGAGAAAAGGGCTGGGAGAAAAGACAACCCAAAAAGACACACTGCGTTGGCTGCAGACAAAATTGTTTCTAAATAGAATGTTTTTCAAAGCTTTTCTTGAAGCATTAGCTGCTCCTCCGAAATGAATGACACAATGTATTTCATACTCGTAATAAAATATGTGATTTGAATAGCTACAAATGGAGAGATTTACAGTCGGTGGGGTCCTGGCTGCCTCTCCCCTGAGCTTTGTGAGCGTTGAAACCCTTCTGTGAGATGCTGCGAAAGGTAATTGCAGCCCAAACATCATTTTCCAGCAGCGAGAGAAAGGCCTATTTGGACATAAATTAACTAAAAATATGCGGATGATAGTGTGTGTTTCATGTGTGAAGAACAGAAAGGCCATTTGGTGACGTTTCCCAGCTGGAAAACACACACACACACCCTGTTTTCAACCATACAGGCGATGTTTCTCTGTTCTATACTGTCAGGGTAAACAGCTGTCTTTTACTATCCACTCCCAAAATAGCCCCTGATGGCTGAGATGTGGGCATTTAGTTGATAAATATATATATCACAGATTTCTCGAGTTTATAATTTAAAAGAAAGGGTATAGAGACAAGGGCTAAAAATTCACTGGCTGCCTTCATTCATTGGACAAGCAGGCTGTCTGTACCCTCTCTGGGCAAGGGCAGGGGTGGTAGAGGGACAGAGAACAATACCACTTCAGCACTGAGGAGGGTTTTGCGGGGAGTCCAGCAGTGATAATCAGCAGGGATGGTGGGGCTTGGTTTCTCCTGGTGCAACCCCCAAGCCTGGGCCTTGCTATCAGTGCTCCTAAAAAGTCTGCCCCTAGAGAGCATTTGGATTAACTGGTCTAATCTGCTTTAGATTCTCCACACTGTGCCTACCCAGAGGCAGACTGCTGGTCACCCAGGGAGGGACCCGGTACCCCTCAAGGACCTGCGGAGCAAGGATGTGTCTGCCCAGCTGTGCAACAAAAATAGCCCCGCCCCCAAGGGGGTCGGGTGGGAGAGTGAGCCTCTTCGCCCTCCATCCAGGGATGAGCAGGGCTGAAGGGGAGGCTAGCCAGTCACCCTGCTCTCTACCCTTCCCTTCCTGGGCTGATCCAGTGCGCAGGGCAGGAAACGGAGCTTTTTCCTGGAGCCGCCATCATCACAGCTTCACTGCTGCCGGTCAGCCTCAGCCCCACCCTCAAAGACCACAGTTCTCCTCTCCTTTTCAAGTCAACCTGCTTGCCTTGCCCTGGACCGGGTCTCTGTCAGCAGGCTGTGATGGTGCCCCACCTTTGCCCCAAGGGTCTCCCCTGTGACCTTCAGGTAACCACACTTCTCCCCTTCTAGTCCTGCCTCTGTCTGCGAGCTTCCTGCTGATCTGAGGCGAGGCAGCACTTGCCATGGCAACGTGGCGAGGCCTCAGGCAGTGAGCGGTGAGAGGAGGGGCCGCAGGTCGGGTGGCTGCTCCATCTACGCGGCCATCCTGGGGACCTCTGTCCTGCTCTGGGAAGCTGGTGGGGTTTGTTCCTCAACCTCACTGAGCTGACTAAGGCCTTCCATGTTTTCCTTCCTCTTCTGTAAGCATCGACAGACGGTGGCAACTCGTTTTCACAGGTATACTAGGTCTTTTCCTTATTCACAGGGTAATATGCTGCCTCATCAATGTCCACTAGCCACGCTTCTAGCCTCTCTTCCTGTTCCTACCCTCCAGCAGCTATTTTAAAATAATCAGTCACATTAAATAGCTGAAGTTCCCGTGGCCTTCTGAACTGCCCTCCCTTCTTGGCAGGGCTTCTACCTCAAACAATCCCAGCAGTTATAACCAAGTCACTTAACCACTCTGTCTTACCGTCTCCACCTGCCAATAGGGATAATAATGCTTAATTATCTCAGAGGGGCGTACGAGGCGCTGCTGGCTGATGCTGGCAGCGTGTGAGATGTGCGAGCGAGGCTGCTCTGCCTGCCTCCTGGCGGGAGGCCTGTTCTCCAGGCCGCCTGTCCTCTCTGGCAGCAGTGAGGGAGGGCAGGGCCAGCCCCAAAGGCCATTCGGGGAGGCCAGCTCCTCCAGAGTCCCTTCTTAATCAGTTACATGAACCAGGGGAGGCGAGGATGGGGCCATGGGTCCACACCTGATAGAAGGTGGAGGGGGCACTTGAAAACGGCTTCAAATCCTAATCCCATGCTGCCTTTTCCTCATAGCAGATAATGAGAAAGAAGAAGGAAAGATAAATGGAGGTAAATGTCCCTGAATATGGAGGACAGGATCATCTTTTTCTATTCAAAAAGGGAAAAAAAGAACTCATTTCTGTTTCACTTTTACAGAGCACGGAGCCACTAGCTTCATCATCATCTCTAGACTGTCCAAGTCCCAGTGAGTGTAGGCCTACAAAAAACCATGTGAGTCTACTGCATTTTTGATGTTTGGGGAGCCTTTGTTGAGATACAAGAATACTAAAGCGTACCTCAAAGTAAAATGAGAAAAAAAATTCGTGTTGCTTTCTTTTTCAAATAAAGCATTAATAAGCACAATGTACTGACTAGGCATAAACGAAGAAGTTTGGTGGTGGTCCCCACATAAGGAGGGGCATGGGGAGGTGGGGGGAATCTCACAAACTGGCAGGAGTATACACTGGCAAAAAAGTTTTAGGAAGTGAACTTTTTTCCTACCCAAATTTTAAATATGCAGTTCTTGACATCACCAAGAGGGGCAGCTGAACATCATGTGCTCAAATGTGGTACCCTGAGAAGGACGCACCATCATTTATGTAATGCATAACCATAGCCCAGTTCTAAGCATGAGGAGAGATCAGACAAACCCCAGAAGAGGAAGCTTCTATTCAAAGTAGGGGCAGTATTCTTTAACAATGACAATATCATAAAAAACAAAGAAAGGCTGTAGAAGTGTTCCAGATTAAAAGAGACTTTATCAACATGACAATGAAATGCAATATCTGATCCTGGACTAGATCTTGTACTAGAAGGAAAAAGTGCTAAAAAGGACATTGGGGGTAAGTTAACAGTATTAGAATACAGACAGTAGATTTAATAAAAGTACTTTATCCATGTTAAATTACTGAAATAGACAACTGTACTATTACAGTTATTAATCGAATATCCCTATTCTTAGGAAATACAGAAATATATACTGAAGCATGTGGGATACTTCATGGGAATAAAAGCCATGATATCTGCAGCAGGCCTTCCAAGAGTTTAGAAAAAAAACCTTTTTTTGGTGGGGAGCAGGCAAATAATAAAGAAATGGGGTGAAATGATAAGAACAAGTAAAAAATCTGGGCAGAGGTTATATGGATATTATTTGTATTATTCTTAGAACTTTTCTTTAAGTTTGACATTACATTAAAAATTAAAAATGTGCAAATTCTTTGGCTCAGCAATTATTTTTCTTGAAGTTAATTGTACAGAACTAGCTATACAAGTGTGCAGAGTCATCTATATAAGAATATTCACTGAAGCACTGTTTGAAATAATACATCAGAAGCTGCCTAGATAGCCATCAAAGAGAGTTTGTTAATTTCTGCAGCTCATTCATACAAAGGATGCCTGAGAAAGAATCTGAGAAATCTACAGGGGTAGCAGCAACAGGTTTCCAAAAGCAGGAAGTAATGTACTAAGCAGGGAAAAGCTCGTATCTATGATACAGTGTCAAGTGACAAAGCAAGGCAACGAATGGATTGGTTTGTATATTGAGACTATTTTGAGACCATAAAAAATATAAACACACACACACATACAAGCTGGAAAGGAAACACACCAAACTATTCATGACAGTGACTTCTAGAGAGTGGGAAGGGAGAGTCTCTTTCGCTTTTTACTTTAAACACAATTTTATTTATTTATTTTTATTTTTTAAGCATTGCTTTGAAAAATAAACCATAATATTTTAAAAACACAGCATTACTAGGGACCTCTTTGGGTCCCTTTGTTCAGATGAGCTGATGTTTCAAGTTGGACCCATGAGGCCCTTCTTCCTGCCTGCTCTGGTCAGTCCTCCCTGGATGTGGGGACTAGGGAGTGGGGGCGAGGACAGGCATTAAGTCTGATGAGTGGGCCCTGTGATAACAACTACTACAAGCCACAGGGGGAAGGGTCAAGTCTGAGTTGGAACAGCAGGAACTGAAGGGTGTCTTCCTCCTGCTGTGAAGAGCCCAGCTGCCTTGGGACAGCCATCTCATTCCTTGGGTTTATGGGTTTCTACTCTGCTCAACACTGACCAGTCTCCTACTTGGCATTTCAGAACTCGAGGAAGCATGTGTGTCGCTCATTAATTAATTTCTTAATTCACTCCACAGTTACTGAGCAGCACACGAAGGCTGAGGTAAACGAGGAAGCCAGGCCAGCTGCTGGGAGAGACAAATGCAGGGCTGGGTGAGACCACGAGGCCTGTGGCAGAGGCTTTGAAGAGCCATTGAGCAGCCTGGAGGAGGGCACTGATGTGAAATCAGGTATAGGCTGTAGAAGCAGTGTTGCGAGCATGGTGAGAGCTAGACTGTAGGCTGAGCTGCCCACGGTTGTTCCCAACCTCATGCTCTTTCTTGGCCTTGGATTCTGCTATCTCAACTAGGCTTGCATACAGAACTTGCTTGGGGTGTGCTGGAACCCCAGCCTGATTTAGACTTTAGTCAATGTTGCTTGCTTCTTATCTGTTCTTTCTCTTGACTAATCTCTCTATTTTCTGATCTACTTTAGCATTTATAGTTTTCCCATTTCTTAGAAAACTGTCTCCTGGAGAGCCTCACACATTCCTAGGCTCAGCTTTCTTCCAACTTGCTGGGTCTAAACCCCTGGTCTGCCTCCCTGCCTATCCTGCTTGAGCCCATGGGAGCCCAGGGCTGGGTGGTTTGGGACCACCTGGGTTCTTCACAGTAGGAAGGAGAAACCCATCAGTGTCTGCACCTCCAGCTGAACTTGACCTTCACACTGTGGCACTTAGTGTCACTTGGGGCCTTCCTAATCTCACCAGAGCCTTGAAACTCTGTCTGGAATTGCAAAGCCAATTCTGTTTCAAATTTCTGTAACTGAAGTCCAAGGCTTTCTCTTCAGAGAGTTCGGAACCCATTTTATTTGGAGCTGGTAAACTGTGAGCCCCTCCAAAACAATTCCTATTCCCACTAGATCCATAGTTTCCTGAGGCCTGGGAACCCACTGTTTTGTAGGAGCCCCAAAAGTTCAGCAGACAGTCTTCAACCACAAGACAAGAGAAACTCTGGCAACTTCCCAAGACCTATGGCCTCTGCACATGTAAGCAGGGCCTGCTCATCTGGGCTTGGTGGACAGCTTCCCGGTGGTTCTACATCCTGTAGGAAACATTTCAGTATCTCTGGAGGCCTCTCAGACTTTCACATTTCTGGGCCCTCCAGTGCTGGGTTTTACTACCTGGGGCAAAGAATGGGTAAGATCAGAACAGGGCAGGGTGGAGTTGGGGGAGGGAGCTCATCCTAGCTCTGGAACAAAGTAGGCATGAGGCAGAGAAGCAGGAGTTAATGAGCTAGCATATTTGTGGGACAGATTGGAGTTTGTCTGCTTCCCCCCTCTTCTACCCTCCCCTCGAGTAAATCAAGTAGATCAAAAGTGTGGGCACCTTTGAAAGGTCATAGCCTAAAACAGGAATTGGTAACCTGGGGACAGATGAGAATGTTAATGTTTCTGGCCAAAGAATTCCAAAAGTTCTCAGGCAAAAATCGTAGAGTGTGATCTTCAGAATGTTATTAGGTTGAGTTTCCAAGCATGACAAAGGAACATTTGATTGGGTTATGGAACTAGCATTGAAAATATTCCCTTTGTCAATGACAAGTGCTGGCCTGGTGGCTAGAGTTGGAAAAGGTAATTTTGCAGCTGTGGTAGTACAGACTGGTTCAGATAAAAGTCATCAATAAACGCTAAAGCTGAGGAAGAGAGAGTGGGGATTTTGATGAAGAACAGGGTATTTTCATAGCCTCACTGTTTTCCCACAGACTGCTTATCAGTTAAAAGAGAAAAAAATATGTAACATACATTGCATGTAAATAATACACTTTGGAGAAGTTGGAGAAAACCTTGACTGGGTGATCAAATCAGTAAGTCCAGTGTGAGGGGGCACACAGACATGATGAATCTTGAGATGTGATACTTTAGGAAGGACACACATCACTTACAGAGACTGTGGCCAAGAATGTAGAAACTGAATCTAATTGTGATGAATACCAGAAATACTCAAAGGAATAATGTTCTATTAATGAAAACAAAAGTGACTGTACTCTTTAAAAAAAAAAAAGTCAATGTCATCAAAGACAAAGAAAGACAATGGAAATATTCCATATTGAAGGAGACTGAAGAGATATGAGGACTAAGCCCTGACCCTGGACTGCAGGTCCTGGAAGGCAGTCACTCTTCATAGAGACTGATTTGAAGAAAATTAAAAATCTTATCCATAGTGTAGCTGTCTTCATCAAATTGGTGGTGGGGGGCAGTTAGCCAAATAAAAAGTTCTCTGAAATATCCTTTTCAAATGATCAGGTATCTAAAGAAATTCTCTGACCAAATAATGGCATTTCCTTTTGTAGTTGTTCCTACAGAGAAGCCAGTGACAAGTGCCCTCAAGCATTTTTATCATGACTTCAAATGTAGGCAGTAAAGAAAATACAACATGGACAATATCCTAGCTTGGATGCTCCCAAAAAATAAAACTTCCCTGAATTTTCCTTAAAGACTGATAGCAGGCATGATCTGAAGGGTTTCTTTCAGGCCTGAAAAAATATTGATACGATTGTTGGGATAAAAATATGGAACACATAAAATGACCCATTGTCATCAAATTGGATGATCTATAGTCTTCAGGTACTGTACTTGTAGCGGCCAATACCTTACCTGAAAGGAAACCTTGGTAAGAGTTCAATCTAAAACAGAATAGAGTAGGTGTGTGGTTGAAGCTGGGTGGTAGTCTAAACCTGGCTAGGTTTCCCCATCTCCCTGGCAGAGCCCCAACTCAGTTCCTATAGCTGACATTATTGACCATGTGAGTTGAAAGGCATTCTGCTAAGTCACTTCAGTCGTGTCCGACTCTGTGCGACCCCACAGACGGCAGCCCACCAGGCTCCCCTGTCCCTGGGATTCTCAAGGCAAGAACACTGGAATGGGTTGCCATTTCCTTCTCCATTGCATGAAAGTGAAAAGTGAAAGTGAAGTCGCAAAGTCGTGTCCAACCCTTAGCGAACCCATGGACTGCAGCCTACCAGGCTCCTCTGTCTGTAGGATTTTCCAGGCAAGAGTACTGGAGTGGGTTGCCATTTCCTTCTCCGTGAAAGGCATTCTAGTGACTCACATTTTTTTTCTTTCCTTTGATTCACATGTATATTCTAACATAATTGCTTCAATTTTGATCTTATTAAGAATTGTAAAAATATTATTTGTTGCAGATGGTTAGGCCTAGTGATGGTTCAACTATTTATTAAGCCTAAATGAAGCGTATGCTTCTTGTAGGTGACTGAATGGACTCTAATATCTTAATACAGGCTTTTTTTTTGCTATAATACCCTATATATTTTTTGAAAAAACCTTACACTGCAAAATTATACAATAAAACAAAAGAGACTATGGGAAAAAAATTGCATTTGGAGAAGACCACTCAAAGTGTAACAAAAAAACAACAGTCCTAGTAAAAATAGCAAACAGGTAAATTAAAACCTGCATTTGCACCAGTGTATCAGTCAGTTGATCCTTTGCAATCAAAATCCTGGATTTTGTGCTTCTTCCTTGGAGATATAGGTCCTGGGAGGCATTCCCATTCCACAGAGATCAGTTTCATTAAAATTAAAAATCTGACACACAGTATAGACTTATTTATCCAAAATATTATAATTTAACATAAAGGATATTCTTCCAGTCTCCTCATTTTTTTGTCTCAGCTTTATCAGGTAGCGGAGTAGAAAATACAGTGGTTCTAGAAACTACTAAACCAGCCACTACTTGCACTACAGAAAGGCTTTTCTGTTAATTTCAACTTTTTTCTTAAGGTCTTCTTATGATGCTAAAGTTTTCTGTTTAATTTTAAGAAACCTTGCCCCTCATTGCTTTACGACATGAGTATCCCAGGAAAGGCTCATATGAGAGCCATTATACTGACATCATTCCCCCATTAACCAACCACATATTGAGAGAGTTTGCACTGAAGAAACAGATGCTATAAGAGAACAGCTATATCTCCATTCCTGTTTTTATGAGGAATCTCAGAGGAGGTGAGAGCAAATGAACATTTATCAAGGATCCACTGGGTACTCTGCTAGACACTTGGTATATTTAAAACCGTATGATTTTCACAGTCATACCTTATTAGAAGTAGGTTCTTATCCTTATTCTATAGATTAGAAAACTGAGGTTCATGAAGTAAAAATCTCACCTGGTTTACATAATATATTAGTAGGAGATCCTGGATTTGTACTTCAGTCTCATTGCCATCCAAGTTTGTACTCTTTATATTACATCAGTCAGATTTTAATGCAAGGATCCCACCATTTGCATTATTAACTGAATTTAACTTTATTGGAACAGATTTTCTCCCCAAATCATGTAAAAATATTTCACTAAGATTCAGAATAATTGATTCTATTTCATCAACTTTTATAGTAATTTGTATTTCGTTACATTTTACAGGACTTTAGAAATTTATTAAAGCACTTTCAGTACAATATTTTTCCTTTGATCTCTACAATCAATAGTCATGTGATATAGACAGAGTACAACATCCTATTCCCATCTGACAAATAACAGAGCCTCAGAGAGGTAAAGTGACTTTTACCATAAGTTAATAATTTGGCCAGGACTCACCATGTTTTCTGGATAAAAATTCAGCCTTGTTCTTATAAATGCTGAGGGGATCACCTTTCAGAATTATCTACTGTGAAGTTCTATGCTTTGAACTGTTTGTCATTAGAGCTATTGGACCGAGTTATGCTACATGTTTTGAAATGTGACGAAAACATTGAAAAATAAAGCAAGGAAAAAATGATTTTAGTGTGTGTGTCATTGAAGATAATGATTACTGGTAGAATAATGCATATCAAAAGCCAATACAAATAAACAACAAAAAAAACTGAGTAATGGATTTCAAATGATGACATATTCTAATTTACTAAAATAATATTCTAATACTGAGAACTATTGTAGAAAAGTAATCATTATTTTAGAATAATAGAACCATAGCGTGTGTAATAACAAGTAATTTAGGAGGAACATAAGCTCCCTTAAAGTGATACTAAGGAACCAGCCCCTCCCCTTGCCCAGGCTTTTGCTCCCACCTTTCACCCCATTCCGTCCACTCCTGTCCCAGTGTTTCCTGGCCAAATCTCTGCCCTTCTAATTTCTCCAGGTAGAATATCTAACTACAAAGCCATTTCATATTATTTTATCAGTGATGTTGGTTTAAAAGCATATGAACTCACACTGCTGGGCAATGGAGGATGGAGCCTTCCTGGATTTTCTGCCATCCTCTACCATCCTTGTATATGCTCAGTTGCTCAGTCATGTCTGACTCTTTGCAACCCCATGAACTGTGGCCTGCCAGGCTTCTCTGTCCATGGGATTTCCCAGTCAAGAATACTGGAGTGGGTTGCCATTTCCTTTTCCAAGGGATCTTCCCAACCCAGGGATCAAACCTGCATCTCCTGCACTGGCAGAAGGATTTTATTTTTTACCACGGAGCCACTGGGAGACATCCTGCTAGTGTGCAAAATTCTCTTCCAAAGAAGTTAAAAAAAAAAAAAATGATGGTGCCCAAAGTCAAGGCCCCATGGCCACTCCTGGCTAAGTCATGGGCCAGAGCCCTGGGGCATGTTCTCAAAACATACACCTCTAATAGTCAAGAAGTAAAAAGATGTGTGCCAACAAGGCAAGTATCTTGTCCCATCTGGCATGGAATAGCAAGATGTGAAGCTGCTGGGTCAGGCCCAGGCAGAACTGGGCTGAGGCTTTGCATTTTAATAGAAAACTCTCAGAAGGTTAATGAATAGAAGGTCAGCTTTGCTCTTGTCACTTGGGTCACCTCCTCTCACCTCTCCCAACTGCTCAATTCCTTGGCCAACAAGAGAAGAAAGGAATGAAGATCTGACAGGTTACTTTGAAAAGCCAGTCACTGCTGACCAAGAAAAAAAAAAAAAATCTACCTCCAAGAAAGAAAGAGCTGGCCAGGAGGAGAGGCAAGCAGCTTGTAATTCACAAGCTGAATCCATGGGCTTTGAACTTTTCTTGATGCCTTTTCCCTCCTTTTTATCAAACACCCAGATGGCATGTGTTCTCTAAGTGAGCAGTATTAGCAGAAGTCTCCACGGATCTTTTCACCAGAGTCTTCTTTTCCCATTTTGTACTCTCTCACTTTCTCACAGGAAAAGGGTTTCCTTGAATGCTTTTGTGGGAGGATTAAAATAAAATCTTCCCTCTAAAATCCTCCCCACATATTCCCCTGGAGCTAGAGTATACGCAGGATGAGGCAGCCAAGTGACCTGTGATCAGCTCTCTGTCTGCTCTTTCCCTTTCTCACTTTGCTCTCACTTCCTCTCTTGCTTACACTCTGACTCACTCTTTCTTTTACCTCTGGATCTATAAGCTACTCTGGAAGAGAGCTCCTTGGCTGCCTTCAGATTTTTAAATTCAGCTTTCCCAGAGGAGGTGTTGTAATATGCTCAGCCTTGATAGGGCTGGTTTTGAGTGACTGGGGTCTTGAGAAAATCACTCTTGTTTCCATGTGCTCTCAGAGGGCTGGATGGAAGGGCCTGGTTTTCCTCTCTTGGATAAACAACTTGCCTTCTAGAGATTCGCTAGTCCCAGATGCCTCTCTGTGAGGAGACTCTGCCCTGGGCAGGGCTCATGAATCAAGCCCTCTCAGGTCCTAAATGCCCTACTAAACTGGGAGCAAGTACCTCCCTGTCCCCAGTACCAACTTCTCTAATGACACAGAGGAGGCCTGCAGAACTAGAGGGAGATTGCAAAGACTCCAGAACCTCCTTCTTAAAAGGACACAGGTCACTGGATTTAGGGCCCACCTTAATCCATCCCATCTTAACTTGATTATATCTGCAAAGACCCTATTTCCAAATAAGGTCACCCTCATTGGTACTGAGGTTAGAACTTCAATGTAACTTCTTTCGGGGGAATAGAAGCAACAAATAACAGGGCCCTTGCAGGGCTAGCATGCCATGATTTTACTGGCCTGCACACCCTCTTCCCAAAACCAGCCTGTTTACAAGTTAGGAGCACACTAATGCACACATTACTTTCTGACCTCTTCCATTCTGATCTGTTCCCCTTTTTGGAAAATCCTCAACCTGTGAGCCCTGGTAACCTTATTCATTTACCCATCCATTCATCCATCCTCCAGTCTATCCATTCTTTCATCCATCCATCCTGTAAACAGTCACTGAGTACCTTTTATGTGCCCAGTTTTACTGCTGAGTTTGCCTCTAACTCATCCAGAAACTTACTCCACCCCTTCTCTCATCTCAGCTGAAAGCCATCTCTCTTTTCTCTAAGCCATGGCTCCAACTTGTATTTACTAAGCATCCAATCAGGAAAGTAAGCTTATATCTTGGTGACTGATTTACAGATACTACTGCCAATCAACATTTTAAATATAAATAACGTTTATTCCCCTTCCCTAGCAGAGGTCCTTGGCTCTTGCAAGGAATCAATGATCCTTGATTGAAAGCTTCATTGACTTCTTGACTCACTCTTTGGGGCTTCAGCTGAGAAGGTGAAATTCTGGCTCTTCGCCCTCTGCTGGGTGTGCTTTAATCCAGGCGCCCTCAGGTTTCAAGCCTTCATTTCTGCATAGTGGCCCCCAGCCTACTCCCTGAGGGTCTGGGTCAGGGTCTCATTTACGGCTTCTCCTCTCTTCCTACCCCCAGTCCAACCCCTAGAGCACAAAGGGTGGAGCAAAGCTACTGGGACCCCACTTGGGTTGCTCACGGTCCTACCCCATGAAGCTGACTCACCTCTCCTCACCATTCCTGCACCATCCCTTTTGAAAGTTTTTCCTCCTGGACAGCTGATTCTCCCCCATCTGTGCTGTGCACCAGCTTTCCCAGCACTCTCCTCCCCTCCACACCCTGTCCTTGCTGGGATGGTCCTCATGGGGCCCTGGCTTCACTCTTTCCCTAATGAATGCTTTTCCACCTCTGAGTTTCAGCCCAGACATTCCTTCCTCAGAATATGTAACACATGCTTGATATCTGTTTCACCATGGTACCTAACAATTGTAATTATAGCACGCAACAACTGTAATTACATGGTTAATTGCATTTGTTGTTTAATGTCCATCTTTTTTGCTAGGAAGGAAATTCAAGGAGCTCAGGAAGCATCTGTTCTTTTTCATTGCTGTATTTTGTACACAGTAGGTGCTTAATATGTGTTTGCTGAGAATGACTGGTGGAGGCACTTTCCTGCAGGTGGCCGGCCCCTCCTGCGTGATGACAGGCACACAGGGAGGAGGGCTTTGCCTGGCGGAACCCATACATCAGGCTTAGAACAGAGAGAAGCGCTGGCCAAGAAACCCGCCCTGGGCCTCGCTCCACTCCCCAGGGTCCGAGCTGGCTCAGGCTCTGAAATCCCATCCTGATTCCACTCATGCTAATAATACACTGGCCTTACTAATAATAATTATGCTGAGTCTTTTTCAAAAGGGCATTTCAGTCAGGGCCTAATATCCCTAACTGAGCATCTGGTGACAAAGTGATCCTGGGAGAGATCGCGGTGGAGCAGGGGCAGGGTTGCTGCTGGAAGAGTGATGTCAGTGGCAGAGCAGGGGCTATGGAGGCAGCGTTTGAACGATTCAACCCTCAGCTTAATTAATGCAACTGGGGAAAGTCCAGGGGACCGTGATTCAGTTTTATTCTGGCTGCAATTAGAGGGGTTCCCCTCTTTTCCTTCCTCGTCTTTGTTCTTCTGCACTTTGTTATCCACCCAAGAGAGAACCTGTTACCCAAGTTCAATGATTGAAAGAAGAGCAAGAAATCATAATCTGAAAACGGCCTCCCGAGGGAAGCCCGGGATCAGACCAGGAGGAGAAGTACGATTTAAATCCAAAAACTGCCAAGAAGAGTGAGGAGAAGTGAAACTGGACCTGATGTCACTGCACAGAAAGCCAGCACACCTTCCTCATTCAGAGGGACTGAGTTCCTAGCCTGAACCCCAAACATTAGGCAGAGGGGCCACCTTCTTACTGGCAACGTCTGAATGAGAAACCGCAGAGTGCAGATAGAGGGGCTCTCTCCTGAAGCCTGGAAGGAGTGACTGTCTCTGAGGTAATTTTCTGCTTTCTAGCATCTTTTAAGTATTAAGTACACTATATAAAAAACAAAACAAACAAAATAACCCCCAAACAAAATAGAATGCTTTAGCAGTATCACTCACTTCTCAGTGGTAAGGAAAGGAACAGCCTAGCCCTTGGCCCACAGCAGCTGGGAGGGTTTGTGTCTGCCTGTCTGCCTCAAGGTAGCCCTGGGTGCCTGTGTGTTCCTCTGTGTCTTTGATTGTGCTAAGGTATCTATGTGTGTATATTGCACTATGCCTGTGTATGTGCATGTGCCTGTCCACACAATGTGTATGATGCTGGTGCAAGTCACTCACCACAGGCTTTAAAACAAATTCATATATATATTCATACACACTATTGAGAAAACAGAAAGCAAGGGAATTCCAGAAAAAAACATCTACTTCTGTTTCATTGACTGCTCTAAGCCTTTGACTATGTGGATCATAACAAACTGTGGAAACTCTTAAACAGATGGGAATATCAGATCATCTTACCTGTTTCCTGAGAAATCTGTATACAGGTCAAGAAGCAACAATTAGAACTTTATATGGAACAATGGACTGGCTCAAAAGTGAGAAAGGAGTATGACAAGGCTGTATATTGTCATCCTGTTTATTTAACTTATATGCAGTGTACATCATGTGAAATGCTGGGCTGGATGAGTTACAAGCTGGAATCAAGATTGCCGGGAGAAATATCAACAACCTCAGATATGCAGATGATACCACTCTAATGACAGAAAGTGAAGAGGAACTAAAGACAAAAGTGAAAAAGCTGGATTAAAACTCAATGTTAAAAAACTAAGATCATGGCATTGGGATTCCCATCACTTCATGGCAAATAGAAGGAGAAAAGGTGGAAGCAGTGACAGATTTCCTCTTCTTGGGTATAAAAGCACTGTGAATGGTGACTGCTGCCAAGAAATTAGAAGACGATTGCTTCTTAGAAGGGAAGGTATGACAAACCTAGACAGTGTGTTAAAAAGCAAAGATATCACTTTGCCAACAAAAGTCCATATAGTCAAAGCTATGGTCTTTCCAGCAATCATGCACAGATGTGACAGCTGGACCCTAAAGAAGGCAGAGCACAAAGAACTGATGCTTTCAAACTGTGGTACTGCAGAAGCCTCTTGAGAGTCATTTGGACATCAAGGAGAGCAAGCTAGTCAATCCTAAAGGAAATCAACCCTGAATACTCATTGGAAGGACTGATGCTGAAGCTGAAGCTCCAACACTTTGGCCACCTGATATGAAAAGCCAACTCAATGGAAAAGACCCTGATCCTGGGAAAGATTGAAGGCCAAAGGAGAAGAGGGTGATATAAGATGAGCTGTTTGGATAGCATCACTGACTCAATGGACGTGAACTTGGACAAGCTCCAGGAGATGGTGAGTGACAGGGAAGCCAGGCATACTACTGTCCATGGGGTCACTAGGAGTCAACTTGGTGACTGAACAACAACAACACTATTGATACTATGGGGATCCCAGGTGGTGCTGAGTGATAAAGAACCTGCCTGCCAATGCAGAAGACATAAGAGATGTGGGTTCAATTCCTGGGTCAGGAAGATCACCTGGAGGAGGGTATGCCAACCCATTCCAGTATTCTTGCTTGGAGAATCCCATGGACAGAGAAGTCTGACAGGGTATGGTCCATAGGGTCATAAAGAGTCAGACATGACTGAAGTGACTTAGCATGCACATTGATACTATATATAAAATATAAACTCCTGAGAACCTACTGTATAGCACAAGCAACTTTACTCAGTGCTCTGTGGGGTTCTACACAGGAAGTAAACCAAAAAAAGATGGGATATATGCATATGTATAGCTGATTCACTTTACTATACAATGGAAATTGACACAACATTGTAAAGCAACTATATTCCAATAAAAATTAATTTAAAAAAAAGTTCACACAGTCTTCCTATCTTCACCTAGAATCCCCCTAACCATTTGTCACCCATGAGGGCTAGAGATTGCACCACTGGCTCCTGGTGAAGTGAAAGTCTGGGCAGCCTGGACAGAAGACGGCTGTGCTCCCAGATTTCCCCTCAGTCCCCTGCTGGTTCAAGGACAGTGATACAGGTCTTCCACTCCTCCAGAGTGTGCCCAAGCCAAGGCGGTCTCAGACTGTTTGTGGTACCCGCTTCTCCTGTGCAGGGTGGGCTTAGGACCTGGCATGGGGAAGGGGGAGGGCCTCTAAGGCTGAGGCTCTGACCCTTCCATTGATTTTCTCTGTCGATTCCCTCTTTGAAAGTCTCCCAAGCAGGTTCCTAAAGAAAAAAGACTCTCCATCTCAGACATGCCCCTCAGGCACCCAAGACAACTTCCCTTCCTTAAGCGCTTATTGACTTAAAGAAGATGGAGGCTAAACAAGCGCAATGTACAAAACCTCTGTGTGCTGAACTTCAGTGGCTGGCCAGTAACCATGTCAATGAAAATGATGGAGGTGTTAATTTGTGTAAGTTTGGTGCTATGGCATAGAAGAATCTCAAAGCTGAGGGTGATCATCAGCCTGTCTCCAACCCCTAAAAACCAACCTCAGGATCTTAAGGACTGATTTATCAGTTCCGATTCTCACCCCCACCCCCACCCAAAAGAGAGCTGATGAATGGGGCAGGGGTGAGGCGTTCAGATCTGGGAAATGGGTTATTAGGGGGAGCAAAGTAGCAGGGTCAGATTAGGGGTGCTGAGACCTGGAGGCATATGCTGGTGTGGGACTCTATGGTGGGGACACTCACAGGTGCGGTGTCCTCTCTGCCTTCTCAGACACAGGTGTTGCTGGACTAAGGCAGGGGGGCTCCAGTCCCTGCAAAGACACAGTGCCCAAGGGTGGCCCCAGGACCTGCATATTCCCCGGGGCTTGGGGAGAGAGGAAGAGGTCTAGGATGACTGAAAACACATTTTCTTTTCTAGTTTAATTGGATAGGAACTCAGTATCAGATTTACTTTGATTTTTGAAAAATAACTGACATGTCTTGCAACGTAGGTTTTTGGGAAAATTTATGCTTCCTCAAACAGTTTCAATGCAGACATTCTAAAAGTGTGGTCCAGCACTAGTGGTATCAGCATTATCTGGTTCTTGTATGAAATGCATATTCCTGAGCCCTGTCTCAGGCCCACTGATCAGAAATTCTGAGTGTGGGACCCAGAAATCTATGCTTTCCTAGCCCTCTGGGGCATTCTGGGGCACAGGGAAGTGTGAGAACCATGTTTTTGGGTTTTTTTTTTTTTTTGATGTGGACCATTTTTAAAGTTTTTATTGAAATTACAATATTGCTTCTGTTTTATGTTTTGATTCTTTTGGCCATGAGGCTGCACCCCCTGCCTTGGAAGGTGAAATCTTTCAAAATTCTTCCATGCCGATCCTGTCACGAGGGCCCTCAGTTTTCCTTTTGAATATCAGCTTTTCCTGGGTTTCTGGAAGCTCTCTGCTCTAGTTTTCTGTTTTGGAGTGGCTCAGAAGAGGGAAAGTCACAATCTTTTTTACGAGTCAGCCTTGACAATGTGTAGCTGGGTATCTTTCTGTGGGGTATGGATTCTGAGAGCCTGGAAAGCAGTGGTGGCAGTTGCCCACAATTATTGCAGACGCTGTGACCAGGGCAGGACTTGCATTAGGGGTTGTTTCCAGTTTATCACAGGGAGTTTTATGAATCTTATAATTCTTACAAATTCTGTCTTAGGGACGAGGAGACCAAAGGCTAAATTTATAGGGCATAGTGTTAGTCGCTCAGTCATGTCCAACTCTTTATGACCCCATGGACTGTAGCTTGCCAGGCTCCTCTGTCCATGGAATCCTCCAGGCAAGAATAGTGGACTTGGTTGCCATTCCCTTCTCCAGGGGATCTTCCCAACCCAGGGACTGAACCTGAGTCTCCTGCATTGCTGGCAGATTCTTTACTGTCTGAGCCACCGGGGAAGTCAAAGCATAGTTTGAATCCAAATCCTGCATATTCCCACCATGTTAAAAGAACCATTTTGCCACCCCAGAGTGGGAGACAGTTCTAGAGAGATCTTTTTGCCACCTTCCCAGCCCACATTCCTGAAGACATGGGCAGCATATCATGGAATAAAGGCCAATTTTTTTGTGAAAGGAGAGCCCTAGAGACTTCAGCGGGAATCGATCGTGGCTAGAATGGATGCTGTCTCCTGGAAACACAGTGAGGATGCAGGCTGTAGCTGAGGCGATAAGTCATGGGAATAATGGGCGAAGACAAGACAAGGGTCCTGCCTCCATGGTGATGGGTGACTGAAATTCATCACAGAGAACAAGGGCCTCTGCAGATCACATGTGGAGCAGATTCAGGAAGGGCCCTGGGGCCAAGTGCTCCAGAGATGGCTTCGGGGGACAGACTGATGCTTGTCCCACAGGGAGGGTGGACCCTCCATATCCGGTGCCCCCTGGGGGGGGGGCACTGTGTCTGACACAGATGGAGCAGATTCTAGAGGAAGGGGCCCAGCTGAGCCATCCCAGAGCTCATCTTCATGGAAAGCAGGGGTGGCAGTAGGGAGTGCAGCATGTGAGGGAAAGCTGGGTAGCCCGGAGGTCAGCTGGCTGATCACCTGAGAAGATGGATTCTGCTTCCTGCCAGGAAGGGCAGATGCCCAAGAAGCAGCTCTGTTTGAGGTTCACAGAGAGGGACAGAGTAGGCAAGGAACGGAAGCTGACATTTGAACAGAGAAAGCCAGAAGGAGGGAGGCACAGGCCGGCTTGGACAGAAGGGAGCCTCAGAAAAGCAGAAATACCAGAAACACACTGGGAGCAGGAGCTGAGACAAGAAGGCTGAGAGGCAGGCAGAGCAAAGGGGAAGGGGCTTGGGAAGATCAGAGGCACCTTGAAGACAGAGTGCACATCACATAAAACAGGGAGGCCTGCAGGGAGCAGCATTGAGGGAAGCCGCGGGCAGGGCCCGAGACTTCCTAGAGAGATAGCCTGGGGCTCTGAAGGATGGGAAAGTTGACACTGCTTTAGCAGAAGGAACCTGGCTGAATACTAAGGAGCGAAGATTCTGCTCACAAAGGGACCGGATGGGGCCTCTTCCTACTGATCAGCAAAGAAAGCCAGGCATGCTGGAGCAGAGCTTTTGACTTACCCAGCAGAAAGCTGCTACACAGAGAGGGTCCATGGAACCCTGTGAGGGTGCTGTCTACCAGTGTGGGCTGAGAAAGGGTGAAGGTCAGGTTTGTGAGTTGTGTTTGTGAGCCCCAAATGCAAAGAGTTAACCAAAGATGTGGCACTTTCCCTGATATGAGTGCCTTTTTATTCTATTAGTATGTGACCTGTGAAGTCAAACATTGAGTCTGGGTCTGTAACTCAAGCATGGTGTCATGGACTAAATGTACATGTCCTCCCCAAATTCATATGAATTCATATTTATATTTATCACATAACCTCCAATGTCATGGTATTTGGAGGTGGGGCCTTTGGGAGGTAATTGGGTCTAGAGGAGGTCATAAGGGTGGAGAGCCCATGGTGGGATTAGTGTCCTTATAGGAAGAGGAAGAGAGACCAGAGCTGCTTGCTTTCTCTGTCTCTTTCTCTGCCTCTGACTCTCTCTGCCATGTGAGCATAGAGCAAGAAGGCTGCCAGCTGCAAGCCAATAAGAGGGCTCTTGTCAGGAACTAAATTTGCCAGCATCTTGATCTTGGACTTCCCAGCCTCCAGTTTCTCCAAAACTGTGAGAAATAAATGTTTAATGTGTAAGCCACCTAGTCTATGATATTTTGTTCTAGCTGCTTGAACAAACTAAGACACATGGAAATGTTATTTTGAATACCCATAACAGCATTCAGACACATACCTGCCAAAAGGAAAGTGGTGTAAATTGTACAGGTGTTAGAGCCCAGCTAAGCTCATTGATCTGTCTCTCTGGAATGTTAGGAGCAGTTCAGAACTCCTCCCTGTTTTAGTGGGCTTATTTCAATCATAAGAGCACAAAGGAGCAATTCTATCTGTTCATTATACCAGGAGCCTGATGGGAAGGAAATGCTCCTGGGGCTAGAAATAGCAATTTAAAACGGAGAAGGAAGACCTGGGGGGAAGCATGGTAGAGAATTAAGACAGAATAAGAGATGAAGGCTGAGGGCCTGGTAGGAAAAACTAGAAAACTTTAATAGCTATGACTGAGGTCTTCACTTATAAAGTAAAACAAGATGTACTAGAAGCTAGCAATGTTTAAAAGATCTTGAAAGAATTGCATAAATAGGGAACTTAAGATGGAGCAGAGCTGGCTTAAGGGCTATTTCATGGATCTGTTGATTAAGGGTTATTAATAAGCCGAAGGTTCCACTTTTAGTGTGGAGGAGTATGCCTCTGACAAACAGATTCTCTGCAAATAAAAACAAAATACAAGAGAAGAGAAAAGGAAAGAAGAAAAAAAAAAGTAAAAACTACCTGAAGGTTCCAGAAACAAGGTGAGTTTTACTTTTTGCAGTTTTGCCCTGGGGCAGCTGTCCACCCAGTGGCTAAAACATTAATGGAAAAAACCTACCATCTTTCTGGCTGAAGAAACCAAGGGAAGGAGTCCTGTATAATCAGGGATGCTGGAGAGCTGGGGAAGAATCCCTCGACAGAAGAGAACCAGGGAAATGTAATTCCATATTCTGGGTGTAGACTTTCCTCAATTCTATGGCTGACTCCTGAACCATGCAAGCATAAGATAGACTGAAAGCCACAGGAACTGAGCTGTTGCCCACTGCAGACATAATAGAGTCTGCAGGTTGAGTATAACATGTTAATTTCCTGCTATATCAAAAACATCAATACTCTTTGGGTCAGTGTTATGGAATTCAGAGTCTCTACATCATATAATAACATTCACAACACTTGTAATCCAAAACTACTAGACATACAAACAGCCAGAGAAATGTGATCAACTTTCATGGGGAAAAAAGATGCCAACCCCAGGATGACCTGGATTTATGATAGTGGTTACTATGGCTGTGCTCAATGGGGTAAAGAAAAATATAGTTATGATGAATAAAAAAGACAAGACGTCTCAGTGAACAATTAGAAAGTATAAAAGAAAGATTCATAAGAAAGTATAGAGCTAAAAAATATACAATATCAGAAAAAAAAAATCTCTTGAAGAACATTTTGAGAAGAATGGAGATGGTAAATGAAAGAATCAATGAATCTAAAGTTAAAGCTCAGAAATGGAGAAGAAAACAATGTGGAAAATAATGAACAGAGCCTTAGGAACCTGTGGGACAATCTACACATTGGTAATTATAGTCCTAGAAGGAGGGAAAAGGGGACAGGAAATAATATGTGAAGAACTGTGGTTGAAAAATTCCCAAATAATAGTGAAAGACATAAATTTACAGTTTAAGAAGCTTAGAGAATAAGCTAAAAAGATAATAAGATAAATTGGGGGGAAAAAAGACATGACTAGGCACATCATAGTCAAATTAAAAACTGAAAATAATGGGAAAATCTTAAAAGCAACCAGAGAAAAAGTATGTGTGTGTGTGTGTGTGTGTGTGTGTGTATAAATCCTAAGGTAACCATGAAAATTGTGAAGAAGTAGAGCTGAAAAAAAACATAGACAAATGAAAGTTAACAGCCTGCCCACCTCTGCCTGAAGATGAGGTGGTGGCAGTGATGCAACATGACCTGACCTCCACATCTCCCAAAGGCCAGCAGAGCCAGTTGGCAAACATGACAATTCTTTTCTGGATCTTTGGGAAGAAAAGGGGAAAGAAAGAGGGAGAAATAGGCTTTCTGGGACATCATAAATGACCTAATCTGAGTAGGAAGTCTGGCATACCGTGGGGCCAGGGAGAGAGCCAAGGTGTCCCAAGCACTGGGCTCACAGTTCTAGAGACTGGACTGAAGGACCAGAGCTACATGAACAGGCTCTGAAATGAGTAGCTCATTTGATCACTCTGGGCCTCATATCCCTCTGGGCCTCAGATCCCTCCTCTGCAAAGCGAGGGGGAAGGATTTACAGCAAATTCTTAGTAATTGCCTCTCTAGAGGAAAGGGCCAGTTGAGCATTCATGCTCCTACTTTATTTTTGTGCATCTGTGTTGGTCACTGTTGGGCTTCTTCATGCTCAGAATTAATCCCTTTGCCCTCTCCGTCCTCTCCTGAGTCAAACACATTTACACCCCCTGTTTCGATTCTTGTCTTTATGCTGATGTCCTTAATGCACATCTCATTTGGACTTCTTCCTCAAGCTCCAAACCCATAACCAGCGGCCTATTCAGCAGCTCTACTTAGCCGACAAGCACATAAAAGTCAAAATTTTCTACACAAGGGTCTTTCAAAATTTTGTATCAGAATCATCCAAGAATCTTGATAAAATGCAAAGGCCTATTCAACTTCAATGAGTCTGTGCCTCTGTGCTCCTTATTAACTCCAGGTAAACCTGATATCCACCAAAATTTGAGAAATACTTATTTAAACTAAACCCACAATTCACTCAAAACCTGCTATTTCTCTAACCAGTTCCTTTCCAGCATCCCCATTCAATCAGAGAATGGCACCACCATCCACCCAGAGGCACAGTCCAAGATGCCAGGTGTCATCCTTGGACCTCTGCACCCTCACACATAAGTATCACCCACTATCAAGTCTTTTCCATGTTTCTCTCCTGATTCCTCTGGGTTTCATTCACCCCCACTGCCCTTGGCCTCCTAACACATATTGCTTCCACTTTTGCCATCTGTCCTCCACATTTGAGTCATGGTAAATGTTTTTAAAAAATATTTTATTTTGAGACAAGTTTCAATATCTAGAAAAGTTTCAAGATAACTACCAAAAATGCCTATACACTCTTCATCAAGATACTCCATTCAAAGTCTTAAAAATTGTCACAGAAATGCCCTATAGGGATCATATACATTATCCAGTTATCATGCCTCTTAATGCCCCTCAATCTGGAACAGTTGTTGGTCTAGTTAACTTTCATGACTTTGAAATCTCAAGATCATAGGTTAGGCATTTAATAAAGCATATCTCAATTTCAATTTTTCTGATGTTTCCTCATGATAAGACCCAAGTTATATATTTTGAACAGAGTATGCTATGTTCTTTCACTGCATCTCCTTAAGTGGCACAGTGTCTGTTATTGGTGGTGTGAACTCTAAACATTTGATTCAGATGGTGTTACCAGATTTCTCTGTAAAGTTACTTTCTCCTCTTTTGTAATACTTATTTTGGGGGAAATACTTTGAGGCTATATAAGATCCCCATTTCTCTCTCCAGTTTCACCCCAAGTACAAGCACCTATTGATGTTTCTTAACTATTAATCTGATGGTCACCAAATAGTGATTTTTCTACTAACATCATTCTTTCCACTTTTTATTCTCTTTATTCATTTATATTCATATCAGTGTTAACTCCACAGTTCCTATCTTATTCAATAGATTATAATCTGTTACCATCAGTATATATTAAGCGCTAAATTATCCTATATTTGGACATTGGGAAGTCCTTCAAGCTGAGTATTGTGTTCTTTTGACATATTACCATTATTCTTTGAGTACTTTCTTACTTTCTGGCACAAAACAATGCATATACTTCCTCTGCCTAGGCTCTGGAAGGGGCCATTTAGCTAGTGAGTCCTGGTTGCTTTTAGTATAGAAGAGAATATAGAATCCAAGTTCTGACTGCCAGGTGTATTTTTTGCTACATGGGTGCCATTGCTTTGAGGCACTCTCAGCTCATATTTATTTATCTCTTTTTATATTGAAAACCACAAGTTTCACACTGATACCTCCAATTCCAGTTCATTTTTTTTAAACATCGAGAGGCTATTTATTCAACAGCAACTTTGAAGACAAAGCCTCAGAAGTCTGAGGGGATACATTTCCCCTATTTCTACTTCAGTTCACATAATTCATTCTAGTTTTCATGCTTTCCATATTTGCACCTCCTTTTCCAAAAGCTTCCATTATCTCTAATATAATTTTCAATATCCCTATATATATATATATATATAGCTAATATCCCAATCATATTGGGTTTCCAGCTCCCTTACCTGTGAGTCTCAATTCCTGCTAGGGTTTACTTCTCTAGGTCAGGACATCTACCTAAACTGGGCCTGCCAAATGGCCTTTTGGAGAAAGAAAGAAGGAAGGAAGCCAAGAGAGGTTTTTTGTTTATTTATAAAGAAAGGAGGGAAGACATTGGAAAGAAAAAGCAAGAGGAAAAACCAGGTTATTTTTCTAAAATGGAAATTAATCACCTTTGGGTCATGTGTGTGCATCTATGTACACCCCTCTCCCCCCACCTCTACCCCCATACACAGAATGACTGCTCATTGCTCTAAGGCAGTAAATTCCATCACAAATGTCCAGGAGGCCCCATCTAATGTAACTACTGCTGACCTCATTGGTCAATTTCCCTTCTTTATCCACATGGCAAGTACAGGTATCCTCTCTCAGCTCTTCTAAAATTCCACCTTCCCTATTGACACAAGCCCTTTGTATGTACTACTTATGTTTCTCAGTGCTCTAACCTACCTTATGCATTTGGCTGACTTATTCTTCAAATCTCTGCTAGAGCCCATCTCCTCTGAAAGCTCTCCTCAATTCTCCTAGATCTAATGAGGCTGTTTTTCTTATGTATTATTTTCTTCATGCTCTCACAGAACACAGTGACTCTCATCTCAACTGTCAATTATGCACTTATTTGTGTATGCATCTGACTAAGCTTCCCTTTCCTCATTCAGTTGTGAGTAATGTGAGAACAGTAATGCTGTCTCTTTTCAATTCTAATTGTGCCTCCAGATTGTATCCCATAGTAGATGATCAATAAATATTTTTCATGTGAATAAACTGCATTTTTAGAAACATAAATAGTTTAGTCATCAAACACGATAACTTTCTCTATTTTCAATAAAAGTCAAAACATGGAAGAATAATATGGTAAAATGGATCCTGAAAGATGTTAGGTTTAGGAGTTTATAAGCTTCATCATTTAGAAGAAACATATTTAGAAAGTCACAACAGATGATCTAAATAATGTGTGCAGGACAATAACATAGGAAGCTTTACATCTAAGAAACTTTCAATGTAAGGCATATACAGATTGTATGTTCGGCTCACATTATTATTTATGTGACTCAAGGTCATTAAAATGTTAGTCTTTCCAAATGTAGAATACCATTCCATTCAAAACTCATATGTGAGTGTATATGTATTACTAGGTAGTTTTAGGTAGATCACTAGACAAAGTGATCTTAAGTTGAAAGAAAAGACATTTGAAAAGAGCCAAGATTTTTTAAAGAAGAATGAAGATAACTTCATTTATCCAAACAGTAAAACTCTTGCTAAAATTAATATAATCAGAATAATACTGAAAATAAAACTTTTGATAAAGTTACTATAATAGAATGATATGGTTGGGCATAAGAATAAATAATTGACCAATGAAGGAAATTTTAGAATCAAAACATAGTTTATGTAAGGAACTTAATATATGACAAGAATGATATATGATCCAATAAAATATGGACAATATCTTCAATAAATGGTGTTAATATAATTTTCTATATTTACCTGCATAAAAACACAATAAACATATTGTCCTAACATATTCAAAATCATATTTGAGAATAGCCCTGGTGTCTACCAACAAGAGAACGGATAAATAAACATAGACTGTTACAGTAATTAAGAAAAAACTACTGCTTCACTCAGCAACAGGAAAGGATCTCATACTCAGAATGCTAAAAGAAAGCAGTCAGGCATGAAGAGCATCCTGATTCCACTTATGAGGAGCTCTGGAAGAGACAAAAGAAACCTACAGTTGAAGAAAGTCAGAATAGCGGGCACCTCTGCATTTGGGACAGAGGAAGGACATAAGGGAACTTCCTGGCATGACGACAAAGTTCTCTATTTTGATAGAATTTTGGGTCACATAGTTGTATGCATTTGTTAAAACTCTGTAAATGTACACTTAAGATCTGTGTACTTCTTTATATGCAAATTTTGCCTTAATCAAGGAAAGACATATAAACAAATATATATACTCTCATTAAAAGACATATGCTAAGGTGTTTATGGGTGATGTGTACTAATGTCTACAACTTATCTGGAAATGTATCAACAAAATAGGGTGGAGTGATGAATAGACAGAGGAATGGATTAAATAAGTAGTTACATGATAAATCAAACTTATCAAGATAATAAAATAGTATAGGAAATTTTACAAAGCATTTTATAACCTTGGGATGGAGAGAACTTTTAGAATAAGCCAAAAAATCCAACAAGTAGAGATAGATATTTTTGACCAAATGACTATGAATCACTTTTGTAAGCCAAAGGGTATCATAAATAGTATCAAAAAGACAAGTGTATTCTTTTAAATACAAAAAAGAATTGTACTGGGACTTCCTTGGTGATTCAGTGGTTAAGAATTTGCCTTCTAAAGCAGGGGACATGGTTTGATCCTTGGTCTGGTAACTATGATCCCACATACTGTGGGGCATCTAAGCCTGAGTGCTGCAGAAGACGCAGAGCAGATAAAAAGAAAAAAATAATACAATAAAATAATATTTATAAAAAAGAATTGCACTTGTTTGTACCGGAAAACGTGAAGGAACTAATTGTATCATATATGGCAGAAAAAGGGTCAATATCTCTACTATAAAAAGAATTCTTATACATTTCTAAGAAACCAGAGAGTAATCCAATAGAAAAATAGGTAAATACATGTATAGATAATTAGTGAAAGAAGAAACATGAATCCCAATAACTACGCAAAAAGATCTCTAGCAGTCAGTTGAAAATTCAATTAAAACAAAACGAGTTATCATTTTTCGTCTTTGGATTGCTGCTGCTGCTAAGTCGCTTCAGTCGTGTCCGATTCTGTGTGACCCCATAGACGGCAGCCCACTAGGCTCCGTCCTCCCTGGGATTCTCCAGGCAAGAACACTGGAGTGGGTTGCCAGTTCCTTCTCCAGTGCATGAAAGGGAAAAGTGAAAGTGAAGTCGATCAGTCGTGTCTGACTCTTAGCGACCACATGGACTGCAGCCTACCAGGCTCCTCCATCCATGGGATTTTCCAGGCAAGAGTACCGGAGTGGGGTGCCATTGCCTTCTCTGCCTCTTTGCATTAGCAAATTTTAAAATATTGATTACTTCCAATGCTGGTGAGGATGTTAGAAGATGGGCACCATACATTCCTAGTGAAGTGTGAAGGTTTACAAACTGTCAAAGTAGCAACCTGGAGTAAGAATCCCCAAGAGACACACAAGACACAGAGAAACAGGCACTGTATGATCCCATTTTTATAAAATAAAAAAATTTCTTTTTGAACAAAGATAAAAGTGTGAAAGCAGACACATCTAACTGTTGATGCTTCAGAACAAGAGTTGGTAAACCATTGCCTAAGTACCAAATCTGGCAGGTCACCTGCTTTTTTACAGCCCAGGGGCTAGGAATGGCATTCATACATTTTTAAAGGGTTACATTTTAAATGGTTATGTAATCGTGTACATAATATCCTCATTTGGCCTCTTAGCCAGCAAAGTCTAAAATATTTTCTACGTGGCCGTTTAGGAAAAGTTCACCAAACCCTGCTTTAAGGGAATTGTAGGTTCTTATTTATCCTTTTTTCTTCTCTGTATTGTTCTGACTTTTATAATAATAAGGTATTGTTTTTGCAAGTTTAAGGGATATAGCTGGTGGGTAGATGGGGAAGATCAGTCACTTTTGATGCTGTTTTGAATGGATGTATGCAGACAAAAGGAAACCAGGGAGACTCATTAGGAAGCTACTGTAACAGTCCAGGTGAGAGAGAATGGTGCTTTGGAATAGGGTGAGGTCACAGTACAGATGTGAGAATTGGATCATAAAGAAGGCTGAGTGCCAAAGAATTGATGCTTTCAAACTGTGGTGTTGGAGAAGACTCTTGAGAGTCCCTTGGACAGCAAGGAGATCCAACCAGTCAATCCTAAACAAAATCAATCCTGAATGATCACTGGAAGAACTGATGTTGAAGCTGAAGCTCCAATACTTTGGTCACCTGATGCAAAGAGCTGACTCATTGGAAAAAAACCTAATGCTGGGAAAGACTGAAGGAAGGAGAAAAAGAGGACAACAGAGGATGACATGGTTGCATGGCATCACCGACTCAATGGACATGAATTTAAGCAAACTCCAGGAGGGAGATGATGAAGGACAGGGAAGCCTGGCATGTTGCAGTCCATGTGGTAGCAAAGCCATACACATGACTGAACAGCAGCAGAGATGAGAAGAAAGGAGCAGACTTTATAGAAACCTATAGGAATAGGGTAGGGCTTCTCTGGTGGCTCAATGGTAAAGAATCTGCCTGCCAATGCAAGAGATACAGGTTTGATCCTTGGGTTGGAAAGATCCCCTGGAGAAGGAAACAGCAACCCACTCCAATATTCTTGCCTGGGAAATCTCATGGACAGAGTAGCCTGGTGGGCTACAGTCCATGGGGTCACAAAAGAGTCGGACACAACTTAACAACTAAACAACAACAACATAGGATTAGCGGAAGGATTGAACCTGGATGGGGAGGCACAGAGAGAACTCAAGCCTGATTCCTAGGAATGGTGCAACCACTGAGTTGAAGAGATGGGGGAGAGGAGACTGGAGAGTAAATCAAGAGCTCTATTTAGGACCTGTTAAGTTCTAAAGGGAACTGTGTGAACTAGGCAGTTGGACACAGATGATTATAGCTGTTCAGGCTATAGAGGAGGAGGCTGAGATAGAAATACAAATCTGAGAGTACTCATCATGTTGTTGTTGTTCAATTACCAGGTTGTGATACTTATAGCTTTCTGGAAGTAATGGAGACAGAGAAGAGGACTGAGGCAGGACAGAGATGGGCTCCAGGTTAGGCATTTACAACTGGCCTCCGGTTTACAATTCATGGGCAGGAATAAAAGTCGGCTTCAGGCTGGACACTTACAACTAGCCTCCTGTTTGCACTGCCTGAGACAGAAGATAGGTGGGCCCCAGGTAAGCGTTTTCAATCAATCTCCTATTTGCTCTTCAAAATGTAAGTAACAACAGAAACAGGGAAATAGCCAGGCTTTGTCTCTTGTGGACACCTTAAAATAACCATCATGGCAGGAACAGAGAAGGGCTAAATTTTGTTTGAATAAAAGAACAAGAGACCACATATTTCCCTCCTTGGGGCAAGGGAGACACTACACAGGAGCAGAGAGGTTCTTTGGGGGTCAAAAGTCAGGGGATGCCAGGTCATGATAACTTGCTTCTATCCTTCCAGACACTTTTGTGTTGAAATCTATCTTGGCTGAGGAGTGCGTGCACACCTCAGGGAGGGTCACAGAGTTCGGCCATGTGTCTTACTGCATGCACTCTGCTTTTGCAAAAAACATTTTATTTTTCTCTTTACCTTCCTCCTCTTCATCAGAATTCTTTCTTGTCAAGGTAGGTAAGGACTGGGGATTTAGGCTCTAGACACACTTCTGTGGTCCAGTGGTTAGGATGCCTGGTCAGGGAACTAAAGTCTCATTTCCAACTACCACTTACTGCTGCTGCTTACTGCAAGCTACCACTAGCTGTTGCATGTGCCCAAAATCAGGACCAGGAATCTACCTGATGACACAGTGCTCAACCCAACTGGAGCCTGCTCCCTGTAGATGATGTCTTTCATGCCACTGACCAAATGTTTGGACTCCCCCAAATCATCCTTTTCAAAACATCCTCTGTCATTGGCCAGGAACAGCATGGCTTCAGAGGAGACACCAACACTTCTCACAGCCTGTGCCCTAACATTTGTCTGAACAACCAGTGGCTATCATTTCTCCTGGATGAATGGCCCACCCGGCATTTGGCTTCCCCAGATGAAAAATGAGCTCTGGTCCCAGTCCCTCCCAGTATGCCCCACCATGGGTCCCTGCTTGTGCAGCCACGTTTTACTCCTGCCATGCTTTGACCTGAAAAGGCCCAGAAGGACTCACCAAGGAGCTGGTGTAGGTGGGATCTGAGGTGTCATCCTGGAGGTAGCGGGAAAGGCCAAAGTCAGACACCTTGCACACCAAGTTACTGTTGACCAGAATGTTCCTTGCAGCCAGGTCCCGGTGCACGTAGTTCATCTCTGCCAGGTACTTCATGCCCGCGGCAATGCCCCTTAGCATTCCCACCAGCTGGATCACCGTGAACTGTCCATCATTTTGCTGTAATGAGACACCAAAGGCATCCAGATCAAGACTAGCTTCAGTGGTTACAAGGAAGCCAAGCTGCCAGGGGCCCACTGATAGTCACTTCTGTCAGTGCTGGGCTAAGCTGCTTCCACCTCCTCCCAGCCCCACTCCCATTCTCTTACCTATCCTCCAATACTCTGGCTTCTTCTGGCCAAGCCTTGTGGATTTCATCTTCAAGTTACATCTCAAAGCCATTCACTCCTCTCAACCTTCACTGCCACCATTCTAACCAAGTCATCTTTATCCATCACCTGTAACAGCCTCCCTCCACCTGCCCACCTCTGAAATCCATTCTCTAAGGGAAGTTAGAGCCATCCTTGTAAGACATAAATCCAGTCATGTCACTGGCTGGCTTAAAGCACTCTACTGGCCTCCTATTGCATTAAGGGAAAGTGCCAGTCTCCTCAGCTTGGCCCACAGAGCCCCAGGGGATCACCTTATGCCACTTTGTCTTGTACTCCTATGCTGAAGGCACAGTGCCTGGTGACCTTTCAATTCTCTCCCTGGCCAAGCCCTTCTTGCCTCAGGGCCCTGATATAGGCTCTTTCCTTTGCTTCTCCCCCACAGGCAACACCTACTTGCCTCAGATCTCCACTTAAATGTCACCTCCTCAGAGAGGATGTCCCTATAACCAGTCCTCTCCCCCACACATAACTAGCACTTTCATATTACTATCTTTCAGTGCATGCTCTTACTTTCCTTCTTAGCACTTATCACAAGGTTTAGTTGTATGTGTGTATGGCTGTGTGTCTGCCTGTCTCTGCTGCTCTGAGATAAGAACTTGGTCTCTTGTAGTCACCATAGCACTCCCAGTGCTGACGCCCTTTGAGTAGACAGACGTAGCTCAACAAACATTTGCTGGATGAATGACTGGTACGTTATTTCCTGGCCCCAGAATTAAATGTTAAGATTTTTCCTGGACTCTGGGATAACACATGTGTCTCAGAGGGCTCGTTGGTCAGGAGAAGTGCATGCACCAGTCTGGCTTGTGGACCTTCCCAGTAAATGAGAGCTGTTGCTGCCCCACCTCCTGCCAACCTGAAGCATTCTCTTCTTTCCAATAAGTTTCTTACCTGCATGTCCTCCCTTTTCCATGGTTACACGACAGCTTGTCAGTGAGTGAATGTGTGCCTTCTTCCACCTCCCCAAAGCCACTGAGTCTGGACATTGCCCACACTGGTTACATCAGTGGACCCTGGACCATGCTGCCAAGAACACATTTTCCCAATCAGTCCAGCCCCAGATCCTCCCTAAAGTGCTGTGGGTTATGTAAGTAGAGCATGGTCCAGGCATTGAGATGCTCTGACTGGGGGAGAAGTAGGAGGAGGCAAGATACCCTGGGTTAGTCTAGTTACTGCTGAACACAAACCTTGGACAAAGCAGCCTCTCCCTCTGCCCCAGGGTCCTCCTGTGAAATACAGGAAGCATAAACAATGTGAAGAGCTCCCATTTATTGAGCGTCTACTGTCTGTGAGATGGCATACAATGCACTCACATGCATTATCTCACTAATATGTATGGGACACAAAATTTAGGCATGTGGTTCTGCAAAAGTAATTTTCTATGCAAAAATAAATAAAGAAAAATAAAAGAGCTGTTATCAAAATGTTACACATTTTTTTATTCAGGAAAAAATCCAACAATTGAAAAGTTTAACAATGGTGGCATTAATTGTTGAAGACTCTGTTTCTCATGCAAGATTGCAAGCCCGGGGATGGTTATGCCCCTTGGTCAACTGAAGGAGTGGAGAAAACTGGCTCTCCCTCTACTCCTCCCTGAGCACAACTCCTTCACCGGAAGGAGGACCCCCCAAACACACTGAGGCTGACACACTCCAAGTTTCAATTTCTCACTCAAACCGTAACCACCTTCCAATCTGTCCAGAACGCTTTCCCTGCAATATTTGCTTCTAACCAACTCCAAAAGAAGGTGCAGGGCCGCTTTTTGGAAACTGATTGGTTTTCAGCACATGGTGCCCATCTGCCAGAGCTGGATGTGCTGTGAGTGATGCAAATCTTCCTTACTAATGAACTTCACTCCACACCTCCTTAAGAAGCTAGCCCTGCTCTCCCCAGCACCATCATTTCTCTAAGTGGGTCTCTGGGGATCTGCCTCCCCAGAAAGTTGTCATGCAACTTTTGTATATTAGAAAATGTATTTCAGCCACAAGCCGCAAGGGTCGATTTTTTTCAATTCAGTTTGTTACTTCTCCTCTGTAAGTGGAGACAACAATGTGGTTAAAAATAAATGTCTCCCTACAGAAGCTCACTTGCAGACAGATGTTGGGGAGGGCACTGATGGTGGCTGGAAGCAGCTCTGCCAAGAGCAGCATTGAAAGCGTTTACAGATTTGTGTCTGTGTTTCCACTTTAAGTCATTAAAGACTTCACTGAGCTGCTTCATTTTCTGATTTGAATATTTAGATCAGTCACCTTACAGATTCTGGTGTCAACAAAGGGCAAGAAATGGTTAAAAGTCCAGGATTTGGAGCCAGACAGATCACGGTGGATCTGGGCTCCATCTCTCACTGGCTGCATGCCCTTGGGTAAGTTATTTAATCAACAGAGCAGTGATTACCACATTTGTAAAATGAATCTCTTTCCTTAGATTTTGAGAATCAAGGTTAAATGAGATAATACACATGGAGGGATAATACACATGAGGCTCAGTGCCTCATGAATACTAAGACAGCAACCACTATTGCTGACATTATCAGCAAGGCCATAATGTTTTACTAACCAGCTCTCCCATGAACCCCAGGTGCCTGGCAAGAGAGACAGAAGACACCTCAGACCAAGATGTAGGTTCCTCCTGGCCTCTTGGGTGTGTGGGGCAGATATCTTAGAATCACTGCCCGCAGAGAGCCTAGTTCTCTGAGAATTCAGAGTTTAGCACGTTGGCACACCCGCCCGAACTGTCTGTCAGTCAGTCAGTTCAGTCACTCAGTCATGTCCGACTCTTTGCAAGCCCAAGGACTGTGCAGCACGCCAGGCTTCCTGTCTATCACCAACTCCCGGAGCTTGCTCAAATTCATGTCCATCAAGTTGGCGATGCTATCCAAACATTGCATCTACTGTCGTCCCCTTCTCCTCCCACTTTCAATCATTTCCAGCATCAGGGTCTTTTCCAGTGAGTCAGTTCTTTGCATCAGGTGGCCAAAATATTGAAATTTCAGCTTCAGCATCAGCCCTTCCAACGAATATTCAGGACTGATTTCTTTTAGGATGGACTGGTTGGATCTCCTTGCAGCCCAAGGGACTCTCAAGTGTCTTCTCCAACACCACAGTTCAAACATCAATTATTCAGTACTTAGCTTTCTTTACAGTCCAAATTTCACATCCATACATGACTACTGGAAAAACCATAGCTTTGACCAGACTGACATTTGTTGGAAAAGTAATGTCTCTGTTTTTTAATATGCTGTCTAGGTTGGTCTAAACTTTTCTTCAAAGGAGCAAGCATCTTTTAACTTCATGGCTGCAGATACCGTCTGCATGGATTTTGGAACCAAAGAAAATAAAGTCTTTCACTGTTTCCCCATGTATTTGCCGTGAAGTGATTCACTGCAGATGGTGATTACAGCCATGAAATTAAAAGATACTTACTCCTTGGAAGGAAAGTTATGACCAACCTAGACACTATATTAAAAAGCAGAGACATTACTTTGCCAACAGAGGTCCGTCTAATCAAGGCTATGTTTTTTCCAGTGGTCATGTATGGATGTGAGAGTTGGACTATAAAGAAAGCTGAGCGCAGAAGAATCGATGCTTTTGAACTGTGTTGTTGGAGAAGACTCTTGAGAGTCCTTGGACTGCAAGAAGATCCAACCAGTCCATCCTAAAGGAGATCAGTCCTGAGTGTTCATTGGAAGGACTGATGTTGAAGCTGAAATTCCAATACTTTGGCCACCTGATGCGAAGAGCTGACTCATTGGAAAAGGCCCTGATGTTGGGAAAGATTGAGGGCAGGAGAAGAAGGGGATGGCAGAGGATGAGATGGTTGGATGGCATCACCGACTCAATGGACATGGGTTTGGGTGGACTCTGGGAGATGGTGATGGACAGGGAGGCCTGGTGTGCTATGGTTCATGGGGTTGCAAAGAGTCAGACATGACTGAGCGACTGAACTGAACTGAAATGATGGGACCAGATGCTATGATCTTAGTTTTCTGAATGTTGAGTTTTAAGCCAACTTTTTCACCCTCCTCTTTCACTTTCATCAAGAGGTTCTTTAGTTCTTCTTCACTTTCTGTCAGAAATGTGGTGTCATCTGCATATCTGAGGTTATTGATATTCTTCCCAGCAATCTTGATTCCAGCTTGTGCTTCATCAAGCCTGGCATTTTGCATGATGTACACTTCATATAAATTAAATAAGCAGGGTGACAATATACAGCCTTGACCTACTCCTTTCCCTATTTGGAACCAGTCTGTTGTTCCATGTCCAGTTCTAACTGTTGCTTGCTGACCTGTATACAGATTTCTCAGGAGGCAGGTCAGGCAGTCTGGTATTCCCATCTCTTTCAGAATTTTCCACAGTTTGTTGTGATCCACACAGTCAAAGGCTTTGGCATAGTCAATAAAGCAGATGTTTTTCTGGAACTCTCTCGTTTTTTTGATGATCCATCGGACATTGGCAATTTGATCTCTGGTTCCCCTGCCTTTTCTAAATCCAGCATTTTGAACATCTGGAAGTTCATGGTTCATGTACTGTTGAAGTCTGGCTTGGAGAATTTTGAGCATTACTTTGCTAGTGTGTGAGATGACTGCAATTCTGTGGTAATCTGAACATTCTTTGGTATTGCCTGTCTTTAGGATAGGAATGAAAACTGACCTTTTCCAGTCCTGTGGCCACTGCTGACTTTTCCAAATTTTCTGGCATATTGGGTGCAACACTTTCATAGCATCATCTTTTAGGATTTGAAACAGCTGAAATTTGCATCATCTCCACTAGCTTTGTTCGTAATAATGCTTCCTAAGGCCCACTTGACTTCACATTCCAGGATGTCTGGTTCTAGGTGAGTGACCACACCATTGTGGTTATCTGGGTCATGAAGATATTTTTTGTATAGTTCTTCAGTGTATTCTTTCCACCTCTTCTTAATATCTTCTGCTTCTGTTAGGTCCATACCATTTCTGTCCTTTATTGAGCCCACCTTTGCATGAAATGTTCCCTTGGTATCTCTAATTTTCTTGAAGAGATCTCTAGTCTTTCCCCTTCTATTGTTTTCCTTTATTTCTTTGCATTGATCGCTGAGGAAGGCTTTATCTCTCCTTGCTATTCTTTGGAACTCTGCATTCAGATGGGTATATCTTTCCTTTTCTCCTTTGCCTTTAGCTTGTATTCTTTTCTCAGTTATTTGTAAGGTCTCCTCAGACGACCATTTTGCCTTTCTGCATTTCTTTTTCTTGGGGATGATTTTGATCACTGACTCTTGTACAATGTCATAAACTTCTGTCCATAGTTCATCAGGCACTCTATCAGATCTAATCCCTTGAGTCTATTTGTCACTTCCACTGCATAATTGTAAGGGATTTGATCTAGGTTATACCTGAATCATCCAGTGGTTTTCCTTACTTTCTTCAATGTAAGTCTGAATTTGGCAATAAGGAGTTCATGATCTGAGCCATAGTCAGCTCCCAGTCTTGTTTTTGCTGGCTGTATAGAGCTTCTCCATCTTTGGCTGAAAACAATATAATCAATATGATTTTGGTATTGACCATCTGGTGATGTCCATGTGTAGAGTATTCTCTTGTGTTGGTGGAAGAGGGTGTTTGCTATGACCAGTGCATTCTCTTGGCAGAACTCTATTAGCCTTTGATCTGCTTCATTTTGTACTCTAAGGGCAAATTTGCCTGTTACTCCAGGTATCTCTTGACTTCCTACTTTTGCATTCCAGTCCCCTATAATAAAAAGGACCTTTTTTTTGGGTGTTAATTCTAGAAGGTCTTGTAAATCTTCATAGAACTGTTCAACTTTAACTTCTTCAGCATTACTGGTCAGGATATAGACTTGGATTCCTGTGATATTGAATGGTTTGCCTTGGAAACGAACAGAGATCATTCTGTCGTTTTTGAGGTTGCATCCAAGTACTGCATTTTGGACTCTTTTGTTGACTATGATGGCTACTCTGTTTCTTCTAAGGGATTCTTGCCCACAGTAGTAGATATAATGGTCATCTGAGTTAAATTCACCCATTCCAGTCCATTTTAGTTCACTGATCCTAAAATGTCAATGTTCACTCTTGCCATCTCCTGTTTGACCACTTCCAATTTGCCTTGATTCATGGACCTAACATTCAGGTTCCTATGAAATATTGTTCTTTACAGCATCAGACTTTACTTCTATCATCAGTCAAATCCACAACTGGGTGTTGTTTTTGCTTTGGCTCTCTCTCTTCCTTCTTTCTGTAGTTATTTCTCCACTGATCTCCTGTAGCATATTGGGCACCTACTGACCTGGGAAGTTCATCTTTCAGGGTCCTGTCAGCCTTTTCTTGCTGTTCATGGTGTTTTCAAGGCAATAATAATGAAGTGGTTTGCCATTCCCTTCTCCAGTAGACCACGTTTTGTCAGAACTCTCCACCATGACCCGTCCATCTCAGGTGGCCCTACACGGCATGGGTCATAGTTTCGTTGAGTTAGACAAGGCTGTTGTCCATGTGATCGTTTGGTTAGTTTTCTGTGATTGTGGTTTTCATTCTGTCTGCCCTCTAATGGATAAGAATAAGAGGCTTATGGATGCTTCCTGATGGGAGAGACTTACTGAGGGGGAAACTGGGTCTTATTCTGATGGGCGGGGCCATGTTCAGTAAATCTTTAATCCAATTTTCTATTGATGGGTGGGGCTGTGTTCCCTCTCTGTTGTTTGACCTGAGGCCAAACTATGGTGGAGGTAATGCAGAGTACATCATGAGAAACCTGGGCTGGAAGAAACACAAGCTGGAATCAAGATTGCCAGGAGAAATATCAATAACCTCAGATACGCAGGTGACACCACCCTTATGGCAAAAAGTGAAGAACTAAAGAGCCTCTTGATGAAAGTGAAAGAGGAGAGTGAAAAAGTTGGCTTAAAGCCCAACGTTCAGAAAACTAAGATCATGGCATCTGGTCCCATCACTTCATGGCAAATAGATGGGGAAACAGTGGAAACAGTGTCAGACTTTATTTTGGGGGGCTCCAAAATCACTGCTGATGGTGACTGCAGCCATGAAATTAAAGGACGCTTACTCCTTGGAAGGAAGGTTATGACCAACCTAGATAGCATATTTAAAAGCAGAGACATTACTTTGCCAACAAAGGTCCGTCTAGTCAAGGCTATGGTTTTTCCAGTGGTCATGTATGGATGTGAGAGTTGGACGGTGAAGAAAGCTGAGCACCGAAGAATCGACACTTTTGAACTGTGGTGTTGGAGAAGACTCTTGAGAGTCCCTTGGACTGCAAGGAGATTCAACCAGTCCATCCTAAAAGAGATCAGTCCTGGGTGTACATTGGAAGGACTGATGTTGAAGCTGAAACTCCAAACTTTGGCCACCTCATGCGAAGAGTTGACTCATTGGAAAAGACCCTGATGCTGGGAAGGATTGGGGACAGGAGGAGAAGGGGACGACAGAGGATGAGATGGTTGGATGGCATCACCGACTCGATGGACATGGGTTTGGGTAAACTCTGGGAGTTGGTGATGGACAGGGAGGCCTGGCGTGCTGCGATTCATGGAGTTGCAAAGAGTCGGACACGACTGAGCGACTGAACTGAAGGAAGTTAATGGTGACCTCCTTCAAAAGGTCCCATGCATGCACTTCAGCACTCAGTGCCCCAAACCCTGAAGCAGGCCACTGTCGACCCACACATCCTACTACTCGAACTATAGTAGGACCTAATAACAGAAGCCTGAAGTTAGGATCAATTAATCTATAAACTCTGACTTCTTCCCGTCCTTGGTTTTTGTATGGCAAGTCATATTTCATGGAATATGTTTTCATCCTTAACTCTGGTCCTGTAGCGTAGGCAAGGCAGGTGATATTACTTTGTTTATACAAAGAAGATAAAAGAAGTCCAGAAAGTTTAAGTGATCAGCCTTAAGTCATTCTGTGTGATATTCATTTGTTAAAAAAAAATCTAAGTCACAACAACAAATTGATTCTCCACTGACATTCCATCTTTGATCGATTGGGAATGACTGCCTCTGTGGAAAAGTCTGTGTATAAGCTTTGTAGGAAGAAGAGCTATGATTGGTTAATGATGTCTGCCATGGCCATAGAAATAGAAAGGAGAGACATGAACCACAAATATGCTACACTAATCTGAATCTTTTCTAATTCCTGTTCAGTGCCTTTTCCACCTAAAGGGAATCAGTCCTGAATATTCATTGGAAGGGCTGATGCTGAAGCTGAAACTCCAATACTTTGGCCACCTGATGCGAAGAACTGACTCATTGGAAAAGACTCTGATGCTGGGAAAGATTGAAAGGAGGAGGAGGAGGGGACAACAGAGAATGAGATGGTTGGATGGCATCACCAACTCAATGGACATGAGTTTGAGCAAGCTCTGGGAGTTGGTGATGGACAGGCAAGCCTGGCGTGCTGCAGTCCATGGGGTCACAAAGAATCAGACATGACTGAGCAACTGAACTGAACTGATGCTAACTCTGCAATACTTTTTCTTTAAGATCTGTAAGAAAATCACATACCATGATAAGACAGTCACACCAGTTGAGTTCATAATCTTGGTGAAACTTAGAGATATGAACATTAAGTTTTTCTGACACGTCCAGCTGTTTTATGTTCAGTTCATTGATATAAACTTCCCCAAAAGAACTTCAAGAGATAATGAACATCCATATACAAAGATAAACAAGACAGAAAAAAAAAAAAAAAAAGCCCAGATTTCTCAGAACTCTGGGAAAGGATCTGGTTCCATGCTGAGCACATGGTAAAAACAGTTTATAGAAGAAATACAGGCTGGGTGAAGTGACTTAAACCTTCTTCCCTTCACGAAATGCTTTCTGCTGAAACTGCTTTTCTGCAAATTCACTGAAGCCACTTACTGGCCCTTTTATTAGACAGGAAGGATTTAGGTATTTCAACTTTCATTGACAAACCCACTTCAGGAAATGAAACCCTTATTTTATTTGTTTGAAGAGAATGAATCATAGATTTTTTTTTTTACCTGAAAGAGCCCTTTCAAGACCATCCAGTTCAATGCCTTTAGTTTATAGATTGGGAAATTGAGTTAACAGACTTGCTCAAGGCCACATGGTGACTCATAGCAGAGCCCAAAACAGGGCCTTGGTCTCAGAACTTGCAATCTGGGATTCTCTTCCTGACAACTGGCTTGCTGTCGTCTAGCTCCAGCCTATGAATGAGCATCCCATGAATGATAAATGCCCCCGACTGACATTGCTCGGTGACTTTTAAGGGTTTCCCAGTTATGGCCATCTATGAATGAAGCAGAAATAACCACAAAGCCATGCTTTAGCCATGAAGGCCTTACAGAGCAGGCCAACCTTCTTGGCTAGGGCATAAGGCATTGAGGAGGGCTTCAGCACTTGTGCCTAAGATGATGCATGAGCTACCAGATTGAATCCCCTGAATCTGAGTGCCAAGAAGGAAATATTTAATTATGGATTTGCATGCTACCTAATCCATAGCACATTTTTTAAAAATATGGATAATTATTACCCTAACTGAATGTATGGTTAAACAATAACAATGTTTCCAATCCCTCCATAATGTGAAGGATTCTAAGTCCTGTAATGAGAGAGGAGCGCTGAGTGGACTGTGAAAAGCAGTATCTGATGTCTTCACTGTATCCTTGATGCCCAAAGGCTCTGAGACCCTGAGACTCAGAGCTGGAGGCATGGCCACAATCCAAAGCTACTACATCTGGTGTGAAGGGGTCCCTTTGTGGGGTTGAGGGAGGAGAGAACAGGTGCACAAATTGAAGTCGGACCCTTTCCTTTTCTTCTCTGAATGGTGATCCTAAAATTATACTACCTCCCAGAAGATGGACCCTGCAGAACTGAACTGATGACCCACTTTTCAATTTTATCAAGCAGCAGATACATCAATTAATGCTGCTATGCTCCAGGGTCTGGTAGTAAGGCTGAAATTAGATTTATAGATCACCTGCCTCTACACCACGCGGGGAGTTGGACTCGCTTCATTTCCCTCCCCTCCTGGCGCTGCCTGCTCTGGCCGCTCCCTCTCTGCCATCTTTCCCCTCCATTTCCCTGTGCTCCTCTCTCCCCTCTAGCTTTTCTCCCACTGCCTAGGCTGCATCATCATGAAAAATAACCGGCATCCAACTTGCCCCCATGTCCTGTGCCCCCCAAATGGAAGTAAGCGTGTGCGGAGCAGCAGCGCAGAGTTCTGACTTTTTGCAGGCTCCTGAGAATGAATCGCTTTGCTCCCCTGCATGTTTCAGGGAGAGAGTCTGATCTCAGTTCCCAGGTTGTGTTGAGAGTCTCTGAGAAACACAGACAGGTGACTTGCAGCAAATAAATGACTCCTGAATGGGTCTGGAGGCTGGTTCCAGAAGATACTTCTTCTAACATTACCACCTATTCATGTTTATTTGACTGTCTTCATGAGCAATCTGATCGTGAAGGAATGCCCCCAGGGGAGCAGGGTCCATGCCCCACTGTGACACAAGAGGTCTGGTGACAAGGCCAAGAGATCCATGTACACTCAGGATGCTCCATCAATCCTGCCACACCCAAATGCTTTTGCTCCACAAATGGTGTTTCATTCCACTACTCTCTACTCAGTGCTCACTGTGCTAGGTGCTAGGGGTTATACAAAGTATATCCCACACCCTCAAGAAGGCTGTACCATGCAAAGTACATGAGCCCCATCACCTATATCATCTGCCCCCTACCCTGTCAAACAAAAGCCACTGCTGCCTATCGACCCAATGAGCATAAAGTGCGTGCTCCCCCTGCAAAGGCAGCTTCAGTATGTACAAGTGAGCTTCTAGACAAGTCCTCAGCTTCCTGTCCACAGGGAAGCCCCTCAACTCTACTTCCAGGCTTCAGAGCTGCCATGCAACTGCTGACAGATTACCAAACAGGCCACCCTGACTTCAGCCTCTGAACACGCAGCTCTACTGTTCTGTCATCCTATCTGCTGTCTGGCAAATTTCTCCTTCTCTAATATTAGAGAAGTTCTCTCTCCTTTTTGAAGCCATCCCTGGCTTTCTCAAGAAGGTTTCAGTTATTCTATATGTGATACCTCTGTCCCTCATGCGTGGAAACAAAAAGTCACCCCAGGGACTGGAGCCTGCCAGGCTCCTCCATCCATTGGATTTTCTAGTCAAGAATACTGGAGTGGGTTGCCATTTCCTTCTCCAGGGGATCTTCCCAACCCAGGGATGGAACCCAGGTTTCCTGTGTTTCAGGCAGATTCTTTACCATCTGAGCCACCTCGGAAGCCCGTCATCACATATGTGACTCCTCTGTGCTTCATGCATAGAAACAAAAAGCACAATCCAGGCAGATGATTACTGGAAGCTTTGGGCACGAAGGTCTTGGGGGGCAGGGACATCTCTGCAGGTTGTATTCTCTATGATGGACACAGCAGGACTTCCCACCCCTTATGTGTAAGAAGACATCAGGTTGCAGTACCCATCAAAATATGGGGAGGGCTTCCTCTCCATGAATCTGGGTGGGCTCATCACCATGGTTGAAGGATGCTACATGACTGTTCAGGCTAGGTTACAGAACTGATACAGCCTCTACCTTCTGTGCTCAGGATGCTTGTTCTGAGGACCCAGCTTGCTGTGAGGAAGCCACAGATGGCCAGGTGGAGAGATGCCAGCTGACACCCAGCATCAACTCTGAGACAGATGGGTAAATGAGTCTTTGGGTGATTCCAGATCTTAGCCCTTGAGCTGCCCCTGCTGACAATACATGGAACAGAGAGGTGCCTACCCAAATTACAGACTTATGAGCAAACTAAATTGCTATTGTGCTAAGTCACTGAAGTTTGGGGTGATTTGTTCCATGGCATTAAAGCAATCTCTCTCTCATCAGTATAGGCCCAGTTCCCAGCACAGGGCATGGTCAGAGCAGTCACCTGATGAATGCTTCAATGACTGACTCCTGGTGAATGTTTCAATGAAGTCCTTTGATCTGCAGCCATAGCTACTGTTTGGTAGCTTTGGTGACATGCATAGCCAGCTACTTGGTGTTATCCTGAAGCCCTTGCTCAGAAGGCCTTGCCCCTGTACCCTCTTGCTCCCAGGCTCCCCAGCTAAGCCTTTGGTCTGAGGTAGGCCTTGCTCCATGACCTGTCGTTAGACAGCTTCTATCCCCCAGACATGAACACTATGGCCACACTCATATAAGTCCTCTCTGAGTAGCTCTGAGACGCCCCATAGAAATGAAAGTGCTTCTATTGTGGCTGCATTTGGGCATTCTGACAATGGTCCTTTATAGATCTCTTGGCCATAGGCCTTTGGGGCCCCCATCCCTGCTCCAGGCTGAGTGGGAGCCACAGTTCTCCACCAACCCCAGAAAAGACTTGTGGACACTTGTGACACACTGTTCCCGTGTCCTGCCCAGAAGCACCTCCTCAGAGGTCAGGTGGCCCAGGCATCAGATAAGGGCAATGTGTTTTATCTCTGAACTGCAAATGAAGAGAGCTGAGTGGGAGGGCGGCTGTGCTGGAGGAAAGGCAGAGGTGGCCAGTGATGTCTGCATGAATCACGCAGGACAGCATAGCAGCTGGAAATCTCTTCAATCTCCATGATTCATATGGATGCCGATGGCCATTCTCTGTCCTCTGTTCATTTTTACTCATCGAGGCCTGGCTCTGTGCCATCCTCCTATGGAGGGGTCCACGTGCTCTGCTTTGTTCTTTCTTTTTAGCCACAATCTGTTAACCTTGCTAACATCTCCAATGCCTATCTGTATTTCATCAGGGATTCCTAAGTGGTAGGTGGTCCTCACGTGGACACTTCTTCCCAGCCCACCACGGTCCCCCAGCTCCCACCAGCACCAGCATCATCTGTGCTTTTACTCTGAAGGGTAAAGGTAAGCTGAGCAGTTCTTACCCTGAGAAAAGAATCCAAAGCACCATTCTCCATGAACTCCGTGATGATCATGACCGGCCGGCTCTTGGTGACCACACCCTCCAGGCGAATGATGTTGGGATGGTCAAACTGCCCCATGATGCTCGCCTCACTCAGAAAGTCCCGTCGTTGCTTCTCTGAGTACCCAGCCTTCAGCGTCTTGATGGCCACATAGATTTCTCTCTTGCCCGGAAGTTTCAAACGCCCCTTGTACACCTCTCCAAACTCTCCTGCAAAAAGAATGCAATTATAACCCACTTTCTCCTCATCCTGTGCTGCCATGAAAGGAGGCAGCTTACCAAGAACAATGGTGCTCCAAATGGAACAGTGATTAAAGTGGCAAAAAGGAAAGAGTGACCTCTCATTATAACTGTGATGGCCTGGCTCTTAGCAGTTCATGGCAAACACACAAGAAATACTCAAATACATTCTTTAACTCGGATTTTAGACAGCTTGGGTAACTGAAGTGAAATTTCAGACTCTTTATGGGTTTATTTTTCCTCACGTTTAGTTTTCATTTGTATCCCAGCTGAACAATTGAGATGAAATGGTCAGTTTCACTGTGGCAGAAACATAATTCATTTTTAGCAGAGCCTAGTACAAGAATGTCCAGGGGCTAGGGACATGTTCAGGTCCTCCAGTCCTCTGGATGAGATGTATAGTGTTTATGTTCCTACATTGCCCTGAAAGTATTTGTGTCTATTGGGTCCCTGAGAAGCAGACACTGAGGAGTTAGGAAGGGAAGTTAGCAGACTCTGTGCAGGATAAAGGGGGAGAGGAAGCAGGATTGCCCAAGTCCCAGATCACAGTGCAGACCTGACATTATGAAAAGAAAGGAGGAAGCAGGAGAAAGCCAGGAGAGGCCCAAACTGCAATGCAGACCTGACAATCTCATCCAACCCAATGAATAGCTCCAGAATAAAGAGTGCCCATCCCCAAAGACCCTACCCTAGCATCCCACTGTGCTCTGTCATTGGCTAAGGTTTTGCCAGAAAGAGCTGGGCCCTGCGAGAAAGCCAAGGTAGATCCTGAAGGTGCTGCGGTGGGAAGCTAGCAGCTACCTGCACTCCTGGCAACTGAACAGAAAGTGGCTTTTTCAAGTAGACACGAGCAGCATACCTCCATGGGTTCTGCAGCATTTAAACATTTCCGTAGTAAAATCACCAGGAGTAAAAACAACTCTGGTGACACTATCTCACAGCTGCTTAAAAAATCTGTTGAATCTTGTTCACGTGCTTTCAAAAGTTATAATTTAACTTGGTTTTGTAACTTCAGTGCTTTCATGTGAAGCAGTTTAGAATCTACTTGTAAGTGCATCACAGAGATGGGTGTCAAAGGCCTGATAGGAGAAACATGTCTTTCTGCCAGGAGAAATTTCTTTGTCACTTTCAGCTTCTGGAAGACGATGATGGAGCAAACTGTGAGCAATCAGATAAATTACTGGCCGAATTATGAAAGCAAGTTAACATCTGTGATTTAGATGAGACTTTTTTTGTATTTTCTGCTGCATGGATTGGAAGGAAGCTGCACAAAAGGGCTTTGGATGTAAAGCTGCTCCAGAGTCAATAGGACTTCTTAGACTCTAAGGCTGGAGTAGAGGTTGTCTTAAGCACCATTAGGAAGATTTCAACATGAATTTAAGATAGACAGCATGTATAATACTGGTTTTGATACATGATCATACTGTTTGAGGTCAGACCAAGTCCCGTTCATGTCTGCACCTTGCACTCACTGCACCGTCTGGTATGTGGTAGGCATGCAGTAGAAGTTGGGGTATCATATTTATTATTATTTGTTTGGCTTTGCCCATCCTTGGGTTACAAACTGCTGGAGGCTCTATCTCTGTCCCATCCAAAATAAGTAGAAGTACCAGTACTAACATTTTTATAAAAGACTCTTTACTGCAGCATCTCCTTTAACATCAAACACCATATGACCATAACCAAGGGAATGGCTAAAAAGAGGACCGCCATACTGCAGAATGCTATGAGCTACTGAAGACGAATAGATGAGTGAGATATACTGACTTCAAAAGATGTCCGCATTATATGGCTAAGTGAAACAGAAAAGAAGAGAAAGTTAAGAATGTGGCCTGTAGAATATGCCCAGGTTGAGATCTGTGTGTGTATGCCAAAAAACATTATGGAAAAAACTCATAGCAAATTTATTTTCAATTTCAAATTGTCTAAAAAATTGCTTACACTGGAATGGTAGGAATAGGAATGGGGGAGTATGGATTAGTAAACTTAATTTAGTTGCTTTTCTGTTATTTAAATTGTTACAATAAGCATTGATTTTGCAGTCTGAGTAAAATTTAAAGAAAAGTATTGAATAATAACTACCTGTCATATATGTGTGTGCTTGCATATGTACATATTTGTGTGTATGTATATGTATGTATGCATATGTATGTATACATATATATGTCTATGCATGCATATACATATGTGTCTATATGCATGTTTGCATATATTGTATATATGGCTGTGTTTCTCTATATGTGAATGTGGAAGTTGCTCAGTCGTGTCCGACTCTTTGCAACCCCATGGACTATGGAATTCTCCAGGCCAGAATACTGGAGTGGGTAGCCTTTCCCTTCCCCAGGGGATCTTCCCAACCCGGGGATTGAACCCAGGTCTCCTGCATTGCACACGCAGATTCTTTACCAGCTGAGCCATAAGCGAAGTCATGTGCAATTCCCCAGTAGAAGTGGAGAGACTATCTTTTGTATCAAGGTCAACAGTGAGGTGTGAAGGCTCTTGGAACTAAAACTCTGTGGTTTTTCTTTAGCTGAATTTTTACCAGAAAAGAAGAGGTAACTTTTTTCTTGTTAGATTCAGAGATTGTCCAAGGGCATGAGAACTCCCCTCCTGTTCACCTGGTTTTATTTAGTTGTACTTTCTCTTTCTTCTCCTCCTCATGCTTATTCTAATTCTTTTATACTTTCCACTTTGATCAAGGGCTTCTGAGGTGGCACTAGTGGTAAAAAGCCTGCTAGTGGTAAAGTCTCCTGCCAACACAGGAGACTTAGGAGACAAGGTTTGTATGTATATACATGGGTGCCTGTGCATAGATATATATGCAATCAATTCTCTGACACCTTGACCTGGTAGGTATTCAATAACTATGGACTGAATGAATATATATGCATATTTAATAAGTATACTAACTGAAGAATATCGGTATGTCTTTCTTATTATTGTACTAATGAGTTCTATTTTCTTTTAGTAAAAAGACACAGTTCAGAGTGAGGGGAAAACACAGTAATATTTCTTCTTGGGGGAGATAGTACACTGATATGTCTTGACCACCTACATGCCAGGCACTGTGCTGGGCTCTTTGCATGTCTTATCTCATTAACTCTCACAACACCTTTATGAGCTGGGTATTATTATGCCCATTTTACTAGTAAAGAAACTGAGGCACAAAGAAAACACGCCTCAGACCCCACAGCTGTGAGGCAGAGTTAGGGGTGCTGTCCACAGTTCATACCTCTTCCTGTCACTTCACCTCTCAGAAGGTGTGTTCAGTTAGCAGTGCCAGAGGGAGGAGAGCTGGGGGGAAGTTACCATGCAGGGACCACTGTGCCCCAACCGTGCAGGCCCTGACCATTCACCTGCAGTTCCTGTCACAGTGACGCAGTAACAAGGGCACAGCAAACACAGTGGGACAATCTTCTAGACAAATGGCACGCTCATGGAAAGCTCTTGCCTGGCTTGTTAGGTAAGATTAGAATATTTAGGAATCAGAATTTTTATCAATTTGTACACATCAGTCTGGGGAGTTTGTAAAAGCACCCTGGGTGGATTTACTATTCCCCACAACATACACATAAACTCCATAGTTGAGGACTTCTGTTTTATACAAGCCGTTCTCAAGGATGGCTTCCCACAACAACCCCCCAGAGAGCTTACAAAGCACAGGGGCCTGGATCCCACCTGCAGGAATTCTGATTAGTTGGTCTGGGTGCAGCCTGGGCATGGACATATTTAAAAGCAGCCCACAGGATCAGCTACATAATTTGCGGGGCCTGGTGCAAAATGAAAATGCGGGACTCACTGTTCAAAATGTATTAAGGATTTTAAGACTGTGGTGGCAGAGAATTAAACTGAGCGTGGGCCCTGTTGAGCATGGGGGCCCGTGCACAGGTCACAGGTCCATGAAGTCAGGCCTGGCTGCCCAGGTGGGTCTGAGGAGCAGCCAAAGTTGAGAGCCATGGGTCAAAACCACCCAAGCATATTCAAACAGATCAGGGAACTGCCAAAGGCCCTGGAGTACCTGGAATTCATCCCTACACCTTTGAATTCTTTTGAAAGCAGTGCTTGCATATAAGCTGCCTCTCACTGCACAGGGCCTGACACACAGGGTGGGCTTTGTAGCGGTGACCAGGGAGAAAGAAGAGAAAGAAAGAAGACATGGATGAAGGTGTGGCATCACAAAGTCCTATCTACATAGAACAGTGTGGACCACCTACATTCCTTTCCTAATAGACAAATGTTATGTCATTGTTCAACCTTTGTGGCTGACTGGTCTTCAGGTGTAGTTCTCCTAACACTTTAGCTCTAAATTATATCCTCTATAGGGGGTTTCATCATATAGTTTTTTGAAAATATCAAGTCAAAACGTGAGAGGATTTTTCAGGCAGTGAAATTTCTCTGTAAGAAATTAAATGGGGGGTGCCTTTCATTATAAATCTGTCTAAACCCACAGCATCAAGAGTGAATCTGCACTAAGGACCTTGGGTGATAATGATGTATCAGGGTGGGTTTGTCACTTGTAACAAATGGAGCACTCTGTCTGGGGATATTGACAATGGGAGAGACTGTGTATGTGTGGGGGCAGGGGTTATATGAGACATCTCTGTACCTTTCACTCTATTTTTCTGTGAACCTAAAACTGCTCTAAAAAAAAAATAGTGTTTTTAAAAAAGTGCTCTCCTTGGATAGGGAGAGATAGGTTCTGTATGGTTACCATATAGCAGTGTTACTGCTCTTGGAAAATCTGCTCCATAATCACTGGAAACCAGTGACTTAAAGGATTATGATTCTGTAAAAATAGCTCCTTTCTGGTGGCTGACAAAGAAATGACTTCATATTCTCCAAGCCCAGAGGTTTCTAAACCACCAACTGCAAAGGAAGTCACTTCATCCGCAGTTCTCACTCAGAGGCTGTCCTCCACCATGTAATTAAGTGGCCCCCAGAGCAGATGGGGCAAACTCTGGCCAAAAGGAGGAACTCTGGAGAAAGAAACTTGAGTCTACACCACCTCCTCACCCCCTCATCCTGGCACCACCCCTGGACTTCAGGCAGGGTGCATCCCTTGTTCAGCCTCAGATTTCTCAGCTCCGTTGGACAAAAAGAACTGATTAACTGTGGGGCCTTCCCAGGTGTGGGGTCTATGAGAAAGTGCTTTGCAAACTCCAGACTATTGAAGATACAGCTGGGTGGTGATTTTAAAAAGACAAACCAGGGGTGGGGAGTGGAGAATGGAAGAGAAAAGGGTTTCTGCAGCCAAGACAAGTAGGGCATCTTGCCAAGGGTGGTGAGAAGTACCCCTGCCAGGTATCTGGGCATGAACAGTGTCTCCAGATAATCCCTGTGCACTAAAGTCTGCGAGTTCTGGCCCCTCTAGCACCCCCACAGGCTCATAGGGAACTGGAGTTGATGCACCATTTTTAGTAATAAACGGAAAATTAAGGCCATCTGTCACTTACAGTCTGACTGCTGTCACCTGTGGTCTTTGACTTCAGGTTCATGTACTATGTTCAAGAAACTATTTTTGGACAACTTTCCCGCCATTAGGGCCAGAACTTGAGGTTTGTGGTGCTTTGATTTGCCATGACCTGAATTCTAAACACGACTGAGCACACAGACACATCACATGAACTCTAAAAAGCTTCTTTTCACACGAGCTCCAAATCATAGCCATTCGTTTTCCATATTTTTAAGAAAAATTCTTAACCCCTAAAATCTATTTTCAGCAAATTCAATATTAGCATTATATATACATACTATACGTACACACACACACATTGTTGTTGTTCAGTTGCCAAGTCATGTCTGACTCTTTGTGACCCCATGGACTGTAGACCACCAGGCTCCTCGGTCCATGGGATTTCCCAGGCAAGAATATTGGAGTGGGTTGCCATTTCCTTCTCCAGGGGATCTTCTGGACCCAGAGATAGAAACCACATCTCCTGCATTGGCAAGTGGATTCTTTACCACTAAGCCACCAGGGAAGCCTATATATACACACATACATAGATATACATATAATTTTAATTTTGGCCATTCTGTGTGGCTTGAGGGATCTTAGTTCCCCAACCAGGGATTGAACCTGGGTCATGCAATTAAAGTGCTGAGTCCTAGTCACTGGACTGCCAGGGAAGTTCACAAAATTATATTTAAAACAAATATTTATAGGAGATGACCGAGTAGTGGTTATGGTTGGTTCTTTCTATGCAGCTCCATGACTGACGGTAACGGCAGCCAACCTAATTTTGGTCTGGCTGAACTGTGATGGGCACAGTTCTTTGCAGCTGACCTTGGATCCTCTCCTAGAACCAAATCTCCTCTTGGCTAGGACCCAACTTCAGCTTTAGGCCAGTTTAGTGCCAGTGTCTCTTAGCAGTGGTTCTCAAAATGTGGTTCCTGCCCAACAGCACCAGGATCACCTGGAAACCTATTAGAAAAAGCAGCTTTGGAGCCCAACCTCTACCCACCTAGATCAGAAGCTCAGTAGGCAGGGCCCAGTGACTTGGGTGTTAACTTGCCTCCAGCTGATTCTGATGCCTGGCTCCAGTTTGAGAACTGCAGCCCTCAAAGCTGTCTGCTGAGGGTCATTTTGCCAGTTCCTGTCACTGCCCTCCCAGACAGCTGCTGAAATGATTCCCTACAAATTTCAGCTCCTTGCCAGGTCCTCTTCCCTATCTTCCTTGACAAAATGAGGAAGAGAGAAAAAAAAAATGGTTTAGCAGCATTAAATGCCTCAACTATTACATATAAAATCAGAAAGAAAGAATTTTCAATTTTTGAAAATGAAACATCCAACCTGCCAGCATGTATTTCAAGCACTAGCTGTTGGCTATGTGCTGCTGGGCCACATACAATTGCACTCTTTTCTTTAGCAGTTTGAAGTCACAAACTGCCTCAGGGACAGAAAAAGGGAAGTAGAGCTTCGCGTAACTAATTCAAGCTTCCACCAGAAAAGAAAGTTTTAAAGAATTCATTTAAACTAGGTTTAAAAATATGATTTATAGCAAGTTTTATGACACTAGCCTGTGTAAGATAGGTTATGGCTAAACTAGGGATAGTAAAACCATGGCAGTCATTCTACCACCTCCTGATCCTATACTCAGAACGGACATTACTAATTGATCACAATCCCACTTCTCTTTCTCAGCAGAGTTCCCTAGGTACCCATTACTAGGCTACTGGGGTTGGCAAATTAGATGACTCTAATTAGTAGCCATGATGCTCACAATACCTAATACCTAAATGGTGAGAGTAAATCTAGTTTTCTCTTTTCTCATAGCTTCTTATAGTCATTAGACAACCATATACCTAGATATTATTATTTTTAGATTGAACCCAGGTCTCCTGCATTGCAGGTGGACTCTTTATCATCTGAGCCACCAGGGAAGTACTTAACATAAGCAAGCACATACAATTAAAAATGTTAAATAATGTGGCACTCATTGTTAGCCTTCCTAAGTCAATAACTGATTATATTAAAATAGGAGGACCTGAGGATGGGGCAAAGGTATTCTAGGAAGAACATGCTCTTCCCAGGGAATGAGGGGCATCTTTGTGGCATCCCCATATAGGTACACTGAATTCTAGGACAGTACTACCATTCCCAGCCAAGTGGCTTGGGTATTCCAAACTGCTAGGTAGAGTTTGACATCAGAAACAATGTCTCTGTATACTTAGCTGCTCTTTTCCAGGACAGTGACAAAAGTGGAAGGTAGTGTGGGAGTTACATTCACTGGATTAAGATCAATCATATCTGGGTTTCAATTTTTGCCCTACTATTAACTCAACCAGTAACATGGCCTTTGGCAAGTTGTTCACTGAATATTGATATCCTTGAAAAGAGAAGTGAAAGTGTTAGTCGCTCAAGTTGTGTCAGACTCTTTGCAATCCCATGGACTGTAGCCCGCCAGGATCCTCTGTCCGTGGAATTCTTCAGGCAAGAATATTGGCATGAGTAGCCATTCCCTTCTCCAGGGGATCTTCCCAACCCAAGGATCAAACCTAGATCTCCTGCATTGTAGGCAGATTCTTTAACGTATGAGCCACCATCCTTACCAGTTTACAAATGCATATATAAACGCGTGAGTGCGTGTGTGCATGCACACACACACACACTAACCCACAGAGCTAACAGGGTCATCATGAGGGCTGAATGAAGCCTGCACACGGTCAGTGTTCAGTGCATGCCAGCTATATTAATTATAATTTACTTTGCTCCTCTAGAAACCCTGTAGTCAGCTATGATTTTTCCAGTAGTCATGTATGGATGTGAGAGTTGGACTATAAAGAAAGCTGAGCGCCCAAGAATTGATGCTTTTGAAGTGTGGTGTTGGAGAAGACTCTTGAGAGTCCCTTGGACTGCAAGGAGATCCAACCAGTCCATCCTATAGGAAATCAGTCCTGAATATTCATTGGAAAGATTGATGCTTAAGCTGAAGCTCCAATACTTTGGCTACCTGATGTTAAGAACTGACTCATTGGAAAAGACCCTGATGCTGGGAAAGACTGAAGGCGGGAGGAGAAGGGGACGACAGAGGATGAGATAGATGGTTGGATGGCATCACCGACTCGATGGACATGAGTTTGAGTAAACTCTGGGAGTTGCTGATGGACAGGGAAGCCTGGCATGCTGCAGTCTATGGGGTCACAAAGAGTCAGACAGGAATGAGTGACTGAACTGTAATCTAGAAACCCTTCTTGCTGTGACTCCTATCCAGTATTGGTATTTTCTACCAAATCATCACCAGGAAACCCATTCTCTTCCTCAAAGAGAAGAGATGGGTCTTCTTTGCTGGCCCCATCCTATCCGTATACAGACTCCCTCTCCCCAACTCTCCTTATCCAGCCCTGTCACCTAAGCCATCTGTGGAAATGCTGGGTCAGCATCTGCTGGAGTAAGGGAGAGGGGGTTATTAATTAAAATACAGTGGGCATGTCTCCCTTTCAATGATCCCTTCTAGTGACACCTTTACCTATATTTTCATTGTTGTGCTCAGGGCTGCTGCATACAGTTATGCAGGTTCCACACTGTACAACCCAGGAACACCATTCATGCCTTAGGGCCCAAGTATACATGGAAGCCTTAGTTTATGTTCTGGGCATGTCTACAGCTCAAACTGATCCGAATCAAGCAGTGGATCAGAACTCCACAGGTCAATTGAAGTTGACCTGTGAGTGACTCAGATTCATGGTTTCAAAGAGTTGACGTTCTCCAAAGATAGCAGATGCCCTCTCTAAAAGGACTTCAATAATTCCTCTCACTGCAAGGAAAAGAGGAAGGATCAGTCTTCCTCATTCCACTAGGCTCCTTTCAGAGCACTGAATGACTCACAATCTCATGTGACCTCTTTCTGGTTTCTCTGCATACTCCCAAACTATACCCAGTTCTTCAAAGTCTTATCCCTATTATGGTTTTCCTCCAAGGACATTTTAAACTGAGCACCTCAGTGCCATAGCAGGCCAGGCATGAGACTAACAGAAACACTCAAGTTTCATCACTCCCATGGAACTTTGAGCATGGTGATAAAAGAGGGGCACTAAACAAATATTGGGACTTCCCTGGTGGTTCAACGGTAAAGAATCCACCTGCCAATGCAGGAGACACAGGTTCGACCCCTGAGTTGGGAAGATCTCCTGGAGAAGGAAATGGCAACCCACTCTAGCATTCTTGCCTGGGAAATCCCATGGACAGAGGAACCTGGCAGACTATAATCCACGGGGTCACAAAAGAGTTGGAGATGACTGAATGGCTAAACAACAACAAAACAAACATTACATAATGATAAATGAACTAATTATACAGTTGACTCTTGATCAACATCAAGAGTTTGAATTGCACAGGTTCACCAGCATGGAGACTTCTTTCAATAAATAGGTACTATAGTACTACACAATCCATGGTTGGTTGAGTCGAGTCCAGGGATGTGGACTCGTGGATATAGAGGGCTGACTGTCAAGTTATACACATTGATTTTCAACCATACAGAGAGGTCTGTGCCCCTGACCCCTGTGTTGTACAAGGGTCAAGTGTAGTTCAGTCCTCGTGGTTGGTGTCACATCTGGCTCATGGTTATTTTTATTTCTTTGCTCCTTATCCTCAACAATGGTAGAAGAAACGTTGGAGGTTGGTGCAATTCTTCAACCCCAAAGTTTTTAGATTTTATTCCATTGGCCTTTACTGGCAAGCACAACCAGCAGTCCCCACACCCTGGCAGCCAGGCAGCCCCCTTTTCCCTTTAAAGTGTTTAACCTGATTGCCATTACTTCTGGCCACAGCCTCCATGGCATGTCTCTCTGTAAGCTCTAGCCATCAAGCCCACTGGCCCCTCCATTCACCATGTTTGGTTACTTTCTGGTTTAGGTTGGTTTACTTGCTGCAGAGCAGCCTTCCTTACCACACTTGATTCCAGCATTGACCACCTCAAACCTTCTCTATGTTTCCCAGCCCCATAACTGGTCTACATGCCTCTGAATTCTTACAAACCTTTCCCATTACTCTTTCAAGTTCAATCAACACAGGTTCATCAAGTTCTTCTCCCACCTCATTTCTAATGCCTACCCTGCTCCGAGACTACCTCACTCACATTTTATATAGGATAAAATCCATACCCAACCTCCTGATGGCTAGATTCCAGACTTAATGCTTGATTAAGTCACCTACCCTCAGGGAGCCCCTCTGTATGAGCCTCCTCTCAGCCTTGTTCTCAGAGTGTGCCACACAGAGCATCAGACCATCCAGCAGCCCCAAGTCCTTAGGGGCCCCCCAGGTGCCTCTTTCCTGCGTTCTTCCTTTGGTCATCAAGCCTCTCCTCTTCCTGTCTCCAGGGCTGCATGTTCTCTGACCCCTTTTCTTACCTCTCAGTCCCATCCCCTCCTCCTGCAGAGTAGGACTTTGCGTTAACACATCAGCTGGGATTATTAAGCACTGAGGGTGCTTTTCAGCATCCACAACAGTTTCAGGCATGGAATCAATGTTTAATGAATGAGGCTCTTTTTGAATTCTCAATCTAATCCCTCCTGCAACAAACACAGCCCTCTCCTCTGGATCTATATGCAGCAGGAATGGGCTAGTTCCTCTGAAACCTCTTCAAAATTATCTTGCACATTCTGTATGGCCTGGGGTGTGCTAAACTATCAGCTCTCCAGGGAGTGAAGAAACAAAACCTTTGATGTGTAGCATTTGCCAATTATCATGGTGTAAATACCCCTCTCATGGCTGATGTCAGACTACCAAGATGTCACCAGAGGGCTGCAAAAAGATGCACACAATTGGCTCCTGCGAAGTAGCACGCCTGGCTCAGCACACTATTGCTGCAAGGCCTTTGTCATTTCCCTCCTTAAGTTATTTAATTTTCCTCTTCTGTCTCCTTCTCTCATGAGTTTCCTCCAAACTTACTTTTCCTACTAGTTTTCAACCTTAAAAGCTCAGGCCAAAGGTGACCTTCTTTGCAAAGTCCTCCTGACCTACCCACTCACTCCCAGAACAAGGAGCTGGATGCTGCTCTCTGTGGGCCCCCAACTTCGCATTTGCCTGTGTTGTGAGATGTGTGAAACAGTGAACATGTTACTGGCCTGTTTCTCAACAAGACTGTCAGCCTTCTGGGCAGGAGAGCGTCTGTTCATCTCTGGGACTCAACATCGACAAGCAAAAAGTATTTAATAAGAGCATGTTGAGGGAAGGAGAAATGAATAGAATGAAGGAAGGGGAAAGGACTTCTGATTCTTCTTCTCATGTTGTATTACCATTTTGGAACCCAGATTTGGTCCCCTGAGCTGAATCTGCTAGGTGGCTAAGGGAAATATTGCCATCTACACTACAAATGTTACCTTACAAAATTCTTTTTTAAAAAACACAACTCATACCAGCTCTTCTAGCATAAAGTGAAGTCAAGTTCGGTGAGGCAAGGAGTGGGAAAAGCAGGAGTGGTGACTGAGAGGAAGAATCAGAGGATAGAAAGAGACAGACTCCAGCCAGGAGTGTCTCCTGATGAAACTGCATCAAGTTCCACACAGTGAATTCACATCCACAGGGAGGGGCTGTGCGATTATTGAATTGCAAGCAGATGGGTATCAGGTAGAAGGCAGTCAGCAGCAACTGGACCGAAGACTTTACCCCAAGCTGCTGGGCATCTTCTCAACTGCTCCATGTATCCATCCCTCCCCAGGACCAGGTAAACCATGGCAGGGACTAAGTCTGCTCTAAACAGAATGCACAAACATGGCAGCATCAGCAAAGGCTACCCAGAGATAGAAGGTGAAGGATGGAGTAGGGCCATGGATTGTCCCTTTATAGGCATCCAGCAGTTGGTGAGCTCACTCCAAGCTGCACCTCCCCGGCAGGGTCATAAAGTGAGAAGGCTCTTTACTCCTCCCCTGACAAAGTTGGGAGGGGGGCTGATAGGCTCTCTGGGATGAAATGCAGTCCAGAAGGCATTGCTCTAAGCACTCGACATAAATAACAACATTAAAATCACTAGCACCATTGCCACATGACATAACAATAATGAACAACACAGAGGAGCAGGGTACGAGATCAAAAGCTTTCACTTCCAAGTTTACTGGAGAAATCTGAGTCCCTTCAAGTCATCCAGCTTATCTGGGATCCAGCCTTCTAAGGCATGATCCTTAGGTCTGTCAGTGTCTAAGGGGGAAGAGAAAATTATCTGCACAGAAGTGAAAGTCGTGGTTCAGTAACATATTTAATGAAAGTCAATGGGAAATATGTATAGACTCACGTGGATCAGGTTATGGTCAGCTGGCTGGAACATGTGAGAGGTTGGTAGAAACAGGGTCATGTGCCCTACAGGGAGGGTCCAGCACCCATCACAGGGATGTCATGAGGTTGGATTCTTTAAGAGGGAAATCAGAGCAGGAGAAAGTGACTTAATGGGGCAAGCTTTCAAATGCGACTTCTAATTTCACAGATGGCTTTTTGACCCCTCAGTGCATTAAGAGAGGCAGTGAATGGGAGGAGGGTGACTTTCCCCCTAAAGATAATATATGGAGTGGCTGTCTGAAAGACTTTGACTAAACATATTTTATGGAGCTTAAAATATTGGAAGAGGCAACCCCATAGCTCTCCAAATATTGACATGAAAAAAAGCACTTCCAGACATAGGAGCTATGGGTGTACACAGCATATGAGTGAAGAGAGTCTGAACAATGGCTAATCCAATTTAAAGAAGAAGAGAAGGCAAAGAATGTTGTATAAGGAACCAAAAGTAGGAAAGAGGATACAAAGCAAACACATCTTTTAAGAAGATTCAGAAAAGACCACAGAAGGGGCACTAAAGAGATTATTTCCAAAGAAATGATATTTGGGGATATTTTTCTCATTTATATCAATAAGGCTGGATCCATTATCCCACTGACTCAACTACTGATCTATTAAAGGAAGATGAAAATGTTAGACCAGCCTTTAGGTAGAATTTCCTGAGAGCATCTCAGACAGCTATTCTCTGCTGGGCTGGGTTTGTATTCCAATGTAGGAAGATGGGTGAGAACATGCATTTCTTGGGAGGGAAGTCTGCCTTATATAACCATCCATATCATGGATCTTTTGGAAAATATGGATATGGGTGAGTTTTCTTCTGGAAATAGTGGTCCTTCTTTAGTTCATCATAGTCTGTCTCCAAATCCATGTGTATCAGAAAAGGAAAACTGAAAGTGTGGGAATAAACTTTGGCTCAAAGCCATGGAGATACTGGAGTCAGTGCTTGGGATACTAAGTTCAGCTTCTAAAAAGAGAAGTGCATTTCTCAACTTATCACCCTATTTCTCTCTCTTCATTTGCATTTGGTGTTCCATTTCCAGAGCTATTTCTGAATCTTTTAAAACCACAGTTGACTTCCCTGCAACACCAAATAATCTTGGACACCATGAACAAGGTCCCCAGAAGATCCTTAGATACACATTGTAGATGGCTTAGATGCACCTTTTGGGGAGAAAGATGATAGAGATCACCCAGAGTGGTGAAAGGATGTCTAGACACCAAGAGAGCAGAAAGGAGGGGAGGGAAGAGCCATACCTGCTCCGATGACCTCTTCGATTTTCACAAAAGAGACATCAATCTCCTTGGCAAACTCCCGGACAGCTTCGTTGGGGTCCTCATAAGTGAAGGGGTCAATGTAGATCTTCATCCCTGGGGAGCCTTTTTGGAGGAGATAAGCAGGGTTAACATCCCAAAGAGGACACAGTGGTCATTAAGCACTGGCTGGTGTCCCCAGCAGTAATGGTCTGGCTGGGTTGGGGGCGTCTCTCCTACACATCCAGCTGCCTCACTTTTCCTTGTCGGATCTCCCTGTCTCCCTTCCCTCTGGGCCATGCTAGCCTGGTTCTCTGTCCTCTACTTCTCCTCCATATTTTCTGTGTTTGAGCTCTTGATGAAATGTGGAGCAGATTACTTATAAGTGACAGATCGGGACCCGTTCCCACACCAGGCGCTCAAAGAAGGCAAAGAAGCTGATTGATGCCAACCAAATGCATTAGCAGAAAAGTGGTGGTAAAATGGCAGGGCAGATATCAATATTTATCAACTTGACAACTTTCCTGAGTGGAGGCCACCGTTAAGGTTATAACTGACAGCTGTGTCCGGGGCTGGAAGAGGTATGAGGATGGATTAAAAACAAAAAAGAAATGGCTATTAGAAAACCCTCAAGATAGGAGTGCCAAGCCAGTAACCAGAACAGAAAACGTGAAGAGAAGAGCATAGAAAATACTGAGAGAGAAAATTGTAAAGTCTACACAGAACAAATGAGGTGGAATGAAAGAAGAAATGGTAATTGAACCCCCATGCCTTCAGACACAGTGAAGTATGAAAAGTGAATAAAATGGTGAATGAGAAATACATAAAGGAATATGGACTTTGTCACTGATGTTTACAGCGGCAAGATAAATAGGTGCGCACAGGGACAAAATAGAGAATTGTCATTGCAGAAAAAATACATTTGAAAAGTGGAAGAGAGGGGACAAAAACAGCAAATAGAACCCAAGAAACAAATGGACTCATCACAACGTCATTTTTCACCGTGTTGGACGTGTCATTAGGCAAGCATGGAAAGGGATTTCCTGGGGGTGGTGAGATGGGAGGTGGGCTTCAAAGGCTGAACAGGACAGTCTGGCATCGCAGCCTTGTGAAAAGCAGTCGTTTTCCCTTCCCGCCGCTGCTGTCTGGTTCCTGAAAGAAGCAGGTCAGCAGGGCCGGCAGGTGGGGAAAAGCCTCCGTGCTGTGGCTGCGGCTAAGGTAACCTTAGCTTCCCTGATCTTTGCCCTCTCAGCACACACTCCCCACTGCAGCTCCTTCTCAGCAACACCCAGCCTTGAAAACACAGTCTAGTTTATATGTGTATAAATATATATATGCATATAATGATAATTTATATATTATAAATTATCACATAATGACATTTCCCATCCAAAAACTTCTGGTGGCTCTATGGTGACCCCAAATGAATGTTGCCCTAGTCACCAGTTCAGGCCAGAGTTTAATCCAGATGGAGAAGGAAGATGCAGCCAAGAACTCAAAGGGGAAATGTTTTTAAAGCCAGGTACCCCATCCAGAGGAATTACTTTTTCTGAAATTTGGATTATTCCCAGTCATGAAATAAAAGCACTCCAAGTGTGCTAGACGTCAATCTAAAACGCTCTTTGAAAACTTGAGGATGACAATGTTGACTTTGGAATCTATTGATTGAACTTTGAGCAAAGAAAATCCTCATCTTTATGATAGAATGTCTTAATCCCTGGGGTAGGGGTGGAGAGAGAATGGAAATTTTACTTTAATAGCAGTGGAAAAAGGGGAAAGTAGAACTAGAGGCTCATCTCTTTCTCCTTTGGTCTGGAGAACAAGTAAAGAGCGAGAACGAGAGAAACCACATGGAAGTCTAACAACCCAGACCAGCATGTTCAGGTAGTCTCATTTTAGGTTTCTTCAGAAGCAACAGCTTCTAAGACTGTGAAAGCAAGTAGGTGGTGATCCCTACTGGGATTATCTGGGAGGTGATCCCAAGAAGTACCTGCAGGTCAGCGGGCAGTAAGGTAGGACGGAAAGGCAGCCTAAGAAAAGTGTGCCCTCAAGGCACTTACTGCCACGGGCTGTGGGTAACTGACATAGGCTTAACTCCCCACTCCAAGGAACCTCTGAGATCACAAGCTTCAGAGTCAGCTAGGGTGACGTGAGCTGGAGTGGCACCACATGACTCCCGTCAGTCATTAGTTAGGGCCTGCTCTACCTGCTGTGCAGGTGGGCTGGAAGGGTCCAGGGCCAGAGAGGCACTTAGGTGAAGAAACACAGATGCTTTAGGCGGAAGTTGGCCCCTGTGTGCTGGAGTGCTGAGCACTGGAGACAAGGCCACGGCAAAAGACCCACTCAAAATGCTAAAGGGGTGACAGGCCGGTGTCAACAACCTGTGACTTCTCCCCAGTTCTGGACTGAGATGGGAGATGGCTGAGAGTCCAGAGGCGGGGATCCTAAGGTGAGGTCAGAACTCTGAAGCCTCTCACTAGCTGGGCATTTTGCAGCAAGACCACATACATCTCTTTTATCATATTTTGCTTCTGCCGAAGGAGGAGAAACACCTTCCTCCCGGGGCGGCTGTAATATTAAAGACCACATTGCAAGTGACATACCTAACATGGTGCCGGGTGTACAGGGAGGGCTCACAAGCTGAAACACTCATGATTCTTATCAGTAAATTGTTCTAGGAAGTGTAAGGGGAGGTAGGAAGCCAGGGTGGTGGGGGTGGGCAGTGGGGATGTAAGCTGATTAAGGCTATATTAGTTACATTAAAAATACCACCTTGTTATTTTGGATTAAGGGCTTTTAAACGATGTGTGCTAAGCTGTCCTACAGGAACTCTTCCACGAAAACTAATTAAACAATCTAGAATGCGCTGTAATGAATGGTTTGCAAGTAAAGACATATGTAAGGATGAATGAGAGAGGATTCTGAGTTAATGAGCTCCACAGATATTGGCCCTGATCAGTTCTGGGAAAGAACTATTCCCAGAAGGGAGAGGTTCATCTCTTAATGGTGCCAGGATTCATTCAGGCCAATGATGTCCAGGCAAGTGTATCTTCATGGCAGAAAGTTCACCTTCTAATCACTGCCCAGTTTATTCACGAGCAGGTGTGCCACTTCACCGGCGTGTGGAATTAAGGGGTGTATGTGTGTGTGTGTGTGTGTGTATGAGTGTGTGTATGCATGTATATGAGTGCGTGTATATATGGTGTGCGTGTGTGAGCAAACAAATGTATATGCATGTATGAATGTGTGTGTATGCGTGCATGCACACAATATCTCAACTGCTCCTCTGGGCTAGGCATGGGCTTTGGTCATCCCCAAAGTCTTTCACAAGAAACCGAGGAGAGCACGCAGGAGAGCTGATGTAATGTCAGTTTAGAACATCCTGCACCTACGCAGGGTAGGAATCGGTCTTTGTTTTCCCTGAACCTGAGGGTATCGTTGTTAGACTAAGGAAGGAAAACTGAAATCAGAAGTCTAAAATTGATCCAAACCTAGTTCTTTTGCGATGACAAGGGTCTGATACAGCCAGCCTAGGAATGGCCCTGGCTGGACTCCTCTGCTGGGGTGGTCCCTATTCCTAAGTCTGGAGAATCATTTGGCTGAACATGTGCTCTAAAGGCTCTCCCTGCATCCATCTTATCCCTGGATGACACATCTCACCAGACCTCTCTCCCGCATCACAGCTACCCTTTTTCTAGTCCCAGAAGGAGATGTGGGGAAAAAAATGCCTTCAGCTACGCAGAACAGGTCATTTGTCTTTTGGCTCATTTTGTGTTTCTGCATAAATCCTGCATCAGCCTGTTCCTGCTCCCACTTGCCAGTGAGCAGTTTTTAATTATCAGGGAAATGGTATTTAGTGCAATGAATCACCAGACAGTGAACAAGGAATTCACGTCAGCTGCGGAGTCGGGCACAGCCAAACATTTGGAGAGAGGGCTCAGAAAATGTTCTCAGATTGTGAGTGTTGGGGAAATATTATTAACGGCAGTTATAATAATATCAGATGTAATATAGCTCTATAATGTAAGACATTTTATAATGCTCCGTTCAATGCTTCTCATTATTATTAATGTTAATATCATAATATTTATAATATTTTATAGTTTCTGGTTATTTTCATTATTTTTAACATAGGTTATATACCTTTGGCACAAAAATGGTATGCACAGATCTAAAACTGATTGATGGTGCCGAGAGAGAGAAAAGTCTTCAATTTTATGATCTTCTAGTTTGCTAATTTCTATTGAAGGTATGATTTGCAGATATGTTTGTTCTTTGCTCTCAAAATTCATTTAAGCTATGACTAGTGTCACAGCCTGGATGGCTAATGCTTTAAAGGACCATAGTCCCAGGAGATCTGCAAAATCGTAAACATGAACCAAGGCTTTAAAGATATTAAGTTTGGGGAAAAATGACTCGGCCACTGTCCAAAGCCTTCCTACGTGGTATGGAGCAGTCTGTGAAGCACATGGAACTGCTGGCTATTGCTGGAGACTCTGGATCAGGAGATCAGAATGCTCTCAAAAGGGAAGAGGCTGGGACAAATTTGGGGGATGCTGGCAGTTTGTGGGGTGTATCTAAAAAGTCAGCTTGATATGTTTGCAAGTGCCAGGGTCTCTGGAGAGGAGAGCATAGGCTGGGCAAGGGCTAGTTCTAAACAGTCGGTAACATTTGGGTATTAACAGTGGAAGAAGAAGATGGAATGCTGCCATTCAGCCCTCTTACACATTCAGAAAGTACAAAAACGGTCCCATGAACATTTTGTGGGTCCCATGACAGAGGCTTCAAGGGTGCCAGGAAGAGCCCAGTGTCTTCCTGTGGTGGAAGATTCCTGGAATCCCACAGCAGGGTCCAGAAAGCTAGTGAATTAATTGGGCTGTTTTCAGTCTTTGATATCTTGTGTCCCAGCAGATCTGATGGAGCCATGGGGAATGGGGAAGGCTGCCTCTCCTATCCCATTCTGGAGCTAAGGCAGACTTTGCCATACTCATGATTCACCTAAATTTAGTCCAGATGTCTAAGCACAAGAGGGAATCTGTTTAGGGGTTCCTGGGAGGGACCTCAGCTAGTCCTCTACCTTGGGATGTTAATCACTCCTCATTTTCTCAGTGCTGACCCATCACCCAACTGTGCCAGGGCCCGTGGGAGCCACAGGGAAAACAAAGCTCGTGGAGCTCTCAGGTCACTGAGACATGAACCAACTGGGGAGCAGTGCTGGAGAGTCTAGAGTCAGGAGCCCACAACTGGAAATGACCTGTAAGTGTAGCAGAAACCAGAAAAGGCAGAAGACTGTGGATGCCAGTCTCGAAGTCAGAGACCTAAAAGGACAGGTCACATGGTCCTTCACTGATGAGGGACAAGCTTGGAGTGTCACAAGGCATAGCTCAGAGTGATACCTGCTATTGCATGAGCGAGGAGAGTGTGGCCAGCTTGAGTGTGGCAGGAAGTGGGGTCCGAGGTGGAACACTGCTGATACACTAGTGGGCGGGCCTTGACTACCATCAGAGGCATCCAACTGCTGCCACTGGACACACAGAGCTGACAACTGTGCCAGCAGCAGGGGAGGGATGTACTGAGAACAAGACATCGGGGAGTTCATTTTGCTTGCAGCCCTCACCACTCCCGTGCATTGTTATGAGGAAGGGGCAGGAGGCTGAGAAAACAGCTCTGAGGTTGTTGCAGTAATTAAGGTGCAAGATAACAGTTTTCAGCCAGGGCCTCACAGTGACAACAGCAGAAAAAGCAACAGAAATTTCAAAGGAAGAACTGACAGCACTTGGTGAGCAATTAAAGATGAGAAATGAAGGAAGGACCAGAAGAATCTGAATTAATGTCAAGATTTTCAGAATCAAGTGGTACTGTTAACTACGTGATGCACTTTGGGAAGGAAACTTGATTGTTCAGGAAGTTTACACACGTGGTTTTAGACTTTGAATGCATGGACGAAACATACGGGTGCCTAGAAGTCAGTCTGAAAACTTAGACTAGAAACAGAGCTGCAAGACTGGATGTGGAGTGATGGATGTGGGGGACACGTGAGTGACAGCTGAAGCTATTGGTATGAAGGGCTAAGGACTGGGCAGTTTCCTAGACCAAATCTACCAGGAAAGGTGGAAGGGCTCTAGAAACACTTTGCTCCACCTGCTTCTTGGGGCCAAGGCCAGGAAAATGGATGGAGGTCTTTTTCCATGAAAAAATAGAGGTCATGGGTACCCAGCCAAGGTTAGAGGAAGAATCCAAGAGGAGGAGCCCCAGGATGGGCAACAAGGCTGGGGGGAAAAGCACTGAGTCTGAGGAGGCTCTTCCTTCAACCTTGTGTTTGGGGGTTTTACCACATTTCAAGATTTGTTCTTAAAAACACAGTCATTGCCTAATATGTGTCTCTAGGAGAAGGAAGGTGGATCACAGGCTACTTACTTCTTGATAGAGAAAGGTATTTCAGGAAAAAACAGTTTAACATCTCTCTACTTCTTGGGTATCAATGACCAAGATAGGAATGTGTTTCTAGACAAGGCGTCCTGTCTCTGGGCCACTGAAGTCCTGTCAGGAACCTGAGGGCAACAGCCCAGGAGCTAGGGACTCAAAGAGTTAACCTGGTTTCTAGAGCTCTGGCTGAGAGCCAACAGCAGCCACACGGGTGAAGCCAGTTCATTAAATTTATTTGGCATTTAATAAGCACCCACTGAACACTCAGCCACCTTTTGCACCTGGGGGTCTTTCCTCCTCTTCCCATAGGCCCTCATTTACTCCTGTTCAGGTACCTCCAGGAGAGGCAGCCAAATACCCAGTCTGTCTCCCTCCTCCAGGTATACCTGAACTTCATCCTGGTGTCCAAGGTGATTTCCAGCACACTGGATGCTGTGTTCTGTACAGTTGGGAAATCCCTCCTACCCAGAGTCAAGCAAGCTGGAGCTAGAGGACATCTTGGAGCTAAATGTGCTTCTGGCATGAATCAAGTCCAGTGTCTTACCTAAAGCAGAACTCCACTCTACAGCATCTTTTACTGAGATCTGTGTCTACAAGAGCAGAGAGCTCACTCCTCTCTCCACAAAGCAGCCTGTCTCTGCATGGACAGTTCCAGTTTGGGGGGCTGTTCTTACACTGAATCAAAGTCGGTCTACTTGGATCTCTCACTGATGTTCCGTTTATCCACACAAAGCACAACAGCGTCACCTTTCCTTTGCCATGATGGTGTCATGCTTGGTGATGACCCCCAGGTCCCTCCCTGGATGTGACAGTTGGACCATAAAGAAGGCTGAACATCAAAGAATTGATGCTTTTGAATGGTGGTGCTGGAGAAGACTCTTGAGAGTCCCCTGGACAGCAAGGAGATCAAACCAGTAAATCTTAAAGGAAATTAACCCTGAATATTCATTGGAAGGACTGATGCTGATGCTGAAGTTCCAATACTTTGGCTACCTGATGTAGAGAGTCGACTTATTGGAAAAGACTCTGACACTAGGAAAGACTGAAGGCAAGAGGAGAAGGGGGTGACAGAGGATGAGATGGTTGGATGGCATCACTGTCTCAATGGACATGAATTTGAGCAAACTCCAGGAAACAGTGAAGGACAGGGAAGCCTGGCGTGCTACAGTCCATGGGGTCACAAAGAGTTGGACATGACTGAGCAGCAGAAAAAAAAAAAAAAAAAAAAACAGGTCCCTGCCTGCATTTCCCCAGCACCAAATCAGTTGGTGTCTCTGAGGTCACAACTTGGTACCCTCCATGGGCCTGCTGCTTTGTTGACAAAATCCTTCTTGACATGTGGTCCCCAGAATTGAGAACGTCCCTTTAGATATTTCTTACCAGTGCAGAGGACAGCATGTCCATGTATTACCTCCTTTGATCCAAACTTTAATCTTGACCACAGAGTCAGACAGACCTGAGTTTAAAACTTTATGTTGCAAATCACTAACTCCAAGACTCTGGACAGGCTACTGGATTTTTCTGAGGCTGTTTCTTCACATGTGAAATCTACCTCATGGGATGGTTATGAGGATTAAATTAGTTACTGTACTTAACACAGTCAATGGTCAAGGTGGAGGATTTTGGCAGTATTTTTCTGCTTCAGTGGCAGTGCTTAGCCTTTTTTACTAGTTTTTTATCACTCCTATTAAGCATGTGATCAAGTAAATTCATAAACCTTCTCATACAGATAGCAAGTCAGGTCTCCTCCTTTTCTTACTGCTTTATTTTTGTTTTAACCAACACTAGCTTCTAGATTTATCCCTCCAACATTTTGTCTTGCAGATTTCAAATTAGCATTCAGAGCTGTTGGATAGTTCTGAATTTTGAGTCTATCTTCTGTGGTGTTACTTATACCTCCCAACTGTTGCCTACATACTTGATAAGCATCCCTAGGCTTGCACCTGACTACAATTTTAAAAAACAATCAAACAAACAAAAGACTGAATTGGACAAGAACTAAGATAAAACTGATGACTCCCTCCCTGGCTGACAGACACACTAACCTACTTTCTTTCTGTATGAAGACCAGCTCTGTAACCACTTTACTGTGCTTCTTCCCCTTAGGAGATCATCAAATATTTTGCCAAAATAAAAATCCACTACATATGCAATGTCTCGCAAATGCACAGCCCTAGTAAATGAGATGAGGGCCCCATGATGGTGGTTTAGTCACTAAGTCGTGTCCATCTCTTGCGACCCCACGGACTGTAACCTGCCAGGCCTCCTCTGTCCATAGGATTTTCCCGGCAAGAATAGGAGAAGTCGGAGTGAGTTGCCATTTCCTTCTTCAGGGGATCTTCCCGACCCAGGAATCGAACCTAGGTCTCCTGAATTGCAGGCAGATTCTTTACACACTGAGCTATGAGGGAAGCCTGTATAACTTTTCTTAATAATAACTTTTTAAATAATCCTGTACTTAATCCTCAATAATCCCCAATGATCACTGAACTTAGTTTTAAAGGCCCTGAACGCATCTGCTTCCCAGTTTCTTGGGTGTCTGGCAGGGATCAAGCTCACACTCATGTTCTGAGCTCCCCGTGTTCAGTCCTCTTGTCCTGTGTGGAAATTAGTGTGGGCCAATCTTTTATTTTGGATACATATTCTTTTGTTTTTAGAATTTCTCAAAGCTTAAGAAAAATAGCTCTGTGATTATAACTGCAGTTGCCTGTAACACGGAGACGATTCTGTTAGGGCTGCTTTCTGAAAACCCTTGACCCCTGCCCAAACCCTCACCTTCTCTCCCCACTTCTGCTCACTCCATCCATCTTAGAATTCAGTGCAGTGTTAACTACCATCCAGTGTGCAGTTATCCAAGTCTTGTAAGTACCTGGTAGCATTTCCCAAATGTAGCATCAACTGGAACTTTTCTAAAGATAGATTCCCAAGCCCACCTGGATCATCCCATCCAGCCAGTTTTTAGTCAGCCAGCACCTTCTGAGGACTGTCCCGTGGAAATCATAAGAAATTACCGTCTGTCTGCCTCTTTCTAGACATCGGAACCCCACACTTACCCACTCACCCTTGAACATGAACCACAGGCTCTCAGGCTCTTCAGCCCAGCATTTGGCACCATATCCATGCACTTTCTCTTCCCTACCTGCCTTCCCTCTAGTCACTCTCACCCCAATCAAATCCTCCTTTACAAGTCCATTCTCTGTGCTGCAGGCTCAGAGTCTGCCCTGGAAAGCACTTGGTATTCTCAAATTGACAAGATCCGTTGCATCTCCACAGGATAGAGAAGGCATTACATTTGCCAAGATTTCTATTAGGTCTCCTTCAGCCTTTGCATCAGCTTGAAAGGCAGGTCTGGGAGGACAGATGCCAGCAGACTCTGTATGAAGCCCTGGGCCCTGCCTGCAGGGAAGACAGGCAGGGGCCTTCTTGGGTACTGATGAGTGAGGCTGGGGAGCTGCTGCAGGTTTCTTGTCCCTTCCAGGGCAGGAAGCACTGAGATGTCCAGGTTAGCATCCACGTCCCCGCAGTGAGGTGCATGCATATACGTAGCCCAGGAATAGTTGTGTATACACTTTCAGATCGAGTGCATCCACCTTTCTGCCTCCTGCAGTGGGACCCAGAGGAGGAGCCAACAAACCACCAACTAGGACTCCTGAGATTGGTCCTCATGTTTTGACTTGGTCCTGACCTCCAGCCACCTTGAGCCTCTGCAATATGGAGAGATGATGGGCTCTGCAGCCAGGTTTAGAGAACATGAGGTCCATCTCTGCCACCCATGAGCTGCGAGACCTGGAAAAGTCATGGAACCTCCCTAGATTAATGCCTGCCACCTAGAGTGGTTGTCAGGGTTGGAGGAGTTGAAATGAGCTACCAGAATAAAATTCCCCATGCATGGCACTGGGTAAGCTTTCCATAACTAATTATTCCTACCCTCCCCCATCTAGGCCAGGTCTGTCCTCCATCAGAGCCTTGAGTTTCCTCTTCGGCTATGTGTGTGCTGTGTCTTCCCCAGCTCCACATCCCTTTGGCTGATTTTTCCAACAGTAATAGCGTTAGTCAGAGTGACGGATGTCCATGGGAGAAAATGCACTGATGCAATTCAGTGCATGAGGCTATGAGTTCAGAGAACCAAAGTGCAGAGAGGAGCCAGGTTTCAGGGACTGGGTAAAAAGAGAAGGGTTATGAATAGAAAGAAAGAGAATTTATAAAAGGAGAACAGGTTTAAAAAGAAGACAGACTTCTAAGGCAGCAGAGGGACTGAACTCTGGTGCAGGAAGAACTCTGTGTGCCCAAGTCCTGGGGATGAAGACTGCACAGCTTGTCAACACTGTGTCCTCAGCCATCCTCGGTGGTTTCTGAGGACTGAGTGTTGGGTTTTCTGTGGACCCTGAGAACCAGGAAGGCTTGGTTCTCTTGGCCTTAGAGGTAAGAATTCCCCAGAAGGAGGCTGTGAGCACTTTGGAAGCCTATCTGTGCATGTGGGTGACACGTGGCAGCCCAGGAAAGCTAGGCCCTCCAGAGAAGGAAGTCAGGTCTGAGGCTGAAGAGGCCAAAAAGGCAGCAAGATGCACCCCAGCTTGATCCTTGGGAACTCTCTCTACCCCAATGAAGGGTACAAGGTTTAACTTGTGTGCCTTTAAAAGGAGGGGCTCCCTCCTAGGGTACCCCATTCTCACTTTGGGTGTCTTTAGTTTTCAAAATGGCATTCCTCCTTTTGAACCCAATTTTGTGTCCTCTGCTTTCAGGTGGGCATGGCCATCTTTAAATGTTTCTTTCATCCAAAGAGTTCAAAGGATGCCAAATCTGAAATCGACTTCATAGTGGCTCTCAAGGTGGCCAGGCATCAGCCCAGAGCAGGGAGGCGGGACGATGTCAGAACCCCAGGAGGCAGAGGCAGGGAGGCAGGGTGGTGGAGAGAGCCCACCAGGTAATCCTGATGCACCCTGGAGGGGGCACCTCCACGTGAGAATCACAGACAAATCAAAGTCTCTGTCCTTAGGAAGCTAAAGACCTGCCTGGAAGGGAAATACGTCAGTTTATGTTAAGTAAAAGTATCTGAAGATTTTGCTTTGAGGTGCAAAATCAGAATGTGAGGAAAGCAGAGAGAACACATTAGGATTTCTCTCTAAAACCAGTGACATCTGGTTAAAATGGAGCCCCAGGTGGCCTGCTAGGGGAAAGAAAGAGGGATAGATGGACCTGGAGTGTTGCAGGAGCTGTGCCTGTAGCCTTAGAAGGGGCTCTCCCAACCTCCCTCCCCCCACCCCAGTTTGTGCTGCTGAACATGGGTATGAGCTGGATTACCCCGAGAGAGCCTCAGGGTCTCAGCCGGGGCCCAGTCCACAGCCCCGTCCCCACCATGACTTACAACAGCAGCCCAGCTGCCAGGGGCTTAGTCCTCTACAGACCCTTGCTAGGCTCTTGATCTTGGATTGAAAACCCCGGGGAACAAAGCCATATCTACAGAGCAACCTTTGCATAGCCCCAGCCAGCACCGGCCTTGCCCTCACTCACATACAAACTCTTCCGTGGTGAAACTGCCATGTGAGCACCCCGTCACCGAGGGTCACCTTGGGTGAGAACTTTTGCCTCGGACGCCATTTCGACTCCCAGAACCACCCAGAGAAGGCCTGCTTACGGTGAGTGTAGACAGAGCTTGTTTTCCATGCTCACCGCCCAGGGAGCAGGGAGGGGGGCTGGTACAGCCACAGCAGCACTGAGGTGAGATGCGGCTCACGGAGGAAGCTGGGGACAGGGAGGGCAGAGCACACAGCGCCGGGGCAGGTTTCTGAGTATGTCCGTGGAATTTGCAAGGAGTTATTTAGAAACACAGCATGTCTGCTTTAAGGATCTAAGCACTCTGCTTCCTGGAGACAGGAAGTAACCCAACTGACCAGTGGGGACCTTTGCAGACCCTACAGTGTTGTCATGACACACATCAAAGAAGAATTCCGACACAGGACTTAACATCGCCTGTCGGTAAAGGGAAATTTTAGTTATATAAATATTATATATAGGTTTTGAAAAAAGAGAGTAGATAATGAGTGAAAAACTTTTAAAGGCACTGCTTAAAAGAAAACACTTGGGAGATATCCCAACACTTTGGCCTCTTGGGCTCTGCTATCTTTTTAATTCCCTCCGTTCAAGTTCTCTGGCTTATCTGTGAATTTGGGTAACACATTCCCCAGCCGACCCACTGGATAAGATAAGGCAGAAGATGTTAATAGAGAATCCGCCATCTTTTTCCACTGAGTCTGATTTCAGGATTCATTGACTTGCTAAGCCCAATCTCCCTGCATTCCGTGTCCTCTATGGGCTTATCAGTGAGGAAGATAATTTACCTGCCAGGCATCCAGTAAGTGCCCATGATGGGTGGACACAGATGGGGTGGACAGCCTTGGTCCCTGGGGACCTAGCCTCTGGGCACTGGTGGCTGGGAAGGGGCTCGCAGCAGGGACGGGCCAGTCTGCCTATAAGGAGCCCCGCAAGCACTTGCCTCTCAACTCCGGAGCTCAGGCGGTGGGTGGCTCAGGCTTTCTACTCACCTCGGCCGGTGCTGTAATGCTGGAGCTTATCACTGTACACAGCTTCTTTGCTGTAGGCACGTTTCCTGTGGACACAAGGGAGAGGAGCTCTCTCAGCCAGGGTATACCCATACCACTCTGCTCCCAGGACCTCCACCCAGGCCCCCTGTTCTGATGGGGGCTCACCCGGGCTTCTCCCGGGGTTGGGAACTGCAAACTATCACTTAAGCAGAACTCCTGTCGTGGCCAGCATTCTAGCTCGACCACCTCCGTGGGCAGTAGGGTCTGCGTTCAAGTCAAGGTCTTTCAGAAGTCAGGCAGGGCCAGGGTCTCTACAGAGCTTGGTGAGAGGCCTTGGAGGATGCCTGCTAGCACTCTGGCTGTGCTGTGGAACTTCTCAGGAGGGGCCAGCTGAATCTGGGCTAACCACCCAAGGCAGCAGCAGCAGCAGTATTAAAAATTCACGAGAACTTCCAGACGCACCCTCCTGTAGGACCCGCTCTTGCAGAGCTCCTCTCTCCCTCCTTAGCTCCCTGCTGCCCACCTGCACCCTGTGGCCAGGCCCCAGCTCTGTAGCCAGAGGATGGGCTGAGGCACAGGGCAGAATGTTCCAGAGGGTCAAATGCAATTTTGTAACTGTCACTCCAGGAAGACCATCGTGTGCAGGGGGTTAAGTGAGTGGGCGAAAATGAGGTTGGGGGACAAATGCTCAGAGTCTTGCCCAGCCCTTTTAGAGGATTTATCCCAAGCACAGAGAAAATAAATAATCTGGAAAGTTCTAGGCTGCCCGTGGGCAGAGAAGGGGTGATGACTGGTGAGCCTGATGGTGTGTCCCTGAACCGTCAGGTCCTGTTCAGTCCGTGTGACCTGGGAGGGCCCATGAGCCAGCCTTCCTGGTCTGAGGAGAGCAGGCAGGAGCGGGGCCAGGGGGCCTACCTGCTGCAGACGATGGAGATGGCCACCAGGGAGACCACGAACACCACCCCAGCCGCCGCCGAGCCAGCGATCAGGGGCAGCTGCTCCCGCAGCTCAGACTTGTAATCATCTAGCAGAGAGAGAGGCATTAGAAGCTTCCTGTCTGCCCTCTGCATGGGGCTGCTACTCAGCGATGTCACCAAGGACATCAGAGTGACAGATAGATAGAGTTTCTATACCTCAGAGCTGAAAGCCTGACCCAAACCAAGAGTAATCTTTAAGTCACACACACTCACAAAAACAACCCAAAACAAATAATGTCAACAATAAAAGCAAGATAACAGTGACAGAGGACCTCACAACTAAGAGCTGATGACATTGGCCCCAGAGCAGAGGTAATTCTGTCTCCATGTCTTCATTCGGAAGGCCTCTCAAAGGTCTGTCAGCCATGCTAAGGATACAAAGACACAAAGTGTCTGAGATGCAGTCAGCCAACAGATTCACTGAGCAGAGGCTTAAGAGCATCTGCAGCCACCCAGCACCATACCCAGTACTGCAGAGGATGAAGACACGTCGAGAAACAGCCCAGAACTCTCAAGCTCACACTCAAGAAGAACAGGGTCCCGGCTTCCGCCAGTGTTAGAAACACAGTGTCACATGGGGCAGTGGCTGCCTGCGGGTCACAGAGGTGGACCAAGCTCTCTCAAACCCTGGCTTTTCCATGGGGAAGCTTAGTGATCTTAGACAAAGCATCTAGTCTTTCTGACTCTCAGATTCCTTATCTGTTAAAATAAATTTTTAAATTAAATCATGTGACACATATTTCAGTGTCTGATATATCACAGATGCCCCAAATACGAATTCTCTTCCCCTTAATCCATACAAATCACTTGGCTCAGGGGCCTATTGTTATTATTGTGGTTCTTCTCTCACTTGGTGTCAAGGAACCATCACAGAATTTCAGGACTGAGGCAGATGGGGGTCAAGCTATGTATGTCCTATCACATTTAGGGCTGCCAGATACAGCGAAAGAAAATATGGGATGATCAGTTACATATGAATTTCACGTAAACAACAAATAAAGTTTTAATCTAACTATGACCCAAATATTGCATGGGAGATACTTAGACAAACATTATTTGTTATTTACCTGAAATTCACATGTAACTGATCTGTATTTTATCTGCCCCAACCCCCATCATTCTGAGGTTCCCTGCTCTGCAGGTTTCTGCTCTGCAGAATCACCCAAGCCCCGTCGTTAGACCCATTTCCAGGCCCCTCCTCAGATCTACTAAATCGGAAGCTATAAGTGAACGGGAGGGTATCTGCGTGTTTACCAAGCACTCTGTGTGGTTCTCATGTGCCCTGATGTTTGGGAACCATCGTTCAACTTTGTGGGTAGAGGATGAGACTTGCAAAGACAAGGATATTGTTCTAGAAGCCTCCCACTCTCTAGAAATCAATTTTAAAGAGTGAAGGTAGAGTTTCAGTTTCCCTCTGCTGAGAACTTTTTGTAATGTGTGTTTTTAAAAAAAAGTTAATTTGGCAAAAATAAAATAAATAAAAGGAACCACAGGGAGGAGTCCATGTAAATTAAAAAATTCCTAAGCCATGTGACCTTCAGCCCTTCAAACTGATTTCTAGATGCTTCCAGGACCAATATCCTTGGGTTTAGAAGTCTCCTTTACCCACGGTGTGGAAGGATGGTTCTCAAACACTGGGGCATAAGAATCACCCAGAATGCTTGGCAAACATGTAGATACAGAGTATATACTATACCTACATATACTGTATATACCAATTTATACTGCTGTATAAATCAGTTTTAAAAAAATTAGGTGCCCAAGTCAAAGGTTAGCAGGGTGTAGCTAAGTGCAGCCCAGAACCACAGCAGCTATGTCCCTTGTGGAGGTCACCAGTCCAAAGCACGGCCACTGAGCCCAGGTGGGATCCCACAGGTCCTCCTTGACCCAGTAACCCTATCACTGACAACCTTCAGACTCACCTTTGTGCTGCAGGGAGGCCTGAAGCCTCAGTGAACATAATTATTACTGATGTGTGAACTTCAGTCATTAAGACAAATACTCTCCAATTTGGCCACTTACCAGAACTCTCTTACATCCAGCCCCTCTTGGGTTTACAAAACTTAACTGCCAAATGTAAAAGGAATAGCCTTCTTGGGAGAAATTTGTTACTTCTTGATTTGTCTAGCAGAATTGCCAAGAGATCAGTGCTCACAGCTTTTTGAATTTTGGGCTTTTAATCCTGTGTACCTCTTGATGCCAAAGTGCCCATAAATCTAGATGTGAAGTGAGGTACAAAGAGGGGAACAGAGTCCTTAAGGAACTGAAGATGGACTGCGTTCTTTTCACACCAGCAGCATCATTAATCTGGATAAACTGGCTCACCTTTCTACTCTAACTCACCATCCTCAAAATATGAGCCCAAACTCACCTAAAATAAACGCAGAACTGACTGCAAACTCTAATCCTACAGAGGCCAGATAGCTCACATTGAAGCATCCAGGTACAGACCACTGGGAAGTGATAAGCCCTGCATGGGGCGGCAAGCCTCTGTCTCAAGGCAAAGTCCTCACACTAGGATGCTCACCAGCACTGCCTTCTCTTACAATTTCTCAAAACAAAATGGATATTATAATTTTTATATGAAATCACTTGATTTTTAAATCTTTCCAATGACTTTACAGAGATTGTTGGCCTAAAATAAAATGTTTTTCAAGGGCAGAGTGCTTTCTATATAATTTAAGTAATAAAGGAAAAAATTAAAGCCTTTCTATTTGTGAGGCTGGGAATAGATTGACACTTGGGAGCTGCCAGGAAACAGCTCATCAATAAATAAATATAGATAGATAGGTGGTAGATAAACGAGTACATACACTATGGAAAGTAGCTAACGTAATAGACACCCATACACAAGTCTGAGGTTACAGGGAAACAGAATTTTCATAACAACTAAAGGGGGTGATCTCAGAGGAGTAGCAGAGATTGTGACAACAGGGAACTAATAAAGCCCAAAGGTGGAAGTATTTTCAGGGACAAGATTGTCTAGCCTTGGAGATAGCTTGGAAAACAGTGGCTGTTCTCTCTGGAGACACCTTAGCGGACCGACTGGGGTCACATGTGAGGCTGTTTTAAATATTCTGAGACATGTGGGACAGCCACTCCCCAGGGCGTCCCTCCGTTTTCTTCCCGGAACCCTTGACTCATGCAGTGCGGCTGTGCACTCAGCTCCCAGCCCCGAGAGCAGAGGAGTGAAGTGGGAGCGAGGATGAAGCAACACCGAAACCCAGAAGAGCATATTCTTTAATTTTGTGCTGGGGTCTCTGCTGTGCAGACGCAGGCGCATATGTGGGAGCCTCTGCACATGCGCAGTACAGAGAGCTGCGATGGAAAACCCAGTAGATGCCAAAAACCCGGCCAGGCTTCAGACAGATGCTCTGTCTAGTGAGCGCAGGTCCTCCTGGGGGCAAACCCTTCCGAGGCAATTCCTCTGGGATCCAGTTAGCAGTTGGCATTTCGGCTGTGACCACTGCCTCCTGGGGGCTTCTCCTCCCCCGACTGCCTGCCCTGATCCCAGGTCACCCGCCTGCCCCTTACCGTCTGTCAAGGTCTGGAAGCACATCTTGCCACTGAACTTTCCATAGCCGGCCACTGTGCGGGCGCGCACCTGGACCACGTACACCATGCCCGGCCGCAGGCCGTCAATCCGCGCGGTGTTGGTCTGGCTCCTGGCCATGGAGGAGTTGAACTCATTGTGTTCCTGCAGGAGAGCAAGGGAAAGGGTTGTCAGCCTGCTCCTGAGCACGTGGGCCCCTCAGTTCTGGGTCCTGCAGATCTGTTAGAAATTGTCCACAGCCCCAGGCCATCCCCCGAAACCCCACAGACTGGGCTGGACCTAAAGAATAATAAAGTGACTCTGGACTGTAGGGTGGTGATGCTCTGAAGAGAGGTCTGAGTAAATGGCTGAGCTCTCAGGGCCTGGCAAAGGGACAGTCATTTTCTACTCCTTTCCCTCCAGGGATTAGAGACAGAATAACAAATCACACACAGCTTTGCAAACACCCTCTCATCCCTGACCTCAGCAGAAGCAAACGGCCACATTTGCACCTGCATGCCTTTCTTTGTGTTGCTTCTGCTGAGCCGTGGTCTTTCCTCTCCTGGTCATTCCTCACAATGGTTGTTCTAGATCACTCCTTAAGAGACCTCAAGTCCTTAGACAAATGACTTTGTGTTCTCTTTGCTAAAAAGCTTGAGGCCATGCTGGACTACCTCCCACACCTGCTTCTGCTTTCATCTTGGCGTGTGTCTGTCTGGGTCCCCACTGTCCGAGTCCCTCTCCATCAGCATCTAGGGAGGGCATGCCCCTTCTCCCTGGAGACCATGGCCCCTGTCCTCACCCCGCCCACTGTTTAGGGGGTCAGTCCCACTCTTCAGTGTGCTATTCTCTTCAGCACCTTTTGCCCGGCCCTCTACAGTCCCTGTCCCCTGCACATACGTATCCTCTGGTGCTCACAGACCTGCTTGTGTCTTTCTTCCTTCTGACTCTCCCACCCATCATCAGTGCCTTACTGTGTCCTTGCTCGTGCTCTCTTTGCTGCTGATCTTGTGTAACATATGGTTTGGCCTGAACTTTTGTAGCTTCCTATCTTTTCTGCCACTCTCTTCCTACCCAATCCAAAGTTCTTTTGTAAAAAAGATCTCTGACTCCCTAAAGCTATTATCAGATAGACCAAACTCCTAACTCTCAGTCCAGGGGCCTTTCATGATGAAGTCAATTCCAATCTCTCACATCCCCCTGAACCGCCACCTTGCTGCCTCTCTGGGTACCATAACCCTGGCCTCCAGACCTTTGTTTAGGTTGTTTTCCCCGTCTGAAATGCCTCTCTCCAGGGGCTCCTCTGCATTCGCCCGTTTCCTTAAGCCTACACCCCTCAAGATCTCCTCTTCCAGGAAAGTGCCCCTCACTATTCCAGCCCAAGGACTCTCTTCACTGCTGCCCATCATCTTTCTACCTCACCCACATGCACCAGCTCATCTCTAACCATTCCCATGTGACCATTGTGGAGATGGTAGCTGTTCAGAGTCTAGGTCTGCCCCTGTTTTGCACTGTGAATCTTAGAACAAAATGAAGATCTTAGGTCACCAGGAAGGAGGCCCCAAGTCCCACATGCAGATCTAGGGCACTGTGACGAGTTCTAGGCATAGCAGTTCAAGAGGCAGGGTGATAAATGAGGGGAAAGTTGTTGACCAGTGTGGTCTGTGAGCCACATCCTTAGTCAAAGGACAGAAGAAATGTTGGGAGTTGAACCAGGACAAAAGAATACAGTACAGTGATAAGAAATTACCATCATCTTAAAATATGTAGAAGTCTACTGTGCAAGGGCAGAGATGACCTGATATGTGATCATTCATTCCTTTGGCCAAATGGTCACAATGACAATACACTACCAGGTGGTGCATGCTACCAAGGGTTGTGGGTATCAAGCCATGGTCCCTGCCTTTGGGTACACAACATCTTGTGGGGTGGGGCTGAAAACTGCAGTGCTGAGTGAGTGACAGGGCAGAGGGAAGCTCAAGGGGTTATGAGGGAGCAGTAGAGGGCCCCCCGAGCCCAGACTGATAAGATGGCTGGTTAGGACTCAGAGAAAGGGTGGCATGAGTGAGTCCTGAAAGATGAAAGAAATTAGCCCCATGGATGAGTGAGGAGAGTAAGAACTGAATAGAATATCCTTTGAGAACAGAATAAAACATGCAAAGGTGAGGCTGAAAGGAGATTAGGCGCCTACAAGTAACCGGGCATCTCTGGAGGATAAGTGGCATGGCAGTGGTGATGAGTGACTTGGAAGCAGTTGTAAAGGAGCCCAGGTGAGAGGCCAGAGCAAATAGACAGCTGAAAGTTACAAAGAGGCCCATGCTCACCCTAAGCGAAGTGGTATCCACTGGCCTCTGGGCAAAATGACCTGGGAAGGGATCACCCATACATCATTTGAGCTATTTAAAAAGCAGGTGGATTCCTAACCCTACTCCACCCCTAATCAGAAATTCAGCAAAAAGAAGGCTGTCCACTCTAGAAGGGATGCCATCTAAAACTTTCATCATTACTATCTTGACACACTGAAAACATGGTCTGAAACTATCAAAACATGGTCCTTGCAAATTAGGACAAAATCCCATTGCTCCAAAATCTAGGCAGCTGCCTGAATTCTCTGGTTTTACTGTATTGGATGCAAGTGTGCACTGCTTGAAATATGTGAAACATCTCCTGGGCAGCTCTTTTCCTGAAAAACGTGTGCTGGTATATTGGCATTTCGATGGCAAGAACCCATGATCACTTTATTGTCCACATATCCTTCAAGAAGTTCAGTGATTAAAATGAGTATCAGTCCTTGTTCTCTCAAAACCATTCATCAATCTCAGGCAAATAAGAGTGAAGAGCAGAGTTGCTTTTCCTATTCTTCTTTTTTTGGTTGCTTATGATTTTATAAGTGTGAGGGGGATAGATGCTGCAGCTGTTGAGGGCAGAGACCACATCTTCTTTCTCCATCCCTAACATGTAGCATGGGGCTCGCCTTGCCTGAGTGTCCAACACCTCAGGGCTAAATGAATAAATAAACAGTACACTTTGGACCAATAATTTGAACCCATGGATGGAGCACAAGATATTGCCAAGGTCTGAGTGAGTTCCTGTGAGAAAATGAAGGGTAGAAATAAATTTGAAGGGTAGAAATATCCAAGGCCTAAAGCAGTCTGTCCTCACCTAGTTAATATGAAGGGCAAGTCCACGTCTAAATGCTTAATCATTAAGACAGCCAAGAGCAGCTGTAGACGTTCTCCCTTGGTTTGCCTATAAGCACTGACGTCAGGAGTGAAAAGTGCTACAAGACAGTAAACAAGGGAGAATGATGAATGGAAGCATATTAAAATGGGGAAGAAGATGAGCATGGGAGAGGCCCTGGGAGTGTCATCAGCTTGATGGCATCTGAGCTCTCTATTAATGAGCTACTGGAGGAGATGAAAGCCTCACTGATTCCACTCACAGTACTGAAGTTGACAGGTGTCCCAAGCACAAACCAAGAGAGTGATGTGGAGTGGGAGACCCAGACTTGGAAAACTACAGCCTGTGACCAACTACCTGTTTTTGCAAATAAAGTTTTACTGGATCCCAGCCATGCCCAAATTCTATTGTCATCTATTGCCCATGGCTGCTTCCTGCTATAAAGGCACAGTTGAGTCGTTGCAGTAGAGACTATGGCCTATAAGCCTAAAATATTTACTACCTGGTCCTCACAGAAAAATGATGCTGATTCCTAGTTTAGAAGAAGTGGCATGGGAAGTAGGAATGATGAGTTCTCTTTCTTTGGACTGAATCCAGGACATCTACTGGGCTGAGTTCTGTTTGTGTTTGCATCTTCTAAAGACCAGGATTCCACACCCTTGTGGAACAGCCAGGCAAACAACTCTGGCTGTAAGTATTTGGATTGAAAATTAAAATACACTCTCTTATTTCCAAGGCCACACTAATTTTGAGCGGCATCAACACGATTGCATCCAGTCCTTCATTGAGCTCAGAAATATACTGAAATATAATAAAAATATCTACAGTTCCAACTCTGTGGTTCCCTAGCTGTGGCCTATGAGGTTAAGGGTAGATCATTTGACCTTTCTGTGACTTAGTTCTATCATCCATAAATTGGTTATACTCAACTTTCAAGTATCTTTCATTTCTTTTGAGGATCAGAACTAATGTATCTGTGAATATCTGGCATAAAACTGGCACTCAATATGTGATGAATTATTGTCATTGTGATTATTATTTCAAAATACCCTCACAAGATAATGTCGTTTCTTTGGAAATTAGGAATGGTCAAGGCAATGTAACGGATTTTATATTTGAGCACTTTATAAGCAAGTGAGAACTCTATCATAATATATTGAATGGAAACCAATGCTTGGGCCAAGAATCTTCTCTGTTCTGAAAGAAAGCATTCTATCCTCTGGGACAATGATCTGCTTCACTGAGGTGTGGAAGCCCCCTCTGGCATTGAACTTCTGTGCACATGTTCTGTTGATAATTAGTATAAATTATTGAGAAGTAGGGACAGGACCTAAAATGGGAGAATAAGCCTCCTTCGTAGCATCAGAAGTTGAAGTTAATTGCAGTTTGTTTAGTGGGGAGGCTTGCATGGACAGGGAAAAGCTGTGGAGGAGTTGGGGTAGATTGGGGGATGAGGAGCTGGGGGACAGAGGCATGAGCCTCATAGTTTTGGTTCTGAGGCTTTCACCGCTTCCCTTGGTGACTGCCCTTGGCACAGCAGGAGAGGAGGAGGACAGGTGGTTTCCCATACATCTCACCCCTTCCAGCACCGCCACAGGCTACAGGGCAAAGACCCCAGGCTAGAGACTCCCTTTCTAGCTGTGTAATCTGAGTAAGTTGGTTGTTTTTTTAAACTTCTTTGTGTATTTGTTTCTTTACCCAAAACAATGTTATTAATATTTACCATTTTGGGCTGTGAGGGGGAGAGATTATGTTTAAAAAGCCTCTGGCACCCAACAGGGGCACACAAAGGAGAAATTATTATTTATTTGAGATGAGCTACAAGGCTCAAGTTCATGTGTGTATGGGAAGGGGACTGGGTGTGACCTTATTGGTGACTCTGCATCACACCATAAGTGGTCAAGCATGATATTCTATTGAAGAAGGTCAACAGAACTACGTCTAGGTCAACTTGAATTTGGTCCAGGTCAACTTTGGTGATGAAATGAGGTCATGAAATCAATAGGTCCAGATTGGTCCAAAACATTTTTGGATTTGTCCAACATTTACTTCATTAAATGATAAAAAAAAAAAAAAGAACATAGCAAGTAAGGATCCTCAGTTCAAAGCTGAATGAAAATAATGGTGGCTTATGAATCCAGATCATGTGAATTACCCCCAGTTCCCTGAATTATCAGAATCAACTGTCTGTGAAACTCAGAATCCTCTAAATGAGTAAAAAGCTGCCTAACCCTCACCTTGCTTGCAAATTCGGCTATAACAGCTGAAGGGCACACCTCCTTGCCGGTTGGATTGGTGATCCATTTGGGCTTCTGCTTTCAGGGAGGTAAACTGGTGAATTTTACAAGTGTGAAAACACCTAGAGTAAGTGGTTCAGTAATGGGACCACGGCTGTGTGGTTGTCAGTTACGGACGGCTCTGGAAATGAAGGCTCCCTTCCTAATGCAGTCATGCTCCGTTTCAACACTGCCTCCATGTTGGAGTCTGCAGGTCTTCATATAAGAACCTCTTCTTATCTCCACTGACCCACTGGGCAGTCTTACCTGGGCTCAGGGCTTCCACACACTGACAACTTCCAAATGGTCATCTCCAGCCGGTCTACTCCTTTGAACTCCAAATGTGCATATATAGCTGCCTGCTGCACATCTCCACTTGGCTATCTCAGAGGCATTTTAGACACGAAGCTGAACTGGTCCCTTCCCTCAGCCCAGACATGCTCCAGCTATAAGTGATCCCGTTCTCAGTCATCTTAGTGACTCAGGCCCAAACACTACCAGTTGAAAATCCAACCTGTTGGAAATCCTGTTGGCTTTGTCTTTGTCCCCCATCCTTGTCTTAGATTAGTATAATCTAGCAGGTCTATTTTCAGTGGAAAAGCTTGAGCGATCCTTTTAAAATGTAAGTCAGATTCTGTTTCCCTTCTGCTCCAAACCTGCTATGGATCCCAATCTCATTTGTGGAAATGCTCAGGTTCTTACAGCCCAACATGAGCACCTGCTGATTACCTCTCCCCTGACTATTGTTTTCCTATTGCTCACATGACTCCAGTCATGCTGGTCTCCTTCCTGCTCCTTGAACCAGCATTCATTATCTGGCTGCAGGGCCTTTATATAGGCTCTCTATCTCCCACATGCCTGCTATACAACACGCTTTCCTCCTTTGGGTCTTTACTTAGAACTTACCTTCTTCAAAAGCCCCACTTTTACCATTCTATTTATTTTTGCAACTATTCCTTCCCCAAACCTGACCATTCTGATCCCATTTACCCTGGTCTACTTCCCTCACTTTACAATCCACATTTTCTAACATACTGTATGATACCCTTAGTCATTATGTTACTCATTTTCTGTCTACTTGCATTAGAAAGTAAGCTTCTTGAGGGCAGGAATCCTTGTTTGATCACTAGTGTATCCTAGAATAGTACTTGCCAAATAGCAGGCACTCAAAAAGAATACTTACCAAACAAATAGAAATGAATAAATGGTGTTTGCACAAATACTGTGTTTGGTCAGTATATAAGAAATACTGTATTTTCCTGGGATGTTGCAAGTGTTACAGTTTATCATGGTGGGAGGAAAGCCCTGTTTCCCCTACAGATAGGCCAGGGGTCAATACCACAGGGCACCATTTCCCTTTTCTTGGCAGAACATGCCCTGTTGTAGTCCCCAGCAACAGTTGCAAGAGAACAGTCAAAGAAGATAGTGTACAAATTTCTATTTCTATTAATTTCTATCTCTCGTTTTTTCATTTCCACTTAGATTATTTTAAACCTTCATACATACGTTAGTACATACAAGCATATGATTTATAAATAAAAGATCTTATATTGGAGGTACATGATCAAAAGCTCTGAAAAACATTAATTTACAAAATCACAAAATCTTCAGAAAGTTCAGGGGACACTGGTGGGTTTGTAGCACAGCAAACACATGTAGCAAGTGTGTGACTGGGAGAATGGAATTGGTCCTGCCCATCCACGACAGCCCAGTGAGTGGTCCAGACAGCAGGGTGGGGTGTTGGAAGGTTCTCTCTTGAGTTGGTGCAGAAAGCTCCAGGGCACTGGAGGCCTTTGCTGGGGCAGAGCTGGGGAGTGCTCTCAGGGAGCCTCTGGCCTCTGTCACCAGATTCCTCTCTCCAGCCTGTATCCCTGGACCCTCAGCTGGCCACCACCCACACAACAGTGGCTGGCCCTGGATCTTGCAAGCCTTCAGGCAGGGCTGGCTTACCTTCTCATAGTACCGGATCTCATAGTCCAGGATGATGCCGTTGGGTTGTTCCGGCTGTGGCCATGACAATGTGATGCTCCTCATGGTGGCGCTGACCTGGTGCATGATGGGAACAGTGGAAGGAGCTGCAGAGAGAGGAAGAGATAGGGCAGATGAAGAGACCCTTGATGATATGAGAAAGGTTGTCTTTCAGAGATAAATAGGCAGAGAAATGCTATTGGATTGGAACTCCGCCTTTTCTTTCTCATCAGCTCAGCTGGATCTACAGAACTTCCTGTAGGTTTTGCAGAATGAATGGAGTTTGGGAACCAAAGGAGAGAAAAGGTAACAATTTGGGACAGGAAGACATGTATGAGAGCAGGGACTGCAGTGAACAAGAAAAAGAAAGGTTTGACCAAAACAAGAGATGGCTGGAAAAACCACAGGAGAACAGTATGAACTGACAAAGCCAGAGTCAGGCAAGAAGGGCATGACCAGTAGGACAAATCTATGCTATAGGTAGTGGATCATGAGGAGCGATGGACTGTTTTTGAGCAGATGGTGTTGAAGGAACCTCAGTCTTCCAGTAATGGGGTAAGCCATCACAGAGAAGAGAATGTGGAGGCAAAGCCTGTCAGTAAAAGTGTCGAGCTGGTCAGTGCTGAATGGCTGTGCAGTGGAAAAGAGCATTCTAGCAAACATCTTCTGAGACTGTATGGAAGATTTTGCTGTGTTTCAAAAGGAAGAGAGGCAGCATCTCTCCAAAAGACATGAATACAGGCCAGCAACAGAGTTCTTTTCAACTTCTGTCAGAGTTTTCCAAATGAGGACATTTGCTATTGAGCGCTCACAAATATAAACGAAGAAATGATACACAAACCAAACGTTTGGAAACATAATAATAATTTCAAAATCTGTAAAGTGTTTCTGAAATCTCTGTTTAAAAATAATATTATTTATTTCCCAATTCAACATTTTCACACAGTGTAAGTAAAATGAAAACAGTCTGGAAATAATAAATGAGGGCTGTCTGTCTAGGGAAGAAGCAGGTAATGGATGAGGTTGCAGTCTGCGCTCTGTTCAGGGGCTGTTCCATTTAGTCCTGGCACTTCTGCAGTGTTGAAGGTCGCTTCCTCACACGAACTCCACTTTACAAGGCTTTCTCTGGGGACCGTGGCTGAGTGACATTTACTGTCCCGGATTTAAGTTAACAGATTCCCCTCCAGGACCTGAAATTACAGAGCACAGCTGCCGGGTCACAGGGCTCCCTCATTCTCCATTTCTCCATGATCCCAGGACTCTCAGAAGACATCTACTGCATGAGGTGCCTGGGTGGGGTGGAGATGCAGGGAAGATATTAGGAAGATGCTCATAGTCTGGGGGAGCCATAAAGAGAGCACAGAGTGAGAGGCGCTGTGATGAGCCCTTAGAATCACAGTGTTCATCTGGGACTTTGCCAGCTTCCCATTAGAGACCTTGTGATGTCTGTGAAAATGTGCCCCTCAGAGCTCCTACTCCTGGGAGCATAACTGACTAATGGCCCCAGCTGCAGCATTCTGAGATATATCACTGCATCCATGTGGAGTTGTTCCCACACACTGCTCCCACCCAATGACTGAAAGTGGTGGTGATGCTATGGCAGGTCCATTCTTAACTCTTCCAGTGGGTGATTTATGCTCAAACACGTCCCATTGGACTTCCCAACACTTCCCTGCAACTCACGTCTGTCTAAGGCTCTTCCCACTCAATCCTTCTTCTGTCCCTCTCTCCTTTAGAGGGATCAGATCTTCATTGCTTCATAGCTCTCCCAGCCTCCTCTGGCCTCCACCCCACTTCCCCAATAAATCTTTGGTATATCTGGTTTCATCGTGGCATCTGTGAGCGGAGGACCTGAATTGATGCAGTTCTGAATCCCCCTATCAATTATTCTCTGCCAGCCCTGCTGCATCCCTGGGGATGGGAGGCTCACTGACTCCAGGAGTTGCTGCTCCATGCCTGGGTATCTCTCACCAATGTGCACATCTTCCTTATCTTCATCTGAAATATGTCTTGGAACTTCCCACTGATCTCGGTTCTGCCAACTGAAGTAATAGAGAATGTTCCCTCTTTCACAGAATGGCTTGTCAAATAGCTAAAGAAACTAGTTAGGTCTCCCCTGAGTTTTTTCCGCTGAAAAGAATGGCCAGATCCTATGGAAATTTCTCCCATGATATGCTGCCACCTGAGGTGGCTCTCTTCCAAATGGAGTTTGTTATCTAAATCTCTTTAGGCACGATGCCCTGAGGTGAATCCAATTCTCTCACTGCTGTTTGAACAGCAAAGATTAGAGTAAAACTAATATCTACCATGATCTGTGTACTATGCATCTATTCATATGACCATAAGCCTTTGCTTCAAAAACACATACCTGCGATTTGATTTTGAAACCACAGTCAATATAGCCTTTAGGTTTTCCCATGGTATGCTCCTCATCTTTTGTCTATAGAGTTGGCTTTTTGCTTGGACTACAGGGATTTACATGTACCTTCATGGTATCGAATTTGGCCTATTTGTCAAGTAAGTGGAAATAATTTTTGATCCTGACTCAACTATCACATGCATCTTCTCTTCCTCCCAACTTAGGATCATGGCCCAGATCCACTTAATTAACTATTTAAATAAGTTTTTACTGAGCATCTGTCATGTGCCAGCAATCATTCTAGGTTCTAGAGAGTCCATAGTGAACAAATTAACATTTTCTGTCTTCACAGAGCTTATTTTCTAGTGGAGGGATTCAGAGACTAGACATAATACATATATAAATTACAAGGTATGTTAAAAATACCAAGTACAGTGGGGAAAATGGAGCAGAGGAGAAGAGATACAGGATGGTATAATGTAGGAGGCCAGCTGGGGAGAGGCTGCAATTCTGAATCAGGTGGTCAGTCAGGCCCTGCCTGAGGAGCAGGTACAGGAGCAAGAGATGGAGGAGGGAAGAGAGGGAGGCAGGTGGGTACCTGGGAGGAGAGCCCATGAGAGGGAAATGTCAGGGCAAAGGTTCTAATCTGGGAGCAGCCAGGCAACAGTAAAGAGCCAGTGGGACTAGTGCAGGGACGAGGCCACAGATGGTAGGGCCGCAGGGACACTAAAAGAGGACCTTGGCTTCTACTGAGAGAGACGGGGACTCATGAGAAGGTCTTCGAACAGGCGAGTGACATCATGTGAGTTTCACATATCACCCTCTGTTGTGTTGCAAGTGGAGTGCAGAGGCTGTGGGAAAGCTGAAAGAACTACCCTAACATGACTGCAATAGTCCAGCTAGAAGATCATGGTGACTTGGACCAGGCTCGGAGTGGTGGAGGCAGTGAGAATGGGGATGGTCAGATTCTGAACATACTTAGACTGTCTCGATGGATGTGGGATGTGGAAGAAACAGAAGAGTCATCTTGACTCCAAGATTTCTGGTTTGAGCAGCTGGGAAGGTTTTGGGTAGGGGCATAAGTGAGATCAGGTAAGTCGCTGGTACAGGCAGTCTGGAAGGAAATACCAGGTGCCCTACTTGGGACCTGCTTGCTTTGAGACATCTAGCATGTACCAGGCTAGTAGATGGCTGAGGACAGATGCATGTAGAAGAGGTCCAGACTGAAGATATAAATTTGAAGTCACCAGTACATCATATCAAAAGCACAGAAATGACAGAAATGACCAAGAGAAGGAGCAGAAGAGGTTATATAGTCTAAGATTCAGGAGATGAGGGAAAGCTGCCAAAGGGCCTAAAAAGAAAGACCAGGGCTCTGGAAGGAGAACCAGAGAGTGTGATCACCTAGAAACCAAGCAGCAGTGTTCCCAGGACAGGATGTGTGAGATGCCACTGTTGAGTTACTAAAGTAAAACTAGGCACCAAGTATGGATTTGGTACAGGCTGGATTGTTAATGGTGAGGGGCGGGGTATGAGTGGGGGTTGACTTTGTTTCTCTGAGCCCCAAGAGAGGATGAAGCTGCTTCAGGGAGAGTGAGGCTGTGTTCTAGAGTTTGTAGAGATGGTCTGGGATCCTGCTGTGTCCACCAGGATGGGTGGGAATGGCCTCTTTGAATCTTCTCTCCACCATCCCAACCCCTGCCCCCACCCACCACACTGAAGGGGCTGCCCTTTCAGTCCTCCGTGGAAACAGGATCATTTGACGTGTTGTTACTCATATCAGGGCCACATAGATTTTCGGGATCCTTCTGCCTCAAAAGATGAAGCATTATGTATTAAAAATTGGAAAGATTAATCCCAATGATCTGAGGATTTTGATGGGCTTGGTTCTTTTCTTTGCCTCTAATCCCTGGAAAGCCATCATTCAAAACTCGGCATATTTGCCACCCGTGGTGCTAGGCCCCTGCTCTAACCACTCAGGACAGAAGGACAAGTAAAGTCACAGTCCTGCTTGGAGGTCCCTGTTGGGGTCAAACAACAAAGAGACCCTCACAGGGTGGGTTGATCCAGATTCAAAGGAGTCAAATCCATGGACAGGAATGCCCCTGTTACATAGGTGGCAAGGACCTCCTGGTAGCCCATCAGCAGCACACAGACCCAGGAGAAACTGCCAGAGGGTGACAGCCACCAAGGCCAGCATTTCTCAGATTTACAGTGATGACGCTGTGGTCACAGACCCCATGGCAGGCTGTTTATCCTCATATAGGTCATTCTAAATGTCTTACCTTTTAATTGAGATGGGATTTTGCACAGGGGAGAAAGTGAGAAAATATTGCTCCACCTCCCTGAAGATCAGGGGCAGTGTACATTTGGTACTCTGCCATCAGTCATCACCTATGGTGACAACTTCTTTTTCCTTCAAGTGAAAATGCCACCTCTAAATCCAATGTTTTACCTGCAAGAAAATCTTCAGAGCAAACAAAACTAAAAAGTGCTCAGGTATTCATTCAAATACCAACTGCTCTTAGCAAAACTAAATCAGAGTAAGATAGGAGGGAAAATTCATTCAAAGCAGCAGCCCCTGTAACCCCAAATACAATGGTTTGAACAGTAGACCCTGGCCAGCTGTCTTTTCTGATAAACCTGTATCCTCAGATGAAGGGATAGTTTCACTGAATCCTTGAAAGAATTTCTTCTTCGCAAGCACACAGATCACTTTTGACTGAACTAAACATTCTACAGAGGGAAAGAAATGAACATTATTAAAATTTAGCAAGTAAGCAAATATAGACCTTTCTTTAGAAAAAGCAAGGACAAATAATTAATTTAGGGGCTATTTGGAAAGAAGGTACTGATCAAGAAAGATGTGTTTGCAGACACAGAAACCAGATTGGTGGTTGGCAAGAGGGAAGAATGCTGGGCAGGGATGGACCGGGAGTTTGGGACTAGTAGCTATGAATGATTATATATAGGATGGATAATCACAAGATCCTACTGTATAACACAAGGAATTATATTTAATATTTTGTGATAAATCATTATAAAAAAGAATATATATATATGCATGAAAGTGAAAGTCGCTCAGTCGTGTTCAACTCTTTACAACCCCATGGACTATACAGTCCATGTAATTCTCTAGGCCAGAATATTGGAGTGGATAGCCTTTCTCTTCTCCAGGGGATCTTCCCAACCCAGGAATTGAACCCAGGTCTTCCGCATTGCAGGCAGATTCTTTACCAGCTGAGCCACAAGGGAAGCCCAAGAATACTAGAGTGGGTAGCCTATCCCTTCTCCAGCGGATCTTCCTGACCCAGAAATTGAACCAGGGTCTCCTGCATTGCAGGTGGATTCTTTACCAGCTGAGCTATCAGGGAAGCCATACTGAGTCTTTTTGCTGTACAGGAGAAGTTAACGCAACACTGTAGATCAACTATACTTCAATACAATTAAAATTAAAAAAAGAAAGATATGTGTGGCCTAAAGAGACTGTGCTCAAAAAATCCAAACATACTCAAAATTGCCCTGAACTTCTTCTCAGTAAAATAAAGAGGCCAACCCAACAGGAAGCCAGGATCCAAAGAGGAGAGTGGGAAAGCAATGACAAGTGTTCTGTCAGGCACTGAGGAAAATCTGTGTGAAGGTTCAAACAGAATCAGTACCAGGAGTGTCTGAAAGAGTGTCTAGAGCCAATAATAAAAGGCCCTTTAACTGTGTCAGAAGCAGAAAGAGACTTAAACGTCATTGGTCCAGGGGCTCAGGGATGGAGAAAATGCAAAGGCAGGTGGGCTGAGTCCTTTGTCTCTGTTGTTGTGAAGGAAGACCTTAGGGAGACCTTCCTCCCAAACTGCTTTTGAAGCAGACAGATCTAAGCTGGTATATCACATTCAGCAGTGAGAGTGCACAGAATGTTCCTGCCTGAACTGAAAAATGAGATGTGGATCAACTGCAGGTATGGGATGGTCCCAGTTGCAAGTTATGAAAGAACTCACAGGTGACATGGGACAAGTGTCAGCCCAAACTAGTCATAGGTCACTGCTGGTGGCATCATGGATGGGGCCAGGCGGACCACCTACTAGCCCTCCATTTATAAAGAAGGGCTCCAACGGAGATCAGAGGACCTGCACCCCTCTGAGACTCCGGCTGGGTCTTGGGAGGGTAGTGTGATTCTGTCTGGAATTTAATAACCCCAAATCTGGACTATGGAGTCTTACTGTGGAGTCTGATTTCCTATCTCAGGTTCTTCTGGACCAAACATTTTATGTTTACAATATTCCTTGCTTGACCTTTTAATCAAGTTACAGACTCCAGTCATGTTCAAAGTTTTCTCTTACTCCTTGTTTTCTATATTTGATAGGGGCAGTTTTCTCCCAATGATTAAGCATCTCAGATTCCAAATGTGAGAATAGATTGATAATTTTTTTCCCCTAGGACAATTACTAAGTTCTACAGCATTATCTTTCCTTATAAAAATTACTTCCTAATGTCTTCATTGATTTTTATGTCCAAAGAATTCTTTCAACAGTTATCACCATAATCCATTTGGGGATATAATAAATGATGTTAAAATATTTTATTTAAGATAACCAAAGTATTTATCAGTAGTTTTGAAGAAAAATAATAGCAAAACACGCATGCACTCAAAATTAAGCTGATCTGTTATATCAACCCTGAATGTTCATTAGAAGGACTAATGCTGAAGCTGAAGCTCTACTACTTTGGCCACGTGACGCGAAGAGCCAACTCATTGGAAAAGACCCTGATGCTGGGAAAGATAGAAGGCAGGAGGAGAAGGGGTGACAGAGGATGAGATGGTTGGATGGCATCCTCAACTCAATGGGCATGAATCTGAGCAAACTCTAGGACAGTGAAGGACAGGGCAGGCTGGCATGCTGCTATCCATGGGGTCACAAAGAGTCGGACATGACTTAGCAACTGAACAACAACAACAATTGGAGTGAGATGTTTGAAGAGGTTATAAAAATACGGAACTTGAATTTTCAGAGTTCAGCAAATCTCATCTAAAGGGGAAAACACTGTTTCTTCTGCAGGTAGAAAACATGCCAGGGAAGCCTTGCTATGAGGCCCTAGAGGGTCACTGCTGAGTCCCCCCTGCTTGGCCTCAGGTAACAAGCTTAGCAAATGTCTTGGAAGACACATGGCCTCTCCAGTTAGGGGTTCTCCTATCTGAACTTCTCAAGGAGGCCCATGGATAGGAGAGTCCATTGCCTCCCTCACAGTAACTCATGCTGGGCTGGCTGATGCAGCTTGCCTCAGTCCTCCCATGAAGAAATGTTTGCACGGTGGGTGGCGGTCCTCAGAGTGATACAGCTGCCCCAGCCTGAACAGTGTCCATCTGAGGTTTATCACCACTTCTACCATCCTGGGCATTGCTGTTTATAGGACAAATATCCATCATTGGATGAACATTTGGGTTGTTTCCACGTTTTGACTATTGTGAATAATGTTGCTAAGAACATTCATGTGTAAGTTTCTGTGTGGACCTATATTCGCATTTCCCTTGGGTACACGCCAAGGACTGGAACTGCTGGATCACATGGTAATGCTAACCTCTCCTACTCTTTCTAGAGTAGCATTTCCCAGCTAAATCATCCCTAGACTAATCACCTGCAATCTATACCATAGACCCCAGCTGTGAGGAAAACAAGGAGGGTGGTGAGGAATATTAAGGAGCAAATTCCCAGCCCAGAGCAGTAGGAATTAGCAAAAATGCAGATGGGCCATGCTTGGGGCCCTAGAGATGCTACAGGGTGGGGGGGAGGGGGCGGGGCTCCTGTTCTGGCTTTGCCATCTGCTTACTGTGTGGTCATGGGTTAAGGTTACTTAACTTCTTTGGACCTTAAATTCTTCAACTATAAAATAGGAATATTAACTCTGATGTTATGAGGTTTTCAAATGTTCCAAGGATATGCCCTGTGTGGTCCATTGCTTCTTCCAACTTGATCCAGTCTGCCAACATAGGGGACTTGGCAACCAGCCCAAAGTCTCCTTCTGGGTCCACCACTGTTCACAGATGCAAATCAATCCCTGGGCATAGGTCCTCAAGGTAAATGTGAAAAGCACAACTCCGTGACAGGCCTTGGGTATTTGTATGATAAATATCTTTGAGGGGATAAATAAACATGTCAACCCAGTCAGAGGGGAGCGATGAATAAGAATGGGCTTAGAGAACAGGAAGGCTAACAGCAGGGTTCCCCAGAGGTTGGTGTGACAAATGTTCCAGAAGAAAGATGGTTTCCTGTAACATCTCGGGATGACCTGCAGTTTTGCTGGGAAGTAATCTAGGAAATAAATGATGGGGTGCCTTGTCCTTGAGGACAAAGAGAGCTTGTGACTGTGGGGAGGGGATGAGGCAGGACCCACCCATCCAGTGGTGTGAGTCAGGCCCAGGAGTCATGGAGGGGCCCTTGGCTCTGTGCCCACATTGACTGACATGTAACATGCTGTCCCTGATCCTTGTCTCCCTCTGGGCCTCTTCATATTATAGTACAGCCAGATTAACCATCCCAAAGCTCATTTTACCTGCTTCCTCTGATGCTCCAAAACATTCATTGGATCTCCATTGGAAAGAGATCTCCAACATTTCACAATGTGGCAGCCTCTGGCCAGTCCAGGCTGCCTCCCACTCTTCCATCCAAGGACCCCGCTGCTCTCATCTCACTTCTCTACTCACCGATCCCAGCAGAACTCAGCTTTGGGGATCTCCGCCTGCAGAACCACCCCTCTGCCCACCTCTCTTCATAACCCCACCAAGGCCCAGATCATGCCACACACTGCCCTGGCTTAGCTGTGTTAGACCATGCCCACCAGAATGTCCCTTCCCTCCTCCCAACTCAAAGTCCTTATTTTTAATAATGCTGTTTGTGCTGTAATTACCACCTTGGGACACAGTGCACTGGGACCTAACTTTCCAGGTGATCAGCTCTGCTCTCCATCACTGGAGTAAAGTTTTTAGGGCAGAGGTCTTGTTTTTACCCTCTTCCCATTGTTAGCACATAACAGATGCTCAGTAAAAGTTTGCCTTTACTGGAATGATCCGGGGCTCTTCTCCAAAGGCACTAGAAGTAAAAGGGGTCAAAATCACCAGTTTAAAAGCCAAACTTGGACAATGACCTTTAAAGGAGAAAGATGTGGGGGTGGGGAGGCAGAATTGTGATTCTGCAGCCTGTCCCTGGGAAGGAATATGGAGTGGGTCTGAGTATAGAGGTCCCAGGGGAATGGGGACAGGAGTGCTTCTACATCACAGAGGCAGAAACAGGGGAGGCTGGGGCCATCCCCGTTTCACTGGAATGTTTCAGCTGAAATGTCACCCTGACATGCATGGTTTTCTAACTTCTTTTCTTTTTAAACTGTGGAATTCTTTCTCCCAAGAAAAGATTTCCTGAAGCATAAAGTGTGAAACAGAACCAGGCAGTGCTGCTCTTGGCGATTCAAAAACAGGAGTCCCAGAAACTTGAGGCCAGTCCATTTTCTATCTCCTCAGCCCAGACTCTAAAGGGTTTGTGGAGGGAACCAAAACTGCTGGGCAGCCTCCATCAGTCCCCTTGAGACCTCAGATTAACTTTGGTGAGTTCCTAAAAGGCATTAGTGATGAGGTTGGACCTGAGGAGTTGGGGATGGAGGGTTATCTTTTTCTTCACATGAAACACACCCTTAGAAAAAACCCCAAATCTATAAATGTCAGCTAAAGACATCAGACCCAATAGTACTGATGACAAAGAATAATTTGCACACAGAAGAATTGTGCAAGTGATGAACTGTGTGTAGAGGAATTGTGTTTCTTCTGACATCCCTATTCTAGCTGAGAATTTTGTTGAGAAGGTAATGCTTAGATAACAGGTTCCTCTTATGTTGATGAAAACTCATTTCATTGCACAAATGTGCTTGAATTTTACATTAGGAAACCTAACTCATTAAATATTTTTGGTGCAGTAACATTTCTGGTCAAACTAGATTAAACAAATAAGCAATTAGTTTGGAGACTGGGTATGAATACAAAAGCAGAATTCATTATTTTTCTAATTGTTTTTCCCTAATGTGGACATTGGCGTCTTTGCTTTCACTCTGGGCTCTGCCTTGAGATGACCCAGACAACCCATTTCAATCTCCCTCTGTACCTTGAGTCCCCTGGGGACAGAGGACTGCTCTGGGTGGGTGGCATCACTTCCATGCTGTTGTAGAGTATTACCTGAGTCTCATCACGGGCTCAACCAAGTGTGAGTGGGGGAGAGTGATGGCTTGCAGCCTCGGTGCCTGAGTCAGCCCCATAGCCACAGGGAGGCACCTCCTTCACTGGTCCATCCACTGAGGGTTTGGTTCTAAGCCAAAGGAGCATGTGACAGTGGGGGCTGGGGCCTGGGGGCTGCTCTGGGGGTGTGGGTTTACAGCAGAGGCCTCTGTTTCTGATAATTACCTCTGAGGTAATTCTCCCGGAATCATCTACCTGCTAGTTCTCAAATGTATTCCCAGATCAGCATCACCTGAGAACTGGGAAGAAATGCAGCATCTTGAGTCCCACCCCAGACCTACTGAATCAGAAACCCTGCAGGTGGAGCCCAACAGCCTGAGTTTTAACAAGCCCTCCAGGGGATTCTGGTGCAAGCTCAACTTTGAAAACTGTTTGTCGAGAAATCAGAATGTTACATTTTAAAAGGACATCCGGGGTTATTCAGTTTTCTGTCAATTCTTACAATTTATGGATTATACCACTGAGAAAGAGAGAGAAAGCTGACTTCCTTGTCCCTAGCAAGCTAGAGCAGAGTCTGAAACAGCGTGGTTCCTGCCTCTGAGACGGACTCTCTCTCCCCTCCCCATACACACACGCTCCCAGCATCTTCAGAAGCCCTATAGGATGCGCAGTATGGGGAGGGTCACATAATTCATGGTTGCAGAGATCAGGGGCTCCACAGAGGTGAATGTGCACAGATCCCTATGCTAGGAGGATGAGACATCCTAGTGAGTGTGTCCTGGGGCTGCTCTGCCTGCTGGGTCACCTCTCCTGGGGGAACCAGAAGGTGTGCCGGTAAAAGGAAGCGACCCTGAATGCTGTGCCTCGTGGCAGCAGGAGGCTGTGAAGGGAAGTGTGAGTGATGGGGGTTCTTGTCAGGTGATGTCCGTCCTAGGTAGGGACCCCAGGGTGGCTTGTAGGGCAGCTGGGGCAGGCTGCTCAGCTCCACCTCCCACAGGCCTGTCAGCCTTTGTCCTGTGGGACCAGAGCGATGGTAGCCCTGGTTTGCTGAATGCTTGATCACAGAATGCACCAAAGAGGCCACAGGGGAGAGCAGATGACACCCTGTGTGCCCCCTTACTCCCTGATTCTCACCCACACACCTGCAGCAGGGCACCTACTGCCACCACCCACAGCCTGTCATCACCACGCTGACACCAGAAAGGGGAGCCATGCCTGCAGCTGCTGTGACTCTCCTCCCTGGGCCTGGAGGTCAAAGTCTTCTGGCCTCAGGGCCAAGAGGTCCCCTGCAGGCAGGATTCCATGGGCACTGCCCAGCGGTGAGCCGTCCCTGCACTCCATCCCCCCCATGTTTGGGGCCTCCATCCCCTTGACCTTGACTCCCTCCTTCACCACCCTGCACACCTCTGCCCCGGGCCCTCCAAAATGACTGCTCAAGAACCAGAAAACTCCCCATGGCCTCCACTGGGCTCTTTCCAGAACATTCCCTCCATGTCTTCCTTGGGGAACAGTAGCTCTCCTTGCAGACCCCTCCGCCCTGCGGCTCTCCCTAGCATGGTGGCTATGACTTCATGGCCAGCACACCTCAGGGTCAGGAGGTGGGCCGTGTCCTCCTTGTGCCCTATCCACCTGCACCCTCTGCACAAATGCCCTTGGGCTGGACCGAGGCTGGACCGTGCTCCCGGCGGTGCGCTTTCCCACATCACTCCCTGACGCACTGAAGCCTTGGGCTTCCCCCTCCGTCATCTTCTCAGTCTGTGCCTCGCCCCCCTGTGGGTAACTCCAAGGTCCACCTAACAGCGCATATTCACTCCCCAACCCCCACAACTCCTCCAAATCTGCCCCTTCCTGACATTCGCTTGGACCTGGCCTAGCCTGAAGTTGCTCCAATTTCAAAGCCACACATCAAGTATACTTTTTGAATGCAAGCATCCTGCCCACCCGGAGCAACCTCTGATAACTCCATCCCCACACCCCCAGCCCCAACCCACGCCCGCACAGCCTTAACTGGTTCTGCATAGCCCTATCCTAATTTGTACCCTGCTTCATCCAGCTTGGGTTCCATTTTGCAATAGCATAATTGACAATACTCCCCTAAGCAACAGGCGTGAGTTGCCTTCATCTTCCCATAGCATACAACCCATAAAACTCAACCTGAGAGAGATCCACCATCCTCTTTCTATAGGGCCTGCTCTGAGCAGCCAGGCACTGCTGAGAAAGCCACACAACAGGGCAAATGGGCAGCTTTGTAAATGGAAGATCACCAACTTCAAATGAGCCTTCAAAATACTTTCTAGAAATGCTGAATTTCTCTGGTCAATTTCATCTCCCCTTCTCTGTAGTGCACTGCCTAACATTTTTCACTCTCCTTCAACCCCAAAGCCTCCTCTCTCATTCTCAGCAACCGAGCTTATCTCCCACCTACAGAGAAAATAGAAGACTGAGTGTCCAACTGCATAAATAATACCTCCACTTGGGCACTCAGAATCTCCACAAATGACATATGCACAGAACCCAGCCCACCATCCCTGTGCACTTCTGGAAGCCCCTTCGTGTCTCCCACATGTCTGCTAGTCAGCCCTTCATTCTCCTTCTCTGGCTTCTTTGTTTGCCATGTAGGCTGCCTGTAGGAGCCCATAGAAAAGCCGCTCACTGAGCCTGACTTCCAGGGCCCCCCCTGGGGAGCCGTGGGCTTATGGGAACTCAGTTCCCCTGTGTTCCCTCAGGCGGTACCCACTCAGCCTCATGGAGCCTGTCTCCCTGCTGAGCTGCAGCACCTCCTCAGAGCCTTGGGGCTACCTATTTGGGCCTTGAACCTCGGTGACCCTTCGAGGCCTCCTTCTTTCCCTTCTTGTCTTCTCCCCCTTCTAGGGCATCAGATGAGCCAACAGACACCAGAAGGCCCTGTCTCCACCCAGCACCCCCAACACCCAGCTCCTCACAAGCTTCCCTCCCCACGTGCAAACCCGTTCCTGCAAACAAATGGCAGCACACTGGGTCAGGAGACGCCACCAAACTGTGAACATTATGTCAGGCCCAAGAAGACTTCCCGGGACACGGGACACTGCACAGAGGTACAGTAGTTACTGGAGCCATGAGACCTGGTCTTTTCCCTTAGGAGCCCTGGGCCATTAGGGGAAATATAGTCCATGTGCACAAACAACTTGTGCACATCTAAGAACTCATGCATTGCCCTTACAATTAGTACAGCTCAGATGACAACACATGCATGGGGGTTTTCTATGGGGCTCACAGGGTCATGAATGGGTGCTTGTTCCCCTGAGCTTTTCTGGATACAGAAAGCATTTGTTCTGTCCAGAAGAAAAGACAGAAAGGAAGAAACACGAGCACATATTTAAATCTCCAGGGCTCAATACTACAGCTGATGTTGCCCTGCAGCTCAGCTCTCAGAGGAAACTGAGCCCCAGGCCTGGGATGCTGGGATGCCCCTTGCACTAGAAAAAATCTGGGGTCCAGCACTGCCTTTATTTACCCAGAATGCTTAATGTGTCTTTTTTCCCCATCTTTCATATCCGCTCAGAGAAGATGTTAATTTTCTGAAATTAAACACTTAGCTTGATTACTGTTTTGTTAATTGCTGCATTCAAAAACCCCTGGTGCTTCTGCCTGTTTAACATGGATAGTGCTGTGAAAATGATAGGCGCGGAGCTGGCATGCAGGTGGACAGACAGCAGCCCTGGAATGCCACCCTGACATCCCTGCTGGTGCCTGCTGGAGCAGCTGGGGCGCTGACTGTGTGGGAGGGGGCAGTCCAACCCCCTGGCGTGGCTGAGTGTCTCCCACACAGGGCCGTGTTTTGGAAGAACATTGCACCCAGGAAGTCCAGGTCTCAGCAACATCTGGGAGAACATGAGGTCTCAACTCTAATCACAGTGCCTGCCCAGAGATGCTTGAGGAAGGAAAGACCACAGAGAGAACGCAGGCTACACCATTTGTTGATGTCTGAGATGAATTTAAGAATGACTGAGGCATCCATTCATACATTCATTTGATAATTTATTAATTCATTCAATGAACATTTCTCAAATGCTATTATTTCAGGCACCTAGCTAGACATGGGGAAACCATAGCCACACAGATGGATATAGGACCCAACTCTCCTGGAGATGACAGTCTGTTCATGGAACTGACATTTGCCAGAGGAGCAAGGAACAGGCTCATTTGCCTGGGCCACCCCCTTTGCCTGGGCTACAAAGCAGACAGAAACTATCTCCTGATCCAACTGGAGGCTCCCTCTATAAAGAGTGTGATAACAATCTCATTCAGACTTTGAACAGGGGAGGAACTTACTACGGTTCACTGCTGGCAATCTCCTTTTCACCTAACATACCCTATACCTAGAGCACTTGGCCCAAGAGCTAGTAAAATGATCAAATAGGTCCCCAGGGCCCATGGGGCCCTCCAGTAATCCTCAGAGCAACACAGCTATTCTCAAGCTGTTAGCAGCATCCCTAGGCATTGCTCTGGACTGAAACAGGGAGCATACCTATGCCCAACCACCGAGTGGCCCAGCACGTGAAATCTGTCCACAAGAAGTTCCAACTGGTCAGATAATGAATAACATAATATCCCACCCAGTATTGTCTCTGTGTGGGCTTCCCAGATGGCGCTAGTCGGAAAGAATCTACCTACCAATGCTGGAGATGCAAGAGATGTGGGTTTGATTCCTGGGTTGGGAAGAGCCCCTGAAGAAGGAAATGGCACCCCACTCAATATTCTTGCCTGGAGAATACCATGGACAGAGGAGCCTGGCAGGATACAGTCCCTGGGGCTGCAGAGTCGGACATGACTGAGCAACTGAGCGCACACACTGTGTGGCAACAACCTCCCCAGATTGAAAGCTCTCGAGCAGCAGCATGTGATCACATCCTAACTTTCACAAAGTATGAGTTGGCACTTCAGCAGGCTGTGGAACCCAGAGCCCAGCTGAGATCCCCTTGGTGCCTTTCTGGGCCTCCGAGCCCAGTTTCAATGAATGCTGGGGACCAGAACGTGAGCTCCCCAAGACACAGACTCTTATCTGTGCTGTTTGTTCCTGTGTTCTTCGTGGCTGGAACCATGAATGACACACAGAAGACCTCAGTAAATATTTGTCGAGTCAGTGAGTGAGAGCCCCTAGAAGCAGAAGACAAGCAATTGGCAAGTGGAAGGCAATCGCAAAGACTGTGGTGAGTACATTTCCAAAGTTAACGTGCTTAAACAAACAAACAAATTCCGCTCTGAATGTGGCTGAATCTCACTATGCTCCTTGGAGAGCATCGGGGCTCCTGGTAATACCGTACGAACAGTCCCTTACATTTTCCCTCTAGGATCTATAGGGGAGGAAGACACCTGGTTCCCTGCTGACCTGGAGGGATCACTTGCCCACCTGTGGATCACCAGGACATATTATGATCACTACACACCAACCAAACATATGTCACATGCAGGGACTAGGGAAGCGTGGCAAATATTTCTCAAGACTTTGTGCCTAGTGCTGTGTGGTCCTTCTCTCATGAAGCTGGGTAGGGTGGGAAGTCTGATTCTCTGCAGAGGTCACCATCTAGTGCAGAACCTAAGGCTGCCAGCAGTGGAAGGCCATGGCTTTGGTCAAGGGCAATGCTACATGCTGATCTGCTCAGCTCAAAAGACAAGAAACACTATTTGTTAATGGCAGGACCTCTCTGAGGCTGCTTGGAAGTTCCTTCTCAATACCAGGGCTTCAGAAACAATAAAAACAACCTTTTTATGATAAGAAAGCAATGAAATGAACTATGAAATTGAATTGAGAACAGTGAAATTTTCATTGACTTTAGGTTTTTAAAAAACTTTTCCTTATTAACTTCAATGAAAGTTTTCCTTAAAGTCATTCCCGTCTTTTTGAAGTTCCAACTCAATCTTCTCTCTGCTCTGGAGCAAATTTCACCTGCTCATTTCCAATGAGACCAGCCCTTAAAAACAGACTAGATTCAGCATATGGATCGTAACACTCTAAATTTTCACGGGCAGCACTGTAATATTGTTTTAATATTTAATTTTGAGATTTACATAATATCTTTCCTCCAAAGAGCTCAATATATTGCAATATCATAAAATTCCTTTTCATATTCAAAGATTATTCTTTATGCATGCAAATACTATATTTAACCAAGGAATAATGCAAATTAGGTGATGTGTTCACAGGAATTGGTGGGCTGGGTAATTCATGTATGGGAAAAGAAGCATCTCTGAGTGACTTTAATTGTCTGGGAACTTCAAAAATGCCTTAAAATGGACAAACTAGGGGCTTGTGGCGATTGACAGAGTGGTATAGAATTTTTTAAATAAAATTAAGTAACGGCTTGTGTCTGTGTTGCAGGCTCAGGGGATATGTTAGTATTTTACACGCAGTCAGCACAGTGGGCCACATATGAGCTGTGTGTAATATAAATGTCAGATAGAAATGCTGCTGATGCGTAGTGCAAGGGAAAAGTGCTGCTTCTCCAAACACAAAGAGGAGAGACGGCCGGGCTCCTCCAAGTCACAGAAGGAGCCTGTTCTGTGTACATACATCCCATCCCATCCCCACCCTCTCCATTAACCCCCTGGGACACAGATTCCCCTGCTCTCCTTTCTGGTACCTACTCCTTTCGTGAAGAATGGTCACACTGACATCTGTCATTTATCTTATCTAGATGACATCAGTCCCAAACAAAGGGACTCGGGGCTTTGGAAAGGAAAAAACTGGGGGGAAAAGGCCCAGCAAATTGCTGTCTGGCTCAGGATACATTCTCAGAAATGATGCTCATCTCCCAGTCCATCACACAGTTTGCAAAGTGATTTTCTATCCCCTGTGTCATTTGCTCATCACACAGCGCTAGGAAGCAGGTGTCATTACTCCCATCTTACTGGGGAGAAAGGAGGGATTATGGCAATTCAATGGATTTGCGTGAGTCACGTGAGGAGCAGACAGAGGGACTAAGCCCAGGACTCCCCGCCCACTGCACAGCCACTACCATGAGCCCAGGAATCAGGGAAGGTAACTGCCCCACGGTGGGATGAGATGGTACATCACAGCACACTCACCATTTAGGCCTGGGTAGATCAGATTAGCTCTTTGAGTCTATGGGCAAGTCACAGCCTAAAAGTCAAATCCAGAATCGGATTTGTTTGCCTCTCAAGTGTTTTAAGATTTTCTAGTTATTTGTCAACATTTTAAATCTGGATTTTCAGTTTCTAGGATCTGGCAGCACTGGGTATGGCACCACTTGCTGCAGCTGAGTAGGGGCTACTCCTTTCTCCCCGTCAGTTCCCTGTGGTCCCCACCCCTTCCTCCTGTCTGGCCCTTGGTTGCTCCTCTCCATTACCTGCCTGGCGTCATGGGTCTTTGAATGTGCTCTCTCTGGCTTAGATGCTCCCAAATTTACTGACTTTATTTTACCACACTACAAGTTGATTTTATGGATGTGCTGGTCTGGTTTGTCTTATTTTTTCCAACATTTCCTCCAAGGTCCTTGTCCCCAACTCTGACACTCTGAGTCTAGTTGGCAGAAAAGATAAGTAAAGTTTGTCATTCACTTTAATTCTCTCTGACAGCTGGATGATCCAGCCATCACTCTGAACCTGGGGCCAGGTGCCAGAGAGTGACTGTGGGAGTTAGTGGTGATAACAACCTCTCTGCAGATCGCTGGGCCACTGCAAGAGAGAGAGTTCCACCTGATCTGGTCTATTTTAAACTCAAGGCAGCTGTATTCAGTGCAAGGCTGCATCCCTAAAGACCTCACGTAAATCTAAGCTTGCATAATTCATGACCAACACTGACCAAAGATGATGGACATTTTTTTGACAGCTAAAGTGGCCTAGCTATGTGGCAATAGCTTAGAGGGAGCTTACAACTTACACAGCTCACCATAATGTGATTTTTGATTTGTCTGAGGATAAAATGGCTACAAACCTGAGTATGAAACCCAGAAACATCATTTGCTGGCTGTGAGAGGCTGATCAAATTTCAAAAGCACTCTGAACCCAGTTTCTTCATCTGACCCACCTCGTTTTTATAAAGAACTTGATAGGGACTTGGCACATTAGAATTGCTCAAAAATGGTAGTTCTCTGCCACTGTCTATGAGCTGGATGAGGATCCTACCCTGATACTCTCCAAGTAATTCAAGATCCTTGAGTAGTCTAACTGTATACCTGACTGGGGTCATCACAGGAGGAGATGGAGGCTCTCTGGATCTCAGGATTCAATAGACCCTTTGGTTTCCCCAGTCATGCTTGTTTCTGAGGGAAGAACTAATAATATATCTAATGTGTACCCAATGGACCAAAACATAACTATAAAATCTCCTTAGATCACAACCTTAGGTTCAAGAGAAGTGTATTGGTGACTTTCTCAGATAGAATGATGCCATCCATAACCCCTTCTGTCAGGTACAAAAAAAAAATCAGCTAAAATGAGCTGTCTGCCTCCATTGGGTAGGGCTCATGAGAGTGGCACGACACAGCATTGATGCAGTGTACCTGGGAAGCCCCAAGAAAGAACAGCATGACAAACCCTGACTCTGTTGGAGAGTAAGAACATGTCACCCAGCCACCTGCGGTCCATAGTTCCTAAACAAAGGAGGAACCACCCCAGAGGAGTGCACAGTATCCAAAAACAGATAATGATGTTCAGATCAAGTTCAAAATACTTGCAGTCAACTTGTACAAACTCTTCCCTCATGTGACCCATACATCCATCATCAGGATTCAACTCACCTTGGGAACGATTTGCACCCCTTAACACTTGCACTCCTATCTCACATCTCCATCCAGAGGCAGGGGGAAGCCTTTAATGGTTGAGTGTCACAGAAAAAAATTGTGGAAGGTAACCAGGTTGCACACTGAGGTCCCCTCCCCTCAGCAGGATGGCATTGTCTGGCTCTGGATAACCCCTCTGTGCGTGTAAGCTGTGACATGGGGGGCCCAGAGGCACCATCCACCTTTCAGGGAAGGAAACTAAAGGCAGAGGCAGAATGGATGGCCTGTTGACCCTTCTTCTAATCCTACATTCCTCAAGCCATTTGAAGTCTCTGTTTCCTTATTGGAAAAATTGGGAACAATAACACATAAGCCACAGAGTAATTATGAAGATCAAATGAGTCCACGTATTCCAAAACTGTCAACTCAAAAGAGACACAAACATGAATAATAACTATTACTCACCTACTCCTTAATCAGGACCCACTCAGTAGTCTCCCGTCATTTCAGTTTGGGCTGTTCCAGGAAGGGAACAGATGCTCAACGAACACTTAGCAGTTGACTGAGTGATTGATTCCAGGACTACTCCTGGTCAAATTCTTTATCTGCCATCTATCTGAAAGTGAAAGTGTTAGTTGCTCAGTCGTGTCCCACTCTTTGCAACCCCATGGACTATAGCCCATGAGGCTCCTCTGTTCATGGAATTCTCCAGGCAAGAACACTGGGGTGGGTAGCCCTTCTCTAGGAGATCTTCCCAACCCAGGGATCGAACTCTCCTGTAGATTCTTTACCATCTGAGCCATCACTCATGACCCAAATAGTAGGAGAGATGTGGCCACAAGGTACTGATAAGGGGTCACAACACACCTAGAGATGAGGATAGGGAGGCTGACCTAGATCTTGCCAGAGTGGAAGAGCTCTGGGGTGCCCTGGAAAGGGGACAGATATGTCATGACTTCTTGGTGATACAGGGGTTCATCCACCTCATCCCTTAACGGATCTGAGTGAGTCACTAGGAATCTTTTGAAGGTATTAGTCTCTCTTTCATCTTTTATAAAATCTGGAGCTTCCATTCATGGTCTTAAAGTCCTCTTGCAGAGGTACAGGCTCAAGAGTTTATTTTGAAAGTTCTCATCTTTTTAGACAAATTATCTTTTGATTGAAAATAATTTGCATTCACATGTGGATTCACCAAAGCAGCACATTGTTCCTCAGCACATAGTTTCTTATCCTATGGATAAGAAATCACTGGTTAACCTGATCCTTATTTTATAATAACCATATGCAATGAAGAAGCAGTTGCAGCTTTACCTCATCGATCATAAACTTTTGACACCCTAATTCCAGAATTCCCAAAGAGAAGTCATTGATTGGATGGTGACAGTGGGGCTAGGACTACAAAGTCAGGAAAAGTTAAGAATAAAGGGCCCATCAGAGGGGGAACAAAGAACATGAGAAATGCTTCTGGAAGGGCCAACGGGTAAGGATAAAAATAAATATTTTGAACATTGGTAATGTAGGGTCCCTTGTAGGAGTCCTGGTCTCTCGGCCCCACACAGCCTAGGAAGGTGCAGATGGCAAGACAAGCAGATGGGCAGGTTCGGGAATAGCAGGGTAAGGGAAGGGAGGGGCAGAAATCAAAGCAAACCAATATAAGTGGCAGGTTTGTTCACACATGCTTAGAGAGAGAAAAGACAGCCAAGCCCAGCGTAACATGACAGCCTGGCAGGATTATTATTCCCAGAAGCCGGGACACTAAAATATTTCAGCCAGTTTTCTGCCTTAAACTCTCCAAGGGAAATACTGCTAACAAAGGCTGCCCATGTTACGTGCTCATCATGATGCAGAAATTACCATTTCCTTCTCTTTGGGTAAGACAGGCTGTCACAACCTTTGTCTCCATGGCACTGGGGCTGTGGTCACCAGCTGGAGGCTTCCACACTTCCACTCTTATTTTCTCACTATACACGTATGCATGTAAACACGTGACCACACGCATACATACAAACACGCACACACGAACACACACATGCTCTCAGCAACAACGCAGCCATCTGGACAGCCATGCTCTCTGATGACACCTTTTTTTCTTCTCCGTTCTGACAGCTTAAACCCAAGGATCATCTGCCATCAAAGATGCCTGGTATTAAAAGAGGCAGAACGAGTCTCAGGACTGGGGGAGGGGGCGATGAGGGGTAGGAAAGGATGGAGAAGGATAGAAGAGGTCAAGAATTGGGAGCTACGTGGAAGGAGAGAGAGCTCAGCTCCTGCTATTCCACTAACAAGCTGTCCTTTTAGAATTTGCTGATTGAGAAAAATCCATAATTCCAAGTAAGATCATGGTCCACTGCCTATGATTCTCATCATTGTCTATAAGAGGTGATCTTAACGTCCCCTTTGCAGTCTTGAACCTTACCCCCCAGGGGGGACATTGCTCATTTCTCTCTATTTCCTTTGGTATTTACTGCATGAGTACAGCATATGATGCTTGGGATACACCACCTTGCAGCTCTGCACTTTGTGTCTATGCCCTGGACATTTTTCAGTTAATGAATTTCATGGGAGGAACAATGGTGTCCAAGTATCATTGTATCCCTCACAGTGTCTAATCCACAGCTTGGCACACAGTAGATGCTGAATAACTGTCTCAATAATGAGGGAATAAATAAATAAATGAGCGAGTACATGAATGGACTGATTAAATGGGTTTAAAAAATGGATTGTTGCAAGAGGTGTGAAATGTAATAAAAGGAAAAGGTCAGAAGAGCAAAAGACACAGAAATAGAGAAGAGAAGAATATGTGTTCTGAGGTATGCAGTACAGGGATGTACTGGCCATCAGGAGCGATCTATTATAAATTGTTTGAAGTCTCCGTAACACTGTAGCATTCATCTGAGCAAGCTGTAAAGGAGAGTGCACTCTTGAATTACATGAGTTTAATTGAAAAATAATCTATGAAGGCAATACTGACAAGATTTCTGGGAAGCTGCTTTCATTGGGTTTTCTAAGAAAGCAACACTGGTGTTCTCAAAATCGTACAGTGCTTCTGCCCATTCACCCACCTACTCATCCATCCATCTATCCATCTGTCCATTCATCCTTCCAAGGATGTTCCTTGAGCCCTAGCTGAATATGCAGAGCACTGGGTCCTGCGCTGGCCTGAATATACATCTTTGCTTTTGTACCAGGCACAGGAAAATCCCTCGGAATCCACTTCACTCTCAGAGGTGAAACCCTACCTCTCCATGGTCTCGAATGGCTATCACCTGATACCTTCACTCCTGGGAGGAGGCCTGAGGGCAGACTAACGGGTTGGGTGTGGCTGCAGCTTTGTTCCTGCACAGAGGTGGCAAAATGTCAGCCCTACAGATGGACAAAAGGAGCGCAGACACCTCCAGACTTACCAGCTTGGTTTGTGGTGATGTTGACGGAGACGTGCTGTGGGGGAAAGGGACTCTTGCTGGAGACCCCATTGACAGCCTGGATGTCAAAGGTATATGGGGTATGGGCCCACAGGCTGCTGATGGAGACGCGGCACTCAGTCAGGCCCAGCTGCCTGGGCACGAACTCCACATTGTCATCACAGCGGGAGCAGCTCCGGCGGTCTGCCCGGCACTTCTTACAGATGATGTTGTAGGTCACGTCATCCCGCCCACCCGTCTCCCGAGGAGGGTGCCACTCCAGAATGATGGATGTCTCATTGACGATGGAGATGACATTGCGGGGACCTGATGGGACACCTGTAGGGAGACAAAGAGAGGCCCAGTGAGGTTGGGCGGAAGCTTGGCCGGCTTCTCTCCATCCCTCTTTGGTGTGATCCCACCGTCCTCACATACACACATCCCCTCTCCTCCCTCAACTCCAAACATCCATGTCCCAGTCCTTTCTGAGAAAAAATGACAGATGGAGATGACAACCTGTTGCCAGCTCCCCTTTTAGTCATCCCAGTGGGGCTTTCCTTCTTTGAATCATGTCTGCCAAGGGAGAGGAGGATGGAGGTCTTGGATACATGCCCTTTTGTTCTCAGGACTAAGCTGCATCCTCCAGGCAGCTTTAGCATCCGTGACATGTATGTATATTGGACTCTTATTGGATTCCATGTCTCTTCTTAACTTGTGTAGAACTCAAGGGTTGGAGGACAGGAGTGGCCTCTCCTGGGACTCAACATGTTCAGGCATCTTACATACAGTCTCATACAACCTGGGACCTATGTGGTATGTGCAAGGCAGTGGGAGTGTTTCTCTGCTGGATGGGCTTCCAGAATACCTGAAGAAATGAATATTCACTTTGTACAAGCTTTGGTGCATGAAGCCATGTTGGGTAGGAGATTCACACAGCTACTATTTCTTACCCCATGATACAAGAAGAGCATAGGGGTTTGTCCCAGACACTCTGCTGGCTACCAGAGCTGGTCTTAAGATGATATGGCACTCCAAACGTTGGTGGTCAGATCTATTCATGGAAAACAAGAGATCTGAACAGATCGTCTCTTCTACAAACCAGTCAGGGTCACTGGGACTCAAGGAGGCAGCCTCTTTCCTCCTGACAGTTCCATCCATGCTGCTGTTCACATGCCTGCAAAGGCTGAGAAGCCTTGTTGCAAAACTCTAGGAAGCTTGGTCCCTAGTAGGAGGGCAGAATGCTGCTAAATTCATGGCCACAGTCCTGAGCATTTTGAGATCCAGTTGGAGAATCCCCTGCCCAAGAAGAGAATGGATCATAGCCTCTGATCCCCAGGATGGGCTCTGCTTATCCTCAGTATCCACCTGATGGAAACAGACTCTGCCTGGAAGCCGCCCTTCTGAATGGCAGGCCTGCAGGAGCCACTGCTCTGGATAGTAATGCATTCAGAATTCACGCACGTGACTGTCGCCAGCTGAACGGAGACATGTGTAAAGCGGTTCATGCTGGAGACAGGAATCAAATGCCAACACACAGAATGAGGGAATAACAACAAGGTCGGGGGGCACCAGGGAAGGATTCTGTGTTGAATCAGTCAACAACAAGCAGAGAGAGCGGAAAGCAAATATTAAATCGGATTCTATTAAAACATGAAAGAAAATCAGTACTGTACTATATAAAGCCCATTAGACCTGAGCTAAAGCATAGTTTTCATGCATGCTTGTGACAGGGCAGGATTCATGAAGCATTTTTACTGAGGTCTTGCAAATAGCATTCAAGAATTCCCCACCCATCTGACCAGGGATAAACATCCATCTCTTTTGGGATCAGTGCACAGCTAGTACTGGGCAGGCATTGGGGATCGCCCTGGGTGGACTTCTATTGGGCATGGCCAGCCTTGTCTCACACCACATTCATCCTTAACATCCATATTGGCCAGTGCCTGTCTTAGACATGTCTATTTGCTCAGACGGATGAGACTCAGACCACAAGCTCCCCGTGGTGAATGCCATCGCTGTCTGACTCATTGTCACAGCAGACAGCCTAGCCTCAGCCACAGGCCACTGTTTCTCATAGTCATAAAAGTTACATTCACCAAGCACTTGTTCCATGCCAGGCATGGGGTAAATCCTTTAACCATATTATCTTGCTGCATCCTGTGGCATCCTCTGGTTATCACTCAGAAAGCAGTCTTGGGTGGAGGGGCAGAGACAGTACTGTTAGGGAGAGTGATCATTCACCCCTCCCATCCTTTGGAGATGCCCCCCACCCCAATTCCAGTTACCTCTTCTTGTCCTTGAACTTCAACTTCATCCTCTCCCCTGACTCTACTTTCTCCACTTAAATTTGCATAAGTCATTGCCATTTAAAACCCAAACATGGTCATCTGGCATATCTTTCTCTATGTTGAATGTCCCCTCTTCACTCTTCAGCCAAACTTCCCCAAAGTGGAGTGACACATACAGGCTATCCTCTCTTACTGCTCAACCACCTGCAGTCTGGCTTCTCTCCCACTCCTCTGTCATGCCTGCCTTATTTTGGGGGGGAGGGGGTGGTCAGGGGTAGGGTGGTGTGGGGGGTTCCCTACTTGATAAATCCAGAGAATTTGGTCCTTACCTTCCTACATACTGTGTGGTCACTGGCCAGAACATGGGGACCCAACACACAGTTCATCAGCAGCATCTCCTTTCCTCGGATCTTTTCCTTCCTCTGTATCTCTATCACCTCACAAAAATGGGCTCCCCCAATTTTTCTGCCCTAAAGCAAAGCCTCTAATAAATTCTTCAACATCTCTTTCCATCTCTCCCCTCTATTCTCATCCACCAGGGTGTGAGTTTCAAAATGAACATGGGATCATATCATTCTCTGCTCAAATACCAGTTATTTAAAAGTTTACCCTCCTTTCCATGTCCTTCAAGTCCCCATGGACTTGCTGCTCTTGATCTCATCTCTGGGTCATATTGTGACCAACACGAAGTTCCCGCCATGTCCTGTGCACACTGAACTTGCTTCACATCCCTAAGCCTCTGCACTGCATTCTCTCCTTGGTCAGGAATTCTTCTCCTTCTATCTACTTAAGGAACTCTTGCTCACCCTTCCAGATCCAGCATACTTCACTAGGAGACTTCCCTGATGCTCACAGTCATGCACCTCCCCTCTGGGCTTCCATAAGCCCATTTCTGTCTGTGTAACTCAGAATCGTATGGAGGTGAGAGTTGGACCATGAAGAAGGCTGAGTGCCAAAGAATTGATGCTTTTGAACTGTGGTGTTGAAGAAGACTCTTGAGAGTCCCTTGGACAGTAAGGAAATCAAACCAGTGAATCCTAAAGGAAATCAACTCTGAATACTCATTGGAAGAACTGTTGCTGAAACTGAAGCTCCAATACTTTGGCCACCTGATGCAAACAGCCAGTTCACTGGAAAAGACCCTGATGCTGGGAAAGATTGAAGGCAAAAGAAGAAGAGGGAGGCAGAGAATGAGATGGTTGGATGGCATCACTAATTCAGTGGACGTGAACTTGGACAAATTCCAGGAGATGGTGAGGTACAGGGAAGCCTGGCACGCTGCAGTCCATGGGGTTGCAAAGAGTCAGACACGACTTAGCAACTGAACAACAGCAACAACTCAGAATCCAGCATCACACTGAGATGGGCTCTTCCTCCGCATCCTCACCACACTATGGCCTCCCAGTGAGCAGGGGCTGGTAGCTGGTTTGTCTCCATGATTCCCATATCAGCACTCTGCCTGGGGGAGGCCCCATTCTACCAGTTTTCGACCTCTGCTCAGTGTGCAAGGCTGTAGGTCACACATGTGCACCCCTCTCCAGCATGAGACAGGTGCCCTGCAGTGGGGCTGAGGGAAGATGCAGGAGCAATGAGGACCCTGTTGTGCACCTGAGTGGTAGAGTGAAGTGAAAGTCACTCAGTCGTGTCTGACTCTTTGCAACCCCATGGACTATACAGTCCTTGAATTCTCTAGGCCAGAATACTGAAGTGGGTAGCCTTTCCCTTCTCCAGGGGACCTTCCCGACTCAGGAATTGAACCGGGGTCTCCTGCATTGCAGGCAGATTCTTTACTGACTGAGCTATCAGGGAAGCCCAAGCGGTAGAGGGTTTGGTGAAACACAAGTGGCAGAAGAGAAGCTGAACCATCCCTGATCCATCTGTGTCCCTGGGAGCTGAGGATACCCACCCTGGTCAATATTTTTTCCATGTCTGTTCATTTGCTTCTGATTCAAGAAGAAAAGCAGTGGGTTTCCGTGAATGATGAATTTTTCATGTTTATTTAAAACAGCCTTCATATGAAGCAAGCACGTCTCATCCATGGCTGCGCTCCAGGGCACATGCATCTGTGGGCCATGAACGGGCATCTCTGGGAGCCATGGTTGCTGAGTCCAGGGCTACATAAATCTGAATCCTTTCCTTTCAAGATCAGGAGCAGACTTTAATGGCCCTCCCTGGAGAGCAGACTCAGACAGCCAGGAGAACCTGAACACCTATCTTGTGGTCTCAGAAGCCAGCATGGTGCCTGGGTTCACAGCGTACCCTTGTGGAGGTGGCCTGGGTCTGGGCCACAAACTACTAGAACCCCATTCATTATTGATTTGTTCACTCACTCACTCTTTAAATAAATACTCCTGCACTATTGTGGGCACTTGGGAGATAGGATAAAGCAAACTAGATGAGCTTCTGCTCCCATGGAGTTTACATGGGGGGTGGGGGAAGGGAAGTGACAGAAAAGAATAGAGAAATAAAGAGATAAAGGACACAGAGATAAAGGAGATGAATCCAGATAACAATAAGTGCCAGGAAATAAAGCTGCCCGTAGGCTCAGATTGCCTCCCTGCAATGCTTAGCTCCTGATCCTTTTCCTATGAGGTCCCTTCCAGGACAGGCAAGCCAGGCCCAGTGTCTGGGCAGCTAAAACTATGATGGTTCCCAAGTCCTGCATTGTCCTAATGACAAGGACGCATTTCTGCAAGTAGGCAGCTTGGACCCTCCTATGTCTGGACAAAGAGTCTGACCACAACAGAGATGGCCCCCAAATAAATCTTCCTAAAGGAAGTGTCAGGGCCACTTCCTACTCATCTAGGCTGTAGCCCCGTGTTTGGGGTACTCCCACTGCAGAGAGAATTTGTCTAGCACCAGGTTCCCAGCAACATCCTTAGGAAGGAGGCCAACTGAGACCAGCAAAAAAAAAAACCAAAAAACTCCTTTAAAAGGGGAGTGGAGAGGGAACCAAAGAGAGAAGAAAATTTGCTTTATCCGTCCTCAGAAGCCCTCAGGAAGTACGCTGGCAGGGCTCAGAGCCAGGGTCTCCTTGTCTAAGCTCTCTGCTCTCTCGTCCGCGTCCTCGTTTTTCTTAATTACATACAGACAGGCTTTTTGAAGCCTCTCTGATCTGTTGCCACGGTTACTACTGATGAAAGCTTCCTGCTAAAAGGGCTAGGAAAACTCAGTCCTTTTAAAGGACTGGAAAACTGCTGAGCTGTGATTCTCTGGGTGAGAGGAACATGGTGGATTCTGGACTGTGGGGATGGGTCTCCAGGGTCTTCCAAGATGTGCCTGAGAGGTTAGCTCAGCTTACATGAACCATGGATGGCACTGGAAATTCAGAAAGTTAGGCAGAATTTATCTTTCTAGAGCCATGAGCTACCCCAAGCGTTGTCACACTGAGATGGAATCTCCTGCTTCTTAATGTGTTTTGGGCCAGATGAATTTTTTTTTTTAAAGAATTGAGAGACAGAGTGGGTGGGAAAGAGTAGGTGAGTTTATTTGTATAAAGCTGGAAATAAGAGCACTCTTGAGTAATCAGAGGGGAAATATGCTTAAGACAGGTAAGCCTTGAAAGCCAATTTTATCAGGAATCTTAAAAAAGCCAACATCCTAGTTTCAGAATTTAGATGTGAATTTCTGGCTGGTCCAAAGTACAGAGCAGGCAATTTCCAGCTAACTGTGCATTGCTGTTGCCAGGGTCTGTGTCCTTGTATCCCTCACCATGGAGAGCAGGTGAAGATGACAATCACAGGAAGCTGATGTACTCCTGGGAGCCCCCTTGTGCAGGCTGGAATTGGACTCCTCTGCCTAAGGCCAGAGATGAGGTCCTCCCTTGTTTGTGAATGACCCCTTGAAGAATCTGATGAAAGCAACAAAGCTTTTCCTGAGAAAAACGAACATGTACTTGAACATATATGCATGTTTCAGAGACTCTGAGGGATCTCTGAAACCAATCAACAAACCTCTTAAATGTTTGCAGCAACAAAATTTTAAAAAATATTCTCTTGTTGGCAAAGCTTAGGAATGTGAACTTCTAAGCCTTAATTTTCTCATCTGAAAAATGGTAGTTTTGAAGATTTAATGAGATAATAAGCCCAAGGGTTTAGCTATGTGGCTAGTACACAGAAAAACTCAGTTAATGTCAGCAGCTATTAGTATTAGTATTGTCATTATTGGATGATCTGGAATCCTGACCCTCTCATCAAACTAAGGCTAATCTAGTTCAGTCACTTATTCCTTTAGCAGAGACCCTGATGCCCAGACCTGTGCAGAGAGCCATAAAGATATAGAGGTTACAGCCAATAATGCTGGGGAACCCATATGTTTATTAATGAGGCAAGATCCCTTACCTATGGAGTACTGGGAATTGTGGACACATTTAGCTAAGGATCAGAGCAAGTGATCCAGACACAAAGAGTTACAGACAGATGTTTGAGGAATGGTAAGATCAAGGCAGTACAAAATTTTTTGAGATGGTGTCTGGGCATCTTGCCCACAAGATTGGAGCTGTACTTGGGGAGAGGCACCTTGAAAGCTATTTGCTCTAATCTATGCCCTCTGGGTAACCTAACCCTTGCAAGTACCCCCTAGGCAGAGGCCTAGTCTTGGGCATGGGGCTGCATCTTCAGCACGGTTCCACACTTTTTGTCTTGTGGGCTTAAAATCTCTGTGTGCACTTATACACCTGCTTTCTGGCCTCCCAAAAGGCAGTCTGACTTTGGCACAGTATCTGGTCTTGCTTGTTCTCCTTCCTCCTATGGACAGGGAAATCCCTCTTTTATACTTCTAGAGCAAACTGGGTCCTCTACTCAATATTCTTTTAGGAGAAACAGTTGAAATAGGTTCTGTGAATGAGCCAGAAAGGACATGGGATACTCAAGACTCTGGGATGCAGAGGTAGTGTTCTCATGGCTAAGAAGAGTCAAGATTGTAGTTTGGAAAACTAACTGTGTATTTTAATGTGAGTTGAGGGTTAAGAAGGGATAGAAAGGGAGATCAGAAAATAACATCATAGACAGGGGTGGCAAAAAAAAAAAAAAAGTGTGTTGTGAGGGGCCAGGATGACATGTGAGGAGCAGGGCCAGTTGGGTTATCGAAAATGATAGTACTATCAGGACATCTCTACTCATGGCCCACTGCAACATACCTACTTTAAGAAATTGTGTCTGAGTGATTAGAAGGCTTCCTAGAGAAGAATAAAGGTCTTTGAGATTTTATGGAGAAACAGAAGTCAAGGAGAAGAAGCAGACATAGAATTGGGGGCTGTGGAGATCTAAAGAGGTCTTCTATCAAAGCAAAATATGCAGGAAACTAAGTCAGGCTGGGTTATGCCTTTGTCCTCAGTACAGAACATAGGGCTGAAAGCAGAATGGGCTGGAGCGTAACATAAGCCAAAACAGGGAAAATTTGCAACTGTCAGAAAGATAGTAGAGTTACCAAGTAAACATGAGGTCAGCTTCATGTTCAGTTGTGGTTCCTTCTTTGGGTAACTTGTTCCTTCTTTGGGTAACTTAATTGAAAACAATGCCAAAACAGAAAGCCCTCTGTATTCTCTCTGGCTTCCATGTGTAGCTTTGATACTCTTCAGCCTAAGTTCAGCTCTCATTCTTTCTCTGTGTACTTCTCTTTTCCTCCTGAGGCACCAATTCCTCTTCCACCATTCCTTCACTAGGTGTAGATTTCCTGGGGAAGACTAGACAAGAATGATCACTATGCTAGAGGAAAGCGTTGTGATCAGTGGACCATGCTGGTTCAGGACCTTGGAGAGGGGCATGAGTCAGCTTGCTCTCACTCCTTTCACTGGGATTCGCTGGATGGCAGTAGACAGTTTCTAAAGATCCTCCCTCAGGTACCAGTAACACCACAATAACAGGAGTCTGTGACAGCAGGGGTTGGAAGGTCTTGTCTTTGGAGGTGGGATGGGTACATGACTATTTGAGGCCATATCAGGGGACCAAGAGGAAGCTATCAGGAATCTGATGAAAAGCAGTGGCATCAGTGGACACACTGCTGAGGCACACTCCATTCAATAAAGAAGCTAAGAGGGGCTTAGGATCTTTGGAAAAAGCAGACCAAGTGTTGGCTATAATTCATGAGTGACAAAGACTAGACAATTGGAACACTGTTTTGCGCAAGGTGAAGATGGTAATATCTCAAGTCCTAAAGTGGCTTTTCCTCAAAGGGAGTTAGTTGTGCTGGGGGCTTGAAGCACAGAACTGGAAAGCTGAGACAGGTTTGTCTCTTTGCAAGCTCAGGTATACTGAGGGTTACTCCCTTAAGAATGTAGGCTGTCTCTCTTGAGGCAAGGAGGAGAAGACATTGAAACCTGGAGCAATCATGTTGCTTTACTTTTCCTAATTGCCCCAGGGGCAATTTTATATCGCTTTGAATGAGTTTAAACTAGACCCCAGGAACATGCCTTCCTGTGAACAGACACCTGTGCCATCTGCATGGACATCAGAAGGACAAGGCTTTGATTTGGTTACATGTGTTTGTTTCATACCACTGAGTGAGTAATTAATTTCGGTAGTTTGTCTAAAAGATTTCTACAGGGATCATCTGAAAGATCGGAGAGATGCCATGGTTTCCATTTTAATAGAGTTCTTCATAGAGTTGTGAATTTCATTTCAACAACAAACCCTACATGCAAAGTACTATCATAGGCATTTTGGTACACAAGTTAATGAAGCCTCATTTTCCCAACATCCCATGAGGTAGGAACTATTATCCCCATTTTACATGTAAGGAAACTGAAGCTCAGAGACATTAAATAACTTGCCTAAATTATGTGGCAGGTGAGTGCTGGAATCAAGACTTGAGTACAAGCCTGAATGTTCCCAAAGCTCATCCTTAACAACTCCTCCCCCCAGGGTGGAGGCATCTAAGAGTGCAAGGTGCAGCTGTGATGCAAATACAGCCAGGTGCTGGGGGTAGGGGGTCGGTCTCTCATGAAGGCAGGAAGCTCTTGTTTCTGAACCATTTTAGTAGCTTCCCTTTAGAAACAGAGCAGTCGTGGTTCCAGGGCTGTGCTGAGCATGTCTGCATGCGTTGCTCATTAGGGTCTTGGAAACACTGGGCCTGGACTCAGGCAATTCCCCTAATCATAACAGTTAGTAATAAGAAGAAACGACTAGTCAAAACAAGGAGGGACCCTGCTGAGAGGGATTTCAGGAGCATTAAGAACCCAGTGTTACACATTTCTCCAAACACCAATGTTTGTAGAAAGAATTTCTTGTTTCACCTGCTTCGATGGAGCTAATTGTGTGGGAGAAGAGGGGGTGGATTCACTTTCTGGGAAAAGAGCCCCCTCTCCCTGGCCTAAATTGAAGCCTGAGCATCTAGGTTTCTCCAGGGCTGCAGAAGCCCTTGGAGGATAGCTGAGGCCCCTGCCTTCGTGAGGCAGTGCATCCCAGCAGGAATGGCTTACGACCATCTGTGTCACTGCCTGTGGGGACAGGAGGCTGAATCTTCTATTTGTGAACCCAAGTGAGGCCAGAGAGAGGGAAGCTTGGATAGGATGCCCCCCACATATTCCCTGGGGACACTTAAATCAAGGAGAGATAGAGCTCATGTCATCTTAAAGACCTGGTCTTCAAGACCTCCTTCCTGGCCCTGAAATGAGGCCTCGGGGCTTTCTGAAATGGTGAAAGATGCACTGCAAAATTGGGCTGAGTGCCAGCTTTGTGACTTTAGGCAGGTCACTTGCATACTCTGAACCTAATCTTTCACTCTTGGCTGATCCATCCATGTTCCTGAGACTCTATGTTGCACTAAGACCCATACATAAGAATATGGTATGAAAAGTTCCCTGGTGTCTACCCTGAGGAGCTCAAAGTGTGCAGGGAAGGCAGGCACCTGCCCAGCAGTCACACAAACCACTGACTGACAAGGCTGGTGGACACACACCCCCTGGGCCTGGAGACGGCCACACTGTCTGCAAGGGGACATGCAGGGTCCCTGCTCTCTTCTCACTGACGAGGGAGTCAAACAGCTGAATATACGTTGAAGTCATCAGTGTATCTTAGTATGCTCCACATGCACTAAAGACTATCTGGTAGTTAGTCCATCCATCCTCCTTCCAGCAGAGAAACAGTGACCACATACACACCTGTGCAGTGAATAGAAGACATTGTCTGGGACATTTGACATGAAGGCCCTCTGAAGACATCTTCCCGCTTACAACTTCTGAGGCCCCAGACAGACTTCCTCTATGGGATTTACCAGGTTTAAAACTAAACATGCAAAAAACTAAGATCATGGCTTCTGGTCCCATCACTTCATGGCAAATTGGTGGGGGAAGAATGGAAACAGTGACACATTTTATTTTCTTGAGCTCCAAAATCACTGCATGGTGACTGCAGCCACGAAATTAAAAGGTGCTTGCTCCTTGGAAGAAGAGCTATGACAAGTTTAGATTATGTAAAAAAGCAGAGATATCACTCTGCTGACAAAGGTCCATATAGTCAAGACTATGGTTATTCCAGTAGTGAAAGTCATTCCAGATGTGAGTGTTGAACCATAAAGAAGGCTGAGCACTGAAGAATTGATGCTTTCGAATTGTATTGAAGAAGACTCTTGAGAGTCACTTGGACTGCAAGGAGATCAAATCAGTCAATCCTAAAGGAAATGAACCCTGAATATTCACTGGAAGGACTGATGCTGAAGCTTAAGCTCCAATACTTTGGCCACCTGATGCAAAGAGATGGCTTAATGGAAAAGACCCTGATGCTGGGAAAGATTGAGGGCAAGAGAAGAAGGGGACGCAACAGACAATGAGATCGTTGGATGTCATTACTGACTCAATGGACATGAGTTTGAGCAAACTCCAAGAAATAATGAAGGACAGGGAAGCCTGGTATGCTGCAGTTCCTGGGGTGGCATGATTTAGTGACTGAACAACAAAGCTTGTCTACAGGGCTCCTACCCAGGTTAGGGAAGGCTGGATACTCCCAGATCCTGCTCATGGCATCTCTGACTCAAGTATCCCCATATGGTCCCCACAGATCTTCCTCCTGAAAGATCCATACTCTAGGCCAGATCTTGCCAGGCATGCTCCAAGGTATTTGCTGTCACCAGAGGCAACAGTCTAAGCCAGAGTCTTCTTGAAGTCAAAAGACTTTGGGACATACATCAGTCTTTGGCACAACAGAAAGATAGACCCTACTTTGGCAGAGCCTCCCACAGAGCAACATGTTTTGGAACATCATTTCTAATTGATGCCAACTCATACCCTAAACCACCCCAAACCACTTATTTGATTTAGCATGTCCTGACTCAGCCCAGAGCTTGGTAATCCCCCCCCCATGTTGGTGCAAGTGTGGAGGCTGAGATCAGGAAAGAAATCTAGAACAGGAAAATGGATGCTATGGCTCTTGAGATACGGTTGGCAGCCACTGGGCCAAGGCCTGTCAAGGATGAGGGTCACATACATGATGGAAGCCTTATAGGTAAAGCATCTCAGCTCCCTCAAACTCCTTGTAGCACACAGCCTACTGTGAGCTCTCAAATACTAGGTACTAAAGGGAGAAGGGCATGGATTTTTCAAGGTAGTTTTTATTTTTTTTATTTTAAATTAGTTTATTTGTCTATTTTTTAACTTTACAATATTGTATTTGTTTTGCCATACATTGACATAAATCTACCATGGGTGTACATGCGCTCCCCTTCCAGAACCCCCCTCCCACCTCCCTCCCCATCCCATCCCTCCAGCTCATCCTGGTGCACCAGCCCCGAGCACCCCGTATCCTGCATCAAACCTGGACTGGCGAGTCATTTCACATATGATAATTTACATGCTTCCATGCCATTCTCCCATATCATCCCGCCCTCGCCCTCTCCCATAGAGTCCATAATACTGTTCTATTTATCTGTGTTTCTGGACAAGCCCCTGCTGCATGTGGGGAGCTGGAGAGGGAGTCAGTAGCTGGGATGAGGCCTCTAGGCTACTACATGATTAGCAATCATCTCTTCTCACCATCCCCAGAGAGAGGGTGGTGCCCACGAAGGAGTCTTACATCTCCACAGTTCTTCACAAATAACCAAAAGCCCCTTCACTGTGTGACAGAATTTTTCCAGTTGTCATAATTCTCCATCATTTTTAGAGACTGTGCAACAGAAAGGCATCAAAACGATAGCTGGGAAGAGACTATGGGTTACATAGCAATGGGTTATTCATTTAGTTTTCTCTAGGAATACACAGAAGATAAAGAAGAGTTTTCAAAACAAATTTCAGATTTGCTACCATTCCCCTGGGGCTTCCCAGATGGCACAGTGATAAAGAATCCACCTTCCAATGCAGGAGACACAGGAGATGCAGGTTCAATCCCTTGGTCAGGAAGATCCCCTGTGTGAGGAAATGGCAACCCACTCCAGTATTCTTTCCTGGAGAACCCCATGGACAGAGGAGCTTGATGGGCTACAGCTCATGGGGTCACAAAGAATCTAACATGACTGAGTGACTGAGTACTCACAGAGAAGAATCTCCCACCACCGCCCTATATGGTTCTAAAAGAGACTTGTGTTGCCTCTTGCTGGGTGTACAAAAAGGCCCAGGATCCTAAGACAACAATTCAAGGTCAAGGGAACAAAAAGAAAATTTGAAAAAGGCAGGTATACCTCCCAGAAAGGTATGGGTCATCCAATATCAAGTCCTGATTCTGACATGTCATAGACACACTCATTTTGGGCATGGGAAGGAATCCTGGAGGTTAGAGTGTGTCCCTGGTGGTGAATGCCCTCTCTTGTCCCTACCTGGTTGGCCAACTTCTGTTTGATTCCTCCAGTGATGGGAAGCTCACTATTCCCACCACCAGGAAGTCCTTTGCTAATGGTAATCATAACCTCTTTGAAAAATATAATGAAAAAAATTACCTATTCACAATACCCACAAATCCCATAAAATTCATACGATTAAATCTCACAAGACTTGTATAATGCTTGTATGAAGACAACTATAAAACTTTACTTAAGGACATAAAAGAAGACTTGAACACATGCTCCTGGATGAAGAGATGCAGATCATAAAGATGACAGTCATCTCCAAAGTAACCCATATATTCAATGCTTTCCAAGTCCCAATGTAATAGAATTGATTAATGAGTTGTGCCAAACTGATTTCAAAGTTCATCTTGCAGACAAAAATGTTTAAGAGTTGCAAGATATTTTGACAATGAATAATATGTACAGACTTCTTTTACCAGTTATTGAAATATATGACAAAGCTACTATCTTTAGAACAGCTTAGAACTGGTGACAGAAAAGACTAAACAATCAATGGGAAGGAATAAAGATGAGTAGAGACAGGCACTTAGTCTGTAACAAAAGAGGCATTTCACTAACATTTTGTATAATTCATATGGAGCTGATGGGATGCTATTTTTAATAAGAGAAATAAGAATACCAATATCACGTCTTACACAAAGCAAGTTTTAGATGAAGGAAGGAGCTAAAAATAAACACCATATAAAGAACTAAAATAAAATGAGAGTGTTTTTATATCTTAAAGTAGGGAAGACATACACAAAACCCAGGCAAAAAGTCAAGACTCAAATCTCCCATACCAGAAATAAAAAAAAGGTTGAGTTTAAGCTCAAAAATTAAAAATCTCAAAAATGCCCAAAATGTATTCATAAATAGAGTTAAAAATAAGTAAAGGGCTGCACAATCCCAAGTGGCTCAAGAGGTAAAGAATCCACCTGCAGTGAAGGAAATGCAGGAGACGTGGGTTCAATCCCTGAGTCAGGAAGATCTAATGGAGGAGGAAATGGCAACCCACTCCAGTTGCCTAGAAAATCCCGTGGACAGAGGATCCTGGAAGGCTATGGTCCATAAGGTCACAAAGAGTTGGACATGATTGAGCACATACACACAAGAGGACTAGGGGGCAAGATGTCACATTTAATTAATAGGCTTCTAGAATTCAATTTTTAAAAACAGAAAAAGGGCAAAAACAGTCAATTTCCAGAAGACAAAATAAATTGGTCAATAAATGCATGAAAAATATATAGTAATTTATACTAAGGGAAATATTGTCAAAAATTTTAGGAGGTCAGTCAAACTGGCAAAAGCCAGAGTCTTGATAACATCCTGTTGAGCCCATGGGTGGAGAAGCAAGATGTATACCACTGGTAGGAGTGTCACTTGGTCACGTCCTAGTCCTCTGGGACAGCACTTTGCTTGGCTTTCTGAGTACATGTGCCCAGCGACCCAGCAATTCTATTTCTAGGTTAATTTCCTCAGCAAATATAGGCTTGTGTGCCCTCAAGGTATGTCTGAGCATTTTCATTTTTATTTATATTAGTGAAATGCTGTGCTGACCACCTATGGGGGACTATATAACACAGCAGAGGTGGCTGTGCCTTCACCCTCTCCCCTCTCCCCACCGTCCCCCTTCCCTCATCTTCTTCCCCCACCCACCAATTCTCCTCTCTTCCCCAGTCTTGTGAAGGTCTTTTCCAAGCCACTTCCATAGAGCTCACAAAATGACACTTGACCAATGACATGCAATCCTTCACTGTCTCAAGTGGACAGCAGCATTAGTTTGGTGTCATGCCATCTCAGAGGCAATGGAACCCCTTCCTAAGGATTGAAGCCTAGCACTGAGGGTAAGGAACCCTACCTGGTCAGGTCTGGGTAGAAATCAGGCCCTGCCACTCACGAACAAATGTATGAGCTAGGGCAATAGCCCTGCTGGACCTTAGTTTTCTCATCTATACATTGGTAATAACAGTAGTACCACTTTATATTCTGTGAGGGTAATTGAGAAAATCCATGTCAGGGGCTTAATCGGCACCAGTTATCATGTTAGACTTACTGTTACTTGCTTATGATCTTGATCCAGTTGGTTGTGGCCAGAGGTACCAGGCACATGGTACTTGGGGTCCACTCAGAAAGGGCCTTAGCCATAGGCTATGGTGGTGCACAGCCTTCACCATGCTTGTGGTACAGGCATGGGTGTGGCTGACCTCAACAGAGCTTCCTGCAGCCCTTTCACTGGCATGACCACAAAGCCTACCCTTTGCTCACAGTAAGAGTGACTTTTCACCTGATGTGAAAGTTCCTCTGTGCTGGCCAGCAAATAGCATCCTTTGGGGGAGGGGGAATAGAGTGGCTTTCTAACTTTCCTCACTGAGCACTGGCAGGGCTTAGTGGTGACCACGGCTTCCCATTGTCCCCCTCCCCCAACCACCCACCATCTGGGCATGTCTGATGCAGCAGAGCCAGGCTGTACCAAGCTGCATCTCAATCTCACTACACAGGTGCCATGCTGGCCTCTTTCCATTCAGTAACATTGAGCATCCTTTACTTCCATTTGCAAGGTGAGCAGAGCTTAGTGATAACCCAGAGGATCTGCTCAAAAACCACCTTGGACATCTTCTTGCAAGTCTAAGACCATAGCCATGAAGGGCTAGGGGGAAGCAACACACCATGACCACCATTGCCCCAACCTTCTCTCTTCAGAATGGGAAGGGAGGACAGAGGGACCTTTGTATCCAAGTGGCATTCAGCCCTCCACCCATCAACCCTGGAGACCATTCACTCTTCTTAATGTGGTCTCAGAGTCACAGCACCTTGGTTGTCCTGGGCAGAGGTGGTTTCTGGCATAAGTTGGAGGGGATACTGCTCCTTCCACAGTTGACTTAAGACTGGAGCCTGCTCTCTCTGTGCAAAGTCATCCATGATCATTTACCCACTGGGGAGTCTAGACTTTAAGCCCACAGCCAACCCCCTATCATAAGAGTTCTCAATTGTGTGGCTCCAAATGTGTACCTTACAGCCAATTGCATGGAAATTTTCTCAGAAGACCAACACAGAGTTTCAAAATACATCACTACAAAATGCTAGTGTCCTGGTCCTATGCCACACATAATTCAAAGAGTACGGACAAGCCCACACTGACTATGAGACTCATTTCTTTCTACTTTACCCAATTTCCCATACAATTCAGAAACCTTCCTGGCAGGAAATACCTCTTTGTACAATTCCAGTCAGTGTCCTTCACTAATTACACAGGTAGCTTCGCTCACTTGGACAGTGTTCAGAATATACCCTTATACTAATTGAGAGTGGCTTCCTTCTATGAGAGTCAAAGACACCTGGAGCCCCTGGTCTTTGTCACACCCAAGCAAAGCCATCAGTGACATCTGCAGGTCTCTGGCTCTAACTGCTTTGCTGCATTCACATGTTTTCACCAGCCAGGGGATACAGAAGATCACTGTCATGACTTGAGAAAGGGTTGGCTAGTGCCAGGTTTCTACTATGGCAGCTAGAAGGTCAGAGAATGAAAAAGAGGGTGGAGCCAGGAACCCCACCCAGTGTAATGGAGTCGAGGGTGGGGTCTGAGTCCAGCCCCCAGGGAAGCTTAATGATCAGTAGCAGAGAGATGCAGTAGGCTCATATGGGTACCAGGACGGATTGGCAGTGGTGAAATTGAAAGCTGATTGCAAAGAGGAAACTGGCTGAAGGTCTAGGAGTGAGTCCTAGACCTAACCCCTCTAGGAGACTTGGCTTGGCCTCTGGTGTCAGAATTGGATCAGGATCTGATTCTGGGTTACATGGATGGAAGAAGGAGGGACTAGGGGAACCAGGACCCTAGTCACAGCTGGGGATCACCTGTGAGGAGCTGGGGACCAAGGTGGTATGCACCAGCAATACATGGATTTGTGATCACATCATGATGGGGTCGAGATGGGGATAATGGTATAAGATTCCAGCTAACTTAGGATAGCTCTCCAGAAGCAATTGCTCTAAAATGCCCATTCCCCCCTGCTCCACATTTTCTCTTCTGATTTTGGAATGTGCATTTCAGATATGACTCAAACCTTATTCATAACAACCAAAACAAAGACAAGTTTTTGAGACTTTACCATACATCTGATGCTGAGTTAGGTATATACATCATCACAACTTGGCACAATGATAAACAATATCCTCATTTTATGGAAAAGAAATGGAGTTTCAGAAAGGTTAAGTAACCACAGCAACAGAGGGGTAGAGTCAAGAGTGAAGTCCGGTCTGCCTGATCCCAACAGCAGGGCTCTTACTACTTGGCTATGTTGGGCACCTACCATGTAAGCCCACAAAGGGGATTAAAAAAATCAGATCAGTATGTCAACAGCTTCCAGTCCAGTGGACAGAGAAAGCCCTGCACCTGAACAGATCTGAATAGAATATTCAGAGCATGCACCTTCTTTCCTGGGGATGAAGTAAGATGCTGGCAGAAGAGAGATGATGTACAGCCACATGCCTCTGACTGTCTCCTCTTTTGAGGAGGAGAATTAGAGCAGGGAAGATTTAAGAACCCTGAGCCATAGCTGCCATCCAATTCCAGCATCCATCCCAGACCAGCCCTGTGTGGGACCAAAGCCTGCAAATTAGACATCAAAGCCATTGCCTGAAGGCCACCAAGGAGCATTCAGGACAACAGTGAATCCTACAGCCATGCACGAGACAACTTTGTTCTGATTTTCAAAATAGAGAAGAGAGTAGATTAAATGAATAAATTTTACCTCAATCCCCTCCTACTTCTGAAACTTCATAGTTAAATCAATGCTTTGTGAGCCTCAAGGAAACAGTGACAAAAACCATCATGGGCCTCTAAGTATAAGTCAGGCCAAATGACATTGTTTCTTTGTCTAAAAGTTTATGAGCCTTTAGAGAAAAGGAATATAGACAATGTATCTAGATTTCAAGGATAGTAATTGAAAAAAGTACACAGATAGTTGTGTACCAAAGGAAGAAATGTCAGCTAAATGATAATTCTAGTGCTTGGATTCAAGCTGCTTTGAAAATAGCACAAAAGTAGAGTGTACAACTCCAATAATAGTAGTAAAACAAAATAGCTTACTTTCATTGAATGCATCCTGTATGCCAAACACTGTCCTAAATAGTGTTCTAAATATTACTCCATTTATACCCTTGACAACACAAGGACTTAAGATGCTAACACTACACCCACTTTATGAATGAGAAAATGGAGACAGAGAGCTATGTCACTTGCCCCAAATCACACAGCTGGAAAATGTCACAGCAGTGTTTGAACTCAACCCTAGAGCACAGACTACAAAGCCCACACTCCCAACCAATAATGCTAATACTTGTCTGTTGAAATCAGTTTTCAAAATGGTGTATACTTGAAAGAGCACAGTGCCCAAATCCATGAGGCCAAAAGGTCTGAAGTTACACGTGGAAGTGCAGGAGAGAAAAGACCCAGGTGAGCAGTATCTCCCGAAGAGACAAATAAAAACTTTGAATATTTAGAAGTAAAACCGTCTGATCGGAGCTCATGGTGTGAGAGACTGCACCAAAGTGAACAATCAACAGGATCCCAGTCTCAGAAGAGCCACCAAATTTCTTTGGACCCTGCTCGGGGGTGATGGTCATATGTTTCATTCTGGCTGCCATATTTTAAGAGTTGGATTGATAAATGTGAGAGATGCAGAATAGGCAGCCAGGACACTGAGCTTCAGGAAATCATGCACATTGGGGAGTAGATGATGTTGAGTCTACAGTAGGTGACTGAGGAAGGATGAGAAAGTTGTTCATAAGCAATGGAACCAAAGGTTTCACCTGCAGGACACTGCTCCTCAGTGATGGACCAGTGGTGAGGAGGGAAGGAAGGCAGTGCCTGATGCAAGGTGCAGAAGCTGTCTCTTACAGTGACAGGTGATGGCTGCCTAGCAATGGAGTAGAGCCGCCCTGAAAAAAAATCAGCTGTTTGTCACCACAAATATTCAGAAAGATAAAAATGAAATGACCACTTCTCAGGGTTGTTGGAGAGATGAGGCTGACACTGGGGAGGAGTTAGAGAGGCAGGGCCTAGAAGGCCACTCCAAGTGTTAATAATCTGTGACCCCAAATGCCCATAAGATGAAATGTTCTTAAGATGAAAAACTGAAACAGAAATGTCAGCGCTTACGCCGAGCTATTAGCTTAAAACTTAGAGCTACATGATGCCTCCTAAGGGTTATATTCACTTGGGTCCAACAACTGTGAAAAGAAATTGTAGACTATAGAAGTGTGAAAGCCCAAGTACACAGGCAATGCTGACCCTTCTTAAAACAAGCAGTGACAGCTATAAATAGCTTTCAGCTCACTGTCACATGCCCTCAATTCTACATCCAGGTGTATACACTATCTGAATCCAGGTGCTCAGAGAAACGGCTTACCCCATGACACTTGTTCCTCCGTGACCCTTGTTGGAATTTCACCTCAAGGAAAACACACATTACCTCCACTTCAAAAGCACAAATGATATGTTTTTACGTGCAGTGTGGATCACATACCAGGGTAAAGTCAAGTAGCTCCTTTACCTATAGAAAGGAGCACACGGTGGAACTTTTCCTAAAGCCCTGATCAGTAATGAATGAGTAAAACTAACCTTGAGTAAAGTAGCCCTCTTTCAATAGGTTGCAACTCCTAAATGAAGAGGACTGTGTTTTTGAAAAGGTTGGCTTTTGGACAGTATTTAAAATCATCCCCAATGTGTAGGCATGTGAGCAAGCAGTCCCCCCTCTATAACACTGGATTCTTGTGCCCTGTGGAGTGCTGTCGCCCTGGGGGAAGCTTCCTGCTCTATTGGACTAAAGGGCCCCTCCCTGAAATGATGGCCCCCAGAGGCTACCTCTGGACCTTCTCGCTAGGTGGTGAGAAGGACCATCTGAGGGGTGAGACCCATCACTCCATCACTCTACTCACCTGATCCTCCATCTGAGCTCAGGGGACCAGTCCCCACCAGTCACCAGTCACTCTGCTTCTGCTTCAGTTTCCCCCTCCATCCTCCCTGAGCCTGCTCCAGCCAGGTGGTGCTCTCATCTCTACTCTCTCTCCTCCATCACTGCTCCTACCTCCCAAGACAGAGAATGTAATGGAAACTGAGCCAGAGCAGGTGGGGGTGGTTCTGAGAACTAGTGAGATCCTTCCCTGAAACAGTCAACACAGACACACACTCACATCACACCTACTCCTCTTCTCTTCTTCCTCGGGTATGTATGCATAGCCTCCCAACCCCCTGTCTCTCCAGTCTGCTATACAAGACATTGATGGGGAGGAGCAGGCGCTTTGATTCCACTCGGCAGGAATTCACTCAATGGCCCTTTTCCCCAGGAATCATAAAGCAGAGGACAGAGAAACATGAGCTAATTCTAAAGCAATGTTCTCAAACTTCAGTGAGCTTCAGAATCACCTGGAGGGCTTGTTAAAACTCAGATCTCTGTCTCCTCTTCTCCCCACTCCCCCTCCCCAGAGTACCTCATTCAGGAGGTCTAGAGAGGGGCTGAGAATTTGTATTTCTAACAAGTTCCCTGGTGACATTGAAGCCGCTTGTCCAAGCACTGCGTCTAAAAACCACTGCTATAAAGGAAACCATTACTGGCCATCTTGTCAAGCATAAGCCAGCAGGACCCAGGATTGGTGGAAGAAGGTTATGATCTGATGTCCTTACAGACTTTTCACAGTGGCATGAAGACTATCAGACCTGGCTGCAGAGGAGTTCCTTCTTTCTCTGTCATCTCAAGGCCCTTTCCATCCCCTGAGTTCTGCTCCCCTCTTCTTCATCCTGCCTGGAAAGACCAAGTTTGGGCAATGCCACACTCCTGGGCAGTCCATCCAAGGACTACGTTCCCTCTATCATAGGGACCACTCTGCTGCCCTGGGACAGTTGGGATGAAAGAGGTTAACAGCTGCCAACAAAGGATGAGCTTAAGAGAGAGAAATGGGAGTAGGCAGAGATGCGAGAAGGAAGAGTGGATTCTTTTCCTTTGCTGTGGGAGGCAGATTCAAGAGCAAAAGTAACAGCAAATCTCCATCACCACATGGCCATCTCCAACATCCTCTAAGGGCTACCAAAGGGTAGTTCTCAATGTGTGTGAGATCGTGGCACTGGAGGCAGACAGTCGTGAGCTTTCATCCTGGGGCTTCCATGACATCCTGTCATTAATTCCACAACCTCCTAATCTGAGTTCCATCATGCCCAATTCGGCCAATAAGAAGCCCCAGTTCACAGAAGATGTCACATGTCCCAGGCCACACACCTTAGGATCCACACCCAAAGTGCCTGCCTTGCTGCCCAGCCTCTCTGAGTCAGGAAGAAAGTCAGAGGTGGTCACTGGGGGACCACAGGGACTGGCTGCCAACATGTCTCCCATGAGAGGGGACAGCAGTATAGAACAATAATTTCTGGAGCCCCTTCTAACACTCCACCTCTATGATCAAAACTGCAGAGGTAACCCAATGCATTTGAAGAAGAAATAAAGAAACAAGACAAGCACTAGCTTGTCTCTGTGATCCATCAAAGTTTCTCCCATGTGGGTGATGGAGAAAAAGGGTTTTTGCGGTCAGAAATGTAACAAGGCAATTATTCTTACACCAATCCTTTCACATAGTTTTTCACAGACAGCAATTTTATAAGACATAATTATCTATTTTCACCTGCTTCATAAATTCCTCCTTTCCATTTCTTCCCCCATAAATAGAAATTACTTAAAACTGAAGACGTGCATTTTGGTGCTCACAGGGCTACACACTTCCTCATGCATTCCTGGCTCCCAACTCTCTCCTGCTGGTCCCCTCATCACACTTCCAGGGCCATGAGACCCTCCTGCGAAAGAAGTGAGTCTGACCCTGAGGAGTCACGGAGTCCCTGCTCCCTGAGAGCTGAGAGCCTAGCTCCTTGGGCACCGCCCCTGCCCAGTTTCTCACCATCTCCCAGTCCTGAAGGCAAGCTGCACCCGGAGTCCTCAGATGCTCTGTCTGCAGCTCCCCCCTCCCACGGCCTGTCCGCTCCCAGGGGCCATCACCTTCTCATTTGTTTTCATTGAGATCTCCAGGACAAGGTGAATGGTGACTGTGATCTGAGCTGCACGATAGATTCTGCTGTGACACTCGGGGCTGGCATCAAACCTGTTCTCCCCCTGAGGACATCACTTTTATTTTTAGATCTCCAATCATGCTGGAAGCTTCCATATCTGCTGCAATCTTCACACTTTCCAGGGATGTAACCAAAGCAAGTTCTAACACTGATTGAGAGTTTACGATGAACCAGGCACTGAGCCAAAGACTCCACAATATGATTTTGTTTAATCCTCATAACAACCCAGAGAAGCATGCATTATTATGAGGTCATGAGAAGAAAATAACAGAATGTAAGAAAAGTAAAGGATTAGTTCAAGTTCACAGAAACAGTAAGAGACAGAGATAAGATTCGAACTTCTGTCTGTGAAGTGCCAAGCCCACCTTCCCAATGCTACATGCAAATCAATGATTCAATCAGCTTTCCCAGGACCTCCTCAAGGAGACTGGGGCAGTTTGGGGTGCCAAGACTCCCCAGGGGGCCTCAGGAGGAGGAAGCAGGAGGAGAAAGGTAAGAAACTTTCTCAGCTGAAGTCAGTAACCTTGATGTTCAGAGTCTCAGCTCCCCAGCCTAGAGCCTTTGCAACCCTTCCTGGCTGGTGAGGCTGGACATTCCCTTTCACCTCTCCTCCTGCCCACTTGTCTAAGTAGCCTACTGATAATTCCTCCTCATTAAAGGTGGTTCCCACTGAGCACTCCATATAGCCTAGCTTCTTTCAAGGGGTTCTGTTAGCAGGGGTTGGGGTAGGGGTGGTGTCACTTGTGATCTGTGACCTGCCTCTAGCCATCCCTCAGCTCTCACCTCATCCCATCCATGGCCTAGGTTGTCCTTCTGTCTCTGAGGGCAGCCCTGACATGCCGCAGTGTTACACCCTAAACCCTTACATCAGTCTTCTTGGCCCTCCCTTCCTTCCCTCCAAAGTCTGCTGAGAACAAGGCTTCTTCCTGAAAATGACCACATGGGGCCATGGTAGGACAAGGGGGCAGTTGGCCAGGTATGATGCAGCAGATCCAGAATGCCAGGACTGGCAGAGACTCGAGGAGGATGGAGAAGAAGGAAGAAGGGAGCTGGGTGTCCAAGATCAGCAGCAGTAACATTATCACAGACTCATTCACACAGCTCCCTATGCCCTTCTTCTCTGACTTCACTAAAAGCCCACCCCAGCCTTTTGACACAGCCTTGGGGTGCATTCAAGTCCCTGCCAAATCCATGAACTTTGTCAAGCACAGGGCTGGACACTGTGCTTGGGCTTAGGGCTACCAGGGCGTCTCAGCAGTCAAGGAGATCCCAGGTTCTCCCCGGAGATTAAAAAGAAAATAAAGACATGCCCACACAGGGCTATGAAAGTTGTCATGCGTCTCTTTCATTTTAAATGTTTAGATTAATTTAGAATAAATTAACACTTTGAACACTATAAAAAATACAATGAATATATATGTGGTGCTTGTTTCACTAAGTTAGCAAGAGTCATAAAAGCATCAATTTTTTAGCAAACTACAGATATTTTTAGCCTTGTAAAAGAGTACATTTTAAATCATATTTTTTTTTTGTAAAATGTCCAGTATTGTCAGTGAATGACTATTGATACAACCTCATTAAAAGAGAGTGGCTACAGGCCATGCCTGAGGCCTAGGCTCCTGGAGGCTTCCCACACTGTGTCCCTTTCCCCCATCACATCCCAGACCTGAACACTGTAGACACCCACCATCCTATGTATTTTAGAAGGACAGAGCTCCCCTTTGCCTAGTTCCTCCCAGCACCTCATTGGGCCATCACCATCCTTTGTTTGCCTGGACAGCGGTATGCATTTGCAAAGTGAACAAGCACCTGGGCCCTGCCCACCCCTACCCCCCCCCTCTATCAGCTGGCTGGGCCCATCCTGGCTGCCTTGCTCCACCTGCAGAACCAGCTGAGACCCTAGGCCATGGTGCAGGGCTGTGCCTGGCCTCCACAGCTCCAGATATCCTCCTTGTATCTGAAAAATTATTTACACTAGTGATGTGCGATGCCTTTTTAAGAGAACAGATGGCACCTCCAATTAGAATGCTTTAAAAGGAAACCCTAATGAGATTATAAAAGCCAACAAATTGACTTTTTCATACAGTACTTCCCTGGCACACAATAAATCAAATATATAATGAGGCTCAATAAAATAATAGGTTTATTTACACTTGTTTTGCCTAGCATTGTGCTGCCGGCCAGCCCGGCCTCTGGGTCCTCTTACCCAGTGCTGGCCCCTGCCAACCAGAGCCTGGAGCTGGACAATGCGTCCTTGAGCTGCTCTTGGCCAGACGTCTACAGGCAACTGGGACTCTGATTTGGCAATTTCTGGCCAGAGCCTAGAGTTCTGCTTCTGGGGGTTGAAAGAGCTCAGGGCTGTGTACAGGGTGTAGTGACATTCTTCCACACCCTGACATCCTGACAAGTTCTGCATTCACCTCCCCACTCTGGGTAAGATGTGGGGATTGTGGTGGGACATAGGGGCTGGAAAGGTGTGCCTAACTTAGAGCTAGCTGTACCAGTGTAAGAGAGAAAAGCTTGGGAGGTTTGAGTTTAATGAGCTGGACTCAGGACATGTGTGAGCAGTGGGCAGTGAAGGTCTACATTGTGCAGAGTGAAGGCTCTGGGATGCTCCTGTTTATACCAGGAATCAGCCCTGTTGCCTCAAGCACATCAGGTCAGGTGACAAAGAGATAAAAGGGAGATGTCATGTGAGAGGTTGGAGAAGGCACTGGTGACCCACTCCAGTACTCTTGCCTGGAAAATCCCATGGATGGAGGAGCCTGGTAGGCTGCAGTCCATGGGGTCACAAAGAGTCGGACGCGACTGAGCGACTTCACTTTCACTTTTTACTTTCATGCATTGGAGGAGGAAATGGCAACCCACTCCAGTGTTCTTGCCTGGAGGATCCCAGGGACGGAGGAGCCTGGTGGGCTGCCATCTATGGGGTCGCACAGAGTCAGACATGACTGATGCGACTTAGCAGCAGCAGCAGCATGTGAGAGGTAGAAGAGAGCGGTGCTATATAGCAATGAGCTCCACATCTGTCATTGCCCTACCTTCTCTCTAGGAGGCCTTCTTCAGGGGCTGGATGGGTTTATAGGGTGTGTATGCTGGAGTTGGAAGCTGGGGTCCCAGACTTTTACTTCCACTAATTTATCTGCAGAGGAAGGCTGGCAAGTAAGAAAGGGTCCATGAGAGTGGAGGGGAATGTTTTCAGGATGGAAGCTGTGAGAACCTGGATTTTGGAAATCATGGAGACTGGTCCTTAGTCTGGATATCCAGGAAGCAGAGATTGAGCCTAAGTGGCTTCTAAAGCAGTGCATGAAACAATGCTTGTCAGGTTCACAGGGACACACAGAGGAACCTCAGAAATCAGTACAGGGGTACCACAAAAGGAAGACTGGGACTCCAGTCAGCAGAAATGGAATCATTTCTGTTCATATCAACCCAGAGAGATCTGGGGAAAAATCAATTTACAAAAGGATGAGCTTTTTCTCAGTTCAAATCTATAAGCATTGATTGACCTCAGAACTTTGATCTAGAAGACACTTTCATTCTTCTTCTTTATCCAGCAAAGGTTATATATACTGCAAGGCCAGAATTAAGAAATTCTTCCCGGAGTTCAGTCATTTTTTTCTGCCCATCAAACTGCAAATATGTATGAAGTGTTTCCTCCGTGTTTTTCTACACTGAGGTGAGTGGAAGGAGCTTGGTCAGAGGAGGTGAAGGAAAGGGCCTTACTTGGAGCAATCTGGGCAACATTACCCAACACAGAAGAAAGTTCTAGCATAATTAGAGGTTAACCTGGAGCACTGACTTCTGAATGCAACAAGAATACTGAAAGGGAAAAGTATCCTTATTTTAGGGCTGCCACACTTAAGAGAGGAGGCGCAAGTTCTTGAAAGTGCTGTGCAGAGATAAAGGTGCTTCTGATCTCTGCATGATGGTGAATTATGAGGGAGAACATGGTGGGGAAATTCTCCCCTCCTCCACCCCTCCCCAGGGAACAAAGTTGCCCCCCTTGAATTTTGGCAGGATGACTGCCCCTCCCTCTACAGCCGAGAGTGGGAGAGTGGTGGGGCTGACGCACAGGCCCTAGCCCCTAGAATTTCTGCCCCAGGAATCCATGCTAGACTCTGGTCCTGTCATTTGGCAGAGGCATGGCTGTGCCATATAGGCACCTGGCACACAAGGACCTTCACTAGGTAACCAAAAAGACAAGTGAGGGATAACTGGACACTCTGCTGTACAGTAGAAACTCATACAACTTTGTAAAGCAACTATGCATGTGTGTGCTTGGTTGCTAAGTCAAGTCTAACTGTAGCCTGCCAGGCTCCTCTGACTATGGGATTTCCCAGGCAAGAATACTGGAGTGAATTGCCATTTCCTTCCCCAGGGGATCTTTCCAACCTAGGGATCAAACCCACATCTCCTGCACTGCCAGGTGGGTTCTTTACCACTGAGCCAATACTCCAGTATAAAGTTTAAAAAGGGGAAACACTGAGAGGCAGAGGAAGGCTTCTTGAGCCTGGCTGGGTGGAGAATAGTTTAGAGACCTTATGAGAAAAAAGCTGAAACAGGGGAAAATCAGCAGCTGGCAGACAAAGTGGGAAAGCAATGGTTGGGATCAATAGCTATTGCTAAATAGTAATTTTTGTTTAAAAGTGTTAACTTAAATTCTCTTTTCTACTTCTCCGTTGAATGTTCAGTAGAATCTACATCCATTGCGACAATAAGTTATCAGTGGCTATCTCTGGATATAGATAATATGGTTGCATTTATTTTCATATTTACTCTTTTCTGCTCAAATTTTCTCCAGTCAACATGACTAACCTTATAATCAGAAACTATAACAAAATGTCGTTTTATAAAACTCTATATTAAAAAAAAGAAAAATTTTACTAGACAATTAGTAAAATCATGAGAGTTCTGAGGGGAGCCTGGTCACAGAGATACAGGAAGCCTAGTGAAAAGAGGAAATATTCTCAGCTGTGAAGACCAAGTGTTCTTCTTGGAGGAGGTGACTGGAAGAGTTACCAGGAATTGTTCCAACATCTTGGTGCACCTTGATTTTGCACTCAAAGAACTCTCCATTTGACATTTGTAACCATCTGGTGGACAGAAATTGTCTTGCTTGGGTAGGAGGAAGGCCCTCTCATCTGGGAGGAGGGGACAAAGAAAGAACATAATCTTGACCAGTGCTACTGATAGGGGGGCCCTGCTTGCCCAGCAAGGAGCTGTTCATTTCAGCACCACAGCCAGCATTTCTGCTTTGTACCTTGCAATTGGAGAATGGTGTCTTAAGTCTTCCCTGCCCCAGACCCACCACTTGCACTATCAGACAATCAAACTCCCCAGCCCAGAGCCCCTACTATACACTTACTGGTGCATGCCACTTCTGGGGGGTCAAAATCCGCTCGGTAGTAGCCGGTCCGGCAGGTGCAGATGGGAGATGCCTCTGAAGGGGATCGGCTGTTGGAAGGGCAGTGAGAGCAGACCTCAGCTTCCTGGCTGGCCTTGAACATCCCTGCAGGGCAAGCTGGAAAATAAAGATGCCATCTTAGAATTAATGGAAAAGGGGCCACAGAGGCCTTTCCCTGGAACTGGAAAATAAACCATTCTGTCCTCTTAAAAAGGACACTGAGATACCCCATTGCTCAAAGTGAGCATTTCAGATAGAGGAAACCCCTTCTTAAAACTTCCAAGTCTTCAAACATCCTTAGTGAAATATATTTTCCCAGTACCAATGGCCTCTCTCACTTGAACAATATGAATAATGATTCTTCCCTTTCAGGTGTGTCGAGAGATTTAATTGAGAAAATGAATCTAATGTGTAGCTCAGTGTCTGAGGCATAAGTGCTCTATAAATGGTTATTCCCTCCCTCTTCCACCTGGTTAACAGTTGGGGCCTTACCCTGATCCACTCAGTGAAGGAATTTCACCGGTACTCAGATGGAACGATGCCCTGGTTGACAATGGGCTGGACCTATGGTTCTTAAATGTCACATTGCAACACACATGAGGGACACTGTGAGCTGTGTTAACACTTATTATGAATGATGATAAAGGGCTGAAATTCATGAGTGATTATTTAAGAAGAAATTAAAGTGATTTCAAGGTTACTGGCTTAACAACATCATTCTCCCTTAATTGCATTTTGAAATGCTTGGAGGTGGGGGTGGGGCAAAGAAGGATGGCTTTACAGGCAGTGCACCAGGGAATGTGTCATGCACTTGGTGTCATCTATCATGTACATGTCAGTGGGGAAGTTTGGGAATGCCTGGTACAACCCAATGCCCACTAGAGCTGTCCACAGATATAAGGCACTTATTCTCTTTTCTCCATAGGTCAGCCTGTGAAAAGCCATGCCCCTAAAAGTCTGGCTCCAGGCCATTCCTCAAGATTTTACCATGCTTCATCTCCAGAGACCTTTGACTCCAGACATCTGGTTCCTGCCTTGCTGATTCCTCAGAAAATTGGCCCTGCCTGTCTGCTTCCCTCAGGCCCCTCTCACTATCTCAGCTCCTGACTCTTCTGGTCCCCAAGAAACCTGCTCTGGCTTATCCTCCTTTGAGACCAGGCAAAACTAATTTCATGGTCAGCTGGCTTTCTTACATACTTCACTAACTCATTCAACAGACATTTAATATGATCCTGCTAAGAACTTGACCCAGGGAATTTTGAGAATAGAACCTGCCCTCAAGGAGTTCTTGATCCAATGTAGTCATACAACCACAATACTATGTGATCATTGCTGGGGGCTTCCCAGGTGGCACTAATGCTAAAGAACTTGCTTGCCAATGCAGGAGACATAAAAGATGTGTGCTCAATCCCTGGGTCAGGAAGATCCCCTGGAGTAGGAAATGGCAACCCAGTCCAGTATTCTTGTCTGGAGAATCCCATGGATGGAGGAGCCTGGCAGGCTACAGTCCATAGCGTTACAAAGAGTCAAACAAAACTGAAGCAACTCAGCGTGCACACATGTGAACATTGCCATAGTAGAAGCGCCACTACTAAGGTTTCTGCTTATACAAAGCTCATCTTCCCAAATAGACTGTTCCCTCCTGGAAAGTGCAGAGTATTTTTTAACAGTAGCAGTAGCCACCATCTGTTAACATTCTTGTTAAGTGCTTACATGCGTTTCTCTATGGGATAGCTATTATTAGCTCCATTTTGTTAATAAGGAAATTGGGACACTGAAAGGTTAAAAAAAGTTGCCTAGAATCACACAGTGGGAGAAGTAATAGCAATGATATACATATAAACTATTTGGAAAATACGCATATCTCTTCTACCAAGACAAGAAAGAACTGTTTCCTATGCTGGTAAGTTCTCTCACTCCCTCATTTGAAGGGAACTAAAGGGTTTTGGTCACTCTGGAAGTGACTGGAGCAGAAGCTCACCTTGAATGGGAGGAAATTTTTGTCATGGAATGTTCTGGAATGGCATAACTCAAGTGTGTTCCAAGGAGTCCATGTCCTTTGGGTTGTTAACACCTGCTACTCACAAAAGGGGTCTGCGGTCAGACATTTTGAATCTGTGGATTTAAAAAGGTCATCTCATTTTTTAGCAAGAATTTTTCAGAACTTCCAAAAATGGGATATAGAATGCTGTATTTTCTCACCAAGAAACCCTATTTTGAAGCACATCTCCTGGGATTCAAGTTCCATGGAACACACTGGGGTAAACACTGTCTAGATGCTTCAGTAAACTTATCTTAAAGATTTCTGTTGTAACTCATGTAAAAATGGGCCACTCACTACACATCTCAGCACATTTAAAAGAAACTTCTGGGTAGAAAGCAAAAAGAAAAAAAACAAAAACTTAAATCTCTACTAAAGGCTTAATAAATAAAACACCAAAGGAAAACTGAACGGTATACCCAAAGTGTCCTAGAATTTGACTTGCAGATTTATCCTTTCAGGCCCACACAGTAAAGTCTCTCCCTCTCTTTCCTCCTCTCTCCCTTTCTTCTTTCCATTTCTCTTTCTTCTCACCCGTGAGAAGCACTTGGCCTTTTCTACCGTGGATCACCCAGCATTGCTGCCTCATTCAGTTCTGGAGGTGGAGAACACATAAATCCCAGGCCTGTGCTGCCCAAACTCAGCAGAAGCTCTTTGCCTGGAAAGTAGAGGAGGGGAACATGGTGACTCATGCATTCACTGGAGCCCTGCCACATGTAATTTTCCTAATGTATCAGTCCAAGGGAAACAAGGTGTTCTCACTTTCTTTCCAGCATTTAAAAGCCTTCTTTCTTTATATTTAATACACTAACAGCATAAACAGCCATCCTGATGTCCACGAGTAGCAAGGGAGTTAGAAAGTGTCTTCTTCTGAGATCTCTGCTGAAGGAAGGCAGAACCAGAATGAGGTGACTCCAGAACAAGGTGATTCCACAGAGCGGGGCAATGACAGAGAAGGAGCCAAGCTGAATTTCAAAAGAGAGACGTTCAGAGAAGGGCTGGGGTGAAAGGCCTTGGGCAGGGGCAAGACTCCATCCCCTCTTGGCAACAGTCCTGGGTCCGATTCCTAGCTCAGCTGGATACTACCTGGGTGACCACTAGCAATGTCATCCTCATCTTGCTTATCTGTATAAAGAATCCATAAAAAAGAAATTTAACACTTCTCACAAAAACTCCCACAGGTCATTAGAATTTATTAAACTCAAATATGAAAATTTACCTAGGCTCAGTAAGAGTTAAAACAGTGCTAATTCTTCTTTACCTTCATTTTTCCAGTTCCTTTTAAAAACAAGTTTTCTTTTAAGATTGATAAGCTTAGAGTCCCAAAGTGGGCAAATCAATCCTGGGACCAAATGGAAAAATGTGTTTCTTCACAGATTATTTCTGTTTTGTATAATGGGAGAATCATTATATCCGCAACATATATCTTACTGATAATCACAAAATAGATGAATCTCATTAATATTTAGATTTCATAAGTTAATATTGTTTTGAAATCTATGTCTAGGCATTCCCTAATTTATAAAGAAGCAGTATTCCTAGGTTCACTTATTGAACATTTAGACTAACTTGTCAGCATACTTGGGCTATATTTGCTCATAGAGTTAATGCTTTAAATAATGCTTAGAGTGCCAGGCTAGTCCACAAAGCCTTTTTTAACTCATCACTTGTATCAGACATCACTGAAAAGAAATAGAAGTTAATAAGATTGTTACTTTACTAGAAATTTAACATAGAGAAATAAATAAGAAATTTGTGCTATCCCTTGAGGAAAAGCAGCTTTAATTAGAGGTGATACATGGAGCTGCTGTTAGAATCTAACAAAAAATTTAGACCAAGAGAAGCAAAAGCAATAGCCTCAGCCCAGAGAAGTCACCTGAGTATATAAAGTGGTTGTGAGCGACACAGTGGAGAATGGTAGGGGCTCTGGCAGCCACACACACCTGCCTGAAGTTTCAAAAAAATAATAATTAAATGCTGTGATCAGCTAATCAAGCACATATCCAAAATTGTCAAGCAATTTTGAAGTTGATAACACAATTACTTGCTTTAATATCATGTCAAAACTCAGGAGTTGCCTTTCTCTAGATTAAAATTATGGTCAGCACTATCCCTATAGCCATGAACCTCTCATTCAACTAAATTTTACAGAAGATCTAGGTGAGCAGAGCCCAGAGGGTAGGGGACAGACTCTGGGAAGTGCCCTTCCTTGGGGGGTGAGAGAGGAGGCAGACAATGGAATGCTGGCTTATTCCCACACAACACCATCAGTGTGTGTGCACAAGCTTGGGGGTGGGGGGACCGGTCAGGCAGGAAGTGCCTGACTTGGAGGATCCCCCACTATGAGATGAGGACCAGAAGAAGCATTTTCCTGTGGCGACTAAGGGGTGAAATTCAAGAGACGCTAAAACAAAACTCAAGGGAAGAGATGGAAGAACAGGAGAGGTAGGAAGGGAAATTAGGTCAGAGAGTGCCGAGGCCTATCTGCACCGGAAGCATTTCACCACTATTCCGGGAGGTGTGTGGGAAAGGGAGAGCTGCAGGGCCTTGCTGTGTATTCCGACTAGACCTCTGTCCAAGGGACACCTGTGACTTGGAGGGCTGTACATTTCTGACACTAGCACAGCCCAGATTGCTTTGTTTCCTTAAGAAAAAGGGGATTGACTTCCATTGACTTCATTGCAGAGGATCACCGTTCAGACAGGCAAATGGAGCTTTTAAGTGTTACCCCCTCCCCCGCGAGGCACACACATCTTTCCTCGCCCCTGACTCTGGCAGAGAGCAACAGATAAGACATGAAAACCAGGTCCCTAAGCATGTGTGTATTTTCCATCCCCCAAGCAAAATACGCAGCATTTCCCTCCCCCTTCAAGCAACAAGGGAGTGGTACACGTGACCTCTAGCTGATATCCAGAAGGGCACCTTGAAACACCCACCCAACTTCTCAGAGCCTCAGGATGTAAGGAATCATCTAGAGCTTACAATGCTCTCGAGAACCCCCTCCCCTCCCCTCCCTGCACGCAGCCTCCCAGTGACACTAAATCCATCACCAACAGTACTATTACTTTATAAAGAAACAGATTAAGTGTCTCATAAACAGTGCAGTGATTGAGATAATGGAAAGCGCCTCTCGTCCCCATCTGCAGCATCAGGTTATGAAGCATTTCCAAGCAGCCAGGAAGAGGAAATTAATAGAAGCAAGAGGGAATAACCACTTTTATGCAATTTCCTCAGGAGATAGTGGACCATCTAATCTTTATTGGAGCCCTTTAACCTGTCACTCAGCACTCACCAGAGCCTCTTTAGCTCTCACAATTTTTCTTGATATCCAAGAGAGATAAAATGAAAACCTCATAACATTATTTTATAATTTTTTTACTTGGAGGGTGCACATTGCCTCTGCCCCTCCCCCTCTACTGAGGCCTCACGAAATATTTTTATGCAGCAGGAATGTGGGAGAGCTTAACTATTCCCGGTGCATGGTCCAGGGGGTCACAGCTTCTCTGCAGAAAGGAAATCTCTCCTTGCATTTTAAATGCGATGCTTCCCTCCACCTCAGCCTTCTGTCCTTGGTTTTTCTTTTTAATAATCTGATTACTTCTCCTGATCTAATTTTTTTTTCCCCAAATGAGTTTGCAAAGGTTCATGCCAATGAATATTCATCCCCTGTTTAAGAACCGGGTGCCTTTTTCTCAAGGCAGGTGCAGCTCAGCAGCTGGCTGGGGAGGTGTGCCTGCCTCTCGGGTTGACGGTGAGAGGGGTGAGGCGCGTGCTCCTAGTGAGGAAGAAAGAGGTTCACAGCCCTGAGCTCACTGCCTCTCAACTTCCCCTTCCGTTTTTTTTTTTTAAATAAATTTATTTATTTTAGTTGGGGGCTAATTACTTTACAATATTGTAGTGGTTTTTGCCATACATTGACATGAATCAGCCATGGGTTTACATGTGTTCCCCATCCTGAACCCCCCTCCCACCTCCCTCCCCATCCCATCCCTCTGGGTCACCCCACTGCCCCAGCCCTGAGCATTTGTCTCATGCATCGAACATGGAATGGTGTTCTGTTTCACATATGATAATATACATGTTTCAACTTCCCCTTTCGTCTCCAAACTGCTTCTGCTCCAGAGGAGCCCGCTAGGGTGGGCAGTGGCTGAGACACACCTCCGCAGCCCCCGGGATGGGCGTGGTGGGCGGGACAGGGGGCGGGGACAAGCCCTTTCTGCAGGGCTTGCGCACAGCTCTGCAAGGCTCTACTCAAGTCTTGTGGCCTCAGGTGAGCCCGGTTTGTAGATTCAGGCCTGCGGCCCAATGCCTCCCTCATCTTCACTTCATGGGGGCTGACCCCAGGGGTTCTTGACTCTGGACCTCCGGGCGTGAAGCTCTGGGAAAGGAGGTGTGCTGGGTTCCTTGTCTATGTCATCAGCAGTCTGTGCGCTTCCCAGACATGGGTCTCCCTGAGCAATCTCAGAACATCCCAGTGGGACCCAGGCCTTGTGAAACCCCCACTTTCCCTTATAGTGAGGGCAATGTGTTGAGAAAACCAATAGCAGAGAAGTGGTTTCCAGGCATCCACCCAGAGGATCATCCAACTATTGCACTAGAAGGAAAGCTCTCTGAAGGCTGATGCTAGGTGTTGCCCTCTTTGCATTTTCCTCTCCCTGGTCCTGAGCACAGGCCTTCCACGTAGACACATGCATTGGCTGCCTGGAGGTGGTGGCACACACACAGGCCTTGAAGGATGGGCAAAAGTTGATGCAGAAATGGGAGGGCGAGGCAAAGGGAAAAGAGTGCTCCAAGCCTCAGAGAGAACAGGAACAGCACTTGCCTGGGGAACCTAGAGTGAGAGGGAACCTGGCAGCAGAGGCTGCCCGGCACACACAGCATTCATGGGGCCACAGCAGGAAGTGGGCTGGGGCACTCAGGTGTGTCAACCTGCATACATGGGGCCAAATGGGTCTCCAGTCCCTGCCTTCATGGGCCCAGTGCCAGCAGTAATAGCCTGTGCAGAGGGAACACTTAGCTGTGTCATACACTCGTATCACTCTTAGTGACACTTGCTGAAATTGATGAATGCTGCAGGCACCATGACATAGACGAGACTGTAACTTCCAGTGCTATTAAGCTGCTCAGGCAGTAGCAGCAGCAAGCCTAGAACACATCAATCAGCAGGGAAGTTGTTAAAGATGTGGGGTCAGGGTCAGGGGCGCTTAGCCTTGGTGAAATGGGGAGATCACTGGTCAGAACTGAAGGATGACAAACAGAAGAGCAGTGTCCCAAGGGGGAGGGGCAGGCACTTAGATCCTTGTCACTGATGGCGCCTCTTCCTAGGGAACAGCCGGGCACAGCACAGCCAAGACCAGGTTTGGGGAGGGAGACTGGACTGGGCATCAGAGCCTCTCAGCAGGGAATTCAGGGCTGCATCCTGCAATCCTGGCCCAAGTTAGTGTGTTTGGGTAGTGGGATAGTGTAGAGCAAACCCAGGGGTTTTCTATGACCTGGGCCAGCGATTCTCAACCTGTGGTCTCTAGACCAGCACCACCAGCAGCAGCACCTGGAAACTTGTAGAAATTCAGAATCCAAGACCCCACTCCAAACCTACTGAACCAGAAATGCTGGGGTGGGCCCAGTGATCTGAGTGTTCGAAAGCCCTCCAGGGGATTCTGACACAGCTCCAGTGTGAGAACTGCTGCTCTAGGATCTCCAGGTAGAGTAGAAACATCTTGGCCTTGGGGTCTGTGAAAACTGCCACTCTCTGGTTATGTGATCTTATGCAAGTTACTTAACCCTCAACCTCAGCCCCCAAACCTGTATACAGCGACACTAGAGTAACTTCCTTCTTACAGTTTTGTGATGATCAGTATAATATATGCAAACATACTGGAATGTAGCATCTCCTCAATAAATAGCAGCTAGATGTTTTCTGCAAGGAGCCAGACTGAATGTTTTCAACTGTCATTCATTTTAAAGTATTTAAATTGGCCACTTAATATGAACTTGGAGCCATGCTAGGCACTAAGATCTACCAGTGGATGAAACACAAAAAGAGCCCTCTGCCATGAAGCTGACTTCCTAATGGAGGAAGACAGACTCTAAACTGGAAATTCCAACAGAGGGAACCAGTGTAGGAGGCCAGATCAGGCACTAACTGAGTCTGGCAGGGTCTCAGACAACTAACACCTAAGTAAAGACATGAAGAATCAATAGAAGCTGTATAGGTTGGCAGAGGTAAAGTGGGTTAGTGAGGGGAGACAGAACACTCTCCATGTGGAGAAAGCAGCATGTGCAAAGGCCCTGGAGAAAAAAATATGACTCAGTCCATAAATCAAGAGCAGTGTTTCTATGATCCATTGTTGTATGTGGAGTGGGCAGGGGTCAGTTGATGAGGAGGCTGAGTCTCATGTCAGCCCCTAGACTTGACCCTTAGGTCATGGGCCACTGTTGAGTTTAACACAGGGGAAAAAACACAATTAGATTTTTTGTGTCTGAAAGGTCACACTGGCTGCTGGGAAGAGAATGGGTCAAAGGAGTGGGGACAGTTAAAGAGAGTCACAAAAGCCCAGAAAGAGTGATAATCACTGGGGTGGTGGGAACAGAGTCATTAGAAGAGGTGGAGCTGGCGATTAACTGGGGCTCCCTCATTCATCAACGGTATGCACGGAGTCCCCACTGGATGTCAGGCACTGGGCTAAGTGACCTGTTGATGGCTTGTACCCCTACTTTCCTACCAATGCCAGAAAGCCTGCCCTCCACACTTCATCTTCTTGGGCCAGGCATTTTCCTCTTCCTGGAGTTCTCTTTTAAAAACCCTACACCCTGGCATTGGGTTCACTTTCCCTATGACTTTGAGGGGGTTGAGAGTGACATTAGGAAAGGGAAGAATGGGGAAGGTGGGGTAGGGGCTCCTCCTGGAGCTGGCTGGGTCTGCTCCCCACCACCAGCCAGAAAAACAGGGCCCTCACCCTGAGGAGGATGCTTCACTCAGGAATCTTTCAGGACCTTGGACAGGGAGGGAGGGGGCCTCTAGCTGGAGACCCAGCACCCAGCCACTCTATGTCACTGGACCCTGAAGGTTGTGTTGCTACCTGAGTGCCTTCCCAACAGGCCACCTGGACAGCCAGTAGCTGCTGGGAGCCCCATGGAACTGCTTCTTTAGCTTTAGCCTGACAGAGCCCTTTCCCTTTTATAAGCTTGACTCATTTGAGGGGTATTTCCTGTGTGCCCTGAGTTAGATCTAAGAGAGTCACTTTCTTTACACTGGGAGAGGAGAGGGCTGTTATTGAGGAGTGAGGGAAGACATGCAGGGAATCAGATGCAGAAGGGGGCCTGGAGGAGCTCTCGATCCATAAGTAGCAGATGGCCAGTGAAGATGGAATTCTTCAGATGTGGGGCTCCAGGGGCAGAGCAAGGCCTCCTGGAGAAAAGCTAATGTCACAGCCAGGTGGTGAAGGAGGTGGGTGAGCACTTGCTGGGGGTACAGCAGGGTAAGGAGTAGTCTGTCCTTGAGCAGAGAGCAGAAGCATGCTGCCAGCAGCAGGACAGATTCCTTGAAGGGAATATGGCCTACCCATTTCCCTCCCCACCACCGAGATGCTCCTCAGGGTCCCTGGAACTCGACAAAGCAGAAATGAGGGTCAGATCACTTCAGATCTTCCAATGGGCCTCTCCTGATCAGGCCCTCTGGGCCACAGGGCTGCCAGGCCTAGGCTCCCACTGCTGTGTCAGGGGAGGGGATGGGCAGGGAATCCCCAGATGCCCCATCTCCAGGCCCTGTCCCCACCCACATCAGAGCCTGCCTGCCAATGCTCTGAAAGCACTGTCAATCTGGTTTCTCTGGGCAGCAGGCGAGGGGGACATATGCTTGCAGTCAGGTGGCTTCCCACATTTTCGAACTGAAGTGTTTATTTTACCCTTTGAGAAAAGCCTTATATTTAAGTATTCCCCTGACACAGACCTTGATGGATTCCCTTAAAAAATAATTTATAACAAAGTGTTTAAGATAAACGAAAGTGACTTCTTACTGCATTTCCCAAGGCTGGACAATGACGAGAAACCACCCTCGCTCTTCCTGTGGCTGGGGCAGGGCTGGCCACCTGCATGCACACAGACAGCTGGGCCTGATGAGTCATCACACCCAGAAAAAATATCACTGTCCCCTGCTCTCTCTGTTTCTCACAGTGACAATGTAGGAAAAGAGAGAGAAAAAACAAACAAACAAACAAACATGTTTAGATGCATCACACAAATTGCATTTCCTCTCCAAAACCTGACAAGGCAAATAGCACTCGTCTCTTAGGCAAGGTTATTGTTTCTCCTTTTCCAAGCTTCCTCCTTCCAGGGTTTTGGTGAGTCCACAAATCACATGCAGTCAGGGTGGAAAAAGACCTTAGAAACACCCTAGAAGAGTATAGCTATGATCACCACCTCTCATGCTGTCCATGGCAGACATCACTAATCAATCATGGCACTCATTCCCACTCAACCCAGATCAGAGCTCAGAATCTTTAACTCAATGTCCCCCTGGGCAGCTGCTACCCACGGATCAGAGTTGGCCCATCCCAGATCTATGATGGAGAAACCAAGGCCCGGAGAAGGCAAGGGATAACTTGGTCAGAGATGCACAATCAATCAGGGAACCAGAACAAGCCTCAGAGTCTGCTCCACCAGCCTCATCAGGATGAGCCCGCTGCAGCCCTGGGGGAGTTTACCCCATCCCTGCCTCCACCTGCCTTGACTCCTTCTCCTTTTTGTCTTTGAGGTCAGCCCCACTGCACAGCCTCCTCTCCAGCTGGGATGCCAGGGAACCTAATTATTCTCTCTGTGTGCATCCGGGGAAGAGTTGCATTATGTTTAAGTAAGTGTAGCTAAGAGGTGCCGCATCTCATGAGAAGGTCAAGTGCTGCATATGTATAATATAAGATTAAGATTTTCCCCTTCTGCAGTGTACTTGATAAAATAATTTTGCTGTGACCTTTACAGAAATTCAGGAGTAGCAATGGGCACAGTGGAATTTCCAGCTTCTCCCTTGGTCACAAAGTCATAAACACCATCAATCTATAACACTATTACACACCATTCAAATGGGACAAGTGAGCAAAGGAAATGATTTTTATTTTATTTTTTGATTATGACAGAACAAAAGCATTGGAGGCTGAAATTCTCAAGCTGGATTACCGGAGCCGTGTTGATAGATAAAGGACATGAATCCTTTCCTCACGCTGCCCTGGCCTAGCCTGGTGGCACAAAGAGTGTGGCAGGGGCCTCCTGCAGAATGTCAGAGGAAAGGGGCCTGTCCAAGGTCACAGAGGAATCAGTAGGGCCTGACCAGCTCTGCCCTGCCCTTGTCAAGAGGGCGTGGGGGACTGGTCTCAGCTCCTAAACTGCAGTGACAGTGGGTGCACCACTCTGCAAGTCCGGGAGTCAACTCTAACAAAAAGGGAAAGAGCTGTGAGTAATAATCAGTATTGAAATAATAAGGTTATATGCATCCCAAAAGATTCTCCAAGTAGGATTGAACATGACATTTATCCAAAAGGCTGAAGGCAGACAAAGTTGGCAGAATATTTTGGTCTGACCCATGACTTTCGCTCGAGAACCTCACCAAATATGAGCAGGGAAACAGGGCTCACAGATTCTGGAATAGGGAGGACACCCTCCTTCTGTGCAGCTGAGCAGAGCCATCGGAGGCGCTGGACCCCTGGAGGCTGTGTGAATGGCCCAGCAGCTGCTATAACTCAGAGCAGCTGAAGAAGGGCTCCTGCTGTGGGAAGGGCAGAAGAGGGGTGAAGAGCTGTATTCTCTCCGGTGACCATTTATTCCCAGGTGCTGAGAAGTCATTTCCAGCATGCTCTGCATCCTCCCTATCTGCAGTTCCTGGATGTAATGATACTGGAGCATCACCAGCTACCTTCAGGTCTGTCAATTACATATGATTAAGGGGGAAGCTTGCAGTAAAGATCAGAGGTGTGAGGGTGGCACTTAGCACTTAGCTCTCAGTGCCCACCTAGGGGAGACCAAAAGAGCTGTCCTTCTGAAGGCACCACATGAGGGAGGGCTTGGGAAGGAGCAACAGGTACAGTTGCCCAGGGAGGACCATGAGGTAGGAGTGGGGAGAGCTGGGCAGGTCCTTCTGAGCAGCCAGTGAGAGCATGTTCCCAAAGGAAACAAGTCCCGGGCTGACAGGTTCATAGGAGCCTAACTGGACAGGAGATCACTACCTGAACCCTCCACTGCAGAGGAAGGGGCCTGCTCTTCCTTGCCTACCCTCTCCCTGCAGCAGAGGCCTCATATTAAACGAGAGACCAGCCTTTCTTGCAGAGCACAGTCGGGGGGTGATGCTGAGCGCTCTCCTCCCACCCTGTGCAACCTTCTAAGGCAAGGTTTGTGGGTGTTAAATTGACCTCCATTGGCTAAAACTGGTTACAAAGTTGTGACAATATTAATAAAAATAACATAATTAATAACAACAACTATCAGCGTTTAAATAGCACATTTATCAAGGGCCAGGCCTCAGGTGCTCAGCATGACTTCATTTCATACTCATAACAGTCCTAAGAGACATAAGCTACAATTATTCCTATTTTGCACATCAGGAAACTGAGACTCAACACAGTCAGCAGCTTGTCCAAGGCCCCAAGTCAGTGATGGAGACAGGAACCAAACACAGGCTACCTGACTCCAGAGACTTGAGAGCTCATTGGTAGGAATGTTTTAAAATCAGGTAAATTTCCTTGCAACCAATAAAAAACCAGTGTATATCACGTTAAATATAAATTATGGCAATGTGACTTCCTGGGGAAGGGGTGCCAGCTTCTGAGTTATAGACACTACTACTCCAAAGTCATAGGAAATAAGTTCTTTTTTTTTTTTTTTTTTGAGCCTTGGTTTCTTCATCTGTAAAAATGGAATTAATCGGCCCTATCTCATAGAGTTGTTTTGATCATTAAATGAGATAATGAATATAAAATGTTTGGTGCAGTACCTAGCATATGATAACTACTCAGTTAAAACTAGCTGTTAATATTATTCTGTTATAAAATTATTATTGTTTACTATAAGTAGTGTGGGCCTCCCAGGTGGCTCAGTGGTGACATCGGAGATGTATGGGTTCAATTCCTGGCTCGGGAAGATCCCCTGGAGGAGGAAATGGGTACCCATTCTAGTATCCTTGCCTGGAAAATCCCATGGACAGAGGAGCCTGGCAGGCTACAGTCCATGGGGACATGACTGAGCCCCTAGCACCATAAGTAGTGTGTCATAAGTAGTGTGCTGATGTTACACTTTCAAAAATTCAACATTTGTCCCACTCCATGGAACATTCCCATCAAAGTTTAATAATCCATAGCCCTTGGCTTGAATTGCTAAGATTTAGGAATGTAAACAGAAGCATATGTAACTTCTGGGAAGTGATTGTCAAGAGAGAAAGTTAGCTGGAAAGTAGACATGATGGCTGAACTCAGGCAGCCATCTTGGGCTATGAGGATTTCAGAGCAACAACTCTGAATATCCCTGGGTCTCTAATACCAGGCTACAGAGTACCCTACCAGCCTGGATATATTTTACATGACAGAAAACAAATCTATATATTTTAAAAAGAATAATCTTACATATTGTTTCTTTCTCATCAACAACTGGAATCCTAACACATCATTTCCTTTCAATTAAATTTTGTAAGGAGGATGGTATCATTCCCATTTCACTGGTAATGACATTCAGGATCAGAGAGGTAGAACAACTTGCCTGGTATTTCACAGCTAGTCTGTAGAAGAGGCAGAATTCAAAACCAGATCTGCTTGGTTTCAAAGCTGATACCCTTCCCAGTTATTGGGTCAGCCAAAAAGTTTATTTGAGTTTTTCAATAAGACTTGAGAATGACATATTCAAATGCACTTAAGTTCTGATGAGAGGCTTGGGAAACGGATAAGATGTATTGCTTGTCTGCTCAATGAAGGCTTCTTGCCCTACTTTCCCTGCTTCCAAAGGGAGGAGGGAAAACCATCTATGGTCCATGTCATATGCTAGCTCTGATCCTTCTGAGCTCCTGCCTGCCTTCATTCCTGACCAGATGTAAAAATGTGATGTATGGATGTGGTTGCTGGGCATTCTGCAGAGGCCTGCTCTGAAAGGCAGATTCATCCTTTCTGTGGCTTCTGATAGGCAGAGGAAATGGGCAGTGTCAATGGTAAGACTGGCTGATTTTCCAGAGGACAGTAGATGAGCAACCCAGCAGCAGGTAGTGGGTGGTAAGTATTCACGGGTACTACCTACTCCCACCTCTAGTAGGCGCCAGCTTCCTAAAACATAAGATGTTTACTATGGACATGACATGTGGGTACCTAGAATTATTATTGTTTATTATACCCCAGTCCAAATATGCCAAAGGAGGCTATCACATTTATGCCCACTTCCTGAGTAACTTCAGGATGGGACAGTGGTACAGAAGTAGCCAGCCTGCTGTCCACCAGCATCGGGGGCATAGAACAGTGAGTGCCAAGGAAATGGCACGCATTGAAATCTGGATTTCACCATCATCAGACTAATAATCATTATAATCCTATGAAACTTCATTACTGAATTCCCCCTTTACCATTTCTACACATAACATTCATTTGTTAATAACCAAGGTAAAGGTCCATAAAACAATATTGCTCCCATGTAACATGTCTTTCTTCTTGCTCTCAATAAGACTCCAGAATTTCATCAGAGGAATGCAAGTGCTTCCCTAAGATGTGTCAATTATTTCAAGATGACAGGTATTCGATTCCCAAATTCATCAGTAGGGGCTGAGAATGTATTGGTTCATCAAGCAGAGCACATTTCTGGAAGCGCTCTCACCATTTGGGAATCAAATAATTGCAATACCAACACCTTGACTTTCTAATGCATTTTTTCAAGCTAAAGGGTTTCAACACATTACCCCACAAACCCATTCTCAGATTCATCTTCTTTGTAGGCTTCTGAAATAGTGAAGGCACTAGTTTTATTTCTTCCATTTTGCAGAGGAAGAAATTCAGATTCTCAACTCAGAAGCCGAGTGACTTACATAAACAAAGTATATTGGAGACAGAGGAGAGATAGCAGATCTTTCACTCTGGGGCTCCAATCACTTGACTACACAGCTTTAGAAACATCACTCCTTGGGTCCAGGCCCTTAGCCAGATGCTGGATATACAGCATGCAGTAAGTCAGAGCTCCCATTCTCAAGGAACATAAGCATAATGAAAGATGCTGACAGTAATGACAAAGTAACATGATTAATGGGAAAAGAGAGGTGTGTATAGAAGTGGGAAGAAAAGAGACAGTTCCCTCTCATATTAGTTGGGAGAGAGGACAGGTCTTTTGGAGATGACAGTTTTGAAGCATGAAAAGGAGTTTACTAGGTAGATAAAATGAAATAAGGCATTCAAACAAAGAAAATGGCATATGCAAAGGCATGGTGATTGGGAAAGAGTCAAGCATATTTAGTCCCTTGTTGGTGCCCTTTGAGAAGACTTTATCTTCACAGGAAGAGATATCAGCTGTTCCAAATGGGCTGAAATTAGTCTTGGAACAGGTCAGAATGTTGTATTGAGTCTTGAAATAAATAAGAATCATGGATGTTTCAGGAACACACATCTCCATCCCCCATTGCTGACGCTCTCCTGACGAGTGTCTGCCTCACTCTCTCATACAGTCCTTCTCGCCCGCCTCCTTCTGACCTCCCAGAGCTAATCAAAGAAACTTTTGGACTTGGCTGGTTCTGGATAGTAGGGTATGGGTGTTGCAGCTCTGGATGGGGCTGCCCAGACTTCTTAACCCTGAGATAAGCACCTTTCTAATGTCCTGAACACACCTGAATGCGTTCTCTGGGATACATTCATCTTTTGCCCAGAGCAGAATGACACAAGTGCAAAAGGGCCCTTCTGTAGAAAGAGAGTGAGAAGGTGCCATGGACTGAATGTTTGTCCCCCACCCTCCCCGACAAGGGTTTCCCTGGTGGCTCAGATGGTAAAGAATATGCTTGCAATGCGGACGACCCCGGTTCGATCCCTGCATCCGGAAGATTCCCTGGAGAAGGGAATGGCTACCCACTCCAGTATTCTTGCCTGGAAAATCCCATGGACAGAGGAGCCTGTCACAGGTCTTCAGCCAATGGGGTCGCAAAGAGTCAGACACGACTGAGCAACTCTGTCTGTCTCCCCGACAAATCCATACACTGAAGGCCCAACCCCTAGTGTGATAGGTATTTGGAAGCAGTGCCTTTGGGAAGTAATGGGGGTTGGACCAGGTCATGAGAGTGGGCCCCCCATGATGTCTCTCTCTCTGTTTCTCTCTCTCTTCCCCAACCACCCCCTTTCCAGGTAACAAAGAGCATGTGAGGACTTAACTGGAAAACAACACACTGTCCAGGAAACGGAACTTCCCTGGACACCGAATCTTCTAGTACCTTGATCTTTGATTTCCCAACCTCCAGACTTGTGAGAAATACATGTGTGTTATTTAGACCCCTCAGTCTGTGGAATTTTGTTACAGCAGTCCCCGCTCAGATGGTAGAATGAGTCTCCCTTTTCGCCAAGGCCCTGGCCTTCCCTCCAGGCGCAGGCTGATTCCTGTCTCCTGCGGAGGCCTCCTCTCTGCTCCAAATCAGGCTATACTTCCATCCTACCCAGACAAGGCCCAGTGTGGATTTATGATTTAATTTGTGTGTATGGCACTAAGAAATGATTTCTGGGCTGGTCACTTAAGAAATGATTAAAGACCATCATTTCAAAGCCGCAGCACTCCCTGGGGGAAGGGAAGCAGAGCGTGAGTCAGAAGGAGGTGTCAGCAGAGCACCGGTTAGATGGACGTGTGACAGGGGAGACCAGTTGCCTGGGGGAGAGGAGGCAGGAGGGCAGGGCCTGGATGCCTCATTTCTGTGGTTGGGAGGGGTGTGCCTGCCAGAGCCCTGGCCACACCCCAAGACGGGGTGAGCAGGGTCTCCCACCACACATTCATGATGCTATCTTTGTCCAGGTCAGCAGGTACCATCTGAGGCAAATGTGGGCAAAGCCTGGCCCAGACTCCCTTCCTCGGCATCTTTACAACCTCATAAACCTGGGCCTGAAGGTGGCAGAGTGTGAAGGCAGAAAACAACTCATAAAGGCCTCCACCCTCCAGAAGCTCTTCGTGCACTGACATAGACCGGAAACCTGCATGCGGCAGCTCTAAATCACCCCGCCATCTCTTCCCCGCGGACAGCCAAACGTCACACTGTGCCAATTTATGAGGTGTGGCTGTAAAGTTCTGAGACTAGCTAATAAGCTTGGGAAGATGCACTCGGCTCCCCTCGAGGAATTCCTCAAAGTCAGGGATGTTCTCAGCACCTCCTGTGTTAATCAACCCACTCGGGCACAGGAAAACCCAGCTGAGCCCTGGCTCCACCTGCTCAGGGCTGCACATTCAACACGTGGCCCAGGTGTCACCAGAGGAGGCCATGGGTCAGCAAAATTCACCCTAAGAGCTGACTCCGAACACCAGGGTTCCAGAACCAGTTCCTAAATCCTTGCTGCCTGTGAGGCCATGGGTGAGACCCGCTGTTACCTCTTTGAGCCACAGTGGGCTCATCTGTAAAATGGGATGGGTGGGGAGTAAGACCAGCTCTGCACCTTCACTGTTGATTGGGGTGGTGAACACATAAGACTTGATTTTCACATGAATTACACCTCCCACAGCTGCTAACACTCTGATTTTTGTAAACTCCTTTTATTCTGAATAGCAAAATCAGCTGTGGGAGAATATTCTAGTTTGTTTTACAACATCCATCAGCATAGTGACAGAGAGGTTCCTGGGAAGAAAGGGGCTGAGGCCCAGGCCAGCTCTGCTGCTGAGGGGTGTGAGCCCCTCTCTGGACCACACTCACCCTTTTGGTGAAATGAACGGTTAAAATGGAGTCAATGGCCCCCCTATTCCTCTAACACATACTCACCTTTACAGTCATCCATCTATCTTCCCCCTACTTGGCACACTCCTTTATTAAGCAGGGGCCCAGCAACACACACAGGCAAGCAAGAAGCAGTCCCAACTACCAGGCGCTCACACCCTGACCTGAAGGATCGATCCCACTTCGGTGCAGCCAGTCCAACCACCACCGCTATTCTTTCTGGCTATACCCGTGGGTCAGCTGGGGGTACCCAGAAATTTAAGGCTGTGCTCACCCAGCAGGTCTAAGGCAAGGTGGAGACTTGGTGCATCTGGATTCAGGCTTCCTAGAGAGATTTTCCCATTAGTCTGCACGGCTTCTCCATCAATAATGATACCAACCATAATGAAGATAAATATTTTGCAATGAACTGTCGCTTTTTCACGTGGGAAACAGCTATTCAAATTAAAGGCACTTTGGTCTCTCTCTCTCTCTCTTCCCCTTTACTTCATTTCATTTTCTTGGCATATTTCTGAGCATTAAAAAAAAAAGGAAAGAAAAATCTATCCTGAAAAGGGAGAGGGAGGACTATGGATTATCCCGCAAAGAGGTTACTCACTGCCTAGATTAACTATTTCACAGTTCTGCTGCCACAAACATGTGCCTATGTGGGTACTCACTGAACTGCCATCATCACCTGCTTCTTAGAGGTGGAGGTGGGGGCCAGGGTGGGACTGGGGACCCTGGGGACCCGGGCTGCAAGGACTGTTCTGGGCTTCCAAAGAAGCTAGGGATGGGGCCAGGAGATAGATGTGATGGACACACTTGGCCTTTATTATCATTATTATTGTGCAGGCATTAATTAACTTGACCCATGTAGCACTAACTTGTCTACTACACACAATTAAAAGCTTCAGTTATAGAGATGGGAGAACAGCAGGAGGGAAACTCACCACCTCCCCTTACCCCTCCCCAAGCTCTAGAGAAGATGCCCCTTGTGGTGCAGATGAAGCAACCCACCCCCCACTCACTTTCAGCCCATTTCAGGCCACTGCTGCTGGGATCAGAGCCTTGCTCTGACTGTCTCACACTCTCTGTGTTTTCAGCCTCTGTCTCCAGGACGCATCCTATGAACTGTCCACCAGCAGATGTCCCACCACCTGTAACTTCTCTAACCTCCCTCCCTGCATCCACTTGTCACCACATCCTGTCATCTCTACATTCCGCTATTGTCAAATTCCCCAATTTCTGTCCCTACCTTGGTTCAGGCCCTTGTCTTGTCACCAGCTCCCTTATTCCCTGACTGTGGCTCACCTCCCCCGCACACCTGCCAGAGAAATCTGCCAGTAAGCCTCCAAGGGCACCTCCGACTTGGCAATGACGTCCTGTGCCTAGTTGTGGCTGATCCCAAGGCCCTCAGGATCAATGGCCCTGCTCACCCTTCCAGTCTCTTTCTCAGCCTCTCCCTGCCCCTAAACACCCACGTCTGCCCAGCTGCCTGAGGTGCTCAGGGCCCTCCTCCTGGAAATATTGGGTCCTCTGCACCTGTTCTAGACTTCTGTGTGCCCAAACCAGGGGTGTCTGTTTACCTGCCTGTCCCCCACCTCCACCAAGCTTCTCCCAGTACCTGATGCATCTTTGCCTGCCAGCACCTAAATAGCACTCATATACTCATGTTGACTGGGCAAGAAAGTGGGTACAAGCAAGACAAACTTTGAAGAGCTCAGACCTCTTCTTAACTTTTCCTACCATGTGACTAACCACCTCTCAAGGGATGGGGAGGGAGGTGGGAGAGGGGGTTCTGGAAGGGGAACACATGTACACCCATGGTGGATTCATGTCAATGTACGGCAAAACAAATACAATATTGTAAAGTTAAAAAATAGATAAATAAACTAATTTAAAATAATAAAAAAAAAGAAGTCACTAACACGAATCCTACTCTCTGCAGGTTCTTTTCACTCATCTGTGCACCTGAAATGTGACCACTGCCTCGGGTTTAGCTTACATGCCATCTACCCATGTCATTGCCCCTCATTTCCTGGTTGGCATGCATATCGCCTCCCAGAACTGTCCCCCCAGTTCTGGGTGTCCCCCCACCCCCACCCTGGCCCCGCTTAGCCCTGTCTGTGCATTTGTGTCCTGTCTGTGTTACACTGCAGGATATGGAGTCAGGGGCCCAGGGAGGGAGCCTGGCCCCACCTCCTGCCAGCTGTGTGACCACAACCAGACACTAACCTCTCTAAGCCTCAGGCTCCCGACCTGTAAATTAGGAATAAAAGTAGTTCCCATCTGCTCGAAATGAAAGTGTTAGTTGCTCAGTTGTGTCTGATTCTTTGCAACCCCGTGGACTGTAGCCTGCCAGGCCCCTCTGTCCATGGAATGTTCCAGGCAAGAATACCGGAGTGGGTTGCTATTCCCTTCTCCAGGGGATCTTTCTGACCCAGGGATTGAACCCACATCTCTTATGTCTCCTGCATAGCAGGCAGATTCTTTACTGTCTGAGTCACCAGGCCTCAATAATAGTATATAATGGTAGCACCTGTTGGAGAGTAAAAGTGATAATCTATGTAAAATGATTTGTATATTAAATAGTCAAAGGAGTTAGTTCATTGCCGTCATCCTCCTCTTCCTCCTCAACACCACCACCATCATCTATCGGTCTCTCTCACTAATCAGTATACTTCTGAGGGCACAGCCTGTATCCAGGTCACGTGTGTACGCTTCTATGTCAAGATCCTGCGCAGCCCAGGTGGTGGCTTCAGGCATTTGTTGAAATGAACTCACTATAAGACTGTGCTCTTATCCCATTGGCTCTTGGGCTCTCACATCTGTCCATGGTGGTCCTGCCGTCTTCCCACGAAATCCCTGGCTTTCTCTCAAGCTCTTCTCTTGGCCCTGAACCAGTTTTAGGGGTCCTCTGAGTGATCCAGGATGTCCTGTAGCTCTGAGTTTACCCCACCTACCCATGCTGGGGAGAGCCTGCATTTAGCACCCCTGAGACTGGGCCTCCTGCTCAGATCTCCCAACTCCTGCTGCTGCTCCATCTGCCTCACAGGGAGGCACTCAGGCCTAACCTCTCCTTCCCCTCCCTCCCCCAGAAGTTGTACAGCTCTGAACTCTCTGCCCAAAGCGAATCCTTGGTCCCTTCTCTATCCTCCTGCCTCCCTGATGTTGGCCCCACCTCCGCACACGTGACCACTGCCTTTCAGATCTTAAAGGGATCAAATCCCCACCTCAACGGATTGTCTGTTAGACAATCAGCCCCCCCACACATCTCCAACCTTTTCAGATCCTCTTAGGCTCTCAGGGGCTGGAAGCAGGGGAACTACATTTCCCAGAATGCTATCCTGTGGGGTTTGGATTACAGCCTACCGATGAGTGGCCTTCCAGCAGAGGGGTGGAAGCAGAGGTGGGGAACAGCCCATGGGTTTGGTAGAAGTGAAGTTTCACAGTGACCTCCACCTGTTGTTCCTCACTTGCTTCTGTGCTAGAGGCAGCAATGACTGTTGCCAATGCCATCTTCTGGCTACTGACTCCCTGAATGTTAGTGGCCAACCTGAAAGTGCTCAGAGGTCTGCCTGACCTCTGTCTCCTGTCTCTTTCAAGAGTTTTGTAGGCATCTGTGTGCATGTGTACATGCTCAGTTGTGTCCGACTCTTTGCAACCCCATGGACAGTAGCCCACCAGGCTCCTCTGTCCATGGGATTTTCCAGGCAAGAATACCAGAGATTAGGTTGCCATTTCCTCCTCCAGGGATCTTCCTGACCCAGGAATTGAACCCACATCTCTTGTATCTCCTGCATTGGTAGGCGGGCTCTTTACCCCTTGAGTCACTGGAGAAGCCTTCCCCTATGTCAAACTGATTCTACTTGAAATATCTGGAGTATTTCTATATCAACTCCCTTTATTCTTCCCATACACAGCTTTTTATAAAATATTTAATAGGGTGAAATAATTCTTCCCAAAGCCCCCCCTTTTATGCCATACACTCTGAGAAGGTGTGAGGAGTATATTCAAAGGTACCAGGAACACGAAATTCCTCAAAGACTTCGTGTGCTTTGCTGATGATGGAGGGGGTAGGGTGGAACTCTGGGCATTCCTCCCCCTACCCGCTCTCCTCTCTTATCCACCTGATTCTTCCCCTCACTACACTGGAGAGAGAGAGGATGGAGATTTTGCAGTGGAAGATGTCTGACTGAACCAGAAAAGGTTGGATGTAAAAGCAACAGTCAACACTGAATACACTGTGCTGTACCGAAATTATGTAATTATGCCAGTTAATCCTCCAAACAGCACAACAGCCATGCACAATAGCAACAGGAAATGGCCAGTGTGGGCAAGGACTTGCTCTGGGTGAGTGATGCACTCAGGCTCAGCTACCTCGTCATGTTCAATTCTACCCCCAGCCCATGAAGGAGGCGCTGTCATTACATCTTTTAACAGATGTGGAAACACCAAGATACAAGAGATTAAATAGTTTAACCCAGGTCCTACAGCTGCTCGTGACAGAATCAAAATTCAACCCAGGTCAGTGTCACTCGTGCACCTGTTCCAAGTTAAGGGAAGGTGGGATTTGAAGCTTCAGACCACAACCCACAGCTATTTTCACTGGCTCTCAAATCCTAAAGACACCAAGTTGTCCTGTCAGCGCCCCCTCTCTGAATCCTTCTCATACCTGTTTCCCCCCTCCCCTTCCCCAAAATCACTCTCTTCAGATGGTCCAAACAGTGTCCTTTGGGAGTTTCCTGGCGATCCAGTGGTTAAGATTTGGCACTTTCACTGCCATGGGGCCAGGTTCAATCTCTTGAGGAACTAGGATCCCGTAAGAAAAACAAACAAAAAAATAAAAAAACACATAGCCCTCTGAAGACTCTGCCTTAGCCCCACCCCAGGTGTCCCCAGGGTAATTTAATTAAAGAAATTTACCCTGTCTTGCAAAGAAAGTTTGAGTTTCCCCAGAAACAATTTCTTTTAGGAAGAATCTGATTAACCTTGTAAGTCAAGCAACAGAAATTTGGGGTTGGGGGCAGGTTGTTCCTGCTTATCTCTTCCCTGCCCTCTCTGCTTTCTTCCCTGGCCCCAGCTTCCCCTTCTGAAATCCTCCTCCTCCAGGAAGCCCTCTCCTGAGCCCGAGATCTCGCCCTATCAGGGCAGTAATCACCTTTTCTGCATGACCTTCCTCTTGCCCTTTCCAATCTTGCAAGTCACTCTCCAACCTGCAAGGATGGTGCAGACCAAGAGGCGGGGCTGCTACAGTGCCAGTGCCAGGGGACAGGGTGCCTCTTTAGCTCCACCAGCCCCCTAGAGCCACCCCAAAGCAACAGGATATCTGTTAAAACAGTGCACATACTTTATAGATCTAGAAGCCAGGGGGTACCTCTATGCCCTTTTGTACCCTGGGTCCCCTGTAGACATATGTAGGTGGGCCTGGGGTGGCCATTTCTACTCAGACACTCCTGTGGTCCCTACATCTTGAGTAAGTGCTGGTTGGCAGGAGAGGAAGGCAAAGCTGCGGTGAAGAGTGATTCCTGTTGGATGCCACCGCAGTGCCTCCGAGAGTATACACCGGGGATGGCAATTAGCGTACACATAGCCACACACGCACAAATTGCAGAACCATTATTTTGTAATTTCCATAACGAGGCCTTTGGAATAACAATCAAACTGAAAGGAAATGGAAGAAGAACTGCCTAGAGGGAGCTCAGGACTGTCTACCAAGGGCCTCCCCGGCGGCTCTCCACCATCACTATCTAAATGAATGGCTGGTCTCCAAGAGGCGGGAAGAAGATTGAGGCCTCCTCTCTCATGGGGTTTGTAGGCAGTCTTTCAGAGCACTTGCTCTAATGGAGTCATGGAATTTGTGGCAGCAGCAGCAGGTGTTAAGTCTCACATAGCACCAATTAACTGGAGGTATGGACCCATTGCAATGGAGGCATGGCTGCCCTATGGAGAGAGCTATGGGCCTCCAGATGGAAGTTTGGGTCCCAACTGGATGGAGGCATGGGTCTGAACTGGATGGAGGTCTGATTCCCAATTGGTTGGAAGAATGGGTCCCAATTGAACGGAGGCCTGGGTCCCAATTGAATGGAGGCATATGTACCATCTAGTTTGATGGACGCATAGGCCCATAAGCAGATTATCATCTTTTTGCACGCTGAGAGCTCTATGATCAACTCATTCTAGCTTTCTGGGCCATCACTGCCCAAGCCCACGAGAGGTATTAATTCTTTAAGAAGAAGTTATGGAGGGTAATTCTTTAGTGGTTGGCTGGTTGGTTTTTAACTTTATGTCTGCTCCCCACCTACTTCCTAACACAGGCACTGTTTTGGGCTCAGAATTGTGGTATTGGATGCTGGATGCTGGAGATCTGTGGCACCTGTTCACAAGTACTGTTACCCCCAAGGACCTTCTCTGTGGGTGGAGAAATCAGAGAAAAGGAAAAGGGGCCTAGAGAAGGGAATGAACCTGCCCAGATCTACGAGAAGGCCTCTGTACTAGAAGCTGAGCACATGGTAAGTGCTCAGAAAGTACAAGTTGAATCTGAAGCCACACTAGAAGTTCTCTTGAATTTCAAGACTCTTCTGCTACTGGATTCTTCAAGGGTTATGCCCTTGTTGCTGTGAGCCCTTACCCTCCCTAAGAAAGATGCAAAATTAGGTTTCTCTGGGCACAGCACATTCCAACTCTCTAACTCCCTCTGCTTCCCTCTACCTTCCTCTTATAGGAGGTGTCTTCTCTGTCCACACTGGCTTTACAGGCTGCTCTTTTGGAAGACCTCAGCTGGCTGTGGCCAAAGAAGGTGATGGCTTTGCAGTACACAGGCCATGGGGTAAAGAGGTGCTAGCCCAGGCTTCTTCTACCTGCCTGCACATTGCAGACGTAGGAGATCCTCTTGTGAATGGCTGGTCTTTCCTGCCACCTGGGGCCAGGGAGCTGGGGTTAGGGTGCATTACCCAACCAGTCCCTCTCCCTCTAGGAGACAGGCAGCCTCAGGCCCCATGGGCCTCCAGGACATCTCCCTGGCAGGACCCATGCTCTCCTCTGTTCTAGAGAGTGTCAGCTGCTTCTCCCACTCTTTTCTTTCTCCCTTGCTGGGCTCAGGAGAGGAGCTGGTCTTGAAGGCCTCCAGCCTTTTCACACAGGACCTTTAACAGTCTGGCTTCTGATGCCATCAAACCCAGTCTTGGCAAGGACCCTGGGGGGAGGGGAGATGCAGGAAGTAGAGACCCATTGTTCAAGTTCCAATCCAGGCTCTGCTGCCAGTTGCTTTCCAAAGTTTGGGTAACTTGCTTTACCCTCTGGACCTTAGTTCCATCCATCTGCAAAATGGAGTGATAACAATAGCACCTACTTCAAAGATTTTTGTGAGGATTAAATGAATGGTTACTGATTGCATACTTTTAACAGAGTCTACCAGGTATTAAGGGCTCAAAAACTGGGCTCAAAGTTCTGACAGGCTAGTTCATACTGAATATCTAAACCAATGGCAAGGTTGACCCTCCAAGGGGTCTCAACTCCTGAAATTCAGCAAAGTCAAGCCCAGAAGGCTCTAGCTGCTCCTGAGCATCCTACGCCAGTTTCTTGGTTATATCCTCAAGTTGGGCCTCCCATGCTGTCCAGTCCCTCCCGTGTATGAATATCCGATGGTCTTTATGTTTGCACACATCCCACGCAATGTTCCTTCAGCATCCTCTCAATCCATCAGCTCCTTCTACTATGTCTTCCCCTTTCCTAGGTTTGGGACCATTTCCCAACAAGTTTACACCCAGCCATCTCATGGCCGCTCACTGACACAAGCTAGAAAGCAAGTATGCCTGTCAGAGGAAACTCCTTCCAAGACAGTGGAGAAGGCAGGAGGAATGGCCAACACTGTGACTGGGGTGGGGTGGGGGAAGAGCTGTGATGGCTGAGGAGGTGCAGAGAGCAGGAAGGCACCCATTTTTTCCGTGGGAGGGAGAACAAGCTTAGGAGAAGGGATGGTGAACAGATGCCTCAGGGTTGAGCTGCAGAGCTACCGAGGGCTGGCTCTCCTGCAGGGGGCAGCAGAAGGTTGGCAGGACTCAGCTCAGCGGGCTGGACCAGGTGAGGTCTTCACCCTCCCCTTCTCTCCCTCAAATGAAGTGATCCCTTTGCAAAAGCATATTCTGGAGACTAATTCTCTCCTTTCTTCCAGTAGCACAACTGGTAAAGAATCTGCCTGCAATGCAGGAGACCCCAGTTCAATTCCTGAGTAGGGAAGTTCCCCTGGGGAAGGGACAGGTTACCCATTCCTATATTCTTGGGCTCTCTCATGGCTCAGATGGTAAAGAATCCACCTGCAATGCAGGAGACCTGGGTTCAATCCCTGGGTGGGGAAGATCCTCTGGAGAAGGGCATGGCAACCCATTAGAGTATTCTTGCCTGGAGAATCCCCATGTACAGAGGAGCCTGGTGGGCTACAGTCCATGGGGTTGCAAAGAGTTGGACATGACTGAGCGACTAAGCAGAGCAGCACAAACAACTTTATGGAGATATAATTAACAAACCATTACATTCCAGACCATCTGACCTGCCTCTTGAGAAACCTGTATGCAGGTCAGGAAGCAACAGTTAGAACTGGACATGGAACAACAGACTGGTTCCAAATAGGAAAAGGAGTACGTCAAGGCTGTATATTGTCACCCTGCTTATTTAACTTCTATGCAGAGTACATCATGAGAAATGCTGGGCTGGATGAAGCACAAGCTGGAATCAAGACTGCCGGGAGAAATATCAATAACCTCAGATATGCAGATGACACCACCCTTATGGCAGAAAGTAAAGAAGAACTAAAAAGCCTCTTGATGAAAGTGAGAGAGGAGAGTGAAAAAGTTGGCTTAAAGCTCAACATTCAGAAAACTGAGATCATGGCATCTCGTCCCATCACCTCATGGGAAATGGATGGGGAAACAGTGTCAGGCTTTATTTTTGGGGGCTCCGAAATCACTGCAGATGGTGATTGCAGCCATGAAATTAAAAGACGCTTACTCCTTGGAAGGAAAGTTATGACCAACCTAGATAGCATATTAAAAAGCAGAGACATTACTTTGCCAACAAAGGTCCATCTAGTCAAGGCTATGGTTTTTCCAGTAGTTATGTATGGATGTGAGAGTTGGACTGTGAAGAAAGCTGAGCACCAAAGAAGTGATGCTTTTGAACTGTGGTGTTGGAGAAGACTCTTGAGAGTCCCTTGGACTGCCAGGAGATCCAACTAGCCCATCCTAAAGGAGATCAGTCCTGGGTGTTCATTGGAAGGACTGATGTTGGAGCTGAAACTCCAATACTTTGGCCACCTCATGCGAAGAGTTGACTCACTGGAAAAGACCCTGATGCTGGGAAGCACTGGGGGCAGGAGGAGAAGGGGATGACAGAGGATGAGATGGCTGGATGGCATCACCGACTCGATGGAATTTGGGTAAACTCCGGGAGTTGGTGATGGACAGGGAGGCCTGGCGTGCTGCGACTCATGGGGTCATCAAGAGTCAGACATGACTGAACGACTGAACTGAACATTCATTGCAATTATACAGGTCAATGATTTTTAATAAATTTATAGAACTGTGCAACAATCACCCCAATTCATTTTAGAACACTTCCATCATCCCTGAAAGTTCCCTCATGCCCTCATGTTAATAAGTTCCCTCATGTCAATAACTTATCCTACCCCCTCAACTGTGGGCAACCACTGACCTATTTTTTATCTATAGATTCCCTTTTCTAGATATTTCAAGGACTTGTTCTATATGTTCTTTGCGTCTGGCTTCTTTCACCTGGCATTATATTTTTGAAGTTCATACATAATGTAGCATATATGAGTACTTCATTCCCTTTTACTGATGAATAATGCTCCATTGTATGGATGTATCACATTGTGTTTACCCATTCACCAGGAATAGACATTTGTATAATTTCCACTTCTGGCTGTTATAAATAATGCTGCTGTGAACATGTATAGCCAAGTCACTGTGTGGACATATGTTTCCGTTTTCTTCCATAGAAAAACCTAGGAATGGAATTTTTGGGTCATATGGTAAATTTATGTTTAAGAAACGGCCAAATTGTTTTCCAAAGGGGCTGTGTAATTTACATTCCCACCACCAGTAATGTACAAGGGACCCATTCTTTAAATTTAAAAGTTAGAATTATAGCCACGCTAGTGGGCGTGTGAAATGGTCGCTCGTTGTGTTTTTGATTCGCATTTCCCTGCTGACTGATGATGTTGAGCATCTTTTCATGTACATATTAGTCATTTTTGTATCTTCTTTGCTGAAATGCTTATTCAAATCTTTTGCTTATTTTTAAATGACCTTTTGGATTCTTACTATTGAATTCTTAAATGTTTTTATTTATTTATTTAGCTGTGTTGGGTCTTAGTTATATGGCACACGGACTCTTCCATCTTCATTGTGGCAGGCAGGATCTTTCAGTTGCAACATGTGGGATCTATATTCTGAATATAAGTCCCTTATCAGACAGATGATATACACATATTTTCACCCAGTATGTGCCAGGTCTTATAATTTTCTTAATGGTATCTTCTGAAGAGCAAAAGTTTTAATTTTGATGACATCCAACTTACCAATTTTCTCTTCTGTGGATTGTGTTTTTAGAGTCATATAAAAGAAATGACCTTTGCCCTAAGGTCACAGAATATTTTCCTAAAAGTTTTATAGTTTTGATTTTACCATTTAGGTCTCTGACCCATTTTGAGTTGATATTTGTGTATGGTGTGAGATAAGTTTCTAAGAGTTTGTGTTGAGTATGGATACCCAACTGGCCCACCACTGTGCCTTCTTTCTAAATGGATACCCAGCCCACCTCTTGGGATGCTTTCCAATCACCAAGGTGACTCTGACTATCCATTCGTCCCCAGATGCCTCAAATGGGAGGAAAGTAACACTGCATATCTGGTGCTGAGGAGAAAAGCCCAGGGATCCTCCTTGCAGGGTGCAGAGCATACCTCTTCCCTCTCAGACTGACCTGCTCACTGTTTACACTCAGGCTGATGCAATGATGGAGGAGAAGCATGAGGCGATGGAGGTGGGGGCTGGAGAGCAGCCTTCCTACCACAGAGAGAAGGAAGACACCAAGTCCCCTTATCAGCCAAACCCTTGTCCTTGGCTACAAAAAGCCCCGCCAGCCCCTAGCTATTGAAGCTAGTATTGGGAAGCAGGAGAGACAGACATCACTAGACACTTCATCTCTAGACACTTCATCAGACCCATGTGAGCCTCACACACACCGATCTCTCTGGGGACCAGCATCGCATGCTGCTGACCAACATGAGGAAACGTGGGCCCTGTGATTGGAGGGTGGGGACACAGACGACAACTCAGCAGCAGGCTTCCTCCTCAGAAAGCTCCCAGAAGTCAAGCTCTGGAGGCCCACACAGAGGAACCCTGTGACAGACAAAAGGAAAATGCAAGCAGACCCTCTGGCACTCCAAGTGTCCGAATTCCCAGATGGGCAGAGCTGCCAGGGTGGCAGGGGAGGGGAGATGGGCTGAGGGTGTGGCTCAGCTCCAGCAGAAATGCAGGGAGTGCAGAGGTGGGGTGGGGGGGTCGTGGCTCAGGCATCAGATCCCCCTGCTCCAGGGACCACACTGTGAAAGCAGCCTCCTGCATCCAGCACCTAGCCGCTCTTCCTCCAGAGACCACCAGACATTCCCAGAAATCTACCCTAATCTGGTGGGTACTCACTGCTCCCACCACATGCCAGAGAGCTTTCAAAGAAGATAGCACACTGAATGGCACATGTGTTCCAGCTGTGGAGCTTTCTGAGCCACGAGTAGGGGACTCTTCCTCCTGGTCTCTGAGTCCCACTTCTCCCTTCCCACCTTGACTCCACTGCTGCCTCGCTCACCCCCTCTGATGCCATTCACAGGGCCTTGACCAAGAGGTCACATGCTCTGAGGAGGAGGGAGAGCTCCCCAAAATGTAAGAACTGGAAACAGCCTTGGTAATGACTTGGTACCAGCCCTACATGTTCAGATGCAGAAACTGAAACCCAGAGGGGAGGTGACCGGCTCAAGCCCACAGTACAGGAGCCTGGGCCAGGCTTGATCAGTGCCATTGCCTCTGGGCCAGGGGACCAGGACTCTCCCAGGTGAGAAACACATCAGTGGGTTTTGATAATGAAGTGACTCAAGATCTAACTGAAGGCATTTTGTTCAGAAGCAGATGGATAAGCATATTTCTAAAAGCAGGGACTATGTCGGACTTATTTAGTTAAACCCTAGAGGACTACATAAATCATTAAGAAACAGAATTAACCCTAAAGGAAAATCCTCCAATGGTTTTGCATATAAAATCTGGGACTATAAAGTCTGGAAAGAGAGACCTGAGAGCCTATAGGACATTCTAAACTTGCATTCACTCAATTATTCATGTATTAATTAATTCAACAAATATCTGTTGACAGAAATGCATCACTTTTGTTTAAATCTAAGAGCTCATGATGATACTGAAAATGAAAATCCTCTCTGAGAAACTTTGGAGGATGTAGGGACAAACTCATTATTTTAGAAATTGACAAAGAATCAAGCATGTATCTGTCTTTCCTATATAAATTATACCTCAAGGTAACAAAATCATAATGAGGGTAAGTTTCTCCTTATAAAAGTATTTCATCTAATATGTGCAGAAAGATAGGCAGAAGAATATTAACACTGTCAAGCCTAATGAAATACTGGATCTGGGCAATGATAATGCCCACCTTTAACATCATGGGGAGACAAACAGACACCATATGCCTCCTGATGGAAGAATGAGACAGAAGCATTCTTTCCAAAGAAACACATCCAAATCTTATCAACTCTCTTAAGCCCAATTTACAGAAAATGCAAGGGACAGAGGAACATGTTAAACAACATTACTGGAATGCAATTATCAAACCTAGATTATGGGACACTCTACTGAACAAACTACCTGGTTTTTCCAACAAATAGATCACAAGAACAAAGCAAGAGAGTTGGAGGGATTAAACAGACTAAAAGACATTATACCAATTGCAATTTAAAGACTTTCTTCAGATCCTAATATAAACAACAACAACCTGTTTTAAAAAAAAGTGAGACACGCAGAGAACTTTGAAAACTCACAGGAGATTTGATGATATTAAGGGGTTATTGTTAATTTGTTTAGATATGATAATAGTATCGTGGTTATTTTTTCTGAAGAATCCTTATCTTTCAGAGATACACATTGAAATATTTATAGATAAACTTACATGATTTCTCGGATTTGCTTCAACATAGGGCAACAGTTGGAAACAGACTGACCTTGCGTTGATAACAGTTGAAGCTGAGGGATGAGTAGAAGTGGGTTCATTATTTTATTCTCTCTACTTTTATGCATGTTAAAACCTTCCATTATAAGTAAGTTAAAAACCTATCTTTGAGTTCTTACTAGGTGATGGTGCAGAGGATGCAACAGTGAAACCAGATGGGAAATATAACTATTCTCATGAGTCTCATGGGGCTTCCATTTTAGCAAGGGGAAAGAGAGAAGAAGAGACACACAATAATTAAACAAATGCATAAGACAACATCATGCAATGGCAAGTGCCTTGAAGACAACAGAAGAGGGAAAATGAGAGTGATAGGCTTCTGTGGTAGCTCAGATGATAAAGAATCTCCCTTCAATGTGGGGGACCCAGGTTTGATTCCTGTGTTGGGACGATCCCCTGGATAAGGAATTGGCAACCCACTCCAGTATTCTTGCCTGGGAAATCCCATAGACAGAGGAGCTTGGCAGACTATAGTCCATGGGGTCACAAAGAGTCGGACATAACCGAGCGACTAACAAACAGGGACGGAGTATGAAAAATGCTTTAGACTTAAAGGTCAGAATCAGCCATACAAAAAAAAAAAAAAAGACGTAGTAATAGAGAAGACCATTTCATCATTCTCCATTTAAATAGGAAAGTTTAAAAAATATTTCAATATTGTGTATAACACTTGCTATATATTTTTAATAAAAAATTAACACTGAAAAAAAAAAAGATCAGGGAAGTACCTTTCTAGGCAGGAGTGGTAAGTATAAAAGGCCCTGGAACAACCATGGGCTGTCTGAGAGGCAAGAAGGCCTGCATGGCTGCAGCTCAGTGGACCTAGATGAATCGTAAGGAGATGTGTCAGAGAGGAGAGAGAGGTCAGGTCACAGAGGGCTGGTAAGGAATTTAGTTCTCTTAACAAAGACAATGATGGTTCTATTAAGGGAAAGAAGATGGCAGTCTCAGCTGGGCTGTGTGCGTGAGACAGAGCAAAGACTGGAACGTATTTTCAAGATGAAGCTGATAGAACCTAGTGGTGGACGGGAAGCTGGGTTGGGGAAGATACTGAGGAGCGGAATCAAGAATGACCTAACTCATTCAATTCAACAGCTGGATCTGTGCTGATGCTATTTATTGAGATGTTGAAAAGTGTGGAGCAATTAATGTGAAGGAGAAATGCAAAAGTTCTGCATGGGTGGTATTGAGCTTGAAATGCCCATTAGCCATCCAGAGGGAGATGTCAAGTCAGCAGGTGAATATATGACTCTGGAGCTCAGGTCTGGCTGGAGATGTAAATTTTGGAGTCATTAGCATATAGATGGTATTCAGAGCTAGAAGCTTTTGCACTCACTACCAAAACAAAGAACTAAGGGGAACCTCCACTTCCTTTCCAAAGACATCTCTGGAACTTCAAATAAAATGGTGTTGGAACAGAAAGAGGTGTCAAATTGCTTTAAATTGTCAACCCCCGTGTGTGTGTTAGTCACTCAGTCTATGAAACACCATGGACTGTAGCCCTCCAGGCGCCTCCGTCCATGGAATTCTCCAGGCAAGAATACTGGAGTGGGTAGCCATTCCTTCTTCAGGGGATCTTCCTGACTCCAGGCGGAACCCAAGTCTCTCGCATTGCCTGCAGATTCTTTACCATCTGAGCCACCAGGAAAGCCCATCAACCCCCAGAGCCCAGTATGTAATACTCCATAGATTCTGGTCCAGCACATTCTCTCTTCGTATCCTGCAGTTCCTCTTCATGAACTGTTCAAGAGTCACACAAATCCTTTCTCTGACTCAGCATGTGCAACTCATACTCTCTTTGAGGACTCTTAAAAAGTCATGTTATTCTCATGAAGGCTTCCTGTCCCTCACACTGGGTGGAAATGACCTTTCTTTCTCTGACTCATGCTGACCTGCATCTGCCTTCCTCTGAGATCTTCCTGCTCTCAACCTAGGTGGTGGCTGCGCGGGCACAGTCAACCTCAGACAGACTGTGATGTCCCCAGGAGCAAAGATTATGTTAGTCTCACTTTTGTGTCCCAACACAAAGGGGATGGATGTTTGCAACCAGCATATCCTTAGTGGTTGTTCCAGTGAAGGGTACTCCACTGTTGAAGGTTTACAAACCTTGTGCCAAGGCAGAGCCAGATCAGGTCAACAGAGGAAATTGGGCAGGAAGCAAGTCTCCTTGGCTTTTGAGGAGGATCCTATGTAAGGAAGTGGCCTTGCTCACTGCCCAAAGCCTCCAGCTGTGTGGGAAGCAAGAAGACATGACCAGGCAGACCCCCTCCGACCCTACAGGCCACACTTCCACAGTGGTACAATGAACACTTGGCCTCAGGCATCATTTTTGATTATATGTAGAATCAGAGCTTACCATCTGGTGTCCCTGTCTATCTACATGTCTCAGGTGTAGAACTCCCTCTTTCATGCCCCAAACCTATGTCACACCCTGCCATCCATCCCACAACTCTCAAGGTATATTTTAAGGGTGCAGAATAATGCAAACATTTGTCTAAAACTGCAAAACCAGGAAGTTAAATAGAATGCAGAAAGTATCAGACATACAATTATTGAGTAAGTTAATTATTTCACTGTACATCATTTTTACTTTATTACTCTCTACCCACTCCATCCCCAACTCCTCACAGTAATAAGCAAGTGACCTGGGCTGATGAAAAGAGGAAGGTCCCCTGAAACAGTGGCCTTGCCAGTCCATTCCTTACCTCCCTGGGCCCAGGACTCTTCCCCAAACTCCAGGGCTCAGCCTCCAGTTAGCCTGGTCAGTTCTACCGACAGTAATGCTGGTCAATGAACCCAGAGACACCTGGCTTTCCACCTTAGACATGATCAAAGGTCAAGCCACACTGATCCAGAACAGCTCAGGTGAGTTGTGGTTCCTTGGCTACTCAATGCCAAGAGGAATGTAGGAAGCCCTGAACATCAGACCAGCTAAGAGTGAAGACCTGAACGCTTTACAGGCTGCCCAGAGTCCCTTTCTATAGCCAGGCCAGCTTGATGGACTGTTTCAGGATCACAGAGGGTGAAGCATACTCTGGGAGGCAAAGCATTCTGTGCCAGGTTGGACAGAGTGGCACCTGACCCAACAGTATCACACACAGACAGAAGTCCAGTCATACTGTCATTTCATTTACATGATGTGAAACTGGCTTTCAGTTTTTTCAATAGCTCTTTCATAGTTAAGCTAATTTGGGAAATGATGCACAGCATATCTCCCTCCTACAGATTCAGGCTAGATGTTCCCAGAAAGACTCCGGAAAGTGTAGTAGTAAAGAGACCTATTTGTGTTTAATTTAGTAGTTCTCAGTCATTCATGCACATGACCATCGTCTCTCACATTGCTACAGTAGGCACTTGAGGAAATGCTACTCAACAGCTCCACAATCAAACCATTTTAACTTTTTTTTTTTTTCAAATATGACATGTCAATGGGACTCAAGTGGTCATCGGTGCCCTTAATACAAGGTCACCAATGTCACGTTTCAGAGCAAACACTGGAGGCTCAGAGTGGTTCAGTGAGCGGCCTAGGATCACACAGCAGGTTATGGGAGAACTAGCAAGGGGACCTAGGGCTCCAGAAACCAGACCAGTGCTTGAGCTCTGGGAGGATGTGTGTGAGCAAGCACACCAGGCCTCAGCCCACAGAACCTGGGGCAGCCTCAATCCAACCTGGCAAAGCCTTACCCAGCTCTGAAGCCTGATCACTAGCACAACTGTATCCATCCGACCTCCCTCATCAGAAGACCCAACAAACTTCCCTGCCCCAGGACGGCCCCACTAGCCTCTATTGCTGCTGGAAGTCCTGCTCTAAACTGTCTTCCGTGGGGTTCGAGGTTCTCCTCCATTAACTTGTAAAAGGCAGGCAGCCTGACAAAGAAGCAGCAGAGATCCCTTAGGAAACCCTTGCTGAGAACTTGCAAAACTTATGGCCCACCAGAAGGCTTGGCTTGATCCAATAGAACACAAGAAGGTTTTGTTTTCAATTGAACTGATTGTTTTAAAAAGAGTGTGCTACAAAAATTTGCTCAAATAGGTGAAAGGCCTAAATTAAGCCCTAAAACTATCTATAAAATTCTTAGAAGAAAACAGATATAAATCATGTTCTTGGATTTAGGTAATGATTTCTTAACTGTGACACCAAACACACAAGCAGCAAAAAGAAACAACAGGTCAATTTGATTTCATCAAAATTAAACTTAATTAAAATTAAGCTTCCAAGGATACTATTTTAAAAAAGTGAAAGGACATCCCACAGAATGGGAGGAAATATTTGCAAATCATATATCTGAGAAGGGACTAGTATCCACAATATGTGAAAACTCTTACAAATCAACAATAAAAAGGCAAATAGCCTAGTTTAAAAATGGGCAAACTGGTTGAACAGACGTTTGTCTGAAAATGTACAAATAACCACAATGAGCATATGAAAAGACACACAATAACATTAGTCATTAGGGAATGCAACTTAAAACTACAGTGAGGTACTACTTCATATCCACCATGATGGCTGTAATCAAAAAATGGACAATAACAAATACTGGTAAGGATCCTTATATATTGTTAGTGGGGGTGTAAACTGGTGTACCTGCTCTGTAAAACAGTTCTGCGGCTCTTCAAAACGTTAAACATATCGAGTTAGCATATGATCTAGAATGCCCAATCCCAAACCCAAGAGAACTGAAAACTTATGTCCGTGTAATAGCTTGTGCACAAACGTTTATTATTATTCATAATAGCTAACCCAATGCCCATCGACTGATGAACAGATTAGCAAAGTGTGGGATATCTACAATGGAATATTATTCAGTTATAAAAAGAAAAGTGTCAACATGGAGGACCTTGAAAACATTATGCTGAGTGAAATAAGCCAGTTACAAAAGACCATATACTGCATGATTCCATTTACATGAAATGTTCAGAATATGCAGATCCACAGAGACAGAAAGCAGATGAGTAGGCAGAGGGGACAGAGGAGAGAGGAATGGGGAGTGACTAATGGGTATGGACTGATCTTGGGGGTGATGAAAATGTTATGGAGTAAGATCATGGTGATGGCTGTACAACTTTGTGAATATACTAAAAACCACTCTAAACGGTGAATTTTATGACACGTGAACTATCTCAATATTAGAGAGAAAGAGCACAGCACACAGGTGTTCCTGTCTTTCCCCATGGCCTTCCCTCTGGTGTGCCTCTTCTTGGTACTTCCTCTGGGAATTGAGGCCCAAACTGGTTTTCATCCTAGGCACTAGCTCCCTGAGGCCCAAAGACCATATGGACTTGTCCAAGGTCACACGTTAGCAGTGGTGGGGCTGGAACCAGAGCCCATGTCCCCACACCTGAGAGCCCCTGAGGGCCTATTCAGCTGCCCTAGGAATTTGAGGCTGTGGGATGCTATTTGGAGTAAAACAGATGATTTGCTTTTTTATGTCTACATTATCACCACCTCCATCCACTCCCACCAGGAAGCAAACATCTGTCACTCTTCAAACAGGTAAAAATCCCATGCCCGCATCATGCAACAAACACTGTTAGTGAACCTAAGAGGCTTGGCAACTTTTGTTCCCCTAGGGTGCAAGGCACTTCCTGGGCTTCACTTCCTTCTCCATTGAAAACTCCCTTCCTCTTTTCTCCATCCCCCTCCTCTCTCTTCACTTCACTTTTTGAGTTGTTTCAAGTAGGTGAGAGTTCACGTCTCAAGTAATGGCAAATTGGAAGACCTCCCTGTAATGGGGTGAGCTTATAGCAGAAAAGTGACCTATGTCATAATATTCAGAGAACCCGCTACTTCAGACACTCTCAGGTGACACCTAGATTCTAAATGTCAGCTTAGGAACTATGAAGCAGTAAATGATTGTGTTCACTCTGAGAGGGCTCCTTCTGTCATAAAACTCTTCCTGCTTCAGAAATAAACCTTGTGGAGAAGTTGAGCCCTCGTCCCCGGGTTTTACCACAGAACAGGATTTGGACAGAAGAATCTGCTGCCACAGGGACCAACCTGATACACTGCACATGGAAGAGGCAAGAGAAATCTTTGTTGATTTGAATTGTTGGATAATACCCATAAGGATCACTTCAGGAATTTGAACAAGGAGTTGATTTTAAAAATAAATTGCTTCTTTCCAACTGTATTCTGGGAGGTGTCATTACGTGTTCTGAGAACAGCTTCCTGGGCTCAAATAAGTTTAGTAGAAGGTTCATATTACCACCTCCTATTGGAAAAGACCCTGATGCTGCAAAGGATTGGGGGCAGGAGGAGAAGGGGACAACAGAGGATGAGATAGCTGGATGGCATCACCAACTTGATGGACATGAGTTTGGGTAAACTCTGGGAGCTGGTGATGGACAGGGAGGCCTGGCATGCTGCGATTCATTGGGTCATAAAGAGTCAGACACGACTGAGCGACTGAACTGAACTGAACTGGAATCTTAGGAAGCACTCCAGAATATGAAAGAGTATGACAATTCTCGAGCCTGCAGAGAACATTCTCCCACATTCCCTGCATCATCTCACCATGGACCTTTTTCTACAGAACCCCCTTGTCTGCTGAAGAAACAGGAGCTCTATGATATAAGTAGGAGATGCCATGGCCGAGCCAAGAGTGCTGCAGGACAGCCAGTGCTGAAGGAGCAGGTTGAGCTCCCGATGCTGGGGATGGGCGAGCAGCAGCAGCAGGTAAGGTGGAGTGTGGGCTGAGGCACACAGATGGGATTAGGGGGTTGGTGGGAGGACCCCCAGGGCTACAGACGGATGCATGCCCTCAGGAGCTTTATGGCGGCAGATGTCCAGAGATGCTGCTCAGACTATTATACATCAGCAGGAGAGCTGTGTTCAGGAGATCTGGACAACGGTGAAGACAAGCCAGCAAGGAATCCCCTGTTGTGGCTGGGCCCTCCTCCTCTCCAGGTCATGGAGTGGCCACAGTCAATGGGGTAGGGGTCAGGAGGGGAGGAGAGCTGAGCCCACTCTCCAGCCAGGTGGGCCACCCCACCATTCCCGTTCACAGCACCCCCAGAAGCAGAGGAGTAGACGTCAGTGCCTCCATGAGGGCACTTCAGTCACCTTCTGCCACGTTCATCAAGGAAGATTGAGAGCAGAGGGGTGAGGGAGACAGCGAGGCAGACAGAACACACCAGCCCAAGTCCATAGCTCAGCTCCAGCACTCAGCACATAGCTCGGCTCCAGCACTCAGTACATAGCAGCTTTTCGGCAACCTTATTTCTCTCTCTTCCAGCCTGAGCCCCTCCACCAGTTGCCTGACTGTCTGCTCCTGGGGCTTGGGTGCATTTCCTTGAGTCCTGTCTCACCCCAGAGAATGAGTACCAGCTTCAGAGCGGCTGCCTCCTGGGCAAAATCCCAGTGTTTCAGTATCTGATTGCTCTCTACAGCTGATCAAATGTGATTTTCCAGTTGAGAGAGAAAAATAAATTCACTAAAGGAAGGGAGCTCAAAGTGAAGCATCCTAAAAGACAAAGCCCGAGCACAATGCCTGAGCAGCCCCACAGCCAAGGTCATCTCTGGCTTTCAGGAAAGGCAGCAAAGGAAAAAATTGGGGGCATCCCTGCCAACACATGTGTATGATACACACAGTATATGTGTGTGTACAAGCACATACATCCGTCCAACATGGTGCACATATGTCACGGGATCTGATTTTGAGATTGGAAAATGTGGTCACTACACAGAAAACCTGCAAGGAAGAAAGTGTGACCAGAACGCTGTGGGCATGGGGCAGAACCCCTCTGAAAAGCTAGACAAGGGAGCCGCCCACACCCAGCCTGCCCTGTCCTAAGGACAGAAGGCAGGATAGGGGTTGCCGGGAATAATCACATGTGGAATGACCCGGTGGGGACCTCGGTCCTCCGTGAGTCTAGGAGGGTGCTTTAAGGAATGCATGAGGCTGGGGAGTGGGGGATTTCAGCTCTGGTGGATTCGCTAACCCCTCTGGTAGGTCACACCAGAACCTTCCCAAAGAGGAAGAGAATAATAGAGTAGGAAGAGAGGAAGGAGGGAGATTTGGGGAGAGAAAAGCAGTACTGTCCCTGGGGCAGGATGGGAATGAATTGCGTGGCCTCAGCTCTGGACACTGGGGGCTCAGAGGCTACCCCTAAATTTCCTGCTCGCCATACCTTTCATCTGCCCCCAAACCCCTCCAGCCTCTGACCTCTTGCTCTTTGGCCTCCTCTCCTCTAAGCCTTCCTCATCCAGGGACTCCTGCTGGGAAGGACTCTCCCAAGAAATCCTGGGCTGCACATGGCCCTGGAGCCCATCTGTGTTGGCAGAACACCTCTCAGCCTGCGCCAGCTCCTGCCCCAACTCCCACCTCACTTGCTCCTGGGACCAAAGGCAACAGGAGGGATGTGTCTTTGACACGCATGGGGTCTCCTTTCCTGAGGGTCACTGAGCTGGTGCAGAGGGGACTCCCAGTTTCACTGCTCTGCACATGGACTTCCTTCTCTCAGTCCACGTATGAGGGGCAGGTCCTCCTGAGTCTGACATTTTGGCAGGAATCTTCTCCCAGCATGGCGGTGGCCCATGTTACTCACAACCTCTATACTGCCCGCCCATACTCCTCAGATCCCCTGCTTGCCAGCCGCCCTGCTCCCAGGGTCCAGCCTCTTCCCTCCCCACCTGCCTGCCTGCAAGGCCTCTGAGAAACCTCAGATATATCTGTGTGCCAAATGCATTTGGAAGCATGAAATCTGTTGGAAATCTAATGAGACCAGGAGAAGAGGAAGACAGAATTTAACTTCTTTTTCCCAATCCTGGATTTGATGTTGCCACCTCCTGTCTGCCCAGATGCGGCCCTGTCTTTGCTCAGAGGTGCCAGGGGTGCCATCAGCACACCTGAGCTCATCCCCACGCTCTCTGCTGCCTCAGGGAAGAGAACACAGAGCATCTCATTGGCTTTGCTTATGACAGGTCCTACCAGAGGCTCCAGGAAGCCCACAGGCCTGTGGAGGGGTGCATTCTGGGAAGAGCCTAGCAGGACTGCTCCGTTTGAAGAGGACAAGGAGTGTGTGAAGTGTTTGCAGAGCCTCTGCAGCCTGAGGGTGAGTATCAGTTCTGCAGGATGGAGCCTCACCCTTACTGTGTGCAGAGTGCCCTGTGCGAGCTTCGGAGGCAGAAGGCTCCAGCCCAGTGTTCCAGGGTGATGTGCAAGTTTTATGGTATCGCAGTCACCAGTCCTGGTCTTGGAAGTGAGCAGCACTCTTTCTCCAGGGAGTAAACAGCTGACGGGTGGGCGATCAGTGCCAGCACAGAGGATACAGAGCAGAGTGCTGTCCCAGGAAACCCTGGGCAGAAAGGCCCTGGGGAAACGCTGTGTTTCCTGCTTCCTGTCCTCTAGGCCACAGGTCTAAGTGCATGGATGGAGAGAGTAGGAGCCTCCCCACAGAAGGAGAAGAAGGGCCCACCTAGATCTGTGCTGTGGGGGCCTCACCATAGAGATGAGGCAGCCATCCCTGTGGGCACCAACCAAGTAAGTACAGGATGGTGCCAACCTTGACTGCATGACCCCCTTCACTCTCAAAGAGGGTTCTGCCACTTGCAAACTGAGCAAAAATCATGCACAGGTCCCAGTCACCTCATCTCCTTGTATCTCAGTGCTCTCATCTTTAAAAAATGAGAGTCATGGCAGCAATTCCATAAGGCTGCTTCACAAGCAACCAGGCAGCGTTGAGCACAGGGTGGGCCCATGGGAGTGTGCAGGACATGTGAGCCAGCAGTAGGATGGAATCTCCCCTAAATATAGACCCCAAAAGACAGACGGAGAACTAGGTACAATATGTTCTCCGAAGTGTTATGCATCATCATTTTATGAAAAGCAGATACAGACCAAATGTCCAACATTATGGAAATGCATTTTCTATATGATATTATACCCAAAGGTAGACAGCCAAATGGACAGTCATTAAAAAAAAGGTTCATGATGTTTTATATCAAATGTTTGGACTAGATTGTTAGGTACCAAATGCTAATAAACCAGATAATGAGGTTACAAGTTAAAGTAAACATACCAAAATATTAACAGAATTATGGATACTTTGTTGCCTACTTCTTTATTATGCTAACTTTTCAAATTTTTGACAGCAGGCATCTGTTAATTGCATAGTCATCCTTCAGTATCCGCAAGGGGTTGGTTCCAAGACCCCTGCAGATATTATAAACTCTGCAGACTTTCAAGTCCTGCATATAAAACAATGCAGTATTTGCAAATAACCAGTGCATATCCTCCTCTATATTTTAACTTATCTCTAGATTACATACAATATCTAGGACAATGTAAATGCCATGTAAATAGCTGTAAATACAACGTAAATGCGATGTAAATATTTGCCAGTGCATGGCAAATTCAAGTTTTGCTTTTTGGAACTTTCTGAAATTTTTTTTTTTTTTTTTGATATTTTTGATCCATGGTTGATTGAATCCATGGAAGTGGAACCTGCAGATACAAAGGGCCAACTGTATATTAAAATATTTACTTGGTCAAAAATCAAAAGTGAGGCCAAAGGAATATTCTCTAGGCATCAAGATACACAAGGGAATGAGGTGCAACAGGACAAATGGACGCTTTTGGAAGAAGCAGCTCTAAAATCAGGAAAACACCCAGAAAGGAAGGGATGAAGCCCATGCGGAGAAAAAGAAAATTGAGCCTATAATAAATTTTTAGTTTATAAAGAATAAATATGCAGTGTTTGTAGAAATTGTGTTGCATCTGGCAAAAAGAACAATAAATATGTATATATTGTAAATCTTTTATAATAAATCCGGGAAGATCCAGTGAGCCAATGTCAAAGCCAGCGAGCACTGCAAGGAGTCTCAGGCCCCTCATGGACAATCAAGGTCCTTAGTACAACAACGGTGGGTTTAGGTGGCCATGCTCTGAGGCCATTGCCCTCTTCTCCTGTGTGGGAGGCCATCTGATGCCCCCCAGGGTAGGGGGACGCAAGATGCACAGTATGCCCACCCGGACCCTTCCCAGCTTCTACCCAGAGCTCTGTGGATTTTCCTCTCTGCACCTGGCTTCCCAGGGCTCTGAAGACTCTGCATCCCATCTTTTGATCTGCTTTCGTTCTGCTCCAGTTTCAAGCCAACCTCCACTCCTCTGGAATAAACCCAAGATTTAAGGGCCCAAAAAGAAAAAGAATGATCATTTAAGAGGAACACAATGTGTGCTAGGTGTCATGAAGGGAACTGGGGCCTAGCAGCAGATGAGACAGCTGTCCTCTCCCAGAGGTTAAATTCATGTCAAGGTACCTTGTGCCAGGTCAGACACAGAGTAGAGCCTTTGAGCCTTGAAGAATGAGTGGGATAACTTAAAAATTATTTTATCTGCTCCATTAGTCGGAATTGTCTAGAGAAACAGAACCAATGAGGGGTGTGTCTATGTTTGGAGAGAGAGAAAGAAAGATAGAGGCAGACGCAGAGACAGAGATTTTAAGAAGTTGGCTGACACAATTGTGGATCTAAATATGCAGGAGAGGTCGGCATTCTAAAACCCAGGAAGAGTTATAATTCAAGGCCAAAGGCTACTGACAAAATTCACCCTTTCTTGGGGGATGTCAGTCTTTTTTATTTTTTTTCAAATGTAGGCTTTCAATTGATTAGATGAGGGCCATTCTTTTCCAACAACACAAGAGATGACTCTACACGTGGACATCACCAGATAGTCAATACTGAAATCAGATTGATTATATTCTTTGCAGTCAAAGATGGAGAAGCTCTATCCAGTCAGCAAAAACAAGACCTGCTGCTGACTATGGCTCAGATCATGCTCTCCTAAATTGCAAAATTCAGGCTTAAATTGAAGAAAGTAGGAAAACCATTAGGCCATTCAAGTATGACCTAAATCAAATCCCTTATGATTATACAGTGGAGGTGACATAGATTCAACGGATTAGATTTGGTAGACAGAGTGCCTGAAAAACTACAGACAAAGGTTCGTAAAATTGTACAGGAGGCAGTGACCAAAACCATCCCCAAGAAAAATAAATGCAAGAAGGCAAAGTTGTTGTCTGTGGAGACTTCACAAATAGCTGAAAAAAGAAGAGAAGCAAAAGGCAAAGGAGAAGGGGAAAGATATACCCAAGTAAATGGAGAGTTCCAAAGAATAGCAACAAGAGATAAAAAGGTCTCCTTAAATTAACAATGCAAAGAAATAGAGGAAAACAATAGAATGGGAAAAACTAGAGATCTCTTCAAGAAAACTGGAGATATCAAGGGAACATTTCATGAAAGGATGGGCACAATAAAGGTCAGAAACAGTAAGAACCTAACAGAAGCATAAACAATTAAGAAGAGGTGGCAAGAATATACAGAAGAACCATACAAAAAAAATGTTTTAATAACCTAGATAACCATGATGGTGTGGTCACTCACTTAGAGCCAGACATCCTGGAATGTGAAGTCAAGTGGGCCTTAAGAAGCGTTACTACAAACAACACTAGTGGAGGTGACAGTATTTCAGCTGAGCTATTTCAAATCCTAAAAGATAATGCTGTTAAAGTGCTGCACACAATATGTCAGCACATTTGGAAAATGTAGCAGTGGCCACAGGACTAGAAAATGTCAGTTTTTATTCTAATCCTGAAGAAGGGCAATGTCAAAGAATGTTCAAACTACTGTACAATTGTGCTCATTTCACATGCTAGTAAGTTTATGCTCAAAATCCTTCAAGCTAGGCTTCAGCAGTACATGAACCAAGAACTTCCAGATGTACAGTCTGGGTTTAGAAAAGGCAGAGGAACCAGAGATCAAATTGCAAACATTTGTTGGATCATAGAGAAAGCTTCATTGAGTACTCTAAAGCCTTTTACTGTGTAGATCACAACAAACTGTGGAAAATTCTTAAAGAGATGAGAATACCAGACCACCTTACCTGTCTCCTGAGAAACCTATATGTAGGTCAAGAAGCAACAGTTAGAACCGGACATGGAACAATGGACTGGTTCCAAATTGGGAAAGGAGTACAGTAAGGGTGTATATTGCCACTCTGCTTATTTAACTTATATGCAGAGTACATCATGTGAAATGCCAGGATGGATGAATCACAAGCTGGAATCAAGATTGCTAGGAGAAATATCAATAACATTGGATAAGCAGATGATACTACTTTAAAGGCAAAAAGTAAAGAGGAACTTAAGAGCCTCTTGATGAAGGTGAAAGAGGAGAGTGAAAAGGCTGGCTTAAAACTCAACATTCAGAAAACTAAGATGGCATCTGGTCCCATCACTTCATGGAAAATAGAAGGGAAAAAAGTGGAAGCAGTAACAGATTTTATTTTCTTGGGCTCCAAAATCACCATAGATGGTGACTGCAGCCATGAAATTAAAAGACACTTGCTCCTTGGAAGGAAAGCTATGACAAAGCTAGACAACATATTAAAAAGCAGACCCATAACTTTGCCCACAATGTCTGTCTAGTCAAAGCTATGGTTTTTCCAGTATTCGTTTATGAATGTGAACAACTGGACCATAAAGAAGGCTGAGTGCTGAAGAATTGATGCTTTCTAACTGTGGTGCTAGAGAAGACTCTTGAGAGTCCTGTGATCTGCAATGAGATCAAACCAGTCAATCCCAAAGGAGATCTACTCTGAATATTTATTGAAAGGACTGATGCTGAAGCTGAAGCTCCAGTACTTTGGCCACCTGATGTGAAGATCCAGCTCATTGGAAAAGACCCTGATGCTGATAAAGTAGAAGGCAAAAGGAGAAGGGGTGGCAGAGGATGAGATGGTTAGATAGCATCACTGACTCAATAGACATGAATGTGAGCAAACTCCAAGAGATAGTGAAGAACAGGAGAGTCTGGTGTGATGCAATCCAATGAGGTCATAAAGAGTTGGACATGACTTGGCGACTGAACAACAACCCACGTTATGGAGGGTAATATGTTTTATTCAAAATCTATTGATTTAAATGTTAATATCATCTAAAAAAGTCTTCACAGAGACATCTGAGAAACATATGACCAAATATTTGGATACCATGGCCTAGTTAAGCTGACAGAGTAAATTAACTATCACACTAATCTTATAGATAAGAAAAAAGCCAATCCTTGGAGACACCATGACTTGGTTATTGAGCTGACAGAGGCTAAATCCATAGTCCACCTAGTGTCTAAGCTACTTTCCTCCTTCACTCTGCATCTCCTAAGTCAAAAGTTTTCATTTTTTCTTTTTCTACCCAGCCTTTCCCTCAAATCCAGAAGCTAATTCAAACTTCAAATTTCAACATTTATGCAAACTCAGAGACCATATTGAAGATACTATCTTATCCTTCTGGTCAATTTTCCAGAACTTCCAAAATATTCAATCATTACACACCAGAGATTCATACACTGTTCCATCAAGCCCATCCATGGGTTCTTTTCTACCTCTGACCAGCCATCTTTCTACATAAACCCAGTTTGATGTCTGCTGTGACCAGGGCTAAATACTGCCTCTGCAAGGACTGGAAATCTTTTCCTAAATGCTCACATACAACCTGTTCCTTTCTTCCCAGTACAGATTAACTCTGTACTGGCAAAGACATGTGTTAAACTGTTAGGTTGATATGTATGAAATTGCTGATATTTGACCTAGGAAACAGCATTTTCATAGAGTTCAAGGAAAAATGAGCTCATCTTTCCCTGGTCGGACCTCACCTTCCTGGCATCCTGTTCTCTGTAGAGAGAGACTCTCCTCTCTTGCTGTGGACAGGAATGAAAGATGCTGTTATTAAAAACAATCTAAAGTGATTTGCGAAGTGACAGCATCTCTTAGAGCAATGAGGTAATGCATCCAGTTTGCCTTCTCCACCATTTAACTTCCTGACAGGAGGCACGGAATGTGAACAAATTGATTGTCCTGTACAAAGTCAAGTAAATAAATAGCAATGCTTAATGCAATCATTTTCCATATTGCCTCATCAAAACCCATGCACTCAAAGCCACTTATGAATTACATAGGTCCCTACCATGGTCGTCTTTTCAGTGTGTTTCTCTCAAAGATGCCTGTAGGTAGGGAGAAATAGGCAAGCAGGTGCTAATCAATCTTGAAGCTATGATCAGAAACGATTTAGCAAGATGACAGCTTTTGCTTGAGCCATTCCTAAATTTCCAAGAGGAAACCTCCAAGGGACTAAGTCATTAATGGAATGATAGGAAGGAGACTGGTGGGGGGAGGGGTAGTTATTATTAGAGAATAAACACCTTGCTGCCTTTGTCTACCATATTTTTCAAAGCAAAAATGAAAAAAACTTTGGGAAGAAGAGAAAGTGGTTGAGATCCAAGCCCAGAGTAAGTGTGGGCTAGAATGAAATGGCCGCCCCCATACACACTCTAGCTTGTTGGATTTCTTATTTCCCTTTCTTTTGGCCATTCTCAAAGTTACCAGAGCCCAGAAAATCAAGGATAAAAAGACCTATATATGGCTGGCAGTTGGATACTGGAGTTATTCCATCAGCAGCTGGAAGTGGATCAGAGGTTCTGAAGCAGATACTCATGAATGAGATGAGGCCCAAACTGCAGGAAGCAGAAACCACAGCCCAAAAATCCAAGGCCACTCACTTTCCCATGCAGAAAGGATGGGCCCCAGGAAGAGAGTGCCCACAACATTGATTAATAATCCGCAGTACGATAACAAAAATATGAAAAATTCAATATGCTCTACTAAAGATACATTCATTTTAATTAAAAGGACTCCCCTTTATTATTATGTCCTTGCCACTTTGGGAGGTTGGGGTTAAGATGTCTTCTCTTTTATAGAATTAGCAATGGCTATAGATGGTCATTACATTTTCAGTGGTTTCCCAGGAGAATCACATCTAACTCAAAGGTTAGGCTATAAAGTAAGCATGTAAGACAAAAGCCTTAAAGTTTAATCCTCAAAAGCCTCCTCGTTAGCCTTCCATGGCAATCATACATTCATCCTTGTATCATTCCCTCCAATTCATTCGTAGTCAACACTCTGTATCAGTTTGAATGCTAGTAACAGAATATCTGGGCTTCCCAGGTGGCCCAGTGGTAAAAGAATCCGCTGGCCAAGCAGGAGCCTGGAGTTCAATCCCTGAATCGGGAAGATCCCCTGGAGGAGGAAATGGCAACCCACCTCAGTATTCTTGCCTGGATAATCCCATGGACAGAGGAACCTGGCAGGCTACACCCTACAGTGTCACACAGAGTCAGAGTCGGACACAACTTGGCAACAGAGCACGCACAAGAGAACACCCCCTGCACATGAGCTTAAATTCCAAAGGGAACACATTGGCTGTGAAGAGTAAAATGGAAGAAAAAAGCAGCCTTCACTCCCTGGGGGGAGTCTCCTTGGGGAAGCTTGTCCTGGGGTTACCACCGGAAGCTCACAGCAGAAGGACACTGTGAACTCAGGGACCCGCCAGCTTTTGTTCCAACTCAGGTTTTCAAGCACAAAGAACAATCAAAGTACAGAGTTCAAAGGTCCAGAAGTTAGCCCAAGAGTGCTGAATTACTCACAGGCAGGAAGCATGGCTTTGCCTCTGTCCTCCCAGAGAACTTGACACAAAACTAGTGCTCAGGACTATGTGGTCAACGAATGAATGGATGAAGAGCCTGTTTGCTCTTCTCTAATCACATGCTTGTTGTGAAGGATTTTTTAAAATTAATTTATTTATTTTAATTGGAGGCTATTTACTTCACAATATTGTAGTGGTTTTTGCCATACATTGACATGAATCAGCCATGGGTGTACATGTGTCCCCCATCCTGAACCCCCCTCCCACCTCTCTCTCCATCCCATCCCTCAGGGTTGTCCTAGTGCACTGGCTTTTCGTGCCCTATTTCATGCATCGAACTTGGACTGGTGATCTATTTCACATATGGTAATATACATGTTTCAATGCTATTCTCTCAAATCATCCCATCCTCGCCTTCTCCCACAGAAGTCTCCAAAAGTCTGTTCTTTGTATCTGTGTCTCTTTTGCTGTCTCGTATATAGGGTCATCATTACCATCTTTCTAAATTCCATATATATTCATTAATATACTGTATTGGTGCTTTTCTTTCTGACTTACTTCACTCTGTATGATATGCTCCAGTTTCATCCACCTCATTAGAACTGATTCAAATGTGTTCTTTTTAATAGCTGAGTAATATTCCATTGCATATATGTACCACAGCTTTCTTATCCATTTGTCTACCGATGGACATCTAGGTTGCTTCCATGTCCATGGCCCCCAAAGTACCAGACATTCTACCCATTCACAGGTGGGATTTATGTCTCCATCCTTATCTGAGCTCTGAGCTCCTGTCACTGTTTGAGGTGTTGACAATGATGGAAGCTCTTCTATGTCAGTTTCCAAACAGTAGCATTAGGAAACTCTTTGCAGCTTTCAATTCCTGTCTCCTGGGACACTCCCTCTTGGAACCCAGTCATCATACTGTGAGGAAGCCCAAGGCACATGGAAAAGAAAGGTGTTTTCTGAATGATGGTCCCAGCTGAGTTCTCAGTTGACAGCTACCATTGACCATTAGACCTGCAAATGCAGAAGCCTTGTCAATGATCCCAGCCCAGTGCCATCCAATCATAACAGCACAAGAGAAAGTGAGGAAGATGTGCCCAGCTAAGTCCAGCAAATCTTAGAATTGTGAGAAATATTAATGAAATGATTGTTGTTGTTGTTAGCCAAAGCATTTGTTGCACAACAGGCAAAGTATATTAAGCAGCTTAAAGATATAGTCTCAAAGACTTAAGTAAGGAGATGCTTTTCAATGAGGAGGCTCCTCTCTTGCTCAGCTGCTGAAAGCTGAGTGCAGTCCTGTGATGGCGTAGGAGTAATAAGAAGGTAGCCTTAGACCAGGCTGCTCCATTTAGCTCCCCAAACAGCCAGTGGAGCATGACGGCCAGAGGCACCTTCTTCAAAGGAATAGAAGACGGCCCACTTCTGAGCCTCTAAGGAAGTACCCACAGGGCTAAAACTCTAGCTCAACCAGTACCCACACCTTCTAGAAATGTGTGTTTAGCAACCAAGCCCATGGAGGAAGGAAGCAGGAGTGAATTGGCTATTGATTGGGCATTCAAGCTACGTCATCATCTCCTGAGACAGACACTCACGTGAGGAGGCACAAAGCTGGAAGGAGCAGAAGTCAGAGTGGCCGCATGATCGAGGGCCCTGGTGTAGAGGCCATGGTGCCAAGAACACAGTGCTCACTGCCCAGCAAGTGTGACTAGATCCCTCCGTGTGTACGGAGTGGCGGATGCAGTGACAACATAGATACTCAGCTCCCCTATAGTTCATGACACCAGTTTCAAACCTAAGGTTGTGGGCCCTTGGCAAGAGGAGAGACTAGCTGAGATTCAAAGGGAGACTCAGGAAGGACTAAAGGAGGCTTCTTTTCCCTCTCTCCCTGAGACCTCAATCTGTGGTCAAGCCACCCTCCCTAGCACCCCTGCCCTTGCTCTCCACTGACCCCTAGAGAGAATAGCCTCCCCAGGCTCCCTCTTCAAGTCATCACTCCGTTGTATAGTTCTTTACCTTGACATCATAGGTTGCCAGCTACTGTTTCCACTGCCTATTCACTCTCTGGGTAACTGCTGCATATTCATCTTCCATCTAGTTCAGGGGTCTTGATCTCAGTGTTATTGACTTTGCTATTGTTATTTAGTCGCTAAGACACATCCGACTCTTTGTGACCCCATGGACTGCAATCCACCAGGCTCCTGTGTCCATGGAATTTCCCAGGCAAAAATACTGGAGTGGGTTGCCATTTCCTTCTCCAGGGGATCTTCCCAACTCAGGAATCAAACCCACACCTCCTGCATGGCAGGTGGATTCTTTACAATGAGCCACCTGGGAAGCCAGCACTATTGACATTAGGGGCCAAATAATTCTTGGTTTTAAGAAGCTGTCCTATGCATTACGGGCTTCCCAGGTGGCGCTAGTGGTAAAGAATCCACCTGCCAATGCAGGAGACTTAAGAGACATGGGTTCGATTCCTGGGTCAGGAAGATCCCCTGGAGGAGGGGGATGGCAACCCACTCCAGAATTTTTGCCTAGAGAATCTTATGGGCAGAGATGCTTGGTGGGCTATAGTCCATAGTGTCACAAAGAGTCAGACATGACTGAGGCAACTTAGTGTGCACACATGCTTGTGCATTACAGCATCCTCTTTACCCACTATTTGCCCATACACCCTCCAACTTTGACAATCAAAAGCCAAATAAGAGGGAAAACAATACCTCTTCTGTTTAAGAACCCCTGAGGCTACCACACGGGTGTGAATAAACATTTGTTAAGGGAAGGAACAAAGAAAATGAATGAGTGAGTGAGTCAGTGTACTGGAGAGGGAGCATTCTGCCCCTGGAAAGGCCTTGGGTACAGAAAGCTGAGAGCTGCAGGCAGAGAAGAGTTAATGGGTCTGTCAGTCCTACTGATGCCCCGCATCTTCAGTGAGCTTTTTGCTGGCTGTGCAGTTCAATGAGTTTGTAATTAACGAGAAGACATGCAGACATCAATGGACCTTTAATAGGGCCACAGGAATGGGGCCTCTGATAAGCCAGGCTGAATTCAGCATGTGACATGAGAAGCTCAGGAACCTGTCTGCCAAGGTGCTGATTCACTTCCTTTGTCAAGTTGTACTTTGGAATGACAGCTTCTCAACTTCTGCTTCCCCAGCTGCCATCTGCAAAGGTTACCTGCTCTAATTTGCCAAGCATTTCTCCTCTCTCCACCTCTCCCAGCTGTCACTTCTCTCTCCCTCCTTCAGGGCCTCTTTTGGGGTTCACTGGACTGCTGTGTGCTGTCCCTCACTGAGGTAGGACCAGGGAGCCTGTGGGGTTAAAGGCTGGCAAGCATTCATCAAGGAGAGAGGAGACAGAAGGTTCAGGAGCTTGGCTACACCCACTCTTCCTTGACCTCCTGGGCCTCTCTGCTCCCTCTCCAACTCAGTCACCCTCCTTACCCTGAGCTCAGGGCCCCCAGATATGAACAACAGCAGGGTTATGGGCAAGGAAACAGTCCAATAAGATGTAAGATATAAAACAGTCTAGGCATTCTTATCCTTTACAATGAGAATAGGTACTGATTCTCAAAGGTTTAGGTACTGCTACTAAGCATCTTATGAGTGTCATCTCACGAAATGTGTCAGCAACCTCAGGAGGGAGACTTCTAATTTCCATTTTACAGGAGAATAAAAAGTGTTTAGGAGATCTCTAATTTCAAGGTACATCAGAACTACCTGGAAGACCTGTTAAAACCCAGAGGATAGCTGGCCCCAATTCGAGTTTCTGAGTCAGTAGGTCTGGATGGGGGCTAAGGAATTCCTATTTCCTATTTCTCAGTTGGAGGATGAAAGCCTCAGACTAGAAAGCAATTAACATACTCAAGTTACTACACAAATGCCAAAGGGGCATTTCAGGTTACTCTGTGGACCAACAGATCCCATTTTTATAGATGGACAAATAATCCAACAACCATCACTCCACTCGTTAAATATTTGCCAGACACCTACTATGTGCCCCGCTGTGTGCTAGTTGCTGGGGATGCAAACAAAAATAAGTTGTTCTCGGAGCTTATATGCCCAGCAAGGGAGAGAGGCACACACAACAATGTGTGTGTGGTTAGTCACTCAGTTGTGTCCAATTCTCTGAGACCCCATGGACTGTAGCCCCTCAGGCTCCTCTGTCCATGGGATTCTCTAGGCAAGAATACCAGAGTGGATTGCCATGCCCTCCTCCAAGGGATCTTCCCAACCCAAGGACTGAACCCAGGTCTCCCACATTGCAGGTGGATTCTTTACTGTCAGAGCCACCAGGGAAGGAAGCCACAATAATTACAATAAAATGCAGGAAGAGTATGGTTCAGAAAGAACAAAGCATTTGCTGGAGCAGCAGTTCTCAAACTTTTTTGGTCTCAATGTCCCTTGATAATCTTAAAAATTATTGAGAACCCCAATAATAAACTCATTATATGTGAACACAAATAACATATTTTATGAAAAATAACTATATTCTCAATAAAACTATATTTTCTATAAAAGTGAGAAGACTAGCATTGTTTTACAGTTTTTCAAATCTCTTTACTTTTGGTTCAACATTCAGCATTTGATTCATCATTTAACATCAGCTTCCACAGTCATGTTATATGTTATTTTGGTTGAAGTATACAAAATATACAAAGAAAATCAGTCTCACTCAGATATGTAGTTAGAAAAAAGAAAGGCATTGTAGTAACCTTTTCAGATAACTGAGGCTATTCTTTAATACTACACCAAAAAATCAGTAAGTTTGGTTACAATGTGGAATTTACACCTAAGCCACAAGAATTTTGCATTAATGTTTCATTAAAAATGTATTCTTCTATTTTGATTTTTTCATGGAAGTTTTACTTATGCTTGATTTAGTCACATCATATATTGGTCATTTGGCAAATATCAATACAATGAGTTATGCAGGTTTTTCAAATGTTGACATATCATATGACATAAAGAAAGACTACAGTCATTAAAATAAAATCTCTGAAATAATAGGAAACTGTCAAGGTTCCCCAGACTCTAATTTTCATTTGAAATCTCATATTTTATCGTTATCATTAGCTAACAATATTTTCAGTGGTTTTCCCTGGAATGAGGAGAAGGAAATGGTAACCCACTCTAGTATCCTGGCCTGGAGACTCCCCATAGACAGAGGAGCCTGGTGGGCTACAGTCCATGGGGTCACAAAGAGTCGGACATGGCTGAGCGACTTTTGCTTCATTTCACTTCACTTCCTTGGAATGAAAAGCTCACTCCTTTTACTTTTAAGTAAATATGTGCCAAATGTCCAAGTCTGAATAGCCATAATTTGTATGTCTATTGTTCTTTCAAGTAAAAAATGATGTTCCATTTAAAAAATGGCTAGTTCAGCTTGCAACTCAAATAAATATGTACTTTTCCTTGAGACAACCATGATACTTCAGTGTACAGCAGAAGTTTTCTTTATTTGAACTCAGTATTTCATCATCCAGAATCTTAAAAGGACATGTACTCAAGGACCAAAACTTTTTAAAAAATGTTAACTTGTACTGCTTCATCAAGGGTATTCCGAAGTGAAACTGACGTTTTCTGTTTGAGAGATTGTTAGTAAAGGACAGAACAACCACTTGTGTACTTTGGTGCAACTGCTTTAAGTCTTGCTATGGCAAGAAGTAGGAATACTGGCTTCATAGGCAGGTAGACCCAAGGTTTACCCTCTATCTGTGCAAACATCAATGCAGTGAAATAGGCAAATGGCATATAAGTTTTATTAAGTAAACAGTTCTGACCTTGAAGACCCCCTAAAATGATCCCCTGGGTCCATGGAGCACACATTAAGGTCCTATGTACCACAGTAGCACTAAATTCCATTTCTGATGTGTCTCCTGAACAACTACCTATCCAGTTCATACTCAGCTTCACTTCTGAGATGCCTCAAGTGATATCAAGAAAAGAAAACACAAAAGGTGAAAATGTAGGGGAAAACATTTCAGGAAAGATAATAGTCTCTACTGCAAAGCTAAGAATAAAGCTGAATTAAGCAGGCAGCTTAATTTAGCTTAAAAGTCATCACTTTAAAAACAACCAAATGTATTAAGACACTACAGACCTAATTAATATGTTTTCTAATAATAATCAGTATCATTTATTAAACATTCACTAAGGGACAGACATTGTGCTGAGACCTTTGCCTATGTTATCTTGTTTGCTTTTTCCCTATGTAACAAATATAACTACCTCCATTTACAGGCCAGGAAACTAAGACTCAGAGAGGTGAAGTAACCTGCCCCACACAGTGAAGTAAGTCAGAAAGATAAAAACAAATATTGTAGGTATATTAATGCATATATATATGGAATCTAGAAAAATAGTACCGATGAACCTATTTGCAGGGCAGGAAAAGAGATGAAGACATAGGAAGGAGAGCACAGGATGAATTGAGAGAGGAGCACTAACACATACACACTATCATGTGTAAAATAGCTAGCTAGTGGGAAGCTACTATAATATAGGGAGCCCAGCCTGCTACTCTGTGATAACCTAGAGGGGTGGAATGTGGCAGGGGGATGGGAGGGAGGCTCACGAGGGAAGGGATACACACACACACACACACACACACAGAGTTATGGTTGATTCGAGTTGCTGTACGTCAGAAACCAACACAACATTGTAAAGCAATTATCCTCCAGTTAAAAAATAAAAAGAAGCAAGCAGAACTATGATGCTGACTGACCAGAAAGCCGGTGGTCTCAGCCTCTCTGCTCTGCAGCACCTTGGGCTTGACTGCCTGCAGACTAGGAGGGCATCACTCCAGTGCTTGCCGAGGGCCAGGTGCTGGCCCGAGTCCACAGGGACCAGTCCCTCAGGGCAGGTGTGGACACAACTGCTGTCCTCTAGGAAAGCACAGCTCTGCCGCATTTGCAACCCCCAGGAGGTGCTCTTGCCCCGCCATCATTTCTATTGTCTTTATTACAGTGGCCATGGCAGTGCCAAGCTCCCCACACATACTTGTGACACATACAGAAACATCTGCCCCTCCACTCCAACATACTGGGCAGCTGCCACAACTATAGGCAGAAACCCCCTTTTTATAAAAGAAAAAAAAATTAGTGGTTTGAAGATGAGACACATTCCATTTTAATTAGAATCCACTTCCTGAAAAATTCACTTCTCAAGACATGTTATAATCTACCTGCCAATCTGTGACTGTCCTACTTGCTCTTGGACAAGCACCACCCTGACAGCCTTGGAAAAGTGTAGTGCTGGGGAGAGTGCCAGGCAGGGCTGACGCATGGTCAGCCAACATGCCCTGTCCTTAGTGTTCCATCCTCACTGTCCCCCCACCCATCTCCCACCTTTGGGGAACACTCAGGTCAGCCTCCCCTGCTTCTTCCTCCCCCGGCACAATCTCAGGAAAGGGCCTATGGAGCACAGTCCAAGGTACTAGGCGCCAATCAGCCTCAAGGCATCATTGCTGGAAGCAACTGCATCTCTACGGATGCAAAAGGCTTCCACTCAAGGAATGCATCTTGGGAATTCCTGGTATGGAGATAGAGCAGGACCTTACATGGGGGAGAGGGGTCAGGGTGGAGACAAGGGACATGGGAACGAGGCCTCCCCAGACCAGGAGGTCAGCAAGACCTTCTCCTAGTCAGGGGAACTGGTGTGGAGCGGCAGGGGAGGAAGACTGGAGAACTGGTGATGCGGAGAGTCTGTACTCCCAGCTTTGGCCTCATGGAGGGGCTTATGTTCTGGGATGGATCTCTGGGCACAAGGGAGCCCCATTCTAGCCTTGATTAAGCCTGAGTCTGGTTTACTAACAGTTAAAAAAGGTTAGAGAGAGTTTAAGGGCTCAGATGCTCTACATTCTCTTTGATATGAGAACAGGATGTAAACAAGAAAATAAAATCCTAGGAGTTAACCTCTTTAACTCTGATTCAATGGTTGAGAACTTGCTGTTTGGTATGGGGAGCTGTTCATATACTTAAAGAAAGGGCATGAGGAGATGAGTTGTGAGGCTTCTCTAGATCAGTTGAAGAATGCACTTGCTGTTTGGACAAACCAGATAACAAGGCAGCACCTTGCCTACCTGGGGCCACCGACCTTGGAGCAAGTGAATTCCTTAAGAGGAAACAGTCAGCTGAAGCTGACTTGCAAATTCAGCCAACTCAGCAAAATTCAGCTCAGTTCGCAAGATGCAGCCACCACTGACACTGGAGGCTGCATCCTCAGACTGGCCAGCCACCACTGCTTCAGGAGGGGCTGCATCCTCAGGAGGGGCTGCGTCCTCAGGAGGGGCTGCGTTCTCAGGAGGGGCTGCATCCTCAGGAGGGGCTGCGTTCTCAGGAGGGGCTGTGTCCTCAGGAGGGGCTGCATTCTCAGGGGGGGCTGTGTCCTCAGGCTGGCCTGCAAGATTTATCAAATGAAACACTAGGTGCCCACCCAACTGGCTCTGAATTTCAGACAAACAAGTAATTTTTTTTAGCATAAGTAGGTCCCAAATATTGTATGGGATATACTTATAATGAAAACTCACTTGTGAGAAGTTCTTTGAGGACATACTTATACTAAAAAGTTATTTACTGTTTATCTGAAATATGAATTGAACTGGGCATTCTGTATCTTACCTGGCCACCTCATCCTCATGGTCTCAAATCTTGGGCTTCAAATATTCACCTCCTGCCCATGGAGTCTGCAGCTGCCTTTTTCTTTGCAGAGAGTGGGCCTGTTCAGGCTGTGAGGTGGAGATAAGACCCTGGCATTCCAGATGAAAGACCAGTTGGAATGCATTTGAGAACCCCCACTTGAGGAAGTAGCTCTACAGGAAGGCAAAGAACTCCAGCATCACAGCTAGTACTTCTGCACCCACAGAAGGTTCCCTGGGCATTTCTTGTTTCTCAACAAGCCAGCAGCTCTGGGCCACACAAGTAAACTCCAGGGGACCACGTTATTGTGTGTGGGGTGTGGGGATAAGTGAAAGTGAAAGTTGCTCAGTTATGTCCGACTCTTTGCAACCCCATGGACTATACAGTCCATGGAATACTCCAGGCCAGAATACTGGAGTGGGTAGCCTTTCCCTTCTCCAGGGGATCTTCCCAACCCAGGAATCAAACCCAGGTCTCCCACATTGCAGGTGGATTCTTTACCAACTGAGTCACAAGGGAAGCCCTGGGAGCTATTCTCTCCATAGCAGAGACAAGGAGGGAGGACATTAGAATTGTGACTACAGAGTTCTAAGTACTCCAACCAACACACCCACTACTACATTTTGAAGAGTGAGCACATCCCTGCCCTCCTGGTTCACAGATACCCTGGGAAGGGGCCCCAGGCAATGGAATACATCCCTTACCAGCAGGGAATGTATCCACACAACAGAAAATACTCTCCGAGGGGATTCATTAGATAAAGTCCTGGTTGAGCCTTTCCTAAGGGGCTCTGGGCCTTCTGCAGCTGGACGCTCACTAATCCCCATAACATTCCAATGCGGTAAGAAGGTGAAGGAATTATAGATGTACAATTGCTATCAGGAGGATTCGGGAGGATTTCTCCTTGCCCACTTTCTCTATCTCCTCCTCCTTTTCATGCTATTAAGAATAATGCCTTGCGCATAGAGAGCGCTTTACAGTTTAGGAAGAGCTTTCCTGGCATTATCTCCAGTGACCCTCCTGGGCTGCCACATGATGCCCTGAGCCTTCACAGCTCCTGCTTCAGTGCTCCTCACACCACACTCGCTGGACTAAACAACTTTAACCTCAGTCCCTTCTCCCCTTTGGCCCACGCACACACGTGTGCACGGGCACATGGGCACACCTTGCAGATACAGGTGTATCTCATCCATAAACCCAATGCCTGCACTCCTTGCAGGTCAGAACATGGGCCTACAGCTCACCAAATGCCCCCCAGACCCAGGGCATCTTTGGGTGGCCCTTCTGTACAAATACCATAGGTCCCCAAGGGGACAAGCCAGGAAGTTCTTGGGACATCACACCACGTATAGAGGAGCTATTGCCAAAACCACCCTGCCCGAAGGAATTCCAGCTTGCTGGCAAAATGTTCAAAGACTAGCTTGGATTTCTTGCACACCTCCTATAGGCCAGGTCCTTTATACCATACTACAGTGTATGCTATGCTTCTGAAAGGAAAGCAGTGTTACCCAGTTTTATAAATGTTCGAACTAAGGTTTCAGAAAGTGAAAGCGAAAGTCACTCAGTTGTGTCCAACTCTTTGTGACCTCATGGACTATACAGTCCATGGAATTCTCCAGGCCAGAATACTGGAGTGGGTAACCTTTCCCTTCTCCAGGGGATCTTTTCAACCCAGGGATCAAACCCAGGTCTCTAACATTGCAGTTGGATTTTTTACCAGCTGAGCCACCAGGGAAGCCCAAGAATACTGGAGTATTCTGGAGTAAGGTTTCAGAGAGAATCAATATTCACTTCTAGTCCCAGCCAGAAAGTGGCAGAACTGAGATTCAAACCCAGGAACCCAAACTCATATTTTTATTATCTGTAGAATTTGTGGGGGTCAGGAATTCAGACAGAGGTGGGTGGGATAATTCTTGGGCTCCAAGTGGCATTAAGCAGAGTCCCTTGGTTGGTGGCTGGGCATGGCAAGAGGGTTCAAGATAGCCTCTCTCACCTGCCTGGCACAGCGACAGGGCCAGCTGGCTCAGCAGAGCCCATCTCCCTTGCCCTCACCCTGCAGTGTCGGGGTTTCCTCATGTCCTCTCTCCCTCTAGCCGGGAGGCTGGACCGTTACATGGCAACCCAGGGCACCAAGAGACGAGAAGAGACTCTTGGTAGCAAAGTGTAACTCTTTCCACATTCTATTGGTCAAAGTAGTCACAGGCCAGGGCAGATTAAAGGGAAAGGAAATGGGTCCTATCTCTCCTTGGAATGAGTGTCAAAGAGATTGCTGTCATCTCTGTTTTCCCCACAGGTGAGAGATAAACATACAGATGAACTTGGCCAGCCTGCCCCATTGGAGCTACACATGGCCCACCTGCCCCTCACACCTTATTCTGGTAAAGTGATGAGAGGAGCACGCTTACAGGATGTGGCACCCCAGAACTCTGCAACAGGAGCAAAGGTTCTTGGGCTCATAGGCTGAGAGATCTTAGGCCGGTGGGCAGAAACAATGATGATGAATTTTTTAAAGGATAGGGACTAATAAGGGGCATTTAAGAAAAGCATTCTAACACTCACAGAATTCCTGCAACTTTTCTTCATAAATCACCCAAACAGTCAAAGGCCAAGGAGGAAGAACACAGGTGGACTGATGAAACCCACCACTCAAGCAACACAGATGAGTCAGTACCTGTTCCATGAAGACATCATGGAACCTCCAGAAAATATGAAAACCATGTTGCAACCTTGCACCTCTTGGCTTGGTCTGTAAAGAGACTGTCATTCCAAGTGGACCTGAGGTACAATGCAAATTTTAGCTCATTCATTCACTCTTTTTCAACCAAGTTGAAAAAAGTATAAAACCTTCCCTCTACAGAAATCAGCATTGATAGGGTTTGAGAACAGAACAAAACTAGATGCTGTCCCTGGCCACAGGCAAGTCACCTAAACTCTCTGAAGCTCAGTTACCCTTTGTGTAAAATGAACTTGGTCTACTTGATTTCTAAATCTCTCCAATATTTTTATGTTGAGAACTAGTGTCAATGCCCTTTAAAAGTGAAATCCATGCAAAACTAGTCATTTTCTCCCTTATATTAATATACCTAATGGAGTGCCTTTCTGCACAAAACATTTATCCTCAAGGGCCTCCACCCTGAGGGTTTGAACTCTCTCTAGTTTTCAGGTTCAAAACCACACAGAACTCTATCAAATCCTCTCAGAGGCCAGAGACTCATCCCAGTAGGCCTCCTCTCTCAAGGAGATTTGAAGCAGAGAACAGACTTTTCATTTTCAGTGTGCATCTGGGGTAAAGAGATTGAGTTTAGAGTGATGTGCTGAATAACCAAAAACCCAAATTGTGCTTCTGGGCCTGTAGTGACTCTGGATCCTTGGCACATGCTAATTCTCTAGTTTGAGGCCTGCTATGAGGATGGCATGTCTCAGGTCAGGATGCTGCCCATATATTAGAATGTCTGATTCCAGAAGAGTAACCCATTCATTCCTCCTCATCATCATTCCAGTCTCTGGTCCTGCCCACTTTGCCTGGCATTCCACTCCCAGAATCTACCAGGGCAGCAGATTGCTGTCCTTATGGCCACTACCTGTCAAGCCCCGAGGCCCACCTTGTAAACCTCCACAGCTCTGGATCCTGGTCATGTTAGCCCCCCGTTGTATCCTGGGCAGATCCTAACTGTGGCTTCCAAACCTGTTTCCTAACCTGGCTGCCTGTCATCAGCACAACCCGCTATTTCCAAAGATTCCTAAATAGGTGCAGGGACCCTACTGACCAGAGAGGTGAAGGCACCAATGCCAAGTTCAGAAAGGTTTTCAGGGGAAGGTGAAGGCTGGGACAACCCCCTAGTTAAACTATCACAGTGGCTGAGTTAGCTGCACCCTGCACAGGTCTGAAGGTGAAAATAATGGTGAAGATAGCATTGCCTAAGATGTGAAAGGCTGCACGACACACATCTCTTGCGACCTGGTCATCTGTGCACTGCAAGTCCCCATGTGGGAGAGATGGCACAGAGGGTAAAGTAGTGAGGGGCTTACTGACCTCAGAGGCCATTGAGGCCTGGCCCCTCCATCCTGAGTCGGGACAGGTGTGTGCCGATTCCACCATTGCCTTGATTAAAACATTCTGTGTCCTATTGGCCCTGGCCCACCTGGGCACTCCCCGCCCCTTTAGGTATGATATGGGCTGAGGCTCTGGTTCTCCAGGGGCCATGCTCCATCAGCCTCACCATGCTGTTTATGCTGCTGGCTTTGTCTGCCCTCCCCACCCGACTGTGGGCTCCCAGGATCGGGAGCAGCTTCTCACCTGTCCTCAGCCTTTAGCCCAGAGCCTGGCAGCCACTGGGGGGTACTCAGTGGGTGTACGTGGCATCAGTGAATGGATGGAGACATGAGTGGACGGAAGGGAGGACAGATGGAGAGGGAGGTAAGTGAATGTTCGCACCTAAGGGGATTTCCACACCCTCATGCTCCTCTTTTCCTCATACCTGTGAACCCGCCCACACCAGAAACATTGACAAGTCCCATGAGTCAACCTCCCCCTGGACCAGTTTTCTCTTCTTGGGGGTACAGCAGAGTGCTGGCATGTTACACACAGGCCTCCAGCGCACCAGTCATCCGACACTGCCACAAGCTTATAGGCTTTGGATGGCCTATGACTCATGCATCAGGCAAGGTGGTCTGTGGTGGCAGGAGATGCTGAAATAGTATCTCAAGGCCAACAGACACCAGGATTCCAGGCAGCCCAATCTTCCCCAGCAACAGGAGTCAGATCCACGTGAATGGTGTGAGAGGAGCTGTGCAGGTGAGTGGAGGGAGGGTCCTGAGTGGGAGGCTGTGTCCCAAACACAGGACCTGCTGGATTTCAACCTCCTTCTCTAATTACCCAAAGTTGTGCTCCCTAGGATGTACTTTAAGAATAAAAGACCCTTTAATTAAAGCTAATCCACTTTTCCCAATTCCATTTATCACCATGTGTAATTATCATAAATACTGGCCTGGAATAGGAAAAAGTTCTTTTTTCCCTGTGCAGTTCTAGCTTCAGCATCTGTGGAACTAGGGAGCAAAATCCCCAGTCTGTGGGTAAGAAGCCAGGCCCTGTCAGTGGGAAGGGACAGGAGACAAGGCCTGTGGATAAGAGAAACCACAGATTCCTGCCAGGGGTGACACAGACATCTCTGCAGCAGCCTCCCCAGGGAGACACAGATGCAGGAGGGCAGGGGCTGGATGTCATCAGGGCAGTTGGCACAGGGCATGCCCGCTTCTCTTGAGCGACAGAAGCCTAGGGCACTGACCACATGGCTCCAAACCCCAATAGGATTAGAAGAATGAGCTCAGAATGTGGCCATGGCAAAATCTGTGAGCCGGCAGCAGGCAGGGCGGGTAAAGATCGCTCCAGCCTGGGAAGTGTGTGAGTGCTCAGCCTCCTTCTCAGCTTCTGATACTCAAGGGGCCTCTCTGTCCCTCCAGGTTCTGCTCAGCAGCCTCCCCATCCACTGTTCCCCTTCCTTCTGATCCTAAGTCCTACTCAGGACTTTCAGGCAGCATCCATCCTGCAGGGCCTCCTCCAGGAGAGGTTCTGACAGCTCCCAGGTGATGACAGGTTACACACCAGCTACAGGGCCAGCCCTCCCCCGCATCTGCTTGCATATTCACAAGCCGCCTTCTAGTGACCCTCAAAAGTACCTTCTGCCAGGAGTCCCGACGACGGCTTCCTTGACAGGATCACCTGAGCTGGCATGCAGGGATTTTCTAGGCAAAGCCGCTTGGCAGGACTGGCCCAGGGGCCCTGTGGCTGCGACTGGAGGCTGAGCCTTGTCCAGGCACTAAAGCTATTGCTTCATCACAACCCCAGCTCCCCAGGGTCCCACATGGGGTTCCAGCCTCCAGCTCTCCTCCAGGCAGACAGTGCCTGCCTCTTATGGCCTCTGGACCGGGCTACAAACGCACAGTCAGGAGCCTGAACTCCGCCCACAGGACTCCCTTCTGTGCCACCCAGGACCCTTCCAGGTAGACGTGCCCACACTTCTCAGCCTGCCTGCCCCCCACTCTCCCCAGACAGGAGGTGCACATTTTATCTCCAGTGGACCATGAAGGTCTGTAGGAGGTAGGCTGATTTATCAAAGACATAACCATACAGTTGAAATTGTGTCAATATATCTTTGCATAGTGGATTCTGAAGGATGCCCCCTATTTCTCTGGTAAATCATATACATTTAAAGCTCCCAAATGCCTAAATATATATTTATCCAGTAAATCAACTTCGCTTTGAAGTGGTTCATTTCTTTCCTGCAGAAATACAGGATACAGTTGCTAACCTTGTTTTTCTTTGCTTCTCCAAGTTAAAAAAAAAAAGAGGAGCAGAGAAATGAAATTCTGAATAATGAATGTTTAAATATTGACGAAGGTTTGACACTAATGGTGTGAGGGAGTGAGCTGCACAACAGCTTCGCTGCGGCAGGATCTACAGAGGGTAGTGTTTTGCTGGAACCTCTCGAGCTTCTTCCAGCAACTGGACTCTGAGTCTGTGACACGCTACTGAGTACGCTCCGGGGGCCAAAGCAGAGTGCACTGGACTTGGATTGAAATTTCCTGATGCACCAGGAAAGGGCTGGTGATTTATTTGTCTTCATTTCCCGATTCCCTCTCTCAATCTACTAGCAAACAATTTATTCAGAAACAGTGATTTCTTATGTTTTAAGGATATAACTCTGACTCTAGCTAGCTCCCATCTTTCTAGGAGGACGTGTGTGAAATCCCTAACACTGGCCCTGGCTCAAAGCAAGTTCTCAATCCATGGTGGTTCCCTTTTCAACAACCTCCAGACACTTGCGTAGGTTGTGATTTCACAGCCATTGGCCCCAGGGTTCCACATGGGGTTCCAGGAGGCTGGAAACAATCCCTTCACTTTAGAGTCAGGAGGGCGGAGGCCTAGCAAGTCAATGTGACAGAGAGAGCAGCTGTCCTGCATAATCCCTGTAGGGTTAGGCTGGCCTTGATTATGGGAAGCCTAGTGGCTATAACCGGAGAAGGCAATGGCACCCCACTCCAGTACTCTTGCCTGGAAAATCCCATGGATGGAGGAGCCTGGTAGGCTACAGTCCATGGGGTCACTAAGAGTCGGACACGACTGAGCGACTTCACTTTCACTTTTCCCTTTCATGCACTGGAGAAGGAAATGGCAACCCACTCCAGTATTCTTGCCTGGAGAATCCCAGGGACGGGGGAGCCTGGTGGGCGGCCGTCTATGGGGTCGCACAGAGTCGGACACGACTGAAGCGACTTAGCAGCAGCAGCAGCAGTGGCTATAATGATGGAAGATACCAAGCGAAGCTGACCTTCCCCGCAGGACACATACTGCCCTGTCCCTAAGACGAGCTTTGGCCTAGTGTTCTCTGAGTCTATTCCTCTATCTTTAGGCTAAACTCATAGTAAATGATTCCAGAATTTACTGATTGTCACACTGCAGGAAAGGAAGTCCCCTGCAATATTCTATTCCAACATAGACTGAATCCTGCATCGAAGCCCAGGGGCTCCTATTCCTTCCTGGTGGCCCCTTCAGGTACTTCTTCTCTACCCTACCATGCTAGTCAGTCACAAGGACTTTGCCACCAATGTCATCATCACAGTCACATCTCTAATTCAAACACATGTTTTGCTCTGCTACCTCCTGGAACTCCAGAAATGACAATAAGTAGTAGAAAAGGCGGAGAAGGCAATGGCACCGCACTCCAGTACTCTTGCCTGGAGAATCCCATGGACGGAGGTGCCTGGTAGGCTGCAGTCCATGGGGTCGCTAAGAGTTGGACACGACTGAGCGACTTCACTTTCACTTTTCCCTTTCATGCATTGGAGAAGGAAATGGCAACCCACTCCAGTGTTCTTGCCTGGAGAATCCCGGGGACGGCGGAGCCTGCTGGGCTGCCGTCTATGGGGTCACACAGAGTCGGACACGACTGAGGTGACTTAGCAGCAGTAGAAAAGGTGTAAACTCCCCATGGACAGGCAGCACTACGGAGACTCAGCACACAAAGGTCTGTGTAAAATTTTAGAGTGAGGAATGGACACTGACTTGGAGAAATGGCCACAATGCCCGGACCTTGAGTGGGGCCATGTGAGCTGCTAGGTCACTGGAACTTCTTGGAGGCATGGTCCTCCAGGGGTAGAAGTGGAGTTGCAGGCAGAGATGCCTCTGCTGGAAACAAACATAAATAACAGATCAGGAGACTGAATAAACCATCTCTTGAGAAACTGAAGGGCATCTGAGAAAAGACCCCTAGATCCTGACCCCAGTGAATTGATCACCTTGCCATCTGACCACTCGACAGTTTTATCTATCCATCAACAAGCCCCAGGCGCTCACCTTGAAGTAGGAACATCTTTCAGTGCTACACACTAAAATATGAATAGATGGCCTGGATACTCAGAAATAATTTTTAAGCCAGCAAATGAGACAGTAAACTTACAAACAGGAAGAGCATCCAGAAGAAAAATAAGCAAAGCAGAGAACTGAAGGAAATGTCTAAAATTAAAGTAAATACCCTCAGGGAGATGGGAAGGTATTATACTCATGAAAAAAGAATAGCAGGTTTTAAAAAACAAAAGTAAAAGAAAAAAATCAGTAAAATGATTGTGTGACGAAATTAAAGAAATCACCTACACAGGAGAACAACAAAAAAATAGAGATGAAAAATAGGAAAAAGATTATTTAAAAAAAATAAAAAAGAAGATCCGTCCAGGAAGTCTCATTCATACTTGACTATTGAGAGTTTAAGAAAAAAGATAACTAATAAAACGGACTGAAAGAAATGATTAAAAAATAAAAACACTAGGATAAATTTCACAGAATACTCAGGCAATGAATGTTAAGAAAAACAAAAGCATGAAATGTCAGAATCCCAGGATATAAAAAGATATTAAAAACTTCCAATGAGAGAAATCAAACAAAAGAGAATACAAAATAAGGAAACTCAGGATGTCATTGGAACACTCCAACAGCAGCACTGACATGTAGAAGAAGTCAAATCAATGTCTTCAAGTGATTTTTTAACCTAGAATTCATACCCAGTCAATCAATCAAGTACAAGAGCAGAATGATCTTCTCAGACATGGAGTGGATACAAAACATTTACCTCCCAAGCACACTTAAAAAAAAAATGGAATTTCTGAAGGATGCACTGAAGTTAAAAAAGACAGTAAACCAATACAGGAAAGACATAAGACTCAGGAAATACAGGAAGCGATGGATGAAAGTAGTGAAGTTCCAAGACAGATGCCACCTGTGCAGCAGGACTGAAGAGCAAGGTTTCAGCAAGAGAACAGAGGATTTCAGGAAAGACATGGGAAATTATTTGAATTTTCTGAGCTTAGGAAAAATATTCATTATTACAGGATCAATTTGATTTTGTGAAAAAACATAGATATTCTATAGAAAATTAAGAGGAAAAAATGAGGAAACTATTAATCCTAAATTTTATAAAAAGCAAGAGAGAAAATAACCACGTAACTTGATACAGCATTGAAAAATGATTGCATAGATAGAATAATGTAAACATAATATGGATTTAGCCAAAGTTATCAATATAGGTTAACATTATGAACTTATTCTGCATTATACTCAGATATCCTCAAGTCAGATATATATATATATATAAAACAAAAACATTATATAATTATATATAAGAAGATAGAGTGATGGATATTAATGAAATAAGAGAAGAGGAAGGCTGTGGGGAGGAACGAAATAGGAGAAATCCTCAGCAAACGCTGGGTGGAGTCAAAAGACAAAGTCCAAATTAATATCAATAAATAGCACTAAAAGTATATAATTCAAACAATGGAAGATAATATATAAGAAACAAGTCCAAGTGTTAGGGAATAGGATGGAGTGGGGGAAGTGGTCAGGAAACTGATTATTTTTTCACTTTGGTATTAGCTGAATTTTTTAATCTATTTACTTTGATAAAAATTAAAATTAATGAAAAATGAAAAGCTGCTATTCCTACAGATGGACCCTCTACAGCATGGGGGAGAAGGTGCTGGTCCACCCCCTGGTGTGGGGTAAGGAGGGGGCAAATGACAGGGGAACACCTGAAACATGGTCTGCTCTGGCTGGGACTGACACTCTTCTTAAACTCTGGTGACATCCATCCTTGTTTCTAAACCATGAGCTGAAAGGTTTCAAAGAAGGTGGCTTTAGCAGATTAGTTGGAATTTTCCCTCTCTGGGATTAAAATAGAAGTAAAAGTCGTATTTTCACACCTAGAGCCACACTGGGGCCCTGTTTTCATTCCACCACACAGTGTGTGACATGAAAATAAACAACCCTGGAATGGAGGTGCGTCTGTGTTTTCCAGGCTCTTGAGCTGGAATTGGGCAGAGGGTATGCAGCCAGACTATTTTCACACCAACCGTTGACTGAGTCTCGCACGTCTTTGCATTTAGAGGGGATTTTCGTCACTGCCTCGTTTCAGGACTGACTAGTTGTAGATGGCAAGCTGATGGCTCAGCCCAGAGATCTCAGCCAGCACATGTAGGCTGAACAAGTTGTCCATGGATCTCGAATGACTGACCAAGTATTGAAGCTTGCCGAGGGGCCATTTTTCAGTGTGGCCCAGAAAAAAACGACTTCACTGGGCATCCCAAATTATAGCCTGAACCAATGACATATTCACTCAAAACACCAACATATGCAGTCAAAACAAATCCCCTAAAAATCAAGAATTATTTTTTAAAGAGTCTGAGTATAAAAATGCAGAGTGAGAAAATTCACAAGGGAGAATGGTATAAAATATTTACTGGCCAGCAATGCCTGGCAATTTCCGCCAAATTCCCACTAAAACACTGGTAAAAACTAGACAAGTAAAAACTCAAAAGACACTATGTAAACTACATTTGATAGGGTGCTAAAACCTTGAGGGATTTTCACCAATTATAAAGCCATGGGCTCAGGACTAAAAAACATAAACAGAGGCACATATGTATTTTTTTGCTTGACTTACCACCCAATTAAAGTAAGATGGGGAAGACGTTCTGGTCCTCATTCAAGTTCAAAACACAAGTTCATGCCACCGTCTATCCTAGAGATTCTCACAGGAGTGACTGGGCCCCCTAGGAAACATTTCACAAGGTCTGGGGACATCTGAAGCTGTTGCAATCTGAGGGGAGGGGATGCTCCTGGCATTTAGTGAGTAGATGCCAGGGAGACTCTTAACATCTTACAACATACTGGATGGCTCCCCAAACAATGATCTGAACAAAAATGCTAATAGTTTTCAAGGATGAGAAAAGCTGCTATACTGTGTGGGGGAATATGCATGTATATACATATGTTTTGGGCAGCTCCTCATGGTTTATGGGATCTTAGTTCCCCTACCAAGGATCAAACCTGGGCCCAGGGCAGTGAAAGCACAAAGTCGTAACTGTTGGACCACCAGGGAATTCCTGTGTGGGATATATATTTTACGGCAATGAGAGTATCTATTTTCCCATCATACCAAAGCTCAATAACACACACACACACTCTCACAGTACACCTTAATACATTAGGCTTGAAGGTCTTAATGTTATCTAAGAGGACTTTTAAAAAATTTACAAGTATTCATGCAGGAGAAAAAGCAAAAATGAAATAACAATAAAGGACTAGCCTCAGACCACCTCTGCAATATCACAAAGGCAAGAACAGAAGACTTCAGACAGCAGCACTCATTGAGTTTTGCAGAAAATGGTTGTGACCATGAAGTTTCATACTCAACCAATACATCGTCTAAATGTGGAACAACAGACTCTTCAGGATAAAGCCTGAACTCTGAAATTTAAGTATTGTGTAGAAAAGAAAATATTACTTGAAAATACACTTCACTCAACTGAGTGATGAATCAAAATGAAGAATGCAAGAATGGGAAAGCTGGAGGTGAGTGATAAAACCCATTTCAATTTACAGTTCTCTGTATTATTACTGTAAATGAGAATGAGAAAAAACAAATAACATAGTAAGAAAGGGGATACACGACAGACACAATGGTTTCTTGTAGTTCAAAATATCTTTCTATATAGCACTGTGCTAAAGAATTGAAAAATCTCAACATTTGAACATTTCCCTGAAAAATGTAAATCATTAAAATGTGACACAGGAAAAAATAAAAAACCTTAAGGGATTAATTATCGAGGTAGAATGAAAAAACTACTGAAGTTTACATCAGAGAAATATTCCAAGACCAAAGACTTTTACAGAGGGGAGGGGGTTCTTTCAAGCTTACAAGAAAAACATACCATCATGCTGTATTATCTGTCCCATGCATTAAAAATACATAAAACTGTCTAGTTAATTTATGAAGTTAGTAGTAAAACCTCCTGCCAAAATGTGCCAATATAACCAAAAAAAAAAAAAAATTCACTTATGAATACAGATGTGACCATCTGAATAAAAACACTACAAACCAAACACAACATTCACTATGGTCAACTAATGTTTATTCTAAACATTGAAAATATAGTTTTATATTTTTTATTAACATTAATCAAAACTTCATGTCAATTGAGCAACAAGCGAAATATACTTATCTCAAAACAAACTGATTATATTCTTCTCTACTTTTCTTTCAAGTAAGCAATGCTATTTTTCTTTCTAGTCTTCTGCTCTAAACCTATACTATTTTAATAATGAAACAATTAAAGTCAGTTCCAATAAAATTAGAAAGAAAATGAGCTTGTTTCCTCTCACTAACGCTTTCCACTTTTCTAGAAGATCAGGCCAAGGCAATAAGAATGAAACAGAAATTAGAGATGTAACTACTAGAAAGGAAGAAAGAAATCATCATGGCTTTGGACAGTGTGATTAGAGACACAGAAATTGCAAAGAAACAACTGGAAAATATTCTGTACTTAGAAAAGAGAGTTTAGAAAAAAAAAAAAAGAAAAGAGAGTTCAGAAAAATAGATCATTACAAAGGGGGCGGGGAGAAGAGCCTTCTTTAATACCAGAAATAACCAGTTTTTAAAATCCACTCACAACAGCAGTAAAAAATATCAAAAGCAAAGACATCAGAATAGCCCTCAATTGTGACACCAAAATGAAGAAAATTAAAAGCATTACTGAAATACATAAAATAAGAGTTGACAAAATGGGGAGACATGCTCCTGGATAAAGACTGAATGCGATCAATTCTCAAAGTAACATAGAAGTTTAAAACATGACCAATCAAACTACCAGCAGCTGACGGTGGGAAAACGGGATTGTTCCAGAGAAGGGAAGGAAACTTGACCAAAGTAGTCTAAGATCTTCCAGTAAAATGAATAGGCAAAGGAATGAAGAAAGTCTGTATAAAGCAGAATAAAGAGAGGTGAACTCATCTAACCAGACTGAACCCTACTTTATAACCGTTAGAATCAGAAAGCCCAGCGCTGGTGCGATCGTGGGTAAAGCGAACACAGGGCACCGCAGCACTCCTGAAACAGATCCAAGTCCATTTAAGAACTTAATCAGTGACAGAGGAAGCAGTACAAGTAAATGGCGTAGAAATGTACTAGGACAATTGGCTATTGGGAAAAAAATTAAATTAAACTCTCACTCTATTACTATTTACTAAAATACATGCTAGGTGGATTGAAGAGTTGATATAAAAACAAAAGCCATTTAAAACAGGACTATATCCATATATTACTTTTGAGATTTAATTATTCTAATGAAGCAGTTAAAAAAAAAAAACTAACAGAAAATACAACTGTAAATTTGACTGAAGGGCATTTTAAGCATAAAAGCCCTGGAGAGAGAGAAGGTAGATTACAGAAGGAAAGCTCAGAACATTCATTACATAAAAATTTAAAATTTCTGCTATTAAAAATCATAAGCAAAATGTAATTGCACACTGAGGTACTGAGACATGCTACAACCTTGAAAACATCCTGTTAAATGAAAGCAAATACAAAAGCCCATGTATTGTGTGCTTTCCTTTATATGAAATGTCCAGAATAGGCAAATCCATAGAAACAGAAAGTAGGTTAGTGGTTTCCAGGAACTGGGGACAAGGGGAGGGGAAATGAATGGGGAGAGACTGCTGGTGGGTACTAGGTTTCTTTTCAGGATGATGAAAATATTCTAAAACTGATCATGGTGATGGCTGTATAACTCTATGAATATCCTAAAAACCAATGAATTGTACACTTTAATGGCGTGAATTGTATGGCATGTGAATTATCTCAGTAAAGCTGTTATAAAAAGCATAATGGCAAATAACCAATTGGGAGAAAGCTTTGTAACATATTTGAAGAAAGATTAATAATCTTGTTATATAGGAGACCCTTTAATAAGTAAAACAGTGACACCCTACTGGAAAATTGGGCAAAATCAATGAACAGACAATAAATGACTAAGAAACTAATGTGTCTATTCTATCAAGTTAGCAGGGATTTAAGGAACCGTAATGCTCAATGCAGAAGAAGGTGCCAGAGCAAGGACAGTCTCATCTATGGTGGCAAAGCCTTCAACTGGAGACCGTGCTGGACAGCAACCTATAAATAAGCACCTAGACCCATCGCCAAATCACACGCACTTTATTCTATGTCTAGAAATCTGTCCTTAAGAAATAAGCACGAGTGCCCAAGGATTTATGTATGAGGATGCTCACAGCATCATTATTTGTGGATATTATTTGTGGATATTATGAATATCCACAAATTAGGATAAGCATAAGTGCTCAAAAAGGGAGAAATGGTTAAATAAATTATGGATCAGCCACAAGACTGAATATTATGCAGCCATTAAAAATGATGTTTTCAAATAAATTTAATGACAAGGAAAATGATCACAATGTAATGTTCAGTGGATGAAGGATATAAAATTGCTTATAATATGACCCCATCCACACAAAATGCTAGAATGAAATACACCAAAAGGCTGCAGAAATGATCTCTAGATGGTGGCATTCTGGGTGATTTTCATTTTTCTTTTTATTTCCCATATCTTCCATGTTTCCTACAATAGGCATATTTTATTACTGTCATTCAAAAACAAAAAAAATGATATTTTCCTAGAATATTCATCCACAGGCAAGTATTTGGCCAGAAGAATGAATAACTGCAATGCAATTTCTTTGAAAGCTGGTATCTGCTTTGCACCCCTTCCCCATAGCCTTCCCTCCTCCCAGAGTCCCAGGGTGGAATCAGTTTTAAAGGCCCACCCCCATCCTGGAGGCAGCTCCATCCTGCTCAACCAGCCTGGCTGTCTTAGACTGTATGGGCTGCTATAACAAAACACCACAGACGGGGTGGCTTATAAACAACAAAAATTTATGTCTCACAGTTCTGGAGCCTAGAATCCTGAGATCAAGGTACCAGTATGGTTGGATAAGAGCCTTCTTCCAGGCTGCAGACTTCTCATTGTATGCTCACACAGCCAAGGAGCACAGGAACTCTCTGGACCCATTTTTATAAAGTCACTAATTCCATCTGTGAGGGTCCCACTCTCATGATCCAATCTCCTCCCAAAGGCCCCACCTCCTAATTTCATTACCCTAGGGGTTAGAATTTCAACATATGCACCTGGGGAGGACACATTTAGACCACAGCCCTGCCTATGGAGCACTCCTATGCTCCAGCTCACTTAGGCTCTTATCTCTGGGGGTTGAGTCTCTCCGAGAATAATATAGCTGACAACACTGATGCATCTAAAGGTTTTTCTACTCAAAGTATTGAGTGAAGAGAATGGGGTGCCCCAAAATTTCATTTGGATTTTTCCAAATGAGTTGCAGAAAAATCTGAATGAACTTTTTAGCCAACCCAATATTTATTCTAATAAGGAACATTTTAAAGGTTAAAGAACCTTTAAAATTCAGTGAAAAGAATGTCTCATAATTAAATAAAATGTGATATATATATTAACATATATTCCATTGTACACAACAGTGATATGTGTATATATGTGTGTGTGTGTATACATATGTGTGTGTATATACATATATATGTGTGTGTGTGTGTGTGTATATATATATATATATATATATATACAGTCTATCATATAATGGAATATTATTATTCAACTCTAAAGAAAAAAGGAAATCCCACCATTTGGGACAACATAGATGAACCTACGGAGAAGGCAATGGCACCCCACTCCAGTACTCTTGCCTGGAAAATCCCATGGATGGAGGAGCCTGGTAGGCTACAGTCCATGGGGTCGCTAAGAGTCGGACACGACTGAGCGACTTCACTTTCACTTTTCCCTTTCATGCACTGGAGAAGGAAATGGCAACCCACTCCAGTATTCTTGCCTGGAGAATCCCAGAGACGATGGAGCCTGGTGGGCTGCCATCTATGGGGTCGCACAGAGTCGGACATGACTGAAGCGACTTAGCAGCAGCAGCAGCAGCAGATGAACCTGGAGGACATTATCCTAAGTGAAATAAGCCAGACACAGAAAGATAAATATTACATGATTTCACTTATATATAGTTGAATATAGATATAAAAGCCAAACTCATAGTAACAGAGAGCAGAATGGTAGCCGCAGAATGAGGTATGGGGGAGATCTAGAGCTAAAAGCAAAATGGTAGTTACAAAGGGCTGGGGCTGGGGTTCATGGGGACCAATTGTTTAATGGGAAAGATGTTAATTGTGCAAAAGATGAAGGAAGAGAGCTGTGGAATGTAGGATGGTGATGGCTGCACAGCAATACAAATGAACTTAGTACCACTGAACCATACACTTAAACATAGTTAAGATGGTAAGATTTAAGTTAAGAGTATTTTACCGAAATTTTTAAAAAGGATGTGTCAGGGTGGAATCTCAGTCCTGCGGAAGAGATGGGGAGGATCCCCACTGAGCCCCAAAACCAGCTGCTGTGGGCAGCCCCTTCTCTGCTGGAGCCGAAGGCAGGAGTGTGGGGAATGCTTTATAGGGCCCCCAGGTACTCTGCAGCGCTGCACATAGAGCTCCACTGGCATGGAGTGGAGCCTGGCATGGAGTGGAGCCTGGCATGGCTAGGCCTGGGAAGAAAGGCAAGAGCACTGTGAACACGGAAGTTCCCAAGCAGACTTCCCACCGGCCCCACCGCCTCAGCCTCTCCAGAGGGAGAGATTCAGCCTGCAATTCTGTCAGTTCCCATCAGCTGGCACAACTCACTCCTGTCCAGTGCTGAGGAGGAAATGAGATCACACAAAGCCCACGTACACTCCCTGTCACGCAGCGTCACTCAGAAAGCATTAAGAAATTGGCCTGTCAAGGAAATAAGCCCTGTGTTTATTCAGCAGCTACTAGGCAAACTGAATGGGATGCTACTAGTGTCCTGGGCCACTCATGGACGGGCACACCATAGCAAAAGGCAGAACAACAGTAGCCAAGACACAGGGGAAACGGTGGTCACAGTGTAAGCAGAAGTTTCAAGAATCTGCCGAGGGGAGGAAGGTGACGTCTGAGCTGGTCACTGAAGAAGGAAAGGAAGGCTGTTACAGATGGAGCTCAGAGGCTCAGCAAGGGCCCCTAGGCAGGAGGAATGTCAGATGTGCTGAGCCTCAGAGAGCCTCCCGAAGAGGTCGGTCCTTGCTCGGCACCCCATCAAAGCGGCTGACAGGCCTCGCTGGTCACTTACTCGGAGGACTCATACCTCCATGGGTCTAAGTTGGGCACAGTGTGGGGAGGACAGGGGACTGCTGCTTGCCTGGAAGTGCCAGCACCCCTCATGATCGGGGATTCACAGAACCTGTCCATCTGTCCAGACCCAGTTTAAGCACCACCTTCTGCCTCACAGCTTCTCTTCTCTCCACTGTCCTCTCCAGGGGTCTCATCACATCCCATCAACTCACAGCCCAGGCACAGCGGACAAAGTTGGCAGTGAGATGACCTCAATGTGTCTGAATGTACGAAGGTCCTTTCTGTGCCCATGGATTTATTCAGTCATTTATTCATTCAACGAACACATATTGACCGACCACAGTAGGCCAGGCCCTATTGCGGACTCATGGGAATGCCACAATAGAAGACCGTGAAAGACTTACTCCATGACCCCAACCTATTCAGCTTCTAGTAGATGAGACAAAGGAAAAGCCCAAGGCCCCAGAGCTCAGACATGGAAGGTAGGGAGAGCAGAAGGCTGCCGGAAAGGCAGTGCTGGTGCTCTTCCACCAGGGTGCTGTGGGGCACCCCAGGGAGTTGATGGCGTCTGAGCTGGTGCTGGACCACCTGAGCAGGTGGCCTCCCCGCCGGTGCTACACAGGCACCTGAATCTGAGATTAATCAGAAGGCTCTGGCTGCCTGGGAAATAACTGATTTATTCTCTCATTGTTACACACACACACACACACACACACACACACACACACACACACACACTCTATTTGCAATCCTTTTGTTCTGGGTTTTCTACACATTTAATTACCTCAGGATAAATCTGATTTCTCCTCGCGGAAAATCTCTCTTTTGTTTTCTTTTAATTTCCCTTCCTTTCACATTATATTTGACAAAGTTGGGAGAGACACCAAGACTGATGAGCAATGGGGGCAGCGGGGAATGGGGTGGGGAATGCTGAAAAGCCATCAAGGCTGTGAAGGGGGCGCCCGGTGATGCAGGCTGCCTCAGCTCTACACCCAGAGCCATAAATTAGGAGAAGTGCCCTGGACTTATATTTAATTCAATAACAAATACTTACTCACATAAAAATAACTTATTTTCATTCTGGGAGGGTAAGGCCTAAATTTAAACAATCTTTCCCAGGCTGCCTGAGGAAAGTCTGACAGTTCCGCCTCCTCCACCCCCTCAAGCTCCAGGCCTTCAGCCGCCACTTGAGAGGAGGGAAGGGAGTCTTGTGCTGGCCACAGCCCAGCCAGAGGAGGGTTGTCTGGGCATCTCTGTGGTGAGCACAGTCCGGGCCAGAGTCCTGAGAACTAAGCACACAGACTTTCTGAAGGGAAACATGTCAAGTGGATGGAATGACGGCTGTGCTTATGGAATAAAGTTTCTATTTCAAGCTTGAGGGAAGACCAGAAAAGCTATTGGTTTCCCTGGGAGAGAGGATGCTGCCCCCAGGATTCTGGGCCTGGACCTGGGCCTGGGGAGGGAGGGTACTGCCCCCACCTGGCTGCCAGACCCTGGGCAGGGTAGGACTCTGGACTTGGTTCTGTCTCAAATGGTTACCCCGGAACAAAAGACCTCAAACAGTTCTTTTAAACCCTGGCACCTCATGGAATCACCTGGGAAGATTTTAAAATACTACAGCCCACTCCCACGGGGACCAATTCAGTCAGAAGGGCAGGGGAGGGGCACAGGCTGGCATCAGTGTTGGGTTTAAAAGTTCCCCAGGCCTTTCACAAGTTCAGCCAGGTTGAGAAGCCCTGGGTCAACATGTAGGGATGTGTGTTACCTGCTCTTGGTGGTATGCAAAGGCCACTGGGTCAGTAGTAAGCGGCCAGAAGTCCATTCCTTTAGCTGATGGGCACTGAGATGCCCAGTGACTCCAGAAGTGGAGAAGCAGGCAGAGGGCAACAGCAAGAACACCACAGAAACCGGCAGATAGGAGCTATGGTTCTGCCCTCAGAAGGATGCAATCAGACTCCTGGCCCAAATGGGATGGCTATGCAAAGGAGGAGTCAGGACAGAGCCTGAGGTGCTGCCTGAGAGTTCTTAACACCCCCAAACACATACACATCTGGTAACGCAGTACCCTTCATCCCTAAAGACAGAGGGTGAATCTGTGATTGGCGGTGACCAGCAATTCTCTCCCTCCATTAAATAAGAAAAAAGAAAAATAAAACGAGAAAGCAAAAACTAGAAGAAACAGTGGGTGATTTGTGCCTCTGTGAATGCTGGGTTCTGGGTGAGTTGTCACTGTTCAATGTCAAGACCTTACCTGACCCTTCACACAGGCCCGCAGGGCACCGCCCATTTGGAACAGTGATCTAGAAGCTGGACAGGCATGTCTCCTCTACTGGCGTGAAAGCGTCATAAGGGCACATTTCCTAGTGTTTAGCACAGGGCTTCCCACCAACACTGTGAATATGAATTATAAATAACCCTTTACTGAATTATGAATGGGCATTTCTCCATCTCTGCCACAGATAATAGTCTTCCTGCTAGAAGCAGCTTTCCTCTAAGAAACACCTGGTAAATTCAAAAGTCAGCACCGCTCTTTTGAGTGGTGGAGGATTCCTGGTTGCAAGCAATAGAAATTGACTGTGGTTAAGTGAAAGAAACAGCAAAGGGAGGCAGACTTATGGAAAGTGATGGAACAGTGGTCTGAACCCTCAGAAAGACTGGGCAGGGGACTAGGCAGCCTGGGCCACACCTGGAATGCATCTGGAGCTGCCTAGACATTCCTGATGACCCCTCGGCCCTGCCGATCCACCAAACACCCGACACAGCTGTCTGCTGGGACTTAATGCTACTGCGAATATTCCAAGTCACCTAAACCTTTGAGACCCTCCCTCAGAAGTCAAAGCCTTAGTTAGAGGCACCCAGGCAGCAGACCTGAGGTCCGTCCAGTGCCCACACACTAGCTCCCTGAGGAGGGAGGAAGACCTTGAGGCCCCTAAGAGTTCCTGAAGCTTTGCAGGTGAATATCCCCAACCCTGCTTCAAGCAGGAAGGAGTCTTCCATTTCTAAGTCGTTCCCATAGGCCCCTTCACCAGGTATGTGTCCCTGCAACACGGAATCCCGTCCTGGAATTCCAGAATGACTTCATTCCATCTGACTTTTAAAACTAGCTGGACTAGCAGGAGTCACAATACTCATTTCAGATAAAATAGACTTCAAAATAAAGGCTGTGAAAAGAGACAAAGAAGGACACTACATAATGATCAAAGGATCAATCCAAGAAGAAGATATAACAATTATAAACATATATGCACCCAACATAGGAGCACCACAATATATAAGGCAAATACTAACAAGTATGAAAGGGGAAATTAACAATAACACAATAATAGTGGGAGACTTTAATACTCCATTCACACATATGGATAGATCAACTAAACAGAAAATTAACAAGGAAACACAAACTTTAAATGATACAATAGACAAGTTAGATTTAATTGATATTTACAGGACTTTCCACCCCAAAACAATCAATTTCACCTTTTTCTCAAGTGCACACGGAACTTTCTCCAGGATAGATCACATCCTGGGCCATAAATCTAGCCTTGGTAAATTCCAAAAAATTGAAATCATCCCAGTCATCTTCTCTGACCACAATGCAGTAAGATTAGACCTCAATTATAGGAAAAAAAACTATTAAAAATTCCAACATATGGAGGCTAAACAACACACTTCTGAATAACCAACCAATCACAGAAGAAATCAAAAAAGAAATCAAAATATGCATAGAAACAATGAAAATGAAAACACAACAACCCAAAACCTATGGGACACTGTAAAAGCAATGCTAAGGGGAAGGTTCATAGCAATACAGGCGTACCTCAAGAAACAAGAAAAAAATCAAATAAATCAACTAACTCTACACCTAAAGCAACTAGAGAAGGAAGAAATGAAGAACCCCAGGGTTAGCAGAAGGAAAGAAATCTTAAAAATTCGGGCAGAAATAAATGCAAAAGAAACAAAAGAGACCATAGCAAAAATCAACAAAACTAAAAGCTGGTTTTTCGAGAAGATAAACAAAATTGACAAACCATTAGCCAGACTCATCAAGAAACAAAGGGAGAAGAATCAGATCAACAAAATTAGAAATGAAAATGGAGAGATCACAACAGACTCCACAGAAATACAAAGGATCATAAGAGACTACTACCAACAGCTATATGCCAATAAAATGGACAACTTGGAAGAAATGGACAAATTCTTAGAAAAGTATAACTTTCCAAAACTGAACCAGGAAGAAATAGAAGATCTTAAAAGACCCATCACAAGCACAGAAATCGAAACTGTAATCAGAAATCTTCCAGCAAACAAAAGCCCAGGATCAGACGGCTTCACAGCGGAATTCTACCAAAAATTCAGAGAAGAGCTAACACTTATCTTACTCAAACTCTTCCAGAAAATTGCAGAAGATGGTAAACTTCAAAACTCATTCTATGAGGCCACCATCACCCTAATTCCAAAACCAGACAAAGATGTCACAAAAAAAGAAAACTATAGGCCAATATCACTGATGAACATAGGTGCAAAAATCCTTAATAAAATTCTAGCAAACAGAATCCAACATCATATTAAAAAGATCATACATCATGACCAAGTGGGCTTTATCCCAGGAATGCAAGGTTTCTTTAACATCCGCAAATCAATCAATGTAATACACCACATTAACAAATTGAAAGATAAAAACCATACGATTATCTCAATAGATGCAGAAAAAGCCTTTGACAAAATTCAACATCCATTTATGATAAAAACCCTCCAGAAAGCAGGAATAGAAGGAACATACCTCAACATAATAAAAGCTATATATTACAAACCCACAGCAAACATTATCCTCAATGGTGAAAAATTGAAAGCGTTTCCCCTAAAGTCAGGAACAAGACAAGGATGCCCACTTTCACCACTATTATTCAACATAGTTTTGGAAGTTTTGGCCACAGCAATCAGAGCGGAAAAAGAAATAAAAGGAATACAGATAGGAAAAGAAGAAGTAAAACTCTCACTGTTTGCAGATGACATGATCCTCTACATAGAAAACCCTAAAGATTCTACCAGAAAATTACTAGAGCTAATCAATGAATATAGTAAAGTTGCAGGATATAAAATTAACACACAGAAATCCCTTGCATTCCTATACACCAATAATGAGAAAACAGAAAGAGAAATTAAGGAATCAATACCATTCACCATTGCAACAAAAAGAATAAAATACTTAGGAATATACCTACCTAAAGAAACAAGAGACTTATATATAGAAAACTATAAAACACTGGTGAAAGAAATCAAAGAGGACACAAACAGATGGAGAAATATACCGTGTTCATGGACTGGAAGAATTAATATAGTGAAAACGAGTATACGACCCAAAGCAATCTATAGATTCAATGCAATCCCTATCAAGCTACCAACGATATTTTTCACAGAACTAGAACAAATCATTTCACAATTTGTATGGAAATATAAGAAACCCCAAATAGCCAAAGCAATCTTGAGAAAGAAGAATGGAACTGGAGGAATCAAAACCTGCCTGACTTCAGGCTCTACTATAAAGCCACAGTCGTCAAGACAGTATGGTACTGGCACAAAGATAGAAATATAGATCAATGGAACAAAATAGAGAGCCCAGAAATAAATCCGCGCACCTATGGACACCTTATCTTCGACAAAGGAGGCAAGAATATACAATGGAAAAAAGACAATCTCTTTAACAAGCGGTGCTGGTAAAACTGGTCAACCACTTGTAAAAGAATGAAATTAGAACACTTTCTAACACCATACACAAAAATAAACTCAAAATGGATTAAAGATCTAAACGTAAGACCAGAAACTATAAAACTCCTAGAGGAAAACATAGGCAAAACACTCTCCGACATAAATCACAGCAGGATCCTCCATGACCCACCTCCCAGAATATTGGAAATAAAAGCAAAAATAAACAAATGGGACCTAACTAAAATTAAAAGCTTTTGCACAACAAAGGAAACTATAAGCAAGGTGAAAAGACAGCCTTCAGAATGGGAGAAAATAATAGCAAACAAAGCAACAGAAAAACAATAAATCTCAAAAATATACAAGCAACTCCTGCAGCTCAATTCCAGAAAAATAAACGACCCAATCAAAAAATGGGCCAAAGAACTAAACAGACATTTCTCCAAAGAAGACATACAGATGGCTAACAAACACATGAAAAGATGCTCAACATCACTCATTATTAGAGAAATGCAAATCAAAACCACAATGAGGTACCATTTCACACCAGTCAGAATGGCTGCTATCCAAAAGTCTACAAGCAATAAATGCTGGAAAGGGTGTGGAGAAAAGGGAACCCTCTTACACTGTTGGTGGGAATGCAAACTAGTACAGCCACTATGGAGAACAGTGTGGAGATTCCTTAAAAAACTGGGAATAGAACTGCCATATGACCCAGCAATCCCACTGCTGGGCATACACACTGAGAAAACCAGAATTGAAAGAGACGCGTGTACCCCAATGTTCATCGCAGCACTGTTTACAATAGCCAGGACATGGAAGCAACCTAGATGTCCATCAGCAGATGAATGGATAAGGAAGCTGTGGTACATATACACAATGGAATATTACTCAGCCATTAAAAAGAATACATTAGAATCAGTTCTATTGAGATGGATGAAACTGGAGCCCATTATACAGAGTGAAGTAAGCCAGAAAGAAAAACATCAATACAGTATACTAATGCATATATATGGAATTTGAAAAATGGTAACGATAACCCTATATGTGAGACAGAATAAGAGACACAGATGCATAGAACAGTCTTATGGACTCTGAGGGAGAAGGTGAGGGTGAGACGTTCTGGGAGAATAGCATTGAAACATGTATATTATCATATGTGAAACAGAACACCATTCCAGGTTCAATGCATGAGACAAATGCTCAGGGCTGGGGCAATGGGATGACCCAGAGGGATGGGATGGGGAGGGAGGTGGAAGGGGGGTTCAGGATGGGGAACACATGTAAACCCATGGCTGATTCATGTCAATGTATGGCAAAAACCACTACAATATTGTAAAGTAATTAGCCCCCAACTAAAATAAATAAATTTATTTAAAAAAAACCTAGCTGAACTGAAGTAGGCATAAGCTCTCTTGCTTGATGGGTAACTGAGGCAGTTCTACAATCTAGTGTTTACAACACACTTCATCCTTAGCCAGAAGGAAGCGGTGGCAGTTGCAACGTTAGCCTCTGGTTACCAAGAGAGGCTGGGGACACTGTCTGGGGGAGACACTTGGGAAGGAGATAAAGCACCCTTAGAGAACTAGGTTGTTTCCAAGCTGTGGGCTGGGGGTAGAGAAGAGTGGTTGCAGTCTTGGCTGGAGCAGCGGTCTGGACAAATTACTTTTCTTTCTTTATGGAGCTTAGCCCCAGGCTTCTCAGCCCAATGGCTGATACTTCCTCCTTCCCCCATCCCTGCTCGCACCTGAATATCAGCCCAAATCTGCTGCCAGCCCTGATGTGTCCCCTGACACACTGACTCCGCAGTACGCTGTGGTGATGCAATAGGTCAGGCTCTGCTCCCAGTGCCTGCAATTTGCCCATCGCCCATCCTCCTGAAGGCAGCTGATTTCACAGCAGTCCCAAGAAAGAGAGTGAGCATCACATCACTAGGCAGGGGGCGGGGTAGGGGAACCACAGGGATGGACCACACGTGAGTTTGCATCACGGGTAAACCTTGGCGCCTTCCTCAGTCCCCTAATAACTGTTATTAAGGTCCCGAGATGGGGGTTTATCATCATCTGTTCATAGTTTTAGGTAGAAACAAGATTGGGTCTGTGACTCCCACTTCTGTTTCTTCAACGTTCCTTTTTCAGAAGTGGAGATGACAGCCTTCCTGACTGGCATAGTCCAAAGTGGGTAAAAGTGGGAATGATTTGGGAGACCTAGGGTTTTCACTTAGAAGTGGTCAGGTGCCACATCTACTATGATGACATGGCTGGAAACTACACCGGAGAAGGGAGGTTTTGGTACCCTGAAGTACCTCCAGCCAGCCTTCCTTGCTTCTCAATAAAGCCCAGATATGCAAACAATAGTGCAGGTAATGATGGTGCACATGGCTTTCACCTAGGGAGCTGAGTCAGTGGGTTTGGTGGTTTCAGAATTTCTCCTGGCTCACCACTTGCCAATAAAAGAGCTTCAGCAGAAAAATGAGGTGAGGCTACCCCTAGGCTGAAGTGTATTCCCCCTGAGAGGGAGTTGGCTTGGGGTGGCCCCAGCACTGAGCAGCTCCAGCTCCAGGAACCTAGGCAGCAGGGACAGTAGTCCCTGACACCTGAGCCAGGTGTGCCCCATTAGACTTGTCAATTGCAAAAAAAAAAAAAAAAAAAAGAAGAAGAAGAAAATTGAACCTCATCCTGCCCTTGGCTTAGACAGGAACGTGGAGAAAAGCAAAGTTGTAGCTAAAGCTTTCTATCTGTAGCTAAATGCACAAAAGAAAAGGGTTCTTCCCTGTAGGAAGGGAAGAAATATCAAATTTTGCTAAAATAAAGAGCCATCACAAGAAAAGAACCTGCCAGCCAATGCAGGAGACAGAAACATGTGCTTGATCCTTGGGTTAGGAAGATCTCTTGGAGGAGGAAACAGCAACTGCTCCAGTATTCGTGGCTGGAGAACCTCACGGACAGAGGAGACTGGTGGGCTACAGTCAAAGGTCACAAAGAGTTGGACAAGACTGAAGTGACTTAGCACGTACACACTCACTGCAAACAGCAGAGTAGAAAATGCATAGAAATTTGGAATAGTATTGAAAGCTAACACAGACCTCCTCAGACTTTGGGCAAGATCTGGATTTCTCCAAAGGAAAAGCTGCCTCCTGAAATGCCCTCCAGCGTTCTGACAGCCAAGGTGCAGGAGAAGGTGTGGGAAGCTGGGAAACAGCCCGAGATTGTTCGTCTCTCTTCTCTGTCTCTGCCTCCTCCTGTCCCCATCTCCAGTGCTACCAGGCTAAGGGGTCCTGGCTGGGAGAAACTTCGAGAAGAGAGTGTGGAGGAGGCAAGGAAACAACCTCAGTGGGTCCCAGCCCACATTCCCAGTGACAGCAGGCTGGGCCCTGTGCACCCACCAACAATGTTTCGTCATACTCTGCAGACTCCAGGAGCAGAGCGCCTTGAGCAGGCAGGACAAAGGCTTCCTGAATTAACGTCTTGACACTGCCATCTGAAAAAGCCAAAACACATCCCAAGATCAGATCAAGACACATCCTGGTGAATCACCAAACCTCAAGGATAAAAGAGGAATCCTCTGGACATCCAGGTGGAAAAAGGCGAATCACCTTCAAAAGGTAAAAATCAGGCTTGCCCTAAACTGACCACAGCCATGTTCAATGCCAGAAGACACTGAAAAAGGTCTACAATTCTGAGCGAAGGAAGGTATGTCACCCATGTATTTTAAAGTCCGGCACCCCATGCACACAAATAGGCAAGGGGCAAGAGAATCCAAGTATTCTCAAGAATGCCACATTTCAGGGAGCGCAGCACCAGTGAGCTGTGCGGGGAGGGCTGGGAAGGGGTAAGAGGACAGAATGTGATCAGCTAAGAAGTAAAACAGTTTAGAACCTATCCATCAAAGTGTGGTTCTTGCAGCAGCAGCATGAATATCCTAAAGGAGCTGGTTAGAAATACAGATCCCCCCACCTCAGACCTAGAGCCACCAAATCTGCATTTTAACCAAATCCCTAAGGGATTCATATGTACTTTAATGCTTGAGATCATTGCCCTGGAATATAGAAATGACTGCTGGTGAAGGTCAGGCAAACAGCAGGGTCAGCAGAGGGGAGTGCAGTGCTGTAAACACCTCGGCCTGACAGCATAGAACAGGATGCAAATGATACAAACTTTATTGATGTAAAAATAGTAGCAAGAGAAATCCAGAGTTGGAGCCGGGGGGAAGGCGGCAGGAGACACTGAGGAATTTTAAAACTGGGACTAAGTCTCATCTTCTTCCCCCAAAATAACTAACTACAGAAAATTCTCTCGGAAATTGAAATAACTTGGAAGGAAGAAAACTATTTCTGAACTTCAGCAATTTTTGAAGTTTCAGTTTAATTTTTCTGTCTATTAAATTCAAATCAAACTAAACATATTGCTTTTAATTTAAAAATGTGTACAGTAAAATTCTATTTTTGTAAAAGTGTTTCAATTTACCTAATTAGCTATCACTCTATCAGAGAGAGAGCTGTGATAATGTTCACCAAATGTTAATTTCTTTTCCATGGTAGAATCTGAAGTAATTTCTTCTTTTTATTTTTTTGGGGGGTACTTTTGTATATTACTTGATTGAAAAAACAAATAATGGGTTTGAATCAATTTCACAAAAGAAAAAGCTCTTAAAAACAGAAACACAATCAGAAAGGTCTATCTTTGTTTTAAATAACAGATTTATGTGATATTCTAATTAGCTCTTAGGTTGTATAAATCCTAAAAAAAAAAAAAAATTAAAATGAGGCTAAAAGAAGTCACATTGGGAAATAAGCTGGCTAAAAATGTAACTGCTCTAGGTCCACTTAACACTGTTTTTCCATTACAGGATATTAGAAAAACCTTGCAATGCTTTCTGTGAAGAAGCTTCCCTGACAGTTTGCACACGCTCTGGATCTCTCCAGGGCCCCTTCCCTCTCCAGGGCTCTGTCCCTCCATGCCATGCCTGTAGCTGCAGCTCCAGCTGTGGCCAGTTGTGTGTGTCATCAGTCCCGGACTGAGTTCACTGAGACCCGCCTTTGCTTCCTTGTCCTCTGCTGCTCTCTGCACCTCTCACAGCCAAACACAGGGGAGCCCACAGACTGCCTTACCTTATCTGCACAATGGAATACCCATAGCTCTCAGAAATTACTGAGCCACACCTCAGACCATTTGTTCTTCATTTTGATGATGATCAGAATCAGTCCAGAAAAACTTAGTAAAAATATAGCAGCCTGGGCTCTATCCTCCTTCCAGGCTCCCAGGGGCCACGTGTGCTTCAGAGGCTGATCCTGATCCCCACCAATGTGGGAAGACCGATCGAGGCCCTGCATACAGGCCGGGGTATCAGTGAATGTCCAGCCTTCCCAGACTCTGACTTACGCAGCGGGGCTGAGGACCACTGCCCTCACCTCTGCTCCTAGATCTAATGAAGGATGTGGGTTCATGCTGCTTCCCTTCCCCAGGCAACACGGGGCTCTCTGAGTCTTCAAGAATGTGACGGAAGGCAAGGCCATCCCCATGCTGACCTCAGCTGTCCAGTGAAGAGGCTGCTCACACTGAATGCCCTCACCCAGGTGTGTGACCTAGGTTCCCTCATCCTAAGACATAATGAATTTTTACATAAGAAAGTAACTACACAAAAGTTGTCTTTTAGATCAGCCTTGTCTATTCACAGATGAAACAACTGAAGACCAAGGGGTCAGGTGATGGCAAAGCCCCGCCTTGACCCAGACCTTCTCCACTGTCCCTGCACTATTCAGATGGGGAACATGATGAGGAACATGATGTTCAGATAGGAACATGATGAGACACCTTTTGAGGCAGATTATTCAACAACTCAGCAATCACTTTCACCTCTCCCACTTGGCTGAGAGAAGATTCCACAGGAACTGAAGCCCTGGAGAGATCTACCTGAGGTCTGGAGTCCCTGGGATCAGCCAAGTCCTCTTTCTAGAGGCAGAACATGCCAGTGGACTCTTTGAAATCCTTTCAATAATATGATGGAGGGCCTTCCCTGGTGGTCCGGTGGCTAAGACTCTGTGCTCCCAATGCAGGGCCCTGGGTTCGATCCCTGGTCAGGGAACTAGATCCTACATGTTGCAACCAAGACCCCATGCAGCCAAATAAATAATAATAATACTAATATGATGGAGGCTGAGCTTTCCAAGGCCACAGAGTGCAGTAAAGAGCACACACCTTGGAGCCAACATGCTTGGCTTTCAACCCTGCAGGTATGACTCAGGGTTGAAAGCTTCCATGTCCTCACCTGTAAGATGAGAATAATAACTACACTACACCTGCCTCCTAGGATGTGTGAGAATGAAATGATTTCATATATGCATAGGACAGTGTCTGACACACAGTAAGCACTCTATATAGTTCTGTTATTCCTAGACTCGAATTATACCTGCATGTCTGTATGCAACCACCCTTTGCAGTTCCACATACCAAGTCAATACTTTCCCCCAAGTGCCCCCTTCCACTGCACAACCTACTTGTTCCTTGGTAGTCAGAACTTAGGCACTAACAGCAGCTTTCCTGTTTTGTCCCCCAGCTCTCCCCACAGGCCCCATCATCCTGATATCAGCAGAGCCCAAGCCCCTCATAATTTCACCATAGGCATGATACTTGGCTGAGACCTAGCCATTGCATCAGTAATAATTCTGTTAAATAACTGTATCCTGTCAGCCTTGAGAAATGAGATGTCACCACCTGACACTGCCCTTGGTCCTGACCTAATCAACACTGTAATCCATAGAGTGGAAGGAAAATATTTAATGGAATGTATATCAAATCGGGAAGTGACAGAAAGCTGGAAGAAATTACGTAAAATGCTGGTGAGTGAGTTAAGATTCACTCAGACTGATCACGGGGGTTTGGAATTCTGGATTGAAGCCAAGAGAAGGTGATCTTTAGACAGGATAAATGTATGTTATAAATCAAGGTGCCTTGGCTCTAGAGCTTACTGTTTGAAAAAGACCAAACTGTGCTAGGTGGTACATGCTTCCTGCATGGATCCAGGGCAGGCTGCATCCTGGAAGGGCCAGCCCACTGTCCTCTGAACTGAGGAGGTTTCTTCCTAAGAATTCTATACTGTTGAAGAAGCCACAGGGTAATAAGAATATTAGTGACTGCAATTTGCAAGTAATTCATGTATTCTTGGTGGAGAAGGCAACGGCAACCTACTCCAGTGTTCTTGCCTGGAGAATCCCAGGGACGGGGGAGCCTGGTGGGCTGCCATCTATGGGGTTGCACAGAGTTGGACACAACTGAGGTGACTTAGCAGCAGCAGCAGCAGCATGTATTCTTGGAGTCATTCACCAGCATTTATTTCAGGCTCTATCTTTGCAAGTAACTGACCCAAAACCTACTCAAAGAAGAACTACATTTGTTCTGGTTCCTCAGAGGACCCTAGATTACAGGTTGAAAAACCAGGAGCTACATTTGATGGAAAGTAAGTTTCCCAGGAATCAGGAAGGAGTGAGCTTGCTGTCAGTAGCTGTGTGCAGACTCTCCAGGTTGGGAAGGGAGCACACCAAGGACTTGTTGTACTGGGCAGCTGGACCTGGTAGGTCCTCTTCCCAGGTGCATTCTGTGGTCCATGAATCACATGAGAAAGCTAAAGCAGAGGGTAGAGGGAGGCTGGGGAGGGGTAACGGAGCTAGAAGTTCTCCTTTCACACCAGCCAGCCACCATTGCGCCTCCAGGCTGCTCCTGGTCTATTTCCATCTTGACCTGGGACCCAGGTGACTCCTGATCCAGGGAGTCTCTGACACTCACCCCACATGTGGCATAACCAACTCAGAGAAATGCAAATTAAATCCACATGGGGTACCATGTTTCAGCTGTCAGGGTGGCAAAGCTCAAACTGTTTGACATCATAATGTGGCTGGTAACAAACCAACCACATATCTTATGAGTCAGAGCATTATCTAGTCCAATCTTTTGAAAGAAAATTTGGCATCATATATCAAAATGCAGGCTAAAATTGAAGAAAGTAGGGAAAACCACTAGACAATTCAGGTAAGACCTAAATCAAATCCCTTATGATTATACACTGGAGGTGACAAAGAGATTCAAGGGATTAGATCTGATAGAGTGCCTGAAGAACTATGGACGGAGACTTGTGACATTGTACAGGAGGTGGTAACCAAAACCATTCCCAAGAAAAAGAAATGCAAGAAGGCAAAGCACCTGTCTGAGGAAGCTTTACAAATAGATGAGGAAAGAAGAGAAGTGAAAGGCAAAGGAGAAAGGGAAAGATATATCCAACCTAAAGCAGAATTAAAGAGAATAGCAAGGAGAGATAAGAAAGTCTTCTTAAGTTAACAATGAAAAGAAAAGAGGAAAACAATAGAATGGGAAAAACTAAAGATCTATTTAAGAAAATTGGAGATACTAAGGAAATATTTCATGCAAGTTCAGTTTAGTTGCTCCGTTGTGTCTGACTCTTTGCAACCCCATGGACTGCAGCACGCTAGGCTTCTCTGTCCATCAGCAACTTCTGGAGCTTGCTCAAACTTATGTCCATCGAGTCGGTGATGCCATCCAACAATTTCATCCTCTGTTGTCCCCTTCTCCCCCCACCTTCAGTCATTCCCAGCAACAGGGTCTTTTCCAGTGAGCCAGTTCTTCGCATCAGATGGCCAAAGAATTGGAACTTCAGCTTCATCATCAGTCCTTCCAATGAACATTCAGGACTGATTTCCTTTAGGATTGACTGGTTGGGTCTCCTTGCAGTCCAACAGACTCTCAAGAGTTTTCTCCAACACTACAGTTCAAAAGCATCAATTATTTGGCTCTCAGCTTTCTTTATGGTCCAACTCTCACATCCACACATGACTACTGGAAAAACCATAGCTTTGACTAGACAGATCTTTGTTGGCAAAGTAATGTCTCTGCTTTTTAATGTGCTGTCTAAGTTGGTCATAGCTTTTCTTCCAAGGAGCAAGCATTTTTTAATTTCATGGCTGCAGTCACCATCTGCAGTGATTTTGGAGCCCACAAAAATAAAACTTTGTCACTGTTTCCATTGTTCCCCATCTATCTGCCATGAAATGATGGGACTAGATACCATGATCTTGGTTTTTTGAATGTTGAGTTTTAAGCCAGCTTTGTCATGTAAAGATAGGCACAATAAAGGACAGAAATGGCAAGGACCTAACAAAAGCAGAAGAGATTAAAAAGAGGTGGCAAGAATACACAGAAGAACTGTACAACAAAGGTCTTAACGACCCAGATAACCATGATGATGTGGTTACTCACCTAGAGCCTGGCATCAAGTAATATGAAGCCAAGTGGGCCTTAATAAGCATTGCTATGAACAAAACTAGTGGAGGGGGTGGAATTTCAGCTGAGTTATTTCAAATCTTAAAAGATGATGCTGTAAGTGCTGCACTCAATATGCCAGCCAATATGGAAAACTCAGCAGTAGCCACAGGACTGGAAAAGGTCAGTTTTTATTTCAATACCAAAGAAAGGCAATGCCAAAAAATGTTCAAACTATTGCATAATTGCACTCATTTCACATGCTAGAAAGGTAATGCTCAAAATCCTTAAAGCTAGGCTTCAACAGTTCATGAACCGAGAACTTCCAGATGTACAAGCTGGACTTAGAAAAGTCAGAGGAACCAGAGATCAAATTGCCAACATCCGCTGGATCATAAAAAAGCAAGAGAATTAAAAAAAAAACACCTATTTTTGCTTCATTGACTACACTAAAGCCTTTGACTGTGTGGATTACAACAAACTGTGGAAAATTCTTAAAGAGATGGGAATACCAGACCGCCTTACCTGTTTCCTAAGAAAACTGTATGTGGGTCAAGAAACAACAGCTAGAACCAGACATGGAACAATGGATTGGTTCAAAATTGGGAAAGGAGTACATCAAGGATGTATATTATCACCTTGCTTATTTAACTTATATGCAGAGTACATCACGCAAAATGCTGGGCTGGAAGACCTACAAGCTGGAATTGAGATTGCTGGGAGAAATATCAGCAACCTCCCAGATATGCAGATGGCAGAAAATGAAGAGGAACTAAAGAGTCTCTTGGTGAGGGTGAAAGAAGAGAGTGAAAAAGCTGGCTTAAAACTCAACATTCAAAAAACTAAGATCATGGAATCCAGTCCCATGACTTCATGGCAAATGGATGGGGAAAATGTGGAAACAGTGACAGAATTTCTTTTCTCAGGCTCCAAAATCACTGTGGATGGTGACTGCAGCCATGAAATTAAAAGACATTTGCTTCTTGGAAGAAAAACTATGACAAACCAAGACAGCGTATTAAAAACAGATGTCACTTTGCCAATAAGGGTCTATAGAGTCAAAGCTATAGTTTTTCCAGTAGCCATATATGGATTGGAGCCGAAGTTCCAATACTTTGGCCACCTGATGCTTAGAGCTGACTCATTGGAAAAGACCCTGATGCTGGGAAAAATTGGGGGAAGGAGGAGAAGGGGGTGTCAGAGGATGAGATGGTTGGATGGCATCACTGACTCAATGGACATGAGTTTGAGCAAACTTCAGGAGATAGTGAAGGACAAGGAAGCCTGGTGTGCTGCAGTTCATGGGGTCACAAAGTTGGACATGACTTAGCAACTGAACAACAAGAATCAAAATTTTAAATGCACACACTCCCTCTCTGTAACTCCATTTTGGGGAATGTATCATACAGATATACTGTGTTCCTACAGAGTGCTCTATTGTAAAAGGATGTTCCCTGCAGCATTCTTTTCCTTTTAAGACTTCAGCAACATATCACTATCTTCCCTATCTTTCTATTGTCATTTCTTTTTATTGTGATAAAATATACATGGCATGAAAATTTTCATTTTTAACCATTTGCAACTATATTATTCAGTGGCACTAAATACATTTGCCAAAACATACACATACATACACACACACACACACACATAGCAAATACAAATACATTCTCAACACTGCACAACCATCCCTACTATCTATACCTGAAACATTTTCATCGTCTCCAAAATAAAACAGGGTTCCTAGGTGCTGCTACTTGTAAAGAATCTGCCCACCAATGCCAGAGGCACCAGAGACATGGGTTTGATCCCTGGGTTGGGAAGATCCCCTGGAGTAGAAAACGGCAACCCACTCCAATATTCTTGCCTAGAGAATTCCATGGACAGAGGATCCCGGCAGGCTACCTACCCCATGGGGTCGCAAAAAGTTGGACACAACCGAACGACTGAGCACACACACACACAAACAATACCTCCTCGTTCCCCTTTACCTACCCTCCCAAATCTCTATTCTCTTTTATCTCTATGAATTTGCCTATTCTACATAATTCACACAAATGGAAGTATAAACATGTGTCCTTCACTCAACATGATGTTTTCAAGGTCCATCCATGCTGTCGTTTGTATCAACATGTCATTCCCTTTTATGACTGGGTTATTATCCATTCTATGGATATACCATATTTGTTTATCCATTCATTTCCTGATGGACATGTGGGTTGTTTCTGCCTCTTGGCTCCTGTACAGGTGAATAAATACTGTTATAAACATTTTTGCATGAATATCTGTTTGAGTCTCTGCTTTCAAATCTTTTGTGCAGCATTTTTGAATGGTAAAATAAAAATGAGTAGAAACAACCAAAGAAACTATTAATAGGGTATTAGTTAAATAAGTTATTATACATCCACACAGCAGAATTCTATGCAACCCTTTAGAATGAGGCAGGTTTATGAGTCTTGGTATGGAGCCACCTACAAGATAAATTATCTCAAAGAAGAAGAAGGGGGGGTGCAGAGGACAAGGAAGGGAGGAGGAGAAGTGGACGAGGGGAGAGGAAACAGAGGAAGACCAGCAGCAGCATGGACAGCGACGTGGCAGGAGGAACTGAGGATATGCCTGATTCGTAGACTGTCTCTAGAAGGTTCCATGTAGCCAGTAAGAGCAGTACTCTGAGAGGCCACGAGACCCAGGATTAGCAGTAAAGGAAGACTTACTCTCTCCTAAGGCCCTTTATCCTGTTGCAAATATTTCAATGAACTGAATGGTTTGCCTTCTGAAAATTTAACCAATATTTTTTTAATTGTTATGTGAGCTCTTCAGATCCTGAGTTTGGTCACGGGTCCAGCAGAAGGTGGGGACGTGTTACAACCAGGAGGCTGCAGAGCAGCCCTGACAGTGGAAGGAAAGGGCCCTCTTTATATCTACCATTTCGGACCCTGGAAACAGGGTGGCCGCGGCCCCATCTTCCAGCACTGAGCTCACTACCAAAGCATCCCCAGTGCCTGTAGCCTCTCACTTCTACTCCCCCTGCTTCTCCTTTTCTTCCTCCTCTCCCTGGAAAAGTAACTTTGAGAGCTGCAAGGTGAAAGATGTGGTCTCATCCCACCAGCAAGGGAGGCTGTGCAGTGAGGCTTCAAAGCTGCAGGGACACCCGGCACTGAGGAGGTCACGCCCCACAAGGAGAGGTCTCTTCACCCTCTTCTGGGCTGTACAGGTCGAAAAGGTGCCAACAGAACAGACCTCACAGGATGATAATCAAATCATATTTGGAAATGAGATAAGGAGAGGAATCAGAACACAAGCCTGTGAAAAGAAAAATAAGGTGAAAGTTGCTGAAATTGGTACTCTGTATTCTAAGGCCTGCCTGGCTCCTAGCAGGGTTTGAGATTAGTGGTGATAATAGCCTCACCATAGGACCACAAAAAATCAATGGAACTGGGACTGAGGCAGGATCCATTTATCTTCTTGGGGTGAAATAGAAGGTGTGATTTTAAAAAGACAATTATACTGAATGCGTGTAATTGATGTGCGTACACAGAACCAGGAAAGGAAGGCCAACTGCACACAACTGCACAATATCAGGCATTATTCTCATCAAGAGTTCCTTCTAACAATGCCAACCCCAGGGCACGGTTCAAGTGCTCTGGAGAGTGGTACTCAGAATTGAGCTCTAGAATATGCTGCATTATTTTTGCATGGTTAATTATTTGTTTGAAAGGGCACTGAAAATACCAAAAGGAAAAGTTAATTTGCAAGTCCTGGTTTAGAATGAAATGGCTTGGTTGAGACAAGACTCCGGACTCACTCCACTCATCCTTCTACCTCTCCTTTCAGTGGGCTGTCTGCCCCTTGGACGAACTGGCCCCCTTAGTTTAAAGGCTTTATTTCTGTGAGTTTCCTTCATTGAGCTATATGTACACTCTCATGGGCACGGATGACTGCCTGATCATCTCCAGGGTATCAGATAAATGTTTTATTTATTAATTGATTAATTAGTTAATTGAGGTCTTGTTTCTCAACTTAAGAAGACTATCATAAGCACAAGTTCAGAGCTGAGTATTTGACAACTACACTGTCAACTGGGTCCAACTGACAGTGGTAAGCCAGTCCAGTTGAAGGGCTCAAGTTAGTCCTTGGAGAGGTAAATTAGCAGAGAGGAGTGGGCAGGGGCACAGAGACTGTGAGGGGAACCACTGCCCGGTGTCTGGAGACCAGCAAACCCAGGACAGGGACATCTCCATGGAGGTTTACTGTGTGTCCTCCACCCACATACTTCACATCTCTGGAGACAAGTATGGGGCCATACCCCACAACACCTGAAAGGTGAGGAAAAGGGCAGTGGTCCATAGAGAGCCTCCCTCCTAACTTAAAGACACTTCCTGCAAGCTTTCCTCAAGCCTCCTGGAAAGGCAATCAATGTTAGCACTGGGCACAAGGCCACCTGAAGTGAGATGCTTTCAAGGCTCTCTTGTGGTGCCACCCAAGGTTGCCTCTAGAGGCTTCTTCTGACTCCAAGCTGGGCCAGCAGGCTGCCGGCAACACTTTCATCTTTATTTTTTTACACCAGGCCTTCTGTGCCCTGCTCCTCCCCCTTCCCTGCAGCCTACCACTCCTCTTGCAGTAGGAAGGGGGAGAGGAGTGCCCCCTCCCCTCTGTCCTTGCCCCCTAAGGCATGTCTGTCACAGCCCTGTCTCCCCACCCCCCCACCCCACCCCCGCAACTCCCTTGCTCCAGGTACCTCCTGTGCAGAGAGAGAGGGGCCCTCACCTTCCTGGGGTTCTCAGACCAGCCTCCCCTCCCCACTCTGATTCCCCTCCTCAGGTCAGACTCAGGCTGGCTTTGGATCCTACTCCTCCTGTCTTGCAAATTGCTCTTTCTAGTCACAGCCTCCTTCCCCCAGGATATAAAGCTGATCAGATCTTCTGGGTTCCAACAACAGCAACAACAGTCACCAAAACAAAAAAACCTTTCTGGCATGCTGATTTCCCCTCAAGCCCTCCTTTCTCTCTTTTTTCACTTTTCCTTTTAAAATCTGTTCAGAACTGCTTCCACTTCATCAATCTACACAGCCATTCAATGAAGGAAGGGACTGTTTCCTTCAGGCTTCTGAAACTAAAGGTCACCAGTGACTGACCGCTTCACTCATCGCCCTTCTCAGCCCCGTGGCAACCCTGCCAGCCTGGACGAGTCAGCCTGCCCAGCCCTCTCCCACCCAGCCCTCCTCCACTGATCTCTCCTTGGCTGGCTTATCTTCTCCTGAGGCTCCCTTGTCCCTCAGCCCTCAGCATTCTCTCTCTCTCTCCAGTCTCTACCTTAGCAATCATATCCCAGTTTAATTAAAAAAAAAAATTCTATTAAACATGATGAACAAGACTCGGTTAGTCACTGTTGATGTAGTGCTGAATTATAATTCTTTCAGAGAGAGCTGACAGACAAATGCGGGCGGGGTGAGGTGGGGAGAAGGGTGTAGACAGATAAGCAAATGATTTAACACACTACATTTGAGAAGACTTTCTGGCTCAAAATGTGGATAACAGCCCAAGGCATGCACAATTTTTCAGGAAAACTTTTATGATGTCAGAGAAATGTTGAACACTTACAACCACCTTTCTTCAAGCTAATACCAGCAGATAATCTGGTGTGAGGATGGGGGAGGGGATACTCTGCATCAGGGCTGTATTGAGAAACACACCTGGGCTTAGAACAGGCTCACCTGACTGCTGCCTGAAACAGAGGACTGCCTGAGAAAGAAGGTAATAAGATCCACCTGCTGCCCCTCCCCTGAAACCCAGCACTACTACCAGTGAGGAACTGGGCTACGCTGGCAGTGAAGGGAGTTTTCATTTCTTGCCCCCCACCCCCAGTCTCTTCCCTAACCCAGAAAACATCCAGATACAACATAGCTATCCAAGGTCTACGAGTAACATCATGCATCTGAGAGCTGTGGGCTGAGGGGAAGAGAGCACTTCTGGGAACAGGTAAGGAGAGTAACACTCAGAAGTGAAGCAGGCAGGGAACTGTACTTTTCATACATAACATCAGACTAGAAGAACCAGAGAATCAGATGCTGCAGGTCAAAGGAATGTGCCACCTAGGCAGAGATGCATCATGGGAAGCATTTTAGCTGTAAGAAAGTGGACAGGAACCTGTGCACATCCATCTTCCAGGTTGGTAGTGGGCTGACATGGAGTCCCAGGATGGGCCTCCCTCAGAATTGAATGGACACAGGTTCTCAGGACAGGCCTCTCACCCAATTTGTGGAACCTCACTAAGTCTCACCAAAGTCTATCATGCTTTCAATTACAAGGGGAAAACCACACAGCCCAAGAGTGAGCACACCTCTAAAAATGAGATACTTCAGAATTCAGACGAAAAATTCAGGAAATCATGTACTTTTTCAGAAGAGTGTAAGAAGCTTGGTTGCTAAGACAGAGGAACAAAAGGAGTGATCAACAAGATGAAATGAAAGGGAAGATGTATTCAAAATGAGAGGACAGCAATAGCAGGAACAAAGCCACGTTGTAGGCAGGGAAGAGTAGCAATCAAGTTTCAAGATATCAAGTCAGTAACAGAAAACAAATGTGACAGAAATTCAGACAACATGGCAGAAGGTGAAAGATTTGGCAAATGGAGACTGAAGAACCACATGTAGATAATGAAGACTCCTAAAATAGAATCCACAACAAATGAAGCAGAAGAGAAATGAGAGATATAATGTAATAAAATGTTACTGAGCTGAAGATAAAGGCCTGTGTGTACAGACAGATGGGCTCACCAGGCAAAGTCAGCAAAAAAGAAATCCTAGACGCATCATGGAAAATAATAAAGATAATATCGAAGAGAGAAAGCAAGCTGCTCGCAGGTTGAAAAGGTGGCTTCAGATATCTCAGTGACACAGAGCAGATCTGAGAGCATAAAAGAATGTGGGCCTTGGTGAAGAGGGCCTTTCCTGTTGGGGGAAAGAGTGAATTACTGAGGCTGTGAGGGAAAGACACAAGTCAGCTACTGGAAAACAAATTAAATCCCTACTTTATACCAAATCCCCAAAATGAATCCCTACTAAACTAAATATTTAAATTAAAAATTGAGCCATAAAAGTAATATGGTAAGATGCAGATGAATATTTATATAACTTTAGAGTGAGGAAGAACTTTCAAAGGAGGAACTGAAGGGAAAAGCACTTAAGAGAAAACCTGATAGACTGAACTACATAAAAATTTTAAGGTTTGCTGCAAAAATACTGTTCTAAATCTAATTACAAATTTAGGAAAAATGAAATATATATGACAAAGGTTTATATCCTTCAAATCAATAGAAAAATGGATAAAGTATAAACACAAGCAGCCACAACAGAAGAAATACAAACAAATATTTAGTCCATCTGGCAATCCAATTTAAAAGTCTAAAATCAAATAAATAAGACATCATTTTCTGCTGTCAGAATAACACAGATTAAAAAGAATTACAATGAGCATTGCTGGAAACAGTCGAGGTCACGCATAGGCAGACAGGATATGAAGGGTACACCAGCATAGCACGCCTGAATGGCAGCTGGGAATTTTATCAGAAACCTTAAAAATGGGAAAAAGTTGAATCCAAAAAATCTACACACTGAAATTTATCTTGAGAATATCCTCCATTAAGTTATCAAAAATATGTGAACAAGGAACTTCATTAGGTAGTGTTTATCACAGCAGGAGAAAAGAGTAAAAATGTCTAGATGTCTCAGTTTAGTGAAATAAGTTACCAAATTTAATATAACACAAGTGTTAATATTATAACATAGGTACTCAATGATATGAAGGGGGTAAACACTATACTATGAAAAAAAGTCAGAAAAGTATATGGCACCATTTTTTATGAAAGAAATATACACACACACATATACATACACAAAATATTCTAAAATATTAGCAGTAATTATGTCAAGAAGTTATGGCAAGATTACAGGAGATTATATCCTTTATGTTTATTCATATTTCTACTTTTTGCATTATGGATATGAATTGGTTTTTTTTTTCAAATTTGCTTTAATATACAATTAAAAAATGCCCAAGAGTGTAATTACTGGGTCATATGATAAGGACGTGTATAGTTTTGTAAGAAAGAGTGATAATCTTTTCCAAAGTGAGTGTACCATTTTACATCCCACTGGCAATGTATGAGTGATTCAGTTTTTCCACATCCTTTCCAGCATGTGGTGTTTATTTTTAATTTTAGCTATTTTGAGAGGTGTGTAGTGACATTTCATTGTTATTTTTACTGGTATTTCCCTAATGGCTAATGATGTTAAGCTCCTTTTCATATGCTTGTTGGCCATCTGTATAAAAATGAAAACTTATGTTTACACAAAAGCCTAACAATGAATGTTCATAGCACCTTTATTTGTAATTGCCCCAAACTGGAAATAACCCAGATGTCTTGCAACAGGTGAATGGTTAGACAAACTACAATACAGTAATCTCTCAGAGGATTGGTTCCAGGACCCCCAAGGATAGCAAAATGCATGGATGCTCAAGTCTCTTACATAAAATGGCCTAGCATTTGCATATAACCTACACACACTCTCTTGTGTACTTTAAATTATTGCTAGGTTACTTATAATACCTCAGTTTAGTTCAGTTGCTCAGTTGTGTCTGACTCTTTGCGACCCCATGGACTGCAGCCCACCAGACCTCCCTGTCCATCACCAACTCCCAGAGTTTACTCAAACTCATGTCCATTGAGTTGGTGATGCCATCCAACCATCTCATCCTCTGTCTTCCCCTTCTCCTCCCACCTTCAGTCTTTCCCAGCATCAGGGTCTTTTCAAATGAGTCAGTTCTTCTCATCGGGTGGCCAAAGTATTGGAGTTTCAGCTTCAGCATCTGTCCTTCCAATGAATATTCAGGACTGATTTCCTTTAGGATGGACTGGTTGGATCTCCTTGCTGTTCGAGGGACTCTCAAGAGTCTTCTCCAACACCACAGTTCAAAAGCATCAATTCTTCTGCGCTCGGCTTTCTTTATAGTCCAACTCTCACATCCATACACGACTACTGGAAAAACCAGAGCCTTGACTAGACACACTCTTAATGGCAAAGTAATGTCTCTGCTTTTTACCATGCTGTCTAGGTTGATCATACTTTTTCTTCCAAGGAGCAAGCTTCTTTTAATTTCATGGCTGCAGTCACCATCTGCAGTGATTTTGGAGCCCCAAAAAATAAAGTTTGTCACTGCTTCCACTGTTTCCCCATCTATTTGCCATAATCTTAGTTTTCTGATCTTATAATACCTAATACAATGTAAGTGTTAAGTAAATAGTTGCCAGTGCATAGACAATTCAAGTTTTACTTTGGGGGACTTTTTGGAATTTTTCCCTAATATTTTTTAATTTAATATGTTTATTGAGAAAATTAATAAAACTCAACATTGATACAAAGATGAAAAGGATAATATCCATAATAAAACTGTAGGTCCAGTTCATCTGTGAATATATTAATAGACATAATATCTGAAATAAAGTACTACCAAGACAAATCTAGCAGTCTAACAAAAGAATACTATATCATGGCTAAGATGCATTTACTCCAAGACTGTAAGGATGACAACACTAGGAATCCTAAGAAGAAAAATTATATAATTTTTTCTCCCAATACTTTTCAGCCACTGTTGGTTGAACCTGCATGTATGAAATCCATAGATACGAAGAGCTGACTGTAACATCAACACCATGGAACACTCACTAATCAGCAATAAGGAATATTTGATACACACATCGGATAAGTCTCAGTGGAAGCTTGTGCTGAACTGTTCTGTATCTTGACTATGGTGATGGTCATCCAATTCTACACATGTGATTAAAATAAATATATCTAATTGCACACACAAGTGAGTGCATGTAAAACTGGTGAAATCTGAATAAGGTCAATGGATTGCATCAATGTCAACTTCTTCCTTGTGATATTGCACTACAGGTTGGGTAACGGGATGAAGGGCACATGGGTCTCTCTGGTCTCTGTATTGCTTCTTACAACTGTATAAGAATCTATGATTATCTCAAAATTTTTAAAAAAATGTAAATATGGGACGTAAAGATATACAATGAAAATGTAAAAAGATACAGCCTAAGACAGCTATGTAAAGAGCTATGTAAATAGTAGTGCTTGGGGGAGGGCCACAAGAAATTCAGGGAGGCCTTCCTGGAGGAAATTGATTGTGAGCAGCAAGCACATTCCCAGGCAGGAGTTGAAGACACAGCCTGAGATGACTAACGCTGAGGCCCCAGAAGCCTTCTGTAGAAGGGTAAGAAGCAGGACAGACAGGCACAGAGAGGATCCCCCTAGGTGGGCCAATTCTTTTTCCCTACTTAGTGATCTTATTCATTTATTTTCATATCATCCCTTTATTTATTCATTACTCATTTGTTCAACAAATATCCTCTATGTGCCAAACACTGCATCATGCCCTAGGGATAAAATTATAAATAAGAAACCATCCTTGTCCAACCCACCCCAGTCAAGGATTTGGTGGTGAGATGAGCAAGTAAACAGACAAAAAAAAAAAATGCAAAAACATTATTCGGTGAAAAGTGCTATGATAGAATATGCACAGACTGCGTATGGAAGGGGTACCTCACCCTGGAGGGCTTCATGGAGGAGGTGGCATCTAGTATAAAACCTGAAGCATTAGTGACAGAAATCCAAATGAGCAGAAAGTGGGGAAGAATAGCCTTCAAGGTAAAAGGAATCCATAGCTTGTACAAACGCCCAGAGATGAGAATATGTGTCACAGATGGGGGGACCCAAGGCATTAAATGTGGCTAGAAACCTCATCAAACCTAGGATCTCACAGTGCCCCGAATGCCATGCTAAGGAGTCTGACCAACACTTGAGGGTGGGGGCGGAGGAGCCATTGTAGTCTTTTTTTTTTTTTTTTTAACAAGAGATCAGAATGAGCTGGAGGAAGACCATGCTGTGAGCAGTGACGGGAATAAACTGGGGTGGTATAGGGAACCCAGACCTGTCTGTGCTCCAGGTCCCCACTGCACAGCTGTTCAGAGCTCTCACATGGCTCCCCAGACCCCTGTGCTGTGGTCAGCACATGTCCCCTTGGGAAGCACTGAACTCCGTGGTTTATGGAGTTCTGAGCTCTCGGGCCAAGCTCTCTTCCATCCCCGATCAATTGCTCCCTGTCATGAGCTGATCTTGTTCCAGTTCTTTACTTTCTGGATCATAAAGTTGTCCTCTGTGTGACTTAGGAGGCTCTCTGGTGCTGGGCATTTATAACCCAGAGATACCTGTGCAGTCAGCAGCCCCCATTAGTGTGCTGCTTGACAATTTAGCTGTCCCCTCCGAGGCCAGGATTAGATCTATCTGTTTCCCCAGGTCTCACTTGCCTGGCATCCGGATAAGACTGGATGGCTTCCCAGCAAGTGCTCTGGCAGCAAGGGCAGCCAGTGGCTTGTGCTGCTGTAGCTTCCAAAGACACAGAGCAAGAACTGCAGATGGGCACCCTGGCTGTGGGGGGCAGGGGACAGCGCCCCTTCTGGCCAGGCAGGCAACCTTCTGGACCTTGAGGTGTACAATCGGTGGAGAGGCTTTCAGAAAAGGACACGGGACCAGGGGCAGGGAACCCACCATCAGCTCCAAGTTGGGGTGAGAAACAAGAGGCAGAAATCCCCAGATGGGGCTGGGAGCACACTTTCAATACAATAGCAGGGGCCACAACAGCAAGGCCAGGGTAATGTAGGTCAGGATGGATGGGATTTGCGTTTTCAGGAAAAAGAGAGGGAAGAAGGGGGTCTTTGAGATTCCCTTTCATCTGCTGTCTCATTGCAGCTGGGGGGGGGGGGGATGAAAAAGACAGGTCTTTCCTCCAGGAGCTCACAGCACAGAGGAGGAGGGACAAGGCTCCACGCTATCCCCAGCTGACTCTAGACAGTCTCTTTCCTGTAGGAAGCCACTGCTGAGACTGTGGGCACAAGGGATTTTGAGGGCATTGGCAGCCTTAATGCTGGTGAAGATCCCTCCACTACAGCAGGACCATTCTATATTTGTGTTCAAAGCCTCAGACAGTGCCCAGCAGCAACTTGCTGCTCAGTCAACACTCATGCAACGTCTGTCTTGATTTAACTAGGAACACAAAAAAGTTTTGATTCCGAACACTGACCAGAAGCTTGGTCAACATCATCCTAGAACCAGAGGGAAGTCTGGAGGCCCATGAGTTGCATGGGCCTGTCTCCCTCAGAGGCATCACCAAGCTCCCCCAAGCTTACAGCTCAAAAAGAGAAATTCCTGTGGAGCCAGGTCTCAAGAGCAGATTCCAACCTTCATCTTCACAGCAGGGTGGCCCCTTCACTCCCTGAACCAGCCCTCATATCCCTGCAGCATAAATCACAAGCTTCTAAGGTGTCTCAGATGAGGTCCCAATATTGAACTCATTTACTGTATGACCTTTTAAAAAAAAATGAAAAGAAAAGGCAGTTTTCCCTTGTAAGTGACCTGGGATTAAAGTTTCTGAATTGCAGCTAGAGAACGTGGAAGCTAAGGAAGCCTGGGGAGAAATGGATGACTAAAACGAACAGCTCTGGAAAGGGGCTGGTTTCCAGACTTAGCCATCAGTGGAAAGTCCTGAAGGAGTTTAACTGCACACCTCAACTCAAGACAGATTCTTACCAAGGGGAGTGGACAGCTGTGCAAATCATCACGGGCATGGCCTGTATGAGTGGTCCCTGAACAGTCCTGGAGGTTGGGACATCTGAGCTGAGGTCTGACTTAAATGAAGTGGGAAGAAAGGCAGCAGTGACCCGCTCAGAGAGATCAATATTGGAAAGGCTGCAGATTGGAAGAGAGCATTAGGCAGGGCGAGGAACAAAAGCAGGCAGGCAGGAGGGGGTCTCTGGCTAGGGGAATGTGGTTTACATCCACCAGGGTGAGGGTAAGGCAGGCAGACCATACAGGTCTCTGGGGACAGTTCAGTGCAGCTGGTGAGTAGGGGTTCTGAGAATTCTCTCCAGACCTCTTCCTTTGCAGAGTTAGAAAGGAATAGGCTAAAAGGGTATATTTTTTCTTTACAGGGCTAACACCCTTACAGAAACAGAAGTTCTTGGGGTTCCACCTTGAAGTAGGGAAGCAATTCAAATGCCAAGGCTTTACCCCAAACTCGAGGAGGACCAGCCCTGGTTGGAAACACTGATGGGAGAGTAGATACGGTGCCTCCATCAAAGATGGTGCACAGATACGGCTGAGCTTTCCTCCTCCCCTATGGACAGAAGAGCTGTCCTCCTCCCCCAGGGACAGAAAGGCGGAGGGAGGAATAACTGGGTGCTTTAGCTGGGGCTCAGGTGTGAAGACAAGTGGCCCACAGACCAGGCATGTAGAAAGTCAAAGAGGGAAGAGAAATGGCAGGTGTGCCCAGAGCTGCCCTTGGGAAGTGTGAACAATATGAAAAGAAACAAAGGGCAAGGCAGATCACTACCAACTGTATAAAAAATAAAAAGAAATATAGAAACATAGCATGAAAAGAAAACATGGAAAGAACTCAGTATGAAAAAAATATGGTCTAAGAAATAGAAAAAAATATCCATAAGGATTTATTTTCAGAAGAATTCATAATATAAAAACTCAAAACCAGAAGAAAAAAACAAACAATCCCGTCCACAAAAAAAAAAAAAAAAGTGTTAGAGATTACAGTTAAAGACACAAGTTATGACAAAAATGGGCTTCCCTGGTGGCTCAGTGGTAAAGAATCCACCTGCCAATGCAGGAGATGTAGGAGACCCAGGTTCAATTTCTGGATTGGGAAGATCCCCTGCAGAAGGGAATGGCAACCCACTCCAGTATTCTTGCCTGGAGAATCCCATGGGCAGAGGAGCCTGGCAGGCTACAGTCCATGAAGTCACAAAGAGTCAGACACGACTGAAGCAACTGAGCATGCATATGACAAAACTAATAATATTATAAAGCAAAGCAGAAAAGGCTACAGAATTGGTAGGGCTTAAGACTGAACTACTGACAGCGTAAATACATAAAAAATTAGTGGTGAGCAAAGAAAAGGCTCAGAATCTATGGAGGACAACTGGTATTCCTAAGTTAAAGCCCCCAGCCAAAAAACAAAAGAAGGATTCAGTATTCAGAGACCCAACAAAGAAATTTTCTAAAAATGAAGGAATTATGGGCAGAGTCACAAGCATTCAAACATTGCCAGGTGAAGGTGTTGAATTTCAAAGGTAAGGAAGTGCTCAGCAGGCAGAGGACAGCCAGTCACCCCTCATGGAAGGCACAGGTGAGACTCAGCTTGTCTACAGTGACCCTGCATCCCAGGCAGATGTTCTCAGGGATGTAGAACCTCAGGTAACAGAGAATCCTTCTAGGGGAAAAGAGTACTTAATAATGAAATTCAATCAATCAAGAGATAAATCAAAATGATGAATTCAATACAGAGTAACCGAAAAAGCAATTGGGAATTGTTACAGTATTTTAAATAGAGAAATAAAATGAAAACATTTTGAAGTTGTTATAAACCCTAAAATTTTTTAAAATTAATTAATGAAAATTAGGAGGTAGGGAATGGTAAAGAAATAGAAGAAATAGAAGTATACCTACTTCCTCATCTTTAATAGAAAGGGGTTAATAGTTACTATTTAAAATTGAAATATGAAGTTTAGAAAAACAATTCAAATCACCCAGTTTTTTATATAATATTCTTTCTTATCATTATAGAATCTTTCAAGAAATATATTTTCTGGTGAAGAAACATTATCAAATGTAGCAATATCCTCCACTGCATATAAGTTTCTTTTTCTTCAGTTACATTTAAATAAAATTAAATTAATATTTTCACGATTACTATTATCACATTTTTCTAAAATTATTCCTGATTCTCCATCTATCTTTCTAAAGCTATAGTGAACACAGATTATAGAGACATATCTATGTTGACCTAAACTTAACAACTATAATTTCTGGATTTTTTGAGTTGTTTTTTACTTTCCTCATTATACTTTTGTTTTGCTTCTGTGAAATGTTAATAGAAATGTGTAACTTTAATAAAAAACAAAAATTCACTTTTGTTAAAATAAAAATGTCAGAAACAAAAAGATTATCAATAAAATGTTCCATAAATTAAAGTAATATTTTATGATTTCCATGCTTAGTAATACCCGTTCACTGGCTCCTATTTGCTAAAAACACTTTCAGAATCTCCCTCTACACAGTTTCAAAAAGGTATTTGTAATTTTCTCACTTTGATGCAGTAAATAAACACACTGATTCACTTTTTTTTTGGCCCTGTCTCATCCTCTAATCAAATATTCTGAACCTTTCTGATTGATATGACTTATGTCACTTGCCCCTTAGACCCTGATTCATCGCTTCACTGGGATGCCAGAGATACAAGCATTGGGAAGTTTGAAACATTTGCAGGAATCTGTTTAATTTACCTCAGAAGACCTCTGTAGGTGTCTAATTCCTCAGCCTGCTAACAAATACAGTAGGAGAGACAACCAGAGCTCCTCAGTCCCTGGCCTTGAACTCTGATTCCAGGACAGCACATCCCAGTACCCAGCGGTCTTCCTCCAAGACTGCTTTGTGAGCAATGTCTACTGCACTGCCTTCCACTACTCTCCTTTCTCCTACTCCCATACTGTAAAGTATCCCCAACAGCAGTGACTCAAAACCTGAGTATTCTGGAACTGAAATTCTCAAAGTATACAGAGGTAAATCCAGGGATATCAGAATTTCATAAAAAAAGAATCTATGTTTGGGGAGGGATTACCGTATACACAAACCCCTGTAAGTAATACAAGTATAAATCAGGTGAATCTGGACACCTGAATCTTTATACCACGTATCTGTCATAGTCATCCTAGCCAGGATCCATTAACAATAAGAGGGGTGGGGCCAGGCATCTTCTGGTGTGATTAATCCTGTTTTCAGGCTAAGGGCACATTCATTTACTGTGAAAAGTGAAAGTGAAAATCGCCAAGTCGTGTCCGACTCTTTGCCACCCCATAGACTATACAGTCCATGGAATTCTCCAGGCCAGAATACTGGAATAGGTAGCCTTTCTCTTCTCCAGGGGATCTTCCCAACCCAGGGATCTAACCCAGGTCTCCCACATTGCAGGCAGATTCTTTACCAGCTGAGCCACAGGGGAAGCCCTTCATTTACCGTGGTTGCTCTTATTAGGGCTGTTAGCACTTCAAGATACAATTTATAGAACCTCACAGCGATTCATTCTGCTCATGTTTACTCATTTGATTAGGCTAACTGCTCCTCTTAGAAAAAAAAATACTTAAGCTGTTCTAGAAACATGGTTACACATTAAGCTGAAGACAAAGAGATGCCAAAATATTCAGTGTGCGCATGTGTTTATTTATCAGATCCCATTAGCACTCTTGAGCTCTTGCCTACTTGTGCCCAGCTCTGAGCTTGGGACTTTATATTCATCCTCTTTCTACCATAATAGCTCCCCTTGCCTGGCAAGCATTTCTCAATACAGAGCCTTGCACCCTGGCTCGGAAGGATGGAGCTCCTGGCTTAGGTTGAAGAGTTAAGACTTGGGACTCCCTCCAATCTCAGTGCAAGGCAGGTGCCTTAATGGATTCTAGCTCAGGCTCTGGAACAAAGCCAAACACCACGATTTCTGCTCAGCCTTGGACAAGCTGCTCATAATTCCGGGATTCAAGGCCCTCCTTGGCAAAAAGGAGCTGACAAAAGTACATATCCCATAGGGTTGTTGTATTAGTCTGCTCGGCTGACATAACAGAATATCACAAACTGGTCACCCACACATCAGGAATTTATTTGCTCACAGTCCTGGAGGCTGGAAGGCTAAGTCAAGGCGCCAGCACGATTGGTTTCTGGTGAGTTCTCTCTCCTCAGCTTGCAGATGGCACCTTCTGACTGTGCCTCACGTGTCCTTTTCTCTATGCATATGTGGAGAGAGAGCGCTGGTGTCTCTCCCTCTTCTTATCAGAGCCCCACCCTTATAACTTCTTTTAACCTTCATCACCTTGTCAAAGGCCCTACCTCCAAATACAGTCACACTGGAGGTTAGAGCTTCAATACTAGAATCCTGTGGGGACACAGTTCAGTCCCTAAGACTTGTGGGGATGATTAGATGAGTTAATGCATCTAATGCACTCAGGTAGAACAGTGCCTGTACATACTACATGTTTAATAAATGTTCAGTTCAGTTCAGTTCAGTCACTCAGTCGTGTCCGACTCTTTGCGACCCCATGAACCGCAGCACGCCAGGCCTCCCTGTCCATCACCAACTCCCGGAGTTTACCCAAACTCATGTCCATTGAGTTGGTGATGCCATCTTACCATCTCATCCTCTGTCGTCCCCTCCCCCTCCTGCCTTCAATCTTTCCCATCATCAGGGTCTTTTCAAATGTTAGCAAGTATTATTATTGATATTGTTGTTAGCAAAAGATTGCATCATCACAGACTAACACTTGAGGAAGAGTGAGTGTCCAATATTTCACAATTCTCTCTAGGTGAGGATCTTGATGAACTGTATGAGGTAAGAAAGGGAATGAATGTCCTTCACCTTTAGAGCAGGTAAGATCAGCTATTCCCACATGTGAATTAGTCAAAGATGAGAAAGCCATATGAGCACAAGAGGGATAACGTAATAAGAATTTCACAAAGATGAAATTTTCATAAAGATTAAATTGTTAGATGTATAAATTCTGAGATTATAACCCTCTCCCTTTTTTTTTTTTTTTGAAAAATTAAGCTGTTCCTAGATGATGATGACACACAAGTTGAAGAGAAGTTGTTCTTTTTTTGGTGTTAAACTGACCTCCCTTTAAAAAATGATGCACCTGTGATGGAAAGCAGTTCTCTTGTTTTTGTTCAAGCAGTGGTGTGTGTGTGTGTAATATCATTACTAGGGATCTTATATTAGTAACCTGTATTTTGGAGAGCATTTTTGGTCCAAAAGTCTGGACCAACCCATGGGCTGGACTGTGGTCCAATGTGAGCTCAAAAATCAGAGTTCTCTGTCCCAGGCCCCACTTTTCAGATGGGTACATTGGATTATGACCTCACTTGGCTTCCAAGTGCCCTGGCTGATGCTGAACTTCAGCTGGTCCCTCAGGCTACCTACCGTCTGGAATCAGCCACAGGTTAGCCAGGATGCTAACTGCCACACACACAGATGTTTATCAATGCACATGCTTATTGATGAGGATTGGCAATTAAGAAAGCTCATTTAAGCTGCACTGCATCCGACAGGAATGAGTTAAAAAAGAACCATCCAAGAAATAAAGTACCCTGACTAAACTCTGGCTAAATTCATTGAACACTGTCACTACTTTTCTCAAATGAAAAAGATGGTTCCATGGAATAATCATGAGGGATTCTCCAAGCACTCACATTCTTTAATTATCTGGAAAACAGTCACTCCCCAGAAAAGTGAGATGAAGCTGAGGAGTCGGCAGCTGAATGATCACATCGTGACCTGATGTGTTAAGCCTCAATTTATGATCTAAAGAAATGGGGGAAAGTCAGATGTTTTTATTTGTGCCTCACTCCTGAATTGCTACAGTGAACCCCCTGTCCAAGGGCCATGATCTGGGCGAGCACATTTTCTGCTGGCTGGAACCCAGCTTGACGTCTGACCAGTCACTGCCCAGCATTCCATGGCCACTGGCTGTCGGGATCAAGCCAATGATTCAGGCTTGAACCACACTGGTCTCAGAGTTGTGGGGTCCTGCCAAACAAAGCCAACAGGTAACACGGAGTAAGCCATCCTGGGTGAGGGGCAGGTGTTCTGGGAAGAAAGTAGCCTCTGTAAAGTAAAAGTAAGAACAACAATAATAACATGAGTAACTTGAGTACTAATACTTAATGAAGGTTTGCTCTGTTCTGCCTAACATGATGAACATTTCACTCACCTCATTTAATCCTCCCTACAATCCTAACAAATAGGCTCTAATATTATTTCATTCTTAAGAATGAAATAATGTCATCTGCAGCAATATGGACAGACCTAGAGATTACCATACTAAGTGAAGTAAGCCAGACAGAGAAAGACAAATATCATATGATATCATGTAAATGTGGAATCTGAAAAATATGAACTTATTTACACAACAGAAACAGACTCATAGACAGAAAACAAACTTATGGTCACCAAAGGGGAAAGGTGTGGCGGGAGGGATAAATTAGGAGACTGGGATTAATATATACACACTATATTTAAAATATATTACCAACAAAGATTCACTTTACAGCACAGGGAACTAAGCTCAATACTCTATAACAGCCTGAATGGGAAAAGAATTTGAAAAAAATAGATACATGTACACGTATAACTGACTTTGCTGGACACCTGAAAGTAATACAACATTGTTAATCAACTGTGCTCTAACATAAAATAAAAAATTTTTAAATATCATCTCATTTTATAAACAAGAAATCTGAGGCACAAGTAGCAAGTGGTAAAGATGGCCATTGAACCCCTCCAAGGGGCAGGCTGAGGATGCCAGGGTCAAGCTAAGTCCTGTGGGGTAGTTACTGAAAGTGGCCCACAGCCAGAACCCAAGGATCAGACTGGGAAGCCAGGTTTAATCATGCAATAAAAAAGACTCAACTGAAAATGTGGTGCCAGGGTGGTGGCCCTCCAATCCAGCTTCCCTGTGGAGTGACCTCAACCGGGAATCGCAAACTCCATGAGGTCTCCATGAGGTCTCCATGAGGTCATGTTCAAGGTCCCATGCCTTTCATTGAGGCCACTCAAGATTGGTCACAAAGCAGAGTATGATATGACTGTTCTCCCTCTGTGCTGCCCTGTCTCTTCTCTGGCCTCGGGCCCCACCATCACATGCTCCACTGTGACCTGTGGTAGCACATTAACAGGGTTTCCCTGGTGGCTCAGTGGTAAGAAATCTGTCTGCAATGCAGGAGACCCAGGTTTGATCCCTTGGTTGGGAAGATCCCCTGGAGGAGGGCATGGCAACCCACTCCAGTACGCTTGCCTAGAGAATCCCATGGACAGAGGAGCCTGGCAGGCTGCAGTCCAGGGGGTCACAAAGAGTTGGACATGACTAAGCAACTAAGCAGCAGCAGCAGCAGCACATCAACCCCTCAAGACACTAAGTTGTCACTTTCTGGGGCTTTCTCCCCACAACTCCTTGGGCCCGCTCACCCCAGGAATGCATGCCTGGATCTGTGGTGAGATGTTTAACATAGCAAGAAGGGCTCCATGCAGACCCTTGGGCTTGATGCTCTGAACTCTCTAGAGCTCCCAGGGTGAGGGCCCTTCTCTCTCCACTGCTTGGAAGCAGCTGATCCATACCCCCTGCCCCTCAACTTTCCAGAGAGGCTTCTTGGAGAGTTAATACTGCACCTTGCTGCCTGCTTGCCGTGTGGCGCTGCTCCAGCCAGCTCCTGGCCTCACTGGGGCTTCTTCCCTGGGGCTCTGTCTCCACTCCCTGAAGACCCATCCCACCCAAGCCTGGGCTGTGGAGGGGGGCTCTCTGAAGGCCACTGTCAGGGCCACTGTCCACAAGGTAGGTATGTCTCAGTTGAGGGTAGAAGGAAGAAACCCCACCGGGAGGACCACCCGTGCCCCGAGAAGGGTCATCTCAGGCTGTTCTCAGGCCCTCACTTCCAATGAGTGTTGAGACAGAGGCTAGGACGCAGGCCACAGAGCTCAGGACCAAGAGTTCCTGCTTTTTCAGCCCTTGACCCATTTGGAGATTTTTATTATGAATACATTACAGGTAAGAAACTGCCCATGGCCACCCAAGAGTCACCTGCTCCCTCGCAGGGCACAGAAAAGGCAAGATCACAGCTGAAGTCACAGTAGCCTAACTCTCAGTACACCTTGGAGCCCACCAGGAAGGTGAGGGAGGGGGTCACCCCACTTTACAGGTGAATTGCTGAGGCCAAGAGTGTAGCTGTCACATGGGGGCAGGGGCGACACTGCAGAGGAGCCCCAACTGCCAGAACAATAGTCCAGACTTCCACCAGCCACTTCTGTCCTTGAGGGTTTGGGTCACTGCTTGGACAAAGGGTCCAGGAGAGGGAGCCACTCTCTGCAGAAAACCAAAGCCCTCCACAGGCCGGGAGATGCCAGGCCCTGGATGTGGGGTTCTGCCACACGGCAGCACCCACTAAGCTTCTGACTCCCTGAAGAGGTTTCAGGACCTCTGCCCTTCATCTCCCTTCCCCTTCTGGCTCTGAAGCAGCTTTCCCTCTTCTCCCTGGGCCCCTCTCCTGAGGATGTGCTCTGGCCAGAGGAGGTGCCCAAACCCAGATGGTGGGGAGATTCAGCACTGATACCCACTGAGCCATGAAGGGAACTCAAGAGGCGAGCACTTGACACCTGCAATTAGTCACACACAGAGAACTGTGCTCACAACTAGTTGCACCTGCAAGTGGTTAATTGCTAAAGAGCAAACGCAATTAGGCACTTACACATCAGCTCCAGGCCACAAGCTGCCAACACAGTAGTCACTAGTACATGCATGGTCACACACGGGTGCACGCGCACACACACACAGAGTATACACAGGGGTGCACACACCTATACATGGGCACACCCACATACACAGAGGTGCACACACAAGAAGAACTAAACACAGGAGAAAGCAATTTGACCCTTGAGGTTGGAGCCTGAAAGACACTAAGCGGGGGGGAGCCTTTTTATTAAATGTCAACAAGCTCCACTAGAAAAATCCAGGTTAACCGAAGCCGTGTATTGATATATAGGACACAGTCTGAGGCTCTGGCACCGGACAAGAGCAGCCTAGGATTGCAGATTGTTCTTTTGATAAAGGCTGAGCAATCGTGGAAAACAAATTGGACCTAGCACATATGGCCAGGCTGCAGAAAAGCAGATGCTTTCAGGCCTCATGGACTGTTGTTGATCCCAATGTAAACCATTATTTAACTGCAGAGGATGGAGGCGAGACATAATTGTTATATATTTTTTTAAATCTCAGAATACTGCTTTGGAAAGTAACACACAAAATCGGAGAGTGACCTTTAAAAATTCTGTTTAATGCCTCCTTTGTAGCCCTTTCTCCCTTCCTCCAGTTTCTCCAAGTTGTGATACTGAGTTGTCATATTTTTCAAAATATTTCCTTTCCAGCAGCTGAGTGAGGAGGAATACATCTGTGCATTTAATTGTAGACCATTCAGACGTGGTAGACTGGAGAACCTCCTCAGCGGTAATGAGACACGCCAGGCACAGAACTGGGAGACTGATGGACAGAGCTGACGATCAGCGGTGAGCAGGTTATAAGAGCAGCACTGTCGACTCACAGGGCACCCTCCTACCGGGTCAGCGCCCTCGCCTGCCTTTCACACCAAGTCCCGCCACCTCAGTCAAGGCTTTCACTCTATGTCAAGAGCATCAACACCCCCCTCCTCCCCCTCCTTTGTTCCTTTCTTCCCTTTTCTTCCTTTCCTTTCTTCTTTCCCTCCCTCCTTCCCTCCCTCCTTCATTCATTCATCAAAAAGAACTTGAATGATCAGAAATCACTGGAAATGATCCTTGCCTTCTAAGTGTTCATAGTACAACTGCAGAAAATAATCTTTGCTGTTTTCAGGTCTCTGATTCAGAGAGGAAAAAAAAAAATATGAGTGTTAAAAATAAGTGTAATGTAGCTGTTAAAGAGTAAGAACTTGGACTTGGCCCAAATTTAAACCTCAACTCTGTCACTAGGTAGCTGTGGGATTTTGGACAACTGATTTAACCCCTCAGAGGCTGAATTTACTCATTTGTAAATGGGCATCATCTAGCCAATCACTCAAAATTGTAGTGAAAGTTAAACTAAACTCTGAGCAAAGTGTCTAGCTTACTGCAAGGGCTCAATAGTAATGAAATAATGGTTATTATCATGCTTAACCATTGAAGACATATTTTGAGGAAAGACTCATTAGTACTTGCTACCTTTATAGAAAGTCTGGCTACAGTCTGAAAAAGATTTTGAACAATCTAGTAAGATTAGGTACTTCTCCAGGGAACCTTCTCATCTCCATATGCTTAGCACCTGGAGCCATACCTGGCATAGGACAGGTGCTCAGTAAACGTTAGATGAGCAGATGGATGGTTGCTTGCAGGCATGCATGCATCAATGAAAATGTGAAGAGGGAAAGGACATTGTGAAGAGAGGGCAAATATACGGATTTGCAGAGACCGTTGTGGTATTCGTGTAGCGGTCAAGGCAATTTGCCATTTTCCCCAGCTCTCTGTGTCCTCAGGGACATGGTGAGATTGTGCTTCCTGGCCCTTGTGAGGGTGTGGGGGTGAGGCCATGAGCCTAGTTCTGGCCACTGAGTAAATGGAAGTGATGTGTGTCTCTTCTAAGTCAGGGCATAACTATTAATGTAAGACCCACCAAAGTCCCCTTTCCTTCTCACAGATGACTTTCAATGGCGTGAAACACAACCCTTGTCAACCTATGATGAACATAAACTATGAAGGGGGAATAAACAAGTGTTGTTTTAAGCAACTAAGACTTGGAGGGTATTTGTTACTGCAATATAACCAAGTCTCTTGCTGACTGGAACAGGCATAACGGCTCATGAAAATTTAAAGACAAAATCTAGAGCGGCTGGAGCGCATGGTGAGAACCATCATGGGGGAAACAAGGTATGAAAGCTCACTGGGGGCCACCTTTGACTGCCAAGAATGAAGCAGTTGGTCAACATGTGTCCCAGGAGACTCTAATGTGTCAGAGATGTCTTGGCAGGACACGGATGGCCCTGCAAAGTCCCATGTCCTGCCAGTCCTGTGCTTATCTCCTTGCTCCAGCCTCGAGAAGGGGAAACTTTGGAGCTCACGGATAAAGTACTTTGAATTTCCAGAAAGCCAACTCTTTACTTCTTTCTCAGAGGGGTTCTCATTCCCTTCACCCCTAAAGATTATGCCAGATAAAATATCTTCCCTTCAAGGAGATATATGGTCATAGCTTAGGAGCAGCAGGCAAGAGAAACCTCAAACCACACAATGCTTAAGCCCTGGCCTGGCAGGATGCTTGGTGATCCACCTGACGTGCGCTGAGAGTTTACCCCAGCAGAGTGTGGCAAGGACCACCTCTTCTCTGGCCTGGTCCTGCCCAAGAGAACCAGATGGGACAATCTAGAAACCCTGTCTTCTTCTCATGAGAACGGAGAAATCAAAGGTATCACCAGAGTCCACTGCCAGCAAGTGTCTCTAGAGGTGAACTTCTTCCTCTCCTTTCATCTAGATAACACTGAACCCAGATCAATCCAGAAGAGAAATGCCCTGTGTGGTTTTAAAAACATGACTGTGAATCCCTAACACCCTTCCCATTGAGATATACATTTACTGGGAAGGAAGGTTATGGCCAACCTAGATAGCATATTTAAAAGCAGAGACATTACTTTGCCAACAAAGGTCCGTCTAGTCAAGGCTATGGTTTTTCCAGTGGTCATGTATGGATGTGAGAGTTGGACGGTGAAGAAAGCTGAGTGCCGAAGAATTGATGCTTTTGAACTGTGGTGTTGGAGAAGACTCTTGAGAGTCCCTTGGACTGCAAGGAGACCCAACCAGTCCATCCTAAAGGAGATCAGTCCTGGGTGTTCATTGGAAGGACTGATATTGAAGCTGAAACTCCAATACTTCAGCCACCTCATGCAAAGGGTTGACTCATTGGAAAAGACCCTAATGCTGGGTAGGATTGGGGGCGGGAGGAGAAGGGGACAACAGAGGATGAGATGGTTGGATGGCATCACCGACTTGATGGACATGGGTTTGGGTGGACTCCGGGAGTTGGTGATGGACAGGGAGGCCTGGCGTGCTGCAATTCATGGGGTCGCAAAGAGTCGGACATGACTGAGCGACTGAACTGAACTGAACTGAACATATCCTTGCCTTGAATCCGGGTGGGCTTATGACTCCTTTGACCGTCAGGGTGGCACAGAAGTGATGATGCGTGACTCCTGAAAGTAGGTCCTAAAAACCAAGGAACTGCTACCTTCTTCACACAAATACTCTAAGAACTTGCAAATACTCTAAGAATTCAAATACTCTATGAATTCAAGGGGTTAGATCTGGTAGATAGAGTGCCTGAAGAACTATGGATGGAAATTCACAACATTGTACAGGAGGCAGTGACCAAAACCATCCCAAAGAAAAAGAAATGCAAGAAGGCAAAGTGGTTGTCTAAGGGGGTCTTACAAATAGCTGAGAAAAGAGAGGCAAAAGCCAAGGGAGAAAGGGAAAGATATATCCAACTGAATGCAGAGTTCCACAGAATAGCAAAGAGAGATAAGAAAGCCTTCTTAAGTGAACAATGCAATGAATGAAAGTGAAAGTTGCTCAGTCATGTCCAACTCTTTGCAACCCCTGTCTCCAAGGTTCCTCTGTCCATGGGATTCTCCAGGAAAGAATACTGCAGTGGGTTGCCATTCCCTACTCCAGGGGATCCTCCCAACCCAAGGATCAAAGCCAGGTCTCCTGCATTGCAGGCAGGTTCTTTACCATCTGAGCCACCAGGGAAGCCCAAATGCAAAGAAATAGAGGAAAACAATACGATGGGAAAGACTAGAGATTTCTTTGAGAAGAACCTCAAACCACCTCATAAAAAAGTCTAACTGCCCTGAGGCCACCATGCTATGAAGAAGCTCCAGCCACATGGAGGGGACATCTGTAAGGGTGCAGTCCAGTTCCAGAACTCTCAGCTGAGTTCTGCCTTTTAGTCATCCTAGCCCAGGTCCTAGACATGTGAGTGAAGAAGCCTCTAGAAGATTCCATCTCTCAGCTGTTCAAGTCTCCCAGCTGAGGCCTCAGCCACAGCGGAACAGAGGCAACCCAGCCCTGTCCAAATTCCTGATCCAGAGAATCTGAGAGCATGATTACAGCAGTTACTAGTTTATCCAACCATTGAAGTAAGTGGTTTGTTATGCAGCAAGAGGTAAACAAAATACAGTTCTACCCATTAAGTTTCCAGCAGTGCAATGTAGGGACAACCCAAATAACTCTGGCATTCAGACATCAAAATAGCCATGAAAAAATAGATGATTTAGAGAAACAGGATCTGGGCTCAAACACCACCTATAACCATGCATTGACAGAATGGTCTTGTGCTGGCCATTCAAATACTCTCCTTTGAATCTTTTCCTTCTACAAATGGGGATATCAAATACTCTCCTTTGCATTTTTTCCTTCTACAAAATGGGAATAATATTCACAGTAATAACCTCCTCACAAGCACTCCCTGCTGCTGTCAACAGAGTGAAAAAGGCCCTTTCTGAAATGTTTTCTTGAGGTGAAGAGAATAATTTTAAGCGATGTACAGAGACTGGTGTGAGTTACACACACACACACACACACACACACACACACACACTGCCACTTCCCCCTTTCTGAAGACAATGGATGCCTTTTATTCAAGTTACAGAGAGAACTGAAACACATCAATCTGGTTGGATTTTTTCTTTCTTTCTTTCTTTAAACGTGTTCCTTTACTAAAGTTTTAAAATTACACAATAGCTTCCAAAGATCTAATCACTAGATTTTTTTCTTAAGATTCCAGGTTAAAAATACCTTAAACACACTTCTCCTGTCAGTCAAATCATAATGCAGAAGATACTGTACCATTCTAAATATAAGTTGAGAATATTTATTTCCCTAAGGAAAATCCTCCGACATCTTGATTTTGTTTCCTTGAGGGCTTTGACAAGCTATATCGTGGGGCCAGAAATCCTGAGTGTCTTCCTAGCTTCCAGATCCCAGGACCAAGGCCCTCAGTCCTGCCCTCCATGGAGACAGCATGTTGGGGGAGGAACCCCAAGAAGGCTGGTTCTATCTTACTTCTTTGAAGCTGGGTGGCAGCAGCATCCACCACCCGGCACCTCACTGTGAAGCTCTCACACATTCTTTCATTCATTCATTCATTCATTCAGCACATGCACAATGAGTCCTTGCAAAAACTACACTGGGCCAGGTGAGGAGCCATAGAAGTGACTTGGAGGCTGTCCTGCTTGCAGGGAGGTCACCATCTCATGAAAGGACTGGGAGAGAGAATACAGTGTTGGTACCGTGTGATGCATGCCACCTGAGTTGATGCTTACAAAGCACTGGAGACACAGAAGCAAGAGTTGCTGACAAGGTTTTGTGGAGGAGACAGGGAAGGCTTTGTAAGGAGGAGCCACATGAACAGACTTGAGCTGTACCTATTAAAGAAAGAGGGAAGGCAAATCCAGGAAGAGGAAAGAGTGTGTAAGTTACATTGAAGACAAGACTCAATTCTGGGAACCTCTTGGCCAGAACCTTGAGGTGGGGCCACAGGAGACAGGTCTGAAGATTAGTCATGGACCAGATTACTAAATGCCCTGGTGCCATGGGGGATGGGTTGCATAAGATTTTATCCATCAGAAGTCATGAAGGGACTTAAAGAGTTTTGCATAGGTGGTCAAGACCAGCTTTACTTTTTGGGAAGACCCCTGGGGCAGTTGTGTGGAAGATGCACTGAGGGGCCAGGACCAGAGCCAGGGTGACCAGGGAGGGCCCAACTGCAGTAGAATAGGGGCAAAGGAAAGAAAGAGAAGGTTCCAGAGATCTTGAGTAGTAGAATGGACAGAACTTGGCAACTCAATGGCTTGGGAAGATAGAAGATTCTGTGGGAGGAGGGAAAAGTTTGGATCTCCAATTTTTGATGTTCTGGAAGCAGCCCCTTGGACCCTCAGAGGGGGCTAAGTCAGCCACAGGCTGATGCATAAGCATGGCAGAGATGCCAGGCTCCTTCAGCATCCATCACAGTCCACAGATCCTCCACACTGGCCTGGACACTGTGGGAAGAAAAATGGATGATGGGCAAGACATGGGAAAAGTCTCCTTTGATTTCTTCCTCCACAGGTACAGTCATCCCTCCAGCCGGGCTCGGGCAGGCTGGAAGCTCTGTTCCTACTCTGAAGATTTCCCACCTTCACTGGGCTCAGGCCTCTACCCTTCCACCTTCTGTGAACGACCCAGGCGGCATCGTGGGAGACTGGAAAACTCATCCCACCCATGGTAGAGATGGGAGAGGAAGCAGCTGGGAAGGTCAAGTCAGGGGTGGGGTGGGTGAGGGTGAGCAGAGGATGACCCTAGTGGGGAACACACCCTATTCAAACTGGCACCTCTCACCCCAGGAGCAAATTGAGAACTCCTAACTTCAGGATGGAGAGGAAATGGCAACCCACTCCAGTATTCTTGCCTGGAGAACTCCATGGACAGAGGAGCCTGGTGGGCTACAGTCCATGCAGTCACAAAGAGTCAGACACGACTGAACGACTAACACAACACAACTTTAGAAAGCCTGAACATCCTCAGGGTGATGGTGAGAAACTGGAGTGGGAGACGTGGGAAGGAGAGGGACCAGAGGGTATCCTGGTCCCTGAGGGAGAAATTTTTCCTGAAAGGAAAGCATAGGTTTTGGTGGGCGTCAGCATGGTGTGGGCCATAGAAGGACAATGAATGGGATGCAGGACAGGGCATCCACTGTTCCCCGAATGAATTTCCTGCAGCTCCTGCCCCTCTTCTGGCCAGGAACTGGGGATTTTCTGAGGGTCTCACACCGAAGGCCCCTCTGTGACATGCAGCATGGGCTGAAAGTCTGCACACATGCTTCCTTTTGTATAAGTTGTGGCCATTTAGAAGCTTCAAGTACCTTTGCTCCTCCCTTCTGTTGAGCCATAAAGGTGGCAATGCAGGCAGCCTCAAAGACATGACTGCCTATCTTAAAACAGTCATAAGGAAGCTTCAGATTTTTCATTTTGACAAGTTGGGTCTCAACAAGAAGTGAATGCCTAACAGAGACCTTACATTTCCAAGAAGAAGGCAAGGCCCCAGAGTTCAAGGCTACAAAGTCTTCACCCCCGGGGAGACAGAGACTTATCTCGGCTACTGGTTTTGTTCAGTAGTATTATTGTTTTTCTTGGGGCTTTGGCTACAGAGTGCCCAAGTGATGAAGGACAAGCCCTGACCTTTCTTTCCCCAGAAGCCCTGGCACCGTAGGGTGCAAATTTAGGGAACTGCATGTGGCATTACAAAAGTATGCCTAGGTCATGGAGAGTAGCATAGGTACACGGGAGGAAATGGCATGGCTTCTGAATAAAGTGACCCCTAAGTTGAAATCCAAAAACTGGCAAGAAGTTAACCAGGGAGAGACAAAGGGAAAAACTGTTCCACAATTAAGTCTAGATGATATCTAAAAGTTGGCAAACAGGCCAAAGGTTCTGTGTCATTTCAGGATGGTTTGATCTCTTTCAACTATTCTAAAAGTTGTTCTTGCCCCATATTGCCTTTACTGAGCATGGTGAGAAGCTGTTCTACATCTGCCAGGGGCTGCAGGCTGCAGTGCCCAGAGGGGCTGCTGCATGGACCCAGGATGTCCTTGACCCCTCCTCCCTGCCCCTGCCCAGGAGCCCAGGTCAGATGAGATGTGGTTAGGTTATTGCTCTCCAGATTGCTTTCATAGAGCTCTGAACTCATGTGGGTAGGGCTGGTCACAACTCATGGCTGCAGAACCCAAGCAGGGAGTGGTAGGGAGGAGCAGAGCAAGAACTGGTGACAATCAAGCAGTCCACGCAGAAGGACCCTCCTCTGACTATGGGCGTCAGGACTTTCAGCTACTAATCATCTTATACCCCTGCCTTTATTTTCCCTTCATCTGTTATCTTCATCTATTCTCCTGATTCTCCCGGTTTATTTATATATATCCAACGTCACTCCCAAAAAAGATGTCATGCAGCCCACATGTGTGAACACAGGCATCCTCCAGGAGGCAGGATTCTGCCTTTTCCCTCATCACTCTGCCCACCTAGCTCTTTCTATTACTTCATCTTTACAGATCATATTTTTGAACCTACTGCCCTTCCCTAACTTTATTCCTGTAATGTCATCTTACCCACAAAGCAAAACGTTAATAACATGACCTGCTCCCTAAGGTTACTGAAGTATTAGATGAGATGAGGCAGACAGGGCCCTCAGCACAGGCTCTGGATCACTATGTGCTTTGTGGGGGAAAGATGAGACCAACCTGTCTGATGCCAGGACAGCAAGAGCCTCGTCAGCGAATCCCACCATGGTCCTCCACCCTGCCTGCCCCAACCCCAGTGGTTGACAGTCATCTGCTTGGTCTTCACCCAGCTCTACACCTGCTCTTTACCCATATCCTCAAGACCAGGTCAGGGTGCAAGGCCTCTCCTGCCCAGCGCTTTCTGCCCCCAGACTCTCACCCTGTTCCCAGCTCATGAGATGAGATGGCATCTGAGTTCTCTGAGTCTCCAGAAGAATTTCCAACCTCTGAAGATGTGGTACATATATACAATGAAATATTACTCAGCCATTAAAAAGAAAGAAATAATGTCCTTTGCAGCAACATGGATGGACCTAGAGATTGTCATACTGAGTGAAGTAAGTCAGAAAGAGAAGGAAAAATATCATATGACACTTATTATATGTTGAATCTAAAAAGAAATGATACAAATGAACTTATAAAACAGAAAGAGAATGAATTTATAGTTGCCTATAGTTAGAGAGTTTGGGACGGACAGGTACACTCTGCTATATTTAAAATGGATAACCAATAAGGACCTACTGTATAGCACAGGGAGCTCTGCTCAATGTTATGTAGCAGCCTGGATGGGAGAGGAGTTTGGGGAAGAATGTATACATGTATATGTATGGCTGAGACCCTTCACTGTTCTCCTGAAACTATCACATTGTTAACTGGCTAATCCCAATACAAAATTAAAAAGAGTTTCCAACTTCGACTACTAACTCAACAGAACAACGTCAATAGCTTCTGAAACAGCTTTCTTCCTACATGTAAATATAAGATCATGAAAAGTGCCCCCAGAAAAATCAATGCTGGCTTTTTAAAACTCCAAATCAATACGACATGCGAATGTTCTCATTAAGAGCGAGGTGGGGGAGGTCAGAGAAACAAGGAGAATCAAGAAGGACGAGGTGGTAAGAGGGGAGGACGAACAGAGGAACAGAGGGAGCCAGATGAGGCTGGGAGAGGAGGAACACAGGGAGCATGAGGAAGGCAGGGAAGCAGGTGCCAGCACTGAAGCTGCTCAAGTGGGAGAAGCACTGAGAGCCCATCCCCTGCAAGAAAAGGAGATGAGGAAGAACAAGGAACAGGTTTGGGACCCCTCAATGGCTTACAGTCTGTCTCTGGCACTTGGGAGACAGGAGGACAGTAGGCAATGTGCTGGGAGATGGGTGTGGACAGAAAAGTCAATTATGTCCAGCTGGCAATTGGAGCAAGAAATCAAAAACTGTTTATAGAAGGGGCAGAAGTTCAGGCAGGCCTTGGAGGGTTGATGAGATTTAAAATGTGGATTGCTGGCCTTGAAGGGGCAATGGGACCAGCAGGCTACCTGTGAGAGCTGGAAAACAATAACGATGATTCATTTGTACTGACCACTCTCTAAGAGCCAGCAGTGCCCTGAGTGCTTTGCAAGCATTAATTCATTCAGTCCTCCCAATCACCCTAGGAAACAGGTTACTCTCATGCCCATTTTACAGCCAAGAAAACCAAGTAACCAAAGTAACCTACCCAAGGTCATACAGCTAGTAGGTGGTGGTGACAGGGTTCAAAGTCAGAGAGTGTGGCCCCAGAGTCTATACTCTTAACCGAGCTTTGGGGACTGCGGTAGTCATGGGTATTATGGTGCCCCAAGTACAAAAGAACAAGGTGAACATGAAGGGTCCTAGAATACAGGAACAGAAAAAAAAAAAAAAAAAAGACCCTTATTGCCCTTCCCCCCATGTTATAAATAACTGAGGAGGTTTTGGACCCTCCTGATCAATATGGCCTATCTCCCCTCCTATCCCATATAAGAAAGAGGTATTTGCCTTACTCTCCTGCCTCATATACATACCTCATCCAATTAGCAAATAACTCACAAGACCCCCACCCCACTCCTTGCCCTCTGGCTATAAAAACAAACCAAGGACCCACATCCAAGGTCAGTTCTCCCTGACTATCAGAAAGCCAGCCCAGGGTATGGCAGTGACCTTCCCCTCCCCTACTCTAATAAACTTTACTCTACTTTCACTCTGCCTCATGTCTGGAAATTCTTTTCCAACCTGGGCCTGGACCACGACAGGTACATATGCACTTTTGAAAGCTTGCCTGAGACACGTGCTTAGAGCAATGAGGAGATGTAAGAGTCTGTGAGCAGAGGGATGAATGAGCAAGTCTGAGATTTAGGAAGATGAATCTGGAGATGAGGTGAACCCGGAGTACTGGGGTGGAGTTTGGTTAGAGGCCATTGCAGCTGACAGGGTCTCCAACAAAAACGCAGAGGGACAGGACACACCCTCCATTCAGAGGCAGCTCTAAATCACTCCACAGCATTCTCTGAAGACGTCCCCTCAACCACATCACCAACCTCCCGCTGGTCTATGGATTCTCCCTCCTGCAGACACGTGTCTGTTTTTCCAGGTCAGACACATCTCAGCATTTCCCCGAAGAGATGGGGCATGCTCTCCTGCTCAGGTCTTGCAGTGTTTCCTCTAGCATGAACTGTACCACAAATATCTTCTCCCCAGGTTCCTTAACTACCCTTTCCCCAACCCACCCTATCACTCCTGGGCATTTTAGTTCTGCTCAGTTGATTCTTTTGGGGAGACTAGAATACAGACAAGGAGAGCTTCTTCTTCTCAACTTTACCTCTTTTTCCCACACTTGCAGTGGGCTTCCCCAGAATAAAGAAGAAAGCATTCCCATCAAGCTGAGCCAGGCCTGGCCTGGACCTCGGTCAGCCCTTCATTTCGCCATCAGGCCCCCCTGCCCTGCTCCCCACGAAAGGCAAGGGGCCCTGCTTCTCAGGACAGCCAGAGAAGCAGCCCCTGTGGGTGCCTGCCCCTGGACCAGGCTGCAGACCTGGGTGTCAGGGCACACATGTGCCCACAAGCATCTAGCCCACAGAGGGTGCCACGAGGTGAGGCTCCTACAGGAAGACTCATTCCCCACACCCAGGAAAGGAGAGTGACTGGGTCAGCAACCTCCCAGCTCAGTCAGCCATCAGATCACCTGTCCTCTGAATCAGACTCCAAATGACTCTGCCCATGAAGTACCCACCAGCGCTGTAAACAGAGCAAGAAGAGGACTCAGACCCACAGGGATAGAGATGCTGCTGAGGACCAGCTGGGAGGCACAAGTGGGCAAGTGACCCACCTCAGTCAGAGCTGCCTGGCCCCTAGAATCAGGGGCCAAGCCGGGCTGTCGCAAGCAAGGTAGAAGGGCCACCTGGCCTCCCTCCCATTCAGGAAATACCTCAAATTCACACTTAGTGAAGAATCACAGGACTGAAATGAGGAGTCCATTACAACTTCAAACATATCCCATTATCCAACCGCCCTGCCTCTAAGAGGCTGCACGTGTACACATCTCATAAACCCTGCAAGTACTTTCTGGTAGCATAACATCAAGTATTGCAGTTTTTGTGTTAAAAGCATTTATTTGTTGAATGGAAACACTTAAATCATACCACAATGTCTGTAACCCTGTTGTGATATTATCATACATAGATTCTCAGAGAAAGCCCGAAAGATCCCAGCACTCTGCATAGCTAAGGAGCCCTGCACCCAGCGCAGGCTCACAGCAAGGATGCTCTGAAGGGAAGGGGACCCAAGAGGGAGAGACGGCCCTTCCTGGGCAGGTTTTCCCCCAGAGGAACCACGGGAGACAGGTGTGGCCAAAGGAACAGGCTTCAGGCAATTCTCAGACACAGCAAGTTTCTGTTTCTGATCTGTAATTAAGACCTCCATTTAAGCTAGTAACACTTCTTAAAAAAAAAAAAAAAAAAGAAGAAGACAACGACATTTCAACCAGATCTGCCTGGACTTCCTTTCTGTGAATTCCTACAAGTGTTAATAGGTGTCTTCATTAAAGTACAACTCAAGAAATATTACAAGTTGGGTTCCCCCATTCTCATAGGTCTGATGACTCAAAATCAGCAGCGCCTCCCACTGAACTGAAGCAAATTTATCAGAAAGCAAAATTAGCCAACTTGGTCTCTCCAGTGGTGGAAATGAGTCAGAAATAGGAGACAACATGGGTTTGCTTTTCTGAGAACAAACATAGTATGTGACCAGATTCCAAACAAGTTAGGAGCCTTAGCTGTTTAGAGATCATCAGAGAGCAGAGCCTGCTGAACCGTCAGCTACTGTCATGATCCATAGGCCCTGACAGGTTCCACCTGGGGTGGGAGGTGGGGTTGTATCTAGTGAACCAGTTCTCATGCAGTGAGGAAGGGCCAGCTCTTCCTGCACTCAGATCCCAACAGACACTGCCTCCCCTCTGGTTCCATCAGCACCCCACACCCTAAATTAACATTCCCTTTAAGAGAAGTGGGGACTTCCCTGGTGGTCCAGTGGTTAAAAATCTAGCTGCCAATGCAGGGGACACAGGTTCGACCCCTGGTCCAGGAAGATCCCACATGTTGTGGGGAAACTGGCCCTGTGGGTGACAACTACTGAGCCAGTGCTCCACCACAAGAGAAGCCACCTCAATGAGAAGCTTGCCCACCGCAACTGGAGAGTGGCCCTGCTCACCACGACCAGAGAAAGCCCGAGCCCAGCAATGAAGAACTAGCACAGGCAAAAATAAATAAATAATAATTAAAAAAAGAACACTGGGTTTGCTTCGCAAACGCAACCTTCAAGTGCCCAGTCAGGCCTTCCCCACCCACCCAACCATGAAGTAGCCCAAGCTCCTCCTATACAGAACTTCCAGAGCACACCCCAGGGGAGAATGTCATACATTCTGTCCACCTGCCACTGGAGAGTGACGCCGGGGCTCAGGGTAGGGACAGCATGGAGAGGGTCCCATTTCAGACGACAGGATCTACTAAGCCCCCCACTGCAGTTTATCTAACCTGCCCTCTTTTCTTCTGGCCTCTCCATATCCTCTCCTCATATAGCTTGTTTCTCCGATTCCCTGGGCCTTTCCCTCAATAAGTTAAGCCTCATCACTGGAGCGGAAGCACTGTCAGCCAGGGGAACCTGCATGCTAGCTGACTTTGCCTCCTAAACAGCTCTCCTTGCACGTCCTCTGCCCTAACAACACCTCATCTCTGAGAGGCTTTCAACACCCAGGGCTGATTAGAATGTAAGATGATTTTCCCAGGGCGTTAGAGAACTTTCTTTCAAGGGGCCTAAGGGTGAAAGGAGGATAAAGCTTAAGTTTCGAGGAAAAAATACTTCAGATGTAGAGGAAAACTGTTTAATTGCTTAAATTCTTACTGGCCTCAAATAATACAGTAGGCGGGTGAGGAAGAGGAGAGCTGGGGTGGAGTGTTTGACAAACCTGTTTTGCCTGATGAACGAGTGAGGCAGGGCTCTATAAACTCACTTCTGATCTGACCTAGCCTGGGAGCTTCTACTGGCCACCACTGCACCTTCTCATTCTGCAGCCCTGTGCCCTGGAGAACCCCAGCCTCTCCATGCATCCAGTTCTTGTCAATAACTCAGGACACATGAGTTAACAAGAAGACCCTCTCCCCACACACCCTTAAATATTCCTGCTTTCAGGCACTGCACATTCTAGTGTGGAGAGACAGACAATACACACAGTAAGTTACACACTATGCTAGGGATGATAAGTGCCATGGAAAAAATAAAGTGAGGTAGGGTAGACAGGAGAGCTGTTAAGGGTGGTCTACACTGTAGTAGGGTGGTCAGGGCGGGGGCCACTGAGAAGGTAACAATCAACTAAAGGCTTGGAGGAGAAGGAATCATCTCTGGTGTTGGAACAACTAGACATCACACGCACAATAATAATAAAATGACCTTCACTCTGAACCTCATACTTTCAACAAATGCTAACTCAAAACAGATCATAGACCTGAATATAAAACACAAAACTATAAAAGTTTTAGAAGATAACATCCGGAGAAAACCTTTGTGACCTGGAGTTGGGCAAAGAGTTATTGGACATGAAACCAAAAATATGATTCTTATCCTGGAACAAATGAAAAAATAATTGGTTGGATAAATTGGAAAAATGGATAAATTCTCCACACAATGGAGTATCATTCAGCTCTCAAAAGAAATGAGCTGTCAAACTATGAAAAGGACATGGAGAAACCTTAAATGTATATTACCAAGTGAAAGAAGGCAATTTGAAAAGGCTACATACTGCATGATTACAACTGTAGGACATTCTGGAAAAGGCAAAATTATGGAGACAGTAAAATGATCAGTGGTTGCCAGGCAATGGATGTGGGAAGGGATGAAAAGGCAGAGCACAGATGATTTTTAGGGTAGTGAAAGTACCCTATATGATACTATAATGATGGACATATCATTATACATTTGTCCAAATCCACAGAATGTACAACCTTGAGAGTGAATTCTAATGTAAACTGAGTGATTATGATGTGTTAGGGTAGATTCATCAATTGCAACAAATGTGCTACTCTCGGGGGGATGTTGATAATGGGGGAGGCTATGCATGTGTGGGAGCAGCAGGTATATGGGAAAGATACATAATACATGTACTTGCCTCTCAATTTTGCTCTGAACTTAAAATTTCTCTAAAAAGTAAAATCTGCCATAAAAAATTAATGGATAAATTGGATTTCATCAAAATAAAAAATGTGAGTCCGTTGGACTGCAAGGAGATCAAATCAATCAATCCTAAAGAAAATCAATTCTGACTATTCATTGGAAGGACTGATGCTGAAGCTGAAGCTCCAATACTTTGGCCACCTGATGCGAACACCTGACTCATTGGAAAAGACCCTGATGCTGGGAAAGATTGAAGGCAGAAGGAGATGGGGACGACAGAGGATGAGATGGTTAGATGAAATCACCGACTGAATGGATATGAGTTTCAGCAAGCTCTCGGGAGATGGTGAAGGACAGAGAAGCCTGGAATGCTGCAGTCCATGGAGTCACAAATTGTCGGACATGACTGAGCAAGTTAACAATAATGCTTTGTAAAAGACACGATTAAGAGAAAGAAGTGACAACTTACAAACTAGAAAAAATTTTCAACTCACATGTTCAACAAAACAACTTGCATCCAAAATATTCAAAGAAATCTCAAAACTCAATAGTAAGAAAACAAACAGCCTAATTAAAGTGTGGGCAAAAATGTTGAATAGACACTTCACCAAAGAGTATAAACAGATGGCAAATAAACACATGAAAGATATTCAACATCATTATTTGCTAGAGAATGCAAATTAAAACCACCATGAGATATCATACACCAACTAGAATGACTAACATAAAAATACTTACAATACCAAGAGCTGACAAGGATTCAGGGCAAGTGCTGGTGGTAATGCAAAACAGTACAACCATTCTAAAAAATCAGCCTGGCAGTTAAACGTACAATTTCCATATGAGCAAGCAATCCCTCTCCTGCGTATTAACCCTAGAGAAATGACCTATACACAAAAATCTGTGCCTGAATGTTTATAGCAACTACTTATAGTCACTCAAAATTGGAAACAATTCAAATGTTTGTCAGCAGGTAAACAAACTATGATGCATCTATACAATGGAATATTATTAGCAATAAAAAGGAACAAACTACTGACACAAACCAACTTTGATGATGCTCACAGTATTATGGTGAAGCCAGTCTCAAAAGTTGGCACAGTGTATCATTCAATGTTAAAAGGCAATATAATGGTGATGAACAGATCATGGATCAACAGAGGTGGGGGATGGGAGGAGGGAATGGAGAGAAAGGGAAAGCATAAAACAGCTCTTCTGTTTCTTAATTTTTATGATGGTTGCACAAATCTACACATGTGTTAAAGTTTGTAAAACTGTCCACCAAAATAAGTTTAATTTTCTGTATGATCATTTTTTTAAATAAAATTTAAAGTTACTACAAAATGCAAAAAGAATTTTAAAAAATTAATTTTTCAGTGATAAACTGGACAAACTCATATCCACTGATGACTAGATAGGTGGCTTCTACCATCTTCAGAAACTAAAATACTTTCTGTACCCCTGACTCAGATCATGTTATCTAAGCCTTCCTAATATCACATTCTTTTCCACAATTCTCCTATGCCTCAAGAGAACCATCCCCATAGATAGAAAATTATGCTCTGGTTTATTTAATAATGAATTGTTAATAACCTCAAACCCATTTTTAACACATGCAATGTACCAAGATCTCAGCTGAACTCTACCTGGTCAGATCCTTGTGGTGTCTTCACAGAAGCCTTCTCCCCTGCATTGCAAGGCAAATTCTTAACCGCTGGACCGTGAGGGAAGTCCTCTGTCTCCAGCTCTTGACAACTACCCATCAGTGGCCGTTTTCTCAATGGCTTTGTGGCCTGGCTAATTGCATAGAATATAGACTCAAGCCCTTGTTTTCTAGAGGAGTCCTTGGGCAGGGTTAAGGCAATATGCACTGAGCTTTGGGAAGTACATTTTGTACTAGAGATAGTCCGTACAGACTCCAGAAAAATTCACTTCGAGATCTCATCCCAGAATTGGGGGATTTTCCCAGAAGATACCAGTGGAGTCTCTCTCGTCACATGTAGCCATTACCCTAAACAGCTACCAGTGGAAGAGAATGAGCTAGTTATAGTCTTTGCTTTCCAGATTCTATTTCCTTTTCCTTTCTTCCTCCCTGACTAGTTAGTACCAACATGTATCATGCTGATACACTGTTCTCCTTTTCAGTTGTTGACATTCACAAGAAATCAGAAAATGACTCCATGTTTTCAATGCCCAGGCACTGACGTCAAAGCCGTGACATGTCCGCGTCATCAGTTTGTTCACCATAGGCTGGGACAAGGTGCATCTCCAGACGGGCTGAGTTACCAGGTGACCTCTCTCCTCATGACTTCCAGCTCTCCGAACTGGTCCCCCCTGGCACCTCCAGGCCTTCAGAGTGACCCTAGCCCAATGAAGCATGGGCCACTCCATTCTAAGCCACAACAGAACTGCCAGGAAGGTGCTGACTGCTCTGGTGTCTGGAACCTTCTGTGAGCCAGCAGTGGGTTCAAAGACCTTGGGTCGGAGCTGGGCTCTGTCCTAACACTGGCTGCTGTTTCCCTGGTGACACACCAGGCAACTGGGCTGCTTTCAGCGAGACTAGTGTCACAGGTTTGGGAACAGAAATTGCCTGGCGAACCAAGAACAGGACTGGGTGAGAAAAAAGCCCTAGGAGAGTGCCTTGATTTGTCAGAGGAGGTTTCCTAAGTTGGGGCATCCTGATGACTCAGCAGCTCCTCCATAAGGAAGGCCCCTCACACCAGTGATTCCCCACCTATCAGCCAGAACAAAATTACTAGTAAAAGGATAGACTTAAGTGTCCCCAAAAGAGTCTAGTGTTTGTAGGGCTATTGAGAGACGGACAAAGATAAGAAGGGTGGGTGGACGCCAGCAGTGGGGGTTTACAAGAAACTCTGTCATTTCTTCTTTCCTCTCTCTTAGGATGGGAGGTTAAGACAAAGCCCCTCTTTGCTATTCTGAAGAAGCTTTGTTGCTTATTTTGTCAAACTCTCCCTCCCAAGCCTCTCCAAGGTCGCCCCGCCCTTCCCTCAGTGGCTGACTTGCAAGGGAGTTGGCCCCTCCACTGCCCGCCTCTTCCAGGCTCACTCTCATTCTCTGGCTCTAATTAGCAACTGCTTTTTTATTTTTGTATGCACATCCAAAGACGGAGAATGGGCGGGGTGTAGGGGGGCGTGGGGAGACTGAAAGGGAGAAAGCAAAGGTCTGTGTGAAAGGAGAGAGCAGCTGGCTTCTCCCTCGCCCCCTCCGTGTACCCGGGCCCCCATGTTGGCAAACAGCACACAATGTCTGTCTACACAGCCCTTTGTGGCCCAGAAGGAAGGGTCTGCACACAGCTAGGAGCGGGAAAGGAGACTGGGGTGGAGGCAGGGGTTGGGGGGGCGGGGCTGGTCGGGCAAGGAGAAGCCTGGAAGAGGCCTTGCCGTCTGGGGGAACCAGGGCAGAGAGAGGACTCAGGGAACCAGGCTGTCCCGCCACCTCTGCCTCCTCCTTCTGGGTCAGGAAGACGTGGGGTGTGGATGTCCAACTGGCTTGTGTGCTGATGCTATTTATTGGCTCTCTGGAGAGCACATCCATTGCCCCCAATGTTGCAGAAAGGGCTCGGAGGGAAAGGGGCTTGAGCTGGGACTGTGAGTTCATAATTAGACTCCACAGAGGTGCAAGGAGGAGGCACTGAGTGCATCTTGATGGGGTTCAAAGCAAAGGGGCATGGAAAGGCCACCCCCAAAGGTGAAACACTCTCCCAAATAGTTGAGTTTTCATTGAGGAAATTCTGAGGTAAGGAGGCTGGGTAGGTAGGAAGAGGTACCTGCAAAAGGGGAGGGGCACTATTAGCCTGAAAGGTTGAATCTGTCACCCTGATTGGGTATGTTTAAACCACAAACAGCTATGGTTACTAGTTCTTAATTAGTACCTGGACTGAAAGATTTAAAAGATGATAAGAAAAAATAAAGTCTGAAAGAATTCTCATAAGCCAAGAATCATCACGAGTGAGGTTAAGGAAGCTGAAAGAAGCAGAGTATGTTCCAGAAAAATTAAGAAATGAGCATGGAGAAGCAGGGCATCCTACAAAGACATGTTTTTAAAAAGCAATTGTTCTTTTAAATAACTGATCTTATTATCAATATGTGTGAATATATATTAATTTTTATGACAAAAATTACTCATAATATTTACAATTGATTTCACTGATAAACATTGATTTCCTTTATTTCCCACTATGAAAAAAAAAAAGAACTTTTTCTTGCAATTTGCATCTAAACAGCTTTCTAGAGGGAAAAAAATAAAAACAACGAATGGCTCTAGCCATTCACTCATTAAAATTCTACCAATGGAATGTGTCTTCTCATTTCTCTTTTTTCAAATCAAGTCCAGAGAGAAGAGAGACAAGAGAATAGAATAAATGGAGGAAAAGAAAACAGTGGACAGATGAATTTGGCCAAAGATGCAGAGGGGAAGACAAACAGAGCCAGTGAGGAGAGAGAAGCCCAAGTCGCAAGGGCCTCCACATTCAGATTAACACAGGCATGTGTGTGATAGACCCAGAAACCAAACAGAAACCCTCCAATTGCCTAACTCCCAGAACAGGCACATTTTTGCCAAGTTCATGATTTGGCAGAGTTCTTGCATATTCCATACAATTTCATTGAGAATCTCTATCCATCTTGTGCAAAGAGCAGATTGTCATTTTCCACTTGAAACACACACGTTGCACTGACCTTATGTCCTCTGTCAAACTGACACATTATCATCAACTTTTAGTGAAAGTGTTTCAAGATGTATGGGCTTGCTCTCATTCTGTTGATTTTCTCCTGTGTGTGTTGTGTGTGCACAACGTGTCACTCTATTGGACAACAGACAAACAAAGTCTCTGCCATCACTGGTTACTTCCTCCATCTGGTTCTGCCATTGTCACCTCTCCAAGTACATGGCTTGTCATTGGACTCGCACTCTCTGCCTGCCTGGTTTTCCTGGAGTTTATGCTACCAGTGCTCCTGAGATGTTTTCTTACACATCATTTTTTGGTTTTAATTTTTATTTTATATTGGATTAGTTGACTAATAAGGTTGTGTTAGTTTCAGGTATCCAGCAAAGTGATTCAGTTATACATATACATGTATCTATTCTTTTTCAAATCCTTTTCCCAGTTACGCTGTTAGAGAATATTGACCAGAGTTCCCTGTGCTGTACAGTAGGTCTTTGTTGGTTATCTATTTTAAATATAGTAGTGTATATATGTCAATCCCAAACTCCCAATTTATCTCTCCCCCCATCACTCTGCTGGCATCTTTCCTCTTTGGTAACCATTAGCTTGTTTTCTAAGTCTATGAGTCTGTTCCTATTTTGTAAATAAATTCATTTGTATCATTTTTTAGATTCCACATATAAGGGTCATCATATGATATTCATCTTTCTCTGTCTGACTTACTTGCCAAGCCTTTCTTCCTCCTCAGCTCACATCCTGCTTCCACCAATTTTGCTTTCAATGTGTTTTGTTTGGTTTTCATTTAGCAGATGGCACAGAGTAGGCATTCAGGACAAAGAGGCACATCAGGGGTGGCTCTGCCCATGGAGAGCTGGGGGAGGAGAAGAGTGAGAACTGGGCTGACCACGGAGGTGGAGGGGTGTGTCTTGATTCATATGTACCATGAGTATGGTCACTCCATGAACCTCCCGGTTCATCCCTAGGCAATGGGAAATCCTGATCAAACTCTGACGGTTTTTCTTTGGGTACCTTAGTGAAGGTTTCTATCTCAGTCCACATGGGACATTGAAACCCCAGCTCCCATCACACATCACAAATCTGCCCCTAACAGACTCTTGCTCTTCTTCCTTCTGGGGAGAAATACAGAAAAGGGGTTGTCAGCCAGGCCTCGGAATCCTATGGTGTATGACCTCGGCAAAGCTACTTGGCTTCTTTGCATCTCAGTATCTTCAACTGAAAAGTGAGCATGATGATTGTGTATACTTCACAGGGCTATCTGAGGATGTAAGAGATAATGCAGAAAAAGAATTTGGCAGAGAAACCAGGACATAGTGAGTGCTCTATAAATGATAGCCATCCCGCATTAGTGCCTCCATGCAAGCTGGAAGCCAATCCAGAGAAGTTTGTTCTACACCTGACTCAGAACCTTCATTGTGATCTGACAATGAAACACGGGACTGCCTAGCAGAGCCTATAAGCTGCTCTCTTAGCCTAGACAGAGAAGCCAAGTCAGCAGTCTTTTAAACATCAGTCATTTGCATATTATCTCTATTCCGGTTTTTGCCCTATTTTCATGCCAGGTTTTTAATTTATTATTTAACTTATTTTTTTTAGGCTGACTCATCTTTCAACGGGGGAGCCTGGTGGGCTGCCGTCTGTGGGGTCGCACAGAGTCAGACACGACTGAAGTGACTTAGCAGCATCTTTCAACCTGAATATATTTAAATGGAAAAGTAGTGAGGAAGGAAAGGAGGGAGGGAGGGAGAGAAGAAGAAAAAGAGGGGGAGAGGAGAAGATGGGGAGGCGGGGAACAAGGAAGCAAGAGGGCTGAGGCCAGGAAGAGAGGTGGGAAGTCCCCGGCCCCAGAGAGAACTGCTGCAGAGTTGAAGACAAAAACCAAGAAAAGAAGGAGGCAGTGAGCAAAAGCCCAGGGCTAAGACAAAGCCCACTGGCACAGCAGACCTGAGGCAACAGCAGGCTGGGCTAGACACGTGGTCAGGGAGTGGACTGAGACAGATCCAGGGCTGCTGGGGAAGGGGTGGCAGGTCTGATGAGAGTGGGATGCTACAGAAGAAATGAAGAGGAGCTGGAGGAGATAGGGTCTGAGGGCTGGTGACATTTTAGGGATGGTGGAGTGGGAGGCACCACAGTGGGCTGAGCCCCAAGACCCCAGAGGTTAGCTGGGAGAGTAAAAGGAAGGGATGTGGAGTGGAGAGACTGGGCCAAAGAGGGAAAGCTGAGAGGTGCATGCCAGAGGGGAAGCAAGGAACTCAGAAGAGGCAACGGGTAGGAAAAAAAGGATAGGAAAATCAAGGCGTGTTTCCCACCAAAATGGCTGGAGTGGCCTTCCTGAGACTGGCCAGGAGGACAGGATGGCCCTTCCACACCAGCACTGGCTCTTGTCCTGTCCCCAATGCTCCTTTCTCCACCACAGTCAGGGAAACACTGAAACAGGTGTACAGCATGTGCCAAAATGTCCTGAGGCTACAGATGGGCAAAGAATGTGTGAAGGGTGGGATGCAGGGCAGAAGGGAAGGGCAGACCATGTCACTGAGTGAGCACACTCCAAACTGACTACCCTGTGCAAACCTACCTGATGTAATGACACGTTACATAAGAATATTCATGTTTTAGCTCCCCAACAAGGCAATTTATGGAACTTTGTCAAGTTCAATGCCCCTCATAGCAAGAGAAATGCAAATGAAAACCACAGTGGGATGCCAGTTTCATCTATCAGATTGGCAAAGATAAAAACAATTGATATTTTATTTATTATCTTGGCAAAGGCATAAGGAACAGGAACTCTAAAACTTGTTGGTCAGAGCAAAAATCAGTAGAAAATGTCTTTTTTGGAGGACTGTTTGGGAATATCTATCAAAATTTAAAATGTATATACTCTGATTCAGCAGTTTTACTTCAAAGAATCTGCTGCATTCTTAGCTCTTAGAAAAGTGCTTGGCACACAGAAATTCCTTAATAAATATTCACTGAATAAATTAATTAATGAATTTATCTCACAGATATGCTCACACCTAAGTGCAAAGATGAATGCACAAGGATGTTTGCCAAAACATTGTTTAGAAATATCAAAACACAGGAAGCAACCTACGTGTATATAAATGAAGGGCCAATTAAATAAAGGTACATCAATCCAATGGAATATGATGCAATCATTGGGAAGTAAGAAGCAGATCTCTACATAATACAACCAAACCACTCCTAACTTTCATTGTTAAGTAAGAAAGGGAGTCCGGGGTATGGGAGTGGGCAGATGGAACTCAGTGAAGAACCCTGTGCAGTAAGCCCTGTGCAAATGAAGAAGGAATGTGTCTGTATTCTGGACGTGCAAATGCATGGACCCTGTTAACAAGAGAATATCAGAAACTAAAACAGTGAGGGATCTGATGAAGACCAGAGTCAGGGAAACTTAATTTCATGTCCCACCTGCTCGAAATATTTAAAAAATAACAACAAAAAGTAACCTGGGATAAGGGAGATTTGCATAAAAGTTCCACCCCAGGGTCTAGAGCAATGGGCCTCTGACTCATTTCAGTCCTAGGAAGTGCCCTGAGATGAACCAGGCTGCTCTGGAAGTCTGAGTGTCAGATCACTAGAGGTGTCCAAGAGCAGGTGGGGGACCACAGTGGGAAAGCAGACTACGTGTCATCTGGTGGGCTGGACTCTGTCCTCAGAGGCCTTACCTAGCTGAGAGGGGCCACCCTCCATAGGCCACTCATGACCCTGCCCTTTGGACATGGCAAGCACTTTCTAAGAGCTAAGATTCTAGTAGATTCTCAGAAGTAAAATTGCTCCATCTGAATGTTTAAGTGTAAAGGGTCTGGCATCAGTAGGTGCTCAAGAAGAATCTAGAGAAAGAAGTGAGCATAGAGACACTGCATTTGTAGGAACTCACAAGTGGAATCCAACCAGACTGAGGAACTGGAGGCCACAAGTGGCAAGGTCTGCAAGGAGTGACCTGAGCAGGCCCCAAGGGTCATATCCACCTCATTAACTGGCCCTTAAAACAAGAGTGGAGGGCTCAGTTTCAGCTGCCTGACCAGGTAACTGGTACTCCAGCTCTTAGCTCAGCCGGCAAGGACAGTACATATGGCACCTGCAGGCAGAGACCCCTCCCCTAGGGAGAGGCCAGGGTGCCCCTCTCTCAACGTCCCTGCCACAGTTCCATTGGCAAAATAAGGCTTGCTCCTGGCGGTGTGCAAAGGGGATGTATTCCTTCCCCTTTTGCAGCTGCCCTGAGCTGACTGTCTCAGACTCTTCCCCCACTGACTTGAGAGAGAACTGAGACCCAGGAGCATTAGGGTACCATCAGTACAGCTTGTCAACGGGCCAAAGCATGGATATCAAACTCACACCATCAGAGCTCCTGGGGCCCAGAATCGCGGGCCCGCACTCCAGGCAAGTTCAGATTCACTGGGAGTTTTCTCCATACTTCAAACTCAAAAGTGGCGAAGAAGTTTGTGCTGAGATATGTGTGTTCAGGTTCTGCACACAAGACCGTCCAGCTCCAGAGAGAGGTAGGACCGGGGAGAAAAGGGGGTAAGTCTGACAACAGCCCTGCCTCGGGGGCCCATGAGGCCAATTACAGAGCCATAACCAGGACGCCATCCTGCAGCCCTGCCACCTTCCCTGTCCTTTTCTAGAAGCACAAAGCCTTTAGACCTCATCCTTCCCAGGGAGCCTTGTGTCACTCACCACCACCCCCTCCCACCAATGCCATGACCCTTTGGATGGTCCAGAGGCAGGTCAACATGTCAGAGCATCTGGAAAGATGGTACTGCTTCCAGAGAGATTAAAAAGAAGATGGGGGTAGTCATCATGGAGCTCTGTGCTGTACGGTGCAGAAACATAAAACCACAGAGCACAGTTCCATGGAGCACCCAGACCCAAGAAAACACAAAGGGCGACACAGGCACAGAGGAAGTGCTCATGGGAGAAGAGCTGAGAAGGGTTGCTATTCCTTAAAACAGATATTGCATAACCAAGGATGGTTAATTTCAACAAAAACCAGTCTCAGAAGCAGAGGCACACAGTGGCCTCCCAGACTTGAGTTCTGATCCGAGTCTGACATCACCCAGCAGGGCTCCCCAGACTGGTGCCCAGCGATGCTCTCTGTCTGCCCGCTCTCCATGGATAAATAAGGCAGCCAGAATAGTTGGCCTCTTAGTATCCTGCCCACTTCCACCCCAGCTTGGGTTGTTTCAGACTCCATAGTTCTTCATGGGCCCAAACTGGACTGCTTACGCTGTGATGTACCTAATCACCTCAATAATGATCTTGTGGTGCCTTTGTCATCATCTTTGATAATGTTTACTAAGTCATGGATTTCTAGCCAGGACAGCTATCATGCCCAGAACATTCTCAGCAACTTCAGCACTGACCTGGGAGAATCATGATTGGTTAGCCAACACCAGTGGAATCTGGGTACTTCTAACCTGTCCTTTAAAGGCAGAAGGGGTGGCGCAGAGCACAAGGGGATTTGGAATGCAGAGCTGCCCCTTCCCTCTTCCCTGGTTGTCCCCTGCAGCCCGCAGAGTCTGGACTGTGCACCCCCACACAGTGTGCTGGAGTTGGTGAGGCAGACAGCATCCTTCCAGCTGTTTGCTGTTGCTCATGCTGGGGTCACAGCCCATTACATGCAGCCTATTACATCAGAGTCCTCTCTGGAGGGCACTGGGCAGGGCCACTGGGGAGGCCCAAGAGGTTTCTAAATGAAGTAGCCTATTGGGTAATCCTATTATGAAGCTCATCTTACAGGGCTGCGGTGTTAATGACTCTGGTCTTCCCCAGCCCTGAGCTAAGCGGGTCTCCCTGGGGCCTGGGAGGAGGCATCTAGGCTGTGGCTTTCCTCTCAGTCACCAGCCAAGAGCTGATGGGCCAGAGAGCAGAGCAGAAAGACTTCCTCAGTGCCCCTGAATGTGGTCACCTGTACACACATACATACACACACACACACACACACACACACACACACACACACACATCCAGGATGAGGCAGGAGGAGACCTAGAGCTGGGACCAACAACCCTAAGGGAGGTGGAAACAGGCCCCAGGAACTTCTCTTTTCCATGAAGAGCTAAACTAGATACATTTTTCTCCCCTTTCAAATTCTGCAGATTTTTTTGTCTTAGCTCCCCAGGTTTATAAACTGGCTCTCTCCCTGGCTGCTCAAGTTGACAAAGGCACTGAAATTACTGAAAGGTTCAAAATGTCTCTTGGCTTTCCAGGCATGAAAGAATTTACATGTAGGTGGAAAATCACCAAGGAAAACAGTCCCTCCCAAGGAAAACAGGAGAGGAAGGAAGGAAGGAAAAAGAGACCTGGGGGAGGGGCAGAGAGGTGTGGGTGAAGGTGGAGGACACTGCATGGACAGTGCCCATGAGGTCTCAGGATCCAAGGCAGGGTTCTGATGGATACCAGGGAACAGGAGAGACATGAAACAGCAGACAGAAGAATCAAGAACAGAGCTGTTCTTCTTTAGGAACTGCCAAGGCCCTGCCAAAATCCAGAGTTGGAATGATCTTAGCTGACCTCCAAGACCAGTGCAACATTTTGGGTGCCACAATACAGAGGGACCTTGCCAAGCACCAGTTCTTGGCCTCCCTGGTCCAGGGACAGGCAGGCTACAGGGACTCACATGGAGAATCGACTCAGCCATCCACCTGAGCAGGGAGGGCTTGAGGGTGGATAAAGACAAAGCCATAATTTCTCATTAATCTGCTATACTATCAGCATAAACCTTGAAACTGGGGCAGATAGACCATTTTCCTAGTAATTAACAGTTTCACAGAGACAAATGCATGATGGGTTAGAGTCACTGGTGGGGTCAACAGGCTTCTGGGATTCTGCCTGATTGGTCTAACCTATGTGTACAGAAAAGATGAGGCCGGAACAGGCCTTGGGCCACGGAGCCTCTAGAAAGTGTGTGAGCTGCTTGCTGCACATTCTGATGTGCAAGCTCCGCAGTGGCTTCCTCTGCTTGCCACCCCCTCCCTCCTCACAATAAGAACAGCTCTAGGCCAAGACCATTCTTTGCTGGCTGGGCCACCTAATTGGTCTCCAGGTGCTTCTGCAAAACCAAGCAACTGGTCACCATGACTCTGACAGGCAAGGGTTTAACAGAGGCAAAGTGAAAAGTCAGAATAAGATTCTTGCCCATGATGAAAGTCTGTCCTGCCAGAAAAACAATACAAAGGATATGCTTTCTGCCACCCCATAGATTCAACACATGCAAAAGCTCAGATTCAGATATCCAGAAAAGAAAATTGATCACCTTGACACAACTATGTGAATCATGGAACCATCCCAGCTTCTCCCAGCTGGGCTCTGGGGCATCAATTCTCAGGGCTGTGCTGAGAGAGAGCAGCTTGCCTTCCTTCTCAGGTCTTACCAGGACCACTGATGGAGACTCGCTCTTTCTAACCCACAAGTCTCTACTGCATCCACCGATCTCCATGCTCTCAGTAGTAGGCTGTACTAGGCAGGCAATTGTGGAGGATCACGGTGCCCACCTGACAGCCCCGGATGAGAATCCAAAATGAACTGAGCATGTTGCCTTGAAGATACACCCCAGGAACCAGTTACAAATACCTCCCCAAGCACTGTCAATCCCTATCCAAAAAGTGCAGAATCTGCCCAAGGCCCTTCACCTCCCTAGGCATCCCACTGCTATGAGCCCTGGAGAGGGGGAGGTTGGTCTCAGTCATCAAGCCCAGGTTACTAGCAGAGCCAAGGGCAAAGAATTTAGAGGATTCAGCTTAAAATTCATGAGACAGGAAAAAAGGTACCTTTCTAGAGCACTGAGCCCAGCCAGGCTGCTGGGCTGCAGGACCTATGTTACTGCCTGGCTTGCTACTCTCTGCTCTTAGAACTGCCACCAAAATGTGGCTTCCTGTGTCTCTGAAATGGCAAAGTCATGGTCCCTGGGGGTCCCCATCTCCTCCAGCTTCCAATGAGTTTGCAGCAAGCAGAGTGTGAAGTCAAGTCAGGTTCCTAACAGCTCTAGATTAGGAACATCCACCAAAGGTCAGGAGGAGACTGAAGCTACATAGACAGAATGGAAAGCAGCCACTTGGTTTTACATATTTACCCCCATAGGCCCTCCCAGGATAACCACAGGAGGTGACTAAGAAGCAGCAGGCACTGCAGGGCCCTCCCAAAAGAGAAAAGTTCCGATTAGCCCAGAGAAATGAGAGCCTGTTCCCAGAGTCCCAATTAAATCAGAACCAATCAATACTTGCTCTGGTTCCTGCTGTTCTGCTCAGGAAATAATGAGAAAAACAAGAGCCCCAGCCAGCAAGCGTGGGATGGCAGCCCTTTGAGGTCAGGAGAAATCACCCCTGCTATCAAGAGTGTGCCTGGCAGCTGTGGCACCTGCAACTAAACTCAGCCTGGCCTGGGTCCCCACTCAGACCCGACACATGCTCAAGAGGGCATTGCCCTCCCACCCCCAAGCAACGGGACAGGAGAGCATGGTGGGACCAGGCCAGCTGGTATTAAACCAGTCTGTGTTGATTCATCACTTGATCTGGCATTCTCTCCCCCCTGTTTCCACATCATCCATCATGGGCACCATAACCAAGAAATCCAATAAGGACACAAAGGCGCAGCTCCCTGCTCTCAGCAGGCCTCAGAAAGGCTGTGAGTGCCCCAGCTCAGGCAATTAGCTGAGTCCAAAGGATCGCAGAGCTGGTGGGCAATAGCATTACTGTGCCTGGTGCTTCACCTGCAGGTGGTTGGTGAGTAAAAGTGGAGAAGGAGACACACAAAGGATGTTCCACTGCTCAGGCAGGGTGGGGAGGGCGACAGGGGACAGCTGGCACGAAGCTCATGATGGAGAAAATGGAGCAACTATAGCTCCCCCCAGGCTTCCCTGGTGGCTCAGTGGTAAAGAATCCGCCTTCCAGTGCAGAAGACATGAGTTCAATCCCCGGGTCTGGAAGATCCCCTCGAGAAGGAAATGGCAAACCACTCTAGTATTCTTGCCTGGGAAATCCCATGGACAGAGGAGCCTGGTGAGCTAAAGTCCATAGAGTTGCTTAGAGTCAGACAACTTAATGACTGAGCATGCATGCAAGCACAGCTCTCCCATCTCCAAGTGGTCCCCAAAGGACTGGGGGCAACCCCAGTAAGGAGTCAGGGTCAAGGTGGTCATTTCTGAGGTCTGTGTGGGAAACTTTGCTTTTGAAAGACTCTGAAACTTTGAAGGCCACAAGCAAAAGATAAAAATAAAGGAAAACAGTCTTCTCTTCTTCAACTTCGGGGTCCCCGTTATTTGGTTTCCATGTACTCAGGCAACAGATGAGCCATGGACCCTCTCGATCCTTCTATTAACTCCCAGAGAAGGCCGAGTCTCCAGCCAGTTCAGCATACTTATTGTCACAGACTAGACATGTGCTCTCCTGGACTGAGGAGGGCCAGTATGAGGACAGGACACTCTGACACCCCCAACTGCAAAGTCACCATCACTCTGTAACATCCTGAAGCAAAGCTAACAGAAAACATGGTACTATCCCACCCCCATTCCAACACATTCATCTCCTTTCAGGACTACTAATGCTAGGCCGCATCCCTGCCCCATGGCCTGGCACTAAGTCCCTGGAGGAAGACAGCCAAGCCAGGAGGCTTTGAGTTAGTGAGATGCATGGGTTCAGTACCAAGCTAAGTGATGTGGGAGCTGGACTGAAATGAACAAAAATATTTTCCAAGTTCAGTCGCTTCTCAATTACCGTTGAGTGACTTATCCATGACAACCTAAATAATCCATGCCTCAGAGCACAGGGCTAGACAGGATGCAGGGGTGTGTGTGTCTGTGTCTAAAAGAGGGAGAAAGAGAGATAGAATATGAGTGTCAGTGTTCCCAAAACTAAATATACATGAGTGGTTATTAAGTTATGATCCCCCGTTTGGAATTCTCCCCATCTCTTTCACCCACCCTGTATATAGAAATTCTGGTTGAACACAACTGGAAAACCATCAGGCCTAGCACTGGACATGGAGGTTCTCCAGAGCTTTAGAAGAAGCCATTAGGCTCTTCTGTCCCTATCCGATCCAGAGCTGGACGTGGGGACTCCTGACTCCTTTGCTGCAGGAAGGAGAGGCCTCCTGAGCCTCAGGGCTTACCCTTGCAGGCCACGCTGTTCTCGGGCTCATAGCCAGGCTTACAGGTGCAGCGCCCGATAGGCACCATCCACTCCCCGTCCCCGTTGCAGTAGAGTTTAATGGGCACATCCACTTCTTCTGCATTGGGGATGCACGTGCCCCGAGCAATGACCAGAGATGTGCTCTCCGCCCCAGTCATGGTCTCTGGGAACACTGCAAAATTTTGCACAATGCTGGGACACTTTTTGAAGAAGACACGGACAGAAAGGAGAGACATACAGGCTCCATAATCCTGGAAAGCAAGGTAAAAACCATTCCGTGTAAGAGGCCCAAAGCTCCTGACTTCTGTGTTGACCTTCATCAATCTTCCCCCAAAGTCCACCTGGGAGAAGCTCTCATCTGCCGCAATGGTGTCCACTTTGAGGTAGGGGGCCTCGGACCAGAAGGCCGACTTCTTGGTGGCAATGACAGAGTCTGTCTCATAGTAGTACAAGTTGAAGGTCTCCTTGCAGGAGCCTGGGACGTTGGGGAGGCTGCTGCAGTCCCTCACAGTGAAGCGCATCTCCGTGTAGATGCGATGGGCCCCCCGCCGGTTGATGAAGGTGGTGAGCAGCCAGTTGTTCTGATTGGGCTCGAAGACATTGCACACCTGGTAGGTGCGGATGGTGTTCAGATTTTCATCGTAGCCACTGACTTCTTCCCACTGTACCAAGCAGGCCAGGCACACACATGAAAAACACAAAATAGAGAGTAAGAAGACAAGGAGAGGCAGAGCGGAAGAGAAGTCTGGCACTGAGGGGCCTTACGAGTTCACCAGTGTAACGGCTTGACTTGAGAAATGAACACACTTAACCCTAACTTGCATTTAAAGATCTCCTTATGAGCACACTTCAGGAGATTCCTATGCAATCCATCCCAAAATATAACAGACTTCACTGTATAAAGCTTCCCATCACCTAACCCACAACTCGCATGCTGTGACAATGACTTCTTATGTCCACAAGGAACATTATGTCCACCTGCAGCTTGGAGTCCCATATGATGGAGGGACTTTCACCCTCAATGCCACAGCCTCTACTCTCAATAGTCACTCTGGGGATCAGGGATCTGACCACATGTCACCTCCATCCACCTGGGAAATCCTCATTTCTGAACCTAATTTCTTTAGTGTGGTATAACTCCTTTATACCTCCAAAAATCATATGAATATAAAACTTTTCAGAATTTTTCAACAAACATAGATTCACAAAAACTCTTGTTTTATAACATCAATCTCTTTGAAAGAGCTAGATTGTGAAACTGGGAGGAGCAGAATTGCTGAGAGATCCTAAATGAAGCAAATTAAGCTTCCTTGTGTGCATACTTTGAGCAAAGATGTGATGGAAGAAAATGTTGGAAGGTGTTACTTGGGGAGTAAAGAAAGTTTCTGAATAAGGGAAATACAATTGTGACTCTTGTTGGAAAAGAGTTCTCTTATATTCAGCAGTCCTGTGGATCAGAAGGAAAATAATGTCTCTCAATCATACCAACAGTTCACCAAAGAACTAGCTTACCATCACCAATTTATAGGTGCAATTCATCATTCAATTCAACTCACCCATGCTCACATGGCCATAAAGGATATGGGGAAGAGAGGAGACAGAAACAAGTGCTTTGAATGGCTGAAGAAATTCACCTAGTAACTTATTTTAGTAATAGGCAATAAGGGAAGAGGGTCGGTCCATAAAGACACGGCTCCCTTCATGAGCCTCCCTTCATGGGGGCCAAAGAAAAGTTGCTGGATCATTCGCTCTTCCTTGTTCTGAGAGAGGAAGCAGCTGCCCACACTGGGGAGTCCTCAGAACCCTGCCCTCAAGAACTGGAGGTCTTCCCAGGAGGTTCCAATGTGTTTGCTAAAAAAGTAAATAAGGGGCAGAAGAAATTCCATTTCCTAAAGTGAAAAGAGAAAATAGATAAAGATCCTTGACTAATTAGCAGTGATGACAAAAGAAATCAAACAGTATCATTTCTTTAAATATTGTGTTAGTTGCTTATTATTTGGAGTGTATAGTTGAAATATATAAATTAGAATTCTTCATTAAAAGAGCCAAACACCAATCAAGCGTTACACGGGAAATACACTAGGATTTCTTCCTGCACAGGATTAATTCTCTGCAGGAGCAAGAGGCAAGGCAGAGGCGAGGCTATCCTTCAAAATTGTACCAGAGCTTCTGAACACCAGGCATGGAGCAAAGGAAAGAGCACCTGGAGACCTGGCCCTGCCCACTCAGGCCTGTACAGAGACCCCCCAGTGAAACTCCTCCCCAGGCCCCTCCCAGCACTCTCAGGAGGCTCTGTTCCCACCCCAGTCTGGAGTTTTAGTGGGCTCCTTCCAGGATTCTTGCACACAGCCAACCTCACCTGCACTTTGCTTAATTTCTTATTCAATCTCTAGATGTTGAGGTACATTTTTTATTCCTTCTTTCAATTTTTTTTTTGGTGTTATATTCTATTTAATTGTGTTTATTAAAGTTCCATTCTGCTTGCCTGGTTTTTTGGAAACAGAAAGTAAATACATTAGGGAGAAGTCATTGCTAGCAGTTTTTTTAGTTCAACTTTTCAGACCTCTCCCTTTTCATGGCTGTATTGAAATTACTTTTTCCCAGTTGACCCTACATGACTTTAGACAGAAGGACAGGATTTTTTTTTTTTTTTTTTTTTTTTTGCTGTTCTGCAATTGTTTAAACACAGCAGGTCTCACGATACATCATTTCACTGGGCTGTATGAGGTTTCAGCACGAATATGGGGCTCCTTTGTCAATGCACAGGTGAAGCCTGAGGCCCACTTAGGGTGGGGACCTTGAGTCACCCAAGACTAATACAGCTCTGCTATGTGAGAGCAGGACAGGAAGCCCACCATTTGGGGCTCATCTTAACACTAAGGCTGTCACCACCAGCGTGTCTCTAAATAGACAGAATGAGGATTTACACTCTTGTGGAGCTGGGATATTGAGAACATTTATCTTAAAAAATGACACTGATTGGTATTGTAAGACCCAATAGAGGTAATTGTTTCCAACATTAACCTCTCTGGGCCTCAGTTTTCTCATCTGTAAAATGAGGGATCATACTGGGTGACCTGGAGTCATAAAAGTCTACAGATCTAATTGATTCCATGACAGCTCCTAAGGGAGTGATCAAAGCAAATTAGGGGGGAATACAGCTGTATATTCAAAGGGAAAGAGCAGAAAGAAATTGAGAGAAAGAAAAATAATTCCTCGTTGTTTGGGGAAAGGCTGTGATGGAGTCTCTTTCCTTTTTTATTCTTCTTCCTGCTAGAGCTACAGGGGTTAGAAACATAGCAATCAGAGTGGGCTGGAGGAAACACAAATACTCTCTGAGCAAGTGGCAATTAGGATTGTGGGCCTTGAAAGAGAAGATTTGAGTAAATCAAGATGAGGGTGGAACAGCATTCCCAGCAGGGAGGACAGACATTATTATTTGTTTGTGATACTTGGAATCAGTGCCATTGCTTTATAGTTCTACTTCATGCATCCATCAGTGAAAAAAATATTTACTGAAGGCCAACTTTATGCCAGGCATTCCATTAGCCACTGGGGATGCAGAAATATGAAGCTTATAATCTAGTGCAAGAAACAGAAATTAGACAAATGGTTATTAAAATAACTAAATTATTACAATTGTGCTAACTGCTGTAAGGGAAAATTTCAGGATGCCAAGAGGCCTGGCAGAGATGACCCTCCAAGCTGAGAGGGATGGGTGGATAGAAGTCAGCCAGGAGAAATGTGCATCTGCTGCCAGCAGAGAGGGGCAGAGAAGGGACAGAGCACTGAGGCCCAAGAACAGCAAGTGCAAAGGCCCTGTGGTGGAGAGAAATGTCCTGGCACCACTGAGGAAGGAAGAATCATTAAAAAAAAAAAAAAAACTAGAGGTAGCAGGAAGAAGACTGAAGAGAGGGTGAGTCTGATGGAGAACTTGGAATTTCACCCTGAGAGTAGAAGGCATTGATGAGTTTTAGGGAGGAAAATATAGGTGACCAGAGCTGAGTTTTTAAAAGAGTTCTCTGATGCAAAGTAGAGACTGGGTTGGATGAGTACATGAGCAGGACAACTGGCCTTTGTTTTCCTGCTTCAAATGAGAGATAACAGAGGGTTGGACCAGACCGGTGGAAACTGAAAGTGTATCTTGGTGCAGAAATTCTAGGTTTTCATCACGTTGAGGTGTGGTGATGAGGTGAGGGATAGAAAGAGGGTGCTTTAACCAGACCTATGTGTCCCCTTAATACTCTTTCATGCATCAGGTCTGCCTCCCTAACCAAGCTTTGAGGGACTCTGTGTCTCTAGGTGCACAGCTTCATAAACCCTTAAAAAATGGGTTTCACCAGTGTTGGATACACAACCCCATTGGTATTCAGACCTAAGACCTGTGCTGGTTCCAGCCTCTGGGGGGCGCTCTCACTGCCCTTCCCAAAGCCAATCTCCTACTAAAGGTTTCTCAGCCTCCACTTCTAGGCATTTGACATGCTGCCTCCTGTGTTCCTTTCTGTAATTATCTCCTCCCATTAAAACAACAAAACACTTCCAATTGCTTATCAGATTGGCAAAAAAATTAAAAAGATAAAATATCAAGTCTCTGTAAGAATATAGCGAAAAGGCCACTCCTGAGCCTATACATGGCAGAGTAACTGGTGGGATGTTCTAAATGTCAAATCAACAGGTCTCACCATTTGGAAGGTTGGCCACAACTCAAATCAGTGGGGAAAAGGTGAACCATTTTTTAAAATTGTTGTAATAGCCGGGTATCCATCTGGGAAAAACACATAATTCTGCATCCATACTTCTTATCTTACTCCAGAAAAAATGTCCAGTGAATCAAAGATTTAAACATTAAAAATGAAACCATAAAAATACTAAAAGAAACCATAGAGACAATATATGTATAGTAATGATGACATGAAACTCAGAAGCCATAAATGAACAGACTGATCAAGTCAGCGCCATACAATTTTTTTTTTTTAATTAACATGATGGAAATAGCCATGGTAAAATCAAAAGGAAGAGAAAAGAAAACATGCTAGGAAAAGACTTATTGCAGTTTATCACAGATAAAGTATTAGTTTCCCCTAATAGATAAAAAAAAAAAAATCTATACATCAAAAAAAAAAAAAACCCAGAAAAATGGGCAAAGCATATTAACACTGTTTACTAAAAGAAACAGATATAGCTCATAAACATATGAAAATGTGCTAAACCTCATTCAATATAACCAAAGTGGTAATTAGCCACATTGGGATACTTTTAACACGTTTTTTCTTTTTGGTCAGACAAAAGTTCGATGTTGTCTCCAACACCCCATGTTGGAGAGGGTGTCAGAGATAAGCATTCTAATAAATAGCTGGATGAAGGATGAAGTGGTACAATCTCAGAAAATTTTGGTTTATCAAAATTAGAAATGTATACATCATTTGACCCAGCAATTCCACTTCTAGGATCAACCCTGAGTTTGATGACAATCTGACTGTAGTCCTTGATCCTCGGAGCTCTCAACTGGACTTTAATATGACACCTAAGACTGGGTCTTCCCCATGTTAATGTGCATAATAAACACATAAACTACTAAACACACAATTAGTAAGCACATAAACTACTAAAAATATGAAATGGGATATAGCTATATAATGGAGTACTATTTGGAAATAAAAAAGGAAATAATGGTACATGCAACCTCTAAACCACGACTGCCCAGTGAAAGAAGCCAGACACAAAAGACCACATATTTCATGGTTCTCTATTTACATGAAGAGTCCAGAAAAGGCAAATCTATAGACATAAAAGTGTTAGTATTTCCCTGACTGAGACCATGGATGGGAAAAGAAAGTGACTACAAATAGACATGAAGAGTCTTTTTTGAAGCTGATGGAAATGTTCTAAAATGGGATTGTGGTGATGATTACACAACTCTGTAAACTGACAATCATTGAATCGTACACTTAAAATGAGTAAATTTTATGATATGTAACTAATACCTCAACACAGCTTTTTCTGAAAAACACTCTTGGTTATCGGGTGCAGCCTGTACCTCAACACCCAACAATGATGGCCTGGTCTCTATCATCCACAAACAGTATGCCCCTGGCAACTTCATGCCCAATTTGTCACCACAATTTGCCATTTCTTCTAGAACAATGTTCCTCCTATCTGGCCTCTCTGTTGCTTTCTACTGCCGTGCACCAGGGCTGGCATTACCTCACGCCTGGACTCATGCCCTGGCTTGCTGTTTGGTCAGAGAGTAATGACAGCAGACCAGGCAAGAGATGCCCAGGGCTCAAGCCAGGGCCACATCCTCTCCCATCACTCGGAGCCAGTGCCCATTTCTGCCCCTGATGTTGTTGCTGATGTTCTGGCACCTTTCTTCTACACCATCCTCATCCCATCTCAACTCCTCCAAGACACAGAACCAGAGAGTAACAACCTGGTAGGAAGCCACGATAGGTCATGTGGACCAAGACCTTTTGTTGACAAATGGGCACGGTGACTCTCAGAATCACTCAACAGTAGCCTGGAGTCAGGCCACTGATGGGTGGCAAAGCTGAGCTCTCTCCGCAGACACTGTTTTGCGGGACCTCAGGTCTTATATAGGGCTTCCCAGGTGGTGCAGTGGTAAAGAAACTGCTTGCTAATTCAGGAGACTCCAGTTTGATCCCTGGGTTGGGAAGATCCCCTGGAGAAGGGAATGGCTACCCACTACAGTATTCTTGCCTGGAGAATTCCATGAACGGAGGAGGCTGGCGGGCTACAGTCCGTGGGGTTGCGAAGAGTTGACATGACTGAGCTACTGAACACAGGTCTTATTTCCCCCATGATGTCTTTCCAGCTTCTATTCAGCTACCATGTTCCCAAATGCTTAAAGTATGATTGAGCTTATTCCACACAATTTAGCATTGGATAATACAGTGTTTTGAACAATTCGTTAATTGCTCTGGTGTCAAGGCTATGGTTTTTCCAGTGGTCATGTATGGACGTGAGAGTTGGACTATAAAGAAAGCTGAGTGCCGAAGAATTGATGCTTTTGAACTGTGATGTTGGAAAAAACTCTTGAGAGTCCCTTGGACTGCAAGGAGATCCAACCAGTCCATCCTAAAGGAGATCAGTCCTGAGTGTTCATTGGAAGGACTGATGTTGAAGCTGCAACTCCAATACTTTGGCCACATGATGCGAAGAGCTGTCTCACTGGAAGAGACCCTGATGCTGGGAAAGATTGAAGGCAGGAGGAGAAGGGGACAACAGAGGATGAGATAGCTGGATGGCATCACCGACTCGATGGACATGGGTTCGGGTGGACTCAGGGAGTTGGTGATGGACAGGGAGGCCTAGCGTGCTGCGGTTCATGGGGTCGCAAAGAGTCAGACAAGACTGAGCAACTGAACTGAACTGAACTTCTGCTTCCAGGCTGTGAGCTCCTTGAGGACAGGGAATTATGTTTTGACTAATTTATTAGTTCCTGTTGACAGTGAAGTAATTCTGCAACACTGGTATTACATGACAACATTTTTATCCGAGATGTCTGGGACCAGTGGAATCCACAGGTTTCTCAGGGCTCCACCCTTACTCCCTTCTCCTCTCACTTTTCATCCTGGGTGATCTCAGCCACACAGAAGGCTGTAACCACCATGGGGACCATCACTGACCTCCTCCCAGTGTCCAGAGTTATTTATCCAGCTGCCACCTGGACATCTCCAGCTAATCTCCTAGAAGTCACCACCTTGCTCTCTCTAATCCTGCTGCAGTCTCAGAAACTCACCCCAACACCAACACCACCTGTTCCTGCTGTGGACTTGCCCCTTGGAAGGTTGACTGCATCAGAGACTTCCTGGTATTCCCAGTGCCTCAGTTCAGTTCAATCGCTCAGTCGTGTCTGACTCTTTGTGACCCCATGAATCTAGCCCTCAATAAATACAGACAAACTGAGGGGACGAGCGAGGTGCTGCTGGTCTGTTCCTCAGCCCCTGGTCCTTGGCTGGGAACTTACAGCAGGTGTCACCAGGCTAACTTGTCCCTGGGAGAAGGAGAAACAAAGCAGCCTTGCACAACCAGCAGAATACTAATAGCCTTTGAAAGGGCATTATTATTGATGCCAGTAGACCATCTGTCCTTGAGATAAACATAATAAAGAAAACAATGCACCCATTAGAAAGCACTTGTTCAGGCTTTCAGATCAGGACTTTGATGTATGATAAAGATGCCTCTAGGTTCCTCCAAGACCCCAGTTTCTCAGACTGACTTGCTTGTTGGAATCAGAACCTGCAGGTCTGTTGGTCTGCAGGAGGCTGGAGTGACTATTGACATTTGCTGTTTGGGCAACTGCATGCGTGTAAAATACACTGTTCTCCTTCAAAACCACTGGCATGAACCCTATCTACTGGTCCATCGACACCACCTTCTAGAACATCCTTCATAAACTCTAACACATTCTTCATCCTCCAAGGATGGAGTTGGATTTCAGAAACAGACAAAGGTCATCTGGAGCCCAATCTGATGAGTCAGATGGGTGAGCAAGCTAGGAAATACTACATCTTGATCAAAAATTAAGAACCACTATAAAATGAAGTTAAGAGGTTCTGATTCTACTTATGCCTCTGAAGACAGTTCCAGGCATGGAGTTCTGGAAAGATCTATGATTGATAGCCCTTCCTTGGACTGCTGCACCTTCCTGGGCCAACCCGGCCCCTCCCAGAAAGCCCAGTGTCTGCCAGGGTGCTGTATTGAAGTAACCGCTGAGAATAATCCATTTCTATAGGGCCTGTCCTAGACACAGGCTCTTCTAGACACAGAAATCACTGAAACTGGCTTTTTGGGCTCTCTCAGTCCAACAAGAGGCTATTCTGATGTGTTTCCAACTCCGCTCATTTAACTCATTTTTAAAATAAAGAATTGAACACCTAACACATCCCCAAGCAGTGATCTTGGTGTTAGTGTGACACAACAGGGACTAATAGACAAAATTCTGCCCCATGGGCCTGATAATCTAATGGAGCAAACCAGAGGATGAATGAGCAAACGAATTAGTAATATAAAGTTGAACAGTGTTAAATACTATCGAGGAGCAGGAAGAGGCTCGCAAGTGACAGCTGGCAGTGGTGTTGTCAGAGGTCTCCTTTCAGGCAGAGATTTGATCGACTCTCAGGAGCCCCCAGCTTAGGGGGAAGATGAGGGAGGAGCATTCCAGGCTCAGGCAATAAGAACAGACTCTCCAGAGCAAGAGTGTTCCTGGCACATAGCCGAGAAAGCCAGGTGCCAGAGTGGCTGCCAAGTGGCACACGGTAGGGGGAAGGTGGGAGGAGGGAAGGTGGGAGAGGCTGGGGGGGCAGGCAAACCCCACCTTTGCCAGTTACAGCTCTGTGACCACACACAGTTTTCTGAGCTGCAGTTTCCTCAACCGCAAAATACTCTTTGCCCTGCAGGGTGTCAGGAAGATTGAAAGATCACTACCTAGATAAAAAGCCACGTAGCACTGAGCTTGCATGTAACTACCATTCACTAAGTACCAACTATCATCAGTACTATCAGCAGCAGCACGGCTGTTATGTTAACCTCAACATCCGCTTCTGACTCATACATAAAGGTATAAAAATTGTCTCCTCCATCTTAGATAAATAATCCTGCCACTCAGTCAGCAGGAAACGCCGAGACTAAAGAGCTGAACTCAGTCTCTGTATAGACCCAGAGGCACAGCCAGTAGCCTTCTCTCCACCTCTCTGGGAATCTCCAGGACTGCCTCTGGCAGGTTTAGGCATGGGTCCCCTTCTCTCACAGGCAATCCCTGGGTCACTGTCAGCCACCAGTTCAGACCACAAGAATACAAAATTCGACACAACTCACAGACTTTGGTCCCATGTCTGCATTTGGGCACAAACTTGTGTTTGAAGGAACCTGCTATTTTGCAAATAGCTGCCATCACTATGCCCCATAGGATCCTAACTCCCCTGGCACTGCCCAGTTGAAACGAAGGAAGGGGGCAGGGCACAACTTTTGAAAGAGCGACATAGGCCCTGCATGTATGCTCAGTCGCATCTGACCTTCTGCAGTACCAAGGACTATAGCCCACCAGGCTCCTCTGTCCATGGGATTTCCCAGGTAATAATACTAGAATGAGTTGCTATTTCCTTCTCCAGGAGATCTTCCCCACACAGGGATCGAACCCACATCTCCTGAGTCTCCTGCATTGGCAGGTAGATTATTTACCACTGAGCTACCTGGGACCTCAATTAGAGCTAAATAGGTTTAAGATGACCACAAGTTGACTTCCACTAGATCTTAAGCCTCAGTATACACTCATTGTAACACACCAGCAAGCTAAATGACACACCTGCCAGAGCCATGACAGTTCCAAGGCTGACTGTCAAAGACCAAAAAGTAGGCAGTGCCCCAATTCCTGGAAATCTCTCTCCTTTCCCCAAAATAACTGGACTAATCCTCCCACTCATTAGCCTGTGAAATTACCCAGCCTATAAAAACTAACCACCTCATTTTGGGGGACTGCTCTCACCTTCTGAGATGGCCCACACTCTTGTCTATGGAGTGGGTTTCTCTCTAAACATATCCACTTCTTACCTATCACTTTGTCTCGCACTGAATTCTTTCTAAAATGAGACATCAAAAACCTGAACCTCATTAAGACCTGAGACCAGGTGTGTGACTTCAGTTAAAAGACTGTAGATTCAAGTCCCAGTCTGAGTTACACGGTATCACAATCAGGGAAAATTCAAAGTTCTGCTTTCAGGTCCCCAGTAAAAGATGGCTGCCCTCTGAACAGGAAGTGAAGCCCACTGAGGCCCGGGAAGCACATGTTCTCATAGAACACACAGGAGGCCAGAGACTCCTCAGGGCCACAGATTGCTCTGACAGGACTGGAGCCAGCATCACCTGTCGCCCTGGATCCCAAGGACACAGGTCCTGTGTAGACAGTAAACTAAGCCTGAAAGAGCTTGGATATTAGACAAGCTCGAGGGCTAATTAAAATGTAAAATGTAGTCCGTGGGGCATAAATTCCTACAAGCCCAGAGGGATCTACCATTTAGTGCACCAACCAAGCAAGGCAGCCATTTACTCAGGGGCTCCCCCGAGGACTGTGAGCACCACCTCACCTCCCAACATGCTCCATTTACCTCCCAGATGTGCCGGGCTGGGGGGGGAGACATGGATGGCCCCTGTTCATTACCATGGCCCTATGTAATGTGCCAAGGAACTGGGCACCTGGTGGGCACTGCTTCTGAGAGCCCAGAGCTTTGAAAGGGCACAAAGCAATGAATTTCCTAAAGGGTGCATAAGATGCAGAAGAGCAGGGGATGGGGGCAAAGAACACAATTAGCATATGGAAAGAATTAGAGTCGGGAAAACATAGTCATTGTTTCCCAAGGCAGTCTCAACAAAATTCTTCTGGAAGTTGGGATGGTGGAAAAATGCAAGAAATACTGTGCTGAGGTGAGAGTGAGAGAAATGAGCTCAAACATGATCTATCCAGACTGCCTGGAAGTGTTTGTGTCGACCAACAGTAGGTTGGGATGAAGCAGCACTGCTGTCACCCTGCCAAACCCTGACCCTCAGGAGTTCAATGCACAGGCTCTGGAGTCAGTGAGACCCAGCCCTGTGACCATGGCACGCCCCTAAACTTCCCTGAGCCTCAGTCTCCACCTCGGACACAGGGATACTCAGAGTATAGAACTACTTCACCAGATGGCTATGGGGATTAAATGGAAAATGCACGTGAAACACCTCAACCTGATCCGAGACCCCTGTGAGTTGTGGCTATCAGCCACAGCCTTAGGCTTAGCCTCTCTCGGAGCTCTTGGCATTTCTCCTAGAAAGACTGCTCTCCCTCCATGATGTGTATGATCTACGATTCTCTCCTGTCCCTCTAGCTGTCTGCACCTATGTATCATCTTTGATGTGTACACACATGCATGTGTGTGCATGCATGTTTGTGTGTATATGCACGCCTGTGGGTACCATATGAAGTTGGGGACACTGACTATGGCCTAAGCAGGGCCTGTGTGCCCTCCCTTGGGTATATGCCCAGCCATCAAAAGCCATAGGAACCCTGGTCAGGTCGGACCACTCCCAGCCAGTGAGTGCCCCGCACTGCTCAGAGACGCCATGGCTATGGGCCACAGGAGCCACATTCATAGAAGGCAAGGCCAGCCAGCCCAAGGTCCAGATGGTTTCCATCTCGGCATCTGGGCACATTTCACACCCTGGTCTCTGCCAGCGTGCCAGGAGAAACACTGCAGGCTTGTGCCTCGGGAGGAGGCTCCTTGTCCACAGGACCCGGGTTGCTGTAACTTCCACCAGGCAGCAGCATTTGGTACCAGGCCCTGCCTGGAGTGGGGTCCTCAGCCATTATGACAGCTGCTGCTGCTGTTGACACTGAAACAGTGACAAATTCATCCTTCTGACAAGATCCCTTTAAATAATTCACAGGGAGCTGGGGATTAAGACACTGTTTCTCTCTGTCTCTGTTGAGATTTAAAACACCTCCAGCTGGGGTATTTAAACAGCATATAATGGGCTACCCCTCTTGGGTCTCCCCTCCCCCTTTTCTTCCTCTTTCCCATTTCCCAAACTCACCCGCCCCCCACCCCACCAGCCAGCCCTGTAACAAGGAGGCCCAGAAAACAAGAAAGAAAAAAAAGGAGGGAACTAGTGCTTGGCTGGTCACTATGGCAACGGCGGCAGGGTATTCAGCTGTCATTATCCCAGCGCCTCACACATGTGATTATCTTAAGCTGTCGATTAAATGTGGTCCTCACTGCTGCCCAACAAGGCCTTGTCGAACAAGCCAGGGGCGGGAGCTGCCAGACTTGGACCCCACCAACCTGGTATTGCTCTGCCCAGGCCTGCGCTCCATCATCACTGAGGAGCAGCTACTCCTGGGAGAGACCAATGGCATTTCCCTTCAGCTTGGACGGATTTCCGCTCAGAACACAGAGCCAAGGCCAGCACACTAGGTTACAGGCCAAGGAGATGGGCTCTCCATTCCATGAGTGCAGGGTTTTGAGAGTGGGTCAGGCCGTAGCCAGTGGAAAGCGTCCTGCAAACAAGGGAGCAAGGCATGCGGGAGGAAGAGACTGGCCTTTCTAGAGGAGCTCCTGGCGTCATGCCCATTCTCAGGGTGCAGGAAACTCAAATCTGGCCTTAGAAGGGGACACACTCCCCCCATCCTGCCCCCTCCCCAGTGGTGGGAACATGGCCACTCTGTGTGATCCACTTCAGAAACCATGGCTGCTGGAGCTTGGGGAGGACTTTGATCTCATGCCTTTGCCTCCTGGACTTTGCTTCTGATTGTTTCCGGGCTGAGGTTCCCAGGTCTAACCAACATTCTCTGAAAGACACAATCACTGGTCACCCCCGACCAGGCACCATCCTCCATCAGGCATCACTCCAGGTCTTCCACTGTCCCTTTCAAAACTGGGCTCCCAGAATAAGCCTATTTCTGCAGACATGCTCACGGAGAAGGCAATGGCACCCCACTCCAGTACTCTTGCCTGGAAAATCCCATGGATGGAGGAGCCTGGTAGGCTACAGTCCACGGGGTCGCTAGGAGTCAGACACAACTGAGCGACTTCACTTTCACTTTTCCCTTTCATACACTGGAGAAGCAAATGGCAACCCACTCCAGTATTCTTTCCTGGAGAATCCCAGGGACGGCGGAGCCTGGTGGGCTGCCGTCTATGGGGTCGCACAGAGTCAGACACGACTGAAGCAACTTAGCAGTAGCAGCAGCAGTTCAGGCTGGAACAGCATGCAATGAGGCCACCATCACCTGTGACTTGCACCTGCCCTTCCTGCACCTGCATCGTGTAGTCAGTCCCGATGAATAGGTAACCAGCCACTCACAGGACCCTACATGAGCCACTGCCCACCTGGCTCACAGTGACTCATTTGCACCTAAATGAAAGTGTGGACCTTTAACACTGACCATGACATTTTGAAGGCAGAGCTCTCACTCAGCAAGGTAAGTCTGAATCTTGACTCCAAAGTCTTTCATGTCGGTTGTCCTCTGTGACACTGGGAAACATGTTGGGCATCCCTGTCTTCAGCAGGAAGAGAGGTGAGTGGGACAGTACATATGGAGAGGAGGGTGTGCCACAACTAGATTCTCCCAATTCTATCAGCAGAGGAGCACCTCGAATGCCAAGAGGGGCCGGTTCAGCCCAACTGACATGGGGTCACTGGATGGAAAACAACAGTTCACCTCTCTCCCTTCCCAGGAGCCCTCACTTCCTCAACATTCACCAAGACCTGGGGGCGGGAGCTAACCACATGCTCCTTCATCATCACTTGGAGCCACCCATCTCCAGGGACCACCTGCATCCTCCTCCAGCTTCCTGGCAAGGCCTCACCTGCCCTGGGAGTGGGGTCGCATCCTCAAGGCTCCCCCTAGACTTTCTACTACTCTGCCTCTAAACCCCACACATTACACAGCACCTGCTCCACACTTCTCCAAACAGCTTGCTTTAAAAAGCGAAAGAGACACGAGTACCTCAATGTTCATCGCAGCACTGTTTATAATAGCCAGGACATGGAAGCAGCCTAGATGCCCATCAGCAGACGAATGGATAAGGACGCTGTGGTACATATACACAATGGAATATTACTCAGCCATTAAAAAGAATACATTCGAATCAGTGCTAATGAGGTGGATGAAACTGGAGCCTATTTTACAGAGTGAAGTAAGCCAGAAAGAAAAACACCAATACAGTATACTAACACATATATATGGTATTTAGTCAATCGGTAGAGATAACCCTGTATGTGAGACATCAAAAGAGACACAGATAATAGAACAGTATTATGGATTCTATGGGAGAGGGCGAGGGTGGGATGATCTGGGAGAATGGCACTGAAGCATGTAAATTATCATATGTGAAACAAATCGCCAGTCCAGGTTCGACACATGATACAGGGTGCTCGGGGCTGGTGCACCGGGATGACCCGGAGGGACGGGATGGGGAGGGAGGTGGGAGGGGGGTTCTGGAAGGGGAAAACATGTACACCCATGGTAGATTCATGTCAATGTATGGCAAAACAAATACAATACTGTAAAGTTAAAAAATAGATAAGCAAACTAATTAAAAAAAAAAAGCGATCCATGGGTACTTAATAAGTGTATGTTTCACTGGCACTTGGCTTTCAAACCTACCCTTTCCCTTTGTAGAAAACAGAGATTCTGCCTTTCCTCGCCCTTTGTTACCTCGTTTCTTGATGATGTATGACTCGTCCTTCCTCACTCTCATTCAGGGACAGAAGCATAAGAGTGAGCTCCACAGTCAGGCAGACCTGGGGTCAGTCTCAGCAAAACCCCTAAGCAGTTCTATGACTTTGGATCCTTGCCCACGAGCTCAGTGTCTGCTCTGCAAATATGCAAAATGGGAGAAACACTCTCTGGCATGCAGGGTCCTGTTGAGAATTCAATGAGGTTGTACCACTGATGTCCAGTGCCCAGGATGCAGCTGGTACTTAACTGACAGTAACTAGTAGTAGCAGTAGTTATCACTATTCTTAATAATAGCTCTGTGAGTAATAACAAGGTGCACCCTCTGATGGTATTCTCACAAGTGCTACAACCTAACAGAAATGCTGGAAAGTTGATCTTGTATCTCAGGCCTCCTAACCCCCATCAGCCCCCACCCTCGTCCCAGGCAAATTAATTCCCTCAGATAAGTCACTGCAACCACTAGCACTAGTCAGGGCAAGTGGTATTGACTGAGCCTTGGAGTCCACAAGGAAGCTAAACACAATTTATGCTGCCAACCACTCTGTAAATAAGATCTTACATTAGCCATGTGACAGAGGCAGAAGATGGACTTAGAAGTTAAAGAACTCAGAGGGAAATGGCAATAGACCTAGCACATCAGACTCTAAATCCTGGGCTTTTTCCTTAATGCTACCAGAAATACAGTGGGATTCAGGCCAAATGATTCTTTCACTTTTGGCTGTACCTGGAGGTCAACTCAAAGGTGTATCCCAGGGCTGCCCTGTTTCCGCACAGGTTAGGCGCCTTCTTCCAGAGCCAGGCTAGAGTCCCCATCTGGCAGCTGCCAACCCTGAGCCTCCATTCTCCACCTGTTTTACTCTGGTCCATCTTCTACAGGTCTCTTAACTCTGCCTTACCTTTCTTTTCATGCTTTGCCCTCTCCTGTAATAGATTTCTTCTTTCACCAAGGAGACCAGTGAGGAGCTGTGAGTCAGGGCTGTCAAGGCAACAAGACCCTGTGGACCCCCCTCAGCTCCATCCTGGTGCCTGTGTCAGGAGCCCTGTTTCCTTCCAGGGCCCTGAGGGCCACTCTGACCTTCACCAGGCAGTTGGTCCTCAGCCTCATATACCGGTGGCAGAAAGGTTCCCAGGGTTGGGACAAGGGGCATGGCAGGGGTCTGCCTTCCTGGAAAAGATTTTAGAGAAAAGACATCTGTCTATCTGGACAAATGAGGGTTAAGCCTGCCTCTGAGACGGGGAGGGGGAATAGATGACCTCTGGGGTTCCCTCCCGGAGTCTATGGACAGAAATATCTCCCGCTCCACTGATGAATGAGTCTGTGAGCCAGTTTCAAGAGCAAGAAAATAAATCTGTCAGACAGTCAGGTTCTGGTGAACCACCACAACTCCCAGAGTTCTTTAACACAGCAAGTCAAGAAGCATCTCTCCCTTAATCCATCCCACTCTCCACTCCTCCCCACAGCCCTCCCTCCACACACATACACACAGTCATACTCCATGTACTTCTGTTGCGGGAAAGGGGAACCCTTCCAGGGCTGGAGAGTGGGCTCTTATCTAGTACTTGGAAATACATTGTCTCAGGAGACACACATGCTGACAAAGCAAAAAATGTTATTGGGATGGGGGCACCTGGGTGGAGAGCAGTAGGGTAAGGGAAACCAGGACAATTGCTCTGCCATGCGGCTCACGATCTCAGGTTTTATGGTAACAGGGTTAGTGTCCTGGGTGCCTCTGGCCAATCATCTTGCATGTGCCCATATTTGGTGTGACTTGGGCCCTTCCTGGTGGCACTCACATCTCTCAGCCAAGATGGACTCCAGTGCAAAGGATTCTGGGAGGTTGTCGGGACATATTATGGGATGGAGTCTCCTTCCTCCTTTGGGCCCCTTCCAAATTATCCCAGTTAGTTTTCAGTGGCAGCATCCTATTCCTTATTGGGACCTCTTGTTGTAAGACAACTCATGCAAGTGGTTATCATCTTGCCTGGCCAAGGTGAGCAGTTTCGGTCAACGGTTCCCTAACATTTCTGCAACCAGTGCAATAATTAATATTCTACTCAATGTAATAATTCATATTCTACCCAATGACATTTCTCATCTGTAACACTCTAGTCACCTCTCTGTCAAAGGCACACACATGCCCACAAAAAAGAGCTCATGTAAAAATCCAGTGACAGCAACCACACATGATGAAGTCAGGAAGAACAGTGCCCTTGTCTGGCCCACCTTTCATCCCAGGGGATCCACCAGCCTTGGCCAACCCACCCTAGGGCTGTCACTCTTTCCAGAGCAGTGTCTGAACCCCATGGATCCCTGGGCCCATGGCTCTGTCCTGAGTCCCTAACCTTTGTCTATCACTGTCTCTGTCAAGCAGGTGATTTTAAACTTCCATTCCTAAAAGACATGTATTATATTAAAAAAAAAATGTTTTAAGTGCCTCGGGGTGTTTTGTTCCTCATTGCTTCATAAAAGTGACATTAATAGCCAGAGAAGAGCACTGCTGAGTGCAATTACAGAGGATGTTTCAGGTATGAAAGCTGTTTTGAGCCTGCTAATGTTTCCTAATTACAGGCCTTTTGGTAGCAAGAGAAAAAGATAAAGAGTGGGTGGGAGGCACAGGGTGGGAGCTCTGACTTATCTCAGGGGTTTACCTGAAGAGGGCAGGGGAGTTGTGGGAAGGGGAGAGGGAGCAGGGCAGTTGGAGGCCCACCGGCTGGGAGGCAGGGCCCCTCCCAGTGGAGAAGGCAGTACTTACTCCTTGGTAACAGCTCAGAGAAAAGATACCACTGTGTCCTAAACTGTGAGACAATCTTTTAGACACTGAGCCTGAATTCGACGGACCTCCAGCAAAACTGGAAATTCCTTTGGAAGCCACTCTCTGGAGACACTGCAGCATTTTACTAAGAGAGAGGGTACAGTGTGGTTTTCAGCAGGCACGTGGGCAGCAGGAGGTTAGATAGCACTCTCCAGCCATGTGATCAGAAGCCATTTAACAGCTACTCAGTGCTTCAGTTTCCTCTTCTGTAAAATGGGACTGTTATGAGGATTGATGTACACCTGGCTGTAAAGCACATGGGGCCTTGTGATGTAGTATTAAATTTCCTCTTTCTGTGCCCAGCAACTATTCAGCTTTCTGGTACCTACATCCCAATTCCTTCTGGAGAGGTACTCCCTCCAGCCCTTCAGCCCAAGGCTTCTGGTGGGCTCAGCACAGCACGGGGTTGGAACACAGGACCTGGGAGTACCACTCAGTACTTCCTGGATGCAGGGACTGGATCAGGGCAGGTGTGGGAGCCAAACTGATATAGTCAGGCCCATTCAGAGCTAATTCCAGGGCTTCTGCTGGGGGATCCCAGAGGAGGTACTGGCTCTTCCCCAGGGGATGATGGATGAGGTTGTAGGAGCTGGAGCCACTGCAGACTTCTTATGACCAAGAGGAAGCTCAGCAAGGAGCCAACACTAGGGGAGCAGAGAGAGGAGAAAGGTGGTGGGGAGAGAGACAGATTGATCCTAAGGATTTGTACCCAGCCACACATGAAGCCACATCAGGCCCTGGACATTCATTCACATGAGCCAAGATACCTTCCTTAAGACTCATTTGTGCTTTTCTGTCCCTGGCCACCAGGAAACCCTGACTGATTCTGAAGTGTGGCTCCCAGCAATCAGTGACCAGTTCCAATGCTCCCAAGTCCCAGGCAGGGGTACCAATCTGAAAAAGGATGACCAACTCTGTTCCCCTCTGCTCACCTGCCCCTGGCATGACCAGAAATTCAAATACCATACAACTCCATTCACAAAATCATTTTGCCCAGAGCTAAATGTCTCCTGGATTTGCCTAATTTAGCGCAGGCTTTTCTGTCTTAATTAGCATGATTGAGTCATCAAAAGAAGAAAAGAGAAAATCCAGGCCTCCAGAGGGTGAGTACTATGCTAACACTTTCTGAGTGTTTACCCAGGAAAACTTTTTGTGGACACAGTTGCATATACGGAATCTTTCCCAATCTCGCCCTGCTGAGCAGAGGAGGACCTCGGGACTGAAGGAGTCTGGGTGACCGGCCAAGATCACACAGCTAGGGAACTGCAGAGCAGGAACGGGAGCCAGATTATTTGATGCCAGGGCCTGAAGCCTTCACTGCTGCACCATAACCTTCACACCTATCAGGCCAACTAAATTTCAATTGATCTTGCTTGGGCTTGGCCTTGGAATGAATGGGGTGCTATTAGAGTGGATTTCTCTCCTAAGTGTGCTGTCCTTACTCCCAGGATGTGGCAGCCGGTGAGGGTGCCTGGAACTGGTAGATGGGGAAAGGGAACAGACAGGAGGGTCCCCAGGAGGACAAGGAGGACAGTGGGGAAGGACAGCCCCCGTGTGCCGCTCTCATGGGTGTGCATCCTGTTTGAGGAGTTAATTTATCAGACACATACACAGGCATTCAAATGAGGGTTGTGCCCTACACACTGGCTTTTTTGGAAGCTCTCCACTTAGTCCAATAATACTCTCATCACTTAAGATCTTTCCAGAACTCTGGAAACTGCCTGCAGAGGCATAAGGTGAAATCAGCTCATTTAACTTCATACACCCACAGCCACAAACACACACACTCACACATGTATCACATAGGAATACACACACACATATTACACAGAAATACTCAGATGCACATATACACACAGGCACATACACATAGAAATACATATAACTGGATATGGGCTCCCCAGGTGGCACTAGTGCTAAAGAATCCACCTGCCAAAGCAGGAGACATAAGAGGCATGGGTTCAATCCCTGGGTCAGGAAGATCCCCTGGAGGAGGGCATGGCAACCCACTCCAGTATTCTTGCCTGGAGAATCCTATGGACAGAAGAACCTGGCGGGCTACAGTCCATAGGGTTGCAAAGAGTCGGACATGGCTGAAGCGACTTACCACAGCACAGCACACATACCTGGATACACACATATATAAACACACATTTCCCATATTTCTACACAGATGCATGCACACACACACACACACACACACACACACAGACATACACACACGGAGCACAGGCATGCACACACCCAGCTGCTCAACGTGAAGGCTCATCAGGCTTGGCTCCAAACTCTTTTGCATCCTTCCTTTATCAACCTTCCCACCTTCCCATGATGAAGATTTGCCAATATTAATGTAAACAGAACACGTCACAGGCTGTGAGAAGGTGGTTCCACAGGGTAGCACAGATGGAAGTGGAATCTGGAAGCCCATGAAGTGCTCTTTCAAGGTAACTTAGGATCTGTAGATGTTCACACGGTGGCCACATGTTACACAGTCACAGACTCCCACACAGAGACTATTGGCTGCCCACGTGCAAATAGTCAAGGAGCCCTGGCAATACTCTGCGGAAGTAAAAGGCCTTGCTTGGATTTCCAACAAGCAAGCTGAATAAGCCTCACTATCAGAGGGACCCAGCTTGCCTTCCTTATCCATCACAGCCAGTGTGTGAAAGAAGCTGGACCTTCTGGCGAGTGTCCTGGTATTCTCTGTCATGCTCATCGCAGGAAAGGTAGCTCTATCTGTATCACTGATTAAGTTTCTTTAAAAGATACTGACAATCAATTGGTATTGCGAGGTCTACAAAAAAGCATTTTATTGGGCTACAATAAACCTAAACTGAGCATCTCCTGAGTTCAGAACCCTGGGTTGAAGATGCAGGAAGTATCAAGAATGTGCTGCTCCTTCCTCATTTTATGTGGCCGACAAACATTTACTGAAGCCTGTCCCCTGCTGGACCGGGGACAGAGATGAAGCCACTCCTTTCTCTGTCCAGTGGGAGGAAGCACCCATCAACGCCGGGTTAGCTCACAGAGTGATGGACAGTTAGGAGTTGGCACCAAGCCTTCTGCTTTGGGAAAAGGGCCCCTACTGTGGAGTCCTGGTGGAGAGGGGCACCCAGGAGGGCTCCCTGAGAGGAGGGGAATGGAACTGACACTTGAGGGACAGAGAGGGATGCAAGGCGGGGAGGGGAAAAGGAAAAGAGGGGAGAGTGCCAGGCAGCATCTAGGAACAGTGGTTGTTGTTCAGTCACTCAGTCTTGTCTGACTCTTTGTGATCCCACTGACTACAGCTCACCAGGCTCCTCTGTCCATGGGATTTCCCAGGCAAGAATCCTGGAGTGACTTGCTATTTCCTTCTCCAGGGGATCTTCCCAACCCAGGGATCAAGTCCATGTCTCCTGCATTAGCAGGTGGATTCTTTACCACTGAGCCACCTGGGAAACCCTTCTAGGAACGGGGACGACTGCTAAGGTGGACCACGAAACCACGCAAACTAGCACTTACTGAGCCCTGTGGCAGCTGAGCACAGCCCTGAGTGTTGACCACAGGACCTCTCAGAGCACCCTCCTGCCCAGAGCCCCTGACATGTGAAGGTCAGGACCCTTTTGGAGCAGGACTGTAAAGAACGGTTTGGGAGAGGTAACTGAAGGCAGCCCAAGGGAGGAGGGTGGAGTTCACAGGGTCAGGGGTGAGGGTCCTGGGATGCCCTCTGATGGGAGCTCAGCACCCCCATCCCCCCAGCATCTGTTACTTCATAAATATATTTGTTATTTTCTCCTTCTGCTCACCAGGTGGCCTCTGATTCGGGTTAAACCTAAAGGCTTTAAATTCAAGCTGCAATTAGATTATTAAGCAACATTTTGCCATTTGAGCAGAAATACTTTCTGGTTTTGACACGCAATATTATAATCCATTTTCCAGCGATATAACTGAAAACAATTTGCAGGCTATGTGTGGGTGGGCAGTCCAAATCCTTCCCGCATCTGGCAGTCCTAGAGACCAAGGGTGAAGATACCCAGGGAAACCATAAAAGGAAGTCTCCTGGCCTCTCTCTGGGGAGCCTACTTCACAGGCCATGCACCGTGGATAGGGTTCATTGCAATGCCAGCTGGGTCCCCTGGTAGAATCATGGTACCCCTTCCAGACCAAGCCAACCAGTTTCCTGGAGACCCACAGACTAACAGAACAATGCCCACCCACCCATCAACATCTTCAGCACGCGTGGTATCCTGACTGCAGGGGCCACCTGAGAGACAATTTGCTCTCTTTCTGGGTTGCTGGGGCGGGGCTCATCTCCTTCCCTACTGGATCTCAGGAAAATGTGGACCATCCAGCCAGCCTCCTGGCTTCTCAAATGCCAGACCCTGGCCCCACTCCCCAGACCCCTTCATCACCCAGAAGCACTCATTGTGTCGTAAAGTTAAGCCCTGATTCAAGGCCAGGGCCTCCAGTCCTCCTCCAGTCTCCTTGAGACCCCCAGCTAGGCCTCTGTACTTTGTCACAATGGTCCTGGCTTCACTCTTCTTCTTTTCGGGGCGATGTCATGCTACAAAATGCCGACCCCCTCCTGCCAACGTCCTCAGCTCCTGACCCTCCAGGCCCACCATTCTCGCATACACATAAGTAAGAATGACTCCACTGCCACACAGCCTCCAGGTACACCTGATTGGGACAGTCACACACACACAGCCTGGACCTCATCTAGGTCCTTATTTCAGCCGGATTCCTTCCAAAGAGTCCAGACTCTCCCAACTCACCAGCAGTGGCAGTTACCTCACACCTTTTCCTCCCTCCTAAGACCTGCTACTTAAGGCTCCCCACCTCCACTCTCCCAACCGCCCTTCCAACCTCAGAGAGGACGGGAAGTTAAAAGACTTCTATTTTACGGCTTCTGTCACCAATCCTGAGTCCTCCCATCTCTCTGTCCTGCCGTTTCAACAGCAAAGGAATCCCGTCCCCTGAGAGGCGCCTGCCTCCACAGTCCCTGGTTCCCTCCGCCTCCTGTGCTCTGTATTCCCTCTTCTCATGGGCTGCTCCATCGCCTCACCTCCCATCGACCCTTTAACACCCTGCTTTCTGGCTTCTGACCCTGGTCCCTTCTGAAACCATCAGCATGTGGCACCAACAGGATCCTTGTAACCAAGCCCAGTACCCCATCCAAAGCCCAGCAGTACCTGCCACCTTTGCCCCCTTCCTCCTTGACCCCTGCTCCCTGGGCTTCTGTAAGAAGACCACCTCTTGGTTTTTTCCTGCCTCTCACTCCTTCTCATCCCCTTCCAGGTATCTCCTGACTTTGAATATTTCCCAAAAGGACCACCTGCATTGGGAAGGAGTTCAGAAGTTTAAAGAAGACAGGTGGTGTGTACAAAAATCAAGGGGAAAATGAACCATAAGTCACATCAATGACTTAAGTCACAGGAGAAAACATGCAAACCTTCCACTAACAATGTAACTTGTAAAAGAGGGGCAAGTCCTTAATGTCCGGGAAGTTTGATGAGTTGCTACTTTCACGAGGTCCCCAGTGGGAGTGGGAGGCATTCCCTGGTGGCCTGCAGTGTTCCCAGCAGGATTTGGATTTGTCAATGTGGGCAAGATTGGCTCCTGCTCCTGGCCCCACTTTGGGAAACACAGCTCACCCCAGACCTTGCCCTCCTACCCCAAGGCTCGATGCCTGCACCCAGAAGTGAGAACCCAGGGAGAAAGCACAGGTGAGGCCATAGTCTGCCTTGGGACCTGAATTCCAATATCCCTAAGACAGAAGTGGGAGTCTTAGGACTGGCTGTGACTCACACCCTGGGGTGCAGAGCGGCCTGAGGCTCCAAGCAGGTGACCAAAGGCAGGAAGGAGAGAGGAGGTGTGGGGTTGAAGAGGAGATCCAGCTAACCCTGCCCCTGCCTCACCCCCTTGCCAGGATGAAGAGTCCATGCACTCCTCCTGTCCTCTCCCTTTGTGATTAAACCCCACAGACAGCCAGCCACTCAAGCCTGAGATGCGAATTCCATCCTACCTCCTCCCTCTGCCTCTCCCCTCCCCAATGTCTTCAGCTACTGCCAAACGCTGCCAAGGCCTCCTGCTTAGCTTTTCTCTAACTGTCCTGAGTATCCCCTTTTAATCTGATGCTTCTGACCCATCCAAGACAGCTGAAAGAGCCTTCTCTCAACTGTTCCCTACAATCTTCTCAGCAAGTGTGACAAGATCCATCCTTTACCTATAGGATAAAGCCAAATGGCTAGCTCAGCAGGGCAGTCCCAGTTCCCCACGCTGTGCACCAGCCAATCCACAGCCCAGCCCCACCTCAGCACTATCCACACCCTCCCATGGTCCAGACACACAGACTCTTGTTCTTACATCATTTCATGACCCCATCCCTTTTAATCAGCTATTCCTCCTACTTGGAATATCTTTCCAGATTCCCTATTTACTGCCTGTCAAACTCCTACTCACTCTCCAAAGCCCAGCTTGCATGCACTTTTTCTGTAAAGGCTTCTTGTCTCCCTCTGAAGTGTCTCACTCCCAGTTCTGTGCCCACACCTGGCTGTCAGTCTCCCCATTGCCACACAGGAGGGATACATTTCAACTCATTCATGCAGGCGGTGGATCCCAGAGGAAGCCATGAGCTCCTCAAGGTTATTCTACTTTGCAGCTACAGATTCTGACCAGGTGCATGAACACTGAATGAATGAATCCAGAACATTGTTCTAAGGCAGCACCAGGTGAAAGAGAGCCTCAGTCCTTCTGAACTCGAGCTCCTCCTCATGCCCTGGCCCCTCTTCAGCCCCACGGGCATCTGGATGTCTGTCCTCCCCATCACCACTGACTTGAACACCCAACTACTGGCAGCCACTGGCCCCAGTCCCACACAGGCCTTGGCCACCTGCTGCTGCCTCTCTGTGGATGGGCCATGGACAAAGCCATTCACACCTGTAATCCACATCCCAGAGGGGCAAGTCAGGCACTGCTCCCATGACTACTCATCAGGACAGGAGGACGGACAGTCTGACACTCACCCCTGATGCGGGATTGGCGGTCCAGCCCAGCTCTGCAGTAGCCGTCCTGGTGTCCATTAAAGTTTCTGAAGGTCAAAAAAAGAAAAAAAATGTTGAGTCAGAAGAATTACTGGACAGTGAAGTTACTTAGGACTGTAAATGTCAGTACTAGGAACCCTGGGCTCCTCTGCCAAGCCTACGGCTGAGGGGAAGAGGTCTGCTAGGAGGACACAGCTCGTGGCAGAGTTAGGTACAGACCTCAGGTGTCCTGGTGCTAAGGCTCTACCGAATGACCCCAAGCCACCTGGGGGGTGGTGTGTGACGTCATCTGCCTACTCATCACTTTAACCCCGAGACATGGCATTTTCCCACATCACTCAACCTATGTGTTCTCCACAGGCCATGGTGACCCAGTAGCCAAACCTAATTCCCTCCTCAAGTCTTTCTCAGCCACTTCCTTCTGATCTCCGACTTCCTACTCCTTTCTCCCCACTCCTCTCCTCTGCTTCCCCTTAGGCATCCATGTTGACACTCTCAGCTGATCTCCCTTCAACTTCTCTGGCCCCAATACTCAGTCCTCCCACAGGTCCCTTTGCCTCCGGGCCCAGATACATGGCCACCCCCTTCCCAAGACTCTGCTGGAAGCTCATGCGGCTTTGGCAAAGGCCTCACCCCAAACACACATCTCAGACTTCAGGGGCCTGCTTCCTGGTCACCAATCCCTCTGGCCAGTAAGGGAAAGACGGACACCCTGACTTGGCTATGAGCCCCCAGGGGCACCAGGGTGGCTACAGCACATGCACCAAGATCACCAGGGACCATGTAGCAATTACAGAGCTGATATTTACTAAAACTGTTTTTGGGCAGATAGCAGTGAAATGTCCTGAAAATGGGGCAACTTTTTCTTTTTTCTTTCTTTCCTTTTCAATCTATTATTGACTGCTGTCAGCCCTACCTCTCGATGGAAACTTCTCCCCAAAACCTGACTAGAGCTTTGATCAGCAAGTCCAAAAGACCTTTTTTTTTTTTTTTTTTTTTTGCTGGGGGTTTGTTGTGTATGGTTTGTGTGTTTTGGCTGTACTACATGGCATGTGGGATCTTTGTTCCCCAACCAGGGACTGAACCCATGCCTTCTGCACTGGAAGCAGAGTCTCAACCATCAGACCACCAGAGAAATCCTTTTCTTTTTTTAAATAGTAGCTTTACTGAGGTAGAAATGACATGCAATAAACTGCACATAATTAAAGTATACAATTTGATAAGTTTTGACATATACTTATACCCATGAAACCATCACCACAATCAAGGTAAGAAACATAGCTATCATTCCCAGAAGCTTCCTGTCCCTTTGTAATCCCTCCTTCCCTCTAGCCCCTGTCCCATCCTGTCACTGTCCCCAGGCAATAACTAATCTGATTTTTGTCACTGTAGGTTAACTGGCATTATCCAGAATTTTATATAAATGAAATCATATATTTTCTTAATCTGGCTTAGCTCAACATAATTGCTTTAAGATTCACCACGTCTGTGTGTATCAATAGTTCACTCCTTTACATTGCTGAGTAGTATTTCATTGTATAGAGAGACTGCATTTTGTCTACTGATTCACCTGTCATTTCCATTTTGGGGCTATCATATGAGAGCATATGAGAGTTCCATTTTATCCACATCATTGCCAACACTTGGCAAGGTCAGTCATTTTTAATTTTGGCAATTTTAACAGATGTGCAGTGGTATCTCATTGTGGTTTGAATTTTCATTTCCTTAATGAAGAGTGATGTTAAGCATCTTTTCACATGATTTCTTGTCATCTGTATACCTTTTAGTGAAGTGTCTGATATTTTTCCATTTTTAAATTGGGTTGTTTCCTTATTGTTGAGTTTGGTAGGTTCTTTATTCTGGATACATGTCCTTTATCAGACCAGACAGTCTGCAAATATTTTATCCCACTTTATGACTTATCTTTTCATTCCTTTAATAGCATCTTTCAAAGAGTAGAAGTTTTAAATTTTGGAGAAGTCTGATTTATCAACTTTTTTCTTTTATGGTTTGATGTCATACCTAGGAAATCTTTGCCTAACCCAAGACTACAAAGGTTTTTCTCCTACCTAGGTCTATGATCTATTTTGAGTTAAGTTTTGCCTAAGTTGGAAGCCTTGAGTCATATACACAATTGTGAGAGTCTTGTTTTTTTTGGCATGGGAGTCCAGAGTTCCAGAAGGGCATCTTTCAAAATCACACGATGGTGCTCTTTAGGCTAGTGGAGGTGTCTTATGCACTTGAACTTTCCAAGGCACGTATCAAAGCATCAGGCACAGCACACCCGAGCTGCACAGGTGGCTCAGCAAACATGGGCACAGGACATAGACTGGATGTGTTGTTTTGGTTTCTCCCTACTCTGTTTCCTTTTCTCCTGAACATCCCTCCACCCCCTGTGAACAGTCATTCTCTGTTCTCTATTCCAGGCAGGAGATGGGAAGTATGAATGCAGAAATTTGGGCCCCTTAGGAAACAGAGGAACTCCTGGCATAAACCAAAGGATTAGGAAGAAACCTACCCTGTGGGCAGGACTGAGGCAGTGAAAATAAAGTGATAACCGAGGAGCTGTAGTGAGCCAAGGGGTGTCCTATGCCGTCGTCTCTCAGTGCTCAATCCCAGAGAAGGGATGGTGGGAGTCTGTCCAGGTGACAGGGCCTTAGACACCCAGCATTCCAGCCTGGAGTGACCCCACCCGGCAGACATGGCATAGATGGAGCAGACAGAGTCTTTGGGCCAGAACAGGTCTAATGAAGGGGCCCCAGAAGCAACCCATGGTGACTTGCATGGACTATACCCATGGCTCAGATGGGGTCCAGGTGATCTCAATGGGTACCAGTATGGACAGGGGTCAGTGAGGCACCTACTCACAACCTGACATTACATAGCCCCCTTGACAGCCCTTCTTCCTCCCAGTGGAGTGGGGGCTCTCACTGCAAACAGGGAAATAAAGCAAATACAGTGAGTTGGGTTTATTAGCCCATCCAAGCTCACTTGGAGTTGGATCAAGAGTGGCGCCCCTTGCATAAACGAAGGAACGCAAGCACAGGAACAGACTTCTTGAGTTTGTTTTCTCCTCCGATTCTTCCGACAGCTGGGGAGGCTGGTTCCTGCACGGAGCAGCCCTCCTTCTCCCCCGCGTCTCCACTTCACAGCACTAATAATGATCATAATGACACACCAGATTTACATAATACATGTCTCCAAAGGCACTCCATGAGGCCCTGGAGAAATTCATCTCCATGATTAAAATGCCTTTGCCAGGTGGGCCTGAAGCAGGAGTCACTGAACCCACTTGGCAGAGTTGGGGACCAGGGTACAGAATAGCGTAGTGCCTCCTTCAGGGTAACACAACCTCCCATCCTGATGCTGATAGCCTCAAATCTCAGCCTGCTGCCTACTGGGCAGACATGGGTGGCTGCGGACTCTGCAGTGGCCCTGGAATGGAGAATCTTGCTCATAAAGCTAAGAAGCCACAAAAGCCCCCCAGAACTGCACATATTGCAATAAAAATGTATATGGAGGCACTCTCCAACTTCAGGACCATGCTGAAGCACAGTGAAGAGCAGAGGACATGGGCAGGGAGGGAACTAGAGTCCAGAACCCAAAGTAAGAAACAGCCTTCACTCCTAAATCTTCCAAGGACTGGTTTGTTCTGTTAACCCCGTGAATACAATCTAAGAGTTCATTATATTCATAGTTCCCTGCTCAAGGGCTATAACTGAATCTGTTTCTAAATAATGTTTTCCATCCATCTTCTTGGACAGAAGTTGCAACGAGAAGAATCCATTTCTCTGCATCCTGCCTGCTGCGGAGATGGAAGGCCACAAAACCATAAACCATCCACTCGATATGATTAAGGGCAGTTTCTTTTCTGGCACAGAGCGCTCCTGATTATGGCATTACACTCTGGTGGGGGCTGAATTAAAGTGATTTGAGGAGGTTTACATCTCCCTGGAGAAGAAGAGAGTACTCATTTGCATTTATAAAGCATATTGAGAGTTCTGGCAGAAAGTTATGGTGGAAGCACAATTAAATATTTACCATCACTTCTGCTCTCAAACAGTGGCATGGGGACCAAACCAGCTGGAGGTGCATGTGTTGCTGTCAGATCGCATGCCTACAGGGGACATGACTCTGGGACCCATACCCACCACCAGCCTCTGCTCTCTGGGCGTGCGTGCTTACTGCCCAAGGGAGAAAAGCTGGGGAGGGCACATGGAGGGCAGAGAGGGCACTGGTGTAGGCAGATGGGGTCCAGGCCCCACTTCCATCACATAGTGACCATCTCTCTCCCCTCCCTCCTCATCTGCAGAACGGAGGAGGGCTCGTTAGAGCTCAGGGCCAAGAGTGGACTGCATGACACAAAGCACTGCAAAACGAATGCTTTTATTATTATAACTTAACCACTCCAAGTTCCAGTTTCTTAGCTATGAAAAGGATCTAAAGAGGGTATCTGTAAAATACCTCTAAGATTTCTATAAGAACTAATGATCATAGATATCTATGGATACCTCATCTACCTCCTTCCTTTAAAGACCCAGGAGTGACACAAGCAGAGAATATGGCAGCGAATCAGAGCAGTGGGTCCCCTGGAGGGACTCTTGGTCCAGTGGAGAGACAAGAAGCAAAGTCTCACTCAGCATTCTGTTCCAGCTGAGACCATGAGAAGAAAACCGAGAAACTTAAGGGAGTGGATGTGTGGGGAGTAAGTGGGTCCGTCCCCAAAGACACATGCCACTGTCTCTGGGCAGAGGCAACACTGGCCTCCTGGGCAGGGGTGGGCTGTGGTAGGGGTGAGGAATGGAGACACCCACCTGCCACCTGGGAGAGATGACAGAGTGATCAGGAGAAGCAGAGACAGGTCAATGCAGATGAATTGGGAACCTTCCCAAACCTAAGAGGGGGGTGAGGAAGACTGAGCCAGAGGGGAGGGGAGGCTGCAAGGGGAGACAGAAGGGGGTCTCTGGCAGGAGCCGGCCAGACTGGCAAGAACCCGAGAAGCCTGGGGCACATAAGCAGCCTGATAGAGAGACCCCATTTTCCCAGGGAACAATTTCCCTTCAGTGGTTCTGGTAGGGAAACCCTCAGGGTCCCCCCTCCAACCACGGGGGGCCACCACCTGAGGGTCAGGGTGGTGGGGGCAGGTCTGAGCCCCCTGCACAGAGGAAAAGGCAGCTGCCACCTGGCTCTGCAGACAGTTCCCCTTTCTGTCTGGATTGGCACCTTGGGATGTATTGACATTTGGGATGAATTAGATGCCCATCATGGTGAAAGAGAGCTAAATAAACCCTCTCCTTACAGTTCTGCCACTCTTTCTGGAGAGACATTAATCAGACATTCAGCTGAAAATATTTACAACGTCCTTCCATGGTGGTAACAATATACAACAACATACACAGATGGAATGGGGGCTTCCGGGCCTCCACTGAGCGGAGCCTCATGTGTATTTGATAAGGCAAATCCAAGGACCTTCCAAGCAGGGAAGAACCAGCACGGCCGTGCCGTCACTGCCCGGTGCAGCCTTCTGTGGCTCACGGAGCTCCCGAAACCCAGCAGCCACAGCCCAGAGTCACTCCACAAGTCCAGGTCCTCTCAGGTAAAGGCCAGGAGTTGGAGGTCAGCCCACTGTAGCCCCAGCCTCTCCCTCAGCCTTCACGAGTGGGATCACTGGAAGAAGGCTGAGATGCGTGGCATCAGGGGGTGATGGTACCCATTCAGCAAAGGTTGTCTGAGTCACTCCCACAGGCAGGTGGGCGCTGTGCAGGAACCAGAGACAGAGCAGAGGAAAACAGACACCCCGGCCCTCGAGGACTTTGCAGACAAGTGAGAAGACAGAAATTAATCAAATAACCACGCAGCTAAATCTGCAATTACGGCCTCGCTGAGTGGCAGGAAGGGGGAATCCCAGGGACAGTTGTGAACACTGAATAAAATGACAGGTGTGTGGAGCCTGGTGTGCAGCTGGCACTTCCTCCTTCCTTCCCCAGCCCCGGCTGATGGAGGCACAGTGACTAGCCCCTTCGCACACACACACACACAACTGTCCCAGGATTGAGTCCACATTAGCAGCAACGAGACATGTAGTGAGCAGTCTCCCCCACTCCCAAATCCAGAGAGTGCCAGTGCTCACAGTGCACTGGGCAGCTCTGACCATGGTGAGGTCTCAGGCTCTCCATGGGACCCCTATGTTGCCCTCCAGACCTGAACTCATCACAAGAACCTGAGCTTTCCTGGAGCTCACTCCTCCAGCCACCATCCCAGGCTCCTCGGTGCCTCCACTCATGGCCTTGCTCCGTCCATCACCGTGGCCTGCCAAAGATGCAGCCCAGGCTCACTGCAGGGGCCTCATGGGGATCTTTCTCCAGGTGTTCCCTGGGGATGTGTCCTGTCCTAATACATCCCATTTACTGGGCAAAGAACTCCTGATGATGCCCACAAGATTCCTCAGGTGTCTGCCACTCCTGCAAACCTCAGCCCCTGACACAGGGTCCCGAAACCAATAGCTCCTCAGCTCCAACTTCACACTTGCCCAGACTTCCTATTGCCAATTCAGTCCAGCCTCCCAGCAATCTCATCACCAACCTTCTGAACAGGCTTCAGATTGCCCCCCAGGACAGAGGAGTGAGAGCTGTTCCGGCTCTGGGTGTGGCAATGGCTCTGGCTGAGTGTGAACTGAGAAAGGCACCAGCTAGCCTCAGGGGCTCGTGTTCTGGCATAACTGGGCCCTGGGCCCAACACAGCTGGTGAAAAAGTGTTCCAAGCAAGCCTTTCACATCTCGTCCCACGTGTCCACCCAGGCAAAGGTTCTTCACATGTACCCCGCTCCACACTTTCCCACTGCCATTTCCTGGAGCCTTTGTGGAAACCTCAGGCGCATTTAGCTTTGATTCCTTGTTCTCCCCCATCCATCATCAGATCACTCACCATGCCACAGTGACTCCTGCATCTTCTTCACTGTGTGTTCCTTTCCAGTATCAGCAGCTATGAGTCTAGGGCATTAGCCCTGCACAGTGGGACCACAGCAACCACCTCCCAGTTGGTGTCTCAACAGAGGCTCCATCTGTAGCATTCTCCACACAGCTCCCCAGTTTAGCTCCTGCTGTCCATGTAACTAGTTCAAAGGCAATAGGGCTACACTCAGCAAAAGCTAATAGAATCTCGGTTCCTCTGATCACCCACTGATGTCACCCCCAAGACACTGGCCAAAGGAAAACAGAAGGCTCTATATCATGAAGATATTCATTACAGCATTAATTAGAACATGAGAACACTAGAACCAGCCTATCCAGAGGGGAAGGAAACGCAGAACGGCACACTCACATTCACACTCCTGAGTGTTACAGTGTCACAGCATCAGGATGTCAGCAACTAAACACAGAGCAGGACACAGAACTGTGTCTGCCCCACAGATGCAACTCAGGAAACAGCGCTTCAGTGGAGTAAAATAGCGGCATGAGTACAAAGAGCAGAAAGCCAAGTGCAAGAGCTCATAGGTCAGGGACACCAGCTTACTATCACTCACATTCTCCTTATTCCTATGCTGTTTTAGAAGACACACATTCAGAAACAGAAACTTAACCTACCTTCTAAAAACCCCTATTTCATCCCATCTCACTCCCCTACTTTATGATTCCAAAGTCTCTTCACTAATCCAAGATATGCCACAAACTTCTGGCCTCCATGAAGCTTCTGCTCCAAGCCCGGCTTTTCCAAATTGACCTTCAATTTCCCAAAGGAGACCCATTATCCCCCCCACCCCGAATTGTGCTAAGGCAGGGCTCCTGCCAGGAATGGCTTTTTCCTCTTCTCTATCTGAATTCTGTTCTGAATCCTTCTTGCCCAAGTGTGCTGTAAGTACTTTGAGAAGGCATAGCTGTGACTTACATCCCATAGACTTTAATCAGATGCCTTGTGTAGCAGAAATGCTCCATCAGTTCTGGAGACCTGGGTTCAAGTCCCAGCTCCAAGACTAACAAGCAAATCAACATCTGAACATCAAAATCTGATTTTCCAGAAAGAGGTATCTCTCCTGCATCTCTGAGCCAGTGAGACCAGGCCCAGAAAGATGCTCTGTATATTCTTAACAACACTCATTGGAATAATATTTATTTACTATTAGATGGCATCACCGACTCAATGGACATGAGTTTGGGTAAACTCCGGGAGTTGGTGATGGACAGGGAGGCCTGGCATGCTGCGGTATATGGGGTCGCAAAGAGTCAGACACGACTGAGCGACTGAACTGACTGTCTCTGCCAAGTGTAAAATGTAAGGTGAAGAGGAACTGTTATTACGTAAGTCTCCATTGACTGGTACGTAAGAGGGGCTGGTGAGGAAGAGAAGCAAGCCTGAGTAAATGGAATGAGCCAGTCCAGCCCATCTGCTGACTGACTGACTGACTGGATGAGTCGGAACAGGCACTTAAACCATAAATACAAACTGTGAAATTTGCTCTTTTAAAGAACACAGATTAGTGCAGTCCTCCCCACCACACCCTTCTCCTTCTGTTTCATTCATTTCTCAAGGTGCAATTAATTATCATAAATAGAAAGAAGCCACAGCTTAGATGGGTCAGAGCATAGAAGTGCGCCTCTACGATGTGGGAGGGGCTCTGGGTCTGGTCCTGGTTTCCAAGTGGCAGAACCGGTAAACAAGCCAGAGGCACAACTCTGATTTCCCTCCCTCCCAGAGCTCTACCAAGTGAGGCTCCCTGGGAAGCAGACCAGGGACCAGCAGGGAAGCAGACCATGGGGACCTGACATGGGCTGTTCAGCTGGGGAGCTGGAGAGGGCTAGGGACAAGCCTCAGAAGGGCTGCCTTCTCTGCCCAGCCCAGCCCAGACTTGGTACCTGGCTTGGGAGGGTCCCTCTCCTCTCTGGCCTCAGCAGGTCACTTCTGGCCCTCAGTCCCTAGAGTGGTCTGTAAGAAACATGGAAAGAAACCAAAAGGAATCTCTGGAGCTTGAACGGACCCTTCTGCCTCCTGAATCCCCAGGTCTAGCTTGGTCTTATGGTGACTTAGCAGTCCATACACCAGTACCTTGCAAATGCTTTTTACTAATAAAATATAAAAACTGATTTAGGAGATGTATTAGTTTCCTCCAGCTGCTATAACAAAAGCACACAATCTAGGTAGCTTCAAACAACAGAAATGCAATGTCTCACAGCCCCGGGGGCTAAAAGTCCAAAATCAGGGTGTCAGCAGGGCCATGCTCCCCCTGAAACCTGCAGGGGAGAATCCTTCCTGGCCTCTTCTAGTTTCTGGGGTCTTCCTGGCAATCTTTGGTGTTCTTTGCCTTGAAGTTGCATCATTCCAATAAAAAGCAGAGACATTACTTTACCAACAAAAGTCCTGTGGTTTTTCCAATAGTCATGTATGGATGTGAGAGTTGGACTATAAAGAAAGCTGAGCACCAAAGAATTGATGCTTTTGAACTGTGATGTTGGAGAAGACTCTTGAGAGTCCCTTGGACTGCAAGGAGATCCAACCAGTCCATCCTAAAGGAGATCAGTCCTGGGTGTTCATTGGAAAGACTGATGTTGAAGCCGAAACTCCAATACTTTGGCCACCTGATGGGAAGAGCTGACTCATTTGAAAAGACCCTGATGCTGGGAAAGCTTGAAGGCAGGAGAAGGGGATGACAGAGAATGAGATGGTTGGATGGCATCACCGACTCAGCGGACATGAGTTTGAGTAAACTCTGGGAGTTGGTGATAGACAGGGAGGCGTAGCATGCTGCGGTTCATGGGGTCACAGAGTCGGACACAACTGGGCGACTGAACTGAACTGATCTCTGCCTTCAGGGTCACGGGTGAACCCAAGTGCCTCTTTCTTCACATGGCCATCTTGTAAGATATCAGTCATATTGGGTTAGGGGTCCAACCTACTTTAGTATGACCTCATGGTAACGAATTATATCCACAATGACCCTTTCAAATAAGGTCATATCAAAAGGTACTGAGGTTAGGGCATCAACCTAGGCAATCATTTGGAGCCAAGGAAGTGTCACTAGACACTCATTGCACAAGTGCTTGACAAATCAGAGTTGGTCATCTGACAGCGAGCACTGTCATGCCCTGTGCTTGGTCCTGGGGTGGGCAGTGGAGTGTCTTAAGGGCCTAAGGTCTCAGCTAGGTCCTAAGGCCCACTCTGAAGGATGAGCTTTGGTCCCCCAACCCCAGCCTGCCCTGGCAGTCTTGATTGAAAAGCCTCGGCCCTCCAGCTACCCTCTAATTTCTCCTCAGCCCTCCTTGTCCAACCACCAAAGGACCCTGTCGCAGCCTCCTTCAACCATGTACACCGTGCACGGGGCATCTGGGATGGGGCCACAGTCTCAGCATGAGTGTACCAAATGCCTTTCCTGCAGGCTGCCCGCTTAGACACACTGGACCCTGTGTGGTCTCACCCGGGCCTAAAGGGAAGGCTGACGATGTAGCCCGAATAGCCAAGCGGCTCCCCTGACTCCACGTACACTCTGAGGCCCAGGGAACATGAACACGCCAGGCCTCCCCTGGGTCCCATGTTATTCTCCATGCCCTGGTGCTGGTGCAAAGCTGGTGAAGCTGGCGTGTAGGGATATCAGCCACAGCTTTACAGCCACATCCCAAACCCAGAGACCCCAATACTGCCCTCTTCACACATGCCTCCCCATCCCAAGGTGGGGCATGGGCTCTGCAGCCAGAGGGCAGCAGCCTCCAGCAGCCAGGCCCGCTGGGCTGGACACGGGGACATTCTGAGTTAACTAACAACAAATGTCTGTATAAGGGCCCTTATCAGGTATGGGGACCCACAGTGGCCTATGGAGTTGGGGGGTTGGGGGGAGAGGGTTATGGACTCATGCACACACATGCCCCACAGCCTGTCTTGTTCATGAGTGTGACTCCAGCAGCCTCTGCTATGGAAAACACAGGTCCTCTTGGTCCAGCGTGTCATGGCTTCATTCTTCAAGACTATGGCTGAAGAATCACTGGTTTGAGAACAATGGTGCTGGGCAGTGGTCTTCTCTCTCATCAACAGTCTCATGTGCCACCAGGGAGGGTCCCCTCTTGCGAGGCCACCAAGAACTGAAGGCAAGAGTCTCTCCTCACATCCAGAGAAGCTTGGGAAGAGGTCAACAAGCAGCTCAAACATGACTGAGCGACTTTCACTTTCACCCTTTGAGTTTTCCCAAGGGCCAAGGTCAGGGACAGCACTTCAGAACAAAGGCAGAGCACCTGCACGCCTGTGCTGTTACCTACTCATCATCCTGATGGATCAGGACCACCGGGTCCACCTTTCACAGTGAAAGGATTTCAACAGTGTTCTTGCCCAAGTGGAGGTGGAGGCTCCGTGGCGGGCCCGCCCTTGGGAGACTGTTCCCTTGTGAGGCCCTGCCTGTCCCCTCCCCAAGCCCCTACACTTATTCTGCATGGCATGCCACCCCCAGCTGGCTCCTCGATGCAGGAGGGGATTTGGAATTCAAGGACTGGTGGCTGCTCTCCAACAAAAGAGAAGCCCTGAGCAAGTGAGACTGTACACAGGCACAAGGAAAAGGGGAGACTGAAAGTCTTCATTTTAGGCACAAAATGCCAAACAGCCCCTCTGTCTTCCGCCTGATCCCTTATCTACATTCTTTTCCTTTTATCTCAGCTCCCTTTCCCATTCTGATGTCTATATTTCCTGATCCTTCAAGCTGGTCAGACATCATCTTAAATCCACGTGCACCTCTCCTACGTCTGAAAATACCCCATAGCCAGAGAACTGAGAAGAAAAGTGGGTCTCACTCATCCTGGCTGGGGATCTCTGACCCTCCGCAGCATCAAACATCTGTAGGCAGAACCCAAACCAGCCAGATGGTGTCAGTGGGCACAGGCAAAGTAGACCTTGGAGGCTCCTCTCTGCCCGGGCATGATGGGCAGCAGCTCCAGGCACACCCAGGCCATCAGGCACTGGGGGGCCTGTAGCCAGACCTGCAGCAGAGCTCCCGCCCAAGCCCTCGCCTCCTCCTGACCCAGCTTCCCACCCCAGCACCAACACGGGCGCCTTCCAGCAGCAAGGAGAGAAAGGAGAACCACATAGGAGTGTTGTGGTCCAGGGACATCCTTTATCTCTCTGCTCCTACACACTGATGGTGCCGGCCTGGCCAGGAGCCCACTGCTCAGTGCCTCACCTATTTGCATTTTTGTGAGGAGAGTCAAAGACCCATTAAAATGGAGAAGCCTGGCATTTTGCAGTCTCCCAGCACTGTGAATTCTAAGGGAGATTAGATCCGTTTGCCCTGGCCATTTTGACAGCCCAGTGAGTTGGCGCCAATGGCACACAGGTAAGAATCATGCATAATAAGCCGGCTGCCTCTGCTCCTCATCCACAGGAGGACAGAGGGCTTCTCACTTGCTGGGGGATGCGGGCACCTGGGGGCATCAATCACCCTGGAGAAGAGAGGGGAGGAGAGGCCACACGCCCATGCAAAATGACTCTCTGCAGCCCTAATGAAGGCCGGCGATGGATGGTGGCCTGGGCTCGTTAATCAGAGGGAACATGCTGCCGTCTGCCTCTCCTTCCAGCCCTCCTGTGCCTGCATCCTGGATTGATCTGTGGCACAGTAACTTTCAGATGTCACTGCCCCCTGCCAGCGGCACCAGGGGGAGGGCTCTAGTAAGGGCTTGGGGGATGTGCCAGAGAAAGAAGGAATGGGAGCTGGCAGGCAGGCCCTGGCCTTCTCCTGGACATATCCTGGACCAGCCTGGGGCTGATGACTCCTGAGGGGCCACCAGAGCTGACACACCCCCTTGGGGCCTCTTCACAGAGTGCCTCCCACCAGATACACAGACATCCTCTTCCAGGCGTCTGTATCCTTGGCATGGCCATGGAGGGGTGCTACCCCACGGCACCACTCTCCTGGCCTCCAGCCTTCATGCCCAGTCCACCCTCCTCTCTCCAGAGAGCCAGACTCCATCCAGAAAAATGCCCAGAGTGGTCAGTTAGCCACTCTACTGTTGTCCACCCCAGGAGTGTGGGCAAAGAGGGTCCAGGCTCTCATCACATGCTGACGGCAGGGCCAGGCTACTCTGCAGGTCTGCCGTCTTCTGGTCTGCTCCCTCTGACAAATTGATGTGGAATTGGCCACCCTTCTGCTCATCTCACTTTAGTTGCTTGTTACATGGAAACAACCGCATAAAATGTCTCCTCTGCAGCTAAGGGTGCTGTCTTAAGGCCTGGGTGTGTGTGGGAGGGCATCTGGGTTGTGATGTGGCATTTGTCCAGTCCCCAAAGCCTGATGGCTCTCAGAGGGTGACAGTTCCTGCCCTGGAAGGTTTCAGGCCCCAGATTGCCTCCTGCCCTCCCTTTCTGGAGCAGAAGGCAGCTCAGGCATTCCTGGCCAGAGGAGGTGGGGAGCAGGACTTCGGCTACCAGGCCTGCCAGCCCCCAGCTGGAGCAAGACAGCAGGACGCCTCTAAGGCTAACAAGGGAGCCTCAAATTCTCTGGAGATATTTCTGTACAAAGGCATTCACTGTGGGGAGGACACTAATGGTGTCGAGACTGTTTGGGGTCTCAGGAAATGCTGGGTGCCAGGGGCCAGTCAAGTCTACTGATTGGAAAGCACAAATATAATAGAAGCATTCCTGGAGTGCTCCTCGGCTGTCTTGGTGATGATAGAGGGTTCTTAGGAGCAGGACTGACAGGCAGGGCAGGACAGGCTCCCTGACAAGGAGAGGCACAATGGCAAAAGGTCAATTCCCAATGCCAGGAGGCATCATGGAGTTACAAGGGCAGCACCAGAGGGGCTGTGGGCATCACCCCAGTGACCACCACACCCACTCAGCTAGAAGAGGTCAGAATTACAATCTCACAGACCAGAGGGAGCCATTCCCCTAGCAGGCTCCTCCCTGGGTCTGCTACTGGTGCTCCTACCACCACCTCACAGATGACGGTGGCTGTGCGGTTCAGGAGGGCAGGTTCAGAGCCCAGGACAGACAGACCATCACAAGCATTCAAAATCCATCCAACAGATCAGGGGAAATGATGAAAGGCAGAGAGTGACTGAGGCTGCCCTGAGAGTGCAAGGAGAGAGGTGCGGTAGAATGCGGGCTTCAATCACCAGGGGGGGTTCCTGCAGGAAGCATGATGGGGCCACCACCTTGCAGCCTGCAGCCTGTGAACCTGGGGCCTGATTCATAGAGCAGGGCTGGCACATGGGTGAGGCACAGAAGGTCCACAAAGGAAACTGACATCACTCACAGAACCTATAGGACATGGGTCAGGGACTCGCCTGAGAAGGAGCCCAGAATGCAGGCCCTACAGATCTGGGGTACCAGTGGCAGGTGGGCTACACCCTCAGGGTGGGAGGAGAGCATGGCTGGGTGGTCAGACAGGCTTCCACAGAGGGTGTTAGGGACTGTGGCCAAGCCTCAGAGAAATGGACACATGTGGTGGGGTGGAGGGTCGGTGTGATGAGGACAGACTCACTCTCAGAGGCTCTTGCCTGAGAGGAAGCAGAAGCACAACCCCTGTCTCCTCACCGAGGGCCATGGAGTCCCCTGGAAATCGCCTCCTCCTCCTCAGGGACAGAAGGTTACAGGGAAGGCTGTTCGTGGACTTGGCCTTGCACTCTCCCTGATGGCATGAGGCAGAAGTATTGTGACTCTCCACTGTGGTTTTTTGGACAAAAGAACAGACTGAAAAATCAAGTCTGCATTTCTCCTCCTTTTGAACTGAAAAAAGATTAAGTTCAGTGACACAGGATCTGGAGCTCTGTTCTTTGTCCTCCAGCCTGCATCTGATGACCAGTCCAGACTTCACCTGCCCACTCCACTTCCTGCCTACCCAAAGGCAATCGGAGACTAGGCCCAAATCTGGGGGCCACTCTCAATTCAGAACCTCTCAAAGTGGGTTTCCCTGATGGCTCAGATGGTAAAGAATCTGCCTGCAATGCAGGAGACCCAAGTTCAACCCCTGGGTCAGGACGATCCCCTGCAGAAGGGAATGGCTACACATTCCAGTATTCTTGCCTGGAGAATTCCATGGACAGAGGAGCCTGGCACGCTAGAGTCCATGTGGTCACAAAGAGTTAGACATGACTGAGCAACTAACACACACACAAACACACACATGTTATAAAAAGCTCCAGAGATTTGCTGCACTCCTCCTCCCCAGCTTCAGGCTCTGATCCAGCACTCTCACCAGTTGGTCACTCAATCTTTTTGCTTGCATACCACCCAAGATGAGGCACTCACTACCTGCCCAGCTGGGCCATTTTCTCATCAGAAGTCTGCCTCCTGGGATTTCCTTTCTTCAACACTTGCTGTGCCCTAAAAGCATCCCCACAGCACCAATTGCTCCCCTTTCTCCATGGCAGCTCTTCCGAGTTTTCTCTCTCCCAGCCCCACGCTCTTGGCTCCATCAGCTCTCCTTCCAGCCCCCACCACCTCTGACAGATCTGAACATCACATGAGAGGGAAGGGGGCTATCACCACCCTGCTGGGCATATCCTACTTCTCTCTTCATCTCCCTGTAGATCCCCTTACCAAGCATGGGGATGTAGGTCCCCGTCCTCCCCCACCAAGCATGCCAATCAAGGCTCCTCGGAGCTCTGAATCCATTGCCAGTGCCCCTTTCGAGTCTCTTCTTCCTGGCCCTCACCTCCCGCCTCCTGTTCCCTCTGCCCACTCCCTTTTTGTGCTGTTGTTGCTGCTTAATAGGGTGTTTCTGGGATGAACAGTGTTTTCAGCTCCAGCTGGGAATACATCCGGCCTTTCCCAGCCCCGCCCCTGTCCTCATGGAGCTGGTGAAGGTCTAAGGAGAGCTGGGCCCAGACAATGGGCCAGCAGACTCACTTGAGAACTCACAAAAGCCCCATTTCCCTCCATGTAGCAGAGTGACAGGCACAGAGAACAAACTCCTGCCTGAATGCCGCCCACGTGGGATTCTGTAGGGGCTTGGGGCCCCTGAGCAGAGAGGCTGGAGCTCTTGGGCTCTGGCCCCAAGAGAGAGCCAACATGAAGGGTTGGAATTCACAGAGCTGCAAATTCCCAAGGGCTTGGCATAGTCCCCACCTCATGCGGCTACTGGGAGCACCAGCACCTCCAACCCTGACACCCTGGGGCTCTGGGTGCACATATAGAAGGGCCCATATCCTGTGTTTAGATTCTAAGAGATGAGGGCATGTGAAAAGGAAGACAGGATATGAAGCTCCCGGCACTCCAGGCTTCCTGAGGGTGGGCAATGTGCCTGGAGAGGCAGACATGGAACACTGGCCCCTACGCATCTGCCGTGAGGACAGGTGAATGGATCAGTGACTGAATCTGTGAAGGGATGAGACCCTAGTGGGGGTGTCAGCTCCGGCCTCCAGCATCTCAGGGGAGGAAGCTTACCTGGAACACACTGGTCCCTAACTCTGCACCAGAAGACCCTAACCTTAAGGGCAGCAACATGTAAATCCTGGCACGTGGGAAGGAAGAGCACAGGTGAGGCAGATTTGCACATGGACGACTACTCCTTGCCTCCCATGTACACTGGACTGGTGAAATGTGGACCGATTCCAAGACTTCTGTTAATTTTTAAGTTGAGTAATGCAACCAAGGATACATTCTTTATTGTAAAATGTCCATTCTCTTTGCCTTCTCTTGATATCCATCACCAGTACTACTGGCTGGCTTTCATGGGAAAGAGGCAGAAGCCACCTTCTCCCTACTTCATAAGACTCACTCTAATGGACAAGACATAACATAACATAACATAACATAACGATGATAAACGGCAGATAGCAAGCATGTGTCTGTTTGGCAGGTCCACTGGTGTTGTGATTCAAATTCACATCTCAGCAAAATGACCTGGAACTTCACTCTACAATAGTCACAACTCAGTGTTAACTTTGGGAATGGCTAGAGACAACGAGCTGTGTTTTCTTTATGCTTCGCTAAGATCCATGGGCTTGCCTCCCCAAACTTTAGAGAAATGATGCCCAGCGTTATTTACCAGCAGAGGAAAACCCACGCCTACCTCCTTCAGAGGCCCCTTACCTTGTCATCCATTCTGTAGCTAGGAAAGCACTGGAGTTGAAGTCACAGGACATGGGTTCTAACCCAGGCTGTGTACGTAAGACCAGTGTGGTCTGGGCAACCCACAAATTCTGAGCCCCATATTTCTCACAGGGAACATGGGTGCAAATACCTGTTTCTCAAGGAAATAGGAAGATCAAATGAAATGTGATTTGTAGAGGGTCTATTTTTGTATCTAATCTATAATAATCACTCATTGATATTACCTATTATTATTTTTAAACAGTTGGATAAAAATTATTTATGCTTTTTATGAAGGATATAAGTCAAGACTTTTTTTTTTTTTTTCGGCATGAGGATGGCTGGTTGGTTACTTTAGCACCATTTGTGGAAGATACTATGTTTTGTTCTATTGTATTGCTTTCACTCCTTACTTACAAATCCTAAAAGATGATGCTGTTAAAGTGATGCATTAAAAAATAAGAGATGGGAATACCAGACTACCTTACCTGCCTCCTGAGAAACCTGTACGCAGGTCAAGAAGCAATGGAACCAGACATGGAACAACTGACTGGTTCAAAATTGGGAAAGGAGTATGTCAAGACTGTATATTGTCACCCTGCTTACTCAACTTATATGCAGAGTACATCATGAGAAATGTTGGACTGGATGAAGTTCAAGGTGGAATCAAGATTGCCGGGAGAAATATTAATAACCTCAGATATGCAGATGGCACCACCCTAATGGTAGAAAGTGAAGAGGAACTAAAAGAGCCTCTTGATGAAGGTAAAAGAGGAAAGTGAAAAAGCTGGCTTAAAACTCAACATTCAAAGAACAAAGATCATGGCATCTGGTCCCATCACTCCATGGCAAATAGATGAGGAAACAGTGGAAACAGTAACAGACTTTATTTTCTTAGGCTCCAAAATCACTGAAGATGGTGACTGCAGTTGTGAAATTAAAAGACGCTTGCTCCTTGGAAGGAAATCTATGACAAACCTAGACAGCATATTAAAAAGCAGAGCCATCACTTTACTCACAAAGGTCCATCTAGTCAAAGCTATGGTTTTTCCAACAGTCATGTACAGATGTGTGAGTTGGACCATAAAGAAGGCTGAGCACTGAAGAATTGATGCGTCAGACTGTGGTGCTGGTGAAGACTCTTGAAAGTCCTTTAGACAGAAAGGAGATCCAACCAGTCTATCTTAAAGGAAATCAACACTGAATATTCATTGGAAGGATTGATGCTGATGCTGAAGCTCCAATACTTTGGCCACCTGATGCAGAGCTGACTCATTGGAAAAGACCCCTATGCTGGGAAAGATTGAAGGCAGGATGAGAAGGGGACAGCAGAGGATGAGATAGTTGAGGTTGCAAAGAATCGGACACGACTGAGCAACTGAACAACAAAATTATTTTCACTCTTTATCAAAGATCAACTGACCAGCGTTACATGGGTCTACTTCTAGGCTCTCTATTCTTTTTGTAAATATCACACTATCTTGATTACTGTAGCTTCACAGTAAGTCTTGAAATTAGGTAGAGTCAATCCTCCAATTTTGTTCTCCTTCAATACTGTGTTGGCTATTCTGAGTATTTTGCCTCTCCCTATAAACTTTAGAATCAGTTTCTCAATATCCACAAAATCTTTGCTGAGATTTTGATTGCAATTACATTGACTCTGTGATCAAGTTGTGAAGAACGGACATCTCGGAAATATAGTCTTCCTATCCATGAACATGGAATATCTCTCCATTTATTTAGTTCTTTAGTCCTTCCTTGAACTGATTCATCAGTTTTATAGTTTTCCTTCTACAGATATTATACGTGTATTGTTGGATTTATAACTAACTACTGCATTTTGGGGAGTGCCAATGTATGCATTTTATTAATTGTCCTTGGCTAGCCTTTATTGTTGTTGTTCAGTCACTCAGTTGTGTCCGACTCTTTGCAACCTCAACTATCTCATCCTCTGCTGTCTGCAGCACACCAAGCTTCCCTGTCTTTCACCATCTCAAACTCATGTCCATTGAGTCAGTGATGCCATCCAACTGTCTCATCCTCTGTTGTCCCCTTCTCCTCCTGCCTTCGATCTTTCCCAGCATCAGGGTTTTTCCTAATGAGTCAGCTCTTTGCATCAAGTGGCCAAAGTATTGGAGCTTCAGCTCCAGCGTCAGTCCTTCCAATGAATATTCAGGATTGATTTCCTTTAGGATGGACTGGTTTGATCTCCTCGCAGTCCAAGGGACTCTCAAGAGTCTTCTCCAATACCACGTAGAGTCTATATAAAAGTTTTCACAGATATCATCACATTTCAATTACAAGAGAAGCATTAGACCTACACAAACTCTCTGCGCCCCAGCTTGAGATCTTACTACACAAACCGGACATAATATCATCAGCCAAATGAGTCTTGGCTTGCATTCTCCTAGACCTATACAGATAATATACATCTTTGTTAGGAGAAGCACAGCTCAAGGAGCAGTCTTCCAGCCCAGCCCAGGGGTACACCCTCCCAGTTGGCCTTAGTTTATCACTGGCCCTCTGCAGTGGGGCTGCTAGGATATGCACTGCATAGCCTACACTGGCAGCTGGCAAACTTCCTATAAAAGTCCAGATAGTAACTATTTTTGGCTTCGTGGGCTACAAGGTCTCTGTTATAGCTGATCAACTTTGCCTGAAAATAGGCTACAGGCTATTGTTTGCCCACTCCTTGTCTCGACAGGCAAGGGCTCTGGAGTGGACAAATGTGCTGACAACACTTGTTCAGCGATAGTTAAATTTTTCTTGTAATTTTCATCAACAAATTCATTATTTAGCATATAATAATAACATATCCTTCCAGCCATTGGTATACCTACAAACTTCCACATTCAGAACACCAGAAAGACACCAGCTGGGGCCCTGGGAATGTTTGTGAATGAAAACAAAACAAATAAGCTTTATATTCACGGATAATTTTAGCAAAGTGTACCTGTGGAAGATAACTGGCCCAATTCTGGCTTGTGATGCTGTCCTCTTGGGCTAACTGGTTTCTACCAGATTTGGGAAGGTATTTGAGTCCTTCCTGGGCTTCCCAGGTAGCACCAGTGGTAAAGAATTCATCTGCCAATTCAGGAGACATGAGAGACGCAGGTTCGATCCCTGGGTCAGGAAGATCCCCTGGAGGAGGGCATGGCAACCCACTCCAGTATTCCTGCCTGGAGAATCCCATGGACAAAGAAGCCTGGTGGACTACATCCATAGGGTCATAAAGAGTCAGATATGACTGAAGTGACTTAGCACACAGGCACATTGAGTCCTTCCTAGAAGATCTGAAGGAAAACTGGAGAAACATGGGCAGCATAAGCCTTATTCACCATTAATGAATTTGCAGAGGAATGTGTAAAATTAGTGTGTTTGTCGGTGGGAGTCTGTGGACCTGGCACATAATGAAAATCTGTCATCCCAGGAGCACTCTTAAGGGCCCTGAGCTCAGGGAAGAGTCTCCCCTGGTCTGACGGGGCCACAATCAGAGGAATGATGAAGGAGGGGGAGAAAATGCAGCACAGGTCAACCAGGTGGCGGATGTAGAAAAGCCAGCTGGTGGTCAAAAGGGACATCAGAAGGGAAGACAACAGCAAGATGCTCTTTCAAAAGAGGCCAAGATCTGCCTGCCCAGGAATGACGGAAGGGTGGCAGGGCTCCAAGGCCTTGAGGGCAGCTTGGGGGAAATGGACACAGTAAGGCCCCGGTCACCACCCAGCAGAAATATCACTGAGGCCAGGTTTGGTCAGACCTTACAAACAAAGGAGTACTGGGATCATCAGGGTCACTTCTCAGAGCCTCCAGCATAAGACACAGCTGTAACTAGCACTGTGATGGCAGTTTCCCAGGGCTACCTCCAAACTCCTCCCACAGTGAAGGGAAACTGGGGCATCCACAAAGATCAGATAACAGCCAGCTCGATGCTCAGGCCGAGGCTGTGCCCTCTCCACACCTGGCTCGTGTTATTGTGAATGGCTGTAATGCATGATGGCAGGGGCTCCTGGGTGAGAAGGCTGGACCCCCAACCACACCTCCAGTGCAGAGGAGCAAGGGTCAGCACAGTGCATTGAGCTGTGTTCCCCAAAAGATACATCCAAGTCCTATTCCACAGTACCTGTGAATGGGACCCTACTTCCTGATGTAATTAAGGATCTTGAGCTGAGATCATTCTGAATTTAGGGTGGGCTTTAAATCCAGTGGCTTGTGTTCTTAGAAAAGAAAGAGGCCTGACACACAGAGATACACGTGAGGACAGATGCAGACCCTGAATTTCTGCAGCTGTAACTAAGGAACACCAAGGATCAGCGCCGACAGAAGCTGGGAGAGTCTTGAATCAGCTTCTCCCTCAGAACCTCCAGAAGGAAGTACCCCGCAGACACCGTAGTTTTGGACTTCTGGTCTCCAGAACAGTGAGAGAATAAATTTCTATTGTTTTAAGTCCCCTCAGTTTTTGGTTTTGTGTGTTTGCTCTTTTTTCCTTCTGTTGCTTGTTTTTCCTTTCACAGCAGTTCCTTTATTGTTGTGGTTCAGTTGCTTGGTCGTGTTCAACTCTCTGCAACACCACGGACTGTAGCACACCAGGGTTACTGTCCCTCACTATCTCCCGGAGTTTGCTCAAATTCATGTCTGTTGAGTCGGTGATGCCATCCAACTATCTCATCCTCTGTCACCCTTTTCTCCTCTTGCCTTCAATCTTCCCTAGCATCAGTGTCTTTTCCAATGAGTCAGCTCTTCGAATCAGGTGGCCAAAGTATTGGAGTTTCAGTGTCAGCATCAGTCCTTCCAAAGAATATTCACAGTTGATTCCCTTTAGGATTGACTGGCTTGATCGCTTTGGTGTCCAAAGGACTCTCAACAGTCTTCTCCAGCCCCACAGTCTGAAAGCATCAATTCTTCGGTGCTCAGCCTTCCTTATGGTCCAACTCTCACATCCATACATGACTACTGGAAAAACCATAGCATTGACTAGACGGACCTTTGTGGGCAAAGTAATGTCTCTGCTTTTTAATATACTATCTAGGTCACTCACAGCTTTTCTTCCAAGGAGTAAGCGTCTTTTAATTTCACAACTTCAGTCACCATCTTCAGTGATTTCGGAGCCTAAGAAAATAAAGTGAGTCACTGTTTTCACTTTTCCCCCATCTATTTACCATGAAGTGATGCCACGATCTTTGTTTTTTGAATGTTGAATTTTAAGCCAGCTTTGTCACTCTCCTTTTTGACCTTCATCAAGAGGCTCTTAGTTAGTTCCTCTTGGCTTTCTGCCATAGGGCGGTATTATCTGCATATTGAGGTTATTGGTATTTCTCCCCGCAATCTTGATTCCAGCTTGAACTTCATCAAGCTCGGCATTTCACATGATGTACTCTGCATATAAGTTGAATAAGCAGGGTGACAATATACAGCCTTGACAAACTCCTTTCCCAATTTGGAACCAGTCTGTTGTTCCATGTCCAGTTCTAACTGTTGCTTCTTGACCTGCGTACAGGTTTCTCAGGAGGCAGGTAAGGTGGTTTGGTATTCTCATCCCTTTAAGAATTTTCCACAGTTTGGGGTGTGTGTGTGTGTGTGTGTGTGTGTGTGTGTGTGTGTGTGTGTGCTGGGACAGTGGAGGAAACGTGGTAGAGGGTCAAGAGTCTGTTGGGTTCTGGGCAGGAGAAAAGAGCCCTGGGTGGTCAGGAAAGCTTCCTGCAAGAGGCAGATGATAGGCAGCTCGGTTTATGCAAAGGATTTGGATGGGAAGAGACATGAGAGGATGGAGGGTTTGGAGCCGTTTCTCAAAGGGTCATGTTTGGAACTGGGGAAAGAGAATACATGTTCCAGGAGGAACCAGGTAGTGTGGTCAAATCAGGGAGGTTAGTGAAGCAGCCAGCATTGTTACTGCAAGACTCTTCAGAGCAAGGGTGAAGGGGCGAGCTGAGAAGGGGGCCCCAGGGACAAAAACAATCTTCAAAGCTGCCCCTGGACAAGCACTCTGGCCACCTAGGTGAGGGACAGTAAATGGATCTGTGAGTGTAGCCATGTCAGGGCCAGGCTGGTGTTGTCTGGCCAGATCACCCTCTCCATCCTTGGCCTCCCTCCCACATCACTCAGGAGCTAGGCATGATGCTGGAGGTGAGGGGAGCCCAGGTCTGGGGTGGAGACATCTCTAATAAGACCCCAGGGTAGCAAAGGACCCCTCCCAAACGAACACAAGCAACTCCATCTTTTCTAGTCAGGAAGAAAACTTCCAAATTAGGAAAGAAGGCAAGATAACAGGCACAGACTGTGTTTATCTTCATTTTATATCCTTTACGATGAGTTTAATGACAATGTCTCACTTAGGCACAACTACCATCCCCCTGAAGAGCACACTGATCCTGATTTGGTTCATTCACAGCTCACTCCTGGGTGGAATCCTTGCCCCAGCTCCCCAAACTGTGCTCAATTCAAGAAGGGGCAGCAGGAAGTGGAGAGGGAGGGAAGTAGCCCCTGCCTGGGGCAGCCCCCTCACTACCCCTGAGCCCACCCCAACCCAGTTTGCCACTCATCCCCCAGGGAGTGCACAGCTCAGTGTGGCCCCCAGGCCATTCTAACTGGTCCTGTAAACCCACCCACCACATGCTTTGCATCCTCTTTGTATCCACCTATGAGCAACCTAGATAGCATATTAAAAAGCAGAGATACTACTTTGACAACAAAGATCCATCTAATCATAGCTTTGTTTTTTCCAGTAGTCATGTACGGATGTGAGAGTTGGACTATAAAGAAAGCTGAGCGCCAAAGAATTGATGCTTTTGAACTGTGGTGTTGGAGAAGACTCTTGAGAGTCCCTTGGACTACAAGGAGGTCCAACCAGTCCATCCTAAAGGAAATCAGTCCTGAATATTCATTGGAAGGACTGATGCTAAAGCTGAAACTCCAATACTTTGGCCACCTGATGAGAAGAACTGATCCATTGGAAAAGACCCTGATTCTGGGAAAGATTGAAGGCAGAAGGAGAAGGGGACGACAGAGGATGAGATGGTTGGATGGCATCACTGACTCAATGGACGTAAGTTTGAGTAAGCTCTGGGAATTGGTGATGGACAGGGAAGCCTGGCATGCTGCAGTCCATGGGGTCGAAAAGAGTTGGACATGACTGAGTGACTGAACTGAACTGAACTGAAGCATCTTTACCCAGCAGCAATCTCTATAGCCAGGCTGAAAGAAAGTGAAAGTGTTAATCACTCAGTCATGTCTGACTCTTTGTGAGCCCTACCAGGCTCCTCTGTCCATGGAATTCTCCAGGCAAGAATACTAGAGTGGGTTGCCATTCCCTTCTTCAGGGGATCGAACCCAGATCTCTGGCACTGAAGGCAGATTCTTTACCACTGAGCCAACTGGGAAGCATCTGAGCTGATGGATGAAGCTTGTGTGCTTCCCAAAGCAGAACTTTACCCTCCTACCTATGTCTGCAGTGGCTAGGCGGTCAGGAATACGCAGGGTGACAGAGGAATGTTAGATGTCATGGAGGGTGGAGGGTGACTGGAAGACCATGTGGGAGGTGAAGTGGGGCGCTGCCTGTGGTGGGCACAACCACTCTGGGAAGCCCACAGATGGTGCAAACGTGCAGATGCAAAGTGTTAGCTTGCAGGAGAGGCTCGTGGGCCCCCTCCATCCACTGCTGCAAAGAGGAGGCTGATCCCTGGTGTCTTCTCAACCTCCTCCATCTCAACTTACCAGAGAATCTGAAAGGCTTCCCTCCCAAGGGAGGCACCTTTCTGTAGCTAGCTGAGAGCAAGGCAGACCCTTCTGAAGGACCAGCCCACACATCCACCATCCAGCCACCACCACCCACCTTCACATGGCCTGAGGGACTGCCTGGTGATCAAAATACATAGCTGCTCCTCCCCACCCCTACTACCCTTGCAGATTTGGCTGCTGTGGAGATCATTTGTCTCTCAAAGTATAGCTCTGTGACAGGCGATCCAGTACCTGCCACCAGGTACAAAGCCTCCCACCCCCAAAGTACCAGGTTAAAACAGAGAGGAGCCATACAGAGGCTCAGCTGACCAAAACAAGCAACTTTTTGTCAAAAATAAATATCCTTCAGGCTAGCAAAGCTTGAATAACTTACACAAACACTATATTTAGATACTTCAAGGCAATTTTTCAAGTCTGTGTTCCCTAAGTCACATCCAATGTCGTCCGTGACTACCTCACAATGGTGATCAGCCACAAAATTCATTTCCTGCCTCCCACGCTTGGAACCCGCAGATGCTAGCTTCAGTTTGTACCCTCAAATCTCTCTGCCACAGCCCCTCTATCTAGAGGGACTTCTCCAACCATAAACTCCCCTCCCGTCTCCTGCAAAGAGAGTCTGAAACAACCTCTAGCAAGTGTAAAGGCCTGACAACCTGGACTCTCCTCCAGACAATTTCTGCGGGGATGTTACCCCACAAAGCTCACGCACTTCCTGAAGCCACCCCCCTTCCCACCCCTCCCCATCCCTGCAGCTGCCTTCTTGCACAAACTGCCTCAATAAGATGAAAAGGACTGTGTCCCTCAAACAGAAGAGAATATTTTGAACAGAGAATTAACAGCAAATTAAATTGGTTTCATTGTACTCATTCATGCACAAAATGAGTGTGGGTGTTAAACAGAGAAAAACCAAACAGGCGATGCATCGCAATAATCAGGGGGCAGAATCCTGCTGAAGAGGCGATGAAAGAAGGGAGGAGACCAGACAGGCAGAAGGGCTCCTGACCAGTCCGGAGCTGGGCTGTCCCTCTTCCCATGCTAGGATGCTTCCTCTCCAAGGCAGAGCTGGGAGGATTGTGAGGCTCCTTCCAGCTGCAGCCGGTCCATCACAGGTGGACACAGCCTCCTGAAAATGGCCCCACTGACTGCCCCTCCTTGGAGAACTGTGCTGGCTCTCCGAGCAGGAACACTGCCTCTGCACTCAATCCAAAATGGTCCAGCAGCAACCAATTAGGGCCCTGGTTCTCCCATCCTTTTCTCCTCAGGCAAGTCTGGCCGCGCTGGGGTGGAGGTGGAACTGCTCAGCACAGGAGTAATGGGCAAGCCCATCGGTCTCCTGGGGATTCTTCAGGACCCAGGGTGAGCAGCAACACAATGATAACTAGCTTCAGAACATGGAACAATTTTAAACAACCCCACAAATCTCTTTTCTGTCAACTCTACCTGGTTAGGCTATCATCTGATTTTCCCATCTCTGGTGGGTGCCCGGGCCCCTCCCTTTACAGAGACCTCATCTGCCCACTCCCTAGAAATAAACCTGGTAAAAGTGCACGCTGCCTGGGCTGGGTGGGAGGGCAGTGCCCAGGAGCGGGCAAGTGTGGGATCCTGGCCTCCAGCCCCCAGGACCTTCTGAGAAGGGGATTCTCAGAAAGGGCAGCCATGGTCCCAGGCAAATTCACTTTTAATCACAAGGGATGCTGCTAAACGTGTCAATATTCACTTGCATGCTGATGCACACCAGGCCCTGGGGCAAGCTGCAGTTTCTCTCTGGCCAGACTGCTGTAGAGGCCAGAGTCGGGTACAAGAAGCCCCCACCCTTTCCCCTCCCCTCCCAGTGCCAATAGGACCCACCTCAACAGCCAGACCCATGAGCTGCAGGGGTACCTGGGATTCAGGACCCCAGACTGTAGCCCTGAACCAGCTGCTCAGTGCCTCACCTGCCTTAACCACTCCCACAAGGCATGTTGTTACCCCACCTTGGCACAGAGTAGCCCAGAACTCAGGTGGAATATCCGTACTTCTATTCTTTTTTAATACATAAAAGAAGATGAAAGAAAAAGTTAAGTTTTAGTCATATGGACTATACAGACAGACCCTGATGCCTGGTCATGGCCAGGGTCCCATGGCGGGTGCAGCTTCTGAGGTGTCGTGGGAGCCCCAGGCACCCTAACTCTGTTCATTTTCAGGGTGATGTACTGGCAAAGAGCACTTAGAGCGTATGTGATCTGATTTAGACCAAATCAACCCCAACAAAGGTGGAATAAGTGACTTTAAAAGATTCCTGCAAAGAATACACAAGTTGAACCCTTCTAACATCATAAGTGACGTAAGTCCATGAGCCTAAGGGTGCTGACGCTCGCCCCATCCCTAGTAAGAACTCTTCATCAGCCACACCAAGAACTAAAAGCTATGACAGTCTAATCGGATCTGACAAGAAATTGGCCAAAAACATCAAATAATCAGGAAGACTATTTGAAATATGGATATGCATCTACTACCATGAATGATGAACCTCTCCCAGACTGTATATTTTGCCTTGCTGTACCAGTTAATGAGATTAAGAAGCCATTTTAATCATAGCAAGTTAGTTTAAAATATTGCTTATTTCATCTTTATCTGATTTTTAATAATTTTTATTTTATTGCATATATTAAAAATGCACAAAATATATTAGTATAGTAGCACACGTGTTCACTAAATACATGAATATACAAGTACTGGGGTGGGGGCTTGGTCTGGGATCTTGGAAGTTTGGAGACTACTCCTCCCCCGTCTCTGAGGGTGGCACCACCCTCCTGCCAGACTCAACCCCAAACCCTGACCTCCTCCTGGATCTCTGGCTCCCCTATATCTCCCGCATTGTCTATCATCTCATCTCCGTGCTTATTCTCTGAATATTTCCCAATTAGTCCCCACTGCTATCACCCCACCCAGGGGCCAACCCCTTCTCTTTTGGACAACACCATCAGCCTACTACAACTGCCATCTCACACCTTTTCTTGCACCTCCCAATTTCATTCTCCATCTTGCAAGATAAGTCAGGCTTCCTAAAATGCAAATCTGATCATATCACTCTGACCCCTGAAGCTTTCGATCGGTTCCCATGGATCTCAGTTGGAAATGTCCAAGCTCCCTTCCCTCCTCCTCCACATTGTCATCATCAACATCATGATAACCAATAGCACCGACTGATTCCTTTCTACTTGCCAGGCGCTGGTGCTAAAGGTTTTTCATCCACTGTCTCTTTTAATCTCCACTCTACAGATTAAGCTTAAAGGGGCTGAGAGACCACCCAAGTTCCCACAGCTCTGCTCTGCCTCTGCTTCCGGCCCAGTCCTCTTTTACCATGGTGTTGACCTTGCCACTCACATCCCAGCCTCTCAGAGCTGCTCATTTCTAACATGTCCTCTCTGACGCCCAAGCCTCAACTCATGATCCCCTCCCTTCCCTCTCCCTTCCCTGGGTGGCTCTTCTGACCCAGCTGGCTTTAGCTCAGATGCTGCAATCAATGACATGTCCTCCCCAGGGAGGCCGCAGCCACCAACAGCTGCCAAACCAGCCCTGAAAAGCCTGTGCAGAAACCAAATTAAACCCAAGCCTGTCCAGACCAATAGGTTTGACTCTCAGTTTACAGAATGTCCAGGGGACCAAGCGACATGCCAAGCGACACCATGGGGGTTTGATCAGCAAAATCCAGTCTCTGCAGAACTCTATAGGACATGTAATCTGGTTCATTCAACAAATAATTCATGGGAAAATGAAAAGGATTAGAAGAGACCTGAGAGATGAGTCAACCAGACATAATGTGTGGATCTTGTTTAGATCCTGATTTGAATAAACCAACTATAAAAATGTTTATGAGACACACAGGTACTCTGAACACTGACTGGCCATTCAGTTAACACTAAGGAACCAGGGCTGATTTTTTTTAGGAGTGATAATGGTGTTATGGCTATGCTACAGAATGAACACATACACATATTTATATAAAAACGTAAATTATATTTGTATTAAAATTATGATAAATAAGATGAAAAGATGAAAGCTTTTTAAAAAGCAGATTGTCTTCCAAGCCTACACTGATGAATGAGGTACTTGTATGAACTTTCAAAGAATTCTGGAAATTGCCCATCAGACTAGTCATCATACTTTCAAGGAACGATTTCATTAAGTCATTACAGTCCTTCTTCCCCATGTCACTACAGTCACGAGCTTTGTGAGGGTGAAAAAGTGTCTTTTGGTTAGTGTTGGGCAGACACATCCCCCCAACACCTATACACACTGGCAAGTACCTCCACCTACACACAAACACATCTGCTCTCACATGCCTGCCCAAGTCTGCCCCCACCTCCCAGGCCCTATGAGCCCAGGCCCTTCCCCTAGAGGCTCCAGGACATCCTGGTGGCCCCCAGTCCAGGTCACATCAGGGTGTACTTGAAATGTCCTGATTTCTCAGGTTCCCCTCCAAACACCCCTGCTTCCTATAACCTGCCACACACACACCCCAGCCAAAGCCTTCTTCCTTAACTGCCACTTTCACCTTGACTCTTATGGCTCAAAATTCGTCTTAGGGTATTTTTTTTTTTCCAATTCTATGCATTTTTAGATTTTTACTTTTTTCGTATTTATTTATTATTATTATTATCTTTTACTTTACAATATTGTAATGGTTTTTGCCATACATTCATGTGAATCAGCCATGGGTGTTCCCCATCCTGAACCCCCCTCCCACCTCCCTCCCCATCCCATCCCTCTGGGTCATCCCAGTGCACCAGCCCTGAGCACCCTGTCTCATGCATCAAAACTGGACTGGTGATCTGTTTCACATATGATAATATACATGTTTCAATGTTCTTCTCTCAAATCATCCCACCCTCACCGTCTCCCAGAGTCCAAGAGACTGCTCTATACATCTGTGTCTCTTTTGCTGTCTCTCATATAGGGTCATCATCACCATCTTTCTAAATTCCATATATATGTGTTAGTATACTATATTGGTGTTTTTCTTTCTGACTTACTTCACTCTGTATAATAGGCTTAGGGTATTATCTTCACTCTACTTTAAAAAATGAGCAGCCAGGAAGCACATACTCTATGCGAGACCAACTGGCAGATCTAAAGATGTAAGAGGTATGATGCCTGCTCCCAAAGGCCTCAGCTTCTCAGCCCGGATGAGTTCAGTTATGTCCACCGCATCTGAGCACCTGCTTCACATTATACCTGCATCACCTCACATGATTCTCACAGCAGCTTATGCAACAGGCTCTATTATCACATGTCTACAGAAAGAGAAAGTGAGGCTCAAAGAAGATGAAACCTCATAATATACTGCACCCAAAATCTTATCCCAACCCAGGTCCTGTCTTACTGCCATGGCCATTCACCTTGATGGTTTTATCAGCTTAGACACCAACCATCTCCACAACCCATCCAGCCTATGTCCCGCCACTCCTGCCACTCCTGCCCTGGGGGCACCAAGCTCTGGGTCCAGTAGTCTCCCCACCACCTCACAAACTCACCAGGCATGGTTGTGAGTCCTGCCATTGTCCAGCTGTGCCCCTCCGTAGAAAGTCCTTCCCCTCAATAAGCTCAAAGTCTAGTGTGTGTTTTAGATGGTCAAAAAATGGGGATGAGATCAATTTTAGCATGTGATAAACACTATCCTTGGAAAGGTATTTATTCTGTCTGACAGAAGAGGGGCTTAAGCTGAGGCTTAGCACATGAGCAGGAGTGTGCTAGTCCAAGAAGTGTGGAAGGACACTCTCAGCAAAGAGAAGAGCAAGGGAAAGGGCACTGAAACATGCAAGAGTGAAGTGCTTTGGGGGAAGGGGGAGGTCAGCAAGCTGCCTAGTGCAGAATCTCAGATAGATGGACAAGAGTGAAAGATTGCCAGGCCAACCTCAGAAGCAGTCTTGCTCTCTGCCTAGAACATCCAGCAAAAATGTTCCATAAAAAGACTCTGGAAAAGAATATGTGAGTGTGTATATGTAACTGAATCACCTTGCTGTGCATCTGAAACTAACACAACATTGTAAATCAACTATACTTCAATTAAAACAAAAAAGAGTTCCATAGTCTCTGGGCCCCCATGGCTGAGGATGGTGATAAAAATGATGCTGCTGACACTCATGTACCAGGGATCCACAGTGACGCATCCCTCCCTACTAACTCCTGGGAAGTGTCCTGGATGCACCCCAGGTGATGTCAAGCACCCGTGGCCCACCTCTGTCCTCCACTCCACTGACCAGCACCCTGGGGATTAAGAAAACCTCTGCCCTGTACAGTGGCCCCTCCGTCCCACTCCCTTGGGGGACCAGCACAAATCAGAATTCTGTGCATTGCTAGACCTGAGCTCCCAGCCTGTGTGCAGCATACCCAGCACTGCACGGATTCATTCCAGCCAGGAAAGGAATCATCAAGGTGCTCCCAGGCCTGGAGGCAGCGCTCCCGAGGGTCGGAACCCCCTCCAGGGCTTCTCAGTTGGGAAACAAAATGGCACATGCAAGGGAGCGGGCATTTCCAGTCCCGAGCAGCAGTTGTTTCCTCAACAAGCAAGCAGACCCCGCACAGACCCCGCTCTCCTCCACAGATGGGCGCCTGGAAAACACAGAGTCGCTTCCAGACTACAGATTGTGCCGAAGCCCTGTATCACCTGCTACATGCAGACTCCACCGTCACTTGTCTGGAGTCTCCTGGGAGATGGAACATCAGGGCTGGCCTGCCACCAAGTACAGAGAGAAGTCAGATCAGTGCCATGAAGTGAGGCTGACGGCTAGATGCTGGGGTCAGAGGGAAGGAGGGACCTGTGGAGACGGGCCTGCGAATCCCACCCTCCCAGCTTCTCCCCCAGCCCTGCCATCAGCACTCCTGCCACATGATCAAGTCATTTTTTTCCATCTGAAAACGGGGCTGTTAGTGAAGCCCATTTACAGGATGACACTTGGAGTTGTGAGATGACAACTATGAAAATGTAACTGAGAGGAGCTGGACATGCCGTCATCCCCTCTCCCCTTGCCCACAACACACAGCCAGAGATCCAGGATGCTCATCCACCAGGTCACCGTCTTCCTCACCCTAGCCCCACGCGATGCCAGCTGGCACACAAGATAACATCAATTTGCCTACTTGGGACTAAATCAGCAAAGCCTCAAGCCAGGAATCCCTGAGGGATGTTTAATGGTGACATACATGAGTGTCACAGCCTCAGGCCACAGTCCCCAAGTGGTTTGGGTTCTATGAGAAGAGAAGCTGCCAGTGGAAGGGGCTCTAAAACCTCTTCCTTCCTCATGGCATTGAGAGCCAGCTCCTGGAGTAGAAAGAGGTTTCAGCTTGGGCTGTGGCCAGGGGTGCGGGTGGTGGTGATGAGCAACACACACAGTTGTGCTGGGCCCAACCCAGCACCGGGCTGTCACAGCCGACTGTTCATCCATCGCCTCTCTGGCGTGTCAGTCAACCAGTGCAATGGAAGGACAAGGGCTGGAAATTTGAGAGCTGGTGGTCAGGGGAGGCCGCCCAGAGGATGTCCCTCTGAGTTCTGGATGAGTTGCAGCCCCGAAGAGACCAGCGGGGAAGGCATTCCAGGCAAAGGAAACAGACAGTGCCCAGGCCTGGCAGCCCTGTGAACAAAAACCATTCGGGGCACACTGCTTTGCGGGCCTGCACTCCCAGGGTGGCCATGCTCTCCCGCGGGGCTGCTGCTGCTCCGACCCTCCTCCCTTTCTTTGCCCCTGGACTAAGTCCCAGGGGTTCAGAGAGTGACTGAGATTGGGGCACTTTCCCTTCAAGATGCTGTGCTCACCACTCCCCAGACCAAAGAGAGATGGGAGTCTTCCAGGCTCCTAAGGATCAGGAACAAAACTGATCACGAAGAAAACTCTTCTTTAGGAATAAATCTGATGAGGGGACTGGGTGTGCCCTGGGTCTGTCAATTCCAAGCTAGTTGTGAGAAAGGATCAGGGAGAACCTCTTCCCTCACTCTTTCAGGGAAGTTCTCTGGGGTACAGTCTCCCAGCCAAGAACTGGAGCCTGCCTCCTGCCACCCTGGGTGGCCTCAGGACCCCACTCGCACAGCCCGGATGTGTCCCAGGTGATGGCACAGGTATCACATGAGGAGGGTGACATTCACCAGAGAGAACCTCCCACCAAGGCTGAGCCTTCCCCACCCTCCCTGTCATTGAATCAAGGAAGTGGGGGCTCTGGTGGGGCCTGCATTCAGATCACCACCTCTGTCAACACCAAACCCATGGGGCTTTCTACTTCTAACAAGTCTGCCTTAGTGGAGTTGCCCTCTGAGCCTGACACCCAGTGGAACTGCTCTCAATGAGCAAAGCAATGAGGGCAGAGGGTATGGGGTAGAGGAGGTTGACTCCACAGAGATCTGCAGTAGGGACCAGGCTGCATGGGCTGTGATGGAAGGAAGCCAGCAAGTCAACTGGCAAGAAGATGACTGGTGGCATGCCAGTGGAGACTGTAATAATGGCTGCCAGCATCACCATGACCATCATAACAGCCACCACCACAACATCAACTGTTACTGGGCACTTGCAATGTGTCAGGTATGGTCCTGGCACCTATGTTGATCCTCACTGACTCTGAGGGAGGCTCTACAATTGTCTCCCTTTACTGACAGGACAACTCACATCCAGTGGACCAGGTTATGGGAGGGAAAGCGGAAGAGAAGTGGCTGAAAAAGCTCAGCATCTGGCAGATGCTAACCAAACCCAGACGAAGCATCTCTGAGATGACTTCTGTGGGGGACAGGCGGGCACAGAGCACCTGCTGAGGTCTGGGTGCTCTGCATGGCATTTCAGTGCTTCTTCCCTGGCCTCAACACACCACATACCTGACCTGGTGAGCCACTCAGATGCTGCTCTTTCCACATCTCCCCAGTGGTCCCAGAAAGATCCCAGAAAGCCTACAACTCCCTGTTACTGGCTACATGGAACACAGGAGTCGAAGAGAAGATTCCAGTTCCTTGTTTCTTCCCAACCCGCCCCCCGCCCCATTTTTAAGCCCTGCATGCCCATCCTGAAGATGATTGGCAAAGGCTGCAGAATTTGGGACTTCCTTGGTGGCGCAGTGGATAAGAATCTGCTTGCCAATGCAAGGGACATAGGTTTGATCACTGGTCTGGGAATATTCCATATGCCACGGGGCAGCTAAGCTCGTGTGCTGCAACTACTGAGCCTGGGCTCTAAGGCCCTCGAGCTGCAACTACCAAGCCCTCGTGCCAGTACTACTGAAGCCTAGAGCCTGTGCTCCGTAATGAGAAGCCACCACAGTGAGAAGCCTGTGCACCACAATGAAGAGTAGACCATGCTCGTTGCAACTAGAGAAAGCTCCTGTAAAACAACCAAGACCCAGTGTAGCCAAAAATTAATTAATTAAAAAAAAAAACACTGCAGAATTTGGGGTCAAAAAGAAAGGTAGAGGGTGACTTTATGGAGGGACCTATGCACCTTTCATCCGGGGTCTGAACTGTACCCACGTCCCCAGGCCAGCCCATTTGCTCACAGTGCAAAAGATAAACGTGGTGTGCTTTCCTATTATTACACACCTTCTCCAGTAGTTTAAATCAAAAGAAACTTCAGCTGCCCTCTTAACATTCGGTGGCTTTTGCTCTTAAAGCTTACAAACAGCGAGTTCACTTTTGCTTACAAGAGTACTAGAAAGATATTTGAGCATGTACAATAGGAAATGGGCATGTTTTCAGATTCCATATCTGCACACAAAAGGTCCTGGCACCACAGCTTTCTTTTCAGCTTCTTCCAAGCCTAGAAAATTTCCACTTCAAAGCTGCGACTTTCTTATTTCCTTTGTGGAAAAAATGCATTGGTAACAGTCAGAGATGAGTCGCTCCAAGCTCAGCCTCTGCCACACATGATCACAGTTTCCACTCACCAACATGCCCCTTCTGCGCTGGGCACCACAGCCATGCCTGTGTCCACTCAGACCCTGATTCTCTGTCACTGGGCAAAACGTTTAATTCACCAGCCACCCAGCGGGCCATCAAATGCAGAGTGAGAAGACAAGATAGAAATGGTTTTGATCTCTGTGGATGTCAATTCCTGGGGGGCAAGGTTGGCAGGAAAAAGCAAGGTTGCCCCACAGGGCCACAGGGAAGGAGCAGGGCAAACAGAGGGCTTTAGAGCTTTCCCAAGACAGACTCCTATTTTGCAATAATTTCTTTTAAATGATACCTTTTAAGCTGCAAATCTCCAGAAGAAAGGAGAATGCTTATTAAAGCAGAAGATCTGGCCACACATTAAAGAGTGGAAAGCCTGTTTCTGTGCCCAAGGCTGGAGGCTGTCATCCCTTCAGATGCTGAAGATTTACTGAACTCCAACAAGAAAGAGAGGCCCTTGCATAACAGTTCCTCATTTCCAGAGACAAAGAGAAAATGAAAAAACAAGAGAGAAAAACACCAGTTAGGGGAATAAAACCATCAGAAGGGGACGTCTTCCAGGAACAAAGCACTTGGCTTGTCAACCTACCTCTGCAGATGGGAGGTGACCAGAAGAGAAGGCCGAGGAAGAGCCCTTTCTATGAATGACAGTGAAAGTGAAGGTCACTCAGTCATGTCCGACTCTTTGCGACCCCATGGAGGAATTCTCTAGGCCAGAATACTGGAGTGGGTAGACTTTCCCTTCTCCAGGGGATCTTCCCAATCCAAAGATTCTTTTTTTTTTTTAATTAGTTTATTTTCTATTTTTTAACTTTACAATATTATATTTGTTTTGCCATACATTGACATGAATCCACCATGGGTGTACATGTTTTCCCCTTCCAGAACCCCCTTCCACCTCCCTCCCCATCCCATCCCTCCGGGTCATCCCGGTGCACCAGCCCCGAGCACCCTGTATCATGCGTCGAACCTGGACTGGCGATTCGTTTCACATATGATAATTTACATGCTTCAATACCATTCTCCCATATCATCCCGCCCTCGCCCTCTCCCATAGAGTCCATAATACTGTTCTATTTATCTGTGTCTCGCATACAGGGTTATCTTTACCAATTGACTAAATACCATATATATGTGTTAGTATACTATATTGGTGTTTTTCTTTCTGGCTTACTTCACTCTGTATAATAGGCTCCAGTTTCATCCACCTCATTAGAACTGATTTGAATGTATTCTTTTTAATGGCTGAGTAATATTCCATTGTGTATATGTACCACAGCTTCCTTATCCATTCATCTGCTGATGGGCATCTAGGCTGCTTCCATGTTCTCAACCCAGAGATTCTTTACCAGCTGAGCCACAAGGGAAGTCCCTTCTATGAATGGTGTATCCTCAAATGCTGAATGAAGGAGTGAGTCTCCAGGAGTCCAAGGCAGAAAGTCTGGGGACAGAGGCTGGCTGGTCTGCCACCAGAGCCCTTGTTCCAAACAGGACTCTTCATCATCCTTCCAGAACCTTATTTCATTTGCCAGAACCCAGTGAAATAGCCAAACCAAAAATACTGGGCTTCAGAAACAGTGCAGACAGTAAAAAGTACAATACAGAAAAACAGACTCTCAGCGAGGAAATGCTGTCTTTCCTGGAGGCTGGCAGTGGCTTACACAACCTCCTGAAAGGCTTCTAAGCTGAGAAGCTTTAGTCTTTGCATTCCTGCTTCAAAAAGTTCAAACTGTATTAACAGAAGGGTCCTCAGATGAGTAAACTGAGACAGGGAGCCCAGCCTCAAGACAGCACATTGAGTCAGGTCCTCCCGAAGCTGAGAACCCGCTGCCAGTCCACCCCTCCCTCCACCAACCACATGATGCTCAACTCGGAAGTGGTGACAAGGGGTGCCCTAGGCAGGGACACCTCGGGATGACATCACCAACCAGTTCAATGTATACAGAGTAAGACTCACGTGCATGGGCTAAGGGAGTCCCACATGGGAGGAAGCTTAGCCCCTCCTCCCTGAGGCTCTGGCTTTCAGAGGAGAGAAACCAGCATGGGTTCAACTCAAAAGTAAACAGGAATAAAGGAGGGTGGGAAGCAAATACAGGAGAAAATGTACATTCCAATGCCAACATCTCCCAACAGCAGAGGGAAGAAAAATGCTGTCGTTCTTGGTATTCCTTCCTCCCCTCCTTCTCTCCTCCTCTCCCTCCCTCCTTCTTTCCTTCCTTCCTTCCTTCCATCCTTTCTTCCTCAGTTCAGCCCACAGGTTCTTAGGGAGCAGTGCTCAGTCTGCAGCTAAAGCCCAGAATATAACAGGCAGGAGCCCAACCCCCGGGGAGCCTGTGGTCTGGAGACAACAGACATCCCACAAGGAGTGGACCAAATACTTACATCATGACCTCTGCACTAAGTGATACGTGGAGGAAGATGCCAGTGGGTTGATAGGTAAGGGGAGCTTGCTCAACACAGGGGCCTGGGGGATGTGAACGTTTCCTGGAAGCAGCAGCTTTGGGACTGAGACAGAGGGATGGGCAGAGGGACCTGCTGAGGAGGCAGGGCTGCTGCCTGATAGGAAGCAGCAGGGAGAGCCAGGCTGGTCCAGGGCCAGCACTTCTGAGCAAGTCAAAGGCTCCCGTGGGCATCTGCAACTGTGTTGTGTGTGGCAGGGGCGGGGGAGTGTGCAGTTGGACTTGAGTGAGTGGGGAGGAGACAGGGCAGACAGGGCTTCCTGGGGCACATTAAGATGTTCTTTGTTTGAATTTATGGTTTGTTTGCTTGTTTTTCTACTGTATTCTCAGTGTTGGGGGATACTGCTGAAGTGTGTTTGAGGCCAAGCAGCCCATGAATGGATTCTTTCACTCCTCCTTTCAGTTGCCACAGTTTAGGTTTACACTCTTTATGTGTATTCTGGATGCAAACCACAAAGGTGTTACAGGCCTACACTTGCTAATGACACAACTAATTAGGTCTGTAATCAGGACAATCTCTAGGCTCTTGAGACCACTGGCACCCAGAACCACATAATGGGGAGGGTAGACAAGTCCAGGGACATCTCTTCCTATATTCTCGCAATTTAATTGGGTCTCAGATGGATGACTTGAGATTTTTCACTATATTTGGCCAGAGAAAGATGCAGAGGGCTGATAAGCGCATGTGAGCACGTGCCTTTGTGCAGGCTGCAGGCATCCTGTTTGCAAGGGGCTTGACCCAGGCTACACAAGGGTGGTGAGCTAGCCGGGATGCAGCAAAGCAATCCATTTATTATAATTCTGCTGAGAAGAGGCCCAGTAAATCAAAGAGACAACCTGACTGCAAACAAATTACACACCAACAGATAGGAAGGAGGGAGAGAGGGAGGGCAGAGGAGAGCAGTAGCCAATTGGGAAAAGTGAGGAAAAAAGGTGGGGGGGAGGGAAAGCCAGGGAATAGGGACCTACAGGGATGCCTGGAGTCTGAAAGACATAAAAAATGGAGCCTAATTTGTCCATCTGGAAGAAAACGAAAAAGAAAAGCATCCACCAAGAGAGATCCCATTTGCTGGTTACCCCCAACTTACAAACCCTTGACTTAAAAAAACAATTGCCCTTTGTTCTCCCAAGGGGTCACCTAGGGAGTGATTGATGGGCAGTTACTTTCTCTGGAACAAGGGCACTGAGTTCTCTTTTCTCATGCAAATAGAAGGGGCCTCTTTTTAAAATAGAGTTAACCTGTTCCTGGTACCCCTGCTGCAAGCACAAAGCCCAGCCTAAGTATCCCCCAGAAGCCACTGCCCTTCGGAGATGAAGACACTCTTGCTGGGCCAAGGTTAGAAAGGATAGGCTTCTGGGGAGGGACCTTCGCCCACATTCCTGAAACCAGAATGTGACAAGTGGGGAGCAGCTGTGGCTGGGAATACCACCCCAAACTCCTGGGAGGGACATGAAGCAGTAAATGGGCTTCAAAGCCAGGAAGAAATGTTAGTTTGACTACCACTTAAAACATCTTTTTTTCTGGGAAAATAAACTCCTAGATCCACGTCTCCTTTACAAATTCAACTCTGAAAAAAGAACCTGCTTGGAAAGCTGTGAAGTGCTTCCACTGAAGCAGTAAACAGAGCAGAGAAGAGGCTGGGAAATCTGCTTAGACAATGAATTATATCTCGTTCTCCAAAATGCACTTCTATGGGAAAAAACCCAACTAGAGAGAGAAAAGTATGAGCTATTATAGGAGGCTGTGGTCCATGGTTATTTCCAGGGAATCTGACAGGCCCCTCCTATCTGAGGGGCCATCCTTCTCTGTGACAAGATCATGAAGGAGACCATCTCTAGAAGGCTGAAGGTCTGTGGATATTTGGGGACCAGATAATCATGAGAACTAACTGGCTCTCAGTATAAATGTTGAGGCTCTAAGGGGGACTCTAATACCCAAATCCCACAGGGTAGGTGCTTCACTACCACCCAGGCAAGCTTTTGAAATCAATCTTTCTTATGAATATCTGTGCATAAGTCTTGAATAACTAGCCAAAAATCCAGTAACACCGTGAAGGACCCCAAGTTGGGTTGACTGCAAAGCAAGAATGATTCAATAACATAATTTAACCAGATTTCTCAGGGGACAGGTAAGGTGGGCTGGTATTCCCATCTCTTTAAGAATTTTCCAGTTTGTTGTGATCCACACAGTCTGAGGCTTTCACATAGTCAATGAAGCAGATGTTTTTCTGGAATTCTCTTGCTTTTTCTATGATCCAACAGATGTTGGCAATTTGATCTCTGGTTCTCCTGCCTTTTCTAAACCCAGCTTGTACATCTGGAAGTTTTCGGTTCATGAACTGTTGAAGCACTGTGGACAGTGCCTGCAGTCACGAAATTAAAAGACCCTTGCTCCTTGGAAGAAAAGCTATGACAAACCTAGACAGCATATTAAAAAGCAGAGACATAACTTTGCTGACAAAGGTCCGTGTAGTCAAAGTTATGGTTTTTACAGCATTCATGTACAGAATGTGAGAGTTGGACCATAAAGAAGGCTGAGTGCTGAAGAATTGATGCTTTCAAACTGCGGTGCTGGAGAAGACTCTTCAGAGTCCCTTGGATAGAAAGGAGATCAAACCAGTCCTAAAGGAAATCAACCCTGAATACTCATTGGAAGGACTGGTGCTGAAGCTGAAGCTCCAACACTTTGACCACCTGATTCGAAGAGCCAACTCATTTGAAAAGACCCCTATGCTGGGAAAGATTGAGGTCATAAGGAGAAGGAGACAACAGAGGATGAGATGGTTAGATGGCATCACCAACTCAATAGACATGAGTTTCAGCAAACTCAAAGAGATAGTGAAGGACAGGGAAGCCTGGTGTGCTGCAGTCTGTGGGGTCTCAGAGTCGGACACAACTGAGTGATTGATCAACAAACAACAAAAACCAGATTACTAGATCCAAACATTGTCTAAGCATCTCAATAGACACTTAAGAAGCAATAAATAAAACAACAGTCATTCTTAATTTTTTGAAAACTCAAAATAATAATCAAGATAGATGGCTGTATTTCTGCCACAATGATACATGCTTTTCTCAACACAGAATGCTTAATGGAAAAACAGATTTTTCCCCATCAAAACTGGAAACAAGGCAAAATGTCTAGATTTATCATATTGAGCAGTGTTGTGGGGCAGTGGGCAAAACAATTTGCACAGGAAATCAGGTATATAAATTGGAAAGGAAGAGACAAACACAGTCAACGTTGGTAGGTAACATGATTGCATGCAAACCCAAGACAGCCAACTTGCAACCTACTCTAAATGGCAAAAAGACAGGTTATAAAAGTAATATCTGGAAAGCAATTTTAAAAAATTTACTACTGCCCAACTGGAAAACAATGGAAGAGAAAATTCTCATTTATAATAGTACAAAAATGACAAAATACCTGGAAATGTAGTTAGTATGAAAAAAAGATAAGTCCATATTCTTGGATAAGAATTCTAAACATCACAAAATGTTAATTATTCATGAATTAACCTATAAATTTAATTCAATGAAGCTGTTTATTTATATGTTCATTCGCAAGTAGTTGAGCTAATTCTAAAGTTTTTTTTTAATAGCAAAACAAACAAGTATACTCACTTCAAAGAGCAGTCTGACTCTATCTAAGGTGCCTGATCATGAGTATATCTGATGAACAACTACTTCATTCCTAGGTATAGATCCAAAAGACCCATAGGAAATTCTTGGAAATGCACAAGAATGTCAGTAGAAGTACTGTTTATAATGGTAGAAAATTGTATACAAGCTCAATGCACGACAACAGAAAAATGAACAAATTGTGGTATTTTCATACAACAAAATACCGCCCAGCTGTGGCAATAATGGACTAGAGCAAGTTGTCTCAACTTGGAAGAATCTCTCAAATATAATGTTGAGTTGGGGGAAAAGGAGCAAGATTCAGAAGGACACAAAGTATAGTACTATTTATATAAACTTCAGAAACATCTAGGTTACTGTTAGGCTTCCCTGGTGGCTCGGTAGTAAAGAATTCACCCTGCTAATACAGGAGATGAGGGTTTGATCCCTGATCCAGGAAGATACTCTGGAGAAGGGAATGGCAACCCACTCCAATATTCTTGCCTGGGCAATCCCACGGGGAGAGAGCCTCGTGGCTTACATTCCATGGGCTCGCAAAAGAGTCAGACGTGACTTAGCAACTAAAAAACAACAAGGTTACTAGGCCCACATACATAGGCATTAAAAGTGAATAAAATTCATAGAAACAAAATCCACCAAATTCAGTGGCAAGGAGGAGCCACCCTAGTGGGTGCCCTCAGGGCACACGAGAGGTGACTCCTTCCCCACCAGCCCTCCCCTGGCACTGCCAGCAAGAAGAGCCGAGTTCCCAGTCTCCTCCCAGGTGAGCTCACTGTTTGGAAAGGAGCACCACTCCCAAGCTGTGTGACTTGGTCTCTCTCATGCTGCCCACACAACCATCCCGTAGATTCAGTTCTGTTTCCAGTCAAGCCACCATCTCCCATTTGCTGGCAGAGCAGCGTCTCCTAAGAGACTCCAGAGGCACCTGCTTGTGACAGGACACACCCTGCCCTGAACAAGCGTTTCTGGATTCAAGACCAGGCAATACTGCTCCATCTCCTTCACCAGGAGTCCGACGGTCTGCCAAGTTGGCAACATCTAGGTCCAACGGTCTGCCAAGTTGGCAACATCTAGGTCTGCTCACTTGACTTTGCTGTGTCCAAGGCTTCCCAAACTTTCTAAGCCACAAAACCCTCCTTTCTCACAATATCAATTATGTCCCACAAAATTCCCTGAAAGAATGTAAGGAAGTTTGGTCAGGGTGTCCTAGAGGTATAGAACTGGAGAAGACAATCTGCCCGTTGCTGGCTAGTTAACTGTCCTCAAATCTGGGACTGCTTATCAGATTATAAATACAAATAGATGATTAATGGCATATTTATTTTTCTGAAGGAATCACAAGAAACTGTTATCAGTGATAATCAATGGGTAAAGACATAGGGGTATAGATTGGGGAAAGAAGCTATCACTTTCATTCTGTACTTTCTCCGCTGTTTGTATTTTCTAACAGATTTTACATGGTACTACTTCTTTTTGGCTGCACTGGGTCTTCTCAGTTGCTGCTCAGGCTTTCTCTAGTTGGAGTGAGAGAGAGTTACTCTTTGTTGTGGCATGAAGGCTTCTCATTGTGGTGGCTTCTTTTGCTACAGAGCACAGGCTCTAGGAGTGTGGGCTTCAGTAGTTGTGGTGATGGGCTTAGTTGCGCCACAGCATGTGGAATCTTCCTGGACCAGGGATCAAACCCATGTCTCCTGCATTGGCAGGCAGATTCTTATCTACTGTACCACCAGGGAAGTCCAGTACTACTTGTTTTAAATGCCAGTTCACTGATGCTCTGTTCATTATTCTTCAATCATTTATCCCTCATCTTGGATTAGGTCTTCAAGTTAACTCGTCTTTCCTGCAGTGCCTCATCATCCTTCAATTCTATCCAGTGTATTTCTCATCTCAGATGTTCATCTCTAGATGTTTAACCTGGACCTTTTTTTTTTTTTAACATCTCGTTTGTCTCTCCTTATCATGCTCATACATTCCTCTACCTTCTCACAAAGCAGGGATGACTCTGCACCATTAGAATCCAAACTTTTTCTTCAATTACTTGAGGGAATTCCAAACAAAGCCATCCTTTCAGACCTGCAGCCTGAGAATCATTGCATCCACTCCTTGTGTTTCCTCAAAGGGCTGATGTCAATTCCAGCATGCCTTTATTTGTATGTGTTCAATAAATGCATGCTGATCGATCAACTACAGTTCCAAAGATCAGGTCTAAATAGCTGGATTACTCGATTTCTGTTCATTGGCCCACAAGTGCCTCCCTCGTGCCCACACGTGTCAGGTGTGGGTACTGCACAGCTCAACCCGCACAGTGGAGAATACTGAGAGGCTTTCTCACTTATATTATTCCAGTGCCCCAGTATCTTGGCTTCTTAAAATGCAACGATTCAAATTAGCCAAAGGAAATATGGTCTGGGTAATTCAGGTCTTTTGAAAGAAAAAAGTATTGTTAACTTGCATCCTGTTGCTTGTTTATGCCGATTTTTGATATTTTATTTAACTAACAGAACAGTGGCCAGTGCTCACTCAGTCTTTGAACCTCAGCTAATTAGAACCCACCATACTCTCTGGCAAGAACAGACCACCTCCTGATCAAATGAACTTCTGAATCCCCAGGAACAGCATCTGAGCAGCTTTGGCTTCCAGCGTGTATTTTAGAGTTAAAAGAAAGCTTACACTCATTTATTTATAATAAGCATATGCATACAAAAGGCTTCTATGAACCTTCAGAAAGTGATAGAATTGTGATTGCTCATGGACTCAGAATTCTTCCACCTGTGCCCTGCCCAACAAGGAACTTTTACATCCCAGCTTCCCCACACCACCACTGTTCTCCAATATGGCTGTGGGGGATCACAGCCTCTAACACATGGGATTCAGCCAATGGAACACTGCTCGGACATTCAGACATTATGGCCCAGAAGTCCGACCACAGTCACAGGGCCTGACACATAGAGATCAGAATGAAAGGCAGCACAGGGCAGTGCTCCCAGCTTTACAATGGATGGATGGACCTGGGCTCAAATCCCATCCTTCGCCCACCTACCAGTAGTGTGACCCTTAAATTCACAGCGGCTACATTTCTCTGCAGGGGAAGCAGTTTGTGATTCATACAGTTGCCATGAGATGATGCATAAAATGCATTTAGCACAGTGCCCAGCACAGGAAAGGTCCGTAAGAGACCTTACTCTCCCTGACCACTGCCCTCATCCTCCAAGGCAGGGCAACACCTGCCCTCTGAGCACCTCAGCCCTGCTGGGAGCTGCTATGCAGGCTCCATGGTAATCCAAGATTACTCAGGAAGCTCCAGTCTCAGAACAAGCAGTGATCTCCTTGTCTGCCTCCTCACACACACCCATTTCTCTCTATGAGAGAAGAAATACCCTTTATTTATTCGTGGCTAATTCAGGGTTAGCCTGAGTTAGCCAATCAGAGGACCAGATGGTTGGATGGCATCAAAGGACATGAGTTTGAGCAGACTCCGGAAGGTAGTGAAGCCTGGCATGCTGCAGTTGACAGGGTTGCAAAGAGTTGGACACAACTGAGAGACTGAACAACAACAACAACACAGTGCTCATTAAAAGCCAGCCAAGGAGCCCTCTCTTCCTCCCCAAATCTTAAATCTATCACTTCTCCTTTCTAGGAGAGTTTAAATTTGGTCCTGCTTGCAATCTCAGAATTTTACAGCCCAAGGATTAAAAGGAAAGGAAAGGAAAGTCGCTCAGTCGTGTCCGACTCTTTGCGACCCCGTGGACTGTAGCCTGCCAGGCTCCTCCGTCCATGGGATTCTCCAGACAAGAATACTGGCGTGGTTTGCCATTTCCTTCTCCAGGGGATCTTCCCGACCAAGGGATCGAACCCAGGTCTCCCGCATTGGAGGCAGACGCTTTAACCTCTGAGCCACCAGGGAAGTCCCTAAGGATTAAAAAGGCCATTCATTTCAAACTCAGAACTCAAACACCCCTCAACATTTTTGGCAGGAGGTTGTACAACCTCTGCATGGGATAGAATGCTCACTGTCCCCCAAGGCCAGACATTTCTTTCGAAGACAGCCAGGGCCCAAATCAGAGACTCGGTGTCAACTATGTATTAGGGGCTCTTTTCCTTGCAGTGCCTCTCACACCTGCCTTTGAGATTTTTCCCTCACCAGCCTGCCCTCATTGCTTCAGTGGTTCTTAGGATAGGATTCCAGCGCCTATTCTTCAGAACAAACTGTGGCCTGTTTCCCCTCCTCCTGAGTGGAGTGCCAACAGGGTGGAATATTTCCTTCCAGTCCTACTGCAGGAGGAAAGAAGAGTTCTTACATCATTCTCCAGGTCTCCAACTCCATCATGTTCGAGATACCCCTTCACACACACACACACACTCACACACAAACACACAAGCTGATTCTTCATGGTGAGTCTGTGTTATAGCCATCTGGACTCTGATGCTTCGTAATTAGGAATTTTTTTTATAGCTTTAATTATTTCCTCTGTTCTCTTTTTCTTTTTTATATACAATGAATCATTCTGCTCCTGAGAGAGGAAAAATAAAAAGATTTTTGAAAGTTATAGCTCTAATTTCAATAGAAAGAGATTGGGCTTTGCGGAATATGAGCATTTGTTGTATTTTCTCAGTCCATTTTTCATCCCCACTGGTTAATGAAGATGTTATTTCTCTCTTGCATTTTGGTTGCTAATTTCTGACAAGTGTGTTTTTCAGTTATGGCTGGTTGTATGCCTCTTGGTTCATCCCTCTTTTGTATACTTTATGAAATATTCAGTTCTTCTTGATAGGATGAGGTTTGATTCTCCCCTGGCTGTGATTAATTGTGTTCGCATTTTGGGACCTAATTTATGTTTATACGATTCCTCTAGTGTTTCCATTTTCTTTTCTAATTATCCATTTTCCTCCATCTTTTTCCCTGAAATTAGTACTGAATTAGCTTGCCTCTGATTACAGTCTTGGACGCATCCCAAAGAATATTGTTGGACAGCTCCCCATTATCATTTCATTCCATGAATTCTTTGTTTTGTTTTTGCAATAAAGCTTTATTAACTCTCCGTGAACCCTCCTTTTCATTTGCTCAGTCATTTCTGATGGGAAGTCACACCAGGCTGTGGCCGGGTGTTAAGGCAGTCACTCCCACATTCTCTGCTGCTGTCTGCCAAGTCAAGCTCTTTTTAAAAAGTCAGAATTCTAGGGATTAAAAATAAGATCTGTGCCTGCGTTGAGGGGCCAATTTCAATTATTTATTTATTTACTATTCTGGTGTGGACATCTGTTGCGGTAGCTCTGCTGATGGACAAGAACCCATCACTATCCTTTGCCAGGTCTCTTGGCCTGTATGTCTTTCCTGGTTTTTAAATCTCTTCTGACTTGGCTCTATATATGACTAGCGCTCAGTCTCTGCCAGTAGGTCTCTCCAGTGGCCCCATTAGTCTGAGGCAGGTGGGGCCTCAGGTGAAGCTGCTCTGGAATGAGGTACCTCTCATCCTCATCCACCAAGACACCTTTATCTCAAGTCAGCCTATTTACAGACTAGGGTCTATAATTTGGAGAAGGCAATGGCGACCCACTCCAGTACTCTTGCCTGGAAAATCCCATGGATGGAGGAGCCTGGTAGGCTGCAGTCTGTGGGGTTGCTAAGAGTCGGACACGACTGAGCGACTTCACTTTGACTTTTCACTTTCCTGCATTGGAGAAGGAAATGGCAACCCACTCCAGTTTTCTTGCCTGGAGAATCCCAGGGACAGGGGAGCCTGGTGGGCTGCTGTCTATGGGATCGCACAGAGTCGGACACGACTGAAGCGACTTAGCAGCAGCAGCAGTCTGTAATTTGCTTCTTGGTAGGCTCTCTTTTCTGACAATTCATCGCCCCATCTGCCTGCACACCTCTACATGCCCCTCCCACCACATGCAAACTATATACAACATTCTACACACCCAATATGCCCATGTACCTGTGAAACACATGCTCACTGCCTCTTCCCATGAACCTGTGGGGCCTCTGCCTCCCTGGGAGATTCTATTTTCTGCATTAGGGATGTTGGCACAAGGGCTCTGGGTGACTGTTAACAAAAGACCCTCCTACAGCCAGCAAAGGCTCGGCTACCCTCAAACTGTTTTGACCAGGGTCCCTCTGCAACCCTTGACCTGCCAAACTGAGTGCAGAAATGGTGCTGTTCCAGTGATGAACAACTCTACACCCCTTAACTGCACCCTAAGTCCAGAATCCTTGGCCATGGAATTCTCACACCACCCCTTCCTCTCACAGATAAAGCAATAACATCTCTTCTTTCTTGAAAGCAGGACCCAGAAGCCCAATTCCAACCTGCCTAACCTTCCTATGAGGACACCGCAGGGATTCTCCACAGCACTGTGAGCCTCACTGCTCGATCCTGCAGCCCAGATGGTCATTGCTGCAGTCTCGGCCTGCGAGTGCCAGCTGGTGCTCCGAGGGCCCAAGAAGATGAATCTTGGCTGAGCAGCAATATGAATCTTGCTGTCTTGCCTTGTGGGCCCTGGAGATGGGCCCTCAATGTTGTGTCCTCTGAAGTGATGGAGACCTCGCTGTGTGGAGGGCAACTGTAGCCTCCAGGAAGAACCTCTGGTGAGGTGGACGGCATGCTGCCTCCCTGAGCGGCCCTGCCGGGAAGCTTTCAGACCAGTGGTGAGAGGAATGGACAAAGAAGAAAGCAGAACCAGCTGCACCTGGCCAGCGCCGCTGCTGAGCGGACAAATCAGCCCTGCTGGCCTTTTCACCAAAGCCCCTCTGTAGGCCTAAGAGACTGTTCATGATGCTAAAATGTCACTGAGGTGTCCTGAAGAAACATGCTACCACAGAAGGCTGGAGCAAAGCAGTCGGGTCTGTCCGCACACTCCCCTCCCTGCCCCCCAACTTCCCCCAGTCAGTCCTTCAGCGGCTGGAGGGCAGCAACATCCTTGTCACCTCTGCTTCTGTGTTTACTGTCTGGCCAGCTGCAAAGGGGCCAGTTCAGGCCAAAGCAAAATGTTTCCTCCCACAAGGCCTCTTCCAGCCCTGGAGCAAAACGCACAGTTGCAAAAAGCTGAAAATAAAGCATGGAGCACAGTGTCTGGGAAGGCCTAGTGTTTGCGGTGGATGTAAAGGGACAGGATCCCAGGATGCTCAGAGATGTCCTTTGGGGTATGCAGACCTTTTCCATCCTCATTTATATCACTTCCCTACCAACTGGATCCTCTGTGTGTGTGTGTTAAGTCACTTCAGTTGTGTCTGACTCTTTGTGATCCTATGGACTGTAGCCCACCAGGCTCCTCTGTCCATGGGATTCTCCGGGCAAGAATACTAGAATGAGTTTCCATGCCCTCCTCAAGGAGATCCTCCCAACCCAGGGATCAAACCCAGGTCTCATGTATCCTGCATTGGCAAGTGGTTTCTTTACCACCAGCGCCATCTGGGAGGCCTCAAATGGATCCTACCAATACCCATTTTGGATTGGATTTTGCCTGTTACTATGGTATCAATCTAGATTTGGATATAAATCATTCTACAACAATTCTGCAGACCTGTCTTTTCTCTTCCACAATTTTGTCCAAACTAGGCTCCCTTCCCCTAAAGCTCAGGAAATGGGACCAATCTCCCCATACTGAATCTTCATCCTTTATATTTCTTGATGGAATCATTGTTTGGTAAATGCTTTTGGCTTGGCACTGGGATCAGGTGTTGGTTTTCTAGGCTGAGGAGTGATCTAATGATACCAGTTTCCCAGAAAGTCTTAAAACCTGGGCTCTGCTTTCTGGCCAGCTCTGGGTACCTTGGATATATTACTCTATTTATGAGCCTCAGTCAAGTTTTCTGAAAAATGGGAGAGAGGATTGAAAGGAGCAGGGTTTTCTAGGTGAGGAGGAGAAGCAGGCACCATTGTGACATTAAAAGAAATTTTAGGGTAGCACCAGACATCACACTAAATCATACCGAATGACTTAGAAAGAAATGCAGCCCTTTCTAACTTCCTTTCCATCCTTTTGATTACCTTATAGAAGAAAGTCTTAGTTTGAGTCTGGCATTTCAATAACACCTCTTGAAACCTTGATACTCAAAAACAAGAAAACCAGCTTTAGATTTTAGCTAAAGCTTAATATTTTTTTTCATTCGATTCATTTTAACAGTTGCCTTCCATTGACTGCATATTTTCCATGTACTAGATTGATCTAAACTTTCTTTTACAAATGAGTGCACTCAGGCTTTTAAAAGGTGAATCAACAATGATACAATAGTGAACCAACAACAGCAAACTCCTGGCAAAAATTCATCATGGTGGTTGCTGTGTGAACGACAGAAATGAAGGAGATGCAGGGCTCTGTGGCCCTCTGCATCTGGACTCCTGGCTGGGAAACCCGATCATGACCATAATCATAGCTATCACGGGGGATAAGATCCTCCTTTTCCAGCAGCTCTTTGGAAACCAGAGAAAGTCACAGCAGGGAGAGAGCCCTCTCTCCAGCGCTCACCCCCCAGCCCCCAGCCCCCAGCGGACTCACCTGGTGAATGGCAAGCAGATCGCCCCCTGATGGCCAGGGATGACAATGCCAACTCCGGGGGTAGTTAACCTCCACCGACACAGTGGTTTTTAATTCCTAAGGTTTCCAGTCTCTCTTTGTTCTTTAATAACTTTACTACCAGCTACCAACTATCCCTACCCCACTATCTGGCTGATTCTTCATTAAGAGAAGAGCAAATTTAAATTTGGAAGAAGGAAAATGAATTATTCAGAACAGCTAATTTCACCTGGGCCGTTGTCTTAAGAAATTGCTTGAAGGGCAACCTGAAAATTGTTCTTAATTCATGATATACAAATATCCCTCAGAAAGATCAATGGAGACAGAAGGTTCTCCTGGAAGCCCCAGCCTTCCCAAGGCCACCCTCAGCCGGAGGGTGAGCAGCTGACACACCCAGTGCTGCCCTCACCTGCGCTGGGAGGACCACTGCTCACCTCCACACAAGGGCAGTGCGGGGAGGGGCTGGCCTCCCCTCGGCTGCCACCCTACCTCCTGACTCAACTGCACCCTGGCAGCACCGAGGGCTGAGGCATGGGTGAGAGGGCACTCCTACTGCTGAAAGCAGGGAGAAAGGCCTAGAGCGGTGGGTCCGGCCTGAACCCCTGCCTGGTTGGGTGGCACTGTCAGGCTGGGCACAGCCTCCCCAGGTGAGGGGGAGGCTGCAGGCCCCCCTATAATAGAGCCACACCTCCTCTCCCACACAGGAAAGCACATGTGAGTGAGGGGAAAGTTGTAATAGGGAATAATCTTGAATCCCAACAATTTGTTAAAGAAGCAAATAAATTATTCACAAACTTGGATTTTTTTTTTTTTTTTTTTGTCATCAATTACAATTTTCTTACGGTCTCTCCTGACTGATGGAGACCTCGTTTCTGCAGTTGGTGCCTTTGGGAAGATAGTGTCCTGGGTGTGCTCAGGGAACCATCAAAGTAGCTAGTGGAACGTGGGAGCCCTGAGGGACAGAGGAGGATAAGAAGAGGTGTTCAACAAGGAAGGAACAGAGTTTCAGGGCCAGCCCTGCTCCTGGGGGCTGAGGTGCTGGCAGCTGCATGGATTCCTCCCCAATATGGAAAGGACCAGCTCCTGTGACACTGTACCACTCATCCCCATCCTTGCGGGGCAGCATCCCCATTGGAATCTAAGGTTCTCTAGGTATCCTGTCTATGACAGGACATCTCAGCCCACGATGGAGCGGCCCCAGTGATGGATCTTATCAGACCACAAGACCCGCGGGATCTGGACTGCTATACTTGGCAAGGGTCCACATCTACTACCATTAGCGTTGCCCAGAACCATGACCCCAGTTCTGCCAACTGACTCCAGACTTCTTAGTGGGGCTCTGTTTGTGCGTGAACTGAGGTTGTAGGTCAGTGGGCTCACAGGTACCGAGCCCTTATGGGGTGTAGGGCTGGGGTCAGGCAGCGAGGAGTCAGTTCTGAGGGCAACACCCACCTGTCCTCAGGCAGCTCACAGTGTAGTGGGAGAGACAGGTGCATGAGCAAAAATTCCTCCCCTTGTATAGAGAGCAGCAAGGCACTTGGGCAGCACACAACCCCCAAGGTAGCAGGTACAGTCAGGGAGTGTGCTGGAACCTTCTGGGCCTGCCACCCAGCGTTTACATACTTTTCTTTTGTAAGAGCACCCAATTCTGCTCCAATAAACCAGTCCCTCCCACTCTCAGTCCAGGAGAGTCAGAGACTCCCTGTCCTGCCCCGACCATCCGCCCCATCCTAGCCCCTCACCCCCAGCCACAACGGAGGGTCAGTCACATAAGTCAAAGCAGCCGACAAAGCCCCTGCCTAAGGCCTTGTGTGGCACCACTATGGAGATGCATCGCTGTCTGCATTTTAAGCCTGAACTGGTGACTGGCCATCTTTGCCACCACTTTGGGGGCCTAAGAATGAAACTTCCAGGGAAGACAAGAGAGCCAGGAGATGGGAGAGATCAGGTCCTGGTGCTGTCTGCGCACCTGCACAAAGCTCTTCAGTTTCGTGAATCAATACACTTCCTTTTCCTTGAAGCTATTGTGAGTGGCATTTTTATCTCTTGCAAGCTTCCAAAGGCTGGGTCGTGAAGGCTGGGCAGGAAACTGGCAAATGAAGAGGAAGGGAGGAATAAGAAAGGGCAGGGACCCCAGCACCAGCCTGGGTGTGTCTGAGAACTGCACCTGCTGGGAGTTTCACCTGGAGCTTGGGGAGGCAGGGGGGTGAGGAGGATGGGCAGGAGAAGTGGGAAGGGGTCAGCACCAGAAGACTTGGGAGCCAGGATCCTTTCCATCAGGGGCAGAGGAGCCCCAGACCGTGAGCCCGGGGACAGGACTGTGCCCCATCCTTCTCCCACCTAGCTCCTTGCCTTGTACAGAACTCAGCCTACATATCTTATGTGAGTTATGACCTGAAAGGTTTGGAGCAGAAAGACTGACAAGACCACAGGAGCAGTTTCCCAATGCTCCCTCCAGAGGCTGTGTGGAGGAGGGCACAGAGGAGGCCAGGCCTGGTGCTGGGACACTAGTTAGAGGGTGGAGGCAATGGTCTGCTTTGCAGCAGAAAATGACAAAGACTCAAAAGAAGCCCTGTGGTCACTTGCCTGACCTGTTCCATTTGGAAGTCTTTTAAAAAATTTGCATTAAAGACTTGAACAAAAATAAGTACTTGAGAAGTGGAATAAAAATAAGTAAACATAATAATCTTTTCACTTAGGTGTAGCGATCTATGGTGTTTCAAGCCCTCTCAGCAACATGAGCTCATCACCATGTTGAGAGGTAGTTATTATCCACATCTTAAAAGATGTGGAAATGAGAGCGCAAAGGTGCTGAGGAACTTCCTGTGACCATGGCAGCATCCGCACAGGAGCTCAGGGATGAATAGGTCTGCCAGGCCATGTGCCCAGGCCTCCTAGGGTACCATAAAGGCCACTAGTCCCCCTACTCCCTGGAGCACTGCACGTGAGACCCAGGCCAAGAACTCTCCACACTGCCCACATGTGCCCTCCCCGCTGCCAGTAGCGCCTCCATCTGCCCACAATCTCCCTCCCAGCTGGCCTTCTGCTCCCCTCTGCCTGCCAACACAAGCCATAGTGAGGGACCAGGTGGGCAGGTCAGCTGTTCCTGGCTGATTCAAATGGAAAAGGATCAGAACAAGGCCCAGCATCTCCCCAGGAGCCAGGAGAGCCACCTGCTGGAGGATGAACTGGACTGCCCCCTTCCTCCCTTGGTGTCACTGTGCAGGGTCTCCACCCCGAAGACTGCCCAGGTGCCACAAGCCCCGTGGCAGGCTGATCCCTTGGGAGATGAGTTCCTAAGGTCACCAGGAGCCAAACTCTGGGCAAGACCCCAGAAGGGATGCAAAAGCCTGGCCCACTGGCCTCCCAGGTCAGACAGGAAGGGGAAGGAAGTGAACTGATTCCCTCAGACAGGGGCCCACCCCAAGTTCTCAGGAAGGTGCAGTGATGCAGGCTCAGATGCTACAGAGCAGAGAAGGGGCTCCAGTGATGGCAGGGTTGGGGCCCTTGCTCCACAAATTCTATAAAGAACACGTGCATGTATGTTTGTGCTAAGTCACTTCAGTCGTGTCTGACTCTTTGTGAACCCATGGACTGTAGCCCGCCAGGCTCCTCCATCCATGAGATTCTCTAGGCAAGAATATTGGAGTGATTTGCCATGCCCTCCTCCATAATTAACACAGGTACAGGTAAACGTATAGGTAAACCCTATAATGAACGCAGCCCCCACACTGGGGGGCCTCCTGAAAACTCTCCAGCAAGAAAGAAAGAAGAGGAATGTGTCTCCTCATTAGGAGTCATTTCTGCCTGTGCTTTTCAGATGGGGAGTGGACAATCACCACACGCCCACCACATATTCAACCCAGAGACCCTGCCAGGTCATCTTGGCCAGTCTGCTGCCATCAGAGGTCAACCCCCATAATTCTAGGCTGCCCACAGTCTTTCTGGGGAGGTGGGGGCAGGGAACGGTGCATAATGTTTATAAAATCTGTTGTTAAAGTATAAAAAGTGAAGATTTCACACAAAAATCCCTGGACTGCATTAAGGAACATGTGACGACCTGGCCGTGCCTGCTCCTTTTGGAGGCAAGGGCAGGGCTGAGGCCATCAGCCTGAGCCCACAGGCTGCATGCCCGTCTGCCAGCATTGTCTGCCAAAGCCTGCTGAGTTCAAGTTTCCACCCAGAAACAGCCCGCGGAAGCTGCCAGATTTCTGCTCCTATCAAAGTTTCTCTAGAGAGGAGGGCTCCCCAGCCTCCTCACTCAGCCTCTCCTGGAGACCTCTCAGCTGAGTGACAGACCCCAGTCCATAGGCTTCCCAGTAAAGACTACTCTGCCAAAACTGGAGCCTGAGGTTGAGTGAGATCGCCTTCTTGTTCTTGTTTATTTCTGTTCTTCAGTCCACAATGGAAGCCCTTCCATTGCCCATAAACTCACCTCGACCGTCCCTCCTCAGGGGTTCGAGGGACACAGTCTGCCACCACCTGCTGGCCCAGACGCATGAAGGGGTCATCATTTAATGGCCATTCGGTGCCAGTCTGGTTTCTCCAGAAGAGCAGAAGGTGGGGTAGGGCGGCTCTGAACAGAATCTTCTGAACTGACAGCCACAGTTCCCACTGCCATTTCTCGATAAACATATACACTCCTATGGCTGACATGCAGACTAGAGGAAAAACAATTACCGTGGCTGACTATTAGAATACAGATAAATTCATTATGAATCTCAAAGCCATCTGGGTGGCTCAGATGTAGCAAATACACACCAGAAAAACTTTCTCTGATGTGGGATAAGGGTGGCCTGAGTAAAGGCCAAATCCTTGCTCACACTCAGAGCAGCAGGATGTCCAGGTCACACGGAGCATGATGGAACCAGGAGAGAGGAGAAACCCCTGCCTGGCCCGCTCACTCTGGGGCCTGCTCTCATCTCTCTCCCTCTCCTGGGCCTCTCTCTATCTCCCCTCTCTCCATGAGGGCATGAGGTGGCTTGTGTTCTCCCCATCTTTGTCACAGCACGGGTAGTTAAGTTGGCAGGATTCTAGTTTAATGGTTCAGGGTAAACTGAGACAGAAAATCCCAGGTGATTTTTCAAATATCCAGAAATGGCACTGTGAATTACGGCTGAAACATGAACCACGTCACATCTGGGAAGCATTCCTGCATCCATCCCCAACAGCCAAGGTCCCCAGGGTCTCGGGTTGATCATTTGGTCATCCATCCCCTTAGTTAGCCTCTGCAGCACTCTCTGGATGCCAGGTTCTGTGCTGGTCAAGGGACATAGAAAATAGCACAGTCCCTGTCTAAAGGGAACGCAGTCTGTGGCAGAGGCCCATGGAATGGTCTCATATGGTGCTCTGATGCCAGGGTAGAGGAAAGCTGTGTGGCATTCACCGTCATCCTAATTTATGGGAAGTCACTGAAGAAGCTTAAGCAGGAAATTACATGATCACTCAGGTAATTGAGTAAATTAGCTGTCAAGAAAAAACCGCTCTGCCCACGATATTGTTCGCTGGATTGTAATACAACTGGCAGGCCCCGTTCTAGCTCCCCTTTATTTATTGGAAATCTGTGGTGTGTAATGTGATAAGTTGGTCATAAAAATGTCTAATCACTACGTGTGAAATAGCCATGTCTTTCAGCTTTGCATGAAAATGGCAAATTCGGCTTAATGTTCCTGGACTCTTTTACAATCTGATTAATTGCTGTTGTTGTTTGTTGCTGTTTAGTTGCTAAGTTGTGTCCAACTCTTCGGTGACCCCATGTACTGTAGCCCACCAGGCTCCTCTGTCCATGGGATTTCCCAGGCAAGAATAATGGAGTGGGTTGCCATTTCCTCCTCCAGGGGATGTTCCCGAACCAGGGATCAAACCCATGTGTGCTGCATTGGCAGGTAGATTTTTTTTTACCACCGAGATGCCTGGGAAGTACCTGATTAATTACATATGATCCAAATTATAAGGAATAGAAGAGGCGATGGGAGAGAGAACTAAGTCTATGAGCACAGGCCGTTTCCCTTGAGTGGGAATTCTTTTCCAATGTGCTTATAAAGGCCCAGGCAAACCACATCAAGGCTCCTCTGTGAGGGGTCCTACAGACCCCTCAGTGGGGGAGTCATCAGTTCCCTCCTAGACAGAGTTGTTACCCCGAATCTAGCCATTCTTTGTCAATTTGTTGTAAGAAGTTTTCTCTATGCTAAGGGATCACGTGAGGCCCAGAACAAACAGAACGTCCCCAGGGGGAAACAGAGCAGTGGGAGAGGACCAGAAAGTCAAAGATTTTATAGCAGATGGAGCCCCTGCCTCATGGGCATGAGAGCAGATGCAGGTATCAGAGGTGATTCAAGAGCAATCTGGCATCCCCGTGTCACCCCATGGTGACACCGCATCTGGGGCTTGCTGTCAAATAGCTCCACCCACATGGCTTCACTCTGGTCTGGACTTTCTGCTGACACTACCCTTGGTTGCATTAATAGCTTGATACCATAAACTATATTAAGTCCCTTTAGCAGGCTGATCACCAGCCATCAGAGGCCACACCAGTATGGTCCCTGTGGTTATAATCCAGAGATTTAGAGCAGCCACTATGCATTCCACTCCCCCTCCCCACATACACACACACTCACACTTGCTCCCTACCTGCAGCTTCTAGGATGATGAAGATGGTATTGCAAAGACTCCAGGAGTGACCGTTAAGTCCACTAAGGAACATCTTCCCAGGAGATATCTCAAACTTTCTCTTTTGGGAGCAGCACCCAAGCAGGTTTGTCTTGGTATTAGAGAAGACTGTTGGAATAGACAAAACTGGATTTGAACTTCATCTCTGCCCCTTACAAGCTTGGATGACTTTAGGCAAGCTATGACTTCTTTGAACTGCATCTTCCTTAAAATCTGAACAAAGGAAACCTACTTTGCTAGGTTATTACTAAAATCAGAAAAACATCTGTTCATGGATGCAATCAATAAGTACTACCTGAGAGCCTACAATGTCCCAGGCACTGTAGTAGGCCCTGTTGAGAGCAGAACCTGCACTTAATGGTTCCTGCTCCAGTGCACGTAGACTCCAGCGCATGCAGACTGTACCTCAGGAAACAAAGGAGTAAGATAATTTCAGGTAATTACAAGTGCTGCATATACAATGAAGCAGGATGCTATGATAAGGTGGGTTATCATTAATATTTAAACTAAGGTGAGCTGGGAAGGCCTCTCTGGAACCTGCCGATGAGAAAGAGCCAGTCTAGGAATCCCTGAGGGAAAGGGAACAGCAACTGCAAAGACCCCGAGATGGAAACAAGCAAGCTCTGTTCAAGGGCCAGAGAGATCAGTGCAGCCTGAAGAATACTGCAGAGTAAGAGGTGGCAGGGTTGCAGCTTCCCAGGGGTGCTGGTGATAAAGAACCTGCCTACCAATTCAGGAGACATAAGAGATATGGGTTCGATCCCTGGGTCAGAAAGATCCCCTGGAGGAGGGCATGGCAATCCACTCCAGTATTCTGGCCTGGAGAATCCCATGGACAGAGGAGCCTGGTGGCTACAGTCCAGAGGGTCGCCAAGGGTCAGATGTGACTGAGCATGCATGCATGCAAGAGGGTTGCAGAGGTAGGCAAGGGTCAAAGCATGTGGGGACCTAAAGGCCATGGCACTGAGTTGGGGTCTTATTTTACATGTGACTGGAAGACAGCGGGATGTTTGAGGTGGAGATGGGAATCACCTGACTCAGACTTAGAAGGGCAGGGAGGGAGGACCCTGGAGGCAAAAGATGCTGGGGGCTAGGACCAGGTAGAGAGAAACAGACAGATTTGGGAGGTACTTTGGAAGGAGAGCCAGCAGGGTGTTTGAGTGACTGGAAGAGGGCCACAAGGGAAAGAAGGGATTGAAGGGGACCCCTGCTTTGGGACTGTGACAGATCAGAGTGCCATTCACTGGGGGGTAAAGGCTGACAGAGGGGCAGTTCCATTTTGGACTGGCTGTGGCTGAGGTGGCTGAGACAGCCCAGCAGAAAGGGCAGGAACAGAGGAGAATCATGTGTTTGCAATGAGTAGAGAAACTGGGCTGGAAGTAAATTTGGGGGTCATCAGCATCTTGGTCAGAGAAGGCAATGGCACCCCACTCCAGTACTCTTGCCTGGGAAATCCCATGGACGGAGGAGCCTGGTAGGCTATAGTCCATGGGGTCGCTAAGAGTCGGACACGACTGAGCGACTTCACTTTCACTTTTCCCTTTCATGCACTGGAGAAGGAAATGGCAATCCACTCCAGTATTCTTGCCTGGAGAATCCCAGGGACGGCGGAGCCTGATGTGCTGCCGTCTATGGGGTCGCACAGAGTCGGACACGACTGAAGCGACTTAGCAGCAGCAGCAGCAGCATCTTGGTGGTATTTCAAGTCCCAGGCTTGGCTGAGCTCACCTAGGGAGCCCTGCGTGCAATAAAGGCAATAACAATAATGATCATAAATAATGAATACAGCAAGGTGGCAGACCCCAAAGCCCACATCTATTGATACTTGATTTTTCACTGAAACTGCATCTACTTTGAACAAAAGACTCAGAACTGCAGAGCTCTGTACTCTGCCCCTCACCCCAGTACCAGGGTGTGAGGACCTCACCTACTGAATTCCTCACCCCTCAGCCCAGCCAATCCCTCACCCAGAGAATTGGCCAAAGTGACTCATTTGTTGCTCAGATTATGAAAGGGACCTACCTGCCTAGACCCAGGGGCATGCACGCAGTAACAGCCAGAAAGCGGCAGCATTATAAATAAGTGATGGGCTCCTTGTTAGGCCCCAAGCTGTAATCATTACCCAGCTCCATTCATTCCCTGAGTTGCAGCTGGTTTAAAAGGTCGTTATCTGAAATGGTTTTAGTAACCAGGTATTTCCAAGGCCTCCCTCTGGCCCATGTTTTTTCTAATCTCTGCTACATTATTAAACTGAGGCCCTCCTCACCATGTGGAACCCATGGTAAAGGGTCACAGGCCACCCATCCCAGGGCAACCGTGGGTCTGAGCTGTAAGAGAGGCAGCGACCTGCCTGGTATATGGACTGCAGACAGCTGTGAGGGGGAGGTAGGGAAGAGGGAGCTTTGGGGGCCCTGCTCAGCCCCTCTTGTATCATAATAAACACAGCAAGTTAACTTCCGTGAAATCAGTTTCCACAGTGGAAAACGGGGAGACCCAGCTAAGAGGGAGCTGAGACTTACTAAGTACTTACTCTGTACTGGGAATTTAGTGATTCTCAACTCATTCAGTCCTCACAAGAGTCTGTGAGGCCCATTTCCGTGTCCTCATCTTATTGATAAGGCTCCTGAGACAGGCTCTGTGTATGGCTGGGGTTTTCTGGGGCACAAAACAGCTGATGTCAGGCTGTATGGGGCAGCATTAAATGCTGCCAATCTCTGCCAAGATCTGTAATCCAGTGGGACTCAACATTTTTGTCACTACCTGGGTCCCTGTGCCAAGGGGTCAGTGCCTTTCTGGGCAGGCAGCCTCTTCTGAATACTCCTCAAGTGACCCAAGGGACCACTTCTGATTGTGAGCCAAGCTACTGCCTGCCTTGCTCTGCCACTTGGGACCACCCTGAGGGAATGCACTCAAAGTGGGCAGGATGCTCTCCGAATACCCCTAACCTTACCCCTGCCAATTCTGCCCTGGGTATCTTCCTTGCTCAGATCAGATGCCCACAGACTCTGGACATCAGGTCTGCAAGTGACTAAAGTCACTGTGTCTCTCTCTGGACTGTTGGATCTTCTTAAGCAGGCCAGAGCTGCCCTCCTCTCTCACCCATTCTGTATGGCCTAGCTTACTCTCTCAACATCCTCTGCAACTGGCCCCAACATGCCAGTGATCCAGGAGCAAACCTGGGCAGTGGAAACTCTCCTTAATGACCTTATCTGATCTGCCTGCCTTACCTACTTTTTCTATTCGCTCTGTCAAATGCATGGACCTGATGTCCACAGTACTGTGACAGCTCAAGGAGACTCGTGAACTTGTGCCTACAAGGTATTGTCCCCATACCTGTTTTCCAGTTGTATGTGTGATTACAAATGTTTAATTTAATCAAATATTAATAGACCTATGACGTATAAAAGAATCCACCTGCCCATGCAGGAGATGCAGGTTCGATCCCTGGATTGGGAAGATCTCCTGGAGAAGGGAATGGCAACCCACTGCAGTATTCTCGCCTGGAGAATTCCATGGGCAGAGGAACCTGGCAGGTTACAGTCCATGGGGTCGCAAAGAGTTGGACATGACCGAGCAGCTGGGCATGAGCACAATGAAGTATAACTGTGAAGAAGACGAGCTGTTGCCTCTATAGCACTAAGTTGAATGCTTTAGGTAAGACACAACAAGCTGCTAAGAAAAAAAAAGTTCACTTTTTGGACAGGGTAAAACAAAGCTAAAAGATCAGAAACAAAATTTGCAGTCAACATGCTTTAGGCTCTTAAAGACCTTATTCCATTACAAGCAGCTGGACAGTGGACGTTTTAGACGATGTGTCTTAGATGGTCAGAGTGGAATGGTCTCTGAGCACTCAGCCAACTTCAGTGAGTCGTTCAAGGTCAGGACAGGCTTAACTGGCCCAGGTCCATCCAAGGGCTCTTCCTAGAAATGCAGGAACACTCTTGCTATTACTCCCCACTGAGTTCATCCTGGAAAGCTACAGTCCCAGCAGCTGCCTGCAGCCATCTTGGTGAGTTTGTTCCGAGAGTCTGTGAGAATAGTATCAGACCAGTGGAAGTGGCTAATGTGGGGAGAGAGAAGCCAGGTCCATGGTACTGACTGACCTTCCTGGTCCACTGAGAAAGTCAATAAACTTACCGTTCACTTAAGCCAGGTTGGGCTGGACTCTCAGTCACCTGCCTAGCTTTTTCTCTTTGACAACACCCATCTAGTTCTGCTTTCCAGACCTCCCCTTCCCCTTCTTCTCCATCATTAAACCTCTATATCACCCTGTGAAGTACCAATGTGAGGAAACCCAGGCACGTGGGTGTTAAGTGACTCCCTCAAGGCTATGCAACTTGTAAGAGGCAAGACCTGAACCCACCTAATCATCCCTCCAATGAGAGTTCCTTAAAGCCTGGAGGCCTGTGGCCTCCGTTGCACCAAGTGGCCGCCCAGTGGCACATGACGGCTGAGGGCACAGCGGGAGAGCAGACCTGTCTGTAGATTCATTATTCTCCCATCAGGAGGTCTAACACAAATGTCTGTTATTGAACAAGCCATAGGTATATCACACCCAATGTTTAGCAGTCCATTTTCCTTACCTACCTGGTAAACAACTTAAAGCCAGGGACATATCTTATTCCCCAGAACCTGACATACAGTATGTGCTCAATAAATGTCTAGTGAACTAAACTGTGCAAGTCAGGCCCATCCTGGGTATTTCACTTTCCAAGTCCTGCACCGTACCTTCTCTTTCAAGGACCAAGTCTCCGTGGACTCTGCCTGGTGTGTCTGGAGATAAAACCACCCCTGCCCTGGGCACCAGCACTGTGCTCTCCCCATGTCCTCTACATCCATTTGCCTTCCTGGCACAACACAGAATCTCTGCATTCCTCGTGACCTTCATCACACATTACAGCTGCAACACTCAGGAGGCATTTTACTTTCACCAAAATACTCTGCCCATAAGGAGGGTGACACCACTCAGCGGGCATGGCTGCCTTTGCACATGGCCTGAGGGTCCAAACAGCTGAGTTTCACATGCGGGTGATTAACTGATGAAAAATGGTAAGAGTCTCCACTCAGTTGTGCTTTTTAAGTTAAAATAGAAGTCTTTGTTAAAACAGCCAAGCCGGAGATCCTAATAGCATTAATCATGTCCACATTTAAAAATCTGATACATAATTTAAGAATAAGAGGCAAAGAAAGATAAGCACTTAAGTACAATTTAGTATCTTTTCATTAAACCTTAACTCATCAATCAATGACTCATCTAACCCTAGTCTTCTCCCCTGGCTAAAGCAGAATCCCTCCTTCAAATCTCCCTGAATTTCACATTTAGAGACAAAGTCTTTACTTACTGTCCTCCAGGTACACCCTTTGCTGGTTCCAATTCTCCCCCAATGCCCCCAGCTTCGTTTCCACTGCAGGCTGAAGGGACTACTGGGGGCAGAGCCCATAGGAAGGGGCCTCCAGCACATGATTCCCATAGTATTTCCCTCAGAAGCCCTGGGGGACCAACCTCCTTTCCATTCAATCCCCATCACTCTTAGCCCAGAACCCAATGAGAAGCAACACAATACAGTGCTCCCAATGGAGCAGTCCCCTTTGGTCACCTACTTCCTCTGTATTACCTGTTACATGATTTCATTCATCCCTTCATGTGAGTGAGTCACCACCTTTGGCTTCTACGAAGTTTAGCTCAAAATCTTGAGAGAATAGCATTGAAACATGTATATTATCATATGTGAAACAGATCGCCAGTCCAGGTTCAGTGCATGAGACAGGATGCTCAGGGCTGGTGCACTGGGATGACCCAGAGGGATGAGATCGGGAGGGAGGTGGGAGGGGGGTTCAGGATGGGGAACACATGTACACCCATGGCAGACTCATGTCAATGTACGGCAAAACCAATACAATATTGTAAACTAATTAGCCTCCAATTAAAATAAAGAAATTTAAAAAAATCTTGAACTGAGTCTCAAGCCTGAGATTAACTACCAGGGAATAAGGGCGAAGGGAGATGGGACTCTCCATCACCATCACCAAGTCAAATCTGAAAGCCCAATCTTAAAGTAATTAAGTATCTTTCCCCCTCAAGACTCCCCTCCATCACTTTCCACCACCAGGCTTGAAGCAGTCATGTTTTGTCTGTCTTCTTACCTCTGATATTGAGTCAGTTTCTGAGGCCTATCACTTCCTCTTTCCCGAGACAGATAACACCACTCACCTGCCTGCTCCTCCTAGCTCATGCCCTCGGGCTGCTCATTGGAGTTTTTGCAGCAGCTTCCTACCTGGCCCTGCCCAGCTCCTGCTCACTCTATCTGGTACTTCCTGGTTAATTTCACAGAGCCCCACTGGGGTCCCACTATTCTCTCTACCAACCACTATCCAAAGCTGTCTCTGTTATCTGAGCAGAGGAGTGGTTGGGTTAAATGTAGGCAGAAAATGAGAGGGAGCATAAGATCCTCTCCTGCCAAAATACATACATACATATATGACTTGGATAAATGTATACACATGGTGTTTTCCAAAGATCTCTGTCCAGACAGAACCAACTATAATTGGAATAAAGGTATATAAGGCTAATGAAGGAATGTGCCCCACAAAGGAGACTGGTTGCACCTAGAGAATAAAAAGAAACTTCTAAGAGATGATTAAGCCATGGCTCTGCCACCACTGCCCCCACCTGAGTCCACATTCTAGTCATACATTCTCAATGGAAAGGATCGGCCCCCACGTATCCATCAGGGCTGGTGCTCCTAACCCTAGGCTGGCCTGTGTAACTCAGATTCCTGCCTACCAAAGCCTTTTAATGCTAATTTTGTGCCGTTCTGGAGCTGCCTGAAGGAGAAGGTATACTAGTCAGAGGGCTTTTGTATCCATTTCCATTGGCAGTTCTGCTCCCAAGGTAGTGAATTCACCAGGCTGGGTCCACATATGAGTCTCTGGGAGCCTGAAGAACATCCACATGTTGATGAAAACAAATTTCCACATCTGCAGCACTAAGATGGTGGTGGTGAAGGGCCAGGTAAATGTTGCCCTATGAGGTCCTCGCTGAATGCCTTGCCAGCTGCCCAGAGATCCTTCTCGGTCCTAGAAACTTGAACTAAATCAGCATGGGCTGTGGAGGGAATAGACCAGACCCCACTTCCACCTCAATTCTACCCCCACCCCTATCCCAATAGTGGCCAGCCCCTCAAGACACCTGACCAGATGACTCTAGGGTCTGAGAAATCTTGCCAAGGCTGAAGGGATTTCAAGCTTGACCTTCAGGCTTGGCATCAGGCCCTGGGCAAGAGGAAAAATGGTCTATGCCTGTGGGCAGTGCTCCTAAGTCCTAGGCCCTCTCCAGCCCAGGCCTGAGAAGTAAGAAGTCCCACTTGGTCCCGTCTACAGCAATCAATATTCCTTGTTGCTGTTGTTCAGTAGCGAAGTCATGTCCAACTCTTTGCGACCCCATGGACTGTGCCACACCAGGCTCCTCTGTCCTCCACTATCTCCCAGAGTTTGTTCAAATTCATGTCCATTGAGTCCATGATGCTATCTAACCATATCATCTTCTGCCACACCCTTCTCCTTTTGCTTTCAATCCTTCCCAGTATCAGGGTCTTTTCCAATGAGTCACCTCTTCATATCAGGTGGCCAAAGGATTGGAGCCTCAGCTTCAGCATCAGTCCTTCCAATATTCAGAGTTGATTTCCTTTAGGACTAACTGTTTGATCTCTTTGCAGTCCAAGGCACTCTCAAGAGTCTTCTCCAGCACCACAATTTGAAAGCATCAATTATTTAGCACTCAGCTTTCCTTATGGTTCAACTCTCACATCCATACATGACTACTGGGAAAACCATACCTTTGACTATACCAACCTTTGTTAGCAAAGTGATATCTTTACTTTTTAATACACTGTCTAGGTTTGTCATAGCTTTTCCTGCAAGGAGCAAGTGTCTTAATTTCATGGCTGCAGTCACCATCTGCAGTGATTTTAGAGCCCAAGAAAATAAAGTCTGTCACTGTTTCCTCTGTGGTTTTCCCTACTTTCTTCAAGTTAAGCTTGAATTTTGCAGTAAGGGGTTGATGATCTGAGCCACAGTCAGTCCCAGGTCTTGTTTTTGCTGACTCTCCATCTTCAGCTGCAAAGAATATAATCAATCTGATTTCGGTATTGACCATTTGACAGTTCGTGGGTGATGCTTTTTTTGACACATACAATCTTATTCAAAATTTTAAATTTTGAAAGTTAAATCTCTAACCATGCCATTCACACTTGATATCTAGAAAGAGGGAAGGAAACAGAAGGGAGACAGAGGCATTCTCCAGCTGCTAGTCCACTCTGTCCCAGTCTCTACCTCCTGTCTGGGCTGGTCTTGCCTGGGTGTCAGGCATGAAGACAGGGACTAATGGCCTCTGCTTGTTCTCCACTTGGGCATGGGGCTGCCCTTGGTTCTGCCTTAACTCAGAATGAGCCCCATTAATCAATGGTATTCCTTATTCTAACAGGTCCTAGTGAGAAATCTCCTCCCACCCGTTCTTACCTTACCCTTCCTTTATGCACATTATATTGACTCATGTGAAATTGCCAATATTCAATTATTTTGACTTTTCAAAATGGTAATTTCATACTATTCAACCCAATGTAAGCAGGGATGAATATAGACTCTAATTACCCCTTTTTTACTCAAGAGGTAACATATTAAGCACACTGTTTTGCATCTTGTTGTCTGAGTTAATATATCTTGGCAATCTTTCCAACGAGGTCATTGTGAGCTTCCATTCTCTTAACACCTGCAGAGTGTTCTTCTATTGTGTGGATGTTCCATTAGTTATCCAACCAGTCCCATCATGATGCACGCTTGAGTTGTTTCCAATCTTTTGCTATTATAAACAACAGAGCAAAGAATGATCTTGAACATCATTGTGCACAAGTATATTTATATAATAAATTCCTAGAAATGGAATTTCCAGAAATTCCTAAAAGTAGAATACCACTCTATGAACATCAGGGTCAGTGGGTGTATGTATTCATAAACTAACAGATATTGCCAAAAGGCCCTTATTAAGGATATGCTAACTTACACTCACTGTCTTCCCAGGTGGCTCGATGGTAAAGAATCTGCCTGCCAATGCAGGAAATGTAAGTTTGATCCCTGGGTCGGGAAGATCTCCTGGAGAAGGAAATGGCAAACTTCTGAAGTATTCTTGCCTGAAAAACCCCATGGACAGAGGAGCATGGCGGGCCATAGTCCATGGGGTTGCAAAGGGTTGGACACAACTGAGAAAAAAAAAAAGAAAAAAACAACCTACACTCCCACAAGTGATAAACGAGCAGTCCCAGATCAGTGATCCTTAACATTTTCCTTTAAAGTGCAGGTTGTGACTCATTACTGGGTCATGAAATCAGTTTCGTGGGCTGTAGTCAGTATTTTTTAATGAAATAGAAGAGTACAGCTTATTATAGAATCAAGAAGAGTAAAACAGAAAATACCACATTGAAGTACATGTAGAATGGTAAGTACTGTTTGGGGAACTTTTGTTTCAGAGATGATATAGATAAACATAGATATAGAAATAGATACACATACTCAAACAACTAACACACTCTGTCTCTCTCTCTCTCCCTCTCACACACACACATACACATACATACATACATAATTTGTGAAACAAAGTCTATACAGGTCTTTTTAACTACAGGTCATGGTCAAAGAAATAGGAAAGTCTTAGATCTTGAATCTTTTCAGGAATCCAAAGAAAATTGTAGAAACTCTTCCCGGAAAATGAAACTATACAGAACATCTCACATCTCTGACCTCTCTGAGGCCCATGCAGGGACCTGAGGTCTGGAGGCCTGGACGATAACTGTGGGTCACTCAAGGACAGGCTGGTGGGTCCTGCACCCCTGGGCAGCCCCACGGACAGCTAGGTGTTCTGAAAGCACATGCCGCCCTGAAGAAATTAACAAACTACTGACACAGCCCCTCCGTGTGCCTCTCTTTCTCAGCCATGGGGACACTATCCTCGACCTGCTGCTTTGGTTCTTATGAAAAGAGTGGGCAAAAGTTTCAGAGAGACAGAATAACGATTTCTCTCCTTTGAGTTCACTCATTTCTTTTTCATTCTGAGCTTGTGGTTCTGGAGAGAAACAGAACCATGAGAGGAAGGGGTGGGTGGGGAGGAGGAGGAGGAGGGTAAGATGACAAATTAGGAGAGAGGCAGTCAGTGAGGGCCTGAGACAAGGTTTAGAAAAGGCCAGGGAAACAAGGAGGGTGGAGGGACTTTTCAGGACAGGAGTATGTGTGCACAGGTCTCTGAACAACCTGAGGAAAGGTGAACAAGCAAGGGCTCAAGGGAAGAAAACAGTCAGCCTGACAGCTGGGGACGGGGGCCCAGGTCATTGCTAGCCCTCTCCTGCCCCACGGATTGCCCAGCTGGGTCCAGAACCCACTGATCAGGGGATTTAAAAGAGGGGGTTAAGGAACCTCACACAGAAGCATCTAGCTGCAGGAGGACTCGGAAGAGGGCCAGATGGAGGCAAATAGACACAAAAAGGTTCAGTGCCAGGGTGCGAGGTCACAGCTGAGCCATCTTCTCTGCTGTTCTCGAGAAAACAGAGGACAGGATGCATCACTTTCCTGCATCATCTCTCCAGCGAGGCAGTCTTCATCCTGTCCCCAGCAGAGATGCTGTGACCTCCTGCAGCACTGTTCCTGAGCCCCGCTTCCTACCACCTGCCTCCCCAGTGAAAGCTGACACATGACTGGAGAAGGGCAGGCAACAGAGATACCCACTCCCATTACCTGTTTTCCCTCCCAGAGGATGCAGTCTGGACACAATAGGGTGTCAACACAGCAGGACTGCCTCTCCTGATCTCTGCCTTAAATATTGTAAAGGATGCCACACTTGTTTTACTTCCAGGATCCAAAGTGAAATAGCAAATTCCAAACGTGGATTTTCTATCCCCAGGCTCACTCCCGGAGCCTAGCAATAACAGCTACTATTCCCCGGAACCAAGGATAGTAAAAGACTGTTAAGTCTTTAAAAACCCAACACAAATATCGATTCTCCCTTTACCTAATTTCTTCCTTCTTTTGTTCCTGGTAGAGCTTGCTGCCACTTAAGAGCATTGGGCTTAAAAGATGAACACACGTGAGGTTATTGATTTCCTCCTAAGAACTTGCCTGCTCTTGAAGTGAGCTCGCATCAGGCAGGTGGGGGTCCAAGTTACGGCTCGGTGGTCCAGCCTCCGCAGGTGGGGCTTGCTGGCCAGATGCTGGAGGGGCCTTTCCACACTCACTTTGTTCCTGTCAAACTAGAATGCTTCCTTAAAAGAGTAAAATACAATTCGAAAAATTTGAGTTGATGACTGTAAAAATTAGTGGATAATAAAAAGATAAGTAGTCTCCGACACAAGAAAGAGGTGACTTAATACTGCATATTAATCTGTACCATAACTTGTACACAAGGTTACAGACGGCTGTGTACATAATTATGCAAGACAGGCCAGTGGAGGTCAACAGACCAACTTGGAGCAGCAAAAGGCGTATCTCGCTGGGCTTTGAGGATGGGGTAGCCAGGGACAGTTTAGAGGAACATCTTATTACTTCCAGAAACCTGCCAGTTAGCTTGGAGACTGGAGTGGCTGAACAGAGGGCCTCTGTACACACAGGCAGGGTGGGAGATGAGGAAGACGGGGTAGAGCGCTCAGGGGGGCACAAGGCCATGAACACCAGGTCCACCAGGCCAGGGGAGTCTGGGGTCCACCCCACCTGTTGTCCAGGGACTCCTGGACAGCAAAGCTACACACAGGGAGTGGTTCTCAGAGCCTCACTACCAAGAGGAAGGAAAACAGCACCCCCAAATTTACTGTGGCCTTGAGTCCGGGTGACTCTCTCGGGTGTGGCCTATGAAGCCCCCTGTGTGACCTACTCTGAGCCCCACAGGGACAGGCTCTACTCTGTTCCATATGCAGCCAGAGCCAGCCACGAGCGCCTCCGTCTCCAGGAAAAGGAGCAGGAGGGCCACCACCTGTGGACAGGCCGAAGGACTCAACAAGAGGGATGTCCTGTTCCCGGGACCCTAAGTCAGCCTTCCGTTTCCTGCTCCCCAAGCCAGCAACATGTCCAGCTGGCCCTCCAGCCGCCCCCTGAGCAAGGCTCGTGCTTTCAGGCCAGTGGGCCTTTCTGGTTGCTGCTTGTTGGAAGCACTTTAATTAGCGTTCTATTGTAATTGATGATATGTTTTAATTGGTGTTTTGAGTTAATTAAAGTTAATTGAAGTTTTATTCTAATTTAGGTGTCTTTTTTTTTTAAGTTCACAAGAGCTGAACAAAAGAAAGAATAAGGCCTTGTCCAAATAATAATGATAACAAATCTAAGACCAGCATCCCCAGGGGAAGAACTAAGGTTACAAGAAGTATAAGTCTTTAAGGGATCCAGGGACACAGACTGAGGATATCCACGGCGTACACACCTCTGACCTCTTTGGGCCCAACTTAAACTGTTCCCCCCTGCTGCCCTCCACCTCCAATCCTGCACCAAGTCCTCCTCCTCTCCCAGACATCAGCCCCATGCTAGATGCCCAGGCGGCTTTGCCCATGAGCCCCACCACTCTCTGCATTAGACCACACGCTCCCAGCAGGCAGGGAAGGCCCAGGGCAAGGCCATGATTCCTTGCTCTTCACAGCATCTCACCCTCACCTGGCTGCTCAGGGGAATCTGAGAACCTGAGAATTGACTCTGCAGTCAGTGAGGCCACTATGGACACTCCCTGTGGAGCAGATCCCCCACCTGGGATGCGCTGAGAGGCTTGCAAGTTCTTCTTTCTTCACTCCTCCAAAATGAATGCCCAAGTCAGACACCAGGCAGAAGCCCAGGGACTGTATTACACATGGACTATGCTTTCAGCCCAACAGTGGCTGAGCACATCTTTCCTACCTCTGGGGGGTTCGGTTTCTCCTCCTATCTCCCTCCACCCCCCATCCCTTCCCTGCCTCCTTCACACACCTTCTTTCCAGGGCTGTTTCCTTTTCTGGAAGCTGCCATGGCTTTTCTTACTCTGAAATCTCCTTACCTCTTCTAGCTGGTATTACAAATTCTCTAATTGTGGTTACTGAAACTCTCAGGTCTACATCCTAAGGCTCACTGTCTGCAATCACCTTCTTATTCCCCTCATGGGGGTTCCTCCCCACCATGCCAGGAAACAAGCTTGCCAAAGTCTGCTCTTCTATCCATGATCTTGGCCAGTCATCTTGGCCACATCCCATGCACTCCACTTGACTGCGTACTCCTTAAACGCCCTGGCCCTTGACAACTCCAGAATAACACTGCAGCTGCTGCTGCTGCTAAGTCACCTCAGTCGTGTCCGACTCTGTGCGACCCCATAGACGGCCGCCCACCAGGGTCCCCCATCCCTGGGATTCTCCAGGCAAGAACACTGGAGTGGGTTGCCATTTCCTTCTCCAATGCATGAAAGTGAAAAGTGAAAGTGAAGTCATTCAGTCGTGTCCAACTCTTAGCGACCCCATGGACTGCAGCCTACCAGGCTCCTCTGTCCATGGGATTTTCCAGGCAAGAGTACTGGAGTGGGGTGCCATTGCCTTCTCCCCAGAATGACACTACCATCCTTCTATTTCATCTGTTTCTTTTTCGTGGTCCTAGGGATTCCCTCTGCTCCTGGGACCCCAGTGAGTCCTGGAAACATTTTCTTTCCCCATCCCAGCCCCATTCCCCTCCCTTTAAACCCCACGATTTCAACACCTGCAAATCTGGTCCACCCCTCTCATGGCATTCAAGTCACCAATTCCCTCCACACCCTCTCCTGTGCATAGCCAGGGAAGTTCTTCTTGAGGAAACACAGAAAGGAAAACAAAACATGGAACACACACATGCAAACTGGGCAGTGAGCCCTTTTCACTTATTCACTTATTTCACTTAATCTGGGGATGAGCTGGGGCCCTTGGGGGTGCAATGACTGGGAGAGGATCTACAGTTTCACTTTTCAGAAAGCATTAAGTGAGCTTGCTTCTTATACTGAGGTTAATTTGAAAAGTCCATATAGTCAAAACCGCCCTTGAGAGTCCCTGAGGAAGGCACCACGCTGGACACCACCACTCCTCTCTTCTGGGAACAGATGGCCCTTTCTTTGGCTGGGTACCAGAAGCAGCAGTTGGTGTACACTTAGGTGCCAGAGAACACGAAAACCACGCATCTTTAACATCGGAGTCTTTAACGGGGGTGTGGCTTCCAGAGCAGGAGGCTTGAGGGAGGGAAGTTCATTTAGGGGTCAGCAGAGCCCTGTGCCCCCTCCGCTCATGTGTGTGGAGGTCTCCACCACTTCTCTCTTTGTTAAAGTCTTGTCACTTAAATGTGTCTATGAAGCAACTCTGCATTTTCAACAGCTATAAGTGTTAAAAAATAATCCATCCTTCAGAGTTTATCAAAGGAAAAAATAAGCAGTATTAAAAGAAGCTAAATACATGATATACTTCGCTGTACACCTGAAACTAACACATTGTAAATCAACTATACTCCAATATAAAATAAAATAAAACAAATACATGATATACTTATTCCCAGTTTCATAAAACAGGTGAATGCTTAAATACTATACAGTCTCTTGATGAACTGCTACCAAGCCATTGAAAATTGACAATTATAGAGATTATGTAAAGCAAAGAAAATGAACAGTAAATCTGCATGCATCTGGACACAGATTGAAGACACCAGAAAAATGAACTTACTGATTTTGTAAATAAAGCATTATTTCAAAAAAGGGAAAGGTTGCAAATAAATGCTTGTTAACTGAATGAATGACTGCATTTGGGGAGCAGAAATTTAAAGTCCTAATGGTATAGCTGGCAGACTCCAGAAGACCAAAGTCAGAAGAAGATGCTTTAAAAGCTGTGATGCCCACCACAACCTCTAGCAGAATATTCAGCGGGGGTTCCACCAGGGCATTGGGGGTGTCAGGTTTCACAGAGCAGCACCCTGGGATGGGCCCCTCTAGAGACTGCAAGTCTGGGAGCACTGGATCAGATCAGGGCCCAGACCTGTCACACACCTTGATCAGCATGGCCTAGAATGGGCTGGACACCTCCTTCCCTCCAAGTTCACTCCCTGCAGGAAGACTGGGCAGAGAAGGCGGTCCAAGGCCACTTCCCTCACACCTCCTGGTTGCCATCACCCAGGGCTGCACTGGAGAATTTTTACTGCTGATTAGCGACCATCATTTGATGAGGTATAGAGAGGAGCGACTGAAGCGACTTAGCAGCAGCAGCAGCAGTAGCAGAGAGGGGCAACTAGAAAGTGAGGGAGGACAGAAGATATTACACCACGCATCCTGGGGCAGAGCCTTGGAACAGTTAACTAGTAGTTGCTAACAAAAAGAGAGGCACCAGAGCCTGGGAGATAGAGGGTGTTCTTCTGCCCTCAGACATGGATGAGGAAAGGACCACCCCTCCAGACCAAAGATGAGACCTCCCCCAATTCCTCCTGCCCTTAGTCCATGGGTCCCAGCTCATGTGACCATGCAACAGGGAGGATGAGGGGTGAGCAGCTCACCCCCAACGTGGCCGGGTGGCAGGATGAGCTGGAGCCCATACCAGGATTCCCACTCCCCTGGTAGGGGGCCCAGGGCTATCATAAATGCCTCCAAGGGACCTGTCAGGGCAAGCTGGGCTTTAGAGACCCACTGAGGGGATGTCCTGGCCAGAGGATGTGGATGGCCTGCCCTGGCTCTGTCACTAACTCTGTAGTCGCTTCCCCTTCATATGCGGCCTCGGTTTTCTCAAGTCAGATGTGTGGGCTCGATCAACTCCCAGGGGTCCTTTATCAATCAAGAGTCCATCATTTCATGCTATTTCTAGCAGAAGAGCTTTCCTGTGCCCTGTTCTGGAAGTGATTTTGGGGTCAAGCTACATAAGCTCCAGGCTTCCTTAATTTATGTTGGGGCTGCTCCGGGGGCCGCCAATGGGAACAGACTTAAATCATCCCTTTGCCATGCTGAGCACAAACACACCATCCCTTTCGTGCCTAACAATGCCAGCCATCAATGAAGCTCCATATTTAGCAGATGTTCAGCAGTAATTACGTGGACATCAGACACATTCTCCTGTTTAATTACGCTGTTGCAGTGGTCCCACATGCCCTCCCACGTGCCACCCCAAGTGCTCACATAGACACACTCGAAGCATTGTCCTTAATTCTGACCCAGTAGGGGACCAAATACGTGTCTTGGAAGGTAAAAGAACAGGCTTGGGGGACCCCCAGCAAGGAGAACATGTCACCCCATCTACAGTGACACTCGGAGGTGACAACAGTGATGACAATCTTGATGGGACCAAATGCTTGCCATTGAAAGCGAGAGAAGGTTGTCAGCCTGCAGCTGTTCTGTGAAAGTTAGGTGGGGGGATGGCACAAGTTAAGACCCCCTGGGTGGCCTCCAGGAAGCCTGCCTAAATGGTACCATCTTTCGTGAAACTATGTCACACGAGGTCGGATCCACAGCTGTGGTAACTGCAGGTCAACTCATGCTACCAGTATCTACAGAGTAATGCATAACCAGGATGCCAATGCATTGCTTTCAAATGAAATAAATACCTCTCCAGGAGCCAGGACATCTATGTTGGCTCACCTGTGCACTCTTGCCCACGGACAAGCTACACGAAGAGTTCCATAATCCACCAGGTACAGGGGAACTGATGACAGAACTTAAATACTCGGTAGCATCAGGCTTGCAGGCTCTGCCTTCACCTCCACCCTGGGGATGTACAGGCATTGCTCCTGGACAGATGCCTGGCCGACACTGCCCTTCAGCCTAGTGCAGGAATGCACACTGCCAGTCTTCACTTCTGTTCTCCTGACTGACCTCCACCCCCCATTATCACAGTGCCTGCCAGGCCCAGCATCCCTGTCCTCTGCTCAGGGACACACATCAAGCTGGCATCCACACAGAAGCAGTCACGGAGTAGATCCAGGCCGGCTCTGACCCCAGGGCTGACATCCTCAGGTGGTCAGTGGCCAGCACATGGCTTGCTATGGAAAGGTGACTCTCATGGACCAGAATGCCTGCTCAGGGTGAGGGAGCAAAGGGGAGCTGAGGCTGTGAGGGGACAGAGGGCAGGGCTGGGCAAGCCCAGAGGAAGCAAGGAAAGGTACTGATAGAAGAAGGAGACCATATGCCAATGGGGAGCAGATAGGGGATAGGGCCAGGAACCTCGGCTATGCAGCCGGCTCTCCCAGGAGGCCCACCCTCGTGGAGCTCACTGCTCCCCACCCTGCTGGGGCTGGCTCATTTGGCTATTTCCTGGTTTCCTGGCATCAGATGCCTACCACAATACCCTGCCCAGGAACCCGACCTAATGCTACCTCTGAAAGGATACATTCCTTCTTTAGATGCATTTCACACCACAGAAATTCACAGTTTCATAAAATGTGCAAAAATCACAACTTTCCTTTTTTTTTTTTTTTTACAATTTTCCACCTTGTCTAAAACAGTGCTGTCCAGCAGAAATATAATGTGTATGTAATTTTAAATTTCACATTAATATAAGTAAATGTTAATAATTTATGGATCCCCAATATGTCCAAAATAGTACCATTTAACATGTAATCAATACACAAATTCTTGAGATAGTTTATTCTTTCTTTCACACAAAGTATTCATAATCCAGGGTGTCTTTGACATGGACAGAAATTCTCAGGAAGGAGCCACATTCCAACAGCTCAGTTGCCACAGCTGGTTAGTAGCCACCACACTGAACAAAACAAGGCTATGAGAGCAGACAAAAATACAAAGTTAAAGAAAACCCCGTGTCTTCCGATTTAAAAGAATCTGCTTTCAGACATACTCAGGCTCATCTGCCTCCCACCCCATCTGTGGGGTGAGGTGCAGGGGGAGTGAGTTACCCTGGACATGAGATGTGGCTGGCTGCTCCTGTCCCTCTCATACACACAAGTGCCCAGGCCCCCCGACCCCTGCATGGAAGGAGCACTGCCTGGCGTGTTGTGGAGGCCCTAGGTGCCTGCCTGGGTCACTCCCACCATGGCGTAGCCCTTCTCCAGGCCTGCTCCCATCTGCTTATCCACATATCCACCCCTCCCCCAAACCTGCCTAAGGATCTCCAAGCTCACAGTACCCTCTCACCACCCCACCCCAAAGTTGGGGGCTGGAGCACCAGCACTCAGTTCCACCCTTCCACTCGTTTCATATCTTCCTCCAGGAACCAGAAGGGAATATTTGTATTTCTGTGTGGACCCTGGAGCCTCGTGGCTTAAGGGTGACATCTGTAGTCAGGCCACTTGACGTTGGACCTGTCTCCAACCATTAGCAGCTTTGTGACCCTAAGTTACTTGATTCCTCTTTTCCTCTATTTTGTCATCTGTAAAATGGGTATAATCCTAATTCTACCATCTAATCAAGTCTCTTTGTGGATCCAATGCTGACCACAAAAAAACCTTCAGAGGGTACCAGATCAGAGCTCACAATAAGAGTTATTCCAGTGGAGCAGGAACATTTCTAGGTCCTGGCTTCCTTTTTCCCTGTGCTTTGGTATATTCCCTTCCTCCTTCCCCCAGCATCATTGGTGGGAAAGCTACATGGACATAAAGCAGCCTCCTGATACAGAAAAATGTTTCAGGAGCTATTTCTACATCTCAGCCCCATCACAGTCTGTACACTCAGGCCACAGCCCCACCTGCCACCAGGAGTCATTCTGCTGCTCTAAGGTGACGTCCACTGTGTCTGCTCAGAGGAAGGGCAGGCTGCTCAGAGGGCACACATGCCCCCCATTTCTAACACTTTCTAGCAGCCCCAGTGTTCTGTCTGCAGGTTCCATGGGTGAGTTTCCTCCAGTCTGACTGTGGGATCCAATGGGCACCTGGGAACTTCTTTCAGTGTGTTCAAAACCCTCTCAAGAACCTGAGGCAGCCTTCCCAGGGCAACTCCATCCACAGGGCAGCTCTCGCTGCGAGAGTGTCGGTCCAGAGCCTCCGGCTTCTGGGGCATACCCCTGAGCCCCTGATTTGCTATAGGCCTTGCCTCACTCTGGGTTCCAAAGCTTCCCTGGAAGATTCTGCCTTAAATCTTACATGTTACTTTATTTATAACCCACTCTATTTTAGAAGATTTAAGACGGCTTGCAAGGATTATGTAAAATACTCTAAGATATATATGTAACCAAGTAAAAAAATATGATATGTACTGCTATTTTTTTAAAGTTACCAAACACTATGTATAACATGGCAAAAGTGTTGTCTGAATATCATGCATGTGCGTATGTGTGTGCACACCTATGTGTCATGTGCTCATGTGTGTACAGGACAGAGACAGGTAAGCTGAACACAAAATTTAACAGATTGCCACAAGGAAGGGGAGGGGATTACAACTGACTCAATTGTCTTCTTTAGAGTTTTCTATGCTTTTTTTAACGTTTGCAAAGCATCTACATTTGTTTTACATTAAGAAAAAAAGCAATAGAAAATCTCTAAAGAAAAGTAGGTGAGAAGAAAAAAACAGGAGTAAAGGCATAAACTGGAGCCCACAGTAAGGCTAAAACAACTCATTTTCTTTGGCCAAGCCACCCAGGAAAGCTGGATTTTCTAGCAGTAGATGGATGAAGAAAACCTGATCAGTTACACGAGTCATGGGGTCCATAGGACGTAAACAAAATGACTGTTCAGCAAAGTCCGCTGTTCCTGCTATGGAGCCTGAAGCCAATGCCTCCCATGGGCCCCCACAAGGACACCGAGGAATGCGACCAATGACCCCCTCATGATAAACACCACCAGGACTTTTCTGGGGCTGTTCTTCCAAAGCTCCTCAGTGCAGGCTGACAGCACCTCAGCAAACTGTAGCTCAGGAAGGCGATTTCTCAAGAAGAAACCAAGAGGCCAGGCTCACGGGGGGTCTGAGTTAGTCCAGAGGGAGACGTTAGGAGATCACAACTAGGACAGACATCACTGTTCAGTGACCACCTCTGGGGCTCCGTACAGTTCAACTCAGCCCCTGGGGTCATCAGGCTATTCCTATGCCTCTATCCACAGAAGGCTGCAGGCACCCACTCACCTAGACATTTGTTCATCTCTCACGAGTTCACTGAGCACCTAATAAGTGCTCCAACTGCATAATTCCTCTCAATAAATCCAGATCCATCACTCACATGGAGACCCAAGCCAGCCCCATCTGACATCAGCTGTGGGCCTGCAGCAAGACAAACATCATTTCTGTGCAGAGGAGCCCTGGGTAAACTCCCAGGACATGAGAGGAACAGGTGTGCCTGCTTGCACAAGGAGAGAATTTCACAGCCACTGGAGGAAAGGATGCTAAGGCTGAGCACAGGATCAGCACAAGGACTCCGTGACGGATACAGTCCTTGTCGAGGAGAATGGGCTTTGCTAAGATGTGTTGTCATTCTTGTACGAAGCCCATGTCTCATATTTTCCATGGAACTCGTGTCTTACCCTGCCTAAGCTCTGGGCAGGGCAGGGGCTCAAAACTGTCTCTTCCTCCCAAAGCCTTCCCTTTCTCTGCCAGTATAAGAAGAGTTCAAGAGCACCGCCAGGCCACAGTATTTCCGCTGGGGAATTTACCATCTGTGTATACCCATGGTTACCAACTTTCCACCTTGATCTCAGCCCACAGACTTCTCCTCGGAGCCCCAGATCCACACATCCAATCTCCTTCGCCACATCCACTTGGAATTCTCACCAGTGTCTCAAAGTCAGCACATTCAAGTCTCCCAAACTCAGTCGGCTCCCCATCTTTCCCATCTCAACAAGAAGACCCACTATTCACCGACGGTAAAAACCAGAAACCTAGATGCTGCCTTCGACCACTCCCTCTCACCTACTTCCTATCCCCAAAACATGTCTGCGATTTCCTCCTATTTCCAGCTCCACTGTGAGAGACTGCCCAACCCCCACATGAACTGGGAGTCCTCAGGGGCATCCGTGGTCCCCCAACCTGGTTCTTCAGACTGATCCAGGGAGGATGGGTGCCGTAAGTCACCCAGGGCTCGAGCACACGCACCTCTCATGTGCCTCCTGGAGTTCTGCCGTGTGCTTCCCTCCTCCCTCCTCCACCACCACCAGCTCTCAGATAAGCGCTCACCTTTTCTTTCTCATTCCTTTTCTCCTCTTGCTTCTGTCTCATCTTCTATTTTGCTTCTTTCACTTTTGCTCCTTGGCCTTGTCTATCTCCTTCCGCACTCTTCCTCTCCCTCTTTCCTCCCACTCTGCACCCTGCCCGAGTTCTCTTCTCCCCTTTTCAGATGTGACAATCACAGAAAATCGGAGCTGGTAGCGACCTCCCTGGCCTTCCTGACTTGATGGGCGGGGAACTGGGGGCTCAGATGGTGAAACCACATGCCCACGTCCTCACAACAGCTGGCAGCAGGGCCAGCCCTGTAGAACTCGGATGTCCTGGCTCCAGCTCAGGGTTCTCCACTACTCATACTCCCTAGCCCACTGATTCTCCTGGTCCCTGCTCCTTACCCCAGGACTGTGGTCCTCTACTCAAGACAATAGGGCTGGTCACCCTCCACACAACACAAATCAACAATTAGGGTGCTCGGGTGTGTCTCTTGGTCTGTCTGTCTCTCCATGTATACTGCATACCTGGACAATTGCACCTAAGACTCCAAGGGGAGTGGTTTCACCCTCTCCATAGGTGACTCCACGGCTTTCCAGGCCTTCAGTTCTCCTCCTGATGAGGTGGATGCATTCTGTTACCCTTGGATGCACCTACAAAAATCCTCTTCAAAATCCCATCACTTCACCACAAAGGACAGACTAAAGTACCATGAAGAAGGTGTCTGAAGGAGATGTAGGGGGTGGGGATGGGGGATCAAGTGTCTGACCCTCTGTCCTTTTCTCCCATAGCCCCATATGGCCTTGGCACACAGGGCTGCAGAAACCCAATACTGCCTTCAGATTTAACAGAGCCATCTGCGAAAATGTGGCTCGCCAGGGTAGGACTGGCAGGGCCCACTGTGGCTGCAGATTTAGGGTTGAGGCAGACCATCAGAGGGGTGGGGCCACCTAAAGAAGGGGACCACTGAGGCGGACAGTGGTGCAAGGTGGGGACAGGTGGATGACACGAGATGGCAGTGTGCTGTCCTGGCATGATCACTAAAAACAGGCACAAAAACACCCCTGAGGAGGGTTAAGTACAAGGCGCCAGCTCAGGATGGGGGCCGGGCATGTAATCTGAAATTGAACAGACACTTGCAACCTTGAGGGTTTACTGGAAACCCACTCTTGGGCAGAATTTCAAGACAGACATTGGGCCAAGAAAGCTGGTGAAGATCCAAGCTCATCCCGAGGTCCACGGATGCACATCAGCCCTCCAGAGCCTGACAAAGGATGACAGCTCAGCTCTGAGCACAGACGGAGCTACAAAAAGGTAAGCACGGTGACAATTTATTTTCCAGACTGTCAAGAGTTTCACCATTTTATGATTTTCAGCCAACGTAATTCATTAAATGTGCAACAAAGGGGAGTCCATATTTATACCTTCCTTTGTAAGGATTAACATGTAAACAAATTTCAGATGTGAAACAAAGTACCCTTTGTCAGGCAGTGAAGAGTGACCACAGTGCCCATGGGTCAAGGCACTGAGGACAATGAGCACGGTCTGGCCCTCTGAACTGGCAGTAGCCCAAAGGGCAAGACTCAAAAGCCAAGACAGCCCATGTGCACCCAGCCATGCACACAAGTGTGCACAGAGTCCATTCACCAAGGAGGGGGCGCCCGTTGTCAGGCAGAAGGTGACTGCAGAAAGAAGGAATGTACAAAAGGAGGTGGGAAGGGACTGAAGAAGGAGGAGGGAGAGAAAGATGGGGAGAGAAAGGGAAGGGAAAAGAGAGAAGAGGAAATAACCAGTGTGGGGCAACCAGTGCGGGGAGCTCAGGGGAACAAAGGGGCAGTGGGAAGAGGAAGGGGGCTGCCAGGAGAAACAAGAAGGCAGGGCACCAGGGATCTATGTGAAATGTGCGGTGAGGACTGGACAGTGGAGGAAACCCCAAAAGAGACCCTGGAAAGGACTCTCTTCAGAGACCTTAGCCATTTTGGCAAATCTGTCACTGAGAAGCAGCATTAAGGAGCTATGCATGTGCCCTGCTTGGTCATCTCCCTGCTGCCAGAGAACGCCTACCCGGCCCTGGGAACCCCAGCACTCCCAGCTCTCTTCACTGGACCCTGGAAGGACACAGAACCAGCACTTTACCTTCCAAACACATTCGGGCCTTCAGCCAGGAGGAAACAGGGCAATGATTCAACAGGGATGAGGGGAGAAGGGCAGCTTCTGATCCAGGCCCAGGCCACGGCCCATCCTTCCACTCTGATGCAATTTCCCTCCCAGCTGCTCCTGCAGGGCTGCCCCAGGACAGGGGACACACACACCCTCCTGGCTCTACACCAACCAGCCAGAGGGTCTGCTGCAACTGGCCCTGCTCCATCCATGAGGAGACTGTCTGCACCCCCATCTCATGCCCACATGGAGATCCAACCAGTCAATCCTAAAGGAAATCAATCCTAAATATTCATAAGAAGGACTGATGCTGAAGCTGAAGCTCCAATACTTCGGCTACCTGATGCAAAGAACTGACTCACTGGAAAAGACCTTGATGCTGGAAAAGATCAAAGGCAGGAGGAGAAGGGGACAACAGAGGATGAGACGGTTGGATGGCATCATCAACTCAGTGCACATGAGTTAGAGCAAACTCTGGGAGATGGTGAAGGACAGGGAAGTCTGGTGTGTTGCAGTCCATGGGGTCCCAAAGAGTTGGACATGACTTAGTGACTGAACAATATGCCCAAGAGGGCAACCATGGGAGCGCCCAGGGAACAAGGAGTGGGATGGATCATGATCCCCAACACCATCAGACAAATCAAGAACCCCAGCTGTGCGGGCCCAGCAAGGTAGGTAGCACCACCCTGCTCAGGCACAACTCCCCAACTCCTAAGTCAGCCCCCGGGCCCCACAGACCCTTCTCACCTCTGTGTCCAGGACACAGCCTTTCCCTGCCCTGCACGCCCCATCTCCCAGCCCTAGAGAGCACTCAGCGAAGGCAAGCCCAGAGAACCCCAAGAAGACTGAGGGGTCCTCACCCCTGAAGCCCTCCCAGCCTCAATTTCTCCAAGCCCCAAACCAGCGTGATCTCACCAGGGGTCAACATGGAGGGTGCCCCTCTTTCAGAGAAGGTCTCAGCAGCGGGCTGGCCCGTGTGGCCCTGGAAGCACCGGGGCCAGCGCTCCTCCTGTTCTCTCGGGAGCTCCATGTGGCTTTGATGTCGAGCAGCCGTGACATGGCAGTAACTGGGAGAAGGAGCTTTAAAGCTGCTGTTTTAAATGACAGCCATTGTTCCTTGGCAATTTTATGATGAAGGAAAAGAAAGAGGCCTTTTAAGCTACTATGTAGCACATTAAAGAAGCCCTAGAGGATTGGGGAAGCTGGAAGGCTCCGAGGGGAGGCAGCTTCACACTGGTGTCTCGGCAGTTTCCTCCCCAGAGCAGAGCCAGCAGGAGCAGCCACCCAGCCAGCCGTGGAGAGCACCCAGCAGCCAAGGCCACCTCAATGCTGGGCACGGGCAGGTGGCAGGCCCCTTCCCAAGGCAGTGGTCCTTTTCCCCACGGAAGGGGCTCTGCAGGGCAGAGCTCCAGGGGGCACATCCCTCACCCCCCCACCCGGCAGAGGCAGCGCTAACACCCCCAAGAGGAGGCAGGAGTCATGGGCCATGAACCACAGGTGTCTTTGGTGTGGCCCCCCTGGGCTGCATCTCAGGAGGGAGCGGTCCAGCTGGTGTGAATGGCTTCTGACCCCAAATCTCCCAACTCTGCCCTCAGGATACTCCTGCATCCTCCCTGTGCCACTCACCCCTCTCCAGGGATGTGGGGAGAGAGTTCTCCATCTCCAACCCCCAGATCCACCTGCTGTCCACCTCCATGTCTGCTGCCAAGGCTCTGCAGCCTTCTCCCTGGGCTGGCTGCCCTTAAACTTCCCACCTCCAACTCTGGCCCCATCACGTTCCAGGACTTCTCCTCCTCTCTGCTTGGTGAGGTTCTAGGCTTCCTAAAAAGGACAAAATGACCTTCTCTGTGAAGCCTCCTGGTTTATTCATAGCAGCCTGTCAACTAAAGAAAATAGTCATAACCTAAAAGTTGAGAGTTGTGCTTTATTTGTTGGGAGTTTTTAGGACTCCAAGGAGGGTGGGAGTGGGAGGAGTCAAGTTATACAGAAGTTTGCAACAAGTGGCAGGTAATCTGAACATCAAAAGATTACTGTTAATTAAGGAAAACCAGATGTCTCAAGTTAAGGAATTTAGCACTTTTCTATGAATGGGAAGATATAAGAGTCTGCCCTCACTGACGTTATTCTTTTCATATGCATTTCAGCTATCTGGGGCCAGCATCCTGTGATTTGACTTTTCACATCCTTAGTTCCTCGCTCACCACAGGGAGTGGCATTGGGAGTGGTTGTTGCTGTTTTTGCTCAGTTGTTTGCGCTGTCCAACCCTTTGCGACCCCATGGACTACAGCATACTAGGCTTTCCTGACCTTCACCATCTCCTGGAGCTTGCTCACACTCATGTCCATTGAGTCGGTGATGCCATCCAACCATCTCATCCTCTGTTGTCCCCTTCGCCTCCTGCCTTCAATCTTTTCCAGTGAGTCAGCTCTTCACATCAGGTGGCCAAAGTATTGGAGTTTCAGCTTCAGCATCAGTCCTTCCAATGAATCTTCAAGATTGATTTCCTTGAGGATTGACTGCTTTGATCCCTGTGCAGTTCAAGGGACTCTCAAGAGTCTTCTCCAACACCACAGCAGGAAGACATAGATTCTTTGGCGCTCAGCCTTCTTTATGGTCCAAATGCCACATCCACATGATTACTGGAAAAACCACAGCTTTGACTAGATGGACCTTTGTCAGCAAAGTAATGTCTCTGTTTTTTAATATGCTGTCTAGGTTTGTCATAGCTTTTCATCCAAGGGGCAAGCATCTTTTACTTTGGGAGTGGTGGCAGCCTGATAAGCTGCCAGAATCAAGGGTATTGTTTTCCTCGGGTGCCCTCTGGGCTCAGAAATTCACATTTGGAGGGCCAAAATCACTTATGGCTGTGATATCCTTGTTCATTGATATGGTAGGAAATACTCCATTTCTCAAGCCTTAGTCTAAATCAATGGTTCTCTAAGTGTGGTCATCAGATCAGCTCTGTTTACCCTCTGGGGTGCTTCTGTCTGCACTGCTCATCTGAGACTCACACTTCCTGTCTTATGTGTGGTATGGCCTCCAAGAGCAGGCTGAGTCTTGCCTCTTTTGGCATCTGCCCTGTATCCTGCAGACACTCAACAATGACCTCTCATACTGCACTGAAAAATAGAGACCTATGACTCCTGGACACACTTCTACCAAAAAGAGACAACCCCAAGCCACCAAAGGCCCTTCTGCTTTCTCAAAGAAGAACACATGAGACTTAAGGATTACAGATCATGGAGGAGCTTCCAGCGAGAGAAGCCTCACTCCCGAGTGGCTGGTGCCTTTAGATTTGGGTTGGAGAGTGGCAGCCAACGGCAGCAGGGAAAGAAGCATGACAGCTTGTGACAATTTCCTCAAAGTCTCCAGCACCATTATTGCATCAGCATCAAAATAGCAAGAAAAAGTTAGTTCTATTTTAAATTGTAAATATTAACCTAATGCTGGTGATGAATGGAGTGTTGATGATAAATGAGGTGTTTAATAAAGATGAAAGCTCCGGCAGCCTAAGAGAAAACCTCCTTTGACTTAAAGTTATCGTCTTGATTAAAATTTCCATTTTATTATCCTAATCAGCAATCTTTGTTCAATGTGCTACAATCTCTATTTTCTCCACTTAGAGAGATAATTAATAACACCGTAAACATATTAAAAGTAAAATGTTTATTAAAATTGCTCTGTTATCCGTATTTACCTTATGTTTAGTAATGCCCCTGCCTCAAGACACGCCCCTGCCTCCAGGAGGACTTCCGGGAACTACCCATTGCTGGGAGCCTCATCCTATTCCCAAGGCCCCCAGGGAACAGACAGCCCCTTGTCCTAGTCACATGTTCCTGCATTCACAGCTTTGTCAATTTAACTCAGCTTAATTTCATTTCATATGTTCTGACATCTCTTTACGTGGAGACTAAGAAATTTACTCTTCTCCATGGCAAATGTGTTGCTGGGGTTGCATGCAGACACAGATGAGAAACTGAGGGAAGGAAAATACACATATCTCTCCAAATAAATCACCTCTGCATCTCTCTGCAAAGCAAAGGTTTCTTTTAATGAAAGCTACTTAATGAGCAAACAGCCACTAGGCACCAGTGGGAGGAGGCCCAGCGCCTCACAGGCCAGAGCCTGATTCCAGGCAGCACACCAGGACACACAATGTCTCCAGGCCACAGTGGAAAATTGTTTAAGTCTGATTTTTTTTTTTTAAATGCAATTCTGATCCTTATCCAGACACAGAATCTGACTCCCCATATGAGATGTCTGCTCCACACAATATGAAACACCAGGTTGCAATGGCCATCTTGGTCACTGCGGGACATTCTTGGGAGGAATGCCCAGGTAAGGACCTTCTGGGTCCCTAGTCCTGCTTTCCTCTTGACCTCCTCGTCTCAGGGCAGACCGCCAGCCTCAGTCCACCCACCTCACCTTGTCCTCTACACAGGGCTGATTCTGCCTCAGGAGTGGTCCTCCCTGCAGCCACCAGGAGTCCAGAGGGACTGCGAGAGGCCACCCTCTTGCAAAGGACTCTGGTTTAAAAGCACAGCCCTCATTTAACCTCTCCGAGGCCTGGTGATGTAAGTGTATCTCTGCAATTTATAGACGAGGAAGCCGGGCTCGGGGAGGTTGGGCACCTTGTTCCATATCACACAGCTGATGAGCAAGTAGCAGCACTGGTGGAGTCCTGGTCCCAGCTGTCTCCTGGGGGGGTCAACGCTCCAGCCTGCTCCTAGGATGAGGGGCTCCATCCAAACAGGAGGGGACTCAGCCTCGTGCCACTTCTGTTGGCAGCTTGCAGAGGTTCTTGGGGACGGCCTCTCTCGGTCTGGGATGTGTTTTTCCATGATGTGTGGGTTTTAACCCAGGTCACTTCCAGATATCCTGGAGCCTTCCACAGGGAAGGCTACATCCCCTTAATCAGTGTGAATCGGCACACGCCCCCTGACCCCAGCATACTGGTGCTGACGACACCCAGGGAAACACAGGAAACGGCTATCCGTACAGGCCGGGAAGGGCCATTAATCTCCCTCCCCTGAAGGAAATGAAATCATTATGTCTGCAGCTCCAGAATCCAAAAGAACAAATTTCCTGCCAGGATAATAAATGGATTCTTTTGTACTCGCTCAACTCCCGTCACATGACCCTCCTGGCCCATTCCTCATCCAGGTGACTTGGCTGAGTAAATACCCAGAGGTTTCAGTTTCAACTTCCAAAGCGGACCAGGGAGTGGCCCACCAGAGCCCTTGGCTGTCTTCCCTTTCTGCCCTAACCTTTCCTTCCCCAAACACTGCCCGCCAAGGTAAGCAACCCCTTTACAAACAGGAACACTCCTGCCTTCAGCCAGGAACAGAGTTTGAAGTAATTCTGTGGAGAAGACAGACAAAGAACCATTTTTCACTGACCAGGCATCACGTAAGATGTACTTGGGAAACAACAATGAATAGTAAACCTGGGCTGTAAAGCTCCCAGGGCCAGCAAGGAGCATAGAGTGATGCTCTGGAGGAAGCATGTGCAGGGATCAGGAGGGCTGATCAGGAGCTGGGATCAGGAGGGCTCTTGAGGGCAGCATGATAGGCAGGTGGCACGGGGCTGCACTAACATTCTTCTGAACAGGGCCCCGGAGTCCTGTGCTGGCAGGTGGCAACATGAAAGCAATGAACCGCTTCATAATGGGCTTCTGTTCTGACATAACCCTCAGCACTGGGCTTCAAAAATGGGTCTGTATTTGCAGAGAAAAATTGTTGCTGCCTTAACACGACAGGAGACATGGTGCCTGGCGAACAGACCCAGGGACAACCTGTCTGCTGCTCCTTGCCCTCCTGCCCCTAGACCCCCGAGGAGAGGCAAGACTGAAGCAGAGAAGAATAAGCAAGTGTGGGGCACAGGTTGGCAGCACCTCTTCCCCAAGGATGCGGCCACCTCAGAAAATCTCTGCAGATGTGAAACAACCACAGTCTTCTCTCTAACCTGCACATGAAAGCCTCGGCCCCCTAAATATGGGCATGTTGGGGGCAGGAGGTGGAAGTAGGGAGACGGGCCAGCCCCAGTCATCTAACAGAGGCAAGAGTGTCTCCTCTGTGACAAAAAATGAGAGCTTGCTAGGCACTCCTGGACTCCACGAAAAACTATGACATGCACATGCTTTGCGGTAAAACAGTGGATAGAAATGACACGTGTCTTGGCAGGAAAAGTAAAACTGTCCTCCTACAGAGGCAGTGTGAGCACATACCTGACTGCTATAGCCTGAGATCCACTGGATTACCTCCCTGGGGCTGGCATGGGATGAAGAAAGTGCTAGGTGATCTTGTCACTACCCATCTCAGCTTTCTGCCCCAACCAGAGAGCCTCAAAGCCACAGCAGAGGGTGAAGAACACTCCAGTATCACCCCTCTGGCCTCTGTACTGGCAGTTCATCACTCATACTTGCCATAGCTCTTGTCCGCAGGATTGTAAACTATCTGTGTTTGTCTTCTTCACTAAAGAGGGTTCTCCAGAGCACATTTCCTGTCTCATTTATCTCTGCATCTGTAGGAAGATGGCTGGCTGGATGAATGGATGGATGGATGGATAAGCCAGATTACCGAAGGCATATTATCTTCATCAACCTCACATCTTACAGGAAGAAATGAAAGCAATAATTATAAAGCACTACTCCATGCTGAGATTGTTCTAGATAACTTCTACATTTTCTTTTAATTCACACAGCTTATCCCAAGAAGTGAGTTTTATTTTTGATATTTTACAAATGAGAAACTAAGGAGTAGTAAGGCAAGGCACTGGACTTGAGAACCAAAGCCAGGGCTTTCTGAGTCCACATACAGTATTCAAATGGATTACCCCATCCGTCAGCCAACCTTAAGATTGTAAGTGCAACAAACATGTGCTGGGCACCCACGGTGTGCCAGGCATGATGCCATTCATTGAGGATCCAAAGACAACTCCAAAGTGGATTCAGACAGAGCTCTAGAGTAAGTAGGGAAGGAAACCCATGCTTTCCAGTGACTCTGCAGCCAGGAAAAAGCTGATCACATTAAAAAATACGCAATCTGGTAGACACTCAGGGCTGAGCAGAGGAAGGAGATAAGAAAATACTCTTTTTTTAAAAAGCAACTATCAGTTCAGTTCACTCAGTCGTGTCCGACTCTTTGCGACCCCATGGACTGCAGCATGCCAGGCTTCCTGTCCATCACCAACTCCCGGAGCTTGTTCAAACTCATGTCCATAGAGTTGGTGATGCCATCCACACATCTCATCCTCTGTCATCCCCGTCTCCTCCTGCCTTCAACTTTTCCTGGCATCAGGGTCTTTCCCAAGGAATCAGTTCTTCGCATCAGGTGGCCAAAGTATTGGCATTTCAGCTTCAGCAACAGTCCTTCCAATGATATTCAGGACTGATTTCCTGTAGGATGGACTGGTTGGATCTCCTTGCAGTCCAAGGGACTCTCAAGAGTCTTCTCCAACACCACAGTTCAAAAGCATCAATTCTTCAGTGCTCAGCTTTCTTTATAGTCCAACTCTCATATCCATATGCAACTACTAGAAAAACCATTGTTTTGAGTACATGGACCTTTGTTGGCAAAGTAATGTCTCTACTTTTTAATATGCTGTCTAGGTTGGTCATACCTTTTCTTCCAAGGAGCAAGTGTCTTTTAATTTCATGGCTGCAGTCACCATCTGCAGTGATTTTAGAGCCCAAGAAAATAAAGTCTGTCACTGTTTCCACTGTTTCCCATCTATTTTCCATGAAGGGATGGGACCAGATGCCATGATCTTAGTTTTCTGAATGTTGAGTTTTAAGCCAACTTTTTCACTCTCCTCTCTCACTTTCATCAAGAGGCTCTTTAGTTCTTCTTCTCTTTCTGCCATAACGATGGTGTCATATGCATAACTGAGGTTACTGATATTTCTCCTGGCAATCTTGATTCCAGCTTGTGCTTCATCCAGCCCAGCATTTCTCATGATGTACTCTGCATATAGGTTAAATAAGCAGGGTGACAATACACAGCCTTGACATACTCTTTTCTCTATTTGGAACCAGTCTGTTGTTCCATGTCCAGTTCTAACTGTTGCTTCCTGACCTGAATACAGATTTCTCAGGAGGCAGGTCAGGTGGTCTGGTATTTCAAACTCTTTAAGAATTTTCCACAGCTTGTTGTGGTCCACACAGGCTTTGGCATAGTCAATAAAGGAAAAGTAGATGTTTTTCTGGAACTCTCTTGCTTTTTTGGTGATCCAGTGGATGTTGGCAACTTGATCTCTGGTTCCTCTGCCTTTTTTAAATCCAGCTTGAACATCTAGAAGTTCACGGTTCATGTACTGTTGAAACCCGGCCTGGAGAATTTTGAACATTACTTTGCTAGTATGTGAGATGAGTGCAATTGTGCAGTAGTTTGAGCATTCTTTGGCATTGCCTTTCTTTGGGATTGAAATGAAAACTGATCTTTTCCAGTCCTCTGGCCACTGCTGAGTTTTCCAAATTTGCTGGATTTTTAGGATTTGAAATAGTTCAACTGGAATTCCATCATATCCACCAGCTTTGTTCATAGTGATGCTTCCTAAGGCACACTTGACTTCACATTCCAGGATGTCTGTCTGTAGGTGAGTGATCACACCATTGTGGTCATCTGGGTCATGAAGATCCTTTTTGTATAGTTCTTCTGTAACTATAAAGCAACTATAAAGCGGGCAAAAGTGACAAAGACAACCATCTCAGCACTCTGAACCTTTACCAAGGCAACCCGAGAAGTGTTTATGTCTCAAAGGCCAAACTTTGGGTAAGAATGGGGGAATTTGTGGTATTCTTGCCTATAGTCCATTCTCCTCTGAGCTGGACTGATAAGGAGGTTCTGCCAGAGAAGGAAAAGACATGAGAACAGCAGATCTTTGAGGTCACGGAAGACTTGGATTTGGAATGACTTGTGATGCCCTGGTCCAGCAGCATTGTCACCAGAAATAAGGATCTTGGAAGGCAAGGCTGTAGCAATGGCTGGGGCAAGCATACCCCTGGCTGAGGCTGCACACATGTCCAGTGAAAACCAGAGCGAATCCAAGATATCCACACACTAGCCCTAACACTGTGCCTGTACATAGGAGAAGCAAAAGGTCCCACTGGAAAGTTGAAGCTGAAGTAGGTTTCAAAATGGCCTGAACTTTTTCATCCACACACAGATCTATCAGCAGAGAATGGAAGATGGACTGGCTCAAAGTGTTTGAGCACAACTTCTGTCTAATCACTGGACGACCACTAAGCTATACAGATGGAGGGGCTACCCCTAAGAAACAAGACTCAAACTTAAAAACAAAAATCAAAAAATAAAAACTGAACCAACACATTGGTGGCCACACACCCCAGGGGAGACAGATTTCACAGATTTAACCCAGGCAAGTTACAAAACAGACATATAAACAAAAATAGTAACAATAGCTTTAAAGGGGGGAAGAGATACTATATTGACTTAAACGTATAGTTTTCAATTTTTCTAAAAAATATGACACATCAAAAAACTGGGAAAGTGTAATCTATATTTAAGGAAAAAAAAGACAGTCTCCCAATGTTGGAATTAGCAAAACCTTCAAAGTAGTTATTATAAATATGTTAAAAAATAAAGGAAATCATGTTTAAAAGTAGTATGATAACTATGAATCAACAGATATTTTCACTAAGGAGACAGAAATTATAAAGAATGAATCAAATGGTAATTCTGGAGATGAAAAATGCAATAACTGAAATGAGAAACTTCCTGGAGGAGCTTGACAGAAGATTCTTCAAACGGGAAAAAGGGAAAAATTCAGTGAACTTGAAGACAGGTCAATGGAAATTATATCTAAGAACAAAGAAAGAAGATGAAAGTAAAAAGTAGCAGAACCTCACAAATCTGGATAACATTTAGCACACCAACATGCATTTGATGAGCATTTCAGAAGAGTAAAAAGGACAAAAATTTTGAAAAATAATGGCTTAAAACTTTCTGAATTGATGAAAAACATTGATCTACACATAGTCAGGAAGCTCACTGTGCCCAAAGTAGGATAAGTATAAGGAGACTCACACAGAGATACATCATAGCCAAATGTTTAAACATCATAGTCAAATGTTTAAAAGACAAAGAAGATTTTTAATCCAGCAAGAGAAAAATGATTTATCATATACAGAGGAACATCAATATGATTAACACCTGATTCTTTTCTGAAACAATGGAGACCCAAAGGCAGTGGAATAACATACTCAGAGTATCAAAAGAAAAAAAAACAACTGTCAAGCAAGAATTCTATATCCAGAAAAAGCAAAACTATCCTACAAAATCCCAAAGGCAAAATAAAGACATTCCCAGATAAACAAAGAGAGAATTCATTGCTGGCAAAGCTGCCTCAAAAAGTTAGTAAAGGATGTCATGCAGAATGGAAGGAACTGACATCAGAAGTAACATGGAAATGGAGGAAGAAGTAGAAAGTATTGGATATGGTAAATATGTGGGTTATAATAAAAGACTCTATAAATATATTTTTCCTCATGTATTCTTTCAGTGTCTTTTAAAAGCATAAGATTATATAATCATTATAACACTGTGTTGTTGAGTTTGTAACATCCGTAGCTGGAACAGATACAACATTAACAGCATAAAGGAGAAAATCAGGACACTACTTCAAGCACCCTATTAAGGCTGGGGGGGGGGGGTGGTAAAAGATGGAGACAGTGGGGGCAGCCCTGCAGGCAGAGAAAACTGAACAGCCCAAAGTGGGCAGCCAGGAATACCATGTCTGAGGAAGAGCCAGCTGTCTGGTTGGAGGGCTTAGAGGGTAGAGCTGGAAAAGTCAGCTGCAGGTAACACTTAAGGAGGCCCAGGGAAAGCAAGTGGCTTGTGGCTCTTAGTTCCCCAACTAGGAATTGAACCCAAGCCAGGGCAATGAAAGGGACCACCGGGGAACTCCTGGGTTTTGTTTTTAAATTAGAATAACTGATCTTTCCAATCAGTGCCTTTGGAAGGGTCTTCTGGAACTGAGGTGGCACAGGTCCTGGGTGCAGTGAGCCTTGACAGGGTGGGCTCTGGATGGCGTGGCGTGGAGGAGGGAGGCTTGGATCAGGGAGGTCTCTCAGGAGCCCACCCTAATGGTATGAGGTGATGTCCATGACATCCTCTTAATTTATTCTTACCCTGAGTCTCAAAGTCCCTGCAAATAAGCTCAGCAAGGTATAAAGCAGTGAGGGAAACCCTGTGGGGTGGACAGCTTAAGTGAATAAGCAAGTAGGAGAATTTAAATCGATCTATACACGATGTTAAACACTCCGATAAGCACCTCAAATTCTCTCATTTAAGCCTGAAAGGGAGATTTTATTAAACCCATTTTATAGATGAAGAAACTGAGGACATACTGGCCCACAGCCACACAGAGACTTCACGGCAGAGCAGGATTCTGGTGCTCATGTGCCTGACTCCCCACGCACACTGCTCCCAGACTCAGTCACCCCAGTGAGAAGGTACCCAGGCCGGAGTCAGCTTTGTCAATCAAACAAATGGGGGAACTAAGGAGAGGAGAGCTCTTCAAGCCAGAGTTGCCCCCCTCTCCTCCCAGGAATCTCTCCTCCCACAGCCCATGAGCCTGTTCAGATTTCCCAGGAAGCAAAACATCTGGACTTAGCATTTCTCCCAGCCACCCACCCCTACACTGACCTGCCTGAAAAGTAGCCCCCATAAGAATGCAGCCCAAGGGACCAGCACTGTGAGCAGCTGGAACAGGATACCGACTCCTTCAAGGTGTCCAGGCTGCATCTGAACACGGCCAGGGCTGGCAGAGCACCTAACAGGGTTTTAGAGCTGTCCTGACCACTTCTCGCATCAGAGATCTTCCCAGAAACCATGAAAAGGCCCCAGGATGGGCAGGAGCCACAGCCATGCTGCAGAGCCATGAGTTCTGCCCCTTCTCAGCACACGTGTCCTCTCTTGGCCAGGTGGGAGGAGACGCAGCCAGAAAAGGGGGCTCTGAGAGCACGGGAGACCAGGGAGGGAGCCTGTCCTCTGGAGGGAGCCCCAAGATGGGGTTTGAACCCCCCCCCCCCATAACACCTGCAATCAGCAGCCTGATGACCGTCACCACAGTAATGAGCTCATTAGAAATGGGCCTAAGGGCCATGAGCTGCCAGGGCCAACAAAGTCCATCCCTGTGCCAGGAGCTTTGAGGGGGGACTCTTAAAGGGAGGTGGCTTCACATCTGTCACCAAAGGAGCGGCTGAGGGGGAGGTCAACTGGCATTTACAATGTGGATCAGTTCTGCACCCTATAAAACAGCATCCAGATTACAACTCTCTCACTAACTTCATAAAATACATTTTATTGGTATTGTTATGGTTCTGACTCAAAAACTGCATAAAATTTTTCCTTCTCATGAGGTGGATGTTTGGACACACTCACTTGAAAGACAGAAGCTCAATTGCCAAGGCTCATTTAATTAGGCATATGCATTGAGAAACTATTTTTTTTTTAATTTATTTATTTTAGTTGGGGGCTAATTACTTTACAATATTGTAGTGGTTTTTGCCATACATTAACATGAATCAGCCATGGGTTTACATGTGTTCCCCATCCTGAACCCCCCTCCCACCTCCCTCCCCATCCCATCCCTCTGGGTCATCCCATTGCCCCAGCCCTGAGCATTTGTCTCATGCATCGAACATGGAATGGTGTTCTGTTTCACATATGATAATATACATGTTTCAAAGCTATTGTCCCAGAACGTCCCACCCTCACCTTCTCCCTCAGAGTCCATAAGACGGTTCTATGCATCTGTGTCTCTTATTCTGTCTCACATATAGGGTTATCGTTACCATCTTTCAAATTCCATATATATGCATTAGTATACTGTATTGGTGTTTTTCTTTCTGGCTTACTTCACTCTGTATAATGGGCTCCAGTTTCATCCATCTCAATAGAACCAATTCAAATGTATTCTTTTTAATGGCTGAGTAATATTCCATTGTGTATATGAGAAACTATTTTTTAAAGGACAAGGGCATATGTGGGCTATTTGTGGGGCCTTAATTTAGAGGTATTTAATGCATCTGAGGGGCTTCCCTTGTGGCTCAGCTGGTAAAGAATCTGCCTGCAGTGTGGGAGACCTGGGTTCGATCCCTGGGTTGGGAAGATCGTCAAGGCTGTATATTGTCACCCTGCTCATTTAACTTATATGCAGAGTACATCATGAGAAATGCTGCACTGGAAGAAGCACAAGATGGAATCAAGATTGCTGGGAGAAATACCAATAACCTCAGATACACAGATGACACCACCCTTATGGCAGAAAGTGAAGAAGAACTAAAAAGCCTCTTGATGAAAGTGAGAGAGGAGAGTGAAAAAGTTGGCTTAAAGCTCAACATTCAGAAAACTAAGATCACAGTATCTGGTCCCATCACTTCATGGGAAATGGATGGGGAAACAGTGGAAACAGTGTCAGACTTTATTTTGGGGGGCTCCAAAATCACTGCAGATGGTGATTGCAGCCATGAAATTAAAAGACGCTTACTCCTTGGAAGGAAAGTTATGACCAACCTAGATAGCATATTAAAAAGCAGAGACATTACTTTGCCAACAAAAGTCCATCTAGTCAAGGCTATGGTTTTTCCAGTGGTCATGTATGGGTGTGAGAGTTGGACGGTGAAGAAAGCTGAGCACCGAAGAATTGATGCTTTTGAACTGTGGTATTGGAGAAGACTCTTGAGAGTCCCTTGGATGGCAATCAGTCCATCCTAAAGGAGATCAGTCCTGGATGTTCATTGGAAGGACTGATGTTGAAGCTGAAACTCCAATACTTTGGCCACCTCATGTGAAGAGTTGACTCATTGGAAAAGACCCTGATGCTGGGAAGGATTGGGGGCAGGAGGAGAAGGGGACAACAGAGGATGAGATGGCTGGATGGCATCACTGACTTGATGGACATGAGTTTGGGTAGACTCATGGAGTTGGTGATGGACAGGGAGGCCTGGCGTGCTGCGATTCATAGGGTCGCAAAGAGTTGGACACGACTGAGCGACTGAACTGACTGAATGCATCTGAGAGCCAAATTGATTTTATTTGGCCTGCACACCAGTGTAAGGAGGAAAAAAGGCATTTTTTGTCAACATTTAAAAACTGAGGATTACCCTAGAAAATCCAGAAGACAAGGCAATGACCATACAGATAGATAGGGCATTCAGATGGTAAAGAATCTACCTGCAGTTCAGGAGACCTGGGTTCTATCCCTGGGTCAGGAAGATCTCCTGGAGAAGGGAATAGCTACCCACTCCAGTATTCTTGCCTGGAGAACTCCATGGACAGAGAAGCCTGGTGGGCTACAGTCCATAGGGTCACAAACAGTTGAACATGACTGAGTGACTATCACACACGTAGGGCAGGGGCTCATTAGTTCACATGGCCCCCACCAGGCAACTTCAGCTTATGAAGCCTGTGTGTCCCCAGCTGGCTTTTGGGCCCCTGCTTTTAGATGAACCACAAACACTTACAGCATAGTCTACCATAGGTAAAGTCCTGTGCCAGGCACCATGGGAAACAGTAAGACCTTGTCCCTAAGCCCTAGTGACCCATGCTTCCTGGGAGACAGACATACAGAAATAACTGATCCAAAAATGAATGAGTTTCAAGCAATAAGGCAGACACCAAGTGGAGATAAAGAGATTTCTTAGGGAGAGACAGAGGACTGATGGGGTTCCCTATAGAAAGGCCACTCTTCTTGTTTGCGCCAGAACCTCCTGGTGGGATGCCCCAGGGTCCCCAGTGAGCTATCAGCCCAAACCCTTCCTGAGAAAATCCTCAGTGAAGCAGAAGCACATTCAACCTTTCACTTGTTTATTCACCCAAGGGTAGCCCAGGACATATAGCAGAGTCACTGGGAAGTTTTCTCACCCCCACACAAATAGTCCCACCAACTACGGAGTCGTGTTCCTTTCCTTTGGGGGGTGTCTGGCCATGGGGACATGGAAAAGACTCGCCAGATGGATCACATTACTCACTGCTATCCATTGATGCCAAGCCCTGCCCCAGGACACAGCCTCTCTCTCCAGGGCCACCTGCTACATTGGTCATCCTCCTTAGGCCAGCCTGACATGAGGTCACAGCTCAGTCAGGGGTCCAGGATCTGGCACCCTGATCTTTGTGCCTGGGTGTCTATGAGCAGAGTTGTTTTCAGGACATGCTCCACCCCTCTGCCTTGTAACTTAAGCATCCATCATATTTTCTTCCCCAGGACTCACCCCCTTCCACTCCAGCCCTACAGCAGCAGAAGCTGGTAACACAGTCTGAACAGCCAACAACAAAGGAACAGACTCTAAAAGTACAGATGATACTCATATCAGAAGCTCTATCTATGACACAGAATTAGTTATCAGCCAATGGCTCTGCTCAGTCGGTAGAGAATCTGCCTTCATTGCAGGAGACCTGGGTTTGATCCCTGGGTTGGTACAATCCCCTGGAACAGGAAATGGCAACCCACTCCAGTATTCTTGCCTGGGAAATCCCATGGACAGAGGAGCCTGGTGGGCTACAGTCCATAGCGTCACAGAGTCAGACACAACTTAGCAACTAAACCACCACCAATAACAAAAAGGTGAAGTCAGGGAGGTGCCCACTGAACACTCATGCCATCAGCACACACAAGGCTGCAGAATCAGGAGGCAGGAAAGACAAGTAATGTCTTGAGCCTGAAAACTCGAGTTCACAGCCTAATCTTGTGAGTTCCAGAGTGTAACTCTGGCTGTTAATCTCTCTGCATCTGTATAAAAGTAATATCGTGGGGTTGTATACTGAGAAGCGGGGCTTCCCAGATGGCTCATTAGTAAAGAATCCACCTGCCAATGCAGGAGATGCAAGAAAGGGAGGTTCAATCCCTGGGTCAGGAAGATCCCCTAGAGAAGGAAATGGCCTGGAAATGGCCTTTCTTGCCTGGAAATTCCATGGATAGAGAAACCTGGTGGGCTACAGTCCATGTGGTCACAGAGCCAGACACAGCTGAGCAACTGAACACACATACTGAGAAGCAAAGAAGATACCATGTATAAAGCACTTAATACACTTAGGCACCCAGCATACAGTATGCACTACATAAATATTCCTTCTCTTTCACCTGAACATTAATTGATGATTAATGGATTAAACCGTGAACTTTCAGATGTTCAAGCTGGTTTTAGAAAAGGCAGAGGAACCAAAGATCAAATTGCCAATATCCGCTGGATCATCGAAAAAGCAAGAGAGTTCCAGAAAAACATCTATTTCTGCTTTATTGACTATGCCAAAGCCTTTGACTGTGTGGATCACAATAAACTGTGGAAAATTCTGAAAGAGATGGAAATACCAGACCATCTGACCTGTCTCTTGAGAAACCTGTATGCAGATCAGGAAGCAACAGTTAGAACTGGACATGGAACAACAGACTGGTTCCAAATAGGAAAAGGAGTCCGTCAAGGCTGTATATTGTCACCCTGCTTATTTAACTTATATGCAGAGTACATCATGAGAAACGCTGGGCTGGAAGAAACACAAGCTGGAATCAAGATTGCCGGGAGAAATATCAATAACCTCAGATATGCGGATGACATCACCCTTATGGCAGAAAGTGAAGAAGAACTAAAGAGTCTCTTGATGAAAGTGAAAGAGGAGAGTGAAAAAGTTGGCTTAAAGCTCAACGTTCAGAAAACTAAGATCATGGCATCTGGTCCCATCACTTCGTGGGAAATAGATGGGGAAACAGTGGAAACAGTGTCAGACTTTATTTTGGGGGGCTCCAAAATCACTGCAGATGGTGATTGCAGCCATGAAATTAAAAGATGCTTACTCTTTGGAAGGAAGGTTATGGCCAACCTAGATAGCATATTTAAAAGCAGAGACATTACTTTGCCAACAAAAGTCTGTCTAGTCAAGGTTATGGTTTTTCCAGTGGTCATGTATGGATGTGAGAGTTGGACGGTGAAGAAAGCTGAGAGCCACAGAATTGATGCTTTTGAACTGTGGTGTTGGAGAAGACTTTTAAGAGTCCCTTGGACTTCAAGAAGATCCAATCAATCCATCCTAAAAGAGATCAATCCTGGGTGTTCATTGGAAGGACTGATGTTGAAGCTGAAACTCCAATACTTTGGCCACCTCATGCAAAGGGTTGACTCATTGGAAAAGACCCTAATGCTGGGTAGGATTGGGGGCAGGAGGAGAAGGGGACAACAGAGGATGAGATGGTTGGATGGCATCACCGACTCGATGGACATGGGTTTGGGTAGACTCCGGGAGTTGGTGATGGACAGAGAGGCCTGGCGTGCTGCAATTCATGGGGTCACAAAAAGTCGGACACGACTGAGCGACTGAACTGAACTGATGTAGTTTAAAAACTGATTTACTTGAACATGTTCCAGACTGCATCTAATTATTTTGTTCTTATTGTTTTTAATAGAATCTGCCTAGGGGTAGAAAGTTCCCCTTTATTTTCTAGCTTCAAAGTGGCATGCGAGAAAGCTGCCCTCTTTTTAAACATATACTCATCTTGTAATTAGGGTACACTGCCGCCAGGTGGCGGTGGTTGGTTACTCAGGCCTCATTAAGCTGGAAGACACAGGATTTGTCTTCGATCCAGCTACAACCATGAATTCTCCAGATACTAAATTTCAAAGAGCCAGAAAGGCTACATGTGATTGATTAGAAGATTCTATTACGTGAAGGGTTTTTTTTAGAGAAGAGAGCTAAGCAATTATTCTCCCATGACTTTCAAGTATACCATGAAGTTTTAAATGTGGGCAACACTAGATGACAGACACGAGGAAGAACTGATTGATCAACAGGGTAACAACATTTTAGCATAAACTTCTAGGAGATTCTTAGGAAGAAGCATCCAGGTGATGTCCTCAAGAGCCAAAATAAGCCCAGGAAAACTATGAGAGGGCAAAAAGGCTGGGGCAGGAAGGAAGCCACGGTTTCCTTTTGGCTCTGCTCTGAACACTCCTGAGACACTGGCCAGATCACCTACCTTTTCAGTTTCCTCAACTGTAAAAGGAGGAAATGATCTACTGTGGCTCCCCTGACCTCAGCCACAACGAATCTTCAATCTTTTTTTACGACATCTCCCTATTCCCAGTCTGGGTCCTACATGGTGCTAACAACTTTCTCCACGTGAAGGCAGAACTCAGACCAGAATATCAGGAGGCCAGCTGCATTCTCAAGCTACAAGAAACCTGGGCGTGAGGGTGCTAGGGACAATAAGAGCAAGGCCAAAGCACGGTCCACAGTCTAGGACCAAGGACTCCCTAAAACCTGAAGCAAAATCCCACTCAAAGCCCTTGGCCTGTGTTCCCCATCACATGAATGAGCTACTCATGTTCCCCACTTGCTTTCAAAATTTTCCTTGTATGGAAACTGGTAAAAGTTCCACCAAACAGCCCTAAACACCCAAGTCATATTGGCTAATTCTCAATCTTCAGAGGCCAGAGGAGAGCTTTCTTTAGTATTTTGTTCCTTTGATAAAGCCATGCTTTTATAGAGTCAAGCTACCCTGGGTTGGGAAGATCCCCTGGAGGAGGGCATGACAGCCCACTCCAGTATTCTTGCCTGGAGCATCCCCATGGACAGAGGAGCCTGGTGGGCTACAGTCCATGGGGTCACAAAGAATCATACACAACTGAGCAACTAAGCACATTATGGCCTAAACAAGCTCCAGGCAAAAATACTTTCTCTACTCACCATGAGGGGCCAGCCCTGAGGGCATCATGTCCCACCAGCCCCACTTCATGGCGTCTCCAGCAAGGTCTGCAGAGGAAGACTGGTTACCCACTCCTCCGCCACATCCCAGGGCAGCCAGAGTCATTCTGCAAAGCGGCCTGAGGCCTTGGTGTTCATCCTTAAGTTTATATCAACAACATCTGCACCCATGTGAACCAATAATGACAATCAGAGATCCTTTAGAAGTAAATTAGATTTTTAAAACATCTGTTTCTGAAAAAATTAACCCCAATTTTTAAAACATTCATTTGCTTTCTATAACAAAAAAGATATGCTAAGGCTCAAACATATAATCACACAATAGATAACATGCCTTTTAGTTATGTGGTGTTTGAGAGAATAGATTATTTTAATCTTTTTAAAGAACGTGTTACAAATAAGTCTCAATATGCCCCTGAAACACTGGTTCCTAGTATTCCCATAGCTGAGCTGGGGTCACTATTTCTTTGCAGGGACACCTTGACATCCAGCCATGTAGACAACTAGCTACTCTCCCTTTTCAATGTCAGCTTTATGAGTCAGAGCTAAGGGTGGATGAATTAAGAGAGAGATATTTGCTGATGAGTAATTTCAACTAGTTACAGTCGTTTACCTCAAGTCATCAGAGTATTAAAATGATAAACCAAGCTTTTAATAACAGTACCCTCTTCTATAGCTGAAGAAACAATATTTTCTTTCTTTAGACAAATCTATTCGAGATTAGTCACTTGAGAATTGGAAAAGCAGGCAAGCTCAGATTTCTTTTCCGGCCAATGAATTAACAGGAAGAAGAAGGTAAGTGGCTGCATAATGAAGACATTAACTTTCTTATCTTGATTAAACTTAGGCTGATTCATATTTACACTTTTTTTAAAGCCCATGTTTAATATTTATAACCAAAATACTAACAATGCATGTACATGTTTTTGTTAAAATGTGCTTTGTTGAAAGTAAATATTCATAAATATGCAGTTTTAATCAAGGAAAATAGCTTGACGGTCTGCTATTTTGGCTGTATTTTATTTGCCTAATAAAGTATCATTTTAAAAAATGCACCAAATGTATATCATACCTCTGTTAGATTGGAGATAGTCTGCCTCTTAATTTACAAAGATCTGCTTCGATTTGTGTTTAATTAAAATACTGAAAGACTACTACATTTCCAAATGCAAAATTAAAAATAGAAAAATGAAGTAATTCTTTAAATGCACCTTTTTAAAAAGCTGCATCTGATTGATGAGAAACAAGGAGCTAAAATCCATTAGTAAAATTTACTTTTTAATTGAAAAAAGTGAGTAAAATAGATGTTGAAATCATGGTTTGCATTGACCATTGCTGCCAAATCAACCTGAGAACAAAGGGAGGCCATGATTTAGGGGGTGCTCAATGTGGTCAGTGTGCCCAGAGGGACCAGGGTGGCTGGGCTGGGCAGGCCCCAGTGGACAGGTCTCCCTGGGGCTTGGGAGGGGGGTGTCCCACCCCTTCTGTCTCCAGCCAGCCTATGCATTAACTTGTGCCTTCAGACAAAATGCCCACAGAAGCTCCAAACTGTTGACTCTAACCCAAAATTTCACAAAAACCTTATTTATGGAGAAGCTTGCCAACTCTTGGCAGAGTGCCAGTCACTTCTGTGTTTGGACCAACACAGCTCCCATGCAGCAGCCTCCAACCTGTGGCCAAAGGAGCCCACAGGACAGGGCAACAGCGACCTCAAAGTTCCGATGAAAGAGATGATAGTGCGGGGGCAAAGAATGGATGGAGCCCTGGGGAGCCTGGGAAACCCTCATACCACTTTCCGGTCCTCCTTCCCCAGACAAGCCCTTCCCTTTACAGAGCCGTCCACAAGGCTCAGGGGCCTGTCACAGTCAGCCTAACGGTCTGTCCCACCTGACTGGATGAATTAGGTGCAAGGACAGAAAGAACACAGGCTTTGAAGCTAGACGGTCCAGGACTGGATTCAGCTGTCACCATTTCCGCTCACCTTGGTCATGTGGCCTCACCTCCCCGGGCCTCCAGGACCTCATCTATAGAGAGTTGTGGTCAAAATTCAAGGCAATGCAGGTAAAGACACCAGCCCAGTGTCTGGCTGCACTGTCAGCAGCAATAATGTCAAGTTGACACATACACTCAGGTGTTCTCATGAGCAACCCTCCACAGAGCTGGAAGCAGCCATCACCAGGGCTGGCATCTGAAATCTACCAGCATTCAATGCTGTCTGGCCTGGAGAAGGGGAGGGGTCTCCGATGTCCTGGCCCCAGCCCTGCAGGGATGGACCTGGTTTCTCCAGGGTCCCCAGCATCACATGTCAGCACCTCTTAGCTCAAGCAGGGGCCCAGCCAAGGCACCACCACCAGGAGTGACACACCCACACAGGTGTCAGCACAGCTTCTCCTTCAGTCACCTGGCCTCTGACAGAATCAAGAAACGGCTGCCCAGACACCTCGTGGAAGCCAAGAGAGCGGGCTGCCAACCCACTCTGCATGTGTCCAGCCAGCCAACCGTGAGAGAGCATCTCTAAATTACCCCCTGCTCACTTGACTGAGGAAGTAGCATTTGTTTTTATTTTCTAGGACAGACAGTCAATCAGTTGTATGTGACAGAAATAAAGATAAATACCACCCATTGAACTTTAAATCAAAATGCTAATCCCAAGCTGACTTCTCTGTCAAGGTCTGACACTGAAGTAATTCAGCGGGCTTTGATTATGCCCAAAATTAATGCTCTGTTGGAGACTATGTCTATTAATCACAGATTCTGATGGCATGTTCATGTGTCTCCACTGGGTGACATCCCAAACTGTCCTGATGGCCAGGAGACCTTTCGCTGGGTGTCCTTACCTCACATATTATAAGGCAACATCCAAACAGGAGGATCCAGAAAGACCACTTGATGTTTACATAGCGAAAAGGCTCAAAGGGTAGGGTCATCCCTAAGAAGAAGCTAGAAGGTGACACGTTCTGAACATAAAATGACAACAAAGCATTATTCTGTCTTCACTAAGGACCAAGCTAGAGAGGTTTAGGGTGGTTAAACTGAGTTCAGTAGAAAAAACCCAGAGATGAGCTCACACACAGATTCCCAAATAAACAGCAAGCGCATCCCAAATGACCATCTTAAGTCAAGAGCTTGGTTTGTGTGAGAAAAACAGAGGTCCTGTCTCCAGAGGTCTGCTAGAAGGGACAGTTAGGGATCCAGGCTGTAACACCAAATGCTCATTTCATCTCCATAAAACCCAATCCCTAAATCTCCCATCAGTCTGAATCTCTCACTCCACACGTATCTATTTATCACTTACTATGTATCAGGCTCTCGTCCAGGCATTTGGGATATGTCTGAACAAAACAGTAAGATTTGCATTCTAGGGGATGAGGTGAGCCCCCTGGCCAGGCCTTCTCATCCCTGCCTGGAATGACATGGAAGCCTTCGAGCTGGCCTTTTCCTTCTGTCTTAGCAGCCTCCCATCCATCACCCACACAACAGCAAGAGCAACTTTCTTAAATGTAAACCTGACCCAAATTCTTCAGTGGTTCCCCTGCTTAAGACTGAGAGTCCATACTTCTTAACAGGCTCTTGGGCAGGCCTCCATAAACCCCCTCTGCTTATCCCTCCAAATTCAACTCACTTTTTTTTTTAATTTTATTTTTTACGGCTGCACTGGGTCTTTGTTGTAGTGCATGGGCTTCTCACTGCAGTGCATTCTCTTGTTGCAGAGCATGGGCTCAGCAGCTGTGGCCTCGGGCTTGGCTGCCCCATGGCATGCAGAATCTTCCTGAGCCGGGAATTAAAACTGTGTCCCCCTGAAACCACTGGACCACCACAGAAGTTTTCAACTCACTTGAGAAATATGGGCAGATGGGAGCAGCTCAGTACACACAGCGCTGGTCAGCCCTGGCCAGCTGTTGGCTGTCCATCTCCACGCCACATCTCTGCTCTTCACCCATCAAAAACCTCCTTCTGCTTCAAGACCCAGCTTCAGGGCAGCTCCTCCCAATGCCCTCAGGCCTAGCCATCCCCAGTGCTCGACCTCCAGGCACACTGGGCCTCCATCAATCCTGCACCCACTGCCCGGAGCAGCTGCTCTCTGCTTATCTCTACCACAAGACTGAATTCCGTTTAGCCCAAAACAGTGCTTTCTACATTTTGTAGTCCCAGCACAATGTCTGGAACATATTAGGTGCTCAATGAAAATTTACTATCCTGAACCAAGCATACCATAAAACCTAACCACCCTTTAGTACATTGTTTCCATGGAAAAATTGTGTTCCAAGTCCTGCCTGGCCTGTCAAGGACATGGCTTGCCTACTCAGCCTCAGTGACAAGAACACAGGTCCATTCAGCACACTCTATAATGTGCTGGCCTTGCCATCAAACCAGAGGGCCTGGGTGGGGGTCATAGGGGCAGTGTGGACTTCTGATGGATAAAAGCTGAAGAGTCTAGCTGGGTTTGCCTCTGTGCCCTCATGGGGGAATAAGGGCTCCAAAGAACCCCAAGGTGGTTTCCACTGGATGCTGGCTCATGGCCCTGGAACAAAGGATGTGGGATCAGGTCACCCTGAGTGTGCACGTGGTAGCTCAACTCCCACCTGTAAGAAGTCAAACCTCTCTCCACAGAAAGAAAAACTCATTTATAAGAGATTTAAAACAAACTATCATTAGTGGTCATTACTAAGACATACCCAACACCAGTATCTTCTAGAAGCCAGAGCCACATTAGCCATCAAATACGCTGGCCTGCAGGACTAGAAAGTTTGTCCCTTGCAGTTCTTCTCTGACCCTTCTGATTATGTCAAGAAGAAAGTTTCAAGCAGAGACTAGTGTCTCATGAGCATCTCCATCACTTATTAAGTTCACTTTTTAAGGAATCATGAACAGGTTTCAGAATTCAAAGTCAAAGGCTGGAGTTCGATAAGAACAGTGTCATGGTCCTTACGTTGACGTCACCTGCAATTTGTGAAAAGTGAGACTGTTTTACCCCTGAGATTAATGGAATCAACTTTCCTTCTTGAAATACATTTATTCAAGGTTTTAAGTGAATGGATTTAGGAAAAACATTAAATCTATACAAGCACATAAGGGGTAAGGGGGGAGTCACAGCAGTGACCTCAGATGGCTGGAACTGGAGACAGAAGGGGCCACAGATTAACAGGGCAAATTCTCAGGAGCTATGATGACTCAGGGGCTTCCCAGGTGGCGCTAGTGGTAAAGAACCCGCCTGCCAATACAGGAGACATAAGAGACATGGGTTCGATCCTTGAGTCAGGAAAATCCCCTGGAGGAGGGCATGGCAACCAACTCCAGTATTCTTGCCTGGAGAATTCCATGGACAGAGGAGCCTGGTGGGCTACAGTCCATGGGTCGCAAAGAGTCGGACACAAATGAGCAACTGAGTGCATACACACACACACACAAAGGTTAGCTTGGGGATGAAGAATCAATTCTACTGTAGGGAAAACATCTTTGCAGAAATGGAGGCAGCCCACAGGAACTACTTTGGAGACCTCGGAAGGGAAGGAAGAAGCATCAGACGAGTAGGATAGGCCAGAAGCAAACTTCAGCTGCTTGTTTTGAAGAGACCTGAACAAGTCTGTTAATGTGGGGGAGTAAAACGAGAAAAGGAGGGTGGGATGCAGTGGGACATGGTCCCAGAGCATTTTCTGGATCCTGGATCTCTCTGTTCAGCCATGGGGTCAGGCAGTTAGTTGACCTAGAACTGCAGGGTCAGGTTCCAGCTCAGGCCACAGCGTCTCTCATTAGAACCTAAAACCTTGTGGGCCCATTCCTGGTCTCCCGGCCGCTCCTGCAACCTCGAGGGAAGAATGGAAGTCACTCTGGTCAGTGCTTTCAGAGCTCTGAGAAGCTGTCTGCCTGGAAAGGACACTCAATCTCAGTTATGCCAGTGAGGAGCCCTTGTATGACACATCTTCTTCCCAGAGGAATTTCTCCATCAGAAGGTATTAGGAGCAGTATTCTGGTTGCGGATGCCATTCACTTGACATGAATAGGAAGTCACTATCCATTTCAGGAAAGCAGGGAGAGCTGATGGAAGTTATGAGGATGTATATCCACTGCTCACCTCCCCACCTTTGCTGTCCAAGTCCTTGCTGACTTCTGTGGGGAGCGAGGATATATTCCATGCCTCTCCCCTTGCTTCTAGTGGGTTGCTGGCAATCTTTAGCATTGCTCAGTTCACATATGCCTCACCCCGATCCCGGCCCTCAGGGTCACACAAAACTGTCCCCATGCACATGGATCATCCAGACTTCTCGCCTTGATAAGGACACCAGTCATACTCGATTAGGACCGCATGGCCACCCTACTCCATATGACCTCAACTCAATGTAATTATATCTGTGACAGCCCATTTCCAATAAGGGCATACTCTGGGGTACTGGGGTTTAGGAATTCAACATGTCTTTGAGGTGGGGGATGTAATTCAACCCATAATTAATGTATAATGCAGTTCTTTATACTGAATATGGTTCCTATAGGTCTAACGTCATTTCATAATTAAAGTTTTTTTTTTTAAGAGAAACGTAAAGGAGTTCCAAGAAGGATTGAAGAGCAGGTCTGCTGGAGAGGACAACACTGCTGGGGAGCCTCTCAGAGCCCAGAGTTATAACAGCCCAACAGGAAGACTGCTGCCACAAGGCACGTGAGGGAGGCAACCTTCCCGAGTCCCAGTGTCCCCCGGAAAAAGAGAGCCTCCAACTCCCCACCCCTGAGGTGAAAGACTCACTCAGGACTACAGTCAAGAGTACAAATTAATTTTTTTTTCCATCGAAACAAGCATGCAGCAGGCGTGTTTGCCCAGCATCTCAATAGATGCTCGTGGTGGTTAATTAGAAGAATGTTGCTAAACAAAGACAACTAAATAATTGTGTATTTCATAGAATTTTATTCCATAGCTAGTATCTCTTAAAAATAGCACCGACCATATGAGAATTTTTCATTCATTCAAGTCATGTCTGAGAAACAGCACATCTCTACGGCAATACTTCATTGACTGCAGGAAGAAAGGGGCTCTGGGAGATGGTAGGTGCTCCCCAAACAGAGTATGAGCTGGGTGATGAAGACTCCTGCTAAGATCTCCCCCTCTAAGCCTCTAGAGAAGGGACACAGGGCCATCCTGCATGGCCCACCCCAGGGTTCCGTCACCTGTCATACTGTTTATTCCTCTGCAGTATGGAAAATATTGAGGTGGCACCATCCTAACCAGAAATGTCCCATCCCAGAGAAGATCATTAGCCAATCTGGGGACCACACACTGACTCAGCGTCCACGTGTGCCCTGGACCGTGCTGACCAGTCTCTAGGAAGGTCCATCAGATCCTGTCCATGACCCTCAGCCTCTTCCTGGCTGGGGACAGCCTGTGGTCCCCCACAGTCATTCCCCAGCGTAAATGCCTTGTTGGACCATCCTGCAAAACCACAGAGAGTGGGAACACCACGAGAGAGGGCACAAGAGAGATTCTCTACTTGTAGCTATGCCTCTAACCCACTGCACGACCCTAATTCAGCCTCTCAGGGTCTCAGAGTCCTGATCTATAACATGATTAGACTGAGTCAGATGCTGGGAATTAATGCATTTGCAGGTACAGTAGTCCAACTGGAGACTAAGCCTCCAAAAGGTTCTAATGGAGCAGGAATAGAGCAAGAGGACAACAACCTCCCAGGCCAAAATACCCCATTTGTTTGTATTCCAATTGGCTGGCTGTCTACCAGACTTCTCACAATGGCACTGCATTCAGACTCAGAGTCATCATTGGTCTATTAATACCCTAGGATCTTTTTTTGTTCCCATTCATACACCACTGGTTTTGCCTCTGTTTCTTTGCTGCAGTGATTTTTCACCAACTATTCACGGAAAACCCCAAATGCCACAGAGAAGTGAATTTTGCACATTTATTCCAACTTGGACATTATCTCTTTTCTTGAAAACTATCCAAAGTGGCAAGCAGATGTCTTTCTTCAGTGGGTTATCAAGGAAGAGACAGCAGGAATCCAGATCACAGGCCCTCAAGGGAGGAAGCTTCTGGAAGCCAGGCAGTCAAGGAGGCTTCCTCGGTCCCAGAAGGCAGGAAACAGGCCAACCTCCCGGAGATTCAAATGGGAAGGGCAAAAAACAGTATCCGGAAACAAGCGTCAGCAAAGAGATGCTGGCAAGACAGGCACTGCCCATCTGAGGAGCAGCCCAGATGAGCACAATGGCTATTTTCTGCCAGTCAGCACCTACTCGTCCTACTTTTCACAACTGTCCATGGTCTCTGTTTGCAATTTCACCCACCCTTTAGAGTGCCCCAACTCATACCCCTTCAGTTGCCCAAGGGAAAGCATAGTCTAGGCCCATCACTGAACTGCAGCGCCTGGGTATGGTGACCAGTTCAGGGAAGAGCACGTGACCTAGGTTGGCATCAACCAGAATGACTTCCAGGACTTGTACAGGAACTTCCAAGAAGTGAATCTCCCTGTTTGTGTTGTATCAGGACAACGAACCTACTGATGGTGATGGGAGAACATGCAGCCAACCCAGAGGAAGTAGGGCTGTAAAGTCACGCATCCAGCCCACTGCATCCAGTCACGCCTGAAACCAGCACCACAACATACTTGAATTGCATGGGTAAGGCACGTGTATGTGTGTCTATATGTATTGATTTTGCTTCCTGTCACTCAAAACTGAAATGGTTGGAATGGATGTAGCCATCAGCTCAGGCTGGAGAGAAGAGAAAAGTACTAGACTAGAGTGTTAGATTAACCTGGTCTCTGATCCCAGCACTGCCCCACGTTAGCTGGGTGAGTTTGAATAAGCCACTGACCTTCGACAAGCCTGTTTCCTCATCTACAAAATGGGCATAATAATTCATGGACTGATGTATGTGAAAGCACAGGCTCCTTGAATATTGGCAGAATCTGTGGCATTTGTGCTTGATGCTGTGGGAGACACTGAAGCACTCTGAACAGAGAATGCACTCTAAGGGAAAAATGCTTTATGATCATTATCCTGGGCTCTGTACCAGCACATGTACAGAGGGAAGGGGCACTGGAAGCCCCTTGTGAGACAGTGGAGGAGAGGCAGCACAGCCCACTGGCCCAGCGCTGGATACTGAGAGCGGAGGCCTCTCCCACATGGACCACACTGCCCAGTGCCGAAAAAGAAGTTACTAGCACCTCCACGGCCTGTTCCCTGTAAAATAAACGACCCCTGCCCCTTTTCTCCAGGAAGATGTTAAGAATTAATGATGAGCTCTACAAACTACTTGGTACCCCCTGCAGAAAGCCGCTGTATGGCTATAAGGGGGTGATTAATTTCTTCTCTTTAAATGTCTCAGTATCATTTGCCAAAACGATGATTTATTATTTAGACAACCTTTATATTTCCAAGGGGCTTTAAAATCATTTATACTGGAGAATGAAATAAAAATGATTAGGGCCCTGAAAAACAGGGGTAGTGAGGAAACACAGAAGGAAGTGGGGGTTATTCATCCAAAAGCAGAGAAGGCAGATGAAGGACACGGAAAGAACTGTCAATTATACGGAGAGCACTGCCCCTGAGGAGAGGCCTGACTCTTCTCCCTGCATGATGAGGGGGAAAGATATTGGGGGAGAGATACATTGTACCCCAACTTCCAGAGGCTAGACATTAACGTGACAACGGGAAGCTGGAGAGGGTGTGGAGAAAAGGGAATCCTCCTACACTTGGTGAGAATGTAAGTTGAGGCACCACTATGGAGAACAATATGGAGGTTTCTCAGAAAATCAGAAATAGAAATACCATATGACTGAGCAATTCTACTCCTGGGCATATAGCCAAACAAAAATACAAACCAAAAAGATACATGCATCCCTGTGTTTATAGCAGCACTATTCACAACAGCCAAGACATGGAAGCAACCTAATATCCATAGACAGATGAATAGATAAAGATATGGTACATGTATACAATGGAATACTACTCAGCCATAAAAAAGAATGAAATAATTCCATTTGCAGCAACATGGATGCAAGTAGAGATTATCATACTAAGGGAAGTAAGTTAGAAAGAGAAAGACCAATACCATATGATATCACTTATACATGGAATCTAAAATATGACACAAATGAATCTATCCATGAACTAGAAACAGATTGACAGACATAGAAAACAAACTTGTGGTTGCCAAGAGGGAGTGGGTTGCAGAAGGGGTGGAGCTTGCAGTGCAAGAGATTGGGGTTAGCAGATGTGAGTTTTTATATAGAGAGAGCGGATAAACAACATGGTCCTACTACATAGCACAGAGAACTATATGCAATATTCTGTGATAAGCCATAATGGAAAATAATATTTTAAAAGAATATATATTATATAATGTATGTAAATCTGAATTATTTTGCTGTATAGCAGAAATTAACACAATATTGTAAGTCAACTATACTTCAATAAAAAATATTTGAACAATGACAACAGGAAGAACTTCCTAAATATATACTCATTCTAAGCACCACATCTAAAAATGTTTTCATTGCCTTTTATGATATAATATTATCTGTGGGGAAATACAATATGGAAAGATAATGCAGATACAGTCAAAGAAAGGCATCTTCAGGGAATGAGAGGACGAATAACAGGGGAGTAAACTGAGAGTGAGAAGGCAAACGTAATTCTTCTTTAAGGAAAAAAAAGGTAAAAACAGTGAACACTGTATCCCATGGGCCAACCCATGGGGGAGGGTGGGGAGCAGAGGCTATTCGTACACAGAGGAAGCAAGGAGGTCTACTGGAGGGTGATGGACTGAGTAAGAATCACCAACTTGAACTCCTTTCCTGATGAAAGTTTTCCTAAGCCACTAAATCATGCTGTGTCTCGATTTCAGGAAAGCACTTCATGAAATGGTGCATCAGATGGAGAAGCGGAGGCCAAGACAAGTACAAATTGGTGGCTTCACAGCTGGCAGAATAAGAGTACCCAAAGAGGGCCCCCTGGAAGCAGCATCTCCTGTGAGACTTCACAGACTCAGTGCTCTCTGGCATTTCTATCAACTGCTTGGATGAAACTCTGCAAAGGGACATTCATCCAACCTCAACTGCTAGGAGACTCAGCCAAAACCAACCAGATAAAATGAACGGTCCTGCATGCCGAGGTTCAAAACCATCCCATCGGAGCTGGAACAGATCCAGCCTCACTGGCACATTAACTGCAGATGAAGGGCCAGGCTCCTGGAGCTGACCAATGGCGGATCCCCACGCTTCCCACACACCCTCCTTACATCAGGATTCACCCAGAGGCTGGCCACTGACTGTCTTCTGGTTTTGAAGGTCAGAGGCCTTGCACGTTAGGGCCCACCACAGGGCCAGTCACCTGCAATGATTGTCATCTCTGAGCCTGGACTGTCTGAGTTTCATCTCACATGACAAATTCAAGTCATTGCTTGTGTCCTTGTGAGTACTGTGTGTAACAGTTTCCCTGGAAATGGAGCAGCTGGTGATGATGATGCTTCATTTTATGCCACAATTCTGCAGGTTGGCTGGGCTCAGCAGGGCAGTTCTCACTGAGGGTCACTCAGCAGCTGCAGTCTAATGTTGGCAGGGTCTACGGTCACCTCTACCAAGCTTGACGCTCAAATGGCTGGAAGTACACCTGGAACCCCTCCATGTGGCTTCCCCATGTGGCTTGGGCATCTTACAACACGGCAACTGGGTTCCCAGCATGAGCATCCTAACAGCTAGAGTTCCCAGACATCCAGGTGGAAGCTGCAAGATGCTGATGACCTAGCTTTGGAAGGCCCATCACTTCTGCCACATTTTATCGGTGGTGCAACTCACTGAGACCAGCCCAGACTCCAGGGAAGGGGAATTTGATTCTGTGCCGGTGCAGTCCCACTGCCAAAGAGCATGTGGGATGGAAGATGTTGTTGCAGCCCTCTTTAAACAACATAATCAGCTACAGCTTTTAACAACATGGAGCACTGAGATGAGAATGATTCCAACTGGCAAGAGGATCCAGGGCTCTCAGGTCACACGGTTGGAACCCCAGACCCAGTGACTTTCAGCCCCAGCATATTCAGCATCTGGGCTCAACCTCTCAGTCTCCTTCCAGAAACCCACTTGCCTCCTAGTACTTGACTCCTGATAGGCCCTTCTCCACTGTCATCCCCAGCCTGCTATGCCATTTCAGCAGGAATTAATCCCCTCCCTATGCTGGGCACACAAGGAACCAACCATCACTCAGGCAACTGCAATACCCCAGGATTACAAAACAAAAAACAAGAAAAGAAAAATTAAAAAGTATTGTCCTTTTAGCAAACAGTCAAAGAAAAGTTTTAGAGAAATCAAATTTGTTTTTGGTAATTCTGTGACTTGGTAAGCAGAAGCATTCAGTGGTTTATGAAGCCCCTGTATTTGCTCTGAATATCAGTGTATCTCCCTCGGAGAAAGCTGATGCTGGGGGAGGGTGGATGGCAGGCCTGCACAGCTGTGCTAATGGATCGTGTTTTACACCCTCTCTGCCATGGCTTCCCATGTTCCTGCCTGCTTGTCTCTCTGCTGAGCCAGGCATCTGTCTCTGACAGCACAGCCTGTTGCCACAAAAACTGATGCTATCCCCAACTTGTGACTTCGGCCAATAAAATGTCTTTGGATTTACAATTTCCCTGTGAGGGCCTCACTTTGGGTCTTCCCGTGTATGGTGGTCAATGGGAAACTTACTTACTAGCTTCTAGAATATTCATCAGACTCCTTATCACCAATGGCCTCAGGGGAATAGTAGAAAGAATCCTACCTTCGGGGCGAGAGTGGGGGGTGGGCCAGAAGTGGCTCTGGTGTTACCTTAGCCAAGTTGGGCCTTAGTTTCTCTATCTGTAAAATGAAAAGGAGGATGCTTAGCCTTTGGGGTTACCTGTCGCAGAGCCTGCAGGAAGGCAGACACTCAACAGCCAAGCCCTCTCTTTCCCAAGACCTCAGAACTCTGTTTTAAAGAACCTGCGTGGCCTGAGTCAGTAGGAATCCTGGCAGATACTGGGGGCTGGCAATGGGGGCTAGAAATTCTGAGCATCTGAGAGGACCAAAATGCCACTAACTCTGAGCCCCTTTGCCCTCTCTCCCTTTTCTCTCTGTCCTCACTCTCTGCTTCCCTGGGGTTCTGCAAGGTGTTTGTACCCAGAAGGGGCCAAGTGAAGCCGTAGAAGCTTATCCTCAGCCACACCCATCTCCTCCTCTTCCTTGCTCCTTTCCTCCTCCTTCACCACTTCCCTCCATCCCACACTCCATAATCCAGAGCCTGACTCTCCTTTAGTCTGGGAAGATCTGCCTCCCACTATCCCAGGGCACTCACCTGTCAGCCTGGGCAGCCCCATCTGGAAAGAATCCACCCTGTGGGCAGCTTTGAATGGAGGCGCAGGATCTGCTCAGGGTTCCCTTATGCCCCCAGCAGGCATGGCCTGGTCTCCCTGGGACACCTTGCTCCTTTCAATCCCCAAGTCCAGGGTGACCTCCTGCTCCCTTTTGATTCTCCCTTGTGCAAGCTCCACCCCACTCCTTTCATTAAGCCCACTGCTCACAGAAGACACCTCTCATCTGGGAGAGCTTCATCTGCAGTTGTATTCTGGAAGCTTCTCTCTGAATTTACTTCCTCCATCAAGGAGACAGGTGAGTTATTTGCATCAGTTCATCATTTCTCCTGAGAGACTTAACGACTTTTAAGCAAAAACAATTATCTGAGAGGCCACAGGCCCAGGGGCAAGCTAGTGGAACCTTTGAACCCAGTGCTGGGTGCTCAAGGGTACAGGGAATTGAGAAGCTGGGTGGTCCCACTGGGGGGCAAGGGATGGCCCAGTGCACCCCATCAAGGGCACTTCTGTTTCCTCCCTAGCTGGATGGGAGGCCAGGGTGCAGGTCTTGCTGAGTCTGGCCCCGAGGTGGACAGTCTGGGTGCGTTTTTGCCAAGTCAACCCCCCAAACAGCTTGCCGATCCCCCTGCACTCTGCCAGCACTTCTGAGAAGCAAACAAATCTCTCCCAAGATGATTGGGAAACAATCTTTTTTTTTTTTTCCTGAAAACAGCAAAATCTGCTATGTAGAAACAGAAGGGTCCCTGATGTAACTAATCTGTCATCTTTGCAAAATGAGACAAAATAAAAACGGAACATGCTTTGGTGAGGCGCAGCTCACTAGAGCAAGGCGGGCAGAAGGTGGAAGGGTTCTGCTCACACACACTATGGAATATCGCACAATTTTAAATAAGAATCACAGGTGTTCCTGAAGTGTCAGGGCCAGGTCCTGACTTTAGGGAGCAAACTCTTTTGCAAGAATGAGAAAGGGAAGCATGTACGCTGGCTACTGCCCCCAGCCCCACCAGCCTGCACACACCATCAGCCTGACATCTCAGCTCACCTGCAGCCAGGTGGGAATAGAGGTTGACCAGTATCAAGGGTGAGAGACGCCAGTGGTCTGGGAAGTCTAGGCTAGGAGGGTGTCTGTGGAGTTTTCCCATGTCTGGGGACAGCCTTGAAGTCTCCTGTGTGGGGACATGGCTGGTGGGGACCAGGAGTTGTGTGGCCAGGAGGCTGGGTTCCAGGCAGGAGGAGAGTGGGGGCGGGGGGTGTGTCTGCCAGCTGAAGCAATCCTTTACACAGGGACCCAAGTACGCAGCAAAGCACAAAGACCCCCCACCCCCCACCCAGCTCGCACACCAGTTCCCAAACTGGTAACACCCTTTTAGCCCTGCCTGTCCCATTTTAACACTGTCTTTACCTTTCCACTTACTCTATGTTCTCCCGGAGATGCTGCTTTAGAGGGGGCTGCTCTATTCTTAGCTTGTGGCCCCCAAGTCTGACTGCCAGAGATGCAGTTTCCATCCCTGGGTTGGGAAGATCTCCTGGAGAAGGAAATGACAACCCACTCCAATATTTTTTCTGGGAAAATCCCATGGACAGAGGAGCCTAATGGACTATATATAGTCCACAGGGTCACAAAGAGTTGGACACGACTGAGCAACTGAGCACACACACAACCTACCTCCTTGCCTCCGACTGTCCCAAACACAGGGAGAGAAGGGACACTCAGAAAGGCTGGACCCCAGGGGCAGGACAAATAGTGCCAGCCGCCCCCGGCCCCCAGCCCCACCATCCCCGCCCCAGCCTCCTTCTCATAAAGTGAAACACTGTTTCTATCTACGTTAGAACTTCTCCTGCCCAAGAATCCTTACACAAAGAGACAGGTGGCCACCTTGGAGCTCTCACAGGACTGTGCCCCCATCCGCCTCTGGTTTGGGAATATCTGTCTCCTGAAATTAGTCTTCTTGGGCACACACTCCAGCCTTCAAGTATTTAAGGTTTTTTAATTTCACATTTTATCTTGTCCACTTGGGCTTTTACCATTTTTCACAATAATTTTTATCACTATCTTTTATCTTTACTTAAACTTCTCTTACTTGCACTAATTCGTTCTGGCAATTAGCTCCCTGGTTTTACCATTTTATTATCATTGTTAAAAGTCCATATCCTCTTAATTCTAATACATTTTTTTTTCATTTTAAAAATCAGTCCTCCCTCTGAAGGCTTATCTGATCTCTCTGCTCCTATTTCCCAGCAGTGGGTGCAGACGTTCCAAGGCTCCAAGGCGGGCAGGCCAGGGGTGCCAGGAGAAGAGAAGGCAGCAGGCGGAGGGGAAGGCACACTGCAGGCGCTCAGACACACATAAATCAGTGAAAAGCAACTACCAAGAAGTGCTGTTGAAGAAGCGCTTGGGCCCTGGTCTCCTGTCTCTAAGTGGAATAACCTGGATCACTTTTTGCCTGTGATCAGAGAGCTCAGCCCCCATGATCTGCAAAGTTACCCCTGAGCAGCTCTTCCTCCACTGCGTAAAGGCAGCCAGTTGCCAGTCTAAGGAGAGGCTGGCTGGAAGGAGGGAGGGAAGGAAGGAAAGGAAGGGGGAGGGACAAAGGGAGGGAAGAGAATTCTAAGCCCTCCTGGTGGATAAGCCTCCCCAGAACAGGGAGGCGTTGCTTGCCCCTGTCCCCAGACTGCAGAAAGGCCCTGGTACAGTGGCAGGCACATGGCTACCTGCTCTCCATACTGAGCCCTCTTCCCAGATGGATGCTCACTCCATTTCCCAGATCCTATCCAGCTGGGACCACGAAAGGAGAGGCAGTGAGGTGTCACCTCCAGGCTGGGTAGATAAGAACGAGTGGACTCCTCCTCCACCAGCACCAGTCCTGCCACTGACCTCCAGGGATTGTGATGTGAGGAGGAAACACACATTTATCTCGTCAGGTAACAGGTTTGGAGTCAGCTGTTATGGCAATTAGCTGACACCAGCCAAATCAGACATTGTCACCGGAGTTGTCCATCTATCCTCGAGCTGTGCCCACCCCGGTGAAGCTCCGAGCAGGAGATAGGGAAGGCAAGGCCAGGCTGGAGACGGAGGCGAGAGTGTCTGTTACACGGAAGCCCCCATTAGGCCAGAAAGGACAGAACGGGGCTGTAGGAGCTCAGGGCAGGGCAGTCGCCTTGCCCAGAAGCAGGAGGGTCTGAGCCACTGTGGGAGGCAGGAAATGGGTGGGAAGGGCAACCCAGCTTCTCCAAGCAGAAGCCCCGGGCTGCAGCCTTGAAGGAGGAGGGGAAAGAAGGATGCATCTACTGAGTACCCACTACTCACCCAGCACTGCACCAGGCACTGGACATGTGTCATCTCACTTCCTACTGAAGCTCCTACAAGGGGGTCTTACTCATTCCCATTTTACAGAGGAGTTGACTGTCCAAGGCTTTCTGGGACAGATCATCTCACACGCAGCAGTTCCAATTCCTACACAATAATTCCTTCTGGTTAGAGGGCAGGAGGTTGGACTCCATCAACCCCAAATGAAGACAGGGAGCCGGTCTTTGAGACCACGCAGCACACACCCCTGCACCTCCCTCCAGGCGGGAATCCTGTCTGCCGGCCCCCTGTGCAGAGCACCGAGGCACAGATAGGAGGACCCAGTCCCAGCCCTCAACGTCCAGGAAAAGGAGGGACACAGACCCAAGGGAAAACCCCAATTTACCATGGAAATGGTAAGACAGAGGTGTATTTCTGCCTCCCCACCTTGCATTTACCTTGTTCAGTTAGGAGCTCACCTCTGCCACCTCTCCTGTTTGGTACCCCACATACGGACACATTTCTATCCTGCTCAGACAGCCCTCTCTGCTCCAATGCTGGCCCCTAAGTATCCTTTGGTGTCTGAAGATTAAATGTGCCCTACCTCCTATCTCCACCCTGTTTCCAGCCAGACTACCCGTTCTCTTCTGCTCCTCGGCCTCTGCTCAGCCCCCTATTTGCCTTAAAACACAGTCTTATGAGAGGAGAGGCCAGAAGGGTGGAAGACTCTTGGGGGACCATATCACTGTCCCCAGTCGCAAGGACACACCACGGTCAGGTCACACATCAGAAGCCAAGGCATCCCCTACTGCCTGTCAGGCTCTTGGGGCACCAGGGACTTCTGATCTCATTACTCCAGAGTTGAACACAAGTTTTACACCTGTGGAGTGATGTTCAAAGAAAAGTAAATGGTCTTGGAATCATCCAGAAATGTGAGATGATCATCTGGGGGTACATCCTGTGCCTGGTTACGCCTTTCCTTGCCACATCCTTCCTCCCCATGTGGCCCTTGGCAGAGCCAGGGGCACAGACAGCCCCACAAGCTCAGGTGAGCCAGGAACGGGGCAGAGAGAGACACCTGAGGAGCCACCTGTTTGAGGAGTAGATGGGTGGGAGCTCAGCCCTGCGACCTTGAGAGGTATCTGTGAACCAGGATAAATGTGAAGGCAAGCCCCCGCCTGTCACCCTGCCCTCCCATCCTGTGCTAGGTGGTGGGGTCTTAGACTTGATCCCCACTGTAGGGATGACCACTTGGCCCCCAGAATCAATTGCACCCACTGTTATGGTAGAGGCGGCTTGCATCTCCAGAGTGTGGGCCAGTTCTGGACAGAGCATCTCATGTGCAGCGGCTCCAATTCCTACTCAATAACCTCTTACTGGAAACCTCAGAGAGCAGGAGGGTGGACACCATCAACCCCATTAGACGGGCTAAGGTGACTTTCCAAGGTCACGGCAGACAGTCCTCTGCCTCCAGTACCACACCTCTGCTGTGGAAGCACACCTTCAGTGTGAGGCCAAGGAGGGGCCCTGTGTGGACCCTCCACCATGACAGGGAAACGAGCACCACCCAGTACCACTAGAACCCACCACACACATCCACCTCCAGCGTTCTTTCTAGCTAAGCCAAGAGCCACACTGGCCATAAGTCCAGGAAGAGAGCATCAGGGCGTCCGGCCTTTAAGGGATGAAAGTACTGTGCAAACTCCAGAGTGGCTGGATGGACATTCCACGCTGAGGACAGCAAGTGCAGGAGTGCACTCTCCAGCACCCCAAGTTCCTGGGGCCACAGAGAGAGGGCGAGGCAGACTGAGACCCTTAAACTTCATTTTAAAACTTTTTAATTTACAGAAATAAGCAGCCAGCCCACAGGCCAGAGTTTGAAGATTTGATTTTTTTTTTAAATGCATTAAAATATTCATCTTGGTTCCTGAGTTTTTGGTGCCCCCTTAAATTTTGCATGCCTCACTCCTCTGATCCTAGCCCCAGTACTGTGCTTCCCTTCCCCGACAAACATGAATCCTGGTCTAGCAAGAAGAAATCCTGGAGACAGGATGGGAAAGGGAACAGTGAGCCACAGGCTCTCTCCTTACTCCGCTGGGGCTGCGGGGTCTTCACCCTGATGCTCTCACTGGGGGTTAGTGACACGGGAGGCCCTGCGGCTGTGATTCCTGGTCGTGACGTCAGCTACTTAACCTCACCCCAGCACACACACCTGTGTATCAACTTTCCAGAGACAACTGGAGCCAACAGGACAGAACCACACACCAGCAATGTAAGGTCCAGACAAGGCCTCAGTTGGCAGGATAAAGACTTAGGGATCAGCTTCCTGGAGGAGGTGGCCTGGAGGTCTGCACTAAACGAAAAGAGACATTCTGAAGAAGTGACAATACTAACAGCTAAGCAGGTTATCTCATTTATCTTTCACCACAATCCGAAGAGGTAAGTGGTGCCATCCCCACTTATCAGATGAGCACACCAGGCATAGGGAGGTAACCAGCCCAGGGTCAGAGATGGAATTCCAATTCAGGCTTGTCTGACTACATTCTCCTAAAGTCCTCCACAAAACAAAACAAAATAATGCCATCTGTTAAGGAAGCAATTTGGGAAAAAACCTGAGAGACAAGAGATCAAGGACCAGGTGCAGAAGGTACGGTGGCTCCATCACTTACCTGTTACTGAATTGTGCTGAGTCACAGCTCTCAACCTTCCCTACCCCTCAAAAAATATGTGTTGATAAATAAACATGGTAAAATACTCAACAATTGTTGAAACTGGGTGGTCAGCTATGGATGTCCACTGCACTATGATTTTTCTTTACTTTCAGAAATATTCATAATAAATTGGGAAAAAATAAAATGTCCACAGGTCAGAACTGATATATGACCCCATCAAAAAAAGTCCCTGGCATGAAAACAGCTGAATTAAAAATAGCTACATCAGACAGCTGCAGCAACCCTCTCGTGGCACTGTGAGAATATAAATTGGTTCAGCCTTTTTGGAGGGTAACTTGCAACATCCATCAAACTTTTAAACAAGACACATTTTATAAAACCTTTTTATTTTCAAATAATAGCAATTACACAAGAAAGTATCATGAATAGACCCCCATGTAGCCTGACCCTGAGATACCAATTTTTAATGTTTTGCCCCATTTGTTTTTTATTCTTTCTACACATGTATTTTAGAGTATGAGAATATAATCTATTCCATATATGCTTTTGCATTATGTATACATTTATTATAGGACACACACACACACATTTGCTTGTTTTCTTCCTGAGCCGTATGAGAACAAGGTATATACATGAAGAGAAAAAGGATACTCTCTTAGTTGGCCACAATGTGCACATGTATGCTAAGTTGCTCAGTCATGTCCAACCCTTTGCAACCCTATGGACCATAGCCCTCCAGGCTCCTCTGTCCATGGGACTCACCAGGCAAGAATACTGGAATGGGTTGCCATGCCCTCCTCCAGGGGATTGTCCCACTCCAGGGATTGAACCCATGACTCCTGCAGCTCCTGCATCACAGGTGGGTTCTTTACCGTGAAGTCACCGGGGAAGCCCACCTGACCACAATACAGTTGTTAAATTGGGAAATTTTAACATTGTGATGATATTTTTATCTAATGAGACCCTTTCCCTTAATTTGGGGAGTTCATTATCAATTGTCCAAATACCATGATTTAGAACAATTTCTTTGCCAGGGTAAAGTAAAGGATCATGTGTTATATTTACTTGTCATGTCTCTGGTCTTCAGCAATCTGGAGAAATTCCTTTTTAAAAAATGCTCAAAAAATTATTTGTTAAACTGCTTAAAGAGGCTACTTCCCTGATGCAAGAGTCTTAAAGCCTAGGGCTCGGGTTGAGGCAGATCTGAATTCAGTCTTTTCGAGGCAAGGCCTGAGATTCTGCATTTCCAATAAGCTCCCAGGTAAGGCCCACGCTCTGGCTCGCATACCACATGCTGAGTATGAGGTCAGAGAAGACAGCTATGAGAACTGCTCCAGACCGTTGCAAAAAGCATCCTGGTTTCCCTAAGATGAAGCCATGTTGGCAGTGTCAGCTAGGCCCTGGGATTCAGGATGTAGCATAGATGGGGAGCCCTTCCCCACAGGAACATCTCCTGGGCTTTCTGGAACCAGACAGAGGGGCACAAGTCACAGAAATGGGCTTCTCTGAGGTTCTCCAGCCCAGATGATTTTGGCCCAGGAAGGGCAAGCCTGGCTAGAAGGGAGTCCTATATATAAATTCCTGCTTCTTCTACAAGCACAAACCCTCTGTTTCCTTCAAGGGATCTCCCTCCTTCAGGAAGCAATCCTGGTAGCCCTGGCCACTCCATCTCTCCGTCCTCTGACCTCCAACAGCACCAGTCACCTGGCTGAGCCACTGAGTACTCCCTTGGCTGTACTGCTGTCCCATGTACTTGCCTTTCCTTTCGTGCTATGCCTCCACCTCTGCTACTTCTCCCATGACATGCACCCCACCACTCTCCATCTCCACATGTTCAAGGTACAGTTTACCCCTAAGCTTCCTGTAATACAGGTCCTTTCAATGGTGGCTCCTTGTCTGAACCATCTTTGGTCTCTCCATTCAGCCCCAGTCTTGCCTTCACAATTAGATCTGGGTTCCTATGTTGCTGTTGCTTTGTGCTTGATGAGTCTGGTTTTATGTCATGGTGGCACCAGCATTAGCCTCTCCCTGAGTGACCCTGAGCAGTGTGATAGGGACACAGTCCATCAACCATTCATCCATCGATCGTTTACCAAGTGCCTCCCTTGTGCCAGGTCCTGGGCTGGACTCTGGGGGACCCTCAGACACCCTCACCCTGCCCAGAGTCAGAAGTGATTCAGTGTCAGTTGCATCCTTGCTCATGGGCACAAGAGGTGCTTGTGAGATGTGACACGGGGCCCAGCCGTGCCTATCAATTCTTGATGACACCGCGGCAGGCCTCTACATCCTTGTCATGTGTCACCGCCCCCATGATTACTGTGATCACTGATCATCATCATGCAAATAACAGCAGACGCGGCTGAAGCACCTACATCATCCCCGGCGTTGAGAAGCCTGAGGAATCCTGCATCTGTCATCTACAGTTCAGAAATGAGCCAAAGTCATGACCTATGGCTTGAATGCAGCACAAACCAGTGGGTCTGGGAAGCCGCTCAAGAGCCGGACCAGGAGAGAGGTGGTGGACCGCCTGGGTGCCCTATCTCTGGGCCCAGCCTGAGACCAGGTGTCCTGAGCAGTGCCACACCAGCCTTCAGAGGACAGCCTGTGACGATGAATCACACCTTTCTCCTTAGGAAGGAAACTCCAAAAGATGCCTGTAATAAGACCACCCTGGAGAAGCAGGATACTTGGGGATCTCTGCCTGATTTCTGCCGCCACCACCACAGAGGCCCAGCTCCTTCTACAATGCTGGGCAGGGGCAGGGCACGGACCCTCCCTTCAAACCCAGGAGTATGGCAAAGACAGGCTTGGCACTTACAGACGACACACGGGAAATAAGCACAGGGTGACACAATCCTGGATCACCTGAACTGTGGTTTCCTGCAGAGCCTCACACATTCTCACGGCAGGGACCAGTCTCCAAGGTTCTGGCTCTGATCTAGGAATGCACTTCTTCCCTGATAACTGAGGTCATGGCCCCCTGCCCCACCTCCAGGAATGAGACCCAGCAGGTACCAACCTTCTCTGCGTACCACAGCAACCGCAGTTGTCAGGTGAGAGTGGGGGAGAAGCTCCCCTGGAACCTCCGGTCAACCATACACATGGAAAGGTACCCCAAACAGAAAACCCAATCACACACACACACACACACACACATACAAAACAGACTAAAGGTCTCAACGTCATTTCAACAAAGAGTATGTATGAATGGCCAAGAAGCATGTGACAAGCACAATATTAATAAAGAATGCAAATGAAAACCATGGGATGCTGTCATATACTCCCCACAATGGTTAAAATTAAAAAGATTGACAATAACAACTGCTGGTGAGGATCCTGGTGAGGAACTCTCATACGTAGCTGATGGAACACAAAACGTTTGAAAAACACATTGGCAGTATCTTATAAAGATAAATTCACACTTATCATATTATCCAGCAATTCCATGCTCAGGTATTTACACAAGAGAAACAAAAACCTATTTTTCACTTTGTCTTCACAAAGACACATAATCCTTGGTCCAGAGGAGGACCTTCTAGACCAGTAGCTTTATTCACAAAAGCCAAAAACTAGAAACTAGAAGAAAATAGAGACCAACTATTAGATGCATAAACCAAGTATATATATAAATCAAGTATGTATGTATGTATATACACACACACACACACACACACACACACACACACATATGTATATGTCCATGGGGTCACAAAGAATTGGACAAAACCGAGTGACTAGGCACAGCACATATATATATATATATATATATATATATATATATATGTTCGTTCAATGGAACTCTACTCAGCAATAAAAAGGAAGAAACCACAGTTGTAGGACCACAGGAATGAATCTGAAATGCAAGCACTGAGTGAAAGAAGCCAGACAAAGACAACATATTCTGTGACTCCATTTGTATGAACTTCTAGAAAAAGTAAAACTGTCAGGGCAGAAATCAGATTCGTGCTTGCCAAAGGCCAAGGAGAGGGGGACAGAGGCAGGGGACAGCAGCAAGGGCACAGCAGGGTGATGGAAATGCTCTATATCATGTTTGTATGGGGGCCATATGCCCACATTCATTAGTCAAGTGTCATGGCATTGTACACTTAAACTTGGTAAATGTTACTGTGTGGAAATCATATCTCAAGAAAGCTTATTTATCTAAAAAATGGACCCAAACTCAAGAAACCATTTTCAAATCTGGGGAACTCAGGACTGATATTCACTAAGCGTGGGCTGCCACAGCCATGCTTGTTAAAATACTGAAAGCCTTCCACACTTACTGGTAAATCACCACTGCTTGAGGTTTCCAGTTACCCTTCTGTCCCAGGCCTTCACTGGGCCCCTCAGAACTCCCCCAGGACCTGACAACTAAAGGTAACACCAGACAGCAGGGGATCTCCTAGACCAGCTAAGGTGGACACCATTTTGACTGGCCAGTGCCACTGCTGATAAAAGTTATGTGGCAAAACAAAAGATGTCAAGTTGTGCTCTAACTCAGCAGAAGGCTGGCTAATTTCCTGCCAGGCTTATTTTGTTTAGGTTGTGCTTTCTCAACAGGGGTGCCAAGTGATTCTTGGGGGAAGGTGCAGAATGAAAAATCTTAGCTATTACAACCGTTGGTGGCCCCTCAAAGGGCCTCAATATGTTAAGAGATGGACAGTCTCTCCAGATAAGAATTTTCACAGAGTATGGTACTGGGTGGTTGGGAAAAATTATCTACAAAGGCTCCTGGGGAGTGAGGGGTGGGAGGACAATGAGAATAAGGTTGAGAAACACCGGTTCAGATGCAGAACAGAGACAGCCCTGACAACACAGAGGCAGCCCCAGTGCTTGCATGGAACTCCTATCTGATGGTTTTCCCTGTGCGATGGGGTCCCCATCCTTGGTACAAAGAGGCAGCGTCCTGAGCCGGAGGATACATGAAGAAGAGATCACATGAGCCCATGAGCCTTCTTTACAGGACGTTCCATCAGGGCAAAGCCAGTCACTCATTCTCCATCCTCTGAAAGGCTTTAAACCAACACAGCTCAGCAAACTCTCCCTAGAACTCTGGTAGCCAGCACCCAGCCTAGCCCATTAGGATGGCCTCAACCACGACTGCACACAAAGCTCTACAGGGAGCCAAGCACAAATCCAAGGATTCCCACCCCTTTCCTCTGGACAGATTTGCTTCTGGAGCCCCTAATGGCAGCACTGCATGCAGCACTTAGGGGGCTTTCTGTGGCATGAAATGATGAAGACCACCTCCAGGTGAGCAGAAATTAAGCGCAGTCTCTGAGTCCTGCTTCATCAGGCTCAGCTGAGCCCCAGACTCCCTGTAGAAGGCCGGCTTGTGCACTTAGACGTTATGACAATACTATAATTGTTCTTTCAGTCTTTTCCGGATATTTAATAACAACGTGAAGTGGGAGTTGCAAAGGTCAGCCCTGCTGTAGAACGAGCTTTGTTCTCATTGTCCTTTTCTCAATTGCACCTTCCATTTGCCAGCTGTTCCATGCCAGTGAGCGCTGCTGGTGGAGGCCTGGTGCAGCTAAAGAAGTAGCCCCACTGACTGGCGCGGAATATTCTGATTTGCTAACCAGTCCCCGGGCCACAGTCTATCCACGTTATCTGCATAAATACACACGCAAGCGCACGCATGCACAGACACACCAGCACACACGCACACATTCCCCTCACTCCTCCAGAGCGACCCACAGCTACAAGCCCCAGAATGGAAAGAACGCCGAGCACCAAGATCAGAGAAACGAGGTGATGTACACATATGGCATATTCATTTGGGCAATTACTCTTTCTGGTTAGGTGAGAAATAAAAAGCTCCTAGGATTTCAGAAGAGTCATATATCTATGTTTTGGTTTTTCATATTTCTTTTTTTAATTCTTTCTTTCAGTTTATTCCTAAAGCTCACAATAGTTGGCAAATGGGAGTCACTCTTACAGTCTGCGACAGCAGTGCCCCGAGCTCCTGCCCTGCCTCGGCATGTCCAGACTCCCGTCCATCCTGTCATTTCACCTCTCTGAGCCTCAGCAGGCAGGTCTACAAAATGGAACAAACCCACTGCCCGGCTGAAGACAGGACACTCATCCAACGTCGAGATCCGCAATTCTCTTCCTGAAGACCTACATCAGAAGGCAGTTTTCATGAACGTATAGACTACTGGGAGCCTTTCAAGAACCTGGGTCTTCTTAGAGGTCTTCGTGTCAGATAGGGTAAGGGGAACTGCGTTGTAATTCAGAACCCATGTAATGTTGTCAGTGAATGTGTCTTGTATCTGGGCAGGGCTCGGTTTGGGAACTCAGGTACCATAAAAGAGGGCGATGTAGCCCTGGCAGTCTGTGTCAGAGAGCAGCTTTGTACCTAATCCAGAGGGTATGATAGTTGCTAAGGAACCATTGAGATGCAAATGAACTGGCAAATACTTAGCAGCAAGATATCAGAAAAGGGTGGGGAGGGGATGCTTTGAGCAAGTTAGTCAGGTGAGTGAAAGGAAAATTACTTTCTTCTGATTGGAAAAAGAAAACCACGGGTTTTCGTGCAGAGCGGCAGCACTATGCTACTGTGTTTAAAAAGAAGAAAACCAAACTGTTCTTGTTCTGCTTGGCTGGGAGTAGAGGAAAGTTGGAGCCAAGAGCAGGGAACCTGGAAGGGCAAATGGAGTCTTCCCCTGGCGAAGTCTAAGCAGATTTCAGATGCCCCACTCCCAAAAGAGAAAGAGACATCTAAGGTGTGATGAAAGAAGTCTGCAAAGGACACTGAAGACCTGCCATCTTTATACAAGTCTCAAAACCTAGACAAAAAGTACACAGACAACTGACTAAATGTGCTACTGACACAAAATGGAAATTTCTGGTGAAAATAAGCCATGATTGAGAGTGGGGGAAAGTAAGGGGAAATGAGCCATCTTATCAGGTACCCACGAGTTTGCATTTCTTTCCTTCTTGTTCTGCACTGAGCATTCAATTTAAATGCAATGGTTAGGTTAAGATGTTGTGGCATCTATGTTGGAACCCAGAGATACAGTGAGAAGCATGGCTCCTCACTCATTATTTTTTTCATCTTGTCCCCAAAAGGAGCCCTCCTTTTTCAGGGTCTAATTGAGATGCTCTAGTCTTAAACTCACTTTGCCTTCCGTCAAATACCCCTGCTGTCTGCCTGTTCATCACTCTGAGTTTGATCTTAATGCTCAGGGATATAGAAAACATCCTCAGCCAGAAAGAAACTGTTGGCCCAGCCATCTCTAGGTTGCCCTTCCTGGGTTCTCAATTTTCTATCACCTACAGTTTCCCCAGCTTTTCCCACAACTTCACCCAGGACCATCACAGCCACAGCTGCCTCCTTCTGCCCCCAAAGTCCATGTTCTTTCCTTTCCTGCACACCAGCTCTCTCATGTTCCAATGATGCAAGAAGGTTGAATGGCTATGGAAGACTGCTGCCCTGTCCAGCACCCACTCCCACTACTTCCAGTAACAGCACCCTGACATTTCTAGGGGGATCCAGCCCTCCCCAGCTCTGGCCTGGTGGCTCATGTGGGTCTGGGCTACCCCTCTCCCCCCAGCTCTGGGGATGGGTAATCATGGGCCCCACAACTGGCCAATGAGTGCATTTCAACATGCTGGTGACAGAGCCTGGTTCATGGAGAGGCTTAGGACCCAAGGGAGCCAAGGAGGCAAAACTTCTAGGGCCTCTGCTAGAGACTGGGAGTGAAAATTCATCACTTTGCCAAAATTTCCAGAGGACATGAGTTTGAGCTGCCAGCAGCCACGTGAGTATCTGGTGGGAGAGCTGTTGGAGGATGAAGTCAAGGTAAATGGCTGAGCTGATTATTCTCCATAGCCCCTCCAGGCCCATTCTCCAGCTTGTTTTGCACTCTTCTGAGGCTCAGGAGACTGACTTCCATGGACCAGGCCACCTTGTCCTCTGTCTTCTTGTTGGGTTCACCCAACAGGAGGTTCTGGCAGGCGATGAGAAAGTGGAGGAGAAAAAGTTCCAGGACTACATCGCCCCTCTCCGTCCCCATGCACTCCTCTGTCTAGGACTACAGCTCCTGCCCCAGGGCCCTCTCCCAGTACAGCCCTGACCAGGTCCTGATGGCACCTCCCATTGGCACCTCCCATTGCCCTTTCTGGCCTCAGGGAGCTATCACTTCCCACTGTTGCCAGATCCTGGGTACACCCAATCCTGTTTGCTTCCCTTGCTGTGCTGTGCTTAGTTGCCTAGTCATGTTCAACTCCTTGTTGACTCCATGGACTGCAGCCCACCAGGCTCCTCTGTCCATAGAGATTCTCCAGGCAAGAATACTGGAGCGGGTTGCCATGCCCTCCTCCAGGGAATCTTCCCAACCCAGGGATCGAACTCAGGTCTCCTGCATTGCAGGTGGATTCTTTACCATCTGAGCTACCAGAGGAGCTCAAGAACATTGGAGTGAGTAGCCTATCCCTTCTCCAGGGGATCTTCCCGACCCAGGAATCGAACCAGGGTCTCCTGCACTGCAGGTGGATTCTTCACCAGCTGAGCTACCGGGGGAAGCCCATTTAATTCCCTTAACCCTGTTCACACCTCTGGAAAACAGTCTCTTCACTGAACTCTCCTCAACTAACCCTTTGAGAATATCATCTATGTTCCGCCCAGAACTTGGCTGATGCAAACACAAAGCTAAGGAATGAAGAAAGGGAGACTGAGCCCTAAGACAGCCTTGGTGCCCCAGATACAGTCACAACCTGAGTCCCAAAATATCCAAGAAAACAAAGGCCAGTAATCACTCCTTAACCTTTGCTCTCCTCCAGTTTAAGCTGCACATCCGTCTCTACAATTGAAGATATGGCTAACAAAACAGGTAAAGCCCTTCATGGAGAGCTCTAGTGGTCCACCATCATGAGAAAGAAGACAGGAATGATTATCAGTTTTGGTTTCTCATCCCAACCCACTCCCATTTCTGTCTGACAAATGTCTACCTGTCCCCCAAGGAGGATATGTCTCTATCTGTCTCTTACACACACAATTCTGCTTCAAATCCTTCCCATTGGAAGTACGATCCTCTCCTCTGGTTTCTCCTAGCAGCTGATGTATAAACTGTTATACCACAGCTAGCAGACTCCATCACACCTCCTGTGACAGCCTGTAGTCAGCACAGCTCTGTCTTCCCCACCAATGTGTTAATCAGTGAGCTCCTGGAAGGAAAGGCTGTGTCTTCTTGAACTTCATGTTTTCAGCTTCAAGTACATTTCTCATGTAGATGCTCAGTAAATGTGCTCTGTATCAGTTTTTATGAACCTGGCAGCTCCCAAGCCAAGCTGTCAGTTCTGTCCTGCAGCTCCCATTCCCCACTTGCCTCTTGTAGAATTTGGGCTCTCACATCTGGGAGCAGCTCAGCCCGCCTTGGACACTCTGGGATGGGGCTGTATCATCCCTCAAGGCAGCCTATCCCAGCTTGGTTCAGCCTGGCTGGAAAGAATTGCATAATCAAGCCAAAACCCATCTCCCATGCAGAGTAAAGCCTGGCCTGCTTGGCAAGACCACCCTTCATGTATTCACAGATAGGCCTTCCCTCCCCTACCCGCCCCTCTCATTCTCAGTTGCCCAAGCCTGCATCCATCACATCACCCTGTTTACTCCCTTCATAGTACTTTCCTGAAATTATGTTCTACATTATTTTTCTTCTTAACAACCATCTGTCCCACCCCTAGGATGCCCCCAAGGGCTGCGTTCCCCTTCATCACTCCCTGTTTTGTGCATACTGCCTGGCACATAGTAGGAAGCAGACAAATATTTGCTAGAAGTTGAATGACTGAGATGCCATTTCTTCAGCCTGTCCCTAACCTCCCTCAAGTTCTCTCTAGTCTTCTCTAAACCATTTTTCCTTCACTACTTCTCCTAGGATATTTTGGCTATCAATTGCTACATAACAGACCAATCTGAAACCCAGTCATTTTAAACATGAAGAGATGTATTTTGTTCACAAATCTATAATTTGGACAAGGCTCAATGAGGAAAGCCTGTCTCTTCCCACTCAGAATCAGCAGGAATGACTGGAAAGATGGGGGCTGCAACCATCTGAACACTCCCCTGCTCAGATGTCTGGTATGTTATGCTGGCAGTGGGCTGGAATATGAGCTAGGGCTGTGGCTAGAACATCTACAAGTGGACTCTCCAAGTTGCTTGGGCTTCCTCACAATATGGTGGCTGAGTCACAAGGGCAAGCATCCCTCATGTAAGATAGAGCCAAAGAAAAGCTGCAGTATCTTCTCTGAACTCACCTCCAAAGTCATGCAAGGTCACTTCTGCCATAGTCTATTCATTACAGTCAGAAGGCCAACCCATATTTATAAAGGAGAAGAATTAGGTTTCATATTTTGATGAAAAGAGTAGAAAAATTTGAAGACATTTTAAACTGACATGATTTCAGGGTTTTTTCGTGTGTGTTCTGCTGATTTTCCTTTCTTTGTATTCATTAATACGACACATATTTATTGCTGCTACCTATGTGCCATATAGTGGGGATACCATAACAGTTAAGCTGGAGCCCCACCCTGCAGGGGCTCACAGAGCTATGGGGTACCCAGAGAAATCAACACATAATTACGGACCAGTGTGGACTGGGCTCCCACTGAGGGAAGCTGAGATAGGTGTGGTGGGAACCAGCTGGCTACCTCATCCAGCCCGAGGCTAGGATGAAGGCTTCCCAGAGGAGGCAAATTGTGGCAAATTCAAAAGAATAAATTAAAGTTAACCAAGGAAGATCAGTAACAAACACAACACAGACACACCAAGCAGGTTCAGACTCAGAAGCGCACAGCAGCAGAAGGCTCAGTTAGGCCTCTGCACACATGGAGGGAGCAGGGAAGATGGAGCAGCAGGACATGATGCTAGCAGGAAAAGGTGGTGGGGAAAGGAGGACCCAGATTATAAAAGGTCTCACATCATGAAGGTGCCGGAAGAGACTCATGCATATCCCAGCCAGGATAAACCCAAACAGCATGGTATGTGGTCTGACAGTGCCCAACATGGTCCACTGGGTGCCTACCCACAACTCAGTGAACATTCTGATACTAAGACCTTCTTCCTTGCCCTGAAGCTTATAGCCTGCCCCCTCACCCCCAGTTCATCCAGACCACTTGGATGCACTGCCGAAGGGCTGAGACCATCCCCGGATGGGCTCCCCTCCAGCCCCTCCCAGAGAGGTTCCTCCCTTCGTTCTCACTCTTCCAAGCTCACCACCCGCTCAAGCCTCAGCATCAGTGAGAAAGCCAAGGGCAAAAGGTCCCACCTTGATGTGCTGGAAAAACAGCGAGAGGAAAACAACAGAACAATTAACTCCAGGGCCCAGCTGCCTCTTGCAGATAAGGCATTTTCTCTGTCACCCCTGTCAATGAAGCTGCCTGCTATTATTCCCAGTCCTTCTGCTCAGCCCTGTCCACAGGCGTGGCCCCAGGGGGACCGAGCAGTGTCCAACAAGACTAGGATGCTCAGGGGTTTCTCTCCTCCCTCCTCCTACACATCCTTCTGTGCTCAAACCTGATGCTAAATCCCTGTGTCCTCCCCTGATGTGAGTCTGCACCTGTCCAGATGGGCAGGAGCTGCCAGAGCTCTGGGAGTAACATGGCCCCAAGCGGGGTGGGGTGCACAGGGCAGAAACTGGGGTGGCTCCCAAAGGAGAACACGGGCAGCTGGCCCTCCCTCTAGAAGGCAGGCCTGTGGTGGGAGCTCCAGGAGGCCCACAGCAACCCAGTCCCCCCACACACCCCCACCACCACAGCCCGGCACAGATGCCAAGCAGCCACCATCTAAGCAGCACATCAAAGACATGAGCCAGACGGATATGCAGCAAAGAGAAAACCACTAACGACCACAGCAGGGGTCTGACTGGTGGGAGAACATGGAAAAGGCCATGTACAAACAGGAAAATGCAAACGGAGAGGGAAAAGGCTTTCCTCTAGCTAGAGCACAGGTCGGGCAGGTCCAGAGAGCAAGAGGAAAGCCTGCACAGGGACCAGGATACTCTCTGGTACTTTGGACAGCACCTGGCAGGACAGTGAATAAACAGCTGGTGCTTACTAAGTGCTCCCTGCTTTCAATCATGAGTAAGCAATGTTCGATGGAAAAGGCACTGAACTAGGAGGCAGTGGCCTGAAGTGCTGTCCCACTTCGATTTGCTAAAACTTCAGTTTGAATCTTAGTTCTTGTGTCTGTAACTTAACCTCTCAAAGCCTCGGCTTCCTCGCCTGTAAAACAGGACAATGGATGCTTGGCTATTAAGAGTATGGGATCAATCAGCACATGATAAATGGAAAAACAAAAGCTTAGTCCTGTCCTGGCTCTAGTGCTGTCAGGCTGTAGGATTTCTAGCAAGTCTCTTCCCGTCCCTAAAATCTGCCTCCAGTCCTACTCCCAACATGCCAGGGCCCTGGGAACAAGCCCTGTGGGCTCCCACATGTTGCAGCGGCCCCTGGATCAGTCCCAGGGACCTCAGACACTAGTGCTAGGCTAGGCCTGGGGCCCCCTGCTCCCTCATTTGCCCCTTCCCTCCTGGCCACCTGCCTCTGCCCATTTCTCTGCTCATTATCACCTCCACGATGTTGGGGGGATAGAGAAGCAGGGCAAGGAGGTTAAATTCAAATCAGTCATTTTGTCACTTGCTGGTAGGAATCAGGTGGAAAGAGAGGAGAGACTAGGGCCTCAGGTGCAACCTGCGAGCAGAAATGAGCCCTGGTAATTCTCGGGAAATTTCCTATATGTTTCCACGTTGGCCCAGCTCTGCTACCAAGAACTCTGGGACCCTTCAGCAGCTGCTAATCGTGTTGTCTGTGGGCGCTGGGGTTTCCCTGCCCTGGAGGAACACCTCTGCTGGGGAAGGAGTGAGAGGGCCTTTTTCACCACCTCTTCAATGTCTCTAGTAGCTGAGCATCCTGAAGACTCCATTATGGGGGTCATTACAATATAGCCAAGGGCCCCAGATTTTCAGCTCTGAGGCTGAGTAATACTCCATGCTGCCTGGGGACCAACAGAGTGAGTGAGTAAGACACTCTTCCGAGGCTGTGGAAATGACACCTTCTCTTTCACAAAGCTAGTGGCAAATGTAAAGCCAAATCTCACTGAGAGGCACCTGGCAGATGATGCTCCATGGGACCAGCGGAGACTGTGGTCCCAGTGCTGGACCAGGCCAACAGGAAGTCCCAGGAGCAAAGTCTCCTCGTGGAGGCACCAGGCTAAGGCCCTTCCTGATGTCAACCAAGCTCACCCTCAACTCATCTCTGAGCTGCTGTTGTAGAACCCCCGCCAGTCTACGAGGATCCACACCCCACCCATAACTAGTCAGGGGTCACCATGCCCCAGACTTCACACTACCTACTATTGTCATCCCAAACCTCCTAATTCTACCACACTGCTTTTACCCTGGGGTTTGCCCCCACCCCAAGCCCTTCCTCTAGTCTCTCAACAATGAGAAAACTGGGACACAGACAGGGAGAGAGTGAACTAGACACCCAGTTGCTTCTTGTGTCTTAGGTCAGATGGAAAGCAGGTTTCCACTGGCAAAGAAGAACCAAGTCCACCATCCTCCAGGCCCCCCAGCACAGCATGTTCCCATCTCTCTAGCCCCCAGAAGAATCATCAACAAAAGTTAGTGAGGTAACTCAGATGTCAGGGGTCAGGGGCCTTTGATGGAGCAGGTGGTCCTGACCTGGTCACTCAGTGCCCCCCCTCCAAGCACAAACACACACCTGGGGGCCCTGATTTATCACTGCAATTTAAATGGAATCTACAGAAGGGACTGAGAAATTTCTCATGCAAAATTGTACTTTGAAATATGGAATCTCTCCCAGGGCGTTACTTTATTATTATAGTAATTTCCTCAGAAGGGCAGGCATCCAATACTCTGTTTCTGCACCACCTTTGGAGACATGGAAATCTAACAGAAATATTCAGGTTGCTTTAGTGGCTAGTGCAGAAGAGAGAGACACAAAGGGAGCTCTTCCAAGGAATGCCAACTCCTAGAATCCAGGTACAGGGATGTGTTCTAGAAGACTGGGGGAGGGGATGAGACAGGTAAGGGTCCAGTGTGCTCCCTCCACTGCCCCCAAGATGCCTAGGGAGCCCAGGCTCATCTCCTTTAGGGGCCCTTGTCTACAATCATTTCTTCCTTGGGAGAGCTGGCCAGGGCAAGAGGAGGAACAGAGATGCTCCCAGTCCTGCTACTAAATTCCTTATCAGAAGCCAAGCCATGGTGCAGGTCCCCAGCTCTGCATCGGCACGTGTACAGGGTAGGGTAGGTGGATGGTGGGAAAAGGGGGGCAGGAAACCTGCTCCAGCTGAAGTGTCGGGACTGTCTGAACATTTCACTCATCTCTTCTCCCGTGACCATGGAAACATGGAGTCCCCAGTAATCAACAGAGTACCCAATGACCAGTGGCTGAATCAGCATCAGAATTTTTCCCACCCATGAATTCATGCAGAGCTGAACTTTTCTTCTTGCAAAGTTCACAAAAGTGGTGAGGTGAGGTGGAGTGGTTAAGAACACTGACTGCCTGGGTTCAAATGCAAGCCTCTTACCAGTTTTGTGACCTTATCAAATTATTGAACCACCCTGTACCTCAATCTTCTCATCGGAAAAATGGGAGAGGAAGGTTGACAATAATACCAATCCAACAGGGTTGTCTAAAAAATAAGCAAATTAATTTATATAAAGTACCTAGAATAAAAGCAAGCACTAAGTGTGAGCTATTATCAGCAGTTTCCAAATATACCAGTGCTAGGCTGTCTGCATCTACATCACCGGGGACCTTTATAATTGATAAAAATGAAGATGCCCAGGCTGTTCAGCAAGGGCAAAGTGGAGCAAGACCTGCCCAGGATTTGTGACTGCAGCTATTTTAGAGTAATTCCCCTGGGCAGTTTCCAGGAAGAGGGATCTTCAGCAGGATCTTTTGGGAGGCCAGAATACAGTCTCTCAGAATCTATCCAGACCTGCTGAACTTTGGCAGAAAGCGCCCAAGAGTCTACAGCAAATTGCCCAGGTGGCATGAAGCTGCCTAAAGCCAAAAACCCTGCCTGAAATGACATTCCCCTCTGTTGCTTCCAAAACTGCCTCCACCCTTTGCCCATGCTGGAAACCCTACACTCCGAACCATAGAGTTTCTAAGAACTCTTGAGAATTAACTAAGATGACTGTTTCAGTTTAATAATATAAATGTATCTTTGACTTTAACAGCATCTTTATTTTTAAACTAGTTCAGGGATATCCTCATAATGTGTGTGTTACCTGTCTGACTTCCTAGGCTGGAAAGGGTGAGCATCACCAGCCACTGGCAGCTCTGCTCTGCCAAGCCAGAAGGTTCGGGACTGGCCAGGGCTGGGCCCGACCCCTGCAGCTGTCTACACTGCCAAGACTCTTCTCGAGAAATAGCCCAGGGCTGCGTTACCCTATCTCACCAGCATTCCACTCAATGGCTTCCGGTGTCCCTCCACAAACACTGAGTAATGGCAACCATTTTACAATGCACAGAAAATGAAGTCAGCTAGCGGATAGAATTCTCTCAAATTTACTTTTCTCTCCAGATATATTTTTTTTAAACCTTCGGCGCCTGCTACTGCTTGCAGGCTCAGGATACCCAAACCAGAGGCACACATAACAAAGAAACATTAACCGAAAATGCAGAAACAGTCTATTGCTACCTGACCTGGTGGCCCGTTGTAGGCATCCAGGCTGAGGTTGGGGGTTTTCGCTACCAACCTGTGATAGACTTAACTGTGGATGGTGAACTTAGGGCCCTTGCATTTCAAGGTGCGGTATGTGTGTTCATGCATTAGCGATTCCTTTAGGGAATCCACTATTTGCTAAGTCCTAAGAAATCTACCACCAAATCAAACATGTACACACTCAAGGGTGCCAAGTCCAGGATTTCACTCTGGGCCACATCAAAGGGCAGTTTTCCTGGGGGTGCTCTGGCCAGCCAGCATGGCAACCAAAGGCCACCTGCATTTGTTATGGTCATTCATGAACACTGGTGCTAGGGCTAGGAGGATGCTACAGGCTGTCAGTGATTCCAGAGCACTGCTTCCCAGAAGGGCCACCACGCTTAGCTCAGGAATACTCTACTCCGAGGGAGAAGTGTCTGCTTCCAGCCCGACACCACAGAAGCACCTCAAGAGAAGCCCAGGTCTCCAGACTCCATCATGAAGGGTATGGGCCAAAGGGCGGCTCAGAGAATGCAGCCTGCAGACACCAGCAGCCCATCGACAAGCGCTCAGATCCAATGTGACAAGACATGAGCTTCAAGAGGCAGCTGTTTTTCTGGAGACAGAGAAAAGAGGACTGGTTCTCTGACCAGAAGTCCAGGGTACATCAGCATTCCTGCCTCCCACCCCAAGCCTGCCTGCTCCTCTCTGAAAACATATTTAGAAAGCCTTTGCCCTGCAGGCCATCTCTCCCCAGAGCAGAGCCAGGGACTAGATGGAAGTGGGGAGGAGAGGGTGGAGAGCAGGGGCGGTGTCCTTCAGTGCGGGCCTACCCCTCTCCGCAGGTTAACCAGCTCCCTCTTCCTTCCATCCAGGCAGAGGGTCTCATACGACACTGCCTGCTTCTGGCTAAGTGTCCCCACCTGGCCCATGGTTTCTGCTAATGCTTTGGTCTGGCCCTGGCCTGGGCTGAGGACCTGCCTGGTCTTGGGGGCTGCTTGCCCTGGGTAACAAGGCCCCACTGAAATTCCACCAGACACCCAGGAGAGAAAGACGACGGTGGACACAGAAGTGGCCAAACCCGCCAGGAGGGGCGCCCCCTGGCCACGGCAGTTTGAGAGGGATCTGCGATCTGCGTAGGCAGCTCATTGATCCACTTTTCTGATAATTATTCCTCACTCATCACAAACGAATGACGCTGGCCCCAGCCCAGCCAGGCAGGCGGGAAGGCACCTCCGCGTGTGCAGAGGAGAAAATGAGCCTGCCTGTGCTCACCCGGGAGAGGCAGGAGTGAATGGTGTGTACTATCTCTGTGCATTGAGCAGGAGGCCGGGGCTGCTTTAATATTCTGCTGAATGTGGCGTTTCTTTTAACCCTTACTGGAGAGACGTTCAGCCGGGAAAGCCAGGCTCTTCTGGCTAGGCTAAAGGTAAAGTTTCTGGGCTGTGCACAGAGAAAGGCCACAGGCCCCACACTCTGGGTCGCTCCAGAACCCACGGGTGACCGGACGGGTACATGGGGCTGGGTACCGGCACCACAGCACCCTCCTTGGGGCCGCTCCAGTCCAGCAGACAGGTCAAGAGAGGGTCTAGGGTGGAACCAGCGCGCCGCCAGACGCCTGGGGACTTCCCATACATTTGCTCCCCAATTTCGCTTGAATGCAAAATTGCAAGTGCCCTCCTTCAACGTGGAAACCCAACCCTGAGACCAGGTTCCTAAAGTGGGCCCCTATCTACTCTCCGAGACCGAGCCGCTGACCCTTCAGCGGACGCCAAGAGAGGCGGGCAGGATGCGCCGCCCCAGCGCTAGAAAAGTCCAGTGTGCCCTCGACCATTGTAAACGCCCGCTCTCCCAGGTCGTCCTGACCGCTTTGGACGTGTGCCTCGCCCGCCCGGCCCTAATTCAACCGCTCCCGCGCTTGTCCCTCAAGAAGCCAAACCAGAGCAGCCCTTGCTCGGGGCGCTCATCGCGCCCCACAACGCTCCAGTCCCTGCACGACCCCAAAAGCAACCCACAAGCACAAAGACCCAGCAGCCGGAAAGGGCAGCGGCACGCGCAGGGCAGACAAAAAGCCACCTTCAGAAAAGCAAGAGCGAGCTTTTTAAGCGTTAATCGCCGCACCCCCGCGCCGCCACCAGAACAAACGCGGGATATGGTGGTCTTCACCACCAGGCCGGGGAATCCTAGTCCCGCCCGGGACCAAAAGGCCCCAGCTTCGCTTGGAGGAGGGCTGTACTTTCCGGAGGGATCGGGACGCTGAACCACGGGGCTGTGGGGCGGATGGAGGGTTCCGCTGGGCAACCAGTAGCAGTAGAACAAGGACCCGGGCAGCCCAGCGGAGCGAGCTCCCAGCTCGGAAGGCGGCGCCGGCGCCGGGGGCCGCGCGCCGAGTCCTTCGAAGGAGTTTCACCCGCGCCGGACACGGGGACTGCGAGCGGGGCTGAGGTGCGCATTTCCCCCAGAGTTGCTTTCATCCCGGCACTAAACTCCGCTCCAGGCCAAGCTGCGTTTCCGGAGGGGGGTGCGACCGCCGCTCAGCTGCGAGGAATGGGGCGGGAGAAGAGGGCGGGTGGCGGGAGGCGGGAGTGGGGCAGGGATTTCCCACAGGGATTCGCGGGCGCCGCCGAGCGCGGAGCTCCCTGCTGCGCCAGGCGCGGTGCCCGCCGAGCGCGCTTTCCCCGCCGCGGCGGCGGCGGAGACACAGTCAAGGCTGAAGTAGCAGGGAGAGCAATGCTGCGCATAGGCTACCTTCCCCAGCCAAAGGGGAGCCTGGACGAGTTTCGGCAGGACCAACCACCCACCCCACCCTACCCTCGTTTTCAGGTGCAAGAGACGACAAAGGTGTCCACTTTTCCCCGACTGACTCGGGAAGAATGCAGCCCGCAGGCTCCCGGACCACCAAGCTGTCCCCCGACAGTCGGGCCATCTAACTCAGCCCCTCTCATTCGGCAGCCACTTGCAGGGTACCGGGGCAGAGCTTCTCCGGTCCCTGCGCGCAGCGCCAGCCTCCCGAGCCGAGTCCCGGAGCCTGCGGACCCGGAGCGGGGGAAAAGGAGAGGTGGTGCGCGGCCGCCTAAGGGCATCGGTGCCCGGGATAGGAAGGGAGCGGACAGACGCCCGCACTCCAGCGGCCGGACGGCCAGAGGCACCCCTTCTTCCCCAACGCCCAGTTGCGCCGGAGCTAAGGAGCCTGCACCGCAATGCAGCGGGCTCGGTGCTCTCCGAGGCTGCGGGAGACCAGGGCTGCTAGGGAGCGCGGGAGCGCGGGAGCCGGGGGCTCCGCGAACCAGCTGCGGGCGCCGAGAGCCAGCCGGGGGCGCGCGGGTGGGTGCCGCCCCAGCCCCGCGCTCAGTCGTGGCCGACGCTCTCCCACAACCTGGCCCTCGGGTTTCGGGATGAGGGCGCCTCGTAGCAGCCAGAGAAGCCCCGGGGATACAGCCGCCAACTTGCTCCGCGGAGGCTACGTTACCTTCCATTGCGGCCACTGCGGATGCCAGGAGGAGCAGCAGCAGGAAATCCAGGGCCATCGCCGGCCGGCGGCCCCCAGGCCGAGCCCGAGCCGAGGCGGCCGCGCGGGGAGGGCGCCGCGTCCCGGGGCTCCGCTACGCTCCCCGCCGGTGGCTTCTCCGTATCCTTTCGCGCTCGGGCCGGGACCGGACTTCCCGGAGCGCGGCGTGGGCGTGGGCGGGAGTGTGCGCGCGTGGGGCGGTGCGGGCGCGCGTGGTTGTGGGTGTGCATGTGTGTGTGTGTGTGTTTATGGGAGAGGTGGGTGTGTGCGTGCCTGTGTGTAAGAGAGAGAGGGCGAGGGAGTGCGAGCCGGGTAGAGCGCGCGAGTGCGTGTGCGTCCTGGTGTCACATTGCGAGCTACATCCGAGCCTACGAGAGGACGGAGCCGGCCAGACTGACGGGGGAGGGAGCGGGATCCCCCACCATCAGCTCTCTCCCCACCCCTAACACCTCCTGTCCAATCAAGGAATCAAACCTGCAAAATTCCCCCATCCAATCAGGCGCGAGCACCTCCTTACACTGGCATTGTTAGTTTAAGAAAAACTTTTGCTTGCAAGGCTGTGCGGGAGGGCTCGGAAGGCGCTAGGAGGGGTCGGGGCTCCCCCTCGTGGTGCTCTCGGAGAACCGCACCGGCCGGCCCTAGCTCTCCACGCCCTGATCTAGGGGGCCAAGGAAGGAACGGACTCAAGCCCTTCCCCTTACAGCCCACCAGGTTTAGGTGAGCTTTAAATAATCAAAATTTTCTCCTTTCATCTTCTCAGCAAGACTACGCTGACTACCCTATTTAGTGCAACCCTGATGGCACACCGTATTCCTCCTGTCCATAGCACTTCACCTAACATGTGGTTTTATACTTATCCTGTTTATTGTGGGTCTCTCCTTACTAGAATGGGGTCTTCATTCTTGGGATTCGTGTGTGCTTTGTTCACTGCGGAATGGCCAGTGCCTAGAACAGTGCCTGGCCCGTCGAAGGCCATGGCGTGCATCTGCTGACTGAATGAATGCGGTTCAGAGAATCTGGGGGCATCAGCCCGGTGTGCAGGGCAACAGATATGCTTCCTATCCAGCTCCCTGCTGCTCTCCTCCCCAAGAAGTCTCTGACTTCCTTTACTTCTCACTTCCCCATGTGTTCTGTGAACATCCACTGAGGACCCCAATCCCAGAAAACAGGTCAGGTGGGAATGACCAGTGGTCACATAACCCCCTAGAGGGGCGTAATGCAATAGGGACAGTGGAGGGTTCTACAAGGTAGTGGGCAGGGGAAGGCACCCGTACTGTGGGGGAAGGGCTAGAAGGACTGCAGAGGGGGACAGGGCATTGGAGACAGGAGTGATTCTCCCTAGCCCAGCTTCCCCAGCTCTGCTTTCTTTAGCCGGATGGTTTAAGATCAAGGACCTGCCCTGAGGCTGTAACGCTATGCAGGAGAAGTGTCCTCACTGTACCACCCCCTCTCCAAACCTGATAATGGTCTCCTCCTTTAGGATCAGGGACGACCTGTTAGGTCACCCCTCCCCCCAACAGTCGCCTCTTTCCCACCAAGCCTTTCCCAGATTTGTCAATGACCCAGATTTGTCAATGACTTGACAGTGGGCAAATGTGGTGGCCTCTTCCATGCTCCCTGTTCTCCTCTTACAGCATTGCCAAATCAAGTTCCCGCCCTGAAATGTTTAGTCTCTTCTCTGCTGGGACTGCCCCCGCTCAGTCCTAGCCAGATTCCTATCTCCATTCTGACATTGTTTTGCTTCCCTTCTCTGACTCAGGCTATCTCCCTCTCCACTACCCTCCATCCCAGCTGCCTTGGCATCGGCCTTCTCTCCCTCCTCCTCCTCAACACCGTGCCAGCTGTCCTCTGCCCTGTCACACTGCACCAAGTACGTCCCAACATCTCTGAAGCCATCATCCCAGGAAGAATGCACTCCTAAGTGCATTACCCATAGTCTTCCTAAGCCCTCAGCACTCCTGACATTAGGGACCAGTTCTCCTGGAGCTCTTGCCTCAGTTTCCATGGTGCCCAGTTTCCCCCTACCTGTCTTAGCACTTCTTACTGTTCCCTTTTCAGTTGTCAAAGAGGTTCCCCTGACCAGGCTCCATCCTTGGAACCTCTGCTTGCTGAGTTCCTCAGCAGCTTCATCTGCTCTTCTGCCTCCAGCCCTCCCCCTGTGGATGAACAGATAGATGAGTCTCAGACTCCTTTTTGTCCTTTGTTACATCACAGTCTTAGGAGAGACATATCAGGCAGAGTCCCCTCTGCTTGCTCCCTTGTCCCAAGCCCATGAGCCTGTCCTAGTGCCAGCCCAATGCCTTGGCCACCCAGCTTCCAACCCCTCCCTTCCCCAAAGCTTCTGCTGCCAAACCAGTTCTCCTCAAGCCAAGCTTGATCTTATCTCTTCTCAGTAGCAGAAACCTAATGGCTCCTCATTGTCTGCTAAAGAAAGACTGACCACTTTGGGCTGGCATCCAGACTCCTCTACAAGCTCCCTGGAATCTGCCGTCTCAGCCCAGACTCCACCAGCCTCCCTGTGGGCTGGGCTGTTCAACCAGCTTGATTCCCTAAACACAGCCCAGGCTTTCCTTCCTTTGCATCTGGCTAGCATGCACTCATCCACTTATGCCAGGGAAATTTACTGGGTAATGACTACTATCCAGGTAGGTCTGCTCAAGGCTGTAGGGATGCAGACACAGGCCCTGTTCTGAGAGAGCTTATGGAGTAGTGGAGAAGGATGACCATAAAGAGGAAAGAGGTGTCAGGTAACGGGAAAGACTGGAGAGTCAGCAAGGTACCAGCTAAAGGGTGATGGTGGGTAGTGAGAACAGGTGTTTAGTGAGCTGCATACAGGCATTGTACCAGATGTTTTTGTGCAAACTGAAATGAAATAAATTTCCTGCCTTCAACTTCTTCCCAAAGCCAACCTCTCTCAGGAAGCCTTAGTGTCCCTTAACTGTCTCTCTCACTCACAGTCTTTTGCTACATATCCTTGTGTGGGTACAGAGTGGCTCTTCCAGACCTGGCTGAAGGCATTATCCAACAGCAAACCTCCCTCCTGGGAGGACCCTGGGACATCACAAGTACAGGAATGTCAAGAACTGTGCCAGGCACTCCGAACCCATGCCAAGATCACAAGGATCACCAACCTAATATCTTCTGGCCCCTACGGCTCACCCTGAGGATTTTAAGTAGGTAGGAATGAGGTAGAACCACAGATGTTTTTTACAGTCCACACCCTGATGGGTTCTGCTGCTCAGAGAGGCTTGGTGGCCACTGTCTAGGAGTTTCAAGCTGTGCTCCAAGGATCTCTCAGGGGACATGCAGGTGGGGAAGTACGGAAGCAGTCAGAGGATGGGGCTTCAGACCTCACCTCTGTTCAGACAGTCTTTTGTTTTACTGGGCATCTATATCAGGTTTTGTTTAAAGGAAGGGTTCTACGACAAGAAGAGAAGGAGGCAGAGGAAAAGTAAGAGGGGTGAGAGGAGAGAATTAGATTGGGGTGGGGATGGGCACATCAGTTCACAAGGGTATGAAGAAATGACACTGATGACTTCTAGAGCACGCTGGTGGCTCAGGTAAAAACAGCTTCAGTTTAGGGCTTTTGCTAATTTCCCTAATAGCCCAGGGGATTGACTTTTCCTGAGCAAGTTAAATATTAATTTAGCCGTTCAGCAGATTGATCTCTCCTGCAACACATTATGCTCTGTAAATATCCCTGAAAGCACCATTGCTTGGGATTCCAAGCCTGGGTGCCCATTTTCCCCAAAGCATCTCCTAGGCTGGTTTTTTTTCTCTCTCATGTCAAATGCTCACTTGTTTTCTTGATTAATCACCCCTCTATTTGATATCACTAAATCACTCCTTCAAAGTGACAGATGTTTGCCTCTAAGCCAGCAGCTGAGCACTCTCAGGCACCCAAGGGTGACTTGACCCTTTTGCTAGGACTCAGAGGCCCTTCTGGGTGGAAGGTTTGGGGACCACTAACTAGGTCACCCCCACCTCTAAACAGTTTTGTGTCTAAAAGATTGAAAAGCATTTCTAGTGAAAGCAACTGCACAACTTCCCTTCTATACATTATGAAGCTACTCTACTATAAAATTTCTGCTCACCTCCAACCTGTACCCCTTTTGCTGTAGTTTTAGCCTGGTTTCTTCATTCTACTTAGTAGTGGGAGCATAGGTAAATAGTAACGAGTCTGAGAATGATCATATGTGTGTCTTGTACATGAGATCTTAAGTTGCTCCTTTATCCCATCATTTTCTTTCTAAGCATTATTTAACTGCACAAACGAAAGGTTTTGTTACACAGTCTATGACCCAAGCTACTTTTAATTAGATTCTTAAGCTGCAAGACACATTTTCATAAATTCTTTTTGGAGAAGCAGGTGGATCATGCATGGGTTATGTAAGGCATTTTAACAATGGATAATAGGCAAAGAACAAAACTTTTCGTGTTTATTGAGCAGGAATTCCATGTTGGTGACCAACAAGGTGCTAGGGACCCGGTGATGTCTGTGACCCAAGCCCCCCTTTAAGGATCTCAGGGTCTTCCTGGGAAGACAGACACTGAAATGCATTGTGGGACTTTCTGTACAAAATGGCCTCTGGCTAGTAGCTTCCAACAAAGCTTCTCCTTATTTCTCAGGAAAATGCCTCAGCAAATACAGACAAATATGAAGACTCAGGGTAACCAGGTGAATGAAAACTGACAACCTAATTGCCAGGATGTAGAAGGAACTGACAATCCTTATAAGGCCAATGAAGCTGGATGGGGAAAAACCTATCAAGCGCATGTATGACACATGCCAAATTCTCTTCTATAGAGAGAACTTGCTTTAAAGAAATAGGTAGGAAGATATGTGGTAATTCCTATTCTGTCAATACCTGACTCAGACACCCAGGATCTCTACTAACCAGAGAATGGAGTAAATATCCATTACCATTACCGATTCAGCTCCAAAGCAAATGAAGAACAGTTTCCCTGAGTCATCCTCCTCCCTCCCCTAAGGTCTTCTTATACCCAAGAGAGTCTGAAAGCAAGCAAGACAACTGTGCAAACAGATGAGCTGATGGAGACACAATGCATTCCAGAGGGGATGAAGAGTCAAGAGGCTGCAGCAGACATGGTAATAATTGTGGGAGCAGTGCATCGACTGAGTGTAGTTTTTCCTGTGACGTATCAGGTCAGAACACTAGAGAATCAACATGGTATTTAGGCAAGGATGCCACTTCAGTTTGGCAGATGAAGCCTCATCCTCTAGATGTAGGTCTAAAAAGATGATTCAGTTAAGGAGAAGGAGAGCCCAAGGCCAATCCACTCCTCCTGCCTAGCATAAAACAGGACTATGGGTCTTCCCTTCTCAGGGAGGAGTGAAAAGGGGTCAAGAGAGCCCAGGGACCTGTAGGAAATACTGCAAGGCAAGGAGCAGGGATGGTACCTCCAAGACCCAGAAGGGGAGCATCACTTTAAAAATGATATTCTGCCCAGCCAAGAGACAATTCAGGAAGCTTCTTGGTATGCATGAAGACAAATTCCATGGCTAAGGAAGAAGCTGACAAGAAAACAGACTAAGAAAAAAAGGCAACCAAATGAGAGAAGGGAGGAGAAAGAGAGAACAGGGTTTTAAGGAAATAAAAATGCAGGGCAGAATTAAACTCTACACATGTGTGTCAGGAAAGAATAGATTTGTTCCTGCTGAGCATTGAATAGGTGGTGTGGAAGACAAACTGGGGAATCTTTCCAAGAACGCATGCAAAATGGACAGAAAAGGAAAAACACTGAAAAAGAATACAAAACATATGGAAGACAGAAGATGGAGGACCAACATATGTAAAATTGTGTTCATACTTGCAAGGGAATGGGAACTATAAAGAGTCCCCAGGAGCATTCCGGAAAGAGTTTAGAGTTCCTAAAAGAAATAGCAGTACAAATGTCATCAAAGTAATTGCAAGGCTATAAAAAAACAAAACTTTTCTTAGCTGAATAAAGACCTGATACTCACATGTCAGTGATGTTTTTGAACCATATGGATATTTTAAAGAAATCTTACATCCACCCGAGGACACACACAAACAGACACATAGAAAAAGAGACTAAATTGCCTATAGTTGGGATAAATATCATTAACTTCATAACACTGAATTCCAAAAGAAAATGGAGCCAGATCTGTAGACTTTGAGGAGCGAAAAATTTGTGACACGGATAATATATTTCCAGCAGACTGAGAGCAACAGACATTTTCAGTTACATTTTAAAATCTCAGAAAATTTGCAGCAGTTTGGAAAAAAAGTTACTTGAAAATATATTCCAAACGACAGAGATGAGATTTGGTGGCAGACGTAAAAGCAACTAAATATAGAAGTCTAAATGTTTGCAAACCACTTTTAAATTTAATTAAAATGTCAGAAGTAGTCTCAACACAGAATGTTGTCAAAATTCAGGTTACAAAAACCTAAATCTAATAGCTCAAATTGTATTAAGATCAAGGAGAAGGGGAATGTTAGGTGGGGAAAAAAACTATATGAAATTCCTTGTTCACATAGGAGGGGTTCAGAAGCTTTTTGGTTTTTTTAATGCTTATCTTACAAATACTGAAATTGGCTTAAAATAGTTGAAATTAGTTTTAAAAAGGTTTAAATATTAAGTGTTTCTACAAATATAATTTAAAGACATATATAGACCTTTAAAAACACTGGAGAGGATAAAAATAAAATATAACTTGTATATTTTTTAAAGGAATTGAAAAATTATTAAATGGAAGGTAAATTATTGTTGAACAATACAAATGCAAAGGAAATAACAGAAATAACTTCCAATAACAAATATGAATGACCTGAATACTGATTAAAAACTCTTTGGCTAAAAAATATCATTATATAGCATACATAAAGAAAAAATAAATCATGAAAGAATAACTTACATTCACATTAATAATATAGGTTAACCCACAAAATTGTTGCTAAACACATCTAGAAAAACCCAATCATATGTAAAATATTTTCTTTTCAATGTGCTGCAGAGTCCATAAGAAGTATCCCCAAGAGCCTAGAAACAAAGTACTGAAATCCAGAGTGATAATGTGGGTGCTTACACTGCAGACTGGGTAGGGATTAGTCCCCAGTCAGGAAACCTAATGGCTTGAATTTTAATGTGCATCAGTAGAAAACAAGAGTTTGAATGAATGCAAGACACAAAGTTAGAACTGAAACCACTGCATAAAGCTGAGGCCTCAGACTGCAGCACCTTCACTGAAAGCATGGACTGAGAGAAAAGTTTATCCTCTGTCAGAGAGGAGGACAAGGAAGTTTGCTTCTCAACCTGGGCTCAGGGTGTGAGAGAAAATAACCTCCCCATAGAACTCATATCATAGGCCTTCACTCACACGGGCTTCAGTTTAAATTTTACTACTTAATCTCAAAACTTGCAAGCCAAAAACTCAATTGGAAATATGCAATACTTTTTAATGAATGGATTGGTAGAAGGAAAGACAAAAAGCACAAACCCTCCGTAAGATTCCCACAAATAAAGCCATGCCAAGTGTGAACTCACAATCCAGAATCACAGAACACATGAATTAATCTACCATGAGCAAAATTCAGCCAACAAAACTGATTTCATGGGCTAGCGAGGTTATGCTCAAAATCCTTCAAGACACCCTTCAGCAGTACGTGAACCAAGAACTTCCAGATGTACAAGTTGGGTTTTGAAGAGGCAGAGGAACCAGAAATCAAATTGCCAAAGTTTGTTGGATCTTGGAAAAAGCAAAGGAGTTCCAGGAAAACATCTACTCCTGCTTCATTGACTGCGTGAAAGCCTTTGACTGTGTGGATCACAACAAAATGCGGGAAATTCTTAAAGAGATGGGAGTACCAGCCCACCTTACCTCTCGCCTGAGAAATCCGTATGCAGGTCAATAAGCAACAATTAGAACTGGACATAGAATAACTGACTGGTTCAAAACTGGGAAAGGATTTTTATCCTTATCTCCCTGCTTATTTAATTTATACGCAGAGTACATCATGGGAAATGCCAAGCTCTATGAATCACAAGCTGGAATCAAGATTGCCAAGAGAAATATCAACAGCCTCAGATATGCAGATGATACCACTTTAATAGCACAAAGTGAAGAGGAACTAAAGAGCCTCTTGATGAGGGTCAGAGAGGAGGGTGAAAAAGCTGGCTTAAAACTCAACATTTAAAAAACTAAGATCATGGCATCTGGTCCCATCACTTCATGGCAAATAGATGGGGAAAAAATGGAAACAGTGACAGATTTTTCTTTTTTTGCACTCAAAAGCCACTGCAGACAATGACTACAGGCATAAAATTAAAAGAACCTTGCTCTTGGAAGGAAAGCTATGACAAACCTATAAGCAGAGCCATCATTTTGCCGACAAAGCAAGCTCTGGGAGCTAGTAAAGGACACGGGAGACTGGCATGCTGCAGTCCATGGGGTCACAAAGAGTTGGACATAGCTTAGCGACTAAACGACAACAATTACAGATATTTCAGAGAAAGACTTAAATGTCAATATTTAAAATAAAACACTACAAAAATTATACATTTGAGAGAGAAGCACATAGAATAGGAAAAACTTACAGACATTGGAATAAAAACCTAAATGGACAGTCTTAAGAGAATAAATATGCTTGAGGAGATGTTTATAGGAACTTCAAGTTAAATCTGAGGAAACTGGCTATAATGTAATACAGAACAGTAAAGAAATCTAAGATATTACAAGAGGTTGAGAAATATGGATGATGCAAAGAGAAGGCTGCCATATATTTTAAAATACTTTGTTGTGTTGTTCAGTTAGTCGTGTCTGACCCTTTGCAACCCCATGGACTATAGCACACCAGACATCCCTGTGCTCCACTATTTCCTGGATTTTGCTCTGACTCATGTGCATTGAGTCGATAATGCCATCCAACCATCTCTTCCTCTATTGCCCTCTTCTCCTCCTGTCCTCAGTCTTTCCCAGCATCAGGGTCTTTTCCAATGAGTCAGCTCTTCGCATCAGGTGCCCAAAGTATTGGAGCTTCAGCTTCAGTATCAGCCCTTCCAACGAATATTCAGGGTTGATTTCCTTTTGGATTAATTGGTTTGATCTTCTTGCTGTCAAAGGGACTCTCAAGAGTCTTCTCCAGCACTACAGTCTGAAAGCATCAATTCTTTGGTGCTCAGCTTTCTTTATGGTCCAAGTTTCACATATATACATGACTACTAGAAAAACCACAGCTTGGACTAGATAAACCTTTGTCAACAAAGTGATGTTTCTGCTTTTTAAAATGCTGTCTAAATTTGTCATAACTTTTCTTCCAAGGAGCAAGCATCTTTTAATTTCATGGTTGCAGTCACTGTCTGCAATGATTTTGGAGCCCAAGAAAATAAAGTCTGACACTGTTTCCATTTTTTTCCCGTCTATTTGCCATGAAGTAATGGGACCGGAGGCCATGATCTTCATTTTTTGAATGTTGAGTTTTAACCCAGCTTTTTCACTCTCCTCTTTCACCTTCATCAAGAGGCGTTTTAGTTCTTCTTCTTAAAATACTTGAGGAAATAATTGAAGTAAGGGGGGGTATAAGCAATATTAAGAGAAAATAGAAAAATTTCTAGAACTGTTGGAAGATATAAATTGTTCAGATTTAGGAAGCACAGATTTAGAAAGTCTTGAGCAGAATAAAGAAAAAATATTCATGCCTAAACAAATCATAATGAAACTTCATGCCACTGAAGACAGAAAAAACCATTAAAAGTGATCAGAAAGAAATGACAGTTACTTTTAAGACATGACAATTAGTTTTCTCAGTAACAAAATGTTAATTACAGAAAGAAAACAGCCATGAATCTAAGATTTTGTATAACATAAAATCCTGTGTGCATGCTCAGTCGCAAAGTCATGTCCAACTCTTTGCAACCCCATGGACTGTAGCCCACCAGGCTCTTCTGCCCAGACAATTCTCCAGGCAAGAATACTGGAGTGGGTGCCATGCCCTCCTTGAGGGGATCTTCCCAAGCCAGGGAACCCACATCTCCTGCATTGGAAGGCAGATTCTTTACCACTGAGCCACCAGGAAAGCCCAACCTAAAATCTGCTCAAGTTGTGCTCAAAATTGAACACAAAATAAAGGCATTTTGTAGCAAGGTTTAGGGCATTTACCACCAAGATACTATCTCCAAGATCTACTAAAAGAAATAGTTCACAAATAAAAGAAATGAACTCAGAAGAGCAAAATAATATGAAAGAAACAATAATGTGGGCAAATGTTTGAAGTTTATAAAAGCAGGATAACACTAAAATACTGAATATAAACAGCATCAAAGATGGGAGTTAAAAACCTAAATATTTTTTTAAAACCCTGGTGCCATTTTGGAGGCAGGCAGAGACACTGAATAATTTTAGATCTTGTCTGGTTAGCCATGCTTTAGAATGTTAAGGGTACTTAACTTCCCAGATAAGCAGTATGGGAAAGCAGGGATAATGAAACTTAATTAAAACAATGGGGAGTAGGAAAAAAGAAAAATAAGGAAAGAAAAGCATAGCATACTATATTCTGATAAAAATTAATATAAGAAAGAGAAGCATGGCATAAATAAAGCATAAAATAAACTGGTGGAAATAAATCCAAGGATACTAGCAATCATAATAAATGTATCTGTAGCATAATAAATATAAATGAAACAAACTCATTTAAAAGGTGAACATCAGCTTGGTTAAGAAGAAAATCCAGTTATATATTGTTAGAAGAAACACCTTAAAAATAAGGGTTCAAAAATGTTCAAAATAAATGGATAAGAAAAAAATATGCTAGGAAATGCCAGGAAAATATTGATTTTAGAAATCTGTTATAGGTAGATTAACAAAAAAAAAATAAGGAAAAAGCATTATTAGTAATAAAAGAAGCATTACACAATAATAAAATGAATAATTTTTTAGGAAGATACATGGATTCTGGACTTTTGTGCACCTAAGGCATGGCCTCAAATTATATTAAAAGAAAAGTACAAAATTTTAAGGAAAAGTTGACAAATCAACTATTATAGAGAGAGATTTTAAAATAACTTCATTTGGTTATTTATAGATCAAACAGAGGAAAATTGATATTAGAAAGACTGTGACAACATAACTACTCAACTTAAAAGAGATGGACACAGTCCTATCTAATCACTAGTGATTGCCTGTTGTTTTTAAGTATATATAGAACAATTGCCACCAAGTACGTCTCAGCAAAGGCCAAACAACTGGCCATACAAATCACATTGTGCCTGCATGATAAATGCCTTCATTCGTGTCTGACTCTTTGTGACCCCATGGATCGTAGCCCGCCAGGCTCCTCTGTCCATGGGATTCTCCAGGCAAGAATACTGAAGTGGGTTGCCATGCCCTCCTCCCACGGATCTTCCAAACCCAGGGATCGAACCTGCATCTCTAATATCTCCTGCATTGGCAGGTGGGTTCTTTACCACTAGCACCACCTGGGAAGCCCCACAAATCACATTATCTGGCCTCAAAGTAATTCAATTAGAAATCAATCATAAAAGAAACTTTGAAACACATTTTAATGACCTTTAAATAAGGAATTGCTCTCTTTCTCTCTTTTAATTTATTTGGTTGCATCACATGAGAACTTTTGATGCAGTGCATGGGTGCTCTAGTTGGGGCCCCCAGGCTGGTAGTTGTGGCATGCAGACCGTCTAGCTGTGGTGTGGGCTTAGTTGCTCCTCAGCATGTGAGATCTTGGTTCCCTAACCAGGGACTGAACCCACATCCCCTGCTTGCAAGGCAAATTCTTTACCACTGGAGCACCAGGGAAGTCCCTGAACTAAGAAATCTCAATGGGAAATGAAAAATATTTCAAATGAATGATAATTAAAACTCGACCTCTCAGAATTTTGACATGCAGCTAAAATGATACTTAAAGGTAACTTTGTATCTTGGTATATTATAAAGTTGAGCAGAGTAGAAGTTGCTAAGTAAAACAGCTCTCTCAAGAAGCTAAAAAAGAAAGCAATAAAACTGAGACTAACTCAAAGGAAAGAAACACAATATAAAGAGAAACACATAAATATACAGGAATGGAAAATACAGAAATTATTAACAAGACACCATAGCTCAAAGCTCACTGTCTGAAAAAAAGAAACAAGATGGAAAAGCTTCTGACAAGATTGAGCTCATTTGCAAGGAATCTGTAATGAGATAAAGTGTTAGGGATGAAAAGAGGGACATACGTATAAAAAAAAAAAAACTTTGACATTTTAGAGAATACTGTGAACCACTTGAATGAAATAGAAAAAATATAACATATGCAATCTAATTCACAAAAAGTAGAATATTTGAGTAGACTCATTACCATAAATAACTTGAATCAGTAAAATCTATGCAATGAAAAGGTAACAATATTAAATCCAGATGGTTTTGTCAGTGAACTCTACTCAAAATATTCAAGGATGTTTCTAAAATCATGTTAGGAACAGTACAGGAAAACAAAGGACCAAATAAATGCACAAACAAGCAATAAAATATTATCAAACTGAACCCAGAAATGTACTATATTCTTTTTTTTTTTTTAATAGGACCAATTTCGGCTTTCCTAGGATTGTTAGGATGGTCTAACTTTAGATAAATCTATTTACTTCATTAACTGATTAAAAGACAAAATGTATATACTCATCTCAACAGACACATAAAACCTCTGATAAAAATTCAGGACTTTTTCACAATTTAAAAAATACTTAATTGAAGTAATAGAAAAGAACTTTCTAACCTGAAACATGGTATATAACAAAACCCCAGAGCAAATAATACACTGGATAATCGAATATCAGAAGCATTCTCTTTGAAGTTAGGGGAAAGAAAAGGATAACTGCTCTCTTTGTTTCTATTAAACATTTTACTGCAGGTCCTAGCCAGCACTCTAAAACATGAAAAAGAAATTAAAGTGATAAAGAAAGGAAAGGGGGGGGGAAAGAAAGAACATATTAGGTCATAAATAGTAAGATTATCTAGAAAACCCAAGAGACTGTACGAACAAATCATTAGCCCAAACATGAGAGATGAGCAAATTTGCTGATAAAAAGTCAATATATAAATATCCACTGCTTTCCTAACAAGGATGGACCTAGATATTGCCATGCTGAGGAAGTAAGTCAAAGAAGGAGAAATATTGTATGACATCCCTTATATGTGGAATCTAAAAAGAAATGATACAAATGAACTTATCTACAAAATAGAAACAGGCTCACAGACTTAAAAAACAAACTTATGGTTGCCGGGGGAAGAATGAAGGGAAACGGATAGTTAGGGAGTTTAGGATCAACATGTACACATCGCTATATTTAAAATGGATAATCAACAAGAACCGACTATATAGCACAGGGAACTCTGCTCAATGTTTTGAGGCAGCCTGGATGGGAGGGGAGTCTGGGGGAGAATGGATACATGGACATGTATGACTGAGACTCTTTGCTGTCCACCTGAAACTATCACAACATTGTTAATCAGCTATACTTCAATAGAAAATAAAAAGTTTTTTAAAAAGAGAAAAAAATTTACTGCTTTCCTAAACATCAACAAAAAAATAATTTTCAACATCATAGCATTTAATACCAACAAAAATGGAGGTATTTTAGAACAAATTTAAAGAAAGTTTTAAAAGACTTGTATGGAAAAAAAGTATGACTCTATTAAAGAGTACTTAAGTAACCGGAGAGATACACAATTTTCATGGATAAGAAAATTGATATCAATTATCCCTGACTTTAATATAAGTTTGATACACAATTTTCATGGATAAGAAAATTGATATCAATTATCCCTGACTTTAATATAAGTTTAATACAAACACAAGAAAAGCATTCACACTATTTTTGAAGAATTTGATTGTTTGACCCCAAATTCAAAGGCAAGAAGACAAGAACAACCAAGACAATTTTGAAGACAAAAGAATGGGAGGCCTTGCCTGATCAACTTGTCATACTTATTATAAAGCTACCATAAATAGAACAGTGTGGAACTGATGTAGTGATTTAGGACCAATGTATAGATGGAAAACTCTGTGTCAAAAAAAAAGTACTGGGGAAGGGATAAACCATGCTATAGATGATGCTGGGAAATTTGAAAAAATTAAAATTAGATATTTTTCTCACACCAAATATAATCAATTTCAAGTGGATTAAAAATAAACATAAAAGGTAAAACTCTAAAAATGTTTTTGAAGAAAATATAGAATACCTTAATGAAGAGCAGTGGGTAGAGTAGGGTTTCATAAGTAAGACACAAAAAGCCCAAATTTACAAAAGAAAATAAAGGTACATTTGACTACATATGAAAAGCTTTAGTGCAAAAAAGCACCATGAACACAGTTAAGCCAAACACTGGGAGAAAATGTTTGCAACCCATTTAATGAAGAAAGTACTCATATATAGAATACATAAGGAATTCTCCAAACCAAAAAGAAACATTTAAAAAGTGCCCAAGTGCTTGCTTTGACAGTGTGTTGGAACTAAAATTGGAATGACACAGAAATTAGCATAGCCCTTGAAACAAAAATTCATGAAGTGTTCCATATTTTTCCACCAGACACAAAAGGGCAAATACTGTATGATTCCACTTGTATGAAATATCTAAAATGGCAAATTCATAAAGACAGGAAGTAGATTAGAGGTTAACAGGGGGTATGGAAAGGAGGTGCAGGGAGTTACTGTCTAATGGGTCAAGTTTCTGTTTGAGGTGATGAAAGGGTTTTGGAAATGGTGGTGATGCACAACATTGTGAATGTAATTAACATCACTGAATCATACACTGAAAATGATTAAAATGCAAATTTATATTGTATATTTTCGACTATAATATTAAAAGCACTCAATATTAAAGAGGGCTAAAAATTCAAGTAGACATTTCAGATAAAGGGAAATGTGAATGAGCTAGTCATATTTGCAAAGATGCACAACCTCATTTGCAAGTGAAAATAACAGCAAGATAATACTTCTCACACCACTAGGCAAAAATAATACAGTCAGACAATAGCAGGGTTGGTTTGATGTGGAGCAACAGGAACTTTCACATGTTGTTAATGGGGGTAACAATTGCTTCAAACATTTCGGGCAGAAGTATAGCATCAGTGAGGTTTAACATGTACTTCCTTATGTAGTAATTGAAGTACAGGCTGCTATAATAAAGAAACTAACAATAAAATGCTAACAGTAAAATGGCTTAAAGGTAAAGAAGTTTATTTTTCTGATACCTTTCATTCTTGAAGTTTATAGTCCTGATTAGTGGGACAGCTCTGATCCTCATGGTCAACTTTGATCAAGGTCTTTGATCTTTTTCAGGTCATTGCTCTGCCGTCCTCTAGGATTCTGTTGTTTTCTGCAAAGTTGAAGTTGGGTCACCACCATCTATGGATTTGGGTTAGAGGGAAGAGAGCTGAGAGCATGGAAGTGGTATGTCTGTTGCCTTAAGGCTCTGATCTCAAAGTAGCAGGATGGAAAGCTGCTTAGATTTTATTGGGAAAAACTTAGTCGCACAGCCACATCCAACTAAAAGGAAAGTTGGAGAAGATGTCTATCTGAATACCTTGCATGAAGGTGGGGAGAACAGATTTGGATGGATAACTGGTAGTCTCCACTGTACCCTAGGACTCAGCAATTTCACGGCTAGGTATACCTTAGCAACTGTCATGCACATGTGAGCCAGGAGACATGCACAAGAAAGCTCAGATTTCAGACAATTCATCATAGGGAAAATCAGGAAATAGTCCAAATGTTCATCAGTGTAGAACAGAAACATTAATTGTGGTATATTCATATACAGGAAAAAAAAGGAATGAATTACTGTTGCATAATTAGAAAGATGCTCCTAAAGACAATATAATCAGCTGAGTGGTAGGCATTACTATTCAAATTGCATATTCAGTGCTGCAATGAACATTGGGGTACAGGTGTCTCTTTCAATTCTGGTTTCCTCGGTGTGTATGGCCAGCAGTGAATGGATAAGGAAGCTGTGGTACATATACACAATAGAATATTACTCAGCCATTAAAAAGAATACATTTTAATCAGTTCTATTGAGATGGATGAAACTTGAGCCCATTATACAGAGTGAAGTAAGCCAGAAAGAAAAACACCAATACAGTATACTAATACATATATATGGAATTTGAAAGATGGTAACGATAACCCTATATGCGAGACAGAATAAGAGACACAGATGCATAGAACAGTTTTATGGACTCTGAGGGAGAAGGTGAGGGTGGGAGGTTCTGAGAGAATAGCATTGAAACATGTATATTATCATATGTGAAACAGAACACCGTTCCAGGTTCAATGCATGAGACAAATGCTCAGGGCTGGGGCAATGGGATGACCCAGAGGGATGGGATGGGGAGGGAGGTGGGAGGGGGTTCAGGATGGGGAACACATGTAAACCCATGGCTGATTCATGTCAATGTATGGCAAAAACCACTACAATATTGTAAAGTAATTAGCCCCTAACTAAAATAAATAAATTTAAAAAAAAGAAAGAAAATAAAAGAGGACAAACACACACAAAAAAATAAAAAAATAAAAACAAATTGCATATGCATACATATTGCCTGGAGAATCCCAGGGATGGGGGAGCCTGGTGGGCTGCTGTCTATGGGGTCACACAGAGTTGGACATGACTGAAGCGACTTAGCAGCAGCAGCATGCATACATACACACATATGTACATCTATTCATTACATAGAAGTATATATGTTTGTATTTATAATAACAAAGTTACTTCCTCAAAATGAACTAGATACTATATTTTACCCAGCAGACTGGCAAAAACTAATGTTTGCTAACATTAAATGTAGGCAAGGAGGTGTGGGCAGATGGACAGTAAAAATATAAATTGCAGTTTTACTCTTTAGGGCACTTTGGTAGTATCTAAAAACCTTAAACTGGGCTTTTCTACGAACTCCAGTTTCACTGCTTAACACGAACATAAAGAAATAGTCATGGAGGCATACAAGCAGGCAATGTGCAAAGATGTTTGATGCAGCAAATTTTAAAATAGGAAAAAATTGAGAATAACAGTTTTTCAGTCGCTAAGTCATGTCCAACCCTGCAACGCCATGGACGTCAGGTTCCTCTGTCCTCCACTATCTTCCGGAGTTTGCCCAAATTCATGTCCATTGAGTCAGTGATACTATTTAGCCATTTCATCATCTGATGCCCCCTTCTCCTTTTACCTTCAATCTTTCCAAGTATCAGGGTCTTCTCCTATTGAAAAAAAGTCAGCTCTTTGCATTAGGTGGCCAAAATATTGGAGCTTGGGCTTCAGCATCAATCCTTCCAATGAATATTCAGGGTTTATTTCCTTTAGGATTGACTGGCTTGATCACTTTACAGTCCAAGGGACACTTGAAAGTCCTCTCTAGCACCACAATTTGGGAGCATCAATTCTCTGGCACTCAGCCTTCATTATGGTCCAACTCTCATATCCCTACATGACTACTGGAAAAGCCATACCTTTGACTATAAAGACCTTTGTGGGCAAAGTGATGTCTCTGCTTTTTAATGCACTGTCTAGGTTTATCATGGGCTTCCCTCATAGCTCAGTAGGTAAAGAATCTACCTGCAATGCAGGAGACCCAGGTTTGATTCCTGGGTTGGGAAGATCCCCTGGAGAAGGAAATGGCAACCCACTCCAGTATTCGTGCCTGGAGAATCCCATGGACAGAGGAGCCTGGAAGGCTACAGTCCCTGGGGTTGCAAAGAGTCGGACACAACTTAGCGACTAAACCCCACACACTAGTTTATCATAGCTTTCCTTCCAAGGAGCAAGTGTCTTAATTTCAAGGCTGCAGTCACCATCTGCAGTGATTTTGGAGCCCAAGAAGATCTGTCACTGCTTCCACTTCCCACCCCTCCCCGCCCCTTTTTTTCTTTTTGGCCATAAAGTGATGGGACCGGATGCCATGATTTTAGTTTTTTTAATGTTGAGTTTCAAGCCAGCTTTTTCACTTTCTTCTTTGACCCTCATCAAGAGACTTCAGTTCCTCTTCACTTTCTGCCATTAAAGCGGTATCATCTGCATATCTGAGGTTACTGATATTTCTCATGGCAATATTGATTCCAACTTGTGCTTCATCTAGCACAGCATTTTGCATGATGTACTCTGCATATACGTTAAATAAGGAGGGAGACAATATACAGCCTTGTCATACTCCTTTCCCAATTTTGAACCAGGCAGTTGTTCCATGTCCAGTTCAAAACTGAGAATAATCTAGATGCCATTAATTAAGAAAGTAACCAAGTAAACTATGATTCAGCCATACAACTAATGCCAGAGTTAGAGGAATATGGAACTATCTGTGCTTAATGTACATGGATCTTTAAGACCCAATGTTCTGTGAAAAGGCAAGTTGCGAAATAAGTGAAAGTAAATAGTATTATGTCTCCCAGAAGGGTGTGTATATGTATTTTTATTTTTTTGAATTATCTCCAAAAAGAATTTGCTGTTTTTAAAAAGCTGTATGAGTAACTATTGTTTTAAAATATTAAGCTTGAAAATGTTTTAAAACCAATAAAAGACACTTGACCATCTAAATAAAACTAAATGAAGAGATGATACAACTTATCCTTTCATTTAAAAATATTTCTTGAATGCATACAATGTGTCAGATTCTGGGCCACAGCAGTGAGTTACAAAGTCTCTTCTTTGCAAAATTCAATCATTTGAGGGATTGAATCTCACCAAAAACGAAACTTAAAAACCACAGTTGCTAACCATTTCCATGTATTTTCATTAAGCAAATGCCCCAGGTTTTTATTTTTTTTAAAAAAAACTGAGTCATTTGGAAAAGTCCAGTAATTGTTCAGAGCCTTGGTTTATCCATCAAAAAAATGAGGTGAGTATATATTCTGCTCAAAAGTCAGCTAAAAGTCACTTGAGAGTGCAAAATCTGATCATTCTCTTTATGAAGTGCTACATGTGGTTGATCAAGATGAAGAAATGAAGGCAATTTATCTTGCTCTTCACAGAATCTAAGGTATGAAGTGCTAATCATTATAACAAGAAATACAGTCTGGATCAAAATACTGTGAGATGATCACACAGTTAATTGGAGAGTGAGAACCAAAGGGGACGTATTAACGGTAAAATCCACAAGTATTTTTCAAGGAGGTCAATGTGAAACGTGTGCTTTTTTCAACACCTACACCAAGGACTCAATAATGCAATAGAATGGATACTGGTTAAATTTGCGTTTGTCACTTCTCACCTTTGGAAATTTTCCTTTGGAAAAATTAGAGTTAAAAATTGACTTAAAAGTCAACAAAAGGTTGACTATCATGGATGGTTTCAAAGACCTTAAAAACAGAGGCCTGAAAGTTCCTCCAGTTCCTCAAGAAGTGGCCCCTATCTGCACCTCCTCTTTACAGCCACAGCATCAGCCACCGTCCCACTTCTGTGATCTCCAACTCTGGAAATTCCCCTCTTGGATCAGGACCTCCAGGCTTCCAGCCCATCCCTCCTCTTCCCCCACTCATCATTACCCTTCAGCCTCATTGTGAATCTCAGTCCTCAACTGCAATCCAGCCACCCCACACCATCAAGAACATCAGGTCCTTCTGGCTTCACCTGCCTTGTAGTCTAGGCTAGATACCACAGTTTGGCCATTTCAACAAAACCAGGCTTGCTACCAGACACTATGGAATTGAGCTCTCCAACATGGTACGCATTAGCTACATGTGGTTAGTGAGCACTTGATACGTGACTAGTCCAAATTGAAATATTCTTTTGGTATAAAACATACTGAAATTTATGCCACTCTTCAAAAATTAAGGATTAAAAATGAAAAAATATCTTGTAATTTTTATATTGATTGCATGTTGAAATGATAGTTTAATATATTGTGTTAAAGTATATTAAAGTGAATTTAACCTGTTTCTTTTACTTTTTGTGTGTATTTATTAGAAAATATATAGCTTGTATTATATTTCTACCTTAACCAGCTGATGACTGGTACTGTGAAACAGAATCTGGCTCTCTAAGGCCAAGGGTTGGTGAGGATTAGGTGAGCATCAGGACCACACAGAGGTGGGTTATGGTACAGGGCATCCAGAGGGACTAGGCTACCACACAGGGGAGGAGCCCCACAACACCACAGATGCCTCTGCCCACAGACTACTGGGCAGGGAGGTGGCTTCCTGAGGAAGCAGCTGGCCATATAGGTAACACCTGGCCCTTTTGCCATTTCAGCTGTTAGCGCTCACTGTGTAGATCTGATACAAGAAGAGGGGATTGGGCAGGCAGAAAGCCCCACATCCACAACTGAATGATAATAAGACGACGACTGATAAAAGGGGCCAGGTCAGCTAAGGAGGAGCGATATCATTCCACACAGAATGAGTGATGGGGAGAAAGGAGGTCACTATCTAAATAACTCCACCAATTATCCAAGAACCAAATGGACAAATGAGTGCTTGAAAATACTATTCAAGGATTCGATGCCTCCCTTCTCCTGGAGATGTAGGTAAATGGTAAAGCTGTCTTTCATCCATACCCAGAATCAGACCCTGAGACAGATCAGAACTCCAGCCTATATGGCCCCTTCCCTCCACTGGCCGGTGCACCCTTTCTCCAGCTATGGGCACTGGTGGCTAGCAGGTCACAGCTGAGCCCTTTTCAGGAGCACTGTCTTTGGCCAAATGGGCACCCCCTCAGCTAGGAGGATATGCCTATCCACACCCCACCCTTCAGGGAAATCTTCAGGAAGTAACTCACTGAAATGGGGGTTCCAAAGATCAGCTTCCTCGACTCCAGGGGGACTAACATTGTGGTAAAGTCTGTGCTCCAGAGTCCCCCAAAGGATCAGGCTGAAGCTATCTCCAGCGAAGACCAGAGCTTTGCTTAGCTCTTTCCCCTGCCCCATGACGGTTCTCTCACTTCTTGCCTGAGAGCACTCCCCACTAAGTCATCTGGCCAAGCTTCAGGCTCTGCTTCTAGGGACCTCACTTAGACAGGAGGGAAAGGAGAGGTGAGTGAAGAAGTGAGATAATGGAGGAGAAGTAGCCCTAGAGTGTACTCCCGAGCCAGCACCACCATGGGTGACCCAAGATTAACTCTGTGGGGAAACTGGATGCCAGTGTAGAGCATATGCCTGCAAGTTATCCCACCCAAGGGGCAAGGAAGTGGGGGTATTTATATACCAATTCTCAGCAGACATTGGTTCAGGCTGTCAAAGTGGAGAACATCCGCTCCACAGCACTCCCAGCTGTGTGAGTATGGCTGACAGCCCTCCAAGGTCCAGAGAAAGGCCTTGGGCCCCAAAGCTGGCAGCTGGAAGTCAGGCCTCTGTGACCACAGTGCTAGGGCTGAAGGAATGTGTGATCAGGGCATAAGAATTTTCAACTGTAGTCTCAAACTTGTCTCTTCTTCCTGAGTTCAATGCATGGACCTCCACTACCTCTCCACTAGGCATCAAACTGACCCAGACACGCACTCACCACTGTCACTCAGAATTGTGTGTGTGAGGTTGACTTCACTGAGGACTCAGCAGTGATGACGGAGATGTTTACTTTGAAAAAATGCAAATGGACTCAGAGAACATTACATGTTCCTGTTCTTCAAAGTCCTCCAGCAGCCCCACCCAGGGGACCCTCACTGCTGCCTCACTCTAAGCTATCCATGTGGACAAGCACCCATGAGGGGAATAGCATCATTCATTTTATAGGACTCACTCTCCTGAAGTCAAGTGGGCTTTAGGAAGCATTTGTATGAACAAAGCTAGCGGAAGTGATGGAATTCCAGCTGAGCTATTTTGAATCCTAAAAGGTGATGCTGTTAAAGTGCTGTACTCATTATGCCAGCAAATATGGAAAACTCAGCAGTGGCCACAGGGCTGGAAAAGGGCATTTTTCATTTCAATCCCAAAGAAAGGCAATGCCAAAGAATGTTCAAATTACTGTACAATTGCACTCATTTCACATGCCAGCAAGATTATGCTCAAAATCCTTCAAGAAAGGCTTCAGCAATACATGAACTGAGAATTTTCAGATGTACAAGCTGGATTTAGAAAAGTCAGAGGAGCCAGAGATCAAATTGCCATCTTATTCTGGATCATAGAAAAAGCAAAGGAATTCCAAAAAAAAAAAAAAATCTATGTGGCCCTCCCTGGTGACTCAGACAGTAAAGACTCTGCCTACAATGCGGGAGACCAGGGTTCAATCCCTGAGTTGGGCAGATCCCCTGGAGAAGGGAACGGCAATCCACTCCAGTATTCTTGCGTTGAGAAGTCCATGGACAGAGGAGCGTGGTGGGCTACAGTTCATGGGATCACAAAGAGCTGGACATGACTGAGTGAATAACACTTTCACTTTCTGCTTCATTGACTATACTAAAGACTTTGACTGTGTGGATCACAACAAACTATGGAATATTCTTAATGAGATGGGAATACCAGACCACGTTACCTGCCTCCTGAGAAACCTGTATGCAGGACAAGAAGCAACAGTTAAAATTGGACATGAAACAACAGACTGGTACAAAATTGAGAAAGGAGTATGTCAAGACTGTATATTGTCACCCTGCTCATTTAACTTATATGCAGAGTACTTTATGTGAAATGCTGGGCTAGATGAATCACAAGCTGGAATCAAGATTGCCAGGAGAAATATCAACAATCTCAGATACGCAGATGATACCACTTTAATGGCAGAAAGCGAAGAGGAACTAAAGAGCCTCTTGATGAAAGTGAAAGAGTGAAAAAGCTGGCTTAAAACTCACATTCAAAAAACAAAAATCATGGTATCTGGTCCCATCACTTCATGGCAAATAGATGGGGAAAGTATGGAAACAGTGTCAGATTTCATTTTCTTGGGCTCCAAAATCACTGAGGATGGTGACTGTAGCCATGAAATTAAAAGGTACTTGCTCATTGGAAGAGGAGCTATGAGAAACCTAGATAGTTATTATTAGGCAGAGACTTACTATCACTTTGCCAGCAAAGGTCCATCTAGTCAAAGCTATGGCTTTTGCAGTAGTCATGTACAGATGTGAGAGTTGAACCATAAAGAAGGCTGAGTGCTGAAGAACTGATGCTTTCTGACTGTGGTGCTGGAGAAGACTCGTAAGAGTCCCTTGGACAGCAAGGAGAGCAAATCAGTCAATCCTAAAGGAAATCAACCCTGAATATTCATTGGAAGGGCTGGTACTGAAGCTGAAGCTCCAATAATTTGGCTACCTGCTGCAAAGAGCCAACTCATTGGAAAAGACTAATGCTGGGAAAGATTGAGGGCAAGAGGAGAAGGGGGTGACAGAGGATGAGATGGTGAGATGGCATCACTGACTCAATGGACATGAGTTTGCACAAACTTAGGGAGATAGTGAAGGACAGGGAAGCCTGTCCTTCAGGGAAGGGAAGCCTGGAGTGCTGCAGTTCATGGGGTCTCAAAGAGTTGTACATGACTTAGCGACTGAGCAACAACAACTCTCCTGACAAGGTGCTTGTGGATGAAGAAAACAATTGTCCTCTCTATTACATTAGTAGTGTGGCATGCTGTTACATTGCCTTAAGTTAAGTTTTAAGTCTATATGTTAACTTGGAGAGTAAATAGCACAAGGGAAGGGACTAGAATGCAGATACCAGCACCTCCCAAAGAGTCTGGAGAAGAGAACAAGGGGTGAAGGTGAGGAAGCCAACATCAGCCTGTTGAAGGAGGTCATGGATAGGATGTGACTACTGGTTGACCCCTGAGCTGACCCAGGCAATCAAAGGCTTCTCATACTCTCTCCTTGGAATGTACGTTCTGCCCACTGTTCCCACACTAGGAGCCATTCAAGGACACAGCCTTGAGACAGCAGTGTGTTACCCTCCTGCGTTTGTGAACCAGCACAGACCCATGGCAGGGAGGTGTCAATTAAATAGCGATACCCCTGGCCACCCCAGTGGGAAGTGTTTCCTTCCCTCTGGCACCCAAAGGACTGTTCTTACCCTCTTCCCCCATCCAGGAAGCCTCTGCAGCAGCATGGTGAGGCCCTCTGTTCCTGCCGCCAGTCAATGATGTACTCGGTACATCTTTTCTGACCACTTGTTGCATCCTGGGCACCAGGCTGGGTAATGGGGAAGCAAAGACAGGGCAGAAAGTCCCTGTTCTCATGGGTGTGAAATTATAGAGGAGACAGACCCTCCCTTCAAAAGACTAAGCAAATACAATAAGATCATCTCAGAGGGCATCAACCAAGAACCATGTAGAAAGTAAAACCCTGCATGACAGAGGGTGACTCTTGCTGGGATGAGGAGCTTGCTTCACTCAGGGCCATTTGGGAGGGCATCTGTGAGCACACGACACTTCATCAGGGGAAGGAAACAAATGTCAGGGACAGGGGCGGGCAGTGGGGCTGAACCTGAGTGAGGAGCCAATAGCTGAAAGTGTAGGGCATGAGGTTGGGAAGATGGGCAGGGTTCATTTATGTGGAGCTCTGTTCTGTTACAATTTTAAGTATCATATTCATGGAGATGTATGCTGAGGAATACACCTGTGACCAGAGGTAACACGGCAGGTTTCACTTGGATTTTCTCCCCTGCATATGGGCTAATACCAGCAGCACCTGGAATTTAATGCTCAAGATAGACTTGGATTCTATGGGTGCCATTGCCCAGGCTAAGAGAGTGGCTTAAGTGGCCTCCAAAGGTCATTCCCAGCTAGGCCATATAGAGAGGGCTCTACCCATCCACGAGGAACTGTCTCTTGCAGGAAGGGAGCCCACGTGTCTGTGATGGCTGAGTCTCCTGTCTTTTCTGAAGCCTTGACTCCATCCTTGGGTGCTGGTGGCAGCAAACAGAAGCAGGATCCTGCAGCCACGGATGGAGAAGGAGAGCGAGGAAGCTGTGCAGTGTCTCCCTACTCGGCCGTGCATGTCCCTGCTCTCTCTCTCTCTGAGCGCATGGGGACTGGTGGGAGGCTTGGGCTGGCAAGCACACTCCGAGGGGTTCTGGGCTCCAAGGGGCTCTGGGCACCTCTGAGCAGACCCTAGGGTATGTGTAAGAGGAGCCCATAGCTGTCTCTCATGCTTTGGAATCTGGGTACCCCTTCCCAGGAGAGGTGCCTTGGCAGCACCAGCCTGGAGAGCTATCTCCACCCACCAGAAGCCAAATTGCCTTCCCCTCACCCCAGAAGGCTGCAAGGGGCATAAACTGAGTCACAGTCAAGCTGAGCTCCTGGAAACGACCCTTCAGAGCCCAAGAGGGCCAAGCTCCCCAGTCCCTCTTGGGAGCAGTCAGACTTCACAAGCCAGTGCTTGCACTCTGCCCATGAGACTGAGGGGTCTGGGAACATCACTGGGCAGCAGTGCGAGCCTGTTGCTCTGGCACTGCAGAGGCCCCACCTCAGGGGCACCCTTGGTAGGGACACAATGGGGAGAATCTAGGGAGCCATGCACCCTTCAAGCAAAGTCAAGATTGGCTCTGCGTCCTTCCCACATGGATCATTTCCAGACCATAAGGGAGAGCATGGGAACGAACGAGGGAAGAAATGGAGGATGAGAGAGGAGAGGGAGGGGAGAGAACAGAACAACAAGAACCTGAAGAGGAGCCTCACCTGGGTCTCTGTCAAGTGCTCTCCCCTGAAGCGACTGGCATGCATACAAGGTGTCCACAAGTCAAGTGTCTCCTTCCCAGCCATTACAGTCTCTCATTATAGCTGGCTAACAGAAATCCATCTTCTTAATGCTGCTTCGAACAGAGAGGGAGCCTAGCCAAGTCTGGCAAGAGGACCCAGCCATGCATCAGCTGCACCGGGTGTCTGGCATTAGAGGGTCAGGTTTCTCCCATCCACCTCTTCTCCTGGCATCAAAAGAGCATAAGGCCCACAGTGCCTCCAGGGAGGGTGGGCGGGTATCAGGCAGCCAAGCGTGATGTTTCAGACAGGCCCAGCCAGGATGCCTCTGCTCAGTGCCCCCATGTCTGCTTCCATCCCACCCACCCTGGATGGCTGGATCTACTTTCCCTGTGTCAATGTCTGCAATTCAATCTCACCAGCATGTTTGCAAATAACCCCTCATCCCTCAAATGTTTTCCCCTAAGTCAGGGAGCCAGAGTGCACATGGTTTTAAGAGCATTCCAGCTATTTCTCAGTGTCAGTGGACAAGAACCTGAAAAGAAAAGAGGTCTCCTGGATCTGGTGCCTTCTAAGGGTGGAGACTGGCATAGATTGCTCTTTGCTGGACCTTCAGTCTGCCCACCTAGCTCGGCCTGGAGAAAGGACAGTAAAGCCTCTCTTGGCTGGTCTCAGGAAGCTGGCAGAGTTGATGGTGTGAAAGCAGGAGGCAGAGTTGCCCTGCCTTCAGAACCTGTGAGGCTCAGCACCCAGGAGTGGAAGTGAGGATGCAGGCTCCCCTGGTTAGCATCTGTCCAAACAAATTCTTAGAGTTACCTCCTGGCCAAAATGGGTTGATAATTCTGTATAGAGTTTGGGGATGGTTGCTAAGGGAATCAGGAGAAAAGTGTTTGGTATGTAAATCTTATCATTGTTTTCCAAATTAGCATCCATACAATCTGTAACTTTGGAAGTCTTGGAAGCTAATTAGCCCATGTTCTAATGATTAAGACAAACAGACACAAGAGGAGAGAACTCAGGAGTGAGTCTGATGATACTATTAACTATTTATGGTTTTTCCTTTACCACTTCATAAGAAGAAAGTGGAAGCTAAGAGGGAAAATGGCAAAGACCTTACGGCTAGGGATCCCTCATCAATTATGATACAGTTAACTAATGTTTGCAAATAGGAAGGGGAAAAGTAAAAGCATATTGAATGGTGTTTGATGACAAACTAGTTCAATGCCTTAAAATCACAAGGGGAAGATTAAATCCAGAAATCAGTTTAGGATGAGAAGTACCGGTAAATCTGGAGTAAAGAATCAGGTTAATGGGGAAAAAAGAATGTAAGTAGACAGAACTGTAACTGTTGAGAAGTATTGATAATTCTTTAACTTTTACTCTAATTCCCCTTTACTGATACAACCTTTTTGCTAAAGCTAGTTTACATTTGACAATGCTGGGATCTTTTTATAGAAAGAACATTTTTTTGTGAATAGAGTATGTTAGGATGCAATGATTCCCAAACTCACATGGACTGGAGACATCAGACTCTCCTGGGGTTTCTATTATAAGCTCAGCTATTCAACACCATGATCTAGTGGTTCCACACTGAACCTAGCAATATGAATTGTCACTTTCCAGGAGATTGTGATGGGCAATTATATTTGAGAATGGTCTGGTGTCTCTGCTATCCATGTGCTAGAGAAGACTAGCTATTTGGACGAAAAAGCCAAGGACCTGTCACACACTTGCTTGCCTTAATGGAGAAAGCAATTCCACAAGAAGATAAGTAGCCATGACCTGCTGCCTCTGCACATCAGTGAAGTGATGGGGAGGAAGCTCTGAGGAGTTGGTGTAATACGGTTCCCCCATGCCTCAGAAATGCACTCGTTCACACTCCACAGACTGATGTGATGTAAGAGGAAATAGAAATAACTGTAGGCTCTCAACCTACACCTGTGTCTCATCTCCATGCCTTTTGGGTAAACTTAAGTAGAATGAATTAGAGGTCAGAAAAGTGCTCAGAGAAGAAGATGACAACAAAGACCAAGACTGGTTTGTCCCTCCCTCTATCAGAGCTCCTGAGGCCCTTAGGGTCTGGCTTCAGGGTTGCTTCTCTGGTAAAGCAATTCCTAATATCAAGGATCTTACAGAGTATATTATTAACCATCCATCTGGTTAGGAAATATTTATCAAGCTTCAATTACATGCCAAGCATCTGGGTAGCAATTTTTAAATATTTATTTATTTCATTATATTTTATTATTTTTGGCCACACCACATGGCATGAGGGATCTTAGTTTTCCAACTAGAGATCGAAACTATGCCCTCTGCATTGGAAGTCTGGAATCTTAACCACTGGATCACCAGTGGAATCTCTGGGTAGCAACTCTTACTGTACATTAGAGGTGCCGGGGAAACTTAACTATAAATGTCTAGCCCCACCCTAGGCTTCCCCGGTGGTTCAACAGTAAAGAATCCACCTGCAATGCTGGAGATGCGGGTTCCATCCCTGGGTTGGAAAGATGCCCTGGAGAAGGAAACGGCAACACACACCAGTATTCTTGCCTGGAGAATTCCGTGGACAGAGGAGCCTGGCGGGCTACGGTCCATAGGGTCACAAAGAGACACAACTGAAGCCACTGAGCAGAAATGTGAGCCCCACCCCAGAAATTTTTAGTAAATTGGTCTGACGTAGGGTCTAGGCAACCGTAACTTTTTAGAGCACCCCAACTTCTCCCAATCAACAGCCGAGATTGAGACTCGGATTGTTCTAGATTGTTCTAGTTGAGATTAGATTGTTCTAGTGTTACTACAGTGATCCTCAAACATGAACCAGCAGCAGGACCACCTGGAGAGCTTGGTGAAACATAGACTTCTGCCTTCACCCTGAGATGTTCTGACTTAGCTAGGGTGAGGTGGGCCCAAGAATTCACTTTTCTCTGGGAGTCCAGGTAATGCTGATCCTGCTTATCCTGGTTCAGGACCACACTCAGAGCTACTAAGGTTCTTAGTGCCTGCGTCTCATGAAACTAACAGTCAGTTGAAACTACATTCTCATGCCTGTTTCTTAATTAGCCTCAGAGTCCACCTAAAGTCACATCTTCCTCACCACAGAGTGATTCAAAGCTGTTCTACCTTGTGAATCTCCAAGCCCAAGCCTCTGGCCTGCCTTGAGGGCTGTTTTGATTAGAAAAGCACAAACAGCTGCATTCCTATTGGAGGGTGGTGGCGGGGGTGTGGAGATCTGCTCCTAAGCTCAGTCAGGTTGTTACTAGAATCCAGTTCGTTAAAGTTGTAGGACTGAGTTCCCCAAGTCTTTTCTGGCTGTTGATTGGTGCTCCTCTAGAAACTTTCTGGTCCTTGCACTCCATCCCCTCTACCCTAGAGCCAGCAACAGCACATCAAACCCTTCTCATGCTGGGACTCTCTTCTGGGACCCTCTTCTGCTTTTAAAGCTCATGTGATTCTATGGGATCCACCTGGACAGCCTGGGCTAACCACCCTATCTTAAAGCCCACTGAGTAGCAACCTTAATGCCTCTTCAGAGTCCCTCACAGTTGCAAACAGGTTAGTGTTGATTGAATAACCAGGGTCAGGGATTTTGAGAGACATGTTTAGACTCCTGCCCACCACGCCACTGTGGGGCTTCCCAGGTGGCACTAGTGGTAAAGAACCCGACTGCCAATGCAGAAGAAGCAAGAGATGCAGGTTTGATCCTTGGGTCAAGAAGATCCCCTGGAGGAAGGCATGGCAATCCACTCCAGTATTCTTGCCTGGAGACTCCCATGGGCAGAGAAGCCTGGCGGGATACAACCCATAGGGTCACAAAGAGCTGAATACAACTGAAGTGATTTAGCACTCACACACACACACCCCCGTGGCACTCTACCTGTTTAGTGGTGCTTTCCAATGAGCAAGCACTTGGAGAAGCTATGCCTGCCTAGTGTCAGCCATGTAAATAGCACCTGGCTAACCAGAATCCCAGGGTTTCCAGCACCTGGGCAGGCCCATAGTTAGGAAGGGGTGCCAGTGCCAGCTGAGAAGAAAGAAGGGTTCTCAGCTCCTTCTGGCACCGTGTGAAGAGGAAGAAAAGGAAAAATGCCTCTGGTCACTGTTAAAGCTTTTCATGGCCTTAATTAGAGCTCCAGTAACTTCTAAGCAGGGCTTGCAAAACTCAGATCTGTAGGCAAAGTCTGTAGCAGGACAAATGAAGTCCTGTTCCTGGGAAACTCAGGTCTGTCTAACTAAAGATAATCCTCAGTAATGGGGCAGCTTGTTTTAGACACCCTCTAGGCTCACTGCCTGTAATCCATTGGCCACAGCACAGCCACCAGAGGGTTGTACAACATGCAGATATGATCATGTTCCTGCCTGTTTCTGATCCTTCCTTGGCTCCCCATTTGATTCCAAAGGTTTCAAGCTCCTTGAGTATAGGCCTTCCAGAGAAGGCCCTCTGGTCTGGTCCCTGTCAGTCCCTCCACCCTCATATCCTGCCACTTGTGGCCTCACACTGTCCTCCCTAATTGTTTCAACTCCCCGTACACATTATGACACTCACTTCTCCAGATCTCTGCCCAGGTTGAACTGCCTAGAGCCTTTGACTAACTTTAATCACCCATCACTCAATCCATGTGTCTACTCTTTCAGGAAGGCTTCTCCCTTTCCATGACTAGATCAGATTCATGCCTCTGTGTGTCCATTTTCCAACGAAACATCTATCTCCTCCTTGAATGAGCTCCCTGAGCAGCGTGTGGTACCTGGCACAGTACATGCTCTCAAAAAGGTTGGCTCACAAGCAGCAAGAACAACACCTGTGGCAAGAACTTAGTGAAATCAGACCCAGATTTGTGCATGTGAAGGTGAGTTGGAGTAATCAGTGTGGAGTCAGGAAAGGGCCAGAGCAGGGCCCCATCTGCTGGACTTGTCTCTTACCTATAGTGCCCTTTGCAAAATAAAAATGCAGAGCTCCTTGTTAAGCAGTTATTAAGAATCTCAATATGACAGAACATTAAACCGGATGTTTCTGAGTTTGGAGCCCTGTGGGAATTCACAGGTCACATACCTGTCAGTCCAGCCTTCCAGCCTGGAATCGTGACATTAGCTTAAAAGGGTGAAGACAGCAAGGTCAGGACACTCACCTCCATTTCTCCCAATCCTCAAGTGTCTATGAAGTTAACATATTGAAATAGTCCTTATGAAGGGGGCTGTCTTCCAACATCCATTTGAGGCCTGTTGGGCTAAGAAAGGAGATGCCACATGCACAAGACCTTTGACCACGTGGTTTAAAGCCTGGCTCTGTTGCTGCCTGGGGCCTGAGCACCTGAGAGCCCATTTTCCCATGTAGGGTTTGTGAAGGCCAAGTTACCCAAACCCACACATGTCCACAGCCAGCCTCTTCCGGCCCTGGGCCTAGAGGGCTCCGAGTAGCAAGATGGAGCCAAATGGGAGGCCTGGGCTGCAGACCAAATGGTCCTCTAGAGCAGAGCACAGTCCCTGGGGGTGAGCTGGGCATCCACATGGCAGGAAGCCTCTGGACAGAACCTATCGATCCCAGGCATACCACCACCAACAGGGAGCCCATTGAGAGTCAATGAGCTATAAAGAACACAAACTTCTCAAGCCAGTTTTTCAATTTCACTGGGTATAGTGGAGGTGCTTTTACTGGATACCATGAAGGGACACTGGGGGACACCAGGCCATGGGCAAATTGGAACTTAAGGCTACGGGGTGAGGGGACAAGGAAACTGTGAGGGCAAGCTTCTCCCCAGGTGCCTCTGCTCTCCCTTGCCCCTGTACCATCTTGCCTCCCCTCTCCTCTCACCAGCTCCTGCCAACAGGTGGTTTCTGGCCCTACGTGACTTGGACTGCTCAAGCCCCCAAGGCTGTCCTGGTCTTCTCCCCTACCCCATGGCTCTCTCTCCTGCAGTCTCTATGCTCATGGCTCAATCCAATTCGTTTTCCACATTCTCCTGGGAGGGGTCTGAATTGGCCCGACATTAGCCCAGGCACAGTCTCAGATGACCAGGCAGGTAGTGATGGTCAGATGACCACCCTAGGTCCAGCTGGTGTGACTCTGGTTACAGGTTGTGTGCTACATCCCCAAGTTGGCCCACTCAGCCTCCACCAGGAAAGTGTGGTCAGGGCAGGTGGAAGGGCCTTTTCTTGTACAAGACAGAGCAGGCTCTGCAGGGTAGCCTTACTGGTAAAAGATCCAGAGAAAGCAGCATAGTGGGCACTAGAATGTGATTTGTGCTGGAGGAGGCAGGGTCCCAAGAATCTGAGGAAAGCTCTCAAATCAGAACGCAGGCACCAGAAGTAGAGGAAGGACAAGGAAGAGCAAGACCTGGCTCAGAGCCATGGCGACTCTTGGGGCTGCTCAGATTCACATCTCTGAGCCTCCACCATCAGAGCAGTCAGCAGCAGAAAACCACAGGAGAGGCAGATCCTAATGCACACACATACAGCTGGGCCCTGAGTCCAAGGACTTTCATGGTATGAGTGTGTCCAACCTCAGTTCTCAGCATCCTTTCTTCCCACACAAGTTGATTGAGTTGATTCTGTTGTAGGTGTGTGCTGTATTCATAAGTGTATTTGAAAGTCACGGGGAGCCAGGCTCAGCCAATACCTCCACCTTCTGACCCCTGTGAATAGGACCCCAAGGCCTTACTTCAATAAAATAATAACTAATCATAAGAATAAAGTTATGCACCGAAATGATGTAGACAGTCTCCACATTGGCCAAAGAAATGCCTTGAAAATACAAGTAGGTCACATTACCATTTCATTGAAATTCTTTCACTTGTTCAATCAAGCAACAACTACATGTTTACTGAGAGATGGTTCTGTGTTGTAGGTGCTGTGGGATCAAATCCAGATGCCCTAACAGGACTTATGTGGCCTCTATCCAATCTCTGCCCACTTCTCTAGCTGAGTAACTCTCAAACATGGCCACATCAGATCCCTTGGGGGGCTTGTGAAAACACAGATGGCTGGGCCCCACCCCCAGAGTTTCTGACTCAGCAGGTCTCTATGGTGCTCAAGTACTGGCATTTCCAACAATTTCCCTAGTCATGCTGATGCTGCTGGTCCAAGGACTGTTTGGAGAGCCCCTGCCCCAGCATCACCAGTTACCATGGCCAGCTCCAGCCTCCAGTCTCTCTGTCTACTTCCCATCCTCCTCTCACACACAGATACCCTCCCCATTACCTGAACTTCCAGGTTTCCATATCACACCATGCCATTACTCTCCCCAGCTCTTTACACCTGATTTCTCCTTTACCTGGAACACATTCCCTTCCTGACTTCCTCTGGCTCACCTTTATTTCTATTTGAAGATGCAGTTTAGATGCCACTTCTTCCAGGAAGCCTTACAAGACTTCTCCCTTACTAACTTACACAACAGACTGGTCTGGAGCTCCTGCTCTGAGCTTCAGCAGCAGCCTGTACTATCCCTCCTATTGTTCTGAGCCCACTGTATCACCAGAGCTGGTCTGTAAGAAGAATTTGCATTTCTAAGAAGTTCTCAGGTGATGTTGGTGTTTCCAGTCCAAGAATCACACTTAAAGAAACAGTGTAGTACCATATGCATAAAATATTAAAATTCTGCCTAATTTGAATGTAGACTAGTATCCTAATAAGGTAATGATCCGTTCATGTTGTTCATTCATTCATTCAGCAAATATTTTCTGACTGGTTACTGGTCACTGGTGTGTGTGTGTGTATGTTTCCATCTGTTGATGACTACCTAGGTTGTTTCTATATTTGGCTATTGTAAATAGTGCATCAGAGCTAGTGTGTCTTGTACTCTGAGAAGGCAGGAGTCAGAGCAATCCTAGTCACTGTTTCATCCTTAAGGCCTGGCTAGTGACCACAGTCAGAAAATATTTGCTGAATGAATGAATGAATGAATGAATGAACATGAATTTGATCATTGTTTCATTAGAATATTAGTTTACATTCAAATCAGGCAGAATTTTAATACTTTATGCATACACTACCACAGTGGTTCTTAAGGAGTAATTTTTGGACTAGCAATACCAACATCACCTGAAAACATTTTAGAGATGCAAATTCTCCTTGCAGACCAGATGACACTGTAGGCTGTATTGGCTTCCTTAATGGCTCAGTGGTAAAGAATCCATCTGTGATGCAGGAGATGCAGGTCCCACCCCTGGCTCAGGAAGATCCCCTGGAGGAGGACATGGCAACCCACTCCAGTATGCTTGCCTGGAGAATCCCATGGACTGAGGAGCCTGGCATGCTACAGTCCATGGGGTCACAGCATTTGCAGCAACATGGATGGACTTGGAGAGTATTATGTCAGGCAGAGTAAATGTCAGGCAGAGAATGACAATACTATATAACATCATTTATGAAAGTGAAAGTGAAGTCGCTCAGTCCTGTCCAACTCTTTGCGACCCCATAGACTGTAGCCCACCAGGCTCCTCCATCCATGGGATTCTCCAGGCAAGAGTACTGGAGTGGGTTGCCATTTCCTCCTCCAGAAGATCTTCAAGAAAAACAAACTAGTGAATATAAAAAAAAACAAACCAGACTCAGACACAGAGGGCAAACTAGTGGTTACCAAAGGGGAGCAGGAAGGGAGGAAGGGATTAAGCAAATAGGGGTAGGGGATTAAGAGGTACAAACTACTCTGTATAAAATAAGTAAGCTACAAGGATATATTGTACAGCACAGGGAATATAGCCAATATTTTATAATAACTATAAATAGAGGATAACTTTAAAAATTGTGAACTGCTATGTTGTACACCTGAAACTTATGCAATATTGTGCATCAACTATACCTCAATTTTAAAAAATTAAAAGAAAATAGAAATGTAAATTCCCCAGCCCAGACTAGTTCATCAGAAACTCTGGGGGTGGGGCCTAGTCATCTGGCTTTACTAAACCCCAGGTGGCTCCCTCAAGTTTGAGAACCACTGCCCAACACACAATGAATCTTCAAAGGAGCGGAAGCACTGGAGTATTTTGTGGGTGATGGCACGCTCAGGTACCACGAGGTCAGCTGTATGTGAACCCTGCCTGGAGGATGCTGGACACAAGTCTTGGGGAGGAAGGTTTGCACTCAGCAGAGCTCTCTGCTCAGAACAGTCGAGCTCAGTTTATTCTCCAAGTTATTGGTATGTATGAAGCAATGCCTCCAGGGATGGAGGTATCACTACAGACGGAGTTTGGAGGGGAGATCATTTCTCTGTCGGGTGAATAATTTGGAGACTAAATTGAAAAGTGGCGACAAGGAAAACCCAGAGAGCTGAAGGCTAATTCTGTGGCTGGGGTGAGTAGCATTGGGAGGGAGGACGTGTTCCATTCATAGCAGGTTCCAGGGAGCAAGTCCTTTCCAAATTCTGCTTGCTGCCCCTTTGTGAGAAATGAATCATGGTCTGAGTATCTGGGTGTGAGAGACAAATGCTGCAGAAGTGACAACCACATGCCTGTGGGCGTCTCAGGGCTCAGGAGGAAGCCTGAGCCTCATCCTCACAATAGGGGTCAGGATGGTGAAGGGAGCCTGGAGCAAAGAAGTACGTTAGTGCCACACAACGAGGAAGGTATTGCCATGTACTCACTATAAAAGAAGATACAATCTGTTTGTAGGACATATATTAGATTAACCTTAAAAATGCATTCCAATATACGTTAGGTGCGGACAAATATTGATTCCACTTATATGAGATACCAAGAATAGTCAAATTCATAGAGTCAGAAAGTACCTTGGTAGATGTCAAGGACTGGAGGTGGGAGTGGGACAGGGAGTGGGGAGTTAGTGCTTCATGTGGACAGAGTTTCAATTTAAGAAGGTGAAAAATTCAGGAGATAGATGATGGTGAAATTTGCACAATATGAATGTACTTAGTGCCACTGAACTGTACAGCTGCTGCTGCTGCTGCTGCTGCTGCTAAGTCGCGTCAGTCGTGCCCAACTCTGTGTGACCCCGTAGACAGCAGCCCACCAGGCTCCCCTGTCCCTGGGATTCTCCAGGCAAGAATACTGGAGTGAGTTGCCATTTCCTTCTTCAATGCATGAAAGTGAAAAGTGAAAGTGAAGTCACTGAGTCGTGTCCAACTCTTCGTGACCGTGTGGACTGCGGCCTACAAGGCTCCTCCGTCCATGGGATTTGGGTCACCAGTGCCCTCTCCAGAACTATACAGTTAAATATGGTTAAAATAGTATGTTTTATTTCATGTGACTTTTACCACAATGCAAAAACATTTTTTAAAAAAGGTAAATGAAAGGACCCGGGGCTGTGCTCAAGGGGAGAGTTGACCAAGGTGGCTCAGAAGGCTCTGGAAAGAGGAACCCCAACCTGAACTTGGGGCTTGTCCCTGAAGGCCCACCAAAAAGAGCTCATTTTTCCTTTAAAGACTTGGAATATGGGAACTCATGCATTGAAACTAACTTAAACTTGGCATTGAAGCCGACTGGAAATAGAGCTGACTTGTTTGTTGAACTGTGCCCACAGCAGGCTGTGGTTCTACCATGTGCTTCTGGATGGTTTGGCTCCCTGCAGCGTGCTTTCAGAGGGCCTTCATGCGCCAGCAAAATATATTCTACCCAGTAAATGAAGTCGACCTTGGGCTACCCTTATGACCCAGAAAGTATAAAGGGGAGGCTTGTCACCCTACCTGGTGCCTGCAACATGGGACCCTAAGAAATGAGAAGTCAGTGGTGGAGACTTCCACAAGAAGCGGATTTGCCACATGGAGCCAGAAAAGCATTCACCAGGTCACTAAAAATAAGGCATTATTTCAAATGATTGGGTCAAAGGTCAGGGCTAAGGACACCAAGCTCAACATCGCAGATAACCTAGGGCAGACACTTGACCCACAAGAAACTGATTGCTCTAAGAGTATGTGTTTTGGTGGTAAACACTTCTCCAATACACAGCTAACTGTGTGATCTTGAGCAAGGGACTTAGCTCTTCTGATTCTCAGTATAATCTCAAAACAGGGGTACAGCACAGGGACCTTTTTCAACATCTTGTGATAATCATGGGTTATGGAAAAGAACCTGAAAAAGAGTATATATATATATATATATATATATATGTGTGTGTGTGTGTGTGTGTGTATAACTGAATCACTTTGCTGTACACCTGGAACATTGTAAATTAATTATATTTCATTTGTAAAAAGGGGAGTGAAATATCTACTAGGCAGGATTTTTTGAGCATTAAACAAGATCTCAGTGTCTCTCATATACACCCACAACTGTTAGAGGTACTCATCTCAGACTTCTAGATTGCGGAGTCTGGGCCTGTCTGAACCCTGGTTCATAAAAAGAAAGAAGATGTGGGACACAGCCCTGAACTATAGAAAAGCTGTGCTTCCTAATGAGTCTTATAAATTACTGTCAAAAATCAATGATGAAGCTGCTGCTGCTCCCTGCCCCCATCCACCCCAAACTGTCTTCTTATTTACAGTGGGAAGAGTTGCCAGCACAAACCCTAGAAATTGCGTTTACCCACTTTCTGGAACCCCAGGGGAACTTCTCATACCCACTTATTTACTAAGCCCTGACATCTGTAGCTGTTGCTTATTGTTCAGTCACTCAGTGGTGTCCAAGTCTTTGTGAACCCATGGACTGCAGCACACCAGGCTTCCCTGTCCTTCGCTATCTCCTGGAGTTTGCTCAAACTCGTGTCCATTGAGTTGATGATGCCATCCAACCATCTCATCCTCTGTTTCCCCTTCTCCTCCTGCCCTCAATCTTTCCCAGCATTTGTAGCTAGAGGTGTTTTCGTTTGTTTATTTGTTTTGTTTTGACTGATAAAGTCCTCTTTATAAGTTTGCAAGAGCTGCCCACAGCAAACTGGGTGCTTAATCCACAGAAAAGTATTGAATCACCATTCTCTGAAATTCAGGTGCTGGTAGGATCTCACACACACCAGGGGCTGTATGGGAAGGACCTGCCCAGACCTTTCTCTGTGGCTTGAAGACGGCTATCTTCTCCTGGTGCCTTCATATCCTCTTCCCTCCAGGCAGGTCTCTGCCCAGATTCTTCCTTCTTCTCAGGACACCGGTCCTATTGAACTAGGAATACCCTAATCACCTCACTTTCACTTGCTGAACTCCATGAATCTCTGTCTCCAAATAAGCTCACATTCTGAGGGACTAGGGGTTAAAGCCTCAATATAGGAACTGGGAGGGACATAATTCAATCTTGAAGATCCCCCAACCCCACTTATGTGCTCTTGTGCCAAATGCGGGGGTGGGGGGTGGGGTGTGAGTGCAAGTGACCTGGTCCAGATCACCAGAAAATGGCACATTCCCACAGTGCAGGGGAGAAATCAACATAATATTCATTCTCAGCAGAGCCCACCCGCGGTAGCTAACCAGCAAGACATGCACTTGGCCTGGCTCAGGCTGACTTCCCGTAGGCATGCCGATCTTTTCAGAGTCTGGACCTACCTATTGCAGTGACACACATGTGTCTATGGGTCTCACACGTGGGAAACTATGCAGAGTGGTCACCATCAAGGTTTCTCACCTCTCCTTCTCCCCAGCTAGCTACAGAATGTGACAACGCCATTAAATCTCAGGATAAGAACCACTAGAAGGTTCTGCTCCTCAGGAAGCATCAGGAGCAGGTGGAGAGGTAAAGGAAATCCAGTGTCATCTATAGAACGTGGAGAGAAGATGCCCAGGGATCCTTCTGCTTGTTGTCAGGCTGGGTGACTGGCAGCTTTGGAGGCCTCCTCAGCAGCACCTCCATCCACATCAGGGACAGAAGAGGAGGGGGAGTGCGGGGGGACAGAGTGCCCAGAAGGCCACAGGATCCCTGCCTGGAGCATCTCACAGCCTTGCTGCCCAGGGTGGATGCAACACTTCCCCCAATGGCTGTCTCAGCCAAAGCAGAAATTTCCCCTCTGCCTTTTTGGACAAAATGAATGTTTTCTTGTCTCAGCTTTAAAACGAATCCAGGGAACGCCTCCTAAGAGCCGTTCTCTCTGAAGACTCAGCCCAAGGGCTGCACAGAGGCCAGGAGGTGCCCTGGGGAGCCCTGACCTTCCCCGTCCAGGCAGCAATAGGCCTCTCTCCACACGAGGTCCTCTCCCAGCCCCATTCATTTTCCATATACATGCTTATAAAAATGAAAACCCCTGAAGATCTGATTGGGGGACTGAGGTGGGAGAACAAATGGCTGAGATTGATAAGCAGTCACAGGAAGCTGGTGGGCTCTGGGTGATGTTATCTGGGCCTTTAAATGGAAGAGCTCTGTGGATGAGCCGAGGAGTGACCCCAGGGACAATAAAAGCTGGATCCACGTTCTTCTTCAGAGGCAAAAGTGAAGGGCTTTTGCTGTAGAAGGTTATCATTTAAGAGCAAAAAGAACCCTTAGCCTTTTCTTAGAGCAGCATTTTGAGCAACAGGCTCAGTCATTCCAAAGAATTAAAACTCCAAATACTCAGAAGGATCCCAGCATGAGAATTCAGTGGGGTGCTGCTGAAAAACACACTCTATAGGCACTGAGGCATGAAGCAAGCATGATTCCTTGTTACCTTGCAAAAGTGCCCCCCAACAGGATGGCACAATCCATCAAGGTCTGCAAGTGGTGAAGAGATACTTGATTGGACTCTGAGCTCTTCTCACACCAAGACCATGCAAGCGTTTCTAGCTCTGGCTTGACCACACTGACAGTTAGCTATGTGACCTCACGAGTTCCTTAACCTCTCTGATCTCCACCTCATGGCACTATTATGAGATTGAATGTGCACACGATAATGGATTAACACCATTCCTGGCAGGTGTGAGTAATTGCTCATTAACCTTTCCAGTTATGCCATGGGGCTCTGCTGGGTTGATATGCCAGACACACACTGAACAGGGATGGCAGTGGTCACTTTTCCTTGGGCCAGTCTCTTGACCTCAGTTTTCCTTACCTGAAGAATGGACAGAAGGACTTCTGCCTGCTGCTCTGGGGACCAAAATGAAACCACCAGTGGGAAGGTGCTTTGGGATCTGAGATGATGCAAATTAACATCTTTACCTTTGATTTGAGAGTGCATTCCCTAGACTCAGACTCAATCATTTGATCTTTCTGTGCCCCAGTTTTCCATCAGCAAAACAGGGATAATAAAGGCAAACATCTTGTAGGTTACTGCAAAGATTAAAAGCCATGTGCTAAATGCTTGGGAGAGAGCCTGGCATGTGGTAAATGCTCATTAGCCTTCTTGTTGTTTTAGTTACTGGCTTCACTGTTATGAACAGGAGTATATGCAATACTCGTGGCCATACTTCTGCTTTTAGTATTGCTTGCTTCCTAAGCATTCTGTGCTTACACGTCACTGCCAGAGACCCCTGCCCATTATAGAAAAGTCTGAACATCAGGAAAGTGACTTGGTTTCCCTTCTTCCCAGTAGCCACCACTGTAACTAGGCTGCTTTCTACACCACAGTCCTATAAATCAGGCTTCGCTAGGTCCCAGTTTTAAAATCAGGTGCTGTGAGTCAAAGTCAGGGCCCACCTGTTCCCAGCTCATTTGGATTAATTCCCTGCTGTCGGGATGCTGATGGTCTCCTGTAGCCTTCTGAGAGGAGGGGAAGGTTTCCCTTGTCAGAATTTTCTTGAGGTGATGATGCCAGAGGCAAAGGTGCAATCTCTGTACAAGACCAGTTTGTGGGAAACAACAATGAACTGGCAAGTAAAGTCTTTGATTTCTAAGAAGTCATGGCTGTAGCCATAAAGGGCTGCCCCTCTAACAGTGGAGAAAGACCCATTTGGCCACAGACTGTATTTGTTTATGACTGCTGTAAAAAATGACCACAAACTTAGTGGCTTAAAGGCACACAAATTTATTATCTTATGGTTCTGCAGGTAAGAAGTCTCAAATAAAAGGCATCAGCAGGGCTGTAATCCTTCTGGAAGTTCTAGGAAAGGCTCTTCCCTTGCCTTTTCCAGCTCCTGGTGGCTCCAGGCAGTCCTTGGCTTGTGGCAGAATCTCTTCAACTTCTGAGTCATCTTCACAAGGCCTTCCCTTCCTCTCCCCTGTGTCTTTTCCTCTTATGTCTCTTGTAAGGATAAATGTCACTGGAATTAGGGCCTGCCTGGTTAATCCAAGGGAGTCCCTTGGATTGCAAGGAGATCAAAGCAGTCAATTCTAAAGGAAATCAGTCCTGAATATTCATTGGAAGGACTGATGCTGAAGCTGAAGCTCCAATACTTTGGCCACCTGATGTGAAAGAATTGACTCATTGGAAAAGACCCTGATATTGGGAAAGATTGAAGGCAGGAGAAGGGGATGGACAACAGAGGATAAGATGGTTGGATGGCATCACCAACTCAATGGCTATGAGTTTGAGCAAGCTCCAGGAGTTGGTGATGGACAGGGAAACCTGGAGTGCTGCAGTCCATGGGGTCTTGACTGCATGGACACAACTGAGCAACTGAACTGAACTGGTTAATCCAGAATGATCTTATCTCAATATTAATAACTTAATTGCATCTGCAAAAAATCCTTTCAACAAACAAGGTCATACGCAGGGGGGCTGGGGGTTTGGACCCCCTCTTTTGGGGTGCTCACTACAGAAGGAATGATTGAATAAATGGATGAACAAATGAATGGGGTACTTGCCTGTTCCTTAACCAGAATCCCAGTCTGTGGGGAGGTACATACAGGAACGGTCTATGAACCGGAAGGACCCCAGGGCACCCCTAGCTCAGTCCTAAAGTTGAAGCTGAGCCCCCAGAAGAGAAAGTGAAACCCATTGGGTGTTAAAACAACACATACCCTGGGAAGCTATGGGTTTGGGTACGGGTGACAATTCAAGTGAAACGGAGCTGCCATTGACTGGGGCATCCCAAAGTTGGGGTGACAAAGAGCAGAAAGAGAATAACGCTTAGGGAGTGTCCCAGGCTGGCCTGGGAGCGGGCTCACACTGACCGGGAGGCCAGGGTGGCCATGTCTAGGGGACCAGGGTGTGGTTGCAATGGAATAAATGGGCCCAGAACTGGGCAGAGATGGGCCCAGCAAGCCCATATTGTTAGGGAAGGGCAGTCGGCATCCCCTAGAGCTGCTCCTTAGGCCGGCCACTGGGGAGAAGTGGCCTGTCCGGGTTCCTGGACAAGCCTCACCTTGCAGATGAGGAAATTGAGGCCCTGGGAGAGAGGAGCATCCCCTACAATGATCAGTGGTACAGCCACAGCCAAAGCCTGGGCTCAGCCCCTGGCCCTGTTCCTCTTCTCTGTGTGCCCAGCTAGAAAGCATGGCTGTGTCCTGTGAGGGGAGTCGAGCCCACCTGACCACATCTCCCAGAGAGTCGTCAGGCCCGTGGTGGTAGAGAACAGACATGATAAGAGTTCGGTGTGAAGCTGGAGTGTTGCCTAAAATCAAGCAAACCTGAAATGTGAACAATAGTGGGTGGTGAAAAATGCATCCCACGCAACCTTCTGACGGAACATGCCGCCCTTTTGGGAGAAAGATTTGCTGCACGTCTGATGGAGCCAAGGCTTCAGGGTAGGGGCGCCTGCCTGGGAGGACTCTAAAAGGCAGGGAATGGGGAAGGAGGAATAGGGGAGAGCTGGGGCAGGGGGTGAGCTGAGGAGGGGACAGAAATGGAGCAGGCGGGTGTGACGTGCCCACAGGGGACAATGAATGCTGTGAAAGAAGAGGCGGTCGCTGGCTGCTCTGACACACACCCAGCCTGGCCATCTCTTCCATGACCCTCCAGAGAAGCCTGCCCAGCCCAGGGATGGATGGGAGGGGCGTATTGGGAGTCTCTGCACAGCCCCCAGGGAGGCTTGCTTTGTGTGATGTAGAGACCAGCAGTGTCAGAGGCAAAGAAGGTGTGAGAGGCTTGTGTCCAGATGTCTGCAGACAGACAGGGGAGCCTTTGGCCTCCTACACACCATGCAGTTGTGGTGGACTTGGGCCCATCTCACACAACTGACCCTTGCGTTACATCTTTTAATGACAGCAGTCCATAAATGGTCAATGATTGTCACAACAGTTGTGATTAGAGGTGACTTTGCCTCACACAAGGTGTGCTTTGAATCGCTTTTCTTATTTAATCCCACCTCTACGCAATTTCTCTGGCCAGCCTATTTGGGCTTAGGCCCCGCCTGCTCACAGTCACACACGAGGGGCACATGCATGCTCATGTCCAGGTTCACTCCCAGACCAAGCCCTCACTGACTCCCCACTCTCCTGGCCCCTCATCAGGGCTGGGACTGAAGTCCCCACGCCAGCCCCGTTTTCTCACTCACTGCCGGAACTGCCTCCTACCCTCCTCCTGACTTCTGCTCTTTCCTCTGACTCTCCCACCAAATCCCCACATTCTATCAAGTTCTCTTCAGCCTTGAAAACTTGCCCTTGCCTGACCCTCCTATGACTCATGTCACCATTGTGTTTCTCTCCTTCTTGTTCCTCCCCAGGGGTATTCATGCCCTCAGCACCCACGCTTGGTATCCCCCTAGCTGTATCCAGCTCCCCTCCAGGGTCACCCCTCCTTTGCCTCTTTCTCCCCAGGCCTTGGCCCTGCTGACAGAGGTGACAACAGGAGGTCTCGTCCTTGTCTCAGGGACTCTGCCTCCCGGTGTCCCTCTCTCCTCCTGGACCTGCCCAGTCAGTCTTCCATCCCCTCACACATCTGACTTTAATAAGTCATTGCTCTTCAGTCTAGAAAAGAGTGAATATATGTATGCGTGTATGCATGCTCATTCACTTCAGCCAAGTCTGACTCTTTGCGACCTCATGGACTATATAGCCCTCCAGGCTCTTCTGTCCATGGGATTCTCCAGGCAAGAATACTGGAGTGAGTTGCCATGCCCTGCTCCAGGGGCTCTTCCTGACTCAAAGATTGAACCTGTGTCTCTTACATCTCCTGCACTGGCAGGTGGGTTCTTTACCACTAGCACCACATGGGAATCCCGAATATATGTAAACATATGGCCAATTCACTTTGCTGCCCAGCAGAAACTAGCTTTGTAAATCAACTATTCTCCTACAAAAAATTTTTTTGAAAAGAATGTCTTTGCTTCTCTCTTCCCTAATTTCTACATTCTTTCTCTTTTTAGGACTGAAAATTTTGGAATAATTCTTGATTCTTCTTTTTCTATGCCCACTCTAGATATTCTGCCAGTTACCAAATCCTGTGCATGTTTAACAAATATTGTTGAATTGGATTGAAGAATTGATAAAACAGCCTAGTTGTGGGAGGGCAGAAGTTTCAGTCCAAATTCTAACACAAGCTTTATTACGGATCTGTTTGCTTATCCGTGAAAAGGGGGTTGGACGAGCCCCAGACATTGCTAAGAGATTCTCTCTGCCATTGAGTGCACTCTGGGCCCATAAGGAAGTTTTTCTACCGGTGCCATCTCCCCTCCAGTGCTGGATGGACAGAATGTGGGGCAGAGGCGCTCTGTCTCCTGGGTATCCTCTTTTCCAGGTTTCACTGGACCTTCTACTGTCAGGACAGGACTGGTTTCCAGACCCCACATTATTCTGGTCCCTGAAATGAACCAGACATCACAGCCCTCCATCCTGCACACAGGAGGACTTGACTTCCCTCACAAGGCTCTAGATAAGGACACCCTGCTCAACCATTTAGGGTCCCCCTGGCACTTTGCCAAGTGTTCATTGCTGAGATGAGGGTTTCCCAGCTGTCCAAGGGGCATGGGCCTTCTACTCTGATCTAAACCTGAACTCAAGAAGGCTAGAATGTATAAGTTAGAAAGTACTGCTAAGAGATGCCACCCAGACCAGGAACACTTGAAACTGTCCTGTGGGTACTGAGAGGAGGCTGTCCCCTCGGACTGGGCAAGCACCCCCACACAAGGGGCTCAGTGACTGTCAGGAGCCTCTCTGTCCCTCATGCCTCCAGCCCCACTGACTCCAGCTCCCCAGCAAGACCCAAAGCTCCTCCTGCTGCAACATGGGGCTCAGGCTACTGTGGACCACATGTGCAAGACTTTTTCCAAAGCAGGGGCGAGTCCCTTGCATTGTCCCTCAGAGGCAAAGCAGGACCCCACTTTGTGCTGCTTCTTAAATGTTGCATCTGGGGACACGTGAAGCACCAGCCCAGTTCTCATAGCTCTTCTGGCATCAAGCACTCAGCTGGCCAGTTGGGCATTCCACATACAGCTCCTCAGCAACAGTATCAGCTGTGTGGGAAAGTGACCAAAGCTGGGGTTCCTCTCGGGATCTGCTCCTCAATGGGAGCCCAGGCTGAGGGAGGGGAGGGGCAGAGGCTGAGATGTGCCCTCAGCCACAGAAGAGGCATGTTGAGAGGGGCTGGGGAATCCTACTGTGTGGGGAGGTCCCGGCTCCAAGCCGTCTGCACAGGAAACTGAAGAAGGAGTGAACTCTCCCCACTTAGAGGCTGAGTCACCCGTGGGGCAGCCCTGCAGCTGTCTTCAAGCCAGATTGTTCTGTGCCTACAATGTATTGGGTCCTACCCCTCATCTCCAGCCTCCTGGAGATGCCCTCTTGGAGCTGAAATGCTGAAGGCCTCCATTCAGATTCTCCACTAGAGGGCAGCCCCGGGTGAGGGCAAGGCTCTGCCCCTCCTGGGACTCCCTGGCTCTCTACCTGGACAGGAGCTCCCAGATGGTGGAGGATAAGGCTCTCCCCTGCCCCACCCCCTTTTGTACCTGCTGGGTCCTCCATAAATCTGCTCTCACAGGCCACATGGCCCAGCACCCTTCCTCTGAGCTCAGAATAAGCTGACCTCACACCCAGCTGCCCAGGAGGCACCACGTGTCCTGGAAAAGGGATTCGTGGTGAACAGGGAGCCCGGGTGCAGCTGAACTCTGGAGAGGAATGTCAGAGCCACACAGGCAGCCCACTCATGATCTGCTTTCCCCAGACCCACGGGGCAGGTAGAGAGGATTTGAGGGGCTGAAAGCTTGCCTGGCCCTGGTTAAAAGCCAGTGTGAAGGGTGGCCTGGAGACCTTTTTAAGAAGACATATAGAAATATGGCAAGAGTCAGGGTGCTGCCTAGCCAAGCTCTTAGAAGAAAGCCCAGTTTGCAGAACATAAAGTCAGGAGTGCCCTGGTCAGTGGAGGATGAATAGACTCTCGTCCCCTGAGTATTCGTAACTACGCACCTTCTCCACCCTGGCATTGATCGTCCCTGAAGCACTTCTTTGAGAGGTTAAAAGTCTCGAGGATGCAGCTTGAAATAGCCAAGCTAGGCTGCATGTGGCCTTGAATGGCCAGAAGCCTGGGCAGCCCTGGGTTGGAGCATGTGGGAGGGTGACCTACTTTCGGAGGAGCCCCTCCCCACACTGGGGCAGTTCTTCTATTGACAAGATGAGCTGTGTCCTTCACCAGAACCCTGGACGAGAATTTTGGCCTCTGAATGTGTTCCTGATGGGCGACATGGGAGCTGGAGGTGTCTGCATGTCCACCCACTGTCATGGCAGTTACAGGGTCACAGACCCAGCAGGGGCAGCCCCGGGGTACCCAAAGACAAGGCCTCAAGGTGACCTGGAGGCCAAGACATGATGTTGCCTGTCTGGCCCAGGCCCAGTCACCACGCCATGCGGTGCAGGATGCCAAGGCAGGCAGCAGTGTGCTTCAGTCTGGAAGCGGTCTTGCACCTGGCAAGTCCTTTGGGCTCAGAGATGCTGTTTTGTCACACTTTCAGAAAAGCCTAAAAGGGGTGCATGAGCAGCACACACAGAGATACCCCCAATATGTTTGCACGCACAGCCTCTCAGATACTCACATCCGAGCGTGCACACCAGCGCGTGGCTGGCACACGTTTGTGGCCCACATATAGGGCCCTGAGGTCGTACTGCAAAGTGGTCAGGAGGAGGACTGCGGGCTGAGAGCGCTGCTGTCTAGCTCTGTGCCCTCTGATCAGTTACCCTACCTCTCTGAGCCTTTTCATGTGTCAGAACTGTCTGCCTCCACAGCTCACTTTGAGGGCAGAGCCCTGGCCTGAGAAGTGTCCCTGAACATGGGGATGCTGGCGAGGTGTGGTCATTAGGGACAACAGAGCTGAGTCGGGGCTCTCGAAAGCAGGAGGGCTGGCTCCCCGTCAATGTGGTGGACTGGGGGGCTATTGCTGTTTTTAGGCCAGTCTTCCAACTCCAGTGATCCACGGGGGAGGGTCCTTAGCCAGCACCAGGAGACCTGCCGCATGTGGCCCATCAGAGGGATGGAGTTTGGGGAATTTCAGCCTACAAGCTCTTTTCTGAAAGACCTAAGTGTTAATAAGTCTGCACAGAGGGAGGCACTGACCCAGGGAGACAATGAGGGGAAGGAGAGCTGGGATAAATATAGAGAAAGAGAAACTGTAAATAGAGCGGTGACGGATGCTAACGGAACGAGAGAGGGCCAGGATACAGGGCTCAGCTGAGGAAGATCACACAGACACAGCCAGCCAGAGACCCACTGACAGATGGACACAAGGACCATTCCTCCAGGTTCACGGGCTTGAGTAATCTCGTATGCCCAGACCCCACAGTTAGGGACGGAGAACAAAGGATGGAAACACAGAGTCTTGTCTGGCAGTGACCTTGGCGCCCACTTCGTGCTTGGACTCCCTAAAGGCTCTTCTCTCCCGGCAGCTGAGTCCCTGCCAGGCTGCTGGCCGTCAGGCCCGTGTCGTGCCTGGGCAGTGGCAGAGCCTGCAGGGAGGGAGGCATGGGGGCAGTGCAGGTCACCCGCTCACCCAGGCATCAGGAGGAGACAGCAGAGCTTCAAAGAGCTCTGTCCCTTCCACAGCCATAGGCAATCACCCAAGACCTTCACGCGTCAGCCCTGCATTTTCATGACATTAATGAGACTTCCTGCAGATTTCTCCCTGGAGGAGTTGCCTGCCTTCTGAATACTGGCCCTGCGAGCCTGCCCCTCTCCCCTGGCTTCACCTGCTCTGTGAAGGAGTGTGGCAGAAATTCTTTCTGTCCTCTTTTTATGCTTGTAGTTAATTCTATCCAAGAGGGATAAATGACAGGCTGTCCATGGACCTAATCATCTGCCGGCCCGCCGCTAATTCACTCCGGAGAGGAGTTGGCTGCCATCCCACCCCTAGGGAATGTGGGGCAGGAGGGGCTGGGCCATGCCTGGCAGGCAAAGCAAAAGACCCCAGGCTAGAGGGCGTCTGGCAGGATGCAGTCTTCCCTCCCCTTGGTGGGAGGATGCAGGTCATGTCACAGGCTCATGACCCCGTGTGCTGAACCCTTACCTCCTGCAGGGGTGCTGGCTGCAGTAATGGTCACATCTGATATGATCTCTGCCCTAGGAGCTTTTGCCCACATGTCCACACGCAAGGTGTTCTCGGGATGGACTGACTTATCTTAAAATAGCTCCTTTGTGGGTTCCCTCTGGTTCCTTCCTATCTCTCAGTGATTTTCTTGATCTCTTTCCTTGATTACTTTTTTCCCACCCGCACTTAACTGCCGAGGTTCCCCAGGTGCCACTCTGGGCCCTCTCACTTCTCACTCCATCACCCTCGGGACCCACTGGACAAGCATTGCAGGCCCTGAGCCAGGCCCAGGGGAGCAGAGGAGACCAAGTGGCCCCTGCCCTCAGGAGCTCAGTCTTCCAGGACAACAGCAAGAAACGAGTGACAGTAACATCCTGACAGTAACATCCAGGAGCCCCGTGCCTGCGGACTATGGACGTGCCTAGGTAGCCCAGTGTTTTTTTCCTTATATGGAAACTGAGAATTTTCTCAGAGGTTGTTGGGATGATGGAAAAGTATAAAGTGCTCAGAGCAGTGCCTGGGAAGATAAGCGCTCAGGTAGTTAAGACGAATCTGATGGCCTGAGAGACCCACTTCAGCCTCAGCCCAGACCTTCCCCTGTGGATGCAGGTGAGCACACCCAGCCCTTCCCCCAGGCATGTCCACATGGGCACCCAATGGCATTTCAAATCTAGCAGGTCTCAGTGGAACTCATCTCCCACTCCCTACGTACGTGTTGGTTCACAGCCTCAGGAGTTCCCCAGGTGAAATCCGAAACTGAAATCCTCTTCTCTCCTTGCCCATACAAGGAGGGCAAGGAGAGAAGCCGAAGAGGGCCCCCACTCCAGTTTGGTAGGCAGCAGATTTCATCAGGAAGGGAACTCACATGAGAGGCTTGTCTTGGATGAGTAGATGAGTCGACCTCCATATCCACCTGCCAGAAACTTAAAACTTTATGTAGAGGCCTTAAAGAGGTTCAGTCTAGATGTTCTTAGTGACTTTGCTCTCTCAGGGCTGTGTCCTTAATACAGCTCCTAGTGCAGGAACAGTGGACAGAATGTACATCCCAAGGACAGGAAGGGGGAAGGAGCCTCTGATTGCTTGGATCCAGCTTTCAGTCAACTGGCAACAATCATGTCCTCTTCATAACTTGCCTATGATGTGCTCCATAGTGATGGCACCACCATTCATCTCTTGGTCCAGTTGCATGAGTGGGAGCCTAGGAGCCATCTCCTATCCACACCAAGCAATCACAGTGTCCTGGGAACTGTGAGGAATTGGTTCGGATGATATAGGAAAACCCTTGAACTACAAATAAGTCTCCTGAAAAGACAAACAATGAATTATCACATTATGAACCCATTCCTATATGTTATTCCTATTCATAGGTACATATCCAAATGATTGAAACAGGTACTCAAACAAATATTTGTACACAAGTATTTGTAGCAGCATTATTCACAAGAGCCAAAATGTGGTAACAACCCATATGTCCATCAGCGGATGAATGGATAAGTGAAATATGGTATATTCACACAATGGAACACTATTCAGTCATAAAAGGAAGTACTGATCTATGTGGATGTACTCTGAAATAATTATGCGAAGTTAAAGAAGCCAGACACAGCAAGTAATATTCTGTGTGATCCTTCTGATTTTAATTTCAATTCCAGAATGTGAGGGTTTTCCCCCCATGCTTCTAAGCAATTCTCTGACCCCAACTGGGTGTCCTACAATTCAGCTCAGTTCTGACACTATCACCTGGAGATAGCATCAGGTTCCACAGGTTAAGGGCTCAGTGCCACAAGACTGACTCCACTTCAGATGTCAGTCCCAAGTCTAGGTTATTACCTATGCTTCTGACTGACTGGCTATAAATCAGAGGTTCTCCTGACTCTTTCCTTGGGTTGGATTTATCTGCTCTTAATAGAATGGCTCACAGAAATCAGGAAACCAATTTACCCACTAGATTACCAGTTTATTCCAAATAATATCAAAGGGTGAAAATCAAAAGCCAGAGGAAGAGATACCTAAAGCAAGGGTCTGAACAAAGGAGTTTCTACCTCCTGGAGTTTGGGCCCTGCAAGGTGGCATGTGGAAGAGCTCTGATCCACCAGCCTGGAAGCTCTCTGAATCGCTTCCTTTGGGGTTTTTATGGAGGCTACATTACACAGGGGTTTCCCTGGTGACTCAAATGGTAAAGAATCTGCCTGCAGTGCAAGAAACACAGGAGAAGTGGGTTTGATCCCTAGATGGGGAAAATTCCCTGGAGAAAGGAATGGCAACTCACTCCAGTATTGTATTCTTCTGTGGAGAACCCATAGCCAGAAGAGCCTGGCTGGCTGTAGTTCATAGGGTCATAAAGTGTTGGTCATGCTGCTGCTGCTGCTAAGTCACTTCAGTCGTGTCCGACTCTGTGCGACCCCATAGACGGCAGCCCACCACTGAGCAGCTAACACACACACACACACACACACACTACATAGGCATGAGTGATGACATCGTTGGCCTTTGTTGACTGAACTCAACCTCTAGTCCCTTTCCCCTCCCCAGAGCTGGAGGGTTGAGGATGAGACTGAAAGTTCCAAACTTCTAATCATGTGGTTGGTCCCCTGGCAAACTTAGGTGACCAAGGAGCTTTCCAAAAACCACCTCATTGATAAAACAAAGGACACATTTATCAGTCTCATCACTTAGGAAATTCCAAAAGTTTTAGGAACTTTGTGCCAGGAACAGGGGAATGCTGCTGCCCTGGACTCAGGAGCATCTACCTGGACTGCTGGGGAGCCCTGCTCTGGAAGTTCCCAGAGTCAGGAGCAGGCAAGGTAGGATCTGTGGGGCTGCTCCTCCAGGAGGTGCCTACAGGGGCAGGGACATTTACTAGCAGAGAGGGAGGAGCTCTGACCAAAATTACAGCAGAGGCCCTGCTCCATCATACTATTCAACCCTGGTCAATAGCTTGCCTACACTTGGATAAAAATTCTGTTCTTGAAGGAGTCCAGAAGGGCTCACACTGAGACTTCTATCCAGGGGCTGCTAATGATGATTCAGTCCAGAGCCTTGCAGGGTCTAGGGAGAGCAGCCCAGCCACAGCAGGTGAGGTAGTGTAGTGTTACTTGGCTGAATGGATCCCTTGCGTAAGTGCCCCCTCCCTCCAACACCAAGCTAGTGTCCTGCAGTGGCTGGGAGCCAGGGCTTAATCAACCACTGGGAAACTAGACCTGCCACAGAGCACCCGTTAGCATCTTGGAGACCCACCCCTCCCCCTGAAAGGTCCAGGGCTGGAAGCGCTGGTCTGTCTGTTCATCCTCTCCCCCCACCTCTCCATCTGCCTGGCTCTCCTGTTCGCTAGCTTCCAGCTGGCAATCGATTCGTTGCTTGTCTCTCCTTTTGTTTTATCATCCCACTTTATCTTCTTTGTGGCATTTTTCCTTTCTTTGAACAGTTTCTGTTGCTCTTCTAATCAGGAGGGGGAAGTGGTGGAAGGAATAAAGGGAAGGGGGGTCTGTCTGCCTCTCTGTACAGGTCCCTCCATTGGACACCCTGACCCCCAGTCTGGATGTGTTGAGATGGTGATAAGATCCACTTGCATTCTTATATACCCTTTTCCCAAAGCACAGGAGCCCTATTGATTCTCCTTAACATTTCTGCTTCCCATCCTACTCTCTCCATCCCCGCACACCCAGCTCAGGTTCTTTCAGCTCCCCGCTGAATCACTGCAGCAGCCAACAGCCTTCTAACCTTCTCCAGTCTATCCCAGCACAAAGCTGAGCCCTTGACTATGCTTCAGTGGTTCTCAAAATGTGGTTCCCAGACCAGCAGCATCAGCATCCTCTGGGAACTAGATAAAAATGCAAATTCTTAGGACACATCCCACACCTACTGATTCAGCAACTCCAGTGCAAGGCCCAAAGCTTTGTGTTTTAACAAGCTCTCCAAGTGATTGTGATGACTGCTAAAGCTGAAAACCACTGATCTACTTAAAAGTCCTCAGTGTCTCCCACCTTCTTCAACTCCTCCTACCTGCCAGTGGTGCCCTGAGCAGGCCTGGTCCAGGCCTCTGTGCCATGGGCTCCCCATTTCAGAGCACACTGGCCATTTCCTTTTGTGGTGTCCCCTCCGGGCCTGATTAGCCTTGTCCCTCCTGCCTTTAGCTGTCAGCCTGTTGCCCTCATTCTCTCTAGACTAGGAACTCTCAGAGGGCAGGGCCATGCCTTGGTTTGTGTGAACCCCAATACCATGCACATATGTGGCACCTGATTCAAAGCCATGATTTATGTACTCTCCCCTGGGTCATCACGAGATCCCTAGACACATGCTGGCACAGATTCATGGTTATTTCATTTACTATTGAGCTTACTATTAATACAGAGGGGTTGGTGTGCCCCTGGAGGATGCACAGCAAGCCCCTGCAGCTCTCCCAGACCGTGCTCTTGATGGGAAGAACAAGGGAGTTGGGGTCCGATGAGCTATGCTGGTACCCTGGCTCTGCCATTTTTCAGCCCTATGACCACAGAAAATCTCCAAGACTCATTTTTCTCATTTGTGAAATGGAATTGTTGTATTAAGGTTAGATAAGTCTTGTCCTAATTTGAGTGCCCCTGCGAGCAGAGCGTGAGACAAAGCTTTGGAGGCCGGGAATTTATTCTGGAAGGGATCCCAGAGAGTAGGAGGGGAGGTTTGGGAAGTGCAAGTCAGAAAAGAGGAAACACTAATGTAATTATTACCAAAGGTGGTGAGAGTGTCCATCCTGCTGAAACTTCTGAGAAGCACACAGAATGTGCCCCCAGAACTGCCCACCCAAAAGACAGGGTCATTTATCACATTTCCCACATCCCATTGGCTCAGAGCTGCCAAGGCCCTCCCTCTTACAGACTGTTGCTGAGATTCTCCAATCTGCAGGTATGTGGCTTCTGAACCTTCAGAGAAGACCAGAGGCAGAGAGACACAGAAGTGGAAGGTGCACTTGAGGTGGGACTGATTTGTGACCTGCTGCTGAAACTAGAAGTGGGCCAAGGAGATGCACAAAGGGCCCTGAGAGCACCCGCTCTAGTCTGTGAACTGCCAAGGGTGCATCTGCACTCAATATGCCAGCAAATTTGGAAAACTAGCGGTGGCCACAGGACTGGAAAAGGTCAATTTTCATTCCAATCCCAAAGAAAGGCAATGCCAAAGAATGCTCAAACTACCACACAATTGCACTCATCTCACACGCTAGCAAGTGAAGCTCAAAATTCTCCAAGCCAGGCTTCAACAGCACATGAACCGTGAACTTCCAGATGTTCAAGCTGGATTTAGAAAAGGCTGAGGAACCAGAGATCAAATTGTCACATCCACTGGATCATCAAAAAACCAAGAGAGTTTCAGAAAAACATCTATTTCTGTTTTATTGACTATGCCAAAGACTTTGACTGTGTGGATCACAACAAACTGTGGAAAATTCTTCAAGAGATGGGAATACCAGACCACCTTACCTGCCTCCTGAGAAATCTGTATGCAGGTCAAGAAGCAACAGTTAGAACTGGACATGGAACAACAGACTGGTTCCAAATCGGGAAAGGAGTACATCAAGGCTGTATATTGTCACCTTGCTTATTTAACTTATATGCAGAGTGCATTATGTGAAATGCTTGGCTGGATGAAGCACAAGCTGGAATCAAGATAGCCAGGAGAAATATCAATAACCTCAGATATGCAGATGACACCACCCTTATGGCAGAAAGTGAAGAAGAACTAAAGAGCCTCTTGATGAAAGCGAAAGAGGAAAATGAAAAAGCTGGCTTATAACTCAACATTCAGAAAACTAAGGTCATGGCATCCAGTCCCATCACTTCACGGCAAATAGATGAGCAAACAGTGGAAATAGTGACAGACTTTATTTTGAGGGGCTCCAAAATCACTGCAGATGGTGATTGCAGCCATGAAATTAAAAGAGGCTTCCTTGGAAGAAAAGCTATGACTAACATAGACAGCATAGTAAAAAGCAGAGACATTACTTTGCCAACAAAGGTCCATCTAGTCAAAGATATGGTTTTACCAGTAGTCATGCATGGATGTGAGAGTTGGACTATAAAGAAAGCTGAGTACCAAAGAATTGATGCTTTTGAACTGTGGTGTTGGAGAAGACTCTTGAGAGTCCCAATGGACTGCAAGGAGATTCAACCAGTCTATCCTAAAGCAAATCAGTCCTGAATAGTCATTGGAAGGACTGATGCTGAAGCTGAAACCCCAATACTTTGGCCATCTGATGCGAAGAACTGACTCATTTGAAAGGACCCTGATGCTGGGAAAGATTGAAGGCGGGAGGAGAAGGGGATGACAGAGGATGAGATGGTTGGATGGCATCATCATCTCAATGGACATGAGTTTGAGTAAGCTCCAGGAGTTGGTGATGGACAGGGAAGCCTGGTGTGCTGCAGTCCATGGGATCACAAAGAGTCGGACACAACTGAGTGACTGAACTGAACTGATCTGCCAAGACTGCCTTTCACATGGCTCTGCTGCTCTGATCTGAGGTGGTCTGTTTAGCTCTCTGTATTCCCCACTTGACATGAGTTTTCTAGATGCCCATCACTATATCTTCAATGCCAAAGCAAGAGCAGTGTACAGACCACATCCTCAGAAATAACTTTTGAGTGACTGAATGAAGAAAAACACTCTTCATGTAATAGAAACTCAGGACCATCCACCATGGCACTAATCAGACTTCTGAATGAGGGAGAGAATGTACTGCTTTATCATCAAGTTGCAAAGAATCATCCCAGGTGGCACAGTGGTAAAGAATCCATCTGCCAATGCAAAAGATGCAAGAGACGCAGGTTCAATACCTGGGTCAGGAAGATCCCCTGCAGTAGTAAATGGCAACCCACTCCAGTATTCTTGCCTGGGAAATCCCATGGACAGAGGAGCCTGGCAGGCTACAGTCCATAGGGTTGCAAAGAGTCAGACATGACGCAGCACACACAGAAAGAAAAGAAATCCATCATGAGTGGGTTGGAATTCCTTTCTATTCAAGACGGAATAACAGAGAACATGTTTACCTCTGCCTTGAAACTACTACAAGCCTAGACAAAACATAGGAAACAATGATGCTTGAGCGGTTGGACACAGAGCAAAAAAGAAGGCTCATCTTTGAGAGGAAATGAATGAGGTGAGCCATGTGACTGCCCCAGCTTAATGGCTGGAGAAAGTTTCGGGCAGCTGTGGGAAGCAGGGGTGGGAGTAAAGGATGGAGGGGCATACTGCAAAGGGGCATGAGGAAACACGTCTGGGTGATGATCAGTTAGTTCACTGTCTTTATTGTAGAGATTGTTTCACAGGTATATATAGAACATGTCAAAACCTATCAAATTGTACACTTTAAACTATGCCATTTAATTGTGTGTAATCATACTTGGATGATGTTGTTTTAAAAAATAATAAATTAGAGAATTTATATTTCTGCTAGGTAATAGAGAATACTCTACATTAGTAAAAACACATGCAGAAACTCATTAAAGGGTATATAACTGATCAATATCTTTCTGGTAAGATCCTTATCTCTCCGGCTTTTGACAATAATCTTTGTCTAAAATTTGGATCCAGTTTTCAAAGAGGGGTTCAGAATTTTGTCCAGCAGGCAGGCAGATTGAAAACATTTGTAAATTTCACCTGAGTTGCTCTCTCCTCCATATCAGAGCCTGTTGCCTTGGGAGGGGCACACCTACTTCACTAGGCCAAAGGCCAGGTTATCTCCTCTGGTGGATTCAGGCGTGTCTTTCACATCCACTGCTTCCACCAGCAAAGCCCCAGGGAAGCTTCTCACAGCTTCCCTGCCACACCTGGATCACTGTCAACCATCTTTGAGATGTCTGTCCTTAGATGCCCTCTACATATGCCCACTACTTAGAGGTTCAGGGACCTCTCAGGCTCCCATCTGGAGACTGGAGCTGCAGGCTCCTCCACTGACCACTCCCCTAGTGGTTTCCTGGGCCCCTAGTGGAATAATCCTCTCAATGCACGACCCATTTCCCCAGCAGAATAGCCACAACGCTTTCAGTCTAATCTTGTAAGCACCTCCTCCCAAGAAGCAAAGGACATCTCCAGGGGACTATGCTGGAGTGTGTTCAAAGGATACTGTTTTCTCTTCAGGACCTTAGGCTAAGTTTGGCCACTGCACCAAACCCTGTATGTACTAATGTAAGCATTTTTTCCTCAGAGCTCTGTGGTCCTTCTTGACAACCTGACATCATTCTGACAATACATTCCTTCTGCACACATCTAATCTTCCATCAAACTGTGTGCAACTGAATCTTCAGTGTGGAAAGGGCTCTGGTTATTTTCTGTTGGGATGCTGAGCCCAGGGAAAAGTCAGCCTAGATGGGTGGGGTGACCATTACACTTCCCAAGGACCCCCAGGCTGGGCCACACAAAGCCCTGCAAAAGGACCCTGCCTTCTAGGTTCTGCCTCCTGCCTCCTGTCCATAAAGCTCTTATAAATAGTTAGGTGTAGGTTTTTTTGTGAATGCAAGTTTTTCATTTACCTGGGATAAATGTCCAGGAGTGTGATTTCTGAGTCTTGTGGTACAATGCATGCATGCATGCTAAGTTGCTTCAGTCATGTCAGACTCTTTGAAACCCTTTGGGTTGTAGCCTGCCAGGCTCCTCTGTCCATGGGATTCTCCAGGCAAGAATACTGAGCAGGTTGCCTTGCCCTCCTCCAGAGGATCTTCCTGACCCAGAGAAGGACAACATGACCCAAACTCATGTCTCTCCCATCTCCTGCATTGGCAGGTGGGTTCTTTACCACTAGCACCAACTGGAAAATCCAAGTGTACAGTAGAAATAGTTTTAACCTCTTTTCCAATTCTTATACCTTTATATATATATATATATATATATATATATGTTCTTATCCAATTGCACTGGCTAATACCTCAAAGACAATGTTAAAGCATACTAAGGGTAATGAATACCTTTGCCTTAGTCAGAGTAGCTCTAGTGTTTCACCATCAAGTAGGATTCTGGCTTTAGGATTTGTGGCTTATATATTTTGACATGTTAAGGAAGTATCCATCTGTATTAGTTTCCCAGGGCTGCTTTGACAAAATACCACAGACTGGCCGGCTTCAAGCAACAAAATTCATTTTGGGGGTTAGAAGCCTGGAATCAAATTGTTGGCAGGGCCACAATTCCTCTGAAACTTGTAAGGGAGAATCTGTCCTTTCCTTCCAATAGCTTCCGGTGCTTTGCCCACAGTCTTTGGCACTCCTTGGCTGGCAACTATAGCACTTCAACTTTGCCTCTGTTGTCACATGGTGACCCCTTCTGTGTCTATGTCTCTGTGTCTCTTCTGTTCTTACAGAGACACTGGTCATAGTACGCCAGTATGGCCTCATCTTAACATTACTAATTATATCTGCAATGACTCTTTTTCAACCCACCCACACACAACAAAACATTCAGTTCCTGTCTTCCTTTATATGTTGTTCTTGAGAAGACTGCTGGAAGCTTAACTTTTTTATGCATCCAATTAATCTTATAGTTGGGCCTGGAATCCCTGAAGATTTTTTTTTGTCTTTAAAGTCTAGTAGTTTATGTCTCAGATTTGAGATGTGAACATTTTGGGACAATTTTCAAAGTATATGTGCTGGGAGACAATTCTCTGAGTCACTCACATTTCTGTATATATTGCAAATATATTGTATTGCAAATATATTTTATAGCAAATACTTTGTATAGCAAACGGCCTCAGAAGATAGAGACAGTTTTGTCCTCGAGGACAAAAAGAAGACATGCTTTGTGTTCAGCACCGTGAAGCAAAAAGGAAGGGATGACACCTACTCATTATGAAAGACTCAGGTTCCCTGAGCTAAGAGTTCCTCTCCTGTTATATTGTATGTGCAGATATTCTCTAGCCCTCTGTACATCACCCTTGAATATTAAGGCTGAGAGGATCAATGTTACAAGGACAGTATATTGGGTACTAATATCTCTGTGAGTAATAAGCTATCTTTACTCTTTGACCCAGGAGTCTCATGTTTTCTACTGGCAACCATAAAACTGTGGCAAGCTAACCTATTAGCTTATAAAGAGGATAAAATATAAGACTCTTCGTAGTTCTTGACAACATGCTGGGGCATTTTAACATGGTTATTTACTTTTTCTGGAAAGTCTCCTGGAATACAGTTTTAAATATTTGTTGTTCCTGTGTTTGGTCATTTCAACCCGGGACTCCTGTTATATGTAGGCTGACTCTTCTTTGCCCATCTTCTATTTCAATCATTTTCAGAACCATTTTACTTCTTTTGTTTTTATTATTTTTGTTGCTTTCTGCCTTTCTTCAGTGTTCCTTTTCAGCTTTTCACTCCGATATATTCCTCCTTGTACAGCTTGTGATTTATTCTTTTTTCTGAAACTGTGCTGCCTTTGTCTTCAGTTTTTTTCCTGAGTTCAGTCAACTCATTGCACTTCTTTTGCTTTGCTCATCTTTGTTTTTAGATTTTTAATTTCTGATTCTAATGTTTTAATTTAAAAATGCTTTTTAATGTATGTTCAATTCATAACGCAATGTGTATTATCAGTTTCTTCCATTTTGGGGAAAGGGAGACTTTTGATCAGCTACCAGTCTTATATGGACTTGGTTTGATTTATTTTCTATTTTTCCTATTCCTGAGGACTGTGTGGACAGAGTTCATATTTAAGATTACCCTCTTCGTTTAAGAGTACCCTCTTCTCAGTTGTTTTTTTTTAATGGATAATAGTGAGGGGAATGAAAAGGATTGGGATATCTTATTCCTTTTTTAATTCCTGCAGAATCAATATTTTTCCTCTCTTAAACTTTTCCTTCACGGTCAATTCACATAGGACATAACTCATCTCTTTATTTTATTGTATCCTAGAAGCTCTGCATCTCTGAGGTGCCAGTTCCAGTCCTGTTCATTTTCAAGGCATTTTCTCTTTGGCTGTTGCTATGAACTACTATGTCCTAGACCTATGTTCAATTTTTTGACATTTACTATTGTACTTTCTTTTTCTAGGAGTAATTCTGTGTGTGTGTGTTACCTATACCCTCTTCCTCTGATTTCCCTTTTTGCAGATTCTCATAAGCCTCTCCCTCTCTACTCTCCTACCTCTAGCAGCACAGACGCTCTATTGAAACATAGTGCTTCCTTCTCAAGTTGTAGTTAGTTCAAAGTTTGTGGTGGTCTCTATGTCCTAGAGATGTAAAGGTGTGGACCAGGGATGAACTTTTCACTTTTTCTCTTAACTTAATTGATTTTTGGATATAATGTAGAAAACAAAATGGATGCAGAAAGCTGCCCTTATTTTTCAGACCATTCCAATATTTTAAATGCTTGTTTTTATTTTGCATTTTATCTATAGTTACTTAGAGTTTGTTTCTAAATTTCATAATGTATAGGTTCCTAAAATTATTTATCTATTTACTTTTACCTTAATTGTATTGGAATCAGATATGTGGTCTCTATGTTATTATTGATTTTTTAAAATGTACAGAAACTCAATTAACTGCCTACTTTTGGGTTAGTTTTATACATAATCCTTATGTGTCTGAGAAGATTGTACATGCTCTAATTTCTTACTACAGGGTTCTCCCCCTCCTCTGCATACATACATACATATATAGGATCAAGTTTGCTAATTATATTGTTCAAATACCATGAAAGATTTGTTGTCTGCTTGATCTAATTACTGAGAAAGGCAAATCAAAAATTTCCCAACGTGATGTATGTTTACCAATTTATCCTTGTTGGTCTGTCAAGTTTTGCTTTATATGGTTTGAGACTATATTATTAAGTATATTTTTAAAATATACTTAATTGAAGATTTTATCATTATATCTAGATTGACATTCATCCTTTAAAAAAACATGATATTGATATAGCTATACAAGCTTTGTTTTGGCAAATATGTAATTTCCATCCTTTTATTTTTAGCCTTTTCATGTCCCTTTGCTTTAGTGTGGCTCTTGCAAGCAGGATGTTTGGATTTTTCAACTTAATCTGATAATTCTGTATGTTAAGTAGAGAGTCTGGTACACTTGTATCATGCTATAGACATACAAAATAATATATGTCAAAGTTAATGTTTACATTTACTCTGCTTTTATTATTTTTTTAAGTTTAGATTTCTTTTAAGAAACTGATTTATCTCTCTGTAAAATCATATTTATCTGGAATTTAGTAATTCTTTTGTTTACATTTTTATATTCTGTCAAATTCAAGTAAAATTAAATATATTGTTACATACTCATGTATATGTATACATACATGTATATCTATTTATATCTATTTTTCCTACAATGTATATATATTGCTTTTATAATCCAAAAGTTATTTAGAGATAGTTTAATACATAAATGAATAGATAAATGAAATCATATCTTTCTTTCTTTATTTTTAACATGGAAATGATGTTGTTATAACCAGGTAGACTTATCAACAGCCATAAAATGGAAGTCACCTGAAGGCAGAATCTCCTCAACCTCGCCTGCCCTGAATTTTCTCAGCTGAGATTAGTAAATACCTGCAGAAAAATAAAAGATGCTGTCAGGAGGTCATGAGCTGAGTTGCTATAGCAGGGTTACCAGATTTAGCAAATAAAAACCTCATGCAGGATATACTTTTACTAATAACTTACACACAGTTTGTCTGATATTCAGATATAACTAGATGTCCTGTATTTTATCTGGCAAGCCTAGCCTATGGATCGCCCTTGCCCATGCATTTCACTGGAGAGCGGATCAAAGCAGATGTCTCTTCCTTGTAAGCCCGCGACTTGTCTCTGCTGAATGGATCTGGGAAGAGGTAAAAATGTCCACTCTCTATTTGGACACCCACACTCGTTGTCTCTTATTTGCTAGCAATCTCTCAGAGACCCCTTCAGCACTTAATCTAGGGAATGAGGACACTATGCCTTTGGTTTTCAGCCTGCTAGAATTTCCACCTGACCCCTTGCCAACAACCCCGACACCGGCCCCACCACACACAAACACACATCCAGACTTTCTGCCAATGTCAGACCTCAGGAGCTAGAACCAATCAGGGAAATCCCACACTGAAGGATTATAGCCAGGTTCTGCCTCCTCCCTGAGCTCAGGAAAAGACTGTTAACCAGTTGCCCACTCAAGACTTCCTTATTGAAAAACAACAAATTTATTGATCCCAACAGGTATAGGTTCCTCAAAATCACTGCAATGTCCTCCTGGATCTTCTGATCACCCCCTCTCCAATCCTTATCTAGGAGTTTTCCTGCTCACAGTTATTCAGAAGTTTCTGTTGTTCCTTCTGCTATGCCTAAATAATTACAATAAGCTAATAATTAACTTTGGTACAAAACTCTCAGTTCCCTGTGTATTCTTTTATATGTGATAATTAGTTCTCAGTCCAGCTGTGACTGAAAAAGCATGGGCTCTAACCCTGACAGGCTTGAGTCTGAGGCCGAGATCACTCACTGACTAGCTTGTGGCTTTGACCAATTCACTGAGCCTCTCTGAGGTCTCTTCCTCTTCTATAAAATGGGACTCAGACAAGTGATTTTGAACCAATCCTTATTCTATTAGATACCCTTCAGACTCACAAGGGAAAAAAATTTGCAAACTCCATGTTTGAACTAGATAGTACTTTTTTAGAAGCACGCAGGAAAAAATGCAAACTTCATTGGCAGCAGAACTAATTAGACAGATTTCAATACATCTTTCACGGCAGTCAGAATTCTGATTGGAAAAAAATTTCCAGACATAGAGTATTGCAGAAAGGAGTGAGTTTATCAAGAACAAAGAGCAGAGATAATGTGGAACACAGTGGTCCAAACTCCTGATAGGCCAAGAAAAGCCGACAGGACCCTGTTAGAACAGCGGGCCGGCTCAAGGGAGAGCCGACTGAAGGGAGAGTAGATAGTGAGGAGCACTAAAAATACAGTGGGCCGACCTCCTGAAACACCAGGGAGAGTTAGTAGCCAATTTTTATAGCCTCAAGACAAAGAAAATTCCTGCTAGGAGGGTGGCGTTAGGTAACTGGCTAGGGAGCTATAGGATGAGTACCAAGGTGGGCATTTTTGCCTAACTTGGCATCAGGAAGCTGGCCGGTAAGTGTTGGCAGCAGTTACAATGGGGCTCAGTCAGTTCCAGAGATGCCCTCGGTTCTGAGCTCCACTTCTATGGCCCCAGTGCAAGACCACACACCTGTGGCCTTGGGACTCCACAATGTCCACAGTAGATTAAAAATGAAGAAGTTCTTTAATCCTCACAACAATAAAAAGTAGACTTATTTCAGTGAGAAAAGCAAGATGGGAAATAATATGTATAATATGTTACGTTTTGTATAAGAAAGAAGGAATATAAAAATGTTTATTCTATTTGCTTATTTTGCGTAAATAATACACAGAACTTAATGAAAATAGTTAAATCCAGTGTGAAGATTGGGGATGGTGATGCAAAGCACAGTGGTTTAGGGCAGGGATATTCTTTCACTATATATCATTTTATATTTTTTGGATTTTGGAACCATATGATTTGTATTTTGGAATTCATTCAAAACTAAAGATAGAAAGTTGAACACTTTTAAAAATTAAAAGTAAAGTCTATCTCTAAAAGTTGTCGATTAAATGAAACTATATATGTAGCATGTGTATGTGTGTAGTGTTATAGATTTATGTATTTTAATAGAGAAAATTTTGCAAGTTAATTTCTAAGGAAAAAATAATCATGCATTATCCCAATGCTCAGAGGTAAATCTGTTAATATTTTTCATATTGTTTATCAATATTTATATTGTTATTTAAATATTTTTACATAGAGAGTATGTTGAATTTTTTATCCTGCATTTACCTTAAAGCAAAGCCATCCTTTGTAACTTCTGTTTTTGATATCTGTAGTATACTTCATTATATAAATGACCTTTGTCACCTGTTTACTTGTCTATGTTCCCATGGCCCTATCAACTCCCCAAGGACAGGGGCTGTGCCTTATTCATCTTTGTGTTCCCCGGGTGTGATTTGTGGAGGGATCTTGATAAGTATCTATTGAATAAATGCACACATTATTTGACCAAAATTATCTAAGGAGTCGCTTATTGTTGGGTGTTTGGGTCATTTCCAATTGTTTTCACTCCTGTAAATAATGCTAGCACAGTCATCTGTATATATAAATCACAAATCGCTATGCACATCTTTACTTGTTTCCTTAGGCAAAATTCCTAGAAGTGGAATTACTGGCTCAGTGGATAGGAAAAATTTAAGGTTGTTGAAATCACACTGCTAATTTGCCTTCCAAAATGTTGTCCCAATATGCACTCTCGGCAGCTGCCACAGGAGGCCTGGTCCTGACATTCAGTGAAATCAGGAGCTCCTGTTCCTAAAATCTTTGCAGGGGAAAAGAATGGCATCCCATATACAATCCTATTGCACTGAAGCTTCTTTAACTTTTTTTAGTGAGTTTGAACAGGTTTTCAAATTTTCTCAGACATAAATTTTTTTAAAATTTTGTTTGCTCATGCACTTCATACGTCTATCTCCTTGGGTTTTCATATTTTTCATCTGTATCTTCTCATTTTAAACTGTGACTCTCTCTGCTTGTCTCTTTCCTCATAGGTTACCTAATTGTCTCCAGGGAGTTTTTTAGAGGTTTAGGGGAGATGCATATTATGGAAAATTTCCAATATACAAAACAGTAGAGAGAAGAGTACAACAAAGACCCAAGTTCCTGTCACCCGACTTCAACAACCTTAAGCACTTTGACAATTTTATCTGTTATGTTTCTTACCCAACATACACAGACATTTGAAAAACATTTTTTCCTAGAGTGTTTTAGGCAAATCCTAGACATTACAGCATTTTCCCCATAAATAGCCAAAGAATTTTTAAGCTGCCATATGAGTATTTCTATTTAAGAAGTTCACGGATTGACTCCACAATAAGGGATTTATTTATAACAGATTGGAATCCTGCCCTCTATCATTTCTCCACATTCAATGACTCTTTCTTTATGTAAAACGTGGCCTTTGTCTTTCTTCAGCCTACCTGCGTGTACTCCATGGGAGACCACTGAAATATTGCAGCCATACATTTAGGCCAAATGAATGGCTAAGGCCTTGTCAGAGTCACCCAGGTCTGCAGGAGAGGAGAACCATCAATTTGCATTTGCTGAGCATATAAACAACTCATCTCCAGTGTTTGCTAACTGATTGCCCACCTTCATCAAACTCATATTTCAACAGTGTTAACACTGTTAAGTCTTAATTCATCTTCATTAAATAGCAGCTTGCGTTGAGAAGGGAAATGGGTTGATTTCCATCCCCTCCCCATGATATGGCAGCTTCTTTGTCAGTCTGGAAACAACGAATCCCTCTGCAGACTGCGCTTCATGTTTTAAGCAGAACTCAAGATGGTGGCAGTATTTTTATTTCCTCTCTTGGGACAATTTTACCCAATTTCAAATATCTATAGAAATCAGAATCCAAAATAACTTTCTCAAATGGGAGGACTCTAGGTATGCAGGGTGGAAGGAGAGGGAGAGAGAGCATGAGAACGCGTCTGCAAGACAGCAAAAGTCGTTTTTAAAAAATAAGTGCTTGCAAAGACAGAACTACAGCCAGGCTGGAAGAAGAGAAGGCCACGCACCCCCGTCTCCGGCCTGCCGTTCCCTGTGCTAATCCCGGTGACAGCAACAGGAGCTACTGGAATCTGAGCCGCCGGCCTGACTTCAGCACCTGGCGCTGGAGGCTGGGGCTGGGGATCTGGGGAAGTTATGCTGTGGGAGCGAAGAAATCCCAGCTTGTTGAGGCCTAGACCCACTGTTCTGGGGATCCTGAGGCCGTTCCAGAGATGTCGACACACCTTTCATGAACCAGCACTTGCCTACATTCTGCACCAGCCCCTTTGCCTCTCCTGGCCTGGTGTTCTGCAAGGACAGGAGCCCGTCCCTAAGATCAGGGAATATTCTTGCTGTGCGTGTCCAAGCTTGTGTGTGCATGCGTGCATATGTATGAGTGTGTGTGTGCGCGCGCATGCATGTGAGTGTGCCTGCGTGTTGCTCTTGTTTCAGGAGCTGGAAGTTACAAAGCATCACCTTCAAAATGAAGCCTGCTGTCAAGTGGTAAACAAGGCGGATTCTGGGGATTAGAATGTCAAGCCAGGTCTTTGCTAACATGCACGGTGGCCGGGTGGTGCCCAGAAAGGTTTTTAAAGGCTGGAGGCGGCACGAGGTGTGTGAAACCAGAGCTTTCCCTTTCCGTGGAAAAAGCGAGGGGGAATAGGAGGAGACAGGCTCTCTCACACTGAAACGTGTTTAAAGAAGAATCATTTGAATTAAAATAGATGTGCTCCCAAAATAATCTTGTTTTGAAATCTCAGAAATCTTAGGAAGAGAAAAAGGCTATCAGTACACTTACCCTTTGAATCCGTTATGGCCCTTGCTATTTATAATTTATTTTTCCTCCATGTGGCTTAAAATAATCAACAGACATTATCGCATTAACTCTTGCAATCCCCTTCGTCCTTCCACAAAGTCCTGTCCTTCAGGCCACAAAGGACACAGCCCCAGCCCTGTGGATGTGGCCTCCCCTGCCCTGGCTCCTCTGAGCCCCCTGGCCGGCCCCGGGCCTGGGAGAATGTTCTGGCCACCACAGTTCACGGTCTTTCCTCATCTGCCCCAAGGCCAGGTGGCGGGGAGCCTGCTGGAGGGAGACGTCAGCAGGAGAGCCATCAGGACCCTAGAGATGCCCTAGACCATGTCCCTGCTTCAGTGTCCTAACTCGTGTCACTGCAAGGCCCATGGCAAGTTATTGTTAACAACAGTAAAGCTCTAGTGTTTACAAGCTGTTTACTTTTTTAAAAAAGCAAATTAGAGAAGGGTAAAGTTATCTCAAAAGAGGGTGGAAAATAGCAGCTCACATAGTAGGTACCTGTTTACTTTAAAGAATTCACATAAAAATTCACATTATCAGTTTCTTTTGGAAAACCCAGGGCTAGGGTCAGCCCTTGATAGGAGCTAAGTGTCCCTGTCCCTTCAGATGGGAGCAGGGCTCTCTCTTCGAGTGACACCGAGTCCCTGAGTGGGCACACCACTTCCGCAGGAGAGATACTGCTGGCCCCCTGCAGGCTTCTGGGGTGTGACCTCTGGAGGCAGGAGTGGAAACAGTTTTCCTGGGGGCCAAAACCTATAAAATCTCCGGCTTCCCAGGTGGCGCTAGTGGTAAAGAACCCATCTGCCAATGCAGGAGACATAAGAAACGCTAGTTTGATGGCTCAGTCAGGAGAAAGAAATAGCAACCCACCCCAGTATTGTTGCCTGGAGAATCCCATGGACAGAGGAGCCTGGTGAGCTATAGTCCATAGGGTCGCACAGAGTTGGACACAAATGAAGCGACTCAGCGCGCACACACACACACATTTTAAGAAAAAAATACAGTCAGAGATACAAAGTTAAATGTAAAACAAATTTATTTAGAATGAGAAAAGAAATGATAGCAAATTACAAATTTGATGACAAATATCAATGACAATTACAAGCTACACAATGATAATAGTACCCTTACCACAAAATCCTGAAAAATAATATAATTTTAAAAAATAATACTTCAAGCATGACAGACCTCTTTAATACTCTTTTTTAATGTTGTTTTTTGACTGCATACTCTTTGATTAAGTCTTCTTATGAAAATGATTATGTAATATTGTCTCTAGAAAGAATAGATAAAAATTCACTCTTTCCCTTAGATCAGCTTTTTGAAATTTGGTTTAAGTTATTGATAGCATAAAAGAGTTTCTTCCAGCTTTGCCTCTTGTTACTGGTAGTGTCACATGAATTTTTAGGATTGCTGTCAAATTTAAGAAAACATTTACCAAATTTCTTTCATATCTGAGCTGCCGCAATTGTGCTTGAGGTTTGAAATACTGTTACTGGCCTGTGCCTGTAACATAGCAATTCTAATCAATTCTATTTTACATGATTCCCATTGAAAAAGGATAAAGGACATACAGTACAATTATAATTGTCTGTTCTGCCTTACTGAGTATATTCTTGCATAAGTGAACTTTGGTTTTGACTAGGCATTGATGAGAATTGAATCTATTGCTTACAATTTTATTTGCTGAATAATCAGAAGATTATCTTACCATAGTCTGTATATGTTTCAAGCCTTATGTCTCCTGCATTACTCACATATTTCAGGAGCTGGATGCCTCGGGCGCTGAGAGAGTTTGCAGAACTGTCAGTAGGCGCATTCTTGGAAGTCATCCCTATACTAGCATGGCCAGCAATGATTTATCATTGACAGTGATGCAAACCACAGAAATACATCCCACTAAACCTAAACTCAATCCATCCAACTCAAGCCACTGTAACAGACACAGAAAAGCCCTTAGCCACTCCAGTGCCACCAATGACACAGAGAGAAGCTTGACGGAGCAGACAAGAGGATGGAGAGTGACAATGGTTGCACCGTTGCTATTCAAACCCCTCAGCTTTGCAAATTTTGCAAAACTGTAGATCCATCTGCATATATTGTGAAGGCCCCTCCCCAGAGTCTTGAAGGGAACTAGACAGTGAGAGGCCCAAAGTCAAAGCTTCACTCACTTATGGGTGAATTGGCCTCTGATGGATAATAACAATCTCACTCCCCACTTTCCTGAATGGAAAAGAAAGATGTTAAGTAACTTGTAGAGATGCTGGGCTTTCATATCACCCACAGCCCCTGGGACCTGAGCCAGAACCCAGTGTGAGTGCCCTTTACTGCTTCATCATGAGTTGTTGTGGTGCTTGTCAATTGTTGAAGAGACTTACTTCTCCAAAACTATCTTTTGGAGTTTTGTCAAAATCTGTATCTTGTGGAGGAAATGCGTCTTTGCATTTCAACTCAAACTCATCCATTCAGATGGCCTTGCCCACCAGATGCCCCGTCACAGAAAAATGGCAGAGGACTGCTGTGCTGGTGGGAGGCCCTTATTTGCAGGTAGAGAGATGTGAGAACTGCCTGAGCATATTAGGTCCAAGATTAGATGCCTCCTGAACCATCTTTAGCCCTAAGTTCTTTCCACTGAGACTCAGCAGAGCCTAAGCTTTAAGGTAGCTCTATAGTTTCTTCTCACACCTGGTGAAACACCACATGTACAGATGGGTCTTACTTAATGTGTTGGCCAGGTATTGTGCCAATGTTGTGTAACCACCCACCTCAAAACACTATGGCTTGTAACAATCATCATTTATTCTTGGGGATCTGAAAGGTTGGTTGGAGAGGCTCTTTTTCCTGCCATAGGACTGTGAGCCTAATGTGGTTTGCTCCACACATTTCTCATCTTCCTTGGACCAGAGGACTAGCCTAGACATGCTCTTCTCAGAGTGATGGCAGAGGTTCAAGGTGATGACCAGAAACATGTGAGGCCTCTTAAGACAGGCTTGGAACTGGCACACTACAGCTTTCATCCACATGCCATTGGTCAAAACAAATCCTATGGTCAATATCAAAGTACCGGAAGTAAAGGGTACTCCACTCCTAAGGCTATGGCAAAGGTGTAAATGCAAGGAGGAGTGAAAACTGGGGTCAATAATTCAATCTTCGACACCTAGGAAGGAGCACAGATGACAGATGGGCAAGTCCAGCAGCCCACTGTAGAGATGAGAGAATTGGGGAGTGCCACAGACAACACAGCTTTAGCAGGGCATTTGGCAGGGGCCAACCTGGACAGCTGGGTAGATTTATTGCTGAAACACTGTGCCCAAAGAGCATTGACTAATGGATTGATGTCCATTTGGAAGAAGTTTGCAGTGGCATACCATTAACTTCTGCCCTGCTCCACTGTTTTCATCCACATTTTGGATGTAGGTATTGGAATCATGTCTTATCAGATCTGCAGGTGATAGCCTGACTATCAGTGAGGAGCATATCTAATATGTTTTGATGGCAATTTCAAAATTCAATTATTAACAGGCTAGATTTATGGATCCAAAGCAAGAATGAATAAATAAAAAGGGAATTAACATTTATTGAACATCTACTATATGCCAGGCACATGTTTTATTTAATCCTTGCAACAACACTTCGAAGCAAATATGCTTTTCTTTTTCAGATTAAAAAACTATATCCTAGAACAATAAACTACATCCAAATCAAGCAAAAGGAAGGAAATAAAAAGAAGTATGAAAATAAATAAAACAGAGATGAGAAAATCAATGAAACTAAAGTTGGTTCTTTAAATAAAGATCAACAAAATGGATGAAACTTTAGCTAAGCTAATCAAGGGAAAAGGGAGGAAACTCAGGTCATTAAAATCACAAATGAGAGAACATTATTACTGACCTTGCAGAAATAAGAATTATTATAAGGGAACACTATAGCCAACCTAGATAGCATATTTAAAAGCAGAGACATTACTTTGCCAACAAAGGTCCGTCTAGTTAAGGCTATGGTTTTTCCAGTGGTCGTGTATGGATGTGAGAGTTGGATGGTGAAGAAAGCTGAGCACCGCAGAATTGATGCTTTTGAACTGTGGTGTTGGGGAAGACTCTTGAGAGTCCCTTGGACTGCAAGAAGATCAACCAGTCCATCCTAAAGGAGATCAGTCCTGGGTGTTCATTGGAAGGACTGATGTTGAAGCTGAAACTCCAATATTTTGGCCACCTCATGCAAAGAGTTGACTCATTGGAAAAGACCCTAATGCTGGGTAGGATTGGGGGCAGGAGGAGAAGGGGACAACAGAGGATGAGATGGTTGGATGGCATCACTGACTCGATGGACATGGGTATGGGTAAACTCCGGGAGTTGGTGATGGACAGGGAGGTCTGGCGTGCTGCTATTCATGGGGTCGCAAAGAATCGGACACGACTGAGTGACTGAACTGAACTGATAAACAACTTTACACCAGTAAATTCAATAACTTAGATAAAATGGACAAATTTTTAGAAAGATACAAGTTACTAAGACTGTCTCAAGAATAAACAGAAAATCTGAATAGGCCTATGACAGGAAATCAAACAAGTAATTTAAAAATTTCCCGTAAAGGTAAGCAGTCCTGGTCCAGAGGGAGTCACTGGTGAATTCTACTGAACGTTAAAGAAGAATTAATACCAACCCTTCACAAATTCTTAGGAAAATTAGAAGAGGAGGAAATATTTCTCAACCCATTTTATTAAGCTAATATTACCCCAATATCAAAACCAGATAAGGACATCACACTCGCACACACCAAAAGAATCCTATAGAATTGCATGACTAAAGATATAAAAATCCTCAACAAAATATTAGCAAACCAAAAGCAGCAACATATAAAAACATTATATGCCATGAAAAAATGCATTATCCCAAGAATACAAAGTTGGTTTAACCTTCAAAAATCAATTAATACAATACACCATATTGGGCTTCCTTGGTAGCTCAGTGGTAAAGAATCCGCTTGCAATGCAGGAGATCTAAGAGATGTGGATTCAATTCCTGAGTTAGGGAGATTCCCTGGAGAAGAGCCTGGCAACCCACTCCAGAATTCTTGCCTGGAGAATCCCATGGATAGAGGAGCCTGGCAGGCTACAGTCCATAAGGTCTCCAGGAGTCGGACATGACTGAAGTGACTTAGCACAAGCATGAGCAGTACACCATATTAATAGAATAAAGACAGAAACCATGAGATAATTTCAACAAATGCAGAAAACGTACTTGACAAAAATCAATACACTTTCATGATACAAGCATTCAACAAACTAGGAACAAAAAGGAACATCCTCTATCTGCTACAGGGCATCTATGAAAAACCCACAGCTAGCATCATACCAGTGGGTGAAAGATTAAACACTCTCTCCTAAGATTAGGAACAAGATAAAGTTGTCCATTCTCACAAATTTTTTAAAGCATGTACAAGAGTTTCTAGTCAAGACAATTAGATATGAGAAAGAAATAAAAGGCGACAAGATTGGAAAGGAAGAAGTATCTGTCCATTTTCAGATGCCATGGTCTTGTTTATAGAAATGCTAAACAATCCACTAAAACACCATTAGAACTAAAAATGAATTCAATAATGTGGTAAGATACAATATCAGTATTAAAAAATTAACTATATGTAAAGATTAAACAGTTTAAAACTGGAATTAATAAAGCAATTCCATTTACAATAGCATCCAAAAGAATAAATACTTAGGTTTAAATTTAACAAAATTAAAAAAAAAAGAAATATAAGACTTGACTTGTTGAAAGAAAATAAAGAAGAGCTAAATAAATGAGAAGACATACCACACTCATTTTTTGGAAGACTTAATATTGTTAAGATGGTGACCAGAAGTAGGAGTTGGGGACAAACTTGGCAGTGACATGAAGCCCTCACGTGACCAGGAGCTGCAAAGTGACACAGCCTTCAGTGTAGTAGCCACTCCTGTCTGGGTACCAGCTCTCCACTGCTTCCTCACACCGGGCTAGCTTCAGACCTGAGGCAAGCAGATCAGGTCTGTGGGACGAAGCATGGCAGTGGGGTACTTGTGGCGAAAATCAAAAGGAGAAGGAGACAGCAAGGACAGACCCATAAAAATGACCAGGGAAAAAAATCTCATCACGGTGAATATTCACTAGGAAAAGAAAGAAATGGAGCAGCCCATGCAGAATGGACAGGAAGACTGCCCTTTGGGAGGGGGTGAATGCCACCAGTCAGCAGGAAATCATAGAGGGTGACAGGCTCACAGACTTTCCCCTAATTTCCCATGGGCCATACCCAGTAGGCAGGACGATGATGGGATCAGTGGAAATGGAGATGATATGGAAATTTTCATAGAGGAGTTGAGAGAAATTAGGGGAAAACAGGGAGGTGCAATTGAGGACCTGTCTTCCTGTCCTTATGGGGGAGGTCTCTAATCACCAGGACCATCATGACGAACTTTGCCTTATGCCTTGACTCCTGCCATTTTCCATGAGATTAATACTGTGATTCCCACTGTTGTCCTCTTTATCCTTGCATTTTCTTGTTAATGCCATTACTGGTCCATTTGCTGTGAACTTTATGTAATTTCCATGTGTCAGGTGAGTTCTGTGTTACCAGTTTCTAACTGGAGATTGCCTTGGCACTCAATCTACGTTTCCATCAACAGTAGAGTTTCACCCATTTGCATGGAAAAATGTAAAGTTAATAAAGCAACTAAAAAGCAAAAAAATTAAAAAAATATATATGTATGTATATATATATATATATATATATATATAGTTAAGATGGCAATACCTCCCCAACTTAACCTACAGATTCAATGCAATGCCTAGTAAAATGTCAGCCACCAATTTCTTCAGAAATTGAAGAACTGATCCTAAAATTCATGTAGAAATTTAAGATATCCAGAAAAGTCAAAACAACCTTAAAAACGAAGAACTAAGTTGAAAGACCTACACTTCCCAATTTCAAAACTTACTACAGTGCTACAGTAATCAATACTGTGTGGTGCTGGCATAAGACAGACATACAGATCAATGGAATAGAATTGAGAGTCCAGAAATAAAATCAGTGGTTGATTGATTTTTAACAAGGATGCCAAGTCCATTCAAAGGGGAAAGAAGAATTTCTTCAATTAGTGGCCCTAGGACAACTGAAATCTTCATGACCTAAGATTTGGCAACAGACCCTTAGATATGACACCAGAAGCATGAGCAACAAAAGAGAAAATCGATAAATTGAACACCACCAAAATTAAAAACTTTTGTCCTTTCAAGGATATTAGCAAGAAAGTAAAAAGACAATACACAGAATGGGAGAAAAAAGTTTCAAATCATATCTGATATGAGACTTGTATCTGTAATAAATAAAGAATTCCAGAGCTCAAAAGTTAAAAAAAAAAAATAACCCAATGCAAACATGGCAAGGATGTGAAAAGACATTTCTCCACAGAAGATACATGGCCAACAGGTACATGAAAAGATGCTCAAAATTGTTAGTCATTAGGGAAATGTAAATCAAAACTATTACGAGATACTACTCCACACCCACTAAGAACATATAATAATAATAATAATAATAATAATAATAATAATAAAGACAGACAAGTTGTGTTTGTGACGAGTTGAAGAAAGTGGAAGTCCCATGTGTTGTTAGTGACAATGTAAAATGGTGCAGCCGTTTTGGAAAACAGTTTGGCAGTTTCTCAAAAGGTAAACGTATGATCACCACAATAAACTAGCCATTCCACTTGGAAGTATATACCCAAGAGAAATGAAAACATACATCCACACGAAGATTATACACAAATGTTAATAGCAGCATTACTCACAATAGCTAAAAAGTGAGAAAAACCCAAATGTTTGTCAACTTATGAATGGATACACAAATGTGGTACATCAGACAATATTATATTATTTGGCAATAAGACAGAATGAAGTACTGGTATGTGCTATTAAAAAACATCATGAACTTTGAAAGCATTACACTAAGTGAAAGAAGCCACACACAAAGACCACATATTGCATGATTCCACTTACAGGAAATGTCCAGAATAAGCAAATACATAGGCAAAAGTAGGCCAGTAATTGCTCAAGTCTAGGGCTTGGGAGCAGGAGGGGAATGCAAATTGACTGTAAATAGGTATGGGAATATTTTTATTAAATGAGGACAAAAATTGTCTGAAATTATGTTGTGGTAATGGTTGTACAGGGCTTCACAGGTGGCGCTAATGGTAAAGAACCTCCCTGCCAATGCAGGAGATGTTAAAAGACACGGGTTCGATCCCTGGGTCAGGAAGATCCCCTGAAGGAGGGCATGGCAATGCATCCCAGTATTGTTGACTGGAGAATCCCATGGACAGAGGAGCCTGGCAGGCTACAGTCCATAGGATGGCAAAGAGTCAGACATGGTTAAAGTGACTTACCACTCATGCATGCACGCAATGGTTGCACAGCCCTGTGAATAGAGTAAAAAACAGTGAATTGGACACTTAAATAGGTGAATTATGTGATATGTAACATATCACAATAAAGCTCTTTTTAAAAAAGTGCACAGGTGAAAAAAAAAGCTCTATTCTAGGAAAGTGCTGTCATACTTTAATGTGCATGCAGCTCCCCTGGGGACTTGTTGAAATGCAGATTCTGATTTGTAGGTCTGGGAAAGAGCTTAAGATTCTGTGTTTCTAAAATCTGTCTGTAGCACACCTTGGAGAGCAAGACTCTAAGGTAGCTACACAGTTTTCTCAGGGTTAGACAGCTAGTAAATGGGGAAAACCAGGCTTCAATTTTGTGTGACAACAGAATTCATAACTAGTGGTTAAGTGCAGAGTGGATTACCCAGCTTCTCATCACCTGTTGTAAAAAAAAAAAACAGTCGAGGCTTTATAACCATAACCTCAATGTATCAAGAGTTCATCTCAGTCACTGAAACTCTGAATAAAGTCTTTTCTGAAAAAGATTCATTTATTTTTTTATTTTTTTGGCTGTGGCGTGTCTTTATTGCTTCAGGCGGCTTTCTCTAGCTGCGGTGAGCAGGGACTGCCCTTCACTGCAGTGTGTGGGCTTCTCTTGTTGTGGAGCACTGGCCCTAGGCATGCGGGTTGAGTAGTTGTAGCTCACTGTCTCCAGAGCACAGGCTCAGTAGATGTGCAGCATGGGCTTAGTTGCACTGCAGCATGTGGGATCTTCCCGGAGCAGGAATTAAACCCATGTCCTCTGCATTGGCAGGAGGATTCTTAACCATTGGCCCACCAGGGAAGTCCTGTAATATACTTTTAAAAAATACCTTCTTCTTTTAAAAATACTTTCAGAATAAAGGCAAGCTGAATTAATTGAAGTAGAGGGTCCATCCTAGTAAGGAAAAGGTAGCCTCCCCTGGAATCCCAGGTTCAGATGTGAGAGCCACATTTAAGAGGAACATTAGAAAACCATAGTTTATCCAGAAAAAGCTAATCTGCATAGTGAGGGATTTGAAATCTTGCCAAAAGGAGAAGAGACAAAATGATTGATGAGGTTTATACTCCAGAAGTAAAGATTCAGGCAAGCTATAATATCTTTAAATAAAGTCTACTTTAAAAGAAGAAATTGATGTTTTCTATGTGACATAGAGGGCAGAATAAAGATTAAGAAAGGAATATTATAGGGAAGTCACTCCAATAAATTTAAAAAGTAATAAAACTCTAATAATTAAAATCTTCCTATATCATTCAGAACTCAGAAACTAAACACAAATTGGCTTAAGCCATGTGGAAAGTCTATTTTTCACATAACATAAATTTCTAGAAATAGGTTTCAGGCACTCTATCATTCCATAGTTTTTCTCTATGCTGGCTTCCGTTTTGGACATATTCTCTTTCAAGGGTGGTAAAGTGGTCAACAGAAGCACCAGACTTAGATTCTATCAGTTTGACAACCAAGAGAATGAATGTGGCTCCTTCTCAGGGGCTCCATCAAAACTCTCAGGGCTGACTTTCACTGGACAGCTTGAATCACATGCCCATTTATGAACCAATCGTTACAGTCATAGTGTGAAACAGGATGATTTACCAGGCTTGGATCACTGGCCTGTGACTGATGCTGAGAGCTGGGCTCAGTCCTGCCCAAACCACAAGGACTGAAATTGGAGGAGGGGTGGTTCTCCAAAGGAAAATAGCCTGGGCACTCCCTCCAGAAGAAGGGAGACTAGAAGATTGTCAGGGAAACCAACAGATTTCCACAAACTGCCTGCTTTGATTAAAGAGGCTCCTTTAGGAAGGATGGAGGGAGAGAGCTCCCTACCTCTGGAGACGTCCAAACAGGCTGGATGACCCCCATGAACCCTGCCCAGTAGGGAGCAGTGGATGGGAGTCGTGTCTTAGATGGTCACCTCTCTTCCAAGGACAATGGCTCTCCATTGCATTCATTCTTGCCCTCGGGCACTCACTTCTGCCTCAAAATATCTAACACCTTTTATCATAAAGCAGCTTCTCAATTCATAGCACACAAACTTTTCTAGGCCCTTTTGGAAATAGACTTATTTCCTTTTGTCTTTCCTCCTAAACCAACCTGTGGACATGATGTACACTCATTCTCTGTCATTGGCCTTGGCGTTCTATCTATGCCCTAATCAAAGATGCTCTTTCCAAGGACACATTGGAGTAAAGCTTCAGAAGAGTGTTATCGTGTCTTCTGTAGATAGTACTCTTTGGGAAGTCACTTCTTATTCAAGGTGACTTATTATTTTGTTTTGCAAGAAAATAAGAGCACTCAAGCTAACAAAAGAAAGGTGTGTGTGTGTGTGTGTGTGTGTGTGTGTGTGTGTAGCAGGGCTGACATTGTGAGGATATGGAAGTGCTTGGGGGTGTCTAGGACAGAAATCATTGTCAACCAGCAGGCCTCACAGAAGTTGAAACTCTTCTGAGTTCCCGCTTCAGAATAGCCTGGGACTTGGGCAGCAAGTGTTCACACAGCCTTCCCCAGCTCTCAGCCACATTCACCTGGTTAGCCACTGGTCACATGTTTGAGCTTCATACTCCACCAAGCAACTTGCTTTTCACCGTCTGTTCTGGAGTCCTGGAAGAGGAAAATCACTGGGCCAGCTTTCATTTTGCTTCAGACAATTAGTTCAGTTCAGTCGCTCAGTCGTGTTCAACTCTTTGCGACCCCATGGACGGCAGCACGCCAGGCCTCCCTGTCCATCACCAACTCCCGGTGCTTACTCAAATTCATGTCCATTGAGTCAATGATGCCATCCAACCTTCTCATCCTCTGTCATCCCCTTCTCCTCCTGCCTTCAATCTTTCCCAGCATCAGGGTCTTTTCCAATGAGTCAGCCCTTCGCATCAGGTGGCCAAAGTATTGGAGTTTCAGCTTTAGCATCAGTCCTTCCAGTGAATACTCAGGACTGATTTCCTTTAGGTTGGCTCTCCTTACAGTCCACAGGACTCTCAAGAGTCTTCTCCAACACCACAGTGGTCAGCCCTTAGCTAAATCTCATCGTTTATCCAAATACTCATGGGCGAGGCAGGGCAGGGGGAGTCATAGACACAACAGTCTGCTTTCAGTGAGTCTGCAGATGGCACCTTAGAGACATGGTACTCACCTAACCCATACCTGGAACTTGTCAAGTTTAAGTATCACAGAGAAGACTTGGGTGCCCAGTCTCATCTTCTCCCTGTAGACAAGCAACCAGCTGGAAAGGATGTAAAGCAACCAGACCATCAGGCAACAGAGAATAACCATCTCAATGGTAGAGGCAGAGGAGGCTGGGGGCTCTCCCCTATGACTCTGAAGACAGTGCCAAGAGAGGAGTTCAGATTAAGGAAAAGGAGGGAATTCACTAAAACTCAGGTGTCGTCCTCACCTCTAGCCAATGGCAGAGGGAGGGAGGCTCAAGCCTGTGTGCCCATGCTCTACTCAGGGCTGGGGCTACATGGACAGCAGATGGGACCAAACTTGAGGAATCCCAGCTAAGTATGAAAGGGACTGGCACCTGAGTCCCATGTGCCCCTACGCAGAGACTGACCCCACTCTGAACCTCCATCCCCTTCTCTGGAGGGAGGGGCTCCAGGGGATTCACCTGGGGAGGGGTCAGACCTAGAGGACCAAGGTATCAGGGAGTCCCCCTGTGACTCCGCCTCCTGCTGCTTACTGGGAATAAGGCAGAAAACATCTGATAGGATAAGCATCTGAGGGCTTATCAGCCTAATCTGAAGACACCATTGCCATGAAAATACACAGCCACAGAGCCTGGAGGGAATTCAGAGAGACTGAAGGGCTGCATGGGCTGCAGGCACTGAAAGGAATTGGACAGAGTAATTAATGGAATCTTATAAAACAAATTCAAATTGATCGGTCAGTAAATGAGAGTATTGCCACCCAGACAGAAACCGATTTAAAGGAACATAAATTGAGTCAATAACAAATGTGGAAGGAGACAAGAGTCAGGCGAAAGTATCTAGTGTAGCATTATTGGAATTGATGTTATTTATTATAGAGGATTAATAGTAATAAAAAAAAGCTCCCGTGACAAAGCCTTTGGAAGAACCTACAATATAAAACTTAGGCCTATAAGTAAGATCTGGCTTTAGGAGCTTGACTGGAAATATTAAATAGGGGACAGCAATTTAATTAAATATAAAGATGATGATAAATTGCTGGGATTGTATCTAGTCAGGGGAGGAAAGATCCTGATCAAAGGGAATCAGAGGGTTGGGAACTGCAGAGCATTTTTTTTTTTGTCAAGAGGAAATTTGCAGAGCATCAGTTGTGAGCTTCCTTCCACCCTTCCCCACAGGGCTCCCTGTAAGATATATTCCAGGGCCCCTTTAAGTGGTCAAGCCCCTCCGAGGTTCACCTGTCTCCCATACTATCCAGAGAGAAAAATCCCCCCTTTTCTGGTTGCCCAGCCTTCCTGGCAGGGCATACAAACAACCCTGAATATGGTTGTGGTTTCCATATGGTCCCAATATGGTTCCCACACCAACCCTGAATATGCACACGAGCAGACAATCCCAGAATCACCCCTGTTCTACCATTAACCTGGAGAAGGGGAAACTCCTGGAGCTGAAGAGGTGTGATTCATCACCAATGACTCTGATTAACAAGGGAATTCAGGATAGACAGCTGTGACGCTACTGAATCTCAGAGCAGCTGACCTCTAGCCCTTTCCCAGAATACTGCCCCAGCCCCAGCTGTGCTCACACAAGAGAGGCTGCAGCTGGGCTCAGGCTCGGCGTGGAGAGGGAGGGACCCTGCTGTCCTCACGAGTGCACAGAGAGGAACTGTGAGCTCAGAAGTGTGGGAGGACTCTAACAACAAGAGACGGACAGCCCATCAACAAGTGTGGTCAGGTCTTTTCTGAGCCCTGAAGAGCTGCTGCAGCAGTGACATGACAAGAGGGCCTCCCTAGACTTCCTGCCTCCCCAGCTGGTGTTGGGCATTCTCCTCCTGGGACATCGTCTGCAGAAGCTTCTTCCCAGGCACTTAGCCTGTTGTCTGTGCCGTCATCTCTCCCCACTGTAGTGAGTCGGTTCACTGCAGCTTGCCCAGCAACCAACAGAGTCAGGCAGAGTGCAGTGGATGGAACAATTGCCTGGCAGAGGACCACCTCAGCTGCCTACCCATGGTGGGAGTGGAAAATGTTCGATGCTGATGGCAGGTATCAAGAAATGTCTGGCCGTGACTTTCCCCAGAATCAGTCTGATTTACTCATCCCTCCATGCTGTTGGACCCCAAAGATGTGGCCTCTTTCTGAGCCCTGGGAGCCGACCTGAGATGTGGCCAGGGCTCCTGCTTTTGCTGTGGGGAGAGAAAAGGAGCACTCAAAAGATATTTGGGATTAACATACACTCACTTCTATATGTAAATAGATAACCAACAAGGACCTACTGTATAGCACAGGGAACTCTGCTCAATACTCTGTTAGAATCTAAAGAGAAAAGAATCTGAAAAAGAACAGATACATGTATATGTATAACTGAAACACTCTGCCATATACCTGAAACTAACACATCATTGCAAATAAACCATAATCCAACATAAAATCAAAATTTTAAAGAAGACATCTGTGGATGTAAGATGGGACACAAGTTGCAGCTGAGTAATGGGTACATGAGGGCTCACTATACACCTCTCTACTTTTATATGTGTTTACATTTTTTCCATAATAACATAATTTTTACTAAATTATATTTTTAAAAGACATCAACCTCAAATGATTTTCCCTCATGCTCTTGCTGCCTCCCCACCCCCAGCCTCCTCTATCACACTGTTGCCTGAACTGTAGTCCCCAGACTAGCAGTACTGACATTATCTAGGAACTTCCTAGACATGCAAATCTGCAAGTTCACCCAAACTGACTGAGAAAGAAACCTAGGGTGCAGACTGGCAAACTAAGCTTAACAAGCCATCTGGATGGTTCTGATGCATGCACAGGTTTGAGAATGGCTGGTCTGATGTATTTTATTGATAATCTTCAAAATTATGACTTCTGCAGATTGATGATACTTAAAATTGTTAGAAGATCCCTTCCTACCACCTTTGGGAGAAAGGTGCATTATGCTTAGTCTCTCAGTTGTGACCAACTCTTTCAATCCCATGGACTGTAGCCCACCAGGCACCTCTCTCCATGGAATTCTCCTCTCCTGTGTTACAGGTGGTTTCTTTACCATCTGACATCCTCTGGTCCTGTCCTAATCACTGGGCATCCCTTATTCAGAGGACATAATGGTTCCACACTTAGGTGGTCCTGACAGTCATGGGCACAACTCTGAGCTCTCAATAGGTGTTATTTAATTTGATAATCTCAACAATCTTAGAAGGAATTTACTGTGATCACTTTCATCTCACAAATGAAGAAACAGGGCATGAAGCAGCTCAGCAACTTCACCCAACAAGCAAGTGGCAAAGCTCAGATTCCAGAGCATGAGCCCTAACCACTAGGACCACCACCTTACACTCCTGTCCCTTGTCTGGCTCTGACTGTGTGGCCCAGGACATGTCATTCCCCAGATCAAGCCTGTACCCAGCTTGGACCCTGTGCCTGCCTCCCTGTTTTAATTATATACCCAGACCTGGAAGCTAAGGCTACAGTTTACTCACTCCCAAGGATACTTACCTAGTTAGGAGGCTTCCAGGTGCAAGGAACAAATTAATGATCCTAGACAACAGGTAAAATCTATCACTTCATCTAACAAGAGGCTTCCAGGTCAGGTAGTTGTCTGGTGGGTAATGCAGTGGTTCCATGGTGTAATCAAGGTCCTAAGTTCTTTCATTCTCTCCTCTCAGCCATTCTCAGCATATACCTCTCTTCTCAGAGACCAGCTCCCCTCATGGTCACAAGTTGACAGCTGTGGTTCCTGGCTTCATGATCAGATAAGAAGGACCATTTCTTCCAGGTATCTCCTATTTCAGGGAGGAGTCCTTTTCCAGCAGACCTCCCCTCATGTCTCATCTGCTGAAAATACATGACATGCCCATTCCTAAATTATCCTTAAACCAGTTGCTGGCAAGGGGAAAAGAGAATGACTTGATGAGATCAGCTTAGTTGGATGGATGCCTGAGCTACCTGGTAGAGTTGTGCACACTCCAGTACAACTGCAACTCGACCAAAGGGAAGAGGAAGGAATGGCTGCTCCAAGTCTTTCCCCAGGAGTCCATGCCTGGACCCTGGGGGAGAAGGAACTGTCTTGGTGTGAGGCTCCAGAGAGTGAGACACAAACGCTTAAGTCACTGGGATTTCAGTGTTGTTATCAAAATCTATCCTGACTGATACAGACATAGAATCCCTTCTCATGCTGCACAGACATGAAACTGAAGAGGTTTGCTCCAGAGAGGTTGAGTCAGACTTGCTTTGGATGGGGAGACACCAAGGGATGGTGATGAGTAGGAGTGAAGCTTCATTATGAAATTTCCAGCCCTCTCTCCACCCCTACTTGGCTTCCAGGCTGCTAATGGCTGGGTTATATCCAGGCAGGAAGCTGGAGAATATTCTGGAAACTGGAAAAACTGACTCAAGAGAAAGCTCTCTATAGTTTAAGTTCCCCCAACAAGACATCCAAGTCCCTGCCTGACCTTCCAAAAAAAAGCCCGACCACCAAGACTTATGCATCATCTTAAATGTGTGCAAACATTTAAGGATGCTCAGAATGGCAAGAGTTGAAATCAGGTCAAATAATCCCAAACAAACTGAAGCAGAAAAGATTTACCAACCTGAAAGAAACAGAATTCAAAGAGAAGAAAAAAGTTTTAAATAAATATTTAGAGAGATGAAATACTGCACACAACAATATAAGAAAAAAATGTCAAATTTGAAGAAGGAATAGAGAATGAGTTTTATGAAGTTTATAAAATTACTAGAAATCCTTTGCATTCCTATACACTAATAATGAAAAGTCAGATAGAGAAATTAAGGAAACAATCCCATTCACCACTGCAACAAAAAGAACATAATATCTAGCAATAAACCTACCTAAACAGACAGAAGATGAGCATTCAGAAAACCATAAGACACTGATGAAAGAAACCAAAGAAGACACAGATGGAGAGATATACTATGTTCTTGGATTGTAAGAATCAATACTGTGAAAAGACTGTACCACCCAAAGCAATCAATGGATTCAATGCAATCCCTGTCAAGCTACCAATGGTATTTTTCATAGAACTAGAACAAAAAATTTCACAATCTGTATAGAATCACAAAAGAACCCAAATAGCCTAAGCAACCTTGAGAAAGAAAAACGGAGCTGGAGGACTCAACCTTCCTAATTTCAGACTATACTATAAAGTTACAGTCTACAAGACACTTTGGTACTAGCACAAAAACAGAAATATAGACCAATAGAACAAGATAGAAAGCCCAGAGAAAAACCCATGCACCTATAGGCACCTTATCTTTGACAAAGGAGGCAAGAATATACACTGGAGAAAAGATAGTCTTTTCAATAAGTGGTGCTGGAAAAACTGGATAGCTATGTGTAAAAGAATGAAACTAGGACACTTACTAACACCATACACAAAAATCAATTCAAAATGGATAAAAGACTTAAATTAAGGACAGAAACTATAAAGCTTTTAGAGGAAAACATAGGCAGTACACTCTGACATAAACCACAGCAAGATCCTCTTTGACCCACCTCCTAGAGTAATGGAAATAAAAACAAAAATAAACAAATGGGGCCTAGTTAAACTTAAAAGCTTTTGCACAGCAAAGGAAACAATAAACAAAATTAAAAGACAACCCTCAGAATGGGAGACAATAATTGCAAGAGAAAAAAACTGACAAAGGGTTAATCTCCAAAATATATAAGTAGCTCATACAACTCAATGTCAGAAAAACAAACAGCCTAATCAAAAAATGGGCAGAAGATCTAAACAGATATTTCTCCAAAGACGACATTCTAGATAGACAATAAACACGTGAAAAGATGCTCAACATCACTAATTGTTAGAGACATGCAAATCAAAACTACAATGAGGTATCATGTAAAACATTACCAGCAATCAGGAGTCTCTCTAATACCCACTCCAGTCACTGCCCCTCAAGGGTAACCACTCGACTTCTAACAACATAACTTGTAGTATGTAGTACGTGTTCAGTCGCTCAGTTGCGTCCGACTCTTTGTGACCCCATGGATGGTAGCCTGCCAGGCTCCTCTGCCCAAGGGATTTTCCAGGCAGAAATACTGGAGTGGGGTGCCATTTCCTACTCTAGGGTCTTCCCGACCCAGGGATCCAACATGTGCCTCTTGCGTCTCCTGCATTGACAGGCAGATTCTTTACCATTAGTGCCACCGTATACAGCTGTTATGTCAATAAAGAAGCATTCACACAGAGATTGGTTCAAGATGGTGGAGTAGAAGGACGTGTGATCATCTTCTCCTGTGAGTGTTTGGGGTCTCCTGCAGAGGTGTGGATTACAGCGTCCTGCCACGGAGACAGGGTCACCGGCAGTAGCCTGTTTGTAGATTTTCTGTTGAAGGCCATTCTGACTGGTGTGAGGTGATACCTCTTGCTTAGTATGTATGTTCTTCACATGGATACACTCAGGTTCAGAAAATAATTAAACTTTACAGACTTTGTTCTGAAAAAAAATCTACAAACAATAAATGCTGGAGAGGGTGTGGAGAAAAGGGAACTCTATTGCACTGTTGGTGGAAATGTAAATTGATACAGCCACTATGGAGAACACTATGGAGATTCCTTAGAAAACAAGCAATAAAACTACCATATGATCCAGCAATTCCACTGCTGGGCATATACCCTGAGAAAGCCACAATTCTAAAAGACACATGTACCCTGATGTTCACAGCACTATTTACAATAGCCAGGACATGGAAGCAACCTAGATGTCCATCTACAAATGAATGCATAAACAAGATGTAGTATATACATATATACATGTACATACATGTAGTATGTACATATATACAATGGAATATTACTCAACCATAATAATGAACAAATTTGCATCAGTTCTAGTGAGGTAGATGAATTTAGAGCCTGTTATACAGAGTGAAATAAGTTAGAAAAATAAATACTGTATATTAACACATATATATGAAATCTAGAAAAAGGGTATTGATGAACCTATTTGCAGAGAAGGAATGGAGAGGAAGGTATAGCATCTCCAATTGAAAAATAAATTTAAAAAATTAAAATTTAAAATTCGATTGAAAAAATAGAAGATAATTTGCCAGAAGTTGAAAATATTAGAAAGATGACAGTTAGGTAGAACAGGTAAGGAATAAAATAGTGAATTCAGGAGTTCCAAAGTCCAACAAAGGAGTTGCAGAAAGATCAAACAAGGGAAACAGAGGGGGAGGGAATGATCAAAGAAATGACACAAGAAAATTTCCTAGGACCGAAGAACATGAGTTTCTCCATTGAAAGGGCCTACCGAGTATCTACCACAAAGGAAGGATGAAAAAACCTCACTAGGGCATGTGATCATCAAGTTTCAGAACAAAAATTTCTATCCAGAAACAAAAAAAAAGTCACCTGTAATGGATTAGGGATGAGTGGCATTGGACTTCTAAACAGGAACTTCTAACAGTGCATCAGAAGACAACAGTGCAGCTCCTTCAAAATGATGAAGAAAATTAGGGAAAATGATGTTTAAATGAGAACTCCAGAAATGATCAAATTATTAATCAGGTGCCAATAAAGATATTTCTGAAACTCAACAAACATTCAAGGTCCTGGAATCATGCACCCTTTCTCAGAAAGCCACAGGAGATCATGATTCAGCTAACTAGGAAATAAACTAAGAAAGAGAAAGAAGTGGGACCCAGAACATGGAAGCTGCTGGAACAACAGAAAAGGGAAAGCCTAGGGTGATGGCCACAGGTATCCAGGAGGCCTGGAGAGGAACCAGGAAGGATGAAGAAGCCAGGTCTGATGGCCTCAAGCAAACATGAAGCTGATAGATACCAGCTGGTTTGGGAAAGAGCACTGGGAAATTGATAGAGACATGAAGTTAAAGCAAATAAAAAATGAGGCAATTATCCTACTTCCCAAACCTTCTGGAAAAAAATAAACAATAAGTTGTTAAAGAAAGAAAATGTAATCAGAGAAAAATAGGTTGCTTGTCAACTATTTTTATAGTAATACTCTGGCAAACACTGAACATTTTATTTATTTACTCAAATTTTGTGGCAAAAGCAGATTGGGAGAAGGGAGAAGTAAACAGAGGGGGAGGGAATGATCAAAGAAATGACAGAAGAAAATTTCCTAGGACTGAAAGACATGAGTTTCTCCACTGAAACTCCATTGTGTGTGTGTGTGTGTATGTGTGAAAGGGTTAAATCCTAGTCTTGAAAGAATATGTCAAGAGATAATATTTAAGCTGGAAAATTAAGAAACTGAAGTACAATTGTATATCACTGGGAGATACAGATAAACAGAAGAAACAAGCTAAAGGGCCTCTCAAGAATAGTATCTGGGGAAGGCAGGAGCAAGGCAGGGACCTGACTCTTGTCTACAGCCAGAATAACTGGACTATTTGAATGAGTATTAAACTCTCAGTTCAATCAGTCATGTCCAACTCTTTGTGACCCCATGGATTGCAGCATGCCAGTCTTCCCTGTCCACCACCAACTCCCAGAGGTTACTCAAACTCATGTCCATTGAATTGGACATCCAACCATCTCATCCTTGGTCGTCTTCTTCTCCTGTCTTCAATCTTTCCCAGCATCAAGGTTTTTTCCAAGGAGTCAGTTCTTCACATCAGCTGGCCAAAGTATTGGAGTTTCAGCTTCAGCATCAGTCCTTCCAAAGAATATTCAGGACTGATTTCCTGTAGGATGGATTAGTTGGATCTCCTTGCAGTCCAAGGGACTCTCAAGAGTCTTCTCCAACACCAAAGTTCAAAAGCATCAATTCTTCCACGCTCAGCTTTCTCTAAGTCCAACTCTCACATCCATACATGACTACTGGAAAAACCACAGCTTTGACTAGATGGATCTTCATTGGCAAAGTAATGTCTCTGCTTTTTACTATGCTGTCTAGGTTGGTCATAGCTTTTCTTCCAAGGAGCAAGCCTTTTTTAATTTTACGGCTGCAATCACCATCTGCAGCAGTTTTGGAGCCCAGAAAAATAAAGTCTGTCACTGTTTCCATTGTTTCCCCATCTATTTGCCATGAAGTGATGGAACTGGATGCCATGATCTTAGTTTTCTGGATGTTGAGCTTTAAGCCAACTTTTTCACTCTCCTCTTTCACTTTCATCAAGAGGCTCTTTAGTTCTTCTTCACTTTCTGCCATAAGGGTGGTGTCATCTGCATATCTGAGGTCATTGATATTTCTCCTGGCTATCTTGATTCCAGCTTGTGCTTCATCCAGCCCAGCATTTCACATAATGTACTCTGCATATAAGTTAAATAAGCAGGGTGACAATATATATCCTTGACATACTCCTTTCCCGATTTGGAACCAGTCTGTTGTTCCATGTCCAGTTCTAACTGTTGCTTCTTGATCTGCATACAGATTTCTCAGGAGGCAGGTTCCTTGGAAGAAAAGTTATGATTGACCTAGACAGCATATTAAAAAGCAGAGACGTTACTTTGCCAACAAAGGTCCATCTAGTTAAAGCTATGGTTTTTCCAGTAGTCGTGTATGGATGTGAGAGTTGTACTATAAAATAAGCTGAACACTGAAGGATTGATGCTTTTGAACTGTGGTGTTGGGGAAGACTCTGGAGAGTCCCTTGGACTGCAAGGAGATCCCACCAGTCCATCCTAAAGGAGATCAGTCCTGAGTGTTCATTGGAAGGACTGATGTTGAAGGTGAAACTCCAATACTTTGGCCACCTGATGCAAAGAACTGACTCATTTGAAAAGACCCTGATGCTGGGAATGATTGAAGGCAGGAGAAGAAGACGACAACAGAGGATGAGATGGTTAGATGGCATCACCGACTCAATGGACATGAGTTTGAGTAACCTCTGGGAGTTGGTGATGGACAGGGAGGCCTGCTGTGCTGCACTGTATGGCGTCGCAAAGAGTCAGACACGACTGAGCACCTGTACTGAGCTGAAAGGATCTTGGCAATTTGATCTCTGGTTCCTCTGCCTTTTCTAAATCCAGCTTGAACATCTGGAAGTTCATGGTTCCAATACCGTTGAAGCCTGCCTTGGAGAATTTTGAGCATTACTTTGCTAGCATTCAGAGAAGGCAATGGCACCCCACTCCAGTACTCTTGCCTGGAAAATCCCATGGACGGAGGAGCCTGGTAGGCTGCAATCCATGGGATCACTAAGAGTCGGACACGACTGAGCGACTTTATTTTCATTTTCACTTTCATGCATTGGAGAAGGAAATGGCAACCCACTCCAGTATTCTTGCCTGGAGAATCCCAGGGACGGGGGAGGCTGGTGGGCTGCTGTCTGTGGGGTTGCACAGAGTTGGACACGACTGAAGCGACTTAGCAGCAGCAACAGCATGTGAGATGAGTGAAATTGTGTGGTAGTTTGAACATTCTTTGACATTGCCTTTCTTTGGGACTGGAATGAAAACTGACTTTTTCCAGTCCTGTGGCCACTGCTGAGTTTTCCAAATTTGCTGGCATATTGAGTTCAGCACTTTCACAGCATTATCTTTTAGAACTTGAAATAGCTCAACTGGAATTCCATAACCTCATAGGGGCTTCCCTCATAGCTCAGTGGTAAAGAATCTGCTTGCAATGTGGGAGACCCTGGTTTGATTCCTGAGTCGGGAAGTTCCACTGGAGAGGGGATAGGCTACCCACTCCAGTATTCTTGGGCTTCTCTTGTGGCTCAGCTGGTAAAGAATCTGCCTGCAATGCAGAAGACCTGAGTTCGATCCCTGGGTTGAGAAGATCCCCTAGACAAAGGAAAGGCTACCCACTCCAGTATTTTGGCCAGGAGAATTCTGCTCCTGCTATCTTTGTAAACATGTCTTTTGAAGATGTAAATTGTCAGTTGCTCCAAGAGAAGCCCCCATAGCCTGGCCTTCTTGTGGTGACCCTGCTGGTGACTCTGAAGAATTCCAGGCCAAGAGCGGATGTGTCCTCATTGGAAACAGTGTGGCCTCAGCTCAGTTGCTGCAGAGCTCTTCATTTTTAACAAACAACATGACTGAAGCTTTGAAAAGCTTCCAGGGAGAAACCAACTAGCCAATTTTGAGATTGCCCTCAAACCTCCAGCAGGAGCTTTCCATGTCCCTGGGCCCATTGGGCTGGGTTTCAGTGTTGTGAGGTCAATCCTGGGGCTTCAAACAGCCCAGGAGCCTTCCAACTGACACTGGATGGCATGATTGCCACCATCATACCAGCCCCAGACCCCTTTACCCTACCCACCACAAACGAATTTCAGCATCATACCTACTTATCCCAACCATTCGTCTCATTCTGAATCATCGTGCAACCAGGGTAGCAGAGTGGAATAAAAATGAATTTAGACAGAAAAGATCCCATGTTCAAATTCACACCCAAAGCCAACTAGTTGTATCTAGTATCTATTTGCCTGCCATCAATTGGTCACCAATCATAGTTCAATAATGCTGGGTGCGTTTGTGCTCGGTCGCTTTAGTCATGTCCAACTCTTTGAAACGCTATGGACTGTAGCCTGCCAGGCTCCTCTGTCCATGGGATTCTCCAGGCAAGAATACTGGAGTGACTTGTCATGCTCTCCTCCAGGGGATCTTCCTGACCCAGGGATCAAACAAGTGTCTCCTATGTCTCTTGCATTGCAGGCAGATTCTTAATCATTGAGCTACTGGGGAAGCTCAACAATGTTGAGTACAGCATGCTAAATACCTAAACTTTCTTTTTTTAAAGGTTTTTTTATGTCTTTATTTTTAAAGTCTTTATTGAATTTGTGGCAATATGGCTTCTGTTTTATGTGGGTTTTTTTTGCTGGGAGGCATGTAGGATCTTAGCTCCCCAACCAGGGATTGAACCCGTACCCCCATGCACTAGAAGGTGAACTCCCAACCCACTGGATGACCGGGGAAGTCCCTACTTAAAGTTTCTTAATCAGGGAGTCTAAAGGACTCTACCGGGGCCACATAGGTAGTAACTAACTGACAGTCCAGCTCTGTGGGCTCCCAAGTCTGAATTCTTTCCATTTTTCCAGACTGTCTTTATAAGTGAGGCAGTTCACATTTTATTTTCAGGAGGGATGTGAAGTCACACTGGGAGAGTATTAATATTTACAAGCAAGTCCAACACTACACAAGTGTTTATTCATTAACTCGAGAATTGTGTATGCCAGGTATGATGCTAGGTGAAGTCTCTGTCCTCAGTTAAAAGACACTTACTCCTTGGAAGGAAAGTTATGACCAACCTAGACAGCATATTAAAAAGCAGAGATATTACTTTGTCAACAAAGGTCCGTCTAGTCAAGGCTATGGTTTTTCCAGTGGTCATGTATGGATGTGAGAGTTGGACTGTGAAGAAAGCTGAGTGCCGAAGAATTGATGCTTTTGAACTGTGGTGTTGAAGACTCTTGAGAGTCCCTTGGACTGCAAAGAGATCCAACCAGTCCATCCTAAAGGAAATCAGTCCTGAATATTCATTGGAAGGACTGATGCTGAAGCTGAAACTCCAATACTTTGGCTACCTGATGCAAAGAGCTGACTCATTGGAAAAGACCCTGATGCTGGGAAGGATTGGGGGCAGGAGGAGAAGGGGATGACAGAGGATGAGATGGTTGGATGGCATCACTGACTCAATGGACATGAGTTTGGGTGGACTCCGGGAGTTGGTGATGGACAGGGAGGCCTGGCGTGCTGCAGTTCGTGGGGTCACAGAGAGTCGGACACAACTGAGTGACTGAACTGAATTGAGGAGGGGAGGAAAACACCAGAATAAACAGCCATAGCTCTATGGTGAGAGCCTCCTACCCCTCCTCCCCACTCATTTCTGGATGCCTGTCTCTCAGATACCTATCACAAGCCTGTCTGATGTGTCCCCTGAATGACCATTTAGTAGCAGTCATTGTCCTTCTCTCCAGCCCTTTTGTTCCTAGGGCTATTTTTCTGCTGAGGCTTTGACTGTCACCAAGCACCCCAGTGCCCACGACAGAGCCACCCTCACCATATACCACCTTCAACACCACAGCGAGAGGCTCTGGAGCCCTGAGCTGCCGAACTGGGGACCTGGCTGCAGGAGCCAGAAGGTTGAGGTGTGAGAGGATGCTTCCCTTCCCCTCCCTCCCTTCCCTTGAGAAACTCCACCACCCGGTGCCAAAGCAAGGCTGCTCCTGTACCCAGAGTTCTTTCGAAGTCACCACTGAAAAATCTTTCATCTGCACCCTGGGTCTTACACGTGTCTTGGGGACACTGAGCCAGGGACAGACCCAAGTGACAATTCCTCTACAGGCAGAGGGTTTGTTCCTGAGGCTAACTGCTGCCTGACTCCCTCTTCCCAGAAAGCCTCAATTCTTCATGAATATAGTTTACTCCCACCTCAGTTGCTCTTCCAGACACACACTGACATGGCTGAGGGTCTGTGATCGGCCCCTCCCCAGCACACACGTGCACACACACAGGTAGCTGTCCCCAAGTCCACCTTGAATCATCTTCCTGCGTGCTCTTTTGTAATCAAGGTCCAACGCTCTTAAACATTGTCATTTTGGCACAGAGACAGCAGGAGGGAATGTGTCCTCCCACATTTCAGGGCAACGTCCTGAAATTTCAAAGGATACATATGTTCAGCAATTGATAGCTGTGTAGTAGAGAATAGAATCTGGTCATCTGGGAATAAGATGTACAAATGAGAGATATTTGCCAGAACTTTGTGCTGCCATGGGGCAAAAGGCACAAAGTTGTCAACCATCCAGACACTGCAGAACAGGGAGAAGAGGAGGGCTGTCCTAAGCTTGGAGGGGGCCTCACTCACACAGCTCTCCTAAACCACATTCACACTGAGCCTCAGAGTCCCCAGACTGCTTGATCATTCCCTCAGTGACCCATCAACATAATGAAAACCTCCCCTTCTGTGGCCTATTTCCTTGGAACTCTAGCCTCTGCAGGCCAAATTTTGTTGCTATTGGAAATCCCTGGCCAATCAGACAAGTTAATCTCTGATAAAAGATTAATGCAAGGATGGCAAATGGATTCCATTTCTGCTGCCAACTGTGATTGATGGTAGTGCTACCTAGAAGGCTCATTTGAGAGGAACCATGGCCAGAGTTTAGCTCAGCAAGCAAGAGTGCAGGCATCAATTCTGGATGGCTGCCCTGAGCCCTCTAAGGACAAGGGTGTTATAGGAGCTGTTTGTCTGCCATCCAAGGATTAGCGACCATCCTTGGTGAAACTATCTCTCCCTCTGTTGGTACGTATATTAATTCTGGCATGCTCCTTGGGGAAAGAAAGGCTTATTCCAGATACTTAAGCCTATGAGGAGGTCTATGGAATAGGATGATCCCTACCAGCCCTCATGTGGCAGCCCTTTTCATGTGCCAGGAGGACCTGACCTTGCCAGCAGCATCTCTGAGGACTCTCGGCACTGCTCCAGCCCAGAGTGAGAGAGGGCTGAACAGCCATCTATTCCAGTTACTCTCTCTGAGTATCATTAACCTGTACCCTCCAGGGCAGTTTCAACCACCGTGTGTGACTATCTCGAGCTGCTCATTGGTGGTCAGACCTAGGTACAGATGAGTAGCCACCTGCTGTAGCGACTCAGGTCCCTAGGAAGTGGGTCAGAGTCCTGTCAGGCCCTTCCAAGGTGAAGAGAAAGTGGATCAATTTGGTAAATAAACCCTGGGCACATTAAGAACCTGCTCATTTAGGCCTCACAGTAGATCCAAAAGGAATAGGGGAATCCCAGCCTCTGAGAGGTTATTTTTGTTCAAATTTGTTTGTTTTTCTAGGGCTTCACAAGCACTGGCTAAAGTCTTGAATATAAAGGGGCCAAAAAAGTTAGGCAGACCCCAGAGTAGTTGTGTGGCAGCTGTGATTCTTACAGACTAGATATGAGATCTAGGATGTTAGAGGAGAATCAAGCTGATTCTTCTCTGCTTCTTGTGTCTGGCAGACCCTGGGCCGCCTCCCTCCAAAGAGTTCAGAAGCTCCAGCCAGGCCTCACATCCCCAGTGAGCCACAGTCCTGCAATTCTGGGATTCATACTCTATTTACAGAGGTTTCCAGCTGACAAACAAGTCCCAGCTTGTCCAGCTAGTCCAAATAAAGCACAAAGGGGCTATGATGGCAGATTGGCTCATCAGAGTTGCACTAGGAACAGACTCCTGAAAATAGCAGACCTGAGCTAGTCCTGGCTCCAAAGGAGGGACATTTCTGGTAAAAATGTCTGCCTATGGGCAGAGCTTGGGTTGGAAGAACTTGTAATCACAAAGATCTATGGATTCAACGTGATCACACTTCTTAGTTGGGCTTTCATCATTTTCTCTCTCTCTCTCTCCTTGTTTTTCTTTTTAATGCCATTCTTTCTTTCTATCTGTCTTCTTCTTTTTCTCTTTCCATTTTCATTCTCCTCTCATTCTACAAGTGTAGAAGTCTACCGAATATCAGGTATGGCCCCGGGTGCTAGGGTCACAGACATGAACAAAGCCCAATCCCTCTTCCAGGAATTCATAGGCTAGAAAGGAAGATTATAAAGCTATCCACACAGAAGTACAAGGCAGCATGGAAGCACAGGAGAAAGAGCACTCAAACCTACATAGAATTTAGCATCAAAGTTGGAATTTGCCAGATTAATTGATGTTTATTAAGTTGGTAGTCAGGTAAGAACATTTCAGACAAAGACACTCCAAGAGGCAAAAGCAGCCAGGCCTGAAAAAATATGCAGTGTTTGGGAAAGTGCAGGCAGCAAGGTATTACCCAAGTCAGTGAATAGCAATGCTAAATAAGATGCAACAACCTTCCATGGTCTTCTCCACTGGCTCCAACAACTGCATAAGGTCTAATCCACATAATAATTATTCCAGGTCATTCAGACTGTTCTGATCAAACTCTAACTGATACACCAGAGGTCAGCAAACTTTAATGTAAACTTTTCATTATAGGGAACTGGAATGCAAAAGTAGAAAGTCAAGAAATACCTGGAGTAACAGGCAAATTTGGCCTTGGAGTACAGAATGAAGCAGGGCAAAGGCTAATAGAGTTTTGCCAAGAAAATACACTGGTCATAGAAAACACCCTCTTCCAACAACACAAGAGAAGACTCTACACATGGACATCACCAGATGTCCAATACAAAATCAGATTGGATACATTCTTTGCAACCAAAGATGGGCCTTAGGAAGCATCACTATGAACAAAACTGGTGGAGGTGATGGAATTCCAATTGAGCTATTTCAAATCCTAAAAGATGATGCTGTGAAAGTGCTGTACTCTATATGCCAGCAAATTTGGAAAACTCAGCAGTGGCCACAGGACTGGAAAAGGTCTGTTTTCATTCCAATCCCGAAGAAAGGCAATGCCAAAGAATGCTCAAATTACCACAAAATTGTACTCATCTCACATGCTAGTAAAGAAATGTTCAAAATTCTCCAAGCCAGGCTTCAACAGTACGTGAATCATGAACTTCCAGATATTCAAGCTGGATTTAGAAAAGGCAGAGGAACCAAAGATCAGATTGCCAACATCCGTTGGATCATTGAAAAAGCAAGAGAGTTCCAGAAAAATATATATTTCTGCTTTGCTGAATATGCCAAAGCCTTTGACTGTGTGGATCACAACAAACTCTGGAAAATTCTTCAAGAGAAAGGAATATCAGGCCACCTGACCTGCCTCCTGAGAAATCTGTGTTTAGGTAAGGAAGCAACAGTTAGAACTGGACATGGAACAACAGACTGGTTCCAAATCAGGAAAGGAGTATGTCAGGGATATATATTGTCACCCTGCTTATTTAACTTATATGCAGAGTACATCATGAGATGGGCTGGATGAAGCACAAGCTGGAATCAAGATTGCCGGGAGAAATATCAATAACCTCAGATGTGCAGATGACACCACCCTTATGGCAGAAATGAAGAACTAAAGAGCTTCTTGATGAAGGTGAAAGAGGAGAGTGAAAAAGTTGGTTTAAAACTCAACATTCAGGAAACTAAAATCATGGCATCTGGTCCCATCACTTCATGGCAAATAGATGAAGAAACAGTTGCAACAGTGAGAGACTTTATTTTTCTGGGCTCCAAAACTGCTGCAGATGGTGATTGCGGCCATGAAATTAAAAGACGCTTGCTCCTTGGAAGAAAAGCTATGACCAACCTACACAGCATAGTAGAAAGCAGAGACATTACTTTGCCAACAAAGGTCCATCTAGTCAAAGATACGGTTTTTCCAGTAGTCATGTATGGATGTGAGAGTTGGACTATAAAGAAAGCTGAGTGCCGAAGAATCAATGCTTTTGAACTTTGGTGTTGGAGAAGACTCTGGAGAGTCCCTTGGACTGCAAGGAGATCCAACCAGTCCATCCTAAAGGAAATCAGCCCTGAATATCCATTGGAAGGACTGATACTGAAGCTGAAACTCCAATACTTTGGCCACCTGATGAGAAGAACTGATTTACTTGAAAAGACCTTGATGCTGGGAATGATTGAAGGCGGGAAGAGAAGGGGATGACAGAGGATGAGATGGTTGGATGGCATCATTGACTCAATGGACATGAGTTTGAGTAAACTCCGGGAGTTGGTGATGGACAGGGAAGCCTGGCATGCTGTAATCCATGGGGTTGCAAAGAGTCAGACATGACTGAGGGACTGAACTAACTTTATTTAATATTTATTATAAATAACTACATATTTTAGTCTTATATTAAATATTTATATGCTTGCCTTGAAAGCCAAGAGACAAACTGAGAATATTATAAAGGTACATGAATAACAAAGGAGAAAATAGGTTTTCATAATTTCTTTTGCCACATTCAAAGTGTAATAATAATAAATATGACTTTTTTGGTAATACAAGCCTACTTTTGGGAAAAACAGAGTATTTTTGGACAAGATATTGTTGCTGTTATTGTTGTTCAGTTGCTACATCATGTTCAACTCTCTGCAACCCAGGAACTGCAGCATACCAGGCTCCTCTGTCCTACATTATCTCCTGGAGTTTGGACAAGATAACATTTCACTTAACAGCAATTCATCTTCAGATAGATTTCAAAATTTCGTTTATAAAAACCATTATTACCTTGTGACTCATACAAAAACAAACAATAGGCAAGACTTGGCCTTGTATCTGTGGTTTGGTAGTCCTGTGATACATACTCCAAATGGGAAGAACTTTCAGAGCTAAGGAGATAGACTGCAAGCTCTTAATCAAACCTTCGGAAAGATTTCACCCAGGGAATGAAACCGGTTTAATAATAACAGTTTTAAGTCTTATTAAAACTGCAACCCATCTCTAACCCAGCTCAATCTTTGGTTGGCTTGCAATGATAGTTTACCTAACAGAAAAGAAGGAATCCTTGATAGCTGAAGATATCACCCAAAGCCTCTGAATTCTGTTACACAATGACCAACATGTAATAAAGAGTTACTAGATATGCAAAAAGACAAGAAAACATGATTGATAAGAAAAATGAATAATAGAGCTGTTAGAAGACTTTAAAATAGATGTGTCTCATGTACCACAATGTTCATTGCAGCACTATTTACAAGAGAAAAAGACATGGAAGCAATCTAGATGTTCATTTATGGAACATTGGATAAAGAAACTATGGTACATATATACAGTGGAATATTCAGTTCAGTTTAGTTTAGTTCACTCAATCGTGTCTGACTCTTTGTGACCCCATGGACTGCAGTACACCAGGCTTCCCTGTCCATCACCAACTCCCAGAGCTACTCAAACTCATGTTCATTGAGTAGGTGGTACCATCCAATCATCTCATCCTCTGTCACCCCTTCTCCTCTAGCCTTCAATCTTTCCCAGCATCAGGGTCTTTTCCAGTGAGTCAGGTCTTTGCATCAGGTGGCCAAAGTATTGGAGGTTCAGCTTCAACATCAGTGCTTCCAATGAATATTCAGGACTGATTTCCTTTAGGATGGACTGGTTGGATCTCCTTGCAGTCCAAGGGACTCTCCAGAGTCTTCTCCAACACCACATTTCAAAAGCATCAATCCTTCAGTGTTCAGCTTTCTTTATAGTACAACTCTCACATCCATACGTAACTATTGGAAAAACCATAGCTTTGACTAAATGGCAAAGTAATGCCTTTGTTGGCAAAGTAATGTCTCTGCTTTTTACTATGCTGTCTAGGTTGGTCATAGTTTTTCTTCCAAGGAGCAAGTGTCTTTAAGTGTCTTAATTTCATGGCTGCAGTCACCATCTACAGTGATTTTGGAACCCCCCAAAATAAAAGACTCTCACTGTTTCCATTGTTTCCCCATCTATTTGCCATGAAGTGATGGGACTGGATGCCATGATCTCAGTTTTCTGAATGTTGAGTCTTAAGCCAAGACTCTCCTCATTCACTTTCCTCAAGAGGCTCTTTAGTTCTTCTTTACTTTCTGCCATAAGAGTGGTGTCATCTGCATATCTGAGGTTATTGATATTTCTCCCAGCAATCTTGATTCCAGCTTGTGCTTCATCCAGCCCAGCATTTCACATAATGTACTCTGCATATAAGTTAAATAAGCAGGGTGACAATATACAGCCTTGACGTACTCCTTTCCTGATTTGGAACCAGTCTGTTGTTCCATGTCCAGTTCTAACTGTTGCTTCTTGACCTGCATACAGATTTCTCAGGAGGCAGGTAAGGTGTTCTGGTATTCCCATCTCTTGAAGAATTTTCCACAGTTTGTTGTGATCCACACAGTCAGAAGTTGATGTTTTTCTGGAACTCTCTTGCTTTTTCGATGATCCAACGGATGTTGGCAATTTGATCTCTGGTTCCTCTGCCTTTTCTACTGGACTATTATTCGATCATAAAAAAGAACAAATTCACATCAGTTCTATTGAGGTGGATCAATCTAGAGGCTGTTAAATTAGAAAGGGAAAAACAAATATGGTATATTAATGCGTATTTATGGAATCTAGAAAAATGATCTTGATGAACCTGTTTGCAGAGAAGGAATGGAAATGTAGATATAGAGAACGAACTTGTGGACACAATGAGGGAAGGAGAGAGTGGGATGAGTGGAGAAAGTAGTATCAACACATAAACACTGTTGTGTGTAAAATAGATAGTTGGTGCAAAGTTGCTATATAACACAGGGAGCCCAGCTTGGCACTCTGTTATGACCTACAGGGATGGGATGGGGGAGCGGAAGGAGGTGCAAGAGAGTGCAGATATATATATAATTACAACTGACTCAAGTTGTTGTACAGCAGAGACCAACACAATATTGTAAAGCAATTTTCTAATTAAAAATTTTTAAAAAATAGTTAATATGTTAAAAAGATCTTCACGACCCAGATAATCACGATGGTGTGATCACTCACCTAGAGCCAGACATCCTGGAATGTGAAGCCCAGTGGGCCTTGGAAAGCATCACTACGGACAAAGCTAGTGGAGGTGATGGAATTCCAATTGAGCTATTTCAAATCCTAAAAGATGATGCTGTGAAAGTGCTGCACTCAATATGCCAGCAAATCTGGAAAACTCAGCAGTGGCCACAGGACTGGTAAACGTCAGTTTTCATTCCAATACCAAAGAAAAGTAATGCCAAAGAATGCTCGAACTATCGCACAATTGCACTCATCTCACACGCTAGTCAAGTAATGCTCAAAATTCTCCAAGCCAGGGTTCAGCAATACGTGAACCGTGAACTTTCAGATGTTCAACCTGGTTTTAGAAAAGGCAGAGGAACCAGAGATCAAATTGCCAACATCCTCTGGATCATCGAAAAAGCAAGAGCATTCCAGAAAAAGATCTATTTCTGCTTTATTGACTATGCCAAAGCCTTTGACTGTGTGGATCACAATAAGCCGTGGAAAATTCTTAAAGAGACAGGAATACCAGACCATCTGACCTGTCTCTTGAGAAACCTGTATGCAGGTCAGGAAGCAACAGTTAGAACTGGACATGAAAAAACAGACTTGTTCCAAATAAGAAAAGGAGTACGTCAAGGCTGTATATTGTCACCCTGCTTATTTAACTTATATGCAGAGTGCATCATGAGAAACGCTGGGCTGGAAGAAACACAAGCTGAAATCAAGATTGCCGGGAGAAATATCAGTAACCTCAGATATGCAGATGACACCACCTTTATGGCAGAAAGTGAAGAAGAACTAAAGAGCCTTTTGATGAAAGTGAAAGAGGAGAGTGGAAAAAAGTTGGCTTAAAGCTCAACATTCAGAAAACTAAGATCATGGCATCTGGTCCCATCACTTCATGGCAAATAGATGGGGAAACAGTGGAAACAGTGTCAGACTTTATTTTGGGGGGCTCCAAAATCACTGCAGATGGTGATTGCAGCCATGAAATTAAAAGACGCTTACCCCTTGGAAGGAAGGTTATGACCAACCTAGATAGCATATTTAAAAGCAGAGACATTACTTTGCCAACAAAGGTCCATCTAGTCAAGGCTATGGTTTTTCCAGTAGTCATGTATGGATGTGAGAGTTGGACGGTGAAGAAAGCTGAGCACCAAAGAATTGATGCTTTTGAACTGTGGTGTTGAGGAAGACTCTTGAGAGTCCCTTGGACTGCAAGGAGATCCAACCAGTCCATCCTAAAGGAGTTCAGGCCTGAGTATTCATTGGAAGGACTGATGTTGAAGCTGAAACTCCAATACTTTGGCCACCTCATGCGAAGAGTTGACTCATTGGAAAAGACCCTAGTGCTGGGAAGGATTGGGGGCAGGAGGAGAAGGGGACGACAGAGGATGAGATGGCTGGATGTCATCACTGACTTGATGCACATGGGTTTGTGTAGACTCTGGGAGTTGGTGATGGACAATGAAGCCTGGCATGCTGCGATTCATGGGGTCGCAAAGAGTCAGACACGACTGAGCGACTGAACTGAACTGAACTGAATATGTTAAAGAAAAGTGGACACAGCTGAAGAAAGGATTAGTGAACCCAAAGGCAAGTCACTAGAAAGTATCCAAAATAAAGCACAGAAAGATTTATCTGAGAAAAAGATCATTGGGGCTGCAGAGTACAGGATGCTGGAAACAAAAAAATTAAAAGCAAAATACCTTGAGGGGAAGAGTAGAGATTTCCTCTTTTAAGTCATCTAAAAACCATCAGGGTGAGGCACACATGGCACCCAAAGCACTCCCTTCAGGAAAAAGGGATGTTTTTCACATTTCTCTCCCCTCTATGAATTTTACCTGAACTTAAGTAAAATCAGAGGAATTCAACATCACAGGGTCAAACCAAGTCTCTTCATTTACCTTCAGTAATGGTATTTATATTTTGACTGAGACTGGAGGAAAAGAGAAGGAAGAAAATCTTAAGAGTTCCCAGATTCCTGACTCTTCCTTGGGCAGGGGAGGGAAAGACTTCAGGCTCCAATCCAGACTGCCAGCTCGCTCCTTTCTGACTGGTTCCCAGAAGGTGAGCAGAGATTCTGCAACCATCAACAACCCTCCTGGAAAACCAGAAGTTTCTAGCTGATCAGAAATTATGACATGCAACCCATCCAGACCTTGGCAGAAAACCAGTTTACATGAAAACCAAAAAGTGAGCTTGGAGTAAAAGTGGGGGAGTGGGCAGGGAAATTCCCCTTCAGGGGGAAAGCTCTCTGTGATGCTCATTCATTCAGTCACAAGAAACCTCTACTGTGTGCCAAGTACAAGTCTAGGCCTGGGAACACTGTGTAAACAAGACAGGCAAGGCTACTGTACACAGAACTATAAACTCCTAGTATATCAAAGGCAGTTTAATGAGTGGAAATTAAAAGCAGGAAATTAAAACAAGATGATGTAATATGAAGTGGTAATTTGGGTGGTCAAGGAAGGCTTCTCTGAGTTGGTGACTAAGATATCTTTAAACTAAGATATGAATGATAAGAAGGAGCCAACCCTGTGGAAAGCGGGGTTAAGAGTATATCAGCCAGAGGGGATAGCTCAGGCAAATATCCGAAAGGCCTGTACAGCTAGAGGGCAGTGGGTGCTAGGGAGCAGGATGAACAGTAGGGCGGTGAAGGCGGGAGGAAGCCAGTTATGTAAGTCCTTAATCATTCTGACGCAGAGCTTTATTTTATGTGCAATGAAAAGTCACTGGGGATTTAAACTGCATAGAAGAGCCCTCTGTGTGTTTCCTGCTATGCTTGGGCTTGGTTTCGTGGCTCCAGTTCACTGGCCACTCATGAGTCTTATCCCCTAAATTCTCTACTCCTCAGCCTTTGAAAAAGGCTCAGGACAAAACTCCTGGAGTCATTCTTGACGCTTCTGTTTCATTCACACTCTACTTGAAACCTGAAGAAAATTCTACAGGTTTTAGCTTTGCTGTATGTCCAGCACCCTTTACCACCTCTCTGCCTTCACCTCATCTAAGTCTTATCATCTGACAGCTTGGTGGTTGAAACTGTTAGTTTCTCCTCTTGCCCCTGCAATCTATTTGCTACACAGAGTGAGCCTCTTAAACATCCAACCACATCAGATCACATCTCTGCTCTGAGCCTCCATCTTCCTCAGGGTAAAATCCAAAGTTCTTGCAAGTACTTGTAAGTTCTCTACAGCATCTGCCCCTCAGCATGTTTCTGCCCTCACCACCTCCCACTGCCCCTGACTCCCTTCCTCCTTGGGACAGTGGCATCTTGACCACCAGCACACTTACTCCCTCTCCTCCAGGGGGTCCCTGCTCCAAGTCCCACCTCCTCGGGAAGCCCTGCCTGCCTTCACCATTGAGTAAAGACACCTGCCCCCACCCCTGGCCCACTGGATCCTCTTTTCCCAGCTTTACTTTGCATTTTTGTCAGTCTCATCGCTTTCTAAAACATTCCATAATTTACGTTTATTATGGTAACTGTTTACCATCTGACCTCTCCTCCACATGGATGAATTTCCTGAGGGCAAGCATCATGTCTGTGTTTTTCTCTTTATGCCAAACTCCTAAAGAAGTGTCTAGCATGTAGTCAGTGCTCAACATTTTGATTAAATATTGTTGGATTGTTGTATTGATCATTTTTAAAATTTTATACTAGGCCCTCGATTAGCGCAGATCATGACAATTTTTATATCCATATTATTTCACTCCATCATCCAAGAAGGAAATGTGCTGTGTGCTCAGTCACTTCAGTGGTGTCCAACTCTTTGTGGCCCTATGGACTATAGCCTGCCAGACTCCTCTGCCCACAGGATTCTCCAGGCAAGAATACCGGAGTGGGTTGTCATGCCCTCCTCCAGAGGGTCTTCTTGATTCAGGGATCGAACCTGAGTCTTTTGTGTCTCCTGCATGCAGGCAGATTCTCTATCCACTGAGCTACCTGGAAGTTTTATTAAAAGAACAAAATTGAGCACTGGAAGTTGAGCACAAATGTGCTACTTTGGCTTCAGTTGAACATGGCAGATTGAACACATGTATCCTCCTCAAACCCCAACAAAATAATAAAAAAGATGTAAAAGCAGAATTAACCAATAAAGATAAAAGAAACAAGAGGGAGATAACTCCAGACAAGACGTACCAGCAGAGTGTAATGTGCAAAGCCGATGGACAATGGCAACCACATTGCCAGGCCAGCTGAGGGTAAAGGATGCTGGTCCTAAGGGAGAGAGCCAGGAGGCAAGCTGGTTCCTGCTGCATCGTCCAGAACCGCTAGAAGAGAGGCTGCCCTGAAGGCTTGAGGGCAGGTGGGTTGGATACAGAAGAGTGGGTTGAAGATCAGTGTAAGAGACAGTGAGACTCCCACACCCCTTCCCTCTACGTGAGCTGCAACTGCATATGCACTGCTGATTTAATCCAACTTGTGTTAGAACGAAATTGGAAAGATGTTATCAGGAAGTGTTTGTGTGGTGGGAGTGGGACAGGGGGTGAGAGAGAGAAGTCTTGGTCCGTGTTTGGAATTCAATAGCAAATAAGTAAAAGCTAAAACTCAAAAGCCAGCAGCCTAAGGATGGTGGAAACTGCCAAAAGAGTTGAAAGTGGTCACCTCTGGAAAGTGTGAATTGTGACTGAGGAGGGACAGGAGCCCGCTGTTTCTCATTATAAGCTTTCTAGGAGGATTTGTCTTTTTAAACTATGTCTCTGTGTTACTTTCATAAAAAATAAAAATTGACTTTCTGGCTGCTGTGTGAAGAATAGATTGGAGGATGGCAAGAATGGAAGCAGGGAAACCCATTAAGTGGTCCAGGGGAGAGATGATGACGCCTGGGGCCAGTGTGGCAGGAATAGAAGAGGAGAGAACGGGACATGTTGGCATGACATGAAACAAAGTTTCAGAGACAGTCCACAGGACTTTGCAAAGGATCGACATAGGCAAGGAAAAAATGAGGGTAACGGAATGCAATTTCCAGGCACGTGGCTGGAGGGACTGGTGCAGGCAGGGTGGAAAACAGCGTGCTTTCTGTCCTCTAACTTGCCTCAAGTCAGCCCCTTACCAGACTTCCTGGGACATCAGGTTGCCCACACTCCTCCCCGCCTGTGTTGCTGCCTCACTGTCCGTTCTGCTCCCTCCCACTCCCCAGTCACCCCTGCAGCCCGCAGCTTCCCTTTTCCCAGGACCTCACAAGCTAGGCAGTGACGCTGGTCATGGCCCTAGCTGCCCTCTAAGGACTGGGCTTGGGCCATTCTTTTTTAACCATCTGACATCGCAACAAAATCTAAGTTCTGCTGCAAGTCTGAGGTTGGGATGGTGGTAGCAGTGGCCAGAGTAGGATTCCCATCCTTGCTGGATCTCTGCACTATTCCTTGGAATCACCCCTTAGATTTGCTATGTGTTGCTGGTCACTCAGTGAGGCCAACTCTTTGTGACCTCATGGATTACAGCCCACCAGGCTCCTCTGTCCATGGAATTCTCCAGGCAAGAATACTGGAGTGGGTTGCCATTCCCTTTTCCAGGGGATCTCCCAACTTAGGGATCGAACCCGGGTCCCCTGCATTGAAGGCAGATTTTTTACCATCTGAGCCACCAGGGAAGCCCCAATAGGTCCTTTCATTTAGGTTTGCTAGCACTTCAGAATTTACTTAGTGCTTTGTAACTCATGCATTATTTCATCTGGTCTCAGAACCATCCTCTAACCAGTCTGGGGTCTTGTTATATGCCCTTTATAGATGGGGAAACAGATTCCCAGAGTTGTGGTACTTGCCTGGTTCTGTGTTTATAGTTGGGACAGAGCCAGGTCCTGGGACTCAAGTCAAGGTCTTCAGAGTCAAAACTCTGCCCCTTTCTTCCTCATCCGTGAATTCCCAGTGTCTGCCATTGACATGGCATCCTCACCATTGCCACATCTGTGTGCCTCCTCTCTATTGTCTACTTCGTATTTTCAAAATCAACAATTTTTCATTAAATCCTTGCATCTTAAAAGGCAGCACAATGAAGCTCTAAAGTTATATGGTAGACACACAACTTCAAAATGACACAAAACTGTTAAAAAAAAATAGTTATCCAGGATTAGAACTCATGCTGTGGCATCTGGCTGGGTCCAAGCCCCAGCTTCAACACAGTAGCACGTGCAGCTGGTCTCCCCACAGAGCCCCGAGAACCTGATGTTCTAGGAAGCAGCAGCCTGCTTTCCAAGCTTTGCCAGATAGCTGTTCTTGGGTCATTCTCTTAACAATTGTTTCTGAAACTCCTAAGACCAGGAATTGTGCTAGACACGGTGAACAAAGGGGTGATCAGGACAAGTGTTTTTACCCAGAGGGACTCACACCCCCTATGATACTTCTTGATCGGGGCCCCTTCAGATAAAACAGCCCATCTGCCCAAGTCTGAATTCTGGCCCCAAGCCCACTGGCCAGACCTCCAAGAAAGCCCTCTGAGCCTCCTTAGGTGGTGAGGGTCCTGACCATTCCTTCTCCTATGAAGTGCAGCCTCATTAGAGCCAGAATCATCCACTTTGGAGAAAGGTATACTAGGGTAGGCCACAGAAGAGCTAGCTGGTCATCATCTTACTATATGAACAAGGCAGAGAGCAATGGCAGGAGGGCCAGGGAGGAGTGCAGTGAGATGGCAAAAATCCAGTGGCACTTGCTAGCTATGTGACCTTGGGCAAGTTACCTAACCACTCTGAGCCTCAGCTTCTACCAATATAAAACAGATAGTCCCCTCATGGTCGTGAAGATTCACTGAGTTTATTACTTAAAAGTGCCTAGAAGAGAAACTACCAGGTTTCAGTGGTCACAGGCCACGCATAGCAGACCAGGGAGGTCAAGACCTGGGCTGCCTGACCCTGTGTTGAGTGCTCAGCCCATTGGGTCTGCCACCTTGTCATTTTCTCCATCCTTTAATGTTTCTGATGTGTGGACTGGCTGCAGCAGTAGAAGGGCATGTGGATCATCGGCCTCTGTGCTGTTCTCTGGGAGGGGTCCGGAGCCCCTTCTTGCCCTCTGGGACTCCTCTGCCCTGTAGTAACTCATGCCCAGCTTCACCACCTGCCAGGACTCACATCTGTCTGTTCACACGAACCAGGTGGATCCCAGCCTCCTCCTGTGAGCTGAGTGTCTTGCCCATTGAAGCAAGAAAGGTCATTGCCATGTGTGGACAGGATCTCTCTGTCCTGTAAACTCATTACTCAGTAAACAATGAGTGTTACCTCCTCTAGCTCGAGAAGCCAGAACAATGTATGCTCAACTCCTTCCAATCAGAACTGTTTCCACAAGCCTTTGGCTTCTGTGGGGAACGTTTGGTTTACAAAGAAATGGAATTTCCCCTCCAATATTCTTCTTAGATGACAGGTCTATGATTGGAATCAGGGCTTGAAAAATCATGCCCCGGTGGTTATTTCCATTAGTGGCTCTTGACTTTGCAGGGACCCCTGGAGCACAGAACGCCCAGCCTCTCCCGCCCCACAGCTCAGGCAATGCCTGGCTCACTGTCCCTGGAGCATCCTGGGACCACAGAGCCCTGTGCTGTCTGGGCAGGAGCTCGGCTAACTGGCTCTGCAAGAACCTGCGCCACTATCCCTCCTCACACCATTGTCCCACAAGCCCAAGCTCTGGGCCAGCCTTCTTTCACACCACAGTGTGACGGGACACACGCACACACGTCCACACACACACACACGTGTGCACACACATCCTTGCTTCTCTGCCTAAAATAAACCATCTCAGAGTAGTATGAATTGTCATACAGGGCAATCAGGAAAAAAAAAATTGTTCATTGTCTAGACCGCAGGGTACCAAACCCCAGGGGACCTCCAGTGAAAGAAACAGAGTTTGGAAACACAAAAGAAGAGCAAATTGAGACCACACTCAAGAAGTTCTTGAGGAAGACTCAGTGAGAAATAGTGCCTTGGAGGCAGCAGGCACATCACACTGGGCTTGTGGGTCTATCCTCCGGTAGCTGGGAGCCCTGGGGGCAGCCACACATCTCGGCACCCTTCACACCCAGCACATGTCCAGACATAAAGAGGCACCCAGGAAATGTTTGTTGATGATGGAAGGAAAGAAGAAACAAGGGGAGCATGGAGACAGCTTCTGCTCAGAGGCTGGGTGCTGCTTTCCTTAACTTGGGGCAGGGTCTGCAGAGCAACTGTGTCAGCTGAGCAGGATGGAAACAAAGGAGCAGGGTGGTCTGCCGGCCGAGGAGGAAGCTGGTCTGAGGACTGGAGGGGTGGGCACCAACCGTGCGGTTCTCACAGGCCTGCCAGTGCACCAGGAGGCCGGGTGGGTGGATGCAACAGGGTGCATGGTGACAGCACCACACTGCCATCTGCGTGGAGCCCACCCCGACCCCAGCCACACGGGGGAAACATCAAGAATCCCCTGCCCTTCCTAGCACATGATGGCCATGCTCAGGAACAGAGGATTGGCTTCAGGGTGGGGGCCAGAAGCCAGTGGACGGATGGAGAAGGTTAGCATCCGGGCCTGGGAGAGGAGTGCTCCCCACATGTCCGCAGGGCTGCTTCCAACATTCCTGCAGGATGCCCTTGCCTTCCTCCCAGGGCCCTGAGCCTGAGCTCCTGCCTCCAGTGTGCGGCAGCTAGTGGCCATCAGTGTGGGGGTGTTTCTGACCCACTTCTGGGAGGACAAGGACTCTGAACTCAGCATCAGCCCCTGGGAACCAGGCTAGCACCTGCAGAGAGCAGCTGGTCAAGAGCCCTCTCCCTGCAACCCCCACAATCCCCAGCTCAGTGTCCCTCAGGTCTTTAGTGGTGAGGGTTCCGGAAGTTCGGTGACAGTGGCAGAGATCCACAGCCAATGAATCTAGCCCAGAGATGAGGGACCTTACTTCGCGGAGACTCTCGCCTCCTGAGAATGTCTGGGTCCCAAGTGCAGCTGTAAACCAGAAGTAAATTAGCCCATTTTTCCCACTATCTGCGATTTTATGTAAAGAATCTGTCTAACCAGTAAAGAAAACAACCCCTTCCACTCTTTCAGAATTGTATTTGGCAACAAAAATCTGAGAAACAGTGACTTAAACATAATTGGGGTTTTAGTTATTAGTTAGTTAGTCTTGCTTACAGCAGGACTCTGGGAATAATGAAACCCAGCCTTTTACAATTCCATGAAGCCAGTTAGGGACCCAGTCTCCTGGTCTTCAGCCTTACAACCTCCTGCTCCTCATATCTGCAAGCTGAGTCTGGAGCTCCAGCCATCCCAGCTGAGTTCCAGGCAGGGAGATGAAAAAGGGCAAGGGCAAGACATATGTGCTATGAAACTACTTTGTTTTAAATGACTTTTTTCTAGAAGCTCCACCTGACAATTTTCTTGAATATCTCAGGCCAGAACTGTATCATGCAACCAGTCCATCTGCAAGGCAGGCTGGGATTTTTTACTTGGGCACATTGCTATACCAACAAAATGGGATTTCTGATAATAAGGTGGGATGGAGAGCAAGGCCATGAAGTGGGCATCTGGTGATTTCTGCCACACAGCTCTGTATCTGTCCTAGTCTCAGTGAGTTCATTGAAGGGTCTGGGAAATGGATTAGAGAGAGGAGGAAGAGAGAGGGAGAGGAGACAGGAAAGGAGCAGAGCCCACACCAGAGCCCAGAGCCTGCGTCCAAGTGTGTATCCATGTGTGTTAGAGTGGCAATAGCCACAATTTGTCCAGCACGTAGGACTTGCAGTGTTAAAATCAGGACAGTCCCAGGCAAACAGGGGCAGTTGGTCAACTTAAATGTGCACAAGTGTTTGTGTGTGAACCAGCTGTTGTTAGACTAGAGATCCCAGACCAGTACTCCTTAAGGTGTTGTCCAAGGACCCCCCTGAGACCCCCAAGACCTTCTGGGGGATCTGTGAGCTCAGGCTGTTTTTCCAGTAGACTCAAGTGTTGTTTGCCTGTTTCACTCTTTTCTCTCACAGGGATACAAAGGAGGTTTTCAGAGGTTATACAATGTGTGACACTACAACCAATTGGGTACAAATGCAGATATGAGGATCCAGCTGTCTTCTATTCTGTTAGAGAAAGGAAATTCTGAGTGGCTCTGCTCTGGGACATTTATTCACACCCACAGCTGCCTTCTGACGCCAGGCCACGAGGTCCAGCCTCCATCCTGTTCCCATGATTTAATTCCCAGGAGACTCTCCACACTTATTGGTCTAGTCTAGGACAGAGTCTAGTCTAGGAAGAGCTGGAGATGTGCTGTCTTAGACTAGACCAATAAGTGTGGAGTCTCCTGGGAATTAAATCATGGGAACAGGATGGAGGCTGGACCTCGTGGCCTGGCGTCAGAAGGCAGCTGTGGGTGTGAATAAATGTCCCAGAGCAGAGCCACTCAGAATGTGCTCCAGGAATAAGGCCAGACTGAGATATACTCCCCACGAGTCACTGTTGAACTCAGTACAGAAATCGAGAGAAGCTTCTAGAAACTTCCATAGCAACTTAACAGAGTAACTTTATGTCTGTTTAAACTAATAATAAGAAAAGCTGGGCTTGTATTTTTCATGTCTTCTCTCTTTCGTTTTCTTTTCCTAGCAATTTATTTTTACCATACTGCATAAAATTTTCCATAATGCATTGGAAATTTTCAAAATATGGCCCTTTCACACCTGAGATGAATCTTAAAGGATAAATATTGGTTACCCAAGCAAAGAGGGGGACAAAGTGTTCCATAGTAAATTTTGTACTTCAAGGGCAAACTGTACATTGTTGAAAGCACACTTGTCCTGCCTGATTCTAGACTTTCACTGAGCAATTTTACAATTTTATAAGCTGTAAATAACTAACGGCAACATGAAATAGTTTCTGCCTATAGACACAAAAAACTTCTGTTATGCCACCGGCTTCCTCCCTGACTGTGGCTGACAGTTTAGGCGACACTTAGTCATTCATTGTTATATTCCTAAAATGTAATTATGTCTGTTCTTTGAATTCCCATTTGAACTTGCTGTAGCATCTCACTGGTATCCTCATTAGTGAGTTACATAAAATTATTAATTAGTGTTCATAAGAAAGTAATATGGTCCTTCACATTATTCACAAACCATAGGGTTTTCAGGGCTTTGCTCTTGGACTCCACCACTGATGTGATTCAGTCACCTTCTAGCAATCATTTCCATTCTCTTCTTGCCCTCTGTACCCTCTCCTCTGTCTACTTTTTCTGGCTTATAGCCATTCTTTCTAGTTTGGGCTTCCTCATTATGTTGTTTTTGAGGTATAAAGGGGGCTGAGAGAGACAGAGAGAGAGAGAGTGAGTGAGACCAACAGGAGATTGAATAGATGGGGCATGGAGAATCAGTCCATGTTTACTTTTGTGCATGTATAGCTGAAAATAACTGTGTCCTGCACACCAGTCACTATTCCTGATCAAAACCACACCTATTTTGGTTTTGTGAGCAAAACCACACCTCTGTGAGCTCCTGGCTTACTGCTTGTCCTGGGAAGCCATCTCCTCTCCACGCCAGAACCCAATCCCAGCCTCCGTTGCTAAGTCCCTGGCAGAAGAAAGCCTTTGTCAGGAGGATCTGGATGCTGGCAGAGAGTGTCATAAGCCCGACCTCAGCTGCAGAGGAGTGGGGTTCAGTGCCCAGTGACTCTGACACTTGAGGAAGCCAAAATGATGGTCCTAGCCACCTGCCACCCTGAAGGCAGAACAGGGTGTCTGAGGTTCCTGTCAGTAGCCTTCTTCCCACTTTAGCTGCCTGTGGAGCAACAGCCTACGTGTCTCCAGTTCCTTGTCATCTTCTTGGAGGGCCTGCTGAGTATGGTGCCCAAGGGGCAGCACATGAGTGAGGCACACTCTTTGCTGGAAATCCAAATCCTTTTCTTTTAAAAGTTTCATTGAGGTATAATTTACATACCACAAAACTCAGTTATTTTAAGTATACAATTCAGTAACTTTCAGAAAATGTACAGAGTTGTGCTACCATCAACACAATCCAATTTTGAAACCTTTCCTTGAGCCCAAGAAGTAACCTTGTGCCCATTTGCAGACACTTCCTATGCTCAACACAATCACTGCTCTACTTTCTGTCTATAGATTTGCTGTTTCTGGACATTTCATATATATGGAATCGTACAATACATATAATGTTTTTGAGTTTCATACATCACAGCATTAACAGTGCTTTATTCCTTTATAGCTAAATTGTATCCCATTTTATGCATATGTCACATTTTGTTTATCCATCTACCAGTTAATGGCCATTTGGTTGTTTCCACCTTTTGGCTATTAACATCACTAGGAACTTCTGTGTACAAGTCTTTGGATGGATTTATGTTTTCATTTCTATGGTGAACTTCATTTCATTCTATGGTGAATTCAATGGTGAATACAGTGTTGTTCAGTCACTAAGTCATGTCCGACTCTTTGCAATCCCATGAACTGCAGCACACCAGGCTTCCCTGTCCTTCACTATCTCCCCGAGTTTGCTCAAACTCATGTCCATTGAGTCGGTGATGCCATCCAACCATCTCATCCTTTGTTGCCCCCTTCTCCTCCTGCCCTCAATCTTTGACAGCAGCAGGGTCTTTTCGAATGAGTCAGCTCTTAACATCAGGTGGCCAAAGTATTGGAGCTGGAGCTTCAGCTTCCAGCATCAGTCCTTCCAGTGAATATTTAGAGTTAATTTCCTTTAGCATTGACTTTGATTTTCTTGCTTTCTAAATCACTCTCAAGAGTCTTCTCCAGCACCACAATTCGAAAGCATTAGTTCTTTGGAGCTCCGCTTTCATTATGGTCCAACTCTCACATCCATACATGACTACTGGAAAACCATAGCTTTGACTAGATGGACCTTTGTTGGCAAAGTGATGTCTCTGCTTTTTAATATGCTGTCTAGGTTTGTCATAGCTTTTCTTTCCAGGAGCAAGCCTCTTTTAATTTCATGGCTTCAGTCACCATCTGCAGTGATTTTGGAGCCCAAGAAAATAAAATCTGTCTCTGTTTCCACTTTTCTCCCCATCTATTTGCCATGAAGTGATGGGACTGGATGCCATGATCTTAGTTTTAGAATGCTGAGTTTTAAGCCAGCTTTTTCACTCTTCTTTTTTACCCTCATCAAGAGGTTCTTTAGTTACTCTCCACTTCTGCTACTAGAGTGCACATCTGAGGTTGCACATCTGCACATCTGAGGCTGTTGATATTTCTCCCAACAATCTTGATTCCAGCTTGTGCTTCTTCCAGCCTGGTAGTTCACATGATGTACTCTGCATATAAATTAAATAAGCAGCATGACAATATATAGCCTTGATGTACTCCTTTCCCAATTTTGAACCAGTCCATTGTTTCATGTCCAGTTCTAACTGTTGCTTCTTGTCCTGCATACAGGTTTCTCAAGAGATAGGTAAAATGGTCTGGTATTCCTATCTCTTTGGGAATTTTCCATAGTCTGTTATGATCCACACAGTCAAAGGCTTTAGTGTAGTCAATGAAGCAGAAGTAGGTTGTTTTTTTTTAAATTCCTGTACTTTTTCTATGATCCAACAGATGTTGGCAATTTGATCTCTGGTTCCTCTGCCTTTTTTAAATTCAGCTTGTACATCTGGAATTTCTGAGTCAAATGGTAAATTTATGCTTAACTTTTTGAGAAAGTATCAATTTGTTTTCTGAAGTAACTGTTTCACTTTACATTCCCACTAACAATGTAGGAGAATTCCAGTTGCTCCACATTCTCGTCAACACTTGTTGTTGTCTGCCTTTTTGATTATAGGCATTTGTAGGTTTGGAATTTGAAACTGGAGCCACAGGAAATGAGGACAAGCCACAGCTGTGTCTGACCCATCCTGGGCAGCACACCAACAAAGCTGCCCCTCATCCTGCAGCAGGTCCCAGACATCCTGGATTCCTGTCTTCCTTGAGGCCTGATTATTCTGCTCTCTTTGTGGATCTGTATATTACCTTCAAGTCTTCTCAATAAGATTTAAAAAAAAAAAACAAAAAAACTTCTTAGAGTTCATGGGGTTCTGTCACTTGCAACAACATCTATCTGAATTGCATACTTTCCATGGTGCACCATTCCTGACCCCAGTTGGAGCCACATTGCCTATTGGAATAAGCCCTACAAGCACAAGGAAGTCAGGACTTGTTTTTGGTGTAAGGAACCCTAGGAAATTCCTTCAGTGATAGCGCCATCTCCCAGCTCTCCAGGTACCTGGGTGACAAAGCCCATTCTTTCAGGCTCATTTTTCTGGACCTGCCACAGGCTCAGCTGAGTCAAAGTTAGAGCATCCTCAGAGAATCACAGAAAGTGGTGAGAAGGGTCAGTAGCTTTAGAGAAAGACCAACTTTTTGAGAAATTTGACAAAGATGGAGGATGTCAGAAAATGAGTCCTCATGTTCCTTGAGAACTTCTCCTGGGTGATGAAAGTTGGTTCTGTGGAAGCACAGAGAGCTGTGGACCTGGGGTGAGTCACCTGACCTCTCTGAGCTGTAGTCTGCAGGACTGTTGTGAGACCTGGTGATGAGGAGAGCACCAGAATTGTATCCAGTTGGTTGCACATGGTTGTCACTTTTCCCAGCATTGGTGTTGTGCCATCGTTTACTGAAGGGAAGTGAAATAAAACAGACTTGCCCCAATCCCTTACTTCCCATGGTGGAAGGCACTTCAGTGTCATGGCTGAGAAAATGAACTTCCTGTTAGATGTAGCAAGCAAGACATGCTGTGGCAGTTGTGTGTAGATTGCCAAGTCACCCCATTTTCTCACAGCTTCGGGCTTTTCCAACCCTAAAATGATGTGCATGACAGTGCTTCACTCACTCAGTGTGTTGGGAAGTCACCAGAGACAGTGAAGAAGGAGCCCTGAGTAGGGATCCTGGTATGTAAGAAGTACTCACCAGCATTTGCAGCTTTCGTAGCTGCTGTCCCTTGCATTGGTCTGACCTTTCCCGGTGCTGGGAGCTGCCCTCACCGCTGCTGGGGTGGGGCTGTATCAGGGAGAGGCCTGTGCTCTGTCTTGGGTGGGCGGTGGGGGCCAAGAGGACATGAGGGGAAGCTTGAGGGCCCAGAGCCACCCCCACTGCCCCCGTCCAGACTCTGGCCATGGGAGCCTGCTGGCGCCCCTGACTATAAGGCTCCCAGCTGGGCAGCCCCTCAGCCTGCCAAGGACACCGCTGACCCCAGCCCAGGTCAGGCGTGTGCTGGGTCACCTGAGCTCTCCAGCCCCTCCCGGCCCAGGACAACTGGTGGATGTGCTTGGTAATTCGAGCCTACCTTCTGAGGGCCTGAAAGATTGAGAGAGGACAGACAACTCTTTCTTCAGACAACCACATGGGCAATAAACAAGTTTTCAGGGAGACCATGCCCAGCTCAAGCTTCTGTAGGGCCGGCTGTCAGGTTGGGGGTTGTCCAGGACCTTGGCTTTTCATAACAACAACAGCGATGGTAGCACCAGCCCCATCTGCAAACACCCCGGGGATGGACACAGACCCTGGACCACCGTCTTTATGTGCTCTTTCCTGTTTCTGCATGTCTACAGCCTGTGGGGGAGTGAGTCATAGGAGCAGAGGCGCTGCAGACAGACCAGGCTTGAGCCCCAGTATCTTGACCTCGAGCAAGGCAGTTAACCTCCTGCAGACTCAGTTTTCTCATCAGTAAAATATGGATAATAATACCTGCCTGCTACAGTTGGAATTAGATGAGGTGAAGTAGGGAAACTTGGGAACCCAGAGGCTGGCATAGAGTAAGCCCTCAGTGTACAGCAGCCAGATGTATTATCGAAACAGTGTCCCTTCTATAAGTATGAGGACAGCGAAGTCCATTTGGCCAGAATCTGAAGTGATCCAGCCCCTGGATCAGCTCTAGCTCCAGAGAGGGTCCTGATTAGTGGAGCCAGCATGCTAATCACGTCTCTTGTGTGCAGGCATCTAGTCAGCACTTGGTGACCCTCTGGCGACTGTCATGGGTCCAGGGAAGGAGGAGAGACCTAAGCTGGCTCAGGTGAACTGAAGAAACCTTCTTCTTCCTGTGGGTGAAGCATCCCAGCTCTCTTGCTGAACACGAACACACACGTGTCCCAGTTGCTGTTGGCAGCCACTGTGCCAGCACAAGCGAGGCTGCGGAGAAGCAGAGAGAAGCAGCAGAGGAGCCCAGGGCCAGAGAACCCAGGGACACCAGGCCTGGGCTTCACTGCTCCCACCGCAGCCCTGCCTCTGGGCTTCCTGTTTTGCAGGAATTAGAGGGACTTTTCTATTCTTTGAAGCGGTGAAGCATCTTTGTGCAGGCAGGAGGTGTGTCTGGAGATAAATGAAAAGGGAGGGACTCTCTTGAGATAATGAGGCAAAAGTGGAAAGAGATAGTGGAAGAAAATGAGGGCTTAATGAAGGAACCTGTCCTTAAGCAGTGAAGACACTTCCCACATGGATTATTTGACCAGAGAGTCATAGGAAGAGATGAAAAGGAAGACTTGATTTGGGCCCCAACTCCCGAGGGAGAAGAATGGCTAAAATGGAGAGATTTCTCTGTAGGTGGAATGTCCAAGCAGCCAAGAACAGTATAGTTCCCAGTTATTCAGGGAAGAAGAGTTGGGGCAGGGACAGTCGCATAGGAGTGGCCCTGAGGGGACGTGCAATCAGCTGTCCCCAGTCACAAGGCAGCCCTGAGCTCATGTTCCTGGGACATGGGCTCACTTCTAGGGGCTCTGAGCAACTTCGCAGCTAACGCTCTTCCCAGCAGCCACATCATCTGCCCTGGGGCTTGCTTCCAGCCCCTGATCTCCAGGAGAGTGTGCTTTTTACTTTTCTCAGTCCTAAAGATGTTCTTAACCCTTCTCATGGCCTCAGTTAACACTACATTTCCTTCCATGGCAAAAACCAAGTGAGAATGAAAACCATCTTAGAGCGATTTGCATCTGTTGTTTTGCCTGCCTTGCATTCGTTTCTTCTGGGTCTGCTAACCCCATGGCCCTGAGGCAGTGTGGTTTGCAGTGGGTCTGAGTCCACCCTGAATGTCAGTGTGAGCATGCCAACCAAAGAGAACATTGCACTCCCTGCTGGCGGTAAGTCAAGTCAGGGTAGGTGACCCCAACCCAGCCAATCTAAGTGAATGTGATAGAACAGTTGGTGTTGGGAAGTGGGGTGGGGGTTCCTTATATGCTAAGCCTATAAAGACGTAAGCCATCATGGAGGTGCTGGGACCATTTTAGTGGCTTGTGAGAAGAACCTGCCTGAAAATAAAGTAAACATAGAAAGAGGAAAGCAAAAGATGAGAGCCAGATTGAGTCCTGATGAAATCATTTGACCCCTATGTCTAAAACCAGAGTCCAGGACTTCTCATTTACATAAGCAAAGGATATATTCTCTATTTTTGTTTGCTCACTTGAGTTGGTTTTTGTATCACTTGTAACTGATGGAGTTTGGGTTGATAATATACCCCAATCTTTAAAAAGAATGATTTCCCTTCTCTTTTATTTAACACTGGCCTTACATAAAAGACCTAGGTTATTTCTAATGTACATCAAATTATTGCTGTCTGACTTTGAACAAGCCCTATCCACGTGTCCTCATAAAAATAGGGCATGGGACCCCATCACCCAGGTCCTTTCCTGCCCTGAAATTGTATACTTTTACTAGTATACAATTCTACCTTCATACTGAGACGTAGATACAAAACTATTTTCTTCAAGAGTATGGATTGAAATGTTAAAATTACACTTTCAAAAGTTTAATCAAATTTCAGATGAGGAAAACCACACAAGGTCTCTTTGCTTTAGCAAAATATAGAACCACAATCATGGTGGAGATGTGTCTTCACCATAGTTTCTGGTGCCAGAAAATTTCTGCTCCCTTCCCCTCTTCTAATGAGTACCACTTAGCCTTTTAATCCATGAAATCTGTCTGAGGTGGGAGAGATGTAACAGTTTAACAATCTTCAGAGGTTTAAAAACAGATCTGTAGTCACTTTATCTGTAGACTCTAGGGACCCCATTCAAAGCCCTTAGGTGACTCTCTGTCACCTCAGATGCCAAGTCAGACACCTGCCCACCAGTTCCCATCCTTCCTCCCACTCCTGCCTACTTGAGCATCCTAGGTGTATCACTTAATCTCTCTGCCCTCAGCTTCCTCATCTGTAAAATGGGGACAATAGTAGTACCTCTTTCCAAGTGCTGTCATAAAGACGGAATGAGTAAACAGTGCCCCACAACACAGTACATGCATGAGTCCTCAGCCATGTCCAACTCTTTGAGATGCCATGGATTGCCCTCCAGGCTCTTCTGTCCATAGAATTTTCCAGGCAAGAATATTGGAGTGGGCTGCCATTTCCTACTCCAGAGGATCTTCTCGACCCAGGGATCAAACCTGAGTCTCTTGCATCTCCTGGATTGGCAAGTAGATTCTTTACCCTATACCACCCGGGAAGCCGCATACAGTTAGCATGGTATAAATGTTCATTCTCATCTTCATTATCATTCTTCCGGATGGACTCCTTGGTGCCAGATGGCTGGCTGGATGAACAAATGGGTTAAAGCGCGAAGGATCAAAAATATTTCTTATTGTGTCAGTTACTAGTAAATACATAGTAATGCTGTTATTCTAGAGATATAAAAGTAGCAATTCAGAAGGGACAAATCACACAGCCTGCTCCTTTCTCTGCTGTTCCTGCCCACTCTTGAGGCCCCACAAAACCCTTCTTTTCGGAGCTTTTGCTGTTGACTTCTGGAACCAGAATGTCTAGTTAATGATGATTTTGCAGCTCTTAGTGCAAATTTGCTCTTCTGAGTATCTAATATGAACTGTTTCCAATACAAGTGCAGACACACTCCCCAATTACATCTGTTTTAGCAAAGAGATACCCAGAGTGACCAGCTGACCCCAGAACTCAATCCTCCTTGGGCACTCAGAAATAAAAGGATTTGGGAACCAATCTTCCGAAACTGCTCTTAAATGAAACCAACTGACGACTCAGAAAGACCATTTATTGAGCATAATAGGAGTTAGATTAGACCAGAGCCCCAGTCTCAGGCATGACTCTGAGAATTCCCTCCCAAAAGATGTCACCCTGAGCCCCCAAAAGGCTACTGGCTGGCTGAGTCAACTGATTGCTGCCCCCACAAGTGGCTTGAGAGAGGGCTGAGGGATCCAGTAGGGCTGGGTGGGTACTCTAGCAAGATTTGTTTGCTAGCCGGATGACTTTGGGCACATCTCTAACTTCCCTGAGCCTCAGTTTCTTTGGTTATAAAGTAGAGCTGTGGCACTCGCCCCAGGGTAGCTGTGAGGAACCAACTGAGACCATACATACTAAGTGCCTGTCTCACCAACAGGTGGTCCAAGACTACTGTTTTGAGTGTCCTGCCTTCTCTTGTGGGTATTTCTGGCCCAGAGCCAGCATCAGCCCCTGGATGGTGGAGCACTCTCCCCCAAGAGTGATGGATAAACTCCAGTTTCCCAGGGCCACCTGCTCCTGCCTTAACATCATGGCCGCCCTCCCGCTGAAAAGCGTTTGAGCATGTTTTAGCTTAACATTCACTGTATTTCACCCCAAATTAGAGCTTCTGAACCTTCTAAGGGTCAGATTTATTTGAGGATCTAATGAAAGCTGTGGTCCTTATCCCTGTCAAAGTGACCATGCTTTTTGCCTGTGACTCAGACTCCGTGAAGCCCCTCCACAGGCCTCCTAGGGCCACATGTACCCCGAAATGAAAGTCTCCTCCTTAACTGACCTGCAGCAGCCTCTGGCCTTCCCGTCTGTGCGTGGCCAGCATCCCTGTTGGCCATGTATTCACGAGTCATCTCCAAAGGGTCAGGGTAACTATCCCTCACTTCACAGTTTACAAGGTGCCACAGAACACAGTGACGTGTTCTCAGTTCTACAGCCACAGGAGGCTGATTCTAGCCCCTCTTCAGCCCCCTTTTCATGATATCTGCCTCAAAAGATGTCCTTTCCTGTTCTGCCTTCCAAACCAGTGGGCCTCGTACAGGACCCGGGCCCCAGAGGGTCTACCTCCCTGCCCTTCCCCCTACCAGCTCTCCCCATCCTTGAACCGCCTCCTTCTCTGAGGCCCGCCCCCGTGTGTTCCCAGGCTCCTGTCCCAGGCGCCACCTGTCCTGGGGCTTCACTCACAAGTGCCGCTGTCCTGCAAAGCTCTTCTGGGCTCAGCCCCCGGGGCAGGAGAGAAGAATTAAGACACCCGAGTTGAAAGCTATCAGGCTTCAGAAGCGAGCTTTAAACAGACTTGAATAGCAGAAAGTTTCAAAGGCACTCGCTGAAGTCCTTGTAAAACTCCTGCCACCTCTCCTGCGAGCTGGCAGTTCCAGCCTCTTTTAGATCTCTTTGAGCAATCTCCTTGTTGAGTCACCAGCCCCAGTCCTGCAAAGGAACCAAAAGGCCTTTTGTATTTAAGCTTTTCAACAGAAGGAGATTGGTGGGGGGCTGCGGACCCTCTTAAACTGAAACATGAATATCTCATAGCATCACTGAGCCAGAAATCTCCTACCCTCTCCCATCTGGAGTTGATGGCATTTAGGGGTTGGGAAGGAAACTGAGTCCTATGTCTTCACATATTCATCGCGCAGATGAGGAAACTGAGGCTTGGTGAAGTCTGCTTGTTACCCTAGACTGGACTTTGCCCAGAGCTCTTGCCTCATCAGTATGTGGGACAGAGCACAGCCCCTCAAAGGGTGACTTCAACATGAGTTATGGAGCCTGTTCTCAATGGCCAGTGTTTGTGCAAGCTTAACAGTGTCGACAAAACTAGGACTATTGAAAAACTGGGTGTAAATATATGGTCACAGGATTAAGCAAAGCTTTAAAATACATGTGTATATTATTCATAAAGGAAGAAACTGAGGTTTAGACAGATTAAGTAACTGGCTTATGGTTACACAGCTAGTTAAGTGATAATCAGTGAGACTGATTCATAGGCTGGGGTCCTTCCCACCACTAGGTTGTTGGTCTCTGACCTCTCTGCCACCGGGTCACCTCATCCCAAGAAGAGAAGCACATTCAGACAACTGTAACAAAACTGCTGGGCTTCCCTGGTGGCTCAGTGATAAAGAATCCGCCTGCCAATGCAGGAGACCTGGTCCTGATTCCTGGGGCAGAAAGATCCCCTGGAGAAGGAAATGGCAACCCACTCCAGTATTCTTGCCTGGGAAATTCCATGGACAGAGAAGCCTGGTGGGCTACAGTCCAGGCAGTTGCAAAGAGTTGGACACAATTGAGCAACTAAACAATAAATGTAATTGGTTTGCTAAGGCTGCCAGAACAAAATGCGAGAAACTGGGGGCGGGGGTGAGGGGTGTAAACCACAAAAATTTATTTTCTCACAGTTCTGGAGACTTAAGTCCACCATCCAAGTGTTGGCAAGATTCATTGCTCCTGAGGCCAATCTCTGTGGGTCGCAGGTGACCACCTTTCTGCTCTGTCCTCATATGGCCTTTCCTCCATGCAAGTACATCACTGATATCGCTTCCTCTCTTGTGAGGGCACCAGTGCTATCAGATCAGGACCCACCAGAATGGCCTCATTCTATCTCAGCTACCTCTTTAAAGACTCCATCTCTACATCCAGTCACATCTGAGTAGCACTTTCCCTGAGGTTTCCCACTGTGCTCATAATTACCAATGCAATTTTCTCTTTTAAAAACATACATATTGGGACATCCCTGGTGTTCCAGTGGTTAAGAATCTGCCTTCCAATGCAGGGGATAAGGGTTCGATCCCTGGTCAGGGAACTAAAATCCCACATGCCTTGGGGCAAGTAAGCGTGAACTCTGCAACTACGGAGAAGCCTTCATGCCACAAGAGAAGCCTGGGCAGGACAGTGAGAGACCCTGAGTGCCGCAACCAATATCCTGCGTCCTGCAATGAAGACCCGATGGAGCCCAAAATAAATAAATAAATACTTTTAAAAAACACACGTACAGTTGTGAACCAAGTTGTGCCCTGAAAACTCATACATTTAAGTCCTAACCCCAGGGACAGGCCCCTGGGCTGCACTGAGATACCTACAAGCAGGGCTTTCTCAGCCGTCTGCCAGCTGAATGACACTGTCCTGGGCTCGGCTTGTGGCCAAAGAGTGTTAGGATCATTGGGAACGAGTGGAAACTTAGAGCCAGCAAACAGGTCCCGGTGAGCTGGGGAGGCTCAGCATTACCCAGTGTGGCTGATGTTCAGTTGTCTCTTCAATGAATTGGGGCCAACCTGTCCTGAACTCTGTCCAGGGAAGCAGGGAGATCAAATAAGATACAGCTAAGAAGTAGCAGCACAATGGGAACTATAATCATACCAAATAAATGAAAGTCATTAAAACTTAGGTCTCTTTTTCCTTTCAAGTAAGCTAACACATTCCCCACAAAAAGAGATTGCATTTCTAAAGGCATGCCTATTGATGGTGGAATTTCTTAATGGCCTCTGTCAGGTGGACCTGTAGGTCACCAATTCACTTTGAGGGTTTGCAAGGCAACTTGTTTTGGGCCCCAAATGAGCTCTGGGGATGCAGAGCTTTGTTCCAATGAACAGCACGTGTAAAAGGCAATTTCATTGTTGGGCCAGGGAGCTCAGAGTGGGCTGAGCTTGTGCAAAGATGCAGATAGGGTCTTAGCTGGGTCCTGAGTAAGGTGGAGCTGGTGATGGGGCACTGGCATTCCTAGCATAGGGGATGTGGGGTGGAAGTCAGGGATGGGTGACAGCTGGGCTGAAGAAACAGCACATTGTGGTGGGTACAGGCCAGTCCCTAAAGTTGGGCTTGAATCCAGCTGCGCCAACTTTGGGCAAGTTATTTAGCCTCATTTGTGCCTCAGTGTCCTCATCTGTAAAATGGGGGCAGTTGTGGTGCCCACTACATAAGGTTGTTGTGGAGTTTAAGTGAATTCCTATATTAAGAGTCCTTAGAGGGGTGCCTGGCATGTAGTACCTAACACAGAGCGATAGCCATTCTAGTTCAATCTGTTCTTTCATTAAACCCATACTGAGCATCTGGTAGATGCCAAGACTATGTGAGGCTCTGGGAACACATACCCTTGCCTTTCAGTAGCACACAGATGCATAAATGTGAAAGCCATTTGAACAATGTTGCAAATAGCCTCACAGAGATAAATCCCAATAAGTTATGGAAACAGGAAGAGCCTGTGACCTGGCCTGAGTAAGGGTGGAGGGATACAGTGTCCAAAAAAAAACATCTCTAAGAACATGTCACCTGGTCCAATCATAAAGAAAGAGCAAGAATGTTTCGGGAAGTGGGTGAGGGGTGGAGGACATTGTGTGTAGAGTGACATGGGGTAGTGTGGTCCCCACTGCAATCCAGGGCAGTTCTGAGTAGGAGGAACTTAAGTATAAACAGGGATGACAGGAAACACATCTGAGAAGCAGATGGGAGCCAGGGCCCAGGGCCCAGTGCCACGCCAAGGGCTTGGACTTGACCTCGTAGGGGTTTGAGCAGGGAGTGACATACCCAGATGTGTGTTTTAAACGTGATCACAGTAAAAGGTGTAACTGGGGGAGAGAACACTAGAGGCAAAGACCCCGGGGAGCCAACTGACCTGGGAGCCATAGTGATGGTGGTTGAGAGAGAGCAGGGACACGGGGAATGCTCAGGAGGGACCTAGCGCTGCATGACTGGGCAACTGCAGGAAGCGGGGAGAGGTGGCCAGCTGACAGGGGGTCCAGTCGTGAGGAATCAGGGCTGGAGTGTGGAGGCATTTGCCCAGGGAGAAGGGGAGGTGCAGCTGTCCAGGGGTGAGTAGACCAGCTGGGGGCCAGCAGGAAGCCGGGAGCAGAGGTCAGAGGGCCACCCCGAGAGCCCAGAGCCCTCCTGGATGGAAGGAGGGAGGTTCAGGACGATGGAGGGCAGGGTGTGCGGGGGAATGGCCACGGGAGGGCAGTAGAGCAGCTGGGGAATGTGGGGCAGGGGCCCCAGGCTAAGAGGGGAAACAGAATAGCAGATGCAGGTCACTCTTCGGGACACTCGAGGGAAATGGGGGAGAGAGAAGGCTGCGAAGTGAAAGAAGCATGAAGCAGGAGTCAATCGAGAAGAAACCAACAGAAAAGTGCTGCTGGACGGGTCCAGCTCCCAGAAGGTCAGAGGGCATGTGTGCCAGCCTGGGCACCCTGGGGGTAGGTGACAGAAAACCTGAGCTTCCCTGACCTCAGAAGCAGAGAATTTGTCGGCTCACGTAACTGAAACATTCCATGGTAGTCTGCCTTCTGGCACAACCGGATATGGGGATTCAAGCAGTATCACAGGATCTGGTTTCTCCCCCTCCAGCTCCCGTCCCTGGGAGGTCTCACAGTCCACCCCATCCCCAAACAGACTCACTTTCTTATTCTATTTTTTTAATGAATAGAACATAATATTCTATTCTATAGGGGATACAATTCCCTATATAATTCTATTCTATATATTCTATGCTATAGGGGATATGATTCACCTATATAATTCACCCTTTGAAAGTGTATGATTACACTGTAAAACTATTTTAACAACATTCACAAGGTTGTGCAATGCTCACCACTGTCTAATTCCAGGACACTGTTTTCCTCACCCCTCACCAAAAACCTGTCCCAACTAGCATTCTCTTCCCATTTCTCCCTATCCTCAGCCTCTGGCAATCACTAGTCTACTCTCTTTCTCTATATATTTGCCCATTCTGATCATTGCCTATAAATGAAATTATAAAATATGTGGACTTATATCTCTGGCTTCTTTCACTTATTGTAATTTTTTCACCATGTTATATGCATCAGCACTCTATTTCTTGTGATGCCTAAATAATATTCCACTGTAATGGATCTATCCCAGCTTGTTTATCCATTCATCAGCTAGTGAATATTTGAGATGTTCCCACTTTTTGACTGTTACGAGTAAACTACTATGACTATTCAAGTATAAGTTTTCACATGAACTTTGTCTTTGTTTTAAAATTTTTTAATTGAGATAAATTTGATGTACAATATTATGTAAGTTTCAGATAGAGTTTCAATATTTTTGTAAATTATACTCCAGTTATATTCCCTGTGCTGTACAGGACACCCTTGTACTTTATTTGTTTTATACATAGTAGTTTGAACCTCTTAATTCCCTATCTCTATCTTGCCCCTCTTCCTTCCCTCCCCCAACTAGTAACCACTAGTTTGTTCTCTATATCTGTGAGCCTATTTCCTTTTTGTAATATTTAATAGTTTGCTTTATTTTTTGAATTCCACATATAAGTGATATTGTACAGTATTTGTCCTTCTCTGACTTATTTCACTAAGCATAATATCCTTCAAACCCATCTATTTAGTCATAAATGGAAAAATTCTATTGTTTTTTATGACTGACTAATAATCCATTATGTATATACATATAACATCTTTATCCATTCATCTGTTGATGGACACTTATGTTGCTTCAATATCTTGGCTATTGTAAACAATGCTGCTATGAATATTGGGTCCATATACCTTTTTGAATTAGTGTTTGTATTTTTTTCAGATATATATCCAGGAGTGGAATTGTTGGATAGTATGCCAGTTTGTTTTTAGTTTTTGGAAATATCTCCACACTGTTTTCCACAGTGGCTGCACCAATTTACATTTCCACCAAGTATTTCGTGGCCTAGTATGTAATCTGTCCTGGAGAATGTTCCATGTACACTTGAAAAGAATGTATTCTGCTGCTTTGGGATGGAATGTTCTATATACATCTATTACTATATTGGTATACGAAAAGATTAGTATAATATACATTGGTATAATGTGTTATTTTAAGGCCAGTGGTCCTCTGATTTTCTGTCTGGATGATCTGTGCATTGATGTAAGTGGAGTATTAAGGCCCCTACTATTATTGTGTTACTGTCAACTTCTCCCTTTATGTCTATTAATATTTTCTTTATGTATTTAGGTGTTCCTGTATTGGGTACATATATATTTATAATTGTTGTGTCTCCTTGGATTGATCTCTTGATCATTATGTAATGTCCTTCTTCATCTCTTGTAATAGTCTTTGTTTAAAACTCTATTTTGTCTGATATAAGTATTGTTACCCTGGCTTTCTTTTGATTTCCATTTGCATGGGATACCTTTTTCCATCACCTCAATTTCAGTCTGTGTGTGTCTTTAGATCTGAAGTGAGTCTCTTATAAGTAGCATATATACAAGTCTTGTTTTAGCATTTAGCCCATTTACATTTAAAGTAATTATTAGTATGTATGTTCTTATTATCATTTTGTTCATTGTTTTGGGGTTGTTTTTGTAAGTCTTTTTTGTTCCTTTTTTCTTCTTCAATTATTAAAATGCTTAATGTTATCTCAGAGGTCTCTTAAACTGTCCTCATTTCTTTTTCCTTTTTTGTGCTCAGCATCAGTGATTTCCACTACTCTGTCTTCCAACTCACTCATGCATTGCCCTATATCATTTAGTCTATTATTTAGAGTCCTTCTAGTGTGTTCTTTCATCTCAGTTATTGTATTCTTCATCTCTGTTTAGTTGTTCTTTATATTGTCTAACTCTTTGTTAAAAACTTCTAACTTCTAGCTCTGTACATCTATTCTTCTAAGTTCTTTGATCATCTTTACAATAATACTTTGGACTATTTCTTGGATAAATTTGCCTGTCTCCAGCTCACTTAGTTATTCTATCAGGGGTTTTATGTTGTTCCTTCATTTGGAACACATTCCTCTGTCACCTCAGTTTACCTAAGCTGCTGTTTTTATTTTTATGTGTCTGGTAGGTTGGTTACATTTCTCAACCTTGGAGAAGTGACCTTTTGTAGGAGACATCCTATGTGTCCCAGCAGCACACTCTCTTCTTGTCAGCAGAGCTATATGCTCTAGGTGTGACCCCTGTTGAGCTGTGTGAGTACTTCTATTGTGATGAGGTGACTACTGTGGGCTGTCTGGTAGGATTTATTGGTCCCCAGTCCAGTTGGTTAACAAGTCCTGCCTTGTGTGGAGGCTGCCAACCATTGGTTGGCAGGTCAAGATCATGATGTGGCTGCCTGCAAAATGCCAGTGGGTCCCAGGGCTAGTGCTGGTTCATTGGTGGGTGGATTCAGGGTCTAAGAGACCCCAGGGCTGTTGCTCATCCACTTGTGGGTAAAATCAGATCCTGGGGCTAGTGACAGCCTACAGGCAGGCAGATCCAGGCCCAGGGGTCTCAGAGTTGGTGTCAGATAACACTTCCTGACACAGTTGGCTGCTGGGTCCGGGATGTCCTAAATCTTGTTTTGGCTTGCTAGTGGCCAGGTCCAGGGCACAGCCAGTATCAGGACAGCATCTGGTCTATAGATGGATGTGGACCAGGTTTGCAGGATGCAGGGCTACAGTTGTCTTGAGCCTGGTGTCCATCCATTGGTGGGTGAAGCTGATTTTAAGGATAGAGTGGGACTGGGGCCCAGGGGCTAGGGGGGCTGATACTTTCCCACTGGAGCTTTCTAGGTGACATTAGTGGTAAAGAACCCACCTGCTAAATTGGAGAAATAAGAGATGCAGTTTCAATCCCTGGGTTTGGAAGATCCCCTAGAGGAGGGCATGGCAACCCACTCCAGTATTATTGCCTGGAGAACCCCACGGACAGAAGAGCCTTGTGGAATACAGTCCACAGGATCTCGAAGAGTTGGACACATCTAGAGAGACTTAGCACACACTCACCTTCACACTAATGGGGGGAACAGTGTCCCAGGGTCTCAGGTTGCAGGGCCATGGGGGTCCTGGGTGTAGTGCTTGGATGTTAGCGTATAGGGCTGGGTCCTGGGCCCTCTGGTGAGCAGGGCTATGTCCAGGGGCAGCTATAGGCTCATGGGATCTTCAGGCAGCCTAATTGCTGGTGAGTGGGACTATGTCTATGCCCAATTAGTTGCTCGGCCTGAGGCATCCCAGAGCTGGTGGCTATAGACTGTTGGCCAGAGCAGGGCTGGGTCCTGGGGCTAATAAGCTGAAGGGAGGATTCCAAAATAGTACTTTCCAGCATCAGTGTCCATACGACAGAATGAGCTCTCCTAACGGCAGTCACCAGTGTCTATGTCCCCACGGTGAGCTGAAGTTTCTGCCTCTCTGGGAGGTTGTCCAAGATCAGCAGGTAGGTCTGACCCTTTCAAATTACTGCTACTGCCTTGGGTCATGAAGCATGTGAGATTTTGTGTGTGCCCTTTTAGAGTGGACTCTCTATTTCCCCTATCCCTGTGGGATTTCCATCTCCCTAATGACAAATAATGCTGAGCATCTTTTCAGATGCTCATGGATCATCATATATCTTTTTTGGAAAAGTGTATATTCAAATTCTTTTCCTGTTATTTAATTGGGTTGTCCTTGTTACTACCAAGGTGAGTTAAAAGAATTCTTTATATATTCAAGATATAAGTCCCTTATGAGACATACGATTTGAAAATATTTTCTCCTATTTTGTGGGTTGTAAAAAGTTGCTTTCTGGATAGTGTCTTTGACAACACAAGCATTCTTGGTTTTCAGGAAGTCCAATTCATCTCTATTTTTTTCTTTGATTGCTCAGGGTTTTGATGTCATACCTATGAAACTAAACCCAAAGTCATAAAGATATACATCTGTTTTCTTCTAAGAATTTTGTAGCTTTAGCTCTTGCATTTAGATCTATGATACCTCGTAAGGTAACTTTCATTTATGATGTAAGGCAGGTATCCAACTTAATTCTTTTGCATATAGATATCCACTTGTCCCAGGATGATTTGGTGAATACTATTCTTTCCCCATCAAATTGTCTCAACATCCATGTCAAAAATCAATTGATCTTAGACGTATGGATTTATTTCTGGATTCTCCGTAACAGAGTTTGTGTACCCCTTTTTAATACAGCATGGGTTTTGTGGTTCTTGAAGAGACAGGAACACCACTTTCAAAATCTGTTTAAAAGTTCCATGCTACACATTGTTTAAGCTGTCACTGAAGGTTCCCAAGGGAGACCTCTGGCCAGCCTAGGTCATAACACTTACTGTGCATGACTCCATGCTCTCCACCTGCATCCACCACTGTCTCCCACAGCTCACAGCACCCATTTCTTAGATGAAGAAACTGGCTCAGAGAGATGGGTGACTCCACTACTTGTGACATCCCACAAGTCATTTTCAAACCCTTTTCTGATGTTAAAGCACTCCTGCAGCCCCCAACACCCTTCTGCAGGAAGCATTTGTTCACCGTAAACAGCAGACACTTGTACAGCCTCTGTTTAAATGCTTCCACAAACACTGGACTCCTGGTTTTCCTTTTCACATCTATTATTTTCATTATAAAATATTTTGAACACACAGAAAAGCACTGGTGATACCAATATCATAACAGTTACCCATGTGCCCACCACTGGGAGTGAATAAAGGTTAACATTTTTCTATATTTGCTTCAGATCTTTTTTTTTAAAAAAAGAAAATAAACTATTATAGTAATGATCTATATGACATCCTCCCCAATTCTCTCTCCACAGAGAAATCATTATCCACAAATAACAACACATTCTACTCATTTTTTAAACTTTTACCACACAAGTATATATCTGTGGACAACACGTATTGTTTCGAATGTTTTAAAACTATATCTAAGCTATATTACACTATAATATCCCAACCTTAGTTCATTCACTCAATTTTGTATTATAGATATTTACACATACAGTTCTATGGAAATCTAATTCATCCATGGTAATTGTCATATAGACTTCCAATGCAGAAGGCTATCATGATTTGTACAACTATCCTGACCACGGATACTTTCCAGTTTGTAAGTTTGACAAACACTACTACAATAAACAACTTCCACATGATCTGAGCTGAGTCATGGTGCATATATATTTCAACATTATTAGATATTACCAAATCGCCCTCTAAATGTGTTATAATAGTTTATATTCCCACCAGTCAGCTATGAGCAGTGCATTTACCCAGAACAAACCATGGTGTTGCCGACCACACTGTTCTCTAATGTGAAAGAGGGAATTAACTGCTGTTCTCAGCACACCATCTCTTTTCCATGGATGACTCTTTAAGGAACTATTTTACAATGATGAACCACTGCTTCACTTTCCCTGTTGGTCCTCACTGTTATCTTCAACTCACATTATGGCTATCTAAGATCCTCCAGAGCATTACCCAAGTGCTCCTATCAAATCAGATATCCCCACATTAGAAGTGATTTTTTACCCAAATTTAAATTTTAGATTCAGAGGGGCTGTGTGTGGATTTGGAAGGAGTATGCTCACATTGAAGGCAAAACACTTGCATAACTGCTATCTAACATAGCTCAGAGAGCCTCAAAATTCATATTTTACTTGGGTTATCTGATTGGAGACAGTTGAAAACCCTTACTTGTGCTCAGAAATTATTTGCCAGTCCCACAGATTCCATCTTTTTAACATTTTCTGGCCCTGTTACTACCAAAGATCTTTGATCCAATTAGGCATTTTAGTCCCTCAGAAACTATGGAATAAAGACTGAAGATCTTTATCATGACTGAAATAACCATCAGCCTCATCAATAAGTAACAAGAACTGAGTCACAATTAGCCTGGGCAGCACTGGTGTTATGCAAAAATAATGATCCATACCACATAGGAGCTGATAAGTCTATCAGATAGCAGCTGTCAACAGCCTGGTACAGCCAGACGGTGAAAACCAGCTAAAGAGCAAGCAGGGGCACAGAGTTCCATTCATTATGGCACTGTCAGACTCATGCATTATGTGAGCCACAAACATCAGGGCTAGATGAGTGGGTAGAGGAGGAAGCCAGGACATTGCCCCAGTGCAATGTCTAACCAGGACCCCAAGAAAAGTTCACAAAGGATTGGTGTTCTGATTTAATAGTGTATGCAGCTATGATGGAAGTCTGCTAATTTAAAAATTGAGGGTCTCTGAGGTGTAGGACAAACCATTTTGGTGGTGAAGGTGAGAGTGAAGGTGATGGAGGTGGTGGAGATAGTGGAGGGTGGTATAGATGGAGATGATGATGGAAGTGGAGGTGAAAAGGGAGGTGCAGGCAGTGGACTCTTGATAGAAATGTGGCAATAAGTTGTGTCTTATTTAGAAGTAGATGATAAAGAATCTGCCTGCAATGCAGGAGGCCTGGGTTCAATCCCTGGGTCGGGAAGATACCCCAGGACAAGTGAATGGCAACCCACTCCAGTATTTTTGCCTGGAGAATTCCATGGACAGAGGAGCCTGGTAAGCTACAGTCCATGGGGATGCAAAGATTCAGACATGACTGAGCGACTAACATTCCACCTGCCTGTTTAGAAGCAACAAGTCCAAGGGAAAAGCAGACAGTGCATCCACTTGTGAGGAAATCTACATGATATAAGTGACCATCTACCTGAAAAACTATTGGTTCAAATTAAGAGGAGAAACAGAAATGATTTTCTCATGAGCATTACTGACACCACTCAGATCAGACAGCCATTCAGAAGATCTTGAAAGACCATGCTGCTAAAAGTAGCAGCCCTGGGGCTTGTTCTTGGCTTGTCTTTGAAGGTCAAGGAAATGGTGAGCTCATAATGCCACCTCTTACTTCTGCTCCCGGCTTTGGGCCAGCCTAGCTTCCGGGGGCCAAGTGTTGCCTGACACCTCCCCTCCTGGCTGGCTCGTACCTAGACTGCCTTTCTAGTCCTCAACTTACTCCTGACACTGAGGTGGATTGCTGGGCAGACAAGGAGGCCATGGCCATGGGATTCGTGGCTTCCTCGCTCCCATGACTGGCACATGAGAGGCAACGGGTCAGAGCACCCCAAGGGTTCACAAAGTGTAAGCTTGGATGTACATGTTTTAACAGGCACCGTTCTCCTCCTTGCAGGGCAGCCTCATGGTGCAGCCCCAGGACCCCTAGAGCTCACTTCCAGTCCCTGGCCCTTCCATCAGGAGGGTGAGACAGAGGCCATGGTCTGGCAGGAGTGGGGTGTGCAGCTGGTGGTATAAGCCCCCACTCAGTGGCCGGAGCATGAAGTTTGCCAACCTCTACATTTGAGCAAGGGAGTCCCTTTCCAGGAACTGTCACTAGGCAGATGTATCTGTGAAGCAGATGATGGGTGTTCCACTGGGTTTATCATAAGGTCAAGTTGGGAAGTAATTTATGTATATGTTAGTCTCTGCCCCCAGTGCCTGCTAATATTTCATCTCTGAGGCTGGTTCCCGACACAGACTGCTTAAACCCTCATGACATTCTGGGTGACAGGAGGATAGGGGTGCCAGTGAGGTGACTCCGGGTGGGCTCCAGGATGGAGGCTGCCCTCCAGGAAGACCAAACCACGATTAGAAGCTAGGAACTTTCAGGCCCACCTTTCATCCTCCAGAGAGAGTAGAAGGGCTGGAAAATGAATTAATAATTTATCATGGTTATGTGATGAATCCTCCATAAACATCCCAAAAGCACGGGATTCGGAAAGCCAGGAGGGTGATGCACACCAGCTCCACAGGGATACAAGCTCCTGTGCTGGGGACACTTCCAGACCTTGTCTTGTGATTCTCTTGATCTGGCTGATTTGTCTGTACATATTACCCTTTGTAATAAATTTGCAGTAGTAAGTAAACTGCTTTCCTGGATTCTGTGAGCCCCTTTAGCAAATTATTAAGCCTGTGGAGGGATCACGGGAACCTCCAATTTGCAGCCAAGTCAGACAGAAGTGTGGATAACGTGGGGACCTGGACTTTTGATTGCTGTCTGGAGTGAGAGGTAGTCTTGTGGGAGAGGGGGAATTTTCGTGGGACTGAGCCCTTAACCCATGTGATCCACACTAGCTCTGGGCTGTTAGTGTCAGAACTGCTTGGTGTGAAAAAACCCACACATCTGGTGTTGGTTTGAGTGTTGTGAGTGTGGTGTAGTGTGAGAGGAATAAAACTCAGTGAGCTGCTTCTAGACACACATCTACCTATTTCTTTTTTTTAATTTATTTATTTTAATTAGAGGCTAATTACTTTACAGTATTGCAATGGTTTTTGCCATACCTATGAATCAGCCATGGGTGTACATCTGTTCCCCATCCTGAACCCCCCTCTCACTTCCCTCCCCATAATCTACCTATTTCTAAGTACAACGTGACCTTAACCATACTAGTTTATGTTTGTTGTTTAATTTACTCCACAGCTCTTCAGAGGAGAGCCCAGGCCCTGGTGCCTTCATGCCATCTCCTAACACTAGCACCTTCCTGGGAGCAGGGGGCAAGGGGAGGGCTGAACTAGGCACAGTCTGTCACATCTCCATCATGAGGGCTGCAACACCCAGTTCCAAAGCTCAGTCAGGGTGTCCCAAGTTGCCCAGGAGGAGCTAGCTAACAGCCTGGAAGTTCAGGGAAGTGAATTAGTGCCTTCTGAGGTGAGCTTTCACCAGTGAAGAGTAAAAGGCAAGAAGGAGCAGATAGATGAATTCCTTGCCTTTTCAACCACACACACACATACTGTTTGAAGGGAAAATGTTCCATTAATCTTCTGTGGAAAGAACCCCTTTGCCTGAGGAAACACGTTCTCCTTCCTGAGGCTGCAAGCTGCTTGCTAACACACCCTCCCGATCATCCTTGTGCTGCTCATTGCCTCGCGGCCCTTCCCCTCACCAGTGCTGCCCGGGATTGCATTCCTTCTCCTCTCAGGAAGTGTCAGCAGAGGAATCTGCCTCCAGCTCTGTTTTCCAGGGTTCCTAGAAAGACAGCTGCCTAAAATCATCTCCCTCCCTTCCAGGGGTATAGGTACCAAGTTCAGGGGGAAAATTGAGTTGGAAGTTTACTGCCCGGGTAGATGTGCAAGAGAAACGAAGGCTGAATGTGGAAGAGACATTCTAGTGGAAAAAGACAGTGATGATGAGAGGATTATTGTGGGGCTGGAGTCAACAGGCCTTGAACACTGGACAGATGGGAACAAGGTGGAAGGAACCAAGGTAGCTGAGTTTGGGATCTCAGCCTGAGAGGCAATAGAGCCATTAATGGAAACAGGAGAACAGTTGGGAGTGAGCATGCGCTTTAGGATAAGACAGACAAGGGTCCTCTTCCAGCTCTGCTGTTTACTAGCTGTGTGACCTTGGCATGTTACTTGTCATCTCCGGGCCTCATTTCTTTACCTCTAAGGTGAAGTCAGTGATGACCCCTACTATATTTAAGAAGATGAAATAAAATAATGTTCAGCATACAGCCTGGGCAGGAGCTTGATAAATTAACAGTCCCTCTTATCTCCATTGCCTTGGCCTAGTCATGAAACTTCCTCAACAGCAGACTGGCTGGGGCTGATTCATGACCTCTAAGGTGCCTCCCAGTCTGCCATCCAAGACTAGACAGGCTCCCAGCTCTTCCTGGGATCACTGGTTGATGAAACAAAAGACGTAGGAAGCCTCCAGCTCTGAGCAGACAGTTCCCTCAGAGTCCTCCCAGCCCTGGCCCTGCCTACCCAGGCCACCCCCACTGTGTGGGGAGACGAGGGAGGAGGGGAGAGGAGGGATGAGGGAGGAGAGAAGAGGGAGGAGGGGGAGAGGTGCCCACCCCTGGCTTCTCCTGACTGCTTAGTGTGACCCCACAACAGACTCTCCTGGGAAGCCTGCTGCAGAGGTAGATTCCAGGTCCCCCATGAACAGTGGATCAGATTGGGGATGGGCCCCTGAATTTGAATGCACTCCCAGTGATCCTGCTATCTACTCACATCTGAGAACCATTGTCAGGACCCTGGACCTGGGGACCCCCGGCCAAGTGTGACTTCTCCTGCCTGAAGGCGCTCCTTCTACCAGAGCCTGACGAGAGCCATCTGTCTGTCCGCCAACTCCAGCCCTGCTGCCGCAGCATGCACCCTCTCCTGATCCGTCTCCAGGCATTTCTCCGGGCATTTCTCTGCCTCTCTCTCTGTCTCTCTTTGAGTTCATCTTCCCTTATCTCTCTGACTCTCTATGTCTCTCTAGTTCTTCCGTATCTCTGTCTTCTCTCCCTCCTCTCTCCCTTGACTGTCCCCTTGGCTCCTCTGTTTCTATTGTTCCCTTTCTGTGTCTGTCCGTCTCTCTGTCTGTCCTAGTTCTCTCCCCTCCTCTCTCTCTCTGTCCTTCTATTTCTCTAATTCTCTGAGTCTCTCTCTCTCTGAATACCTTTCCTCATAAGTATCTCTCTGTCCTGTGGCTCTTTCTTCCTCTCTCTGTCCCTCCTTCTCTAAGAGTCTCTTGTCTCTGCCTCTGTGTCTCTGTCTGCCTCTTTGTCTCTCTGTGTCTGGTCTCTATCCCTTCCTGTCCCCTGCCCTGTCCCTCCCTGGAGGCCTGCAGGCTGGTGGTGGAGCAGATGGCTGTCCGGCGTTGGCCTGAGGCCCGTGTAATCACGCAGGCTCCTCCTTCCGTGGCGGCTTTTCAGCAACCACCTGGGGAGTGCAAAGTGTCCTGCCACAAACAGGTCACTGTCACCACCGAGATCCAAGGCCTGGCCCAGCCCAGGCTCAGCCTGCCTTGGTTAACCCTGCACAAGGCCAAGTTCCCTCCTCTGCTTGCACAACAGCCACACTGGGGCCAGAGGCCCAGCCTCAAGGAGGGGGCGGGGCAGGTGCTTGCACCCAGGAGGCTTTTCCCAGCTCTTCCCAGGGGCAGCACAGAGAGATTGGGGTCCTCCATGGATGCCAGCCAGCTGACCTCTCACTGATGGGCGTGGTCAAGGCCTCCACCCCGGCTCCTCCCTTAGCAGGAGGCAAGGAGAAGCCAGACTGAGTGGGGCACCCTAAAAGCCCTACCCCATCTCTCCCAGACCTGCAGGGGGGCCGGAAGCAACCTTATGCTGCTGTCCCCAGGGAGTGTCAGAGTCTGGTGAGAAGCCAGGGCCCCCACACCCCTGTTGCCCATCCAGTGTCTCCTCTCCAGCCCCCTCTTCTTCTCTGGAGTGGACCCCAAGACAACTGAGGAAAACCTGTGCACTGGATGAGGGAGGGGGGCGGTGTCACAGCCCCCTCACCCAGTGTGCCATGGTGGCAGGGGAGGTAGGGTGCCACTGACTCCTGAACAGTCAGGCAGAAATCTGCACCCTCATTGTCCAGATGAGGAAACTCAGACCCAGAGAAGGAGCAGGACCCCTCCAAGGTCCCACAGCACCAGCGGCGACCCAAACAGCCTCATTACACATGTGCACATGCTCAGAACTGCCTAAAAGGGGTCCCTGCTCTGTGCAGGAAACAGCTGGTCTTGGAAAACATGAACCAAAGGCCCGTCCCCACAGCAGAGCCCTCCACGAACGCAGTACACCTGTCTCCACCCTGCTATCCTGAGGCCCCATAGTGGGTGCTCCCCTGTGCCAGGTACAGAGATGCCCCTGACTATGAGGGAAGTGGTCACAGCCAGGTTCAGGGCCAGGATGCACTGCTTGTACACAGACACCCCTCGTGCCAGCATGTGATGGGCCCCAGATGGCACCATGTCACCTTGTCTTCTACCTGGGGCAGCAGACGTGACCACTGCCCAGTTACAGATGGGGAGACAGAGGCTCCCACTTGCCTGGCCGTGCTGGGACTTGAGCTCCCAAGTGGTCTTTTTAGGTGAAAATGAAAGCACCTGGCAGAGCCCCCCAGCCCAGACCCAGGGAGGTGAAGGGGAGGCAGGAGAGACTCTTCTGCACTGAATGGGCCCAGCAGATGTCCAGGAACCAGAGACCACTGCAGGCCCTGCTGTGGGTGGCTCCAGAGGGAAGCCCTTGGTTTTGTGGTTCTCCTGCATCCAGGAGCCCCCACTGCTGCAGCCCAGAAGCAGTTGAGCCTGCACCCTGCCCTTCCTGCCCCCAGCACCCCTCCTGTCCCTTTTGGCTGGGGGTGGGGGGAGGACAGGATGGCAGGATGCAGTAGGAGCAGGCCTGGCTCATGTTTCCCCCTCTTCCTGGCTGGGATTTCGTGGTGAGCAAGGACAGCTGAGCTGGCAGGTGCAGAGCGGAGAGCTAGTGGGGGAAGGGCTCTGAGTAGCCACTCTGCCTACACACGCCCCTTCCCAGCCCTGCATGCTGGGGCCTAGCCACTGGAGCTGGGACTGATACCCGGGCACTTGCATCCTGTACACAGACCTGCTCTCCAAAGCAAGTAGGTAAAGGCCCAACAAGTAGTTTCTCAATAGATAGACAGATGGACTCCAGGGAGAAGACCTACTGGTTTGAGGAAGCAGCAGGGCTCAGCCAAATGAGACCTCTGTAATTCTAGAATCTCTAATTAACACTGCCATCCCCACCCAGCTTCTGCGATGTTCCCTACCCTCCAGCTCTGCAGCTGTTGGAAGGCATCTGCCTGAGAAACCTCAGGGCCCCCTCACCCTGACTTGTCACTAGAGCCCTCAGTTGCTAGGACCACCTACCAAATGAACTATTTGGGAACACTCCAGCCTGGGGACAGAGACTGACCACCAGTGGTCCTTAGAGGTTCATCACAACAGTCAGGAAACTATGGGTGACATCAAACAGTGAGGACTGGCTGTGGATCCAGAAAGTGCCAGTAGTGATGTGTCAGCAGAAAACTGCACATCCTGAGTGACAGAGGGGCCTGGGGCTAGAGCTGGCTGAAACCCTAATACGTGGGAAGTAAAGGTGAACTCTCCTCCCTGGGCCTCTACTGGGTTTTCACCCCCAGGGAAAGTCTTAGACCAGAAAAGTAAAGCTAAGCTGGACACTGAACCAGCTGAGGTGCACAAAGGCCAGGTCTAGCCAGAGCGTATATCCTGGCAGAGAGTCAGAGCCAAGAATCTCCCTGAAGGACCCTAAATCCGGTGCAGCCACCAAGGGATACTCCAATTCCATGTCAAACAGAGTGGTACCACCTGGAATCAAACTCCAACAGCTGTGCATGCTCCCCGTGACCTCCTTCTGAGCACTACAGGAGCCAGTTGACTTTGTGGTTCTTGTCCACATGCACAGCTTCAGGCAAGACAGTCCCAAAGTGAGCTGTCAAATTGTCCTGGACTGAGCTCTCACTCCCGTGCTCTGTGTTAGTAAGCACATTCGAGCCAGCCCTGCTCTTCAGGCTTTATTCATGTTGAACAGATGCCCTGTCTGAGTCCCAGTTCTCATTTCCAAAGCACACATAACTACTCCATGGGTTGTTGGGATAATTAAGACTGATGAAACACTTAGCACAGGGTCTCAAATGCAGTGGATATTCAATACACATTCCCTCCTCTTTCTTCCTTCCTTCCTTTCTTTTTCTTTCTGTCTTCCCCCTAAAGCAGAATCTAACAACCTTAGTTGATCCTCCTTCAGCCCCCTCTCTTCTCCTTATTCTTCAGCTGTATTCTTTTGGTTGCTTTTCTCAGGATCCTCTTAAATTCCACTGTTTCCTTCATAAGTGGTTCTGAATACTAGGTCGTCGACTATCAGAGAGAGACTCATTCATCTCTGTGTCCCCACCACACCAGACTCAGGGCCTAGAATACAGTGTCTGGTTCCAAATGGAATGAAGGAATTGGCGATGGGATGGGGATGGAAGGGTAGGTGAATGAAGGGGTGGATGGAACACATTACATAGGATGGATGGAGGGACGGGGTTGACAGATGGATTGAGAAGTGATGTCCATGTAGAGACAGAACGATGGGTGAACAAATGGCTAAGTGAGACGGGTAGGTGAGCGTGCAAGCAGATGGGTGGATAGATGGAGTGGTGACTAGATATGAAAGAGTATGTGAAAAGAAAAATTGGTGGATGGGGAAACAGGTGGACAGTGGCATGCACCACAGTTGCCTTTGGATTGAGGCAGGGAGGTGTTTGCAAAGCTCTCATCCCAAATCCATGTTTTCACCATCTCCTTCTGCTCTCAAACCATACAGAAGGCAGTGGCTGACAGGAGCAGAGCACAGGTAGGCCTTCATTCCAGTTATGCCAAGCTCTCATTTTATAAGTCCTAGACTCCAAGCAACACAAGACTAGAAACATTTGCCTCTCCCTAGCTGTTGTCCCCAGTCTCACCCTCAGAAGATGCTTTAGAGAAAGGACTGACTATCAGCAGAGCTTTGACTGTCCTCGTGCTGGACACCAGAGTCTGGAAACCTGCTGACCTCAATTCCCAGGCTGCCCTTCTCCAGAGCAGGCTTGCATACTGGCTCCCTGAGACCCAGTTGAGAGTCACGTTATGTTATTCTCACCAAGTCCAGAGTTCTCAAGAGCAGGCGCTATATCCTCCTCACTGTGTCATGCCAATGAGAGAATTCCTGACACAGAGTTGGCGTAGAAAAAAAAAAAAGAATGCTTGTGGTTAAATCAGATGGATCATGAGTCTTACACATGACTGACTGTCCTTTGGGGAAAGTGGATTACATCAGAAAATAACGATAAACCTTGATCTAGGACATTGAGTTGGAATCCCAGCTCTGCCACTTCCCAACCGTGTGGCCTTGCCCAAGTGCCTGTACTTCTCTGAACCTCACTTCCAAATCCTGGGAAATCAGGATAATACTTGATACCACTCAACTATTTCCTGAGGTTGCGATGATCATACTGGGAATCGGCTTCTAAGCTGGTCCTTTTGAAAACCCCTCACCATGACAGCCTCAATAGCCAAGATCCGAAGTTGAGCACCCATCCCACCTGCTCCCCGGAGGGCAGAGCGGGCCAGTGGGGAGGTGACCAGCAGGCTGCAGGAGGTGAGCCTGCCCCACTTTCAGGCCTCTGTAACTAGGGGTGTGCATAATCAACCTGACCTCAATCTTTCTCCATGAATTATGGAAAGAGAGTGCTCTAAAAATGAGGCATGTGCAAAAGTTCCACCAGGCTCCCCGCCCTCCCCTTACTTCATCCTTCCCAACTTAATAAGGACCGTGGCTTATTAGCTCTTCTCCTCTAGCTTGCCTTGTCCTGTGCCCACACATGTGAGACTAAAAATACCCACGGCTCCTATTAGAGGCTCTGCCCCCAGGGACAGGCAAGGCTGGAGTCCGGGCTGACACTGAAAACTGGCTTCCTTGTGCCCCCTGGGATCCAGGCCACTGGGCCTATTCTGCTTGGGGCAAATGGCCAACAGCCTCCTCCCAACAGTCCCCAGGGGTCTCCAGTAACAATCAAAAGGCAGTTCTGACTTTACCTGTGTCTTTTGTTTGGATACTCCAAAGCCGTTTTCTAGGTGCCTCTCTGCCACCCATCAGACAGCCTCCTACCACCAGGTGTGAGGGCTTTTCCCCAGGGGACATGTATCACTGGGAATAGAGCCTGGGCCCCAATAGTGGTGGGCCCAAGTTCCAACTTGCTCCCAGGAAAGACACTTGTGCCTTTTCTGCTAAAACACACAGGATGGTAAGTGTGGGAAGCTTGGTATGAGCACTGGCCTGTCTAGAAGCCAGCAATGGTGCACTGGGGAAATCATATGCACGGATTTCTTTCTCCTCTGTTTCTTTGTCAGTAAAACAGCAGAAAGGAGTCAGCCCAGCCTTGGGTTAGAGCAAGGATGACATGAGTTCATGGAAGTAAAATGCAGAATTCTGCACGGAAGAAGGCGACGCAGGTGGACAAACTTTGAAGCCGGAAGTAGGTGTGAGGTCGCCTTGCTTCCATCCGAGAGAGAAGCGGCTCGAGGAACACGCAGGGGGCATTTCAATAGCTCGGCAATAAACACTTGGTGAAGCTGAAGAGGTAATCTCTCCATGGGCTTTCATGTGCCACTGGATACCTCTCTTGGCATGGTCTGAGATATTTTGGAAGTGGTGGTGAGAGACAAATTGATTTTCGTCATATCCATCCGCAGGAAAAGGCCAAGAACGCCAGCGAGTATAAAGACTACAAAATTTAAAACTACCTGGAACTTGGACGTGGTTCTTCCCACAGGCGCACATCATTATATGCAAGAAGAGGCGGTTGGAATGAGCCGCACACAGGAAAAATAGGGACAGGCGATGAGGGTGCCATGGACAGAAATACTGACCCAGGGAATGGCTGACGGGCCACTGGGGAGAGACATACGGGAAGGCTTGAGGATGGAAACTGTGTTGAGCAGAAATGTCACAGTTCTGGCTCCCGAGTGGGGTGGGGTGGGGGCGGCTGCGTGGGACGCAGCAGCGCTGTGGGAACCAAACTCTCCCCAGATCCAAGCTCCAGATGGTTCGGTCAGCAGCGGGGGAGGGGCCTTCAGCGTTGCTTGTCCTCATTTAACCTCCTCCTCCATCCCCTGAAGGTCTGAGGAAAGCACAGAAGATCAAACTACCATCTCTGGACAGTTGGTACCCTCCAGGCTAAAGGGAGAAGTCTTGCCGGCTGGGAGCACTCATTCTACCCCATCTGATGCAAACATTTATTGAGCACTTTCTGTGTGCAAGACACATAGGAGGCGTGGGAGGAGGGACTCAGGAATGAGGAAGACTATGACCTGGCCCTGAAAGGCCATGACTTCACTAGACTTTGCTATGAAATAGGAAAGACCTAGGTAGTTTGGATTTCCTGGAGAATCCCAGGGACGGTGGAGCCTGGTGGGCTGCCGTCTATGGGGTTGCACAGAGTCAGACATGACTGAAGCAACTTAGCAGGAGCAGCAGCGGGTTGTTTGGAAGAGTATTCTTTTTTTTCAAACTAATATTTAAATGTTTGTGCCATTGCAGTAGGAAAAAAGAACTAAGAATACAAACCACTTACGGTTTAATGATTTAACACTCACACACACACATACATTTATATAAAAAATATTGTTCTATCCCAGTGGTAATTTAAAGATGAAAATTAGAGTTACCATGCATAGATTATATTATGGCAAATGTTCACTCAGTGACAGTATTCACCTCTTGTGGCAGTCTACAGCAAGGTGAACACACACAGCCAGTGACATTGTAAACAGGCACGATTGCTCTGGAAAGTGATTGGACAATATATCTATCTCAAGCCTTAAAATAGTCATAACCTTTGACTCAGTAATTCCACTACCTAGAATCTACTCTAAAGAAATAATCAGAAACATGGTCAAAGATGTAAGGTATAAGCACAAGGATATTTACCAACATATTATTTATAAAAATCGAAAATGCAAAACAAACTAGAAGTTCAACAACAAGAAAATAGAAAAGTAGATTATGGCACATAGGTATAGTGGATAATGAAGCAGCCTTTTAAATTGGGTTTTTGAATATTTTTTAGTAAACTATTCATTACAAGTGAATAATATGTATTTTTCGGTGTTGAGACCAAACTTTATGTGATGTGATCCCAGTTTTATTTTTTAAATAAGTATACACACACCTTCTGGAGGAGGGCATGACAATCCACTCTAGTATTCTTGCCTGGAGAATCCCATGAACAGAGGAGCCTGGAGGTCACACAAAGTCGGGCACAACTGAAGCAACTTAGCACACATACATGCACACACACATTATATGTGTATGTGTATATATGAGTATACACACACATTTATTATATATGTTATAATAATTATATGTTGTAGTTGAAAGAAATGCTAAATAACAAAATGTTTAAAAGTGAGTATCCCTAGATGACAGGATTGGGTGGTTTTATTTTCTTCTTTATATAGTGCTGGCATTTCCTAAATTTTTAATAATGAGCATGAGTTTAGAGAGTCCCTTGGACTGCAAGGAGATCCAACCAGTCCATCCTAAAGGAAATCAGTCCTGAATATTCATTGGAAGGACTGATGTTGAAGCTAAAACTCGAATACTTTGGCCACCTGATGCGAAGAGCTGACTCATTTGAAAAGACCCTGATGCTGGGAAAGATTGAAGGCAGGAGAAGGGGACGACAGAGGATGAGATGGTTGGATGGCATCACCGACTCAATGGACATGAGTTTGAGTGAACTCTGGGAGCTGGTGATGGACAGGGAGGCCTGGAGTGCTGCAGTCCATGGGGTCACAAAGAGTCAGACACGACTGAGCGACTGAACTGAACTGAACTGAAGAGTTTGGAAGGATGGCTTGTTTCACGGACACCCCCATGGAGCTCTGCAGGGGAGGAGGCCCCGCTTAACAGCAGTAGTCACACGTGTCTGGGGAGTGAGCTGGAGTAGAGGCCCCTTGTGCCACCAGCTCCACTAGTGTCTGGCCCCTGCTAGTGCTCCCACTCTGAGCCCAAGCCTGAACCTTACCTGGGCACTCAGCACCACACTCCCAGATACTGCTTTCCTCCCACAGCCCAAGTGCGGGATTCAGTGATCTTCTCATACTATCATCCCCTTACCTAGCACCCTCTCCAGACACCCACTACCTATCAGGCCCGCCCCCTCCCTGCTCTCTTGTCCCTGCTGACATTGGTCCTCATGGCTCAGCTGGGTAGCAGGAGCCCCACCTAGCACAGGTCTCCCCTTTCTGATCCCTTCTGCTCTTGGGCTCCCCTCTGACCCCTCCTCCCTGTACCACAGCATCAACCAGACCATCCTGGTTTCACTTCCAGAAAGGTGTCATTTCTTTCACCTCCAGCCCTTCCCTCATCCTCTATCCATTCCCCTCAGGCTGCTTCTCAGCCTGGAAAGTCCTTGCCCTTCTTCTGGGGCTCTTCCTATTCATTCACCCCCAAGAACCTTGTTCTAATATCAGCTTCACCTCATAGTGTTCCTGGACCCTCCTCTCTAGGTGGACTGGTAACCCCTCCCTATACGCTTACTGTTTCACTTAATCATAATGGCATTTCACATAGTAGGTCTCAAGAACAAGATGCTGCCTGCACTGGGCTGCATCCCCATGGCAAACCCAGCACAAATGTAAAGTCTTCTTTACAGTTTAACTATCCTCACCACAGCATACCTCAATGACTCTGCAAATGGCCTACCTCTGCCCCCCTCTCCAACCTTCACTGCTCCTGGAGGCTGCAGAATGCTCCTGACCACCAACTTTTATCTACTGCCAGTGCCACCAGTTCTCCCCTAAGATGCCACAGAGCCTGAGAAATCTATCCCCAAAGGCCCAACTTGGGGCTTGAGCTCAGAGAATTTTTCCAAGAGCCTCAACAAATGTCTTGGGCCCCTGGCTCAAGATGTGTTCATCAAGACAGGTGAAAGCATCTCCCCTGCAGGCTGATGACCCTGCCCTTCCCCTCACTAAGATGGTAGGCAGTCTTAACTCATAGACATGTGATGGTCACAGGGGTGGGGGTTGTTTCAGCACATGAGCTTTGGAGTCATAAAGGGTGGGGTGTCAAGGGTTAGGGCATCACTGCTATGTATGAGACATTGCGGGACCCTGTATAGGTCTCCTTTGGTCTCTAAGGCTCAGTTTTCTCATCCGTAAAATGGATATGATACAGAGGCACTTCCCACTGGATTCACACAGTGTTCACAGAGTACAGGGGGTGGGAAGGAAGGAGAGTTGTGTTGAACCACACTCTGCTGCACAGATCTGATGTCAGATCTGCAAAAAATGGATTCTGTGACTCACTGAGTTTCTCTCCGATGGCAGAATAACAAGAGAGAACAGTGACACAGGAGGGATGGCAACTATCTGCTCCACGATAGGGTCAAAGAAGCCTCCAGTTTCTTCTGCCCTTCCCCTTTCCAACTGTGTAAACCCATCCACGAGACCCTCCTCAGACCAGGAACCAGACTGGAGTCTGACCAGAATACAGGGAGCTGCTATAGGTTTAACTAAGCTACTGCTAAGCATTTTATTTCACTTAATCCCAGTAACACCCTCACCCATTTGACAGATGAGGAAAACTGAAGATCAGAGAGGTTAAGTACATTGCCCAAGGTCACCTTGGTAGGAGTTAGTATGGAAACATACATTTTCTGACATAATTGCTCCAGTGGGAATTGACAGCTTTTCTAAACTTGATCAGCATGGGACCAGAGCTGGGAAAATCTTCCAAGTTCTGTTAACCATTGGAGTGGACACAAAGAGAAGCATCAGAGAGCTGGCATTCTCAAGGAGCTACAGGAGCTAGGGTGATCAGGAAGGCTTCATGGTGGAGGTGAGGGCTGGTGTCAGACCTTGAAGGATGACTAGACTCTACTTGCCAGGGAGGTCCAAAGAGGTCTTCCAGGAAGAAGTGAAAGCAAAAAAAACACTTAGAAGCGGAAACGAACCAAGCCAGGCTGGTCAAGACTCCTGGAGGAGCCCACACTTGCTGTAGAAAAAGTTTCTGGGAAAGATGTTTTTCCCCCCATGTAATGGTTTGCCCATCTCCAGAGAAGAGAGAGAGTTAAGAGGTGGGGACCTGGTCTGCCGCTCTTCCCTGAGCCATCCCACTCTCTGTGTGCCGCTGCCCCACTGCACCAACGGAGAAAAGCACGGTGTGTCTACAGACTGCCTGCTAAGAGCCTTTCAAGGGTTGACTTGCCTATTAGGTCTCTATGGAAAAGGGGAAAACTTGCCTCTTGGAACGCCTAGAGAGGTAAGAGTTAGGTGGTCCCTGAGGAACTACTATTTCTGAGGAAAAACAGTAGTATGAGTTGGAGCACATTCTCTTCTGGCAAGAGCATGCCTCCTTCCATCCACCATCCCCCACCATCAAGATAGCAAAGTCAGCTCAGGGCTCAGAACCATTCCTCTGATGAATTCCCCCTTCAAGAAAGGGGAGAAAGCAATGTGGGTGACAGCTGGACGTGTCTGGGTATTAAACATGATGAGGATAAAGGCGACAATACAGTCATTTGACTGCTCTTTGACTTTTGGAATCCTGAAATTTCCAACTCATTGTGATTCAAATAATTAAAGTTCTTCCCTAGAATGGAGATATCCCCTGGCTTGTCAGATCCTAAGACAAGGGTGTAGATTAATTAGTTGGGTCAGAATACAGAGGTCCTTGAATCCCATGTTGTTCAAGACGGTGGCAGGATGGAGGGGCTAGAATGTGGAGCAAAGCCGGGAAGCAGACAAGCCAGATGTGCTTGGGGAGCAGTAAACATGGTTGTGGCTGCAGCATGTATGGGTTGGCAGGAAAAGAGGAAGGCACGGGTCTGCAGAAGGAGGTGGGACCAGGGTATCGATCACAGGCTGTGTCTGTTCTTTGCTCCTCCAGTTGTGGGAACAACTGGAGGGGGATTTTGAGCAGAGAGATAGACCCTCTGACTGATAAGTCATGGCCTCAGTCTTCACTCCTGCTTTCCCTTCCCCTTTCCAGATACATCCAAGTGCCCTCATCCACACCATCTTCCCTGTGATATCTCCCTCTCGGCCCAAAACTGATGAGGCTCAGGATGGAGGTATGGGTCACCAGAGACCAGGGATAGGGGAAGAGTGGGGTGAGGAAGGTATCTCTTCTTTCTGCTCCTGCTCCTGGAAGGAAGTAGCTCTCAGGCCTCAGAAAGCCAGCTGCTGGACTGGGGGCTGTGGGTGGGAGCCTCTGCAGAGTGAGTTCAGGGTTTGGGCAGCATCAAGATCCAGGAGCAGCAGCATCTCCCAAAGCAGTCAAGGCAACGCGGCCTCTATTTTTAAGGGTCTGTGCCAGTGTTTTCACTGCATTTTTGTTTCCCAAGAAACATACGTCAATGTCTGGAAATGTTCTGGGTGTCACAAGTGGGATGTGGGTGCTCCTGGCATCTAGCAGGTAAATCCCAGGGATGCTGCCAAATACCCTACAATGCACAGGACATCCCCCTACAGCAAAGAGCTCTTTGGCCCCAAATGTGCATAGAACCTTGGGAGAGAAGCCCTACCCCCAAAGGATCTATTCTCAGGTAACCTAGAGAGGCAGGGGGCCCCAGACCATCTTCCTGGAGCTCAGACTGGCCACTCCCCCCACCCAACTCCAGGTAGTCACCCCCTTCTATAAAAGCAAGTCATAGTGGAAGGCAAGTCACGGTGAGTGAGTTCGTAAAGGTGACACTCCCAGCAGGCAAGTGAGTGTGGGAATGAGAATGCAATGTCTGGTGAGGGGGCTTCAGCTCCCTGCCATCCCTAGCCAGCCCCATTCAGGTGCTGTCCAGGAGCTTCTGCTGGGATCTGCACCCTCAAGGGACTTAGCCCCAAGGATGGGGTGACGCTGAATAAACCATAGTTCTTACTTCCCTGGTCATCTGGCTCAGCCAGCCTCCCAGCAGTGTGTGTGTGTGTGTGTGTGTGTGTGTGTGTGTGTGTGTATGTGAACATGCACACATACAGACAGGACAGGGAAGGACAGGGCTCCTTGTATAAGGAAACTGCCTTGGGAATCACCACCTTTACTGGTTCCATGCTGAGCCCTCTCAAGCCTCCAATCAGTACTGCTGGAAGCCAGTGACTGCTCCTTTCATTGGATGCCCAGTGGGCAAGCGGGCGGCAGTGATGCAACAAGGTGGCAGCCACTATAAGTGACGGTATTGTGAGCCACAGTCAACAGGGAAAGAGTTTCTGAATTTGAGGTTCAGCTTTGTGACCCCAGTTCCATTACTGACTTGCCACTTCACCTGTCCCTTTCCTCATCCTTAGAATGAGGGAAGATTGACAGCTACCACTTGAAGATCACTTATGATGCATCAGGCACTTCACCCGCACGTCACTGTCACAGCAGCCTGGTGAGGGTCTGAATTATGCCCATGGCACAAATGCAAGGGAAGTGGCTTTTCCAAGGGAACAGGGGCAGCAAGTGTAGAACTCAGGCCTGTGCCATAGGGTCTGCCTCCAAGAGGTGGGGGAGCTTCCAGGGCCCATGGTGCAAGGTGGGGTCACTAAACTCCACAGCAAAGAGGGCCCAAGAGCAGAAGCTTCCAGCTGCATGCTATTTCTTAATGGTGGAAAGTCAAGTTAGGGTCTGGCCCCAGCTGGGTAGGCCCACGGTGCCAAAGGCTACCAAGCAGATGCACTGTAAACACTCCTCAGTCCCAGAGCCAAAGGCCGGCGCTGCTACTGGCTGGGCAGGCCGGCCTCACTAAAAATAGACGGGCCTTCAGGTCCAGCTCCCTGACCGCCGCCCAAGCAGGCTGCTCCCTGCACCCAGCCTCCTCCTCTCCCCCTCCCCTTTGCCAACACGGCTAGAGCCAGGCTTCTAGAAGCCAGGCTTCTAGAAGGTACAGAGATGTTAAGACTTTCACTTCAGGCCAGAGAGGACGGTTAGGCTGATGTCCAGTGGGCAAGTTCCAAGTTCTTGTGGGGCCATAATGGGGCAGGGGTCCTGACCTCAACATTCTACACATTTCCCTCTAACGGAGGGAGCTGTCAACCTCCAAGCCCACTCGGGGAAGGAGTGGCACCAAAGGCAAAACTCGGCCAATTTCGCCACATCTTGCAATGCAATCTGAAGCCCCCTTGACGTTTCTCTTTTCCTGCACTGACTCTCCCGGTTGACAGCACTGTGCGGTTTCTGTATTTGCCGCGGCTTTCTGAGGTTTTCTGCGGACTGCCTCGGAGAGGCCCCGGGAGTTGCGGGATGGGGCAGTGGCCGGCCGGCCAGGCCGGGAGACAAGGGGCGCGGGGAGGGAGGCTCCAGAGCGCGGACGGCCGGGGATTTCCTTTCAAAGGTGACTTAGAGCCGCTTCATAAGGGTAGCGCCCTCCCGGGCGGGCCCTAATGGCGAGTTTGGCAGAGTCAGCGAAACGCAGCGCCGCGGCCGGGCGGCGGGGAGCGCCCTCTCCCGCGCCCTCGCGGTCTCCCGCGCCAGGCAGCGGCGCGCACGGGCCATTTGCAGCGCAGGCAGGCTCGCGAGCGGCCGCCGCGCACCGGCCGGAGCGGGGGGCACCATGGAGCTCAAGAAGGACAGCAACGCCGTGTCCATCGACATGCTGCTGATCGTGCACTCGGAGAAGCGGCGCGCCTCTCAGGGCGCGCACTCGGACCGGCCGGCGGACCCTGGCGCGCCGCCGCAGCGCAGAGGAGGTAACACGCGCTCGGGCCGGCCCGGGGCCCCGGCCCCTCGACCTCCTCGCCCCAGGGCCTGCCCGCCGGGGGGCGCCCAGGCGCCCCCGGAACGAGGTCAGCGAGGCCGAACTGCTCCCCCAAGCTGGCTGCGCCTCAGCGCTGCGGCTCTGGCGTCCTGCGGCAACGCGTAGCCCCGTGATTGCCCCGGGTTGACTCCCCGTGCATGCCTGCGGTGCCTCCGTCACCCCGGGAGACAGTTTCCTCTTGGTCACTCTTTGAAGGGTGCAGATCAGGTTGGAAGATGCCCTGGAGGAAAAGGACCAGAGCCTCAGGCCTGAATCCTGCATGCCCAAAGTCTGCTCCCCACGGGCCACGTTGCAGGGCACAGGGGACCCCAGGGAATTCGTGTACTGAGTCAGACTTTGAGATGGGGCCCTCCCTTCGTGTCTTTGCACAAATCATGGCCTCACGTCTTGAGCCCTCTCCCAGCTTCCAACAGTAGAAGGCGTCCAAGGTGGAAAAGGCACACAAGCTGGGGTGGCTAGGCTGCTCTCCCCACTTTGGCTTATCTATTGTTCTAATTGTCCTGCAGACTTTCTGGGGAAGGAGATAATGGTAAAATAAAGCGACTGTTCCCAGAGTGATTGCAGAAAGCAGGACCCTGGCCCCCGTACTCTCCAGAGAACAGGACACAGTGTGAGGAGAGTAGAGAAGGATATTAATAGAGGCTAAACCGGCCCCTCAGACATCTGGGAACCCCCAGTCCCTGTCTCTGAGGAAGCCCTCAGGAGCTCTTGAAGAGCCTGGTGTGCTGTGCACCAGACGGACTGTGCCCTGGCTCTTTGGAAGTGAAGTTTCACAGCCCTCAAGGTAAAACTTCTGCCTCCCGTCTCCCTTCCAGCTCCAGTGCTCCTGGAAGTCTGTCCCCAACTCTTCGGTCCCCACAGCCCCTGTGCACATTGAATATGCGCCTTCCACCCACCCTGCTGCAGCAGCAGGGCCATGGATGGCTCTGCCCCCCCCACCCTCACCCCCACCCCCACCCCAGGCCACGCTGGCTGCAGCTGCCCCTTAGCTCCTGGTGACGTCCTGGGGAGGCAGGCAGGGGAGAGAAAAGAGATGCTGGAGAGCTGAGCATGTTGACAGGCATCCAGTCTCCGGAGGGATTTGAAGCCTAGCAGTTGTTTGGGTTCGTTGGTTCTGGTGTTCTCAGAGCTGCCCCTGGGAGAAGAAGACATGGCCTGCCTAAGGTATTTGTATTGAGGAAATTGGCAGAGGCCACTGGGCCTTCCTTGACAGAAATGTGGCTGCCCACTACTGCACGGACTGTGGTCCCAAGGGCCAGAGGCCCCCCACAAGCACAGCTCCAGGTCAGCCCATGAGTTCCCCACCTCCCTCTCCTGCTCTGATCACATTTTTCCAAAAGGTTCTGACACTAGAAAGAGGGTGGAGAGCACAGAGAAGGCCCTGAGATGCCAGGGATGCGGACTGCTCAGCGAAGCGTCCAACACCGGGCACAAACCCTACGTGACTCCAGACCAATGCACTTCACACTCGTGATCATGACTCAGAGAAAGAAGACCCCTGTTTCCTGTGCCCTGTCTGCTGATATGTTGCTCCAAATATTTTCCTGATGGAAGTTTCTCCCAGACATTATAGAAGCAGAGAGACCGTGTCATTTATTGACAATCAGACAGTTGTGAGCTGGAGCAGAGGGAGAGCACATGGTCTCCAAGGCCCGCTGGACAGCAGTGATGTCCAAGAGACCCCTAGCTAAGCCAGCACATGGGCTCGCTCCTTGGGACGAGCAAGGAGGAGAAATGCTGAACAAGACCAGGCTGTTCCAAGGCCTCCTGCTGGTGCACAAAAATCCAAAACACACCCCTCCCCCACTTCCAGGTGTGTCACGTCCTCTGGTCTGCTCCCACTCCAGGGCCCACCAGGCAAGGAATCCTCCTGGCTCTACAAATGAGGGTCTGAGCTCTGTGTCAGGAGAGCGAAGCTTGGCTACTTTCACGAGCAGAGGACCGACTGAGGGTGTGAGCAAGTGGCTTTCTGCTGTGTCCCTGTGGCAGAAAAGACTAAGAGGGACAAGGAGACAGGGAGTGTGTGTGCCGGGTATTGGGCTACAAGGTGGCAGAGATGCCTTTCCCTTTTCTGCAGGGCCCTAGCATTTCCCCGGCCATTTCCTTAGAGGTGCTTCTCCGAAACACTCCTGGAAGCCCTCAACTCCTGTTGCATATTCGCCATAGAGGAGGTAGCCTAAAGCTGCCTGCACCAGGTCTGAAAAAGCATCAGTACCTCAGGATTTCTCCCCAAAGTCGATGGGACACCTGCTTTCCACTTCCTGGGTGTCAGTGAGGGTTCCAAGTGGTATGTCCCAGATGCTGACCATGGAGGGCTCTGCAGAAGAGAAGGGTGTCGAGAAAGGATTGGGGGTGCTCAGAGTGGTGGAAAGGGCTGAAGATTCAGACTGGAGGCTGAGCTTCCAGGAACGTGGCCATAGGCTGCAGACCAGGACTGGTCTGGTGAGGAGGCCTCCGCTGCCACCAAGGAGCCCTCAATGCTCCTTCCATGCCAGCAACTTGATTTTATTGCAGCTGCTTGCACTGCCAGAACATATGCCAGTTCTGTGCCAGAAACTTGACCTTGCAGCCACCACTTCCAGCCGCCGCCAGAAAGAGAGAGAGAACACTTCCATTCCCTTCCCTGTTGCCTCACCGGGTCCCGAGATGGAGTGAGACACAGGTGCATCTCAGCAGATGCCTCGGCCACTCAGGGTCCCTGCTCTAGCTGCAAGGGAGGCTGGGAGAGCAGGCAACCGTCACTCTCAGTTCCCATAGAGATCTATCACTTTCCATCTTTGCCCACTCCCCACCCTACCTTAGGACTCTCAAAGTGGAAGAAGGTTCACCACACACAGAAATAGGCAGGCAAAATGAATGTCTTCTAGCAGATGAAGAATCTAGCAGATGTCTTCACAATAATGCTTCCATACTTATGCAGTGGAAACGTGGGCATGACAAATGACAATGGGCATCTCCATTGTGAAAATTCTCCCTGAATGATCCTGATAACCAACCACCACCCCTGAAAACTACTGTGGTAATATATTTCTTTTACTGTTTTTAATGTGGAGGGTTGCATTCATTCCTCTGAGCTCTTCTCATTTGTGGGCAGCCTCTCTCAGATCCCTAGAGAGCCACATTCCACCTTTAGCTAAGATCCATTCACAACCGGTGTGCTTGGTCTGAGTCTCCTGCCACAGAGGGCCTCAAGCTGGTCTTTGTCACTTCACAGGACTTCAAGGCGTCGGGAACGGAATCCGGAGATGGCAGAAACTAGAAGGAAATGACCTATGTGGTAAATTCTCTCATCTTCATTTTACTTTCTTTCCAATCTCTTGCATTCAACACATTGAAAAATGTCTATGAATGTTGGGTTTCACTTGTTTGATGACTGGCCTAAACATCTAACCACTCAGACTGTGGCTGCTTGTGACTTAGCCAGGCCTCTGGGGCCACCGTGACCCTGGAAGATTTCCCTTGGCATCAGGTCCCCCAGTTTCCTGGAGGCTATTGGGGGGCAGTGCTGTGAACTTGAGTACCCACTCATTCACTGGCTGAGCTATAAAGAAAACCTTGGCATCGTTTGGGATAGTGGATTTGGGTGTGTCCCCAGGGGATGGGCTTCCCAGGTTATGCAGGGCATCCATCTTTTAAAAATATTTTTAAACAGGGAAGACGGTGGCCCGCCTTGGGTGGTGTTACTCAAGGCCTGGGAAGATGCCAGTCCAGGGTTCTGTGGCTCTTGGCCTGGAACCCAGAATACAATAAGATCTGAGAGAAATCCCAGCTTCCAAAGCCACCTCTTTATGGTGCCAGGCGTCAGTCACCCTGCAAGCCCAGGATTTCTCTGGCAGTGCCATGCATGGACCATTATACTGGGCCTTATTCTGGCCCTCCTGGACTCATAAGCCCAGCCTCCATGGACAAATACTGTGGAACTGCACTTTGGGCATGTGAGAATCCTAGCAAGAATAAGACCTCCACTCCCAGAGCCCCAGTAGGGGACTTAGTCAGACCCCGGCTATCTGAGCCCCAGGATCAGATGACTGACTCATCAAATGCCAGTGGGAAGGACCCATCCCCCATGGCCCTCCACAAATGGAGAAACAAGACCCCAAATGAACAAGACTGAGCACCTATGTTCTGCCATCCTTCTGACAGTAACAGAAGGAGAGGACGAACTTCTAAAAGTAAATTCATTCATTCATTCCCTCAGTAAAGGTGTACAGTGATTGCTTTGTTCTGGGAAGTGTTCCAGTTGTTAGAGATGAAACTGTGAATGGAATAGTCAGGAATGCCTGCCCTCCTGGGGCCATGTTAGAATGATTGCATCATAATGCCATTCACCACAGCCAAGTCTCAGCACCCTGGAGGTGAAGAGGTTGCCTGTGTCCCCTGCGCTATGCATGGAGATAACTCATCCTCAAGACACCCTCCCCCAACCAGGGACTACCTTTGGAGTCCTGGCTGATGGGCATGCATGCATGGGATGTCTTCCTTAACCTTGCTGTGGGACCATCAAATGGGAGACACACCAGCTCTAGCTCTACCTAAACAGACAGCAACGTTAGCAAAACTATGCTGTGAGCTCATGGGAATTACGAAAAGAATCAGACCTCCAAGAGACCTGACAGCCTCAGAAGCACGTAGCAGCCCATGCAGGCAGGCATGCCCTGCCAGTGTGGGGGTGAGTGGAGGGCAAGTGGCTCATGTAGGAGGAAAAAGACACCATGTCTTTGTTTGTTACAGCTCCTACTTCACCTGAGTTGTTGGAAATTCATCTTATGGGTTCTTGAGCATGTTATTACATTAGGAGAGGACTGAAGTATACTGAATTCATCCCCTTTTTACCATCTTCAGGGTTCCTGGTTTGGAGGAAGATTAGTGGAAAAACATAACAAAACACAAAGAGACACGATGACTATTATGAGACTCTTCTTAAAGACGTGAAGTGGGTACTAGGTGCTAGCAAAGAAAGAGAATGCTTAAAGTAGTTCTTGCAAAATCACCCAAGAGTTAAGAGTTTTAGGTAAATGCAGGGCTGGAGAGAGACCGCACAGAGGCCTTGAGCTTAAAAAGGATTCCACCACTCCACCAACATATGTAATTTAAAATTAACTCTAAGTAAAATTTTATTTATTTTTTCAAGTGACAGGCTGGCATGCATGCAGCAGTTAAAACTACAGCTCCTTTCTGTGTTTTCTGATGGTGAGGTTCTGGGTACATACTTCCCTTGCTGGTGCCCAGGTCACCCAGCCCTGGTGACCAGCATTGTGCCCAGCCCTGGAAACTGGACGGGTTTCACCTGAGAAGGACGCACCTGATGGCTTGTGCTTGGTGGAGGGTGGACAAATGTGGATGAACATGCTGTTGGTCCAAAAGAGCACATGTCCCCCCTCTTGCTACCCATGCACTCCTCTGGCTGGGGCGCTGGCAGGGTGGGGGGAGCCCAAGTGTTCCAAACTTTTCCGAGCAGCAGGTGTTTGGGCTGAGCCATCAGCTTGCCCAGCAACGGGCTTCCCCTGCTGTGATTGGCTGCTTTCCTTGGTCCTGGCCAAAGTCTGCCTAGCAGCACAGGGACTAATGCCTCACAGCCACAGGGAAACCAGTTGTGCAGCCATGACTATAAATATCCTTACAGCAGCTATGCCAGCCAATCATCCTCCTTGAGGATTCCCTTCCCAGATCCTGTTTCCTCCACCCGCCAGCCGAGCGGAGATTACAGCCAGCTGCGCCCGCAGGAGGTGGCCTCTTTGTCCTCGCCTGGGTCTGGCCTGGAGCTCCAGCCTAGCACATACTGCTTCACCCTGAGTTGGCACACACAGTGGTCCTGACCCTTGCCCAACTGACCAACCTCAGCCTTCATGGGGCTAACTGACCTGGTTGGGCCTGCTACAGAGAAGTCTAGAGTGGGTGGGCTTTCCCGGGCAAGACCCCCCCACAGGAGGATGGCAATCCAGTCCAGCTCAGTGGGCCAGCCACCCACTGTGACCAGCTTCTGCCTGGCCCAAGGCATGGAAATGCTGAGTGGCAGCTCTGGTTAGGTATACAAGCAATGACATATGAACAGAGCCAAATCGGGCCAGTGCTCCAGAGGCATGCTTGCACCTGTGCCAGTGGTCACTTCCAGGGACAGGCCCAACAGCCTTTTTGCAGCTCAGCAGGAGGCCAGGGGAGAAGATGGCAGGCCAGGGTGGTAGTGGCCCTTCCCCAGCCTCATTCCTGCCCCTCTGAAGCAGAGGTTCAAGGGCAAGACCAGACTACCACAGCAGCCATACATGTACAGCAGAGATGTAGGGGAGGTAGTACTTCCCACAGGAGGGGCAGGGGGCACCCTGCCATGGTCTATGGCAGGAGCTGGGCATGTCTCCATAGCAACCTGACTCCACTAGGCTCTGAGCATGGCTCTGTGTACCAAGGACATGAATATCACCAATGCATGGAGAGCATTCACATGGCAGGTGCTCTGCAAATGTTGGTGAACCTAAACCAAACTGCAAGCACCCCAACTCCGAGGCTAGAGTAGGAGCGTACCCTCCATTCCTCTCAGAGAGAGATAGATGGCTGAGTTAGGAGTCAGGAGACTTGGGTTCAAGCCTGGGGTCTCACCTGGCCATGGGGTCTTTGGCAGAAAGTTAACCAGTCAAAGCCATGGGCCCATGATCAAGATAAGAGCCTTCCAGCTGCTCTGTAGAAAGGTGTGGAGATCAGGGAGGCCTCACGCTGTGCTATGGAAACGGGCCTGGCTGTACCAAAGTCAGGAGCAGTGGTCACTTAGCCCATGGGAGGCGTGCCCAGCTTTTGGAAGAGAAACTAACCTCTGCTGGCCCCCACTGAGAGTGAGAGGCTCTCAGTGTGTGTACGCGGGCTCCTAGGCACTTGCCTCTGTGTTCAGGTGTAAGATTCTACTGATTCACACGTGTTGATACCCAGCCTGGCAGCTCTCTGCTCTGCCCAGGGAAAATTCCATCCTACTCTGGGCCCTGTGGTCACTGCAGGTCCCTCTTGTCTTCCTTCAACAGGAAACCTGGTGGAGAAGCAGCATGCCCAGCAGACTCAGGTCATCACTTCCTACGACAACCAAGGTAAGGTTCTGCCACTACCTGTCACCTCTCCCCCAGCTCCTGTGTGCCCAGATCTGCTGTCCTGGCCAGAGAGAGTGGGGTCAGAGCACAGACTGTGGAGAGCAGGGCCTTCTCTGCCCTGGAGATGCCAGAGCACCCTTCCCTCCCCCACATCCCATGGGAAACAGTGAGAGGCTGCCTGTGTCCTGGGATAGGGCAATAAAGTCCTTGGGCCACAGAATCCACTGCTGTCATCATCATCACCCTGGCTGTCATCACTTTCGCTGAGTGCTAACCTCTCGTCAGGCACCCTGCCAGACCACGTACATGGTCATTCTCATGTGAGTTATGCCTCACAACAGTCGTATTTGATCGGTACTCTTATTGTCCTCATTTTACAGATGACTAAACCAAGGCTTAGAAAGGTGGTCTTTTGCCCAAGATTACATGGCCAGCAAGAGTCAGAGCTGGAGTAGTCTGTGCCCTAGCACCATCCCCGCCCCCCACCGCCCCAGCCACCATCAAGGCCTCAGCTGTTGCTCCTCTCACAGCACTGCTTCTACAGCCGCCCTGGGGACCGGCTCCCCCCGCCAGCCCGCCGTGGTCAGGCCCTCCCTCCTTCCGAGTCACAGCGGTTCCCTGGCCTCTCCCCCTGAGACGGAGCCTTCCCAGACAGGGCCCTCCACCCTGGGACAAGTTTAACTCAGCAGGGGGCAGTGAGAGGGCCCTTCCTTAGGAATCCTCACTTTGCTGGACGGATCCTCCCAGAGGGGAGGGCATCCGCTGCTGACTCTGCTGGGGACTAGATCTGAGAGCACCTCAGGGTGGAAACAGGGTGGCTCAGAGCTACAAATGGAGGAGAGGCCAGGTTAGAGCCCCAGCCCAACGTCCACTCCCCCACTCACTCCCCTCCCCTCCCTCGGCCCTGGCTTTCTGCTCTGGATTGAAGACTCAGGGCCTGGTGCCTGAGCGGTCTTAGACTCAGACCTAAGATGTCACCCCTGGTGCCCTCAGCGCTCATGTCCTAACTTGTAAGGTAATGTCCAAAAAGCGGTGAGGAGGAAGCCCTGGAGGACTCAGAGGTTCTCAGGGAATTGCTCTGTAACACCAGCTAACCCAACATCCCCAAGGAAAGACGCTGGCAGATAGTGAAGAGTGGCCTGTCAGCTCGAGTTTCCAGCAGGAAGTGGCTAGTTCTTCTTGCAGTCTAGGTCAGTATCCATTTAGGGCAGGATTCCTGGGACGATGGCTCCAGGACAAACCCAAGGTCACTCAGTGGGCCCACCTTGACCTGTTACCCCTCTGAGCACTACAAAGACAAGCCTGGGCCCCCCACTTCTCTGAAATGGACTAGCAGCAAGCAGCTCACCCCAAATAAGAGTGAGTGACATAAGAGTGAGTGATAGCTCACTGAAGTGAGTGTGGATTCAGTTCAGTTCAGTCGCTCAGTCGTGTCCGACTCTTTGCCACCCGATGGACTGCAGCGCTGAGTGTGGATTAGCAACTATTTATCTTACTTAGTTCTGGCCATTCCCCCTGGTGGGGTCATGATATTATCCCTATTTACAGAGGAGGAAGCTGAGGCTGAGGATGCTGTGGTCCCCAAGCAGGGTGCTCCTGCCAGACCTGTAGGGTAGGACTGGTGAAATGGGGCCTTCCAGTCACCAGAACCTCGCCTGTACACTATACCCTGGCTCTTGTGGGCCACTCACATGCCACCTCCCAGGATCTGAGGCTTCCAGAGGTAGCCTTGGACAAGGTCCACTGAAGGTCAGGATGGAATGGGCCCTCCAGGTCTTATGGAAGCCTGGACCACAGCGAGGGAGAGGCTGCCCTGCTCTGGGGCTGAGGCAGAGTCCCCACTCGTGCTGATCCATTCATTTCACAAAAAGCAGCTCTGGATGATGGCACTGGGGATCCACCAGAGAACACAACATACAATGTTCCGTCCCCGTGAAGCTGACAGCTGGTGAGGGAAACTGATGAACCTAACCAGAAAAATGCAAGGTGTCAGATAAGGCTGGGGGAGAAAATAAAGCAGGAAGGGGCATGTAGGGGGAAGTCACACAGCTGAGTGTTCATTTCTGGTGGCTGCTGTAACACATAATCTCAAACTTGGTGGTTTAACACAAATGTATTTATTCTCTTCAATGGGCCTCTCAGGTGGCTCAGTGGTAACGAATCCGCATGTAATGCAGGAGACCTGGGTTCAATTCCTGGCTCTGGAAGATCCGCTGGAGAAATGGCAATCCATTCCAGTATTCTTACCTGGGAAAACCCATGGACAGAGCAGCCTGGCAGGCTACAGTCCATGGGTCACAAAGAGACGGACATGACTTAGCAACTACAACAATATTCTCTTCAACAGTTCTGAGACTATAAATCCCATACCAGTCTCACTGGGCCAATCAATCTCTTGGTCAGCATCAGGTTCCTTTTGGAGGTTCTGGGTGAGAATCTTTTCCTTGACTCTGCTGGCACTTGTGGACTTGTAGCTGCATCACTCCAGTCTCTGCTTCCATCGTCACGTTGCATTCTCTCTGTAAAGTAGTTCTATCCCCCTCTGTTTTATAAGAATCCTGGTGATGGCATTGGGCCCACCCAGATGATCAGGATCACCTTCCTATCACGAGATCCTTAACTGAACCACATCTGCCGAGTCCTCTTTGCCGTAGAAGGTAACATTCACAGGTTCCCGAATTAGGACATGGATATCTTTAAGGGCCATCATGCAGCTACCACAGGGAACAATTTAAAATAGAGTGGTTGAGAAAGGCATCCCTGAGGTGACATTTGAGTAAGGGAAGTGATGAAGGAACAGGTCACACGGCCTCTGGGGAAGAGCTCCCGGCAGAGGGGGTGGTAACTTTATGCAACAGGTGACAGAATGATCACGGGAATCTTGGATCTTCACGCAGAAGAGGTCTTTGCAAGATTCATCTGTGACGGGCATGTGCGTTGAATGAGAGAAGCCTCAGTGACCTCAGCCCCGAAAGTTATTCTTGACAAATCAGATTTCTGTTGAGGCCTCCTTCCAGATCACCTACCCTCATCGCCAGGCAGACTGTCTGTGCCTTCTTTGATCAGGCCTGCACTAGGCTCCAACTGCTGTGTTTCCAGACCTGGGACATCCCTGTTGAGCTTCATTCTGCAGAAAGAATCATGAATGGCCCTGGGTTTACAAGAGCCCCATGGAAGCCAGGGTCACTTAGGCTGCAGGAGACAGCCTTGGTCACACCTACTGGCTGGTGCCCCGTGGTCTCGGCCCTGACCTCTGGCACACTCGCAGTCACCCCACAACTAGAGCTGCTGAGCAGGGCTTCCACCCTGTGTCCGACCATACCCGGTGCGGCATCTGCAGAGCTGGACTGTCCCCGTCATCAGTCAGCTTGCTATTCCTAGGGTGTCAGAGCTTACACTTCCTGCACTAATGCTGACTACCGCACTCTGGGCAGAAACCTCTGAACACCCAGCCCAAAGCAAGAGTTGGGTTTTTTAGAAATACTTTAGCTGAGATTTTCTGACTCAGCTACTGCAGGAAAAATTCCAAGGCACAGAATCCAGGTTGTAAAGGTGACAGCCAGTTATGGAGAGAGTTAAGGACCATCTTAAGTCAATGATGACAAATATCTGACATGAATGCCATACCACACCCGCCCCCAGCACACACACAAATACACTCATGCATGTATGCATACACACACTCACATTCATACACACACACACACACACACCTGACAGTCTTTGCTAATTGATAAGCGCTCCAGGCAGCCACTTCCAATCACTCAGAGTTAATGAACAACACAAAATCTGTTTGCCATCTCTGTATTAGGTGTTCAGAGCAAATTAGGTCTTCAGACAAAGCCTGATTCAAACCCGCAGAGACCTGGAGAGAAGCTGTCGGGTGGGAGGACTCTCCTGATGGGGTAGAAGGCAGGCCCAGGGCAGCAGGTCGTGGACATGCTTAGGCCTGCCTGCTGCATCGCCACATCTCTGGGGGTGGGAACAGGGTCTGGCAACCACTTCTCAGGTGTAGCAGAAAATAACCACTAATACACTTTTACTAAGACAGTCAAAGTTTCAGCTTCACAAAATGCTGTTTGGGTGATAGCTAGTAGAACTGGGAAGTGGTAACGTGAGAAAGTCTGAAGCAGGTGATCTGAAATCCCAAGAAGGCCTCCTTTGGGTATACTTGTAACTAAGATTAGCGTCATGGTATCTGACTGTACTTAGGGTTTCAATCTCACTTTAAAGTTTGTCCAAATGATATTCCACTTTTTATCATTGGCAAATTAATGTTTTCTTTAAATTAAGAGTTTTGTTTGGTAAGGAATGTTGTAGTTGGCAAACTCCTAGCACTTCACACCTTTAGGAAGCACGGGGTGGTACTACAGCCCTGTTCCCTGGGGATGGTGTGTCCAGGTCCAGGACCGTCTGGAGCAGAGAAGCCTCCCTCCCAGAAGTGCCCTTTGCACACCTATGAATGAGAGTGAGAATCACACCCATCAGAGAGGCCGGGAGCTTTGCTGTTCTCTTCAAGGGAGTGACGATTAACAGCACCACTTGGGGCAGAGCCAGGAGGGGGCCTCAGGAAAATGTCAGACCCTGGGAGTGGTGGGCCAGGGAGAGGTGAGGCAGAGCAGGAAGGGAGGGATGAGAAGGGGTGACTGATGGAGCTTCCGGCCAGGTGAGTGCCCAGTGGGAGAGCACCTCAACACCCACCTCGGAAAGGGCTTAAAGAGTTTTGATTTTCAGCTCGCTCATTCTCTGACAGAGCGACTTGGCTGGATAAGAGTAGTTGAAAGTACCTGGACGTTAGGAGAAGTTTGGGAAAGAGGTTTGTTGTTGAGCCCCGGTAGTTCAGCTGGTAAAGAATCCACCTGCAATGCAGGAGACCCCAGTTCATATTCCTGGGTCAGGAAGATCCCCTGGAGAAAGGATAGGCTACCCATTCCAATATTCTTGGGCTTCCCTGGTGGCGCAGCTGGTAAAGAATCCACCTGCAATGCGGGAGACCTGAGTTCTATCCCTGGATTTGGAAGATTCTCCTGGAGAAGGGAACGGCTACTCACTCCAGTATTCTGGCCTGGAGAATTCCATGGACTGTATGGGGTCGCAAAGAGTCAAACACGACTGAGCAATTTTCACTTTAAAACCAGTAGTCAGGGCAGCTTTGCAACTTCTCTCCACTTCCAGAGACTGTTGCAGCCCAGCATTTTCCAAATTTTGTTTGATGAAATAATGCTGAGTCAAGTAGACTTCTGCAGAACTTCTCAGATGGTTGTGTGATGCGACCTACAAAAGGGGAGGAAGTGGACATTTTTCTCAAACCCTTTTTCTTACAAAACATCTAGTGGGCAAGTATAGCTTGGCACCCACTTTGAAGACCAACTCTGAGTGTTCAGGTGGAGAAAATGGAAAGACAGTGGTGAGTAGACCCATGCCCCGGGCATTGTGGGAAGACACACAGGTGTCGTTTGCTGCCCATGGCGATGGTAGCAGATCCTCTGACCAGAGCTGAATGATGCTTTGAACTCTGAAACACTTAACATCCTAATTGTCAAGTCACAGGCTGATTTTCTCTGCCAGTGAATGTGCTAGAAACTACAGTCAAAATGAATGTTAACCCCTTCAAAGTAATCCCTTGGAGGCCGCTTTGTATCTTTTAAACTTGTTTAAGAATTACTATCCTTAACACGCAGAACAAGGTTATGAGCTACACAAGAACGTCAGTATTGTTATTCTGTGAAAACACTTTTAGCAGGCAAAGGATTAGTAAATGGAGCTCATATGAAATCAATAAGGAAAAAGATACCACATCAGTAGGAAAATAAGTGATTCACAAAATAAGTTTAAAATGGCAAATATGTGAAAAATACTATACTGAAAATTTAATAAATACACAAAAACAGTGAGATGTCACTATTCATTGATTTAAAAAAAAACTTAAAGGATTAATGACAATCAAATGTCAAATTTTTACATTACAAACCACCCCAAAATTCAGTTCGTTAAAACATTTAACAGCTCACAAGTTTACGGGTTGTCCAGATGTTCTTGTCTAAGCCACACCTGGCTGATTGCAGATCTTGGCTAGCCTCACCCCCGTGTGTGGTCAGTGGGAGGGCTAGCTGAAGATCAGCTGGTCCAGGGTGGCCTCACCTGAGATGGCTCTGCTCTGCTCCATGTGGTTTCCTGCCCTCTGCAGGCTGGGTTACATGCAGTTACATGGCAGTTGTGGCTGGAATCCCAAGAATGGAAGTGGAAGCAGCAGAATCTCTTGGCATAGCTTCCAAGCCTGCACAGCATCATTTCATGCTAACTGGCCAGACCACATCATCAGACCAGCCCAAATGTGGGAAAGAATAAAAGAAAGAAATACAAAGTATTGTAACAAATTTTGCCACTAAACACAGAAAGGGTGAGCAAAGCAGACACTCTCTTACACTGTTGAGAGAATCATAAAATCATTCATGAGATTTTGCCAATATCTAACAAAAGCCTTAAAAATCTCCATACCCTTCAATACATGTTTAAGAATTTGTTTGAAGAAACTGATTTGAAGAGTGTGTAAAGCAGTGTGTCAGAATGTTTGGGTTGCCCTGGTGGCTCAGTAGTAAAGAATCTGTCTGCCAACACAGGAGGTGCAGATTCGATTTCTGGGTCAGGAAGATCCCCTGGAGGAGGAAATGGCAACCCACTCCAGTATTCTTGCCGAGATAATCCCGTGGAATCCCATGGACAGAGGAGCCTGGTGGGTTACAGTCCATGGAGTCACAGAAGAATCAGACACTACTTAGCAACAAAACAACATCAGAATGTTCATCACATCATTGTTTAAATAGCAGAACATTTGGGAAATCTTAAATATCCAACAAAAAGAAATTTCTTCTTATGATTATAAACCATCTATAGAATAGAGTACTATGCAGCCATTTAAAATGACTTGTGATTATATTCAGTAACATGTAATGTAAACACAAGTGAAGAAAGCAGGATACAAAAGCATGTTTATTATTATCCTGCTTTGCATCGTCACCTTCTATTTTACATCCTTCTGTATCACATAGGTTCTGTTTTAATTCTACTTTTACTTTTGCGTTTGATTGGTATTTTTAAATTTTTATTTTAATTTAAATTAGCATACAGTATTGGATTTTCTGGTGTGCAGTTCTATGTGTTTTGACACATGCTCAGATTCATGTCACCACCCCCACAATCAAAATACAAAGCAGTTCTGTCACCCCCAAAATTCCCTTGTACAGACTCTTTGTATAGATTCACATCCTCCTATCACTCCTAAGAGTATTATTGAGAAGTACTGCTTGATATGGCTGTACCAAAAGGTGTTTATCCACTCACCCACTGAAGGACATTTAGATGTTTCCAGTTCTGGGTAATTATGAATAGAGCTTCTATAAGCGTTTGTGTACATGTTTTTGTGTGAATGTAAAGAGTTTCATTTCTCTGGGATAAAAGCACAAAAGTATACTTGTTGAGTCATATGTTAAGTACATGTTTTGCTTTTTAAGAAACTGCAAAACTATTTTCCAGAATGGCTGCATCATTTTACAATACCACCAGCATCTGTGAGGGAATCTAGTTTCTCTGCAACCTCATCAGCATATAGTATTATCATTACTTTTTATTATTGCTCTTCTAATAGATGTGGCATCTCATTCTGCTTTCAGTTTGCATTTTCCTAATGGTTAATCATGTTGAACATCCTTAATTTCTTATTTGGTGAGACATCCATTATTTTACCCATTTTCTAATTGGATTGTCTTTGCACTTTTGTAAAAACTCAATTTGCCGTATTTGTGTGGGTCTATTTCTTAATTCTATTATGTTCCATTGAGGTATATATCTATCACTTTGTCAATATCACACTGTGTGATTACTGCAGCTTTATAAACATCTTAAAATCCGTTGATGTCCTCCTATCTTTTTCTCAAAATTAACTTGATTTTTCTAGTTGCAATATCTTTCTATCTAAATTTTAGAATCATCTGGCCTATATTTACAATCTACGAAATTTCTCCAAGGAGTTTAATTGAAATTGCATGAAATCTATACATGAATTTAGGGAGATTTGCCAACTTGACAATACTGAGTCTTCCAATTCATGAACATAACATATTTCCCTGTGTATTTAGTCAGTCAGTTCAGTCCCTCAATAAGGTCCAACTCTTTGCGACCCCATGGACTGCAGCACGCCAGGCTTCCCTGTCCATCACCAACTCCCGGAGCTTGCTCAAACTCATGTCCATCAGGTCGGTGATGCCATCCAACCATCTCATCCTCTGTCATCCCCTTCTCCTCCTGCCTTCAATCTTTCCCAGCACCAAGGTCTTTTCCAATGAATTTAAGTCTTCTTTAATTTCTTTGATCATAATTTTTAGTTTTCAGCATAAAATTCCTGCATTTTTTTAAAGATTTACACTTAACTATTTCATTTTTTGGAGCCTTGGGAAATAGTAATTTAAAATTCAATTTCTAATCATTTATTGTCAACATATATATAATTGATTTTGAGGTGCTGACCTTGTATCCTGTGACCATTCTTAAACTTACTTTTTAGTTCTAGGAAATTCTTGTATAGAATACTTGGGATTTTTCCATGTAGACAGACATGTCATCTGTGAATAGGAGAGTTTCACTTCTTTCTTTATAATCTATATGACTTTTCTTTCTTTCTCTTTTATTTCTATTATTTCACTGGGCAGAACTTCAGTACAGTGTTCATTAGGAACAATGAGAGTGGCCATCCATGTCTTGTTCCAAATTCCAGGGGGGAAAGATTTCCACTTTTCACCATTAAATATGCTGTTAGCTCTAGGTTTTTGGTAGGTGCCCTTTTCCAGATTAAGAACCTTCCTTCTATTCCTACTTTCTTGAGAAGTTTGTTGAGTGGTTATTAAATTTTGTCAAATGCTTTTTCTGTATCAATTGATATGATCATGTGAGTCTTCTTTAGCCTGCTAATATGATGAATTACAATCACTGCTTTTTCAAATATTGAGCTAACCTTGCATTCCCAAAGTGGTATATTATTCTTTTACTATACTGCTGGATTTAATTTTCTAATATTTTTTTTGAGAATTTTTATGTTTATGTTTACAAGGGATGTTGATCCATAGTATTCTTTTCTTATACTGTCTTTATCTGGTTTTGGTATCAGGTTGATGATGGCCTCATAAAATATATATGAAGTATTTGCTGCTCTTCTATTTTCTGAAGGATCTTGTGCAAAATTGAATTTTAAAACTACTACGACAGTTTTATTAGAATTTGCCAGTGAAACCATCTGGACCTGCTTTTGGTTTGCTTTTTGTTTGTTTGTTTTTGGAAAAATTTTGAACTACAAGCTTGGTTTTAAAAATACATATTGGAAATTTCAGGTTATTACTCCTTCAGTGAGTTTTGGTAGTTTATAGCTTTCGAGGAAATGGTCCATTTAAGTTGCAGAAATTATCTGTATAGAGTTATTTATGCTATTCCTTATTATTCTTTTAGTATACATGGGATCTATAGTGATAACCCTTATTTCATTCCTGTATTGGTATCTTGATTCCTGATTTGTGTCTTGTCTCTTTTTATTTGGCCACTCTAGTTAGAGGTTTATCAATTTTACTGATTTTTTCAATGAACCAGCTCTTGGTTGTGTTGATTATTCTGTCATTATTTCTTCAAATATTTTTCTGCATCATACTATTTCTTCTCTATTTCTGGGATCTCAGTAACATGAGCATTAGATCTTCAGGTACTGTCCACAGGTTCTGTTCACTGTTTCTCTCTGTTGTTCTTATTGAGTAATTCTGTTGATCTGTCTTAAAGTTCACTGACTCTTTTTTTGGTCATCTCTATTTTGCTATTGAGTATATGCAGATATTTTTTAAACAATTGTATTTTTCAGTTCTAAAATTTGTATTTGTTTCTTCTTTTTATCTTCTAAGTTTTGCTAGTACTTTGTATCTTTTCATTTATTTCAAGACTATTTACCTCACTTTTTAGAGCATGGTTATCATGGCTGTTTTAAAATCTCTGGCTGATAATTCCAAAATCTGTGTCACCATAGGGTTAGCATCTGTTTATTTTCTTTTCCTTTTTAAGTTGGTATTTTCCAGGGTCTCTCTATACCGAGTAACGGGATTTTCGCCTTTGCCAGATCTGCCCTGCACATGCACATGCACCCCACAGCACCCAATCAAGGCATTGTTTTACACCGTAGTTTAGTTCTCAAAGACTATGATATAATGTTTAGGATGAGAGCATGCACAATGTGAACGAGATCCATTCATGTAGAGGTGACCACAGGAGTTCATCCATAACTTAATGGAATTGCTCTCTTGATTCCCTCCTCTCTACAACCCACTTGCCAGTCCTCCAGCCCTAAATCTTGGGGCTTTAGCTTTCCTACTCTTCTGGGTACATCGCTGTGTCTGCATCTGGAAACAATCAGTGGAGAACAGAGAGAGGGGAAGAAATCAATGAGTATTTTCCCCTACACTCTTGGGAATCACAGCTTCACTGGTAACCACCTCCCCTACAAATACTTTGGTGTCTGTTGGGCCACCAAACTCACTGCTGCACTCATCCCAGCAGAATTTCCCTGGGGGCTGAGTCAGGTGATGAAAGAAAAAAGGGAAAAAACAAGAGAGGGTTTCCTCCACTATGACTCTTAGAGTTCTCCTTTCTCACTCCACAAGCCAAAAGAAAGAACTTCTCTTAGAGCACATTTCCTCTGCATCCACTGTGACCTTCTGCGTTTGGGGCTGCCTTTGAATCCAGTCTAGGTAATGCCATAGAGGAGGGGAATAGTCAACTCTTCCAATTTGATGATGCTTTAAATTCTAATCTTCTTCCCCAGTTTGCCTTCTATCATTTGCTTTGAAGAGTCCTGAAATAGTCGGTCCATTCATTCTTTCTAGTGCATTGAGTGGGAGAGACATGGTGGGAGTTGTTTGCTCCATCTTGCCCAGACCTGGAAACTGTCTGCTTATTTCTTGATTTGGGGTTTTGTAAACAAAAATTATCTGCATATTCAAAAGAAAGTTCCACAACTTGTGTGTTGTTATTCAAACATCTGTCATGAGACACGGCACCCTTTTCTGGCAGCGTCTGGCTGAGAATATCACCTCCTATTCGTTTGCAGGAACACAGCTGACAGTGGAGGTCCACCCTCGGGATGCCATGCCCCAGCTGTTCAAGAAGTTCTCCTCAGCTAAACGTACGTACGTACAGGGCTGCTCATGTTTGGAGGGCTGGCACAGAGGGTTGGGGCAGCTGGAAGGGCCAGAGCCCAGACCAGGGAACTTTCTGGGGGAAGGAGAGGAGTGACCTGGGCCAACACACAGGGAACCAGCAGAGACATGGCAGCTTCACCCTGGGACACTCTCTTCTCTACAGTCAATAACCCCTGTTCTTGGGTCACACAAGGCATTTAGCTAAACATGAATTTCATCACAAGAATTTTGTTATTCTTAGATGCCGTGTATTGACGGCCTAAAAAGTGGCATGTGCAGTGCTAAGTGCTGTACACTCAATAAGTTTTTAACTCTTTGATATACACCATTATTAGCCCTACTTTTTAGATCAGCAAGGGCTCAGAAATGTGAGATAACTGCCTGTCTCCCGGTTAGGAAGCAGGTCAGAACCCAGGTCCGAATGAAGCCCATGCCCTTAACCACCGTGCTTGGCTGCCTTCCGTGATGTGCACACAGGCCCAGACCCAGGCCTGCAATGTCTCCACTGCTCCCTTCATGGTCCTTAGCCTGTATCTATCCATCTTGTGGCTACACAGGCTCCTGGGGAAACTCCAGCCAAGGAACAGAGGCTGCAGAACAGCCAAGGCTCAGGTGCACTGCACGTCCCCCTGGGGGGTGGGGAGCTGCAGGGCAGGTCCCCTATGGCTGCCTGGCCCTACAGCCCTCAGCAGCCAGAAGTTTGGGAGGGCAGACCCTGGGAGTCAGCTAGCTGGGTTCAGGCCTCAGCTGTGGGACCTCAGGCAAGTAGCTTAACCTCTCTTTTGCACTCAGTTTCCTCATGTACAAAAGGAGGAAAATGATTCAAGGTCCCTCAAAGGATTGCTGTGAGGTTACGTGAGATAGTCAATAAAGCACAAGCCAGGCAATAGTAAGTACACAAAAAATCTGGCTACTATTTTGAACCCCTATCACTCTACTGAAGAATGTAGATGGAAACAAAATATGAACGTAAGAAAGACAAAGCCCATTGTTTCTCAGAATGATCTATGTACATTTGCAACCTTCTATTTTTTTATTTACAGCCAACAATGACCTTCAAGGGCAAAGAATAACTTTCCTTGGCATCCCTATCCCCAGCTCCTCCTGGTTCCATCAGGGACCCACATCTTCCTGACCTGGTTTCAAATCAGCAAGAAATTCTCTCCTGTTGTTTATGGAGTCTAATGACAATTAGTGACCAGTCTGCCTTACTGGGCTTCCCTGGTGGCTCAGATGGTAAAGAATCTGCCTGTAATGCAGGGGACCTGGGTTCAGTACCTGGGTCATGAAGATCCCCTGGAGGAGGGAATGTATCACTACCTACTCCAGTTTTCTTGCCTGGAGAATTCCATGGACAGAGGAGCCTGGTAGGCTACAGTCTGTGGGGTCTCAAAGAGTTGGACATGACTAAGCGACTAATACACACACACACACACACACACACACACACACACACACACACACACACACACACACACACTGCCTTAATAGTCCTGCATTTATAGATTTGATTGCCCTTGAACCTTCCTGTGGAATATTTCCCCTCTCTCCCCTTTCATTTCTGCTCATGGTCAGTTCTTCTGAGGTCATCTGGCAGTGAATTGACTGACACCCTCAGAATCCTCAGCTGTCGTCCAAGACGGCAGGAGCATCCAGTGTGGAGGCAGGAACAGGGACTCCAGGCCTGCTGAGTAATTCCAAGCCTCAATGTCTTAGAAAATTCTTTCTCTGCTCACAGACTGAACTTCTCTTTCTTGTCATCCCCCCATGGCTCTCAGTACCCTGTGCCTCACCAGAAAGCCCAGGGCAATCCTAGCACTAGTTTGGTGGTGGGTGGGGATGAGAGCAAGAATACTGTGAGAGGGAGAGTGAAGATGAGGGGTCAGAAAGAAAGACCACCACACAGAGAATCATCTGTGCTTGCCTTTCTATTTCTTCTGAAGTGTCTCTACTCCTAACCTTTGGGATATTGTAGGTTTACAAGTTGATAAAAATGGAAACACAAGACCTCGGCAGCCTGGAGGGAAAGACACCCATGGTAAGTTGCAAAGCCTTCTTGGGGTCGTTTTCTGAGATTGAGTTAGCCTCATGAACCAATCTGCAGTCAGTTGGAAATGGCTCCCTGGGGCAGTCCCGCTCCTTAGAGCTGGGTATCTGGGGCCATCTCGGGGCTCAGGGGACAGGAGTATCATGATTGGTTGGCAATGTCTGCTATGGACACAGGTGGAAAAGTGAAAAGCTGACACACCAGATGTGATCCCAAAGCTAAAGCATAAACCCCACCAATAACAAGGCAGCCCATTATGGGAAACATTAGAACAGAATTCAGAATTGAATTAAGTTTTAAAGCAAGTGTCTGTAAGGTAGGAGGCATGTGAATCAGCAGAGTGAGACAGAGGAAGAAATCCTGAAGGGGTGATGGGCAGCCTGGGTTTGAATCCTAATTTTGTTCCTCACTCACCTTCCCATAAAGAAGGTTGAGAGCCAAAGAACTGATGCTTTCAACTTGTGGTGTTGAAGAAGACTTTTGAGAGTCCCTTGGACAACAAAGAGATCAAACCAGTCATTCCTAAAGGAAATCAACCCTGAATATTTATTGGAAGGACTAATGCTGAAGCTGAAGCTCCAATACTGGAAAAGACTCTGATGCAGGGAAAGATTGAGGGCAGGAAGAGAAGGGGGTGAACAAGGATGAGATAGTTGGATGGCATCACTGACTCAATGGACATGAATTTGAGCAAGCTCTGGGAGAGAGTGAGGACAGAGGAGCCTTGTGTGCTTCAGTCCATGGGGTCACAAAGAGTTGGACACAACTGAGCGACTGAACAACAGCAACAACACCTTCCCTGGGCCTCAGTTTCCCCCTCAGTAGACCAGATGGCATCTAAGGCTTAGTACAGTTTGTTACTTCTTCCTATTGTTTTGCTTTAAAATTAGAATAATTTAGTTAATGCCACTAGTATTTTAAATGTATTTATGCAAAATCATATTCAAATCTTACCTAATCTGCTCAAAAAGTAAATTTAATGAGGCATAAATCATTATGGGTATTTTTAATGTTCAGATATTGTAAAATGGAACCAAGAAAGGGTAAAACTAATAATAGGGTTTTCAGTCCCATTTTAGAAGTGCCATCCTTCTTCGAAATGGGGGCAGGGGAGACCTCATTTGCAGAGCTGAAGCTTGTTAAATGTGTAAGTCCATTTCGTATCCACTTAGGTCACTGTGACGGCCCTTGTCAGCGGTGCGGGAGCCAGAGTCCGTGGGGGGAGAGGGCACTGAGAAGGGGGAAGCTCAGCAGGGCCTGCTGCTGCATCCCTTCTGAGGGGCCAGCTGGGCGAGAGCCCCATGGTGAACCACCCAGGATAGGCTCTGAGGTGATCTGAGTGATCAGAGGGGAGACATCCCAGCTCTGGCATGAGACAAGTGAGCCATGATGGCACTGGGCTTCCAGGGAGCCTCTGGGTAAGACTGTACAGGACAGAAGGCTGGAGGCGATCGGGGGAGGGGAGCCAGGGCAGGTCTTGGTCCTTGTAGAGGAGCAGAAAATGAAGAAAGAAGATGCTGGGTTGCTGAGCAAAGCCACAGCCTCAAGTAGAGTTTGCACTGCCTGCCCACCCACCGCGCACCCTGCCCTCTCTTAGGACAGGAATAGCCTCAGATTCTGGTGTGTCAGAGGCTCCCCACCCTGCCCCATGTGAGGACTACTGCAGCGGGTCAGCAGGGACTGAGGGAGCAGACAGAGGTGGCCAAAGCCAGTCTGAGATTGAGAAGGAAGTAAAAGGCTTCGGTCCTAACAGGAAGAGGCCTGCATCAGTGCAGACACGCAGAAGGATCCATGTGGCCTGCTCCTGATGCTGAACTTGACTGGAGCCTGGGATCTCCTCTGTGGCTGGACAATGGCCAGCTCCCTAACCAGCTGGCAGTGCCTCACATTCAGTGCCAGCCCAGGGAGGGTTTCAGAGCAGCTTAGGCCAGAGCTGGTGGTGACACCTTGTCCCCACCAAGGAAGCCACTGCATCCATCTCAGTGGGAACAGCAGCTCTGTCTCCAAAATGCTGTCTCCAGCTCTTTTACACTCTGACTTACAGCCCTGGTTCTGACTGTGCAGCCTCCGTGCTTGCTGCTCTGCTCCTCCTGTAGCCTGTGTACTTGCTTAAAAACATTTAATAAATTATTCTTCTGCTTAAACTAAAAAAAGAGGGGGCTGTCCTCGAGGGATGTGTGGTTACACGCAGGAGCAGCCCCGCTCTGGACGCAGAGGTTTCATATCCCTGTTCTGTGCTTGCCTGCAAAGGACCCTCTCTTTGCACCCTTCCAGGGAGCAGAGTGCCCCTAACCTTACCACGTGATCCACTATCTCATTCACTTCCCCAGGTACCCCACAGATACATGCTTGAGGCCAGACTACTGGATTCAGCAACTCCTAGTGAGGGGAAGGTCGGCCAGCCATTCCAGGCCGTGTGTAGTCCCACCAGGCACTTTCCCCATCCCTCTGCTCCTCCCAGGCTTACTGTCATGTCCTGTGGCCCCAACAGCACCCCTACCCACCCCTCTCCATCCTGACATGGCAGAATGAGAGTTGATCCCCTGGAGTTGGGGGATCAGTGCTCCTTTGGCTCCATCCTCCTCTCACTCCCTCCCTGACCTCCCACCCAGCTTGCCTGACTTTGGTCAGCCTGGGCCTTGAATAAGAAAGACCCAGCCAAAGCCTAGGCTCTTCTCTGGGCTGGGGCAGGGGTTTGCTGCCTGTCCATCCTTGGGTTGGTCTGACCACTGATCAGTTAGCTCTGCAGTAGCTATCTGAGTCTGTCCTGTGTCTGGGCTCCCTCTGAGAAAGGCTGGACATAGGTGAGGGATTCTGAGGCCCAGCCTCCCTTGGGGGACCCCCACAGTACCTTAGGTACCTGTTGCCAGAACTCTTAACTTTCTCGTGGTACATGCAGTCAGTCTCCAGCTGACCATGGGCAAGGGAAGAAGCCTGTCTGGGTGCCAGACGCACCTCACCCCATGGAGGCCCAAGCGGCCAAGAACCACTATGCCCTCCTCCAACACCCAGAGTGCCCTGCAGCACATCTACCTGGGGCACCATGGCCAGGGCATCAGGGGCCAGCAGCATTGCCTGGATGCTTCCCGCAGACCACTCGTTCTGGAAAAGCTAGCAGAGAATCTGCAGGAAATGACCTGGTGGGAGAAGGGATTCTACAGCAGTCTGCCTGGGGCTGCTGAGTTCCTTGAGGTACAGTCTCTTTACTGCTGACTTCCCGGGTCTCCTTAGGGTCCCTGTGAATCTCCCAGAGGACTAGAGGAGTTGCGACAGTTCCCAAAGAAGAACCCTTCTAGGAGACCTAGCTCTTGAGAGCAGTGTTTCAGTCTAGGAGTCATGCTGAAGGTCAGGCAGTCATGACTCCTCACAAAGACAGGGAGGCCTGCACCAGGCAGTCCTGTTGGCCAGTCTCAGCCACTGACCAGCCTCCCTGTGTTTCCAGCCTACCCCTGGGATCGCTCCAGCCTGAAGTCCATGCCCTTGGACCTGCGGCAGTTTGAGAAGTTGGACACCTATGCCTCGCAGGTAGGAGAGCCAGCCCCTCTGCCTGTGTGCCCCCCACCCCTCAAGATGGCTTGGAATGTCCTGACCCAGGGTGGCAAAGCCTCTGCCCGACCCTCGTGAGTGTATCCTGAGTCCCTTGGGGGGGTGGTCCTGAGTGCCTTTTCACAGCATGGAAAGTGGATGGGGGACAGAAGGCCCAGGACACAGGCCACTTCATTCCCCCCACCCCACCTGCAGTCCTGATTCTCTCACCCTGGGCCGTACACTTTGTCCCATCCCCTTGGTAGACGCCTCTGATTAGCCCTGTCTATTCTCCACTACCCATTTGGGCATAGCTGTTGCCCAGCTCTGCCAGCCCCAGCCCATGCATGGAGGAAGTGAAAGGATGGGCGAGGACCACGAATGCCAGCACCCACGTGACTTCAGCCGTCCTCACCCCTGGAGCACATGGGCAGCTGAGCTTCCACATCTCTGGGCCTGGGCATATCTGGGGTAGGGTGGGGCAGCTACAAGAGCTGAAGCACTAAGGATATACTGAGGTCCTGGGAGTCAGGCAGGAGCTTCACCACAGAGAGTCTGGAGCAGCCAAGGAGCTGGACCCATTGCTAAGGTCACAGTGAGCTGCCTAGGCTAGTAAGCCAGGAGCTCACTGTTGCCCTAGAAAAACCGCCCTAGGGTGAGCACACGGTGGGTGCTCAGGAACCTTGCTTGTTGAACTGATGAGTGATGATAGGCGCTTGGATCAAGCGAGTCCGATTCGAGGCAGGGACATCAGTAGGAGGACATCCAGCTGTCCTGGCAGGATGAGGCATCCCTGGATGAGGTGGGGACGTTGGGAACAGAGAGGGGCTGGAGGCAGAGAGGGAGGGCCCCTCCCCAGTGTGTGTGCAGTGAAGTGAAAACGGGGAGAGGGGCTTGCCCGTCTCTGGGCCGAGTAGTGGAGGACTGGCAGGGCAGATGCTCGGCACAAGGAGTGAGGAAGCGGGAGCATGTGTCAGGGGATGATGAGTTTGTTGGGATGCGGTGAGCTCTGGTGCCTGTGGAAATGGCCACTGGGCAGCTGCATAGCCAAGCCTGGACCCATATCCAGGTTGGAGAGAAATCCTTGGGCCAGAAATCCTGCCTTGGGAGCCGTCAGATTCAGTTAAGAGCTGAAGCCCTAGAGAAGGCATCATCTTGGGGAAGGCAGGCCGGGGATCCAAAGGGCCTGGATCCGCCTGAGGCCGGGCGAGATCTGCAAGGATCAGTGTTCTGGAAAGTGCAGGCATGGTCAACAGCGTGGGCTGTTCACTCTGGCCAGGCGAGGCTAGCACAGGCTCCTTTCCATTCTTCAACATTGAAGTCCTTCTTTCTTCTTGGTAGGGGGCAGCTCAGAGGAAGGCTGGAGGCCTCAACTCGGCCCCAGCAGGCTGAGGGGCAAATGAAGGGGTGAAGGAGGAGGAAGTAGAGAGAAGACCCCACAGGAGCCTGGCAAGGAAGGAAGGCTAGATGTGGGCAGTCCTGTGAGAGAGACTGGGGGGTGTTTTGAAGAGACACGGCCGACAGGAGAGGATGGGACGCCCAGGATGGGAAGGAAGAAGTGAGAACACAGCCGTGCAAGGGCACCACTTGAGGAAGGAAGAGCAGGCTCTGCTGAGGCAGGAGACCTGGACCGGAGGCCTACAGAGAGGCTGGCTGAGCAGGAGGGAGGGATTATTGGTAAGGAAGCCTTGCCTGGACCTTGCAGAGTCTGAGGTCAGGTCTTCTGTGAATTAGGGAAGGAAAGGGAGGCTATCCAGAGTCTGAGCAGGGTGGGGTACAGCCTCCAGAAGGGATAGACAGACTGCTGGACAGGCCAGGAGAGCAGTGAGTGAATGGGGACCAAAGGACCAGAATCCACAGAGCTGAAGCCAGGGGTTAAGTCAAGAGTCAGCCAGACCATAATGTGGGCCTACAATGTGTCGGGTGTGGTTCTAGACCCTGGAAGAGGGACAAAGGCAAGGACCATGGGGTTGGAGCAGCTGACCAAGGGGGGGACACGGGAGGGGCCTGGAGGTCTCCCTGTGGTCAGAGGGTGGATCCTGGAGATCCCGTGTGAGCAGTGGAAACACGCCAGGAGAGAACAGGTCAGGAGGATCTCAGGTGGGGGCTGACCGAGGTGTGGACAGCCACTGCAGAAGTAAGCACCCAGGTGCCCCCGCTTCTCTAAAAAGAGTGATCAGGGCTGCCTTTCCAGCAATGCCAACTCTGAGGGCCACGGCTGGAAAACCTAACTTGTTCTTTTTTCTAAATTACGGTAAAATATATGTGACATGAAATCTGCCATTTGAATCATTTTTAAGCGTACACTCCAGTGGCATTAGTTACACTCCCAGTGTTGTACAACCGTCACTATCATCTTCTTCCAAAATCAGCCTAAATAGGAACTTTGTACCCATTCACCAACAACTCCCCATTCTCCCTCCTCCCAGCCCCTGGCAACCTCTGATTTATTTACTGTCTCCATGAATTTATCTAGTATTTTGTGTAAGTGGAATCATACACTGTGTCTTTTTGTGTCTGACTTGTTTCACTTAGCATCATGTTTTCAAGGTTTATTCCAAGTTGTAACATGTAGGAGAACTTCATTCCTTTTCATGGATGAGTAATATTTCATTGCATGGATATACCATATTTGGTTATCCATTCATTTCTGATGGCCACTTACATTGTTTCCACCTTTTGTCTATTGTGAATATTGCCCCTACAAGGACTGGTGAACAAGTATCTGAAGATCTGTCTTCATTTTTGGGGTTGTATATCCCTAGGAGTGGAATTGCTGAGTCACATGGTAATTCCATGTTGAAATTTTTGAGGCACTACCAAACTTTCCCACAGCAGCCACATCACTTTACATTCCCACCAGCAATGTACAAGGGTTCTAATTTCTTCACATTTTTGCCTTTTTTGTGTGTGTGATTGCCTACTTTTTTTTTAAACTACAGTCATCCTAGTGGGTGTGAGGTGGCATCTCACTGTAGTTTTGATTTGCACTTCTCTAGTGACTAATGATAAACATCTTTTTATATTTTTATTGGCCATCTATATTTTTGGAGAACTGTATATTCAAGTCCTTGGCCCATTTTAAAATTGGGTTTGCTTTTGTTATTGAATTACAGGAGTTCTTTGTATATTCTGGATATTAAACCTTTATCAGATCCATTATTCACAAATATTTTCTTCCATCTGTAAGTTATCTTTTCACTTTCTTAATATTGTCCTTTGATGCACAGAAGTTTTTATTCTTATGAAGCTCAATTAATGCATTTTTTCTTTTGTATCCTATGCTTTTAGCATCATATCTAAGAATCCATTGCCAAACCCAAAGTCATGGTGATTTACCCCTGTGTTTTCTTCTAGGAGTTTTATGGTTTAAGTTCTTATATTTAGGTCACTGATTATTTTTGAGTTAATTTTTTATACGGTATGACATAGGGGGTCCAACTTCATTCTTTTGCATATGGATATCCAGTTGTTCAGGCCCTGATGTAGCACACCCCTCCCACTCCCCAGGTGACAGTCAAGAGTGGCCTCGAGGAGCTGGTGAGCGACCTGCTCCAGGAGGCCCACAGTGACTTGGAGATTGTCCGTGCCATCTGGATCTGGATCTGCCACCACATAGGTAGGCCTGCCTGTGTGGAGCCACTGGCTCTGGGACACTGTTCCCAGAGGAGCATCTCTGGGCTTAATTCCATCACCAGTGTGTGTGCATTAAGATGGAAGGTGGAGGAGAAGGGCTCCCAGGGTTCAATAACCAGACTAAGGAAGGTTAACTCATAGGCACCAGCTGTCTGTGTTTACTCCCCCGAGTCTGTGTGCTCCATGAAGGGCCAGGAGTGGGGATCCCACCTGGCCCTTTGCCCACAGCCAGAGCTGAGGCCCCTCACCCAGCAACAGCCTTCCCTGAGTCCTGCCTTCCTGATCAACCTGCTCCACAGAGATGAGAACCTAGAGCAGAAGGTTGTCTCCAGGAAGGAGGTGGCTGGGGATGAGTCAAAGTTGTTTGAAAAGTTACTTCAGCACCAGAGGTTTCTCAAAGCACCCATGCCAGGAAGGGGGGGGGTACCCCTCTGCCTGTTCCTTACTCCCACACCAGCGACCTCGCCGCCACTCTCAGCCTGGTCTCCAAGTTCTGAGAGCCAGGGGCCATGCAGCTGCCCCCAGCTCTGCACAGGACCCCCTGAGCAGGCTGACCAGCTCAGGCCAAGCCCCAGGAGGTTGCTAAGGGGAAGCTGGCTGCTGCCTCCTACAGTCCATGGACAAGCCAAGTGGCAGGATGTCTAGTGACTTCCCTGTGACATAGCGACCAGCGGAGATCCCCTGCCTGCTGTCACTGGGCTTTCCTTTTGTCCTCTCAGAGCGGCAGTTAGGGATGCAGCTTAGAGGATGAATTCACCTGACACAGGTAGGCCATCTGGCCGCAGGACCTGAAGAGCCACCTTCTGCCACATCAACCTCAGCAGTTCAGCCTGGGCCTAATAAGGGAGCAGGATGGGAATCAGAACATCTATGACTTTGTGTGCTGCCCCCACCCTCACACACACACACACCCGTGGGCACACGTGGGCACATACACTCCCTTTGTGCCCTCAAAGGCCACAGTGATTCCTGCCTCAAGGCCTCACACCGGCTCTCTTGTTAGCCAAGTAAAGTGGCCTGTCTTTTCTATTTGGGACGAGTGTTAATAGCAACTCAGTGTGCTCCATGCGGGTAGTGTGAGGCCCTGGCCTTGGGGCTGCAGCAGGGGTGGGGGAGCAGCCTCACTGGCTCTGCTTACAGAGCTGCATGGTCGTGGGGACACGTGGGCAGAGCCCCCAGCTGCCCAAGTAATGTGTTGGTCCCTCCCCTCCCAGCCCCTCCTCAGAGACCTAAAGAGCCAGGTGGCCCCTTCTGCCAATGCCTTGCTCTTCCTCCCAGCACCCAAGGGCACATTCCCAGATATCGCCCAGCCTGGGGACCTGTTCCTTCAGTCCACAGCAGCCTCTCCTGGGCCCAGGGGAGGCCAGCCCACGTGGTGCTGGAAGCAGAGCAGAGGGCAGGGGCAGTGGGGTGGACCCCTCTCTCCTCTGCACCAGCCTGCTCATCTCCAAGGATCTGGCTCCTCACAGCCTCCTCCTCTGCTCTCCAGAATACGACATCGAGGCTGCCCAGGAGAAGGACCGCCAGGCCTTCAAACCAACCGCCATCCTGCAGACCCAGAAGACCAACTGTGACGGCTACGCTGGGCTCTTTGAGAGAATGTGCAGGTACAAAGGGGTCCCAGGCTGACCACTCTGAACCAGCGCCTCCCCCTGCCACCTGCTCTGTGCCTTCACCCACTCACTGGGCCTGAAATGGGAGTTTGCAAACTCTGCTCTGAATCCAAGTGAGTCTTGAAAAGGTCAATTTCTCCCTTTTTAACACCCGCATAATTGACTTTGTACCATCTGCCGGGCTTCGCGATACATTAACATAATGGCAGATGAATGCACAGAGATAATTTGGTTATAAAAGGCCCTTTTTCCACCTTCTCCCATCTCTGTGCAGCTGAAGGTTAGAAGAATGGCAGATCTGGGAACGCCAGGACCATGGCTGCAGGCGCCAGGAGGACTATGAAAGGCTGTCCTTGGGGCTGGCGCAGGGGCCTCTTGGGGGAACAAAAGTCCCCCCACCTGAAAAAAATTTGTCCATTGGAAAAGCTGAATCACTAGGCAACAGCTCATCTCTTGGAGGCTTTGGGCTCTGTTTCCATTGCTCTGGGAGCGAGCACCTGGCCAGGATGCCTGGGGTGGGGGGTGGGGGGCAACACAGAGGTGGTGAGAGCAGGCAAGTGGCTGGTAGGGAAGGCATTGCCGTTTGGAGACCTCACTGCTGGTTCTGTGTGACCTGGAGACAGACTCCAGGCTGGGGGAACCCTGCCGACCCCATAGTTACCTGTGCTCACTGTCTAAGTTCTGCCGTGTTCCTCCAGTCACAATCAGCCAGCCCTGGGGGCCACTGCAAAGCCCCTCCCCAGAGGGGTAACAGACTGTACCCACTGCCTGTGTGGGCCTCTGGGAGTGAGTCTTCTCAGGCTCCCAAGCGTCAGCGGACCAGGACTGCAGGGGGCAATCCATCAAACCAAGAGTAGAGACAATAACTAAAGTGTCCACGGGTAGGTAGTGGTGTGAGACTGTTGTACCACGGCCATAGGATGTCCTGCTCCCAGGGGCACACGCCACCCACTCCCGGCCTGACCCTCAGCCCTCCAGGCTCCCACCCTCATCACCACCACCCAGCACAGACACACTGCTCCATCCCTTCTGTTCTCTCTCTGCTCTTCCATCCCCTATCTCCAAGCCCACCCCTGAGACCACAGCCCCAGAGGGGACCCGAGGGTCAGCGGGCAGAGGATGCCAAGCCCTCTGCAACCCCCCCCCCCACATTCCCACGCTACCCCAGACCCAGGCACCCCACATACATTCAGGACTTCCTGGTACTGGGGTCCTTACCAGCCCCCTGCCCTGGCTCCTGGACCCTAGGTTCTGAACAAGACTAAAAGCTCACACTGTCCCCATAACATCCTCCGAACTGCAGCCTCTCCTCCCTTCCAGCCCTGCCCCCTCTGCCATTCCGCCACTTCCGGCTAATCAGGCTCCATCTGTTGCCTCGCCTCTTGTTAATGCTCTTCAGGCCCCTCCTCTCCCTCCCCAGATGCTGTCATGCTGTCGACAAACCTATACACCAGCTCAGGTCTTGCTCATGCTTTTATTTAATCACTTTTCCAAATTAAAAATAAAACTTAACTATAGGTGATTTATAAAGTGCATAGAAGAAAACAGAAGAAAATTAAGTTACCCTGAGTCATACCATTTGGAGAACACATTTTGTCCTATTGCTTTCTGGACTTTGTTCTTTCATATAGGCTTTGCCTATGCTCATTTCTTCTTATAGGTTTTACATGTCTCCATGTCTCCCCCCACCTTCTTCTTTCCCTTTGAGTATCCATCTCAGAATCCTACACACAGTAGTCCCTCAGTGACAGGAAATGACAGGATATTCCTCGCAGACTTGTATGAGTGGACCTTCTCTTTTTAAATAATGGGATAACCCTCCATCTGTGCTCAGCACTATTTGAACCTAGCATATTTCAGAGTGTAATCATTTTCATCTTAATTTGCAAATTTGAAAACACTTGGGGTTTTAAGTCACAGAGTATATTTTTCTTATCCAGTAGAAGTCTTCCTAGCATGATATGGAAGGAGTGCCAGACTCACAGCCAGAAAGACTCTTCCAGGCCTCAGTTAGTTTACCAGTGCTTGATTTCCAGTCCTTAATGTCCCACTCGTTAGTTTTGTTCCCTTTGGAAAGCACTAAGCTTCCGGGAGCCTCGGTTTTCTCATCTGTACACTGGGGACTCCATTGCCTACTGGCAGGACTAAAGGAGAACTTGAGGGCTATTATTTTTAACCCTCCCTGTCCTCTCAGTATTGGAGTGTCTTTGCTCTGTAGAACTTTCCTTCAGACCACATATACTCACATAGGCTCAGAAAATTGACATTGGCCTTGAGTGGAACTGTCAACTCTTTGGCCTGGTCCAGAGGCTTAACAACGGCCATTTTCTGGCCTGAAGCTGATCATTAAAAAACCAACGTTTTGCATCATTTAAAGTTATGTTCCCACCAGGCAGTTACCCTGTGAAATACTCTCCACATAGCCTGGGATATTTAACAATAGCTCACAGTTCTCTGAATTCCTTTAACTTTGGCTTTAAAGATCAGTAACCTCGGCCATGCGTCTTTCCTAAGTCCTCTTCTTTTTAAAATAACTGCTGAAGGTTTGGTAAATTCATTAGCAGATCCCTTAATAACCAAGGACGTGTAATCCACACTTGCTGATTTATCTCTGCTTAGTTGTCAGAGTGGCCTCTTAGCAAGAGTTGTGTCCACATAGCTAGCATTACTTCTACCAGTCCAGTCTGCCTCCTTGCAATGGCCTCATTAAAGACTGATTTAATAAAGTAATTTGGTGGAGAATTCAGATATTTTTGCAACATCATTCATTTCCTCATCGTCTTTCTCAAGTGACCAGTGTGCCTTTTTTGTTAGTGCTGTTGCTTGTAAATGCTGGTCCAATTTCTTTCTGACTTTCTCTCGTCCAGCATTCATGTCTCTCCTTTTGCCTCAGTTCCCCGACAGCCTTCACAAATTCCGGTTCATTTCTTTGCAAGGGTTATGCTTAATTCCCCAGAATTCTGCCAGCAAGTCAGCTTGCAGTGCAGTTTATGCCCTTGTTACCACAGCGCTAACACCACCAGCTAGCAGATTTTCCAGGGACTTTTGAGAAAGCCGAAAGCTTATTACCAGTTTCAGGCTTTGATGCGGAGGAGACTGGCTGTCACCAATCAGATGTCAGTCTGTTTCCCATGCGTCTTCCAGCTGTCACAGTGATGTGCCGCTGCTCCGCATCATGTCCCAGATGATCCCAGAACATCACTTGGTTCCAGAGGCCCCGAAGGCTGGATATACAGGATAACCTTAAATTATCTCCATCCTGTATGGCCTCTGAAAGGAACATCTAAACCCCACCACCCTTTTAGATACACCAAAGGACAGTGCTTATGAAGATGAATTGCATCACTATGGCAAACCAGTCTTTAATTTTACTCTGTATACCACCTGGAAGTTTATGGATTGAAACAAATCTTGCTGTACAAAAAGGCTGGTGCAGTGCAGATCCTCCTGAACTGGGCATCAGGACCCACAAATCCTGGCACTGCCTCACCCCCCTCGCCCCCTCGAGCCCTCTGTATGTCCCCAGGCAAGTCAGCCTCCTTCTCTGAACTGCTGACTCCTCACTTGTCAGAGAGAGACCCTGAAGTCAACCTCCAAAAGCTCCAACAGGCCTGTGTAGTGAGAATTATTACCATGATTACAGTTACTGACCTCACTGTAAGTGGGGGAGTGGCATAAGGAAAGGAGAAGAGGACCATATAGCAGAAATATAGACACTGCCAAATTTATAACAAATCAACTACATAAACTGTGAAACATAAGTCATGGTTATGCATGTTATGCTGCAGTGTAGAAACCACAAACTGGGTTTCCCTGGTGGCTCAGCTGGTAAAGAATCCGCCTGCAGTGCGGGAGACCCGGATTCGATCCCTGGGTTGGGAGGATCCCCTGGAGAAGGGAAAGGCTACCGACTCCAGTATTCTGGCCTGGAGAATTCCATGGACTGTATAGTCCATGGGGTTGCAAAGAGTCAGACACGACTGAGAGACTTTTGCTTTCACTTTCATTTTGGAATTATATATATATATTTAGTTTTTATTGAAATATAGTTGATTTACAATGTGGTGTTAGTTTCAGGTGTATAGCAAAATGATTCAGTTATACATATATATACATATATATATTCATTTTTACATTCTCTTCCATTATAGATTATTTTAAGATATTGAATATAGTTCCCTGTGCTATACAGTAGGATCTTGTTGGTTATCTATTTTATATATACTAGTGTGTATATTTTAATCCCAAACTCCTACTTGATTCCCACCCTCCCCTTTGGGAACCATACATTTGTTTTCTGTGACCTTCTTGAGGACCATTTTGGGAACTGCAGGCCCTAAAATTTCTAATTCACGTGTTTTCCCAGTTAAACTGGCCATTGGGCTTAAAGGTAATGAAACTGTGTTGCTTAATTTTACTACTAGAAATCAGTGTTTTCCTCAAGACAGGAAAACAGAGCACGCTTCGCTGCCTCTCCTACAGCTCTCATCCTTTCCACCCTCCCTCTTTCCCATGTGGCCCAGACATCCGGGGAGAAGTGGTCAGAGCTAAGGAAGCCCACTGTGGTCAGGGGCTGATGTGTGCGGGGTGCACCGTCCACCCCAGGCCGCTCAGCCATCCTGCTGCCGGGGCCCAGATCATCGCTATTTTTTTTGTTTGTTTGTTTTTAATTGGAGGCTAATTACTTTACGATATTGTAGTGGTTTTTGCCATCCATTGACATGAATCAGCCGTGGGGGTACATGTGTTCCCCATCCTGAACCCCCTCCCACCTCCCTTCCCATCCCATCCTTCAGGGTCATCCCAGTGCCTCAGCCCTGAGCACCCTGCTGTTTAAAGTGACAGTCATAGTCTGGATCCATCGTCTCCCCAGTATTACACCCTGGCACTGAGGTTTTCCAAACTGTCAAAAGTAAAAACCAAGACTCTCCAGCCTGAGGTTATTAGAAACATCTCCTTGGCTGATATTTTGGGCTCCAGGATGGCTGGTGGGGGTTCTTTAAGAGGTAGAAGCGTTTCTCATCCTCTGCCCCTTCTTCAGTGCTCTCTCAGATCTTTCCAGCAAATTCCTCCCCCTTTGGGTTTCCTGAAAGAGCTATGCTTGTGTGCTTAGTTGCTTAGTTGCTTAGTTGTGTCCAGCTCTTTGCGACCCCATGGACGTAGACCGCCAGGTTCCTCTTTCCATAGGGATTCTCCAGACAAGAATACTGGAGTGGGTTTCCATGCTCTACTCCAGGGAATCTTGCCAACCCAGGGATCAAACAAACCCAGGTCTCCCGCATTGCAGATGGGTTCTTTACCATCTGAGCCACTGGGAAAGCCCAAGAGCTGTGCTTATCACTAGCATTTTTGTGATGGTTCACATATTCATTCTCTTCCTACTATGAATACATCTAGGGTGGCCAGTGAGCTTTATTTTTAGAGCATCATAATTTATCATGTTATAGTATTTATTATATTTTTAAATGATACGATATGGGATGTTATATCATACAGGGGATATTATTCCCTGTACAGTGTTTTGCACAGAGTGTGTACAGTCAGCAATCTTTGGAGACCTGAGGTGGTAGTGGGCCACCTGACCAGCAACCAGCAGCTAGTTCCACATTTTTGCGTGAGAGTTATGGATTATTAACAATAATGCTTTACATTGTGACTGTTTTGTCCAATTCATCTTGCACACTGCTGCCAGGTAATAAAATATGCTCATATCATAGTCAAGCATGGCAGAAGCTTACAGCTGAGGGGATTTTTTCATCTTTATTCTGCCCCAGGCATTCCCCACAGCCCTCCCAGCTTCTCCTCAGCCTGTCAGTGGAGAATCAACCCCTAGAGATCATTTAACGCCAACCTTTCGTTTTGCCCGTGATGAGCCTGGCAAGGTCACAATGGAGTGGACGGGTTCTCCTGGCTCAACCCAGCCCAGTCTCACCTGCTCCAGCCCCGAGCCGTCAGGGAGGACATCCAGCCACTCCATTCTCCCTTCTCCAGTCCTTCCCAGGCACAGGGTGGGGTGTTCACGCTTATTCCCTGACTTGGGGCTCAAATCTGACCTCCAGTTTGTCCCTGGGTAGGAGGATACCTCTGCCCAGGGCCACGGCTTCTCCCAGGAGGACAATTAGTTCAAGCCAGCCCTCTACCCACATCAGCACCAGCTCATCTTTATCATAGCACCTGGAGGCCACGTGGGAACTCAGTGCCTCTCCTCCCTCCCTTGATGTCGGGTGGCTCTGAGCGGAGGGCGAGCATGCTCCTCAGGACTGCAGCTCCCTTCCCCTCCCTGCGAAGTGGCCCCTTCCCCGTCCTCCACGTGCCGCCACACTGTTCTCCCTCCTCCAGTCCTAGAAATTCATAGGCACCACTGTTCTGGCCAAGAAGGGAAAATAACTCACTAAAAGTGTCATGTTCAAGTAGCACTTATGGATTTTTTTTTCCAATTCAAAAAGTAACACATAATCATTATTGAAAATTTTAAACATAGAGAGAAGCTTAAAGAAGAAAATTAAAATCACCTCAAATCCCATCACTAAGAGACCGGATGACTTTTGTGCTGTCTCTCTCACTCTGCCCTCCCCCTCTGTCTCTGGTTCTCTGTGCACACACGCACACGCATGCACACACACGTGTGCGCACACACACACACTCAGGGATCATGCTGATGATGGAGTTTTGTAGAAGGTTGTCAATTAACAGTGAATGTGTCAGGAGCATCACTTATCTCGCTAAATATTTTTCACCACATTCCTTCTCCTTATCCACTCTCTGAGGATGTGGAGCCCTACCTCCAATGGAAGGCCCCACCCATCCCAGTACCTTCATCCCACCCCTCTGGCCTTGTATGCACCCCTGCCCTTTCAGGGATTCCCTGGTGGCTCCGCAATGCTGGAGGCTGCAGTTCAATCCCTGGGTCCGGAAGATCCCCTGGAGAAAGAAATGGCAACCCACTCCAGTATCCTTGCCTGGAAAATCCCATGGACAGAGGAGCCTGGAGGGCTACAGTCCATAGGATCACAAAGAGTCGGACATGACTGAGCAACCGTACTTTCACTGCATTTTCACTTTCTTTCGCTTCTCCCCTCTCTAAGGGGAGGGTCTAAAAGGCCTCTAAGTATCAGAGGGCTTTTTTCTCTAAGACTGCAAACTCTTTCAGATCACACCTCCTGAGAACGAACTCCCTGGGCCTCGAATCCCATTGTAGCTACATGAGGAGGGGGCTGTCCCGGTATGCCTGCTTCTTCCCTCTGTCTCCGCTCCGGGCTTCTGGACCTACCCATGCTGGGCCTCCTGCCTCTGGGGGACCTTTCTGCTCCCAGAGTCAGAGTTGGCTTTCGCCCACAGAATCCTGACATGGGATCTACTTTCTCTTGCTCTCTGCTTGCACCCCCAAGTGCTTCCAAAATCCTTCCCACGGGCCCAGCTGGTTTGTTCTCATGGGATTTCTTTGACAGCCTGGGGAGCCTGGACCTCCTTTTGTGAAGCGGCAGGCAGAAGGGACTGGGAGATGGGGGGCAGGGAATGGCTGTAAAACTTCCCAGCCCATAAGGAGCCTCGGCAGGGCAGGCCTGCCACTGGGCAGAAGAGGGGAGTTCAGGCCTTGTGGGGACGTGAACATCACCCTTGGCAGGGTGGAATCTGGTGATTCGCAAGCTCTACATCTTGCCCCACTCACTCTCTCAACAAGTGATATGTAAATGCAGATAAGTCATATTTAATCCAATATTCTGCTAATTGTTCGTTAAACATTTGTTTTTATATGGTTGATGTCCGATTTCTGTCCCCATGCCTATCCTGTGGCCATTTCACCCCATTACCCTGAGGCTCCATGACCTCTTGTTTAGAGCAACTGAGGCTGCAGACCTGTTCCTGGAGGGACCCCCACCAGGCACTTCCCTGACAGAGGCCCAGCCGACACTAGGAGCGCAGCCCCGGTTCATGCGAGGGGAGGGCGGAGTCTGCAGACAGCTTGTGCTGAGCCCCATCTGAGGGGCTGGCGCGAGCATCCTGGGTATCACAGGTTTGGGATGTTGATTACACCAACCTTCCACAGTGAAAGGAAAGGGTCTTGAAAAAGGAGTCCCTTGTTCTAACTCATACAAAGGCCCCAGAAAGGCTAGCACAGAAGGTCAGAAGAGCAGCCCACCCCTCGATTGCCAGAGGGGGCAGGGCTGCTGAAGGGCAGCACTAGCTGCTCATGGCAGGACTCTCAGGGTGCGTGCTATAGCCATGGGGTGGTGCCCACAGCCCAGATCTGAGCCTCAGGGTTTCAGCTACATGTGCCCAGTGCATGTATAATTTGCTTGTGTTGTACCCAGAGGTGACCAGCGCCCACCTGCCACTGTCCAGGCCAGCTTGTTGCGAGCATTGGGGGAATGCGTTGTCAAAGGGGTCTTGATAAAAGCTTGCCTGACCGGTCATCATTTCCACTCCCGGGATGACAGCCATCAGGAGCTCTGAAATCATGGCCAGGGCATTTAGTCAGCAAATAGCCTTAACCCCCCTCCCCAGGTCCAGGCAGGGACCCCAGCTAGCCTGCCCCAGGGGTCCTCCCACAGCTGTCCGTGGGCTGGACGTGGAGGGGAGGTGGGCTCAGCTTCCTAGAGTCACTCTGGTTTTTCCAGCACATTGTCACGCCCCTGGTTTCCATGTTCACCAGGCGGAACTCACTGTTGCACCAGTGTCCTCCTGCAGCTGCCAGCAGAGCCCCCAGGTCGACTCAGGGGAGAGACAGTCCCAAGGGCTGTGTATGGGCTGGAGGAGGAGCCTGTAGCCAGTCTGTCTGTGCTGGAGGTGGCGGGGGGACCAGCCAGCCTCTGTCGCCTCCCGCCCCCGCCTCTGCAGATAAAAGCCCTCAGGCTGCATGTGTGTGCTTGTGAGAGGCAGGGAACAGGAGAGGTATGGAGGGACTGACAGGAGACAGGCCAGACAGACCTGCGGGGCGGAGGGACACCCGGCAGGAGCCGCCTCTCAGAGCCCGTGTCCCGCCCCAGGATCGCTGGAGTGCAGTGCATGACCGTGCCTGGCTACTCCAAGGGCTTTGGCTACCAGCCGGGGCAGAGCTTCTCTGGGGAGTTTGACCACGCCTGGAATGCCGTGTTCCTGGAGGGGAGATGGCACCTGGTGGACAGTACCTGGGGCAGTGGCCTGGTGGATTCCTCCACGTCCAAATTCACCTTCCTGTGAGTAACCCAGCTCTGCGGGCGTCTGGTCAGTGGAGACAGGAGAGGCAGGAGCCTGAAGGAGGCAGCGGTGGAGAAGGCTTCCCCAGTGGAAGGGGAAGGAGAGCTGGGGGACTCTGTGTGCTGTGGGCCCTCACCCTCTTCCTCTGGCTTCAGGGGTGAGCTAGCTCCAGGCTGGTGAACAGAGCCCAGATCTTTCTGTCACCCCACCTTTCACTGTCTCAGTCCCCCCTCTGGCTCCCCAGCACTCCTCCTCCACCCAAGGGCTAAAAGCGCAGTGTCTGCCCACAGGCCAAGTGCCAAGAAAGGCAGGGCTGAGAAGCTCCTTGGAGTGTCTGGAGGTTCCTGTCAGGCTTTTAAGGCCTAGTCGCTCAGTTGTGTCCTACTTTTTGCCACCCCATGGACTGTAGCCTGCCAGGCTCCTCTGTCCATAGAATTCTCCAGGCAAGAAAACTGGAATGGGTTGCCATTTCCTTCTCCAGGGGATCTTCCCAATCCAGGGATCGAACCAGAGTCTCCTACATTGCAGGCAGATTCTTTACCTTCTGAGCCACCAGAGATTCATAGTTGGGCCTTTGGCCATTGACTATGTTATTATTAGAGATGCCGGGATTCTCTCCTACTGCTTCTCCCAGATACCAGGGGTTCTCCTCCTCCTCTCCATTGTAAATGCAGCCATATCCCACCTCTGAGGGAGGGAGTCTGACTTGTGGGAAGGGGTGTCAGGGTGCTCAGCATCCCTGTGGGCACTGCAGGGCAGGGTGGCTGGGGGGCAGGTCCATCAGCAGCTCAAATGCCTTTTCATCCAGAAAAATGAGAGTGCCACCCCACTGTGCAGTTTAAATCCTGACAGCCCTGCATGCGGGGCAGACACAAGTGGGTACACACAGCCCATACTGGCAGGAGGTGTCAGTCACACCCTCCTTTGCTCCATCAGCTCTGAGCACTGCCTGCCTTGGGCTGAGTGAAGGCTCTCCCATCTCGGAGGAGTCCCCCCTTCTTCTCCTGATCCCCATCACTGACCTCTAGAGAGCTGCGTCTCGCTGGCCCCGAGGACCACATCAGGTCATGGAGTGCATGGAGCTGGCTCCCCAGTCTCCCTGCCTGCCCTCCCTCCATGCCACTGGCACCTGGCCCCTGGGTCCTGGCTTTGCTCCCTTCAGATCCCTTTGTTTTTGAGAGCAGGGGGAACCCATTCTCCGCCTGGACACACACTGCCAGAGCGGTGGCCTTCTCTTTAAAGGGGGCCTCAGATCCTGCTTTGTCTCCTATTTCTGGAAGCAGCTACTGAGGGGGCATCTGCCACGCCCACGTCAGGGTTGGAGATGGTGTCTCTTCCCTTTGGGTTGTGGGTGGGACCCCCCATATGTTACCTTAAAGAAGGCCCCAAAGACCCCCTGGGGGCCCCGCCTGCCCCTCTGCACGGCTGGGGCCTGCGCCTCCAGCATGGCTTCTGACCAGCTGTCCCCCCTCCAGCTACAACGAATTCTACTTCCTCACCCACCCTGCACTGTTCATCGAGGACCATTTCCCAGACAACAAGAACTGGCAACTGCTCAAGCCCCCTCAATCCCTGAGGCAGTTTGAGAACAACATGTATCACAAGAGTGAGTTCTACAACAAGGGGATGCTGAGCGCCCAGCCGCAGACTTCCATCATCAAAACAGGTAACTGGGGCCGGTGGGTTCATGGGCTGCCCTGCCAGCGCCCAGCTCAGTAGAAGCGGTATGTGGGGTCTGTGCAGGGGCGGCTGAGGCAGCCTAGGTCATCGGGCCATCAGGGCAAGACGCAGCCGCAGGTCACATTTACAAGGACAGAAGCCCCTCCCACCAGCATAAACCAAGGCAGGGGTGTGCAGCTCCGGAGGGCTGAGCTTTCAGCCAGGTACATTGGGGAGCCAAGGCTAGCGGACCCAAGCTGGAGGAGCCTCTCTCAGCTCACACAACAGGGAAAGGACTGCTTCAGCCTGGCTTCAGCCACCTTCCAGCTCAGGTGCGTGACAGAAGCTCCTAAACTCCTGGTGTGTGCATGCTAAGTCGTTTCAGTCATGTCCAACTCTTTGAGACCCCGTGGACTGTAGCTCTCCAGGCTTCTCTGTCCATGGGGCTCTCCAGGCAAGGATATTGGAGTGCTTATCGTGCCCTCCTCCAGGGGATCTTCCCGACCCAGGGATGGAACCCGTGTCTCCTCCATCGCAGGCGGGTTCTTTACTACTAAGGCCGTTTAGGGGGCCAAACTCCTGGCAGGGAGCATGCGTTGGCCAAGCCGGCCCGGGTTCTGCATGCCAGTGGCCTGAGGAACTAGTGGGGGAGCAGTGGGGGTCTCCCAGGAGAGAGTGCTGGGGGCTTTATAAGGAAGGTGGCTGCTGAGCAGCAGAGCGTTGGGAACTGGAGGAGAGCGGGCATCACAGGAGACAGGGACGGACATGTTTCAGGGAGGACCCAGCCTTTCAGGGAGGCTGCTCCAGGGACGCAGCCCGGCCTCTGAGAGCTCCCCTCATCATCTGGATGCCTGTTGGTCTGCAGGCAGAGCCGGCCTTTTCCAGGCAACTTCCCTGGGGCTGGGTGTACAGGACCCCTAGCTGTCCCCAAGGCTGGCCTGGACTGGCATTCGCTCCCCATCTCTCCACAGGGGCCACGGGCAGCTGGATGTGAACTGGGAGGCATTTGGGAGCCGGGTCCCAAGGAGGGCAGCACCACAGTTAGGGCTCAGCCCAGCAGGGTCAGTGCACCCCCACACTCCCACCAAGGGCTGCCTATATGCTCCAGGAGAGAGGGCCAGAGCTCCCCTGGGTCTGTCGGGAGGACTGTGGGGGATCCCCACCCCACACTCAGGTGACGGGCGCCCATGTTAGTCCCAGCCGATTCTTCCCTTCAACCTCACAATGGTCTCCATAACCAGGCTGCCGAGCTCTGAGATAATTTTTAAAACTACGAATGCCTCCTGCTGCTAAAATAACAGTGTGAGGCTGCTGTCTCAGAGAGTGTGCCCCCTGCATGCTTGTCAGACAGGGGCTGCTCCAGCCAGCAGGGGCCACAGGGAGGAAGGCGCCAGGTCACACTGACGTCAAAACAGTGCCACCAAGGAGTCTGCCTCTTTAAGAGACAGAGAAATGTAAACATTGGGTTTCTGAATATACAGTAAACCTAAAATTTGACTGCATATTCATGAAGCATATTTAAAGAATAGTTCTTTGCCGGAGCTAGTTTTGTTAAGAGTGGAGATGAAAAGAAAGCAGAGAGGGAAACAGGTAGGCTAAATGCAAGGAGGGGATAGTGAGAGGGTGAAGGAGGGGTGAGGGGAAGGGGAGGTCACAGGCTCTAACAGAGTCCCAAGGGTCTCCGATCCTTTATTTGCAGCCTTCCCAGTCATTCAGCTCACCTTCGCCAGGAACCCCCTGAGCTGGGCACCCCAGCCAGGCCCAGGAGATGGCAGGAAAGGAGACGGGCGGGCCCTTCCCTGTGGCGCCCACACCCAGCAGGGAGGATCCACATTACCCCCTAATTGATACATTACCATGCTGCTAAGTTCCCTGGAGGAGACGGAGAGCCAGGGGAGCAGCGTCCAGGTCACTCAACCACATGCCCTACCCCAGGGCATCAGAAAAGCCTTTGTGGTCAGAACATTGCCTTGAGGTCTTAGCCAGGTTTGGGGGACAGTGAGCATATGTGAGGGCCCTGCAACATGAAGGGGTGTCCCCCTGGAGGATGTACAGGAATACCAGGATGGGCCTGACTCGGGCAAGGCAGGAGGGGACAGGCCCCTCCACTGGCCTCCAGTTTGATGGTGACCCACAGAAGGGATCCCCAGAGTGACTGGGTAGATATTTTCAGGAGCCCTCGAGCTGCCCTGTGGAGATGCCAGGAGCCCTCCATGCATCAGAGGTGAATTGCACAGGGGCCTCACCAGCAGCTGGGGCGCGACATGCAGCAGGACAGGGTCCATGAGGGCTGAGGCAGCTTCTGCCCCCCGAAGAGGGATTCAACTCAGAGAAGCTGATCGTGATCTGCCGTTCTTGGTCACTTTCCTCTGGAGGTCACCATGTCTCATGGTGGCTGACAGCAGTGGAGAAAGAGTGTACACAAAGAAAACAGCACAAAAGCACAAAGACTACCACCATTAGTGTAACAGAAAGGAAAGGAATCAGAGGCGGTGGGGAGGCCAGGCTGGGGAGGGTGGTAGATACAAGACGAGCAGCAAGGTGGGTGTATGATCAGCAGCCCAGATCCTCCAAGGAAGTCACTGAAGAGCTGGAGGATGGGGGCCGAAGCCAGATTTCAGGGAGCTGAGTGAGTGGGAGGGAACTGCAGTAGGGAGGGGCGGGGGAGGAGAGGTAGGTGAGGAGCTGGCAGCACCTGAGAAGGTGGGCAACTGTCTTCTGGTTGGATGAGCCACAAAGAAGGCAGTGGGGGATGGGGAGGCCAGTGGAGCCCCCTTCCCCGTGTGGGGATTCTCACTCCCAAGACGGGAGGTAGCACTGAATGCAGTCACTGAGAGCCTGGAGTTGGGCCTCGTGGCTGATTAGATGGGAAGTGTCAGGGACACTCATCCTACAACATTCTAGGGCATGGCTTTCTGCCTCCAGAGTAGGAGCTCTGGACCCGGACAGGGGAGAGGCTACTAGAGAGTGTGAATGAGACACTAGTCAGAGGTGGCTGGGAGGAGGGGCAGGTGATCAGCTTCTGAGGGAGGGGAAGGCAAGGCTCTCAGAGAAGCCCTACCCCTCCCTGTGGTCCTGCAAAGCAGCAGGGACCAGGGAGGGGAGTGCCCGTGGGCTGTAAAGACAGAGAACTGACCCCACAGCAATGACCAGGACAGAGGAAGACAGCACTGGAGGGCAAGGGGCAAGGCGTGTGTGGGATGCACACGGTCCTCTTCTGCACTTGATGACTCCATTCAGGAAGCACAGCCTGGAGTGCAGGGTGGAGGTGGGGGTGCAGGGAGGACCCACAAGGAAGGAGTTCTGTCCCTGGAGCACAGTCTCCAGGAGCAAAGCATCCGATGAGTTTTTAAGGTGATTGTTGACATGCCAGCTGTGAAGGGAGCAGGGTGAAGCAGCAGAGACTTGAAGGCAAAGTCAGAGACGGCTCTCCAACCAGGGTCTTGGCCCTCCATGCCCCTCAGCCCTCTCCCCTGCCCTGGAATCAGATTAAGCCCCCTGGCAACATTCACCTCATGTGGGGCAAGACAAGCACATATGACTGGGGGCAGATTTTTCTTGAGACCCACCACCCCCGGCTTGCAGTTCTCGAAGAGAACCACCCAGAGGCGTGAGAACCCTTCCAGAGGTGTGCTGTCACCGGCTTATATGGTATTCAGTGAGGTTATGCTGGTGGCTTAAAATTACCGGGGTGAAGGTATTTCCACCACGGAAATGGGCAGATGCTGTAAGTCAGGGTTCCCCCCAGTCCAGAGATCCTCTTGTTATACGATCACCAGCATGTCAGCCCAGGTCGGACTCCTCTCACCTGATCCTGGCTCTCCCCACAGTGAATGGAAAGGCCACGGTCACCATCGAGAGCTGTGCTCCGACGCTGTTCATGTTCATGCTCAATGGCAAGCAGGAGCATGGGCTGCTGAGCCTTCGGAAGAATGGGATGAAGCTGGATGTGTACCCCCCGACCGCGGGCACCCACAAGCTGCAGATCTTTGCCAAGGGCAACTCAGAGATCTATAGCTCCGTGCTGGAGTACACGCTCAAGTGCCACTATGCAGACACGGACATCCGGCTGCCGGCTGAGTTGCACCAGCCCGTGGGCCCCAGCTGGTTCTCGGAGCAGATGGGCATCACCAAGCCGTCCCACCCCGAGCCCGTCATCTACACCAGCGATGGGCGCTGCTCTGTCAGCTTTGATGTGGAGGAGGGCATCAGCGTCCTGGCTTCGCTGCATGGAGACGATGGCCCCGTCACTGAGGAGACCCAGCGACGCTACATCTTCCAGCTGCACCGGGAGAAGCAGACGGAGCTGAAGGTGCAGCTGCCCCACGCCGGCAAGTTTGCACTCAAGATCTTCGTCAAGAAGAGGCAGGAACCGGGCAACTACCTCTTTGTCTTCAATTACCTCATTTGCTGTACCAACACCAAGGTGAACTGGCCCATGTTCCCCGAGAGCTTTGGCAACTGGGGGGTGGACAATGAGCTGCTGGAGCCACTGTCAGGCGTGCTGCCCGCCAACCGCAACGTCCCGTTCAAACTGAAGCTGCACGGCGTGGCCAAAGCCCTGGTGAAGGGGCAGGACACGTGGCCGCTGACCCTGAGCCCTGAGGGCTACTGGGAGGGCAGCTGCAGCACCGCAGGCTGCCGGGAGGTGTACGTCATGGTGCTGGAGAATGCCAACCACAGCTTCTACTCCTACATCCTCAAGTACCAGGTCAACGCCCAGTGAGGGCCGCCTGCCACCCCCACCCCTGCCAGGCCGTGCACAGAGCCCGGACACCACTGAGTCTGCATGGAATCCCTTCTGGACCTCTGCCTGGTGTTTCTGCTCTGCCAGAGGCTGCGATGTCAGTGGCCAAGGGGACAGAGGCAAAGGCCCTTTAGACGACAAAGGTGCTATGTAAATCCAAGGTATTGTAACTGTACTCACTTCCCAGACACCCCCTTCTCGTGCTAACGCTGTCCTTGTTGTTCTTGGGCTGGTGTGGGGAAGCAGGACTGCCGCCCGGGGCCAAACACCTTTCCTGCAATGGGGAGAGAGAAGCGGGCGTGATCCGTGAGGCTGAGTCATCCTCAGTTCTCAAGCCCCTTCCCAGGAGCTGCACCAAGCTTCTCATCAACTCTCGGACCCCAGGGGAGGTCGGACTGTCATCTTCTTTCCAGACCTGACCATCCCCTGCATTCCCGATGCTGCTGCTTCTTCTTCCAGGTCCTGAGAAGGAGGGTGCGGAGAGGAAGCTAACTGCCCCCCAACTAGCCCGGCGGCCAAGGGCCTCCACAATCCCCTGTGTGCCTGAAATGTGGCAACAGAAACGTCATGGGAGACTTCAGGGCCAAGAGCAGCCAGTGCCTGCTCTTGTTCTGGGTGGAGGCCAGAGAGGCAGGGATGTATGGCAGTCCCGCCACCCTAGTGTCAGGATGTAAAACCCCTGACTCTGCTCTCAGAGGGATTAATTCTGTCTACTTGGTCTATCAGCAGCTCACTCAGCCCCCGCAGGCCCTCTCAGAGCCTGTGCCTCAGGCCCCAACCTGAAACTCACACTGGGAACCCCAGGAGGCTTCTGGGCCCTTGGGGACCCCTGGCAATAACCCTCAATAAAGACTTCAGGTGAAGTACTAAGAATGCTGCAATTCTGGGGGCCCCCACAAGAGCAGAGTCACACCAGCCCCAAGATCTCTACCACCAAGGCCACACCTGGGGGACCTCGACCTGCCCTGAGAGCAGGTTCTATCTCATGTCCCTTCCTTCCTTTCAAGAGAGACCCCCAGGATCTGCCTTCTGTAGGGACTGTCCAGAGCTCCTTGCTTGCTCAGGCCTGAGAAGTCTCGCCTGCCCAGCCGGCCCTTAGCAGCACCTCAGGCCAGTGTTGCCATGGCAACAGCAGAAAGACTGGCTCCAATGAGGGCAGCAGGAGGGAAGGATGGAGAGGCCCTGAGAGGCCTTGCATGGCCGCTGCAGCACCATCCCAACACATGGAGAGGTTAGAGGTGGTCTCACCTGCCCTCCTGGCTTCTTCAGCTCTGCAGCCCTGCCTACCAGGGCCTGGGCCCGGAAGAGCCAGCACTGCCCAGTACTCCCCTCCCTGCACCGCCGCTCCGGATGCCCTGGGCTAGCTACAGCCAAAGCTGCTGGGGATCCTTACAGCCTCCTTGCCTTCATCCTCACATTTGTGTATTCAACAAATGTTCGTGGAGCACTTAACCAGGTACTGTGTCAGCTGATCTTTCGTGCTGGGGCTGCAGCGCTGCCCCAGCCATCTCAGAGCAAGGGTGGCAGCTGCCGCCCTTGCCCAAGCCTGTTTCAAGTTCCAGGCTCCCAACACTCCAGTCCATCATCTCCCTAAGGTCCCTCCCCACAAAGATCCCCGCCACCCCCAGCATGGACCTGGTCCAGAGGAATGTCTCAGGGGGCCCATCCTCCACCAGGCCGGGGGCCCTGGAACACGAGGGCAGTACACCATGGTGGGCTGAGCTGCCCTGGCCTGTGTCCAGCATCCTCTGGCAGGCTCTGCCACCCAGGCATTCAGCACTGTGTCATTCACGCCTGGAAAATGCACAAAGGCTGCAGAGGCAGAACCACTGTGCACCACGACAGGGAAACAAGAGGAGTTTTTACACCCTGGAAACAGCCTTTTCTCACCCCTTTGATTTTATGGGCTGAAAGAAATGTGCTGTGTTTCATCAAAATAATAAGTGCCTTCTATGACTCATGTCACTCACTGGGCCCAGAGCTGGCTGCCAGTCCTGCTGGGAACAACTGGCATCCTCTACAAAACAATATAATTAGTCTATACATTCTGGAGCAGACAAAGGATGCCACCCAGCAAAACGGAGCTGTCCCAAGCAGGAGACGGTGGCCCAGCCTCTTCAAGCGCCTGGGAGCATCAGCAACCCTTCCCTGCTCATTTACCAGGCGCCCCACCCCCCACCCCCGCTCCTTGCAAAGACAGCTGTAGGCACAGACAACACCTGAATTTCTTTCCACTGAAGTAAAAATACATGAAATTAAATCCAATCTTCATGAATTTTTACACACATGCTGCTCAGGGTAGAATTCGGGGTTGCATTTTGAAGTCTTTTATTCAAATCTCCATCTTTGTTTCCCGATCGAGGCGTTCTAGCGGCCAGTAGAATGGCACGGGCGCCCCCTGCTGTCCGCTATGCGGAGCTGCAGGTGCTGCAGACTCCCGTGAGGCTGGGGTTTTTATGCAGCGTTTGAAAAAATGCGACTAGGATGTTTATATTAAATTCACTGAGTACCTTCTCGTGGCTTCTCAGAGTTTTCTCATGTGTACGTGGAGCACGTCGTTTCCACACAAGTGAGGCGAGGCAAGGGAACTGCCTGGCATGGTGCGAAGATGAGAACGTGATAACGGTTTGGGAATGTTTTACCCGGAAATTGGGTAGAAGTGGGTGGGACAGTTTGACCACATTCATTACTACGTCAATGAAAAATTGGAACTGATTGAACTCAGAAAGCTTTTGCTGCAAGTCCTAGGATGGCAGCCCTCAAGCCACAGGGTTGGGGGGTTGGGGGTTGGGAGTGTGGGACGAGGCAAATGGGCGACAACCACAACTGCAATTAACTTCTGTTCAACTTGTTTTGGAAGCGCCACCAGCGCAGCTGGACTCTGCCTTCAATCTGATTGTGATCATTGTGTGTTCCCCGTATGTTACATTGTGCCACCAGGACAAACACCTGACATCCTGCTGAGATTAAGAGGAAATAAATAGATTAACTGAAGCATGAAGGATTTAGGCTAGACATAAAGAAGTATTTCCTGTTGTTAAGCAGGAGGGACAAGTTGCCAAGAAAGTTTAAGAAATCCTCGTCTCAAAGGACTGGAAAAGTGGAAAAATTTTCTCAGTGGTCTGGGATCTTCAATGCCATGCTAACCAGTTCTTTCCAAAACAGTTTAATTCTTGAAATACACTGGATCACCCACAGCAAACGGGGGACTGAATACTATGGTAGCGTCCTTTGCTGTTGGCAAAGCTTCCAGAGGTGAGAGGCGGTGTGCATCTGCGTCCCCCATCAGTTTATCGGAGGTCGATCATTTCTTTTCATTTGGATGCATAGTTGGAGCTTTGAAGAGGTGATTACTTTTCATAACGTGTGCATTGAGTTGTGTGGGCCACTGGCTGTTAGGTATGCTTTCCCCTCATTGTTGCTGGTGTTGTTTTTCAATAAAATTTATATTCATTTTTACCCAACAATGTAATTATCGATCCATTCTTATCACTGTTCTCACAAGCAGGAAAAAAAAAAAAAAAAACACTTTCATGTTCAAAGGGAATGTTAGGAAAAAAAAAAATCAATGTCCCAGCTATTTGAGTGTGGTAGTGAGATGCAAATAGAATGTCAGGCAAATAGCTATTTCACATTAAAGGAAACATAATTAGGTTAGCTCCAGCCCCTCTCCGGCTCACATGCCTTTGAAGAACATGAAGGCATTGAATCTTGTTTAACTTGAAATTTTTTAAGTTGATCCTAATTTATGTTTTTAATGGGAGAAAAAAAAATGTTCCAAAAATGCCCATCAGCCTACTTTTTGTTGTTGTTGTGAATATATATAAATATATATTCCTTGATATTCATATACTTGTAGAAACTTTCCAGCAGGTTACCTAAACAGATTATTCATAAATTAGACATTTAGGGAAATATAGAAAATGAAAATCTAGACACCTCTGAGAAGCTGCTGTAACCATGGAGACCATTCTTGTAGCTGTCGTGTGAAGGACAAAAAGAATTCATGTTCCCAAATTTGGCCTTATTGCGCTCCTCACTGCTAGACCCACAAACACGAGCCTGAGCATGCTTCTCCTTACCAAGGATTCCACGAGTGACCCATGTCTTTAACAGCATGTTAAGGGGAAGTCCAAATAAACAGTCTCCGAATAATAGAAGGAAGAACTCTCAAGTTGTTAGAACAGTCTGCAAGTGCCAGCCCTGAGGCTGCAGTGGATGACCTCTAAAGTCCCTTCCAGTCCGGAGAGTTTGTGATGCTGTGTCTCCGTGAACAGATGCCGGCAGGCGGTAGGCCTGAGATTGTCACTGGCGGAACATCTGAAGGGCCCTGCTGTGTTAAGAGCCTGCCCTGCAGCCCCCACCAGACTGCGCTGCAGGCTCTTTTCTTGCCCGAGGGCAAGGGGCTGGAGAAAACCCAGCAGAGGGACCAAAGGGGAAGCCGCAGCCTCTGACAGGATGTTGCTTCTCTCTGATTTTGTGAACATAACTGAAGAAAACCAAAAGTCAGGCAGCAAGAGGGATGCCCCCTCTTGGATGTCCTGCCAGCCTCCCTGAGTCAAAAGACACTGAACCCAGGTCACTTCTCTCCCCCAGATTACCTCTGCCTCCTCCTGGACTGCCAACGCAGTAAATGTATCCCCATGCCCAAAGTCAAACTCATGGTGGCCACTACTGACTCCTGCATCCCTTTCAGTGAGACATCCGGTCCATTCTGCCGTGTTCCATATTTGGCCTGCTCCTCCAACTCCATGTCCACTCCACTCCTAAGCCTTTGTCATCGTTCAGGCGCTCCTCATCTCCCAGGGATACATGCGATTGCTTCCTCTAATGACAAAACGCATAAACACTTTTACTAGCAAAGTCTGAATATTTTCAGGGCTGTCTTCAGGAGGGTTGATGTCTCAGAAAACAATGGTCCAGTGAACACTCAGAGCTCCTGGTTCTTTAAGCATCATTGTCCCCAAGGCTAATCCTCTCAAGAGAAGTGCCTGCAGGATGAGACATAAAAGACACAAAATCCCCTCAAGGTCCTTGTGTGTCCAGTGGCAAAACTGAGACATGAGGTTTTGAGAATGAATGAGAAGGAAACCTGGACTTAAAGCAGCTCTCCAGATGTTTGGTCATTGCTACCTGGCGCAGCGGGTTAAGGGTTCTGAGGTCACAGTGGGCTCAGTAGGCAAGAGTACTGTGATTAGCTGGTGATCCATGGACACTGGATTGAAGGGTGAGGTGTGCCATGCATTTGCCAAGTCTGACTAAAAGGAAGGCAAACCCAAACTAAGACCAAGTGACACAGGAGATTATTCAGACCAGTGGGTGAGGGCTGGCTTCCCAGTAAACTCGCCCACTGGCGGACAACCAGTCAACTCCCACCATAGGCGCAAGGATGCTCTAGAGGCGTCCTGACAGCCTCTGGGATCCAGGAGAGGCCCACCCAACGCACTGCATGGAGCACTCAAATGCATAGCGCTCCAGGAGGAATGAGGCACCCTGAACTTGTGTGCTTTTTCATCTCATGATGAAATAGTACCTTGCATTTAGACTGAACGATCGCTATGTGTTCAAAGTGAACATCAGTTATTCTTTCAAAAACAAAATTCTAGACCATTGGCTTTATTTACAGCACTGTTGACCCAAAAGATTTCCTTTTCCAACTAACTAAAAAGTATACACAACGAGCGCCTTTGCCTCTGTGGGAAATGTGGGTTTACAGGAAGACAAAGATTGCCACCTGGCTGTGCGCGCTCCTGGTGTTCACCTCCAGGAAGCAATCAGGGAACTGATTGATCTGAGGAGTGCCCTTCTTCCTGAGGGGCCTGCCGCCCTCAGCTTGCACTGGGATTGCTTTGTTTCCATCAGGGGGATGGCTGACTGCCTCTGTGACACAAAGAATCAGCCATCATTTCACCCTGGCTGTGCGGGGACCAGGTAGGGACTCCCCACTCCAGACTGGTGGGGAGGACGGTGGGGAGGTTTGTGCCATGAGGGCAGAGGGGCAGCCACACCGTGAATGGCCAAGAAGAACTGGTGCACGTGATTAATGGAGAACAGATGTCAGGAGTGAGGGGCCCCTGGCAGCTCCCATATGGACAGAGTGGTGATGGAGGAGGAAAGTGTATACAGAAGAAATGACTCCGGGATGACAAATTGTCCCGTGAACACTCTGCTGATATGTATTAATATGTGTATTAGTGTGTATGTGAACACCAAGCAGAATCTGAAAGTTAACACTGATCATTTCATCATATTACAAAAAATTAAATGTAGCCAAGATACCGCAGGCGTTTGGAGCCTGCCCCCGACTCCATCCTGTGTGGTCATCCTGCCCTCAGGACTGGGGTGAATGTGGATACCGTGAACATTTTCATGTCCATTTCATCAGCACCAGACCCCTTCCCCACCTCCCAGGAGAAACAACACAGAGAATCTGATCCCATGAGGAAATCGACTCTGTAAAAGCTTCACTTGACATTTTTAGAGCTCAGCAATAGTGTTCAAAGTCCATTTTAAAAAGAAGCCAATGGGCTCCTTCCTGGAAAGGTGATCTCTTAGCCGCCGGTCGTTGATGACTGAAAGCTGTCATGTGGGGTCGAGAGCCACAAATGCAGGATTGAAGCCTTGGTTTCTCTCTGTAAACCCTGGCTTGACTGGGGGCTCCCCAGAGACCCCTTCCAGCAGAGCTCCCAAGGCTGGGGGAGGCCTGCAGCCCAGACCCGTGGATGACATCTGGATGGTACAAGAGTTAAAGGCACCAACTCTGCAGTCAGCCACCGGGATTCCATCCCCACTCGGCCACCTACCGCTGCTGTTGGCAAGTTAGCGAGCCTCCCATCTTCGTGTCCTCAGCAGTAAAATGGGGTAATCACAGCACCCACCATGTAAGCTTCTTATGGGGTTTGAATGAGTGAACAAAGGTACAGTAAACAAAGTCCCAGCACTAGGAGGCGCTCAGTGAGGCTCAGCTGTCATCACCACCACACCAGTCTTCCCCAGCCCGTGCGAAGATACTGACGTGTTGCGTGTTGTTCCCTGAAGAATTTGAAGGTCGCAGGCCCCTCATAAAATCATACCAGCCCCTGACCTAATAAGAAGAAATCCTGTCTCCAACTGCTGGCCACCCTGCCTCTCCTAGAATCTTCCATAGACCAGGAGCTCAGCTAGGCAGCTATTATATTATTGGCACCTCTCTGATAGGTGCCTTAATTGAGAACAGTTGGCCAGTCTGCACACTGGCTGGGGAACATATCTGTTACATTCCAGGACCACCGTGTGGCAGGAGCCCTAAACCCCCAGTGCAAGACCCATCTGAGGCACCCAACCCCACTCTCCCTTCCCCACCTCCTGCTTCAGACAAAAGGGTGGGAATTCTTACTTCCTCTCAGTAACATTTAGTAAACTTTTGTAGACCCTTGAGTATCTTTTATCAGATGTATTTCTAGATATGCACGGATGTATTTTTCATGATGCAGTAAATGGTATCAATTTTTAAGTTCATTTTCTACTGTTTTTTCCTAGTGCATAGAAACACTATATGGTACCCGACATTTTAGTACCTGAAATCATGAAGTGTGTTCTTTGTGAATGCGTACAAATACAAAGATATGGTTGTGAAATGTTAACACCATCATGAAATTAAAAGGGCCACAGAAGTTTTCAGCAATCTGTTAAGTAAGTTTTAAAGCATATATGATGAAATGCTGGCATTTGTTACATACAGGAGGAAATGAACCATCCATGTCACCATCTAAGAAAAAGAATCTTTGCCAAACCCAGATCATGAAGATCTTCTCCTGTTTTCTTCTAGAGGTGTTATCTCTTAATGGAAGTCTGTTCTATGATCTCTGTTCTCTCAGGGCGATGGAAGGAGCATGTGGCAGCCAGCCAGCTGCCGTGGCATCAGTGTCCCTCAGAGCCCTGCAGACGAGGGAAGATGGCCTGTCCTCCTGCAGTCCTACCCACCCCCTGTCCTGGGGGCCTTGGCTGTGGTGACGGACCCTGGCCCTAGGCCAGCCTTATCACCCCCATACTGGTGTGGGCAGAGTTTGCAAACCTTACTGATCAGCCTGTACAGTGTTAGTTGATGCCAACATTTAAAAATCAACAGACTTCCCTGGGGGTCCAGTGGTTAAGACTTCACTTTCCAATGCAAGGCGGTGCCAGTTCCATCCCTGGTCAAGGAGCTAGGATCCCACATGCCTCATGACCAAAAAATCAAAACATAAAACGGAAGCAATATTGTTACAAAATTCAGTAAAGACTTTAAAATGGTCCACATCAAAAAAATCTTTTAAAATTTAAAAAAATAACATAGCATTTAAAGGACTTCTCTGGTGGTCCAGTGGCTAAGACTCTGAGCTCCCAATGCAGGGACCCAGGTTTGATTCCTGGTCAGGGAACTAGATCCCACATGCTGCAACTAGAGACCCAGCATGCCACAGCAAAGATCCTGACTCCCACCACTATGACTCAGCACAGCCAAATAAATAAATATTAAAAACTAAGATAGTATTTTAAATAAATAAATAAAAGTAAAAAATCAGAAAAATCCCATCAAAATCTGATTGACAACCTTTCCCGAGAAGTCTGTGAAAACCTCCACAGGGAAGAGAGTTGCAGCGTCCCCTTTGGACAGGCCAGCTGCCCAGGTGCCCCCACGCCTCTCCCTCTGACTGTCTCCCAGATCCTAAGGCCACCCGCCCCTGAATGGATGCTTTCCTACAGCTGCCCGCTGCAGTGATGGGTACTAGCCGTGAGGTCCCGTCTACAGCTTTTTGATTCTCTTCCCTATTCAGCATCTCACCTGGCCTCACGACAGCCTCGCTGAGTGAGTATCAGAGTCTGCATTCTGCATATGAAGAAACTGCCCAAGGGTGTACACCTGCTAAGTGGAGAGCTGGCTTTGAAGCTGCCCTCTCCTCTCTCAGACTCATTTCACTCAGCCCATTGCCCTGGGCACTGGGGCCGTCTTTACGCATTGACGATGCAAATTGCTAAGGGCGCAGGTGTGTTACTAGAACCTCTGAGCACACTTGTCAGAGGTCCTGGGAGCAAGAAGGGAGCTGGGGTCTGTGTCGTCAGCATCCTCAGGGAATTTCAGGAGCTCAGGCTGCAGAGATGAGGAGTTTGCTTGATTAAATATTTGATGAATGAATTAATAAATGGATGAACTGTCATCTGAGTAGCCCACATACATTTAACCATTAATCAAAACACATTTTAGCTGCAGAAATATTTTAGCTCAGGCATAAAGGAAGGGGAGGGAGGGTTACCTACAAGGCACCCACTCCAGACACTCCCTCACCACCGAGGTCCTTTCTGTTCATTTAAGGGAGGACTTTCCAGGAAAAGCATAGACAATAGTATGTGCACAACCCTCTGGGGTAAACTGGAAAGGATTTAAGGGTGTCTATTTGAGACAAAACTCATTACATTTTCTCTGCAGTATGGAATTAAGATGATAAAAATAAAATGCAAGTATTAGGAAAGACATGGAACTTATATAAAACTTCTAATATGATCATTTCAAAATTTTTAATGAAAGCCCTGAGCTTTCTTTCATGATCTTAACACTTTTATTGAGATATAGTTGATTTACAATATTGTATTAGTTTCAGGTGTAAGCAAAGTAATTCAGTTATATATTTTACAGATTATGTTTCATTATGTTAATATAAAATATTGAATACTGGTCCCTATATTACACAGTAAGTGCTTATTTCTTATCTATTTTACATGTAATAGTTTGTATCTGTTAATCCTATACTCTTAATTTATCCCTCGTATAAGTTTGCTTTCTATGTCTTTGAGTCTGTTTCTGTTTTGTAGATAAATTCATTTTTTAGATCCCACATATAAGTGATATTGTATGATATTTGCCTTTCTCTGTCTGACTTGCTTCACTTAGTATGATAATCTCTAGGTCCATCCATGTTACTGCAAATGGCAATGTTTCATTTTTTAATGGCTGAGTAGTATTCCATTGTGTATATGTACCACCTCTTCTTTACCCATTCTTCTGTTGATGGACACTTAGGTTGCCTCCATGTCTTGGCAATTGTAAACAGTGCTGCGATGAACAGTGGGATGCATTGGTCTTTAGGAGCTAGAGTTTCTGTTTCTTCCAGATATGTGCCCAAGAGTAGGACTGCTGGAACATATGGTACTTCTAATTTTAGTTTTTTAGGGAAACTTCAGACTGTTCTCCACAGTGGTCGAACCAGCTTACATTCCCACAAGCAGTATATGGGGGATCCCTTTTCTCCACACCCTCTTCAGTATTTATTATTTGTATTCTTTTTGATGATAGCCATCTGACCAAAATGGGATATTGTGGTTTTGATTTTCATTTCTCTAATGATTAGCAATGTTGAGCATCTTTTCACATGCCTGCTGGCCATCTGTATGTCTTAAGAGAAATGTCTATTTTGGCCTTTACCCACTTTTTGATTGGGTTGTTTGTTTTTTTGATGTTGAATTGTATGAGCTATTTGTATATTTTGGAAGTTAGCTCCTTGTTGGTCACATCATTTGAAAGTCTTTTCTCCCTTTCTGTAGGTCAACTTTTCAGTTGGTTGATGGTTTCCTTGGCTGTGCAAAAGCTTTTGTTGATTAATGGCCTTAACTTTTTATATCAGGATTTATGCTGGAAATTGTTAAAAACAATTCCTAAGATGTTTTTAGCTAATAGTGTCTTTAAATTCTTTCTAGTCCACTTTGATGAGAAACTTACGAGAAACATTATTTTCACTACAAAGTAGTGATAATTTTCTTTACAACATTGATTTGAAGATTGCAACACCGCAAAGTGTATTTAAAAACTAATTGCAATTCCTCTTCTTTAATTGACAAATTTATTGTTGAAGTTTCTAGTAATATTATGGAGAGATTTTGAATCCAATCAAACGTTTTTAGATCAACTATTAAATTATAAGAAACACTAATTTAGGGAACTTCTGTTTCTTGTTGGAGAGTCATCTTGCTGCTGGCTTGGGATGACAGGCAGCAGAGTACACAACAGAGAGGTACAGTTATCTGGCCATTGCTGGATAAAACGTTTGCTTTGTCTATAGGATTTAATTTTAAGCCAAGGGTCCAAAATGAATGTCTTGAGATTCACAGACAACTGGATTATTTTGTGAAGACGGATTCTGGACTGCCATCTAGAGGGGTACCCACAGGAACATCAACTGGCTTCTGTGTTACCAACCAGAGCTCTTGGCCTCGTTAATCAGTAGAAATTGATCAGAGGCCAGACAAGAAATTCAGGCAAGGCTTTACTGTGGCCCCTCCTGCAGGAGGGAGGAGGGAGAACAAGTAAGTTCCGTTGCTTGTTGGAGTGAAGGAGGGGGTTAGGGCCAGCTGGATCTTATATCCTTATACTGGGTGAAGGTAGGGCCAGATGGGTGGTTTAGGTGGTCTGCCTATCCCTTGGTGGTGCTGTGTGGGGTTTTGATCTTTTTGCATTTTGTTGTTAGTAATTTGACCCAACTGAGCATGCACACTCTTATTTTTAGTCCTTTACAGTTTCTTTGTATTTTGGTGCTTGAGGAGACTTTTGTCCACATGCAAGCCCTGCAGCAAAGGGTCCCAGGTGTCTCACCCAGCCTGTCTCACCTGCACCAATTACCCTCCCCTTGTCCCTTGCCCCACAGTCCCCAGGTGGCTGCACTTGGGCTACACAGTTCTCCTTGCATGCACAGAGCCCCAGCTCCCCTGGGTGTCATGGCTCCTTGTCCACGGCTGCATCCTCTGCAGCTCTGTTGGAGGAGACATCTGAGTGGTCCAGCTTCTCCCTGATCTCCCGTTGGACTTGTCACCTATAGGGACCGTGGGCTGCTTGACCAAACCTAGTTTTCCCCCAAGTAGCCCCAGGTTAGGAGCTCTGACCCTCCCAGGCTTGACCTGTCTGTCCTAAATTCTGAGGGCAGCTAAGGGCCCAGGGTCCCCCATAACTCAGGTGGAGTGATCTGACCTGTCGAGTGCCTGACACTAGTTCTCCAAGATTCGCAAAAGGGGTTCCCCTTGCACAAGTCAGTTTGTGACCTCATCCCTTTAAAGACTGAGTTCCTAGAATCACAGGTGACACAGTGTAAATAATGCCACCACCACACAATTGAATGTTCACAGACAACCAGACTGACCAGGGACAAGGTGAAGCATGAGACACTCGAAGCCTCTAAATTCGTAACCTGGAGTCCGTGGACTCCCTGCCAAGGGATCCAAGGAGAGAATTTCAGTTTCTATGAACTTGGGTGGAAAAACTTGACATCCTTATTCTCAGCTGAAGCTCTAATTGAAATTTAGTTTCCATTCTATTAGGAATCTTAGCAATAAACTACAGCAGTGTTAACAGTAACTGCAGCATTATTCCAAGAGAAATTAAGATACTTTCACGTCTTACAGCAATTGTTGCAGACACTCAGAATAGTGTGTTCATGCATCGTTGCTTCAAAACCTAGTGGGCAATAAACCTGTCACTCAATCTTGTTATTTAATGAGTTAATAAAGAGGAATATGTCATACCTTATCGCAAATTTGTTTTTTATTAGATTTTGAGAACTGAATGTCAATGTAATTGGTTTAAACACTATATATTTTATTTTGTGGACTCGGTCACTATTCTGAGAGATCCATAGGCTTCATCACTCTGCCAGAGAAGTCCCTGGCACACAAAGGCTAAGGACCTTAAGTGTCTAAGGCCCCAGCCCCAGTGACCTGGGAAGTAGAGGGGGACCATCAGGGGAAGGGAAGGCCAGTGGGAGGAAGAGAGGCTGCTCCCTCAACTCCATCCCAGCACTGAGCGGATGCTATGCAGCCTTTCCCATTCTGCTTTGGTGCATGTCTAAGGAACACTTAGTAACACTTTGAAAACTTTCAGATCTCTAGAAAACAGTTTGAGAAATGTGGATTTAAGGAATGACTTAACGTGGGAACTCATGGGAATTGAGTGGTAGTGTTAAACCATGTGTTAGAGTTACACCTTTTGGGGATAAAATAAAGAGCTCCGTGATGCCTTCTTTGTTCACAAATGGTAGCTCATGCAGGAGGCAGCACTGGAATGCATCATCCATCTAGAACTTTCTCCACCCTTTGCTGTTGGTCCCACACTTGCTAATATGAACAGGCTGCCGCCGTCTCTCCACGCTGGGTTAAGGGGCCTGTCACCCCAGAGGGGCATCACTGGGGAAGCCACAGGTCTCCTGCCACAGCCACCGCTGTCAGGCTACACAGGGACCTGCACAGCTGAGGACTGCCCCTGCTGGGAGTGCGGGCTGCGCTCAACTATGGCTGAAGGGACTAACTGGTAGGAAACACTTGCTGCCTTGTTTACGGCTTTTAATTTTAGGCTGAGGATCTGAAATGCAGGCCCTAGACTGCAGAAAGATTCAGACTGGTGAGTTGTTTATATTATACATCAGGGTCAAGACAGATCCAAAAGACGGTCCAGCGAGCAGCCCTCGTGGCTTCCTCAACCGGTTCCGCGGGCCTCAGGACAGCTCTGGGGGCCTGCGGCCAGCTCGTCCACACTGGGTGCCTCCCAGAGCGCGGCCAGTTCCTAAGAGCAAAGTCCTGTTGGGCAGCGTTTGCCTGATCTGCTTCCCACAGCTGAAGATATGCGCGGCTGTATGTTGTGTGGCTGGCTTTTCTTCCTCTGACCATCACACTTGCAGAGGCACCGGGGACTGGTCAAGCAGGCTTGGGGTGCAGTCCCGTACTCCCACACTTCCCGTCAGTGGTCAGGAACCACAGATGTTGCTGCCCAGGCCCTCAGCTATTCTGGAAACCAGCCCCGTGGTGGACAGCATGAGCCTGCACTCCGCTGCCAGGAGAGGAGCCCTGGGTGCCCCGGCTCCTGGCGAAGCCCTTACCCACGGAGCCTCAGTGAGGGACCCCACCTTCCCGCACCCTCTTCCGGCCCCACTCCCTACAAGCGGCTGTTCAGGCAGAGCTGATGTCCACCCCCTAGAGAGGGGCACCGCTGTTACTCCCGAGTGTGAAAGTGGAGAATATGAAATTTTAGAAAGCATGTGCTATATGTGCTGTGATGTTTTCTGAATATAAACTTGACTTTTTTTAGGTGTTGCTGTGCACCAGAGGGTTTTTTCAGTAAGAGCTTTACTAAAATATAATTCACGTGCCATTTAAGTTACCCATTTAAAGTGTACAATTCAATGGTTTTCAGTTGTGCTATATTCAGAGTTGTGCAGCCATCACAATCAATTTTTGAACATTTTCTTAGCTCCCAAGAAATTTGTACCCTTTCGTCTTTACCCCTGGCCCCGCCACACCCCCAGCCCTCGGCAGCCACCAACCACTGTCTCTATAGATTGCCTATCATAGATTTTTCATATGAATGAAGCCACACATATGTGGTCTTTTGTGACTGGCTTCTTTTGCTTAATGCTTTCAGGTTTCATCTATATTGTAGAATCATACTTCATTCCTGTTTATTCCCAAATAATACTCCATTGTATAGATATACCATATTTTGTTTATCCATCCATCAGAGTACCTTTAGTTCTTTTTCCATTTCGAGGGCTCTTGTGAATAATGCCATGAACATTCATGTGCAACTCTTTATGTGGACATGTCTTTGCTGAGCTTGGGTGTATACCTAGGCTTGATATTGCTGGGTAATATGGTAAATCTAACTTTTTAAGGAACTGCCAAACTGTTTTCCAAAGTAACTGAACCATTTCACATCCCCATCAGCAATGTATGAGTGTTCCAACTTCTCCACATCCTCATCAACACTTATTTTTTATCTTTTTATTTATTACAAGTGGGTGTAAAGTGTTTTGAGTTGCATTTCCCCAACAACTAATGATGTAGCATCTTTTCATGTGCTTATTAGCCATTTGTATATTGTCTTTAGAGAAGTGTCCTTCAGATCCTTTGCCCACTTTTAAATTGGGTTGTCTTTTTATTATTGAAAAGCTTGAATTTTTCATGACTACTCAACTGCACTTTAAAACTCAGCCCCAATAGGAATTGGTTAGGCGTCTCCAATTTTGTATCTCTCCCCAGGAAACAGAATGCCGTTCTGGGAGAATTCCAGCCCCTAAAATTGTGGTTCTTAATCTCTTTTTGGCTCACAGATATCTCTGAGAGGCTGGTAGGAATTATGGATCCTCTCCCTGCATTTAATATCAGGGAGTTCCTGGACCTTCCACTATTCAAGCTTTGCCTTAACTAGTTTCTTTTCATAAGAAGAGTATAAACCTACTTCTGATTGGGTTGTCAAATCATTTGAACTTGGCCTTAATGGGCAATGTTAGTTTCCCAAATTCTAGGTTCCCACAGAAAGAGTGTTCAAATTATTAAAACTGCACAGTGGAGAAATAGCATTTTATAGGAGATTGCTTTTATAGATGATTGCAGTCCATCATGCGTCTAAATTTTCTCCTTTCATCAAGCCAGGTTACAAGAGCTTCACGCTGTCATGTTGGTGACTTCTGAAAACTGGTTCCTCAGTTGTACTCCAGCATTATGCCAGCAGCCTGCACTGAAGCCCCCTGTAAGGAAGCTGTACTGATCCTCTTACTATTCAGTTACAAAAATGCTATGGCCCACTCCCACTGTTCATACACACACTGAGAGAGAGTACTTCTCTTGAACCCATGGTGTGTTTCAATTTTGTAATAATGAATAAATGATAATTTAATTATGTATTTAAGTGAGTAATAAATAATAATGTTTTCTCCTCTGCTTTGGTAAAGAATCTGCCTGCAGTGCAGGAGACCCCAGTTTGATTCCTGGGTTGGGAAGATCCCTTGGAGAAGGAAATGGCAACCCACTCCAGCACTCTTGCCTGGAAAATCCCATGGATGGAGGAGCCTGGTAGGCTACAGTCCAGGGGTCACAAGGAGTCGGACACGACTGAGTGACTTCACTTCCACTTTTTCACTTGGCCTTTAAGCAGCTCAGAGGTAGTGTTGCTGCCTGCCTCTCCCAACCAGGCTGGACTAGCTGTTCCTCTGTGACCAGCATTTACGGCCCTCACTTGTCCTTTGGCCCAATCCCACCATTTGATCCTTTTTGATGCATTTTTGTACACTATTTCAATCTGTTTCTAGAACAGGTCAACATGTTTCTTTTTCTAACCTTGCCACTCTGCACCCTATGTTGTGCACTTCATGAAGTGCTGTGCATGGCAACTGTTTACTTAGTGTATGTTCGCAATGACAGATAGAGCTGATTCTGTAGTTACTTTTCTTACCTGTAACTTTTAGGTTTTGGTCTCAAGGGCCTTTTGCAAACAGACCACCATCACCTATAGTTTGCCTGGTGTCACACGTCTGTGTATGAAAAGGAAGACAGAATTTTTGCAGCTAAACCAACATAATAGAAACACAGAACGTGGTATTGTTTCTATTCAACAAGATACTTCCGTAATGTTTACTGGATCAGGCACTGTTCTAAGTGCTTCACAAACACTATGAGGTAGATAACGATTTTTATCTCCCCCACTTTACAGACAAGACAACTAAGTCCCTGAGAGGTTATTAATTTGCTCAAGGTCACAGGGCTAGTAAGTGGCAGAGCAAGGATTCGGAACAGGGTTGTGTGCCTGCAGAGGCCACACTCTCTATCCCCAGGTGCTGTTAGAAAGCCAAACCACTTAAATCCTTCCTCTCACGTGGGAACAGCAACACCCACTGCCTCCTAGACTTGTTGAAATCAAGAGGCTCCAAGGAAAGGTCATGTCCAACCCATAGTGGAAATTCATCTTTGTCTTCTTCAGCTAAAATCTGCATAGAAATCTAGACACAACTTCACTAGGATCCAGGCCAAGAAGAATAACTCACCCAAGAAAATGTCATCTGAAAACCCACAACCAGACGATAACACCCTTATCTTTTCAGCTAATTCGGGCACCCTGCTCACTGAGAGGTTTTGTAAAATGTATATGAAGAAACTAACTCAAATTTAATTTTGACACATTTTAATATTTGGCATATCTTTTTGAAGAATAAAGTTAAGAGATTAAATTACAATTAAATGTTCTGACAAATTCAATCAGTTAATGATTTCAACTTAAAACAACACAGTACTGTATAAATTTAAGAAAATACATAGCACCTCATGACTCCTTATTTCCAGCGACTACAGCCTGCCATGTTTCTCCTGGTCAACAGGTAGTATGAACATTCCATAAGCTTGGGACAGTCTGAGACTCAGAATCCCCTCATAATAGTCCATACTGGTACAGTCTTTCAGAGTCTACAAAGCCCTTTCAGAAATATCTTTTCAGTAAATCCACTAAACCCCATGAAGTATTATCCATTTTACAATGAAACCTAGAATGGTGGTAATTTTCATCCACCTAGTACTTGCTTAGTATGTATTATGTTAGGCAACCTGCTGACTGAGGACAGCCCCTGCTTTTGAGGAGTTTTCAGTTCAGTGGGAGACACAGAAATTGAAGAGGAAGCACAGGGCGGTTCAAGCTTTGAGAGATGCACACACACAGCGCCGTGAGAGAGGAGGCCCTCTCCCCGGGATGTGTGTGGGAAAGCTTTGCCAAGCAAGGTAATGGGGCACGGGGCAGGAGGCATGTGGGAAGAGGGGCTGGCCGAAGGGTTGGCAGCACGTACGAAGGAAAAAATGTGTGGCATCTGAGGAAAGACTGGTTTCTGAACTACTTGAGTAGCTCCAAGTGCTGGGCTTGTGTGGAGAGGTGAGGGCCCCATCAGACAGCAAAGTCCTTCCCCTCAAGGAGCTTAATTCTAAAGGCAGAAGTGGCAATAAAAATGCAAATCAAGTGACAAAAGGATTGCAGGTGCTGAGTACTATGAAGGAATAACTCTGGGCAGGGAGCAAGAGAAACTGGGAGAAGAAGGTTTTGGAGTCAGGGAGGATTTGGAGAAAGTACCTACCAAGGGTGAGAGAAAAGGACTCCAGGTAAACAGCAAATGCAACGACCCGTGCAGGTTAAGGGTGACAGCACTCAGGAAACAGAAAGGAGGCCAGGGAGGCTGGAGCAAGAGGGAAGGACAATGATGCAGTGGGTGATGCAAGTGGGCATAGAGCATTGAGGGTCTTGTGGAGGTGACAAGCAATTCACATTTAAACTTAGTGGAATACGGAGCCTTTGAAGGATTGGAAGGGAGGTAGCAGGGACACTGTTTAATCTACATTTGTAAAGGATAACTTAGGAGGCATTGTCAGGAGTAGGAGTAATAGCAATTAGGAGGCTACTGCTGGAATCTAGGTGAGAGACTGGGTGGCAGGCATGAGGAGAGAAATGGCTGGGTCTGACACAGTAGGCAGAATTGACAGGACCTCCCAAAGGCTTGGATACGGAGGTGTGGGTAAGGAAGGAATTAAGAAAAAACTCCTAGCAACTGGCACACACGATGCCACCCCGACATGGAATCTAAGCAACAGGGAGATTCAAGAGCTCTCTCGAAAATGTTCAGCCAAAGGTTCTTATCAGACATTCAAGTGAAGATATTCTAAGGCAGCAGCTCTGGGGAGAGGTCAAGGTCAGTTTTGAATGGAGGGGTCACTGGCCTACAGATAGAATTAAAAGCTTAAAAGTTGAATGCAATAGTCTAGGGAAAGAGCATGTTGAGTGAGAAAATTCACACCAAAGTCCTAGCCGAGGCCTTTAGTAGAGGAAAAGTCAGAAGAGTAGAATCAGATGGAATGAGTAGGAGTGTCGGGTCAGAGAAACCAAGAGACGGTGAGGGAGAGACCAAGCGTGTAAAATGATGCTCTGAACTGACAAAGTCACTGGCGACCTCCAGGCCAGGAGAGCAGTTTCATGGCGGGGAGGGAGGTGGGGTTGGAGAGTATTAAGTTAACAAAACAATGGGACACATTTATTATCTTTGACAAAGGAAGCAAGAAAATACAATGGAGAAAAGATAGCCTCTTCAATAAGTGGTGCTGGGAAAACTGGACAGCTACATGCAAAAGAATGAAATTAGATGCGCTCATTTAACATGCTAGTAAAGTTGTGTTCAAAATTCTTCAAGCGAGGCTTCAACAGTACATGAATCGAGAACTTCCAGATGAACAAGCTGGATTTAGAAAAGGCAGAGGAACCAGAGATCAAATTGCCAACATCTGTTGGATCATAGAAAAAGCAAGGGAATTCCAGAAAAACATCTACTTTTGCTTCACTGACTATGCTAAAGCATTAGATGTCTGGATCACAACAAACCATGGAAAATTCTTCAAGAGATGGGACTACCAGATCACCGTACCTGCCTCCTGAGAAACCTATATGCAGGTCAAAAAGCAACAGTTAGAATTAGACATGGAACAACGAACTGGTTCCAAATTGGGAAAGGAGTATGTCAAGGCTGTATATTGTCACCCTGCTTATTTAACTGATATGCAGAGTACATCATGTGAAATGCCGGGCTGGAGGAAGCAGAAGCTGGAATCAAAATTTCCAGAAGAAATATCAACAACCTCAGATATGCAGATGATATCACTCTAATGGCAGAAGGTAAAGAGGAACTAAAGAGCTTCCTGATGAAAGTCAAAGAGGAGTGAAAAAGCTGGCTTAAAACTCAACATTCAATAAACAAAGTTCATGGCATCCAGTCCCATCACTTCATGATGAATAGATAAGGAAACGGTGAAAACAGTGACAAACTTTATTTTCTTGGGCTCCAAAACCACTGTAGATGATGACTACAGTCATGAAATTGAGAGATGCTTGCTCCTTGGAAGAAAAGCTATGACAAACCTAGACAGTGTATTAAAAAGCAGAAACATCACTTTGTTGACAAACGTCCATATAGCCAAACCTATGGTTTTTCCAGTAGTCATGCATGGATGTGAGAATTGGCCCATAAAGAAGGCTGAGCACTGAAGAATTGATGCTTTCGAACTGTTGTGCTGGAGAACTCTTGAGAGTCCCTTGGACAGCAAGGAGATCAAACTAGTCAACCCTAAAGGAAATCAACCCTGAATATTCATTGGAAGCACTGATGCTGAAGCTCCAATACTTTGGCTACCTGATGCGAAGAGCCAGCTCCCTTGGCAAAGACGCTGATGATAGGAAAGACTGAGGACAGAAAGAGAAGGGGGAAACAGAGGATAAGACAGTTGGATGGTATCACTGACTCAATGGACACGAATCTGAGCAAATTCCGGGAGATAGTTCAAGACAGGGAAGCCTGGCATGCTGTAGTCTATGGGGTCACAAAAAGTCGGACATGACTTAGTGACTGAACATACCAGAACACTTCCTAATACCATACACAAAAATAAACTCAAAATGGATTAAAGACCTAAATGTAAGGCCAGAAACTATAAAACTCTTAGAGGAAAACGTGGGCAGAACACTCTTTGACATAAATCACAGCAATATCCTTTTTGACCTAGAGTAATAGAAATAAAAATAAAAATAAACAAATGGGTCCTAATTAAACTTAAAAGCTTTTGCACAGCAAAGGAAACTATAAACAAGATGAAAAAACACCCCTCAGAATGGGAGAAAATAATTGCAAATGAAACAACTGACAAAAGATTAATCTCCAAAATCTACAAGCAGCTCATGCAGCTCAATAACAGAAAAAACAAACAACCCAATGAAAAAATGGGCAGAAGACCCAAACAGACATTTCTTCACAGAAAACATACAGATGGCCAACAAATACATGAAAAGATGATCAACATCACTCATTACTAGAGAAACGCAAATCAAAACTACAATGAAGTTATCACCTCACACTGATCAGAATGAACATCATCAAAAAAGCCTACAAACAATAAATGCTGGAGAGGGTGTGGAGAAAAAGGAACACTCTTGCACTGTTGGTGGGAATGCAAACCAATACAGCCACTATGGAGAACAGTATGGAGATTCCTTAAAAAAACTAGGAATAAAACTACCATGCATGCAGGCGTGCAAGGTCACTTCAGTCGTGTCCAACTCTTTGCAACCCTATGGACTGTAGCCTGCCAGGCTCTTCTGTCCATGGGATTCTCCAGGCAATAGTACCAGAGTGGGTTGCCATGGTCTCCTCCAGGGGATCTTCCTGACCCAGGGATCAAACCCACATCTCTTGTATCTCCTGCATTGGCAGGCAGGTTCTTTACAACTAGCACCACCTGGGAAGCCCAAACTACCATATGACCCAGCAATCCCACTACTGGGCATATACCCTGAGGAAACCATAACTGAAGAAGATACATGTACCCCAGTGTTCATTGCAGCACTACTCACAATAGCTAGGTAGGATAAGGAACCAACCTAGATGTCCACTGACAGATAAATGGATAAAGAAGTTGTGGTACATATAAACAACAGAATATTACACAGCCATAAAAACGAATGCATTTGAGTCACTGTAGTGAGGTAGATGAATCTATAGCCTGCTATACAGAGTGAAGTAAGTCAGAAAGAGAAAAACAAATACAGTATATTAACACACATATATGGAACTAGAAAAATGGTACTGATGAATCCTTTTGCAGGACAGAATAGAGACACAGATGAAGAGAACAGACTTGTGGACACAGTTTGGGGAAGGAGAGGGTAGGATGAATTGAGAGAGTAGCACTGAAACATATACATTACCATGTATAAAACAGGTAGCTAATGGGAAGTTGCTGTATAACACAGGGAGCTCAACTCTGTACTCTGTGACAACCTAGAGGGGTGGGATGAGATGGGGAATGGGAGAGAGGTTCAAGAGGGAAGGGACATATGTATTCTTATGGCTGATTCACTTTGTTGTATGACAGAAACCAACACAACATTTTGAAGCCATTATCCTCCAATTAAAAATAAATTAAAAAAAAAAATGACAGTGGCAACAGTCACTGCAGACAATTCTCACCAGAGACATCTGTGTGAAGGGGAGCAAGTGTGTGGAGCAGTAGGGAGGATGTGGAACTGAGGTTTTGTTTTGCTTTAAAGAAAGGAGAAATAACAGGATGTTTGCTTGCTGATGGGAAAGATCCACAGAGAGGGCTGGATCAGAGGAGCCCCATCTTGAGTGACAAGAGCCCTCCACCTCGCCTTCTGGTCTCTGGTTGCACATTCCAGCCCCTCTGCTGGATCTAACCACATGATGCTCATGTGCTGGTGTCCTTTGGGCCCCAAGTTCTGCTATTCTCTCTCCTTGCCCTCCTCCTCCAGATCTCCACAGCTTCAAATGCCTCTGCACCTTGACATCTTTGTCTCCCCTGCAAACCTCTCCTCAGAAATGCAGATGCCAAGATTTCTACCGAGTGTCCCCGGGCTCCCACACTAACCCAGCCCCAGGCCCTGCTCCCTTTCCCACATCTGTCTTTTGAATAGGAGAGGGCTTCCTGTCAAAGCTCTCCAGCCCCTTCACATACTTCTGCCTGGCCTCACACATTACCAGCCCAACTGGCTAACGAGGAGCAAAACCAGTACAAAAACCAGCAAAATCTGGATCACTCTGACTCTGAGATCCATGCTTCCACTACATATACTGCTCCCAAAGGAAGTTCCTACAGTTACTTTATTTCCAACATGTATCATAAAATCTTTAATTAGTCTACAGCAATTACATTTAAGTCAGCAAGAGAAAGTATTACTTTACGATAATAAATATTAATGTGAGAAAAAAGTCTAGCAAAGTGGTTTATTTACATGTTATTGCTGGAAAAAGTCCTTTAAACAAGACAGTGCAGAGCAAACGCCTTAGAGCTAAGTATCAGCTTCTCAGATTCCCCATGGCAGCTTTAGTACATCCCATTTTTATGGCTTCTATACGGTCATACGTTCAGGCTTTCAAAGAGCTGCTACTTCATGATGACAGTAACTCTTCAGTGTTTATTTTTATTTCCAAGTTTGTGATTTTTAAGAGGCTACTTTAGGACTGTGAATTGTTTCACTGTCTTCTCACTTTCTCGCTTCAGTTCTTCAATATGGGCATCTAGGCGCTCTAGGATGTGATGAGACCTCAGCTCTTCCTCTTCCAAAAATCTTGTGGCTATTGAACCAAGAGGAGACAGAGGCAAGGGACACTAGAAGAGAAACAAATTTTGATATATGTAAATTGAACAGTATATTTCTAAGACACAGTATTCATGATATTTTCTAACTACCAATATCAAAAGGGGAATGTTTTCCACTGACAAGATATTGTTTTTATCCTAATGATAATAATAGTAAAAAAAAAAAAGTTCCACAAAAATTAACACAGATCTCTTCCTTTCTGACACAGTTATGTAAGTGTGAAGTGTCACATACATATATTAGTTACTCACTGGAAGACTTTCAGAGCCTTTTATACCCTAGGAGAGATATACTTAATGCCTATTTATTTCAAACTTACTTATAAAAATCTGAATGTTACTTTTTAAAGCATAGAAAATCTACCCATAATAAATTAGATACCAGTTAAAAATCAATATTTTCCATTCTCCAAAATTTGAGTCTACAGCCCCTTGTCTGAAATCACTGGTTTCAGAACTTAGATGTATCATATTTAGTTGATCCTTATCTGCAGTAATTATTTTCTATAACATCATCTCAAACACTGAATTAATGAATATTGAAACACTGCTCTTATGGGGAAACATAAACATATACATACAAACTGTACACAGATTATAATCCTAACTCCTAAAAATAACTCACCAGGTAGATTCTGTTTGCTTTATTTCACAAAAAACAAGGTTCACAGTGTTTAGTGACTTGCCCGAGGCCACCCCATTAATGGGTGCCAAAGTTGGGGTTCAAACCCTGTTCAAGCTCAGCATCTGAGCTTCGTGCACTATACTGCCCCGGGTGGCTCTGTCTTCTGGGAATCTCAGCGCAAGAGCTGAAACAAGAGGGTAACGTACCACCTTGACTGACCTTAGCTGGAAACATGCAAGCCCAGTGACTCACATCTTATCCAGCTCTGCCATGTTCATGAGTGACTGTGGAAGTGCTTATGAGTTCTGCTTACAGGTAACAAATAGTTTAGCAGGTAGATGAATTCACAAATATAGAAAACATGACCTATGAGGAGTCTGAGGTAACATCCCATAATCAAACACATTGGTATTTCTGACATAAAATGTTAAGTGGGATCAATCAATATTTTACCACATCATATCAGTTCAGGCCAGGTCAGGTCTTAGTGTCAAACTTAGAAAGAAAGTTAGTCATAGGTCTTTTCTGGATTTCAGAATTACATATATAGTACGTATATTTCAACAACTAAAAGAGAACTCCTATGGACTTGTTGGCCCATTAAAAAGTCAAAATATTGAACTTTCACAGGTACAGGACCACAAGGTGATGGGAATAAACGGCCAGAAGTGAGTGCTTCAGCACAGAAGGCAAAAGTGAGGGTGGAGAGGAGTCCTCACAGTTGCTGCAGGAACAAGGGGCCAGCCCTATCGAAGGGCACCGTCTGCCACCAGGGCCCCGCGGGGCAGCACCCAGTCTGCGGTCTATAACAGACACGTCAGATGACATCACTTCCTCTGCCTCGACCCACCCTTTCCCTTTCCAGCCATTCCTTTTCTCCTTCCCCACTGTCTACGCCCCAGGACTATCTTGGCAGGCAGAGATATTCCTTGAACCAATCATTTCCAATACAAAGGTGACCCTCTCTGAAAAAGGCAGGAAGGGAATTTTCAATTTTGGCTAAAAATAAATGAATCCCTATAACTTATATTTAATAACACACATTTTGAAAAGTACTCGTGGCTAAAGTCTTCACAAGCAAAATCTTAGGACAGAAATACACGAGAATAACAAAGGGTACTTGAGATAGAGAACCAGTAAGAAGACAAAAAAGAAAAAAAAAACTCTCCGCCTTAAAACGAAAAAAATAAAATCAAACTTAACACGCTTAATAAACTAGTAAGATCAGAAAGTTTCCATACCGAAGATATAAAGTCTTCTGGGTCATTTATACTCTCAGAGATAGTGTCAGAAAAGTTGGTTTCATTTGTATCTAGCACTGAAGGCAGAGAGTGAGTTTTGCACAGAAAGTTAGATGGCAGAGAGACAGTGGAGCAGCAAGAGCTGATCTGATGGCTCGGGGGGCTGAAGCCCCGGGACAGGGACACAGGCTCTATGCTATCCGATGCTCGTCCTTGCGGAGAATGAAGACCTGCTTTGTAGGGCTCAGCCTTCAGCCCATCATGCCTGTGCTGGCCATGGGCTGGCCTGGATAGCAGATTAGAAAATAAAGCAGATAAACATTGTAGCAATTTTCCTCCTTTAAAACAGACTTACTGTTGGAAGTTCAATAAAAATACAGAACCAGACTAAGGAGAAGGCTATAATTTACATAATCAGCAGCCTGCTCAGACCAGGCATTCTCTTCCTCACCCTGGCCCCAAGTACCCAACCCCCATGCCCCCTTCCCTGCTCCCACAGACTTACACAACAGCAAGGAAGACAAGTAAGCTATCAGGTGCCCTAATGAGGTTGGTGGTAGGACAGAGGGAAGCACTGTGCATAGAGAAGTCCCTCATCTTTACCTGGGGGTGAGGTGGGAGTGGCAGAGAGGGTGTCAGCAAAGGCTCCTGGTAGGAAAACATGTAAGGCCTGGAGCCAGTTCATTGAATGCTGATGTTTTAGGTAACCGTCTATTGTTAGTTCACCAAAAATACAAAAGAAGCTTTTAATAAAAAGCTAACTTCCACTTCTTATGGAAGCTAGGGAGGTGGGAAGCAGCATGACGAAACTCAGGGGAATTGGGCTGTTATTCTCACCTACATCTAGAAGTTTGCATGAAAGTGATATATAACCTCCTGCATTTTTTAACCTAACAGCTTTAGTTGTACACACTGTACTTCAGAATTAAACATAGGGTCCTTTGATAAAGATTTAATTTCTAGAAATTATTCTCAAAGAAATGAGCATTACATAATAAAGACACGTATTTTAAATAAACTATGAAGAAAATTTACTTGAACTCTGTATTCTTGAACTCAGGTACTCTGCTGTGTGTTGGTTTAAAGATCCTATCCCGGTTTTTTTTGCATATCTGAGTAGAAATCTCCAGCTGACCTTTGGTATCCATCAAATCTTTCTGTAGTTGTTGATTTTCAGATACTAATTTATTTAATGCCTCAATATAATTTTCCTGGAGGTCTGCTAGTGAAATCTCTTTTGCCTAATAAAAAAGAACAGAGGCACTTAATTTGTAAAAGAATACTTGTGATCTGTGATACTGCTGGTGGAAAATTACTTTCAGCTGTGACTTGTTAATCTATGGCTTTACTTAGGAAAAAGTGTAGATGTGGTTTTGGAACCTTAAAAAAGAAAAAGGGTGTGTTTCTTACAGTTAATGGGGTAGGAGCACAATGGGCTTCCCTGATGTGTGAAGGAATATCCAAGGAGCTGGAGGAAGGCTGGAACTAGGATGGAAGAAAGCTACAAATGAGAATCAAAAACAGACAAAAAGAAAGAAAATAGTAGCCACGAATTCTTCTTTAAGAAAGTTGAGCTTAGTGAAATAAATCAGACAGAGAAATACAAAGACTATATGTTATCACTTATATGTGGAAACCAAAAAATAAAACAAATGGATATTACAAAACAGAAACAGACCCCCACACACAGAGAATGGTTACCAATGGGGAAGGGGAAGGGGGAGTGGCTAGGTAGGGGTAGGGGACTAAGAGGCACAAACTACTATGTATAAAATAAATAAGGTACAAGGATATATTATACTATAGCAGACAACATAGCCATTATTTTATAATAACTTTAAACAGAGTATAATCTATAAAGATATTGAATAACTATGTTGTACACTTTGATATAATATTGTAACTATGCAATTATACAAATATAGTTTCACTTAAAAAAAAAAAAAAAGAGGGAGACAGAAGGCTGAATAGCCCCACAATATCTGTGGAAGAAAATCAAGAGACCTATTTCAAAGAAAGAAATCTGAACATAAGGTTCTGAAAAGGAATTCTGGCTGGCATGGACAACTTTTAAATAAATAACTCTCTGGTCTTAAAGACTTTTACATAATGTTGCACCTATTCTGGTATGTGAGATTGATTCAGACATGATAAGTCAATATTCAACATGGAGAAAGTAGGAATTACTATTCTGATATGGCCTGAATTCTGTGATTATAAATTCTATTGCTCTTCAACTCTAGGTGTTTCCTAGTAATATAGTACCTAAAAAAACAGAAGTCTGGACCATTTTTTTCTAATGACAAAATATTTTCATTAGCATTCTGAAAAATTATGGTTATCTTCTTTGGAATTTAATACGATGTTTAGATTGCTCTTTTCTATAAAGATTTTTTTTGAAAATAAGCTGCTCAAGTAGTTTGACAAACACAATTTGCCTAACAAAAAAATAAAGCTTAAAATACAACCATTTAACTATCTGTACTAGTAGTGACAATCAGTTATAAAATCTTTCAGCAAGTTGTTGACAGATAAAACCTCAAAAAAAAAAAAAAATCTGCAGGACATAGAGGAGTTAAACTGTAAACTACTGGAGACTTTTATTTTTATGTGGCAAATAATTTATCAGAGCTATTGCTTTCATTACAAAGCTAATTAGATACTTTTATTAAGAGTTATTTAGCCAAAATTATTCATTTGTAAAAATAATATCACCTTCCTAGGATGGTAAACGCAAAATGGAACTTTCTAATAATTGTTCTTAATACATACACCATGTTTACATTGTAACTTCAAAATCAGAGGAAGTCTACACTGCTGACATGGTTCTCAACAGCCAGAGTTTGATATCTGATGTCATTAAAGATATCTTTTAGAAGAAGACATAATCTTAGACTTCCTCTCATTTTGAAGTTATAATGATAATGTTTGCTTTTTCCAGGCAGGCATCATTTAAATTTTTCTCAAATTTACTATTTTATTAACAACAATTACAAACAAATGAATGTGAAAGGTAATATAAAAAGTGCATAGCAAGCACACACCTGGCTGTGTAAAGAAAGGACATCATTACCACTGTTAGAGGTTTCAGGAGAAATTAAGCTGAACAGAATCTCTGGCCATAGTCTGGGTTAAGCCCCTCTGAGAGTTCCCAACTCTTAAAGATGAACAGGTAATCACACTGCATAAGATAAAAGTCTCAATCAGCTATTTCCAAATCCTGAGCAGTGACAGACTTTATTTTCTTGGGCTCCAAAATCACTGCAGATGGTGACTGCAGCCATGAAATTAAAAGACACTTGCTCTTTGGAAGAAAAGCTATGACCAACCAAGACAGCATATCAAAAAGCCAACATTACTTTGCCAACAAAAGTCCACCTAGTCAAAGCTATGGTTTAAAGTCATGTACAGATGTGAGAGTTGGACCATAAAGAAAGCTGAGCACCGAAGAAATGATGCTTTTGAACTGTGGTGTTGGAGACTCTTGAGAGTCCCCTGGACTTTAAGGAGATCCAACCAGTCAATTGTAAAGGAAATTCATCCTGAATATTCATTGGAAGGACTGTTGCTGAAGCTGAAGCTCCAATACTTTGACCACCTGATGTGAAGAACTGACTCACTGGAAAAGACCCTGATGCTGGGAAAGATTGAAGGCAGGAGGAGAAGGGGATGACAGAGGATGAGATGGTTGGATGGCATCACTGACTCGATGGACATGACTTTGAGCATGCTCCGGGAGTTGGTGACGGACAGGGAAGCCTGGTGTGCTGCAGTCCATGGGGTTGCATAGAGTCAGCCACGACTGAACTGAACTGAAATCCCGAGCCTTTTGAAGACTCTGTGGTGCAAATCAGGCTCTTGGTTTTCTCCACCACTAGCTTAGTATTGCTTATCAAGGTGTATAAAGTCATTTTCCTTCCTTCCATCTACGCATCCTTCCTTTCTTCTTTCCTTCCTTCCATCTACCTTCCCCCTTACAAAATATTTAGCTGTTGTCTCCTCTCCTACTTTTTCCATCCTTGTAGGTTTGCTTTAAAAAACAAAGTCCTTTCACTTTAGTTTTAGAGGGATTTGGCAAGGGAGCATATGTTCATCTGCCACCTTAAATGACGGCATAACATTTCCTAGTAAAGAAAATCATGAAACCATCCCTCTACAGACTAACATTTACATTTTTTCAAAATTTTGGATACTGCAAACAACACTGAAATGACCATTTTGATACATTTGCTTCTCCAGGATGGGTTCTTTGGGAATGCAAACTGATGACAAAAGGAGAACAATTCAGCAATGACAACCAAAATCAGAAATGCACATGACTCAGGACTTTATAGACTGCATGTATTTACATTCGGTTTAATGGACATTGCTAAACTGCCCTCCAGAATAGCTGTGTCAATTTACTTTCTCATTAACAGAGCACTAACGACCCTGTTGCTCTATATCCCTGCCAACACTGGTTATATCAGTTTTTAAAAAATCATTGTCAAGCCAATAAACAAAAGAATATTTATTTCTTTTGATTATTAAAGGGATGTAATTGCTTTTCTTCCTTGCTGAATTTCTGCATTACTTCTATGATTATCTATTTATGGACTGTGTAGATCACAACAAACTGTAGAAAATTCTTCAAGAGATGGGAATACCAGATCACCTTACCTGCTCCCTGAGAAATATGTATGCAGGTCAAGAAGCAACAGTTAGAACCAGACATGGAACAACAAACTGGTTCCAAATTGGGAAATGAGTATGTCAAGGCTGTATATTGTCACCCTACTTATTTAACTTATATGCAGAGTACATCATGAGAAATGTTGGGCTGGAGGAAGCACAAAGTGGAATCAAGATTGCCAGGAGAATTATCAATAACCTCAGATATGCAGATGACACCACCCTTACGGCAGAAAGTGAAGAAGAACTAACGAGCCTCTTGATGAAAGTGAAAGAGGAGAGTGAAAAAGTTGGTTTAAAACTCAACATTCAGAAAACTAAGATCATGGCATCCGGTCCTATCACTTCATGGAAAATAGATGGGGAAACAATGGAAACAGTGAGAGACTTTATTTTCTTGGGCTCCAAAATCACTGCAGATGATGACTGCAGCCATGAAATTAAAATATGCTTGCTCCTTAGAAGAAAAGCTATGACCAGCCTAGATAGCATATTAAAAAGCAGAGACATTACTTTGCTGACAAAGGTCCATGTATTCAAAGCTATGGTTTTTCCAGTAGTTGTGTATGGATGTGAGAGTTGGACTATAAAGAAAGCTGAGTACCAAAGAATTGATGCTTTTGAACTGTGGTGTTGGAGAAGACTCTTGAGAGTTCCTTTGACTGCAAGGAGATCCAACCAGTCAACCCTAAAGGAAATCAGCCCTGAATATTCATTGGAAAGACTGATGCTAAAGCTGAAGCTCCAATACTTTGGCCACCTGATGTGAAGAAATGACTCATTTGAAAAGACCCTGATGCTGGGAAAGATTGAAGGCAGGAGGAGACAGGGACGACAGAGGATGAGATCGTTGGATGGCATCACCGACTCGATGTACATTAGTTTGAGCAAGCTCTGGGAGTTGGTGATAGACAAGGAAGCCTGGTCTGCTGCAGTCCATGGGGTCTCAAAGAGTCGGACATGACTGAGCGAATGAACTGTACTGAACTGAACCTATTTTCCTACTAGATCCCAATGACTGTATTATCTTTATAGGCCTTATATATTAATATTTTATATTAACCTTTTGTCTGTTAACAGGTTGTTTTCCTCTAGTCTATTAGTCTTTTTAAATGGGGCCTTTTGTCATCCAGAAATTTTATATTTTTATGTTGTAGAATTCTTTATGTTGTAAAATTCTTTGTGGTTTCAAGATGCTAAGAGAGTCTCGCCCTCTCAAAAGATTATGGTTCCCTGTATTTTCCTCTAGCTGAAATAAAGTATTCGTGTAGTGTTTTGCATGTTCTTCCACCCCAGCCTCCACAATCCTTGAGAGTGAAACTAAAACTACTTAGTAGCCAACAGGGGCATTGTATAACCACAAATTTTTGGAGGCATATACTCTCTAGAAAAACAGAAAAAAAGAATCTGTAAAATCTCTGGGCATTTGACCTGTATCAAGAAAAGAGGAGTAAGAAACAGATGGGTCATTTTGCAAAAATAACAATTTTATAACAAAATAGTTAAAAGAGCACCCACACAGTTTGTTACTCTCTTGTTAGCTAATCCTGTTCTCTGGTTTCATAGAAGCTTGTTTACATTTCTTATCCTCCCTACTGGATTACCCTCAGTCTTGTAAAGACAAGAATCTTATTCATCCTTGTATCTATTACACTGTCTACTAAATACTTTCAGCATAAAAGATTCTAGAATATTTGATTAAATGAAGTGTATTTTCTCTAGTGTCTCAGATGGTAAAGAATCTGCCTGCAATGCAGGAGATAGGGGTTTGATCTCTGAGTTGGAAAGATCCCCTGAAGAAGGGAATGGCTACCCACTCCAGTATTTTTGCCTGGAGAATCCCATGAACAGAGGAGCCTGGAGGGCTATAGTCCATGCGGTCACAGAGTCAGATATAACTGAGCAACTAACACTTTCACTTAACACTTTTACCTTGTAGAAATATATTTAAAACAAAAATATTTAAAAGATGACATTCTTTATAATGAAAAGATTGTGAAAATAGTAATCATAGTAATAATAATAGCGTTAAATATTTATTATATACCTACTAAATGCCAGACACTATGCTAAACCCTTTATATACATTCTCTCTATTAAGAACACAGACTATGCATGTATTTTTATCACATATAGTATTTTTTAAAATCTTCCAGTTGCTGGAGTGAAGAGTCATAGTTTGCTCACTCCTATCACTGTCTTGACTTCTTTTTGAGAAAGTTTTTGCAGAAGGATCATTTCATAGTTTGATCTTAGCTTTCTCTTTACTATATCAGTATTTATAAAGTAATTTCTTTTAAGGCTTGGACAGTAGAAAAGCAAGTTTCTATATATGTACCTCATGTAAACCCAATTCCAATTTCATCACCACTTCAGAAAGATGACGATTTTCTAACTTGAGTGATTCCAGTTGATCCAACATCTCCTGAGAAGGGAAAAGTACAAAAGCAGAAAAAAAAGAAATAAATGTAATGGATAAATCAAATGCATCTTGAATCGCCAGTCCAGGTTTGATGCATGATACAGGGTGCTCGGGGCTGGTGCACTGGGATGACCCAGAGGGATGGGATGGGGAGGGAGGTGGGAGGTGGGTTCTGGAAGGGGAACACATGTACACCCATGGCGGATTCATGTCAATGTATGGCAAAACCAATACAATATTGTAAAGTAAAAAAAATAATAATAATAAATAAATAATTAATTTTTTCACATACAATTTTCATTAGGTGAAGTTACATTCTTCATTCATATATACAAATACTTTCTAAAAAGTCTTTTGAAGAGGTGTTTCAACATGAATTTGTACGCATGCAGTTAAGAGTATTATTCTAAACAGATCAATCCAGGCACTGGTGACTGACTCCCTGGCACTCCTCTTCCTGGCCTCTGCCTCCAGCATCTCATAATCTGCACTCCTTTCAAGAGTAGTAGCTTATTTCTACTTGAAGAGTCCTGCCTTCCTTGGCTTCCTGCTTCTTTTGTGAAAACTATCTGGTTTTCTTCCTTATTGTCTCTATCCTTTTTAGCATCATTCTGGCACCTTTTTACCCTAAATGAGCAGTTTCCTAAGTTGGGTTCAGGTCTCTCTTCATACGCTATGCCTTCTCCTTACTAAGTCTCTTGGGGTTTCAAATGCCAACTTCATGTAAAGACTTCCACGGCTAAATGTCTTACCTTGATTTTAATCTTGCACTCCAGGCCTTCTGTGGAACTATTAGATATTTCCATATGAAAGTCCAACTTTTATCTCAAACCAGTGTCCCGTCTGCCAGCTTCCCCATTTTGTGTACCTTTCATACAAATTCATTATCCTCCCCAAACCTGCTCCTTATCTTTTCTGTATTTCATTAAAGAGCATCACTCTCTAATCAGTTGCCCAAGCCGGAATCCTAGTGACATCCTTCCCTAACTCTGTCTAACTCACTCTCCCTGTCCAGTCAAATACAAAACCTAGTCAGTCTTACCCGGCAAGTATCTCCAGAATGCATCCATTTCCCTGGGTCTCCCCTGCACAGTGCTCAGGCCACCACCTCACTGCTGAGACAGCATCTGAGTGGTCTCTCTGCCTCCTTGCTTATTCTCCACACAACCACATAAACTTTTTACTCCTGTTTAACCCACTCTCTACAGACCCCAAAATAACATGAAAACTCCTGCACAGGGAGGGCAGACCCTTCAGGAGCTAATCCCTGTTTTCCCATCTCAGACCTCACCACTTGTCCCACCTGACACAGTGAACAGGGTAACCTTCACCACTCACCCAAGAAATAGTCTTTTCACTTGTCTGAACTACTCTTAACTCCTGCCAATCTTCACTAGACTACTTGCTAACCAGCCTAAATAAGAGGGTTAATAAAAATTTACTGAATTAAACACTATGGAAATTATACTTTTAATAAATCGAACCTTCAGAAACAAACTTCAAATAAAGAAAACTTTTGTTCAAGCTTCACCTTATGCTCTACTGCTTTTTCTTCTGCCTTTTGTATCTCTGCTTTGAGTCGAATTTCCATGTCAGAAGAAGAACTTTTGGTGGAAGCAATAGTGATATCTCGCTGATGTAACTCTCGAGTTAGCTGGGAAATCTCCATTTTCATTCCTTCTAGTACAGAACTGTAACTCTGTTCAGCCTGTAAAATCTGTTCTTTCAACTGCAAAAAAAATAGAAAGCATTAAAAATTAAGAGAAGACATGTTAGATAGAAAAATATAATATTAATAATAGAGTAATTTTTACCTTGCCTCAAGTCATAAATTTTTCCCTGATTAAATCTGCAAAAATTAGCAATTTACCAAGCTGCATATCTGTACTGAAGGTCAGATGGTTATACCCACAATTATTTATTAGATCTCAAAACAGGGAGAGATGGCTAACTCAGATGCTGAGACCCAGCATCAAAGCTGAAGCACACATTATTTACAGGACAGCATTTGTTACTGTCACTCTTTTTTTAGTTGCAAATCTAAAAATTTTGCTTATATGGTTTCCTGGTCCACAGAAGATAACAGAAAGAGAAGAAGAAAGGGGCTAGAAGTAATCTCAAAGAAGTAATTAAAAAAAAAAAATGACTCAACAAATAGGACAGCCAGGGCCCACTAACAGAGACAAATTCCACAAACTTCAAATGCCAATGAGCATATAACTACCCACAGCACAGAAGAGAATACACATCCATCACCACCTTCAGTCAGTAAGAAAATACTAAATGCCATCTCAATTAATATGTTCATGTGTTCATGCAAGCAAGAAGGTGTGTATCTTTTAGAAAATTTTTCATCTAGACACATTTAAAATAAAGTTGTAGAGTTCAAAGGGTGTAGGCTTCCTTCAATTGTCTTGAAAATACTTAAACAGCACCCCTGAGGATGACACAGAAAGATATTCTCCTAAGCACCTTACAGGTACTCTACTCATGAGCATCAAATGGCCTCTGGATGACATTTTTCTCTCATTAAAATTAACTCCTATAACCTCCCAACCCACCGCTCAGTCTACAAACACAGAGGGGTTTGCAACTCTCACCTTTTTGATCTCAGCCCTGTACTCACTGTTGTGTACTTCCATCTTCTTCAGCTCTCCATATTTTTCCATTAGCTCTTGGCTCAGCTGTTTACATGTTGCACTCACAGATTCTAAGCTGTATGACAAAAATAAGGTCACATATTTAAAACAAAACCAAACCCTAAAGCCCACAAGTTGAGTTATCTAACTACATTCTTAATGTCCAAGAAATAAACATCACTTTCTACCCCAAAATAAAACTCATTTCCAATTTCCATATCAGTGGAGTCAGTGAAATCCAATCCACACTTCTGGGGAGATACTTTTGACTTCTGTGTTCACCTATATACCTTCTATCTGCTTAGAATATTACTGGTTACAAAACTCTAAATGTTATAGCAATTAGGCAGTTTTTTCTCTCTAGTTGTACATGAGCTGCCATCATAATGTCAGTCTTCACCACGCTTAGTTACAATCCCATCCTACACACAGCTGCCAAAATAATCATGAGTTTCCAACCTGTCACCCTTACTTATCCCTCATCAGATATAAGAACCTCAGGGACACCATACCTCTCTTATCTCACAGCTCATATCCACTATAAAGTCTTTTTGCTTCTAAATTGCTAGGCTTTACAGTCTGCCATGTGCCATGTGCTAAGCCTGACTTCTTTTCTTTTCACTTACCACCCCCTTGGCCACACAGCACCTCCCCCTACCACCTGACAATGGACAGTCAACACCGTTTCAAGAATCGAATCAGCATTTACCTGGATAGAGCCACCCTGACCCTCATTCCCCTACATCATCTTAAAAACAGTCTACTTTCAATTGTTCGAGTTTGCAGGCAGACACTTTCTAGAACTTTCACTTTAAATTGCTCTTAGGTCTTTTAATGTACATATTGTGGCTCTCAAACTACAAATTCTATAGTTAAAATAATATCTTTTACTTCTCACCTCCCTTAACCTTGTCCACCATACCCTCGGGCCCTTCATCATTCGGTTCCAGACTGTTCAATAAAGGCTTAATAACTGTTAGATTGTTCCCCCACACAGCAAATTTACCAGATAAGCTATTGTTCAAAATATCACCTTGGCAATACAACATCACAAAACAATCATGTACATTCCTCCAGTTCCTATTTCAGGGAGTATTCTGTTCAAACTGAACAATACAAATAAGCTGTCTAAAAGGGTTCCTTCTTCTACTTGTCTTTTGATACAGAAAAATAATTTTTAAAGTTATTCAGTTTTATTAGTGAACAGGGGTATTTGTATCCATTTATTCCAACTTTACTTCTAAAAATCCTAGAATGCTTATTATGTGGTACTTAGTATGACTATAATATGTCAAATAAAACACTGAGGTAGAGACAGAAGAAAAATCAGAAATAATCTTGTCCTATCTAAAGATGGGAAAACTGGGAGCGGGACTAAGATGGCGGAGGAATAGGACGGGGAGACCACTCTCTCCTCCACAAATTTATCAAAAGAACATCTGAACGTTGAGCAAATTTCACAAAACTACTTCTGAACGCTGGCAGAGGACGTCAGGCATCCACAAAGACAGCGCATTATCTTCAAAAGGAGGTAGGAGAAATTATAAAAGATAAAAAGAGAGACAAAAGAGTTAGGGACGGAGACCCGTCCTGGGGAGGGAGTCGTAAAAGAGGAGAAATTTCCAAGCACCAGGAAACCCTCTCACCAGTGGGTTTGGGGGAAGATTTTGAATCTCGGAGGGCAACATAACTGGGAGAAAAAATAAATAAAACCCACAGATTACGTGCCTAAAGGCAACTCCCAGCAAAGAACCCCAGACGCTCGCATCCGCCACCAGCAAGTGGGGGCTGAACGGAGAGGAGCGGGTGGCACTGCTTAGGGTAAGGACCGGGCCCAAATGCCCTGAGGGCAATCTGAGGGAGCTAACATGAGATAGTAACCTAAACTGTGGGACAGCCAGAGAGAGAGAGAACTATCCCGTGAAGAGCCCAAATCTAAGGCACTGCCGGCCCGCTCACAGAACAAAGGACTGAGCGATACCAGAGGAGAGCTAGCCGGCTGCGGACTGCCCCATCCCCCGCTGGACACAGCAGGCAGGCGGGGCCAGCCAGAGCCGGAAAGGGGCAAACTCAGCCCCAGAGAGGGCACCCCCCAACAAACTGCAAACAGGCTCCCAGTTTCTAAGCAAAGACTGCCTGAGATCCCGGAGGGTTGACAGCCGCCGGGAGGGTCGCAGCCAGAGACCAGCTCCCCAGAACCGACACAAAGCACACCGGAGCTGGGCGCGCCTGTAAACCGAGGCGGGGACCAGGGAGGTGATAAGCCGCACGTCCCCAACAGGGGAGAGTGCGCTCGCCAAACTCCTGGCTGCCTGAGGTGCTCCGACCGGGAACGGCACAAACCACGGGCCCAACCGAGTCTGCGCCTTTGTGGAGTACCTGGGAACCTGAACCTGAACGGCTTAGACCTGGGAAGTGCACGCATCTCAGGGCCCACTCCCTGGCCGAGTAACCTGAAGCCTGAGCAGGGTAGATGGGGAAAGCACACACGCCGTGAGCAGGGGCGAACCCAGTGCGGCCGAGACACTGCGAGCTCTCCACACACACGCCAGTGATATAGGTTTGCAGTGTTCCTCCCTCCCCACAGCACGACTGAACAAGCGAACCTAAAGAGACCACCCCCGCCCCTTTGTGGCAGGGCAGAAATTAGACACTGAAGAGACCTCCAAACAGAAGCCAAATAAACAGAGGGAAGCGCGTTGGAAGTGACAGGCCAACAGATTAAAATCCCTGTAGTTAACACCGACTGCATTGAAAGGGGCCTATATATCTCGAAAAGTATAAGCAGGAACAAGGATCTATCTGAAACTGAGCAGGCCCCACACTGCTCACAACAGCTCCAGAGAAAGTCCGGGATATATATTTTTACTATTATCATTTTTTTTTATTTAATTTTTTTAAAATTTTTTTCTTTCTTTTTTCTTTAAGTCCTCTATTACACCTTTAACTTTCATTTTCATAACCCACTATTAACTTGCAAAAAAAAAAACCCTTTTTTTAAAGCAAACTACATACATATATCTTATACCTTTTGTGGTTTTTTTTTTACTGTTTTTTTTCCTGTTTTACTTTTTTTTACTGTTTCTTTTTTTTACTGTTTTACTGTTTTTTTTCTTTTTACACTGTTTCCTTTTTTCTTTTTTTATATTGTATGTTTGATAAGAGTCTAACCTCTACTCTAGATTTTTAATCTTTGTTTTACATATTTGATATCGATTTTGTACATTTAAAAACCCAATCTTTAGGACCCATTTTTACTCAGGAGTGTGATTACTGGCTTGATTACTCTCTCTCCCTATTGATGCTCTTTCTTCTCCCCCAGGGAACCTCTATAGCCCACCCTCCTCCTTCTCTTCTCAACCCAATTCTGTGAATCTCTGAGGGTGTTCTGGGTACCGGAGAACACTTCAGGGACAGAATACTGCCCAGATCTCTCTCTCCCCTCCTGATTCCTCCCTTTCTACTCATGCTCACCTCTATTACCTTCCTCCCCCCTCTCTATGTATCTCTGTGAACCTCTCTGAGGGTTCCAGACTGTGGAGAGCACAGAGGGAAGTGCTTACTGGCTAGATTGCTCTCTCCACGTTTGAGTCCCCCTCTTCCCCTCCTGGTCACCTCAACACCCCCCCCCAACTTCACCTCTCCATGTAACTCAGTGAACCTTTCTGGGTATCCCTCACTGTGGAGAATCTTTTCACCATTAACCTAAAAGTTTTATTATTGATGCTGTATGGATGGAGAAGTCTTGAGGCTACTGCAAGAATAAGACTGAAAGCCAGGGGAAACATTAATTAATAAGAGATCATCCAATGGCCTCCACATATACACTGAAACCAAGCTCCACCCAGGAGCCAATAAGTTCCAAAGCAAGACATACCACGCAAATTCTCCAGCAACACAGGAACATAGACCTGAGCATCAATACACAGGCTGCCCAGAGGCACACCAAATCCATAGACATCTCAAAACTCAATACTGGACACTCCATTGCACTCTAGAGAGAAGAAATCCAGCTCCACCCACCAGAACACCGACACAAGCTCCCCCAACCAGGAAGCCTTGACAAGCCACCCATCCAATCCCACCCACAGTGAGGAACCTCCACAATAAAGAGGAACCTCAAACTACCAGAATACGGAAAAGCCACGCCTAACACAGCAATCTAAACAAGATGAAAAGGCAGAGAAATACTCAGCAAGTAAAGGAAAATGAGAAATGCCCACCAAACCAAACCAAAGAGGAGGAGATAGGGAATCCATCTGAAAAAGAATTTAGAATAATGATAATAAAAATGATCCAAAATCCTGAAAGCAAAATGGAGTTACAGATAAATAGCCTGGAGACAAGGATTGAGAAGATGCAAGAAATGTTTATCAAGGACCTAGAAGAAATAAAAAGGAGTCAATATATAATGAATAATGAAATAAAGGAGATAAAAGACACTCTGGAGGGAACTAACAGTAGAATAACGGAGGCAGAAGATAGGATAAGTGAGGTAGAAGATAGAATGATGGAAATAAACAAAGCAGAGAGGAAAAAAGAAAAAAGAATCAAAAGAAATGAGTAAAACCTCAGGGGCCTCTGGGACAATATGAAACACCCCAACATTCGAATCATAGGAGTCCCAGAAGAAGAAGATGAAAGGAAAGGCCATGAAAAAATACTCGAGGAGATAATAGTTGAAAATTTCCCTAAAATGAGGAAGGAAATAGTCACAGAAGTCCAAGAAACCCAGAGAGTCCCAAACAGGATAAACCCAAGGCGAAACACCCCAAGACACATATTAATCAAATTAACAAAGATCAAACACAAAGAACAAATATTAAAAACAGCAAGGGAAAAACAACAAATAACACACAAGGGGATCCCCATAAGGATAACAGCTGATCTTTCAATAGAAACTCTTCAGGCTAGAATGGAATGGCAGGACATACTTAAAGTAATGAAAGAGAATAATCTACAACCCAGATTACTGTACCCGGCAAGGATCTCATTCAGATATGAAGGAGAATTCAAAAGCTTTACAGACAAGCAAGAGCTGAGGGAATTCAGCACCACCAAACCAGCTCTCCAACAAATGCTAAAGGATCTTCTCTAAACAGGAAACACAGAAAGGATGTTTCAACACGAACTCAAAACAACAAAGTAAATGGCAACGGGATCATACTTATCAATAATTACCTAAAATGTAAATGGGTTGAATGCCCCAACCAAAAGACAAAGGCTGGCTGAATGGATACAAAAACAAGACCCCTATATATGCTGTCTACAAGAGACCCACCTCAAAACTAGGAACACACACAGACTGAAAGTGAAGGGATGGAGAAACATATTTCATGCAAAAGGAGACCAAAAGAAAGCAGGAGTTGCAATACTAATTTCAGATAAAATAGACTTTAAAATAAAGGCCGTGAAAAGGGACAAAGAAGGACACTACATAATGATCAAAGGATCAATCCAAGAAGAAGATGTAACAATTATAAATATATATGCACCCAACATAGGAGCACCACAATATATTAGGCAAATACTAACAAGTATGAAAGGGGAAATTAACAATAACACAATAATAGTGGGAGACTTTAATACTCCACTCACACATATGGATAGATCAACTAAACAGAAAATTAACAAGGAAACACAAACTTTAAATGATACAATATACAAATTAGATTTAATTGATATTTACAGGACTTTCCACCCCAAAACAATCAATTTCACCTTTTTCTCAAGTGCACATGGAACTTTCTCCAGGATAGATCACATCCTGGGCTATAAATCTAGCCTTGGCAAATTCCAAAAAATTGAAATCATCCCAGCCATCTTCTCTGACCACAATGCAGTAAGATTAGACCTCAATTACAGGAAAAAAACTATTAAAAATTCCAACATATGGAGGCTAAACAACACACTTCTGAATAACCAACAAATCACAGAATAAATCAAAAAAGAAATCAAATTATGCATAGAAACGAATGAAAATGAAAACACAACAACCCAAAACCTATGGGACACTGTAAAAGCAATGCTAAGGGGAAGGTTCATAGCAATACAGGCGTACCTCAAGAAACAAGAAAAAAATCAAATAAATAACCTAACTCTACACCTAAAGCAATTAGAGAAGGAAGAAATGAAGAACCCCAGGGTCAGTAGAAGGAAAGAAATCTTAAAAATTAGGGCAGAAATAAATGCAAAAGAAACAAAAGAGACCATAGCAAAAATCAACAAAACTAAAAGCTGGTTTTTCGAGAAGATAAACAAAATTGACAAGCCATTAGCCAGACTCATCAAGAAACAAAGGGAGAAGAATCAGATCAACAAAATTAGAAATGAAAATGGAGAGATCACAACAGACTCCACAGAAATACAAAGGATCATAAGAGACTACTACTAACAGCTATATGCCAATAAAATGGACAACTTGGAAGAAATGGACAAATTCTTAGAAAAGTATAACTTTCCAAAACTGAACCAGGAAGAAATAGAAGATCTTAACAGACCCATCAGAAGCACGGAAATCGAAACTGTAATCAGAAATCTTCCGGCAAACAAAAGCCCAGGACCAGACGGCTTCACAGCGGAATTCTACCAAAAATTTAGAGAAGAGCTAACACCTATCCTACTCAAACTCTTCCAGAAAATTGCAGAAGATGGTAAACGTCCAAACTCATTCTATGAGGCCACCATCACCCTAATTCCAAAACCAGACAAAGATGCCACAAAAAAAGAAAACTACAGGCCAATATCACTGATGAACATAGATGCAAAAATCCTTAATAAAATTCTAGCAAACAGAATCCAACACCATATTAAAAAGATCATACATCATGACCAAGTGGGCTTTATCCCAGGAATGCAAGGTTTCTTTAACATCTGCAAATCAATCAATGTAATACACCACATTAACAAATTGAAAGATAAAAACCATATGATTATCTCAATAGATGCAGAAAAAGCCTTTGACAAAATTCAACATCCATTTATGATAAAAACCCTCCAGAAAGCAGGAATAGAAGGAACATATCTCAACATAATAAAAGCTATATATGACAAACCCACAGCAAACATTATCCTCAATGGTGAAAAATTGAAAGCGTTTCCCCTAAAGTCAGGAACAAGACAAGGATGCCCACTTTCACCACTATTATTCAACATAGTTTTGGAAGTTTTGGCCACAGCAATCAGAGCTGAAAAAGAAAAAAAGGAATACAGATAGGAAAAGAAGAAGTAAAACTCTCACTGTTTGCAGATGACATGATCCTCTACATAGAAAACCCTAAAGATTCTACCAGAAAATTACCAGAGCTAATCAATGAATATAGTAAAGTTGCAGGATATAAAATTAACACACAGAAATCCCTTGCATTCCTATACATCAATAATGAGAAAACAGAAAGAGAAATTAGGGAATCAATACCATTCACCATTGCAACAAAAAGAATAAAATACTTAGGAATATACCTACCTAAAGAAACAAAAGACTTATATATAGAAAACTATAAAACACTGGTGAAAGAAATCAAAGAGGACACAAACAGATGGAGAAATATACCGTGTTCATGGATTGGAAGAATTAATATAGTAAATATGAGTATACTACCCGGATTGGAAGAATTAATATAGTGAAAATGAGTATACTACCCAAAGCAATCTATAGATTCAATGCAATCCCTATCAAGCTACCAATGGTATTTTTCACAGAACTAGAACAAATCATTTCACAATTTGTATGGAAATATAAGAAACCTCGAATAGCCAAAGCAATCTTGAGAAAGAAGAATGGAACTGGAGGAATCAACCTGCCTGACTTCAGGCTATACTACAAAGCCACAGTCATCAAGACAGTATGGTACTGGCACAAAGATAGAAATATAGATCAATGGAACAAAATAGAAAGCCCAGAGATAAACCCACGCACATATGGACACCTTATCTTTGACAAAGGAGGCAAGAATATACAATGGAGAAAAGACAATCTCTTTAACAAGTCGTGCTGGGAAAACTGGTCAACCACTTGTAAAAGAATGAAACTAGAACACTTCCTAACACCATACACAAAAATAAACTCAAAATGGATTAAAGATCTAAATGTAAGACCAGAAACTATAAAACTCCTAGAAGAAAACATAGGCAAAACACTCTCCGACATAAACCACAGCAGGATCCTCCATGACCCACCTCCCAGAATATTGGAAATAAAAGCAAAAATAAACAAATGGGACCTAATTAAAATTAAAAGCTTTTGCACAACAAAGAAAACTATAAGCAAGGTGAAAAGACAGCCTTCAGAATGGAAGAAAATAATAGCAAATGAAGCAACAGAAAAACAATTAATATCAAAAATATACAAGCAACTCTTGCAGCTGAATTCCAGAAAAATAAACAACCCAATCAAAAAATGGGCCAAAGAACTAAACAGACATTTCTCCAAAGAAGAAATACAGATGGCTAACAAACACATGAAAAGATGCTCAATATCACTCATTATTAGAGAAATGCAAATCAAAACCACAATGAGGTACCATTTCACACCAGTCAGAATGGCTGCTATCCAAAAGTCTACAAGCAATAAATGCTGGAAAGGGTGTGGAGAAAAGGGAACCCTCTTACACTGTTGGTGGGAATGCAAACTAGGTCAGCCACTATGGAGAACAGTGTGGAGATTCCTTAAAAAACTGGGAATAGAATTGCCATATGACCCAGCAATCCCACTGCTGGGCATACACACTGAGGAAACCAGAATTGAAAGAGACGCGTGTACCCCACTGTTCATCGCAGCACTGTTTACAATAGCCAGGACATGGAAGCAACCTAGATGTCCATCAGCAGACGAATGGATAAGGAAGCTGTGGTACATATACACAATGGAATATTACTCAGTCATTAAAAAAAAAATACATTTGAATCGGTTCTATTGAGATGGATGAAACTGGAGCCCATTATTCAGAGTGAAGTAAGCCAGAAAGAAAAACACCAATACAGTATACTAATGCATATATATGGAATTTGAAAGATGGTAACGATAACCCTATATGCGAGACAGAATAAGAGACACAGATGCATAGAACAGTCTTATGGACTCTGAGGGAGAAGGGGAGGGTGGGACGTTCTGGGAGAATAGCATTGAAACATGTATATTATCATATGTGAAACAGAACACCATTCCATGTTCGATGCATGAGACAAATGCTCAGGGCTGGGGCAATGGGATGTCCCAGAGGGATGGGATGGGGAGGGAGGTGGGAGGGGGTCCAGGAAGGGGAACACATGTAAACCCATGGCTGATTCATGTCAATGTATGGCAAAAACTATTACAATATTGTAAAGTAATTAGCCCCCAACTAAAATAAATAAATTAAAAAAATAAATAAATAAAGATGGGAAAATCGAGGCCTAAAGAGAATAAGGTGTTCCAGGTTGGCAGTGTGTCAGAAGCAAGACACAAGTCTTCAGAGTCTGCCAAAAGCATAGCAAAACATGTAAAAGATCACTAAAAAGTTAATCAATGGAAAATCTATGATAAAAAAATGTAAATATTATCTCTAATACCAATAACAATTTGTCATTGTTGTTTCGCCGCTAAGTCGTGTCCACCTCTTTTGTGATCCTATGGATCCCCACCAGGTTCCTCTGTCCATGGGATTTCCCAGGCAAGAATTCTGGAGTGGGTTGCCGTACCTTCTCCAGGGGAATGTCCCAACTCAAGGATTTAACCTGCGTCTCCTTCATTGGTACAAATGGATTCCTTACCTGCTGAGCCACCAGGGAAGGAAGCCATGTCAATAAGAATGTGCTGTGCTGTGCTTAGCTGTGTCCAACTCTTTGTGACCCCATGGATTGTAGCCCACCAGGCTCCTCTGTCCATGGGGATTCTCCAGGCAAGAATACTTGAGTGGGTTGCCAAGCCCTCCTCCAGGGGATCTTCCCAACCCAGGGATTGAACCTAGGTCTGCCACACTGTAGGCGGATTCTTTACCGTCTGAGCCACTAGGGAAGCCCATCAATAAGAATATTAAACTTTATTTTATTCAATCTACAGTGTGCACATATACTTCAGTAATGAGAACTAAGAATATCTTAAGTATTTCAAGGCGAGAAATAAAGCAAAAACTCTGTGGATGCATGTATATTTACTATGCAAAGAAAATATTTAGTGGTTTCCAAAAACAGAAATAAAAGATATATTAGTTAGAGTAGGGACAAAAATTTGTTACTAAACAAATTTGTTTAGTAACAAAAGGCAAAATGGAAATTTTTTGGTTGGTTGTTTCCCTGCAGGCTAACAGTTTATATATTTTTATCTTCTACATGCAGAAAACATTACAGTACAAATGACTGTGATTTACGTTTAAAATAAAATATCAAACTGCTCCCAATCAAAAAGTTCTGCAGTATGACAAAAAAAAAAAATTTCACTGTATGGTAATACAAGTGAGCTGGGCATAGTCAAGCATAAATAAGGATTCAATCAACACACAAGGACATAGCAACAGCATTTCAGAACAGAAGGAAGGAGTACCACATGTCCAGTGAGACCTCCCCAAGAGAAGCTCCAGTGAGGTGGTGGGTAGAGGGGAAAGCCAGTCTAACTGAAGGCCTTCTGCATGGGAGAAATGTGAAGACATACAGAGAGACAATATAGACACCTCTTGAAGAAATGGGTTTTGAAGAAGAGCAGAGAAATATGGAAGTAACTTGACAGGGATGTAGAATTAAAGGAGGGTTTTCATATTTTTCCCAAGATGAGGAATATTAAAACATATTTTATACCAGGGGAAATGACTCAGCAGAGATTAGGAATTGACAATGTAAAAAATAAAAGAAAAAACTGTAGAAACTATACATAAGTGGAATCTTAGAAGCACAGACATGTCATCCACTGATTCATCCACTCTTAACAGATTACGGGCACAGACAGGTGCAGGCTGACTGGTAGGTTTGGTGGTAAAAAGATCAGGAAGTTCTCCTTTAATTGAGATCAAAGTTCTCCTTTAATTTCAATGAAATCAGAAGTTAGGTCAATTTGTGAAAGCTGGAGGAAAAAACATGTTTTCATTTGTTATATTAGCTTAGTTTATCAATACAATGATTGAAATAGCTTCTAACAATTTGAACATTGCTGAAATGCATGTAATTATCTACCTGCCTTCCAGACGCGTCACCTCTGCCTGAAGAAGCTCTTCACTAGTGTGGGTAAAATCCAGCTGGCTGAGTACATCCTGTAAGTCCCCCTGCTCTTTGGAGGCATACCTCCTTTCTGCCAGAGGTTCCTCCAGTGGTCTACAGGAAGACATAGGAGGACTGTTAAAGGCCTATATCTTTGCAAACAAAAACAACACAGAGGCAGTTCATATTTTCCCAACTCTTTTTAGTAATGAAACTCTTCAGAGTTCTTTAGTCTGTTTGCTGGTTTACCAAAAAAAAAACAAAAAGTTATCTGACTGTATAGAGCTTCTCCATCTTTGGCTGCAAAGAATATAATCAATCTGATTTTGGTATTGACCATCTGGTGATGTCCATGTGTAGAGTCTTCTCTTGTGTTGCTGGAAGAGGGTGTTTGCTATGACCAGTGCGTTCTCTTGGCAAAACTCTGTTAGCCTTTGCCCTGCTTCATTCTGTACTCCAAGGCCAAATCTGCCTGTTACTCCAGGTGTCTCTTAACATCCTACTTTTGCATTCCAGTCCCCTATAATGAAAAGGCCATCTTTTTCGGGTGTTACTTCTAGAAGGTCTTGTAGGTCTTCACAGAACCGTTCAGCTTCTTCAGCATTACTGGTCGGGGCATAGACTTGGATTACTGTGATACTCAATGGTTTGCCTTGGAAACGAACAGAGATCATTCTATTGTTTTTGAGATTGCATCCAAGTACTGCATTTCAGACTCTTTGGTTGACTATGATGGCTATTCCATTTCTTCTAAGGGATTCTTGCCCATAGGGGAAAGGGAAAGTGAAGTTGCTTAGTCGTGTCCAACTCTTAGTGACCCCATGGACTGCAGCCCACCAGGCTCCTCCATCCATGGGATTTTCCAGGCAAGAGTACTGGAGTGGGGTGCCATTGCCTTCTCCAAGATATAATGGTCATCTGAGTTAAATTCACCCATTCCAGTCTATTTTAGTTCACTGATTCCTAAAATGTTGATGTTCACTCTTGCCATCTCCTGTTTGATCGCTTCAAATTTGCCTTGATTCACGGACTTAACATTCCAGGTTCCTATGCAATATTGCTCTTTACAGCATCAGACTTTACTTCCATTACCAGCCACATCCACAACTAGGTGCTGTTTTTGCTTTGGCTCCATCTCTTCATTCTTTCTGGAGTTATTTCTCCACTGATCTCCAGTAGCATATTGGACACCTACTGACCTGGGGAGTTCTTCTATCAGTGTCCTATCTTTTTGCCTTTTTATACTGTTCATGGGGTTCTCAAGGCAAGAATACTGAAGTGGTTTGCCATTCCCTTCTCCAGTGGAACACGTTTTGTTAGAACTCTCCACCATGACCTGTCCATCTTGGGTGGCCCTACACAGCATGGCTTATAGTTTCACTGAGTTAGACAAGGTTGTGGTCCATGTGATCAGTTTGGTTAGTTTTCTGTGACTATGGTTTTCAGTCTGTCTGCCCTCTGATGGAGAAGGATAAGAGGCTTATAGAAGCTTCCTGATGGGAGAAACTGACTGAGGGGGAAACTGGGTCTTGTTCTGATGGGTGGGGCCATGTTCAGTAAATCTTTAATCCAATTTTCTGTTGATGGGGGCAGGGGTTGTGTTTCCTCCCTTTGGTTTGACCTGAGGCCAAACTATGGTGGAGATAATGAAAATAATAGAGACCTCCTTCAAAAGGATCCAGGCACGCAGTGCCTCTGACCCTGCAGCAGGCCACCACCGACCCACACCTCTACCAGAGACTCCTGGACACTCACAGGCAAGTCTGGGTCAGTCTCTTGTGGGGTCACTGCTCCTTTCTCCTGGGTCCTGGTGTGCACAAGGTTTTGTTTGTGCCCTCCGAGAGTCTGTTTCTCCAGTACTGTGTAACTTCTGGCTGCTCTATGGTGGGGTTAATGGTGACCTCCTCCAAGAGGGGTTATAACATACCCAGGTCTATTGCACCCAGAGCCCCTGCCTCTGCAGCAGGCCACTGCTGACATGTACCTCTGCAGGAGACACTCAAACACAGTTCTGGCTCAGTCTCTGTGGAATCTCTGGGTCCCAGTGGCACAACGTTTGTTTGAGCCCTCTGAGCGTCTCTGGCTGGTATGCGGTTTGACTCTAAACATGACTGTGCCCCTCCTACCATCTTGCTAGGGCTTCTCTTTTGCCCTCGGACGTGGGATATCTTTTTGGTGGGAGCCAACATTCTTCTGTTGACGGTTGTTCAGCAGTAAGTTGTAATTTTGGAGTTCTCACAGAAGATAAGCACATGTCCTTACCAGCTACTAATCATGATCTATTTTACCAAAGAAGGTAGGCCTCCCAGGAGACATAAGACTATAATTCCTTTCACGTTTGTAGTTTCAGCAAGGGTACAAATTAACAAGAGACAGAGAGAGAATAGTCACTAAGTCATGTCTGACTCTTTGCAACCCCATGGACTGCAGCCTACCAGGCTCCTCTGTCCATGGGATCATCCTGGCAAGAATAATGGCGTGGGTTGTCATTTCCTCCTCCAGAGGATCTTCCCAACCCAGGGGATTGAACCCATGTCTCTTGCATTGGTAGTTGGATTCTTTAGCACTGCACCACCTGGGAAGCCCATACAGATTGACAAAAGGGTTTCTAACTTTCTAAACATCAGAGGTTCTTGGTTAGGGGACCCAAACTGAAGGTAGAAAAAAATAACCATACAATATTATCTAATACCCTAAAAACTTAACTCAGAAATTCAAACTAAGAAAATCTATAATATGACCAAGCACAAAATTATGAATAAGCAATATTAAAAACCATGCTTAATGTCAAACAACCCTGTGACTAAGACTAATAATATTTAAGGTTATACCTTATGGTCTCTACTGTGTGTTGAGTGTCAACTGCCTTTAATTTTGCTTGTAGCTTCTCCTTTTGTATTCTTGCATCATGGATAAAATTTTCTTGAGTCTGAAGAGCTGCCTTCAATTCTCTCTTTTCTTCTTGCAGAACCTGTAAAAATACTCAGAAAAAAAGTAAGATGTTATGACAGTTTTTCTATTTCACGAGAAAAGGAAGCCAGGGAGTCAAACTGTAAATTATATAACAGATACAATATTAATAGGCCCATTATTAATATCTGATCCTGTTATTAATATCAATTATCTGATCCACTGGCTACAGAGTAGGTAAGAAACTGCAGATTTTGGAACCTAGCTCTAGGTTAATTAGTTTCTCTTAAAACATACATACACACATTTCCTCAGTTATAGTATATAACAATTTAAAAATATACCTCTAGCAGTTTTTCAGATTCCCTCAATTTTTCTTCTTTCTGCCGCTGCTCTTGCATAATAGTCATATTGGTTCCAACCAAGTCATTGACTCTCATGGTGAGGCGCTCTATTTCCAACTCATTGGCACAGATAGTATCATTGGCCCGCTCCAGCTTACTGCTCAGGTGCTGAATTTCCGACTGGCTGGACAGTTCCACAGACTCTAATTTTTGTTTCCGATTGGCAAGCTGAGCCTAAAAACACACAAATTTACCAATTGGTAAAAGTAAAAGTATAATCAATGAACAAGGAAGACTCAAATGAAACTGAGTTTTACCTCCATAAAAACATACAGCAATAGATCATTAAAAATCTATAATGCATTCACCAGTCCAGTCAAAAAATGAACAAAAAATTTAAGCAGACATTTCTCCAAAGAAGGCATACAGATCTCCAATAAACACATGAAAAGGTGCTCACATCACTCATCATTAGAGAAATACAAATCAAAACTACAATGAGGTATCACCTCATACCAATCAGAATGGTCACCAGCAAAAAAACTACAAACAATGATGCTAGAGAGGATGTAGAGAAAATAGAACCCTACTGCACTGTTGGTGGGAACGTAAACTGGTATTGCCACTACAGTATGGAGATTCACAACAAACTAGGAATAAAACCACTATGTGGTGGTTTAGTCGCTAAGTCGCGTCTAGCTCTTGTGACCCCATGGACTGTAGCCCTCCAAGCTCCTTTGTCCATGGGATTTCCCAGGCAAGAATACTAGAGTGGGTTGCCATTTTCTTCTCCAGACGATATTCCCAATCCAGGGATCGAACCCACATCCCTTGCGTAGAAGGTGGTCTCCTGAATTGCAGGCAGATTCTTTATCACTGACCCACTAGGGAAGCCCCCAAACTACCATATGACCCAGCAATCCCACCACTGGGCACATACCCTGAGAAAGCCACAATTCAAAATGACACATGTACCCCAATGTTCATCACAGCACTGTTTACAACAGCCAGGACATGGAAGCAACCTGGATGTCCATCAACAGTTGATGGATAAAGAAGCTGTGGTACAATGGAATATCAGTTCAGTTCAGTTCAGTCACTCAGTCGTGTCCGACTCTTTGCGACCCCATGAACTGCAGCACACCAGGCCTCTCTGTCCATCACCAACTCCCAGAGTCTACCCAAACCCATGTCCATCGAGTCGGTGATGCCATCCAACCATCTCATCCTCTGTCGTCCCCTTCTCCTCCCACCCCCAATCCTACCCAGCATTAGGGTCTTTTCCAATGAGTCAACTCTTCGCATGAGGTGGCCAAAGTATTGGAGTTTCAGCTTCAACATCAGACCTTCCAATGAACACTCAGGATTGATCTCTTTTAGGATGGATTGATTGGATCTCCTTGCAGTCTAAGGGACTCTCAAGAGTCTTCTCCAACACCACAGTTCAAAAGCATCAATTTTTCGGCACTCAGCTTTCTTCACCGTCCAACTCTCACATCCATACATGACCACTGGAAAAACCATAGCCTTGACTAGACGGACTTTTGTTGGCAAAGTAATGTCTCTGCTTTTAAATATGCTATCTAGGTTGGCCATACCCTTCCTTCCAAGGAGTAAACGTCTTTTAATTTCATGGCTGCAATCACCATCAGCAGTGATTTTGGAGCCCAAAAAAATAAAGTCTGACACTGTTTCCACTGTTTCCCCATCTATTTGCCATGAAGTGATTGGACCGGATGCCATGATCTTAGTTTTCTGAACGTTGAGCTTTAAGCCAACTTTTTCACTCTCCTCTTTCACTTTCATCAAGAGGCTCTTTAGTTCTTCTTCACTTTCTGCCATAAGGGTGGTGTCCTCCACATATCTGAGGTTATTGATATTTCTCCCGACAATGGAATACACTCAGTCATAAAAAGGAATAAATTTGAGTCAGCTGTAGTGAGGTAGATGAACCTAGAGCCTCTTATATAGAGTGAAGTAAGTCAGAAAGAAAAAAACAAGTATTATATATTAACACATATATATGGAATCTAGAAAAATGGTACTGATGAACCTAGTAGAGAACAGACTTGACACAGCGGGGGAAGGTGAGAGTGAGATCAGTTGAGCAAGTACCACTGACATACATACACTATCATGTATAAAACAGATAGTCAGTGGAAAGTTGCTATATAACACAGGGAGCCCAGTCTGGTGCTCTGGTGATGACCTAGAGGGGTGGGATGAGGGGAGGGGAGGAAGGCTCAACATGGAGCGGATAGATGGAGGAGCCTGGTAGGCTATAGTCCATGGGGTCGCGAAGAGTCGGACACAATTGAGCGACTTCACTTTCACTTTTGCCTTTCATGCACTGGAGAGGAGATGGCAACCCACTCCAGTATTCTTGCCTGGAGAATCCCAGGGACGGTGGAGCCTGGTGGGCTGCCATCTATGGGGTCGCACAGAGTCGGACACGACTGAAGCGACTTAGCAGCAGCAGCATGACTGATTCTCATTGTTATATGGCAGAAACTGACACAACAATGTAAATCAATTTTCACCAATTAAAAAAAATTTATAAAGCTAGAAATAAAAATAAAGTAGTTGTGGTACATATGTACAATGGAATATTACTCAGCCATAAAAAGGAATGAATTTGAGTAGTTTTAGTGAGGTGGATGAACCTAGAGCCTATTATATCGAGTGAAGTAAGCCAGAAAGAGGAAAACAAATATCATATATTAATGCATATATATGGACTCCAGAAAAACAGTACTGATGAACCTATTTATAGAGAAACAGAAATGCAGATGTAAGGAACAAACTGGTAGACATGGCGTGGGAAGGAGAGGGTAGGACAAACTGAGAAAGTAGCACTGACATATATACACTATCATGTGTAAAATAGGTAACTTTCCTAGTGGGAAGCTGCTGTATAACACAGGGAGCCCAGTCTAGCATTCTATGACAGCTTAGAGGGGTGGAATGAGGTGGGTAGGGAGGCTCAAGAGAGAGGTGATATATATATAATCATGACTGATTCACACTGATGTACTGCAGAGACCACCACAACATTGTAAAGCAATTGTTCTCCAACTAAAAAACATAATATACATACATATATATGTGTATATATAATATATTCATGATAGGAAAAAAAAAACCTCCATGATAAAAACTAGGAATAGAGAGGAACTTTCTCAACTTGACAAAGACTTTCTACAGAAATCATACAGCTAACATTATACTTAATGTTGGGAAACTTGACACTTTCCTACAAAGATCAGATATAAGGCAACGATCTATCCTCACATCACTCCTTCTCAACATCACAGGGGATGTCCTAGTTAATGCAGTAAGGCAAGAAAAGAAAATAAAAGGTATACAGATCAGGAAAGAAGTCATAAAACTACCTTTATCCACAGATGATGTGATCATCTTTGTAGAAAATCTGAAAGAATCAACCAAAAAAAACAAAAATCCCCTTGAGTTAATAAGCAACTATAGCAAGGTTGCAAGATACAAGGTTAATATATAAAAGTCAACCATTTTCCTATATGCCCAAAGTAAACATGTGGAATTTAAATTAAAAACAAAATTCAGGACTTTCCCAGTAGTCCAGTAGTTAAGAATCTGCCTTGCAATGCAGAGGACACAGGTTCAATCCCTGGTCAGGCAGCTAAGATCCCACATGCCTTGGAGCAACTAAGCCCACTCCCCACAACTACAGAAGCCGGTATGATGCTGCAACTAAGGCCCATTGCAGCCAAATGAATAAAATAAAAATTAAAAAACAAAAAAAACACAGCACTATTTATATTAACACCTAAAGAAATTACTTAAGTATAAATCTAATAAAATATGTACAAGATGTACAAGAGAAGAACTACAGAACTCTGATGAACGATATCAAAGAATAAATGAAGAGATATTCCATGTTCATGGAAAGGAAGAATACTGTCAAAATGTCAGTTCTACCCAATATTATCTATGAATTCAATACAATCCCAATCAAAATATCAGCAAGTTATCAATATTTTGTGAATATCAACAAAACTGATTCTAAAGTTTACAGGGAGAGGCAAAGAGTCAGAATAGTCAATACAATAGCAAAAGAGAAGAACAAAGTTGGCTGACTGATGTTACCTAACTTCAAGATTTACTATAAAGCTATAGTAATCAACAGTGTAGTATCAGCAAGAGAACAGACAAATAGATTAAGGGAACAGAATACAGAGCCCAGAAACTGACCCTTATAAATATAGTCAACTGATCTTTGATACAAAGGTAATAAGATGGAGCAAAGACAGTCTCTTCAACAAATGGTGCTGAAAAAACTGGACAACTGTATGCAAAAAAAAAAAAAAAAAGACATGTCTGACAAAGGCTTTACACTCTCCACAAAAATTAATTAAAATGGATCATAGACCTAAATGTAAAATGCAAAACTTACAAAACTCTTGGAAGATAATATAGGAGAAAATGTAGCTAACTTTGGGTATAGTGGTACCTTTATAAATACAACACCAAAGATATGATCCCTGAAAGAAATAACTGATAAGCTGAAATTCATTAAAATTAAAACTTTTGCTCTGTAAAAGACAGTATCAAGAGAAGGAGAAGACAAGCCACTTTACCAACTATCTCATGGACATGTAGTACACAATTCCTGTAGATTTGGATGATTTTTTAGGTTTTGTATCCCAGCTACACTGGTTTTTAGCTCCCAACTTTCTAATTTTTCACAAGTTTAATTCCACATCCTGAAAGGTACTTCATCTTCACACTGAAGACAGACATAAACCATTTGTGTAAGTAAAACTTTCCTTATTCTAAATATTTTTAAAAGGTAAAGCACACAATTTTATTTTAGAAATTTAAGTGGAAATGTCTCTGGGAAATCTATCTGCTGTGGATTTAAAGATTTTATTGTATATAGTACAGGGCCAAAATCCTACTATGGTCACGTAAAGCAGATGCTCAATGATGCCCATAAGCCAGAGAGAGGGCGGGAGGAGAAAGGCAAAGAGGCAGAAAAACAGTGTTTATATAAATTACAGACCAAGAGTCTAGCATAAAGAATCAAAAACTTATAACCAGATTCCTACAATAGTGTGAAAAAAGAACATCAACAGGTTTAGATGCACAGGAATAACTGCCAGGATGCAACTACCTCCAAACTTTTAAAATACCACATAAACTACCCACCTCAACAAGGGGAAAACTTACACAGAATTCTGCACAGAATAAAACACTGAAGATATTGGATCATGGTGGTAAGAGAAATAGCCCAGCTTACTGAACCTCCCACCCTACTTTAAATTGCACAGCAACCCCGGGGCTTGGCAGAACACAGCTAGAAAACCACTGATCAACTGGATGCTCAGGATGAAAGACAATACGTGTATGCAAAACATTAGCATTGTCTTTTTAACACTGTAATAGCTATTTAACATTCAGTTCAAATCTGTGATCTTCAAGTAAACTGGTGTTGAAATTAATAATTTAACTAAGCTACAGTTTAACCAGCGAGTCTAGATTTGATACATAAAAACTAACCAATACCTTAGTTCTACAGCATCAAAAATACAGCCTTTTTTTCCTTTTTTTTACATTGAAGTACAGATGACATACAGTATGTTAGTTTCAGGTGTAAAACATAGTGATTCAACACGTATACATTATTACTGATCACCATGACAAGTCTAATAGCCATCTCTCACTGTACAAAGCCATTACAGTATTATAAACTATATTTCCTATGCTGCACATCACATCCCATAACTTAACTATTTTATAACTGGAAATTTAAATTAATTTCCTTCCTATTTTGCCCAACTCCCCTCATCCTCTCCTCCATGACAGCTACCAGTTTGTTCTCTGGATCTATGAGTCTGTTTCTGTTTTGTTTCATCTCAGATTCCACATGTAAGTGAAGTCATATGGAATTTGTTTTTCTCTGTCTTATTTCACTTGGCATAATATCCTCTAGGGACATCCACATTGCTGCAAGTGGTAAAATTTCATTCTTTTTTATGACTCATATACCACATTTTCTTTATCCATTCATCTATCAATGGACACTTGGGTTGCCTCTGTATCTTTATTACTGTGAATAATGATGCAAAGAACATACAGGTGCACATATCCTTTCGAATTAATCTTTTTTTGGAAAAATGGACAGAATTGTAATTGTTAGATCATATGGTAGTTCTTTTTTTAATTTTTAAGGCATCTCTATGCTGTGCTCCAAATTTCTATTCCCACCAACATTGCATGGGGGCTTCCCAGATGGCACAATGATAAAGAATCCGCCTGCCAATGCAGGAGACGCAAGAGACTTGGGTTCAATTCCTGGGTCAGGAAGATCTACCAGAGTAGGAAATGGTAACTCACTCCAGTACTGTTGCCTGGAAAATTCCATGGACAGAGGAGCCTGGTGGGCTACAATCCATGGGGTTGCAAGAGTTGGACATGACAGAGTACACACACAACAGTGCATGAGGGTTCCCCTCTCTCTTCATCTTCTTCAACACTTATTTGTTACCTTTGGATAAGAGCCATTCTGATAGGTGTGAGATGGTATCTCACTGCGGTTTTGAATTGCATTTTCCTGATGATTAGCGATGCTGAGTATCTTTTCTCAAGTCTCTATGTCTCCTTTGGAAAAATGTCTATTCAGGTCCTCTGCCCATTTTTAAAATCAGGTTGTTTTTTGACCTTGACCTCTTTAAGTTCTTTGTATATTTTAGATATTAAACTCCTTATAAAATAAATCATTTGCAAATATGTTCTCCAATTCAATTTTCTTGGACTCCAAAATCACTGCAGATGATGACTGCAGCCATGAAATTAAAAGACACTTGCTCCTTGGAAGAAAAGCTATGACAAACCTAGATAGCATATTAAAAAGCAGAAACATTATTTTGCTGACAAAGGTTCGTCTAGTCAAAGTTATGGTTTTTCCAGTAGTCATGTATGGATGTGAGAGTTGGACCATAAAGATAGCTGAGCGCCAAAGAAATGATTCTTTTGAGCTGTGGTGTTGGAGAAGACTCTTGAGAGTCCCTTGGACTGCAAGGAATCAAACCAGTCAATCGTAGAGGAAATCAGCCCTAAATATTCATTGGACGGGACTGATGCTGAAGCTGAAACTCCAATACTTCAGCCACCTGATGCAAAGAACTGACTCTTCTTCTGATGCTGGGAAAGATTGAAGGCAGGAGGAGAAACGGATGACAGAAGATGAGATGGTTGGATGGCATCACCGACTCAACGGACATGAGTCTGAGCAAGCTCCAGAAGTTGGTGATGGACAGGGAAGCCTGGTGTGCTGCAGTCCATGGAGTCACAGAGTTGGACAGGACTGAGCGACTGAACTTAACTGATTCAGCAGTATACCTTTTCATTGTGTTGATAGTTCCTCTGCTACCAGTTCCTGTGCAAGGTCTTTTAGCTTGATATGGTTCCACTTGTTTATTTTGCTTTGTTTTCCTTGCCTGAATACACAGATACAAATATATATATATATATATATATATACACATATATATATATATATGTGTGTGTGTGTGTATATATTGCTAAGAACAATACCAAAGAATATATTGCCTATGTTTTCTTCTAGGAGTTTTTATGCTTTCAGGTTTCACATTTACCTGTCATCTATTTTGAGTTTATTTTTATACATGGTATTAAAGGTTTCCAGTTTCATTCTTTTTTCCCAGCACCATTTATTGAAGAGACTGTCTTTTCCCCCATTGTATATTCTTGGCTTCCTTGTCATAAATTAGTTCAGTTCAGTTCAGCTGCTCAGTCATGTCCAACTCTTTGCAACCCATGTACTGCAGCACACCAAGCTTCCCTGTCCATCACCAACTCTCGGAGCTTGCTCAAACTCATGTCCATCAAGTTAGTGATGCATCCAACCATCTTATCCTCATCGTTCCCTTCTCTTCCTGCGGTCAATCTCTCCTAGCATCAGGGTCTTTTTAATGAGTCAGTTCTTTGCATCAGGTGGCCAAAGTATTGGAGCTTCAGCATCGTCCTTCCAATGAATATTCAGGACTGATTTCTTTTAGGATGGACTGGTTGGATCTCCTTGCAGCTCAAGGGACTCTCAAAGAGTCTTCTCCAACACTACAGTTCAAAAGCATCAATTCTTCTGTGATCAGCTTTATGATCCAACTCTTACATCCGTACATGACTACTGGAAAAACTATAGCTCTGATTAGACTGACCTTTGTCAGCAAAGTAATGTCTCTGCTTTTTACTATGCTGTCTAGGTTGGTCATAGCTTTTCTTCCAAGGAGCAAGCATCTTTTAATTTCATGGCTGCAGTTACCATCTGCAGTGATTTTGGAGCCCAAGAAAATGAAGCCCGTCACTGTTTCCATTGTTTCCCCATCTATCTGCCATGAAGTGATGGGACCAGATGCCATGATCTTAGTTTTCTGAATGTTGAGATTTAAGCCAACTTTTTCACTCTCCTCTTTCACTTTCATCAAGAGGCTCTTTAGTTCCTCTTCACTTTCTGCCATAAGGGTAGGGTCATCTGCATATCTGAGGTTATTAATTTTTCTCCTGTCAACCTTGATTCCAGCTTGTGCTTCATCAAGCCCATCATTTCACATGATGTACTTTGCATCTAAGTTAAATAAGGGTGACAATATATAGCCTTGACGTACTCCTTTCCCAACTTATATGGTCATAAGTTAATGACCACATAAATTAATGACCATATAAATGTAATTTATGGGCTCTCGATTTAGTCCATTGATCTGTGTCTGTTTCTGTGTCAGCACCATATACTTTTGATTACATAGATTTGTACAATAGTTTGAAATCAGGGAATATGATAATTCCAACTTTCTTCTTTCTTAAGATCGCTTTAGCTTTTTGGGGTTTAGTTTTGTGTGTGTGTGATTTTATATAAACTTTAGATTTATCTGTTCCAGTTCTGTGCAAAATGTCATTGGAATTTTGATAGGGACTGCACTGAATGTGTAAACTGCTTTAGGTAGTATGGACATTTTAACAGTATTAATTCTTCTAATCCATGAGCATGGTATATCTTTCAATTTATTTGTGTCATCTCCATCTGCAATTTCTCTCAACATCTTAGTTTTCAAAGTACATGTGTTTCACATTTTTGGTATTTTAAACTTTTAAACTTTTTGATGCAGTTGTAAATGGGCCTGAAATCTTAATTTCTCTGATAGTACATTATTAGTGTACAAAAAAGCAACAAATTTCTGTATATTGATTTTTGTAGACATCAACTTTACTGAATTCATTAGTTGCAGCCATTTTTTTAAATTACTGTGGAGGCTTTAGGGTTTTCTGTATGTAGTAACATATCACCTGCAAACAGTTCTACTTCTTCCTTTCCAGTCTGGGTGCCTTTTATCTTTTTCTTGCCTAACTGCAATGGTTAGGATTCCTAATACTATGTTGAATAAAACTGGTGAGGATGGGCATTCTTATGTGTTTCCTAATCCTAGTAGAAAAGCTTTCAGTCTTTCACAGGTGAATATTATTCTAGCTGTGGGTTTCTCATATATTGTTGCTGTTCAGTCGCTAAGTCATGTCCAACTCTTTGCGACCCTATGAGCTGCAGCATGCCAAGTTTATCTGTCCATTACTATATCCCTGAGTTTCTTCAAACCCATGTCCATTGAGTCAGTGATGCCATCCAACCATCTCATCCTCCGTCATCCCCTTCTCTCTTGCCCTCAATTTTCCCCAGCATCAGGATCTTTCCCAATGAGTCAGCTCTTTGCATCAGGTGGCCAAAATATTGAACCTTTGTCAGCAAAATGATGTGTGTGCTTCTTAATACGCTGTCTAGGTTTGTCATAGCTTTTCTTCCAAGGAGTGTCTTTTAATTTCATGGCTGCAGTCACCACCTGCAGTGATTTTGGAGCCCAAGAAAACAAAATATCACTGCTTTCACTTTTTCCCCTTTTATTTGCCCTGAAGTGATGGGACTGGATGCCATAATCTTAATTTTTTGAACGTTGAGTTCTAAGTCAGATTTTTCACTCTCCTCTTCCACCTTCGTCATGAGGTTTTTTAGTTCCTCCTCACTTTCTGCCATTAGATGGTGTCATCTGCATATTTGAGGTTGCTTATGTTTCTCTGGGCAATCTTGATTCCAGATGTGACTCATCCAGCCTGGCATTTCACATGATGTACTCTGCATATAAGTTAAATAAGCAGGGTGACAATATACAGTCTTGACGTACCTTTTCCCCCAATTTTGAACCAGTCCATCAGCGAGTTCCAGAAAAACATGTATTTCTGCTTTATTGACTATGCCAAAGCCTTTGACTGTGTGGATCACAACAAACTGTGGAAAATTCTTCAAGAGGAGGGAATACCAGACCATCTGACCTGCCTCTTGAGAAACCTGTATGCAGGTCAGGAAGCAACAATTAGAACTGAACATGGAACAACAAACTGGTTCCAAATAGGAAAAGGAGTACATCAAGGCTGTATATTGTCACCCTGCTTATTTAACTTATATGCAGAGTACATCATGAGAAACGCTGGGCTGGAGGAAGCACAGCTGGAATCAAGATTGCCGGGAGAAATATCAATAACCTCAGATATGCAGATGACACCACCCTTATGGCAGAATGTGAAGAAGAACTAAAGAGCCTCTTGATGAAAGTGAGAGAGGAGAGTGAAAAAGTTGGCTTAAGCTCAACATTCAGATCTGGTCCCATCACTTCATGGCAAATAGATGGGGAAACAGTGAAAACAGTGGCTGACTATTTTTCTGAGCTCCAAAATCACTGCAGATGGTGACTGCAGCCATGAAATTAAAAGATGCTTACTCCTTGGAAGGAAAGTTATGACCAACCTAGATAGCATATTAAAAAGCAAAGATATTACTTTGTCAACAAAGGTCTGTCTAGTCAAGGCTGTGGTTTTCCCAGTGGTCAAGTATGGATGTGAGAGTTGGACTATAAAGAAAGCTGAGCGCCGAAGAATTGATGCTTTTGAACTGTGGTGTTGGAGAAGACTGTTGCGAGTCCCTTGGACTGCAAGGAGATCCAACCAGTCCATCATAAAGGAGATCAGTCCTCAATATTCATTGGAAGGACTGATGTTGAAGCTGAAACTCCAATACTTTGGCCACCTGACACGAAGAGCTGACTCATTTGAAAAGACCCTGATGCTGGGAAAGATTGAAGGCAGGAGAAGGGGATGACAGAGGATGAGATGGTTGGATGGCACCATTGACTCAATGGACATGGGTTTGGGTGGACTCTGGGAGTTGGTGATGCACAGGAAGGCGTGGCGTGCTGATTCACGGGGTCACAAAGAGTCGGACACGACTGAGCAACTGAACTGAACTGAACTGAGGGTCATCCACCTCATTAGAACTGATTCAAATGTGTTCCTTTTTATGGCTGAGTAATATTCCATTGTATGTACCACAACTTTTATTCATTCATCTGTTGATGGACATCTAGGTTGCTTCCATGTTCTAGCTATTGTAAATAATGCTTCAATGAACACTGGGGAACATGTGTCTTTTTCAATTTTGGTTTCCTCAGGGTATATGCCTAGGAGTGGGATTGCTGGGTCATATGGTGGTTTTATTTCTAGTTTTTTAAGGAATCTCCATACCATCTTCCATAGAAGCTGTATCAATTTACATTCCTACTAACAGTGCAAGAGGGTTCCCTTTTCTCCACACCCTCTCCAGCATTTATTGCTTGTAGTCTTTTTGATGATGGCCATTCTGACCAGTGTGAGGTGATATCTCATTGTAGTTTTGATTTGCATTTCTCTAATAATGAGCGATGTTGAGCATCTTTTCATCTGTTTGTTAGCCATCTGTATGTTGTATCTGGAGAAATGTCTGTTTAGGTCTTTTTCCCACTTTTGTTGTTTTTCTGTTATTTAGTTGTATGAGCTGCTTGTATATTTTGGAAATTAATCCTTTTGTCAGTTGTTTCATTTGCTATTACTTTCTCCCATTCTGAGGGTTGTCTTTTCACCTTGCTTATAGTTTCCTTTATATACATATGCCACATCTTTATCCATTCATCTGCCAATGGACATTTACGTTGCTTCCATGTCTTGGCTATTGTAATCAGTGCTGTTATGAACACTGGGGGGCATCTATCTTTTAGAATTAAAGCTATCTGTTGATATATGCCCAGGAATAGGATAAAGTTGAGTCATATGGTAACTCTCTTTTTAGTTTTTAAAGAAACCTCCATACTACTTTCCATAGTAGCTACACCAATTCACATTACCTGCCAACAGTGTAGGAAGGTCTCTATTTCTCCACATCCTCTCCAACATTTACCATTTGTAGATTTTTTAATGATGGCCATTCTGACTAGTGTGAGGTACAACCTTGTTTTGATTTGCATTTCTCTAATAATCAGTGGTGTTTAGCATCTTTTCAAGTGCTTATTGGCCATCTGTATGTCTTCTTTGGAAAAATGTCTACTTGTGCCCATTTTGTATTATATTATTTTTTTGTTATTGAGTTCTACATACTATTTCTGTATTTTAGAAATTAAGGCCTTGTCAATCACATTATTTGCTAATATTTTCTCCCTGTTTGTAGTTGTCTTTTCACTTTGTTTATGGTTTCCTTAAAAGCATCTAAGTTTGATTAGGTCTCATTTGATTTTTTAAAAATTTTATTACTTTGGGAGGCTGACCTAAGAAAACATTGCTACAATTTATGTCACACCATGTTTTACCTCTGTTCTCTTCTAGGAGTTTTATGGTGTTTAGTATTTTTATTACCTCCTTTTTGAACTCAGGATGTGGTAGACTGGAGAGGTCTGTTTCATTGTTTATTCTTTCAGGAGACTTCTCTTGTTCTTTTAATTGGGAGTGGTTCTTCTGCTTCTTTATACTTATATTTCTAACTATAAATTTAGGAGAAAAAGTTACCTACTTGTGGCTGTTTTTTGTGTAAGAGCATCTGTGTGTGGTCTGCATGTGTCTAATATTTTTGGTGCAAGGGCTTTTAGTATAGAAGCCTCCCATGTCTTTCCACCGAGTTTGCTGGCTGTTATCCCCTTGATACAGGGTGTGATTGGTGTTGTAACCAGAGCCTGCTCTGCATGTTGAGCAGGGCCTCCTCTTGGCTCTGTGGCTGTCAAAGCCCTGTCAGGAGCAGGATCTGCTCCCCAGTTGTTGGAGCAGGTGCCCCTAGATCTGTTTATGAGCTACAGTGTGGGGCAGGTGTAACTGGTGCACTTCCACTGGGAGAGGAGTCACTGATTATTCCTCCGCAGGAGCAATCCACCAGAAAGGACACTCTTCGGTGTCAGCTTGTACCCACTGTGCATGCTCACAAAGTACACTGCTGTTACACTGCTGCTGGCACTGCTTTCAGCTGTGAAAATGTAGGAACTGGATGTCCCTCAGGCGCTGTGCTCACAAAGTCATCAGCAGCAATCCACTGACACAGATCTACTTATGTCAGGCACTGGGACCCACCAGTCATAAGTAGTTGCACACCTGGACCCACTATGGGAGATACAGTATCATCCTGTCCCTGGCTCCACACGTCCCTGACCACAATGCCCACAACTATTACCTCCAGACCCACCTCAACCACAGGAGTACCAGTAATCTGCTCAGATGTCCCACCACCACTGAGCTTACAAACGCGCTCCAGGTGTAAATCTGCTGAAGTTGCAAAGCCACCAGATAAAGTTCAGATTTCAGCCCTGCTTCCAAAGTCATGTGGCCCCTGGGGATCTGCTCAGATTTCAGCCCTGCTTCTGTTTTGGACAACCCTTCTGTCTTCGCATGCTCCCAAAGCTCATGGAGGCAGAGCCATACCCACTGCAAGCATGCCAAAAATGAGGCTCCTATAGTGAGGCACCACCTCCTCCTCTGCATGCTTAACCATGCAGCTTCTATGTGGACCTCAGCTCTGTCCTGCATACACTCCCAGTTCTGGCCCACATTCCAACTCCTTCAGGTTGTCTCCATGCAGCCAACTCCAATCCTATGGTTTGGCCTCTGAAGCCTGAGTTTTAGCACCCAGCCCCTGCATGCACCATCAGATATGTATCACAGGCTGGGGAGTGCAGTGAGGTGGCCCAGATCATCTGTGTTTTTGGTCTTTGTTCTGCCTGCTGCAAGGTATCTTCTCCACTCTCCTCCCAGCCTTTGAAGCTCCCTTTCTGACCTGGCTGATCTCCTAGCTGATGAATGGGAGTTCCCAGGATGAGGGAATCTTTCCCCTTTCACAGCTCCCTCCCAAGGGCACTTCAGATACTTCCCCCCGCCCCCCACCCCCCGTTTTTTCCATCCTACTCAAGTACACGGTGATCATTCTTGCAACTGTGGTTGTATGAGATCCTCTGTCACCATTCAGTAGGTATTCTATAAGAACTGTTTCACACGTAAATGTATTTGTGATGTATTTATGGGAGTAGGTGAGCTCCATATCCTTCTATTTCTGCCACCTTGATCTCTCCATCTTAATTATTTTAGATATAATTTTACTACTTTTATTTTTTAACCTTTATACTAGTTTTATAGGTGGATGATCTACTACCTTTACTATATGTTTGCCTTTACCAGTAATTTTTTTTTTCTTTCATAATTTTCTTGTTTCTAGAAATTGGCTTTTCTTTTCCATTTACAGGAGTTCCTTTAACTTTCTTTCAAGGCTAGTTTAGGGGTGGTGAACTTTAGCTTTTGCTCTCTAGAAAATTCTCTTCCCCTCCTTCAATTCTAAATGATAACGTTGCCAGTTAGACTACTCTTGGTTTTAAGTTTGTTTTTTTTTTCTTTTAGCACTTTGAATACATCATGCCAGTGGCCTGTAGTTTCTGCTGATAAACCTGCAGAGAGATTTATGGGAATTCCTTTTTACGCAACTAGTTTCTCTGTGTGTGTGCATGCATGTGTGCATGTGTGTGTATTTTTAAGATTCTCTTCTAACTTTTAACATTTAATTATATTGTGTCTTTATGGGTTCATATATGTGTATCTCTTTGGGTTCATCTTGTTTGGAACTCTTTCTGTGCTTCCTGGACTTGCATGCCTATTTCCTTTGCCAGATTACAGAAGTTTTCAGCCATTATTTCTTCAAATAGGTTTTCTGTCCCTTCCTCTTTCTTCTCTTTCTAGGAACCCTATAATGCCAGTGATAGCATGCTTGATGTTATCTTGTGCATGCTGGCCCAGTTGCTCAGTTGTGTCCAACTCTTTGCAACCTAATGGACTGTTTGCCAGACTTCCCTGTCCATGGGATTGGCCTGGCAAGAATACTGGAGTGGGTTGCCATTTCCTACTCAAGGGGCTCTCCCTTGAGATCATACCTTTGATCCCATGGATCAAACCTGCATCTCCTGCATTGGCAGGTGGATTATTTACCACTGAACCACCTGGGAAGCCCCCACTAAGGAATCCCTTAAACTATCCTCACTTTTTAAAATTCTTTTTCTTTTTGCTGTTTTGCTGGGGGTAATTTCTACTACCCTGTCTTCCAGACTGCTGATCGATTCTTTTGTATCCTCTAATCTGCTATTGATTCCCTCTAGCACATTTTTCATTTCAGTTATTGTATAAATAAATATATATATTTATCACTTCGAGTTCTGAGTTCATCCTTTCTTATGCCAAGTTTGGAGAATCTCTGACTATTACTTTGAATTCTTTATCTGGTAAATTGCAGTATCTCTGCTTTATATATATATTTTTTTCTTTTTCCTGAGGTTTGGTCTTAGCTTTCATTTGGAAGCTATTTCTTTGTCTCCTCATTTTGCTTAACTCTCATTGTTTGTTTCTATGTATGAGGTATATTAGCTACATCTCCAGCCAAGTGCTCCAGGGGTATCCCCCATGTGGGTATGTGTGCTCTCCTGTTTTTATTGAGCCATGATTACTGCAGGCACATTGGTAGGTGGGACTGGCCCCCAAGCCAGCTGGCTATAAAGCTTGGCTATGACTGCTGAGGGCAAGCATAGCCTATCTTTAATTGATGCAGTATTTCCATCACATACAAATACAGTTTTTAAGCATAGTGAAAATCACATAGTCACTGCAAGAACATATTCTAAATTTTCATTAACCAGAATTAATTAGTCTTGTCAAAGTCACTCAGTTGTGTCCGACTCTTTGTGACCCCATGGACTATGTATATGTAGTTCATGGAATTCTCCAGGCCAGAATACTGAAGTGGGGAACTACTCCCTTCTCCAGGGGATCTTCCTAACCTAGGAATCGAACCCAGGTCTCCTACATTGCTGGCAGATTTGTTACCAACTGAGCCACCAGGGAAGCCCAAACCAGAATAAATACACTAGACCAATACAGCAGTCACAGCCACATGGGGCCACTGAGCACCTGAATTATGGCTAGTCCAAAATGAGATGTACTTAAAGCATAATACACACACTGGATCAAAGAGTCAAACTTTTCAAAAATGTGAATGTTATAATAATATTTTCATCAAGTGAGATAATGCACTCAAGATGGCAGAGTAGAAGGATGTACGCTCATCTTCTCCTGCGAGAACACCAAAATTGCAACTAGCTGCTGAACAACCATTGACAGGACAATGTTGGATTCCACCAAAAAAAGGCCATTCAGGTATGACCTAAATCAAATCCCTTATGAGTATACAGTGGAAATGACAAATAGATTCAAGGGATTAGATCTAATCAACAGTGCCTGAAGAACTATGAACAGAGGTTTGTAACATTGTACAGGTGAATAATGAGGCAGTAATCAAAACCATCCCCAAGAAAAAGAAATGCAAAAAGGCAAAATGGTTGTCTGAGGTGGCCTTACAAATAGCTGAGAAAAGAAGAGAAGCTAAAGGCAAAGGAGAAAAGGAAAAATATACCCATCATAACAACTGCAGAGTTCCAAAGAGTAGCAAGAAGAGATAAGAAGGCCTTTCTAAGTGAACAGTGCAAAGAAATAGAGGAAAACAATAGAATGGGAAAGACTAGAGATCTCTTCAAGAAAATCAGAGATACCAAGGGGACATTTCATGCAAAGATGGGCACAAAAAAGGACAGAAACGGTATGGACCTAACAGAAGCAGAAGATATTAAGAAGGCGTGGCAAGAATACACAGAAGAACTATACAAAAAAGATCTTCATGATTCAGATAACCACAATCAATGGTGTGATCACTCACCTAGAGCCAGACATCTTGGAGTTTGAAGTCAAGTGGGTCTTTAGGAAGCATCACTATGAACAAAGCTAGTGGAGGTGATGGAATCCAGGTGAGCTATTTCAAATCCTAAAAGATGATGCTATTAAAGTGTTGCACTCAATATGCCAGCAAATTTGGAAAACAGCAGTGGCCACAGGACTGGAAAAGGTCAGTTTTCATTCCAATCCCAAAGAAGGGCAATGCCAAAGAATGTTCAAACTACCGCACACTTGCACTCATCTCACATGCTGGCAAAGTAATGCTCAAAATTCTCCAAGCTAGCCTTCAACAGTACCTGAACCGTGAACTTCCAGATGTTCAAGCTGGATTTAGAAAAGCCAAAGGAATTGGAGATAAAATTGCCAACATCCACTGGATCACAGAAAAATCAAAAGAATTACAGAAAAACATCTACTTCTGTTTCATTGACTACACTAAAGCCTTCGACTGTGTGGATCACAACAAACTGTGAAAAATTCTTCAAGAGATGGGAATACCAGACCACCTATCTGCCTCCTGCGGAACCTGTGTGCAGGTCTAACTGTTGCAGGTCAACAGTTAGAACCGGACATGGAAAAATGGACTGGTTCAAAACTGAAAAGGAGTACATAAAGGCTGTATACTGTCACCTTGCTTATTTAACTGATATGCAGAGTGCATCATGCAAAATACTGGGCTGGATGAAGCACAAGCTGGAATGAAGATTACCAGGAGAAGTATCAATAACCTCAGATATGCAGATGACACCACCCTTATGGCAGAAAGCAAAGAATAACCAAAGAGCCTTTTGATAAAAGTGAAAGAGGAGAGTGAAAAAACTGGCTTAAAACTCAACATTCAAAAAACCAAGATCATGGCATCCAGTCCGATAACTTCAGTAGATGGGGAAACAATGGAAACAGTGAGAGACTTTACTTTCTTGCCCTCTAAAGTCACTACAGATGGTAAATGCAACCACAAAATTAAAAGACACTTGCTCCTTGGAAGAAAAGCTGTGACCAACCTAGACAGCATATTAAAAAGCAGAAACATCAGTTTGCTGACAAAGATCCATATAGTCAAAGCTATGGTTTTTCCAGTAGTTATGTATGATGGATGTAAGAGCTGGACCATAAAGAAGGTTGAGTGATGAAGAATTGATGCTTTTGAACTGCAGTGTTGGAGAAGACTCTTGAGAATCCCTTGGGCTCCAAGGAGATCAAACCAGTCAATCCTAAAGGAAATCAATCCTAAATATTCACTGGAAGGACTGATGCTGAAGCTGAAACTCCAATCCTTTGGCCACCTGATGCAAAGATCCGACTCTTGAGAAAAGACCCTGATCCTGGGAAAGACTGAAGGCAGGAGGAGAAGGGGACGAGAGAGGATGAGCTGGTTGGATGGCATCATCAACTCAATGGACATGAGTTTGAGCAAGTTGTGGGAGATAGTGGGAAGCTGTAGGAGGACAGGGAAGCCTGATGTGCTGCAGTCTGTGGGGCCTCAAAGAGTCGGGCATGACTGAGCAAATGAACAACAAAAAAGAGATAAGTAGAATATATTAATTTTATCTGTTTCTTTTTACTTTGTTGGGCTTCCCTGGTGGCTCAGAGGATAAAGCGTCTCCCTGCAATGCAGGAGACCTGGGTTTGATCCCTGGGTTGGGAAGATCCCCTGGAGAAGGAAATGGCAACCCACTCCGGTACTCTGCCTGGAATATCCCATTGACGGAGAAGCCTGGTAGGCTACAGTCCACTGGGCCGCCAAAGAGTCAGGCATGACTGAGCAAATGAACAACAAAAAAGAGATAAATAGAATGTATTAATTTTATCTGTTTCTTTTTACTTTATTAATGTGACTGCCAGAAAATTTTATACATAGGTAATTCATATTATGTTTCTACTGGACAGAGCTACACTAGAGTATCTCAGTACTACCTATTCCAATATGAAAAGTCAGAAAGAAAAATATAAACTGTTTATAAAATGATTACTTCTCTTAAATATCTAGTGTTAGAGGTATCTTAAAGCCAATATATTTTTAAGCCTTTTTTTCCCCCACTAGCCACAAATTTTTTTGAACCAGAAACCAGAGCTTTCTCTTATTAATATAACATACACTATTTTAACTATTCTAGTGGAATGTGTACGTGCATTATTTGCTCAGTTGTGTCTGACTCTTTGCAACCCCATGGACTGTAGCCCACCAGGCTCTTCTATTCATGGAATTCTCCAGGCAAGAATACTGGAGTGGGTAGCCATTTCCTTCTCCAGGGGAATCTTCTCGACCCAGAGATCAAATCTGGGTCTTCTGCATTGTAGGCAGATTCTTTACCATTCTAGTAGAGTGGGTGGAATTATTTCAACAAACAAATCACAACAGAGGTGGTTAAAAGTAAAGAAATAATTAAGAAAGTAATTTATGTCATGGAGATAAAAGTAAAAGCCAAGGGTGGGCAGCTAATGTGTGAGAATAGGGAAAAGGCTGGGGATTGGGGATCGAACTCAAATCCTCCTCTGGCTTTGTGGTATGTAATCCTTGGGCTTCAAGAAAATAACTTTTCCATATAGTGAGATTACTGAGAAGAATATGATACAAAGCAACAAGTATTCTTTTTTTAATTTTCCAAAGAATACCAAAATGAAGTTATGCCACTGTAGGCATCAATTTTTACCACGCTCTCCATTAGAGTGAACTCCAAACATGTCAGTGCAGACAACAGCTCTGCAGCATTTACACTAAAGAAACATCTTGAAAAGACAGCCCATCGGTGGTATAGCTCCCAGTAAGACCTTATCACTACTGTGTCTCTGTCATCATAAACTTTTAAACAGTAAATCTGAGCCAATTCAATTAAGTATATAATAATTCTACCAAGACAACAGATTAACATTTGTGTTAGGATCATCTTTTTTTCATAAGGAAAATGGTGCCTTTAAAAATATAATATATATTCAAACCTGAACAATATCATATAGCCCATCTAAATACTTCAAAAGGAAAACATACAATGCAGGCTTTACTTTTCTCACATACCATGTATAAGGTAAATATTTTACATTCTGAGCTGGCTTAAAATTTTAATTTTTTTTTCAAATGTTCTTAATGTTCTCTAAGACTTCCCTGAATGTTTCCTTTTCACTCACTGTATTATTTGGGCAGGAGGGAAAGTAGTAAGTGATTATTTGCCCTCTAAACTGAAATGACCTTATGTTTTAGTGACTATTCTGATGTTTTCCTAGGCTTATACAACCATCACTCTGTTGTTGTATCTAATAAGTACTTACAACTGTTTAACAACTGTACTTTTAAATTTAATATATTTTAATATTTGATACAACAAACATCACCCTTACACAAAACGTTGCCTAGTACCATTCATTTATCCTTCCACATGAATTTTAGAATCATTCTGCAAAGTTTTCAAAATGTAACAGACAACAAATTATGTGGATAACCATTTGGAAAAAAACATAGATCCCTATCAAATTCCTTGTACCAAAAGAATTTTCAGATCAAATATATTAACAAGAAGTTATAAAACATTAGAAGAAACCTTGGCTTATGTAAGTCTTTATGGTATGACAGCAAAGATAAAAACCTTAAAGAAAAAATTAATGGAATTAAGCCATTCTAAAAATTGTCTGTAAAACAACTGTATTTCCATAAAAATTACTAGGCAAAATTAGGGTAAACTGGGAAAACACACACAATTGCAACAAAACAGCAAAGAGTTCATATATTGAATGTATATATTAAGAGCTCTTTCATAGTATAATATAAATATTTTTTAAAAATAAGCAAGGGACAGAAATAATTTACAAAAGAATGGAAGGTCATAGGTAGATAAAAAATGCTCAATCTCATCCATAATTAAAGATGCAAATTAAAACAAATAATCAGATACCATTTTTTTCCACCTATCAGATTGACAAAGACAAGCCTAAAAGTAGGAGAAATTAAAAGAAATATTTAAATAAATAATAGTGCTCAATAATGAGAAAGTGTGAGGAAACACACATTCTTAAACACTGCCGGTGAAAGCGTGCATCAGTACATCTCTGAAGAGTATTTAGACAATATGCATTAGGATCTTTAAGAATGTATGACTATTTTGATGCAGTAATCTTACTTCTAGGGCCATTTCCTAAGAAAATAAATGGACATAAATGCCTAAATATTTATATAATGATGTTCACCCAAGCTCTACTTAAGAGTGAAAAAAATAAAAATCTAAAAATTCTACAACAAAATATTGGGTATATGAATTAAGGCATTTAATGGTAGACTAAACTTCTATACAATCATTATGACTCATATTTGCTGATATGTCTTATTTAAAGAGGAAAATTTTCAACTGGTGAAAATTAAATAAAATATTGTATTGTAAAATGCTTAGCATACTGCCTGTCACATTGTAAGCAAATAATTTACATTTTTACATTATGTTTCATGGAAATTTTCAAATGTATATAAATATGGAAAAAATAAGATGACGAACCCTTAAATATTCATAACCTAGCTTCAACAATTATCAACGTTTTGCTATTTTTAGTAATTTTTTAAGTTCGCAACTATTCTTCCATTCCCATACACATGTATATAGTGTTTTTCCTACCAAATGTACATGAATGCAATATACATTGCATACAAGCACAGAAAGTCAGAAGAAATTTACATGCAAATGTTAATCATGGTAAATCTCTAAAGGATGGAATTATGAGTGATTTTATTTAATTCTCATTTTCTCAGTTTTCTAAATTGAACATGTTCTATGTCATTTTAATAGCTGACCAAAAGAAAAAACCTCAAGCAAATATATGACTCAAAAGGTGAAAAGTTATTCGGAACTCCACTTTTCTTTTTCTTTTTTACACCATGCAGCTTGTGGAATCTTAGTTATCCAAGCAGGGTTGAACCCAGGCCCACAGCAGTGAAAACGCTGAGTACTAACCACTGGACTGCCAGGGAATTCCCTGAACTCCACTTTTAGATGTTAAAAAATATAAAAGAAAAAAATTTTTATCAATTTTTTTTTTTTTTTTTGGGGTAAATGTGGCTGTTGAGGGCTTCCCAGGTGGCGCTAGTGGTAAAGAACCTGCCTGCCAACACAGGAGATGTTAGAAACACGGGTTCAATCCCTAGGTCAGGAAGATCCCCTGGAGGAGGGCATGGCAATCCACTCCAGTATTCTTGCCTGGAGAATCCCATGGGCAGAGCAGCCTGGTGGGCTACAGTCCATAGGGTTGCAACAAGTCAGACATGACTAAAGCGACTTAGCATGCATTTGGCTATTGATATCCATTTATCCAATCTACAAAGCTTCCTACCCTTATTGTTCAATGAGATTCACTTACCAACAAAATACAATGTTTCAACCTTAAGTGGAGTTCAAAACATTATTTCACACAACTTGGGAAATTTGAAAAGATTAGATATTAAATTATTTAAGAAGTTTTTTAGTCTGTTAACATGACAGTGGTATGTTTAATTTTTTTAAGTCCTAACCTGCTGGGAAATAAGATAATATCTATGATTTGCTTTGCAGTATTTCAGCCAAAAAAAAGTAGAGAAGAATGAAATAAAATTGGCAAAATGAGTTACTGTTTAATGAACATAGAGTCTTACTCTTGTAAGCTGAAAAAGTTTGAGAGATCTGTTACACAAAAATGGACATATAGTTAATACTGTACTACACTCTTTAAAATGGTTAAAACTATACATTTTAATATTTTTTACCACCAATTTTTAAGATTGGCAAAATGATAACTATCAATGCTGGGTAATGGGTATATAGAAATTTCTTTTAAAAACTTTTTTTTAAAATGAGGACCAGTGAGTACTGCTAAGGGAGAAAGAAATAAAAGTAACAGTTTTTCCTTAATCAAAGCAGTTTTAGTTTAAACAAACCATCAGGAGTTCAAATACAGAAAACAAATGTTGGCTTTTTAAAGGCTTCTTATTCTATCTCTAGCTGAATTATGGTAAATAAAAATCTCATTTTTTCTAACAATGAAGCTTTAATTATGTTGAGTAATCACAATAGCAAGTTTAAAAAAGGATCTACAATCAACAATAAGCATACTACATAGAAGAATAATTGAGAACTTAAAAACTAGGGCTCAATTTTCTTTTTTGCCAATCTGAAGCCTATAATATCTTATAGCCATTTATGTTTGTACAGTGCTTTAGCATTCAGATAAAAATAAAAAAACTCTGGTCTACACTTCCAGGATTGTATTGGCCCACTCTGGCTGCATAGCTTGCTGCAGCCTAGTAAATAATTTTGATCCTTTAGATTGCCCTGGGCCCCTTGTGCCATTCTGAGTGGAGTCATTAACAGCAGAGCCATTCATGGTAGTTTATTAGCCCACTGATATTTCAGGGTAGATGATTAAAAGCCAATATATTACTAAGATTTAGAGCAGCAAATAATGCAGATTGTTTTTTACCTTTTTTAAGGTGTCCCTCTAGCTCTTAATTTCTCTGGTAATTCCCTCTTCTATAAAACTGAGATTTCTACCAACCTTGACAAATTATCATGATATTAAACAGACAACATATAATTACATATTCTAGATAACTACATTTAGAAGAAGCATTGAGACATTGTCTAGCACATTGCTGTTGTTGTTCAGTCACTATGTCATATCTGACTCTCTCTAACTCCATGGTCATACATATTCATTACCCTCTATGTTCACTTCCCTTTTGTTCTTGGTTTTTAATTGAAAAAGCAAACAAACTGAATTTGTTCCAAGAAGAAAATTTCTAAATTAGGTAGCTAATTTTTTGTTTTGCTTAAGCCATCAGTTGTTCCTTAAAAGTTTCTAGTAATGCTGTAAAAAGTGTTGCTGTTACCACAGAGATACTGCTTTTTGTTAGTGTGAATCTTTCAGCATTTGTGTTCACACAGGTGGACTGGCCGAAGCTCCCTGGCTGAGGACTTCAGCTAAGGCACCCCCAATTATCAGAGATGCAACAAGACACAGACAGAAGTGGGGCCAAGGCAAGAGCCAGAAACAGCCGGAATAAGTCAGTCAGAGCCAGAAAGAAATGGAAAAGGAGACAGAGAGCAGAAGTAGAAAGAGAAAGGAAGGGAGAGTGAAATGAAAGTGTGGAGTGAGCAGAAGAATGCAAGTCAGTGACAGACTGAGAGAACAAGAGCCCGAGCGAGGGAGGAAGGACCCAGTGAAGGAAAGCAGCAAGCACAGGAGCAGTGGGCATGAATAGGGGTGAGCATGGTGAGCACACGGCACTGCATTTTTAAAGCTGGTTCAAATTTAATCGAAACCTGTCTGCCTCTCATTATTCCAAAAATGTCTTAAACTTACCTGAATTATGTCTGATTGTTCAGCTAGAGCTTTTCTTTGTGCCTCCAGAGAAGACACCTGTTGCTGATAAATCAGGCGCTGCTTCTCCCAGTCCAGTGATTTCTGACGAAATTCCTGAAGAGGCAATTAAGGTACTTAACTTCTAAGTGCTTCCCCTTGCTGTCACCACCTTCCAGATTCACTTTTACTTTAATTTTTCCCCAGGTCCCTGGGTACACATGCACCTTTCTCCACAGCAGGAGCCCCATTACTCACTTAGCTGATAGAACTGTAGGGTAATACTAAATTCCTTACATACTGTGCCTCTGGATATCTGTCTTTCTAAATTTAACACATTAATGGTGAAGAGTACGACACACAGATATTAAACACTGGATTCAAGATGATTTTCAAAGATCTGCTGCCACCTAAGGGTTGTTATAATTTTTTAGTGATTTTTCAGAAAACTGATGTTAAGATAATGAAAATTTCAAAATATGATTATAGTTATCCCTCACTACCCAAATTCTTGATATCCAAACCCAGGAACTGAACAGATTAAAACAAATGTTCAGATAAATCCCTGGGGAGCCCAATTCTCATCAAAGTCTAAAACTCAGGAACCAGACAGATTCAGTTAACACAGTATCCTTTGATATCCAAATTTTTATTATCTCAACAGAACTATAAAGACATGAATAAAAAAAAATCTGTATTAAATTTTAACAGATATCTATAACCCAAAGCCAAAGAGTTCAAAATTAATGATGGACCAATAATAACTTCAAGGTGCACGATCAAGAAAGTGAGCCCAATATTCATGAACACGAGGCAAATCTAAGGGAAAGGAAACTCAGTCTTTCTATCACTGTCCTCCAAGAGTCTCAACCCCAGAAGCATGCTAGCTTGAGGTAATTACTGTTCACCAGCTGATACTCGAAGAAGGCAATGGCACCCCACTCCAGTACTGTTGCCTGGAAAATCCCATGGACAGAAGAGCCTGGTAGGCTGCAGTCCATGGGGTCGCTAAGAGTCGGACATGACTGAGCGACTTCACTTTTCACTTTCATGCGTTGGAGAAGGAAATGGCAACCCACTCCAGTGTTCTTGCCTGGAGAATCCCAGGGACGGGAGAGCCTGTTGGGCTGCCGTCTATGGGGTCACACAGAGTCGGACACGACTGAAGCGACTTAGCAGCAGCAGCAGCAGCAGCAGCAGCTGATACTCACTCACTCATTGTTTCTACCACATATATTCCAGGTACTGTTCTAGTGCTAGGGATACAATATTTAACAAAACAAACAAAAATTCTAGCCCCACTCAATTGGAGGGAGGCAGGCAACACATTATTGTACAGTAATTAGACAGCAATACAGTTGTCCCTCAGTATCTGTGGAGGACTGGTTCCAGACCTCTGTGGTTACTTAATTCACAGATGATCAAGTTCCTTATAAGAAATGGTATGTTATTCACATGTAACTAATGTGCATCCTCCCACAGACTTGAAATCATTTCTAGATTACTTATAATGCCTAATACAATGTAAATGCTGTGTAAATAACTATAAATACAATGTAAATGCTTGTGCATAACAAATTCAAGGTCTGCTTTTTGGAACTTTCTGGAATTTTCTTTTCTCAGAATATTTTAGATCCACAGTTGGTTAAATCCATGGCTGCAGAATCCATAGATACAGAGAGCCAACTGTACTCACTTTGGGGAAAATGAAGCATGGAGTACTCAGAGTTGGTGGTTGCAGTTTGCAAAAGGAGTGGTTAGATTGAGTAACATGAAAGTAAACACCAGGGAGATGGAGATGAAGTTATACTATTCTGGGAAGTACAAGGCCTTGACGTGGAAGCATCTTGGCATGTTCAAGGATGAGCAAGAAGGTTAGTATGGCTAGGGGGTAGTGAGTAAAAGGGAAAAAAAGGAAGGGAAAGGTCAGAGTTAGTAGGCAGTGAGACTCTGTAAGTCATTATGATAACTTTGTCTTTTAGGAGAAACTACTGTAAATTTATGTACAGGAGAGAACATGATTTAACTTAAACTAAACAGAATCATTCTGACTGTTGTGCTGAGAAGAGAGAAATCATGGGTGACTCCAAGGTTTTTAGGCTTCAGAAACCTGAGGAATAGAGTTGCATTAATTAAAACAGAAACGGTGCTGGAAGACGAGGAAGAAAAACGTCAGGGACTTTATTTTAGACATGTCAAGTTTGAGACAGCTTTAGATATCGTATGGAGATGTGAAATGGGAAGTTGGAAATTATTCTGTAGCCAAAAGTCAAGACTAGATATAGGAATATAGGAATTATCAACATATACACAGTGCTTAAAACTCTGAGACTGAACAGTATCACCAAGGGAGTGGCCTCGGCAGGAAAAAGAAGAGGCACAACAACACAGCTATACGGTGCTCCAATGCTAAAAGGCCAAGGAGAAAAAAAATTGAGAAGGAATGGCAAACAAGGTAGGAGAAAACCCAGGAAAGTACAATTGTTCTCCAAGCCAAATCCAGAGAGCCAAATCCAGCTGAGTCCAATGCTGCAGACAGGATATGGAAGATGAGGGTGGACACAGGCTTCAGTAATGCGAATTCACTGGTGACCTCCATGCCAATAGCTTCTGCAGAGGAGAGAAAGGCTTACCGAGTGAGTGTAAGAAAAATGGAAGGAAAGGAACTAGAGACAAATATAGATACCTAAAGTCATTTAGTTAAATGACTAGTTAAACAACTTTAGCTAAATGACTTCATTTTTTATAAAATGAAGGAGAAAAATGAGACAGTATCCAAAGGACAAAAATAGAGGTTAACAAAGGATATTTAAGAGCGGGGAAATTTGCAAGTTGGTGGAAAATATCCAGTAGGGAGGAAAAACCTGAGGATGCAGAATAGAGGAGAATTTCTGGAGCGGCGTCGTGGAAAGGGAACAGGGAGAGCATGGACAGATCCTTCAGTAGAAAGGCAAAGTATATGGAAACAGTTGCAAATAGGAAGGCAGAAAGGTTGGAAGCTGTGTAAATTATCTTTTCATTGCTTCAGTTTTCTCAATGAAATACAAAGGTCATCACCCAGAAGTGAGGATGCGGGGCAAAGTGTTAAAAATTCAAGAAAACAGAAAGTATGAAACAGTCATTATGGAAAAATAAGGGGAGAGTGAGGAGAAATATGATTCTGGACAGCATGAGGACCCATCTGAGATGAGTGAACACAAATTGAAAATGAGGCCAGTCAGCAAGATCGTATTTTTCTCCAGCCATGATCTGCCACAAATGACAGGTAGACAGTGGGGAGAAAGCTGGATTTAATGAGAGTCAAAGGAGGAGCCTGGTGGATCATAGTCAATGGGGTCGCAAAGAGTCAGACATGACTGAAGTTAAGCGACTAACTAAGCTATGACAAACCTAGACAGCGTATTAAAAATCAGAGACATTACTTTGCCAACAAAGGTCCGTATAGTCAAAGCTCTAGTTTCCACAGTAGTCGTGTACGGATGTGAGAGCTGAACCATAAAGAAGCTTGAGCGCTGAAAAATTGATGCTTTTGAACTGTGTTGCTGGAGAAGACTCTTGAGAGTCCCTTGGACAGCAAGGAGATCAAACCAGTCAATCCTAAAGGATATGAACCCTGAATATTCATTGGAAGGGCTGATGCTGAAGCTGAAGCTCCAATACTTTGGCCACCTGATGGAACCGATTCACTGGAAAAGATCCTGATGCTGGGAAAGATTGAGGGTAGGAGGAGAAGGGGGCAATAGAGGATGAGATGGTTGGATGGTATCACTGACTCAATGGACATGAGTTTGAGCAAACTCCGGGAGATGGTGAAGAACAGGGAAGCCCTGCAGTGCATGGGATCACAAAGAGTCAGACACAACTGAGCCACTGAAGAACAACAACAACAAAAAAGAGAGGGCACAGGAATGGAAGGGGAATACAAGGAGTGTAACCATGGGATAGAAGCTGGGTAAGGAGTGGTTAAGTGCGGACACAAGGTAGGTATGGAGCAGTGACAAGTGGCCGGATCCAAGCACTTTAAGGAATGGGGAATCAGGTGATTATCAAGCATTAGGAATAAAAGGGAGCAAGCTGAAAAGACGGGGATGGTAGTCAGAAAGAACGAGATGCTTAAAAATGTGATTCTTGGAGGGCTGCAAGTATTGCTAGTGACAACACCTAAGGAAATACAATGGGAAAAGGGAAAAGAGACAGACAGGAGATCAAAATATCTCTGGAGGAAAGAACACCACTGAACCAAAGACCACAGTATTATAAGGATCATTCTTGTGGATACCAAAATCCTCAAGAATTGTGGTAAGAGCAATGTTGGAGAGAATGGCAATCGACCAGGGGAGTAATCAGGGACCAGAAGATGACTAATTTTGCCTGTATGTACATTGTTGTTGTTGTTTAGTCACTAAATTGTGTCTGACTCTTGAGACCCCATGCACTGCAGCCTGCCAGTCTCCTCTGTCCACGGGATTTCCCAGGCAAGAAAATTGGAGTGGGTTGCCAATTCCTTTTCCAAGGGATCTTCTCAACCCAGGGATGGAACCTGAATCTCCTGTGTTGACTGGCAGATTCTTTACCACTGAGCCACCAGGGATGGTGGTATATGCTGATGACATGAAAATCAAAGATGGAGACTCTGAGGTACAAAGAAAACAGAATGGTCTGGAAGTGGTAACGGGGAGTAAGAACATGAGGGGTTTTGTGCAAAAACCCAGGTACCAGTGAAGAAGCCTGGAGAGAAAGCAAAATCTGATTCTAAGCTCTTCAAATATAGAAAAATATTGAGATGTAAAAAAATATTAAAAGCAGAAATTAAAATTCTAGGTAGTAGTAATAAAACAGTATTAGTGGGTGACAGGTCACTCTGAGTAGAAACATTGTAAGCAATCATACAAAGATGTCATACAAAGATGTTGAACAATGTTTGTCAAATTAACATCAGCTGGGGGAGCTAGATAAAATGCAGTCCTAGCTCACATGCCATACTACTGGATCAGAATCTCTGGGAGACTAAAAAGGACCCTGGTTAACACTTAGGTACACTTGAGAACCAAGAGCATAGACAGAGGAGAGAAGTGGTGGATTCAAGGGGGAAAAAGTGACAGCCCCGTGCTGTTCTTGGTGGTGTTAAGTCTCAACTTCCTTAACTCCTCTAGGGAATGAAGATATACAATCATGGAGTTACTCAAACAGAGTCAGCAAATAGGGAGGCAAGTGACTTATCATACCTAAATGGGAACTAAGAATAAATAACCTGATATGCAAAGTACTGTGTACAAAAAAGCCACATACCTTCAACACTTACTAAGCCCCCACTCTGTTAGGTGATAAATAAAACAAGGACAATACCCACGAGGACAGCCAGGAACTGGTATCAATGTTCCTTAGTGTTGGCACTTGCAGTACAATAGGTCTTTCCTGGGTGGAACAGGCCCAGTCATGTTTAGGGTCCCTGGTCCCTGTGCCCTACTCACCAGCTTCACTCCCAGTCATTCTGACAACCAAAACTATGTCTCAAATATTTCCAATGCCCTCAAAGGATGGCACCACCCTCTTGAGAACTACTGATAGCTAGTAACCACAGGGAACCCGATGATGACAGGACACCCTCCCACCTTTGAAATAGCTCAGTGGTAGTCCTGCAGGTGAGAGAAAATTGGCTTCATGAAATAGCACTATTAGAAACAGAGTTTTCCTACATGAAGGCTGACAATCACTACAAGCCAATCAGTACTATGAACATACCTTTATTTTTCCAGTTAACCTCTCAATTTCAGACCGATCTTCCCTGTGATTTTTGGCATTTCCTCTGAAGTCTCTTACATGTTTTTTCTGTAGCTTTTCATAGCTTCTCTTCAGTCTGCCTAACTGTAGACACAGTTATTTCTAGACTTAAAATTTAAGGATGTGTAAACAGTGCTGATAAAACTAACTGGCATTATGAAAGCACAAGTAGAGCTAACTAGCATCCCTGAAAATAGAGAACATGTTAGATAAAATACCAAACTCAAAACTCCAAACAAAAAGTAAACACCAGAAAAAAAAAAAAGTCAAAGAAAAAATAAAGAGAAAAGTTTAATAAAGAAAACAATGGTTTAATTTTTTATTATAATATACAGTAGCCCTGCACATAGGGGCCCCACAACCCATCCTCACAGTAAAAGCAGCAAATAAACACTCTTTTTCCTTTCTCCAGGCCTGTGGTTCTTAAAACTATTCCCCAGTGGAACACTGATATTCACTAGGCAGGAGAGGAATGCTCCGGAATTAAATAAAAAGTATTTTTTTCCCAATCTGAAGAATACAATTCAGTTAACTGGTAGAATTTTCTTATCTTTCTAATCTATCCCAAAATGCTTCTGAAACCTCTGAATCTTCCATTATTTAAAATCTAGTAACTGACTCGACTCAAAAACTAAAACATTTAACATAAGCTTTTGGTATCAGCATTTCATGTATTATACAAAAATAACTCTATTTCTTTCAGATACTCAACCAAGAAACATATTTTAGAATCATTGTTGTAGGTAATATCAAACATATAAAAGGCAAGATTCTGGGTTTAAGAACAGAGAAAGATTTCTACCCCAATATCTTCCATGGAATACATACATCCACTTTATAAAGTAGAAACCAGCTCATTAACAAAATTCTCAAGGTTGAAGAGACAGAATTATAAATATATAATAGAATTAAAATCTTACTTCTTCATGTAGTTTCTTTAACTCTTGCTTATACTCCATGGCCATCTCTTGCTTGACTTTTTCATGTTTTTCTACCTGCTGATGCAATATTCCAATCTAAAAGCAGAGAGGTGGTAGTATTTTTCATTAGCATTGAAACAATTACCCAGAAACATAAAAATAGAAAATAACCTTTGTACTTATCTGTAAAGACATGTTCTCAACTGTGCAACTTCTCAGGAAGTCAAATACCTAATTATTTAATAATTCATAACACTTTCAAAAAAATACAAAATAAGCAATTGTTCTAGAATTTCTAGGTTTAGATGAAAATTTGCTCTATCTCATTTATTCTTCCTAACCCTTTTCACTAGGAAAAAAAAAAAACCTCACAAAAAATTAACAAGTTACAAGAATCTTGGAATCTAAAAATACTGAACAAAAATCTATGCGACTTCAAGAATAAATTCTATAAAGCAAAGCACAGAATACTAACATTAGAAAGACACCAGGAGGCTGAAAGCTCTTGTTATATACAGTCAATATTCATTTAGATTTACCCACAAATTTAGTGTTGTGCTAAGTCCTTCAGTCATGTCTGACTCTCTGCGACTCTATGGACTGTAGCCCATCAAGCCCCTCTGTGCGTGGGATTCTCCAGGCAAGAATACTGGAGTGGGTTGCCATTTCCTAATCCAGGGGATCTTCCCCACTCAGGTATTAAAGCCATATCTCCTGCATTAGCAGGTGGATTCTTTACCACTGAGCCACCTGGGAAGTCCTATTAGATAAATGGCTAAGACTAAAAATTAAGAATACGCCATAAAATGTTATTTAGAAACAAGAGGAGAATGCCAAAATAAAAAAAAAGGAGTTAAAGATACCAAAAGAACTGTCTTAGAGAAGCAAGAATCCTAGGTTCAGAGGAATAGGGCAGATGATCACTGTTTTTTCTTATGAGCCTTACAGAACTATTTTTCTTTTCACTTATTATAAGAGTCAAGCATTAGTATAAAATATGAAGAAACAATTGTTAAATTTTATTTATTTACCAGGGTCTGGTTCATAATGGTCAAGCAACAATATTTAAATTTCTTAAAGAAAGTATATGTATTACTAGTACAAACAATTCCCTCACTCAGCGATACACATTAGGCAGAGAAAAGGAGGCCAAATTTTGAAAACTGTCAGTATGGATGATATCATTTTAACTGCAATTTAGAGTTTTTAAAGTGGTTTCTGAAACTGTAACTCAATCTTCACAACATGGGAACATAAGAATTATATCCTCATTTTGCACAGGATCAAACAGGTTCAGAGACATTAAATTATTTGTCCAAGGACATTCAGGTGAAAAAATGCACAGCCAGGACTCCAAATCCCTCACTTGTTGCATTAGGTCTACCTGCTCTGTAGGGCATTAGAAGGTAACAACAGCAGCAAGGTAAACCAATCCAATCCAAACAGTATAATCAGAAAACATATAAAGCATTCACTTATGAAATGAGTTGTTTATACTAGTACTCCTCCAAGTATGAACTGCAGATGGGCTGGACCTGGTCACAACAGCAATCCAACATGAGGTAAGAACCTTGAAGCAGAATGTAAATCAATTATGTTACAAAAAACACTGTTTGGTGCAACTGACATTTTTATACAGCAAAACTTTCTGTGATGTGAAGGATGCAATGCACTGATTTACATCCCAGTGCAAGCGTTACTTCACCTTGAACCTGTCATTTGAGTAGCACTGGTTTATACCATGGGGCTAACTGCTTCTAGGCCTGAAACTTACAAACAAATAAAAATGACAAAAACTTAAAGGCCTACATTCTTCTATCATATGCTGTTCAAGTAGATTAATAAATATATTACTACCAATAACAGTGAAATTACAATTTCACAGATCAACTCTATGGAACAGATTCTTATCATTAGTATTTGGTAAACGCACTTTACCTCTTGAAACTTAATCAACTTCCAGCAACCCAACCAATGAAGCAGCAAATCACTGACAGCTACATTTCTAAATATCTTTTACGTCTCGATGTCCAAACTTGTAATCTTCAAATCCTTACAAAGGAGCCCATCTGCTCAATCCCGTCAATTTCTTTTTAAGTATTAAGTATGGGAATACCTCAGAAATACTGAAGGTTCCTTCCAGATCACCACAATAAAGAAAATTTTGTGATAAAATGTGTCATATGAATTCGGTTTCCCAGCACATATAAATGTTGTCTGCACTGTACTATAGTCAACTAAATGTGCAAGAACATTATGTCTAAAAGCAATGCATATATCTATCTTAATTTTAAAAACATTGTATTGCTAAAAAAAAAAATGCTAACCATCATCAGAACCTTCAATAAGTCATAATCTTTATGCTGGTAGAGAATTTTAAAAAATATTGCAAGAATCGAGCCTCCCTGGGGCCTCAGTGGCAAAGAATCCTCCTGCCAATGTGGGAAACACAAGTTTAATCCCTGATCTGGGAAGATCCCACATGCTATGCGCGGTACAACTAAGCCCATGGGCCACAACTATTAAGAATATGCATAAGAATTGTACCAAAAAAGGTCTTAATGACCCAGATAACCACAATGGTGTGGTCACTCACTTAGAGCCAGACATCCTGGAGTGTTAAGTCAAGTGGGCCTTAGGAAGCATCACTGCAAACAAAGTTAGTGGAGGTGATGGAATTCCAGCAAAGCTATTTCAAATCCTAAAAGATGATACTGTTAAGTGCTGCACTCAATATGTCAGCAAATTTGGAAAACTCAGCAGTGGCCACAGGACTGGAAAACGTCAGTTTTCATTCCAATCCCAAAGAAAGGCAATATCAAAGAATGTTCAAATTGCTGTACAATTACACTTATTTCACAAGCTAGCAAGATTATGCTCAAAATTCTTCAAGTTAGACTTCAGCAGTATGTGAACCAAGAACTTCCAGATGTTCAAGCTGGATTTAGAAAAGGCAGAACTAGAGATCAAATTGCCAACATATGCTGGATTATAGAAAAAGCAATGGAATTTCAAAAAACATCTACTGCTTCATTGGCTACGCTAAAGCCTTTGACTGTGTGGATCACAACAAACTGGACAATTCTGAAAGAAATGGGAATACCAGATCACCTGACCTGTCCCCTAAGAAACCTGTGTACAGGTCAAGAAGCAACAGTTAAAACGGGACATGGAACAACAGAGGGTTCAAAATTGGGAAAGGAGTAAGTTAAGGCTGTATATTGTCACCCTGCTTTATTCAACTTATATGCAGATGAGAAATGCTGCACTGGATGACTCACAAGCTGGAATCAAGATTGCCAGGAGAAATATCAACAACCTCACACAGATGACACCACCCGTATGGCAGAAAACAAAGAACTAAAAAGCCTCTTGATGAAAGTGAAAGAAAAAAGTGAAAAAGCTGGCTTAAAATTCAACATTCAAAAAACTCAGATCATGGCACCTGGTCCCATCACTTCATGGTAAATGGATGAAGAAAAAGTGGAAACAGTACTAGATTTCATTTTCTTGGGCTCAAAAATTACTGCAGATGGTAACTGCAGCCATGAAATTAAAAGATGCTTCCTCCTTGGAAGAAAAGCTATGACAAACCCAGACAACAAATAAAAAGCAGAGACATCACTTTGCTAACAAAGCTATGGTTTTTCCAGTAGTCACGTATAGTTGTGAGAGTTGGACCATAAAGATGGCTGAGCACTGAAGAATTGATGCTTTTGTACTGTGGTGCTGGAAAAGACACTTGAGGGTCCCTTGGAGAGCAAGGAGATCAAACCAGTCAATCCTACAGGAAATCAACCATGAATACTCACTGGAAGGACTGATGCTGAAGCTGAAGCGCCAACACTTTGGCCACCTGATGCAACTGACTCACTGGAAAAGACTCTGATGCTAGGAAAGATTGAGGGCAGGAGGAGAAGGAGGCGACAGGGGATGAGATGGTTGGATGGCATCACTGACACCATGGACATGAGTTTGAGCAAACTCAGGGAGATAGTGAAAGACAGGGAAGCTTGGCGTGCTGCAGTCCATGGTGTCACAAAGACTCAGACATGACTGAGCAACTCAACAACAACAACAACAACCAGAGACCAGGAGCCACAACTCCTGAAGCCCATGTGCTCTAGAGCCCATGCTCTGCAACAAGAGAAGTCACCACAAAGAGAAGTCCATGCACTGCAACTAGAGTAGCCCTTGCTCCCTGCAACTAGAGGAAAGCCTCTGCAGCAACAAAGACCCAGCACAGCTGAAAATAAGTAAATAATTTGTTTAAAAAATTAAGAATTACCAAAATTAGACACAGAGACACGAAGTGAGCAAATGCTATTAGAAAAAAGATGCTTACACACTTGAGTTCAACTCAAGGTGGCCACAAACCTTCAGTTTGTAAAAAATACAGTATCTGTAAAGTGCAATAAAGTGAAGCACAATAAAATGAAGTCTGCCTGTAGTGCAGTAGTGCCTGTGACATCAAAATTAAGCTACAGGAATAAATTTAAACAGCCCTGGAGTGACAAAATAGTCTCAGAATTACACACTAGGGAATTTCTTTAATTCACAGAAACATACATGGGAGTTTCTAACATGATAAACAACTTAGATATCTACATATACAGATATGACCCTTGAACAACATAGGTCTGAGCTGCACAGATCCACCTATACAGGAATTTTTTTCAATAAACATGTGTTATAGTACTGCACTATCCAAAAAGTTGGTTGAATCCACAGATTCAGAACTACAGATACAAGTGACAATGTTAGTCACTCAGTTGTGCCTGACTGCTTGTGACCCCATGGACTGTAGCCTGCCAGGCTCCTGTGTCCATGGGATTTTCCATGTAAGAAAACTGGGTTGCCATTCCCTTCTCCAGAAGATCATCCTGACCCAGGGACTAAACTTGAATCTCCTGCATTGCAGGCAGATTCTTTACCGTCTGAGCCACCAGGAAAGCCCCAAGATACAAGAGTCAACTGTAAAATTGTACATAGATTTTCAACTGCATGGGGGATTGGTGCCCCCTGACTCCCAGGTTGTTCAAGGGTCAACGGTACAGTGTTTAACTAGGAAACCACTATCATCTTAACTTACTAAATGGAACTACTTGTGTTTTGCCTCATGAGAAATAAAGAAGTGGTAACTAAAGTAACTTACCAAGGAGCACTGACTCTACCTAAATTACAAGTAAAAAAATATATGATTATCATTCCATGCACTTTTTCAACAACTTCAATATCTTTTCATGAGATATAAGTTTAAAATACATTCTCAAAAGTCTACCCAAATTTTAAAATAAATTTCAGTTTAGCAAGTGGCATCTCAGAACACAATCTAATATAGCCAATGTAACTATGTACAGTTGACCCTTAAACAACATGGTTGAACTTCATGGGTCCACTTCTATAGAGATTTTTTTTTCAATAAATACTACAGTACTACATGAATTCATGAATGTGGACTCTCAGATAAAGAGAAACAAAGTGAAAGTGAAAGTAGCTCAGTTGTGTGGGACTCTTTCTGACCCCATGGGCTGGAATTCTCCAGGCCATAATACGGGAGTCAGTAGCCTTTCCCTTCTACAGGGGATCTTCCCAACCCAGGGATTGGACCCAGATCTCCTGCACTGCAGCCAGATTCATTATCGTTTGAGCCACCAGATAAAGAAGGCTGACTATAAAGTTCTACGTGGATTTTTTGAGTGCACTGGAGTCAATGCATCTAACCCCCACATTGTACAAGAGTCAACTGTACTGCTATGACCCAAACTGCAAAAGGCCAACCATTGAGAGATTGTCTTGACAAGGAAAAAAACACTTTATGAAGCCTAACACTTTCCTTGTGACATGAAACATTTCTAAGATATTCTTGATAAGTGCAGTACCATCAACAGAATCAAAATCTCAGTGTACCACTCACAGAAGTGCCCTTAAGAAGCAGAACAACAGCACTAATGAGTGGTGATCCTACTGGTAGGAAAGCCCATCCAAGTGGGGCTTGGGACCAGTGTTAACCTACAGTCCTTCCAATCCTTCTGAGATTAGCATTCATGCCAGAAATTTAGAGGACATTCTTGCACTTATATATGCTTTCTGCTTCTCTTCCAATATTCAGTGTTCTTTTTATTGTATCAGCTAAATTAAGAAATCAATTAGCAAATGTTATTAAACTTTTCCCAAAAATCATCAATAACACTGGGTGGTGAGATCATAAATAGTATTTATTTTCTTCTTTTCTTTCTTTTCCCCTTTTCTTTTCAACAAGTGTAAATGTACATTTTTTTGTTTTCTGAATTTTATTTTAAACCTAACCAAAAGAAGCAAATTGTTGAATTTGGACTTAACTTTTTACACTAATCACACAATGCGGCCAAAAGCAACATTCACTAAACTCAGTGATTATTGACATGGGCATGTAATAGAATGATCATGTGACTCTCTTTACATTTTCTTAAAGAAGTTACATATGTACTACATGTGACCAAGGTAACATGATCCTTGAAATATTAAAAACATTAACATTCTTATGCATTTTCACCAATGAATTTTTCTTCTGAAAAAAAAAAAAACAAACACCAGAATTTGACATACAAATGCCTTCTATGCATTATAAAAAAGAGTATTAACAATTCAAGAGACTGATGTAGGAAGATTCTGAACTCACCTCCCTCCTCAGACTCACTGGATCTACAGCTAAACATGGAACAATTTCTTCTTGGAAAAAAACTTAAAGCTTGGTTGAGGGACAACTACATGTTGGACAAAAGAAAAGAAAACCATACAAAAGCCTGTAGGGGAGATGGAGACAATCTCACCATAAATCTCACCCCTAGTGTAGCAACCATAACCAGAAGGGAACTCAAAACTCAGAGCTTCTCCTTGAGGAGCAAAGGGTTCAAACCTCACCTTGGACACCTCAACTTTTAAGACATGCACTTGAGAAGTGAGCCTCCAAACATCTAATTTTTAAAAACCGATGGGTCTTGTGTGCCAAGATCCACAAAATGATAGCAACCTGAGAAACACCTCTTGGAGGGCTCATGTGCTTGGACTCAACCACCCCAGAGTCCAGCTCAGAGGCAGCCAATTGAGGCTAGACTTAAAGTGAGTAAGCCCCACCAGCTTATGTTCAAACCTCAGCTAAAGGGACAGGGCTCTTATTCAACACACACAGCTAAGATCCTGCTGGAACCCTCTGGAAACAAAGACTGGAAGGTACCACCTTTGTCATGCTCCAGAGCATCACTATATCCTGGAAGAGAAACTTTCCCTGATGTCCTAATTTTTTACAGCTCCTGCCCAGGATATGATTCTAGATTACCTGGCTCTAGGGGCCAAGGGAGCTTCGTGTTCTGGGTCCTAAGAACTGTAATAATCGGTGTCACCCAGGAAGGAGCTCATGCCCCAGTCAGGTGCCCGGACTTTTGTGACTACTGCTAGAGAACACGTCTACGTTAACTGGCTCTGGTGGTAAGTGGGGGCTTCCCTGGTGGATTTGCAGGAATCCACCTGCAATGCAGGAGACCCTGGTTCAATTCCTGGGTTGGGAAGATCCCCTGGAGAAGGGATAGGTTACCCTCTCCAATATTCTTGGGCTTCCCTAGTGGTTCAGAAGGTAAAGAATCCACCTGCAATGCGGGGAAGACCTAGGTTCAATCCCTGGGTTGGGAAGATCCCTTGGAGGAGGGCATGACTACCCACTCCAGTATCCTTGCCTGGAGAATCCCCATGGACAGAGGAGCCTGGTGGGCTACAGTCCATGGGGTCACAAAGAGTCAGACACGACTGAGCGACTAAGCAAAGGTGGTCAGTGGGGCTTCTACTCATGGGTCCTACAGGACTGCAACCCAAGGAGAAAGAGTTCTTAAACAGCTACTATCACAAAGGCACAGCAAAAGGCAACAGACTCTGGAGTTGTACTCTTTCTGTGAAGGGAGACTATTAACTGATCATCATGACTGCTAAGGGACAAGCTTCTGATTAGGCATGCATCTTGGCATTGACTGCAATCCTTTCCAGAGACCTTGGAGGGCACTACCTTTGCTTTCATACTCTGCTGCCTCCAGTGCACAGATGGCATGGCTGTACACATGGCTTGTGCCCAGGGGCCTCCCTTTGATTACCTAGCTCTAGGTGACTGGAAGGAATTGCATTCTTGGATCCCACAGGACTATGGCAATCAGAGGGATAGTTCTTGGCAGGCTACTACCCTTAAGGCACTGTACAGAAAGTAGAATGAGGCACACTCCACAGGCTTTCTGTGAACGAGTCCCCTTTACTTGTCTTGGACCTTTGTCCTAAGGCTTCAGGAGCTTATGGGACAACACCAAACAAACTTTCACTTTATAGGGCTCCTAAAAGTGGAAGAGAGAAAGGAGTAGAAATCTTATTTGAAAAAATTATGGCTGAAAACTTCCCTAACTTGGGGAAGAAAACAAGCATCCAGATCCAGGAAGTCCTGAGAATTGCAAACAAGATGCTACCAGGGTTTCCCTGGTGGCTCAGTGGTAAAAAAAACCTGCCTGCCAATGCAGGAAACATGGGTTCAATCCCCGATCTGGGAAGATCCCACATGCCTCAAAGCAGCTAAGCCCATGGGCCACAACTATTCTATTTAGCCTGTGCTCTAGAGCCCAGGAGCCACAACTACTGAGCCCTGGTGCTGCAACTACTGAAGCCTGCATGCCCTAGAGCCTGTGCTCTGCAACAAGAAAACCCACTGTAATGAGAAACCTGCACACCACAACTAGAGAGTGGCCTCTGCTCGCCACAACCAGAGAAAAGCTCACGCAGCAACAAAGACCCAGCACAGCCAAAAATAAATGATAAATAAATAAAATTATATTTAAAAAGATGCTATCAAAGAGACCCACACCAAGACACATTATTACTAAAATATCAAAAGTTAAAGACAAGGAGATAATCTTAAAAGCTGTGAGAGAAAAACTAGTTCTGTACAAGGGGACTCTCATAAAGCTATCAGCTGATCTTTCAGCACAAACATTGTAAGCCAGAAAGCATGATACATTCAAAGTACCAGAAGAAGAAAACTTCCAATCAAGAATACTCTGCCCAACAAAATTTTCATTCAGAATCAAAGGAGAGATAAAGAGTTTTCAGACAAGCAAAACTGAAAGGAGTTCACCACCACTAAATTGGCCTTATGAGAAATTTTAAAGGGACTCCTTTAAGCTGAAAGAAAGGATGCTAATTATAGTTAGTAACAAGAACACAAATGAAAGGATAATTATCATTGGAAAAGTAAATATATAGTGACGTAGTGGATTAATTACTAATAAAGCTAATTTAAAGATTAAACGAAAAAACTATGATTACAATAATTAGCTAAAAAATGCACAAGAAAAAAATATATAAAATGTGACATTAAAACATACAACATGAGAGCAAATGTTGAGTTTCAGAATGGGATCAAACTTCAGATGTTATCAACTTAAAACAGACTGTTACAGATATAAGTTGTTAAATGTAAGTCTCATGGTAACCGCAAAGCAAAAACCTACAATAAATAAACAAAAGAGAAAGAGAAACAGATATACAAATACCACTAAAGAAAGTCATCAAACCACAAAGGCAGAGAGCAAAAGAAAGGAACAGAGAAAAACTACAAAAGCTGCTAGAAGACAAATAACACAATGGCAACAAGCACATACTTATCAATAATTACTTTATCTGTAAATGGACTAAATTATCCAACCAAAAGCCATAAAAAGGCTGAAGAAATAAAAAGCAACACACTCCTATATACGCTGCCTACAAGAGACACACTTGAGATATAAGGACACACTGAAAGTAAAGGGGTGGAAAAAGAAATTCCACGCAAATGAAAACCAAAAAAGAAAGATGGATTAGCTATACTTATATTAAAAACAAACAAAAAACAAACCTTTAAAACATACTTTTTAATAAGAGACAACAAAGGGCATTACATAAAGGGGTCAATTCAATGAGAGGATATAACATTTGTAAATATTTATGTACCCAAAATAGGAGCACCTAAATATGTCTCACAATTATTAACAGACCTAAATGGAGACATAAGCAGCAATACAATAATAATAGGAGACGTTCATATCCCACTTACATCAATGAAAAGATCATCCAGACAGAAAATCAGTAAGGAGATATCAGCCTTAAACAACATATTATACTATATGGACTTAACAGATATTTATAGAACATTCCATCCAAAAACAACAGAATATACATTCTTCTCAAGTATATACTGAACATCTTTAATAGACAGATAAATCATATGTTAGGCCAGAGACCAAGTCTTAATAAATTTAAGAATATTTAAATCGCATCAAGCATCTTTTCCAATCACAATGGCATGAAATGAGAAATTACATGATGAAAAATGGAAAATATACAACTATGTGGAGATTAAACAACATGCTACTGAATAACCAATGGGCCAAAGAAGAAATCAAAAGAGAAATCAAAAATACCTTAAGAAAAACAAAAATATAAACATTAACATGCTAAAATTTATGAAATACAGTAAAAACAGTTCTGTGAGGGAAGTTTACAGTGATAAATACCTACTTCAAGAAGCAAGAAAAGTCTCATACACACTCTAACTTCACCTTAATGAACTGGAAAAAGAAAAAACAAAGCTCAAAGTTAATAGAAGAGAGGAAATAAAGATTCAGTTCAGTTCAGTCACTCAGTTGTGTCCGACTCTTTGCAACCCCATAGACTGCAGCACGCCAGGCCCCCCTGTCCATCACCAACTCCAGGAGTTTACTCAAACTCATGTCCATTGAGTCGGTGATGCCATCCAACCATCTCGCCCTCTGTCGTCCTTTAGAGCAGAAATAAATGAAATAGAGACTAAAAAGACAACAAAGATCAGTGAAACTAAGAGCTAGTTTTTAGAAGGCAAATAAAATTGACAAAACCTTAGCTAGACTAAGAAAAAAAAGAGAAAGGACTCAAATAAGTCAGAAATGAAAGAGGAGATATTACAAGTGATACCACAGAAATACAAAGGATCATACAGACTACTATGAACAATCATATGCCAACAAATTAGACAAACCAGAAGAAATGGATACACTCCTACAAATGTATATGCTCAAAGACTAAATGACGATAAAATAGAAAGTCTGAACAGACCAATCACTAGTAAGCAGATTGAATCAGTAATCAAAAACTCTCAACAAACAAAAGTCCAGGACCAAATGGCTTCGCTGGTGAATTCTATGAAACATTCAAAGAAGAATCAATATCAATCTTCTTCAAACTCTTCCAAAAAATATAAGAGGGGGATCATTTCAAAACACAACTTATGAGGGCAGTATTACCCTGTACCAAAACCAGACAAGAGTACTACAAAAAAAAAATTTTTTTTTTTACAGACTAATATCCCTAATGAACACAGATGCAAAAATTCTCAACAAAATATTCAGCAATACATTAAAAGGATCACATACCATTATCAAGTGAAATTTATTTCAGAGATGCAGGAATGGTCCAACATCTGTAAATCAGTCAATGGGATACACTATATAACAAAACGGAGACAAAAATGCTATGATCATCTCAGTAGATGCATAAAAAATATTTGACAAAACTCAAATACACTCATTTATGATAAAAAATCTCAAATCTCTTAACAAAGCAGGTATGGATGAAACATACCTTAACATAGTTAATGGCACACATGACAAGCATACAGCTAACATCATACTCAATGCTGAAAATCTCAAAGCTTTTCCTCTAAGATCAGGTATAATACAAGGATGTTCACTTCACCACTTTTATTCAACACAGTATTGGAGGCTGCAGCCAGAATAGTTAGGCAAGAAAAAGAAATAAAAGGCATTCAAATTGGAAAGGAAGAAGCAATACTGTCACTGTTTGCAGATGACATGAAAATAGCTAGGAAACTGTAGACTCCATCACATACTAATAGAACTAATAAATGATTTCAGTAATACTACAGGATACAAAATCAATTAAAAAATCTATTGTGTTTAATAACAAGCTATCAAAAAGAGAAACTGAAGAAAATAATCCCATTTACAACTGCATAAAAATAGAAAAATACCTAGGAGTAAATTTAACCAACAAGGTGAAATACGTGTATACTGAAAACTACAAGACATTAGCAAAAGAAATTGAAAAGGACACAAATAAGTGGAAAGATGAAAGCCTGAAAGAATCACTATTGTTAAAATGGCAATACTATCCAAAGCAATCTACAAATTCAATGCAGTAGGTATCAAAATTCTAATGGCATTTCTCAACATAAATAAAACACACAAACAAAAAAATCCTAAAATTTGTATGGAACTGAACAGTCAAAGCAATCTTGAGAAAGAACAAAGCTGGAGGCACCATGCTCCCTAACTTCCAAGTATATTATAAGGCTATTATTACATGCAAACAGTAAAGTTTTATTGGCATAAAATCAGACTTAGATCCATAGAACAGAACAAAGAGCCCAGAAATAAACCCACATATATATGGTCAATTAATTTATGACAAACAAACCAAGAATATACAATGGGGAAAGAGTTTCTTCAATAAATGATGTTGGGTAAACTGGACAGTCACATGCAAGAGAATGAAGCTAGACCACTATCTTCAGTTCAGTTCAGTTCAGTTGCTCAGTCGTGTCCGACCACCACTATCTTACACCATTCACAAAGTTAACTCAAAATGGATTAAAGACTTGAACATAAGACCTGAAACCATAAAACTCCTTGAAGAAAACATAGGCAGTAAGCTCCTTGATATAGGTCTTGGTGATAAGATTTTGAGTCTGCACCAAAAGCAAAAATAAAAAAAGTAAAAGCAGCAAAAGGGAAAATACAAAGTGGGACTGCATCAAACTAAAAAGCTTCTGCACAGCAAAGGAAACCATCAACAACATGAAAAAGGCAACCTACTGAATGGGAGAAAATATTTGTGCATTAGTAACTGACAGAGGGTTGATACTCAAAACATAGAATGAACTTACACAATTCAAAATCAAAAAGACACAAATCATCCAATGAAAAAATGGGCAAAAGATCCAAATAGACATTTTTCGAAAGGAGACATACAGATAACTAACAGAGACATGAAAAGATGGTCAACATCACTAATCATCAGGGAAATGAAAATCAAAACCACAAAGAAAGAGCAACTCAAACCTTGGAGAACGGCTAGTATCAAAAAGATAACAAATAACAAGTGTTGGCAAGGATGCAGACAAAAGGGAAACCTTGTACACTGTTTGTAAACACTTAAGTTAGTGCAACCATTATGGAAAATAATACAAGAGATTCCTCAAAAAATTAAAAATAGAACTACCATACAATCTAGTAATTTCACTTCTGGGTATTTATCTGAAGAAAATAAAAAAAACACTAATTCAAAAAGATACATGCATCCTCATGTTCACTGTAGAATTATTTATAATACAAAGATGTGGAAACAACCTCAGTATTTACTGATGAATGAATGGATAAATTAACATGGGATATGTGTGTATATACAAAGAATATTATTCAGCCATAAAAAACAAAAAAGTTGCCACCTGCCACAGCACGGGTAGACCTTGAAGGCATTACACTAAATGAAGTAATTCAGACAAAGAAAGACAGATACTCAAATACTGTCTCATCTCCCTTACATGTAGAATCTACAAAAACAAACAAAAAATAAGCTCATAATAAACAAAACACATTGGTGGCTACAAGAGGCAAAGCTTAGATCAGAGGATGGAAGAAATGAGTGATCGGTGTTTTGTTTTAATAAATTGATTTAAAAAAATTTAAATGCTTTCTTCAACAAATACATAAGAAACATATTTATTAGGTTGGTGCAAAAGTAACTGCGGTTTTGCATTGTTGAACTTTGCCATTTGATATTGGAAGGCATTCTTAAATGTGATTTTTATACATCATTTTAATGCACATTTCTCACTTTATATTTCTTTGCTAATGACTTACTACTTGCTGTTTATTTTATATTTATTTTAGTCTATGGAAATGATGTTAGACAAAACACAAATTTGAACAATCTTCTTATTCGAGTTCCAAATGGGTTGTAAAGCCGTGGAGACAATTTGCAACATCAACAACACATTTGGTCCAGTAATTGCTAATGTACTTACAATGCAGTGGCGGTTCAAGAAGTTTTGCAAAGAAGATAAGAACTTTAAAAATGAGGAGCACAGTGACCAGCAATAAGAAGCTGACAATGACCAACTGAGAGGATCGTCGGAGCTGATCCTCTTACAACTAGATGAGAAACTGCCAAAGAACTCAATGTTGACCATTCTACAGTCATCTGGCATTTGAAGCATATTGGAAAGGTGAAAAAGTTTGATAAGTGGGCACCTCGTGAGCTGACCACAAATCAAAAAAAACGCAACAACTATGTACTATTTCTTGATCTGATTGTGACGTGCAACACAAGGTGGATTTCACACAACCAGAGACAACCAGCTGATTGACTGGACCACAAAGAAGTCCCAAAGCACTTTCCAAAGCCAGACACACCAAAAAAAAGGGTCATGGTCACTGTTTGTTGGTCTGCAGCCCATCTAATCCACTACAGCTTTCTGAATCCTGGCAAAACCATTCCATCTACAAGTATGCTCTGCAAATTGATGAGATGCACCAAAAGTGCCACATCTGCAGCCAACACTGGTCAACAGAAAGGCCCCAATTTTTCTCCACGACAATGCCCCACCGCACATCACATAACCAACACTTCAAAAGTTGAATGAATTGATGAGGCTTGTCTCATCTGCGATATTCAGCTGACCTCTTGCCAACTACCACTTTTTCAAGCATCTCAACAGCTTTTTTCAGGGAAAACGCTTTCACAACTAGCAGGAGGCAGAAAATGCTTTCCAAGAGTGCATGAAATCCCAAGGCACAGATTTTTATGCTACAGGAATAAACTTATTTCTTATTGGGAAAAATGTGCTGATTATAATGGTTCCCGTTTTGATTAATAAAGATGTGTTTGAGCCTAGTTATAATGATTTAAAATTCATGGTCTGAAACCACAACTACGTTTGCACCAACCTAATAAAAGGCAAAGTGAAAATATCAATAAGAGCAGCAAATTGTCTGCATTACCTCTTTGTGTTTCAAATCCAACTGACTCCTGAGAGCCTTAAGTTCCCGTTCACGGATGTCCAAGCAAGTTTCTAGAGCGTGTGTCTGTCCTTCCCATTCAGATTTTTTATGAGCTACCATTATGTCAATCTGTTTCATGAGCTCCTGCAGTTCTGCTTCACAGGATGTCAAAAATCCCCTATAAATTAAGAACAGACCCTTAAGAACACAGAACATATCTCCAAGTGGCTTTTCATCTTTCACATGTAAAAATAGAGCAAATGTAAACCTACCTAAGGTGGAACAATGTCAACAAATAATCATAAGTAAAAAACAGGATCTCTGAGCTTTTCCCTTTAAGGCACATAAGATGATCACCTATTCCACAGAACAGTCTTCCTCCAGCAGCCAACCTAAAGCCTACATCATATGGCCAAACACAGAATGATGTTGGAAGTCTGGTTTGGGAGTGAGACTTCCACAACCAACAACTATCTCACCTTTAACATTTTAGGTAAGCTTTCTGAAGAATCCAGGCAAGCATATGTCATATTCTCTGCTAGCCAAGCAAATAAAAAGCTTTGGAAACAAGTAGGAAAATGACAATACAACTTTAAGAACTGTCTTAAGAAATTCATCCTTGAGCCAAATTTATTTCAACTACTTCTTTCTGACTTATTATTAGCAACTTACTACAGTCTATCTTCCTGTAAACTTACTGATGTCCTTCGATATTTCAGGAGATGTCAGATATTACAAAGGTAAAAACACAAGTGAACACAAATGTATTGGATTCAAAGAGGTTTCCAGGAATGGCCACAGAGAGATAACTACTAAGGCTTAAATACTTTAAAAAAAAAAAATCATTTGCTCTTAGTGTCACAAAATTCTTTTGTTTTTTAAAAGTCGAAAATTTAAAGTGGGCTGACAGAAAGTATCCAGCTTCATACTGCTGAGATGAGGGAAACACCCCAAGGAGAGATGCTGTCCACAAACATGACATGGATCAGCCTAGATTTTGTTCACATTTCTGCTTCTGTACCCAAAGCACAAAATGGTCAGAGGCGTAACTCAGACATGCTTTTTAAACTCAGTGAGAGACTTAGGGTCAAAAGCAAACTTACCCATCATGCCCCCGATTTTGTATTCCTTCCAACAAAGCCTCCATCGCCAAATCTCCTTTGTTTTGGCAACTGGGAAAGCAAAAAAGTCAGTCAGGAGAAAACTCATTTTTTACATCATAACATTCCAACTTACAAACTTAAGAATGTGAATGAAAGCATACAAATAACAATGGGAAAAGGCAGCACTCCATAGGATAACTGTAGAAGAGTCAAGGAATATCTCTTTAAGGAATAGTAGAACCAAACACACTTCAAAATAACTTAAAATGAGCTGCACTGCCATTGACACTTCCCTGCATGACTAAAATCAAATACCTTATTGTGGCCTCCCTACTTTCTCACATAAGAGTAGGTCTGGGTGGAAGTGGGGTGCTAGCAGCAGAGGGACACAGACACTAACAAAACAAGAGGTCAGAGGGAAAGTGAGCTTTTTTAAAGAGATAAGGTTAAAAGATTAAATATTATGCGCTTGAAGTTATTGGTCCATCATGGGAGCTCCTATTCAACTCTAGATGACAGGCCCATGAAGCTCCTAGAACAGCTTCCATCCCCTAAGAGGCGACTACTGACCTCCTTCCTCTGCACTTCGTTGTTCTTAGTCCTTAACAGGTCATTTCACTGGACATCACACTGGAAATGTCTTTTTTTCACATCCTTTTCCCTTACTATTCAACCCTCAAGGGTAGAAAACCAGTTTTATTTATACCTGCAGCTCCAGGGCTTAGTGTGGCATTTCAACCCGATCTGTGCTGAATGCTTTTGGCTGGCTTATCTCAATTCCCCGCCCTCTTTTACCTAGCTCCCTATACAAACTGGTCTATAGCTGGAGAACTGCAGAGAAGAATCTAGCAGAGAAAGAAGGAAAGGGAGACAGAACAGACTATTACAGAAAGAGAACTACACACCATAAAGAAAGGCAGATGAGACGAGAAGTTCAGTTCAGTCGCTCAGTCGTGTCCGACTCTGTGCGACCCCATGAATCGCAGCACGCCAGGCCTTCCTGTCCATCACCAGCTCCTGGAGTCTACCCAACCCATGCCCATCGAGTCAGTGATGCCATCCAACCATCGCATCCTCTGTCGTCCCCTTCTCCTCCTGCCCCCAATCCTTCCCAGCATCAGGGTCTTTTCCAATGAGTCAGCTCTTCGCATCAGGTGGCCAAAGTATTAGAGTTTCAGCTTCAACATCAGTCCTTCCAATGAACACGCAGGACTGATCTCCTTTAGGATGGACTGGTTGGATCTTCTTGCAGTCCAAGGGACTCTCAAGAGTCTTCTCCAACACCACAGTTTAAAAGCATCAGTTCTTCGGCACTCAGCTTTCTTCACCATCCAACTCTCACATCCATACATGACCACTGGAAAAACCATAGCCTTGACTAGACGGACCTTTGTTGACAAAGTAATGTCTCTGCTTTTTAATATGCTATCTAGGTTGGTCATAACTTTCCTTTCAAGGAGTAAGCGTCTTTTAATTTCATGGCTGCAAGCACCATCTGCAGTGATTTCGGAGCCCAGAAAAATAGTCTGACACTGTTTCCACTGTTTCCCCATCTATTTGCCATGAAGGGATGGGACCAGATGCCATGATCTTAGTTTTCTGAATGTTGAGCTTTAAGCCAACTTTTTCACTCTCTTCTTTCACTTTCATCAAGAGGCTCTTTAGTTCTTCACTTTCTGCCATAAGGGTGGTGTCATTTGCATATCTGAGGTTATTGATATTTCTCCCGGCAATCTTGATTCCAGCTTGTGCTTCCTCCAGCCCAGCGTTTCTCATTATGTACTCTGCATATAAGTTAAAATAAGCAGGGTGACAATATACAGCCTTGACGCACTCCTTTTCCTATTTGGAACCAGTCTGTTGTCCCATGTCCAGTTCTAACTGTTGCTTCCTGACCGCCCTTAAATTTGGATATGCCAATGAATAGTAACTGCTGTAGGTTTCTCACTTATCACAAATCTTCAGAACGTTCATCAGTGTCAAACCACTACTCATTCCTGAAGAACTGCTTTTTTCCTTCAACATTCAGAGGCTCAACTCTAAATCATCTTCAAATTATATTGCTCTAAGAGAACTCCTCTACTCAATAAAGAAATCAGTGTTATACTAACCACTAGATATACAATATTGAAATTGAAATAGCCCCTTTCAAGGAATTAATAATCCAGTATGGGAAAGAAAAAAAATTAACTAAAATGTTCCCCCAAAGTGATAAATACAGTGGTAGAGGCATGCATAGGGTGTCCTGGAGACACAAGAAAATAAGAAGACTGGAAAATACAACCACTGCACATTATCTGCACCTATTTCTAAAGTTACTATCAGGAGTATTAAATAACTATTCATGCATAAATATGGCAGAGAGGATTTCTTTCTGGTTGGTTTATCATTTGTATTATGCCAACATTAGACAAAACAAAAAGTTAAAGGTTTTCATGTTCTAGTCCATTGTCTTTCAAACAATGATACAGTCAATTACAACAAGACAAAGATTCTGCTTTGCTCCACTGCAGGGAACTGAATGGCAGTACACAGTTCAGACAGTACTATGTAGATGAAGATCCAGATACAGTCTTACTCTGCAACTAACTAGCTTTGTGTCCTTCGACTTCAGTTTCTTTCTTTATAAAGGGGCATGACCTTTATAAAGGTCTCCAAAATTTCTTCCAGTTTTAAAGGGATTCTAATGGTCAAACACATACATATTGTAAGTACCATACTCTTGACAACTCTACATGGATATTTAGATTTAGTAACATAATACACAACATATTTTCTGGATGACATTATTTAGTAATTAGCAATATTTATTTTGTTGTTGTTCAGTTGCTAAGTCGTATCTGACACCATGGACTATAGCACGCCAAGCTCCTCTGTCCTCCACTAGATTCAGGAGTTACTCAAATTCATGTCCAGTGAGAAACTAAAAGTCACTGAATGCTCAACTGTTCTGCCTTGTCTATAATGTCTAATTCAATCTTCATAACAATCATAAAAGATACATACTATCATTTTGAGGAAACCAAGGTTTGAAAGGTTAACTTGACTATGGTAAACTACAAACCACAGTCCCAGGACTCAAACCCCAGGCAGTGTGACTCCTAAGCTCCAGCCAATATGTGATCTTTATATATTTTACAGTATTCCAGATCTTAAAAATACATCAGCATATCTTCTTTTGATTTAATATCTTCCTGATATAAACAAAATGAAACCAAATTGAAAAGTGTGGACACAGGAAGAAATACAAACTGAACTATGACATCACCACCATGGACACCAGAGGGCAGTAGCACAATAGTGAAAATAGCCCATTTCAGAAATTAAAATCATGGTCTAAGTCTAAGACAATGAGATCTGTTTTAAACAAAAGGTGGGGGTGATGTAGGGAAGATAAGCAACATTTGCTATAGAAAATAATCTAATATATAATGTTTTTTAAAAAATACTTTCACCATCTTCTTGAGCAGCTAACAAACACCATCCCTCCTCTTTCCTGCTGCTGCTCCTGCTGCTAAGTCGCTTCAGTCGTGTCTGACTCTGTGCGACCCCATGGATGGCAGCTCACCAGGCTCCGTCGTCCCTAGGATTGTCCAGGCAAGAGTACTGGAGTGGGGTGCCATTGCCTTCTCCGCCTCTTTCCTGAGGATCAGGTAAATAGCAAGAACTCAGATTTTCTATGGACTTTTCTGAGTTTCTCGCAGCTATATCACAGACTCCTTTCCTAAAGGATCTGACCCTCATTCAGCTGTATACAGTACATTACTTTACTTTCCTTTTTGGCCTGTTTCATGCAATAATTATGTAAAGTTTATTCTTTGTCCAAAATAAATAAAATTTTAAGTATTATGTTGGTGCAAAAGTAATTATGGTTTTGCATTGTCGAACTTTGCCGTTTGATGTTGGAATACATTTTTTATATAAATGTGGTTACGGTATACATCATTTTAATGCAAATTTCTAACTTTATATTTTTTTGCTAATGACTTATTACTTGCTATTTATTTTATATTTATTTTAGACTAGGGAAATGATGTTAGTCAAAAAGTAAATTTGAACAATTTCCTTGAGTTCAAAGTGGGTCATAAAGTAGCAGAGACAACTCACAACATCAACAATGCATTTGGCCCAGGAACTGCTAATGAATGTACTGTTCAATTCCCACTTTTTTGCAAAGCAGATGAGAGGCCTGAAAATGAGAAGCGTAGTGGCCAGCCATCAGAAGTTGACAACAATCAAGTGAAAGGATCACTGAAGCTGATCCTCTTACAACTACAGAAGAAGTTGCTGAAGAACTCAACATCGACCATTCTATAGTCATTTGGCATTTGAAGCAAATTGGAAAGGTGAAAAAGCTCGGTAAGTGGGGGCCTCATAAGCTGATTGCAACTCAAAAAAAAAAAAAATCGTCATTCTGAAGTGTCATCTTCCCTTATTGTACGCAACAACAATGAACCATTTCTCTATCAGACTGTGACATGCGATGAAAACTGGATGTTATAGGACAACTGGCGATCACCACCTCAGGGGTTGGACTGAAATGCAGCTCCAAAGCACTTCCCAAAGCCAAACTTGCACCAGAAACAGGTCATGATCACTGTTTGGTGGTCTGCTGCCTGTCTGATCCACTACAGCTTTCTTAATCCCAGTGAAACCATAAAGTATGCTAAGCAAACTGATGAGATGCATCAAAAACTGCAATGCCTGCAGCTGGCACTAGTCGGCAGAAAGGGCCCAATTCTTCTCCACGACAACTCCTGACCACATGTCGCCCAACCAACACTTCAAAAGTTGAATTAACTGGGCTACAAAGTTTTGCCTCATCCACCATATTCACCTGACTCACCGACTACCACATCTTCAAGCATCTTGACAACTTTTTGCAGGGAAAATGCTTCCACAATCAGCACAGTGGCAGAAAATGCTTTCCATGAGTTCATGGAATCCCAAGGCACGGATTTTTATGCTACAGGGATAAACAAACTTACTTGTTGTTGGCAAAAAAATGTTGACTGTAATGGTTCCTATTTTGATTGGGCTTCCCAGGTGGCGCTAGTGGTAAAGAAACTGCAGGCCAATGGAGGAGACAGAAGAGACATGGGTTCAATCCTAGGGTGGGGAAGATCCTCTGGAGAAGGGAATGGCAATCCACTCCAGTGGACTGGAGAATCCTGAGGACAGAGGAGCGTGGCAGGCTACAGTCCATGGGGTCGCAGAGAGTCAAACATGACTGAGCAACTTAACACGCTATTTTGATTAATAAAGATGCACTTGAGCCTAGTTATAATGATTTAAAATTCACAGTCTGAAACTGTAATTATGTTTGCACCAACCTAATAATTAGTTTGATAATCTGTCACTCCTTGCCATTAACATAAAATGTTAAAGTAGTTAAATGGAAACTTTGTAGCTCTATAACTGGTACAGGACAAGCTTAGTCATTTCAGCATTTAGACCAAGACATCAACAAACAAAAGTTATAATTAAAAATCTCCGTTGGAATGAAGACTGTTTTAAATCAGAGAAATCTAGAATAAGGTGGTTAAAGGAAATAAAGGCTTTTTCATCAAGTCTGGAAAGCTGGGAAAACATACTTTAAATCTTAGAGAAAAAGAATCCAAAGAGGGTATCTAATAATGGGCAAATCTTTGAAATTTATTAACATATTGGAATTTAAGAGCTAGAAAGGACCAGAAGGCCTCCAATTTAGCTTCTTCACTTTATAGATCAGGAAAATATCCAGAGGTATGTGCCTGAGATTAAATTATTCACAAAATGGGACACAGAAAATAAATCTAGTTGGAATTATGAATTAATCCTAAGAGAAAGAATATGTCTATTTATCAAGTCTCATTTTAAAGGAGGATTACAACACTTTGTCCCTTAACTGCCTTAGTGTTACTGTGATTATAAAGATCTATGGCTGTGTCAGATATACTATGACTAAAAAACTGTACCTGCTCCAATAAATAATCAGTATCATTTACAAATGCCCGAAGGGTTCCTACTTAAACTTAAGGGAAAAAATTATCAGATAAAGGATCAAAGAAACCTTCCAAAATAAAAGTGAAATTTTAAAACACGGTCTAAATTATGACTCCAAATTCAGAAAGAATAAGGGCAAAGACTAAGAAGTCTTTAGTAGATGAAAATACAATTTTACATGGTAAAAATGCTGTAAGAAAAGCTGAACGATAAATGACAGCAATACTTAAAAGTTTTATCACAAAGGGTTAATTATCCAAACACATAAAGAGCTTCTAAAAACTGAAGGGAAAAAAGAAATCTATAGAAAAATAGCAGAAGATATGAACAAAGAGTTCACAGAAAAAGAAATCCAAATGACCTTAAACATATGAAAAGATGCTCAACCCTGTTCACAGTAAGAGAAATATAAGCTACATGTTATGCATACTTGTCAAAATACATTAAGCATGTAAAATTATATATAGATATATAATATATAGAGCATTTGTTCTTACATAAGGATAAGCCCCAAACTGGTAAATATGATACCTATAAGAAAGGGAAATAGTCAGGGAGGAGAAAACAGGAAGCTAAACTTGTCAGGATGGACCTTAACGGGTACTTGTTTTATAGGCACCATGCCAAAGAATGCTCAAACTACCGCACAATTGCACTCATCTCACATGCTAGCAAAGTAATGCTCAAAATTCTCCAAGCTAGGCTTCAGCAATACGTGAACCGTGAACTTCCAGATGTTCAAGCTGGTTTTAGAAAAGGCAGAGGAACCAGAGATCAAATTGCCAACATCCAATGGATCACTGAAAAAGCAAGAGAGTTCCAGAAAAACATCTATTTCTGCTTTATTGACTATGCCAAAGCCTTTGACTGGGTGGATCACAATAAACTGTGGAAAATTTTGAAAGAGATGGGAATACCAGACCACCTGACCTGCCTCTTGAGAAACCTGTATGCAGGTCAGGAAGCAACAGTTAGAACTGGACATGGAACAACAGACTGGTTCCAAATAGGAAAAGGAGTATGTCAAGAGTGTATATTGTCACCCTGCTTATTTAACTTATATGCAGAGTACATCATGAGAAACACTGGGCTGGAGGAAGCACAAGCTGGAATCAAGATTGCCGGGAGAAATATCAATAACCTCAGATATGCAGATGACACCACCCTTATGGCAGAAAGTAAAGAACTACAGAGCCTCTTGATGAAAGTGAAAGAAGAGAGTGAAAAAGTTGGCTTAAAGCTCAACATTCAGAAAACTAAGATCATGGCATCCGGTCCCATCACTTCATGGCAAATAGAAGGGGAAACAGTGGAAACAGTGGCTGACTTTATTTTTCTAGGCTCCAAAATCACTGGCAGATGGTGCTTGCAGCCATGAAATTAAAAGACGCTTACTCCTTGAAAGGAAAGTTATGACCAACCTAGATAGCATATTAAAAAGCAGAGACACTATTTTGCCAACAAAGGTCCGTCTAGTCAAGGATATGGTTTTTCCAGTGGTCATGTATGGATGCAAGAGTTGGACTATAAAGAAAGCTGAGTGCAGAAGACTTGATGCTTTTGAACTGTGGTGTTGGAGAAGACTCTTGAGAGTCTCTTGGACTGCAAGGAGATCCAACCAGTCCATCCTAAAGGAGATCAGTCCTGGGTGTTCATTGGAAGGACAGATGTTGAAGCTGAAACTCCAATACTTTGGCCACCTGATGCGAAGAGCTGACTCACTGGAAAAGACCCTCATGCTGGGAAAGATTGAGGGCAGGAGAAGAAGGGGACGACAGAGGATGAGATGGTTGGATGGCATTACCGACTCAATGGACATGGGTTTGGGTGTACTCCGGGAGTTGGTGATGGACAGGGAGGCCTGGCGTGCTGCGGTTCATGGGGTCGCAAAGAGTCGGACATGACTGAGCAACTGAACTGATGCCAATGTTTTACTTATAATGAAACAAATCCAAATGAAGTTAAAAAAAAGCAGTATTGAGAATTACTGGAAACAAAATGAAATAAACAATTAACTAGATACCAAGTTGGCATCCTTACCATGTAACAAATTGCTTCATATGCTTTGAAAACACAACAAATTTATTGTACATATTTCAAGTGGGGTAGGTACTAAGGACAAAAAAGTACTACAAAGAAATCCTGAACACCATTCAGGAAACAGTTAACAGTAAATTTGGTATCCTTGATTTCAAAAATTACATACAGGAAAAAAGTAACTATGTTAATAAGCAAAAGAGAAAAAGATATAAAAAATATAAAACCAAGTGTTTTTAAAAAGCTATGAAATTAAATTGGCAATATCAATGTGAATTCTGTATGTTTCTTGTTTTAAAAATGTACCTATTTCCTAACTTTGGCTACTGTAAATCCTAAAACCAATGACCAACCTAGTAGCAAGAGTACCTCTAGCACCCAGACTTGTCTCTCAAATCACCTCAAGGAACCAGGGCTTCTTGGTGGCCAGAAATATATAAGTGAGCCAGGAACTTGTTTTAGAATAAAATAAGGAGACTCTCAAAGACAACCACTGGTCATATCAAAGTGGACAGGAGCCAACTTAAACAGGCTGCCACTTGCCAACAACTTGAGTATGAAAAAAAAAAAAAAAAAGACTGCAATAGGTTAGAACAGTTTAAATATATTCAAATCTATAAGTTCATGATGATTAAAAAAAAAGAAAATCCTCATTGTTACCTTTGAAGGTTGCTAGGCCACCAACTCATTACTGTGCTCTGAAAATAGAGGGAAAGAATTAAGCATTTTTCTTGCTTTTCCTGTACAAACTGTATTTCAAATAGCTGGTGGGGTAATCAAACAGCTGGTGAGTTAAAAAGTTCTTCATAAAAAGTTTCCAGCTAATAAATACTGAGGAATGATGGAATCAGAAAATCACTGTATTGCAGGCCCTAATGCAATAATGGATATAAGCAATTTAAATCCATGAAAGTATCTCACCATTAAGTGAATGGTTCATGGATAATTTCATGATGAATGGATTGGGCTGACAATACCTGAACCCACGCTGCTCAATCTTAACATTAAGAAAGAGAAACTCAGAAATAACGTGCCTCACTGAAGTATTTTGCACCAACAATGAAATCTTCCTCTGCCTCCTTCCCCAAAAAAGTTAAGGTTGAATCTGATCAAGCTTCTAGATCAGTGCTGTTCAACAGAATTTTATGCAATTACGAAGACACTTTATATATGCAGCATTCGAAGAGTAGCTATTTGGCATGTGTGACTATTAGACACTTGAAATGTGGCCAATGCAACTAGAAAACTGAAGTTTTTAGTTTTACTTAATTTTAATTCATTTAAACAGCCACAGGTGGCTGACACCTACCATATGGACCGTGCAAGTCTAGATCTCACTACCAATTTATTCCCTTTAAAGTGGACAAGTTAAAAGATGGCATCTGGATGCAATCAACTAAATCTAGAACATTAAGGGGAAAAAGGGAGGCAACAAAATTGTAACGTTAAAAAAGATTGAGGAACTTCCCTGGCGGTCCAGTGGTTAAGACTCTGCCTTCTAGTGCAGGGGGTTGTTGGTCCCATCCCTGGTCGGGGAGCTAAACTCCCACATGCCAAGCGGCCAAAAAACCAAAACATAAAACAGAAGTAATATTGTACATCAAAACAAAGCAAAAAATTCTTCAAAAAAACAGAAAATACTGAAAAAGTATATCAACTCAATGCAACACACAAATCTCTATGGAATTTTAATCCAAACAAGCTGATTTTAAAAACACATGTATGGGACAGGTGGGAAAATCTGAATCCAGACTGAATACTGACAATGTTGTTCAGTCACTAAGTCATGTCCAACTCTTTCCAACCCCATGGACTACAACACGCTAGGCTTCCCTGTCCTTCACTATCTCCTGGAGTTTGCTCAAACTTAAATCCAATGAGTCAGTGATGCCATCCAACCATATGCCATCCAACCATCTCATCCTCTTCCATTGCCCACTTCTCTTCCTGCCCTCAATCTTTCCCAGCATCAGGGTATATAGGATTTTTACTAATTTTCATAGATGTGATGACAAAACTGTGGTTTTGTAAAGCTAAAAACACAATCTGAGTTCCTGAAGAAAAAAAATTAAAGTAACACAGAAACCAAAAATTCAATTCCTGAAACCCAGGTCAGTGTCGGTTTTAGCTGAATTTTAAATCAAGCTGACATACATTTAAAAGTAGGAAGCTCTAATAAAGCTGACTACTGATGCTGTTACCATCCAATATCACTGCTATGTTAACTGAGAACCGGAAGGGCCAAGCAAAGTTGTTCTACCTTTTAACGGGAGACAAGTGGCATCAATACAATTAATACATACAACAACTACAATAATTGTTAAAACCTGAATCTACATCCATTTTAAAGAGTAGTGTAACTGAATGTTTATAAATATCTAGCCCATTTTAATTTCAGTCGTTCTTACTATACTGATCACTGATGATATAGTCAAAGGCAAGAAGCTCAAGATAAAAACCTAATGATACTACATTTCAAATAAGAAAATACATACCCTTTATTATATCATTAAGCTACAGCTCTTTCACTTTTCACTTTCATGCATTGGAGAAGGAAATGACAACCCACTCCAGTGTTCTTGCCTGGAGAATCCCAGGGACAGGGGAGCCGGGTGGGCTGCCGTCTATGGGGTCGCACAGAGTCGGACACGACTGAAGCGACTTAGCAGCAGCAGCAGCATTGACCAGAGTAGTTTTCCTTAAGCCTTACAAACGGTTCCTTAAACCAGTCTTAACATTTTTTTTCTTCCTTTAATAAAACAGTACTGTAGGATTTGTGCCCTGTAGTTATACATTCCCCACATGCTTGCATTTAACTATTTTCTAGATACGAAGGGGAAACCATAAGGATCATTAACTACACGTTACCTTCAAGTATTTCTATATTGATCATGCTGCTGCTGCTGCTAAGTCGCTTCAGTCGTGTCCGACTCTGTGCGACCCCATAGATGGCAGCCCACCAGGCTTCCCTGTCCCTGGGATTCTCCAGGCAAGAACACTGGAGTGGGTTGCCATGTCCTTCTCCAATGCATGAAAGTGAGAGTGAAGTCGTGTCCTACACTTAGCGACCCCATGGACTGCAGCCTACCAGGCTCCTCTGTCCATGGGATTTACCAGGTAAGAGTACTGGAGTGGGTTGCCATTGCCTTCTCCAACTCTGCGCAATACGTGTGCTTTAACTAGTCGCTGTAAATGAACACGAGTCGGTGACAGCAAGCTCACTTTTACTCTCTGATGTTGTAAGAGACTTAAAAACTGCATTATGAGCCTAGGTTTACTGCCTTCAAATATGTTCATGACTATAGTGTTCTATGGACCCATCCCTTTTGTTCTCTCACTTTATTATTTATTTTGCATCCCTGATTTTTTTTTAATAAATTTATTTATTTTAGTTGGGGGCTAATTACTTTACAATATTGTAGTGGTTTTTGCCATACATTGACATGAATCAGCCATGAGTTTACATGTGTTCCCCATCCTGAACCCCCCTCCACCTCCCTCCCCATCCCATCCCTCTGGGTCATCCCATTGCCCCAGCCCTGAGCATGTCTCATGCATTGAACCTGGAACGGTGTTCTGTTTCACATATGATAATATACATGTTTCAATGCTATTCTCCCAGAACGTCCCACCCTCACCTTATTTCTGATTTCTATGGAGCATCCCTGATTTCTATGAAGTAGGTTCAGGGCTCCCCAAATTCAGTCCTTCATGATTTCTGCCACATTACCGTACCTCTGGAATTAACATTAAGGTTTTTAAGTCAATTATTTTTTAAAACTTGCGGAATTTCCCACCCATAAATGAACCGCTATCACCTGCCGTCAGTGACCTAAGTCGCAACAAGGCTAGGAAGCTAACCAGATGAGGCAGCCCAGGCGGGACGGCTGGGCCGGGGGTACCGCCCCAGAAGTGGCAGACTGGCTCGCTGCTAACTCCGCTGGGAGAAGAGGAGCAGCTCGCCCACTCCGCCGGCCGGCCTCCGGGGAAAGGCTGACCACCTGGCTGGCCGGGACTGCGCGCCGTGGGAGGCCATATCTGGCTTCGCGGGTCTGCGAAGCGTTCGCGGCGAGGAGGTGGGGCGGGGCGCCGGGGCGGAGCCGGGCCGGCGGAGGCGAGCCTGGAGGCCAGCGGGCGGCTGAGGAAGTCGGCCCCCGGCCATTCTGCAGCTCAGTCCGCGGCCCCACTGCAGCCAGGGCTGCCTCCGGTCCCGGACACGGGCACCCGTCGCCTGTTGGACTTTCACACATGCGGTTACAGGCCTGCCACGAGCGCGCCCCCGAGTCTTCCCGCCGTTACCTCTGGACGGGGGCGCGCACGCGCGTCACCGCCAACCTGACGTCCAGTCACGGTCGTCGGAACGTTCGTTCCGCCTACTGCTCCCTCACTTTTGATTGAAGCAACGTCCTCCTCGACTCCCCCTCCGCCCCGCCAAATGGGCTCACCAACATCCGGGGATCGGAGAGTAGGGCGTATCGGTCACGTGACTTCTGGGGGCGTGGTCCGGCGGCGGCCGCGCTGGGCCAGCGCTGGTAAAGGTTTCCCGCGCCCTGGCTTAGGCAGTGTAGGAGAGGAGCGCGTTCGGGTTTTTGCCGAGCCTATCGGCCGAGGCAGTGTAGAAGAGGGGCGCGTTCGGGTTTTTGCCGAGTCTTTCGGCCGAGGTCGTTGTCCTCACCTCATCCTCATAACTGCCTCCCTTACCGCACGTCGGGAGGGTAGAAAGGGACTTACGCGGCGGCCCTGAGCTTTCCTCACTTCCGCATTTGGTATAGCCTGCCTCGGGCCGGAAGCCCAGGCAGTGGGTCGGGATCCCACGCCTGTACGGACGGTGGTGGCCCGAGAGGGTCATTTTTAGCGAGGGAAAAGGCATTCCAGGTTTGCTCTTTCAACTACAAGTTTACGGAGCTCTAAAACAGAGGTGAATAAAACTCGCCCTGTCCCGGAGAAACGCACGCACCGCTTGTCTGGGAAGACCCTGTAACGGGCAATGGAACAAGCTCCTGATGGGGACCATTCACTGCGCCCAGGGAAATATGGGACCTGCGGAGGGGCGGGTACCGCGTTCTTCTTGGGGCTTAGAGAAAGCTTCCTGCAGGAGGCGACCTGGAAGCTAAGTTGTTTAGAGTGACTGGGGGTTAGCTGAGGCAAAAAGGAAGAAGACAGAACATTCCAAGCTTTGGGACAGTCACGTGTGTAAGAAAAATTTTGTTCAGGAAAGTGGTAACGGTTCATTATGGGGACTGGCAAGTGCCTGGGACGGTGGCTATGGCCTGGTCATTGCCCGCCTTGTGCTTTCCACGCTTCCAGCCCCTGAAGAGTGAAGGCACCTGAGCGCCTAACTCTGGAAATGAGATGTTGGCCCCGATGAGCTGACACCCAGCTTTGAGTTTGGAAGGAAAAGTAGGTGTTCGTGATGGGGCAAAGAGACCTTTAGGTGCAAAGGCTGGAAAGTATGACAGGTTAGATGTATTCTAAGGAAGAACAGGTGAAAAACGATTTGAAGCCAAATTGGAGGAAAACATGCTGCGTCATTAATAAGAAATTTATGCACAGCAATTGGAAACAATAATGCTTGAACGGTCAGTTACAAAGCCAACTTAACTTGCCTAGTGAATCATAAAAACAAGGAACCATTCAAGGGCAGAATGCATGCTGACGCTGAGTGATCCGAGAAAACTTTACCAAAATATGGTATCTATGTGTGACTAGGAAGATCAGCTGGGAGGTACTATGATGTTATAAAGAAACTGTAATCTAATCCAGGTGAGATGAGTCTTTCCCTGGATGATCCTATGTCAAAACATCCACACTAGAAAGCCTAGAGAATCCTAGTGCTGGATTACATCATCTTTTCATTCTTCATGTTTCTCTCTTTGGTTTACAGGTCCCATCCGACAAGATCAAAGCTGCAAGAGAATGGACAGTGAGGTACAGAGAGATGGAAGGATCTTGGATTTGATTGACGATGCTTGGCGAGAAGACAAGCTGCCTTATGAGGATGTTGCAATACCACTGGTAGGCTGTAATGTGTGCTGAGGGTGATGGGTTAAAGGTCTGATCTGGTAGACCCTAGTAGCTGTAGGTTATCAATGGACAAATAAACTAATTAAAGTCAAAGAAATCAAAACTATGGAGTCCTCTGACTATAGAAACCTCTGGAGAGCGTTTAGCTCAACTTTGTATTTGAAGAGAAGTGTAGTTCAGATTGCTGAGGTGACCAGCTCAATTAGAGGTCATATGAGAACTAGAACTGAGTCGTCTGAGCCATGTTCTGTCCGCCGCACCAAAGGTAGTAAAGAATTTAATGCACACCATCAGGAGGAACAAGAAGCAGTGCTATATGCACTTAATTTCTCTACCTGTGGCCTGTCATTTTTAGAAACTCACAGTTTCGGAACACATACCTATTCTAGGTTCCCTGGAAAATATTCAGAAGAGACCTGGCTTTTCTTCTTTTACATTTAGATCATCAGGCTCTTTTCTTTCCTAATCTCTGGAAAATTCTCTTGCCAGGAGTTTGTTAAGCCTCACGTCATAAGATCTAAACGTTTTGCTTGAATAAATGCTTACTAAAAATTCAGTTTATGTCATAGAGGCCTAACAAGAAGAACAAGGACTGTTTTTACCAAGAGATGTTGATTAAATAGAGCTTGCAAGCAGGTGATCTGCTGCTTCCATATATGTTTTTATTTAAGAATAAGAGGTAATGTGTTCAAGGAGTAATACACATAACAGATAATAAGTGACAGCTTACTTCAAGTTTAGAAAAATAATCAAAAGAGCGTACTAAGAATTATAGCTCCACTTTCATTGAATACCTGTTTTGTGCCATGGACTGAGGTTGAAACCTGACGTATTTTATCTATATCCTTAAAAGAACCTTCGGGGGTGATGATGTTGTCCCCACTGTACAGGAGGAAAATAGCATCAAAGAGGGGATGTTGCCCAAAGGTTGGTAGCTGATAAGCTGGACTTCACACTGAGGTCTGTGAGGCTCCAGATCCTGTCCTGTGGACTTTTGTTGTTTCTTTCATTCCACAAGCAATTCTTTGAACCCTATTGTGTGCCTTAAGATTAGGTAAACATAAGGACGTTTTCTGCCCCTCTGAGTCTAGAAAGGCAACATATATCAAAAAATAATTGTAATAGTAAGTGTTCTGAGTGGAGGTCATGAGCAGCTATGTAGTCTAAGAAGTGACTACTTGCCTGGTGGGCATTAGAAAGGGCTTCAGGAGGAAAATCACATTTAAGCTGGTTGTAGGGGAGGAACAGAGGGTTAGTGAGGGTGGACAAGCAGTGGGAACAGATGTGCAAAAGTTTTGAATGGCTTTGGGAGATGGTAAGGTATTCAGTGTGGATGGAGAATATATCTGTCGTAAGTAAGAAGAAAAGTTGGTCTTGGAACTTGTTTTGAGAGGAGCATTTGATACCAAGTTTACCCCTCATCCTGAGGAGTGAGGATCCTCAAAAAGTAGAGATCTGCCATGTTCAAAAATACTAGAAACTCGGTTCAGCAGCATTATTAGAGAATGTCTGCCAAGGAGAAAGGAGCCAGTGACAGAGCAGAGAGGCCAGTTAGGAAGCTAATGCAGTGTCTAGACAAAGGAGGAGGGCCTAAACAAAGGCAAGAAAGTGCAGAGGGATTGCTGAATGCTGAACGTGCTAACAGCAGGATTTGGGGACCATTTGTGTGGATGGGGTTGAGGGAGAGGGAAATTTCTATGCTGACTTCCAAGTTGTAGCCTGGCCCTGTTGCTAATCCATGTGTTTTCCCCGGGGCAATGTATGTGTCAGTTAGCTTTTGCTGCTGCCTAACAGATATCCCCAAAATATAGTGACTTAAAACAATAGCTGTTTATGTCATGATTTTGTCACTCAGCTGAGTCTTCTTGTCTTTGCCAGCATGGTTGATCCCTGCTGGACTTAGCGGTGGTTTGCAGTGGGCCAGCAGGCTGGCTGGTGGCTAAGTAATTCTGGAGGCTTTGACATGTCTCACTGTTAGGCTGTCAGCTGGAATGAAGAGCTAACTAGGCCACAGTCTCATTATCCAGCAGATTAGCCCAGACTTCACATAGTCATTTTCAGATTCTAAGAGCAAGGTGAGAGGAAACTGCAAGGCCTGGAGCCTAGACACAGAAGTCACATGACCAACCCCAATGGAGGGTTGGGGAAATAATCTCTGACTTTTCATAGGAGTAGCTGCAAAGAATTGTGGCCATTTTTTGATACTTTGTGTTTGTTTTCCTGGTACATAGGCAATTTTATATGTTGGCATTTGTTGCAAGAGACAATAGTGACCAAATTAAAGACATGATTATTTTAGAATGAGATGAAATTAAGTAATTGATTAACCAAGGACTCATTTATGCTTTGTCAGCTATAAGTAGTTATTGAAACCAAATTTTCTCTTTGAGTGCATTATTGCTTTACAGTAAATGATAGTTCCTTTCAATTTGTACAAGTATGTTTGAATCTGAGTTTTACCTTTGTAGAGTAAGATGTATGTGATTCAGATAAACTTGTACATCTTACAATTAAATCATTTTATTCATATTGAATGTCATTTTGAAGGAAAAAGTTATTATATTCATATACTGCAAGTTGGAGTCCAGTGGAAAATCCTGTCTGGATATTGAGTAACAGTTTGCTCCCCTTAAAAAAAAAGGCTAAATTAAGATAAATGAAAAGAAATATATTGGTATCAGAGAATTCTAGTACTAAGCAGAATTCTGATAGTAATAAATTTAAATACAAGGAAACTATCAAAAAATTCTCAACCACACCACAAAAAACTGGTGAACTATGCAAGATGATGGACGTGTTACCTAGCCTTATTGCAATAATCGTTTCACAATATATACATGTATCAAATCATCATGTTGTACACCTGAAACTTACACAATGTTATATGTAAATTAAATCTCAGTAAACCTGGAAATACATAAGGACACTACCCCAGATTCTACACTAAGTGTGGCCCATGGCTTACCATTTTCAGACAATTGTGGGTAAGCTATGTTGCTTTTTGTTGCCCTGCTCCACCACTAGAGGGAAGTCTCTTCTATTGTGTTACGTTTCCGTGCTCCCCACTTAACCTCCATTATATAACACAGGCACGTTGGATACAGGATTGTTTTGAATACCTTTCTCGTGCTTAAGGAATATGCCAGCAGATGTGGCATTCTATAAAGCAGCCTCCCCGCTCCACCCCCTCCAAAAGATTTAGTGCTGGCTGTTTTCATTGTTCCTAGCCACTAGTGAGGATGGCAAGTAGTCCATGCCCTGGACATCCCATGCATTGCTGGGCACCTGACCTGCATTACCTCATTTAGCCCTCACAGAAGTTGTGTGAGGTGATGACTACTTTTTTCTCTCATTGCTGAAAAGGAATCAGAGCCTCCGAAGGTCTGAATACCTTGCCCGAGTAACCCAGGAGATGGTGGAGTCATGGGCTAGGATCCCAGTGGCTCCAGGAATCCTGTGTGTTTAGCCTTCTGCCACAGTGCCTCCCATACAAGCCTCAGAGTCATGATGACGTTGTTCTGACTGGAGGCGGATGGGGCACGGTTGATCAAGACTTGTGATTTTTCCTCACTTTTTTTGATTCTAGCTCTTTCTGTAGGATATATTTCTATACTACCTGTTTCAGGAACTCACAGGTTTTAATTCTAAGTGTTCTTGAGTTTTAAGGGGTTTGTTAATGCAAAGTAAGCCATCCTTCTGAATGTCCTTTGTACCTTTTCAGAATGAGCTCCCTGAACCTGAACAGGACAATGGAGGCACCACAGAATCTGTTAAAGAACAAGAGATGAAGTGGACCGACTTGGCCTTACAATACCTCCATGAGAATGTTCCCCCCATAGGAAACTGACACCAGGCTCCTTATTCATCGACACATTTTTTTTTTAAATACAGATACAAAACATTTTCTTTCTGTCTCCTAACTTAAATCTTTTAGTGATAGATCAACACTCAAAAATGTACAACTAATTTTGTGGCAGCAAAATGCAATGGGAAAATACTCAATCGGGTTGAGAAGCTGATTGCAATTTCTTAGGGATGTAGAACATCTGGCCCTTTGAACCTAAAATTCTTCATTGACTAGCTTGCATTTGAACATGATTCATTAAACATTTGCCTTTAATTTTGATTTTGCTTTACTGTCAGAATTCATCACTTCCCAACTACTTATATGTGTCCTATGACACAGGTGATTGAGGATATGAGAGGGAAAGGTGAAGAAAGACGAAGTCAGACATCAGAATGAACTTTTCATATCCCTCCATTCTGAGAATCATCTGAGTGGGTATGTGTGGAGTCTGTAGATGTTGTGGATACATAGCCTGGTCACTGACTACTGGGATTCCTAAAATTCCCCATGAAATTTTCAAAACTTCGGATAAATTTACAAATTAAAAGCTATCTTGACAATTAACTTTTCCTCTCCCTACAACTTTCTCTGGTGCCTCAGGGAAGGTGAGATGGACCACTAGTTTTATCCAGTAACAGGATTCTTTATTTTCTCAAAGCCCTTTAAGTTATAACGGAAGCACTGTGGAGTCAGTATTTTGTTACACATTTGAGTAAGAACTTGCATTTTGAATAACACATTGATGGACATTTATTTGCCAGAATTATTTGCCTCTGTTATGTGGTATCACTCTTGTTCTCTCTCCAGATTGTAAACTCTGTGGGGAGAGGCCCTGGTTTTAACATCTGTACTTCTCATCATAAAACTGGAAACACTGAATAATTGAAATCTCTCTTCTCATCATTTTTAACTGGATCATTTTATTTACATACCTTTTAAGAATAAGAAGTATACCACAAAACAAATGAGCTGATTTTAGGGTTTCAATCAGAAACATGGTTGTAACAACTCACCTGTCATCCAGACACACCCAGGCTGATGGGGTCCGTGGGTATCAGTGACTTGCCTAGAAGTCATCTCAGAATAGAGGCCTCAACTCACCAGTCCCTCAATAACCAAAGACAGCTCAGCAGAAAAGAAAATTACGATGTTCAGAAAAATCATACCAAGAGAAAACAAAGTTTTTCAAAAAATTACCTAAAATTCCACAGTTCTTCCACATTCTAGTTAACTGAGGGCTTTACTACAATTTTACTTGTGGTATATAATACCCAAGACACTGACATCTGGAAATCCAGCCTTGCTTGTGGGCCCAGCGTTTCCCAGGAGTATTGGTAGACCAGTCTCATAGTATGAGACTTGTAAAATAGACAGTTCTTGGTTTATCTGCTTGGTTGTGACCCTCAACTGAGAACTGCTCCCACAACACATTTGTGACCTGTGATATGGTGGCAGAACAGTAGCTCATTGTATGAGGAATTAGGTGAGCAATTCTGGGCCAAATTGTCCACTGCAGCTTTAGAATCTGCCCACCTACGCCTGGCTGGATGATGGGCACAAGAGATGCTAGGCTGCCCATGTAGGGTGCCTCCGTAACTACAGGTGCTGAAATACCCAAGGAGGAAGGTGTCTGCAGAGGGAGGCTGAAGGGCTGTGTCCGTGTCGCTTTCCTGTGGTTCCTGTGCCTTGGCTACTGTGGCTTTCCAGTTCAGTGTGTGTGTACTGCTCTCTGTGGGAGGCACCTCACTAAGTACTGGTAATGGCGGTGAACAAATAAGTATGGCTTCTGCCTTCATTTAGTGAGGGAACAGTATTAAACCAATAAGCATACGAATCTATGATTTTAAATTGTGACACATACTAGGAAGAAAAAGGATGTCCCTTTGGTTCCTAGAAGCAAAATCAGAAGCGGTTTCTTCTGCAAGGAGTTAATATTGAGATTAAGCTCCCTGGAGAAGCCTGTGAGGGAAGCAGGGTAGGGTCGGGGAAGAACCTGAGCAAAGAAGGGCTTCAGCTGGAGTCTGGCCTCTGCCTCATTCCCAGGAGCTACAGAGCGTGATGTCACGAGAGTCTCCCCACCTTGAGGCAGGGTCCTAGGCCTTTGTCCCCAGTATCTGGTGTTCAGTCATCTGCTCTGCCCTCTTGGGCCTCCCTGGTGGCTCAGATGGTAACGAATCTGCCTGCGATGCAGGAGACCCAGGTTCAATCCCTGGGAAGGGAAGATCCCCCAGAAAAAGGAATGGCAACCCACTCCAGTATTCTTGCCTGGAGAATTCCACGGACAGAGGAACCTGTCAGGCTGCAGTCCATGGGGTCACAAAGAGTCGGACATGACTGAGGGACTAACCAAGGAGGGCATAACCAGGCATTGCTAGGGGACAGGACTCTCCAAGGAATAGTGTAGCTCTTGGCAGTCAACAGCAAGGTAGTAGGTGCCCAGACAGACCAGGCATAGGGGATCTGGGCCCCAACAGTGACAATTGCAGGGTATAGAAAGTAGAGAGTATACTGGGGACCTGATTTAGATTAGATGATCACTGTGAAACCCTTTTGGTAAGTGGATTTTATAGCACATATTTTGTTTCTGAATTTTTCCCATTCTCCAGTGAAGTGGTCAGGTCCTTACTGCTTCCTGTTCACAGCAGAGAGCACATGCTCAAAACCAACCCTAATCTTTGTTTGAGGAGCAGGGAAGGGATGGAGAGGAGGAGCCTCTTAGGAGCAGTGGAAGTCTGTGCCCCAGTGGCTGGTGGCACCCAGTGAAATGGTGATCTTCAGAGGCTTGAGGTTTTGGGTTCCCCCAAAGGAAATCTGAAGTCAACCTGAGTCTCCCAGCCTGAGCAAAGACCCCTAAGCACTGGAACCACCTCCTTCAAGGCCTCTCAGAGTTGGCGGTGAAGATAGCAGCAGGGATGCAGATGGACTGGAGGTTCCCACCCACTTTCGAAACATCCTAAATGCTTGAGACCCTCAAAGAGGAAAGGATGCCTCAGTGACCAGGGATCTAATTTCTGCTGCAGCACAGCAGAATGGAGCCAAAAACATTTAATTTTCTCTGAAAAAATTAGAAAACATGGTATTTCTTGTACCCTCCTTGAGTTTGTGAGCCCACACCTGACGGATGGGTAGGAGTAGCCAGGGGAAAAATTGGGAGGGTGAGGGTTGATGGCCGAGAGCAAGTTGCATAAAGCCCAGAGGTGAAACTGGCATCAAAAGCAAGGTGGGCAGAGAGGCAGGAGAAGGTGGGGGAAGGTCTGGTCAGATTTTATTTATTTATTTATTTTTAATATAGATCACTCTGGCTTTAAGTTGGTAAGAACAGAAGCAGAAAGAAGAGATTTTGCCTTGGCTCAAGTGAGGAATGGTGATGGCTTGAAGCAGCAAGATATGGAGCGTGGCAGAAGAGGGACTTGTCCTCACATACTGAGTGAGAGGTGTGTATCAGGCAGCGAGCACCCTAGGTGGTGGCTGTGTGGTTCAAAAGAGACTTGGGTGTCCAGTGTGAGTGCTTATCTGTGGTCAAGAGGCAATTCTCTGAGCCAGACCCAGGGCTCTGGGTGCAGCCTCTGTCCTCTAGAAATGGAGGATCTAGTCCAGGAGTTACCCATCCTTTGAAGTCCAACTTAAACCCAATTCTTAATAATATAGTAAAAATAATACTGTTAACTGAGCACTTATTCATGTTCTAGACACATGACCAAGAGATGGAGGCTTAACATTGAACAGCTTCTTCCAAGATAAAGTCGCTTAAATAGTAAATGGGTTCCAACCTAAGTTTACTGATCCTAAAACCCACATCCTCTCCCTGGACCATGTTATGTCCTCTGAAAAACTTTTGACCACTCTGTTCTGAACTGGGAAGAAAATCCTATCCAATCATTTAGAACTTCCAAATGTTTACCTTCTTTTATAATTGAGAGAAAGAACTGAAAAAATAATTTTTATTAAGATCCTAGAAGTCATGAAGCAAGAGTCCCTGGTTTGACCCCTGGGTTGGGAAGATCCCCTGGAGAAGGGCTAGGCTACCCACTCCCGTATGCATGGGCTTCCCTAGTGGCTCAGCTGGTTAAGAATCCACCTGCAATGCGGGAGACCTGGGTTCAATCTCTGGGTTGGGTGAATCCCCTGGAGGAGGGCATGACAACCCACTCCAATATTCTTGCCTGGAGAATCCCCATGGACAGAGGAGCCGGGCGGGCTACAGGTTATGGGGTTACAAAGAGTTGGACACAAGTGAGTGACTAAGCACAGGAGTCATGAAGCATTTACGAATACAACCTATTACCAAACCCACATATAATTCATGTAACTTAATTTTACCATTATGAGTTATATTGTCATCACCATTTTGTATACAAGGTCAAATCCCTTGGAGAAGGAAATGGCAACCCACTGCAGTACTCTTGCCTGGAAAATTCCATGGGTGGAGGAGCCTGGTGGACTACAGTCCATGGGATTGCAACGAGTCAGACACAACTGAGCAACTTCACTGGTTCACTGGTTCAAACCCCTAAGATGTGTTTTCAGATTTTGGTGCTTTGACAGCTTGATGTCAATGCCACCTGGTACCCAGCAGGGGGCACTCAGTTTCTTTAAGAAAGTCTGAATTGCTGGTGGACCTTTAAACTATAAACTCAAGGTCCTGAATAAATGTGTTTTGCTTGGGAATGATTCTGCATATCTGGGTTCCAGTGTGCTGGGTATGGGTTTCTGTGAACCCCTGGAATTTCAGCCAGCCACACGCGGCCTGGGCAGCTCACCTAGTGGGCTCCTCACTCCCGTTTTGTAAGGATCCAAGAAGGCACATGGAAATTGTGGGCAGTTCAGAACTTGGGTTACAGTAAAAGAGAGCCAGAATCAGGATTTTGCCCACCTGAGACTCAAGCTCATACTCACAATCAGGCCTGGAGACACCTTACTATGCTGTTCTCCAGCTCTTTGTGTTATTTGGAGATGTTACTCACCATCATGAAATGAACCATTAGGCTCTAGAAAGACTATTTCCCAAAGTTTCCTTTCTTGATTTAACCCTGCTTCACCCACAGTTAAATTCATCCCCCAGTCCCTTGCCACGCTTCACCCCATCTGTGGGCTCCTCTGGAAAGTGGCGGGGGGTGGGCAGTTAGGGACTGGCAAGGAGGGCAACTGCACGGTCACTTGAGAAGACACCCATCTGTGGCCTTCCTGGCCTTGACCTCTGCACCTGCACCAACCAGGACTGGCTTCGTGGGCACACAGCCTGTGCAGACACACAGGCTCCACATGCAGGAGGCCGCACTGTGGCTGTCTTGAAAACTTGAATCATTTTTGAACAAGCGTTTTCGTGTTGTTCTAGATTCCCCAAATTATGTAGCTGGTTCTTGGCACCCATCTATGGGGTTCCATGATGGATGGTGCCCTCATCTTGGGAGTGGCAATTTAAGACACCATGAGCGTTGGCCTTTGGAGTGATAGAAAAGCAGGTAGGAAAGGCAAGAGAAAACCTGAGGCCAACTTTCAGGCTTCCTATGGAGTCCTGAAAGTTATTCTGGTCCCTCACAAAATCGTACAGTGCAGTTACTGAAAGTGTTTCCTGAGCTCCTGTGTCATTCCTGTTGCCTGAAAGCGGCCCCTGGGGTGAGAGGTATGTAGAGAAACGCTGGAATTGCAACAAGGTGGTTTTGTGGACGGCTAAGCAAACCTCAAGAGAGGTGTTCACCCAATCCTAGGTATGTTTTTGCCCAAATTTCATCTGGAGATCAGCCAATTACTACATGGATGTGTACCCTGTGGCCCTGAGTTCAGCAGTTCAGCTGGCTCAGAAAAGGGCCTCTGACTAAAAGGAGAGGCACAACTGCAGGGCTGGGAACTTCAGTCCATGCATTCCTTCAGGACGGATTCTACCTAGGTTTTTCTTTAGTTTACCTTCTGTGTTGGGCCATATGAAAAAGCTATTTTTTATAGGTCAAAATAGTCACAGTTTCCTCTGTTTTTAGCTAATATTATTCTTTCCTAGAGCCAACTGTGCATGAATACACCCAAAGAGACATACACACACAAGGCACACAAACCAGACTTGATGGGAGAGGCAAGGAGCTGGCCAAGGGTGGAGAATTTGAAAACAGCCAAATGACTGGAAAGGAAGTGAGGGAGGTTGATGTGTAAACCCATCCCCGTGATTCCACGCCTAGCCTGTGACTCAGCTCCCCTTTATCGTGGCCACCACCCAAGGACAAGGGGGTTTTCCTCCGCCCATGCTGTGGTCTTGCCGCCGCTCTCCAGGCACCTCTCCCTGTACCGCCTCCTCCTTTTGTCAGCTCAGTCTCAAGCCCTCCCCTGGCCCCCTTGCTATGTTTACAGATTGGTATTCACTTTAACTGGCAGGCAGTCTAACCGTCGGGACTTCTTGAGGAAGAGGGAGATCGCCAGTGGGAACACCCTTGTATCTGGCATCCAATAAGACCCCCCACAGCCTCCCTCGGCGCAGCCCAGACAGATGGGAACAGGCCTGCCTGGTAAGGCCCTTCTCTCCTGGCCCATCTTTTTATTTTTCTAATTGAAGATAACAACAAGAATCAACAACCATAGGTATACATATGTCCCCTCCCTTTTAAAACTCCCTCCCATCTCCCGCCCCATCCCACCCCTTCAGATTGTCACAAAGCCCGTGTTTGAGTTCCCTGAGTCACACAGCAAATTCCCATTGGCTATCTATTTTATATATGGCAATGTAAGTTTCCATGTTACTCTCTCTCCATACATTTCACCCTCTCCTTCCTCCCTGCTACCCACGTCCTTAATTCTGTTTTCTATGTCTGTGTCTCCATTGCTGCCCTGCAAATAATTTCATCAGTACCATCTTTCTGATTCCATATAAGTCAGAAAGAGAAAGATACATATTGTATACTGGCCCGTCTTCCTGGCTTTGCTTTTCCAGCTGCTCTCCTCCCAGCCCAGGCTCTCAACTCTCACGGCTCTGTGGGCATTGAAAGATACTCTTTCTGCTCCACTCACAGCTCCCTCTCACCTAGGGTTGTCTTCTAGGAGATTCAGCGCTCACAAGTCCAAGTTCTTCACCCTGGAGTACAGGCAGTAGTGGCTTCAGGAGTATAAGGGAAATGAGCCCTGGGCCAAGCTGGAGGATTCCAGGTAGACTGGACTCAAGACAGGAGTGGAAGGGTTGTGCCTCTGGTCCCCCTCCTCCTATTGACTGCTTCCTGCCTCTTTCAACCATTACTTTCTCTAAAATCAATCAAGGAATCAGTCTTTCTCTGACTATGTTCCTATTTCTGTTTCTTGCTTTTCTCCCTTTCACTTATTTACCTAAATATCTTTCTCTATACATTAGACTTATCTTTCTTCTTTCATGTTGTAAATTCCTTTAATAGAACTCACATCACCTTTACATCTTGTTTTATTTTACATAAAAGTTACTTATGTGAAATTACGTATAAGGGGACGACACAGGATGAGATGGTTGGATGGCATCACCGACTCGATGGCTGTGGGTTTGGGTAAACTCTGGGAGGTGGTGATGGACAGGGAGGCCTGGTGTGCTGCGATTCACGGGGTCGCAAAGAGTCGGACACAACTGAGCGACTGAACTGAACTGAACTGAAAATATATGCAACCCACTCCACTATTTTCACCTGGAGAATCCCGTGGACAAAGGAGCCTGGCAGGCTACATTCCATAGGGTCGCAAAGTCGGGCACAACTGAAGTGATTTAGCATGCACACACACAAAACATATATAGGCTGCTGCAAAGTATAGCGGCTAAAAGTACAGACCTTGGAGGCAGAAAAAAAAAGCCAGTGTAGCACATCAGGTGCCCACCCCCAAACAAGTTATTTACCTTTCTGAACCTGAGTTTCCACACTGAAAATTGTGGAATACTACTTACATGATGGCTTACTGGAAGATTGAATGAGACAGTGCAAGTGAAGTACTTAGAACTGTTTCTGGCACGTGGGAAGTACTTGATAAATATTAGCTCTTATTTGTTTTCAGTATAATAAAATAAGCATTTCCAAAAATTTTCTACACTGATCATCTGAAGTCAAACAAAGGGTAATTCATTTTATTATATAAATAATCATTTCTAAATAATCCTTGGGGATTATTTTATATAGTAGAAACAGCAATGAATTAGAAGGCAAAACATCTGGGTTCAAATCCTAGACCACCACTTACCAGCTGTGTGACCAGGAACCTGCCTGTGAACCTCTCTGAGCCTACATCACAGACTTAGTGAATAAAATAAGTACAATAAACTCAAAACTGTTTTGTAGTTATAAAGAACTGTATACACTTGTGTTAAACATCATAATTTATTTAATTCATAAATTGAAATTTATTCTAAAATTCATATGTCATATAGCTCTTAACATACTTGCTAATTTAAACATAAAAAAATGTACATGTAGGCAAAGCTATATACAAATTTTGTATGTAGGTAAACATGCTTTTATAAATCTGGAAGGAAAGACAGCAAATTCTTGGCAATTGTTGCCTCTAAGGACAAAATTAGACCAGCCAAGAAAGAAATTGTCACCTCTTAACTCTAGCTCCTTCTGGAAAAGAATACTGCTGAGATTATGGGTAACTTTTGAAAATAAGTATGTAGATATTGTGAAATTCAGAATGGCATTGCTTTTTAAAAAGTGTTCCTGCTGCCTTTGAATAAAGATTTGGAAAGTACATTAAAACTTGCATGAGATTTGATAACTCACTCTACTGACGTTCAGCAGAACACCAGCTCAGTGTGAAGCAGTCTGGGGGATGCAAAAGTAGATCAGATGTGGGATTTTAGCTGAGATTACAACATGTGAGATCAGATAAGACACCGAGGCAAAGAGTCATAATCTAAGAATAAAGTGGTCAGTGTGCCTGGGGTACTGTAAGTGCTCAATAAATACTTATTGGATAGATGGACACAGAGATGGATGGATGGGTGGATAAATGGATGGATGAGTGGATAGATGGATAGATGAAGATAATGCCATGAAAGAAGGAAATCAGAAGAGAAATAGATCTGGAGTTGAGGGAATTTAGAAAAGCTTTGTAGGAAAGATAGCTTTTGAAACACAGGCTAGATTTGGACATCTAGAGATTAGAAGGGGAGTTGGGAAGATGGGAAGGTCCCTTAGTATGATATCCTGTCATTTCTGATTCAATCCCAGCTTTTCCTTCCCTTTCTCACTTCCTTCCAATTAAGAGACAGAGCTAGTGTGTTTGGAAACATAGGCTATTTTGGTTGTTAGTAACTGGGATGGTGGGGAAAGGAGATGTCAAAAGTTACTACTGCATTTAGTGGTATGTTGTCCAGAGCTGTTAAATATACTACAGTAAAGAATTGTTCTAAAATATTAATGGTGACCAGTGAGAAATACCAGTTAATGAGAGAAGCATCATAAACAGATTTTTACAGTGTCATAAAGAAAGGGCTGACAGACACATGCACATTTTCTGCTTTTGTCAGCCAAATCGAATGTTGTGACCTTTCTTCCAGGCAAAGGAGAAGGAAATAAGATTGGAAAGTACCATGGTGGGTGTTGAGCAGGCAGATGGCTAGTCCACAGTGATTAAACCTAGGTCTTGAAGAAAAGGGGGCACAATCAAGGTCTTTGATTAGGGGAATGATCTTGTCATACCTCCACTTTTAAGAAATGCCAAATCTCTGTCTTAAAGAGAACCAGAATATGAAGTGATAAGTTAATTTTTTTCAGCTTTACCCTGGTTCTGCATCAGCCAATGCTAAGCAGTCTTCCTATATTTTTTAAACTTCTGCAAATTTGAAGCATAATAAAGTAAATTCATTCAACAAGGAAAACAAAACCTAGGTTAGATCCCTGCCTCACACCACATATTCAAGATGGTTTAAAGAATTCAGCATAAAATATTTTAAAGATGTTGGGAGAAAATGTAGTAGAATACTTTAGGAAACTTAAGATAGGAGAGGCCTTCTTAAATCTACAAAACCCTGGAACCAGAAAGTACAAAAATAGGTGAGCTTAAGATTTCTACATGCAAAAGATATAACACTGATAGAGTGGAAGTTGTTTTTAACGTATATAACAAAGATCATTTTCCAGATAACCCATAAGACTTCTATAAATTAAAAGGAAAAAATAACCCAAATAGAAAAATAGGCAATAGGTCTAGTCAGGCTATTCACAGAAAGGAAAAAAAAGGTACAAAACATGAAAATATGATTACAGCAAACTCTTCAGATTGATTCACTCAACTCTGTGCCTACCACTCTGTAGCTTGCCTTGCCACATGCTGGAGCTTGAAAAGTTAATGCTGACAATTCTCCAGTTTCTTTAGAGCTGAGTTTCTGTATGTGACCTGGCTTTCCCTGGGCAGATGCACCCTCCAGGAGATCTACTGACTCTGCTGGTACACAGAGTTAAGGATTTCTTTTTTTTTTTCCCCTTCCCTTAACAGAGTTAAGGATATATAGAGTTTCTTGTTTTTCGTGACTAGTTTGATTTTTATTTTCCTTCATCAACACAGTAGAGATCTGTGTTTAGATGCAATCTCCAGCTTCATGGGTGTTGTGGACAGGGTGCAGGGCATTTATTAGGCAGCTGAGGCAGTGTAGTCCTGGAGACCAGGTGAGGCTGTGGTTTCCTGGTTTCCAAATTGCTAAGTCAGCAGTTTGTATACAGCTGTCCCAACCCCCAAGTTTCCTGGTCACGGCAGAAGGAGAGACTCCTTTGCTAGATCTGTTTTGAGCTGGAGTTCCAGGAGTCAGTCCTATAAGACCAAACTAGAACCTGCTTTTCCAGCTAATCTGACAAACTGTAAGTACCCAATTCCCTATTTTAATTCAAGTAGTTACCCTACCCCATTATCTTTCTACATAAACTGGTAGAGTAGTTTCTGTTATCTGTAGTTGAACTTTGATACAATGATCAACCTTACAAAATAATCAAAGAAATGCAAATTACACCAAAAATGAAATAATTTCTCATTCATCAGAATGTGAACACTTAAAGTGAAAGTGAAAGTCACTCAGTCGTGTCCGACTCTTTTTGCCCCAAGGACTATATTCAATCCATGGAATTCTCCAGGCCAGAATACTGGAGTGGGTAGCCTTTCCCTTCTCCAGGGGATCTTCCCAACCCAGGGATCAAACCCTGGTCTCCCACAGTACAGGCAGATTTTTACCAGCTGAGCCACAAGGGAAGCCCGTGAAAACTTAAAAACATTGGTAAAATTCATCGTTGGTGAGGGTGAGAGGAAATGGGTGCTCTCTTGGTGGCTGTTGGAGCAGCCTTTTGAAAAGCAGTTTGGCAGTATTTATCCAAATGTAAAATATGCATCACATTCAACCTAGCATTCCACCTCTAAGCATCTGTCAAAGAGAAATACTACCACCTATCCTGAAGGAAACATCTTCCAAGGATATTAATTGTATCATTGTGAGAAATGGAAAAATAACAATAGCTGAAACATCCATCAGGAGGAAATAGTTAAGAAAATTAATGTACAACTATCCTTTGGAACTTCTCCACAGTAGTTAAAGAATGAGACAGAGCTCCAAGTACTGATATAGAAAGTCTTAGACATATTTTCAAATGAAGAACAAATTGCAAAAGAGCATGTGTAGTATAACCTCATTTATGTTTAAAAATACATATAACAGAAGTGTAAGTTTCTATTTGAATATGCTATATCTGCAAAAAATCAGACAAAGATCAGTTCAGACACTCAGTCATGTCCGACTCTTTGCGACTACAGCATGCTAGGCTTCCCTACAGCATGCTAGGCTGGACTACAGCATGCTAGGCTTCCCTGTCCATCACCAACTCCCAGATCTTGCTTAAACTCATGTCCATTGAGTCGGTGATGCCATCCAACCATCTCATCCTTTGTCGTCCCCTCCTCCTCCTGCCTTCAATCTTTCCCAGCATCAGGGTCTTTTCCAATGAGTCAACTCTTCGCATGAGGTGGCCAAAGTATTGGAGCTTCAGCTTCAGCATCAGTCCTTCCAATGAATAGTCAGGGTTGATATCCTTTAGACAAAGGTCAAGAAGGACACAAATCAAACTACCCTGAAGGCTGAGGAGGGACCAGTGGAGAGTTTTTCTTTCACTCTCTAACTTTCTGTATTATTTGAACATATGAATATTTGACAATAAGAATGCACTCATATATTATATTATTATGGGCTTCCCTGGTGGCTCAGATGGTAAAGTGTCTGCCTGCAATGCGGGAGACCAGTGTTCAATCCCTGGGTCAGGAAGATCCCCTGGAGAAGGAAATGGCAACCCACTCCAGTACTCTTGCCTGGAAAATTCCATGGACAGAGGAGCCTTGTAGGCTACAGTCCATGGGGTCACAAAGAGTTGAACACAACTGAGTGACTTCACTTCTATAATACATGAATAGAAAGTTTATAAAATACTACAGGGGCAAGATCCCAACTTCCAAATGCCTAGACATTAGATACAGAGATGGATCTATCTATCGTCCCTCCATCTATCTAGAAGGACAAGGAGAGAGAAAGCAAATATGTCAAAATTTGTTGAACCTAGGTGGAGGGATATGGGTATTCATTGTATTATTTTTTCAACTTTTCTGTATTTTAAAATTTGTCTCATAAAGTCGGAAATAAAAACACATCCAAAACACACACACACTTTTCCTGTGCAAGCAAATTTTTCCAGATGTGGGAGCAAAGCCTGTGGCTCGCTCAGATGCAAGTAGGGCCAAAAAGCATTGGCCATCCTTCCCTCTGGCTTCTTAGAGCCAGTGCATCTCACTCCTGTGTCCTGAGTAGCCTGCAGAGACCTCAGTGTGCACTAATGGAGAGGTCAGAAGCCCCCTCCCCAGTATGCCTGCAGGCAGAATCCAGGTCAGGCCCTACTGGGGAGCAGAGACCTAGCTGGGTCTCTGCCCCTCTTCCTAGGGAGGCAGAATCCACGTGCGGTGTTATGCTTAGTCACTTCAGTCGTGTGCGACTCTCTGTGACCCCATAGACTGTAGCCTGCCAGGTTCCTCTGTCCATAGGGATTCTCCAGGCAAGAATATTGGAGTGGGTTGCCATGTCCTCCTCCAGGGGATCTTCTCAACCCAGGGATGGGACCCAGGTCTCCTGCATTGTAGGCAGATTCTTTACTGTCTGAGCCACCAAGGAAGCCCAAGAGTACTGGAGTGAGTAGCCTATCCCTTCTCCAGGGGATCTTCCCCACCCAGGAATCCAACTGGGGTCTCTTGCATTGCAGGCAGATTCTTCACCAGCTGAGCTACCAGAGAAGCCCTAGAGAGCCTGTATTTAACTTGAAATATATCCCACCCCAGTGCCTATTTATGCCAGCCAACCCCAGGAAGGGCAGAGGTGGCCACTGGTAAGAAGAGAACCTGGGGACTCCTTCATTTCCACAGGACCCTTAATCTGTCCTCCACCTGGTGTTTATTTTGGGGATAGAAGGGTGAGGAGAATGGGGGTAAAGGAATTGCAAAAATAAAAAGGAATTGGAATTTTAATGAAAACCATCTGGAGTGCTTGCCAAGGGTGTAATGTTTGGTCTAAGAAAGTAAATCCTAGCTTAAATGAGGAAAAGAGAAGTGGGGGAAACTTATTACATCGTGCTTACCCCCCAAAACTGACTTTGAACAGAACCACCTAGAACATGCACATCACACACGATGGGGGTGAGGCAGAGCTGAGGGGAGGAGGAGAGCGCCTCTCTTCGCCCTGGCGTGCGGCAGAGAGGAGGAATGTCTCTCCTCTGCCAAGGAGACTTTGAGGGATGCATTGTGGCGGGCCCGGGGCCAGCGCAGGAATCTGGGTAACCGTGGAAACGGGCCCGCGGGTGACAACAAACACGGGCTGGAATTTCAGCGTTCGCAGCCAGGCCACAGAGGAATGGGAAAATTCGGGAAAGTTTTTCTGTTTGTTTTTAATCCGAGGATGGGGAGGGGGCGGGGAGGGAAGCACTGGAGGCAGCCGCAGTGCTCCGAATAAACGCTCCCTGCCGGCACCGCAGCGGAATCACAGGGAGCCAGACTCTCCATTTTCACCTTATTCTCTTCTTTATTTATAGCCCGCCGCATTCCACCAAGCATTCCTCCAGGTCCAAAGCCGCTCCTGAGGGGTGTCGGTGCACAGTCGGATCCCTGTCCTTGCCCAGCAGCAGGAAAATCACAGATCCCGAGGACGCCCCTCTCTACGGCCAGGGTGGCCAGGTCCCCACTTTACACGTGGGCGAAGGAAATTCAGAAAGCCAAGATTCGAGGGCGATCTGCCCAACCCAGGCCCATCCTCCTCGCACCAGACTATCCCACCTGTAGTCTTTATTCTGAAATGAATGAATAATTATGGTAGTCAGCATTCAAGGAGAGAAGCTAAACTGCTTGGATCAGTGTACATATGCCAGCTATTCTTGTGGCTAAAGTTGTGGGTCTTGATTAAATGGGAAAAGATCTATGTGATAGAAGGAAGAAATTTTTAGAGGTAATAGGCAGAAAAATTAAAGAACTCATGAAATAGATAAACAATAAGGTCCTACTGTATAGCACAGGGACTATAATCAGTATCCTGTAATAACCTACAATGGAAAAGAATCTGAAAAAGATGTATATATAAATATATATATATATATTTACTTGAATGATTTTGCTGTACACCTGAAACATTGTGAATCAACTATACTCAAAAAAAACAAAAACAAAAACCTATGGACCCTAGGATTTTCTTCTCTTGAAACCTTTAGAAATAGAATGCCTGGCAGAGTACCTGGACAGAAACAGGCCTAGGACTGAAGGAACCATTAATTTTAGACAGTCACTGTGGGTTCGGTGCTTTGCACCTGGGGAAACCAACGTAGAATTGGGCTGGGCCCCACATCCTAACTCCAGGTACAAGGTTCTCTTCTGGACAGCATGTCCCCAGAACCTCGGGAAACAAGCCCATAGTTGACCTTGGAGTCCAAAATGGGTTTTGATGAAACAGATGAATCAGCAGGGTTAAAATAGGAGGTCATAGAACCCCATTATAGAGCAGAAGATGGTTACAGAGAAGGGGGGAAAATGCTTAGCTTTGCATTCTTCACAACTGAGATCAATATGATATAAAATCCTTCCTAATTTCACTGTTATGACCATCGATAGTTAAGAAGGTGTGTCTGTTGTGAAAAAACAGGGACTCAATTCCTTGCTAAATTCTTTAGAAAAGAAGATAGTTTTAAATCACCAGAGTTACATAACTTTATAACAGTTTCAAGAAATCATCTTGAAATTTCATTAGTAAAAAATGCTCCTGAAGAAGCCAACAGGAAATAAAGAATTGCAAGGAATTTTTGGAAATAAGAGGATGTTTTCTTTTGTTTGTTTTCGAAGTGGGGAAAAAGTTTTTAAGGAAAAAGGAGGCCCTGACCCACATAAAGATAGGGTTTCAGTGAAACTAATTTGAGCCCAAGAGGGAAAGTGTTGGCCGCTTAGCAGTGTGAGTGCCCAGGCCATGACAGGTCTGTGTGGGCTGTGGAGAGCATCAGCTATCCCCGAAAAAAGGGCTCAAGAGCAGAGCCAGTTTTACACTAACGGTGAAATTTCATTCACAGAAAAATAACAAATCTGCCTGAGATTGTCCACAGCCATGTTGAAATTTATACAGAAACAAAAACTGTTTTAGTTCGTAATTCAGGAATAGCTGCTATTTATCCTGAAGTCACTGGTTTTTCCCGAAAGCTCTGCCCTATACTTTTTAATCCTGAAACCTCTATTTCCTTTCTTTTTTTGTTAAAAATGGGGGAAAGTGTCATTCATTTTCTCAACAAATCTTTTTTTGAAGTTTTTTTTTTTTTTTTGACGTGGACCAGTTTTGAAGTCTTCATTGAATTTGCTACAATATTGCTTTTGTTGTTTATGGTCTGGTTTTTTGTCCATAGGACATGTGGGCTCCTAGTTCCCCCACCAAGGATGGAACCCACACCCCTTTAAGGGGAAGACAAAGTCCCAACCAATGGACCACCAGGAAAGTCCCTCAGCAAATATTTTTAACAACATACTCTATGCCAGGCTCTGAATAAAGTGGGGCTATGGTATCAGATTATTGCCTCTTGGGTTTCACACTATATCTGAGTTTTTAATATTAAAGTGCAGTGTCTGCTGTGAATGTCTGAGCTTCCCACAAAGTGTTGAGAGTACATAATACTGTAAGCACTATGCAAGCTTAAAGAGGCCACTGCCCATTCTTAATGAGAAACTTCTGTTTATGATTCATGGATTAAACCCCCATAAATGGCTTCATGTACATGCCCAAAATATGTGGATCCACAAGAGGTCTGAGTGTATTCATGTAAGTATGTGTCTGCTCGTGAGAAAGTGTGTGTGGGAGGGAGGGAAGGGGTAGAAACTGTTTTAATTTTTAAAAGGTAGAGGGGCAAGCAAAAACTATTTATATACATCATTAAAGAAGTGAGTGTATAGGACATAAAGATGGGAGAAGACAATGCGTTTCCAAATTATCATCCCTTTAGCGCTTGAAAAGATGACTCTTTAATGGGAAACCATGGACTAGTGTTTATTTTCTCAGTGATAATTGCACTGTTGTTGTTTTTAATCTCAGTGACTCTAAGAAGGGAGTTTAAATAGGATTTAACAATCACTTTTTTTTATTCTTTTATAAAAAGCCTCTGATCCTTCCATAAAAATCTTTATCACCCAACTTTTCATTATCTCAGTTATATTTACACTGAAAGGACCCCACTGCTGTTAGTATGGTGGCCTCCACACCAATATAGCATGCAGCACTAGATTTCAAAGGGCCTTAGACAAGGTCATCTCAGCCCAGGGTGCTCAGTTATTTATTATGAGAACGTGTTCTCCAGGCAAGTTGTCCCTTTCTGACCAACTCCAGACTGAACCCGCTGGATGAGCAGAAGCCTAAGTAGTGGATGTGCTCTAACTGAGGACACCCTACAGACCCTTTCCTGTCCCCTCCCCCTGGCCTATAACCAATGTGTGCTCCTAGCCTTCATGGGAAGAAGTAACCAGGAACATTAGAGCTATTACTTAGATGTTCTTTCTATGTTGCGTGAAGTTGAGGAGCATCACTTCTGTTTTTGCCAAAACATCAATGTGAAACTGGATTTTTCAACAATAACTTTGATTAAAAAAAAAACAAAAAACTATGAATCAGAATATTTTGAACTCCAGTTTGTATCGTGCTATCAAATGTAAGCCCTGAAATTAGCCTGTATCAAACAAGGTAATATCCTATATCCAGCACTGTGTATGTGTCAATTAGGATGCTTTTGGTTGCAAGTGATGTGAGACTCAACTAACAGAAGCTACAGCAAGGGGATTTATTATTTCGTATAACCAAGCCAGATCCAGAGTTGGTTAATTCCGCAGCCAAATGACATCACCAGAACTCAAGTTCCTATCCATTTTTAAGGCTCTTGTGTCTTCCTCACCTGTCATGGTCACAAGATAGTGGTCACAACTCTGGGCAACACATCCTCACTTCAGAAGCAGAAAGCCATTTATATTTCCCCCCTGGTTCAAGGATGGGCAGATGGCAGAATCAGAGCCAATAAGAGCATAGCTGGGAAGGTGGAACAGAGGTGAGTTATCACACACATACACTGGATGGATATAGCCATATGCACTGCTGGCAGCTGTCTTATAAGAGATCATGGTGGTGAGTGCATATCTGAGAATGATCTGACTGTTCAGAGAAGAATCAAGCCAAGAGGCAGAACTGGATACAAATGCCATTCTGAGGCCACATATGCCCTTGGCCTTTTAGCTTCTTGAGCCAATAAATTCCTTGTTTGACAGGATGGTTCGGGGTTGGTTTTCTGTCACTTGCAACACAGAGACCTCATTTATCTAACTTTTCCAGCCCTAGACTGGTCCTCCAATTTTGTTTTGCTTCCTGAAAACATTGGGGTGTCTTACATATAGCTGGCCAGCACTCAATAAAACTGAAGAGGCATAATAAACAAAGACTGAGAAATGGTCTCAGATTGCAGGAGACTAAGGAAGCATGAAAACTAAATACAGAGTGGAATCCTGGATTGGATCCTGGACCAGAGAAAGGATATTAGTGAAAGAAACTAGGAAAATCCAAGTAAAGTCTGTAGCTTAGTCCATTATATTGCACCTATGTTAATTTCTTAGTTTTCACAAATGTGCTGCGGTATGCGTTAACATTAGGGCAAGCTGAGTAAAAGGTATGTGGAATCTCTATTAGCTTTACAACTTCTCTATCTAGAAATATCTAGAATTCTTCCAAAATAAAAGCTTTAGAAATATATATTACCAGTCGCTAATACTCCAAAGTCTAGTAAACACTGCACTTGTCTGACTCCTTCAAGTCAGAGATAAGCACATTAAGTCCCAAAGAGGTTAAGGGACTTACCCATCACTTGGTGATTCATGTCAGAGCTGAGCCGGGAATCCAGATCCTATCACCTGGATGCACAAATCACAGGGCAGCCAGGGGAACCAGGGACCTTGCTCAAAGGAATTAGTTTCCATGGAAACAGCTCTTCTCAAAGCATACTGAATTCCTTTGCTGCTCTCCCTATTAGCTCCGGACTATTACATTTCAAAGTCCATTTTTCACATTGATAAATTACATAATTATAGCAGTCCAGGAATGAGCTACAACATCATGGAAAAGGAATTTGTACCAGAAATTTAAACTGCCATATGGTCAATGGATTAACATCAGCCATAAATAGAAACCATCACATTCTGTGGTGCCTGCCAATTACATTCATATGAATTAAGCATTTTCTGAAAAGCAATACACACAAAAAATGTTAATGCAGGATAAATCCAAGCCACAACATTTCCAAAGACAGATTTTTAAAGGGACTGTATCCCTAATAACTTAGGTGGGAGAAAACATGGAATTCAGAAAAAAGCTATGTTAGATGACTCAAAAAGTGACTATAGTGATGACAGACACTGATGTCAAAGACTCATTTGTAAAGTTTGGATAAAGTGTATTTCATAAAATGTGAAGTAACAAGAAGAATAAGCCCCAACCCGCCCCCTACCCCAGAACAATCTCCTCTGTCGTGCTGAGTTCCTCCATAGAACTGAACAAATACAGCCTCAAGATGAGGCTGTTTGAGTAAAAGGAGCCACCTCTGGTCCACCTGCTTTCCCCCCAAACCACCAATCCTATCCTCCAGGATACCCTCCTGTAATGCTCTGTCCGTTCACACCCTGGTGCCTGGAGCCAGGCGTGGGCATGGACGTTAGTTCCCTCCCCCTTTCTTTTTCCTTCTCTCTTCACCCAGTTATTACTCCTCTTCCATCCTGTGAGCACTGGCCCTTGGGCAGAGCCCAGCACTTGCATGTGGATCACAGAAGGTCATAACCCAAGGGACCCCCAAGAAACATGGTAACTAGCACCCTACCCTCTAATTGCTGGTGACTGTCGGAATTATCTGATAAAATTTATGACAATATTTCCTCTTCGTTGGCACCGAGATGATTTGGGAAGCACATCTCGATAGAGGGAAAAACCACAATTTCCGATGTTGGCTACAGTGTCCCTCATTAGCTAATGGTTTATATGACAGAAGATAAAAAATGAGCTTGACAGGCAGGAATAATGGGCCCCAAATGACAAAATGTCATTTAGAAAGAATGTAGGCAGTGCCCAGCAGTTAGGTTGCAGAAAGTGCCTTGCAGAGGCCCAGGAAGGCAGCGTGTGGTGACAGCAGGAGCAGAGGCCTGAGCCTGGGAGTGCTGCATCCCAGCCGAGCCCTGGACCAGCTGGCCATCCTTGGACAAGTTAACTAGCTTCAGGGAATGCAGTTTTCTCATCTGGAAAACAAGAAACTCGGTGGGGTGATCTTTCCTGTACTTCCCAGATTTGAATCAATTCTTTGCCAACAAAAGGAGGATGACTCAGTGAATAATGGTGTGTCTTCATGCTAGGGAATCGTGCAGCTGTTACAAGCCCTTTGTTTCCCAAGAATATTTAAAGTGAGAAAGTGCTTGTGACATGATGGTAAGCTAAAATTAAAAGTAGGATGAGAAGAATTAAATATGGATTATGGTTCTAGTTGTGCAAAATGGAATAGATACCTCAGAGAAATAAAAGTCTAGAAGGAACCACAAAAAAAATTAACATTGTTTACCATGGGTGCTTTAGTTTTTACTATTCAGAGCACTTAAAATTGTATTTATTAATTGAAAAAAAAGCTCAATAGTCCACTCCTTTTAGCCAATTCTCTGTCAAATAAACTCCAATGGGTAAAATTATATTTATTACTACAAAGGTAGTAAACGCTTGATTAAAAACTCCAACAATACATAAGTATATACAGTAAAATTTAAAGTTTCTCCTCTTTTTCTTCTCACTGACACTCCCCAGACATAACCTATATCAATTCTGTGAAGTAAATGAGACTTCACCAAGTTTGAAGCTGAATTTGCTAGAAGCATCCTTTGTTACAAGCAGTCTACATCGAGAAAGCTAGAAACACAGATGGTTTTTATTTAAAAAAACAACAAAACCTTTACAATCATTGCAAATCCTAGGAAGAAAGTTTCAGTGAGATATTAGAATAAAGAATTAGGATAAACACTAGCATAATAAATAAATTCAGCTACTAGCATTTTTGTAAATGGTTTTAATAGAAATCTAATAATCAGTTTTACAATGACTGTGATATTTGAAGTTTTTTTATTAAGGTATTCAAAGCATTAAGAAAGTCTAATATAATGGATTTATAATTTTAGAATATGATTTAGAGTATGATAAATGCTTAGAAAATTAAATAATTTTCCCATCAGTGGGAAAATGACTGGGAAAATTTAACTTGTAAGACAATGAGTTTTGATTTACAACTGTGTAAAGTATTGTGTGAATATGTAGAGAAATATGGAACATTTAAAATTAATGGAATGCTTATCATTTGATTAAACTTGAAACATCAACAAATGAACCATTAAACAAAGTGCAGGAGTAGTAATCCTTCTCCATCCTCAAAAACTCTCAAGAATTGTTTATGTGCATGCTTAAAGCTTGGGCCATTGTTCATTGAGGACCCCAAAGTATGAGCCTCAGCATGAGGATGTAGGAAGGGGGAAAGGTGGGAAGTCAGCCTCCATCCTAACCTGCAGACCCTCTGCTGAAGCTGTCCCTGAAGAGAAGACTCAGTCCCAGCTGGCCACTGATTTTCACATGTGACCAGTGGTGTGACATCCTTCTATGAGGAGGACCCCAATGGCAGCAGAGGTCTCCAGGGATACTAGAGACATCCACTGTCATGCTTGATTCTTGGTTTTTGGGATAGGTATGAGTTCTTCTCCACCATGAGGCAGGATAAAACAAGTAAATACAAGTTAACAACTTGCATGCTTCTTGGTTTATCTGGCAGGGTAGACCCCAGGAAGAGAGGAAAGGTTAAGTTCAGATTGGGATCTTGAGATCTTTAATTGGAATATTGCAAAGAGAGACAATCTCAATTGTATCCCAAGCAGATGAAGTGGAACATACTGGTTACTTTTAAATCAGTGGTTTAATCGGAGTGCTTTTGTTTTGCCCCTAAATCATTTATTTACTCTTTTCTCCAGGTATCTGTACCTTACTTCTTTTCTGTGGGGACCACCTCTCCTTCATGGTCAACGTATCTATTCCTAGTGCCATGGATTCCTAACCTTCTCTACCCACTAGAATGTGATCAAGACCAGCCAGTCAGAGTATCACTGGTAAACTCTGGAGTCTGGAGCTCTGAGGACCGTCACGTCGGGTGCTATAATGAACCAAACACAAAGGCAGGCTGTCTGTCAGTTAGACAGGGAGAAACCAGGCCCTGGACGTTGACAATCCTGGAGCATTTCCTAGACTTTTCAGTTACTTGAGCCAATAATTTCCCTTTGGGGTTTGAATCTATTGGATTTGGATTTTCAGTCATTTGTTACCAAAAGGGTAACAAACTTGTGTCCTAACTGATATAAGCGTATCCAAGTACTTAGAAGGATCTGGAAATTTCACCAAGGAGAGTAGCTGAAGGACTGGTGATGTAACCCAGAGAAGAGAAGATTCCAAGACTACACAATAACTCTTCAGATACCATATCAAGGGATGTTACTGTGTCCACTCAACAGGTAGGTGAGTTTTCTAATAATGAAAGTTGTGCAACCAACCAGCTTCCTCAGATGGAGGTGACCTCCTTATCAGAGGAACAATCCAGTCAAGGATAGATGGCCTCCTGACAAAGATGTTGGCACTGAGATCGCTTCACTGGGTGGGAAAGGTGAATTTTAAAGGATTCTTCTGACCCTAGCAGTCAACATAAAGTAGAAGATATAATCTCTAGGGAAGGTGCTCAAAACTCTGCAAAGTCTAGGCATGATCAGTGAGAAGCTTTGGTGTAAGTTCTTTGAATTAGCTTTGGTCTGTAACCTGATGCTTCATAGTAAAGAGAGTTAAGGTGGACGTCAGAGGCATCATCAGAAAGCATAGAGTACTAACCACTTCCTTCTCAAAGAACACAAATTGTTTAAATGGGAATGCTGTAGTTGGTTTATAATGCTTGTTTGCAAAGACACGTCTGTTGACTTGATCAAAATGAGACTAAAATATGGAAGAGACCAGCCAGAAGCTTGGTAGGAGCAAAGGATTCTACATACACCTGCATATATATGTGACTGTAGTAGAACAAAAGTCAGCTCCCTATACCACTGGCACCTGGAGATTGAGATGAGCGTGGAACGGTTAATAGTTTCCTTAGCATGGCAGGTTGGCTATTTTCACCCCATAATCCACATCTCTGACCTCTTCCTCTCCCTCAAGTCCATTGCACTGAGTCACTTGGTCTTTCTTTTGATTCCTCAAGTACATCTGGCTCAATCCCATCTTAGAGCCTTCATCCATGCTCTTCCATGTGCCCAGCCCTACTCTAGGTCTTTGAATGGCTGGCTTTTGGGGAATGTTTATATGTTCGCTCAAATAGCACCTCCTTAGTGAGTTCTTTCTTGACTACCAACTTGAATTAGCAACACAGTCCTCAACATGTGCCCAAAGAGCACCATTCTCTTCTTCACCTCATCCATTTCATTGTCTCCCAAGAACTCATTACTACTGGAAACTGTCTTGCCCATTTATTTTCTGCCTGTTTCAGTCTTATCTCTCTGTGAAAGCATAAGGTCTGTGGGAGCAGGAACCCTGCTTGGTCATTGCAACATCCACAGCTCTTAGAACAATTCCCAGCACACGGTACCCATGTCATGAACATTTGTTGAATGAGTAAATGATTAAATGAACCTACTCTTTCCCACTCTGATCTTGGAGAAATTTCCTTCTATATGATATAATGTTTTCTGGAAGACAGAGAAGTGACTGAGACTCAGAAAAAAGAGATTCATTTGTTGAAAGGACTCGTCCCTGGTACAGCAACTTGCCCTTTAATTGGCTTCAAGTCCTGAGGTGAGCAAGGAGGAAGGTAACAGTAGACTTTATCCAGAGCGCATTTGGATGTGAGCGTATCTAAGATACTACGCAAGAGCACATCTAACGTACTCTGCAGAAGCAAGCTGGCCTTATTTGTTAAAGGAGCTATGGCTCAGCAATGCCCAGCCCAAGGGATGTGTACTGCCTTTTCAACCCGTCAGGGCTCCTCTGGTCCTCCTTAAAGAAAAGCATGAACAGAGCCTTCTCTCCTCTGCCGTGAAAGCCCAGAGGCTTGAGCTCAACTCTCAAGTGTGGCCATTGTTTTTCCTCTCAGTATAGACAGATAATTGCTTGCTAGCATGTCCAGTGCCTGAGACGGTTGACAGAGGATGGCTTGTAACGTATGGGTGCGCATCAACAAAGCCACTTGGATCACCTTACTAGGATTTTACCCCACAGGGAACTTCTTTCAGGACCTTGGGAGGAAGAGACTGGTAATTATTTAAATGAAAGAAGGTGGGAGGAGTACTCTTTGGAATGTCATCTCACAGGCTTTCCTGAGTTAGGAGTAATTTCTGGGCACTCTAAACATGTTGGCCAACACAGAGCTGACTTTAGCCTCTTAGGAAAGTCTGGGCACAGGAGCTGGGGGAACAGGCTTCCCACAAGGAATTTTTTAAAAAAACAATATCTGAAATACAAGAATGGCATCTCTAGGGCAGGTGCAGATATTTCAGAGGGAAGGATTGCTCCATGATGGTGTAAGAGGGAAACTAGACATACCACAGGGACCATGCCCATTAGAAAGGTGGCCATGGGGTGCATTATTTTTGGCTAGAATACTAAACCATTGGGAAGCCTTTTATTTCTTGATTCACTTTTGTAGCTGCTGGAAGTACAAGAACATTGTCCATCCTGCATTCACTCGTTTATATCCATCAGTCAACATTATTGAGTCGCTGTTAGGCTTCAGAGACCACTTTTGGTTCTAAGGAATCAGTTCTGAACAGGACAGACAGGGACCCTTTGCTAATAGTACTGACATGGTAGAGGGGAAGATGGACATTTAAGAGATATTTGCAACAGTAATTAATACAGATAGGACTTCATATGCAAGTAAGTTTGCCAGATGAAAAGACAATCTTGCAGCCAGTTTCTTCCTTGTCACACTCCAACTGTTAAAAAAAAAAACAAAACACTGCAAGGAGTTGGGGGTGGAATGGGAGCAAATAACAGCCAGCGGCACGGTGAGCAGCAGCCCTGGACCCCAGGAAAGGGGAGATCTCGGGAGGCACAGAAACCAAGGACCTGCAGCTTTCCCCACTTCACTTGCTGCTCAAGCCATGCTCTCAGGGTCAAGTGGCTCTGGGCAGGGCACTGTTGATCTGCCCTGCCCTCAACCATTTTCCCCTCTCTGCCAACAGCTGAAAAGTCACATGTGGTATTTCTCACACAGACTTCCTCACAAGTTGCATCTGTTCAGGTCCTCCAGGTAGCAGAAACCAAGATGGGGTTAGGAGAGGGAAGGATTTCCTGGAAGAGATGACTGAGAAGAAAGCGGGGAGGAAGAAGCAGTGGGAGGCAGGGAGAGCCTTCAGACTACAATACTGTTCTAATCCCATGAAAGGAGAGAAGGAAGGAAATAGAATTAAGTAGGAAGAGCCTCAGAGCAGTACAGCTCAGTTCAGTCGCTCAGTCGTGTCCAACTCTTTGTGACCCCAAGGACTGAAACACGCCAGGCTTCCCTGTCAGTACAGTACACAGCAGTACAGCCCTCAGAAAATCTTGGTCAGCCCAAGTGAGAGCCCTGGAACAAGGATTGCCTGTGAGAGGGGTCCTGTCAGGACCTGGCACCCCTGCTGTATGTGGTCATTTCCTGTCGCTGCCCAGGAGAGTGTGGCCTCGGCTCTAACACAGCAACGGATCCTGGAGGCATGGCAGTGGAGCCTGCGTGCTCCTCTGGACAGGTTCTCCCTTGACGGGAGAGCAGCGTGGCTCACTCCTGTAGCTGCCTCACCACAGTTCCAGTCTCACTGCCGTCATGGATACCAAGGAAAACTTTCCATGGCAGAGCCTTTGGCCTCCAGGGCAGCCAATAGCAGTAAGATGGGGGTGGTGGGCACGGAGGACACAGTTCCTGGGATTTAAGGAGACACCAGAAGTATTGCCAAGGCTCTAACAGTGCCAGCTGAAATGGCTGAATGACAGCTGTGGGCGGTCACAAGAGTGGGAAAGCCAGCCAGTGATAGTGATAGCCAGGGCAACAGGAAGTGGCTTATCACCAAGAGTGACCATGTGGACTAACCAGTAATGGGGATGCAGGACATGATCCTCACAGGCAGGCAGCCCAGCCCCCAAATTTAGCACCTCTTCCTTGGTTCCCTATATTCCCCTCAGGGCAAATCTAAACATCCATCTCTATAAACATCCATCTACACCCAATGGGGTCCACCCTCTGATTCTGATTCTCACTGCTTCTTCCTCCCTGCCTTCTTCTCGGTCATCTCTTCCAGGAAATCCCTCGCTCTCCTAACTCTATCTTGGCTTCTGCTACCTGGAGGACCTGAACTGATAAAACTTGTGAGGAAGTCTGTGTGAGAAATACCACATGTGACTTTTCAGGAGCTTAGTGTATGCATGCTCAGTCATTGAATCATGTTCAACTCTTTGGGACCATATGGACTGTAGACTGCCAGGCTTCCCTGCCCATGCAGTTTTCTAGGCAAGAATACTGGAGTGGGTTGCCATTCCCCTCTCCAGGAGGCCTTCCCTTCTCAGGGTTAGAACCCATGCCTCCTGCATCTCCTACATTGGCAGGCAGATTCTTTACCACTGCACCACTTGGGAAGCTCCAGGAACTTAGTAACTGATATCATAGAAAACCCCTGAAAATTGTTTTGATTTAAAAAATCCAAGAATTAAGCCAAATCTATTTTAAACAAATTCTAAATCATATTTCTCAAAATAGAACAGAATATCTTAGCAGTACATTTAGTCTAATTTAATAATTCTCTGAAAAAAACTCATCCTGAATATCACATCCAACATTAAGAGGCCCTTGGACACACCAAGGATTATATTGTATTGTGAAAGAAGGAGTACACCAGGCTAAAATATCTGTGGCTAAGCTCCAAAGAGAAAATAAGATGAAATAAAAACATGTTGATCCAGCAAGAGGGTCTCCATGAATCTGAGCACTCCACATATTACAAACACAAAACCTAAACATCCACCCTATGATCAACACCACCAAGATCCCGAGAAACCCTATCCCCAGACCTTTTGTCCTCAATCTTCAAAACAAAGTGAGTGATCGTTGTGAAGGTGCAGCCTCAGAGAGATGCAATGTACTTAAGTGGAGATGGGGTGCTCAGATCAAGAAAGACAAATTAACCTGCCTGATCCGTCCCTGGAAAAGGTCAGTTTTCATTCCAATCCCAAAGAAAGGCAATGCGAAAGAATGTTCAAACCACACAATTGCACTCATCTCACACGCTAGAAAAGTAACGCTGAAAATTCTCCTAGCTAGGCTTCAACAGCACATGAGCTGAGAACTTCCAGATGTTCCAACTGGATTTAGAAAAGGCAGGGGAACCAGAGATCAAACTGCCAACATCCATTGGATCATAGAAAAAGCAAGAGAATTCCTGAAAAACATCTACTTCTGCTTCATTGACTACGCTAAAGCCTTTGACTGTGTGGATCACAACAAACTATGGAAAGTTCTTAAAGAGATGGAAATACCTGACCACATTACCTGCCCCCTGAGAAATCTGTATGCAGGTCAGGAAGCAACAGTTAGAACCGGACATGGAACAACAGACTGGTTCCAAATCGGGAAAGGAGTATGTCAAGGCTGTATATTGTCAACCTGCTTATTATTATTATGTCACCCTGCAGATGTACACCCTGCAGAATATATCATGTGAAATGCCAGGCTAGATGAAGCACAAGATGGAATCAAGATGTATCAAAATATCAATAACATCAGATATGAAGATGATACCACCCTTATGGCAGAAAGCAAAGAGGAACTAAAGAGCCTCTTGATGAAAGTGAAAGAGGAGAGTGAAAAAAATCAGCTTAAAACTCAACATTCACAAACTAAGATCATGGCATCCAGTCCATCTCTTCATGGCAAATAGATGGGGAAACAATGGAAACAGTGACACACTTTATTTTTTTAGGCTACAAAATCATTGCAGATGGTGACTGCAGCCATGAAATTAAAAGACACTTGCTCCTTGGAAGAAAATCTGTGACCAACCTAGACAGCATATTACAATGTAGAGACATTATTTTGTCGACAAAGGTCTGTATAGTCAAAGCTATGGTTTTTCCAGTGGTCATGTATGGATATGAGAGTTGGACCATAAGGAAAGCTGAGCATCGAAGAATTGATGCTTTTGAATGGTGGTGTTGGAGAAGACTATTGAGAGTCCCTTGGACTGCAAGGAGTTCAAACCAGTCAATCCTAAAGGAGATCAGTCCTGAATGTTCATTGGAAGGACTGATGCTGAAGCTGAAGCGCCAATACTTTGGCCACCTGATGCGAAGGGCTGACTCATTTGAAAAGACCCTGATGCTGGGAAAGACTGAAGGCAGGAGGAGAAGGGGATGACAGAGGATGAGATGGTTGGATGGCATCACCGACTCGATGGACATGAGTTTGAGCAAGCTCCAGGAGTTGGTGATGGACAGGGAAGCCTGGTGTTCTGCAGTCTACAGGGTCACAAAGAGTCGGACACGATTGAGTGACTGAATTGAACTAAACTGATCCTTCGCCTGAGAGTATGAACACAATAGATCCTTGCATAACAGAATATAATTTCTCAGTTGTACTGAGCACCTAATTTCCTGCTCTCTTCCTGTTCCAGTGTTTGCTTCTAGATGTTCTCCATTAATTAGTGCCTCATTCACAGCAGTTGTGTATATATGGCAGCTAAAGAACATTTTGCAATTTTATTACATCATTCTCATTGCTATTAAATTTGGCCATCAGTGGAATCTATAATATTTCAGTACATAAACCTCCATTCACACTCTCAGCCTGGGCCCTGCAAATGTGAAAAACAGACCTCGACAGTGGTACCCTGATTATCGAGCAGAAGTCAACAAAAAGGTCCACATGAATTGGGCCACAGTTCATGAAAACATTCCCATGACAGATCATTTGCGATGACAACCACAGCCTCAGGTCTGTAAACTCGCCTAAAGTCCTTGGGTCCTATACTCTCTGCTGTCCTAATCAGCTGTTTGCCCTATTCTGAGTGGATCTCTGGGTATTTAGCATAAGTGTTACGAGGAGCATCCCTCACACCCCGGCTTGTAAAGGAAGGACAACTTCTTGTTCTATGTCAGCCCTCGCCTCCCAGTCAGGGAATCCAGGCTGTCTGAAATCTGATCCTGGGGGCACTCTGGAGACATGCTTCCAGTCTCCCCACTCGTCCTCAGCCCCAGCATTGCTGCTTCTTCTGCCTAATGTCCGAGTGAAGATGTGTCTCTGCTGGTGGCTGGGCTGAGCCCCACCAGAGCCTTACTGCAGGGCCAGCCTGGAGGCCCAACTCGCCCATGAACAGGAATCCCTCCTCCCCTGAGGCTCCATGCATCTCCTTAGAGAATGCCAGTCCCTTGTATGGCTGGCTGGCTTCTCCCAGCTCCCAGACATCCTCTGAGGACTTCTTGTGGCATTTGCCTTATGGCCCTCCACCCTTGCCTACCTAATCCCCAGGCATCTCCATGGCACATGCTCAGCCACGAGAGAGCAGGTCTGTCTCTCCCTGAACCCTGTGGCAGTACTGCGTGGTTCCTTTAAAAATAAATATTTAGTCTGTCTCCACTATGACCCTTTCAAAGTAATCATTTTTCTCAGTTAAAAAAAAAAAAACAGAAAAGACCATACTCTGATCCAGTTCTACTGCATACTTTGTTACACATCCAATAATCCACCTGACAGCTTCTCAGCTGCCAAAGATATCCACTTCAACCTGTTTCTCAGAGCTGGGCATGTTCAGGAGGGGAGGTCAGAACCACACCCACCAGATAGCACACATCTCAGGAGAAGTTCTGGAGCCTTCCCAATGGAGCAGAGGCCACCTGCACATGTCCAAACTGTCAGAGATGGAAGACAGGCAGCATGATCCCCAAATTTTACAAGTGGAGAAACAGGGGCATGGAGGAGAAGTGACTGAGCCAGGTCACTGTGGAGTCAACAATAGCAGGAGCTCTGACCTAGGGCTCTTTTCATCATAGAAGTCTGTGGGCTCTGTTCCCAGGAAATGAGCCCACACTTCTTCAGTAAATAGGAAGGGACTTCCAGGGCTCTTTCATCACTCTAAAAGGAGAACTGTGGCCAAGGACTGTGGGCAGAAGACCTTGGACAATCGCCAATGGAGCTGCCCAGCCCTGAACTCATTCGGGCCTGGAGCAGAGGAAGGAAGTGTGAGAGCAGGAGAAGGGAAAGGGACAAGATGTTCAGGAAGGTAAAGGAAGGGGGTGTTAAGTAGTTAAATGCACATCTGATACAGTGATACAGGGAGACCATTTGACACAGCTCCTTGAGGAGAAAGATCTACAGCCCTTTTGCTGGCTGTGGAGCATCTTAGGGCAGCTGCTTCAACCTTGGCAACACACTGGAGTTAACTAAGAAACTTTAAAAAATGCAGATAACTAGACCCACCTAGAGACTGAATTATTTTTTTCAGTGCTTCTGAGCAGCAGGATTTGTAAATGCTCCCCTGATGATTCTAATATGTACTCAATGTTGAGATCCAGTTCTTAGAAGAAAAGGCCTCAGTCCATCTCATATTGGGTTCTCTGCTTCAAGAAGAAGCAAATAATATTCAGATAAAAAAAAATACTCAGATCGTTTTTCTATCATGTCCTTAGCCTGCACAGCAGGAATTATAATTGTTCTAGCCTAAACTGTCAGGTTTTCTGCTGAGATCTTCTCCTGGCATCCTGGCCTCTGCTCTGATTGTCAAATCTCCATATCTCAGATTCTCCAAAGTCCTTTCCAGTTCCCAAAGTCCCTTGGTATGTGACTCTACAAAAAAAAAATGTTTAGAGTCACCACTGCTGTGGATGTGATCTTTTAAAAAAACTCCATCTTTCTTTTCTAGGCATGACAGAGTGACTGGTACCAGGCTTGTCTTCCCACTATTAAAAGAATGATAAAATTGGACAAAATATATGAAACTGCTGTTTCCAAGTACCAGACAATGGGCATTGCAGGACAATGGTCGAGGAGGGCTAGGAAACACAGTGAGCCTTATGATTGCCTGGGATTTCTGCCAGGAGCCACTTTTCCAGATGGTGGTACAGAATAGCTTTACAGTTTTGCCAAGTCAAGCAGACAGAGATCAGAGTTCAGAGAGGCAGTAATGGCTGGAATTTATGGGGCTGAGAGAGGAAAGAACTATGTGAAGAAGGAGCTCCTGGATTTACAGAGTGGCTCCTTGAGTCTATTGCTGAAAACCAAGTGAATACTTCAGGTGAAACACCAAGAGGCTATACAAAGAAGTACTGGGCTGAACAGTCCCAGAGCTCACACAGAGATACAAGATAGTATAGATCCAGGCAGGGAATTGATTTCACTGGACACCCAGGGCACTTTAGTAGAGACCCTAGAAGGGTTATATCTTAGTAGCAGAGCTAAAATAGACCTAAAGTAAAGACTACTCTAGACCTGCCTCAACAAATTTAAAAGCAAACCTTCAAAAAATTGAGTTGATCCTAAATTCCCCACGTGGATACTGAAACAAAATTCAATATTCTTTGAAGAGAAAAACAAACAAAAAAAATCCACTCAAAAAGGCAACTATGACAATGCCTATGTGCTGTGTTATGCTAAGTTGCTTCAGTAGTGTCCAACTTTGCAACCCTATGGATTTTAGCCCACCAGGCTGCTCTATCCACGGGATTCTCCAGGCAAGAATACTGGAGTGGGTTGACATGCCCTCCTCCAGGGAATCTTCCCAACCCAGGACTCAAACCTGCATCTCTTGTATCTCTTGCATTGACAGGCAGGTTCTTTACCACTAGCGCCACCTGGGAAGCCCGATAACAATACTGGAGTGGGTAGCCACTCCTTTCACCAAGGGAATCTTCCAAACCCAGGGATCGAACCCAAGTCTCCCACATTGCAGATGGTTTCTTTACCAGCTGAGCCACCAGGGAAGCCCATAACAATGTCTAGCATCCCCTAAAAATGTACTAGACATACAAGATGCAGGAAAGTGTGACCCATAACTAGAAAAAAATCAATAATAGAAGCATCTCTAGAAAAGAGATTTTGGAATAAGCAAACAGTTACATTAAAATGGATATTATAAATGTTAAAATAAATAGGCATCATGAAAAAGATACAAGATTTGAAAAAGAACAAATAGAAATTCTAGGAATAAAAAATACAATATCTGAAATGAAAAGTTTAGTGGGTGGAATTATCATCAGATAAAATACTGCAGAAGAAAATGCAAGTGAATTCGAAGATGGACTAGAAATTCTAAAACTAACACATTAAGAAGAAAAAAAAACTGAAAAAAAATCAACAGAGCCTGTGAACCATGAAAACATGTCAAGTTGTTGAACATATTTCTTCATATATAGAAATAATATCTGGAACATTTCCAAATTTGATACATTTTTTTTCAAATCATAGATCTAATTAGCTCAACTAACCTCCAAGAAGGACATACACAAATAAAACAACACAAAGGCGTATTGCTAATACCAAGGATAAGGAGTAAATCTTAAAGGCAGACAGAGGGGGAAAAAATCACATACAACATTAAAGAAAAACAATGAGAATTCCCATAAATTTATCTTCAGGAAAAATGCGAACCAGAAGACAATGAAATGGCATTTTTTAACTGCTGAAATTAAAAAACAAATCAATCCAGAATTCTATAAAGATGTGAAAATATACTTCAAAGCTAAAAGTGCAGGACTTCCCTGGTGACTCAGTGGTTGAGAATCCACCTGCCAATACAGGGGGCATGGATTTGATCCCTGGTTGGGAAAGATCCCACATGCTACAGAGCAACTAAGCCTGTGCGCTTCAGCTACTGAGCCTGTACTCCAGAACCTGTGCTTTGCAACAAAAGATGATGCTGCAGTGGAAGCCTGTGCACTGAAACTGAGGGGCAGCTCGGCTCTCTGCAACTAAAGAAAGCCCGTGTACAGCAACAAAGACACAGTGTCACCAAAATAAATTTTAAAAAATTTTAAGTGAAATAAAGATATTTTCAGACAAACAAAAATTGAGAGAATTCATTGTCCACAGACCTGCTTTGCAAAATAATATTTTTATAAATAGAAATAGAAAATTTTTATAAATATAAATAGAACCTTTTTAGACTGAAGGAAAATGACTCTGATGGAAACTTGTACCTACACAAATGAATGAAAGGTTCCCAAAATAGTAAATAAGTGGGTAAATATAAAATACTTTTTCCACATTAAAAAATTTATTTAAAAGGTAGTTGGCTGTTCGAAGAGAGAATAATATATTGTAACAGAATTGAAATATATGATAACAACAGTACAAAGGATTAAGGGCTAAAATATATATATTGTTGTAAAGTTCTATTTTATACCAAAGTAATTAATATTATTTAAATGTAAACTGTGATAAGTTAAAGACATAGCAATACATTGTAAATCCTGTTGTAATCATTAAAAATAAAACAAAGACATATAGCTAAAAACTAAAAGTGGAGATAAAGTGAAATATCAACTGGATTAAAAAAAAAGCCCCAATTATATGTTGTCTATAAGAACCCTACCTTAATCATAAAGACACATAAAAGTCAAAGGTAAAAAGATATTTTATAGAAAAAGATATAAAATGCAAATACTAACTATAAGAAAGCTAACAATACTATTTTAATATTAAATGAAGTAGGCTTTAGTTCAAAGAATATTATCAAAGACAAAAATGGACATTTCACAATGATAAAAGCATCAACTTCCCAAGAAGACATAACAACCCTAAATATTTATGTACCCAAAAATAAAACTTCAAGCACCTTGAAGCAAAAACTAACAAAACTGAAAAGAGAATAGACTTTACCCATAAATACAGTTGGACATTTCAACATTTCTCTATTAATTTATAGAACAAGTAGACAGAAAACCAGCTAGTATTTAGAAGATTTGAACAGTAATTAACCAATTTGATGCAATAACATTTGTAGAACATTCACACCCAAAACAACAGAACACACATTCTTTTTAAGTGCACATGAAATGTTCACTAGAATAGACCATATTCTGGGCCACAAAACAAGTCTTGATAAATATAAATATATTGAAGTATATATTCTCGGCCCACTCAGAATTAAATTAGAAATCAGTAACAAATATATCTAGGAGAAAAATTCCCCAAATATTTGGAAATTAAAATGTAAACTTTTTAGTACACTATGGGCCAAAGAAGAAGCCATGAAAATATTTTAGAGTGAATGAAAATAATATACAACATGCCAAAATTAGCACAATGTACCTGGAGCAGTAGTTGGAGAAAAATTAATAGCTTTATATGCTTATATTTGAAAAAGTCTTAAATCAATTATCTAAGCTTCCACTTTGAGAAGCTAAAAAATGAAGATCAAATTAAACCCAAAGTCAAAAGAGTGAAAATCAACGAAAATAGACAAACAATAAGAACATCAATTTTTAACCTCTAGTTTTTTTTTAAAAAAAAAGATCAATAAAATTGACAAGCTAGATTGACCAAGAAGAGAGAAGACACAAATTGCTAATATCAGGAATGAAAGAGGACACATCATTACAGATGCCATAGATATTAAAGGATGAAAGGAAATATTAAGAACAACCCTATGCCAATAAATCTGACAACTTAAAGAGGCAAATTATTTGAAAAATACAATTTACCAAACAGAAAAAGAAATAAAAAGTCTAAATAGCCATATGCTTACTAAAAAATTAATTTGTAAATAAATATCTTTCCATAAGGAGAACTGCAGTCCTAGATAGCATCACTGATGGAAAATCCTATGGACAGAGAAGCCTGGCTACAGGTTGAAAAGAGACAGACACAACTGAGTGACTGAGCATAGATGCATACATAGAAAAATCTAAAGAGTCTACAAAAATGCTACTAGAATTAATAAGTTCTAGATCTCAGAATACAAAGTCAATATACAAAAATCAATAAAAAGTATTTCTAGATAGTATCAATACAAATTAGAAAAGAAATGTTATAATTCCATTTATAAAATACCATGAAAAAGCATGATATGTTTAAGAATAAATTTAACAAAAAATGTGCAGACATGTATTCAAAACTATAAAACATCACTAAAGCAAGTTAAAAAAGAACTAAATAAATGGAGAGAGAGTACATGAATTGGAAGACTCACTATGATTGAGAAATGAAATCTCCCCTAACTGATCTACAGATTCAATGTGATGTTCATGAGTTGAATCTAAAATTTATAGGGAAGTACAAAGGATCCAGACTAGTTAAAAATATTTTTATGAACAACAAATTTGGAGTATTTACCTACCTGATTTCAACACTTGCTAAATACTATAATTATCAAGACAACATGGTATTAACATATCGTATTAAGGATACATATCAATTAGTGGCACAAAACAGGGAATCCAGAAATGGACCCATGTGTGGCCATTGCTTTTTGACACAAGTGCAAAGGTAACTTAATGATGAAAGAGAAGTTTTGGGGAAAATGGTGCTGAAACAACTGAATATAGAATATTTTAAAAAAAGAAGAAGAAGGAAAAGAGCCTTTAGTCTTATTTCATACCATACACAAAAACTTACTCAAAATGCATCATTGACATATAGATAAACTATAAAATTTCTCAGAGAAAACTTAGAGCAAAGTTGTGTAATCTTGGGGTAGGCAAAATTTCTTAGGATACCAAACAGCACAAACTATAAAAGATAAGATTATTAAATTGGAGTCCATCAAAGTTAAAAATACTCCTACTTTTAAAAGACACTATTAAGAATACATCAAGGTAATACACAACACGGCAGAAAATATGTCTAATAAATATACACATTTGACAAAAAATGTAGATCTAAAATATATAAAGGACTCAATAATAAAACAAATAAGGACAAAAGATTTGGACAGAAAGCACAAAAGGAGATATACAAATTATCAAAAGCACATGAAATGATGCTTAACATCATTAATTGCCAAATAGATGCAAAGTAAATCCATAATAAGAGGTATAACCTACCCATTAGAATGGCTAAAATTAAAAAAGATGGACAAAGTACCAGCAAAAATGTGGAGCAACCAGAACTCTCACACATCTCTGGTGAGCTTACCAAATGGTACGAACACTTTGGAGAATAACTTGGCACTTTTTGAAAAGTTAGTCATACACTTATCCTTGTTGTTGTTGTCGTTTAGTCCCTAAGTTGTGTCTGACTCTTTGCAACCCTGTGGACTGCAGCATGCTGGGCTTCCCTGACCTCCTCTATCCCCTGGAGTTTGCTCAAGTTCACATCAATTGAGTTGGTGACGCTATCAAACCATCTTATCCTCTGCTGTGCCCTCTTCTCCTTTTGCCTTCAATCTTTCCCAGAATCAGGTTTGCCATTCCCTCCTGCAGTGAACCACATTTTGGCAGAACTCTCCACTATGACCCATCTGTCTTGGGTGGCCCTGCACAGAATGGCTTATAGCTTTACTGAGTTACTTAAGCCCCTTCGTCATGACAAGGCTGTGATCCATAGAGGGGTACACTTATCCTACAACAGCAGTCCCATGCCCAGGTATTTGCTCAAGAGAAATTAAAACCTGTCCACACAAAGGCTTTATTCATAATATGCAAACTGTAAACAACCTACAAATGAAAGGATAGGCTCATTATGACATATCAATAAAACAGGACACAAGAGTCAACAATAAAAAAGGAACAAACTACTGCTAATCACAAAAAAAGGAAAAACCTCAAGAGCTTTGAGTAAAAGAAGCCTGACACAAAGTACATAATTTATAAGTCCATTTATACAAAACTGAAACTGCATGGGATTCTGTGAGGCCTTCCCAGACACACACTCCATGGCCCACAGCTCTAGTTTATAGAAAAGCTAGTTTAGCTTCCTAGGCCTTCTCCAAGTTCCAAAGAGCAAATTTAATCGAAGTGACAAAATGCAGAAACAAAAGAAAAACATTTGAGTAAGACAAAATAACAATAGCCATAAAACAAAATCAAGGACATTTAGTTCCTCCTCAAGGGGTAGATAATATCCTGATCCATATCCTTGAGTTGTTCTGCAGATACTAAAACCCCCACCAAGTGGATGAAGCTAACTGCATAATGACCCCCAGATGAGCCCCCACTTTGGCTACCTGATGCGAAGAACTGACTCATTTGAAAAGACCCTGATGCTGCGAAAGATTGAAGACAGGAGGAGAAGGGGATGACAGAGGATGAGATGGTTGGATGGCATCACCGACTCTATGGACATGAGTTTGAGCAGGCTCCAGATTTGGTGATGGACAGGGAAGCCTGGTGTGCTGCAGTCCATGGGGTCGCAAAGAGTCAGACACCACTGAGCGACCGAACTGAACTAAACTGAACTGAACTGAACCCCCATGATCTGGTTGGAGCCTGAAAACTGGTAACGCTGACCTCTGTGACCTTCCCAATTACCTCACCACCCACCAATCAGAAAATTGTGTGTGAGCTGATCATGTACCCTGTGACCCTCTCCCTCACACTGTCTTTAAAAATCCTTCCCTAAAAGTCACTGGGGAGTTCTGGTCTTTTGAGCATGAACTGCCCATTCTCCCTGCTTGATCCCACAATAAACACTGTACTTTCCTTTACCACAAACTGGTATCAGTACATTGGCTTTGCTGCACTCCAGATGAGCAAACCCAAGATTTGGTTCAGTAGCAAAACTCTAAAAAAGACAAATTTGACCCAGAGCAACAAAAGCTGATCACTGATATCCTGAGGCTGGAGTGGTTCAAGGAGATCAGTTTTGAAGGGGAACTAACAGTTCAGTTCAGTTCAGTCAGTTCAGTCGCTCAGTCATGTCCGACTCTCTGCGACCCCATGAATTGCAGCACGCCAGGCCTCTCTGTCCATCACCAACTCCCAGAGTCTACCCAAACCCATGTTCATCGAGTCGGTGATGCCATCCAACCATCTCATCCTCTGTCGTCCCCTTCTCCTCCCGCCCCCAATCCTACCCAGCATTAGGGTCTTTTCCAATGAGTCAACCCTTCGCATGAGGTGGCCAAAGTATTGGAGCTTCAGCTTCAACATCAGACCTTCCAATGAACACCCAGGATTGATCTCTTTTAGGATGGATTGATTGGATCTCCTTGCAGTCCAAGAAACTCTCAAGAGTCTTCTCCAACACCACAGTTCAAAAGCATCAATTCTGCGGCGCTCAGCTTTCTTCACCGTCCAAATTTCACATCCATACATGACCACTGGAAAAACCATAGTCTTGACTAGACGGACTTTTGTTGGCAAAGTAATGTCTCTGCTTTTAAACATGCTATCTAGGTTGGCCATAACCTTCCTTCCAAGGAGTAAGCGTCTTTTAATTTCATGGCTGCAGTCACCATCAGCAGTGATTCTGGAGCCCAAAAAAGTAAAGTCTGACACTGTTTCCACTGTTTCCCCATCTATTTCCCATGGAGTGATGGGACCAGATGCCATGATCTTAGTTTTCTGAACGTTGAGCTTTAAGCCAACTTTTTCACTTTCCTCCTTCACCTTCATCAAGAGGCTCTTTAGTTCTTCTTCACTTTCTGCCATAAGGGTGGTGTCATCCGCATATCTGAGGTTATTGATATTTCTCCCGGCAATCTTGATTCCAGCTTGTGTTTCTTCCAGCCCAGCGTTTCTCATGATGTACTCTGCATATAAGTTAAATAAGCAGGGTGACAATATACAGCCTTGACGGACTCCTTTTCCTATTTGGAACCAGTCTGTTGTTCCATGTCCAGTTCTAACTGTTGCTTCCTGACCTGCATACAGGTTTCTCAAGAGACAGGTCAGATGGTCTGGTATTCCCATCTCTTTCAGAATTTTCCACAGTTTATTGTGATCCACACAGTCAAAGGCTTTGGCATAGTCAATAAAGCAGAAATAGATGTTTTTCTGGAACTCTCTTGCTTTTTCGATGATCTAGCAGATATTGGCAATTTGATCTCTGGTTCCTCTGCCTTTTCTAAAACCAGCTTGAACATCTGGAAGTTCACGGTTCACGTATTGCTGAAGCCTGGCTTGGAGAATTTTGAGCATTACTTTACTAGCATGTGAGATGAGTGCAATTGTGCGGTAGTTTGAGCATTCTTTGGCATTGCCTTTCTTTGGGATTGGAACGAAGACTGACCTCTTCCAGTCCTGTGGCCACTGCTGAGTTTTCCAAATTTGCTGGCATATCGAGTGCAGCACTTTCACAGCATCACCTTTGAGGATTTGAAATAGCTCAACTGGAATTCCATCACCTCCACTAGCTTTGTTCGTAGTGATGCTTTCTAAGGCCCACTTGACTTCACATTCCAAGATGTCTGGCTCTAGGTGAGTGATCACACCATCGTGATTATCTGTGTCGTGAAGATCTTTTTTGTACAGTTCTTCTGTGTATTCTTGCCACCTCTTCTTAATATCTTCTGCTTCTGTTAGGTCCATACCATTTCTGTCCTTTATCGAGCCCATCTTTATCACGGTAATCCAAGTCTATGCCCTGACCAGTAACGCCGAAGAAGCTGAAGTTGAACGGTTCTATGAAGACCTACAAGACCTTCTAGAACTAACACCCAAAAAAGATGTCCTTTTCATTATAGGGGACTGGAATGCAAAAGTAGGAAGTCAAGAAACACCTGGCGTAACAGGCAGGTTTGGCCTTGGAGTACAGAATGAAGCAGGGCAAATGCTAATAGAGTTTTGCCACGAGAACGCACTGGTAATAGCAAACACCCTATTCCAACAACACAAGAGAAGACTCTACACGTGGACATCACCAGATGGTCAACACCGAAATCAGATCGATTATATTCTTTGCAGCCAAAGATGGAGAAGCTCTATACAGTCAGCAAAAACAAGACCAGGAGCAGACTGTGGCTCAGATCATGAACTGCTTATTGCCAAATTCAGACTTAAATTGAAGAAAGTAGGGAAAACCACTAGACCATTCAGGTATGACCTAGATCAAATCCCTTATGAGTATACAGTGGAAGTGACAAATAGATTTAAGGGACTAGACCTGATAGACAGAATGCCTGATGAACTATGGACAGAGGTTCGTGACATTGTACAGGAGACAGGGATCAAGAAAATCCACCTGGAAAAGAAATGCAAAAAAGCAAAATGGCTGTCTGAGGAGGCCTTACAGATAGCTGGGAAGAGAAGAGAAGCGAAAAGCAAAGGAGAAAAGGAAAGATATTCTCATCTGAATGCAGAGTTCCAAAGAATAGCAAGGAGAGATAAGAAAGCCTTCCTCAGCGATCAGTGCAAACAAATAGAGGAAAACAACAGATTGGGAAAGACTAGAGACCTCTTCAAGAACTAACAGTACTGGCTACATAATCTGTGGGGGCCCAGTATAAAATGAAAACATGGGGCCCCCTATTCAAAAATTATTAAGAATGTCAAGGCAGGGGCAGCAGAACATTAAACCAAGTTTGTGGCCCTTTTGAACATGAGCCCCCATATAAAGATACAAGTCACACACCCAGGAAACTAACCCTGAGTACAAGAGGGTTTTTGTGGGGATGAAATGCTCTATATCGTGACTTGGTGGTGATTATACATTTGTGTACAAGATGGTTGTCTGAGGAGGCCTTACAAATAGCTGTGAAAAGAAGAGAAGTGAAAGGCCAAGGAGAAAAGGAAAGATATACCTATTTGAATGCAGAGTTCCAAAGAATACCAAGGAGAGATAAGAAAACCTTCCTCAGTGATCAGTGCAAAGAAATGGAGGAAAATAATAGAATGGGAAAGACTGGAGATCTCTTCAAGAAAATTAGAGATACCAAGGGAACATTTCATGCAAAGATGGGCACAATAAAGGACAGAAATGGTATGGACCTAACAAAAGCAGAAGATATTAAGAAGAGGTGGCAAGAATACACAGAAGAACTGTACGAAAAAGATCTTCATGGCCCAGGTAATCACGATGGTGTGATCACTCACCTAGAGCTAGACATCCTGGAATGCCAAGCCAAGTGGGCCTTAGGAAGCATCACTATGAACAAAGCTGGTGGAGGTAATGGAATTCCAGTTGAGCTATTTCAAATCCTAAAAGATGATGCTGTGAAAGTGCTGTACTCAGTATGCCAGCAAATTTGGAAAACTCAGCAGTGGCCACAGGACTGGAAAAGGTCAGTTTTCATTCTAATCCCAAAGAAAAGCAATGCCAAAGAATGCTCAAACTACTGCACAATTGCCCTCATCTCACACACTAGCAAAGGAACACTTAAGATCCTCCAAGTCAGGCTTCAACAGTACGTGAACCATGAACTTCCAGACGCTCAGGCTAGATTTAGAAAAGGCAGAGGAGCAAGAGATCCAATTGCTAACATACGTTGGATCATCAAAAAAGCAAGAGAGTTTCAGAAAAACATCTTTCTCTGCTTTGTTGACTATGCCAAAGCCTTTGACTGTGTGGATCACGACAAACTGTGGAAAATTCTTCAAGAGATGGGAATACCAGACCACCTGACCTGCCTCTTGAGAAATCTGTATGCATGTCAGGAAGCAACAGTTAGGACTGGACGTGGAACAACTAACTGGTTCCAAATTGGGAAAGGAGTGTGTCAAGGCTGTATATTGTCACCCTGCTTATTTAACTTATATGCAGAGTACAACATGAGAAATGCTGGGCTGGATGAAGCACAAGCTGGAATCAAGTTTGCTGGGACACATATCAATAACTTCAGAAATGCAGCTGACACTACCCTTATGTCAGAAAGCGAGGAAGAACTAAAGAGCCTCTTGATGAAAGTGAAAGAGGAGAGTGAAAAAGTTGGCTTAAAACTCAACATTCAGAAAACTAAGATCATGGCATCTGGACCCATTACTTCATGGCAAATAGATGGGGAAACAATGGAAACAGTGACAGACTTTATTTTGGGGGGCTCCAAAATCACTGCAGATGGTGACTACAGCCATGAAATTAAAAGACGCTTGCTCCTTGGAAGAAAAGTTATGACCAACCTAGACAGCATACTAAAAAGCAGAGACATTACTTGCCAACAAAGTTCCATCTAGTCAATGCTATGGTTTTTCCAGTAGTCATGTATGGATGTGAGAGTTGGACCATAAAGAAAGCTGAGCACAAAAGAATTGATGCTTTTGAACTGTGTTGTTGGAGAAGACTCTTGCGAGTCCCTTGGACTGCAAGGAGATTCAACCAGTCCATCCTAAAGGAAATCAGTCCTGAACATTCATTGGAAGGACTGATGCTGAAGCTGAAATTCCAATACTTTGGCCACCTGATGTGAAGAACTGACTCATTTGAAAAGACCCTGATGCTGGGAAAGAATGAAGGCAGGAGGAGAAAGGGACAACAAAAGATGAGATGACTGAATGGCATCACCAACTCAATGGACATGAGTTTGAGTAAACTTCGGGAGTTGGTGATGGACAGGGAGGCCTGGCGTGCAGCAGTCCATGGGGTTGCAAGGAGTCAGACACGACTGAGCAACTGAACTGAACTGATACATTTGTGTACATTTGTCAAAGCATGCTGAACGTTTGAATGGCAGCAATTTCCAAAGCCAGTGATGAGAACAAAACTGCAGACAAACCAGCCAACAATCTCCATTGATTTGCTTTCTACATTAATGTACTAAAAGCAGTCCTTGGGCTTTCCAATTTTAACCATGCCCTCCCCAGAAAACTCCCAGAAGTTCCTCATTTTCATTTACTATCTGTTTATCGAATACTTACTTACTGGTATTATCCAAGAAGTTGGAGATAGGAAGATTTTTTTAAAACACAAATTCTGCTCTCAGAGAATAAATATAATTATCCCTTGATATCCATGCGGAATTGGTTCCAGGACCTCCTGGGATACTAAATTCCAAAGATACTCAAGTCTCCTATAAAAATGGCATACTAATTGCATGTAACCTATGCACAGCCTCCTGTATACTTTAAATTATCTTAATGCCTAACACAATGTAAATGTTATATGAATAGTTGCAATTTCAAGTTTTGCTTTGGGGAACTTCCTGGAATTTTTTTTTTCCTGAATATTTTTGATCTGAGATTGGTTGAATCTATGGACACAGAACCTGCAGATAAGATAGTCTAGCAGTATGCTGTCTGGTATAATAGACAGTGAAAGTGAAAGTATTAGTTGCTCAGTCGTGTCCAACTCTTTGCAACCCCATGGACTGTTGCCCGCCAGGCTCCTCTGTCCATGGAATTCACCAGGCAAGAGTACTGGAGTGGGTAGCCATTTCCTTCTCCAGGGGATCTTCCTGACCCGGGGATTGAACGTGGGTCTGCTGCATTGCAGGCAGATTCTTTACCATCTAAATGACTTAGGCAGCATTTAAGTTACATCAATGAAAATTAAGGAAACTAAAATTTCAGTTCCTCATTCACACTAGCCACATTCCAAGTGCTCAGTGGCCTCCTGTGGTGGTGGCTGTCATACTGGGTCAGAGGACATTTCCACTATTGTGAAGAGTTCCGTTGGATGGTGCTTAGAGTGGGAATAGGCAGTGGGTACTAGACATAAATTAGATAGCTCCACATTTCCCCTGCTTTTAAGTATTAGCAGATACCCGTCTTTTGTATTCAGTCACCCACAACCAGAAGCAGCCCCTTGCCAGGCCAACGGATGCAGTGGGGTTTGGGGGTTCCTACTTACATGGGTAAGAAGCCACCCCCTAGAAAGTCTGCTGGTTGTCAAATGTGAGTTGCGCTTCCCTTCCTGGACTGAAATACTCCTGGGAAGCTCTTACTCAGTATTTGTCTTTAGTTATCCAGGTACTTGTTGCTTCAAGTCCCTCAGGGGAGATCAGCAGCCCAGAGGTCCTCAACCTCTCCTCCCCAGCAGCTTGAGGGACACAATGCCTGCCCACTGGCTTCAGAAACTCACAGTCTGAGATTTGGGGAGGGGCAGATCAGTGGCTGCCAAAGATAACTTTAAATCCTAACCCCTTATGCCCATGGATTCAGAAATCCTCTGTCTTTCAGTAACTTGTATATTTTAATCCCCGACCTGACACGTGAATCTCCTCTGCAGCCCATCTGTCAAGGAGTTGCCAACCTCTGCTTCACCACCTCCGATGATGAGGAGCCCATCTCTTCTCCCCGGAGCCCACCCCATCAAAGGACTCTTCCTTCAATGGAAGCAGACAGAAGGTGACCATGGAGACTCCTTCCATTGGTCCCGGTTCCCTGATTCCTCCTCCTTTTGGAAGTTCTTCAGTCTGTGAAGAGGACTCCAGGTTCCCACCCAGAGCCTTAGCCTCTCCTGGCAATAAGCCCTTCCCAAGAGCATCTCTTCCTGTGCCTTGTGCAGGGGACCTCCCAGAGGCTGCCCTGCATCCTTTGTAACAGGAATGTTTATGCTGCATGTTCACAGTGACCCTGAAAGAATCACTGGTCTGGAGCCGCATTCAGGTCCTCCATTGCTGATCATGTCAACAAGAAATCATTAAGAATTTACCTTTGTATCAATGGCAGAACAGCTCTTAAAGATGCAAGTCACTCAGGGTTCTCTGCAGAAACACCACACAGGATATTCCTTTTTGAGTTACACTCTATGTTTTAAAAGTTGTCCAAGAAATTGGTAAGCTTTCTCCTTTATTATGAGAGCTCTCTGGGTGTTCACTTGTTTACTTGTTTAGCCTTTCTCATCAGTTGCTCTGGAGCTTCCAGCCAGCAGGACCCCTCTGACTCTGCCCTCCTTTGCAGCCACCCGCTCTTACCTGATTCTGGGTCCTGGGTAACACAACACTTCTGTGGCCGTGGTTGCAGCTTCTGCTATTGTTTGGGGCAGCTCAGGACGCCTCAGTGAGAAGAATGGGAAAGGGGGAATCTATTTATGATCCCTTGGCTCCACTCCCTCCCTCCCACCTCCACCTTCCTCCTCACTGCCCTGGAAGGGAGACTGCAAGGACACAGGACTGGGACCCACCTGATGGAGACAAAAAGGCAAGTCAGGGAACAGCAAAACCATACCCTAGATGGCTGAAAGGTATTGTAAAAGGAATGGGAATGGCTTGGCAGGTAGACATTTGTTAAAGAGTCTGTTAAAAAGAAAACTGCCATCAAAATACTTTGTTAGTACTATCTCAAAGAGTACTATCACTTCATACAGGAAGACAGCTTTCCTAAGGGCTTCTCTCCTTTCTTAATGTCACATCCTTGAGTCAGCAGAACCAGCCTGGGCATGCACCAACCCCCAGTTCCCCCAACCCAAATGTATGCTCATTTCCGACCCCAAGTATATCCCTGCTCCCCCTTCCCAAGTGTCCCCCCACCCCCTCCCAAGTGTCCCCCACCTCTTCCCCATGTCCCCACCCTTTCCCCAAGTGTCCCATACCTCCTTCCCAAGTGTCCCCCACACCTCCCTGTCCCCCACCCCCTCATAAGTGTCCCCCAACCCCTCATCAAGTGTCCCCATCCCCTCCCCAAGTGTCCCCCACCCCCTCATAAGTGCACCCATACACAGAGTCGCAGCCTTTTCTTGAAGCCTCTCCTCCACTGTCTTTCACCCGACTGTCCCATGCTGAGACCCACCACTAGGCAGACCACCCAGTACTCATTCTCAGCTGTCCCTGGAAGTGGCTGGGACCCATCCACAAACCCCTGGGTCCAAATGTGTTTCAGAATCCAGAACTTTGGGAATTTTAGAAAGTTAACATAATATACTTTACTTGTATTATGTAAAACCCCAGGGGAGCCTCAGCAGGACTCAGTGGTCAAATGCATCAGTATTTCAGTACCAAACGCTTGCACTACACAGGATAAAGACAATGAAGAGCTGCAGATCAGTTCAGGTCAGGTCGTGCTGCCAAATGAGTTTTTAAAAAACTTACAGTTTTCAGAACTGTTTTACATTTTGAAATTGCAGATAAGGGATGCTAGGCCTGCCTAGTTTCTCCTTTCTCTTCTTTTTATTGTTTCTTTCCCAAATTAATTTGCCATAGAGAGATTCCTCCTGCATTTGTGGGCAAAGTTTGAAAGGCAGTTAATAAAGGGTGATGAAATCCTTGTGCTTGGCCCGAATTTAAATGGAAAAAAATCTTTATTTCACCTGGGCAAAACTTTCACAACACCTGCCCATCTGTCATCTTCCGTATTCCCTAATTTGTCTTCAGAGAACCAAACCATCTGCCACCTTCCAGCCCAGCCCTTGCACCTGCACCAGCCAGATGGCCACCTTTTGTTCAAAAGTGCCTTACTCCTCCTTTAATCCCCCCTGACATCCAGAGTCAGTGCATGTTAATCACAGATTATGGGGGTGGGGGTGGGGGGAGAGGACTTCATCCTTGAAAGAAAAAAACGATAGGGACTAATTACTCAATCACAGACTCCTTTTAAATGTAAGCAGTGTGGGATCATGGTAAATCTTATAGTGAACTGAGAGAAGGTTCCCAGAGGAGTCCTTCATGTCTAACCCTTTTTCAGGTCAACCCACCTCAATGCAGTGTCCCCTCTGTTCCATACTCACCTTTCACAGAGCTTCCTCTTACTAAACCCTCACAATCCCCACACCCACCGCCCTCCACCCTTAGCAGCTGGGGATATTGTTTTTGCAAGAGTTGGACATATGTGCTCACATTTCTGCTGTGTTTATGATTCAGAAGTTGGTCACCTGAATAGTCCCCCAGCCATAGAAATGACTCCAATCCCCATCTCCAAGTGGCCTCAGGCCCCTTCCCTTTGTACTGGTCAGCAGGCTCTAATTTCCTCATCTCAGCCTTGAAGAGTGGCCTACCCTGCAGTAACTCAGATTGGGACACAGCCCCCTCTCTTGGATCATCTAGAAACACCTGTCATGTCTGGTGCTGCTGGCAATACACCTTCCACTGAAGGGGCAGAGGGTAGGGTGGGGGCTACACAGCAGGCCCAGCTGTGAGCTAAAGGCAAACTAACTGACTAACTGACCTCTTGAAAGAAGCTTTGATGTCTCAGGCCCAGCCCTCAGACCCTCCTCACACCATTCTCTCCCTGGTCTCCCTCCACACTCTGTCTCAAAATTCTGCTCGTTAGAATTTGCCAGGAAAATTCTTTTCTCATTCTTTTTTCTTCCTGCAGTCTGGCTGAGACAGAGCAGGCCTCACTGGGCCGAGCCCAAACCAGATGGTCCCCACCACACTGGCCAGTGGGCTTCTCTAGGATGGGCCCCTGCACCTGTGTCTGTGGCCAGACCTGGGAAATGTGTATACCTGTGATCTGATCCCGTGGGCCTGGTGTCCTGGTGTTCCCATGTCTGTCTGTGCCCTAGGAGGGTTTCTAGCTGTAATGAATCACAGCTAAGGAACACGAGCATCCACTCCGAGCCCTGCCAGATTCCATGTACCTTATGTGTAACCTTAACCACATTACCCTCTTACTACCGTCCTTGTTCACAGACAGGAGACCTGAGATCTGGAAAAGTTAGTTAACATTTTTATGGATTGAATTATTTGGAGGGGTCTCTAGGTTCTGGGTCCCCTGACACATCTTTGTATGTGTTACACAATTATGTGTGTCCATGTTGGTGCATATGTCTGTGTGTGTTTGCAGCCCCAGAAACCCCACATCCTCATCCTGCCCCCCTGCTCATCTCAGGGTGGGTCTCTCCTGCACTGGTCCTGGGAAGGCTTTTTGCTGCAGGCATAAGTGTTGGCATGTGGCCCAAAGATAGGGATGAGGGGGTAGTTTCTGTGCCTGTGTTGACAGGCTTCGATCCAGGCAGCTTTCCTGCACTGGATTTGGTGGGACCAGCGCTCCCTGTCTCCATGAATTCCGAGGGGGCAAGGAGGAGAGGGGTCCTGTAGGTAGCCGGCGGTCTAGGTGCCTCTCTCTGGGAATGGAGCCCAGATGCTGCCAGGCTCAACTTAGGACACATCAAGGGAGATGGGCTCCAGCTGCCATGCAGAGAGAGACAGGGCCTGACTTCCTGGCAGTGATGGCTGATGGATGAAGGACTGTTGCAGGGCTCTGATGACAGAGGAAGCGTCTCCTTCCTAGGAGAGCTGGTGAGAAGCCCCCTCTCTCAGGACATTCCCCGCCTCCACTACTTGCAAACACCATCTATAAGTCTTTAAACAACTGGTAAGCATTGCAACTTGTTGCAACTGTCCCCATGTCACAGATGAGGACATGTGGCTCAGAGACATTAAGTAATCTGCTCAAGGCCACACAGCTAAAGGCAGATCCAGAAAGCAAGTCCAAGTCCTTTCTGATTCCAAAGCTTGGACTCCTTCCTATATCAAAGCATCTGGGAACTACTTGGTTCTTCCTTGGGATTTCTCCAATTCCTGGAGTAAGGTACCACCTCACGATGAAAAGACAGCTATGTTCTGTGACCCCCGAGTTTGCTGGCTGGAGCAGGGTTGTCAGTATCCTCTGTCTGGGCCTAGAATCTCCACTGAAAGAACACAAGGCTTCCCCCTGCCTCCTGCAATCATTTATCCTTAGAAATTCAACACACTGATCCAAATCATACCCAAGCCACTTTACAGTAAGGCGGACTGAAGCATCTGCCCACAGTCACCCACTGTGGGTCTGGGCAGGATGACACCTGGAAGCCAGCCTCCTGGAGCAGAACACCCAGTCCTGAGCCTCTCCCTGATCGTGAGCTCCCACCCTTCCACAGGTGTGACTGATGGTGGGGTCAGAAGAGTCCACCAGCAGGATCTCACAGCCACCCTGCAGAGCCACTGGGGACCCATCCTCCGCCCTCCCCTACCTGAGAATTACTCTTAGGATAAATCTCAGCATCCTCTGCACAGCCCCCAAACCCTGTCTGGCCTGACTCCTGCCCCTGCCATCACTTCCCTCTCTCAGGTACACTGACCATGCTGTTTCTCAAAGCCTCCACTTTCTCTTTCCCCTCTGCTTGGAGCACACTTCCTGTGAATGTTCCTCCCTTTCTGTCTCATCCTCAATGTGTTGTCCTCCCTGGCCCTCCAGGTCTGCCAAGTCCCCTGTTAGAGGCATTCAGAGCCCCCCAGACTAGGTCCAGATTGTTGGTGATTATCTGGGATTGTTTCGTGTCCTTCTCCTGCACTAGGCACAGGGGATACGAGAGCAGGGACCATTCGTGTCTCGACCATCTCTCTGTTCCCAGTCACATGCCTGCATGTGGTAGTTGTTTAGTAAATATCTGAAAGATGGATACAGACATGATGGAAGCAAAGAGGGAGGGAGGGAAGGAGAGGAGCGTTATCAACCTCTAATTGCACAATTTCTGAGCGCTGATGCACAGCCGCTCATTTTGCTGTAGAAACGTCACTTGTGAAGCTTTCTTTCCTTTGAAGTCACTCAGGAGAGAAAACACATCAGAACAAGGCGACAGAGGAGGCCATTCCTGGGATTGCTGAGATCTCTATTCTGTGGGTCCCTGACTCACCTTGCAGACACATACATCTGTGACATCCTTCCTCAAGGTGATCATCACTCATAGGAGTGACTCCCCTGGATTCCGCCGTCCCAGGATGACTCAGTCTACACTCCAGCCAGACCTCCCACGGCTCCTGCGGCCGTGCCAGCTGGACTCCTGGTCAACCCCACACAGACTGAGGTCACCAGCTCCCCCTGCCTGACCTTGGCCACCTGGGCCTCAATCCCAGGGTCTTTGTGCACTGCCTTTCCTCTCCTTCACCAAGGATGGTTCATTTGTGACCTCTTTCTGGAACCAAGAAGAATGGGAAGGGAGCCAAAATAACTCGGCTGCTCTGACGGCCGTGCCGCTCTTCCACTTCTCGAAGCCTGCTGGTGACCCTGATGTGGGCCCCACCCGGCAAAGCTGACCTGCCCTTCCCTGGTTTATCCTGAGCATCACCATGAGTCTCACTTGCCCCAGGGAATCTGGGAAAAGCTGGGGGAGGGTTTGAGGAGGGGCAGGATTAGGCAGCCTGTCTGGGGCTGCAGCAGTGAAGCCCCACTTGCTCACGGCTGCGGCTGTGCACCCAGTGGGTCCTGCCCTTAACCACCAGCCTGCGAAGAATCAGGCCCACTGCAGCCGAAGCAGCTCCGGGAGGCAGGACGTGACCACAGGCCACAGGTCAGGGAGGGGACCCAGAGTCTCACAGCCTTGTGCTCTGACTGGGAAAGGCCTCTAGAAACCCACCGCCGGCTCTTCCCAGAAAGCAGCCTGCAGGCACCTGGCAGGAAAGAGCTCTGGTCCCAGCAGAGTGGGTGGGTGGCCGGACTGGTTGCAGTGAGAGCTGACCTTCAGCTGCAGGCCTCCCCAGGGGCTCCTGGAGGCGGGAGTGGCTCAAGAGTTTATGATCCAACGTGCTGCTCTCCCCAGAGCATCTCATGGGCCTGCTGTCAAAGTATAACAGTTGGGGGAGGCTAATATATGCCTGCTCCCTCATTTTATATGTGGGGAAACTGAGGCCTGGTCATACCAGTCATATTAGTGATGAAAGCCTGAGCTGGATCTAAGAGTATGTCTCCCTGAGAGAGGATCTCTGTGTCCTCACCCCCGCGTAGCCTCAGGTCCAGGCACTAGCCTTGCTCAGAGATGAAATGTAGGTGCTTGCCTCAGAGAAGGGGCTTCAGATGGGGGTTCTAGGAGGAAGAGAAGGGCGAAACGGAGGCTTTGCTATGGAGGGAAGGTTATTTTAAACTCTTCTCTCCCCAAAGAGGTGAACTGTCCCTCTGAAACCCCGAACAGAACTAATCAAGAACCTTCCTGACTTTGAACTCTCTGCAGAATAGACAAGCCCCTCACACCCAGAGCTAATCATAACAAAGGCAGAGAGTGAAAGGGGACAGAGTATGTATTTACAAATGAAAAAAACATGATGGACTTCTTAAATTTCCTTTCCTTGCCTTTTTTCACTTAAAAAATTATTTTAAATTTTTTCCCTTGTTTTTGCTCTATATTTTGGAATTGCTTTTTACACTCCTTGGTAAATAATATAAATTAATTAATGATGTTAAACTTCATTATTACAAATAAATTTAGAAGAGACAGTCTTGATCCTTGATGATCGCTGTGGTATTTTCAGAGAATCTCTTCATTACTAAACTGAAAACTTGTCCATAAAGGTTTCCAGTCCTAAAAGGGCAAGGCCCCAGGGCATAAGCAGCTGCGCAGCACAGAGGGGATGCTCCAGGCTACCTCCTCTGCCTCTTGTTCCTTGCCTTTCTGCTGCTGCGCACCAGACCTCCTATGTCACTGATGCCCTGCTGTCACTGAATGTCCAGTGCCTGGTCCAGGGGCTGTGAGAAGAAACACAGCATGGCTGGGTGGATGGTTGATGGAAATGGTGAGGATGCTCAAAGTGGGATTATGGGCATCCTGACAATAACAGTGGGTGTGGAGATGACTACGGAATGTAGAAATAAGAAATGGAGACAAGAAGGAATTTAGCATTTATTGAGCATTTACTAAATGCCAGGCCATTATTTGGCGTTCTGTAATTTACCAAGTAGGGCTTCTCTGGTGGCTCAGTGGTAAAGAATATGCCTGCTAATGCAGGAGACCTGGCTTCAGTCTCTGGGTTGGGAAGATCCCCGGGAGAAGGAAATGGCAACCCACTTCAGTATTTTTGCCTGGGAAATCCCATGGTCAGAGGGACCTGATGGGCTACAGTCCATGGGGTCACAAAGAGTTGGACATGACTCAGTGACTAAACAACAACAATTTACCAACTGCCTTCCTACAATCTCTCTCTCACTCATTTGTCATAGTACTCTTCACTTCAGAATATTAGATTATGTGTGCATCTATTCACTTGCTTATTATTTGTGTCTCCCGATAGAATACAAATTCCATGACAAGTTCTGTAGGTCTTAATCACTGCTTCTTTCCTAGCATCTAGAATGGAATCTAGCACATAGTAGTTTATAGTGTAGCAAATATTTGCTCAATGAATGGATGAATAAAATCATCATCATAACAATTGTTTTTGAGAGCGATTGTTATTCCCATTTTAGAGATCAATAGCAGGAGGAGAAGGGGATGACAGAGGATGAGATGGTTGGATAGCATCACCGACTCGATGGACATGGGTTTGGGTAAACTCCGGGAGTTGGTGATGGACAGGAAGGCCTGGCGTGCTGCGATTCATGGGGTCGCAAAGAGTCAGACACGACTGAGTGACTGAACTGAACTGAACTGATGCTGAGGTCAGGGAGGCTACAACTTTGCCCAAGGTCAGACAACTAGCAAGTCAGGAAACTGAACCCAAGTCTTCTAACTTCTTTCCATGGTGCCATAGCTGTCTTAAGCATAAACATTATTTCATCTAGTCTGTACCACACTATTAAAAAAAATAGATCCTCATTCTCAGAGCAAGGAGGTTTGGTCTCAGAGAAGTTAAATGATGCTCAAGGTCGCTCAGTAAGTAACTATCAGATATTTGAACCCAGGACTTGCCACCATCCTTCCCCACAAGGAGACAGCACAGTACAAGGACACACTGACAGAAGCAAGAGCAAATGACATCAGTGACACGACTGCCCTAGACAGGGCCTGGTGCCAGAGGGCTGGCTAGCCCAGACTGGGAGCGAAAGCTCTGCAACGATGAGCAAGAGTATGCCAGGGAAACCTGAAGATCTAAGGGTGTCCCTGAGCAGCTGAGTCCAGCCTCCTTCCCTGTGAAATGAAGGCTTAATTTGGTGGTGATTAAGATCCCTTCTAGCTCTGAGGTGCTAAACAATGTCTTCTTTGTGACACTTGGAGCTTATCCAGAGGTCTAGGGTACCAAATTCTCTCTTCCTCTATTTTTCACATGTAATGGCAGAAGTTTTCTAGCCTAAAGTCCAAGTCATGAGGAGCATCATGGTGGTCAGGCTGAGATTCCCAATAGCCAAGCTACGGAAACAACCTAAGTATTCACCAACAGATGGACAGATAAAGAAAATGTGGTATATCTATACAATGGAATGTTATTAAGCCTTTAAAAAGAAAGAAACTCTCCCATTTGCAACAACATAGAAGGATATAATGGTTAACTTTATGTGTCAACTTGGTTAGGCTAAAGGAATGCCCAGATAACTGGTAAGACATTATTTCTGGATATGTCCGTGAGGATGTTTCCAAAAGAGATCAGCATTTGACTGAGTAGACTGAGTAAAGAGATCTGCCCTCAGCAATGTTGACAGTCATATTCCAATCTCCTGAAGGCCCGACTGGAACAAAAAAGGTGAAGGAAGGGCTCACATGCTGTCTCTTCTTGGGCTGGGACATCATTCAGCTTCTCCTGCCCTTGCACATCAGAGTCCTGGTTCTTGGGACTTTGTGGCCTCTGGGTTCTCAGCTCTTCAGACTTGTACTGAATTACACCTCAGGTTTTCTTAGTTCTCTACCTTGAAGATGGTAGATTGTGAGACTTCTCAGCCTGCATAACTGCATGCACAAATTCCCATAATAAATGTCCTCTTATATGTATCTATGTGATGTATCTTATTTGTATGTATGTCTCCTGTTATATGTATCTATATATCTTATGTATATATATGTATGTCTCCTGTTGGTTCTGTTTCTCTGAAGAACCCTGACTAATACAATGTATTATGAGGTCATCATGTTAAGTGAAATAAGCTGAACATAGAAAGACAAACATTGTGTGAGCTCATTTACAGGTAGGGTCTAAAATAGTAAAATTCATAGAAACAGAGTGTAAAACGGTGGTTGTCAGAGGTTGAGGGGATGGGGCAATGGGAAGGTTATGGTCAAAGGGTATAAAGTTTCAGGTATGCAAGATAAATAAATTCTGGAAATCTACTAGATAGCATAATACCCATAGCTAACAATATACACTGTATATTTAGAATTTTGTAAGGAAACAGATCTTACGTTAGATCTTCTTACCATACATATAACAATAATGATAAAGGGGGCAAGAAGAATGCTTGGGAGGTGATGGATATAACTATTGCCTGATGGTGGTGATGGTTTCATGAGTGTACACATATTCCCAAACTCATCGAGGTATATACTTGGAATATGTATAGCTTTTTACATGTCAATCATACCTCAATAAAGTAGCTTAAAAAGTCAAGGACTGAGAAGTAGGAACATGGAGGGAGTGAGGAGGAGCACTGAGGAGAGGGCAGGAAGGAAGAGGCCACAGACAAGGGGCCTTGGGTGGCTGAGCGTGGCCTCCTGCCATCTCCCTGCCGTTCTCCCTGTAGGAAGCTCTCCCCTTCCTTTCCTTTTTTTGGTCACTCACTCTTTATTACTCCATAGCACTAGACAGAATGTGGAATACAAGACAAGGGAAATGGATGAAATCATGAAGCCCATGAGACCTGCTGTGCTGCGAGAAGTAAACTGTCTAAATCCACTTGTCTAAATCTCTTTGTCCCCTTGCCAGGAAAATCTATGGACATGCAGCAAACCAGCCAGCTTAAGAACCATTCAGCCAACTTTCTTGTTCAGTCATTCAGTCTGTTCAACTCTTTGCCACCCCATGGGCTGCAGCACACAGACTTCCCTGTCTTTCACTATCTCCCAGAATTTGCTCAAACTCATGTCCATTGAGTCGATGATGCCATCCAACCATCTCATCCTCTGTCACTCCCTTCTCCTCCTGCCCTCAATCTTTTCCAGAATCAGGGTCTTTTCCAAAGAGGTGGCCAAAGTATTAGAACTTCAGCTCCAGCATCAGTTCTTCTGATGAACATTCAGGGTTGATTTCCTTTAGGGTTGACTGGTTTGATCTCCTTGCAGTCCAAGGGACTCTCAAGAGTGTTCTCCAGCACCACAGTTCAAAAGCATCAATTCTTTGGCACTCAGCCTTCTTTATGGTCCAACTCTCACATCCATACATGACTACTGGAAAAACCACAAGTTTGATGATATGGAACTTTGTTGGCAAAATGATGTCTCTGCTTTTTAATACACTGTCTAGGCTTGTCATAGCTTTTTACCAAGGATTGATATAATTTCATGGCCATAGTCACTGTCTACAGTGATTTTGGAGCCCAAGGAAAGGAGTCCACTTAGGAACCACTTAACTGTTTGACTTTACCTCTGAGTTACCTCACAGTGCCTTTTTGTCAGCCCCTTCGATGGCTATGTTAGCAATTTCCTATATTAATTTCCATCTGTTGAAATACCCAATGTGATTTCCCTTTTCCCAACTGTACCCTGACTGGCATAGCAGGCCCGAACTTTACATTGGCACAGAACACTCAGGCTACCCATCTATCCCACAAAGTCAACTGAACACCAGTTACCTATGCAGGTAGAGGGGCCAGTGAGGATGGGAAGCCAGCATGAGCTCAGAAGCACACGGTGCAACGCCTTCTTCCACACCTCCATGATGGTGAGTGAGCCCTGAGCGATGACACACGAGGCTGGTACCCTGTGGGGCAGGACCTACCAGGAGTGGGTCCAGCCAGGTCCAGCTAGGGTCAAGACTGGTGTTTTCATATTGTGGGTCACGGCCTATCAGGCGAATCAACTGAACGAAGAGTGTTCAAGCATTTTTGAAAATGAAACCAAGGAGATCAAAATAGCATAGAATAGAAAATAGTAAAGTGAGTATAAGTTTTATTATATCAAGCTTTTAATATTAAGTGTGAGTGTGTGTGTTTGTGTGTGAGGGAGAGAGAGAGGTTGTACTACACTGGATTGTAGTAGAGAATGCTTTCAATTTTTTTTGTCACAGACTGTGGTCAGAGTTTGAAGAGACCACTGGTCTAGAGACCTTACTTCACTTATTATCTTTTCTTCTGGAGATGTGGGTAAAGACCCAACTGAATGTCAGCATATTTTATTCCGTTAGTCAAATAAGCATGTCTCAAGCAGCTGTTACTGCTGTTACTGTTTGCTATTCAGAGGAAGTGGTGCCTGCTGCTGAGGAGTTTAAATGGGGGCAGGGACAAAAACCAACAGAGGGGGCAATATGAGAAAGGGGATGCCCTGTGGAAGGGCAAGAGTGGAGCTGCATGAGAAGTGAGATGTTTTGAGGGACCATTCTGACACTCCTTTCTTGACATTTTGATAGGTTATGTCTAAGTGTAGAACACTTCCTTAAAATCATCAATCAACGTGTCCAACAGACTTATAATCCTTACTCCATTCCTGACTCACCCACCCAAAGGGTGAGGCTTAGGAGCTGGATGGGGTGTCTGTGGACTTGGCCTTTTCTTTTAAAGCCTAAAGTTTAATGGTTGGGTTTTAGGCTGAGTCAAAACAGCCCTGTATCAAAGCAACTGTGTGTTTAACAGCTGCTACAGTTGTAGTCAAAATGGCTGCAGGAAAATTCCATGGACCGTCCCTGTGGAATCCCCTCACACAAACTCTTATTTCTCCACTCTGCCAGTTTGAGGTCAGTATGGCTTAAAAAAGACAGCATTTGTGTCAGCCAGGCCTGGCCTCCCAGGCGAGAGCTGAGTAAACAGAAGTCTTGGGGAAGACCATTTCTTCACCAGGGCCCGTGGTGGATTTTTCCAAGGAAATGAAAGACGCCTTTGTGCAGAGGAGAGGGGCACCAGGATCTGCTATTTTACGGCTGCCCCTTCTCCATGACCTCACCAGTGTTGACTTTCACCATTTCATCTCTTAGTGCTAAAGAGAAGGCTGAGAGGAGGCGGGTGCACGGTGCCACCCTCACTATGGGGATTGGTCAGGGAAGGGAGTAGGCATCAGAGACAAGGGCCCCCTCAACCCCCAGACAAAGGGCTAAAGGAAGGAGCGGGCAGCAGTGAGCCCCTGACACAAAGCTGCCTTGCCATGGTCTAGGTGTGCCCAGGGTTCAAATGCCTACCAGCCAGACCTTGATTTTTCTGGCCTGTATTATTCTTCTCAGGAGGAAGCAGCAGAGACCTGACACTTGCCCTGTAATTTAGGCACTTCCTGGAAAGACATAATTACCCGGCACATTGTAATTACCCGACCACTCTATTCCATTTGGAACCCTTGCTTCCGTGAGTTCTATTCTTAAATTCTTTCCCCGCCCTGAGAAATAAGACAAAGCATTTTAAATAGTTTCTTGACGAACATTTCTCTCCTCCAAGAACCTTTACATATTCCATGCTACACTTTGAACATCTATTTTAATTTCTATGGCAACAAGATTATTTTTCTAAGTAACTGAAAGGAAGGGAGTAAGGAGTTATTTTCCATGACCAGCAAGGAATAGAATTGAATGTCATCTCTTAATTTTGCTGCCTCTTTGAAATTTCTAGAGGGATCTGCTTCTTCAAGAAAAGCCAGCCTGGTGAGATAGAAGGACATGCTACTGCCCAGCTGTTTGACCTTGTATGAAGCACACATCTTTTCAGGTGTTGACCTTGTATGAGGCACCCATCTCTCCTGGGGTTGATTTTCCAATTGAGGAAGTGAAGATTAGACTAAATCAGCATTTGCCCACGTGCTGGAGCTGTGACACCAGGGATTTTAGGTGGCACAAGAGCATAGTATCAAACAACATTAAAGCAAGCACTGAAAGAATTCTTTGCAGTTATCTTTTCAGTCTTTAGTACTGGAGCATAGAAAGTCTTAGTATGGTACTGCTGAGCCTATACATCTCTCTAATGACTTCATTTTCCTTTATTATAGACTGAGCCCAAGCCTTGTGGCAGTAGCAGCTGAAGTTTAATAACTTTATTTTTGATTTTATTATTTTTTTCTTCTACCTTCTATTTAACTGTATCTAGTTTCCTACTTATGGTGAAAATATATTAATAGCTTCCTTTTCAGTTTTTTTTTTTTTTTACATTGTAAGGTGGAAAGCAGGGATTCGGGTCAGAAGTGTGCTTTAAGCAAAACTGTCAGGATTAACCTTTCAAAATATTAGAATGGACCAAGGAAAAATCTGAGCCAGTTGCAAACATTGAATTAATGATGATCAGTTCAAGAATATGTCCTGCAAATGAACTCTGACTTACTTACACGGCTTTGTTATCTATCCAGATTCTCAGCAGAAATAAACTAGATGCAGATAAACACCTCTGACTATTAGCAGGGGCAAAAGGGGTTTTCTTTCTTTCCCTTTTTACTTATTAATTTTTTTATTTAACCTGATAGTTTTTTCTCTTTTTAAAAAAAATTTCATTCATAGAAGGACTTTGTCACTGTTTGCTCCACAAAAAAGTAATATGGTTGAATATGCTGGCCTGTATTTTGCTTTTCTTATTCAAAAATACCTCTTAGACATTCCTTCAAGTCCACTGCAATCTAACTCATTGTTTCAGAAGCTGTATGTACCATGTATATTCTGTGGCGAGATGTGTCTCAATTCTTTCAATCAGTCGCCCACTGATGAACATTCACATTGATTCTAACTCTTGCCTTTTGTAAACAACACTGCTATAAACATCCTTGTATACATATTTTAACACATTCATGCTTTAATAACTAAGGCGTAGACCCTCAGGAGTGAGCATGCTGGTCAATGAGGAACTGTATTTTTATTTTAATAGATGTCTGTAGATTATAGTCCCCAAAACTCACGTTTCCACCCCATATAACAGTACCGCTTTCCTGAACCTCCTCCAGCAATCAGTGCTGTATCTTTTAAAATTTGGTGTCAAATAAACAAAAGAGTGCTATTTCATTTTTAGTTTAATTTGCATTTCCTTGATGGCTCCTATTTTCAGTATCCTCTCTTTTGTTCCTTGACCATTCTAAACTTCCTTTTCATGTCTTTTGCCCATGTTTGAAAAAATTAGGTTTTCCTTTACTTATCAATTTGTAAGGGCTATTGTCTTATTTGGATATTAACTTTTTGGCCAATTCTCAGGCATTATGCTGTTCTTCATAATCATTACTATAATTTTGTCCAATTCAAAAATTCTTATGGAAATTTAAGTTTTATATTTAAATATTAATTTTAGAAGAACTGATAGTTTATAATATTGCCTTCTCAACTAAGAATATCTTTAAATAAGATTTCAGAATTTCCTATAAATAGACCTTGTGATTTTTGTGCTAAATTTACTGCAGGCACTACATATCTCTTGCCACACCTGTATTGAGATTTTTTTCCTATTTCTATATCGACATGTTTATTGCTGAAATAAAGAAAGACTATTATGACATTATGTATCACTACAAAACCCTTTCCAAATTATCCTATTAATTCCAGCAGGTTTTTTCCTAGTCTTTGAATTTTCTGGGTGAACTCTAATATAAACAGAAAGAAAAAAAAAGATAGCTTTATTTCTCTTTTTCTAATTGTTTATAGCAATTATTCCATATTCTTGTATTATTGCATTTGTTAGAACCTCCAAAGCAATTTTGAAGAGCAATGGTGATAGCAAGTACCCCTGTCAAGTTCCTAATTTTAATTGAAATTATCTCAGTGTTTCACTATTTAGAATATCATTTCCTATGTATTCTATTTAAATATTTAAGCAGTTTCTATTTCAAGTTTACTATAAACAAATTTTAAAATGATTGTTGAATGTACCAAGTCCTTGCACTATCTATTCAGATAATATGATCCCCTTAAATTTTCAATTTAAAGTTCAAAGTTCAATTTTTCCCCTTTAACCAGCTGATGTTAATAAATTATATGAATGGAGTTCCTGATACTTATTCCTGGGGAAAAAAATCAACTTGGTCAAACTCTATAATATTTTAGTGGAATCTATTTGTTACTTACTTTCATCATCAGTGGCAAATACTTATAGACAGCTTACTATGTCATGGGCATTGTTTAAGTCCACAGCAATAAAGAGAAACAAAATCTCTGATCTCATGAAGCATACCTTTTAGGAAGCTGTTTAAAAACTTCAGTGACCTTCAATAACAAACCATGTATTCTTTACTCACAGATCTGTCTGTTGTCTGGTCTTTTGTTTAATTTTATAATATATATTTAGGCTTTTTATTGAAGAATATCACAAAAAAGGAGCACAAATCCTAAGTGAGCGGCTAAAATACTTACATACCCACCACTCAGGTCAAGATAGAGAATATTTCTATTAATTGATAATTGTTATTCACAGTTTTTGCTTTTGTTTTAAAAAGTAAAGTTTGGGGGACTTCCCTGGTGGTCCAGTGGTTAAGACACCATGCTTCCACTATAGGGAGCATGGGTTCAATCCTGGTCTGGGAACTAATATCTCACATGCCATGCTGTGTGGCCAAAATTAATTAATTGATTAATTAAAATAAAAAAGTAAAGTTTGGTATTTAGCTTATACTGGCAAGTAAACAGTACTATCTGTACATAGTTCTCTTCCTCCCCACTTACCCCCACCTTTCCCCCATCTTAGCCATGGCTTCAGTAAAGATGGAGTAGATATGGTCATCCCATTGCCCTTAGCCAGATGAGTGACTTTGGCTGGTGAATGTGAGCAAACACAGCATATGCCACATTCATCCCTGGTTTGACTCAGCTCCTTTCCATACTGTCCTCCTCCTTGAGGAAACCATTTAACTGGGGATCACTGGCCATTGAATGAGGGAGCAGAGCTAACCCCAACCTGTAGCCTGAAGCCAAGCCTAACCAAGCCCGGCTGATCCATAGCTGATCCACAGACCTGTAGCCTGTGTTGAAACCCATCCCTTTTGTTTTTCCTTATTTCAACTGGCTTTAATTTTTTCCATGATTAATTTGAAAGTTCTATTTTATTTTTCCATTTCACTTTCTCCGGTTCATTCATGGTCTAGGAGCATTTTTCTTTGAATATTTTCATCAGACGGGGTTTAGCCTTAAATATATCTTTTTCCTTAACAGGTGAATCACTTGATCAGGCACAGTCCTACAGAGTTAGTTTCACTAGCTTCTAGCTTGTAGTATCAATGGGAATTCTACTGCTAACATGATTCTTTTCTCTTTATAGTTATGTTGAGGTCAGTGCATGGACTGTGACACTTTCCTCTTTAGAGTTCAGAAACACGCCTAGGTTCTTGTCAGTTCAGCCTGAAACTCATCAAATCCTTTCCACCTTGTACATGCAAGTCTTCCTTCAGCTCAGGGCGATGTTTTTCTATTATGTTTATTATTTCTTTCATCTATTCCTTTCTCTCCTTCTAGAAGTCCTATCATTCATATGTTAGGTCAGTAGATTTACCTTCAGACTGATCTTTTCCTTAACTTCCATCTCTATATTTTTGTTCTGTGTTCTGAGGTGTTTGCTGGCCGTTTGATTTTCCCTGCTACTTATCTGAATCTCAGTAGTGACCATTTTCTCCTTCAACTCATCAACTGAAGTGTGTAGTTAGAAAAGTACATTTGTTAAAGCTCCACAAACACTCCTTTTGCTATATTTAAATATCTATAGTGCTTGTTACTTTTTTTAAAGTTGTTATCTGCCTCTTTCAGCAGCTCTGTTTCTTTGGATGTGTGTTTTGTTTGTCTTTCCTTTCTCTGCCAGCTCCCAGGGGCTCAGGTCGAAATGCTGGGCAGCCTAAGGGATGGGCATTCTATTGATGGAAAAGGGGCAAAGGGCTCTGTCCCAATCAAGGCAGCTCAGATGCAAGCATGCTGCCCATCTCCTGCGGGGACATCTGGAACATGCTTTCCTGGTCTGGGTTCCTTGGTGTCTCCAGCCTCAGGAACAAGAAAACTAAGTCCACTGGTTCAGCAACTTCTTAGTTGCTGGGATGAGGGGTCCAAGTGTCTTCATCTGACCCAGTTTCAGCTGCCCCCTGGGCATTCACAGGTCTCTGAGATGCAAACTCTTCCCAGGCTCCACCACTTCTTGGACTTTTCAAGGCTCCCCAATATTTGATGAACTGACTGGGGAGAACTATCCCTCGTTCTTTTCACTAGTCCCTGCAACTGTTAAGAGAGAGAAATTCATTTGGAAATGGTTGAAAAGGGAACCATACTCAACTTACCATGTCCCCAGAATCACCTTTAAAATATCCCTTTAAAATAAATGTAGTTTAAAAAAGCAAGAGAATTTACAGAAACCTACTAAGTAAATAATATTACAGGCAATACATGATATGACAGAAATCACAAAGGTGGTATGCGAATGACAAAGCTGGGGAAATACTACACGGTAAAACAAAATATATTATTTGTTTATGATGGTTTTATATGTATATATATATACTTCCTGTGTTTACTGTGTATGTATGATACATATGTATCATATATATAACATATACACAGACCTCAAAATGGAGGCAGATAGTTCAAGAAAGCAAGGAGGCAGACATTATGTTTTAGATATAGTGCAACTGAGATAGCAGCAAGGATGGACAGGAGTTGTCACCATCATAAGGGACTTCTCACAGGGCACCCTCTCCATAGAGGCATCTGGGCTAATGAGGACCTCAGAGTCCAATATGCCTTGACCACAAGGAGGAATTCTTTCCAAAATAAATGCCTCACACGTTTCTTTTGTTCTGTAATGTTCATTAATACTTGTCCACACCGTCAGGGAGTGGAGTCACTGTAGCACCTCTAAGAGGTCCTGCTGGGACATCCCTTGTGGCTCAGTGGTTAAGAATCCACCTGCCCATGCAGGGACACGAATTTCATCGCTGGTCTGGGAAGATTCCGCATGCAGCAGGGCAACTAAACCCCTGCAGCACAGCTGAGTGGGGGTTCCTTTAGCCTGTGCTCTGCAACAAGAGAAGCCCCACAGAGAGAAGCCCTTGCACCACAAGCAAGAGTAGCGTTCCCTGCTCGCTCCAGTCCACCGCGATTAGGGAAAGCCTGCAGAGTAAGTAAGACGGGGCACAGCCAAAAAACACATAAACAAATAAAATTTCAAAAGAGAAATAAGAGGCTCTGCTGGCACACACCAGCCCTCTCAAAGCCACGAGCGCGCGCGCAGGCACACACACACACACACACACACACACACATTAAACTATCACAGCCCGAGGTCACGCAGCTGCCATGAGCTCTAAGGGTCCCCATATCCTGAGCTGTGTCCTGCCTCCTTTTGCAATGGACTTGCCCACGTGCTCAGAGTCTCCCGAGGATTCGGGAGATTCTCCGAAGGACTGAACACTCCACTTAGCTCACAAAGTGCTTCCCCGACCTCAGGAAAACTTCGAGCATGAGGAGATGGACAGAAAGGACTGCTGTTGATTCCCTTCGTTTAGGAAGGAGCGCAGAAAGGGCACGGGTAACAGCAGTTGCCAGGTCCTGCGGGCTAGAGAGTAGGGAGATAGGAGAACTCTTGAGAAGGTTCTCAGTGAGCCCACGACTCGGCCCCTCGGCGAGGCAGAGCCAGGGCCAGGCTTCGGGGCCTCCCAACTCCGATTCGGGACGCTCTTTGTCGCTGCCCTGCCTGAGACTCCCGGTCCCACGGCTTCTGATACTGAGCTCGGCAAGCAAAGCGAAACGCCTCGTCTCTCCGAAGTTGGCTTGCGTTCCAGGGAAGAAAGCCAGTGTGCTCTAGGCACGGGCATCGCACACCTGCGACCTTTGCAAGCACTCACTGGCACAGAGCCCCGCGTGAACCTGAGCGTGTGCGTGTGTGTGTATCCATGCGTGCACGTGTACCCCAGCGCACAAGACGCTCTGGCCCCTACGCCAGCCGCCGGGCGCACGCGGAACCGCGAGCCGGTCTGGCGCGTGGCCAAGCCTGGGAGAAGGGGTTGAATTGAGGTGCTCGGAGAATTCGGCTTTTGTTCGCGGGCTGGGTTGGACTGGGGTCGCCTGCAGCCGGCGTGTTGCAGTCTATTGAGAGATCAGCCTGCGGCTGGCGCAGCGGCTGCGCGTCCCCAGCCCCACCCCACCCCCATTCCCCCGCCTCACACCTGCCCGGCTCTCCCCTCCCCGCCCCGCCCCGCGCGCCATCTGTCGTCTGAGCGCCATTGTAAGCGGCCGCGCCTGGCGTCCTGGACGACACCCAAGGGGACCCGAGCTTAGCTGGGGCGAGAGGCAAACAAGGAGCGTTTATTCCAATCCCGTTTGGAGGTGACCTTGAACCAAATAGCCAAGCCCGGGGGCATTCGCCTGCACCCGCCCACTCCAGCTTTGGGCACAGCGTCTCTTTAGGGGCCCCTCCTGCACCCGGACACCCAGGGTCCGCCTTCTGCTTGGGTTTTCTGGGATGGTATCAGGATTGTAGGAGCCCGGTTAGCCAGCAGATCCCGCCGCTAGGCTCCCCCAGAGTCCCTGAGAGGCCGTTTCAAATACAGATGCAGGTTTTGTCTGCATGTCTGATCCTCCCAAGTTTACCCCTAACTGTCTGGACCTCTTGGGATACAGACTTGAAAGAAGAGTTTCTCTTTTCTACAGCTGCAAATGCCACCCTTTCACATCCTGCCTGCCAGCCTGCTGCCCCAGCATCTTCTCTGCACCCACATTTGTTTAGTATCTCACATCTTCCCTTAAGTTATTGGAAGTTTCAAATACTTCAGCGTACCCAGACCAAAACCAAACAAACAAGCAAACAAAAACAAACTACTACCATATCCCCCAAAGATTCTAATCATCCACACTCCCTCCTAGGCACCTTCTCCCACCCTCTCTCCTCTCCTCCACACAACAAGCACATCACCCCTTTTCATAGATGGAAAACCAGGACAGGGGAACTGCAACCATGGACAGATGTGAACTTTATCTCTCTGGATTTAAAACCAATGGCACCCAGATTCAGTTTAGGTTGCTATTACTACCTGGCATCTCCATGCAAAGAGGAGTGTCAGGCCTTAAGGCAGGGGGAGATTTGGGACTGCTCTCTGAGGTGGAGCCCCTCCAGGCTGGCTCTTCAATAGGTGTCAGTCTCTTGACCCTGCTGCCAAGAAAGGGGAGTGCCAGCACCCCAGAAGTTCCAAGCCACTGGGAAGCATGTTCACACAAGGCAGGACAGAATCCCGTGCAGAGCAGAGCTCTCTTCCTCCAGAACTTTCGGTGCTTCCAGCTCCTAACTCTCCATCCAAAGGAAGGCCTGGTGGGGAGGAATCAGAACTGAAAGTGGAGATAGTAGGATACTGCACGCGAGGTCTCCTCCCTTAGAAAGAACTGGAAACAAAAAGTGTGCTTCCTAGAATCCTCTTTTCCATCCCGCAAAACTAAATTTTTTTAATTGGTTCTTTTAAAAAATGTATTAATATTGCTGTTTATTCCTGGGCTGTGTGTATATGCTTGTGTGTGTGTGTGTATGTGTGTGTGTGTGTGTGTGTGTGTGTAGATAATGCATGCACAGGGTACAGGATTCCACAAGAACAAATGGTTATTCAGTGAAAAACAAGTCTCCCCTCCACCGTGTTCCCAGAATGCCAGTGTTTGGTTTCTGCTTGGCCCCAGAAAAGCCTAAGCCTCCATCTCAGCTGCTGGTCTCCTGTCTTGCCTCCAGCTATGGGACCCAGTGCAAGACTCTCCTCTCTGAACCTTGGCTGCCTCCCCAGTAAGATGATGACAAGAACATCTGCTGCATGAGATTGTAGGACCAAATGAGAATCGGTAAAAAAGCGCTCCAGGCCCTCTGGAGTGCTATGTGCTGGCAAGTCATGACTATAGAAACAAAGCACTATTCTCACCCCCTCACTTTGTTGAGCAAAGTCCAAGGGGATAGGATTTGAAGATCTTGAACAAGAGAAGGAAAGATTTGGCAGTGGGGAGGCTATAGGCTGTTCCAGTGTGGAGGAGAGCTGGAGTTAACTTGAAATGGTCACAAGAGGCTGAAAGGAGATGTGTCAGTCAGCTTACACTGCATAACAAACAACCACAAAATATTTATGACAATAAGCATTTCTTTCTTCTTCAGCACTTGCAGGCCAGCTGCAGCTTTGCTTGAGATTGTGAATTGTGAGCCCATTCTGTTCCTTGTGGGCTTCCCTTGTGGCTCACATGGTAAAAAAAACTGCCTGCAATGCAGGAGACCCAGGTTTGATCCCTGGGTTAGGAAGATCCCCTGGAGAAGAGAATGACTACCTACTCCAGTATTCTTGCCTGGAGAATTCCATGGACAGAGCAGCCTGGCAGGCTACAGTCCATGGGGTCGCAAAGAGTTGAACACGACCGAGCAACTAACACACTGTCTGTTCCATGCGTCTTACCCTGAGGCTTAGGCTGAGGTGTCCAACTCCCTAGGGCATGCTCTTCTGGCAATGATAGAAGCATGAGGTTTAAGCAAAACTACAAAACCATGATATCTGCTAACATCTTACTGGCCAAAATAAGTCATATGCATGTATGCTAAGTTGCTCCTGCCACTCCTGCATTGCAGGCAGAATCTTTACCACTGAGCCAACAGGGAAGCCCAAAATAAGTCATATGGCCCAATCCAAAGTCAAGAGGGAGTCATGCTCACAGTGAAATAATGGCAGTGGTATGTAATACAATGGAACAAAGAACTGGGAGCAATATTTCAATCTCTTCTCTCTACGTTCCCTTCCTAAGGAATACCCATCCCCACAGCTTTAAATGCTATGCATTTGCTAAGGATTCCTTAACTTACATTCCAGTCCACAGCCATCCCTTAAGCTCAAGCCCTTAAATTCAAACCCCCTACAACAGAGGGTGAGTTCGTACAACCTCTCTTCCTCCAACATCTCCACTTGCAGATCTCACACATTTCTCCAAGTGGGACTCTAGATTCCCTGCTCCCACCCCAAACCTGACATCAGCAGTGGTCCCCTCTACTACTTTCTTGCTCAGACAAAAGGGAGAGGATCACATTTTACCCACTTTCTCCCTTGCTTCCTGTCACCACATTCAACCCATGATGCTGCCTCCTGGTCCAGACCCTCAGCATTCCTCACCTGGATGACTTTCATAATTCTCACAACTGCTCTCCCTGCTCTCCTTTTGCCCCCTTCAGTCTTCTCCCAACACAGAAACAAGAGTGATACTTAAACAACCTGTAGATTAGATGACGTCACCTTTCTGTTCCCAACCTCTGATGGATCTCATCTCAGATCAAAGCAAAGTTCTTGTAATGATCTACAAAGTTCTACCTGCCTTCACTCCCCCACATCTCTGACTTCACTCCCTAATACACTGGCCCTCACACATTCTGCTCCAGCCACACTGCCCTCCTTACTGCTCTGCAAACACAAGAAGACATGCAATGGCTTCAGGGTCTTTGTACTAGTTGCTCCCTCTACCTTGAATGCTGCTCCCTAAAACTCCTACACTGCTAGTCCCCTTGCCATTGCCTTCGCAGGAAAACTCCTCCTGGCCACCTTATCCAAAATATCACCCCTACCCAAACTTTCAGATCCCCTTCCTTATCACCATCAAACCAGAGATACTGTTCACTCATTTCTTTGCTTACTTTTCATCTCTAGTGAGAATTACGTATGGGCCATGTATCATGGCCATCCCAGTTTGCCTAAGACTCTCTATTTAGCACTGAAATGACCACTTTACAAGAAATCCCTGAAAAACTGGATGATACATCACCCAAGGGCAGGAATTTTTGTTTTATTCGCAGCTTTATTTCTATTCCTGGCACTTAACACATTGCTTTGTGTTCAATGAATAGTGCTTGACTGTATGAGTGAATGAATGAACAGCCAGAGTGATCATCTGAAAACTTAGATCACTTCTCTCCCATACTAAAAAGTTTTCAGTGACTCCACACTGCACTTAAAATGAAATCTACACTCTGTACCATGGCTAACAAAGCCTGCCTCTGCTGGCCCTCACCTGCAGCGTCTCATACTTTCCCTTCCTCCACTCTCATGGAGCTCTGGACAGTTTGACCCCCTTCCAGCATCCTCAAGGCTACCAACCCTTTCATGTCTCCAGAACTTTGCCCAGAATATGCTTCTCTTGGAGACTCTGCCTCATCCTTGAAGTCTCAGGCCAATGAGAAGCTTTCCCAGGCTGCCTTATCCAAGAGACTTCTTCCAAGCCCTCCAGCTTTCCTCTCTGTTTATTTCCTGTGTACCACTCATCACTAACTGTAATCACCCCTGTTTGTTTGTTTTTTATTGCTTGTTTCCCATGAGCCCTGGAGCTGTGTCTGCCTTATTCTCTGTGACAACACTATTGCCTAGAACATGCTGAATGCTCTTAAATATCTACTGCAGCCATGCCTTATGGTCAGAAAAAGAGGATGGAGGGTGGGAAAGATTTCTTGCCCAGAGGGAGGAGCTAATTTCACTGGAAAATCAAATGGGCTTTATGAGTAATGAAAGAATTCTTGGACCCTGTCAGGTATGATAGTAATTACAATGAAAATAATATCTACCACTTACTCAGCACTTAATATGGGCTAGGAATTAAGTACTTTATACACATCACCTCATCTAATCCCACAACAACTTCATCATTATTTCCACTTTCAGGTAAGGAAGCTAAGTGTAAAAGACAGTGTCCATTGCTTACCTAATAACCATTCTCCACATCTTCTCTCCTACTAGAACCCCAGCTTTGTGTAAGGTAAGAATGTGTCCAGCCTGGTGATGGGTCACAAAAATTCTGTTCCCTGAAGACCCAGACTCCCTTGCAAGTAGGGATGGCCACATGAGCCTATTTTGGACAATGCAAAATAAGCAGGAGTCTACTAGGGGAGGAAGTATTCTTTTTTTTATTTTATTTTAATTTATTTTTTTATTGAAGGATAATTGCTTTACAGAATTTTGTTGTTTTCTGTCAAACCTCAACATGAATCAGCCATAGGCATACATATATCCCCTCCCTTCTGAACCTCCCTTCCATCTCCCACCCCATCCCACCCCTCTAGATTGATACACAGCCCCCGTTTGAGCTTCCTGAGCCATACAGCAAATTCCCATTGGCTATCTATTTTAAAAATGGTAATGTAAGTTTCCATGTTACTCTTTTCATACATCTCACTGTCTTCTCCCCTCTCCCCATGTCCATAAGTCTATTCTGTGTCCATAAGTCTGTTCTCTGTGAATGTTTCTCCATTGCTGTCCTGTAAATAAATTCTTCAGTACCATTTTTCTAGATTCCACATGTATGTGTTAGAATATGATATTTATCTTTCTCATTCTGTCTCACTTCACTCTGTATAGTAGGTTCTAGGCTCATCCACCTCATCAGAACTGACTCAAATGCATTCCTTTTTATGGCTGAGTAATATTCCGTTGTGTATACGTACCACAACTTCTTTATCCATTCATTTGTTGATGAGCATCTAGGTTGCTTTCATGTTCTAGCTATTGTAAATAGTGCTGCAATGAATAATGGGATACATGCATATTTTTCAATTTTGGTTTCCTCAGGGCTTATACCTAAGAGTGGGATTGCTGGGTCATATGGTGGTTTTACTCCTAGTTTTTTTAAGGAATCTCCATACCGTCTTCCATAGTGGCTGTATCTATTTACATTCCCACCAACAGTGTAAGAGCATTCCCTTTTCTCCACACCCTCTCCAGCATTTATTGTTTGTAGACTTTGATGGTGGCCATTCTGACCAGTGTGAGGTGACATCTCTCTGTAGTTTTGATTTGCAATTCTCTAATAATGAGCATTTCTTTTCCATGGGGAATTTCTTGATCCCTGTCTCCTGTACAATGTCATGAACCTCTGTCCATAGTTCATCAGGCACTCTGTCTATCAGGTCTAGTCCCTTAAATCTATTTGTCACTTCCACTGTATACTCATAAGGGATTTGATCTAGGTCATACCTGAATGGTCTAGTGGTTTTCCCTACTTTCTTCAATTTAAGTCTGAATTTGGCAATAAGCAGTTCATGATCTGAGCCACAGTCTGCTCCTGGTCTTGTTTTTGCTGACTGTATAGAGCTTCTCCATCTTTGGCTGCAAAGAATATAATCAATCTCATTTCGGTGTTGACCATCTGGTGATGTCCACTTGTAGAGTCTTCTCTTGTGTTGTTGGAATAGGGTGTTTGCTATTACCAGTGCGTTCTCATGGCAAAACTCTATTAGCCTTTGCCCTGCTTCATTCTGTACTCCAAGGCCAAACTTGCCTGTTGCGCCAGGTGTTTCTTGACATCCTACTTTTGCATTCCAGTCCCCTATAATGAAAAGGACATCTTTTTTGGGTGTTAGTTGTAGAAGGTCTTATAGGTCTTCATAGAACTGTTCAACTTCAGCTTCTTCGGCGTTACTGGTCGGGGCATAGACTTGGATTACCGTGATATTGAATGGTTTGCCTTGGAAACGAACAGAGATCATTCTGTCGTTTTTGAGATTGCATCCAAGTACTGCATTTTGGACTCTTCTGTTGACCATGATGGCTACTCCATTTCTTCTAAGGGATTCTTGCCCACAGTAGTAGATATAATGGTCATCTGAGTTAAATTCACCCATTCCAGTCCATCTTAGTTCGCTGATTCCTAGAATGTCGACGTTCACTCTTGCCATCTCCTGTTTGACCACTTCCAGTTTGCCTTGATTCAGAGGTTCGTGACATTGTACAGGAGACAGGGATTAAGAAAATCCCCATGGAAAAGAAATGCAAAAAGCAAAATGGCTGTATTGTTGTTTTTCTTTCTGGCTTACTTCACTCTGTATAATGGGTGAAGTACAGTATACTAATGCATATATATGGAATCTGAAAGATGGTAACGATAACCCTATATGCGGGACAGAATGAGAGACACAGATGCATGGAACAATTTTATGGACTCTGAGGGAGAAGGTGAGGGTGGGCCGTTCTGGGAGAATGGCATTGAGACATGTGTATTGTCATATGTGAAACAGAGCACCATTCCATGTTCGATGCATGTGACAAGGGCTCGGGGCCGGGGCAGTGGGATGATCCAGAGGGATGGGAGGGGGAGGGAGGTGGGTGGGGGGTTCGGGAAGGGGAACACATGTAAACCCATGGCTGATTCTTGTCAATGTATGGCAAAAACTATTACAATATTGTAAAGTAATTAGCCCCCAAGTAAAATAAATAAATTTATAAAAAAAAAAAAAAAAAAAAAAAAAAAAGCAAAATGGCTGTCTGAGGAGGCCTTACAGATAGCTCGGAAGAGAAGCGAAAAACAAAGGAGAAAAGGAAAGATATTCCCATCTGAATGCAGAGTTCCAAAGAATAGCAAGGAGAGATAAGAAAGCCTTCCTCAGGGATCAGTGCAAAGAAATAGAGGAAAACAACAGATTGGGAAAGACTAGAGATCTCTTAAAGAAAATTAGACATACCAAGGTAACATTTCATGCAAAGATAGGCTCGATAAAGGACAGAAATGGTATGGACCTAACAAAAGCAGAAGATATTAAGAAGAGGTGGCAAGGATACACAGAAGAACTGTACAAAAAAGATCTTCACGACCCAGATAATCACGATGGTGTGATCACTCACCTAGAGCCAGACACCCTGGAATGTGAAGTCAAGTGGGCCTTAGAAAGCATCACTACAAACAAAGCTAGTGGAGGTGATGGAATTCCAGTTGAGCTATTTCAAATCCTCAAAGATGATGCTGTGAAAGTGCTGCACTCGATATGCCAGCAAATTTGGAAAACTCAGCAGTGGCCACAGGACTGGAAGAGGTCAGTCTTCGTTCCAATCCCAAAGAAAGGCAATGCCAAAGAATGCCCAAACTACCGCACAATTGCACTCATCTCACATGCTAGTAAAGTAATGCTCAGAATTCTCCAGGCCAGGCTTCAGCAATACGTGAACCGTGAACTTCCAGATGTTCAAGCTGGTTTTAGAAAAGGCAGAGGAACCAGAGATCAAATTGCCAATATCTGCTGGATCATCGAAAAAGCAAGAGAGTTCCAGAAAAACATCTATTTCTGCTTTATTGACTATGCCAAAGCCTTTGACTGTGTGGATCACAATAAACTGTGGAAAATTCTGAAAGAGATGGGAATACCAGACCATCTGACCTGTCTCTTGAGAAACCTGTATGCAGGTCAGGAAGCAACAGTTAGAACTGGACATGGAACAACAGACTGGTTCCAAATAGGAAAAGGAGTCCGTCAAGGCTGTATATTGTCACCCTGCTTATTTAACTTATATGCAGAGTACATCATGAGAAACGCTGGGCTGGAAGAAACACAAGCTGGAATCAAGATTGCCAGGAGAAATATCAATAACCTCAGATATGCGGATGACACCATCCTTATGGCAGAAAGTGAAGATGAACTAAAGAGCCTCTTGATGAAGGTGAAGGAGGAGAGTGAAAAAGTTGGCTTAAAGCTCAACATTCAGAAAACTAAGATCATGGCATCTGGTCCCATCACTCCATGGGAAATAGATGGGGAAACAGTGGAAACAGTGTCAGATTTATTTTTTTGGGCTCCAGAATCACTGCTGATGGTGACTGCAGCCATGAAATTAAAAGACGCTTACTCCTTGGAAGGAAGGTTAGGCCAACCTAGAGAGCATATTTAAAAGCAGAGACATTACTTTGCCAACAAAAGTCCGTCTAGTCAAGGCTATGGTTTTTCCAGTGGTCCTGTATGGATGTGAGAGTTGGACGGTGAAGAAAGCTGAGCGCCGCAGAATTGATGCTTTTGAACTGTGGTGTTGGAGAAGACTCTTGAGAGTCCCTTGGACTGCAAGGAGATCCAATCAATCCATCCTAAAAGAGATCAATCCTGGGTGTTCATTGGAAGGTCAGATGTTGAAGCTGAAACTCCAATACTTTGGCCACCTCATGCGAAGGGTTGACTCATTGGAAAAGACCCTAATGCTGGGTAGGATTGGGGGCGGGAGGAGAAGGGGACGACAGAGGATGAGATGGTTGGATGGCATCACCGACTCGATGAACATGGGTTTGGGTAGACTCTGGGAGTTGGTGATGGACAGGGAGGCCTGGCGTGCTGCAATTCATGGGGTCACAGAGAGTCGGACACGACTGAGCGACTGAACTGAATAATGAGCATGTTGAGCATCTTTTCATGTGTTTGTTAGCCATTTGTATGTTTTCTTTGGAAAAATGTCTGTTTAGGTCTTTTCCCCACTTTTTGATTGGGTTGTTTGTTTTTCTGGCACTGAGTTGTATAAGCTGCTTGTGTATTTTGGAAATTAATCCTTTGTCCGTTGTTTCATTTGCTATTATTTTCTCCCATTCTGAGGGCTGTCTTTTCACCTTGCTTATACTTTCCTTTGCTGTGCAAACACTTTTTTTTTATATAAATTTATTTATTTTAGTTGGGGGCTAATTACTTTACAATATTGTAATAGTTTTTGCCATACATTGACATGAATCAGCCATGGGTTTACATGTGTTCCCCTTCCTGGACCCCCCACCCTGTGCAAACACTTTTAAGTTTAATCAGGTCCCACTTGTTTACCTTTGTTTTTATTTCCGTTACCCTAGGAGGTGGGTCACAGAAGATCTTGCTTTGATTTTTGTCATCGAGTGTTCTGTCTATGTTTTTCTCTAAGAGTTTTATAGTTTCTGGTTTTACATTTTGGTATTTTTTTATTTTTATTTTTTAAATTAGTTTATTTTCTATTTTTTAACTTCACAATATTGTATTTGTTTTGCCATACATTGACATGAATCCACCATGGATGAACATGTTTTCCCCTTCCAGAACCCGCCTTCCAACTCCCTCCCCATCTCATCCCTCCGGGTCATCCTGGTGCACCAGCCCCAAGCACCCTATATCATGCATTGAACCTGGAATGGCGATTTGTTTCACATATGATAATTTACATGCTTCCATGCCATTCTCCCATATCATCCCAGCCTCGCCCTCTCCCATAGAGTCCATAATACTGTTCTATTTATCTGTGTCTCTTTTGATGTCTCGCATCCAGGGTTATCTTTACCGATTGACTAAATACCATATATATGTATTAGTATACTGTATTGGTGTTTTTCTTTCTGGCTTACTTCACTCTGTATAATAGGCTCTTGTTTCATCCACCTCATTAGAACTGATTCGAATGTATTCTTTTTAATGGCTGAGTAATATTCCATTGTGTATATGTACCACAGCTTCCTTATCCATTCTTCTGCTGATGGGCATCTACGCTGCTTCCGTGTGCTGGCTATTATAAACAGTGCTGCGATGAACATTGGGGTACACGTGTCTCTTTCAAGTCTGGTTTCCTCAGTGTGTATGCCCAACAGTGGGATTGCTGGGTCATATGGCAGTTCTATTCCCAGTTTTTTGAGGACTCTCCACACTGTTCTCCATAGTGGCTGTACTAGTTTGCATTCCCACCAACAGTGTAAGAGGGTTCCCTTTTCTCCACACCCTCTCCAGCATTTATTGCTTGTAGACTTTTGGATAGCAGCCATTCTGACGGGCATGAAATGGTACTTCATTGTGGTTTTGATTTGCATTTCTCTGATGATGAGTGATGTTGAGCATCTTTTTCATGTGTTTGTTAGCCATCTGTATGTCTTCTTTGGAGAAATGTCTGTTTAGTTCTTTGGCCCACTTTTTGATTGGGTCGTTTATTTTTCTGGAATTGAGCTGCAGGAGTTGCTTGTATATTTTTGAGATTAATTGTTTGTCCATTGCTTCATTTGCTATTATTTTCTCCCATTCCGAAGGCTGTCTTTTCACCTTGCTTATAGTTTCCTTTGTTGTGCAAAGGCTTTTAATTTTAATTAGGTCCCATTTGTTTATTTTTGCTTTTATTTCCAATATTCTGGGAGGTGGGTCATAGAGGATCCTGCTGTGGTTTATGTCAGAGAGTGTTTTGCCTATATTTTCCTCTAGGAGTTTTATAGTTTCTGGTCTTACGTTTAGATCTTTAATCCATTTTGAGTTTATTTTTGTGTATGGTGTTAGAAAGTGTTCTAGTTTCATTCTTTTACAAGTGGTTGACCAGTTTTCCCAGCACCACTTGTTAAAGAGATTGTCTTTTCTCCATTGTATATCCTTGCCTCCTTTGTCAAAGATAAGGTGTCCATAGGTGCGTGGATTTATCTCTGGGCTTTCTATTTTGTTCCATTGATCTGTATTTCTGTCCTTGTGCCAGTACCATACTGTCTTGATGACTGTGGCTTTGTAGTAGAGCCTGAGGTCAGGCAGGTTGATTCCTCCAGTTCCATTCTTTCTCAAGATTGCTTTGGCTATTCGAGGTTTTTTGTATTTCCATACAAATTGTGAAATTATTTGTTCTAGTTCTCTGAAGAATACCGTTGGAAGCTTGATAGGGATTGCATTGAATCTATAGATTGCTTTGGGTAGTATACTCATTTTCACTATATTGATTCTTCCAATCCATGCACACGGTATATTTCTCCATCTATTTGTGTCCTCTTTGATTTCTTTCACCAGTGTTTTATAGTTTTCTATATATAGGTCTTTTGTTTCTTTGCATTTTGGTCTTTAATCCATTTTCAGTTTATCTTTGTGTATGGTGTTAGGAAGTGTTCTAATTTCATTCTTTTACATGTGGCTGTCCAGTTTTCCCAGCACCATTTATTGAAGAGGCTGTCTTTGCCCCATTGTATACCCTTGCCTCCTTTGTCAAAAATAAGGTACCCATACATGCATGGGTTTATTTCTGGGTTTTCTATCTTGTTCCATTGGTCTATATTTCTGTTTTTGTGCCAGTACCATACTGTCTTGATGACTGTAGCTTTGTAGTATAAGCGGAAGTCAGAAAGGTTGATTTGTCCAGCTCCATTCTTCTTTCTCAAGACTGCTTTGGCTATTTGGGGTCTTTTGTGTTTCCATATGAATTGTGAAAGTTTTTGTTCTAGTTCTGTGAAAAATGCCATTGGTAATTTGATAAGGATCGCACTGAATCTGTAGATTGCATTTGGTAGTATAGTCATTTTCACAATATTGTTTCTTCCTACCCAGGAGCATGGAATGTCTTTCCATCTGTTTCTACCATCTTTGATTTCTTTCATTCAGTTCAGTTCAGTCGCTCAGTCGTGTCCAACTCTTTGTGACACCATGAGCTGCAGCAAGCCAGGCGTCCCTGTCCATCACCAACTCCCAGAGTCCACCCAAACCCATGTCCATCGAGTCGGTGATGCCATACAGCCATCTCATCCTCTGTCATCCCCTTCTCCTCCTGCCCTCAATCTTTCCCAGCATCAGGGTCTTTTCCAATGAGTCAGCTCTTTGCATCAGGTGGCCAAAGTATTGGAGTTTCAGCTTCAACATCAGTCCCTCCAATGAACACCCAGGACTGATCTCCTTTAGTATGGACTGGTTGGATCTCCTTGCAGTCCAAGGGACTCTCAAGAGTCTTCTCTCCAACACTACAGTTCAAAAGCATCAATTCTTCATTGCTTAGTTTTCTTTATAATCCAACTTTCACATCCATACATGACTACTGGAAAAACTATAGCCCTGACTAGGCGGACCTTTGTTGATAAAGTAATGTCTCTGTTTTTTAATATGCTATCTAATATGGTCATAACTTTTCTTCCAAAGAGTAAGAATCTTCTAATTTCATGGCTGCAATCACCATCTGCAGTGATTCTGGAGCCCAGAAAAATAAAGTCTGACACTGTTTCCACTGTTTCTCCATCCATTTCCCATGAAGTGGTGGGACCAGATGCCATGATCTTAGTTTCTGAATGTTGAGCTTTAAGCCAACTTTTTCACTCTCTTCTTTCACTTTCATCAAGAGGCTTTTTAGTTCCTCTTCACTTTTAGCCATAAGGGTGGTGTCATCTGCATATCTGAGGTTATTGATATTTCTTCCAGCAATCTTGATTCCAGCTTGTGCTTCTTCCAGCCCAGCGTTTCTCATGATGTACTCTGCATAGAAGTTAAATAAGCAGGGTGACAATATACAGCTTTGACGTACTCCTTCTCCTATTTGGAACCAGTCTGTTGTTCCATGTCCAGTTCTAACTGTTGCTTCCTGAACTGCATACAGGTCTTTCATTAGTGTCTTATAATTTTCTGTTTACAGTTCTTTTGTCTCCTTAGGTAAGTTTATTGCTAGATATTTAATTCCTTTTGTTGCAATGGTGAATGAGATTGATTCCTTAATTTCTCTTTCGTATTTTTCATTGTTAGTATATAGAAATGCAAGTGATTTCTATGTATTTATTTTGTGCCCTGCAACATGCTAAATTTACTGGTTAGCTCGAGTAATTTTCTGATACTATCTTTAGGGTTTTCTATGTGCAGTATCAAGTCATCTGCAGACAATGAGAGCTTTACTTCCTCTTTTCCAATCTGGATTCCTTTTCTTTCTTTTTCTTCTCTGATTGCTGTAGCTAGGACTTCCAGAACTATGTTGAATAATAGTGGTTAAAGTGGACACACACTTGTCTTGTTTCTGATCTTAGGAGGAATGCCTTCAGTTTTTCACGATTGAGAATAATGTTTGCTGTAGGCTTATCATATATGGCTTTTACTATGTTGAGGTAGGTTCCTTCTATGCCCATATTTTGAAGAGTTTTAATCATAAATGGGTGCTGAATTTTGTCAAAGGCTTTTTCTGCATCTATTGAGATGATCATATGGTTTTTATCTTTCAATTTGTTAATATGGTGTATCACATTGATTGATTTGCATTTATTGAAGAATCCTTGCATTCCTGGAATAAACCCAACTTGATCATGGTGTATGAGCTTTTCGATGTGTTGCTAAAGTCTGTTTGCTAAAATCTTGTTGAGGATTTTTGCATCTATGTTCATCAGTGATATTGGTCTGTAGTTTTCTTTTTTTGTGTTGTCTTTGTCTGGTTTTGATATCAGGGTGATGGTGGCCTCATAGAATAACTTTGGAAGTGTTCCTTCCTCTACAATTTTTTGAAAACATTTTGGAAGGGTAGGCATTAGCTCTTCTCTAAATGTTTGATGGAGTTCTCCTATGAAGCCATCTGGTCCTGGACTTTTGTTTTTGGGAAATTTTTGATCACAGCTTTAATTTCAGTGCTTGTAATTGGGTTGTTCCTAAGTTCTAAATCTCCCAGGTTCAGTCTTGGAAGATTGAACTTTTCTAAGAATCTGTCCATTTCTTCCAGGTTATCCATTTTATTGCCATATAGTTGTTCATAATAGTCTCTTATAATCCTTTGTATTTTTACACTGTCCCTTGTAACCTCTCCTTTTTCATTTCTAATTTTGTTGATTTGATTCTTCTCTCTTTTTTTCTTGATGAGTCTGGCTAAAGGCTTGTCAATTTTGTTTATTGTCTCAAAGAACCAGCGTTTAGTTTTAGTAATCTTTACTATTGTTTCTTTCATTTTTTTCCCACTTATTTCTGCTCAGATCTTTATGATTTCTTTCCTTCTACTAATTTTGGGGGTCTTTTGTTCTTCTTTTTCCAGTTGTTTTAGGTATAAAGTTAGACTGTGTATTCAATGTTTTTCTTGTTTCTTGAGATAAGATTGTATTGCTATAAACTTCCCTCTCAGGACTGTTTTTGCTGTATCCCATAGGTTTTGAGTTGTGTTTTCATTGTCATTTGTTTCTAGAAATTTTTTGATTTCCCTTTTGATTTCTTCAGTAACCTGTTTGTTATTTAGAAACGTGTTGTTTAGTCTCCATGTGTCTGTGTTTCTTACAGTTTTTTTCTTGTAATTCATATCTAGTCTCATAGCATTGTGGTTGGAGGAGATGCTTGATACAATTTCAATTTTCTTAAATTTACTGAGGTTTGATTTGTGACCCAAGATGTAGTCTATCTTGGAGAATGTTCCATGTGCACTTAAGAAGAAGGTGTATTCTGCATTTGGATGGAATGTCCTGAAGATACCAACGAGATCCATCTCATCTAATGTATCATTTAAGACTTGTGTTTCCTTATTAATTTCCTGTTTTGATGATCTGTCCATTGGTGTGAGAGGGGTATTAAAGTCTCCTACTATTATTGTGTTATTGTCCATTTCTCCTTTTATGTCTATTAGTGTCTGTCTTATGTACTGAGGTGCTCTTATGTTTGGTGCATAGATATTTACAATTGTATGTCTTCCTCTTGGATTAATCCCTTGATCATTACATAGTGTCCTTTCTGATCTCTTGTAATCTTCTTTATTTTAATGTCTATTTTGTCTGATATGAGGATTGCTACTCTAGCTTTCTTTTGCTTCCCATTTGCATGGAATATTCTTTTCCATCCTTTCACTTTCAGTCTATATGTGTCTTTAGGTCTGAAGTGGGTTTCTTGTAGACAGCATATATATGGGTCTTGTTTTTGTATCCATTCAGCCAGTCTGTGTCTTTTGGCTGGTGCATTTAATCCATTTACATTTGAAGTAATTATTGATATATATGTTCCTATTGCCATTTTCTTAATTGTTTGGGGTTGATTTTGTAGATCTTTTTTCTTCTCTTGTGTTTCTTGACTTTATTAGCCCCTTTAACATTTGTTGTAAAGCTGGTTTGGTGGTACTGAATTCTCGTAACTTTTGCTTGTCTGAAAAACTTTTTATTTCTCCATCAATTTTGAATGAGATCCTTGCTGGGTACAGTAATCTTGGTTGTAGATTTTTCCCTTTCAGTACTTTAAATATATATATCCTGCTATTCTCTTCTGACCTGCAGAGTTTCTGCTAAAAGATCAGCTGTTAAGCATATGGGGTTTCCCTTGTATGTTACTTGTTACTTCTCCCTTGTTCCTTTTAATATTCTTTCTTTGTGTTTAGTCTTTGTTAGTTTGATGAGTATGTGTGTTGGCTTGTTTCTTGGTGTGTTTCTCCTTGGGTTTACCAAGTATGGGACTCTTTGTGCCTCTTGAACTTGATTGACTATTTCCTTTCTCATGTTGGAGAAATTTTGAACTATAATCTCTTCAAAAATTTTCTCATACCCTTTCTTTTTCTCTTCCTCTTCTGGGAACCCTATAATTTGAATGTTGGTATGTTTGATAATCTCCCAGAGGTCTCTCAGACTATCCTCAATTCTTTTCATTCTTTTTACTTTATTCTGCTCTTCAGAAGTTATTTCCACCATTTTATCTTCCAGCTCACTGATTCGTTCTTCTGCTTCAGATATTCTGCTATTGATTCCTTCTGGAGTATTTTTTATTTCAGTAATTGTGTTGTTTGTCTCCGTATGTTTATTCTTTAATTCTTTTAGGTCTTTGCTAATTGATTCTTGCATTTTCTCCATTTTGTTTTCAAGGTTTTTGATCATCTTTACCATTATTATTCTGATTTTTTTTTCAGGTAGTTCACCTATTTCCTCTTCATTTATTTGGACTTTTGTGTTTCTAGTTTGTTCCTTCACTTTTGTAGTATTTCTCTGCCTTTTCATTATTGTTTTTTAAACTTATTGTGTTTGAGGTCTCCTTTTCCCAGACTTCAAGGTTGAATTCTTTCTTCCTTTTGGTTTCTGCCCTCCTAAGGTTGGTCCAGTGGTTTGTGTAAGCTACATATAGGGTGAGATTTGCACTGAGTTTTTGTTTGTTTTTCCTCTGATGGGCAAGGCTGAGTGAGGTGGTAATCCTGTCTACTGATGATTGGGTTTGTATTTTTGTTTTGTTTGTTGTTTAGATGAGGCGTCCTGCCCAGGGTGTCACTGGTGGTTAGGTGATGTCCGGTCTTGTATTCAAGTGGGTTCCTTTGTGTGAGTTCTCACTATCTGATATTCCCTAGGGTTAGTTCTCTGGTAGTCTAGGGTCTTGGAGTCAGTGCTCCCACTCCAAAGGCTCGGGGCTTGATTTCTGTAAGCTTCTTTCTTCAAAATCACATAACTTTGGAATCCTGCATCACAGTGTGTTTGAAGAGTGTTTGACCTCTGAATCCATCCAAACAGGATGCCAGGATAAACAGTTCCACCTCACAGTGTGGCCAGAAGTCCATAGACCAAGTGTTCATTTCTCAGTCCTGCCTTGGAGCGTGGTGCCATCAGGGAGAGCTGGCCAAAGCAAGCAAGCGGAAATAGGAAGGAAGTATTCTGAGAAACTTTCTACTTCTCCCAAATCCTTATTTCTGCCCTAAAGTGATATGCTGTCTGCACACCTGGCAGTCATCTTGTGACCATGAGAAAACAAGCCCAAGGGTGAAAGTCATCAGGTTAAGCATGGCAGATCAGAAAGAAGGAAACCCTTTGGGATTCTGGTCACATTGGTAACCATCTGAACCAAAACAAGCAACCCCCTACATCCAGTCTTTTTGTTATACGAGTGAAATAAACCCCTATTTGTTTAAACCATGATTAATCAAATTCACTGTTACTTGTAGCTGAACACATTCTTACCTAATAGACTGGAGCTCAGGTAACTTTGGAGAGAATCAAACCTAGAGAGGAAGAATTCAGTCAGGCTGACTGTGGAACTCCAGCAGAGCAATGGTGATTAAAACTAAACTGAACCTTAATACTTCTTTGTTTTTGAAGCCACTTAAAAGAGAGAAGGCAAAGAAAAAAGTAATATTCACTGCAGGATGTGATGATGAAATTTCCAAAAATGACAGAGAGAAATTCACAGGGAAGGTTCGGAGTAAAAGATGCAAGGTTTTGTCATATGACAAGGTTTAAAAGAACTGACATCTTGTAGTTTTATTTTGCTCCAGGCACTGTGTCAGCAGTTGTATGGTATTAGCCCATATGGAACTCCCAATTTCCTTGCCATGCAGGAATTACCATCTTGACATGACAGAAGAGGAAGTTGAAGCTCAGGGAGAAAGTAAAGTAAAATATCTAAGAGCTATAGATTCAGACAATTGCAATCAGAAGTTTGAAAGGCATTTTAAAAAAATATAAATTGACAAACTGCACCTAAAACCCAATGGAAATACAAACAACTTCAGTTCAGTTCAGTCACTCAGTCGTGTCCAACTCTTTGTGACCCATGGACTGCAGCACGCCAGGCTTCCCTGTCCATCACCAACTCCCAGAGCTTGCTCTTACTCGTGTCCATCAAGTTGATGATGCCATCCAACCATCTCATCCTCTGTCATCCCCTTCTCTTCCCACCTTCAATCTTTCCCAGCATCAAGGTTTTTTCAAATAAGACAGTTCTTCACATCAGGTGGCCAAATATTGGAGCTTCACCTTCAGTATCAGTCCTTCCAATGAATATTCAGGACTGATTTCCTTTAGGATGGACTGGTTGGATCTCCTCGCAGTCCAAGGGACTCTCAAAAGTCTTCTCCAACACCACAGTTCAAAAGCATCAATTCTTCAGCGTTCAGTTTTCTTCACAGTCCAACTCTCACATCCATGCATAACTACTGGAAAAACCATAGCTTTGACTAGACAGACCTTTGTTGACAAAGTAATGTCTCTGATTTTTAATATGCTGTCTAGGTTGGTCATAGCTTTTCTTCCAAGGATCAAGTGTCTTTTCATTTCATGGCTGCAATCACCATAGGCAGTGATTTTGGAGCCCAAGAAAAGTGTCTCACTGTTTCCATTGTTTCCCCATCTATTTCCCATGAAGTGATGGGTCCAGATGCCATGATCTTAGTTTTCTGAATGTTGAGTTTTAAGCCAACTTTTTCACTCTCCTCTTTCACTTTCATCAAGAGGCTCTTTAGTTCTTCTTCGCTTGCCATAAGGGTGGTGTCATCTGCATATCTGAGGTTATTGATATTTCTCCTGGCAATCTTGATTCCAGCTTGTGCTTCATCCAGCCCAGCATTTCACATGATGTACTCTGCATATAAGTTAAATAAGCAGGATGATAATATACAGCCTTGATGTACTCCTTTCCTGATTTGGAACCAGTCTGTTGTTCCATGTCCAGTTCTAACTATTACTTCTTTATCTGCATACATATTTCTCAGGAGACACATCAGGTGGTCTGGTATTCCCATCTCTTTCAGAATTTTCCAGTTTGCTGTGATCCACACAGTCAAAGGCTTTGGCATAGTCAATAAAGCAGAAGTAGATGTTTTTCTGGAACTCTTTTGCTTTTTGATGATCCAACTGATGTTAGCAATTTGATCTCTGGTTCCTCTGCCTTTTCTAAATCCAGCTTGAACATCTCGAAATTCACAGTTCACATACTGTTGAAGACTAGCTTAGAGAATTTTGAGCATTACTTTGCTAGTGTGTAAGATGAGTGCAATTGTGTGGTAGTTTGAATATTCTTTGGCATTGCCTTTCTCCAGGATTGGCATAAAAACTGACCTTTTCCAGTCCTGTGGCCACTGCTGAGTTTTCCAAATTTGCTTGCATTTTAAGTGCAGCACTTTCACAGCATCATCTTTTAGAATTTGAAATAGCTCGACTGGAATTCCATCACTTCCACCAGCTTTGTTCATAGTGATGCTTCCTAAGGCCCACTTGACTTGGCATTCCAGGATGTCTAGCTTTAGGTGAGTGATCACACCATCGTGATTACCTGGGCCGTGAAGATCTTTTTTGTACAGTTCTTCTGTGTATTCTTGCCACCTCTTCTTAATATCTTCTGCTTCTGTTAGGTCCATACCATTTCTGTCCTTTATTGTGCTCATCTGTGCATGAAATGTTCCCTCGGTATCTCTAATTTTCTTGAAGAGATCTCTAGTCTTTCCCACTCTATTGTTTTCCTCTATTTCTTTGCATTGATCACTGAGGAAGGCTTTCTTATCTTTCCGTACTAACAAACAATTTAGAAGACCCAAAACAACCCCGAAGAAGAGGTTAAAAGCTGGAGAACTAACATCTGATTTCAGAAATTATTATAAAACTGCAGTATGTAAAAACAACATAGTATTGGTGCAAAAATAAATAAATCAATTAAACAGAATAGAGAATCCAGAATCTAGAAATAAATCTATTCATATACGAACAACTGATTTTTGACAAAGGACAAATGTAATGCAGTGGAGAAAGGACAACCTTTTCAATAAATAGTGTTGGAACAACTGTATTTGTATATGCAAAGGGAAGACTATGAAGATGGAGAAGAAGGGAGAGCTAAGAAAGGAAAGTAATTGGAGCACTTCTTGCACCACTATTAAGAAAAATTAACTCAAAATGTAAGAGCTAAAACCATACAACTCTTAGAAGAAAGCTAAGAATACATAAAGGAGTAAATCTTCATGAATTTATGTTTCTTGGTTTCTTAACTATAAAACCAAAAGCACAATCCATAACTAAATAACTGGATAAATTGGATTTTATAAAAAATAAAAACTTCTATTCTTCAAAAGACACTGTTAAGAGAAAGAGAAGACAAGCCACATACCAGAAGAAAACATTTGCCAAACATGCATCTGATAAAGCACTTGTATCCAGAATAGAGAATTCCTTGGTGGTCCAGTGGTTAGGACTCTGTGCTTTCACTGTTGAGTGCAAAATCCCGCAAGCCACATGGCTAAATAAACAGTAAAAACAAAAACAGAGTATATAAAGAATTCTCAAAGAGTTAGTCACTTAGTCATGTCCGACTCTTTGCAACCCCACAGACTGTAGCCCACAAGGCTCCTCTGTCCATGGAATTCTGCAGGCAAGAATACTGGAGTGGGTTGCCATTCTCTTTTCCATGGGATCTTCCAGACACAGAGATCAAACCAGTTCTCCTGCATTGCAGGCAGATACTTTTACCACCAGGAAAGCCCTAAGAATCCTCAAACTCAATAATAAAAAAAATTTTTTTAATGAAAGGAGTCAATATGTTTAGACATTTCACAAGAAGAAACAGTTGACAAATAAACACATGAAACGTTGTTCAACTGCAGTAGTCATATTTAAATGAAAACTACAATGTGATACTACTACATGCCTCTTAAAACAGCTGCAGTTAGAAAGGCCTGCCACACCAATGCTGGCAACTGTGTGGAGGAACTGATACTCGCATACACTGTGGGTAAGAAAGTTAAATAGTACAACCACTTTGGAAAACAGTATGGCAGTTTCTTTAAAATTTAGGCATATTAAGCAGCCAGATTAACCATCCATTCCTCTCCGAGGTGACTACCCAGGAGAAAAGGGAATATATATACACAGAAACACTTGTATACAAATGTTCATAGCAGCCTTATAGCACCCCCAAGAGCTGGGGGTGGGAGGAAACAAAAGTCGACTGAAAGATAAATCAATAAACAAGTCTTGGTACATCCCATACAATGGAATATGACCTAGAATGAAAGAAGATGAACTGTTAAGACACACAACAGCTGGATGAATCTCAAGAGAATTATGTTGAGTGAAAGAAACCAGACGAGGAAGGGTCTCAGATCAGTGGTTGCTGGGGAGGAGGGCGGGGCTGTCAAACGCACAAGAAAACTTCAGCGGTGATGGATACATTTACTCCCTTGACGGCAGAGGACGATTTCGTGGTGCGTTTATTAGGTCAACATTCAACACATTGTTCAGTGTAGTTTATCATATGCCAATGAGGCCTCAACAAATCTCTTTTTTTTAGACACTCAAGAGCACGCACGGGGTCAGCAGAGAAGCCCTCGCCAGATCTCTAGGCTGGAGCGCCAAGCTCACCCCACCCCCGCTGCAGCCCCCAGATGGCCAAAGTCTGTTGGCAGGAGCTATGTGTGTGAAAATGATGGCTGGAATAGCTGGAATTCTTCATATAAATTCCAGGAAATCCAAGGACTTCTGGGCACCATATGAAAACATAACAACAAAAAAAAATGGCTCATTTTCTGAGAAAAGGGAAGCATATTTTACAGGGTCATGGAGTCTCTGAAACACCACCAACAGCCATTTTTCTTGATGCTTACTGGGACTCGGGATGGATGGATGTGGGGAAGAGAAAACCCCAGTTCTGCCCCTTTCCAGCCAGGGTTTCACACAAAGATAGTCCTGGCACCCTGGAGGCTGGCAGGAGGAGACCCAGGAGAAGCGACTCCTACAGGCATCTGGGGAGATGGTGCAGGCTGGTGCAGGGCTTCAATCTAGTAGATGCCCCAACCTTGGAGACAGGGGAGTTAAGCTATTAGGGGCAGTCAAAGCAGGGGAACACCAGTGTGACCTTGGAGGAAGCTGTGTCACCTGCACCTTCCCTGGCACGTAGACAAAGGTGGGGCTTTTCCCTACAAGGACAAAATCTTCTTTTCAGGTGTTGATGCACATACATGCCTGTGCAGCTGCCCTGGCTGTGGGCAAGAAGCAGATCCAGCACCCTGTCCTTCTGAGCAAATCAATCTATTATCTGAGCTTTCACTTTGTAGTGAGCTGTCTTCCATTCAACATGTATTGAGTATTACCACTTGCCAAGTGCTCTTGTCTGTGGGACTCCTAGCCTTCATGGAGCTTACAGTCCAGTTAGGAAAACAAACCATATACAAGACAAATAATAAACATACAAGTGTCACATGGTTGTAAGCGATGGGGAGAAAAATAAAGCAGAGACAGGAGAGGAGACAGAGAGAGGAAGGGGTTGTGGGTGGAGCTAGGAGGGAAGGGGTGGAGTTACACAGAGGCTCTGGTGTGACAAGTCCTCTTCTCTCCTGTGATGATTTTTCACCCTGATCTTAGAGCAGATGACAAAGAATCAGGGTAAACTTTGTTGTTCCCCCAGCAGCTGTATCCAAGGCCCTCTCATGTTCTCAGCTGCTTTTCCTGGACAGGAGGAGGGCATCGTGGCAGCCCCCTTCCTCCAACTGCCCCATCACAGGGTATTCCTGGGGCTGCCCATCCCTGAGCCCAGTGATGAACTAATTACCCCTAGAACTGAGTACTGTCCTCATCTCTCTGCCAAGACTCATCCCGCTAACCCTACTTCCTAAATTCAGAAAGGTCATGGCCCACAGTCTCATTATTTCCTGAGTTGTTACCGTGTACCTTCCAGTTATTCAGGCCCGCTTCTCTGCCCATGATCATGACACACAGGTTTCCATTTCCTTGCCTTTCTCGCCTCAATTGCCCTCCTCCCATTCAAACATCTTTCAGAGGCTGGAGGAGGGAGGCTCCAGTGGGAGGGAATATGTATATAATTATGACTGATTCGTGTTGGCGTACAGCAGAGACAACCACAACGTTGTAAAGTAACTACCCTCCAATTAAAAAAAGAAAACTAAAAGAAAAAAAATTTTTTTCATACACAAAGTTAAAGCTCTAACCCACCTGTTTCCAGAACCCCTCCCTGCCCATGGCAGCTCTATGAAGATGCTCTTCTTGATTTCCAACAGCACACAGTGTCTGAGCCTCAGTTGAGGCAACATGGTCTCTGAGATTCATGGTTATCCCCCTACAGTTGGCCTGGTCCCTCTAACCGTCTTGGGTGTTCCTCCCTGAGATGCAAGCTCATGCTGAGCACACAAAAGGTATGCCACAAATCTACTTCATTTCTCCCTTAAAAATAAGGCTTTGCTTTCTCCAAATTTCCCCCTCTCTAGCCTGAGAAATGAAAATGGTTTGGAAAATTCCAGCTTGGGAGTGTTCAGACTTATTTGAGTTGTGCAAGTGGGAAAAAATGTGCTTTTCCCAAAATTAACAAATTCCCCCAGCCTTTCCCCTGAAAGCAATTCACAAACCTCTGAGCCCAGTGTGTAAGCTGTCCAGTTTCTCCATCTCTCTAAAGAATGAATTGCCCTGCTGTTTGTATGTCATAGGCGCACAAGCAGTTTCAAGTGAATGAGGAGGATGGAATCAGAGTTGAAGTTAACCAATCTTGCAAATGAAGCAAGTGGTAAGTGGAGACTGACAAGTCCTCTGATGTCCAGGTCCCAACACAAGTTCTTAACACCAGTGTGCCCTTGCCTGTCTCTGTGCTCCCTCTGAATTTATCCAAATGCATTCATTCATCCAAACACAGGGATTCCCTGGTGGTCCACTGGTTAGGACTCCACTCTTTCACTGACAAAGTTGCGGGTTCAATCCCTGGTTGGGGAACTAAGATCCCCAAAGCCACTCGATTTGGCCAAAAAAAGAAAACAAATCAACAAACACTAATTGAAAGTCAAATGTGGTTGGAAGTTTCTAAAATGTCTCCCAATGATCCCACTTCCTGGCATTCATATTCTTGTGTAATCCCTTCCCTTGAGTGTACACTGGACCTAGCAACTTGTTGTTGTTGTTGTTCAGTCTCTAAGTTGGGTCCAACTTTCTGCAACCCTGTGGACTGTAGCTTGCCAGGCTTCTCTGTCCATGGGGTTTTTCCAGGCAAGAATACTGGATTGGGTTGCCATTTCCTTCTCCAGAGGATCTTCCCGGACCAGGGATTAAACTCACATCTCCTGCATTGGCAGGCGGATTCTTTACCACTGAGCCACCAGGGAAGCTCAGAGACTTGCTTCTAATGAGTAAAATGCAGCAAAAAGTGATGGGACATCACGCCCAACGTGAGTTTACAAAAGATAGTAGCTTCCACCTTGCTCACACTCTCTGTGGTTCTCCTTGTTTATTCACTCTAATGAGGTCAGCTGCCCCACTTTGAGATATCCTATGAGGGCAGACTCTGGCCAACACATTGATGGCAGCCTAGTGAGAGATGCTGAGCCAGAGGATCGAGCCAAGCTGCCTCTGGAGTCCTGACCATAGTAGCTGCAAGACAGTAAATGTTATTGTTTGAAGTCACTAACTTTGGGGGTAATTTGTTATGAAGCAATACATAATTCATACACAAACAATGTGTCAACATCATTCTCGGTCCTGGGACATAGCAGAGGACAAAACATATATAAAACTCTGCACTCATGTAACTAACAGCCTGGTGAGGGGAGGCAGATGATAAACAAAGCCTAGTGACAGGGAAAAGCAAAACAGTGAAGGGGAATGGGACATTGACAGGTTTTCAGGTAGGTGGCGGGTGGGAGTGACAGTAGTTGTAGGGTATTTGGAAAGATCTTCCTGAGAAGGTGGCATTTGAACAGAGACCATCAGTGAAAGCATGAGCCATAGGCTACCTCAAGGAAAAGTGTTCCTTTCAGAGGGAACAGTCTAGAAAACACTCTTGTTTTGCTCAGCAAAATAACAGAGAAGGAAAGGCTTTAAGCTTCTCTTTTAACCTGTAGAAAAATAACTGAACACAAGCATCCCACCAGAAATGCATTCCAACTCTCCCCCTGCCCCAGAGAGAGCTCCAGGTCCAGACAGAGCCAAGCTGTGTTTTTGTTTTGTTTGTTTCCTAGGACCTCAATATAGGCAGTTACTCACCTTGGCAGGTGAGGCTTTTGTGATTTTGAGGAGAGGAAAAGTGAAAGTGAAGTGCAAGTGTTAGCCACTTAGTCGTATCTGACTCTTTGCAACCCCATGGAGGCCAGGCTCCTCTGTCCATGGGATTTCCCAGGCAGGAATACTGGAGTGAGTTGCCTTTTCCTTCTCCAAGGGATCTTTCCGACCCAGAGATCAAACACTGGTCTCCTGCATTGCACGCAGATTCTTTACCACTGAGCCACCAGGAAAGCCCTGGGGGAGGAAGGGGAGGAAAGAACTATCTAATGCCTCTCCATCCCACCCTCTACTCCACCCTGGAATGACTTTCCAACTCTGGGATCCTGGGCCAGAGGGGTACATCTGGAGAAGACCCGAACCGCCCCATTCACTTTGGGATCCCCAGGGCCAGCTACCAATTCACATTTGACCAGACTCCCTGAAGGTCTAAGACATCCATCCAGAGCCATGCTAGTGGCTGGAGACAGGGACATGATGACCATTCACTTCTATCCATGCAGCCCTTAGGTTTATCTGAGGACTCCAAGGAGAGAGCAGCTTACAAAATGATTTTGAGTTGCTCGAGGAAGAAAGTAAGCCTGATAAAGTTATCCCTTTGTGTGTGAAAGTGGATGTTTGGGTGTATTCAGTGGTTTTCCTTCCCAGCCCACCTGCCTGGAGTTAGGTTGGACACCAGAGCTATGCAGTGGAGGTGCTGATCTGTGAGAGAGGGTGCCAAGTGCAGTTCTCCTGTTCAAATCTGACCAGAGTGAAATCTGACCTTTGGCCCTAGTCAGAATCGAATGCCTGCCTCTGACTTCTGTCCAACACTGGCTTTGCTTGATGCCTGTCCCACCCAAGAAAGAAGGGGAGAACTTTCTATCCTGCTCATGCTATCCAGGACAGCCTGGCTCTACAGGGGTCTTACCTCGGCAGCCAAGAGTGCTCTGCTTCTCCAGACAGGGAAGAAGGACAAAATAAAGACATTTTCCAGTCAATAAAAACAGGGAGATTTTGTCATCAAACAACATTTAGAGAGCAAAAGGAAAATGACTCCAGATGGAAGCATAGAGATAAAAGAAGGAATAGAGAGCAATGAAAAGGGTAAATATATGGTAAAACTAAATAAATATTGATAATATATAAGAAAATAATAACAATGCCATGTTATTAAAGTATACATGGAATTAAAATACATGACAATTAGAGCACAAAAGATGGGAGGGGCGTAATTAAAATCAACAAAAGTGTACTAAATCTGCCTGCAGTGCAGGAGACCTGGGTTCAATCCCTGGGTCAGGAAGATCCTCTGGAGAAGGAAATGGCAACCCACTCCAGTATTCTTGCCTGGAGAATCCTCATGGACAGAGGAGCCTGGCCTCCACGGGGTTGCAGTCCATGGGGTCGCAAGAGTTGGACACAACTTAGCGACTAAACCACCGAAGCACACTAATATCTTTGCATTGTCCTGGAAATGGTAACAGTATTAATTTATATCAAACTTTAATAAGCTAAGTGTACATATTGTAATCTCTGAGCTGATCACTAAAAAACAATAAAAGAATACATAATTAGTAAGTTAAATGGGATGGAATAATAAAAAGTGTTCAGAAAGTAAGAAAGGAGGAAAAAAGAAACAAAAGCAAGTGAAACAAATAAAACACTGATAATGAAATGATGGATTTAAACTCAAAATATTAGTAATTTTATTAAATATAACTGAACCAAATGTTCCAATTAAGATGAAAGTTTATCAAACAGGATATTTTTAAAGGAAGGCTGACTCAGGGAGCATGCACCCCTTTGCCTCGCTCACCTTAGCCTTAACCCTCTTAATTACTGGGAGGCTGACTTGATAACTGGAGCCTCAGTGGTCATCTCACAACCATGATACAGAGTCTAGATAGCTGTGGGCAAAGGATGGAGGAGCATAAAGGTAAAAGAGAGCTGGGACACTAAAGATGCTGTGGAGCTACCATATCAGCCCTAGACAACACACCTCCAACATCATGCTTTGTGAAAGAAAAGTCCCTAATTTAAGTTGCAGTCACTTTGTGTGTGGTGTCCAATGCTCCTGACTAAGCACAATTCCTGGTATGTAAGGTTGAGGACACTACATCTGCAAAACCCACCCGATGTCAGATGCTAACCTTAAACCAGTTAAGATCACTGGGTTGTGTACCATGTCAAACCTCTAATGAGCACAGTGTTGCTTCACTGCAGGAGCAGAGGCTGTTTGACCAATCAGACTGCAAGGGAGTTTAATGGATTTGGACCAGCCACACGATTACCTCATGGGTGCCTGTCTCTCCTACTCAGAGGGATGTTACTATGGTGCTTTATGATGTGCTTAGTGGCTCAGTCATGTCCGACTCTTTGCGACTCCATGGACTGTAACCCACCAGTTTCCTCTGTCCATGGGGATTCTCCAGGCAAGACTACTGGAGTGGGTTGCCATGTCCTCCTCCAGGGGGTCATCCCAACCCAGGGATCGAACCCAGGTCTCCTGCATTGCAGGTGGTTTCTTTACTGTCTGAACCACCAGGGAAGCCCATGAATACTGGATTGGGTAGCCTATCCCTTCTCCAAGGGATCTTCCAGACCCAGGAATCGAACTGGGATCTCCTGCATTGTAGGTGGATTCTTTACAAGCTAGGCTACCAGGAAAGCCCATGGTACTTTACAAACAACTTAAATGAATTGGGAGTGGGGGAGTGATTTCTTGTAAGTTGCTAACAATCATTAAAAAAAAAAACCAAACAAACAGAGGTCTTCCCATGGAAAAACAAATGTCCATGAATTAATTGCATCTATTCACCAAATATTTTATAGAACTTCTTCTACATGCCAAACACTGTTTAGCCAGCAGTGATGCAGCAATGGGCAAAACAGACAAAGTTCCCTGGCTTCTTTCAGTTCACATTCTAGTGGGGGAAAGAAATGATAAGCAAATACATAAGTTAGATCAGTTGCATGTAGAATGGCAATAAGTTGATGGAGGGGGGAAAATGGAGGATGGAGAACAGGGAATGGGGTAGGCTGCAGTTTATATAATGATTATTCAGGGAAGATCATACTGAGAGGGGATGCTTGATCCCCTCGGATCCCCATGGAGAAGAAAGGAGACAAATGACGTGGGCAAAATGTTTCAAACACTCATGGCAAAGCAAGAGGAAATATTCTGGAAAATATAACAGATCCCACAAGCTCAACTAAGACCCAGGACTGCCAAATAAATAACTACCTTTAAACAAAATAGAAGCTGGCAGTAAAGCTATTCATATTTAGCAACTTAGAGAATGGGATCCCTCGCAGTAGGCAGTTGGCTTTTTCAAGAGGTCAGTAGACTTCCTCCCAGTCATCACCAAGCTGAGTCCTTAAGGACACATTGGGTCTCCCAGGCAAAGAAAGGAGACACTCAGGGTGGCCCCAGGAGATGCATGTTCAAAGGAGAGAGAGACCAAGAGGAGGAGGTCTGAGGACTTGTATCACTGATTTATTACCCACGCAAGTGAACCACCATGGGGGAGTATCCTCCAGCCCTGGTCAATACCTCAGAAGATTGCAACCCTGACAACATCTTGACTGCAACCTCATGAGAGACTCTGTACAGCCAAACCACCCTCTCATGTAGAAGATTTCATTAAACTATCACAAAAAAACCTTTGAGGTGAATATTATCACTCGTGTCCAGCAAATAGTAGATTTGTGTATTAGTGTACACTTCCCAGTGGCGCTAGTGGTAAAGGAATCCTCCTGCCAATGCAGGAGACACGAGAGACACAGGTTCGATCCTTGAGTCAGGAAGATCCTCTGGAGCAGCTCCAGTATTCTTGCCTGGAAAACTCCATGGACAGAGGAGCCTGATGGGCTACAGTCCATGGGGCCCCAAAGAGTTGGACACAACTGAGCACAAGCCTTAAAGTACAAGCCTGTATAGTCCATGGAGTCGCAAAGTGTTGGACTTTCACTTTCACTTCACAGGGAGCAATAATAAATAAACCCCAAGTTACAAAAGCAAGAAATTTATTCTTTTCTCCTAAAGTCTCCCTGGGGGGAGGGCAAGGTTCCTATAATGTGAAAATCCAATGAATTGGTTACTGTATTAGTCAGGGTTCTCCAAAGAAACAGAACCAATAAGATGCGTGTGTGGAGAGAGAAAGAGAGAAATTAATTTATTTTAAGGAATTGACTAACACAATTGTGGGCGCTGACAAGTCCAAAATCTGGAGATTAGGCTGGCAGGTTGAAAATTCCAGTACGATTTGATGTTGTCCTTTGAAGGTAGTCTGGAAGCAAAATTCCTTCCTTTTCTGGGGTTCTCAATCTTTTCTCTTAAGGTCTTCAACTAATTTAATGAGACCTGCTTACATAATGGAAAGGAATCTGCTTTGAAAATGTTGTGTCAGTCACTCAGCTGTGTCCGACTCTTTGTGACTCCATGGACTATAGCCCACCAGGTTCCTCTGTCCATGAGGATTCTCTAGGCAAGAATACTGGAGTGGGTAGTCATTCCCTTCTCCAGGGGCTCTTCCCAACCCAGGGATCGAACCCAGGTCTCCTGCATGGCAGGTAGATTCCTTACCATCTGAGACACCAGAGATGCCCAATCTGCCCTACTTGAAGTCTACTGATTTAAATGTTAATCACTTCAGAATACCCTCACAGCAGCACCTAGATTTTTGTCTGGTGAAATAACTGGGTACTATAGCCTAGGTAAGCAAACAGATAAAATTAACCTCCACAGCTACCTTTCTCTCAGAAAAAGCTAATTAGATTGTTGCCTTTTATATAAATGAAGAACCCATGTGGATTCTTTTTCTATGCATTAAAAAATAAACATCTCTGGGGGAAAAATTTGTTGCTATTTGATTTGCTGAGGAGGCAACATTGATATAAGATGCCAAGCATTTTATTGTGTGTCATTTCTTCATTCTACTTGTGTGTTACTGCACTATTGCCTCCTTAACAGACATCTCATATCCCACACTCATGCCCTACTCACCTCCAGACACACACTCACCCTATGCATCAGATGTCTGCATCAGAAGGCATGGGACGCAGGCCAAACAGGCCTCTGTGTAATCTACATTGGCCTGCTGCAAACCTACGCACGTTCCCAGGGTGTCTATGGACTTGCCAAGAACTGTGAGGGCAGCAGAGTTTTGGCAGAACCACTTTCCTGATCTTCGGCTTACCTGTACAACCTCTTAAAACTGGTCTACCTGTGACTCCTGTGATAGAGATGCCCTGCTGGACTCCTTCCCTTCCTCCCTTCTCACTCTCACCCTCTCCACTGGGCAAAACAGGCTCACTCAAGTACATTGCCCCCCCCCCCCCCTCCGGAGTCAGAACTCCAAATAAGAGAACACTTAAAGTTGTATAATTGAGAAGTAGATCTCCAATAAAATGTTACTTTGTGTAATAATTATTTGTATTGAGAAATAGATTTGTATCATTGAGAAATAGTTTTCCAATAAAATGTTATTTTGTTTAATAATTATTTGTCAAAATACGTAACATTTTGTTTTGATCAATCATATACTAATAATAATCATAATAATAACAATTCAGAATAAAAATGTTTAATTACTAGAACCTTATAATCACAGATAATTTTTAAATGTTTCAAAGTTTTTTGAAAAACATTTTTAATTGACATATAGTTGGTTTACAATGTTTCATATGTACCAGCAAAGTGATTCAGTTATACATACACATACTTTTCCTTTTTCATTATAGATTATTACAAGATATTGAATATAGTTCCCTCTGGTATACTGTAGGTCCTTGTTGTTTATTTTATATATAGTAGAGTGTATCTGTTAATACCAAGTGCCTAATTTATCCCTTCAATAAAAACATAAATAAAAGGGCTTCCCAGACATGGGTTCAATCTCTGGTTCTGGAAGATCCCACAAGCCGCAAAGCAACTAAGCCTGTGCACCGCGACTGCTGAGCCTGTGCTCCAGAGCCCGGGAGCCACGGCTACTGAAGCTCGTGTGCCCTAGAGCCTGTGTTCTGCAACAAGAGAAGCCACCAAAATGACAAGCCTGTGCATCACAACTGGAGAGTAGCCCCCACTCACCTCAACTAGAGAAAAGCCAGCACAGCCAGAAATCAATCAATTAATTAATTAAATTATTTTTAATATATAAATTAAAAAACTTTAATTTATATTTTTATTGAAAAGAGATACAATGAGGGATCATTAAAAGATTGCTAGCATAAAAATATGTTAGAAGAGAAAATTTTCTGTGGAAAAGAGAATAGAAATACAATTTCAGGAAGAAAAGAACTAACTAGAATTTCTGATTTTTTAAAAAAGGACCTACTATGTAATTTTTTTTCCTAATGCATATTTCTGTGTATCAAACTGTGATAATATTTAGATCCCAAATGATACATTTTAATAAGAAATTGAGCAGTCTTTTTTTTTTTTTTTGAGCAGCCTTATTTTTAAATGCCTTTTGTACTGAAAATCACATCAGTTGCAACTATCTAAACTGATACAAATTTAAATGTTAACTTACAAACCTGCTAGACATAAAAAATGTTGAAAATTGTTGGGTATATGTGGGAAAATATTTCAAGGCCACTGGCCTAGAGTATTCCTCCGCATACCGGATAGAGCCCACCCAGCCTCTCCTAGGCCCACAGTCATGTAGCCTGGCTCCTGTCAAGTTTATCAGTGGTGTCCGTGGGTATCTAGATGGTGATTCTTGCCTCATCATCATGCTTGGAAGAGTGAGTGTCCCCTGGAAGTAATATCCCACTATGTCCCAGGCAGTGCCAGGCACTTCTTATCTTATTATGAATGAATTCTCATAACAAAGCTATGGTTAAATACCATTTTTACTCTTATTTAACATATGAGGAAAGCGAGGCTTAGAGAAGTTAAGTCACTTGTCCAAGGTCACCCAGAGAGTTTGTGGTCCATCTCCAACTCAAAAGGAAAGGCAAGCCACAGACTGGGAGAAAATATTAGCAAAATGTATCTTTCATAAAAAAAATTGTATGCAGAATAAAGAACTCTTAAAATTCAATAAAAAGAAAAACAATTTTTAATCAGGCAAAACATTTGAACAGACACTTCATAAAAGATGTATGATGGCAAATAAGCTTATGAAAAGATGTTCAACATCACTGTTCACCAGTGTTGCAAACTAAAATTATGGTGAGACACCATTATGAACCCACTAGAATGAGTAAAATTTTAAAGGCTAACAGTACCAACTGGAGACAGATGTGGAATAACTGGACATCTCATACATTTGTGGTGGGAATGTAAAACGGTTCAGCACTTTGGAAGACTGTGGTGGTATCTTATCAAGTTAAACACATGCTTTCCACATACCCAGCAATTTCATTCCTAGCTATTCACCCAAGGGAAATAAAAGTGTGTGTCAGAAAAGACTTGTATCTGAGTATGCATAGCAGCTTTATTTATAATAACCCCAAACTGGAAACTAGGCTTCCCAGGTAGAACAGTGGTAAAGAATCTGCCTGCCAATGCAGGAGACACAGAAGACATGGCTTCAATCCCTGGCTTAGAAAGATGCCTTAGAGAAGGAAATGGTGACCCACTTCGCATACTTGCCTGAAAAAGCCTATGGACACAGGAGCCTGGTGGGCTACAGTCCAAAAAGTAGCAAAGAACTGGACACGACTGGGCACGAGCACATGACAAGACATACATCAAAATGGTTTAATTTTGCTATATGTTATACATGTTCTTACATACTTTATATTACATCTTACTAAAAATTCTGGTATGATTTTGTCCAGAAACAACGATAACTGATCTGTCTGACCCAGGGCCCTGCCTCTCCATCTTCCTGCCATCTCCTCCCCACAGCTGATGTCCTTCTGTCTCTGCTGCCCTCAGAGAAAACACTCTTCATGCACCTCTCCAAGATGACTTCTTTGTCCTGGGGCCAGATTCTCTGTCTCTTCCAGCACCAGCCATTTGGATCTGGCTGCTTTGGGGAGGGGTCTTCCAAAAGGGTCTGAAAAAGCATGCCAGAAAGCCAAGACCCACCAGGCTTCCACCAGAGTGTAGCCAAGAACTAGCCTCAATATGGGCTACATTCTTCACTATCTCGAACTCCGGCACCATCTTATTTCCCACCAGGATGATAGACTGGATGTTCCAGTTCTCCACTGCATGATACCTTTTCAGGCCAGTCTAATTTCTTTCAGCCTGTCCTCACCCATGTGGATGACTTAAACAAAGATATATGGTTTCTTTCTTGCAGAGGTTTCTCAGACTCCACACAGGGTGATGCCACTGTGGATCTCTATGAAGGAATGATGCTTATGGAGTCTCTCTGGCACATTCCCTCATGGCTCTGGACTTCCCTGGTGGCTCAGACAGCAAACCATCTACCTACAGTGCGGGAGACCTGGGTTCGATCCCTGTGTCGGGAAGATCCCCTGGAGAAGGAAATGGCAACCCACTCCAGTATTCTTGCCTTGAAAATCCCAAGAACAGAGGAACCTGGTGGGCTACAGTCCATGGGGTCACAAAGAGTCAGACACAACTGAGTGACTCACTTTCTGACTTTTTCTTTACTTTTCTGGCACATGTGACAGCTCGTGGAGCACCCCAAGGGTCAGCACCCACACAGCACACCCCGAGAGCCTCTTGCATGAAATAACCAGATACTGCAATGTTTCCCAAGTAACTCTCCATCCCCTACCCAGTGAAACAATAGAACCTTTCCAACAGGACTGAAAGAGCAGAGACTTTGCTTCTGGAGGCAGTGAAGATGGGCCTGGGAGTGGCAGTGTTCTCCACCCTCTCCTGTGACTGCACCAAGAGGAGAGGGGCCAGGCTGAGACCAGGGACAGCTCCAGGCCAGCCTTTGCCAGGAGACCTGGGTTTGGGAAGAAGTGGTGTCTGAAGGAGGATCATCCATCTCCCGGAACTGCAACTCTGAAACCCCAAGCCTCAAGTCTTCCAGTCCAAGGTCTTGGCTGTAGACCTACAGGGCCTTAGTAGCAAAGCCCCATGTGTCAAGAGGAGAACTCACCTCACAGAAGCACCCCCACCCCAGCTTATCCTGGGCGGATGTACAGGGACGCAGCCCACAGCAGGGAAAGCAAACCTCGAAGTTGTAGAACCAGCTCAACAACCCTGAGCTTGCCAGCTTCTTGCCCCAAGTGCACACACCAGTCCCAACATGGCCTGGAATGAACCATCTCTATGAGAAAAACCAAGAAGAGACCTAGTCCAGCCAAAGTGAGAAGAAGGAGAGACCAGCACCTTCACCCTGGCTCTATGCCAGGCCCCACCTCCTGGACAGGAAAGACCTGAAAGGGAAAAGCCTAAGCTCTCATCGAAAGAAGGCTGGAGCAGAGAGCAAGAGAATGATGTCAACAAAATTCTGGAATGGAAAGCAGATAGATGAGATTTTAGCTTCCTCCCCATGGCTGAGTGTTCAGAGATGGAAAGAAGCAAGCTCAGCTGAGACTCAATCTTAGCAAATGGAGCCCCCAGCATCTCCAAGACAGGGGCCAGGGGAGGCAGAAACCAGGCAGGTGGGCTGAAGGTCTCGTGAAAGGAGATCCCTCCTTTACCATGAGAAGAGATCGGCACCTTCCTTAGTACCTCTTCCCTGACTCATCCTTGCCACCCAATGGAGACACTGAAGGCTTCTGTAGCCCAGGAGTCTGGCTACCCCAACTCCTCAGCCCCTCTTTCTTTGTTCTGCTCTCAAAACACAGGCAGCCAGGCAGCCAGCCCCCAGGCAGGAAATTCAGAGGATCCTTCTCTAGGAAACTGACTGGTTCAAAGGAACTGACCTACATATTCTGATACTTTGAGGGCCCCCACATCAGGGCCAGAACCGTATCCCATCCTTAATCTGTGAGACCTGCCAAGAAACCAGCTCTACATCCACATGGGGTTTCCTTCAGCTGTTAAACGCTTTCCTCTTAAATAGGACTGGACAGCCAAGATTCTAAGTCATTTGAGGGAAGCATTAACTACAAAAAAAGAGACCAAAACAAACAAACAGGAAAAAATAAAAATGAAAAAGAAGAAGAACTCCAAGGAAACAGAGATAATGTGGAGATGGGGAAAAGAAAAACAATTTTCGTTACAATCACCACTTTCAGAGGGAGAGGAGAAGATGGTTAATTCTTGTAACAAGAGGATGATGTTATGAAAGGGAACACTGGATAAGGAACAGCTCTTGAAAATTAGAAATGACAGCAAAAATATAGAAGGGTTGAAATATAAAGGGGTGGAAATTTCCCAGAAAGATGAAGGCAATAGGGAAAAAGAATTTAAACATTAGAGAAGCATTTTGGGAGTTCTAACATTTAAATAACTGGAGTTCCCAAAAAAGAGGAAACTGTAGGAAAGTAACAACAAAATCATATGAGAAAATTTCCCAGTGCTTGGTGACCTGAGGTGCCAGAGTGATGGGCCCATCAAGGGCAAGAACAAAGAAGAAAAACATCCCTGCAAAATTTCAGGACATCAGGCATGCCGAGAAAATGCTAGAAGCTTCCAGAGAGAAAAAAGTTTCTATCCAGAGATCAGTACTCAGAATCACATCATTTTTCTCAATAGCAGCCCTGGAAGCAAGGGAAAAAATGAATCAACACTGTCAAAAAGCACAGGAAAAAACATTTCTAACCTAGAATTTATACCCAACCAACCATCAGTAGTATATGAGGGTAGAACAGAGACCCTTTGAGACAGAAAATGCTTTAAAAAAATTTGCCTCCCAACAGTTCCATTCTTAAGAAGCTACCAGAAGATGAAGACAAGAAATCCAGAAAACAAGGAACCGAACAAATGAGAAGTGAGTGGAGGACCCACAATGAAGATGAAAGGGGATCTCAGGATGCAAGCTGTTTGGTGGGACTAGAGAGCAACCCATGCCAGCTCCCCAGGAGGGATGTCACCAAGGACAAATGGACCTGGTAGAACACCAATGGGTCTACCGTCACTTGAGTAGGGTTCTGTTTATCCATTAGGGCACAAATATATAGTATGCCAAGAAAACGAAAAAATAAGCCAGTATTTAACTCCAAGAAAAACAAAAGTTGTATAAGCAAGAAACTATAATCATGGAACAGTAGATGATTCAGCTATTAACAATATTTACTTAGCCACAATAACATAAACACCGGATAGTAATTTGACCAAAATGTCATGTCACCATGCGGAGGATGAAAGAGAGAAGCGTGTCTGTGTGTGCATGCAGTGAGAAAGAAGTAGTAGAAAGCAGATAAGCAGCACTTAAAACAGAAACACCATGAAATAAAAGATTTTGTAGAAATTTAGGTGTAAATTCAGAAAATCTAAAAGACTTGAAAGTGGTTGTCTCTTGGGAATGAAATTTGGTAGGAAAAAGTACAAGAGGGCACTGCTTCTTACATTGTACTACTATTTGACTTCTTAAATGTTTTTCTTTTTTATGGAGATATACTTGACTTGCCTGGTGGTACAGGGGATAATAATCCACCTGCCAATGCAGGGAACCGGGGTTCATTCCCTGGTCCGGGAAGATTCCACATGCAGTGGAGGAACTAAGCCCGAGTGCCATAACTACTGAGCCTGCGCTCTAGAGCCTGGGAGCCGCAACTACCAAGTTCATGTGCTGCAACTACCGAAGCCTGTACATCTAGAGCCTATGTTCTACAACAAGAGAAGCCCATGCTCTCCACAACTAGAGGAAACCCACATGCAGCAACTAAGACTCAGCACAACCAAAAATAAGAAAATAACAAATTGCTTAAAACTAAGTCAATAAAAGGACATACTTTGATAAACGTGGGCATACTCACACCATAATCAAGATAGTAGCCCCCAAAAGTTTTCTCATGTCCCTTTGTAGTCCCTCCCTCCCAGGATCACTCCTGGACAGGGACAGATGGGTGGCTGGGGGTCAGAAACAACCCGTAAAGGGCTTAACACCTCCTGCTTGTTTTGGTGAACCAGGGAGTCTTTGCTTCTAGTGAAGGTTCTCCAGATGCCAGGCTGGACAAGACCTCGCAGGCCATCCTGGCCTTCAGCATTCAGTTTGAGAAGAATCTCCTTGTGGAAGGCTGCCTGACTTCCTCCTGGTGCCCAGATCCTCTCCGCCAGAACTCTCTTCTCTGCAACGTACTGGCCTCTTTCTCCCCTGCATCCAGTGACCCATGAGCTCTGCAAGGATGGAGACCATTCGATTCAGAGGGCCTGGCTCAGAAAATATTTGTTGAATGAATGCATGAAATATAAGACAAAAGAGATAAATGGAAGAGTGAATGGGTGAGTAAATGAAAGGTATTTTCCCAATGTCAATGATATGATTGTATTAAAGATATGGAAAAGCACAGGAGAGGCTGAAATGGAAGGAAAACTCAGAAGCACAACTGGAGCCATTAATTCTTTCTTAGAGGAGCCTGGGAGGTACATGTCCCTGGGATAAAACCTTGTCCCCAACATCCCCCCTGACCCTCTGGGACCCCAGGTCCACCTTGGGAGCCCTCGGTGGAGCTGTCCCCAGCAGCCAGGGATGAGGCTCACTAGGGGGCACCCTTCCATCACACTGGCCCTACCCCAGCAGACATAGAAACTTGCCTGGGCTCTTTCCTACAAGGAACCTTGCAACTCCTGGGGCCTCCTCCCATTCCCTGTGGCCTCTGACCAAAAGGGTCTTTCCAACCAGTGGTGAGCATCTACCAAATCAGTACCTACTCAGAACTAGGTAGCTTTGCAGAAAAGGCAAGTGTCTGGGATGAAGCTGACATTTCAAGATGATCTTCCCTCCTTTACTGCTTCAAATACATCAGTTCTGAGACCTCCACCCCATCACCTCCCTCAGCCTAAGGGTTGCCCTGATAACAATACACTGAGAAGTGGACTCCTGCAGTTTACTGTTTATTCACAATATCCACCTCTTTGTGGGGTGAGGTGGTGGAGGTTCTGGGCAATTATAGACCCCAGAGCAGGGGGAGTACATGCGGGTGGGGTTCAGAGGTCCCTCCTCAGTGGGCCTTCACTGCCCACAGGAGTCCTCTCAGCCCTGGGCCTGCAGGAGCTTCAGAAGCCAAGGGACATGGAGGGAGGTCAGGGGCTCCAGGTTGTGTGTAATTTGGAAAGTCAGGGCTCCTTCAGTTTTTAGGACTACACCCTCTTACCTCAACCATCGTAGGGTCTAATTTCAAAAATGTTCCAGCACTCCCCCAGCAGTCCAATGGTTAAGACTCCATGCTTCCATTGCAAGGGGTGTGGGTTTGATCCCTGGTGGGAGACTAAGATCCTGCATGCCACACATGGCTTGGATTTAATTAAAAAAACAACAAAGACACGGACCAAGTGAAGCAACTGGTGCCTGATGGAGATTTGGGCCTGATGCCTGGAGTAGAAGGAGGGGTGGCGGGGGAAGGAGAGAGTTGGAGGGAAACCTGGAGTGAGGGAGGGTGGAGAATGGATAAGAAAGTAGACCATGGAGACTTATAAAAGGACAAAGAGAAGAAGGCCCCCAGCTTAACTCTTGGAAGTAGAAATGGGAACTTCCATCCCAGTGTCCATGCTCTTCCTGGGAATTTGTTCCCTGCTCCAGATTCTGGTGGGCATCTTGTGCCCCATAACCTGTCAAAGGAAGTGTCCAGAAGGGAGGATTTCACAACTAGCGATCTTGTTTCGATGTTGGAGCTCCCCCTTCACCAATCAACCACTGGGGAAGTAAGGGGACCATTCCCTTCTCAGCTCAATAGGGGACCCAGGCTACTAAAGTCTAGCTCAGAATTTGCCTTTATTTTTTCTGTGGGGTGCAGTGCAGCACAGCTGCAGGGCCAGACTGAGTCCATACCACAGACACAGACTCAGGCCTGAGCCCAGGCCCAGGCTATGTAAGGATGAGGGTGTGTCCACCTAAGCTATGTACACACCTGTGAGCCAGCCACACCTCTGGGAGCTGTACTCTCCAGAGCAAAGGCATCAAGCCTGGCTCACTCTGAGAACTGGGTCACCTCTGCATCTTTTCTTTGCAGGATTCTGGGCCCAGCCAGCCACACTGTCACCTGGGAAGAATCATTGCCTGCAGGAAGAGGGGTTAAGGGAGAGGGGTCAGTGTGGACAGAGAGGGACAAAGCTGGGGGTTAGAAAGCACTGGCTTCCTAGGCAACCCTCTCTTTCCTTGCTGTGTATGTGTGTGTTAGCCAGCCAGCCAGCCCAGCACCCATTTGTGCACACCTGCCTCCGGCATATCTGAGCTATGATGACCCTCTTACCCAACCACCTTGCAGAGCCAGATGTGGCTGCCAGCTCAGGCAGGTTCCACTGAGGCCCCTGCTCTTTGCCCTGCCCTGCCTGGGAGGCCCTGCCCTCCATCCTTCCCATGCAAAGAGAAGGCCGAAAGAAGAAGAAAAATGTGTGTAAATTTTCCATCCAGGTTTTGGGAGCCCTCTCCCCATTCTGACTCAAGAACACAGAGGTAAGCAGTCAAGGGGTCCCTTTTGGGGCTACTGCAGGCTTGCTCAATCCAACATGTGCCTCCCAACTCCAGGCACCTTGAGCAGACCCTTTCTGCAACCATTTCAAGAACGTTTGCAAAGCTTTTTGTCCAGTCAGCCCAAATGCTCCTGAAACACAGAACTGTACCATGCAACCTTTTCCCCGATTTTGTAGCCAGAGTGCACACACCCACACCCACTCTCACACCTCCACCAAGTGTTCCCAAGAAGAATTCTGTCCACAGGGTAAGAGGCCACCTGGGGACCTCTTTTTTCTTTCTTTTCATTTCTAAATTTCATACCTAGTGTATCCAGTTAGGACAGTAGCATGTTGGCCACAGCTCTTCTTGGTGAGGTGGTCCTTGGATGGCCAAATATCTCCTAACTCAATACAAATAACATATTCTCTCACTTTTCTCAGCCAATCACTTCAGGAATACCTTGAAAATACTGCAGGTTCCATTCTAGACCACTACAATAAAGTGGATACTGCAATAAAACAAATTTTTTGGTTTCCCAGAGCATGTAAAAGTTATGTTTCCACTATACTGCTGTCTGTTGTGTTGCAATAGCATTGTCTAAATTAACAATGAAAAAGCTGGCTTAAAACTCAACATTCCAAAAACTAAGATCGTGGCATCCAGTCCCATCACTTCATGGCAAATAGATGAGGAAACAATGGAAACAGTGACAGACTTTATTTTCTTGGGCTCCAAAATCACTGCAGACGATGTCTTCAGCCGTGAAATTAAAAGACGCTTGCTCCTTGGAAGAAAAGTTAATGACAAACCTAGACAGCATATTAAAAAGCAGAGACATTACTTTGCTGACAAAGGTCCGTCTAGTCAAAGCTATATTTTTTCCAGTAGTCATGTATGGATGTGAGAGTTGGACTATAAAGAAAGCTGAGCACCAAAGAACTGATGCTTTTGAACTGTGATGTTGAAGACTCTTGAGAGTCCCTTGGACAGCAAAGAGATCCAACCAGTCCATCCTAAAGGAAATCAGTCCTGAATATTCATTGGAAGGACTGATGATGAAGCTGAAACTCCAATACTTTGGCCACCTGATGAGAAGAACTGACTCATTGGCAAAGACCCTGATGCTGGGAAAGATTGTGAAGGCAAGAGAAGAAGGGGACGACAAAGGAAAAGATGGTTGGATGGCATCACCAACTCAATGGACATGAGTTTGAGCAAGCTCCGGGAGTTGGTGATGGACAGGGAAGACAGGCGCACTGCAGTCCATGAGATCGCAAAGAATTGGACGTGACTGAGTAACTGAACTGAACTGGACTGAACAATGTACAAACCTTAATTAAAGAATACTCTATTGCTCATCATCTGAGCCTTCAGCAAGTCATAATCTTTTTGCAATAGCAATACCCAAAATCACACATTACCGTAACAAACGTAATAAAAGTTGAACTATTGCTGGAATTACCCACAGACACATAATATGAGCAAATGCTGCTGGAAAAAATGGTACAATGAAAGGTTACCACAAACCTTCAATTTGTGAAAAATGCAGCATCTGTGAAGTGCAATAAAGCATAGCACACTAAAACAAGGTACTCTTGTGTTTGAGATACAATATTCGGCTTCCAAGTAAATCACATACACATACACACACATTTTGGGGGAGAGTTTTATTAAAAACTAACAATGTCCCTGGCTAATAAATAGCTCTTTGAACTTATCAAGTTTTTTTGTCCCAATCCCCTCCAGCGGATCTGGCAATTGCAAACTCCACAGTGAGGGGAGGTAAAGAGGACCTGGCTGGGGGTGAAAGTCAGCCCTGATTCTCAGGGTGGACAGGGGCCTGGGCTTTACGCATAGAGGTGTTGAGAGACCGAGTGTGGTCAGGGCCCAGGAACGGCACACAGAGTTGGGGAAGTGCCTGCAGGTGGGGAGAGTCTGGCAGAGCAGGCTTTCTGAAGAAGGGGTTTCCATTGGCGCAGATGAACTAGCCTAGTGCCAAAGGCTGGGGAGGAAGGGTCAGAGGACAGAATTCCACCCAGAGGAGGAAGAGCAAGAGCAACAACAGTGGACCTAAGGGAGGGCCCCTGGCTGACAGGAGTGTGGAGGGAAATGAAGAAATCAAAAAAGAGAAAGAGCAGATGGAGAGAGGAGAGCTCCCAGAGTCTGCCCTGTCCACCGAAGTAATCTGGATTCTGGTGGCCCCAGAAAAGTTTAGGGAATGAGAACCTGAGCAGCCCACTGGTTACCTGGCTTCATCACTTACTCTCTGTGTGACCCTTGGCAAGCTAATTAATCTCTCTGAGCTTTGGTTTCCTCATTCATAAGACAGGGATGATAAAAAAAAAATCCCTGGGGGGATGACTGGAAAGGCTGGCGGGATGACCAGGCGGTAAGCGGGTGCTGGCACACCCTGCGCTCTCCGTAAAGAGGTGCCCCTTACTACCTTCTTTGGGAAGAGCTGGACAGATCCCCTGGCGGCGGGTGATTCAGCTGGTAAAGTGGGTCAAATTAGCCGGAAGATTTTTCATCCCAGATTCACACTTCCTGTGGAGACAGATCCGAAAAGGGCTGGCGAAGGTGTTTGTAAACAATAAGAGTGCAATTCAAAGGTTGCCGCCGGCGACAACCAGCGAGGCTTCCTGCTGGAAGCAAGAGTCATCTCTTCGCTTGGGGCACGGTCTGAATCGGGCAGATATGCACATCTCTCCAGTCTTCCCTCCCTGTACAACACACACACACACCAAGCCCCTCTCACCCCCAACCACATCCAGCAGCAACACCCAGGGTCTCTCTCGAGGACATGCCATGTACATTCTCAGTGTCGTCCAGCTGATGGAGCTGGAGGAGTGAGAGGAAGGCCGGGTACGGGGCTGAGGGCGGTAAGGGGCCTAGATGGATTCCAGCAGCTCCTAAGGAGAGCGGGGGGCGCTGGCCGGGGAGGGGCGCAGAGAGTCCACGAGGCCTGGGCCGCCGGGTCCGCAGCGCCGCCTTCCCGGAGGAAGGCGGGGACGGGGAGGAGGGAGCTGGAGGAGGCGGAGAGTGGAGGAGGGCGGCGCGCTGCGAGGTTATTTGTGGTTCGCTTTGATCCCGAGGGGGAACCTGAAACTCTCACATTCCTGGCATAGCAGCCGCCTCCGGCGCGGGCCGACCCTGGGGCTGCGCGCTGGGGCTGAGCCGCCAGAGCGTCGGCGCCTCAGCCGAGAGCACACCTCCGCCGCCGAGTTGAGCGGAGCCGGGCCGGGCCGGGCCGTCGGATTTGACCGCGCGGAGCACCCGCGGGCCGCAGCGGTAAGAAAGGCCTCTTGGCGCTTCGGGGAGCGCGCGGAGCCGCAGAGACGCGCCCCAGCCCGGCCTTTTCCGCGAGAGGGAACAGAAGCCGAGCGGACCCTGCGTCCTCCAGGAGCGGTGCGCCTTTGCCGGCAACCGGCGGGGCGAGGGCAGCTCCGCCCGGGGGCGCCTCGCAGGTCCCCTGGGAGCTCTCGCAGGCGCGCGGGTCCGCTGGGGCTGAAGGAGGGGCCAGCCGGCGGGTAGATAGGAGTGCGTGTCTGGGAGCGCGGATCTGGATAGGAAGCGCCGCTTGGAGCTCAAGTTGCAGGGCCTGGGGGCTAATTTGGTTCGGTGGAGGGGTTACAGGTGTCTTTCCTCCCTAACTAGCCCAAGAATTCCTCTTTGTCTTCCTTGGAAAATCCTCTCCGGAGCCAAGGTCTGGCTCTCACTTAGAAAGAATGCAGCCTGTCGTCCAGCCCGGTGACGTCAGCGCTGGGGCATTTGGAAAACAAAGAGGGCTCGGGAGGGAGAGGGGAGGCGGATCCACGACGCTTAAAGACCTCTCCGGACCACGGCTACCGTCGTCCACCCGCTCCAGGCGCTGCGGCGGCCACAGGGTGCTCGTGGTCAGCAAGGAGTCCGGGTAGGGCGGGATCCCTGGCTGGGGTGCGATCTGACTTAGAGACCCTCGCTTTGGTTCCTTGGGCCAGAGTGAGCCAAGGTAAAGGCCGGAGTTGTGTGGTTGCTTAGAAGCGGGTGTTTCAGAGAGCCGGGCGCGCTGGCGCAGCAGGGGTGCACGACCCTTGTCGGGGGCGCAGATTTTAGTAACAGCTTAGCTGTGTGCATCTGAGAGATTTGACTGAGACAAACGAGGGATGGAAGGCGCGGGAAGTGTTCCCTGCTCCCAGGCACACTGTTGGGGGAGGAGGAGGGCTGGAATCTGTCCGGAAAACTGCATTCCCCAGTCCTTCTTGGCTGGAGTCAGCCCAGGCAGTGTTTAATTTAGGAAATGCCCAGTGGATGAAACGCTAGGGCGAACTGATTCCTGTTTGTTTTGCCTCGGGTAACTAGAGTCTTGCATCTTCTCTGTGTGTGTGCGCCCTGTGTATGTGTGTGCCCCCTGTGTATATGTGTGTGTGTAGTAGTGGGAGATGATGGGGTCCCGGGAAGTCTAAACACCGAGATGTCCTCCAGACTCATCTCCCTCTCCCCAGTTCTGGGCAGCTGGGAGGAGGGAGTGGGTTGAGAATGGCTGCTCTGCCAGCCAGCCAAGCCCTAAGTGGCGCAGGGCACTGGAGCTGGCTCTGTGGCCGAGGAGGGGCCACACTCCTCCCACTGTCCTCCTATATACACAGGACCTGTGGAGGTGTGGGTTTTGTTTGGTCTTCCCTGAATCCCAGTTTGGAGGTTTGTGTTGGAGAAGGCTGTGGAGAGGAAGCCAGGTGAGGTGGGCAGCCTTCCAGGCCATGAGCCACTGGGAGCGCAGGCTCCAAAGAGAACACCTTCCTCAGGAGACAATCTCTCTGCAGTTTAGGCGCAGAGTCACCAGCCCCAGGTGCCTGCAGCCAAGAGCCTCCTGCTTGCTCCCGCACTCCTTCAGTCAACTCAAGCAGTCTTACCCATGTCAAGATGCTGAGTGCGCATCCCCTCCTGCCTAGAGGACCATCAGGCACTTCCAAGGAGCAAGTGTGTGTGTGGCTGGGGTGGTAATCATAAAATCAGAGACATTGTGCCACCCTTTCTTTTTCCTGGAGCACGTGTGCACTTAACTGTCAGTGCACAGACTATGTGACTGGCCTACAAACCTTGATGGGTGGCACCTTTTTGCCTTCTTTTGCAAAACTACTCTCAGTGTAGTCTCTCTCATCTTTCATCCCTTATCCACCAATCCAGATGCATTTTCTCCTTCCTGTTCACCTTGCAGAGTGACTGCCAAGGTCATCCCCTGACAGAGAGGGCTCAGCAGGGTAAAGGGTGGTGAGTTAGCTGTGCCAAGGCCATGGCTCAGGCATGCTTCATGCTGTGGGGGCTGTTTGTCTAGGGCTTCTACCGGGCTGGTGCGTGCATGCATGTATGCATGCATGCTCAGTTGTGTCCAATTCTTTGCAACCCTGTGGATTGTAGCCCACCAGGCTTCTTTGTCCCTGGGATTTTCTAGGCAAGAATAGTGCAGTAGGTTGCCATTTCCTACTCCAGGGAATCTTCCTAACCCAGGGATCCAACCCACGTCTCTTGTGTCTCTTGCATTAGCAGGCAGATTCTTTACCACCTCTACTGGGCGTGACTCATGCTTTATCACCTGTGATAAAGTAGAGGTGGCGCAGTAGTAAAGAATCTGCCTGCTAATGCAGGAGACACAAGAGCTTAGTGTTTAAAGCTGAACTAGGCCTGCCCTGGACTTTCTCATCAGGCTCTCTGATGGGAAGCTGACTACAGGAGCCTGAGGTTCCTGGTATCTAGGTTCCTGGTATCCTTCTCTAGGCACAGGAAGTCTCCATGAGTATGATTATAATGGCAGTCCTTTGCCAAGGATTTACAGCACAGTGGGAGCTCAATAGCCATCGCCTCTTAATTCTCAACTCCATGAAGCTAGCATTATTTCTATATTTCCGATGGAGAAACTAGGCTTAGGTGACTTGCCTTAATCAGTAGGTGGCAACACTGGCAGTCTGACAGGCATGTGTGCCCCTCCATCGTCTTGCAACCAGACAGTAATGGAAAGTCCCCACCTTTCCCATGTGCTCCCACTGAGTGCTCTTCTTTTTCCTCCTCCTCAGGTGCTCTGGGGCCAGGTGCCACTGGCCTTTGTCCAGGTGGGTGTGTGCAAGCCCAGGGAGCATGAGGACGCTAGAAGACTCCTCAGGTACGGTCCTGCACCGCCTCATCCAGGAACAGCTGCGCTATGGCAACCTGACTGAGACCCGCACACTGCTGGCCATCCAGCAACAGGCGCTGCGCGGTGGGGCTGGGGCTGGGAGCACAGGAAGCCCCCAGGCCCCCCTGGAGATCATGGCACCAGAGGACAGTCAGGTGCTGCAGCAGGCCACGAGGCAGGAACCCCAGGGCCAAGAGCACCAGGGCACTGAGACCCACCTGGCAGAGAACGGCCTCTACCGCCTGTGCCTGCAGCCTGGCAAGGGCGAGGAGCTGCCCACCTATGAGGAGGCCAAAGCCCACTCACAGTACTATGCCTCCCAGCAGGTGGGGCCCTGGCCACACGTGGGGGACCGGGATCCCCGTGGGCCCCCAGGAGGCAGCCGGAGGCAGGATGAGGCCCTGCGCGAGCTGAGGCACGGGCACGTGCGCTCCCTGAGCGAGCGACTCCTGCAGCTGTCCCTGGAGAGGAACGGGGCCCGCACCCCCAGCCACATGAGTGCCTCTCACAGCTTCCCCCAGCTGGCCCGCAACCAGCAGGGTCCCCCAGCCAGGGGCGCCCCCACTGCCGAGGGCCCGGAGCCGCGAGGACCTCCACCTCAGTACCCACACGTCATGCTAGCTCACGAGACCACCTCTGCCGTCACTGACCCGCGGTACCGTGCCCGTGGCAGCCCACACTTCCAGCATGCGGAAGTCAGGTAACTGCCCACCTTGGTCTTCAGGCTCTTGGCTTCCTTCCAGTGTAGTTTTCCCAGGATCAAGAGCCTCCAGGAGGCTGGTGAGCTCCAGAGGAAAGCCGATGATACCCTCTTTCTCCCAAAGTGGGAGCTAATGCTGGAAGGAAAGAGGAATTTAGCCAGGGTCACATGAGAACTTAGCATGCTTTAATTTGGAGGCAGACACCATTGCCTAATTGGCTATAGCCGTCAAGTAACTAGGGTTCTCAGAGGTTGTCAATTAGAGCAGGGGGCTAAATGTTAGATTTCAGAAAGAACGTGCAAGCACTAGAGTTGGGAATCTTTCCCAAGCTAAGTGGGAAGAAGGTGGGACCTCTTCTGGAGGCTTCTAAAAACAGAAGAAGTCTTCTTTGCTGTCCATGATTATTGGGAGGCATTCCTAAGTGGAGGCAAGGAAGAAAGGACCAGATGGCCTCTGGAGAGATCTCTCCTCTCCTACACAGAGGCAGGAGTTGCCCTGGCACTGCCATTCGTTTCCGTTCATGTTCTTCTGCATGGTCCATGGGGCAGGAGCCTGGGAGAAGGTTCTTGTTCCAGGTGAGCCCCTTTATGTGGAGGCTCCAGAGCAGCTGCCAGGGGGAACTCAGCTTTTAATTCTGAGAGTGAAGGGAGACCTTTAGAGGATGTGATTTGGCGTCCCTTTTCAAAAAGCTTCCTCTGTTGCTTGTAAAGAATGGATTCTAGGGGCATGAATGGACGCAGGGATGCGCAGGAGGGGTAGGAAGCCCAGAGAGTTTTCAGAAATAAGGTTCCTAGAAATGAGACTCTCATTTGGCCCAGGACCTTCTCCTGAGAAGCCGGCACACACCCTTTTCACACGCCCTTAATTCCCACCCCCCCCAACCCCACACACAGGGGTCCAGGAAACCCCAGTAGAGGGGCCTGAAAGCTTGCAGACCCCCTTCCTCTGGTGCCCCAAGGTTCACGTCTGGTTTTCTTCGTGCCTGCTGAGTCCTCATTTAGTCACCTGCTTTCCCACCGTGCAGCCTTTCCTGGGAAAGATGCCTTTCTCTGCTCTCGAGAAATGAGTGATGTGATGGCTCTGGAATGGAGGCACCAGAGGACTGAGCCTGTGGGGTTTTGCCAGCCTCAAGGCCCCCCTGCCTTATCTCCCTTCTCAGGGCTTGGTCTTGGAAGAGTTTCAGAAGCTGAGTCGTGGTTTCTTCTTTGGACCATGCTTATTGAGCCCTGTCAGGAAAAGATAATGTCGTGGAAAGGAAGTTGACTATTTGCAGGAGAACAAAAAAAGTGGGGGGAAGGGGGGAGCAAGTGTGAAGGCAAGGAGGCTCTATTCTTTCTGAGAGCCCAGTCATCCCCAAAGAATGCCATTTATGTCTGCCTGGCCCGGAGCAGGGGAGCGAGTTGGAGGGAGCCACCCCAAGGTGCCACATTTAGCAGCACGGGGGAGTTTGCCCATTCCAGTGGGGTACCCTCTCAGCTCTCACTGGAAGCTCTTGGGCAGGAAAAGAAATACATCTGCCAGCCTCTCCTTCAGCCAATCTGATGAAGATTGTTTCCTGGGAACTGGCAGCAGAACTTAGCCTTGGGTCTAAGAAGAGCAGGGGAGCTGGAATCTGGAGGGGGAAGGGCAGGCATGGGTTCTGAGGTGATGGATTCGTCTGGGGCTTTTGGGACTTGGGAAAGCTCCTGGTGAAACTGAGGCAGTCGAATTCTCTTACATCTGGAGCCACAGGGCCCCAGAAAAGCTGTGTGACCCCACATGCTCCTTCCTTTGACGTGGGACCTTGAGGGTGAAGACCTTGACATGGGACCCCAGTACCAGAGGCCAGGAGAACACTCTCCCTGAACTTAGGCTATTGTAATAGTTCACAGGTGGCCTCTTCACCCTGGATAATCCACTGTTTGGGTCACATTTACTCTTTGAGCAGAGAGTAGGCTGTGTTCTCCACTAGAAGAGACAGAGGGTAGGTTGTCACTGTGGAGACGCCCGCTGCAGGCCCAGCACTCTGCCAGGCAGATGTGGCCCTGACGACCTGCCTGAGGCTAGAGACTCTCACCCTCCTGACCGAGCATGGTCCCGTGCACCGTGGACTCAAACACTGGAGCCAGAATTTGAATGCCTGATCTGTCAGGCTCTAAGCCTGACCTCTGTCTCACCACTCTAACCTTAGCCACAGTCTTCTAAAGATGTTTCTTCAAGGGGTGACGGGACTCAAAATAGGAGGGAGAAGAAGCGAGTGTGCTGTGTGGGCAGGTGTGCACGGAGGGCCTGACGCTGGCAGTGGGAATAGACACAGGGTAGCTGCTGGGGCCCAGGGGCCTGGAAGGTTATGAGTTCAGTCATGATGAGTGTGACCTCCAGACTCAAAAAGGGCTGCCTATGGCTGGGACTGTTCAGGCTGATCCCCAAGGCCTGGGCCACAGGAGGCTGGGCATGACATAGGTGTGCTGATGGTAATACCCTGCAGCCCTGCTTCCCTGGCCCTTGAGGGTCTTGGGGACAGCTCGTGGAAAGGCCTTTCCCAGAGGTCACTGCCTAACACCACGGGAAAGCTGTCCGCCTGGGAGGGCTGGTGCAATTCTCTGTGGCTCCATGGTCTCTGAGGACCGTCTCTTCTGTCCCCCAGGATCCTGCAGGCCCAGGTGCCCCCTGTGTTCCTCCCGCAGCAGCAGCAGCAGTACCAATACTTGCAGCAGCCTCAGGAGCGCCACCCACCCCCACACCTGGCCGCCCTCAGCCACGGCCCACCGGGCTCCCTCGGCCCTCCTGGGGTGGAGGGCCCGGCAAGCACCCAGGCCTCTTTGGCCACCTCGGGCAGCGCCCACCTGGCCCAGATGGAGACTGTGCTGAGGGAGAATGCCAGGCTGCAGAGAGACAATGAGAGACTGCAGAGGGAGCTGGAGAGTACAGCGGAGAAGGCTGGCCGCATTGAGAAGGTAGGCCCTGCTGAGGCCTCAGAGAAGCAGGGGTGGCAAGAAGGGAACCCCAACAGGGCTGACCAGGGAGGGGGCTGTCAGAAGGGAGGCAGAGGAGTCTGAAAGCTGGTCTGGCTGGGCTTCTCAGCTGCCCCTTGTGCCTCCCACCCCCATCCCTCATGCAACCCTCCCTGGCTGACTCCAGACAGCTGGGGAGCAGCCGGCAGAGCAGGCCCAGAGCACGAGCAGTTGCTGCCCAGTGGTAGTTAGAAAGAACCCATTCACTGACTCCCTCGTGGTCGCACCCTTTCCCTGCACACGCCCCCTCCCGTGGACACCTCCCACAGAGGGCCCTTTGTATCCCCCACACAACAGCAAGTCTGTTCCAGGCCAGCCCTGGTCACAGAGAAAGCCCCTCCTCTTGGCAAAAAAACGAGCGACTTATTGGAATCACGGGCCAGCTAGGAGCACGTGCAGGACCTGCCAGCTGCCAAGTGGGTGGGGCATCCGGGGCCAGGCTGGCCCTGTGGGGTGATGGCTGGAGAGGCACATACTCCAGGCAGCTCAGGCTGGCTCCGGTGCTCCCTTCTTAATGAAGGGTCACCAGCTGTGCACTCAGCCTTAGCAGGTAGCCTTAGGCTTTCTGTGACTGTCCCGTGGTCTCCAAGATAGGTCTACCCCCCCAGCCCACAGTTGGAGCCTCAGTGCCTGATCCTGGTCCATTGTGCTCAAATTTCTCACTAGAAGCCAAACAAAAGGAGAATGCTTCTTTCTGGACACTAGGCACCAGGAAGCTGCCCTCGGTCACCCTGGAGGCAGCCCCTTCCAGAGAACGTGGCCTTGTGTTCACTCAGGACCTTGGGACAGTTGAAGGGACCCTGGCTTGCCTGTTCTGGCAGTCTGGTCCCTCTCTGGAGGCTACAGGCTGCAGCCTGTCCCACTCGGGCTAGGTGGGTTTTCTGTGGCTTTGTGTCTTCTCTCACCCTTTCTGCTGGAGAGTCAGCGATCAACCCTGGCCTAAGGAGGGGACCTTGATGCCACTGTCACCCTGGGAGCTCTCCCCTTCCTTCAGCTCTGCCCTCTGCCTCTTGCAGCTGGAGAGTGAAATCCAGCGTCTCTCCGAGGCCCACGAGAGCCTGACGAGGGCCTCTTCCAAGCGAGAGGCCCTGGAGAAGACCATGCGGAACAAGATGGACAGTGAGATGAGGCGGCTGCAGGACTTCAACCGGGATCTTAGAGGTAAGGACCACTCACGCAGGTGGAGGAGCAGGGAGCACCTATGGACAGCTTGATTCCACTGTTCTAGGACATCATTCAGAATCTCTGTCCTCTGCAAAAATAGTACAAATCAACTCAAAGGGGACTAAGCTGAGACTCCTTGGGGGCCACCTTGATAGAGAGATGCTTGTCTCTGTGTTCTAGACCTTGGGGCCTCTCCTGGAGCTCTCACCCGTGTGGCCCAGGGTGATCTGGGGCTTCCCTATGAGCCCACCCCCAGCTTGGAGAATGCAGCCCGACAGATAAGTCCCTGGTCGGGGGTGGGGCACCCCGTCAGGCAGCTTCACCTATACTCAAACCTTGTTCCTTAAAACGTCTTTTCTTCGTTTGAAACAGAAAGATTAGAATCTGCAAACCGCCGCCTGGCAAGCAAGACGCAGGAGGCCCAGGCAGGCAGTCAGGACATGGTGGCCAAGCTGCTGGCTCAGAGTAAGTAGGGGGCCCACTCAGGAGCCCAAGCAGAGGTGTGGCTGGTGCACCTGGGACAGCTCCTCTTGAGGGAGGGTTGGCCTCCTCTGCCAAAGCAGGGCTTGGAGTGTGGGTTTACCGAATGCCCACTATGCACCCATCACTGGACTGGACTCGGGGGAGGGCTGGCTTCCCAAGGGGAGCAGAATCTGGTTCCCTATGTACTGGGGAGATCAGTGGGTAGAGGAACAGCTGGGGAGGTGTGCTGACTGTCAGTTTGGTGTCCTTTAGAAGCAGTTGAGGAGAGCTGAGCACTCTGGAAACAGGTGGGATGAGAGAGAAGGAAGAGTCTGAGTCTCCTGCGGGGTGGACATGTGGAAAGCTGGGGAGCATGGTGAGGCTGGGCCATAACAAGTGTTGGCACCAGCCAGAAATGGAGCTTCACGAACAGGGCAGCCTAAAGAAGGAGGTCAGGAGGATCCCCTAAGAAGGATAGTTAAAGGCTTCTTGAAGAGCGGATGAGTTCATTGTTGACTGACCCATGCAGTCACTCATTTGTTCCCTAGCACAGCTGTGCTGAGCCCCTGGCAGGTGTGCAGCAGAGCGGGTACAGGTCAGGAAGGTGCCAGGACAAGGTCAAGAGAGGTGGGGAGCTTGAGGAAGGAGCAGGGTCTTCCCACCATGGATTCCAGGGAACAAGCATGGTCTGGCCCTGGAGGCCAGTGATGGGGGGCGGTCCCCAGCACCCTGAGAGAGGGGTTTTGTGGGGTGACAGGTGAAGCAGCAGCAAAATAACTCCAGTGGAGGTGGAAGCAGTTTGAAGGAAGAGGGGACAAAGGAAGCCGCCAACTCAATAGTAGGAAGAAGCTGTAGCCATCAGAAGACACAGAGAGGGGGTTATTGATAAGCTCCTCCTGCATGCTCTTAATGCCTGCTATAGTGATGTTTGAGTGTGTGCAAAGGAGTGCACTGGGGCGGCTGGTGTCTGGGCAAGGGTGCCTTCGAGGAAGGAGGAACCCCTCCAAAAGCTTACTGAGCTTAAGCTAGATGGTTGCGGGTGTCTGGAAGCAGAGAGGCAGCTTGAAGACGGAGCTCTGGCTAGCAGCACCTACCTCCTTCAAGCAGGGCTCAGGCCTGGACAGGGTGGCCCCAACGGGAATGCGGGAGTGCAACACTGAAGGGCTGAGGGTTGAGGGTGGGCAGGAGGTAGAGGTGATGACCGAAGGTCTCTGGGAGGGAGGGGATGGTGGTAAGGGCTGGGGAGTGGGGATAGCCCTGGGGGGTCTCATCACTGGGAGTCTGGAGAGGACGGGTTGCTGGAAAGGGGCAGAACAGGTTGCTGGAAAGGGGCAGAACGGGGCCAGGCTTTGCCAAAGAAAGGAAGTCACGGGCGGGTTCCCGGGAGCAGGCAGGGGAGGGGCCCGGGCTGGCCAGGCTGGAGGCGTTTCCGCTCCCTGGGGAGTGAGGCTGTTCATGGCTCCCGGCTGGAGCCATTAATCTCTTGAAGCGACGGGTGACCTGGATGCCAGGCATTCCTGAGCCCGGGCTGTTCCACTGCGCCCGCCTCCCCCTCCCCCTGCACTCCTGCCTGCGCCCTGCCCGCCACGCTGCGGGAGGAGGGACAGTGGGACAAAGGGACTGGGACTTGCTGGTGGGGCCTCGCTTCCCCCACGGAAGGCCTCCTGCTCCCTCCACTGCTCGCCAGCCCTTGGCCCCCCTCTGTGTCTCCCGAATATGCTCCCACCCCAGCCTGGAGGCGATGGCACCCTCCCCCCAGGGTTTTATCCTGGTGGCTGGGGATAGCCAAGGTCCCAAGCCTCCGAGCTGTGCCAGGGCCTTCAAAGTCAGTGTTAGTTGCTCAGTCATCTACGACTATTTGCGATTCCATAGACTGTAGCTGGCCAGGCTCCTCTGTCCATGGGATTTCCCAGGCAAGAATAATGGAGTGGGTTGCCATTCCCTTCTCCAGGGGACCTTCCTGACCCAGGGATCAAACCTGAGTCTCCTGCATTTTAGGCTGATTCTTTACTATCTGAACCACCAGGGAAGCTGCCAGGGCGTTAGAGGTGTGCAAGGCAGCAGGAACCTTCTGGAAGCCAAAGGCTGGGTCCTTGGTACCCTCCCCGAGGGCTGAGGAAAGCCAGACTACCCTTCCTTGCTCGTGACATCCAGGAGCAAGAATCCTCAGGAAACCAGAATCCTCAGGGAAAATGTGGTTGATCTCACCTTTTCCCCAGAGTCAGTGCTAGTAGAAGAGTGTGGCCCCTATCACCAGTGCCATCTGCTTTCCTACTAGGCAAGCAGTACAGACTCCCAGCTCTGATCAGGCCCTGCCCACCCTGGGCATCCGGCCGTGAATCCTTAGACCTGGTTCTCCCAGCCCAGTCCCCCTTACGCAGTTTCTTCTCACCCGAACCCCAGATTCTGAGGCTGTAAGATGGGACCATCTCAGACTGGGATGAGGGGCCAGCCTCTGGCTAACTCTATAAGCTGTCCATCTCTGTGAAGCCTCCCTGGATAGAGCTGTTGTCTCTGGGTCCAAAGTCCCAGTCAGCATTCCTGCCTGCCCCGTCCACCCCATTCAGGTATCAGGCCAGCTCAGGATGAAAGGCTCAGTGTTAATGAGTTTTGCCGACTTTTCCCTCCACCCCAAAGAATGAGGTGGGCCTGGGCCCAGCCTTCAAAAATTCAGAGTGAACCAGAGCTGACCTGGGTGGCCTGTGTCCTCCTTCTCTGCCCCAGGGCCCTGTGTAATTGAAACCTCCTTTCTGCCTGCTGGATCTCAAGCCTTCACTCTTCTGTTCCAGAGTCTATACTGTCCTATCTGATAGCTATTTAGCCACACATGGCCCAAAGATTAAAATTAATTAAAATGAAATAAAATGAAAAATTGGACTCCTCCCTGGCACTGGCCACATTGCAAGTGCTCACTGGCCGCATGTGCCTCGTGGCTGCTGCCCTGCTTGGCACGATGTAGAGCAAGTCCATTACAGCAGAAAATTCCGCTGTGCTGTGAGAGTGCTGCTCTAGAGATGGTGCCTTTGAGTCCATCAGGCAGGCCCCATGACTGGTCCCCCTCTGCCTTCCAGCAAGGCAGGCAGCCTGCACACTAGGGGTGGGGTGGGGGTGGGGGTGCCTGGTTTTCACAGAGTAAGCTCCGAGGCCTCTGAGTACGAGGGCCTCACACCATAGGCAAGCAGCCTGGTTCTTCAGAGGCAGGCTAACTTCGATCCCCACCTGGTAGCACCATTTACCTTCTATGTTTCCTCCCCTTTAAGGTGGGGATCACAGATCCCGTCTCAGACTGTCATTGGAGGCTTCAGGGGAATAAGATGTGTAAATGCCTGACTCCTGGGGCAGCACACGGTGTTTCTTCCACTTGGATGATGACCACGTGACAGCCCACCTGAGCCTCTGTTTTCTCATCTGGAAATGGGCATCGCGGTTCCTACCTGCCCAGTCTCTAGTATCACCATGAGGCTGGAGGGAAGTTGTGAATGTGTTTTGGAGATGGTGACACCCAGCGCAGGTGGACAGTGTCTTGGGCTCTCTCTTAGCAAGGCCACATCCCAGCAGAAGAGCAGTGTGGCCCAGTCATCACTGCAAGGGCCCTGGTCTGACACTGCCATTTGTTCAGGCCTTAACCTGAAGTTCAGTTTCCTGGCCCATACAATGGAGTTAATAAGGGTACCTAACTCCTGTGTTACTGAGAAGATGCAGTCAAGCTTGAGCAGCAGTCAGCACAGAGTGTGGCACATGGTGGGTGCTCTATGGGGCAGCAAGGGAGCTGCCGTCCCTGACCGGGCACCTCCCTCTCTCGCTGCAGGCTATGAGCAGCAGCAGGAGCAGGAGAAGCTAGAGCGGGAGATGGCACTGCTGCGCGGAGCCATCGAGGACCAGCGGCGGCGGGCCGAGCTGCTGGAGCAGGCCCTGAGCAATGCACAGGGCCGTGCGGCAAGAGCTGAGGAGGAGCTGCGGAAGAAGCAGGCCTATGTGGAGAAGGTGGAGCGGCTACAGCAGGCCCTGGGGCAGCTGCAGGCTGCCTGCGAGAAGCGTGAGCAGCTGGAGCTACGTCTGCGGACGCGCCTGGAGCAGGAACTCAAGGCCCTTCGTGCACAGCAGGTGAGCTGGGAAGGCTCCAGGAGCCCCTGTTGAGATCCAGGCCGAGCCCTCTTGGAAAGTTAGGACCACCTGGACCAGCCTTGCCGAAGGCCCCTCCCAGCCCTTCAGTCTCAGCAGAGGCCTTGCCCCTTGGCCATGTGCCGACCTCAGGGACTCGAGTCTTGGGCTTCTATCCTCAGCAGCAGCCGGGATTGGCACCCTTGGTCTATGGAGAAAGTCTCTCAGGAGCTGTGATGGAGGGGACTAGCCAGCTCTTATGTGTCTCCCCGAGATCGGGGGTGGGGAAGATAGTCACCCAGATCCTGGGCCTTTATCCTCACTTTGGTCTGTGTAAATAGCTCTCATGTTTACAGACCAGATAGAGTTCTGTCTCCACTCCTAACCTCACCCTTCCTACAGAGGTAGGGTGACCAGAGTTCCTGCATTGCCAGGGTCTGTCCTAGTTTACACCAGTTGTCCCATGTCATTAAGTCATCCCTTCCCCAGTTTGGAAGACAATATATTTGGTCACTATGCAAAAGCAAACCCAATATCCTCTGCACCATTGGTCACAGGATTTGGGGCAAGGATGTGGGGACTTGTGGCTCCCCCTTGTCTCCGGCTGGAAGCAGGCTGTGCAGAGTGCGTGGCGCCAGCTGACCAAGCCCTGGCTCAGTGAGATTCCTCACGTGGCGGTGAGGACCTGCGGCCGACACACCCCACCCTCCACCCCTGACCATAGTACCCCTCTCTCTGCAGAGACAGGCAGGCACCCCCGGAGGTGGCGGTGGCAGTGGTGGGACCCCAGAGCTCAGTGCACTGCGGCTGTCGGAGCAGTTGCGGGAGAAGGAGGAGCAGGTGCTGGCGCTGGAAGCTGACATGACCAAGTGGGAACAGAAGTACTTGGAGGAACGCGCCATGAGGCAGTTCGCCATGGATGCGGCTGCCACGGCCGCCGCCCAGCGCGATACCACTCTCATCCGGCACTCACCCCAGCCCTCGCCCAGCAGCAGCTTCAATGAGGGCCTGCTCACCGGCGGCCACAGGCATCAGGAGATGGAAAGCAGGTTGGACACTGCAGGCCGGGTACCTGGGGCAGGGGGTGGGGGTAGGGTGAGATTTGTCCAACCCTTGCCTGGTCCTTAGGTCTTCCCTAGTGACTCAGATGGTTAAGAGTCTGCCTGCAATGCAGGAGACGGGGGTTCAACCCCTGGGTTGGGAAGATCCCCTGGAGAAGGAAATGGCAACCCACTCCAGTATTCTTGCTTGGAGAATTCCATGGACGGAGGAGCCTGGCGGGCTACAGTCCATGGGGTCGCAGAGTCGGACATGACTGAGCAACTTCATTTCTTTTCTTTGCCTGGTCCTTAATCTATGATAAACACCCCTCACTCCGCCCAGCCTAACAATCCTTCCTACTTCTGAGCTGACCCCCTGCTTTTCAGCATAGTCGGCATTACAGGCTATTCTTTCTCAGAGGTACCAACCGAGTCGTTGGTCTGCCCAGGAGACTCCACTCTTGGATGACACCCAAGGCTCCAGGCCTCTACCTGCTCCCCCACCTCCCACCATGTAAATCAGAGAATTAGACTTTCCTACCCTACATGCCAGGTACCACCCCAGAACGAATGTGGCCTAGGCCCCTGGCCTACAGGGAGCTGGTATTTTCTCTCCAGAGACAACTCAAAGGCCCCACAAGATTTCCATTTGACCTCTTCCTGGCTCAAAAACACAAGCAATCAACTTCGCTCCCTTGATCAACAGCCCTGCTACTGTCATCAGATGAACCCAGAACCTACCCCTGGGTTTGCCAGTGTGGGAACAGCCCAGCCTCTCATGCACTGGTAGTTTTCAAAGCATCCCGTTGCAGAGCTCTGATGGCACTTCTGAAGGCCCCATCCTGGCCTGTGCTGCAAGGCCAGGAGAGCCCAGCCTGGCTTTAAGGAAGGCTTTCCCTCCAACTTCCACGATGTGGGGAGGGCGGAGGCCATAGGATCTGTGGGTCTGAAGATGTAAACACGGCCTCTCACCCCTCAGGTTAAAGGTGCTCCATGCTCAGATCCTGGAGAAGGATGCAGTGATCAAGGTCCTTCAGCAGCGCTCCAGGAAAGACCCTGGCAAGGTCACCCCAGGCTCCCTGAGGCCTGCCAAGTCGGTGCCATCTATCTTCGTGGCTGCAGCAGCAGGGACCCAGGGCTGGCAAGGACACTCTTCCGGCGAGCGGCAGGTGGATGCCTCTGCCCAGCTGGCTGCAGGTGAGAGGAGGTGGGTGGGTGGCAGAGGCTAGGTTGTTCTCAGGCCTTTCCTTCCAGAACTGAAGCTCGGAGGAGCTAAGCGTCCCAACTCTTCACCCAGGGGAGCCAGCTCACATTCTGGCTCCAGTGACCTTGCAGCCCACAGCTGTCCCCTGGTGTGACAAGGCAGACTGTAGCCCCCATCTCTGGAAATTCCACCACCCTGGCCCCAGCCACTCACCATCAAAGTAAAAATAAGCTTCCCCTGCAGAGGTACCTTCTGGGCCAGCACTTCCACTTCTAAGCAGACGCCACAGAAATCCAGGAATCCTTACTGTTTTAAGATATAATCTACAACCTTTTAAGAAGGCTTCTTCCACTCCAAGCTTTTGGAACCCAATCCAGTTTAGAAACAGGAGTGTAATCAAAGTACTTGCAAATCAAGAGAAACTAGCATCCCCAGGAGGTGTCGTTAAGTTAGGGTATTCTTCATGGGGGCTGCATATTGTGGACAGGGCAGTAACTGAAACGCCTGCCTTCCTAGCAGACAGGGCCCCGCTGGAGGAGCCTGTGGCTGTGGCTCCCCTTGCTGCCCATGCCAAACATGGAAGCAGAGATGGGAGCACCCAGACTGATGGCCCCCCGGACAGCCTGGAGCCTGACAGCCTTTTGGGGTGCAGCAGTGGCCAGAGAACAGCCTCACTGGGTAAGTCTCCCCCAACTTTTGTGGGGGGCTGAGGGCACCCTGGGGTGTGAATCCCACCCCTACTCATTGCCCACACTCCACGGGGAGCCCTGCACAGGGAGGGTGAGCAGGATGTGGGACCCACTTCAGTACAGGGGAGAGAGCTAGTTGGATATAGGAACTGGGGAACTGGAAACCCTAATTACAAACAGATCTACCTGGGAGGCCCTTTATCTCCTCTTCAGGAGTCTTCCTTACGTCTTTAATGGCCAATCTGAACATCTAAGATCGTGGAGCTTGGCACTCCCAAATTAGAAGACTTTGTTTTAAAAAAGAGTCCCGGAAGGAGAAATTTGAGAAGATGCCATTGAATGTGTTTGCTCTCTTTCACATTAGCCTTTGCATAGTTGCCTATGCCTCACCGCTCAGAAAACCACAGGCATGAAAAGAATGTGGCAGCCTCCCTCCCTCAGGGCTCTCCACCCTCCCTCCAAGCCCTCCAACCAGTTCCTAGTTATAAACATTTGCATCTTCCACTCTGGAGGCTGATGGTCTGGATGGAGAGCTGGGAGGGAACAGAGCTCTGTGATTGGTTGGCCAAGTTATGGGGACCTGGGCAGCTGAGGTGGGAAAAGTTGGTGAAGATACAGCCTATCTTTAAAATGTTACCGGATGTAAAAGAGTAGTCTAGTAACCCTTGTTGGCATGTACCTATGCTCTTATCTCTCCAGATTCTGTTGCTACATCCAGAGTCCAGGACTTTTCCGACATGGTGGAGATACTGATCTGAAGGAGCTGGTGCCTTGGGGACTCTGAACCATTTCCTGCTGCCCTCTGCCACATGGCCATTCCAGCAGGATGCTGCATGGGAGAGGGGAGCTATGAGCACCCGCCCCCCGAGAAGACCCTGTTCCTTAGCCCCACGCTCCTCCCGGGCCCATGCAGCATGAGAACTGGACCTTTACCTGGCTTGCTGCCAGGGTAGCAGTTGAAAGCTCAGAAGGGAGTAGTGCACCCACACTGGGCACGCGGGCAGGGAGGGAAGGGATGTGTTGATTTGGGGGCTGAGTTCCAAGGATGGCTGCCCATGGACTCCAGGTGGACTGGTTTAATAGGCCTGGCTCAGTGTGGACCCTCCAACTCCATCTGCTCCTCAGCTCCTCACTGCCTCCTGGGGATCACCCGGACTTGAATCTTGGCGGCCTGTTGAGCGTGTTAGTCCTGCAGAGGCCACAGCATCACCCGCACTGTGGAGAGGACTGGGATGTGCTGTGCAGTTTGTACATAATTCCCTTTCTTGTGAAACAGAAGATTGAAGTGGGCTGCTTCAGATTCACCCCCTCACTCCATGCTCCCAGCCCTGCTGCCTCGGTTCCTCCCAGTTATCTCCCCTTCTCAAGTCCTTGGTCCATGGATTTTGTTACTGCTTGATCCACAGGATATTGGCTGCTTTTTCCCCATCTTGAGCCCTGTTTGAAATGCCCAAGGGACCTCACCAACACCAGCCTCTTGAAATGGCCCCACAGCTCCTGTCCCTGGGACATCTTGTCAGTTTGGTTTTGAACCCTGAGCTAGATGAAGTCAGCCACCACACCCATCTGCCATGGTGGGCTTGCCAGCACCAGTTCTCTGAAAGGAAACTGGAGAGCTGGCCTTGTTCTCATCAGAGTCTTTGTTACCCCTGGAGACATTGGGAGAGGGAGCTCTGCTGGTGAAAACTAGTCCGTGAGCTGTAAGACATGACTCAAATGGTCCTCTGAATGGAGCCCCTGTCACAGCATGGCGCCCTGAGGCTGGCTCCTCAAGCCGCCAGCGCGCAGCACCCTGAAACAAGGCCAGCACTTGGGAACTGGACTGAAGTGTCCGACGGCAGCCTGCCAGTGGCAGTGACTTTTACTTCTGGTCTTAAAGAGTCTCCCAACTCAGCCCCATGAGTGACTGGTGGGTTTTAGTGGTTTGTCTTGGCTGTTTTTAGATTTCCTTGAGTCCTTGTTTTGTTTCGTTTTTCTTTTACTGTTTTTAGGTTTTTGTATGTGTTATTTTATTCCTATGGTTCCTCAAGTTTCCTTTTTAAACATTCGCATTTGCTGGACAATTGCATATTTTTTTAAATCCCCCTACCCCTCTGTAAAGCTGAAAAATGCATTTGGTTCATGTGCATTGTTTACAAAACAAAAAGAAAAAAAGAGAGAAAAAGGCAAAAAAATATTGTGAAAGAAAAAAAAACAACTTAATATATTTTGGATTAATATTTGGTATTTCTTTTTAAAGTATTTTTTTGTGCTGTGAACATTTTCTGCCAAAGACCATGATGTGTGTCTGTATGTTTAAGTTATCGTGAATATTTAAAATGTAAACATGGCTGTTTTGTTATGCCACCCTGTACCAGGATTGCTGCTGCATTCCACTGGGTATAACAGTATTTTAATAAAAAAAAAATTTTTTTTAAATTAAAAGCAGTGTGTTTGTACAAGTGAGAGACTGCACTGAGGGTTAAAGGAGGAGAGACGGAAGGGACTTCGGGAGGGTGCCTCCCATGTCATAGTCCCCAACCACTCTCAACACCGAGCTGCGTCTCTGCTCGTCCACCCTGTGCTCCTGAGAGCCCTGGTTCTTAAACACTGACCAGAGTATGTCCATAAGCCGCCAGCTCAGAAACTGCTGTCTCTCATGGGAGAGGAGTGCAGGGCACTGGTTTCCATTTTCTGATAGTGGGAATCCTTGGGGCAAGGCAGGTCCCTCCTTAATTGCAAATCTGGAGGATACACAGTGTAATCTCTTCGAGGATCCAAAATTCCTGTGAATTTTGTGAGGCTGTGTGAAGAGGAGGGTTGGCATGAGGATGTGGTTGGCTTTCCACTTTCCAGGGAACATTTCTCTCAATCTGGGAGCGTCCAGCAGAGGGGCAGCCTCCTCGGGTAGCTTTGTCCTAAACAGCTTTGTTTGGCCACATGCTGTGGTTACTCCACACTAGGCCAAGGTGTCCGAAGGTGGCTTTATCCTTCCCTCCCCCAGCCCAGCACAGAGTCCTTGTCTGGGACCAACAGAGAGACAGGGTTCTTCGCTGCGTGTACACTGGCAGAGGGTCTTCATGTGCATGACATAGTTTTGGGCACTGCTTCCTTCCCAAGCTGTGGCATCACCACTGCTGCCCCAGGTCCAGAAAAGCAGACCACTCCAATCCACAAAAGAAAACCATCCTTGTATCAGAAACAAAGCCCCTACCTCTGTGGGCCAGTTGGCACACTAAGATTCCCCACCAGGATGTGGGCTGGCAGGCAGCAGGCAGCCAGACAGGCCAGTGATGGGAACAGTCACTCCTATGGCCATGAGTGAAGTATTTTCAGGGTAGGTGTAGGGACTCAGCAGCCATGTTGTTTTTGTTTTTTTGGTTTTTAGTTGGAGGATAATTGCTTTACAATGTTGTGCTGGTTTCTGACATCCAACATGAATCAGCTATCAGTTCAGTTTAGTTCACTTCAGTCATTTAGTTGTGTCCAACTCTCTGCGACCCCATGGACTCTAGCACACCAGGCTTACCTGCCCATCACCAACTCCCGGAGCATGCTCAAACTCATGTCTGTCGACTTGGTGATGCCATCCAACCATCTTATCCTCTGTCATCCCCTTCTCCTGCCTTCAATCTTTCCCAGCATAGGGTCTTTCCCAATGACTCAGTTCTTCGCATCAGGTGGCCACAGTATTGGAGCTTCAGCTTCAGCACCAGTCCTTCCAATGAATATTTAAAAATAAGCACGAATCAGCTATATATATACATATATCCTCTCCCAACCCCCCCACCCCACTCATCTATGTCATCACAGACCACCAAGCTGAGCTCCCTGTGCTATACAGCAGCTTCCCACTAGCTATGTATTTTACACATGGTAATGTATATACACAGAAGAACTGTACAAAAAAGATCTTCACGACATAGATAATCACGATGGTGTGATCACTCACCTAGAGCCAGACAACCTGGAATGTGAAGTCAAGTGGGCCTTAGAAAGCATCACTATGAACGAAGCTAGTGGAGGTGATGGAATTCCAGTTGAGCTATTTCAAATCCTCAAAGGTGACGCTGTGAAAGTGCTGCACTCAATATGCCAGCAAATTTGGAAAACTCAGCAGTGGCCACAGGACTGGAAGAGGTCAGTTTTCGTTCCAATCCCAAAGAAAGGCAATGCCAAAGATTGCTCAAACTACCGCACAACTGCACTCATCTCACATGCTAGTAAAGTAATGCTCAGAATTCTCCAAGCCAGGCTTCAGCAATACGTGAACCGTGAACTTCCAGGTGTTCAAGCTGGTTTTAGAAAAGGCAGAGGAACCAGAGATCAAATTGCCGATATCTGCTGGATCATCAAAAAAGCAAGAGAGTTCCAGAAAAACATCTATTTCTGCTTTACTGACTATGCCAAAGCCTTTGACTGTATGGATCACAATAAACTGTGGAAAATTCTGAAAGAGATGGGAATACCAGACCATCTGACCTGTCTCTTGAGAAACCTGTATGCAGGTCAGGAAGCAACAGTTAGAACTGGACATGGAACAACAGACTGGTTCCAAATAGGAAAAGGAGTACGTCAAGGCTGTATATTGTCACCCTGCTTACTTAACTTATACGCAGAGTACATCATGAGAAACGCTGGGCTGGAAGAAGCACAAGCTGGAATCAAGATTGCCGGGAGAAATACCAATAACCTCAGATATGCGGATGACACCATCCTTATGGCAGAAAGTGAAGAAGAACTAAAGAGCCTCTTGATGAAGGTGAAGGAGAAGAGTGAAAAAGTTGGCTTAAAGTTCAACGTTCAGAAAACTAAGATCATGGCATCTGGTCCCATCACTTCATGGGAAATAGATGGGGAAACAGTGTCAGACTTTATTTTTTTGGGCTCCAAAATCACTGCTGATGGTGATTGCAGCCATGAAATTAAAAGACGCTTACTCCTTGGAAGGAAGGTTATGGCCAACCTAGATAGCATATTTAAAAGCAGAGACATTACTTTGCCAACAAAAGTACATCTAGTCAAGGCTATGGTTTTTCCAGTGGTCATGTATGGATGTGAGAGTTGGACGGTGAAGAAAGCTGAGCGCCGCAGAATTGATGCTTTTGAACTGTGGTGTTGGAGAAGACTCTTGAGAGTCCCTTGGACTGCAAGGAGATCCAATCAATCCATCCTAAAAGAGATCAATCCTGGGTGTTCATTGGAAGGTCTGATGTTGAAACTGAAACTCCAATACTTTGGCCACCTCATGCAAAGAGTTGACTCATTGGAAAAGACCATGATGCTGGGTAGGAATGGGGGCGGGAGGAGAAGGGGACGACAGAGGATGAGATGGTTGGATGGCATAACCGACTCGATGGACATGGGTTTGGGTAAACTCTGGGAGTTGGTGATGGACAGGGAGGCCTGGCGTGCTGCAATTCATGTAGTCGCAAAGAGTCGGACACGACTGAGCGACTGAACTGAACTGAATGTATATATGGGGGCTTCCCAGATGGCACAGTGGTAAAAAGTCCACCGGCCAATGCAGGAGACACAAGAGATACAGGTTCAATCCCCGGGTTGGGAAGATCCCCTGGAAAAGGGCATGGCAACCCACTCCAATATTTTTGCCTGGAAAATTGCATGGCCAGAGGAGACTGGCAGGCTACGGTCCATGGGGTCGCAGAGTTGGACACGACTGAGTGACTGAGCATGCACATAGTATATATATGTCAACCCTACTCTCTCAATTCATCCCACCCTCTCCTTCCACTGCTGTGTCCATATCTGTTCTTTACGTCCGCATCTCTCTTCCTGCCCTCAGCATTCATGTTGATGAGAATCTGAGGCAGGATCCTAGAGATTGACCTCCTGAGCTGGCCTTACCTGCCAAAAAGAGATGGAACCAAACAGAGGAATTGGGAACATCCAAGGACTTTTTAGCAACTTTGCTGATAGCATGGCCCAACACAAGGCACCCCACGTCAACGCTTCCACCACAGCCCCCGCAGGCCACCTCCCACCAGGCAGGCAGCACAGATGCCCATCTTTCCCTAGATTAAGATTTGCTGTGTGGAGTGTGAGTGGGTTGCCCACCTCAGATGCAGGCCTGGTCCTCGGAGGTGGCCTGAAGGGCAGAGCCGCTGCTCCCATCTGCTTCTCCTGGCCACACCAGCCCACAGAAACATTCACTAAGGTGTATCCAGACAAAACAGCAGCACCTGTGGCAGGGCGTTCCAAAGAACAGCCTGGCAACAAGGTTCCTGTCCACCTCCACCTGCCCCCAAAAGAGCCCTGGAGGGCAGCTCAGACCCAGTGCAGTAAGGCCTAATGAGGGCACCATCCCATCCCCAGCACCTTGGTCAGGGGCTTGCAAAGCATCTTTAGGGCCTTTTGCAAGAATTCAGTCCGTCAAGAGTCACTTTAGTTTTTCCTCTGCATAGACCAGGTGGTCGAAGAAAGCAGTGTACCTGGCATACATACATGTGTATGTGTATGCGTCTGTACATGTAAGTGCCTAAGTCTGTCTCATAGAGAAAGACAAGAAGGACATCTATTTCTGGCTGGTGTCCTTCCTGGGTCACCACAGTGTCCAGTGACAGGGTCACCAGTGGGTGTGAAGAGCCATGTCTTCTCAAGCAAGGGGTTAGGTCAGCTTCTCACTGCCATTGAAAATACAGCCTAGGGATTTCCCTGATGGTCCGTTGCTAGGGCTCTAAGTTCCCAATTCAGGGGACCTGGGTTTGATCCCTGGTCAGGGAACTAGATCCCACCTGCTTCAACAAAGATCAAAGATCCCACATGCTGCAATTAAGACCCAGAGCAGCCAAATAAAATTTAAAAAAAAAAAGAGGAAAGAAAGATAGAAAGAAATGCAGCCTAGCAAAGCTGTGGAACAGGTGAGCCATGGGCTGGTGTGATGGGGGAAGGGGAGCTGGCCCTGGGGAGGGGAGTGTCTGCCCACGTGCCCGGGCACCGGTGACAAGGGGGCCTGGGCCAGGATGGGGCCAGTCCCTGAGTCCCACTGGGAACTTGGAGGCCCGGTTCCTCTCTGAGGAACAGCTCTGCTCTGCCCGCCCTGCCCCCACCCAGCGCCTCAGCCAGCAGGGCTGAGAGTGCAGCTCAGGAGGGGCCCCCACTGCCCCAGAGGGCCGGAAGGCTGCCTATGGGAGCTGTCCCAACCCTCTCCTTTCTCTCACCTCCCAGTTAATGGTTAACTCTTCCCCGTCCCCAGCAGTGTCGGCAACAGGCTCAGAGCGCTTGGTAAATATGCCAAGATGGGGGCAGCAAAAGGGGACCCAGGAGCCCAGAAGTGGCTGAAGCCCTTCCACCAGCCCCAGTGACCCAAGTCGGACAGGAACATTGTTTGCAGTACCAGCATCTTGTCCCCCAGCTCAGTGAGGACCCGGCTAGGACATCGCAGTCCCTGAACACTTGTCCTTGTGTGTGATGCCTCAGGAAGCAGCCCAGAAGCCCCAGCATCAAGCTGTGCCCTCCAGGGCCAAGCCAGCAGAAAAGCTCCACAGCCACTGAGCTCTTAGTATTCTTTGCTATTATTAATATGAAGATATAACTCACATGCCATAAATCCACCCTTTCAAAGCATACAGTTCAGGGTATTTTATATCACAGCATCTGTTTTAAACCAGCAATCAGCCATGGGTCAACACCAAATGCCCCACCAGTGGACCATATGGACACATTCACACTTGTCGGTTCCTTCTTCTCAAGATAACACTTTGATCTTTCTATAGCTGACAGTCTCCTTCCACTGGGCTGGCCTGGCGATTCCAACACACCTGCTCTGGGCTACAAAGAGGACACTGCCTGCTCTGAGCTGGAGCCCTCCGCCATCTGACACCCAGGCTGCACGACAGACCTGAGATTCGGGTAGAAGACCCATGAGCCCGAGCCCCCAGGCACCCACTGTCTGCTCAAGGTTTTCCAGAGTCAGGAAGCACTGGCAGGGGTGGGTTCAATTTTGTGGGACCCGAAGTTTGTATAATTTGGGGAGATCCTCTTTAGGAAGAAGAATGAAAAATGGCAGACAAAGAGAGGTCTAGAGTCTTGGAAGGGGCTTGTTCATGTGAGCACCTCAAGGCACAGGCTTCATTAACTTCCCAATCAATCTGCATCTGAGCATCATCACCTCAAAGAAATAGTGCTCTGGGAGGTGCCATGATTCAGTCTGGGCTCATCCTTTTTCCCCCTGATGAAGCTTGGAGTTGAGGATCAATGAAGCTGCAGTTATTCCAACCCAGAGCTGAAGGAATGGCTGCTTCTGGATCCCCTCTCTTACCCCATCCCTCCCGCTGGGGCACAGCCAAGGGGCCTGGAGTGTGGTGGGGAGATGTCACCACAGCGCCTGTACAATAGAGCTGACCGGCATGCAGAAGACCAGACTCATGGCTAGCCCATGTCCACCCGCTGCTCTCACCCACCAAGCAGAGCTCCAGCCTCCTGCCAGAGTTGGTGTGGCTATGGGGTGGGGGTGGGGACACACAGATATCTGACAGTTGGCTGGAGAGCCATGAGACTTGATGGTGCAGGGCCTGACTGTCCGCTTTTGATTCTGAGCTGGCCAAAAGTCACGGAGCTGTCCTCAGATAAATGCCTTTTATGAGTCCAAAGGCTCCTACCTGGGGCCACATTCCAGGTGTGGTTGGGCAACAATGGACAGTTCCTTGACTCAGTGTGGCTTCTTTTCCAGCTCCAGGAGGCCCTGCCCCATCTCTCCTCTGCAGGCCTTGTTGCTCGACACAACGTTCTGTGGAAATCTTCACAGCTCGTTGCATCAGTGGCAAAAACACCAAAATTGCAACCATGGAGTAACTTCACAGCACAAGCCACGGCTGAGGTTCACTGTGAAAACTAGAGCAACCTTCTCTAAAATAAAAATAGTCCTCCTTCCCAGAGACTCTTCTCTAAGGCATGGGTTCTCTGCCTCAGCAAAACTGACTTTTCTTTATTCTAACCTATTTCTCTGTAAGTGACTTGGCCATCCCTTCATTCGTTCATTCATTCATGTTACAGATGTTTACTGAGTGCCCTCCTTGTTCCCAGCACTGGGGTGGGCACTGAGGATCCAGGGATGAATAAGGCAAAGTGTGTGTCCAAACATCCTTATGTTCCCAGCACCTCTTTTATCATTATATCTCATCCTAAGCCGAGCACAAGGGTGGTCAAAGATGTTGACTAAAGGAGAACTTGTCCCAGTCTACCTTCCTGGCTCTGGATTCCACCCCTTTCCTCTGCTCACCCAGCCATACAAACAACGGATCTGTGGTTCTGAGGGCACCACTGTCTCTCTCACCAACGGGCCTTTGCCCACCCTATTCCTTTTCTCTGGAATGCTTTTCTCATTTCCTTTCTCTTCTCTTGGACTGTTTAGCTCAAAAGTCATCCATCAAAACCAAGCTTGAGCATCACTTACTCCTGCAGCCTCCTTCTCCACAGCATCCTGTGTGTTTCCCAGGACAAAGAAAGGGAAGAGAGGTGAAATCTGCAGACTGTGGGACTCGTGTTAGCAGACATTAGTCTGTGGCTCTGCTTGTCAAGAGGGAGCAGGTAAGAAGGTTTAGCTGACTTTTTTAACGACACAGGTTCCTCCTGTTCCCGTGCTGAGGTCACAAGTGGCCCTGAACACTACCTGGACATCCCTAGGAAGTTTTGGCCAGAGGGCCCACGCCCCCTCCTCCTGGGCCAGACCTGCCACCATTCTGACCAGATTGGGTGCGATCAGGGAGGCATGACTGCAGACAGTCACCCCCCCACCGCCACCACCACCACCTTTCTGGAGCTAGAGGGGGACGAAAAAGATTCTGTGGATGGAGTCTCGGGGTCAGAGAAGGAGAGGTTGAGCCTGAGGGCTCAGGCCAAGGTGGTGGGGAGTAGCTAGGCAGGCAGCTATGGGTGTGTGAGCCCAGAACCAGCCCTGCAGGATGGCTGGCCCATGAGGCAGGCCCAGGCATTGCAGGCCACAAGCCCAGCTGTGGGAACAGCTGGTAGAACCAAACCACCCCCACCTCCTTCTGCCTGGCCCTGCCAGCCCCAGGCTTCTTCTGGGTAAGGGCAAGGTGGAAATCTTCTGATCAGGATGGCAGCTCCCAGCCATGCCCTGTGATACTTATGTCCCAAGAAAACTCACAAGAGATCAGACCATAGCCCTGCGCTCATGGCCAGCAGGCAGGGATGGAGCTCAGGGAGCATTTGCTGCCCTCCCGCCCGTGTCCAGCTGATGATGCTTCACCTGCTCATTCCACCTCTGCCACATTCACTTATTCAACACATATCCATTAAGCCCTCACTATGTGCCAGACACTATTCTAGGTCCTGGGAGAAGGTGGGGAAGAAAGCAGACAAAGCACCTGCCCCGTGGAGCTCGCATTGAAACAGCGATGGGATGAGAGGAAGACAAACAGAAAACTGAATACATTTTATAGAGTGTGTTTGAACAATGATTCTTAAATCCTCTGTGGCAAAAAGCCAGTTTATTTCTTTTTTTTCCAATCTGCATTTTGATTTCTAGACAATGTCAAATTGCTATAGATTCTGAAGTATCTATAGAAGTTTCTAAAGGTTTACTTTCCATGTCTGCACTGACATCCTTTCCTGCTGCTGGTTACGCTGTGTGAGAAGCTGACAAAGCTTTGGGAAAAACAGGAGGGCAAGAGAGATGAGGAGCTAAAAGTAGGGCAGTTGAGTAAGTGAGTGAAAATCGCTCAGTCGTGTCTGAGTCTTTGTGACCCCATGGACTATAGAGTCGGCGGAATTCTCCAGGCCAGAAACACTGGAGTGGGTAGGCTTTTTCTTCTCCAGGGGATCTTCACAACCCAGGGATTGAACCCAGGTCTCCCGCATTGCAGGCAGATTCTTTATCAGCTGAGCCACAAGGGAAGCCCCAAAGGGGTGGTTATTGAGAAGCTAATATCTGAGCAAAGATTTGAAGGTGGTGAGGGGAAAGCCACACATGTGTCTGAAGTCTGGACTTTGGTTGAAGCCTTCCTCAGGGCAAGGGGTGGAGAGCAGGAAGTGAGGGGGCATTATAAGAGAAGAAAATGGGGATCCCCACAGATGACCCTGAATCCTCACAGGATCTATAGCTCCACGAGGTGTGTCTCCCCTAAGGTGGGCCTGGGGTGATCCACACCCTCTCAGCATCCATCTGGAGCCCAGGCAGAGTCTCCCTGAAGCCACTGTGATCCTAATGGGAGCACAGTTTCCCTGTAAATGGTGTCCTCTCCCTCTCTAGGACTTTCTTCCTCCATGAGCAGCTTTCCACACCTGCCACAGGACATTCTTTTGGCCATGCTCAGTACATTCACTTCCAGCTTTGCACAAACGAGGTGCTTCCAGCCTAGGAGGTGATCTGAGCCCCACTCCTGCGTCCACAAAAGTTCAGGGCCATGACTGCAGGAAATGTTCTTCTGACTTGTTTCTGCATCTGAGCCCAGGGTATGTGACAGTGGACATGTGGAGACATGTGGATATGTGTTCTCTTGTTGAACACACTTTCACATCCGTAAATGCACACCCAGTCATATATACACACTTCCACACCAAATACACAACCAGACTTGAAATATACTCACAGGCTTGGCCACATGCACTTGTGCCCACGAACATCCTGCACAAACCTTCAGGTACACTAATGTGGGCATGCACACTTTTACACACACTCGAAGACACACACACACACACACACGCATAGTCTGGTGGGCCCACATCCATACCAACATGCACACCACAGACATATTTCCAGAAATGCACTCATGCTCCCTGAACCCAGACCCACTCTTCTGCAAGAGAATTTCTACTAGGAGCAAACACCTGGTGTCTGCAGTGAGTGACAGACAGACAGAAGGGACAAAGTTCATTCATGTATTCAGGTGGCCCTGCCAACACAGCTCCACAGGAGCAAACAGCAAGCCTGTCCCCTTACCACCAGACCTGCGGGAGGACAAGGCCAAGGCGGGGTCAGGTTTGGGCAGGAGTATGTCAGAGCTCCCAGGAGCCGACTCAAGGCCGGGAGCAGACAGCCTGTGCATTCCCGACATGCAGGTCACCATGATGTTAAGTGCCAGCCTACATGCTGGCACCCAAGGTCGACTGGAACTGACCTAGGGAAAACCCAGTTATCATGGGGTAGAAGGTGTTAAGCAGATGTTTCCTTTTATTCCAACCCTTTGGTTAGGTTTATGCAGCCCTGGAGATTGTGTGTCAGGGAGCCTGCACCATTGTTGTATACAGTAATTCATTATTATGTATTTTTAGTGGATTCTTTAGAATTGTCTATATACAAGATTATATCATTTATAATAGAGATAGTTTTACTTTTCCCTTTCCAATCTGGATGCCTTGCATTTAATTTTCTTGCCTAATTGCTCTGGCTACAACTTCCAGCACAATACTGAATAGAAGCAGTGAGAGTAGATATCCTTGTCTTGATCTTAGGGGGAAAGTATTTAATTTCTTACCATTAAGCATGATAGTAACTATGAAGTTTTGGAGATGCCCTTTATCAAGTTCAGGAAGTTCCTTTCTATTTCTGGTTTGTTGTGTGCTTTTATCATAAGAGAGTGTTAAATTTTATCAAAGGCATTTTCTGCAAATATTGAAAAGATCATACAATTTTTGTCATGAAATGTATTAATATGGAGAATGACATTGATCTCTAGATGCTAAACTAAGCTGCATTCCTGGGATAAATCCCACTTGGTCATAGTATACAATCTTTTTATATGGATTCATTTTGTTAGTATTTCATTGAGGATTTTCCCCACAGGAATATATGTCCAGCAAGGCTGGGGCCATATCATTGCAGTATTCCCAGTCCCTCAAGCAGGGCCAGGTGGAGTGAGTACCTACTGAGCCCCAAGAAATAAATGGAAAAATGAGTCTATAAAGCATAGGATCTCAAGAGCATGAAGGGTCTTGTTAGAAATAGTGACTATTATATTATTACAAATGTCTGAATATGCATTATCCTTGCAAATCTCAGAGGCAGAGGAGAATATGAAAAATCAAAACCTAGAATGAAGCCCTTCCCATTGGGTAGCTTGGTCCATCAGTCAAGACTACCTTACCTGGGGGCCCAGACTTGGGGGGGCAGAAGCTTCCGGAGACTTATTCCAGAATCCTCCCTCCAAGGGCAGTCCCTTCTCAAGCAAGGGAAACATGGAAAGGTCCCAGGGTGGTGGCATATGTCCTGGGGCCCCTAAGAACCTACACAAGGCAGATGAATGGGTGTGTAGTGGACAGTGGGGTCTTATCCACTGTGATCCAGGTGGGGATTTCTGGATGCTGTGGCAGCCAAGCCTGTCACCACTCACAGATCTGGCTTTAATACAGCTTCTGAGTAGGTGTTTAAACTCTTCCTGAACACGGGGCTGGCATGTGGGTTAAATGAGATAATGCATGAAGAGCTCTTAGGTGTGGCATAGAATTGTTATTTCTATGGTCATTTTTTAAACTTTTAAATTTATTCTAGAAGGAAGTCCACTGACAGCCAGACTATCTTGTAGCTTTATTCTATTCATAACTTCAAAAATCCTCCAGTAGGTGCCACTTGGACCAATCTAAGACCAAAGAAAATGATGTATCCTCCACCTCACCACCTAGGAGCTATCATCAGGGCTCCACTCTCATCTCTTACTTGGACACAGATGAAGCCTTCTTCAAAACAAGCAGGAGAGAAAATTTTTTCCTGTCTCACTGAGTAGGAGCTTTAGGGGAAAGAAAGGGTGCCCTTCTTTTTGCCCCCTCCTCCCACCATGTATTGGCTGACTTTTGACACACACCATAAGAACAGCCCCGTCACGACACCAAGGCTCAGGAGGGCACCACCAGAAGAAAGCTGGGCATCTCCAGAAAGTTGGGGCAGTGGGGTCAAAGAGTGGACCCCAAGTTCTTCCCTCTCGTGTGCTGGGAATTCTTCTCTGGATTCTGGCATCAGGCCTGAACTCCTTATCTCCCCCATACCAGTCTTATCAAAGCAATTTGGTGAATCTACCAGGAATGTATTTGCTGCCCTTTCAACAACCAGAGCACTTGCAGAGCTGGCCTTGGGCCCTGCTCTTCCAGAAAGCAGAACAGCGTAACTAGCCAGACCAGAGCTGCAGCCTGAAATGCCCCCAAGACAGGACCAGTAGTGCCCCTCTACCCAGGCGAGAGCTAAGGACCTTCTACGGGACCACATCCCAGGTCACCTCACAGATTCCACTAATAGTGTGAACTCCGGGGTGGTCTCAGTCAACTCTGGCTTGAATGAAAGTATAGTAGAGGTAGGACAGAAGTCTCAGGCACAGAGGGTTGGAGAAGAACAGGCCTAGAAAAGCCATGGGTCTGGTAATGAAGAGGCTACAGGTGACTATTTAGAGCAAACCTTCATAGCTAGAGAAGGTGCCAAGGTTGTCAACGGTGAAAAAGTGAAAATAAGTTCAAGGTCCAGCCATAGGATAGAGATAAGTAAATTATGATTCAGCCACGTACAGGTAAAAACTGACAGCTGGGGCTGGGAGGGAAGGGAGAGGGAAGGGGTGAAGAGGCAGAACACAGGATTTTTAGGGCAATGATACTACTCTGTATGATGTTATCACGGTGAATACAATCATCTTGTCAAAACCCATAGGGTGTACAACACTAAGAGTGAACCCTAATGTAAAATCGGGACTTAGGGTGATCATGATGTATCAATGTATGTTCAGTAGATAAAACAAACATACCACTGTGGTGAGGGGTATGGATAATGAGGAAGCTGTATGTGGGGGTGGGGGCAGGGAGCATATGAGACATCCCTGCATCTTCCTCTCAATATTGCTGTGAGCCAAACATTGCTCTAAAATAATCAAGTCTTATAAAAAAGTCCAAAACTCTGATAGCTCGCGGGTTTCATTTGACTTTTAAGGAGAGTGGGATTATTTGCCAACATTAAAAAGACAGAAAATTTCTATGGAAAAAAAAAAATCCCGATGTCTAGCTTCTCTTGAACTCCAGAAATTCTCGCAATTCTAGGCCCTCATTTCCACCTGGGAAGGCTTTGCTGGAGTCAAGAGCAGTGCTCCCTTCAACTGAGGAAGTACCTTCAGATGGCCAAGGTTCCTATCTGGCCAAAGTTAATCATGCAATTTTATATAGTCTCCTTCAGCTTTGGGAGTAAATTGCTTGTTCAGGCTATTCCCTGTGCCTGAAACATCCCGTGTGCCCTGGTAAGTTGTTTTGATGCTGCAGGAATTTCTCAAATGTCACCTCTCCAGGGCAGACTTCACTGACTACCCCTGACTAAGTTAAGTCACTCTCTTCCATTCTCATTGCATCCTCGTAAAACTCTTCACTGCTATCATAGAAGAAGTATTTGTGACAACTCTCCCTTACAGAAGAATTCTACTTACTAAATATAGAAGGAATGAGGAAATATAAAACTACTATTAGAGCACCAGATCTCCATAGGCAAAATCCACCCCTAGATATTAACCTTAGTGGGCAAAAGTTAAAAGAAGAAACATGTTATTAACATAGTTCCAAAATTCTCTTCCAAAATCAAATTTTTATGAATGACAAAGGGGAAATAGCAATACTGGAGTGGAGGAAACTGGCAAATTTTTAACGTATCTAAGAGAAAAAGAGATTGACATCCTTAGTAATAAGACATATTGCGATCATGCACCTCCTGATACCATGCACAGAGAAGGACATGCCACCCCTGTGGCATCCTTTATGATTACATAAATTCAATCTAATTGTGAGAAAGCATCAGATAAACCCAAATTAAGAGACCTTCAAAAAGTAACCAGTAGTCTTAAAAAGTCTCAAGATTAGGAAGGACTAAAAACTGTCACAGGTTGGAGGTGATTAAGGAAAAATGACAACTAAATATAACATGATACACTGGGTTAAATCTGGAACAGAAAAAAAAAAAACAGAATAAGAAAGTCTGTACTAGACAGTTCAGTCCAGTTCAGTCGCTCAGTCATGTCCAACTCTTTGCGATCCCATGGACTGAAGCACACCAGGCTTCCCTGTCCATCACCAGCTCCCAGAGCTTACTCAAACTCATGTCCATCGAGTCAGTATGCCATCCAACCATCTCATCCTCTGTTGTCCCCTTCTCCTCCTGCCTTCAATCTTGCCCAGCATCAGGGTCTTTTCAAATGAGTCAGTCCTTTGCATCAGGTGGTCAAAGGATTGGAGCTTCAGCTTCAGCATCAGTCCTTCCAATGAATATTCAGGACTGATTTCCTTTCAGATGGACTGGTTGGATCTCCTTGCTGTCCAAGGGACTCTCAGGAGTCTTCTTCAACACCACAGTTCAAAAGCATCAATCCTTCAGTGCTCAGCTTTCTTTACAGTCCAACTCTCACATCCACACATGACTACTGGAAAAACCATAGCTTTTACTAGACAGACCTTTGTTGGCAAAGTAATAGCTCTGCTTTTTAATAGGTATTGAACCAATATTAACCTCTTGGTCTTCAAAACTGTAATAATAGTTGTGGGAGATGTCAATATCAGGGGAAGCTGAGCTGAGTGATGGATATTTGAGAACTCTGCTTCATTTTGCAAGTCTTCTGTAATTCTAAAATGGTCACAAAATAGAAAAGCAAAAATATATTTGTGTATTTATTTGCTTGAGGCCTGTGTCCCCTGCTAGGCTACAAACTTCACGAGGACAGGGACTGCAAACACAGGCATTTTCGTCACTGCACAGTTGCATGTGTCTGACACGCACAGGGTATTCAATAAGCACATGCTGAATAAACAGACTTGTGGTTACTGACACAGAAAAAGTCCATGGCATATTATTGAGTGGAATACATAGGACACAAAGCAGCACATACAGTATGTCACAATGTGTATAAACAAGGAGACTAAGGATTTACAAACCAATGTTGATTGTGGCCATCTCTGGAAGATAAAGTTACAGGTAACTTTTCTTTTCTTCTTTTTACTTTGTTATATTTTTTAAGCATATGTAATTACTCTTATGTGCACCAGAATACACACACACACACACATACCCTGTATCTTCATTTCAGCGAAAGCCATGAGCAACATGCTTGCCAGACCTGGAGCCAGCCCTAGATGGCTGAGCAGGAGATGTGTGTGTCTGAGTCCCAGGTGGTGGTGACCCAGCAGCACAATGACTGCAGCCAGTGTGGAGAAGAGATTTCCACAAGGATGACTTCTCTGCCTCTCAGCTTCTCAGTGTCTCAGCTTCTCTGAGTAGCCAGCCAGCACACCCTGAGCAAAACCATTGATTTGCATGTTTTACTATCATCTTCAAAAACTTGGGTTGCTCTTGGCTCATTCATTTATTCATTCATTCACCAATGCAGTGTTTAACTTTGTTTTGTCTGTCCAGGGAAGAACTCTCCTCCTAGGATCTACTTTTCACCCTTCTTCAACCTAGGCCCCCTGTTGTTGTTCAGTCGCCCTAATGTAAACCACATGAAAGATGTCAGATCTTGCCTGGACATGATGAGAAGGAACCCACAGCTAGGCTCAGGGAGCCCCCGGGAGCAGGAGTGAGAATTCCATACTTAGGAAGGTTGGGTAAATGGCTCCTGGTAGAGCCAGGTGGCCCCTGGCCCAAGTAGAGCCAGGAGCTCAGGTAGGTGAATGGGCACAGGTGCCTGCAGGCTGAGAAGATATTGTGGAGGAGAAGCTCCTGGGGGATCCTCAGCACTTTGGTCAAGAGTGTGACATCTGGGCCCACTCAGCGGTGCACTGAGCAGCTGGCAGCTGGTGGGAGCTGTGGGGCTGCATGGAGGAACCAGATGGGAATCAGAGTCATGGTCCTGGAGCAGCAAGTGCAGCACACACAGGATTGAGCTGAGTGCCGGTGCCCAGCCTTCAGGGCAGACGGATACAGAAGCGGTTCACAGGTGGAGAAAAGTGAGAGGTGAGCAGTGTGAAGAGCAGATCCTAGGAAGAGGGCTCTTTCCTGGAAGTGAGGCTAGACAGAATGTCAAGACTGCATCACAGGAGGCAAGGGTTGCCTGTCACTCTGACTGCCTAGAGGGCACAGGGAAGGATGCAAGGCAGGGAATGACAGGGTCAGATTGCACTTTAGGAGGAGCTGGAGTCTCATTCTGCGGCCTGGCCATTCCTACTTCAAGGTCCACAGTGCTGGGCACCCTGGTATTTCTTTGGCAGCTCTGTCCCTAAGTTCCCAACAGTGACCTACCAGAGGGCTGGGAAAGACAGCCAGGGGCCCCAGCGGGCAAGTTACCCATGGGAGATTCCCTGCTAGACACTGACTGTGGGGGCCATCAAGCCCAGGGTCACATGGGCCCAGGATCCCCAGGCATGGGAGGAAGCGTGGCCCTCAGGCCTCACCCAGAATGGGGCCTCTTAGCAGCTCATTGACTCCCTGAGGCACTGGGCCTGGCCTGCATGCCTGCCCATCCCACCCTGCCTTCCTGCCTTGACTGTCCATTGGGCTGCTCTGGCATAGCTAGAAGGCCCCAGGGTCCTGTCCCGCATCAAGTTTGTCACCCACCTCTCACCCCAGGCTTAGGGAGGGGATGACTGGGCCTTGGCTCCTCACCAACTTGCAGGGGCTCGCTGATCCCATGCATGTCAGGCAGTCTGGGCTGGGCTGCCAAGCACCATCCTCCTCCATCATCTGCCAGGGATGCCCAGGGCCCCAGGCCCCATCTCTGCCACCGCCCCTCTGCATAGCCCCTGCTGGCAGAAACAAAGGAAATGCTCAGGGCAGGGGTGGGCTCCCACCCCTTCCCCCTGCACAGGCACCTCCCACCTCCCACCCAGTGCTCCTTTGCTCCCTGTGACATGGCCCAGCCAGTCTGCGACTCTTCCTCCGTGCTCCTGGGAGGGAGTTCTCACCACCTGCTGCTGACATGGGGACAGGTGAGTCATCACTGTCAGCAGCAGGCTGGCACGGTCTCCAGCTCCTGCTGGAGGAGGATGCCAGAACAGACCCAGAGTGGGTGAGAGGGATTCACCAGTCCAAGCAGCATTTCATTACCTCCTCTGCTGTTGTGCTGGCCACGGACGGTGGTGCGGTAGACCTGCCTCAGAGGAGTTCAAGCCGGCTGGAGGCAGCTGATAAAAAAAACTCACAACATGGGGAGCAAGCATTCATGAAGTTGGTGAACAGGAAGCAGGGATTCTACAGGAACCCAAGGCAGAGACTCGTGATCTGGGGGAAGCAGAAAAATCTCACAGAGGAAGAACAGCTCAGCTGAGGCCTGTAGGTTGAACTGGCCAGTAAGAGAAGGGTGTGAGAGCAGAAGGTGGGTGGCTGGGGTGAGGGGGGAGAGCTGCGTATGGGAGGGGGGCAGCAGCCATTCTACATGGCCAGAGAGCAGAGGGCCAAGGGGTACTAGATGGCCTGGAGAAAGGGAAATGCCGGCTGCCTAGAAGGAGGCTCTTTTTTCAGACGGCCGTTGGGTGGGTCAGAAGGGGGTTCCTGGGCCTAATCCTGAGGACCATGCCCTCCAGAGCACTCACCCCTGCTTCTGCCCTGCGAGCCCTAGACCATAACAACAAGGCTAGACCCACAGGAGTCCGCAATGTGTCCTCCTGGAACTCCCAGCCAAACCTGTATTCACTCTCACTGACCACATGAGGAACTTATTCTGCTAATAGACATGTGAGGCTCAGAACATCCAAGGAACTTGCCTGAAGTCAGGTGGTGGCATCAGGCAGGCGGTGGAAGGAACCCTGGGCAATGTTAATGGGCCTCACACTTTGTGTCACACAGGCACACAACAGAGCCCCTGGTCTCATCAGCTTGAGAAGCATGGACTTCAACAACAGGCTCTTGCAGGACTTTTCAGAGCCTTTAACATGCTAATGGGCATAAAGGATGTAGAGCATGGAGAGATTCTGGAATGCATTTGGCATGGAATCCTTTTGTCCCTGCCAGAGCCGCTGTCTCCAAGGGACCACCCTGGGGCCTGCTGGTCTGGACAGTACAGTCAGGGACTGGGCTCTGGAAGTCTTCCTGCCTTATGCTTTGTTTGCACTCATTTTCACTTTGGTGCTGTCCTTGTGTTTGCGAGACTTGGTACACGAACTTGGGCAGAGGAGAATGGTAAAGCCAGGCTCCCTGGGCCCAGCCTTCCACTCTGTGCCCATTGTCTATCTCTAGTTAGAGAAGGGACACTCCCAGACGGAAGAGCCATTCCAAGTCAGCAAGGACACTGGCATGTTTGGGAAAGGTTTCTGGGAGATGGAGACATTTTATGATGAGGGATGAGTGACAAAAGAGGAAGTGCCAAGGAAGAAGCTGCGGCGATGAGAAGCGGGGGGAGAGGCTAGGAGAGAGAGTGGGTGCCCGTGCTAGGGTTTTGAAGGCTGTCGTGAGGAACTTGGACTTGGATCTGGGGGTATCAGAACCACAGAAGGGGCTTGAGCCAGGGATGACTCGATGGATCCACTCACAGTTCTGGCCTGGAATCGTTCCCAGCAGAAGGATGTCCAGCTTTTCTTCCTCTCATGGGCTCCTGGGATCTGCACCCCCATCGTCCCCACCATGTGACCTCAGTCACTGTCTTTGACCCACTGTCTTTGACTGCTGGAGTATGTCAGCTGCGACCCAGTCATGTCACCTCTGACCTTGGCCCCCCTCCTGCAGCCTCTCTGGCCTGGTGTCTTGGTCTCCATAGGCCCCCACAGGCCAGAGGTGGCCTCACATCACCCTGGCAGAGAACTGTGCGCTCGGCTTTCCCAAGGTTCCTGCCCTAGAGAGCAGAGGGACAAGGGGTACTAGGTGGCCTGGAAAGAGGGTGGCCAGGACGGCTTGGACCCCAGGAAATGCCTGCTGCCTGGAAGGGGGCTCTTTGTCCAGGGGGACATGGGGATGGGGGAAGTTTCCCCAGTGGCTCAGCAGGTAAAGAATCCACCTGCAATGCAGGAGATGAGGGTTTGATCCCGGGGTTAGCAAGATCCCCTGGAGGAGGGCATGGCAACCCACACCAGTATTCTTGCCTGGAGAATCCCCTGGACAGAGGAGCCTGGTGGGCTACAGTCCATGGGGTCACAAAGAGTCAGACACGACTGAAGCAACTGAGCACAGCACCCAACAGCTCTGGGACACCACGGTACCTGGGCATGAAGAAAAGGCTGGGGATGGCCCCTGCTCCAGAGAACACAGGAAGGCGTGCTCTGCATGGGCCAGGTTGCTCTTCATCCCAGCTTTGCTGGAGCCTATCTCTGCCTCTCTGGAAGAGGGGCACATCAACCAGACCAAAGACTGGCCCTCATGGACTGGCACCCTGACCAGGATGCTGGGCACTTGCTTCACTCATAATAGATAAATGCCAAAAGCCACTTGCAGAGATGGGAGGAGACAGAAGATAGGGGCCTGAGAGACTCAGACTTCACTGACCTGCTGCCCCCACCCCATCCCTAGGAAGGTTACGTGTCCATGTGGCTGAGCTAAGGCTGCTATCCCCTCTGCTCTCTGTGCCAGAACAGGTATGGGGCTGGCTCCCTCCAGGGCTCTGCCTGACATCCTTTCTCTGATGGTTTAGGCCTTGGATGTGATTCTCCCTCTGTTACAGAAGGGTGGCTTTTCTGATCTCTGCTAGGTTCTAGGAGTGGGGTCATGGTGTCAGCTTCTGTTACACAAGTACATGCACACATACACACGTAATACCTGTCACCCTGGAGCACTTTCTTTGGAATTCTCCTTTCCTTGGCTTCCATGGAAGGTCAGAAGCCTTAGCCCTCTTGAACCCACTGATTCATTCCCTGCTGGCATGTTAAGTATTTTTACAATTGTTCTAAAATCCCATTATCTCTTCCCTCTAGACAGCCTCTGTGACTGGTTCTGCCTTAATACGTGACTGGCTACTGTCCACCCACCGGTCCCCTGCTGCCCTCACTCCCAGGAGCCCTGGGGCAGCGGAGAGACCTTTGAGCCTTCAGCATACTTCCCCTGCCTGCGGCCTGAGCTATGGGAAAAACACAGCGATGACAAAAATAGAAAAGAGTAGTCTGGACCACATGGGATAATTGTAAACAGGGAATGACATTTCAAAGAAATACAAAAGTAAAATTATAGAGTTGAGACAAGCTCAGAGATAATTTTGCTCATTCTTTCTAGCCAGCACTTACCACATTAGTAATTTTATACTTATCTGTGTTATTATTTGCTTAATTCATTCAACAAATATTTACTGAGCACCCACTCTATGCCAGGTACTAGTCTGGATCCCTGACAAGCAAAGAAGCTGCCCATTGGGTGCTTGCATTCCATCAGAGGAGGGGGAGAGGCTGAGACCAAGAGTAGTATTCACAATAAGTAAGCGAACGACAGAAGACATTAGGAGGTGATCTGTGCTAAGGCAAGCGGAAGCTGAAGAGCAGGGAGAGCAGTGCTCGGGTGGTGGCAAGTGGTAGCCTTGGGTAGAGTCAGCAGAGGGGACCTCAGGGAGGAGCTTGGCAGTGGAAAGTGCCGCTAGAACAAAGGCCTGAGCAGGGCTGGGGCCGTGGGGGAGGTACAAAGGAAGACACCCTATGGGGCCCGATCACGGACTCACTGTAAGGACTTTGGCTTTTATGAGAATGAAGTAGGGAGCTCTGCAAAGGAGAGGGGTGGCTCAATGGGCCCTCACACTGTGAGAGCCCCAGGAAACCAGGATCAATCTGGGACCCCAGGCCTAGCATTCAATAAATACTAAACACCAGTGAAATATCCTATTTTATAGAAAAAGCACCTTATGCCAGGTATATGCAAATAGGGAATTCCCTAGTGGCCCTGTGGTTGGGGCTCAGAGCTCTCATTGTCGGGGGCTCAGAGCTCTCATTGTCGAGGGCTCAGGTTTGATTTCTGGTCAGGGAAGTAAGATCCCACAAGCAGGGTGGGATGGCCAAATAAATAATAAATACAAATATAAGAACACGTGGTGTTGGTATATATACATATCTATACACACAGATATGTGTGTGTGACATACATCTCCAAGCTTAGAGATGTGTCTAAAAGGTGCTTAGTATACTGATGACAGTATCTCCAGGGAGGGGAGTATGGTTGTGATGGAGTAAAAAGGAAATTTTCTTTTTTTTTTTTTTAATATTTTATTTATTTGGCTGTGCTGGGTCTTAGTTGTGACACACGGGATCTTTAGTTGTAGTATGCAAACCCTCAGTTGCTGCATGTGGGGTCTAGTTCCCTGACCAGGGATTGAACCTGGGCCGCCTGCATTGGGACCTCAGAGTCTTAGCCACTGGAGCACCAGGGAAGGCCTGGGAATTTTCTATTTGCGTTCTTTGGCACTCTGGATTGGTTTTTTTAACAGTAAGGATGGATTTATATATTACTTACATAACTTAAAAATAAATAAGCTTGAGTTACCAAAAAAAAACAAAAACACACTAAATACCAGTGGAATGAATGAATGAATGAATCCAAGCCAGAGATCATGCCTCCACCTTTCCAGAGAGATAGGAATGTGAACAAAAATGCTTCCAATCTGGTCATTGTATCTGAGCCAGACATTCTGCTCCATATTATTCGAGGAGTTTTTCAAATTCTTCAGGCCCAGACCTCTCTCCAAAAGTCCCAATTCCTAGATTAGGTGGCGCCCAGCACGTGCATGTGAAAAACTTCAATCTAGACCTTCCCAGATGCCTCCAACTCCTCAGCACCTGACAGTACATCCAACCCCAGGTCACACATCAAATGAAGGGATAAATGTTCATTGACTGAACTCATGGATATGCAAGTGCTTGAAGATAGCCAATGAACTGCCCTTTTCAGTGTGCTTCTCTGGAGCTCTGAGTGGCGGGGCCTCTTCTCAGAGAGGGTTGCTGAAGAATGGGGCTGGACTAGACACCGCAGTGCCCTCAAGAGCAAGGGAGCCCAGCTGGAGTGGAGGCTTGGAGGGAGGTGGCCGTTCACTTCCCCTTCCTTGCAGGAGGGGCCACCCACATTCCAGAGACAGGGACCACATTCTTCCGGCAGGAAATGCCAGGTCTGGGAGGACTGTCCTGTCCACTCCTTTCCCTTCTTGCTTCCTCCCTCTTGGCCAGCTGCCAGCCCTGGGATCCTGGGGCCCCAGATCAGAGCATCTGGGTCTCAGATTCCTGGCCTCTAGCTTGCAGGTATCACCTTCCAGAAATTTTTGCATGTGAACAGTAGGTAGCCCCTTATTATTTTGACATACTTGGAATAAGCATGGCCATTTATTTTCTCTTTCCAGAATTCAAAAAAGGTTAGAAATTCCACAAGGCATTTGACTCAACTCTATTTTCTCCTTCCTCTTGCTTTTCCTAGGGCTGTTTATAGAGTAGCCCAGGAGCCTGAGTGTTCCAGCCCTGAGGGCTGTGGCCATACCTGGTGGCCAGAAAGAGTCCCATGACCCAAGTGGGGCCAGAGACCTGCCTGGTGCACCCCACCAAGGGGCAGCTCTGACTGCAGGAGAGCAGATGGTGATGAGCTAAGGGCCCAGCACAAAAGTCAGGCAGCCTGGGCTCGAATCCTGCCACTTCTCAGCTTTGCAGCAAATGAGTTACATCTCTGAGCCTCATGTCTAAGATGCGTGTGTCAATAGTTTCTTTCTCTGAAAGAGGCTGTGAGGATTAAATGAGAGCACTTCACACGTAGTAGCTGTAATTATCATATATTTTTAATATTGAGCACTTGTCAGTTCAGTTCAGTTCAGTCACTCAGTCATGTCCGACTCTTTGTGACCCCATGGACCACAACACGTCAGGCTTCCCTGTCCATCACCAGCTCCCAGAGCTTACTCAAACTCATGTCCATCGAGTCATTATGCTATCCAACCATCTCATCCTCTGTTGTCCCCTTCTCCTCCTGCCTTCAATCTTGCCCAGCAACAGGGTCTTTTCAAATGAGTCAGTTCTTCACACCAGATGGCTAAAGTGTTGGAGTTTCAGGTTCAGCATCAATCCTTCCAAGGAATATTCCGGACTGATTTCCTTTAGGATGGACTGGCTGGATCTCCTTGCAGTCCAAGGGACTCTCAAGAGTCTTCTCCAACACTACAGTTCAAAAGCATCAGTTCTTCAGCACTCAGCTGTCTTTACAGTCCAACTCTCACATCCATACATGACTGATGGAAAATCCATAGCCGTGACTAGACGGACCTTTGTTGGCAAAATAATATGCTGTCTAGGTTGGTCATAACTTTTCTTCCAAGGAGCAAGCGTCTTTTAATTTCATGGCTGCAGTCACCATCCGCAGTGATTTTGGAGCCCCCCCAAAATAAAGTCTGTCACTGTTTCCATTGTTTCCCCATCTATTTGCCATGAAGTGATGGGACCGGATTCCGTGATCTTAGTTTTCTGAATGTTGAGTTTTAAGCCAGCTTTTTCGCTCTCCTCTTTCACTTTCATTAAGAGGCTCTTTAGTTCTTCTTCGATTTCTACCATAAATGTAGTGTCATCTGCATATCTGAGATAATTGATATTTTTCCCGGCAATCTTGTTTCCAGCTTGTGCTTCATTCAGCCCGGGATTTCTCATGATGTATTCTGCATGCAAGTTAAATAAGTAGGGTGACAATATACAGCCTTGACGTACTCATTTCCTGATTTGGAACCAGTATGTTGTTCTGTGTCCAGTTCTAGCTGTTGCTTCTTGATCTGCATACAGATTTCTCAGGAGGCAGGTCAGGTGGTCTGATATTCCCATCTCTTGAAGAATTTTCCACAGTTTGTTGTGATCCACACAGTCAAAGTCTTTGGCATAGTCAATAAAGCAGAAGTAGATGTTTTTCTGAAACTCGCTTGCTTTTTCGACGATCCAATGCATGTTGGCAACTTGATCTCTGGTTCCTCTGCCTTTTCTAAATCTAGCCTGAACATCTGGAAGTTCACGGTTCATGTACTGTTGAAGCCTGGCTAGGAGAACTTAGAGCATTACTTTGCTAGTGTGTGAGATGAGGGCAATTGTGCAGTAGTTTGAGCATTCTTTGGCATTGCCTTTCTTTGGGATTGGGATGAAAACTGACCTTTTCCAGTCCTGTGGCCACTGCTGAGTTTTCCAAATTTGCTAGCATATTGAGTGCAGCACTTTCACAGCATCATCTTTTAGGATTTGAAATAGCTCAACTGGAATTTCATCACTTCCATCAGCTTTGTTCATAGTGATTCTTCCTAAGGCCCACTTGACTTCACATTCCAGGATGTCTGGCTCTAGGTGAGTGATCACACCATCATGGTTATCTGGGTCATGAAGATCTTTTTTGTATAGTTCTTCTGTATATTCTTGCCATCTCTTCTTAATATCTTCTGTTTCTGTTAGGTCCACACCATTTCTGTCCTTTCTTTTGTCCATCTTTGTATGAAATATTCCCTTGGTATCTCTAATTTTCTTGAAGAGATCTCTAGTCTTTCCCATCCTATTGTTTTCCTCTATTTCTTTGCACTGATCACTGAGGAAGGCATTCTTATCTCTCCTTGCTATTCTTTGGAACTCTGCATTCAATTGGATATATCTTTCTTTTTCTCCTTTGCCTTTCGCTTCTCTTCTTTTCTCAACTATTTGTAAGACCTCTTCAGACAGCCATTTTGCCTTTTTGCATTTCTTTTTCTTGGGGATGGTTTTGATCACTGCCTCCTTTACAATGTCATGAGACATTGTACAGGAGCACTTATTATATACCCACTAATGTACAAAGTTCCAGAACCCTGAACTAAAAGTTCAGGGCCCACAGAGACCTCCTCATTGAGGAGACAGTCAGGGAAACAGCAGCTCTGGGTTCCCTGTCATAAAATGGTTTTCAAGATAGAAGTGGGCTTAACCCTTTGCAATAGACCAAAACAGTTTCATAGAGGAAAGAGACCCTTGAAATGGCTTTGAAGGTTGAATAGTAGCTCTTAAGACAGGAAGAAAGGACATTACAGGAAGAGGAGTCAACACAACCCAAGACTCAGAGACGCAGCTGGTAGGCTGGGTTTGGAGATCCATGTATAGGAATCTAAAGTGGAAAAGGATGAGGGTGGCAGAGAAGGTCATGAGATGGGCAGAGAAACTCACAGGATGGGCAAAGACCATCCTAGAAGGCCTTGGAGGCCTTGCCAAGGAGCAGTCCAGACTTCTCCCTGAGGGTACTACCTTGTAGCAAAGGTTTCCTTCTAGGAAGTTCTCTCTGCTGTAGTGAGAGCTAGTCAGGGCTGATACTGAAAGAGACAAAGCTGGGTCAGAGTTGGAGGATAGAGGCAAGAGGGCAGGGAGTGGCCCCCAAGCTCCAGTCATTCCCTGGCTCCTTCTTGATATTTGACATACCTGGGTACAACCCCACCTATTATTAATGCAATGTTTCCCTTTATGTTAGTTCAGTTTTATGTCACTTCTGTTACATCATTATACTACTGCTTGAAATGAAACATGTTTGTCCACTTGCCACTGAAAATAGTCTTTGCCCTCTGGGGCACCTGCTTTGGGAACCATGAATCTGGCTAGAGCCCAACAGCAAAGAAGGGAAAGGGTCGTTTGAGTGTATGGTGTGTATGGTGTCAGCCAAGCTGCAGGAGATTGGTCCCAAACCCCTGTTTCAAACCCTACGGCCTTTATGACTTTACTTAGGGGCCAGAGGTGGGGTTGAAGCTCTGAAAGCAAAGACAAAACAGACTTCCCAAGTCCCGACTTCCCAAGTCCCTGGTGGTCTGGGCTCTAGTCCTTCCTTATCAGAGCATGTGGGCTCCAGCTCTGCTTGAACACAGACAGGCAGATGCACTTCTCTAAGAGAGAGAGAGCGTTAGGCAGATCTAACGATGACTCAGTGGTGGAATTCTTTGTCGGTAATTGCATGGTGCTGTGTTAGTGAAAAATATGCAGGAGGAGGGAGAGAGGGAGAGGAGGAAAGAAGGCAAGAAGGAAGGAAATGCATCATCTGATTTATCTCTTCAGGAATCTTGTAAGGCAGGAATTTTTATGCCCATTTTACAGATGAGGAACCAGTCTCAGAGATAATAAGCTAACTGCCAAGGTCACTTCTAATGAGAACTATAACTAAGCCAATAGTTCAGATCTGTCTGACTTTAAAGCCACTCCTTTCTTTTAAAAGAATGAGATCCATAATCACACCATGGTAGCCATGGTTATTTTTTTAATCCCTTTCTAGTCTCTTCTTTTTGGTGTGTCAAAAATATACATCTCTTCCTTTTATTCACCTAGCATTGTATCATGAACATTTGCAATGTTGTTAAATAGTATTTACAATAATGATTTTTACATGATATGCACACCCTGTGGACATATCATGATTCTGAGCTATCCCTAAACATAGAGGTTGTTTCAAAGTCTCAGGAATATCAATTCTCCCCACTCTCTACCCTTCCAAAGTCAGACTCCCCTGGAATGAGTCAGGACTACCCCCTGCCCTACGTCTGGAAGGTTATGTAGGTCACTGGGGTCCAGTCATGCCTGCAGTGGTGCAACAAGGCATGCTAGAGCCTCTCAGAAGGTGAGAGCGACTCAGAAAGTCAAGCCTTCTGCCTCCCCTCACACTCTGCCAAGCCCTGCCACTGCCCCACCCCATCAGGTCACAAAAGGAGGTGCTGTGAACTGGGCAGGCCAAAGGCTGTTCCAGGTGGCTTCTTAATGCTGGTGAAGACAACTCAGACATCTCAGGGGCCAAAAGGCACCTGGATGACCCCAGAATAGGAATAGAAGCCAGACCTCTGCAAAAAGCCTGGGTCATTACTTTGTCCTCATTTTCCTGAGAGGCTCTGTCCAGAGAGTTCTCTGTTCTCTGCCCCCTCGGAACATGCCACATCCCAAGCTGGCTCTCTAACAACTCCAAGATGGACTCTCAAAGCAGAAACACTTCTGGAAGGCAAGCAGATGTGCACACTGCCTAAGGTGAAGGGCCTAAGATCACATTTTCAGGATGCTTCCCTGCTTTATCTGTTTGCAAAGCAGATATTTAGGGAGGTTGGGCTCAGAACTGCTTCTAAGTTGCCAGCCCCATGGGAAATGGTTCGCATTCTTAGCATAGCTGGAGGACTGTGAGGCAAGGGAGCTGATTGCATGTGACTGCCAGGAGGCTGCTCCGACCAGACCCGAGGAAGATGAGCCACCAGCTCGGCATCCTCTCTGCCTGGACCGGTTCCGGTGTGGGCACGCTGGACATTCTTCCCAAGAAGGCAGGGTAGTGGGAAGTCTCTAGGGGGGGCTACGTGGGGAGAGAGTCATCGCATCACTGAAGCAGACCCAGGACTGAGAGGGCTTTCAGAGGTCAAGTTCTTCATGCCCCTGCCTAGCACACACACCACTACAGCAGCACTGACCTTGGAAGATGCTCACCAAGCATTAAAGAGACTGGCTTTCTTGAGCCAATGGAATTTCAGTGTCTTCTGGGTGTGTTGCTCTTTGCATTTTTTCTTTTAACAAGGAACGTGTATCATTTAAAAACAAAATCAAGGTTACTTTAAAATAAACAACTAGATAAAAAGGCTTCTGAGCTAAGGCATTTCATCTCTCATCTTGATTATAAACACCAGCATATAGCAAGCTTTCTTATCAGAAAATCATGATGTCATCCCTTTGTTCCCTTTCCCAAGGTTGCTTGGACATGTGGATGAACTGCTGAAAGAAAGCGGGGCTGTGGCCTCCTTGGCTCGAACCTCTGACTGGCGCCTGGTCCTCACCTGGCACGCTGGCTGGCGGCCACCAGCCACACCTCCAGAATTCTCTGAAATGAGGAACAGCATTCTTGAGACCACTGAGTGGAGAGAGCCTCAAACGGCAAGCTGGAGTTTATTCAGGCCCTTCTCCGTGCCAGGAAACACAGGGAGAGAAACCCGCTCTGGCACCACCTCTGTGGTCCAAGCCAGGCCCCTGCCCAGCCTGTGAGTGTAGACATGTCTGCGGGGAACCTTCCAGTGGTGCTGTCCTGGGAGCTGGGCCCCCAACAGCTGCAGCTTCAGGGCTTCAGGAAGCCTCCAGGGGAGAGGCACTGAGGGCAGAAGGAAAGCCCAGCAGCTCGCAGCCTGCTTGACGACCACATGACTGCTTAGTGTGAAGCTGGTAGAGAAATATTGCTGGGAAACAGGTGTGTGGGTCGGATTTAAGCCCCGGGCCCCTCCCTGGAGTGGCCACTGTCCAGGAGGATGAAATGAGTGGCATGCCTCAGAAGTGCCAGAGCCCAACAGGTGTGTGTGCCTGAGGGTTGAAGGGCTGACAGCCTGCGCTGCCTGAACTTCCTGTGCAGCCCAGGTGCTCAGCCCCAGCTACACACCATACATCACCAGGGTATCTTTCTAAATTCCCAACACCCGGGCCACACCCCAGGCCAATTCAGTCAAGCTCCTTAGAGGTGAGACCCAGATACTAGCAATTTTTCAAGCTTCCAAGTAATTATAATATTAGCCATGGTTGACAACCAGTGCTTTATAGAGATATCTGATGCATCCCAGGCTCGTCAAACAAAATAAGTAGGGTTCTTCCTGAGTGATTCATGGAGCCACCGTCTCCTGAGAGGCCCTCCTCGTTAAGAGTGAGAGGACAGTCACTCTTCAAAAACCACCTCAACCCTCACCTCCTGTGGGAGGTGCTCCCCGGCTGCCTCCGCTGTCCCTCAGGACCTGTGTCACCTACCACACGTAGCCATTGGTCGACTGATATTTGCTGTGCCCACAAATGAGGCAATCTGTTACCATGGGAGCAGGCCATCGGTTGCATATTATGCTTCCTTGTAACCCACTGACCTTCCACCTACCACCGTTCATCACCCATATTACATGCTCAGCAAGTGTTTTCAGGCTGACTTATATTCTATTGCATTTTAACACTTCAGGCAATCTTGGTGACAAAATTTGACACAAATTAGTGGTTTTAATGTTGATCAATGATTATGGCCAAGGAGGAAACGGGAAGAATGGCTAAGAACTGCCTGTTAGACTGTCTTCCAGGAATGAATGTGTAACCCATACAACCCAACTCTCATGTGGTCCAGGTTCCACACTGAGAAGACGTGGCAGTTCCGTGGGCTAGTAGATAGGGGAGAGAGGTTTTCTAATTGAGAGCACTGTGAATATTTACTGCAGTCTCTTAAGGAAATTTGAACCTGGCAAATGGAAGCCACACTTTTCTATCTCCTTTTTACCTCTCTCCCTGGAATTCACATCTGAGGAGCTGATAAATCAGCTAGGCCTTAAAGAGTAGAGACAGAGGGAGAGGGTGTTTCAGGCAGAGAGACTAACTGGGTTTTCAGACTGGCCAGTGGTCCTGTGAATGTGGAATGAAGGATGTGGTTAAAAAGTGACTGGAAAGGAGGAGCATGGCCATTGTATGCAGGGCCTTGAATTGCAGGTCAGGCAGATGAACTCCAGGTTTTAACATCCAAAGCTTAAGGCCAAGATGTAGTATAATAGGGTCACTCTGGCACCATGCGGAGGGTGGGACGCCAGTCAGGACATGACAGCAGGCCCAGGAGAGATGGCTGGGCCAGAGAGAGGCTGGCCATGAGGGCTGCCTGGTCAGGTCCACCTGTGGCTGCTGGGGAAGACTGTTCTGAGCCCCACATCCTATGTGATGTGTTCTCAGACCTGGGGCCAGAGATGGAGGTGCTCCCACATTCCTTACCCAACAGACCTGTCCAGAGGTCCTGGCCTACCTGGTCAGTCACCCCAGACCCAGGCCAGTCACTCCACACTGCTTCTGCAGCCTCTGAGCTGAGATCAGAAACCCCCGCCCAGGTGTTGCCAGACCTAACTGTCTTCACCCACAGGCCAACGTTTGCTTTATGTCCATTCCGAAAGACACTTACAGTCACCACCAAATAGAAAACAAGAAAATCTTTAGACTTAGAAATGAAATGCATTTCAGTGAATTTTTTTAAACTGAGGAATAGCTCTTGAATTCTAAAGTTTTACATCAATTTTTACCAGAAGATTTCAGGAGTCTGGGCTGCAAATGTTTTCCAGGGAGTTGATGCTGAGATAGAGTTAAGAATGCAAGACGACTTATAGGGGAAGCGTGGTAGAGGAGATAAAGCCTCTAAAAGAAGGGAGAGAAACACCATCAGAGCTTCCAGACTGCAGGGCAGACCCAACATTTTCTGCCAGCCCACCAGGGACCAGAAGAGCCCAGGGTTGCCCAGGGTTGGTGGCGGGAGCTTGAAAATGCCTAGACCCTTGTACCACCCCTTCGCTCAGTCGTTTGCCAAGGCCGCCCCAAGAAGACCTTAAACTTGTTCTGAAAACTGGGTGGACCCAGGAGAAGCCCACAGTTCTACAGCTTTGAGCTGACTATAGCCTTGCCACCAGACAGTCCTTTCTTGGAGACATCTCTGCATCTGCCATGGAGTCCCTCTTCTTCCCACCTGCTGGTCTGAGTGGACCATACCTGAGGCCTGGCTTCAGTCTCCACAAGCAGTCCCTTCAATCTCGCCATCACCTTCCTTCCCTCCTGGCTCCAAGAATCTGTTCTGTCTTCTCCCTCCCTCCACTAACACTGAAGGCTTTTCCTTCATTCACCTCCTCACAATATTCTGCCCCAGATTTGCCACATGTAAAATCAAAAGATGAACAACTACCTGGGAAATGCTCTTTGTAACTGGAATCACCAAGAATTCATCTTCCCAAGATATAAAAAACTCAACAAAAGTCATGACATAACCAAACAGAAAAATGAGCAAAAGATATGAATGCATGGCTCATAGGAAAATAAGTATAAATGGCTCTTAGGTGAAGAGATGCCCAACCTGACTCACAGTAAAAGAAATTCAAATTATGGCTATACAAAGACACCATTTTCACCTATCAGATTGGCAAAGATCAAAACATCTGATTCAGCACAGCACTGGTGTGGAAATAGGGCACTCACCCTGCTGGTGAGAATGGAAATTGGTCACACTGTTCGGAAGGTGATTTGGCAACACCCTTCTAAGTGACAAATTCCCATGATCTTTAAAAGGCAGTAGAACAGAATGATTAAGAGAATGAACTGGAGCCCCAGCACCTTGGTTTGAATCTTAGCTGTTCAGGTAGCCTACTTTTCTGTGCCTCAGTTTTCTTCATCTGTAAAATGGGATGATGATAGTACCTACTTTCTGAGATGCTCAAGAGAATTAAAATATATTAGTAATTGTAAAGCACCTGCTCTGGTGCCCCACTCTTAGTAAATGCCATGCAAATGTTAACTAACACTATTATTTATTGACACAGCAATTTCACTGCTAGGAAATTATCCTACAAATATGCTTGCACATGTGCTAAATGAATACACAGTGTATTCACTGCAGTACTGATTCAGCTGGGAATAAAACTGCAAACAACCCAAATGTCCTTTAAAAGACTGAATTGATTGGTGCATGTGTATAATGGAATACCATGCAGATCCAAAAATATAGCAAAGAAGTTCCTTTGTACTGATCCCATGTGTACAGGATACTACCATAAGCTTTTAAATGAGTTGTATAGGCGCAAGTCCAAATACCCTTATCCACAATTTTGAAATTCAAAACTCTCTAAAAAAAAATAAACTTTTGTTTGTTGGTTTTAGGAAATTTGGCACAAATACATTTGGTAGCAAAATTTGAACTGAACTGAACTGACTTAAGGCTGATAATGTCTCTATTTATCAAAATCTTCATGTGTTTTATCACAGACTCTGCTGGGGATGTGACATAATATATACGCATCACCTTTGTAAATTCTGAATTTCGAATTCTTCCAGGGGTTCCAGAGAAGGAAGTGTGGATTTTCTCCGACCCTTTTTTCTCTTTGAAGTATCTCTTTTAAGAATGCACAAGAAACTAGCACCAGTTTGCTCTAATGAAGAGCTTCTTGGCTGTGCTACAGAAATGTGAGGGACAATTTCACCATGTTCAAATCCAAGAACGTGAAGAGTCTATGGATATCTTACTTATTCAAGAAACAAATAAACGTCTTTGAAGACCTCCTCAGCCCAGGCTGTCAGGTCATCCTACAGCCTGGCTGCCCTTTCACTGGCATGTCTGTGGCAGCCTGCCCAGAACTTGGACCTGGGAACCAGGGCTGGAGAGTGGAGGCAGGTGGGACAGGAGCCTCATCTCTGACTCAAGGTGCTGCCCTAGGCAGGTGGCGAGGCCTCCTCCCTAGAAAAGTGGAGATAATGGGAGTGACTCAGTGTCAGGCACTGCGATGGGCCGATTGGCAGGGAAGCCAGGTCCCTCACCAGCACCCTGCTGCACACTTATCCTCTCCCAGAAGGGCAAGAGCCACCCTCCAACTCCATCTCCGAACATCTCCTAGCAGAGACATGGTGTGAGGGCCTCTAATCCGGCTGGGAGCAGCAGGGTCCTGAAAACTGAGGCTCAAGTACACTATCCCGGACACACAGGAAGCTCCCAGAAGCTCTGGTTCAGGGCTGAAGATTCTGAACAAGATCCTGCATGTGGACATGGTAAGGGGATAGTTAAATACATCCAAGACCTGAGCATGCAGTACAGAATAATGCCCATGACCTAGTAATGAGTGAAAAAAGCAAACTGCAGAACTATATATATGTATGGAGAGCCCATATATATAGGATATATATGTGTGTGTGTATGGTATATCCCATATATGTGTATGTGTATCCCACATATATAGTATATGATATATCCCACATATATATATATACATGGTATATGTATACGTATATATCTATATATAAAATCATACATATAGTCCTACCCTTAGATGGAAGAGGGGAGAGGGGAGAAAGAGCAAAGATGTTAGGGTGTTTATAAAAGAGGAAAAGTAAGTGGCGGATGAACAAACTAAAAGTTGAGTGCCAGTCCAGGGAGACCTGCCCACCAGAAGCCTCCTGGTTTCTCAGAACATGGGCACTGCAGGAGGGACTGGAGTGGAAAGCAGGGAACAAGCAGTGAGACCCTGCCTCCCTCTCCACTAGCAGCAGGCTAGCTTCTCTCTCACCCAGAGGAAACTGGAAAGTTAAACCCTAGGGACTCCAGATTCAGGGGGCACCAGGGCATGACAGAGGGCAAAGGGGGATCCAGCACTTAAACAGGGCATTGGATGAGAGTCCAAGTGTGAAGGAGGAGCCCACAGCCCCTTTCCCCTGTATCCCCAACCACTGCCACCAGAGGCAGATTATATCATTCTCAGAAGGGACTAAAAGGCCTTAGAGGAAAGACCCACAGAAACTGACTTGTGGGGTTCCCCTTGAATCCCCGTCACTCTCCAGCGAAGCAAAGCTCTAGCTAAGCACACAGTGAGAATCCCGGGCACCGCAGCGAAGAGTAGGCCCTGCTTGCTGCAATGAGAGAAAGCTCTCGCAGAGCAGTGAAGACACAGCGCTGACAAAAGTTAATTAATTAATTAAATTTAAAAAAAGAAGCAGAGTAAAGCAGACAACAGATAAGGCACAGAGTAGAAGAAAACGTCAATAAAAACAGTAAAGTGACAGCAATGAGAAAATGGCTTCTGCTAAATTAGATCGGAATATATTTTAAAGACAAAGAAGAAAAATCTTAGAAATTAAAACTGTGATTCTAAATAAAAACAGACAAGATGTAATAGGAAGATTTGGAGATGAGAAAATCATCCAGAGAGACTAAAGAAAAAGGACAGGAGAGAAAAAGACGAGAAAATTTGGAGGCTCAGTCAGAGACCAATGAGCAAAGGAAGTACAGAGGAAATGGAGAGAAGGAAATGATGTGTAAAAATATCACAGGAGAATTTCCTTGAGCGGAAGGATGCGTGTTAAGTGCTGTCAAGTACCTGGTGCAGTAAATGAGGACAGACTCACAGCAAGGCAAGAGGTGGTGAGATTTCAGAATATGGGGCACAGAGAAGATTCTAAAGGCTTTCAGCAGGAAGAAAACAGGTCAACTACAGACAAACAAGAATCAGAAATGGAGTAGGGCTTCAGGAAGTGCCAGGTTTGATCAGTGGAGGAGAGCAAACTCAGGAATTCATTTTTTAAACAGGTTGAAATTGAGATGCTTCTTCAGATGTTGCATAGTGCAATTTTTTCTTTTCTTTCTTTTTTTTTTTTTGGTAGGATACCTTCCCATAACCCTTGTAACAACCTATTACATATCTTGTCTCTATGCTATACTTGTCTCTATGCCTAGATATACACACATCTACAAAATGTATATACATGTATGCTGCTGCTGCTGCTGCTAAGTCACTTCAGTCGTGTCCGACTCTGTGCGACCCCATAGACGGCAGCCCACCAGGCTCCCCCGTCCCTGGGATTCTCCAGGCAAGAACACTGGAGTGGGTTGCCATTTCCTTCTCCAATGCGTGAAAGTGAAAAGTGAAAGTGAAGTCGCTCAGTCGTGTCCGACTCTTCACGACCCCCTGGACTGCAGCTCACCAGGCTCCTCCGTCCATGGGATTTTCCAGGTAAGAGTACTGGAGTGGGTTGCCATTACCTTCTCCCCACATGTATGCATACATGCACAAATATCCATATGTAGACACACACATACACAAGCATATCCACATGTGTGAACAAGTGACAGCACAGGACTGTGCCTTCAGACCTCTGACTGTAGTGTTTGCACTGAGGCCAGGCTTCCCCAGTTGCTGAACTATCAAGGCAGGGACGTTGAGGCAGACCTATTCCCAGGACTCCATACTCCAGGAACTTGGGACTTTGACTCAAGGACACCCATCTGAGTTGCGAAAACTTTCTTAAAAATGCACCTTACCAGTCTCCTTCAGTAAACTTCCCAATTTTCACTCACAGGAGTTTTTCCCAATAAACTTAGTTTTTCCCAAAACTAATACCGTTTTGGGGACTGACTCTTGAAGGACCCAAACAAAGCATACATATAACATATATATATATATGAAGGAAATGGCAACCCACTCCAGTATTCTTGCCTGGAGAATCCCAGGGATGGAAGAGCCTGGTGGGTTGCCGTCTATAGGGTCGCATAGAGTCGGACACAACTGAAGCAACTTAGCAGCAGCAGCATATACATATATACGTATGTTTTTAAGTTGTTGTTTCCCCTAAATGCTGTAAATGCTTTTCTTCATCTTGCCTTTCTTATTCATCAATATCTGATGAAAATTTATCATGGTATTTCTCTATTTCATTCTTTTAAATGGCTGCACAGCTTTCTTAGGTATGGATGTACTTACTCAACCTACAAATAGGCATTCACTTTGATTCCATGGACTTTGGAATAACTATGGATAAGTGCTACAATAATTATCATCATCTTGTGCAGATATTTGAAAACAGATGATAAAGAATAGATTGACAGTCAAAATATATTTATATACATATAATTTATACAAGTCATAATATATCAGATTGCTAATTTTATATAATAATTTTAATTGATGCTGACAGATTGATCTTTTAGAAAGGGTATAAAAATGAACATTTCTACTAATGATGTATGTGAATACTCTTTCTCTGCAGATCCACAAGCAGTAGCTATTAACAATAATTTTCATTTTTATTTTTGGGCTGATTTAACTACTTTGCTAACTACTAGTGATTTTTCATATCTTTTGACTCTTTAGAATTGCTCTTGAATAAATTGCTAATATTTCTATTTGATCATTTATCTTTTTCTTTTCAGTTTGTAAAAACTCTTTGCTCCCTTTGTTCTGGTTTATAAACCAGGACATATCTGTCTGTTGTCTTTGTGTTATCTTTTGCCATGCAAAATTGTAATCAAGTCAAATATGTTCATCTTTTCTTTCATAACTTCTGGGTTTCTTGCATTTGATAAAGCTTTCCCCCACCCTAAGTCTTCATGGTCCAATATGGCTGCTAGAGCTCCAGCCATCGTATCCATAGTACAGGCTGCAGTATTGAAAGAGAGACCAGAAGGGCATTCCATCTATCTTTGAAAGAAATTTTCCAGAAATTTCTACACCATAATTCCACTTACATGTTATTGCCATAACTTAGTGATATAGCCATAGTTAGCTCAAGGGGAATGTTGTCACAGCCATCTTTGAGAAACGCAATCTGGCAGACCCACACTTAGAAGCAAGGGTGCCCTTTTTTCATGGCATTCAATAGACAAGCAGAGACCACACACTGCTAAGAGTGGGCTAGAGCCTAGAAACCTGTTTCTTAGGAGAGAGAGAGCGCACCTCTCTTTTGGCTCCACGGGTATCATGCTTAACACAGTCAGCCTACTGAGTCAGGAAGGTCTCAGCTCTGAGGCTTGTGCAAGCATAACCCCAGGGTGGCCACAGTTTCCAGAAGTGACACCTCTGCCTCAGGGGCCTCGGTCCTCAGTGCTCTCCCCAGAGGGCAGTCAGAGGTTTGCGGCTGCGTGAGGAATAGGCAAGTTTGCTGGCCTGAAGGACTGATGGCTTCTGAACTCTGGGAAATACCACTAGGCATTTCCAGACAGACAGGGGCCTCAGAGAATTACTTATGATTCATGCCAATCTGTGGGGTGTGTCTGTGCCAGAGAGAAAAACATGACACTGGAAATACTTTCTCATTCCCTCACTCAGTCCCTCACAAGCCCAGAGAGGGCCAGCCATATCCACCCAGATATTTCTTGCAGGTTTTCTTCCTACAGTTATGCTCTCAGTTGAGAAAGCATCTGTGGAAGAGGCAGGTCAATGCAGGAACAGCTGGCCAAGAAGAAGAAAGGCTAAGAGGTTTTTGTCTGGAAGAAGCTGGGAGGCAAGAGACTCAGCACACAGGGTGATGGAAATCCCAGGAGGGCAGCATGCAAAGGCCGGTACCACCAGGCCCCAGTGGGTACTTTTCTTCGAGTCCCCCCACCTCGCTGAGCCTCAGCCTCCTCATCTTGAAAGTGGGAGGGGTAATCCTGGCTCAGCCCTCTTGCCAGCATCGAGAAAGGGGCTGACTGTACAGCCCAGCCTGCTCTGCTACAATTCTCGTTTTTGAAATATCTTTAATTATGTAAGTATTACTGTTAACCAAAAAAAAAGCACATACAAACAAAAATAAGGCCATAAAAAAGAGGAAATAAAAGAGAAAGCAATTAACATCTTGACATATGCACTTATAGTTTCCATTTGTTGTTGAATCTTTAAGTCGTGTCCGACTCTTTGCGACCCCATGGACTACAGCACACCAGACTCCTCTATCCTCTACTATCTCCTAGGGTTTGTTCCGATTCATGACCATGGAGTCAGTGATTCTATCTAACCATTACATCCTCTGCCACTCCCTTCCCCTTTTGCCTTCAATCTTTCCCAGCATCAGAGTCTTTTCCAATGAGTCGGCTCTTGGCATTACGTGGCCAAAGAATTAGAGCTTCAGCTTCAGCATCAGTCCTTCCAATGAATATTCAGTGTTGATTTAAGGTTGACTGGTTTGATCTCCTTGCAGTCCAAGGGACTCTCAAGAGTCTTCTTCAACATCACAATTCAAAAGCATTGATTCTTCAGCACTCAGCCTTCTTTATGGTCCAGCTCTCACATCCTGGAAAAACCATAGTTCTGACTATAGTTTCCCATCCTGGATATATATTTTAATATATATACTTTATATATACTTTATATGAAAAGTGAAAGCGAGGTCACTCCATTGTGTCTGACTCTTTGCAACCCCATGGACTGTAGCCTACGAGGTTCCTCCGTCCATGGAATTTTCCAGGCAAGAGTACTGGAGTGGGTTGCCGTTTCCTTCTCCATACCCCATATTTTATATGTGGCTCTGTAATCTCCTATTTTTCACTCAACAATATATCATGAGTTTTTTCTATGTTGACAAGCAAATTTCATGAGATATTTCAATACTTGTATGATATTCTGCCATTGCTGTATTCAGTTCTGAACCTGTGATCACTATTACTGATTCTTCCTTTCCCACGTGGCCCAAATTCCAATGTGGCCCAACACAAAAATGTTACTAATCTATCTTTATTTAAAATTCTACTATTTTGTTCACCATGGGTTGATTTTTATTTTTAAAAAATATCACCTTTAAATATTATTCATCTTATTTATTTTTGGCTGCAACGCGTCTTCATTGCTGTGTGCAACGTCTCAATGTGGCGACTTCTCTTGTTGCAGAGTGTGGGCTCAGTACTTGCAGTTCGTAGGCTTAGCTGCTCTGCAGCATGTGGGATCTTCCTGGACCAGGGATCAAACCCATGTCCCCTGCATTGGCAAGCAGATTCCTAACCACTGGACCACCAGGGAAGTCCCTCAATATTACTCATCTTGATTATGGCATCTTCCCCTAAGATTATTTTCAATGTTTCCAGTTCATTCATCTATTGCCAGCATCCCTCACGGTGCAGGACACATAGTAGTGCTCAATAAATATTGAAAGAATGAATGAATGAATTGGTGACAAAAGAAAACTCTACACCCAGCTGTGAGAGTCTCCCTCACACAGGCAGAACCAGGAGCTTGCTGACACCAGGATGAAGACCTGCTGGTCCTTCTCCCAAGGCACTGGAACTGTGCTCTGCCCCTGGTGTGGAGCTATCTCTCCAAAGCAACAAGGGATTTTCCCAGCCCTGACCAATGTGTGGCGTTTTAAACTAACAAACCCAGAGCTCAGAGAGGAAATTCTAAGAACATCAAGTAAATCAGAAGAGCAAAGGTGCGTGTTTATTTTCCATCGACTGCTTGGGCCTTTGCCTCCCTTCCCCCACCCCAAAGACTGGGGAAAGGGTCCGGATTCGGATGTCAGCACAACAAAGCTAAAGGAAACCCATCTTCCTGTGTTTGCCAAGGAACAATGCTGGAGAGGCCATTCCAAGGTCTGCACTTTTCCTCTGTACAGAAGAATTTCTGAATTTCTGGAGGATTCCTGGGAGGGAGGCTCAGGAATTTCTGGATAAACGTTCTTGTTCCATCACTCAGGGACATTGGGGATGCACTGGCTATGATCCCAGTTGGCCTTCTGTACTCAGCTCCATTCTGACCCACACTAGGTGGGGATCTAACCGTGGGTTTGGGGCCTTGGGCCAACCCTGCAGCCAATCAGCTCAAGAGTCTGGTCATTGGCCTCTTTAGTCTCTATCTCCCAGCATTGCTTTCTGTTCTCTCCCCCTTCAAGCTCTTATCTGGCTCTTATCACTCCTTTTCTGGACTGTTGCCCAAGTCCAGCCTTGTTGGCCCTGACCCTCCTATCCTCACTCACAGGCCATGTTCCCACAACACACCTCCAGGCAAGGCCCTTCTCTGCTCCCAGTCCTCTGCACCCACAACACCAGGTGCCTTAGATGTTTCCAAGGATTGTTATGATGACCAACCACACCAGTCTCATCTCCCAGTGAATCAGGCAGGGCATTGAAAACCAGCCAGTATTTACTGGGTACCTACTAGGTACTAGGTGCCATCTAGACGCTTTTTGGGCTTTATCTTACAGTCCCCACAATACTCCAAAGCATCATGTTGAGTCCTCACAGGCCCACTACTGTGCCTTCTGTAAAATAGGGGCTCCATAAACCAACCAGTGTCATGGGTTCAACTGAGGTGGAACCCAGGTGCTTGTTGTGACTCACGGTAGGCAGGCTCAGGGGGCTGTTTGGATCACATGCTCTTCCTTCAGGGGTTTCCCCGGTGGCTCAGAGGTAAAGAATCCACCTGCAATGCAAGAGACACAGGTTTGATGCCTGGGTCTAGAAGATTCCCTGGAGGAGGACATGGTAACCCACTCCAGTATTTTTGCTGGGAGAATCCCAAGGACAAAAGAGTCTGGTGGGCTGTGGTCCATGGGGTTACAAAGAGTCAGACACAACTGAAGCGACTAAGCATGCATGCTCCTTAAACCCTCCAAACACAAGGCTCCCTCTTTCTAGAACACTGTTCACCCATCTTTTGGGCTAACTCCTATTGGCCTTTCAGGTCACTTGGCAGCTTCCTCCTGGAAGCCTTCCAAGATCTCCCAATCTGGGTTATTCTTTTATGTTTCCCAACAACCTTGGCTTCTTTCCTCTCTGGGTGTTTCAGCGACTGTCTCTAGAATCTGAATGTCAGCTCCTAAAGGACAGGAGGTGCCTTGTTCACCTCTGTGCCCCCAGAATTTAGCTCAGGGCCTGTCACAGCTCAGTAAATATTTGGTGAATGAATTAAATGCTTACTCTTGGATATTTAGTCCCTCCCTGGCTGGTCAAAGATCACCTGATCCCAAACTCGATCTTCTGTTTTTCCCTTCCTCTCTTCAAGCCTTACCAGCCACAGTATGCCCTAAAGTTGGCAAATTTAGGGTCTGAACTCTGCCCCTTGAGGCTGGTGGATTCCATCTTCCCTTCTACCCCTTCCCCTGCCTTCTCCGTGCCACAGTGGACTACATCGGGTTTCCCTTCTTTTCTAAACCACATCTGGTCTCGAAGCACGCTACCCTGGGGCTGGTGTTGAGTCCCCGCTGGCTTGGCAGCCGTCAGTACCCTGTTCTCCAGCCGGACGTGCTACAAGTTCTCGGGGGTGGCAGAGAGGGGGCCTCCCCCGGAGCCGCTGCCAGGCGTTCTCCAACGGGCGGAGACCGAACTTGCGCGTACACCCTGTTCACATTCCTGCGCAGACCGGAATGCGGACGCGGGACAAGCCAAAGGCCGCATTTCTCGGGTTGGGCAGGAACACGGCCCGGGCCCCGCCCCACCAGCCCCGGCCCCGCCCCCAGGCCCTGCCTGCCGGACACTGGACCACAGCCTGAGACGGCGTCCCCTGGCGGTGCGGGCGGCCAGAGGCGGGACCCGGCGCCCTGCCCTCTATTCCCGGGCCCCTGCCCGTCCTCCCCGCCTCCTCCCTGGTTCTCTGGGCCTGAACCCAGCCCGCCCTTTGGATCCTAGAATCCCCTCCTTTATCCTCCCCGGGAAGCTACCCGCTTCTGGAAACTGGTTAGGACTCCAAAGCGCTTTTGGTTTTTGTTATTTGCTGCCAGTCAAATCAGAAAAAAGGAATGGCTCCCCAGAGCCTTCACAAAATCCTGACTCCAGGGTGGCTTCCTCTCCTGGCGTCCCATCCTGTCCCCAGGGAGCCCGTCTTGACCTGCCTCTGATGGGTGCCTCTGTGGGAATTCCCCACCCTTGTGTGCTGTCTCCTCCCAGCCGGCCCAACTGGCACCATCAGGGCCAGAGACCAAGATGAATGGCCTCACCCCTGCCGAGTCACCTCCCACTGCTCCACTGAGGGCTTGGGGAAAGAAAATGTGGCCCTAAGTTGAAACCTGTGAGAAAATGGGCCGGAGTCTGTAGGTCTGTACCTTGGCCTCTACTGGAAAAAGCACCACTGCCTCAGGAAGGATCCCTGGCAGCCAAGGCCCCAAGAAAGTGGAAAGCCACTGGGCTGAGGGTTTCCATGATGGTGTGGGAACATAACACACGCATAAACTGCACTAACCTCAAAACACCACTGAAACAGGTAAGCAAAAAAAGGACTTGTACCCAGAACCAGGACTGGGCTATACCTGTTTAAGTCACCAGGGTCTTGAAAAAGAGGAGTGTGTACTGTTTACTCACTCCTGCATGAGGGGACAGGCAGCTTGTTTCCCCAAATACCTGGTCAATGGAATGGTGGACAATGCCAGGAAGGCATGGGCTCACACCCAACTTTCTCAGCTTGTTGTAGGTATCTTTCTTAGTGGGAAAGAAGCTGTACCCTCATATGCTGTTTGCATATGGAAATTTGCATGTTTATCAGCCTATTACCGGTTAGGCACTCACCCTGTGGTTAAAGTGACAGCTGAGCAGCCAGTAATGAAAGAAGGCATTCCTGAAACTTGCATTGCTCACCATCAGAGAGGGTTGTGAATGTTGCCAGGAAAGATGGGAAAGCAGAAACCAAACTCTCATTGGCCAACAGCTCAGCTGTAAGAAAGGGCAGGGCAGCAGGGGCACTGGGTTGGAGCTTGGCCTTGGTTGCTAGCTTACCTTGACCTTGAGAGCTGGCTTACCTTGCTCAGTTGTTTTCTCAGCCTCTCAGAGGAGGGAAACACTGTGGTCTCTTCTTACCTGGCCAGGAGATAGGCCCAGAGTGGTAGACAAGGTGGCCGGTGGCTCTGCAGCTCTGGTTTGAGATGGCAGCCCTAGCTCCAGGTCTGCCTCTTGCCCCGACACAGAAAATGGACATTCCAGACTGTCACAACACCCCACCGGTTCCTTGAATGGCAGTGCCAGAGCTCTGTCTCGGTGGAGTGTGAGGAGCTTGAAGTATTCATGAAGGACACAGGAGAAGACCCAGTGATGAGTCTATTCACTTCACAAACGTTCTGTGAAGATTGCTCCGTTCTTCACAAACTGACTCAGCACCTGCCCCAGGAGACTTACCGTCCACTGGGGGAGATAGGCGCCAATCCGGCCAGTACAGTGCAATGTGATGGGCAGCAAGGCAGAGGAAGGCTGGGCAGAGCATGGGCAGGAGGGTCTTCTTTGTGGGAGTGGGAGGTGGAAGGAATGGATGGTGGGGAGGCGAGGGGGTTGAGGGGAGGCTCTGCCAGAAGAGGGAGCTCTAATTCTTGCCTCTACTCTAGACTCAGTATTGTGAGGCCATCATGCGTTGTGCTAGATTTTGCTCAAGAATCTCCATGGATTTTGCTGGTCACACGGTTAGATCGACCAGACTTTAAAGCTTGAGTTCTGAGGTCACTTTCTAAAGATGGAGTGTGTTTGTATTTCCCTCTGGGCCTGTAATGAGATATGGTTTTAGAGCTGAATTTGCCCCCAGAATTTTCTGCTTCCCATGGAGTTACTTGAATCCAGCATCCCCTTCACTGATGTGTGGACTGTCGTCTCACTCCCTTCCACCCTGTGAGTTTAATGTGTGCAGCAGAACTGGGCAGCTCCCATCCTGTACACTTAGGTGAGTGATTGACCTCCTCTGAGCCTCATTCCACCCTTGGGCTTAAAATCAACAGAAGGCTACCAGGTCCTACCTATCCCATATTGAGAAAAATGAATTCAGATCATAAGCCCTTTGGAAAACTACAGTTTCCAAAAATATTATTATGTGGAGTAAAGTTTTTAAAATATGAGTGTGCTTTAGAATCATCAGTTGGTGGGAGTGGGGACGAAGGTATATTTTAAATGCTTCTTTTTCAGTCCATTCACAGATTCTGAGTCAGGAGGCCTCAGGTGGGACACTGGAATCTACATGTTTCCAAATCATCCTAAAGAATCCTGATGCCATCGGTCCTTGAACTGCACTTGGCTGCGTTGGGTCTTAGTTGTGGCGCACGGGCTTGGTTTCTCCACAGCATGTGGGATCTTAGTTCCCTGACCGGAGATTGAACCCACATCCCCTGCATTGCAAGGCATATTCTTAACCACTGGACCACCTGGGAAGTTCCTGGACTGCACTCTCATGAGAACTGATACAGGTGACCGTGCATCTATTCACAGTGAGTCCACTTGGAATGAACTCTCCCTATGTCAAGATTTAGACAAATCCCTTGATTTTTTTTTTAATCTTATGCCCTTTTAAAGGAAGTACATATGGACTGGGACTGAGGGGGAAGCCTCTCCACTGTGCATGGTGGGGAAACAAGCAGTAAAACCAGGATGGACCCTTGGGAGTCCCAGAAAGTAGACCTACTCCAGTGAGTCCAGAAGAGGGTCACCCACAGAAGGCTCCCATTTCCCCTTCCTCCTCCTTCTTCTTTTACAGGAATTGGGCACTCGTGAAGCAGACCAAGAACAAATAAAACCCACCTGATTTGAAGTGCCTCAGCAGGAATCTGAACCAAACCTCAAAGTGTCATAGTTCCAATGACTGGCCTTGAGCAATGTCAGCAACAGTCTTCACAAAACCCAATGCTTAGGCCCTTGGTCCACAGCAAACTCTTAGAACTGTGAGGCCAGGAATGTAGCACTGTTGGCAAGCGGCACACACCAGGGATCTCCAGGCTCTTTTGATCTGGTCCTCAGCCTCCAAACATGCTTTTGCTTGTACCCTTGATGTGTCATATGGCTGTACTCCCACCCCTAATACTACTGACATCAAGGCCCAAGTATGTTTGCTATTATGGAAGAGCTCCCTATACATGATAATAGATATCATTTCAAATGGTTTTGACAGGTTTGGGAGACTGATGTCTTGTCAGATCTGAATGGATTGTCCTTGTTTTTATGTCATATACATCTAAGAGCTCATACGAGGAGTTGAGTGACAGCTCAGTCATTCATTTCTCTTTCTCTGGGTCACTTGTACAGGTATCATTTGTGTTACCTTCAGACTCTGGTTTCTTTGTAGGGAATTCTTAAAAGCTACTTGTCCATGCTGTAAAGACTTTGGGTAAAGTACATAATACACTCTATAAGTTCAGCCTAACAGGAACACATAACCTCTGTCACACATGCTTTGCTGACACAGGGCTATTTGACATCCATCCAAGTGACAGAGCCACCACCAGTTTGGATATCAAATGTTAGTGAAACTACATTCTTTCTTTTAGATTAAAAGTATAAATAAATACATAAACTAGTATTTTCTCCCTGTACCTCCAATTGCATACCCCAATTTGGAGACCAGGGATCTAACTGTGGATTCTCCCACCCCAGGGGCCCACATCTCTGAAAGCCAACCTTCCTCTCTCTGAAAGAGAACCTGACAGCCATGCGCCTCGAAACCACTGGCAAGAAATTGCAAAAGAGTAGAGGCATCACATTCTCCAGTTCAGACATCTTCTATACCATCCTGAAGGCTGTGCTGAGGGCTGGTCTCCTAGAGTCTAGGGGACTCCCTTGGGCTCCAAAGTCCAAGCCCGGTGTGTGTTCTATAGAGGACAAGCTGGATGAATCTGGAGCCGCGGCCGGGTTCCTGACCGGAGCGTGGGGAAACAGCGGCCCCTGGTGGTTGGGACACGAGTGCCTCAGAACCTCAGCATACCTCCTGCTGTACCACTTGCTGAACCCCAGCTGTGGTGTTCAAGTATTATGATGTGCTTAATTGCACAGACACGGGCAGGGAAGACCTGGCTTCCTCTCTGTGCTCCTCTGTGTGATCCCAGGCAAATTAACTTCTCTGCGTATTGGAGTTGTTGCTAGGAGTAAATGAGAAGCTGAGTGAAAAGTAGGGAAAAATACTGAGCACGTAGGAAGAACTGTGCTGTGATATCATGATGATTGATGTGAATGCCTCTAGACATTTAAAAACACCTGGAAAATATCTCTGGGGGAAGCCCTGGAGAGAGATGGGAAACCATGAGCAGGAACTCTTGTGTTTCTGTGCTAAGAGACACAAATGAGCAGTGACTGTCCTGGACAGTGGTGCTGAGCATCAGCCTCTGTGTGTGTGTGTGTGTGTTTGTACAAGCACAGCTGCAGTAGAAAGGCAGAGAGCTCTGGAAGATGTTCAGGGTTCCTTCCAGGGGGGAGCAGTGCTGACAAAGAGGAAGCCATTGTCACCTATTCCTCTAATCACACTGCAAGCTCAGCTCTGAGAGAGTATGGGGGTTAGTGAGTCACACAACAGTTACTTATTGATCACCTACTGTGTGCTGGGCAAGGTTATCAAAATGAGCCAGGACACAGGACGAGAGACAGGACACTTTCAGATAGAGATCAGGGCCAAACAACAGGGATGTTAATGGGTCAGTCTAGACAGGTGGTCTGGGGACTAATGATTGCATTCCCTGCAGCCATCAGGACAGAATCCTCTGAAGTGCACGAAGCCAGACCAGGCAGAGTGAAGACTTCTCTGCTCAGGTGCCCTGCCAGAGGTGTGTCACCGCCCAGCATTTTTGGAAAGTGCTGGTGCCTGCACAGTCCAGATGAAGCCAGGGGAAAATTTGAGGTGCAATCTTTCAATTACCCCTACCTCATCTCTGCAGTTGCATTCAGCTAAAATTTGGTTCTGTTCAAAACTAGCAACTTCTGAGAGTCCCCCTCCCCACCTGCAGTAAGAAGGGTTTGCTGATGGAGAAAGAAGGAGGGGCTGGTGTTCCAAAAGAGATCTGCCAAGTCCTAGTGAGCCCTTCTGGGCTCCTCTTGGTCCTCCTACAATTCATTAAATAAAATTGTATCAAAATGCATGGACCACTTGTTACTGTGCTCACCATCCTGCCTCCAAAGTACAAACTTCTAACATGCCAACAGCCTTGAGAGACGCCCTGAGCTCACACTGCTTAGGATTTATATTACTTATTAAACACCTGTTCTGTGCTGAGCAGGGGTAGGAAAGGAAGGTGCTGTGGTCAGGGAAGTGTTTCTGCCCAGATTAAACTTCCCCCTCATCATGACTTGGTCTCTCTCTCTCTCTCTGCTCCACTTGTCCCATCCCATTTGCCCAGTTGGAGACATTAAGGGCCACCTTTGGTTCACGTCTGCCTCCACCAAGCATGACTCATCACATACCCCTCTACCCTCAACATACCATTCTTAGATAAATGCAACCTTGCTGGTGCTAATATGAAAAACTGACACTGCTATAGGATTACAAGCCCTCCTATAAAGGTCCAGTGCAGCTATTCAGCTTGGGCGTGGGCTGGTGTGGGAGATGGATCAGGAACCACCCACCATTGAAAATACCATGTCTGTAGAGACACTTCGAGTTCAGATAGCTGACCCCTGAAGCTCCAGTTCCAGATTGCTGCGGATCTGTTTTCCCCTTCCTAGGCCCCAGGAAGAAGAATGAGGAATCTGTCTCTTTGCTGACTCGCATTCCTCCCCAAGAGCCCTGATCCTGTCTTTCCTGGTTCTGCCTTCAAACCTCAAGAGGGAGAGAAACAAAGGAAGGAGCCATTTCATGGAAAAGGGCTCTTCCAAATTCAGAAGGCATTTGCCGTTCTTTTTGGAGGGGTTAGAAGGCTTTAGTTAAAGATGTGTGTAGGCTCAGAGAGCTCTATGAGTCTCTGTGACAACCTAGAGGGGTGGGATGGGGTGGGAGGGACGCTCAAGAGGGAGGGGACATATATATACCTATGGCTGATCCATATTGATGTATGGCAGAAACCAACACAGTATTGTAATTATCCTTAAACTAAAAATAAATAAAGAAAAAAATGAGATGAATGTAGGGCTTCCCTGGTGCTCTAGTGGTTGAGAATCTGCCTGCCAATGAAGGGGACACAGGTTCAACCCCTGGTCTGGGAAGATGCCACAGGGCCACTAAGCCCATGCTCCACAACCACTGAGCCTGTTCTCTAGAGTCCAAGCTCCACAGTAAGAGAAGCTGCTGCAATGAGAAGCCTGCTGACTGCAACTAGAGAGTAGCCTCCACTCACCACAACTAGAGAAAACCTGTGCATAGCCATAAGGATCCAATGCAGCTAAAAATAAAATTAATTAATTAAAGATGCTAATAAAACTAAAGTCAAAAAAGATTTTTAAGGTAATTATTAATTCCAGGGGAAGCAACAAAAGAAACATAATAATGTACACTTTAACTCAGCCATGAACTACACTCACATATTTATCTCAAAAAGTAACTAATATATTAACAAAAAGTCGGGGCACAACTGTTGCAGCAGGATGGAGAGAATGGCAGTGTGGACATAGAGGTGGTATTAGGGCTAAATTTTCATCTTCCATGATAGAAAATCAAGGTAAATGTCTGGATTGAGAAATACAAAGGGTTAAAAAATACAGAGGTACATACCAGAAAACACTGCTAAAATGTTTAGGAAAGGGTATCAGGAATAAGAAATTGCAGGACAGTGCTATCTATAAACTGGATAAACCATATTTTGTTTACACATTTTTTTAAAAAAAAAAAACAAGCTGAATGTTGGTGAGATAATGGTGGAAAACATTTTCTTGAAGGCAGAGCGAAAAGACCAACAGTTGGAAAATGTGAGATAAAAATAAAATGCCACAAGGACGAATGTAGATGTCTATATATAGGGGAAAAGGCAGAGAACATAGGAGAGAGGAGACAATTGGAGAAGTAACAGAAGACTTTTTTCTTGAGGCAAAGAAGGACACAGGTCACCTGAAGCCAAGAACATAGATAGGAAGCCAAGAAAAAGAAATTCAGAGGACCAATAAACACAGGAAATGATACTAAGCCATACATTCAGCCGAAGAAACTTATGTGAAAGCAACAATGTTGTCACCTATCCAGACTGGCAGTACTCAGAGAGCTTGATAATACCTACTATTAAAAAGCTAGCAAAGAATGAAACACTCTGATAACCTGTTATTGAGAATGAAATGTACAAATTTTTACGGGCAAATTGGCACAAAAAAATGATCAAAAAATAAAATGTCCATATTCATTATTCCAGCAATATCACTACTAGGAATTTATCCCTTGCATATAGTCATTAAAGAATGTCAAGATACCTATAGTCATCCAGTGTTTATTATAGCATTGTCTGTATAGACATAAAACTTGAGATTATCTAAATGTTCATCAACAAGGTACTGGCTATGTTAGCCAGTCCAAGCTCCTACTCTTCACTTCACAACAGGTCAATAAATACAGAAGTTGTTAGGGCAAGGAATCGCGACTTTTTCCAGAAAGCCAGCAGACTGAAAAGATGGTGGAATAGTGTCCCAAATGACCATCTTACTCAAGTTAGAATTCTATTACAAGGACTTCCCTGATAGCTCAACTGGTAAAGAATCTGCCTGCAATGTGGGAGACCTGGGTTCAATCCGTGGGTTGGGAAGATCCGCTGGAGAAGGGAACGGAACTCACCCCAGCATTCTGGCCTGGAGACTATATAATCCATGGGGTCGAAAACAGACAGACAGATTGAGCAACTTTCACTTTAACTTCACTTTATTTTAAAAGGGGGAGGAGGTGTGGTTGGTTGTTGCAAACTTCTTGGTGCTAGAATCCTTTGTTCTTGTTGCTGTCTGCCTAAGTCAAGTCATGCTGCTGCTGCTGCTAAGTCGCTTCAATTGTGTCTGACTCTTCGCGACCCCATGGACTGCAGCCTACCAGGCTCTTCCATCCATGGGATTTTCCAGGCAAGAGTATTGGAGTGGGGTGCCATTGCCTTCTCTGAGTCAAGTCATGATGTTTCTGTAAACCTGCAACAAGACAAATGTTATTTTCTGTTCTGCAACTTTTTATATCTCTATGAATGGAAATATATTGTACCTTTGAAAGTCAGAGCCTTGAGGATGGGCTATCCTGTATATTTCAGGCTATAGGCAACATTCTTAACTTGTAGGGAAAGCAGTAGAAAATAAAAATTAAAGTAAAAGAAACAGATCCAATATGGAGTCAGATTTGTTCTTCCTTATCACAGTTAGATCCCTGAGGGAGTGAAGTGAGGGAGAGCTGATTGTGTTAAGTGCATGTGTTGTGTACTTTTCAAAAGTGAATTCTATTCACCAGTAGAAATATTTTTTCCTGGACAGATGGACTCAATGAACCAAGGAAAAAGGAGAGAGGGACTGCAGGTCAGGCCTGAAAAGGGCTGTGTGTGCACGCTAAGTCACTTCAGTCATGTCCGACTCTTTGCAACCCCATAGAGTGTAGCCTTCCAGGTTCCTCTGCCCATGGGATTCTCCAGGCAAGAAGACAACTGGAGTGAGTTGTCATGCCCTCCTCCAAGGGATCTTCCCGAACCAGGGATTGAACCCGCGTCTTTAGTCTCCTGCCTTGGCAGGTGGGTTCTTTACCACTAGTGCCACCTGGGAAGCCTGAAGAGGGCTGTACTTTTCATTTTTATACAGTACAGAACTGTTTCACTTTTTGCATGACGTTTTATTGTTTTATGCTTTAAAAAAATGTTAACTGCGGACTTCCCTTGTGGTCAAGTGGTTAAAAATCCACTTTCCAATACGGAGGATGTGGGTTTGATCCCTGATGAAGAAACCAAGATCTCACATACCACAGGGCAACTAAGCCCACATGTGGCAACTACTGAGCCTGTGGGCCACAACAAAGACCCAGTATGGCCAAATTTTTAAAAACGAATAGATAAATGTTAACTGGAATTATCTTCATGTTGCTATTATTGCCATCTTTGTTTTCCTCATAATATATTTTGGTATTAAACCAAATAAATGTTTTGTTTTGGATTTGTGTTTTTTTTTAAGGGTCCCACTAAGGGCCAATGAAGATGAATAAAGAAATAACATGTTTAATTGCACTTGGGTAAAATTTCAGAACTTAAAGCGTAAAGAGAATAATCATATACTCTTCCAGAAAGAAAAAAAGCAGGTTACATATGAAGAATGAGATTAAATCTGACATCAGATTTTGAAGGAAAATTAATTTGAATCTGGAACTCTACAGCCAACCAAAAATACCACCAAAAGGGAAGATAAAAATAAAAACATTTTCTGAAATCCGAGGAGTCAGAAAAGGTAACATTAAAGAACAGCCAATGAAAAATATCACTCAAGAAAATGTCCCACTAAAACAAAATAATTCAGAAAACAGTAAGTGAGATTTTAAAAATAGAAGCTGCATGTTAGAAGAAATATAAACAGAGAAAAAAATAAACAGATACTCGTTTGAAATTGGATCCCTGGAACATTCTTCTTTGACCTACAGATGTTTGGAAACTGAAGGTTATTTTCTTCTTTAGAGCTCCAGTCCTGCAACTTGACTCTCTGGCAAATAATATTTACACAATTGTAACATCCAAATTACATGTTGTAATAATATTATTTATGTGGGGTTTAACATCTTAGATTCACTCTGCAGACAAAACACGTAATGAAATGAACAGAACAGAAACCTTGACAAAGTAAAGGGGAAATTTTACTTTGCTGAAAGCCAGGGAGCTAAATTCCCTAAATTCCTTTAGCTGCCATTAGTATATCAAAGCCAGGCCTGGTTGATTACGGTTTAGGGCTCTGTTAAAGAGCCCAGGCCAGATGCAAAGGAAGTGGCTCCAGGGCTGTACTGGAGGCGTCTTAACTTCCTCAGAGCAAATTGTCTTCATCTCCTCCAGCTCTCACTGGCATCATGTTGTTAGCTTGAATCAGCCAGAGTGTGAATATTTACACCAAAGATATGGCTAACTCTATGCTGGGTGTTCATTGAAAGGAAGGACTGATGTTGAAGCTGAAACTCCAATACTTTGGCCACCTCATGCAAAGAGTTGACTCATTGGAAAAGACCCTAATGCTGGGAAGGATTGGGGGCAGGAGGAGAAGGGGACTACAGAGAATGAGATGGTGGGATGGCATCACTGACTCGATGGACATGGGTTTGGGTAAACTCCGGGAGCTGGTGATGGACAGGGAGGCCTGGCGTGCTGCAATTCATGGGGTCGCAAAGAGTCGGACACGACTGAGCGACTGAACTGAACTGAACTGAACTGACGCATTTTTACCTCTCAGAGAGGCCTGTTGTTAAATATTTACCAGCATATCCCTGAGCCTGAAGGAGTATAAGAATAAAAAGGAAGATAAAGGTGGTGAAAGCAGGTGGTGAAGGCCACAGGGGTAGATGAGTTGGGGGAATTAGTGGTGTTCTTAGCGAAATTTTTTAAGATAGGAGTTAGCAAACTTTTCCCTAAAGGTTCCAGTGAGTAGCTGTGCTGTACTGAGTCGCTCAGTCATGTCCGACTCTTTGTGACCCCATGGACTGTAGCCCACCAGGCGCCTCTGTCCATGGGGATTCTCCAGGCAAGAATACTGGAGTGGGTTGCCATGCCCTCCTCCAGGGGATCTTCCCAACCCAGGGATCGAACCCTGGTCACCTGCATTGCAAGTGGATTCTTTACTTTCTGAGCCACCAGGGAAGCCCATGAATACTGGAGTGGGTAGCCTATCCCTTCTCCAGGGGATCTTCCCTACCCAGGAATCAAACCGGGGTCTCCTTCATTGCAGGCAGACACTTTACCAGCTGAGCTACCAGGGAAGACCTCCAGTGAATAGAACCATCTCAAAACTATCCAGCTCGGCCATTACAGCTCAAAAGCAGCCATAGGCTACATTAATGAGCATGGCTGTGTTGCCATAACACTTTTATTTACAAGTTAACTGGACAGCCCCTGAGCCACATATTAATAGTTTGTCAAACCCTGAACTAAGATAAATCCCCCAGAAGGGCAATTCAGATTGGCCCAGAAAGTGACACAGCACTCACAACTGTAGGGAGCTAGATATTTGACCTCGAAGTTCTTTCTCTGGCTCCCCTTGGCCTCCAAGTGGCTTGAAGGATTCAGAAATTCTTGTATCCCAACAGGTACAGGAACACAAGGGTGCTGTACCAGATAGGATTAGGTTTGGTTTATAGCAGCTTAAACTGTGGAAAATTCTTAGAGAGATAGGAATAGCAGACTACCTGACCTGCCTCCTAAGAAACCTGTATGCAGGTCAAGAAGCAACAGTTAGAACCAGACATGGAACAACAGACTAATTCCAAACTGAGAAAGGAGTACATCAAGGCCGTTTATGGTCACCGTGCTTATTTAACTTTTATGTAGAGTACATCATGTGAAATGCTGGGCTGGATGAAGCACAAGCTGTAATCAAGACTGCAGGTAGAAATATCAATAACCTCAATATGCAGATGACATCACCCTAATGGCAGAAATGAAGAGGAACTAAGGAGCCTCTTGATGAAGGTTAAAAAACAAAGTGAAAAAGCTGTCTTAAAATTCAACATTCAGAAAACTATGATCATGGCATCTGATCCCATCACTTCATGGCAAGTAGATGGGGAAAAAATGGAAACAGTGACAGATTTCATTTTCTTGGGCTCCAAAATCACTGCAGATGGTGACTGCAGCCATGAAATTAAAAGACACTTGCTCCTTGGAAGAAAAGCCCTGACTTTTAAACCTTGACTTGTACTAAAAAGCAGAGACATTACTTTGCCAACAGAGGTCCATATAGTCAAAGCTATGGCTTTTCCAGTAATCATGTATGGATGTGAGAGTTGGACCATAAGGAAGGGTGAGTGCCAAATAATTGATGCTTTCATACTGTGGTGCTGGAGAAGACTCTTAAGAGTCTTTTGGACAGCAAGGAGCTCAAGCCAGTCAATCCTAAAGGAAATCAACCCTGATTATTCATTGGAAGGACTATGCTAAAGCTGAAGCTCCAATACTGTGGCACCTGATGTGAGGAGTTAACTCACTGGAAAAGACCCTGATGCTGAGAAAGATTGAGGGCAAGAAGAGAAGAGGGCAACAGAGGATGAGATTGTTGGATGGCATCATTGACTCAATGGACATGAGTTTGAGCAACCTCCAGGAGTCGGTGATGGACAGGAGAGACTGGCATGCTGCAGTACATGGGGTTGCAAAGAGTCAGACAGGACCAAACGACTAAACTGAACTGAACTGAAGGAAGCCTGGTGTTCTGCAGTCCATGAGGTCACAAAGAGTCAGACATGACTGAGCAACCAAACAATAACATAGTAGATTAAAAACACAATTTAACAGTATCTTAGAACACTTGCAGATTTATTCTCTCATATAAAAGCATGGAGTTTGGCTATCCAGGCTGGTAAAGTGTGAAATACCAGATCCACCTGATCTTTCCTCACCGCCAGTCCTAGGCACAGCTCTCATGGCCACGACAGCTGCTGAAGACCTGCCATTATATCCCATATCCATCAGGCATGAGAAGGAGAGCAGAAGGGGGCAGCCCTCCCCACCCTATTACCATCTTAAACTCTGACTCATGTTCTCTTTGAGCTTAGGTTTTGTAAATGAGATCCAATGGGACCAGGGAAAATGTCCATGAGCAGAGGAGACCAGTGTAATGTGCCAATGCCCACTGCAGCCCTCGTTCTCACACAACATAGATAATGCCTGCCATGTAGCTTCCACGACACACTTACCTTGTACTCTAACATGCACTTGGAAGGACCTCCATGCAAGCATTAATTTAATGCTCTGTATTCCTGTTTTGAATTTGTAATTAATTCTACCTTTGAACTTGTGCTTTGTGAGTGAAGTCCAGTAGGACAAAGGCTGATGTTTAGTATGTGTGTCTTCCATTTGCATGTGCGCCAGGAACATAGAATTCTGGTGGACTCACAACATGTGGGCTTTTAGCAGGACTCAAAGTGGGTATAGGTAAGGGTGTTACAATCTGTGACTGAGTGGGTGGGAATCCACAGCCCTGAGAGGCCATGCTTTCCATTGGAATTAGAACTTGCTTCAAATGCAGAAAGAAGGCAGTGGTGTTTTAAGAAACACAAGAAACCAAGGAAGCCACCCGTATCCTTTCTGACTTGTGTTACTTCCTGTATCAGTTAGTCGCTCACTTTGAAAATGATGACAGATAAATGATAGGGTAACCCAGAGTTCATCTGATGTTCAGTCCTTTAATTATCAGTAAGGTGAAGGTAGAGAATGTTGGTACCATGTGAGCATACCAAGATGTAAAATTAAAATGTTGGTTTTATGCAACATTTTCTCTGTTTGTTATGAGTAAAATACAAGTGCATGTGTGATCTATGAAATTTAAGTTGCATAATTTCTATGATTCTTGTATATGAGTTAAATGCTCTTAAATTTTTTATTTAAAACTGGCATTGTACAATTTGAAGATGAATGGTAAAATTCATAGTAACAGTATAAAATTTTAATTTTTTTTACATAAATATGACAGTAAATAGTGAGTTAAAAACACCATGATGAATCAAGAGAGAGATTGCAGAAGAAAGGAAAAATGATATTTTAGTACCTGTGGTGGTGGTACTTTGAAATTTTTTTCTTTTATTTATTTATTTTTGGTTGTGCTGGGTCTTCGTTGCTCTGTTGCCAGCTTTCTCTTCATTGAGGAACACAGGATCTAAGTGCGTGGGCTTAGTAATAGTGGTGCATGGGCTTAATTGCTCTGAGGCATGTGCAACCTTCCCAAACCAGGGACAGAACCCCTGTCCCCTGCATTGGCAGATGGTTCTTATCCACTGCACCACCAGGGAAGTCCTATAGTACTTTTATTCTAGATTTTTGAGCAAGGGGGCTCTGGGTCCTACAAATTCCATAGCTGCCATGGAGCATGTTAGTCCTGGTTGTCATATGGCTTGGTCTCAACTCCATGTCCACTGCCAGGAGCCGATCTTCTCTCCTCAAAGAGAGTAGCAGAGGTCCAGAGGGCCTGGTGTGTTGAAGGCCTCCCTAAACTTCAGTGGTTATAATAAGGACCCTTATTTACCCAAATTCCCAGACAGCATCTTGAGGAGAGGAAGGGCAGGACAATGAGTGTTCCAAAAGACTGTGGAAACCAGCCACACGAGGGAGTTCAGCTCCAAACAGACTGAACACTCAGACTGAGAGGAGACTGTTCCACGTGGAGAGCTGGTATAGTGTTAGAGGAAGCCCAGGCTTCCCCCTGCACAGTAGAGTGGCACTGCCAAGGAAGACACTCATCTTCTTTGCAGATCTGAATGGCATGTGCACTTATGCAAGCCTGCCACTCTGAATCCAAGACATTGTCTGTCTGAAATACACGCCTTCCTGCTCCTCTTCCCTCACTCCACCCCTCATCCTGTAACCCTGGTCACCTGGCTAATTTCTCACCTTTCTACACTCAGCTTAGTATCTCCCCCCAGGAAGCCTTCCCTGACACCCCACCCTCATTGGTGCCTCCGGTTACATGTTGTAACCTGCCCATCTGAGTATCAGAGGAGCAGTTTGAATGACATCAGACATGGCACTTGGCTTGGAGCCTTCCTGCTGATCCCTTACCCTTTTGGGGGCTTCCCTGGTGGCTCAGCTAGTAAAGAAGCTGACTGCAATGTGGGAGACCTGGGTTTGATCCCTGGGTTGGGAAGATCCCCTGGAGAAGGGAACAGCTGCCCACTCTAGTATTCTGGCCTGGAGAATTCCATGGACTGTATAGTCCATGGGGTGGCAAAGAGACACGACTGAACGACTTTCACTTTCACTTTCCCCTCTTTGAGGCAGTTTCTCCATACGGAAGATGGGGTAACCATACCAGACCCACCCACCTTACTGAATTTTTTAAAATTTAGCTTTTGAATAGGTTCTACATATGCCTGAATTGCGTAATTCAGAAGATATATAAGGACACATAGTAAAAAATCACTCTCCTCCCCACTTCTCTCCTCCTGATTCCCAGTTGTCTTCTCCAAAGACAATCCTTGTCACCAGTTTCTTTAGCTTCCTTCCATAGACATATCACGTGTTTTAGAGCAAATATATTGTCCCTCTTCACCTATGTAGCATTCCAGGGTAGGAGAATGTGTAACCTGCCTCTAACTATGAGGAAGTATCAGACAAATGAGGAATATTTTGTCTTTTTAAGTGGCAGTCACAGAGCATCAAAATCACGAAACAGAGAAAGGCTGTGGACATGTTCCAGAATTAAAGAGAATGGTAGATTAGATAAAAGCACTGTATTTGTGTTAAATTTACTGAAGTTGGTAAGTGTACATAAGAAGGGGAAGCAGGGCATATATGATAAAGAATATGGGGTAATCGTTAACACTAGGTGAATTCGGGTAAAGCATTGATGAATATTTTTGTTGTATTTTTGTTTTTGCAATTTATGTCTACATTTGAGATTATTTCTCCTAAACACTTCATATTCATATTTGTGGGTTCAAATATTTGAAAATTCTCTTACTCACTAAGCTTTATTTGGAGCCCCAAATCAACACTTCAGGCACTCACACAGTCATTTGCAGATGTGCAGAGCAGGGACAAATCTGTGTCGTCCAATATGTGAGTTCCCAGCTAAGGTCAAACAAAGCAGTCTCCTGCCTCCCTGCTTCAGCCCTTAGCCTGTAAATAAGTGTTCTCTTTGCACTCTATTTAGTGCCATGTCTTGCAAAATTTTATGCTTTTTGCTGACAATCTTGGTGCTGAAGAGCTGTCTAGCATTCCTGGGCACGGAAGAGAACACTGATGTTCCTTACAGAGAAAATACAGGTGCTCTTAGATGAGCTTTGTTCAGGCATGAGTTCTAGTGCTGTTGGCTGTGAGCTCAATGTAAATGAATCAACAATACAAATTACATAAAATGTCTTTAAACAGAAACAGTAAAGTTATATATGTGTTCATCAGTTGATGAAAATATTGTGAGCAGAGCTTGCAAGAACCTAACCCTGCATTTCCTCCGGGAACCATAGTTCAATATCTGTTATTCAGTGTTTGTGGCAACTTTATAGAACATAACTACTATGAGTAACAAGGATCAACTGTTTCTATGTCTTGTATTTCCTATACCAGTGATAGAATACAAGATGCACTGTTCTGTACTATATGAATGTATTTAACAGTATTTATAGAGATCTTGCTACTAGTTTGCATTTGTTCTTTTTCGGGGGGACCACAAAAAATCTATACTTTTATACTGGGGGGAAGGAGTAGAAAAGAAAGCAGCCCCTATACTGGGCCCTATTCAGTGGGAGCTTCTTGTTCCATAGGGTTAAGGGAAACTTTGAGGAAATAAAAGTTGTTTGGAAAAATCCAGGTGTAGTTGCTTTGCATGTTGTGATGGGTAAAAGGGATGAAGTGTGAAGGCCCCTCACACACTCCATCTTGCTTCAGACTCTGTCCCTGAACCCTGGGGCAGAGAAAGCGCCACTTTCATTCCTGCTTCTTGGGATTGTTGACAGCCATGTAGTGATGAGGAACAACAAGCAGGAAGAGTGACACACCCAGCATGTTGGCAAAGATGGCGAGCTGCACATCCGTGATCACGCATATCAGCTGGGTTCAGCCCCAGACATGGTCTGCATACTAACTGGAGGTAGGAAACCTGGACCGGAAGTTTGCAGTGCCCTGCATTCATTCTTTATTCATTCTTTTTTTTTTTTTTTCCAATCAGGTGAACAAAATATGATCTATGGAGATCAGCCTCTTTTCTCAGCCACTCCAGTGCTCACTCAGTGGGCTCACATAACCAGCTGGCCACAGTAAGGGATTTTGTGGGCATTTGGGGTTTTTTTGGTTGCTTTTGTTTTTGCTGTTGTTCATTCTTTTGAACAGATACCTGGGATTCACCATATGAGTGTTTCCTAATTGGTCTGGCTAATCTTCTAGTGACAAACATTTGTGTTTTATCTTTTCAAAATGTCACAGTCTTGCATATGGTACTTCCATGGCATCTCCTGGTTCCTGGGATAAAATTTTAAATCCTTACTTCTCAGTATTTAAGACTAGGTGTTTCCAAGGCAGGGGGCAAGGGTCTGATCCATGGTCAGAAAACTAAATTCCACGTGGATATTTTTTTGGTGTGGCCAAAAAAAAAAATTTAAAGCCCTTATCCATGACCTGTCAGACAGTCTCACACAGCGTGCTGGAATCTGCAGGTCTCCTCTCCAGCCTTCTTTCACCCCTGGTTTTATCCACACTGCCTGCTGCCACAGCGCATGTGCACCAACTTTCCTTATGGGGCATTGTCTCTTGGCCTGATTAACTATCCTCTTCCTTGAAACCTCTGCCTCACAGTTTTTGTTCACCAATGTGTTACCATGGGGACCTGGCACAGAATCTGGCACGGAGAATATATTCAATGCACTCAAGTTAAACAATGGAAAGAATGAGGTGGGAGGCAGGCCAGGAGGGAAGCCAGCTGGTGAGAATTATGTTTACGTGGCTCTCTTTCGACCAAACACTTGGTCTTAAATGCTTACTAGAATGAAAACTGCACAGCTGACTTATCTCCTGTCAGGCTCTCAGCTCATTAGCACTCGAGTGATTTCTGTTGAACTAGACATGTAATGATGCTGGGAAGTCAGAAAGCCCTGCAGAGTGACCCTGAGGAGGTCACCATACCTTTCTGTGCCAGTTCCTCCCCATGAGAGGAGGTGATAATGTCTGGATCTGCCTTGTTGTAAGCAAAACACTTAGGTACATCCCAGGGGCTCTCTTCTCTCCCTCTAGCTCCTGCCATCTATTGGATTTTTCCATAACATCTTAAGATATTATGGAAAAACTCTGACAAATTTTAGAGTTTTAGATGTGTTAACTAATGTGTTAACATTAACATGTTAATGTGCTAACATTAACTAATAACTAATGTGTTAACATCTTTTTCCATAACATCTTAAGATGTTATGGAAAAACTAACAAACTTTTCCAACAGCCCAATATAAAGCATTACCCCTGTCCTCTAAGGACCGGTGGCTCAGATGGTAAAGAATCCACCTGCAATGAGGGAGACCTGGGTTCGATCCCTGGGTTGGGAAGATCCCCTGGAGGAGGGCATAGCAACCCACTCCAGTATTCTTGCCTGGAGAATCCCATGGACAGAGTAGCCTGGCGGGCTACGGTCCATGGGGTTGCAAAGAGTCACACACGACTGAGTGAGTAAGCACAGCACACTATCCTCAAGGATATCCTCAGCTATTGACTCAGAAGAAAAGATTTGAATACAAAGATCCAGTGACAAGTCACCATTCCCCCACAGACTTTCTCCTACTCTCCCTCCAGCCAAGAGATTCCTGCTGGCATCAAGCAAAAGGGAGGGATCCAAAGAGGTGGTGTCTTAGCCCAAGTGCTTTTCCACCTCCCCAGGGGCAGATTGCACATCCCTGAGCAGGGAGGGGCAGAGCGTTGTCAAGGCCATCACCAGCCCTTTGGCTCCTTTCCACCTTAGAATGACTGATTCTATTCTCGTGGTTTCTCTAAAACTATATGAAACTTGTGGTTAAACCCACACACTTCCCCTCTGCCAAAAGGCCCCTAGTCATATCCTCCCAATGACCACCATCACTTTTCTTCTGTTTTTGGTTGCAAAATGAATCCAACTAGCTCACATAGAAGGTCTGAGAGAAAGAGGGAGTGAGCATACACAGGGATCTCGTACACCCAGAATCCAACCAACTACTTCTTCCCACCTACCAACCGCCTCCCCAGTATGAAGCATTCTCATCTCTCACCTGGTTTCTTGCAACATCCCTAGCTGATATTCCTACCTTAACCTTTGTGCACTAAATCTTTCTCCATGTATAGGATTGCCAGATAAAATTTAGGACACTGAGCTAAATTTGCACTTCAGATAAACAAAAAATAATTTTTTAGCATAAATAGGTCACAAATATTATATGGGATACATTTCTACTAAAAATATTCATTAATCCGAAACACAAATTTAACTAGACATCATGAAGTTTTATTTGCTAAATCTGGCAACCCTACCCATTTACCAACTAGAGTCACCCTTTTAAGATGCAAGTTAGCTCATATTATCCCTCCACTCAAAATCCACCAAGAGCTTCCCGTCTCTGAGCAAAGTCCTTGCCATGATCTGCCTTCCCCGATACTCCTTGTGTCTCATCCTCTACCACCTACCTCCTTGGCCACCCAACGCAGCCACCCTGGCTTCCTTGTTGCTAGCTCCTTCTCCTTCTTTAGAGTTTTGCTATCTCAGTGATGTCTTCTCTGACCATCCTTTAAATAAACACTGGAATCACCCTACCTTCTATCACTTCCCTGCTTTCTCATTATCTCCTAACACACCACAGTCTGCATATGTATTGGTTTGCTCTCTTTTCTCACTAAAAACATGGTCCATGAAGGCACGCCCTGCAGTTTGTTCAACTAAGTATCCAGCCTCAGTGGGCACTCAATAAATATTTGTTGAGCCAATGATGAAACCCAAGAACAAGAAGCACAGCCAGGAAAGTCCCAAAACAAGGGGATTTGGTTTTGTTTTCCTTTCTTGGCAGCCTTGCTCTAATCTTTCTCCACTTACTCATCTTGCTCAAGGCCCCCTTTGGACACCGTCCATGTTTCACCAGGACTTCTCAAGGGTGCCATCACAAGGCTGGGGCAATCTGATTGGCTCAGCTCACCTCCCTTTCTCTCTCTCTCTTTTTCTTTCTTTATCCCTTTCCCCCTCCTTTCCTATCTCTCTTTGCCACTTACGTTTTTAATATTTTTAATGAATGCATAATATTTCTAAATATATACTTTATTTTCTTTATGTCAAGGGTGAAAAGGAGTGATTTGGGGGCTGTGTCAGCCAAGAGCAAATGCCACTAAACATCTTCCTTGTGTCCCTACCCAGGCTCAGGTTCCCCACAGAGAGTCATTGGTGCTCTGATCTGTATTAGGCAGAAAAGGACAGCCTTTACTCTGGTAGCAAACAGCCTCAAAATCTCAGCCTTATAAAGCAGAAATTTACTCCTTACATATGATATATGTCTAAAATAAATTTGCAGGGGTTCTACAGTCCCAAGTCTCAGGAAACCAGACTAATAGAGGCTCTTCTGAATTGTAGCAGAGAATTAGAGATGGAGGAATCCACACTGGCTCTTCAATGGGTCAGCCCAGAAGTGAGGGCCAGCACTTCTACTTGCAGCCCTTTGTCCAGAATTGGTCATATAATTGCGGAGGGGCTAGGAAATGTGGATGAGCACAGATATTTGGTAAGAAGCAGATATCTCTCTCTAGGCACCATCTTGGGAGGGGAAGAGAGGCAAAGTGGGTGAGAAGCCTGTTCAGACATAGACGTTCTTCTACTTACCCACTGCAACTCCTGGAGCTCCGGAAACTCAAATGAACCCCAGCTAGTCAAGAAGAATACATCAAATATGAGCCAACTCTAAGCACTTGAACCAGGCCAGATGGCAGTGAGAAAATATGATGATTTTTCTGAGTAATGCAGGCTCCATTTCCTGATCCCGTATCTGCTACGAAAAAATGATAATATCACCTTCCATTTTTCCAGCACTGACACTTTTCAAAGAGCTTTCTCTTCCAATGGGTATCTCAAAGAGGCAGAAATTACTACCTTTTTACCAAAGAGAAATTAGAGGCTCAGAAAGGTTAAGAGAATCGCCTAGCGTCAGAGCTCATAGAGGTGTAACTGCGACTTGAGCAGTTATGTTTGCCTCTGCCTGGTCCAGTGATCATCATCACATCCTACTTCCTTTGAAGGACCAGCAGTGGGGAGGGAAGAACACAACTGGTCCCACACAGGTCTCTGCAGCCACACCACATACATGGGAAACCATCACTGTTGCCTCCCTCTCATTCATAAACAGGTTAAGATACAAAAATTAGGTAAAAGTTTAGCTCTGTGGATGGTGAGGAACAAAAGTGTGATGGATTTCCAAAGCAGAAAGATGAAGGAACTTTCCAAAAACCATACTCTTCCCATGCATCCCAGAGAGCTAAACTTTAGAGCTGAACAGGCTGGTTACAAGGAAGGCTGCCCTGGGTTTGAATCCCGGCTTTGCCACTAACCTGCTATGTCAACTTGAACGAGTGACAGCCTTTCTGTATCACAACTGTCCCCACAGTTGTACAATGATCATCATAGCATCCCCTTTACAGACTCTTGTGTGGACATGATGTAAAGTGAACCTATATGGTTCTCAGCACACAACTGTCATTTGGTAAAAGTTGTCTGTTCAGGGGACACATAGTTTTCCAGGGCAGGAGCCCACTGTGTCCCCCTTTACCTGGCAAAGCAATAAAGTTATCCTTTTCTACTTCCAAAAAAAAGTGGTCTGTTTAGAGTTTTTGGGTGGGCTGAGAAGATGCCCGTGGGGTCCTCATGCTCAGAGAGAAGAACAGAAGGAACTAGAGGGCAGGTGCATCCCAGTTTCTCTTCCTTTCACCCTCTCTTCTTCCTAATCTCACACAATTTTTAAAGACAGTAGAGAACAATTTTTTTTAAAGTTTAGGAGTAAAGAAGAAAAAATGCAAAGAAACTCACAAAACCTCATGGCAGTAATCCAAATGTCTTGCTTTGTTCATACTTAAGAGTAAGTTTACATTCTCTAAATACTGTGTTTTGAGACTTTTTCCATTTATGTTGCCCCGTAGGTTTAGGATAGCTTGTGCTCCAGTTCAGTGCAGTTCAGTCGCTCAGTCGTGTCCGACTCTCTGCGACCCCATGAATTGCAGCACGCCAGGCCTCTCTGTCCATCACCAACTCCCGGAGTCTACCCAAACCCATGTCCATCGAGTCGGTTATGCCATCCAACCATCTCATCCTCTGTCGTCCCCTTCTCCTCCCGCCCCCAATCCTACCCAGCATTAGGGTCTTTTCCAATGAGTCAACCCTTCGCATGAGGTGGCCAAAGTATTGGAGCTGCAGCTTCAACATCAGACCTTCCAATGAACACCCAGGATTGATCTCTTTTAGGATGGATTGATTGGATCTCCTTGCAGTCCAAGAAACTCTCAAGAGTCTTCTCCAACACCACAGTTCAAAAGCATCAATTCTGCGGCGCTCAGCTTTCTTCACCGTCCAACTCTCACATCCATACATGACCACTGGAAAAACCATAGTCTTGACTAGACGGACTTTTGTTGGCAAAGTAATGTCTCTGCTTTTAAACATGCTATCTAGGTTGGCCATAACCTTCCTTCCAAGGAGTAAGCGTCTTTTAATTTCATGGCTGCAGTCACCATCAGCAGTGATTCTGGAGCCCAAAAAAGTAAAGTCTGACACTGTTTCCACTGTTTCCCCATCTATTTCCCATGGAGTGATGGGACCAGATGCCATGATCTTAGTTTTCTGAACGTTGAGCCTTAAGCCAACTTTTTCACTCTCCTCCTTCACCTTCATCAAGAGGCTCTTTAGTTCTTCTTCACTTTCTGCCATAAGGGTGGTGTCATCCGCATATCTGAGGTTATTGATATTTCTCCCGGCAATCTTGATTCCAGCCTGTGTTTCTTCCAGCCCAGCGTTTCTCATGATGTACTCTGCATATAAGTTAAATAAGCAGGGTGACAATATACAGCCTTGACGTGCTCCTTTTCCTATTTGGAACCAGTCCGTTGTTCCATGTCCAGTTCTAACTGTTGCTTCCTGACCTGCATACAGGTTTCTCAAGAGACAGGTCAGATGGTCTGGTATTCCCATCTCTTTCAGAATTTTCCACAGTTTATTGTGATCCACACAGTCAAAGGCTTTGGCATAGTCAATAAAGCAGAAATAGATGTTTTTCTGGAACTCTCTTGCTTTTTCGATGATCCAGCGGATATTGGCAATTTGATCTCTGGTTCCTCTGCCTTTTCTAAAACCAGCTTGAACATCTGGAAGTTCATGGTTCACGTATTGCTGAAGCCTGGCTTGGAGAATTTTGAGCATTACTTTACTAGTATGTGAGATGAGTGCAATTGTGCGGTAGTTTGAGCATTCTTTGGCATTGCCTTTCTTTGGGATTGGAACGAAGACTGACCTCTTCCAGTCCTGTGGCCACTGCTGAGTTTTCCAAATTTGCTGGCATATCGAGTGCAGCACTTTCACAGCATCACCTTTGAGGATTTGAAATAGCTCAACTGGAATTCCATCACCTCCACTAGCTTTGTTCGTAGTGATGCTTTCTAAGGCCCACTTGACTTCACATTCCAAGATGTCTGGCTCTAGGTGAGTGATCACACCATCGTGATTATCTGTGTCGTGAAGATCTTTTTTGTACAGTTCTTCTGTGTATTCTTGCCACCTCTTCTTAATATCTTCTGCTTCTGTTAGGTCCATACCATTTCTGTCCTTTATCGAGCCTATCTTTGTGTGAAATGTTCCCTTGGCATCTCTAATTTTCTTGAAGAGGTCTCTAGTCTTTCCCAATCTGTTGTTTTCCTCTATTTGTTTGCACTGATCACTGAGGAAGGCTTTCTTATCTCTCCTTGCTATTCTTTGGAACTCTGCATTCAGATGAGAATATCTTTCCTTTTCTCCTTTGCTTTTCACTTCTCTTCTCTTCCCAGCTATCTGTAAGGCCTCCTCAGACAGCCATTTTGCTCCAGTATCAACCCTCAAATCTCAGAAGCTTAAAATAATAAAAGCTTATTCCTTATTTTCCCATATCCCCTATGGACCTGAGTGACTCTTGTGCAACTATCTGCCTTGGGGTGACTTAGAGATGGAGGCTATATGGCCCCTCCATCTGAACACATGGTCTTCTTCTCGACTGTTATGAAGAATCGTGGAATTTTCTGTATGGCTCAGGAAACTCAAACAGGGGCTCTGTATCTACCTAGAGGGGTGGGATGGGGAGGGAGATGGGAGGGAGGTTCAAAAGGGAGGGGATATATGTATACCTATGGCTGATTCATGTTGAGGTTTAACAGAAAACAACAAAGTTCTGTAAAGCAATTATCCTTCAATAAAAAAATAAATTAAAAATAAAATCATGGTGGGATCTTAGATGCTTAAGCCCAGCAGAACACTATCACTTCTAGCCAAAAGGCTAGGCAGGGTGTGGAGAGGCCTGGACAATGTAGTCTTCCTTGTGTCCAAGAAGGAAACTGACGGTACCTGTGAGCTATCTTTTCAACTTTGTGTTTGCTTGACTTTTCATTCATTGCACATTCTATCCTTTACAGTTACACATTTAGATTGCTTGCAATTTTTCATACCATAAATATAATCAGAGCTTCCCAGTTTCACTATGTTTATAGTTGGGACCACACTGGCATTGAGACTGCCCTCTTGCAGATTGAGGCCACCACCCACTCAGGCAGAGCCTCAGCTCTCATCCCCATTTATCTAGATTAGCCCCATGTCCCAAAGTCCGCAGGTGAGTGAAGACCACTCAAATTTGTCTACTCATTCAAAAACATACATTGAGTGCATGTTGGAGGTGAGGCACTGTGCCTGACACTCCTGGGTATACAGCAGAAAATCAGATGAAGTCCCCACCCTCATACACTCCATTCATGAGTCCTCTGCCCACGTCACCTCTGCTGCTGGGAACCTCGCGGAGCACTGCTGAGAGCGCTTTGCCTTGACAGAGTGGAGCGGGTGGGAGACTGTTTCTTTGTTGCCCATGGCACTTGACCATGTAGGCCCTGAAGCTGCATTGTTTGGATGTTGTGAGCTCACATGGCCCTCTGTTAATTCTTCTCATTCTGTTTCTTCCACAAAGTGTCAAAACCAGTGAGGCAGCCAGGGTAGCAGAGACTCAAACCCTCCTGTCCCTCATGGTCCTTGTCTTTATCCTCCCTAGGAACCTCTTACTCATTCTTCAACCCAAATCCCAAAGCTGCCATGTACATCAACTGATGCAAGCACACGCTTGTGGAGAGGAGTGTCCCCTAACGCCACCCACCAGGACCACTGTGGATTCTGGGGCAGGTCATCCAGAACCTGCCGAGATGTCAATAACACCCAGTGGACATCACCAATAACAGCTTTTTTCTTTGTTAGATTATTTCCCTAGGATAAATTCCCAGATGTGGGATAGCTAGGTCAAAGTATTAAAATATTTTTTGTGGCTCTTGATTCAAGTTGACAAATTGTTTTCTGAGATTTATATGGTGATAAACACTATCTATGATAATATCAGTTCTTTGCACTGTCACCAAGATTAGGAATTATTATTGTTATAAAATATTGTTAGTGTGGTGGGAAAAAGCCATACTTTTTCCTTGTTTTAATTTGTATTTCTGTGAATACCCCAGGCTCTAATTTTTGCCACATTTGTTCATAGCAGTGTTTATACTTGCGTGATTTGTCACTGCAGCTGTTGGTTTATTTATTTATTCAAGCCTTAATTTCTTAAACCAATTTTTATGAGTTCTTTATATAGCAAAGATGTCAGTCTTCTGGCTGTGGTAATTATATCTTTGAGCCTCCACCCTGCCACCCTTCTTCTGGTCTTTTTTGCTTTCTTATTCTGGTTATTTTATTTTCATTGTTTTTGTTGAAGTGCAGAAATTTTAAATTTTAATTTATTCAAATTTGTCAGTTTTTTCCATTGTGGTTTCTCCTTTTTTCTTTTCACTTCAAATCTTACAAATATATTTCCTATCCAGAAACTTGATCAATATTTGATTCTATTTTCTTCTAATTTGTCTTCTATGGTTTGGTTTTAAAATATTTAAATAATTTTTTCCTGGACGTGTACTTAAAGAAAACAATTGTTTGAGCAAGGATTGCTTCTTTAATTGTTTTCTTTAATGTTTATTCAATTTATTCAAACTTAAAAAAAGTTCCCTCATTTCTCCTACCCTCCGTACCCCCACTATATCTTGCAACCAACAGCCTGTTCTTTGACCTTGTTTTTGTTCTGTTTTGTTTTAGATTCTGCATACAGTATAAAGAGATCATATGGTATTTGTTTTCTTTTCTGACTTATTTTACTTGGCAGAATGCCCTCAGGGCCATTTCTGTTGCAGCAAATGGCAAAATTTCATTCTTTTTATGGCTGAATAATATGCCATTATGTATATTCTACAGCTTCTTTATCCATTCAGTTAGGATGTTTCCATATCTTGGCTGTTGTAATAAAGCTGCAATGAACTTAGGGTATGTATACATTTTTAAATTATTGTTTTTATTTTCTTCTCCATTTATATTTTAACCAGTCTTAGAAGGGATAATAACCCTCTCTGCGAGGTAAGGAAACTTATTTGAGTGCTTAATTCTAAACCCAAGTCACTGAGTCTTAGATTCTCACTGGCTTGAAGGATTAGCGATAACTCTGTCCCTTGTTTCAAGCAAACTGAACTATAAAAATATTAATTCTTCCAATCCATAGACATGGAATATCTTTTCATTTATTTGTGTCTTCTTCAGCTTCTTTCATTAATGTCTTATAGTTTTCAATATACGGATCTTTCAGCTCCTTGGTTAAATTTTATTGACAGGTATTTTATTCTTTTCAATGCAGATGTAATTGAATTATTTTCTTAATTTCTCTTTCTGATAGTTTGTTGTTAGTGTTTGAAACACAACAAGTTCTGTGTATTGATTTTGTATGCTGCAACATTACTGAATTTGTTTATTATTTCTAACAGTTTTTTGATAGAGTAGTATTTTCTATATATAGTATCATGTAATCTGCAAATGACTTCTCTGGTGGCTCAGATGGTATAGCGTCTGTCTGCAATGTGGGAGACCTGGCTTTGATCCCTGGGTCAGGAAGATCCTCTGGAGAAGGAAATGACACCCCACTCCAGTACTCCTGCCTGGAAAATTCAATGGATGCCTGGTGGGCTATAGTCCATGGGGTCGCAAAGAGTCGGATATGACTGAGCGAATTCACTTTCATTTTCAATCTGCAAATAGGGACAGCTTTACTTTTTCTTTTCCAAGTTGGATGCCTCATCTCTTTTCCTGGCCTAATTCCTCTTCCTATGACTTCCAACATTGTCTTGAATAAAAGTGGTGAGCGTGAACACCCTTTTCTTGTTCTTGATCTTGGAGGTAAATATTTCAATGTTTACTGTTGAGTATGATATTAGCTGGAGAAGGCAATGGCACCCCACTCCAGTATTCTTGCCTGGAAAATCCCATGGATGGAGGAGCCTGGTAGGCTGCAGTCCATGGGGTTGCTAGGAGTCGGACACGACTGAGCGACTTTACTTTCACTTTTCACTTTCACGCATTGGAGAAGGAAATGGCAACCCACTCCAGTGTTCTTGCCTGGAGAATCCCAGGTCTGGGGGAGCCTGGTGGGCCACCGTCTATGGGGTCGCACAGAGTCGGACACGACTGAAGCGACTTAGCAGCAGCAGCAGTAGCATGATATTAGCTGTAAGCTTGTCATTTAGAGCCTTTATTATGTCTCCTGGAGGGGAGCTTTACATATGTCTGGTTAATGCAGCTGATGCCCAGGGGACACTCCTTCATTACTTAACTATGGTGGCTGGAGGAGCTTGTGTTCCTGGGTCCTATGGGAACATGGAAATTGATGGGACAGTCCTTAACAAACTATCATGTCTAGGACACAGTATAGACTGTGGACTGAGACACAGCCACCATTCTTTCTGTGAAAGGAGACCATTTTGCTTGTCCTAGAGCTTCAAACTGAGGAGAAGCCTTCAGGTTTGGCCCACATTTAGTGGCCTACTGAGCTGCTCTCAAGGAACAGAGGCTGGGGACACCATCTTGGTGCTCTCCCTCTGCTTTGTCTAGCTTTCTGGTATCTCCCAGAAAGGAGCTTAAACACTTATCTGGAGCCCATGTAGTGGACACCTCTGGATCATGGCTCTGGTGGCCAGTGGGACTTACCCTTGAAGCCCCCCAGAACTGTATATATTTGCATATTTTAAAAGCTGCTGCCTGAGGGGCCAGCTTCCAGTCAGCTTGAACCTAGGTGCTGAGATCCTCCACTTTAGGACAGTGACAGGTTTTGGCACATCCTTAACTACAGGGAACTATTAAAAATATAATAGGCTGCCTGGACAAGCACAGAGGTTTGAGAGACAACCAGGAGCTGAGACGGGGTTGAACAACAAGTTCATCTCCTACACAAGCCCACTCCTTAAATATGGAAAGAAGTGGTTGTTTCCTGTACAGAAACCAACAAAGAGTCAAGCAAAATGAAGAAACAGAGGAATATGTTCCAAATGAAAGAATAAGATAATGATCATAAAGATACTCACTGAACTGGGGAAAAGAAAAGATGAACACAGTGAGAACTTCAACAAAGAGATGGAAAATATAAGAAAGTACCAAACAGAAGTCACACAGATGAAGAATACATTAGAGTGGTTTAAGCAAAGACCAGATGGAGCAGAAGAAAAGATCAATCAACTCAGGGACAAGGCAGTGGAACTTATTCAGTCAGAATAGCAAAAAAGAAAAAAGAATGAAAAAATATGAAGATAGCTTCAGGAGTTTATGGGTCAATATCAAACAAACTAACATTTACTTTATAGGGTTTCCAGAAAGAGAAGAGAGAAAGGGGCAGACATCTTATTTGAAAAAATAGTGGCTGAAAACTTCTCTAATTTGGAGAAGAAAATAGACATCCAGATCCAGGAAGCCCTGAGAGTTCCCAAACAAGATGCTACCAAAGAAACCCACACTAAGGCACCTTATGATTAAAAATGTCAAAAGTCAAAGACAAGGAAGGAATTTAAAAGAAGCAAGAGAAAGACAACTAGGGAACCCCCTGTAAGAGGGACTAGGGAAACCCCTATTGGGTTCCCTATACAAGGGAACCCCCATAAGACAATCAGCCGATTTTTTTAGGACAAACTTTGCAGTCCAGAAAACACAGAAGAAAACTTCCAACCAAGAGTACTCTCCCCAGCAAAGTTTTCATTCAGAATTGAAGGAGAGGTAGAGTTTTCCAGACAAGCAAAACTTAGAGGAGTCCATCACCACTAAACTAGACTTGCAAGAAAAGTCCCAAATAAACACTTAACTTCCCACCATAAGAAAATAGAAAAATAACAAATGAAGCCCAAAGTTAGTGAAAGGAAGAAAAAAAAGATTAGAGCAGAAACAATTTAAATGAGATTAAAAAGACAACAGAAAAAATAAAACCAATAACTCATTCTTTGAAAAGATAAACTAAATTGACAAATCTTCAGTTAGATTCACTGAGAAAAATGAGAGGACTCAAATAAATAAAATCAGAAATGAAAGATATGCTGTTACAACTGATACCACAGAAATACAAAAGATCATAAGAGAATACAATGAACAATCACAGGCTGACAAATTGAATAACCTAGAAAAAAATGGATAAATTCCTAAGCACATACAACCTATCAAGACCAAATCATAATGAAATGGAAAATTTGAACAGACCAGTTACTAGCAAGGAGTTGAATCAGTAACCAAAAACCTCCCAACAAACATAAATCCAGACCATATGACTTCACTAGTGAATTCTACAAAACATCCAAAGAAGAATTATTAATAATGCAAACCCTTCTCACACTCTCCCCTCAAATAGAAGAGGGTGGAACTCTTCTAAACACATTTTACGAGGCCAGCATTACCAATTATCAAAACCAGACAAGTATGCCACAAAAAAAACAAAATCATAGGCCAATATCCCTGATGAACATAGATGCAAAAGTCATCAACAAACTATTAGCAAATCAATGTCAACAACACATTAAAGTTATCATACACCATGATCAAGTGGGATTTATTCCAGGGATGCAAGGATATTTCAACATCCTCAAATCAATCACGTGACACACCACATTACCAGAATGGAGGATAGAAGTCATACAATCAGCACAATAGAGGCAGAAAAATCATTTGACAATGTTCAACATCCATTTTCAATAAAATTGCTCAACAAACTAATTATTGAGAAAATAATTAAATCTTTCACACAAATGAAACTTACTCTTAGTCATTTCTTTTTTCAACAGTAGGAGTTGTAAGACTTTCTACTATTCCTTAAGCCAAATAAATAAGAAGTCTGAACAAAAGTATCTCAGGGAATGTAAGGACTGGAGATGGGCCTGGGAATTGGAATCTTCTTTAACTTCTCCTTCCATTCCTTTGCATTTCTGATGAATGAACAAGGGTTGGGAATGGCCCATCTGGTCAACCCCTTTTCTATCAGAGTCCCTTCAGAAGAATAAAATAAACACCAATTATTAAAATTTTTTTTTTATTGTTGTTTTTGCGTGTAACAACTACCAGACTAGGGTCAGTGGAGGGAATGGAGGGTTAGGGTAGATGCTTTTATTTCAGGATTTGTGAGACTTTTATTCTCAAGTTGTCTATACCAGTAATCGTTTGGGGGGTTTCTGTCACTGACCAATATTGTAATTTAAATCATCAGTTACTGGGTCTCTATAGTGAGAAGTCTGTGTAGATGGAATCCCCAGCAAAATCATTTAAAGTGGAGGTGGAGTAGTGATGAGCCCCAGAAGTTTAGAGGAGGAGGCAAAGAGTTAGTTACAAAGAACCAAAACTCACTTTGATTTTTGTTTTAATTGAAGGTGGAAAAGTGACTTACTGCTAATAGAGAATGCTAATATATCTTTCTAATCACCAGTAAAATTTTATTGTAAAAGTCGTTGGGATATATAAGGGTGTATAAAGGAACTCACTCTCTTTGCACCTAAATTTCCGTAGTTGAAAAACAGGATCAGTTTGGGATCCTATCACCCCTCCATTTCAAGAATAAATGGAAACGATTACGTCACATAAAACCCTGGAGTTATACAAATTCATTTGAATACTTAACCTTTGTTAAATTAATTAAACCTCTGATCATATTTTTCACATAATTTGTCCTTTGAAAGTGCTGTTGCTGAAACAACCCAAATATCCTTCAATAGGGGACTGGGTATATCCCCGCAAAGGAATACTGTGCATGCTGCTAAGTCGCTTCAGTCGTGTCCGACTCTGTGCGACCCCATAGACGGCAGCCCACCAGGCTCCGCCGTCCCTGGGATTCTCCAGGCAAGAACACTGGAGTGGGTTGCCATTTCCTTCTCCAATGCATGAAAGTGAAAAGTGAAAGTGAAATCGCTCAGTCGTGTCCGACTCTTAGCGACCCCGTGGACTGCAGCATGCCAGGCCTCTCTGTCCATCACCAACTCTCCGAGCTTGCTCAGACTCAGACTCGTGTCCATCAAGTCGGTGATGCCATCCAACCATCTCATCCTCTGTCATCCCCTTCTCCTCCCAAGAAATATGGCCTTGTGTATTTATACACATTTGATTATATGATATTTTTTCAAAAGGAAAAAATAGAAGAGCAAACCAAAAAAAAAAAAAAAAAAAACCTAGAAAGAACCTGTGTTCTTTGGAGAAACTCCTAGGGCAGGAATGTACAAGATGAGCCTGGACTATCTTGTGATACCAGAACATGAGGATGCTATCAGAGAACCCTGGATTTCTGCTGAAAGGAACCAACAGCTAACAGGAAGGACTTCACCACTAACCAAAGACAGAACAATCTGAATATAAAAATAAACAAAAAGGAAAAACAAAAAATGTCTAAGGAAATAATGACGTGTACACTTGATTGAAACACAATAAGCACTTATGAGTTCATTATGATATTAAAAATAATTTATTGGTCAGACAAGTGGATGCTATGGAACCAACTCCTTATTTTGAAAAGTGGTAAAGAAAAGGAAAGAATAGAGAATTTATTTTGCCTTTTTCATACAAAACATCTTTTAGCGTGACAGAGTAGTAGATGAAGGAGAATTTTCCAGCATAGATTTCCAGCTAATACCTGCAAAGCAATGTGGTAACCGGCCTCCACAATGGCCCTCAATGACCTGGTCTCAATCACTGTGCAGTCCCCTCCCACACTGTAGCAGCGTTGGTCTGTTTGACCGATAGCACACAGTAGAAATGATGGCATGTCACTTCTGAGATTAGATCAGAAACAACTTTGGCTTCCATCTTGTTTTCTCAGTCTCCTTTCTCTCTCTCTTTCTCTCTCTCTCTCTCTCTCTCCCTCCCTCTCTCTCTCTCTCTCTCATTACTCCCTCTGAGGCAGCTGCCATATTGTGAGACATTCAAATATTCTATGAAGAAAGATGCTCGCTAGGTGAGGACCTGAGTTATTCAGTCAAGAGCCAGTAGGAACTAAGCCCTGCCAATAACCGTGTTAGTGAGCTTGAAGGAGACCTTCCAGCCCCAAATTAGTGTGACCAAATCAGCAGATTGATTGCAATGACATGTTGTTGTTCAGTTGCTAAGTCATGTTCAACTCTTTGCAACCCTATGAACTGCAGCACAGCAGGTTCGCTATCTCCCAGAATTCACTCAGATTCCTGTCCATTGAATCGGTGATTCTATCTAACCATCTCATCCTCTGCCGCCCCTTTCTCCTTTTGCCTTCAATCTTTCCCAACTTTGGGATCTTTTCCAATGACATGAGAGACCCTGAACCAGAACCACCCAGCTAAGCCACTTGCAGATTGCTGCCCCACAGAAGCTGTAAAATAATACATGTGTGTTGTTTCAAGCTATTAAATTTGGGGATAATTTGTTATGCAGCAGTAGATAAGGAATCATAGATCTGTACTGACTAATAATCAATAACTACTAAAATCACAGCTGCAAGGCTAAGGGGGAACTTCATAATAGATGGATCGGTAGGCAGACAGTATCTGAAGTTAGTAATCGATTTTTTAAAATAACTGGATCTTGTAAAGTAAATCCCAAACATCATATCATTTCACCCACTGATCAATCTTAATGTCACACAAAAAAAGATGTGATGCAATTAGAAGTACCCAACACTACCTATGAAATATTATTGCTAAAAAAAGTTAAACCTGAATTTAATTAAGTCCCAGCTACAAGTTTACAGGAAATACAGAGGAAATGTAGAAAACTCTACACATAAGTGACTTGATTTCCTCAAAAAAACACATGCCTGAAAGAGTGAAAAAACAGAATCGAGATAACCCAGCAATGTATAGACTCTATTAGTCAGGGTTCTCCAGAGACACAGAACCAATAAGATACATATGGGAGGAAATTTATTGTAGGTGTTGTTTCACCTGGTTATGGAGGCTGCCAAGACCTGTGTCTGCAAGCTGGCAACCCAGGGAAGCTGGTGATATGATTCAGTTTGAGTCTGAATGCCTGAGAACTGAGTGGGGGCAGGGGGTGCGTGGCAGCAGTGTAAATCCTGATCTGAGTCTGAAGGCCCTAAAGCCAGAGCAACATGTCTAAAGGTATCTCAGTCCAAACAGAGTGCAAATTTGCCCTTCCTCAGCATTTCTGTTTTGTTCAGGCCCACAATGGGTTGGATGATGTCCACCTCAAATTGGCAAGAGTGATCTTCTTGACTCAATCTGCTGAATTAACTGCTAATCTCTTCCAGAGACATCTCACAGACACACCCAGAAATAATGTTTACCAGCTCACCTGGGCACTACTTAACCCAGTCAAGTTAACACAAAATTAATCTTCCCATTAACCCTATTTGGAGATCAATTCAAACAAACCATCGGTAAAAAACGTTGGAAGACAACAAGGAAAATGGAACATGAACTAGATATACAATCACGATAAGGAATTATTATTGATTGTGTCAGGTGTGATAATGGAACTGTAGTTTTTGTTGTTGTTGTCCTTATCTGTAGAGATGTATACTGAAGAATTTATGATAAAATTAAATTATGTGATGCTGGAATTGGCTTTGTGCATCATGAACTTTTTTGCATTTTGAATTTTTAAATGTTTCATAAAATATTACTTACCCTGATTACTGAATTTTTCTGGCATGCCCTTAAGTGCCCAAAGTAATTGCCTCACTCAGTGACTCTGGTTCCATGGAGACTGAATGTAAACAAGGCAGTTAACATGCAAATAACACAGCTGCAGAATGTGGTGAATGCTGTAAAGACAACTGTGTAGAGAATCATTAGGGAGTGGGAATGAGAGAGATTGAGAGAGAGTGTATGTATGCGTGTGTGGATGGTGTTAGGTGGTGGGGGCAAAGAGGGAGTCAGGGACAAGCTTTCCAAGGAGAGGATGGAATTGGAGAGAAGTAGAGGGAATTCAGGATATATTTTCAGGATGAAAAAGATGGGATTTGCCAATGACTTAGGAAAAGGAGGGGAGTAATAGGTAAGAAAAGGGATTTTAGCTTCAGGAATGTCAACCTGGGGTAGCCTTTACTGAGGTGAATGATACTACAGAGGAACAGAACTTAAGGGAAACCAAGCTTGACTTAGAATCATGTGAAGTGTGAGCTCCTTATGAAAGACAGAAATAGAGTGGGAAAAGGCATGGATAAAGGCAAATCCTGAACTCAGGCGGGAAGAGTAGAGCAAGAGATAGAAATCTGGCTGAGATCACTTGTGGAGATTAAGTAAATAGAGAAATAGGAAGGGCACAGATCTGAACCCTCTTTATCCTCCTTACGCTTAAAGGTCAGGTCAGCAGGAGGAGACAGCATATGAGGTTGAGAAGTAGCATCAGTGAAGCAGGAGGAAAATAAGGAAAGCCTGTCTCAAGGAAGAGCTGTGTGAAATGCCACTGAGAAATGAAGTAAATGGATAAAAGAGAACTAGTCATTGGCTGTGGTAACAGGCAATTTCTGGTGACCAGGCAGGGGCAGTTTCCTTTGAGTGTGGGGATAGAAGCTGGACTGGAATGAACTGGCAAGGAAATGAAGGCAGTGAATTTGATAATGTATTTGAGAAATCTTTCAGGGATGGAGAATAAGAAGTGGCTTGGAAGAATCACGTTGGGACATAACCCACAGCCCGCACGTCTATTGCCTATCTACAGTATTTTGCATTGAGTACAGTTCTGGTTCAGGAAGCTGTGGAGGTTTCATGAGTATGGATTACTTTGTGTGAAGATTATAAAGAGGAAGGAAAATAAATGAAAACTGTTTTACATTTTGTATATGTTTTTTAATACATTTTCTTTTAACCAGCTATGACAGTGGCAGAGGAAGATATTGGCTAAAAAATATTAAGTCTAAATCAGGGCATGAGTATTTTTAAAGTAAGAATCCTCTTAAGGCAGGGGACCAAGAGTGTAGACAAGTGAGAGGTGAGGGCAGTGGAACCCCATTCCTGGGCAGAGGTCTGACAGTGGAGCCTGGGGGTTTGCCTTGAAGCACCCAGATGTGGGGCCCTGGCAGAGTGAATATATCCTTGGAGCAGGCTGCCCTGAGATGGAGCAGCCTTGGAAATCGTCTCCCCATCTTAATTTTGTGAGCAGTGCCCCATTGTCCTCTCACCTTCCCACAAGAGCATAGCCAGGACTGTCCCTGACATTCTAATCACCCATGATGAGGGCTCCTCCCCTCATCAACAGAATGGAAACTGAGAACCGATGTAGGAGGCATCTCTTCTCCCCACTGCATTCCCCTAGTTCTCCGGTAGAGATAGCAGAAAGAGGTGGAACAACAAACATCCATTTGAAAAGCCACCAACCTCATCTTTCGTCTCTCTGTATTTTGAACTAGCCTTCAAGGGGGAAAATTGCTGCTCTGAGAGGTAAGAAAATGTATTTTGCATTTTAAACCCTAAACCCAAGGTACCAGGGATGATGTTCTTAATATTCTTTGGTTTGAAGCATTCTAGATAACTCTGCTCCTTGTCTCAAGCAAACTGATCTATAAACATGCCCAATTCTCTGAGCCCTGCTTGTTCTGCTCCTATGGCTTTTAAAACTCTCCCCTGGGACTTGGGCAAGAACTGCTCAGACAGGGCTAAGTTTCTGTCTTTAGACAAGGGAAAGAGACATTCATTTAATCAGCAACTTTGGCCACACTTTACCCAGAGGTATATCTAGAACACACACAAATCCATCTCCAAAAGCTTGTAGAATAAGACAGACAGCTTTACTGAATATTTTTCCAAAAAGGGCAATGAGGAGAGATCATGCCACTTACCACAGCAGTCTCTCCTGGTCCTCCTCTTGGAAGAGGGTAAGGCATCTCTTTCATAAAATGCCCTGTACCCAGTCCACTGACCCCTGGCTCCTCATCACCCCACCCCACCCCCAACCATGCACACTTTCCCAGTGGAAGGGCCTGGCCTGCTCTCAGCTTCTGTCACTTTCCTCTCCACCTCTCACCCCAGCAGTCCTGACCAGTCCTGACAAGATATTTCCTGCTCTTGAGTGTTCCTGCTCAAAAGGGATATGTGGGCCCACTGTTTCCAGTGCCAGGACTCCATTCTGATCACCGAGGTCCCTTGCATGCATACATGTGAAGTCGCTGCTGTTGTGTCTGACTCTGTGTGCCCCATGGATTGTAGCCCACCAGGCTCCTCTGTCCATGGATTGTCCAGGCAAGAATACTGGAGAGGATTGCCATGCCCTTCTCCAGGGGATCTTCCTAACCCAGGGATCGAACTCTCATCTCTTATGTCTCCTGCATGGGCAAGTGGGTTCCTTACCTCTAGTGCCACCTGGGAAGCCCCATAATATTAGTTTCCTATTGCCCTTATAACAGCTTGCCGCAAGATCAATGGCTTTAAACAATGTAGATTTACTATCTCACAGTTCTCTAGTTCAGAAGTCATAAAAGGGTCTCAGTGGGCTATAATCAAGCTGTCAGTTGGGCTGTGCCCCTTTCTGAAGGTTCTGAAGGGGAATCTCTATTTGCTTTTTCCAACTTCTCGAGGGTCCCTCATTTGTTGGTTTGTGGGACCCTGCCAGTACTCTTGCCTGGAAAATCCCATGGACGGAGGAGCCTGGTAGGCTACAGTCCATGGGGTTGCTAAGAGTCGGACACGACTGAGCAACTTCACTTTCACTTTTCCCTTGCATGCACTGGAGAAGGAAATGGCAACCCACTCCAGTATTCTTGCCTGGAGAATCCCAGGGATGGGGGAGCCTGGTGGGCTGCCGTCTATGGGGTCACACAGAGTCAGACACGACTGAAGCGACTTAGCAGCAGCAGCAGCCATCTTCAAAGCCAATAACTGCATCACATCAACCTCTGCTTTCATCACCTATCTCCTTATCCGATTCTGGCTCTTCTTTTGCCTCCCTGTTCTACATGTAGATCCTTTTGATTACATTGGGCCAGCCCAATTACCCAGGGCATTTTCCCTATCTTAAAATCAGCTGACTAGCAACATTTATGCCATCTGCAAACTGAATTCCCTTTGCCATGTAATATAACATAGTCACAGTTTCTGGGGGTTAGACCATGGACAATTTCAGTCTACCACAGAGTTCACAGGTTGATGTGGCTGGTGGAAGATTGTGGGAAAGAGTCCCCTCATTCTTTAGCCAATGACTTAAGCTCAACTCCAGTGAATGGCTAAGAGACTCAGACCCTCAGAATAAGATCCTCTGGAGAAGGGAATGGCAACCCACTCCAATATTCTTGCCTGGAGAATTCCACATACATAGGAGCCTGACAGGCTGCAGTCCATGGGATCACAAAGAGTCAGACACGACTGAGTGACTAACACAAACTTGGTACTTGAATGGCTCTCCCATCCCCAACTTAGGACCAGAATCACACTGAATTCTTCTCACTGACTCGGGGAGGAGAAGAAACATCATCTCCCTGGGGCTCTGATGGGCAGATGAGGAAATACTGGATGGTCACTTGTTTTGATATGGTAGTGTCTATCACTCCAGATCCCACAATTGCATGGTATGAGATAGATAGTCTCCAAAGATGGCTGTCATTAATTCTTCATCTCCCTAATGCACATCAGATGTGGAGTCAAATTCCCCTGCCTGTGCTGGGAATAGTGACTTGCTTGACCAATAGAATGTGGTGGAAGTGATGTGGTGGGTGTTTTGAGGCTAAGCCACAAGGCTTTTGCATGATCCTCTTGGGCACTGATTCTTGGAATCCAGCTGTGATTATATGAGAGCCCAAGTCAAGTGGAGAGGCCAAGTGTAGGCTCTCTGGTTACTAGGACCTGCTGAGCTCCCAGCCAACAGCAGCATCAATTACTAGCTACATGAGTGAGCCATTTGAACAAGATGCCCAGACAAGCCTTCAGCTGACTCCAGTCCTGGCTGCTATCTGAACACAAGAGTGTGCAAGGTCCTAAGTGAGAACAATCCTGTTGAGCTCAGTCAACCCCCAGAATTGTGAGCAATAAAAGCACATTATTCTTTTAATCTGATAAATTTTGAGGTAGGACTGTTACAAACGCAATCAACATACAGGGTATACTGATAACCCTGCAGAACCTAGATCAGGTCTGAGCAGTGTACCAGATGACAGGGAGGCTACCAAAGCTTGCCAGATATCGGTGAATAAGATATTAAATGTGTGATCAACACATAATAGGGACTAAGTGCCACAGATGGTCAAGAAAGGCTTCCCCAGAGAAAATGAGATTTAATCTGAGTCTTGAAGTTTGGGTAGACCTTAATAGATGAGAAGTAGGGATAAAAGAGAATATATCTGAAAGAAGTAAACTGGACAAAAATAGAAGACCAAAAGGAAAAAGGGTAGATGAAAAATGTGAGTTTACTGAAAACGCTCATCTTTCAAGATTTCAGTTTAAAGATGCCTCTACCAGGCACCCTCCTCCTCTTTCTTCTATTTCCCTCCTGTGTGTGTGTGTATTCAGTCGCTTCAGCCGTGTCCAAATCTTTGCAACCCTATGTACTACAGCCCATCAGTCTCCTCTGTCCATGGGATACTCCAGGCAAGAATACTTGAGTGCATTGCCGAGCCCTCCTCCAGGGGATCCTGCATTGGCAGGTGGGGTCTTTACCACCTGGGAAGCCCCTTCCCTCCTTCTACACAAACTGAACTGAGGCTTTCATTTTTATCATAGCACCAGGAATACTTTAAGCTACTCTTTTTTCTTTTAAACATTCCTGTTGTGGTTAAGGTAATTGTCTATATAAAAAAAAAAGAGTTCCCAAAATAGGGTGACTTAAATTATGTAGATGTTTATTTTTCTCTGCTGTGTAACAGTTATAGATGAGACCTGCTCTTCATGATGATTCAAGGACTCAGGTTGTTGCTCTGCTAACCCCTCAGGCAATGTCATTAATTGCATGCAAGAAACTTGGTCACCATCAGATCCAGCTCCAGTGTGTCTGGAAGAGGGAAGAGAGGTGTAGGAGGTGAGCCTGATGTCCTGGACCTGGAAGAGGCACACATCACTTCCCCCACATGCCCTTGTAAAGAACAGGGACATATGCCCTCACCCACATCCAAGGCAGGCTTCCCAGGTGGCTCAGTGGTAAAGAATCTGCCTGCCAATGCAGGAGATGCAGGTTTGATCCCTGGGAAGATCCCCTGGAGAAGGAAATGGTAACCCACTCCAGTATTCTTGCCTGGAGAAGTCCATGGACAGAAGAGCCTAGCGGGCTACAGTCCATGGGGTTGCAAAAGAGTTGGACATAACAACTAAACAACAACAAACAAGCCCAAGGCAGGTGGGGAAATGTGGTCTGGCTGGGAAGCCATATAGAGTTGTGTAGAGCTGAAATTCTAAAACTAGTGGAGAAGGGGATTTAAGGTGGGCAGTGGCAATCGTGCCCCAAGGGCTCATCTTCCCCTGAGTCTGGGAGCTCCGTGAGGGCAGGAACCACATTTTCCTCATCTCTAGTCCTACCACTGAGACTGCTGCCTGACCCAGAGTGGTGTGTTCTGTCCACGCCTGCTGAATGGATGAAGAGTTGCCATGGCCTAGGCTGGACGTGATGAAGGTGTAAGCCACGGCGGGGAGCCGAGTAAGAGAGGACAGATGTGGAAGAATGTAACTGGGAAATGCACAGGGCTTGATGAATCTTGCCAGAACAGAGAGCTTTTAATGTTATGATCTTTTGTCATCTAAGTTGACAGTTCTTTGGCCCGAGTTGAAAGAACATGAACTAAATACCTCACTTAACAGAAATTTATTGAATGCCTTCCAAAGTTAAGAAATTCCTCAATCATTTCAAAATCACTTTAGAACAAAATATAACTCAAGCTTGAAGACTTTCAGGGTTCTTATTCTACACTTGCTTCCACTACTGTTCACAGGTTAGAGCAACAGACCGCACATCAGGGCTTTCACCTGGTGGCTCTTGCACACCATCAACAACACCTATCTGTGCTGACAGCGGCGCCCCGCCCCCTGCCCCTGACAAGTAGATTTGCACCCACTCACTGATGTCCAGACACCAGCTGCTTTCTAGAAACCAGGCTCTGTGGCTATAGGCACCGTTTGGGTGTGTCGTTCTTCAATGTCAGCTCAGGTTTGGAATCAGCACAGACTGAGTCTGAATTCAACTCTGTCACTTACTTCTGACTTTTGTCAAGTTACACCACCTGTTTAAATCCCAGTTCCTTTATGTGTAAAATGAGGATTGTAATGGAGCTTCATCACTGGGTGTAGAGGATTAGATGAGGTTCCAGGGGTAAAGCACATGGCCCTTAGTGTGCACTCAATGAATAATAGCTCTTAAACTGTTAGGACAATAGGTTTTCAGGCCCCTGTGGCCTCTTAAGTTAAAATATATTAACAGGATGATGAAAATAATAGCCAAGTATGGCCATTGCAATAGAACCTTATTAATTTCTTAAACTGGCCTTATTTTCTGATCTGGTGACTCTGTCCTGGCCTTTGAAGGATGAGCTGATCCTGGTCCATGCAGTCCTAGCCCATGACTTCACAGCTACATTTGGGATGACTATCAGGTTGGAGCTCAGAGCATCCTCTTCCCTTCCTCTACCTGCTGCTTGTCCAGAAGAATCTGAGAACTTTTCTTAATGGCACAGTCACCACGCAAAGAGAGAGACAAATCCCTTTTTTGGTCTCCTAGGCTTCAATGGCAACCCACTCCAGTACTTTGCCTGGAGAATCCCATAGATGGAGGAGCCTGGTGGGCTGCAGTCCATGGGGTCGCTAAGAGTCAGACACAACTGAGCGACTTCACTTTCACTTTTCACTTTCATGCATTGGAGAAGGAAATGGCAACCCACTCCAGTGTTCTTGCCTGGAGAATCCCAGGGACAGCAGAACCTGGTAGGCTGCCATCTATGGGGTCACACAGAGTCGGACACGACTGAAGCGACTTAGCAGTAGCAGCAGCAGCAGGCTTCTTGGACCCAGGATGTTGTCAGCTCCTGATGTCCGATGATTTGTGTGCTCTCTCAGAGATGACATAGTGGCAGCTCTGGTCTGTGGCACATCCTGTTCCATTTACAGAGCCCTGACTCACCCTTCCCTCACTGCTAAGTATCAGGCTTGTCCCTCTCTTATCTCCTGGGAAAGGTTAAGCCCATTCTGGCCTCCATGGGTAGATGTCTCTTCCCGAAGAGACTGGTTCTCCCTCGCTGTTAACCTGTGACTCACTACAATCTACCAGAAGCCTGAAAATCACTCTTGGGCCTACAAAATGTGGGGGCCCACTCATGACTCAATGTGATGTCATCCTTCTCGCTTCTCTTTATTAGACGGTAGAAGTTCCACCCGAGCAACTGCAATTCAGACACTGAGTCCACAAGCCTTCACTTCTTGGAGGTGCCCTGCCCTCCAGGGCAATGCTCCCCTCTCTTTTTCCCTCCCCACATCAGACTCCTGTTGAGGGGGAAACTGTTCCATCACTTATCACCCTTGCTCTCCCTCTATGACTCTGTCTCCCATCACTGTCCTCCTCCAGCACACAGTTCTTTTTATGGAGGTGGAAGAAATATGTATACACACACACACATCATGGAAACCAGTTCTCCAAGTCTGTGCAAACTTTCCAGACTGTTTTGTCTCCTGTCCACCAGAGAACAGAACCTCTTTGAAATGATAAGCTAGAGCATCTGCCATTCTTGTTGCTGGCTGGCTTCTGGTGGTGGTTGAGGGGAGTGAACCTGCTATTTGATGTCTGTGTGCCACAAGTTAAGACTTCATGTTTCATCCTGTCTCATGAGTTACACAGGTTTTTACTACGTAGCTGGAATGAGGTCTACCAGGCTGCTCAATTAACAGGGTAAGCGTAACTGTTTCATCATGTTCCAATTCACCCTTCTTTATCACATTTCAATCTTTCACTTCAATTTTTTTTATCAAAAGCCTATATACATATAATTTTAGAAGTCAAGCAATTCTCTAAAACTTTAGAAAAACAGCAGTCTTCTGGTCCCCTCCTTTGTCCTCTACTCTCAGTCTCACTCTACAAAGAACTAATTTTAAAAAATATTTTCCTTCACATTGCTAAAGAATGCAATTATATTGCTAATTCTTGACTTTTCAGTATTATTTACTGATTTGCAAGTATGGGAATTAAAAGAATCCCACATGTACTAACCTACCTTCCTTTCATCAATATTTAGGATTTACATGATTTTGATAATATAATACTAGTCACAGGTGACCCCTGTAGTATACTCTTATTGCTTTTCCTTTCCTTTTTTAAAAAAAACATTTACTTATTTATTGGCTGTGCTGTGTCTTCATTGCTGCGTGAGCTTTTCTCCAGTTGTGGGAAGCGGAGGCTACTCTCTAGTTGTGGTGCCCAGGCTTCTCATTGCAGTGGCTTCTCTTGTCGCAGAGCACAGGCTCTAGGGTGTGTGGGCTCAGTAGTTTCAGTTCCCTGGGCTCTAGGGCACCAGCTCAATGGTTGTTGCACACCGGCTTGGTTGCCCCACAGCATGTGGGATCTTCCTGGATCAGGGATTGAACCCGTGTCTCCTGCATTGGCAGGTGGATTCTTTACCACTGAGCCACAAGGAAAGCCCATCTTTCCTTTCTTGAATAACGTTTTGTCTTCCTTGGATTTAATAATTGCCCCTTTCCTCCTTTGTTTAGTTTTCTATGTATTTACCTCTAAGTCAGTGTCCTCTTCTTGAAGACTTGGCTCTCAGACCCTCTATCTTGTCCTCTATTGACCCTTGGTTGACAGATGTGTGGGGCACAGCTCCGTTCTTGGGTTTCCTGGCAGCATTCAGCAGGCATGACACACAACTTTTACCAGACTGCACTACTACTCTGCCAGTTTGCCTCACTCTCTGGTCACTCCTCCTTTTCTGTGGTTTCTCTTCTTCTCCTGTCCCTTACATTGATGTGCCCAGCATTCATTTCACCTCTCTTTCCCCCTCACTCTACATAAGCTTCCCAGATTCATCCCATACTAATTGCTCTGGCCTCTCCTGCCACCTCTGTATGGATGGCCGATGGATGGCTGTGTCTGTTGCTCAGTTTTTCTGCTGAGCTGCTCAGGCCCACATTTCCATCAGCTGGTGGGATGTTTCTGCCAGGATGTCCTGCAGAAACCTCAAACTCAGCATGTCCCAAAACAAAATCACTATTTCAGAACCTAAATGTGTTCAAAGCCTATTTTTTTAATCTGTGAAACTGTGGGAAAGTGACTGCATTCTTACCTGGAATATTGGATGATACCGCATTCCTTAGAGGATTCAATGGTCTCATATATCATGATATATGTCAAGCACTCTTCAGGGTGTCTGACACGCTTCCCATGCTCAATAAATGGCCCTGACTATTAGCAGAAGCAGAATGAGGAGAGGATGGTGAGGAAGGAGAGTGTCAATATTGCTGTCATCCTCTATCTATTAAAATGGTCCCACCATCACCTGTTCCCAGTCCAAACACAGGATTCGTCCTTGGCCTCTGCTTCCTTCCCACGACCTTACTCACTCTATCATGAAGCCAACTGATCGTATCCCATAAATACGTCTCACATCAGTTCCCCTGCTCCCATCCTCACAGCCTGGCCCTGTTCAGGTCCAATCCTCCCTCACCTCCTCTGCCAGGAAGGCCCTGCTGCCTGGCTCTCCAGTCTTTGATCTTTCATTTCACTTCTAGTCCATCCTCTAGATTTCACCAAAATGATCCATCTGACACTCTAGTCTGATTGTCACGTCTCTCCTACGCATATTTCAGTAATAATTATAATTGTACAGAGAGGGCAGAAAGCTAATATTTAAAATCATAACAGGGTGCAGCTGTGTCTTCCCCCCAGGCGTGCATTCCTCCTGCATACAAGGCTCTTCATTTGACAAAACACCTGGGTGGATGCAGAAGGTGAACAGTTGAGAATAGAAAACAGAGGGATAGTTAAACCCCTCTGCAGAGGAAATATTCCAGAATCAGGAATTAAAAGGTATCTCGAGTGGGAAGGGAATTGAGGACAGCTTTTGGGTCAGGGGGAAACACTATCTCACCAACTCATTGGGTGCCTGGACAGAACTGGACCTTGGTGGGAGTGGGGCTGTCACGTAAAGATCAGCAGCGTCTCAGGATTTGGACCATTGTGTGATGATCTAGAACCCCTATTCTTCCCTCAACTCCATTGCCCTTTACCTCACATCTTTAATAGTATTACATAAACACTGTCCCCCAGGATCCTGCAAATGGAGGAAAGGGATTGGTGTTGTCTGTATCTGCTTGGAACAGAGAACTGAGAGCAGGGTGGAGAGTGAAATTGGAGCCTGCAGATCCTAGGAACACAAGGGCACTTTTTGTGGTGGGGTGTGAACCTGAGTGGAAGCAACGGTGGGATTTCCAGTCAGCGATAATGAATTCCGAGAGAGCATGACAGCTGTCCTTGTGTGGTATCCTCACAGCCCTACTCCCTCTGGGCCAGGTTCTCAGCTGGGAGCTTTGCATGAACAGCCTCCTTCCCTCTCCCCTGATGCAGAATTGCTGTTATTGGTCTATTTGCAACCACGAATCTACCACTTGCCTGGGGGTCACAGAGCTGGAGGGAGTCAGAGCCAGATCCGTCTCACCATCACTCAGTGCTCTGACCTTGCTCTTGGATAAACTCTCCGCCCCTCCCATAGGTCCCAATTTTCTAACTGTGACTAAATAAAAAGACAGGTTCAATTTCAGATCTGTATAAAACAATCAAGTCTATCCATCTCATTTTGCACATTGGAAGAGGTTGTTTTGAGGAAGCATGGTGACCCTGTGGATCAGGACAAAGTTCCTTTCATTTCAAGCCTAGTGGTCCTTCCTTTATACCAGTTTCCCAAACACAGTCTGTAGAACTGATGACGCCAATAGGTGCACTGTGAGAAAGTGTCTCACGATTAAATTGTCTGGAAATTACTGAGTTAAGTAAAGCTCACCAGGACTTCTCACAGTATCTATCACGTTAATGTACATCTTAAAATTTATTTGATTTATTGACGTATAGTTGATTTACAATGTTGTGTTAATTTCTGCTGTACGATAAAGTGATTCAGTTATACATATATATGCACATTCTTTTTAATAGTCTTTTTCATTATGATTTAAAGTTTGGTGGGATAACTATAAACCTCTTACCAAGCTGATGTATCGTGGGACAGAATTCGGGCTTTCCCTGCAGAAAAGCATTTACTTGATGGAAATGCAGGCGCTACATTAATCAGGGGCTTTAGGTAGTGCTAACTGATCTCCCATGATATTTTCTATAGTAAGAATGAGGAACCTCCATAATCCTTCAGGGTCTTATATATTTCCTGATAAAACTGGGGAGAGACAGATGCCAAAGAGAGGGGATCTTCTGAGTAGGAGAGAGAACTCCACGGGCTTTGGGAGAAATGATGCTGCTGCTGCTGCTGCTAAGTCGCTTCAGTCGTGTCCGACTCTGTGCGACCCCGTAGACGGCAGCCCACCAGGCTCCTCTGTCCCTGGGATTCTCCAGGCAAGAATGCTGGAGTGGGATGCCATTTCCTTCTCCAGAGAGAAAGGATAGAATCTAACAAAGGCTATCTGAGTAGAATAAGGCCAGATCTAAAAACCCTATCAGATAAAGACTGTTCCACAGTACTCAAAGTGCAAAAATGAGATTGTATACTTTTATTTTTCTCAAACTCATAATGGTCAGCAAGAAGTCTTGTGTTAGTCATGTTCAGCAACTCTGTCCCCTTCCCTCAGGTCATATCAGAAGCCCAGGCTTCTCTAGTCCAGAACAGTGGGGAAAGATGAGCATCTGGTCATAGTAAACCCTTATGAGGGTCACTAGTGTTACCCTTGTCGTACAGAGTTGGACTTCAGCTTGGACTAGCGCTGCAGCTCCAGGCAGGACTAAGATGGGCCTCCCAAGGCCTTCATCACAAATAGGACTCAGTTACAGGGCCCCTGTGGCAATCAGGGTCACCGCTCAGTGGCCAAGACATCCAGCCTCCTCACAAACCCTGAGACACTCCCCTTCCTCTGTTCCAGTGACGTTTCTTGGCAACCAATCCCTTCTTCCCTGGAAGCCCTAATCTAGCCCCCACTTCCACTCCTGATTCATCCAATTTAGCTTCTTTAACCAAGTTCCTGAGAAAATAGGTCTGGTAACTCTTTGGGGTTCAGAGGAGCTAGGCAAGCCTTAAGCACATTGGAAGAGGTTGTTTAAAGCTATCATGAGCTAAAGATTCTCTTGAACAGGGAGGGAAGAAATGCCTTTTCTTACTTTGGCTGATTGAATCCATAGAAGCTACCCCTAACAACATCTTTAAGCGAAAAAGGAGGAGGAGGAAGAGAAGAAGAAGGAAAAGGAGAAGAAAAATAAGAAATTTTTCCAGAATAGACTGTGTCATAAATACACTGTTTATTTGTTATGATTACATTTGTTGTAAAAGATAGTAAAAGGCTAGAGACAGCATCAGTAAATCAATGAAGACAGGGAAGGGAAATTCATTTCAGTGAAATCTTAGTCCCAGCGGAGCTTCCCTCTATGTGGAGCCGGGAGAACCATGGAGTGATTCTGACACTTGAGTGAAAATGACACCCTTCCATTTCTGTGGTGACATGGGTGCCTGGAGACCGCCGCATGTCTGAGCACAGGAGACAAGATGCTGTGACGTCAACAATGAGTAACCACAGAGGTCCGTGGGCAGAGAAGAGGATAAGAACAGGAAGACTGGCTGCAGTAGCTAATTTTATGTGTTAAACTGGCTCAGCAGTAGTGCCCAGCTGTTTGGTCAGACAGAAATCTAGGTGCTGTTGTGAAAGTATTCTTTAGATGTGATTAACATTTGATTGTGTGAACTTGTAATAAAGCAGATGACCTTCCGTTACGTGGGTGGGCCTCAATCTAATCAGTTGAAGGCCTTAAGACTTCAGTTCCATGAAGAGGGAATTTGACTGCTAGACTGCAACACAGAAATTCTGCCTGAGTTTCCAACCTGCAGATTTTGGACTCAGGGACTGGGTAGCAATTCTTCCCTGAAATTTCAGAATGTTGGTCTGTCCTACAAATTTCAGAATTACCAGCTCCTGCAATTATAGGACCAATTTCTTAAAATCAGTCTCTCCCTCTCTCAGTCATAATATACTGGCCTATGCTCTTTTGAACATACTCTACACTAGAGAGTAATAATTAGAAATGAGAATGGAAAAAGGTAACAAACTAGGTGCACATATCTTCTGTCCCTTCACACATTCCCAAATCTCATAAAGTCACGGAGCAAGATGTAGAGGAGAAGGGGAAGGGGGTGGGGAGGGGGAAAATCCAAAATGGCACCAGAGAATAAGAATCTAACTATTGAATTACATTCTTTTTTGAGAAGAACTATACAAAATTATTAAGGGAAAGGTGAATATGTTTACCTGGTTTAAAATTCTAAAAATTATCAAAGGATGTGCAATAAATTTCCCCCCCATCACTACTCCTGTTCTCCAGGCAATCAATATGGTGGTGTGTGGTGGTGGTGATGGCGGTGGTGGTATGTGTGTAACCTCCCAAATCTATATTATGCATATACAAGCATATGAACTATATTCAACTGACCCTTTTTTGTACAAATAGTAGCATACTCCACATATTGCTCTGCATCTGGTCTTACTCATATACATAGATAAAGAGCCTTCTCATTTTTCTTTACACCCACATAACCATGGGGACCCACCATAGCTTATTGAACCACTGCACTGGTAATGAACATGCTTCCCAATTGTTTCCCTTACGAAATAATGCAGTGAATAACTTTGTCCACATATTACTTCCTAAGTGTGCAAATACATCTTTAGGTATAAGTAGTTCCAAAGAAAAGCACAGAGAGATAAGAAAGCTTTCTTAAGTGAACGATGCAAAGAAATAGAGGAAAACAAAGAATGGGAAGGACTAGCGATCTCTTCAAGAAAATATGAGATATCAAGGGAATATTTCATGGAAAGATGGACACAATAAAGGATAGAAATGGTAAGGACCTAACAGATGCAGAAAAGGTTAAGAAGAGGTAGCAAGAATACACAGAACTATACAAATAAGGTCTTAATGACCCAGATAACCACAATGGTGTGGTCATTCACCTAGATCCAGACACGCTGGAATATGAAGTCGAGTGGGCCTTAGGAAGAATTACTACAAAAAAAGCTAGTGGAGGTGATGGAATTCCAGCTGAGCTACTGAAAATCCTTAAAAATGCTGCTGCTAAAGTGCTGCACTCAGTATGCCAGCAAATTTGGAAAACTCAGCAGTGGCCACAGGACTGGAAAAGGTCAGTTTTTATTCTGATCCCAAAGGAGCACAATGCCAAAGAGTACTCTACTATACAATTATGCTCATTTCACAAGCTAGCAAGGTAATACTCAAAATTCTTCAAGCTAGGCTTCAACAGTATGTGAAAGAAATTCCATATGTACAAGCTGGATTTAGAAAAGACAGAGGAACCAGAGATCAAATTGCCAACATATACTGGATCATAGAAAAACTAAGAGAATTCCAAAAAGCATCTACTTTTCTTCACTGACTATGCTAAAGCTTTTGACTGTGTGGATTATAAGAAACTGTGGAAAATTCTTCAAGAGATGGGAATACCAGACCACCTTACCTACCTCCTGAGAAACCTGTAGGCAGGTCAAGAAGTAACAGTTAGAACTGGACATGGCACAATGGACTGGTTCAAAATTGGGAAAGGAGTATGTCAAGGCTGTACATTGTCACTCTGCTTATTTAACTTATATGCATCATGTGAAATGCTGGACTGGATGAATCACAAGCTGGAATCAAGATTGCCAGTAGAAATATCAACAGCCTCAGATATGCAGATGATACCACCCTTATGGCAGAAAGTGAAGAGGAACAAAAGAGCCTCTTGATGAGGGTGATAGAGGAGAGTGGAAAAGCTGGCTTAAAACTCGACATTCAAAAAACTAAGATCATGGCATCCAGTCCCATCACTTCATGGTAAATAGAAGGGGGAAAAGTGGAAAGAGTGACAGACTTTTATTTTCTTGGGCTCCATAATCACTGCAGATGGTGACTACAGCCATGAAATTAAAAGATGCTTGCTCCTTAGAAGAAAAGCTGTGACAAACTTAGACAACATATTAAAAAGCAGAGACATCACTTGGCTGAAAATGTCCATATAATCAAAGCTATGGTTTTTCCAGTAGTCATGTATGGATGTAAAAGTTGGGTCATCAAGAAGGCTGGGAACCAAAGAACTGATGCTTTTGAACTGTGGTGTTGGAGAAGACTCTTGAGAGTCCCTTGGACTGCAAGGAGATCAAACCAGTCCATCCTAAAGGGAATCAACACTGAATATTAACTGGAAGGACTGATGCTGAAGCTGAAGCTCCAATACTTTGGCCACCTAAAGCAAACAGCCAACTCAGTGGAAAAGACCCTGGTGCTAGGAAAGATTGAGGGCAGCAGGGGAAGGGGATGACAGAGGATGAGATGGTTGGATAGCAACATCATGGTCATGAGTGTGAGCAAACTCTGGGAGATGGTGAAGACAGAGAAGCCTGGCATGTTGCAGTTCATGGGGTTACAAAGAGTCAGAAAGGACTTAGTGACCAAACAACAACAACAACAACAACAACAACTAGCTTGTCAAAGAATGTGTGCATTTGTAAACTTGATACACAGCAGTCCAAATGTCTGCCTCGGAGACTTGTGGTTTTCTTTCTCATCAACCATGATGAGAGAGTCTGTTTCCCGACACTGTGACCAGCAGCATGCTACCAAACTGGTAAAGACTGGTTAATCTAACAAGTTAAAATATAGTATCTCAGTGTAGCTTTAACTGGCATTTTTCTTATTTAAGACTGAGTTTAAGCATTTTAATATACTTCCAAACTATTTATGTTTTTCTTTGAATTATCCATTTCTTTACCTGCTTTTGTTGAATTGTAGGTATGTATGTCAGTCCTTTGACTGGGATCAGACCTGTAAAGATTTTTTCCTCAACTTGTTTTTTTCTTTTAAGTTTCACTTATGGTAGTTCTGTCATATGGAAATACTGATATCTTTTACATGGGTCAGAAACATTGAGAAATGTGAGCAAAGACAGAAAGCAGACGCTATCAGGCTTCCCTGATGGTCCTGTGGTTAAGAATCCACCTGCCAATGCAGGGGACATGAGTTTGATCTCTGCTCCTGGAAGATTTCACACGCTGTGTGGCAAATACTGAGCCTGTGTGCTGCAACTACTGAAGCCCGCCTAGAGCCCCTGCTTGGCAAGAAAATAAGCCACCGCAGTGAGAAGCCGGGGCACCACAGCAAAGAGCGGCCCCCACTCTCTGCCCACATGCAGCAACAAAGACTCAGTCAAAAATAAATAAATAAGTAAGTAAGAAAAAAAGAAAGCAGACGGTATCCAATCAAGAGAAACAAAATTAGAGAAAACCACAGTGAAAAATCAGAAAAATCCTGTTTTAGGGGTGGGAATGGTTGGTCAACAGATCAAAGTTCAGAGTCAATGGACCCAAGGAATGGGAGGCTTTTTGGGTCAGTATCCACAAGGATATTTCGTTTGAAGCGACAGCGCTGGTGGAAAGTTCTGTCAGCTCCTCTTGCACTGAGCAGGGGTTAACACTGGAGTGAAAGAGGCAGACTGATGTCCAGGCAGCAGGTGACATTCATGGAGACCCCATAGCAAAAGATACGTGAGCGGAGGCTCCCCACACTCTCGGCAGAGGCATGCTCTCCTCCCCAGAACCTGGGCCCCAAAAACACAGGTTTACAAGCCCAAGAAAGAGAAAGCATGCAAAAAAATCTGTAAAATCTACAAATTTGTATCAAGAATCAGGAGTTATCTGAGGAAAACCAGTACCCTAAAGGAGAGCGGCAAACTCCACAAGAAAGACTGATGTCGGGGAAAGATTGAGAGCAAAGAGAAGAGCTTAAATGCAGATGAGCAGTTGCTTCAGAATGGCTAAGCACATGAGATCGGGAATCAAACTACCTGAAATCAACTCCTAGCTCTACCACTTTCTAGGTGTGTGGATAGCATTGGCCAAAGTACTTAATTGTGCCTCGATTTCCTAATCTATGAAATACCAATGTCATAGGAGGGATTCCCAGGTGGCACATTGGTAAAGAATCCGCCTGCCAATGCAGGAGACACAAGAGACATGGATTTCATTCCTGGGTTGGGAAGATACCCTGGAGAAGGAAATGGCACTCCACTCCAATATTCTTGCCTGAAAAACCCCATGGACAGAGGAGCCTGGTGGATTACAATCCATGGGGTCGCAAAGAGTCAGATACAACTGAGCTACTGAGCATGCATGCAATGAAAATTAAATGAGATAATCCATGTCAAAACACTCACTTGGTTAAGCAGCTAATAATAAGTGCTCAATAGATGCTAGATGTTCTTTTATTATTGTTATTATTATTATTAAACAAACAACAAAAAAGGACTGGCTGTAGTAGAAAAGCAATCATTTGAGAATTTGTAAATTAAAATCAAATTTATGGTAATTTTTACATGGAAAAGATGAACTGAAAAATACAACAGACACAGATAAAAAGGGAATTAGTTATAGATATTCTGGCCAGTGTACCCAAGAGGTAAGAGATGGCGTGTCATGGGCCCAGCCCATGACCTCCCCTCCTATCCCTTCATGGAGGCAGAGCTTTGGCTGGCATGTCTGGGGAGTGGGGAGTTGGGGTCAAGATTGGTGTTTCTGGGGCTAGGATTTTAGCAAGCAGGGCCAAGAGTTTGCTTACCTGTGGAAGGACTGAACAAATAAACAGATGCATTGTGCTTAATGGGAATCAGGTTACTTACTGTCAGAGAAGCCTTAGTCGCTCTGTCATGTCCCTCTTTGCAACCCCATGGACTGTAGCCTGCCGGGCTCCTCTGTCCATGGAATTCTCCAGGCAAGAATACTGGAGTGGGTTGCCATTCCCTTCTCCAGGAGATCTTCCTGACCCAGGGATCGAACCGGGGTGTCCTGCATTTCAGGAAGATTCTTTACCATCTGAGCAACCAGGGAAGCCCACTGTCAGAGAAGGGAGTTACAAATAGGGGATGAGGAAGGAATGGTATAAGAATAGAACCAGAGGTATTGATACAAATTTGTAGATTTTACAGATTTTTTGCACGCATACACTCATAGGCATATACATACATAAACATGCTTATTTCCTTACTCTTGTCTCTTCAGAGGGCCTAGAACCAATTATACCTCAGCAGCAATATGCATACCTAGCTCCCCAATCTTGGTTTCTGAATATCATTCTCCACAAAAGGAACTGGGACTCCTAAGAAAAATGGACTGATTTCAGGATGAGGACAGAAAAGTACAAGTGGAGACAAAAATATTTTTTTGTTCCAAAAAGTAAAAAAAAAAAGCTCAACCAATGCTGGAGACATACCAAAGGACAAAGGAACCAACTGAATGGGCTTTCATTGGCCAAATCTCAAGTCTCATCAGATATATGAATCCACATTGATATAAATAAAATTTAAAAATAAATAAGAGACAAGGGAAAGGTCTCCACTAGGGTTGCATGCCAACTAGATAAGGAAGGTATAATAAAGTTAGAAAGTCATCAATCATTGGCAGGGTGATCAAACTAGTGAATAAAAATGCTTGATGAAGAGCTAGAGGTTTACACAATCTCAAAGTGTCTCCTCCAAATTTCTTATTAATCACAAAGGGAATAGTAACTTTACAAAAAAGGAAATGTATCAGACAATATATTAGCCAAGTGATAAAAGTTAATATGTATGCATATATGTGTGTGTGTGTGTATACTGTTTATATAGTATGTTTATTTCTTACTGGTTCTGTTTCTGACTAATACAATTGGTTATAAAGATTCTGTTTCCTGACTAATACAATTGGTTATAACAATTGAGAGTGGAGCAGTTGGGCTTCCCTGGTGGTTCAGTGGTAAAGAACCCACCTGCCAATGCAGAAGACACAGGTTTGATCCCTGGTCAGGGAAAATCCCACGTGCCGTGGAGCAACTAAGCTCGTGCATCACAACTATTGAGCTTGTGCTCTAGAGCCCAGGAGCCGCAACTACTGATGGCACAGAACCCTAGATCCAAGGCTCCCCAACAAGAGAAGCCACCACAATGAGAAGCCCTCTCACTGCAACTAGAGAGTAGCCCCTGTTCTCTGCAACTAGATAAAAAGCCTATCCAGCAATGAAGACCCAGTAGAGGCAAAAGAATAGTGAAACAGTCAATAAACCAACATCGTGTGCCTTCTAATATGATGTAAAGAGAATACATTATTTCAGTGATATTCCTGCCAGAAATGTGTAACCTGAATCTAATCATGGGGAAATATCAGGCAACAGCAATCGAGGAACATTAAAATACAAGAAATTCAGGCAGAAGAAAAGTTGAGAAACATTTCAGATTAAGGATACCAAAAAGATATGACAGGTGAATGCAATATGTGATTCTGGATTGGATTCTGGACCAGGAAAAACAGTTATAAAGATTTTGTTGAGACAGTTGACAAAATCTGAATGTGGACTGTGGATTAGAAAATAACATTGTATCAATGTTTAATGTCTGTATTTTTAAAATTGTACTATGGCTATATAAGAGAATGTCCTTGTTAGGAAATGCACAATGAAGGACTTAAGGGTAAAGGGACATGATGCTTCCAATCTATTCTCAAAAGATTCAGAAAAAATGCATATCTATCTATTAATATCTATCCATCTAGGAATGACAAAGGAAATGGAGCTGAGGATTTCCTGGGATTTTTTAAGGACACTAGATTCAGGAATCACAATAAATCTCAAGCAAGATAAATGGAAAGATATCCACATATACATGTATTCTAGTGAAACTGTGGACTTCTGAGTCAGCGCTAGTGGTAAAGACCCCACCTGCCAATACAGGAGACATAAGAGATGTGGATTCGATCCCTGGGTCAGAAAGATCCCCTGGATGAGGAAATGGTAACCCATTCCAGTATTCTTGCCTGGAGAATCCCATGGACAGAGGAGCCTGGTTGACTACAGTCCACAGGGTCATAAAGAGCCTGACACGACTGAAGTGACTTAGCAAGCACACACCAGTGAAACTGGAACACCACTTAAAAAAACTCTTAAACAGCCATAAAGAAAAGACAGATAATACGTTTAAGTGGCAGTGAGAGTTACAACTAACTGTTCAAAGCAATAATGGAAAACAGAAGACTGGTAAGGAAGAATATCAGAATACAGGAGACCCACGAGGGTCCCCTTAGTTTACTTTGCCCTGTGATCAGGGGCAATGGAAGACTGTGACAACCCAACCCAACCCAACTGACAACCCAATCTGGCTTAGTAATGGCCGGATCTTTTAGGAGTGAAGGTTTGGGTCCCCCTACCAGATAAAGAACCATGACCAGCTGAGGTGTTGGCAGAAGGCAAAAGGAATACAGAATGGGTAGCAGAAGAAGGTAGTTATAAATGCCCAGCTTCAACCATGGGACCAGCTATAGAAATGAGGGCTATAATTATCACAAATTTTGTTACATTTATTTTTTCCATATAGAAACCATTTATCCCAAATACCTACTTTATTATGAAAAAATTTTGTTATGTATAATATACATATAATATCTGTATATATGCATATATTACACAGATATCTTTGTTTTCTTTCCATTTGTATTCCCTTCATCATGTAACATAAGATATGCAATAAGTTCCCAACATATGAATGAGTTCCATTCTGAGAGTACATTTGTTAAGTCCAATTTGTTCATAGGTCCAAAGAAGTTAGCCAACAAATACTCAACTAACACAACTGGTTATATAGTATTGTACTGTAATAGGTTTATAATACTTTTCACAGAAATAACATATAAAAAACACACAAAAAATAAATAAAACAATTTTAATCTTGCAGTACAGTCCCTGGGAAAGTGCAATAGTACAGTACAACAGCTGGTATACAAGGACAGGCATCGAGTGAACAGGCAAGAGGAGTTACTGACTGGAGGAGGGAGAGGAGGTAGGGGATGGTAGAGCTGAATAATCTTCAACAGTAGGAGTTGGATGGCAAGCTGCAACTTCACTCACACCTGACATTGATGCCACAGGTTCTGGTTCCTTACTGGCAGCTGCACATTCGCATCTTTGAAAGTTTACAACTTGAAGGTTCATATGTAGGGGACTTAACTATATTGACTTTACATCAGTATTATTCATTTACATCATAGTATTTGAGTCATAGGTTATCATGAAAAGAATAAACATCACTCAAGGGTTTTATTTCCACTTCTGGGGAAGAAATGAGTGTGTTTTCGTTGCACATAGAATGATTTTATCATGTTGGCAGAGTTATGATCTCATTATTGTTTTTATTTGGAGATTAAATATAGTTTAAGGAGATGTATAGGGGTGTCAAGTTTACAAGGAGTGGACCTGTGATGGTCAATTTTATCTGTCAACTCAACTAGGATAAGGGATGCTCAGATAGTTGGCCACATATTATTTCTGGATATGTCTGTGAGGGTGTCTGGAAGAGATTAGTATTTGAATCTGTAGATTGAGTAAAGAAGATCACCTTCACCAATGAGGGTTCCATCATTCAATTCAGTTAGGGCTGGAAAGGAACAGAAAGGTGGAGGAAGGGTGAATTCCCCATCTTCTTCTGCCTTTCTGATTTGTTTTAGCTCTCCCGGTTCTCAGGCTTCAGCCTGGAATTTAAATTACTATTGCCCCCACCCCTTTCTCAGGCCTTTGGATTCAGAGTGAATTATACTGCAGGCTTTCTTGGGTTGCCAGCTTGCAGACAGTGGATCCTGGGACTTCTGAGCCTCCATAATCATGTGAACCAATTCCCATAATAAATCTCCTCTTATTTCTCCCCCCCACCTCTCTCTCTCTCTCTCTATATATATATATATGTTTACTTATTTATTGTTATTCATATCCTATTAGTTCTGTTTCTCTGGAGAACCTTAATACAGATGGATTAAGGGTCTAACTTTTTTGGGGGTACAAAAGCATTAAAAAAAACACAAAAATTATTCATTGTGGAGTTTTTCTTAAGCAAGACACAAAAGCAGAAGCCATAAAAGAATACATTATGAGAGTTATCTAAAATTAAAAATCAAAAATTTAAATTAAGTAACAGACATCATAAATAAAGTTAAATGACAAGGGATACAGTAAAAGAAAATACATATAAGTCAACAAAAAAGGAAAATCACCCACTAGAAAAACAGGCCACAGCTGTAAACTGAATGGTCAACAAATACCTATGAGAAGATGCTCAGCCTCACGGGTAATGAGGGAAACCCAGAGTAAATGAGTTATTTTTTCTTTCACCAGCCTATCAAAAGCAAAATGAAAAACCCTGACAGGACTTCCCTGATGGCACAGTGGATAAGAATTGGCCTGCCAGTGCAGGGGATACAGGTTTAATCCCTGGTCGGGGAAGATTCCACATGCTTCAGGGCAGCTCAGCCAGTGCGCCACAACTACTGAGGCTGCATGCTGCAGCTACTGAAGCTCATGCGCCTGGAATCTGTGCTCCACAAGAGAAGCCACTGCAATGAGAAGCTCGCACAGCACAAGAAAGAGTGGCACCTGCTCCCCGCAACCAGAGAAAGTCATTGCAAAGTGACAAAGACCCAGGAAAGCCAAAAATAAACAAACTAATTAATAAATTTAAAAAATTCTTTGTTGATCCCAAATAAACTCATTAAAAAAAAAAAAAAACCTGACATATTGTGTTGTCTCTTTCATTTATGCCACTGGTGGAAGTATACACTGGTAAAGCCTTTTGGAGGGCAATTCAGTGGAATCTATCAACATTAAAAGGTAACTCCCTTTAACTCAGCACATCCACTTCTGAGAATCTTCCCTTCTGAATATGTGCACAGAGTTGCACATTAAAGGATATGTGGTCCATCATCAGAACTACGAAATCTAGCATGGTCCATCGCATGCTAGATTGCATTCATGGATGACATCACCTATGTAATGGACATGAACTTGGGCAAACTCTTGGAGATGGTGAGGGACAGGCAGGCCTGGTGTGCTACAGCCCATGGGGTCACAAAGAGTCAGACACAAATGGGCAACTCAACAACAACGACAATTATTGCAACTAAAATGCTTCTGTGTCCTGTCAAGCAAGCACCCTCAAGACCTCAATTCATTTTGACCAGGGAAAAAAGCAAATCGTGTCAACAATAATCCATTTCTGTAAAACTGAAAGAAATCACACATACATATAGCTGTGTGTCTAATATATGTAGCTAAGTGTCTAGAGAAAGGGCTATAAGAACATACACCAAACTGGAAGGTGATGGAGAGAGATGATGATTTGTGTCAAGGAGGATGTTCGTATTTCCCTCTGAGGACCTCAGTGCCACTTGACTTATTCACACCGAAATGGAGGGAGAAGGTTTAAGAAGTCAACTGCTCCACAGTAGGAGAGAACAGCGCTTCCAGCTGCTGATGTAATGTACATACCACTTCTTTCTGAGTTGCTACCCTCTGAAGTTGTTTCTTCAGTTAGTTTGGGGTGGGGCCAATGGATTAGCATTTTCCATCATTCCCAGATGGAAACTACTGGTTTGGGAACCACACTTTGACAACCACTAGCTTTTTCTTCCTTGCACTGATGAAAATGTGCAATAAATGCTTATCATATTAGGTTGGTGCAAAAGTAATTGTGGTTTTGCATTGTTGAATTTGCCATTTGATATTGGAACACATTCTTAAATAAATGTAGGTTATGTGATACATCATTTTAATGTGCATTTCTCACTTTTATGTTTTTTGCTAATGACATTACTTGCTGCTTATTTTATATTTATTTTAGATTATAAAAATGATGTTAAAAAGCAAACTCGACTGCTTTTTTTTATTCAAGTGCAAAATGTGTCATAAAGCAGTGGAGACAACTCACAACATCAACAATGCATTTGGCCTAGGAACTGTTAATGAACTTACAGTACAGTGGTGGCTCAGGAAGTTTTGCAAAGGAGATGAGAGCCTTAAGATTGGTCAGCCGTCCGAAGTTGGCAAAGACTAATTGAGAGCCATCATGGAAGCTGATCCTCTTACAACTACAAAAGAAGTTGCTGAAAACTCAATGTCGACCATTCTATGGTTATTTGGCATTAGAAGCAAATTGGAAAGCTGAAAAAGCACCATTACTGGGTGCCTCAGGAACTGACCGAAAAAAGAAAAATCATTGTTTTGAAGTGTTGTTTTCTCTTATGCTACTCCACAACAATGAACAATTTCTCAGTCGGATTGTGTCGTGCAATGAAAAGTGGATTTTATATGACAACCAGTGATGACCAGTTCAATGGTTGGACTGAGAAGAAGCTCCAAAGTACTTCCCAAAGCCTAATTTGCACTAAAAAAAGGTCATGGTCACTGTTTGGTGGTCTGCTGCCCATATCTGATCCACTACAGCTTTCTGAATCCTGGTAAAACCATTACATCTGAGAAATACGCCCAGCAAATTGATGTGATGCACCAAAAACTGCAATGCCTGCAACTTATATTGGTCAAAAGAAAGGGTCCAATTCTTTGCCAGGACAACACCCAACCACACATCGCACAGCCAACACTTCAAAAGTTGAACAAATTGGGCTGTGAAGTTTTGCCTCATCTGCCATATTCACCTGACCTCTTGCCTGCTGACTACCACTTCTTAAAGAAGTTCAGAAACTTTTTGCAGGAAAAATGCTTCCACAACCAGCAGGAGGCAGAAAATGGTTTCTAAGAGTTCACTGAATCCTGAAGCACAGATTTTTTACACTATAGGAATAAAAAACTTATTTCTTATTGGCAAAAATGTGTGATTGTGATGGTTCCTATTTTGATTAATAAAGCTATGTTTGAGTCTAGTACTAATGATTTAAAATTCATGATCTAAAACCACAACTACTTTTGCATCAACCTAATATGTCCTCAAAGAAGCTCCTTCTCATCCTGGTGTCCCAGGGCCAAGCATGATGCCTGGCATTAATGTCTTGAACTTGGCTCTGGGGTAGGTGTGGTGTTACATTGAATGGTCTTGAGGATCCCTGGTTTGAATAGTTGGAGGTAACTGTTGATGAAACTTTCCAGGAAGTGGTCATTAGAGGGAAGAGATTAATTATAATAACACTAACAATGGATGTGACACCCACCGACTCCAGTGTGTGCTTAAGTGTTTGATTGACATCTTGGCCAATTAAATCCTGTAAAAGCCCTATGAGTGTGGCATTATCCCTTCTATTTTATGAATGAGGAAACCAGAGGCTCAGCGAATTTAAGTAATTTTCCCAAGGTCAAGTACCAGAATCCAACCAAGCCTGACTGCCAGATAGTTCTGTGCTTTGTTTACATCACACCCTACCTCAAGAAGTCACTGATAAGAGGAGACTGTTTTGAGAACTGGAGCTTCCTTACCTGGGCACTGTGAATCATTTTCAAAAATGCAGGGAAGATGCCATCCTTTAAGAAAACATTGCCTATCTGATTTGAGGGCCTGTTCACACAAAACATTCCCAGCCCCAAACCATTCTTGACACAGCCCTGGTCCCTTAACAGGTAGCAGTGGCTGCCCCAAGACAAGTTTTTTTCTGACCTTTGCAGCTTTATTGTTCTCTGGTGGAGCACTCTTCCTCAGCCCCTACCCTCTGCCCAGCCTCCATGGGCACAGTATTCTGTGCTGGGGAGCTGAGGCTTGACAAATCGAGGCCATGTGTATACATGCATGCTAAGTCACTTCAGTGGTGCCCAACTCTGTGTGACCCTATGGACTGTAGCCTGCACAGCTCCTCTGTCCATTGGATTCTCCAGGCAAGAATACTGGAGTGAGTTGCCATGCCCTCTTCCAGGGGATCTTCCCAACCCAGAATTGAACCCATGTCTCTCACATCTCCTGCATTGGTAGGTGGGTTCTTTACCACTAGGACCACCTGGGAAATCCTTTATCAAGGCCAGTTTAATTGGACTCCATCCCTCTCCATAGAGAAGAATACCAAGTTCTAGGACTTCCCCCACCCTCCCCAGAGGATAAAAACAGCAGCCTCTCAGGGCCTCACCACCGGTGCAGCAACTGCGCACTGAAGCTGGGCCTGGCGGGGAACAGCTGTTCCTAGGGGCGCAGGCCTGGTAGGAAGCATGAGGGGTCAAGGCAGAGACCTGCCTACAGGGACTACGTGACCCAGATGGGCAAGTATACTTGGAAGCCTCCAGAAGAGAGGCAGCATCTGGAGCAGGTTTCACCGTGCCACGTCAGTACATCACAAGGTGCACCAGCTCGCTGGATCGCCTTTAAAAAAGATGAAGTTTATCTGTGATTCTTAACCTCTTTGAGGGACAGGGACTCCCTACAACAATTGAGGAGATGTCCATATCACTTCTGTGTATGCTCAAGCCTACACACAGCACACACTTTTGCACACAATTTCATATGAGGGGGGGAGCTGTCAAAGTCCAGCATGGACCCTATGTTAACGAGCCCAAATGCAGGTTGATTATAGAGCTGCAGAACGATTATAAAAAATAAAATTTTGTCACATGTAGAAATAAGGTTAAAAAGTTTGCTGAACAAGATCTTGGAAAATAAAAGTATATAGTATATACCCATGAAGACAGACACAGAAATGTTAATGTTGACCTCTGTTGGTAGGATAAAAGGTGATTTCTATTTGTCTCCATCTTCTCTTCAAACGAAAAGCATGTTTCTCTTTTGCAATCCGCGGCCTCATCCACGCAATCCCCTGGATTTGGGAGCCTGGTCGGCTGAAGGCGAGGCCTGGGCCTGCCTGCCACGACCCTCCATCCTGGGCGGGTGTGTGTGTGTTACAGACAATAGGCAAGCAAACATCAGACTGGTGACAACGTAGGGCGAGGGCTGGCTCCTCTAGAGGGTGACCAGAGAGTCCTGGGCCAGCAATGCTACTGGGAAAGCAAAGGGCTCCTCGCGAGGTTCGGGGCCCGCACCGAGGAGGCGGTGCGTGCGTGCGCGCTCTCAGGGCGGCGGCGGCGCGCGCGCGCTACCGCGACCCGCTCCCCGCAGCGGACGATGCCGCCGAGGAGGAGGCGGCGGCGGCGGCGGCGCGCTCCGGCGGTCTGAAGCGGCGGCCGGCTGCCACGGGCCGGCGGCGCGATGAGCTGGGCGGCCGCCCCCGGCTCGGGGCTGTGAGGGGCTCGGGGCCGGGGGTGGGCGGCGGCGGCGCAGCGGGCGGCCCACGCTTCTCCTTAGCGGCGGCGGCGGTGGCCATGCGCGGGACGGCGGGACCGGGGCCGCCGGGCCAGGGCCGCCTCCCGGGGACCCGCGGCCTGAAGGCCCCGCCGCCGCCGCCGCTGCTGCTCCTGCTCGCGCTGTTGCCGCTGCTGCCCACGCCTGGCGCCGCTGCCGCCCCGGCCTCGCGGCCCCCGGCGCTGCCGCCCGCGGCCGCGGGGCCCAGCGTGAGCCTCTACCTGAGCGAGGACGAGGTGCGCCGGCTCATCGGTGAGTGGGGACGCCTGCGCCAGGGCGGGCAGGTCGGCCCGGGCCCGGGTGCTTCCGGCCCAGTCCGCGCGCGCTGGACCGCGGGCGGGTCGGTCCCAGCTCCCAGGGTCGCCTCCGGGCCCCGGCCTTTTGCCTGCTGTGTTGGCCAGGAGTTGTGGTCCCTGCCCGCCCCCCACCCGGGGCCAGCCTTCCGGCCTACTCCCCACGCCGCCTAAAGACCCGGGGACCCCTCGGCCGCCGGCGAGCTACTCCATTCCAGCCTGCTTACAGCCTCTTCAGGCTTTCGCCTTATTCCCTAGAGGCACTCTTCCCCGCCGCTCCAAGTTTCTTTGACCCTTCCTATACGTGTCGCTCTAGGGCCCTGGACTTTGGGTACTCGAAATCCACGTTTTCTTTAGGTACTGCAGTGATTTTGATGCCCTGGTAGAGGCCACACTACTGTGCTCATCCTTTGCTGTTATCATAGGTTTATATTTTCTTTAAATGAAAGAAATTGGTTATAAGGGCGCTACGTGTTCGAGGCAGTCTCCAGATCAGGGACGATAAGCGTAGTTTATAATAGTGAATGAATCTCCAGGTACCAGACCTTTTAGCTTCTTCAGTACCTTGGTTTTTGTCTTGGATATGTTGGAGTTGGGACTGGTCTGTATTTCTGGGCCACTCTTCTATGTTGAATACCTTGTAAGGAAAGGAGAACTTGGCTTTGGGTCAGCTGGTGGTTCTGTTCTACCTAATTAGTTTTGTTATTGGGGAATTAATTTGAAAAATATGACTTTGTGGATTCTGGAAGTAACCCCTTAGAGGAAGGTCTAATAGAAATGGCCCCAAATAGGAAGTCTTTGGTATCTTGCAGATACCTAGACATTCACTTTCTTTTGTGTATTATGGGCCAGAGAGCCACAGTTTGTTTGTTTTTTTCCATCTTTATTTCATCTCAGATTTGTGGTACATCTGAGTGTTTGATGGGAAAAATTATTCTGTCATTTTATCCTGTTTTTTTAAAGTCATAAGACTTTCTTGAAGCCTGTTGAAGTCGACTTAGTGTTAAAATGGAATTGCTTTTAAGCAGACTGTTTAGACATTGTTGCATATATGGGTTTGTAGTCTTTAACCAAAGAAGAATGCTGTGTTTTTGTAATGTCCAGCCATTCTAAATCCTCTTTGTAGTCTAGCAGAATTAGCGGAATTTAGTTTAGCTGAATGAAAATTGCCAATTGGATTAGTGCTTGAAACAAGACTAAGGTTTAGGAAAAATAACGTTTGTAAATTAACCCATCACATTAATTAAAAAGTAATATTTTAAAGATAGTAATTTACTCATTTAAAAAATAGTATGTATTGTGCATGATTTTGTAAAGGTTTTTTGGTTAAAAATGTGTATATAATTTGTGGCTTTGTTTATATGTAAGAAATCATCTCCTGGAGAAGGACAGGGAAGCTTGGCACACTGCAGTCATGGGGACCCAAAGAGTTGGACTCGACTGAGCAACTGAACTGGATTGAGGAAAGGGACAGGGGACAACCAGAGGCTGACGTGGAGTGCCTGCCATATACTTGCTCCTCCATGTTTTATACACGTTATTTTCTTTAATTTTCTTGTGACCCAGTGAGGTGAATATTATTATTCCCATTTTAAAGATGAAGAAAGTGAGACTTTTAAGTAACTTGCTCTCGGCCACACATTTAATAATCTTTTTTTTTTTTTAATTAAACGTAGTGTTGACATAGACCACAAAGTTTCATTGAATGAAATGAAGATATTTATAATAGAAGTTTGATTATGGTGTGGTGGAAAAGAATAATTGCTAATTAATACTTGAAATGTTGTATTTGTTACCTGATTAATAAACAGCCAGTTTATGCCCAGGAATGAGCCATTGGGAAGAAGCGAGAGAGAATTTCCTTGCTGATCAAAACCTCAGTCACCTCTGGGACAGGGGAGACCTCCTGTAGTATTTTCTTTAATGCAGAAAGAGTTGACCTGTTATAGTGGGTCTCTTGACTCTCCATCCTGCCAGATCCAGGTCCTCTTCTTCCTTTATCTATTCTTCTATTCTAATTTGAAAGTATTCCTTTGCTACTCCTGGCTGGGGAAGAGCAAGTGGGTGGGGCTGACGTGTACCAGGCGTACTGAGTTCTCAGAATGCAGTTTCCCATAGGAACTCTTACTAAGACTGCTTGTGTCATGTTTTTGTATCATTATGGTTTAAGTGCCTTCTAAAAGCTAATTTGAGAAACTAACCATCACTTTATATATTTCTAAGACAACGAATTTGCATTGCCAAGTGTGAAACTTATAAATGAAGTTGATAGTGACTTCATAAATTGAACTAATTGTTCTTGACACGAGAATAAGTTTTTTTTTTTTAATGCAGTTCATACATGCACATAGGTTTAAAAAAATCAATAATGCTAAAAGACTTAAAAAGCAATAGTCTTCTGCTTTTGACCTTTCATCTTCCAGGCCCTACTTTCCAGTGGAAGCTGCTTTCCCAAGCTAGCTCTTTTTTTTCCTCCTGTTTTTTTCATTTTGAATATTTTGAAATCAGTGTAGATATCCTAGTATAATAACTGAGCAGTTGCTCTCTTCTCATGCCCAAACCCCCCTGTTTACTTACATCATTTTCAGTAAAACCAGCAGACCGTATTTACATTATTGTGTATATATTTATATTATAAATTTTTATTATACATTATATATATATATGTATATATACACACACACACATAAATATAAATTCACTTCTGAGTTAAATGGTGACCCATAAATGGTTACGTTTTCTTTTCCAAAACGCTTTTGTTTTTCCTGGAACAAATAAGAGACTTAAACTTTTTGATTAGTCTATTCTGTATCTATGGCTACATTCTCTCATACACTTCAAGAAATATATTAAATGCCTTTTGATATTTTTTTCAAGTAACACATCAAATCATCTATCAGTTCCACTTGTTTTCCTCTTAGAGACTCCTTGTTTTGGAGGGAGAAAACAGTAGGCTTGCTTTCTCTGCAGATTCTGTACCCTTCTCTTCTGTCTTCTGTACCCTTTTCCTCTGGATCTCGTGCCTTCCTTTTCTTTTTTTTGGTTTGCTTCATTTTGCTAAAGTGTATCTTCAGTAGCTTCCTGAGAAGAGTTGCATGGGAGGTAAATTATTTCAAGCCTTGCATGTCTGGAGATGTCTATCCTGTCCTCATGCTTTTAGGTGATTTGATAGAATTTACATATTAGAAAAAAATACATATATTTTTGCTACTTTTGGTGGCATTTTTCAGTTACCTGGCTTTAAGGGTTTCTGATGAAAAATCCAAAGGCATTCTGATGCTTTTTTTTCCTTGTTTTTTGAGCTTAGGGTCTTTGTCTTCAAGAAATTCTGTAATTTTATAAGCTTCTCTGTGGCCCCTTCTCCTGTCTGTGGTTCCTCTTGTCTTAGTGAGCAATCGAGAGACTAGAATGCCTGTTACTTCTGATAATTTTCTATCCATCACTTTTTGTTTGTTTGTTTCTGAAATGTCTATTGGTTTGGTTATTGAATCTCCTGGAATTGATCTTCAGATACCCTTAACTTATGTTGCCTCTTATTTATATCTTTATATTTGGAAGTGGAAGGAGGGAGAAATTTTCTCAATTTTGTCTTCTAAGCTCTTGTATTTTTAAAATTTTAATGATGATTTTAAATTTTAGAACTCCTTCTGTTCCCTGTTTCCATTTCATTTTATTCTAACTTTATGGATATATTATCTTCATTTATCTTTGAGGCGTATGTTTTCAATTTTTTCTGTATGTTTAATATTTTAAAAATATTTCTTCTGCTTCCTCCAATGTGCCTGTTTATTTCAGAGTTCTTTTTCTGTTCATTTAAATTATATCTGTTGATCCTTCCGTGTCTGTAATTAAGAGTGAGATTCTGAAAAGTTGATTAGGGGAGAGCAAGCTTGTGTGTATGTGTGTGAGAGGTCTCCTGGCCTCCCATGGGATGCGAGTAGACTTTTCATTGGGCGCCTGCTCCCATGTATCAGCACCTTCACCTCTTCTTTAGGACGGGTCAGTGTCTGCGGAGAAGACACCTCCCGTCTGCTGCCTCAGGTGTGCTTGGTGATACACCAGCTCCCTGGGTTTGGATTATCTGGTTGGGGAGAGATGGAGGGTGCTGTTATTCAGCCTGTAGACTTTGACTTCTGTTTACAGCTCCCTTGCCTCTGTGGTTCAGTTTCTTCAGAGAAAAACTTTGAGTTTCCTGCCAGACTTGGGGGCCCAACAGCTTTGAATGCCCCTCATCAGAGGCTCCCCCTTTGACAGGCTAGAGCCTCAGGCTGGCCTTTGGTGGCCCTTGGTGCATCAAAGGCTGAGTCCCTCCAGGGGTCCTAAGAAGCATTGACCACTCCTTCAACCGTGTCCCATCCTGCAGATGGAGTCACGAAGAGTTGGACACGACTAAGCACACACGAATGCATCTTGCAAAAGTTTGTTGAAATATCTGATGTGTTGTTGTCTACTTTCCCTTTGTTTGTGGTTTAGTATCTTTGTGATTTCATTACTGTCATTTTAGAGGAGTCCTAGGAAGATGGGGATAAAGGCTAGTGATAACTTCACAATGTGGAAATGGCAGTTAGGGTTGGGCTTTGACTGTTGAAGAGCTGGTGATGTGTAGTTTTTTGGTAATAACAATGTTAGGAAGAGTAGTGGTAGTGGTCACAGTAATGGTTGACACTTTATAGAGTGCTGCTGACATGTTGCAATCGTTTCCCTATGTTAGGTACAAAATAATCCCTGTTTTGGGTGTGTATTGTTACAGATTTGAGGGAAGTATGTAACCAGCTCATTCCCTCGTAGTAGGGCATGCAGTCCTGATGGAAGTCTGTTGGTATAGAGACTCCAAAAGCCTCAGAAGCTTTCTGTGGAATCCCTTTGTTTGCCCCAGGCCCTGCTTAGGCTGCAGTGTTGGCATTCGACTCCCTATTTTACTAATGAGGACTCTGATTTGGGGCTCTTTGGGCAGTGAGTAGAGGGCCAGGTCTTAACTCAGTCAAGAATCTATATTGCCTCTTTGTCAGCTCTGGAGGAGCTGTGATTAACTGAAATGCTTAAGGAGTAGAATTGACAAGCCTGCTGCCACATGTGCTCATTTGTCTTCACTGTTATCCACATTCTCTCCTGTTTGCTGTCTAATTGGTAATTCTGATAGTTGAGTTCCCTGGAAGTCCAGAGCTGCTGAAAATGGTCTGTGGCTGGGGCAGTGCTAGGGTGTGGGAAGAAGTTGCTGATAGATGGAGGGCATGGTATAAACTGGTCATGATAGCAGAGATGCTGGCGATAGGGCATCTGTAGCAATCTAGGGGACTTCTGAAAATAGACTCCGCCTCCCGCCAATTAGGAATTCACTTTGGATAACTGCCTCTCCATTAAAATAAAGTACTCTCTGGAAGAGTTAAGCATTGTTAACATCTTATTTAAAATCAGTTTAATACTAGTTGAGATCATTGCTTCTCGAATCAGTCCAGTAAAAATTTTTGAAGCCCAACCAAGTACCACATACTGTGGTAGAAAATGGCAATTCAAAGTTACTAAATTCCTTCTCTTAAGGAACTAAACATTTCATAGGAGAGACTAACAGTTGTAGCTACAACTCTAACACTAAGAGAAGAGTTATACTACTGATTGATGTAAGTTATCATGGTAATGATTGCTTTTGACTGTAGAAGGGTGGAGGGTCTTAGGGGGGTTAGGGAAGGTTTTTCTAGGAAAGGGGACATTTGAGTCTCATCTCCAAGGATGAACTTGAAAGACAGAGAAGAGGAGCATTTCATGTCAGGCAGAGAAAATAACACAAAGCCATAGATGTATGGAAGCAGGTATGTGTGAAATCAAGGAGTAGGAACAATTTAATGTGGCTAAGATAAGAAAATTTGGCAAAGCCAGGGAGTGGCAGAATATAAAGCTGAGAGGTAGGTTGAAATTAGATTAGAAATTTGAATTTGATATTACAGGTAATGCAAAACTGTTGAACTTAGGAAAGGAGAGTACACAGAAGGGTTATAGAGAAGACAGCTTCCGCCCCAGTGAAAGGGTGGCTTGCAGACTGAAAAGATGGATCGGGGGGAACGGAACAGAGTTAGCCTTGTTGTGCTGTGCTTAGTCGCTCAGTTGGGCCAGACTCTTTGCCACCCCATGGACTGTGGCCCGCCAGGCTCCTCTGTCCATGGGGATTCTCCAGGCAAGAATACTGGAGTGGGTTGCCATGCCCTCCTCCAGGGAATCTTCCCAACCTAGGGATTGAACCTACGTCTCCCACGTTGCAGGCGGATTCTTTACCATCTGAGCCACTAGGGGATCAGCTAGGGCAGTTCAGGGTATGGGATGGATTTATGAGGAATTTGCAGGGAGTTTGGAGAAGACTTAGTTGGGAAGAACAGAGGGCTAAAGAAAAGGGAGAAGTCAGAGAGGAATCAAAGTTTCAGATTTGGGCAACTTTTTCTTATTGAAAATGGTTGAAGGAAAAGAAAAATGAGATGAGCCATTTTTCTCCCAGCACCTCTCTTCCTTTTCAACCTCAAGCCAAGTGTTTGGGGTGGGGGAGCAGTGAGGCGTCCTCTCTGCCGGTGTGGGGCCTGTCCTACTGCTGCTCAGACTCTGAGGAGGTGGGTGCTGGTGGAGGTGGGTTAGCCCCCTGCAGCATGCTCTTAAGCCTGGATGTTTTGGGTGGGGTTGGTGGTATTGATACAGTGTTAATTTGAATCCATGTGTTCTTCATTGGGAGAGCAAGGCTGAGACATTGTGCAGTTGTGGGTTTGGATTTTTTTTTTTTTCCTGTCTTCATTCTTCACAAGTGGGAGAATTGTCCAGTTATGGCTAAACCTGTCTGCTGTGAGTCACATCCTGAGTGACTCGTTTGTTCTGAAGGTGCTGCCTGAAATACTGTTTGGACTTGAAGGGTCACTTTAGAAACAAATGAAACGTGGGGGTTTTTTGTTTTTTTTTTTTTGAGCATCCTGAATTGAGAAGTTCCGCATCACTACTTTTGGGGTTTTAACACAGTTATGCCAGTGTTCTGAAAAAACTTGCCAGCTATATATACTAAAACAAAACAAAAACTTGACATGAAACAGTCATTACCTACTCTGAAATTGTATTACACTTAAAAGTATGTTTTTTTCTGTGTTATTGTTGATGTATATCAAGTATAATATTTTCTAATCAAGATGTTATTAAACAACTTTCATTTATGTAGGACCTCTAAAAACGTGGTGTGCCATAACAAATGTGTGTTGCTTAATTACATAATAAATCACTTACTGAAAATTCTCAACTGTGTCCAGCAAGTAACACTGCTAAATGGCAGACTCTTTCTGAAAAGTAATTTCAGAGATCCCATCCTTGTTCTTAAGATGAATATGTTGTATCTTGTTCATAAATAATGAACGTGTTCTTTTATAAATATGTCTTGCTCTGTATCATCTGTTTCATTTAATTTCTTTTATTTATCAACCGTTGGCAGTAGATGGCATTGGCATTTTTTAATACCTAGAGCTGAGACTCTGGGAAATTACACAATTTGCTTGAGGTCACAGAGATGTCTGGTGCTGTGTGACACTAAAGTGCGTGCTTTCTCTACTGTGCTGTCTCTGAAAGTTAACAGTTTACATAGTCTTTATCTAACCAAAGTCATCTGAGGGGCTTAAACAAAATACAGATTCAAAGACCTACACTGAGCAATTTGTTTAGGAGATCTGAGATGGGGTCCAGCCAATGAGGTTTTTGAACGGCATGTCTCATCAATTATAAGATGTACGGCTTTTTTACATTTGAACATCTCTGAAATTGGAATCATTTTACAATCAGTGGTGAGTCATCAGGTAATTGACAGCCTTTTTTCTTTCTTAATGGCACAAAAAATAACAGTGTATTTAGGCTAAATAAAATACAGTATTTTAACAAGGTGAAATTGTAAAGGAGACCTAGACATAATTTGCCACCTTTCTTGTTTTGGGTATCTGTCACAACTTTCTTTCAGAGTTGTAAAATTCACTGGTGGTAACTTATTTGTGGTAATGGCTGTGTAATAATGTCGTTGCAGGGAAGGCCAAAAATGGCATTAGGTTTAAAAACAGTGGAAACTCGCTTTTCAGCTAGGAAGTTGCTGTCAAGAGAAATATCAGTGGTTCTCAACTTATTTTGTGAAAGCCTTAGGGCCTTTTCCTAGACACGGGTATGGATCCCACATATACTAAGTTTTGTGCACTCTGATGGGGGTTCTTAGACTTTGAGGGTTTTGCAGGGCCTCTTGATGAAAGCTTATGGGTACATCTGAATCCCTTAAAAGCTGCTTCTGGAAAGGAACATCTATTATATTCCGTATATCATCCTAAGATTCTCTTACCTGCTACGTGATTTTTTTTCTTCCAGTTTTATTGAGATATAATTGCCATACAGCACTCTGTAATTTTAACATGGCCAGCATAATGATTTGACTTACATATCTCATGAAATAATTACCATAGTAGGTTTAGTGAACACCATTATCTCATATAGATGCAATATTAAAGAAATAGAAAAAAAATTTTTTTCCTTGTGGGGAGAATTCTTGGATTTACTCACTTAACAGCATGCATATATAGCATATAGCAGTGTTAATTATCATGTTGTACATTATACCCCTAGTACTTATTTATCTTATAACTGGAAGTTTGTGCTTTTTGACTACCTTCATCCAACTCCTCCTGCCCCCTGAATTTGTAAAAAGTTTGCAGACGTTAAGGTTTATTCTGTTGTAATGACATGGCTTTTGACAAATGCATCCACTGAGTATCATACAGAATAATTTTGCAGCCCTGAAAATTCCCCTGTGAAGGGGGCATTTATGTTTATTAATACCTTTACTTATATTTTAAGTTTTGCTTTTAATAAATGTATTTATTATGGAGAATTTCAAACATTCAGGAGTAGACAGACTAGTATAATGAACCTCTGTGTATCCATTATCCAGTTTCAACAGTTATCAACTCATGGCCAGTTTTGTTTGGTCTGTACCTCTCCACTCCCAATCTACTCCCTTGTCATCATTCCCCCCCATCTTCTGCTTGGATTATTTTGAAGCAAACTCAGAAAATTGCATAAAATATTTTTTGGTGTGTGTGTCTAAAAGATAATGACTCTTTAAAAATTTATAATAACCGAGATCACACCTAAGAAATTAACAATGATTAATAGATATCATATATCTAGGCTTCAGTCTTCCTGCTTTATACATTAATGTTTATATAGAGATTCTTGCCTGCCACCTATTTCTTCTCTTGTCGCTGCTCCCCACCTCACCACTGTTTAGCTCCTTTGGCGCCAAGCTCTTCTCACCCTAGGGCCTGCATTCAACTATTGCGTTGCCTTTCTAGGGTTGACCCTCAGTGCCACTGTGTTCTGTCACCCTGTTTTCTTTTAAGTGGGATTCTTTGGTGGCTCAGATGGTAAAGAATCTGCTGGCAGTGCCAGAGAACTGGATTTAATCCCTGGATCAGGAAGATCCTCTAGAGAAGGGACTACCCATTCCAATATTCTTGCCTGGAGAATTCCATGGACAGAGGAGCCTGCGAGCTACAGCCCAAGGGGTCCCAAAGAGTCAGACACGACTGAGAGACTAACACTTTGGCTTTTGTTGTTTCTATCTCTCTCTGTAGGAAAGTTAATTCTGTTTGAGTAGAGACCCTTTTATATTGTTTTACTTTATATCCCCAGCACCTGAAACAGTACCTGGCACATAGTCTCTGTTTAGTTAAAGTTCATTGAATGAGTAAGTGAATAAATCATACTTTTTTTTAAAATTCACCATCTTGTGCCTTACTGGAGTCATCATTCTTTTCATCATTTCCCTTTGCCCACTTAGTTATTATCCAAAAGAATATTGGACTCTACTTGCAAATGGAAGTTTAAATAAATTAGTTACAATAGCTTCCTTTGAAGTTGCCTAATTTTCCCAACTCTCTCTCCCTTGAACCCCCCTCCCTGGGTGAGATGTCCCCATCTTGGCTTCCATAGCTCTGTACCATATATAAACCATGCGATCACTGTACCCATCATATTCTCTAGTGTACCTGCTTCACTAAAGCTACCTTGTGGCTTGGCACGTAGCTGTCTCTCAGCAGACTGCTGGTCCACACTACAGCTGAAGGATATAAAATATTTAACAGAGATTCTGGCAAAATAATTAAAAGCTGGAAAACAGATTTCTAATCTTCTGAAGTGCTAATCTGCTGTTAACCCTAGCCAGTGTATTTTTTCATCTCTAGAAATTTGATTTGGGTCTTTTTATGTCTTCCATGTCTCTTCTTGACTTTTTGTGGGGGTACAGTTATAGTAGTTGTTTTAATGTCAACTGATTCTAACATCTGCCAGTTCTGCATTGGTTTCAGTTGATCTATTTTGCTTTTTTGCATGCCTAATAGTTTTTACTAGATACAGGCGTTATGAATTTTATCCTATTGGGTCCTGGATATTTTTATATTTCTGTAAATATTTTTAGGTTTTATTCTGGTACTCAGTTAAGTTACTTGGAAACAGTTTGATTTTTTCAGGTCTTAGTATTTAGACTTGTTAGATGGGACAGGAGCAGTGCTCAGTGTAGGTCTAAGTATTTCTGAGTCAAGACCTTTCTGTGTACTTTCTCCTGTGACTCAAGAGGTTTTCCAGTCTGGCGGATGTGATTAGGTGATATTCCAGAACCTGTGACTCTGTTGTTAGCCTTTTATTTTTACTCTGTCCTGTGTAGCTTCCTTACGCATGCTCTGATCAGTACTCAACCAAAAGCTGGAGGGGCAGCCCTCTACAGATCTTGGAAGTTCTCTCTCTGTGCAGCTCTCTCTTCTCTGGAAATTTGTCCTACATACTCTAGCTGTCTTTGCCTTTCTGAACTCATGTATTTTGTCTGGTTTTGATTATTTCAGAAGAGAGAGTTTATCTGGTCCTGTTACTCTGTCTTGTCCAGAAGTGGAAATGTCCGAGGATTATCTTTTCCATTGTTTGCATTTTTTCTAAAGTTGTTTAACTCCTTAGATTATTTGTTAAGATAATTCAGTCCAATTTCAAGAAAAAGTTCTAAAATGCGGGTTTATAGTAGATAATATGGTGTGGGATAATATTGGATTTGAAATCTGCATATTTGAGTTTTAAATCTATCTTCTCCTTCTGTTATATGTGGGCAGGCAAGTAATCAACGTTTCTGAGTGTTGGTTTCCTCATGTATGAGATGCTTTCCAGTGTATAACAGGATGTCTCTTACCGTAGTTGCTGTATATGAAAGTGCTATATAATCCTCAGAATAATTTATTTTAGTTATTGGTGGGGGATTTGTATGTTTTTGGATAAAAACTCAAATCATAGAATGTTAAAGGGGTCATTTAGATATCACCTGCTTGATTGATTGCCTTAGGTAGCAACATTTATCACTCGTTGAATACTTACTGAGTTTACACTAGGCCTTATTTTAGAAGCTTGACATGTTTTGGTGAAATAAAACAGATGAAGATCCCTGTCCTCATGCAGCTAACTTTTAGCAAAGAGCTAAGTGACTTGCCTGGGGGAAAAAATTCAGGTAACTTTGGGACCAGACTCCAAATTTGCACTTGGAGTTGCTCGCAGGGAGGAATGATGTTTGTGAATTCTCTGTCGTGTCTTTGATTCCCTGGCTGTAACGGCCACCTCTAAGTTACTAATGGCTGCACAGCTGTCTGAAGTGTGTGTGTTGCTCCTGTTAGGAATTGGCTATGAAAGAGATTGAAAGGTGGTTGTGTCAGACTGTGAGTAAATTACTTCACCTCTACTGTAGAGCTGTGCTTGCAATTCATACATGAGCTTGGTGAGATAATTTTCTTCTTTAAATAGTGCAGGAATCAATGATAAATTGTTTTTCAGAGTATCATTTTACCAGATAGAACATTCTGGCACTATGGCAGGGCATGCTTCATATTTTATGTTAACAGTGCTAGAGATTATGGGTTATGTTTTGTTACTTATTATTCTTAGGAGTCGGAGAAGGCAATGGCACCCCACTCCAGTACTCTTGCCTGGAAAATCCCATGGACGGAGGAGCCTGGTGGGCTACTGTCCATGGGGTCGCTGAGAGTCGGACACGACTGAGCGACTTCACTTTCACTTTTCCCTTTCATGCACTGGAGAAGGAAATGGCAACCCACTCCAGTATTCTTGCCTGGAGAATCCCAGGGATGGCGGAGCTTGGTGGGCTGCCGTCTATGGGGTTGCACAGAGTCGGACACGACTGAAGCGACTTACCAGCAGCAGCAGCATTCTTAGGAGTTGAAGAAAAGATGCCCCTTTCCTATAGTGTAACATTTGTAAATTCTTCTTATGATGTAGTTAAATATTAGGCCTCAGCTAATTTTCTAGGTATAATTTGACTATAGCTAGATTTATGAGCTTCTGATGGACAAATTATTACTTTATTATATCCATTTCAGTTTGTTAGTTTCCATAAACTAGGGAAATTTTAAACAAGAGCTCTGTATTTGTTTAATTTGAGCATTGATTAAAATACAGACTATTTAGTGGCTTCAGACATAGTCAATGATTTAGCCTTGTTTTCCTCTGGCTCGCATACCATACTGTCCTCAAAACCTAGAAGGGTATCTTGACTAAATTTTCAACTTTAGTTTGACTAACATTTGGAAACCATGGATGATATCATAGAATAATAGAGTTTTGGCTGACTTTTTGAAACCATCATGATATCATAGAATAATAGAATTTTGTGGCTGAGGAAGGACTTTAACTTTGTCTGGTTTAACTCCCTTGTTTTATAGTTGAGGAAATTGATGCCTGGAAAAGGTGGTTAAATAATTGATTGCCAAAGGTCACTCAGCTACTCATTAGCAAAAACTCCACTTTAGTTCTGTTCCTACAACATTACTTTTGTTTTTTGCCTTAACTGATTCCTCATGTTCATCTTTGATGTAGTTGATTTTTATCAAAAGCCATTCACGCATGTAACATTTGAGTACCTACAACCACACTAATATCCCAGCCTTGCTTGAGAGGTGTGCGAGGTAGCAGGGAACACAGACATGTGAACAGCTCCTGGAATGTATTTTGTTAAGCGCTATAAAGGTGGCTCTTTTTTAAAGGGAGATGGTTTGGTCACTGGCACTAATCGTTAGACCATTGTTGTGGTCTTAGGAAACCAATAGTTAACTTTTAAAATCATTTAGAAGAATTTTTAAACTGTTGTGTTATTTGAACTTGAGCTGCACAGGCCAGGTCATGTAAGGTCATGACCTTACATTCATAAGCCTTGAATTAAGCTTGAGCTTAAAATTGTTTAGGGGAAAGTGAATTTTCCTTGATGGATGTTGAGAGTTTTGCAGAAATAACTTTGGTTTTTCAGCTTGGAATTTGGGTTATCTAAAAATAACTTATGAATAAATGTCATATTTTCTAACAAGAGTAACATTCCTCCTGTGCTAGGATTGGCAGTGAGAAATTTAAGTCTGGTTATGATAGTTGAAGAACTGAAATGTTTTTCATCTTGGAAGAGAACAGTTCTATACATTTTAAGAAGAGAGTGCTACCTTTTCAATTCATGACTGTTCACCGTTGTTCCTGTCTGCCTTCCAGCAGTCTCTTTCCACTTTCCATCCACTTATTCGCCTGCTCTGTCCTCTGTTCTGTTGGCCCTTTCATTTTTATCCTGTGGAGCTCAAGTTTTGTTTTGAGGTCTCCTCTGACTCTTTCATAGCGCTGCCTTTTCTCTTCAGCTTAACTGAAACCTTATTTCCTCTTGTGAGAGAAATTTTCCTCAGAATCCTTTCTAGTCACTGGAAAACAGTTTTGGTACACTCCCTTCGCATTTATGGTGTAGGGTTCAGCTTTTTTCCTTTTCTTTTTTAAAAATAATAATTTATTGGGTGAAGTTCACATGGCATAAAATTCACCTTTGTAAAGTGAAGAAATAATTCGGTGACATTTAGTATATATATCATGTTGTGCAACCACCAACCCTGTCTAGTTTCAAACCATTCCCATAGCTCCAGAGTAAACTCCTTACCCATTAAGCAGTTTTTTCTCATCTTCCTCTCTCTTCAGCCTCTTGCAGCCACCAATTTGTGTTCCATTTATCTTTGTGGATTTATCTATGCTGGATATTTTGTATAAATGGACTAATAAAATAGGAGACATTTTCTATCTGGCTTCTTTTTGGCGCTGTGTTTTGGGAGTTCATTGACATTGTAGCATGTATCAGTCCTTCATTCCTTTCCATGACCGAATAGTATTCCATTCTGTGTATATACTAAAATTTGTTTATTCATTCTTATTTTGATGGACATTTGGGCTGTCTCCACATCTTTACTATTGTAAATAGTGCTGCTTTGAACATGTGTGTTAAGTACTTGATTATCTGTTTTCAATTTTGGGTGGGTCATGTGGTAATTCTCTGTTTTAACTTTTTGAAGAACCACCAAACTTTTTTTTTTACAGTGACTGAGCCTTTTTGTGGTCCCATCAACAGTGTACAGAAGTTCCAACTTCTCCATATCCTTGCTAACACTTGCAGTTTTATGTTTGTTTTTTAATTAAGGCTATCCTAATGAGTGTAAAGGGATACCTCATTGTAGTTTTAATCTGTATTTCCCTCATGACAAATGATATTCATATGTTTGTTGGCTGTTTGTGTGTTTTCTTTGGAGAAATGTCTATTCAGGTCCTCTGCCCATTAAAAAAAAAAAAATTTATTGGGCTTCATTGAGTCTCAGTTGCAGCACACAGGATCTGTGTTGCGGTGCACAGCATCTTTGTTGTGGTGCACAGCATCTTTGTTGTGGCATGTAGGCTTCTCTCTAGTTGTGGTGTGTGGTCTTAGTTGTCCCACCCCATGTGGGATCTTAATTCCCCGACCAGGAATCGAACCAGCGTCCTCTGCATTGGAAGGTGGATTCTCAACCACTGGACTACCAAGGAAGTCCCCCTTGTCCATTTTTAAATTGCCTTTTTGTTGTTGAGTTGTAGGAGTTCTTTATATATTGTGGACACTAGACCCTTATCAGATACATGATTTGCAACATTTTCCTACATTTTCTAGGTTGTCTTCACCTTGATAATGGCTTTGGATGTGCAGAGGGTTTTATGAAGTCCAATTTATCTATTTTTCTTCTGTTGCTCTTGCTTTTAGTGCCATATTTAAGAATCCATTGCTAAATCCAAGGTCTTAAATTTTACCCGTATATTTTTTTCTAGGAGTTTTATAGTTTTAGGTGTTATATTTAGGTTGTTGATTTATTTTGAGTTAGTTTTTATATATGGTTGAGGTAATTTCATTTTTTTGCATATGGATATCCAGTTGTCCCAGCACCATCTGTTAAAGAGGCTGCTCTTTCCCCGTTAAGCAGTCTTGGCACACTTGCCAAAAATCATTAGGCTAGATGTCTACTTGGACATCAGGTGGATTTTGAGGTCATGAACAGCCTTGGCCTTGCAGGGTTTCCCAGGTTTGCCCTTGTGCCCCACTCCCTCCTACGTTTCTTTGCCATGCATCATAATACATCCTTTAACATATAGTTCCTGAGGAATTCAGTACCACTTTTGATGATCGTTAAAGTAACTATGGGTTTTGTTCTGTTCCAGTACTAGCTAATGGAGCCAGTGTTTATACCTGATTGAAACATTGTGCCGAGAAACCTAAATTTACCCTGCAAAACACATTTCCCCTTTTAAAAGTTGCAAAGAGAAACATTGCCAATTTCATTGCAAGATATTTTTGTAGTTTGTTTAAAATTAGTGTTTTACTGGTTCCTTAAATTCTACATTAATTGGCTAAGTCTTTTATGCTGATTGGGAAGAAGCAATAACTGCTAAGTGACCTATATCTCTGGTTGCACAATATTTTATATCAAGCCCTGATTATACCTGCATCAATTGTTTGAAACTTTAAACTTTTAAACTATTGAACTTAAACTATGTAAAAATTAATCGAAAAGATAGATAAGCAACAAGGACCTACTGTATAGCACAGGGAATTCTACTCAATATTCTGTGATGATCTATATGAGAAAAGAATCTAAAAAAGAATGAATATATAACTGAATTACTGTGTCATATACCTGAAACTAACAAAGCATTGTAAATCAACTATACTCCATTAAAATTAAAAAAAAAAAAAAAAACTAAGGAAAAAAGTCAATTGGCTAGAAATAATAGGCTTATTTCTGGGCTCTCAGTTTTATTCCATCAGTCTAGATATCTGTCATTATGCTATTACCACACTGTTTTGGTTTCTCTGGCTTTGTTGTAGGTTTTGCAATTGGAAAGCATAACTCAACTGTGTTCTTTTTCAAGACTCTTTTGGCTGTTGGAGGCCACTTGCAATTCCATATTAATTTGAGAATCTGCTTTTCTGTTTTCTGCAAAAAGGGCAGTTACAATTTTGATTGGGATTGCACTGATATACCCCTTTGGGTAGTATTGCTACCTTAACAACAGTAATAATAAGTCTTCCAGTGCATGAAGATGGGATGTCTTTCCATTTATTTAGGTCTTTGATTTCAGCAGTTTTGTAGTTTTCAGTGTACAAAACTTTCGTCTCCTAATTTAATTGATTGGAATTGTTTTCTTAATTTCCTTTTTGGATTGTTCATTAGGGAGCCAGCTTTTATCATACATTATATCCTTCATTTGTTACTTTGATTTTTTATTGTTTTGCCCTAGGACGGTGACTCAGCATCTTCTCTTTTTATATCATTGAGATTTACTTATAGGACCTTTGACCCATTAGGGTTGTTGGAGTCCCTGAGTTGTAAGATGCTCCTCAGTGACTTGTTTTCATTATTTCCCTCCCTTTATCCCAGAGGAAATGGCAACCCACTCCAGTATTCTTGCCTGGAGAATCCCATGAACAAAGGAGCCTGGTGGGCTACAGTCCATGGGGTCACAAAGAGTCAGACACAACTGAGTGACTAACACACATCCCAGAGGATATTAACATTACTATGATTTTTTTCTCGCTTGTTACTTGTGACTGTGCTGGTGTCCTAGTTCTCAGTTCTCTTTCCTAATTAAAGGCACTCATTGAAATGGCCACTTCGGACTTGGTCCTTTTCTCAGCCCTTGGAACATCCTTGTTCTGATCAGAGTACCCCAACCTACTCTTAGTCACTCCCTTCTACTGGAACCAGGCTGTTTCCTGGTCTCTTAAAGTTACCCTTTTCCTGGCTTGTGCACAACTGGCTGAGTAAAGCATCACTGAATAAATGGTTTCCTTCATTGCCTCTCTAACCATTCCTCACTGCCCACTTCTCTGCAGAACCTACAGCACCACTCCCAGACAATGATAAACCCTGCCATCTGCTGGCCCTGCTTTGAGATTGCATTTAATTTTTATGTCATACTTGAAACACTAGTGATTAGTAGCAGTTAGAAAGGAGTAGATTATCTAGATCCTGTCTTCAATTGTCTATTACTTTTCTCTTTCTTAAAAATTGTTTTGAGCATGATGGGGAAAGAAAGAATAAAGATTACATTCAGGAATACATGTATGATAGTCTTCACAGATTTCATCTTTTTCTAAAAATCAGTTTGTTTAAAATTCTTTTTGTTTTATTAACTATTGCCTGATTATCTGAATAAAAACATATGCCGTTTGGAAAGTATACAGGACTATAAAGAAGAAGAAAAGTATACGTTATTTAACCTGCATTGGGAATCTTTGGTAAATATCTTTCCAGTATTTTTCCATGTTCTCATTTTTCTTTATGCAGTTGAGATCTTAGAATATAGGTAACTCTTTGAGATAGATGGTACATCAGAATCCATAATGTTATATTTTGCCTCCCTCTCTGTCTCCTTGCCTGTGGTCAGGTTGTGGACTATATGTTTTCTACTTTACAGACTGATTGTGCTTTTCCTTATAGCTGACCACTTTTTTCTAAATCTCTTATGGTTGCTTTAGAAGAATTGAATTTCCTTTAAGAGTGTGGTCTTGATGTGTCTACATGTCCACTCCGCCATATTAATTGTGGATGGAGATACACATATCTACATGCTAAAATCAGTCATAGGCTGATAGTTTTGTAACATGATTAAACATATATTGGATTCTCCTCATATTGCTGTTATTTTTGGAAAATTGTATTTACATTGGGTTCTTTTTGCATTTCTAATATTTAGGGATTTTTTGGATTCTACATTTTGATTTAGAGCTATATTCATGATTATTGTACTACAATTATTATGCATGATAAACCTTTTCTCAGTATAAAATGATTATCTCATGTTAAAAATAAAAGTGTTATTAACTTCTCAGTATGTTTTGGAGTGACTTTTATGGAGAAGGATACATAATTGGTATTTTTTTGAGAATCTGTGGTCTTTGCACGTGATGAGAATTTGTCTGGGAATATAATTCTTGGCGCACTTCTGATTCTCCTGAAACCTATTGCTCTGTTGCCTTCCCCATCATCTTCAAGATTTCCCAGGTTATCCTCATTCAGACAGTGAGCATGGATGGTTCAAGGATTTTCTTCTCATTTCAGCCCCATTGTCACTGTTGAATGGTGAAATTCTGAGCTTTGATCTTTTTCAGTTCGTAAGACTTTTCCAAATTCTACCTTTTGGTTGGGGCTTCGCTGGTGGCTCACTGGTAAAGAATCTACCTGCCAATGCAAGAGATGTGGGTTTGATCCCTGGGTTGGAAAGATCCCCTGTAGAAGGAAATGGCAACCCACTTCAGTATTCTTGCCTGGGAAATCCCATGGACAGGGAAGCCTGGTGGGCTACAGTCTAAGGGCCGCAAAGAGACACGACTTAGTGACTGAACAACAACAATGACAACCTCTTGGTTGGGTATTTTAAGGGAAAGTTGAAGGGAAGGTGTTTTAGTCATTAGTAATTTGTTATTGCTTTGTTAATCTTAATATATCAAAGATATTATCTCTACCAATGTGATGTTTTAATTGAATTTTGTCATTTGAGGGCTTTTTCTCCAGCTTTTAGTGGCCTTCATGTATTATTTTAGACAGTAATTGGGTTTTTGTTTAGTGAATTGCAGCAGCTGAATGAATATTTCTTTAAACATGATTTTGAAAATTAATTTTTATTTTTCCCAGTTTAGTTTAACTCTTACGAAAAATATAAGAAAAAGGATAAAATGATAACCCATAATCTACCATTTAAAATCAATTACTTTTCATATTTTTTGGTATTTTCTTTTTTGAGAAATGGAACACACACATTACGCATATACATTTACTTTTTTAAAAAATGCAGGTTCTCTTCTTTTTTTTTTAATCTTTTTTTTAAAATTGAAGTATAGTTAATTTACCATGTTATATTGGTTTCAGGTATACAGCAAAGTGATTCAGTTATATATTATATATTCAGTTATAACTGAATATATATTTGAATTTGTATATATTCCTTTAGATTCCTTTCCATTATAGGTTATTACAAGATATTGAATACAGTTCTCTGTGCTACACAGTAGGTCCTTGTTTATGTATCTTATATATAGTAGTGTGTATATGCTGATCCCAGACTCCTGATTTACGCTGCCCACTTTTTGGCTTCCCTATGAACAGGGGAGCCTGGTGGGTGACAGTCCAGGGAGTTGGAAAGAGTCAGACACGACTGAGCATGTGCAGACCCATATACACAGTGTGCCCTTTGGTAACCATAAGCTGGTTTTCTGTATCTGTGAGTCTGTTTCTGTTTTGTAAATAAATTCCTTTGTATCATTTTTTTTAGATTTCACATATAAGTGATATCATACAGTATTTGTCTTTATCTGACTGACTTCACTTAATCGCAAAGAGACACAACTTAGTGACTAAAACAACAACACAGGCAGCCACTAAGCTTGTCTTCTGAGTCTATGCGTCTCTGTTTGCTAAGTTCATTTTTATCATTTCTTTTTAGATTCCACATATAAGCGCTGTCATTTCTCCTTCTCTTTCTGAGTTACTTCGCTTCGTATGCCAATCTCTAGGTCCATCCATGTTGCTGCAAATGGCATTAGTATGTACGTTTAACTTTAATTCACCAGACATTTATTGAACATCTATTTTTTGCAAGAGACCCATTATAAATGACAGATATATTCAAAATTTACTATGTATAGTATGTATCTTGCCTGTCCTTATTTAATGTTATTATAAGCAAAACTCAATTCATTGAAATTTATTTATAGTAATCTTATTGATGGCTTCATAGTCTTTTCCAGTAATTTTTTTAGTCGTTAAAACCTGTCTTCAAAAGGGAATTTCAGTATGTCTCGTGGGTGAACAAGGAGAGATTTGACTAAAGGGTGCAGTGGCTTGGAACACCATCTCTCTCCTCCAAAGAAAGAGAAACTGTTGAAAACTTGTTCTCTGTTATGGATGTATTATAGTTTATTGATCATTGCTCTGTTGGTGGTAATTTATATTGTTACTTTTCTTCAATTTTAAATATAATTTTGACTAATATCTTTATACGTAAATGTTTGTGTCTGTATTTAGTCTTCTAAGGATGAATTTTTAGAATTGGATTTACTGGGTTAGAGTAATAAACATTTATAAATCATTGATATATGTTCACAAATTGTTTGCTTGCCACACCCTATCTAACATTCAGTATTGTATTGAAAGAATATAAGCATTTCTGTTCCAACATCAAATGCATTCCTAACAAACAAACAAAAACCTTTAAGATTTCGAAATCACTGCAAATAACAGGAATTATGGGAAAAATAAGGCTAAGGGCAAACCATTCAAGACCTCTGCAATTTTCAAACCAAGTACCAATAAAAGCATAATTGGTACCTTATGGGATAACTTGAACAGCTTGGTCAAACCACTTAGGGTGGCTGAGGCAGCTTCAGAAGAGAGTTAAAGATGTTAAAAAGTAATAGGATGGAAATCACTGGCTTGCATGATTTTGAGGTCATGCGGATGAGAGCTGCTTCCTGAGCTGGTGGGGCTGCCATCAAGTTGGGCATCAGAGAACGTGCAGCTTCCTGGGTCTAGGAACCACACCGAGACTGGTGGTGCTCCTCTGAGGAGAGGACCTTTTGTGCAGGTGCTTATTTTTAGTTTTCTTTTTCACTGTTTTAGCTTTCTTAAAATAGGGACGAGGGGGACTCCTGCCTGGCAGTAGCTGAACTAAGTGAGGGTCTTTTCTTTTTCCACTGAAAGTTATAGTTCTTTACCTGCTATTCTAGTTCACCATGTCTGGGAAGATTCAAATGTTAACTGACACAGTTTCTATTAATGTGTTGTACTGGTATTTTTATTTCCTAACCACTGATATGCTAATTGATGTTTAGGAATATGTTTTGTGACAGAAAAAACTAGATTTACTAATTTGATGAGTGAAAATTTGAGCTTTATTTTAATGGATTCTTTGAAGAAATTGAAATCCTTTCAAACTAGGAATAACTACCGTAGTAAAGAATGGCTATTTCAAAACAAATTCTCTCAAAATCTAATCAGGAAACAGCAACTCTTGTTTGCAGTTGTATGACAGTTTTACAGTATTACTGTATTACAGTTTCAATACCTAAATCTAGGGTAGTGAATTTAAAAATTTCAGTTTTTATTTTGGTGGCCATTAAGTGTTTGTAGATATGGATCACAGGGCTCCAAACAGTCAACAGCTTATAAATATTTATTTGTTGAACATAGAAGCGTGGTTTTATAGTGACTCTCATTTGTGGGAATGCTTTCATCCAGGATTATTCAGCATTCAGTTATAGCACCAGAGAAGACAAGGAACAGGGGAGTCAAAACAGTTCAAGATTGGGTGTTTCCAGGATGGGGTATGCATGTCTTGGCTGTGGGAGAAAGTTGAGGGTACTGCTAAGAAAGTAATTGCAGTAATTGGGGTTGAGGTCAGTAAGGAAAAAACAAGGAAATGATTGCTATAATCAAGTGGGAGAAACAAGAGGATTATGGACCCTGAAGGTATTATGAGCCCAGAGAACAGCTGTTGTAACAATAAAGGGAAGGAACTGAAGAGCTACTAAAGTATTGAGATAATTACAGTTCAAGATTTTGGAGGTAAAGCAATTTATATATTCCCACTGTCCATAGAAATGGGTTGCTTTAGTATGGATGAAGGTTGTTGGAGTTGGGGAATAAAAGGAGCATTGAAGGACACGTTGAGAGTGGGTTAGTCTCATGTACATTGGGAGTCTGGCATAATAAGTCACAGGAGAAGGGTGTGTAGAAATTTCATTAACTGGTTCCAGTATCTCAGTGAATGAGGTAGCTAAGATACTGGGAAGGAGCTTTGTGTGGAGTTGAATTTACTAGATGCTTTTAACGTTTTAAACTATGTCTGGAAAATGCAAATATTTACGCAAATATTTACACATCATTGTTATTATTACCAGTAGTTACATTGTAACTGTTATTTGTTAGGAACAGATTTCTTTATTTCCCTGTGAATGATGTTTGAAATTTAAATTTGGAAGTTGCTGATCACTTATGATTATTTTTTTCTAAAACTTTATGTTGGTACTAGTAACTTTCTATGGTATGCAAACTTTTTGAGATTAGAAAAGATAGGTAAAAACTATTGTTGAGTCTTTTTTTCTCCCTCTTTAAAAAAGTTTAGGTGAACTTTTTATATAATGAAACATGCAGATCTTAAATGTACAGTTGGTTGGGTTTTGAAAAATACATACACCTATGTAACCACCACCCCGGTTAGATACAGAACATTTCCATTACCCCAGCAAGTTCCCTTAACCACAGTGATCTGATTTCTATCACCACAAATGAGCTTTGCCTGCTCCTAGAATGTTATATAAAAATAATTAATATAAGGTGTACAGCTTCTTTGATTCATGGTCTATTAGAGTCATCCCTTGTTACAAAGTCTTAACAGTTTATTTTCATTGCTGAGTAATATTCCATTGTGTGAATGAATATAACACAATTGGTTATTCATCTATCTACCGAGGGATATTTGTGTTGTTTCCAGTTTTTGCTGTTCTGAATAAGAGTGCTCGCAATGCTAACATATGAGTTTTTTTGTGGAATCATATGTTTTAATTTCTTTTTGGTTAATTATCTAGGAGTGGAATGACTGAATCTGAGTAGACGTACACTTTGCTTTATAAGAAAACTGCCAGTTTTCCAAAGTAGTTGAACACTGTCCCATTCTTAGCAATGTATGAGAGTTGCAGTTGCTCCATATCCTTGCCAACATTTAGTCATTCTTCTGAGTGGAAATAATATCTCATTGTGGTTTTAATTTGTATTTCACTGATAACTAATAATGTTTAGCACCTTTCTATATGCGTATTGTCTATTTACATATCTTTTCTTACAAAATGTATGTTCACATCTTTTGTCCTTTTTATTTAATTGTGTTGCCTTTTAATTTTTGGTTCATAAGAGATCTTGACATATTCTAAAAATAAATCCTTTTGGTACGTGTGAATATTTTCTCCCAGTTTGTGACTTGAATTTCATTTTCTTAATATCTTTTGAGGCGCAAAGATTTTAATTTTAATGATGACCACTTCATCACTTTTTTTCTCTTTGGATTCATGGTTTGTGTGGCCAGTCCAAGAGATGTTTGTTTAACTCAGGTTGTGAAAAGTGAAAGTGTTAGTTGCTCAGTCATGTCAGATTCTGCGACCCCATGGACTGTAGCTGCCAGGCTTCTTTGTCCATGGGGTTTCCCAGGCAAGAATACTGGGGTGGGTATCTTAGGAAGTATGAGAGCCTCACCTTGACCTCTTTGCATACCACCAGGTGTTTTAAACTCATGGTATAAGGCTTGGTAAATAGGAAATTTACATTTCGGTTGGCCTCCCTGTACCTTTTTCCTCCCATGTGTGGAATATGTGTCATCCATTACTGGAGGGACACCTAGCCACAACTATAAATAACAGTAAATCAATTGAGCGATCTTATTCCCTGCTTTGTTCTTTCAGTTCTTTTGGGTTATATTGTGGAGAAAACTTCTGATATTTTAACTTCTCTCAAGCACTTGCTGTTACCCTCCTCTTCCCTTTTTGTAAACAATGAGCTGCGCTCAGGCTCACTGCCTTGGTGTAGGCAATAGTGTTTAGCCAGCATTTAGTAGGTAGTTTTTTTCCCCTTTTAATTGATTTTTTTTTGATTACCTTGTATTTTTTTCTCAGTAATTACTGGGTTTCTACTTAAGATGGTGATTAAATTTTTCCTTTAAATTTTTATTTAAAAATTGAATTAATTTTAAAGAAATGTTTAATACAAGTAGGATGAAGGGGTTATCACAAAATTGAGTAATGTGATATGTGTTGGAGGTTGGATGTGACCTTGGCCAAGAAAGTGGTGTGGAAATGTGTGAAATCTCTAGCATTTCTTAGGCATCTTGATATTTTCTCGCTTTTATCTGTGGTGCTAACTTATCTAACAAGAGTTTACTGAGCATCTGCTTTGTGTAGAGGACTGTCCTGAGAATATGAGAAGTATCGTGTTCTCCGCTTTGTAGTTTAGATTTGGACGAGCGTGTGTGTCTGTGTGGCAGTGGGGTGAGTGTGCCTTGGTGACATGCTGTTCAAGTGGCCAGCGCGTCGTGCTGACAGAAGCCAAGGTCATCTCTGGCTAGGGTCTTGAGGCCTTGATTCACACTCATGTTTTCCCCCAGGTGCCTGTCTCTTTTCCTAAATCCTCATCAGTTTTGCAGGGTGAAGGGGCTTTTGTCCGTAGGCATTTATCTGAGAAGGTCTTTGTCCAAGAGGAAATGTGTTGCATCGGTGGTTCTCAGAACCAGAGTTCTGGCTCCAGCACCCAGCCCAGTGCTTAATTGTTCCTAGGCTCAGTTTCTTCATCTTTTTTGGCAGTGATAAAATCCAGTCTTCTTCCTGCTTCATAAGGCAGCACAGATGGGATGTGCTTTTACCCTGTTATTATGATCAGTATTTGAAATATTGATGGTTAATGCTTTTGAGGGTATTTGGGGCATTTAATTTTTTCTCTTTTTTTTCCCTAGGTCTTGATGCAGAACTTTATTATGTGAGAAATGACCTTATTAGTCACTACGCTCTATCCTTTAACCTGTTAGTACCCAGCGAGACAAATTTCCTGCACTTCACTTGGCATGCAAAGTCCAAGGTAAGAGAGCGGTCCAGCAAAGATGCCAAGACAGGACTATCCAGGCCTACAGGCTGAGGCAAAGGCTGGATCTGAGGGGTGGGCTGCCAACTGCACAAGAGGGTCGTGGGTGGTGGCCTGTAGCAGTACTGGGTCTTTTCAGATTTATGTTTTAAATCTTGAGCCCATTCCTCTAGACTTTCAAACCTTTGAAAATGAAAGTAGCCTCATATATGTGACTAGCTTATGACAGAACACTTATTGTCAGGCTTTTCAAACAAGGATGTAGCTCTAGCTTGAAGAGGGGACAGGTGGACCTGCTAATGATTGTGCTGTTGTGATGAAGTGATATGAATGAGGGGTTGGGGAATTGGTAAGATAGGTGGTTTAGACATGTTTGAGGTCTTGGATATAATTCTCCCGGTTATGGACAAGCAGTAAAAGTAAAGTACAGGAGATGTAAGCACTCATGTTGGCGCTGGCTAAGCTTCTTTAACTGTAACAAACTTCTTGCCTGGTTTACTTGTTGCTGAATCCTTCATATTTCCTCTGTTTGGGCTCCTCTATCATGGTAAGTTTTCTCCTGAGTCAAAGAGTGAGAGGCTGAGTGTAGAGCCCACCTTCCCTGGTCAACTTCAGTTTCATTTGTCAGCCTCATGTGTAAGCTTCTGAGTAGGATTTTATTTGGGAAATAAAAATAGTTTTTGCTATACTAAAATAAGAATACCTACTGTAGAGTTTATTTTTTAAAAATTATTATAAAGTTGTGTTTGTTCTTACATTTGTTGCTAGTCATTTAAATCTGACCACTTTAATATAGATCTTTTTATCTACTTAGAAAACAATAATGGTTATTGGGAAAATTCAACTATTATAGAGTTGTTTTAAGAACTGTTAAGACTTTGTACATCTGAACCAAGAAGAATAATCATTGTTTATAATTTGGAATACTTGAAACCGCACTTCTTTTTCCTTTTTAAACAAAAAGGGGATTATCTGATACATGTGTTGTACAGTATTTTTTTCCTACCTGATACTATGTCTTAGCAGCTTTCCACTTTTCTAATTACAGATTTAACTCAGTCTCTTTAATGGCTTTATAATATGATATTGTATGGATGTATGATGTATGGTTATTTGTTAAGTGCTTCATTGACATATAGCTTTTTAGTAACATTTCCCTTCACTGTTACAAATAGTTTCATTCATTTGGCAGGCAAAATTTTATGGTAAAGGATGATAAAAACAATTGGTGGTCATCTTTTGTTGCTGTTTCTGGCATTGTTATTAATGAATATAGAATCATAGAAAAAATATGTGTGTGTGTGAATGTGTATGTATGTATATAGGTATATGTGTGTGTATATATATTAAGAATATCTTAATTTGTTCAGAAATTTTTCTGTACGTTTGGCATTATTTCTCAACAGTACATTGTGATCAGGAAGTGAAATGACTGGGTCAGAGAATGTTCATGATTAAAATTTTGGTTGCTGTTGCCAAATTCTTTCTCCTATCCCTCTTCCAAGATGGTACCAATAAGCCAACATTCCTTACAAAGTGAATAAGGTGCTTATTTCAGTTCACTGCTTAATGCTAAATATTTTAAGTATATTTGTTTGCCAATTAGGTAAGTAAAAATGAATTTGTATATTGTAAATATGCATATATCCACATTTTTATATATGCTCACACATACATTAGAGAAATGTACACATATAGACATACGTGAATTAAAATACAGCTGCAGGAATGTTTTGATTAAAGTTAAATTAGCTTGGATCCTGGGTAAAGTGTATGTGCCTTGCTGTCTAGAGCACCTCGAGTCCAACATTATTGCCTTGGGGTATCCATATAGGGGATGTTCTTTTAGGAGTGGTTGGATCTCTTTAGGGTGAAATCTGCAAAAACAGAGGGAGAAGATTCATGTGATCTAAGAACATTTAGTAGATGGTAACTTGGATATGCTGAAGTGCCAGCATAAATGATATAGGTAACTCAGAAAAGGTTCACTTGAGACATTTTAATCTGAGGTCTGTTAGTTTGAATGCGTAGGCACCTGGACTCTTCAAGGAGACAAACCTAATGCATTTTTCAGTACTGTGTGACTTTATTATTATTTGGGTGACCTTATCATTATTTGGGGGAGTAACCTTTAATTTTGACATAATTTCAGACAGAGAAAATTACAAAAACAGTGCAAAGAATTCTCATTTATCCCTCACCCAGATTCACAAATGGTTACTGGTCTGCCCCATTTATTTTATGATGCATTCTCTCATCCTCCCTGCTCTCATGCACACAGACTTTTTTCCTCTTGAGCTGTGTACGAATGAATTGCATGTTTCGTGCCCTTTTACCCCTAAGTACATCAGTGTGTATTTTCTAAGGATAGGAGCATTCTTTATATAACCAAAGTACAGCGGTCAAAATCAGGAAACTTAACACTGACACAAGACTGTTAATCTCCAGAACTCACACTTCACCAGTTAATCACAATTATGCTTTTTGTGGCTTTTTTTTCCCCCCTCCTGTGGCCTTTCTTTGTGTTTCTTGACTTGGACATTTAGGAACATATAGGCCGATGGACTGTCTCCTCAGTTTGAGTTGCCTGAGGTTTCCTCATGATTGGATTCACGAATGTCTCCTTGGTGGGAACAGCGCAGCAGTGCTGTCCTCCACTGTGCACATGAAGTCAACTTGTCCTTTTACTGTGGATGTTACTGTGATCACTCAGTTCACCTGATTCTCCACTGTAAGGTTCTCTTTATAATGAACAAGTAATTGTGGGGAAATAATTTGAAATTAGGGCATCCCAGGTGGTTCCAGTGGTAAAAAAAAAAAACTCACCTGCCAATGCAGGAGACATAAGAGATGCAGATTCGATCCCTGGGTTGGGAAGATCCCCTGTAGGAGGGCATGGCAACCCACTCCAGTATTCTTGCCTGGAGAATCCCTTGGACAGAGGAGCCTGGTGGGCAATAGTCTAGAGGGTTGCAAAGAGTCGGACACGACTGAAGCGACTTAGCACGCACACGCATACACAATTTGAAATTATATATTAAAATTCTGTAACTCAGCACCCTTTCAAACACTAGTTTTTGCACCTGTGTTTAAAACTCGGTTTCTCTTTTAGCCATTGTGATTGTTGCTCTCACTGAAAGAGGTCAGATCTGCACTGGGTAACCATTTGGTGGGAGTGTTGTAGAAGGAATTTAAACGGAATGGTGGTCTTGAATTTTAGGTTTCCTTGCAACTCCGAGATCCATTGTTTTAAGTAGAGAAGCTTTTTATATTCTCCAAAAACTTGATAGATAGTCCTTTGTTACTTTTCCCATCTGTAATGCTGATGAATATAAAAACAAATAATACATATATTTTAAAGTTATGAAAAATCTAATGAAATAGTAGAGATTCTGTTCTGAGTGAACTACTGACTTTGAACAGGATGTGATTGTTTTGGTGCCCACTTGGGAAAAAAGATTGTTGATGTATATATACCATGAGAATATTTCCCAGGCAAGAGTATGGGTAATGATTTAGGAATAAAAAGGCAATGTGGGAAGTGGCAGTTAGAATTGAACAAAATTAAACCTCTTATTCATTTGCTTTTAAAACTATACATACACTAATTTTTTTTTTTTGGATTGAGTTTCAGGGATCTGACTGCTTATGGATGCCTGAGGAGTTTTAAGAACCTGTAGACAGGGAGGAAATTGGAGTGGGGGAGAATAGGTAGAGGAAGGGACTTGGATGAATGTATATGTTTGAATGGGAAGTAGTGTTGGTCTGGGTACATGTTGGGTGAGGAGGAGCCTTGGTATAGCTCTACTGTACTTCCACATCCTTCACGTTATCTTGTAGAGCATAATTTCTAAGCTACTTCTGTGGCAGGTGTTAAATACCATCCTTAGTGTACATTTGGGCTGCCCTTACTGGTATGATGGTCTTTGTAAGTCAGAAGTACCCTGACTTGCTGGAGGCAATCACCATTTATTTTACACATCAAGGCCAGAAGCCTAGAAGGAATCCTAGATGCCTTCTGCACCTTCCAAGTCCAGATGATCCAGATGATTCTCTCTCATAACTATATCTTAAATTAGTTTCTTATCTCTCTTGAGATCTAACGCCTCCTCCTTAACTTAGGCTTTCATGTTTCTTAACTCGATTATGGAAAAATAGCCTTCTAACTGGTCTCCTGGCCTCTGGACTGACTTCTTGCTGTACCCCCTGCAAAGCTGCTCTAAGGCTCTCGGTTGCCACCAGAATAAAATTCTATTTCATAGGGAGCCTTTGTGATCTCATCCCTCCTTTTCTGCCCGCCCTCCAGTTAATTGTTTAGTGTCTTTTTTTATTTCTTGAATGCCCTGTGCTCTGTTACTTTGCTGCTGTTTGCTGTGCTAGAAATACCCTTTCTCCATTCTTTACTTCATTAATTCTTGTTTATCTCATAAAACTTAGAGCAGGTGTCACCTCTTTTTCATCTGTGTCAGGTGCCATTTTCTTTCACACCCTTATCATGCTCTTAAGTATGTTTTTGTAGTTGATTTTCTTCTCTCTCCCTCTGAGGTGCTGAGCACGTCAAGGGTAGGAACCTTTGTTCATCTTTCTCTGGGTCCCTCATGCCTGGTGTAGCACCTGGTACTTAGTTACAGGTCCTCCTTGACTGACTATGGAAGAGATGCACAGGGCACAGCTCAGCAAAGGGGCAACTTCTGAGCAGTTAGAGCTTTTCAGAGTTACGATATGCTGCTTTAGAAGCAGTGGATTCCTGTATCTAGAAGTGTGAAAACATGGGTTGGGTATACTTGACAAACTATTTGGCAAACTAGTTGCACACCTGGGATTTTTCAGATATTTTACTCTGAATAAAGTTGTAAAGTTGAAAAAATATAAAGTTTTAAATTTGAAAAAATGAATGTAACTCGTAGTTTGAACATATAGCTAAGCTTGTTTCGCAGTTTGTCTGTAGAAGGTATAAGAATTTAGAGGAAAATACTAGTCATGTTATGCCTTAAAATGTTTTATAGTAAAAAAGCAAAGAAGTGTGTGTATGTTAAATCTAATGTCAGGTTTGACCTCCACTGCAACTCCTAGTTCCAGTTTTAGGCCGTAATTTCTTTTGTGATTTTAGCACAGTTTAATTGAAGTTTGTCTATTTTAAAAGTTAATCTTTTGAGTATTTTGTTCATGCATATGGTACAAAATGCAAAAGGCATAGGAGTATATAGTGAAAAATAAATCCCCTACCCCTTTCTAGTACCATCCCCAGGCAATCTAGCCACCTAACTCCCCTTCCATTGGCAACCACTGTTACCTGATTCTGATCTCCCCTTCTAAAGATAGTCTGTGTATGGATAAGCATCTAGGTATGTGTGTATATATATATATTTTTGAAATGATAGTCATGCAAGGGGGCAGGAGAGACATGGTGAAGAGTTCTTCACTTGATCTTGTTAGCTCTGGGATGCAATTAGGAACTTTCAGAAGGAGGGTCATGGCTCCTCGGCTCCAACACTTTGCAATTATTGCTTTTTAAGAATTACCAGAAGATGAGATACTTGCTTCCAAAGATCTTTAGGCTTCCTGGTATGTCACTTCATTGTAGATATTTTAACATTATCAAATCTTCTGATAATAGTGTTCTGCAGTATATACATGACTGTGTTTTATCTTGCCAAACAGGTTGTGGTCTTCTCAGAGACTGGAGCTGTGTCTTACTCTTGACATTGTATCATACTGCCTTAGCGCGTGGTTGGTAAATATAATGTGTTAATTGCATTTCCAGATGGGGTAAGAACTCTGGTGTTGTTTTTCTTTCACAACCCCCTTACTGGTGGTTTTAACAGATAATAAGTTTCTTCTGCATTCCAGAACATTCTCCAGTATCCAGGAAAAAAACTTGCAATTGCATCTGTTGAGTGTCAGTAGATATTTTAGATAGCTGAAAGGCAAAAATATACCAAAAGGTAGCAGAATACTTACCTCACTCAGTCCCATCCTGTAAGCTGTTCTCTGCTTTCAGGAATTCATCATTGTCAGGAGGGTCTGCAGGGAACTTGTCCAGAGTTCCTACAGCAGCCCTGGGGGCCAGCCTGCTGTATCCCCTGCAGAGTGGAGTTTCTGTGAGAAAGGCAGCACTTCTGGTAATGTCAGAGAAATTGAAAGGCTGTTGGGCTGCAGGCAAAGTGTACTTACTTTAAATCTGTACTGGGTTCCAAGAGGAAGTGGCTTTACTCAGCAGCTGCCTATTTGCAATTACCATTTGTTTCCAAGTAAGGAAAGATTACCAAAAATGTTTATCTCTTAGCTTCTTCAAATATTTATATTTTTTTCTCATTTCTTTCTGAAGTATTTTGGCTCATTCTTTGTTCTGATAAACAACTGATTTTCAGATTTTCTTTGTTCCAGTAGATTATAAATGTTAGCTTTAGAGCAGATCTGTTTCTTCAAAGGATCATTGGCCAGTGAGAGTCCATATAGATCGATGGCATGCCAAAATAGAAAAAACTGCCCTTTAATAATAAGCAATTTCTAACCCCAGAAACTACAATTTAAAATTTTATATTCTGAAGATTCCTGAGGGAGAAGAGAACTGCTTTGGAATGCCTTTCATGTTTAGGCAGTCCCTCAAAAAGGGAGGCAGCAGAGGGCATGCATCATGCCTTCACACTTTTTAGTGTTCCAGGCTGCTGCTGGCCAAAGGGTTGGGCTTCTCAGAAATCCTACTCAATCCCTTCACCACTTCTCCACATGCCTCTGATGCTACCCAGCCCCATTCACAAGCCCATTTCTCTACCTTCTGCCCTCACCCCCTGCCACACTGAGGCTCTCCAGTGCTGGTCTGGTCCCTGCTCTCAGCACTACAATTAGGGCCTTTAACCTTGTTTGCAGCTGGCTCTGTCTACTGCCCCAGGGGTTCTGGTCCCTGGCTGGCTGTGCCTCTGCTTGCAATTATTGAGACCTAGAGTAAAGGAGACAGCAAGTGTGGGGAAGCATAGTAAATTTGGTTTTGAATCTGCTATGTTTGAGAGCTGTAAGATTATTAGGCACATATGTCTAGTAGGTTATTGGGCATATGGGAGAGAATGAAGATGTAGGAGAGTGAGAGAGACGAGTTGATGATACAGGATCCCATTAGTGGTCTAGCGGGCCAAGGCTAGTGTGCTGAGAGAGAAGGGTTTATCATTTGGAGAGGAGAATAAATCTCTCCTTAGGAGTGGAGTGCAAAGGATGAGTGCTCTAACAGATCTGCCTGGAGCTGAAAAGAAAGAAAGGGGAGGCGGGTTCTTGTGTGCCAGGTGAAGGGGACAGGAGCATTGTCTGAGAGGAGGAGAGTGGGGAGGGCAGCAGGTGGTGAAGCCGTGAATCATGAATCTCATGAGGTTTGGAGTGAGAAGACTAGGGAGTAGGGGGTGAGGGGGGAAGGGACTGCTGAGCAGGATTAACGGCCTCCCCTGAACATGGGGATCATCTTTGCGTAAGAGCAACTTTCTCTTCTGGTGTGTGCTTTCCCCCAGCTGTGCTGGGCAGCAGGAGTGGCGTGAGAGGTGGTCAGCGTTCTGATGGCAAAAAGACTGTGTTGGTAGCTAGTCTTCTTTGGGGCACAGTCTATGGGAAAGTAAAACCAGGTCACAGGATGGATAGGCTGGAGAGAATGGAAATAGCGTTATTGGCCATTATATCCCAGCTATGAGCACAGCCCTTGCTTTACAAATGTGCTTCATAAATGTTGGTTGAATCAGAGTGTTGGAAACAAAGAACTGGTTTTGTAGGAATCGGAGGTTGTGATGGGATCTTTGATAGAGTGGGATTTTTGCATTTGTTTTGGTTATGGAGTAATTCTTCAGTACATAGGCATGCTGAATATTAATATCAAAGCCACCAGGAAGATGGCAGGAGACAAAGCGAGCCAAGCACCACAGCCTCTGTAAAGTCCTTGTGTGACACTGATGATGATGGCGTGAGAAATAGCCATTATGAGTAGAAGCTGTGAGCTTCAGAGTACAGGGGCTTTTGCATGAGGAAGGGAAGTTGAGAAAGGACCTGATGATCCTGAAGGAATGCTGACCCTGCTGTCTAGGCCCTGAGGGTTGAGGGTTACAGGGACCAAATGATAGGAAAGCCAGGCTGGAGGAGAAGGCAGGGAAGACACTTGTGAAGAGGCCGACAGTGTGAGAATCTGTTTAGTCTAGTGGGGTTCCCAAGATAGGGGACAATACAGAGGGCTGCAGGATTGCTCTTGGCAGGGCACAGGAAGGCTTGTGTCAGAATCTCGGAGGTCAGGAGCAGGCTGGCCAATATGGGGAAGTGCAGTGGGGCATAGTGTGGCCACTCTAGAATGACTGCTGATGCTACTGGGGTCTGCGTTTATCAGAGGGAACCTGTACCGGACTGACAGTTAGGTGTGTCATTTAATTATTTTAAATGATCCTCATAATGTGATTGTACTAGCCTCATTTTATAAAAACTGAAACTCAGGAAAAGTTAGTAATTTATCTGATGGTCACACAGTCTCATGGTTCCAATCCAGTTCTTGCTGACTGTGCTGAATTTTTTTTTCAGGCAGTTGCCTTTCATGTATTGCTTTGTTTAGAGATAGCATGGATATAGGAATATAGTCAATGCGTTTTCTTAATATTAGTCAATAAGTGTTGCTGGAAAGCCTGCTCATTCTTGGCCCAGACTTGCTGGGCTGTGGCTCTCTCACACCCCCTGGTGGCAGTGACTAAGTATTGCAGCATGCTAAGATGAGAGGGAACACTTCTAGCCAAGGAACCACCAAGTCACTGATGTGCAGCAGCAAGAACATTTCCTTTGTCATGAACATGGCATTTAACAAATACAACTTTTAACAGTTGTTTGTGTATTTATCTTAACTGTAAAGCAGTGCTTTAATACTTGCATACCCCTGTAGCGTTCTGGGTACACCTGAATGGCCCAGTACCCTGATGCTGGGAAAGAAGGCAGGAGGAGAAGGGGACGACAGAGGACGAGATGGTTTGGATGGCATCACTGACCCAATGGACATGAGTTTGAGCAAGCTCTGGGAGATGGTGAAGGACAGGGAAGCTTGGCGTGCTGCAGTCCATGGGGTCGCAAAGAGTCAGACATGACTGACTGAACAACAGCAACAATAGCGTTCTGGGACTTTCAAGTAGAGTGTGAAAAGGGAAACCGAGAGAGGGAGTTGCAGTCATTGGATTGCTCCCTTCTTACCTATGGGTTAAACACCTCCTGACTCAGTCAATGCCCAGGTGTCCATCCTTTCTCTTAGAATCTGGGAGGTTACTCTTTCTCTGTTTTCTTTCATCTTTGTTATGTCCTATTTTGTTGGTTTTTTTCATTAGCGTGTACCACATTTGAGTATCTCCCAATGAAAAAAGAAGAAAGATAGGCTTTGAAGTCTTCTACCATTACCTAATTACATTCTTTATAGTTAAGTTTCTTGAAGAATGGTTTCTTGAACCTCTTTCCTACTACTGTTTTAACCCTCTGCCCTTTGGCTTCTGCCAATCCCAGCCTTCACTGGAAAGCCTTGTGACCACTGAATGGGAGAGGGGTGCCCTTATTGAGTCCCAAGGACAGGACAAAGAATATCGGGAAATATAAGGCCTCGTTGAGGGTCTTGAAGATGGCATCCATTCTGAATTTCAGCTATTGCTTTGCAGTTTGAGCTGTTTCATGAACGTCTTTATAGCAAAAACGGTGTGTTTGATGTTTGATATTGATTGATGCTGATTGGTTCTATTAAGCCACTATGGAAGCCAGGTATTGATAGAGAATATTGGTGTTCCAGGGACATTTTTCTAGTCGTCTCTCTTTCTTTGTGGATTCTGAATCACTTGAGATCCAGAGGTTAGATGGCCATCCAAACATGAACTCTATTAGTGGTGAGAGCCGGACTAGAGAATGTAGCATAGATATTTTATGAGAAATTTGTACCTTGGAATCTACTTGTGAGGTGAGTGGATCTGTAGATCAGACCTTCATCTGCCAGTCACATACAGGCCCTCAGAGCTTGGCTTTTATCAGCTAGAGAAGACACTGGTGACCAGTCATGGTCTGTAAATTATACATCTAAACTCCTTGGCTTTTCATATCTATCTTCCTCTCTAGGGCTTCTCTGTCAGTGGCTGTGAGCCTCAGCAGGATTTCTGAATCCTAGATGGCAGGTTGTATAGGAGAGTGGTGGTACTGTTCTGGGCATGAAATAGAGGGTGGCTTACTGGGCTGAATTTTTATCCAATTGAAAATTCCTAGGAACAAATGAACAAGCATAACAAAATGGAAACAGAATCATAAATATAGAGAACAAGCATGTACTTACCAGAGGAAGGGTTGGGGGAAGAGATAGGTGAGGGAAATTAAGAGGTGCAAACTTCCAGTTGCAAAATTAGAGAGTCAAGGGTACGAAATTTACAGTGTGGAGGGTATAATCAATAACTAAATAATATTATCTTTGTGGTAACGTATCATAACTACTTATTATGGTGATCATTTTGAAATGTATTGGAAAAAAATCACTGTTGCATAACAGGAACTAACATAGTGTTGTAGGTCAGTTATACTTCAAAAACAAACAAACGTACAAACAAACTCACAGAAAAAGAGATCAGATCAGATTTGGTTGCCAGAGGAGGGGGACAGGATGGGAATTGAATGAAAACAATGAAAAGGTACTACAGACTTCCAGTTATAAGATAGGGATGTAATGGACAACCTGATAAATATACTCAACTGCTGTATGCTAATGTATGAATGTTGTTAAGAGAGTAAATCCTGAGTTCTCATCACAAGGAAAAATTTTTTTCTATTTAATTTTGTATCTATATGAGATGATAGATGTTCACTAAACCTATTGTGATAAGCATTTCATCATGTATGTAAGTCAAATCATTATGCTGAAACCATTTTATACAGTGATATATGTCAATTATATCTGAATAAAACTGGAAGAAATAAATAAAACATACCCCCAAGGCAGTAATCTAATGACTCATGTAAGAGGCAGCACAGTCTGGTGGGGAAACATCTTAGACTCAGCAGATCTGGATTCTCACTCTGGCTGCTTTGCGTATATTAAACTTCCCTGGCTTGGTGTCTTTGACTGTTAAAATAAAGGAACATTCCTAAGACTGTTTCTGACAATATGTACTTAAAAAAAAAATAGCTAGATTATTCATTAAAGACCTAAATCAGTGTGGTCAAGCTATACTAAGCCCTTTCTGTTATCACAGGTCCAGTTTGTTTATTTCTCCATATTATAGGTTGAATATAAGCTGGGATTCCAAGTAGACAATTTTGTGGCTATGGACATGCCCCAGGTCAACATTTCTGCTCAGGGGGAAGTTCCACGCACTTTATCAGGTGAGTCTCAGTGACAGAATTTGACATGCTGTTTTTAACTGTATCCCCTATACCTGGAGAAGGGTGTGGCAACCCACTCCAGCATTCTTGCTTGGAGAATGTCATGAACAGAGGAGCCTAGCGGGCTACAGTCCATGGGGTCGCACAAGAATTGGATACGACTGAAGCAGCCTAGCACATACGCACACACCCATACCGTCAAAGAACATTGGTGTAAGAAGCGTAAGTTCTTTAACAAGTGATTTTTGTAAATAAGGATTATTTGGACTTTTTAAGCAGTTTCTTCTTTTCCATCCTCTCTAGAACCATGTGCACTCAGCTCTTCTCTGTCTCCTTTTATGCGTTGTTGGCCCTGACCCACGTCCCTTTGTCTGATACTGTTTTTCTTCCATTAGTTCCCACACTGCAGCTTGGATAACCACTTCCTCAGTGCCCCACCCTCGTCTGTTGAGTACCTTCCAGATTCTCCAGCTGGTGTGCTGTGTTTAGCATCTGCCCCTGCCTGTCTGTCTAGCCTGTTGCTGGACCTGCCCCAGTGCTCCAGCAGTGCCAGGCTGCATGCAAATTCTCAGAGCCAAGCCTTTGCCCATGCTGATCTCTGTGTTTGGAACCATCTTTTCATCTTTCCTGCATCTGAATTTCTGTTCATATTAAATATTCGGCAAGACTCAATGTCTTTACTCTTTTTTTTCTGCCTCCTCTCCCTCCATTTGTTAACTCTTTGTATTCTTCCTGCCCTGTAAGATCTTGTATTTAACTGTTTAAAATTGATCACATTATTTTGTAATTCTCTGTCTTTGTCTATGCCTGCTAGCCTCTGGCCACCTGAGGGCAGGAGCTGTCTTTTTCAGCTGTCTGCCCTTGGTGCCTAGTGTAACATCTGAACAGGATAGGCTCTCAGGACACGTCTGAGTAAATGATAGGCATCATGTTTACACCAGTTTGTTTTGAGCCAGTCTTTTGAGAAGGGCTCCTGAAGATATGAGATTTAAAGAAAATGAAAAGTTTTAAAACTTGAAAGTATAAGCCCCAGTGTTATGAAGATTTCTTACTCACTGTTACTAGTAGCATACGTTAATCTAAGCTTTAAGAAAGTATGAGAAGGCTGATTAATTTTTATGGGCTAGTAAAGAAATTCAGAAATGCCCATATTGTTCATACGCTGACACAGATGGTAGAATGATGCATTCTAAATTTGTAGAAAGAGTCTTAAACTGAAAGATTGAAAAAAAAAAATGCACCAAAGTCTGCTATCTCATTGCTGTGGTAATTGATTAAAGCAGTTTCTGCTTAGAAAGGTTTTTTTTTTAATTTATGGGTGAGAATTTGTCAGTTTCATTTACAACTTTATATTTAATCTCTTCCTTAAGAATAATACATAATTGCATTTTGGTGGTGAAATTGTATTTCCATTTTATCAAGTAATTTTTGTTGTTGTTGATTGTGACTGGTAAGATAGTGGAGTTTGCCTTATGATTTTGTATCTTTACTATATGGTAATAAGAGAATTTAGGAGACAAATTGGTGTATTAAAATTTATGAGCAAATTTGAAAATAATTCTCTTCCTTTGTCTTGATTTGTTCTTTAATGCTAACCTTTATAGTACTTTATATTCAAAGCTGTGTAGTCTGAAGATAAATTCTCTGAAAGTTTTTGCTTAGTATTTTATGTAAATGTATTATTTTTTAGTTTTATTGCAACAGAAATAAATTCTAAATTATGGGACATTAATTTTGATTTTTAGAAAATTTAAATATTTTTTCTTATTTATTTTTTTTTAACAGTGTTTCGGGTCGAGCTTTCCTGTACTGGCAAAGTAGATTCTGAGGTTATGATACTCATGCAGCTCAACTTGACAGTAAATTCTTCAAAAAACTTTACAGTCTTAAATTTTAAACGAAGGAAAATGTGCTATAAAAGTAAGAAATTTATTTACCAAAGTATGTATTTTATATAGATGTGAGAAGATCAAAAACAGGTTTTGTCGTCTTTTTACAGATTTGTGTTCCAATCTTGACTATGGTTGCAAGTAAGAAAGAGAGCACTAACTGATGAAATTCTGAAATAATCACCATGATAACTTCTAGCTAGGAATCCCATTTAGGCCCCACTCAGTCCCTGCGTTCTCAAAATTTTTGTCAGAATTGGTAAGAATGTTTTCCTTTAGGAATGTGAAATAGCGCTAATGGCCAAAGAGGTAAAGAAATCACAGACTTTAGATAGAGGCCCCTGAGAAATGGGGTGTTAACTATGTTTCCTTTATGAATTACTTTTATGTAGAAACATTGCCCTGGGCCCAGAAAAATGTGTTAGAATTACAACTCGGCCCTTGGTGGGGTTTTGGAATAGGTTTCCTTTTATTAACCTAAGTTTCAGGTGTGTTTTTTTTTTTTTTTTCATCTGTAAAATGGCATAATAACCTGTTTCAAGAGGTAGGTGGGTTGATTTTAATCTACTATCATGAAACTTAAAATATTATATGTGGTACCTACTAATTGTTGGTAGTTTTTGGCTTTGAATAATCTGTTACTCAAGAAATTGCAGCAGATATGAAAGCTTCAGCACATGAGTTCATAGAGCAAGAATTTTAGAATTCTTAAAGGTTATCTAATCCAACCCACTCATTTTAAGTTCCATTGAGATTAAAGTGACCTGAATTTACCCATCACAGTGGTGGAGCTGGTTAGTATCTAAGGTAGAAAAAAAAAATACTAAAGAAAGCTTGCTGAGTTTGGGTTTTGCTGAGTGCCAACCATTTTCCAAGTGCTTTACAGACACATTAAACCCATTTAATGCTTATAGCAGCCTGTGGCAGTAGCTTCTCTCATTATCTCCAGTTTCTGAGGAGGGAGGTGAGACTCAGAGAGTCCAACCAACTTGCCAAAGCCAGATAACTAAGTAGTGGAGCTGGGTTGCAAACCTGTGCTTTTGCTTTGTAGTCAAATTGTCTCTTAACACATTTCCTAGTCAGAGTTAGTGCTGAGTGTTATGAGAACACCTGAGGCCAGCAGGTGTTCATTAGCCAGAGTTAAAATGGCTAATGTCCAGATATATGCCAGCAAAAATTGGTACTGCATTAGAATGGGCATTTTTTTTTTTAGCTCTCATTTAATCCTTTAATCAAGAGTAAACAATTGCTCTCTCTATATATTTTCTCTAGTTTTATTGAGATATAATTGACATATATCACCGTATAAGTTTAAGGTGACAGCATAATGGTTTGATTTTCATACATTGTGAAATGATTATCACAATAAGTTTACTTAGCAGCCATCATCTCATGTGGGCTTCCCCGATAGCTCAAATGGTAAAGAATCTGCCTGCAATACAGGAGACCTGGGTTCGATCCCTGGGTCGGGAAGATCCCCTGGAGAGGGAAATGGCAACCCACTCTAGTATCCTTGCTTGGAAAATCCCATGGACAGAGGAGCCTGGCAGGCTACAGTCCATGGGGCTGCAGACATGACTGAGCGACTTCACTTCATCATTTCATGCAGTTACAATAGAAAGAGAAAGCAAAAAGAGAAAAACAGTTTTTCTGTGTGATGAGAATTTAGTAAATTAGGATTTACTCTCTCAACAACTCTCGCATAATCATACAGTTAACATATAGTGTTGAATAACACATAATGTATGCAAACACATAATGTATGCCATGCAAACATTATATCTGTAGTAATTGTCTTGTAACTGGAAGTTTGTACCATTTGACTACCTCCTCTAGGTCCTCCTCTTTCCTCACACCAGGCCTCTGATAATAGCAAATCTAATCTCTTCTCTTATGATTAAAAAAAATTTAATTCTTGGATTCTGAAAATGTAAGTGAGATCATACAGTATCTCATAGTCTTTCTTTGTCTGACTTATTTCACTTAGCATAATGCCCTCAAAGTCTGCCTGTGTTGTTGCAAATGGTAGGATTTTCTTATTTTTTATTTTAGTGTGTGTGTGTATGTGTGTGTATTTTCATCACTTCTTTATCCAGAATAGACATTTTTATAATGAAAAGTTAGCCCCATTTTAGCTAAGGTGTTCTGGTACATTTGTCAGTTCTTACGTATCCAGTTATGCACTTACTTTCATGTAATTTTAAAGCCAAAATGGACTTTAGATACTCGAGTTCAACCTAGTCGTTATATAATTGATATGAGGAGACTGGGCCCTGGAATGGCTGTCTGAGCTTGCTCAGCCAGTCAGTCAGTGAGGAGGGCAGAACAGGTGGTTCCTGGCCCCTGGGGAGGTGGCGCTGCCTGTACAACGGCGCTTCAGCTGTTAGTGCTTAAAGGCAGAATGATGGCCGAGTGTGGTGGAGTCTGTGGAGCACACCAGTACTAGTACCCACTGAGGTTTAATGCTCAGCTGATATTCAGAATGATCTCATACCCTCTCCATTTTCTTTAGTATGTACATGAAAACTAACAGTTGATGTAGTTTTCTGTTCTGTTTTAGACTTAAGCTTAATGTTGAACCCGCCTTTTTGTTTGGTGGTTGTACTTCTGGCCACCCTAATCTTCCAGTTCACATTCATGATTCTTACTTTAGTATGTGATCTTAATATATTTATTTATATGGTTTTCCAACTTAGTACTGTTTCAAAAGCGTTTGCAACAGAAAACATGCATGTACGGTATTGAATGTTAATTGGTGATACTGGCAAGAAAAGTTTCCTTCATCATTACGAGAATGGAAACTATTGGTTCAGACAAGTTTCATTACTCTAAAACTCCTCAGTGCCTTTACACTCTGCTAATGTGCACTGTTAGCTTCCACAGAGGTTGTAGTATGTAGGTTTTCCCAGACTTCTTGACCACAGAAACCCTTTTTCATTGAGTAGCTATAATTGGCTAATACAGGCTTAGATTGTTGAGTGATGAATATAGTGATGATTATCAGAATACGAGAAGGAAACGGCAACCCCACTCCAGTGTTCTTGCCTGGAAAATCACAGGGACAGCGGAGCCCGGTGGGCTGCCGTCTGTGGGACCGCACCGAGTCAGACACGACTGAAACAACTTAGCAGCAGCATCAGCATAGTAATGTAGCATTTATCATTTTGCAACAAATACCTTGTTACTTAGTTCACGGAGTGTTCTTTTAGAATATAAAACTGTTAGAAAAAATTCAGAAAATTTAATTACAATATATAAGGATTTTCATGGAAAAGAATTCCTAAAGCATCTTTTATCTCCTTTTAAATTCAGAACTTGAAGAAGTAAAAACTTCAGCCTTGGACAAAAACACTAGCAGAACTATTTGTAAGTGTTACTGTATTATCTTTTTCCATCATTAGGGATGAAAAATAATTGATTGCAAATAGATTTGATTTCATGAAGCTTGGAGGTTTTGTGGTTTCCAATTTGCCAAAAGATTAAGTGATGCCATGCTACTTATTTAACTGATGTTTTGTAGAATGGTATATTTAGATGGAACTATTTGAATATTGAAAATTTTGTAAAGTAAAATTCATACATTATAAGTGATCTAAAAATCTTTTATAAGCAAGAATTTATATCATTTCAAATGACCATAATTAAAGTATGAATGTGAAATATGTGTAAGATCTTCATCTGTTTAACAGAAAGTTAGAAAATCTAATTCATGGCCTGGATGCAACTCTCAGCTAGTTTCACCCAGGTGAAAATACAAGCTGAAAGATCCACGTTGTTTAAACCTACAGAGCAGAAACTCAACGTAGGTTTTTATTTTTTGGTAATGGTTCTGTAAGATTGTATAACTTAGACTTCTTTTTCCTTTTCTAATATGGATGCATCATTAAGTCTTAATCTTCCTGAAGCCGTTTTAATAGCAGTATCTTAAAATGTTACTAGATTCTCTTTATGGAAGTAAAATAAAAAAAATTGGGGAAGAGAAATTCAAAAATAGAGAAGTCAAGGGAATGTTTTGATAAACCCCCATGTGACCATCACCCTCCTTAGTAATCATCAACATTTGCCAGTCCTGTACTGTTGATTCCTTCCTCTTTCAGATGGGTGGGTAGGTAGGGAAGGGTAGAGTTTTTTAAAGCACATCCTGGGCATCATGCCGTTTTACCTATAAATGTTTCCATGTAAAGAACTTTTTAAAAGCCATCAGTAAACAAGCCACAATCATCCAACACCTCTTTACTTGTATTTGATTTATCACACGTAACAAAATTAACTGCTTAATGTCTTCTAATAGCTAATCCATGTTCCCATTAACCTGATTGTCTCAAAGCTGCCTGTGTATAGTTTCTTCCCTGAATCAGGATCCAAATGAAGCCTACTTACACTGTATGTGGTTGACATGTATTATGTTAACCAGAAACCACCCCTTTCCCTTCACTGTCATTTATTTGTTGAAGAAATTGACTCATTTGTCTCAGAATTTTCCACATCTGCATTTTAATGGTGACATTTAACATGTTTTTCTCTCTTCTAAACTGGTAGTTAGATTTTGTACTTGGTTAAATTGAATAGTTCTGGATATTTCAATATATACCATTTTTAAAGAGAAAATAATATGAGATTTATCTGCCTTTTAAAAATATTTCATTTGGATTTGTCTTTGATAAGAAATTAAAAGTATTTTTTTAAAATATCACTGCTCTCCAAGCTTACTTTTAAAATTCTGGTGATTTTATCCATTCCTTTTATGGTTAGGATTATTATTTCTGACCAAGAATAGAGTGTTGTATATCCTTGGTCTCTTCCTTGCTCCCTCTCTCCTCCCTTCCCTTTCTTTGTTTTCATCTGCCTAACATTTACCAAGACACTATGACACGCCAGGTGGTATGATTGAGGCAGAGGATTAAACCGACTTTGTAAGCCCCCTGGGGCTTCTAATGCACCAGAGGAAATGGATAGGCAATAAGCAGTGATAACAATATCCTGTGGCAAGCTGTGGCATGGCAAACACAAGGTGCTTTGGGACCCTGAGGAGAAGGTTATGTAACCTCCTGTGAGGAAATGCGGGGCAGCTTCCTGAGGAAAGTGGCGTCTCATTTGAGACCTGAAGGGTGACCAGGTGGTAGCAGGTGACATGTCAATGAGGGAATGGGAACAGTGCATACACTAGTCTGGAATTAAAGGTAATCAGGCAGGGTGCATTTGGGCATGTGCCCAGCAGAGCGGTGTCCTCTCCTCTGCCCTGGAATGTGCTGAGATGGATGCTGCCAACATGAACCTTTGGGACCTTCCTTACCCAGCCCTTCAAAATTGAATGGCCCCTGGCATTCTTAAGGAAAGTCCTGCTTTCATTCGGCTGCAGGTCAAGTATAGCTGTTCTAGAAGCCATCTGGTCTCTCTGCATCAATCGGTGCTGGTTTATTATTTGTTGATTCAAAGTTTAAATTTTAGAAAACAATCTTAAAATTAAGTTTTTGAAAGCTGTCGCTTTTGTATCTTTTGTCCTGACATATTCCCATAACTCGGCATTTGTATATCTGTCAGTTTGACATCTCCACACAGACGTGTACAGGTGCTCTTGGACAAAACAAAACTCTTAATTCTCTCTTTCCCCAATCTGCTTCTTTTAAAGTACCTTCCAAAGGTACTTTATCCACCTAATTCTTTAAGCCAAAGCTTTGATTCCTCTTTTTCTTTCTATCCTGGCATAATCCCTTTAGCAAACTCTGTTGACCCTGCTTCCCAATCCATGAACTTCTTACCTTCCCCATAACATCCTTATCCAAGCCATGACTGTTTCTTTCTTGGCGTGTTCTTGCTTCTGCTCTTGCTCCTCCCCACAGTACTCTTTATATAGCATGCAGAGTCATCTTTGTTTTTTTTTTTCCAAGTATCGTTATGTGTGTCATTCCTTTGCTTGAAGACTTGCAGTGACTTCCCGTATCATTTAGGATAAAACTCAGATTCTTCAGTAGAATGCTGATGTGCGTACTCATTAGTCTTCAGTTATACCAGTTCCAGTTACATCATTTCTATTTCTCCGTCTTCCATTCTGCTTGCTCTTATCATGTGGATCTCTGTTTCTGTGTCTTTCTCTGTTGCTCCTGTGTGTATGTGTGCACATGTATCTCGGTGTCTTTAAAGTATTTCCTCTGTTGCTGAGGCTTTTCTTTTTGAATAACATTAAGATGAATATTATTTCATGAGTAGAGTCTTGTTTTCCTGCTTTTATTTTTAAAGACAGATAAGCAAAATAATTTCTTTTTACTCTCAAGAGAAAAAGATGAGAAAAGTTTGTTTGTTTTACCTCATGGGTTGCTCTGCTGTATATTCCTTCTCCTTTGAGTTAGTGGTCACTGGCGAAAAAGATGTCTCATCTCTCACAGCAGACGCCACTGTTGAGGAAGGGTGTGTAGAGCTTGCTGTCCAGTATGGTATTTACTAGCCATATGTGACTGTTTAACTTTAAATTAATGAAAATGAAATAGAATTAAAACTTCAGTTCTTTCATTGTACTAGCTACATTTCAAGTGCTTAATGGCCACAGGTGGCCAGTGGCTACTGGACTGCATGGCATGCTGCAAAGACTTTAGATGGTTTATTATGTGTATGCCACTTGTGAATTGTACTAATTAACCAAAAGTTCCCATTTAAAAACCCTTTTTAAAACTACAACAAAAATACTTTTTAAATTGTATGAATTTATAGTAACATACTACTGGTAACCGATCTTATCAAAAAATGGACATGTGAAATGAAGATCTCTGAACAGGATGCTCATTGTGTATATTGGATCACAAAGCAATTGATGACATTTGTTTCAAAAGCTTAATGTGCTATTCATTTTTATTTCAGATGATCCTGTACATGCAGCTCCAACCACTTCTACGCGTGTGTTTTATATCAGCGTAGGGGTTTGCTGTGCAGTAATATTTCTTGTAGCAATAATATTAGCTGTTTTGCACCTTCATAGTATGAAAAGGATTGAACTGGATGACAGGTATCGTACATCTTTGGGGAAAGGAAAAAAATAAAAGCAGTTATTTGCATTTACATGGGAGCCTACACACACCAGTGCTCAGTGGTGCACAGTGGTGCAGGGAAAGAAGGGAGGGTGATTAAGCCCAGGCCAAAGGAAAAATACCATCTTTGTGTTTCTCTGTAGTTTTATTTTTAAAAATGTGTGAAGTCAGAAATTACAGCTTATTAGTTGGTGAAAAAGTAGAGATCAATTTTTTTTCTATCCCCTTTGACATGACCGTCTTCTAGACTTCTAGTGCCTTTTTGAAATAGCCCTGCTTTTTCCTCCTCGCCCATCCCTCCATCATTATCTGTCCATTCATCCATCCAGTTTATTAACATTTATTGAGAACCTGCTATGATTTAAATCATTAGTTCTCAACCTGGTTGCCTATTAGAGTCATGGGTAAACTTTTAAAATATATCAACACCTCTTCCAAAAGTTCTGATGTTACTGGTCTAGAGTGGTGGTTGAGCATTCAGTATTTTTTTTTTTTTAATTAAAGCTTCCCTGGTGACTCTAATGTGTAGCCTTTGAGATACACTGTGGTAGATATTATGCTAAGTGCTAGGAATAAAAAAATAATGATGTACTATCATGGCTTCATGTATTTAGTCTTTGACATTAACCATGTTTACAAAAGTTGATAAATTTGATGGTATGTGTTATAGTGTGGAAATATAGCAGCTTGTTCCAGCCTGGGTGAGTCAGGATGACTAGAAGTACATTGTAGACAGGATAGGGTGAGAGGTAAAGATGAAATGATAGATTTCCTTGTCCACCGTTCTCGTTTCCCTCAGTGATTCCCGCTTGCTGACTGAAGACATTCTCAGCTTCCTGACTTGGCTTTCAAGGTGTCCTCCTTTAAAGTGTAGAGATAAGCATCCGTTCCTCTTTGAAGTTGCCTCTCATGCTCCAGTCAAATAATTACTTGTTCCTCACCTTTGCTCTACTCTTTGCCCTCCAGGACTTTTGTTCATGCCTTCTTTTGTTCCCTGTAGTTGCACCTTTGCTCTACTCTTTGCCCTCCAGGACTTTTGTTCATGCCTTCTTTTGTTCCCTGTAGTTGCTGTGGATTCAAACCCTCTCCATTCTTCACATCTCAACTCCATTGCCATCTCTTTCATGAACTCTTTTTTAAGCCCCCCCAGCCATCAGTTTCTCTCTCTTTTTGTCTCTCTTTCCTTCCCTGTTTCTCTTTTTCTCTCTGTTTGGTAGCAATTACTGTACCTTTTCCTTATGTACTTGTCTTTCCTGCTCAGATGTAAGCTTTTTCCAGGTAGGAAACATTGCATGTTAGTGCTGACTCCCCAGTCCTATGTGGTGTCATACATAGAGTGGGTAAGCATATGTCCGGCAGAAACAGCACAAGGGAATGGGGGAGGCTGGATTAATTCCTGCCCCTACGTACTCTCTGTCCCCTCTGTTAGACTTTTTTTATCTGAGCAGAGGAAGAAGAGAAAGGAGGTCAGAGTAAGAAAAGAAACTCATGGGTGAGGTGTTTAAGAATATGTTTTGTGTGTATGATTGTGTTCATTAGATTTGGGTTTTGTAGAGAAAGAGCTAAGGGGGTCGTGAGGTAACAGGAACATTTTGATGGGACTCTTGAACGAGGATATGGCAGGGTTAAAGGTCACTGGGAGGCATAGCATTTCAGAGTTAGTCTTGATAAACGCATTCTTCTTGTGGGTTTGCTTGTGTGTGAGGGCTCTGAACCATGTACAACCAGGTCAGAGTTGTACAAGAACTTAAGAATCTGTGGGGCTTATTCCTTTGCCACTGAAATAATTCATTACCGCCCATTAATTGGTGTTCCAGTTCTGTCTAGTTTTTTGACAAATATTTCCAGATGATGCCTGACGAGAAGCGTCTTTCATCATCATTTGTTTTCAGGGTGCAGCCTAGTGGTTAAGAGCATGGACTGGAGCCAGCACACCTCTGAATGCTGGTTGTGCTCCTTGCTAACTTTGTGGCCCAGGCAGAGGAAGTTTTGTAGCTTCTTTATGTCTCAGTTCTTCTTATCTCTAAAGCAGAGATGATCATGGCACATACTTAGTAAGCATGTTGTTAAGTTCTAGTGAAATAAAACTGTAAGCTCTTAGAACAAGCCCTGCATATGGTAAGTGCCATTATTAGGCTTTTTCTTTTTAGAAAGTTGCAGTGTACTGGTAGTAATGGATTGATTTCTTCTTCAACAGCCTGTCCTACTAGCTGTTACTTATTACTTGATAGCAAGCTAGCTAATAGTGGTGACTAGAAAGTTCCCATGTAGTAATCTAATAGTATTTGAGGCACTTGCTTCTTCTGTTTGCATTGGGGCCTTTGAGATAACAATGACTACCACTTCATTAAGTGTGGTCTGCTAGTACTATACCAGGCTCTATATGTGTAGTATTTTATTTGATGCTCACAGCCACTTATAGGTATGATGCTGTCCTTGTTTTAAAGATGAAGAAACAGGCTTGAAGAGATTAAATAACTTTTTCAGGGTTGCGCTGCTAGAACCAGAGCAGAGCAACAGGAAGGACTCGTTGTTGTTGTTGTAGTGAAAGTGTTAGTCGCTCAGTCATGTCTGAGTCTTTGCGACCCCATGGACTGTAGCCCACCAGGCTCTTCTGTCCATGGAATTCTCCAGGCAAGAATACTGGAGTGAGTTGCCATTTCTTCCTCCAGGGGATCTTCCCAACCTGGGGATCAAACTTTGGTCTCCTGCACTGCAGGCATATTCTTTACTGTCTGAGCCATCAGGGAGGGCCAATTGTTGTATTAGCTGTATTGTGATAACTCAGTATTGTAATTGTATAAAGCACTTATATTTGGTTTTCCTAATGGCTCAGACGGTAAAGAAACTGCCTGCAATGCAGGAGATCCGGGTTCAATCCCCGGGTTGGGAAGATCCCCTGGAGAAGGGAATGGCTACCCATTCCAGTATTCTTGCCTGGAGAATTGCATGAACAGAGGAGCCTGGCAGGCTACAGTCCATGGGATCACAAAGGGTCAGACACAACTGAGCAACTAACACTTTCACTTCTTTCTTCACTTGTTATATGCCAGGCACTGTTCCACGTGCTTTATATCCATTAATTCCCTTAGCGTTGACAACAGCTCTGTGAGGTTTGATGGAACCCATGGCTCCACGGAATTCCTTGCACAGGGATGGTAGAGAATTCTTCCGTTTGTTCCTGACACTCAGGAGCCAGAGTCCTGTTCTACACAGCTTATTTAGAGGCAGAGACCAAAACTGCCTAAGGGGTGCTCATGCCAGGGGCAGTTGGAGCCCATGTGTGTGACTTGGCCTCTCCTGACAGTACAAGCCCATCTTTTCCGTCTCTGCTGCGCCAGGGGAGTGTGTTCTGGAGAAGCAGAGCTTCTGTGAAGTCTTTGCACAGAGGGACTGGCCTCTGCCCGATCTACCCCATAGTCTTTCCCTGTTGGCTCTTGAATATAGGAGAACTCACTTCTTTGTGGGGTGCTTGAACTTGTTGTTTGGCAGCATCTTCATTTTCCATTATCTCATTACTGGTGACGAGGCCCTTTTATTTCCCTTTATTCCTTTCTGTGTCTGGTCTCTAATAGTTATCATTGAATGAATATTGCATGAAGAATTTGTTGAATGAGGAATGAGTGGAGAGAGGCAGGAATCCATTCTGTTAGAGCAGTAATTCTTGGCCTCTTTTGACACATATCAATAGCTCATATCAGAAGCAACCATTCTGTGTGCTTTATAGCTTTCTATATGAAGAAAGTGTGTTTTTCTCTGTTTTTTTATTGATTGATCCAATAAGTGTTAATTGAGCTCTCACTAAGGCTCAGTTGGGCCCACTTGAGGCCTGTTGGACCAGGCCCTGGCTTTAGTGTTGGAGAGGGAGGAGTGAACAAACATGGAGTGCTTTCATGGAGTTTGTATACAGTCTCCTATAACAGATATTAAACCAGAAATCCCTGCTAGAATGTAGGTTTCATGAAAGTAGGGATCTTTGTTTATTGTGTTCACTACTGTATCGCCAGCACTTGGCACAGTATCTGGCATATAATATACACTTAGTAAATAGTGTTGAATGAATAAATGAGTTATATATACAAGTATAAATTATAACAAGTGCTCTGAAGGAAAATGATGATCTTTGCCCTAAATTCTAACTTTAACTCTATAGCAGAGTTATATCTGCTAATTTTAACTTGCTTGTGAAAGTTAAATGAGATATTTAGACTGGTATTAAACTATTAAGTGCAAGCAAGTATACATTTTTATCTCACTTTTTACTTCATGTGCTGTAGCTATGTAAATACTGATTTTAATAGGTAACAAGGGTTGATCCTCAAATGCTCCATCCTTCTCTCATAAATCTGGGATTTCAAAGGTTTGTTCTGGCTGCTTGAAATAGTGCTTTGCTGATTGTAGGGACCACTAAATATGTACATGCTCATAACATCGTTGCATGCCCAGGCTTTTCAAGAAATTTGAGGTGGTACAAGAGTGCCACCTACTGTTGAATTGCTGAAGAGAAACACAGTAACTAGTAAATACTTTGGGATCTGTGCATATTTGTTCAGTCATCAGTGTTGGTTGCAGGTAATATTTAAATTGTACTTTCACATATATTATGTAACTTGAGCCTGCCCTAGATCCTGGGATGTGGGTTTTCTTAATCCCATTTTATGGGTAAGTATTTGTATTCTATCATTTCTTCCATCTTTGGGAATGATAATGCTTCTCTTCCCTCCCCATTATTGAATCCTGGACTTCTACAGTTTTAATTTCTGATGTGATCTTTGAGTCGTGCTCAAAACTCCAAAAACGGGTGCCCTGTGGTTCTAAGGATTAGGGATGGTAATATTAGTAATGAACGTAAATAGTAATAATAATTTATAAATGTATATTTGAGGGCAGGGCACTGACCTAAAAGGATTATATTTTTCATGTAATTCTTTAAGCAACCTTTTCAGGAGGTAGTATTATAGTCATTTTATCCATCAGGAATTTGAGGCTCCAAAAGCACTATTTTGCCTAAGGTCATACAGCTAGTTAATAAATGGCGGTGCTGGCAGTTTTGATTTCAAGGTTATACTTTCCATCTCTTCACTGTGCTATCGTGTACCGACTATACATGTAGACCTATATAGATCAATTTTTGAGTAGCAGCTTTTTGTCATTATGTGTATTTTTAATCATTGGGCTTTGAAAATACAGAACTATTGTGTGGGGTGTGATCATTTAAAAGATTTTCATATTTAGGAAAGATCGGAGTCTCTAATTGGACTCTGCTGATCCTGCAGCTAAGGGAGACATGGAAGGTAGCCCTTCCTTCTTGAGGGTATGACATCTTGCCTTTGATTTCACACTTCATGCTGAATTTCTATGCTTTACTTCTCCACTGCTGCAGAATTACAAGACTGAGGCAGTGTAATTAGAATGTGGTCGAGGGTGACCTGGGTTAAGGTGGTTGTACACTGGCAAGATGAAAGGACATTGATTTGTAGTAATCTTGAGAATGAAGTTATTTGAGCCTGCCATCTTCTGGGTCTCTTGATTACTTAAAAAATATGACACAATAAAATGCTTCAAGTGCTAAAGATTTCTAATAACTTCTATAAATTCCAAAAAGGTGGGATTAGGGAAGTAGAAGAAGCAAAATGTATTTGATTAAACAGACTTGAACCAGGTAGGATATCCCTTCCCAAGCTTTGAGCATGTTTGATTTGCTTTCATATGCCATCATCTTTAAGCCATTTGATTATGGACCATCATTTAAAGAATCCTATCTTTATACTCCTTTTCTTAAAAATGATCTAAATTGAGTGGCATGAGCTCTTTACTAAGTGTTGGTCCACAGTTCCCTAACATATTGTATGAGGTTCAAGACTGCTATCTGTGGTATTTGAAGAATACTACATTTGTGAATGACTTTGATGTAATGAATCGCCTGATGATTGTGGAGATAGAAAGGAAAGAAAAAGAATAGAGCTCTGCATTATGAGGTAGAGTAAAATTTCAGTATGAAACATTTGTGATGGAGATCCATGCATTATTGTGATCTCTGTTAAGGTTTTAAGCTGGTTATAATGGCTCTATACATTTTGTATGTATTGAAAAAGGAAATTTCTCATTGAAGCTGACTTGCCAAGTATTTCTCTTTAAAAATTATTTGCAGCATCAGTGCCAGCAGTAGTTCCCAAGGGCTGTCTCAGCCATCTACCCAGACGACTCAGTATCTGAGAGCCGACACACCCAACAATGCAACTCCTATTACCAGTAAGAGTTAATTTAATTCTAAAAGTTAAAGACAATTTACTAAAGTTGTTTATGGTCTCTCTGTCCTTGGTCCTGTGTGGTTAATTACTTGTGGGACATATGCCATGCTACATTCATAGAATCTAACATGTACAGAATTAGGCTTAAACTTTTGTTTTCTGGGACATTGAATGAAACATTCCAAAATTAGAGTATTAAAATTTTAGATTTAGTTGTTAGAATTAGTTTTAGGGAGGTTTCTATAGATTATGTTAAAAGGGCTACTGAATCACTTCTGTACAAATTCAAAAGGAGGACTTTCAAGTAGTTAGAATAAGCCACTGAGCTGTATGAAGACAGAGACTTGGATTTTAATGAATTATTTGATGGTCTCATGGGCTGTGGTAAGGACTTTACATTGTTTTCTGATCATGATGGGAAACCAGCTGCCACTGGCGATCTAATTTCCTTTTTCTGAACAGGATTTTAATGAAAGTTTTTATACTGTAGCTGTTCAGGGGAAAATTATCATTCTTGGAGTATAATTTAGACATAATGAGCATTGAGAAATGTCATTCACCAAACAAGAAACAACACAATCCTCAGGATAGACAGTGGGCCACAAATCAGGACTCAACTCACTGGTGCCATTGATTAATTAGGTTCTTGTAGGCAAGTTACCTTTATCTCCCTTGGACTGACATTTACTTTCTAGTTAGAACTGGACATGGAACAACAGACTGGTTCTAAATAGGAAAAGGAGTACGTCAAGGCTGGTATTGTCACTCTGCTTATTTAACTTATATGCAGCCTACATCATGAGAAATGCTGGGCTGGAAGAAGCACAAGCTAGAATCAAGATTGCCGGGAGAAATATCAATAACCTCAGGTATGCAGATGACACCACCATTATGGCAGAAAATGAAGAGGAACTAAAAAGCTTCTTGATGAAAGTGAAAGAGAAGAGTGAAAAAGTTGGCTTAAACTCAACATTCAGAAAATTAAGATCATGGCATCTTAATTTTCCCATCTTAAATTTCCCATCACTTCCTGGGAAATAGATGGGGAAACAGTGGAAACAGTGTCAGACTTTATTTTTTGGGGGCTCCAAAATCACTACAGATGGTGACTGCAGCCATGAAATTAAAAGACACTTACTCCTTGGAAAGTTATGACCAAACTAGATAGCATATTAAAGAGCAGAGACATTACTTTGTCAACAAAGGTCCGTCTAGTCAAGGCTATGGTTTTTCCAGTGGTCATGTATGGATGTGAGAGTTGGACGGTGAAGAAAGCTGAGTGTCGAAGAATTGATGCTTTTGAACTGTGGTGTTGGAGAAGACTCTTGAGAGTGCCTTGGACTGCAAGGAGATCCAACCAGTCCATCCTAAAGGAGATCAGGAGATCAGTCCTGATGTTGAAGCTGAAACTCCAATACTTTGGCCACCTGATGTGAAGAGTTGACTCATTGGAAAAGACCCTGATGCTGGGAAGGATTAGGGGCAGAAGGAAAAGGGGACGACAGAGGATGAGATGGCTGGATGGCATCACCGACTCGATGGACACGAGTTTGGGTGGACTCCAGAAGTTGGTGTTGGACAGGGAGGCCTGGCGTGCTGCGATTTATGGGGTCACAAAGAGTCGGACGCAACTGAACTGAACTGAAACTAAAATTAAGAGTATCTGTTCTTGGACTTCCCTGGTGGTTCAGTGGTTAAGAATCTGCCTGCTAGTACAGGGAACACAGGTTTGATCCCTGGACTGGTAAGATCCTACAGGCTGCAAAACAACTAAGCCTGTGGACCACAACTACTGAGCCTGCATACTGCAAAATACTGAAGCCTGTGTGCCTTAGAGCCTATGCTCCGCAGCCAGAGAAGCCACCACAGTGAGAAGCCATGCACTGCATCTAGAGAGCAGCTCCCACCCACCACAACTAGAGACAAGGCCAGGCACAGCAATCAAGACCCAGCACAGCCCCCAAATAAACAGATGATCCTAGGAGTGAATGCAAAATGTAAAGTCAGTTAAAAAAAATGATAAACAGCATTATTTAAAAAATAAGAATATCTGTTCTTCACCCAGTGCCCTCCTATGGTCTTTTGGTACTGTTTCTCATAAAGAAGAATCAGAATTCTTTGGAGAAATGGATGATCTCAGGACTGGGTCAGGAATAAGTAAGATAACCTGGGACATTTGCTGAGCCAGAAATCAAGGAAACTACTAAAGACAAGAGCTTTCCAAAATGGAACCACTGAGCATCAAAAAGAATAATAACTGCAATGAATTGAAGTGATATAAATGTGAAATGTAGAAATGTGTAAAAATCCACAAATTTGTAGTGATACTTTTTAAAAAAAAGTTCATTATGGGAGTTAACTGAGGCACCTCTGACAGCTGAGCATGAACTGTTTTGCAGTAACCAGATAGTGCTGGCTTATGAAGGGAACATGTTTTTTTTACAGAAGAATCCCAGCTAATAAATGCAGAAGGAATGATAGAATCAGAAAATCATACTTGTATCCCCTAATAAAATACTTAGTTCAGGAAGAGATTGTTGATGTTTTAAACTATACGAACAAAGGGAGGTAGGGAGCTTTATCATTTGAGGGATCAGAGCATTACTGCCTGAATCCGCTACTGAAACTTAGCATCATTAAAAGTAGGATAGCTAGCTAGTTTGTATTCCCAGGTGTGATATTCTTGTCTTCTTTCCCCCGCAGAGAGTTAACCTGGAGCTAATCAAGGCTTTAACACTGACTTGCAGTTTACAGGGATAGAAGAATGAGTTAGATGACACTAGAAGAGTCAGATGCTGGACTTTCTCCAGGATAGTTGATCTAGTTTCTTTAGTAAGATGTGGCAAGAAAAACAAAAGGGGAAAGAAGGGGCATTGTAGCTTAAAAGAAATCTAAGAGAAATCATAACAGCAGTTAACATCTCCACCAAGGAAAGAAAGATATATGTTCCTCAGGATATATAATGATAGATGTGAGGGTAGTTCAAACTATTCCTAAGAAACACATCATTGCTTTTAATGTTTAGCTTTGCTCATTAGAGTCATTTATTGATTATAGATATAACCTTAAAGAGATAGATAAGCAAATTATTATATGTGCTAAAAGCAAAATGCATTTTAAAAAGTCAGTGGAAGTATAATTAATTTTTGACAGATTTTTAAATTTACCACCAATAAGTTTACTTGTTTTTGTAGACATTACCTTAAGGAGATAAATATTTCATTTCTTATGTATGATACAAAATAAATAGTGTTTTTTAAAAAAACCAACAGAAATATATTTGCCTGTAAATAAAAAAAGAGAAAGGAGCAGAAAAAAATACTTGAAGATAAAGGAGCCAAGAGTTTTCAAAAATAACAAAACACAATAGTGTACAGATGGAAGAAACTCAGAGAACTCCAGGAAGGATTAAACACTCATGTATACTAGACATACACACACACACCCCTAGATGTATCATGGTCAAATTGCTGATCAGTGGGATCAGGTTTTGTCATCCTAATCCATCCTTTTATAATAAAGTTTTTCAAAGCTTTTCATGGAGTTCTTCCAGCAGCCACTGATAATCATTGTCTGACTCCACCCTTTCTTTAGGGATTTTTCTTCCCTAAAATACCATTCCAATTTCTGCTTGCTAATGACACTAGATCGTCCTTTTATTCTAACTTTTTTTATTGCAATGAGAATTTTAATTTATGGCCAGAAATTTTGTTTTGCTATCATCATATTAAGAATGAATATGAATTAAGGGAACTGAAAACGAATATGGATCTCACAATGGTATGACTAGGCTGTATGGATGCTAGAATGATTAAACCAATTTTATATATATATATATGTGCATATATATAAGAAAAGATATATTTACAAACATCTCTTCATTTGAAAAGTTTTTTTGTTAGGAGACTATATTAGAAAATCTTTGGAGAAAAAAGCAGTTCATTCAAGGGATTAGATTAATTCCGTGAGTCAAAGTTTGTTTTATTTGGCAGAAAAGCAATTGAAGTGGTAGTAGTAAAATATTATTTTTAGTGTTTCTTGTTTTAATTCTGCATTTTAAGGTTTCGGGGTAGGTGGGAAAGTGTTTCTTTAAAATTCAGTATGACCTTCATAAGTAACTCTCCCCGTGTGTGCCTTTTTCCTCTTTGGGTCTTGCCTTCATTTGTCCCTGTGGCTTGCCTGCTGGGCTCTCACTGAGCTAGTTGGTCCTGCTGCTGTAAGAAGGTGTTTATGTCTCTTGGTCTGGCTTTGTTGGCTCCTCAGGTTACCCTACCTTGCGGATAGAGAAGAACGACCTGAGAAGTGTCACTCTTTCGGAGGCGAAAGCTAAGGTGAAGGATATCGCGATATCCAGGGAGAGGATAACTCTAAAAGATGTACTCCAAGAAGGTATCTGTTCTCTCAAAATCAGGTTTTCAAGGAAGATTTACTGTTAGTATAAACATTTTTTTGTTTCAGGTTTTAAGAATTTCATCTCATTTCATCCCTAAAGATAGAAAGCAGTGCACAACTTATTTCCTCTATAAAACTGATCTTTATTTTCCCTTTCTTTAGATTTTTAACTTTCCTTATTAAGCTTTGGTACGATTTTGATATTCAAGTATATTATTAAAGCATGATTATTAGTGTTTGTCATCATTAAAAGGATATTTCCTGTTTAATTCTTGTCCAAAGATGATCACTTGCTCACAGGCCTTTTTGAAACATTCTAAGTAATTTTCTCTGTGATGGAAAGTGTAGGGGTTCCAGCAGAAGGAGATGCATCGGTATTGGAGTTATGCCCAAATTCCAGTCTCAGTCCCACAATTTATTACCTACATGACCTTAGAGAAATCACTTCCTGTCTTTCATAGCCAGTTTCCTTGTCTGTAAATATGGGCTTATGTTTTCTACTCTTAGACATGAAGATTAGATGAACTGATGTACATTAAGTGAACTAACACATGATACGTTGTTTGAGAGATAAGACCCTGACCTTCCTTGTTTGCTGGTCCTTGCTTGCTTTTTGGAGTTTCAGGGTATTGACTGGGGACAGTGCTGAAAGAAGAGGACAGAAATTAATAATAAAATACTTTACTGAACTCTTCAAGTTGTTAAATAGTAACTTACCCCCCTTCCATAACTCAGTTTGAAGTGTTTTGGATGCATGTGAGTCATTCTGAATACATCTATCAGTTAGAGATGCTTGTCTGTCAGTCACAGCTAAGGGAGGGGCTTGAACTGTCCCAGAGGCAAATAGTCATTAACGGAAGCAGATTCTTTTTTGGCGTTTTTGAATGTATAAGGAGAGTCCATTTTTCTCCTTTGTCATTGCTCTGAGGCTAAGTCTAGAAACTCATAAATGTCTCTATGGATAGCCCATTACTGAGCTCCAGCACTCCTAGCTATATAGTTAGTTTGTTTAGGCTATTTCAGAATGAATTCTCATAGACAGGTTAAATACGTCTTTTCTAAAAGCAAGTTAAGATGTTTTGTAGTTAAAAAGAACAAAAATAAAGATTTGAGTCTTTTTACACTAGGGCTGGAGTAATGTTGATCACATTTAGCCTTGTTATGTTTAAGTTGTATTGTGCCAGAAAGTTTTGTACTTACAATTTTATGAGCATTATCATGTGGTCTCAGTAGTTATTGTTTTTCCTTTTAGGTACTTTTGGGCGTATTTTCCATGGGATTTTAGTAGATGAAAAAGATCCAAATAAAGAAAAACAAGCATTTGTGAAAACAGTTAAAGGTAGGATTTGTTCCCATCCTGTCTCCATAATGCTTTTCTGTCTAAGGTGGCTTATGCCAGTGAAATTGTTTCAGATTTTCAAAGTGTGACAGACCTTTCAATCAGTCCATGTTAATTTATCTCATACAGACTAACTTTTAGGAAATTTGTGTTGCTCTCATTAAGGTATAGAAAATAGAACCTAATAGTTAAGATATTACGCATTTGTTAGATAGTACTCAAAAGTGAAAGTTACTCAGTCATGTCCGACTCTTTGAGACCCCATAGACTATAGAGTCCATGCAATTCTCCAGGCCAGAATACTGGAGTGGGTAGCCTTTGCCTTCTCCAGGGGATCTTCCCAACCCAGGGACCTAACCCAGGTCTCCTGCATTGCAGGCAGATTCTTGACCAGCTGAGCCACAAGGGAAGCCCCAGATAGTACTCAGGCTTCCAGTTAAATTGCATCCACTTAACTTCTTTTTTCCTTTATCTAATATTATGTTTTTCCTAGGTTTCAATTATTTGGTTTTTCCTTCTTAAAAAACATCTCAGCACCCCCTACCCCCAGTACTGAGGAATTGTAAAGAAAAAGATGAACCACTGTACCTTATGTGAATAGCTGTTATTTGCCTTCCTCTCACTCCTGGTACCCCCTTTTTTTGCTATTATATATAATTTGCAGAAAGTATCCGTTTGTGTGTGTTCTTTCTTGGTAGAGTTTTGCAGAAATAGCCATAGTTAGAATTGCTGCCCCACGAGGTATTTACATTGAAAATTTTGATAGTTGTTGCCAGATTGTTTTCTAAAAGGTAGTGCTTAGTTTATATTTTCATGAACAGAATACCTGTTTTCACATATTCTCCTTTTGGAGAAATGTATTGCTTAGATTTTCACTTAGTGATTTATATAAAATTTTCAGTTAGAGATTCCCTATAAAAATATACTAGAATATTTTTTAATATGGTTTATTGCCTAATACTGGTAAATTAGCAAACCTTTTTATGATATTAAAATTTTAATGATTTATGATTGGTATTTGTAAAAGCTTAAAAGTCCCTTGGACTGCAAGGAGATCCAGCCAGTCCATCCTAAAGGATATCAGTCCTGAGTGTTCATTGGAAGGATTGATGTCCTGAGTGTTCATTGGAAGGACTGATGTTGAAGCTGAAACTCCAAAACTTTGGCCACCTGATGCGAAGAGCTGACTCATTTGAAAAGACGCTGATGCTGGGAAAGATTGAGGGCAGGAGGAGAAGGGGACGACAGAGGATGACATGGTTGGATGGCATCACCGACTTGATGGACATGAGTTTGAGTAAACTCTAGGAGTTGGTGATGGACAGAGAGGCCTGGCATGCTGCAGTCCATGGGGTAGCAAAGAGTCGGACACGACTGAGCAACTAACTGAACTGAACTGAACTGAAATAATTCTTAGTTGAGTCTATTTGCTTATTTTAAGAGAAATAAAAAATGTGGTAATTTAAAGAGTGCTTAATGCCTGAAAATGTCTGATGTAAGGTGAGGTAACTATAATATTTTGGAAAAACAGATTTAGCATTTCAAATGCAGAAATTGAGGGCGAAACAAAATTCAGTTTTATGAGTAGGAGGTGACAATTTTATGAAGTTCACATCGTTAACTTATAAGAACTTATGTTTAATGTTAATTTATAAGAACTTATGTTTCTAGATTTACTTAAGGGAATTCTTGGAAAGTATGAAGGGCTTATGTTTATCATTTCTAAAAAGTTGAATTGTACTAATCTAACCAAAAAAATCTTAGGGATTTACTTTCTTTTGATTTAGCAAAATTGTTGAAGGATGCTACAAGCACAAACTTACACGTTTCTCTTCTAAACAAATGGTTTAACTTACTGTGTTCAATATCTATTCATTCACTTCTCCTAACTGTAAACCACTTTAAAAAATTGATATTTAAGTTTGGTCCCACTAGGTTTTCTGACTAGTTTTGAAGGATACTTTACATATTACTCTTTGTAAATGTAAAATTTGAGCCCTAATTTTAATAACATCTGTCTTTTGTTACCCTTTCTCCACTTGTTAAAGGAAACATTTCCTCTTAATGCTAATATTTCTTCTGAGGTTTGTAAATATTCTATGGATAATTTAGAACTGAGCTATTATTAATTTGTTCTGAATAAATGTAGAATTAACTAAAGAGGTTTCTATACAGAATTGGGTTGATTTAGGATTAGAATAGGGGGAGAAAGGAAATAATAGTGATAAGAAAACACAATGCAAATCCTGGGACTGTTTCACAAGATAAGATTTCTCTGTCTGTATACATTTGCATTGTAGTCACTTGCTTGTTTCTCTATCTTACCACTGTGATTATAATGTTCTCTCTGAGTTATACGGAAACCAGAGAAAGCACAGTGAGTCCTTAGCCGAGATACGGTCATGGTTTGTATGGGAAACACGAAGGAAGTGTACTGACCACAGTATTTGTTTTCAAATTGTTAGATAGCTCCACATGATTGAGTATCGCTGAGATTTATTCTTTTGGAATGTTATTTTTATTTTTTAATTGAAGCCACATAGAGCTGACAAAGTTCTCTCACAAATCTATGTGCTTTGTTACATGCTGTACAATTAGAAGTACAGCTAAAAGTACAAAAATAAGTTTTTAAAAGATCAGTGACCTTTCCTTTAGGCATAAGCACAAAATTGGAGTTTGGCTTCTTAAAAAGTTAATAATTTTTCACAGAAACTTAATGGATATGCCAATATAAATTTCCAGAGATTGAAATTAGGAATCTGAATTTCACACAGTGAATATTGTGAAATTGAATTCCATAAAATAAATGAATTAATTTGAGGTTATTGGTATTAAGTTCTTATTTTCTTTTGTAACTTCTAATTTTTTACAAATTAGAAATAAGTAGGTTTTTTAAAAATCATTTTGTTCTTTCTTGAAACTTTTAGAATGTAAATTATTGTATAGTATTCTTTTCAAATACAAACATTTTGAAGTTAGACCTTTCAGTATTTAAAATTAAAAGGCTAGGGCCAAACTGGGTAAAGAATCCAGGAAAATGATTTTTCCTTACTAAATGTATAAAATTGTTTCCCCCCAAAGTTTTCTTAGCTCCGTGTCCCTTGCTTAACAGAACATGCTTATCAAAATTAAGAACTTCAAAAATTATGCAAAAAATGAAATTACCTCTTATTTTACTTGGATCTCTGTACTAGCTGCCAGGAAGATAAACTCTTACCAGTTAGGTGCAGACCTCCAACTATTACTAGTTTTAAGTTCTAAAAAATCCTTCCAGCCCCCAAATACTGATAGTTCTGACCATAATTTGATTAAAAATTATTTATATTACAGAAAGAGTAAAAAAGACATATCCTGCCATTTACTGAATAATCCTAAATTTTAAACAGTTTCTAAACAACTAAAATTTATTTCAACAGACATTGGGGTAAAGTGCTTTTTCCAAAGTAGCAAGTGTTTCAAGTCCTTGGGTTTGTGTCTACCCATTTTGTATTCCTACAAAAGTTTTAAGTGAAGCCATCTGGAGTGATTCCATGGGTTAGTCTTGGAAGTAAGTGAAATTAATAATTTCTCAGCTTTGACAGGTCCACTTTTAAGGAATGAGTATGTAATCATGGTGCTTGTGTTTAGTGGTCTGGATTTTATAGATGGTTCAACATTTTCCTAGGTAGGACTGGAAGCTGGATGTTGGCTTTTGTAGTCTTTGTATCTTCTTCTCCCTCCTACTGTATTGATCATAAGATGTATAAATTATTATTACTATTTTTTTTTTACTGTTGACATACATTATTGGTTTCTTTGAAAGTATTTTTAAAGATATACTCTTGATTTTGTTTTTGATATCTAAAAGCCATTTTTAAAAATTAAAACTAATTTTCAGTTATATAATGAAAATATGCTATTCACTGAATGGAAATGTTCTTCTCAAACAGGAAAGAAAATCCTCTATTCTATTAAGATGGAGGAATCCTTATAGATCTGTACAAATATTTGATGGCTTTGGATTCTTTTAAAGGTGTAGACTAAAGATATTAATAAATTGCATTATCATGTTTTATTTCAAAAACATTGAACTAAAAGCCAATTTTAGTTCTGTTTGTTACCTGGACAGAAAACCATCAGTTCAGAGGCTAAAAATAAAATGGAATAATCATACTAATTTTGACTGTTATATGAAAATTAAATCTTTTTCTACTAATGTAGTGGTAGTTCTTTTTGTTTGTTTAGCTACATAGAGATAAGAAGGAAACAATAAAATGCACCACAGTCTCCTGTGGTCATTCTTTTCTAGTCGTATGTTTGTAAAGTTAGAAAATTTAAACAGGACAGAAAAGTACAAAATGTAGCTTTCCCACCTCTAAAAGTAACCAACCTAAGCAATTTCTTATGACTCTTTACCAGTAAGAAGAAAAAACATCCAAATATATCTAATTTTCAAAATCAATTTTTTAAAATAATTTTTATTGGAGTATAGTTGATTCATAGAGTTGTGTTAGTTTCTACTGTGTAGCAGAGTGAATTAGTTATACATGCACATATGTCCACTGTTTCAGATTCTTTTCCCATATATGTAGGTCATTACACAGCACTGATTTGAGTTCCCTGTGCTATACAGTAAGTTCTTGTTAGTTATTTTATATATAGTAGTGTGTGCAAGTCAATCTCCTGGTGTATCCCTCTTTCTTGTCCCCCCTTAGTAACCATAAGTTTGTTTTCTACATCTGTGACTCTGTTTCTGTTTTGTAAAGAGGTTTATTTGTATGATTTTTTTAGATTCCACATATGACTTTATCATGTGATATTTGCCTTTCTCTGTCTGACTTAATTCACTCAGTATGACAATCTCTAGGTCCATCTTTATTGCTGCAAATGGTGTTATTTCATACTTTTTTTATGGCTGAGTAATATTTCATGTATATATGTACCACACCTTCTTTATCCATTCCTCTGTTGATGGACATCCAAATAAATTTGATTTTGAAATATAGCTGATCACATAAACAGTTTTTTACCTTGCTCTTAAAACTGAATTTCTCTTGTAAATATTCCTCTGTCAGTGAATATAAATCTGACTTTTTAAAATAAGATATCTGCATAATGTTCTTGCATGCTAAAATTTAACTAATTCTCTGTTGATGGGCACTTTGGTCTTTGGTTGTTTTGAGCTTTTTGCTGTTAGAGTTGAACAGTATTCTTGTTAAGTTCTATATAGAAGAGTTTTTGTGAGTACACTTCTAGCAGTGGGATTGATGATGGTACATGGTATATGTATTTAAAAATTTTGTTAGATGTTGCTTCCTCTACCTACCCAAGATGCTGTTCAAGAGCCTGTTTCCTTACACTCTTACCCAAACTGGCAGGACTTCTTTGTCTCTTCCAGTCTTAAGAGGAAAATGGCATCTCCTAGTTTAATTTGCCGGTGACTCAGACAGTAAAGAATCCCCCTGCAATGTAGGAGACCTGAGTTCGATCCCTAGGTTGGGCAGATCCCCTGGAGAAGGGAATGGCATTCCCTGGAGAATTCTTGCCTTGAGAAGTTCCATGGACAGAGGAGCCTGGTGGGCTATAGTCTGTGGGATCACAAAGAGTCAGACACAACTGAGCGACTTTCACGGTTTAATTTGCATTTCTTTATTTAGGAATGAGTTAGAAAATCCTTTTTTAATTTTGCTGTTTATGCTTCTTTTTTAAGTAAACTGTTTATATCCTTTGCCTCTTTTTCAAATTTTTTTTCCTGTTGTATGAGCTCTAAGAGGGGGAAAATTAGCCCTTTATATGCCTTATGTGTTGCAGATATTTATCCAGTCTATTACTTTTTCTACTTTGTTTCTGAAACCTTATTTAATTTCAACTTTATGTAGTCAAGCTTATCCTTACTGGCGTTTGTAAATATTGACCTTGTCAGTGAGATTCTGTGTACTACAATAGAATTTTAGGCTAGACCTGTTTAGATTTACCTGAAACTTTTAATGAAAATTTACCATATAGTCTGTTACTTAGTCACTAAGTCATGTCTGACTTTCTGTGACCCCATGGACTATAGTGCACCAGGCTCCTCTGTGTACCACTATCTCCTGGAGTTGGCTCAAATTCATCTCGATCAGGTTCCAGCAGGTTTTTCTCATAGAAATGGAAAAACTGATGCTAAAATTAATGTGGAAATGTTAAAGATAAAAAATAGCCAGAATAATCTTGAAAGAGAACAAATTTGGAGAATTTATATTATGCTTGATTTTCAGATATACTAGAAAGCTAGAGTAATCAAGAAAGTGTTATATAGACTTAAGATCAACGGAACAGATTCAGTTCAATTACTCAGCTGTGTCTGACACTCTGCGACACCATGAACTGCAGCGTGCCAGGCTTCCCTGTCCTTCATTATCTCCCAGAGTTTGCTCAAACTCATGTCCATTGGGTCAGTGATGCCATCCAACCATCTCATCCTTTGTAGTCCCCTTCTTCTCTTGCCTTTAATCTTTCCCAGCATCAGGGTCTTTTCCAGTGAGTCAGCTCTTCGCATCAGGTGGCCAAAGTATTGGAGCCTCAGCTTCAGCAACAGTCCTTCCAGTTATTCAGAGTTAATTTCCTTTAGGATTGACTAGTTTGATCTCCTTACAGTCCAAAGGACTCTCAAGAGTCTTCTTCAGCACCACAATTCAAAAGCATCAGTTCTTTGGCTCTCAGCCTTCTTTGAGATAGTTCCTTACTAATATCAGAAAATATTGGTGTCATAAATGTAATATTATCATACTATATATGACAATATATTTTTTTTTATATACAGATCAGGCTTCTGAAATTCAGGTGACAATGATGCTCACCGAAAGTTGTAAGCTCCGAGGTCTTCATCACAGGTGAGAGGAGAAACCACTCAGCATTTAAGTGTTAAATACACTTAATATATGGTAACATAGTATGCTACGTTTTTTAAAATGTTGTAATATGTTCTTAATTGAAAGCCTTTTTGGAATAGCTTAACTTTTTTCCTGAATATAAAAATGAAATGCATGCTCATTGCACAAAATTTAAACACATAGTAAAATGTAAAGAAGAGTATATAAGCCCACATCTACATAGTCATAGCTGAGCTTTCAGGAAAGGGCTTATATTTATGTGCATATTTTCCTTTAAAAAGTAGGATAATGGTGTACGTATGCTAAAAAAATATTTGTTAGGAAATTTTGCGCATATAGAGCAGGGGTCCCCAGGCCTGTTAGGAACTGCGCTGCACAGCAGAAAGTGAATGGCGGGTGATCTAGCAAAGCTTCATCTCCTGCTCCCCATTACTCGCTTTACCACCTGAATCCCCCGGCCCCCGCCACGTCTGTGGATAAATTATCTTCCACAAATCCAGTCCCTGGTGCCAAACAGATTGGGGACTGCCAATGTACAGTACCAAAGAGCAGAATATAAACACCAATAAGCCCACAGCCTAAATTCATTGATAGTTTACATTTTGCCATTTGTGCTGTGCATGTGTATGTATCATTCATCTATTTAGATAGATATAGATAGATAGGTATTTGTGATTGTGGAAATATTTTAAACTAAATTGGATATCTCAGCACTTTCAATGCATTTCCAGCATGCATTTTTCCAAAATGTTGAGAATATTTTCCTACAAAATCACAATACTATTATCTTTAATAAGGTTAGCATCCTTCTTGATATAGCAAAACAGTGTATCTAACTTTTCATATAAGTAACTATAGATTCATATCCGTATTTAAAAAGACTACTTGTAGTTCATTAAATGGATGCATCTAATTTTATTTAACCAGTCTCTTATCATTAGTTTTCAGTACGATTTTTTTAAAGATACACATAGTTCTATTATATGAAGAAATTTTTTTAAAAGCTTGATAGCAGTCCTTTTCCAGAGCTATAACAAGATAATTCTAACTTCTGAGCCAAAAAGGGCATAATTATAGTATCACATTATATAGCGGTATCAGTGTTTGGGCAAGGTGTTTGTTGTTGTTTTAAAGCACTGTACAGACTCAGTTTAATTTGTGTGCCTACTGGAAATTTGGTCACATATGTTTGAAAAATGGGAGGGTGGCCATCCTTATTGGAAGATATTTATAGACTTCTAGGAAAAAAGAAAGTAATGTGTGCGAAAGGCATTATACATTGTAATTTCTGTGTACTTTGAGCAGTTACTTGAGTTCTGCCAAAAAATGACTATGCAGTTTTATTTTTGAATTTTATTTATACTTCAGTTCAATATTCAAAAGAATTTGAGGACCAAAAAAGGCAGCTATAGTAAGATCAAAAAAATGGTAATGAAAACAAAACTCAGTTTTTTGGCATTGTGATGCTGGAAAAGCCAACAATAAGGAAACAAAGCAACTCTTAGCTTCTGGGCAAGCAAGGCTGAAGGGAGTATTAAAATTTGTTAAATCTCAGTATTAGAAGAGAAGGAAATGTACATGTTTCCTGGTGGAGAAAAGATTTCCTGGCTTCATACTCTGAGACAGATGTCTCATTAGGTATATCATATATTTGGGACATTGATTAAGTTAATGAACAAATATACTTTTTAGTTTCATTGAAAATAAACCAGCCAGAGACTTTTGAAAAAAATTGACCTCACAGTAATGAGGGACTAAAAATGTCCTTTTGAAGGATTAAAGTCGTGTACTTTTAAGAATATTACCTTCCATTGGCCTGATTCGCTGATTTAGTCCAAGAATAGAACTCATTCCTCTTCAAGTAGATACCTCATTCCTTAGATTATATTTTCTGAAAAAAGCTACATTTTATTTCCTCTGAGTAACAAGATAAGAACTGGGTAATGATGAACTGGGAAATGTTCTTGTTGACAGTGTTGGGAGTACTTCATTTATCATGCTGACCCTCGGGGGAAGAACCAAAATGTTAAATACTAGTATATAATATTAACCTAATACTTAGGTGCTTAGCTAGTATTCCTACCCTGATGAAAGATCTGCACCACATCAGCACAAAAGTGGGTGTCAGGGATAAAAATAGACAAAGCCAGAATTTTCTCACGAAGCAGTTTTATACCATGGTAGCCCAAAGATGCTTTGGCTGAAAAATGTTCAGAGCAAGCATTTGTAGCATTTTCTCAGGCAGCTTTAAGCTACAGGATTTTCCAGCAACCAGCTAGGATGAATTAGTAGCCCCAAGATACCCTTAGATGGTGGAATGGGATGACTTACTGAATTAGGGTTATTTGTTACTGCATGTTCAGTGATTAGGGGAAGTCTTCTAAAGATAGGTTATGATTTTATCCTGATTAATTGTTCTTTCCAGTCATAAAGTAATACCAGGACTCCTAGGTTTTAAATTAGCAAAACACATTGTTAATATGTAGAACGTATATGGTTCTTTCTACTTATTGTAGGAATTTATTTCATTTATAAGGGGACTAGGGTCTACAATACATTTCTTTTTGACCCCTGATGTCTAGTCTGTAAGAAAATTAGAAATGCCAAGGGAACATTTCATGCAAAGATGGGCACAATAAAGGACAGAAATGTCATGGACCTAACAGAAGCAGAAAATATTAAGATGAGGTGGCAAGAATACACAGAAGAACTATACAAAAAAGATCTTCGTGACGTAGATAACCATGATGGTGTGATCACTCACCTAGAGCCAGACGTCTTGGAATGCGAAGTCAAATGGGCTTTAGGAAGCATCACTGCAAACAAAGCTAGTGGAGGTGATGGAATTTCAGTTGAGCCATTCCAAATCCTAAAAGATGATGTTGTGAAAGTGCTGCACTCAATATGCCAGCAAAACTGGAAAACTCAGCAGTGGCCACAGGACTGGAAATGGTCAGTTTTCATTCCAATCACAAAGAAGGGCAATGCCAAAGAATGTTCAAACTACTGCACGATTGCACTCATCTCACATGCTAGCAAAGTGATGCTCAAAATTCTCCAAGCCAGGCGTCAACAGTACATGAACCGTGAACTTCCAGATGTTCAGGCTGGGTTTAGAAAAGGCAGAGGAACCAGAGATCAAATTGCCAAGATCCACTGGATCATCAAAAAAGCAAGAGAGTCCCAGAAAAACATCTGCTTCTGCTTCATTGATTACACCAAAGCCTTTGACTATGTAGATCACAACAAACTTGGAAAAATTCTTCAAGAGATGGAAATACAAGACCACCTGACCTGCCTCCTGAGAAATCTGTGTACAGGTCAAGAAGCAACAGTTAGAAGTGGACATGGAACAACAGACTGGTTCCAAATTGGGAAAAGAGTACATCAGGGCTGTATATTGTCACCCTGCTTATTTAACTTATACACAGAGTACATCATGCGAAATACCGGGCTGGATGAAGCACAAGCTGGAATCAAGATTGCTGGGAGAAATATCAATAACCTCAGACATGCAGATGGCACCACCCTTATGGCAGAAAGTGAAGAAGAAATCAAGAGCCTCTTGATGAAAATGAAAGAGGAGAGTGAAAAAGCTGGCTTGAAACTCAACATTCAAAAAACTAAGATCATGGCATCTGGTCCCATCACTTCATGGCAAATAGATGGGGAAACAATGGAAACAGTGACAGGCTTTATTTTCTTGGGCTCCAAAACCACTGCAGATGGTGACTGCCGCCATGAAATTAAGACTTGCTCCTTGGGAGAAAAGCTATGACCAACCTAGACAGCATATTAAAAAGCAGAGACATTACCTTTCTGACAAAGGTCAGTCTAGCGAAGCTATGGGATTTCCAGCAGTCATGTATGGATGTGAGACTTGGACTATAAAGAAAGCCAAGCATCGAAGAATTGTTACTTTTGAACTATGGTGTTGTAGAAGACTCTTGAGAGTCCCTTGGACTGCAAGAAGATCAAACCAGTTGATCCTAAAGGAAATCAGTCCTGAATATTCATTGGAATTTTAAGCATTACTTTTTTAGCGTGTGAAATGAGTGCAGTTGTGCGGTAGTTTGAACATTCTTTGGCATTGCCTTTCTTTGGGATTGGAATGAAAACTGACCTTTTCCAGTCCTGTGGCCACTGCTGAGTTTTCCAAATTTGCTGGCATATTGAGTGCAGCACTTTCACAACATCATCTTTTAGGATTTGAAATAGCTCAACTGGAATTCCATCACCTCCACTAGCTTTGTTCATAGTGATGCTTCCTAAGGCCCATTTGAGTTCACATTCCAAGATGTCTGGCTCTAGGTGAGTGATCACACCATCTTGATTATCTGGGTCGTGAAGATCTTTTTTGTACAGTTCTTCTGTGTATTCTTGCCACTTCTTCTTAATATCTTTTGCTTCTGTTAGGTCCATGACATTTCTGTCCTTTATTGTGCCCATCTTTGCATGAAATGTTCCCTTGGTATCTCTAATTTTCTTGAAGAGATCTCTAGTCTTTCCCATTCTATTGTTTTCTTTTATTTCTTTGCATTGATTGCTAAGGAAGTCTTTCTTATCTCTCCTTGCTATTCTTTGGAACTCTGCATTCAAATGGACATACCTTCCCTTTTCTCCTTTGCTTTTTGCTTCCCTTCTTTTCACAGCTCTTTGTAAGGCCTCCTCAGACAGCCATTTTGCTTTTTTGCATTTCTTTTTCTTGGGGATGGTCTTGATTCCTGTCTCCTGTACAGTGTCACGAACCTCCATCCATAGTTCTTCACGCACTCTGTCAGATCTAGTCCCTTAAATCTATTTCTCACTTCCACTGTGTAGTCGTAAGGGATTTGATTTAGGTCATACCTGAATGGTATAGTGGTTTTCTCCACTTTCTTCAATTTCGGTCTGAATTTGGCAATAAGGAGTTCATGATCTGAGCCACAGTCCTCTCCCGGTCTTGGTTTTGCTGACTGTATAGAGCTTCTCCATCTTTGGCTACAAAGAATATAATCAATCTGATTTCGGTGTTGACCATCTGGTGATGTCCATGTGTAGAGTCTTCTCTTGTGTTGTTGGAAGAGGGTGTTTTCTATGACCAGTGTGTTCTCTTGGCAGAACTCTATTAGCTTTTGCCCTGCTTCATTCTGTGTTCCAAGGCCAAATTTGCCTGTTACTTTAGGTGTTTCTTGACTTCCTACTTTTGCATTCCAGTCCCTTATAATGAAAAGGGCATCTTTTTTGGGTGTTAGTTCTAGAAGGTCTTGTAGGTCTTCATAGAACCGTTCAACTTCAGCTTCTTCAGCATTACTGTTTGGAGCATAGTCTTGGATTACCATGATATTGAATGGTTTCCCTTGGAAATGAACAGAGATCATTCTGTCGTTTTTGAGATTGCATCCAAGTACTGCATTTCGGACTCGTGTTGACCATGATGGCTACTCCATTTCTTCTAAGGGATTCCTGCCCACAGTAGTAGGTATAATGGTCATCTGAGTTAAATTCACCCATTCCAGTCCATCTTAGTTCACTGATTCCTCAATGTCGATGTTCACTCTTGTCATCCCCTGTTTGACCACTTCCAATTTGCCTTAATTCATGGACCTAACATTCCAGGTTCCTATGCAGTATTGCTCTTTACAGCATCGAACCTTGCTTCTATCACCAGTCCCATCCACAACTGGGTGTTGTTTTTGCTTTGGCTCCATCCCTTCATTCTTTCTGGAGTTATTTCTCCACTGATCTCCAGTAGCATATTGAGCACCTACCGACCTGGGGAGTTCATCTTTCAGTGTCCTATCTTTTTGCCTTTCATACTGTTTATGGGGTTCTCAAGGCAAGAATGCTGAAGTGGTTTGCCATTCCCTTCTCATGGACCACATTCTGTCAGACTTCTCCACTATGACCCGTCCGTCTTGGGTGGCCCCACACGGCATGGCTTAGTTTCATTGAGTTGGCTGTTGTCCGTGTGATCAGATTGGCTTCTTGTCTGTGACTGTGGTTTCAGTCTGTCTGCCCTCTGATGGCCTCTCTCAGTGCCTCCCGTCTTACTTGGGTTTCTCTTACCTTGGACATGGGCTATTCTGAAAGAGATGGAAATACCAGACCACCTGACCTGCCCCTTGAGAAACCTGTATGCAGGTCAGGAAGCAACAGTTAGAACTAGACATGGAACAACAGACTGGTCCCACATAGGAAAAGGAGTACGTCAAGGCTGTATTTTGTCACCCTGCTTATTTAACTTATATGCAGAGTACATCATGAGAAACGCTGGGCTGGAGGAAGCACAAGCTGGAATCAAGATTGCCGGGAGAAATACCAATAACCTCAGATATGCAGATGACACCACCCTTATGGCAAGTGAAGAAGAACTAAAGAGCTTCTTGATGAAAGTGAAAGAGTAGAGTGAAAAAGTTGGCTTAAAGTTCAGCATTCAGAAAACTAAGATCATGGCATCCGGTCCCATCACTTCAAGGCAAATATATGGGGACACAGTGGAAACAGTGTCAGACTTTATTTTTCTGGGCTCCAAAATTGCTGCAAATTGGTGATTGCAGCCATGGAATTAAAAGACACTTACTCCTTGGAAGGAAAGTTATGACCAACCTAGACAGCATATTGAAAAGCAGAGACATTACTTTGTCAACAAAGGTCTGTCTAGTCAAGGCTATGGTTTTTCCAGTGCTCATGTATGGATGTGAGAGTTGGACTATAAAGAAAGCTGAGCGCTGAAGAATTGATGCTTTTGAACTGTCGTGTTGGAGAAGACTCTTGAGAGTCCCTTGGACTGCAAGGAGATGCAACCAATCCATCCTAAAGGAAATCAGTCCTGAATATTTATCGGAAGGACTGATGGTGAAGCTGAAACTCCAGTACTTTGGCCACCTGATGCGAACAGCTGACTCATTTTAAAAGACCCTTACGTTAGGAAAGATTGAAGGCAGGAGGAGAAGGGGACGACAGAGGATGCGATGGTTGGATGGCATCACCGACTCGATGGACATGGGTTTGGGTGGACTCCAGGAATTGGTGATGGACAGGGAGGCCTGGCGTGCTGCAGTTCATGGGGTCGCAAAGAGTCGGACACAACTGAGCATCTGAACTGAACTGAATTTATTGGAAGGACTGATGCTGAGGCTGAAGCTCCAAAACTTTGGCCAACCAACATGAAGAACTGACTCATTGGAAAAGACCCTAATGCTGGGAAAGATTGAAGGCAGGAGGAAAAGAGGACAGCAGAGGGTGAGATGGTTGGATGGCATCACCAACTTGATGGACGTGAGTTTGAGCACTCCAGGAGTTGGTGATGACAGGGACTCTGGGTGTGCTGCAGTCCATAGGGTCGCAAAGGGTCAGACACAACTGAGCGACTGGACTGAACTGTCTAGACTGCTCATGGCTATGTGTATGCATTTGTTTATTCATTGTTTTGATCTCCTTTATTAAGTGCCCATTTTGTACTTGGAACACTCCCAGGCATGAGGGTTAAAAATGAGATAATGATCTTCAGTAATCAGATTATAGAATTTATCAAGCAAACTCAGTATACTCGCAACAAATGACGCCTGGTTTCTGATTTTCCCTTTTTTAACAAACTAGGTTTGGTATGTAATTCATCATGTTTACTTCATTTTTTACCTTCTATGATTAAGAGTTGTACTGAAATATTTTAAAGCATTTTGAAATTCTTTTCACTCCTTTTTCCAGTGGAATTTTTGAGAATAATTTTTATTATAAGTCAAAATAGCTATATAAATAAAAGATAGCTATCAGTTTACTTAAATTCCATTAGGACTGCTTCATAAATAGCACTTAAGCTATTTTTCTTGTGGTTTGACTCTCCATTGACCCAAGAGTGCCTGATGGTAGGCACTTGGCTGGATGCCTCACGGCTCTCACTCTGCAGGCCCACTCGGCAAGACGGAGAATTGTACTAGTTCTTGTCTCAACTGCCCCCGGAACCTACCTTTCCTTTATACACCTGCTTCTGCTCCCATCCACTCTTTTTATAGATCCCAGACCTTCCTCTTTATCATCCTTCCCTTTATAAACTGGATAAAATGAAGAGCAGCCATCTGTTCTTTGAAACGTTTTTGTGCAGCTTGTTATTTCTCCTGGAGGGCTTTAAAATAAAGAATAAATGCTTTGATCTCATCCAGCAAACTTACTGTGCTTGAATCAGATTCCTTTATCTATGCTCAGTGAATTTCAGTCATGAGGAAATGAACAGAAAAATAATTTTGAAAGTTAAAGAGATTGGGCAGCTCTTCACATACCTCTGAAATCATAGTAGGTTCACTTAAACCTGAGTGCACACCTGTTCATCATTTTTTCCACTTTTATTGAGAAATAATTGACATCTCACTGTGTAAGTTTAAAACATACAGCATGAAGGTTTGATTTATATGTGTTGCAAAATAATTACTGCAGTAGGTTCAGCTAACATTATCTTCTTATATAGATATAATAAAAGGGAAAGAAAGACTAAAGAAAAAAAGTTTCCTCCTTGTGATAAGAGCTCTTAGGATTGACTCTGTTAACCACTTTCCTGAACATTCTACAGCAGTGTGAGCTGTAGTCATCAGGTTGTATATTACCTCCCTAGTACTTACAATGAGAAGTCTGTACCTTTTGACCACCTCCCTCCAAACCTCCTGCTGCAGTCATTTTAGGATGTGTGGGACTTGGTGTGAAAAGAAGGTGTCTTGCTCCCCTGGTAGGGAATATCCAGTGATACAGGGGAAAACAGGGTTTTAGAATCAGATGAAGGCTTGATTTTTTCCTCCATGTGCTTGCTGTTGTTCTTGGCAGATAACCTTATCACTTACCCCTGCATGGATTACCTCCCCTGTGAAGTGGAGCTAATCATCACTACCACTCCTAGGCTGTAATACAAGCAGAAGCCTTACAGAGAGGTTACCACATACAAGTTTACTGATCTAGTCTTCGTTTTCCCGGCTCCTCAGGATCAGTGCTTTCCCGCTTAGTAACTCCTGTACAGCAGAAGCGGGGCCCATAGCTTTCACTTGTGCACTGTTAGGCCAAAATTGTGTGGCTGTGGTTTTAATATATATATACTCAATTGAAACAACTTAGGAAATACAGAAAAGCAAGGTAGGAATGATCTAAAGTCTCATAACTCGGACAATAACTCTTGGCACATTTCTGTGCAGAGTTGTATTATTTTTCTACTATATTTGTAAGTATCCTGCAAACGTGTGAATTTTGTATCTTGCTTTCCTATAATGTAAGCTTTTACTCATATTCTCATAGCATCTCTTTGTGACTATTTGTTTTGTGTACTAGCTTATTATTTGGCTGTACTTCCTTACTTTTGGACAGTCATGTTGTTTGCAACTTTTTACTAATAATACTGTGTTAACTATCCTTGTTCATATAGCTTTATGTTAAATAATGTTTGCTTATTAATGTGCTTAGAGACAATTTTCTAAGTTAAGGGGGAGATGTGTTTCTAAGGTTGTCATTTGGTGTTATTTTTCAGATATTTATTAAGTGCTTATTTCTGTGGCACAGAATACAAAGCATTGGGTATTAAAAAAAGTTCACTTTAGTTTTTGCCATCTAGGAATTTTCAGCTTATTGGGGGAAATGAGATATTAATAATTATGTAAAAAGTTATATAACTTTGGGAAAAATTATTTCCAGGTACCAGTGGAAGAGATGTCGCTAGGCATGGGATGTATGTATTTATGTCTGCCCTGGAGATTTTAAAAGGAACAGGATTTTTTTTTTTAATTACATGCTTGGCTTTTTGCATATCACAGCAACATTGTATGGTTGGGGGTGTCCCTATGTTAGAGGTGTGGAAACTAAGGCCAAGAAAGATGGTCACACAGACAGTAAATGGTAAATTTAGGATTTAGAAATCTCATATGAACTGCTAAGAACTCCTTGGCCTTGTGAGATAGTTTCAGGCTCTTGATTATCATATTCTTTTCTGTAGACTGCATTGGGGCCCTTTTTTTTTTTAAGTGTTGATAATGAACCAAATAAGCTATTATCATATGCTCATGATCAAGTCATTTTTTTAGGTCTCTCTGATTACCCTTTAGAGTAATGATTTAGTGTGGCTAGAGTAGTATCTTTTAGAAGAATCTAGTCCACAGGAAACAGCTTTTGAGATTTTTCCCTATCAAGACAGTGGATACATGGGAACCATTAAAGTCTATTCTAAAAGAGCTTTATAATTTTACATTTTAAATGGTTATATGTATTTAAATAAGTTTGAGATTTTCTTGTTTTCTTCTAGGTTATCTTTATTTTACTACTTTTAATTAAAAAATAGCCCCCTGAAGTTTCAGATTTCACTTGTGTTCTCCTGATTTCTTATTATTTTATAGAAATCTTCTTCCTATTACCAATGTGTGTATAGAAGAAGGAGAAAAGCCCATGGTGATATTGCCTTACATGAATTGGGGGAATCTTAAATTGTTTTTACGGCAGTGCAAATTAGTAGAGGCCAATAATCCGCAGGTGAGAAAAATTTGCCCAAATACCAATTATTTGCCAGTAGCTTCTAAATATCTTTGAAAGTGGATGTTAACATTCTTGAATACAAATTGTTTAGAGGTCTGCAAAAAGAAATTCATACTGAACCAGAAGGTGTTGCTAAACTGTTGATGTAGAGGAAGATGGTTTGTGATTCCTGTCTTGAGGCTGGTGCTGAAGGTTTTCCCTGTGTAACCGTTGTGTGTTATTCATAATCACCTCAGACCCTCTGTAACACCATCTCAGTCATTTTCCTGATAATTCTTTGAAGGCACTTGTACTAGATCTTCCTTCTAGAAATGAAAAGTGACCTTACAGAGGTTGTACTCCCCCCCAAAACTGGTGATAGCCGGAGGTATACATTGTGGGGAATAATTTGATAACCAGGATTTCCAACAAGTTGTTGGAGGCTATGTCCATCAGCATCGTCTGGGGAAGAATTTCATTCCTAACCCACAATACAGGCACACTGGCTTTAAAGAGCACATCAGAGTTAGCTGTAAACTTGCATTAGTTTGAAAATGGTCCCTGGAGGATAACCTCCTATAAAATAACAAGTGATTGAATTATAAACATTAGAAATATTACCGTGAGAACTCAGCGTTCATTGATCAGATGTTTATTGAGTCACTGTTGTATTTTCTGGAAGTTGGGGTGATATGCCTAACAGATGAGAGGTAGTAAACTAAATGGTCAATTACAGTACAGAATGATATAGTGTATATAGTCCTATAGTAGATATAAGTATAAGAAGCTATGGGAACATATTCTTAGTCAGGAAGTAGCTTTTTAAAACTCAGCGTGCAGGTATAAAGAAAGTATTTGGGGATGGAGTAAGATGTGGGATAAAATAAACAACTACCATCAGTGTTTTTGTGCTAACCACAGCATTATCATTTTCTGTTACCTCAGGCGATTTCTCAACAAGACCTGGTCCACATGGCCATTCAGATTGCCTGTGGAATGAGCTATCTGGCCAGAAGGGAAGTCATCCACAAAGACCTGGCTGCTAGGAACTGCGTGTAGGTGCCATGACTTGTCACTGTGGTTTGATGTTTAGTGCTGCCTGTATTTGGGGTTCTCCCGAGGAGTCACAGTGGGAATTGTGTTGTATTTAAGAGTGACTGTGCTCCTTATTTTTTCAATATTCTGATTGTATTTGATGTTCATGTCTTTACTTTTCAGCATTGATGACACACTTCAAGTTAAGATCACAGACAATGCCCTCTCTAGAGACTTGTTCCCCATGGACTATCATTGTTTGGGAGATAATGAAAACAGGCCGGTTCGGTGGATGGCTCTTGAAAGTCTGGTTAATAATGAGTTCTCCAGCGCTAGTGACGTGGTAAGTGCTGAGACGCCCACATAGCAACGAAATGTAGAAGAGGCTCCAAATGCTTTTAGAGTGTTTTCCAATTTTTTTAATCTACTATCTGTTCCCCTAAATTTTTTATTCAGAAAGCAAGTGTAGGTAGCTCCCTGTCAGCTGATTTGTGGAGACGAGCTCCGACCCAAACCATGGACCATCACTGTGTGTAATCTCATTCCATCCTCACAATAACCTGTGAGAGAAAGGTAGACAGCATCCCAGTTTTAAAGGTAATGATATTGAAGATAGGCTATTTAAGTCTCAGAGTGACCAAGTGGCTGTCACATAGTAAAGATTTATTGTTTTCTTTTTTTTCAAATGACCTCTTCCAAGTTTTATGGCCTGTATAATTTATAGTTCCCCAGATGTCACTCTCTTCCCTTTTGTTAGTGTCTAGGTGGTTCTGCTCTTTCAAGGAGATCATATAGTGGGATCCTTTAAACTTAGCGATGTATAGTTTCAGGAGCCACATTTATTGGTGTGTATTTTGCAGATATTTTAATTATTTTTAATTTATGTCACTTTTTAGTTTGATTTGGAAAATTATTTTTCTGTCTCTTGCTTACTGCATTTTATTATTATAGCTGAATATTTAGAGATTAGGTAAAACTTCTGCTTACAAGTCCCCTGTATCAACTGGGATCTGTTAGTGTTGCATGTAAAATTTTGAAGGGTAATTTGCTTCAAAGTTTCAGCTGTAAAAATCAGACTTACCATATCATTGTATCCTGGGTCTCAGCAATTTATTTTATTTATAACATAGGGTTACCCTTTTACTAAGTTCGTGTCGTTTAAGGACTTCTCATTTAATACACACTTTTTTTCAGTGTATTAGTGTCCTGTGACTGCTGTTGTTACACCCTTGGTGGTAAAACAGCGGAGATTTATTCTCTCACAACTGAATTCTGGAAGTCACATGTTTGAAATCAGGATGTAGGCAGGACCATGCTCCCTCCAGAGCCCCTAAGGGAGAAACTTTCCTTGCCTCTTCCAGCTTCTGGTGGCTGTTGGCATTCCTTGGCTTGTGATTGCATCTCTCTGCTCCATGTTCATATCATCTTATCTGTCTCTCAAAACTCCCGGTACCTCTCTCACAGTGATATGTATGATTGGATTTAGGACTCACCTCAAAATCCAGAAGTTACTACTCTCAAGGTCCTTAATTTAATCACATCTTTTGTCATATAAGGTGATATTTACAGGTTTCAGGGATTAGAATGTGGACATATCTTTGCTGCCACCATTCAATCCACCCCTCAGTAATTGAAGTTATTTAATATTTCCTTGTTGAAAACCAGGTATTCCAGTTTAAAACCTTTGAAATGAGAATAATTTATTTTGGGAGAAACCCTCTCTTGTTATTATAATCTTTTACTTAAAATTTGTTTTTTCTTTTTCAGAAGTTAGGTTGGCTATTTGATATATTGTGCTTTTCTGCAAACCAAGTATCTTGATAAAATGTGCTCACTTGATGTTAATGAACAATTTACATAAGTGGTTTTTAAAGGTTTTTTTTTTCCTGTAAACAAAGGTCTTTCATTATGCATATCTACAAAATGCTTTTTTAACTTAAAGTCAGCTACTCTCTGGAAAAAAAAAGCAAAACAACTTATCTGACACTTGTCAGATGGGCAGAGTAAATGTGGATGATGGGGACTTCCCTGATTGTCCAGTGGCTAAGACTCTGTGCTCCCAGTGCAGGGGCCCAGGTTCGATCCCTGGTCAGGAAACTGATCCCACATGGCGAAACTAACAGTTCGCAGGCTACAACTCAAGATCCTGCATGATGCAACTAAGACCCAGTGCAGCCAAATAAAATAAATATTAAAAAAAATATGGATGATGATAAGAAGGATGTTTTCTGCTTCATGGAGCAGCTGCAGAGGTTAATAGTGGATAGAAACTAACTTCATGTTGCCAGTCTTTCCCAGCCAGAGGCATGGGTTCTGCTGGAGAATGGGTGGAAGTGGGAGAAATAAATGCTGATTCTTAGATACGGAGCCCTGAGGGTTCAGCTTGTATGCAGTGGGGAACTAGGTCTAGTCTGTTCTTCCAGAGCTATGATAATAAAACTTCTCTAACATTAATGTCACAAAGTTAAAATTCCAAGTAAAGCAGTACAGATACACAAAGCAGCTTACATAATTCCATAGTTATGTAAAGAGAACCTGGACTTCTTTGCAGGGAAGGAGGGGTCGCTTTTTTGTTTTTTATGTTTATGTTTCTCAAACGATATTTTAAAAAAGGAAGGCAGAAGTTAGGCCAGCACACAGCTGCTGTATTGAATGACAGTAAGGACCAGTTATATTCAAGTGCTTGTTTTTCAGGTTGCCAAACCTATGTTCAGAAGTTCTGAATAGCAGATGAAATACCAGTTTCCACACTAAGCAAAGCTGTTTTCATGGGGAGAAAATTGAGTTTAACTTTGGTATTAGAACATAACTCTAAAACACAGTATCAGTTAAATTAGAGCTGTATGGTTTTCAGATTCACCCCTGTAGTAGAAAAGCCTATATGTGAACACTTCTGAATGCAGAAAAGTGAAAGAAACTTTCCTCACATTTTCTTTGAAAATATCATTCCATAGTTGATTTAAAAGATTAATTCATTCATCTCTTTTGGATGTTAATATTCTTTTCAATGATCGATTTTAAAATTTTATGATTTTATTGCTCATTGAAATATAGCACAGTTGCCTTAGCAGAAATGAGGTGGTAGTCATGGTGAACTCAAAACTAGTCTAACAGGCAGGAAAACCGAAGATATTTCTGAGATTACAGTCTTCAGGAATACCATGTAACTTCAAGAGATTGGGATTGTTTCATTATTCTCTTAGAAAAATTTCCAGGGGGGTATGCACGATGGTACTGTTTGCTTGCACAGTGGAAACCCCCAAATATGCATGCTTAACTTAATGTATATGCTTATTTATGTGTAAGTATTCCATTGTATATTTAAGCCATAATAGGAAATTTTTTAAGGAGATATTTTTAGTAACACTTATCGCATATTTCACAGGAACTCCAGAGTAAAAATTAGATGATACACTTCAACTAATGAGGTTTCAGTTAGTAATACATTTCTAAGCAATGTGATCTGCATCTCTTCAGCTCGGTACACTGTGCTGTATTAGCTGGTAAAGTCCATGTAGAGCATACATCACTTAGTTAAGCAAATATTTCAAAATCATGTTGGAGAAGACTCTCGAGAGTCCCTTGGACTGAAAGGAGATCCAACCAGTCCATCCTAAAGGAGATCAGTCCTGGGTGTTCATTGGAAGGACTGATGTTGAAGCCGAAACTCCAGTACTTTGGCCACCTGATGCAAAGAGCTGACTCATTGGAAAAGACCCTGATGCTGGGAAAGATTGAGGGCAGGAGGAGAAGGGGACGACAGAGGATGAGATGGTTGGATGGCATCACTGACTCAATCAATGGACATGGGTTTGGGTGGACTCTGGGAGTTGGTGATGGACAGGGAGGCCTGGTGTGCTGAGGTTCATGGGGTCGCAAAGAGTCAGACACGACTGAGTGACTGAACTGAACTGAACTTAGGATCAGTTATTCTTACTGTTATGATATTCTACAAATTTTACAAGAGTTCTTATATAAGAACTTGCCTTCCATCAAGATACAGTCATACCAAATACCCTGTTACTTGATCACTTGATGGCTTTATTTTTAAAAATCACCACAGTCTTACTGGTAAGAAGCTTAACAGGAAAATTACTTTAAAATCGTCTCTACTTTTAGCGTGTCTTAGTATAAACTTGAAATGTCTATGTGACCCAAGTTCTTCGGAGCAGTATTTAGAATATGATAGTGAGCTTACCCGTCAATTTACATTTAATATGGTCAGATCCTAAAAGTTTCAGATTTTTCTTCTCTAGATTCTTATCATGTCATTTCTTTTAAGATAGATATATTTTTCCCTTAAATATCTTTTGTCTTGGATAATTGAGATTGAAAGGAATGGGAATAACTTTCTGTTTCCTATGACTCTGATGGGACTATTTAGTGTAAAAATCCAGCCTTTCAGTTTTGTGAGATTGAATATTTTTTGAATTCTTACGTTAAAGCACACATGTTAAATTGCCTTTTAACTTGGTATTGAAAATGTATAATCATGTATTCTGATCCCACTTTTCCTTTATGGATGGAGTTGGTTTTTTTTTTTTAATTTTGAAATTTTTTATTTTGTATTGGCATATAGCCGTTTAATAATGTTGTGATAGTTTCAGGTGGACAGCAAAAGGACTCAGCCATACATATACATGTGTCCATTCTCCTGGAGTTGGGATTTTAAAAAACTACATTTAACAGTCTACTTTTGGGCTGTAAAACTTCATTCAGAGTCAAATTCAAAATGAGTAATGTAACCCCATTCCCACCAGAATATCTATGCTTGTGAAATACCTATTTTAGCTATTAATGTAACATCTAACAAATGATATTACTGCCTTGGAAGTGACATTTGCTCTGCCCTTTAAAAGACCCTTAATATTTTTGCATTCCTTTATATTTAAAAGTTCTCCTTGGAAATGCATTAATGTTTTCCATCTTAAAAATAATACATTGCATTTCTGGCTTGTGTTTTAACAGTTTTTACTGGAAGGATTCAATATTTCACTATGTTGAGATTCTTATAATGTTAATATAAGCTTTTAACTGTTGAACGTAGGAAATATGCACAATTAGATTTGACTAGTTATAAATCTCTAATATTATTCTAAGATATGATGTCATCCTAACCATTCTTAAGAATTTCTGGATATTGTTTTTATTCTGTTTTCATCAGATGTGGTACTGCCATAGATTTTTTTTTTTTTTGGGTGACTTTCTTTTCCTTTATTTGAAAACAGATCTCTTGATTTATATCTTCTTTGAATTATTTAGGTAATTATAGTAGCTAACATAATTCTGTGAAGAGGCTACCTTCTATTAAGAGACAAATGCAATCCAGAATGCACAATTAAGAGTTTTTCATGGTGGTTTTCTTGTCTTTGTGGTATTACATAGTGTTTAAAAACCATTTTCTTGGGAAAAACAAATCAAGGAAGTGATTTTCATGCTAGTCTTATCATTGTGGTTTGTGGCAATGATGAGATCCTTTAAGGTATTTGATCAGTTTTTAGGGTGCAGGGCATATGAAAAGTGGGCTTCCCTGGTGGCTCAGATGGTAAAGAATCTGCCTGCAATATGAGAGACCCGACCTTGATCCCTGGGTTGGGAAGATCCCCTGGAGAAGGGAATGGCAACCCCCTACTGTATTCTTGCCAGGAAAATCCCATGACCAGAGGAGCCTGGCAGACTACAGCCCATGGGGTCGCAAAGAGTCGGACACGACTGAGTGACTAACACTTTCACTTTTTACACATGAAAATGTATTCCTTGACAGTTTTTTTGGTGAACATTAGAGATTATTTCTAGAAGAAGGAGAGAAATCTGTAAGTTTTCCAGATATTCTGTCTGGTGCAGAGTGCTTCTTACTCCTATTTGCCCAGTGCCATTGAAAGTCACTGCCACGATCCTGAACAGACTCAAGCAAGAGAAACTCATGTTCATAATATGCCCAGGAAGAGTGGTCTTCTGAACTGCTGTGATACTGTTGTATCAGAGGGAGAGCTATGCTTTTCAGAGAAGGCTTATTATTTTTAAAAGAACAGAAAATGTTCCATTTTATGCTATTCCTTCATTATTAATTTTCAAATAATACTGAAGAGTCCCATTACTTATTTTGCTTCCATTATGGTTGACACTTTATACATCACCAATCTTAAAGACTTATTTTTTATTTATTTTGGTTGCCCCGGGTCTTCGTTGCTTTGCACAGGTTTTCTTTAGTTGCAGTGCGCGGGGGCTATTCTCTAGTCACAGTGTGCAAGCTTCTCATTGAGGTGGCTTTTCTTGTTGCAGAGCACAGGTTCTAGGATGCTTGGTCTTTAGCAGTTACAGCACACGGGCTCAGTAGTTGTGGCGCATGAGCTTAGTTGCTCTGTGGTATGTGAAATCATTCCAGACCAGGGATGGAACCTGTGTCCTCTGAATTGGCAGGTGGATTCTTAACCACTGTACCACCAGGGAAATCCTGGACTTATTATTTAAATATTAAATTTATATTAAGATGAATTGGTTAAAAGATGTTAGGAAAAAGCTGGAGAAATGAAAAGATCATTGAGACATTAGGAAATAAAGATTTAAAGTTTAATATTAACATTAAGAAAATATTGTTTAGTTTTATGAAATAGTCCTAATATTTCCTAAGAATGAGGAATAAGTGGACTTACTTTGGGAAGAGTTAATGTATTTTCAGAGTCTTGTGATCAAGTAGTTGCCCTTGATACATTTTTTATATTTGGCTCTCCTTAAGAATAGATATTTTCCTTAAGAGATCTTGTGAACGTCTCTTTCCTTTTCTTTCCTGCCTTATCCTTATCATTCTATTTAATATTCCCTTCAAATGGCCCCATTGTTCTGATGGTGCAATGTCTAAGCATCTGATACCATGGAGAAAAATACCGTATATAGCAGATATGTGTGATGGCTTGGTAGGCATCCAAAATTAGATCTGACGACAGATTTATGGTAGAACTGATCTCTTTTCAGGCAAGTGTGACACTCTGCCCAAAGATTGCTGATTTTTGAAGTTGAGTTAACAACATGTACTAAATTTGATACCTGTTGCAGTCAGTGCATATTTTTTGTCAGTGCATTTTATATACAGTCTTTGTACACTTGGGGACATTTTTTTTAACTGTAGTAGAATAATATTGCCACAATATAAAATATTGTGGCATAAATATATAGATTAAGATTTTTTAGGTGATAGTTTACACTGAAGAGTTATTAAAAAGACCCCTTTAAAGCTCACTTGTATAAATTTATTAATCAGATCCCTGCCTTTGTCCTTTGCTTCTCTCTGTTCAACATGCCACCACTGTGCATCCAGTAAAGCTTTTTTTTTATTTTTTGTTTTGTTTTAACAATGATGGATGTGATTTACTGATAAACTGATTACTAATAAAAGTAAGTTTTGCACTAACTTCCTTACAATTCAGGTAGGTCACAGAATGAAGAAAACAAAGCAAAGCAAATCCCAAGTCCTTAACCCCTAAATGATACATTTCCTTCCAGCTTACCTGAAAGTACAAATATATGAATGACTGTATATGGAGCTATACCTTTAAATTTACTTGAGTGGTGTTAGTTGTTTTCTTACTTAAATGTTTACTTATTTAATTAGAAAAAATTAAAGAACCATCAGTTTGAAATTAGAGCAGTTAACACAAAGGGGCAACAAACTATAAAAAAAAATCAAATGGCTAAAAATAACTCAGTTATAAAAGTACAATCACTTATCTCAGTAAAAGAAACAAAACCACTAAATGTCTTTCCTTCTAGATAAGACTGTTTTCTCTGCAGAAAGGAGAAAAAGCAACTAATGATTTGCAATTATAATCAAATATAACTATTATTTACCCCAGCAGCATCTAAAATACATGAACCACACAGCACAAAAATCTCCCTTTAGAAAATTATTGTATTAGTTAAGCTGTTTATTCTTGCTGTGAAGTTAGTTTCATTTGTATAGGCCACAGAAGTTTAATTGGCACATTTTACTTAAGAATAAGGCAAAGTAAGTCATTCTTCTTTTTAAAAATTATGGGATCATCCATTTACAAAGAACAATCCCAGATACTTTGTTCATTAAATCAGTGTTCTACCATAAGCAGTTAAGCTTTTTAAGTGATCACTAAGTATTCACCTGAAGTTTATCAATGCGGTATATAAACTGTTAACTTCTTTTAAAGATTTGTGTGCATTTTATAATATGATACAGTTTTGTACTGAAGAATTTTTTTAAAAAGATAACCTACAGTACATATAGTTAATTTGCCTCACAGAACTTAGAGATACAGTATAAACATTTAAGAGCCACAACAGAGTCCACTGTGGTTCAAACTTGAATGGAGATTTTCTTGAACCTAGTACAGAGATTACTGGCTCAAGACCATATTCCAAAGTGACATCAGCACAAGATTCTGTTGTTAAGACTCTACTTCTTTAAAAACGAGCACACTTGGTTATACTGTTGTTATTTAGTTGCTAAGTCATGTCCAGCTCTTCTGTGACCCTTTGGACTGTTGCCCACCAGGCTCCTCTGTCCATGGGATTTCCCAGGTAAGAACACTGGAGTGGGTTATCATTTCCTTCTCCAAGAGATCTGCTCAACCTAGGAACTGAGGTGGATTCCTTACCACTGAGCCACCAAGGAAGCCCTACACTTGGTTATGCATGGCTTTTAGCCTTGAGCTACAGTTATGCTACAAATCCTTCCCATCCTCCCAGTCGAAGTTAGTCATGAAGAGATGTGTACATTCTCTGAGCACTGTTCAGACAGTTCTTGGTTTTCTAGCTCTGATGGAGATCTCAAAGGTGCTCAGAAAGTCTGTGTGCTTACATTCAGGCCAGGATGAACTTTATGAATGCCACTTTCCTCCATTAGTGACAGGCCACAGATTCCAAAGTGTACACACAAAGCATCTAAATGACTGTTTGACCACTTGACATATCCCCCTATGAGTCAATCTTGAGTTGATGAGATGTAATTTTTGTTCACCTCAAAGTTAGTATATTGGAAATTTAGAGTTGCTCCCACCCCAAAAAAAAATAATAGGTATCTTTTGGCTTATTAGGTCTTTCATGATAACCATTTTGTTGTCTCATTATACACCACCTCTTCATCCTGTTCAGTGCTATTTCTGGGAAAGCTTCTTCTAGTTTACCCATCAGGCATAGTGATGCAATGCCACGAAAAGTTGACCCTCCATGAGATTTAAGTCCAGCTCCCTGTGCGAACTCATTGCATAGGACATACTTCCAGTATAGTTGATGGCTTTTTTCATATCCGTGCCAGACCAGTTGTTGAGTATATGGCAAATACAAGAAGCACAGTTAAGTTCAGTCACTCAGTTGTGTCCGACACTTTGTGACCCCATGGACTACAGCACACCAGGCCTCCCTGTCCATCACCATCTCCTGGAGTTTGCTCAAACTCAACGTCCATCGAGTCAGTGATTCCATCCATCTCATGCTCTGTTGTCCCCTTCTTTTCCTGCCTTCAATCTTTCCCAGCATCAGAGTCTTTTCCAGTGAGTCAGTTCTTTGTATCAGGTGGCCAAAGTAATGGAGCTTCAGCTTCAGCATCAGTTCTTCCAATGAATATTAAGGTTTGATTTCTTTTAGGATTGACTCCTTTGATCTCCTTGCAGTCCAAGAGACTTGCAAGAGCCTTCTCCAACATCACAGTCCAAAAGCATCAATGCTTCGGTACTCAGCTTTCTTTATAGTCCAGCTCTCACATCTGTACATAACTACTGGAAAAACCATACCTTTGACTATACAGACCTTTGTCAGCAAAGAAATCTATCTGCTTTTCAATATACTGTCTAGGTTTTTCATACCTTTTCTTCCAAGGAACAAGTGTCTTTTAATTTCATGGCTGCAGGCATCATCTGCAGTGATTTTGGAGCCCAAGAAAATAAAGTCTGTCACTGCATTGTTTCCCCATCTGTTTGCCATGAAGTGATGGGACCAGAAACCATGATTTTAGTTTTTTGAACGTTGAGTTCTAAGCCAGCTTTTTCACACTCCTTTTTCACTTTCGTCAAGAGGCTTTTTAGTTCCTCTTCACTTTATGCCATTAGTGTGGCGTCATCTGCATATCTGAGGTTATTGATATTTCTTCCGCCAATCTTGATTCCAGCTTCTGCTTCATCAAGCCTGGCATTTTGCATGGTGTATTCTGCATATAAGTTAAGTAAACAGGATGACAATATTCAGCCTTGATGTACTCCTTTCACAATTTTGAACTAGTCCATTGTTCCCTGTCTGGTTCTAACTGTTGCTTGACCTGCATACAGATTTCTCAGGAGGCGGGTAAGGTGGTCTGGTATTCCCTTCTCTTTAATAATTTTCCACAGTTCGTGGTGATCCACACAGTCAGAGGCTTTGGTGTAGTCAATGAAGCAGATGTAGATGTTTTTCTGGAACTGTCTTGCTTTTTCTGTGATCCAACAGATGTTGGCAATTTGATCTCTGGTTCCTCTGCCTTTTCTAAATCTGGCTTGAACACTTAGAAGTTCTCGGTTCACGTATTGTTGAAGCCTGGGTATACAAATTACATGTCATTTTTACTGCCTTCAAGTATGCACAAAAACTTTCATCTTCTAGCTGAAGGGTTCTCTAACCTGCTAAGCAAGCGTCTTTATTGGCTTAAGTCAATCTCCAAGAATAACTAGAAATAAAAGGCTAATGTAGGTCATTGCTGTGTGGCCACTATCATAAGGGTGAACTGTTCAAGAATTCTTTGATGGATTGAATGAATACCCAGGTATGAAGAGCCTCAGAAACCGCAGTGATTTAGATTTGATCTGTCTTCTGTGGGAAAGACCTTCAGGGAGTAAATCCAGTCAATTATATCATCTCTGTTCACCACATCCAAGGAGTCCAACATATCAAGCATGGAGAGTGCAAAAAATGCAATAGTCAGTTGCTCACCCCAGCCCTTGCACCTTAGCTCATGGGAGCGAGGGTGACCACAGGCTGGCAGGAAGTGGAGATAGTGCCAGGTGGGTGGCTCTGCAGCCCCCCCACCCCCACCCCGAGGGTGCTGCCCGACTCCACAGCGCCTTTCCACAGGACCAGCCTATGTCACACACTCACTGTGGCCATCAGTTACCTCCTGCAAGCAGTGCTGGAAGAACTGCACATGTTGGTCCCATAGGAGATCCAGCCGCTCATCCTCCGTGGCTGCCATGCTGCTGCCAGTAAAGCTTTTTTAAAGTAACATAAGTCTATAGATACATGTTTCAGCTGTGGTTAGTTGGAAAGGGGTCGAAATATGTGTCTGAAAAATTAAACTTGGCAGAATATTATAGCTTCAAAAATTGGATATTCAAAAAGGGGTATATATTAATAAAACCTATACCTTGAATACAGCATAGTGTTAGTTTTGGAAACTTGAGAAAATTGTTTAGCTAATGTCAATGAAAATTGAGTTAACTCAAGCCTTCACTGCCAGGAATGTTACTTCATGATATTTTGATCTTCAGAGTGAACTCTTAATTAAAGGAACTGGTAAAGAGAGATCCAAACTCCTTCCCCTTGGTTCTCAGAACTTCCTGTCCCTCATCTTGTTTTAGCTATTGTTGTTCAGTCCCCCAGTCATGTCCCACTCTTTGTAACCCTGTGAATTGCAGCATGCCAGGCTTCCCTGTCCTCTATCTCTCAGAGTTTGCTCAAACTTGTGTCTGTTGAGTCGATGATGCCATGCAGTCATCTCATCCTCTGTCACCCCCTTCTCCTTCTGCCCTCAGTATTCACCAGCATCAAGGTCTTTGCCAGTGAGTCTGCTCTTTGCATCAGGTGGTCATAGTATTGAAGTTTCAGCTTCAGCATCAGTCCTTCCAATGAATATTCAGGGTTGATCTTCTTTAGGATTGACTGGTTTGATCTCCTTACAGTCCAAGGGACTCAAGAGTCTTCTCCAGCACCACAGTTTGAAAGCATCAATTCTTCGGCACTCAGCCTTCTTTATGGTCCAAGTCTCACATCTATACATGACTACTAGAAAAACCGTAGCTTTGACTATATGCACCTTTGTTGGCAAAGTGATATCTCTGGTTTTAAATGCGCTGTTTAGGTTTGTTGTACTTTTTCTTCCCAGGAGCAAGCGTCTTTTAATTTCATGGCTGCAGTCACCATCCACAGTGATTTCGGAGCCCAAGAAAGTAAAGTCTGTCACTGTTTCTATTTTTTCCCTATCTATTTGCCATGAAGTGATGGGACCAGAGGCCATGATTTTCATTTTTTGAATGTCGAGTTTTAAGCCAGCTTCTCCACTCTGCTCTTTCACCCTTATCAAGAGGCTCTTTAGTTCCTCTTCACTTTCTGCCGTTAGGGTGGTATCATCTGCATATCTGAAGGTGAAGTGAAAGTTGCTCAGTCGTGTGTGACCGCATGGACTGTAGCCTGCCTGTCTCCTCTGTCCATGGAATTCTCCAGGCCAGAATACTGGTGTTGGTAGCCATTCCCTTCTCCAGGGGATCTTCTCAACCCAGGGATTGAAACCAGGTCTCCCACATCACAGGTGAATTCTTCCCCCTTTACCATCTGAGCCACCAGGGAAGCCCAGCATATCTGAGGTTATTGATATTTCTCCTGGAAATCTTGATTCCAGCTTGTGATTCATCTAGCTTGGCATTTCTCATGATGTACTCTGCATATAATTTAAATAAGCAGGGTGACATTATATAGCCTTGACATACTCCTTTCCCAGTTTGGAACCAGTCTGTTGTTCCATGTCTGGTTCTAACTGTTGCTTCTTGACTTGCATACAGGTTTCTCAGGAGGTAGGTCAGGTGATCTGGTATTCCCATCTGTTTAGAATTTTCCACAGGTTTTTGTGATCCACACAAAGTTGTTAGCGTAGTCAATGAAGCGGAAGTAGATATTTTTCTGGAATTCCCTTGCTTTTTCTATGATCCAATGGATGTTGGCAATTTGATTTCTGGTTCTTCTGCCTTTTCTAAATCCAGCTTGTACGTCTGGAAGGTCTCAGTTCATGTACTGATGAAGTCTGGCTTGAATGATTTTGAGCATTACCTTGCTAGCCTATGAAATGAGCCCTATAATGTGGAAGTTTGAACATTCTTTGACATTGTCCTTCTTTGGGATTGGAGTGAAAACTGAGCTTTTCCAGGTTGTCACTGCTGAGTTTTCCAAATCTGCTGGCATATTGATCTTCTTTGTACAGTACTTCTGTGTATTGTTTCCTTCTCTTTTTGATCTCTTCTGCTTCTCTTAGGTCTTTACTATTTCTGTCCTTTATTGTGCCCATCTTTGGATGAAATGTTCCTTTGATATTTCCAATTTTCCTGAAGAGATCTGTTGTTTTCCTCTATTTCTTTGCATTGTTCACTGAAGAAGGCCTTCTTCACTCTCCTCGTTGTTCTCTGGAACTCTGCATTTAGTTTTGTATACCTTACCCTTTCTTCCTTGCTTTCAATTCTCTCCTTTCTTCAGCTATTTGTAAAGCCTCCTTTGGAAGGCTTTCCAAATTTGGAAAACCCAGTAGTGGCCACAGGACTGAAAAGGTCAATCCTCATCCCAGTTCCCAAGAAGGGCAGTACTAAAGAATGTTTATACCTCCGGACAGTTTCACTCATTTCCCACGCTAGTGAGGTTATGCTCAAAATGCTGCATGCTAGGCTTCAGCATTATGTGAACTGAGAACTTCCAGATGTCAAGTTGGGTTTAGATAAGGCAGAAGAACCAGATGTCAAGATTGCCTACGTTGGCTGGATCATTGAGAAAGCAAGGGAATTCTTGAATAACATCTACCTCTTGTTTCATCAACTATGCTAAAAAGCCTTTGACTGTGTGGATCATAGCAAACTGTAGAAAACTCTTAAAGAGATGGGAATACCAGATCATCTTACGTTTCTCCTGAGAAACCTGTATGCCAGACAAGAAGCAACAGTTAGAACCTCCTATGGAACAACTGACTGGTTTAGGATTGAGAAAGGAGTACGAAAGGCTGTTTATTGTCACCATGTTTATTTAACTTGTACACAGAGCACATCATGAGAAACGCCAGACTGGATGAGTTACAAGCTGGAATCAAGTTTGCCAGGAGAAATACCAACAACCTCAGATATGTGGATTCTAATCATAGAAAGCAAAGAGGGTCTGAAGAGCCTCCTGATAAAAGTGAAAGGAGAGTGAAAGAGCTGGCTTAAACCTCAATATTAAAAATCTAAGGATCATGGCATCCAGTCCCATCACTTCATAACAAATAGAAGGGGGAAAAGGCAGAAGCAGTTACAGATTTCCTCTTCTTGGGCTTTAAAATCACTGCATATGGTGACTGAAGTGAAGTGAAGTTGTTCAGTCTTGTCTGACTGTTGGCGACCCCATGGACTGTAGCTTGCCAGGCTCCTCTGTCCATGGGATTTTCCAGGCAAGAATACTGAAGTGGGTTGCTATTTCCTTCTCCAGGGAATCTTCTCAACCCAGGGATCAAACCTGGATCTCCCACATATGGTGACTGCAGTCATGACATTAGACGATGACTGATTCTTGGCAGGAAAGCTATGACAAGCCTAGACAGCATGTTAAAAAGCAGAGACATCACTTTGCCAACAACATCCATATAGGCAAGGCTCTGGTCTTTCCAGTAGTCACGTACAGTTGTGAGAGCTGGACCATAAAGAAGGCTGAGCACCGAAGAATTGATGCTTTCAAACTGTGGTACAGGAGAAGACTCTTGAGAGTCCCTTGAACTGCAAGGAGATCAAACCAGTCAATCCTAAAGGAAATCAGCCCTGAATACTCATTAGAAGGACTGATGCTGAAGCTGAAGCTCCAATACTTTGGCCGCCTGATGCGAAGAGCTGACTCATTGGAAAAGACCCTTATGCTGGGAAAGATTGAAGGCAGGAGAAGAAGGCGACAGTGGATGAGATGGCTGGATGGCATCACCAATGCAATGGACATGAACTTGGGCAGATTCCATGAGATGGTGAGGGACAAGGAAGCCTGGCGTGCTGCAGTCTATGGGGTCATGAAGAGTTGGACATGACTTGGTGGCTGAACAACATTCACATTATCTACTTCTTAACTGAGCTTTGAGAATTCTTATCTTCCAAAGAATTTGTCCATTTCATCTGAGTGTCTAAACTTGTTGAGAAAAAGTTGTTCATAATATTCTCTTACTACTTAATATCTGTAAGAACCTTTAATGATATCACTTTCTCATTCATTATATTGTTAATTTATAATATTTATTTCCTTTAATCTGGCAAAAGATTTATCATTAATGATATTCTCAGAGTTAAGCATTGTTTTCACTGATTTTTCTGTTTCATGTTTCATTGACTTCCATCTAATCTTCATTATTTCCTTTCACCTACTTACTTGGGGTTTAATTTGCTCTTGTTCTAGTTTGTTAAGGTGAAAATGAAAGTCACTAATTTAAGACTTTTCTTCTTTTCTAATATTGATGTTTAATAGTATACATGCAGCATCCTACAAATTTTGAAATGTGTTTTTATTTTCATTCAATTCTAAGTACTCTAATTTTCCTTTTGATTACTTCTTTGACACATGAGCTATTTGGATGACATGTATTATTTAGTTTCTAAATATTTGAGGATTTTCTAGATTTCTTTTTTTGATTTCTAAATTTAATTCCATTGTGTTCACAAAACCCTACTTTGCATAAATTAAGTCCTTTAAATTTATTGACTTCATCATGGTCAAGGATATGGTCCACCTTAGTAGTAAGTATTCCATGTATACCTGAAAATACACATTCTGTTGTTGTTGGATGGAATGTTCTATAATTGTTAATTAGATCAAGATAGTTGATACTGTCTTTCAAATGTATATCCTTACTGATTTTCTGTTTTATTAATTACTGCAAAAAGGGCATGGCAATATGTTCAATGATCTTTTTAAAGGATTTAAGCAATGAAAAAAAAGTACATATTTACCCATGCAGTTACCATGTCTTTGTTCCTCTGTTAGAGCCATATTTCCATTTGACATTATTGGTTCCTATCGGACTTCCTTTACCATTTCTTATAGTGTGTATCTACTTGCGATAAATTCTTTCAGCTTTTTTATTTCTGGAAAAGTCTTTATTTCTCCTTCAGTTTTTGAAAGATGTTTTAGCTGGGTGTTTTTCATACAGTAGATGTTGAAGATATTTAAAGATGTTGCTTCACTGTCTTCCCCCTGAATGGCTTCCAGTGAGAAAATGTCCTGGTTCCTCTGTCTATTAACATTCTTTTTTGGGCAGCTTTTAAGATTTTCTCTTTATCACTGGTTTTGAACAATTTGATTATATTCTGTAAATTTCTTCATGCTTATAGTGTTTGAGGTTTGTTGAGCTCTTAGATCTGTTGCTTTATAATTTTAATCAAATTTGGAAACATTTCAGTTGCTATTTCTTCATCATTCTTTCTGTCCACTGTCCCCTGCCCCATATCTCCACTGCATGTTTTTGAGGACCCCAGGTACAAATATATTCAGCAACCTGAAGTTGTCGCACAGGTCAATGAGAGCTCCTTCTTTAAGAATTTTCTGCATCTTCTCTCTCCTTTCTCTTGCTCTACTCCCATCTCAGACGAGGAGTACCTCCTCCTATGCCAAACTATATACCTTTACCTGGACTTCTGGGCCCATTCACCTATCATGGCTTGGACCTCTCTTCCAGTAATCATATGTCCAATTTCTTTGACCCTATTGCTTCCTTGCCTAAAAACCAAACAAACTCAATAAAATAAAACAGTAAAACCTCTCTTGCTCTTACCAGCCCATTAAGGTACAATCCTTCCACTCCTCGTAACTGAACTTCTTCAAAGTGTAATCTACTTATTGTCTCTACTTTCTCATCTCCCACAAGGCCATGACAATCGTATCTGTCTTTATTGATTTACTAAACCTGCTTGTTTAAAAGCCCCCAATGATTTCTTCATCCTTTGTGACCACTGCAAGTATGTTTAGAGACTAGAATCTCCTTGAAATTATTTCCTTCCTTGGTTTCTGAGACACAGCATTCTCTGGATTCTCTTCTTACTTTTCTGCTTTATTTCACTGTTCATCTTTCCTTTCTCACTAACTAAAAGTAAACTTCCCTGTGTTCTTCTCTTGGCTTTCTTTTTATATTTGCTTCTTTATACCTCTGAGAACCATAAGCTGTTTATTCAATCACCACTTTCATGAAGCTAATATCCAGTTTATAATATCCTGCTTCTGTGTCTTTCTAGAAGTCCAGACCTACATTCCACCCATCAATATCTTGAACTCAACAGGCCCCATAGCAAATCAGTCATGTTTTCCCCCCAAACCAGACAGTCTGCTTGTTGTCCTCAATTGTGTTGCATCTTCACAGTGCAAAGATTATACTGACATTTTCAGAAACATGGGCCCCTGGGTACAAAAGCACAGTAGATATCTATGCAATGTATCTAATAGTTAAGAGGGACACCTTAGGCCATAAAGGTCAGTTAATAAATCATTTACTCATACATAAAAACTGTAGTCGAGGGAGCAGATGGGATCTCTGAAGGGAAGTCCCACTCTGAAGTGGGAGTGGGACAAAGAGAAATACGAAGATTCAACATGAAATAGAGGGTAGAAGAGGACAGTGTGAGGCCCTCTGAGATCCTTTCATATTAGTCAACTATGCAGCTCTCCAAGGGTAAGACTAACACTGCTGGGTGTGAGTGATCTTAAAATAAATGCCCCCAAAGGCACATGCCCATGTGTGTGCACAAACACACGTTATCAACTTCAATTCTGTAAATATGGAAACACCTGCTAAAGGAAAATAATTAAGACAGAGTTCCCCCACTGCCAGTGGAGGTGATGGAATTCCAGCAGAGCTATTTAAAATCCTATAAGATGATAATCTGAATACCCTATATCTATTTAAAAGTTGAATTTTTTTTTTTTTTGGCTACTCCGTGTGGCTTGCACTGTCTTGAACCTAGGCGCTCAACAGCGAAAGCTCAGAATCCTACCCACTGGATTGCCAGGGAATTTCCCCAAAATTTAATTTTTAGTTAAAAGCCTGCCCCAAAAGAAAACTTAAGGTCTGTATTAAACTGGGGCACTGGTGAATGCCTTTAAACGTTTAAGGAAGAAATAATACAAATTCTATACAATTTCCTTCAGAAAGTTGAGAGAATACTTTCTATTAATAATTCATTTTGGGGCTTCCCTTGTGGCTCAGCTGGTAAAGAATCCATCTGCATTGCGGGAGACCGAGTTCGATCCCTGGGTTGGGAAGATCCCCTGGAGAAGGGAAAGGCTACCCACTGCAGTATTCTGGTCTGGAGAATTCCATGGACTGTATAGCCCATAAGGTCGCAAAGAGTTGGACACAGCTGAGCGACTAACACTAATAACTCATTCTATGAGGTCAGCAGTACCTTGAAACACCACGGAAGAAGACTACGTATCATTATCATGGTCACAAATGTAAAAATTGAAAGTTTAGACTCCATAAATATATTTTAAAATAATATTATGACCACATAAACTTTATCCCAAGAATACAAGCTTTTTTATCATTTGAAAAATCAAGCAGTGCAATATACTATATTAACATACTAAAAAAGAAAAACCACATGATCATCTCAGTAGATGCAGAAAAAGTATTAGAAAAAAATCCAAAATTCATTTCTAATAAAAATTCCTAGCAGTCTAGGAATAGACAAGGAAATTCCTCAGTCTGGTAAAGAGCATCTACACAAAACAAAACACTATAGCTATTACTGTGCTTAATGCTTAAAGGCTGAATTCGTTTTACCTAATAATAGTAACAAGGACACCTACTTGAGTCAGTATTGTTCTCAAGATTCTAGCCGGTGTACTGAGGCAAGAAAAGGAAGCGAAAGACAAGAAAAGATTGGATAGAAAAAGTAACTTTATTTGTGGACAACTTGATTGTCTATGAAGAAAATGGAGTAAATGAGTTTAGAAAAATTACAGAATCTAAGATCAGTGTTCAAAAATCAGTTGTATTTCTATATAGTAATAAAAATTAGATACTAGAGTTTTTTGAAAAAGCATAAAGTATGAAATTCTTAGAAATATGACAAAAATTGGGGAAGATTTTTATAATGAACGCTAGAAAACATTGTTGAGAGAAATTAACACCCTACATAAATGGAGTGCTGTACCTGGTTTTTTGGCCAGAAAACTCAATATTGAGATGTCCTCCAAGTTGATCTATAGATTCAACACATTTTCAAAGAAAATATTTGCAGACTTGAAATGTTTTCTGTAGAAGTTGGTAAGATTAATATGAAAAAGTAACTTTTCACAAAACACTTCAAAAAAAGGACATTATGGGTTTGATTTCAAATTACAGTAATCAAAACAGTTGTGGTATTGGCACTAAGATAGGTAGTTCAGTGGAGTAGAATAGAGTGTCTAAAACTTGACCTACATATGTATGGACAGCTAATTTGCAACAGAAGTGCTAAGGCAAGTCAGTGGAGAAAGGATTATCTTTTAAGTAAATAGTCCTGGAGCAACTGGATATCCAGCTACCTGGGAGGGAAAAAAATGACCTTCAATTCATAACTTGTTCCATGTACAAAAGTTACGCCAAAGTAAATCACAGACCTAAGTGCATGACCTAAAACTATAAAACTCCTAGAAGAGAACAGTAAAAGAAAATCTTTGGGGCTTTGCATTAAGCAAAGATTTCTTAGATAAGACAACAAGTAAAGATCTGTAAAAGAACAAATTAGACTTTATCAAAATTTGAAACTTGTTCTCTTTGAAATTGTGTTGAGAGAATGAGAAGACAAGTCACACTCAGAATATGTTTGCAAATAGTATATCTGTGGTAAAGGACAAATTTGCAGAATATATGAAGAACTCTAGAAATTCAGTACAGGCATTCCCCACTTTTCAGAAGTTCGCTTTATGTGACTTTGCTTTTACAAAAGAACTATGTTAGTATACTGATTTTCACAAACCAAGAGAAATCCAAAGAGGATTTTGGTTTTACAAAAAAAAGGTAAAAAGCAAAAATAGCTTTCAAGTGTTTGTTTTGCAGCAGCAATTATAGAGGCATCTCTCACCCTAACCACCCTAACCAAGAGTGGCCTTGCCAAGCTCCTTACCCAGGCACTACACTTAGCATATCAGCATCAAGCCACCATAGCTTTTAACTGTTTGTGAGCATCTGTGATTTATCTTGATTTATATTGTGCATGTATTAGTAAACTGGTCCTAAAGTAATTACTGCCTCACTTTATACCATTTCAGTTTATAAACTGTTTCATAGGAATACTCTACTTTCAGATAGCAGGGGAAACTTGTAATAAAAAAGCAACCCAAGGGACTTCCCTGGCAGTCCAGAGGTTACGATTCCGTGCTTCCAATGCAGGGGTTTTGGGTTTGATCCCTGATTGGGGAACTAAGATCCCACATTCTGGGTGGAAGGCCAAATAAGTAAATATAAAAGGAAAAAAAAGCAACTCAATGTTAAAAAAAAAAGGGCAAAATATCTGAACAGATGCTTCACCGGTGAAGATACATAGATGGCAAATAAGCATATGAAAATATGATTAACATCATTAGTCATTAGGAAAATGGAAACTAAAATCATGATGAAATACTATTACACACCCGTTACTGTGGCTAGAATTGAAGACCAAAGTGTTTGCAAGGATATGGAAAAATGGTAGCTCTCTTACACTGCTGATGGGAATGTAATATGGTCCATTCACTTTGGAAAGCAGTTTGGCAGTTACTTAACAAGTTAAACATACATACCACATCTAGTCATTTTGCTCCTAGGTAAATGAAAGCATGTGTCGTTACCAATACTTGTACATAGATGTCCATAGCAGCTTTGTTTTTGTAGCTAAACCAGGAAATAATCCAAATGTCTATCAACAGGTAAAAACTGCTTTATTCATATCCTATTCAACAATGAAAAGTTGATACATGCTACATCATGAATGAATCTCAGAATTGTTATTCTGAGTGAAAGAAGCTAGGAAAGATGTACAGTTTGAATAATTCCATTTATGTAAAATTCTATAGTCCTTGTGTCAGAAAGATCACCTGGAGGAGGGCATGACAACCAACTCCAGTATTCTTGCCTGAAGAATCCCATGGACAGAGGAGCCTGGCAGGCTACAGTCCATAGGGTTGCAAAGAATTGGACACTACTTAAGCTACTTAGCATGCACGCAATAGAAAATGCAAACTAATGTTAATGACAGCAGATTAATGGTTATTTGGAAATAGTAGGGGTGGTGGTAGAGAGGACTAGGGGAAAAGGATTAGAGCTGTAAGAATCTTTTGGAAGTGATGAATATGTTTATTGTCTTGATTATGGGACTTGTTTTGGAGGTATATACATGTGTGAGAATATATCAAATCAGTTTATTATATGTTGGCCATACAACAGTAAAAATAAATAAAAACTCTTCTGTTTTTGCTGTCTGACCATCATTGCCAACTCATCTAATACTGTGTCCTAAATTTGCAAGATCTTTAGACCCAGCTAGGTCTAAAGACAGGTAGGTCTAAATATCTGTTAAAAATGTTGACTTACAGGCCTCCAAACTATTAAGATGGGGCTGGGGAATCTGTATTTTTAACAAACACTCCAGGTGATTCTTCTTATTATTCAAGCTTGGAAAGCACTTGTCCCAGATTAAATTAATTCTACTTTGGTCATCTGAACCTATTTCCATATATGAAAACAGGATGTTAAGTTTCTAGTGTTAACAGGTTTTTATCCATAGAACACTTGATGATGCTCTACAGTGGTCAGATGAGATCATTTAGAATTGGACAAAATTTTTTTCTCATTATGTACAATATATTGAGATCAGATCTGCATTATAAATACCTGAAGTAACAAAATGAAAATCTCTGAATAGTCCCAACATTAGTGAACATTCCACCAAAGAGTAAAAAAGAATTTTATTTATATACCTGTTGACAAGTCACATCAGTGTATGTTGTTAGTGAAAAAAGGTATTTTATATCTTTTGTATATTAAGCTATAAAGTAACACAAGTTGGAGAAGAGGAGTAAGAGAAATAGAAGAACATTGTTACTCTACATGTTCCTTAAATGGACATAGCAATACATTCTACATAAAAGTCTGGAAAAAAGAGCCTGACCTTCTTATTGCCCCCTTTCCAACAACATCAAACAAGTGGAAATTATAGAATGTCTATCTAAATATAAAATAGTTCAGTTATCAGAAGACTTTAGAGAGCAAGTTTTCCACAAATCATCCTTGTGCTATTTGGTCTTGATTTTTTTTTTTTTTTTAAAGGGGGTTGTTGAGCCAACATGTAATCACTTTTTTTGTTGTTAGCTTCTAAGGAAATGAAACTGCAACTTTCCATTTGGCTTTATTGTTCTTTTTTGGTTTTTATTAGTGCTGCAATTTTAATACAAGAACTTTAGGTGGTGCTTAGTGATAATGTGGACAAAACAATGTGAAAGAAGTACTTTTTATAGTTAGCTTATATGTGTTATACTGTTATGATACCTGTGTACACTCCAGGTCACAGATACCACCAGCATTACTATCTTACAGTCAGAAGTTGTTAGAACTTCTCTTGTCAGTGGATGGGGTTACTGAAGTGGCAGCATCCAGTTCTTACCAATTCTCATTGTTTCTTCCTCCAAGATTGTTTGGATTGATTATTCCTTCCCCACAGCTGCTGCCCCAATGAGTGAATAACAGATCTGTTTCATCTTGTAAAGGCTCTGCTCCATCTGTGTAGTGAACTACCTTCCCTGTGTGGAAATAGCACACTAGTTTAAAAATTAATCATTGCATTGACTAATTAGTGTCATTATTAAGAGTTTATATAAAATTTAAAGGTAGATAAATACCTGTATGTAAGCAGTCACTTTCTTTTAACTTTGTTAATTTGAAATCATTTTTCCATTTTTAAGCAGAATAGAATATTCCTCTTAAACTGGTAAGTTTACTGAAATTTCAATAGACTCTGTCTCTATGGAGATTTTAAAAATACACACCCATCTGCATCTGATCCTGTTCTCGTCCCTCTTCCCAAAACATAGACCTCAAGGATGGCCATTGCGCTACCTAGTGGTAACAATTAATGAAAAAGATATTAAGTTCCAAAAAGTTCAACTCTTTGGTTTGGTTATTTAGGATAACTTGGGTCTACAAAAGAATTGAGAAGTGTTTCATCCCCCACTGTTTTCTGAAAGAGTTTGTGTATGATGATGCTGTGGTTTCAGTTGTGTTCCCCCAAAAGATAGGTTGAAGCTCTTAACCCCCATACCTCAAAATGTGACTTTATTTGGAAGCGGGATTGTTAAAGATATAATGTTGAGATGAAGTCATAATTAAGGTAAACCTTAATCCAGTATGACTGATGTCATTATAAGAAGAGACACTGGCCTGCAAGGGGAGAATGATATGTGAAATAGAGGTAGAAATTGAAGTACTACAGCTGCAAACTTAGGAACACTTAGGATTGCTGGCAAACCACCAGATGATAGGAAGAGGCAAGGAAGGATTTGCCCCTACAGGCTTCAGAGGGAGAATAGCCCTGCTGACACCCTGATTTTGGACTTCTAGCTTCCAGAGCCGTGAAATAAATACCATTGTTTAAGTCACCTGGTTTATGGTGCTTTCTTATGGCATCCCTAGCAAACTAATAACAGGCTTGTATTATTCTTTTCTTTCAAGCTTTATAGAACTCACCTGGTGAAATTGTTTGGATCTAGAGTTTTCTTGGTGGAAACATTTTAAATTGTGAATACAATTTCTCTAAAAATTACTGAGCTATATAAATTTTCTTTTTTGTGTGTCTGTTTTGGTAATTTATGTATATCAAGGAATTTGTTCATTTCATCTAACTTATTGAATTGGCATAAAGTTGAGCTACTTGTAACAGTTTTTGACACCTATAGGGTCTGTAATGATGTTTCCTTTTTTATTCCTCATTTTGGTTGTATCTTTTTATCTTTGATCAGTCTAGCTTAGGGTTTCCTCACTTGCGGGCAATTTTGTACCCTCTGTCATGGGGGTTTGGGCATTTGACAGTATCTGGAGGCATTTTCAGTTATCACTACTTGGGGCATCTAGCGGCTGAAGGCCAGGGATGCTGCTGAACTAAATATCCTGCTATGCACAAGGCAGCCTCTTGCAACAGAAATTCAGTCACTCCATAATGTCAGTAGTGCTGAGGTTAAGAAACCTATTCTAGGGTTTACAATGCACACATCCTGCTTTCAAATATTATGCCACTTCATATTTAATATAAGCAGCTTACAATACATTGTTTCCACTCATCCCTACCCATCCTTTATGCTGTTCTGGACATACACTTTATTAGGTTGATGCAAACATAATTATGGTTTCGGACCGTGAATTTTAAATCTAGACTCAAACACATCTTTATTAATCAAAATAGGAAGCATTACAGTCAACACATTTTTGCCAATGAGAAATAAGTTTGCTTATTCCTCTAATGTAAAAATCCATTCTTTGGGATTCAACAAACTCTTGGAAAGCATTTTCCCTGCAAAAAGTTGTAGAGATGCTTGAAGAAGTGGTAGTCAGTTGGTGAGAGGTGAATATGGCAGATGAAGCAAAACTTCGTAGCCCAATTCGTTCAACTTTTGAAGCATTGATTGTGTGATGTGAGGCATTGTCATGGAGAAGAATTGGGCCCTTTGTGTTGACCAGTGCAAGCTGCAGGCATTGCAGTTTTTGGTGCATCTCATTGATTTGGTGAGCGTGCTTCTTAGATGTGATGGTGTTGCTGGGATTCAGAAAGCGGTAGTAGATCAGATGGGCAGCAGACCACCAAACAATGACTGTGACCTTTTGGTGCAAGTTTGGCTTTGGGAAGTGCTTTGGAGCTTCTTAGTCCAACCACTGAGTTGATTGTCAGTGGTTGTTGTATAAAATCCACTTTTTATTGCATGTCACAATCCAATCAAAAAATGGTTCATTGTTGCACAGAGTAAGAGAAGATGACACTTCAAAATGACTATTATTTTGATTTTCAGTCAGCTCATGAGGTACCCACTTACCAAGCTTTCCACCTTTGCAGTTTGCTTCAAATGCCAAGTGACTGTAAAATGGTCCATGTTGAGTTCTTCAGCAGCTTCTCAGATAGTTGTAAGAGGATCAGCTTCCTTGCTGGCTCTCAGTTGGTTGTTGTCAACTGACAATGGCCGGCCACTACGCTCCTCATTTTCAAGCCTCTCGTCTCCTTTGCAAAACTTCTTGAACCACTACTGCACTGTACATTTGTTAGCAGTTCCTGGGCCAATTGTGTTGTTGATGTTGCGAGTTATCTCTGCTGCTTTACAACCCATTTTGAACTTGAATAAGAAAACTGCTCGAATTTGCTTTTTATCTAACATCATTTCGGAGAAGGCAATGGCACCCTACTCCAGTGCTCTTGCCTGGAAAATCCCATGGACGCAGGAGCTTGGTGGGCTGCAGTCCATGGGGTTGCTAAGAGTCGGACACGACTGAGCGACTTCACTTTCACTTTTCACTTTCATGCATTGGAGAAGGAAATGGCACCCCACTCTGGTACTCTTGCCTGGAGAACCCAGGGACGGCGGAGCCTGGTGGGCTGCCGTCTGTGGGGTCGCACAGAGTCGGACACGACTGAAGCGACTTAGCAGCAGTAACATCATTTCCCTAGTCTAAAATAAATATAAAATAGCTATTAATAAGTCATTAGCAAAATAAATAAATGCACATTAAAATGATGTATAACATAACCACATTTATTTAACGGTGTATTCCAATATCAAACAGTTAATTTCAACAATGCAAAAACCGCAGTTACTTTTGCACCAACCTAGTACTTCCACTTATAAACCCCACAGCACATGGAATTTTGCTTTAAACAGTCTGTTAAGGAGGTTTTTAAATGAGGAAAAAATACCTAGTTCATGTGTTTTCAGCATTCTTCATGCTTTGACTAGATCCAAATGCCCATCAGTGTTTTTTTTTTCCACATGAGGAACTGTTCTCATGTGTCTCACAGTGTAGGTCTGCCAGTGACATATTCTCTGAGCTTTTGTTTGAAAACCTGTATTTCGTCTTCATTTTTCAAGTGTATTTTTGCTTAGTGGAGAATTCTTCATTGCCAATTTAAAAAATGCTTTAAAAGATACCATTCTGTTGTTTTCTTATTTGTCTAGATTATAATAAGAAATAAAGCTACTATTCACTAATACATCTTTTAAAAATCTGTATACTTTAGATAATATTTCTAGATTTTATTATTATTAAAAAATAACTTAAAATTTAATGCATTGTGCTTAAATGTTTTAAACAGACCAGTTCTTGTGTTTTCCTCCCGTCTTTTTTCCTTTCCTTTTTTCCCCCCATCATTTATAAAAACTGTATTTTGGGGCAAGTTATTTCTTTGAGCCTGTTTCCTCATCTGTAATATCAGGCTACCAATGATGCTTATAGGTTCGTTGTGAAGGAAAAATGAAAAAAATGAGAAAAAGTGGAAAAAAAAAAGTCTAGAACTTGAAGGGATTCATAAACATGATAGCATGGTACACAGATATCTTCCTCCTCATCCTCCTTCAGCTCTCCTGACCTCAAGGCTCACACGTGGCAGCAGATGAGTGGGTAACCCAGTCTGAGTCCTTCCCTGCCTCATGGCAGCAGCCGCGTATAGACACATTCCTGCCAACCACGTACTCCCCAGAAGCCGCAGCTGAACTGAGGAGCCCTGGTTGGACCATGAAGAAGCACTGTTGCCACTGCTTATGATTTCTGCCCCTACCAATAGTTTACGTGTTGATTTTAAATAAATCTGATCTTTTACTCAAGCAAGGTTGAAAAATATTCTTTCAGGATACTGAAATTTGCTGCATTTCTGTTAATTTAAATTATTTGAATATAGTAAAAATCCATGACATTGTATTTTACATGATTTACATTTTCCACTTCTCAACTATGCAGGCTAGCCATGCTATTTAAAGTAACACATTTAAATATTTGGAAAATTTTAGAAATAATTAACAATTTTGAGTGGTGGGGCTTGTAATCAATAATAATTCTTTCCAGTGGCTCTAATTACTTTAGAATATACAATAATAATATTCACATTAAAGGATGCATTCATTGAAGTGTTCTTTTCTGTTCAACAAGAGAATCTAACTGGATATGTCAAGAGTTGATTGATTTGGTATTTTTGATCCGTACCTGGCCACAAATAGCATTCTGACAACTGTGTTAAATATCCCCTCATGGTGTTGCTACTCTTCTTCTCAGTGGGCCTTTGGAGTGACGCTGTGGGAGCTCATGACTCTGGGCCAGACACCCTATGTGGACATCGACCCGTTTGAGATGGCCGCGTACTTGAAAGACGGTTACCGAATAGCCCAGCCAATCAACTGTCCTGATGAACTGTAAGTTTCTTTCTGAGCTTGAAGACACGGATTTGGTTCCATTTACAATGATTGGATGAAAGAAATAAGAACAGGTATCCATACTAATACAGAGACTACTCTTTTGAGAATCATGCCTCTTTGGACTTGAATTATACTCCTGTAGAGAAACCGTAAGCTTCCCTGATGGCTCAGTGGTAAAGAATCTATCTGCAATGCAGGAGATACAGGTTCAATCCTGCGATCAGGAAGAGGAGTATTCTTGCCTGAAAAATCCCGTAGACAGAGGAACCTGGTGGGCTACAGTCCGAAGGGTCACAAAGAGTCGGACGTGACTGAGTGAACATGCACACAGAGAAACCGCAAAGTCAGCCAGACTCATTCACTCTTTAATGCATTTGACGTTAGGACTTTTTTGTCTCATATTTGTAGTGATTAATCCAAGATACTCATTTGCATAGTGAGAAAACACTAAACACACTGTTAGTTATTCAGTCACCCAGTCATGTCCAACTCTTTGCAACCCCATGGACTGTAGCACGCCAGACCTCTTTGTCCCTCACCATCTCCCGAAGTTTGCCCAAGTTCATGTCTGTTGCATTGGTGATGCCATCCCACCATCTCATCCTCTGATGCCCTCTTCTGCTTCTATATAGAGCCTTTCTCTTTGCCATCTGGCCTTGCCAGCTGGTGTGAATTGATATACATATAAGGAAGATGTTCTGGTCTAGTGAGTGAAATATCTCCTGTGTCCTGCTTTTACCACATAGCTAGTCTTCCCATATAATGGGATCAGAGTGGGCAGGCCGCTCTTCAGGGGTGATGGAGTGCACAGTGATTAAGTCTCAGTTTCAGAATTCCCTGAGATTTTTATACTGTGGTGAGGGGGCAGCTTTGTACAGATTTTACTATAGATCCAGGATTCTTACAGCTTAGTTACAGCTTCCTCTTCCTCCAAGTTTTTTCTCTCACAACTTACATACAGTTGACCCTTGGACAGTGTGGGTTTGAGCTCTGCAGGTCCACTTCTCTGTAGATTTTTTTTTCAGTGATAAATGTTGCAGTATCACACAGCCTGTGGCTGGTTGAGTCTATGGATATGGAGGAACTGGGGATATGAATGACTGACTATAAGTTATATGCAGATTTTTATCTTGTGCAGAGGGTCAGCTCCCCTCACCCCTGTGTTCTTCAAGAATCAACTACAGGATAACGCAGATTATTATTTTGACTGTGTTTTAAATAGTTATATAAAATCTCTACTTGCTGGTATATTTTGACATGTTTCAGAATTGAAATCCACATGTAACGTCCAAATAACTCATTTTTGCTCTGCGAAGAGATTGATTTTTAATATGTCTTCCTCTCCACACCCACGTTTAGACTGAAAACGTAGCTGGTACCATATTGATCAAAAGGTTAAGAGTAACATCTTGTGGAAAAACCCAAACAAACTTTTGGCCAACCCAGTATATCGTCAATGGGCAAATTTTCTGGTTTTGTCACTGCAGATTTGCTGTGATGGCTTGTTGCTGGGCCTTAGATCCGGAGGAGAGGCCCAAGTTCCAGCAGCTGGTCCAGTGTCTCACAGAGTTCCATGCAGCCCTGGGGGCCTATGTCTGACTCTGCTGTCACAGTCCCACAGCGTCAGGAGGAACGTGCCTGCCGGGCCTGCTTGGAGCCAGTCTTGGATGCCACATACGTCACACAGCGTCACAGAAGCACATTTGTCTTCCAGAACACCGTGCCTTAGAATGCTTTAGAATTTGAACTTTATAAGACAGACTTAATGATGCAGAATATTTTCTAGATATCACTTTTATTAGGTTGAACTGAAAATGTTTGTGTAAATGTTTTGGCCAAAATTTTTTTTAAACATAGTTAACTTTGGACTAGGGTACATTGTTACAAAATAAATAAACAGTTTTTAAAATTGTTTAAACATGGATATTTGGAATAGCTATCTTAGTTCCAACTGCTTTTTATTTTTTTACTTCATCAATGTAGGTGATTCACCTTTAAAGTTTTTTGTTTGTTTTAATATCACCAGTCTTGGGAATGGTTTGTCTTCAAGATGCAGTACTTTTTCTTAGGAAAAGAAAAACAGAAAAAGATGTTGGTTTGCCTTGTACAGGAAAAGCTAATGTTGGAGGAAGAAAACTTAAAGAAAAGCTAGAGAGGAAAAAAGAAAAATACTTACTAGAAATAGAAACTGCCCTTTCATGGAAAATTGTTTCTTATTTTTTTTAATGAAAAAGAGTTCTGCTTTCTTATTTTGGGGGAAGTAGGAACTGAGTTCGTTGGAACATCTTAAATTTTGCAGAACATTTCTGAGAGCCAGGAGTAGTCTTGGGGGCAGGTCAACAGTAAACAATGGTGATTTTATTTATTTTTGCTCTTTGGAAAAGGAGATAACAGAACTCCAGAAAGTGAAATCCTGTTTTTATAGTTAAGACTCCCTTTTCTCGCACCTAGAATAGTGCTATGCACAGAATGGGTGCTTGAGTTGTTGTGAGTTAAAAAATGTAAACTGATAGATTTTGTGCTTATTTTCAAGGCTGACTTAAGTATAAAATGTTTTTTTTAAAAAAAACACTTGAAAAATTAAAAGATTTGTTTTATATTATGACAGTATTGAAAATATTCTTCATAATGAATGATTGTTTGTGTCTGGTAAGTCTTTGAATGCACAACAGCTGGATAGCCTATTTCGTTTCATGCATGTCTCACTCAGGCTCCCAAGCCCTAACACAAGTGCAGTTGACTCTACTCAGCCTCCAGGTTCTAATAAAAAGTTGAGATTATTATTACAGGACAGTATTACAACACTAAAGCTTTTCTCCAGAGCCATTAAATTCAGGGTATATGTGTTTATGCTTGGCTATAGTTGGCCTAAGGCAGAGGTGAATGGGCCTCTTAAATGTTAATAGCTAGGCCTGCAGGTGCCTGCCTCTGCTCCCATCCTCACGAGGGAGAGTAGACAGAGTACGTAGCAGTTGAAGGCTCCTTTTCTTAAAGGAGCTTTATGAATCAGCAGTTCATTTGGGAAAATAGCTCACATGGTATGTGCTCTGCCACAAGCAGCCAAGACCATTGTCTTTCTGTGTGCTTCTTTTTAATACTGGTTCTTTGGTTTTATGAAATACTCAGCCCCCCAAAGGGCCAGCTCTTTTAAAGCTCTTTGAACTTTGTAAGTCACAGAAGTTTGAGTTCACAACCTGCAATCTTAGAAGGCATTCAGTCAATAAATATTTATAGCATTTACTGTATATTATTATGCACATGAAGTGAGTGGTTAAGCTCTGGCATCACTTCTAACATTCAGTGCATGTTTTTAAGTGTTTGGCAGGTTAGTACGTTGTGCAGATATCACAGTTTGGTACACAAGATCAGTGCAAAGAAAAAAGTGCTGTCATCGACTTCTACCCTAAGTTAGCATGTAGTAAGAGGTGCTCTCAGTTTGCTTGGATGTGCAGTAACTTTAACCTTATCTCTTTGTTTATAAGTTATTTTATGTATGTATATTTGTTTTAGAGGTGGTTTAAGACTTAGATAGGTTTTTCTTGCTGAACTACTTGGAGTCATTGACTTCAACGAAAACAGCAGTTATAAGATTTCCATGACTGGTCTCGTTCCAGTGGTTTGTGGATATTACTGAATAGATTTTGTAGAAAATGTAATTTTTATAGAAAAGAAGCAAATTGGCAAAGCCCTGATGTGGTATAAGCTGACTCTAGTGACCAAGAGCTCTGTTACATTCTCTCTTTTCTTATAACACCCCCATTGTAAGAAAATTTTCTTTCTAAAAGTAAGGAAGTTTGGGTTATTCATTCAGTTTGTGTTTATTGAGAGCCCACTGTACATCTGGCCTTCAAGATATGCAGGGAACAAGACATTGATGTCCCTCCCATTTTAGGTCTCATATTCTAGTTAGAAGACTCAGATAATGAACATAAGTAAGATTTTGGTGTTATAAAAATACAGAATGGTATCAGAGAGAGTAACTTTAAATGTCTTTAGTCAGGCTTCTCTCGGCAGCTGGCATTTGAGTTGAGATCTGAATGACCAAAAGCCAGCTATGAGACGATCCAGACAGAAGGGACATCCTTAGAAGCCTTAAAGCAGGAACGAGCTGGTCTCTAGTGTCAGCCATCCCTGTTCATTCTCCAGCTGCTGCTACTGGAAGAAGAGAATAAAGGCCAATGTGGCTAGAATGTTGTTAGGGAAGAGGGCTGCAGAGACAGACCTGTGTGGGGAGGGTGGATTGTAAGCCAGGTGACACATTTATATTCTGAATACAATGGAATTTCATTCAAGGAGTGTTTAAATAAGGGTGTGACATGGTCTGATTTGTCTTTTACAAAAGATTATGCCAACTTTTGTGAAGATTAGACTGTAGGGAGACAAGGGTGAAGGTAGTGAGACTGTAAGAAACTGTTGAATAGTTGAGGAGAGACAAGGTAGTGGTCTGTGACTAATCTGAGTAGTGCAGGAAATCAGGAGGGACAGATTGGACCTGGATTGTTGGATGTTGGAGGGTGGGGTGAAAGAAAGAGCACAATCAGGAACGATAATTTGACACTGGAATGTATAGTTGAATCTGTATGGCCAAACTATACACTGCTACACTGAGATGGAGAAAAAAAAACAAAACCTCAGAACAGGATTGTGCTTTGTCAGGGGAGGTCAGTAACTTTGTGTAAGCCATGTTTGAGATGCCGATTGGTAATTTAAGTGGAGATTGTTAAGGAGATCCATGAGAACCTGCAGCTCAGGGAGGAGATCTTAGTGAACATGTAAATGTAGGAGTATAACATGTAGATCATGTTTAAAGCCATGGCATTGGATGAACTTGCTTTGGGAGCAGTTACAGATGGAGAGACAGACGATCCTGGGACTGAGTCCTGAGCACTCCAACTTGTAATGGTCTAGTGAAAGAAGAAAAAATAACAAAAGACTGAGAAGAAACCACTCTACTTGGAAAAAGCAACAACAACCAAAACAGGAAAAAGGAAGAAAATATTTCAAAATGGAGGAAGAGGCCTGTGTAGGATTTGGCATTATGGAATTATTGGCAGAAGCAGTAGGGCTTGGAGCAAGTTGAAGTGTAAATACTAGGTGGGAAAGTGGAGACCTTACTTGAATGTTTTGCTGTGAAGGGAAATGGCACTGTAATTAGAGGAGACCAGAGGAGTATTGGGGTGGGGGGGTGGGGGGAGTGGGCACAGGCGTGTTTGTTTTCCAGGTGAAGATACAGTATCAGAAAACATTTCCCTGTTCATGGGAATGACTAAGCAGAGGGAGAAAAATCCCTTGGGTGTGGAGTACTCTTTGTTCTTATCATTTGGTCTGCAAGCATAAAAACCTCTCTAGCCACCAATCTCTTTCCTTGTGGTAAAGGTTATGTTTTTACTGGGGGGAGGGAGGGAATGTGAGGGTGAGGGGAAGTGCACAGAATTTTTAACATTTCCATCATGTGAAAACCTGAGCCCACATTCCCTAGAGCCCGTGCTCTGCAACAAGAGAAGCCACTGCAGTGAGAAGCCCACACACCACAGCTAGAGAGAGCCCCGCTCACTGTTGCTGGAGAAAAGTCCTTGCAGCAACGAAGACCCAGTACAGCCAAAATAAATAAATGATTTTTTTTTAAAAGATGGAAATTGGTTATATTTGAAATTGTTCCTCTGAGCAAATAATACTATGCCATTTGTTCATATTTGGTTTATCAATATTTCAAAACTAAAAGATTTTTTAGCCATTTGTTTTTGGAGAGGGGTGAGCACCCCCTTTGGGGATATACAAAACTGGGAAAAACACGTATCGTTTGAAAATAAAATAACTATTTACTCTTTAAAAAAAAATTAAGGCCCTCTGCATAGCATCTGAATGTTACATTTGGAATCCACTTGTTTATGTCTTTCTGGGTCTAATTTTTTTTTTGCCTTCTTGGCTCCATGAATCAGTCCTGCTGATGTTAGCTGCTGCTGCTAAGTCGCTTCAGTTGTGTCTGACTCTGTGCGACCCCATAGACAGTAGCCCACCAGGCTCCCCCGTCCCTGGGATTCTCCAGGCAAGAACACTGGAGTGGGTTGCCATTTCCTTCTCCAATGCATGAAAGTGAAAAGTGAAAGTGAAGTCGCTCAGTCATGTCCAACCCTTAGCGACCCCATGGTTAGCTAGCATGCATCATTAGGGATGGTATTTGGCTACAAGCAATCGAAACACGTTTATAATCACTTAACGAAATACAGGCTTATTTCGCTCACATAACAACTCCAGAGAGACAGAAGCCAGAGCTGGTGCAGGGATCCCAGGATATCACCCATTACGCACTACCTCCATTTTGGCTCCTCTTTCAGCCTTAACATGTTTTTGTTGTGAGGGACCCCCAAGGCCTAGCTTTGTAGTAGGCAGAAAGATGAGAAAAGGATGAAAGGCAAAAGGCATGAGTTAGTCGAGTCTTTTCCTTGAGGAGACAACTTAACCCGTAGTATACTTCCACCAGCATCTTAACTGGCTGGAGCTGCAGCACGTGAGCACCCCTAGCAGTCCACCATCTTGGGAAGTAAAGTTTTGTTGGATTTTTTTCAACAGATTTATTGAGATTTAATTCACATATCACCCTTCCAGTGTACAACCCTGATTTTCAGTATATTCATAGACTTGTGTGATCACCACAATTGAATTCATTTTTGCCAACACAAAAAAAGAAACCCCATACCAATCAGCAGTCGCTCCTAATTCCATTCTTACCCTGCCCTTGGCAACCACAAGTGTGTTTTCTGTCTCTCTAGATTTGCCTGTCCTAGACCTTTGATGTAAATGATATCATATAACATTTAACTTTTTATGTCTAACTCCTTTCATGTAGCATAACATTTTGGGGTTCATGCATATGTTAGCATGTTCGGTGTTTCTTTTTATGCAAAATTTTCCATTGTAATGAATATATATATGTATGTATATATGCATGTATGTATGTAAACATATACTATTCATCAGTTTATCCACATTTGAGCACATATATTGAACAAGATTTGCTTTCCATTGGTAAGAAAGTAGGGATGGCTGTTGGTGGACAGCTAGCAGTGTCTGCCCCTGTGCAGAAACAGGGTAAGGGGCTGGTCCCTGGGCTCCTTTAGCAGTATCACTGCTTCAGAGTTCTGTCAGTATGAGAGGAGGTACAGTGGTTGTGAAGTCTTGCCCAGTGTAAGGAGTGCCCAGTCAGCTTGTGTTTAGGTTGGTGAGTACTGCCGTTATTTGAGAAAGCCAGATCGGGACAACTACCTAACATTTGAGCCTCTATATCCAGAAAACCCTACTATTCCATCGTGATTACTGTTCCTTTGGCCTCAGCCCTACTATTTTCCACCAGTCCATAATTCTGCCACCACTTTATAGGTTTGGCCTTGCGGGGATATTTTTGTTCTCAATGTTTGGCCTGCAGTATCTCCCACCAGGTGCCTTTCCTCTAGCTTCACAGTCTCACTACCTAGAGCCTTTGGAAGTAAGCTAGAGATTAGCTGTCTATCTCCATAAAAATTCTTATTAAAAGAGCTTAAACATTTGTTTATTCATTTAATGAAACATCACGTGAATTTATTGGACTATATATGCTTTTTTCAGACTATTTGCATTCATGTAAGGTTTGTTAATTTTGAATTGAAGGTGGTGACAGTGTTACTTAATATACATCTAAAGAACATCTTAGATGTTGTCTGCATAACTCAGAGAACAGGACATTCTGGACACTGGTGGACTTGAGGAATTGGTCATAGGCCTGGCCCCAGAAAAGTGATGGAGTTCATATTCTGAACGAAGCTCGTCTAACTCTGACTTGCTCAGGCCAAAATAGGTTTGACTTGACCGTAATCTCTTCTTCAGGAAGTGCAATGTCTTGATAAACCTGTGTTTAAGTTTTGTGTTGGAATCTCTAGGCAGTGTCCCTCTGGCCTTTGCTCTTTTTTCCCCCTCTTAGATACCCACAGATGACCTGACTGAAAGGAGGGCAGCTTTATTTGACCTGCCAGGCATTCTTGGTCAGTTCATCAGACTCTTGTCTCTGGATAAGTACTCCCTAGGGGGTCCTTCCAGCCTCTTCTGGGAAGGCAGGAAGAGGAAGAGACAGGAGGCTGCAGCCAGGCACCACTGGGCTTTGTGGAAACCTGGGGCTGGCTCTGCCCTGAGGGCCTGCCCCGTCCCCACAGCCCTTGCTGGCCACCTTGGCCATCTTACTGCCAGCTTCAGCATCAGACTCATGTATCATGTCCCTCTGAAAGGAACATCCTTCCCTTTCCACAGGAGGAAACATTTCAAATGTATGTAAGCAATAGAATAAGATTTAAAAGTAGATGTAAAGATTGCCGCCCCCCCCCCCAATCTTAGTGTAGAGCTGAATCATCACACTTTAGAGCTGAAAAGCAAATATCCTAACTTCTATTTTAGGAAACTGAATTCAGTATCACTTCCCAGACACAGGATAAAAAACAGGCTTTTTCTCATGGTGATTTTTAGGGAGGGGGTGTTTTTTTCCAGCAAGGGGAGTAGACACTAATATTGGAGTAGTCACTAATATTCCAAAAGGGGGAATTTTAATATGTATCTGTCTAGTTAGTGAATGTTTTATTTTTTTAGATCTGTGGGCAGTTTTGGTATTGTTGGAACATAGCATTCAGGAAAAATGGCAAGAAAGATTTCTGGGGTAAATGGCCAATGTGTCATGAAGGACTTCATCTATTGCAAGGTTTAGACTGTGTTTTTTTTGTTTTTTTTTTTGAAATTGACACAATATACTTTAATAGGTATTCAATTTTACAACACTCATTTAAACAGCAAAACAGAAGGCTTCAAAATCTGAGGATTCTTGACTATATTCATTCAGACAACTGTGTTTTATAGGTGATGGAGATTCAGTGAAAGGCCTCCATCAAAGGTGGTGTGGTCACATTTGTTTTAGTGGCTGGTGGCCATTGCTAACTAACACCAGGCATCTCAGTTATCCTCACAGACCTGTTAAGTACTACTGTCATCTCCATTTTGCAGTGGAGGAAAGGAATGCTGAGGTGGGTTGCACAGGTAGTATGTAGTGGAGCTGTGAATTCCATCCAGGGAGTCTGATCAGAGCTCAGGGAAGAGGACATCAGCCACTGGGATAGAGGGGAGTATTGCAGGGGTGTGTGGGACATGGTGGACCCTGCTTGCTCATTTGTCGTGCATAAGGGACAGGATTGTTGAGAGTGAAAGTTGGATGGGGGCCTGATAAATACGAGAAGTGGAAGCTTTTACTAGGAAATTTGCAAGGGACCTCATCAGAATCAAGTGAAGGTGGATCTTAGCTGAGGGCTGGAGACAGGACTGCCCCGATCGGTTACAGCATTTTCTGCACACTTTTGACTGTACTTGAATCTGCTATAACAAGGAGTGGGTTAAGTAAGATAAACATTTATTTTCTCTCATGTTGCAATCCAAAGGGAGGAGAGTGGAGTGACTCATTTTCCAGAACCTGTCAGGGTCCTCAGTCCTTCTGTCTTGTTCCACCATTCCATCGACTATGCTAATGTGGCCACAGCCAGGCCTCTGCCACCTCAGTGTTCCAGCTCCTGAGAGCACGTGGGAGCAGAAGCGGAAAGCAAATAGTTTCCCTTCAGGTAAGAAAGAAGGAAGTTGTGCACATCACTTCTGTTCACATTCCATTGGTGGAACCTTAGACACCCAGCTGCAAGGAATTCTGGGAAATGGGTCTAGTGAAACTCAACTCCACCATTCCCAAGCAAAACCCTACTATTGTGGGAGAAGAGAATAGATTTGGGGGCCAGCTCGGAGCCCACCACAGGAGAGAAGTCTGACTGTGGGTTTGATGGAGGATTGTAGTTTTTCCGAACAGGTGTAAGGGCAGCAGCGTGAGAAAGCTTCAGGTGTTGGTGAGATGTATTTCATGTGGTCAGCTGAGTCCCAGCTGGGCAAAGTAGTTAGGCCAGGATATTAAGAGCCTGGAGCCTTAGGTCAAAGAGGCTGCAAAGTAGATGTGGGATTAAGTAGTAAGTGGTTGGAATAGGAGTTAGTGGTTTGTGGGTAGAGTAGGCTCGACGTTGGGTCTAGAAGTGGCGTAGTTCTGGGGGGTAGGGGAGCCATGGCCTTGGGAGGGGGACATGGTGACATGGTGGTGCCCAGAGGTGAGGCCGTCCCAGAGCATATTCAAGGTTCCCTGCACAGCAGCCAGCACACGGGACCCTCCACCATCTGGGCCTGCCCTCTCCTCACATGCACCTTCTTCCCTTCCCTTGCTTTCTACCCATCACATGAAGCCAGTTGTTCTTACACATACACTCTTTATATGACTTCTCCCATTCTCTCCCTTCCTGTAAATGTGCACCACACCGCACTTCCCTTCCATCTAGGTAAAGCCTCACCTACAGAAACCACCATACATTTCATCTCTCCCAAGAGACTGTCCTTTTAAAATTTAACTTTTAAAATATTTTTTTCAGTTTTGTTGAGGTATAATTACAAAAGTTGTATATGATTAAGGTATACATGTGATGGTTTCATATAAATATACATTTTGAAATGATCACCACAGTCAAGCTGATTAGCATTCATTACTTCACACAGTTTCTTTTTTGTTTCCCACGCCCACTCCCCGCCCCTCTGGCAACCACCTGTTTGTCCTCTGTATCTGTAGTTGGTTTCTCTTTTGTTTGTTCTTTAGTTTGTCAGATTCCACATGTAAGTGAATTCACATAGTATTTATGTTTCTCTGACTTTTTTCACATAGTGTAATCCATGTTGTTGCAATGGCAAGATATTCTTTTTTATGTCTGAACAATATTCATGTGTGTGTGTATACACCACATCTTTATTCATCTGTGGATGGACATTTCCGTTGCTTCCATATCTTGGCTATTGTGAATAATGTTGCAGTGAACGTAGGGATGCATATATGTTTTCAAATTAGTGTTTCTATTTTCTTTGGAAAAATACCAGAAGTAGAATTGCTGGGTTGTATGGTAGTTCAATTTTAATTTTTTGAGGAACCTCTGTACTCTTTTCCATAGTAGCTGCTGCACCAGTGTACATTCCCACCAGTAGTGCAGGAAGGGTCCATTTTTTCCACATCCTTGCCAACACTTGTTATTTGTGTTTTTTTTTATTATAGCCATCGTGACAGGTGTGAGGTACTATTTCATTGTGGTTTTGGTTTGCATCTCCCTGGCAGTAACGCTGAGCATCTTTTCATGTGTCCGTTGACCATTTCTATGTCTTTGGAAAAAAGTCTATTCAGGTTCTCTGCCCATTTTGTAATTGGGTTGTTTTTTGGATGTTGACTTGTCTGAGTTCTTTATATATTATGGATATTAACCCCTTATCATACTTATGGTTTACAAATATCCTCTCCCATTCACAGGCTGCCTTTTTGTTTTGTTAATCATAACCTTTGCTGTGCAAAAGCTTTTTAGTTTGACGTAGTCCCATTTGTTTATTTTTGCTTTTGTTTCCCTTATCTAAGAGGCTGTTCTTGAACCTTAGAATTTTAAAGCCTCCTCTTGGCTTCTGTCTGGGTACCAGCTACCTTCCTCCTCTGTTATTTATAATTTGTAACTGAAGCTTACATATAGCCAGTTTGGCCATTCCAGCCCTCTGTGTACACACTGCATATCTGTAATTAACTGGCAGTTTCTTTGCTTATATTCGTGTCAAATTTCCAAGACAGGCCATCTGCTTGGCCCTGCCCATCTCATCTTTTCATGCCACAGCATAGCTGACTTGTGTACTACCTGCCATCAGCCAGCCAGTCACGTGCAGGAGAACAGAATGAGACCCACAGCTAGCCCAGCTGCTTCTCATGCTGGGCTCAGAGCTGCGGCTCTGGCTGTGGGCACAGCAATGGGAAGAAAGGCAAGCTCATCACTGCTTTGTTGTCCTGCCAGGCCTTGGGTGCAGGAGGGGCTTTTAGGGAGATACAAGTTGGCTGTTTGTCCTCACCGCTTAGGAATAAAGTTTCTATTGTACCAAAGGGATGTGATGAGCTGGTTGAGTATTGGGTTGTTGGTCTGTTCCTTCAACAGGAACACCGAGGAGCTCTGCCAGTCCCTGGGAATGGAGAAGGCTAGGAAGACATCTTGTTCTCAGAGTCTGGTGTTGGTGGCAGGGAAGGACAGAAGAGCGGGTGCAGGGCAGATAACCAGCCAGTTATGATACAGTGTATATGAGAGAAAAGGCTCTGAAGCTGGAGGTACCTCCAGCGTTCCAGCCCCACAGAGTCTTACCCCAGGGTCCAGTAAAACCAGCAAAGCCTGAACTCTAGGGGAGGGCATCGCCAGCATCTCCAGAGTTGTGGGGTGGTCCCTGGAGGGGCAGTGGCTCCTGTTCTAAAGAGGGAACTGCTCAAGCCACTCCCGTGGGATTGGAATGCTGCTAAGGGCTAGTGTGTGGGTTACATGGACATGCATGGCCCTTGTCCATCTGAGTGGCCATCACTTCTGTCCTGGAGTTTGTTTTTCTAATTGGTGTGAGGAGAGCCTACATTCTAAACCCAGTAGCTCAGACCACTGAGGTCCCAGAGTCTGACTGCAGTTTTGCACACACCCTGAGGCTGAGCCTCATCCTCACAGTAAGGAAATCATTTATGTCATCAGCTAGAAATGGTCTGGCTGACCTCCCCAACTCCCCCCATTTTTATTAAAACTTTTATTTGCAAATCCAGTTCTTTCTATTCCAAGAATCTGTTTGTTGCAAAACAAATGCTCCATTTCCCAGAGGTAAAAACCAAAAATGTCCATCTTGTGGAAAGCTGTATCACATTAGGTCAGTTCTCTTCCCAGGATGGTGAGCGCAGTCTAGCCTGGACTCCCAGCCACACAGCCATGGTTGCACCCAGGGCAGGAACTGGGAGAAGTTGAGGGCACAGGCCCAAGGTGGTCCCATGAGGCTGGACCTCCCCCAGCCTCCCCAGAGCTGGCTCAGAGACTTTGACCCCGAACCTTTCAGGGAAGTCCCTGCATGACTGGGCAGGAGAAGCAGCCCCTCTCAAGCCCTCAGCTATGGGCCCTGCCCACTCTCTGGCCCTCTCAGGAAAACAAACACCTGCTCTTTTGTGGAAAACCCTCTGGGCTGTTGTGCACTCATTAGTACCTTTCTTGCTGGGAAGTCTGCTGGTTAGATGACAACATTCAGTGCCATTTAGTCTGAGAGACTAGCCTTGATTCCTCTTTTTCTCACCCCCTTACTCAATCCACTCCTAAAATGTGCCCCTGCACCACCCCCATTCTCCTCTCCATCACCAACCCTGTTGTCCGGGCCTCCATCACTCCTGCTAGAACACTTCAACCCCTTCCTAATGAAGCTGCCCTCCAGCCTCCCTTACTTCAGGCCATAGTCCTCACAGCTGTCTGAGCCGAAGGCCCGTTGGATCATCACAGTGGGCAAGTATGGCACAACTTGATTCTCCAGAACAGCTGTGGACCCCAAAAGCCTGGGTAGGAATTCCAGAAGGAATTGCACAGGAAGTATCACCTCCTTCCCCTGGAAGCTGTGAGTGAAGGGAGGAAACCACAGGAAACAGAGCAAGGCCAAATTATACTAGACAGAGGACTTTCGGGCTGGAGTGTTCCCAGAAAAGAAGCCACCTCTGTCTGGGTGGTCACCTGGAAGCCTTGAGTTCCCTGGGGCTCAGGAAGAAGGAAGACTGACCGTGACATGACCTTAGGCCACTTTTCAAAGCCTCAGGCTTGGCCAGGGCACCTCTCAGAAGTCTAGCTGTCCCTTGCTTGTCCCGAGCCACTTTGTGCTATGCTCTGTCTAGCTGGTGTCCCACGACTGTCCTCACTGTCCTCTCCTGCTTGTCCTCCCATCTCATCTTACCTTCTCCCTCCTGCTGACCCTTCCCGGCAACTCCCTGACTTAGCCCTAGGAGAAAGTCCTTCTCGTGTTCCTTGGATGCCCCTCCCCTTTCTCAGAAGAGCTTTCTTATCTCTCGCTCTTGCCAACACTATTGTCCCCTCCCACCCTGGGTCCTCTCTCAGGATGGTCTTCATCCCCTGTGATTCTCCTGTCTCTAATGGCCCCTCCTCTGTCCAGACTTCCCTCTGCTCTCCATTCAGTGTCCCCTGCTGGGTACCATCACAGGAAGAGGAGGCTCAAGCACCCCTGGGCCATCTCTTGGCTTGCTCAGGTGTCAACACCCCAACCTGTGACCAGTGTCTCTTCTCTGGAATGCCTCCCTCTGCAGGTCCCAATGCTCCTGAAGCAGCAAGACTCAATGTCCTTCTCCTCCTGACCCCTCAACCACATCACCCTGCTCAAAACCCTGTTCCCGCAGTGCTTCTCTCTTGGGCCTTTTCTTCCTCTTTCTCCAGCCTTCTACAGAGGCTCCTTTCTCTCCCATTCATTCAAATGTGAAACCTCCTGAGGCTCCTAGCCCAGCCTTCTCTCTCCGTTGTCTTACTCGGTGGTGCCATCTATACTCAGATAACTGCTCTATGCCAAGCCTCCCCATACCTGGGGCTCTGGTCCAGGCCTTTTTGAATATCTCTTCCTGGGCATTCCTACCTGGATGTTACTCAGCCACCTTAAAGAAACACAGACAACACAAAACTCATCCTCTTCATTTTTGGTCCTCCATCAGGGCATGACCAGGGAGCCACTTTCACTCCTTCTCTTGTGGTTCTTACTGAGTCAACCAGGAGCAGAATTTTGGATCTCTCTGGCCAAGCCTGCTCCAGCCCCTATCCTCCTAAGAGTGTCTTGTCTGTAGGCCAACCTCTCTATCTTCTGCTCCCTCCCACTCCATTTTCTTCCCAGTCTTACCTTGGCTGCCAGAGTTAACCTTCTTTTTCTTTTTTTGAAAATCACTCAAGCATTTATTTCAAGCATTCTGAAAAACTGGTGTGAGAAACGTTTTCCAATAACAAATATGGATGCATAGCAAAGATATATATTTTGAAGTCTGTTACATTGTAAGCTTCCTAAGCAATGAAGGATCACTCCACCCTCTTCTCTGCAGCTTCTTCTAGCACTTAGGACTTATGAAATATAATGATTTATTGGAGCAAAGAGTCAATTTTACTGACCAAATAAAGGTAATCTTCCCACTGAGAAATATGCACATATGGAATTCATTATTCTAAGAGTTCCTACTGGCAGAAAAAAATCTAAATGTATTCAAAAGCCTTGGAGGAAGGTATGTGAGAGACAAGGTTGGTTTCTAAGACACACCCTTCTGAAAGAAACAGAAGAATGCACTTAATGCAGTCTACTGGGTAAGATGGTCATGTGTAGGAAGTTTTTACGTGAGACCCACTGTTGGGGTCCCTTTTCCACTGCATAGCATCGTGCTGGCTCATATGTTTATGCATTCACTCAATCTATATTTAAGCATGTGCACAGACCAGGTAGAGTCCCTGGAGCTGCTTTTCTAGTAGCAGTAGCAACTTCAGCCCAATGGCCCTGACCTCTGGACCCAGACTTGAGACCACAAGGCGCCTACTGGGGTTGGGCTGCTGCCTGTGGCAGTGAGCCACTAAGGAAATGACCCATGACCTAGACATCATCACTCTCTGCTCTAATTCACCAGCACAAACACCACTTAGAATGTCATTCTGAAGAGTTGACATGGTTGGCTGACCTACTATGGAAGAGAGGCACCGGCAACCATCACGGTGACTTCATGACAAATGCCTTCCCTCACTCCTTCATACCCAGAAATTAGATCCGTTGATCTATTTTTTATATCTTAAAAAAAGTTATGCAGCAAAATTAGAAAGCACACAGTACCTTTGTTACAAATATACTTTCTCATCTAGGCACAGGATACCAGGAAGCAGCCTTGAAACTGTTTTCGAAGATCTAAGGAAAATATGTTTGTGTGTAAATGTACTTGCTACAGTAAGCATTTGATTAGCTTCCTGTTATCTGGGAGGAAATGCCAAGTTGTGGATACAGGACTAGAGTATAGTCTTAGATTAAGTAATCCTTAACAATAAGAGGGGAAAAAAATACGTTGAAGTCTAATTTTCTCTTTTCCTATTCCCCTTTCCTGGTGGCTCAGTCAATGAAGAGTCTGCCTGCAATGCAGGAGACCCAGATTCAGTCTCTGGGTTGGGAAGATCCCCTGGAGAAGGAAATGGCAACCCACTCCAGTATTCTTGCCTGGAGACTCCCATGGACAGAGGAGCTGCCGAGCAGTCTACAGTCTATGGGGTCACAAGAGTCGGACATAACTGAGCTACCAAACCTGCCTACCTACTTATTCCCCTTTTCATGTCTCTTAACCTCTCTTTAAAATTTTTCCTCATTTTAATTTTCTGCACTGCATTCTGGGTAGATTTTTGTTACGTAGCTTCTGATTTACCAGTTTGTTCTTTGTTTTAATTATAGTTGTTCTGCTCTCTAATGGAATTTGAGTTTTAAAGTTCAGTGTCTCTATTTTTTCATTTCCCAAAGTTCTCCATTTTTTTTGGAAAAAAAATCTCTTTTTACTTAAGTAGTTGCTTATGTTTTTCATTACACCTTTTGATTCTTTAATCATTGTACACATTCCTTTTTATAATCTGGATCTATTAATTCCATTCCTTAAATTTCTTAGTCTCAAGCTGCTCATGTTTTTGCTGACTTTCATTTGTGGTGATTTCTTTTTTCATGTGGTCCATAAATTTGGGTTGTGACTTCATGTTCTGCCAGGCTTTATTTGTCAAAATCTCATGATAGAGTAAGACATGAATAAGAAATAATATAGAAAGGCAGGTGGTGGTGCAGGAAGGGTGACAAAAATTGTGATCATCACCAGATTTTTTCATCAAGTAGCTAGAAAATGCAGGAGACTCAACTGACAATTAGAACTAATAAAGCTATTAGACAAACTATTAGAAGTAATGAAAAAAAGCAAAAACAACCAAAAAAAAAAGGAGGCCTGGTAAAGAATAGCTTACTAAAACCATTAACATTTCAAGAAGCCAACAGTACCTAAACAGGGTACTTGACTTTTTAAAAAGAATTTTATAAAAATAGCTTTATAAACAATTTTACAAAATAGGAATAAGCAAGTCTTAAAATGTGCAAGACTTATACAAAAATATATCAAGTATTATTGAAGTTACTGAACTTTTTAAAAAGCAACCCTGAATAAATGGAGATCTTAAACATGTTCCTGGATACAGAGATGCAATATTATAAACATGTCAGTTCTTCCCAAATTAACTAATAGGTTCAATGCAGTTATAAACAAAGGCTTTTTAAATGAATGGAGGGGAACTTCTAGTGGAACAGAATGGGTAGAGGGGGCTGGAGTTGGGAATTTCCCTTCTCTCTTGTGGAAGTCTAAAGCTGACCAGAGTTGGATATTTCAAGAGAAAAATTACAAGGTATACTAAAAGACAAAAAACAGCTTGAAAAGACAGAGCAAACATCAGAACTGGACATGGAGGGGGGCGGATATTAGAACTGCTGCTGCTGCTGCTGCTAAGTCGCTTCAGTCATGTCCGACTCTGTGCGACCCCATAGACGGCAGCCCACCAGGCTCCGCCGTCCCTGGGATTCTCCAGGCAAGAATACCGGAGTGGGTTGCCATTTCCTTCTCCAGTGCATGAAAGGGAAAAGTGAAAGTGAAGTCACTCAGTCATGTCCGACTCTCAGCGACCCCATGGACTGTAGCCTACCAGGCTCCTCCGTCCATGGGATTTTCCAGGCAAGAGTACTGGAGTGGGGTGCCATTGCCTTCTCCGGATATTAGAATTATGAGACCATAAATTCATAGCAACTGTGATTAATATGCTAAGGAAACTAATGGATAGAGTATCAACATGCAAAAACAGATGAGCAATGTAAGCAGAGGAACAAATGCTAGAGATAAGAAACATGACAGAAATAAAGAATTCTTTTGATGTGCTTATTAGTAGACTGGAACAACTGAGGAAAGAATCTGAGCTAGAGAATATCTCAATAGAAACCTCCAGAACTGAAAAGCAAAGAGAATAAAGACTAAAAGACAAGGCAAATGATCAAAAGTGAGCAGAATATTCAAGGTCTGTGAGACAACAATAATGTGTAGTATATGCGTAATAGGATCAGAGGAGAAGAAAGTAAGGAACAAAAGAAACACTTGAAACAATAATTACTGAAAAATTTTGTTTGTGTTACAAAAATTTTTGTTTGTTAGTTACTGTCAGACACCAAACCACAGAACTGGGAAGAAGTTCAGAGAACATCAAGCAGGATAAATGCTAAAAAGAAAGAAGGAAATGAAGGAAGGAAGGAAAAACAGAAGAAAGACTAGGCGTACGATGCATGAGACAAATGCTCAGGGCTGGGGCAATGGGATGACCCAGAGGGATGGCATGGGGAGGGAGGTGGGAGGGGGGTTCAGGAGGGGGAACACATGTAAACCCATGGCTGATTCATGTCAATGTATGGCAAAAACTACTATAATATTGTAAAGTAATTAGCCCCCAACTAAAATAAATAAATTTATTAAAAAAAAAATAAAACTACTGAAAATCAAAAATAATAAAATTCTGAAAGAAGACAGAGGGGAAAAAACACCTTACCTACAGAGGAACAAACATAAAAATTAACATCATACTTCACCTCATAAAACATGCAAAACAAGAAGGCAGTGGAATGAAATTTAAGGTGTCAAGAGAAAAAAAACAAACTCACCAACCTAGAATTCTTTACCCTGCAAAATTTCCTTCAAAAGTGAAAGAGAAATAGAGACTTTCTCTGACAAAAATTCAGGAAATTTGTTGCCAGTAGACTTTTTTAAACAAGAAATATTTGAGGAAGTTCTCTGGAAGGAAGGAAAATTATATAGGTCAAAAACTTGGATCTATACAGAGGGAGAATGTTGAAAAAGTAGTAAATGAGTGTAAAATAAAATGAACTTGGCACACTTATTCTAAAATTTGTCTGGGAGAAAAATGTTCAAGAATAGATAAGAATATTTTGAAAAAGATAGAGAATGATGGTGATTGGTAGTAGTGATGGTGGTTGGAGTGGGGAAGATTACTAAGGATTTGAAAAATGTATCACTGAAACAGAATAGAGAGCCCTGAAATGGGCATATTTACATGTGAAAATGGGGGAATGGTTTAAACAACATTTTCTTAGGATAAGAAAACTATTCAAATGCTAGTTTTTAAAAATTATCTATATGAAAAAAATAAAATTAGACAGTTATAACCTTCTCAAAAATTAATACTAACCTTATGCTACAAATTTAAATATGTTACATGAAGTGAAAGTGAAAGTCGCTCAGTTGTGTCCAACTCTTTGCAACCCGATGGAATATATAGTCCATGGAATCTCCAGGCCAGAATACTGGAATGGGTAGCTTTTCCCTTCTCTAGGGAATCTTCCCAAGCCAGGGATCAAACCCAGGTCTCCCGCATTGCAGGCAGATTCTTATCAGCTGAGCCACAAGGGAAGCCCAAGAATCTGAAGTGGGTAGCCTATCCTTTCTCTAGCGGATCTTCCCAACCCAAGAATTGAACTGGGGTCTCCTGCATTGCAGGCAGATTCTTCACCAACTGAGAAGAAAAAGTTAATTTTCATACTATATAAAACAATAAATAAAAGAACCTGATATGAAAAAAACTAGACAAAGAATATGAACATAAAGTTTATAGAAGAGAACACGTAAATGTTCAACAAACACAAGAAAGAGGTCACCCCCTCTGAAGTCAAGGAGATGCAGTGAAATGCAGCAAGAAGATCTTTTTTTTTTAATAACATGTATCAAGAATTAAACTCACTTTTAATATCAAGTGTTACTGAAGGAAATTGGTACCTTCACTGAAAGACCTGAAACTTAGTACAGCATTATTTATAACTGTAAAAAAGTAGACATAAACTTATCAACAAGAGACAGGTGGAGTATGGATACTGCCTAGTAATTGAAGTAAATCTGGAGGAACTGACCTTGGAGAACATCCTGTTTGTTAAACACAAAAGACTAAGTTGCAAAACACTATGTACAGTAAGATGAACCTATGAAAAAAATAAACTTCAAGCAGGACTCCATAAAGGTGTAGAGAGAGGTCTGGAAGAGCACAGCAAGTAACCAAGGAATGAGAAGGGAATAATAGTTACTGAGTGCTTGCTTTGTGCTATGAGATGTTACAGATTCTTTACATGTACTAGCTCTAATATTCCCAGCAATTCTGAGAAGATACAACTCTGAAGACTCTCAGATTTAAAGTTTTATATTTTTATTCAGTTCAAGGACATTTTTCTGAAATTATGTGTTTGATTGTGTACTCCCCAGAAATCTGTTTTCTTTTTCGATGACTCTTCCTCCATTCATTCTCTAGATCTTTTGATTTTTCTCTCATGTTTTTCACCTCTCTGTTTTTTTTTTCCCTATGTTTTAGGTCACAGTGATTATCAAACTTGAGGTGCACCCCAATCTTCTGAAAGGCTTGTGAAAACACACAGATTGCTGGGCCCCACCCCTAGTTTCTGATTTAGTAAGTCTGGACTGCAACTCAGAAATTTTCATGTTAAAAAGTTTCCCAGTAATACTGATGCAGCTATCACATTTTGAGAACTACTGTTCTCAGGTATTTCTTCTACTTATTTGCATTTTTAAGTTTGAAAATTACAGTTTTAATTTCCAGGAACATTTCATTGTTTTCTATTTTCTATTTTTTGATGACTTTTTTTTCTTTGTCTATAAAAGAAAAACCTCCTAAAGATCTCCCTGAGGATACCAAGCAGATTTTTTTTTAAGTTATTTTCTATTCCCCACACTATCTCTGTTTTTTCTGGGTTCATGGTTCTGTTTGTTTGTCTTGGCTATTTTTTTATGGGTTGTTGGTTTTACTCAAAGATCTGGGGATCCTTGGCTACACATTTATATCTGCGAATGAAGGATTTGTGTTTTAATATAGATGGCTGGTATTTGTCTTCTCTACCATCATAGAATCTGTTTCTTCAACAGCCCTCTCCTCCAAGTTGGAACCTTTGGCATATCAACTGGCAAGATTCCATTTAAGGGTCATGGCCAGGGCCACTTTTCTCCCAGCCCCCAATAAAATGGGGAAACCTTTTCCTAGGATGGTAGCACTGGCTGCAGGAGCTCTCAGCCTTCTCCCAAAATTCCAATTGCTTCTATAAGGCACCCTCTGGTTTGGCCTGGGGTGGGTACCATCTTGGCCTACTGTTCTTCCTACTCAATACAGAGGGCAAGCATACAGTGGATGTTCTCTTGGATACAACTCTTTCCAGGTGGGCCAAGAACTCACCCTGATTTTTCCTCCCTGCTGTCTCCTGACCTCTGTACCTGTACCTTCTGACCACTGAGTCTTCCCAGGTCCCCATGAGCAGTGGTTCTCACCTCCCAGGCATCTACATCTCTGGCTGCCTGTCTGGTCTGCCCATCAGGATGGTCCCCTATGATTTTCTTCAAACTCTTCTGGTGGCCCCTTTCCCATTCTTAGTGCTGTAATTTATATTTCCTTTTGCCATTTTTTAAACTAGTGTAATCAGTGTTAAAATGGGACTCTTCAGTTCATCTGAATCACCAACATGATAGACAATCAGATTCCACCAAGTCCGAGACAGACCATCACGCACAAAACTTGTAAGAAAATGTCCAAGGAATGTTCTGTTTCAAGAAAATGAAGGAAGAGCAAGGAAGATAGGAGAATTTCTTTGGAGAGAATCTTATTCTAAATCCTACCCCCTCCCCCTGCCTACAGGCCACCTGTAGAAGGGCTGGGCCACGGGGGACAAGAGGGAGAGTGGGGAGCGGGCGGAGGGAAGCAGCCAGCCTCCGCCTTCCTCCAGCTGCTCAGGAGGAGATGGGGATGAGCTGGCCCCACCCTCTGGCCCCCTGAGCTACCACAGGAAGCCTGGGAGTCGTCTCTGGTCCTCACTCTCCTTTCTCTCCCACCCTGCCTCTTTCTTCTTCCTGCTTTCACCCCTTACCTCTCCTCTCTCTCATTTATTGCTGATCATATCAGCCTCACATTGCTAAGTTCTCATCACCATCTGTCAGGGACTAATACACTCCTCTCTTCCCCTCTCTTTCTGTGTATTCAGCAAACATCACTGCAGACTGTGGTGGTGGATCTAAGAGGAGATAAGAACACACAGGCACAAACAGTGTGATCAGGCTCCAAGAGAGGGCAGCATGAAGGAGGAACCCCACATTCAGCCTGGGGTATCCCAAGAGCTAAGGCTTCTCAGGAGCTAAGTCAGGAGGAAGAGTAGATAGAGCTGGCCAGGAGAGGGGGATTTAGGAGGAGTCTTCCCAGCCAGAGAAAGCATGGTATGCAGAGTTCTCGAGACACCACAGGGTCACTTTATTCCACTATTGTACACCTCACCTCTACAAGGTAAGCAGCACAGTGTGAAATACCTCTCTTTCACAGATCAGGAAACTGGGGCTCAGAGAATCTATTCTACAAGCACTTCCAGACCAGCACTGTTTTCCATGCAGTGACAGAGAAGCTGACAGTAAAGAGAGAAGGATTTGATTATTCCTCTGGTCTGGTCATATTTATTATAGGATTCTTGAGACTACAAGCTTTTTATTACTCAAGAGTGGTCAGAAAGCCATGGGACCTGCTGAAAATTTTACTAGGGGCAGGAATAAAGTTGTTTTCTGCTTCTATTCTCTTTAGTCTCACTTGTTCAAGGTAAGAAGTAAATTCATTGTAATGCTTAATAAATACCACTGAAAATATGCAATTCTCTGAGGACAAAAAACAAAATGACTCCACCCATGTCAGTACCAGAATGTCTAGGGGTTAAGCTTCCTGGGGAGGCATAGCTAGACCTGAAGGGATGCTACTGATCGCTTTCTGCCCACCCAGAATGCCCAGCCTCCCCAGAGCCGATGCGCCTCACCACTCTGGACCTGAACCTGTAGGGGAACCTGGCAATCCCATTTCCTGAAGATAAGAATGTTATCACATCCGCCAGCCACTGAGCCCTGGAATTGAACTTGCTGTTCCTTTCAGCTGCAGTTATGTACTCTGAAGGCAGGCTGGCTCTGTGTGGCCCAGCGAGGTTCATGGGAGCCACATAAGAGCCAATTTCAGATAATATGAAGGTGTGTGTGCTTGCTCAGAGGCCAATGGCCTTGTGGGGCAGGCCCAGTCAGACCCTAGAATCTCCAGGCTTCTGCCCAGATCCTTTGGGCTATGAGGTTTGCAACTCATGGGGAGACCCAGAATAGGCACCAGGTACTATTTCTCCCTCAGCAAGGGCCTTATGACCCCCACTCAAGGAGCCCCTTTCCATCTCTAGATCTTTCTGCAAGCCTCTGGACTTAAAAGAGTTGGGTTTCTGGCTGTGGAAAGCCACAGACTTCTGGGAGACTATAGACTGTGAAGCAGAGGGAATTGGGTGTCATTATGAACAACGATGGGGTCTGAAGTGAGATGGAGTCATTGGAAAGGCGGGAGGAGGGAGCGTCTTCAGGATGTGGGTTTGATTGGAGGAAGGAAGAGAGACAGTGTGCACTGGAATAGCCTCTCTTCTTCATCTGTTTTTGGCCAGAGAGTGTTCTTAGTAATCCTGAGGATGCCGCGCCTCAATCCACTTCGCCAGAATAACTAACTTTACAGTGTACGACCTGACCTTTACTTGGGATAAAGCTTCTCATCGTGGATTTGCCTCCCCAGCCCTACCAGGGTGGTATAAGTCTAACCGGGCTTCTTTGTCCCAGCTGTGTGGGCTTGATGGGCCCAGTCACATTCTTCTATGAGGGATCGAAGATTTTCCATCACTATCAAACCTATTGCACCACCATCATCACCAACCATGCATCCTCGCCAGCCTCTACTCGCCCTTCCCCACCATCTTTGTTATCCTCCACTCTCACCATTAACCATCACCAATATCAATTCTACCACCACCACCACCCTGCCATCCTCAGAACCATCCACACCATCCCAACACCACCACGATCACCACCGTTCACTGAGGGCTCATTACATCCTATGCTGTGGAAGTCCTTTCCAACCTCAGTTGGCCTTTCTCTGCTCTCTTACCCATGCTATTAATAGAATTCTCTGCCTCCTATTGGTCTAGGTCCTGTCAGGAAGTCCACATTTATCCCTGGTTTCCAAAAGTAGGAAACCTCCAGCAGAGTGTTTATGTTTCCCCTCACTTTTAGGAAGAGATAAGAACATACCACATACATTGCAAGTTGCTTTATTTGATTGGATCAAAGTGCAAATCAAGTGGTTCCTTCGGTTTCTTTACAAATTGCCTCAGCCTACCTAAAGGAGGGAAGCCAGTCCTTCTCTCATTACGTTTCAGTTAACAACAATCATTAACTCACCACACATTTTGAGGAGGAGTATTGCTTAGAGAATAAACTGATTTTGGTCAATTAATAAAAGACTTGCATGTGTGTGCTCGGTCGTGTCTGACTCTTTGCAACCCCATGGACTGTAGCCTGTCAGGCTCTTCTGTCCATGAGATTTCCCAGGAAAGAATACTGGAGTGGATTGCCATTTCCTTCTCCAGGGGATCTTCCCGACCCAGGGATTGAACCTGCATCTCCTGCATCTCCTGCCTTGGCAGGCAGATTCTTCATCATTAGCACCACCTGGGAAGCCCAATAAAAGTTTCCCTTGTCCTAGCTGTGCCCCCTCCACTGTGAAGGGTTCATCTCAGTGCCTGGGGCGAAGACTGAAGGGGCCTCCCTGGTGCCCATGTCAGGGGAACTTCCACACTCTTCGTGGAACTGAATCAAGGGCTCTGGGAGAATTCATGGGAGGGAATTTCAAACTCTCCACCTTAGCCTTCAGATGTTGTTTCCAAGACCTGGGCCAATTTCTTGAAGTGCTGTTTACATTAGAATTTGCATTCACATGCATAACGGCTCTGCGGTTAGGCAGACTAGCTGTAAGCCAATAAATTATACCAGCATGGCCTTGATATTTCCCATCACAGGTTATCACTGTTTCTTTAGTATGTCTCCTGTTCCGCAACTTGATCTTTTCATATTCCACTATGCACTGGTGGTCTATGTCTCTCTGGTTTTGTGAAATTTTTACATTTCAGCCAGTCACATGGGGTATAGTGGTGTCTCACTGTGGTGATTACTAATGAGGATGAACACTTTTCTGTCTCTTTTTTGGTCACTTGGATATTCTCTTTTAAATATCTCTTCAACCCTTTAGCTCATTTTTCTGTTATTTGTCTGCCTTTTTAATTAGATAAATGAATGATAGAAATTCTTTGTTTCTCAGATATATAGCCCTTTGTCAGAAAATATTACAAATATTTTCTCCTATTCTATACTTGCCTTTTCACTGCCTTAAGGGCATCTTTTGATAACCAAATTCTTTTCCTTAATGTAGTCAAATTTTATTTGTGTTTGCTTTTGTGGTAGTGCTTTTTGTGCCTTATTCTAAAATAAAATCTTTATCTGGCAGTTAGAAGAGATTCCTCAGGGCATGCATGCTAAGTCACTTCAGTCACGTCCAACTCTTTGTGACCCTGTGGACTGTATGTAGCCTGCAAGACTCCTCTGTCCATGGGATTCTCCAGGCAAGAATACTGGAGCGGGTTGCCGTTTTCTCCTCCAGGGGATCTTCTCGACCCAGGGATCCAACCCAGTCTCTTATGTCTCCTGCACTGTAAGGTAGGTTTGTTTTTTTTTTACCACTAGCGCCACCTATTATTTCCTAAAAACTTGATTGTTTTTCATTTTGCATCTAGGTTTATAGTCCACCTGAAATTGACTTTTGTGCATGGTTTGATATAGGAGTTGAACTTCATTTGTGTTTCATATGGGTATTTTATAGATAAATCCAGAATAATTTATCGAAGAGGCCATTCTCCATTGTTCTGTAGTGCTAACTTTGTCTTGAAACTAGCCTATTGATCTATGTTTATGAGCACTGTATTCACACTGTCTGTATTACTATCTCTTTGTAGTGTCTTAAATATCTGATAGGGCAAGATTTTCTGTTTTGTTTTTCTTTCGATTCTTTGGCTTTAGCCCTGTGTATTTTAGAATCAACCTGTCAGTTTCACTAAAAGCAAAACAAACAAAGAAAACCAGCCTATTAAACATGTTGATTGGGAATTCATGAATCTAGAAATCAAAGTAAGGAGATTGGACATCCTTTTAATTCAAATACTTCTATTCCTTTCTTTCTTCTCCTTCTGTTGTTGCTATTACATTAACTCTCTGTAATTGTCCCACAATTCTTGGATATTCTTCCTTTCCTTTCCTTTTCTTCTTTCCTTCCTTTCCTCCTTGCTTTTCAATTCAAGAAGTTTTTATTCAAATATTTTCAAGCTCACTAGGTCTTTCATCAGTCATGTGCGGTCTACTGATGAGCCCATCAAAGGCATTTTTTCATTTCTGTTAATAGTGTTTTTCATTTCTAGCATTTCATTTGGGTTCTGTCTTAGAGTTTCCATCTCTCTGCTTACACTACCCATCTGTTCCTCCATGTCCATTTTTTCCCCATTAAAGCCCCCAGTGTATTAATCACAGTTATTTTAAATTCCTAGGATGATAATTCCAAAATCTCTGCCATATATGAGTCTGATTCTGATAATTTGTCTCTTCAGTCTTTTTTTTTTTTTGCCTTTTAGCAAGGCTTGCAATTTTTGTTGAAAGCTGGATGTGAAATAATGTGTAAAAGGAAGGAATAGAGTATTAGTGGAATGTTTTACATTTGTCTGGCTAGGAGTTAGGCTGTGTTCACTGCTAGCTGTAGCTATGGTCAGAGGCTAAATTTTCTTCTAGTGTTCTTGTTTTTGTCTGCCCTGTTGTCACTGAGTTTCCCGAGAGACTCCTTCTTAAATCGGATCTGGGGTTTGCAATCTTTTAGCTGTTATCCCTGTTGTACAGGATGTGGAGGTGGGGGAGGGGACACACTCTATAGTACTATCATTGGGTTTCAATCTTTTAATAGGCCCGTGTCCCTGGGCATCACAAGCGCTTCTCAGTGCCCTCACCCTTTAAGTGAGACAGGAAGGTCAGAGGAGACGGGAGTTGAATAGTTTCCCTTCCTCAGGTTGGTTAGACTTGGGCAAAACTCAAGTCAGTCAGGCTTTGATAAAACAGTTTCCCTTGAGGGCAGGCCTTGTCAAGGAGAACAGAGGACTCTGGGAATATTCTGAAATGTTTACTTTTCCCTCCTCTGCACAAGGGGAAACTTTTCCAATGTTTACATGAGAGATTGAGAGGCTCCTGAAAGTAATAAAAGTGGTTGGAATCCCCATGACTGCCCCCTTCAAGAGTTTTTAGCTCTCAAGCTTGTCTATGCTGAGCTTCCAGCAATCTGTGAATTGTAATTTATATTTCTATCGTACTGACTTCTGCTCCTGGGATTCTCCTGGTGAGATATGGGTCTCTGTATACATCTGTTTCTCTAGTTTTCAGGCAAACAGTTTGCCCTATGACTTCAATTTTCTGTGGCTGTAAGAAGAGTTGTTGATTTTCCATTTGTTTAGCTTTTTTCTTATATGGGGATGAGGGTGATGACTTCTAAATTCTCTACATTATATCCAGAAGTGTAAATTAACCAAAATGTCTATCAAATGATGACTAGATAAAGAAAATGTGGTATATTCATAGAACAAAATATTATTCAGCTATAAAAAAGAATGCAATACTGATATATGCTACAACATGGACGAACCAGGAAAACACTGTGTTAAATGATGAAGCCAGTCACTGAAGACCATGTGTTAAATGATTTCATTTATATGAAATGTTCAGAATAGGCAAAAATGTAGAGACTATAACTGTTAGGGTTTATTTCTGGACTCTCAATTCTATTCCATTAATCCATATGCCTATCCTTATGCCAGAACCATACTGTCTTGGTTACTGTGGCTTTGTAGTAAGTTTTGAAACTAGAAAGTTTGTCTTCCAACTTTATACTTTTCTCAAGATTATTTTGGATATTCTGAATCCCTTATATTTCCACATGAATTTTAAGATCAGTTTGTCATTTCTGAAAAAGAAAAGAAAACCCCAGCTAGGAGTTAGATTAGGTTTACACTGAATCTACAGGTCAATTTGGGGAACATTTTCATCTGAACAATATGAAGTCTTCCAATCCAGGAACATGGGATCACTTTCCATTCATTGAAAACTTCTTTAATTTCTTTCAACAATGTTTGTAGTTTTCTATATACAAGTCTTACAATTATTTTGTCAGATTTATTCCAAAGTATTTTATTCTTTCTGATGATAGAGTAAATTGGATTGTTTTCTTAATTTCATTTTCAGGCTTTATTGCAAGTTTATAGAAATACAATTAGTTTTTGTATATTGATACTGTATCCAGCAACCTTGCTGAAGGAATGTTGATTTTTTTATATTGAATTTGTACCCAGCAAGCTAACTAAACTTTCTTACTAATTCTAATACCTTACATTGTTCTACAGCCATCACAGCAATACAATACATAAAGTATTGATGGACCTCATACTCTTCAATCTGTTACGTGGCAAATTAATTAATTGATTGATTTTCTGTAGTAATAATATACCAGTTTTGTATACCTTGAGTGACTACAACTTGATGCTGTATTATTCTTTTTATATATTGTTGTATTCGATATAACATTTTAAAAATAATTTTAAAATCTATATTCATGAGTGATGATAGTTTCTAATTTTCTGTTCTTATACTTTCTTTGTTAGATTACGGCATTAGGGTTTTGATGCCAGCCCCCACAAGGAAAAATGTATTGGAGATATTCCTTCTTTTCTATTCTCTAGAAAGAGTTCATGTATGATTGAAATTATTTGTTGAATAATTGTGAACACGAAGTGACTTGTATCTAGAGTTTTCTTTGTGACAAGATCTTTGATTACTGATTCAATTTCTTTTGAAGTCGATGATATTTAGCTTTCTATCATTCTTAAGTTGTACTTTCCCTAGCAACTTCTCTATAACACGTTTCAATTGTATATAGAATATTTATAATATTATTTTCTTATATTTGTAATATCTATAGCATTGGTAATTATTTTACTTTTTTATTCATGATATTGTTGCTCAGTCATGTCTGACTCTTTGTGACCCCATGGATTGTAGCCTGCCAGGGTCTTCTGTCCATGGGGATTCTCCAGGCAAGAATACTGGCGTGGGTTGCCATACCCTCCTCCAGGGGATCTTCCCAACCCAGGGAAGATCTCTCCTGCCTGGCAGGTTGACTCTTTACCATCTGAGCCACCAGGGCAGCCTAAAAATACCAGAGTGAGTAGCCTATCCCTTCTCCAGGGTATCTTCCCAACCCAGGAATTGAGCTGGGATCTCCTGCATTGCAGGCAGATTCTTTACCAGCTGAGGTGCCAGGGAAGCCCTATCTATCATATTATTTTCCTGTCTCTTTAATGTCTGTGGCATCAGAAACTGTTTCACTCTTTTATTCATGATTTTGGGTGCATGTGTCTTCTTTTAATGACAGGTTTTATCAGAGTTCAATTTTCAAAATCTTTTCAAATAATAAATTTCTGGCATTGCTCATCCTCACTATTGCATCTTTGTTTCATAAATTCCTTTATTCCTTTACATTTATTTAGATTTGCTTTGTACTTTTTCTACATTTAAAAGTTTATTTTAGGTGTTTTTTCTTTTCTAATATATGTATTGTAGTCATTACCTTTTCTTCTAAATACTTCTTCAGCTGGATCACATGAGTTTTACTTACCATTTTCATTATTTGTAAATTCAAAATACCTTCTAATTTCCGTTATGATTCCTTAACCCATTGGTTATTTAGGAATGTATTCATTAATATCAAAATAAAAATTTTCTAGTTATCTTCTGTTGTTGTCAACTTCTAGAATAATTGCATAGTGGTCACAGAACATGCCCTATGTGTTTTCATTCCTTCAAATTTGTTTTATAGCTTTATGGTAAAATTTGTCTAAATGTTGCACTACTAAGCCTGTAACAATGCAGGCTTAGTAGTTGTGGCACAGGAGCTTAGTTGCCCTGTGGCATGTGGGATCTTCCTGGACCAGGGATTGAACCCATGTCCCCTGCATTGGCAGGTGGATTCTTAACCACTGGACCACGAGAAAAGTCCTTCACAGCATCTTTGACTGAATGGCATACATTATTGGGCTTTCCTTGTGGCTCAGCTGGTAAAGAATCTGCCTGCAATGCAGGAGACCTGGGTTTGATCCCTGGGTTGGGAAGATCCCCTGGAGAAGGGAAAGGCTACCCAATCCAGTGTTTTGGCCTGGAGAAGTCCATGGGGTCGCAAAGAGTCAGACACAACTGAGCAACTTTCACTTTCACTTTACACATGTAAAGAACGTGTACTCATAAGTTATCAGGCACAACAAATGTGTCCTTAGGTCAAGTTTCTTGATAGCATTGCTCAAAAGAGCTCAACAATATTGCTGATTTTAGTGTACTTGTTCTATCAGTCATAAAGAGAGAGATGTTAAAATTGGCCAAGTTAGCTTTCTTTTAGTTAATATTTACATGACAAATCTCCTTCTTCCTCTTTACTGTAAATCTTGCTGCTTCTTTATAACATATAGCTTGGAAATAACATCACTTGTGTTTTGTTTTGATTTTATGTAGTTTGACAATTAACTGCTAATATATTGTAATTTAATTCAAATCCATGTGCTAACTATGTCATGGGTCTCATAGTTTTCTGTCCTTTCTTTTCTTATTTTTGAATAGATATATATTTTAATAATTTCATTTCCCCTCAACTAGTTTCTAAGTACATTAAATATGTGCTTTACTTTCATTCTTTTGGTATTTACCCAGGAAATGATAACAATTTATCTTTGATTTACAAAAATTAATATTAATCAATGCCTTTATGTACCTCTTGGGTAATGAAATGACCTTAGAACACTTTAACATCGTGTAATTTTTTCTCATTGTTATCAAATACACTCTATTCCACTACAATATGTTTCTTTAATAATTAGCTCATACAAGATTGATAAACAATGATGTCAGCATAACTCAGAAACTCTGCTATTTTGCTTGTAATTTTCTCCAGGACATTAGTGTTTTGAAGCCATGAGAGGCAAACTTTCTTATAATTAAAGACAAAACCTTAGTGTGATGCAAAGACCTTAAAAAAAAAAAGCTAATTCTGCAGACATGCCTAATTTTAGTGCAAGCAGAGGCTGTTTTACTGGCTTTAAGAATGTCTAGGGGCTTCCCTGGTGGCTCAGTGGTAAAGAATTCACCTCTTAGTGCAGGAGACGTGGGTTCAATCCCTGATCCAGGAAGATCCCACATGCCATGGAGCAACTAAGCCCATTCATGACGACTATTGAGTCTGTGTTCTGGAGCCCTGGAGCTACAACCACCGAGAGTACATGCCGCAACTGCTGAAGCCCAAGTGACCCCGGAGCCTGTGCTCCACACCAGAGAAACCTGAGCAGCTAGAGAGTAGACCCGCTCTCTGCAGCTGGACCCAGCACAGCCAAAAGTAATAAATGATAATTTAAAAGAACCTCTAACACACTTGGTAACTTTAGCCATCTGGGTAACTAAGAGTGCAAATGAAGAAGCTGCAGATAAATTTCTTCTGTGTAGAAGTAAGGTCTAATTGATGAAGTCCACCCCCAAACTATTTTTTTGCAACTTGTTTTGCTGTTTAACTAACATATGACTTGTATTGTGTATAGTTCCATGAGTTTTGGCACAGGTATATATTTTTATAACCACTACCATAATCAAAACAGTTCTTTTTTTTCCCCAGCACTTTCAAACTGTTGTTCCACTTCCTTCTGGCCTCTTTGGTTTCTGATAAGAAATCCATAGTCATTTGAATGTTTGTTCTTCTAAAAGAAATGTTGCATCATTGTTTTCTGATTCTTCCAGATCTCAAGATTCTTCCCCTTGTCTTTATTTTTCAGCAATTTGATTATGAAATGTCTAGCATGAACTTCTCTGAGTTTATTATCTTTGGATTATTTTAGCTTCTTGACCCTGTAAGCTTATTTTTTTCCTCCAAATTTGAGTTTTTTAACCTTTTTACTTCATGTATGTTTTCTATTCTACACTTTTTCTCTTCTTCTTCTGCAACACATTTTTTGTGTTGACAAAATTATTTGACAATCTTGATACTGTCCCACAGGCTTCTTAGGCTCTGTTCATTTTTTCCCCCCTATCTTTTTCTCTCTGGTGTTTATATTGGATAATTTCTTCTGATCTATCTTCAAGTTCACAGCTTTTTTCTCTTTCACTCCATTAAGTCCATCCAATGAGATTTTTGTTTCAGTTATTGTATTAGTTCTAAAATCTCCTTGTGGTTCTTTATAGTTTCTATTTCTCTGTTGAGATTTTCTATCTTTCCATTCATTTTAACAGTTTCATTCTTATTTTATAATAGCTGCTTCAAAGTCTTTATCGGACAGTCCCAATATTTATGTCACATTTATTGTCTTTTCCCAGGAGAGATGAAGTTTTCCTAGTTTTTTTGTATGCCAGGTAGTTTTGGATTGTGTCCTGGCCATTGTAATTATGTTATGAGATTCTGGGTCTTGTTTAAATCCTATATAAAATATTGAAATTTTGTGTGAAGAGACAGTCAGCTCACTTGGATTCTGGCTGCAAGTTCCAATGAGCCTTCTGCCATTTGTGGTTTTAATGCTGCTGCTAAGTCGCTTCAGTCGTGTCCGACTCTGTGCTACCCCATAGACCACAGCCCAACAGTCTCCGCCGTCCCTGGGATTCTCCAGGCAAGAACACTGGAGTGGGTTGCCATTTCCTTCTCCAGTGCATGAAAGGGAAAAGTGAAAGTGAAGTCGCTCAGTCGTGTCCGACTCTTAGCGACCCCACGGACTGCAGCCCACCAGGCTCCTCCGTCCATGGGATTCTCCAGGCAAGAGTACTGGAGTGGGGTGCCATTGCCTTCTCCGGTGGTTTTAATAGTAAGTTCCATTTTCAAACCTTTGCAGTGCTATTACGATCTATCCTGCATGTATGCCACCTAGTGGTCAGTTTGGTTCCCAGAACACAGTCTATCTCAGTTTAGTTCTCAACTCCTTTGGTATGCTGTTTAGGATTAGATCTATGCATGCACAATTCAGAGGTGAGCCCAGGATTTCACAAACAAGTTCATAGGATTGTTCTCTTAAGCTCCCCTTTCTCTGCAACCTCCTACATACTTTTTATTTCTCTTTGGCTCTATTGTGGTCTTCTGGCTAGAAACTAATGCTGGACCTCTAGTTACCTCACTTCCCACGTTGCATTCATGTCTTGGGACAAGTGACAGAAGGGAAAAAACAACAATGCAGGTTTATCTCACCCTCTTGGGATGCTCTTTTCAGTACAAATAACCCTGATGAAAGAGTAAGGTTTCCTTCCCTTAAAGTTTTAGGTCCATCTGGAAATTGTCCTGGAATTGTTCCTGGAAATTGTCAGTTCATAGTCTTTGTCCATTTTTTTCTTTTTAGGCAGATGGCTTATCTCTTTTGTCTCTTCTTTTCTCTGTAGTTCATTATATATTCTGGATATTATTTATTAGCTGATATATTATATGCAAACACTTTCCCTATTATCACTAATTTTATAAAATTATCACTAATTTTTTCTTCTTTGTTTTGATATAATAAAATTCATTACTTTTTTCCATTTGCAATTTTTAAAAAATGTTGTCTTAAGAACACTTCTTATCTGATAATTATAAACATATTAGCCTAAATTGTCTTCTAGTACTTTTAAGATGAGTTAATATTTGTCAAGGGATAAAACAACTTTGTTTCCCCTTCTACATGATAAAGTTAATTGTTCCCAAATCATTGATTGAATATTCTGTCCTTTCGAAAACTCTTCTGCAATGCAAACTTTGATATATTTAATTCCTATACATTCATAGATTTCATTCTGTATTCTTTATTCTGTTTAATTATCTACTTATTTATACCTGAATCAATACCATGCTGTTATGATTACTGTAACTTTTTAGTATGCTTTGTTATATTAAAGGACATCTTTCTTTCTTTTTTTCTTGTCTTTTCCAATCATCTTCTGTATTCTTTGGGCTTCCCTTGTGGCTCAGCTGGTAAAGAATCGCCTGGCATGTGGGAGACCTGGGTTCAATTCCTGGTTTGGGAAGATCCCCTGGAAAAGGGAAAGGTGACCCACTCCAGTATTCTGGCCTGGAGAATTCCATGGACTGTATAGTCCATGGGGTCCCAAAGAGAAGAATACAGTAAAAGTGAAAAGTGAAAGTGAAAGTCGCTCAGTTGTGTCTGACTCTTTGCAACCGCATGGACTATAGTCCATTGAATTCTCCAGGCCAGAATACTGGAGTGGGTAGCCTTTCCCTTTTCCAGGGGATCTTCCCAACCCAGGGACTGAACCCAGGTCTCCCACATGGCAGGTGGATTCTTTACCAGCTGAGCCTTGTAAAGGCTCTGTATTCTTGTAATTTTCTCTTTCAGATGGATTTTGGAATCTCTCATAAAATCCCTTTAAGCATTTCTATTGTAACTGCAGTTAATAATTACATTTCAGTGAATTGACATGTTTATAAAGAGAGCATTCCCATCCACCAACACACTATATTTTCTAATTGTAATCTATTATTTTTATGTTTTCTAGAATTTTATAATTTGCTTCATATAGGTTTTTCACATTTCAAAATTTATTATTGTTATACATTATGAACTTGCAAATAGAAATTTTATAGATTTTTTGAAAAAATAAATGGGAATTTTTCTATTATAGTTTTAAAATGATTTTGTTGGTATAAAAGAAAGTTACTTGCTATACCCTCTTTACTAGTTCTGACAATCTATCCATTTGTATGTTATGAAATTTTCTATGTATATGATTATATTACCAATAACTAGATAATTTTGTCTCTTTTTATTTTTTCTGGGTTTATATATTAATCTTTTTCTCCCTTGGAAAAAGCCTTTAGGACAGTCTTCAATATTTGTAGTTGCCTTGTACCTTATTCTTTTACATTAATGAAAATACTTCCAGTGTTTCACTACTTTCTCTGATGTAGCTTTTTGAGAGGCACTATCAGTTCATTTCAGCTCAGTCACTTAGTCACGTCTGACTCTTTGTGACCCCACGGACTGCAGCACGCCAGGCCTCCCTTTCCATCACCAACTCCTGGAGTCTGCTCGAACGCGTGTCCGTTGGGTCGGTGATGCCATCCAACCATCTCATCCTCTGTCATCCCCTTCTCCTCCTGCCTTCAATCTTTCCCAGCATCAGGGTCTTTTCCAAGGAGTCAATTCTTGGCATCAGGTGGCCAAAGTATTGGAGCTTCAGCTTCAACATCAGTCTTTCCAATGAATATTCAGGACTGATTTCCCTTAGGACGGACTGATTGGATCTCCTTGCAGTCCAAGGGACTCTCAAAAGTCTTCTCCAACACCACAGTTCAAAAGCATCAATTCTGCAGCGCTCAGTTTTCTTCACCGTCCAACTCTCACATCCATACATGACTACCGGAAAAACCATAGCCTTAACTAGATGGACCTTTGTTGGCAAAGTAATGTCTCTGCTTTTTAATATGCTGTCTAGGTTGGTCATAACTTTCCTCCCAAGGAGTAAGTGTCTTTTAATTTCATGGCTGCAGTCACCATCTGCAGTGATTTTGGAGCCCAAAAAAATAAAGTCTGTCACTGCTGCTGCTGCTTCTAAGTCACTTCAGTCATGTCCAACTCTGTGCGACCCCATAGACAGCAGCCCATCAGGCTCTGCTGTCCCTGGGATTCTCCAGGCAAGAATACTGGAGTGGTTGCCATTTCCTTCTCCAGTGTATGAAAGGGAAAAGTGAAAGTGAAGTCGCTCAGTCATGTCCGACTCTTAGCGACCCCATGGACTGTAGTCTACCAGGCTCCTCCGTCCATGGGATTCTCCAGGCAAGAGTACTGGAGTGGAGAGCCATTGCCTTCTCCGAAACTCTGTCACTATTTCCACTGTTTCTCCATCTATTTGCCATGAAGTGATGGGACCAGATGCCATGATCTTTGTTTTCTGAATGTTGAGCTTTAAGCCAACTTTTTCACTCTCCTCTTTCACTTTCATCAAGAGGCTCTTTAGTTTTTCTTCACTTTCTGCCATAAGGGTTACCTGCATATTTGAGATTATTGATATTTCTCCTGAGAGAATGCTTTTACAGCAACAATTAAGACAATCATTTTCCCTTTCTTCTTAATCTATTAATATAGTAAGTTTATTGTTAAATTATCTGATGTTGAACTGGGCTTCCCTAGTTGTTCAGATAATAAAGAATCTGCCTGCAATGCAGGAGACCTGGATTCAATCTCTGGGTTCTATCTTCCCTGGGAAGATCTCCTGGACTAGGAAATGGCAACCCACTCCAGTATTCTTGCCTGGAGAATTCCATGAACATAGAAGCCTGGCAGGCTGCAGTCTATGGGATTGCCAAGAGCCAGACATGACTGAGCGCCTAACACTTAACACTTAATATTGAACTACCTATCAATTTCTGAGGTATCTCGATTTGGTAATAACATATTGTTCTTTTGATTCTTTAGATATAACTCAGGGTTTGATTTTCTAATTATAAAGTTAAATGTAAGTTTATAAACACAGCTACTCTATATTCTCATTTTACTTTACTATATTTGCCGTTTTTTGGTTTTAGTGTTATAGTCAGAAATTGTTTACAAGTTTTTAGGGTCATAGTTGTTGTCATCTGTTCTTTGAAGGTTTGATAGATTTTTCTATGCATAATATATAATCCTACTGCTTTATGTAGAGGGAAAACATTGAAAGGTATTTTTGTTTTAAAATTGTTATAATTAATATGCAACAAAATGCACAAGTCTTGAATCTTTATTTTAATGAATTTTGATCATTATATATACTGTGTAATCATCACTCAGATATTTACCAAGAAACTCATCCATAAAGTCAGGTATCCCTCAGAAATAAACCTATGCACCTATGGTCAATTCATCTATGACAAAAGAGGCAAAAATATACAGTGGAGAAAAGACAGTCTTCAATAAGTAATGCTGGGAAAACTGAACAGCTGTATGTAAAAGAATGAAATCAAGACATTCTCTAACATCATACACAAAAATAAACTCAAAAGGATTGAAGAACTAAACGTAAGGCCAGATACTTTATAACTCGTAGAGGAAAACATAGGCAGAACACTCTTTGACATAAATTGCAACAATATCTTTTTGGATTCATCTCTTACAGTAATGAAAAAAATTTTTTAAATGAACAAATGGGACCTCGTTAGACTTAAAGCTTTTGCACATCAAAAGAAACCATAAACAAAATGAAAAGACAGGCTACAAAATGGGAGAAATATTTAGAAATGATATGACTAACAAGGAATTAATCTCCAAAGTGTACAAAGAGCTCATATACCTCAATATAAAAAAATCCAATAAAAGAGGCAGAAGATCTAAATATACATTTCTTTAAAGAAGACATACAGGTGGCCAAAAGGCACATGAAAATATACTTCACGTTGCTAATTATTATAGGAACACAAATCAAAACTACAATGTGGTAACTGCTCACACTGGTCAAGATGGCCATCATCAAAAAGTCTACAAATAATAAATGCTGGAGAGGATATGAAGAAAAAGAAACTTTCCTACACTGTTGGTGGGAAGTAAATTGGTGCTAGTCACTCTGGAGAACAGTATGGAGGTTCCTTATAAAACTAAAAATAGAGCTACCATATGATCCTGCAGGGGCTTCCCTGGTAAAGAATCTGCCTGATATGCAGGAGGCATAAGAGACATGGGTTTGATCCCTAGGTCAGGAAAATCCCCTGGAGGAGGGCATGGCAACCCATTCCAGTATTCTTGCCTGAAGAGTCCCATGGACAGAGGAGCCTGTTGGGCTACAGTCCATGGGGCCACAAAGAATAGGACACTACTGAAGTGACCGAGCACAGCACATGATCCTGCAATCCCACTCCCGGGCACATATCTGGAGAAAACCATAATTTAAAAAGATACACACACCCCAGTGTTCACTTCAGCACTATCTACAATAGCCAAGACATGGAAGCAACCTAAATGTCCATTGGCAGATGAATGGATAAAGAAGATGTGGTATACAATGGAATATTACTCAGCCACAAAGAAATGAAATATTACCATTTGTAGCAACACAGATGAATCTAGAGATTATCATACTAAGTGAATTAAGCAAACAGAGAAAAACAAATATTTTATGATATTACTTATATGTGGAATCTTGCTTTGCTAAAAATTTTACTTTCATTTCAGGTTTGAAGGATTTCTTTACAAAAGAAACCACTCATTACACATAAGTAAACAATTTCAATGTTTAATAGAGGATTATTTAACTTAATTTCAACATGCAGTCGTTAAAAGAAAAGAGAAATAGAAACAATAAAGAAGAGTAATAGCACATACATCACCAAATTAGGCTGGCCAACATCCAGACTTCAACAGAGCGCTGAGAAGTATCCCAGGCAGTGTGTCCACTCCACGGGTGAGACTTCAGATTACAGTTTCAGGGGCTCTGAATTATAAAATCCCAGGCCACAAACTGATACTAATAGTTTGTACGCAAAAATGCAGCTCTGGTTTTAGTTTAATCTTTTTACAGTGCTGTTTGTTTCACATTGTGAGTCATAGGATTTCATTAAACCCCAAACTATTGGCCAGACCTCCAGGTGCTCAAGAATTCCAGGACCCACTCCCTTTTTTATATAAAGTGCTGCCTGATTTGCTGTACTTGCAGGCAGGCATGGAATCCAGGCAGTATCCAGGCAGGTCAGAAGCAAGATCGGAGGCCTGCTCTCCTGCTTCTGAAGCCTTTATTTTAATTTCCTTAACAGTCGGCCTCAAGATTGTTTAGGCTGAAGAATATAGGAATAAGGCAAGTTTTCTTAATTCTGTAAGTTAAGTAACAATTCCAGATAGTCAATAGAAATAAAGAAACAAGTAATGGGTTAAACAACGCAGAAAACAATTTTTGAGCAGTAGGGGATTTAGTAAAGAAAAAGTCCCCCATGAATGAGAACTATGTTTTTGAACATCAACTCCTACGTCCATTAACTTATTGGTGGCGATAGTAATAACAGTGGAATGTTCTATCAAGGTACAATTATATTTATCTATGAAATTTTGTAACTCTTTGGTTCCTTGCAAAATTTTACTTAACAGTTCTAAGGAAAAGCTAATATTAGGAACAAGATAGGAAATAATATGAGTCCACAAAAAAAATTTCTCACGGGGGAAAAGTAATAGGTGACTCCTTTCCAATATACATGATTAACATGTGTTCAGTTCAGTTCAGTTCAGTCACTCAGTCGTGTCCGACTCTTTGTGACCCCATGAATCCGCAGCACACCAGCCCTCCCTGTCCATCACCAACTCCCAGAGTTTACCCAAACCCATGTCCATCGAGTCAGTGATGCCATCTAGCCATCTCATCCTCTGTCATCCCCTTCTCCTCCTGCCCCCAATCCTTCCCAGCATTAGGGTCTTTTCCAATGAGTCAACTCTTCACATGAGGTGGCCAAAGTATTGGAGTTTCAGCTTCAACATCAGTCCTTCCGATGAACAATCAGGACCGATCTCCTTTAGGATGGACTGGTTGGATCTCCTTGCAGTCCAAGGGACTCTCAAGAGTCTTCTCCAACACCACGGTTCAAAAGCATCAATTCTTCGACACTCAGCTTTCTTCACCGTCCAACTCTCACATCCATACATGACCACTGGAAAAACCATAGCCTTGACTAGATGGACCTTTGTTGGCAAGGTAATGTCTCTGCTTTTTAATATGCTATCTAGGTTAGTCATAACTTTCCTCCCAAGGAGTAAGCATCTTTTAATTTCACGGCTGCAATCACCATCTGCAGTGATTTTGGAGCCCCCCAAAATAAAGTCTGACACTGTTTCCACTGTTTCCCCATCTATTTGCTATGAAGTGATGGGACCAGATGCCATGATCTTAGTTTTCTGAATGTTGAGCTTTAAGCCAACTTTTTCACTCTCCTCTTTCACTTTCAAGAGGCTCTTTAGTTCTTCTTCGCTTTCTGCCATAGGGTGGTGTCATCTGCATATCTGAGGTTATTGATATTTGGAGCTAATGCTACTGGGCTAATTTCCCAATACTCAGTTGTTTCAGGATGCAAGTCTATTTTATGAATCTGTAAGTTTGGAATAGTCATTCTCAACAAAGCAGTTTCTGATTCTCCTATTTGTTGTTCAGTCACTCAGTCATGCCTGAGTCTTTGAGACCCCATGCACTGCAGCATACCAGTCTTCCCCTGTCCTTCACCATCTCCTGGAACTTGCTCAAACTCATGTCCATTGAGTCCGTGATGCCATCCAACAGTCTCGTCCTCTGTTGTCCCCTTCTCCTCCTGCCCTCAATCTCTCCCATCATCAGGGTCTTTTCTAATGAGTCAGCTCTTCATATTAGGTAGCCAAAGTATTGGAGCTTCAGCTTCAGCATCAGTCCTTTCAAAGAATATTCAGGATTGATTCCTTTAGGATTGATTGGTTGGATCTCCTTGCAGTCCAAGGGACTCTCAAGAGTCTTCTCCAACACCACAGCTCAAAAGCATCAGTTCTTCGACACTCAGCCTTCTTTATGGTCCAACTCTCACATACATACATGAGTACTGAAAAAACAGTATCTTTGACTAGACGGACCTTTGTTGGCAAATTAATGTCTCTGCTTTTTAATGTGCTGTCTAGGTTGGTCATAGCTTTTCTTCCAAGGAGCAAGTGTCTAATTTCATGGCTGCAGTCACCATCTGCAGGGATTTTGGAGCCCAAGAAAATAAAGTCTGAAACTGTTTCCACTGTTTCCCCATCTATTTGCCATGAAGTGATGGGACCGGATGCCATGATTTTCATTTTTCTGAATGTTGAGTTTTAAGCCAGCTTTTTCACTCTCTTCTTTCATTTTCATCAAGAGATTTTCTAGTTCCTCTTTGCTTTCTGAGTCTCCTATAGGTCTATTATTTAAAATATTGAAAGCAGCATTCAAGTCAGTCCTCCAATTTTTATGAGAGCTCTCTCCAAGTTTAATTAATTGCTGTTTAAACAAACTGTTCTTTCAATCAAAGCAGCAGCTTGAGGATAATAAGGAATATGAAATATCCATTGTATATTATGTTCTTGGGCAAACTCTTGTATTAACTTATTTTTAAAATGTGACCCATTTTCACCCTGAATTTGGAAATGAAGCACCATATACAAATGAATTATTTCTAATGTTTTAGTAATATTAGTCTGATTGACTTTCCCAAAGGGCATACTAAATATACAGAATAGGTATCCACTGCAGTACTTACATACTGGTATCCTTTTATCTAGAATTAATGGACCAATATAGTCAATTTTCCATATCTGCCCAGGCAGTTTGCACATGCCAATTGTCCTTTAACTAGACATGGTAAGCTTCTATGCTTAATATATTGACAAATTTTACATTGAATAATAACATATTTAATGAGATCCATAGTTAAGGAAATATCTCAGTCTTGAGCCCACCTCCATGTTGCTTTTTATCCCAGATGGCCACATTTTTGGTGTGCCCACAGAGTCAAACCTTTTAAGATGCTGGAGTCTGGATCAACTTTTATGCTTGGATTTGTGTTTGTTCATCTGTAATAGAGTTATACCATTGTTCCAGAGAGTTTGGAACACTGTGAATGTCTACATGAAAGACTTAAACATTAGTAGTTTGAACAATTTCCCAAATGTCAAACCATAATTCCTTTTCCCATAGCTCTTAGAAGTGAATTTGCCAATTATTCTTTACACAAAGGGGAAGCCAAGTGGCCAATCCATTGGCTACTGACGAAGAATCTATGTATATATGGCATTCAGTTAGATTTTCTTACTTTAATATCTGATAAACAGAGTGTAACTCAGCAAACTGACTACTTTTATCTTCCCCAATTGTTGTCAGCAATTTAGTAGTGACCAGATTAAATATCACTGCTTTCCAATAGCAAATGACCCTGTATAAGTAAATCATGCATGCTGTTTTTCTTGTGCAGTTAGAGTAAAAGAGCTTTCCGCATTTTACAAACAACTCAGTTATTTCAGGCTTAATTACAGCCTCTTGCTTGAGGCCTTCTATAGAATTTTAGAAATCCTTTCAAGTAAGGCAGCAACCCCAAGTGACCCAGGTTTGGCTCGCTCCTGAATATACCATTTCCATTTCATTATGCTGGACTCCTGGGCTTGCCCATTTCTGTAGGTTTGGGGTGAACTTTGTACCCATTGCATGACTGGTACTTGAGGTCTTAATATTAAATTATAATCTATAGCCAATTGTTCCATATCAATCAAAGCCCAATAATTAGTCAATAATTCTTTTTCAAAGATAGTGCAATTTCTTCCAGCCTCTAGAAATTCCTACTCCAGAAGCCCAAAGGCACTCTTTCGCCTTGCTGTTTTTGCCATAAATTCCAATTAGCATGCAATACACTTACAGACCACACAATTTTATGTCCCTTAGTTGTAGCTCACGGGGTATGTGATCTCCATCCAAAGATAGATTATTGGGATAAGCTTTAGAATAATTCAGTTAAACTTTTTAGCAATAAAACATAGTAGTAAGGGACTATCCCCATTCATGGATCACAGCCTTGTCATGGTGAAGGAACTTGCATAACTCAATGAAGCTACAAGCCACGCTGTGCAGGGCCACCCAAGATGGATGGGTCATGTGAAGAGTTCTGACAAAATGTGGCCCACTGGAGGATGCAATGGCAACCTATTCCAGTATTCTTGCCACAAGAGCCCTATGAACAGTATGAAAAGACAAAAAGATATGACACGTGAAGATAAGCCCCCCAGGCTGGAAGGTGTCCAGTATGTTCCTGAGGAAGAGTGGAGGGCAATTACTAATAGCTCCAGAAAAAATGAAGCCATTGGGCCAAAGTGGAAATGATGCTCAGTTGTGGATGTGTCTGGTGGTGAAAATAAAGTCCAGTGCTGTAAAGAACAATACTGCATAGGAACCCGGATGTTAGGTACAAGAATCATGGTATTGGATGTGATCAAGCAGGAGATGGCAAGAGTGAATGTTAACATCTTAGGAATCAGTGAACTAAAATCGATGGGAATGGGTGAATTTAATTCAGATAGCCATTATATCTACTACTGTGGGCAAGAATTCCTTAGAAGTGGAGAACCCTCATAGTCAACAAGAGAGTCTGAAATGCAGTACTTGGGTGCAATCTCAAAAATGACAGAATGATCTCGGTTTATTTCCAAGGCAAAACATTCAGAATCACAATACTCCAAGTATATGCCCCACTGATGCTAAAGAAGCTGAAGTTAACCGGTTCTATTAAGCACTACAAGACATTCTAGAATTAACACCAAAAAAAGATGTGTTTTTTATCATAGGGGATTAGAATACAAAAGTAGGAAGTCAAGAGATACCTGGAATAACAAACAGGCAAGTTTGGCCTTGACATACAAAATAAAGCAGGACAAAGACTAACAGTTTTGTGAAGAGAACATACTGGTCATAGCAAACACCCTTTTGTAAGACCACAAAAGATGACTTTACACATGGACATCACCAGATGGTCAATACCAAAATCAGATTGATTATATTCTTTGTAGCCAAAGATGGAGAAGCTCTACACAGTCAGCAAAAGCAAGATCTGGAGCTGACTGTGGCTCAGATTATGAGACTCTTACTGCAAATTTCAGGCTTATATTGAAGAAAGTAGAGAAAGCCACTAGGCCATTCACGTATGACCTAAATCAAATCCCTTATACAGTAGAGGTGACAGATAGATTCAAGGGATTAGATCTGGCAGACAGAGTGCCTGAAGAACTATGGATGGAGGTTCATAACATTGTATAGGAGACAATGACCAAAACCATCCCAAGGAAAAAGAAATGCAAGAAGGCAATCAAGTGTGAGGAGGCTTTACAAATAGCTAAGGAAAGAAGAGAAGTGAAAGGCAGAGGAAAAAAGGAAAGATAAACCCTACTGAATACAGAGTTCCAGAGAACAGCAAGGAGAGATAAGAAGGGGTCTTTTTAAATGAAAAACACATGTACACCCGTGGCGGATTCATGTCAATGTATGGCAAAACCAATACAATATTGTAAAGTAATTAGCCTCCAATTAAAATAAACAAATTTATATTTTAAAAAAATTAAAAAAAAGAAAAATGCAAAGAAATAGAGGAAAACAATAGAATGGGAAAGACTAGAGATCTCTTCAATAAAATTAGAGCTATCAAGGGGACATTTCATGCAAGGATGGATACAATAAAGGACAGAAATTGCAAGGACCTAACAGTAGCAGAAGAGATTAAGAAGAGGTGGCAAGAATACACAGAAGAACTATACAAAAAAAGATCTTAATGACTCAGATAACCATGATGGTGCGGTCATTCACTGAGAGCCAGACATCCTGGAGTATGAAGTCAAGTGGGCCTTAGAAAACATTATTGCAGATAAAGCTAGTGCAGGTGACAGAATTCCAGCTGTGTTATTTCAAATCTTAAAAGATGATGCTGTAAAAGTGCTGCACTCAATATGTCAGCAAATTTGGAAAACTCGGCAGTGGCCACAGGACTGGAAAATGTAAGTTTTCATTCCAGTCCCAAAGAAGGGCAATGCCAAAGATATTCCAACAACCATACAGTTGCCTATATTTCACATGCTAGCACAGTTATGCTCAAAATCCTTCAAGCTAGTCTTCAGCAGTGTGTGAGCCAACAACTTCCAGATGTACAAACTGGATTTAGAAAAGGCAGAGGAACCAGAGATCAAATTGCAAACATTCAATGGATCATAGAGAAAGTAAGGGAATTCCAGACAAACATCTACTTCTGCTTCATTGACTACACTAAAGCCTTTGACTGTGTGAAAAGTGAAAGTGAAAGTCACTCAGCCATGTCTGACTCTTTGTCAGTCCTGTCTGACTCTTTCTATACAGTCCATGGAATTCTCCAGGCCAGCATACTGGAGTGGGTAGCCTTTCCCTTCTCCAAGGGATCTTCCCAATTCAGGGGTTGAACCCTGCATTGCAGGCAGATTCTTTATCAGCTGAGTCACCAGGGAAGCCCAAGAATATTGAAGTGGGTAGCCTATCCTTTCTCCAGCAGATCTTCCTGACCTAGGAAATGAACCGGGGTCTCCTGCATTGCAGGAGGATTCTTTACCAGTTGAGCTACCAGGGAAGCCCCTAGTAGTTGTGTGGATCACAACAAACTGTGGAAAACTCTAAAAGAGATGGTAATACCAGACTACTTGACCTGCCTCCTAAGAAACCTGTATTCAGGTCAAGAAGCAACAATTAGAACTGGATATGGAACAGCAGACTGGTTCAAAACTGGGAAAGGAGTATGGCAAGGCTGTATATGGTCACTCTGCTTATTTAACTTATGTTCAGAATACATTATGCAAATGCCATGCTGGATCAATCATAAGCTGGAATCAAGATTGTTGGGAATCTTCAGATGTGCAGATGATACCACTGTAATGGAAGAAAGTGAAGAGGAACTAAAGAGCCTCTTGATGAGGGTGAAAGAGGAGAATGATAAAGATGGCTTGACACTCAACATTAAAAAGCTAAGATCATGGCATCCAGTCCCATCACTTCATGGCAAAAAGAAGGGGGGAAAGTAGAAGTAGTGACAGATTTTATTTTCTTGAGCTCCAAAAATCAGTGTGGATGGTGACTGCAGCCATGAAAAGATGCTTGCTCCTTGGAAGGAAAGCTATGACAAACCTAGACAGCATATTAAAAAGCAGAAACATCACTTTGCTGACAAAGGTGTGTATAGTCAAAGCTATGGATTTTCCAGTAGTCATGTATGGATGTGATTTGGACCATAAAGAAGACTGAGCACCAAATTGAGCCTTTCAAGTTGTGTTGCTGGAGAAGACTCTGGAAGTCCCTTTCACTATAAGGAGATCAAATCAGTCAATCGTAAATTAAATAAACCCAGAATATTTATTTCAACAACTGTTGTTGAAGCTGAAGCTCCAATACTTTGGCAGCCTGATGTAAAGTGTCGATTCATTGGAAAAGACCCTGAAGCTGGGAAAGATTGAAGGCAAAAAGAGAAGGGGGCAAGAGAGGATGAGATGATTAGACAATATCACCGCCTCAATGAACATGAATTTGAGCAACTCTGGGAGATAATGGAGCACAGAAGAGCTTAGTGTTCTACAGTCCATGGAGTCACAAAGAGTAGGACACAACTGAACAATAACAACAATGTGTGCCCACGATCTTCATAGAAGATCTTCACGTGAAGTAATATTTATTTACCAAAGTAACAAAAGATTTTAAGAACAAATGTAAATCACTTGAAGGCAAACAAATTTACATAATCTGTTATCAAAATCCACATTCCAAGAAAACCTTGTTCTCTTAACAGAGAGAGAAAAACCAAATTCTAGTCTGACACAAACTTACTGTTAATAACAAATTTATTTATCTAGTTGATTTTAATTTAATCTTGAAAAGTCCTTTCTTGAAGAGGTAGTACTTTTGCAAAGGAATCAGAGTGAAACCATAGGTTTCTATAATGACAAAAAGGCATATTTAAAATCTGATTACAGTGCAATTGATAAAGTAACTTGGTTACTGCTATGACACGTAACACTTTAAGATAGTAACTAGAATTATGACTGACAACATTTTGTCATGACATATCAGATCTTTATGAATTCTGTATAATTTCTAAAATATCTGTATTAGTAAAATTTGCCATACAATATAATCTGAGGAGATTTATTCATGTAATAAGTCTTTAACATACCAAATGACCTTAATTTAATATCTTTCTTTGGGATGCCTCAAGGGCCCTCTGAAGCACCTCAAAATTAGCTAGAGGTCAAAAGAACTTCATTAGAATCTGATTTTAGGAAGTTCTGTCAAAAATATCAAAGGGTTTAGAATATTCAGTGAGATAAAATCATAGGTCATTATGAAACAATAGTTATTCATTCAGCCAAAGTAACAATGAAGGATTTCAAAGGTAAGTATAGAACAGATCACTTAAAACATTAAGAAACATAAAATCTGTTACCAAAGGCAGTTCAACATCTCAAGAAAACCTGTACCATGTATGAAACTCTTTTCTCAGAGTTCATTTTCCACAAACCTTTCTTCTCATTTTTGTATCCAAAGCTTTATTTTCCCATTCAGAAATGGATACCTGTAAGTCAGACCTACTTCCTTTTCCCTTGACAAAATGCAATTCCATTCCTCATGAAAGAGGAGAGTGAAAAAGTTTGCTTAAAGCTCAACATTCAGAAAACTAAGATCATGGCATCTGATCCCATCACTTCATGGCAAATAGATGGGGAAACAGTGGAAACAGTGGCTGACTTAATTTTTCTGGGCTCCAAAATCACTGAAGATGGTGACTGCAGCCATGAAATTAAAAGAAAATCTTACTCCTTGGAAGGAAAGTTATGACCAACCTAGATAGCATATTAAAGAGCAGAGACATTACTTTGTCAACAAAGGTCTGTCTAGTCAAGGCTATGGTTTTTCCAGTGGTCATGTATGGATGTGAGAGTTGGACTATAAAGAAAGCTGAGTGCAGAAGAACTGATGCTTTTGAACTGTGGTGTTGAAGAAGACTCTTGAGAGTCCCTTGGACTGCAAGGAGATCCAACCAGTCCATCCTAAAGGAGATCAGTCCTGAATATTCATTGGAAGGACTGATGCTGAAGCTGAAACTCCAATACTTTGGCCACCTGATGTGAAGAACTGACTCCTTGGGAAAGACTCTGATGCTGGGAAAGATTGAAGGCAGGAGGAGAAGGGGACGATAGAGGATGAGATGGTTGGATGGCATCACTGACTCGATGGACATGGGTTTGAGTGGACTCCGGGAGTTGGCGATGGACAGGGAGGCCTGGCATGCTGCGGTTCATGGGGTCGCAGAGTTGGACGTGACTAAGTGATTGAACCGAACTGAACTATTCAAGCATAATAATTCTTAATAGTGTTTATCTAAAAGCTCTTATCTCATTTACATATTTTCTCCTTAAAACTTTCTTCACATCAAGTTACTTTGTCAAGTGGACTCAGTATCTGGCCCAAATGTGGAATATGTTGTCACCAGAAACCAAATAGCCTTATATATTTTTGAGCCTCCTTTTTGTCTGGGGAGTTTTAAAATTATATTATCTTTTGTTTAACCTAAGTAAAAATCTCTCTATGGGCTTCCCAGGTGGCACTAGTGGTAAAGAATCCACCTGCCAGTGCAAGAGACATAAGAGAGTTCAATTCATCAGGAAGATTCTGTGGAGGAGGGCATGGCAACACCCTGTAGTATTCTTGTCTGGTGAATGCCATGGACATAGGAGCCTGGCAGGCTACAGTATATAGGGTCACAAAGAGTCAGACAGTGAAGCAACTTAGCGTGCATGCACACACCCTATGGTAGGTGGAGAGGAGGATCTAGCCTCTCTGACCCAGCATGGTACATTCTTCTACTTTCTCAATTCGAGTGAGCCACAAACATTAAATAACTTCTAAAGGTTTGACCTCTTTAATTTGGGGTCTCATTTCTCACCCAATTCAGTGGATATGCCCCATTTAGTAGCTAATGAGCAGTAAGGCTAATCTTCCAGTTCAAGAATAAAAGTTGCATTCATCTTAACCTCTTTTTTCTTAAAGAGTGGTGTTTTGTTTCATGAATCCTGCTCGCAACACTAATTTATATTTTGCTGAAAGTTTTACTTTCAGTCCAGCATCAAAGGATTTTTTTTAACAAAAGAAGCCACTTGTCACACACAAAGAAACAATTTCAATATTTAATTGAGGATTATTTAACTTACCCCTTCATGGATCACAGCTCTATTGTGGCTAAGGGGCTTACATAACTCAAAGAAGCTATGAGCCATGCCATGCTGGGCCATCCAAGACAGACAAATCATAGTGAAAAGTTGTGACAAAACATGGTCCACTGGGAGGAGAAAATGGCAACCCTCTCCAGTATTCTTACCGCAAGAACCTTATGAACAGTATGAGAAGATAAAAAGATACGACATTATCTCATATTTAAAAAAACTAAGATCATGGCATCTGGGTCTCATCACTTCATGGCAAATAAAAGGAGAAAAAATGGAAGCAATGACGGATTTTACTTTCTTGGGCTCCAAAATCACTGCAGCTGGAGACTGCAGCCATGAAATTAAAAGGCACTTGCTCCTTGGAAGGAAAGTTATGACAAACCTAGACAACATTGAAAAACAGAGACATCACTTTGCCAACAAATGTGCATATAGTCAAAGCTATGGTTTTTCAGGTAGTCGTGTATGGATGTGAGAGCTGCACCATAAAGAAGGCTGAGTGCTGAAGAATTGATGCTTTCAAATGGTGTTGGAGAAGACTCCAGCTAGTCTCTTGGACTACAAGGGCATCAAAGCAGTCAATCCTAAAGGGCATCAACCCTGAATATTCGTTGGAAGGACTGTTGCTGAAACTGAAGCTCAAATAGTTTGGCCACCTGATGCAAAGAGCCAACTCATTGGAAAAGACCCTGGAGCTAGGAAAGATTGAAGGCAAAAGAAGAAGGGAGTGGCAGAGGATGAGATGGTTTGATAGCATCACCAACTCAATGCACATGAATGTGAGGAAACTCCGGGAGGTAGTGAAGGACAGGGGAGCCTGGCGTGCTGCAGTCCATGGGGTCATAAAGAGTCAGACATGACAGTGACTGAACAACAAAGTTTAACTTAATTTCAATATACTTCCATTAAAAGAAAAGAGAAATAGAAACAATAGAGAAGAGTAATAGCACATACATCACCAAAATGAGCTGACCGACAGCCAAACAGGGTGCTTGGGAGTCCTAAGTAACAACAATTTGGACTCCCAGTTGGGTAAAGATCCCAGGCAGTGTGTCCACTCCACCAGTGAGACTTCAAATTGCAATTTCAAGGGCTCCTGCCTATAAGCCCAGGCTACAAACTGATATTATTAGTTTGCACACAAAATGAAGCCCTGGTTTTATTTTAATCTTTGTACAATGCTGTTTGTTTCACTTTGCGAGTCATAGGATTTCATTAAACCCTGAGCAGTTGGCCAGACCTCCAGGTATTCAAGAATTCCAAAATCCACTCCCTTTCTTATCTAAATTGCTACCTGATATGCTGTGCTTGTAGGCAGTCGTAGAATCCAGGCAGTGTCCAGGCAGGTCAAAAGCAAGGTCAGAAGCCTGCTCTCTTGCTTCTGAAGCCTAAACGAGACTTCCTCCATTTTAATTTCCCTAAAAAAATCTTTAAAAAAATGATAGAAATGAACTTATATTCAAAACAGAAACAGACACACAGATAAAGACAACAAATTTATGATTACCAAAAGGGAAAGGGGGGAGGGATAAATTAGAAGCTTGGGATTATCATTTATACACTGCTATATATAAAATAGAAAACAACCAAGGATCTACTGTATAACACAGGGAGTTACACTCAATATTTTGCATCAGTTCAGTTCAGTTCAGTCACTCAGTCATGTCCGACTCTTTGCGACCCCATGAATTGTAGCACGCCAGGCCTCTCTGTCTATCACCAACTCCCAGAGTCTACCCAAACCCATGTCCATCGAGTCAGTGATGCCATCCAACCATCTCATCCTCTGTCGTCCCCTTCTCCTCCTGCCCCCAATCCTACCAAACATTAGGGTCTTTTCCAATGAGTCAACTCTTCGCATCAGGTGGCCAAAGTATTGGAGTTTCAGCTTCAACATCAGTCCTTCCAATGAACACCCAGGATTGATCTCCTTTAGGATGGATCGATTGGATATCTTTGCAGTCCAAGGGACTCGCAAGAGTCTTCTCCAAGACTGCAGAAATGAATGTGATAAGTCATCATATTCAGAGTTATTCCATAATTAAAAAATATTCTTCTCCAAAAATTATGCCTTATTTCATATTCTTGATATTGGCTTTTAAAAACGTTGTTTTTTGGAATTTTTTTCTCTTAATCACACTTGCCGAAGATTTGTCTTTTTTATTGATTTATTTCAAATAACCAGTCTTCAGTTGTAGTGATCATTTACGTTTTAAAATTTTTAATTTGTAGTTTTTGTTTTTACTGATTTGACATGTTTCTTCTAATATCTTTGGTCTACAGTTTTTATTTGTTTAACTTGTTGAGTTTAAAATTTGTTTCATTAATTTTTAATCTTTCTAATAAATGCATTTAAGGCTATAAATTATTCTCTTAGTCTATGTTTGGCTGCTAATCACAGGATTTGAAATGCAGTGGTCTTGCTTTTATTTATTCCTAAACATATTTTCTTAATTATAGTTTTAAAACCCTGTTATTGTAAAATTTGCCATATTAAGTACTGTTAAGTATATTAACATATTGTGAAAGAGACCTCCAGAACTTGACCATCTTGCAAATCTGAAACTCCATACCTATTAAACAACTCTGGTAACCACCACTCTACTTTTTCTTTTTCTATGATTTTGACTAATTTAGATACCTAAGTGGAGTCATACAGTATTTATCTTTTTTTTGATAGCTTATTTTATTTAGCATAACATGCTCAAGGTCCTGTCATATGCTCCACATGTGACAGAACTTTCTTCCTTTTTAAGGCTGAATAGCATTATATGTATGCACCACATTTTGCTTTTGCATTTATCCATTAATGAACATGTGAATTGCTTTCACCTCTTGACTATTGTGAATAGTGCTTCTACATACATGGGTACATGGGTGTGAAAAAAATCTCTTCAACACCCTGGTTTCAATTCTTCTAAATACCTATCTAGAAGTGGGATTGCTAGATTGCATATCAGTTCTATTTTGAGGAATTTCTATATCGTTTTCCACAGTGATTATACCACTTTACAATTCCACTAAGAGTGCACAGGAGTGCCAGCTTCTATGCATGCTTGCTAATACTTGTTATTTTCTCTTTCTTTTTTTTAGTAATTGTCATCCTAAGGGCTCTGAGGTGGTATTTCACAGTGGGTTTTTTTTTGCACTTCTATGATGGTTAATGATGTTGAGAATATTTTCATATGCTTGTTGGCCATTGTATATCATCTTTGAAAAAATGTCTATCTAAATTGTTTGCCCATTTTTAATTGGATTATTAGATTTTTTCTTGAGTTATAGGAGTTCTTTTTGTATTCTGAACACTAGACCCCCATCACATACATGACTTGCAAATGTTTTCTTCCATTCTTTATGACTTTTTTTTTAAACTCTGTTGATTATGTCTTTTGATGCACAAAAGTTTTAAACCTTGAGGTAATCCTGTATGTCTATTTTTGCTTTTGTTGCCTGTGTTTTCAATGTCATATCTAAGAAATCATTCAGCCTAATGTCATAAAGCTTTTCACTAATGTTTTCTTTTGAGAGTTCTATAGTTTTAAGTCTTACACTTAGGTATTTAATTCATTTTGAGTTAATTTTTGTATATAGTGTAAAGTAAGTGTTCAACTTCATTCTTTTGTATGGGGATATTCAATTTTCCTTCTATTATTTGTCAAAAAGAGTATACTTTCCTCACTTACTGGTCTTGACACTATTGTTGAAGATCACTTGACCATACACATGAAGGGTTATTTCTACAATTTCTCTTCTATTCATTGATTTATGTATCTGTCTTTTTGCCAATATCACACTGTTTTGATTACTGTGCCTTTGTAGTATGTTTTGAAATCAGGAGGTATTAGACTTTGAACTTTGTTTCTCTTTTTTAAAATTGTTTGGCTATTCCATGTCTCTTGAGATAGCATGAATTTTAGGATTTATTTTTCTAAGTCTACAAAGAATGTCATTGAAATTTTGAGACTGATCACACTGAGTCTTTAAGTCACTTTAAGTAGTACAGACACCTTAACAATATTAAGTTTTCCAATCCAGAGCATGGGATGCCTTTCTGTTTATTTGCGTTTCCTTTCATTTTTTTCACAGTGTTTTGTAGTTTACGGGTGTACAAAGTTTTCATCTCTCCAGTTAGGTTTATTACTAGATATGTTATTCTTTTTTAATGCCATTGTAAATAGATTTGTTTTCTTAATTTTCTTTTTATAATTGAAGCTTAATTGATTTACAATGCTATATTATTTTCAGTAGCATAGTGGTTCAATATTTGTATAGATTAAACTCCATTTAAAAGTATTATAAAATATTGCCTATATTCCTTGTATTGTACAGTATATCCTTGTAGCTTATTTATTTTATACATAGTAGTTTATACCTCATATTTCCCTATTGCTAGCTTGTCTCTTTTCTCTCTCACTGGTAGCCACTAGTTTGTTCACTATATCTTTGAGTCTATTTCTGTTTCATTATATTTATTCATTTATTTATTTTTTATATTACATATATAAGTGAATTCATATTTGTGTTTCTCCACCTGACCTATTTCACTAAATATAACTGCCTCTAGGTCCTTGTTGTTGCAAAAAGAAAACGTCTTTCTTTATTATGGATGAGTAACACATATATATAAACATATGGAATACAATGTATGTATATATTGAAATTATCTTCTTCTATAGCCAGTCATCTGTTGATGGACACTTAGGTTGCTTCTATATCTTGGCTACTGTAAATAATGGTGTTATAAACATTGGGGTGCATGTATCATTTTGAATTACTGTTCTCATTTTCTTTGGATATATATCCCAGAGTGGAATTGCTCAGTCACATAGTAGTTTTATTTTTCATTTTTTGAGGAAACTTCATACTGGTTTCCATAGTGGCTATACCAATGAACATTCCCACCAGCAGTGTACTAGAGTTCCTTTTCCTTCACATCCTTGCTAACATTTGTTGTCTGTGATCTTTTTGATGGTAATCATCAAATAGGCAGATGTGTAGTAATATCACATTGTGGTTTTGATTTGCATTTCTATGGTAATTAGCAATCTTGAGCATCTTTTCATGTACCTGTTGGCCATCTGTATGTCTTCTCTGGAAAAAAATGTCTATTCAGGTCTACTGCTCAATTTTTAAGTGGGTTGTTTGGGGGTTTTCTTGATATCAAGTTATATGAGCTGTTTATATATTGTATCAGTCAAAAGGTTTGTTCAGTTTTTCCCATAAAATGGTTCTAGTGGCACTTAGTTGTCTTTAATGTCATTGAAACAATTTTGTTAGAGTGTATTGTGACAGCTGTCATATCAGCATTCATTAAAAACTTATCAAAATTGGTGAATTTTTGGGTAACCACTTTAACACTGAAGATGAAAGAGAAAAGCAATATTTTAGCATATTATGTTTTATTATTTCAAGAAAGGTAAAAACACAACTAAAACACAAAAAAAGATTTGTGTAATGAATGGATAATGTGCTGTGACTCATCAAACAAGTCAAAAGTAGTTTGTGAAGTTTCATGCTGTAGATTTCTTGCTGGATGATGTTCAATGGTCGGATAGACCAGTTGAAGTTGATAGCAATCAAACAAAGAAATTAATTGAGAACAATCAAGTTATACCATGTGGGAGATAGCCAATTTACTCAAAATATGCAGAAACAAGTGCTGAAAATTATTTGCACCAGTTTGGGTATGTTAATTACTTTGATGTTTGGGTTCCATATAAGTTAAGCAAAAAAAAACAAAACAAAAAAACCTTCTTGACAATATTTCTGGTTGCAATTCTCTACTTAAACATAATGATAATGTTCCATTTTAAAAACAAATTGTGACAGGCAATGGAAAGTAGATACTATATAGTAATACAGTATGGAAGAGATCATGGAGCAAAGTGAAATGAACCATCACCAACTACACCGAAAGTAGGTCTTCAGCCAAAGAAGGTGATGTGTATATGTTGAGATTGGAAGGGAATCCTCTATTATGAACTCCTTCCAGAAAATCAAATGATTAATTCCAACAAGTACTGCTCCGAATTAGACCAACTGAAAGCAGCACTCAACAAAAAGCATCCAGAACTAGTCAACAGAAAATGCAGAATCTTCCATCAGTAACATAAGACTGCAAATTTCTTTGACGTGCTTAGTCGTTTCAGTCATGTCTGACTCTTTGCGATCCTATAGACTATAGTCAGCCAGGCCCCTCTGTCCATGGAATTCTCCACATCAGAAAACTGGAATGGGTAGCAATTCCCTTCTCCAGGGGATCTTCCCAACCCAAAAATTGAACCAGGGTTTTCTGCATTGCAGGCGGATTCTTTACCAGCTGATTCTTTACCAGGGAAGCCCATTTCTTTGATAACCAGCTAAAAACTATTACAGCTTGGCTGGGAAGTTCTGCTTTATCCACCATATTCATCAGACATTGCAACTTTGGAAATCAATTTATTTTGGTCTTTACAAAATTCTCTTAATGGAAAAAATTTCAATTCCCTGGACAACTGTAAAAGACACTTGGAACAATTCTTTGCTCAAGAAGATAAAAAGTTTTGGGAAGATGGAATTATAAAGTTGCCTGAAAAGTGGCAGACAAAATGATGAATATATTGTTCAATAAAGTTCTTGGTGAAAATTTTAAAATGTGTCTTTTATTTTTACTTAAAAGGTGAGGGAAATTTTTGGCCAACTCAATATTTTGGATTAACCCCGTATCAGACATATCATTGTCAAATATTTCCTCCCATTCAGCAGATTGTTTTTCATTTGTTGATGGTTTCCCTTTGCTGTACAATAGCTTTTAAGTTTAATTTGGTCTCATTTGTTCATCCTTGCTTTTGCTTCCTTTCCCTGAAGAGACAGATCCAAAAACACATTGCTGCTAGCTATGCCAAAGGGCATTCTGCCTATGTTTTCTTACAGAAGTTTTATGGTTTCTGGTCTTACATTTAGATCTTTAATCCACGTTGAGTTTATTTTGTATGTGGTATGAGAAAATGTTCTAATTTTATTCCTTTACATGTAGCTGTTCAATTCTCCCAGCACCACTTATTGAAGAGACTGTCTTTTCTCTATTGTATAGCCTTGTCGCCTTTGTCATAGGTTAATCGACGTAAGTGCTTGAGCTTATTTCTGGGCTCTTTATTCTGTTCCATTGATCTACTGTTTTGTAATTTTGTACCAGAGTCTGAAGTCAAAGAGTGTCAGGGTGCGAGATGGTGCTGGAGATGGAGGGGCTAGAGCCAGAGTCAGGTATGAATCTGTCTAGTTCTCCTATTCTCAGTGTCTGTCACTGCACTGTTGGTGGCAGATTCAGGTCCCAAGGTGCTAGAGGAGGAGCCCTGAGGGTCATGTCTGAGCTGGTTCCACTTCCTATAGGTATGCTTTCTTCCCACTCTCAGCAATGGCATCTTTTTTTTTTTTTTAGTTGTTTTATTTTATTTATTTTTGGTTGTTCTGGGTCTTCATTGCTGTGCATGGGCTTTCTCTAGTTGTGGCAAAAGGGGGCTACTCTCAAGTTATAGTGTGAGGGCTTCTCATTGCAATGGCTTCTCTTATTGCAAAGCACAGGCGCTAGGCACGCAGGCTTCAGTGGTTGTGGCCTGCAGGCTCTAGAGCACAGGCTCAGTAGTTGTGGCAAATGGGCTTAGTTACCCCATGGCATGTGGAATCTTTCCAGACCAGCAATTGAACTCCCATGCTCTGCACTGGCAGGTGGATTCTTAACCACTGGACCACCAGGAAAGTCCAATGGCACCTTTTTGATTCCTTATTCAATCTCCTAACTCATTACTAATCTGCTCAAATTTTCTATTTATTCATGATTCAGATTTAATATATTGTGTGTTTTTAGGAATTATCCATTTGTTCTAGGTTGTTTAATTTATATAAATAATTGTTCATAATATTCTTTTTTATCAAAAAAAGAATTTTTTTATTTCTGTAGCATCATTTGTAATATCTCCTCTTTCATTTCTGGTTTTAGTTATTTGAGTGTTTGCCCTCATTTTTAAAAAAAAATTATTATTTATTTGGTTGCACTGGGTCTTACTTGCTGCACATGAAATCTTCGATCTTTGTTGTGGCATGCAAATTATTGGTTGTGGCATGCAAATTATTGGTTGTGGCATGTGAAATCTAGTTCCTTGACCAGGGATCAAACCCCAGCCCCCTGCGTTGAAAGCACAAAATTTTAGCCAGTGGACCACCAAGGAAGTCCCTTGAGAATTCTCTTTTATTCTTAGTTAATCTAGCTAAGAGTTTATAAATTTTGTTAATTTTTCAAAAATTTAAAACTCAATTTTGTTGATTTTTTCTATTCTCTATTTCACTTATCTCTCCTCTCATCTTTGTATTTCCTTCCTTCTGCTAGCTTTGGTTATTTTTCAATTATTTATTTATTTATTTTTGGCTGCATTGGGTCTTTGCTGCTGCACTGGGTTTCTCCAGTCGTGGAGAGCAGGGTCTACTCTCTAGTTACAGTGCACTGATTCCTCATCGGCGTGGCTTCTTTTATAGCGGAGCACGAGCTCTATAGTGTGTGGGCTTCAGCAGTTGAGGTGTGTGGACCCTGTAGTTGTGGCTTGCAGGCTCTAAAGCCTGGGCTTAGTGATTGTGGCCCATGGGCTCAGTTGCTCCACAGCATGCAGAATCTTCACAGATCAAGGATTGAAACTGTGTCCCCTGCATTGCAAGGCAGATTCTTAACCACTGGCTCATCAGGCAAGACGTAGATTTGGGTTTAGTTTCTTTCCCCATAGTTTTTGTAGGTATAAATTTAGATGATTAAATTAACTTCTTTTTTAACATACACATTTACAGCTATAAAATTTCCTTTGCACTGAAAACAGTGCTAACTGCTTCTCAGTGCACAACACAAGTTTTGGTACACTGTATTTTAATTTTCATTTATCTCAAGATATTTTCTAATTTCTCTTGTAGTTTATTCTTTGGTCCATTTGTAGCTTAAGAATGTGTTATTTAATTTTCACATATATATGAATTTTTCTGTTTCCCATGTGCTTTTGATTTCTAGTTTTGTTCCATTTGTAATCAGAAAAGATACTTTGTATAATTTTGGTCTTGAATGTGTTAAGATTTGTTTTATGGCCTAATATGTAATCTTTCACAGAGAGTGTTCCAAGTGTACTTGAGAAGAATATATATTCTTTGGGGGAGAATGAATACACGTATCTGTGTGGCTGAGTCTCTTCACTGTTCACTTGAAACTATCACAACATTGTTAGTAGGCTATACTCCAATACAAAATAAAAAGTTTAAGAAAAACCAACAATGTATATTCTGTTGTTATTAAGTGGAGTGCTCTATTAGATCCAATTGATATATTGTTAAAGTTCTCTGTTTTCTTATTTTCTGTCTGTTTGTTCTATTTATTATTGAAAGTGGGAGTATTGAAGTCTCCTACTATTATTGTATTGCTGTCTATTTCTCCCTTCAACTCTGTAGTTTGCTTCATATATTTAGGAGCTTTGAAGTTTGGTATTCATAATTTTTATATCTTGTTGGTGGATTATCTCTTGTAACGGTTTTTGATTTAGTTTATTTTGATCTTTGATATTAATACTCCTCTCTTTTGGTTACCATTTGTAGAATATCTTTTCATCATTTTGCCTTCAGCTTATATGTGCTCTGAGATATAAAATAAGTCACTTGTAGACAGACTTTTGTTGGATTTTGTTTTTTAAATCCATTCAGCCAATCTATGTCTTTTGATTGAGGAATTTATCTATCTACATTTAATGTAATTAGTAAGAGGGAAAGACTTACAGTTGCCATTTTGTTAACTGTTTCTGTTCGTCTCATAGCTTTTGCATGTCCCTCCTTTCCTTTCTTAATCTCTTCCTTTATGTTTCTTTTTCTTTTGTAGTAATTATGCTTTGGTTCCCTTCTTATATACTTTGTGTATGTTCTATGGGTGATTTCTTTTGTGAATGCAATTGCATCAAACCACCTAAAAGTATAACATTCTATTTTAGACTGATAGCAATTTGACTTCAATTATGTACAAAAATCTCTACTCCATTACAGCTCCCCACTTCCTATAGCTTATATTATTGATGTCACATATTATATTGTATTCCCATAACAGGTTTTTTTGGCTTAAAAATGTTTTTGCCATGTATATATTTGTCACATATGCATCAAAAATTACTATATTTACTCCTGTATTTAGATTCAATTCAGTTACTCAGTCATGTCTGACTCTTTGCAACTCCATGGACTGCATGCAGCACACCAGGCTTCCCTGTCCATCACCAACTCCTGGAACTTGCTCAGACTCATGTCCATCGAATCGGTGTTGCCATCCAACCATCTCATCCTCTGTTGTCCCCTTCTCCTCCTGCCCCCAATCCTTCCCAGCATTAGAGTCTTTTCCAATGAGTCAACTCTTCACATGAGGTGGCCAAAGTATTGGAATTTCAGCTTCAACATCAGTCCTTCCAATGAACACCCAGGACCAATCTCCTTTAGGATGGACTGGTTGGATCTCCTTGCAGTCCAAGGGACTCTCAAGAGTCATCTCCAACACCACAGTTCAAAAGCATCAATTCTGTGGCGCTCAGCTTTCTTCACCGTCCAACTCTCACATCCATACATGACCACTGGAAAAACCATAGCCTTGACTAGACAGACCTTTGTTGGCAAATTAATGTCTCTGCTTTTTAATATGCTATCTAGGTTAGTCATAACTTTCCTTCCAAGGAGTAAGCGTCTTTTAATTTCATGGTTGCAGTCACTATCTGCAGTGATTTTGGAGCCCCCAAAAATAAAGTCTGACACTGTTTCCACTGTTTCCGCATCTATTTCCCATGAAGTGATGGGACCAGATGCCATGATCTTAGTTTTCTCAATGTTGAGCTTTAAGCCAACTTTCTCACTCTCCTCTTTCACTTTCATCAAGAGGCTCTTTAGTTCTTCTTCACTTTCTGCCATAAGGGTGGTGTCATCTGCATATCTGAGGTTATTGATATTTCTCCCAGCAACCTTGATTTCAGCTTGTGTTTCTTCCAGCCCAGCATTTCTCATGATGTATTCTGCATATAAGTGAAATAAGCAGGGTGACATATACAGCCTTGAAGTACTCCTTTTCCTATTTGGAACCAGTCTGTTGTTCCATGCCCAGTTCTAACTGTTGCTTCCTGACCTGCATACAGGTTTCTCAAGAGACAGGTCAGATGGTCTGGTGTTCCCATCTCGTTCAGAATTTTCCACAGTTTATTGTGATCCACACAGTCAAAGGCTTTGGCATAGTCAATAAAGCAGAAATAGATGGTTTTCTGGAACTCTCTTGCTTTTTCGATGATCCAGGGGATGTTGGCAATTTGATCTCTGGTTCCTCTGCCTTTTCTAAAACCAGCTTGAACATCTGGAAGTTCACGTTTCATGTATTGCTGAAGCCTGGCTTGGAGAATTTTGAGCATTACTTTACTAGCATGTGAGATGAGTGCAATTGTGCGGTAGTTTGAGCATTCTTTGGCATTGCCTTTCTTTGGGATTGGAATGTAAACTGACCTTTTCCAGTCCTGTGGCCACTGCTGAGTTTTCCAGATTTGCTGGCATATTGAGTGCAGCACTTTCACAGCATCATCTTTCAGGATTTGAAATAGCTCAACTGGAATTCAATCACCTCCACTAGCTTTGTTCGTAGTGATGCTTCCTAAGGCCCACTTGACTTCACATTCCAGGATGTCTGGCTCTAGGTGAGTGATCACACCATCATGATTATCTGGGTCATGAAGATCTTTTTTGTACAGTTCTTCTGTGTATTCTTGCCACTTCTTCTTAATATCTTCTGCTTCTGTTAGGTCCCTACCATTTCTGTCCTTTATCGAGCCCATCTTTGCATGAAATTTTCCCTTGGTATCTCGAATTATCTTGAAGAGATCTCTAGTCTTTCCCAATCTGTTGTTTTCCTCTATTTCTTTGCATTGATCATTGAGGAAGGCTTTCTTATCTCTCCTTGCTATTCTTTGGAACTCTGCATTCAGATGGGAATATCTTCCCTTTTCTCCTTTGCTTTTCGCTTCTCTTCTTTTCACAGCTATTTCTAAGGCCTCCTCAGACAGCCGTTTTGCTTTTTTGGCATTTCTTTTCCATGAGGATGGTCTTGATCCCTGTCTCCTGTACAATGTCATGAACCTCTGTCCATAGTTCATCAGGCACTCTGTCTATCAGATCTAGTCCCTTAAATCTATTTGTCACTTCCACTGTATTTGATTTAGGTCATACCTGAATGGTATAGTGGTTTTCCCTAGTCTCTTCAATTTAAGTCTGGATTTGGCAACAAGGAGTTCATGATCTGAGCCACAGTCTGCTCCCGGTCTTGTTTTTGCTGACTGTATAGAGCTTCTCCATCTTTGGCTGCAAAGAATATAATCAATCTGATTTCAGTGTTGACCATCTGGTGATGTCCATGTGTAGAGTCTTCTCTTGTGTTGTTGGAAGAGGGTGTTTGCTATGACCAGTGCGTTCTCTTGGCAAAACTCTATTAGCCTTTGCCCTGCTTCATTCTGTACTCCAAGGCCAAACTTGCCTGTTATGCCAGGTGTTTTCTGACTTCCTACTTTTACATTCTAGTCCCCTATAATGAAAAGGACATCTTTTTTGGGTGTTAGTTCTAAAAGGCCTTGTAGGTCTTCATAGAACCATTCAACTTCAGCTTCTTCAGCGTTACTGGTCAGGGCATAGACTTGGATTACTGTGATATTCAATGGTTTGCCTTGGAAATGAACAGAGGTCATTCTGTCGTTTTTGAAACTGCATCCAAGTACTGCATTTCAGACTCTTTTGTTGACCATGATGGCTACTCCATTTCTTCTAAGGGATTCTTGCCCACAGTGGTAGATATAATGGTCATCAGAGTTAAATTCACTCATTCCAGTCCATCTTAGTTCGCTGATTCCTAGAATGTTGACGTTCACTCTTGCCATCTCCTGTTTGACCACTTCCAATTTGCCTTGATTCATGGACCTAATATTCCAGGTTCCTATACAATATTGCTCTTTACAGCATCGGACTTTGCTTCTATCACCAGTCACATCCACAGCTGGGTATTGTTTTTGCTTTGGCTCCATCCCATCATTCTTTCTGGAGTTATTTCTCCACTGATCTCCAGTAGCATATTGGACACCTACTGACCTGGGGAGTTCATCTTTCAGTGTCCTATCTTTTTGCCTTTTCATACTGTTCATGGGGTTCTCAAGGCAAGAATACTGAAGTGGTTTGCCATTCCCTTCTCCAGTGAACCACATTCTGTCAGACCTCTCCACCATGACCCATCTGTCTTGGGAGGCCCCACATAGCGTGGCTTAGTTTCTGAGATAGACAAGGCTGTGGTCCATGTGATCGGATTGGCTAGTTTTCTGTGATTATAGTTTCAGTGTGTCTGCCCTCTGATGCCCTCTCGCAACACCTACCGTCCTACTTGGGTTTCTCTTACCTTGGATGTGGGGTATATCTTCACGGCTGCTCCAGCAAAGTGCAGCCGCTGCTCCTTACCTTGGGCAAGGGGTATCTACTCATGGTGGCTCCTCCTGACCTTGAATGTGGAGTAACTCCTCTTGGCCCTCCTGTGCCCACGCAGCCGCCGCTACTTGGACGTGGGGTAACTCCTCTCAGCTGCCACCCCCAGCCTCTGGGCCTCAGTTTCCCTCACTTTTTCCCCCATATATTTGCCATGAAGTGGTGGACTGAATGCCATGATCTTAGTTTTTTGAATGTCGAATTTTAAGTCAGATTTTTCACCTTCCCTCAAGAACCTCTTTAGTTCCTCTTCACTTTCTGCCATTAGGGTGAGATATCATCTGATATCTGAGTTTATTGATATTTCGCCAAGAAATCTTGATTCCAGCTTGAGCTTCCTCCAGCCTGGCATTTTGAATGATGTACACTGCATATAAATTAAATAAGCAGGGTGACAATATAGAGCCCTGACATACTCCTTTCTCAATTTTGAACCAGTCCATTGTTCCATGTCCAGTTCTAACTGTTGCTACTTGACCTGAATACAGGTTTCTCAGAAGGCAGGTAAGGTGGTCTGGTATTCCCATCTCTTTAAGAATATTCCACAGTTTGTTGTGATCCACACAGTCAAAGGCTTTGGCATAGTCAGTGAAGCAGAAGTAGATTTTTTATGTAATTCCCTTGCTTTCTCTATGGTCCAACAGATGCTGGCAATTTGATCTCTGATTTCTCTGCCTTTTCTAAATCCAGCTTGTACATCTGTAAGTTCTTGGTTCACATACTGTTGAAGCTAAGCTTGAAGGATTTTGAGCATTACCTTGCCAGCATGTGAAGTGAATGTAATTATGCAGTAGTTTGAACATTCTTTGGCATTGCCATAAATTCCTTAGATCTCTTCATTTTTTTTCATTCAATTTTTCTCTTTTTGCTGTTCTGATTTGATGATTTTAAATGATATTTCTTCGAGTTCACTGATTCTTTTTTCTGCCTGATAGTCTGCTGTTGAACCCTTCATTAGTTTTCAGGTCAGTTACTGTATTTTTCAGTTCAAGAATTTTTGCTTCTTTATTTTTCTATACATACATACATATACTTTCTCTTTGTTGATATTCTCATTTTGCTTGTGGTCGGTTCATGGTAAGTGGTTGTAAATGTAGGCCATGGACAGTGCTGTGAAGAGACTAAGTCATTTACTTTTTCTTATAGGCACACAGGAAGACTGCATTTCCCAGTGTCCAATGCCTCTGGATGAGGCCATGTGATTAGTTCTAATCAATGGAATTCAACTTCTTGACCCACCTCCTAGGCTATTCCATGAGCTTCTTGGGTGCTCTCATTATCTATAAGGCAGCTATCTGAATACATTGGACCCAGAAGAAACCTACAAAAGGATGGAAGATCCATAAAATGGAAAGGACACACAACCAGAAACATTTACTTTGTTAATGTGAGGGAGGAAAAAGTCTTTCTATTAATCCACTGAGATTTAGGTTTGTTATAGGTATTAGCTGATTCTGACTGATACAGAAATTGGTAAAGGAAGTGGAGTCTTGCTGAAACTAAATCCTACAGTATATGACATTGGCATAGCAGTTGGTGGCAAGCAGTGATGAAGCTATGTTGGGGGCTGGAGAAATAGAGATCCATGTTGTTGGAGAAAAAGCATTGAATAAAACCACCATTTTTTGAAACATAAGAGGAAGACCCCATGCCTAAAGGGTCATCAGAACCAAAAAAAAGATGGGAAATAGAGTATTAATATGTGTAGATATTATTAGCCTTGATGGCAAGCTATTGCAAGGATAATATACATTCAAGAAAGACTTAGTCAGTGTAAATGCCAAAATAAAAAGAAGCTGGAAGATTCCAGAAATTTGGCACCTTGAAAGAAGGAAAAGACTAGTATTTTGAAGTCCCAAATAGTAAGATATAGGAATTTTTAAAGCTTTAGACAATAAAGGATCAGTAAAATTTAGCAGTTGAATTAAGTGCTCAGTGCAAATTTAAAATTTTGATCTTTTTTGTTCAGGCAGAGTAGGTTCAAAGTAGCTGCGTTTACATTGAGAGAAAGGCAAAGGAAAAGGGTGAGAAAACACCAGGACTTGAGAACTATGACCAGGAAAAAACCTTGGTTATGATTAATAAATGAAATGGAAAGCAAGTAGATTACCAACCCAACCCAGTGTTTGAAGGAATTAAATTTTGTAAGCTCCAACAAGCCTGGACAAAAACCGACTCTGACTGTTCAAGACTTAAAACAATCATCACAATGGCAGTGGCTGTGCAGTGAGTGTTGAGCTTGTACCCTACATCCCTCCATGTACAGAACATCCTGGAATCATCTCTTATGTGTCAGCAGTCAAGGTATTTGCAGCAAGTTCCAAGGAACTAAATGGACTAAACATGTTGGCTTCCCACAAAGTCTTTGACTCTTAAAATCATGAGCTTTACATCTCCACCTGGATGACTAACAAGACATTTCAATCTTACACTATCAAAAGGTGAATATTTACAACTTCCAATCATGACCAAGATGGATTAATGAACCAGATTTTCTTCCACCCAAAATAGCAGAAAATTGGACAAATATATGAAATGGTGTTGTTAAGATATTAGATATTATGCAGTGAAGAACAGTGATTCCTGAAAAATGGGAAGAAAATGAGGTGAACCCTATGAAGGTCCCAGTTTAATTCCTGGGAAGGAATCCAAGGAGAGCTTAGTGGTCTCCTCAGGCTGAGAAGTTGGTTTTAGGAGGCCCTGGTGGCTTGAGTTTGCAGGCCAAATCATCAGAGAGGAGTTGCACAGATAGAGAAGTCTAGATATATGTGGATGGTTTCTGAAGTATTCACCTGAGTACCGGCCAGTGCATGAAGATGAGAAAGTCTCACAAGGCTGACATAAGTATCACCCAAAAAAGATCGGAGGAAAAATCCCTGTAGCTCACACAGGGACAGACATATGCCTTTTTTCACCATCCAGAGGAAAGTTATCTAGTTCACAAGGTATCAGGTGTGTTTGTCTCACAGTGGAGAAAATTTAGGTCCTCTACTAAATTAGACACTACTCTGGTCCTATCTAAACAAGCTTAAAAGCAAGATCTGAAAGAATTACACTAGCTCCAAGTAACTTACTTATGTCTGATAATGAGGGTTAAGTATATTTATAGGAATACAGAAATATACAGCACACAACAAGGTAAAATTTTGAATGTCTGGCATACACTCAAAAGATTGCCACACGTGCAAAGAAGGAGAAAGATATGATTCATAATGAAGAAAAATCAGTCATTAGAAACTGACCCAGAAATAATATAGATGATAGATTCAGTAGGTTGGGACCTTCACACAGTTGTCACAACTATAATCCATATGTTCAGGAAGACAGATGAAAGATTGAACATGTTAAGTAGAGACAGAGAAAATATAAAGAATACTCAAATTGAGCTTATAGACATGAAAACCATAAAGTCTGAGATTTTTTAAAAAAAACATGTTACAATTGATACATTAGATATTGTGGAAGAGAAGATTGGTGAATTTGAAGACAGAACAATAGAAACTATCTAAAATAACACACAAAAACGAAAAATACTACAAATAAACACACAAAGCATCAATGTGTTTATTTGTAGGGACTTCAAGCATCCTAATATACATGTGACTAAAGTCTAGGTAGGAGAGGAGGTGAAAAAACTCTTTTTCCAGCTTTGCAATATTGCTATCATAGAACACTGTATAAATTTAAGGTATACAATGTGTTGATTTTATACACTTACAATTTGCAAAATAATTACTACCATAGCATTAGCTAACACCTTCATCACAGCACATAGTTACCATTTCTTCTTTGTAGTGAGAACATTTTAGATTTACTCTTTGTTATTTTTGTTTAGTTGCTAAGTCATGTCCAACTCTTTGTGACCCCATGCACTGCAGCCTGCCAGGCCTTCCAGTCCTTCACTATCTCTCAGACTTTCTCAAACTCCTGTTCATTGAGTCGGGGATGCCATCCAACCATCTCATCCTCTGCTGCCCTCTTCTCCTTTCACTCTCAATCTTTTCTAGCACCAGGGTCTTTTCCAGTGAGCTGGCTCTTCACATCAGGTGGCCAGAGTACTGGAGTGTCAGCTTCAACATCAGTCCTTATAATAAATATTCAGGATTGATTTCCTTTAGAACTGGCTGGTTTGATCTCCTTACAGTCCAAGGGATTCTCAAGAGTTTTCTCAAGAGTTGTTGAGCACCACAACTCAAAAGCATCAGTTTTTTGGTGCTCAGCCTTCTTTATCGTCCAAGTCTCACATCCATACATGACTACTGGAAAAATCAGCTTTAACTATACACACATTTGTTGGCAAAGTAATGTCTCTGTTTTCAGGTGAAGGATCAGGAAGCAGCAACAGTAAAAAAGTTGCATGACTAACCCTAGTACAATTACTGCAGTGACTGCTATTACTGCTGATACATTGAGCACATACTATGTTTCAGGCACTATGCCAGAGATTTGTGTATTTTGTAGCTACCATCTGAAGGTGGTATTATTATCCATATATGATAGGTAGATGGACAAAGAAGAGTCAATTAATGTGGCTGAGGTAACACAGTGGGTGAATATCTCAACTGGAATTCAAATCCAGGCCAGGGTGACTGCCACGCCAGCCCTCTTTGCTGCCACATAGAAGCACTCTTCTTTCTGGATGGACTGTGCAGTGACTTGAGAGATCTTACTGTCTTTAGAGCTGCCCTGCCAGGAAATGCTAATTTTTTTTCTCCAAGACTTGAGATCCTTTAGAAGGTAAGCCCAGAATAGTGGGGTTTTCCTGGGGTGGTTCCCCAGGATGCTGGCAGCAGAGAGTGGGTACCTCAAATAGGACATGTTTCTCTATTAACATGTGATCACCCTCTCTGAACTAGGGCCTCCCTTCTCCTAGGGACTCTGGAGATTGGGGGGAAAGTTTTCTGCACTGGCCTTGACTCCCAGGTCTTACCATGGGTACAACTCTGCACTAATTCCTTCATCATTCTGAGCCTCATTTTTCTTACTAGAGTTTTGGGTAAATGGATGATATAACTCCTGGCCCTTAGGTAAGTGGGTTCAGCAAACACTCTGTCAAGCTGTTTTGGCCCTAGTAAGTTCAGTAAGGTTGCACTGAACTCAAGGCTCCAAGATGCCATGCGACAGGTGGCAAGTAGTAGCATTTAACCTCATCACCTGGTTCAGTTCTTGCTTGTACTTTGCACATGCTCTAACATTTCTGAAATGACGTTTTCCCATCTCTGAGGGGGTATGGCGGTGGGGCTTACCTCCTCGGAGTGTCAGGAGGACTCCATGATCGAGTATCTGCCAGGGCGGGGGACACAAGTGTTCTGCAGTTGGTGTTGGTCCACTAACACAAGGACTGATGCTGGGTGAGGAGTGGGCTCCTGGCACACAGGATAAGGAGCTCCTACATTTTTCCTGCCAGCCTAGGGTTTGGCTGAGTAATGCAGGGTTGGCTACTGAAGAGACAGAAGCCTGAGGTGAGTGCCTTTTTCTCTTGTGTTCAATAAAGACCAGCCAGGGGCATCAAGGTTCAGGTTTCCATAACCCTGGGGATACTCTGGGAGTGTTGGAGGGAGCCCTGAAATCCGCAGTGTCTGCTGGGTCTGGGTCTTCCTACAACCCTGACTGGCTCAGCACTGCCTCCCCTGCTATCTGTGACTACTGTCTGTGGATCAAGTCTTGGCTCCTGCGTGCCTGTGGATTTGCCGATAAGAATCTCACTATTAAGACTTTGTGCAATCTCCAGAGGACTTGCTTCCAAATCTGATAGGTGGGGAGCTGGTCTATCAATGCCTTCTAAATTTCAGTCATTTACATGTTATTTGTGTTTGTTTGTTTGCTTGTTTTTTTACTATATTTGCATAAAATCATCCTTTATTTACTCAACACTCTTCTTTAAAAACCTATTAAAGCCCTATTAAAAAGAAAAAGAAAGTGCAATGACTTGAAGAGGAAACTTTATGTATACCTAGGATAAATGAAAACTTGACACGAATAAAAAAGTGTCCATAAAAATCAAAAGATATTAGAATAGCAGGTATGTCCTATACTACCTATGTAACCAGGAAGGGTTAATTTTGACTCCATAATGAATCTGTTTCCTTGACTTTAATCCTTGTTTTTGCTGCTTTTGTTATTAAAATCATATGTAATGGCCTGCCTCAGGGAATTTTGAACCCTCTCCCTGACCCTTAAACTAAAGTGCCTTTGTTTAGCTAACAGGGCTATAATCACTGATGACTGTGATATCCTTAATTTCCTTGTGTAGGGAGTGGTGCTGCCTGTCAACATGGCTCAGAAATACGTGTTTGGAGGGCTGGAATCATGGATAGCTGTGACAGTCTTGTTTATTGATATGACAGCACCTGTGAAATGACTGTAAGAAAAAGAAACCAACACATTCCCCTGCCAGAGGCTTGCCATTCTAGGGATATTTGCAAGAATTAAATGATCTTTTTACTTTGTTTCCTCACCTCCCCTCATCTCTGATCCATAAAAGAACCTGGCATCCAGGCCCTGACAAGATGGTTATTTTGAGATGTTAGTCTGCCATCTTCTGGGTCAGCTGGCTTTCCAAATAAAGTCGTGTTCTTTGCCTCAGCACCTCATCTCTTGGATTTATTAGCCTATCATGTGGTGAGCAGAGTGAGCCTGGACTCAGTGACATCAACTGTGATTCCACATACCTGTGAACTATAAATTGGCACTTGCCAAGAACATTGCCAGTGACTGAACAGCAAGGGCATTTGCTAACTGCCTCTGTGAAGATTGAGCCCTGTGCCACTGCAGCTGTTGAACTTCAACACTCCTTGAGGGAATCCAGGGTGGAATGAAGCACTCTGTGCTCCAGGGAATCTGGTGGAACAGGTCTTTAGATAGTTGGATATTTTCAGGAACTGATTTCATGATCCCAATCCTTGTATCTCTTCATATCTAGAAAATTACTAAATCTCTTCATGGTGACATCAGCTTCTTGTGACTAGCAGAAAACCTTTGTAAAGTAAGTGCTTGATTGCACTGAACTCCCCTTTCACTAAAATATTATATATTGCTCTCCCCTGACTGCCTCTTTGGAACAGTCTCTCAGAACTAACAGGTTTTGTCTCCCGGGCTGCAGTCCTCATTTTGCCCCAAATAAACCTTAACTTGCAACTCTCAAGCTGTGCCTGTTTTTCAGTCGACATACCACACTCGGAAAATGCAGAGCAGCTCCTGTGTTTCCTCCCAGCTTGCTGCTTCCATGACCGATACCTCCTCCCACTATCTGAGTACACAATGTAGATGGGGAGCACAGCCCATTGTTATTCATCTCCTCACTCTTATCTCTGTGGATAAACAAATTATCCTGTGGTATTGCAGGGCAAGGGACAGAGTTCTGGGGCTCCGAGTCCAGAGAAGCCTCTGACGTAAGGACAAATGGCATATCCAAATAGGAAGTCAGGCTTGTTATCCAGTCCCATCTGAAGGATTGCAGACATTCTGGGAGAAGTGTAGCAGCAGAGATTACATCAGGAGTTTATCTTCCTGGCCTTCTTGGGGCCCAACAGGCAAACTCTTTCCCTGTCTGCTAAGCAGCCACAGAGGAAAACATCATGTCCTCATCCAGGGCTGGGAGCTGCCTATGACTTCCAAGGCCCAGGAATGTCTGGAAGAGCAGAGCAGGAAGACAGAAGTCAGGGACGTGTCTGCACTCATTAGGGCACATCCAGAGCATAGATTGGGCCAACAGAGCTCTGTGGACATCTTTGTTGTTAGTATAATAATATCTAATATTGACTGAGGCCAGGGATATGCTCAGGCCTTGAGTGTGTGGAATGATCTCACCTGGACTTCATCTCAACCCCTGCAGTCAGCCCTATCAGCATTCCTTTTCATGGAGAGGTTGGCCACAAAGAACTTCCTCCACCCTATACCCATGGCTCAAGTTCTCCTCCTATTCTCTCTTAATTTTTTAAAAATCAACTCTATAGGGTATTTTTTGGATACTGTAAGTTTGCATACGATAAGATGCACCCATTTTAAGTGTACACTCAGATGGAGTTTTAATAACTGTATCCATCTGGGTAACCACAGCCCAAATCAACGTGTAGACCATATGCATATCCTCAGAAAGTTTCTTTAGGTTGTTTCAACCAATCTCGGCCGCCTCAACCCCAGACAATTTATGATCTACTTTCTGTACTCTAGATTAGTTTTTCCTTTTCTAGGATTCCGTATAAATGAAATCATACAGTATGTAATCTTTTGTGTCTGACTTCCTTTGCTCAGCATATTGTTTTAGGTATTTGGTTCATTTTTATGGCTGCGTAATATTCCATAGTATGTATATGCTACATTGTGTTTACTCCTTCATCTGTTGATAGATATCTGGATTATTTCCAGTTTAGGGCCTACTGTGAATAAGGATATTATAAATATTTGTGTACAAGTCTTTGTGTAAACATACATTTTCATTTCTCTCAAAACCTAGGAGCGGAATAGCTAGGTCACATGGCAAGTATGTAAGAAACTGTGAAACTGTTCTGTTATACCATCTTACACTCTTACAACGTCTGAACGACGTACAAGAGCTCTGGTTGTTTCACATTCTTTCCAATGTTTGGTGTTATCAGTTTTTAAATTTAAACCATTCTAGTGGGTCATTTGTGACCCTATGGACTGTAGCCCACCAGGTTCCTCTGTCCATGGGATTCTCCAGGTAAGAATACTGGAGTGGTTGCCATTCCCTCCTCCAGGGGAATCTTCCTTACCCAGGGATTGAACCCATGTCTCTCATCTCTCCTGCAGTGGTAGGTGGATTCTTTACCACTAGTGCCACGTGGGAAGCCCCACTGGATGCACAGTGGTCTTAATCCATATTTCCCTGATTACTAATGCTCTGAGAATCCTTTCATGTGATTTATCTGTCACTGATACATTTTCTTTTATAAAGTTTGTTTAAATCCTCTGCCATTAAAAAAATTGAGCCGTTTGTCAACTAATTATTGAGTTGAGAGCTCTATATATATTCTAGATACAAATCCCTTGTATAATATTTGTTTTGTGAATATTTTCTCCTGGTTTGTGGCTTGTCTTTTCATTTTCTCAATAGTATCTCTTGAAGAATAGAAACTTTTAATTCTGATAAAATCTAAGTGATCACTTCTTTTATGTTTTATGAGTCTTGGTCAAGAAATCTTTGCCTGTCCCAAATTCAAAAGGTTTACTCCTATATTTTCTTCTAGAAATTTTAGTTTTGACTTTTACATTTAGGTAAATGCTCCACTTTACATTGATTTTTATGTATGATGTGAGGTAAGAATTGAGGTTCCTTTTTTTCTTTATAGACATTCAGTTGTTCCACCATCATTTGTTGTAAAGATGATAGCTTTTGGGCTTCCCTGGTGGCTCAGTGGTAAAGAATCAATCTGCCAATGCAGGAGACATGAGTTCGACTCCAGATCAGGTTCCTGTTTTCTACTGAATTATCTTGGTATCTTTGTTGAATATCAATTGGCCATATATGTACACGTTTATTTCTGGACTCTCTAATCTGTTCCATCAATCTTTCGTCTATATAACACTTTCTTGATTACTGTAGCTTTCTAGTGTATCTGAAAATCAAGTATAGTATAAATTCTCCACATTTGTTCTCTTTCAAGATTATTCTGGCTATTTTTTTAATCTTTAACATTTCCATATTAATTTTAGCATCTGTTTTTCTGTTTCTATGAGAAAAACCTGCTGAAATTTTGATTGCGATACTATTGACTTTATAGGTCACATTGGGGAAGAAGTGACATCTTAATGTAGAGCCTCCCAACCCAGCAACATGGTGTACCTCTGAGAAATGGAATATTCCCTGCCATATCTGTAAACAAAGGAGGTTCACCTGACGTCTAGCATCCATCAGTATTCTTTCTTTCCTGAGAGAGTCCATTCTCTCAGGGTTCACCACCTCATTGTCTGTGGTGGCTGCAATTGCTGATGACTGTAACATCTTTTGTTTAACTCACTCCCTGAGGAAGGAAAGAATATCTGCCCGCTAGCAGCCATCGGGGCTTTCCAGGTGGCTCAGTGATAAAGAATCTGCCTCCAATACAGGACACACAGGATCTTCGATCCCTGGGTCAGGAAGATCCCCTGGAGAAGGAAATGGCTACCCACTCCAGTATTCTTGCCTGGAGAATCTCATGGACAGAGGAGTCTGACAGGCTACAGTTCAAGGGTTGCAAAAGATATAACTTAGGGACTAAAGAACAACAGTTGAGGTGCATGTCAAAGAAATGATTTCAGTGAGCCCAGACTCTTGCATGTTCCCATACATTTAAAAAAATGGTAAATTCCTTCACTTGAGATATCTGGTTTTCCTTTAATTAACAATAATCTTTTAATGTTCAAATTACCTGAGTAACAGAGCAGGACCCCATGGGGCCTTCCATGGAGTGAGCAGAACAGGCCTTGCCCCATATCCTCTGATTAAGCTCCTCTCTGAAGTACCTAGATAATAGTATTTGATGCACATTTCCTGAGTTGTTTTGCAGATGTAAAAAACCTTTCCCTCTCCAACAAATAAAGATGTTAACTACTTGATAATGATGAGGACATAGTCCCAAGCCTCCTGGAGACTAAGGACTGATAAAGTTAACCCCTGTGATACCACCCGGTTGTCTCACCATCAATCAGTCAGAGAATTATGCACAAGCTGATCATATACCCTTCAACCCTCCTCCCGCTCCTGGCTTCGAAAAGTGTTTTGCCAAAACCCTTCAGGGAGTAGAGGTTTTTTAGGGCACGAGCCACCTATTTCCTTGTAGGGCCCTTCAGTAAATCTATCTCTGCTCCAAACTCATCGTTTCTATTTGTTTGGCCTCACTGTGCGTTGGGCACAGGAACGTGCATTAACACGTGTTGCAAAGCTTCTATTATATAACCTAGCTCCCCAGCTCACCTCCTCAGAGCAGTTCTTTCAGGGTTCCTTGAGCTGCTGCTTCCCAGGCTTGAAGTCCTAGAAATTCCTGCTGAATAAAACATGTCTCAACTTTAAGGTTGTAAATAATTTTTAAGTCTTTACATCTCTTTGTTTCTTTAGGTTTTCTTAATAATATTTTGTAATTTTTAATGAACAGAACTTGTACATAGTTTGATAAATTGATCTCTAGTTCATGTTTTTTGATGGCACTGTAATTGGTACTTAAATTTTACATTTTCAATTATTTATTGTTGATAGAGATAAAGTAGATTTTGATATATTCATCTTGTATTATACAATCTTTCTAAATTCTCTAATCGCTTCGAGTAACTTCTGTGATTGATTCCTTAGGATTTTCAACATATAAGATCATGTTGTCTGCACATAAAGACAGATTTACTTCTTTGTTTCTAACCTTTATTCGTTTATTTCTTTTTCTTGTGTTATCACCCAGTCATCATTCCAATATTATTTGATTAGAAGTGGTAAGACATACATCTTAGAATCATTCTTGTTTTCTTTCTTGATTCCCACATCATATCATCATCATTAGATCATGTTGATTCTTCCTTTGAAATACATCTGGAGTCAGATGAGCTCTTATGCCCTCTATAGAGTGAGCTGGTTGAAAGTGTGGACTCTAGAGCCAGAGTGCTTGGGTTCAGATCTTGACTTTACCAGATACTGGCTAGATATACTCTGGCAGTTACCCAACTTCTTTGACTCAATTTTTTGATTTATGAAAAGAACATGATTATAATTATATCCACTTCATAGTAGGTTTTGTTATTGTTTTGTGAGGACTAAGCCTTGGTTCATGGTATGTGCAGTCTGAATGTCAGTATCAAGTAGCTCCTTAAGTGGTCTTACTTCCAGTCCTGCCCACTTCAGTCTATTCTCAACACAGCAGCCAGATGGATCTTCTGAAAAGATAAGTCAGAGCTTATCACTCTCTAGTTCAAAACCCTCTGGGGGTTCCCTTTTCACAGGAGGCTCAACAAAAGCCCCCAGTTCCCAGTTCAGATACTCCCTTCTGCAGGGAAGAGACAACAGGAAGTAGTGTAAACTGGTAGGAGAAGGCAAGGGTAGCTGCCCTCTCCCATCATGAGGCTGCCCTGCCCTCCTGAAAGTGTGTGCTTGCCCAGCCCTAACTCCTGTCTCCTCCCTGAGATAACAGGACCTCGCCACTGCGCACAGATCAGTCTCAAAGGGGCACTGGGCATGAAGCCCATTCTCAAAGTGTAGAAGAGCAAGCTGAGGAGGCTGGAGAGACCCCAGTGAGGTCAGCCTGCCTGGCAGCCAAGGTGGCTGATTTCTTGATGGGCTGTGTGTCATGTCTAGGCGGTCCTGAGGTCAGAGCAGGTCAGTTGACTTTGGAGGGGGCAGGGGTCTGCCTATGCCATCTGGAGGACAGGATCTAGCCTGGTGTTTGAATGTCCTCACTCTACGTTCAGGGCCTCAGAGGCTGAACTGGTTACAATGATGGACGAGACACAGGCCTGCCCTCACAGTGCTTTCCATCTAGCGGGGAGGCGGACAGGTAAACAGCCAGGAGGCAAGCACTGGAGTAGCATGAACTCCCAGGAGGGTGGCCTGGGGGTGTGGCAGGCAGAGATTTCCAGGGAAGGCCATAGTCCAATTTCTCAGGAGTAAAAATTGCACCAATCTTCATTGATTTCTTTAGGGATGGACACTCAGGATTTTCTTTCCAACAGTTTTGATAAGTGGAGCACTGTCACCCACTTCTTACCATGCCTGCACTGATGTCACCTGGTCATCCTGTGACTCAGCATCCTTGGCTGGAAGCCTAGCCAAGAGTTGTGCATTTCTCACCTCCAGCACAAGGGAAGCAGGAAGTTCTGTTAGGTGGTGAGCATTCACTGTAGGCCCTGCACTGCACTGGGTGCACCCTATGCATGACTCCTCATTGTTTGCAGCTCTGTTCTGTGAGGTCGAGATCACTACTTCCATCCTAGAGATGGGCAAACTGAGGCTCAGAGTGGTTCTGTTTCATCCCAGCCACACAGCTAGGAGGAGGCCCAGCCTGGACTCACACACAGGTCTATCAGTCTTCATGCATGAGCCCTTCCCACAGAACCCAGGACTTACCTTCATGCCCTGGGATGTTCCCGAGCAAGGGGCAAGTGACATTTGTGGTGTCTCTCTTCCAGCCTCCAGGCATGCGAGTGTTGCAGAACCCAGGGCTGTGAGTCTAGGGGTTTTGGACCTGCCCCCAAACTTCAGCCCACTTTGGCAAACTTTTTACCCAGCCTCCAGGGTAGCCTTGGACAGTTCTCGTGACAAGCCAAACTCTGCAGCTGAACTCTACCACTTCACCACCTGTCCAGCAGGAACCAGCATTCTTGTTGGCCAGTCACAGGGAGACACAGACTGACTGACACCCCTAGCCAAAGGTAGTTCCCCTTTGCAGCAAGTAACACATTAAGGCCCACAGTGATGCTATCACAGTTCCTTGTATCAAACCCTTCCTGGGTGCCAGTTGGAGGTTCTCTGTTAAATCCTTCACCTTAAATCTGAGTCAGAATTTTGATCCTCATTTTGGGAAAAAGAGGCTCAGAGAGGTTATTTTTTCAAAGTCATGGTATCTGATCTGAAACCCAACTGACCCAAAGTCCATGTTCTTACCCTCAAAGACTCTTTTCCCCCTCCCACCCTCTCTCCCTTTATCTGAACCCGTCAGGAGCTGTAAACCCCACAGCACCCCTGGGACACATTGTTTTGCTCAGGGATGTTCTCTGGACCAGGGATCTCAATTAGGTGCCAGGCTAACGAGTCTGTGCTTTCTCTAGGGAATAAGGGTTAGTTAGCAGGACACTGATGCATGTCCAGGAGACATGACTGCAGAGATTAAGTCAGGTCACTGAGATGCTCCATGGCTCACCCTCCCAAGCCCCACCTTCACACATTAGGAGCTGGGCCGAGGGCTCTCTGTCCTGGCTGCATGTTGTAATCCCCTGACCTGGATCCCACCAGAGATTCTGATTCAGTTGGTCTGGAGTGGGACAAAATTACGACTGTTTTAGAAATCTCCCCTGCCCTAGATGATCCCCGTTTGCAGACCCAGGTGAGAGTCTTGGTTTGAATGGTGCAAATTCCTGTCATGTCTTGCCCTCTGGCTCAGGCTCACAGATCCTGCAGGTGGTTCTGAACTGGAATCCAGTGGCAATGTAGGGGAGTGAGCCGTGGGGACTCTGTTGACAGCTGTCTGGGCTGTATGGAGAGCCAGGCTCTTCACACATCTGGGCAGAGGCTGGGCATATCCTGGGAAAGCAGATCCCAGTTCCTGGCTAGCCTCTCACTCAAGGACTAAGGAATTTTGGTGCTTTGAACTTGATTTCTTGGAAGCCTGACTTTGCAGTCCTCTGGGTTTGGCTGAGTGCTGAGTTCCTTTTGCAGCCACAAAACCAAGGGCCCACTGAGTAGGATGCTTCCCGGAGAGCTCCCTGGGCAACGGGCATCATCCATTCTTCTTTCTTTCTTCATTCAGCTCTGTTGCTCACTCCTCTGTGGCAAGTTCTCCACCACCACTGAGTCAGGGAGACATAGCAACACAGATGACATATTTGCAGGACACAGCAGGGTGGGTGAGTGCTGGTAGGGCCAAGGGACAAGGCTGTGCGCGTTTGCCAGTCTGATCGAATGTTCCTGCTTTAGGCCTGCCCGTCCTCTGGCCAGTCTGCAGGCCTATGTTCCACTCTGCCCTAGAGAACCCAGTAGTGGGGTGGTCAGAGCAGGCATTCACATGGCAGGAGTTCACATAGGGTCCTCGGTGCCCCTGAACAGGTGCATTGGGAAAGCTAGTCTCATGGGGGCTCTGTCTCGGACACCTGATGCTCCTCAAACTGCAACCTCTCTGCCCACATTACATGGGGGTGGGAGGGGGAGCACTGAGGGGAGTCAGGGGCCTCAGAGCCCTTCCCGCAGAACTCGGCCAACCTTCTCACCCCAGCCCCTCACCTGAGGAACTTCCTGTTTGACGGCTCCTCCTCCCTGCAGGAGCACGTTTGTCAGCTGCTTGCTCCACAGGCCAGAGCCCTTGGGAGGCCCTGCATTTCTTCACACCTGGCCTGTTCTCACTGTGCTTCCAGACAAACTTTCCCAGCAGGAGTTGTGTGCCTGAAGAAGGGTCTCCCAGGCTCTGAGCTCTGCTGGTGGTCCCTCAGACACGAGCTCCGTGATGTCTTCTCAACAAGGAACCTTCTGCTAGAGGACTCTGTCTCGGGTACCGCAGCACAGCCAGGGGCTCTCACAGCATCTGTTTTTGGAATAAAGGCCTCATTAACTGACTGCCTTCCTTTCCCCTGGCTGTCCCTCCTTATCTTTATCCCATGGTTCCCCCCACCTCCACCCCAAATGAGTGCCTGCTGATGATCTGCTGATCATCCTCTGGACTCCTCCTTCCAGGAGCACTGCAGACATGTCTTCTTGGGGAGAATTCCAGCCCATCCTTTTCATTTTACCACCTGCTGTCCTGTGCCAATCCTCTACTCTGTCCCCTCCCATTCCCTGTGCACCTCCTCCCATCGTGGGCAGCAGCCTGCAAAGGACTGATGGCTCAGGAGTTCCAGCCTGGCCAGCTTCTACAGGAGGCCAGCCCTTTACAGGAGCTGGTGTAGGTTTGGTGCTGGGCCCAGGGGGCTCACTTCCTGGATAGAGGCAGTAAAGGAAGGCCTGTCGGGAGACCCAGAGGTGAAAAAGTGAGGATGGGACTTCCCTGGCGGCAGCAGTGGATAAGAATCCACCTGCCCCTTTTGCTACCACACCGCCACCATCATGGATTGCATGCACACTCCCGGGAAGGGCCTGTCCCAGTCAGCTCTCCGCTACCACCGCAGGGTCCCCAGCTGGCTGGAGCTGATGTCTGACAACGTGAAGGAGCTGATCTACAAACTGGACAAGAAGGGCCTGACTCCCTCACAAATTGGTATGATCCTGAGAGACTCACATGGTGTTGCACAAGTAGGTTTCGTGACAGGCAATAAAATCTTGAGAATTCTTAAGTCCAAAGGACGTGTTCCTGATCTTTCTGAGGATCTTTTACCATTTAATTAAGAAAGCTGTTGCTGTTCGAAAGCATCTTGAGCAGAACAGAAAGGACAAAGATGCTAAATTCTGTCTGATTCTTTTTTAAAAAATTAATTTATTTTAATTACATTTTAATTTATCTTAATTACAATATTGTGGTGCTTTTTGCCATACATTGACATGAATCAGCCACAGGTGTACATGTGTCCCCCATCCCAAAACCCCCTCGCACCTCCCTCCCCATCCCATCCCTCTGGGTTGTCCCAGTGCACCAGCTTTGAATGCCCAGCTTCATGCATCGAACTTGGACTGGCCATCTATTTCACATACAGTAATATACATGTTTCAATGCTATTCTCTCAAATCATCCCACCCTCGCCTTCTCCCACAGAGTCCAAAAGTCTATTCTTTATATCTGTGTCTCTTTTGCTGTCTTGCATATAGAGTCATCGTTACCATCTTTCTAAATTCCATATATATATGCATTAATATACTGTATTGGAGTTTTTCTTTCTGACTTACTTCACTCTGTATAATAGGCTTCTGTCTGATTCTGATTGAGAGCCGTATTCACCTGTTGGCTCGATATTATAAGACGAAACGAGTCCTCCCCGCCCCCCGCCCCATTCCCAGTTGGAAATACGAGTCATCCACAGCCTCTGCCCTGGTTGCATAAATTTGCCTATTGTACTCAAGCAATAAAATCATTGTTTAATAACGAAAAGGAATCTACCTGCCAATGCAGGGGACATGGGTTCCACCCCTGCTCCAGGAAGATTCTTCATGCTGTGGAGCAACTGAGCCCATGTGCCACAAATACTGAGCCCATGTGTTGCAACCACCGAGGCCTGTGCTATGCTCCCCAACAAGAGAACTCACTGAAACAAGAAGCCCATGCACTACAATGAAGGCCCACTGCAACCAAAAAGAAATAAATTTGAAAAAGAAGAAGAAAAGTGAAGATGGAGGGGAGGCCTCAAGGGGAGGAGGGGGTCAAAGATCGTGGCCCTTCCCTGTGGTCTGGGAGGACTGGGCCCCCCTCCCTGTGGGCAGATTTATGGCAGAGCCAGGCATCTGCCCCTTCCCATATATGCCATATATGGCTGCAGGTCATGACACTGGAACTGGAGAGAGAGGGGCAAAGTGAGAGAGGGAAGAGGGGAAGACCAATCTGAGTGAACTGGGCCCAGGAGGGCCTAATAACAGGGTTAAGGTGCAGAGTCGGGGTACCTGGTAGGTTTGGGGATGGAGTGGGAGGCTGGGGTGGAGGAAGCCAGGACAGTGTCTGAACAGACACACTCCCACTTACCCCCAGTCCAGTGGGTTCCATTCTTTTCAAATATATTGATCCCCTTTTGATATCTAAGCTCTGATGTTTTTCACATGATTGACAGCATTTTTACATTCTCTTTATGCTAATAATTCCCAGAAAGTAAACTAAAAGCAGACTGTCTACTTAGGTATGAGCATGGGACAAAACGTTTCCAAGTACTGTTTAGGATGGGATGCTCAAAACTTTTAGAAAATCAGCTTTGATTCAATAGATTAATCCCTTCTTAGATTTGCTATATTGTTCTAACTGCATCAAATATACAACTTTTGTGTATTTGGATTTCAGTTGCATTATTTAAGAAGCTCAAAAGTAGCACCATTTTGCTTAAAAACACTTTTTTACTATGGCAATTTCAATTCCAAAAGTAAAGAAAACATTAAAACAAATAAGCATGTGCCCATGACCAGCTTTAACAATTAACACATGATGGATCTTGTTTCATCTCCCGGCCCCACTCCCACTCCTTCCCCTGCCTCTGGCCACTGGATTCTTTTAAAGTAAATTCCAGACATATCATTTCATCTGTGTGTATTTCAGTTTCTAAGAAGGACTCTTTCTTCAAAAACAACCCCATGCTATTGTGACACCTAAAAGTTGACCATCATTCCCTAATTATCATCAAATATTCCATTATGTTTAAGTTCCACAGTTGTCTCATTAATGGGTTTTTACAGATGATTTGTTTAAATCAGAATATGAAGTTCTCACATTGATTGAATTTAATTGACATCTCTTAGGTCTCCTGTAATATCCAGCAGTTCTGCCTCTCTATGTGTCTGTTGCTTTTTCATCATTTACTTATTGAAGAAACTTATTGAGTTATCTGTACTCTAGAGTATCCCATATTCTAGACTTGATTGATTGCACTCTCTTGTTGTCATTCACATATTTCTTTGTCCCTCTTTTTTCCTGTGAATGGTAGTTAGGTCTGGAGGTTTAATCAGATTCATAGGCCATTTTCTTTTTCTTTTTTTATTTTCTTTTTAAAAAATTATTTATTTTGGCCGCTGCACTCGGTCTTTGTTGCTTTGCGAAGGCTTTCTCTAGTTGCAGTGAGTGGGAGGCTACTCTTCATTGCAATGCAAAGGCTTCTCATTATGGTGGCTTCTTGTTACGGAGCATGGGCTCTAGATGCAAGGGCTCAGTGGTTGCAGCACATGTGGGCTATTTGCGGCTTAGTTGCTCCACCGCATGTGTCGTCTTCCCAGACCAGGGATCAAACCCACATCCCCTACATTGGCAGGTGGATTCGTATCCACTGTACCACCAGAGAAGTCCGGCAATTTTCTATAAGAACATTTCATAGATGGCGTGATTTCATTCTCATTTTATTGCAGCAAAAATCACATAAATGCCTGTTATCTCTGTTTTTGTGAGATATTCATTGCAGAGTGATGTACTGCAGCTTTTCATCAGCATTCTAGTCAGCAGTTTTAAAGGACCATCACTAATGAACATTGCCTGGATTCATTATTGCATTAGGGTAGGCAAAATGGTGATTTTCAAACTCTCTTCACCTCTTTTGAATCTATTAGCTAAGATTCTTCTATAAAGAACTTTCCTACATCAACTATTTAGCTATGCTGAAGTATGGTTTGTGCCAGAATTGCAATAAATGATTGCTTTTTACCAATTTTCAAAATAATAAGCTAGTGTCCTTATATCTTCTAAAGGTGGTCAGTGATTTGGACGAGTGTCTGTCTGGGACCTTAGCTTACTAAAGACCACCAAGTTAGCTGCCTGTCTCATGGATATAAACTGAACACATACAGCTCCTGTGTCAGAGACAATGGATTTTTACTCATGTCACAGCAAGCAACATGGGCTTCATGTAGGTGTCAGTCCTCTGTCTCCCAGGTCCCATGGGTGACACAGAGCAGCCCAGGTGGATGCCACACATGCAGTAGGGTTGCATCACAATGAGAAACACTTAGCTAAGAGGATGAAAAGTCATCTTTGTCATGAAGGGAGATATTGCTCATCCCTTAAGGCAGTTCTCTGCCAATATGACCCTAATAAACAGTCTGGGCAAAGAGTAGCCAGGGTCTTGTATCCTTTGCCTACCCATAACAGACATGCAAGTGTGTTCAGGGCCCATGGCCTGAGTCAGAATTTTTTTTTTTTTTGTATTATTATGCATGGACTCAGTTATTTTAAGCATATTTGACGTAAAGTTTCATTGCAGTCATTATTCTTTTTTTTTTTTTTTTCATTATTCTTTTTGATGCTCAAACTGTTTCATGTCTATCTGGCCAGTAAGACTTGACTTCTATGATCTTCTGACATGACCCTAGTAGTCTTGGGTAGCATCCTTGCTTTTTTGTTTAAGCAAGATATTACAGGCTCACCTTGTAAATTTTCTGCTTCAGCTTCTGGATATTTCTCCCAGAAGCCTTGCATTGGGAGATGCTATTTAGAGACCATAATCTGGGTGCTAGAAGTGCTTGTTGCTACTGGATAAGTCATGAATTCTAGGTCTTTTCAGATGGCAGAGCTAGGAAATAAGTATTTGTTTTCTGACATAAAAATATATTATGAATCAGTGTTAATATTTCAGAGTAAACTTTAAGATTACAGAATTTGACTTAATATTTAAAATTTTGTATTTGTATCTCTATTCTCTTATGCTGAAAATTTTGATTCCTATTAACACTAGCATAATTATTTATTTTATCATAATAGATCATAGCTTCAAAGTAATATCACTAATATTATCACTACAGTATGATTATTGAGCTAAGCAACTTAAGATTTCTTTGCAATTTATTTATCATATATCTTATTCTTAATATTCAGCTAAATTACTGTATTTGAATATCACTTTAATAATTCTCTGTATGGTTAAGCGACTTAAGTTCATTTAATTTAACTTTCTTTAGTTATTCTGTAAAATATGTAAAATCTACGTGGTTCCAAAGTCAAAGCTATAAAGTAAGGTATCCAGTCTCTTCCCCTAAATCTTTTACAATCTCCCTTCATGCAGAAAACCATTTTATTTCCTCCGCAACTGTTGCTGCTTTTGTCTTGAAATATAGGCCACTGTGAATAGGAATATACATATATTCCCTGATTTTTATAGAAAAAGTAGTATGCTACACACATGATTCTACATCTTGCCTTTTTTCATAGAACAATACATGCTCCATAGTTTATTCCAAAAGTGTAAACACAAATTCTCCTTGTTCCTTTTCATAGCTGTGTGGAACGCCATTGTATTGACATGCTGTGGTATATAAAGTTAATCCCTGACTGGTGGAAATGTGGATTTTCAGACTTTTGCTGTTACAAACAATGCTTCAGTATTACAATATGTCATTTTGTATTCTTTACTAGTGTATCTTTGAGATAGATTCCTAGAAGTAAGATTGCTGAGTGAAAGGGTAAACACTCACATAATTTTGCTAGGTATTACCAAATTCCCCTCCTTAGAGTTTGTTATTTTGCATTCCCATCATTACAGACATTTTAAAGAGTTTTATTAACTCTTTAATAAAGAGTTAATTATTAAAGAGTTAATTATGACAGTTTTATTTAAAAGTTACAATCTATCAAATTACATATATTTAGAGAGATTTAGGCTTAAAATACTTTAAAGTTCAATTTTAAGCAGAAACTAACACAACATTGTAAAGCAATTATACTCCAATAAAAAAAAATAAAGATGAATATGGTTGAGACCATTAAAAAAAAGTTCCGTTTTAAGAGACTACAATGTGTTTCAGAAATCTTTTAGGGTTTCCTGAGCAAAGTTTTAAAAGACAAGTGGTATAAGAAACTGTAGAATGATTGTTTGGTTTATATTCATGTTGTTCCCAGGTGAGGCTTTGATGTCAGGTAGACCTGTGTCCCCATTCCTGCCTCTCTATCTTGTTGGGGTGACTACAGATGAGTCATTTAACCCCTCGGAGATTTCTGGGGAAAGCATTTGTGGAAAGTGTGAGATGAGATAATATGTGACAAGCCCTTAGCACAGAGTCTGGCGCAGGTGGACCACCACGTGGGAGGAATTGTTAGGAGCTGACTTGTTCTTGCTAGGACCACACTGTCTCTCCCCTTCCTCAAGGATCAGAGAGGAGAAAGCAGCTATGATGGGACGGCGATAGGGAACTAGGTTGAGCAACATGTCCTGGTTTGTCCTGGACTTTTCTGGTTTTTGCTCTGAAAGTCCCGCTCCTGGGAACCCCTTCAGTTCCACGTGAACTGGGATGGTTGGTCACCCTCTTGGGGAAACAGGTCTGGGTCGAGGGCCCCAGGGACCTCTGCCAGAGGCTGGAGACAGGCAGAACACATGGCCGAACAAAAAACCTGCTGTCACAGAGGGGACCAGAAATGTTTTGAAGTTAAAATGGAGCCTTCATCTTGAATGGCTTCTGCCAAGGGAAGCTGGGATGTTGGGCTCCTTTCCCCAAGTCTGTGGCTAAGAAGAGTTTCTCATAAGGCCTTTGACTTTTTGGTATCAGCTGTAACTGAAAACCCCCTTGGCCATCGCAGAATGTTGATATCTTATTGATGACAATAGTGAGGTTTCTTCATGTAATAAAAAGCAATCCCAGGAAATTGTATCTAATCATCCCTATTCACAGGGCGAGGGGATTCCCAAGTAGCTCAAATGGTAAAGAATCTGCCTGCAATCCCGGAGACCTGGGTTCAATTTCTGGGTCAGGAAGATTCCCTGGAGGAGGGCATGGCAACCCATGCTAGTATTCTTGCCTGGGGAATCTCATGGACAGAGGATCCTGGCAGGCTACAGTCCAAGGGGTCTCAAAGAGTTGGACACGACTGAGCATTCACAGGAGGAATGACACACACGTTCACAGGAGGAAGTCATTGTTTAATACTGACCATGCGAGTGAGAACGCGGGTGTTTGGCAGCCTCAGCCTCATGGCACGCCAGACTTGTATCACTCAGCTCCAATTATTTCAATATTTTCATGAAAGAAAAATGTCCTTTCATAGACTTCAGGGTGCCCCAAGATTCCCAAGAAGTAGGCCACTCAGCCAGAAATTTTGGGAACGTGCTGGGAGCCACCAACCCACCTCTGACATTCCCCAGGAGCATCACTGGCGATCAGCTCTCCAGTTCCTGCCAAGAAACAGGCGCAGGGTGTGGCATGTCAGCCACTCAGAGGTTTAACCCCGATGGGTTTATAGCATGAGTCATGCAACCAAATCCCATTAACTGCCTCTGAAATTGTAACTTCTTGTTCAGAATAGCTTAGCAGTTCTTCAAGACCCAATTCGTCTCTCTGGCAGGGTGCTGTCAATGGGAAATGCAAGTGGCCTCCTGTGGCGGGTTACTCAACACTGTGCTTCCTTTGATCTCACTGTCCACCACCACGTTCCCCACCCTGCCCTGTAGTTTCAAGGGCCTTGTATTCCATCACCCTTGCGGTGGAAGTTCAGCCAGTTGCCATGGCCTGGCACCCTACAGCACCCACTGGAGTGAGTGAAGCTTCCCCACTGTGGGCAGCCCTGGTAGGGTGACCCCAGGCACAGGGAGGATGCCCACTCCTGGCCCCAGGCCCTCCAGGTTATCACTCTGATGCAGCCGGTGGGTGGGTGGCTGGGGGGTTGATCAGACCGAGCACTGGCCAATGGGACGTCCTCTCCTGGGACCACGATTCTCCAACAGAGCTGTTCGAGGGCTGAGCAAACGTCTGGACTTAAGGCCTCTTGGGTTGCCGTGGCGCGAGTGGCTCAGAGGCGGCCTGGCTCCCCGGGCCTCCCGCTTGCCTTCCAGCCTGGGTGCTCTGTTGCCAGTTAATGCAGACTCATGGTGTGCCTGGGGCCACAGCACTTGGTCGGCACCAATGGTGAGGAAGGCCTGTGTGCCACCTTGCTTGGGGACTTGCTTGTGAAGCAGTCTGGCTCCTCAGAGCCTAGGAGTTTTAAAAATGTTTAAAAATTGGTTTCTTAAGTAATACTGCAGTTCATGGGGTTGCAAAGAGTCGGATACGACTGAGCGACTGAACTGAACTGAACTGAACTGAAGTAATACATAAACATAAACCTTATACAAAATTTGAAATGTGTAATAAAACACGGTCAAAGTGAAATCTCTCTCCCACTCCAGCCCCCCACTCCATGCTGCCAGCATCTTTGTTTCCCCCAAGGCTAACCTGCTGTGCTGTGCTTAGTCGCTCAGTCGTGTTGGACTTTTTCCAACCCCATGGACTGTAGCCCACCAGGCTCCTCTGTCCATGGGGATTCTCCAGGCAAGAATACTAGAGTGGGTTGCCATGCCCTCCTCCAGGGCATCTTCCCAACCCAGGGGTCGATCCAGGGTCTCCTGCATTGCAGGCAGATTCTCTACCAGCTGAGCTACACATCTATTATTATGGTGGCTTTTTAAAAGTTATTTGTTTGGGGTTTTTTTTTTTTTTTGGATGTGGACCATTTTTTAAAAGTCTTTATTGCATGTGTTACAATATTGCTTCCGTTTCACGTTTTTGTCCTTTTTTTCTTGTTTTTGGCTACTAGGCATGTAGGATCTTAGCTCCCCTATCAGGTATCGAACTCAAAACCCCTGCATTGGAAGGTGAAGTCTTAACCACTAGACCACCACGGAAGTCCCCACAGTGGTCACAAATGGAATCCACCTACTCACACCCTGCTTTTCCCCACTAATGACACCTTAGAGTCTCAATGTTTCAGATGGGAGGGAGGAGCTGGGTGCTTTTACTAAGGAACAAAGGCCACTTGAGAGATTTGTTTCAAGGTGGAATCCTGGCTCTAGGGGACTTCAGGAGGGGAGCTGGGTGCAGCCTGTGAGATGCCGGGTGGATCTTCTGGCACCACTGCCTATTTTCTGTTGGGAGAAATCATTTTGGAGGCTTGACAAGGGCCACTGAGTAAGCTCTCATCCAAGTGCCTCTTTTCTGCGTGTGTGTGTGAAAGTGCAATGTGTATATGCATGTTGTGTGTGTGCCGTGATGCGGGCTGCACATGTATTTCTGACACCCACCACCTTGTGTAGGGTGTGACAGGGTCAGGGAAGTTGGGTCTTATTCGTCTTCTCGCACCGAGCACAGGGCCTGGCACTGCAGGTGCTGGAGAAACATGGGGTCATTTTTTCCTGGCCACCCTGCCCTGCCCCCCAGTATGAATCCTGCACTTTAGCCCGTCTACAGAATTGATTTCCAGCTTCTCAGTCCCTGCTCAGGAAACAAGTTTGCTGTTTCTTTTACCTGGAATATCCTCCCAAGTTCAAGATCACTTGTGGAAGTTGAGATCATGCTCTCTGGCCCTCCTTCTCTGGAATGATTTTCCTGACCAATTGGACCAGCCAAAAGCCACCAAAGGCATTCCTCTGTCTCACACAGAACCACCCTGAACCCTAACACTTTCACACAGTGACCCTCCCTGACCCTGCTCCCAATCCTGACACTGACACCAGTGACGTGATATTATATGTGTAGATGGAACAGTCCTTCACCCAGGCCTGTGGCTTCCAATGACACCTGGAACCAGATGGCTGGGACAGCCTGGGGCCTCATCTGTGGATCTGTGGCGAGCCATAGTCTTTGCGGCTTGGCAGGTAACTTCTGTTTCTCGCTATCTCCTGGCTAATCTTCTCTTTAAACTGAGAAAGAGGGAGGTGGAGACTGATGAGGACTTGGCCCTCAAATCCCCATGATGCAGGAGGGCTGAGCGTTCTCCTTCTGACCTGTCTGGGTGCTAGTTCGCCTGGGGATTGGCAGTCCCCAACCCCGTCAGCTGTGGGCAGAGAAGAGGAATCACGGCTGTCTAGGACTGCCCTCCGAATTCACTCGCTTAATCATCACTTATTCAACAGGTGTTGGTTGAGCTCCTGACATGGATGGGGATAGTGGGGATAGGGCTGTGAACACCACCGTGTCCTGCCCTTGAGGAGCTGATGCTCCAGGGAGGGAGACCACCAACACACAAGTAAGTGATGAGCAGACAGCGAAGGTTCAGCAATGCTGTGAAGCAAATAGAGGAGGAAACCTGGGTTTGCAGTGGGGTGGACACTGGCAATTGTCAGGATGGTCAGGGAAGGGCTCTCCGATGAGGAGACGTCTGAGCAGGAATTCGAAGGAAGTGAGCGAGGCTTTGTGGGAGCAGAGGGAATGGCAGGCTGTGCCAGGGGGTGTTCAGGGAGAACAAGGGCCCAGTGTACCTGGGAGGAGTGAGCCAAGTGGTAAGAGAGGAGGCCCAGGTGAGTATGCAGGGTAGGGTGGGGTGGGTGGGAGCATAGCATGCAGGCCACAGAGAGGACTTTGAATTTGATTCCCTGTGAGCTGGGAAGGGTCTTCTGGACTCGAATATTCTACAAGAGCGACATCAGACTTACATTTTAAAATGACCTTTCTCCAGGTGGTAGTTTGTAGAGGGGCCATAGCAGAAGAAGGGAGACCAAGAGGGGCCACAGCAATAACCCAGGTGGGAGACGGCAGTGCTTGAGCCAGGGTGGCCAAGAGGTGGCCACTCTGGGTGGTGGAAGTGATGGGAGGTGGTCTAGTTCTGGACAGATGCTGAAGGAAGAGCCAGAAGATGTTGTGGGAGGGAAGGAAGCCCTAGAAGGAGGAGACGGGGAAGGCACTGAGATGTCCAGGACAGACCTAGGATAACTCCAACCTCACCAACTAGCTTAGCAAAACAAACTTTCTCCAGAATGGGCTTCAGTTCAGTTCAGTTCAGTCGCTCAGTCGAGTCCGACTCTTTGCAACCCCATGAACTGCAGCACGCCAGGCCTCCCTGTCCATCACCAACTCCCTGAGTCCACCCAAACCCATGTCCATCGAGTCAATGATGTCATCCAGCCATCTCATCCTCTGTCCTCCCCTTCTCCTCCTGCCCTCAATCTTTCCCAGCATCAGGGTCTTTTCCAATGAGTTAGCTCTTTTCATCAGGCGGTCAAAGTATTGGAGTTTCAGCTTCAACATCAGTCCTTCCAATGAATACGCAGGACTGATCTCCTTTAGGATGGACTGGTTGGATCTCCTTGCAGTCCAAGGGACTCTCAAGAGTCTTCTCCAACACCACAGTTCAAAAGCATCAATTCTTCTGAGCTCAGCTTTCTTTATAGTTCAACTCTCACATCCATACATGACCACTGGAAAAACCATAGCCTTGACTAGACAGACCTTTGCTGGCAAAGTAATGTCTCTGCTTTTTAATATGCTATCTAGGTTGGTCATAACTTTCCTTCCAAGGAGTAAGCGTCTTTTAATTTCATGGTTGCAGTCACCATCTGCAGTGATTTTGGAGCCCAGAAAAATAAAGTTGTGATTTTGGAGCCCAGAAAAATAAAGTCAGCCATTGTTTCCACTGTTGCCCCATCTATCTGCCATGAAGTGATGGGACCAGATGCCATGATCTTAGTTTTCTGAATGTTGAGCTTTAAGCTAACTTTTTCACTCTCCTCTTTCACTTTCATCAAGAGGCTCTTTAGTTCTTTACTTTCTGCCATAAGGGTGGTGTCATCTGCATATCTGAGGTTATTGATATTTCTCCCGGCAATCTTGATTCCAGCTTGTGCTCCATCCAGCCCAGCGTTTCTCATGATGTACTCTGCATATAAGTTAAACAAGCAGGGTGAGAATATACAGCCTTGATGTACTCCTTTTCCTATTTGGAACCAGTCTGTTGTTCTATGTCCAATTCTAACTGTTGCTTCCTGACCTGCATACAGGTTTCTCAAGAGGCAGGTCAGATGCTCTGGTATTCCCATCTCTTTCAGGACTTTCCACAGTTTATTGTGATCCACAGAGTCAAAGGCTTTGGCATAGTCAATAAAGCAGAAATAGATGTTTTTCTGGAACTCCCTTGCTTTTTCGATAATCCATCGGATGTTGGCAATTTGATCTCTGGTTCCTCTGCCTTTTCTAAAACCAGCTTGAACATCTGGAAGTTCACGGTTCACATATTGCTGAAGCCTGGCTTGGAGAATTTTAAGCATTACTTCACTAGCGTGTGAGATGAGTGCAATTGTACGGTAGTTTAAGCATTCTTTGGCACTGCCTTTCTTCAGCATCTTCTTAATGCCTGTAACTTGTGGGAGTTAGAGACACAGGTTTGAGGAAGACAAAGCCTTGCCCCCTTTGGGATCACGGTGCAGGGGGCCTCCTCATAGGTAGGGCAACTGAGGGGCCCCTGTTTTCACTCCAACAGCCTGACCAAGCCTGGCTGGTCTTTGCAGGAAAACCATCTGTAGCAAGTAAACCCACTTGTCACATTCAGAGCAAATTCTCAAATTTGATACTGGAAGATAGTTTTTAGTAAATAATTTTTTGGTAAAATGATGACTTTTGCTGTAAACAAACAGCCCAGCCAGGCTGGTCTCACTGCAAAATGTGAGGAATTCTGACCCCATTGGCCATTGCTGTGGGAAATGGCTACTCTGTGTCCTTTCAAACAATAGAGGTTGCAGAAATGTAAACATGGCCTTTTTCCCTTGGTGTCCTGGTAGGATACTCCCCTCCCCTCTGCCAAGGTTGAATAGCTTCTCCATGGAGGCTCTTCACCAAAGTTAAAGGTCAGGGCTGAGCCTGAACTCTAACCGTCACTGCCTCCCTTCTTCCTCCCAGTCCGACTCCAGCTTTCAATAAGAAAGTGGGGAGGGGGCTTTGTGAGTCTGGGCATCTGTAAGGTTTGGGGCCAGAAAAATCCTCAAGTATCTGTGTCTCTGGACACCGCTGCTTAAAGCTTTGTTCTGGGCATGCAGTGCCTTCCAATAGGCTGCCCCTACTCCCCACATAAGGCCACACCAGGGCTGGGCTGTGAAGCAAGACAAGGACCCTGGAGTTGGGGAGGCACACAGGGGTCCTCCAATAGCCAGTGCTGACCTGCGGGCTGCCGGAATTTGCAGGAATCATGATGGTGGTGGCTAACGCTGATTGTATGTTTGACACTGTTCTAAGCACTTGGCATGAATGATTCCATCTAATCCTCACAACTGCCAAATGAAATACATGATACTGTGGTGCCATCTTACAGTTGAGGAAATCTAAGCTTGGAGAGACGAGGCACTGAGCCTAAGGTCCCGTGGTCTAGGAGTGGTGGGCCCAAGGTGGGAGCCCTCATGGTCGAACTTCAGACCCTTCATGGTGATGGTGGCCAATAGCCACCGGCCCTTCCTCCAGAGGCAGGTGTCAGGAGTAAAATCACCCCAGCTGAGAACCACTGCCATCTATTTTGATTGTGCCAGATTAAGAAATTCTGTTTCACACGGAGAAGTATTTGCAGTTGTTAAAAGTGTGGGCTTTTTTTTTTTTTTTTAATTAGCTCTCTTGCTGTTCCTAGGACAACCTTTAATTAAATAAAATTCTTGTTCTGAGATTTGTACAAAAATACACGTTCTTGCAGCAGTCCAAGTTAATGTGTTGGTAGTTTTCAATGTACTAAAATTTGTATGTAACACATTTGTGTTAGTGTGTTGTTTTCGCTGCAATTTTGAGGAATACAAAAATCTTCATGTTAAAAACATTCAGACCAAATGTTGGCAGATCCTCTAAGTCTTTCAGAGGCGGGTTCGGAGAGGCTGGTTTCACATTGGAAAGCAGCCGCAGAGACAGGCAAGGATTTGATGATAGCACAGGTCAGGCAGGAGAGCAGGGTCACCCTGAGGCTTCATTAGACAAACCCTTCAGGAGGCAGGGAAGGCATGTGGAGGACTGGGTCCAGGCAGGAGAGGATCCAGAATTGAGGGAAGGAAAATAAGATTGATTCAGGCAGCAAACAGAAGAAAAAGAAAGGCCTCTTGCCCCATGCGGCTCTAACAAAGAGCCCCCAATTCTCAGTGACGCAAGGCCAGGAGGTTAAACCCAGAATAATCATAATGGAAACAATCTGTTTGCACCATTTTATGCTTCCAGAAATTCCCTGGAGTGAGTCCAAGGTGGAGAATCCCAGAGGAAGTGCTGCTTGTTGGAAGTGAGAGGGGGATGGTGGGAGGGAAGGAGGACAGTGTTTTCCCAGGTCCCAAGGATTGGGGGAGCCGGCCTGCTCTGGTGATGATGGAGTGAGGGGCACCCCCGCAGGCGGCAGAAACAACAGCTGTCTTAAATGTTCCAGAAAACATAGTCTTTCCCTGGAATCAACTTGTTCTCCCTCCTCCGAAATTGGGAGCCAATTTCAGGGCTCCCTCCTAGGAAATCTGCCTTGGATGCAGGGTGACAGCTGACCTTAGGCCAGGACTCCCCACACAGCAAAATACAGCAAACCTGACCAGGGACGGGACACCCACCCCCAGCCGTGTCCTGAGCTCGCGGGCAGTCCTGGGAGAGAGGGAGACTGGCCCCAGTAGACAGGGGGCCCTTGAGCACATACCCCCGCTTCTTTTCCAGCCATTGTGGGGAATTTCCTTCTTGGGATAGGACTGGACACTTTCAATGTGTCAGAGTTTGTGAGACGTGGTCCAACTCTTCATTTCACAGATGGGAATCTGAGGCTCTGTGTGTGACTTTTCCAAGGTCACCCGCCCAGGCGTTCTGACCACGAGCTCAGGGCTCTTCAAAACCACCACTGCCTTTTGGTGGGGTTCGGTGACTGGTCCAGAGCCTCTCGCTTTGTCATCCAAAGACACACAGACATCCTCTCCTATGTCTTCTGAGAAAGGGTGAGCGCGTGAGGGGGTGCGTCCTGGCCCCGAGGGGAGAGCGGATGGATACACTCCCATCGCTACGTGGCTAACTTCTTCCCGGCAGGACAGACCCTCAGCTGAGTGTTGGCTTGAGGTGAGGGCTAGGGAAAGGGTTAGGGCTGGGAGTGTGGTGGGTGTTGAGAGCCTGGCAGTCCCGTGTGGGGTGAGGAAAGTCCCTGGAGGACTTTGGGTGGTACCGGGTAGAAGTCAGTCTGGTCAGAGTAGGCCTCCTGGGAAAGGAGGCCCACAAAGGATGCTCAGACTGTCAGCTGGTGAAGAAGGGCCTGGGATGACGCCCCCACAGAAGGAACAAGGGCTGAGAGGCTGGAGAACAAAAGACGTGCTTGGAAAAGTTCAGGTAATCCGTATTGACTACAGGGCAGGGTTATTTGGGGGAACAAATGGCCGCCAGACATATACTGAGCTGAATGCAGGTGCTGTGCTAGGTGCCAGAGACAAAGGTAGATGAGACTTGAGTTGAGAGTTTACCAAGAGTCGTTCTGTTCATTTTCCTGACACACGTACAGAGGCCCTTCTCCTGGCATATACTGTGGGATTAAGGAAGAAAGTGTGGTCCTCACCCTCAAGAACTCACTGACCACGGCGGGAGGCTTTGGGAGGCAAAGGGCTGTGGGAGCCTCCTTCTAAATTTCCAGTCTAATCCTAACTCCTGCACACACACCTCCAGGGGTCCTTAGCTGGGATCCTTGTGCATCACTGCTCTACCCACCCAGGGAGTCTCTGTGTTTTCCCCTCCTGTCGAGGATTCTCAGAGGACTCCCTTAAGAACCACCAGCCCCAGTGCGAGCCCATGTCTTGGCTTGCCAGGAGGGTTCAGAGCCCAGTTCATCTGGAGAAAAGAAACCCAGGGCTCTGCATTTCAGGATGAAGGGTGCTGAGAGTCTTCAGACCTTGCCTGGCCCCTCAGGCAGCAGAACACCAGCTTCACAGCTTTTCTGCTTCACATTGAGGGCTGTCACTGCCTTAACTCAGTGTCCTCCCCGCGGTGATTGGAGCCTGATAAGAGGCTCAACTCACACTTGGAAAGCACCATACAGTTTCCCGTGACCTCAAAGCTTTCCTTTGGCATTGGCAGAGCAGCTGTGGTTTCCATTTCACAGATGAGGCCACTGAGGCTTGGAGAGTATGAGGCTGGGCTTCCTCCAAGGTTGATCTTCTCCCCACGCCCAGGCCCTGCCCTGCAGCCCCCACCCCTTCCAGCTACCCATGACTTCCCTCCCAACACAGGCCACAGAGCTCTGTTCCTATGTGATGGGAGTGGATTCCAAAACCAACTGTGAAGTTTCCTGAAAGGAGCTCCAAGGCCGCCAGTTTCAAGGGCTCTGGCAGGGCCCTGCCCAGGAAGCGCTGAGCCAGTACCGGCCGGGCATGCTGTGCTGACCCTGGCCTCAGGGGCCTTCCTCTCCTCATTCGGGAAGGAGGCTGGGGACGCTGAAGGAGACCCTTCTGGGAACCATTCTAGGGGAAATATTTCTCCTGCTCAACCTGCCTCATGCTGGGCCGTACCCACCCTTGGCTTCAGCCCGGCTCTGGCACTGGGAAGAATGGGCCTTAGCTCCTGAGCTTTGCAGAGGGCAGAGGTCAGCACATTCCAGGGTTTGGCCTTTCCGCCTCCAGCAGAAACTCACAGCAGACGGAAGGCCTGGGCCTCCTGGTCTGCGTGGAGCTGACGGTGGACAGGGAGTGGGGACCAGCGGCCCCCTCTCTGCTGGGCAGAGCTCTTGGAGCTACTTGGCCTCTGCTGAGCAGGGACTGACCTGGGAGCCTCCCTCCCCAAGGTGCTATGAGGCCTGGGTCCCCTGCCTGCTCCGAGTCTCTGAGCCACTCTAGGGAAGGGCGTGTGTCTCTGCTGGTGGACAAGACACACCACTTCCCGTCCCACCTCCCCTCTGGACATCCTCAGCTGACCTGCCTAGTGTCCCATCTTGAGGCACACAAGCCTCCTCTGGCCCTCACAGCTCAGCCCCCTCCCTCCTCTGCCTGGAATAACCTCTCCTCCATCTTCCCCTGGTGACTCCTGCTCTTCCTTCAGCCCAAGCTCCCCACTCCCTTCCCCAGAACCCCTTTATAGATCCTGGGATCCTGTCCCATGCCCTGCCCTTTTTCTTCAGAGCACTCATGCCTCACAGTCAACTTTAATGACCTGAGGTTGACCCACAGACTTCCTGTCTCCAGGCGCAGGAGGGCTCTTGTGTGCCAGGCCAGACACAGTGAAAACTGCTCAACTGTGTATATCAGTTAAGTTGAATGTTCTAGCTGCATTGGGGTTTCTGGAATATACTGCCATGAGGCCTTGCACACACCTGGAGTATGAGGCATCATTCACGCCCCAGAGAAGGTCCTTTAGGACAGGGCAGGTGGGAAGTGTGGGCTCACACCAAGAGGCCAGGGTGCTGTGCCAAGGTATGGGGCTGGCGGGACAGTTAGTCCAAACAGGACAAAATGTCTTGGAGTAGATTTTCAGAGAGAGGAGAGCCCTGGGGAAAGGGCAGTGACCAGCTGGGGATGGCCAAAGGCAGATTTGCTCAAGCCTTCATGCCCCCAGGGGTCACCGAGGAGGCAGTGGGTCCAGATCTGGTGCCATCTTCTCTGCTGCCCCACTTTCCTCTTCTGTAAAGGAGGGACCTAGCTGAGGGGGTTACTGGGAGGTCAACTGAGGGAGTGTTCGGGAAAGGCGAGTCAGTGTCACTTTGCTTTTTCCTTTTCTGAAGAACCTCTGGCCAGGGGTGAGGCACATGGGAAGTGGTCATCATTGTCTGGGTACTTGCCCTCCTCTGACACATGCTCTGGGTTCTTACAAATATTGCCAAGGTAAGGAGAGTTTTCCTTGCCCTTTCAATTGCTCTTCCCAGAGACCAGGGTCTATGTGGCCACCAGGCAGATACAACAACACTCTGCCCTTGGAGGGCCCACTTTCCCGGGCTCAGGGAGGCCAGATCACTGGAGGGGAGCAGACATTTTGTAGAGAGCTGGTCCTGACCAACTGCTTAGTGGAAGCCCAGGGCCCCGCTGTCACCACACTCATTCTTTGGAGGTCTGGCCTGTCCCTGACTTCCCGTCCTTCTCTGCAGGTCTCCAGTCCAGACTCTGGAATTCCAGGCTCCTGTGGCCAACTGCCCCGGAGCCTTCCCCATACGGGGATGACTAGACAGCTTGCCTAGGGCCCAAGGCTAAGCTCACGAAGCTCCCTGACCCTCACCTCAAAGTATGGCTGCTTCAGCCTTCCAGTCCTCAGGCCGCAATCCTGGTGGCCCCCTGTCTTTCCCAGGCCACACCCAGCCTGCCCACCAACCCTATCAGTGCTCCCTTAAAACAGATGCAAAAATGCATCGATAGTGGCAGAAAGCAGACTGAAGTTTGCCTGGAATGTCGGTGAGGGAGACAGGACAGAGGGCCATGAGGAAGCTTCTGGAGGCGATGGGAAATTTTTTTTAGCTTTATTTATTTGGCTGTGCCTGGTCTTAGTTGAGGCATGCAGGATCTTTAGTTGCTGCCTGTGCCGTCTTAGTTGGGGCATGTGGAATCTAGTACCCTGACGAGGGATTGAACCTGGGCCCCTGCATTGGGAGTGAAGAACTTAGCCATTGGACCACCAAGGAAGTCCCAGTGTGATGGGAATGATAAGCATCCTGACTGTGGAGCTGGTTGATGGGGATGTATGTGTGTCAGAACTCACCCAACTCTGCACTTCATGTGGAGTTTAATAGATGCTACTTATGCTGTAATAAGGCTGTTTCTTGTTTATTAAAAAACAAACAGATGTTTCCAGTGACCTCTGTGAGATCCTAGACAAGTCTCTTCCCCTCTGTTACCCTCAGCTTCCCCGCTGTAAGTTAAGGGTCTCTAAGAGACCTTTCAGCTCGACCTTCATGAACTTCCATCCACACATCTCCTTAGAGGCAGGGCCCATCCTCAGGGGAGGGCATGAGGCTGTGTGGCCCAAGTCTGTCCAGCACTTTTCTGATCCCAGCTCAGCTCACCAGCTCTCCCCACACAAGTGGCTCAGACCAAGTCCTTAACTGGGTAGAGGTGGAAGCCAGGAAATAAGGCCAAGTCATGTAGGAAAACAAGGAAGTGAGTAACTGTGACTCCGCAACTGCCTGGGCTCCTCTCAGGTCCAGAAAACTCCCAGAAGCCTGGAGAGAAGCATAGAAATGTTATCAACATGTGCATTTGTCAGGTGGGGAAACAGGCCCAGAGAGAGGTCGTCTCTCAAGTCTGCTGAGTTGGGACTTGGCAGAGTTGATGCAGAAATGCAGATTGCTGCTAGCTAGACTTACTGTGGTGACCACTTGCAACATATACAGATATTCTGTTATACACTTGCAACTAATATAGTGTTGTATGTCAATTATATCTCAATTAAAAAAATAAACAAATGCAGGTTGCTGGACTCCTGATCCAGTGCCCACACACAGCCCCCTCCCCTGAGGGTCAGAAGACATGAAGCTCATCCCTGGATCCCTGGGCCTCCCTAAGCTGGTTCCCCAATGACCACGGGCTCTGCCTTTGGTGCTCACAGAGGACTGTATCCATCTGTGAGCCCCATGTCTGGAGTGTTCCCGTTTGGGGCAGGGGGCCAAGGGCTCAGAGACCTGATCTGAGGGGTCTTGACCGAGCTGGCTGGGACTCAATGCCCCAAAGAATTGATGCTTTTGAACTGTGGTGTTGGAGAAGACTCTTGACAGTCCCCTGGACTGCAAGAAGATCCAACCAGTCCATCCTAAAGGAAACCAGTCCTGAATATTCATTGGAAGGACTGATGCTGAAGCTGAAACTCCAATACTTTAGCCACCTGATGTGAAGAACTGACTCGCTGGAAAAGACCCTGATGCTGGGAAGGACTGAAGGCAGGAGAAGGGGATGACAGAGGATGAGATGGTTGGATGGCATCACCAACTTTATGGACGTGAGTTTGAGTAGCTCCGGGAGTTGGTGATGGACAGGGAGGCCTGGTGTGCTGCAGTCCACGAGGTTGCAGAGTAGACATGACTGAGTGACTGAACTGACTGAAACGCCCCACATCCATCCATCCATGGGTGATTCTCCAACTGCTCTGTGAGGCTGGCATCATTAACCCTGTTTTACTTCATTTACTAAAGGAGAAATCTGATATTCTGAGCACTGAAGCAGCTATCTCTGGCCCCAGAGAGCTGCTCATTGGGCACACCAGAACTGGAATGTAGTCTGCCACATTCCAGAGACTTCCCAAAAAGAAGGAGGCAGAGATGGGGAGAGGGAGAAAGAGCAACAACAGCAGCAGAATCGGCGGCATCAGGGCTACCTTGTCTACCCCACTGTCCTATTAACTGGCATCTCCTCTTCCTCTCTGTTCCCCTGCCAGGTGTTGTCAACGCAGCAGCTGGGATCCCACTAAAAAGCAGTCAGACCACGCCTGCCTTCTCTGCTCAGAGCCCTGCCGAGGTCCCGCTTCTAGAGCCAAGCCCAGATCCTGGCAGTGGCTGTGAGCCTGCCCCGGAGGCCCTTTTCCGCTCTGACTTCCCCTCCACACCGTCCTCATCTTCCTCCCTGCCTATCTGGCCACAGGGCCCCGTGCTGTCCCTACAAAACACCAAGCACCCTCCTGGCCCAGGGTCTTTGCACTTGTTCTCTCTGCTCAGACCTTCTTTTCCAGGCATCCTCACTGTCTAACTTCTTCCTTCCCCTGAGTCTACGCTCCAGAACACCTTCCCTGAACACCCCGTTCAATACTGCAACTTCTTCTCCCCAGCCCAGTGTTCCTGATCACCCCGACTCTGCTGCATAGCACTTACCACTTTCTAACATATAATACAATTTGATTGTTGTTGTTTAGCCAGTCAGTCGTGTCCGACTTTTTTGTGACCCCATGGGCTGTAGCCCACCACACTCCTTTGTCCATGGGATTTCCCAGGCAAGAATACTGGAGTGGGTTGCCATTTCCTCCTCCAGGGGATCTTCCCGACTTAGGGATCATACCTGTGCCTCCTGTAAGTCTCCTGCATTGCAGGCGTATTCTTTACCACTGAGCCACCAGGGAAACCATAATACAATTTACCTATTTATTATATTTATTGTTTGTCTCCCTCTGGACAACTCTAGCTTCATAAACACAGGGCTCAGTGTCTCTTTTGTAAATAGATTAAACCCAAACAACTAGAGTGGCACCTTGAACAGTGGCTGGCATGGAACAGACCTCTAACAAACACTTGCTGAGTAACTGAATTTGTTGAGGGTTGCTACCCTGGAAAGACAAGGGCTTGTGGATCACCTTTTCCTGGGTTTCACTGCACCCTTCCAGCACTGACCAGCAGCTCAGTTTTACTTCCTTAAGCTGCCATTTCTCATCTATGAAATATGATTAATTTTTGATATAATACATATGAGGGGCATTGCAGAGTGCCCGGCTCACAGTAGTCATGTGAGAGCCAAATGTAGGGAGACGTGACTTTATTTAGCAAATAAATGTTAACTAGAAGAAGCTCTGGCACATTAAATAGGACAAGGAGCCTGAATGCCTGCAAACTTGACTTGGGTGTTAAGCACTTATCAGAGGAAATATTTTCTTCCTTCCTTGAAGGGAAATGTTGTAGTCCCTGAAGCAGGGAGTTTGAAGGAGCAGTGCCAAGGAATGAGGAGCCCAGTCTCAGCCCAGAACATTCACTTCCTGGCAGGGGGCTTGGGGACACTAACTTCAGCTCTCAGGACCTGTTTTCTCATCTATGAAATGAGACGAGGATGCCTTCTCTGCTGACTCCAGGGGAAGTTATAGGGATTGAAGCAGAAAGCACTTGTGAAATACCCAGTGGGCAACATGGATTGTCTTTACGGAGGGAGCACCCAGCTGCCATCCAGAAGTAGATGCTTGCTGCCCGGGCAGGTGTTATAGGCTGGGCTACGCCATCTCAAATTCACATATTGAAGCACTGCCCACAGAACATGACCGTACTTGGAAGTAAGGGCTGTAATGTTGTTGTTCAGTCACTAAGTCGTGTCTGACTCTTTGCGAACCCATGGACTGCAGCACACCAGGCCACCCTGTCCTTCACTATCTCCTAGAGTTTGCTCAAATTCATGTCTGTTGAGTCAGTGATGTCATCCAACCATCTCATTCTTTGTCACCTCCTCTCCTCTTGCCGTCAGTCTTTCCCAGCATCAAGGTCTTTTCCAATGAGTTGGCTCTTCATATCAGGTGCCCAAAGTATTGGAGCTTCAGCTTCAGCATCAGTCCTTCCAATGAGTATTCAGGGTTGATTTCCTTTAGGATTGACTGGTTTGATCTCCTTGCAGTCCACGGGACTCTCAAGAGTCTTCTTCAATAACACAATTTGAAAGTATCGATTCTTTGGTGCTCTGTCTTCTTTATGGTCCAACGCTCACATCTGTACATGACAACTGGAAAGACCATGGCTTTGACTATATGGACCTTTGTCAGCAAGTGATGTCTTTGCTTTTTAATATGCTGTCTAGGTTTGTCATTGCTTTCCTTCCAAAAAGCAAGCATCTTCTAATTTCATGGCTGCAGTCACCATCTGCAGTGATTTTGGAGACCAAGAAGAGAAAATCTGTCACTGCTTCCACTTTTTCCCCATCTGTTTGCCATGAAGTGATGGGACTGGAGGCCCTGATCTTAGTTTTTTGAATGTTGAGTTTAAGCCAGTTTTTTCACTCTCCTCTTTCACCCTCATCAAGAGGCTCTTTAGTTCCTCTTCACTTTCTGCCATTAAGGTGGTGTCATCTGCATATCTGAGGTTGTTGATATTTTTCCTGGCAATCTTGATTCCAGCTTGTAATTCATCCAGCCTGGCATTTGGCATGAGGTACTCTGCATATAAGTTAAATAAGCAGGGTGACAATATGTAGCCTTGTTGTACTCCTTTCCCAATTTTGAACCAGTCCATATAGACTTCTAACTGTTGCTTCTTGACCCGTGTATAGGTTTCTCAGAAGACAAGTAAGATGGTCTGGTATTCCCATCTCTTTCACAGTTTGTTGTGATCCACTTAGTGATAGGCTTTAGCATAGTCAATGAAGTGTAAGTAGATGTTTTACTGGAATTCCATTGCTTTCTTTATGATCCAACAAATGTTGGAAATTTGATCTCTGGTTCCTGTGACTTCTCTAAATCTAGCTTGGACATCTGGAAGTTCTCAATTCAAGTATTGCTGAAGCCTAACTTAAAGAATTTTGAGCATAACCTTAGTAGCATGGGAAATGAGCGCAATTGTCCGGTAGTCTGAACATTCTTTAGCACTGCCCTTCATTGGGATTGGGATAAACATTGACCTTTTCTAGTCCTGTGGCCACTGCTTTTTCCAAATTTGCTGACATACTGAGTGCAGCACTTTCACAGCATCATCTTTTAGGATTTGAAATAGCTCAGCTGGAATTCCATCACTTCCACTAGCTTTGTTCATAGTAATGCTTCCTGAGGCCCACTTGGCTTCACATTTTGGGATGTCTGGCTCTAGGTGAGTGAGCACACCATCGTGGTTATCTGGGTCACTAAGACCTTTTTTTGTACAGTTCTTCTGTGTGTTCTTGCCACCTCTTCTTAATCTCTTCTGCTTCTTAGGTCCTTACTATTTCTGTCCTTTATCGTGCGCATCATTGCATGAAATGTTCCTTTGATGTCTCCAATTTTCTTGAAAAGATCTCTAATCTTTCCCATTCTATTGCTTTCCTCTATTTCTTTGCATTGTTCATTAAAGAAGGCCTTCTCTCTCCTTGCTATTCTTTGGAACTCTGCATTCAGTTGGGTATATCTTTCCCTTTCTCCCTTGCTTTTTGCTTCTCTTCTTTCCTCAGCTATTTGTAAGCCCTCCTCAGACAACCACTTTGCCTTATTGCATTTCTTTTTCTTTGGGATGGTTTTGGTCACTGCTTCCTGTAAAATGTTATAAACCTCTGTCCATAGTTCTTCAGGCAGTCTGTCTACCAGATCTAATCCTTTGAATCTATTCATCATCTCCACTATATAATCATAAGCGATTTGATTTAAGTTATTGCTGAACAGCCTAGTGGTTTTCCCCACTTTATTCAGTTTAAGCCCGAATTTTGCAATAAGGTGCTGATGATCTGAGCCACAGTCAGGTCCAGATCTTGTTTTTGCTGACTGTATAGAGCTTGTCCATCTTCAGCTGCAAAGAATGTGATCAGTCTAATTTCCGTATTGACCATTAGGTGATGTCTATGTGTAGAGTTGTCTCTTATGTTGTTGGAAAAGTGTGTTTGCTATGACCAGGGTGTTTGCTGTGAAAAGAGTTACAGACCAGGTCTGTAAGCAGGTAATTAAATTAAAAAGAGGTCCTTAGGACCATTCTAATCTTACATGGCTAGTGCTATAAGAGGAGGAATTTTGGTCATGGACACACAGGCAAGGAAGACCATGTGAAGATGCAGGGAGAGGACAGCTGTCTACAAGTCAAGGAGAGAAGCCTCAGAAAAAAACACCCTTGCCGTCACCTTGACCTTGGATTTCTGGCCTCTAGAGCTGTGAGATAAAGTTCTGTTGTGTCCGCACCCCATCCTGTGGAATTATAGTTACAGCAGCCCCAGGAAACTAAAAGAGAAGGTCTGGATGAGAGTCATGGAATGTTAGGAAGCCCAGGAACTCACTTCCCCTCCAACTTAGAACCCCTCCCCAAACCTACAACTGATGATGACCCCAACATCAGTCCTCTGGGGCCCTGAGTTCACCCGCTGCCTCCCTGGGTCCTGGAGTTGTCCAGTTTAGTCTCTCAATGAAATATTCAGTAATTTAAGGGGAGTCCTGGTGGTACCATGGGGGCTGCTCTGGGCAAAGACCCTCAGGAACACACCACATTGTGGTTCCAGGAGGAGAGATGTCTGGGAGGGTCTTGGTCACCTTGACTGAGAGGGAAAGGGCAGCCTCTGCTCACCTTTTTCCTCTCAGCAGTGCAAGAAGAGCAGGTGCCTGTTCATTCTGGAAAGGACTGGCACCGCCCAGGGCCCTGTGCCCACCCACTGGGCCCTCTCATGCTCCTAGGCCCTGCTTCGGGCGCTGGGCTGTTGGGTTTGGGAGAACTGATTGTGTGGAGGGATTCCCCTTGGGCAGAAATGGCTCAGACCCCTCCCATGAGAGTGCAGGGCTCTGGGGACCTGTCCTCAGATGGTCCTCACTCCTCTCTGAGGTCACTTCCACTGGGGCAGCGCATCTCCAGACCCTCCTCTCCTGTAGTGGACTTATTTAGTCATGACATGCAGTGGGTCCACTCTCCTCCCCCAGAATCACCCACCTCTGTCCCTGTTCAGGTCACACACCCCTTTAAAGTGCTTCTGTCAACAATGCAGGCTAAAGTCAGGGGACTGAGACCCACACATCAACTTTGTGAGGGAGAACCCTCTTGGAAGAGTTTCCAAGTCAGGTGCTGGGCTAGGAATCCTGTAAAACCTTGGTAGAAAGTTGCCTATTTCTGCTGTAGAATAAGGGGCGGGGGGGAAATCAAGGTTTTTCTTGACAAACAAGGCCACCCACATACACTCCTTTAAAAAATCGAGGCGCAACTGTGAGTGTTGGTCTGTTGTCGGGTAACTGTCAGCCTGCAGCACATGGTCTGAGGCCATCTCCTCATTTGGCTCCTGACTTAGGAAAACAGGAGCCCGAGGCCAGGCCAACATTCCCCCAGCCGCCCACACCCAGGCACCCAGGCCTGTGGGGAGAGAGGTCTGAATTCCAGCCCCACAGCCTCGTGCCTAGCTGCCGCCTGGGCTGAAGGAGACTCTAAAGGTCAGTCATCCTTGGTCAGTTCAGGGCACAGCTCCTAAGGAGATGGCTGTCCTGGCAAAGCCCTGCTTCCGCAGTAGCTGCTAGCATATGGGGTTTCAGATCCACAGGGAATACAGTTTGACGTCAGGCAGGGTCCAGAATCCAGATTGTAGCTTTGGGTGTGAATATTCCCTCCCACTCAGTCATTTTCAGTGAAGGATTTGGGACTTTTCCTCCTTCCTTTAAGCTTCTCTATAAATACGGATATTTTCTAACAGGATCTGGACCACACACTGACATGAAGTCTGCGGTCTCTAATGTATTTATGCAAAGGATCAAATTGAAATGGGCTGCTCCTGACAGTCCCAAGGGAGGGTGGATTGGTGGCCTGTGCTTGCGGGTGTTATGGGCTGAGTGACCCAAGACCCCACCTCTGTCCTCTATCAGTGGAGGAGGCTCCTGGGAATGCAGATGACTGAGGAGCTGGCCCAGGACCCTCCACGCCTAGGTGCCCCCAGAGGCCCCTTGGTGTGGGCGGACTTCTGCAGCCAAGGCTGAAAGGTCCCTGGGGAAGGAAGCTGCCTCACCCAGGGAGCCTGCCTGCATCTGCAGCCAAGACGCCTGAGCTCTCCGAACCTGCTGCCAGGGAATTTCCTCTTTGTTGCCTCTAAATTAACGTTAAGGCAAAAAACTCATCAAGATTGTTTAAAAAGATGTTTAGGGAGTTTCCTGGTTGTACTACCATCAGCTCTCCGTCCCTCCTGCTTTGGCTGCTTGATGCACTTGGAATGCAGAAGGATGCCCCAGGAATCATAAAATCCTGACTAGTTTTTGTAGATATTCAATTGTGCTTACTAGATGAATCTCAGCAAGTCAAGAAAATGAGAAATATGTTCAGAAAAGATTTCCAATAACAGTATTTGAAACCACACTGGATAACCTGGGGTTGGTAGAGTGTCTTGCCCCATCCCCAGGGCATCTGACAGTGACTAGCTGTCCTGACCACAGCTGAGTGCCTCTCCCCAAGGCATCTGCTCACTGTGGGAAGGAAGGGACCCGAGCATGGGTCCAGTCTGGCTGAAACTTTGCTCATTTTACTTTCAGAGTGGTTCCGCACTGGCTAGAATCTGACTGATGCTAAGGGTCCCCTCTCAGGAGTTTTAAATAGAGACACACAGAGTAGGAAGCAGAGACAGACAGACAAACATCCAGAGATGGGGGAAAGTCATCTCAAGAGAAAGGCAGATCCACCAGGTTGAGAGCCACAGACACCAGCTTCTGGGAGCGGCAGAATGCGGGGCTTCCTTAGTATGTGGCTGGGTCCCTGACAGCGGGGTTCACGTCCTAGCCCTGCACTCAGTAGCTGCAGGACTTTAGGTAAGCTATAAACTGTCTTAGCCTCACCATCCTCTTTGAATGGACAGTAATGGGAACTCCTCCATAAGGCTGCTGTGAGTGCCCCTTGATAACGCATACTAGGCGTCTGGTGCCGTGCCAGGGACCCAGGTGGGGCAGACACTCTTCTTAGGGTTAAACCCAAGCTCAAGTCCCAACTGCAGGACACTGCTGCGGTCCTGCCCATGTGTCTCTCTCTGTCCCTTTTTCCTTCCTTCCAACGAACGGCCACCATTCCAAATAACCTGAGTGTCTGTGTTTCTGTGTTTCTGACAGCTTGGAAGAGCCTGTCTAACATAGAGATAAGAAGAACCGTATCGATTTGTTCCAGAGTCCAGGTGGCCAGGAGCCAGTTCCTCCAGCACTCCATGTTAAATGTGTGGGAAAAACAGCTGGCAAGTGTTGGCTTGGCCTTTGAAGGGCAGGGTCTCAAAGGGAGTGCCCTTTGAGTCAGTGCAAACAGAACCAGATGCAGTTATGGGGCCCTGCCCAGTTGGTTGAGCTCAGGAAGGTGGTGGAGACCATTCCTAGATGGCAGTGGAGGGAGGGGCTGGTGTCCCTGCCCCATGCACAGAGGAACAGCCACCCAAGGGCTTGATAGCCGTCAGCAGGGAGGCCCGTGCACCTGTCTGTGTACTGGGCATGAGCACACGTAGGGAGACTGGACATGCAAGAATGCAGGGTTTCCAGATGGCACTAACCTGCCTGCCAATGCAGGAGACAGAAGAGACGCAGATTCAATCCCTGGGTTGGGAAGATCCCCTGGAGGAGGGCATGGCAACCCACTCCAGTATTCTTGCCTGGAGAATCCCATGGACAGAGGAGCTTGGTGGGCTACTGCCCATAGGGTCACAAATAGCCGGACATGACTAAAGTGACTTGCACGCACAGGGTGTTCCGTGTCTATGCTTGTGAGTGTGCCTCTGCCAGGATGGGTGTGTGAGGGCTGAGCTGGGGGAGGGGTGTGTGCAGGCTTGTGTTTGGGGAGAGCTGCAGGGGTACCTGAGGACAGGTCCTGTGCACAGGAGTGAGTTCTGTGTGAACCACATGCAGAACCACATGCTCCGTTCTGTGTGTGGCCGGCGTGTGGGGAGATGACCCTTTGTCAGCGCAGGGTTGGGTGGAGCAGCCACCTGGCTGACGGGGCTATGATGACAGCCTCTACAGGGCTGTGTGTGCCAGGAACCAGAGCCATGCAGGAACTGCGGCGGAAGACAGGAATGCGGAAGTCCCAAAGGTTTCTCTGGGTCTCATTTCAAGGGACACGAAGTGACCTTTGCCTGTGCTACTTGGGCTACTGCTGCCTTGCCCTACCCTTTGGAAGGTTTCACTTTTCTTCCCGTTGTTTTCACTTTCAGACTCTCTTGATGAAACACTGGGGCAGGATGGTAGGACAGCTGTGGTGGTGGGTGCCCGGCTCAGGTGCCAAGGCTGGCCGTCCCGCGTGGAAGCCACATGCTCGGTCCACACCAATGGCTGTACTGGGCCGGCCTGGCTGACCCGACACAAAGCTGTGACTTTCCAGAGCACATGAAGGGGGTCTCCTGTGGTGCTGTGAAAATAGCTCCCAAGAGGAGACATGGTTTCTCCAAAGAACACAGAGATGGTGCCAGAACTGGGACCAGACCCAGCTGTCAGGCCATGGTGGAAGACACCTGGCTGATTGGCCAACAGCAGGTAAAGGCAGGAGCTAAACCCCTGATCCATGTCCTAATGGTCCAAATCAGACAGTGTGTGTGACTCCTTTCAACCCTGTCCACTCTGGCCATGGGGGTACTGCTCTCTGTGGTCGGTCACTTTTTACCGTCCTCACTGTCCCCTCCTGCCGATCATGTGCCAGGCAGGCCCCAGTCACTCCCACTTGGGCCACACTCACCCAACAGGCTCTGAGGTCCCCTCAAGACTTCTGCCAGGATAATAAACCTGGGCTTCTCATCTCTAGTCTCCAACCCTTCAGACAGACTGCCCCCCACTCTCAAGAGGGTCCGTTCTGTGTGGCAGGCCAAGAGCAAACCTGGACTTCTCTCTGGGTTGCTAACCTCCAGCTCCCATGCCACCCTCCACTTATGATACCGAGCAGAGCCCTGTGGGGCTCCTGGGCACAAAGCCTTTCTGTGCCAACTATTTCTTTGATTATAGGAAGCAGCCCTTATTTAGCCTCCAGGACCTTCCCAAGTTCCAATGGGCAGATTTCAAGCAGTTACGAATTAGGGAAGGGAGGGTATGTGAGACCAGTGAGAAAGAGTCAAGAGCAGCGTTGGGGCAAAGTCCTGTTTCCCTGTCAGTGGATACACCACAATATCTTTGAGCTATTTTGCGGATAGTGAAACACCCTCCAGGTGGGAGACGTTAACAGCTAACAATGGTATGCTGCGCATAGACATGTAGGTCCCAGACCAGTTGGAACCAGAAAGTAGATGATACTGACTCCTACTCACCTCACCACCAACCAATCAGAAGAATGTCCACAAGCTGACCATGTCTTCTTTGAAAAATTACTGTAAAACTTCTCACTATCTTCTCCAAGTTGGGACAGATGGTTTTGAGGACATTAGCTTGCTGAGGCCCCCTTTGCCTGGCAAGGTAAGAAAACTATTCTTTTCTACTTCACCCAAAACTCTGTCTCCAAGATTCAATTCAGCACTGGTACACAGAGAAGCTGAGCTTTCAGCATCACCTGGGGTCTGCCTGACTTGCCCCTGCCCACCGCCCTCCAGGCCCTTGGGCTCTGGTGGACAGTCATCTGGGCTCTGCGTTCTCCAGAGTGCCCCCAACAACAACAATGCCACACACACCTGGCCCCCAGGTGGCCAGGTGCTCCCACAGATACTGTGCCTCCTTAGGGAACACCCCCTCTCCCAAAGCCCTGCTTGCCTGCAGGCCAGCTGCCCCTCTTCTGGCCCTTGTGAACCAGTCCAGCTCTGCCTGAGGCTTGCTTTCCTGGCTTCCTCTCCTGTCATCTCTGGGGTCTCCATCTGGGTTGTGAATCTGTTAACAAGCAGTGTCCTGATGGGTCCTTGACAGTCCTCAGGCTGGAGTATGTATGTTCTCCATGTCAAATAAAATAATGGTAGTCAATTAACAGAAAAAGTTCATAAAGAGAACTCTCCTCTAAGTCCTGCTGCCATTAAACTTTTGACATCTGTGACCTCAAAAACAAAAAAAGAAGAAGAAAGAAAGAATAACACATTTGACCTAAAGCATCTAGATTCAGTTTGTCACCCTTAATCTTCACATTAAATTTTCTACTGTTTATTTTTACCCCACTGACATGTGTCAGAAGTGAAATGGTAGCATGGAGTCCCACTCCACACTGGTGGAATGGATTCAGTGGGCCCATTCTCTCAGAAGTCATTCAAAAGCAGCTTTGCTGTCACCTGACTCAGGGTACACCTGATCTGAGTGTCTGGGGAGGCCTGACCAGGTGGATGCCTGTCCCCAGCACCCTGACTTGGTCCAGAAAGGCCCTCAGCCACCTAGTATAGTGAGTTACTAGATTTAATGAGTAAAAATAAAGAGCACACAGTTCAATATGAATGTCCAGTTAACAATGAATAATTTTTTAGTATAAGCATGTCCCATGAGATATTTAGGACATACTTATGCTTTAAAAAAAACAACAACAACTGTTATTTGTTGGAAATTCAAATTGAACTGGGCATCTGGCATTTTATCGGAGGACCCTAACCTGGCACCTACATCCACGGTGTGTGCCATCCAGTGTCAGAGACTCTGCAAGCAGCTTGTAACTGGTAGTCAGAACTGAGCTTGGTCAATGATCTATGTGTGTGGGCAAGTGGAGGCCTCTCCTGGCATAATGCCCCTCTCTGGGGTTCTAGAAAGTGCATACAGCCCCTAGCCAATCTTATGGATGCCCAGATCCTCAGCCCCGCAGAGGTCACTGTAGCACATCAGTTTATGCTGCTGCTAAGTCGCTTCAGTCGTGTCCGACTCTGTGCGACCCCATAGGCGGCAGCCCACCAGGCTCCCCCCTTCCTGGGATTCTCCAGGCAAGAACACTGTAGTGGGTTGCAGTGCTCACCGAACACGTAGTGCTCTGGGTTTATGCTTCCATCATCTTTCTTGCTTTTCTTTCTCTTCTTTGTGCATTGCTATAGGTTGAATGCTGTGTCCCTCAAATTCATATATTGACACCTAACCCTAACAGTGATGATATTTGGAGGTGGGGCCTTTAGGAGGCAATGAGGTCATGAAGGTGGAGCCCTCGAGAATGGGATTAGTGCCCTTATATAAAGGACCCTAGAGAGCCTCATTTTCCATTGTGAGGACACAGTGAGAAGATGCTGTCCACGAACCAGGAATCCACCAATGCTTTGATCTTGGACTTCCAGACTCCAGAAGTATGAGAAGTCAATTTCTGTTGCTTATTAGCCACCAGGCTATGGTATTTTGTTATTGCAACCTAAACACCCCCCCCCTTTTTTTTTCTGAACACATTTTTAGAAAGGAAGAAGGCAGCATGACAACCCTCAGCTCAACATCATAAGCACAAGAGACATGGAGAGCATCTCTGTGACTGATTCCCACGTGAGCTCAGAGCTGGACATTGTCCAGGTTAACAACACAGCTGTACGTATCTGTAAGTGAGATAAACATGTTTTCTCTACTCTTTATCTTCAATAGCATTTCCAAACCTTCTTAATAATACTTGTGGATTGGAGATAAGCAAATAGAATCAACATTTATTGAAAAATATTCAGTATTTGAAACTTAGATTAATTATTCACTTTTCCTGTGAAGAGTCACACTTTAGGCTGGTGTTTACTCATACCCTTGTGAAATACTTTGGGATGATTGCTCCAAAAGACAACGTCTGCAGCAAGCTCTGCCCCATGACCTTGCATGGGTTTCTGGGGAGGTGTCCACGCCCCGGTCAGCCCTGGGAGGGGTGGAGGACTGGGTTCCTGCCCGTCCCTGGCTTCGAGGGGCAGCAGTCACATTTCCCTCAACATCAGTCTGGGCTAAAATTGCTGGCCAGTTGACTCCTATTTCTTTTCGTCATGAGTACCCTGAAGATGCCAGGTCATGAACTGCATTGGATGTTGACAGAAGGAGTGGGAGAGAGTGGAGCTGCACTGCCTTTTATTTGTGGAGGCAAAGGGCCAGGATGGGAGGGTGGCAGACCCCGGCCTTGGCTAGAGTGGTAAACAGACTTCCTGCTTGCTGTGCTCCAGGGGCTCGGCTCCAACAAGTCACGTAGGCATCTAAGCCCAGAGAGGAAAACCTGGGCTCTGACTTTGGGCCACATGGCCCAGTGGGGCAGCGCAATCCAGCCCCATCCAGCATGCTGCATGTCTGCCTGGCTGGCCTCGGGGGCAATAGTTATCTGCTAGAGTCACACATGGGGAGTCTTCTTCGGCCAGGGGCTGGGAGTCACACTGCCCAAGGAAAGGAGCACATTCGGTAGGGGGCACTTGACACGAGTTTAGCCACATGAACTTTAGCATTTTTGTAAACGGTTATAAATTTTTTTCTAACTCATTCAAAGCTAGAAAAATGTGACACCAAACTCACCAGTAATCATTTATGATACTGTGACAGGCTGTAGAATGATTTCTTTAACCTCTGCCACATTGTCATGGAGAAGGCAATGGCAATCCACTCCAGTACTCTTGCCTGGAAAATCCCATGGACGGAGGAGCCTGGTTGGCTGCAATCCATGGGGTCGCAAAGAGTCGGACTCGACCGAGAGACTTCACTTTCACTTTTCACTTTCATGCATTGGAGAAGGAAATGGCAACCCACTCCAGTGTTCTTGCCTGGAGAATACCAGGGACAGTGGAGCCTGGTGGGCTGCCGTCTGTGGGGTCGCACAGAGTCGGACACGACTGAAGCGACTTAGCAGCAGTAGCAGCACATTGTCACGTTGTGTGGCTATTTGATGAAGATGGCTTTGTCTGCCCAGCAACACTGTGACCTCCACAAGGGAAACCAGGCATGCAAGAAGCAGAGCTGGGTGAGATCTTCCCAATTCTCAGCTCCAAAAAGCAGGGTTAGTTTACAAGTTGGCGATCAAATCAATTCATTAAAAACATCTTTCATCTGGCTTTTATTGACATCTGGCTCACATCCCTGACCCTTCTTTGTTCTTAGTCCTCGTTCAAGGCCCCAGATCTCCTGAGGCCTGAGAATGCGGGGCACACGTCACGAGGAATCTACAAGGGGAGGGACATCTGCACAGTTGCCAGGAGACACCTGCCCTGGCAGATTCCACGAGCTGCAGATCTCCAGAGAAGGAGAGGCAGCTTTATGTTCATTTGGGGGGCTGCCATGGGCTTCCTCTGCGGTGTGGCCGCTGGAGGCAGGGCTGGGTTGGCTGAGTGCACAGGGAGCCCACGGTCAGGGATTTTCATGTGTGTGTTGGTTCCATGTTCCATGTTCCCTGGCAGGATGAAAGAGGATTTGTTTTATGCCCCATCTGAGAACTTAAAAAAGGGAAAGATTAAAAGAAACAGGAAAAACTCGGTTTAGATGAGAGTAGCCAGGATCACGTCAGATTTCTTGGAATGAACAGATTATCCTGGAGTGAACGCATTCATTCACTCAACAAATATTTATTGAGCATCTTTTGAGTACTAGGCAAGGATCCAGGCACTATTCCACAGGCTCTAGTAAAGTGTGGCTGTTTTGAGTGATTGAGTCAGATCTGGGTCAACCCCTGCCTCAGCAACTTCATACATTCATGAGCACAAGCACGCCAGCCCTCCTTCCTACGCAGATATGATCAGCCCACGCTGCTGTGGGAAACTGGCAGACCCTTGGAAAGGGCCCAAGTGAAGTTCGTTTATTTAGCCCCTCGGGCAGATGCAGGGCAAAGAGGAAGGAGCCTAGCAGCTCTGAGGCCCAGCCCTGCGGAATGACCCTGGCTGTGGTATTGGGCTGTCCTTAACGTTCCTACAGCAGGAATACGTGCACTCTGTTTCCTCTTCGGGGGACATCTGCCCTGCGTGGAAAGTCCTCTGACTCTCAGCCCAGAAGTGGGTGCTGGGGGTGGAGCTCAGAGCGTTAGAGGAAACCGAGGGAGAATTCTGAATGCAATTACTAGATAACATTTTTTAGGTCTTTGCAGAAGTATGGCTTGGTGTGCTCTTAAAACACAAAAGATGGGGAAAAGAGAAAATGCAGTGGATAAAAGGAGGGCCTGAGTCTGACCTGGGAGCAGGCAGAACACCCTCTGATGGGCATCCCTGCCACTTACCTCCACTTTGAGCACCAATAATGACCCTCAATGCCTATGTTCTGTCCTCTACCCACAGCAACAGTGACTAAAAGTAAGTTGGAGAATGAGCCAAGAGTCAGTGCAAGCCAATGTCAAAGGCCTGACTGCTGTGAGCTGAGCCCAAGTGGAGCCAGAACCTTCCCCAGCTTGGGTGGCAGGGGCCCACTTCGCGATGAGCCTGCTGTATTCACTGAAGGGCTCAGGCCAAGGCTAACTTTCCTCTATAAAGTGGCGGTTCTGAAGCGTGATCTGTGGACCAGCAGCAGCAGCATCACTCAGGAACTTGTAAGAGATGCAAATCCTTGGCCCTTCTCAGACCAGCTGCATCAGAATTTCCCCCTGGGTGTTTGAGGAGTACTTACCATGAGGATGCCAGGAGGAAGCCTGAGAAGCAGTTGAAGTGGGGACAAGGGAAGCAGGAGGGGGTGGTATGTAGACTAAACTGAGTACATGTTCGAGGCTGTGGAGAGCCTGCCAGGATCAGGCATCCAGGGAATAGGTTAACAAGGTCCCTGGTGCTCTTGTCAAGAGCAATCCATTGTGATGGTGTAATCCCCAGGCCAGTGTGCAATGGATTGAGCCATGAATGGTAAGTGAGAAAAATAGAGACAATCTCAGGAAGCTTGACCATAAAAAAGGACAAAAGACAGGGCAGGGGCAAGAGGAAGCCAAGAAGTGGGTGATTGTTCTGTTATTAATGTGGGGAAACCTGGAAACATAAGCAAATTTGCTGAAGGAAGAGGTTCAAAAGAGAGAGTTGAGGCTGCAGGAGGGAGAGGAGCAAATTTGCAGGAGCAAATTACTGCCCAAGGGAGCAGAAGGGGATGGACTCAGGGCACAGCATAAAGGTTGGTCGCTCTTGGTCAAGGAGATGGATAGCCCTTGCTGGAAATCCTCTGGGTTCTAAGCTAGAAGGAAGTAGAAGTAGGTGGGGACAGATAAATGGGAGAATTGAAGGTGTTAAGGCACTGTGTGACTATGAAGTATGAGGTCAGCTGCAGTGGGATGTGCCAGCATGGAATGTGGGAGTTCCAAGGGTGCAGCAGTGTCCAGTGGAGTGAGGCAAGGAAGGGGCTGAGGGGGCCTGGGCTGGATGTCTGAGCTTCCAGGAGGCAAGGCTCAAGGAGCAAAGGCTTGGAAGTGGCCTCAGGGACCCAAGAGAAAACCTCCAGCTGGCCCCATGGCCACTGCCTGGCCCTGGATTTTGGAGAATGAGCAGCTTTTCTCAGGCAGTGGGTCCTGAGGGCAGTCAGTCCCACAAGATGCAGGTGGAAGGAGCAGAGGGGCAGAGGCTGAGGAGGTGGGGAGTGGGGACTGCAGACCCAGGGTTCAAGGTGGGCTAGGATGGGCTGAAAGGAGTGGGATGGAGGGAGCAGTTAGGTCTAAGAGGAAACATGAAGGGCTCTTGGAATAGAAGAGGAAGAGGATCTGACTCCAAAGACCTTGAGTTTGGGGCCATGTCTTGGGCCAGGGTGGGAGCCTAACAGCTGGACTAGGTGGGCACATGTTGAACCACAGGGGCCCAGAGGTTGCCAGGGCCAGCCGATGCTCTGCAGGCTCTGAGCCTGAAGGAGGAGGCAGGGACGAGGGGGCCGACATTCCATTCCCTGAGTCAGCAGGACCCATCCCCACCAGGCTGTGGTGTCACCTTTGATGGCTTCTTCTCTCACCCTGCACAGATTAACCCATCCCAGGGCAGTTCCCACCTTCTCCACAAGCCTCCCCTGACACGGACGTATAAACAAGATCATATGCCAATCAAAGAGTTATCACCTATGTTTTATAAGGATGTTTTATAAGCCCCATAGAGTATGGGCTTCCCTGGTGGCTCAGTGGTAAAGATTCCATCTGCAAGGCAGGAGACGTGGGTTCGATCCCTGGGTGAGGAAGATCCCTTGAAGGAGGGCATGGCAACCCACTCCAGTATTCTTACCTGGAGAATCCCATGAACAGAGGAGCCACAGTCTGAAGGGTCGCAAAGAGTTGAACACAACTGAGCCACTGAGCACACATGCAGTATATAGTTTATCATGTGTATTATAAATGCTTAAAAATAGAAATGAAAAATTATTAGAAAACAGCTACGAATAGAAGCTGTGATGTGTTCTGCCTTCTCCTTAAAAGATGACCCAGCACCCCCAGGCTGCGCACATCCCACTTTGAGACAACAGGGCTGCAGTGTGAGATGCTGGGGTGTGCTGATAGCTCAGATTTTCTCCACGTCTCCTTTGTGAATAAGAATTGTGTCATGGGCATAGTAGGTGGTCAGTAAATATTTGTGAAAGAGACAAAGAAACAAGTGACCCAGGAAGGTTTTAGAATAGAGGCTGCATCACATCATGGCCAGTGGTGTGGACTTTGGAATCAGATGGATTGCGGTTCAAGTTCCAGCTCTGCCCAGCCCTGACACTGAGGGCAAATTCTTAGGTCCCCTGGACCTTGATTTTCTCCCCAGTGAAAGGGGCACAATGCCTAGAGCTCCCTGTAGGCTGTTGTGGGCTGGAACTCACCATGAGGGGGGCTACTGACAAGCAGCGGTGTGACGTGAGCTCCCTGATTAGCCAAGCTCTCATAGGAGGGCACAGGATGTATGTGAATTTTGGCTGAGGTCAGTGACTGGAACTTGAGTGCCAGGGGAAAGTGGTCAAGGCAGGACTGGACCAAGAGTAGCTCCCCTGATGCCCTTTCAGACAAAGGATTGGTTTGGTTTCAATTCTGAAAATGGTACTTATGGAAAACTGCTATGTGATGAAGTGATTTTCTGTTTTTTTCTTTAAATAAAGCTTATTATATTTGCTTCATTATAAACCAAATTTATCAAAGAAATGAGAAAGATGTAGAAAAAATGAGATGAAAAAACTCACATTTCCACCATGGAAAGATTATCTTTTTAACATTTTGCTATATTTTCTTTTAGTCTTAAAAAATTCTATGCCTTTTGAAAAATGTAATTGTGAGTATTATATAAACATATGTATGTGTGTGTAATCTATCAATTTGTCCTATTTTTTATTTGACATCATGACATAGCATTTTCCTCATTATTACAGATTCTTTGTGAGCATGAATTTTAGTGACCATGTCCACCCACGGAGCTGTTTCCCCACGTGTTTCTGGAGCCTCTGCAGCTCGGCTGTCTCCTCCGGTGGTGGGCAGTCCAGCCTCCATCCTTGCGTCTTCAGCGTGCAGGGCCTGACTCCAGCATGGCATTAGGGGTCCGTGGCACATGAGACCCAGCAGAAGGATGAGGTCTGTGTTCAGAAGATGCAGGTGCCAAGCCACACTCACCTCCGACCTTTACTCCTCTACTTCTTCTGAGTAGTAACAACGAGACCTGCCTAGCAAGGCAACTTCGAAGTTATGTGAGATTCTGGCTCTGAGGCCACTCTCTGAATTGCCTGGTGTTGTCCAAACCTTGGTTTGTTGGATTCATCAGCGTACTTTACCTTCGAGCAACAGGAAGCCAAGATCAACTCAACTGCGTCACAGAATTGCAAAGTCCAGATGCTGAGGTCCTGGGGACCCAGAGCCTGAGGGACACAGTCACAAGCCTCAGTGACCTTTGTCCCACATTCCTGCTCCTTCAGTGGTCATATCCTGGGACAGATTCTCCCAGAATCGGTGCCCCCCCCACCCTTGCATCCAGGAAGGTGTCCCCACTGCTGGCAGCCCCCAGAGAAAGCACGCTCTCCTGACTGCTCCAGCAGAGGCCCAGGCCCCATGCCCTCTGCCCCAGCAGGGCCCACCCACCTAAACTGATAACCTGAGAGTCGGGGCGGGGGTTGAGGGGGCGGAGCCAGGACATGTGGGGAAGGGCCAGCAGGAGATGCCCACTTCGCTGGCCATCGTTCCTGCCACTGTGGCCCAAGCGAGGTTCTCAGAGCACCTCAGTGTGAGGGAGCTGTGGAATCCCCGGCCTTGGGTTCGAACACTTCGGCTGGCCCTCCTCCTCCTCCTCCATTGGCTTCGCACAGAAGCAATCAACACTCTCTTCCTGAATTCCCAGCAATGGGGCCACACCCCCCGGCGCTCCCACCTGGTGACCCATGACCAGGGAGGAGGCCTCACGGAGAGGAGATCGCTGGAAAGTGACCTCATCAGGTGACTCAGTACCTGGGGAACACGGACCAGGGTGTGTTAGGGACCCTGGCCCAGTTGAAGGGCCCCACAGAGCTGTAGAGGCCCCAAGGTTACCACTGAGAAAGCACAGCTGTTTCTTCCTGGAAGGGTGGGGGCGGCAGAGGACAGAATGGGAAACTGTCAGAGAAGGGGTTGGCTGCATCAGGTCAGGTGCCCCAGAAGGCCCAGGTCTGTTCATCTGGGAGGTAAGGTCTGTGTGATCAGTGCAGTGGGGATCCCAGGTGTGGTGGGGGCGCTCCGCAGACAGCAGGGCTCCTGTTCTGTCTCCCAGGGCATCCTGCTATCTCCGTGTGTTTGTCCTTGGTCCCTGCCCCGAAAGCTCACAATCCACCTGATATGGGGTCCGTCCAAACAGCGCAGAGGGTGTGTACACAGCCAGGCAGGACCCATTCCCTCTCGGAGGAGGAGACAGAAGCAGGCCTCAGAGAACCCTTGGGAGCTATGGTGGGTGGGAGGGAAGGAAAGAGGGAGCCAGAGGCCTTTCCAGGGAGGAGGCCCCAGACCTGGACAAATACAGGAGGAGGAGATTTGCGTCAAGAAGCAAGACTGACAAAAGAACCGACTGCCTTCAGGAGCCAGGTGGGAGCATGAGGCCAGACCTTGACCCAGAGCCTGACAGACAGGGAGCAGAGCAGGATCTGGTGCCCCGGGGGACAATCAACGTTGTCCAGGCTGAGTGGGAACTTACAGAAATTTGAAAAGTGCTTAGCACACCCTCCGCCGGGGCTCCCGTGGGCTGACCCTGCTGTGGACAAGTGTGAAGATTCAAGGAGAGGGCGGAGTGAGGAAACGTCTATGTGTTTGTGTTGCAGCCCAGGCCTCGGGCTCCCGGGCAGTGGGGTTGGGGGGGTGGGTAGAATTCCAGGGCGGGGACTGGGACGCCCAGCCTCTCCTAGTGCCTGTGGAGGGGATGAGAGGACACTTCAGTGGGGAGGGTGGAGAGGGGACCTGGGAGGGTGCCTCACCCTGCAGTGCCCCTCCTGGACCCCCAACTCCATCCCCAGCATCAGGAGAGGATGGGGCTCCAGTTAAGCTCCTTAGGGACAGGCAGGTTGGGCCTTTCATGCCTTCAGCCACCTCAGGCCTGGGTGACAGGTGACCCCCAACCCCTCACGTAGCTTCCACATCGGGGGCTGATTAAGGGTCTCCCAGGCTCCCTCTGGGAAGACATTTCTGGAGAAAGGAGGCCTCCTAAGGAGAAAAGCAGGGAACAGCTGAGGATGGAATAGGGCCTAGGAGGGAGTACTGCTGAGCCGGGAGAAAACAACCACGCTACCGGTGGTGATCATATCAAGGGCTTGTGAGTCCCGCTCATGCCTCATGCAGCTCTGAGAGGCCAATGCTGTACCAAGAGTTTGAGCAACTTGCCTTAGGTGATACAGCCAGTAAGCTGACAGAGCAGAGAGAACAAGGGGTCCCTCTTTGGACCATACAGGTGCTGATCAACTCTTTCTGGGAAGGTGCCCACATAAGGCCTCTGACCTACAGTTCTTTCTCCAGAGCTGGGGGAGAGGGAAGGAGCTGCAGATCAAGGCAGTCACATCACCCGGCACCCGTGGATCAGCCTGGAGGTGTCTCTCTGAGTTCTGGGGCTCTGTTTGAGCCACTGGAGGCAAGAAAGACCTTAGGAGGTCCTCAGGACCTGGGTGGACTTTACAGCAAGTCAGGTCATTTCCCGGGGGCCGGCTACCCTCTACAGGGGCCAGGAGGGGTGTCATTGGTGAGGAGAAGAGACCTAAGTGGTAGAAATATATCAGGAGGCATAATTTTGAATATCACAGAGAAAAATATCTAGCGGTGTTCAAATGACACTGCTGGCCACCAGTCCTAAGGCAAAGAGTTTTTTTGCAAAAAGTTATCCATCAAGTCCCTGTGTATAAAAGACAAAAGTTAGAGACACCCGCAACGTTCAACAGCAGTGGAAGGCTTAAATAACTCCTGGTTGCCCACATAGCCTTTCAAAGAATGGTGACAAGCCCCTCTCAACATGGAAAAATGCTTATTGTAAAAAATAGGAGCCAAAATGGTACACTGTGATTTTTCTAGGTAAAAACATGCTTATTGGAAAGGAACAGAAAAAATAGAAAGGTCAGTAAAGTTTTAATAGCGGTGCCAAACAATGGGTGGAGTAGAGTTCAAACACAGTTAAATTATTTTTGAAAGACTATAACCTAAAGATTAACAAACAGTTCAAAAACAAACGCCATGGCAAAGAGACAAAGCACTAGTTTTCTGGTTACTTGGCAACATCCATAGGACAGGATCCATGGGCCTGGGGCCCTCACACGGCAGGATCGGGAGGTTGAAGTGAAGTCCATGAGCTACAGGGAGGCTGGCTGGTGATCACACAGGAGGACTGGCTGTGATAACACCGCTTGGGGACAACCTGAACTGGGGTGGATGGAGCACAGAGGACGGGGGCCAGCTGGGGCTCCTTGCTCAAGGGGAGGGGTGCAGACTCAGGGCTGTGGGAGTCTCTCTTCCTCCTGCCTCTGCTGAATCTCCTGCCATACCTCCTCCCAAAGCAGCAAGTGATCTGCACTGGGTGAGACCCAGAGCTGAAACAAGACATCAGGCCATGAGAAGCCCTTTCTGGAAGAAAGCAGACATGCCATCAGTGTGCGAACCCTGAGCAAACACTGGTGTCCCACAGGTAACATGCAATGCAGCTGGGGTCCCAGGAGGGGGACACCCTGCCCCTCCCTCTCTTTGCTGCATTTTTGCCTGGGGAGAGGGGAGCAAGGTCAGCCCCAAGTGAGGCCCAGGGGCCGAAAGAGTGGCCTGCTGCAGGTGCTGCAGGAGGGAAGGGGTGGGTAGAGAAGAAAGGCATGGAGGGCCCTCAGAGCTGGACTGAGAAGGATCCCAGTGGCCCCAGGCTGTGCTCATACCCCCACTCAGGCTGGTGTGCCGCTAGCAGCGGAGGTCCTGAGAGGGCAGGGATGGGTGAGGCCCGAGGTGGACTTCAGACCCCTGAAGGGCCCTCCGGTGGGGGAGGGGGGAGCAGGGGATGCATTTAGGAGCTCTCAGGAGCTGAGACTCTGCTCTGAGGCCAGGGTTTGAATCTCGGCTTTGCCACCTACTAGCTGTGTCACCTTGAGCAAGTTATTTTAACCTCTCTGAGCCTCAGTTTCTCCAAATATAAAATGGCCCTAATAAAAGTAACCCCTCTTATTGGGTTGTTTTGAGGATTAAACGAATCAGCCTTGTGCCAGTACCAGGCAAGGACTGTCAACCCTGAATGTTTGTTCAATAAAAATATAAACTAGTGGCCAGAGCCGCTCACAGGGGATGAGCTGCCACAACAGTGTCACTTGGATGCAGAGATACCCTGCACCTAGTGGGCGGTGTAGTCACGGGAGGACCCCTGCCCCATCCCAACCCCACCCCACCCCACCCCACACCCATCACCTTGGCACACAAGGAGCTAGGTGGGCAATGAAGTGAAGTGAAGTGAAAGTCGTTTAGTCGTGTCCAATTCTTTGCAACCCCATGGACTACACAGTCCATGGAATTCTCCAGGCTAGAACCCTGGAGTGGGGAGCCATTCCCTTCTACAGGGGATCTTCCTAACCCAGGCAGAGTTAGTCCAAAATCATAGCTAAGTCCAAACTGTCATAGACCTCCATCTGCGGCTGCAGGAGTGGTAGATGTGGCCCGGGGACTGATAAACACACCAAGGGGCCCCTGGCCAGTCAACAGTGACAACAAGGCTGACTTGGGAGGCCTAGGGTAGGGGGTGGAGGTGGCGGAGTAGAAGGGAGGGCTGCGGGAGGGGTGGGGGGCAGCCTGGTATGCAAGCCGTAGGGGCTTGGAGGCCTCTGGAGCAATGAGGCTTTCCCCAGTCACTGGGTCTTTCTGGGATTCATTTCAGCTCAATTCCACTTAATAAACATCTTAAAGCTACAGGATATGCTTGGCAAAGAGAATGAACACAGAAGCTTTGTCCCAAAGGGCTCACAGCTGACTTAGAGGAAGAGACCAACCTCAATCGTGCCAACCACCAGGCGCCCACTGGGCACCGGCAACTCCCGCACCAGCACTGGGAACTTAGCACGGCCTCATACACACTTATAACAGCTGGGAAGGGGCACAGAGGCCCTGAGAGGTGATGCAGGTTTCTTTATTGAAGTAACACAGCTTGTGAGGAGGGGTAGTGGCATTTATGTGTGACTCAGGGGTCTGTGCCCTCAGCAACACATATATCGTCTCCACTGCTACCTGTGATGATAAAGGCAGGAGGAACACAAGGTGTGTGTTAGGGAAGAGCTCCAAGCCTCAGTTTATTCATCTGTGAAATGGGCATAATGACCTCTAGTTTCCTGGGTGATAGGTTCTATTGTTGTTAAGGGGGCCCAGAACAGGTAGTAACAGGAGCCACACTTGAAGGGTAGAAACCAAATGCTACAAGGCAGGGGGAGGAGCATGAGCAAAAGCCCGAGGGGAACATAACTGCTCCAGTTTCAGGCAGAAAGGAAGTTTCAGGGCTAAGATGAGAAGCTGCTTGGCTCCTTTGTTTTTCTTCTCCCCTCTGCACCCCCGGAGCAAGTTCCACTGGCCCCTGTTTGCACTTTCTCCCTCTCAGGCCTTCCTCAGGCCACATAGTCTGGCCTCTGCTCACATCACGCATCACAAACACACGGTCCTATTGCCAGTCCAGTGGCCATCCTTGGATCTTATCTTCCCTCCTCAGCATCCCAGGCATGCTCCTGACCTCCCCCTCAGAACACTGCCCCTGGGCTCTATCAACATGTGGACGTGTGTTCTGGGGTTTGCTCCTCTCCATGCTGGACTCTTCCCCTCTGTCTCCTTTGCTGGATCCATCCCCTGCCCCACCTGGGTGTTGCTGTGGCTGCTTCCGGACCTACTTCTCCAACACATGCTCACCAGGAGACACATCTGTTCTCGAGGCTTACCCACTGCCTCCATGTGGATACCCAGCCCCTGATCTCTAGCCCAGCATACCCTCTGAGCACGGGACCCCTGTGCCAATCTGCCTACTGGACCTCTTTCCTGCATGAACTCCAGGCAATCTGAACTCAATTGAGCCTCAGGGACTCACCACATTCCCCCAATTGCTGCTGCTCCTTCTGGGTCCCCTCTTCAGCACTCAGCATCACCAATGCAGGTTGCCCAAGTCAGACCCTGGGAGTCATCCCTAACATCTCCCTCATTGACACTTGGATGCCTAACATCTTTTGTGCCTTTCCCTCCTCCCCAGAATCATCCCCATCGCCGCAGAACTCCTGGGATGCCTTCCAGACTGCCCCACTGCACACTGACCCAGCTGCCCCATAGACCCATGTAAAATGCAAACCAGCATGGTCACTGTCTGTTCAGAAGCCTTTAAAGGCTCTCCATTATGTTGGGAATAAGACCTGCACTTCATTGCATGCCACTCGGTGTTCCAACTTCTTCACTGCACACCTTGTCACTGTCTTCTGGTCTCAGTTCCAGCCAGACTGAAATCATGGAGTAGATTTACCTTCCTTCACTCTAATCCTCCCAATCCTTATAGTCCCTAGGGCTCAGCTTGAAAGTCACCTCCTCCAGGAAGCTTTCTTGTTGCCCCTCTTTTGTGTTCCCATAGCCAATGTACACAACAGCTCTTTTGCTACGTCACACTGATGCTTTCTCTTCTTGCTCCCCACCCTGAGATCCTAGAATCTTTGAAGTCAGGAACTGTCCTTGTGCTTTGTTTTTCTAGTGCTGAGAAGTATTTGCTGAAATCAAAGGATCTGAGAAGAATCTTAGAAACAGACACTGAGGGTATTCTTTTAGGGGAAATGGGTTACTGTTGACACTGAAAGGAAGCAGTCAGATATTAACTACAATTCTTAGCCTCCTTCTAATGGGTGACTGTGTGACCCAGTTTGGGCCAATAAGATTTAAGGAAAAGTAGTTGAGCATGCACAGGAGAGATCTGCTTCCCTGATGTGATCACAGCCCCTTCCTATTTTCTGTCTTCCACCTCCTCCCTGGAATTAGGAGAGGAAGCTGATAGTGAAGCCAGCCATGCGGACAAGAAAGTGTGTTAGTCGCTCAGTTGAGTCTGACCCTTTGCGAGCCCATGGACTGTAGCTCTCTGAGCTCCTCTGTCCATGGGATTTTCCAGGCAAGAATACTGGAGTGGGTTGCCATTCCCTTCTCCAGGGGATCTTCCCAATGGAGGGATCAAATCCAAGTCTCCTGCATTGCAGGCCAATTCTTTAACACCTGAGCAACCAGGGAAGCGCACACACTAAAGAATCTTGAAGGGACCTAGGTCATGATTCTGGACTACCTACTAGCGTCTTCTTGTTATGAAAGACCAATAAAACTCATTGAAGTCCCAACTTCAATTAGCCCAACTGTTGGGTCTCCATAGGCGAACTCCCCCTAGGAAAGGTAGATGATGGCAGATAACCATCTGTGGGCATTTTTGAATAGACCTTTCCTTTAAAGATGATGCTAGTCCTGAGAATGGGCAGAGGCAAGATTAATGGAGGAGGACAAAGTGGGCTTGGAGAGGCTGACCCTACCTGGGATTCTATCAGAGGAACACAGCAAGGCCTCACTCAATGTGTGAGGAAGATGCTCTAGTGATGCGGCCCTAACATGACCATAACCTTGACCCGGGCCTTCTCTGCTAACTGCTTGGTCTCACTTGTGAAATGAGGCTGCTAGAATAGATAACTTTTCAAAGGTATAGTGCTATAAGTCTGGGCTTTGGAGTCAGGAAAGCAAGGTCCAGCTTCACGGCTTACTAGGTATGTGACTTCCAGTCACTCTTTTTGGTTGACCTCATCATCATCTGTAAAATCCAGATTATAACAGTGCTAATAACTGTTGATGCTTTTGAACTGTGGTGTTGGAGAAGACTCTTGAGAGTCCCTTGGACTGCAAGGAGATCCAATCAATCCATCCTAAAAGAGATCAATCCTGGGTGTTCATTGGAAGGACTGATGTTGAAGCTGAAACTCCAATACTTTGGCCACCTCATGTGAAGAGTTGATTCATTGGAAAAGACCCTAATGCTGGGTGGGATTGGGGGCAGGAGGAGAAGGGGACGACAGAGGATGAGATGGTTGGATGGCATCACCAACTCGATGGACATGGGTTTGGGTAGACTCTGGGAGCTGGTGATGGACAGAGAGGCCTGGCATGCTACAATTCATGGGGTTGCAAAGAGTCGGACACGACTGAGCGACTGAACTGAACTGAACTGAATAACTGTTGGGCTAATGCTGGGGTTCTGTGGCATCACATCTGGGGGTGCTAGCAGAATGCCTGGTGGAGTCCACCATGGCTGCTAGAGCCCAGTGCCCAGTACATGCTGAGTGCTCTGTAGGGGGCCATTTTTGTGTTTCAAATTCTCCAAGCTGGCTTACTAACCCCTGCGGTTTCGTGCCTTCTCTGGATCTGGGCCTGCTGCAGGACTCCCAAAAGCCTATCTGGTTGACCCTTGATCTGTGGTGAGCGAACTGGCCCAAAGCCACCTACAGTCCAATGGCTTTTCCTCCAGCACTGTGTGCTGTTGTGTCCAGGGTCCTGGGGCTGCAGGTGGAAAGAAGTCCCTGGACATAGACAGCCCAGACCAGGCCCAGAAAGGCATCAATCAAGCCTTGGGTAGAAATAAGAGACCTACGTGTTCCATCTATCCTGTGGCTCCTGTCTTAGCCAAATCTTCCTGGGAATTGAGGAGCATCTTTTCCTGGGAATAGTTGGGTGGGGGGATGTGCGGTGGGGGGTGTGGCTTAAAGACGTTGGTCCTTGGAGAATGACAGGAATTGGGGAGCTGGAAAAACACTTCCAGAACTAGATTTCTTACTGCAGCTGCTTTGGGCAGAAACTTCTTATCCTTCCCTTGGAAGTCTCACCTTCTTTCTCTTTCCAGCACTATGTATCCTGGTGGAAAAAAATCTCGGGGAAAAAAAAGTAAGCGTCTGTTCTATTCCAGCCCTGAAAAGATCAGTGGGTGTACCCCATTTGTCCACGGCCCCACTCTCACCGCTCCTCCCCACTCCCACCCTCCTGGCAACACTCCAGGCCAGACCAAGCCATGCTGACACTCGACAGCACCTCCAGTTTACCTTGGCACGGGTCCAGCTCCTGACGGCCCCCACCTCTCCACCTTTGTTACTCGGCCCCTCTCTAGTGCGAAGAGCAGTTTAAATATAAATCAGTCCTCGACACAAACAGAGCCTCTGCGAGTCTCAGAGCCATCACCGGAACTGAGAGCCCAGGTTTTCGGCGAGTGCAAACAAGCAGAGACCGGCTCTGTAAATCTCCCAGACCGCGTCGGGAGGGGCGCGGAAGCTCCCCCTCCCTTCACAAACGTCGGCTCCCCTCCTACCACCCTGGCTCCCGTTGGCTCCCTCAGCGCCCCTCGCCCCCGCCTCCTGTCCTCTACCCTCGTAGCCCTGCGGATCCCTTCTCTGGCCCCTCGAGCCTGCGGGCCCGCGGCGGCCACCCTGCCCCGCCAGCGCCCCGGGTGCCCCCGAGCTCTGCAGCCGGCCGCTCCCCCTGCAGACCTCCCCGGCTCGCCACCCCCTGCCCCCACCCTCCCGCGGGCGGGACCTTCTCCCGGGGCGGTCGAGCCTTGCGGGTCCCAGCCCAGTTGCGGGCGCAGAGACAACTTCGGCCGGAAAGAGGTCAAGCGCCGCCGGCCACCGCGTCACACCTGTCTGAGGGGGCGGCGGCGGGGCGGGGGCTCGCAGCGCCTTTGACACCGGAGGGAAAGAGGGAGGAGGGAGTGCGCGTTTCATCATCGGCGGCGGCGGCGGCGGCCACTTATAAAACTTCTAGGCGCGCACCCTCGCGCTCAGTCTCCTCCGGCCACCGACACGGCGCCCGCCACCCGCTGGCCGCCCGCCCCAGCCCAGGCGCCCCGGCCCCGCTCGCCCGGCCACCCGCCCCGTGCTGCCGCAACCATGGGGCTCCTGTCCAAGCCCGGCGCGCGCCAGGGTAGCGCCGCCTCTGCGGGCCAAGCCGGCTGCAGTCCCCGCTCCGTCTTCAGCAACATTAAGGTGAGCGGAGAACCAGGGCCGTCCGGGCCCGAGCCGCACAGGGCGCACCGTCGGTGCGCGTCGGTGCTGCAGGCGCTTGGGAGACGCTGGGGGTACGGGCGCCCACCCTCGCAGTCCATCGGTCGGTGCTGCGCTCCCCAACGCATCCCCTCGGACCCCGCACCGCGGGCAAGGGGGCGCCCTGCCAGGCAAGCCGGTGCTGGTCGTGTGTGCGTGTGCACGCGTGTGTGTGCATGCGTGCGTGTGCGTGTGTGTGTGTGTGTGCGCTTACTCACATGCCCTCCTCAGGGTAGCAAACGGCGATGAAAGTTACCTGCTTATTGGGCCAACTCTATTCAGGTAGTCTTGGCACTAGGGTAGAGAATTGCCCAGTTCTTTGAACAAGAACATCTCGGGGATACCTTTTTGGGCTCCTGTGGCAGATACTTTGTTAAGGTCGTGGGCTTGGAAGTGCCTGGTCTGGCGCCTTGTAGGGGACAGGCTGTGGTCCCTCTGAGATGAAGATCAGAGCCCTTCTCAGCTTGAGTGGGTGGCAGAAGAGCCATTCTCCACTATGCTTTCCTCTTCCCTGAGGGCGGCAGCCAGCGCGTGGGCTCTGCTACCTGAAAGGGCTACTGCCTGCAATGTTAAGAATTCCCCCGAGGCTGGCAACCCACACTGCAGCTCTTGGACCAGCTTTCCTGGTCCGGAACTAGCCCCGGAAAAGCAGCGGCTTTTGGTATATTCAATAAAGTCTAGGCAGGTGCCTGGCAAGTTATGGGGAGTGGGTGAAGAAAAGCTGGGTGTAGGCAGTTGTGTGGTGAGATTGCTTTCCTCCACTCACAGGTCCAAGAGGACCGGAATGGTGGAATCCACACTCAGGCTTTTCTGCCTCTTCTGGTAGGGCAAAATGCACCTCCTGTGGTGAGGATGTGGGAGGTGGTGGAGCCCAGGTCAGGTTTCCTTGGAGTCAGTGCAGGTGGTGCAGACAGGTTGTTTCTGCAGTCACACAGTCAGATTCCGGTAGGTAAAGCCTCCAGTGGTACCATTAAGGGGACCCCAGAACACATAAAGAGAGGATAAAGATCTCTCTGGGCTGGTTTTGTGTCCAAAAGAAAGGGATCTGGAGGTCACAGTGGAACCCATCTGTGTACTTACACATATTGTTAGCAATAGAGCTGGGCTCCCCACTCCTGCTTCTGTTCTTTCCCCATACCACACTAGGCTGAATTGATTCCATGGTTGGATGTAAGTAAGACAGAAATTTTGAGAGAGTTTAAAATAATCCTCAAATCTCCTCATGTTTGGCCAGACCCTAATGAGAACACTGTGTGTGGGTTTGGTCCCATCATTTTAAGAAAGTTTAGAAAGGTTTCAGCAGAGAATTGTGGAAAATTTGGTGTTTATAAATTAGGAATTGGGAGGAAAGGGCCAGAGCAATCATCAGGTGGTCTGAAAAGAGAGAGGCCCAGGAGGGAGCCAGAGGGAGGCTAAGGCCTCTATTTTCATCACTCTTAGTGTTGGGAGCAGGAGGGACAGCTCATAGCCAGGGTAACCCCAAATGAGACTGATCTGTTTAGACCCGCCCTGAGTCTCTAAAATAAATGAGTTTACGGCAGCAGTTTCTTTGAAGATCTATAAAAATAAGATAATTTATCACATGCTGATGATTTAGTCACACGTGCCTGAGGCCTGGGCCCAGGCCAATTGGCCTCCTTAAGACTCATAACAGTTAAAAGTTTTTCTAAATTCTGAAAACCAGATTTTTTCAATCATTTCTTCCCTTAATCCATAGTAATTCTAAGGCCAGAGTTAGGAGCAACTTCCACTTAGCTTCACTTACCAGCCTGAAAACAGGTAGGAAATTTAATATCTCAAGGCAAATCTGGGGGCTGGAATTCCATTAGTTAGCCTCCCTGAAGCTTTTTCTTCCAGGGGACATTGCTGACTTTTGGGGGCTTTGCTATTTGATGAGAGATTTCCTCCTCCCAATAAGAAGTTTGGGGGCTGCCCTGCACTTTCCCAGGGGGTGTGGACTGTACATGTCTTGGGACATGTGTGATATAGGAGGAACAGGGAACACCCAACCTGAGGACCCATCATTTTTCTAGGTTCCTCATTGTTGGGACAGACTAACCGATAGGCTTTATGTGTGTGTGTGTTCAGTTGCTCAATCATGTCCAACTCTTTGCAGCCCCATAGACTTTAGCCCGCCAGGCTCTTCTGTCCATGGGATTTCCCAGGCAAGAATACTGGAGTGGGTTTTCCCAGGCAAGAATGCTGGCATGGATTGCCATTTCCTCCTTCAGGGGAACTTCCTGACCCAGGGATCAAATCCTCCTGGATTGGCAGACAGATTCCTTACCACTGAACCACATGGGAAGCCCAATAGGCTTTATGACATTCCTGCAATACCCCACATACCATATGATTTGGGAAAAGGCATGAAACAAGGGGACTAAGACCCAAGCCTCATGCCATCCCCTTACTTAACTAGATGACACAGGCAAGCATTCCTGAGCCTTAGAGTCCTTAAGTGAAAAAACCTGGGTAATACGAACAATGCCTACCCTCTGAGGGCTGGTACCCAAGCCTCATGCCATCCCCTTACTTAACTAGGTGACACAGGGAAGCATTCCTGAGCCTTAGAGTCCTTAAGTGAAAAAGACTGGGTAATATGAACAATGCCTACCCTCCGAGGGCTGGTGGGGGAGGGCTTCCTAAGGATTATGTGGAAAGAGGCAGAGGAAACAGCTTTGTAAATCATCCTGGGCTTTCTGGTATTGGCATCATTGTGAGGTCAGTTCTTGCCTCAGCAAACAAGACTCAGCATACAAACGTCATTTCGGATCTATTATTCCACCAATTATACCTCATTCTGTGAGACACAGTTAATAGTTAAGAGAAATTGCAGTTTATAATAATAATATCCAAAAAATAACAATAGTAGCTAACAGCAACGGATCTGTCTGAATGTACTTGAACTATGGAAATAGTTTACCCATATACGATCCTCGTTACAGTTCTATCAACTTTATACTGTTACTATTCCCATTAGTGATGAGGACAACAAGGCTTTGTGAGGCTGGTCTCTTGAGTGTGGATACATAGAAAGGGTGGGGTGTAGAGGAACCAAGAATGTGAGCCTCCGGAGTCAGAGCCCCAAACCCTAACCCCTGTGTGCCTGGCGCTGTCTATTGCATGGTGCTGGTTAGCTCTGTATAAGCACGTGGAGATACCTCGGATGTACTTATTCCGAGCAGTCAGGGGTTTCTCCAGACTCGGGTGACACATCCCAGTTGTGACCACTGGCTGCAGCTCAGATGTGTATAGGCACTAACAGATTCAGACCTTTTCATTCTTCCTGGTCTCATTTCAAGAGCCTGGTGACTCTCAGGCATGGGGTGAGTTTTTGGTACCTCCTTCTGCAGGAATCAATACAATTGTTATTTACTCTGGGAAGTCACTATTGCTTCTGACTTGTGTGCGTGCTTGCATAATTGCTCAGTTGTGTCCAACTCTTTTGTGACCCCGTGGACTCTTTTGAGCCCACCAGTGTTGCTAAACAAACCCTTGGCTTTCTCTGCCCACTGAAGCCGAATAAAAATTACAGAGACAGAGTTTGGAGGATATAAAAAGGTGGCTTGAATCCTCAGCTGGCGGAGAGGGCAACATAGTAGGCTCATGCCTCAAGAACTGTGCCGTCCTTCCCACAAAGAGTCTAGGGGTTTATGTAAGATGGCACTTGCGGTTAAGGGTCAGTGATGAGGAACAAAGGTGTTAGGATCTTGTCCTCTTCCTCTTGCATTGTTTCAAAAATAATCATAGGCTGGCTTCAGGCCTTATTGCTAACACATAAAAACTTCTGAGGGTTGATCTGCCAAGAGAGTGCTATAAAGGTGAGCGCCAAATATAGGATGTAATTGGCATAGAATCAAAGGATAATAGGTGCAAAATGTAGCTTATGCAGAATTAGGGTGCAGAAAACCAAACTTATTTACAGACATGCAGAGTTAGGGGGCAGAAAAGCAAGGTTAGTTACAGAGTACAGATTAGGAACAGTTAAAAGTAAAAACTAGGAATGTTCGAGACTGTTCACTGTTCTCTTTATCTTCTTTGTTCTCAGGAAAGGGAAAGAAAACTCAGTCCTCATTTTTCCTTTTTCACTGCAACACCAGGCTCCTCTGTCCATGGAATTCTCCAGGCAAGAATACTGGAGTGGGTTGCCTTTCCCTCCTCCAGGGGATCTTCCCAACCCAGGGATCGAACCCACATCTCCTGCATTGGAAGACAGATGCTTTAGCTCTGAGCCACCTTGCTTACAACATTCTTTTTTTTTTTTTTTTTACATGTAATGCTTTTTAGTAACATAAGGCTAATTAGAATGTTATTGAACAGAAATTATAAACACACGTTATTAGAAATAATTACTGTGTGTATTGTATTTTTTAACTGCTTTTTTTATTAAGCAATTTTTAAATTAAGAAGTAGAGGACTTGCTCACCAGCTGTTGTCAGAGGGAGCAGTTCAGCATCCAGAACTCCTAAGCTCCAAATTAAAAACGGATTCATTCAATGTTTATGGGGCTCGAGTCAGGGAGGTGAGGGGAAACCTTGGTTGCTAACATATCCTGGCAACCTCAAAGAGATCTGTTTCTTCTTAAAATGAAACTTTTGGAGCCAAACTGGGATTATCTTATAGAAGGAGTGGTTGATTGGTAATTGCTGCCCACATTTTGGGAACTTTCACACCCAGGGTCCCAGCCTAGCGAAATAATGGCTGTCCTGTCAGTGGGGGTGGAAGGCGGGGGAAGAAGAGTGGGAAGAAGGAGATCTCACAGCTGGGCCTGAGTAGCTCTGGTGACCTGTGACCTGGGCGGGAGGCCCCCCAAATGAGGGAGGGGTGCTTTGTCCTGGCCTGTGGCCATAATGTCCGGAAGCTTCTGACCCCCAGCCGTGGGGCAGCAGCTTGGGCCTAGCTTCTCAGTTTCCAGGGGAAAGTGCTACATCCCCACAACCTGCAATCCATGCCTGGGGAGACACTGAAGGGAATCCTCTGGGCCAGAGAATTCCCTCATCCGCCTAGGAGTTGACATGCTCATCCCTCCCCGCGCTGTTTCTCTGACACAAGGGACAGCATGTGTTATGTTCTTCAGGGTGTCTGTCCCCTGAGAGGCCCACCTTGCTCTGCTTATATGTGTGTTGGGGGTTGTGGAGGGAGAACTATGGGTCTGGGTGGGGTGGAGGTCAAAGGTTATTCAGATCCTTTCCTCCTGTGACTGTGCCGCAAGCCCTTTCCTGGTTTTCATTTTGTCTCCTGGTGATGAATTTAACAAGTGGAAAGTGAAAGTGCAAGTTACTCAGTAGTGTCCTACTCTTTGCGACCCCATGGACTATACAGTCCATGGAATTCTCCTGACCAGAATACTGGAGTGGGTAGCCTTTCCCTTCTCCAGGGGATCTTCCCAACCCAGGGATCGAACCCAGGTCTTCCACATTGCAGGCGGATTCATTACCAGCTGAGCCACAAGGGAAGCCCAAGAATACTGGAGTGGGTAGCCCCTCCCTTCTCCAGCAGATCTCCCCGACCCAGGAATTGAACTGGCGTCTTCTGCATTGCAGGCAGATTCTTTACCGACTGAGCTATCAGGGAAGCAAGTGGAAGAAGGATTTATTTTGAAATAATTACAGATTCACAGGAAAAATGGTGCTGAGAGGACCTATGTACTTTTTACCTGGTTCCTCCCAAGGGTTTCACCTTACATAGCTGCAATGTAAGACCAAAACCAGGAAAGTGACATTGCAGTGATGTGTTAGTATAGTTCTAGGCCATTCAATCATGTGTAAGATTCAGGGAACTGTCATCCCTCTGCTTTAAGAGTATCCCATTGCCACCGAGATCTTCTGACTACCCTGATATGTTCTCTAGCGCTGTAACTGTATCATTTTGAGAATATTTTATAAATGAAATCATGAAATATGTGTATGACCTTTTGAGATTGCTTTTTTCATTCAGCATAATGCCCTTGAGATCATTCCAAGTTGTTCCATGTATCAATAGTTTGTTCCTCTTTATTGCTGAATACTGTTCCATGGCATGGATGTTATCATGCCATGATTTGTCCAGCCATTCACCTGCTGAAGGACATTTGGGTTGTTTCCAGTTTGGGGCTATTATGGATAAAGCTGCTATGAACAATCATGTATAAGTTTTTGTGTGGACATAAATTCTCATTTTGCTGGGGTAAAATCCCTGATGCTGGGAAAGATTGAAGGCAGGAGGAGAAGGAGACAACAGAGGACGAAATGGTTGGATGGCATCACTGACTTGATGGACATGAGTTTGAGCAAGCTCCGGGAGTTGGTGATGGACAGGGAAACTTGGCATGCTGCAGTCCATGGGGCTGTGGAGTCAGACATGACTGGGGGACTGAACTGAACTGAAAAGCCCAGGAGTGCATTTTCTGGGTCACATGGTAGTTTCCTGTTGATTTTTTTTTTCTTAAAGAAACTGCCAAACTATTTTCCAGAGTGGGTATAACATTTTACATTTGCACTAGCAAGGTATGAGAAATTCAGCTCCTCTACTGAATTTGATGTTGTTACTGTTTTTTATTTTAGCTATTCTTTTTTTTTTTTTTGAAAGAATTCCTCCCTTACAGAAGGGCACTGCCACTGGTGAAAATAAACTGGAGGACCCCATTTTTATACAATAGAATGTCAACACTGGCCAGAACCTCCTCTAAATGAAAAATGGACCCAGAGAGGGGTGGTGACCTCTGCAAGGTCTCAGGGAACTAGGAGTATTTTAGCTGCTCGAATTGGTGTGTAGTGAGATCTCAATGTGGTCTTGATTTGCATTTCCCAATTGGCTGGTGCTGTTGAACATCTTTTCATGTGCTCATTCGCCATGTGTATACCCTCTTCAGGCTTCCCTGCTGGCTCAGTTGGTAAAGAATCCGCCCGCAATGCAGGAGCCCGAGGTTCAATCCCTGGGCTAGGAAGATCCCGTGGAGAAGGAAATTGCAACCCACTCCACTATTCTTGCCTGGAGAATCCCATGGTAGACAGAGGAGCCTGGCGGGCTACAGTCCATGGGGTTGCAAGAAGTTGGACACGACTGAGCGACTAAACAGCAACAGCAGCAATACCCTCGTCACTGAAATATGTGTTCATATATTTTGTGCCTTTTCTTATTGTATTTTTGAATTATTGTTTTGAGACTTTTTTACATATATGAGATAAAAGTCCTTTGTTGGGCTTATTGTTTGCAAACATTTTCTCCCAGTCTGTAGCTTTTTATCCTCTCAGCAGAATCTTTCACAGAGAAAAAGGTTTTGATTCCAATAAAGTATAATTTGTCAATTTTTAAACTTATGGATCCTGCTTTCATTGTTGTCTAAAAACTCTTCACCAAATCGTAACTCATAAAAGAGAAATCCTATGTTTCTTCTAAAAGTTTTATACATTTTTTACATTTCAATCTCTGACCCATTTTGAGTTAATTTTTTGTATAGATGTGAGGTTTAGTCAAGGTTTCATTGTTTTGCCCGTGGTTAGGAACAAATAAATGGTTCCTGCACCATTTGTTGACAAGACTGTCCTTACTCTATTGAATTGCCTTTGCGTCTTTGTCGAAGATCAGTTGGCCATACTTGTGTGGGTCCGTTCTGCGTTTTCTATCATGCTTCATTGATGTATGTGTATGTCTCTCTGCTCCTACCACCATGTCTTGATTACTGTAGCTAAACAGCAAGTTCTGCTATCAGGTAAAACTTGATTTTTATCCTGCAATGGTATGATTACCAAATCTTATAACCCACTCAGTTTCCCGTCTCCTTTGCCTTTTAGGAAGAGTTAAGAGCAGATTCAAAGATTGCTTTTAGTAACTGGCTGGAATCTTAAGTATTTACATGCTCCAGCTTTTCTTCTGGCTTGAGCTGAATGGTTGTCTTTTCCCTTGAATTTGATTTTTCAATATATCTTCCTAAACTTTTTCTATTTGTAATAACAGCCCTGCAAGGGGGGTATCAGCATTTCCATTTCATGAAATCTAGGTGCATCCAAGACCACATATCCAGTCAGTGGCAAAGCAGGAATTCCCACTGATGTCAGCTCACTCCCAGCCCCCTCCTTCCCATGGCCACATAATGCCTCTCAGTTCCAGATTATCTTGTCCATGAACATTTGGGTCTGAGCTTAGTGATCTCTGAAGTCCTTTTAGGTTCTCAGATTCCCATCTCATGCCATCAAGTTGCTGATTGAGATGAGACCAGGAGTAGGGCCAGTTGGATCTGAGCTTTGCTGGGAGACCTGCTCTGAAACCTGGCAGAAAAGGAGGGTATGGGCTGGCTGGGTTGTCTGCAATTAATCCCAGCTCTCTTGGTTTAGAGGACCTTGATTCCCTGGAATGGATTACATTTGATCAGGGGTGATGGATGAAACCAAGGCCCAGAGACTCAGACTACACTGTGGGCTGGATGGATGGGATGATGCTGTGCAGTGGTCAGCCCTCTCACCATCTCCCCAGGTTTGTCACCTTGTTGGGTGGAGATGCTACAGAGGCTGTGGGTTGAGCAGAGAGTACCAGCTGGGGCAGTAACCCCAGGACTTGTGACCTGTGGGACACTCAGTCTGGTCAGCATCTGCACTGACTCCTACAGGGTTGACCTCTGCCTCTAGAAAGTGGGAACACTACCTCTCTCTTTAAGATTTAGTGTGCACCCAAGTCCTTTAGGAACCTGAGAGTCCTGATAATGAGTTTTGTTTACCCAAACATTAGGCTTAGGCCTCGGTTAAAATGCACATGGCACCAGGGAAACTTCAGCAGGCTAGTGGCTCGCCCTGAATTCTAAAGGAGTGACCAGATCTCCACACTGGAGGAGGACAAGGGGATGAAGGTGGGCTCTGGAGATGTGATTTAACTAACAGTGATTATTACTTTTCTGTGGTAGTTTACATTTTATCCTAGAATCAAGTGAATTTTATATTTTTCTTCCACAATATATCCATGTGCTTCCAAATAATATGTTGTGTCTACCCCCAAATGTTGCAGTAACACTGATGCTCCAGGAAGCCACCCCATGTTTGGCTCAGGTCTTCCAGGTGTGACCCAAGGTGGAGTCTGGGAAATCATACCGCAGGCTGCAAGTTAGAACCTGATTAACTCACCCAGCCAGCTTTTTGGGCATGGAGGGAACGATACCTAGGAAACACCAGTGGGACAGGTATCGGGGGCAGGTGCAGGCCATTCCTGGGCTGAGCCCATGGGACACCCCAGGAGAGGAGCTGGCTAGAGGATGCAGTGAGGCCCCTGTGGGCTTGGGGAAAGGGGGTGCCTGGCTGGGGGCAGACAGCAGGCAGCAAGGGCCACGCTGGTCCTGCCCTACCAGCTGCCTGAGAGATTGAAGGATGAATTAAATCGTTTTACAAGTCCTTCCTGCCAGTGTCCAGGCCCTTATGAAACTGACCTGCTTGGCCTTTTACTCACAGTGCGTTCAAGGGAAGTTGGGGGAGCTAAGCATCACTCACTCACAAGCCTGTACTGCATGTCTACTGAGGAGGCGCTTCCCCAGATGTCACTGGTTGCACTCAGCTCCCTAAGGGGCCCCCACATTTCCAAGAAACAATGACCTGTAGGGCCCTGCCTCTCGGTGTGACCCATGGCCTCAATTTGTGTAGAACCGAGGGGATTCCCAGGATGTAGACTTTCAGTTTTAAAACTGAAGATGTTCTGGGCAGATGGGGATAAGTTGGTCACCCCACTGCCTCACTTGCTGTGACATTTTATGAGAACGGACTTCCAGCCCCTGACTTTAGGGTGGGAGAGGAGACTATGGCAGGTCAGGGATGGTACCCAGGATGGAAATAAGCCTCACAGCAGGAATGAACTGGGGGCTTCCAGGAGAAGATGGTTGGCAGGGCCCACTTCTCCCTCTTGTTTGTATGTGGAAGTCCTCTTGCCCGGCCCTGCCGTCACTGCCCATTATGACTTGTACAACATTTTTAACTTACTATGTAGAATCCATACAAGTAATGATAAAACTGAGCTATAGAAATACTGTGCCGGAGTGGAGCGGCGCAGTGGCAGAGGTTTCAGTATGACCAGGATGCAGATCCACATCTTGCTAACCGATCAAGTGAGGATCACCCCAGTGCCCAGGTCTCAGGAGCCCCTGTGCTGTTCATTCATTCATCGCCCATGTTTGCAACCTTATCTGGTGGGGAAGGAGTTTGGCTTAGCATATCCTTGAAGATAAGAATGCGCCTTGCAAGAGGCGAAAAATGGAAAAAGATGTCCCAGTGCTGCCCCAAAGCCTGAGAAGAAAGATGGGGTGTCCTCTGCTGAACATGCCTGTGGGAATGCCCTGGGACTTCATGCTCAAGCGAAGAAGACCAGTCCAGGGCTGGTGGGTAAAACAATCTTGTGCCAGCTGAGCTCACATGCTGGGACAGAGCTGGGACTTACACTCCAAACTGTAGCTGCAGTGAAGCCAGCCAAATTCTGAACGTGCTAGCATCTTCATAGCTGAAGAATTGGCCTTGATTATGCGTGAGAAGCTTATTCGTTTGCAATTTTTGTGCACTGACCAGTTGAAATGACTTCAGCATCTGCTCAAAGAGAAGAAGCAATGTTACTTACACAATTACAAAGTGGAACATGAAGCTCTAGGTAGTAGTCTCCTGAGTGGCCCGGAGAGACTTCTGGCCAAAGAGCAAGAGAAGTTAAAGCATCTAAAATGTCTTCAGTGGTATCGTCAGTGCTGTGGAGTGGAAGCCTTACTACACAGGCAGCTGAAGGAGCGCAGAAAGCTGGCCACACACGGTACTGTCCAACAGGCCCATACCACTTGTTCCACTCAGAGGTGCTTGGTCTTTGTGGATTCCAATGACCAGACACTGCTTTACTCCCGTTTGTCAGGACACAGATCAGGTTCTCTTCAATGCTGCCAGGGGCGTGAACAGGTACCCTGCAACAAACCAGTTCCTGTCAGCCATTCTGAGGCTCCTTTCTGCTGCCCATTGCATTTCAAGTTGCCTCAGATGTATAAGCCTGAGCTGGGAGTGATGGTTTGCAGTGCCCTCCTTCACCCTTGCTTTTTGACCCTTCCTTAACCCTTGAAGATCATCTGGTCAAAGAAATTGCTGAAGGTCCAGAGGACATTTTAGGCCACATGCAGATGGCTGGAGATGGGTGCTGATAACAGGGATTTCAAAATTCTGAGAAAGCCTCTACAACCGTTGCCTCAGAGTGGAGCGGCTACTGCACATGGGAAGCCAGAACCCACCCGTGTCAGTTGATAGTGTGTTTTGGAAACCAGTTGATTTGGGCGGATTTGTATTTCCCATTCTCTAAAGAAGTATTTCTGACCGTCTCTCACTAAAGGACAACCCAGGCTACCTTGTTTATCTTCTGGAATGCTATGTAGTCTAGCCAAATGTTGGGGGAAGGGACCAATGGTGTCTGTAAGTTGTGATGTTTTCCCACTCCAGACAAGGAAGAGAGTAGGCAATTCCTGTCATAGCTGCTGAGACTGGGGCTGTGCCTAAGGGGAGAGAGATTTTGTAATACTGTTTCCCAAGTCTTGGGATAGCGATGATCCTAGTGGCTTATTATCTCTGTCTAGCAGCCTATATTTTAGCCTTTCCTCACCTCTTCCCTGACTGAGTAATCTGAAGCTCCTCTTCTCAGTGATCTCTGACCTATAGCCTCTGAGAAAATAGCCCACAGGACTGGGCCCTTCTTAACTATCCATCTTGTTTCTAATCTATATAAGTTCTGTAGTGGCTATCTTATGTAAGATGCAATAAAAAATATTATATATAGTTTCTATTAAATGTTAAAATGTTATGAAAATATATATATATATATATATATATATATATATATATATATAAAAGAAACACAGTGCCCTTCACACTTTTCAGAATTACTGAATTTCAGAATGGAAAGTGATGAGAAAGCTCATGTGCTCAAAGAGGCTGGAATCTTCTTGGCCATGTCCTCGCACAGCCCCAGTGATGGGGACCTCCCCACATCACAAGGCAGGCCCAGCAGCTGTGGCCCCACAGGCAGTAGGCAGGTCTCTCCTGTGTGGGGTCATGTCTGCCCTTCTGTGTCTGTCCCCTGGAGCCAAGCCAGCAGAGCCCCTCTTCCTGGTCACTTTCCTCACTGTGTCTGATAGAAGGCAGTCTTCCTTCTCCCACAGGTCCCTCTAACTGGGTTGAAACAGAAAGCCCCAGGGCCCTGGGCTACCCTCTTTAAAAGCCTGTTTGGCCCTGGAGGTGGGCCTTGCTGAGGGGCAGGTGCGGCTCCCAACTGCTGTTGTCCCGGATCACAAAGCTGTGATCAGAACCTCACTGGTTCTGGTCATCACTCACAAGGGGGGTCTCAGGCCCTGTGGAGGCTGGTGGGCCTGCGGTTTCCTGGAACCAGCAAAAACCTTCCTATGATGGGCACCCTCACCCCATCAGGCCCTGCCAGTTTTTTATGCCTTCAGAAGCCCAAGGCCTACTCACACGCTGCCTTCTCTCCACCATCTTTTCTGACTTCTCCCTGACTTGGGAGCTCTTACAGAGAATCCTTGCCAAGCATGGAAGAGCCCTGGACAGGTCATTGGGTCCATCCTCCAGGCTCCAGCTGGGCAACATCTCTCTGGAGCAAGTAGACAAGGGGTTCACTGGGACCACACTCCCTGACTTTATCATCAGGGAGTGGGACAGAGACCCTTACAGAGGGCATCCGCCCTAATGCCAGTGGGAACATTCCTGTGGATCCCTGCCTGTACCCTAGACTGCACCCCCCACATCCCACCCACCCATGGCCAAGCCACAGTGATGTAGAACCGGCCTTGATAGTCGGGGCCATGACTGCCTCTTTACTTTCAGACTGCCACTGCTGTTGGGATGCTGTCCTGCTGGGCTTGCCGCTGCTCTAGCCTGCCTGTCCCAGGAAAGCTTGGGTCCCATGAGTCATCCTGTAAGTTTAATACACAAACGTGTATATATAGTTCACAAGGAGTGCGGACAAGTGTTAGTCAAGCCTGTTTTGGTTTACATTAAAGTCACAAGTATTTAGAATTCCCATCCTCAGCACCAACACATTTTTAGCAGCAGTTAAGACTTTCTGAGTCCAATGCATTTTATTAGGACACATCTGTGTGATAAAACATGGGTCATATGGATATGTAGTTGTGAATGCCAGTGCATTGGGGGGCACCTGTATGTGCCAAATTTAGTGACATAACAAGGTCAGGTCTTCTCAGAAATGCTCTCTGTGCTGCAGGGTGCATGTTGTCCATGTTGTACAGTGGAGAAGATTGATGGGCAGCTCGTGGGAACTGCCGCATCACACAGTGACAGAGCTGGGGTTCAGGGACCCTGTCTTAAGAGACAGTCCTCTGTGGCTGCTCCCTGTGTCCCTCCACAAACCCTGACCAGCCAAGCCAGGCCTTTGCTACTTCAGCCTCCAGACCTACAGACATAGCAGGCTGCTTACTCATATTTATTGCTTTGTTTTCCCAAGCCAAATTTGACACTGGTGACCCCCAAATTCCTTGTTGCTCAGTTTTCCTCTCTTGCTGCACCTTCCCTCACCCACAGCACATAAGCATGGATAACAGGACCTGGCGTGGGGGTGGGGGCAGCAATCAAGTGGCTTAGAAACCCTTCCTGAATGAGTAAATGGAAACCCAGTCCGCTGAACAATGCTTAAACATGTAATTCATCTGTTCAGAAACTTATAGTGAGGAAACGATTTGTGTATCTAGCAATTGGCAAGACAGTAAATAAATCTTGGGACATCTGCCTATGAAATATATACAAGTCAGGTTTTAAAGATTTATTGTGAACAGTTTTGACTTGGGGGAAGAGTTTATTCTATCAACTTAAGTAGAGGTGGCAGGATGGACATCCGTGTGAAGAGATGATCCAGATCCATAAGACTTGAAGAGGATATGCCTGAACAGAGGTAGTTCTCTGAGTGGAAGCCTATAAATGGTTTTGTTCTTCTTCTTTGTGACATTCTGTGTTTTCCATATTTTTACAATAAACGTGTCGCGCATTTATAATTAGAAGAAATTACCAATTAAAAGCCCTGAAGTTTGTGATGGTACCCCCACACCCACCTTTGCCTTGTCCAGCGAGGTCTGTCATTGTGGTCTGTGAAATGAGATGTGAGGTAGGAGGAGGCTGGTCTCCAGGTCCCCAAGGATGGACCAAGGATGCGGCCAGGAGGGCAGCCAGGGGATGGGGTTGTCTGCAAGGACCATTCCTATGCCAGTCACTGCTCCCACTGCATTTTTTTTTTTTTTTGGCTGCACTGGGTCTTCGTTGTTGCATGCAGGCTTTCTCTAGTTTTGGTGCTAGGGCTTTTCGTTGTCATGACTTCTCTTGTTGCGGAGCACAGGCTCTAGGCATGCGGGCTTCAGTAGTTGTGGCTTTCAGGCTCAATAGTTGTGGCACATGGGCTTCGTTGCCCCATGGCATGTGGAATATACCCAGACCAGGGATCGAACCTGTGTCCCCTTCATTGGCAGACAGATTCTTAACCGCTAGACCACCAGGGAAATCCTCCCACTGTATTTTTTTTTTTTTAGTTTTATGGCTCCTCAGTGATGGAGGTGAAGTGAGATAATAATACCTTAGTTCTTAAAGAGAGGCAGACCTATGGAACATTTTCTTTTCTGGGAAGATTGAGAAGTGTCTCTGTCCAGGAGGCCTCTCTGCTGTTCTGGTGCCCACTCCCAAAAGCTGGCTTAGAGTTTGGGAATCCAGCCCTAAGGGTTGGCCAAACATCTTAGGGAAGTGAGTGTACCTGATGGGCTCTGTGCCATTTAGGAAGAGTGGGCCTGAGCAGTGAGGACAGAGGCCGGGACAGCATCTGCTCAGGGGTGCTTGGGATCCAGTGCTGAGTCTGGAGTTTTATACGTGGGAGGGTGTGGTGACATCCCTGGGTGGGCTTTCACGCAATCATTTTGGTTAGCCGTGAGTCATTTGGTGACCACTGTTTGCAAGTTGGTACTCTGCTAATGTCATAAACAGCAGGGGCTTCAGAACTCTGAGGCCAGGAATGGTGTCAGGACGGCTGCCTGAAATGCAGTCATTCATTCATTTATTAATTATTGTTCAGTCATTCAGTCATGCCTGACTCTTTGAGAACCTGTGGACTGCAGCATTCCAGGCTTCCTTGTGCTTCAGTATCTCCCAGAGTTTACTCAAACTCATGTCCATTGAGTCGGTGATGCCATCCAACCATATCATCCTCTGTCTCCCCCATCTCCTCCTGCCCTCAATCTGTCCCAGCATCAGGGGCTTTCCCAATGAATCAGCTCTTCACACCAGGTGGCCGAAGTATTGGAGCTTCAGCTTCAGCATCAGTCCTTCCAATGAATATTCAGGGTTGATTTCCTTTAGAATTGACTGTTTTGATCTCCTTGCTGTCCAAGGGACTCTCAAGAGTCTTCTCCAGCACCACAGCTTGAAAGCATCAATTCTTTGGCACTCAGCCTTCTTTATGATCCAACTCTCACATCCATACATGACTATTGGAAAAACCATAGCTTTGACTAGATGGACCTTTTTCAGCAAAGTGATGTCTCTGCTTCATGCAATACATAATTATTGATCACCTAGTCTCAACCATTGGAGGTACAGTGATGAACAAAACAGAGTGGGCCAAGCCCTCCTGAGAGACATAAACACTGGGCAGATGCACAAATAGATGCAAAGTTTTGTGTCAAGTAAGAGGGGAAAGAATTGGGTTTTGTGAGGGAGAAGGAGGTAGAAACAGAGCTGGATTCTGCTCACTACATCTGGGGTCATGTATTCTGAACTCTAACATGCCACCTTCATGCTTCTGCTATTTAACCTCTGCATGGGGAACACAGCCATGAATCAGAAGATGCCTGTCTTCCAAAGCCTCTTGTTAGTTGCAGTAAGATGAGAGAACTATAGTCAATTGTGGCTTTCATCAATATGACAGGTTTACATAACATGGGACCCTCCTGTTACAAATACTTAGAGTTGCTGGATAAAATAGAATACCATCAAATATTTGAATACAGAGCTGAACTTGTAAGAAAGGAAGTGAAATCTTCAGGGGCAGGAAATGATGAACAGTGTATCTGCTGACCCTGTAGCAGGGATTAAGGGGAAACTGTGTAAAGAAACTCTCAAGAAACTCCTGATGGAGATTGGGTGTTAGTAATCTCACAGGCACCAAATATGACATGGGGTGTTGGTACACAGACTCTTGCATGAAATTGGGTCCTCGGTGAGAAAGGAAACAGCAAAACTCTGCCAACCACTTGGATAGAGGTAAGAGACATATCTCTAACTGGACCTCTAAGTGAAATTCTGAAAAATCTAAACCTCAAGTCTGAGCCACATGAATTTGGAAGCAGAATGTATACTATCCACACAGTATGGGGATCACTAATCAAATAAATTAGCATACGAAATTGGTTCTGGACTGGTGCTAACTCTTTGCTATCTGATAGACACAGAGGTAAACAACTCTGGAAGGATACTTCTGCAATCCAGACCAAAAGTATCCCAAGAGAAGACTGTGCCCATGGAAGAAAAGCTTACAGTAAACAGTCACACAGGGAATGAGCCACCATAAGCCACAGACAGCATATATATCATATATCATTGAGGAAGACTGGCACCTCAAGATTTTGAGATAATGGGATACTTGGAAAGAGACTATAAAATTATATTGGGGGCTTCCCTGGTGGTCCTGTGGAAGAATCCACCATGCAATGCAAAGGACACGGGTTTGATCCCTGGTCTGAGAAGATTCCACATGCTGAGGGGCAACTAAGCCCGTGCAGCACAACAACTAGCCTGAGCTCTGAGAGCCTGGAAGCCACGACTACTGAGCAGCGTGCAGCGATCACTGAAGCCCAGGCGCCCTAGGGCCCACACGCCACAGGAGAAGCCCATACGCTGCACCGAGAAGCAGCCCCACTCCTTGCAACTACAGAAAGCCCACAAGCAGCAACGAAGACCCGGTGGAGCCAATAAATAAATATAAATGTACACCAAAATGTTTAAAGAAGTGTAAGAAGAAATAGAAAACACCAGGGAAGAACAAACACTATGAAAAAGGAGCAAGCAGATGTGAGAAACACATAGAAATTCTATAGCTATAGAAAGTAAAAAGTGAATGGTTAAGTAGTAGATTAGATGCGATGACTGGTTAATTAATAGTTCAGATAAGTTCCCAATTTGAAGTCCTTAACTTAATGACATTTTCACTAAATGATAGTAAGTGGAAGATAGGGTTGAAGAGTCACCTGAATGCAGCATGGAGGTATAAAGAAGTGGAAACTGTGGCACTTCACAGAGGAGAAACCTGGCAAACACAGCCTTGGCCAAGTGACCAAGTTTAGCACCATCAGTGATAAGTCATCTTGAAAATACGTACCCTTTAACTAACAGGGTGAGAAGAGCGGTTTACCTCTGTGGTCTTCCTCCCTGAAAAATATAACCCCAGTCTAACCTTGAGAAAATCATCAACAAACCCAATCTGAAGAGCTTTTTACAAAATATCTGATCAATACTCCTCCAAACTAGGAATGTCTGAATGTCTTCTCACCGTCAAGAGGAGCCTAATGTCTTCTCACCGTCAAGAGGAGCCTAAGTTTTGGAAGCAACCTCGATGTCCATCAGCAGACGAATGGATAAGGAAGCTGTGGTACATATACACAATGGAATATTACTCAGCCATTAAAAAGAATACATTTGAATCGGTTCTACTGAGATGGATGAAACTGGAGCCCATTATACAGAGTGAAGTAAGCCAGAAAGAAAAACAACAATACAATATACTAATGCATATATATGGAATTTGAAAGATGGTAACGATAACCCTATATGCGAGACAGAATAAGAGACACGGATGCATAGAAAAATTTTATGGACTCTGAGGGAGAAGGTGAGGGTGGGACGTTCTGGGAGAATAGCATTGAAACATGTATATTATCATATGTGAAACAGAACACCATTCCATGTTCGATGCATGAGACAAGGGCTCAGGGCCGGGGCAATGGGATGACCCAGAGGGATGGGATGGGGAGGGAGGTGGGTGGGGGGTCCAGGAAGGGGAACACATGTAAACCCATGGCTGATTCATGTCAATGTATGGCAAAAACTATTACAATATTGTAAAGTAATTAGCCCCCAACTAAAATAAATAAATTTATTAAAAAAAAAAAAAAAAAAAAAGAGGAGCCTAAGGAGACCAGACAACCAAATTGGTGTGGTGTCCTGGCTGGGATTCTGGGACAGAAAAAGGAATGAGAAAACCCAATGAGATCTGAATAAAGTATACTTTTATGAGTTAAAAGAAAAAAAGAAGTGGAAACTATAAAAGGCAGTTTAAGAGACATGGAAACAGTAAAAATAAAGTCCAATGTAAGTCTAAAATGAGTCCCAAGAAGAGAACAGAATGAATAGCTGAGATAGACAGTATGAAAAAAATGACAAAAATTTCCTGAAGTAATAAGACATATGGTACCTCAAAATAAAGCATAGTAATTTCTAACAGGAATTTACAAAAAGAAAGTATCCTTATACATATCATGTATAGCTTCCCTGCACCAGCTTCCCTGGTGGCTCAGTGTTAAAGAGTCCGCCTGCAATACAGGAGACCCTAGTTCAATTTCTTGGTTGGGAAGATCCCCTGGGGAAGGGAATGGCTACCCACACCAGTATTCTTGCCTGGAGAGTTCCATGGACAGAAGAACCTGGAGGGCCCTAGTACACAAGGTCGCAAAGAGTCAGACACAACTGAGCGACTAACAGGCTGATTTGACTTGGGTCCCTTACTTCTGTCTCCTACCCAGACTCAAGAAAAGGGAAGTAGCTCACTTCTGGGCTCTTTCTTCAGCATCATGATTTCTCTGATCTACAGTTACAATTTCCTCCCTGGAAGAAAGGAATGGCTACCCACTCCAGTATTCTTGCCTCGAGAATCCCATGGACAAAGAAGCCTGGTGGGTTCCAGTCCATGGGGTTGCAAAGAGTCAGACATGACTGAGCAGCTAAGCACAGTGTCAGTACACAGGTGTTGGGGAGGCCATTATTTTGTCTACTGCCGGGTTTAATCACACCAGAGCCAATAGCAGATACAAACACACGTATGTATGGATTGATATATGCGTTAAGAGATTTATTTCAAGGAATTGGCCTATACAGTTGTGGGGGCTGAATAAGCAAACCCAGAATTCACAGGGCAAGCAGTCAGGAAAGGATGATCACAGGCATTGGGCCAAAGCTCCTGTTGAGGAGAATCAATCTCTCTCTCTTTCCACTGTGCTTTTAATGTCTTCTGATTAATTAAACCAGGCCCACCCAGGTTATCTAAGATAATCTTCCCGAAAGTCAACACACTATATATTTTAATTACAGCTGCAAACTTGCTTTGCAGCCAACACCTAGATTGAATAACTGGAGACTGTAGCGTAGCCAAATGGACACATCAAAAGAAGTACTGTCACAGGGTCAAAGGGCAGTGACATTCAGGACATGTATGGAACAGAATGTGGCAGCAGGGAAGAGAGGTGAGCACCCCTGGGCAATAGGCCTGCAAAAGGAGAGATTTGCAGAGGGGCTTTGCTGACATCACTGATGGGAGGAATGGGTACGTAGGGGTGAGCTTCTGCAAGGGGGCCTGAAATGGGGCATGGCATCGTCTCCTTCCCACAGTGAAAATCCCGTCATCAGTCTGTGCTTCCCTCCCCTGCACAGAGCGGACCCCCAATATATCACCAACATCTCAATGACCCTTCCTACACTGCCCACTAGTGTTTGTCTCTGACCTGCTTCTGAGGTCATAGCCTCCTGGGCTGCAGAGTTGGTCATGATACTGGAAAGGGTGGTGAGCTCAGGTCTGCTGCCCCCAGGGCTGCGGCTTGTAGGTGTCAAGTATTCACTTAGCTAATCTTTCCCCATCTACAGATGGCTATTGATGATTTCATTCAGGAATCTTGAAACCTGCTGGGAGAGAGCACAGCCAAACAGATCAGGTGTGGATGGTGAAACCACATTCCCTTGCGCTTGCTGGGGTCAAGAGCTCCAGGCGAGGTGACGGGGATGATCCAAGGAGCTGAGAGGCCAATGGAAGCGCACAGGCAGAGCTAGTTGTGGGGTGCTCCTGGCTGCCAAGACAGTGCCGATGGAGCCTTAGCATGCAAACAGACCCCATACCCAGATGGGCATGTGGCCAAGGGGAGGGCAGCGGAATCAAGGGTGTGCCTCTCAGTTTTGCCCTCATTCCTTTGTAATGGGTTTACACAGAGGTTAGGCCTTGTCTCCAGGAAGGAGATGCTGGAAAGGATTTGGGTTAGAGTTCAGGGGGACCTACTTGAATCTGAGGCGATGGTTCCCTAAGTGAGGCCCCTGTACCAGCAGCAATGGCATCACATGGGAGCTGGTTAGAAATGCGAGTTCTTGTGCCCTATTGCAGGTCTATTGAATCCAAAACTGGTGGTGGGGCACAGCGCTTTAACAAACCTTCTAGGCCACTCTACTGTCCCCTGAAGTTCAAGAACCTCTGCTCCGAGGCAAAGCACACATCAGAGCACTGATTTGTAAGCAGAGGTCACTGAGGCGGCTGTGATAGTCTTGTCCCCACAGTATTCGTTAAAGTGACTGATGGGAAGTAGCCGTATTAAACTGAAATGGTTCCCAGGGAATGTGAGTATCTAATGTGGAGTCGTAATTGATGGGAAGAATTTGGGGAGCATTCCAGACAGGCCAGTGGAGGCCTCCCAGAGCACCCCATGGAGAAAGGAGGGTAGGGAGGGTAGGGTGGGGTGGACAGGGCCTTCTTGGGCTTGATGAACATGGTGGCCACATGTTGGAATTGGGACAATCTCCAGGGGAGCTTGGGCACACAGGCATGCTGTGCAAGGCTGAGTTCCATTTTAACCTCTTTTTTCCCACAAGTGATTTGGAAATGGCAAATTTTCTCGGAGGTCAAGATCAGAGGTGTTCTAACTAGTGATATTTATAGCTTAAATCTTACTGTAGGTAAACAGGGAATTTGAGAAATTGGCTTGCTTTCCCCCTTGCTCTCGCTCCTGCCCTAATTTCCTGTGTTTAGACTGGACATTTCACGTCATAGAGAAGACCTTGACACCCTGGACGACCCCTCCAGACAACAGGGCAACAGTGTAGGTCCCACTCCCCTGGGCACTCCCTGGGGCCCTGGGCGGCAGATGTGGGAGGAAGCGGCCAAGGGTGCGGGTACCAGGGGAAGATGTTCAATTGCTTTTATCTAATGTACTTTCTGATGGGGAGGAGGCTAGCATGCCTTGCTTGGCCTCCTGCCTTGACCTTTCCTGTAAGAGTTTCCTTTGCTCTCTCAGTCCAACCTAGCACCCGAGGAAACTTTTCCAAGAAAGGTTTTGAGCATTTTCTGCAGTGCTGATGGTCCTGTCCTGTCAGCCAAAGGCTGGATCCCACCCAGTGTCTCCTACCTTGCCCTCTCCAGACCCCACAAATGTTTCTCCCTTTCCCCTGCTCCTTGCTGATCTGAGGAGTGGAGTGGGGAGGAAGGCAGACAAAGCAGAGGGCAAGGGGAGGCATATAGGAGTCCAAGATGTGAGGCCATGAAAGGGGCAGCCCTCAGTCCAGAAAGGGCCAGAGATAAATTGAAGTGGTGGAGAGAGGGGAACTGGAATAGAGGATCCTTTGGGGGCAGAGATGTCCTGGGCCACTGTGCTGGCCAGGGGTGACCAAAGAAGACCAAGCAGATGTGCTGACCATCTGCATTTGGATGTAGCCTTCAGTGACAAAGCTGCCCACCCCTGGAGCAGGGGGCCAGACGAGCAGACTCCTACCCATTTAAAGACTAGACACAAGACTGGACTTGGACCAAATCATATATGTTGTTAGAAATCAGGTTGCCTCTGTCAGCCACCAGATCCTTTATCTTTCAAGTCAGAATTCCCATGTCCCAGAGAGCCTCATCAAAGGCCCATTTTTCCTCCAGATTTTTCTGCAAATTTAGCTAGTGAAGTTCTGTTAGGAGATATCCCTGGGGCTCCACTGCAGGCAAACCTTCCATCTATAGATGGTGTCATGCATCCGTATGAAGTCTAACAAGGCATGAGGCTCTGCCCTCACGGAACAAAAGGTAACAGAGATAATCGGACAAGACATCTTCCCACAGCTGCCTTCTTGCTCAAAGACTGTCAACATAAAGCCCTAAGGGGATTGAGTTCAAGAGCCCAAATAGTGGCTACTGAGTCACCATTTTAATTTAGTGATTAGTCCCTGGATTCTATATGGTCCTGAAGGGATCTTCTTTCTTCCTGGGTGTGGGGTTAAATAGCTGTCAGAAGTGAGGTTCTCTTTCCTTAGGGGCACCTGCCAGTTAGCCTGAAACCAGGGATGGCTCTATTAATGTCCACTTGGGTCTTTCCCTGCCCCATAGCCCACTTCTGCTGCCCACCACTTACCCTACTCCCCACTGTCTTTGGAGCTCCCTGCTTCCCTTTCCTTGGTCTTCAGATGCTCACCACCCCTACCTCTCCTTAGTTATCAGGTCATGACCTTCTCCCTTGCTGACGTCCCCTGGTCTACTGACACACCCTGACTGGAGGCTTCTTCAGTCTTGTCCCCAAATCCTTCATTGGCCTCCCTGCCTCTACTCTGTTACAGGTTGTTGGTTTTCAGTCGCTCAGTGATGTCTGACTTTTTGTGACTCCATGAGCTGCAGCACACCAGGCTTCCCTGTCCTTCACTATCTCCTAGAGTTTGCTCAAACTCATATCCATTGAGTCGATGTTGCCATCCAACCATGTCATCCTTGGCTGCCCCCTTCTCCTCCAGCCTTCAGTCTTTCCCAGCATTAGGGTTTTGCCAGCGAGTCAGCTCTTCACATCAGGTGGCCAAAGTATTGGAGTTTCAGCATCAGTCCTTTCAATGAATATTCAGGGTTGATTTCCTTTAGGATTGACTGGTTTGATCTTGCTGTCCAAGGGATTCTCAAGAGTCTTCTCCAGCACCACAGTTTGAAAGCATCAATTCTTCAGCGCTCAGCCTTCCTTATGGTCCAACTCTCACATTTGTATATGACTACTGGAAAAACCATAGCTTTGACTATATGGACTTCTGTCAGCAGCTTTACTTCCAAGGAAAAAGCATCTTAATTTCATGGCTGCCATCACCATCCACAGTGATTTTAGAGCCCAAGAAAATAAAATCTGTCACTGATTCTACATTTCCCCCTTCTATTTGCCATGAAGTGATGGGACCAGATGCCATGATCTTTGTTGTTTTTTTTAAATGTTGAGTTTCAAGCCAGCTTTTTCACTCTCTTCTTTCACCCTCATCAAGAGGCTCTTTAGTTCCTCTTCATTTTCTGCCATTTGAGTAGTATCATCTGCGCATCTCAGTTTGTTGCTAGTTCTCCTGGCAATCTTGATTCCAGCTTGTGATTCATCTAGCCCAGCATTTTGCATGATGTACTCTGCATACAAGTTAAATAAGCAGGATGACAGTATACAGCCTTGTCATACTCCTTTCCCAATTTTAAACCAGTCGGTTGTTCCATGTCTGGTACTAACTTTTGCTTCTTGACATGCCTACAGATTTCTCAGGAAACAAGTAAGGTGTTTTGTGTGTGGTGATGTATGTGTGTACACATAACTCATCTTATTTACAAACTGCCCCAGAGGGGTCGAGCCCTGCTTAACCCATAATGATATTCAATAAGCATTTGCTATGACATTACTTCAAGTGTTCCTTCTGGGAGAAATTAGCAATAATGTACCCCTGTATCCCCTGCCCCCTCTAGCCCCCACTAAGATTTGTTAAAGCAAACAGACTAAGGGAATTGCAGACTGTGTCTGCACCTTTGCCAGAGGGAGGCACCATTTCAGTCTTCATAAGGAGACATAGCATCCCATGAAGGTTAAGTCTTGACTTGTGTGTTTTTTGAACTAAGTAAGGTCTTTGGGAGCTGATCTGCTGTAAAACCATGATGGTCCTGAGATCACAATTGTGATGGTGTCAGAGAGAGAGGTCCACAAGTTCCTAAGGGGATGTGTCAGCAGGGGAGTAGCCTAAATAAGGGAAGCGATGTTCAAACAGAGCTTGACAAGGGGAGTCAGGCCAGCAAGGAGCCAAGGGAAGGGGTGGGAGAATGTTCTAGGCATAGGAAAGCATGCACAGGGACTCAGCACCTGGATGAAGAGGACCACATTCAAAGAGTAGATACAAGTTCAGTGTGTCAGGGCTGCTGAGCCAGGAGACCTCTTAAAGGTATCCAGGCTGCAGGCTCTGGTTTAGAGCAAGTCTAGAAAGGCCAGTCAGTCTGGAATTCTGTCTTTCATAAGGTCCAGACAGATTGGTGGGTAGATATTTCTGGCCTGTGGAGAAATGCCTGAAGACTGACCCTGCTACTTGTGAGAATTTGCCCTCAGCTAAGATGGCAGGGCACCCTACAGGACAGCTTCGAAAGGCAGGAGGAGAGGCAGTTTCACTTTGTGGAGACAAGGAAGCCCCCTCCATTCCACACGGGCTTCCTGTAACTACTTGGCTCCCACAGAGGAGAGGTCCACACGTTTAGGTAAAATTCTCACGGAACGTGAGTCAGGTCCCTCCAGGAGTGGAGAGAATGTGGGAGAGCCTGGAGATAAGAAGGAGGCACCCAGGTCAGGGGAGTGGAGCCCAGAGGCAATCAAATCAAGGGTGGGAGGGGGAGAGGCAGGAGACAGGAGAGGCATAGGAGGCCTCGGCTGTCATGGTGTTTGTCCACAAAGGACAACCACGAGCAATAGAAGAATTAAGAAAACAGCTGGGTGAATTGGGAGGGACATGAGCAGCTACGAAATAAAGCAACCTGCTTTCTCAGTCACCTGAAGAGTGGGTGAGTGCAGACTCTCTGAAGATGGAGGAGGAAATGTAGTAGGCCCAAGAGAGGTGAAGATGGTTTCTAGTAGGGTCAGCTGAGGACATCTGGGCCAGAGGGACAGGATTCTGTCATTTAACAGAATGAAGAGGACCAAGGGAGTTGCAGGCATGCTTCTAGTGATTGCCAGAAATCCTTGGCTTGTAGCCACATCACTCCATTCTTCTGCCTCCAGTGTCCTGTGTCTCTGGATCCAAATTTGCTCTTGTAAGGCGCCCGTCATTGGATTAAGGCTCACCCTACTCCAGTAGGACCTCACCATAACTTGATTATATTTGCAAAGACACTATTTCCAATAACGTCCCATTCACAAGCACCAGGGGTTAGGCCTTTGACATATCTCTTTGGAGACACAATTCAGCCCGTAATATCCAGCAAAGAGGCTGGGGACAGCACAGGTCATAGAAAGTGTCCTTAGCAGAGGCAGAGGGTGGAGAGAGAGGTAAGATCAGTCATAAGGATCATAACAAAGATGCTGAGGGACCACCTGGGGGACTGGAGGGGAGAGGGGCTTGTGGGGAGGGGAAGTGGAGGCCCACGGGGCACGATGGCAACAGATATTCTGGGTTACCTGCCAGAGTTATCTGCAGGTAGCGTGATTCCTTTGGGTTCATATCCTTGATATTTTGACTGTCATCAGTTGGTAGATAATGGAGACCACCAGCTTCCACGTCCCTCTGGGGATCCCCAGGAGGTCAAGGGTGGGATCTGGATTTGTGCTCAGCACTTGCAAAGGACACGTCATCCTCCTGATGCATCTGACAAAGCCTTTTCCTCCTGTCATGCTTCTACTAGCGGCCAGGAAAGCAGAAGGAAGTCACGCCACAAAGTGTGGCAATTGTGCTGTGTTGGGGCATCTGCCCTGAACATCTTGTCCTGCTGGCAGGGGCGGGCTGGAGTTTTCAGGGAGCTTCTGTCACTTTCAGATTAATGGGGTCTTGGAAGGAAGTGGGCATGTGTGAGGATCACTGTGGTTGGGAATGTTGGGTCCCTGGTGGGCAGGGGAATGCTGGAGTGAGCAGGGTGGGGCGTGAAGATGCTTATGTGCAGGAGAGTGTTGCTGCCAGGGGTGGCCTGTCGCAGGGGAGCACGCCTTTCTGCTGCTTGTGTGCGGCTCTGGAACACTACAGCCTCAGGAGGCGCTCTGACAGCAGGTCGGCCCCTGAGGTCGACAGTGACAGTGAGCAGACCTGGAGTCCTGGCGTCCATACACACCCGTGCCCTGGCCTGTCCTGGTGGGCAGCCAGCCCACCCTTGTCTCAGGCGTGTCTGCTGTCTTTGACTCCATTACAGGTTCTTCAAGCTCGGCTCTCAGATTTCCAGTGACTTTGATTGGGCTGGGCGTGCTGTGGTTTATTAGGAACTTGGCGGCCTCTGAGAGGGTGAACACAGGCTTCCAGGCAGGGCTTCCGTGGGTGAAGATTCCTTCCTCATCCTGCTGGGGCACCTACCGTTCCCTAAAGAACCTCAAACTCCGCATGGGGCAGCCTCGGGGGGACACCCAGACCTGCCCCCCTTCACTGCTCAGTGTGACTCCAGTCTTTCTGTTAAAAAGCCTGGTGGGGCCAAGAGGTGAACATGAGTTCAGGGTTACATTTTTCCAAATGGAGATGTTTGGGAGCTCTGACATGCAGCTGGCCCTGGGTGTCACCCTCCTGACAGTGAAAGAATTAACAAGGATTTGCTAAGTAATTGATTTATCTCCTTGGGAGCTAAATGGGCACAATAGAAGGAAAAAAGAAAAAAAACACCCTGTATCTTCAAGGAATTCACAATCTGCTTTAATAATTTTACATCTTCCTACTCTTGGCTTACAGGTGCTGATGTAACCAGTGGTTACATTCCCTGAAGTTCATTCTTTCCCGTTGATTTGTTTATCATCAGATATTTGCCAAGCAGATCACCTCTTCCTCATAAAGTAGTAGCCAGCTGTGCTTTGGGATCATTTCCCTCCTCCGCCCGCTGGCTGGCGACAGCTCTGTGCTGGATGTCAGGATTGCTGTAGGGCCCCAAACATTCAAGGTGGTTGTAACTACAGTCTGGGCTCAGGGCCATGAAGGAACAATGGAGAGTGTGTAACAGGAGGGACATTCTTCACCATCATATGGATATGTAAGTAGACGCTAAACAAGGGAGGGGGTGAGAATGAAGAGTCCCCCGCCCCAGACCCCGGAAGACAGAATGGGTCCCACCCCCAGAAGCTCTAAGGTAACACGTCATCTCAAACAGGCAATGAGTTTTCCACCCAGCTACAAATTTTACTGCCTGTTACCCCAGACCGTAGCTAGGGTAGTGCCCAAGGAGAGGCCGTGGTGGCGGGAAGCTCAGCGGGGCCAGAGGTGGATGGGAGCTGGAACAGGGAGGCTCTGCAGCCTGGGGTGCTCTGCTTGATCTTGATCTGAGCTGGTGGAATTCCACTGGAGGGATTTTTCATGGGTCATGAGAGGCTCTGATCTCCATCTTCAGAAGATCACACTGACACACCATGTGATTGCATTTCTATAAAGTACAAACCCGGCAAACTACGTGAGCTGCTAGAGGACAGGAGATCACTACCCTGGAGGGGAGGGTGACTGAGAGGGTGCCTGAGGCTGTCTGAGAAGCTAGAAATGTTTTTTTTCTTGGTCTGCGTGCTGTCCCTCTGGCACTTTATCAAGCTGTACCCTTTTGACTTGTGCCTTTTTGTGGTGAATGTTATGCATTCTTCAAAGATCACTCTGGCTGCTAGCTAGAGAATAGATTGGAAGGAAGAAGAAGTGGGCTTCGGGAAAGGATAGACCCACCTGGCCAATAGTGGCCAGGTGAGTCTGCCAGCCTCTGGATGGAAGGTGCCAGTGGAGGCGGAGACGCAGCATGGCTTAGAGCCTTGGTTTGGAGGTTAAAGCACCAGGGAGAGAACTGGAATCCGAAGGAGGCAGTGTAGGGTAACATGGTCGTTTGAGGTATGAATTTCAGATACTGGTTGTTGGGAGTAAAGTCAAACTGTGTGGGAAGTAGGGGGTTGAGGTGGGAGGTCTGCAGTCTAGGATGGACTGGAGGCTTTGGCGTGCCATGAGGGTGACCTCTGTGGTGGACGAGCAGGATGCCCATGGTGTGTGTGTGTGTGTGCAGAGAGACAGACAAGGGGGCTGAGGATGGAAAAGAAAGAGCTCCCACAGGAATTTCTGAGGAGGAACACTTACAGAGATTGCACGAGCTTGGGAAGCCAAGGCATCAGAGATGGTGAGGGAAACAAGAGTGTCAGATGCTGCAGGACTTAGGTAAAGCTGTCACTGGAGAGACCACTGGGTTTGGCAGTTAGATAACCAGTTATCTTGGTGAAGACAACTTTAGTGGTGCCTTCTTTGCCCAAACTCTTATGCGATCAGGGTGCTGGGTGGAGCAGAATGATGGTGTCACTTGGGGTACCTTGGGTGTTACCACTTACCAACTGTATGATAAGAGAATTTTGTAAGCTTAACTGAACCTCAGTTCCTTGTCCACAAACCAACAGAATCGTATTTGCCTCTCAGGGGTATGAGGCAGCTGTATGCAGCAGGCATTTATTAAACATCTATTATGTGCCAGATACTCAGCCAGATGCAGAAGATACAGACCAACAAATAAGCAGACAGAAACTAATCATTACACAAATAAGGTGATGTGAGGAATTCTGCCCCTCCGTGCTTCCCTGTGGCCATGAACCAAGGGGTCCCTCCTTCCTGGCCGGCTTCCCAGGGTCCTGGGCTCTTCCGATACATGCCTCCACACCCGACTTTCTCTCTGAAAAACTCACTTCCCCTTCCTTGAGAGCAGGAAGGGAAGGGCTTAATCTGTAAACCCTTCAGGGAGGTGAGGGAAAATATTAACATCCCATCTTGTTTTACAAAGAATAGGAAGAATATAAAATAGGCGAAGTTTCTATATTAATACAATATGAGTGCTGTTTTCCTGCCACAAATGGATTCAAAGTTTCCCGAATGGCGCCTTATTTCACCTAACAAATTACTCTCGTGCCAACTTCCAAAAAAAGACAAATGGTACTTGTTTTCCATGAAGGAAAGCTTTCCTGACTTAAAAAATAAAAGTGACTTTGGAAATTTCTAAAGAAGAATTTGGACACATACTTACATAAATGTCAATGCTAATTTTGTCTCAAAGTTTTCATTTTTCTGGAAACCCTTGAGCACCATGCTTCTAGCTAATCTGATAAATTCATTTAGTCTATGTGCTCATGTTTCATCTCTTCCAGAATTTTTTTAATCTACGATTTCTAAAGCCCACACCACATGTCCTGGTCACCTTGGGCTGTCTCTTGCCCTTTGCTCTTTCATCCTCCTTCACAAATGCCACCAGGAGAGTCTAGACATCTGACTTCCTCATCGCTGGGGCTGAGCTTCAAACGGTTACCACCAGGGAAAAACCAAAGGAAAACAACTACAGCCGAAAGTGTTTGAAGATTACTGGTATCACTGCAGTGTCCCTTCCAACTAGACCGTTGCCACTGAAATCCACATGTTTCTTTACAGAGAGTGCTGATCGTCACACATCCAAGGGCCCTCAGGACTCAGTCTTATCAAAGGCCTCTCCTAGTCACAATAACAAAAACTACAGAATTATGTGGCTTGGGACTTGCAGTGTCCCGTTCAATTTTCTCTTATCTAGAGGCCTTCAGGGGAGATTTTCTTTCCTAAGCGAGTGGACTAAACTAAAAAATGGCTGAAAGATCCTGGTCTAATCCAATTCCTTGGCGACCTGGATTAGAGAGGTCCTTGGCCCACCCCCACTCGCACCAAGAAGTGTGATCCGTGAGAGAGACCACTTAAGTGCTGTGGTCCTCTGGGCTTGTTGTGGTTTCTTGTGGCCTCCCGGCCTCCACTGAGGCCCCAGTCCTCTGTTGGAGCAGCTCCCACAGACCGCAGATGGCCCTTTTCGGTCACATGAGGAGGACCTGCCAAACAGTAAGGTCACGGTCTGGAGAGCAAAAGCTAGCAAGAGGATGCTGGGCAGAGATGCCTAGGGGCCTCCCCGATGGGCAGAATCAGAGTCCCAGCTCTCCAGACTGGCCACTGCCCTCTTAGGGAACAAGGAAGCTGAGAGGGGAATCTGTGTTTTTCTTTTTAGATTGTTCTGATTTTTATACTTCCGAGGCCACCCAGGACCATGTCTTATCAAAGGCTTTGTCTACTTTATGATAATACAAAAGACACTATTACAAGTACCTTCCCTGACTACCACCAGCTTGGACCATGGGCTGGCTATTTTGAATCTCTGAGCTTTATCTTGTTTAGGCATTCTTCCCACATGAGAACATACCTGATTTCCTGAATCACTTCCTAAAAGACACATTGCCCTTTGGAGCCACTGAACCATGGTTTGGATCCAAAGTCACTCCCTACTGAAGGTACAGGAGGGTAAGCAGGCCGACGAGGCTGAAAGAGGCCTTCACTCCAGGCCACATCTTTGCTTTGCTTCTTCTCTTGGCAGGATACGGGCAAGATTCCCCTCTCCCCTCTAGCTCAGAGGATCCAACCCACAGACCTCCTTTCCTTTCAGATGCTGCCTCTTTGAGGTCATTGGGAAACAGCTGGAAGTCACCTTTTCTGAGTTTCCTTCTTTGTCCCTATTGCATTAGGACCTCTTGAGCCCGGAGTCTCACCTCCCAGATCTTATCCATTGGGTGAACTTCCAACCAGGACTGAGAATGGGCTATGAGACTAAAGACAATAAAAAAAATAGAAATATTTAAGTGGAGATAGAGAGACACCCTAAGCCACCACCACTCTCCAGCTATGTGACTTCTGTTGGAGATATACTGACCACTTTGGAAAATCCTAGTCAAATGAATGAGGTGTCAGGATGCATGATGTCCTAGGGGGTGAAGGAGGGAAGGTTGTGGAGAAGAGCCTGGGTACACTTCTTGGCTTGACTCCTTAGGCCCCTGACAAGTACATACTCCTTTTTTTCCCTTTGAAAGAGTGGGGACAGAATTATTCATTTGTTTACTGGACTTAGCATCAGGAGGTGGATTGGGTTCATAATTCAAGATGGCAGGCTCAGCGTGTGTTTGTCTCGCCTCATCTCTAATACCCTCGTTAGGATAAGAGCAATGAATTCGAAAATAGTGAAAACTAATAACAGAAAAAAGAAAAGCACAGGAATCATGAGTGGATGAAACATCCCAATAATTTCAGTAAGATGGAGGGTGGTTGGAAAGTGTCAATAGATGAAAAAAGTGGAGGAGAGTGGACTCTGAAGCACATGTGTGGGGCTGACAGTAAGGGAGCCCCTGGACTTGGAACTTGGCACAGTCATGCAGAGCTGCAGATTCAGAGTGGGCAGGGATGGAAGAAGTCAGAGATGACAGACAGCTAGAGCTGGACCTGTGGGGTTAATACAGAGCAGCCCTTTACCTTGGGCTTCTCTCCATGCCTTGAGGGACCGTCAGCTGTGTGGGTGGGCAGCCAGGGGGTAACCCCACTGCTGGCTCCAGGCTTGCTTGTCACAAAGTGAAGTGATCCAATAAGGATACAAATACTGATAGAACTATTAAAAGTTGGGGAGAAGAGGGAGAGAGGGGGGACCTGAATAAGTGAGCTAAATCCTCTTCTATCATGGCACACAGTCAAAAGAGATAAATCAAGAAATTGCAAAACAAGAATATTATTTTGAGATATGTGGATATAATCGACAGAAACACTAAAAACAGTATGTCCCTGGACTGTAGGACTTGTGGTAGGCTACAGTTGAGCATAGGGCTGGCATTGTCATTCTTAGTCCTTCCATATGACAATTTTTTAAAAAACATGTGCATGAATTCAAACTAAAAGAAAAAAGTGAAAATAAATGTAAGCGGATTTGTGATTAAGTAGGAGGGATCCCAGCTAACCGTGAAAAGGAGCTTCTGAATGGCAGCGTGGCTCAAACCCAGCTGGGTTGTCATCGTGGCTGGGCAGCTCTCGTGCTGCCCAAGAGACGTGCGAGCCTCCAGCTGTTCCTGCCACCCTGCCCCAGTCTGCTCCAGCCTGGAGAGGAGGAACAACAAGGATTCTGGGGCCAGATCTTGACCCACAAAGGTTGGAGGGACTAAAGCAAGTGGCACCTCTAAGACTCCTGTCTCACTTAGGAGAACTGCAAGCAGCCATCCTCTCAGCTCTCCTTGCACTGCTAAGCAGGGCGAGATTAAGGTTTCCCTGAGCTCTTCTTTACTCTTTCTTCTCACTCTTCCTCCTTCCTTCCTTCCTTCCTTCCTTCCAATAGCTCCATTTAGACTACTGACATCTGCTGTTTAAGGATGGGAACATTGATCTAAATTGGGAGGTCACAGCCTGTGTCCCAGTCCAGCCCCATCTCCTGCTCCTGAATGGCTTTCTTCCCACTTATGGTTCCCATAAGTGTGTTGAACTATCTCAGAGACATCACATCCTGGTGAACCTAAGGCATCGGCTGGATTTTCTAGAGTTTTGCCTTCATCGGGATGCATGTGGACAAAATCAGAGTTGGTTGACAGCAGAGTCAGTGATTAAATGGGTAGGAATCCTGTGAGGGCCACATTTCAGAAATTCTCCTAGTATCGCTATAATTCTAATTAGGTGCTTCAGATCATAGTTCTTTGTTTAGTTCAGAAAAGAAGGTCATGAACCCTCATAGCAGAAGAAACTATGGCTGGGCTGGACTTTGACCCTTTCTTGTTCATCCCGAGCTATAAGGGTTTCACTCTTTGTCCTGATGGTTTACCCTTATAGTCTGATTATTTACTTACATAGAGCTCTGAAGTATGGCTGGGGCCTAGGGTCTCACTCTGAACCTTCACTTGGTGTCTCAGCATCTTTCAGCCTTTCTTAGCTCTTTGGCAAAAGTGGTGAAAAGAGTCATCTCTGTTAGAAGAAAGATCTCCATGACCACTCCAATCTCTCTGCTTCCTTCCTGTCTGAATTTCCTCTCCATGTTTGTTAAGATTGGAAAAAGAATAGAGCTGTGAACATGAACAGTTAGACGTTTTAGAGCTTCCCGTCCACCACACCCTGCAAGAATGTTGTTCCCTTGCATTAACTTTCCCTTCGCGCTTCCTTCTACAAGATGTGCCTGAAGACTTGTATAATTTTAACACACACACACATGAAAACCTAGATGTTTACATTAACACACACACTTAAATGTCTACTTGGATTTTGATGGTTTCAAAGTGAACTCTTTAACAGATTTATTCCAATGACACTGCCAATGCTCATAGTTGTTTTTTGTTTTTTTTTAACTGTTTGTGGAATTCCCTTCAAAGCCTCAGAAGATTATTTTGAATACTTTCCTGATTGCAAATCTTTTTGAAGTCAAATTTTCCTTTAACTTTATTGAGGCATAGTTTACATATTATAGGGCTTCCTTGGTGGCTCAGATGGTAAAGAATCTGCCTGCAATGCAGGAGACCTGGGTTTGATCCCTGGATTGAGAAGATCCCTGGAGAAGGGAACGGCAACCCACTCCAGTATTACTGACTGGAGAATTCCATGGACAGAGGAACCTGGTGGGCTACAGTCCATGAGGTCACAAAGAGTCAGACACGACTGAATGACTAACACTTCATTTCACTTTATATATAATAAAGTGCATAGATTTTAATGATTGATGAGTTGCTTGTAGACTGATTAAAAGCAATGCTGAAGAGGGAATTTATAATGATTGAGGACAGACCATTGGAACAAACCTGCAGCTTCCCAAATGGCTCCTCTGATGGACATATATTCTGGAAGAGAGTTCATCAGTTAGACTATTTTAAGACCTATTCATTCACTTGACAATGAATGAACCCCAATTAAGGACTAGGCATTGTTCCAGACAAGAGGACATGGTATCTTAAAAAACACACATCATTTTTCCTCTGTGAATTCTGCATTTTGGTGGGGGTGATGACCATAAGTGATAAATGTGTGGTGTAATTTTAGGAAGCAATTCAGTTCACTTCAGTTGCTCAGACATGTCCAACACTTTGCGGCCTCATGGACTGCAGCACATCAGGCTTACCTGTCCATCATCAACTCCCAGAACTTGCTCAAACTCATGTCCATCGAGTCAGTGATGCCATACAACCATCTCATCCTCTGTTGTTCCCTTCTTCTCCTGCTTTCAATATTTTCCAGCATCAGGATCTTTTCTAATGAGCCAGTTCTTCACATCAGGTGGCCAAAGTATTGGAGCTTCAGCTTCAGCATCAGTCCTTCCAATGAACATTCAGGGTTGATTTCCTTTAGGATGAACTGGTTGGATCTCCTTGCAGTCCAAGGGACTCTCAAGAGTCTTCTCCAGCACCACAGTTCAAAAGCATCAATTCTTCGGCACTCAGCCTTCTTTATCATCCAACTCTCACATCCGTACATGACTACTGGAAAAACCATAGCTTTGACTAGACAGATTTTTACCAGCAAAGTAATGTCTCTGCTTTTTAATATGCTGTCAAGGTTTATCATAGCTTTTCTTCCAAGGAGCAAGTGTCTTTCAATTTCATGGCTGCAGTCACCATCTGCAGTGATTTTGGAGCCCAAGAAAATAAAGCCTGTCACTGTTTCCATTGTTTCCCCATCTATTTGTCATGAAGTGATGGGGCCAGATGGCATGATCTTAGTTTTTGAATGTTGAGTTTTAAACCAGCTTTTTCACTCTCCTAGGAAGAAATAACTGCTATGGAAAAGGAAAAAAGTGGAATGAGGAGGCAGAAAATGCTGGTGGGCTATTTTTAAAAAGATAATACAGCCATGTAATATATCTTTATTTTCTTTTCCTTTTGTGAAGAAATCTCAAGACCCAGATTCTACCATAAGCTACTTTTAAAAGGGACATGGAATCCTTCCATAAACTGTATTCTGCAGAATGTTAGAGTCTGTAGACGTTTCAGATGTACACAGGGGGTCACATGGCTAAAGAAGCCATGTTCTCCATGGGTAAAACAAAGCTAAGCCAGTATTTACTGAAGGTTTTCTTAGAGACGTTAATATGCTAATACAAACTGTAAATATTCACAAGGAAGGATGGTAGCATGCAAAATTTTCCAAACTTTTTTATCCTGGGAATCCTTTCAACTTGGAGCATCTCAAACAAGTGGTGATCTGCCTAACACATTGTGGGAAATTCTGTCCTAGAATTTTCATGCCACAGAAGATGGGAAAGCAACAGAGAGGTTCAATTATTTGGGCAGGAGGAGGGAGAGGTGGGAGCCTGGGCTTATTAACTATCTCTCCAGAATGTGGAGCACACGCTGTGGGTTGCTAGGGCTTTAAACACAGACCCTTTTATGCGAGCCTCCCAAGGCAGCAGGAACAGGTATTGTCAAAGCTCCTGTTTGCTAATGGGGAAACTGCTGTCAGAGGGTCAAATGCATAGTAAGAGTTCACGCCATTCATTACAGAGTCAGGATGTGAGCTTCGGCTTGAGTCCCAAACCCCAATTATCAAACCCCACAACACCATGTTGTCTAAATGGTGGTGGAGGATGGGTTGCAACCCAGTGAGCAAACTTTTCCTTCTCCCACCAGTCTGTCTCCTTATGCTCATAAGCCCCACGGTCTCACGAAGGGATGGATTTCTATCTGTCCTGCATGGTGTCAAGTGTTTGCTGCTCCATGTTGCACTGGCCATGGAGCAGGTACTTAATAAGTTCTAGTAGCCTGAGTCCTGTCCATGTAAGCTCAGTAGTGAAACCAGATGGCTGTGACCTTGAGTAGCTCTGGACAGAAATCTACTGGAAACTTCTACCCACTTCTGTCTCTTTACCCGGCATCTTCTGCCCACCTTTCCCTCCCCTGCAGCCACAGATCTCATTCCTCTTCATCTGCTGAGTCCACAGGAACCAGGGGCTCAGATACACACCAGCACTTCTGCTGGGGCACCTGTAAGGGACCCAAACCTGATAGAGCTGCAGTGGCTGAAAGCTGGCGGTGCAGTAGGCTTTGCTGGGGTGTGAAGTGAGGAAGGCGCCCCCTAACTCTAGGTGGAGACTTCCACCTCGTGTCTGCAGGGATTTTTGTATTTACTGGAAAGAGCAAAGACGTATCTTTCAGGAAAAGATCTGAGACAGATTTTTCCCCCACCATCGTCACCTTTCTCTCCTGAGACTGCTAGGGAACCAAGTAGAAATTGTGTGTGCTTAGTTCTTCAGTTATGTCCGACTCTGCAACCCCATGGTTTGTAGCCCACCAGGCTCTTCTGTCCATGGGGGTTCGCCAGGCAAGAATACTGAAGTGTGTTGCCATGCCCTCTTCCAGGGGATCTTCCCAACCCAGGGATCAAACCCAGTTCTTCCGCATTGCAGGCAGATTCTTTACTGTCCGAGCCACCAATCAGCTGCTCAAGTAGAGATTAGTCACTCTTGTTAATTCATTACTGATTTGGTTAGAGGGAGACTGGTATTTTTTAACTTTATATGCAGTAACTTGGGTGTTCCAAACCTGAACTCCTGTCCTCTCTCTCCATCTGCACTCCTCCTCCTGGGCCCCCATCTCACGCACAGCCTTGACCCCTTCCTGGCCCTCATTGGAAACTCTGCCCCTTTTCTTCCACCTCAAATCAAGGACAAGAGCCTTATCAACTCAGCCTCTGCAGGAGCCTCTAAACAACCACTCCCTGCCTCCCCACTGCCTTGGATGCTGGCCCAGCCCTCAGTGTCTCTCCCCAGGCTGCTCTGACAGCCCTCTGCTGGATGCCACCTTGAATGCCAGTCACATGCCAAGCCATCTGGAAGCCTCTGCACAGAAGTCAGCATCAAGTGCCAGGACTTTTGGAAGCTACTTTGAACTGGACACATAGCTGAGCCTTGTGCTGGGCAAGGGAACCACTGAAGGGTTATCCAGACAGAGATGGGAAAGATGATTTTGTGAAGACTGAGCAAAGATGCAGACAGTGAGTGTGCACTGTGGGGTAGTGTGTGACCTTGATGAAGTTTGAAGGACGAGAGGTTCTAGCTCTAGTGCTACATAAGAAATCAGCCCTAAACTAAGTGCTTAAAACAATGGCAACACTTAGTTTGCTCATGGATCTGCTATCTGTGGAAGGCTTGGTGGGCATAGCTCACCTGGCATCGAAGGCTGGAGTCCTGAGCTGGCTGCAGGCTGAAACTTCAACTGGACTTATCGGCTGGAACATCACTATGTGGATCCCCCATGAGTAGGGAAGAGGGGCTTCCTTATAATGTGATGTCTGGGGTCTAAGTTCCCATGAAAAAGCTGGGGGATTCACTATTAACTTTCAGGACTTAGCCACAGAGGTCACAGAGCATCACTTCTGCTTCCTTCTCTTTTTTAGAAGCAAATAGGTAAGATTGCCCCCTTTCAAAAGGAAGAGAACACAGATCCCACTTCTTGATGGATGAATGTCATTGTCACATTGTAAGAGGTGTATGTGGGACAGGAGACATTGGTGTAGCCATCTTTGTAAAACATGATCCACCTAGCAGAATATGGAGCCAAAGAGGCAGGCAGAGTCCAGGACCTGTAGCATCTTGGATGACATTCCAAAGGGCATTGGTTTTCATCTTGTGAAAGGTGGGGAGCCTTCAGTGAGAGGTATTAATCTGGGTGTAACTAGCTCACAATGGTGTTTGATAAAGCTCTTCCTGGAGTGATGAGATGGAAGACTGAAAGGCAGTAGACAGTAGATCTGTGAGAGGCTGTTAAAGGAATCTGAGGGAGATAAGAGAGAGAGGGCCTGAAGCTAGACATAATCTGGAGGTGAGGGCAGGTCAAATGCAAGAGGCGCCAGATGAAATCACAGTGGCACCAAATGTCAGAGGTGAGGACCATGCATCCAGGAGGATTTCCGGTTTCTGGCTTAGGGCACTGACCGAACATGATGGGGAATGAAGGAAAAACTGGAGTGGTTTGTGGGGGGAAAGCATTGGGCCCTATTTAGGAAGAGATTAGTCTGGGGGAGGTGCTAAGAATGTCAATATGGACATGTCCAGCACAAAGTGTGATGCACTTGAGCGTAAAATCCCTGGGGGACGTTCTGGAGGGGAGTCTGAGATGTGGGCACCCCAAATGGGGTTTTCAGTGTACATGTGCAGAAAGGGAACCGTGTCCAGGGAAGGTGACTACAGACAATTTGAGCGGGGCAAGTTGGGGGGGCATTAACCTTCAGGGGGTGATCAGAAGAAGATAATATGGTAAGGCATCCAAGATTAAATTGCCTGTATCCTGGACGTAGCAGGTGCTGTGGGCTTAGGGCCAGGCTCTCCAGATGCCTGGCAAGCCTGGTTCTCACACAACAGAGTAGCCATGGCAGATTCTTGCCCTTGTGAGCCCTTGGTCTCCTCAGCTCTGAGGCGCTAGGATCCCCCTTCTCTCCCTCTCTGGACTTCTGTTTCCCCATTCGTAAGAGAGAGTGGATCATTTTCCAAAGTACCTTTATCACAACATGTTGAGAATTCCAGTACATGAGAAGCAGAGCTGAGTCTCCCTGGGGAAGCAGGGGTGGCGAGTGGACAGGCTTCCTCCTGCCACTCATGAGGCAGATGGCTGTGACCTTGAGTAGCTCTGGACAGAAATCTACTGGAACCTTCTATCCACTTCTGTCTCTTTACCCAGCATCTTTTGCCCACCTTTCTTTCCCCTGCAACCACAGATCTCATTCCTCTTCATCTGCTGAGTCCACAGGAACCAGGGGCTCAGATACACAACCAGCACTTCTGCTGGGGCGCCTGTAAGGGACCCCAATCTGACAGGGCTGCAGTGGCTGAAAGCTGGCAGTGCAGTAGGCTTTGCTGGGGTGTGAGGTGAGGAAGGCACCCCCTAACTCTAGGTGGAGTCTTCCACCTCGTGTCTGCAGGGATTTTTGTATTTACTGGAAAGAGCAAAGATATATCTTTCAGGAAAAGATCTGAGACAGATTTTTCCCCCAACATCATCACCTTTCTCTCCTCAGACTGCTAGGGAACCAAATAGAGATTGTGTGTGCTTAGTTCCTCAGTCATGTCCGACTCTGCGACCCCATGGACTGTAGCCCACCAGGCTCTTCTGTCCATGGGTGTTCGCTAGGCAAGAGTACTGGAGTGGGTTGCCATGCCCTCCTCCAGGGGATCTTCCCAACCCAAGGGTTGAACCCAGTTCTTCTGCATTGCAAGCAGATCCTTTACCAGCTGAGCCACCAACACTGCTTCTGCCCTCTCTCCCTGGCTTACAGTGTCTCCTAGCTGATCCTGACTTCTGACCTCTCAGCCCATCCTTCCTCCCTCTAACTTTGATTTGCATCACTGAGGGACAGTGTAAATTCCATGAGGCCCACTGTTCTGGGGTGGAGGCCACAGCCTCTGCCTCCCGGGAGCCCAGGTGCAGTTAGATCTTCCCTTGACTTAGTGAAATTCAGGCTGACACAGGGGCCCTGGCAGGCAGCTTCCGAGACGGGCTGAAAAGAAGGCAGGCTCAGCAGGGGAGTGGCAGTGCTTGGACAGGTGTCTGGTTCTGTGGTGTGCTGGCCACCTTGATTTGGATGTATGAGCAGGCACTTGGGCTGCACCCTGGGCTTCCAGAGGCTTTACATTGGCAGGTTAGAGAGGAGATGTCACTTCTGACCCCAAAGCCTAGAGCGGGGCCCCTGTGGATGGTTGGCTTAACAAGGAAATAGAAATAAGGGTGGATCCCTGTTGCTTTCCTGAGATGCCAGCCCTTCCAGTGAGGGAAGAGTTTTGGCAAACTAGGAAACATACTGGCACTCTGCCCTTCCCTGAAGGAAAAGTGCTGTCCTCAGAAGGGGCACTTCCAGGGGATTTGGGACTCTGAGACTGCTCTCAGCCCAACAGCCAAGAACCCAGGAGTGCTGAGCCTGCAGCCAACTCCAGATGCCACAACCCCTCTCCACCCTTGCCACTGTGTGTCTGTCCCCATCAAAGCACAGAAAGCACATTTGCTTGTCACATTTACTCACACCCACAGGACAAGGCCTATGGGACAGGGTGGGATGCCTTTCCCAGGCCTTTATCTTCATCCAGAGGAGGAGCCAGCATCGTCACAAACACCTCGTATAAGAAGAGGTGGTAACAAGCTGGGCTGGTGTGTTCACTGAAATGGCCTGGGTGAGAGCCCATCCTGCAGCCTCACTGGGGTATGAGAAGGGAGTCTGGGGGGATGAATGTTGATGGGGAAGGGGAATGGAGGCCCGGTCAAGAGGCGTGGAGCAGTGTGACCCCCCGCTTGTTTGTGACATCAATGGGCTGGGAGGGTGACCCTCAACCTTCACAGGACCCAGGAGGGAGGGCAGAGCTCTCAGAGAAAAATCTGATGAGTCAGACCTTTAAGGATGCTTTTCCAATCCTGTGGTTTTCCTGCCGTGAGACACGAATGGCTGAAATGATGGGAATAACTGACATGCCTTGACAAAGGTCAGGGGTGAAACTGGTCTGAGGATGATGGCATTTCACCCTAGGACCACCTGATGGAGAAAATGTTCCCAACGAACAAGGGAGGGGACGAGCCAGGCTGCTGGGCCTCTGTGCCCCAGAGTGGAGAGCAGAAGTGGGCAGCAGGGCTCATTGTCCAGGGACCTCACCGCCCGGTCTCCTCCCAGGTGTTTGTGCTGTGCCATGGCCTCCTGCAGCTCTGCCAGCTTCTGTATAGTGCCTACTTCAAGAGCAGCCTCACCACCATCGAGAAGCGGTTTGGCCTCTCCAGTTCTTCCTCAGGTCTCATCTCCAGCTTGAATGAGGTAAGCAGGATGCTCTAGTCCATCGGAACCCACCCAAGCATCACCATGCTCACGGGATCCAGGAGGGGGCTCTGGAGGAGCAGATCAGGGCAGGGGGCCCGTGGGGGATGGAGACAGCCAGATACATTTCCCCTGGCACCAGGCACTGAGCTGAGAGCCTCCAGAGTTACCTGACCTCCTCACCACTCCCCTGCGAGCAGGTGCTCTGCACCTACTCCAACAGGTGAGGGCACCGGGGTTCAACAGGGTCGGTTAAGAAGTCGTAGCATTTAACGGCGGCCCAATGGCAACCCACTCCAGTACTCTTGCCCGAGGTGTGCAGGCCTGCTGCTTCCAAACTCCGTGCCTCTGATTGAGTTCTGTGACCACCTACTGGTTTACGTGGCCTCCGTCCATCCCCATCCAAAGGAAGACGAGCCACAGGCATGCAGGTAGAAGAGCAGCTCCCAGAGGCCAACTCAATGGCCTTGACTCCCAGACAAGGTCACAGGTCTATGACTTCCTGTCTTTTCTTTCTGTGAGGCCCACTATTCTGGGGTGGAGGCCACAGACTCCCCCTCCCAGGAGCCCAGGTGCAGTTAGATCTTCCATTGACTTAATGAAATTCAGGCTGACGCAGGGGCTCTCAGGGACAGCTTCTGAGATGGGCTGAAAAGGGGACGGGAGGTCTCCCGGAGGCCCCCAACCACCACCTTCCAGCCAGCTCATCCCCCAGCCAGCTCCTCGCTGGAAACACCCCTTTACCCTTCAGTCCTGCACCCCCCCAGGCCCACACAGAAGTGCCCCTCAGGAACCCTCCCCGCCCCACCAGGGCAGATCCCCCTGCAGTCCTTGCTGGAGGACTGTCTTCACAGTGGTCATATCTTTTAGGCAGAAAGCCTACCCGATCCCGGTGGCCACACCAGATCAGAGCCCAGGTCTGTCTGACGGCCACCACCCCAGGTCTCCCTCTGATCCCCAAAGCCCGTCTTCTACAACCCCCGCCCTGCCCTTTGTCCACCAGCCCCACTCTGCCCAAAAGCTAGTCCCCGGACATACTGCTGGAATCTGTACCGCTGCCTCTCTTGACACGTGCTCCTCCTCCATGGACTTCTTCCACTGTGACGGGCACACCCTTGCACACGTACAGCCCTGGGACCCATCAGTCATGCCTGCTGGCCTCGTGGGCCTCAAACCCTCCTCTGAGCTCCCAGGCCCACGTGATATTTTCACTGTTTTCTGGATGTCTAATTTCTCTTTCCCAAACTCAGATGAGCTTTTCAACAGTCATGTTTTAGACATCCCTTTGGGCATAGTTTGAGGCAAATATAAGAAAGTTAAATCCTTGAACCTAACAATCCTGTGTGTGTGCTTTGTATGAAAATATGCATCTCTCTGTGTGTATATCTGTTTCTACATGTATCTGAGTCTTTGTGTGTGTCTGTGTGTATGACTGTGTGTGTCTGTGATCTGTGTGTATATTTGTGTATCTGTCTGTGTGTATTTGTGTATCTGTGTGTGTCTGGATATGTATCTGTGTGTGTTGAAGGGAAGTAAATGGGTGAATGTGTGGAGTAGGTAGGATAGGAACTCAGCCAAGGGGTCTTCAACAATCCCATTGATTCTTTTTTTTAAATTTTCTGAAAAATTTATTATTTATTTATTTGGCTGCACCATATCTTAGTTGTGTCATGTGGAATCTTCAATCTTCATTACAGCATGAAGGATCTTTAGTTGCGGCAAGTGAGATCTAGTTCCCTGATCAGGGATCAAACCCCCTGCATTGGAAGTATATGGAGTCTTAGCCACTGGACCACCAGGGAAGTCCCAATCCTATCGATTCTGACCCCAGCATTTAAAAACAGACTAAGAAAGTAGGGGTCTTACTGGGAGAGCAGAGAGCAGCCAAGTAAGAGGGAGCTTCATGGTCAAGCTCGAGGCTCCCAGCTTTTGGGGTGGGCAGTAAGGAACTGGCCTGGCTTCTTGAACAAAGCCAGGGCCGGGTGTATAGTCAGTGAAGATGAACCCTCTGGAGAGGAGCCTGGGAGACACCTGAGGTAGAGGATGGTGCATCCCGAAGTCAGATGGCTAGGAGGCCTTCACCAAGCCAGGCTTGAGCAGCTGGGGGAGAAGAGGGCCCTGGTGATCCTGCAAAGGAAGAAAAGACAGGATTTGGTAGCTGCTTGAGCACAGGATTGAAGGCTAAGTGAAGTGAACGGTGCTTAGTTGTGTCTGACTCTTTGCAACACCATGGACTATACAGTCCTTGAATTCTCCAGGTCAGAAGACTGGAGTGGGTAGCCTTTCCCTTCTCCAGGGAATCTTCCCAACCCAGGTATCGAACCCAGGTCTCCCACATTGCAGGCAGATTCTTTACCAGCTGAGCCACAAGGGGACTGAAGGCACCACAGACCAAAAGGCAGCTGCCTATCAGAAGCCTGAGGGGTGTGAGAAAAGAACAGGCCTGGTGGAAGGGAAGGCGAACCCATCTGATCACCTGGAGTATGCAGCCAGCTTCCAGAGGTGGGAGCCTTCAGGCTGGAGGCTAGTCTCCAAGCCAGTGGGGCCCAGCGGTGAGGGGAAGGGGAGAGAGGGCTGGTCGGACCGTGCCGGCAGCAGGAGCCGGGGCTTGGCTGGCAGGGAAGATGTCAGCGTCTGCCAATGAAGCAGCGGCTTCATCTACAGTAGCCCTTAATACTCCCTGCAGTTTGCCCTGGGTCCCTTTGTTTTGAGACATTAATGGGCAGGGATGTGTTACAAATGCTCTGACAGGAAGTCCACAGAGCTGTTTGGGGCCAGGTCAGGGCTGAGGGAATGTGGCCTGGGCTGCAGAGCCCCTCCTCTCCTCAGCTAGAATAGCTGCTGCTGCTTCTTTTGTTTTTATATTAAGGAAAGTAATTTTTTTCAAAGGAGCTCCACTTCTGAAGGAAAGATTGGGAACCAAGGGCTTAAGCCAGTCATAAGAGCCATAGAGGCCCAGTTCCCTCCAAGAAGCCAGCCCGGTCTGCTCCCAGTGCTTGGGGCTGGGCGGCCCCCAGTCCTTCCTGAGCCTCCCTTTGGGGCCCTCCCCCATTCCTCTCCAAAACCTTTCAAGTCAGCCTCAGTTAGCTTAGCTGATATGGTCTGACATTTACAATCACTTCCTGCAAAATGATAGGGAAACAAGAAGGGAATAAAATCTAAGAAGCATAACAAAGCTTTGTTTCCAGGTACTGGTTACAGAATGTCCTAGAACCACATCTGGCCAGGAACTGGAGCAACTTCTCAGTCAGGCTAGGCCTCCTCACCCACCTCCATATTCCCTTTCTCTGTGTGTCATAAACCATTCTTTTTCTTGGCCACACAGGAGGGATCTCCTGGGTAATCCTTCCTCTTCTTGGAAAAGCCTACCATTTACTCCTTCATTCATTCATTTACTCAACAAACATTTCCTGAGCACCAACTGTGTGTCAAACACCAATCTAGGTGCTGGGGAGACAAGAATGAACAGACAGAAAAAATCTCTGCTCACATATCATTCTAGTGATAAGTATGACATTTATTTATAGAAATGTGCTTCTAACCCCCCATGAGAGAATTAGAAGCTCATACATAACAAGGAAAGCCGTGGACTGGCTGAGCTCCCAAGATAAGAGCCAAGGTGTGGAGACTGAGCTCTGAGAGTTGAGAGATCAGGGAGGCAAGAGGGAACCAGCCAAGGAACTGAGAAGGAACAGCCAGGGGCAGCAAACTAGGAGACGGTGGTGCCATGGAAACTCAGTGAAAGGAGGGTTTCAGGAAGAGAGCAATGGTCAACTGAATCAAAAGGTGCTGAGAGATCAAGTGAGAAGAGGATTAGCCAGTGGGCTTGGCAGTGAGAAGGTCATTGATGATCATGGCAAGAGCCACATACCAAGCCTCTGGTCCCTGTTTCCTGAGACAGGAGCACTGGCTCTAATAGCCGGAAGGAGACTGTGGCATGGACAGGGTGGGGGCTATGAGTGCTGACATCCAGGGCTCCTCTGGCTCAGGTGAACTTACTTTCTGGGGTAGATAACCATCTTGGAGTCAAGGTCAGAAGATCTGCCAGGTCAGAAGATCTGCCAGCCTCTCTTTTACCATTGAAGAGCCTGCCCCCCAAGCTGGGGTCTTTGATTCCCCTCTTCGGGGGGCTCAGGGAACACGCCTTCCAGGGAGCACCAGGAGCATTAGTTACTGGTGTTTCCAGTTGGGAAGGGACTCAGGGCGCTTTAATCCTCATCCCTCATTCACAGAAGTGGAAACCAACCCAGGGAGGGCCAGGGCTGATTAGGAGCAGAACTTCTGGGGCAGAAACCCACTTCTGCAAGGGGCAGTAGACCAGCACAGTTAAGACAGGGCACTTTAAACTCAGGTCATTCTGGTTTGAGCCACCTCCTGACCTCATGGACACAGCACGTTACTTAATATACTGAGACCCAATTGTGCCATCTGCAAAATATCTTGCTGCATGCTGAAATGAGATAGTGCATGTTGCTTGGTGGTTATTCTGACCATGAGATCAGAGTCCTTAGGGACTTTAGTTAGAGAACATGCACTGTTCCTAGAAGCCAGCCAGAATAGGGGGCTTTCTTGAATTTGGCCCCAAAAGGTTTGGCCCTAAGATGGTTGAACTTCCCATGGTCTCTAGATACTTCCTTTGGTCCGGCCTAGAAGGCTGAAGCTGGGAAGGGTTTCTGACAACAGGGGAAAGCTGAAACTGCATGCTTGGCCCCCTGTAAGAATCTCTGGCCACAGTTGGCACCATACCACAGCTCTGCTTGAGCCCTTAAGTCACACCAGGCAGCTTCTTGCCTCTCTTTTTTGATGGTCAGGTCCACTATGGGTGGGAGAGGACATAGCCTCTGGTCTCACTTGGCTCCTCTGCTCTCTCTGCAGATCAGCAACGCCATCCTCATCATCTTCGTCAGCTACTTTGGCAGCCGGGTGCACCGTCCAAAGCTGATTGGCATTGGAGGTCTTCTGCTAGCTTTGGGGGCCTTTGTCCTCACCCTCCCACATTTCCTCTCAGAGCCTTACCAATACACCAAGACCATCATGGGTAAGTGGCCTCCCATTACTGCTTCAAGGGAGTGAGGGTACATAATTCTATATGTTCTGACTGTCAGATACACTCTGGGGAGAAAAGCCAAGGAAACTTTCTGGTGGGATAGGACGGCAGAGCTCAGAGTGGTATCCATTGCCCAGAAGCACCCCTGCCAACTTTGTGAGACTCCCCTCAATCCTCCTGTGCTTCGGGGGCACATTTAAGAATTTTTTGCTACAGTCCAGTCAGGAAAAACTTCTACCATGTGTTTTTACAAGTTTCATATTTTCACATTTACATTTTGAGTTAGTTTTTTATAAGGTTCTTTTTCTTCTTTTTGTATATGGATGTTAAATCCTTTAAGCATCGTTGGTCAAAAAGACTCTCTTTTCTCCATGAAATATTTTTTGCATCATTATAAAAAATCAGTTGGACATTTTTTTTTAATAAAATAAGAGACATTTTTTATTTATTTTTTGCTATGCTGGGTCTTCCTTGTTGCATGGACTTTCTCTAGTTGCAGTGAGCAGTGGGGGCTACTCTCTAGTTGTGGTGTGCAGGCTTCTCATTGCGGTAGCTCTTCTTGTTGCAGAGCATAGGCTCTAGGGCATGCAGGCTTCAGTAGTTGTGGCATGGAGGCTCAGTAGTTGCGGCTTGCAAGCTCTAGCTGCTGCCGCTAAGTCGCTTCAGTCGTGTCAAACTCTGTGACCCCATACACGGCAGCCCACCAGGCTCTCCTGTCTCTGGGATTCTCCAGGCAAGAACACTGGAGTAGGTTGCCATTTCCTTCTCCAATGCATGAAAGTGAAAAATGAAAGTGAAGTCACTCAGTCGAGTCCGACTCTTCACGACCCCATGGACTGCAGCCTACCAGGCTCCTCCGTCCATGGGATTTTCCAGGCAAGAGTACTGGAGTGGGGTGCCATTGCCTTCTCTGTGACAATGTGGCAGAGGTTAAAGAAATCATTCTACAGCCTGTCACAGTATCATAAATGATTACTGGTGAGTTTCATGTCACATTTTTCTAGCTTTGAATGAGTTACCCTTACATTTTAACAATGAACCATGATTTAGCAAACTCTACAGCTGATGAATGAGCTTTCCAGGTGCCTCAGTGGTAAAGAATCTGCCTGCCAATGCAGGAGACATGAGTTTGATCCTTAGGTCGAGAAGATCTCCTGGAGAAGGAAATGGCAACCCACTCCAGTATTCTTGCCTGGAAAATCCCATGGACAGAGGAGCCTGGCGAGCTACAGTCCATGGGATCGCAGAGTCTGACATGACTTAGCAACTGAACAACAACAAAAACAACTGATGAATATCTCTATTCTCCAACAGAACAAAATAAGGATCCTGTAATGTTTGGTTGTCCACCATCCTCAGCCATCTTCCATGTTATTGTTGACTAATATTTTAGTTTTGCCTGTCTTTAACTTCCTCCCAGTGGTCATTGTTACTATAGTTGTTATTTATAAATAATTCAGTACTTATTTCTATTTACCCACAAGCTTCCTGGTTTCTTTGCTCACCATTGCTTCTTGCACTTCACCCACCCTTATTGATTTAACTTCGTTTTCCCTAAAGTACATTCTTTAGTATAACTTTCAAATAGTTTTCCAAACTACCTGCCCTGTTTTCATAGTTTCTTGATATTCCCTTATGATTTCTATTTTAATTTTAGTTTCTTCAATTATTTTAAATGTATTTATTTTTATAGCCCCTTTCAGATTGTTTTATTAGCACAGATTTTGAGAACGCTAATCCTCCCACATTCTGTGTCTGCTTGTCCTTGTTCATGGTGGAGTGTTTCCTTTCCGTTATGTAATATTTAATGGTGGGGTCATTGATAGTGGGAATTTTTCCCCCTGTGGACATTTTATGTGGTCTGGGTAGGAAATTGCCCAAGAGTGGCTTTATATTTGCATTTACTTGGTATCTTGGGAATGCCACTGCTTTGGAGCTAACTGTACGATAATGTACTGGCTTGGGATAAATTTGCACTTGTTTTAAGGGATGTGGTACGTGGCAATGGTTTTGTGAGGAGCAGCCAGTGAGAGGCCCAGTCTCTAAGTGCTCATCCTTGGTCCACTGTATTGGAATTGAGGATGTCTGAGAATAGATGGGCCACCGAGGGGTGCGCTGATTGCTGTTTGCTTAAATACCAGGCTTATTGTTAGTCATATGTGCAGATCGGGTCTAAGAGATGAATCACTCTCCATGCCAGGAGGGAATCCCTTGTAGACGGTGAGACTTACAGTGGGGCGGTAGACCATGAGACCTACAGTGGGGAGGTAGACTGTGAGACCTGCAATGGGGAGGTAGACTATGAGATCTAGCCTACAGTGTGGGGAGGTAGACTTTGAGACCTGCAGTGGGAAGGTAGGTTGTGAGACCTACAGTGGGGAGGTAGGTGGCTGGAAGGGAAAAAACGTGAATCGGGAACAGCCACGTCTAATGATGAAATGTTAGTTGAGTTCTGGCAGTGGGACTCTTTTCCCCACCTCCACAGTAGTCACCAGTGACCTAATTATTTCTTATACATTCATTGTGGCCTTGGATCTGTTTGGGCTGTTTAAGCCTGAGTCTTGCTTCAAGTAGGCCCAAGAGGAAGACAGACCCAAGCCTAGGGGTCTAAGCTCTTTCCCCCTCCTTGATCTAGACAAAAGGTCTGAGGCCAGCTCTGAAGGAGAGTCAGGATTTGCTGGCCACTTCGGAAAGCCTTGTGCCATGCCTGCTCCAACACAAGGTCCCAGCCCTTCCCCATCAGTATGAAGAGTGGGGTAATGAAATCAGCAGGGGAGCCCCAGGTGCTTGGGGCCAGGCTGCGGGGAGGGCATCCTGCCAGGTGCCACACGGTGGCCTGCCTAGCCTAGGGCAGGCTCCCCTGGCCTCCCCTGGCCTGGGCCGCATACCAAGGGCATTTGCTCTGCACAGAGCAGCCACCACAGAGGGTGAGTGGAGGCGAGTGGGGCTCTGAAACAACCCCTCTGCCCTTTGTTAGGGATGGTTGGGTGGCTTGAGTCCTTTCCACCACCATCCTCCCTGCTCCTAGGCAAACACTCCAGCTTTTAGCCCACCTCCAGGGAGAGAGGAAAGAACAAGACTTGCCTCTCAGCCTGCAGGAAGGAACTGCTGGCCAAAAGAGTGAGGTCGTTGTGTTTTTGTTTGTGTCAATTCTATTTGCAACAATAGGACACAGTCCCCCTTATGCTGGCTGGGATCAGAGCAGCAGCTGGAAGTGCTCAGGGCTGGGCTACCTTCAGGGCATCTTCCTGTTACCAGGGGCTCAGGCTAAGGAGGACATTGGCCCAGGAGCCACACTGTGGGACCTAGCTGAGGCTGTGGGTGCCAGTGCAGCGGGGGGCATGTACTATGCTAATATGTGCAAACAAAAGTATTTATAAAGTTTCACTTCATGGGAAAAGTTTGAAGTATGATTCTTCAAGTGTGTTCCTATGGGAACTTCAGTTTTGAACTATGCAAGTCATCAACAACAAATTAATTTCATTAAATGCACCACCCTGAAGGGTGACATGCATCTGGACAGTCTTATGTCCAAAGCTGGGCTTTGAGACCCCTTAACAGCATGGCCTTGGGCCACTTCCTTCGCAGCTGAGTCTCAGTTCCTCCCTGTATAAAATGGAGCTTCCCTCGCCTGGCTGCAAGGACTGAAGGATGTGTGCTCTAAGTTTAGCCCAGTGGCTGGCACGTGCAGCAACCATTCAGTGGTGGCCTTTATAACCAGAGGTGGTAGGGGCAATACTTGTATTATGCTGGGTAAACTAGGGTTCCAAATGAAGAAACTCCTGCTTCCTATGGAGTGTCTGACAGCTCCTGGCCAACAAGGCTGGGCGTCCTTGGGGCATCTGACCGCAGCTTCTCCCTGGTCCTCACCGTCCATCCATCCTCTGCTCTAGCTGGAGCATGGCCCCTCCCTGGGCATAGTCCTTGCCACACCTTCACATGTGAGGCCATAGGATTTCTCTTTACTGAAGCTTAGGCTGCTGTTCTGATCCATTCCTAGAGCCTTAAGTTGGAGGTGCTTGGTAATGGGGAGAGAGAACAGAGACCTTCAAATCCCAGCTTAGCCATTTAGGTGCTAAGTCTCCTCAAGCAAGCTGCTGTTCACCTTTCTGAGCCTCAGTTTCTTAATCTGTAAAGTAGGAACAATAATTTCTCCACTTTTCAGCATGTTCTAAGGGCAAAAATTAAAATTAAATTGTGTAGGTAAAGTGCTTGGCCCACAGTAGCTGTTCAGCGCGTTTCTCTTTGCCAGCCCTTGATGTGGTATTTGAAATCTCTTACTCATCAGCAGTGACCCCTGGACCTGTTATCATGTGTTGCCTGCTGATTCTTTCCCTTTGGAGCAGAGCTGCTCCAGAAATGGACATGGGAAGTGAAAAGTGTTTTAGGAAAAACAAATTAGAGATGGAGCCATTGTGGGAAGCACAGAGATCTTTAACAACTAATTGCTAATTCTAAAAAGGCCATGCAGACGTTTCTGAATGTTTAGATTTTCTAAATGTCAGTGGGGTCCGGAAATATGCCTGGCGCCTTTAGAGAAAAGACTAGCCACCCAGCCAAAGCCTCTAAGACCACTTCTGGAATGCGTGGAGAAGTCGGTATAGGTGGGAGACAGGCCAACAGGAGACCATTTCCCCCGGGAGACAGAAGAAGGGTCTTCGGAAACCAGTGTCTGGGAGGAGTAGGTGTAACCTGGGAGAGGTCTTGAGCCAAGGCCAGAGGGAAGTCAGCTCCTCAAAGACAATAGATGCACACAGGAGGGGGTTTCCTGTGGGAACAGTGGGGTCAGGGGAGTCGAAGATATTTTTGGAGCGGTCAAGAAAAGAAAAGGAAGAGTCGCTTTCTAGTCCTCTATTTGTGAAGTTGCCAGCCCCTCACCCACGCTTGTTCATCAAAAGTGCCAGGAGGGTGGTGGGAAGGCCTGGGGACAGGAGCCTCAGGCCCCTGAGTGACTGAGTCCCTTCTTCACTGGAGGACGCTCGGCCCCAGAGCAGAACCCATGGCAATGAACCCCAGAGCCATGCAGGGTCCTTGCCCTGAGGGAACTTCTCAGGGACCCTGAGCTCAGAGCTGTTCAAGGGGCAGCATCTGGCCATGGTGTGAGAGGGACGTGGTGGGGAAGGAGTGTGTTCTGGGGGTGTATGGGAGTGTGTGTGAGGGAGGCCTTTCTCTGTGGTAGTGAGGTGGCTGTAAGTGGAGGAGGTGAGTGCATGAGGGAAGAAGCGCATGCGTATATGTGTGTGGGGGATGTGGGTGTGTCCCAGAGGTGTGGAGAGGGTGGAGGTCTCGTGAGTATGCACACAGGGATGGACGTGGGGGAGCAGCCTGGCAGGGGTTGGGGTCGTACACTTACATAAATGTCAGTGTGTGTTTTGCCAGGGGTGAGTGGGTGTATGGTTGTACAGCCTGGCCACTTGGATCTATTTAACCTGAAAAGGAAGAGAAAACAACATGAGAAAAGGGGGGAAGTCACAAAACACATGAGTGTTATTAAGTCAACTGAGAGGAAAATATTCCCGAACAGATGAGTACAACTAAGCTAATGAGACTTGATGTGGAACACATTTTCAACATACAGTATAGGAAGGAAGAGAAATGCTTGTGGAGAAATGACAGAAAACCCCAGGCTGCTGTGTTGCCTGTCAGGGGATGGCCAGGAAAGGAGCTGGGGCCACAGAGAATGGGTCTTTCTGAGACATAGCCCCAGCAGCTGACCAGAGAGTGCTTGCCTATGTTGTGTGGAAGAGTCACAACCCTTGTTCTTCTGGGTCTCCAGTGCAGGGCCCAGTAGAGACCTGAGCGTCACTTGCCTCCCCTGGAGGCTTGTTCATCACTTCCCTTGCTCAGGAATGAGGCTGGGGGTGTAGGCCTGCTCGGGTCTGGAGGGGAGGGGAGGGACGCCTATGAGCCAGGCTGCACCCTGCGTCCTGGCTCCTCTGGGAAGAGGGCATCTCGGGGACCCGTTGTGGACTGTGTGTCTTGAGCCCACCCAAGGCAGGGAGGTGGGTTTCCTGAGGAGAGTCCACACTCAGACTGGAAAGGAAGACTGGTTACTATTCCAGAGGCTGTGGTCACCCCAGGAAAACTGTCAGGGGGATGGCCCCACAGAAGCAGGGTGCCAGCCCCTGTCCTGCAAAACACTATGGTTTGAAGAAACCATTGGTGCTGCCTCTGAGGACACCCCCCCCCCCCCCCCGGCCAAGGGACACAGGGAGGAGCTTCTTCTCTTTCTCTAAGGGAACAAAAGGACTTTGCAGGACCCAGAGCTTGGTGATATGAGTAAGGCTCAGAGATCCTGAGGGGGAAGCAGCAAAGAGCAGTCAGGTATTTGGAGACAGGGAGCTCATGGAGGTGGAGCCCGCTCGTGGGGTCCGTGCCTCTGTGGAAGAGGCTAGAGAGCTGGCTGGCTCTTTCAGCCCCGTGAGGATGCAACAGGAAGTCAGCAGTCCAGCTCCCAGCAGAACCCCAGCATGCTGGCACCCTGATTTTGGTCTTCCTGCCTCCAGAACGGAGAAGGCAATGGCAACCCACTCCAGTACTCTTGCCTGGAAAGCCTCCAGAACTGTGAGAAACCATTCTGCTGTTTGTAAGCTGCCCAGGCTGTGACCCTTTGGTACAGCAGCCCCCATGGACTCCCTTAGATTCAGTCCCTTTGGCTGGAGCCCCTCCTCATAACCTTGGGTCTTAATTTTGAATTTTCAACCCTTGGACTGTCTTATTAACCATTGATACCAGCCTCAGGCCATTCACATCATTCACAAATCTGTCAGCTGTTCTCAGCCGTGCCCAGGGCTGAGTTGCATGGTGGACCCAAGGGCCACTGTCTTCCAGGTCACCCTGGCCCGTCTGCACCTGTGCCGGGCACACTCTGAGCTGTGCTCCCCAGAGGACGCTCAGCCACGCGTCTGCATCTGGTCTGGATACCAGTCAGGATATCATGACTGGCTTTGTCAAAAGGCTTCCTCCAGTCAAGTAACACCATGTTACGGCTTCCTGCCGGTCTGGGAGCCCCATTAACAAAGGAAAGGAGGTTGGTTTGGCATGGCTGGCTCTTGATGAACTCATGTTGGCTCAGCTAATCCCATTTTTCCCCTTCAAATTGCTCCTCATCAGCCTGTTAATAAATCTGTGAACAATAAATTCTGCTTCACTCCCAATTGGGAGCGTGCAAATTAAGTGCGCATTCTCTCTGAATACTAAAATTAAATGGCTCTGAGCCTCCCTCCTGTTCCTTCAGGTGTGTCTTCTTTCCTTCCTATCCACTAAGAAACAGTTTTGATGACAAGATGAGCCAGGCAATTCCTCTTTCCTTGGTCTGATGGCATGTTCCTCAGGAGCAGGTGGCTGTGCAGGGGCAGGAGTGACAGGCTGGAGGCAAGCCCCTTGTCAGCAGCATCACACTGTACATAGTGGACTTGCCCTCTCACCCTGACCTCACCGGTCATATGGCCTTCTCAGTCCAAGTAGGCATTTCCCCACGGCCCCTTTAGTACTAGAAAGCTGTGTGGGAAAGTGTGTCCAGCCTCAGTCTCAGCCTTGGAAACTCAAGTCTTGAGAACAGATCAAAGGAACCCTCTTCTTCCATTCACCTAAGCTTACTCTTTTCCTGCATGGATGTTGAGTCCTTGCAAGCAACCCACTTGCCCTCAACTCCTTTATTATATCCATTCATTTCTAGTGACCAGCACTGATCTTACTTGTTTCTAGTTTCTGGACCCAGTTCTCAAGTCTTAAAAACCTGGGCAACAATGACTGTCTCAAGGGTTCTGCCATCTCTCTCATCTGTCTAAATTGCTCAAAGTTTCTGGCTTGAAACTTTGAATGAAAATTGATGTTATTGTGTAATCACTATATCCCAGGTTTTGTTACTGTTATTAATTTTAATCTGAATAAGACTATTACAAAGTCGATGTTAATATCTATATCTGTTTCAGAGATAAAGAGACTAAATAAGGTTCTGAGAATTCCCATTTGAACCTGGTCTGTCTGATTTCAAAATATGATTCCTTGCACTGCTCAAGCATGTGACTCTGGCTGTCAACCTCAACTCTGTTCATTTCTGCTGGTGCAGAAGAATGTGTTCCCTTAGATTCCCAAAATGAAAGTCAGAAGGCACATGCCCATAGGAATTGTTGTCTAAGGGGAGGCTTAGTCTAGTTGGAAGAGAACACATGTTGTCACAGGGGCATGATGGATTGACAAGGAACCCAACCACTTCAAACAGGTCACTTTGTAAATGACTTGGAGATCTCCATCATGAGTTCAGGATGGTCTGATCCTGGCCTACTGGTGGGTGTTGCCAGAGTTTCAGGAAGAACTGTTGCATAGCCAAATTTAGGAGGATGAAGAAATAGGTCTTTCAGAGTGGAACATTCTGAATGAGGTTCCAGGAGTTTGCTGATCGCCCAGCGAGGCTTGGCACATTGGGTGTGCTTCCAGGAAACTCTCTGGAAGCACCACTGCCTCTCCCTGTTGTACTGTTATGGGCTGCTTCTGAGGTCTTGCTAACCTCCTCCTCCTTTGGCCCTACTCGCTCACCAGCAGTGCCCGCTTATGAGTGGGGAGGTAATGGGTGGCTCTCAAGGTGCTGCCCTCCTGTTTCCTGGCAGAACTCTCTCTTTCCTCTACTAGAATGACAAGAAAGATTAGTCAAAGGAAAGCCCATTCCTGCCACAGCCTTCTTGTGTTGCTCAACCCTTCTAGCATCCTCTCATAGCCCCAGTGCTGGATTTTTGTGCAGAGACCCTTATTTAGACCCTTGATAGCCTACTACCACACCTGGACAGTGTGTCCTTGAACAGTGAAGAGGCCAGACCTTGGTCTGCCCAGATCTGCCCATCTCTGTGGGTCCTGCTCCAGAGAGGTAGCCCTTCCTGCTACCATATCCCCTCTTTCCAAACTGGAGGAGATGTTCAGAAATTAGAGCTGAAATTCTGTGTATGTAAATTGTGGGATGAGTCAAAGGGTTGACTGGTGTGCAGCTGGGCTGGTACGGGGGTAGCTGAAGGAGGGGAGAGGTCCCGGTCTCTTTCTAGTTAGCATCTCGCAGCCCTGTGATAACTGGCACAGCTAGATCTCTGGCGTCTTGTGGGAAGAAGAATGTGCTCTGATAAGCTTGAGCCTTCCAGAAGTGGGCCTCAGGGAAGATGGGAAACAGACTGACAGTCAGCTAATGAACACACCTCCCTCCTTCCCTTTCCCAGGCCCCTCAGGGCAGAGGCAGGCAGCCCCTGAGACTGTGGCTGGAATTGGCAGGCTTTTCTCTGACCTTATCACAGGATCTGACGGTGGCAGTTCGGAGGAGGAGGAGGGTAGTGAGGTTCTGTGAGTCAGTGGAGAGGACTGGGTGCCCGGCCTTTGCTGGCGTGCCTGAGAAAAGGAGAGAGGCTGCTCTTTCTTCTTCACATGGGCTGAGCTCCTGAATCCGCTCCAGGGAGGAGGAGGGGATGGGCTGCAGAAAGTTGAGCTCCCCAGTTCTGCCAAAGGGTCCTGATACAAGGTTTTTTCACTCCATCACTGTCTTCTTTTTAAGAGAAGAGCCTAATGTTCTAACTTCTAGAAGACTGTCCTCACCAGAGTGAGCTGGCCATGGCTGCCCACTGCAGGGAGGCCCAGGCATGGGTTCTTGGGAGGCCCACATTCTGCCTCTGATGCAAACACCTTCTCCACAATAAGCCAGGAAACAGTGGTCTCACCCACCACCACACCCTGCTCTACCTGGATCCAGAGCACCCTGCCACCAGGATGGGCAGCTGCCACTTCCCTTCCTGAGGGCGGTGCTCCCAGGTGGAGGAACATCTTACTCCCTTTCACCTGTATCAGAGCCTGGTCAGGGTGGGGTGGCCCCATTTAGGGCTGGCATAAGGAAAAGAAAGTTGGTTGGGAGACCTTGAATCAATTTTGAGTGCAGAATAGTCAAAGAGAAACTTAGTAGACTTGGATTTAACTGGGGCCAGTTGATTATTTTTGAAAATGCACATGTTTAATAAAGGCAGTTTCTGACAGGTAATCTAACATTCTAAAAGTTAATGTAAAACAGTTAAAAGATCCCCAGAGAATTTTGCCTCCTGGACACTTTATTAAGTGAAATTTCATGAGGAATTTTGTGGCCTTGGTGCACAGTGCAACATGCTATGTAAAGGCTTAATAAGCCAGTCAACATTTTTATGAGCTTTGATCACTGTTAAATGGCTCACAGAAAAATGATTTTGCCAGCAACAATGTTCTAATAAACGTGACTTTAGTCAAATAATAAGAATCAGCAAAATTAAGAAAAAGAACTCTTAAAAGAAGCACTGATTCTCCAGCGCTTTGTTTCTCAGGCTCCCATACAACCAGCCTGGCCTTGTGTATCTGCTGCACACCCACCCTGGGCTGAGCAATCCTGTGCTCACAGCCGTGGATTGGACCAGCAACCCCTGCCTGCCTCTCATGTAGCACGCAGCCTCGCCTGTTTTACCATCCAAGTAGCTCTTGGCTGGGTCGATTCTGCTCTTTACACATGGGTCTTGAACACTGGTTAATCTCCCTTTCATGATCATGACCCTCTGGGTTCTCATTAGGATGTAATCCAGGCCCTTCATGGGACACAGCAGCCCTGCAGGGCTGGCCAGGCCTCACCGTAGTGGTGTTTGCACACTGACCCCACTAAACCTCTGCGCCCTTCCCTTCTGTCTCTTTCTATTGAGTCTTCTCAGTGCAGAGCCCATGTCCTCCAGGAATCCTTTCCAAACCCTCTCCCCAGCAAGACTGGGTTTGGCTCCCCCACATGCTCCCTGGTACACTTTCCTTTCCAACTCAGTGGATGTGTGTGTGCATGCTAGTCGCCTCAGTCATGTCTGACTCTTTGTGATCCCATGGACTGTAGCCCACCAGGCTCCTCTGTCCCTGGGATTCTCCAGGAAAGAATACTGGAGTGGGTTGCTGTGCCCTCCTCCAGGGAATATTCCCGACCCAGGGATCAAACCCACATCTCTTACATCTCTTGCATTGGCAGGTGGGTTCTTTACTGCTAGTGCTACCTGGGAGCCCAACTCAGCAGATACCAGGCTGTATTTTTTTATTGTGGTAAACTATACATAACATAAAATTTGCCATTTTAATGTGTCCATTTCAGGGCATTAAACACTTTTATGCTATTGTACAACCATTCTTACCATCCATCTCTAGAACGTTTGCATCTGTCCCAATGGAAACTGTACTCCTTAAACACTAACTCCCTCCTCCTCCTCCTCCCAGCCCCTGCCTGGAAACCACCATTCTGCTTTCTGTCTCTATGAATTTATCTATTCTAGGGTCCTCATGTAAATGGAATCATGCAATATTTGTACTTTTGTCTCAGGCTTATTTCAGTGAGCATAATCTCCAAGGTTCATTCATTTTGTAATGGAGTATGTGTATAAGGCTCAGTATTATTCCATTGTATGTGTGTATCATATTATGTTTATCCATTCATCCGTTGATGGACATTTGCATCAACTCCCCCTTTTGGCTAGTGTGGATAATCTTGCTATGAACACTGGTATACAAATATCTGTTCAAGTCCCAGCTTTGATTTCTTTTGGGCAAATACCCATAAATGTACATGCTGGATAATATGGTAGTTCTATTTTTAACTTTTTGAAGAACTATACTGTTTTCCACAGTGACTGCACTATTTTACATTCTTACCAGCAATGCCCAGCATTTGTTTTCTGTGTTTTGAAGGGTGGCAAGTGGTATTTCAATGGGGTTTTTATTTGACCAATATTTTGACAACACTGTGGTTGCTTCTTTGATGATGAGTGTCCCACAGCAGTCAGAGGCTTTGGAATGGCAGCTCCTGGGCTTGTCTCGGTCACCCCAGCAGAGGGCCTGCCCCCAGTCACTCTCGAGAACAACCAATAGTGAGGTAGGCATCGTCCACTGAAGCTGACAGGCCTGGGTGTGGTCCTTCAGTGGTTGCACTGGGAGCAGGCGGCGATGCTTTGCACCTCTTTCCCAGTGTGGTCATTTGCCACCCGGCACAGAAGGGAGGCCTGATCCTGCCACCGCATAGCTGATAAGACAACATTGAGAGGGAGCTGCTGTCATACCTAGACAGTAACAGGCAGCTTAGCCAAGCACATTTGCAAGTGACAACAGTCCATGGTTTTAGGGAACTCCAAACTTTGCTCATTTCCTCGTACAAAATCTACTTGAAATTCGTTTGAATCTTCTGAGAACAAATGTTCATTTGAGAACTTGGCAGCAGCTTTTTTATTATCAGTCCTTTAGACATGCAATCAGCTTAAAACTGGCAGAGGGAGGTGAGCAGGGCGTGTGGGCCGACTGAGTGACCACACAGCTGCACCTGGCCAGTTGGGTTAGACGGTGGCCCAGGTCAGGCGGCCTGCTCTGGCCTCATTCCTGAACCTATCCAAATGGTCTTGAGAAGGGTAATGGGGGCTTTTTCTAAAGACTAGCACAGTCCACTGTGTGTAAGTGCTCATCAGCTAGGGTGTCCCAGTGGCTGTCACACTGAGGGCCCCGAGTGAGCTGTGAGCTTACCAGCAACCACCCACCCTCTGCAGTGCGTGGCCCCTTCCCTGGAATCCTCTGAGGTCTTTCAAAGTCAAGGGCACAGATATAGGGAGTCAGATTCAGGACTAGGACCCAGATCCCAGGCCCCCAATCCAGCCATTCCAACATCTAAGGGTCTTGCCTGCCCATGGCCATCTGGGCCTCCTCCTGGGGGTGGGCATGAGTCTGCCAACACCACACCTCTGGTTCTGAGTGCTGGACATGGAGCAGTGTTGGTGACAGGGTTCCTGAGCACACTGAAGGGTTTTCCTCCTTCTCAGCAGAAACATTTCACAGTTTTGTGCTTCCAGACTAAAGTGAGAGTCAGGCCTTGCAGCACCGCTGGGTCACACCAGCCTTCCTACAAGGGGGCCGGCACAGCCGTCAGCCATGCTGACTGGCCAGCAGGTCTGACTTTTCATGCCTGCTCCCTTCTGGGACTATTGCCTTCTAGCCCTTTAGAAGGAGCTCTCCCTATCTAGCCACATTATGGTCTCTGCCTAAAGGGAAATTGAAACTCAGAGAGGGTCAGAAACTTGCTTAAGATCACACAGCTGCTGCTGCTGCTGCTGCTAAGTCGCTTCAGTCGTGTCCGACTCTGTGCGACCCCACAGACGGCAGCCCACCAGGCTCCACCGTCCCTGGGATTCTCCAGGCAAGAACACTGGAGTGGGTTGCCATTTCCTTCTCCAGTGCATGAAAGGGAAAAGTGAAAGTGAAGTCGCTCAGTCGTGTCCGACTCTTAGCGACCCCATGGACTGTAGCCTACCAGGCTCCTCCGTCCATGGGATTTTCCAGGCAAGAGTACTGGAGTGGGGTGCCATTGCCTTTTCCGATCACACAGCTACCTAGGGCTAAAACCAATTTTTCTTTTTTAAAAAAAATGCCTTTATCGAGATATGATTGACATGTAAAATGCTGCACATATTAACATATAAAATTTAATGAGTTTAAGTATACACTCATGAAACTGTCACCACCGTCAAAGCATATCCATCATGTCCCCAAGTTTCCTATAAATATAATTATTATTATTGTGTGTGTGTGTTAAGAACACTTAAGATCTACCCTGTAAGTAAATGTTGAGTCTACAGTGTGGTATTGTTATCTGCAGGCACTATGCCGTCTAGCAGGTCTCTAGAACTTCTCTGACAGAATTGAAACTTCATACGCTTCACCATCACCTCCTCATTTCCCCTTCCCCCAGTCCCTGGCCACCACTATTCTCCTCTCTTCTTCTATGCATTTGACTAGTTTAGATCCCATGTATAGATGAGATCATACAGTATTTGTCTTTCTGCATTTGGCTAATTTCACCAAAACCTATTTCTTCCCTCTTTGTACTCTGCACGTTTTGTCTCTTTGTCTCGGATTTCAGCAGATCTCCCAGCAGCCAGCCCTTCCCAGGATACCTCTATCTTGGAGGAGGTTCCCAGCCACCTACAGAGATCAGAGGGCTCATGTGCTTGAATGTAACTAGGGAGGAGCAGAGGAATCACCCCAGACCTGCCCCTCCCATCCCTGCAAAACCTGTGTTGGATCTTTTCAGAGCTGCCATTTCAGACTTGATTTCATTAAGGACTTTGAATCAGGCACATATGGGTTCAAATGCCAGTTCTGCCCCAAAGCAGTCACTTAGATGGGCCAGTAACCTCTAAGCAGGACACAAAGTACGTCACAGCCTTGGCAGTGTCTGCTTGTGCAGTAAATGGAAGTTTAAAAATTCTGGCGCTGGAATTTGAGTCTCTACAGTAGAGCATGTAAGTCGGAGAAAAGCCCAGCACTCCGCCAAGGAGAGGCGTCAGGGAAGATAGGTGTCAGAGAAACTTGGCCCTGGTGTGATGCATACTTCTGCAGGCCCAGGGCAATAGCTCTGGAACCAAGAAATAAGAAGTGGGAACGATTGTTAAATTTTGGCTATATATTTTTTATGCAAAATATTTTTAATTTTAAAAGTTTTTACTGTTGCTTTATTTCAAAAGCATCATGTGTTCCTTATAGAAAAATTAGAAAGTACATGAAGGCAAACACACACACATGCAAAGATGCCACAATCCCATCACCCTGGGACAGCCATGGTCTTCCAGTTTTTCTATGCGTATTCAATCAGATCACGTAAGTTTTATAAATTAGGGATCATATTCTTCTCCAAACTACTAGGTATTTTTTGAATCTACAAGATGTTATAGCTTCCTTCCCATGTCAGCAAAGCTACATCCCCATCCGAACCCCATACCCTGCCCTGAAAGGTGGGATAATAGGTGGGGCGGAGGGACACTAACCAAAGTCTGCAGCTGGGCGCTGGCCTGGGTGCACAGAGCTTCCTTGCAGCAGCTACTGACCTTGACCACATGACATCTGGGCCCCCTTTGCTTTTACCGAGACAGGCCTCCCTGATTGATGAGGGAGCCCCCAGGCCAGCAGTTTTCACAAGTGTTCAACACAAACACCAGTGAAGAGGAAGGGAGATGGGGAGGCCTGGCTGGATGAAGCATGTGTGTCTGGTGAAGCAGAGGGGACGATGAGATGAGGAGGGCAGACCCCTCCCCAGCCCCACCACCCAGAGCAGCCAGAGTTGAGGATGATGGACAGATCTTGTCCACAGCCCTCATGTTTCCTCTCCACGGGACTCTGAGGTCCACCTAGCTCAGAGCTCTGTCCTCTCTGAAAGGACCACAAATGTGAAACTGAACCCCACGGAGCAGGATCAGGGATGTTAGTGGTTTCCATTGGCCTCTTCAAGGCTGGGAAAGAAAGCATCTCATGGAAAGGAGCCCTCAAGGCCTTGGAGAGCTGGCAGTGCTGTCTGTTTAGTGTGGGCCAAATTGGAAACAGCAGTATGGGAACAGAAGGCCAGCCTGGCCAGGTCCCCAAAGCCATGGGCACTGGTGCCCACAGTCCACACTGGGGCCTCTGGGGCCCTCACACTAGGTGCAGCCTGGCTCCTTTTGTGGGTGCAGCCTCACCCCCTATCTGTAACAGGAGGTTTGAACCAGAGGGTGTCAAAATCCCTTTAGCATACCAAATTTTTGATCCTTGGCCAGACTGGGTAACACGTTCAAGGCCTTTGGCAGTAGGGCTCCCTAGTGTGCCCCAGTGTGTGGCTTAACCAAGAGAGAGGATTCTGGGAGTCATGACCCCCAGGAGCCTTCCAGGCTGGAGGTGTCTTCTGGGGGACAGAATGACTTCTGTCCTGCTAAAGAGAAAACACACCTTGGGGGCCTGAAGCCTGAGGCTGCCCACAGCGGCGCTGAAGGCCCACAAGCCTGGATGTTGATCTTGGCTCCCCGTTTCCCCACTGGGTGGCCTTGCCTCCAGGACAGAAGTTTCGTGTTACTAACCCCAAACCCTTGCCAGTACCCAGAGAGGAGAAAGAATGGCCCCCCAGAAGAGGAAGATGCCTCTCCCACCCGATGAGGGCTAGGTCCCCTTAGAGCAGGGAGCCTGTGTCTCCCCTCCTCTCACCTTTGTTTCTAGAGCCACTCCAAGAAGGCCTGGGAGAAAGGCTGGCTTTAGAGGCTGCGGCAGGACACCAGGGTAGGGGTGATGGGGGCATGCTCTCTCACTGCAGGGAACAGCAGCCACCACCAGACCGAGCTCTGTCAGAAATCCTGGCAGGGCCTGCCCCCCAGCAAGTGCCACAGCAGCCCGCAGGACTCTCGGAAGGAGACCAGCAGCATGTGGGGCCTGATGGTGATGGCCCAGCTCCTGGCAGGCATCGGCACGGTGCCCATCCAGCCATTTGGGATCTCCTACGTGGACGACTTCTCGGAGCCCAACAACTCTCCCCTGTACATCTGTGAGTTGGGCTTGAAGAGGGCTTGGGGTGGGGGCGGGTCCTCACGTGGCACAGCCAAGGCATACAGAGGTTTGGGGACCTGATGCACCTTGTTTGAGTCGCAGCCCAGGCCCCAACTTCTCACCAGTGGGACGGGGCCCACAGTCTCTGTGCACTGGAGCCATGGGAGTCCCCGAAGGGATCTGCATGACCCCTTGGTCCCGGGCCAGGAACAGGGCAGCTCCTTGACCAGCAGTACGTGGTCAAGTACCTGGTCAAGATACTGGTCAAGAGCAGTACCGCTGCTCTCCAGACCAGGCACTGGCCAGCACATATGTCTTCTGAGCCATCCATAGAACAAGTTGGCCTCATAGAGAAATATGCAAAACAGATAGCAGATGACCAAATTCTTCCCTTAGAACAAGCCACATTGAGCATCCTCAGGGCCCAGACCAGACAGGCCACATCCTGAGGCTCTGTGGTCCACAAGTTCCCACCACTGCTGTCACATCACACCTGCAAGGAGCCTTGCCCCCAGCCCATACCTGGGCCTTCATCTGTAAATGCCCAGGAGGCCACTTCTCTCCCAGCAAGCAGATCGCTCTGGCATCTAGCCAGAGGAGAAGCAGCTTGGGTTCCGTACATTCCAGAGTCTCGAGTGGCTCTGGGTTTGTCTGTGGGAAATGCCACAGGTGTGGACTTGTCAGGGCCAGAGGACAGACTGGGGAATGTCTCGGGAACCCCTGAGTGAGGGAAAGAGCCTGGGTGCCACCATCAGTCCTCTCAGCCCCCTCAGCATCCTTTCTCTCTCCCGTCTCCAGCCATCCTGTTTGCCATCGCTGTGTTTGGACCAGCTTTCGGGTACCTGCTGGGCTCAGTCATGCTGCAGATCTTTGTAGACTATGGCAGGGTGGACACAGGTGAGTGTGTGCCAGGACCGCTGCCCCCAGCCAGTCAGAGCAAGGATGAAGCTGAACTTTAAATGCTTATGGCTCCCTCGCCCCCCATTCCCTCCTTCCCACCTGCAGTCGTCAGCTGGCCTCAGATAGTGGAGAGCAGATAGCATGTGCCTGCTCTCTCCAGGCCCAGGCTGAATGATGCAGCGGGGGTTGCTGCTGAAGAAAACATACTTTCTGCAGTGGGAAACCTTGAGACCTGGGCAGGGCCTCAGGTGCTACCATCACAGCTGCCTTTTGAGGTCGTGGTGTTAAAAATAACTATAATTCTTTGATTATAAGATGGTTTTGATTGTTTAAAAATTTTTGAGAAGATTTCTTTAAGGGAAAGGAAGAAGCAGTATGTGAAATATACACATGGATTATGACTCCCACCAGAAGACTATAACAGAGTTTAACCATGTGGACACAGGTAGTAGGGAACCTGTGTCTAATCCTGGTTCCACCTCTACTGGCTGAATGATCTTGGGCACAAATCTTCATCTTCCTATGCCTCAGTTCCTCGTCTGTAAAATGGGGCTAATGATAGTGAAATAAAGTGGCTGTGATGTTTCAAAATGGCTGATACATATTGAGGTTGACGGAAGTGAGCTACTAACAAAATGATATGGATTAAGCCTCTCTGTATCGCAGGATGAGAAAATACAATCCATAGACAAGAGTACATGTACTGAGTTAACCATTCAGGGAGCTGACCCCAGGATGGATCCTACAAGGGCATATGGCTGTTGTAAGGCTGCCCAACACCCCCCAGCCTCCCACAAGGCAGAAAGGGCCAGCACAGTAACAGAGGGACAGGCAAAGTGCTTTGGCAGTTCCAAGACCAGAAAAGCACTTCTGCATGAGGTGATGAGGGAGGGCCTCCCAGGAAGATGATGCATGTCTGCATCCCATGTGGGTGGAAATTCCACAGCTGGTGGTGGCAGAGGCCTTCCCAGGTGGAGGAAACCATCTAGACAAAGTCAAGACGGAGGATGCATGGGGAGTGTGTGGGTGGTATGTAAATTCCTGCAGGCCTGATGTGGCTGGAAGGCAGGTCTGCCAGACCCTCAGAAATAACATCCCCAGCCTAGTGCCCAGCATTCAGATTAGAGCCTGCTTGTCTCACAAAGAATGTGGGCAATCATGCTGCCAGACACCACAGGCTCCTGACCTTGGGACTGTCAGGCCACAATGTCATCTGCTCAGTGTCATCCACCTGTACTTCAAATCAAAGGGCAAAGCTGGAGGAGCTGTATGCTCAGGGTCAAGCCATGCTTGCCCTTCCCTGGCACTTCCTGAGCTGGGTCCTAGCTCTTCATTACCCAAAGAGGCTAGCACCTGAGCTCCCAGTCCACCAGGGACAGTGCCCAGGACAGTGTTCTCCCTCTTCTTCCTCCCTGAATGCCCATGTAGTTTCTTTACTTACAAAGAGAAACACAACAGCAGACCCTTGGACGTGGATGGGAGACTGCACAGGAGAAAGCATCTCCTTACTCAAGAGCCTACTCTGTTCATGGTGGTTTTTTGAGTTTCTAAGGATTGCGAGGCCTCCTTTTTTAGGGGTTAACAAAAGTGGGAGGCAGAGCATTCAGTTATTAAGAGTGCAGGTTTGGAAACCACGAATACATAGGTTTGAAACTAGCCAATGACCTAAATCAAATCCCTTATGACTATACAGTGGAAGTGAGAGATAGATTTAAAGGACTAGATCTAATAGACAGAGTGCCTGATGAACTATGGATGGAGGTTTGTGACATTGTACAGGAGACAGGAATCAAGACCATCCCCAAGAAAAAGAAATGCAAAAAAGCAAAATGGCTGTCTGAGGAGGTCTTACAAACAGCTGGGAAAAGAAGAGAAGTGAAAAGCAAAGGAGAAAAGGAAAAATATACCCATTTGAATGCAGAGTTCCAAAGAATAGCAAGGAGAGGTAAGAAAGCCTTCCTCAGTGATCAATGCAAAGAAATAGAGGAAAACAATAGAATGGGAAAGACTAGAGATCTCTTCAAGAAAATTAGAGATACTAAGGGAACATTTCATACAAAGATGGGCTCAATAAAGGACAGAAATGGTAGGGACCTAACAGAAGCAGAAGATATTAAGAACAGGTGGCAAGAATACACAGAAGAACTGTACAAAAAAAGATCATCATGACCCAGATAATCACAATGGGGTGATCATTCACCTAGAGCCAGACATCCTGGAATGTGAAGTCAAGTGGGCCTTAGGAAGCATCACTACAAACAGAGCTAGTGGAGGTGATGGAATTCCAGTTGAGCTATTTCAAATCCTGAAAGATGACGCTGTGAAAGTGCTGCACTCAATATGCCAGCAGATATGGAAAACTCAGCAGAGGCCACAGGACTGGAAAAGATCAGTTTTCATTCCAATCCCAAAGAAAGACAATGCCAAAGAATGCTCGAACTACCGCACAGTTGCCCTCATCTCACATGCTAGTAAAGTAATGCTCAAAATTCTCCAAGCCAGGCTTCAGCAATACATGAACCGTGAACTTCCGGATGTTCAAGCTGGATTTAGAAAAGGCAGAGGAACCAGAGATCAAATTGCCAACATCCTCTGGATCATCGAAAAAGCAAGAGAGTTCCAGAAAAACATCTATTTCTGCTTTATTGACTATGCCAAAGCTTTTGACTGTGTGGATCACAATACACTGTGGGAAATTCTGAAAGAGATGGGAATACCAGACCACCTGACCTGTCTCTTGAGAAACCTATATGCAGGTCAGGAAGCAACAGTTAGAACTGGACATGAAACAACAGACTGGTTCCAAATAGGAAAAGCAATACGTCAAGGCTGTATATTGTCACCCTGCTTATTTCACTTATATGCAGAGTACATCATGAGAAATGCTGGGCTGGAGGAAGCACAAGCTGGAATCAAAGATTGCCGGGAGAAATATCAATAACCTCAGATATGCAGATGACACTACCCTTATGGCAGAAAGTGAAGAAGAACTAAAGAGCCTCTTGATGAAAGTGAAAGAGGAGAGTGAAAAAGTTGGCTTAAAGCTCAACGTTCAAAAAACTAAGATCATGGCATCCGGTCCCATCACTTTATAGCAAATAGATGGGGCAACAGTGGAAACAGTGGCTGACTTTATTTTTCTGGGCTCCAAAATCACTGCAGATGGTGACTGCAACCATGAAATTAAAAGACTCTTACTCCTTGGAAGGAAAGTTATGACCAACCTAGACAGCATATTAAAAAGCAGAGACATTACTTTGCCAACAAAGGTCCATCTAGTCAAGGCTATGGTTTTTCCAGCAGTCATGTATGGATGTGAGAGTTGGACTATAAAGAAAGCTGAGCTCAGAAGAATTGATGCTTTTGAACTGTGGTGTTGGAGAAGACTCTTGAGAGTCCCTTGGACTGCAAGGAGATCCAACCAGTCCAGCCTAAAGGAGATTAGTCCTGGGTATTCATTGGAAGGACTGATGTTGAAGCTGAAACTCCAATACTTTGGCCACGTGATGCGAAGAGCTGACTCATTAGAAAAGACCCTGATGCTGGGAAGGATTGAGGGCAGGAGGAGAAAGGGATGGCAGAGGATGAGATGGTTGGATGGCATCACCAACTCAATGGACATGGGTTTGGGTTGACTCCGGGAGTTGGTGATGGACAGGGAGGCCTGGCGTGCTGCGGTTCATGGGGTCACAAAGCATCAGACATGATTGAGTGACCAAACTGAACTGAATGAAATGGTGCTTTCAGGGCAAGGTTAACCTCGCTGATCCTCCCACAGGCCTCTGTTCTCTGGGAAGAGAGAGAGGATGTTGTCTTGACCAAGGTGCTAGTTCCCTTGATGAGTAAAGTGAGATCATACATTCATCCAGCAAATACTTGTGCCCTGTGCTTTCTCTTCAGCATCTGTTAACTTGAGCCCTGGAGACCCCCGATGGGTAGGAGCCTGGTGGTTGGGCCTGCTCATTTCCTCAGCCTGCTTGGTTATCACCTCTTGCCCCTTCTTTTTCTTTCCTCGAGCAATACCCACAGGAATGGAGGTAAGCTTCTGAGAACCCACAATTCTACCTATTATAAGAGTTTCCTAAAAGGAGGTATCGTGTTAGTAATTTAGTCATGTCCAACTCTTTGCGACCCCATGGACCATAGCCTGCCAGGCTCCTCTGTCCATGGAATTTTCCAGGCAAGAATCATGGAGTGGTTTGCCATTTCCTTCTCCAGGGGATCTTCCTGACTCAGGGATCGAACCTGGGTCTCCCACATTGCAGTCAGATTCTTTACCATCTGAGCCACCAGGAGGTATGGAGGGGTAGATGATAAAGCTGAGAAGTTTCAGTAAGTTAATTCTGGGTGAAATCTAATCAAGTTTCATGATGCAGGACTTCTCAGAGGCTTCTCAGAGGTGAGCGTGCTTGTGAATTTCCCAAAGATGGGATTTCATCAGTGTTCCCTCACCATGGTAGCATCTCAGGGATTAGGAGGGATCCAGGGAATATAGTCTGGGGAAGCTCTGAGTTATCTAAAGTGAAATAAAGAATTAAGAGTCAATAAAAACTGAATATGTGACCTAGAGCAGTTGACTTTTGCATTTAATAGGGCTGGTCATGTCTAATCCTAAAGGAATAAGTGAAAAAGAAATTCCTAGTGGTGGAGAGTGTGAGATTGGGCTGAGAGTGGAACATACTTTGAGCAGACTGACCTGCATGTATTTTCCAGTCATATCTGTTGGAGAAAGAAATCAGAGAAGGATGAGATTAGAAAACAGTGGGGAGAAGTCTTGAGTGGGGGCCTTGACATTAGGCCGAAGGATCTGAAACTTGTTCTGATCTCATGAAGTTCTAAGTGACTGGTGCCCACTTGGGTGACAACTACGTGAGGTTGTGTTTGGGGAGTCAGGAAGGAATGAAGGCTGGAGATGTTATGAGACCAGTGTAGAGATGATACAGCTGAGGACCAGGGCCATGGCTGCCAGGCAACTGAGACAGGGCAGTATAGATGTCCTTGGAGGGGTTGCTCAGAATGACTTAGCCGTGAGCGGCTGAAGTTTGTGCCAAAGCTTAGAGCCAGAGGCTGAGCTGGACGTTCTGCAATAAGGTGTGTGAGATTGTGTGAAATCTAGGCCCGACCAGTGGGGAGGGGCAGGGATAGATGGCTTCAACTTGTCTTGAAGAAGAATTTCAAAACGTGGCAGCACATCATTGTGATGCTGGAGTCAGACAAACCTGAGTCTGAATCTAGCTCTGCTACTTCCAAACTAGCTGAGAGATCCTAGGCAAGTTTTCTTGCTCCTAAGTTTCCTCTACTTTAAAATACTGGAGATAGAGACTTCCCTGGTGGTCCCATGGCTAAGAATCTGTGCTCTCAATGATTCCCGGTCTAGGAACTAAGATTCGACATGCCGCAACTAAGACCTGCCACAGCCAAATAAATAAATAAAAATAAATATTGAAGTACCGGAGATAAGAGTACCTATCTTAGGAGGAGGTTGTGAGGAATGGGACAATATGTGCAGAATGCTGGGCATGGGGCCCACCATGGAGGAAGCACTAAATAAATGGGAGTGCCTGCGCCTGGTGATGAGTCTGCTGGGGGATCCTAACAGTGTCTGAGCTTGGGGGGCCTTGCATCTGTTTAGTGGTTCAGAGCTGGGCCTCGGACTGCAGCTGACAAGTTCAGAAGTGGATGGCGAGTTCCCTGAGGGGCTTTGCACAGAAAGTGCAGGCTAAGAGCCAGGTCAGAGCCTTGGACAGGATCCAACTTTGGGCCCAGAAGAAAGAAGGGACTCCACAGAGGAGACTGAAAGAGAGAGCTGGGAACAGAGGTCATTATAGACCAGAGTGTCCCAGAGGCCCATAGCTCCTGGAACCTGAGGACAAGGAAGAAGTGTAGCCATGACAGACAGACAAAGGCTGACGTTCATTCAGATGTTGGCATCAGCCAACAGTTAGATATGAAATAATATGCACAGATACGAAATCATATCTGGGAGGCCCTAGCATGGATGCATTCTGGCCAGTGGCCAAAGCTCCGGGCTCACTGACATGCATGTGATGAGTGCTTTGGACACCCTTCCACACATTTCCAGGGTGGCTGAGCACCACCCTGCCATGAGCCACTAAGACTAGAAGGATCAAGGGCCTGGGAAAGATGGCTGTAAGGAACCTGTTAACATTCACCACCTTTGCTGCCTTCAGAGGACTCATACCATGACAGATGAAGCAAGGAAGATGGAAGAGGCCAAGTCAAGAAGCTCCCTGGTGGATTTCATTAAAAGTAACTAAGTGACCCGGCAGTCCTGGGTGGGCTGGCTTGGGGTGGGGGTGGTCTAGGGTCACCTGGCCCATGTGGGGTTGGGTGTGGTGAGGCGCAGTAAGAGCTACACTGGCCCATCCCTTCATGAGAGGTTCTGACTGGAGCCCTGCTGACTACTGCTTTGCAGAGAGCAGGAGACCCCATATCAGGCAGAGGCAGCCCCGCCTTCATGGTCTGGCCCACGTTCTCCTCTCTCTTCCCTTCACATGGATGCAGCTGTCCTGTGTAGTCACCCACCACCTGATTTCTTCCAGGCCTGTCCTCATTTTATTTAGCCCATGAGCATGTTGAGTGGATCCTGAGTGGCTATGTGCCCCCAGCTGGCCACTGAGCAGCTTGGGGCCTGGGTTTCTGCCCGGAGGAAGAGAAGGGAGCTGCCTGGGGGGGGGCAGGAAGGACAGCAGTCAGGCTTGCAGACCCCAGTGACCACTGCCTGGAGGCGCAGCCCTGACACCAGTCTGTCCACAGGGTTCCCCCGCATCTTCCTGAGGCTCCTGATGAACCCACTCTTCATGCTGGTGGTCCTGGCCCAGTGCACCTTCTCCTCTGTCATCGCCGGCCTCTCTACCTTCCTCAACAAGTTCCTGGAGAAGCAGTATGGCGCCTCCGCAGCCTATGCCAACTTCCTCATCGGTGAGTCCCCAGGGCTGCCGCAGCTGGGCCTTCCCCCTGTTCATCCAGGGAGAGGCACCGCCAGACTGGACAAGGGCAGGAGCCAGAGGGTTCTTGCCCAGGAGAAAGGATTGTAAAGACATTTTTCCTGGTTGGCAATCCAGAATGTTCTTGGCAGATTTCTTGGGCCCCTATCATTCCAGTCAGGAGTGGGTGGAGGTTGGGGGCTGCTTCCTCCCTGTCAGAGGGACTGAAAGCCTGACCGTCTCCCAAAGGCCCTGACATCATCAGGGACAAGAGAGGAAAGAGTGTGGATTGAACTGGGGGCTAGGCAAGATGCCGCTGGGTGTTTTTTTTCTTCTCCAAGGGCTTGAAGACATTCACCTGGGTAAGGACTGTGGGGCCCAGGGATTCTCAAGCCCCTATACTTTAGGCTCCCCAGGAGAGCTTTAAGAAATACAGATGCCCAGGCCCCACCCCCGAGCAGTGAAAGCAGAATCTCTGGCAGGGGGGGCCAGCATCCAGCACCTGTGTTTTTGGCAGCTGAGGTTGCAAAATACTGATGCAGTCCCACCAAGTCCCCAAGGGAATGACGGGGGCCAATTCACTGGTGAACTTGACCATGTGGGAGGGTGGTCAGGGCATGACCCCTGACCTCCTGTATGGCTCTTGGCTGTGACTTCACCCTTCTAGCCTTTGGCCTCTGATGAGCACATCAAACAGGAAGCACCACCAGGGCCTTGCTAACCCCATGTGGTTACAGTGCGATAAAGGGCCAGGTAATGAAAGGCTTAATAATGGCTTCCCAGGTGGCTCAGTGAGTAAAGAATCTGCCTGCAATGCAGGAGATGCAGGAGACTTGGGTTCAATTCCTGGGTCCAGAAGATCCCCTGCAGGAGGGCATGGCAACCCACTCCAGTATTATTGCCTGGAGAATACTATGGACAGATGAGCCTGCCTACAGTCCACAGGATTGCAAAGAATTGGATGCAACTATGTGCGCACAGAGTTATTTGGGCTTCCCTGGTGATTCAGACTATAAAGAATATGCCTTCAATGCAGGAGACCCGGCTTCTATCCCTGGGTAAGGAAGATCCACTGGAGAAGGGAATAGCTACCCACCTACTTACTCCAGTATTCTTGCCTGGAGAATCCCATGGACAGAGGAGCCTGGTAGGCTACAGTCCATGGGGTGGCAAAGTGTTGGACATGACGGAGGAACTAACACTTTCACTTTCTAATAAATGCATATTCAACCCACATCTCTCTGGTTGTAAGGGTCCCACTTCTTTATTCTTTGCAGAGGCAGAGCAATCCTCCATGTCAAGATAACTGTCAGTGTGCCTGGCAAACAGTAAATGCTCAAGTAATGTCATCTATTACTGTTGCAATTAAACATATCGAATGTCCCTTCAGGAAGCCATGCCCTCTTCTCGGTGGTCCACATACCACTCCAAGGCCTGTGCACCCAGACCAGCTTCTCTCTGTCTGTAGGTGCCGTGAACCTCCCTGCTGCAGCCTTGGGGATGCTGCTCGGAGGGATCCTCATGAAGCGCTATGTTTTCTCTCTGCAAACCATTCCCCGTGTGGCTGCCACCATCATCATCATCTCCATGATCCTCTGTGCCCCTTTGTTCTTCATGGGCTGCTCCACCTCACTCGTGGCAGAGGTCTACCCACCCAGGTAAGGGGAGTGAGGGTGAGGAAATACTCTTTGCTGAGGCCAGAACCTGGAGGTAGCTGCCACATCTTCCTTTCTGCTTCTTCAACTGTCCTCTCTCCTTTTCCCTTGTTGATCTGATCTCGTATGTGGCAACTGAAAAAATCAGATCTTAGTGTGCTCAATTATGAGAAGAAATCAGAGAGTGCTAATGGGCCACTAGCAATCAGGATTAAGGTTCTGTTTTTTAAGAAGCACCAGAAACTAATTTGTTTGGTTTCAAGATGAATCTGTAGTGCTGTGAGCCTCAGGAACCAGGAAATAGCTATGTTTAGCATCTGCTCTCTACCAGCTAGAATTACAGAGTCTTATTGAGCTGCTGAGGAAAGATGAGAGATGGAGACTTGAAAAGATTTGGAGAAGAACAATGAAAGTGATGGCAGACTTAAAAAATTAGGGCAGGTGAGGAAGAGGGCAGGTAAAGGATACCTGTCGGTTTGCATAAAGCGACATGGTTTTAAGTTCTAAGTTTGGCTTCACGTTCAGGAAGGGCTTTGAAGCCAAGGAGAGGATGTGCTTTTTTGCTTTTTCCCTTAGAGCCACCTTTCAACACCTCTTCTTTTAGATTTTGCCTAGTGAGGTTGCAATACTGAAGATAGCATACTTTTCAGTTTTGGCGCTTTATCTTTCTCTGTGAAAGGACCTCTCCTGTCTCCAGAGGGTATGAAGGAGGGGAGTGTTATTCAGGATGGAACTGCCACTCCCCCCGCTCTGGCCCACTCCCAGTTTGTACGGGTCTTCTGGCTGTGGTTGAGAGAGGCCAAGAATACTTTCACTGGATGTTTAGCACAGGGCTTTGTCATCAGACCAGGTTCTAGGTCTGGCACTGCTCTTTCCAAGTTGGGGAAAGTTACTTCAGGTTTCTCATCCACAAAGGGAGCATCATTATCAGAACATTTACGAAAAGCCCTAAGGCACAGTGCCTGGAGCATGAGAGATGCCCCATTACTGATAACCAGCACTGGAATAATTATTTTAGCAAAGTTCTGAACTGTGGTTTATCAGCCCCTAACCCCCACCCTTCCCAGAGGAGATCATGAGTATTGGATATGGAGGGCGGAGACATTGGTGCGATCAGCCAGTGAAATCCCTGGGTTAAAGCTCAGGGGGATGCAGTAACCTGGGCGATGGCTACATAGACCCAGAGACAGGAGCCATTGAGTCCCTAGATGACCTCAAGGGGCCTCAGCCCAAGCCCAGATGAAAGAGAAAGGAAGGGAAATATCACCTGTGACTTTCCCATAGCATCTGCCTTCTCTCTCATCAGAGTCCTGGCAGGTTGTTCCTCTCGACCCCTTCTGCTGTGGGGCATTTGCCAACCAAGCATTCCTAACGACTAATTGGTAGGTTTGGGCTCCTACTGGCAGAAGAACCAGAGGTGCCATGAGCACCAGCCAAGCTGACCCTTGGCTCCAGTAGACATGATTCAGATCTCTGGGTGGCGCTGGCCCAAGACAAACAGAGAAGCACAAGCACGCTAACCAGGCGGGGAAGTCACGCTGGGCTGGAGTGGTGAGGTTTTCTTTTGGTCTTGCTTTGTTTGATTCCCATTTCCTGTTTTGCTGGCAGCACATCAAGTTCTATACGTCCACAGCCTCCCGCCTGCCGCCGGGACTGCTCGTGCCCAGATTCCATCTTCCACCCGGTCTGTGGAGACAATGGGGTTGAATACCTCTCCCCTTGCCACGCTGGCTGCAGTCAAGTCAACTTCAGCTCTATAGCTCTCAAGCAACCGGTAAGGGCCGGAGGGGCCCCAGGTCTCTGCCGAGTGTGTGCTCTGACAGCCTGCTCCTCCACTTGGGATGGGCAGGGCTCCACCCCACTCATTCCCAGCATCCTGGCCTCTGGGCCACACCCACCTTTTCTTCACCTCCCGTTCCCTACGGTCATGATCAGATGCTTACAGCCCAAAGTCAATAAAGACTGGCCAATGTCCAACAAATTCACATTCCTGAAGCCTAACAATGCTCAAAGCAGAAACAAGTCAGAGCACTCCTTCCGCTGAAGCCTGCCAGTCTCACCCTGATGGGTTCTTATTGCGCACATCAGTGTCCTGCAACCTGGTTGTGTTGCAAAGCCATATGGACAGGCCCACACATATCGAGGGCAGAGGGCCTCTGTGATGTGGACCTGGAAGGTTAGAGCTGGAAGTGGTGATGGAGGCCATTTGGTTCAACCTTTCTGGACACTCTCAGCTGTGGCCACACAACTGGCTTGAAGGCTGCAGCTATTCAGGGGCAGATCTGGGCCTGGAACCCAGGGTGCTGCCCCAGCCAAGGGCACATCTGTGCAAGATCAGGTATCTCCCGGCCACAGCCTCCCACTCACACAGCTCACATTCACGGTGCTCACTTGGCAAGGTTCTGGCCAGCCCTCAGAGTGCTCCCTGCCTCCCCAGATCAGACAGCACCAAACCAACTCCGGTTGTCTGTGTGGTTATTCAACAAACACCTAGTGAACACCAGACACATACGTGGGTGCTGAGGATTCAGTGGGGAACCCATCAGCCCATGTCTCTGCCCTCATGAACTTGTATTCACCAAATAAAGGCACAAGAGTGTTTTTAGAAGATAACCCATGCCACGAAGAGACTTAATGAGACAGAGAATATCTGGGGACCTCCCAGTGGAGGTGACATTAGAACTGAACCACCAGAGGAAGAAAACGCTCTGAAGACCTGGGAGTGAAGCAAATGCAAGTACAAAGCCCAAGGGCGTGAATGATCTGGCAAATGGGAAGAGTGAGAAGGCTAGAGCTGGCACAGAGTGTGGAGGAGGGTCATACCCAGCTAGGCCTGGGAGCAGGCAGGGCTCAGGCTTCAGGCTGGGACATTCTTTATCCTAAGAGCACTGGGAAGTTTATGCAGCTCCCTAAGGAGAGGATGCAGCCTGTTCCTTTAAACCTGTGTAGAGGGCATGGGCAAGGCTAGCCCCCTTCCCTGAGAGGACAGGCAAGGCTGCTTCCATGGCCACCTCTGCTGGCAGAGGAGTGTGGTTCTCAGGAAGTGCAAGGACCAAGAGCTTGGGCAAGATGCTTTCTCAGTTGCCTTCTTTTTGGGGGAGTCTGTGGTGGCTTCTGTGGTTTTCTTATCTTTATTTACTCACTTCTGACTCATCTACCTCCAGAAATAATCTTAACAAGTTTCCAATAATAGCACAAGCACATCAAGACCAAAATCCATTAGCAGAATATCAAGAAAAAGCTAGCAAATTATAAGGGAAAATATGTGTAAAAAATCCAGACTGAGGAAGGTAGCAGCAACATTGTATACAACTTAATTATGAGCTTCCCAGCAGCCCAAGTAAAGAAGGTCCATAGTTCCAATCCTTGGTAGAAGGAAGCATACCAGTTAATTAGTTCCAATCTCTGCCCTCTAACTGCTTTGACACTTAAAGCAGTTGGACCATAGGCTGGTCCATCAGATGATGTGAGAGGGAACGTGAAGCCACCTGACACAGACAGGGTCCACCAAGGTGAGCTGTACAACAATGTTGAGCCGTATGGATTTATAGACTTGAGACAGAGACCTTTAGAGGCAGGAGGAATTTATCTCAGGCAGAAAGTTCAGTGGATTTCACTGTGTTTCCACTGGTGCTGTGCCGCGCTGTGCTTAGTTGCTCAGTTGTGTCCGGCTCTGTGTGACCTCATGGACTGTAACCTGCCAGGCTTCTCTGTCCACGGGGATTCCCCAGGCAAGAATATTGAGTGGGTTGCCATGCCCTCCTCCAGGGGATCTTCCCAACCCAGGGATTGAACCCAGGTCTCCCGAACTGCAGGCAGATTCTTTGCCAGCTGAGCTACCTGGGAAGCCCATTCCCACCCGTATCGCCTCCTATTTTTATCTTCCTTTAATGTCCCTGCAATAAACACACAAACAGCAAAAACAAACACCCAGAAAACCAGTACTGCTGGGCAGAGGGTGGCCTGACCCAGAGGAGGGCCCTCCCAACCCCAGATCTGCACTGGTGGACCATACCTAGCAATGGGATCCTGCAGATCCCCATGCTGTGTAACTGCGGGAGGAGTCCAGCGCACACTGGACGACTGGTTTCCGTGAAACAAACACTGTTGCCCAAATAGTGATCAGAAGCGAGATCCCTGGGGCACCTGAAATCCCCACCTCGTCTCCTCTCCAGTCTCTGCATCTAGCATCACCAGGTCCCCAGGGAGGGCAGAGGTGTGCCCGTTGGAGCAGGCATTTAAAATGTGTGGAGTAGAAATAATAACAGCAGGTTTCCCCTGTTCCCCTCCGTCTCCTTCCAAGATCTACTTGGACTGCAGCTGCATCAGCGGGGGATCTGCTTCAGCGAAGACAGGCCCATGTCCCATCTCCTGCGCCCACTTCCTGCTCCCGACCACCTTCCTCATCTCCTTCGCGGCTCTCATAGCCTGCATCTCGCACAACCCTCTCTACATGATGGTGCTGCGGTGAGTGCGCCTCTCCTCCCCAACACTCCCCTCACTTGGTGTCCAGCTGCCCCCTTCTCAGCTCTCCTGCCTCTCCTGGTCCTCGGAATCCTCGGACACGAGATGTTCTTGGGGTGATACAGGGAGATAATACTAGTGCGCCAGTGCCAGGGCTTTGGTGCCAGCCCGTGTGGAGTCCCACGCTGCAGCCTCATTCAGAGCCTCACGGTGTCCCTGCCTCTCCATTCTGCATGAGGAGGGAGGAGCCTGGAGAGGAGGTGGAGCCTGGAGAGGAGGCGGAGCCTGCCGACTGAGCCACGTGACCCCTCCAGGCCGCCAGACTCCACGCTGACTCCACACCTGTAGATTCACCTATCTTTAACTCTCAAAAGAACTGAGAGGAGGGAGGAGAATTCAGTTGGAAGCATAAAATCAGAGAAGGAAAATGAGGAAAGTTCCAGAGACAGATTAAGGAAATGTGGAAAGGATGACAATGAGAAAAGCCCCGTGTCCTAGGATCCAGGTCTGAAGGGAGGACAGGACAGGCGGCAGGCCAAGGCAGAGGTGCCGTGTTACAGTGACACCAAGGTGCCCCTGAGGTGTTGACATGGAATGACCCTTCATTCACCTCACCCTCTGCAAAGGAGAAAATAAAGTTTCAACCAAGTTGGCATTACTTACCCCCTGCCTACCTCCCTCCTGTCCTTATCTGTCTGGCAACAGAGATGGAAAAACAGGATTTGGAAGCACGGGTCCAGGGTCAAAGGCCTAGCTCTACCATAAACTGGCTAAATGTCCTTCGGTGTTGCCAAGTTCACCAAGTCTCAATTTCCTCATGTATGTGTGTGCTTAGTCACTCAGTCGTGTCCAGATCTACAACCCCATGGACATAGCCTGCCAGGTTCTTCTGTCCATGGAATTTTCCAGGCAAGAGTCTGGAGTGGGTTGCCATTTCCTACTCCAGGGGATCTTCCCCACTCAAGGATCAAACCTACGTCTCTGTGTCTCCTGCATTGGCAGGCAGATTCTTTACCAGTGTATCACCTGGGAAGCCTTGCTTCATGAATGAAAGGGCATTAATGATATTGACTTCAAAGGATTCATGTGGGGGTTGTATGGTAAATTGCTTTGCTCTGCATAATGGTTCATTATCACTATTAACCAAATTATTCGATTCAGTTCAGTTCAGTTCTTCACTCAGTCGTGTTCGACTCTTTGCAACCCCATGGACTGCAGCACGCCAGGCCTCCCTGTCCCTCACCAACTCCCAGAGTTTACTCAAACTCATGTCCATTGAGTCAGTGATGCCATCCAACCATTTCATCCTCTGTTGTCCCCTTCTCCTCCTGCCTTCAATCTTTTCCAGCATCAGGGTCTTTTCCAATGAGTCAGTTCTTCGCATCAGGTGGCCAAAGTATTGGAGTTTCGGCTTTAGCATCGGTCCTTCCAATGAATATTCAGGGCTGATTTCCCTTAGGATGGACTGGTTGGATCTCCTTGTTGTCCAAGGGACTTTCAAGAGTCTTCTCCAACACCACAGTTCAAAAGCATCAATTCTTCAGCACTCAGCTTTCTTTATAGTCCAACTCTCACATCCATACATGACTACTGGAAAAATTATTATGACCAAATTATTATTACTATTCTTATCAACAGCTAGTTTCCCCAGAAGACTAAGAGATGAGGAGAGATCTGGGATTTTATCCTATTTACACGTTAGCTTGCAAACTACCAAGCTCCTGTCTCTGTTACTGTTTCATAAGGATGCTGGCAGAAGCCGGAAGACTCCTAGGTCAAAGGCAAAGGACTTTGTTGCTCACAGGACAGCAAGCAATGTGAAGCTCATGTTGCGTCATTTATTTGTGACCCCATGTCCTACTGAGTGACGTGGAGGGCTTCAGGTGTGTGTGTCACCTGCTGTGGGTGTAGGTCACAGCTGAGGAGCACTGAGCTGTGGGAGAGCCACTGCTTCTATAGACCAAGCCTGCAGCTGGTCTAGAAGACTTTATCTCATGCCTTAGGTCTGTTCGCTGCAACCACACCCTTGGGAAATGGCCCAGGAAGCACGCAGTCAGACCCTTGCATTCTTAGCATACTCCATGAGAACGTGTAGGCGTCCTCAGAGCAGGTTGCTTCTCTCAACACTGTCATCACACTCTCCTCTACCATTCTGCATCTGTGCATTCCAAGTACCCATGCTTTCACTCAAGGACCCTGAGTGTGGTTCCCTTCTTGCACTCCAAGTCAGATGGACCACAGTGGACCCAGTAATCCTGAGAAAGGTATGTGGGTGGCCATGATGAGGAGAGGGAATAGAATAAGGAAATTTCACAGGGAAGCCCCCGAGCATCAGAGAAGGGCATTGCTGTCAGACTGCCTCCCAGAGGACTGCCAAGCCTCAGGGATGAGGAAGTAGTGAAGGAAAAGTGCCATTTGAACCCCAGCGTGGGCTTTTTTAGAAAATCTTTCCCTTCCAAGTTTGGTCAGGAGCTGGAGTGAAATTGAAGAAGAGGCCCCAGTATCCCAAAATAATTTAAAGATAAATTCCCCTGGGAAAGATGAAAGAATGGATGCTATGTAGTGCAAAGAAGGTGAGGTTTAAAGCCAATGTTGTAGGTGACCCAAACCTTATTTGTATCACTCATGGCCCTCAACCAGGCATGGAAATACAGGCTGGTAGTGAAGATGTGCCAAAAATATATCACAAGACAGAGGTCAGAGAGCCAGTGTTAATTCGGGGCTGAAGGGGCAGAGATCACAAAGAACTCAAACTCTCTATTAGAAGCCAGTGTGGGGTTCCCAAGTCCCATTTAGTTGAGAAACCAGGAGAGTCTGCCCAGAGATAAGGACCAAAACATGGAAGCATCTATTGTGGATTGGCCCATTGAAGGGACCTATTTCAACAAAGGGGGTGTCCGTTAGATTGAGATTTGAGGCATTTTCCATTGGGGGCTCCCAGTGGGTGCCTCTCCCCTGCTTCACCCCATTGGGGATTCTGAGAAGCTGAAAGGCTGTTCCTTTCCAGTTTGCTAGCAGAACTGTGGAAGCAAAACAAAATGTGTGTGGAGATCTGAGTTCCCTTCAGCTCCAAATGCTTTCCCCTAACCAGCTCCCACTCAGGAGTGTGTGCCGGCTGGCCCACTCCTGACTCCCCATGTCATGGATAGGGGTGTCCTTCCTCTCCGCTCCATGCCTAGCTGGCATGGCAGGGCCCAGCAATACCTCCTCCAGTCAGCCTCCCTCTCCTCTCTCAGTCTCTTTCCTCAGGCAAGTACTTTCCTTCTCTAGCGGCAAGAAGGGCGGGGGCAGGACTGGCTGCATAATTTGCAGGATGCAGTGCAAAATGGAAATGCAAGGCTCTTGGTTCCAAAATTATTAAGAATTTCAAGCCTGCCACAGCAGGGCATTAGAGCAGACATGGGGCCTTTCTGAGGGTGGAGCCCTGCAAGGCCACACAGGTCACATGCCCACCACGCCAGCCCAAAGTAGAGGATTCTGTTAGCTGCTCAAAGGAGCCCTCAGCCCAGGGGCTCTGGCTACACTTTGCATCAAGGCTGTCTTCTATTGCTGTAAAACACCACCAGAACTATTCAGACCTGTTGCCATAAACACAGCCTTCAGTATCCTCTGGTTCCCATATGCTCTGTCCTCTGCCTCTTGAAGGGAGCTCTGGGCAGCTCTGAAAATCACAGAGACCAGTGGCTCTCAAACCTGAGGGTGCACAGAATCTCCTGGAGGGCTTCTTACAATACAGAGAGCAGGGCCTCACCCGCAGAGCGTCTGCTTCTTCATCTGAGGCGTGGCCTGAGAATCTGCATTTCCAATAAGTTCCCAGGGGATGCTGATGCTGTTGATGCAATGATCATGCTTTGAGAACCACTGAGAGGAGCAATAAGAGCAAAAGGCCCAGGTGAACCCACGGGGGCCTCGCGAGGGCAGGTCTGATGCACCCTGAGGCTGGCTGCACCGAAAGAGGGAAGGCTCAGCCCTGAGTCCTCCACCTGCTGATTTCCTGTTTGCCTTTTCAGTGTGGTGAACCAGGAGGAAAAGTCCTTTGCCATCGGAGTACAGTTCTTGCTGATGCGTCTGCTGGGTAAGTGTCAGAGACGCCCCCTTCCTGGTGACCCCCAGATTAAGGGAAATCAGAGGGCTGTGGGGTGTGGGGTGGGGAGGGGAAAAGCCCCATCTCCTCTCTGTCATAAGAAGCTGTACATAATAAGCACAACAGCAAATGCCAAATCCCATATGGACTGTTTCCGCATCACCTGAGGTTAGGAAAGTTTCCATCTATGGCATTAATTCGAAATGAAACTGTGTAAGAAGAAGGAAAACTGGACACAGCTGAGAATGCCTAATAGAACACTGAGTGTAGGTATTTTTTCATCTCTCTCCAAGAATTCACTGTAGGAACAAAATCTCGCATTCCTGCCACAGCCAGAACAGCAGCAGAGCCCAGCCCTGGCTTCCCTTCCATTTTACAAAATCCACTCCTCCTACCTCTATTCAGCAAAGGGGGGCCCTCTGCTGGCAAACCCTGCAAAAGCAGTCAGAGCCCAAGGAGGAAGGGCGCTGTGCACAGGGATCAGGACTGGCTGTGAATGCGCTGCTTGCGGGCATCTGCAAACTCCCAGCTCGCCCCAGGTGTGGGGACACTGCAGGTCCTTTCTCAGACTGCTCATGCTGGACTGTCCCCTCTGGATGCCTCCAGGCACTGGATTAAACACAAAGCACTCATATGGAGACTCTTGCAGTGACAGGTACATGAAGTAAAGGGACTGATTGAGGAGGGATTTATTAAGGACCCCGGGGGTGCCCACTGCAGTGGGGAATATGCTGACTTCAGTGGAGAGACTTCAGTTGGCATCAGAGTGCACTTTCTGACCTTAAATGCTGAAATCCCTGCAGAGCCTGCAGTGCATTATTATTCAGGAATCTGGCTGCACTTCACTCTGTAGCAGCTTCCATGATCACCCTGGGGTGTGGGGGTGATGTCTCTCCTGGGTCTAACCAGTGGGGACCCTCTCCTACCAAAGTTGGGTGAGTGTAGGATAAGGAGGAGTGAACCAGTTTTTTCAGTGGAATTTCTTGGTCTCTGGCCACTTGCTCCTAAAGCCCCCCTCTTCAGACTCTGCTCCTCTGGCCTATATTACAAGCACAGAGGACACAAAGCACCAGGGTCTACCTGTCCTGATGGCAGAGACACAGTTGTCACCACAGTGCCTTTCCATTTATAACTTGCTCTGAAACCTCCACTGGCAAGGAAACCTTACGTTCCGCCCAGCTCAACAGCAGCTAGGATAGGCTCTGGAGCACTCCGCCCTGCTTCTTCCCACCACTGTAAAAACAGTCTCTCCTGTGCTCAAAGCACCTGCTGCCTTTGTTTTTTCATTTGAGTTCAGATAACTCAATGTGAGATCACAGATAGAAATCACAGACTGGAGGGATCCATTCATCACCCAAGAATGCAATTCCACCTTGGATAGAAAAAAGGACTTGGCCAGCTTCAAATTACCCCCTGGAACTTAGCTGAAAATTTTTCTGGACTTCATTTCTATTTAGGGAACATCATTTAGGAAGGTCATTCCTTGTGGCCAATTTCCATCCCCCACTCATCTGGAGATTTGGGAGCAAGCAGGTCTGATAGAGAGACTGGTTCTTAAAGGTCCCCACTTCAGAGTAGAGCCACAAGCAGAAGATTGCCTGTTTCTTTCCCCCAGAAGCAGCTTCTCACAGGGCCCTAAATGGAGTCTGAGAGGCTGTTCTCAGTGGTTCTGAGAATGGAGTGGCCTGACCCGGGTGTGGATCTGGCCAAGCCCTCCCCTGTCTAGACCTGTAGCTAAGGATGCAGGACTGACCTGAGTATTCAACAGCCATAGGGCATGGCCCACGCTGGACCAGTTTTCAGCACTCAGCTTTGGGGCAGAGGCTCTGAGCAGCCAGGGTATTGAGGGTCTGGGGGTGATGCTTGCTGTCTAAGGGCAGCTTGCCATTGTGGAAGGACATGGGATTCGAACCTCCGAGAACTAGGGTTCCTAGTCCAGCCCCGACCCTGCTTGGCTATGCAAAGGTGAGCCAGCCGAGCCCACCTTCCTCCCCAGTAAAATGAGGGCAACCACCTGCCTCCAGGCTGCCCTGAGGGCCTGAGGAGTCGGTGTCCTCAAGAGCCTCCTGCCACTTGGTGAGCCCAGCAATCCCAAGCGTGGGAACTCTGGTACCTGTATGACCTGGTACAAGGGGACACCTGCCACTCACTGTCCTGGAAGGATGGCTCAGGCAGGTCCCTCTTCTCTTCTGAGCCTCCAGTGAAAGAGTAATTCAGGCTTCACGGAAAGCTAGTCTGTTTTCCAAAGTCACTGTCTTCCCAGGGGTGGGGTAGAGCTGTTCTTGTGCCCATGAGCTGTGTAGGGGCCCCGGGCACCTGGCTCCCCACCCTGCCCTGGCACCTCTGCTGACAGCTCCAAGTGACCTGAGCTCTCTGAACTCTCTTCCTGCTGATGCTAGCCTGGCTGCCGGCTCCAGCCCTCTACGGCCTCACCATCGACTACTCCTGCATCCTGTGGAGCTCGAAGTGCTCGGGGAGGCGAGGGGCCTGTGCCTACTACGACAACAATGCTCTCCGGAACAGGTGAGAGCCTGTATGATGCACCAGGCCCCGGGCCCGAGCAAAGGGCAGTCATCGCTCCAGTGGGAATTGTGAGGCTCTCAGGCCTGCGAAGGAGAGCCGGAGGGGAACTTGCCATGGGCAGGAGTGGGGGCCTCCACTGACCAGCAAGTCAAGGCTCACAGAGAGCCATCCAAGTAACAAGACCCAGAGGCTGTCCTGCCCCCCGTCTTCAGGCCCCGCTGGCCCTCGAGAGGGACAGCATCACAAAGAGGGTTGTTAAAGGGAGAGGGCATGGCTGTGGAACGATGATGCCAGGCCAGCCTCCTATTGCTCAGAAAGAGGTGGCCCATCACAGCTCCTGGCAGAGACCAAGGGCAGGTGGGACCAAGCCCAGCTGCAGCACCACTGAGTTCTGCACCCCTTCAGCCACCTCACCTGCTGCCTCGTCACAAACCAAGTGGCGAGAGTGGGCTTCAGGGGACTGGACGGGATCTGGAAATGGTGTGGGAGGGGCACAGAAGTCCAGGAGAAGGGCAGCCAAGAGGGCAGGGAGAAGACACCGTCTCCCGGCTGTGCTGGGACACAGCCCCCTCCCAGATGGCTGGTGCTGGGGTGTTTCACTGGCCCTCTTGGGGGAGGGTGGCGCCAGGGAGGGTGACAACCAGGAGCACTGGACTGGGAGTCCCACGTGGCTCCCATGTCCTACAAGCCTCTCTAGGCTTGTGGACAAAAGGAATGAGGAAGGTGGCTCCTACTCAGGTAGGGACGGATCCTTACCTGAGTGGTGATGACACATTACCCCGGGGCCACTGTGACAATGATTCTGCTCTTCTCAGTGGCCCTGGCCACAGAGCCTCCATACTCCTCACGTGTCCTGTCTCCCGCCCCGCAGGTACCTGGGCCTGCAGATGGCCTACAAGGCCCTGGGTGTGGGGCTGCTTATCTTCATCAGCTGGCGGGTGAAGAAGAACAAGGAGTACAATGTGCAGGAGAAGGCTGCCAGCCTCATCTGACCCTCGACCTCAGCTGCTGCCCTGCTCCTGAGAGCGGACCTGCCCCCACACCAGCCCATATTTACTAACGTTAACACGGTGTCTCCTTTCTGTTTCTTAAATGAGAAAGAAAACCCCATCACCATTTGCCTTCCCTGTCCCCTCCTCCCAGAGCCCCCCAGGGTGCCCCTGGGCCTGGTGGGCACAGAGCTGGAGGGCTGGGTCTCTCCTGGCCCCTTGGGCGAGGCCCCCACAGGCCCAGTCTCGTCCTGCGTGATGGGGATGCTCACTGAGGCAGCCCCGCCGACCTTTCACCAGCTCTGTGGTTTCTCTGTGGGGAGACCTCTGGGTATCTGCCCAGAGGAAGGAGGGAGGGGGCTGAGTTATTACTGACCAGAGCCAGGCTAGGGGAGGGGGAGGCTGGCTGCGGTCCCTTTTGTATCTGGGTTCAGCACCGGCCGCAGAGCCCAGGAGGGCTGACTCGCTTCCCCTCCGATCCTCACTTCCTGCCCACGAGGCTGCTTTGGAAGCTGTCATGTTGGGAAGTATGGCCAGTTGGTCCTCTCAGTTACCCACGCTCAGGACCAGAGCTCGGACTAACACCTGAAGACAGGCCATCCAAATGGTGTTCACGTTAACAGTAGACTCTTCCGGACCCGGGCCTGTGTAGGTTTATCTCCGTCTTTCCAGCAGTATATCTCAAACTAAGAAAGTCACACAGCGGTGAAGACCTGCGGCTGGCTGTGGATGGCCATGACACCCAACCCCCACCCCACAGTGGGGAGACAGGATTCCTCATCTCAGAGTGATGGGAAGACCACCTTCCCCTAAGCTGACTCAGGTGCTGATGAGGTGGCTTCACATGGACTTCCCTGTCTGGACTTTAGCCTGTGGGTCATGAAGTAAAGAGAGGCTGTCGAGGATGTCAGCAATCAGATTATGAAGTCCAGAGAATGTCAAAAGCCGTCAAGATGTCCTCCTGTAGCCCACAGAGTAGAGACCTGAGAGATTGACTTTCCTGGTTTTGAACATGGTTGTGCATATTAGCATTTTCTCAGCCTCTTCTCACTGCCTCCAGAGAGGTGGGTGCCTTCCCTGGGCTTGCACTGAGAGGTGCTGCTGCCCTGGGTGGAGGTTCAGAGTCAGAAGCCAACAGAGGACTCCTTTCATCCACAAATATTTATTGGAGACCAACTTTGTGCAAGGCAGCACTGGGGCAGGGTTCTCCCTGGAACTTCCTGTCCTCCATCTGCACTAAGGCTTCCTCCCAGAGGAGGCTCACTGGGCAGGGTGGGGGACACACAGCAAGAACCCGGAGATTATCAACAGAACCTTGACCATCCATGCCCCACCATACTGAGTCTGCTTCTGGCCTTTACCATATGGGGAGCTGACTTACCATGTCCTCTGGAGCTGCTGGACGTCGGTCATGGTCACATACAGATCTCCTGAGTACCACTGCTCTTAGAAGACCCTTCCAGAAGCCACCTCCGGAAAGGCCTCATATGAGGGAATGTCGGTGGCCACAGGGCCATGGTCTGAAGTCTGTGTGAAAGCCTCTGTCACAGTGACACAGACAGCCTGATTCCAAAGCCACCAGCTCTATTTCCACAGATCTCACTCAGGAAGGGAAGCTTCATGCAACCTCAGAAGCCAGTTTCAGCCCTTTTTGCGGTCATGCTTGGAAAATGATTCTCTGCAACTAACCCTGGTTCTTCTCTCTGCAATTTAACCAAATTCTGAAGGCACTGCCTTTAGCCGAGCTCATGAACAATGAATGCCAGCCTTCAGATTCTGGAAGATGGTTGCTATCCCAAGCCTTTTTTCTATTTTAATATTGCTATTAATATAATGTAACTTGGTCATGAATTTGTACTGTCATGTATATTTGCTAGAGAGCAGACAGAACCTATACATTCTGGCCAGAGACTGTCCCTTGCCCAATCCTTGGGGGCCTAAGACCATGGGGATGGGAGGTAATGCCCCTCTGAACTCAACATGCTGGTACAGAGAAGCAGCAGGCGCCTCTTGTCCTTTCAGTGAAGTCCCTTTAGTCAAGACCCCATAGTGCCGGGCTCTCAGAATCTCTGATCCCTGCCCTTGAGTTTATATGCAGAAGTGGGGTAGGATACAGACAGCTAAATCCATGATATGAAGCGGAACTAATATCATAATCATCTGATCACTTGGTCACAGTCAGTACGACTACCCTACAGCAAATCTGCCTGCAGGACCTGTAATGGTGTCACCTTCATTTCCCTTCAGGTGCAAAGCTTAACAAGCTTCCTTGAGTGTTGGACTCTCATAGAGCGTGTTGTTAAAATGCAGATCTCTGGGACTTCCTTGGTGGTCCAATGGCTAAGTCTCTGCACTCCCAATGCAGGGGTTTGGGTTCAATCTCTGGTCAGAGAACTAGATCCCATGTGTTGCAACTAAGACCTGGTACAGTCAAATAAATATTTTTTAAGAAATAAATAAAATAAAGTGCAGATTCCCAACACTCTCCACCCTGCCCCAGAGGCTATTTATATGAGGCTGAAGGGGAACCAAGAGTGGCATTTTTAACAGGTCCTTTGTGTGAGGCTGGTGTGGGTGGTTGTCAAACCCTGTATGGGGGTCATCAGAGCCTTGGGGATGCCCACTTATGCTTGGACTACTGAGAAACTGAAATAGGCCTTTGGTCAGCTCACATGTGAGTGTAGGAGGACAAGGTAACTCTTGATTTCCTGGGTGGCTCCAATCAGGGGCTAGTGGACATGGAAAACAATGCAAGAGCCCACATTTATATTAGGTTCTGCCAGTCCTGAGAGTGGAATTCTCCCTCTACAAGCTTGAAAGTGCAAAATGCATCACAGTCATTTCTTTATATCAGTTGTGTCTGACTTCAGGTCCTCATAGTGCTGCCTGGCTGGAAATTCAACGTCAATCAGCCTTGGTTTGGCTCTCAGAGCCATCCACATGTCCTTGGGTCCTGCCACTGTGGGTCTTTGGTCCCTTCCTGGTCTGAGGCCCCTAGAAGCCTGGTTTCTCCCCTGAGCCTGGAAACTCTGCAGAGGCTGGATACCAAGACTAGGGTCCTGTGTACCCCAGGGATGCCCCTCCACCCCCATCTAGTCTAGGAAGCCCACTCCCCTGCCAGCCCTTCAGGGGCTGAATGAAAAAGCCAGAAAAGGAAGGGTATGCAGGAACCTTTTTATCTCATCCTTCCTTGAGCCTTCTTGGCACAGGAGAGGGAAAATGCAGTAGAATTAAATGCCGTATCTCCATAAATTATCTTTTGGCCCAAAGCCCTTTTGGGTGATCTTTGCCATAGCCCATGTTGGAGGCCAGATGGGTTTTAAGGCTCCATTTGAAGATGAGGAATCTGAAATTAAGGAAGTAACCTTGTGATCAACTTTATGCAAATAATAACTGGTTGGGTCTGGACTCCAACTAGGCTGTCCAGCCCTCTCTGCTCCAGCTCCCCTACTGAGTCAGTCCCCATGGAGGTCCACTGGCCCACAAGATGGAGATGGGGGAATCTACTGAGGGCCAAGTAAAGTTGTTAATGGAGGTGGAGAGAACAGGTAATATTTCACTTACCCACCTTCTCCTCAGGTAATAAGAACGTTATAGCTGTTCATTAAGCAGGACCATGTCAGCCCTATAGCACCACGAGTTTAAAGAGTCACAGAGAAAAGGGGCAAAGAGGAAAAGGCTTTCAAGAGAAAAAACCCTGAAAGAGCTACAGGCAGACAGACCTTCAAGGAGACACCCCCACTTGGTGACGAGTCAGCAGGGTTTTGCTTAGGAAACAAAGCCACATTGTGATTTTCTCCAGCTGCTTTCAAAGATGAAGAGAGACAGTTAATCTGAGGGCTGAATCCAGTCAGTATCAAATCGTTATTAAAATATTATATTACAGATTCCCAGAGAGATTGACAGGGGCTGTGTGTGTGTGTGTGAGAGAGAGAGAGAGAGAAAAGAGACAGAAAGAAAACAAACAAAAAAATGCTGTGAATCCAATATAGAAACACTATCTTTTTACAACCATAAGAACTAAATCCCTGGGAGAAATATCCATCTCCTGCCAACAGCACAGAATTCATTATAACCTTTCATCAGAGATTAAATATGTATACAGGTTGTGGGCAAAACCTTGGCAAATTATAAGTGAGAGAAAGTTTTTCCCCCACGACACACCCTGCCCACTCATCCAGTCCGACCCACCTCCACCCCGCCGTGTTGTTGTCACACCGTACAGGGGATCACCACGGTCTGATAAAGTCCCTGCCCCCCAGGCACCGGCTACAGGTTGATGACAGTGACTAAAATGTACACAGATCTTTATAGCTCACAACATCTAACATCCACAGCATCCACTCATTTAACAAACTCCTTTAACTGGAAACTCAGGATAGGCTTGGCTGTGCTGGGAAACAAACAATCCTCACCCACTGTCACATGACACACCAGGAGTTCACATCTTGCTCACCTAAAGTCCTCCGTCAGTCTGGATGACTCTCAGGGCAGTGGCTCCGTACCTCCTTTTCACAACACACTGCCACGATGCATGAGGCAGTGTCAGGGAGTCTTTGAAGGTCTTGCACCGCTAAGTAAATTCTGGCCAAGGAGTTAAACGCTTCACCTCCGCTTCCAGCCCCTTGGCCAGAACTAGTCGCCGTTGCTGCCTAACTGCCGCAGAGATGGGGAAAGATAATCCTTCTGTGAGCTCAGAAGAGACAGAAAGCGGATATCATGGACAAGCGCTAGGCTCCTCCACCACTGGGGCAGACCTGGATGGACAGAGGTGCTCACTGCGACACGTGAGCCAAGTTTGCCAGGCGCTGGGGGAGGGGGTACAGCCAGAAGAAAGTTCTCTGAAGGCGGCGACATGAATGTTGGGTCCCCAAAGGCAAGGTGATGATTTTGAGGCAAGGCTGAACCTGCAGGCAGCTTGCAGAAGAACGAGGAGATGAGGAGGGAGGTTGGCTCAGAGGAAGCGGATGGTGTAGTGGCAGAGGGAGATGTGGGGTTGGGGGAGGGGTCTCCTGGGGCGAGACTTGCTGGGGCAAAGGGCCAAAGACTCAGGAGGCTGAAGAGCCAGAGAAAGGCCCTAAGGAGGAAGAGAGGGTGAGTCGATCCTCAGTGGAGGAATCTCAGCCAGAGCTTCCACCAGCCCTGAAAGGCCAGTACAACTAGTCCTGTCCTACAAATGGAGAAAACAAGACCCCTCCCAGCTGTCACTTGTGCCTTTATTTATTCACTTAGTTCCCAATGTAGATGAGGACAAAAGATGATGCACATATGGCCCCACACCTCCAAGGTCACATGATTAGAAGCAAGAATTAGGTACAAGGGCTGAGAGCGCATTCAACCGAGAGATTAGAGAAGGGGCTTGATCCATCCTTACAAGATAGACTAGATTTCAAGAAACCACAAGGTGCAAGAGAAGACATTCCAGGAGTTCTGAGAACTCACTGGACATAGGGTGCACGAAGGAGAGCTAGGGTCACCTCTGGAGAGGCAGTCACCTCAAGTTTCCTGGAGGGTTTTAAGGGCAGCTGTGAGTGGTACGCCTCTTCGTCCTGGCTCCTGGGGCAGTGCCCAGGCCCCCCTCTTCTCACTTGGGCCTGACAGAGGGCCTCTGAGCCTCAGCCAACACATCCCAGGAAGGTCCTCCTAACTCAGGGCCTCTCCTGGACTCTGTCTACACTGGGAAGGGGCTCCTGAGTGGGCCCTTCTATCCTTCCAGGAGCGGTCCTCTTGGCACCCCAGCCATACCAGCCTGCTCACCAGTTCCCAGGAAGTCCCACCTCTGGAGCTTGGAGGAACTGCCCATTTGCAGCCCCCTTCTTGGCCAGAGTTCCAAGGCTGCCCCAGCCCAGGGTGGGGTGGAAGATTCTCTGTGCCCTCTCTTCCCCTCCCATCTTCTCTCTCTTCCCACCCAAGCCCTGAAACCTCAGGCTTGGAGCTGGGAGTCAGAAAGGCTGAGTCTCAGGGCACAAAATGGCAACTAATTTAAAGGAGCATCCATCCGGTCCCCAGTGTGTTACTACCTGCTTCTCCTTTTCGTGGTCCATCCGTGTGCAATAGGACAGGAATCCCCTTTCACAGACACCAGATCCATAACGTGACCTCAGAGATTCCAGAGAGGGCCCAACATTTGTTTGAACCTTGGCCCTCATTACACTTCACGGACATTAGCTTACAGAAGAGGGAGCAATGAGTCCAGAAGAGGGAGAAGCTTTCCCCTCGGTCCCCACTGGGAAAGTCCAAGGCAGGTTTCACACTCTTCTCATCTGGCTCCTTGACCTCAGCTTCCTCTCTGTTCACTCAGATTCCAGAAGGGCTCCTGCAGGCCCAGCATTCAGTAGCTCAGGGCATTGAGCACCCAGACTCTGCCCTAAGAGCTTCACATAAGTTTGCACCTTTATTCGCCACCACAGCCCAATGAGGTGCAACTATCATGCCATTTACCATGAGGAACCTGAGGCATAACCGACTGTGGTCCGTTCAGTTCAGTCAGTCAGTCGTATCTGACTCTTTGCAACCCTATGGACTGCAGCAAGCCAGGCTTCCCTGTCCATCACCAGCTCCCGAAGCTTGCTCAAATTCATGTGCATTGAGTTGGTGATGACATCCAACCATCTCATCCTCTGTCGTCCCCTTCTCCTCCTGCCTTCAATCTTTCCCAGCATCAAGGTCTTTTCCAATGAGTCAGCTCTTCGCATCAGGTAGCCAAAGGATTGGAGTTTCAGCTTCAGCATCACTCCTTCCAACGAATATTCAGGACTGATTTCCTTTAGGATTGACTGGTTTGATCTCCTTGCAGTTCAAGGGATTGTCAAGAGTCTTCTCCAACACCACAGTTCAAAAGCATCAATTCTTCAGCGCTCAGCTTTCTTTATGGTCCAACTCTCACATCCATACATGACTACTGGAAAAACCATAGCCTTAACTAGACAGATTTTGTTGGTAAAGTAATGTCTCTGCTTTTTAATATGCTGTCTAGGTTGGGCATAGTTTTTCTTCCGAGGAGCAAGCGTCTTTTAATTTCATGGCTGCAGTCACCATCTGCAGTGATTTTGGAGCCCAAGAAAATAAAGTCCCTCACTGTTTCCATTGTTTCCCCATCTCTTTGCCGTGAAGTGATGGAACCGGATGCTACGATCTTAGTTTTCTGAATGTTGAGTTTTAAGCCAACTTTTTCACTTTCCTCTTTCACTTTCATCAAGAGGCTCTTTGGTTTTTCTTCACTTTCTGCCATAAGGGTGGGGTCATCTGCGTATCTGAACGACTGTGGTCAGAGCCTCCTGTCTCTCCTTTTCTCCGAAGGCGGCTGGGGCAGGCGCTGGCGTTTGCAGAACTGCACCTCATGGGCGCCACCAGGGGGCGCCACCCGCCACGCCGGGCCCTGCAGAGGGGCGCGAGGGAGACCGGATTTGCATCCCCACTGCGCGCGTCCTCTGCGCCCCCGCGCCTCCGCGCCCCTACCCCGCTGCCACCTAGCCCCGCGCTTCCTGCAGCCCAGCGAAACCGCCCTGGCGTCCACTCGCTCACCCCACCCCAGCCTACATCCCCTGATCCTGGCCACCCCGAAACCGCCCGCAATCTGAGCCCGCCTGCGCCAGCCTCCTGCGTGTCCTTGAGAAGATGTCCCACCCCCGCCGCGCGATAAAGCACCATTTGGTCTGTTTATTTGTATTTTTAGTACGAAAGTGTAATAAACACATTCAAGAACGAGGAAGGTAGAGAAAAAAGTACCAGGAAACACCGAGAGGGTCAGGGAGCACACACGGCTTCCCCTACGCCCTCCGAAGTGCCGTGGGCGGGGGAGGCGGAGTAGGAGGGTGTCACAGCCTTCCCGCGGAGCCGCCGCCTGGGAACCACCGTTCTGTGGCTGTAGGGCGCTCAGGTGTCCTCCCATCCCTCCTTTCTCTGGCTGGCTCCCGGAGCACCTCGTGGGACCTGACCTTGAAACAGAAGCGGGCATCAGAGAGAAACCTGTGTGCAGACCCAGGCCCTGTCCATCTCAGGGAGTGCCGATTGCCCATCCTGTCGCAGACTCTAGCATCGGGCAGGTGCTGCGAGGTTGAGGGGAGGCAGTGAACAAGACAAATAGAACCCATTCCCTGGGGGAATTTACAATTTGGGAAGGCAGGCAGCCAGAACCAAGAAGGCACACGAATTGTGTGGTTGAGACTGGCTAATAATTTCAGAGGCAACAGTGCCATGGAGGAGAGATGCAGACAGATGCCTGCATCAGAATGCAGGGGGGAGGGGTATGTGTGGTGATATCACAAAGGTGATAGAGGCCAGTTCCCTAGTGCAGTAAGGATCAGGAGTAGGGAGGTGAACTCCAGCTGCATCATGAAGGATGGCAGCAAGTTTATGGATCAGGGGCCTTAGAATGAAGGTGTTCTAGGCAGAGGGAACTTCAGGCTTGGAGACTCACAGGTAAGACGCTTGAGATGTGTTTGCCTGGAGGGCAGCAGGGAGGAAGCACAGTTACAAATGGCTGGAGGTGGAGTGTAGTGGGAGGCAAGCTCTAGAGGGAGGGTTACTGTGTATATACCTCCTTTAGTGGCCAGATGCTGTTATGGATAATGGGGAGCCACCAACAGGTTTTTAAGAGGCAAAATGCCACCCAATTTCTGAGTTTCAAAAGCCACTGGGGCTGCTTCATACTTGGGAAAGGGAGCCTGGCTGGCACAGGTAGGTTCTTAGGAAGATGGCCTCCTTCTTGTCTTTGTGGCTACTGGGGGGTGGGGAGGCTCGGGCACAGGAGGAGATCTGAGCTGAGGGGCTCTGACAGGTTCAGAGCGGAGGGCAGGACCAGCGAGCAGCAGGGGCCTCCCAGGCACATCCCGGGAGCCAGGCTGAGCTGCCCAGAATATTGGGAGTTAGCGTGAGATATGCTGGAGCAGATTCTTGCACCAGAATATGCCTTGTTAAAGAGCAGATGTTGGGAACTGGCTGTCTGTGGGCCCAACATGTGGGGTCTAATCTGCCCACTTGACATTTATGTTTTTAAATTATCCACAAACATTGAGAGAGTTTGAACCTTGGGATTTTTTCTTGGGAAAAAACCCGGACCAGCACTCAAGTCCTACAACGAGGCACTGCAGCTGAATAGAGACCACTTTGTCATGTGGTCCCTGTATTCTTCGGGTTACTGAGGCTCCCCACATCACCTGCTCAGCCCCTTTGGGTATTTAAATTTCCACACATACCCACACCCTTAAAGAGTCAAGCTAAGCCACCGGAAATCTGGGTGATGTTGGAAAGGATCGGTCTAGAAGCAAAGGGTTGTGTTTGAGAAATAGCAGCCGGATAGATGACTGTCTGGGAGAAGCTGTGAGGGACAATTGACTGCAGGTGCCTTATCTGGGCCCACTGGAGAATGAGGTCCAAACAGAACTCCCATGTTTCTCCCCAGACATCCTTTCACTGACTTTCTCATCTCACTAAACAGCACTCCAGCTTCCTAGTGATTAGACCAAAAACTTGGAGACAATAGAAAATAAGCTTTTCTTAAAAAAAAAAAAAAAAAGAAGTCAAATTTACTGATATATAATTTGCATAAAACAAAATGCACTCATTTTAAGCCTACTTAAATGAATTCATTTAGTGAATTTTGAACCCAGATATATAGTTTCCACAACCGCCAGAAAACTTTCTGATACCCTTCGCCAGCAGTACTACCCTCACCTCCCTACCCCATCCTCCCTCCCTCCTGCAAATCACCACTGATCTGCCTTATTTCTACAGATAACCTTACTCGTTCTACAATTTCATATAGTCTTCTGGGTCGGGCTTCTTTTGCTTAGCATAATATTTCAGACAGTCATTCATGTGGTTGTGGATATGTAATAGTTCCTTCTGTTTATTGCTGGTTAGTATTCTGTTGGATGAGCATACCATAATTTATCCATTCACCTGGGCATTTATGGAGAAGAAATGACAACCCACTCCAGTATTCTTGCCTGGAGAATCCAATGGACAGAGGAACTTGGCGGGCTACAGTCCATGGGGCCCCAAAGGGTCAGACACCACTGAAGTGACTTAGAATGCATGCATGAACTGGGTATTTAAATTGTTTTCAGTTTTTTGTTTTTGTTTTTGCAATAAGGCTGAGCTCCCTATTGCAAAATTCAGGCTTAAATTGAAGAAAATAGGGAAAACCACTAGGTCATTAAGGTATGACCTAAATAAAACCCCTTATGATTATACAGTGGAGGTGATGAATAGATTCAAGGGATCAGATTTGGTAGACAGAGTGCCTAAATAACTATGGACAGAGGTTCATAACATTGTACAGAAGGTGGTGACCAAAACCATTCCAAAGAAAACTAAATGCAAGAAGGCAAAGTGGTTGTCTGAGGAGGCTTTACAAATAGCTGAGGAAAGAAGAGAAGCAAAAGGAAAGGGAGAAAAGGAAAGATATACCTATCTGAACGCAGAGTTCCAGAGAATAGCAAAGAGAAATAAGAAAGCTTTCTTAAGTGAAGAAAGAGATAGAAGAAAACAATAGAATGGGAAAGACTAGAGATCTCTTCAAGAAAATTGGAGATATCAAGAAAACATTCATACAAAGATAGGCACAATAGAGGACAGAAACAGTAAGGACCTAACAGAAGCAGAAGATATTAAGAAAGTGTGGCAAGAATACACAGAAGAACTATACAAAAAAGGTCTTAATGACCCGGATAACCACAGTGGTGTAGTCACTCACCCAGAGCCGGACATCCTGGAGTGTGAAGTCAAGTGGTCCTCCAGAATCATTACTATGAACAAAGCCAGTGGAGGTGATGGAATTCCAGCTGAGTTATTTCAAATCCTAAAAGATGATGCTGTGAAAGTGCTGCACTCAATATGCCAGCAAATTTGGAAAACTCAGCAGTGGCCACAGGACTGGAAAAGGTCAGTTTTAATTCCAGTCCCAAAGAAGGGCAATGTCAAAGACGGTTCAAACTACCGTACAATTGCACCCATTTCACATGCTAGCAAGATAATTCTCAAAATCCTTCAAGCCTAGGCCTCAACAGTACATGAACCAAGAACTTCCAGATGCACAAGTTGCATTTAGAAAAGGCAGAGAAACCAGAGATCAAATTGCCAGTATTCATTGGATCATAGAAAAAACAAGGGAATTCCAGAAAAACATCTACTTCTGCTTCACTGACTTTGTTAAAGCCTTTGACTGTGTGGATCACAACAAACTGAAAAATTGTTAAAGAGATGGGTATACCAGACCACCTTACCTGCCTCTTGTGGATTAAGAAGCAATAGTTAGAATCAGACATGAAACCACATGCATGTGCCAAGTCTCTTCAGTCGTGTCCAATTCTTTGCAACCACATGGACTGTAGCCCGTTAGGCTCCTCTGTCCATGGGATTCTCCAGGCAAGAATACTGGAGTGGGTAGCCATTTCCTTTTCCAGGGGATCTTCCTGACCCAGAGATCGAACCTAAGTCTCTCATCTTCTGTATTGGCAGGCAGGTTCTTTGCCACTAGCTCCACCTGGGAAGCCTGGACTAGGTCAAAACCGGGAAAGGAGTATGCCAAGGCTGTATACTGTCAACCTGCTTATTTAACTTGTATATGGAGTACATCATGTGAAATGCCAGGCTGGATGAAGCATAAGCGGGAATCAAGATTGCCGGGAGAAATATCAACAACCTCAGATACACAGATGACACCACTCTAATGGCAGCAAGAAAAGAGGAACTAAAGAGCCTCATGATGAGGGTGAAAGAGGAGAGTGAAAAAGCTGGCTTCAAACTCAACATTCAAAAAACTAAGATCATGGTATCTAGTTCCATCACTTCATGGCAACCAGAAGGGGGAAAAGTGAAAGCAGTGACAGATTTATTTTCTTGGGCTCCAAAATCACTGTGGACAGTGATGGTAGCCTTGAAATTAAAATATGTTTGCTCCTTGGAAGGAAAGCTATGACAAACCTACGAGGAGGAGGAAGTGAAAGTTGTTCAGTCATGTCTGATTCTTTGTGACCTCATGGACTGTACGGTCTATGGAATTCTCCAGGCCAGAGTACTGGAGTGGGTAGCCTTTCCCTTCTCCAGGGGATCTTCCCAACCCAGGAAATGAACCAGGGTCTTCTGCATTGCAGGTGGATTCTTTACCAACTGAGCTATCAGGGAAGCCCATGACAAACTTAAACAGCATATTAAAAAGCAGAGACATTACTTTGCTGACAAAGGTGCATAGAGTCAAGCTGTGGTTTCACCATTAGTCACATACTGATGTGAGAGTTGGACCATAAAGAAACCTGAGCGGCGAAGAATTGATGCTTTTGAATTGTGGTGTTGGAGAAGATCCTTGAGAATCCCTCGGACTGCAAGGAGATCAAACCAGTCAATCCTAAAGGAAATCAACAGTGAATATTCATTGGAAAGACTGATGCTAAAGCTGAAGCTCCAATACTCTGCTGCCTGATGCAAAGAGCTGACTCATTGGAAAAGACCCTGATGTTGGGAAAGATTGAAGGCAACAGGAGAAAGGGAGCAGCAGAGGATAAGATGGTTAGACAGCATCACCGACTCAACGGATATGAGTTTGAGCAAACTCCAGGAGATAGTGAAGGACAAGGGAAGCCTGGTGCACTGCAATGCATGGAATGGCCCAGAGTTAGACATGACTTAGTGACCAAACAAGAATAACATGAGTAAAAGTGCTATGAATATTTGCGCACACATCTTTTTATGGATCTATGTTCTCATTTCTCTTGGGGAAAAACCTAGGAGTGAATATTGCTAGATCAAAGGGTATGTTTATGTGTAACTTCATAAGAAACTATTACTACCTGTTTCCAAAGTTGAAATGGAAGCAGAAAAACACAGTAATGATCTCTTACATAGAATACAAGCATCACTAACCATAAAAGATTGATAAATTGAACTACATGAAAATTCAATACTTCCTTTTATCAAAAACACCATTAAGAGTAAAACAGCAAGCCATAGAGAAAAGAGATTTCCAACTTATATAATAGATAAAACACTTGTATCCAGATTCTATACAGAAAATAAGAAAAAGATACACCCAACAGAGAAATGGACAAAGTACTTGTACATGTACTTCCCAAAAAAGAGTATCCAAATGCCAACAAATACATTAAAATGTACTTAATATCATTAGTCATGAACAGTATGAAAAGGCACTGAAAGATGAACTCCCCTGGTATGTAGGTGCCCAATATGCTACCAGAGAAGAGTGGAGAAATAACTCCAGAAACGATGAAGAGATGGAGCCAAAGTGAAAACAACACCCAGTTGTGAATGTATCTGGTGATGGAAGTAAAGTCCAATGCTGTAAAGAACAATATTTCATAGGAAATTGGAATGTTAGGTCCATGAATCAAGGTAAACTGGAAGTGGTCAAACAAGGAGATGGCAAGAGTGAACATTGACATTTTAGGAATCAGTGAACTAAAATGGACTGGAATGGGTGAATTTAACTCAGATGACCATTATATCTACTACTTTGGGAAAGAATCCCTTAGACGAAATGGAGTAGCCCTCATAGTCAACAAGAGAGTCTGAAATGCAGTACTTGGGTGCAATCTCAAAAATGACAGAATGATCTCTGTTAGATTCTAAGGCAACCCATTCAATATCACAGTAATCCAAGTCTATGCCCTGACCAGTAGTGCTGAAGAAGCTGAAGTTCTATGATGACCTACAAGATCTTCTAGAACTAACACCAAAAAAAGATGTCCTTTTCATCATAGGTGACTGGAATACAAAAGTAGGAAGTCAAGAGATACCTGGAGTAACAGGCAAGTTTGGCCTCGGAGTACAAAATGAAGCAGTGCAAAGGCTAACAGAGTTTTGCCAAGAGAATGCACTGGTCATAGCAAACACCCCCTTCCAACAACACGAGAGACGACTCTACACATGGACATCACCAGATGGTCAATACCGAAAAGACTGATTATATTCTTTGCAGTTGAACATGGAGAAACTCTATATAGTCAGCAAAAACAAGACTGGGAGCTGACTGTGGCTCAGATCAAGAACTCCTTATTGAAAAATTCAGACTTAAATTGAAGAAAGTAGGGAAAACCACTAGACCATTCAGGTATGACCTAAATCAAATCCCTTATGACTCTACAGTGGAAGTGACAAATAGATTCAACGGATTAGATCTGATAGAGTGCCTGAAGAACTATGGACAGAGACTTGTGACACTGTACAGGAGGCTGTGATCAAGACTCTCCCCAAGAAAAAGAAATGCAAAGGCAAAATGGTTGTCTGAGAAGGCCTTACAAATAGCTGAGAAAAGAAGAGAAGTGAAAGGCAAAGGAGAAAAGGAAAGATATACCCATCTGAATGCAGAGTTCTGAAGAAGAGCAAGGAGAGATAAGAAAGCCTTCCTCTGATCAATGCAAGGAAATAGAGGAAAACAATAGAATGGGAAAGACTAGAGATCTCTTCAAGAAAATTGTAGATACCAAGGGAACATTTCATGCAAAATGGTCACAATAAAAGACAGAAATGGTATGGACCTAACAGAAGCAGAAGATACTAAGAAAATGTGGCAAAAATACACAGAAGAACTATACAAAAAAAGATCTTAATGATCCAGATAATCACAATGGTGTGATCACTCACCTAGAGCCAGACATCCTGGAATGTGAAGTAAAGTGGGCCTTAGGAAGCATCACTACAAACAAAGCTAGTGGAGGTGATGGAATTCTAGCTGAGTTATTTCAAATCCTAAAAGATGATGTTATGAAAGTGCTGCACTCAATATGCCAGAAAATTTGGAAAACTCAGCAGTGGCCACAGGACTGGAAATGGTCAGTTTTCATTCCAATCCCAAAGAAAGGCAATGCTAAAGAATGTTCAAACTACTGCCCAATTGCACTCATCTCACAAGCTAGCAAAGTAATGCCCAAAATTCTCCAAGCAAGGCTTCAACAGTACATGAACTGAGAATTTCCAGATGTTCAAGCTGGATTTAGAAAAGGCAGAGAAACCAGAGATCAAATTGCCAACATCCACTGTATCATAGAAAAAGCAAGAGAGTTCCAGAAAAACATCTACTTTTGCTTTATTGACTACACCAAAGCCTTTGACTGGGTGGATCACAACAAACTGTAGAAAACTTTTCAAGAGATGGGAATACCAATACCAGACCACCTTACCTGCCTCCTGAGAAATTTGTAATGCAGGTCAAGAAGCAACAGTTAGAACTGGACATGGAACAATGGACTGGCTCCAAAACAGGAAAGGATTACATCAAGGCTGTATATTGTCACTCTGCATATTTAACTTATATGCAGAGTATATTATGTGAAATGCCAGGCTGGATGAAGCATAAGCTGGAATCAAGATTGCTGGGAGAAATATCAATAACCTCAGATGTGCAGATGATACCACCATTATGGCAGAAAGTGAAGGAGAACCAAAGAGCCTCTTGATGAAAGTGAAAGAGGAGAGTCAAAAAGTTGGCTTAAAACTCAACATTTATTAAATGAAGATCATGGCATCTGGTCCCATCACTTCATGGCAAATAGATGGGGAAACAATGGAAACAGTGAGGGACTTTATTTTCTTGGGCTCCAAAATCACTGCAGTTGGTGACTGCAGCCATGAAATGAAAAGATGCTTGCTCCTTGGAAGAAAAGCTATGCCCAACCTAGACAGCATATTAAAAAGCAGAGACATTACTTTGCCGACAAAGGTCCGTCTAATCAAAGCTATGGTTTTTCCAGTAGTCATGTATGGATGCGAGGGTTGGACCATAAAGAAAGCTGAGCACCAAATAATTGATGCTTTTGAACTGTGGTGTTGAAGACTCTTGAGAGTCCCTTGGACAGCAAGGAGATCCAACCAGTCCATCCTCAAGGAAATCAGTTCTGAATATTCATTGGAAGGACTGATGCTGAAGCTGAAGCTCCAATACTTTGGCCACCTGATGCGAAGAACTGACCCATTGGGAAAAACCCTGATGCTTGGAAAGATTGAAGGCAGGAGGAGAAGGGGACAACAGAGAATGAGATAGTTGGATGGCATCACTGACTCAATGGACATGAGTTTGAGCAAGCTCCGGGAGCTGGTAACGGACAGAGAAGCCTGGCATGCTGCTGTCCATGGGGTTGCAAATAGTCAGACATGACTGAGTGACTAAACTGAATTGAATATCATTAGTCATTCAGGAAATAAAAAGTAAAACACCAACATGATTCTACTACATCTCCACCACGATGGCCACCGTTAAAAAGACTGATGATACTAAGTGTTGGTAAGAGCAGGAATGCTCATATGTTGTTGCTAGGGGTGTAAACTGGTATGACCATTTTGTTGCATTTTGGCGTTTTCTCCTGAGGTTGAACACATGCATATCATCTGACCCAGAAGCCCCCTCATAGGTATATACCCACAGAAATACACTGCTTTTGTGTAGGAGACACAGGCAAGTTATTTCATAATAAAATCATTCATAATAACCCCACCTGGAAACCCCGCCATATATATATATATATATATATATAAGAGCACATACATATACAACACATACAGCAACTAATATAGCATCATGGATGAATTTACAAACATTTCATTAGTGAAAAACTGAGACACAAAAGAATTCATACACAGGGCTTCTAGAACTACTCAAATGAAAGTGTCTATTGTAAGTCGGAAAAGCGTTTATATTTGGGAAGAAAGGAAGGCTTAGTAACTGGGAAAAGGAGTATGGAAAACTGCTGTGATTGTAGCAATGTTCTACTTCTTGAACTCCTGGTGGGTACATTCTTTTGTGATAATTCTTGAGCTATACGTTTATACTTTATGTGCATCTGTGTATCATAGTTCACAATATAAAGTGTCAAAATGGCAGGCGTGCATCTCTGTTGGGATCCATCATAACGCTATTGCTGCCTCAGGGATGAAACACAGAATCATCCTTAGGATAAAACTCACACCTAAGATTTGATTTTCCCAGGGTTTATTTAATTACGGCCTTTTGGGAAATTTTGGATTAAAATCAACACTCATGGTTTTATTATACAGTAACATGTTACTGAAACTCCAATACTTTGGCCACCTGATGTGAAGAACTGACTCATTTGAAAAGACGCTGATGCTGGGGAAGATTGAAGGCGGGAGGAGAAGGGGATGACAGAGGATGAGATGGTTGGATGGCATCACCGACTCAGTGGACAGGAGTTTGAGTAGACTGTGGGAGCTGGTGAGGGACAGGGAGGCCTGGCACGCCGCAGTCCATGGGGTCGGAGAGCTGGACACGACTGAGCAACTGAACTGAACTGAACTGACTGAACTGAACATGTTACTATCTTTTTCAATAAATCGTCTTTGTATTGAAGTGCTTCACATGGAAAGCATTTCCAACTATAAAAGTTTCACCACTTTGCCTCTGCATTTATGATGTCATAGTGAAGGCCAGTATTGCCACGTTACACCCCCTGCTCTGCAACTTATTTTCGACAGGGAAGGTTTCAAGCCAAAAGTCTGCTTTTTTTGTAACTTAAAAAAATAAAGGAAATAAATGACTTTTTTATTCCCTGCTTTCTCAGTCTGCACTGTCTGACTGGGGGGAGAACAAATCAGGTGAGAAAAAATTGAATTATCAGTTTTAACATTCAGCATGAATTATAATAAATTTTAATCTTTATTGTTCAAACTTCATCTGGCACTTATGATGTTCTAATTAATAGCTTTTTACCCCAAAATATCTGCATACATTTGTTCTCTCAGAGCACAATATTTACTTGTTAGATTGTTTAATTTAACAATTTAAATTGTTAATAATAATTAATAGCTTAATTAATTAATTTTAAAGTTAATAAGGAATCTTAATTGTTAATACATAGTTTAATTTTATTCTCAAAATCTACCTTTTTCAAGAACAAAGTTTTTTTTTATAAAGTTCAGTCCTCTAACCATGAATTTTCTTAACTCATTTAATATGCTTGAACACATTTTAGAATTTCAAAATCATACTCTTTCACTGGCCTTTGTATGAGATTGCAAAGGATGGCAAGCAGAAGGGAGGGGGACCGAACAGAAAGTTTCATTGAGCCTTAAGGCAACGAGTCAGCAATCTACCAATCACTGTACTGTCTGTCTGAATACTCCTTGAATCCTATTCCATGTCTTTGGATGGATAACCTCATACGACCGTGATGATATGTGCTGAGCAAAGATGGTGGAGACACACCATCTTCTCTCCTCCCACCTCACTGTGCTGGGGCGTTCATGGCACAAATAATTCACACTTAGAAAAGGAACAGAGCAGCTATTACCGTGGTGCAGCCAGAGAGCACCAGGAGACCCCCCCAACCTGCATGGTGCTGGCTGGGATTTCGTCAAGTTTGGGTATTTCGTGGGGTGCAAAGCAGAGGACACACATCCAGAGAGAGGCTACACATCCTGACACACACAGCAAGCGTCCCCTTTTCATTGTGGGCCCCACTGTTTCCGTGTGAATGATGCTCCCCCAGAACACCCCAGGGGCAGTCTGGAAAAGGAAAGAGAGACACAAGTGGTCAGAACAAAGCCCTGTGGAAATAAGCCCTAGGGTGGCCATTTCTGAATCAATACACCGCTTCCTGCTTTCCTGTCCTGACCCAGGGTCCTGAAGAGCAAACACTCAGACCACAAGCATAGGCATCTTCTCTGAGTGAGGCTTTATCCTCTGGCACAGAGAAACTTCAGGGAAGAGAGACCAGTGGGTGCCAGGGGAGTGCTGAGGAGAGCCAGGCCTCTGCCTTGGTCCTGGGCAGAGATGGAAACCTACCAGGTTGGGGTTTCACAATTCAGATCAGAGTAAATTCACACATTTGCAGCTTTCAGATGGAGACCTGAATTTATACAGCGTGAAAAGAGAAAAAACTTTGCTAGCTTTTTCTCCATTTTAGGCCTTGTGGTATGCTAAATGGCCACACACATCCTCGTCCTAATCCCCTAAGCCTGTGAAGGTTGCTTTATATGGCAAAGACTTTGCAGCTGTAATTAAGGATCTTAACACTGGGAGATTATCCTGGATTACCTGGGTGGACCTTAATGCAATCACAAGTGTCCTTTTAAGAGAGGGGAAGAGAAGATTACACACAGAAAAGGAGAAGGCAGTGGAATATGGAGGTGGAGAGGGTGCTGCAGAGGCCACAAGTCAGGGGATGCAGGCAGCCACCAGCAGCTGGAAGAGGCAGGAAGTGAATTCTCCCCTCAGCCTCTGGGAGCACTGCCCCGTGCATTCCCGTCTTTAGCCCCCCATCCGGGCTGCCCCAGCCCAGTTCTTAGTTTTAGCCCAGTTCTGGCCTCTAGAACTGTCAGAATAAATTTCTCTTACTCTCTGTTGGTTATAAAAACTTCTGACCAAAGTTGTGTCATTTGTTACAGCAGCCAAAGAAAGTTAGTATACCACATCTCAGCCAGAACCCTAAATTGTTAAAGAAAACTTCCTCTTGACAGTTTCGAAAATGTTAGTTCTCAACCCATTTAGCTGGCAGGCATTTCCTTTCTATGTACGACTTAGTGGTTATAAAGCATAATAAGCCACCTCTTAGCTTTGAGCTGGTTAGGGGGGTTGCTGTGCACCCAGACCTGATGAAGCTCCAGGCTGGGGAGCTGGCTCCATCTACCCCCACTCCCCATGAATCCATGATTGTCTAAAAGAGATTCTATGTTTTATTTAAAAGTGAATATGCATATGTATTTTTAGAAGAGAAAGCTTACCATTAAATTTCTTATTCTCCATAGACTCTACTTAGTTTATATACTCTCAGGTTAATTATAACAGAGGCAGAGGGGACACAGTCAATGATTACTTTTCAAGGATTGTGAGCAAATTTATTTTCCTGCCACAAATACAGATTGCAATAATTTTTATAATAAATATCTTAATAACACTTTTCTCTAACAAACAAACAAAGTAAAGCCAGCATAGCATTTCTGCATCCTGAGATTAAGGGTTACATTCCAAAGAGAATTAACAGTAAGCCTAGAGTTAGAAGGTTGCAGGGTGCTCCTACAAATAAACTACTTAAGGTAATGATGAAACGATTTGAATAAGCAGAGAATTAATTTTTAAAAATTTTTTTCTTTTATATGAAGAAAAACCAGTATGAGTTTTGTAGAAAGAATGCATATTATTATAAATTATTCAAGCACTGCATAGAGGTTAAAAAAGTTAAATGTCACTGCTCATAAATAATTAGTATTTACATTAGGAGGGTATCATTCTAGACATTATTCCATGTATGTGTTCAAGAAAAGCTAAATAGATACGCTGAAATATTTTATTGTTTCTCAATCTTTTGGCTAAAATCAAATGTAGCCAAATCAAATCAAATATATCTATATTGAAGTATTTTGATAAACACATGATTTTTTAAATATGTTTTTGTAATGTTATTGCATTTGAATTCATTTGTAGTTAAAACTTGAAAAAGAAATCAAAATGAACATGAAAGAATGATAAAATTTCAAATAAATGTTTATTCACTTCAGGAGAGTTCTGTAGGGACTTCTTCTGGTGGTCCAGTGGTTAAGAATCCACCTGGCAATGCAAGGTTTGATCCTAGTCTGGGAGGATCCCACAGGCTGGGCGCCACAACCACTTAGCCAGAGCTCCGGAGCCTGTGAGCTGCAACTACTGAGACTGCATGCCTCAACTCCTGAAGCCCACATGCCTAGAGCCCATGCTCTGCAACAAGAGAAGCCACTGCAATGAAAAGCCCGCACCCTGCAAGGAAGACCAACGCAGCCAAAAAATTAAATAAATAAATTTAAAAAAATAAAAAGAGTTTTGCCAAAGTAAAAGATGCTTCTGTAATTACAAAAATAGATTTTGGAGGGAGAAAAACATATTGATATGAGGGTAATCATTTTTATAATCCATACTTCAATGTATGCATTATCATTGGACTCTCTGATGTGAAAGAGGAGGACATCTGATCCAGAGCCATTCCTCCCCCATGTTGTAATATTAATATTATATGATTATATAAATAGTATTTACATTTTAGTTGTGGGGTTCCCAGCTGGTGCTAGTGGATATTTTAGTTTGTAACTATAATTTGTAAAATGTTTTATATTACCATTATTTCATAGTTAAATGTTTCCAAATCTTAGCACAGTTTTTCTTCACTCATGATATCATTTTGATTTATAGACATTTAACTTCAAATAAGACCTTAATCCCTCCCTGGCAGGGAGGGATTTATCTTTAATAAATAAAGATATTTATTTCTTGAATGGTTTTATTCTCAAAAGTATTTATTTTCAATGCAGAGTTCCAAAGAATCGCAAGGAGAGATAAGAAAGCCTTCCTCAGCGATCAGTGCAAACAAATAGAGGAAAACAACAGATTGGGAAAGACTAGAGATCTCTTCAAGAAAATTAGAGATACCAAAGGAACATTTCATGCAAAGATAGGCTCGATAAAGGACAAAAATGGTATGGACCTAACAGAAGCAGAAGATATTAAGAAGAGGTGGCAAGAATACACAGAAGAACTGTACAAAAAAGATCTTCACGACCCAGATAATCACGATGATGTGATCACTCACCTAGAGCCAGACATCCTGGAATGTGAAGTCAAGTGGGCCTTAGAAAGCATCACTACGAACATAGCTAGTGGAGGTGATGGAATCCCAGTTGAGCTATTTCAAATCCTCAAAGGTGATGCTGTGAAAGTGCTGCACTCGATATGCCAGCAAATTTGGAAAACTCAGCAGTGGCCACAGGACTGGAAAAGGTCAGTTTTCGTTCCAATCCCAAAGAAAGGCAATGTCAAAGAATGCTCAAACTACCGCACAATTGCACTCATCTCACATGCTAGCAAAGTAATGCTCTAAATTCTCCAAGCTAGGCTTCAGCAATACGTGAACCGTGAACTTCCAGATGTTCAAGCTGGTTTTAGAAAAGGCAGAGGAACCAGAGATCAAATTGCCAATATCCGCTGGATCATCGAAAAAGCAAGAGAGTTCCAGAAAAACATCTATTTCTGCTTTACTGACTATGCCAAAGCCTTTGACTGTGTGGATCACAATAAACTGTGGAAAATTCTGAAAGAGATGGGAATACCAGACCATCTGACCTGTCTCTTGAGAAACCTGTATGCAGGTCAGAAAGCAACAGTTAGAACTGGACATGGAACAACAGACTAGTTCCAAATAGGAAAAGCAATACGTCGAGGCTGTATATTGTCACCCTGCTTATTTAACTTTTATGCAGAATACATCATGAGAAACGCTGGGCTGGAAGAAACACAAGCTGGAATCAAGATTGCCGGGAGAAATATCAATAACCTCAGATATGCGGATGACACCACCCTTATGGCAGAAAGTGAAGAAGAACGAAAGAGCCTCTTGATGAAAGTGAAAGAGGAGAGTGAAAAAGTTGGCTTAAAGCTCAACGTTCAGAAAACTGAGATCATGGCATCTGGTCCCATCACTTCATGGGAAATAGATGGGGAAACAGTGGAAACAGTGCCAGACTTTATTTTTTTGGGCTCCAAAATCACTGCTGATGGTGATTGCAGCCATGAAATTAAAAGACGCTTACTCCTTGGAAGGAAGGTTATGACCAACCTAGATAGCATAGTTAAAAGCAGAGACATTACTTTGCCAACAAAGGTCCGTCTAGTCAAGGCTATGGTTTTTCGAGTGGTCATGTATGGATGTGAGAGTTGGACGGTGAAGAAGGCTGAGCGCTGCAGGATTGATGCTTTTGAACTGTGGTGTTGGAGAAGACTTTTGAGGGTCCCTTGGACTGCAAGGAGATCCAATCAATCCATCCTGGAAGAGATCAGTCCTGGGTGTTCATTGGAAGGACTGATGTTGAAGCTGAAACTCCAATACTTTGGGCACCTCATGCGAATAGTTGACTCATTGGAAAAGACCCTAATGCTGGGTAGGATTGGGGGCAGGAGGAGAAGGGGACAACAGAGGATGAGATGGTTGGATGGCATCACCGACTCGATGGACATGGGTTTGGGTAGACTCCGGGAGTTGGTGATGGACAGAGAGGCCTGGCGTGCTGCAATTCATGGGGTCTCAAAGAGTCGGACACGACTGAGCGACTGAACTGAACTGAAATTTTTCACTTGTGAGTTATTTTTTCTTGAATATTTAAAAATTTCCCAAGGCTTACACAAGTTAAAAATTTTTACCCAGCTCTTGGAGGAAGCCGCAGTCGCCGCTGAAGCGGAGCTCCGTGCTGCCTGCTCCTGCTCCTGACTCACCGCTGTTCGCTCTCGCCGAGGAACAAGTCGGTCAGGAAGCCGCGCTGCAGCCATGGCCTTTAAAGACACCGGCAAGACTCCCGTGGAGCCAGAGGTGTCCATTCACCGGATTAGGATCCCCCTCACCAGCCGCAACGTGAAGTCTCTAGAGAAGGTGTGTGCTGACCTGATCAGAGGCGTGAAGGAAAAGAATCTCAAAGTGAAAGGACCAGTTCGGATGCCAACCAAGACTCTGAGAATAACTACAAGGAAAACTCCTTGTGGTGAAGGTTCTAAGACTTGGAATCGATTCCAAATGAGGATCCACAAGCGACTCATTGACCTGCACAGCCATTCTGAAATTGTCAAGCAGATCACTTCCATCAGTATTGAGCCAGGAGTCGAGGTGGAAGTCACCATTGCCGATGCCTAAATCAACCTTTTTAATAAATCGATAATTAGTTGTTAAAAAAAAAATTTTTTTTTTTTACCCAGTGTCACACAGCTAAGATGTAAAGTCAAGATGCAAATACAGGCCTAATTTCAAACTTCACCGTTTTGTCATCCATCCATTATCCACTGCCCTCATCCACTTACACACTTGCTCATTATCATCATTCCCAGCTATGTAGCTCCCATCCATCCACCAAACACCCATCTATCTACTTCATCACTCCATTCACACACAACTTACATGCATATATATGTAGCCATTTATCTATCCCCCTATTTTATCTGTCAGTTTACCCACCACCCTTCCATTCATCTATCTATCCATTTATCTACATTCATTTACTCCTACATCCATCCAAGTACATAGATTCATACATAATTATATCTACTCTTTCAGACATTCATCTATTCACCCACAAAGCCACTCATTCAAAAATCAGTCCATTCTATCTCTCATGCATCTGCTCATCCTTTCTATTAATTCAAATACTCATCCAACCAGGGTATCAATTTATCCAGTCACAGATAGCTCTGAAACCCATATCTTCGACAGAACAGGGAGTAGTATCCTAAAATTCTCTTGTGATTGCATTCCATTTTCCCATTGTCAAGAGAAGACCACAGCATATTCCATGAGAGCAATGAAGGGGTCAGTGAGCTCATACTCTACCTCTCAGCCATATGAAAATTCTTACAACAGCTACTGTGGATCTTAAGATATACCCTACTAAGCATGGAGCCCCCTGGTAACAATCTCCCCAATAACTGAACCTTCGAAACTTACAGTACCAAATCTCTTCTTTATTGGCGAATCATCACAAAGATTACAGCCACAGACCATGAGGCAAAAATTTTGCCCATATTTGGACTGCTTTAGACCTCCTCTGACATTGGTCTGATATTTTTGTTGTGGGCAAACCTTTCATAAGTCCTCCCACTGCCTAACTCTCTTTCTTTATAGTCCAACTCTCACATTCATACATGACTACTGGAAAAACCATAGCTTTGACTTAGATGGACCTTTGTTGGCAAAGTAATGTCTCTGCTTTTTAATATGGTGTTTAGGTTTATTATAGCTTTTCTTCCAAGGAGAAAGCATCTTTTAATTTCATGGCTGCAGTGACTATCTGCAGTGATTTTAGAGGCCAAGAAAATAAAGTCTGTCATTGTTTCCACTGTTTACCCATCTATTCGCCTTGAGGTGATGGGACCAGATGCCATAATCTTAGTTTTTTGAATGTTGAGTTTTAAGCCAGAGGAAATATACATGTGTATTTGGCACATATATTTATCAAAAAAACACATCTAAGAATTTTCATAACACTGATATGCATAATAACCAAACATTGGAAACAATGGAAATGTCCCTTTATAATAGATGGAGAGATACATTGATATATTTACACGCTGGAACACTATACAATCTTGAAAATGAAATAACTGCTACTACGTGCAACACCGTGGGTGACTCTCCAAAACCCAATATTTAATGAAAGAAGCCAGAGATGCAAGAGTACATATGGAGTCCACTTCTCTAAAGTTTACATGTGGGCAAAACCAATCTTTGCTGAAATGTCTGATAAATTCTTTCCTTTGTGGAAGCAGAGGAATGCCTGGAAGGGACATTACAGAGACCTCTCGGATTCCTTTCCTTTTTTTTTTTTTGATTGAAGTATAGTTAATTTACAATGTTGGGTTACTTTAAGTGTACAGCAAAGTGATTCAGTTACATATACATACATATATATGTAATATTCCTTTTCTTCATCTGAGTGGTGGTTTGGTATGTATGTTCACTCTTCAAAAATTCATTAAGCTGCACACTTGTGATTTGTTGACTTTTATGCATGCATATTTCAACAAAAATTTACATTAAAATGTGTTAGTAGAAAGATGGAGTAAATGTATTTTCCCTGTTCCTTCTGCTAAATACAATTGAATACACTAGGTAATTACAAAAAATCCAAACATAAGAAAATGTAAAAGGTAGAGAGAAGAAGGCAGATAAGCTTTGGACCTTGGGACCAGCGGAAGACACAGTGATGTGTTCCCTGGGTTTTCTTGTTATCGCATATGTCCTGAATTTGGAGCTGAAGAAACTAGTGACTCAGAAATGCCACTGAGCACAGACAAAAATAAAACCCCAACCAAAGTTTGCTCTCTCTAGTCAATAAAGCAGGAAAGGAGCAGCCTAGTAACATAGAAAACTTTTAGTACTGCAGAAAAAACTGTGAGGTCCTCTGACTTCCAGCTACCAGCCCCAGCAAAGTCCAAGTGGTGAGTATAGACTTCCAAGCTAGATCGAGGTGTTCAAGGCCAAGGTGGGAGCTGGGCTTGTTGTCCCAACTGGGGGTGGGGGAGTACCTCCTGCCTGCAGTGTCAATGAAGACCATGTGGGGGGTCCAGATGTTCACCCCTTCCCCAACAGTAACAAAGCCCAACCGATCTTTGACAAAGGGAAAGTGAAAGTCACTCAGTCGTGTCCAACTCTTTGTGACCCCATGGACTATACAGTCCATAGAATTCTCCAGGCAAGAATACTGGAGTGGGTAGCCATTCCCTTCTCCAGGGGATCTTCCCAACCCAGGGATTGAACCCAGGTCTCCCACATTGCCAGTGGATTCTTTACCAGCTGAGCCACAAGGGAAGCCTAAGAACACTGGAGTGGGTGGCCTGTTCCTTCTACAGAGGATCTTTTGGACCCAGGAATTGAACTGGGGTCTCCTGCATTGCAGGTGGATTTTTTTTTTACCAACTGAGCCATCAGGGAAGCCTGATCTTTGACAAAGGGACAAAAATTTCAATAGAGGAACTACAATGGTGCTGAATCAGCTGGACATCATAGATAAAAAAATCTCCCAAATAAGCCTCCAACCTAAGTCTCATGTGCTCAGGCACTTATTCATGTCCAACTCTTTGTGACCCATGGACTGTAGCCTGTGAGACTACTCTGTCCATGGGATTCTCCCAGGCAAGAATACTGGAGTGTGTTGCCATTTCCTTTTCATAGTTCACACAAATTTAACTCAAACTGAATCATGGACTGAAATGTAAAACATAAACCTACTTTTAAACTTTAAAATTTTTTTATTTATTTTATTTTATTTGACTGCATTGGGTGTTAGTTGTGGCATGTGGGATCTTTAGTTGCAGCATCGAACTCTTCATTGGGGCATGTAGGATCTAGTTCCCAGACCAGGGATTGAACCTCAACCCCTGCATTGGGAGCCCAGAGTCTTAACCACTGGACTACCAGGGAAGTCTCTATTTTTAAATGTTTAGAAGAAAACATAGAAAATCTTTGGGATTCTGGGCTTAGTGAAGAGTTCTTAGTCATGACAGCAAAAGCACAGTTCTTAGAAGAAAAAAATCAATAAGGTGGGCTTCATCAAAACTGAAAACTTTTACTCTGAAAAACATCCTGTTAAGAGGATGAAAATACAAGCTGCAGACTGGGAGGAAATACTTGCAGACCATATATCTGACAGAGGACTAATATCTAGAATATACAGAGAACTCTCAAAATGCAATAGCAAAAAACAAACAATCCAATTTAAAAATGGAAAAAAGACAAGAACAGCTATTTCAGAGGATATACAGATGGCAAATAAGCACATGAAAGGATGTTCAACACTACTAACCATTAAGGAAAAGCAGATTAAAACCACAGTGAGAGCTTCTGGCTGAGTAGAAGGATGTGCACTCATCTCCTCCTGCAAAAGCAGCAAAATCACAACTAGTTGTTGAACAACCATTAACAGGAGAATGCTGGAACCTATAAAAAAAAAAAAAAAGATACCCCACGTCCAAAGACACAGAAGAAGCCACAGCAAGATGGCAGGAGGGGCACAATCACAGTAAAATAAAGTCCCATACCCTCCAGGTGAGTGACTCACAAACTGGAGAATCTTAATACCAAGGCCAAACTTGCCTGTTACCCCAGTTATGTCTTGACTTTCTACTTCTGCATTCCAATCCCCAATGATAAATAGAATATCTTTTTTTGGTGTTAATTCTAGGAGGTCTTCTAGGTCTTCATAGAACTGATCAACTTCAGCTTCTTTGGCATTGGTGGAAGGGGCATAGACTTGAATTACTATGATGTTGAATGGCTTGCCTTGGAAACAAACATATCATTCTGTCATTTTTGTACCCAGGTACTGCATCCGGCCCCATTACTTTATGGCAAATAGAAGGGGGAAAGGTGGAAGCAGTCACAGATTTCCTCTTCTTGGGCTCTAAAATCACTGTGGATGGTGACTGCAGCCATGAAATCAGAAGATGATTGCTTCTTGGCAGGAGTTATTTCAGTTGCTCAGGTGTGTCTGAATCTTTGCGACCCCACAGAATGCAGCATGCCAGTCTTCCCTGTCCATCACCAACTCTCGAAGCTGGATCAAATTCATGTCCATCTAGTTGGTGATGCCATCCAACCGTCTCTTCCTCTATCATCTCCTCCTCCTCCTGCCTTCAATCTTTCCCAGCATCAGAGTCTTTTCCAATGAATCAGTTCTTCGCATGAGGTGGCCAAAGTATTGGAGCTTCAGCCTCAGCATCAGTCCTTCCAATGAATATTCAGGACTGATTTCCTTTAGGATGGACTGGTTGGATCTCCTTGCAGTCCAAGGGACTCTCAAGAGTCTTCTCCAACACCACATTTCAAAAGCATCAATCTTTGGTGCTCAGCTTTCTTTATGGTCCAATTCTCACATCAATGACTACTGGAAAAACCATAGCTTTGATTAGACGGACCTTTGTCGGCAAAGTAATGTCTTTGTTTTTTAATATGCTGTCTAGGTTGGGCATAGCTTTTCTTCCAAGGAGCAAGCATCTTTTCATTTTATGGCTGCAGTCACCAACTGCAGTGATTTTTGAGTCCCCAAAAATAAAGTCTCTCACTGTTTCCACTGTTTCCCCATCTATTTGCCATGAAGTGATGGGACCAGATGCCATGATCTTCGTTTACTGAATGTTGAGTTTTAAGCCAACTTTTCGACTCTCCTCTTTCACTTTCATCAAGAGGCTCTTTGGTTCTTCTTCACTGTCTGCCATAAAGTTGGTGTCATCTGCACATCTGAGGTTATTGATATTTCTCCCGGCAATCTTGATTCCAGCTTATGCTTCATCCAGCCTGGCATTTCACATGATATACTCTGCATATAAGTTAAATATGCAGAGTGACAATATACAGCCTTGATGTAATCCTTTCCTGTTTTGGAGCCAGTCCATTGTTCCATGTCCGGTTCTAACTGTTGCTTCTTGACCTGCATTACAAATTTCTCAGGAGGCAGGTAAGGTGGTCTGGTATTGGTATTCCCATCTCTTGAAAAATTTTCTACAGTTTGTTGTGATCCACCCAGTCAAAGGCTTTGGTGTAGTCAATAAAGCAAAAGTAGATGCTTTTCTGAAACTCTTTTGTTTTTTCTATGATACAGCAGATGTTGGCAATTTGATCTCTGGTTCCTCTGCCTTTTCTAAATCCAGCTTGAACATCTGGAAGTTCACAGTTCACGTGCTGTTGAAGACTGGCTTGGGGAATTTAGAGCATTACTTTGCTAGCTTGTGAGATGAGTACAATTGGGCGGTAGTTTGAACATTCTTTAGCATTGCCTTTCTTTGGGATTGGGATGAAAACTGACCTTTTCCACTCCTGTGGCCACTGCTGAGTTTTCCAAATTTTCTGGCATATTGAGTGCAGCACTTTCATAGCATCATCTTTTAGGATTTGAAATAGCTCAGCTGGAATTCCATCACCTCCACTAGCTTTGTTTGTAGTGATGCTTCCTAAGGCCCACTTTACTTCACATTCCAGGATGTCTGGCTCTAGGTGAGTGATCACACCATCATGGTTATCTGGGTCATTAAGATCTTTTTTGTATAGTTCTTCTGTGTATTCTTGCCACCTGTTCTTAATATCTTCTGCTTCTGTTAGGTCCATACCATTTCTGTCCTTTACTGTGTCCATCTTTGCATGAAATGTTTCCTTGGTATCTTTAATTTTTGAAGAAAGGTGTAACAAACCTAGACAGTGTGTTGAAAAGCAGAGATATTACTCTTTTGACAAAGGTCTGTAATAGTCAAGGCTATGATATTCCTAGTGTTCACATACAGTTGTGAGAGCTGTATTGTAAAGAGGGTAGAACACCAAAGAATTGATGCCTTTGAACAGTGGTGCTGGAGAAGATTCGTGAAAATCCCTTAGACAGCATGATCGAATCAGTCAATCTTAAGGAAAATCGACCCCAAATACTCATTGGAAGGACTGAGGTTGAAGCTGAAGCTCTAGTATTTTGGTCGTCTGATTTGAACAGCCAACTCAGTGGAAAAGTCCCTGATGCTGGGAAAGATTGAGGGCAGAAGGAGAAGAGGGCATCAGAGGATGACATGGCTGGATGGCATCACCAATGCAATGGACATGAATTTGAGCAAACTTTGGGAGATGGTGAAGGACAGGGAGGCCTGGCATGCTGCTGTCCCTGGGGCGGCAAAGAGTGAGACACGACTGGGCCACTGAACAGCAACAACAATCAAGAATACTCTACCCAGTGAGACTCTCCTTCAGATTTGATGGCAAAATCAAAAGCTTTCCAGATAAGCAAAAGTTAACAGAATTCAACATCACCAAGCCAGCTTTACAACAAATGCTAAAGGAACTTCTCTAGGCAGGAAAGAAGAGAAGGAAAAGACCTACCTACAGAAAATAAGCCCAAAATACTTGAAACAGTAAAAGGATCATACATACAATAATTATCTTAAATGTAAATGGCTTAAATGCACCAACTAAAAGACATAGACTGGTTGAGCTGATGAAAATATGTGCATGTATGCAGTTCCACTTACCACATCACTCTGCTTGACCCCCTCAAACTGTATGTAATTATTTTATGTTGTTAGGTTAATCATGTTCCCATTATGGCTTGCAATTGTAATTATCTTTTTGGAGGGGGGGTCTGGCTATTGATTGTGAAAACTGATAAACATCTTTCACTACTGTGATTATGTAACTATTACTGATAATACCATTGTATCATGACTGGTCAACAGATAAATAATAGAATTCTATATCACCAAAACTACCATTTAATAGAAAAACCTGTTATCATTTTTTAAAATCCAGATGCATATCAGAATTATCTTGGAACTTTTTGGAAAATACAATTGCCCAGGTGTTCCTTTTTTTTGCCAGACTTCTGGATATGTTTCTAAAGAGCAGCCATGTTTAAAGCCAACTGGACTATATGAGAATCTTTTATTTTCATCTAGTTTATTTCACTTTTTCTATTTCATATTCAGTGCTCCCATTTCATTTAGTTTATGTTTTCCAACTTCTCCATCTCTTCTTCTTTTTTTTTTCATGTTTTTTCTCAAGTCTTTATCAAGTGTAGTAGAAAAGCTCTTGTATATATATATACATACAAATAATATGTATAATATATAATTTGGAAAACTCATGAATTTTTGCCTAACTAAAAAATTTATGACATTTTGTTTCCACTTGTTTGACTTAGTATGAATAGAATGCTAGATTTCTAATTTAAAAAAATAGATGTGCAACAAGCAACAAAGATTTACTGTCTAGCACAGGGAACTATAGTCAGTATCTTGTAATAACCTATAATGGAAAATTTCAAAAACAAGGTATGTGTATACATTTAACAATCACAAAAATAAAAATAATTCTCCTTTTTGAAATTTAGTAATGCCTATCTTTTTGTCAGTTTTTCTAAATGTCCTATGGACATCTAATAACAAACTATGAGATACAAAATTTTAAATATATTTATGTAGGATATTAGATTAATATAAATGAATATAAATAGAAATCTATTATATTTAAATTATTATGACATCATTCAAGATGCTTCTATTAGGGGGTATATATATACCCATGGCTTTTTCATGTTGAGGTTTGACAGAAAACAACAAAATTCTGTAAAGCAATTATCCTTCAATTAAAAATAAATAAATTTAAAAAACATAATCAATTCACATAAAAACATTTTTCTTTTATTATCTAAAAAATATATTTATAAAGATTATTTTATGTAAGAATCTTCAAATGAATATTTTAGTGAATGAATAAAGTCATTCTTTTACTTTAAAAGAAAAGATGCTTTTATTCTTAATTTTTCTGCACTTGATAAGAGATTCTCAAAGAAATATTAGTATGTCTCACTATGATTCTTCTCCCTTATACTTCTTCTGATTTTTGCTTTATGTATCTTTATTTCTTTGTTGTTAATTGTCTAATGGTTTATGATTTCTATCTTCTTTGTGAATTGTACCTTTTATCATTAAAAACATTCAGCTTTGTTTCATTTTTAAAAATATATTTAACAAAAATCATAGAGATTAAAAATAAAAAATACCCACATGAGGGGACATCCCTGGTGGTCCAGTAGTTAAGAATCCACTTTCCAATGCAGAAGACGTGGGTTCAATCCTTGGTCAGGAACTAAGATCCCCTATGCCATAATGAAAATCCCGGGGGCCACAACTAAGATCCAATGCTGCCAAAAATAAATAAGTATTTTTTAAAAACACAGTGAGATGTCTCTACACATCTCACAGAAGCTCAAAAAGTAGTGATAAAACCAAACGTTGGTAAGGATGTGGAGAGACCTGATCCCTCACATGGTGCTGGTAGGAATGTAAAGATGTACCGATCGGAAAACAATGTGGCTGTTCCTTTAAAAGAAAAAAAACTAAACATGAAGCTACCATATGACCCAGCAATGACACTCCTTGGTATTTATCCAAAAGAAATGAAAATTTACATTCACACAAAAACAAGTAAGTTCAGTTCAGTCGCTCAGTCGTGTCTGACTCTTTTCGACCCCATGAATCGCAGCACGCCAGGCCTCCCTGTCCATCACCAACTCCCGGAGTTTACCCAAACCCATGTCCATCAAGTCAGTGATGCCATCCAACCATCTCATCCTCTGTTGTCCCCTTCTCCTCCCACCCCCAATCCTTCCCAGCATCAAGGTCTTTTCCAATGAGTCAACTCTTCGCATGAGGTGGCCAAAGTATTGGAGTTTCAGCTTAAAATTCAATCCTTCCAATCAACACCCAGGACTGATCTCCTTTAGGATGGACTGGTTGGATCTCCTTGCAGTCCAAGGGACTCTCAAGAGTCTTCTCCAACACCACAGTTCAAAAGCATCAATTCTTTGGCGCTCGGCTTTCTTCACCATCCAACTCTCATATCCATACATGACCACTGGAAAAACCATAGCCTTGACTAGATGGACCTTTGTTGGCAAAGTAATGTCTCTGCTTTTAAATATGCTATCTAGGTTGGCCATAACCTTCCTTCCAAGGAGTAAGCGTCTTTTAATTTCATGGCTGCAATCATCATCAGCAGTGATTTTGGAGCCCCAAAAAATAAAGTCTGGCACTGTTTCCACTGTTTCCCCATCTACTTCTCATGAAGTGATGGGACCAGATGCCATGATCTTAGTTTTCTGAACGTTGAGCTTTAAGCCAACTTTTTCACTCTCCTCTTTCACTTTCATCAAGAGGCTCTTGAGTTCTTCTTCACTTTCTGCAAGTAAATGGGAAGAAAAAAAAAAGCAACCTATACAGGAATGCTGATAACAGCTCTATCTGTGATGGCCCCAAACTGGAAATAACCCAGATACCCTTACATGGGTGAGCAGGTAAATGAACGGTGGTAATCCCTACTATGTAATGCTAGACAGCAGTGCAAGGGAACCAACTGTTGATACACACAACATGGGTGAATCTCCACAGAATTATGGCGAGTGAAAAACGCCAATCCCAAAAGTTTACATACTGTGTAATTTCAGTTATATAACATTCTTAAACTGACAAAATTATTGAGACAAAGAACAGTTTAGCAGTTGCCAGAGATTAGGAAAGGGGTGGGCAGGAGAAAGTGAGTGTGGCTATAAAAGGACCTCAAGAAGAACCCTTGCGGGGATGAAAATCTTCTGCACCTTGACTGGACCAAGGTCAAAATCTTGGTTGTGATATGATGCTATAGATTTGCAAAATGTTACCACTGAGGGAATCTGGATAAATGAGACACAGGATCTGTCTTATTTCTTACAACTGTTGTGAATCTATAATGATCTCAAAATTAAAATTTTAATTTAAAGCACATATAATAATATGTGTAACTGAATCACTTTGCTGTACACCTGAAACACTGTAAATCAACCAAACTTCAAATTTTAAAAAGATTTTAAAAACTGTATATAATAGCAAAGAGCTGAGAATGAGAATAGTCCAGACTTTTTTGAAGAAAATGAAAAATACAGATGAAGGTATACAAGCTATACAAGCTGAGGACTACTGTTGGAAAGCCTAAGTCTTTGACTGTGTGGATCACAACAAACTGTGGAAAATTCTGAAAGAGAAGGGAATACCAGACCACTTGACCTGCCTCTTGAGAAATCTATATGCAGGTCAAGAAGCAACAGTTAGAACTGGACATGGAACAACAGACAGGTTCCAAATTGGGAAAGGAGTATGTCAAGGCTGTATATTGTCACCCTGCTTATTTAACTTATATACATCATGAGAAATGCTGGGCTGGATGAAGCACAAGCTGAAATTGAGATGGCTGGGAGAAATATCAATAACCTCAGATATGCAGATGACACCATCCTTATGGCAGAAAGTGAAGAAAAACTAAAGAGCCTCTTGATGAAAGTGAAAGAGGAGAGGGAAAAAGTTGGCTTAAAACTCAACATTCAGAAAACTAAGATCGTGACATCCGATTCCATCACTTCATGGCAAATAGATGGGGAAACAGTGGAAAGAGTGAGAGACTTTATTTTGGGGGGCTCCAAAATCACTGCTGATGGTGACTGCAGCCATGAAATTAAAAGATGTTTGCTCCTTGGGAGAAAAGTTATGACCAACTTAGACAGCATATTAAAAAGCAGAGACATACATTACTTTGCCAACAAAGGTCCATCGATCAAAGCTATGGTTTTTCCAGTAGTCATGTATGGATGTGAGAGCTGTACCATAAAGAAAGCTGAGCACCAAAGAATTGATACTTTTGAACTGTGGTGTTGGAGAAGACTCTTGAGAGTCCCTTGGACAACAAGGAGATCCAACCAGTCCATCTTAAAGGAAATCAGTCCCAAATATTCATTGGAAGGACTGATGCTGAAGCTGAAACTCCAATCCCTTGGCCACCTGATGTGAAGAACTGACTCATTTGAAAAGACCCTGATGCTGGAAAAGATTGAAAGTGGGAGGAGAAGGGGACAACAGAGGATGAGATGGTTGGATGGCATCACCGACTCAATGGATATGAGTTTGAGTAGACTCCGGGAGTTGATGATGGAGAGGGAGGCCTGTTGTGCCGCAGTCCATGGGATCGCAAAGAGTTGGACACAACTGAGAGACCGAACTGACTGAACTGACTGTTGGAAAATAGTTTGGTATAAGGTTAAATACATACTTGGTTCTATACCTCAGTTTATCTACTCAGTACACAGTTTATAAAAACTCACTGGTGTATTGATAGACACATGAAGAATGTTCACAGCAGCATTATCTGTAGTAGCAGAAGGAAAATTGGGTGCACTTTTCACTGTTAATTTCCTGGTTTTACTAATATACTATGGCTACGTAAGATGTTATCGTGAATCTAAAAGTATTTCACATTTTAAACTGGACACATTTTACTGAAAATGATTTTAAAATTAGAGCATACAGTGGAATACAAAATCACAGTGAAAATGAAAGGACTTCTGCGATACCTATCAACAGATGAATCGTAGGAACATAATGTAAGAAAAATGCAAGTCATAGGAGAAAATATGTCATTTGATACCTTAGAAAAAGTTGAAAAGATGTAAATGAAAGAAAATATTCCTGAAGGGCACATGAAAATGTGATAAAACTAAAAGAAAAGCCACCTGGGGTTCTGTATTTCTGCGTAGGGGAAGGAGGAAGAGACCAGAGTGCAGTGGAGGAAAACAACAGAGGCCTTAGAATATTGTGATGTTTGATTGCTTCAGCTGAGTGGACGGTAAATGGGCATACCTAATGACTGCCTCCTGAGAAATCTGTATGCAGGTCAAGAGGCAACAGTTAGAACTGGACATGGAACAACAGACTGGTTCCAAAACGGGAAAGGAGTACGTCAAGGCTGTATATTTTGCCGGGCTGGATGAAGCATAAGCTGGAATCAAGATGGCCAGGACAAATATCAATAACCTCAGATATGCAGATGACACCATCCTTATGGCAGAAAGTGAAGAAGAACTAAAGAGCCTCTGATGAAAGTGCAAGAGGAGAGCGAAAGAGTTGGCTTAAAACTCAACATTCAGAAAGCTAAGATCATGGCATACAGTCCCATCACTTCATGGCAAATACATGGTGAAACAATGGAAACAGTGAGAGACTTTATTTTTTGGGACTCCAAAATCATTGCAGATGGTGACTGCAGCCATGAAATTAAAAGGCACTTACTCCTTGGAAGGAAAACTATGCCCAACCTAGACAGCATATTAAAAAGCAGAGACATTACTTTGCCGACAAAGGTCTATCTAACCAAAGCTATGGTTTTTCCCGTAGTCATGTATGGATGTGAGAGTTGGACCATAAAGAAAGCTGAGCACCAAAGATTGATGCTTTTGAGCTGTGGTGTTGGAGAAGACTCTTGAGCGTCCCTTGGACAGCAAGGAGATCCAACCAGTCCATCCTAAAGGAAATCAGTCCTGAATATTCATTGGAAGAACTGATGTTGAGGCTGAAACTGCAATCCTTTGGCCACCTGATGTGAAGAACTGACCCATTGGGAAAGACCCTGATGCTGGAAAAGATTGAAGGTGGGAGGAGAAGGGGATGACAGAGGATGAGATGGTTGGATGGCATCACTGAATGGACATGAGTTTGAGTAAGCTCTGGGAGTTGGTGATGGACACGAAAGCGTGTCGTGCTGCAGTCCCTGGGGTCGCAAAGAGTTGGACACGACTGAGCAACTGAACTGAACTGAATTGAATGACAGGTTTTCTTTTTTTATATTTTATATATTTATGGTTGTGCTGGGTCTTCGTTGCTGCTGCGTGTGGGCTTTCTCAAGTTGTGGAGAGAGGGGCTACTCTCTAGTTGTGTTACACAGGCTTCTCATTGTGGTGCCTTCTCTTGTTGCAGAGCACAGGCTCTGTGCACAGAGTTCTTCGGTAGTTGTGGCACATGAGCTTAGTTGTTCTGCGGCATGTGGAATCTTCCCTGACCAGGGATCGAACCCATGCCCCCTGCATTGGCAGGCACAATCTTACCCCATGTACCACCAGGCAAGTCCGACAGGTTTTCCTTACAACTTAGATATACATTGTCAGCCTCAGCAGGAAGCTTAACGCAATTTTAAAAAATGGAACACAAGGATGCCACGTGGAAGAAACTTGTTTCAGTGAGATTGCCAAGTTGAGCGTAACAGCGGCCACATTTCATTTTTTTCTTTTTTTGCCACCTGGAAAAAGCCTGTCTGCTCCAGGGCAGGCTAAGGACAAGACTCCAAATAAAGAGTCCCAAAGCACAATGACCACGTTCCATGAGCAACGCCACCGTCTCTTCCTGCTACCTGAACCAGCCCACGTCACTGTGTCTGAAGTAGCTGGAGTCAGGGTTCTGTCACTTACACTGGAAGAATTCTGACAGAGTCCCACAGTGCATCCTGGCCCACAGTCAGCCTGCTGGGGCTGGTAAGCACCTGAGCTGACGCAGAGGCTTAGAGTACCCAGAGGGGCCCGCATTCCCTGCTCCCTCCTCTACCACCACACTGATGTGTGTATGGACTGGATGGTCAGGGAAGGATGGACTTGTTCAGGCTGACCTAAAAGGGGGCACTTTTTCTGCCACACTTTGTCTTGCCACAGACGATTTCCTCAGGACACAGTGAGAAAGTATGGGAAGGTATGGTAAGCGAGATGTTAGGAGAAGGTGTGGGTGGGAGGAAGGGTGCCCAGTTGGCTGCCCCTCCTATGGACTGTGGCTTGGGAGGCTCATCTTCTAGAGCTTCATTCAAATCCATCTGGATGCAGTCTCCTGAGACAGCAAAACCCCAGAGCAGAAGTGGGGTGGGAATTTGGAAATGACCCTGAGCCTGATGCCAGGCACCATGGAGGAGATACCTCAGGGCCTGTATCCCAGACTATATGCCCTACAGTCTAGGGGGCTCCAAACCAAAGGCCATTCTGAGGAGTAGAACAGTTGTTCTTTTTTTTCCCCAGTGGGGAAAGAATGTATTTTTTATTTTTAAAATTTATTTTTATTTAAAATTTTTATTGAATGATTCTTTAAGTTCTATAGTGCTTTACAACTTTCAGAAGTTTCAAACAGAAGATTTCATATAATGCCATAACAACCCTTTTTTCTACTACCCCTATATTGTCCCTTTCCCTTCCCTTTCCACTGGTAACCACAGTTTGTTCTCTATATCTGTGAATCTGCTTCTTTTTTTGTTTTACTCACTAGTTTGTTCTAGTTTTTAGATGCTACATATAAGTAACATGGTACAGTGTTTATCTTTGTTTGCCTGATGTATTTCACTTAGCATAATGACCTCCAGTTTATCCAAGTTGTTGCAAACGGCAAAATTTCATTCTCTTTTATGGCTGAGTATTATTCCATTGTATATATACACAACATCTTCTTTATTCATTCATCTGTTGATGGACACTTAGGTTGCTTCCATACCTTGGCAATTGTAATAAATGCTGCTATGAACATTGGGGTACATGTATCTTTTTGAATTAGCTTTTCTTTTTTTCTTGGATATATACCCAGGAGTGGAACTGCTGTGTCATATAGCAGTTCTACTTTTAGTTTTTTGAGGAACCTCCATAATGTTTTCCACAGTAGCTGCACCACTTGACATGCACAGCAAAAATGTACAAGGGCTCCCTTTTCTCCACATCCTTGTCAAGATTTGTTATCTGTGGGTTTGGGTTTTTTTTTTTTGATAATAGCCGTTCTGACAGGTGTAAATAATATATCATTATGGTTTTGATTTGCATTTTCCTGATGCTTAGTGATGTTGAGCATCTTTTCATAAGCCTGTTGGCCAGATGCATTCCTCTTTGGAAAAATGTCTATTCAGTTCTGCTCATTTTTAAATCAGGTTGTTTATTTTTATTTTTTTGATATTGAGTTGTATGAGCTATTTAAATATGTTGAATAATAACCCCTTATCAGTCATATCATTTGCAAATGTCTTCTCCCATTCAGTAGGTTGCTCTTTCATTTTGTCAATGGTTTCCTTTGCTGTGTAAAAGTTTTTAAATTTTACTATGTCCTATTTGTTTGTGTTCACTTGCTTTAGGAAATGGATTGAAAAAATATCGCTATGATTCATGTCAAAGAGTGTTCTGCCTATGTTTTCCTCAAGGAGTTTTATAGTATCCAGTCTTATATTTAGGTCTTTAATCCATTTTGAGTCTATTTTTGTATATGGTATTAGAAAATGTTCTAACTTCATTCTTTTACACGTAGCTGCTTAGTATTCCCAGTGCTACTTATTGAAGAGAACAAGAAAATGCCCACTCTTACCACTTTTATTCCGCATAAAAGACCTAACCACAACAATCAGGGGAAAAAAAAGAAATAAAAGAAATCCAAATTAGAAAGAAAGAAGTAAAACTGTCACTGTTTGCAAAAGACATGGTACCATTCATAGAAAATCCTAAAGATGCCACCAGAAAACTACTAGAGCTCATCAATGAATTTGGTTAAGTTGCAGCATACAAAATTAATATATGGGAAACTATTACATTTCTATACACTAACCATGAACTATCAGAAAGAGAAATTAGGGAAACAATCCCATTTACCGTCACAGCAAAAGGAATAAAATACCTACAAATAAGCTTACCTAAGAAGTTTAAAGGCCTGTACTAAAAAAACTAAAAGATACTGATTAAAGAAATTGGAGATGACAAATAGATGGAAAGATATACCATGTTCTCAGATTAGAAGAATTAATATTGTTTAAATGACCATACTATCCAAGACAATCTACAGATTCAATGCAATCCCTATCAAAATACCAAAGGCATTTTTTACAGAACTAGAACAAATAATTTCAAAAGTTGTATGAAAACACAAAAGACTCTGAATAGTCAAAACACTCTTGAGAAAGAACTGGAGTAATCATGCTCCCCGAGTTCAGACTATATTACAAAGCTACAGTAATCAAAACAGCATGCCACTGGCACAAAATCAGACACATAGACCAATGGAATAGAATATAGAACCCCAAAATAAACCCACACACTTACACTCAATTACTCTATGACAAAGTGGGGGAAAATATACAATGGAGGAAACACAATCTCTTCAGTAAGTGGAACAGCTGTACTGACTTGGGTTCTAGATATTCATCCAAACATTCAACAATTATTTCCTAAGCTCTAAGTTAGGTCTTTGGGATTCAGTAGTGGAGACTCAACTGCTGATTTCATGGAATTCATCCTACAGTTTTTAATAGGCAATGAGAGAAAGATTCTAAGTAAATAAACCAGGGAGCCAGACAGGAAGACATTCCAAGCCAGCTATGTAAGTCAAAAAGAGAGCAACAAATGTCCCCTGGAAAACTCCAGAGATGAAGGTTTCTTCTCACCTTTCTCTCTGAATGAAACACACACACACACACACACACACACACACAGACACACAGACACACACACACACAGACACACACAGACACACACAGACACACAGACACACACAGACACACACACACACAGACACACACACACACAGACACACACACACACACACACACACACACACACACACACACACACACACACACACACACACACACACACACACACACACACACACCCCTTGTTCCCTAACATCTGGGGTATAATTCCAAATGAACATTCATTGAACAGCCCTAAAAGAACAGACCACCTGGCAGCGGGACAGTAGAAGCAGCTTGGTGAAACCTGTTACCCAGTATGCTAGGACCCGGTTGGGAGAGCTTCTAACGCCTGGCACCTGCTGCTTGTTCTCACCCACTCACAAATTATCTGTGTGCCTTAACGGGCCAGGTGAATGCTGAGGCAAATGAGAGGTCTGGGAGCTTATTGTCCGGATACACCTAATTGCCAGGGCAAGGAGTGGCGTCGTTATCCAGAGATCCCAGGGTCCAGGAATCCAGGGATCCATCCTGGAGATGGAGGAGCTGATTCAGGGCCTTGTTCCTCTTCTCCCACGGGGCAGCAGGTTTAGGATAAAGTGATGCTTAGGGGCGGTTGAAGTAGGGTGCTCCTTTCATCAGTGCTCCTCCCCAGTTCGGCATGTCTGCGGGTGGAAGGGGGGGGACACCTATGGCTCTACAGAGGCGCCCAAGAGGAGGGATCTGGGGAGAAGAGGAGGGAGGGCCAGACACACGCACGGGATGACAGTAGAGCCGGTATGTGCCCACAAAGCCCACCACACCCTGGCTCACCGACCCCCCGCCCCGACTTCTTTCCTTTTCACCCTCTCGGATGGCTGCGCAGAGTGTGTATCAGTGTCTCAGGAGGAGAAGGAAGGGGCAACATCTAGGTTTAAAGACCAGAAACAAATACCCCTTGACAATTTCACGTCATTTTCTGGATTCAAAAGAGAGGTGGAGTGGGGAAGAGGGGCAATGAGAGAGGGTCCGGATTCGGTAGCCTCTTGGAGGCCCCGCGGGGCGGTCCTCTTCCGCCCGAGTGCGGGCTCCGGGTGGGTGGACTGACGCCCCTCAGCCCCGCAGCGCCGTGGGCCCCGCATGACATCAGAGGCTAGGGAGCGCGCAGAGCGCAGGCGCGGGCGGAGAAGCGAGGCGGGAGGGGGGCCGACTGGTGCGGCTCGGGAGAGCGCTCCTCGGCCCCGCGCGCCGTCCCTGAGCCCCGCGCCACCCGATCCTCGCAGTCCGCGCCGCGCCTCGGGCGTCCAGAGCGCGCCGCATCAAGCGCCGCCTGCGGCCGCCCAGCCCCATCCTTCCTCCTCCTCCTCCTTATCTTTCTCCTCCTCCTCCGCCGCCGGACACGCAGCCGCAGGCCGGTGCCGGGACGCAGCTGGGGAGTCAGGGACGCGCGCAGCCAGCCCTTCCCCCTCCGGCTCCCGCACCGCCGGCCGCCTCCCCTCGCCCTCCTCCTCTCCCCTCCCTGCTCCTTCGCTTCTCCTCCTCCTCTCCCAGCCCCAGCTGCCAGCACCATGTCCGCAGGGGGAGATTTTGGGAACCCACTGAGAAAATTCAAGTTGGTCTTCCTGGGGGAGCAGAGCGGTAAGTACCCCGCTTATTCCCCGGGTTTGGAGTCGAGCCCACCCCCGCCGCCAAATCATCCACCCCACTGGGACCCCGACCTCGGCTCGAAAAGGCCCCTCGGTGCCCGGGTAGAGGAGAGGTTTGGGGATGGGGAGGTCGGGGTCGGCTCGGAGGGGCCGGCAGGGGAGGCTCCAAGGGTAAGGGCTGGCGAGGCGCTGGGGCCAGAGGTGGGGGTGAGGGTGGGATCTGGGGTGGGGGCTCGGAGTGCGGTGCAGGTGCAGGGCGGCGGGGAGACCGGAGGGCGGCGGCTCGCTCGGCGGCGCCGGCCGCGGGCGTGAAGGCTCCGGGCTCGCTGGCTCGCTCGCACTGCGGCACCGGCTGCCGGCGACCGCGCAGGTGGCGGGGCGCCGATGAGGGTCGCAGGGCGAGCGAGTGCACCTCTTTAGAGAACGAGACGGCTCTGGCGTCTGGCCGCTCCCCAAACCGCGGCACCGGAGGGGCTCCCTGGGGCCCCTGACGGGAACCGTAACTGCGGACACGTCCAGGCCCTGGGGCAGACGGCCGGGGGGAGAAGACCGACATCTGTCTTCTCTCAAAAGAGCAGGTGCAGATCGTGCGGGAACAGGGCACCTACCTCCCCTGGCTTACGTCCGACTGGGCACAGAAGGTTCTAGACCCGCTGCCCTTCGCTGCTGTGTATTAGCCGCTTTGAGGCTCAGGGGTCTGAGTGATGACAGCAGGGGTTCCCCAGTGCAGGGCAGATTTGGGGGATGGTACCGGGGCGCCTTGCACCAAGAGCTGTGAAGCCCGGCGCTGGGCAGAGAAAGGACCAGGCGACACGCCCTGCCTGGCTTCCCAGCACCCCTCCCAAGAGCGTTCTCGGCGGATTCTTCCCACCCCCACCTCCCAGCTCACCGCCCTTCTTGGGGGAGGGGAGGCCACCGTGGCAGCGGGCCAGGGGCCAGGGAGAGGGGGAGACAAACGGCTTTCCTGCTGTCTGGTTAGCTCCCCCGGGGAAACCATCTGTGAAAGCCAGGTTAGTCCTGAGGTGGGAAGACCAGACTGAAGAGCATGGAGCCTCTGACACTTGCAGGAAGGAGTGGTTCTCAGAGCATCGCTGCAGAGGCCTCTCACCTGAGGCTGCGGGGAGACAGGCTGGGCCTTGACCTGCTCTGGGAGTAGGCTGTCTCTGGAGGCAGGACCACCGGCTCTAGCTCTACAGACCAGTCCAGTTCACCTGGTTTAGTGCATGTCTGTCCGAGGGGCCACAGCACACACAACCTTGGGAGGACCTGGTGAGCTCCAGGAACAGTGCTGCTGTGATGTGTGTGTACAGATTGGTTGTGGAGGTCACATGACAGTCGCCTGCCTGCCGCTGCTCATTACCTGGGATGGAGGGATGGCTCCGAGAAGGGTGTCAGAAGGTGGCCAAGCTCTGACATGGGTTTTAGGGCCAGGCTGGGCTTTTCGGAACAAGATGAACTCAGCCAGCCAGCCCTAGACTCTTGAGTGTCCTAGACTCTTGAGTTTCTGATCTTAGTAGATTCCAGTTTCACAAAGCTAACTTTTTCTTGTGCCTAAAGGGATTTGGGGGTAGAGGGGTTGGTCTTCACATTCCAGTGCTAGTCTTACTGGTGCGAGAGCCCTGGGAGTTGAATTCTTAGCTGTGTTCCCTTGAGGAGATTTTGAAGCCTCTCTGAGCCTTAGCTTCTGTGTCTGTAAGATGGTTGCCTGAGGGTCGTTCTCTTACCCCTTCATGTTTCCTCAGCGTCTCTCAAAGGGCTGGATCCTGAGAGGTTGTCAGTAAACATGTTTTTATTCCAAGTCTGAACATGCTTCAGTGAAGGACCAGGGGTTTGATGAAGAGAATGCATCTGGTGTGTTTGAGTGAAAACTCTGGGCTCCCTCAGAACCTCTGATGGGCTGAGGCCCCTGCTGAGCTCTGCAAACACCTTTGCACCTAAAATCACAGAAACAAGAGCTGAAGGCCTCAGAGAGTGAGCCCCCACCTCTTTAGCATGTTTATAAGGGAAATTCGAACCCCAGGATGGGGTGTGGACCCAGAGGTCTGTCTGGGACTGGAACTCATGTCTCCTGTTCCCAGTCACTAACATGCCATTGGGAAATGAGGTGATCTTGAATTGGGAAAGCCAAGAATTGGGAATCTTGACTCTTAGGAGGTGGTTGCCAAACTCTGGCCAGGATTGTGGCTGGGTTGGGTGACCTGGTGGGGATGCCAGGCTGGTCATTTGGGATCATGGTTTCTGGGCCCTTTGAACATGGTCATTAGGGGAAGAGGCACTGCCATTAGCCACACTGGTTCTTTCTGGCAGGGAGCTCTAAGGCCCTGAAGACTCCTCCCACTTTGTTATGTCATTAGTGGGTTATTTACCTTCACTTTTACAGAGCTTTGGGGTCCCCAAGTTTTGCAGGGGACATGTGCATCCCTGAGCCTGGTGAAACAGGGAAATAACCACCACAACCATGACTTCCATCTTGCCTGTGTGCACATTTACACATGTTGGCCTTTGTGCCCATATCCTCCACAGCCTGTGTAGTGGAGGGAGCCGCTGAATTCTGGCCATCACCTCCACCCTGGGTCTCCCTCCCTGTGTGACGTCGGAGGTCCCTCCCTTTCTGTACATGGGGAACTCAGGTCTGCTGAGCACAATGGAGACTTCTAGAACAGCAATGGGCTGGCCTGTATAAGCTGAGCCTCCTGGAAACGGGCCAGAGGAAGGAAGTGGAGGGCTACGGCCTTCTCTTGTTTCCTGTACCTGGCTTAATGGTGGCATCTCTCTAGGCCAGTGGGCAAGGACAGCTGGGTCCCAGAGAGGAGTGCCCACCCTGGAGCCCAGTGATGAGGAGGCTGCCCTGAACCAGATAATACCAGGAGCATGGGGCCTTCAGAGATATACCAAGGACCAGGTTTGGTTGGGACACTTTGAGGAGCCACTCTGGAGAGAATACCTCTAGTCTATGAGAGATCACCCCCTCCAGGCGCAGAATGATTGCTTGCCCTGGATTGTGGAATACAGGGCTGGCCATCATCGGCCTGGCAGGGGGAGGGATTGTGCAGAGAGTGTTGTAGCCCCAGGATGAAGGGTTTCCTTGCAGTGCGGAGGCTGAGCAATCCTCTTGGGGCTCAGATGGCTGTCTGAGCCTGCTGGCCTTGCTCTCATGCCGATGGCAGTGGTCGGGGAGAGGGGGTGATGCACACCAGTCCTGACTTGGGCACTTGGTGGCATCCAGAGAAGGCACGCATGAGCAGATATCTGAGGAAGGAGCTCACCTCAGGGACACAGCCCTGCTCCTGAGTTCTGCTGGCATTCTATGGGGTCTCCAGCTTCATGCAGGGCTCTCCAAGTGTGTGTGGCCTGGAGGAGGAAGTGTGCTGTATCTGCGGCATGCTGGCCTCTGCTGATCTCCCTTCCCTGAGACTCCTCCAGCCAGAGCAGGAAGATGGGTGGACCCAAGTTTGGTCTACTTCCCCAGGCTGAGGCCAGCAGGCCAGCTGCCTCCTCTGACTAGTTGCCCCCCCAGTCTGCCTGGCAGTGGTGCTGCTGGAGGTGCCATCCACACACTGGGCACAATATGAGTGGTGTCCCTGGACTCATGACGCACAGTGACCCTGCAGGCAGCGTTATTGTTTAGTCATTTGCTCAACCATCCCTCTCTCCCTCCCCCACGCACCTCTCCCTTCCTCCTCCCAGCATCCATTTATTCATTCAGTCAGATCTTTTGAGTAGATCCCTGCCTCATGGAGCTTATAGTCCACTGGGGAGTGCAGATGTCTGTGGGTATAATTCCAGTAAAGGTAGCCATGATGAGGGAGGAACAGCTGCTGTGGAAGCACGTAGCAGGATGTCCTGCCCACCTTCAGGGGCAGGCGACCACGGTGCTTTCTAAAGGCTTCAGAGGAGAAGCTTCTACAGGCAGGGTGCTGAGCGCAGGAAGTAGGTCTCACAAGGGGCCCTTCCTCTCTAGGAAGCTTTGTTCGTTCTTCTCCCCACTTTGTAGAAGAAATGTGTGGGGTGGGGAGCAGGAGGCTGAAGGTGACCCTCCGGTGTCTGGCTTGCTACTGCTGAGAAGGAAGGGGCTGTCCGTCCACTTTCATCCCAGTCCTCACTGCTGGCAGGGCTCCCTCCCTGCCCATGGCCGGGCCCAACCTGGACCCCTGCCTTCCCACACTGCCACAGCCACCCCGGAAGCCCGCCACTGGCCTGGTGATTGTGCCTAACCCCAGAGGTTTGCTCCTCCCAGACCCGCCGGCCCTGCTGTGCCCAGTCTAGCTGGGCACTTGCCATGGCAGAGCTTTGCTTTTTCTGGACATTTTTAAAAACAGTCATATGCTGCCCCGGGACCTCTGTTGTGTTGATTATTTAGGATTTTAAAATGTTTACTAACTTTTTTTAGGTACAAAAACCCTACCTAAATTTTAAGCCCCTTAAGAGCAAATTTCAGCACCTAAGATCTAGTCACCTTTCCCACCTGTCCAACTGCAGGAGGTTTGTAGTTTATTAAATATCTCTTTTGAAAATGATGAGAGATCTTTGCTGTGTGGGATTTGCTGATGGGCCATCAGTACATTGAAAGTGAAAGGAGTCAAGGCAGCTTTGAAATAAGTTTCTTCCTCCTGACACCTGCCACTTTGTCAAGCCAGAGGATTTTTATCTGCAGCACTTGAGTCTTTCATAGAGGATTGACTCATTTATCCTTGGTCATGCTCAACTCACCCTTCATCTTATGGAACCTGAATTTTTTAGGGCACCCCCATCCCTACCACCATCTCTGAAGAGCTGAGAGCAGCAAGGCCCTCAGAGATGGGGCAGAAGGGACACATCCAGCTTTCTGTGAGATCTGGATTGAGTCCCCAGGCGGACTCCGGGCCTCAGCTTCCTGGCCCTACTTTTTCTGTTCCCAAGTTTTCTCCCTGCCTTAGTGGCTGGGTAAGAGAGGGAACCTTGGATGTTGGATACAGACCCAGAACCTTTGCTTTATTTGTTTAAACAACTGGGTATATGAGGTCAGACACACACAGACAGACACCAAGACAAGAATTAACCTGTACTTAGCATAAGAAACAGAGCTTCCCATGTAGCTCAGTTGGTAAAGAATCTGCCAGCCATGCTGGAGACCTGGGTTCGATTCCTGGGTCAGGAAGATTCCCTGGAGAAGGAAATGGCAACCCACTCCAATATTCTTGCCTGGAGAATCCCATGGACAGAGGAGCCTGGCAGGCTATAGTCCATGGGGTTGCAAGAGTCAGACACAACTTAGTGCTTTCTTTCTTCTTTCTGGCATAAGAAAAAAGTGGTATCCTCAGTGCTGATGATAAATGCTCAAGAACCAGCCAGAAGAGAAACGAGAAACTGTGAGAACTGGTTTTGGTGGTGCAGGTGTAACAATAATTACATGGTCTGATTATCATTATTATCTGTAGCCTCCAAATTATAATAAATACCATTAAAATATAACAACCTCATTGTCCTTTTGTTACTTATTACATCCCTAAAATTAGCCCATGAATAGTTATCCTTATAGGTGTTCTCTTGACATTGCAGGCTCACCCAGGGCAGGCCTGAGGGTGGTACCATCTGTGTCCCATCCAGGCTGCAGAGTGTCCCTCTCCTCCCCACCATGTCTTCCACTGTTGCGGAATGAATGAGCCATTGAATGTGCAGGGCTGTCTGGTCTCAGTGTAAATAATTTAGAGAAACAGATGGACAGACGCGTTGCAGAAGGTGAGGAAAGGTTAGGTCGAACTGCAGAATTCATAAACGTCGGGAGTGGACTGCTGTACCGGGCATTTCTTCAACTGTCCTTGTGTCTGTCATCATTTTCTAGTTCTCACCACAGAGAAGATGGCAGAGGTTGCCAGAGAGAAATACCTGATGCACCCTGAGATGGCCAGCTTTTGTTAGATCCTGAAAGACAGGCTGCCAGGAAATCAGGCCATAGGCAGGGCTAGGCACTTAAGCCCTGAGGGGACTGTGAGGATGAGAAAGCCAGTCTCTGCTTCCTGGAACAGGGCAGGGAAGAATGAAGGCTCCTAATGCCTGAGGACTCCTAAGAGAACTTCTAATACCGAACTTGACATTTCCAATTCCCTTTATTATTTCGGTAACTTTGGCCCTGAACTAAGTGAGATCTTTTTTGAAAAGTAAATTTTCACTACCATGAATACATTATTATTTTAGTAAAATGATTTATTTTTAATAGAAAGGCATATTTATTTTGGTCTCTTGTTAACAAGGCTGGTGGGAGCCCAGGTGATTCAACCACATGTCCTGGACTGGGTAGCAGTGGTTCCTAGGGGGTGACATAATCAAAGGACAGACCCAGTTGCAGGAGAAAGCAGATTATTCCTCACCCCTGAGGGCAGAATGGAGCCTTTAAAGTAAAGATTACCTCTATAAAATGCTTGAAAAGCATGGCAGCCCGGAGCCCCGGCAGGAGCTGGGGGCAGTGGACAGGTGAAGAAGGAGACTTCCTTTGGGTGCGTTCTATGCTGGAGACCTCAGCTTTCCTCCAGGGCCTGGGCGGCTGGGTGGGGCTTGTTGCCTTCACGGGGTTACCCTGGAGCAAGAGGTTTCCAGTACTGGGGTCACAGACTCACTCAGTTTCCCCTGTGGCTGGAGATGAGGTGAGGGCAGGTCACAGAGTTTGACTTGGCCAGGAGCTGGGACTTTCTCCCAAAGGCGGTGGGGAACTGGCAGAGGATCCTCAGCTGGGGAGTGGCCTGGTCACTTTGCCGGGGAAGGGTCCATTATTCTAGAGGCTTGGAGAGGAAGGAGGGGTGGTGTCCAGACCCAGCCAGCCCTTCCTGACAAAATGGAGTTGACCCTCCTGGGTTCCTGTGCCCTCCCCCAGTTAACCCAAGTGGCATTTGGGAAGACCCAGAGTGTTCAAGGCTCCACACAGGGAGCCACAAACATGGGATTCATCCTGTTTTGCAGAGGCTCTGAGAGAGCTGGTCATGCCCAGCGACTCCCTGCTTATGTGGCAGGTTGGAAATCCAAACCCAGGTCTCCATGAGAAACCGTGAACTGTTGGGCCTTGTGCCTCAGAGGCAGGCCCAGGCTTGAGGGGGGCGGGGAGACAGAAGAACACTGAAATTGTGTGGAAACGGGGTCCACAATAAATGCCTCCTGGGGAATCATGTGCCAGGCTCTTTGCTGAGGCGGAGCTGGCAAACACAACGTGGCCGGTGTGGGGTGCGGGGGGTGGGGGTGGCCTTTGATTCCCCCCAGACTGGTAGGAGTGCTGAGGCCCAGAGCGGGGAGGAGGGGAGCGGGCTCTCGGAAGGAAGCAGGGACTCCTAGAGGGAGTCTGATGGAGCTGGGATTGCGTAGTAGGCACTCTGTTTTCATACAGTGGGAGCTGCTTATCTAGGATGGTTTAAAGGGTGCTGATAGGGATGGTGTCACTAAAGTTCTCTAAGTCAGCCTTACTGCTGTGGAGGAAGAATATTCCCCAAGTTCTAGCTGAGAACTAATTACACAGGAGGGAAGAACCAGTCACTCTGAGAAGCTGGTTCCCATCAGCTCTGGGAGTAACCCTTCCTCTAGCCTCCTCCTCCCTCATAGGCCTGGAGATATCAGGGCCCTGGAGACCCTGATTCTGTCCGGTGCCTGCCATCACCGGGCCATGTGGTTGGATTAGCCCCAGCCTATCTCTGGCTTTCACTATATCCTGCTAGAGGCTAGAGGACCTGATGATCACTGGGGCCAATGGAGCTCTAACTGGTTCTTTATTCAGCGCCAGCTTAGAGTAGGATGCCAAGCCAGTAACACTCCCAGCCTGGACACAGCACAGGTTAGAGGGGCTGCAGGGATGAAGGCACGGGATCAGGGCCTCTGTCAACTCTCTCCCGTGCAGCTGCCCTGGGCTTCAGTGCAGGGTCCACTCCAGTCTGCCACCTCTTCTCTTGGCCGGCATTCTAGGCCCACCCACCTGGGCCCAGCCCTCCCTCCCTGCTGTGCCCTCAGGCTGCTATGGTTCATCCCTGCTGATGATGTGTTTGGCTCAGGTTGCCAGGCGACAGGGATGGAGCTGTCTTGCCCTTCCTGCCGACAGGCATTTATTGCATACAGAGGACCCATGATGAGGACAGCTCCCAGGTACTCCTACTCCAGGACACTTCCTTCTGCAGGCAGGTGGGCAAGTGGTAAGCAGGGATGGCTGGGAAAGGCCCAGAGCCAAAAGGGGTATGCAGTGTCCACCACCGACAGTCAGGCTTATTGACCCAGTCCTGGCTCCTACTCCAGCCCCATCACCAGAGCTGTCCTTTCAAGCCCTGGGCTTCCACCCCAGCCCGGCCCTTTCTGTCTGGGTATTAGGTTGTAACAGGACCCCCTGTACTCATTTCCCTCCCCAAGACAGTAGGGTCTTCATGACTTTCATGATGTATTGACTGCATCAATACATGACAATGCTGAATGCTCCAGAGGAGGTTATTTTGTAAATGAAGTAGTAATGATGATCCCCCCTTGTAGATGTGTGAGGAGGAAAGAAGTAAGGGTTCAAGGCTTGGAGAGTCACTGATAGACTCTCTTTGTGTAGTAAGCTGCAGGGCTTGCATCCCTGAACTGACAGGTAGAGCTGCCCATCCCATTTTATAGAGGGGGGATGTGAGGCCCTGAGAGGCGGAGGCATTTACACAGCATGCAGGGCTGACAAGCTGCTACTGCCAAGCTCGGAAGGACCCCAAGGGCCCTGAAAACCCCAAGATGGTGTTTTCCCTGCTTCCCAGCTTGGCAGGGAGCCAGGCAAACTCACCCTGAACCCCTTGGCCCTACAGTTGCTCACAGGCTAAGCACCTCAACTTCACTGCTACTGTCCTTCCCTAAGGACATGGCCCAGGGACTGTAGGCCAGAAGTTCTGCCCTGTGAGTGGAATAGTGCTTGACCCAAGGTAAGTGAGTCCTAAGCCTCAGCCATTGTTGATGGGAATATTAATTACACAAGCAAGCCTGTGGGTGTGGTCTGCTGGGGAGTCAGGGAAGGCTTCCTGGAAGAGGTGGTATATAGTGAGCAGGAATTCACTGGCAGGTGAAGGGAGGCATCATGAGCAGAGGGCCTGGCTCTGCCAAGGCCAAGGGCTGTGATGGACATAGGTCTTCCAGGGAATTGGGTGTGCTTCATGTGGCTGGGTTCTGCTGTGGTTGGGGGAACGTGGTGGGAGGAGTTCTACCTGGGGAAGCAGGGTCAGGCCACATGCCAGAGTCTGGGCCTTCCTCGCAGGTAGCCAGGACACACTGGGGGGCTTCAACCAAGGAAGGTGTGTCTATAGGTTAAAAGACAAAGATATGATCCAGTTGCAAGCAGGAGATGCAAGTGTCCTGAACCAGCCACTGGGAACATTCAGAGGATGAAATTTGGAGAAGGGCTTGTGACAGATGTCAACTTGGGCTTCCTTCCAGGCCTAAAGTTCAGCTCTGCTGGGGATGTATATTTTCTTCATTGTTTCTCTGTCGAGTGAGGACTCGGAAACAATGAAGGAATGGGGAGGAGGGGTTTTTGTCCTTCTCAGTAAGAGCACACTGTCCTCAAATGTACCCAAACTGGCTGCCTTAAGCTCCCTAATCCTTCGGCCCCTACATCCCTGGGTGCTCCTGGACTGCTGGCTGCCCTTCCAGACTCTTCCCATCCTGCTCAGGGCAGGAGTCACCACCTGGTGAGAAGCTGCTGCTGGGTGTGTGCATGCCCCAGCCCTCTTGTAGCCTCCTGTTACTGCCTCTCTTGCTGGGCTTCCCATCCAGCAGACACTTGATTCCCTTTTTTGCTTTCTTCCATGGATTCCCCTTGTTCTTCTCTGTGGCTTCCAGCTCCCCAGCAAGCTCAGGGATCCCTGAGGACTGGAGGGAGGCCTGTGTGAAGAAGAGCCTCCCTCCCCACCTGGGAAACAGAAACCTGGTCTTGAGTGGGCTGCACAAAAAGCAAAGGGTGGGAGCCAGGGAGCCAGCATGGAGGAAAGGTCCTGCCATCCTGAACCCAGCCCCCACCCACAGGCCAGGTCATGGTCTCGTAGTCTGTTCTCAAGGCCTGAAATGCCACCCTCCAAAGCCCTGGTAACCTCTGCTCCCTGCCCCGCCTGTCTTCTGGCCCTGGAGGTTATTGAGCCCCACCTGGGTATTCCTTTGTTAGTGTAGCTGGTGTGGGGAGAACATCCTAATTAGGAGTCATCAGTGGTCAATGCACGTTTCAATGGGCAGGGCCACATTCACCGTCTGTGAGGTCAGAGTGAATAGGGAGACCTGTGCCCTCAACTGGTGCTCACCAGAGGTGTCACCCCTGCCCAGGTTGCTGGCCCAGAAAAAAAACCTGGAAGTTGGCAGCAAGCAGCTCAGCCCAGCTTTGACCTGTGCAAAACCCTGCTCTGTACCCCATTTGCCCCCCTCCCCGGGGTAGAGGCAGGACCAGGAGACACATTCCTGGCTTGGGACTGCAAAACTGCAAGTGTGACCTCCTCACAGAGGCAGGTCCCTCTGGGGGAGGGGGCAACGAAGAGAGAGGTGGAGAAAATGTTCTGTGCTGACCACGTTGGCGAATGGGGAACAGACATCACACAGACGGAGAGAATCAAGTGAAGCATTCAGAACACGTGTTTCTTGTGTATTTCCCCATCCAGTGAAGGGGGGGCTGGGCAGGGGAGGAAAATGGGAGCATTAGGGGTGCTAGAAAGAGAAGGCCATGGAGGCACTGAGGGGAGGCCCCCCACCAGACACAGACACTGGAGCGCCCCTGTCGCGGGGCTGCTGGCCACCTCACGCTGCGGCCTTGGGGAAGCTCAGCTGGTGTAGGCTCTAGGCGGTGGTGCTGTCCACCCCTATGTCCTGACCAAAGAGAATTAAAGGATCCTGTGGAGACACTGATTCCTGCTGGGCACAGGAAAGATGGGACTAATTCTGTATTCAGGTGGAGGCTGAGGTGCGGGGTTGGGACCCGCTGCTGTGAGGAGGCTGATGACCCCTCACCAGGCAGAGCAGGAGTGGAGAGACGGGCCCTCACCTTGTCCTGGGGGGTGAGGGAGGCGTTTGTCAGCTCACTGCACCAGTGCTGCGACTCCAAGCTTCCTTGAACATACCCGATCTTGTCTCTCTCTCCACAAGTCCAGTTGTCTCTTCCCCGCTAGGACTCCGCAGTTCCCAGACTGGGTGGCTACAAGTGGGATCAAGCCTAGAATCCAGGAGATTGTTTGGTCCTGTTCTTCTTTGTGTAAAGAGCACCTCTGAGAAGGGTTTTTTGGGGGGAAAATAAAAAAGCCACTCTCAGATCAGCCACTTATTTTGGGATATTAACAGATCCTACTTGCAGCACCAGCATCCGGAAATTCTCCCCTGATTCTAATCCATCACTCCCCCACATCCAGCCGGAGCACTGCAGGCTGCTGCCCACATCAGAGTGTGACATGCAGGTCTGGAAAGGTGCCCAGCTAGCCCACCCACCCTGTTGTCTCCCACTTGCGTCAGAAGAGGGCAGAACTTCAGAGGCTGGGCCAGAACAGCTCAGCTCCTTGTGTTCCTCCATTGCGCAGCTAAAGGGTCATCTAAACCAGAGTTCTAGTCCAAACCGCAGTGTCTGCTCACCTGTCCGCCTTAGCCAGAGGGCTGGCAGTGCTGTGGGAAATGTATGCTGAGGTAGTCACAGCCTCTGACAGAGACCTGTGAGGTTCTGTTGCAGGTGCCCAGCCACTGACACCACTGCAGGAGAGGAGGCGGAGGCTAAGTCAAGAGTAGAAGGGGCATCTTTTAGGAATGTGAGATGGTTTGGCAGATACAATCTAAGGTGACCCTAAATGAGTCACCCTTGTGTAGTCCCCTCCCCTTGAATCAGATGGAGCCCAACACTTGCTTCTAGCCAATACAGTATGGCAGGGATGACAGCTGTCACTCCCATGATTGTAGCTCTGGAAGACTCCTCTGCTGGCCTTGAAGGAGTGAGCTTCCGTGTGGGGAGAGGGTAGTGAGGGGTCATAGGGCAAGGAACTGTGGGTGGCCTCTAGAGGAAAAGCAGACCCTGGCCGGAGCTCCCAAAAAAATGGAGACTCAGTCCTCCTCCAGCCATGAGGAACTGAATTCTGTCAACCACCACAGATGGGAGTCTTGAAGAGGACCCAAGCTCCAGAAAGAAATGTAGCCCAGTCAATACTGTGATTGTAACCTTGTGAGACTCCAACCAGAGGATCCAGGAAAGCCGAGCCCAGACTCCTGCCCCAGGAGAGTGTGATATAATAAATACATGTTGTTTTGATCCACTTCGTGGGTTTGTTACACAGCAACAGATAATTAGTACAGATGGGGTGAAAATGTTTCCAGGGAGGACACACCTTAGAGATGCTCTCCTTTTGCAGACAAGGAGTTGGAGCTTCCAGGAAGGGCTGTGACCTGCCCCTGGCTAAGCAGCTGGCCGGAGCCCTCCAAAGCAGGCATTGGGGTAGCCCGAGATTTGGACCCTGCTTCTTGCTCTGCTACTGCTCTTCCTTCGTGCAACGTTGACCAAACCCTCCTGCTCCCTGGGTCTCTGATTTTTCCTCTGTTATGTGAAGGACCGGATCACATAGGTGCCTTCTTGCCATGATTTGGCATTCTGAGGTCACTCTGATCTCATCCTCCTAGAAGCCAGGCTTCAGGGCCTTCAGTTCAGTTCAGTCACTCAGTTGTGTCCAACTCTTTGCAACCCCATGAATCGCAGCATGCCAGGCCTCCCTGTCTATTACCAACTCCCGGAGTTTACCCAAACTCATCTCCATTGAGTCAGTGATGCCATCCAGCCATCTCATCCTCTGTTGTCGCCTTCTCCTTCTGCCCCTAATCCTTCCCAACATCACGGTCTTTTCCAATGAGTCAACGCTTCGCATGAGGTGGCCAAAGTATTGGAGTTTCAGCTTCAACATCAGTCCTTCCAATGAACACCCAGGACTGAACTCCTTTAGGGTGGACTGGTTGGATCTCCTTGCAGTTCCAAGGGACTCTCAAGGGTCTTCTCCAACACCACAGTTCAAAAGCATCAATTCTTTGGCCCTCAGCTTTCTTCACGGTCCAACTCTCACATCCATACATGACTACCGGAAAAACCATAACCTTGACTAGATGGACCTTTGTTGGCAAAGTAATGTCTTTGCTTTTTAATATGCTATCTAGGTTGGTCATAACTCCTTCCAAGGAGTAAGCATCTTTTAATTTCATGGCTGCAATCACCATCAGCAGTGATTTTGAGGCCAAAATAGTAAAGTCTGACACTGTTTCCATTGTTTCCCCATCTATTTGCCATGAAGTGATGGGACCAGATGCCATGATTTTAGTTTTCTGAACATTGAGCTTTAAGCCAACTTTTTCACTCTCCTCTTTCACCTTCATCAAGAGGCTCTTCAGTTCCTCTTCACTTTCTGCCATAAGGGTTGTGTTGTCTGCGTATCTGAGGTTATTGATATTTCTCCCAGCAATCTTGATTCCAGCTTGTGCTTCTTCCAGCCCAGCGTTTCTCATGATGTACTCTGCATATAAGTTAAATAAGCAGGGTAACAATGTATAGCCTTGATACTCCTTTCCCTATTTGGAACCAGTCTGTTGTTCCATGTCCAGTTCTAACTGTTGCTTCCTGACCTGCATACAGGTTTCTCAAGAGACAGGTCACGTGGTCTTGTATTCCCATCTCTTTCAAAATTTTCCACAGTTTATTGTGATCCACACAGTCAAAGGCTTTGGCATAGTCAATAAAGCAGAAATAGATGTTTTTCTGGAACTCTCTTGGTTTTTTGAGCATCCAGCGGATGTTGGCAATTTGATCTCTGGTTCCTCTGCCTTTTCTAAAACCAGCTAGAACGTCTGGAAGTTCACGGTTCACGTATTGCTAAAGCCTGGCTTGGAGAATTTAGAGCATTACTTTACTAGCTTGTGAGATGAGGGCAATTGTGTGGTAGTTTGAGCATTCTTTGGCATTGCCTTTCTTTGGGATTGGAATGAAAACTGATCTTTTCCAGTCCTGTGGCCACTGCTGAGTTTTCCAAATTTGGTGACATATTCTGTGCAGCACTTTCACAGCATCATCTTTCAGGATTTGAAATAGCTCAACTGGAATTCCATCACCTCCACTAGCTTTGTTTGTAGTGATGCTTTCTAAGGCTCACTTGACTTCACATTCCAGGATGTCTGGCTCTAGGTGAGTGATCACACCATCATGATTATCTGGGTCATGAAGGTCTTTTTGTACAGTTCTTCTGTGTATTCTTGCCACCTGTTCTTAATATCTTCTGCTTCTGTTAGGTCCCTACCATTTCTGTCCTTTATTGAGCCCATCTTTGCATGAAATGTTCCCTTGGTATCTCTAATTTTCTTGAAGAGATCTCTAGTCTTTCACATTCTGTTGTTTTCCTCTATTTCTTTGCATTGATCGCTGAGGAAGGCTTTCTTATCTCTCCTTGCTATTCTTTGGAACTCTGCATTCAAATGGGTATATTTTTCCTTTTCTCCTTTGCTTTTCGCTTCTCTTCTTTTCCCAGCTATTTGTAAGGCCTCCTCAGACAGCCATTTTGCTTTTTTGCATTTATTTTCCATGGGGATGGACCTGATCCCTGTCTCCTGTACAATGCATGAACCTCTGTCCATAGTTCATCAGGCACTCTATCTATCAGATCTAGTCCCTTAATATATTACTCACTTCCACTGTATAGTCATAAGGGATTTGATTTAGGTCATACCTGAATGGTCGAGTGGTTTTCCCCACTTTCTTCAATTTCAGTCTGAATTTAGCAATAAGGAGTTCATGATCTGAGCCACAGTCAGCTCCCGGTCTTGTTTTTCCTGACTGTGTAGAGCTTCTCCATCTTTGGCTGCAAAGAATATAATTAATCTGATCTCGGTGTTGACCATCTGGTGATGTCCATGTGTAGAGTCTTCTCTTGTGTTGTTGGAGGAGGGTGTTTGCTATGACCAGTGCATTCTCTTGGCAAAACTCGATTAGCCTTTGCCCTGCCTCATTCTGTACTCCAAGGCCAAATTTGCCTGTTACTCCAGGTGTTTCTTGACTTTTGCATTCCAGCCCCCTATAATGAAAAGGACATCTTTTTTGGGTGTTAGTTCTGAAAGGTCTTGTAGGTCTTCATAGAACCATTCAACTTCAGCTTCTTCAGTGTTACTGGTTGGGGCATAGGCTTGGATTACCATGATATTGAATGGTTTGCCTTGGAAACGAACAGAGATCATTCTGTCGTTTTTGAGATTGCTTCCAAGTACTGCATTTCGGACTCTTTTGTTGACCATGATGGCTGTTCCATTTCTTCTAAGGGATTCCTGCCCACAGTAGTAGATATAATGATCATCTGAGTTAAATTCACGCATTCCAGTCCATCTTAGTTTGCTGATTCCTAGAATGTCGACATTCATCTTGGCATCTCCTGTTTGACCACTTCCAATTTGCCTTGATTCATGGACCTAATATTCCAGGTTCCTATGAAATATTGCTCTTTACAGCATCGGACCTTGCTTCTATCAGGGCCTTACTGGAGTTTAATCTCTGCTGCTCCTCCCATGTTGTGTTTCTCCTGGGGCTTCAAGAGGCAGCCCCTTCCTGACCTGGGCACACTTTGGTAAGCCTGATGGGCTCAGACCAAACCTCTGAGGTGAAGCTCTCGGCTATGCACCAGGAGAGTGACTGTCTGACTGTGACCCTTGTGCTGTGTGATTCTGGGAAAGTGGCCCCTCTTCTCTGACCTCACATCTCCTCAGCTCAGTGAGAGACTTGGTCAAGTTTAATTCCAAGGTCCTCGATTGCTCCCACTCACTGTGGTGCTGCTTTGGAGCTGTGCGATGGAGACAGGTGAGGCTGGCTACATTTTGTTCTGGTACCCAGCCATCCAAGTTATCCATCCTGGATAGCCACCCAGTTCCTTGTTCCCCATGCCTGGCTCTGCAAGCACCCCAGTGCCTGGCCAGCAGTCATTTCTGGTCCACAGGGCTAGAGACACAGAATCTTCCTTGCCTGCTGTGTATTCCCGTGCTCATTGTCAGGCCTAGGGACACAGAGATATAGAATGCACCTTCCACACCAGAAACAATGGTCCTTGTCTCTAAACTTCACCTGCAGGTCCATCCCTACTCCCTGCGTGAAGCCTGAGCAGGTGCCCTTGAGCCCATCCTGAAGGCAGGAGGGATCTTCTTTCTGTTGCTCGAGTGGGGAGGTCTTCATGTCCACTCTTCCCTCACCAGCCCCCTAAACATGCAGTGGCCTGGGATTTTGCCTGTTCTGTGGCAAAGCAGCAAGGTGCCTGGAGTGAGCAGACCGTGTGAGGGTGTGCAGGGCCAGGGAGGGGTGTTGGGCCTACACAAGTGCTGGGAGCAGCCCCTGTGCATGGGGAAGCCTTGGAGTCAGCACTCCTGATCAGCCAGCACAGGGTTCCTCAGAAGGATGTGCTGTCTCCAGCAGCCTGTGACCTTGAGGCCACTTTCTCCCTGCCCAAGGGAGCTTGGTCTAATGACCAGGCCTCCATGCATGGAGGCTGTGGGTCCATTGTCACAAGGCCCCTCTGACTGGACCTCAGCTGATAATCTGGGAAACAAAAGCCATGGCTCTCTGCACTCTGTCTACCCACTCTGTCACCACCCCCCTCTCCTCTCCCTAGAATGAGGCTTTTAACAGCAATGCCGCCAACAGTTTGCCTGAGGAAGAAAAGTGTAAACGTGAGTATGTACGTATATTACTTTGCAACCCTCCATGCTGTGGATGGGCCAAGAGTTCTTAGTTAAATAAACTACCAAATTGCATTAACATCAGCCTTGTCAAAAGATCAGCTGGTGGTGGGAATTCAGTGTGTGCGTCTTCCTGCTCTCAAATATGCCTATCCTCACTGTGAATGAATTCTCCATAGCACCCATGCAGCTCTCAGACATGTGACATGATGGCCAGTGTAGGGCTTGTGTGGAGTTGGGCTGAGCCTCAAGCTGATTGGAATGGAGCGCATTCTGCCTACCCAGGGTCTGGCTGTCCAGGGAAGCCAGGCCAGGGGGTAACTGTGTGTGCTGTGGGCAGGGCTCCTGTTCTAGCTGGGGATGGAGAGTGGCTAGCACTCAAAGCTCGCTGATGCTGGTGCTATGGGGACATGGAGGGGAGATTCAGCACCTTTTGAAGCTGACAAGAGTGTTTGAGATGGTTCTCTGAGGCAGAGAGGGTCCAGACAGTGGGTGGGCTGATCACTGTATGCTCAGATCTCAGGTAGTTTTTAAGAAATCCTGATGATTTCTCAGTTTTGCAGCTAAGACACCAGGAAGACTAGAGAGTTTCTTCACACACCAGGGCTTCTGGTGCCTGCTGGGTTGAGTGTGTGTATGTGTGTGCATGTGTGTGTATGTATTGCATGCATCTTGGTGAGCATGTGCCTGTGTGGTTATGCCTGGGTTCTGCCCACCAAGCCGGCCTGTCAAGGCTTGCTCCCTCTCTGGTCTGTGGTTAGAAGGGCTCACAGCAATTCCCAGCTAGGTCCTGGTTCTCTGTGAAGACTGTTGATGCCAAGTACAGTTATATTCTAGCTCCTTAGGAAATTTTCATGTTGACCAGAGTGTTTAATCAGAACAAGCCATTTCCTGAATGTGTTCAGAATCTGAGAGACATGGATATAATGATATGCACTATATGTATATGTGTGCATAATTTTAAAAAATCATCTTGTTTATTTTTTCCTTTAACTTTTTATTCTTTGTTTAAAATTTTATTTTATAAAATTTTATTTAAAATAAAATTTTATTTTATAAAATTTTATTTAAAATAAAATTTTATTTAAAATAAAATTTTATTTAAAATTATGCCAAAATAATTTAGGCTTATAGAAAGTTGTAGGAATATTGTGAAGACTTTCCATATGCCTTTTATCCAGAATGATAACTTTTTACCCCTCTCATGGTATTCATAGCACTTCTGTGAGGTAGGCATTTCTTCCCCTGTTGGACAGATAGGGACTCTGAGCCTCAGAGAGGATAGTGACTAACTCAAGACCACACAGTGGCAGAGCCAGGATTAAAATCTAGGACTGTCAGTGAGTGTACTAACCTTGTGTGGTGTGTGAATGTGTTGGTGTCCTGCTTCTGTCCTAAGAATTTCCTTTCTTATGCTGTAGGTCTGCTAGCTAGAAATAGTCTTGGTACCTGACTTTCTATTTCACTTCCGTTTTTGAAAGATTTTTGCTGGGTATAGAATTCTGTGATGACAGTATTTTTCTTTCAGTCCTTCAAATGTATCACTTCATTTTATTCTGGTTTGCATGGCTTCTGAAAAGGTAACAAAGATTTTTCTTCTATGTTCTCTTAGGTCTGTGATCCAATAACTTTCTTATTTTTGTTTAAACAGTCAGGTGTCTCTTAAAGATATTTAAATGATATGAAAGAAATTTTACATATTTAGCCATGTAGTGACCATTCCCTGTGTTCACCATTCCTTTATGTGGATCCACATTTCTATTTGGTGTCATTTCACTTTTTCTTGGAAGACCACCTGTAACATTCCTTGTTGTGAGAGTCTTCTGGTGATTAATTCTATCAGCTTTTGAATATTTGAAAAAGTTTTTTATTTCATTCTTCTTTTTGAAAGATATTAGATTGTACATGTCGTAAAGTTACAGAATTCTAGATTAATTCATTTTTCTTTCAGTCCTTTACAGGTATTGTTCCATTGTCTTCTTGCTTGCATTGTTTCTGAGGGAAAGTTGCTGTCCTCCTTATATTTGTTTCTCTGTATATAATGTGTCATTTTTCCCTGGCTCTTCTTATGATTTTCTCTTTATCACTGATTTGGTACAGTTTGATTATGATGTAACTTTGTTTGGTTTCTTTTATGTTTCCTTTGCTTGGGGATTGTTGAACTTTTTGGATCTATGGGTTTATATTTTCTCTCAAATTCAGAGTATTTTCAGTAAAACTTTCTTCAAATCTTTCAAGGACTCCAATTACATGTATGTTAGTCTGCTTGATGTCATCCCATAGCTCACTGTTACTCCAGTAATTTATTTCTGTTCTTTTTACTCTGCATTTTATTTTAGATATTAATATGTCTTCAAGTTCATTAATCTTTTCTTCTGCAGTTAATCTGGGATTAATCTGTTGCTGATCCAATCTAACACATTTTTCATCTCCCACATTGTAGTTTTTACTCTCGGAGGATGAGTTATGTCTTTTTAAATATCTGCCATATCTCTGCTTAACTTTTTTAAAAAAATACTTATTTGGCTGTTTTGGGTCTTAGTTGCAGCATGTGGGGTGTTCGTTGCATGACGGGATCTTTCATTGAGGTGCACAGGCTCTCTAGTTGTGGCATGTAGGCCTAGTAGTTGTGGCATGTGAGCTTAATTGCTCTGTGGCATGTGAGATCTTAGTTCCCCAACCAGGGATCAAACCTGTGTCTCCTTCATTGCAAGGTGGATCTTAACCACTGGACCACAAGGGAAGTCCCTCTGTTTAACTTTTTGAACATATAAAATGCAGTCATAATACTTGTTTTTTTTTAAATAAATGTTTGCTAATTCTAACATTTGTGTCAGTTTCAATTGATTTTTTCCCCTCCTTGTTAATGATCTATTGCTTCTTTTCATGCCTAGTAATTTTTTATTGGGTGCTAGGCATTGTGAATCTTGTCATGTTGTGTATAGTACAGTTTTTGTATTTCTATAGATATTCTTAGGATTTGTTAGCTGGCACTGGAGTGGTGCTCAGTCTGGGGCTAATTATCTACCACTGTTGAGGCACAGCCTTTCTGAGTTCTTGCCCCAATGTCCCATGAATGAGGAATCTTTTCACTCTGGCTGGTAGGAGCAGGCGCTATCCCAGGTCTGTGTGGATGCCAGGTAGTGTTTCCTTTTTAATCCATTTGGGTGGTTCTTTCCCAAGTCTTGAGCAGTTTTTTTTTGTACATCTTTGCTGATTGATCCTTAGCCAAAGACTTAAGGGAGTCACTTTGCAGACCTCTGGTGTTCCCTGTCCCTCTCTGTACCTCCTTCTTCTCTTGTGAACTTCAGCTGCCTTGTTTTCTCTGGACTCTTAGCTCTGTCCCCCCACTCCCTGTCCCATGGCCTGAAATTTTCTCAAAGCAACAATCTGAAGCAATTAGGGGCCTCACCTCATTTGTTTCATATCCCCCAGGGTTTATTGACCTTTATTGCCTGATGTACTTTCTTGTCTTATTATGTTTTGTCTGTGTTTTGGTTGTTTCCAGTGAGAAGACAAATCTGATCCTTGTTACACAATGTTGACTGGAAGCTAGCATCCTTTGGTCTTTGTCTTTTCGTTTACTCATTTATTTGTAGGGGACCCTTAGGCCTGTGAGTGAGAGCACTGGCTTGGGCAGTGGTGTTGTCTGGTCTAGTTAGCACCCTTGATTCTCATCTGCAGCGTTTTACAATTAATTACATAAACATTTAAGTTTGCTGCATGATTTCTGTATTCCAGACTCTTTGCAGGAACTTTCTGCTATTCAACTCTTACTGAAAACTCATTATTAAAAGCTAGTTTGGTTGCATCTTATGAATACTGTGAATTGTACAGTTGGTCATGTTCACTTTTTTTTACTTGACTTTTTTGACTGTCAGGAGTCTTGGGCAATATCTTAGTTTGACTTTAATGATTGAGTAGTATATTTTAAGATGTATGTCTGTGAACACACTTCTATGCTCCAGCCTGCTCTTTTTAGCTCATTTGTCCTTTGTCTTTTATTGCTCTCAAAGTTCTTAGTTGCAAATAAGAAAAATCTATTCTCTCTCTCCAGTTGATTCAGGCAGACAGTCAATGTATCAGAGCAATGACTAGGGAGCTCAGAGTCTCTGGGAGGCTCAGAGGACCAGGCTTGGAGAAGCAGCCTGAGTCATACCAGGACTGGTCCAGGGGGAGATACAGTCCCTGTGCTGAGAACTGGCAGAGACTGATGCTGAAAGCCATATCATGGCCGCCCCTGCATGCAGAATCCAGGGACATCCCACACCTCACTAGATTCATTTCTGGTGAGTCTCACGTGAGTATCTAGTGGGAGAAGCCTAAGTCAGATGCCTCCAACAGAGCTGCAAGAGAGCCTGCTGCATTGGGGAGAATGGTGTTAGACCTCCTCAGTGTAGTAGGAGCATTCAAAGGGATTGGGCAGCTTATTCACTATTGTTATTGATAGGTAGCTATTATATCCTGATATTATTTTAAACAGTGACAGCTTCAAAATCCACCAATGATCCTTTTGTGGGGAGAAACAGGAGAGGGTTAATACAGGCTATCAGATGAGTGCAAGCACTCCTGTGCACAGCTCCCAGCCCAGTGCACCCTCCCTGGGCCCCTCAATCCTCTGTTCTTCCACCAGAGCAGACAGTGGAGCACAGACCCTTCTTGTGCTCTCAGGGCTCCAGGCTGATGCAGGTGGGAGTGGGCATGAAATGTTTGAAGGTTAGTAAGAACCAAGGGTCAGAGGGACTCTGCTCATACCCAGAAATGAGCCCCTCCCTTGGTCCTTTTATCCAGCTGCATTTCAGGCTTGGTAAGCATTGTCACTCACCTCAAAGTGGAAGCACCCCTTAAAGACCATCTAGCCTGACCTCATTGGAATAATGGCCTCTTAGCTCCGTAAGTGGCAAAGCGCTGAGATATACATTGGTGGGGGGACAGAGTGAATGACACCCTACTACTCCTGACCCAGGACAGACTTTCCTGGTGTCCTGGGCTCAGACAGAGCAGATGGGGACAAGTGGAGGACAGTGGGGAAGCAAGAGCATCAAGAATGGGCCAGGCTCCTAACTGGAGCAGGAGAAAGGGCCTGGGCCAGACCAGCCCCCGCCACTGTCCTGCGACCCCTTCTTTGGCTTCTTCCCCCCTCTTCCCTCCTCTATTCTGTCTTCCCTGGATCCTCCAGTGAGGCCCAGGTGACTGAGCATCCTCTGGCAGAGGGAATTAACACACTTAATTAAAGTGTCCAATGAAGAGCTTTGCATGTTTCTTAATTACAGTCTGAGTCTTTTGGGGGATGGTTTGAAATGGAATTTTCACATGTTTCCTCATTTAGCCTACGAAGAGCCAGCTGGCCCCTCAGGGCTCAGGTAGGAGCTGGCAGAGCCCTATTCTGTGGCAGTGTTTCTGAGCACAAGGTGGCAGGATGTGTGCAGTGGGAGCTTGGCCCCTGGGCCCCCATGCTTGTCCACCTTGCAGGAGGTTGGGGCTGGGTTTTCTGGTTGTGAAAACAGAACAAAAGAAAACAATCAGACAGATGAAGCTCATGTCTCCAGCTGTTGTTCTTGTCACCGCAGGGCCTGGGGGCTGTGTACCCCATGGCCAGGTAGTAATGGGGGACTTTGTGGGCAGGGTGTGCAGGGGAATGGTGGAACCCTCTTCCCAGGCAGGGACACTAAACATGCAGGGCCTGGCCACCTTTCCAGCATCAGGACAAGGACTGGACCCCTTGGTGGGCAGCCCTTCCCAGCATCTCCCATTTATGTTCTGGAAACTGAGCTGATGGGAGATCTGAGTCAGCCAGGCCTATCCTAGGAGTGGGTTGCTTGACCTGAGCCTTGGGGAAGCAGTTTGCCTTTTTAGCCCCAAGTGACAGCCCCATGTGACAGCTGTGGACATTGCTGCAACCTGGGCTGGCTGATAGGGGCTCTGGGCCAAGGATGCAGAGACCCTTTCCCTTCTGTAAAAACACAGGCGTCTAAGAGGAGGGCAGCCGGCCACAGCAGCCTGGAGATGGCAGTGAGCCCCGCCACAGCTTTCCTACCTCTCACTCTGGGCCCAGCCCTCTGACCCCAAGGAGGACCAGACGGGACCCACTGACCATTCAGTGGCACACCTGCACTGGTGTGGGCGGTAAACATGAGCGTGCCACAGAGAACAGATTGTGGGGCAAGGTTCGGGCGTGGCTCAGTGAGGGGGAGACTCTTCAGGTGGGGCGTATGCTCCCAGGCCTTGGCAGACCCTCCATCAAGTCTCCAGCTAATTTCTTGTGCTCTGTCTCACATTTTGCCCCATTTCTGGCCCTCATGGAAATCTCTCTACCTCCATCCACCTCCACCCACACCTGCTGTAGAGATGACAGGGCAGAGAGGAGTCCTTCACGGAGGGAGACAATGTTGCATTGGGGTCTGGGGGCTCACGGCCTACTCAGGTGTCAGCCTGTGACCCAGGTACCAGCCGTGCCCAGGAATTCTCATGGGCACTGATCCCAAAGTCCTGGGAGTCTTTGGCTTCAGGTGGTAGCAGTGGTGAGATGTGGATATGGGACAGCTGTGTGCAGAGGACACCTTAGCCTCATGTCACCAGACCCGTCTGGTCACTCCCCGGGAATATTATTCCCCTGATGTCTCGTCTCCACCCGTCAAGACCCAGCCCAAGTGCCACCTCCTGCAGGTTGTTGTTGTTCAGTCACTCAGTCGTGTCTGACTCTTAGCGACCCCATGGACTGTAGCACACCAGGCTGCCCTGTCCTTCACCACCTCCTGGAGCTTACTCATGTCTGTCGAGTCGGTGATGCCATCCAACCATCTCATCCTCTGTCGTCTCCTTCTCCTCCTGCCTTCAATCTCTCCCAGCATCAGGGTCTTTTCTTTTATGGTTAGTGTTACTTGTACTCTACATAAGAAGTAATTACTGGAGTTTTCTGCTTCCATTTCAGCTTTGGAGACAGGTATTAATAGTTTCTTATGAAGTTACACATACACAAACCCTTTGATCTAGCAATTTTTACTTCTAGGTTTTTCCCCAAGAGAAATGAAAACATAGATCCATAAAAGAAAGGTTTGACAAATGTTCATAGCACTTTTACTTATATTGTTCTGGTTGAGTCACTAAGTCATGTCCGACTGTTACCCATTCCATACACTGCAGTGCACCAGGCTTCCCTTGTCCTTCACTAAATCCTGGAATTTGCTCACATTCATGTCCATTGAGTCGGTGATGCTGTCTAACCATCTCATCCTCTGCTGCCCCCTTCTTCTTTTGCCTTCAGTCTTTCCCAGCATCAGGGTCTTTTCCACTGAGTTGGCTTTTCTCATCAGGCGGCCAAAGTATTAAAGCTTCAGCTTCAGCATTAGTCCTTCCAGTGAATATTCAATGTTGATTTCCTTCAGGATTGACTGGTTTGATCTCCTTGCAGTTCAAGGGACTCTCAAGAGTCTTTTCCAGCACCACAGTTTGAATGTATCAATTCTTTGGTGCTCAGTCTTCTTTATGGCCAACTCTCTCATCTGTATATGACTACCGGAAAAACCGTAGCTTTGACCATATGGACCTTTGTCGGCAAAGTAATGTCTCTGCTTTTTAATAATTACCTAGACAGTAATGCTCTCTCTAAGTTTGTTACAGCTTCCTACAGAACACTTCTGCAATTCCCCAGCAGAGAGTGACCTTGCCTTTTTTTTGGCCTCTCAGTCGCCCTGTCTCAAGTTGCCTCGCATCTTGGGTGTTTGCACCTGAGTCTGGCTCCGTCAGCTCAGCCGGGCCACTGCTGCAGGGCAAAGGGTCATCTGCTTTCCGCTATGGATTCTGTGCCCAGCCTGGGCCTAGCACAGAGTGAGCCCCTGGCGGGTGTTTGAGCGAGTAAAGATGCCTCACATCCTCTGCTGCTACCTAGAAGCCACCTGAAGGTACAAAAATCCATTTACCTGGGACCTGCACTGAGATGGGGAGTGGGGGTCATGCGAGGCTGAAGGAGTAAGTGGCCCCATGAGTGAGGTCCAGGTGAGTGCTGCTGGCTATAGCTTTGACTATACGGACGTTGGTCAGCAAAGTGATACTCTGCTTTTTAATACGATGTTTACGCTTGTCATAGCTTTCCTTTCAAGGATCAAGTGTCTTAATTTCATGGCTGTAGTCACCATCTGCAGTGATTTTGGAGCCCAAGAAAATAAAATCTGTCACTGCTTCCATTTTATCCCCTTCTATTTGACATGAATTGATGGGACCGGATGCCATGATCTTAGTTTTTGAATGTTGAGTTTCAAGCCAGGTTTTTCACTCTCCTCTTTCACCCTTATCAAGAGGCTCTTTAATTCCTCTTCACTTTCTGCCATTAGAGTAGTATCATCTGCGTATCTGAGGTTGTTGATATTTCTGGCAACCACTCCAAAATTTAGTGGCTCAAGACAATGAGGCTGTATTCTTTGCTCAGGAATCTATAGTTTGGGCAGGTCCTAGCAGGGAAGAGGTGTCTCTGTCCCACTTTAATGGCTCCAAGGCTGGGCTCAAGTCATCTGAAGGCTCACCCACCCACAGGTCTGCTGGCTGGGGGTTTCCATTTCTTGCCATATGGGTGTCTCGGTGTGGTCCTCCTGTGTGTAGGCTGCCTTTGGCATCCTCTCAGCATGGTGACTGGGTTGCAAGGCTAGCTTCCAGAGTGTGAGGGAGCTGGAGCTCTCCAGACAGAAGCTGTGCTGCCTTTTCTAACCTTGCCTTTGAGTCACGCACAGTGCCATTTCTGCCATAGTCATAGGCCTGCAGATTTCCCCCTGGAGAGAGTGACCGTGGTGCACTATAAGGAGAGCGCGTGGGCTGCGGCGTATTTTGTGAGCCATCGTGGATATTATGAACTGCCACACCTTTCCCACCGCCTCTCTGCGTAAGACCCTTTGGAAGCTCCTGCCATCCCTGGGAGGGAATTGTGCTCTGCAGTGTGGCCACAGGCCTGGCCATCTGTCCCACTGGGTTTGCTTCTGATTTGTGTTTAAGTCAACCCAGTGCCCATACAGGGCTTCCTTGAACAGTGTTTTTTATCTATCCCTCACACACCTGGTTTGGCCCCATTTCCCCTGAAACCAAGGTCAGATGTGGACCTAGAGGGCCCCCATGGCTCCTGGCCAGGCTGCTGCCCCTCCTCCACTGTAATTAGCTTGTTGCCTCCCATCCCATCATCTCACACAAGCTTCTTGTCTCCATCAGTGCTCACACTTGCCTCAGTGCTCACACTGTTCCCTCTGCCTGAAATACCTGTTCTCCTCCAAACCCCCATTTCCCCGTTGGGCTGCTCCCCACCCCTTGTGGCCTTCCTGACTACCAAGCCGCACCCCCAAGCCCAGGACCCCTGCCCTTTGTGACCTCCTGCTCTGCTGCTGGCCAGACCTTTCCATAAACCAGCCCAATGTCCTGCACAAGGTGGTCTTAGGCGTCATACCTGGGTTTATACGTCAGCTCCACTGCTTCCCAGACACATGACCTTGGAGATAAGAACCACCTTATTGGATCCTGATGAGGATTAATGAGGAAAACTAAGAATTTCTTGTCTGGTGCTGAGTAGAAGTTCAGTAAGAATGTTTCCATTCCTTCTTTCTGGAGCCTCCTAGTAAGTGCTCAGGATGAATTTTCTCACCCTCATTTGGGTGAAAGAGGGAAAATGCATCTCCCTGCTTAATCATGTGGGCCTAAACTGCCAAAAGATTACGAGAATATTGCTGAGCTGTGAGCAGAGAGAAAAAAGCTCAGTAATGATTTGCTTGCTTATTTTTAATACAATCCTGCCCCAAGAGCTGAATCTTTGCTCCTGAAAAGAGCTCTGCGTTGCTATGGTGGTATCTGAGAGCTGTCCTTAGGGCAGTGGGGCAGTGTGACCTTGAGAACAGAGCTGTGTGGGCAGGACGGCCCTCCCATAGGATGCAGGGGGCTGCAGAAGGATGGGGGAGCCTCAGGGCAGGGCCTCCTTCCCCTCCCGACCCAGCCCTGTCTGAGCTGCTCGAATGCAGGGCCCCTCTTGGGCCTCCCCCTTGGCCGCATTCCAGTGGCGGTGCCCAGTCAGGTGATGGCTCCAGCTGTCCCGCTGCTCTTTGTGGTGAGCCTGAGAGTGACCTGGTAGGTGGGCTGTCAGGCTCTCCATATCCAGGTTCCAGCACCTTCCACTTGGGGCAGTTGTTGAGGGTGGGGTGTGGGGTCAGGAAGAGGCATCTGCCCTTCAGGTGGAGAGGAATGTGGATGCGGGGGCCCCTTGACCTGCCCCACTTCTCAGCATGGCACAGGGCAGCAGTGAGTGAGGGGCTCCTGGGTAAAACTCTGTCTCCAGCCCTGGGGCCAAAGTGTGGAGGCTCCTTTCCCCACTGCTGGTGCCAGACAGCATTGCCCGGGGCTCTACTCTGAGGGGTGGTCTCCCTGTCAGGCTGGTGAGCCCCGCCCGCCCTGGAGCCCTGGGGCCACAGATCAGGGTGGAGGCCCGGCAGTCAGTCTTACCCAAATTGGGGCCAGGGCAGGACACACTGGCCATGGACACACCGGCCACACTTGCCTGCAGTGAAGGGTGCAGACCAAGGCCAAGGGGAAGAGGAGGACTCCAAGTAGGGAGGCCAAGTTGACAGGTTCAGACAGAGTCTGAGCCACACTGGCGTGGCAGCCATGGAAAGAGTATAGGTAGTCTTGAGGAAGCTCTGAGGCAGGGAAGAGGAAGACTTCTGTTCTAAGAAATGAAAAAAAACTGACCTGGAAGAATGGGAAGAAATCATTCCCTTTTGCATCAAATCCATAATGAGGCTGTCATTCAGTCCAGGCCTCAGTTTGGGGTGCTGCACCCCAGGTGTCCTAACCCATCCATCCTTGATTTTCTAAGCCTTCCTTTTGCCTGAATTCCTAGTTTCTGGCCTTCTAGGTTGGGTCAAGCACTGCCTGAGTAAGGGGAAACCCTACCTCCTGCCCACCCCAAGAAAATGGTTCCTTGGCTTAGGCAAAGCTATTCCTGGAGCTCCATGACATCTACAGCAGTGGCAGTGATGATCTGGCAGAATCCTGTAACCCAGAATGACCCAGAAATGCTGAGGAGCGTGAGGCATAGGAACTCAGTCCCCGGTCCGACCTCCTCATCCTGGCCTCACTCAGCTCTGCCCTGGGCAAGGAGCTGCCAGCTTGCTTCCCCTTGTATAAAATGGAGGTGCCTAAGTACCTGACTCAGAGTTGAGGACTAACCAGGGTAGTCTTAGGGGCTTAGTGTTGCTGCAAGCACAGAATGCCTACAGGCTTTAGGCAGGTGGGTGTCCCGTCTCCCCCGTTTATTGCTGCTGTGTAAATCTGCCTGGCACAGCCCCTGAGGTGTGTCTGACACAACCTCTATAAATACAGGGTTTAGGTGTCATCTTTTATTGGGTCTGTGAGAAAGCTCAGAAAATACTGACACTGGCCAGGACTCCATACCTAAAAGGTTGTCCTGTGCGGTCCCCAAAACGCCACTCGTTCCTTGGGCATTTTCTCCTTCTGCCTAGCTGTTACCCTGCAAGCCACTGTGGAGCCACTGGTCATGGCTGGTGCCCTGAGAAGGGACTTGGCAGAGAAGCGTCGCAGAGATTTCTGCTCTCTCAGCTCCTTCATGAGCCTCCTGTTTCCTCAGTGGCTTTTAGGGGTTCTGCTGCCTCTCCTTCCTGTCCTAGGGAGGAGCCTGTTGGAGAAAAGGATCATGTCCCTTCCCCGAGGTGTAAGGTGCTGTGTGTCACCACAGACGGGAGCTCCCAGGGGGCCGTGCAGTGCCTCTTTTCCTGAGGCAGCAGGAGCTTGCCCTTGCTCTTGGAAGAGGAGGATCCATGTGCTCCCTGATTTCATCCTCTTTCTGCTGGCTTGGGGTTGCTCCACTTCTCACTCTGCATTCCCCTAAGCAGTTAGCAGCAACGCTTTTCTGTGGCCTCAGAGCCAATCCTACCAGTGTGGGAGGCCCCCACTTCTCATTTTCATGTGAATTTAAGCAGAGATTTAAAGCAATTGGAAAGCACTTTATAGATTTAATTTGTACTGGACGCTCAAAGGGCAGTTTCCGGGTAAACTTAGCCAAGAGATCCTGGGTCTATTACTGCTCACCCCAGAGATGTTCAGAAGAGAAATGGGGCTATTCTGACAACAGCAGATATACTGCAGTTCAGTCCTGGCACTACCTGAGCTAAGCTGGTATCAGACTGCTCAGGTTTAAGTGGGGGACTTACAGTCCCCCACTAGACTGACACCCACCTCAGACACCAGCTGTGAGTGAGGTCCCCAGGGTCCTGCACTTCTGACCAACTGGCTACAAATCTGGGGGTTCCCGAGGCCCTCCTCAGGTTCCATAATTCACCAGAACAACTCACAGAACTCAGGAAAACACTCTTACTTACAATTATAGTTTTACCACAAAAGATACAAATCAGCAGCAGCCCAGTGAAGAGACACAAAGGGTGGAGTCTGGGCAAGCCTGGAACCAAGCTGCATGCCTTCTCCCTGTGGAGAGGAGAGGCTGTCAGGAGAGGGCTGCCCTTGTCTGCTGCACTGCTGAGGCTTCCGAACTGGAAAGGGACCTTTCCCAAGGGAGCCCCATTGGGCTGCCCTGCTCCATCTAACCAGGGCCCAGCCACTCTGCCAGGTTCGGCCGGTGGACATCCCATCTGAGAACGGGGGAGAGGCAGAATGGAGAACTGTTGGGCGCTGGATCTTTTGTTCTCCCTGCCAGAGTTACCTGTCTCTCACAGCCCAGAGCAGAAGGGACTCTGAGCCAAGCTCAGAAGATGCAGTCTACCACTGAGCCTCCCAGGGCTGTAGCAGAGGCTTGATGGGATGGTGTAGCATTCCATGATGGGCCTGACCCAACCAATGTTCCTTTATCGTCCTTCCTCCCCTTCCAGATGCTCAGAGATGCTGCTACTGCATTTCTGCCACTGCCAGGCCTCAGGGGACCTGAACAGGGTTAGGTCTGAAGCCAAATCCTGCAGTTTGGGAAATTAGAAGTATTTACGAGATTCCCCAGAGACTTCCTTTTTCCCTTAGTCCTACCAGTAGTTCTCAGTTGGAGATGTTACTGCCCTTAGAGGGATTTGCAAATGTGCAGGGGCGTCCTTGCTTGTCACAATGATTGGGGATCCCACAGGCACTTACGTAGCAAGATCCAAGGATGTTTAATATCCAGTGAGGAGCTGGGCAGTCAGGTACACTATTTGAAGAATAGTCCTGCCCATGAGAGACAGTGGGGAATGATCCATTTACTTCCCCTGCCCTCTGGTTCCTTGGAGAGTCACCTTCCTCATCAGTCCCCAGGCTAAAATAAAAGAGCATGCCTCTATCCCAGCCTGTGACCAAGGGCAAGGTGTTGTTTCCAGGTGAATGTAGGCTTGTGACAGAAGCATTCTGTAATGCACACACTTTCCCTGATTGTTCTTTTATGGCTCTTATGGGTCAAGGAAGACCTGGATTTGTGTGGTAAGAGTTAACAGGGCAGGGAGAGGCCTCCTCCTTGGTGCCTGGCAGGAAGTCCCCTGCAGCCCACCCAATGTAGACTTGGATACCTCACCTCAGTGTCCCTCTCTGGGGTCCCACCTCCCACTCTGTTTCTGCATCTCATCTTGCCCCCTGGGCTTTTTTATTTCATTATCTGTTTTCATTGCATGAAATGTGTTTAGAGGAGTCTGGTCCGGATCACAGCTGAACCCTTCTCTCCTTGTTTTACAGTCGGGAAGACATCTCTGATCACACGGTTCATGTACGACAGCTTCGACAACACGTACCAGGTGAGTTCCTGGGTCCCCGCCCCTCACTAAGCCTCATGGTGTTTGTAGCCTTGACAGCTGCCTGGACACTATGCCAGCCACCCTCCCAGCTGCTGATGCTGGAAGAGAGTAGGGTGTGCATGGGGCCCAGGGCATCTGTTGCCTTGGAGGAGGAGCCTCCCATTTGCACCCTGATCCCAGCCCAGTAAAGACCCTGAGCCCTTCTGAAGCTACAAACCTCAGTAAGAAAATGTTTCCAGGAGAGAAAGGACACCTTTCAATCTGTGTTCTCCTGCCCCCATGGCAGGCCTAAATCATTACAGTGTTTGGATTCTTGGGGGTCATCATATGGAGGAGGATGGACAAGATTCTAAATGAGGGACGTGAAAGAGCAGTGGGAGAATGTGCTTCTCCAGCGTGGCTGTCGGCTGGACCTTCATGTGTGTGCACACACACACATGTGGTTGCTGGGGCCCTTCCTTCCCTGGAGAGACTAGTGTGATGGGCCTACACTGCTCTATGTGGGCAGGAGGCTAGAAGAAGTGACCTGTGTGCTCCTGGCTCTCAAGGGAAATCTGGAGTCAAACAGAAGTGGCTCCAGGAACCAAAGGCTGAGCTCTTGAAGGTCAGTAACATTTTACTTTTCTGGCACCATGGATGAGTGGCGAGGTTTGTCAAATGAAGTGAATTTCCCCTGCAACTATAGCTGTTATCATAAGGCACCAAACTTAATCATTTCAACTATTTTTAAGAAAAAATTTATTGTTTTCTTCCTTAAGACAGACAAATAGTAGTGCATTTTTCTAAGCCAGTGGGTTCTGTGCGATAGTAGTTCTAAGGGATGATAGTAGGTGTTGTTTGAGGAAAAAAGGCAAGAGACTGAGGATCACTGGTGACTAGAATTCTACTGCAGGGCTTCTCAGGGCCTTTACCATATCAGTGTATGGTTTTGATCCGCTGAAAGATGTAGTGTGCAGAATCTCCCAGATGTATTTGGTCATGGAATCCTTTTGTCGTTGAGTCCTCAAAGGATAACTATTTATAGAACACCTTGAGGACTGTTGCGCTAAGAGGTCTCCCCACCTTCCCAGACTTACCGAGCATGCAGAGCACAGCTCACTGCCAATTATAGTTCAGTGTCTACTCTTTAGTCTGTCTGTCTCACTCTGGACTAGTCAGCATCTTTGCCTAGAATACACCCCTTTCTGCCTCCCTCTTATCCCTTCTTTTCTTCTGCTGTCATTTGAAATACCAGATAGCTAATAGACTTGGTAAGAATTGACTAAAGGGTAAGGACATGGGGTCCCAAGTGATGTCCACAACCTTGGACATCAGTTCTGGGATGACTATCTCAGCCACACGTTGTCTCGTTTGGTACAGGCCATGCTCTGTACCAGGGTGGGCTTGCCAGAGGCCTCTCTTCCCTGCAAGGGGAGTCCTCCTACATCACTTTACATCTGAATCACACATCTGAATCACAGCTCTAACTTCAGTTCTTAAGTCTGACTTGGTGTTCACTAGTGTGTGTGTGTGTGTGTGTGTGTGTGTGTATGAATGATCTCACAGACATTATTTTGATTATTTGATCTTTCAAATGTTATGATACTTGTAATACTGTTGATGCCCCATTGATAATAGTGACACTCCTGGCTAGTTGGTATTCTTGGCAGTGATGGGCAGCAGAGGAGGCCTCAAGGTCTTTGCAGTGGTCGTCAGGAGCCTCAGTGGTCCTTTGTTGTGGATCAAATCCTCAACTTCTCCCCACGTTGTTTGAGTCCCTCAAAATCTCAGCCCACCTCTATCTTCAGTGTCATCTCCCATGACCCACTGCTTGTTCTATATCCTGTGGTCCAGGGGCCTTCCTGCTTGCTGCTCCCCAGTCAGTGACATTGTGAGGCCTCCAGGCCTTGGCTTATGGTGTCAGCTTTGCTGGAATGCCCTTCCTGCTCCTCCTCTCTGCTGTGAAATGTTCCTCTGACTCACCAAGGCTCAAGTGCACATCTGCCTGTGGTTGGGCCATGCCCATGCTCTGTGACCCATGATTGGGCCGTGCTATGCTCTGTGCCCCGTGGCTGGGCCGTGCCATGCTCTGTGCCCTGTGGCTGGGCCGTGCCATGCTCTGTGCCCCGTGGTTGGGCCGTGCCATGCTCTGTGCCCCGTGGCTGGGCTGTTCCCATGCTCTGTGCCCTGTGGTTGGGCCGTGTCATGCTCTGTGTCCTGTGGTTGGGCCGTGCCATGCTCTGTGCCCTGTGGTTGGGCCGTGTCATGCTCTGTGCCCTGTGGTTGGGCTGTCCCCATGCTCTGTGCCCCGTGGCTGGGCCGTGCCATGCTCTGTGCCCCGTGGTTGGGCCGTGCCATGCTCTGTGCCCTGTGGTTGGGCCGTGCCATGCTCTGTGCCCCGTGGTTGGGCCGTGCCATGCTCTGTGCCCTGTGGTTGGGCCATGCCCATACTCTGTGCCCTGTGGTTGGACCGTGCCATGCTCTGTGCCCTGTGGCTGGGCTGTGCCATGCTCTGTGCCCTGTGGTTGGGCTGTCCCCATACTCTGTGCCCTGTGGTTGGGCCGTGCCATGCTCTGTGCCCTGTGGCTGGGCCGTGCCATGCTCTGTGCCCTGTGGCTGGGCCCTGTCATGCTCTGTGCCCTGTGGTTGGGCTGTCCCCATGCTCTGTGCCCTGTGTCTGGGCCGTACCATGCTCTGTGTCCTGTGGTTGGGCTGTGCCATGCTCTGTGCCCTGTGGCTGGGCTGTCCCCATGCTCTATGCCCTGTGGTTGGGCCATGCCATGCTCTGTGCCCCGTGGTTGACCTGTGCCATGCTCTTTGCCCTGTGGTTGGGCCGTGCCATGCTCTGTACCCTTCTGCAGCTCCCTCTCACCAGTACGCTGTCCTCCCAGCCCTACAGGAACTCCTTCTGCTTTGCTGCTGGATGGGCGCTCGGCTTGACTGAGGCCAGGACCCCTCAGATTCAGTGCTGCGTTCATGGGCCCTCAAAGGGCCTGCCCACAGCTGGTGTCAGGTGCCTCTTCATATCGTAGTGGCTTCAGGAGGGACTGTCTGCCTTGATTTTTAGACACCATCAGACTAAGTTGCCACAGTGGCCCAGTGTCAATGTCCAACGTCATGGAAACAAGCAATGAAAGCCCAACTGCCCTCCCCACCGCAGGCTTTTCTGACTTCTTTTTTTTTTTTTTTGACTGCAGGTGGAATTTCTTTCCCAATACCTTCTAAAGTGGTAATTAGGCTGGGAGGCTGGGGCTCCAATTCTGTGCGTACACAGGCCCATTTTAATAAATTCTCTGGAGATGGAGAGAGGGAAATATTATTTTTTCCTAAGTTGATGGCAGAGACACTTGGGAAGTAGACACCAACCCCGAGGGCTCGGGGATGTTCCCAGTTGTCCCCTGGATGGTGATCACTCCCCAGCACTGCCCACCCATACCTCATGTATCAGCCCTGTAGCCCAGCAGCACCCTCCCGCCTCACCTTGATGGGCTGAGGTGCCCAGACAGCTTTCGGCACTGACTCCCTCACTCCCATCTTTGCTGTGTGTCTCTGGCTCTGTCTCCTGTCCCCCTCCCCTGCTCACGTACTCTGACAACACGTTTGCCACGTGCTTACTCTGTGTTGGCCACAGAATCTGGCTGTGCCCTGAGCATGGAGGGTAGAGGGTGTTCAACCTCATCCTGTGTGACAGTGAGTCTCCCCAGCCCCCCACCATGTTGGGGGCTGAACTTGCCTGAGGCCCCATGGGGCTGGCGTGAGGACCTGGGCATGCAGAGCGGGGTTCCCCACCAGACCTGTCTGGGATCCTGCTGATGAGGCTGTGGCGGCCCTAGAAGCTCGGTGGGGCTTGGGCTAATGGGGCAGAGGGGAGAGCTACTGGGGCTTCCTGAAGGCTGGCTCAAGCCAGAGTTTGTAGGAGATGGGCCTGGGGGCCTGGGCCAGGGCAGGATGGCAGTTGCAGCAGGGCCCACAGACTTGGTGCAGCTCTGCGAGTGGAAGGGCAGGGAGGGGCATCACTCATCAGTCGTGCAGGGCTGAGTGGGGCGTGAGTGAGGGGGCCTGGGCCAAGCCTGGGCTGGACACACAGAACCGTGGGAGGGGCGAGCAGACAGAGTAGGCCTGTGGGGTGCAGGAGTGAGAGGCTTGAGTGGGCCCTGGGTTTCTGTCCAGACACCCTGGAAGAGTATCAGTACCATCAACACAAAGGAAAATGGAAAGTCGAGTGGGAAGTAATGGTGGAACAGCCAAGTGAAGATGTTTGAAAATGGCTGTTATGTGAGTGGGTCCAGGAAGGGCTAGCAGGATCTAGATCCCTGAAGCCTTAAGAGCTGATGAGTTTCCTGGGTCAGATTGTAGACAGCAGGCGGAGGGCCAGGAAGAAAGACCTTTCTCCATAGAATCCAAGGTGCCACGTGTCTTCAGGTGGTGTTCAGGTAACCACCTGGCACCTGAGGAGACAGGGCAGGGTCTTCACCCCTGTCGAGGTGGGCAGAGTGGGGTCACGCACTGAGGAGAACTGAGTCACACACTGAGTCAGCACATCCTCTGATATTAACTCCTTCTTTTTCTCCAAAACCATGCTGCCTTCAGAGGCCTGGGTTCAAATCCCACCTCTGTCACTTAGCTGAGAGTCTGGGCTAGCATCCCAGTTTCTTAGTATTGCGTTTTTCAATCCAGAAATTATTTGGATGGCGTTTAACCCCTACATCACCTAGACCAGTGGCCTCAAACTTCAGCAGTAGGAATGTGGTCAATTTGTATTTAAACCATAGCAGCATGGACACCTTAAAGCCTAGATGATGGGAAATTTTAGATCAGAAATACTGTTGATACAAATGTGCATTACCATGCTCTATAGAGAGCAATACTAAACAACAACTCCACTGCAAATTAAGTTGATGATGAAGTGAAGTTAACAATAACTTGCTCACAAAATGTTTGTATGGGAAACCGTGGCCCTCCTACCCATGCCTGCATGTTCGTGTGTGCAGAGCTCTGGCACTCTGCCAGGTGCTGCCAGGTCCCCAGACTTCTGGCAGAACACTGAAGTCCGTCTTTGGCCAACTCTAGCAACACAGTGATTTTATCATATTGATACAGTTAAGAGTTCCATGTTTCACACATATTAGGTTCTGTGGTCAAAATGTGAGGCAACACTCTTATACACTGAAATACCCCTAAATGCCAGGCAGCTTGGCAAGATGACCTTGCCCTCAGACACCCACTGGAGCAGCACCAGTTACCCAGGTGCTCCATTTGGATATTTACCTAGGACTGGTCTGCAGATTGACTATGACATCTTTCCTTTCCCTCCCTCCTCTCCTCTGGCTTCCCTTCCACTCTTTTGTCAAGCATATTAAAACTAGGTATGTGGTCAGCCTCTAGCACCGAAGGCTGACTAACCTGGCTTAAACAAGGGAGGGTTTCAGTTTTTCAGGTGCAAGAAGTTACAGTGGGCCTTGAGATGGCCCAGCGGTGTGGTGATGCCATCAGGCCCATCCCAGGCCCCTGGGCATTCTGTTCTGCCTTCTTGTTCTATGGATTCATATCTTCATGCAGCTTGGCTGTTGCTGCTTCAGACATCAACCTCTGCATTGAGGGCAGGAAAAAAAGGATAGCAAGAACTTCCCTAGAATCCCATACCCCTCCAGCAGACTGCAGCTTGTGTCTTATTGGCCAGAACTGAGTCACCTGATTACCATTACTCTCTAGAGAGGCTGGGAAAGCAGTTTTTCTTTTATAGTTTCCAGGCCTGCAAGGGAGTAGGAGGTTGCCAATTGGTATTCGGGGAGTCCAATAAATAGCACCTACTAGTGTTCATAAGTGAAGTGGCCCCATCATACAACTCTGGCCCAGATTTTAGTAATCCTTCCTAATTTACTTTGTGGATTACTTGTAGATGCACTTAAAAGTCCTCCCCCCAGAGCCTCTTTCTCCTGAGAGCCGAGGAGAGCGCTTGTGCATTGGATCCATTTGTGAGCCTGTGGGAGAGCTCTCAGGGAGCTTCAGGCCACACATCCCTCGGCATCTGCGTAGCTTTTGGAAGAATTGACTAATTTTGATGAACGTTAACCCTTTATTTAGGCTTCCCAGGTGGCACTAGTGGTAAAGAACCTACCTGCCAATGCAGGAGACATAAGCAACGCGGGTTCGATCCCTGGGTCAGGAAGGTCCCCTGGATGAGGGCATGGCAACCCACTCCAGTACCCTTGCCTGGAGGGCTGCAGTCCATGGGGTCACACAGAGTCAGACATGACTGAAGCGACTTGCATGCATGTATACAACCCCTTGTTAAAAGTTGGAAAGTACATATTGTTGGTTGATGTTTTAGAGCACAGTCAGGAAATGAAAGAGCAATCAATAAACATTTATATTGGTTGGTGACTAGCACAAGCCAGTTCCCATTGGGAGGAAAGTGGCCACGGGGGCTGTGTAACCTTTGAGGCTAAAGTGTTGGAAAGAATCCAGGTACCTGCCCTGTGGCCTTCCAGCCAACCGCCCCTCCCCCAAGGTATTTGGTTGAGCTACTGGCCAGGCCAGACCCTGCCCAGCGTGTTTTCCAGAAGCTGCTGTCTCCTTCCCCCACCGCACCCACTTGCTAGTCTGAATTCCTAAGTTTCACCAGCTTCATTTGCATGCTCATTTGCATGACTTTACCCTGATACTCTCCTCTGAGGGTTGGTGGTGCAAGGCATAAACAGCAGCTTCATTGTCAAGGGCCTGCCATGCCCAGCTGCTTTCTGCCACTTGCCAAGATGCTTCCCCAGCCACAGGCCAAGGCCTGGCCAAGGCTGAAAGAAGACATGCATACATCATGATTTCTTTTCCTGAGAAGAGAATCTCGAGTCAACTTATGCAAATTACCATGCAAATTTCTACCACAGACTTTATTACTGTATCTTGTCAGAAAGTAGATGCAAAATTACATTTCATAATAAATGCACGTAGCAAAAACAATTTCAACAAGTGCCTCAGGAAACATCTCTTTCCTTGGGCATGTGCTGGACCAATGGGAGCTTTTGTGCAGAGGAAGGCGTATAATGTGCCATCATTCTTCACTGTGTGTCCAAGCCCCTGTTAACACTAGTTAACATACTTGCAGAAGAAGATAAACGTGGATGCAGCTATGAAATCTGTCTTGTTAAGGTTCCTCCTTTTTTGTATAAGATGAAGTGCCTGCCATTTTTCATTAAGCAGTACAGTTGGCAATATTAAAGGAATAAATAAGCACTGCCAGGTTTGGGGTGATCTAACCACAGCAGGATGCAGTCTGGCTTCCTTGGAAGGGCATCAGGCAGTAGAGGAGGCTCACCCAGCATAGCCAAGGAGGGGAAGGGAGGGAAGGACCATGGGGGTCATGGAGAGTCCCCAGAATCAGGCCTGCTGCTCTTGTTATCTTGATATCCTCTTTACATCTTTGTGGAATAGTTTCCAGCAAGAATACTTCACTGCCTACTTCATAAGAGGAAACAGAATACAGAGAATGAAGGCTGTGCTTCCTTTGGAACTCATTTCTCTGAAGGCCAGCCTTTCCTGAAGCTCTGTGAGCACTCATTTACTGGGATGTGAATAAGCAATTATAAGCACCAGGGTTCCCAGGACCAAGAGTTTGGGAAACATCAGATCACATGAAATTGTTCTTGATTCTTCGGTGCAGGACTTCTCAGAGCCTTTACTATGTCAGTGTGCTTTATGGCCCCCCACTACAGGCTGGAACATGAAACCTTTCCTAGAAACACTTGATCACAGTTCACTTTCATCCTTGTAGATGGCCTCTCTCATGAGGCTGTGTTCCACAAAACCAGCCTGAGAAATGTTACCTCGGAAATCCTACCATCAGTTGGTGAGTCCTCATTTTGTTTGTACAGAGTACCTTCACACAGTCTAACTCACTTGATCCAAGAGTCCTTGAAAGAAGTTATGATTGTCCCCATTTTAGAGATGGGAAGCTGAGGGTCAAAGAGGCTGTCATTATTCCAGGACAAGCCCATTAAGGCACCGGCAGAGGTCCCTGAAAACAGACCAAGGACCCATTTGGATGAGGCACTTGGCTAGCTGCACGCCAGATCCTCCAGGGCTGGCCGTGCTGTACCCCAGGAGGCATTGACAGAGCGTCTAGGTTTGTTGTCAGAAATCTGTCCTCCTCCCCCATGGAGGCTCGTGGTCACCTCAGTCTCTTGGCCTCTGGCATCACCAGGGCTATGTGCATATCATTGATCTGGGCTTTACCTTCAAAGCAGAAATGACTCCCTCCCCATCTCACCTCACACTCATGCCTCACAATCTTTTTACATCCTTTTCTTTCCACCTGCACATGCATAGTTGCATACACACCTGTGTGTCTCCACTCATCATATGTCTACTCACACACATTCATACACATGTTCCCATCAGTACACACACACTGTATGACCTCTGCTGAACTTTGGAGGGAGTGGAGGTTGTGGCACGTAACAGGAAATCAGCAAGATTTCTGGGGCCTTTTGTAGGAGGATATTGCCTGCCTGTGGTGGTGGTTTAGTCGCGAAGTCGTATCTGACTCTTGCGACCTCATGAACTGTGCCCTGCCAGGCTCCTCTGTTCATGGGATTCTCCAGGCAAGAATACTGGAGTGGGTTGTCATTTCCCTCTCCAGGGGATCTTCCCAACCTAGGAATCGAACCTGGGTCTCCTGCATTGCACGCAGATTCTTTACCAACTGAGCTATGAGGGGAGCCCGTGGCCTGCCTCGGTAGCTAGTTATTCTTTTTGTCTGGTGTGTCCATATTATCCTGTCAAACAGTTCCCGTTGATCTGTTTTCAAATTCACTAACTCATCTGTCATTTGCTGTCTACTGTTAATCATTTTAAAACTTCAGATATTGGGACAGACGCCGCCTCTCACAGCTCCCTGACGTAACCGGAGCCGTAAACCCTAACGCTAAACCTAACCCTAACTTTAACCTGAAACCCTAACCCAAAACCTAAACCCAACCCTAACCCTAACCCTAACCCTAAACCCTACACGTAAAGCCTAAATCCTAAGGCCTAAACCTAAACCAAAACCTACCCCAAACCCTAAATCCTAATCCCTAACCCCTAAAACCCAACCCTAACCCTAAAGCTGAAAGCTTAAGCCTAAACCTAACCCTGAAGCCTAAAGCCTTAAGCCTAAAGCCTAAACCCGAAGCCTAAGACTAAACCATAAGCCTAACGCTAAGCCTAAACCAAAGCCTAACCGTAACCCCAAACCCTAAATCCTAACCCCTATCCCCTAAAACCCAAACCTAACCCCTAACCCTAAAGCCTAAGCCTAACCCTAAAAAAATAAATAAATAAAAATAAAACTTCAGATATTGTATTTTCAGTTCTAAATTTGTATTTGCTTCTTTATAGTTTCTCTTTCTCTGCTGAGATTTTTAAATCTGGGTGTTCGTTATGAGCATATTTTTCTTTATATGCTTGAGCATAATTATATTAGCTATCTAAAAATGCTTGCTGCTTTCAGCATCTGGGTCACCTCGAGGTTGGTCTCCATTTATTCTTTTTTTTTTTTTATTGAATGTGGCTTTCACTTTATAGTAGTTTTGAGTTGTATACTACACATTGTGATTAAGACTATGGATTCTGCTTGTTCCTTTGAAATAATATTCATTGAACCCAGATTTTCAATTCTCTTCCCTGTGGTAGCAGCAATTTTAAGTTCTGTTCGGCTTTGTTTGTCTGTCTGTTTGGTTTTCAGTCTTAAGCTGCTTATGGTCTCTTTGGGCCAGGGATTTGAGCAGCATTTTCGTGCAGAATTTGGGGTGCCCTGTCTGTGGCTTTCTCATTTCCAGGATTTTCCACATTTTCCAGCTGCTGTGATAGTTTTATGACCTGTTCTTTCATTTTTAACCAATAAGACTATGGGTTTCTTGCCAAGTGTTAGCCCCCACTCCTCAGCTCCAGCTGGGACTGCCTTTGGGTGAATAAACAATCATAAAAATAGGAGGCTCACCCAGAGCCATTCTCTTAAGTCTTTGACTCCCTTCTAGATTGTACCTGTTTGTAAGTGCCTTCAGGTAGTTGTTTGTTACACTTTGCTCAGAGTTTGTCATTGTAGTCTGCAGGAGGGTTGGTCTGATAGGAATTCTGCCATTGCCAGAATCAGAACCCCTCTTCCCTCTGTCTTGGATTTACTCCCCCATGTCTCCAATCCACTACTCCCTCCTCTTGCATGCACGCCTGCTCAGTCGCTTCAGCTGTGCCAACTCTATGGCCCGTAGCCCGCCAGGCTTCTCTGGCCATGGGATTCTCCAGCCAAAAAGACTGGAGTGGGTTGCCATGCCCTCCTCCAGGGGATCTTCCCCACCCAGGGGTTGAACCCACATCTCTTATGTCTCCTGCATTGGCAGGAGGGTTCTTTGCCAGTAGCACCACATGGGAAGCCCCCTCCTTTTAGTGCCCCTCAATTACAATAGTCCTTCCTATCTGTCTAATCTGTGTTCTAATTAGTTCTGTGTGCTCATCTTAGCTCCTCCACAAGTTTGGAAATTCAAGGCTGAATCCTGAACTCTAAATAGATGTTAACCATGTGGAAGAGCATTCCAGGAGAGTGAACAGCTCCTTATACACAAGGACCAGAGTCTATTTTGGTCTGCGAATAACACATAAGTAAGCACTCAAGAGTGATAAGTGAATGAGTATTACTTACTTACTTACACCATATGCCAGAAAGGAGCTGCCCAGGGAAGACCATTACTGCCTTCTCCCTGTAGATCTGGCCTGTCTGGGAGTGATGGGCTAGAGCTGGCAGTAGTGTAGGGCCAGCTGCTTGTGCCTTGTGTCCGGAAAAATAAATGATGCTGAGGAGCTAGAAAATTTCTGGTAATCAAGGCCATCTTAAAAGTTCTTGTTTTTGTTCTGCCCTTAGCTGACTTTTCTTGTTGTTGAAATGCAAATGAACTTTCTCTTAGGTGGACTCTGCCAAGCTATGGCCAATGAGCATAGATTTTGACACTAAGGAGCCAGACAGGATGTGACCCCCCCATACACACTCAGTGACAGCTTCAGAAATGAAGGAACTTCAGGAAGCAGAGGGAATACAGCTCAAGTGTCAGGAGGAGGGGCTTTGCAATCAGGGAAACCTGGGGCCTAACCCTGCCTCTGCCAACCCACATGGACGACTTCAAGCCTGAGTGAGCCTTGGTTTCTTCATCCGTGATTAGTCCCTTTTGCAGGCATGGGCATCTCCTTGTCTCTCACCTCGGGCAGGGAGTCTGCCCCTCCTTCTGGGTACCATAGCCTCCTCAGACCAATTATAGCAGGAGCTCAGAGTCTGCACAGCTGTTTGCAAACTTTATTCCTCAAATGAGTTATCCAAGGGCTTGTCTGGAATTCTGATTCCCAGACTGACACCCCAGAGTTTATGATTCTGTCTGGGCTGGACTCAGCAACCTGAATATTTAACAAGCTTCTGATGTGATTCTGAAGCAAGTGGTCCATGGACTACATGTTGAGAATTACCAAGTCACTGGCCAGTGGGAGAAACTGACCAACGTGAGATCTTTACAGTTTAGTAGAGAAACTGTTAGAAGAGGGGCCCTGAGGCTAAGTTGAGGGCTTGGAAGATGACTTGCAAAGGAGTGGATCTTGATCTCTGAAAAAGTTTTAACCTTGTGGAAGAGCATTAGAAAAGGCAGGGGACAGCATTAGAAAATGCACAGGAACATAGAGTGACATGTGTGTAAGAGTCCTGACCACAGTCTTTTTGCTAAAGTGTGAAGTACAAGCTGGGCAAGTGGGGAATGAGATCAAAGAGGGGAAGCTAGGAGCAGGCCTTATGCAGGCCAAGCTCAAGCATTTATACTGTTTCCTGGAGGCTGTAGAGAGTCATATGGTAAGATTTATGTTTTAGGAAGATAACGCTGGTGCTACGTGAAAGATTAATTATCCAGGAGAGGGACTTCCCTGGTGGTCCAGTGGTTAGGAATCTGGCTGCCAATGCAGGGGACATGGGTTTGATCCCTGGTCTGGGAATATTCCACATGCTGCAGAACAGCTAAACCCGTGCACCACAGCTACTTTAGAGACTGCAAGCTGCAACTACTGAAGCCTGTGCACCTAGAGCCTGTGCTCTGCAACAGAAGAAGACGCCACAATGAGAAACCCTCACACTGCAACTGGAGTGTAGCCCCTGCTCACCACAACTAGCGAAAGCCTGCATGTAGCCATGAAGACCCAGCATACCCAAAAATAAATAAATTAATAAATTAATTTAAAAAATTATCCAGGGGAGAACGTGGGGGCAGAGAGATGAGTCAGGAAGCTGTTGTGGCTATTCAGGTAAAATAGGTTGGGGGACTGAACTGGGGCAGTGATGGTGGGAATGGAGAGAAACGGGCAGTTGAAAACACTCTGGAGGCAGTGTCAGCTCAGTGATCCTCTGCTGTGAGGGATTGGACTGTGCGGAAGTGGATGTGAGAACAAGAGAAGAAGAGGAACTCAGGAGGGCTTCTGGAGGCTTGGGCACCTACAGAGGTGGAGGTGCCTTTCATGGAGATGGGGAAAGTAGAAGTAAGCCAGGAGGGGAGAGTGGGCTTCTTATGGGACACACTATGTTTAGTGAGGGGTCTAGAGGGCACATGGATGGACATGTTCAGTAAGTGATCGGCTACCTGGATCTGGGGCTCAGGACAGAGGTGAGCCCTGGGATATAGATTGGGATGTAAATGAGGTACCCGACACAAAACAGGAATGCCAATGTTTTAAGAATAGAGTAATGAAGAGGATCCTGTAAGAGGCCAATGAGAAACAGCAGTTAGAGAGGAAGGGAGAGCCAGAAATGAGTCATGTCATGAAAGCAAAGGAAGCCAGAGTGTCAAGGAAGAGGCTGTTCCACTGGGTCAAGTTCATCTATTACTAGTAGAGTATGGCCTATAGAGTGTCCTTACAATTTGGAGATGAATGGCCATGGTGTCCACAGCCAGAGCAGCCTCAGTGGGCAGAGGGGCAGGAACCAGACCACCTTCACTGAGCAGTGGGTGGGAGGAGAAAAGGTGGGGACAGCTGGTTTGGGGCCCTTTCCCAAAGCATACCAATGGAATGGAGGTGAGAGATTGGCAGAGAGCTCGAGAGCCACTTAGTGACAGGCACTGATTTTTTTTTTAAAGATGCAAGAATTTTAAGAATGTTTCTTGGATGAAAGGAAAGAGTGAGTAGAGAATGAAAGGTTCCAGACAGAGAAAAGGTCCTTGATGGCTGAGAGGGTCAGAGCCAAGAGAACCCAGGGAGAGGCTTGCTTTGATAGAAGGAGCCGATGCTCAGCACCTGGAAGGATGGGAATACAGGTGGACACACATAGACAACTTTGCAAATACTTTTGAATCCTGACTCTCCCATTTCCAGCTGTTGATGCTGGGCAAGGAATTTAACGCCTCTTATGCAATTGACCCTTGAATAATATGAGTTTGAACTGGGCTGGTGCACTTTTATGCAATTCCTTTCAGTATTAAATACTACAGAACTTCACCATCTGCTGTTGGTTGAACAGAGGAATCGAAGTACATATACAAAGGGCCAACTATGCATTATATGCAGATTTTCCACTGTGTGGAAATCTAACCCCCACATTTTTAAGATAGCAACTTTACTCAGTTTTCTTAGCAGAAATGTACAAATACTAAAGAATATAACTCATAACAAGTTAACATCAGTTAATTAATGCATATAAAGCACTTAGGACAATGCCTGGCACATGATAAGCACTCAAATGTTTAGTCATTGTAACAACAGTAATTATTATTATTATATTAGAGGGGGAAAAAGCAAGGAATGAAGTGGTTTGTACCTAACATAAAGTAAGATTTGAGGCCATCTTCTGAGAGTAAGTCTCACTGAAGACAAAATGGGGCAAAGCAGAGGGGGAGGATGTTATGAATTATTGCTAATATGGATAGAAGTAGGAGGTAGTCAAGGACAAGTCACATGTGTTTATATTTACCCACAGACTTACTTTTTCTGGTGCTCCTAGATTCCTTCTTTAAAGATCCAACTTCCATCTGTAAAATTTCCCTTCAGCCTGAAGTATTTCTCATAATGATGGCTCACTGGTGACAAATCATCACAGCTTTCCCTTATCTGAAAATGTTTCTGTTTTGCCCTCACTGTTGAAGGAAATTTTCACTAGCTGTAGAATTCTGGGCTGACATGATGGGGATGGTGGGGGTGGTTTCTTTTAGAATTTTAAAGATGTTGTTCCATTGTCTTCTGTCCTAATTGTTTCTGAAGGGAAATCAGCCATCATTCCTGTCATTGTTTCCTTGTGTGTATTGCATCTTCCTGTTTCCTAGCTGCTGTCAAGGTTTTCTCTTTATTTTTAGTTTTCAGCAATTTGACTATGACTTGGATGGGTGTGATTTTCTTTGTCTGTATCCTGTTTTAGGTTCACTGAACTTCTTGAAGCTGTGCGCTGATGTTTCTAATCAAATTGAAAAAGTATCTGGCTATGTATGCACTTTTTGTTTTGTTTCTGTCTTTACTCTTTCTGAAACCCGAAGTGCGTATGCTTTTATATTGCACTTGAAGTTCTTGAAGTTCTATTCATTTTTAATTTATCTTTTTAAAGTCTGTGCTTCAATTTGAACAATTTCTTTTGACCTATCTTCAAGTTTACTACCCTTTCCTCTGAAGTGTCCTAACTGCTATTATTCAAACCCAGGGGATTTTTATTTCATGTATTGTGTTTTTTTTTGTGTTAAGATTTATGGATTTGGGGACTTCCCTGGTGGTCCAGTGGCTAAGACTCCATATTCCCAATGCAGGGGCGTGGATTCAATTCCTGGTCAGGGAACTGGATCCCATATGCCACAGCTAAAAGATTGTGCATGCCACAGCTCAAACCTGGTGCAGCCAAATAAATAAATATTTTTTTAAAAAGATCTCTGGGTTTTATTTTAGTCTCCCTATATCTCTTGAAATTCACCTGTTATATTCATCTTTTTCCTCTACATGTTTAGTGTACTTATAATAATTATTTTAAAGTCTTTGTCTGTTAATCCAATGTCTGGGTCATCTAGATGTGTTTCTATTGAGTTTCCCCCTCAATTATTGGCTTAAATCTCCTGCTTCTTCATGTCTAATCCTTTCTTATAGTGTGGTGGACATTGTGAATAATAAGTTTTAGATTCTTGAATTCTGTTACCTTCCTCTGAAAAGTATTGAATTTTATTTCAATAGGGCATTAAATTATGTGCAACTAATTTTTTTTGAAGGGTTTACTTGCCATGTTTAAAGTTTTTTATAAGATAGGTCTCTTTTTGTTTTTCCCTTAGTCCTCTGATATAACCCTTATTTCTGAGATGATGTCCGTTCTCCCAAAGCTGACCCTTCTGGCATTCTAATGAAAAGCCTGAGGTGTTACCAAGTCCTTCGAACTTGGTGGGACTAGAAAACTACCTCGGAAAAACTGGTTAAGCATAGGATCTCACTTTGTTTTCTTTCCTTCCTTTAGAGATTATAACCCTTCTGTTTGTCTGCCTGTTTTGGTCACTTTTCAGTGATTGCAAGTTATTTCTTGTACTTGTCCAGGGTTTATAATAGTCGTCTTGGGTGGGTTAGTTTAAAACAAGCTATTTAATCATTATTGGAAGCAGAATTTAGGGAGATGTTTTTGAGCAGAGCTAACGGCTCAGCTGTGACCAAGGACACGTGCTTTGGCACCAGGTTGTGGGAAGGTCTTGCAGTGGCTCAGCAGCCTGGTTGGGTGGAAAGTGTGGCCAGAACAGGTCTAAGAGAGTGGGCAGTTAAGCAATCAGATATTTCTCTAATATGAAAAGAAGCATGAAAGTGGGAATAAAGGTGGGAGAGAGCTGGAGAGATAGGAAGTTGGTCATTTTAGCCTGGACTCATCATTACTGCTGACTTGGTCAGACTGTTGTTCAGTTCAGTTCAGTTCAGTTCAGTCGCTCAGTCGTGTCCAACTCTTTGCGACCCCATGAATCGCAGCACGCCAGGCCTCCCTGTCCATCACCAACTCCCGGAGTTTACCCAGACCCATGTCCATCGAGTCGGTGATGCCATCCAACCATCTCATCCTCTGTCGTCCCCTTCTCCTCCTGCCCCCAATCCTTCCCAGCATTAGGGTCTTTTCCAATGAGTCAACTCTTCGCATGAGGTGGCCAAAGTATTGGAGTTTCAGCTTCAACATCAGTCCTTCCAGTAACACCTAGGACTGATCTGCTTTAGGATGGATTGATTGGATCTCCTTGCAGTCCAAGGGACTCAAGAGTCTGCTCCAACACCATAGTTTGAAAGCATCAATTCTTTGGCGCTCAGCTTTCTTCGCGGTCCAACTCTCACATCCATACATGACCACTGGAAAAACCATAGCCTTGACTAGACGGACCTTTGTTGGCAAAGTAATGTCTCTGCTTTTAAATATGCTATCTAGGTTGGCCATAACCTTCCTTCCAAGGAGTAAGCGTCTTTTAATTTCATGGCTGCAGTCACCATCAGCAGTGATTTTGGAGCCCAAAAAAATAAAGTCTGACACTGTTTCCACTCTTTCCCCATCTATTTCCCATGAATTGATGGGACCAGATGCCATGATCTTAGTTTTCTGAACGTTGAGCTTTAAGCCAACTTTTTCACTCTCCTCTTTCACTTTCATCAAGAGGCTCTTTAGTTCTTCTTCACTTTCTGCCATAAGGGTGGTGTCATCCGCATATCTGAGGTTATTGATATTTCTCCCGGTAATCTTGATTCCAGCTTGTGTTTCATCCAGCCCAGTGTTTCTCATGATGTACTCTGCATATAAGTGAAATAAGCAGGGTGACAATATACAGCCTTGACGTACTCCTTTTCCTATTTGGAACTAGTCTGTTGTTCCATGTCCAGTTCTAACTGTTGCTTCCTGACCTGCACACAGGTTTCTCAAGAGACAGGTCAAATGGTCTGGTATTCCCATCTCTTTCAGAATTTTCCACAGTTTATTGTGATCCCCACAGTCAAAGGCTTTGGCATAGTCAATAAAGCAGAAATAGATGTGTTTCTGGAACTCTCTTGCTTTTTCGATGATCCAGAGGATGTTGGCAATTTGATCTCTGGTTCCTCTGCCTTTTCTAAAACCAGCTTGAACATCTGGAAGTTGTTAGGGGTAATAAAGTGTGTGAATGTTCATTAGATGGCTTTTATGATTATGGAGGCCATTGAGTTGAGCTTACTAGGGCCTGATCCACGTGGCACAATCCTTGTCATGTCATCTGGTGACTTCTGTGTCCTCCGTGGAAGCACATGTGAGGTGAAATGGAATTGTTGCATTGTCATCAGGAACATCACCATCACCATCCATGCTGCCTACCCTTTCAGGGTATGTTTCTCTGTGGTTCTTTGCTCTACTAGTTAGGTCAGAGCTAAGGTGTGTTAAAAAGAAACCCCAAATAACTGTGGCTTAGGCAAGATAGTTCAGTTCTCTGTCACACAATAGTCTAAGAGTCTCAGACTGCAGAGACAAGCTCTACAGGGCAGGAACTCAGGCTTCCTCTGTCTTGTTCCCCAGTCATCACTACTCTGTCACTCTCATCTAGATGGGCCAGGATGACTTATTATCACCTGTCTTTATTCCAAGCAGTGGGAAAGGGCAAGGGGCAGCTATGAGTACATCCCTCCTCCCCATGAGGGACCTATCTCAGAAGGTACACGTGTCACCTTCACATCCCATTGACCAGTTCTTAGCCACCCAGCTACAAAGAAAGCTGAGAAATGTAGTCTTTACTTGGGGCAGCTATGAATTCATTTTTATGTTTGGAGTCCTAATACTGTATAAAGGGAGACTTCATGTTGGGGACAGCCACCAGTCCGTGTCACCAATCTTGAGGGCATGAACCTGGTTTTTAGCTCTAGGGTCACATTATGGAAGGAGCTTGGCAGTCACTGGGGAACCCACTGAGCACTGGAGTTGAGGGATGTCCACCTGCTCTGTACATTTCTCCTTGTGGGTATCAGCAGACAAGAATCATTGCTCTAACATATACTAATAAAATGGATGTAATGTAGCTGTTAAGGAACAAAGCTCATTCCACAAGCTGCTCGTCAATTCCACATTCCCCAGCGGCTACACCATGCTGGAAAGGTGTACAAAGCTGGGGTTGAAAGAGCCCAAGTGATGCCAAGATTTTATGCTGATCCTCCTATCTCTGCCATTGGTTGGCAGAGTCACCAATGGGCTTTAACTTTCCTGGTCTCCAAAGTAGAGGACTGAGTTGTGTCTAAGGTATTTGTTTAGCATGAATGTTCTAGGATTGTATGATTCCTTGACACTCCCTGTCTTTTCCCTAAAGCAAGCTCCCAGGAAGACGCAGCCACCTTAACTCCTTTGTGAAATGGGAGGGAGTCCGGGGTATACACACACCTGCTTGCAATCAGCTGGGTGCCTGCAGACCTGGGCTTTTCTATTGTCTTCGGTTTCTTTGGTTGTGATTTTTGTAGTCGGAAGTCAGTTTTCCACTCAACTAAGCTTATTTTTTTAAACCTTATATTTCTTTAAAAAATACTTTACATTCTGCTTTTAGAACTATTATGTGTTCATTGTAGAAAATGGAGACAAGTATAATAAAGGAAACAAACAAAAATCACCCATAGTGTCAGTACTCGGACACTGGCACTATTAAGGCCTTAGTGTGTAGTGCCTTCACTTCGGCATCTAAGAAAACATGAAAAATGCTTATCTCTACTTCAGTTAATCAAGCTGATGTTTTGTAATCTGCTTTATTTTACTTAATGACCATTTCCTGAAATCCTTAAATATCTTTCAAGAGTGTGATTTTTAATGAATGCCAAGCTTTCATCATTTGGATGAACCACACTGTATTTCACTGGTGCCCTGACATTCAGGCTGTGCCTGAGTCTTCACTGTTATAGTGAAGACTGGGTGCTGGTGAGGCCCATAAAGGCTGGGTGGCCTGTTTCAGGCCATACAGCCAGTGAATGGAGGGCCCTTCCCTCTGGTCCAGCTGCCTCTCCTGATGCCGGGAGAGAGGAAGCACAGGCATGACACAGACAGTTGACTTCCAATGTGTTGGTTTGGGTAGAAAAGAGCCAGTGGGGTTTCCCAGCAAGATGCTGCTGTGGGTGGTTGTGATGCTACTGTGGAAAGCCAGCTGCTCTCTATCCCCACACCAGCAAGCTGCCCTGCTCCCGTTCCACCCGCACCCACCTGGGCAGCAGTGAACCCAAGCCAGGCACCTGCAGTCCAGGTCTGAGGAGAGAGGCTTTTGCAGGGGAGGCTGGGAGGCAAGGAGGTAGGCAGGGCACAAGCAGGCTGCGGCAGGGAGACCACGCAGCTCCTGCTCCTCCAGGCTCCCACCTGAGTGGGGCAGGAGATCCAGTGGCCTTGTGCCCAAGGAAGCTTCCTCCCCTGTTCTCTTATCCTTTTTCCAAAGCACTTTTCTCTTCCTCTCCAAAGAGTGTGTCACTCTCTTAAAAAACAACCTGTCCTCATCCTTATTTATCTCATTTCCTCTGAGAGGGACTAGAGGATTCACTGTTGAGTTGGGGTGTGGGACAGCAAAATAGAACCCACCCAAGGCTTGGCCTGGGAGATGACCCCTTTTGCTGGCTGTGTCCCTGCCTGGATGACTCAGCTTTTGGCCCCCTGCCTGAGACCTTTCAGTTTTGACTGTTCTGTCCTCTTCTCTAACAGGCAACCATTGGGATTGACTTCTTGTCAAAAACCATGTACCTGGAGGATCGTACGGTGAGTGCCTGACTGGGGACCTGAGAGGACAGGGAGGGCTCCCTGGGATCTATCACCTGGGGCCTGTACTGGGCACCACTAAGAGCCCATGCTTGCGCAGAGCTGGCAGTGCCAGCACCGCAGAACTTCCCCCCAGCCCCCAGCTCCCACCCTGAGGACCTCACTGTGCCCTGAACCTCCTGCCCACCCTGCGACAGGTGCGACTGCAGCTCTGGGACACAGCTGGCCAGGAGAGGTTCCGTAGCCTGATCCCCAGCTATATCCGGGACTCCACGGTGGCCGTGGTCGTGTACGACATCACAAGTGAGTATGGGCCCTGGGTGCTGAGTCCTCACAGGGCTCCAGGGCCCAGGTGCACCCCCAGCCAGGGTGCAGTGTGTGTGTGTGTGTGTGTGTGTGTGTGTGTGTGTGTGTGTGTGTGTACGTACATATACATGTGTGTGTGCTTGTCCTCTGATTGCAGGAAGACAGGTGCTCAGAGTGGAAAGTGAATTGCTTTTGAGCCTTCCCCCATCCTTCTGCACCAGCCTGGTGTACTGGACCAGGGTGGCCCTGTTCAGAGCAGGGGCCTGTGTGTGGAGAAGAGCAGATGCTCACAAGGCTGGCTCTTCTCCTGCCCCTCAGCACTGTCCTGGGCCCTGGCTGCCAGAAAGACCCCTAGGGAGCAACTTCCTTGTATGGTGTGTGTGTACATGTGCAGGTGTGAAAAGATGCTGGTCCGTGGGCCAGCCTTGACCTGGCAGCTGTGGTTCTGTCAGCAGCACCCCAGCTCCTTACCAGCTCCTTACAGGGCTCTCTGGGAGGGGAGGCCCAGTGTGTCCCTGGGGGCCGTGGGTGGGCTGTTCATCTCACACCCTGTTTCTCTTCTGGCCAAATCAGCTGTTCTGGAGAGAGACACACAGCCCTGAGGGAGACTTGGGGGATTAGGGGTGAGGGGCTAGGGCCTGGTGCAGAGCCCCACTGCCCAGGCAGGTGTCATGGCACATACCTGGCAAGCCCTTGTGCTGCAGTCAAGCTTATGGTGGAAGGATGCCCCAACCTCCTGCTTCTAGCCCTCCCCACCTCCTCCCCCCACCGTCTCCCTGACCGCAGGCTCCTTGCAGACCTGAGAGCATGGAAGCTGGGCCCCAAGGAGGCCTGGGCCCCTGATGCCAAGCAGAAGATCAGCTGTGGGAAGCCCAGGTTCCCAGGACAGGGAGCTTCACCTCTTCTTGGGCTTGCAGGCTGCTGAGTGGCGGGCATCGCCCTATGACTGTTCCTCTGGGAGCCTGTCTCAGCTTCTGACCAAGGAGGGGACTGCCCTGAAAAAACTGGCCTCTCCTGGCTTTTGTCTGCTCCTGGGCCCACTTCCCACTCCCCTTACTTGCAGGGCCTGAGGGTGCTGCTCGAAAACCCCTCTAAGCTCCTGTCGGTGAGAGGCCACTCTGCAGGGCCCTCCTGGCCTCAGGGCTGCCATGGTCTCCCACACGCAGTGTCACACTGTTTCCAAGCTCAGCCAAGTCCACTGCACTCATCCCTCTCTCTGCTCTGAGCCTGCAAAGTCAGATCTGACTCTCAGATGGGCCTGAAAACCACTAGTCCATGGAACAAATCACAACCCAGTGGCCTTCCAGGTGCCATGACCTCTCCCCAGTGGGTGGCTCAGCAATGCAAGGGGTTTCAGAGGCCGTGGCACAGTTCCACAGATCCACCCAGGCATTCTCAGGAAGGTCCAGGCCTGCCGGTCTGTACTCCCACCTGCCCCGCCCAGGTGTCTGAGGGTGCCTGCTTCCCCCCCCGCCCCACCCTTCCCCTCTCCCATGGGGCCACCTCTCATGCTAAGCTTTATCCCAACTTTCCACCTCCAGATCTCAACTCCTTCCAGCAGACCTCTAAGTGGATCGATGATGTCAGGACAGAGAGGGGCAGCGATGTGATCATCATGCTGGTGGGCAACAAGACGGACCTGGCCGACAAGAGGTGGGTGCAGGGGGCTGTGGGCCACCCCTTCCCTCCTCTGCAACCCCTCCTGGATGAGGTGTCCTGGGACTGGCAGGTGGTGAGCGCCCTGTCGGACCTGTCCCCTTGCATCTGGGAAGGGCCCCGTTGGGGCCCCGAAGGCTTTGAAAGCACCCATGTGCCCGGCCAGCCCAGCAGTGCGTGGTCTGGGCCTGGCCTCAGCACAGTCATGGACACAGCGGCCCTCGGGCTCACACTGCCCCTGCCCCTGGGAAACGCCTGTGCTTATGCTGGTGTGAGTGTGCAGGGCCTGGTCCCCAGGCGGGAACACACAGAGTTGCCTGGTCCAGCTCTATGTCTGGGTGTGACACTGTCCCTAAAGAGGCTGCCCTCCAGGAACAGGGCTCACCTTGGCGCCCTTTCCTCATCTCATGGGGCAGATACAGCAACCAGTCATGGGCTGAGGGCCTCCTGAAATGCACTCTGACCGTTTAGGGAGTATTCTGAATGAGAAGCTGCTTTATTAAAATCTTGTCCTTGAAGTGAAGAAAACAGAGCTCAAAACCCAGCTTCTTTGCAATAGGTGACCTTGGGGCCATCAGTTTTGACCTCAATGCACTCCTTTGGCAAATGGGGCTGGTGGTACCACCCATAGAGGTGGTCTGTGGCTGGCGGAGTGTGACAAATGTTGGCTCCAGCAGTGGTGATCCTGGGAAAGGTGCATGGGGGCCAGCAGCCCACCGGCCACAGGGCCAGCTCCCGGACTGGACAGTACTGCCAAGGAGTGGAGTGGGGATGCTGGCTTCCTGCTGTGCTCTGCACCTCATGCACCCTAAGGGAGCCCTGGGGTTCAGCCCTGGTCTCACGCCAACTGAGGTGCCCTCATCATCTGAGGCCACTCCCTCCACCCCCACTGGGGGCTCCTTCTCTGCTGAAAACTGGTCCCCCTCATCTCCCCTCCAGGCAGATAACCATAGAGGAGGGAGAGCAGCGCGCCAAAGAACTGAGCGTCATGTTCATCGAGACCAGTGCGAAGACTGGCTACAACGTGAAGCAGGTGGGAGGTGCCGCCTTGGCCAGGGGCCTGCACTGGGCTTCTGGCGCCAGGGGCTAGTGACCAGGTGGGGCAGCGTGGCCAGCCAGCCCACCCAATGGGAAGTGAGTCCCTCCAGGGCTCTACTGCTCACCCTCAGGGTATCAGGGGCTATGGGATCAGCTGCACCCAGCAGCCAGCCCCACGGCCCCTGAGGTGCTGTGGGTGTCCGGCCCCCAGCTTCTAGGCAGCTGAGAAGCAGCACTTTCCTACCTGTTCCCTCACTTGGGATGGGCATGCAGGAGAGTCCATCCACTCAGCATTTTGGGGTTTCTGCATTGTGCTTGGCAAGCACTTGGGGCTGTGTTGGGCCAGGTGGACTTGGGGAAAAGAGCCCACCCTCAGTGCAGTTAGAGCTTGCAGGAGGGGGGCCTGCGGAGGAGCTGTAGAGGTTGTGGGGTTAGGGCTGAGCCTCGGAGCAAGAGATTTCTCACAGATCACGTTCAGCAGGTCAGTGGATGTGGGTGGAAACAACTGCACCTGTCTTTGCACCACCCCCTGACAGATCTTCAGCATTTTCTGTGGCTATGAGCATAGCAACAAGACTCCGTGTGTTAGGAGCTCCCCTGGCTTTATTGGTGTCTTGGGTCTCTTGAATGTTTCCCCCCTCAGTGTCTTAGGGGGTCCCCTGCTGGCTCCAGCTTTTTAACACATTCCTGAGGAAGCACAGGTGTTGCTGTGTCACGAGTCTGTATCTTTAAAGAGTTTAGAAATTTATTTCAGTACTAAATGATTTCCTTTACATAAAACTTGGGCTTTCCTGGTGGCTCAGATGGTAAAGAATCTGCCTGCAATTCAGGAGACCCAGGTTCAATCCCTGGGTTGGGAAGATCCCCTGGAGAAGGGAATGGCTACCCACTCCAGTATTCTTGCCTGGAGAATTCTATGGACAGAGGACCATTCATTTCACACTCTTGAAAAGAGGCCATAGCCTTCACTAGCCTGCCAAAGGAGTTTTTGGTTCAAAAAAGGTGAGGGTCCCCTGTCTTCAAGGAAAAGAGGACTTGGATATCTGACGAGGAGGGGGCTGCCCAGGCAGGGGACTGGCATGGGCACAGGTGAGGCTAGAGGGGCGCTGGGGCCTTGCTGGGGTCACTTCTGCCCTGCCACCCCCAGCAGTGTCCAAGAGCACTAGACAAGCTGCCTTGCAGCAGCTGGCCACACACAGTGAGGGTTTGAGGGTTTACTCCACCTGGGCAGTGCTGTGCCAGTGGGAAGTGGCTGAGGAGCGGGAAGGGACAGAATGAACTCCCAGACCCAGGGGATGCCCCCACCCCAGTTGGAGGGCCTCAGCATTGCTCTGTTCACTCCCACCCCCTTGCCAGCCTCCTTTGGCATAAGGTGTCCCCTGGAGGACGGAGCTGCCCATCCCTGGAGGCCTACAGGAGGCACCAGGTTCTGGCTCTGCACGGTCCTGATTGAAAGGCCTGGAGGGTGGGGAAGCAGAGGTCAGTGGACCAGAGGGCAGGTGGCTTCTGCCCCCAGTGGACAGAGTTGCTGATGCCCCCTTTCCAGGCAATGGAAGCCAGGCAATGGTCTGAGCAAGAGTTGTGTATAGTCAGTTCAGCCCTGGGTGGTTCAGGGGAGTCTCCATGCAGTGCAGGCTCCTGGACTCTGAACGTGAGCATGTCTGCTCTCAGAGGCCCCCATGTGACCCTTAGAGCTTCTGTTTGATTGGCAACTTGGCCATTGGCAGAGGCTGTGACTATTTTGACAGCCAGACAGGCAGAGTGGGGCTGCCTGGGGCATGGCCATGGAGGAAGGCTCGACAAGTGACTGGACCTCTGCACGCCCTCCTACCCCTCTCTGCACCCTGCCCACCAGCATCTTCCCCACTTGGGCCCTCACCCTTACCGCCTTTGGTCCTGTCACCCAGCCTGGGTGCTCCCACGTACGTGACTGGGCTCTGTTGTGAGACCATGAATGAGCTTCACCCTGTCTTCAGAGAGCTCAGGCAGTGATGTTTTAAGCCCAGAGCTCACCTAGTTCCTGCGGTTGGTGTTTGTCAAGAGATGGGGAGAGCATTCAGAATCTTCTTGTGCCTTGTATTTCTGTCTTGTACTTGCTGTCATCCTCCCAGGTTCCATCCCCCTAGGTCCTGCCAGGACCCCTGCCCACCCCTGCGCGCAGACACACACCACACATCTCTCCATGCACGCTTACACACATGCAGGCACAGATACCCCACATGTGCACATACACGTCACACACACACATCCCCCCACATACTTACACAGATGCCGCACATCCACACCACACACACTCCTCTACACACAGTATATGCAGTCACACTCGCCCACGCCCAAGCAAACCCACAATATCACACTCACACTCCCATGTCCTTATTCCCTCTGAAAGTCTCCTCCACTCTGACTATGGCCCTGGCTCCTTAGAAGCCAGCTGCCTCGATGCTGTGGACTCACAAGACTCCCTGAGGAGAGGGTCACTGTCATAAGGGCAGGTTGAAAGCCACTTCCCCACACCCGGCCCCCAGGTGGGCAGTGGGACAGAAGCTTGTCTCCCAGGGCCTAGATCATTTTCTGCACTGGGGTGGATCCCTTGCCATCACCATGACCCACACTCAGCCCCTGGGACCCCGAGGCCAGCCTGCCTGGGTGAGAGGCCTGCTGGGGCCGATGCTGTGCGGGGTGCTAGGGGGTGGGAGGGAGAAGTTAGGTGCAGTCCCTTCCATCAAGGGTGCAGTCTCTGCTGTCCAGGATGCAGTCAGTGGGACAGGACAGGAGTAGAGCCTGAGGTCAGGGTGAGAAGAGGCAGAAGGTGGACACGCCAGGAGCAGGAGGGGAAGGATGGGGCTCATGCTGCATCTCCCCCTCTCCCTAGCTCTTCCGACGTGTGGCCTCGGCTCTGCCTGGAATGGAGAATGTCCAGGAGAAAAGCAAAGAAGGGAGTATCCTTTTCCTTTGACAAGTGAGTGAAAGATGCTGCAGAAGTCATTTATTCATGGATCTATCACATGATATGTTAGAACAGTGGACAAACCCTTGCCTGGTCCCCAGGCCAGCCTTCCTGATGGGCAGCTGTGCTGTGGAGCCTCGTATGTACAGGAATGAGGCAGAACTCCAAGGTCTTCAAGACCCCATCCAGCTTGAACCAAACAAGCTTCCAAAACAGAGTGGGGGTGCCAGGGAGATGTGTGTGGAGTGACAGTGTGGGGCGGGGAGTGAGAAATAGTAACTGCCCTTCTTTCTAGTGAACACAGATTTGTGTTTCATGTGGACAAGTAGAATCTCCACTTCTGTACACTCAGACATGATCTCAGCATGGTTCAGCCTCCTCTACATGAGACAACTGCCTCCTCAACCCAGCCTTGCACAGCCTGGGGCCTCCCCACTGCCCTGGGGACAGGGTCTGCACACCACTCACTCAGTCCACTCCAGACCTTGGGTCACACTCAGAGGCTGAAACTGAGGCTCAGAGAGGTGATCTGATTTGCCCAGTGGAAAGCAAGTCAGTTGTTTCTTGTCTTTTTACTAGTTTATTTATACTTTGCCATGTTATAAAAAATGTATGTTTATGTATATGTAATACTACATACACACAAAACAAGATAAAAATACACAAAAGAATATTGAGGTTTAGGGACCACAAAAAGAAAAAAAATAAGGAAAAGTCATGGACAAGGTCATACTCAGAATATATGCCATGGCCAGTGGCAAAAAAAGTGGTAAGGAGGGAAAGGGTAAGGGGTCTTTAGGGAAGCGTGGTTTTTTATAGCACTTGACTCCTGAAGCACCTCTCCTATCGCCCTTACATAGGGGCCACAAAACCTCCTTGGGATGTGAGCAACTGATCCCATAGCAGGACCGCTTCCACCCCCCCACTCTGGTGGTTCCTATTGGTGCTCCTCCTACCCACACTTCCCAGGGCATCCATGGAAAGGGCTGTAAGGGGGTTGTGGCTTCTCACCGCAGCAAGCTCAGAGTCTAGGATCTCCTCTGACTGGAGTGAGGGGGTCAAGGTTGCTGTGCCCACCTGAGCAAGGCCTGGGTAGCCCTGTGATTGGAGAGGTGGGCTGTACATTCAGCCGGCAAGCTCTCCACCTCCTGTGTACTTCGGGGTGCGTCTGACAGGGAACAAGGCCGAGGCTCCCCACCAGGAAGGCTTTTGAGAAAGGGTCTGTCTAGCCTGTGTTTATGTGGTGGTCCCACAGCCCCAGGACAAGCTTTGCTTCTGGTAGACAGAGGTAAGGTTGTGGGGGATGGTCCGGGAAGAGGAGGAAGGGTGGGACCTGGCGACCCTGCATCCTACCCACCCTGCATCCTACCCACCCAGGCTAAGCAAAGTGTGAGCCCCTGGGTGTTTGTGGAAGGACAGAGGGGCTGTGCAGGGCAGCTGAGTGGGTACCGGGGCCGGGGGCGTGGGGGGGGAGGTGTCAGGTGGGAGCTTCTCTGTGAGTCATCTTCCTTAGCCCCGCTCCTGCAGTGATTGACATCAAGCTGGACAAACCGCAGGAGCCCCCGGCCAGCGAGGGCGGCTGCTCCTGCTAATGCAGCCTGACCCCGGCTTCCTTTGACACTACTCGCTTGTTGTGTTGCTTCCTATTGGTTAGCTTCCTAAGGGGGGGTGGGAGATGAGCTTATCCAGATGGGAGGAGTTTTCTTTTCTCTCTGTCTCTAGGAGTCGGGTGGGTGGGGAGGGAGGCTGGGCATCAGGGATCACGTCACTCTTAACAGCTGTTACTTAAACAACTATTTTTTGGTTTGGTTGTAATATATTGTACTTTATTAAGATTGCCAAAAACTTAAAATTTAAAAAAAAATTTAAATCATGTGTATACAACTTTTTGCCAGATAAAAATGTAGTCATTTTTATTTGAAAGATGTGCTTTTTTTGTTTTTGTATATTTGTAAACTTACAGAGAACCTTTTCCACACACCTCCTCCTTCCTGTCCTCTTTTAATGGTTCATCACCTCTGCCCTCCTCCCACCCCCAGACCAATAAATTTAAACAATTAACTGGGCAATTTATTTAGGCTTCAATCCCCAGGCTGTCTGGCTCAGACCAACCAAGCCTCACCAAACAGGCCCTCCGTGGTTAAATCAAACACTGATGGAAGGAAACGGGCTCTGAAGAGGCAGCTCTGACTCCGTCATTCTGTGGCCAGAGTAGGACATGAACTACAGCCCCGAGCTGAAGTAAGGCCTGTGAACTGCAGGGAGCCCAGGCCAGGCCCACTGGAATCACTTCTGCCTCTTTCCCCTCCCTGAAAAGCCTTGAAGGGGGTGGAGGACACTTGCCACAGGCAACCGTCTGTGCTCTGTGGTCCACCCAGTGACTGGCAGAGCAAGAGGTCATGGGCAGGAAGGAAGGACGGGGTGCTGTTGACAACTGTGGGCTGGGGCACAGTGTGGTTTATAGACTGGGGGCACCATATGTCGTCGTGAGAATGTTTTAACCAAGCCATCCAGCGATCAGCAAATGTGTCTGGTTTGAAGCTAAGGGAAGGGCAGAAGGAACCTCAGTGTGTGCCCCTGAAGCCCTCCTCCTTGGATGCCAGGGAAGCTGGAGCCTGTTCCACACAGGATTGGCCCATCTGTGGTGGGGGAAGGGAGGGTCTGCAGAACTGCCACCAGGAAGATGCATGTTTGCCGATCCTTGGTTGCTAATACTGTTGAGTGCTGTTTGGGAAAAGCTGACTTCTTGACATGTTTCTGTCTCCCTGGTGCAGTGCAGTTGACATTTTTTGTGCACAGACCTTTGCAGATATTGTAGCAGCACTCTGGTCGCTTGAGGGTAGGGCTGAGGTGGGGTCACCAGAAGGCTTTCCAGAGAGCCATCCTGGCCATTTTTGATTCATTTCTGAGAAGGACTTAGTCCTGAGGACCTACCTGTAAAATCTTTGAAAAGAATTCTCTTTCACTAAGTGAGGCTGCCCACTTGACCAGCATTCCAAATAGATCCAGACTCACCACCTCCCGAGTCTGCACAAAGCCAGGCGGAGGGCAGCCACTCTGGCCAAAATCAGTGAACCCTGGCTCTTCCTCCAGGCCGCTGTTAGGCTTGTCATAGACGAGCTAAATGACTATCTGGCGTATGGTACAGAGTAAATTCCGCCATAAAGCAGGATCCCAGCAAGTTATGTTGAATTTGGAACGTCTCAGAAACTAATCCAAAATGGCAGCCACTAAGTACAGCAGGGAGCTGGCAGGACTCACTGATACTGTGTCCAGTGGGCCTGTCACACACTCAGCTAAGGAGACTGTGTGTCAGAGCTGATCTTCAGAGAGAAGTGTATCTTCAGGTGAAGCAAAGAGGAAGCAGAATTCTCACTGAGCTCCTCTTCCAGAAGGTAAAGACCAACGTACGAACGTAATTCTAATGTCACATGTTGAGTTTTTATATGTGTGTACATAATTATATATAGAGATAGACTTGTGTATACACCTTCCACACACATTCTCACAAAGATACGTGTGCTCGATGTATATTCTTGTTTTTCCTGCTCTCAAGTTGGAACTTGCATTGTGATATCAGTTTTGGAAATCCAAAAGTACTGCAATGTGTTGAAATAAGAAATACTTAATATTGTCCAAAAACTTGTGATTGTCTTGCCATCAATAAAACAATGCATAGATGTGTTAACTAAAGGCAAAAATAGACCCTGGGAATATGCACACTGTTTGTCTGTACTTATATGCACAAGTGTGCATGCCCATGTGGGCCAAAACCCCACCATGGCACACCCCCAAGTGGTGCTTGTTGGAAGAGTGCTTATTTACCTCGTGAGAATTCACAGGAGTCCAGGTGACAGCGCCAAGGCTGGCTGGCAGTGAGGGCCATTGCTTGTGGCCCCCAGGACAGCTCAATTTGCAGGGATCTCATTGGGTCTCAGTGAATGAATGGTGGGTTTTTATTTTCTTGGTACTAAAGAGTACTTTTTCTTTAAAAATTTTTGTTAAAAAGGTAGAAACTCACTCCCCTTCTCGTGTGTACACATATCCAAGGTACCAGGTTTTTTTCCATCACTGCCTAGAATAATAGTACGAGATGAAGTAGACACAATGTGGCTTGATGTGGCCTCCGTGAGCCCTCCTTTCCCAACACATACATGACATCCTCTCTCCTGAGCCCAGCTCTCCCAGCCCTGCAGGAGAAGGGGAGGAGGGGAGGGCAATTGCCTCCCCTTATCCTCCTATCCTGGTGGTGCCACACTGTCTCATGAGTGCCCTCCTTGGGGCTCATCTCCACCCCTCTTTCTGGGTCTGTCAGGGCAGCCAGACCTCCAGCACAGAAGGGCTTTGGCTTCCACTGGGGGCAGGTGCCATCACTGTCCTCTTGCTTGTAGGTAGGATCTTGTCTCAGAGTTAAGGTTCAATAATGAAATGATCAGGTTCCCTTGAAGAGAATGTCATGAAATTCCTCAGCATTCCTGGTGAGAGTACCCCATTGTTGCTGGATCCAGGTGGGCTAGCACGAGGCAGAGAGGAGGGACCCTTTTAGGAAATGATCTCAGTTTAGCCAGTGGTTCAGTCTCTCTCTCCACACTTGACCTGGGTGTAGAGCAGGCTCATCTTCTGTAGCCCTTTTACTTTGAGGAATCTAAAAAAAAGAAAAAAGAAAAAAAAGCTCCTGTTTTGTGGACAACTGAAAAATCGAGCATATGGTGGGGAAAGTAGAAAGCATGTTTATGAATGTAGACGTGCCAGAGTGAAGGGGTGGTCTCAGCATCTCGAGTGCCAGAGCTGCAGGCATGTGGTCCAAGGTTAGCAAGCATGCTGACTCGGTCAGAGGCCTCCCTGCCGTCACTGTCACCACACTCTTCCTGTCAGCATCCTCAGTTGGTCTGGGATGGCCCAGGTCTGAGGAGCAATGGCCAGATCAGTTCGAGGGTTTCAGGCAGCAGAAACGAGGATTGGTATGGTGGTAGCTGAGAGTGCGGACACATATTGAGTGTGATGTTGTCGTTTTCCTGGTGGCAGCAGTGCTGGGAGTCCCTGCCCTCAAGTACCAGGTGTGACAATAATGGCACCGCTGGCTTCGGTGTCCTGCAGGCAGAGAAGCCTCATCTGTCCATGTGGCAGAAGGCAGGTGAGGGTGTCAGGATGTGAGAACAGGTAGCTGAGGGCTGTGAGGCATGTCTGAGCCACACGAGGGGCAGCCGAGCTGAAGTGTCTGGGCATCAGCCAGTGCGCACTAGTTTCCTAACTACCTCTCCCCCAAGAATGTGAGACATTGTCCCCTGGCTACCGCAGAGTGAGGCGGAAGGCTCACAACCCTTCCTGCAGGAAAACCAAGTCCGAGAAGGGTGACTTGCTTATGATTAACCCAGTAGACTGCAAGGAGTCAGAATCAAGGTGTTTTCACTCTTCATCTATCGCTGACATGTGTGTAACAAGTGTGCCTGTGCACTGGCACACAGGGCTCCAGGGCACGTGTGCTCCTCAGACCATCTCTGCTTTGGTTTGGACCTAAAAGTCTGTCCAGCGTATCTGAGTACATTTCAGGCTCCTCCGTTGCAAAGAAGGGCCAGCCCCCAAATCCACTCTGATTGTCACACCAGGGCACCATTTGGATTTTTTTGTTTGAAATAAACTATTCTAGTGATCCAAAACCTTGAGGTCTCAATGTGTAAACTCCCTGGACACCAGACACCACCCCCCACCCTGCCCCTGCTGATGCTCATGGTAGGGGTGTGGTTTATCCTTGCAGTGGGATTGGAAGCTTCCTTCTAGCGCGGAGCCTCCATAGGTTGACGGCCAGCGTGTATCACATGGTGTGTGTCACCTTCACTCCTCACCCAGCCCCATGGAAGAGACTGGCCATGAGGAGCCCAAAGGATGGCATTCCCAGCTCACTGGCTCAGCAGGCTTAAATGGCCACATTGACTTTACATAAAACTGTGTAAAATGTGGAAGACTCAGCATGTTGATCAAACAATAAACTGTCCTAATTCTCAACACAAAGCCTCTTGTTTAATGTTTCTAAGCGGTGTGGTCATATATTGGTGGAGGGGGTGTGGAAAAACAGATTTCTTTAAATGCATGCTCCATTAAGAAGACCTTCCTCATGTCTGGGTGGTGTGTTCACCATCCCAAACCCTTTGCTTTTCCCTCCTGCTCCTCACTGGGCTCTCAACTCAGAAGGGGAAAGGGCAGGGCACGCTGAACTTTTCTGTAATCTCCATTCTGCCCGAAGGCTGATGGAAAGGGAAACTGCAGGCAGAACCAAGACTCAGGGCTATGTGTTATCTCTTGTCATCCCTGCTCTCCACTCGAGATGGCTGAGGGTTAGGAAGGGTGGGAATAGGGGCTGGATCTCTATTCCCTTGACTTCTGGGAAGTATTTAAAGGCAAGAATTTAAGATGAACCATAATCACCTTTCAGATGACATGAAGTGACCTCGTACGCCCTCCAGCGTCACCTCACACCAATTACAGAACATCCCTGAGACAGCCCTTCAGGTCTCAGTCACCTCCAGGCTAAAAGGGGTCCTGAAGGCCAGGGGACCAACCCAAAGAGAACACAAAGGCCAAGATCAGGCCCACCACTGCCCTGGTCTGGGCATCCTGGGGCCACAGGGAAAGCCAAGTTCACCAGGTCTTCTTCGTCAACTTCACTATCTTTCTCCTTTAAAGGTTCTTAAAAGTTTCTGGAACACCCTCCAATCTGCCACCTCAAAGAAGCCATCTCTGATTAGGAGGGGTAGGCGATAAGATTGCCTGCCCACTGAGCCTAACTTTCCTGGGTGCCAAGTGTAAACTGTGAGGTGGAGGCAGTACCAGGCAAGTCAAGGGGCTGAGGCCTGAGAGCCCAAGTGCACATGCCTGTGTGCACCAGACCAAAGCCAGAGGAATGCTGTTCCAGACAGCTTTTCCCCAAGACCGGTATTCAGGGCAGTGTGACTACGGACAGGAAAGGGAGTGGTGGGTCGTCTCCATGAGCATCGTGCTTACACGCACAACATCCAGCAGGTGAAGGAAGCATGCTGGGGCTTCCCAGACGTGAGTGTGAAAACGGGAGTTGTGAATGTTCCACCTGCAGTGCCCTGCAAGCCATCAAGGTATGTTGCTTGAGGTGGTCTCCTCTATCACTGTAACTATGTTTTGGTCACACAGTGACCAAGGATGCAGAAAGGAGCTTTGATAATCCTATGATAACCCCCAATTTTTTTTTTTAAAAGCATATTTCAGTTGAAACAAAAAGATCTGAAGTCAAAAGAACACCAAGTGCCTCACACACAAGACCATGGGGGTGAGGTGGGGGTGGGGAACGTTGGGATCCCAGGAGGCACTGAGGCCATGCTGAGGCTGCATGGGTGGTGCAGCCAGACAAGGAAGGGCCACAGTGAGGATGGTACAGAGACAGCTGACCTTGGGGCATGCAGCATGGTGGGGCGGGGGGGTGTTTGCGGACAGAGGTGGGGGCAACCAAGATGGAGCCCACACAAATGAGAGGTGAAAGCAGGGGCTATTTCTTCACCTCAGAATGTGGCTGTATGTCCACAAAAGCAGGAAGTGTGCCACACTTAGAATTCCCAGATTTGGGCACACTGCTTGGCATTTTCCGAATGAATGTTAGCATTTTCCGAACGCCATACACGGCTCGTGTGAGTAGTCAACAGGTTAGGACTTCATAGTTGAAAAAGGAAGTGGAACTACTTTCCTGTGCAAAAGTCAGGTGAGGTAACCACCTTTCTTTAAGGACTCAAAGGGCTGAAATGGAAGCGGTAAACATTGTAACAACTGCTGCTAATACACCTTTAGGTGAGAATGGGCATAAACCAATTGAAGCCTTGATTTCATTCTAAATTCAAACCTTAAAAAAGGGAAAAAGCACAATATTCTGGCTGAAATGATCTCAAATTAACAGAACACAGCCAAGTGCCTTTTACACACAGCAGGACCACCGGAATCCCAGGGGCACGGAGACAGAGAGCATGGGGAAATCTAAGGGCAGACCCCAGGTACCCCCCCCCCCCAGCAACAGCAGTTATTGCTGATCAGAAACTAAACCCCAGCAAACAGTCAGGCACCTGGCAGGAGAGGGGCTACCAAGGCCCCCAAATGTGTGGAAAGAGTTGAAAGAACTGGAATGAACAGGCAGCCTCGGTCTGCAGGTGTGCTCTGTACCCAGTGGAGACTCCATTCTGGAAGTGGGTGGTGTTTACCAGGGCAGTCAGTGCATGGGGCTTATTCGTCACAGCTGCCTCCACAATGGCACTGCACTGCAATCTGCACCTCCCTACTTGCAGAGCACAGGTTCTTTCACATCAGGAGGCAATGGCCCGGGGAGCAGTCTCAGTGCCACATGCAGTGGCGCAGACACTGCCATGCTCCCATCTGTGACACACAGTCAGGCTGAGTCTGCTGGCCCTGTGACCTGACATCCCTCTTTCTGCTCTGGCCATACCTGGCTCCCAGCCCAAGAAGAAATGGGCCTACTTTAGCTGAATGGCTTCAGGGCCACAGGAAGACAATTTGACCTCCCATTGATAACCCAAGCTCCCAAGGAGGAGTCACCATGGCCCAGACCCACAACAATGGGATGACTGTGGCAGAGTTAGGAGGCAAAATGAGACTGCCCAGAAGGGACTATGTAACCTGCCTGCTTACTTCATCCTGAGAGTAAAACTAAACAGGGCCTGAGACTTCCCTTGCAGTCCAGTGGCTAAGACTCCGTCCGTGCTCCCAATGCAAGGGTCTCGGGTTTGATCCCTGATCATGGAATTAGATCCCACATGCTGCAACGAAGAGTTTGCATGCCACAACTAAGACCTGGCACAGTAAAATAAATAAATTAAAAAAAACTAACTAAACATGGCTTGTGGCCCAAAGAACGTAACAAAACACATTAAAGGTGTATGTGATACTCCAGGAGGCCAGGTCACCTGTAAGACTGCTCCCAGGAGTCCCAGGTGCTTGGTCATGTTACGCATGCAGATTCCTGAGACCACATGAGACCTACTGCTGAACTGAATGCTCAGAAGCGGGGTCCTCAGATGAGCTATTTAACAAGCATCACTTAATTCTGATGCATGCTAACATCTAAGAATCACTGTTTGAGATATAACTTTCCTTTTTCAAAAGATCATCTTTAGGTCTTGAATAAAATTCAACCTTGCTCCCCTTCTTCAGTCACTTGTTTTATGTATTTCTTCCTTTAATGAATTGAAACACTTTATCACCTCTGGAAAAAAACAACAAAACAGCTGACAGCACACGCATGCCCCTTAATGGAAGCATCAAGCCACTGATGTTTATTTAGGTGAGCACTGCCTTTGATTATGTGAACATGTCACATTTATCACATACCTTTTGAGTTTCTGGTTCATTCTTCTTACCCACTTCCTAAAACTACTTGGCTAATAAGGAAAGGGCAAGAAAGAGTCCAAAAGACAGTGAGACGTATCAGCAGTGTCACTTCTCAATAAGAACCCTGCCAGGGTTGGACTCTAATGGCATCTCTGTGTCAGCTTGGGTTTATTTCATGCTCCAGCAGTAAGCTGTATGATGCAGGGTGTGAGAGCAGGGAAAGGGAAAGGGCTCTGAGGCCCCTGTATTCTGAGCCAGAGTGACACACAGGAGTGGAAGACAGCAGGCAGAGGCATGGGCCATAGCACATGTATGTGGGGACCACACTAACTGGGATGTCACTGGCTCCATGCCATTCTCCGTTGCCTCTCCCTGACCCTCAAGGCAAGGTTAGGAGCCCCACTGCATACTCCTGGAGCAGCCTGCGCCTCCTCTTTTATGGCTCTTCCCTCACTGTGCTGGGGTTAGCCTTTCATCTATCCACAGCCACCCTTGTCTCCTTTTTAACCTTTAGTTGGCTTGTCTCGGAGTGTTTTAAATAGGGATTGAAGTTTCTATGTACGTTACAATCATTAGGCCCCGGAAACGAGGAGATAGGCCTGAATTCTAACACGTGCTCCTATCTGTATTCACTCTACCATTCTATGTAAATGCTTTGCGCTAGACAGGTTTTTTTGGGGGGGGCGGAGGGCTATGATGGATTTTTGTTGCTGCATGGGCTTCTCTCTAGTTGTGGCAAGCAGGATACTCCAGCTGCAGCGCGCAGGCTTCTCACTGTGGCGGTTTCTCTTGTTGTGGAGCACGGGCTCTAGGGCGTGTAGGCTTCAGCGGCTGCAGCTCCTGGGCTCTAGAGCACAGGCTTGATAGTTGCTCTGCAGCGTGTGCTATCTTCCCGGATTAGGGATCGAATCTGTGTCTCTTGCATTGGCAGGCGGATTCTTCACCACTGAGCCACCAGGGAAGCCCCATAGACAGGTTGTTTTATTTACCAAGAAATATATTAATCATTTCTCCTGCACTCAGTGCACAGAGTCTCCTGTACTCAGGCGTGTCTCCTGCATTGCAGGTGAATTCTTTATGGACTGAGCCACCAGGGAAGCCTATATATTAATCATTTCTAAAAAGCCATTTATAAAGCCATACATTTAAAAAGATAGCAAAGAACATCATTTTGAAATTGCTTAAAAAAAACCCATCAGTGAATGTGCACTTTAAAAATCTACAGAGAACTTTTTTCATTTTGTATTTGTTCCACAGCATTCATGCTATGAGTACAAAATAGGAGCTCATCAAACAGCACATGAAGATATAGCCCAGGAGCACTCACGCATCAGAAAAACATAACAGCTTCTAAATCTCCATATGTTCCCCAGTTGAGGGAAACCACTAGAATGGTCATTTCTAGTGTACATTTTAGTAGAATCTGGGGATTTAGCACTTACAGTTCCATTGTCTAGGAATTACTCCAAGAATTCATAACATTCTGAAACCTAAGTGTTACAAGGCTAGAGTGTGGACAAGTCACTGAGCTGATGAAGAACAGACCGCTGTCAGCACAGCCTTGGTGTTTTCAACCTGCCTTTACATGTACAGAGACCATGTTGTAATTGTACCAACAAATCTGAAGATTCATGTACTGCCTATGAACGTCAAGGGTAACTGGAAATCACCCAGATCCACACAAGACAGGTTTGTTTCCAGGATAAGGGGGCCAAAGCACAGAAGCAGAGGATAAGAAAACATTTTAGATGACACCATATTCTCACGATAATATCCTCTCTACGTGAGGTCCACTTGTTAGACCTCGACCTTACATCAAGCATATACTAAAGGGATCTTACATACACTTTAAAAAGGGAAGACACAAATCAAATAAAATGACTAGCTTGAAAGCAATAAGGGAGAACTGAACTTAAAAAAAAAATATTCCACACTGGTTTCAACAATAATTTGTTTCCAGAATAAGGAAAAGTTCCTAACTATATTTGAAATATTCCCTCCAGACTACCACATCCTTTTCCAAAACTGTCATTCACACATACACACAATCACATCTTGTGTTTGGATCTAGTCCTCAGGCGATTTTAGCCAGCCATTTCTCCAAGTCCTGGATGTCAGCAGAGCCAGCATCCCCTCTTCCACCCTTGGCACTGCACTCCAGGAACTCTACTTTGATGGGCAACTGTGAGAATTCAAATTCTTTGCCTTTCTTCCCCAGCTGAGCAGGGGCAGTGCTGGAACTGTCCAGTGTGCTCGGGGCAGCAGAACGGGTAACCCGTAGAGTATTGCTGTAAGACAAAAGGAAAATGAATCAGGAAGCAAAAAGACCTTAATTCTTATATAACAATCAAAGCCCTTTAGAAAATCACATTAATTCCTAAATATTTCAACACTCACTTAAATACTGAATCATAAAACTGTCAATTATGCTATTAGGATTATTAAATAATCCTTTGCTTTATAAGTTACAGGTCACTCTCTCAGACAGACAGGATAGCAGTCCAACCTAACATGGCCAGATGGTGGTGGTTTAGTTGCTAAGTCATGTCTGACTCTCTGTGACCCCATGGACTATAGCCCAACAGGCTCCTCTGTCCATGGGATTTCCCCAGCAAGACTAGTAGAGTGTATTGCTATTTCCTTCTCCTGGGGATCTTCCTGACCCATAAAACCAGTCTCCTGCATGGCAGGCAAATTCTTTACCAAGTGAGCCACCACGGAAGCCCACATGGCCAGATGACAGGGGGTCAGTAATGAACCAAGGTCACACCAACCTTCTTTCAGTACAATGCCCCCTTCTACTAGGATTTCCTACATGATGCTATTTTGAGATATATTTTTACATTACCTGCTGGTTTCAAAACCTTTAGTTTCTGAAAGTGAAGTGTGGGCAGGTAGATATTTATATTTATCTTGAGTCTACCTGGATACAGAGCTTAGAAATCTACAAACTGCAGGTTCTCATATTCAGTCCAATCTCTTTAGCTACCAACACCTTCCCAATTTAAGTCACTTAACTGCCACCTGCAGGCCTTAATAAGAAGTGCAAAAGCAAGGCTCACTGGGTCTATTTCTCTCCCCAGAAGCACAGGAACATGTGCTGACAAAATAAAGGATGACTTAATACTGTAAGATTTCATGAAAACTAGTGCAGAATCCATACAAAAAACTAAGCACCTTGTTCAGAAAGACACACATATGGGAAAAGTATTTTAAAAACAATTAATAGGAGGAAAAGCATTTGAGGGGGAGCACAAAGGGCCTTCTAAGCAAGGTGTTAGGTCCATGGGTCTTCATCTCGCTGATTCTTTAAACTCAATACATGTGTCACATATGCTCTTTTATATGTAAAATATTTTACAAGAAACTCAAAAGGAAAAAAACCAAACGTCATATACAGCTCTTTTCATTCAGAAAACTATGAAATGCTTCAAAGCTGATAAGGCCTAATTCTCACAAACAGAGGATTAAACTAAACTTAGACTCCTAATTTAACTGATATTAACCTTTATAACTTTTTAACATTTTATTTCACTGCCCTTATAATACAGCGTTTATTTCTGTATTGTTTTTCTATGGCTCTTTAGAATGAAAAGCAAATGAATCAAGGAAAACATGTTTTAAACATAAGAAGACTTGAACTATGCTGTTTAAAAAGAAATGGATACACATGAACTTACAAAACAGAGACTTACAGAGAACAATCTTATGGTTGCTGGGGGAAAGGACGGAGGGTAAGGGATAGTTAGGGAGTTTGGGATGGATGTACACATCACTGTATTTAAAATGGATAGCCAACAAGGACCTATTGTATAGCACATGGAACTCTGCTCAATGTTATGTGGCAATCTGGATGGGAAGAGAGTTTGAGGGAGAATGGATATATATATATATGTATGGCTGATTTCCTGTACTATTCACCTGAAACTATCACAACCTTGTTAGCTGGCTATATCCCAATACAAAATAAAAAAGTTAAAAAAAATAAAATGCTATACAATTTTCAAAAAATGGATATACAAATAATATTATTACTTTTCCCAAAAGATAATGCTCAACAATTGCAACAGAAATTTTAGAAAAACAAATCATCTAACTCCAGTTTTTTTAGCTTTAGCAGTCTCAAAAGAGTGAACATCAAGATAGGAGAATAGATGATGAACATGCGATTTCAGAAGGGATAGAAACCATTGAGTAACACCAGCAAGATAGCAGAATGGGAGTTTTCAGTACAAGTTCTCTCACAGAAACATCAATTTAAATAACCATCCACACAGAAGAATACTTTCATGAGAGCTAAGGAATCCAGGTCAGAGATTACAGCACATGGGTATAACACGGAAGTAAGAAAAGATGCACTGAAGAGGGCAGAGGGACAGTTTCAAATCACGATGTTACTGCTCCTGCAAGCCTGCACAGTGTAGCATGGAGATGTATGATTTACACAGGAGAAGGAGAGTGTTAATGAGCACCCACTGTGTCATGGAACCCAGCACCAGGCAAGTTCCAGTCGACACAGGCACCTGTCCAGCCAAGACAGGTTCAGTTTCCAGGCTAGCTTCCATGGACCCAGGCAGCAGGCCCACCTACCCACAAGCCCAACCTGCCCAAGAAATCCGGTAGCAAGCCCATCCAGATCTCTGGCTGGACAGACTAGAGAAGTACTTTCTGTGACAAAGCTAGTCTATAAAGACTAGAAGGGGTGATTATTTTTTCAAATGTGCAGCACCAAAGTAAGGACATAAGGCTCATAAGTAATCAGGGAAACAAGACAACACTAAAGGAACATGATAAAGCACCAATAACTGGCCCTAAAGAAATGGAGATCTACAAACTGCCTGACATATAATTCAAAATAATCATCTGAAAGTCCTGTAAGCTATAAAAGAACATAGACAACTCAACAAGATGAGGGAAAGAATAAACAAAAAAATCAAAAGCCAACGAAGATATAGAAATAATGAAAAACAAAAATTCTAGAGGTAAAGAACACAATGACTGGATGTGAAAAACTCAGAGAGCTTCAACAGCAGACTCAACCAAGCAGAACAAAAAAATCAGAGAGCTTGAACAAAGGTAATTTGAAATTACTCTGTAAGAAAACCAAAAAGAAATTGTAAGAAAAGAAAGAAGAAAGTCTTGTGGGACATCATAAAAGGAACCAATGTATGCATTATGGGGCTCTCAGAAACAGCAGATAAAGACAAAGAATCAGAAAGCTTATTAAAAAAAAAAAATGACAGCAAATCCCCAAATATGGGGAGAGAAATGAACATCCAGATCCACTAAGCTGCTAAAACCCAAATAGATTAAACATAAAGAGAGCTTTAATGAAACACATTATAATCAAATTGACAAAAGTCAAAGACAGAAATTGCTCAAAGCATTAAGAGAAAAGTCAATTGTCACAAACAAGGCAATCTCCATAAGACTAAAAGTGGATCTCACAGCAGAAACCTTGCAGGTCAGTGGAGAGTAGGATGATATTTTCAAAATGCTTGGGGGAAAAAAAACAGCAATCCAATAGTACTATACCCAGAAAAGCTGTCCTTCAGCTATGAAAGATGGATAAAAGCTTCCCTAAACATACAAAAGCTGCAGGAGTTCATCACCACTAGTCCTACCTCATAACAAATGCAAAGAGAGTGAATCTTCAAGGTGAAGTAGCTATGACTATAAGAACTTACTAATGGATACACAATATAAAAAGATGTAAATTGTGACATAAGCAACATAAAATGTGGGGGAAAGAGAAGTTAATATTTAGAATTTTTGTATACAGTCCAAGTTGTTATTAGCTTAAAACAGTCAGTATTATGTTTTATATAAGCTCATTACAGTCACAAAGAAAATATCTGTAGTAAACACACAAAATAAGGAGAAAAACTCACAGCATAATAACACAAAAGAAATCATATTACAAAGGAAGAAAGGAAGAAAGAGATAAAGGAACTACGAAACAGTCAGAAAACAATCAAAAAATAGAATAAGTTCTTACCTGTCAATAATTACTTTAAAACTAAATGGTTTAAATCCCCCAATTAAAATACAGAGTGGATAAATGGATAAAAAACTGAGACTGAAAGATATGCTACCTCCAAGAGATGAACTCTCAAAGGGACAGAAAAATATATTCTACACAAATGATAAACAAAAGAGAGTAGGGCTGAATACATATATATCAACAAAATTGACTAAGTCAAAATTGTCATGAGAGACAAGGTTATTACCTAATAAATAAATAAAATCATCAAAAGAATCAAATGTTTATGTATATATACACACACATATATATACATGCATTTAATATCAGACAACCTAACTATATAAATATCAGCAGAACTGAAGAGAAAAATAGACAGCAATACAATAATAGAAGGTTACTTCAATACTTTCAACAATCATCTAAGACAGAAAGTCAATAAGTAAACAGCATATTTGAACAATACTATAGACCAACTATACGAACAGACATACAGAACACTACTTCTAAAAACTGCAGAATACATTAGTTTAAAGTATACATGGAATATTCTCCAGGATAGTGCATATGTTAGGCCACAAAATAAGTCTTAAGAAAAATTTAAGACTGAAATCATATCAAGTATCTTTTCTCATCACAGTGATGTATGAAAACAGACATCAATAACGGAAGGGAAACTGGGAAATTCACAAATATGTAGAGATTAAACAACACACTTCTGAACAACAAGTAAACCAAAAAAGAATCAAAAAGCAAAATTTAAAAATTTTAACACAAAAATGGAAACCCAATATATGAAAAGTCACAGGATGAAGCAAAAGGCATTCTAAGAGGGAATTTTATAGCAATAAACATCTACACTAAGGAAAAAGCTCTCAGGTACAGGTAAACAACCTAACTTCGTATCTCAAGAAACTAGAAAAAGAACAAGTTGAGCCAAAAATTAGCAGAAGAAAATAAAATATAAACATCAGAGCAGATATAAATGAAACAGACTAGAAAAACAGAAAATATCAATGAAATTAAGAGTCAGTTTTTTGAAAGATAACCAAAATTGACAAACCTTGAGCTAGAATAATGAAGAAAAAGATGACTAAAATAAATAAAATCAGAAATAAGACACTGTAACTGATACCACAGAAATATAAAGGATTATAAGTGATGACTATGAACAAATTGAATAATCAATCAAAGAAATGGGTAAATTCCTAGAAACACACAACCTACTAAGATTAAATCACGAATAAATAGAAAATCTGAAGAAACCAATAGAGGAAGAGGACTGAATCAGCAATAAAAAACCTCCCAACAAAGAAAAGCCCAGGACCACACGGCTTCACTGGTGAATTCTACCAAACATTTAAAGAAAAATCAATACCAATTCTTCTCAAACTCTTCCTTAACAAGAGTTAAGGAAGTGTTAACACTTGCAAACTCATTTTACAAAAACAGCATTACCCTGATATCAAAGCCAGACAAGGATATTAACTACAAGTAATGAAAATTACAGGAGACTATCCCTGTGAACATAGGTGCAAAAATCCTCAACAAAATATTAGCAAACCAAATTCAACAGTATATTAAAAGGATCATACATCATAATCAAGTGGGATTTGCCCAAGATACAAAGACGGCTCAACATTTGTAAATAAATGATATACACCACATTAACAGGCTGAAGGATAAAAATCTTATAATTATCTCAATAGATGCAGAAAAAGCATGTGATAAAATTCGACATCCTTTCATGATAAAAACTCAACAGTTATAGAAAGTATATACCTCAAAATAAAAATGCCATATATGACAAGTCCACAGATAACATCAAACTCAGTGGTGAGAAGCTAAAAGCTTTTCCTCTAAAACTAGGAACAAAATAAGGATGCCTACTCTTGCCACTTCTGTTCAACACAGTACTGGAAGTCCTAGACAGAGCAATTAGGCAAAAAAGAAAGAAAAGCCATCAAAATCAGAAAGGAAGAAGCAAAATTATCTCTGACTTCAGCTGACGTGATCTTAAATATAGAAAACCCTAAAGACTCCACCAAAAAACAGAACTAATAAACTCAGTAAAATTGCAGGATACAAAAATCAACATCCAAAACCAGTGCTGTTTCAATGCACTACCAATGAACTATCAGAAAAAGAAATTAAGAAAACAAGTCCATTTATGATAGCATCAAAAACAATAAAATACTTAGGCATAACAAAAAGCAGGTCAAAGAGCTGTACACTGAAAACTGTAAAACAATGATGAAAGAAACTGAAGACACAGATAAACGGAAAGAAATCCCTTGTTCATTTACATTGTTAAAATGTCCATCTATAGATTCAATAACCTCTGGGAGTTGGTGATGGACAGGGAAGCCTGGTGTGCTGCAGTACATGGGGTCACAAAGAGGTAGACACGGCTAAGCAACTGAACTGATAGATTCAATGGAATCTCAATCAATATTGCAATGGAATTTTCCACAGAAATAGAAGAAACAATGATAGAATTCATATGGGACCACAAAAGAACTATAATGCTCAAAGTAATCAAGTAAAAACAATAAATCTGGAGGCATCACACTTCCAGATTTCAAATTATATTGCAAACCTATAGTAATCAAAGCAACATGGTACTTTAAAAAGACATACAGAACAATGGAATAGACAGCCCAGGACATACCCACACATATACAGTCAACTAATCTTCAACAAAGATGAAAAGAGTATATAATGGGAAAAGGACAGTCTCTGAAATAAACAGCACTGGGAAAACTGGATCAGTTCAGTTAGTTCAGTCGCTCAGTTGTGTCCGACTCTTTGCGACCCCATGAATCGCAGCACGCCAGGCCTCCCTGTCCATCACCAACTCCTGGAGTTTACCCAAACTCATGTCCATCGAATTGGTGATGCCATCCAGCCATCTCATCCTGTGTTGTCCCCTTCTCCTCCTGTCCCTAATCCTTCCCAGCATCAGGGTCTTTTCCAATGAGTCAACTTGTCACATCAGGTGGCCGAAGTATTGGAGTTTCAGCTTCAACATCAGTCCTTCCAATGAATACCCAGGACTGATCTCCTTTAGGATGAACTGGTTGGATCTCCTTGCAGTCCAAGGCACTCTCAAGAGTCTTCTCCAACACCACAGTTCAAAAGCATCAATTCTGCGCTCAGCTTTCTTCACTGTCCAACTCTCACATCCATACATGACTACTGGAAAAACCATAGCCATGACTAGATGGACCTTTGTTGGCAAAGTAATGTCTCTGCTTTTTAATATGCTATCTAGGTTGGTCATAACTTTCCTTCCAAGGAGTAAGTGTCTTTTAATTTCATGGCTGCAATCACCATCTGCAGTGATTCTGGAGCCCCCAAAAATAAAGTTTGTCACTGTTTCCACTGTTTCCCCATCTATTTCCCATGAAGGGATGGGACCAGATGCCATGATCTTAAGTTTTCTGAATGTTGAGCATTAAGCCAACTTTTTCACTCTCCTCTCTCACTTTCATCAAGAGGCTCTTTAGTTCCTCTTCACTTTCTGCCATAAGGGTTGTGTCATCTGAATATCTGAGGTTATTGATATTTCTCCCGGCAATCTTGATTCCAGCTTGTGCTTCTTCCAGTCCAGCATTTCTCATGATGTACTCCGCATATAAGTTAAATAAGCAGGGTGACAATATAAAGCCTTGACATACTCCTTATCCACATGCAAAACAATGAAACTGGACCCTCATGTTATACTATGTACTAAGTCAATTCAAAATGGATTAAAGGCTTAAATATAAGACCTGAAAGCATAAAAATCCAAGAAGAAAACACTTACTGACACTATGGCAGTTATTTTAAGATATGAGACTAAAAGCAGACAACAAAAGCAAAATAAACAAGTGTGATTACATCAGGCTAAAAAGCTCCTGCAGAGCAAAAGAAACTATCTACAAAATGGAAAGATAATCTATGGAATGGGGGAAATATTTGCTAACATGTATCTGATAAGGGTTAATATCCAAAATACATTAAGGAATTCATACAACCCAGTAAAACAAACAAATAATGCAATTTAAAAAATGGGCAAAAGGTCTTCCCTGGTGCTCCAGTGCTTGGGAGTCCGCCATGCAATGCAGGGGACGTCAGTTCGACCCCTGGTCCAGGAGGATTCCATGTGCCGCAGAGTACTAGGACCATGCACCACAATTACTGAGCCCACATGCAGCAGCTACTGGAGCCCTCCAGTCCTAAAGCCCATGCTCCACAACAACAGAAGCCACTGCAATGAGAGCCCACATACCACGACAAAGAGTAGCCCCAACTCGTCACAACTACAGAAAGCCCACATCCAACAAAGAAGACCCAGCACAGCCAAAAGTAACTAACTAAATAAATTTTTTTTTTAATGGGCAAAGGATCTGAACAGACATAGAGGACATACAAACAGTCAGCAAGTACATGAAAAAATGCTAAACATCACTAACCATCAGGGAAATGAAAATCAAAACCATAATGAGACAGAATTACTAACATTAAGGGGGGAAAAAAGATAAATGTTGGCAAAGACATGCAGAAAAGGTAACCCTGGTACATTGTTGGTTGGTGTAAATCTGTACAGCTTTAATAAAAAAGCACTGAGATTCCTCAAAAATCACAAACAGAACTACTACCACATGATCCAGCAATTCCACTTCTGGATGTTTATCTAAAGGAATTGAAATCACGATCTCAGAGAGATGTACATACATGCACTCCCATGTTCACTGCAGCATTATTAACAATAGCCAATATATGGAGCAACCTAAATGTCCGTTGAAGGACGAACAAAGAAAATGTGGAACATATATACAAGAGTATTACTGAGCCCTACAAAAGAAATTGTGCCATTTGTGACAACTTGGATGAACCTAGAGGACATTATGCTAAGTGAAATAATATAAACAGATATAATAAGACAAATATCATATGATTACACTTATGTGTGGAATCAAAACCTGTCAAACACAAGCCAAACGATACTGTCACACATCTTGAAAACAAAAAAAAATGTTACAAAATAGTATCACAGATTTTTTATTTTTCCAAAGTGTTCCTTTCTTATTCTGTCAACAAAAATTTCCATGGCTTTCAAATTTTTTGTTTTTAAAACCTTTCATATCTACTATAAGCTATAGCTAGAACTAGTGGGAAAACAAATTGAGCTTACAGTTTCAATAAACCTGAAATTTTCTTTCCATGAAAATGTTAAATATCTATAAACATCCCATTAATACTTTGTATAATCCCATTAATTCTGTTGTCAATTTTTAAACAAGCATATTTCACACTAATCTTCAGGGTAATCATGGTAATCACACAAAACCAAAGACCTTAAGCAATATATACATATTTCCTAAGTGATAAGATATACAATTAACCAGTAGGACTTGTTTTTACTTACATTTCTTTTTCAAGCTGCTGCTGAATTAACTTTGCTGATTTTGCCATTGTAATGTCTGCAAAGAAACAAAAGACATTGTTTAAAGCGGGGTCTTTTCCCAAGACTTCCTGCACATATGGAAAATTCCCATTTAAATTTAGGTTTCTTTGCCCTACCATTTAAAAAAAAAAATTATTTTATATTGGATTATAGTTGATTTATGGGCTTCCCTGGTGGCTCAGGTGATGAAGAATTCGCCTGCAATGCAGGAGACCCAGGTTTGATCCCTGGGTCAGTGAGATCCCCTGGAGAAGGAAATGGCAACCTACTCCAGTATTCTTGCCTGGGAAACCCCCAGACAGGAGCCTGGAGGGCTATAGTCCCTGGGGTTTCAAAGAGTTGGGACACAGACTGAGTGACTTTCACTTTCATAGTTGATTTGTAATGTGTTAGTTTCAGGTGTACAACAAAGTGTTTCATTTACACATATACATATACCTATTCTTTCTCAAATTATTTTCTCATTTAGGTTGTTACAGAATACTGAGCAGTTCCCTGTGCTTGACAATAGATCCTTGTTGGTTATTTATTTTAAATATAGTAGTGTGCTTGTGCTTAGTTGCTCAGTCATGTCTGACTCTTTGTGATACCATGGACTGTAGCCCAACAGGCTCCTCTGTCCATGAAGATTCTCCAGGCAAGAATACTGGAGTGGGTTGCCATGACCTTCTCCAGGGGATCTTCCCAACCCAGGGATCGATTCCAACCCAGTGATCAAACCCAGGTATCCACATTGCAAGTTAATTCTTTACTGTCTGAGCCACAGGGAAGTCCATAGTAGTGAGTATGTATCAATCCCAAACTCCCAACTTATCCTTCCCTCCCATTATCAAAGTAAGCACAAATATTTATATTACAATAATGCTTATAAATATATTAAGCTGGTGACCCTAAAATTGACTAGTCTTTAATAAAAGTTTTCTACATCTTACAGACACTTTAAATCAATACATATAAGTCCAGCCAATGTTGACAAAAAGAAAAGCTACCTGCTTTGTGATTTTAACAAAAGCTTTCACTCCAACAGAAATACTCAACCTGTAATAAGAAACTAAACTAACATTTCCAGCTGATACTAAAATGGTATGTTACAGTATCAAGTGCACTCTGGTAATAAAAGGTACTGGTTTGGCACCAGCAAAAGCCAAATAAATATCACTTCCTCTTTTTATACTGAATAAAAGAAACAAAGAAGTCAGTTAATGACCTCAACACTGTTCCTGATTAGTCACTGCTAGGGTTATTACTAGCTCCCCTTTAAGAAATGTATTGGGCTCTTCATAGAATGAGAATATTAGGTATGAGTCTATCTCATTTTAACTTTTTTTTAGAAAAGAAGTTTATCTCATTAGTGAGGTCACACTGGTTTACAACATTATATGTTTCATGTGAAACATTATGATTCAATTTTTGTATACACTATTCTGTGCTTACTACCAAAAGTTTAGTTTCCATCTATATTTTCAAGTGTTTTTGTTATCTTTGGATAAATACCCAGAAGCAGCCTAACTGGATCACATGGTAGTTCTATTCTTAACTTTTTGAGGAATATCCACACTCTTTTTTACAGTGGCTACACCCATTCACATTCCCAGCAACAATGCACAACAAGGGTTGTCTTTTCTCCATATCCTAACACATGTCTTTTTGACAATGACTCTAATGGGTGGGAGGTAATGTCTAACTGTTGCTTTGATTTGCAATTTCCCTAATAATCAATGATACTCATCTTTACTAGTGATGAACATCTTCATATGTGCCTGCTGACCATCTGTGTATCTTTTTTGGAAAAATGTCTCTTCTGATCGCTGCCCATTTTTAAATCAGGCTGTGTATTTTTGTTGCTGTTGAGTTATATGGGCTCTCTCTTATCAGATATATTTGACTATCTTCTCCCATTGGGTACGTTGTCTCTTTCATTTTGTTAATGGTTCCCTTTGCTGTGCAGAGCTTTTTAGTTTGATATAGTACCACTTGTTTATTTTTGCTTTTGTTTGCCTTGCCTGAGGAGACACATCCAAATACAAATTGCTAAACCCAATGTCAAAGTCTGACACTTCTTGTTTTCGTCTAAGAGTTTTATGGTTTCAGATCTTCTGTTTAAGTCTTTAATCCATTTTGAGTTAATTTTTGTGTATGGTATAAGGAAATGGCTTAGTTTCATTCTTTTGCATGTGGCTGTACAGTTTCCCCACCAGTATTTACTGAAGAGACGGTCCTTTCGCCATTGTATGTTCTTTGCTCCTATGTTGTAAATTAATTGTCCATGTAAGTGTGGGTTTATTTCTGGGTTCTCAATTCTGTTCCATTAACCTCTTTTTCTGTCAAATACCATGCTGTTTCAATTACTATAGCTTTGTAGCATAATATGAAGTCAGGGTATATGACACTTCCTTCCAGCTTTGTTCTTTTTTCTTAGAATTGCTTTGGCTATTCATAGTTTTTAATGGTTCCATATAAATATAAGGAACTTTTGTTCTATTTATGTGAAAACTGTCATCAAGGATTTTTGCAATGAATTTATAGATTGCTATAGGAAGAATGGACATTTTAACCATGTTAATTCTTACAGTCCATGACGATGAAATATCCTTCATCTTTCCATTTCTTTAAACAAAGTTTTATAGCATATTGCGGAATCCTAGCTCCCCAGCCAGGGATTGAACCTGAACCCTCAAGCAGTGAAAGCACAGAGGCCTAATCACTGGCAAGAAATTCCCATCTTGATTAAATTTATTCTTGGGTATTTTTTTTATTATTTTTGCTGCAATTTTAAATGATAGTGTTTTCTTAATTTCTCTGCTTGTTTTTTGTTGGTGTACAGAAACACGATAGATTTTTATTTTGCATCCTGCAACTTTACCATACTCATTTATTATTTCTAACAGGCTTTTGGTGGTCTTCAGGTATGAGACTGGTAACAGTGGGCACACCTGTCTTGTTCCTGATCTTAGAGGGACAGCTTTCAGTTTTTCACAGTTGAGTATGTCAGCTGTGGGTGTGACATGTATAGCCTTTATTATGTTGATGTACATTCTTTCTATACCAATTTCATTGAGTTTTTACCACACATGGATGTTGAATTTTGGTGAATGCTTTTTCTGCATTTATTGATTGTGATTTTTAAAATGTTGTAGCATGTTGATTTGCAGATGTTGAATCATCCCTGCAACCCTGAAATAAATTCTACTTGATTATATCATATGATCCATTTAATGTATTATTTTGTTTGCTAATATTTTGTTGAGGGTTTCTGCATCTACATACATCAGAGATACTCACCTGTAATTTTCTTTTTTTGTACTATCCTTGTCTGGCTTTGATATCACGGTACTGGTGACCTCAAAAAATGAATTGGGAAGTGTTCCCTCCTCTTCAACTTTTGGAAGAGTTTGGCTCTGATGATAAAGACTCTGCCTGCAATGTGGGAGACCCAGGTTTGATTCCTGGGTCGGAAAGATTCCCCTGGAGAAGGAAATGGCAAACCACTCCAGGATTCTTGCCTGGAGAATCCCATGGACGGAGGAGCCTGGCAGTCTACAGCCCATGGGGTTCCAAAGAGTCGGATACGACTCAGTGACTTCACTTTCACTTTCAAGAAGAATAGATAATAGGTCATCTTTGAACATTTGGTAGAATTTGTCAGTGAAGCTGTCTGGTCCTGGACTCTTCAGTTTTTTGGAAGGTTTTTGATTACTGTTTTAACCTCCTTACTAGTGATCCATCTATTCAGATTTCCTGCTTCTTTAAGATTCCATCTCAGAAGGCTGATTGTTAAGAATGCATTCATTTATTCTATGTTGTCTAATTTGTTCACACATAGCTACTCACAGTACTCTAACTCTGCATTTCTGTGGGACCTCTTGCAATTTCTCCTCTTTTGTTTCTAATTTTATTTATCTGAGCCTTCTCTTTTTTTCTTAGTGAGTTTAGCTAAAGGTTTGTTGATTTTATCTTTTCAAAGAACCAGCTCTTAGTTTCATTGATCTTTTTCTACTGTCTGACTTTTAGTATTTTCTTCCTTCAACTGACTCTGGACTTAATTTGAAGTTCTTTTTATAGTTCCTTTAGGTGTAAGGACCTTTTGAGCTTTTTCATTTCTCTTGTTTCTTGAGGTAGGCGAGTATTGCTGTAAACTTGTTCTGCTTTTGATGTATCCCACTAATTTTTGTATTTCATATTTTCATTTATCTTCAGGTGTATTTTTTCCTCCTTTGATTTCCTCATTAACCTAGTATTAGGTTGATGAAAAAGTAACTGTGGTTTCAGACCGTGAATTTTAAATCACTATAACTAGGTTCAAACACATCTTTATTAATCAAAATAGGAACCATTACAGTCAACACATTTTGGCCAACGAGAAATGATTGTTTATTTCTGTAGCATAAAAATCTGTGCTTTAAGATTCAACAAACTCTTGGAAAGCATTTTACCTGCAAAAAGTTCTCAAGATGCTCAAAGAAGTGGTAGCCAGTTGGCAAGAGGTAAGAGTTGGCAAGAGTTGGCAAGAACATGGTGGATGAGGCAAAACTTTGTAGCCCAATTCGTTCAACTTTTGAAGTGTTGTGCAACATGTGGCCGAGTGTTGTGAAGAACTGGGACCATTCTGTTGACCAATACTGGCTACAGGCGTTGCAGTTTCCAGTGCTTCACATCGATTTGCTGAGCATACTTCTCAGATTCAATGGTTTCACCAGGCTTCAGAAAGCTGTAGTGGATCACCAAACAGTGACCATGAATTTTTTTGGTGTAAGTTTGGCTTTGGGAAGTGTTTTGGAGCTTCCTCTCAGTCCAACCACTGATTTGGTCATCACTGGTTGTCATGTAAAATCCACTTTTCATCACACATCACAATCTGATTGAGAAATGGTTTGTTGTTGTTGCATAGAATAAAAGATGACACTTCAAAATGATGAGTTTTTTGATTTTCAGTCGGCTCATGGGGCATCCACTTATCAAGCTTTTTCACCTTTCCTATTTGTGTCAGATACCAAATAACTGACTCATTTGAAAAGACCCTGATGTTGGGAAAGATTGAGGGCAGGAGGAGAAGGGGATGACAGAGGATGAGATGATACTTCACCTCAGATGGATGGCATCACCGACTCAATGGACATGGGTTTGGGTGGACTCCAGGAGTTGGTGATGGACAGGGAGGCCTGGTGTGCTGCGGCTCATGGGGTCGCAAAGAGTCGGACACAACTGAGCGACTGAACTGACTGACTGACCAAATAACTGTAGAATGGTAGACAATGAGTTCTTCTGCAACTTCTTGTGTAGTTAAAAGAGGATCACCTTCAATGATCCTCTCTGCTGGCTGCTGTCAATTTCCAATGGCTGACCACTGCATTTCATCTTCAAGGCTCTCGTCTCCTTTGCAAAACTTCTTGAACCACCACAGCATTGTACGTTTGCTAGCAGTTCATGGGCCAAATGTGTTGTTGATATTGCAAGTTATCTATGCTGCTTTACAACCCATTTTGAACTCAAATAAGAAAATCGCTCAAATTTGCTTTTTGTTTAACACTCACTTCCCTACTTTAAACTAAATATAAACAGCAAGTAATGTCATTAGTAAAAAAAATAATAATAATAAAGTGAGAAATGCACATTAAAATGTATAAGATAACCACAAATAAAGAATGTATTCCAATGTCAAACAGCAAAGTTCAACAATGTATAACCGCAATTACTTTTGCACCAACCTAAATAGATGTTTGGCAGAATGTTGTTTATTCTTCACATATTTGTGATTTTATCAGCTTTTTGTAGTTGATTTCTAGTTTCATATCTTTGTGATTCAATAAGATGCTTGAAATGATTTCACTCTTAAATTTATTGAAGCTTGTTTTGTATCCCAACATATTGTCTATTCTTGAGAATGTTCTGTATGCACTTGAGAACAATGTGTATTCTGCTGCTTTGGGAAGGAATGTTTCGTGTTCTGCTCTAACGTTTCACTTAAGGCCAATGGTACTTTGTTAATTTTTTGTCTAGATGATCAATTTATTGATGTAAGTGGGATGTAAAGCTTTCTACTGGTCCTGCTGTTGACTTCTTCATTTAGATCTATTAATAATTCCTTTTATACTCTGGTGCTTCTGCTTACATGCTTCAGTTCAGTTCAGTTGCTCAGTTGTGTCCGACTCTTCGCCACCCCATGAATCGCAGCACACTAGGCCTCCCTGTCCATCACCAACTCCCGGAGTTTACCCAAACTCATGTCCATCGAGTCAGTGACACCATACAGCCATCTCATCCTCTGTCGTCCCCTTCTCCTCCCATCCCCAATCCCTCCCAGCATCAGGGTCTTTTCCAGTGAGTCAACTCTTGGCATCAGGTGGCCAAAGTATTGGAGTTTCAGCTTCAACATCAGTCCTTCCAATGAACACCCAGGATTGATCTCCTTTAGGATGGACTGGTTGGATCTCCTTGCAGTCCAAGGGACTCTCAAGAGTCTTCTCCAACACCACAGTTCAAAAGCATCAATTCTTCGGTGCTCAGCTTTCTTCACCATCCAACTCTCACATCCATACATGACCACTGGAAAAACCATAGCCTTGACTAGACGGACCTTTGTTGGTAAAGTAATGTCTCTGCTTTTTAATATGCTATCTAGGTTGGTCATAACTTTCCTTCCAAGAAGACAGTAGGTGTTGCGAGAGGGCATCAGAGGGCAGACAGACTAAAACCATAATCTTACATGCTTAAATATTAATAAAAATTACATCTTGATGGACTGTCCCCTTTATCATTATGTAAGTTCATCCTGTTCTCTTGTTTGACTTGAAGTCAGTTTGATCTGATCTGAGATGGCGACACCTGCTTTGTTTTGCCCGCAATTTCTTGGAGTATCATTTTCCATCCCTTCACTTTGAGCCTATGTTTCTCTTCAGAGCAGAGAAGAGTCTGGAGGCAGGATGTAGTTGGGTCTTGTTTCTCAATACATCCAGCCACCCTGTGTCTTTTGATTGGTAAATTCAATCCACTTATATTTAGTGTGCTTACTGATAAATGGGGCTCCCCTGGTGGCTCAGTCAGTAAAGAGTTCACCTGCAATGGAGGAGACACAAGTTTGATCTCTGGTTCAAGAAGATCCCCTGGAAGAAGAAATGGCAATCCACTCCAGTACTCTCGCCTGGAGAGTTCCATAGACAAAGGAGCCTGGTGGGCTACAGTCCACGGGGTTGCAAGGAGTTGGGACACGACTGAGTGACCTAACTTTCACTTTTTCAGTTCAGTTCAGTTCAGTTCAGTCGCTCAGTCGTGTCCGACTCTTTGCGACCCCATGAATTGCAGCACGCCAGGCCTCTCTGTCCATCACCAACTCCCGGAGTCTATCCAAACCCATGTCCATCGAGTCGGTGATGCCATCCAACCATCTCATCCTCTGTCGTCCCCTTCTCCTCCCGCCCCCAATCCTACCCAGCATTAGGGTCTTTTCCAATGAGTCAACCCTTCGCATGAGGTGGCCAAAGTATTGGAGTTTCAGCTTCAACATCAGACCTTCCAATGAACACCCAGGATTGATCTCTTTTAGGATGGATTGATTGGATCTCCTTGCAGTCCAAGGGACTCTCAAGAGTCTTCTCCAACACCACAGTTCAAAAGCATCAATTCTTCGGCGCTCAGCTTTCTTCACAGTCCAACTCTCACATCCATATATGACCACTGGAAAAACCATAGCCTTGACTAGACGGACTTTTGCTGGCAAAGTAATGTCTCTGCTTTTAAATATGCTATCTAGGTTGGCCATAACCTTCCTTCTAAGGAGTAAGCGTCTTTTAATTTCATGACTGCAATCACCATCAGCAGTGATTTTGGATCCCAAAAAAATAAAGTCTGACACTGTTTCCACTGTTTCCCCATCTATTTCCCATGAAGTGATGGGACCAGATGCCATGATCTTAGTTTTCTGAACGTTGAGCTTTAAGCCAACTTTTTCACTCTCCTCTTTCACCTTCATCAAGAGGCTCTTTAGTTCTTCTTCACTTTCTGCCATAAGGGTGGTGTCATCCGCATATCTGAGGTTATTGATATTTCTGCCGGCAATCTTGATTCCAGCTTGTGTTTCTTCCAGCCCAGCGTTTCTCATGACTCACTTTTTCACCGATAAATAAGGACTTAGTACTGCCATTTTATCTTTAGTTTTCTGGTTGTTCTGTATCTCCATTGATCTGCCTGACATCTTAGCTGATGGTTTACTATCATGTTTTTCTTAGCTTCCTCCTCTATTATATTTCATGTCTCTACTCTAGACTTACATTTCATGGTTACCATTAGATTTATATAAAACATCTCATAGATAACTTAGTCCTTTTTCTGTTGACAGCATCTTATATTCATTTGCCATTATATGAGTTCTATTGTTTTTCTCTTCCCCTTTTACATTCCGTCATCTCAAATTACCTTTTTTTATACTGTGAGTTCATTACCAAATTCCAGTAGCTATAAGTATTTTTACTGCTTTTTCTCCTTTAACTTTTATGCAATAATTGTTTAGCAACCTATTCTGATGTAAAGTTGCAATTTTCTGAATCTACCTACTTATCACCTTACTCTTAAGTTTTGTGTACTTTTGCCTCTTCATTTCAGGTAGAAAAGCTCCTTCCAATATTTCTTGTAAGACAGGCCTAGAAGTAATGAACTCCTTCAGCTTTTGTCTCAAACAAGCTTTATTTCTCCTTTATGTCTGAAGGACAACTTTGCTACAAAGATTTTCAGCAGTTTTTATCTTTTAATATTTTGCATAGGTCATTCCATCCTCTCCTGCCTATAGAGTTTCTGCTGAAAAATCTGATGGCCTAACAGGGGTTCCTTTGTAGGCTACTGTTTTTTCCCCCGGATGCCTTTAAAATTCTTTATCATTGGATTTTGACAATTTTAACATAATGTGCCCTCGAGAAGGTCTTTTACCATTGAGATATTAAGTGTTCTATTACTTTATGGACTTGGATATACAGTTCCTTCCCCAGGTTTGTGAAATTCTATTATTTCTTTAAATAAACTCTCTGCTCCATTCTCCCTCTCTTCTTCCTCTGGGATAACCATTATTCTCATGAAGGATAATAAAATAGGAGAATTAACGTAAGATTCTAGCTCTAGCTTCAAGCTCACTAGTTCACACTTCCATTAGGTCTGCTCTCGTTTCCAGTGCTTACTAATGCCTTCATCTCATTTATTGACATAGTCAGCTCCAGAACTTCTGCATGGCTTTTTTTAGACTTTTAATATCTTTGTCAAAGTACTTCTTCTTTTCATTAATTTTATTTCTAAGCTCACTGAACTGCCTTCCTGAGTTTTCTTATAGCTTGCTGAGTTTTTTCATAACACCTATTTGGAATTCTCTATCAGTTAAGAGTGCAGTCTTCCATGACTTAAGTTTGGTTTCTGAAGAACTTTCATTTTCTTTTTGTGACACTGTGTATGTGGTTTCACATGGTACTCAACAAGTTATTCCTCTGCCAGTGCATTTAAAGTAGCAAATACCTTTCTTATGTAGGTAAAGGGTTTTTTTTTTTTTTTTTTTACCTCTAAGTTGGAAATTAGAGGCCTTTCTTTTATTTTTCTTGCTATAATACAAGTTTTTCACTTTTTATACTTGAGCTGCCTCTGGCTATATTTGAGAATTGACACCCTCCACTACCTCTGCCTGATTGTACTATCATTGTCACTGCTTGTGCTCCAGGGTGGCCTGGATGGCCACTGCTGCTAGAGGGAGGGGTTGGGGAAGGGTGGAGGAGGCAGGGGCATGGGCACCTTCTCCACTTCTAGGGTTGTCAGGTTTACAACTCTCCACTGCTGTGACCCAGGGGATTATGGTCACAGGACCCACCATCACTGCTGCTGCTAGGTTCCTGGTGGTCAAAGGAGCCATTACAGCCAGGAGGCTGCAGTCATGTGTACTGTCTTCCCTGTTGCTACAGGGGTCTCTGGGGCTTCTGGCTCAGCCACTGTGGCCAAGGGCCAAGACTGCAGGCACTTGTTTCACTGTTCCCTGAGTTCTACCTCCTTTATGTGTTCCAGTCCACCCATCTTCAGAAGCAGACTTCTGGATTTCTCCTGTCCTAGTGTGCTGGGCAAAGGAAACTTTGTTGAGTTATGAATGTTTTACAATTTGTAGAATGAAGGGGAGAGGCAAAGAGGGTGTCTCACACCTCATGATGCTGACATCACTTCTAATCTGGTTTTAAAAGTAATAAAACTAAAGCCTAGTTTCATTGGCTGAGACTAAATAGTTTTTCATTCTCATGAAGCGAAAGAAAAACACTTTTGCAAACTCTCCTTGATGAAATGTGCTAGATGGCAAACTTGTTTAAAAGGAGAGTCTATCCTGTCCTTCCTCGACTGTGTATCTGATAAGACATACTGTTGATCTGATGAACTTAACTTGGTAAATTAAAATATTTATGATTAAAAAAAGAAAACACTGTATAAATGAATGGTAATAATCATTCCTTTGTCACTCTTTAGAACAGCCTGGTAAGGGAGACTAAAGAAAACGTTGGAGTATAAATAAATTTTAAGATTTAAAATCCTTAATTTATAGTTCATTAGCAATTGTCTCTCATCCTCAGTAATAACAACTGTAGATTAACTATTAATTCTAGTAGGAATCCCAGAAAAATCTCAACTATGATTGCCAGAAAACATGATAGTACCTTGCTTATTACAAGCGATTAAGAATGATGGTGTGTTCTTCAGACCTATACTGTCAAGGAGGACTTGATACAGAAACTCAGCCACGTCTTTTACCTCTCTCTGGAAGGCTGCACTATCCACAACAAACACAATAGCCCTGGAGGGGAAAAAAAGAAAAACTGGCATGTGAGCATGCAATAGTGCAGCATTATGTTGAAAAAATGATATCTTTAATTTTGTTCAATTCAATCCTAATGAATAACACAAAATAAGCTCATATACAGGTGTGTGCACAAGTAATCATAAAACATAAGTATTTAACAAAGGACTAGTGAGTGCTACCATGTATCGATATTTAAAATCCTAGTAGATGATCCAGTTCAAGTGATACATTCAATATGTCAGCAAATCTGGAAAACTCAACAGTGGTCACAGAACTAGAAAAGGTCAGCTTTCATTTCAATCCCAAAGAAGGGCAACGCCAAAGAGTGTTCCAACTACCATACAATTTGCATTGATTTCACATGCTAGTAAGGTTATACTCAAAATCCTTCAAGCTAGGCTTCAGCAGTACGTGAACCGAGAATTTCCAGATGTACAAGCTGGGTTTAGAAAAGGTAAAGGAACCAGAGATCAAATTGTCAACATTCATTGGATCATAGAGAAAGCAAGGGAATTCCAGAAAAACATCTACTTCTGCTTCACTGACTATGCTGAAGCCTTTGACTGTGTGGATCACAACAAACTGTGGAACATTCTGAAAGAGACAGGAATACCAGACCACCTTACCTGCCTCATGCAAAACCTGTATGTAGGTCAAGAAGCAACAGTTAGAACAGGACATGGAACAATGGATTGGCTCAAAATTGGAAAGCAGTACATCAAGGCTGTATATTGTCACCCTGCTTGTTTAATTTATATGCAGAAATGACTGACTGGATGAATCACAAGCTGGAATCAAGATTGCCAGGAGAAATATCAACAACCTTAGATACACAGATGACACTACTCTAATGGCAGAAAGTGAAGAGGAACTAAAGTGCCTCACGATAAGGGTGAAAGAGGAGCATGAAAAAGCTGGCTTAAAACTCAACATTCAAAAAATGATCATGGCATCTGGTCCCATCACTTCATGGCAAACAGAAGGGGAAAAAAGTGGAAGCAGTGACAGATTCTATTTTCTTGGGTTCCAAAATCACTGCAGATGGTAACTGCAGCCATGAAATTAAAAGATACTTGCTACTTGGAAGAAAAGCTATGACAAACCTAGACTGTGTATTAAAAAGTAGACAACATCATTTTACTGACAAAGGTCCATGTAGTCAAAGCAATGGTTTTTCCAGTAGTCATGTACAGAGTTGGACCATAAACAATGCTGAGTGCTGAAAAATTGATGCTTTCAAATTGTGGTGCTGGAGAAGACTCTTGAGAGGCCCTTGGACTACAAGATCAAACCAGTCAATCCTAAAGGAAATCAAACCTGAATATTCTTTGGAAGGACAGATGCCAAAGCTAAAGTTCCAAAACTCTGGCTACCTGATGCAAAGAGATGACTTACTGGAAAAGACCCTGATGCTGAGAAAGATTGAAGGCAAAAGGAGAAGGGGTGGCAGAAGATGAGATGGTCAAATAGCATCAATGACTCAATGGACATGAATGTGAGCAAACTCCAGGAGACAGTGAACGACAGAGGAGCCTGGCATGCTGTAGTCCATGGGGTTGCAAAGTTGGACATGACTCAGCGACTGAATAACAAAAATAAATCAATGACTGTATCTAAAAAGACAATAGGAAATGATGTTTCCTCTCAAGTCCAGGAAATTGTCATATACAAAATCATGTGATAAGATACTAGGACAGACATTGTATCTGCTAGGAAACAAAGAGGAAGATCATTTACATAAAACTAGATCAAGAAGACTTAAAGGAGTGTGTAATAGTTGAGTCAAGTTTAGCCAGACAAAATATCATTGTGGCACATATTGTCTAGAAAAGTAGTTTGTGCAGGGCATAAATGCCCTGGAGAACTCAATGTAAGCTAATACACAGATAGGTGGGAAAATGAAGGAAAGTTAGGTCAGAGAGAAGGGGGATGCAACACACTGACCTACAGAGTTTATGTTTTTCTGTCTTACAAAGAATGCTGTTGTTTAGTTGCTAAGTCATGTCCAACTCTTTTGTGACCCCATGGATTGTAGCCCCCCATGCTCTTCTGTCCATGGATTTACCAGACAAGAATACTGGGGTGGGTTGCCATTTCCTTCTCCATGGTATCTTCCTGACCTAGGGATTGAACCTGTGTCTCCCGCATTGGCAGGTGGATTCTTTACCTCCTCTTACAAAGAATGCTGCTGCTGCTAAGTCGCTTCAGTCGTGTCCGACTCTGTGCGACCCCATAGACGGCAGCCCACCAGGCTCCCCTGTCCCTGGGATTCTCCAGGCAAGAATACTGGAGTGGGTTGCCATTTCCTTCTCCAGTGCATGAAAGTGAAAAGTGAAAGTGAAGTCGCTCAGTTGCATCCAACTCTTAGCGACTCCATGGACTGCAGCCTACCAGGCTCCTCCATCCATGGGATTTTCCAGGCAAGAGTACTGGAGTGGGGTGCCATTGCCTTCTCTGACAACTCTACTACGTAGGACCTATTGACACCCCTTCTTTACAGCAAGGAACCAAGCACAAGAATAAGAAACTGGCTCAAGTTCACACAGCCTTTCAAGACGCAGGCTGGGATCAAATCCAGGCTGTGTGGTTCCAGGGCATTAGCTCTTATATTTTTATTCAGTAGCTTGTAATGTGTCCCCTACTAAGCTCAAAACTTCAGGAGGGCACGCGCTCATTTTGTATTCTCTTTGGCTAACAAGGTGCCTGACATAAGTGCTCGACAGTAATCTGTTGAATTAGCTGCAAAGAGTTTGGTACGATCGGGAGCACCAAAGAAAGTGGTGGGTGAGAAGGCTGCACGGAGAAGCAGATATGCGTGTCTGAGCGCCTGAAACGTCAAGCCAAGCAAACTGTTGGACGTGGGAGCTGGAGGAAACTCCAGCCTCCACACCGTCCTGAGTCGCGACATCTCTGCCGGTACTAGTCTAAAACAGCGTATTTGCTATAAGCGCTCTATCGGAATTTGCTAAGGGAAGTAATGGATCCGAATGAGACGGCAACTTTCCAGAGGGCCGGGGACTCTGCCTACCCAGCTTGGTACCTACCGCGGCCGGGCTCACTGCAGACACGGAAAGAATGAATGGGCAGGTGCGGGGCGGACCCCCGCCTCCCTCAACCCGGTGACACAAGGGTTGCTACCTGGGGAAGGGCTGCCAAGGACTCTGGCGGCTACAAAGGCAGACGGCGAATTCCGATCGCCAGTCGGACGCCCGGGCCGTGACCTGTGGGTATCCAGATCCCCCCACCCATTTTCCGTTCAAACAGCCCTGATCCCCTCTACCCAAGCCCGGCTCCCGCCTCTAACCGCGGCTGGCGGCGGGCGAGGAAGGCTCTTTTCTCTCAGGAGAGCGAGAAAGGCCTGAGGCGGCCGGACCTCCTCTCCCCGGTGCAGACTCCCGGCCCCAAAGCCCGACTCCTCCTACCTCTGGCACGGCCGCAGCACCTTCTCTTACAAAGAATACTGGTGCCTAAATGAAAGATAAAACTAACAGGATAATCAAACTAGAAGCAGAGTGATCAGGTAGGGCTTAACCTAAGGCAGCAACAGTGAGAATCCTCATTTGCCAGAAATAAAGAGGCATCAAACCTAAATCAAAGCAACCCAGGAAAAGAGCAGACAATAGACCTTAGGGACAAGTATTTGAATGCCTAGGAGATGTGCAATGACCAACAAACACATGAATGCTCTGCGCAAAGCCTAGAACTTAAAAGCAGTCTAATGGAGGGTGGTGTGGGAAAATAATCCAAGAATTGAATCACCAGGCCTCTTGTGCCACACACAGAAACACAGTATGAATTTACATTTTCTCATGGTGTAAGATCCTGAGGCAGGAAGATTGCGCCAGACTCAATGAACCCCCATGGCCCCCAACAGAAGGAAATACGAATCCTTTCTGGAGAGGGGCTTTTATAACCTAAAGCACAAAAAAAAAAAAATCCAACCCAGCAACCACAATATCAACAACAAAATCTCATCCCCTTGAACAGGGGTTCTCGATCTAAACTACCAAGACAATAATAAGTAGTAAATAAAATATTTTAAACTATTTAATAGAATACTAGATACCATAAGAAAAGAATCAAGAATAGTACTAAAAAAAATACTAGACTAATTTTAAAAGATAGGTTTTTAGAAGCAAAGAACAAAATAACAACTTAATGGAAAAGATTAAGTTGCTTAAAGATTAAGTTGCTTAATGGCTTAATGGAAAAGCCTTTGACTATGTCGACCACAACAAACTGTGGAAAATTCTTAAAGAGACGGGAATACCAGACCACCTGAACTGCCTCTTGAGAAATCTGTATGCAGGTCAAGAAGCAACAGTTAGAACAGGACATGGAACAACAGACTGGTTCCAAATTGGAAAAGGAGTACATCAAGGCTGTATATTGTCACCCTGTTTAAGTTATATGCAGAATACATCATGTGAAATGCCTGGCTGGATGAAGCACAAGCTAAAATCAAGTTTGCCAAGAAAAATATGAATAACCTCAGATATGCAGACAACACAACCTTTATGGCAGAAAGCGAAGAGGAACTAAAGAGCCTCTTGATGAAAGTGAAAGAGGAGAGTGAAAAAGCTGGCTTAAAACTCAACATTCAAAAAACGAAGATCATGGCATCCAGTCCCATCACTTCACGGCAAATAAATGGGGAAACAATGGAGACCGTAACAGACTTTATTTTTTTGGACTCCAAAATCACTGCAGGTGGTAATTGCACCATGAAATTAAAAAATACTTGCTCCTTGGGAGAAAAGCTATGACCAACCTAGACAGCATATTAAAAAGCAGAGACATTAATTTGCCAACAAAGGTCCGTCTAGTCAAAGCCATGGTTATTTCCAGTAGCCATGTATGGATGTGAGAGTTGGACTATAAAGAAAGCTGAGCACCGAAGAATCGATGCTTTTGAACTGTGGTGTTGGAGAAGACTCTTGAGAAGCCCTTGGACTGCAAGATCAACCCAGTCAATCCTAAAGGAAATCAATCCTGAATATTCACTGGAAGGACTGATGCTGAAGCTGAAACTCCAATACTCTGGCCATCTGATGCAAAGAACTGACTCCTTGGAAAAGACCCTGGGGAAGATTGAAGGCAGGAGGAGAAGGGGACGACAGAGGATGAGATGTTTGGATGGGCATCACTGACTTAATGGACATGAATTTGAGCAAGCTCCAGGAGTTGGTGATGGGCAGGTAAGCCTGGCTTGCTGCAGTCCATGGGGTCGCAAAGAGTCAGACATGAATGAGCAACTGAATTGAAATGAACTAATGGAACAGATAAGCAGAGAATACTACAGCCAAAAAGGATAGAGTAAACTACAAAATAAAGGTAAAAATATCTTACTATATGCAAGGTGAAAAGACCTGGAAGGATGATAGAGAAGAGACAAGAAGAGCAGAAAAGATATGGCTTAATAATGCTAATGAGAGTTCTAGGAGAAGAAACTGAATAGAAACAGAACTACCTGAAAAGATATTGTTGAGAATTTTCCAGAACTGAAAATGCAAATATTTCAACTGAAATAGTACACTTGAATTCCAACCACAATAAAGCTAAATCATCCCTGAACAGAAGGATAATCTACCCCTTAACACAGGATAAAAATAAGATTCTATATCATGAAATGACAAGTAGATTGAGCACTGCTTTCTAATCTACAACAATAGATACTTAAAGTCAGGAGTAATGCCTTAGTGTGAAAACAGAGCTATGAAAATTATTCAAAAATGAAGGACAATGACAAAAGTTTCAAATGAACAAAAAATGAGAAATTTTATCTGTTGTTCACCATTCAGCAAACATATATAAAAGAAATACGTGAAAGAAAATTGAATCAAAAGGAAAGAGTAAGAGGCAAGAAGCAACGGACTGAAAAAAAATCCATAAACATCCTAGTAATTCTAGGCAGTCACTGAATGGAGGAGAAAAAAAATCACTGTTGGGGGTTAAAAAAGAGGAAAGAAAATTAAAATGAAAGATGTAAGGAAGATCAAAGTAAGGTATTTTGAGATTTAGTTAAAGAAAGCTAGTATTATTGATTTTTAACTTCTGTTAAGCAGTCAATGTTTTTTAAAAAAAGAAGTGTAGAGGATAACAATGAAAAAAAGAAGAAATAACATAGTTTCAAATCAGTTCAGGGACAGGGACCTCTGGGACAATATGAAACGCCCCAACATTCAAATCATAGGAGTCCCAGAAGAAGAAGACAAAAGGAAAGGCCATGAAAAAAGGAGATAATAGTTGAAAATTTCCCTAAAATGGGGAAGGAAATAGTCACACAAGTCCAAGAAACCCAGAGAGTCCCAAACAGGATAAACCCAAGGCAAAACACCCCAAGACACATATTAATCAAATTAACAAAGATCAAACACAAAGAACAAATATTAAAAGCAGCAAGGGGAAAACAACAAATAACACACAAGGGGATTCCCATAAGGATAACTGCTGATCTTTCAATAGAAACTCTTCAGGCTAGAAGGGAATGGCAGGACATACTGAAAGTAATGAAAGAGAATAATCTACAACCCAGATTACTATACCCAGCAAGGATCTCATTCAGATATGAAGGAGAATTCAAAAGCTTTACAGACAAGCGAAAGTTGAGAGAATTCAGTACCACCAAATCAGCTCTTCAACAAATGCTAAAGGATCTTTTCTAGACAGGAAACACAGAAATGGTGTATAAAAATGAACCCAAAACAACAAAGTGAAAGGCAACGGGACCATACTTATCAATAATTACCTTAAATGTAAATGGGTTGAATGTCCCAACCAAAAGACAAAGACTGGCTGAATAAATACAAAAACAAGACTCCTATATATGCTGTCTACAAGAGACCCACCTCAAAACAAGGGACACATACACACTGAAAGTGAAGGGCTGGAAAAAAATATTTCACGCAAACGGAGACCAAAAGAAAGCAGGAGTTGCAATACTCATTTCAGATAAAATAGACTTTAGAATAAAGGCTGTGAAAAGAGACAAACATGGACACTACATAATGATCAAAGCATCAATCCAAGAAGAAGATATAACAATTATAAATATATATGCACCCAACATAGGAGCACTGCAATATATAAGGCAAATGCTAACAAGTATGAAAGCGGAAATTAACAATAACACAGTAACAGTGGGAGACTTTAATACTCCACTCACGCCTATGGACAGATCAACTAAACAGAAAATTAACAAGGAAATACAAACTTTAAATGATACAACAGACCAGCTAGATCTAATTGATATCTACAGGACATTTCACCCCAAAACAATCAATTTCACCTTTTTCTCAAGTGCACACAGAACCTTTGCCAGGATAGATCACATCCTGGGCCATAAATCTAGCCTTGGTAAATTCAAAATAATTGAAATCATTCCAATCATCTTCTCTGACCACAATGAAGTAAGATTAGATCTCAGTTACAGGAAAAAAACTATTAAAAATTCTAACATATGGAGGCTAAACAACACACTTCTGAATAACCAACAAATCACAGAAGAAATTAAAAAATGCATGGAAACGAATGGAAATGAAAACACAACAACCCAAAACCTATGGGACACAGTAAAAGCAGTGCTAAGAGGAAGGTTCATAGCAATACAGGCTTACTTCAAGAAACAAGAAAAAAGTCAAATAAATAACCTAACTCTACACCTAAAGCAACTAGAAAAGGAAGAAATGAAGAACCAAAGGGTTAGTAGAAGGAAAGAAATCATAAAAATTAGGGCAGAAATAAATGCAAAAGAAACAAAACAGACTATAGCAAAAATCAAAAAAGCTAAAAGCTGGTTTTTTGAGAAGATAAATAAAATTGACAAATCGTTAGCCAGACTCATCAAGAAACAAAGGGAGAAGAATCAAATCAACAAAATTAGAAATGAAAATGGAGAGATCACAATAGACTACACAGAAATACAAAGGATCATAAGAGACTACTACCAACAGCTATATGCCAATAAAATGGACAACTTGGAAGAAATGGACAAATTCTTAGAAAAGTATAACTTTCCAAAACTGAACCAGGAAGAAATAGAGGATCTTAACAGACCCATCACAAGCATGGAAATCGAAACTGTAATCAGAAATCTTTCAGCAAACAAAAGCCCAGGACCAGATGGCTTCACAGCTGAATTCTACCAAAAATTTAGAGAAGAGCTAACACCTATCTTTTTCAAACTCTTCCAGAAAATTGCAGAACGTAACCTTCCAAACTCATTCTATGAGGCCACCATCACTCTAATCCCAAAACCAGACAAAGGTGCCACAAAAAAAGAAAACTACAGGCCAATATCAGTGATGAACATAGATGCAAAAATCCTTAACAAAATTCTAGCAAACAGAATCCAACAACATATTAAAAAGATCATACATCATGACCAAGTGGGCTTTACCCCAGGAATGCAAGGATTCTTCAATATCTGCAAATCAATCAATGTAATACACCACGTTAACAAATGGAAAGATAAAAACCATATGATTATCTCAATAGATGCAGAAAAAGCCTTTGACAAAATTCAACATCCATTTATGATAAAACCCTCCAGAAAGCAGGAATAGAAGGAACATACCTCAACATAATAAAAGCTATATATGACAAACCCACAGCAAACATTATCCTCAATGGTGAAAAATTGAAAGCATTTCCCCTAACGTCAGGAACAAGACAAGGGTGCCCACTCTTACCACTACTATTCAACATAGTTTTGGAAGTTTTAGCCACAGCAATCAGAGCAGAAAAAGAAATAAAAGGAATCCAGATAGGAAAAGAAGAAGTAAAACTCTCACTGTTTGCAGATGACATGATCCTCTACATAGAAAACCCTAAAGATTCTACCAAAAAATTAGTAGAGCTAATCAATGAATATAGTAAAGTTGCAGGATATAAAATTAACACACAGAAATCCCTTGCATTCCTATACACTAACAATGAGAAAACAGAAAGAGAAATTAAGGAAACAATACCATTCACCACTGCAATGAAAAGAATAAAATACTTAGGAATATATCTACCTAAAGAAACAAAAGACCTATATATAGAAAACTGTAAAACACTGATGAAAGAAATCAAAGAGGACACAAATAAGACGGAGAAATATACCGTGTTCATGGATTGGAAGAATCAATATAGTGAAAATGAGTATACTACCTAAAGCAATCTATAGATTTAATGCAATCCCTATCAAGCTACCAATGGTATTTTTCACAGAACTAGAACAAATCATCTCACAGTTTGTATGGAAATATAAAAAACCTCGAATAGCCAAAGCAATCTTGAGAAAGAAGAATGGAACTGGAGGAATCAACCTGCCTGACTTCAGGCTCTACTACAAAGCCACAGTCATCAAGACAGTATGGTACTGGCACAAAGACAGAAATATAGATCAGTGGAACAAAACAGAAAGCCCATGCACCTATGTACACCTTATCTTTGACAAAGGAGGAAAGAATATACAATAGAGAAAAGACAATCTCTTTAACAAGTGGTGCTGGGAAAACTGGTCAACCACTTGTAAAAGAATGAAACTGGAACACTTTCTAACACCATACACAAAAATAAACTCAAAATGGATTAAAGATCTAAATGTAAGACCAGAAACTATAAAACTGCTAGAGGAAAACAGAGGCAACACACTCTCCGACATAAATCACAGCAGGATCCTTCCTCTATGAGCCACCTCCCAGAATATTGGAAATCAAAGCAAAAATAAACAAATGGGACCTAATTAAAATTAAAAGCTTTTGCACAACAAAGGAAACTATAAGCAAGGTGAAAAGACAGCCTTCAGAATGGGAGAAAATAATAGCAAACAAAGCAACGGACAAAGAATTACTCTCAAAAATATACAACCAGCTCATGCAGCTCAATTCCAGAAAAATAAACGACCCAATCAAAAAATGGGCCAAAGAACTAACAGACATTTCTCCAAAGAAGACATACAGATGGCTAACGAACACATGAAAGATGCTCAACATCACTCATTATCAGAGAAATGCAAATCAAAACCACAATGAGGTATCATTTCCTGCCAGTCAGAATGGCTGCTACCCAAAAGTCTACAAGCAATAAATGCTGGAGAGGGTGTGGAGAAAAGGGAACCCTCTTACACTGTTGGTGGGAATGCAAACTAGTACAGCCACTATGGAGAACAGTGTGGAGATTGCTTAAAAAACTGGAAACAGAACTGCCATATGACCCAGCAATCCCACTGCTGGGCATACACACCAAGGAAACCAGAATTGAAAGAGACGCGTGTACCCCAATGTTCATCGCAGCACTGTTTACAATAGCCAGGACATGGAAGCAACCTAGATGTCCATCAGCAGATGAATGGATAAGGAAGCTGTGGTACCTATACACAATGGAATATTACTCAGCCATTAAAAAGAATACATTAGAATCAGTTCTATCGAGAAGGACGAAACTGCAGCCTATTATACAGAGTGAAGTAAGCCAGAAAGAAAAACACCAATACAGTATACTAATGCATATATATGGAATTTGAAAGATGGTTACGATAACCCTATATTCGAGACAGAAAAAGAGACACAGATGCATAGAACAATCTTATGGACTCTGTGGGAGAAGGTGAGGGTGGGACGATCTGGAGAATAGCATTGAAACATGTATATTATCATATGTGAAACAGAACGCCAGTCCAGGTTTGATGCATGAGACAAAGGCTCAGGGATGGTGCACTGGGATGACCCAGAGGGATGGGATGGGGAGGGAGGTGGGAGGGGGGTTCAGGATGGGGAACACATGTAAACCCATGGCTGATTCATGTCAATGTATGGCAAAAACCACTACAATAATGTAAAGTAATTAGCCTCCAACTAAAATAAATAAATTAATAAAAAAAAGTTAGTTGAGGGAGAAAAATGGGATGATTAGGGAAACCTGATCATCAGGTATGATTAAAAACTCAGAAGGTACAATTAAAAAACAAGAAATCACAGATCAATATACTATACCTTGATCCTTGAACAGCATGGGATTTAGGAGCCTGAACTTCTAATCAAAAATCTGTGTATAACTTCAGTTGGCCCTCCATATCTGAGGTTTGACATTGGTCGATTCAAAGCAACCACAGATTGGGTGGTACATATTAAGTGAAAAAATTCCTCCTATAAGCAGACACACATAGTTCAAACCCATTTTGTTCAAGGGTTCACTGCAGTATCTTTTGAATTTATATTTATTGTGATTATGATTTGAGCTCATTTGTATCTTCATACTTTGAATGTTTTAGTAACCCAAAATACTTGGATCAAAGAGTAATTACACTGTGAAATGTAAAATATTTGTAGCTGAAAGTGAGAAAAAAAATTTTAATTAGAAATTAAAACCCAATTACAGCAAATACCAGTTCTAGATTTGTATCAATTGTTTGAGTAATAAAAAAAAAAAAAAATCACAACTTCCAGTTTCCAGTCTGGCATGAAATAAGCTGAAATTCACCATCGCATTCTAAGAAGTAAAAAGCTAACCTGACTGAAAAATCCACAGCACTTAAGTTCATCAGAGAAGTGAGGTTACAGGGCAAAGCATTGCCTCTCAAACTGGAGAAAACAACATATATACACAGAAAAGTACAACTTACTGGAGTATAAACTCATGAGCACAAATCTCTGTGGGACCTAGTGTAAAAACCTAATCTGTAACTGATGAATTGCTAGAAGGTCAGCATGAACAAGTCTGAGATATAAAACCCCAGGGAGACCCACACTTTTGTAAATTTTACTTCCAGAAGCTTGACTAGGTTCTTGTGGCATATAGTAGAGAAAAATCCCCTCATGCTTCCAGCAGGGGGAAGGGAAAAGAAATCATTTTGAAATATGCCAGACCTTGATGAGGTCTTGGAGAAGGAAATGGTAACCCACTCCAGTATTCCTTCCTGGGAAATCTCATGGACAGAGGAGCTTGGTGGGCTACAGTCCATGGGGTCACTAAGAGTTGGACAAGACTTAAAGACTAAACAACTACAAATGAAGTCTACTCCCAGGAGAAACTATTTAACCAGAGCCTAATTTGCTGGGATTTTATAAGAGCCTAACTGACCTGCAGAAAGGGAAATATCCAACTCCACACAGCTCTAGCATTCCAAGTGGGAGAAGAAAAATAGCCATCTCCAGCCTACACTACCAATCCTATCCCATTTAAGGGGGTGGTGGGAATCAATTGAGAATCAAGTGTAAAGCTCACAGTCCAGATACAGGCCCATTAAGACTGAGATCTAGTCATAGGATGCTTTCTTTCCTCTCACACTTCACCACATTACTAATGGCAGTTCTTACACAGTTTACTGCATGTCTATCAAGAAAAATTACATGACACAATAAAAAGTAAAAAAGAGTTTGAAGAGAAGGGGCAAGCAACAGAACTTGACTCAGATATGGAAGAGACATTGGAACTGTCAGACCAGGAATTTAAAATAATTGTGATTGTGGTGCTAAGTGTTCTAGAAAATAAAGAAGACAACATGCAGAAACAGATGAGAAATGTTAGGAGAGAGATGAAGTCCAAACAAATAACTAAAAAGAAATGTTACACAGCTTCCCTAGTGGCTCAGTGGTAAAGAATCCACCTGCCATGAAGCAGACACAGGTTCAAACCCTAGTCTGGGAAGATCCCATATGCAGCAGAGCAACTGACCTGGCACAGCACAACTACCAAACCTGTGCAGAATCAGGGAGCTGCAACTATTGAGCCCACATGCCATAACTACTGAGCCCATGGGATGTAACTACTGAAGCCCATCTGCCTAGAGCCTGTGCTCTGCAACAAGAGAAACCACCACAATGAGAAGCCCACGCATCACAACTAGAGAGTAGCCCTGCTCACCGCAACTAGAGAAAAACCGTGCAGCAATAAAGACCCAGCACAGCCATAAATAAATAAAATTGTATATAAAGACAGAAATGATACAGATAAAAAATAAACTAACAAATGAAGAACACTTCTGATGAAACTATTAGTAGACTGCATACAACTGAAGCAAAGAACCTCTAGCTTCAGATATCTCAATAGATGCCTCCAAAACTGAAAAGCAAAGAAAACAGACTTAAAAAAACAGAACAGAATATCTGAGAACTGTGGGAGAACTACAAAAAGTGTAACATATATGTACTGGGAATTTCAGAAGGAGAGGAAAGAGAAAAAATAAGAAATATATAAAACAATATTGGCTGAAAACGTCCCCCAAATTAATGTCAGACACCAAACCACAGACCAACGGAAACCACAGGAAGCTCCAAAAACACCAAGCAGGATTAATGTCAAAGGACTATAGCTAGCCATATCATTTTTAAACTACAGAAAATGAAAGATAAAGGGAAAAAGTCTCAAAATAAGCCAGAAGGGAAAAGACCTTATGTATAGTTGAGCAATATAAGAATTATATCCAGTTTCTCAGATACCATGCAATCAAGAAGCAAGTGAACGGAAAGACTTAAAGTGTTAAAAGAAAAATCCCCAAACCTACAATTCTATACTCTGTGATGTTTATAGCATTGAATGCATTTATTAGAAGAGAAGAAAGACCTAAAATCAATAATCTAAGCTTCCATCTTAGGAAGCTAGAAAAAGTAGAGCAATTTAAAGTAAATAGAAAAAAGAATAAAAGAGCAAAAATCAATGAAATTGAAAATAGGACGTAAATGGAGAACATCAACAAAACCAAAAGCTGGTCCTTGAAAAGATCAATAAAATTTATAAATTTCTAGCCAGTCTAACTAAGAAAAAGAGAGGACACAAAATGGATGTTAAAAGGATAATCAAGGAATACTATAAATAACTCTATGCCCACAAATTTGATAAGCTAGGTGAAGTGGTCCAATTCCTTAAAAGATACAATCTGCCAAAACTCATTAACAAACAGACAATCTGAATAGCCCTATATCTATTAAAGAAACTGAATCAAAAATTAAAAACCTTCCAAAACAGAAAGCACTAGGCACAAGCAGGATCACTAGTGAATTCTACCAAATATTTAAGGACATTTATACAATGTTATTATGTCAAATATATTCAATTAAAAAAATTAAGGAAGAAAACATACAAATTCTTTACAATTTCTTTCAGAAAATATAAACAGAAGGAATATTTTCTTGTTTATTCTATGAGGCCACAATTACTTTAAAACACAAACCAAGACATTACAAGAAAACTACACACAAATATCTTTCATGAAAGTGAAAGTGAGAGTCGCTCAGTTGTGTCTGACTCTTTGCGACCCCATGGACTATACAGTCCATGATTCTCCAGGCCAGAATACTGGAGTGGGTAGCCTTTCCCTTCTCCAGGGGACCTTCCCAACCCAGGTTTCCACATTGTAGGTGGATTCTTTACAAGATGAGCCACAAGGGAAGTCCAAGAATACTGGAGTGGGTAGCCTATCCCTTCTCCAGTGGATCTTCCCAACCCAGGAATTGAACCAGGGTCTCCTGCGTTGCAGGCGGATTCTTTACCAGCTGAGCTATGAGGGAAGCCCATCTTTCATGAACATATATGTAAAAATCCTCAAGAAAATACTGGCAAATCAAATCCAACAATTTATAAGAAGAATTATACACCATGATAAATGGGTTTTGGACCCAATATCAATGTGGTGGATGGAGATTTCCCCTACCACTAAGCAATTCTCTTGACACCAGCTGGGTGTCCTACAACTCAACTCAATTCTAATACTTGGAGATAGCATCAGGTTCCACAGGCTAAGGGCTCAGTGCCACAAGACTGACTCCACTTCAGATGCCAATCACAAGTCCAGGTTGTTACCTGTGCTTCTGAGTAACGGGCTGCAGATTGGAAAGTCTCACAATTCCTTTCTTTGGTTTGGTTAGTTTGGTAGAAAGGACCTAAGATGCCAGTCAAAAGTCAATGCTGTTACCTGTACTTCTGACTGACTGGCTATAAATCAGAGGTTCCCATGACCCCCTTCTTAGAGTCAATTAATTTGTGAGAGCAGCTCACAGAACTCAGAAAGCTCATTTACTCACTAAATTACCAGTTTATTGCAAAATTATTAAAGGATATCAATCAACAGCCAGATGAAGAGATACATATGGCAAGTTCCTGAACAAAGGAGCTTCTGTCCCCATGGAGTTTGGGCCTTGCAGGGTGGCATGTGGAAGCATTCTGATTCCCCAACAAGGAAGCCCTACAAATCTCATCCTTTGGTGGTTTTATGGAGGGCATAATAAATACAGGCATGACTGACTGAACAACTGACCAAAATTCAACCTCCAGTCTCTCTCCTCTCCCTTCCCTGGATGGGAATGAAAAGTTTTAACTCACATGGTCGGTTTTCTTGGTACCCAGTCCCCATCCAAAACTCACCTCAATAACATACCAAAAGACAACTTTATCATTCTCATCACTTAAGAAATTCCAAGGATTTTAGGAGCTCTGTGCCAGAAATAGGGACAAAGATCAAATACATATTTCTCATTATAAACCACAGTATCACAACAACCAAGTGGTATGCAAAGCTGATTCAACATTCAAAAATCAATTAACATAATCACATCAATAAACTAAAAGAGGAAAATCACAGGATCATATCAACAGATCCAAAAAAGTATCTGACAAAATTTAACAACCATTCATGATGTAAAAACTCCTAGTAAACTTAGAGGGGAAGTTCCCCAACATGATAAAGAATATCTACAAAAATCATAGAGCTAATATATTTAATGGTGGAAAACATTGAAGATTTCCTGCTACCACTAGAAACACAGCAAAGATGTCCCATCTCACCATTGGTTTTGCAACATCATACTAAAATTTCAAGCTAATTCATTAGGACAAGAAAAGGTAATAAAAGGTATATGAGAAAGGAAGAAATAAAATGTCTGTGTTCGCACGTGAAATGGCTATCTATGCAGAAGATCTGAAAATGATCAACCAAAAAGCTTAGGAACTAATACACACAGTTACAGCAGAATTGCAGAATACAAGGTTGATACACAAGTGAATTGCTTACCCAAAGATCAGGAATGAACATATGAAATTTAATATTAAAAACACAATACCACTTACATTAGCATCCTACAATATGAAAGAGATACAAATACATACGAGATCTACACGAGGAGAACTGTAAAACTCTGATCCACAAAACTGAAGTATAACTAAGAAAATGGATAGGAAGGCTAAATAGTGTCAAGATGTCAGTTCTCCCCAACTTGATTTATAGATTCAATGCAACCCAATGAAAATTTCAGCCACTAAGTTTGTGGATACCGACAAATTGATTCTAAAGTTTATATGGAGAGCCAAAAGATCCAGAATAGCCAACAGAATCCTGAAGAAGAACAAAGTTGGAGAACTGACATTATCAACTTACTATGAAACCACAGTAATGAAGACAGCATGGTATTGATGAGAGAACAGATCAATAGAACGGAACAGAGTCCAGAAAGAGACCCTCATCTATACAGTCAAGTGATCTTTGACAGAGAAGCAAAGGCAATAAATGAAGCAAAGATAGTGTTTTCAACGAACAGTGCTGGAACAGACATCTACACACACACAAAATGAATTTAGATACAGAACTTATACTTTTCACAAAAATTAACTTAAAATGGATCACATACTTAAATGTAAACCACAACTATAAAACTCCACACTGGAGAAAACCAGTGTTGAAACACCAGTGTAGAAAACACTAGATGATCAGAATTTCTGAAACTCAACAGTAAGAAAACAAACAACCCAATTTAAAAAGTGGATCAGAGATCTTTACCGACACCTCACCAAACAGGCTTTAAAACAGCAAATTTGGAGGCGGTTCTAAGATGGCGGAGGAATAGGATGGGCAAACGACCGTCTCTCCCACAAATTCACCGAAAGAACATTTAGACGCTGAGCAAATTCCACAAAACAACTTCTGAATGCTGGCAGAGGACATCAGACACACAGAAAGGCAGCCCATAGTCTTTGAAAGGAGGTAGAACAAACTATAAAAGATAAAAAGAGAGACAAATGAGGTAGGGACGGAGATCCGTCCCGGGAAGGGAGTCTTAAAAAAGAGAGAAGTTTTCAAACACCAAGGAAACACTCTCTCCTGCAGGTCTGTGGCGAGCCTTGGAATCGCGAAGGGCAAAATAACCGAGAGGAAACATAAATAAATAATTAAAGCCCGCAGTTTATGTACCTAACAGCAAATCCCAGCGGGCGCAGCCCAGACGTGCGCACCCCCAACTAGCAAGCAGGGGCTGAGCACGGAGGGGCGGGCTGCATTGCTTTGGGTTAGGACTGGGCCTGAATGCCCCGAGGGCAATCTGAGGAAACTAGATTGAGACAGCAACCTAGATCGTGGGATAGCTTTCCCGCGAAAAGCCTTAACCTAAGACACCGCCAGGCCCACTCACAGAGCAAAGGACTGAGCAGAGCAAGCCTACTGCGGCCCGGCCCATTCCCCGCAGGAGACAGGCAGGTAGGGCAGCCAGAGCCGGAAGGGCGGAATCGCGGCCCCAGAGAGGCATCCTATACCAAACTGAAAACAGACCTCGCTGCTAACCAGGACTTCTTGGGGACTCTGGAGGATCGACACCCCCTGAGAGGGTCGCAGCCAGAGATCAGCTCCCCAGGGGAGAGCACAGCACATCTGGGAAGCTGCGCCCGTTGTACACCCAGAAAATCGAGGCTGGGACGGGGGAAGGGAAAAAGGCGCAGCCCGCGACCGCGCTAGCCAAAAACCGGGTCACCACATATATATGGTATTTAGTTAATCAATAAAGATAACCCTGTATTCGAGACATCAAAAGAGACACTGATAAATAGAACAGTATTATGGACTCTATGGGAGAGGGCGAGGGTGGGATGATATGGGACAATGGCATTGAAGCATGTAAATTATCATATGTGAAACAAATCGCCAGTCCAGGTTCGATGCATGACACAGGGTGCTGGGGGCTGGTGCACTGGGATGACCTGGAGGGATGGGACGGGGAGGGAGGTTGGAAGGGGGTTCTGGAAGGGGAAAACATGTACACCCATGGTGGAGTCATGTCAATGTATGGCAAAACAAATACAATATTGTAAAGTTAACAAACAGATAAATAAACTAATTTAAAAAAAAGGACTATAAAAAATTTAAAAAACAGCAAATTTATTTATAAACAGCAAATCAGTATACGAAAAGATGCTCCATATAATATGTCATTAGGGAAATGCAAATTAAAACAACAATTAGGTACCACTATATACTCATTTATAATAGACAAAATCCGGAACACTGACAACACTAAATCCTGGTGAGGATGCAGATTAACTGGAACACTCATTCATCACTGGTGGGAATGCAAAATGGCATGGCCACTTTGGAAGACAGTGTGGGAATTTCTCACAAAACTAGACATATTCTTACGATATATGATTCTGCAATTGTGCTCCTTGGTATTTACCCAGAAATGTATGTTCACACAAAAACCAGCTTTATTCAGAACTGTCAAAGCTTGGAAACAACCACAGTGCCCTTCAATAGATGAATGAATAAAGTGTGGTAAACCTACACAATACATATTATTCAGCACTACAAAGAAATAAGCCAGCAAATAATGAAAAGACATGGAAGAAACTTGAACACATATTACTAAGTGAAAGAAGCCAACATGAAAAGGCTACATACTGTATGTTTCCAACTGTTTGAAATTCTAAAGAAAGCAAAACTATGGAAACAGTAAAAAGATGAGTTGTTGTCAGGGGTTAGGGGAGAGGGGGATGAACTGGCAGAGAACAGAGGATTTTTAGGGCAGTGAAACTACTCTCTATGATACTATAATGGAGAATACATATCACTGTACATTTGTTCAAACTCCTAGAACGTATAACACCAACAGTGAATCCTAATGTAAAATACAGACTCTGTGTGATTTTGATACGTCAATGTGAGTACATCATTTGTAACAAATGAGTGAACATTTGTTATCTTACTAGGTGAAGGATGCTGATAATAGGTGAAGGATGCCAGGTGTAGGGGTGGGGTTATATGGGAAATCTGTACCTTCTGCTCAATTGTGCTGTGAACCTGAAATTCTCTAAAAAATAGTTTTGTTTTGTTTTTTAAAAATCAAGTAATCTCAACTATGACAGACTGCTCATCATCACCACCTTGTGGGCAAGGAAGCAACAACAAAATATAAGACATTTTCAAAAAAAAGAAAATCTTCACTTATTCCATCAAAACAAAGCTTCCATCAATTAAAAGACATTATTTCAGGTTTGACTAAGAAACAAAATACTGCCAACTGAACTATGATACCACCAACTGTAAGTGGCATTCCAATGTCACAGATTTTAAAATGAGTCTTAAAATCAATGAAAGAAATTCTGATTTTCTTCAAGCTCCTATCAGTGTCGGAGACTAAATAAGAACAAAGCATCTTAAACTGAAACACAAGAAATTTAGGAAATAAGAGACAATAACACTAGGACAATACTAAAAGAAATATGAAAATATTCTTCTGTACTTTACAACCACTGATTTTAGGTAATTTAAGGATAGAAATATATAATGTTGGATTTTAATATCTTCTAGGATTCCATCTAGCTTTAAAATTCTTTTTCAGATTTTAATAGTTCTACACATTATTAAATTTGTCCCCAGAGTAAATGAAAAATTTACTGACATGATAAAAGGGGTAAACACTTTCTGAACCTCCTGAGAAATACTTTCAAACATTAATATAATCCAAGTGAAGGTAGGCTTGCAGCCCAGAAATGCTGACCCCAGGGTGCATGCTCTTTCCACTCCAGAACACCAGGCTGCCTCCAGCATACCACAAGAGCAAACTACACGGTTGGCCTTGATACACAGACTTCAGACAAGCCCATCCCACTTCCTACTTACCTGGCTGAAGCCTTAAATCGCTCTAAGAACTGAAGTCTCAAGCTCTCATGTCCAGGGAGGTCAATCAAGGTCAGGTTAGTGCCCTAAGGATGGCAGCAGCAATATTAATGTTTCGCTACTGATTCACACTCACAACATAAATTTTTCACAACATATCTCAGGTATGTGAATGGTACCTAATTAATTAATCAAAAATGTCAAGGTAATTGATTAATGAATCAAATGTTCACAGAGCATCCTCTGTAAACCACAGAAGGCTGTGGAAAATGTAAAATTACAACTCTGATAAATGTTCTGAGGGCATGTGAGAGACTTGACCCTGTATGGGGAAGTCAGGAAAGTCCATCTGGAGCTGGGGAAATATACCAGTATGAATAAAAGCAAAAACATGTGAAAAACAGTAACAAATACTCACAAGCTAAATAATGTGCTATAAGAACCTATACTTTATCAGATAGCATGTTATAGGGATATCCAACCTTTATAAAAACAAAACACCTTTTTATATTTCTACTGCAATCTAATTTTAAAATATATGTCCACCAGACACACCATTTTTTTGTTCTGTTAATATTTTGTGTCAATTGTTGATTCAGGTGATAATCACCGAACAATGCGGAGTTGTGCCCCACTGAGCAGACTGATTATTGCCCACTTACATGCTACTCATTCTAAGCTTTCATTCTTGAGCTCAAGTTCAAGGCAGATGTGGCCATGCTCAATGCGAATACTTGACTATAGCCCTGGTACATGTATCAGACCAATGGATCATTTCTCAGATGTTTCTACTTTCTCCACAGGGAGCCTCAACCACTATTTAGGAGGAGGGAGTCAGCATTATGCAGATTTGACATCATTACTGCTAAATATATTGTAACTTGTAATTTAGTCTGTGTGATCTTTTATAGGTAATATACAAAGTATATAAGACTTTTTTTTTGTTTTTTTTAATATCAGTAAGAGTCTAGGGACCTCAGGTTGGACCCACTATCACATTGCGTAATCAGCATCACATCACATACTTTCAATATAAACAATCCATAAGATACATTACTCAGTCATAAAAAAAGAACAAAATAATGTCATTTGCAGCAACATGGATGGACCTAGAGATTGTCATACTAAGTGAAGTAAGTCAGATACAGAAAGACAAGTATCATGCTATTGCATATATATGAAATCTAAAAAGAGGGTAGAAATGAACTTACTTAAAATACAGAAGTAGAATCACGGATGTAGAAAGCAAACTTACAGTTACCAGGGGATAAAGGGGGGATAGGAAAAAACTAGGAGACTGGGATTGACATACACACACTACTATATATAAAATCGATAACTAGTCAGAACCTGCTGTATAGCACAGGGAACCCTACTCAATACTCTGTAATGACCTAAATGGGAAAAGAATCTAAAAATAAAAACAAAAAGAGTGGATATCTGTATATGTACAACTGATTCACTTTACTACACCTGAAATAACACAACATTGTAAATCAAGTACAAAAGTGAAAGTACATGACTCTTTGCAACCCCATGGACTATAGTCCATGGAATTCTCTAGGTCAGAATACTGGAGTGGGTAGCCTTTCCCTTTTCCAGGGGATCTTCCCAACCCAGGGATTGAACGCAGGCCTCCCACATGGCAGGTGGATTCTTTACCAGCTGAGCCACAAGGGAAACCCAAGAATACTGGAGTGGGTAGGTGATCCCTTTTCCAGCTGATCTTCCCAACCCAGGAATCAAACCAGGGTCTCCTGCATTGCAGGCAGATTCTTTACCAACTGAGCTAACAGGGAAGCCCTGATATCAAGTATACTCCAATAAAATTTTTTTTAACAATCTCTCAATATTGGAGCGGAGAAGGCACTGGTGACCCACTCCAGTACTCTTGCCTGGAGAATCCCAGGGATGGAGGGGCCTGGTGGGCTGCAGTCTGTGGGGTCGCACAGAGTCAGACACAACTGACGCGACTTAGCAGCAGCAACAGCAACAGCAGCAATATTGGAGACTAGGGAAATCTGAGGTAGCAGTTAACAAAAATATCAGTTAAGAATTCTCAGTGGGTAACTGAAAACATTTTTATTGTATAATAATAAATATAGACATGTCCAAAAAAAAGTTGTCAGAAAATAGTCAAAGGCACTGTGTATGTTAATGTCAAGTTCACATCAACAGTAATTTCATTTGTTATCTGTGTAACAGAGCATCAAACAATTCTGACTATTTAAAAAAATAAAAAGTATGAATTCCAAAAGATTAAAAAAAAAAGAGAGAGATACATTACTATTTTGAGAGACAAGATCTAAAACTGGGAACCCTGGGTACAGGGATACAGTACTAGTGCGTGGAAAAACTGTCTTCCACGGAACCAGTCCCTGGTACCAAAAAGGTTGGGGGACTGCTGCTCTAAAACATAAAAGGGGTGGGAAAAGAAGTTAAAAAGAGGAATGTTTTACATATTCAATAGAAACATGCAAGTCTCATATGTAATGTTAAGTTTTCTGTTAGTCATATCAAAAAAAGTAAAAAAGAAACAGGTAAAATTTTAATAATATATATTATATAATCCAATATATCTAAATTATCTTTTTCAACATATAATAAAAAAAAATCAAAAAATGGATATTTTACATTCTTTCTTTCATCCCAAGTCTTCAAGATTGGGTGTATATTTTATACTTAACAGCCCTCAATTTGGACTAGTCACATTTTAGATGCTCATTAATCACAAACAGCCAATGGCTACTGTGTTGGAAAGTACAGGTCTAAAGCATACCCTGGAATACTCTACTTAAAATATCCAGTATGTGTGTCCCAAGAATTAAAGATCTCTCAGATCTTAAATTTCAAAATCTGAATCCTTGAGAATTTAAAAAGGTCTGAGTCAGAAACACTGTCATTACTGAAAAGAGAAAAAATATCTCTAAGACATTTAAAAGATGTCTCTTTATCTTTGCTCACTCATTAAATACTTATTAAGCAGTAAAATCAGCTTGGCAGTCACTATCTACGTTCTAGAGACATACAGGTACATAAAAAGTCCTTCTCCTGATGTCTTCTTGGTATTTTTTAAGTATACTCATATATACATTTTAAGATTTCCACTGCAACACCATTTGTAAAAGCAAGGCTGTAATAACAAAAAAACTAAATGTCTATTAATAGGGCTCTTATTAAATAAAAACTCAACATGAACTGAAAGTAAAAAAAGTAAAAGTTTTCTGATCAGTTTGCTTTCACTTTCAACTATGATTATGATTTACTTTTCCATGTGTACCTACAAGATTTTTCTGTCTCAAAAGTCTCAAAAGTCTCAAAAGTCTCAAAATGTCTCAAAAGTAAAGGCTTTAAGAAAGAAAAATTGTATGGTACAGTCACATAACGGAATTCTCACAATACTCAGCTCATAAATCAACCCGGTAGTACTATGTATGGAAAAGAGAGAGAAAAAAATGAAAGCAAACCCAAGCTGTATCAATTATATTGTTACATTTTAAAAAAGGCAGGGGTGGAACAGAGTGTTATAAAAGAAAAAAGTAAAGAAAACAGACCTGTTTGGATAGCGCTGACAATCTGGAAGACTACACAGGAAAATGCTAAGTTACTACCTCCAAGAAGACTTTAAGGAGGGATAGGAAAAGCAAAATTACTTTTCACCAAATATCCTTTTAACCTTTTGAGTTCTGTCCCATATACATGTACTAAAGAAAATGGCTTAATGCTCGCTCTTAAGAACTCAAGGTAAAGCTGGAAAGAAGACACAGAAATAAAAGCTAATAAAATGTGATGTAACATCAATATGCATACGGTACAACAAAGAAGGGGGAGAGCATGATTATTAAGTTCACTGCTTGGATGATCAAGAGAAGAATTTGTCACATGCACAATATTTATCCATAAAAATAAGCTATGAGTGGTACCTATCCCCTCAGACTAATTCACCCTAGAATTTTTTCTGAGACACCAAAAAATTGTGTCAGACAATTTTTCCTGACACACCAAAATAAAGTAAAACCGTCAGACTTCCCACATTCTAGGAAGCTCTTACCCTGTTGTTGTTGACTCTGTAGGCAGCAGAGCTGTCAGTGATGGAAGTCTGAGTGTCTCTATAAAGGCCTGTTAACAACTGTAAAACAAAACACAACACAATATGAGGGGAGATCTGAGCAAACATATAAATAGCAAACCTAAAGAGTGTAACTCTGCTCTAACTCTCCTAGGGGTAAAGTCAAACAAACGTCGCTTACAATAGCTAAAAAGGACCATGTTGATTTTTTTTCCCCTTTGCTTGTAGAAAAATCTAATTAACTGCAAACTTCATTCCCTCTCCTTAATTAGAGGAGGGGGAAAACTATTACTTTTAAACTATTATTTTCAAATAATAGTTTCAAATGGTTAGTGGCCAAATTTACCAACCTTCCCAACATTTACAATCATCAAAAATGATTAGAGATTATATTTCTTTAGTGGAAAGGAAAATAACTTATACTCTCAAAAAGAATAATAATAAAGAGAAAACTTCCGCTACGCTTTGTAGCAAAAACCAAACATTTAAAAATACTACATAGACTAGAAATAAATATTAGTGAAAAGAAACCTAAGTAGCCAATAAAAGTTTCTTTGACAAATTCTCAAAGAATTATACACTGGATACAGATTAATGTCTTCTATCTCTTCAGCTGTTCTGGTATCCTTAGCTATGGCATGAAAGTAGTTAGCATATAAAACCCTTAAATGGGATAAAGGCTAAATATGTCAGTATCTGGCAGGTGCAAGAGAACAAAAATGGCCAAGAAATTCCAGTTTAAGAGTCTTTTCGTCCTCCCAAGTGAGTCAAAAATTAATTCCCCGATTTGTCAGCAACAGCTTTTTTCCCAAAGTAAACCTAACAGGAATAATACGGTGCACTAAAATTTCCTATCAAGTTTAAGAGAGGTATAAATCAAAGCATTTACTCTGACAAAAAGCAATGTTTTTCCGGAATCACAAAGGCCCACAAGAAGAACAGCTCTCTGACTGCTCCTTCTGCTCCGGATGAACTTCCAGAACACTGTGGAATAGAGAAAAACAATCAAAATGACTCCTTGATTATCAACAATACGCATATATGGTTGGGCTGGCGAAATTAAGAGAAGTCTACCACAGAATGCCTCCTTCATCTGGAACTTTCACTGTTATTACCACCATTATAATCGTTGTTCTTGAGGACTCCGCTGAATGCCAGCCGCCATCAACTGTCAGCTTTTCTGCATCTGTATCCCCTACCCTGCCAGTATACTCAAGTTCAACCTTGCCTTATTAACTCTACGTCCCCAGAGCCCAGCTCGCAAACACAGGATGCTCAAACTTGGAGAGAAAACCACTTGAGTACTGGTAGCAAGAGCAATGGAAGGGGAGAATGGGGCGCTCAGGCAGTACAGGGGCTAGCAACCCGTGCCCAACGACCAGGACGCTGTGCTGTTCCCGCTGCTTCAGGCAGAAGGGCGGGTGTATATAAGGAGTTAGTCTCCCATTCTAGACGCCCCTCAGGTGCCACCTCTGCTCCGTGGTCTACAGAAGCCCAGTCCAAGCTGGGATCCCCGCCCGCCCCGCACCCGCCATATCTACCGGCCGCCTCTTTACCTAGCGTCAGCAGCACCGCAAGGAGAGCCACCACGACTGACAGCAGCGTCGGATCCCTCTGCTGCAACTCCTGACGCAAAGAGTCCAGGTATGGCTGGAAGGCGCCCCCAACACCGCCGCCATTCCCCATCCGCCGGGAGTCCGCGGAAGCCATGGCTAAGATCACGCTAGCCGGCACCGAGAAAGCAACGTGGCCCTGGGCTCTGCGCAGGCCTGCGAAGCGGAGCATCACGGAAGTGGTAGTTCCTAAGCTGTATTTCCTCCTTCGCAGGCCAGTATACCGACGGTCCTGATGGGAGTTGTAGTTCTGTTGAACACTGTGCTCCCAGCGAAAGACTTACTAAGCAGCCAGCCAGAACGATGAGCGACACACTCATCCTTCAGGACATGAGTCAAATGTCCCGCTCTTTTCATGGTTGTTGACAGAATGATGGGTGAATAAAATGAATGGCTCAAGAAACCTCCCCTGAAGATTTCCAGTCGCTCCCTTCGTGAGGTGAAGTGAATCTTGTGAGAAACTCAAGCATTACACAATAGTTCATCGGAATATAATGTGGCACAGAGGGTGTAAGGTGAGGTATGGGGATGCATAAAGGGGCGCTTAAGCCACATAAAGAAAGTAGGGAAAACCACTAGACCATTCAGGTATGACCTAAATCAAATCCCTTATGATTATACAGTGGAAGTGACAAATAGATTTAAGGGACTAGATCTGATAGAGTGCCTAATGAACTATGGACAGAGGTTCATGACATTGTACAGGAGACAGGGATCAAGACCATCCCCATGGAAAATAAATGCAAAAAAGCAAAAGGGCTGTCTGAGGAGGCCTTACAAATAGCTGTGAAAAGAAGAGAAGCAAAAAGCAAAGGAGAAAAGGAAAGATATTCCCATCTGAATGCAGAGTTCCAAAGAATGGTAAGGAGAGATAAGAAAGGCTTCCTCAGCGATCAGTGCAGAGAAATAGAGGAAAACAACAGATTGGGAAAGACTAGAGATCTCTTCAAGAAAATTAGAGATACCAAGGGAACATTTCATGCAAAGATGGGCTCCATAAAGGACAGAAATGGTATGGACCTAACAGAAGCAGAAGATATTAAGAAGAGGTGGCAAGAATACACAGAAGAACTGTACAAAAAAGATCTTCACGACCCAGATAATCACGATGGTGTGATCACTCACCTAGAGCCAGACATCCTGGAAAGTGAAGTCAAGTGGGCCTTAGGAAGCATCACTACAAACAAAGCTAGTGGAGGTGATGGAATTCCAGTTGAGCTATTTCAAATCCTAAAAGATGATGCTATGAAAGTGCTGCACTCGATACGCCAGCAAATCTGGAAAACTCATCAGTGGCCACAGGACTGGAAAAGGTCAGTTTTCATTCCAACCCCAAAGAAAGGCAATGCCAAAGAAGGCTCAAACTACCACACAATTGCACTCATCTCACACGCTAGTAAAATAATGCTTAAAATTCTCCAAGCCAGGCTTCAGCAATACATGAACCGTGAACTTCCAGATGTTCAAGCTGATTTTAGAAAAGGCAGAGGAACCAGAGATCAAATTGCCAACATCCACTGGTTCATCGAAAAAGCAAGAGAATTCCAGAAAAACATCTATTTCTGCTTTATTGACTATGCCAAAGCCTTTGACTGTGTGGATCACAATAAACTGTGGAAAATTCTGAAAGAGAGGGGAATACCAGACCATCTGATCTGTCTCTTGAGAAACCTGTATGCAGGACAGGAAGCAACAGTTAGAACTGGACATGGAACAACAGACTGGTTCCAAATAGGAAAAGGAGTACGTCAAGGCTGTATATTGTCACCCTGCGTATTTAATTTGTATGCAGAGTACATCATGAGAAACACTGGGCTGGAAGAAGCACAAGCTGGAATCAAGATTGCCGGGAGAAATATCAATAACCTCAGATATGCAGATGACACCACCCTTATGGCAGAAAGTGAAGAAGAACTAAAGAGCCTCTTGATGAAAGTGAAAGAGGAGAGTGAAAAAGTTGGCTTAAAGCTCAACGTTCAGAAAACTAAGATCATGGCATCTGGTCCCATCCCTTCATGGGAAAAAGATGGGGAAACAGTGGAAACAGTGTCAGACTTTATTTTTTGGGACTCCAAAATCACTGCTGATGGTGATTGCAGCCATGAAATTAAAAGACGCTTACTCCTTGGAAGGAAGGTTGTGACCAACCTAGATAGCATATTTAAAAGCAGAGACATTACTTTGCCAACAAAGGTTCGTCTAGTCAAGGCTATGGTTTTTCCAGTGGTCATGTATGGATGTGAGAGTTGGACGGTGAAGAAAGCTGAGCGCCGAAGAATTGATGCTTTTGAACTGTGGTGTTGGAGCAGACTCTTGAGAGTCCCTTGGACTGCAAGGAGATCCAACCAGTCCATCCTAAAGGAGATCAGTCCTGGGTGTTCATTGGAAGGACTGACGTTGAAGCTTAAACTCCAATACTTTGGCCACCTCATGTGAAGTGTTGACTCATTGGAAAAGACCCTAATGCTGGGAAGGATTGGGGGCAGGAGGAGAAGGAGACAACAGAGGATGAGATGGTTGGATGGCATCACTAACTTGATGGACGTGGGTTTGGGTAGACTCCGAGAGTTGGTGATGGACAGGGAGGCCTGGCATGCTGCAATTCATGGGGTCGCAAAGAGTCGGACACAACTGAGTGACTGAACTGAACTGAAGCCACATGGGTTCAGAGAAAAGCTACTGAAGGAAAATGACAGGAAGTGAGCCTTGAAGGACAAGTTAGCCTCTGCAAGTGTAATAGGAGAAAGGGTGCTCTGTGCAGAAAAGAAAGAGTAATTCAGTGTACCTACACATAGGTTCAATCCCTGAGTCAGGAAGATCCCCTGGAAAATGAAATGGCAACCCACTCCAATATTCTTGCCTGGGAAATCCCATGGACAGAGGAGCCTGGAGGGCAACAGTCCATGGAGTCTCAAGAGTTAGACACGACTTACCAACTAAATCACCACCACCACCACTGTATTGTAAATCCTGGCTAATTCCCTTAATGTAGAGCTACCCCTGAGATGAGATACATTAAGGGAAGCAGCCAGGAAAATCAAAGAGAGGGGCTGGGGCTGTTGAAAATTGTCACTCTGCCCTAATCGGCAGCCAGACAGGTATGTGGGACCAAGGTGGCCAGTCCTTCAGTTTTTTAAGAGAAGCCAGAAAAAAAGGTTTTTAAGGGAACTTTTCCACTTTTTAAATTTCAGCAAGTAATGAAAACTTGTAGCCTAAATAAAACAACTTATGTAGTTAGAAGTGGCTCGTCTGGAATCTGCCAATTTGCAGTCTGTCATTAAGCAGTTGTCATTTCAGCAGAATTGGCAGTAGATGAGCAGGAAATGTTGGCAAAAGCTAGACATGAAGGGACTGGGAGATATACTGAGGAACCTAGATTTTACCTAGAATGCAATAAGGAGTTTCAGTTGAGAGTGAAATAGTTTATTGGCAGATCAAGGAAGTACTACATTTTGAGAGACAAAAGACAGGCAGGGAGACCAGGTAGAGGCTGTTGCAGTGTTTTGGCAAACAATGCACAGGGTCTGAACCAGGGAAGTGTGGAAAGTGTGGAAAGGGGGGTATAGTTATGAGAAACACTTAGAAGGAAAATAAATAGGATTTGGTGATTAATTGTACAAGCTGAGTTAAGGAGAAGAAGAGCTAGCAAGAGTGCATCTGAAACACTTGGTGTGTATTGCTGGGAAGATCTAAGTGTTCAGCATGAATGAGAGAACTCAGTTGAAGTTCTCTGGAGCCAGGGACATAGCCAGAATGAAAACTGCCTGTATTTTGTGTACATGGAGTTTCCAGTGCCTCTGGGAAGTCTAAAATCATATATCATGCAGGCGATACAGTAAACAAATGTGAAGTGTCAGCAGTAGGTGCTAGATTTTTATTTGGGAGTCATACGTAAACAAGTGGTCATGCAAACTAGTACAGCCACTATGGAGAACAATGTGGAGATTCCTAAAAAAACTGGAAATAGAACTGTCATATGACCCAGCAATCCCACTGCTGGGTGTACACACCGAGGAAACCAGAATTGAAATAGACACGTGTACCCCAATGTTCATCGCAGCATTGTTTACAATAGCCAGGACATGGAAGCAACCTAGATGTCCATCAGCAGACGAATGGATAAGGAAGCTGTGGTACATATACACAATGGAATATTACTCAGCCATTAAAAAAAATACATTTGAATCGGTTCTACTGAGATGGATGAAACTGGAGCCCATTATACAGAGTGAAGTAAGCCAGAAAGAAAAACAACAATACAGTATACTAATGCATATATATGGAATTTGAAAGATGGTAACGATAACCCTATATGCAAGACAGAATAAGAGACACAGATGCATGGAACAATTATGGACTCTGAGGGAGAAGGTGAGGGTGGGACGTTCTGGGAGAATAGCATTGAAGCATGTATATTATCATATGTGAAACAGAACACCATTCCATGTTCGATGCATGTGACAAGGGCTCAGGGCCGGGGCAATGGGATGATCCAGAAGGATGGGATGGGGAGGGAGGTGGGTGGGGGGTCCAGGAAGGGGAACACATGTAAACCCATGGCTGATTCATGTCAATGTATGGCAAAAACTATTACAATATTGTAAAGTAATTAGCCCCCAACTAAAATAAATAAATTTATAAAAAAAAAAAAAGATCAAAAAAAAAAGAAAAAGAAAGCTGTGATACATATACACAATGGAATATTATTCAACTATTAAAAAAAATACATGTGAAGCAGTTCTAATGACATGGATGAAACTGGAGCCTATTATACAGAGCGAAGTAAGTCAGAAAGAAAAACACCAATACAGTATATTAATGCATATATACGGAATTTAGAAAGATGGTAATGATGACCCTATTTGCGAGACAGCAAAAGAGACACATGTAAAGAACAGACTTCTGGACTCTGTGGGAGAAGGCGAGGGTGGGATGATTTGAGAGAATAGCATTGAAACATCTATATTATTATATGTGAAATAGATCGCCAGTCCAGGTTCGATGCATGAGACAGGGTGCTCAGGGCTGGTGCACTGGGATGACCCTGAGGGATGGGATGGGGAGGGAGGTGGAAGAGAGGGTCAGGATGGGGAACACATGTACACCCATGGCTGATTCATGTGAATGTATGGTAAAAACCACCACAATATTGTGAAGTAATTAGCCTCCAATTAAATTTAAAAAATAAAAAAAATAGAAGGGAAAAAAATAAATCATGGAGAGCGTGAAGAGTGAGGAGGAAAGGGGATGCCACAAAGAAGCCTGAGAAGAGACAGTCAGCAACACAGAAGTAAATCATGTCCTAAAAGTGGTCAGCAGCATTCCTGTAACAGATGATGAGGGCTTGAATGAAAAGTGAGCTCAGGGGGAATAAGGAGGGGAGGGTGAGGAGGTAAAGAGGATAACTGCACACAGTTATTGCTTGCTTCAGTTCAGTTCAGTCGCTCAGTTGTGTCCAACTCTTTGCAACCCCATGGACTGCAGCACACCAGGCTTACCTGTCCATCACCATCTCCTGGAGTTTACTCAAACTCATGTCCATTGAGTCAGTGATGCCATCCAACCATCTCATCCTCTGTCATCCCCTTCTCCCTCCTTCAGTCTTTCTCAGCATCAGGGTCTTTTCCAATGAGTCAGTTCTTTGCACCAGAAGGCCAAAGAATTGGAGTTTCAGCTTCAGCATCAGTCCTTCCAATGAATATTCAGGACTGATTTCCTTTAGGATGGACTGGTTGGATCTCCTTGAAGTCCAAGGGACTCTCAAGAGTCTTCTCCAACACCACAGTTCAAAAGCATCAATTCTTCGGTGCTCAGCTTTCCTTATAGTCCAACTCTCACATCTATACGTGACTACTGGAAAAACCATAGCCTTGACGAGATGGACCTTTGTTGGCAAAGTAATGTCTCTGCTTTTTAATGCTGTCTAGGTTGGTCATAGCTTTTCTTCCAAGGAGCAAGCTTCTTTTAATTTCATGGCTGCAGTCACAATTTTCAGTGATTTTCAAGCCCCCCAAAATAAAGTCTGTCACTCTTTGCACTGTTTCCCCAGTAAAGAGGATAACTGCTCACAGTGAGTGCTTGCTAGAGCCAGGCATTGTTCTACATCCTTTAAATTTGTTAATTTGTTTAATCCTCACAATGACCCACCATCCCAATTTTCCAGAGGGCAAACTGAGACAGGGGTTGAGTAACTTATCCATTGATCCCAGGTTGTTGGGCTCCTTTATGCTTGACTATATGCTCTAACACAGTAAAATTCATTTTCCAGGCACATTTCATCAATAAAGGGAGGCAATAGGGACTCCAGATTAAGGAAAGATGTTTAGGATGTGAAATAAAAGTAAGTAAACCAACTAATGTATATATATATATATATATATATATATATGTATGTATGTATGTATGTATGTATGTATGTATGTATGTGTGTGTGTGTATACTATGCTTAGTCGCTCAGTCATGTCCAGCTCTATGCATCCCCATGGACTATAGCCTACCAGGCTCCTCTGTCCATGGGGATTCTCCAGGCAAGAATAATGGAGTGGGTTGCCTTGCCTTCCTCCGGGGCATCTTCCCAACCCAGGGATTGAACCCAGGTCTCCCACATTGCAGGCAAATTCTTTACCAGCTGAGCCTCCAGGGAAGCCTAAGAATATTGGAGTGGGTAGCCTATCCCTTCTCCAGGGGATCTTCCTGACCCAGGAATCAAACCAGAGTCTCCTGCATTGCAGGCAGATTCACAACCTGCTGAGCTACCAGGGAATTTTTTTGGACTCACTAAGGATGTTGGATCTTAGTTCCCCAATCAGGCATGGAACCCATGCCCCCTGCACTGGAAGTACAGCGTCCTAACCACTGTACTGCCAGAGAAATCCCCAACTATTTTATTTTAAATTAGCATTATGAATTAAAACTATCAGAACCGACAGCAATCTTACTGCATTCTATTTCTTTTCTTTCTTGTGGTCCTGATCCCTGCTCTGTATTCACCACCCAACACCCAACACACACACACACACACACACACACAGAGCTCTCCTTTATATTAATAACTTCTGTTAGTGACTAAAAATACAGTGAAGGAGGAAGGGCCAGACACAGAGAACACCTACCAGAACTGTCCTCACTGTGTAAGGATTTTCAGTCAGAGCATGTGAGTGAACAAGTACCGTTTTGGTGGTGCAATTTGGGAATGAGGAAGCAAGGGTTTGATAACACATGGTCATACTCTTTTTTTCAATTTGTTTTCTGGGTATTATGAAGGCAGAAGAAATGTGCACACATTCCACACTTGAGTTAGAAGGTGGAACTGTCAGTCTCAGCAATGAGAGCAGGAGAGGATGGCATCGGTGGCTTCTTGTCCTCTCACCTCGGGGACTCCGCAGGCTCCTGGGAGCTCTGTGGAGATGGATGGAGAAAAGGACAGCTCTGTGGGAATGGATGTAGAGGGAGGACATACCAATACTGACTGTCACTGGCTGAAAGCGTTCTGCTCCCTAATTCTATCAGCAGATGGAGAGTTACAACAAAACCAGTGGAGACAATTTTTCTTCTCTTTCATCAGTTAAAATGTCTCATTCACTGAATGCATTTTTCCCTCTCCTGTTCCCAGCAGTTCCAAATCACAGTGGAACCTATCTCAGACTCAGGACACCAATCATATGATTCCCCTACTCTGGCTTATCTCCTTGACTCTGTTTCTTTGAAAAAAACAGAGGATTTTTTAAAAGAAAAGAATTAAAATGGGACATGTTTTTATATTAAAAACAATGTAATAATGAAATAATGAAAGATCAAAGAAGAAAACCAGAAATCACCTTAATTTTTATATCAATAGTATCTGGTGAACATGATTTCAGACATTTCTCTGTACAGATATACTGACAAGAAGGCAATCTAGAAGGAATAATAAATAACAGAACAAAGTTATTTTTAAAGACTATAATATACATTACTGTGTTCACAGTCTCTAGAACAGTGCCTGGATCATGGTAGGTACTCAGTGCATTGTTGATAAAATTAGATTTGTTGATTCATTGCAATAAGACAGACTACATGCCAGAGGAATGGTTGGGACATCTCATCAAACAAAGGATAAAAAAGAATTATTATAGGATTTGGGGTAAGGGTGGAGCTTAGGTGAATATTACGTAAGGCAGTGTTGTTAGGCTCAAAGCAAAGCAGGGCTGTGTGTAAAAATATGAACCTCAGGTCTGGACTGCAAAGTAGACCCAAGGTCTGTTTCTTTGGATACCAGAAAGTTGAGAACTGTGGACTATTGTGTTTAGAAACCCCCTACCTGCAGCTCTGCCCTGACTGTAAATTGAAACTGTGGTAGGAGTTAGGAAACAAAAGGGCAAACTTGGAGAGTTGTTTAGGAGGCAAAATCAACAGAACTTGCTGACATTAGATGTAGAATGAAGCAGAATACTGAAATTAAATTTGACTCCTCAGTTTATGACTCTTGTGGGTGGGTAGCAGACCATGTCTTTATGAAGTGTATGGGAATAAGAGTTGGCTTAGGGAAGCAGGGGAGGGAAGAAGTAAAATGATCACCTCCCTTTTTATTTGTTGGGCTTCTGATTGCTGTGAGAACTCTACAGTACAGATATACAGGCAGGAGGAGGTGTGCATGTGAGATGCTGCAGTCAGGGATCAGAACTACAGATACAGATGCCTGGGAGCCATTCTCACTGCTTAGGGAGGGCCTGGAAAGTGGAAAGAGCACTGGATGAAGAGAAGACACCCAGGAAGATGACCCTACATTTCAGAACTGGTAGGATAAGCCCACAGTAAGACCACAAAAGGACAGAGAGGTGGGAACCAAAGCAGAGGGCTGCTATATCAGAGAAGCTAGGAAAGAGTTCCAAGGAAGGGTGAGTGGTCATCCGTATCAAGTTAGTAAACAGACTCAAGGATAAAAGAACTAATTGGTTTTCACGGCTGGCAGGTGGGCAGTGACCTTGACCAGAGCAGCTTCAGGGACACGGGTGGAACAGAAGACTGATTTCTCTGTGTTCAGTCATTAATGAGAATCCACCTTTCAGGAGCTCCACTAAGAGTGGGAGGAGACAGGACAGTGACTGCCATGAGAGTTGGGGTCAAGGGATGATTTTTAGCAAGATGAGGTTCCAGTGATTCACTTTTGCAAGCAGTAAGACTTGGGACCTCAAGTATACCTGATGAAATGTATTCAAAATATTTTAAACTATGTAAATTATCTATATTCTGCGTTGAGCACTCTATGTCAATATTTACTCTACATCCTCCTTCCTGCCCTTTCCCCAACAACACACACACACGTACACATTTGATTCAGTCAAGGCTTGTACACTTGATTTTATTAAAATGACCATGCAGACCCCTTTTAGAAAGAATTCCTACTTGGACTGTACCCAGGAACTGTGGCTGTTGGAAAGAACAAATGAATCTTGAGCTCTGAAGGAAGGGCTAGTTGCAGACCAAGCAGTAAGGGGGAAAAATGAAGTTTTTTTAAAAAGATAAAACCAATAATAATGTTTATTTTTATTTTGTCCCACAGAGGTACCACAACCAAACTGTGAGGGCAACCAAATCGCTCAGACCAGCAAAACCAGAGGAAGCTTATGGGTCCCATGAGCTCCCATCTCCATCAGGTGTTGGCTCCGCTCTTGGATTTTAAGGTTTGTGGAAAGTGCATGCTTCCAGGAGTTCTGTGGGGACAGAGCAGAGGGGTTGGACAGTTAAAAATCTACCTATGTTTAGTTCCTCTTAAGTGAATCAACAATTAAGCCCAATACAAAAGTACTCAGACCAATTTCCCTGCTCCTCTGATGGGTGAACCTGACCCTCCTCCCAATGCCTCCTCCTCCTGCCTGCACAGCTCCTGTGTCTACACTGGGCAGTGCCCCACACCAAGGACAGTAACAGGATTTCCCTTCCCTGCATCATCCCCTGCCTTATGTCCTATGGGCGGGGCTCCCACACCTGAGTCCATATGGCTGGAACGAGCCTAAAAGAACTATCCTCTCGGATCCAGGCAAGGAACTAACATAACGGGATGCACTAAGCACCAGTCCTGTGCCAGTTCCCCTGCCAGGGGCTAGGGATAGAACAGAGTCCAGCAGAGCCAGTCTCCACCCCCTCAACAAAACAGTAGCCATGGATCCTTAAACCAGAATTATGTGGGCAGCTGTTAAAATACAGAAATCCCGAACCTGGCACAGACTTGCTGAATCAGTATCCCAGGGCCTGGGACTGTGGCTCATGGACCTGTACTCTGCAGTTGAAGAATAACTTCCCTTGAGCTACATGGTATTCTCCCAAATCTTCCAAATGATTCCAAGTCATTAAATGATGTCCAACATAGCTATAGCACAAACTGGTATTCTAGATAAGTACAAGCATACCTTCTTTTATTGTGCTGGGCTTTATTGCACTTTGGAGATACTGTGTTTTTTCCAAATTGAAGGTTTGTGGCAACCCTGTGTCAAGCAAGTCTGCTGGTGCTATTTTTTCGATAGCGTTTGCTCACTTCATGTCTCTGCATCACATTTTAGTAGTTCTTGAAATATTTCAGACTTTTTCATTACTATGATTATCTTTGTCATAGTGATCTGTGGTCAGTTATCTCTGATGTTACTATTGTTAATTGTTTTGGGTCACCACAAACCATGCCCATTACTATGGCAAACTTATTTGATAAATATTATGTGTGTTCCTGCTGCTCCACTAGCACAACAATGTTGAAATTAGGCCAATTAATACCCCTACATTGACTCTAAATGTTCATGTGGAAGGAAGAATTGCACATCTTTCTCTTTAAAGCAAAAGCTAAATGTGATTAAGCTTAGTGAGGAAGGCATGTCAAAAGCAAAGATGGGCCTCTTGTGCCAAAGAGTTAGCCAAACTGTGAATGAAAAGGGAAAGTTATTGAAGGAAATTAAAAGTGCTACTTCAGTGAACACAGAAATGATAAGCAACAGCCTTATTCCTGTTAGAGAGAAAGTATCAGTGGTGTAGATAAAAGATCAAGCCAGTCACAACATTCCCTTAAGCCAGAGCCTCAGCTGCAGCAAGACCCTAACTCTCTTCAGCTCTGTGAAGGCTGAGAGAGGTGAGGAAGCTTCAGGAGAAATGCTTCAAGTAAGTACCGGTTGGTTCATGAGGAGGAAAGAAGTTGTTCCCATAACATTAAGGTCAAGGCAGAGGCTTCCCTGGTGGCTCAGTGGTAAAGAATCTGCCTGCCAATGCAGGAGACATGGGTTCAATCCCTGGTCCAGGAAGATCCCACATGCTGTGGGGCAACTAAACCTGTGCACTGCAACTACTGAAGACTGTGCATCTAGAGCCCATGCTCTGCAACAAAAGAAGCCACCCCAGTGAGAAGTCAGAGCACCATAGCAGAGTAGCCCCTGCTCACTACAACTAAAGAAAGCCCACACACAGCAACAAAGACCCAGTGAAGCCATTAATAAAATAAATAAATAAAATTTCTAAAAAATAAAATAGAAGTGCAAGGTGAAGCAGCAAGTGCTGATATAGAAGCTATAGTAAGTTACACAGAAGACCTACCCAAGATAGTTCATAAAGGTGGCTACACTAAACGAGATTTTCAGTGTAGATGAAACAGCTTTCAGTGGGAAGAAGATGCCATCTAGGACTTTCATACCTGGAGGAGAGAAGTCAGTGCCTGTCTTCATGATCAAATGACAGACTGACTCTCCTGTTAAGGGCTAATGCAGCTGGTGACTTGAAGCTGAAGCTAGTGCTCATTTACCATTCTTAAAAAACATAGGGCCCTTAAGAATCATTCTCAGTCTACTCTGCATGTGCTCTGTAAATGGAACAGCAAAGCCTGGATGACAGCACATCTGTTTATGAGACGGTTTACTGAATATTTTAAGCCTGCTATTGAAACCTACTGCTCCGAAAGAAACATTCCTTTTAAAATGTGACTGCTCATTGAGAGCATACCTGCTCTCTGGCCACCCAAGAGCTTGGATGGTGATATACAAGATTAAAGTTGTTTTCATGCTTGCTAACACAATATCCATTCTACAGCCCATGGGTCAAGGAGTCATTCCAACTCTCAAGTTTTATTATTAAAGAAATACATTTCATAACTTCCATAGACAGTGAGTCTTCTGCTGGATCTGGGCAAAGTCAACCGAAAACCTTCTGGAAAATATTCCTCATTCTAGATGCCATTAAGAACATTTGTGATTCATGGAGTAAAGTCAAAATATCAGCATGAACAAGAATTTGAAAGAAGTTTATTCCAACCCTCATAAGTGACTATAAGGGAATCAAGATTTCAGTGGAGGGAGTAACTGCAGATGTGATGGAAATATCAAAAGAACTAGACTTAGAAGTGAAGCCTGAAGATATCACTGAATTGCTGCAAATCTCATGATAAAACTTTAACAGATGAGAAGCTGCTTCTTATGCATGAGCAAAGAGAGTGGTTTCTTGGGATGAAATCTACTGCTAGTGAAGATGCTGTGAAGATTGTTGAAAGGACAACAAACGATTTAGAATATTATATAAACTTAGTTGATAAAGCAATGGCAGGACTTGAGAAGATTGACTCCTGTTTTGAAAGAAGTTCTACTGTGGGTAAAATGTTATCAAATAGCTTCGGATGCTACAGAGGAATCAGTCATGAAAGAAGAGTTGATCCATCAATTTCAGGCTTCCAGTTGAAGATGGCAGACTAGGACGTGCACTCATCTCCTCCTGTGAGAATACCAAGATCTCAACTAGCTCTTGAACAACCATCGACAGGAGAATGTTGGAAACCACCAAAAAAAGATACCCTACATCCAAAGACACAGAAGAAGCCACAGCAAGATGGTAGAAGGGGCACAATCATGATAAAATCAAGTCCCATACCCTCCAGGTGGTTGATCCACAAACTGGAGAACAATAATACCAAAGAAGTTCTCCCACTGTTGTGAAGGTTCTAAACCCCATGTTAGGTTTCCTGGCCTGGGGATCTGACAAAGGCATTGGGAATCCCCAGGGAATCTGATCTTGAAGGCCAGCAGGATTTGATTATAGAATTTCCACAGGACTGAGGGAAACAGGGACTCCAGTCTTAGAGGGCACAAATAAAATCTTGCACACACCAAGACTCAGAGGAAAGGAGAATGACCCCACAGAAGACTGAACCAAAACTACCTGCTAGTGTTGGAGGGTCTCCTGTGGAGGTGTGGGAGGGCAGGAGCTCATAACAGGGACAGGGGCACTGGCAGCAGTCCTGGAAAGTCCCCCTTGGCATAAGCCCTCTTGGAGGTCGCCATGAACTCTACCATAGAGCCCATGGACTCCAAGGCTGGGTCACCTCAGGCCAAAAGATCAGAGAGGGAGTGCAACCCCACTCATGAGCAGATAATTGGATTAAAGCTTTACTGAACAAAGACCTTCCCACCACAGCAGGACCCAGTTTTTCCCACTGCCAGTCCCTCCCATCAGGAAGCTTACACAAGCCTCTTAGCCTCCTCCATCAGAGGGCAGACAGAAGAAGGAAGAAGATCCACAACCCCACAGCAGCTAAAACAAAAACCATTACAGAAAGTAAATCAGCATGAAAAAGCAGAAAGTTATGTCCCAGATGAAGGGACAAGATAAAACCCCAGAAAAACAACTAAATGAAGTGGACATAGGCAAACTTCCAGAAAAAGAATTCGGAATGATGATAGTGAAAATGATCCAGGATCTTGGGAAAACAATGAAGAAGATGCAAGAAATGTTTAACAAAGACCTAGAAGAACTGAAGAACAAACAAATCAAGATGAATAATACACTAGAAGGAATCAATAGCAGAATAACTGAGGCAGAAGAATGGATAAATGACCTGGAGGACAGAATGGTGGGCATCACTGCCACAGAACAGAATACAGAAAAAAGAATGAAAAAAAAGACAGCTGAAGAGACCTCTGGGACAACATTAAATGCATCACAGGGGTCCCAGAAGGAGAAGAGAGAAAGGACCTGAGAAAATATTTGAAGAGATCGTACATGAAAACTTCCCTAACATGGGAAAGGAGATAGTCAACTAAGCCCAGGAAGCAGAGAGAGTCTCAGGCAGGATAAATCCAAGGAGGAACACACCAAGACACATAGTAATCAAACTGACAAAAATTAAAGACAGAGATGAAATATTAAAAGCAACAAGGGGAAAATGACAAATAACATAAAAAGAGAACTCCCAACAAGCTATCAGCTGATTTCTCAACAGAAACTCTACAAGCCAGAAGGGAATGGCGTGATATATTTAAAGTATTAAAAGGGAAGAACCTATCACCAAGATACTCTACCCAGTAAGACTCTCCTTCAGATCTAATGCAGAGATCAAAAGTTTTCCAAATAAGCAAAAGTTAAAAAAATTCAGCACCACCAAACCAGCTTTACAATGAATGCTAAAGGAACTTCTCTAGGCAGGAAACACAAGAAAAGTAAAAGACCTACACAAAATAAACCCCAAACAATTAAGAAAATGTTAATAGAATCATATATATTGAAAATTACCTTAATTGTAAATGGATTAAACCAACGCAAAGACATAGACTGGCTGGGCAGATGAAAACTTGTGCATGTATGCATTTCCATTTACCACATGACTTTGCCTGACCCATCAAATTGTATGTAATTATTATATACTGTGGGCAGGAATCCCTTAGAAGAAATGGAGTAGCCATCATAATCAACAAAAGACTCTGAAATGCAGTACTTGGATGCAATCTCAAAAACGACAGAATGATCTTTGTTCGTTTCCAAGGCAAACCACTCAATGTCAAGGTAATCCAAGCCTGTGCCCCAACCAGTAATGCTGAAGAAGCTGAAGTTGAATGGTTCTATGAAGACCTACAAGACCTTTTAGAACTAACACCCAAAAAAGATGTCCTTTTCATTATAGGGGACTGGAATGCAAAAGTAGGAAGTCAAGAAACACCTGGAGTAACAGGCAAATTTGGCCTTGGAACACAGAATGAAGCAGGGCAAACTCTATTTTTGGTAATAGAGTTTTGCCAAGAGAATGCACTGGTCATAGCAAACACCCTCTTCCAAAAACACAAGAGAAGACTCTACACATGGACATCACCAGATGGTCAACACCGAAATCAGATTGATTATGTTCTTTGCAGCCAAAGATGGAGAACCTCTATGGAGTCAGCAAAAACAAGACTGGGAGCTGACTGTGGCTCAGATCGTGAACTCCTTATTGCCAAATTCAGACTTGAATTGAAGAAAGTAGGGAAAACTACTAGACCATTCAGGTATGACTTAAATCAAATCCCTTATGATTATACAGTGGAAGTGACAAATAGATTTAAGGGACTAAATCTGATAGAGTGCCTGGTGAACTATGGACGGAGGTTCATGACATTGTACGGGAGACCGGGATCAAGAGCATCCCCATGGAAAAGAAATGCAAAAAAGCAAAATGGCTGTCTGAGGAGGCCTTACAAATAGCTGGGAAGAGAAGAGCAGCAAAAAGCAAAGGAGAAAAGAAAGATATACCCATTCGAATGCAGAGTTCCAAAGGATAGGAAGGAGAGATAAGAAAGCCTTCCTCAGTGATCAATGCAAAGAAATAGAGGAAAACAGCATGGGAAAGACTAGAGATCTCTTCAAGAAAATTAGAGATACAAAGGGAATATTTCTTGCAAAGATGGGCTCAATAAAGGACAGAAATGGTATGGACCTAACAGAAGCAGAAGATATTAAGAAGAGGTGGCAAGAATACACAGAAGAACTGTACAGAAAAGATCTTCATGACCCAGATAATCATGATGGTGTGATCACTCACCTAGAGCCAGACATCCTGGAATGTGAAGTCAAGTGGGCCTTAGGAAGCATCACTACGAACAAAGCTAGTGGAAGTGATGGAATTCCAGTTGAGCTATTTCAAATCCTGAAAGATGATGCTGTGAAAGTGCTGCACACAATACACCAGCAAATCTGGAAAACTCAGCAGTGGCCACAGGACTGGAAAAGGTCAGTTTTCATTCCAATCCCAAAGAAAGGCAATGCCAAAGAATGCTCAAAATACTGCACAATTGCACTCGTCTCACACACTAGTAAAGTAATGCTCAAAATTCTCCAAGCCATGCTTCAGCAATACATGAACCATGAACTTCCAGGTGTTCAAGCTTATTTTAGAAAAGGCAGAGGAACCAGAGATCAAATTGCCAACATCCACTGGATCATCGAAAAAGCAAGAGAGTTCCAGGAAAACATCTATTTCTGCTTTATTGACTATGCCAAAGCCTTTGACTGTGTGGATCCCAATAAACTGTGGAAAATTCTGAAAGAGATGGGAATACCAGACCACCTGACCTGCCTCCTGAGAAATCTGTATGCAGGTCAGGAAGCAACAGTTAGAACTGGACATGGAACAACAGACTGGTTCCAAATAGGGAAAGGAGTACGTCAAGGCTGTATATTGTCACCCTGCTTATTTAACTTATATGCAGAATACATCATGAGAAACACTGGGCTGGAGGAAGCACAAGCTGGAATCAAGATTGCCAGGAGAAATATCAATAACCTCAGATATGCAGATGACACCACCCTTATGGCAGAAAGTGAAGAGGAACTAAAGAGCCTCTTGATGAAAGTGAAAGAGGAGAGTGAAAAAGTTGGCTTCAAGCTCAACGTTCAGAAAACTAAGATCATGGCATCTGGTCCCATCACTTCATGGGAAATAGATGGGGAAACAGTGAAAACAGTGTCAGACTTTATTTTCTTGGGCTCCAAAATCACTGCAGATGGTGATTGCAGCCATGAAATTAAAATACCTTTACTCCTTGGAAGGAAAGTTATGACCAACCTAGACAGCATATTAACAAGCAGAGACATTACTTTGCCAACAAAGTTCCGTTTAGTCAAGGCTATGGTTTTTCCAGTAGTCGTGTATGGATGTGAGAGTTGGACGGTGAAGAAAGCTGAGCGCCGAAGAATTGATGCTTTTGAACTGTGGTGTTGGAGAAGACTCTTGAGAGTCCCGTGGACTGCAAGAAGATCCAACCAGTCCATCCCAAAGGAGATCAGTCCTGGGTGTTCATTGGAAACACTGACGTTGAAGCTTAAACTCCAATACTTTGGCCAGCTCATATGAAGAGTTGACTCATTGGAAAAGACCCTGATGCTGAGCCAGACTGAAGGAGGGAGAAGGGGACGACAGAAGATGAGATGGTTGGATGGCATCACCAACTCGATGGACATGAGTTTGGGTAAACTCCTGGAGCTGGTGATGGACAGGGAGGCCTGGCGTGCTGCAGTCCATGGAGTCGCAAAGAGTCAGACATGACTGAGCAACTGAACTGAACTGATTATATATTGTTAGGCTAATCATGTTCCCGTTATGGCTTGCAGTTGTAATTATCTTTTTATTTTTTGGCGGTCTGGCTATTCATTGTGAAAACTAGTAAACATCTTTTGCTATTGTAATTATGAACTTTTTGCATAAGAAATTTATGACATTTTGATTCTACTTGTTTGATTTAGTATGAAGAGAATGCTAGAATTCTAATTAAAAAAATAGATATGCATCAAGCAAAATAAATAAGTAAATATGTTTTGGTGTTCAGGATAAAAAATAAATAATAAAAATATTTCAATTATAGTATCCTTTAAAATTTTTTTCAATGGTATGTATAATATCTAAGTTAAACTGTACAATTTCTTAATGTATCTCTGATTCTCTAAAGAATCAAGAGAAAGTTTTTGTCATTTGTGAAAATAAAGGTAAAACCCAGTCATCAAGGATTAAAAAAAGAGTCAATTAATGGGGCAAACTTAATTGTTGTCTTATTTTAAGGAACTGCCACAGTTGATCTGTCAGCAGTCATCAGTACTGAGGTAAGACCCTCCACCAGCAAAGAGATTATGACCTTCTACCAGCAAAGAGATTATGAAGGCTCAGATGATGGTTAGTGTTTTTAGCAATAAAGTATCTTTAATTAAGATATGTACATTGTTAGACATTTTTTAGACAATGCTATTGTACACTTTATAGTGTAGTATAAATGTAACTTTTATATGCACTGGGAAACCAAAAACTTCATATGACTTGCTTTGTTGCAATATTATTTTATTGCAATGGTCTGAAACTGAACCTGCAGTATCTCCGAGGTATAGCAACTGTAGAGTTTATGGTACTTATCACCGTTCCAGCTCTCAAGAGCAGCGCCATGTAAAAGAACTCTCTGCAATGCTGGAAATGTTCTCTTTGTTCATCTATGTGGAGACAGGTATCTACTGAGCACTTGAATTATGGCTAGTGTGACTAATTTAAAATTTTGTTTAATATGAATATAAATTTAAATATCCACATGTAGCTAGAGGCTACCATTTTGAACAAGGCAGCACAGTATAAAAAAGGTGTTCAGAGCAGAGCAGTGGGCATGGGCACATAGCTCTCCTCCTTTTCTAAGTAATAGCATGGAATTCTGCATGTTCAGTGCCATCAGCCCATGTCCCCTTACCATCTGCCCATACAAGTAGCCTTTCATTCATGCTAGGATTGCATTGTTCCCTCATCATTTCATCTAGTCAACTGATCATCTCCTGGTGACTACAGTCTGCCCCTCCTTTTGAATCCAGCACCCAGAACCCCAACCATATTCACTTTGCAGGTTCCCCATGCTGTTCCTCCTACTCACTTGAGGTTGAGCATTGTCTCAGGTTAGTCATAGCTCTGACGTAGTCATCCCCTAAGTAGGAGTCATATGTTTTTGTCGCAATTGAAGACAAACATTTAGTGTCATCCCTGAACAGAAGGTCCTTGGAACTTGATTGGAATAAACAAAAATTTTTCGTGCAGTCGGTTACACTTTTTCCAAAGGCATCCTGTCAAATGGACAGAAAGTACATGAGGACTTGTGGAAAAGAGCCGCTGGGAACACATGGATGGGATGGAGGAAACTGGAAGCTGGGAACCAGCCCTGGGAAGAAAGGGAAGCTGCAGAGGATGCCTCAGGATCTTTCCACATCAATCCCTTGGCATTCACACAAATATGGGCCCCAAATCTAGGTTCCCATGAGGCCCCCAAATCCTTTGTAGGGTCCAGCCTAGTCCCATCTCCTTGGGGAAGTCCCTCCCTCCCACCCACCCACTGCTGACTTCTCTGATCTCTCTTCCCCACTTCATTGGCCATGGTCTTGGGGATGGCTTCCAAGAAATGAGAGGGCAGAAATTTGTCCCTTTAAAGTATTATTATCAAGAAGGTATTAAATAAAAGCCACCCAATGAGGGGTGGTACAGGTAGCTGTTAACTGCATTTTTGATCCTAAATTGATAAGAGGCTGGACTCATCCACATCTTCTAAGATTGTAAATGAAATAATGATTACAGAAAGTTTAGCATTCCATCTAGCACTTAGGAAATGTTCATTAAATGTTAATTATTCATGTCATTTACCTTAAGAGGACTCACAAAGGTGTGCTATCTTCATTTTTAAAAGGAGAAAACTAATGATCGATCAACAGGCAGGAAGCTGTCACTGAGGGGAGGTTGGTCTTTAGGGGTGGAAGAGTCTTTAGGATTAAAATATTCAGACAGCCCCTCTTCCCTCACAGGGCCAGCCCTTGGTTGGTTGTTTTCACCAAAGGACAAGCTCCCTGAGGTTAGGTTTCCTGCGTTTTTCTGCCTTTTGGAATGGTTCTCAATCTGTCTAAGCAAAAGAAACACAGTCCACATTTCATGACTTGTATCCAGAAGGGTTGGGAAACAGGGTTAGTTGCCTTCATTTTAGAAAAAGGCAGAAGTGGGTAAACTGATGGTACCACAGAGCAAGGTCAGGGTCAAGCTAGAAGGCAGATGCTTGGACCCTGGAACACGTGCATCAGTTGAGGTCTGATTTCCAGCGAGCAGAAGATATGCGTAGAGCCAGGTCTGGGAGAGCCAGTCCACCATCCATACCTTCCCAGTTCTAACTTCCAGGAAAAGAATGCAGGAGTGTGGGCTTCTCCTCGCCTGCGAAATCCCCCAATAATCCATACCCACACACAAAAAAAACAGTTTGGAGTCCCTGGCTGGTCCATACCTGCTGTTTGTTTAATATTGTCTCCACACAGGTTGCCTTTTCTTTCCGTGAGACCACAGCATGATTCGGGGCTCGGGCCAGGTGGCAGGTCTCAGCATCTTCCACAGATTTCCTGGAGCCATCCTTGCATAGTAGTTCAAAATCTTTCTTCTTCAGATTTTTTGCCCATTCTTCCGTATTATTTCCTAGGTTCAGAAAAGGTGCATCAGCCAAAGCTTTGATCAAAACACCCTCACTGAGAGATGTGACCACCCTCCACTGGCATGTGGGGGGCCTGGACCCAGTGGCCAGCAACGGTTTCACTGATATGGAGAGGAAGAGAGTTACCAGAAATTCCCTGGGGCCACTCCTTTCAGTCTTCCCAGCCAGACAAGGGAGAGTGAACCACATTCTGTGGATGACGTTCAAAAGGATCTTCATTTTTGCTAAGTTCCAAATTCCATTTAGACTCCACTGTAGGAAGCACATGACCCTCTAAGCAGAGTGACAATCTCTGTGCTATACCATCTGGCTGTGTGTGTATGTATAGTCGCTCAGTCATGTCCAACTCTTTGCAACCCCATGGATCGTAGCCCACCAGGCTCCTCTGTCCATGATTCTCCAGGCAAGAATACTGGAGCGGGTTGCCATTTCCTCCTCCAGGGGAATCTTCCTGACCCAGGGATCAAACTCGCAACCCTTGGGTCTTCTGCAATGGCAGGCGGATTCTTTACCGCTGAGCCACCTGGGAAGCCCCATACCATGTGGCACTAGCAAGCAAAAGAATCTTCCCCAGAGGCTCTTTTGGAAGGCAGCCCAGTGCTTGAAATCTGGCTCATTCACACTAGTTCTATGTAAAATGCACAAACGCCTCTGTGCATGAAGGCCCATATCCTGTTCTCAACTCCTTGCTTCATCTTTTCCGTATTCTCTCTGAAAAAAGAACATCTCACCCGTTCCCACGATTTAAGCTCCTTCCTCCTGAGGCAATTCTCAAATAAGCTTTCCTGGTTTTTGCTTCTCTCCTGAAATACAGGATTGCAGTCTTTTTCTTAATCTAATTTTCTCATTTAATTGAACAACCACTGTATGAATTCACTATTTTAAAAGTTTAAACTTACATACTAAGTAAAAATACCCCTTTTCCTACACTCTCCAAATGTACACTTTAGGTTTTAATAGAAAACTCCAAATTGCCTGCCTCTCCTCCCACCAGTATCTACACATATTTTGCTCACCTTTTAACTTTTCGCCTTTCTTTTCTTACCGGTCCCTCCGATTCAATACCTTCCAAATGAAGTCCATCCCCCTTCTCTCCAAACCCATTCTGTTCTACTTAGTAATTTAAGCATTTATTCAATACTATGTTCGCAGCCCTCTGTAAGACACAATCTTATTAAAAGTGGGAAATAGCACACATACCAAAAACAAAAGTGCAGGGCACAGACAGTATCATTTTATATTTTGTGTAACACTCTCTAAATGCTGTGTGAGCAAGGAAACCAGCACAATGAGAGTATGTTAACTCAGGAAGCCTAGTGGGAGAGGGCAAGGATTCAGCAGTGTCCTGTAACATGTGTAGGACTGAGAGGAGAAAGGACCGCTTCTCTGAGGGCGGGTGGAATGCTCTGGCAAGACTCAGGGACAGCTGCATGCCTGGTGTTTCTAGTCGGTGGAAGAGAACAGCCCCACTAGAACAGAGTCTTGGGCAGTCAGGCTAAAAACGCCCTCAAGATGAATGTGGGATGGAGTACGGCACTTTGTTGTTATTGTTGTTTAGTTGCTAAGTCATGTCCAACTCTTTGTGACTCCATAGACTGTAGCACACCAGGCTCCTCTCTCCGTGGGATTTCCCAGATAAGAATACTGGAGTAGGTTGCCATTTCCTTCTCTAGAGGATCTTCCCGACCCAGGGATCAAACTCAGGTGTGCTGCATTGCAGGTGGATTCTTCACTGCTGAGCAACTGCGGGAAGCCCTAGTGTGGCACTTAGGTAATAAGAAAGGTTGGTCTATGAGAACTTAATGAATGGAAATCAATGTTAATGTGTGAGCTCCAAATAGGACAATTAGGAAAAATGAGAAGGGAGGTGATTTGGTCTGGGTTAGGGGCAGTGGGCATCTAATTTTCTTTCCAATAAAATTTTCTTTCTGATAAAAATGATGCTTGTTTACTGTGGCTAATTTGTAAAACACTACATAGTTATAAGGAATAAGACTTTGAAACCCAGTATAATTCCACAGCATTCACTTTCAACATTGATTAATCTAGGCTTGACTGACAGGACTTATAACAAAGTCCTCCATAGGGACAGAGGCTATGTGAAGAGAGAAGTGTAAGGAGTTTAGATTTATTCTGGTCCAGGTTGCAGTATCAGTGTACTTTGTACATAAACATGACCACAGGGCAAACAGAGATCCTAGGATGGTGTTTAAATAGGGAGTGTATAGGGAGGTAGGCCTCCTCTATAAATTCCCCTCAGAAGGTTAAAGCTTTGGGAGTCTTTGCAAAGAGAATTGAGGTCTAGAGAGGGGAAAGATACAAAGAGAAATCTATTGTATCTGTATCTATTTATCTATTGTATCTATATTATATCTATTGGAAAGATACAAAGAGAAATCAAGGAGTGACAAGAACCAGCCTAGGGTAACACTCAGGTAGCAGGAAAAGGACAGCTCTTAAAGGGAAAAGTAAAAGTTACAGGAGGGGTGAAAGAAAAATTAGCCAAACCAATATTCCTTCAAGTAAGTACTTAGTTACTTCTGGGTATCTTATACTGTGATTGGTGTTGAGATGTAAGAAAAAAGAAGAGCTCCCTGTGACCATATTTTATTACAGAATGTGATGAATTCAATAATAATAGCAATGTGGATAGAGGATTCTGTTGTGGGATGGAGGTGTGCCATTGGGGAAGGCTTCTTAGAGGAGTTGGTCCTGCACTAGAGGAAAAATTTGAGGTTAGGTAAAGGGAGGAGGACTTCCCAGGTGGGTTAGTGGTAAAAAATCAACCTGCCAATGCAGGAGATATAAGAGACACAGGTTCAATTCCTGGGTCAAGAAGATTCCCTGGACGAGGGCAGGGCAACCCACTTCAGTATTCTTTCCCAGAGAATCCCATGGACAGAGGAGCCTGAGGGGCTACAGTCCAAAGGGTCGCAAAAAATTGGACACAACTGAGCGACTACACACGCGTGCGCATGCACACACACACACACACACACACAGGGTTATGAGGGAGGGAGGGAAGTAATACTGCCTGGACTCTAGGGGGTGATGTAAGCTGTTAGTGATAGAACATGGGCAGCTGGAATGCTCATTCTTACCAACATTTAAAAGACAGCTGTCTTGTTTTTAATGTCATGGTCATCTAATATCCACCCACTAGTTTTAGTACCCATTGATTGATGGTCCTTGCTCGAATCGATTATTGCTATATTGGTGGCCAAACTATAGTTGTTTAACTTCATGATTTTTCCTATGTCTGTAATTAGCATTTTACAATAAAGAAGATGTTTCCCTTATATTCATTTGTTAAATCAGGATGGACTCATGTGTTCTTATTTTATTCAACGTGTTATTCAATCTTACTACTATTATTACTTCTTGTAATGTTCAAAATGTCAGATCTGGCCCGTGGAGGGCTTTCACAATAGTTCCAATGTGCTCTGACATGTTCCATCTGTGAGCACTTCAGCATGATGCTCATGGGTTCACCTTACACTTTTCCTGCCCCAGCACCAGAATCAGCTGTTTTTCCAAGGGGCCCTGATTCCTCCTCTTGGAGAATGGTTATAGAAGCCAAAGTCCTGGCGCTCATTCCTACAGGGGTGCCACTGTCTGTATGTTTTCCCCAGTGGATTTATAATATGGTTAAATATATACTGGACCTAGAAATATGAGAAATAGTTATAAAGGGCCTTTGGGGGATAAGTTCACTAATTTTGAATAGGGACTGTGCATGTGCTGAATATTAAACCATGTTAGTATAAATTTCCTGATCTTGCTAATTATAATGTAAGTATGTAAAAGTCCTTGTTCTTAGGAGTATTTAGGGGAAAGAAGGCACAGTGCCTACACCTGTGGGAAGGCTTCTAGGAGAGATTTCAGAGCCACTGGGAAGCTCACGGTCCTCACCATTCTGCCTACCCAAGTGGATGCGTCTCTCATCAGTGAACAAACAGGTTGCGAATCACAGCTCTGGACCCTGACAAGAGCCCCTAACACTTCCACAAAGACATCCTGAACACAAGGGAACCAGCGACCCTGATTTACGGGGCAAAGGGTTGTGCACATACCGTCAGTGTTCTGCGTGACAGTCTGGTCCTTCACAAAGGCCACATCTCCCTTCTCCACCAGACACCTGTGGAGTCCCAGACAGGGAGAGAGAAGAAAAGAGGTCAGAGTTACATCTGTCATTCAGAAGGGCCATCTTATAATCGGAAATTGCTTTACAATGTTGCGCTAGTTTCTGCTGTACAACGACGTGAGTCAGCTATACATGTACGTATATCTCCTCCCTCTTGAGCCTCCTTCCCACCCTCCCATCTCACTCCTCTAGGTCATCACCAAGCACCAAGCTGAGCTCCTGTGTTATACAGCAACTTCCCACTAGTTATCTATTTTTATATATGGTAGTGTATATATATATATATATATATATATATATATATATATATATATATATGTCAATAATATTATCCCAGTTTGTCTCACTCTATCCTTACCCCCCTGTGTCCACAAGTCTGTTCTCTATGTCTGCATCTCTATTCTTGCTGGGCAAATAGGTTCATCAGTACCGTTTTTCCAGATTCCATATAGAAGTGTTAATATACAATATTTGTTTTTCTCTTTCCGATTTACTTCACTCTGTATAACAGACTCTAGGTTCATCCACATCACTACAGATGACCCAATTCATTTCTTTTTATGCCTGAGTATTATGCCACCTTAGAGATCCAGGGCTGGCCACCTGATATCGCCAACCATGACTCCCATTTGATCACTAATCTTATATGTTACTAATGTAAGTAATAAAAAGAAAACAAAACCTCTGATATGCTTTGTAGTTATACCATTGCAGTTCTATATATTAAATTCCAAACTCTGGCACATTTTCTCCAACAGGTCTACATCCTTTTCCAAGCATCAATACAGATACTAGAGGAGTAGTTTTCCACCAAGGTGATTCCTTATGCACAGTCTACTTGTGAAATCGGAAACTTGTGGGCTGTGAATTGTTCTTATTCTAACTCACAAGGTGGTTCTAACTAGAAAATTGAGATAATCTTTGTTTTTCCTTTGCTAGTGAGCAGTTTAGTTATGAATACCACCATCATTGTGAAGTTGATGGATTCATGAACTACCAGGGTAGCAAAGGCCCAAGTCAGACAGGATAGTTAAAAACTAATAAGGTTGTAAAATGCACAGGTGTCTCTTTAAAAATGATTAAAATTCCACGAAACAGAGATGTGACCAAAGATGTAGAAATCATGGACTTGAATTTGTATATATCCGTGGTCATAGGTCCCCCCAGAGGTGATTGGAAGAGTGTGAGCTAGATGCTTGACTCCTGTGTTTTTATTCAATTATGGTAGGATTTCCTCACCTGGCACTAGTGACATTGCTGCTACTGCTGCTGCTAAGTCGCTTCAGTCGTGTCCGACTCTGTGCGACCCCATAGACGGCAGCCCACCAGCCTCCTCCGTCCCTGGGATTCTCCAGGCAAGAACACTGGAGTGGGTTGCCATTTCCTTCTCCAATGCATGAAAGTGAAAAGTGAAAGTGAAGTTGCTCAGTCGTGTCCGACTCTTAGCGACCCCATGGACTGCAGCCTACCAGGCTCCTCCGTCCATGGGATTTTCCAGGCAAGAATACTGCAGTGGGGTGCCATTGCCTTCTCCAACTAGTGACATTAGGGGCCAGATAATTCTTTGTTGTAGGGTGCTGCCCTGTGCATGTAGGATGTTTATCAGCCTCTCCCAATTAGATGTCAGTTGCACCCCCTCAACCCCACTGATAATCAAAAACATCTCCAGACACTGCCAAATGTCCCCTGAGGGGCGAATTCCTCCCCCCGCTCCCCCCCTACCCCCCTTCACCCCCCTGCCATAGAGAACTCCTGACCTGCACTATACCACCAGTCTTTGCTGTCTATGACAGCCAGTTCTGGAGACGGTGTCCTGGAGGGACCTGGGTGCCTCTTCAGACAGGTTTCTACATATGTTTGTAAACATGACACCCTAACATGCAGGACTAATAGGCTAGGAATGTAAGAATCTCACCTGCGCTCCTAAAAGGAACTCTTGTCAGGACTGAGATTATTATTATTTTTGTATGAGGATCATAAGACTCACCTGAAAGCCCCTGTATAGCCATAGTATCTTTCATTGCTGTTGGGAAGACACTCCTTTCCTGAACCCTCCTTCTCTGAGCCAATGCACAGAGCACAGAGACTGGAATTTCGCGGAGATCCAGGTGCACAACCCTCACTGAAAAACTCATCTGTGCAGAAGGACAAGAGAAAGTCAGCTCTTCCTGAGTCAGTATGAGTGGACTTTATCTAACACATCACAGGTGTGTATGGCCCAGGGTAGGTAGAACATGCTTATTATGTGACCTGCCAGCAACTCAAGACTTGCCAGGATGTAGGCCTGAAAGAAAACTTCACTGAGGCTGGAAATGGTTAGTGACCATTACAATTCAGGTGGAGGGGACTCCATCAGCCTCCCGATAGTGTCATTACTCACCTAAAGAGAGGTGAGATGGAAATTATGTGAAAGGTGACTGAAGCAGGTGTAAAACTGAAGGTCTCACTCCCCAAGTTGTGCCACTTGTTTTCAGATATTTCTTTTCTCTGATATTTATTAGAAGAGCCTTTAACAGAACTTAGAACTCCAAACTTAAGAAAATTCTGGGGAAATCTCATTCATAGCTCACCTGCTCTCCCATGGCTGTATAGCTGCCAGGCAGCTCAGGAGAGCAGATGTGGTGCCCTTGCTGGTGGGGAACAGAGCCCCTGAAAGTTGCCCCAGCCGCCTTCCTGGCAAACTGATGTCACAGAACATGTTAGTGCAAAGATGTGATTGCGAGGCGGGGCTAAGATGGCGGAGGAACAGGACGGGGAGACCACTCTCTCCTCCACAAATTTATCGAAAGAGCATCTGAACGCTGACCAAACTTCACAAAACTACTTCTGAAGGCTGGCAGAGGACGTCAGGCTTCCACAAAGACAGCGCATTATCTTCAAAAGAGGTAGGAGAAATTATAAAAGATAAAAAGAGGGACAAAAGGGTTAGGGACGGAGACCCGTCCTGGGGAGGGAGTCGTAAAAGAGGAGGAATTTCCAAGCACCAGGAAACCCTCTCACCGGCGGGTGTGGGGGAAGATTTCTTATCTCGGAGGGCAACGTAACTGGGAGGAAAAAATAAATAAAATCCACAGATTACGTGCCTAAAGCAACTCCCAGCAAAGAACCCCAGACGCTCGCATCAATCCGCCACCAGCAAGTGGGGGCTGAACGGAGAGGAGCGGGCGGCACTGCCTAGGGTAAGGACCGGGCCCGAGTGCCCCGAGGGCAATCTGAGGGAGCTAACGTGAGATAGTAACCTAAACTGTGGGACAGCCAGAGAGAGAGAACTATCCCGTGAAAAGCCCAACTCTAAGGCACTGCCGGCCCGCTCACAGAACAAAGGACTGAGCGATACCAGAGGAGAGCTAGCCGGCGGCGGACCGCCCCATCCCCTGCCGGACACAGTGCGCAGGCGGGGCCCGCCAGAGCCGGAAGGGGCAAACTCGGCTCCAGAGAGGGCACCCCCTACCAAACTGCAAACAGGCTCCCAGTTTCTAAGCAAAGACTGCCTGAGATCCCGGAGGGTCGACAGCCGCCGGGAGGGTCGCAGCCAGAGACCAGCTCCCCAGAACCGACACAAAGCACACCAGAGCCGGGCGCGCCCGTAAACCGAGGCGGGGACCAGGGAGGTGATAAGCCGCACCGCCCCAACAGGGGAGAGCGCGCTCGCCAAACTCCTGGCCGCCCGAGCAGCTCCGACCGGAAACGGCACAAGCCGCGGGCGAAACCGAGTCTGCGCCTTTGTGGAGTAACCGGGAGCCTGAACCTGAGCGGCTTAGACCTGGGAAGTGCACGCAGCTCAGGGCCCGCTCCCCGGCCGAGTAACCTGAAACCTGAGCAGGGTAGACGGGGAAAGCACACACGCCGTGAGCGGGGGCGAACCCAGTGCGGCCGAGACACTGAGAGCTTACCACACACACGCCAGATTTGCAGTGTTCCTTCCTCCCCACAGCACGATTGAACAAGCGAACCTAAAGAGATCACCTCCACCGCTTTGTTGCAGGGCGTAAATTAGATACTGAAGAGATCTCCAAACAGAAGCCAAATAAACAGAGGGAAGCGCTTTGGAAGGGACAGGCCAACAGATTAAAATCCCTGTAGTTAATACCGACTGCATTGAAAAGGACCTATAGATCTTGAAAAGTATAAGCAGGAATAAGGATCTATCTGAAACTGAGCAGATCCCACACTGCTCACAACAGCTCCAGAGAAAGTCCGGGATATATATTTTTTTACTATTATTATTTTTTTTTTAATTTTTTTTTTAATTAAAAAAATTTTTTTTCTCTTCTTTCCTTTTTCTTCAAGTCCTCCATTACACCTTTAACTTTCATTTTCATAACCCACTATTAACTTGCAAAAAAAAAACCCCTATTTTGGAAGCAAACTACATACATATATCTTATACCCTTTGTGTTTTCTTTTTTTAATTTTTTTTTCCTGTTTTACTTTTTTTTACTGTTTCTTTTTTTACTGTTTTACTGTTTTTTTTTCTTCTTTTTACACTGTTTCCTTTTTTCTTTTTTTTTTATATTGTAAGTTTTATAAGAGTCTAACCTCTACTCTAGATTTTTAATCTTTGTTTTACATATTTGATATCAATTTTGTACATTTAAGAACCCAATCTTTAGGACCCATTTTTACTCAGGAGTGTGATCACTGGCCTGATTACTCTCTCCCCCTATTGATGCTCTTTCTTCTCCCCCAGGGAACCTCTATCTCCCACCCTCCTCCTTCTCTTCTCAACCCAATTCTGTGAATCTCTGAGGGTGTTCTGGGTACTGGAGAACACTTCAGGAACAGGATACTGCCCAGATCTCTCTCTCCCCTCTTGATTCCTCCCTTTCTACTCATGCTCACCTCTATTACCTTCCTCCCCCCTCTCTATGTATCTCTGTGAACCACTCTGAGGGTTCCAAACTGTGGAAAGCACAGAGGGAAGTGCTTACTGGCTAGATTGCTCTCTCCACATTTGAATTCCCCTCTTCCCCTCCTGGTCACCTCAACCCCCCCCCCCCATCTCTCCATGTAACTCAGTGAACCTTTCTGGGTATCCCTCACTGTGGAGAATCTTTTCACCATTAACCTAAAAGTTTTATTATTGAGGCTGTATGGAAGGAGAAGTCTTGAGGCTACTGCAAGAATAAGACTGAAAGCCAGGGGAAACATTAATTAATAAGACACCATCCAATAGCCTCCATATATACACTGAAACCAAGCTCCACCCAAGAGCCAATAAGTTCCAGAGCAAGACATACCACGCAAATTCTGCAGCAACGCAGGAACATAGACCTGAGCATCAATATACAGGCTGCCCAGAGGCACACCAAATCCATAGACATCTCCAAAATTAATACTGGTCACTCCATTGCACTCTAGAGAGCAGAAATCCAGCTCCACCCACCAGAACACCGACACAAGCTCCCCCAACCAGGAAGCCTTGACAAGCCACCTGTCCAACCCCAACCGCAGTGAGGAACCTCCACAATAAAGAGGAACTTCATACTACCAGAATACAGAAGGGCCACGCCTAACACAGCAATCTAAACAAGATGAAAAGGCAGAGAAATACTCAGCGAGTAAAGGAAAATGAGAAATGCCCACAAAGCCAAACAAAAGAGGAGGAGATAGGGAATCTATCTGAAAAAGAATTTAGAATAATGATAATAAAAATGATCCAAAATCTTGAAAGCAAAATGGAGTTATAGATAAATAGCCTGGAGACAAAGATTGAGAAGATGCAAGAAATGTTTATCAAGGACTTAGAAGAAATAAAAAGGAGTCAATATAGAATGAATAATGAAATAAAAGAGATAAAAGACACTCTGGAGGGAACCAACAGTAGAATAACGGAGGCAGAAGATAGGATAAGTGAGGTAGAAGATAGAATGATGGAAATCAACGAAGCAGAGAGGAAAAAAGAAAAAAGAATCAAAAGAAATGAGGAAAACCTCCGGGACCTCTGGGACAATATGAAACGCCCCAACATTCGAATCATAGGAGTCCCAGAAGAAGAAGATAAAAGGAAAGGCCATGAAAAAATACTCGAGGAGATAATAGTTGAAAATTTCCCTAAAATGAGGAAAGAAATAGTCACAGAAGTCCAAGAAACCCAGAGAGTTCCAAACAGGATAAACCCAAGGCGAAACACCCCAAGACACATATTAATCAAATTAACAAAGATCAAACACAAAGAACAAATATTAAAAGCAGCAAGGGAAAAACAACAAATAACACACAAGGGGATCCCCATAAGGATAACAGCTGATCTTTCAATAGAAACCCTTCAGGCTAGAAGGGAGTGGCAGGACATACTTAAAGTAATGAAAGAGAATAATCTACAACCCAGATTACTGTACCCAGCAAGGATCTCATTCAGATATGAAGGAGAATTCAAAAGCTTTACAGACAAGCAAGAGCTGAGGGAATTCAGCACCACCAAACCAGCTCTCCAACAAATGCTAAAGGATCTTCTCTAAACAGGAAACACAGAAAGGATGTTTCAACACGAACTCAAAACAACAAAGTAAATGGCAACGGGATCATACTTATCAATAATTACCTTAAATGTAAATGAGTGGAATGCCCCAACCAAAAGACAAAGGCTTGCTGAATGGATACAAAAACAAGACCCCTATATATGCTGTCTACAAGAGACCCACCTCAAAACTAGGGACACACACAGGCTGAAAGTGAAGGGATGGAAAAACATATTTCATGCAAACGGAGACCAAAAGAAAGCAGGAGTCGCAATACTCATTTCAGATAAAATAGACTTTAAAATAAAGGATGTGAAAAGGGACAAAGAAGGACACTACATAAAGATCAAAGGATCAATCCAAGAAGAAGACGTAACAATCATAAATATATATGCACCCAACATAGGAGCACCACACTATATAAGGCAAATACTAACAAGTATGAAAGGGGAAATTAACAATAACACAATAATAGTGGGAGACTTTAATACTCCACTCACGCATATGGATAGATCAACTAAACAGAAAGTTAACAAGGAAACACAAACTTTAAATGATACAATAGACAAATTAGATTTAATTGATATTTACAGGACTTTCCACCCCAAAACAATCAATTTTACCTTTTTCTCAAGTGCACATGGAACTTTCTCCAGGATAGATCACATCCTGGGCCATAAATCTAGCCTTGGTAAATTCAAAAAAATTGAAATCATCCCAGCCATCTTCTCTGACCACAATGCAGTAAGATTAGACCTCAATTACAGGAAAAAAACTGTTAAAAATTCCAACATATGGAGGCTAAACAACACGCTTCTGAATAACCAACAAATCACAGAAGAAATCAAAAAAGAAATTTAATTTTGCATAGAAACGAATGAAAATGAAAACACAACAACCCAAAACCTATGGGACACTGTAAAAGCAATACTAAGGGGAAGGTTCATAGCAATACAGGCGTACCTCAAGAAACAAGAAAAAAATCAAATAAATCAACTAACTCTACACCTAAAGCAACTAGAGAAGGAAGAAATGAAGAACCCCAGGGTCAGTAGAAGGAAAGAAATCTTAAAAATTAGGGCAGAAATAAATGCAAAAGAAACAAAAGAGACCATAGCAAAAATCAACAAAACTAAAAGCTGGTTTTTCGAGAAGATAAACAAAATTGACAAGCCATTAGCCAGACTCATCAAGAAACAAAGGGAGAAGAATCAGATCAACAAAATTAGAAATGAAAATGGAGAGATCACAACAGACTCCACAGAAATACAAAGGATCATAAGAGACTACTACCAACAGCTATATGCCAATAAAATGGACAACTTGGAAGAAATGGACAAATTCTTAGAAAAGTATAACTTTCCAAAACTGAACCAGGAAGAAATAGAAGATCTTAACAGACCCATCACAAGCACGGAAATCGAAACTGTAATCAGAAATCTTCCAGCAAACAAAAGCCCAGGACCAGACGGCTTCACAGCGGAATTCTACCAAAAATTTAGAGAAGAGCTAACACCTATCCTACTCAAACTCTTCCAGAAAATTGCAGAAGATGGTAAACTTCCAAACTCATTCTATGAGGCCACCATCACCCTAATTCCAAAACCAGACAAAGATGTCACAAAAAAGGAAAACTACAGGCCAATATCACTGATGAACATAGATGCAAAAATCCTTAATAAAATTCTAGCAAACAGAATCCAACATCATATTAAAAAGATCATACATCATGACCAAGTGGGCTTTATCCCAGGAATGCAAGGTTTTTTTAACATCCGCAAATCAATCAATGTAATACACCACATTAACAAATTGAAAGAAAAAAACCATATGGTTATCTCAATAGATGCAGAAAAAGCCTTTGACAAAATTCAGCATCCATTTATGATAAAAACCCTCCAGAAAGCAGGAATAGAAGGAACATATCTCAACATAATAAAAGCTATATATGACAAACCCACAGCAAACATTATCCTCAATGGTGAAAAATTGAAAGCATTTCCCCTAAAGTCAGGAACAAGGCAAGGATGCCCACTTTCACCACTACTATTCAACATAGTTTTGGAAGTTTTGGCCACAGCAATCAGAGCTGAAAAAGAAATAAAAGGAATACAGATAGGAAAAGAAGAAGTAAAACTCTCACTGTTTGCAGATGACATGATCCTCTACATAGAAAACCCTAAAGACTCTACTAGAAAATTACTAGAGTTGATCAATGAATATAGTCAAGTTGCAGGATATAAAATTAACACACAGAAATCCCTTGCATTCTTATACTCCAATAATGAGAAAACAGAAAGAGAAATTAAGGAAACAATACCATTCACCATTGCAACAAAAAGAATAAAATACTTGGGAATATGTCTGCCTAAAGAAACAAAAGACTTATATATAGAAAACTATAAAACACTGATGAAAGAAATCAAAGAGGACACAAACAGATGGAGAAATATACCGTGTTCATGGATTGGAAGAATTAATATAGTGAAAATGAGTATACTACCCAAAGCAATCTATAGATTCAATGCAATCCCTATCAAGCTACCAATGGTATTTTTCACAGAACTAGAACAAATCATCTCACAATTTGTATGGAAATATAAGAAACCTCGAATAGCCAAAGCAATCTTGAGGAAGAAGAATGGAACTGGAGGAATCAACCTGCCTGACTTCAGGCTCTACTACAAAGCCACAGTCATCAAGACAGTATGGTACTGGCACAAAGATAGAAATATAGATCAATGGAACAAAATAGAAAGCCCAGAGATAAACCCACGCACCTATGGACACCTTATCTTCGACAAAGGAGGCAAGAATATACAATGGAGAAAAGACAATCTCTTTAACAAGTGGTGCTGGGAAAACTGGTCAACCACTTGTAAAAGAATGAAACTAGAACACTTCCTAACACCGTACACAAAAATAAACTCAAAATGGATTAAAGATCTAAACGTAAGACCAGAAACTATAAAACTCCTAGAGGAAAACGTAGGCAAAACACTCTCCGACATAAATCACAGCAGGATCCTCCATGACCCACCTCCCAGAATATTGGAAATAAAAGCAAAAATAAACAAATGGGACCTAATTAAAATTAAAAGCTTTTGCACAACAAAGGAAACTATAAGCAAGGTGAAAAGACAGCCTTCAGAATGGGAGAAAATAATAGCAAATGAAGCAAGAGACAAACAATTAATCTCAAAAATATACAAGCAACTTCTGCAGCTGAATTCCAGAAAAATAAACGACCCAATCAAAAAATGGGCCAAAGAACTAAACAGACATTTCTCCAAAGAAGACATGCAGATGGCTAACAAACACATGAAAAGATGCTCAACATCACTCATTATTAGAGAAATGCAAATCAAAACCACAATGAGGTATCATTTCACACCAGTCAGAATGGCTGTTATCCAAAAGTCTACAAGCAATAAATGCTGGAGAGGGTGTGGAGAAAAGGGAACCCTCTTACACTGTTGGTGGGAATGCAAACTAGTACAGCCACTATGGAGAACAGTGTGGAGATTCCTTAAAAAACTGGGAATAGAACTGCCATATGACCCAGCAATCCCACTGCTGGGCATATACACCGAGGAAACCAGAATTGAAAGAGACGTGTGTACCCCAATGTTCATCGCAGCACTGTTTACAATAGCCAGGACATGGAAGCAACCTAGATGTCCATCAGCAGACGAATGGATAAGGAAGCTGTGGTACATATACACAATGGAATATTACTCAGCTATTAAAAAAAAATACATCTGAATCGGTTCTACTGAGATGGATGAAACTAGAGCCCATTATACAGAGTGAAGTAAGCCAGAAAGAAAAACACCAATACAGTATACTAATACACATATATGGAATTTGAAAGATGGTAACGATAACCCTATATGCGAGACAGAATAAGAGACACAGATGCATAGAACAATTTTATGGACTCTGAGGGAGAAGGTGAGGGTGGGATGTTCTGGGAGAATAGCATTGAAACATGTATATTATCATATGTGAAACGGAACACCATTCCATGTTCGATGCATGAGACAAGGGCTCAGGGCCGGGGCAATGGGATGACCCGGAGGGATGGGATGGGGAGGGAGGTGGGTGGGGGGTCCAGGAAGGGGAACACATGTAAACCCATGGCTGATTCATGTCAATGTATGGCAAAAACTATTACAATATTGTAAAGTAATTAGCCCCCAACTAAAATAAATAAATTTATAAAAAAAAAAAACACAAAAAAAAGATGTGATTGCATCTCTGAATCTGAACCTCCTCTCCAATACACACAGGACTTGCTTGGTTCTAACTGTCTCTAGAGGCCTCTCCTTTTAAAGTTGCTACACATACTTGGAGGTGGCAGGGGGAAAGTACTCAGGAAGTTAAAGTAAATAAGAACCACGAGGAAACATATCCATGGTGAACTTATGCACAGATTTTAGGAGGTAGAACTAAGGTCACACCTGAAGATATTCAGAGGACACAGAGAACAAATCAACTTCCACCCCTTCAAAGGGGCCTAAGAGCTGAAGCTGCCAAGATCTTAAAGAGACCCGAGAATCCCTTACACCATACTGCCTAGAAAGCTCTATGGTAGGGCTTGTAGCCATCCACCAAATGGCCATTTCCTCTTGTTTTTCTGTAACAAAGATCAAGTTGGTTTTTTCTCTTAATATTTTTCTCCATTAATTTTATATTGAGATATAATTGACATGTGTGTGTGTTAGTTGCTCAGTCGTGTCCAACTCTTTGTGACCCCCTGGACTGTAGCGTGCCAGGCACATTATATTAATTTCAGGTGTACAACATGATTCACTATTGTGACTATATTGTGAAATGATCACCACAGTAGATCTAGTTAATATCTATCATCATACAGGGTTACATTTCTTTTCCTCTTGGCTAGGACTTTCAAAACTATGTTGAATAAAAGTGGTGAGAGTAGACATCCTTGTCTTGGAGAATGCTTTTAGCTTTTCACTGTTGAGTATGATGTTAGGTGTACGTTTGTCATGTATGGTCTTTATTATGTTGAGGTATGTTTCTTTCACGTCCATTTTCTGGAGAGTCTTTATCCTAAATAGATGATTGTTGTTGTTGTGTTGTTGTGTTGTTGTTTGTTGTTTGGTCGCTCAGTTGTGTCTGAATTTTTGCAATCCCATGGACTACAGCACACCAGGCTTCCCTGTCCTTCAGCATCTCCTGGAGCTTACTCAAACTCATGTCCATTGAGTCAGTGATGCCATCCAACCATCCCATCCTCTGTCATCTCCTTTTTCTTCTGCCTTCAGTCTTTCCCAGCATCAGGGTCTTTTTAATGAATTGGCTCTTCACATCAGGTGCCCAAAGTATCGGAGATTCAGCTTTAGCATCAGTCCTTCTAAGGAATATTCAGGATTGATTTCCTTTAGGATTGACTGTTTTGATTCTCTTTGTAGTCCAAGAGTGTTTTCCAACACCACAGCTCAAAAGCATCAATTCTTCAGTGTTCAGCCTTCTTTATGGTTCAATTCTCACATCCATACATGACTATGGGAAAAACCATATTTTTGACTATATGGACGCTTATTGGCAAAATAATGTCTCTGCTTTTTAATACACTGTCTAGGTTTGTTATAACTTTTTTTCCAAGAAGCAAGCATCTTTTGATTTTGTGGTTGCAGTCACCATCTGAAGTGACTTTACAGCCCCCCAAAATAAAGTCTTTCACCATTTCCATTGTTTCCCCATCTATTTGCCATGAAGTGATGGGACTGAATGCCGTGATCTTCATTTTCTGAATGTTGAGTTTTAAGCCAGATTTTTCACTCTCCTCTTTCACCTTCATCAAGAAGCTCTTTAGTTCCTCTTCACTTTCTGGCATTAGGGTGGTGTCATCTGCATATCTGAGGTTATTGATATTTCTCCCGGCAATCTGGATTCCAGCTTGTGCTTCATCCAGCCCAGCATTTCCCATGATGTACTCTGCATATAAGTTAAATAACCAGGGTGACTATATACAGCCTTGACATACTCCTTTCCCAATTTGGAACCAGTCCATTGTGTCATGTCCAGTTCTAACTGTTGCTTCTTTACCTGCATACAGGTTTTCCAGGAGGCAGGTCAGGTGGTCTGGTATTCCCATCACTTTAAGAATTTTCAACAGTTTGTCATGATCCACACAGTTAAAGGCCTTAGCATATTCAATAAAGCAGAAGTAAATGTTTTTCTGGAATTCTCTTGCTTTTTCTATGATACAACAGATGTTGGCCATTTGATCTCTGGCTCCTCTGCCCTTTTTAAATCCAGCGTGAACGTTTGGAAGCTCTTGGTTCATGTACTGTTGAAGCCTCACTTGGAGAATTTTGAACATTACCTTGTTAGCATGTGAAATGAGTGCAATCGTACAGTAGTTTGAATATTCTTTGGCGTTGCCTTTCTTTGGGATTGGAATGAAAATTGACCTTTTCCAGTCCTGTGGCCACTGCTGAGCTTTCCATATTTGCTGGCATATTGAGTGCAGTACTTTAATAGCATCGCCTTTTAGGATTTGAAATAGCTCAGATGGAATTCCTTTGCCTCCACTGACTTTGTTCATAGTGATGCTTCCTAAGGTCCACTTGACTTCACACTCCAAGATATTTGGTTCTTGGTGATAGATCACACCATTGTGGTTATCTGGGTCATGAAGATCTTTTTTGCATAGTTCTTCTGTGTATTCTTGCCACCTTTTCTTAATGTCTTCTGCTTCTGTTAAGTCCATACTGTTTCTGTCCTTTATTGTGCCCATCTTTGCATGAAATATTCCCTTAGTGTCTCTAATTTTCTTGAAGAGATCCCTAGTCTTTCCCATTCTATTGTTTTCCTCTATTTCTTTGCAATGTTCACTTAGGAAGGCTTTCCTTGCTATTCTTTGGAATTCTGCATTAAGTTGGGTATATCTTTCCTTTTCTCCATTGCCTTTTGCTTCTCTTCTTTCTCAGTTATTTGTAAGGCCTCCTCAGACAACCATTTTTGCCTTTTTGTATTTATGCTTAGATGATGAATTTTATCAAAAGCTTTTTCTGCATTTATTGAGATGCTCATGATTTTTATTACTCAATTTTTTCATATGGTTATATCACATTAAAAAATTTTTTCTTGTGATGAGAACTTTTAAGAGCTACTCTCCTAGCAACTTTCAAATATGCAATATGGCATTAACTATAGTCACTAGGATATGTTACATCCCTATGACTTATTTTACAACCAAGTTCATATCTTTTGACTACCTTCACTCAATTTGCCCATCCTCATCCCCTGCCTCTGGCAACCACCAATCTGTTCTCTATGTTGTGAGCTCAGGTTGTTTTGTTTAGATTCCACATATAAATGAGATCCAATGGTATTTGTCTTTCTCTGCCTGTTTTATTTCACATAGTATTCCCAAGGTCCATCCATGTTGTTGCAAGTGGCAAGATTTCTTTCTCTTTTATGGCTGAATGATATTCTACTCTATACATATAAACCACAACTTCTTGGTTCATTCATTCATGATGGACACAGGTTCTTCCCATATTATGTATTGTTATGTAAATAATGCTGCAGTGACCATGTGGGTGCATATATCTTTTTAAGCTAGTATTTTTGTTTTTTTTCTAGTAAATACCCAGAAGTGAAATTGTTGGATCATACAGTAATTCTATTTTTAATTTTTGAATAAAAATCTAAATAAAAGATGACATTTTCCAGCCCCTTTTACGGCTAATTGTGACTATGTACCTAAGTTAGGGGCAGTGAGAAGTTAGCTGAAGTAATTGGCTTAGACCTCCTAACTGGCTCCTTTAGCAAGGTGATGTGTACTTGAAGTGCCCTTACTCCTTGTTCCTTAAGGTTGCCTGGATCATGGATGTAACGGCAACCATGGGTAGCCTTGAAGATGGAGGCCTCATGCTGAGAATGGGGAAGCAGGAAGACAGAGAAGCCTGGGTTTCTAATGACAATACCAACGTGGACTCCTGTCTCTGGGCTTTTTCGTGAGAGAGAATAGTAAACATATGTTCACTTAAGCCATTATGTGCAACTGAGAAGAGCCATTCTGATCCACCTCCCAGTGCTGCCATTCCTCTTATTTCCTTGAAGTTCACTAAACCAAATTGTATTATCATAGAACAAGGGCCTCTTGTACCATACTACTCTTGCCAGTGCACCTCTTTCCACCCAACCCTGACAACAGCACACTCCCAGAGCTCACTCACCAAATTTACAGCTATTAATCTCGTTGTAAAGCAAACCCATGGGGATGTTCCAGCCAGCGGTTCTGTCTACTGCAGTGTGGCAGGACTTCTTGCCTTTCAGATTCTTCCAGTTTAGATCAGCAGATGATGTTTTAACCACAGCCACAGCAAGATACCCTACAAGAAAAACACCCAAAAAGGGAGTATCAACACCTCTGGACCCTCTAGAGTGTCTGTCTAGAGTCAAACCCAGCCATCATCCTATGGAATAAAATTATCCCAAATCATTCCTTCTCTCTTTGAAAGGGTCTTCCTAATAACTGACTGAAGGGAGATACAAGTCATTCCAGGAGGTGGAGATTAATCTGAACTTAAAAAAACAAAACAGTAAGAATACTTAATCATTGGAGCAATAGATGAGGATGGACAACACTTTGTCAAATGCATGAAGCTACTGACATAAACCAGCAACTCACCCTCCACTGTGGAATAGCAGAGGAATGAATACTGAAGGGTACATGTAACTCCAACATTCTAAACAGTAACAATTTTATTAGAAAAGAGCAGTAAATGTGCAATAAACTGTAGGGGTATTCTGGCCAGATGTTTTATGATAAGGAGGATAAAGGTTTGCACCAAAATAAATATGCAAAGTGAAACTGTCATAATCAAGTTAGCTGCCATCATTGGCAGCAAATATATGCTGATCTTAAAAACTGGAAATAGAATATAAACTCATGATTTCAGTTCTCCAATATAATTAATTCGGAAATTGTTTCCAATAGAAAAGATACAAATATTTTTGCTCATGGACTAAGAATGGTTCTATTTTTGGCTAAAGAGCTTGCTTCCTAGTATGATGGGGAGAAGCTGGGATGCTGTAACTGGAAAAAGTGATGAGAACAGACTTGTACACTAATGGCTGGAAATGACCTGCAGGGACTTGAGTGTGGGACCCAGAGCCCAAATTTTTGATAAGATTTCCTGTCTTGCTCTTGCCACATCTTTCCAGATCCACCCCAAGCCAGAGTCCTGCATGAGAGCCAGGTTGGCCTGGGTTTCTAGGCTTAGCCCTGGCTGGGAGGCTGGGCAATTTCACGTCTCTAGACACCTTCCTTTGTGAGCCTCTCCCCTCAGGCCTGCCAAGCACATGTCAGCAAGGTTTCTGGGCTGGTGCTAACTCTCGTTTATAACTTTGCAGGCCTCACAGAATGCAAAGCAGTGGTGGGAGGGTCTGTATTTGCTTGTTGGATGTCAGAGTCTAGACAACTTGTAATCTCTCTAATCTGTTGCTCCTCTATGCATCCTTAGAAGACAACAAGACACATCTTATAGGATTAAATGAGAATTCCCATGTGTGTGTCGTGGCAAGTGTAATTATCTTTCTTGCCAATTATTCTCCTCCCATGGTTCTTTTGATTCTGAAAATTGGTCTCTTATCTACTTTTGATTTGAATTTAAACTTGCCTTTGCTTTCCCCAAAGCAATTGGAATTTATCTTAAACTCATGAGGTTACCAATACCAACTCACCTTTTACTGGTGTTGTCTTACACTTTTCACCCTCAGTTTCTGCAGAGGAAAAAACAAAGTCATTAAACACTCATGTATAGGTTGAAAATTGTCTTCCCCATGCGCAGCTCAGAATTATAAGAGCCGGGAAAACTATCTACATATTACCAATTCCCAAAGGTCCACGCTGTCTGGATTATGCAAGCTCACTTTAGCTCCCTGGCCTCTGGAATTTAGCCCAAAATTTTAAATTTCAAGTTTCCTGCTCTATCTATCCTGCGACCATAGTGTAACTCTGCTAACTGTACTTGAATCCCTGCACCAGGGCAACAGGAGAAGTGAGGACTTTGGAAGCAAGAAGACCTGCCAGGAATCCCAGCTGAGAACCTAGCTGTCCTCTGCAGAGGGGTCACTTTTAGCTAGAACTTCCCTGTGCGAAGGCTCCAACTCCCTTGTTGGAGGACAGTAGAAGGTATGGTAGAAGATTCTCATCCTTCAAGATAACGAAAGGGACTAGAGATGAGGGAGCCTAGAGCCTAGCAAGTAGGAGGTGTTCAGTAAGCAAGAGCTTTATGCTCCCTGAGGCTGAATCAGGCTGTGATTTTGTCTCCTGTCTGAGGTTGTTTTCTTTAACAACCTGTCTCAGAGGAAATGAACCACTGCCCCTCCCACTTACTATAGTTCTCTGCCAGGACAGGCACCAGGCCACATTTGCCTGCTATGTAGAGGTAGCCTCCATCCAAGCTCATGGCATCAGCTTCTCCTTTCTGCAAAGACACAACACATCACAGCAGGTAAAAAGAGATCCTCTCCAGTCCCACATGCCCTTCTGGTTCTTTCTTTGAAGCAACCTTTCCAGCACAGGTCGTGAAGAGACAGAAGAGGCTGGTAATGGACCCCTAAAGGATCAGTCAGGCAGACCTGACATAGAAAATAAAAGGTACTCCCATTTTCACCCAAACCATGATGAACTGATGCTCAACTCTGGGTGGTTTGCTTTCTTTCTTCAGGAGCAAAGACCCACATTCAGTCCCCTTGTCCTCTCATAGGACACACTGTTCCAGATACACTCACAACACCTTTCTGACACCAAGAATTCTCATTTGTAAGACAAACAAATGGAGTCAGGTACATAGGGCTGTGTCTGGGGCATGGAGTGCCTTGCCCTGAATCTTGACCTCATTAGCTGAGTGCTATTTCAGTGCTTGGTCAATAAAAGATCTTTAATGAATGAATAAAATAAGCTCAAATGAGTCAAAAAACTGAACTGTGGTGTTGGAGAAGACTCTTGAGAGTCCCTTGGACTGCATGGAGATTCAACCAGTCCATCCTAAAGGAAATCAGTCCTGAATATTCACTGGAAGAACTGAGGCTGAAACTGAAACTCCAATCCTTTGGCCATCTGATGCGAAGAACTGACTCATTTGAAAAGACCCTGATGATGGGAAAGATTGAAGGCAGGAAGAGAAGAGGATGACAGAGGATGAGATGGTTGGACTTGATGGACATGAGTTTGAGCAAGCTCCAAGGGTTGATGATAGACAAGGAATTCCACCTGGCGGGCTGCAGTCCATGGGGTCTCAAAGAATTGGATACAACTGAGCGACTGAACTGAACTGAACTGAATAGAGCTAATAAGCCCCAAATTTCAGAGATGCTTAATTCATTAAGACTGCCAAGCTTCCCATTAGGCCTAGAAATATATTTTTGAGGAATATACCCTAAAGGAACAATCAGATATGTGGGAAACTATTTGGGCAAAATGTGTAAGTAGGTAAAAACATGCATGTATGATTCATAATAGCAATGAGACAGGACCAGACTTAATACTCAATAGCAAGGAAATGGCCCAATAAATTGCAGCACACCCACATTCTGGAATAACTATAAACATTAGAACATCATGTTTTCATGGGAACAACCTAAATGTCCATCAACAAATGAATGGATAAAGATGTGGTACATATATACAATGGAATACTATTCAGCTATAAAAAAGAATGAAATAATGCCATTTGCAGCAACATGGATGGATCTAGACATTATCATACTAAGTGAAGTCATTCAGAGAAAGACAAATACCATATAATATCACTTATATGTGGAATCTAAAATATGACACAAATGAATTTATCTACAAAACAGAAACAGACTCACAGAAATAGAAGACAGACTTGTGGTTGCCAAGGTAGAGGGGGATGGAGGAGGGATGGATTGTGAGTTTGGAATTAGCAGATGCAAACTATTCTATTAATACATAGACTAGACAAGCAGCAAGTCCCATTGTATAGCACAGAGAACTGTATTCAGTATCCTATAATAAACCATAATGGAAAAGAAAAATAAAATTTGAATTAAAAAAAGAGAAAAAAAAGAAATGAAAGAGATAGTTCCTCATAAACTTGGTCCCCAGACAAACCACTGTAAACAGGATAGTGTATATTCTTTCAAAAATAAACTAAAATACATTTTAAAAAATCATGTTTCCAAAGAATGAAATTTTTCTTTGAGAACACAGGAACAAGTCATTCTCTGAAAACAAGAAAAAAGCTCCCTAGATAACTTTAGGTGAGAAAAGGGTAATAAATTGCATGCATGATATGAGCTCAGTTAGCAGGATTTTCTCTGATTTATAAGGTTATGGTTACTTTTTATGTGTTTTCTTATTTATATCCTTCAGTTTTTCAACACTTCTAAAAGCAAATGTGGAATGCCCTTGTGAGCAACAAAGCTAAACTTCTACCTGCTTGCACAGTAACATGACCTTGTCACACTTGCCATGGCACACCGTGGGTCTCAGGCACATTCACACTGAGGTCCAGCCTCCCTAAGCAGACACAACTCAGATTGCCCTCCACCGAGTGCTGACACTGGGAGAAAACAAGCCCTCAGGAGCCCTTCAGATTCACAAGCTCAAAGGTCCTGAGGATCCTGTGGGGCTGGGCTCCCACAGTGAGGGTGAGGTTCCTGGGAGCTCTGCTTTTCATATAATTCCCAGGAATGCTCACTCAGCCTTGGGGACAGGTAGGCAGCAGTGGCAGGCACGCTGCCCTGTGGAGGCAGGAGGGACGTACCATGATCTCGGTGATGCAATCTTCAGTGTTGTCTGCAGTTTTACAGTCTATTGCCCCGTCACTGAGCCCACTCCACTGATCACACTTTGCCCTCTCCAGGTGACCAACTGCACACCACTTCACATTGCAAGTATCCTTTGATGGGGCTAGGACATAAGCAAGAAAACCAGCGATGAGAAGAGGCCCAGATATGGCTTGCTGATTTTGCTGCTGTCTTCAGGAAGACTCTGAGATTCTTTAGCAATACACAAACAGATTCCATTCAAGGAGTTAATCTCTTAGAAATTAAAGGCAATAACAGTCCCTTGGCTGGATTCTTATCATTCATATTTAACTTAAAATTACTTCTTCTGAGAAGTCCACTCTCCTCCCACCTCCAAGGCACTCTATCACTTCAGGCTGGGGTTATTTTTCCCTCATTTAGAAATAGCACTTAACCATTTGAGCAGATGTTGTATATTTATTCATTGTTTACCGTCCATTCTCTGCAGGAGAACATAAGCTTGGCCAGGGCGAGGGCCATGCCTGTCTTGTTCTCCATGGCACCCTTAATGCCAGGTTCATGGTCAGTGAGATAAATGTTTGCTGAATAAACAAATACCCACCCAACTTTCAGACTGGCTCAAGAGGCATTTCCTCAGGGAAGCTTTACCTCGAAGCTTTACCTCAATTCTTGGACCTGTTTGTCTTTGTTTTTGCACTCTTGTAGAACCATGATATTTTGTTCTGGATTTTTGTTTTCTTTCTGCTGAAGAAACCTCTCATTTCAATTGATCATTCAGTGGAGTGACTATTCCTTCAACATTTGTCTTCCCCACTGGTCTGAAAGTTCTGTGACAACAGACTCTAATACATCTTTGCCTCACCATTATATGCCCAGCATGTTACACAGTTTATAGCTATTAATAGTAGATGGTCAATACATGTCTGCTGAATAAATGAGTGTTCAAACACATCTCTAATGACCCAAGGAAATTCAGAAGAAAGACTGACCTATCTAAAGCTCCAGTTTCACCATGGCACATGGTGACCACAGCACTGGCTGCAGATGTGCTTATTTGTAACAGTTTCATTCTATTTGACTTACTTTGTACCAGGCTAATTGGCTTCACGAAGTGGGTAGGGGAGCCCTGGCTTATACAAGGGAAGCAATACTGGCATCAATACAAATCTTCTTCTTCTTGGGTGGGGGGTCTGCCTTGTGGTTTGTGGGATCTTAGTTCTCTGACCAGGGAGTTTCCAATACAAATCTTTTTAAGTGTGAATTTCCTTTAACATCCTTTGGTGATGTCCAGGTCCATCTCATGATGGCCAAAGCCATTTAGCATTCATCTAACACTGGGCTGCACAGGCAGGGCAGATGAAGGCTTGTTGGGACAGGTGTTTAGTACCTGGAAAAACTCTAATTTCTAGTCCCCACCCTCACCAGGTTTCCAGGCTCCTAGAGCCACATGGTCCTTTCCAAATACTTACGTTTAAGTTGTTTTAGAGTCTTAAGAGCAGTGACATATTCATATCCCAAGTACAGCTCGAAATCCATCTTAGAAGGAATCTTTAAAAACCCATCAGCAGAGTCCTTAAACAGCAGGTCCTTCCCATGAGGGGATTGGAAGAGCTGGAAATTGTTCGGTTTATCTTTGCCAAAATGTTCCTGTTTGTAGTAAAACACAGATCTGAATGGCTGCAGCAACAAAGGATGCTGCAAAATGGACCCAATGAAAGATTAAAACTGTGAAATTTTCAAGATGCCAGGAGAGAGGGCAGTCAGACCTGCTGTTTCCCACCCAGCACCTTCTCCATTCACAGCCCTTTTGGGCCATGTAACAAATACCTGATACCCTGAACTTTCTTCTATGCCTGTCTCCCTGGCTGGATGATAGCTCACCGAGTGTAAGAAACTCAACTTCAGAGGCTGTGTGGTTGCCTTGATGGACAGGTGGGAGGGCTGGACAAGAGAAACTGGCTTGGTTCTGGCATTCTGCTCCTCTGGGAAAGGAAGGCTGGCTGTATGTGCAACTGCCTTTCTGTCAGGCTGAGGGACCTTGGAAAAGAGACCATTTCCTTTCCAGTGGAAGAGAAATGAAAGAGAGCAAGAAGGAGCAGCTTCATATCACTGACCCAGAATGTGAGGGTCTGGCAGATGACAATGCAGAACTAGGCTATGTGCAACTCCAAGAAGGCTTTACTGGGTGGGTGTCTGCATGCAAGTGGATGATGTGTGGCATGGTCCCTGCTATGTCCTGAACACAGAATGACTTCCACAGTGGCTGAGAGGGAATGAAGGAAATGCCCCAAATCCAATCAGGGACTGCTAAGCTGGAGAGAGGACAGGGGATCTGATACCTGGGCATGATTGAGAAGTTCCCAGATCACATCCTCCTTGCCATCCACGGTTCGAGCCACAACCGCATGGGAAGGGACCTTTGCCAAGTAGCACTCCATGTAATCATCTACAGACTTCCGGGTGTTGTCCCCGCAGAGCAGCTCATAGTTTTTCCTGTCGTCTGGGTTAGGCAGGTTGTCTGGGGAGGGAAGCCCACATGAGTTGATGGCAGGTGCCCCCTCCTCTCCCTTACAACCTCACTGAATCAAGAACTGTGTGAGCTGAGAAGCCAAGAGCAAACAGTGAAGGCCAGAAGGAAACTGACTTGCTCAAGATCCCATAGCCACTTACAGGTCGAGAAGCTTCTGATGCCCAGTGAAGGGATGACTGCCCACACCCCACAAGAAAGTTCATCTTAGCAGGCCAACTACGGGATAAGGTCAGCCAGACCTGCTCCTGATCCTTTGCTATTGCAAAACTGGCCTGGTAGTCAGCAAGCTGAATGATAGGATGAGGCCCAGGAGCCCAGGTGGGAACCCTATGGGCACACACCTCCTCACAGGTGAACATCCCAGCAGTGAGAAACAAGGAACACACTGTGCTCACATCTGACACCTGAGCATGAAGACAAAGAAAGGGAAGGCCCTCTGCTTGAAGGGTCTACAGATTCTTCTCCTATCACCTACCGAATACCGTTGAGTGCTTGACAAAAGCCACATCCCCACCGCCCTCCACCAGACACCTGTGGAGAAGAGATACATTAGGGAGGTTCTTGCAGGGCAGGCCCTTCTTCTCAGGCTCCAGTGTCTGACCACACCGCCCAGCCCTGGGACAAGGGAAGGACCTGGGGGAAGCCTCTGTGCAGACCCACAGCTAGGAGGCATCATGGGGGGCTGATACCCGGGGCACCTTGGAGATGTGGGGTGAGCTCACAGAAGCTGGAGGGCTATCACCATGTGCCCCAAAGCATCAAAAAGGCATTGAAGATATTTCAATAGTGAAAAGTGCTTTCAAACTTCTGGTGAAGGTGTCTCTTGAGGGAGGAAAGGTGCCCTTCGCTGGCTCTAAAACTTTAGGATATAACCAAGCGAGAAGAGGGAGCAAGAAATTAGCCACATGAGCTGCCTGTGCAGGGACAGAGAAAGGAGGCGGGAGAGAGGCCAGTGCACTGAGCAGGTGACACAGCTGCCATGGAGAGCAGAGGGCTGTCACCACAGAGCACCCTGGGCACCAGAGCAGTGCCTGTCACTTCTGGCTCTGCCTAGTCCAGTGAGAAAACTCTGGGGAGACAGAAAGGGTCCCAAGAGGGGGCTTCTTTGTCAACATCACATGAAGGGAGTATGCACTGGCCTGGCCTGGGAAGTCCCAGCTGTGTCATTGAGTTCCTGGGAGGGGATTAGGTACCCTGGGTGCCCCTTTGCAGGCTGGACTCTGCTATGGGTCAGGGAAGCTCCCCAACCTGAAGACATGGGACACTTAGGAGCAGGGATGAAGAAGCAGCCAGTCTCACTCACTTAAAGGCCCCTGAGTAGCCGAAGTATGGTTCGTGGTTGGAGCAGGCACACTTGTCTGTCCCTTTCCCCGCACACAGTTGACACAGTTTGGGAAATGATGCCTGATCCGCACAGGGGACACAGCTGCCCGAGAAGAAGTTGGCTGCAGCTGCTCAACAGAGAGACACAGAAATACAGGGCATGGACCAGCCTGGCCAGAGGCAACTACAGCTCCCAGTACAGGCTCACAAGAGAGATCCAAACAAAACTAGCACCCCCACAGTTACAGTTTGCCTTTATGAATGGTTGTTTGCGCTCAGTTGTGTCCAACTCTTTACAATCCCATGGACTGTAACCCGCCAGACTCCTCTCTTCCTGGGATTTCCCAGGCAAGAGTAGTGGAATGGGTTGCCATTTCCTCCTTCAGGGGATCTTCCAGACCCAGGGATTCAATCCATGTCTCTTGAGTCTCCTGCATTAGCAGGCAGGTTCTTTACCACTAGGGCCACCTGAGAAGCCTCTCTTCAAGACTAAAGGTTTTCAAACAAGGACACATTTAACCCCTTCCCTCCTGCCTCCTCCCCAAGAACCAGACTGGCATAGGCCTATGTGTCCCGTTGGACTTGGCCTCCAAGGCCAGATGGAGGACCCACCCGGAGAGGTGTAGGCCAAGTTCATAGCCTGCAGATGGCCATTAGGAAAGCTCCAGCAGAATGGGGAAATCATCAGCCACAGACATGAAAGCACCCCAGGGAAGTGGACAAAAGGGCCCAGGAGCCTTGGCCCTGAATGAAGCCCTCTGTTCCCTTCCCCCAGTTTCTCAGGACAGCCTCTGGTGGGGTGTCAGGAGCTTCGAGGGAAAAAGGACTCGTGACAGCCCCCAGTAGCTGGTAATGCAGCAGATTTCCCCTTTCGCAGGTTAATCTCCCACCTCCACTCCCAGAGCCATCACACATCATCACCTGACCATGTTTGAGTGATACCAGTGTGGCCCGTGTGGGCATCTGAAGAAGAGATTCCTGCTGAGGGTGCTCACCCTACTGCCCACTTACCTTTCGGAACAGAATCCTGTGGATTAGGCAATTCGTTATAAAGTCTGCCCATGGGGATGTTCCACCCAGCAGACCTGCCGAGGCCTGTGTGGCAGGACTTCTTGCCTTTGAGCTCATTCAGCTTGAAGTCAGTGCCCTTCTTCACCACCGCCACAGCATAATAGTGAGTTTGCAGGTCTGCAAAGGGACAGTGTGGATGAAAGACTCTCAAACTGCCCCCCAGAGAAGCATTGTTCATTACTGCTGGGCTCCTGAGCAGGAAAGAGGTACCCAGAGGTAACATTTATGATGGATTGGGTCCTAAAGAGGACTGGACCTTACAGTCCTAGGCTTACAGGGGAAAGGACAGACCACAGAAGAGATGTTTGTAATAATCCTCCAGGCACACCCAGGAGCAAGGAAGCTATGTGCACATGTGCCCCAATGCTCTTGCTTACCCTGGCCTTGCAGGGAGTGTCTGCCTGTACCTACCGAACGAGTCTCCCCCCTGGAAACCAGAACTGTGGCAACAGAAGCCACATTCCTAACTTTCTCTAAGTATTTTTGTTCCTCACACAGACCCAGGAACAGTTGAGTTGCTCTCAGATGAGAGCCAAGGCTGTGGGGGCTCCAGATACATGCTCCTGTGTGGTCTCTCCCCTGCATGTGGTTCTTGGAGAACTCCTCTTTATTCTAAACCCCAATGGTTCAGTTCATTGCTCACAGCCTGCCTAGGAGGTCAGTGTCATGAGCCCCAGTCCTCAACCAGCCCAGAGCTCCCAGAGACCTTGAGTTGTATCTATGGTGGTTGACAGGGCCCCTCATTCCCCACTCACTCCTCAAAGGGGAAAGCTCATAAGTAGCTAATCTCCATTACTCGCCTGAATGAGACAAGACCCAGTATCTACCAGCAGAGAACAAGGGCTACAAATTACTTTCTAGGTCCAAGGGAGAACTTACTATCTTTTGTCCCATGGAACTCTGCCACTACAGGCTTCAAGTTGTTGGGCTTCAGGCCTGCCTCATACACCAAACCTCCATCCAACGTCACAGCATCTGCTTCGTTATTCTGAAAGAGAACAGAGCAGAGTTCAGTGAAGCCCTTACTTCCAAGAAAGGCCCATCTATACTTGGGTATGTAGAAGTGACTGGTAGTGCTTCTCAGATCTGAGGCCAGACGAACCCTCAGCTTGCCCAGACCTTGCGTAACACCACGGGCTTCTGCTTCCCTGGGGAGGGGTTTTGGTTACCATTTTCCTTATTCCTGCAAAGATGGAATGAATCATTTTTTCTCTTTTTCCTGGTGAGGAGTCCAGCTACTGGCCCAGAAAACTATTGTGATTTTCAAAATTGACCTGACTTACAGAGGCTTTGCCAGCAGGCCTCTTGGGGAAAAGCTCCAACACTAGACGGGGTGCACAGTCCATTCACTACAGGCTCTGAAGGAGCTGCAGTCAAGGACTCCAGTCTCTCTGCCTAGCCACGCTTTTACACATATTTATATTTCAGGTTCAGGTCCAACCTCTTTATCTTGGGCCTTCTGCTGAGATCATCCTCAGATGTCTCTGTGGAGAACTCTCAGTGGGGAAGAGGAGACTTGAAGACATCCTTCTCCACTGCAATTCAGTACTCAGTACTTTTCCTTCCTGTCCTGGGTCCATATAACCACAGGAATCTTTTGTTCAGGGACTGGAGCTTTCTCTGGCTTTAACTTCATGCTTATACTCTGAACTGACTCCTTAATGCTCATTATGAGCATTAATGAGTGTTTAGTTCCATTATGGCTGACTGTTCATTTAATCAAGTACTCAGACATTATTGTCTAACTCAGCTCCATCTTACACATTAAAAAATAGAGGCAGAGAAAGTTTAAATCACCTCCCCAGACCATATAACTAGTAAGTCATATAGCTAGGATTTAAATCCACGTGGAGTGGGTTTATTTCTTCCATTACACTGTTACTTTCTGGGTTTTGTTTTGCTTTGTTTTGTTATTTGCTTTGTTTTGTTTTTAGTTTTTGCTTTTACTAATTCTCTTCTTTAAATCAATATTTCATTTTAAGTATTATAGATACCTTTACATTAGGTTTAGAATTTATTTTCTCTCAAAGTGAGATGCACCATCTTTATATAGACACTTCATAACATATTTTTATTGCTTTTTTTATTGCTTCAAACATCTTTAATCAAATGACTTTTCTTGAATCCCTTGCTAGCACTCCATAAATAAATAGTTCTTATGAATTAAATTACAAAGGACAAACTATAGCTCCACAATCTGCATCATGTTATAGGTAAATAAGAAGAAAAGAGTATTTATAAATGAAACAAAATAATAATGTAAGCCAAAATATATATTTGTCTAGCTGAAACTTTTCTTTCAGTGGTTGGAGTTGTTTTTGTTGTTTTATCGTAATAAAATAATATAACATAAAGTTTATCATTTAACCAGTTTTAAGTGTACATTTCAGTGCCATTAAACACTTGCATATTTGTGAAGGACTCTTTTATTCCACAACTAGACTCCTTATATGAAGCAATCTTTATGGCTTTCTTGGTATCCCAAAGGTAGGTGAAACCTCCAGAGACTTTCCTCACCCACCCCATCCACCACAGAATCAATAAAAATAAATGAGTAAAAAACAGAGCTTTTCTTAAAGCAGTGAGGTTGGGGCTTTCTTGGCCCAGACACCAGTATCTTGGGCAGGAATCACTGGGGCCTCAGGGGTTCAGGAATCAAGAAGCCAAGGCCTAACTCATGTGGCCCTAACTCCACGAGGGCCGCAGGGATTCTGAAGGGAACCTGAACCCCCAGAAAGGTGAAGGATTAAATCTGCACTTGACTTCCCAAGTGCAGATAACCAAACCCGAAAGAAGGGAAGCCATGATGCACGGGCATCAACAGGAGCAGCAGACTTGGGCCCTCAAGGACTGTGGAGTTTGGAATGGGCAGAAACAATGGAGAAGAGCTATATATGTGCTTTATGTACAAAGTAAAGGCCATAATCACAGAGATAAGCATAGAAAAGGAGATTATCAGGAAAAAAAAGAAAAATTAACTCATACTTCTAGAAGCAAAAAATATAGCCGTTGAAATTTGAAAAGTGAATGAATAGGCAACAAGTTGATAAGACAGATTAAAATTGAGAATTAGGGAACTTAAAGTTATATCTGAATAATTCATCCTGGATGAATTTGGTGCCCATCTGTGCCAAAAAGAGGTGCAGAGACAGAAGCTATGAAAGAGGGATTAAAAGATATGGAAGCGAGATTAAAGAAAGCCTAACATGTATCTTCATGGAATCTTAGAATTAAAAAAAGAAAGAAACAGAAGAAAGGCAATTCTTTTTCCAGACCTCCTGAAAAACATGATTCCACATCCAACATACTCTAAGCAAGATTCCCACAACTGGAAATACCATGGTGAATTTAGGGAACATCATTAACCAAGGACTTGAAAAGTTATCCAGTGAGGTGATTAAAGGAGAAACAGGATGATACTAGATTTCTCAATGACTACAATGGAAGTCAGGAAACAGTGGAAATATTTTTAAATAGTGTAAAAACATCAAACTAGAATTATACATTCAGCAAAATTACCATTCAAGAATAAAGGGGAGACCAGCATTTGCAGCAAAAACAAGCAAGCAACGGAGAGAGTTTAATACCAAGAAATTGACTCTAAGGTATCACCAAAAGAACACATTTCAAAAGCAAACATCCCAGAAGGATGATTGGAAATGTAAGAAGAAATAGTAGCAAGTTCCCTAGGTGGTCTAGTGGTTAGGATTTGGCCCATTCACTGCCATGGCCTGAGCTCCATCCCTGGTTTTGTTGTTTTTTTCATTGCTGAATCATGTCCGACTCTTTTCAACCCCATTAACTGTAGCCTGCCAGGCTCCTCTGTACATGGAATTTTCCAGGAAAGAATACTGGAATGGATTGCCATTTCCTTCTCCAATGGATCTTCCCCACTCAGAGATCAAACACACATCTCGTAAATTGGCAGGCAGGTTCTTACCACTGAGCCACCAGGGAAGCCCCAATCCCTGGTTGGGGAACTGAGATACCACAAGTCACACAACATGGCCAAAATTTTTTTAAAAGCTTAAAAAAAAAAAAAAGAAGAAGAAATGGTAAATAGATTAAATGGCAAAAATGTAGATAAATCCAAATTTCTCCGCATGTCTCCTTCCCTCTTTCTTAACTTTTGGGCACATACACAAACTTACACTGATGATGCTATGAAAGTGCTGCACTCAATATGCCTGCAAATTTGGGAAACTCAGCAGTGGCCACAGGACTGGAAAAGGTCAGTTTTCACTCCCATCCCGAAGAAAGGCAATGCCAAAGAATGTTCAAACTACTGCAGAATTGCACTCATCTCACACGCTAGTAAAGTAATGCTCAAAATTCTCCAAGCCAGGCTTCAATAGTACGTGAACCATGTGAACTTCCAGATGTTCAAGCTGGATTTAGAAAAGGCAGAGGAACCAGAGATCAAATTGCCAACATCTGCTGGATCATTGGAAAAGCAAGAAAGTTCCAGAAAAACACCTATTTCTGCTTTATTGACTATGCCAAAGCCTTTGACTGTGTGGGTCACAATAAACTGGAAAATTCTAAAAGAGATGGGAATACCAGACCACTTGACCTGCCTCTTGAGAAACCTGTATGCATGTCAGGAAGCAACAGTTAGAACTGGACATGGAATAACAGACTGGTTCCAAACAGGAAAAGGAGTACGTCAAGGCTGTATATTGTCACCCTGCTTATTTAACTTATATGCAGAGTACATCATGAGAAACGCTGGGCTAGATGAAGCACAAGCTGGAATCAAGATTGCCAGGAGAAATACCAATAACCTCAGATATGCAGATGACAGCACCCTTATGGCAGAAAGCGAAGAGGAACTAAAGAGCCTCTTGACAAAAGTGAAAGAGGAGAGTGAAAAAGTTGGCTTAAAGCTCAACATTCAGAAAACTAAGATCATGGTATCCAGTTCCATCTGCTGCTGCTGCTGCTGCTGCTGCTAAGTCACTTCAGTCGTGTCCGACTCTGTGCGACCCCATAGATGGCAGCCCCACCAGGCTCCGCTGTCCCTGGGATTCTCCAGGCAAGAATACTGGAGTGGGTTGCCATTGCCTTCTCCAGTGCATGAAAGGGAAAAGTGAAAGTGAAGTCGCTCAGTCATGTCCGTCACTTCATGGCAAATAAATGGGGAAACAGTGGAAATAGTGGCAGACTTTACATTTTGGGGCTTCCAAATCACTGCAGATGGTGATTGCAGCCATGAAATTAAAAGACGCTTACTCCTTGGAAGGAAAGTTATGACCAACCTAGACAGCATATTAAGAAGCAGAGACATTACTTTATCAACAAAGGTCCTTCTAGTCAAGGCTATGGTTTTTCCAGTAGTCATGTGTGGATGTGAGAGTTGAACTATAAAGAAAGCTGAGCGCCGAAGAATTGATGCTTTTGAACTGTGGTGTTGGAAAAGACTCTTGAGAGTCCCTTGGGCTGCAAGGAGATCCAACCAGTCCATCCTAAAGGAGATCAGTCTTGGGTATTCACTGGAAGGACTGATTTTGAAGCTGAAACTCCAATGCTTTGGCCACCTGATGCAAAGAACTGACTCACTGGAAAAGACCCTGATGCTGGGAAAGATTGAAGGTGGGAAGAAATGGGGACGACAGAGGATGATATGGTTAGATGGCATCACTGACTCAATGGATATGAGTTTGGGTAAACTCTGGGAGTTAGTGATGAACAGGGAGGCTTGGTGTGCTGCAGTCCGTGGGGTCGGAAAGAGTCGGACACGACTGAGTGACTGAACTGAACATACTTATACGTGCATACACACACATACTTTGTTATACAATATGTATGTATACTGTCAAGAAATACATGAAGTATCTACATTCCAGGGTTAGTTAAGAAAAGATAGACATAAAATATCAGTATAGTCCAGAGTTCTCTTTCTGTTCCATAAAGAGGTGGGGGGTTAAGATTATTTTACTGTTAACACTTTGTTAAGCTAAAATTATACAATAAAAATTTAAGGGAAGTCATTAAAGAATATAAACAAATTGTTTAAATTTACTTCCAATAGGAGAAAGGTGGAATAAAAGGAACACAATCCAAATGAACACACACATGTGCAAACTCAATTTTTAAAAATCAGAACTCTGGGGGAAAGGAGGACTAAGAGAAATCAAAAAGTAATGTGGCATAAATAAGTACAAATTTATCATTAATGAAAATAATAATTTATTAATAAAAATAATTAAATTTATAAATTTACCACACAAAATAAATGAGATTACCAGATTTCATTAATAAACAAAATCCCCAGCAACATACCATTTTCAAAAGACACACCTGAAGGATAATCACACAGAAAGTTGAAAATAAAGGAATGGAAAGAGACATAGAAGGACAATACTAGTTAAAGAAAGTTAATGTAGTATGCTAATATCAGAAAAACTTTAGTTAAAAAGCACTGCCAGAGACAGTGATTAATTTATAATGATAAAATATCAAATTCACCAAGAATGATATGGATTATTCCTTCATACTTGGCTGGTGACAGTGGAAATTGGAATAACCACACTGCATTTGCTTAAAAACCCAAATACGTTTGGCATTGTTTTTAAAGTCAAATACTCACACATCCCGTGGCACAGAAAATCTGTTTGTACATATATATTACAGAGAAACAAGTAATACTTGTGTACCAGGAGATTTGTAGAAAAATATTCCTCAAACCCTGATTAGAATAACAAAAAACTGGAAACAATCCAAATGCCTAATGACCAGAAAATAAAAAGTAAATTGTGGTATACTAACACAACAGACTCTTGTAGAGCTCTGAAAATGAATGAACAATAGCTATATTCAACAACATGGGTGAAATCCTAGCATAACATTGAGGAGGAAAAAGCAAGTATGAGAAAACAACACATAGTAATGATATGTGTATAAAATATTTTAAGCAAAACTATGCAATTATCCACATATACCTATACAAGTCTTTAAATAAAAAGCAAGAAAGTTTTGGGATTCTGTTTGCACTGGATAGGGAAACACACAGATAGTTGTAAGCAGGGTCAAAGGGTTACGCTGCCCCAAGTGATGAAGTTCCTGTAGAATCTGTGCTGCCACACAGTAGCCTTAGAAGTCAGCTACTGGCAGTGCTGAAGTTTTGAGAACATCTGGTAGGTTTGTAGATAGTATTATTTCATATTATTAATGTATTTTAAAACAAAGAGGGGTATGCATATACCAAAGCTGAAAGTAAGTCATAAATGAAGAGTTATAATTAAGCCTGGATAGTAACTGAGGTTCAGTACACATGCATACAACAGACCAGTTATTTATACCAAAACACTGATGCCTTCAGTTAATCATGCTCCATCTGACTGAGTCTACCACTATCCCTGACTCCTCCTTCCAGTCTCCTGCTTGCTCTGCTCCAGTCACCCTAGCTTCCCTACAGAAAATCAAACAAGCCCAGCTCTCCCCTGTCTCAGGCCCTTTGGGCATGCTATGGTTCACTATCTGACATATTCAACCCGTAGCTTTTGGCAGGCTTACCCATACTCATTCCTGGGGTCTCAGATTCATTGCTCCCTCTCAGGGAGATTGTCATTGACACCCAGACCAGAGCAAGTTTCCTCTGAAAGCTCTGTTCCTTTTACTCCATTGTACATCACACAATTTGAAATTTCATGTCTACTTGTTTGCATGTTTTTCTTCTCTCCTGACTGGACTGTAAGCTACGCAAGAATCAGGACCATGTGTGCTTAAAGTCACCGCTACAGCCCCATTGCCCAGCACAGGGTCTGACCTATGTTCAGATGAGCAGGAACAATGTTGAACAAGTATTTTGGAAAACCTAGAACAAAAGGATCAGCTATCATCTTCAATCATGACAATGTATTCCTCTTCCTTGTGCATATCATTCATCTACTTCTTGTGATGCATCAAGAACCTCCAAAATAGTGTTACATGGTCATTTTGATAGCATGCATTTCTTCTCTGAGTTCAGAGAATTTAGTGGGTCAAAAATAGTCCCCTTTTAGAGTATGTCATATTTTGCTTTAAGCCATTAAAGATGACTGCTTCTATTTTCAGTTCTAAAATGATTTTACTAGCACTAGGGGCTGACTGTTCCACACATCAGTCTCCTACCTTTGAGTACAGAATCATTCCAAATGACAGGGAAGAGAAAGTATGGATTTTCTTCCATTCTCTTTTAGGCGGCAGTGACTTACCGAGATAGCCTTGATGCAATCTATGTATGAGGTTTTCTTCACACAGGAGACAAAAGGACCAGTCTCAAAGATACGAAGCATATTTTCACGAAAACTGGCGCACTTACTGGCCTCATGAGCTGAAACGGTGCACCATCTCACAGTTCTCTCGGGGTTCGCCAGACACAGCCCTAGGGGAGAGAGGCCAGAGGTCCCTGTGTCAGTGGGAAGGACAGCAGCAGCCTCTGGAGGGTCATGGAGGCTACTTCCTCTCCATTCTCTCCTGTTCACCCTACTCCTGTCCATGAACAACAAGGGCAGAGCTTCCACTGCTTTCTCAGTCTGGGGACAAGTGACAGATATCCTAATGGCCTCTTAGTTTCCCCCTGACCAGCATGTGCTGATCAGAGGGATGCTGGCTTGACTGTTAGCTCTCAACTGGTGACAACAACCTGTTCCTCTGTGTTCTCCGAGCCTCCTTCGTTCACCTCATGACGTGTTGCCTGCTTTGGAATACAAACTTCCACATACACGGGGGATTTTTAGTTACATCAAGCTGTTGGTTCAATGCTATAACTCTGGGAAGCCAGCAGGGTAGGAATTACATTTCTAGTAATTAGTATCTTTCAGAGAGTGATGCTTTTCCCAAGGTTACTTAGCCTCTTAATAGCTTAGTGGTCTAGAAATCAGGTCTCCAGACTTTGGTCTCTGCCCAGATAACAAAAGAAGGCAACATTCTGAGTTGTTTTCCATCTGTTTGGCCAGAAGAAAGGGGTAAATGATTGATGAGCCAATAAGTTTGCCCCTGATGCTCATCTGTCATCCTCTGTTCTAGGAAAAACTAGAAACTCCACATATTCAATGTTTCTCTGTTTCCAATGACCCCTCCTTCAATTTCCACAATTAGGCCTTTGGACTGTCACTAGGAGAAGCTAAAGCCAGCCATGTCTGTGAAAATCAATCCCCATAGTTGCAGATGTGTTGTCCCCATGATATGAGCATTTGGCATTCTCCCCAAAGCCCTCTGTCATCTCCACTCTGTGGATCAACAGCACAGGGCTGACTCAAAGCTGATAAATATCTATGATGCACAAAGCAGGAGACGGAGAGGGAATGGTTCTCCAGGATGGAAAAAGAGGAGCCACAGGAAATTTACTCCCCCAATTACCCTTGACCTCATCTCCACCCATGGGGTATCGAACCAGGCAACAAGGGGTCAGTGGCAGACTTCCCCAAAACCACTCCTCCAGACCCTCCCCAAACCATCCCTCCTGGGGTCCCAACACAGGTGTTTGTCCTCAGTCATGCATTTACCTTCCACAGCCTTGTGAGATCCTCTGAGGTTGGGAGGGGGAAGGGTAAAGGTAAGTAAGGTGGGTGGACTCTCAAGGGCTAACTGTTTCAAGAGAGTCAAGTAACTAAACACAGAAGGCTCCAAAGGTAAGATAAAGGCACCACAAGTTGCCAGCAGAAGTTAGAGGACAAAGGGGGCCCAACAGCGACAGGCTGCGAAACACACATCTGTGCAGCAGGGTCCACTCCACCAGTGCCTGGATCTGTGGCCTTACTTACTTACATGGGACCCTCCCAGGCCAAGCTGCAGGACCCTTCAAAGTCTGCCTTCAAATCCCATGCTCAGAACCCTTCGACAGGCCTGTCTCATTAGTGTGGCAGGGTCAGCACCAAGCGCACTCATGGGACATCAGACTGCCAGTGGAGGTGGGACCAGCTACAGGAAGGCCTTGATGGCCATCCTCGGCAGTTTGGACTTACTATTTGAGGCCGCCAACAAAGGGATCTGATAAACCGGGATTCGAGTGCTCTAATTTACTGTATTCCGCTACCACAAGATTTTCTGGACACGAGGAGAAAGCAAGGAGAGGGTGAAAAGGTGGCAGAGGCACCCGCAGGACCAGAAGGTGCACGCAGGCCCAGAGCTGTCCTGAGGCAGTGCTGAAGCAGGTGCAAGGTTGCTGCGGGGAGAAGCGAAGGAAAGGTCCCAGGCTTCCAGCTCCAGCGCGGAGCCCAGGGAGGGTGCAGCGGGCTCCAAAACGCAGGGGGCGCCCGGGCCGGCGACGTTGAGGGGCCTTCCCAGCGGCCACACTTACCCAGGACCGCGCAGGCTAGCAGAGCGCGGAGAGCGAGCCTCATCCTCCCCGGTCTGTGACGCGGAGTGCAGAGCACAGCCCGACCGGCTTCTGCGTCGCCTCCCTGCGCCCCGCGCCCCTATATCTCCCGCGGGGCTGGCCGAGCACAATCCTTGACCCCTTGTGTTTGCGCAGCCCGCTTGCCCAATCGCCCCTCAGCCCTCCCCCTTCATTCCTCGCCCAGGCTGATCACCTCATTTCCTGACCTCTGGAACAGACCCGTGGGTGGAATCCAACAAAAAAGTGCTGATTGGAAGGGAATGTAAGAAAAATCAACCCGTTGTTAATGTGTGCTTGCTCTGTACCAGGAGCAGAGCTGCAGCTGGCTGGTGTGGGGGTGGCTCTGCTTCTGATTCCCGGGGAGCCAGAGCTGGTCCTGAATCAACCTCTGTGCTCATTCCATAGAAGAGGGAAGCCGACCGCCCCAAAGGCACACTAGAATAGGAGGAAGACAGGCAGAGACCTTCCTGGGAGAGTGTGTGAGAGAAAAATAAGCTGATCACAAGTCAAAGACAACAGGCTCATCCCTTTTCACTTGTTTCCAGGTGTATCAAGAAACCCTGCTCCTTCTTGGGCCCTTAAAACGCCAAGGACAAGTTTTCATCCCTGTGTACGTTCCTGAGCCAGGATCCTAGACAGGTAAACTTCATTCCCTTCATGCAGACTGCTGAGCACCTTGACTAGGGACAGAGTCACAGGAGAGACAACGTCTCTCCCACAAGAAGCTGTCCAGGCGTGTGGTCAAGACTCTGTGACACTCAGGACAAGAGACTCATGAACACAAAGAAAGGGACCCAGGAGAGGATGTGGCCTGATCTCAATGCCCTGTTTCATCCCCAGCTCCCTCCAAAAAAGTGGTCCCCAAACCATTTTGATCACCCATCCTTATCAGGAAAAATAGCGAACCTGCACATTCCATACATATACTTAAAACTAACATCATATTTATTTCAATCATGAAAAGAATAGAAAAAAAATTAAACTATGAGAAAGATGAAACATTCATTTTAAAATGTCTATTTGCCTTATATACAATGAAAACTATCTCAAAGCAAAACATACACTTAGGGAGAGGGTAAGGTTCCTGATAGTAGTTGTAAATCCATATTCCAGGAGGTCATCAAGATAATTTTAGGGTTTTCTTAAGTTACTTAAGAAAGCTACTTATCCAACTTGATCAGATGATCATTGATTTTTGTTTTATTTACACTAATTTACACCAGGCTTAGAAGATATGTCAGTAGTGCCATTTTTAGCTCACATATTTTTGGTTTCGGAATCATCTTCTACTTCTAGTTTCTTTGCCGAAATCTTTCTAGGGCACTTGTGCATCTTGTGAGGTCTGATGAGTTAAATCACATTATTTCACCTGTACGTCCATTTTACTGGGCATATGCAAACCACAAAATGTGGAGCCACAAAAGTCAAAAGTAAAGAACAGGTCAGGTAATCACAACCTTCCAGCATTCCCTTCCCCACCTCACTCTTTGTGAGACTTTTCACTTCTTTCCTCAGGACACCTCAAAGGCCCTCAATGCTGTGCATCTGTCTGGCCTGCACACCAGATGGGAGCCAGTGCTAATCCTCATGTGAAGCAGGAGTGAATATTAACTGATTTATCTTTTGCAGGAGGTTGAATATAACCTGAAGCTAGGATAAATTCCCCACACACCAGTAGATTGTCTGATGTACAAGGGGTTACACACAGCCCAGTACAGAGAGCATTGCATTAGCAGGGACTTTCTGTTTACAGCGGGGACAGAAGACAAGCCCAGCTCTCCAAATCCCTGCTGCTCTTATTCTGTCCCTGCCCCTGGGGTGGGAGGGCCTCTGCTCCAGCCTTGGGAAAGCCAGCAGGAGGGGCGTGTTCCTGCTGCCCCCTGCATCAGGCATTAGGGGGTGGTCTGGCCTCATGGGGACACCTTGAGGTACAGAGAGAAAGATGGAAGGAGAGAGTCAAGGGCAAGGGTGTCTGAGTGAGACTCTGCAGATCAGGGTGCCCCTCTCAGCTCACGCCTTCTACAGGTCCTGCAGTGAACTTGCAGAGTCTGCCCAGAAGCAGAAAGGAGAGTTGTTGAATGTTGAGCTGCTTCACAAACTCAGGGGAGCTCGGTGGAGGACAGACAGACCATGATTCTCTCCTCGGGCCCCTTCTACACTTACAAGTGAGCCTTTCCTGAGTCAGTTCCTCCAGGAACAGCCCCACCACCTAGCCTGAGCCCCTCAGAGGGAGCACTCTGGCCAGGCAGAGTTCTCTCCAGGCCAGCCAAGCCCATGTCTTGCCTCAGTGGAGCCCTCTGAATCTGAACCCCAGACATTCAGGCCCATGGAATCTGAAGAAGGGCCAGATGAGACACAGAGAACAGGATTACATGTCCTCTACTCACCTGGGCCTTGGTTCTTGCTCAAGAGGGCAGGATAGAGGCCTGTGTCTGTCACTTCTGGGAGGCAAGGGGTGAGGCTGGCTGTGGTGGTCCATGTGTGTGTGACCCTGGTGGTATGGCCGTGCCCACATCTATAATGAGTAAGGGAGTGTGTGGAGGTAAGAGGTGAAAGAGTCAGTGTTTCGTGTCCTTGGTGGCCCATGACACTATCCCTGTCTCATGACAATTGTCCCTGTCCCATGACACTTGCTCTCCCTTCTGGTGTTTAATTCTTTGCTAGGGACAATCTGACCTCACGAAACTCATCATCCCTCTTTTACAGTTTGATGATGACTAACACTTGCTGAGAGATTCACTGGGCCCTCACCCTAGCCCTATAAGATAGGTGCATTAGATTTGCCATTTTACAGATGAGATGAAGACACTGAGGTCCTGAGGGGTTAATAACTTGTCCAAGGTCATCTGGCAAGCCAGGTGCAAAATCAGGCTGTCTGGTTCCAGAGTGTGTGAACCCATCCACCGGGGACACTGCCTCTGCCACCAAACAGGGACAAACATAGAGGCCAAGAGGTTTGTTTGTGGTGACACTGAAAGAGAGACAGATCTAGAACCTCCAGCCCTGCCATTTCTCCATAGACACATGGATCCATTTTCTACTGCAGAAGAGCTTGTCTCTGGGAGAAATCTGGGTGCCCCGACTGCAGCATCTCAGGCACACATTGGTTTATCATGTTCAGATGAAAGGAAAGAATCATGTTTTCAATTGTTCCACATGCCAGGCACTGTCCTGAGGCAAGACTTTGTGATCTTGACCAACTGCCTAAAGGAGATAAGATTAGCTCACCACTTTTTAGTTGTGGACATCATAGTAAAGTGAAGGTCCTCATTCACAGAGCTCTAGGACCTGAACTCAAATCTCCTAAGTCCCAGGCTTCTCTAGACCACAGCTGCCTTCTTGATGCTGATCTTCTCTCCTTTTTAAACAAATATTGATTCTCTCTTTTTTATATTGATCTTCTTTCCTTTTTTCCTATATTGATCTTCTCTTCATTTGTCCAGAAAAGGAGAGGTGAAAGAGGGAAAGGAAGGGAGGAAAGAAAGGAGGAAGGGAGAGAGAAGAGAGAGAGAGCGCTTCTAGTTACAGATGAATCTAAGTCTTGACCCAAATCTTCCACCATAAGCTGTATAAAAGTCTTAAATTTCAACAAGATTGGCCTTCTTGTTGAAAGAGCTGAACTTGTGTGTACGTGCAGGGAGGTTGGGTAGCTGACCTAAAGGAGATGGCATGAAGGCATTAGTCCTCTGAGCCAATATTTGTTTCCAAATGTTGCCTCATTTACAACATAAGTATTTACATAAGCAGAGCAAACAAAGAGCCTCTGTCTGCTTAAACCCATCACTCCTCCTCCTCCCCTCACAGCTCTCTGCCCAACACCATTGGAGAGACTTGCTTCTGGGTCATTGGGAAGATGGGATCAGGGAGCCTGAGAACTATGCTCATAGACTCATTATCCCATAGATATGCCAGCTCAAAGATGTGTGGCATGACAGTTGGTAAACAAGAGCAGAGTGTCTTTAGGAAAATGTCAGATAATTTGAAACGCCATACACCATCACTTCCATCTCTCTCTCATTTCTACCCCTCAGAAGTCCCTGAACCACGAATGATTCTTAGGTTTTCTATTCTTTCCCTGGAGAAACCTGTAAAAATATCCTTTTCAAGAAGAATAGTCCAGGGCCAGATAGCTTCATGGATGAATTCTACCAAACATTGAAGAAGAATTCTTATACACAATTTTCCAGGTAATAGAAAAAGAAGGAACTCTCCTTGACTAAATTTTTGAGGCCAATGTGTATGTATGTGTTAAGTTGCTCAGTTGTGTCCAACTGTTTACTCACCAGGCTCCTCTGTCCATGGGATTTTCCAGGCAAGAGGACTGGAGTGTGTTGCCATTTTCTCCTCCAGGGGATCTTCCTGACCCAGGGATCAAACTCATGTCTCCTGTGTCTCCTGCATTGCAGGCAAATTCTTTATCACTGAAGGAAGTCCCCTTCCACCAGGGAAGCCCCCTTTGAAGCAAGTAAGTACACCAAAAAGCAAAAACCATCAAGGATATCATGAGAAAGATAAAAATAAATTCTTTTTATGAACACAGATGCAAAAATCCTAAGCAAAATATTAGCAGATTGAATCCAGCAACATCTAAAAGGGATACTAAATCATTACCAAGTTGAGTTTATTACAGGAATGCAGTTGTCTTTTTAAAAAAAATCAATCAGTGTAACTGATCACGATAACAGCATAAAGGAGAAAAATTATATAATCATCAGTAAGTAGAAGAACAGCACTTGGTAAAATCCAACAACCACTCATTTTAAAACCCTCTTAGCAAATTTTTCTAGGAAATATGCTTAATCTGATAGAGTATGTATGAGTGTGTGTGATATATGAATAAAAGAAAATATATAAATATATATAAGAAACTTATATATGAAATTGTCATATTCAGTGGTGAAATGGTGCATAAAAGCTTTCTCTTTGAGATCAAGAAAAAGATCTGAAGGTCTACTATTATCATTCTATTTAACATTTTTACTTTCAGTCCTACCTGCTAGTCTGCTCAGGTATGAAAAAGATATAATATGTAAAAGGATTGAAAAGGACAAAATAAAACCGTTATTTTCACAAATGAAATGATTGAAAATACATAAAATTCTAAAAAAACTAGATCAAATATTAGTAATGTAATTGAGCTAGGCAGTGTTTCTGGATACAAGATAAATATGCAAAATCGATTGTATTTCTATATTCAAAATTTTAAAAGAAATGCTATTTAAAATAGTATTAGAACTACAAATGTCCAAGAATAAATCTATCAAAAGATGTCTAAAATTTTTACACACCAAAGTATAAAATATTGATGAGAAAAATTAAAGAAACTCTGAGTTAATGAAAGGCTATACCCAGAAAATGTAGTGGTGACCCAATATTACAAAGATGTCAGTTCTTCTCAAATTATAATATTTAGGTTCAATGCACTCCCAATCCAACTCCCAAGAAGTTTTTTTATACTTTTTGGTGGGAATTGACAATATAATTCTAAAGTTTATAAAGAAATACAAAAGACCTTAAAGAGACATTTGGTTGATTGTATGAGTTGTAGCATTCCAAAATTAGAACATAATGCATTTGATTTTTCTAAATTTTTCTGCCAATTCTAGGTACTGACATCTGAAATATAATGTCTATATAATTCAAGTGTTCATTATCAATAAAATTACCTAAATGCTTTCTATAACTTGGTACTGGACTAGTAGTATGAGTGAAAAATATATACAGTCCACTAAATAAGTATTTGTAAACATACATCTATACTAGTTCATGTATAATTTAATTCTTGTTCTACAAGGTCACAATCACCCTGATACCAAACAGGCAACACAAAAAAAGAAAATTACAAGTCAATATCACTGATGAACGTAGATGCAAAAATCCTCAACAAAATTCTAGGAAACAGAATTCAACAACACATTAAAAAGCTCATACACCATGGTCAAGTGGGGTTTATTCCAGGGATGCAAGGATTTTTCAATATATGCAAATCAATCAATGTGATATACCATATCAACAAACTGAAAGATAAAAATCATATGATCATCTAAATAGATGCAAAAAAACCTTCGATGAAATTCAACACCCATTTATGATAAAAATGCTTCAAAAAATGGACATAGAAGGAACCTACCTCAACATAGTAAAGGCCATATATGACAAGCCCACAGCAAACATTATTCTCAATGGTGGAAAACTAAAAGCATTCCCTTTCAGATCAGGAACAAGACAAGGGTGACCACTCTCACATGTTATTCAACATAGTTTTGGAACTCCTAGCTAAGGCATTTAGAGAAGAAAAACAAATAAAAGGAATCCAAATTGGAAAAGAAGTAAAACTCTCACCATTTGCAGATCATATGACACTATACATAGAAAATGCAAAAGAAACTATCAGAAAATTACTAGAGCTAATCAGTAAGTTCAGCGAAGTCATGGGATACAAGGTCAACACAGAGAAATCGCTTATGTTCCTGTATACTAACAATGAAAAATCAGAAAGCGAAATTAAGGGATCAATCCCATTCACCATTGCAACAAAAAGAATAAAATATCTAGGAATAAACCTACCAAAGGAGACAAAAGAACTGAACACAGAAAATTATAAGACACTGATGAAAGAAATCAAAGATGACATAAGCAAATGGAGAGATATTCCATGTTCCTGAGTAGGAAGAATCAATATTGTGAAAATGATTATAACCAAATGCAATCTACAGATTCAATGTGATCCCTATCAAATTACTAATGGCATTTCTCATAGAACTAGAACAAAAAACATTTCACAATTCATGCTGCTGCTGCTAAGTCACTTCAGTCATGTCCAACTCTGTGCAACCCCATAGACGGCAGCCCACCAGGCTCCCCCGTCCCTGGGATTCTCCAGGCAAGAACACTGGAGTGGGTTGCCATTTCCTTCTCCAATGCATGAAAGTGAAAAGTGAAAGTGAAGTCATTCAGTCATGTCCGACTCTTAGTGACCCCATGGACCGCAGCCTACCAGGCTCCTCCATCCATGGGATTTTCCAGGCAAGAGTACTGGAGTGGGTTGCCATTGCCTTCTCTGTCACAATTCAAATAGAAACCCAAAAGACCCCAAACAGTTAAAGGAGTCTTGGAAAAGAAGACTGGAGATGGTGGAATCAACCTTACTGACTTCAGACAATACTACAAAGCTACAGTCATCGAGACAGTATGGTACTGACACAAAAATAGAAATATAGACCAAAGGAACAAGATAGAAAGCCCAGAGATAAACCCACGGATCTTATTTTTGACAAAGGAGGCAAGAATACACAATGGGGCAAAAATAGCCTCTTCAATAAGTGGTGCTGAGAAAACTGGACAGCTACATACAAAAGAATGAAAGTAGAACACTTCCTAATGCCATACACAAAGGTAAACTCAAAATGGGTTAAAGACCTAAACGTAAGACCAGAAAATATAAAACTCTTAGAGGAAAACATAGGCAGAACATTTGATGACATAAATCAAAGTAAGATATTCTATGACCCACCTCCTTCCCACCTCCTATAGTAATGGAAATAAAAACAAAAATAAACAAGTGTGACTTGATTAAACTTAAAAGCTTTAGCACAGCAAAGGAAGCTACGAACAAGTAGTTTGTCTACAAAGACACCCTCAGAATGGGAGAAAATAATAGCAAAGGAAACAACTAACAAAGAATTAATTTCCAAAACATACAAGCAGATCATACAACTCAATAACAGAAAAACAAACAACCCATACAAAAATTGGGAAAAAGACTTAAACAGACATTTTTCCAAAGAAGGCATACAGGTGGCTAACAAACAATGAAAAGATGCTCAACATCACTCATTATTAAAGAAATGCAAATCAAAACTACAATGAGATGCATACAACTTCACACCAGTCAGAATGGCCATCATCAAAAAGTCTACAAATAATAAATGTTGGCGAGGATGTGGAGAAAAGGAAACCCTCTTGCACTGCTGGTGGGAATGTAAATTGATACAGCCACTATGGAAGATAGTATGGAGATTCCTTAAAACACTAGGAATAAAAAAAGTATGAATAAAACCACCATATCACCTAGCAATCCCACTCCTAGGCATATACCCTTAGGAAACCAAAATTGAAAAAGACACATTAACTTATATGCAGAGTACATCATGCGAAATGCCAAGCTGGGTGATGCACAAGCTGGAAGCAAGATTGCCAGGAGAAATATCAATAAACTCAGATACACAGATGACACCACCCTAATGGCAGAAAGCAAAGAATAACTAAAGAGCCTCTTGATTTAAGTGAAAGAGAAGAGTGAAAAAGTTGGCTTAAAACTCAACATTCAGAAATCTAGGATCATGGCATCCGGTCCCATCACTTCGTGGCAAATAGATGGGGAAACAATGAAAACAGTGAGAGACTATTTTTCATGGCTCCAAAATCACTGCAGATGGTGACTGCAGCCATGAAATTAAAAGACACTTACTCTTTGGAAGAAAAGCTATGATCAAACTAGACAGCATATTAAAAAGCAGAGACATTACTTTGCTGACAAAGGTCCATCTAGTTGAAGTTATGGTTTTTCCAGTAGTCGTGTATGGATGTGAGAGTTGGGCTGTAAAGAAAGCTGAGCACCAAAGAATTGATGCTTTTGAACTGTGGTGTTGGAGAAGACTCTTGAGATTCCCTTGGACTGCAAGGATATAAAACCAGTCAATCCTAAAGGAAATCAACCCTGAATAATCACTGGAAGGGCTGATAGTGAAGCTAAAGCTCCAATAATTTGGCCACCTGATGAGAAGTGACTCAATGGAGAAGACCCTGATTCTGTGAAAGATTGAAGGCAGGAAGAGAAGGGGATGACAGAGGATGAGATGGTTGGATGGCATCACCGACTCAATGGACATGAGTTTGAGCAAGCTCCAGGAGTTGGTGAAAGACGGGAAAGCTTGGCGTGCTGCAGTCTATGGAGTAGCAAAGAGTCAGACACGACTGAGCAACTGAACTGAACTGAACCCCAATGTTCATTCAGCGCTGCTTACAATAGATAGAACATGGAAGCAACCTAGATGTCCATCGACAGATGAATGGATAAAAAAGTTGTGGTACATATATACAATGGAATATTGCTCAGTCATAAAAAGGAATGCATTTGAGTCAGTTCTAATGAGGTGGACAAACCTAGAGCCTACTATAGAGAGTGAAGTAAGTTAGAAAGAGAAATATAAATATATACTGATGCATATATTGGAATCTAGAAAGATGGTACTGATGAATTTATTTGCAGGGCAGCAATGAAGAAACAGACATGGAGAACAGACCTATGGATGTGGGGGAAAGAGAGGAGGGAGAGGATGAGATGTATGGAGAGAGTAACATGGAAACTTTAAATACCATATGTAAAATAGATAGCCAATGGGAGTTTGCTGTATGGCTCAGGGAACTCAAACAGGGACTCGTGACAATTTGGGGGGGGATGGGGAGAGAGATGGGAGAGCGGTTTAGGAGGGAGGGCACATGGGTGTACCTGTGACTGATTCTTGTTGATGTTTGACAGAAAACAACAAAATTCTGTTAAGCAATTATCTTTCAATTAAGAAATAAATGAAGTGGCAAAAAAGAAGCAAATTAAACTCTTTACTAGTTATGGTTTAGTATGTATTTCAGATTCTTCTCCTCTTTCTCCTCCTTCTTTCACATAGACATAGAAAATTTTCAAATATACATAGAAATAGAGAAAATGATGTAATAAACTCCCATGAACACCTTACCTGGGGCTTCCTTGGTGCCTCAGCAGTAAAGAATTCTTTGGCAATGCAGGCGATGCAGGTTCAATCCCTAGGTTGGAAAGATCCCCTGGAGAAGGAAATGGTAACCCACTCCAGTATTCTTGCCTGGGAAATCCCATAGACAGAGGAGCCTGGTTGGCTACAGTCTATAGGGTCGCAAAGAGTTGCACATGACTGAGGGATTAAACAACAACAACCCCTTATCCAACTTTAACAATTGTCAACATTTTGCCAATATTATTTCATCTATCCTCCCAATTCCCACCTTTTTTCTAGAATAGCAGACATTGCATTATTTCACCCACAAATTGTGTGTCTCTAACAACTAAAGAATTTTTAACATATAGCCAAAATTTTTATCACACCTGTCAAAAGAATAATCATTTCGTATTATCATCTCATTCCCAGGGAATATGCCAATTTCCCTGGTTGTTAAAAAATTTTAAGTCACCTTGTTCAAATTAGAACTTAAAACAAGATGCAGGGGTTGAATTGGTTATATATCTTAAAACTCTTCTACTCTTGTCTTTTACCTTTTATGCTAGTTACTTGTTGAAGAAATGGCATGTTTTGTTCTTTGGTATTTCCAATATTCTGAATTTGGCTTATGTGATTTAACATGTTATTTTGCATTTAACAGCATTTTACAGAAAGTCCCTCAATTTGGGTCTGTTTGAAATTGCTTCATGATTTGATTCAGGATGTTCATTTTTGGCAGCAACATCACAGAAGTGATGCTGGCTTCTCAGAGTATTGCACCAGAAGGAAGACAACAGTAATTTGTCCCATTATCACTTCTGTTAACTTTATTTGCTTGGTTAAGATGGTGTCTGACAGGTTTCTACACTGTAAATTTTCCTTTGTAATTAATGAGCAGTTTGTGAGGAGATACTTTGAGACTACTTTTCTTCCTCATCAAGCTTCATCCTCTAGTTTTAGTATCCATTGACGATTCTTGCCTGAATCAGTTATTACTGTAGTCATTGCCAAACAGTGATTTTCCTGATTATATCATTCCTTATACATTTATCAACTGACATTCTAAAGTAAACAAGTACTCTCCTTCTCCATTTACTTGTTTTTATCAGCATGGGCTTAGGGGTTTCTTTTATATTTCAGTGGGTTATAATACATTTCTATTATTCTTTTTCCCATTTTTTATTGTGGTTAACACATACCATAAAATTTATCATCTTGGCCATTTTAAAATGTATAATTCAGTGGTATTAAGTACATCCATATTGCTGTGCAAACTGTCACCACCATTCATCTCTAGAACTCTTCATCTTGCAAAATTAAAGCTCTATACCCAGTAACCAATAATTCTTCATTTTCCCCTACTTCCGGCCCCTGGCAACCACCTCTTTACTTTCTATCTCCATGATTTTGACTACACTAAGTACTTCATTTAAGCAGAATCATATATTTGCTTTTTGCTTCATCCATGTTGTAGCATATGTCAATGCTTTCCCTTTTTTAAGGCTGAAAAATATTCCATTGTGTGTACATATCATATTTACTTCTCCATTCATCTAGCAATGGACACTTGGATGGCTTCCACACTTAAACTATTGCAAATAATACTTCTATAAACCATGAGTGTATAAATATTTCTATGAGACCTTGCTTTCAGTTCTTATGGGTATATCCTCAGAAGTGAAATTTCTGGATTATATGGTAACCTTATATCAAAAATTTTTGAGAAATTTCCTTATTGTTTTCCACAATGGCTGTACCACTTTACATTCCAACCAACAGGGTTTTAATTTATTCACATTCTCACCACTTACAATATCTGTATTTTTGATAGTTTTCCAATGGGTTCAGTTCAGTTTCAGTTCAGTCGCTCAGTCATGTCTGACTCTTTGCGACCCCATGGACTGCAGCATGGCAGGCTTCCATGTCCATCACCAGTTCCCAGAGCTTACTCAAACTCATGTCCATCGAGTCCATCTTTAAACAGTAGTATTGACATAGCAATGTTAAGTTTTCTAATCCATAAACATGAAATGTCTTTACATTTATGTTCTTTAACTTCTTCTAGCAGTATTTTGTAGTTTTTATTGTACAAATCTTTACCTCTTTGGTTAATATTATGCCTAAGCATCTTTTTGAAGCTATCACAAAAAACTAATTTCTTAAATTTCATATTAGCTTGTTCATTGTTAGTATATAAAAAAACAACTGATTTTTGTGGATTGATTTTGTATTTTGCTACTTTGCTGAATTTGGTAAAATTTTTTGGTGAAATCATTAAGGTTTTCTTCATCTAAGATCAGATCATCGGCCAACAGAAAATTTTGAATTTTTCTTTTCCTGTTTATATGCATTCATTTTTATTTATTGCCTAATTGCTCTGGATGGAGTTTTCATTACTGTGTTGAACAAAAGTGGTAAAGGTGAGCATCTTTGCCTTGTTCCTGATCTTAGAGGAAAAGCTTTCAGTCTTTCATAATTTAGTATGATTTATGATGTGAGTTTTTCCATATATAGCTTTTGTTATGTGGAGATAGTTTCCTTCTATTCCTAGTTTACTGAGTGATTTCTTTCAATGAAAGACTATTGAAGTTTGTCATACATTTTTCCTTCCACAATTTAGATGGTCACATCAAGGTTTTCCTTCATTCTGTTAATGTGATGTATTACACTGATTATTTTTCACATGTAGAACTATCTTTGCATACACTTGATCATAGTGTAAAATCCTATCAATATGCTGCTGAATTCAGTTTGCTAGTATTTTGTTGAGGATTTAAAAATCAGTCTTCATAGGGATAATCATCCGTAGTATTCTTTTTCAGTAGTGATCTTGTCAGGCTTTCAGTTCAGTTCAGCCGCTCAGTTGTGTCTGACTCTACAACCCCATGGACTGCAGCATGCCAGGCTTCCCTGTCCATCACCAACTCTCAGAACTTGCTCAAACTCACGTCTATTGTCAGTGATGCCATCCAACCATCTCATCCTCTGTCGTCCCTTCTCCTCCTGCCTTCAATCTTTCCCAGAATCAGGGTCTTTTCCCTTGAGTCAGTTCTTCATATCAAGTGGCCAAAGTATTGGAGTTTCAGCTTCAGCATCAGTCCTTCCAATGAATGTTCAGGACTGATTTCCTTTAGGAAATCAATCCTTTAGGATTGACTGGTTGGATCTCCTTGCAGTCCAAGGGACTCTCAAGAGTCTTCTTCAACACCACAGCTCAAAAGCATCAATTCTTTACCACTCAGCTTTCTTTATAGTCCAACTCTCACATCCATACATGATTCCTGGAAAAACCATAGCTTTGACCAGACAGACCTTTGTCAGCAAAATAATGTCTCTGCTTTTTAATATGTTATCTAGTTTGGTCATAGCTTTTCTTCCAAAGAGCAAGTGTCTTTTAATTTCATGGCTGTGGTCACCATCTGTAGTGATTTTGGAGCCCAAGAAAATGAAGTCTGTCACTGTTGCCATTGTTTTCTCATCTATTGCCATGAAGTGATGGGAACAGATGCCATGATCTTAGTTTTTTGAATGTTGAGTTTTAACCTAGCATTTTTTTTTGTCTGGTTTTAGTATCAGGGTAATTGTGGCTTCGTAAATGAGTTAGGAAATGTGCCTTCTTCTATTTTTTGGGAAAAGTTTAAGAAAGATTGGTTTTAGTTCTTTTAATGCTTGGTAGAATTCTCTAATAAAGACATCAGGTCCAGGGCTTTTTTTTTTTCTTTTTCTTTCTGAAAGATTTTTGTTTACTGATTCAATCTCCTTAGTAGATAAAGGCCTATTTAGATTTTCTATTTCTTTGTGACTTAGTCTTGATAGATTATGTGTTTCAAGGAATTTGTCCATTTCATCTAGGTTATTTGATCTTTGGCATACTATTGTTTATATTACTCTCTTACAATCCCTTTTATTTCTGTAAAATCAGTAGAAATGTTCCCACTTTCATGTTTTATTTTAGTAATCTGAGCCTTCTCCTTGTTTTGCTAGTCAATCAAGCTAAAATTTTTGTTGATCTTTTTGAAGAACCAAATTTGGGGTTCATTCATTTTTCTCTAGTTTTTCTATTCTATTCTCTGATTGAATTTATCTTCAGTCTTTATTATTTCCTTCCTTTTGCTAGCTTTGAGTTTACTTTGTTATTCTTTTTCCAGTTCGTTAAGTTGTGAGTGTGAACGGTTGATTTGAGATCCCTCTTCTTTTTTAATGTAAACACTAATAGCTATAAATTTCTCCCTTAGCGTTGCTATTGCTGTGTCCCACAAGTTTGGTATGTCATGATTTCATTTTAATGTATCTCTAAGTATTTTCTAGTTTCACTTGCGATTTCTTCCCTATCCATTGGTTGTTTAAGAGTGTATTGTTTTAACTTCCACAAATTTGTGAATTTTCCATTTTTCCTTTCATTGTTGGTTTTTAACTTCATTCTGTTGTGGTCGGAGAAGATATTTTATATTATATCTATCTTTTTTAATCTATTGAGTCAATGTGTGGCCTAACATCAGAGAAGGCAATGGCAACCCACTCCAGTACTCTTGCCTGGAAAATCCCATGGACGGAGGAGCCTAGTAGGCTGCAGTCCATGGGGTCTCAAAGAGTCAGACATGACTGAGCGACTTCACTTTCACTTTTCATTTTCATGCATTGGAGAAGGAAATGGCAACCCACTCCAGTGTTCTTGCCTGGAGAATCCCAGGGACGGGGGAGGCTGGGAGCTGCCGTCTATGGGGTCGCACAGAGTCGGACACAACTTGGCGGCAGCAGCAGCAGTGGCCTGACATATGTTCTATCATGGAAAATGTCACATTTACACTTGAAAAGAATGTGTATTCTCTTTTTATCAGGTGGAGTGTTCTACAGTGATCAAACTGTATAGGTCTGTTTGATCTAGTTGGTTTAATGAGTCGTTGAAGTCTTCTATTTCCATACTTACCTCCTTTCTGGTTATTCTGCCCTTTATTGTGAATAGGATATTGATATCTCCAACTATTATTATAGAACTGTCTATTTCTCCCTTCAGTTCTGACAATTTTGGTGTATAATTTTGATGGTGTGTTATTATGTTTGTAAATGTAATTATTATATCTTTCTGCTATATTAAAATCTTTACTAATATAAAATGTCCTTCTTTGTCTATAATAGGTTTTTCTGATTTAAAGTATATTTTTTCTGATATTACAATAGCCAATCCTGTTGTCTTTTGGCTACTATTTAGATGGAATGTTTTCTTCCATTACTTTATATTCAATCTATCTGTGTCTTTGGATCAAAGTAAATCCATTGTAGACAATGTATTATTAGATTGCTTTTTTCCATTCTGCTAATTTCTGTCTTTTTATTGGAGAGTTTAATCTGTTTTTATTGAAAGTAATTACTGAAAAGTAGGGACTTCTGTCATAATACTATTTGTTTACTATAAGCCATGTAGCTTTTTTGTTCCTCATTTTCAGCATTACTGACTTCTCCTGTGTTTAGTTGATTTTTTTAGTAGTGAAATATTTTCATTTCCTTCTCATTTCCTTTAATGTGTTTCTTATAACTATTTACCTTGTGGTTACTATAGATTACATAATCTAAATTTATACCACTCCAATCTGAATTTAGAAAGCTGAGTACAAAAGAATTGATGCTTTTGAACTGTGGTGTTGGAGAAGACTCTTGAGAGTCCCTTGGACTGCAAGGAGATCCAACCAGTCCATCCGAAAGGAGATCAGCCCTGGGTGTTCATTGGAAGGACTGATGTTGAAGCTGAAACTCCAATACTTTGGCCACCTGATGCGAAGAGATGACTCATTGGAAAATCCCCTGATGCTGGGAAAGATTGAGGGCAGGAGAAGAAGGGGAGGACAGAGGATGAGATGGTTGAATGACATCACCGACTCAATGGACATGGGTTTGGGTGGACTCTGGGAGTTGGTGAAGGACAGGGAGCCCTGGCGTGCTGTGATTCATTGGGTCGCAAAGAGTCAGACACGACTGAACGACTGAACTGAACTGAACTGAACTGAAGTAACATGCAAAAACTGCTCCTTTTCAGCTCCATTCCCTACTCTTTCAATAGTTTATTTCATAAAATTACATCTTTATACATTGTGTTTGAAAACATAGACTAATAATTTATTTTGCTTTGCATGTGTGCTAAGTCACTTCAGCTGTGCCCGGCTCCATGTGACCCTATAGCCTGTAGTCTGTCAGGCTCCTCTGTCCATGGGATTCTCCAGGCAAGAATACTAGAGTTGGTTGCTATGCCCTCCTACAGGGGATCTTGCTGACTTAGGGATCAAACCTGCATCTCCTCAGTCTCCTACATTTGCGGGCAGGTTCTTTACCACTAGTGCCACCTGGCTTCATATATACAAAAAACAAAATGTGGAATTGCATACCATTGTTACAATGATACTAGCTTTTATAATCAGTCTGTATTTTCTTTTACTGTGATCTTTATTTCTGCATAAGGCTTCAAGTTATTGTCTGGTGTCCTTTGATTTCAACCTGCAGGATTACCTTTACTATATTTTGTAGAACAGATCTAGTGGTAACAATCGCCCCTAGCTTCTGCTTATCCGGGAATGTCTTGATTTCTCCCTCACTTTTGAAGAACAATTTTGCCGGATACAGGATTCTTGGTTGATTGTGCTTTTTCCTTTAGCACTTTAAGTATTTCAGCCCACTGCCTTCTGACCTCCAAAGTTTTTGAGGAGGAATTTGTTAATAATCTTGTCAGAGATTGCTTGTAGGTCAAGAATTTCTTCCCTCTTGCTGCATTCAAGATTATCTTATTGTCTCTGGCTTTTGATACTTCGGTTATGTCTCACTGTGAGTCCTGAGTTCACCCTACTTGGTGTGCCTTGAGATTCTTGGATTTATATTCATATCTTTCATCAAATCTGGGAAATCTTTGACCATGTTTTCAAATATTCTCTCTATCCCTTTCTCCTTCTGGGACTCCCACAATGTATATGTTGTTCTGCATTATGATGACCCACAGGTTCCTTATTCTTTGTTAACTTTTCCTCTATATTTTTTCTTTTTGTTCCTCAGACTCAATAATTTCAGTTCACTGACACTTCTCCCTTTTCAAATATGCCTTTGAATTCTTCTAATGAATTTTATTTCAGTTATTATACTTTTAATTTCAGAAATTCTAAGTTTCTTTTTAGGTTTCCTATCTCTTTACTGATATTTCTGCTTTGTTTATACATTTTTTTTTTAAACTTTCTCAACATCTCCTTTTAGTTCTTTGATCATTTTTAAAGTAGTCATTTTGAAGTTTTTGTCTAGTAGATACACCATCAGGTCTTTTTCAGGGACCTTTTCTGTTGATTTTTTTCCCCTTTGAATGTTTCTTTGTATGTTTTGTGTTTTTGTTGTTGTTGAAAATGGGACATTTGAATCTAACAATATAGTAACTCTGGAAATCAGATTCTCCTTCTTCATTGGGGTTTGCAGCTTTGTTTTGTTTTTTAAATTAATGTGTACTATCTCTGTGCCAACAATCAATCAGAAGTACCAAGTTCAGGTCTTTTCAGGTATTTTTGATCCCACATCTTTCCCTGTGTATGCACAATGACTTCTTAATTTCCTCTGACTATAAAGTTGCTTTTTAAGTCTTAAATGCCTCGCTCTCAAAAGGGAGAAAGGGAGAAAAGTGAAAAAGTGTGATAAAAAGGTTGTTGTTGTTTAGTCTCTAAGTGATGTCCAACTCTTTTGTGATCTCATGGACTATAATCCACTAGGCTCCTCTGTCCATGGGACTTCCCAGGCAAGAATACTGGAGTGGGTTGCCATTTCGTTCTCCAGGGGATTTTCCTAACCCAGAGATTGAACCCAAGTCTCCTGCATTGCTAGTGGAATCTTTACCACTAACCCACCCGGAAAGCCCAGGTAAAATGATATTGGTCCTTTAAATTCTCTGGAAGTCACTCAGTGGAGGAGGGTCTTGCAACAAAGAGGTAAAGTGCAATAACAGTGACATCCCTCTGTACCTGCACCTCCATGTTCATAAGCAACTATCAATGACCTTAAAGTTAGATTCTAAATATTTCATAAGAGAATCCTTATTGCCCACCTTGGTCCCACAAGCTATGGGCAAGCTGCTCCTGGAATATATGCCCAGCTGTCTGACGCATGCCAGTGGGGACAGAAACAGGTAGCCACTGCTAAGCTAAGAACTGAAACAGACAGAAATTAATAGCAATTTACCCTTTAAACCTTCCCCTAGCAGTTGGAAGCCTCCAAAAATACTTAAATCAAACGATTCTACTCGTGCAATTGTTGTTTGAGTAGGAAGACTGATTTTTGGTGTTTTATACTCTGCCATCTTCCCAGAACTCTACTCTTCATTTATTTGGATGATCAAATGGTTGTGGCCCTTTAAGCTTCCTCCTGTGTATTTTTTCCTATAATTTTTCAAGCAGTTCACTTTCTGGCAGAATATGACCTTCAGCCCTATCTCATACTTCCCCCATACCAGTTCTAGAATCTCTGTTTCAGGAATCTCATTTCTCTAAGAAACTTTATCATGGTAGTATAGAATGGTATTTAGGAAGCAAAATGTGGATGCTAGGTATGGGAACTGCTTGGGAGAGAAACTGATAATAGGATCTTTCAACAGACATATATAGATATATCTTAGGTATAGATTTGGATCTCCATACTACACACATCTACATTCATTTCTCTCTCTCTCTCTCTAACCATGAGTTCACACTGATTCCTGCAATTCAAGTTGACTCTACCGCAAATCTTAGTTTTCTCCCTCAGCATATTTGTAACGCCCTTCTCCTTGATCTAAATATTCTCAATATTTCTAGCCCTTGTTCCCTTCCCCTGTATATTATCAATCTCCTGGTGCTCCAACTGCCTCTTTGCCCCAGTCTCTCAGGCTTCACTCTCCCTGACACACTCAAGAAAATGAAATGAACGAGAACAAATAAATATTTTTAACTGAAAAAAAAAAAAGAACAAAAAGAGAAGAGAAAGAGAAAAGTAGAGAAAAGGAAAAGGAAGAGGAGCCTTTTTACCCTTTTTACCTGTCTCCATAGTTACACAGTATTCTGTGAAGGGCAGAATGCAGGATCATGTGTGGAATGAGGAATAATTGAACAGAGATAGTCAGCACTGTTTACCATTAAACAAAGCTCTGGACTGTTTCTCCTCAACCCAATCATTCTTCTATAGCATACTGGGAGAGACCAGCAGTTGTTTGTCCTTGTTTCAAAAGTTAAAGACGTCCATTCTGCAAGAAAAAGAATCTCCTAAGAAAACCCTTTCCTTATCAGTATAACGTTCAACCTAACCTGGCCATATCTGACCTCTAGGCCAATAGGTGCACAGGCCACTGACCCTGGAACTGAGTAGACTCTGGTCATATGCAAAGGGACAAAAGTCCCTGATCAAAGGCAGGCATGCAGGAAAAGTTGGTCTTCTCTGGTGTGCTCTTTGCACAGCACTTGGACAGATTTGGCCAATATGGAAAGCAGTTAGAGGTTAGGGCCGGGACGCAGTTTAGAGCTCAATGGCAGGGCTGATTTCAGGTAAAACTGTGAAACAGGCAGGATCTGTCTGAGGGTGGAACATCTGTCCAGAGGCACCTCTGACAATTGACTTCTCCTAGACCACTCAGTGGGATAATATGGAGGGGAAAGGAAGCCCGGGAAATTCTGAGAGTTCAGTATACTGTGGGCCAGAACACCAGAGTATCAAGGAGTCTGGATTTTTAAATAAAGGAAGAATTTCAGGTAGAAGAATCTGCTCCCAGAAGTGGAGTTAATTCCCAGATTTGAATTTGGAAATCATCTGCCCAGTGCTAAATAAGAATGTAGTGGTGATAGTAGTAGGATTAAGTAAACATGAGAAATGTTCACAACTGCAAAGATTGGGACAAGAAGGGAATGAGACCCTGGTTCTCCCTAACTAGTGTGGTTTGATCATTTGCTTTTGCACTTTCACGTCTATTCTACTGAATAGACTTTCAGTTGTTTAGTGAATTAGGCAAGTTAATCTAACTCGCATTGCCTCAGTTCCTTACCTAGAAAATGAGAATAATAATATCCACTTTTGTAGGGTTATTATGAGAATTAAATTAGAAATTAAGGTAAATCATCTACTACAGTATCCAGCACATTATTCTCCTTTTTATTTTTATTTATGTCATGACCGATATCTTCCCCTTCAATTTCTGTTTGCACAGAGCTATGACCCCAGCTCCTCAAGTCACACCACATCAGGGAGCCCTGAAAGAATACTGACCACTAAATCCTAGACAGTGTATCATAAAGAATATAGCAAACAGACGCTACAAAACTTTTTCTCTTTATGCTAGTTATGCATACTTTTTATTCACCTGTCCATTATTGAGGACAGATATTGGGTATTATGTGCAATCTGTGGAACAAAATGGAGATGAAATTGAAGTCAGAGACTCCTGGTTTTGAATCACAGGCCACTTGGAAAATACATGATGCTGCACAAGTTTCTTATCTATTCCTAGCATCTATTTTCTCCTTAATAATAAAAATATGATCACCTACATTCTCGGGTCATTTTGAAGATTACTTACAGTGCTATTAAGGTACAAGTCCTGCCTGACATATAGCAGTACCAATAAATGGCAATGCTATCATTATTACAGAACACTCAGCATAGACTAGGTACTAACAATACATTCAGTGAATTGAAGTGACTTCACATAATTTCTTTATGGCACCTTCCATTGTTAATGGACTCTTCAGCAAAACATATCCTATAAGACCATCCAGTACAATGATCTCATTTTATAGAGAGAAAAACTGAGGCCCAGCCAGAGGACATAACTGGTAGAGTACCCAGCAAGGCAGAGAAAGCCGGAAACCAGAACTTTAGACTCAATATCCTGAGCTATCCCCACCAGCCTGACATGCTTTCTTGAAAGTTGTCATTCATAATGTTTTCTAAGTCATTTAGGGATTTCACTTCTCATTCTCTTTCACCAAGAGAAGCCAAGTCCCAAGATCTTCAAATGGGCCATGAGCAAATGAAGCTGAGCAAAGTCTGGTGCTCCTGGGGCAAAATAAACAGATAGCAGATTTCCTCTACTGTCCTGGCAACAAATGCCATTGTTTGATGTTCCTGCTCTGCATGGGAAGAGGATGGCAAAGTCCACCTTGTTGCTCAACTGTCCCAAAGTAAGCCTTTGATCTTTACAGATTTGTAGAAATTGGTGTCAACTGTTGGTATCTACAACTGAATTATCTTACTCTTTTAATTGTCATAAATGTTCCACAGATAAATGTTCCCCTAACATAAATATATGCAACTTGTGCAACAAGACTTATTAACCCCACAGGATAGCATCTGCCTGAAAACAGATTAAGTAGCCTTTATCCCTATTAACTCTAAACACTCTAGAGGAAGGTGGTGTGAGGTTGTGGAAGAATCACTGGACTGGAGCTATAAATATATAAAAATTACACACCAAGGTGTGTGTGTGTGTATGTTACTAGGGTGAGAATCCCAGGATTTTATTAATCCTCAAAAGGGTCCATTAGTACCTCAACCGTGTTGAAATACTAAACATTAATAATCTGCTCTGGTCTTCTTTCCACGTGATAAGGTACTCAATAGCTCTTCCCCAACGAGGGAGAGGTCCCTGTTGGACCAGAATCTTCAGGCTTCTGCCTCAGGTCTATTCCACTGAATACTGCATGGGTGGCTCTCCTGGTGGGGGAAACTGGTGGTAGAAACTCAAGACAATGAGAGGCCATAGTCACTGTTTAAAGATAAAAGCCTCAGGGTAAAGGATAAGCATGCCTGTGGTTTCCTAGGGATATCTTGCAAGGAGATAACCTAGGACCAGGTGTGAAAATACCTTTCCCAACCAAGAAGGACAAAAGAACCTAGAGCTGTCTGGAGCAAGAGATCACTGAAAGTGGAGTCAAATTTGTATAGGAAAAGGAAAACAAGGATGAAGTAAAAAGAAGGTCTAGACCAAAGTGGACAAAGACATAAAACCAAGAAACCCAAGAAAGCAAGGAACTATGTTTTTGAATAATGCACAAAACAACAGAAGATGGAGCTCTGTAAAGTAAGAAACCCTTTCTTGAAAATAGCCATATTCTAAAAGTTCAGGAAAGCAAATTTCACCTAAAATTGAATAACAGAAAGTATCATGGTCAAATACTATATAAGGTTATTACCAAAAATTAAATAAGATGAAAAATAATATAAAGATGTATCCACAAAATATCTAAAGTCTCTAAGCTACACAAAGTATGGAAAGAGCCAGAAACAGTAAAGATGTGGGTAAATATTAAAGATGTTTTCATTTTCTGTTGTTGTTGTTGTTTAGTCGCTAAATCATGTTAGACTCTTTGCAATGCTATGGACTGCAACATGCCAGGCTTCCCATGTCCTTCACCGTCTCCCGGAGGTTGCTCAAACTCATGTCCATTGAGTCAATGACACCATCCAACCATCTCATCCTCTGTTGTCCCCTTCTCCTCCTGCCTTTTATCTTTCCCAGCATCAGGGCCTTTTCCAGTGAGTCCGCTCTTCACATTAGGTGGCCAAAGTATTGAAGCTTCAACTTCACTATCAGTCTTTCCAGTGAATTTTCAGGGTTGATTTTCTTTAGGATTGACTAGTTTGATCTCCTTGCAGTACAAGGGACTCTCAAGAGTTTTCTCCAACACCACAGTTTGAAAGTATCAATTCTTTGGTGCTCAGCCTTCTTTATGGTCCAACTCTCACACCCATACATGACTACTGGAAAAACCACAGCTTTGACTATATGGACCTCTGTTGCAAAGTAATGTCTCTACTTTTTAATACACTGTGTAGGTTTGTCATAGCTTTTCTTCCAAAGAGCAAGCATCTTTTAATTTCATGGCTGCAGTCACCATCCACAGAGATTTTAGAGCCCAAGAAAATAAAATCTTTTGCTGTTTCCATTGTTTCCTCACCTATTTGCTGTAAAGTAATGGGACTGTATGCCATGATCTTAGTTTTTTTAATGTTGAGTTTTAAGTCTCTTTTACCTTCATCAAGAGGCTCTTTAATTCCTCTTCACTTTCTGCAATAGAGGTGGTGTCATCTGCATATCTGAGGTTATTGATATTTCTCCCAGAAATCTTGATTCCAGCTTGTGCTTCATCCAGTTTGGCATTTTGCATGATGTACTCTGCATATAAGTTAAACAAGCAGGGTGACAGTATACAACTTTGATGTACTCCTTTCTGAATTTTTAACCAGTCTAACCATTGTTAGACTGGTTGCTCCATGTCCGGTTCTAACTGTTGCTTCTTGACTTGTGTACAGGTTTCTCAGGAGACAGGTAAGGTGGTCTCATATTCCTATTTCTTTAAGAATTTTCAACAGTTTGTCATGATCCACACAGTCAAAGGATTTAGCATAGTCAATGAAGCAGAAGTAGATGTTTTTCTCGAATTCTCTGGCTTTTTCTATGATCCAGCGGATGTTGGCAATTCTGTCTCTGGTTCCTCTGCTTTTTCTAAATCCAGCTTGTACATCTGGAAGTTCTCAGTTCACATACTGTTGATGCCTCACTTGGAGGATTTTGAGCATTACCTTGCTAGCATGTGAAATGAGTGCTACTGTGCAGTAGTTTGAACATTCTTTGGCATTGCCCCTCTTTGGGATTGGAATGAAAACTAACCTTTTCCAGTCCTGTGGCCCCTGCTGAGTTTTCCAAATTTGCTGGCATATTAAGTGCAGCACTTTAACAGCATCATCTTTTAGGATTTGAAATAGCAGCTGGAGCTATTGCAAATTCATTTTTAAATATTGTTAAAAGGTAATTGACAGCTTGATGTAAAAATATCACTGTTATTATTTTGTATATTTTATTGTGGAGTTTCTAACATATGTAGGAGTGAAATGTCTGATAATAAAAGCACAAAAAATAAAACAGGGAAGTCAGGGAGGTAGTGCAGCGAGCTTGTGCTGGCTTGCAAAGGCTGACTGACATTACTTTGATAGTTTGAAATCATCCACGGCAAGAGAATGTGCTCCGTGAAACTGGCAAATGATACCAATCTGGGCCCTTTTTACCTTTAACATCTGGTTGTTAAAAGTTTATCCACACTCCACTGGTGAAGGTAGAGCTGCACTACTACAGGGTCTTACTGGGTTGGCCAAAAATAAGCTGTTACAGAAAACCTAAATGAACTTTTTGGCCAACCCAATATGTTATCCACAAAGTGATATAAAGTTATTTGATGGCAGTCTTAAGATAAAGATGTATATTACAAGCTTTTTAGAAGATATTTAAAATAAATATCTTTTTTATTTATAAAAATAATAAAATTATTATTATAGAATAACAAATAAAGAAATAAAATAATAATAAACCAATAGAGAATAATGAACTAATAGAGAAGACAAAGTGAAATACTAAAAATTATTCAATTAATCTAATAGAAGGCAGAAAAGAGGAAATAAGGAACAAAGAACAGATGAGACAGAAAACAAATATCAACAATTATGCTATATATAAATGAACTAAACACTTCATTTAGAAGAAAAAAGAATGTCACACTGAATGAAAAAAAAAACAGCTATATGTTCTTTATAAGAAGCCCGCCTTAATAGAAAAGAAACATGGATTAAAAGTAAAAGAATGTAATACAATAAACCAAGAACAAACTGTCAGAAGAAAGAGTCATATTAATATACAATTAATAAACTTAAAGAGAAAAAGTGTTACAGGGCAACTAGGGACATTTCATAATGGTAACAGAGTCAATTTATCAAGAAAGCCTAACATCCTAAATGTGTATGTACCTAACAAAACCTCCAAATATATAAAGCAAAGTCTGACCAAACTGGATGGAGAAATGAGCAAATTCATACTTTTAGTTGGAGAGTTTAACCCTCTTCTCTCAGTAGCTAATGCAGAAAGTTGATAGAAAATGAGTCAAGGCAGTGGATTTGAATAATAACTTGAACTAACTTGACCTAACTGCTACTTATAATACTACACTACATATTACAGAACTATACCAAACAATTAATAATATCTATTTTTAAAAAAAGTATACCTGGAACATAGAAATAAATTACAAAAGCATATCTGAAAAATTGCCAAATATTTGGAAATTAAAAATAGCTTTTAAATAATCAACAGATTGAAGAAGTAATCTTTGAAAAACTAAAAAAAAATTCACCTCAATGATAATGAAAATAAACATATCAAAATTTAGGGGATGCAGCTAAAGTAGTGCTTGGGTGGAAATTTATAATTTAAAGTGCCTGTATTAGAAAAATAAAATGTTCTAAACATTGATCTAAGCCTGCACCTTAAGAATCTAAGAGAAAAAGGAAAACTAAATGAAAAATAAGTAGAAGAAAGACTAAGAACAGAAAGTGAGATTAAAAAATAGTAGTGAAAATTTATAAAAAATTCATTTTTGAAAAGTTCAAGAATATTGATAAAGCTATAGCTACATGGGCCAAGAAAGAAGAAAGAAAATACAAATTACTAGTAGGAAAAATGGAAAAAGAGGTATCACTATACATCTCATAAATACTAAAAGAATAAGAAAATATTTTGAACAATTTTATGGCAAAAATAGACAATTTAGATAAAACAAATTCCTCAAAACACAAACTTTGCCACTGTATATTTTTCACTAGTTCTTTTTTAAATCTAACAGTTTTTCTTTGCTATGTTCATTTATTTATTCACTCATTCATTTATTCGCTTATTTATTTTTGGCTGTGTGACTTGTAAGATCTTAGTTCCCTGATCAGGGAGCAAACCTGGGCCCTTGGCAGTGAAAGGGTAGAGTCCTAACCATTAGAAGGCAGAAAATTCTCCTTCAAGTTTTCATTTAAATCCTTAGGTCTGTTTATCACAACTGTTTAAAGTTCGTTGTCTGAATACCATCATCTCTGTGGTTTCTAGGTGTGTTTCCATTGGTTGACTTTTTCATGACTCTGGGTCACCTTTTGAGCTTCTTTACACATCTAACAATCTTCTCATGCCACATCTAGATATTATGCATGCCATTCTGTTGAGATTTTTGTTGTATTCCTTTAGTGAGTATTGAGGTTTATTTTAGAGGACAGTCAAATTACTTGCAGATCTGCTTTATCCCAGTAGGGCTAGTCCTCTCCGTAAGGACAGTTATGGAGCAGGCCTTAATCTACAGCTATTTCACCCCAGCTGCCTTCAGTGGAAAGCTTAGGTGTTCAGTGAGGTCTCTTCACGCTGGTTGATAGGACCGTAATTGATTCCTGGTCTTATGGGAGCCCTGGGCATTGTTCAGCTTCTAGATCTCTCACAGTCATTCTCTGCCTAGCCTGACAGACTTCAGTTTCATTTTACACATAGGCAGATTAGCATTTGGCCAAGCATTTCAAGCAGATTCCAGTATGGATCTCTGCTGTATGACAATCAAGTTCCAGTCACTTTCAGTTCAGTTCAGTTCAGTTGCTCAGTTGTGTCCAACTCTTTGCAACCCCATGAATTGCAGCACGCCAGGCCTCCCTGTCCTTCGCCAGCTCCCGGAGTTTACCCAAACTCATGTCCGTCGAGTCAGTGATGCCATCCAACCATCTCATTGTCTGTCGTCCCCTTCTCCTCCTGCCCCCAATCCTTCCCAGCATCAGGGTCTTTTCCAATGAGTCAATTCTTCGCATGAGGTGGCCAAAGTATTGGAGTTTCAGCTTCAACATCAGTCCAGTCACTTTGGCTTCCCCAAACTCCTATCTCTGTTCCTCAACTCAACGTGATGGGCTCTCATGGGTTCCTCCTCCCTTTGCTGTGATCTGGAAATTTCCTCTAGGCAAAGACTAAGGTCATCACGGTGCTTACCTCTTTTCTTTGCCCTCTTTCAAGGATCACATAGTCCTGCACTATTGTCGTCCAGTGTTTAAAAACATTTGTGCAACATATTTTTTCCCCAGTTTTTCAGTTGTTTATGGAAGAGGAACAAATTCTGTACTGGTTATTCTTTCACAGGCAGAAGCAGAGGTCCAAACACCAAACTGTACTTCACAGTATATTACTTGGGTTCCCATGCAGTGTTTATTTCACCATAGGCTGGAGTCATGGTAATAACAGAAATGGTAAAATCTCTGATAAGAAACTCACTTAAGTAAATGTAAATCACACTTTCAGGAAATTGACTGAGGAAGGATAGTAGGATTAGATTTTTACAGTAATTTTGATATTTTTCAATTAATCTGGAGTTTAATTCTACCTGAAATTATGAATGTTAAATACATGAATATACTTTTAAAATGCACAAACTCATTCTTTCTTTATTTTCATTATCTAAGTCCTGATAGTGCACATACTGATGCTTTCTTTGCACACTTACTATCACCACTCAGACTCCCTTTAGACAGATTTATTGCTTAAATTCAATGTAAGTGATCTGACTCTTGGGTAAAATAATCAAAGAATAGACAGGGAAGTTGACTTAGTCTTGTAGAGGTCTTTAAAATACACATAATTTAATAGATACTAAATTCACAAGCACAATTCTAGTATAAAGAAATCATTCTCTTGCCCTCCCCGCAAAAATTTGAGAACATTTCATGAAGTTTTCTGAGAAGACACAATAATTTTTATTCATTTCAACTTTTGCATCAGTTACAGTATATAATTATAAAGATAAGTGATGTTAACACAGACCCACCATGCAGACAAGTGAGGATGTGACCCCACTGTATTTTCAGGCTCTGAGTATCTCTGTGTTTGCCCACTTTGATCAGTTTTTAATTTCCATGGAATGTGCAGGCATCCAGAAGTTCTGTGAGAGGTAACATAAGAGAAAGATCGTCAGGTACTGCCTGTGCTTATTAAACACGATCCTTTTCCTATTTTCTAAAAGTAAATGGTAGATAATAAGGATTTTTTTAAAATTTCTCTCTCATCCCTCTAACTGATATCAATGCTATTCTTAAACTTCTACCTTTTCCTCTCCTGCTCTCCTCATCTTTAACACATGATATAATTTAACAAAAATTCAGGCACACTCCCAATAATTTGATTATTCCAGGTCTAATTTCATTTCTCCAACTTATTTCTTTTTGAGGCAGCTGTGCCATTTCTATAACACACAGAAATAGAGACAAATTATATACTTAGTGATACTTCTATATATGTGTATATGTAGAAATGGACTACTTAGTGCTAACACTTTGTTTCTATTAAATTGCATAAAGTATTATCTATACGTTTTACTTAAAATCTTGAGAATTGGTCCTTTGAGAATTAAGTGGTATATATGTGTCATTTTCAACCTTCTCCCTATACAGAAGTGCTAACACACATTTTCATTCTAGTAGCCAAAGAAAGTGGAAAAGGACATGTAAACAAGTTCAGTTTGCAAAAAATCTCTAGTTCTACTGTACCCTCTGTCTCCTTCAAACAATTTGGCCTTTTCAGGTAGTATCTTATACTGTTGCCTAATTGAGTTGCTTCCCTGGTAAGCCTGAATCCTCCTGCGGGGCCAGGAGTAAGCCCTCTGAATCTTTATGCTCCTATTGGTACCGGCCCAGGCTTGGCACAAGGTCATCCTTAAGACAAACATGTTTGCCTTGACGCACATGTTACTACTCCTTGGTGTTTATTCTACTCACCAGAGGGTAAGCAATGCCTCACATTAGCAATAGCCTGAAGATACTCTGGCCCTAAGTATTTTTGGTAAGTTGTTCTGTCCTGAAGGTTAGCCAGACATTCTGTGTCGTCACTGAAGAGCAGGTCCTTGGCTGGGGATTTAAACAGCTGGAACATCATGTATTCAAACCCATTTCTTCCGAAGAGCTCCTGGGTCAGACAGACAGACAGAAAGTGAGTGACCAGCATCCCCAGCAGCAACGGGCCACATGTTCTGCACCAGAAGCCCCAAGTCTGCTGGACTGCTCAGCTCCAGCCCCTGGCAACCCTGGAACATAGCAACAGCTTAGGAGGCACCAGAGCAAAATGGCAAAAAGTTCTCTGGGTTCAAAGCCAGGCCCTAGCTTTTCCTATCATGTGACTTAAGAATATTCTTGACTGAGCTCAGTGAACTTCAGTTTGTATGTGTGCATGCTCAATTGTGTCTGACTCTTTGGGACCCCGGGGACTATAGCCCACTAGGCTCCTCTGTCCATGAAATTTTCCAGGCAAGAATACTGGAGTGGGTTGCCATTTCCTTCTCCAGGAGATCTTCCCAACCCAGGGATCAAAACTGCATCTCTTGCGCCACAGATTGTTTTCCACTGCACCAAGGTGGAAACACCTGAACTTCAATTTACTCATTTGTAAATAGAGGTGATTACATTAGATACTGAGATGATTTATGCAAAAAGTGAGAGTGTTATTCGCTCACTCATGTCCAACTCTTTGCAACCCCGTGGACTCCTCTGTCCATGGAATTCTCCAGGCAAAATCACTGGAGTGGGTAGCCATTCCCTTCTCCAGGGGATCTTCCTGACCCAGGGATTGAATCTGCATCCCTTGCATTGCAGCCAGATTCTTTACTATCTGATAAAGAATACAGGGAAGCCTGATGTATGTAAAGCAACTGCTAAAAAGAGCCCCAAGTTCACTGCTCTTTTACTATCCCACCAACAATTGGTGGATTTTTTCAACTCTCTGAGTCAGCTTTACATGTTTTCCTGTGACCAGATCCCTTGCTACCTTGCATCTTCTGTTCTCTGAACCTGACCCAGACACTGATCATTTCCATTGCTTCCTGCCCCTCCCCCCACTTCCTTTGTCCACTTCCTTTGTAGTGGAGGTGGCAGCTCACTCTGGATAGAACCATCCCTTCAAAAGCCCAAGTCCAAGAGCCTCTTGTGTTGCCAGCTGCCTCTGGGTCATCACCCATTAACCAGGATGTGTCGACAGCATATGCTAAGATACAGGTTACTCATTTGGGGCTCCTCCAGGAATAGGGTGCGCAAAAGGCAGACGAGGCTTTGGGTTCCTTAAGATCACTTGATTCAGGCAGCCACTATTCCCTAGGGTCAGCCCTTTTTAGCTGCCTATAGAGGTCTTGAGTATCTGAATGTTGGCTCTTTGACTTTCATGAAGCCCAAAACAGTGCTCAGCCTGCCCAGCTTCAAGAAACACAGTGAGGTCCTCTTTTGGTCCAGCAGAGTAACCTCTGTTCCATCTTTCCCACACATAGCCCTGCCTGGTGGGAAGGGCACCTGGGCTGACTCCCTTACAGGACAGAACAAGCCCAGGAGGTACCATGACTCTGCTCAGCCTCAGGGAGCCACTTGAGATGCCCATGTGTCTGGACTCTTCCAGTCCACTGGGATACCCTAGACAGCCCCAGAGCAAGAAGTGAGCACAGCCACCAGCCTCCCACTTTCATCAGAGGCAGGGTCCACTGCGCGGGGAAAAAGAGTGTGTGACTGGGCTGGGGTGTGTCTGTGCAGCTCTGCAAGCGAGCTGAGGATTTGTGTGGGGGATGAGGGATGAATTCCCACACCTGTTGGTTGAAGAGCATTCTGCGGACAAAATCTGCCTTATCTTTCCTCGAGACCACAGCATGACTTGGGACTATGGCCAAGTGGCAGCTCTGAGCCTCAGTCACAGGCTTCCTAGAGCCATCGAGGCACAGCAGCTGGAAGTCCTCGTGTTTTAGATTCTTTGCCCAGTCTTCAGGGTTCTTTCCTGGAGAGAGAGAAGAGGTGGAGGGTCACAGCTAATGACTTCAGTCAAGGCACCCTCACTGGGGGATGTGACTGACCACCAGTGCCTGGGAGAATCACAAAGGCACAAACAGAACAATAAAGCCTTTACAATAAAACAGAAGAGAAACATTCATAAACTCATAAATTCATTTGTCAGTCCTGTTAAAGGCAAAGATTTCCTCAACATGCCTGAAAAGTGCTAGTCAAAAAAGAGAAGATCGACTGATTAAACTACATTAAAATGAAGAATGTTAATCAAAAGACATCATTAAGAAACCAGGGAATTCCCTGGTAGTTCAGTGGTTAGGACTCCAGGCTTCCACTGCTGGGCCCAGGTTCAACTCCTGGTGGGGAACTAAGATCCCACAAGCCTCGCAGCATGGTCAAAAAAAAAAAAAAGTGAAAGGCAAGTATTTTCAAAGAGGGACAAGATATGTGCATTACAAATAGCTGACAAAAGCTTTTGTCCAGAAAATACAAAGAATGCCTAAAAATCAAGACAGCCAGACGTGCTCCTATGGACTGTGGCCTTTGTGTGTTTGTTGGTTGGGTTCAAGGCCAATGTGATAACCAACTCTGTCCAGTCTGACCAGACGTGAAGAATTTTTTCATTCCCTAAATAAAAAAGGTTAGGACCAAGGTGACTGCCTGGGGAGTGATTTCCCGAGTTTTCCTGAGGGAGGAAAGGACAGTGCGGGGGCATACCGTCAGTGTTCTGCAGCACTGTGGGGTGTTTCACGAAGGCCACATCTCCCTTCTCAACCAGACACCTGCACAGAGAGGGTCAGGTCAGCACAGAGGACCCACAGAGGTAGGAGAGAGCAGCTCCAGGACAGAGTCCCAGGGAGCTCCCACCCCCTCCCCCAGGCAACTGGGCACATCTAACATGGCCCGCTTCCTCCACACACACTGCTGTAATGTCTGCTGTCCCTGGGAACTTCAGAAGAAATGTCACAGAAAAAGAAATCTGCTTATTTAGATTCCACTGTAGATACCCATTGCTTGCTCCCTTATTTTAAACAGTGATTGGTTTCTCCACGGGAGATGCTTGTGTTCTCCCATTAACAGGGCTATCCGAAGACAGTTCTCTGGCTGGATCAAAACTCATGTCAGAGATTAAGATCAGTGTGGAAGATGTGATTCTGAAAGAGTCTTGTCACACCTTATGTGTCTACGCAGCCTTAACAAAAGTTAATGTCCATGTATCACAAGATATTTTTCATGCTTAATCTCCTGAAAAATGTTTCTCAGTGTTTAAGGTGCATGCTTTGGGAGAAGCGTTGAGCACACTAAAAATCAGTGTTGTGACATTCAGTCAGTTGGAAATTGATATTATTAATTTTTAGGAACACCTCCCCAGTTTTCTCTGTCCCATCAGCAGGCCTCTCTATCCTTCACTAGAATCGGTTACTCCCATCAATTTTCCTAAGCAATCTTGTCCTATTTCTTTGTCTTAACAACCTCCCCTCAGTAATCCCAGTCCTGAATGAGTCCAATCGTCTGTCTCAGGTGTGTCTGCACCTCAGCAGTGAGGTAGACGGGAGCTCCCCAATCCTTAACTTCACCTGGGCATTCTGGCATCCCTTCTCTACTCTAGACCTGTGACTCTCCAAGAGTGGGTTGGACCAGCAGCATCAGCAACGCTGGGAACGGGTTATAAATGCACATTCTTGGGCCCTGGACTCACTGGCTCAGGAACTCTGGAGTGGGATTCAGCCCTCTGGCTTTGAATAAGCCCTGTGGGAGTGTGCTCAAGTGAGTATGAGAGACCACTGCCTGAGACAGCATCCCCATGACTCTTTGTGACCCCATGGACTGCAGCCCACCAGGCTCCTCTGTTCATGGGGATTCTCCAGGCAAGAATACTGGAGCGTATTCTCCAGTATACTGGAGTCCTCTTCCAGGGGATCTTCCCAACCCAGGGATCAAACCCAAGTTTCCCGCATTGCAGGCAGATTCTTTACTGTCTGAGCCACCAGGCAAGCCACTCTACAGAGCAGGGACCCCAAAAGGTTCTCCCACTTCCTGTAAACCTCTGTCTCTCCATACACCCCTCCACAACACTTACACTCTGTCATGTACTCTGGCTTCACAGAAGAAATACAGAGATCATCATGCGGGCTTCCTTTCAGCATCCTTCTGTCAAATCTGGCAGCCCTAGACTCTAGCACTCTCCTGCCCTCCAGGGACAAAGGAGGAGGGAAGGCCTCCCTCCAGGTAAAGTCTCCTCCCCAGGGACTCTGCACCCCACCTCGACCCACACTCAGGCACTTTCCATGCAGTCATCCTCTTTCCCCTCTATAACTCTCTTCACTGGGCTCTTTCCGTCAGCATTTATGCTTCTTTTTAAAAATAAACAAACACTAAGCCTTGCCTTGACCCTACACTGCCCTTAGCAATGGGCCTCTCCCTCAAAGTCATCCAAACACCTAACAGCATCATCATAGCACTTACCATCAGCATTCCTGCACATGACTCCCCGACCCTTGCCAGTCATCTTAGGGGACTGACTCGCTATTGTATCTGCTCCTGCCTGGGTCACCAGATCCAGTTCATTGTACTTGTTTTATTTGATGTCCCAAGTCCATCCTTTCTCCAGTGATCTTAATTGTCATCTTTGTTTTAGACTAAACATAATATGTCTATGTATCTGTCTTGGAAGTCTTTTCTCTTCCACTGATTTGTCAGTTATCACATAAACCAGCCTGTATCGATCACAGTATTAAGTAGTACTATAATGTGATTTTTATATCTAAGAACACAAAATTCCCTTTGTATAACATTGGTTTTTAATTCTCGGCTCTTATTTAGTCTACCAAGTGTTAATATTTTTTGAGTTCTGACTAGGCCTCCCCATCCCCTTCAACCCACCTGGTCACACTGGAGGCAGCTAGGACTTTACAACACAACTTCAGGGCATGAGTTGTGTGAGCAGGAAGATTTCCCCTGAACTGGGCTGACAATCACCCTCCCTGCTGTGTTGAAGCTAGACTGTAGTGGGGGAGGGGGATAGGACAGACATGGATTTCTATTAGGGGTTATAATCAGGGAGAGACAATGGTGGTTTAGATCAAGGTGGTATCAGCAGAGATGGGTGATGAGGTCAGTTCTCGTTACCCTTTGCAGGTAGAGCTAACATAATATGATGATATGGGGTCTCAGAGAAAGAGAGTAGACATGGTTAATACACATCAAGACTTTGACTTTTTCCAAAAGGAAAAACAGAGTTACCTTTAACTGAGATGGGGAAGACTGCAGGAGGTACTGGTTCGGATGGGAGTGTGTGAAATTCAAAAAGCTCAGTTAAAAAAAAAAAAAAAAAAAAAGCTCAGTTTGGGACATTTAAACTGAACCTGGTGATTAGACATCCAAGTGGACATGCCCAGTAGGCAGTTGGATGTATGAGTTTGGAGTTTCATCTGGTGTTTTGAAGAGATGTCTGAAGAGGAACGTAAATTTGGGAATTGTCAACATACAGAACTAGATGGAGAAGGAGAAGTGGGCATCAGAGGATGAGATGGCTGGATGGCATCATCGATGCAAGGAACATGAACTTGGGCAAACTCCAGGAGATGGTAAGGAATGGGGGGCCTGGTGTGCTGTAGTCCATGGGGTTGCAAAGAATTGGACATGACTGGGCGACTGAACAACAACAAGAACTAGATAAAACCACTAAAGCCTGAGCACTAAGAGACAAGACCAAGGCTGGAGCCCCGGGGCTTGCCAATACATAGAGGTCAGGGAATGAAGCAGAACCTGCAGAGGGGCTGAGGTGCAGTAACAGGAGAAGAAGGAGGGAACCCAGGAAAGTGTGGTGTCCTGAAGCCAGAGAAAATGTATGCAAGAGGAGGAAGAGATGGGCGGTGCCAATGATCTGGGCTTTGGATTTATTTGCAACACAGAAGTCCCTGGCGATTTAAAAGGATGATTTCAGAACTTCCCTGGTGGTCCACAGGCTAAGACTCCTTGCTCCCAATGCTGGGGCCCAGGTTCGATCCCTGATTAGGGAACTAGATCCCACATGTCAGAACCAAGGGTTCACATGCTACATCTAAGGATCCTACATACCACAACGAAGACCCCATGCAGCCAGACAAATAAATATATTTTTTAAAAGTGTAGTTTCAGCTGTGTGGTGGATGGCGGTGGATGAGGGTCAAGGGGGGGCGGTGGGCAGCAGGTGTGGTGGGAATAATCTTCCCACGTGCCAACAATGAGGAAGAATGTCTTCTGTAGATAATTTAAATACAATAATGAAAACCAACTCCACTGGTTGGGGAGGGAGAGGTGAACAGTTTCTTAAACTAGGTTTGGGGGAGATTGAAAGGAGAGAAACTGAACTGAGCAAGGACATTAGAATAACCTCCTTCAAGGACTTCTGTTGTAAAGAAGAGAGAAACAGGAGGTTGCTGCAGAGGACGGTGAGATCAAGAGAAGTTTGTCTTACTTATTTATGTTTAGGATGAGAAAGAAGCAGCATGTTTGTGTGCTGCTGGAAGTAATTCTGTGGAGAATAAGATGTGATGACACAGGAGGAAGAGGAGAGGCGTGCTGGGGCAACGCTCTTCAACAGGCTGCAGGGAGGTGATGCCAGCACAGGATCGGGCTCAGCAGGAGCCAGCCTGCTCATCCCCAGTAGAAGTGGCAGTGCACCCACCGGCATGCAGGTTAGCACATGCACAGATATGGCAGTGGTACACTGGCGTTTCTCTCTGGATGACCTCAATTTTCTCAGGTGAAGGAGGAAACAAAAGTGTGATAGATGGAGGAAGAAACGTTGGATGACTGAGGAGAGGAAAGAGCATGGAATGGTCTTGTAAGAGAGTGGGATGGTAACGGACTAGAGACGGTCTGGCTCATCTGAACTGGGTTCTCATTACTTTACAGGAAGGCCAGTCAGCTTGGAGGCCCTGGCACCAAAGGGGAATGTTGGACCCAACCCAGGTCACAGTTCAGCCAGGAATAGGCGACAGGCATTTGAGGATGTGCACAGGAGAATAACTATCACGGTTGGCTGTAGAACGTATGCTGTGGTCTGGAGGGGGAAAAGTTTATGAGGGGGGTGAGAACAGGATCAACGGATCTCAGGTCAGTAGGAATGCTGGAGTCAGGAAGCTGGAAGCAGAGCCAAGGCAGGCAGGAGGTGGTGGGGAGAATGAGATGCCTAGAGCTAAGACTGTTCTTTGTGTCCCCATCTTCACAATGGAACTTCCATGGTTCTGGACAGAACTCTAGGTCTCTGTGACACTATCATAATCATACCAAAATGGGGCCATGGACCCTAACACTGATGCACATCTCAATGGAAAGAAAAGTTCAAATATTTTAGCCTCAGTTTAATGTTCATATATTTATGTAGTAGGGTCTATGAAAATATGTAATTTATATATGGTTTATGAAGGTGACAAAACTTTGGAGAGGGAGGGACAAAGCAGTCTGGCCATGTGATGACTAGAAGCCTCCTTTCTAGAGGCTCCCACATTCTCCACACAACCCCAACTCCATGGCACCCTCAAGTGCCCTCCACACTTGGAATTAACTCTACCTCCTGAGCCAGATCTCCAAGGGCAAAACAGCCAATGGCTGCAACCCCAGCCTCCCCTCACCTGGGCCCACCTCCCAGTGCTCTACTCTGGGGCCTTCTCTGACCTCAAACACAGCACGATTTGTCTAGCCTTGCCTTTGTCCTCACTGTTCCTTCTTCCTGGATTATACTTCTCCAGATTTTCTCAGGCCTGATTCCCTTTCAATATTTAACCCTCAATATTTAACAGCCCCTCCATGATGCTGAGGCCTTCCCTGACCACTTTTTCTAAGATTATCCCTGAGTCACTGCCATATCACGCCCCTCGGTTCCACGCCCCCATACACACACCCTGTAGCACTTACCACAGTCAGAAAGTGATCGTCCTTTATATGTTGTCTTACTCCCCCCACGAGACACAGGGGCCATGTGTCTTGCTGTTGCTCTAACTCACCTACCTAGAACAGTGCCTGCACATACTAGGTGCTCAATAAATATTTATTGAATGAATGGAGGAGCCCAGGAATACGTGTTTTTAAATGTACTTATCAAACAGGTGTAAAATGCACATACTCAGTGTCCTTCCTTTGATCTCAAACTGGGCTCTGGAAGATCCTGTGACTTGTCCACAGTCATACAGAAGGAAGGGTCAAAAGCAGAAGCAGGGCTGTGACCTGTGCTTATCATTCTCGCCCCTCCCCGGGTGCCCTGAGTCCACCAGCTCTGCCCGAGAGTGCTTCAGAAAGGGACCAGGACCTGAGTCCTCAGGGCCCCTGGGAATCTGCAGTTCTGTTCTCCAGTCCTGGCCCCTCCTAATGCAGCACCCAGATGGTGGGGTGCTGAGAAAAGAGAAAGGACAAGAGGTTCACTGCTGCTGCTGCTGCTGCTGGTGCTAAGTCACTTCAGTCATGTCCGACTCTGTGCAACCCCATAGATGGCAGCCCAAGAGACTCCCCTGTCCCTGGGATTCTCCAGGCAAGAATACTGGAGTGGGTTGCCATTTCCTTCTCCAGTGCGTGAAAGTGAAGTCGCTCAGTCGTGTCTGACTCTTTGCAACCCCAGGGACTGCAGCCTACCAGGCTCCTCCATCCATGGGATTTTCCAGGCAAGAGTACTGGAGTAGGGTGCCATTGCCTTCTCCGAGGTTCACTGGGTTGGTGCCAAAGCAAAAGGCAGTGGGCAAATGCTACTTGCCTGAGCGCCCCACTTGAGCCGTAGTACTGCTCTTGGCTGTTGGGAGCACACATGTGGCCTGGCTTGAAGCTACCTCTGCACAGAGCACAGAGGCTGGACTCCGGATCAGACCCAGGGGCACAGCTTTGACTGAAGAATTCATCTGCACAGGAGGACACCAGAGGTTAGCTTTCCCTGCCTGTGTTGGCAAGAAAGCCTCAGATTTTGTCCCTAAAATTGTCTGAGTGACATAAAGACACATTCAGGTGTTTAGTACTATATGATTAGAAATAAGAACCTAAGGAATAGAAAAAGAAAAAAGGTTGCAGCTGGAGCAAAGTAAAGGGAACCTGGTTGAAGCTGGGACAAGGGTCTGTGAGATCACTAAAGTCCTGGCACAGGGCAGTAGGGGGAGGGATGGACACGGATTTAACTCTAGGAGAGTGGACGAAATTGGAAGTTTTGGTTGACCCTGTCCTGCACACTTTCCAATCTCTATTGCCCTTGTCCATCTTTACAAGGTCTGCAGTTATGACTCAAAGGACAGGAAGGAGCCCAAGAGGCCCGACTGCCCAGCCCTGTGCTGAGCCCCAAGGTACCACTATGATGAAACCACAGAAGCCCTGCCCTCCTGGAGCCCAAGTTCACGGAGTGACAGTCACAACTCAAGTAACTACACCATGAATTAGCATTTCCCCATAATTGTATTTCCCCAACATGCTCTGGGGAAAAGAATATGCTCCACAGCTACAAATAAAGGAGCCTGGTGCAGCCATAGGAGTCAGGGAGAGGTCTCAAGTGGAGAGATGAAGAATGAATAGGAGTTACCCTAGTGAAGGGCAAAGGATGTGCTTCCTAGAGAGGGAGCAGCATCTGCAAAGGCTAAGGCAAGGGTTGGGGGAGGGAGGCACACAGCACAGAGAGCTTAATGGAGGCCCACTGGGCCTGAACCACTCAGTCATCCAGTGAGTGGGAAGGGTCAGGGTCCAGACCACGTGTGATGGTCTACATCTTTGTGTACATTTTGTTTTTTATTTGTAAAGAAATGAGGAGCCTCTGACTGGCTAGATAATGTTGGGCCAAGGGTCTAGCAGCAGGATGAGTCAAGACAGATGTGGGGTGCAGGCAGCAGGCTACTGCTGGAGTCCAGGGGACATGAGGGCTGCTTGGAGTCTCACAAAGCAGAGGGAGGAGCTAGGTGGAGAGAGGATGGCTGAAATCTCATGCTGGACGGATATGTGGAGATGACAGGTTGGTTTCCGGCTGGGGCCAGTGCACGGACTGGGAGCCTCCAGCAAACTGGGTGGCTCTGGGGCAGGACCAGGCTTGGTAGAGACAATGCATTTTATTTTGTACAGGTTAAGTTTAATGTACTTTTGAAATACAAGATTAGATAATGTCAAACAAGCAGTTCAATATATGCAGGTTTTGAGATCAAAGAGAAATCCGTGCTAGGGACAAAACCTGACATTGTCAGCATATTGACATAATAACAGTGACAGCAGCAAACATTGATCTAGTGCTTGCTCTGTGCCTAGCTTTGCACATATAATATTGGTTTAGATGGTCATCTAGGCTGTAGGCATAGATGTGAGGGCTTGGGGGTTGAGTTTAAAGCGGGGGAAAAAGTTGCTTTGAGCACCTCAAACATTTATTAACCAGGTTGGGAAACAGGGACTTTGTAGGGGTAAGAGAAAAAAGAAGTTAGTGTGTTTTCACAAAAGCCAGGAGACTGTGGTTTAAGATGATTCAAAGAAGGAAAGGTCATGGAGGAACAGACCGGAGCCCATCATTCCAACTGAGCAACACGGAGGTCCTGGTAGCCTTGACCCCAGTTCTTCCTGTGGAATGAGGCAGGGGAGTCATCCACAGCAGGGAGTGCAGGGGTGAATGGCTCAGACCATGATTTTAAGAGGTCTGGCCATAAAGGCAGAAGGAGAAGGCTAGGAGCTAGAGGGGACAGTAGAGAGAGGGAGGATTTTTAAAGAGGAAAGATGTTGAGTGCATTTATAGGTTAATGTTGGGTGCATTTACAGGTTGAGAGAAATTGTCGGATAAACCAGAGGACCAGAGGAAGAAACGGTAACTGAGGGTGCAGCTCTGGGGAGGGGGTTGAGGCAGGGACCAACAGCCAAGTGGGTAGGAGGACTGGCTGAGCAGATGCAGCCAGCAGGAGCCCTGGGCTTTGTTGGTAGGGTATTGACGGGAACTGTCCTGATGGCTTCAAGTGTCTCTTGCAGAAGCAGACAAGATCATCTGCTCAGAAAGGGTGGTAGACAGGTGAGAGTGGGATGGAAGTGTATGGACAACTAGGACATTAGGATAATTACTGGGAAGTGTGGGGAGTGGAGCAGAGGAACAGTAGGGGTGCTCGTGAGCCTGCAGTTGTTGGGGGCATGGGTGGTGCTGAGGCCAGCGGCTGGAACATCTGCATGGAATGAGTTGCTCTGCCCTGTGACATTCTCCACCTGTGTTCAGCTGCTCAGGTGCAGAGCGCCAAGAGAGTGGGTGATGGGGTTCCTGCAGGACTGGGACTTGTCATACGGCTGGGGAAAGCAGGGGAGCAGGAGCCTTTTAGGTATTGGCCAGAGTGTTGCTGAAATGACTAATACAGAAATGTTAAGAGAGGTGAAGGGTGAAAGTGAAAGCTAAAGCACTCAAAGGGTGAAGCTGAACCATACTGGTGTAATGTGTTCAATTAAGAAAGCAGGTTCAGGTCTCTCGTCTTCCGAGATGGCCCACACTCTGTATGTGTGTATCTCCCCAAATAAACCTTTTTTACACTTAAAAAAAGAGAGCAAGTTCAAATGGAAAAACAACACATGCACACCAACACACACATTACACATGCACACCTACACCCCCCTCTACACTCCACTCTCGTTTTGCCAACAGGCCTCTTCCACGAGCCAGACGAAAGATGTAAAGGGTAGTGTATTTCCCTGAGATCTGCTCTTTGAGCCAAACAACTTCCGTGGAAGCAAGAGGGGAGGAGAAAGGGGGGTCCTGCTAAGGAGATGTGAAGCTTGCCCACATGTCTATCCAGCCCCTGTCCACCACCCACTTATGGCATTCGTTGAACTGAATTTTTCCCCTACATAGGCACAGGCCCATAGGCACACCGCTACTCAGCACACACTTACCAAATTTACATGACCCAGTTTGATTGTAAATGAAACCCATGGGGATGTTCCAGCCAGCAGAAGTGCCAACCTCAGTGTGGCAGGACTTCTTGCCTCGCAGAGAGTTCCAGGTTAGGTCGGCATCTGACTTCTTGACCACTGCCACAATGTAATAACCTTGCAACAGATACCAAGATGCAATTTCAGTACCTCCCAGGCCCGCCTTAAAATTTACTCCAGAGCTACGGCAGCTCAACTTCACCTGTTAGTCTCTCAGGGAGGGAGAACTGTGTGAAGCCACCTGTTTAAGTATTTCTGTTGAGTAGAAGTCCAAAAGAAAGTGCTTTAATGACTTCCTTTTTAAAGTTAAGTCTCTGATTTTCTAGCTTTATAATAACACCATTTTCTAATGATGACAATTTAATCTCTTCCTTTCCTCAATTATTTTAAAAAATCTCTTTTTTTTTATCTTACTGAATTCACTTACAAAATAATGCCAAATATATTTGGTGAGTGTGAGCATTCTTGTCTTGTTCCTGATTTTTATAGGAACACCACTGATATCTGATGTAGTCTATCATAGTATTCTGTAACAGAATTGTGCTTGTTGAGTAAGACCTAAACTGCAAGGCTGAATTTAGAGACTGAAATCATGGGTAATGTGGTTCACCACCACCACTCCCACCCCCACCCAACACACATACACACACCTTTTCTTGCTGTTGTGGTTCAGATGTCTATATAGTCAAGCCTAGAAAAGTTGGAAGTCAACAGGGCAGTGGAAGACCTCCCTCACCAATTACTAAACTACCTCAGACAAATCACTCAGCATCGAGGATCCTAAATCTCTCGTAAATGAAATGGTAACAGTAATACCCATTTAGGTACTAATACCTATTGAAGGGGATGAAATGTGCTAACACGAGCATACTGTACATTAGGAATGGGAAGGGGAGGTTACATGGATAGGTTTCTGGCCATGTTGCTAGCAGCAGAAGCAGTGCTAGACCCACTTTCTTGGTGAAGCAGATTCTCCTGCCTACTAGACTAGGCTCTATGACACCATTCCAGCAGCCAAACACTGTTAAAGTAACTTTCTTTGAGCTGTAACAATTTCAGCAAAATGGCATTAACTATTGTCATCTGGTGTGTGTGTGTGTGTGTGTGTATGTGTGTCTGTGTGTGGCTTTGGGATTAACTCCTCTCCATCTCTACTCCAATCTAACCTTCTCCATCACCCTAAACTGTCTTCCAAGCATCCTCGTTGACCCACATTTTTATATCACTGCAGTTCTTGGAAATTTCAATCACTTGTGAAGCAATTACAATTCTTTAGGACTTCATGTATTTTATAATCAGAATGACTATATTGCTGGCCCTTAGGGTTGGGGATACAGACTAAATGCAGAGAAGACTGTTAGCCAGGAAAGCAGGGAGGAAAGAGGGACAACATATCCCAGATTCTGCTCCCTTCAAAGGGGAGAAACTGTGGGGTGAGCGGCTTTGCATCCCTGAGGCCTCTGTGGAAATGGGTGGTGCAGGGCCTCTGTGATCTCAAACTTGTGCTGTGATGCTCCAAGCCCCCACACCTCCCCTAGCTCTCCTATCTCATAAGAAATTCCAAACCCAAGTGAGCACTTGTTTTCATCTCAAGATCTCCTATCACAATAGTTTTCAAAGTTTAATGCCCATCAGAATCATTCTGAGGGCTTGCTAAAACACAGAGCAGCAGCCGCATCCTGGAGCACAGCAGACCTGTGGTTGGACACAAGAAGGTTCATTTCTAATAAGTTCTCAGGCAACGCTGGTGCTGCTGGTCCAAACACCACATGACATACACAACCGCTGCTCTAGCCAATGCCCTAGATTACCCAGGGCACCTCAGAAACCGATAAAAAAACCACTTCTGTCCGTGAGATGACACACATGGCAAAACTTGTCACCTGGCCTCCTATTCTGAAGAGGAGGTTGACTCCCCTGCTATTCGAAACCAGCCACTAAAAGCTAAGGGTTAATTTCCTTTCCCTCCTCCTCTTCTTCTTTAGCAGCATCTATGACTCCCCTCTTTCTCCTCTGAGGCCTCCACTGGGCCCCAGAAATGTCAGGAATGGGCTCCTTCCCCTTGCAGAGATGGGTAGCAGCCTGTGACAGGGAGCACTGTGGTGGGTCAGGAAGGGCAGCGGGTTTCCAGTCACGGTTACTCTGCACAAGCCCAGGTGCGGCCACTTGCTGGCTGTGTGGCCCTGGGCAAGTCACACAGTCCCTGAGCCTCACTTTCCCATCTATGTGATGCACACAGCGACACCCACATTCTAGAGGACTGCAGAGCAGGAGCAGTGCAAGCAGGAGCCCGCTGTCCACTGTCACATGCTCCACAAACAGAAATTATTTCACAGCTCACGACAGATTTGCTCCTTCACGGTGAACTGTGGCAGGGTCATCTCTCTCTCTCTCTTTTTTTTTTTAACAAGTCTAGTAACTTTGGTTTATTTGTAAGGCTTTCCTCACCCCCTCTCCCCCACAACAGGCCTTTACCTTTGAGCCCCAGTGTTACTGATTCTGACTCACCTTTCATAGGTGTGTTCACACACTTAGACCCAAGCTGCTCTTTGCCATCTTGAGACACTAAAAACAATCGAGGTACAGGTCATTAAACTCTCACATTACTCAAGAAATGATTTTCTCACTCTCAACAGTCAAGAATAAAATGAGGAGAAACATTGACCAAGCAGTTTGTCATTGGCCATCAACAAGCTGAGATCCTGCCATTGTATTCCACCTCCTCTCCCCTGACCTTTGCTATTTGAAATTAGGCTCCATCCCAGAATTAGCTCAACACTTGGGGAGCTACAGCGAAAGAAAATGAAATGCTCATTGAAGGGAGTGAGGGGGAAGCAGAAGCCATAAAAACCTTCACAGAGGCTTTTCACTTTGCTATGTGATTCTAGGCATCCTGACGTTCTTCCCTTCAGAGCTCTGGGCTGTGCGGGCAGTCACTACAGTCTTGCTAGGTTGTAAGGGAAGGGGCTAGCCCATGGTTCAGAAAGACTGATTGCTACTACATTCTACCCTGGACACCTCATTCAACCTTCCCAAGCCTCAGTTATTATGGAGATACCACTATTTATTTCACCGAGTTGTTTTGTTTTGAAGGATAAAGTATGGTTCCTCACTGCCTAGCAGCTTAGGGGTTTAACAAATGAACCAGTTTTATTTTTCCTAATAGATGGATCCCCACCAAGACCATAACCTTGTAGCCCCAATCCTTAATGTTCTAACAGCTGGAGTGACTTCATTTGGATTAGTAAATTTGGCAAAAGGATCTAGGCACCTGTGGCTCTTTCTTCATTGAAGAGAATGGGGAGAGGATGGTTTTGACCTCCTTATCTGTGACAGAACATGTTTTCTTTTGCACTAAGCCGTGGATACAATCAGCCAGATTGGCTGATCAGCCAAGCATTAGTAGAACTGTCCACCTGAACTGGTGAGTGACTCTAACTCAAGGGCAATTTAACGAGCCCTGTGGCCAGTTCTGTGCCATGGTCTCCAATATCACTCTTCCAGCAATAAAGGTGTTATTTTGATTTCTCTCCAAGTTCCGCATATATTTTAGCTGGTTCTGACTCTGGGAAAATAGATGTTATTTACTAGTACTCTATGCTCCAAAAACAGCTATTGTTATCTCAACACTGAACTAAATTATTCTTCGCCTTTCTATGTCCATAGACCAGAGGGAAAAAGACACAGAGACACCCCTCCCCCCACTTACAGTAGTTCTCTGCCAGGACAGGCACCAGACCACACTTGCCCGCTGTGTAGATGAAGCCTCCATCCAAGCTCATGGCGTCAGCCTCTCCTTTCTGAAGTTAAGAAATAAAACAGTAGCACAACGGTGAGGTTGTTATCCTGTCTCACCCTCAGAGGTTTCCATCTCATTGGCTTCACATCATGTGTCTTTGTGTGTCATAAACCAAATGGAGTATGACCCAAAGCTTCTGCCACATAAACCCAGGGTTTAGAAAACTGGACATGCCTGTGGTCCCAACCCAGGTCACGCTCCCTAGACATCTGTGTGCCCTCCATGAGACCCCATTCTTAGTACGGGACATGCTGTCACCACATTTTCTCTGTGACCATTGTCACTCACTCAACAATCCACATGGTCAGACTTAGGGTATTTAATCTGTTTCTATGGGAGACGTTTTCTTCCATATGGCAGAGTTCAATTCTGTTCCTATAATCCCATTAGCACTCTAGTCTAATTGATAATTTATTAATAATTAACTTGTGATTTTAATCAATGAACTTTTCCAACAACAAAGCCCAAAACACACACTTATTTTATAGATAAGGTCATGAAGAAAAAAACATACAGACGCAGGAACACTCTTTGCTCTTCCCCTGCTAACTGCTCTTCTAGAAATCTATCTTGAAACAGTAGTAACTACAGAAGCAAAAGCTTACCTTACCATGTGCTGGGCCCTTTTCTAAACACTATAGTGATTTCCTCATGTACTCCCTCACAGAACCCAGTAAGGGAGGTACTATAATTCTCCCCCTTTTATACATTTTTTAACTGAAGCAGAGAGAAGCTAAGTAGTTTATCCAATCGATGATCACTAAGATTTAAACTCAGGTGGTTTAATTTTCTTAGCCTCTACTCATAACCACTATGGAATGTATCAGCCTCTGGGACTGACTGTCCCAAAGGACACATCCCTAAATACTTTCTATGTACATTTTTTCATCCATCAAATGAGAGAAAAAATGTATTTCATGGGCTTATCATGAGGATTAAATGAGTTAATACAAGTTAAGAGCTCATACACATGCATGGCACACAGTAAGTAACTCCAGATATATTCACCATCATTAATATTAAAGAGATACTCAAAAATATTGATAGGTGTAGAACAAAAATATCCAATCACATATTATCTATAATAGACAAGGATTCAGAAATAATTCAAACATAGACATTTAGAAATTGGTTAAATAAATTGAGGCATAAATATTTGGTGATCTATTATGCAGCCATTAAAAACATTTTAAATGAATATTTCATTACCTAAGAAAGTGCACCAATTGTGTTCAAGAATTGAAACAATAACTGTTAACATTTATTGACTGCTTATTACATGCTAGGCAATGTTACAAGTACTCAAATTCATTTAATCCTTATAACAGATAAATTCAGGAGACTATATAAATTGCAAGACCTTAATATTATGGGTTAGTCCCAGAGAGGTTTACCACAATTATGATCTTTTGAAGAAAAACTGTAGTGTTTTCTAAGTTTGTCAATTTTTCGGTCTTTTATTGATAATTTTTTTCTACTCTCCAAAACTGAAATGGACAGTTGTTAACAACATAACACCATCACTCAGAAATTATAAAGAGTTTTGAGTTGTGAAGCTGTAAATGATATTATTTTTCATTTCTCTTCCAGCATGTAATAATTTTATCATGGGAAAAAAAAAAGTTTAACCTGTCCAGAGAACCAACAAGGTTGATTTGCTTTCACAATCCACAGGGGCTCTGACCACAGGATGTCACCACGCATCCTAGGCAGGACCCCTCAGAGCTCCCTAGACTCCAGAACTGAGCTGAAGATATGGGTCCTGGGCTGCTCTGTTTCTGCCCTGCCAGAGCTGAAGGGGCATGTGGGGCCAGTGGGGTGGGACTTCAGAGAATGGGGCTGGGGGAGGCAGCATGTAACAGGCATGTCTCAGTCTCACAGCTGATGGGAAGACACGGGGAAACCGTGTCTTCCAAAGACACCACCAAACGCACAGCAGCGCTGCATGTCTGAGTGTCCAAGCCCAACTGCAGAAGCGGGTCCTCCTTACCGCGATGGCAGCAATGCAGTCCTCGGTGCTCTCCTCCGTGGTGCATGTCAAGATGCCACCGCTCAATGCACTCCACTGGTTACACTTGACATGCTCGTGATGGCCCACTGCGCACCACATCACCCTCTGGGGATCTTCTGCCTCTGGGACTGCTAGAGAAGAGCCAGGGATCCAAAAGCAGCCCCCAGATCGGGGAAGGATTCCGAGTGGCTGCCCAACCAGGCTCTTCCTGGCAGCAGCAGAGTTGACATGTCTCACGCCCATGTCACCACCTATTCCCACATATCACCTCCAGGAGAAATGGCCAACTTGGCTCCCAGACAGAGTAGCGAAGGCTGAGCAAGCCCTCTCCTGACCTCCCTTCTCAGACATCACCTCCCCAGGGGAAGCCTCTGCCAGCACCAGCCCAACTCAGGGCCTTCTGGGTTTTTTTTCTCACAGGACGGAGATCTCCCGTCCAGGGAGCATCCCCCAGTTGGAAGCCAGTGTCATTTGTTCTGGGCGGGCCTGCTTGTTCCACCCCCCACGCCCCCACACCTGCTCCTGCCACCAAATATGTCCACATCAGTCACAAGGGCTTTGGCAGATGCGCCATAACTACTGAAAAACAAAAAGAAAGGAAGGAAGGAAGGAAGCTTGGAGAGCCAAAGGAAAGCAAGTGCTGGATCGGGGCTTGCTGGATCAGTGTGTGCTCAGTCGCTTCAGTTGTGTCCAACTCTCTGTGACCCTATGGACTGTAGCCTGCCAGGCTCCTCTGTCCACGGGATTCTCCAGGCAAGAATACTGGAGCGGGTCGCCATGCCCTCCTCCAGGGGATCTTCCCGACCCAGGGATCGAACACAAGTCTCTCATGTCTCCTGCATTGGCAGGCAGATTCTTTACCACCAGTGCCACCTGGGAAGTCCAAAACCCTCTGAAATTCTAGCTCTGATCCTGGTGGTGGCAGAGGCTGTGTTTCCACTTCAGTTTAGGATGGGCTCTATTCCTTATCAAATAGACCCCCTGTGGGGTGGGGCAAGCCTGGTTAACACAAAGGAGACAGGGCTGTCATTACTTAAATGTGAAAGTCACTTAGTCATGTCTGACTCTTTGAGACCCCATGGACTATACAGTCCATGGAATTCTCCAGGCCAGAATACTGGAGTGGGTAGCTTTCCCTTCTCCAGGGGATCTTCCCAACCCAGGGATCGAATCCAGGTCTCCCACATTGCAGGAGGATTCTTTCCCAGCTGATCCACAGGGAAGCCCAAGAATACTGGAGTGGATAGCCTATCCCTTCTCCAGCGGATCTTCCCAACCCAGGCATCATACTGGGGTCTCCTGCATTGCAGGCAGATTCTTTACCAACTGAGCTATGAGGGAAGCCCCCCGTCATTACTTAAGTGGCCTGTAATCTGAAGGTCTTTCAAACCCTTTTGTGGCCCCAGGTTCAGGCCTTTTCCCAAATTCAGCAGAACATCCCCACAAGAACCCAGCGCAGTTGGCCCTCCCTTGGACCCTGCAGGCCAGTGTGGGTTGGGTGAGGTGGGGCTTGCAGGCCCCAGGAAAGCCTCCACGGCCCCGCCCTGCCCTATACCCGAGCTCTCCAGGTCTTCCCAGGACCTACACACCTCTCCCCAGATGCTGAATGACCGAAAAATACTCATATCCCAAGTATAGCTTGGCATCCATCTTAGGTGGGACTCTTAAAAACCCAATAGCGGCGTCTGTAAATAGCAGGTCTTTCCCATGAGGAGAGTAGAAGAGCTGGAATTCTCCTGACTTGTCTTTTCCAAAGTGTTCCTGTTCAACGGATAAAAGAAAGAGTAAAGGAAGGAGGCTGGCAGAGGGAAGTAAAGTAAAAACAAATCCCCAAATCAGGGGAATAGAAAGGGAGAGAAATATGAGTGCCTGAGAGTGAAGACCACGGCAAGGCCCTCCAAAGTTCCTGTGGCTCACAGGGTTCTTGAATCTTCTTCAGCAAACACTTCACTCAAATCCCAATTTGTCTCCCTTGTGCAGCCTCAGAGAAACTGCCAGGGGCTGCCCCCCAGGTCTGTACAAAGGGTAAAGGTCACCATGAGTCAGGAAGCTTCCATCTCCTATGCTGTGTTCCCATGGGTGGGGCAGCTAGTGATGGTGACCTTGTTGTTGGACATCTGATTGTCCTGAGTGGCTTCTGTGGGCTTCGTCCTGGAGTGGGTGGTGATTCAGGACCATTTAGCCTGGGGGCCATGAGCCTTGGATGCACCTGACATCCCAGGCCTGCCATGAAGGACTTCAAACACTCCCTTACTCTTTCTGGCCCTCCCAGAAAACCAAGAGCCCTTTGCTTGTAACCCCACTGACTGGCCCAAAGCTGTTCCTGATGGTAGCTGACAGTAGCACCTACCCACGTGCTCTTTGCAATGTCTGCTTTTTGCTTTTGCAAAGGCTCTGCATATTGCCTTCTCTGGCAAATCCCACATCTCCTTGGAGTGTCCACAGCTTACTCTTGGGGCCCAGAAACCTTCCCAGATACACCCTGCAAATCACTCTCTTCAAAGTACACAGTTCATGCATGCAAGGCTGTGCCCCATGGTGGTGATCTGTGTGTACAGTGCGCTCACTGTATCTTCCATAATCATCTGTGACTGATCCCATGGCAGGTCTGTGTCTAGTTCATCTCTGAATGCCTAGTGCCGAGCACAGGGCACTAACAGAGATGGGACAGGTGACAGAGGTGGGCGCGCTGGGAGGGAGGCTCTCCAGCGTAGGACACAAAATGCTCACAGTCAGAACCTTCTGCTGAGGGGTCCAGGCCAGTGGGATAAGAAAGGGGAGCAGCTCCTGGAGGAGGGGCATCTGCATTGCAGCTTGAGGATCCCTATACAACCTAGGAGAATAAAATGGGGCAACAGTGGCCTTCTGCAGAGTCCTTGGCCCATGGTGTTGGTGATGCCAAGGGAGGGAGTTTTATGGTCACTGCTGCCCATCACATATCCAGACTAAGTGCTGGTCAGTGAAGTGGAGGACATGTGGTATGGTTCCCACTGTGCCCAACACCAGGACTTCCACAGTGGCTGGAAGAGAGTGAGGGAAAGCACCCCAAATCCAAGCAGGGACCCCTATGCAGGAGGGGAAGACAGGAGGTGGGGATACCTGAGCCTGATTGAGAAGCTCCCAGATCAAGTCTTCCTTGCCATCCACACTTCGGGCCACGACGGCATGGGAAGGGACCTGGGCCAGGTGACATCCCTTGTACTCATCCACAGGCCTCCGGGTGTTTTCCCTGCAGAGCAGTTCATATTGGTCCCTGTCGGTCTGGTTAGCCAGGTTCTCTAGAGGAGGGAAGCCTACATGAGCTTACAGCCGGCAGATCATGAGCTGTGGTGCCCATCCCCCCACCCCCCAAATTGTTTGTTTAGGGATTTGTTGAAATAGCTTTCTTAGCCCAAGATGGAGCCACTCCTGTCTGTGATGCTGCATCACCATGGAAACTTAGATGACTCCCTGTGCCTGTAAATGTTCTGCTTAATAGAAATGCAGTCTATCCAGTCAGCCAGGCATCCAATGCCAAGCTAACTCTGGGCTCTATACCTCCTTCCTTCTTTCTTCTCACCCTGGGCAAAGTGACCCTGGCCAATCAGATACTATCTACTTTTCTCTTCATTGTTCTTTATTGTTTATCTCATCAAAGCTTCCTGCCTTCTGCAGTTTTGCAGTTCTCTGAATGGAGACTGAATGGCCCACTTCAAGAAGTGCTAAAGTTTATATCACCTGAACTGTCTTCTTTCATCATTTTTTAACAGCCTGGAGAGGACTAAAAGAGAATCTTTTCCAAATACATTTAGACAGGTGAGGATGCTGAGCCCTCCGGAGATGAAATGACAGATTCTCACTGCAGAGAGACCCAGGGCTGGGACGCATGCTCTGCCCAGGGCTCTGCTAACAAGAATGGCGACAGCAAATGCTTTCTGAGAGCTCAGAGCACAGCAAAGACTGAGCTGAAGCTCTCTATGCTCTGTTTCATTTAATCCTCATAACAACTGGGGGAGACTGGTAATGTGATTATCCCATTCCAGAGATGAGGAGACTGAGGCTCCAAGGATTAAGGGAACTCATCAAAGACAGATCTAGTCTGAGGCTGACACAGTGCCATGCTGTGGGGACAATTCAGGTCCCTCACTAAAGTGGCAATACTCCCCTGGGGACAGAGTCTGCTGGGGAAAGGTGGCAGCGGGTTGAGAGATGGATGGAGGACCGGGTAAGTATCCAGTCAGGATACTATATAGGTACAAAGAAGGACCAAAAAACCGTGTGAGGAAAACAGACTGTTTGGTTCCCCTGGTCTAGGTATTAGGAGGTATTCTGGGTTGAACTGTGTCCCCCTAAAATTCTTATGTTGAGGTCCTAATCCCCAGCACCTCAGAATATGACCTTATTTGGAAATAGAGACAGTGCAGGGATAATTAGTTAAGATGAGGTTGTAACTGGTATCTTAGACAGAATACTAGTACAGAAAAAACACATTAGGTAAAAAGTTAGGAAGTTTGAATCAAGTGTGGACTTTAGTCAACTAAGAAAAACAGAAAAAAATCTGTATGGAACTGCGATGCACCAAGAATAATAAGACATTTTGGAGAAAAAGCAAAATGAGTTGAAGCAGAGCTTAGCTTAGAAGATGTGAAACATTACTTAAAAACTATAATTCAAGCCATTTAGCACTGATGTATAGATAGACAAATACATTAAATAGGATAGAGTAGTGGTTGGAAAACTACAGCCTTGTGCAAAATCTAGCTTGTTGTCTGTTTTTGGAAATAAAGATTTTTTTTTGGAAACAAATAAACAAAAAGATGAAGTCATAGTGGGGTACGGTGGCTCCTGATCCCATGTGACTGGTATCCTTCCTAAAAGGGGAAATTTGGACACAAACAGACACACACACACACTGGGAGAACACCAAATGGAGGGAAAAACAGAGATTGGGGTGATGGAACTGCAGGCCAAGGACACCAAAGATTGCCAGCAAACATCAGAAGCCACGGTGGTGGGGGAAGCATAGAACAGGTTCTCCCTCACAGCCCTCAAGAAGAACCAGCCCTGCCAACATCCCAATCTTAGAATTTTAGCCTCTAGAACTCAGAGAATGAATTTCTGTTGCTTAAGCCGCTCAGTGTGTTACAGCCACTCACTATATCTCTAGGTTCCACATCTGCAAAGATTTTTTTAAATTCTAGGAAATTCCAAAAAGCAAAACTTGAGTTTGCCATGGAGGCAACTATTTGCATAGTATTTACATTGATTAAGTATTGTAAGTAATCTAGAGATGATTAAAAGCATATGAAGGATGTGCACAGGTTAAATGCAAATACTACATGGTTTTATGTAAGGGACTTGAGGACCTGCAAATGCTGGTAAACTGAGAGATGACTGTACTCTGTAATGGCAGCCCTAGCAAACTCATATCTTAGGTTGATAAAATCTTATACTGAAAGAGAATGAGTAGTACAATTAGAGTTCCTGTGAACAGTTCCATTTTAAACAGACATGTTGCAGAGAAAATACATTTTAAAGCTTTATATTAAAAGAAAAATTTAAACAATTTTTGTAATGTTAAAATTAAAAGAACAATATGATCTAATAGCTTCAGAAAGAAAGAATGTTTCCACCTCAATCTTTCCAGGGCCCAGTGGTGGTAGCAGCTCAGCAACACTCATTTTCACCCCTAAGCCCAGTATACAGTCTCTCATAAACTCCTTCTTAAAAGGTAATACAGGATTGTGTGTAATAGTGGACATATGACTTTCAGCAAAGGGAAATCTAGATGGTCTCAGACAACTGGTTGTTTTCAGAAAGTGAGGATGTTTTCAGTTCTCCAGAGTGAGTGTTAGAAGATTCTGTCCATTGGCCTAACTGTGCCAACTTGAGCAATCACAGAAAATAACAATGACAACTATGGGGAGTAACTTGATTTTGGGAGAAGACACCCGTAGATTCCCTTACTAATGAAAATTACTGATAATAAGACACACATCAATTGCCAAAAGGCTAACAAACCAGGTCAATGTGTTATAATGAGGGAACAGTGAATTATGAATGGCTGAGGTGAGGGAACAAAGCCAGTACACTTCTGTTTCATGTTAGGGAAAGAGACCAGGCTGCAAGGAACCAAGGCCCCCAGAAAAAGCAAAGGCTCAGAATTCTGATTGAGGTAGCAGACAATGATTTTAAAGATGAACTGAGTATCAAATATACATCTCTCATTTAAACATCTTAAGTGTTACAAATGTGTTCTGTGTCTGATAGAAATTTGATTGGTTATAAAACCTAGAATCTGAAAACTGAACTCATACGAAACACTGTTTTATTTGTTTCTGATAAATTGTACAAAACTTTGGAAAGGTTTTTTTTTTTTAACATAGAAATAAAGAAGAAATACATTTTTGCCCACAGTAGTAATGTTTTGCAACAGATTTAATTGTAGATGAGCTAACAAGTTCTGTAATCATTGTAAGACTTTATTTGTTTAAGGTGATATAAAAAAACATTTAGGAACCGTTTATAAGGAAACATTCAGGAGATCATGATTAGATCTGAAATTGGCATTTCAGTGACTAAGAGAATCTGATTATTAAAACTTGCTTTATTAGTTGGTAAGTAATGTTTAAATGTTCAGAAAATTTGTTCACCATGGGTGTACATGTTTTCCCCTTCCAGAACCCCCCTCCCACGTCCCTCCCCATCCCATCCCTCCAGGTCATCCCAGTGCACCAGCCCTGAGCCCATGGTGGATTCATGTCAATATATGGCAAAACAAATACAATATTGTAAAGCTAAAAAAATAGATAAATAAGCTAATTTAAAAAAAAAAGAAAAGAAAATTTGTTCAATAGATTTATAAACTGAACAAACTGAACACTAAACAAAGCCCAAATAATGGAAGTGTGATTATACAGAAATTCTATTTCATTAAAGATCTTGGCACGATCCATCTCTAGATATAGGAAACTTAGGAAAGGAGTTCCTCTGGCCAGGGCATGGCCACAAGATTCTTCCTCCATCCAGCACTTACCAAATACTGTCAGATGCCTCACGAAGCTCACATCCCCCACACCGTCCTGCAGACACCTGAGGAACAGGACAGATGTGGTCAGGCCACTGTCTATACATAGGCTCACCCCCTCCAGCAGCCCCCCCCCCCCTCAGGCTCTGCCGCAGCAACTGGCTCACAGGGCTTTACCTGCAGTTTCCCAGGCTTCAGTCGGTCCTCGCAGAGGCAAAGGCCCTGTCTGAGGAGTCTTTGAACCCCCAGAGCCAAGCCCGTGTCTGAAATAGGCAGGAGCCCCATAAGCCCCATCCCAGGCAACTCTGGGGAGGGATGGTTCAAAAGAAGGACCCTCACCTTCCTTTTTGTAGGCAGCCTGAAGCAATAGGGTTTTTGTACTTTTTTTTTTTTTAAGGTCAAAAGCCTTTTACATAGAGGACCCACTCCAGCATTCTCACCTGGAGAATCCCATGGACAGAGGAGCCTGATAGGCTATTGTCCATAGGGTCACAAAGAGTCGGACACGACTGAAGTGTCTTAGCACAGCACATATAGAGTATAAAAAACTCTAGACAGCCTGGATACCTGGTCAGTTTTGCTCTGGTTTCGAATGTTAGTTATGTCCCTTGCAGGCATGATGTATGGAAAGGTGCCTTCAGGCACAGGGCTGAGGAGGAGGTGGGGAGACATAGCACATGTGCCAGGCATGGAGATGCTCAGGCAGAAAGAAGCCAGTGAAGGGCTCGGGGGAGGGACTGATCTTTGGCCTGGCTGGGTGCTCAAGCCTGTGTATATGGATGCCAGAGACCTCCCTGGTCCAGACTCCAGGCTCTGGGTAGATGAGAGTCCCCCCCACACACACACACAGAAGACTCTTCTGTAGGACAGGCAGAAATGAGGATGTGCCATGAGAGACAGTCAAAACCCAAGGTTTCACCAGGACTCTTCAGGTGATCTGGGCAGGCCCTGTCTACTCCCCGTTCTTCAGTTTCCCCAGCATCAGAGGGAGGAGGAGAAGGGGGCCCCACTCACTTGAAGGCCCCCGAGTAGCCGAAGTACGGTTCATGGTGGGAGCAGGTACACTTGTCCATCCCTTTTCCCGCACACAGTTGGCACAGTTTGGGGAAGTTCGACTGATCCGCACAGGGGACGCAGCTGCCCGCAAAGAACTTGGCCACTGCTGCTCAACACAGACACGTGGACTTCAGGACATGAGCTGGCAGGGCCTCTGGGTCATATGTGTGTGTGTGTGTGTGTGTGTGTGTGTGTGTGTGAGTGGTCCTATGTTAGAGCCCAGAGGTTTGAATGCACTGCTTCAGACTGTTGTGAGGGAGTGGGCATGTAGAGGTGGCCAACAGTGCCTGGTCCAAAGGCATGGATGGCTCACGCATGGGCCTGGGTCTCCAGAAGCTTCCCAGTGTGTCCACTGTAGGGCTCAAAAGCTGCTGAGCTGCACCGAACCAGGCAGCCCCAGTGCTACTCACCTGGCTCGGTCACCAACACAGAGGCTTGGGAGTGGTGGTGGGGGGGCACAGAAATCTAAACATGCAGGAACCCCAACAGTCCTTCCTTATCTCAGGAAATCGTCCCACCCACTCTTCTCCTCTTCTGATCCAGGGCCCATGGTGGCTCACGGGGATTCCTCTTCCAGGAATTCATGGGAGGGGGTTGCATTCACTTGCTTCATGTGAGTGGGTGTGCCAACATAACCACCCAGACAGACGTCCAACAACTCAAGGCAAGATGGAACCCCAAGAAAACACAGCCAGAGCTGTGGCCCAGGCTGCAGCACCCCATCTGACCTCTGCAGCCCCAAACACAGGTGAAACATGAATGTTGCAGAGCTGGCAGGGCTCAAAAAGAAACACTTTTGCAAAGTGCAGAAAATCTGGTTATCTTTCAGGGGCTGAAAAGGCACCCTCAGTTCACCCTGCCTCATCATAACTGAGCTCCGGTCCACTCATCTCCTCTCGCCTTCACCCCCAGCCCTCACCCAAGGCATTGCGGCCCGACTGCTGGTGGTGTTGTGGTCACCCCTAGAGAGTCTTCACTGGCAGCTGGAAGGGAGCTCCCCTTTCTCATGAGCCTCCACCATGGCCCTTGTCAAACCCCACTGCTGGGATACCATGAATGTGGGGCTTCCTGGAGCTCAGAGACAGGGTCTCTTTGGCTGAAGGAAGGGAATTCTCAGCTGCCAGTGACAAAGGTCACTGATGCAGCAAACCCAGCCAGGACATGTTTAAAGCAGGTTGTCCTCACCCCATCTTGGACTTTATGAAACCCATACACCTGGCAGTGATTGTAAGGCCCCAATACAATCCATGTGGGTCCCAGCAATAGGAACCCTTCCCAAGGGCACCCCACCCTGGCCAGCTTACCTTTTTGGGACCAGTCAGAGGGAAGAAGTATGCTCATGGGGATGTTCCACCCAGCAGACCACCCCAGGCCTGTGTGGCAGGACTTCTTGCCTTGGAGTTGATTCAGCTGGAAGTCGCTGCCCTTCTTTACCACAGCTACGACATAATGGTGAGTCTGTGGATCTGCAAAGCAGCAGAGAAAGAAGGACAAAGGCAAGATGCCGCATCATTGCTACTAATCTTCCAGAGTGTGTGCAGTGGAGCCTGGGGGATTCTAGGACCTGCAGCACCTTCTGGTAAACAGGTAGAAAAGGAAAGGGAAAGGCCCCTGATTGACAGAAGAAAGCAAACTGTCCCTTTTCAAGGCAATAGACTCGAGGACCTACAGCTCCCAGTCATCGTGATGTTACTGCTTCTCCCCTTCTCTGCTCCTCTGTCTGAAGCACAGACACGAAGGTGAAGGTGTGGGAGGAAGGTACACGGGGCATCCGAAGATTTTGCCAGGGCCTGCAAGTTGGACTCAGATTGAGGCAGGCTGTTCTCCTGCACACACTGGCGACATTTATGGACAAGTAGGACAGGCATTCTTCAGCTCCTTAAAGTCCCTTCTCACAACATTCACTGCCCATGTTCTCTAGCATCCGCAGGGGACTTGGCACAAGGAGAAGCTGTCCAGGGATATGCATCTCCAGAGAGGCGTCCCATTGATGCAACCCCACTGAGTGGGCAGTGGACTCCGGACAGCACATCCCCTCTCACTTAGCAGTACCCAGCAGCATTCCCATCAGGAGGTCTAAAGTTCACAGCTTCCCAGAAAGAGCCAAGGTCCCAGCCCCCACAGGTCAGCGCTGGGGACAGCCTTCCACAGTACAAAGAACCCCAGCAACTTGTTCCCTGCAAGTGTAATACTGACAGAGTCCTTGCCTCCCCCCATGGCAGCTGTGTCAGGACAGAGACCCAGGTCCCCACGGGGGACACACCATCTTTTGATCCATAGAACTCTGCCACGACAGGCTTCAGGTTGTAGGGCCTCAGGCCTGCCTCATAGACCAAACCACCATCCACCATCACAGCATCTGCTTCATGTGCCTGAAAGAAGAAAGGCCAGACAAGAATGAAGCCCGTCAGCTCCAAGGAAGACTCACTTAACTCTCTGCCAGGGTCACTTGTATCCCCTGGGGATATTTTCATGGCTCAGACCTCTTCCACCTCCCTCATGTTGGCTCAAAAACCTTTCCCCAACCATGCTTTTAAAACTACCACCTCACAAATGCTGGAAACAGTTTCTCTCCTGAGCCCTTAGCAACCGTCTGACAAACCTTCTTCATTTATTGTTTGTCCTCCCCCTTGGAATGCAAGCTCCACCAAGGTGGGGATGTTAGTGTTCTGTTTTATCTTAACAAAGCCCAGCACCTATTACCAGTAGGAGCACAACAAATGTTGTCAGATAAGTGAGTGAATGAATCAGAATATTTCCATCCATGTTGCTGTTGTTCAGTCACTAAGTCGTGTCCGACTCTGTGATCCCATGGACTGCAGCACTCCAGGCATCCCTGTACCTCACTGTCTCCCAGAGTTTGCCCAAGTTCATGTCCATTGAGTAGGTGATGCTGTCCAGCCATCTCATCCTCAGTTGCCCTCTTCTCCATTTCCATCTGGCATTTCCATCCATAAGAGTCATGTTTTACACTCTTAAGTCTGGATTGCCTCTTCAAGAATCTGTCAAGGATTCCTTCCTTCCTGAGAAAAGCAGTAACCTCACAGCCTCTTCTCAAAAATCAGGTTAGATCATTTCCCTAGCCCTTATGGAAATCTTTTTTCTTCAACTGGAGGGCATGGCAATCCACTCCAGTATTCTTGCCTGGAGAATCTCCATGGACAGAGGAGCCTGGTGGGCTACAGTCCATGGGGTCACAAAGAGTCAGACACTACTGAGCGACTAAGCTCAGTACAGCATACAAATTTATAATTTATAATGAGAATTACTGAAAATAAATAAAAGCTGAAACTGGAGCCCATTATACAGAGTGAAGTAAGCCAGAAAGAAAAACACCAATACAGTATACTAATGCGTATATATGGAATTTGAAAGATGGTAACGATAACCTTATATGCAAGACAGAATAAGAGACACAGATGCATAGAACAGTCTTATGGACTCTGAGGGAGAAGGTGAGGGTGGGACGTTCTGGGACAATAGCATTGAAACATGTATATTATCATATGTGAAACAGAACACCATTCCATGTTCAATGCATGAGACAAATGCTCAGGGCTGGGGCAATGGGATGACCCAGAGGGATGGGATGGGGAGGGAGGTGGGAGGGGGTTCAGGATGGGGAACACATGTAAACCCATGGCGGATTCATGTCAATGTATGGCAAAAACTACTACAATATTGTAAAGTAATTAGCCCCCAACTAAAATAAATAAATTTATTAAAAAAAAAAAAAGCTTGTGTGTATCTTTATGACCCTTACAGGATCTTTCCAAATTTTTTCCAAAATGATATATAAATTTATAATTTATAATGCCAATAGCAATGCATGCCAATTTCCTGCAAAACTATCAGCAAGAAATGCTATCTTTTAAGAACTATTACTACATTAAAAAATATAAACTGTTACTTTAAGGATCCTTTTATTTGCGTTTCTTTGATTATTAAAAAGGATGAAGATTTTTCCTTCCTCCTTTATATCATCTATTAGTTGTAATTTCTGTGAGTAGCTTGTTTATAGCTCGTTATTCTTAAGCATTTCTTATAAATTTAAATGACATCTTTATATAGCTTTTAGATCACACTGCTTTGTTATAGCTGATGTGAAAATACTTTTCTGTAGGCTTAGGACTTTAATTTTTTTTTTTTGTCAGAGATTTAAAATTTTTACATTTCCAAATTTGTCTACTTTTGTGATTTATCTTGTTATATCTAGCTACATTAGTCAAATTGAGTCAAGCTAGGAGTTTATTTTGGTAAATGTATTAAAAATCTCGGTTGATTTTATTTCTAAATGGCTATCCAGTTGTCCAACTAAAGAATCCTTTCTCAGTCTTTTGTTTGGAAAGTTTGCCTTGTCACACAGTATCTAAATCTATGTGGATCTAGCCATTAAGTCTGGAACCCAGTGCATAGAGCTGAACATTCATAGTTTGCATCTACACCAGATCATGTGGATAATTATCTATCTTTAGAAAGCTGGAAATATGTCTAAATCTTGTTCTCTTCCAGGTCTTCTACATCTGTCCAAGGACCTTGTTCTTTGCAACACTGTTATTAAATATGTTATAGTTTCAGACAGGCCTCAGCTACTCCTCTGCTCATTTTATTTTTCAGAATACTATTTTATATTCTCATCCACACTTAAGAATTGTAAACTTATTTTATTGACTTAAACATTTTTAAATATAATTTTGATAAAATTATATTAAATTTATGAATCAACTTTGGGAGAAAATGCAAATATATGAAGTTTAGTCTTCCTATTTGGGAATATGGCCTATGTTTTAATTTATTAATAATATTGTTCATTTGTCTCAGACTTTTGTATTACATTTATAATAATCTTGCAGATCTTTCACATTTTTTTCCCTGAAACATTTTTCTGTGTATCATCTTACATGTAAATAAGATCATAATTTGGGGCTCTTTTTCCCCAACTAGTGACCACTGACAGTTAAAATGACATTAAATTGTGATATATTTATCTTTTACCAAAGTACTTTTTTCATTAATAATTATAGTAATATTTCTCTTGATTTCATTATACTTTATAGGCATGTAAGCATCTGAAGATATTGACATTTTGTTTGTTTCTATCATTTTATATCATTGCCTTACTGGGAAATTCCAAAAACAATATTAAGTAATAACAGTGACACTAAAACTTCGTGTTTATTTCTGAGTATTTATATATTTCTCTTTCAGTACAAATCTGGCTTTGCTTTACTATGGGCATTTTCACTGAATCCTTATCTATCAGTTGTTTAAATATTATATTATTGCTGTTTTCACTATTAATGAATGTTGAGCACCTATATTTTCATCTACACACAGTCCCTATACTTTCAAGTCTAGTTCCTTTGGGGAGAAAATTGTTCTAGAGCAATAAACTATAGCAAGTACAGAAAAAGAACAAGAAAATATGGATTTTCTCTCACTCTTCTTAGACAGTAGTGACTTACCGTGATGGCCTTGATGCAATCAAGGTAAGAGGTTCTCTTCACACAGGTGACATGAGGACCATCCACTGAAAGGACTTTTTTCATATTATCGTGGAAACTATAGCACTTACTAGCCTCAAGATTCGAGACAGTGCACCATCTCACAGTTTTCTCAGGGACAGCCAGACACAGCCCTAGGGAAGAGAGGCCAGGTATATAAGAGAGCCATAGTACTCACCATTCTCTGCTGGATGGAGAGGTTAAATACAAGGTCAAGAGTTGGCTGAGAGGAGTAGACACAAATTGGACTGGCTATCTTGTAGGTCCCATTTCTCTGACTGTAACTTTCCCTTTGGGAAAAAAAGCCAAAAGCACCCTCCAAAAGTTAAACATAAAATTACTATATGACCCACTCATACTTTTGGGTATAAGTATATTTCCAAAAGAATTGAAAACAGGTATTCAAATACTCCTGAGAAATGTGTATGCAGGTCAAGAAGCAACAGTTAGAACTGGACGTGGAACAACAGACTGGTTTCAAATTGGGAAAGGAGTACATCAAGGCTGTATATTGTCACCCTGCTTATTTAACTTATATGCAGAGTACATCATGCGAAATGTCGGGCTGGATGAAACACAAGCTGGAATCAAGATTGCCAGGAGAATTATCAATAACCTCAGATTCGCAGATGACACCACCCTTATGGCAGAAAGTGAAGAGGAACTGAAGAGCCTCTTGATAAAAGGGAAAGAGGAGATTGAAAAAGTTGGCTTAAGACTCAACATTCAGAAAACAAAGATCATGGTGTCTGGTCCCATCACTTCATGGCAAATAGATGGGGAAACGGTGGAAACAGTGAGAGACTTTATTTTCTTGGGCTCCAAAATCATTGCAGATGGTGATTGCAGCCACGAAATTAAAAGACGCTTGCTCCTTGGAAAAAAAGCTATAACAAACCTGGACAGCATATTAAAAAGCAGACATTACTTTGCCAACAAAGGTCCATCTAGCCAAAGCTATGGTTTTTTCAGTAGTCATGTATGGATGTGAGAGTTGGACTATAAAGAAAGCTGAGCACCGAAGAATTGATGCTTTTGAACTGGGGTGTTGGAGAAGACTCTTGAGAGTCCCTTGGACTGCAAGATGATCAAACCAGTCCATCCTAAAGGAAATCAGTCCTGAATATTCATTGGAAGGACTGATGCTGACATTGAAACTCCAATCCTTTGGCCACCTGATGTGAAGAACTGATTCATTGGAAAAGACCCTGATGCTGGGAGAGATTGAAGGCAGGAAGAGAAGGGGATGACAAAGGATGAGATGGTTGGATGGCATCACCAACTCAATGGACATGTGAGCAAGCTCCAGGAGTTGGTGATGGACAGGGAAGCCTGGAGTGCTGCAGGCCACGGGGTCACAAAGAGTCAGACACGACTGAGAGACTGAACTGAACTGACTCAAATACATGTACACAAATATTCACAGCAGCACTTTTTGCAATTGTCAAAAAAGGTGGGAACAACCCAAATGTACAGCAAGGAATGACTTGATAAGCAATATATATGGATATACTATATATTGCTTGTAATGTAATATAATGTAATGGAATGGAATGTAATCTACCATAAAAAGAATAAAGCAATGCTACAGCATTGATAAAGCTCAAAAATAATATATTAAATGAAAGAAGTCAGACACACATGGCTACACATTATATCATTCTGTTTATACGAAATATCCTGAATAAGTAAACCTATTGAGACACAAACTGGTGGTGGCCAGGGGCTGGGGGAAAGGAGGATGACTACAGGGTAGTCTCTTGGGTGATGGAACCATGCTGGAACCAGATAGAGGTGGTATCTGTATAACCTTGTGAATACTGAATACTACTCAATGTGTACTTTTATTTAATCACTAAATATTTGCTTATTTATTTGGCTGCACCAAGTCTTGGTTGTGGCACGCGGGATCTCTAGCTGCTGCATGCAAACTCTTAGTTGCGGCATGTGAGATATAGTTCCCTGACCAGGGATCGAACCTGGGCTCCCTGCATTGAAAGTGCAGAATCTTAGCCCCTGACCCACCAGGGAAGTCCCTGAATTGCATACTTTTAAATGATTAATTTTCTGTTAGTGAATTTCACCTCAAGAAAGAAAAAAATCTTATGGAAGGGAAGTTGGAAGCTGAGTCTTTGTCTTGACATTGGGTACTTCAGCCTTCCATAGTAGTAACTACTAGGGCATTAAAATCAGTGTCAGTTCATTTCACTAGCCCTTTAAACTGTTGTAATTAGTGTTGACAGTATTATGAAGGCAAAATGCTGTTTACAAATTTGCAGTATTTGGGCAAAATGTCAACTTAGTTGAAATCCAGATGAAGTAACAGTAGTCACAGCTACCAGTTTTTGAGGAGGCCCTGTGTGTCAGGCAGTGGGCCACACTCACAACCCTTCTCGAGCTCCTGCAACTGTCTTGCCAGTTAAATAGTGATGTTCTCGTTTTGTAGATGAGTTTAAGCAAGCAAACAAAAAAACCTATCTGAGACTAGAAATGAAGCTAATCCTCGAAACCCCCAGGTCTGTTCGACTCCAAAACCTGTATTGCTCTTTAACTGCCTATAAGTAGGAAATATAAAAATAAATGGGGCAAGATATATCAAATTTCACTCAGAGAAATCCCTACCAAAGACAGGAAGTGACAAATGGAGTGCTTCAGCTTTGTTTGAACAGGCCTTTTGATAGCAGCCACCCAGGATAGGAGAGCCAGTGAGAGAGCGGAGCTGTTGGGCCATGTGCCCTTATACAGAGTAGATGTGTGCAGAGTAATAACTCACGTTGCATTTTGAGCCTTTCAAAGCATGTTTACTCTGCTTGCCAGTGCATATGCTTAAAACATTCTGCTCTTGGAAATGATTGGTAACCATGGAGACAATACAACTCTATAAATGAAAGTATCTTTGTAAGTAGATTAAGTTACACAAAGAGCTACTGTATACAATTGCAGTTTTTTTCGTTTTCAAAAGTATATACTTAATGGTGAAAGCTTCTTAGGAAGGTCTGTATTTTCCACCTCTTTTGCTTATGTTAAAATGATTAAAGCTGCAGCTTTTGCACTACTGATGTTTTTAAATAATTTTTTTTGAATGAAGATTCAGTGCTTTACAATTTTCCAAAGTGTCACACAGGTGATTTCATACAATTCTATAATAACCTGTTTTTTCCCTCTCCTACTTCTATATTACCCCTCACTCCTTCCCTCTCCCCAATGATAGCCATGGTTCATTCAGTGTGAATATAAAATAGGGTGAATGATATTTGCATCATTAGGGAAAAGCTAAAACCTTGACAAAAACATGGTACTAAAACAGGGAACTAAGTGAAATAAACAAAACACAAAACAAAAAAAATTAAACCAGATAGACTTCTGTTTCCACCTATGAGAGATAACTGACATGGGACTTGCCCTAGCACTTTAAACAACTGAAAAAAAAAAAAAAAACTGGGAAAAAACATATAAAAAAAATGTTTTAAAACACTGGGCAATAGGAAGTTCACGATTATGATCCTTGAGAGAAGGGAAACAAATAAGGTAAGCCCTGAAATCACTCTAGCTTTCTTCCTGGACAAAATGTCCAGATGGCAGGGCAGAGAGGAGGAAACAGTCAATTGGTCATTCTAAGCTGGGGAGACAGAGATCATAGCTTGGCAAGGCAGAGGCAACTAAGAATGTGCAGCATAGGGTACCAAAAAGCAGAGAGTGCAAAAAGATAGGAGAAAGAGAGAGAAATGGAGATCTAGAATTTTCACACCCTGGAGATTCTGGCTAATTATCAATTGGATCATTGTAGAGGCCAGGCAAGGACAACTGCTAGGGAAGAAAATATAATGGGGACCTTAAACCAAACATTTCACAGAGTTCAAATGGGGTTAAGAATCAATTGAGTTCACACCATTCAGAGTGGAGAAAATCTTATTGAGTAAACAGTACATTTTTGAAAGATTCCAGAAGTAAGCTAACTAGATCTAGAAAGAAAAGTAATCTAGACACAGCCTAAACATCTTGAAAACTAATCTTGAAAACATTAAGCTGATCTGAAGACATTATGAGTGCCTGCCAGAAAAAAGATTGACACCCCTTAAATTAAAAGTAAATCCAGTACTCAGTAAGGTAAAATTCACCATGTCTAGCAACCAATAAGGAGAAGGCAATGGCACCCCACTCCAGTACTCTTGCCTGGAAAATCCCATGGATGGAGGAGCCTGCTAGGCTACAGTCCATGGGGTCACTAAGAGTCGGACACGACTGAGCGACTTCACTTTCACTTTTCCCTTTCATGCATTGGAGAAGGAAATGGCAACCCACTCCAGTGTTCTTGCCTGGAGAATCCCAAGGATGGTGGAGACTGGTGGGCTGCCGTCTATGGGGTCGCACAGAGTCGGACACAACTGAAGCGACTTAGCAGCAACCAATAGAATTAATACATACGTGAAGGTGCAGGAAAATGTAAGCCATAACCAGGAGGAAAATCAGCCAATAGAATCAGACCCAGAAGTGAAAGAGATGAGGAAATTAACAGAAAATAACTTTAAAACAGCCATTTTAAATGTTGAAAGTATGCTCAGAGATTTTTAAAAAAAGCATGAACATCACTGCTGCCAGGGGATGTGGCACTTCCTTTCTGCTCTCACACTAGTCGTGGTGTCACCACACACACCCTGAACCTGCAGAATGATGCTGGCAAGTTTGTGGACCTGTACTTGCCATGGAAATACTCCACCAGCAACTGCATCATCAGTACCAAGGACCATCCAGATGAACCTGGCCAAGGCTTACAAAATGACAGGCAGGTTCAAAGGCCAGTTTAACCCGGAGGCTATCTGTGGAGCCATTCACAGGATGGGAGAGTCAAATGACCAGTCAAGGCTTATGGCACTGTGTAAAAGAACTCCTGACTGGAGAGGATCATGGATATGTGAAATATTTTTCATAAATAGTGACCCCCTCAGAAAAGAAAAACATGAGCATAATGAAGATACAAATGTAAGATGTAAAGAGCCAAAAAGAATTGCTAGAGATAGAATATCTGAAATGAAAATTCCATTGGGTGGGATTAACAGATACTGCTGCTGCTGCTGCTGCTGCAAGTCGCTTCAGTCGTGTCCGACTCTGTGCGACCCCATAGACGGCAGCCCACCAGGCTCCGCCCTCCCTGGGATTCTCCAGGCAAGAATACTGGAGTGGGTTGCCATTTCCTTCTCCAGTGCATGAAAGGGAAAAGTGAAAGTGAAGTTGCTCAGTCGTGCTCGACTCTTAGCGACCCCATGGACTGTAGCCTACCAGGCTCCTCCGTCCATGGGATTTTCCAGGCAAGAGTACTGGAATGGGGTGCCATTGCCTTCTCTGTTAACAGATACTACAGAAGAAAAAAGATGACCTGGAAGACATCATTAAAAACTATCCAAAATAAGCAGAGAGAAAAAAGATCGAAAAACAAATGATCTGAGCCTCAGTGATTTATCATATAGTATCAAGTGATCTAACATACGTGTAACTGGAATCCAGGATGAAAAAGGAGGGAAGGGGCAAGAAAAAATTTGGGAAGAAATATTCAGTCAGAATATTTCCTAGTATTATGAAAACTACAAACTCACAGTTCTGAAGCAACCAGAGAAAAGAGGCAAAATTAGGTACAGAGGAACAAAGACAATAAATATCTCAGACTTTTTGTTAGAAACCACACAAATTAAAGACAATGGAATGGTATCTCTAGAGTGCTTAAAGAAAAATAACTTACTAACCTAGAAATCTATAACCAATGAAAATAACTTTAAGAATTGAAGGAAAAAACAAACTTTTCCAGGCAAACAAATGTTGAGAGAATTTGGGTTCAGCAAACTTGAACTACAATGAATGTTAAAGGAAGTTCCAGACCCAGGTGGTGACACTGATGAATTCTATCAACACTTAAAACAGAAATCTCACCAGTGCTACACAAACTATCTTATAAAGTAGAAGAGAAAGTAATACTCCTAGAAAATATTCCTTGGAAAAAATATTCATTTTCTAAAGCCAACATTAACTTGATACCAAGTCCAAACAAAGACATTAAAGACAAAGTAAACTATAGCCAAATATCCCCCATGAACACAGACACAAACATCACTTATAAAACATTAACAAATCAAAAAATATTAACAAGTCAAATTCAGCCAAAAATTTTTTGAGTACATGAATACACACACACACATTTATCCCTTACCCAGGAGTGAAAAGTTGAATTAAAGTGCAAAAATTAATCAGTATAGTTCACCATATTACAGAATAGAACAGAAAAATCCATATGATAATCTCAATAGAACAGAAAAGGTACTAGCCAATTCAAAATCCAAAGTAAGAATACAAAGAAATGTCCTCAACCTGATAAACAGCATCTACAAAAAAATCACACTTACTGTCATATATAATGGTGAAAGACTGAATGCTTTCCCTCTCAGGTCAGAAACAAGTCAAAGATAGACATTCTCATCGCTTCTAACATTGTAATAGAAGTCTTAATCATTTTAAAAAAGCTCAAGAGAGAAACAAAAGGCACACAGATTGGAAAAGAAGATACAAAATTGTCTATATTCATAGATAACATGTTTCTCTACAAAGAAAACTTTAAGGAATAAATGAGTTTAGGACGATCATCAGATTTGAGGTCAATATTCTAAAATCAACTGATCTCTACAATGCTAAAAAGATAAAAATTACAAAAATGAAACTTTAAAAATACTACTTACAATGACATATCTAGAGATAAGTCCAACAAATTATGAATAAGACCTGTACATGAAAACTACAAAATATTCCCAAGATAAATGAAAGAAGACCTAAATAAATATATATAGAATGTTCATGGATTACAAAACTCAATATTAAGATGTCAACTCTCCTCAAAATAATGTATAAATGCTATCCCAATAAGAAGCCAAACCTAATCTTGCTTTTTATAGAAACTGATAATCTGATTCAAAACTGTTTGGATATGCAAAATGTCTAGATGGCCAAACCAATACTGAAATAGCACAATAGAGTCAGAGGATTTATACTATCTGATATCAAGACTTATTATAAAGCTACAGTAACCAAGGCAGTATGATCTTGTCATAAGGAGAGAACAAAGCTTAATGTAACAGAACAGTCTAGAAATTGACCCATATAGAGGCAGTAGGTCTTCCCTGTAGCTCAAACGGAAAAGAATCTGCCTGCAATGCAGGAGACCCAGGTTTGTTCCTGGGGTCAGGAAGATCCTCTGGAGAAGGGAATAGCAATCCACTCCAGTATTCTTGCCCGGAGAATCCCATGGAAAGAGGAGCCTGGTGGACTACAGTCTGTGGGATCAAAAAGAGTCAGACTCAACTGAGCAACTAAAACTACTACTATACTATAACACTACTACTAGTATAGAGGCAGTAGATTTTCAACAAAGCTGCCAAGGTAATTCAGTGAAGAAAGGATATTCTTTTCAAAAATAAGTCCTGGAAAAACCAGATATCCATATGAGAAACATGAATTGCAACTCTTTCTTTACACCACACACAAACATTAACTAAAAATGCATCATAAACCAAAATACAAAACCTGAAGCTATAAAACTTCTAAAATAAAATAAAGAGGAAAATACTGCAACTTGTGGGGCTAGCCAGTTATATTTTCAGAGATGACACAAAACATAATAAGAAAAAATAAAAATTAGGTAAGTGAACCTGATCAAAATGTAAGACATTTGCTCTTCAGAAGAAATCATTTAGAAAATGGAAAGCTAAGCCACAAATTTGGAGTAAATAATTATAATACATCTATCCCTGGTGGGTCAGACAGTAAAGAATTTATCTGCATGCGGAAGACCGAGGTTCGATCTCTGGGTTGGGAAGATCCCCTGGAGAAGAGAATGGCTACCCAGTCCAGTATTCTTGCCTGGAGAATTCCACGACAGAGGAGCCTAGTGGGTTACAGTCCATGGGGTCACAAAGAGTTGGAAATGACTGAATACCGTGTAAGTAAAGTGTAAGTAATACACTTTATCTGACCAAGCACTTGCATCTAGAAAATATAAAGGGCTTTTTAACTCAAGAAGTCAAATAATCCAGTTGAAAAATAGGGAAATATTTGTACAGATACTTTATAAAAGAAGATATACAAGTGGCCAATAAAAACATGAAAAAAATCTTCAGCATTATTACTCTTCAGAGAAATGCAATTTAAAACCATTGTGAGCTACCACACATATCTATTAGAAAGGCTAACTGTGAAAATACTGACAACACCAAGTGTTAGCAGGATGTAGAGTAACTGAAATTCTCATATTGCTGGTAGGAATGTAAAATGGTACAACTGCTCAAAAAAAAAATGGACATTTTCTTAACAAGTTAAACATACACTTACCATTATGACCCAGCAATGCTACTCTTAGATATTCACCCAAAAGAAATAAAAATATATGTCCACCCAAAGACTTGGATACTAGTAGTCAAAGCAGCTTTAGTCATAATATCCCCAAGCTGAAGACAATCCAAACATCCACTAAGAAACTAGCGGAAAACAAACTGTAGTAAAGACACATCGTGAAATACTACTAAGCAGTAAAAAGGAGTGAACAACAATGTGGATGAATCTCTAAACAATTATGCTGAGTGAAATTAGCCAGACACAAGACTAGGTACTGTACAATTCCATTTATGTGAAATCTTAGAAAAGGAAAAACTTATCTAATGTGGGAAAAAATGGGAATAACTAGGAAGGGATAGTGGACAGTTTGAGAGTGACAGAAATGTTCTGTGTTTTGATTGTGGTAGTAGTTATGTGGGTAGGCATATTTGTTGAAATTCATTGAACTGTATGTGTACATAAAGAAAGGCACTATATTAAATGTAAGTAAAAGTTATTTTAAAAAGAAAGAGAGTGTACGTAAGCAAGCTAAAGGTCAATGGAGTCAAATAGCCTAAATTAGACCAGCCATCAGTAACACTCCACCAGATCGTGTGACAATTTCAAGAAGGGGTACTCAGAGCCCACCTCAAATATTTCAATCTGGTAGCCCATGCTCACTGTGTGGAGAAATCTCTTCCCCAGAAGAGCAAAAGATCGAGAAATGCCGGGAGCCAGCCCACGAGATCCCACCCATGACAGAGTCATGAGGAAGAGGACTGATTTGAGCACGGCTTCTCAGCCCTCAGGGATTCTCAGGAGGCTGCCTCAGGGCTCACCTTGAAGATAATATCTGTCTTTCTCATGTTTGCTATAATAAACCTCTTCTTATTTTCTGTGACTTAGGCAAAAGGCCTTTCCTGATTCTCTTCTAAAATAGATCATTCTGCAACCTCAATCGACAAGGCCCCTGAACGGTAGCACCCTAATAAAATTATCTAGGATATAGAGTATGCTAATCTAAATTCCTCTTGCTAGCGTATTGGTTTGTTAAATAAATGTAACTGTGCCTTTGGAGCTAATGTGCATGGCTGCTCCTTAACAACAAAACAGCATTGAGAGCTTCCACACAAAAAGCCCCAATGGACACAGAGCCCTTTGTAGGAAAGAAAGGCTTATTAGGAAATATAAGAGATATTGCTTTATGAAACTGTTACTTAGTCTATATTTACTCACTATGTTTTTGCTCTTAACGTATTTAGCCTATATAATGAAAGCATAATAGTTAGAGATTTATATAAATAGAAGTTTAGCTTTAATACAAATAATAAGACGATTGTTAATTCAGCTGGTGATTTTGCTAAGCACTGACCTTGGTGCTACATTGTTTTCAGCTTGCTGTGCCATGACTTTATGGGACCACATTCTTCTCTGTTAGGCTCAAGGCATAAGATAGAGTACAGAAAACAGGTTTTACCTTGAAACTCTGAGTTTGTGAATTCTTTCTTTGTCATAATCTGCTGCACCTGTATTCTTTAAAAAAATGTAACCCTGGTACTTTCTGTGCCTAATACAAAAATACTTTTAGAGAAAGTGTCCTGGTTGATCAACCCTTATCAATAAAGGAGTCACAAGATGTTAGCAGGCCTCCAGGCCAGAAGATGATGTAAACAACTTTAAACTTTTTATAACTAAAAACACAAACAGTGTCCTGCTTCTGATAAGGGTCAAAAACTGCTGACCCATTGATTTGATTTGGCATGACTTTACACTTTACATTTGTCTCTATGTACAACTAAAAATATAAAAGCTGTCCTGAAAACAATAAAGTCAGGAGACACTTGGAGACGCTAAGACTCGCTGTGTCTTCTCATTCGTATCGCCGACGCCGTCCATCCTGAGGGAACCCCTGGACCAGCTGGAGCAGGACTCCAGCAGAGAAAGGTGGCAGCCAAGGTGGAGGGACAGGCTATTCTGAGCCCCTGGTTCTTGGCTCTTACAAGGTTTACTAATCACCACCCCCTCTCCACTGACAATTTTAGTTTAAGCTAGTTTGGTCGCATTCCTGTCATCTGCCATCTGAAGAATTTTTATTGGAAAAGAACACTGAGCTTTGAAGAAAGCAGGTCCCCAATTCCAGCCTTGCCCAGGGCCAAGAGGGATGAAATGTCGGGGTGGAGTGGGCAGAGGACAGACGAGAGGGCAGCTCTTGCCTCTGTTCAGTAAACACAGAGCTGACTGGGAGAGTGAAGTCTTAGTCAGTGCCTGACACTGCCAGGAGAAGGATGGAGGAAGAACAAACAACACAAGCACTGTTCAGGGAGAATGGGGAGAGACCGAGGGGCTGCACTATAGATTTCCTGTGGCCATAGTTGGACCACAGCTGCAGCAACCCTGTCAACCCTCCTCAGCCCCAGCAGAGCTCCCTCTGTGGCCGTAGATGGCAGCACTGAGCCAGGGAGGCCCAGAAAACACTCCTTGCATTTCCTGCCTTCTTCTGCCCAGCCCAGGTTACCCCTCCCCCCATGACAGATACCTTGCCCCAGAAATGACTTAAGACAACCTGAGACCTGACAGAGCCAGGGCTGGACAGAACCCAGTCGTTCAGCCTGGGAGGGCTTCCACCTGCATGAGCTCAGTGACTTTGTACTGTTACCTTCCTCACAGTTACCCAACCAAGAACCTTGCCTGTCTCTCAACACATGAAGGGGCCCCCTACATTTAAGTGCAGGATTTTTTTCCAGTGATAACTCACCTGTGCCTAGAGCTCTGCCCTTAGGCACATGATCTCACGTCACTTGCACAGCAACTATGTTTGTTGTGAAAAAGTAATTTCTACTGAACTGAGGAGTAAATTAGCTCAGAGAGGGCAAGGGACCACTCACAGTCACATGGCACTGAGTGGATCTCATTCTAGGGTGGGTGTTTGTCCCCTATATTTCTCCACTTCTCTAGTGTGTAGTAGGGATGGAAGGCATTGTACATTCAGAGCAGGAAATATCCTTCTGGTTACATACTTGACAAGATTACCTCTCTTATTAATAGTCTGTGCTTCCTGGGGAAAAAAAGTCCGTTCTCTCCTCTGACCCTGTTTCCTCCATTCTAAATGGGATGAACAGCCTTCAGGCAAGGGGTCATGAACATTTTTCGTAATGGTCTACCTAGGCAATGACTAGCTTTCTGAGCCATACAGTCTCTGTGGCAACTACTCAACTCTGCCTGAAAGTCTGAAAGCAGCTATTGTTGTTGTTGTTGTTGTTGTCATTGTTTAGTGGCTGAGTCAGGTCTGACTCTTTGCGACTCTATGGACTGTAGGCTGCCAAGTTCTTCTGTCCATGGGATTTTCCCCTCAAGAATATTGGAGTGGGTTGCCATTTCCTCCTCCAGGGGATCTTCCCCATCTGGATATCAAACCTGCATATCCTGCATTGGCAGGAGAATTCTTTACCACTGAGCCACCTGGGAAGCCCAAAAGCAGCCGTGGATAGTACTTAACTGAATGAGCCTGATCCTGTTGCAGTGAAGTGTTATTTATGGACGCTGACATTTGAATTTGATTTAATTCTCATGTGTCAAAACTTTTTCTTTTTGTTTTCTTCCACCCATGTGAAGATGTAAAACCCATTCTCAGCTCAGTCTGCTGTATATCAGGCGGCTGGAGGAATTTGGCCGGCTGGTCATAGTTTGTGAACTCCTGCCCTAGGCTATAAGGTTTCTTCAAGGGCGACTGCCTGTCAGGTGTCCTGATGCACCTCCGGGGGTGGAAGGCACTTTACAACCAGCCAGGCTCTGGGCTACTTCGAAGCCGCCCTAGCCCAGGCAGTGTAGCGTCCCGCCGTGGCTAACCCTCTGCTGGTACCCGGTTCCCATCCTAGGGGGCCGCCCTCACCCAGCTTCCAGCGCGCACTCACCCAGGGCGCCCGCGCACAGCAGGGAGCAGATAAAGAGCCTCATTCTCCTCGTCGGCGCGCGACACTTAACCGGCTCCCGGGGCCTCAACTAGCTTTACCTGCCCGCGAGGGGGCGGATCCGCCTCCCAAGGGTTCGCTCTTCCGGTGGATCGCCCTCGCCACACCCCCATCCCTCGCGCGGGCATCTCGCCAGCCGAGCCTCGGCTGCATCTCTGCCCAGCACCAGGAGCTGCGAGGCTGGATCTCCGCTCGCCAGCTAGAGGTCCGCACCCAGAAGTACGAGCCGCAGCAACCCCGGAGCCCATTGGAGAGAAACACTGAAGCCCAAGGTGAGAGTGACCGCCTGGGCCCCAGGTTAGGTGCTAGAATGCAGGTTCCTTGACTCCTAGACATAGACAGCAGCTCTTGCGTGGCCCTCCCTTTCCGGACTGAGGGGCTGTACACGAGGTGAAACTTGTGGATCCCTCCTCTAGGAAGGCATGTGCACACGTATATACGATATTGTGAACACAGTTTTCAGGGATCCTCAGGCTCTTCCTCCAAAGCGTCTCGGATGGCCACTCCGGGTCCCTCCCAGAAGCTCTCCAACCCCCAACCCCCATAAAATGGTCTGCAACCCTGTGCTGAAGGCTGAGATCTGGTGAAGCGCAGGTGCAGACTGCAGAAGACTTCCTCCGGAAGTCTATGAGCTCTGCGTGGGGCAAGTCTTCCGAATTTAGAGAGAGTATTAAAAACTTTTTCTTGAATGTAATAAACATACATGAAACTTCACATGTCCCAGGTATACCACGATGAATTATCACCAAGTGAGCACAAGCCTATAACACAAGAAAAGGAATGTTAATAGGGTGGGGATGCCCCTCCTCCAATTACTTCCCATCTTCCCACAAGCGTATCCATTATCTTGACTTTTAGCAACACAGACTAATTCTGCTGATTGTTTAACTTTAAAGACATAGAATCATACTATATGTACAATGTTGCATCTGGCTTCTTTCACTCAAGGTTATATTTGTAAGATTCATCTACCTTTCTGTTTATGCACAATCCCAGGCTTGGTGTTGCATCAGTTCAGTTAAGCTCAGTTCAGTCGCTCCGTCCTGTTTGATTCTTTGGAACCTCAAGGACTGCAGCACACCAACTCCCGGAGCTTGCCCAGACTCATGTCCATTGAGTCTGTGATGCCATCCAACCATCTCATTCTCTGTCATTCCTTTCTTCTGCCTTCAGTCTTTCCAGGATCAGGGTCTTTCCAATGAGTCAGTTCTTCCCATCAGGTGACCAAAGTATTGGAGCTTCAGCTTCAGCATCAGTCCTTCCAGTGAATATTCAGGACTGATTTCCTTTAGGATGGACTAGTTGATCTCCTTGCAGTCCAAAGGACTCTCAAGAGTCTTCTCCAACACCACAGCTCAAAAGCATCAATTCTTCAGTGCTCAGCTTTCTTTATGGTCCAACTCTCACATCCATACATGACTACTGGAAAAACCATAGCTTTGACTAGACGGATCTTTGTCGGCAAAATAATGTCTCTTCTTTTTAATATGCCGTCCAGGTTTGTCATAGGTTTTCTTCCAAGGAGCAAGTGTCTTTTAATTTCTGCAGTCACTGTCTGCAGTGATTTTGGAGACCAAGAAAATAAAGTCTCTCACTGTTTCCATTGTTACCCCATCTATTTGCCATGAAGTGATGGGACTGGAAGCTATGATCCTAGTTTTTTGAATGTTGAGTTTTAAGCCGGTTTTTTCACTCTCCTCTTTCACTTTCATCAAGAGGCTCTTCAGTTCCTCTTTGCTTTCTACCATAAGGGTGGTGTCATCTGCATATCTGAGGTTATTGATATTTCTCTCCGCAATCTTGATTCCATCTTGTGCTTCATCCAACCTGGCATTTTGCAGGATGTTATCTGCATATAAGTCAAATAAGCAGGGTGACAATATACGGCCTTGATGTACTCCTTTCGCAATTTGGAGCCAGTCCATTGTTCCATGTCAGGTTCTAACTGTTGCTTATTGACTTGCATACAGATTTCTCAGGAGACAGATAAGGCAGTTTGATATTCCCATCTCGAAGAATTTTCCAGTTTGTTGTGATCCACACAATCAAAGGCTTTGGCATAGTCAATGAAGCAGAAGTAGATGTTTTTTCTGAAATTCTCTTGCTTTTTGTACTATCCAATGGATGTTGGCAATTTGATATCTGGTTCCTCTGCCTTTTCTAATTCCAGCTTGAGCACCTGAAAGTTCAGTTCACGTACTGTTGAAGCTTCGCTTGGAGAATTTTGAGCATTACTTTGCTAGCCTGTGAGATGAGTGCAATTGTGCAGTCGTCTGAACATTCTTTGGCATTGCCTTTCTTTGGGATTGGAATGAAAACTGACCTTTTCCAGTCCTGTGGCCACTGCTGAGTTTTCCAAAATTGCTGACATATTGAGTGCAGCACTTTCACAGCATCATCTTTTAGGATTTGAAATAGCTCAACTGGAATTCCACCACCTCCACCAGCTTTGTTCATAGTGATGCTTCCTAAGGCCCATTTGACTTCAAACTGCAGGATGTCTGGCTCTAGGTGAGTGATCACACCATCATGGTTATCTGGATCATTAAGATCTCTTTTGTATAGTTCTTCTGTGTATTCTTGCCACATTTTCTTAGTATCTTCTGTTTCTGTTAGGTCCATACCATTTCTGTCCTTTATTGAGCCCATCGTTGCATAAAAGGTTCCCTTGGTATCTCTAATTTTCTTGAAGAGATCTCTAGTCTTTCCCATTCTATTGTTTTCCTCTATTTCTTTGCACTGATCACTGAGGAAGACTTTCTTCTCTCTCCTTGCTCTTCTTTGGAACTCCGCAAATGGGTATATCTCTGGGTTACCCCTTTCCTTTCCCAGAAACTTGGCACCTCTAACGTCTAATGCTCTTAAATAGATGTTTTCTGGGGCTTTATCCACGTCTGGATGTGCTCAACAAGAGCACGGTTCTTATACAGGCTACTTCAACATGGCAGAAGCACAAATGAGGACGGCATTAGCTACTGATTTTTAATCTTTATTTTTTTAAGATCCCAGCTATTGTTAACTGAATGAATAAATTTTATAGGTTATTGTGCTCATTTACAACTGTTCCAACTCCTCGTTTATTCATACCTCTGAAAGGAAATAGGGTCTAACATTTTTCTTGTTTTACATGCTGACCCTAAGTTGGAAAACAGTGTCTGGTGTAAGGCTCAAAAAACTGTCAAATAGGTAAGTAAATGCACATAAAGCATTATCTCAAAAGTAGGTTGAGCAATCTTCTCTGTAGGCCAGTGGACAAAAACTAAACAGGGTCAAGAGGTGAGCATTGCTCTTAAGGTTAATGATCTGCCTAAAGCTAACACAGCCTAAAACCAGTAGCCCAAGATGCCCACTGACCTCTGAGTGGAGCAAGCTCTGGAAAATTCCTATTTATTGTAACCAAGTCATATTGCAAAGGAAGGACATCCATAGTCCTAAGGCCATCCCTGTTGCCTTATCATAACAGCAGAGCAGTTTAGATTGTATTGTAGGAAACAATGTAAAGACTTCATGATGGCCTTTGGAAAATTAGGAATTTGTAAATTTATCATAACTGTGTGCCAGGCACTAAGCTAAGTGTTTTTCAAATATTAATTTATAGTAACCTCATAAGTTAGTTACTACTGTCATCCCCATTTCATACAGGAAGAAAGTGAAGCACAAAGAGGTTAAGTAACTTGCCCGAGATCAGACAGTTAGTACATGTCAGAGCTAGCATTCAAACTAGGCATCCTGCTTCCAAGTCCATGCTCTTCCCCATGTGGCCTCTGGCATTTATCTCTGAACCTATTTCACTCTTTCCTCTTTCCAAGGGCCTTTCTGATAATAAAAACAGTTTTTGAAATGGTAACACATTTGTTTAAACCCTGGCAACTTCAGAATTGATTAGGTTGGTACTAGTTGACATAACAGATGAAACTCCAAATCTCAATGGTTTAACATAATGGAAGTTGGCTTCCTGCTAATATAAAGCCCAGTTGGAATCAGAGGTCTTATTTTGTTGGAGAGGCAGGGGTGGGGAGTGTCCACCTTCATAGCTCTGGTCAGTCAATCAGAGATACAGGCTAAGAGATGCTCTGCCATTTTCATCATGTGGTTTCCAAGACTGCCTTGTGTGTTAACACCTAGAATAAGGAAGTGTGGGAGGTACAAGAGGTTTCCATGAACCAGGTCTGGAAGTGCTATACATCACTTCTATTTATATTCTATTGGCTATAACTCAGTCGCATGACCCCACCGAGATGCAGACAGGATGGGAACTGGAATCCCTGGCTCAGCAACTTTGTCCCAGCAACAACATACACTATCAAAGAGGATCACGTGTCTTCGGTCTTTTGTCTTAGTTTGTGTTTCCCCAGAAAACACACTTTTAGACAAGACTTTTCAAATGTTTTATTTGGTGAAATAAAGAACACAAGTTAGAGAATGGGGAAGAGAGACAGGGATAAGAAGGCAACCAAAGGATGTACTGACAGGTCAGTTACCACCATGGAGACTGGAGCTTAATTCCATGGGGAAATTCTGGGAGCAAGCATAAGGGTTTCCAAGAGGCTTTTCAAACGAGTCTTTGTACACCAACTCCTGTCAGTAATCGTTTGACGGGTTTTTTTTCCTATGGGTCATAAATCCCCCTGCTTCCTGGGCTACTGTGCAGGTGGCAAAGGAGACTCCTGGTGTCACAGAATGCTTTCATGCAAAGAAACACAGGTGCTAGCAGTTGGAAGTTTCCCAATATGCCTGTAAGTGGTAAGGCTGAGAGGATATGTATGGGATACTAAGGATCTGCTACAAAGTCTCTGCCGAATCCACCGGATGGTCCAGTGACATATGGACTGAAAAGATCAATTGCTGCTCACCCCTCATCCCCACCAATCACATGGTGATATATAATAGTGGAGCAGGGACAGAACAACTACAGTTAAATTCCTTTTCAGAAAGTTCTGGAAGGAGGGGAGTTTCCTAGCTGTTGCTGATCAGTATCAACTTTGAAATCCTACTGGAGAGGCACTGGGTCGTTCCTCTTCCTGATTCAGGTTCTGCTCTCCGAAAGTAGTTCCTTTGCTCAGTGTTCTCCAGAGACCTTCTTGGAGGGTCCTCCTTTTCTATGATCCTCTCTAACCAGGTCTAGATAGGGTATGGAGAAACTAGTGCTCCCGGAAGGCTGTATGACTTTTCACCCACTTCCTATTATGCAAGCTTGAAAATTATATTAAAGGTTGAATACTCCGAATTTCTGGTTTTCTTCACAAAACAATGACCTCAAAACCTTAGTAACCTTCAGATCTACTTGCTCCCAATCAGTTTCACACATACAAGACAAGGGCAAGGGCTGAGTGATGAAGCTGTGGAAGAAACATGAGACATTTTTATTGCTTCCATAGATAGCAAAAATAGAAGAAGCCAAAGGTGCTAGCTCCCTGGGTCCTCACTGAAAAGGATGACACCGAAGAAAAGTGGCTGGTGACTGCAATTGAGATGTGGGAAACCTCATCACTGGGGAACCAGATCTAGATGATAGCTATGTGGTTTTATATTCTGCAGCTCTATTCTGAGGGGAGCGGTGCAGAGAGCACACTTCATCAGAATCTGGGAGGTGATGAGAAGCTATCTGATGACATTCTTCTAGGGCAGGTGGGAAGATAAGCGGGAGGTGGCCTCCATCTCTTATGTTCCAGCAGGATCACAGAGTGTTTGGCTTACATGTGCTGCAGTTTCAACCTTCACCTGTATGGATACGTACAAGTTTGCCAGGAAGCCATGGCAGAGCTGTTCCCCTACAGTAGTTGCCACACTCACAGTTCTCTCCTGGACTAATTTTCAAGCCTGATTTCTATTCTTAACCCCATACCTGTTTCTCTCTCAGTTAATGGTACCTAAAAATCACTTCATGGTAAATAGATGGGGGGAAAATGGAAACAGTGACAGATTTTATTTTCATGGGCTCCAAAATCACTGCAGATGGTAACTGCAGCCATGAAATTAAAAGACACTTGCTCCTTGGAAAAAAGTTATGATAAACCTAGACAGCTATTAAAAAACAGAGACATCATTTTGCCTACAATGGTCCATATAGTCAAGATATGGTTTTTCCAGTAGTCATGTATGGATTTGAGAATTGGACCATAAAGAAAGCTGAGCACCAAATAATTGATGCTTTCAAATTGTGGCACTGGAGAAGACTCTTGAGAGTCCCTTGGATGGCAAGGAGATCAAACCAGTGAATCCTAAAGGAAATCAGTCCTGAATATTCATTGGAAGGACTGATGCTGAAGCTCCAATACTTTGGCCTCCTAATGCAAAGAGCTGATTCATTGGCAAAGAACCTGATGCTGGGAAAGATTGAGGGCAGGAGGTGAAGTGGGTGACAGAGGATGAAATGGTTGGATGGCATCATCAACTCAATGGACATGAGTTTGAGCAAACTCTAGGAGATAGTGAAGGACAGGGAAGCCTGGCCTGCTGCAGTACATGGGGTCTCAAAGAGTTGGACACAACTTAGAGACTGAACAACAGCAACCCAGGTTGAGTGGGAGGCCCATATTCTTATGTAGGTCTTTTTCACATGGATGGGTTATAATATACGTTTGTTCTGGAAAACTTCTCTCAGGTTTCTTTTCATTTTTAGGGCCTAGATGCAATCAGCTTTTCCAACCTTGCAAAATCCCAGTTTTGGATTTTTAAATTTCTTTTACTTCTTGCATGTAAACAAGCTAATCCTTCCCTGAGTTTAACACCTTCTTATAATACCAAATTAAATGCAGCCAATAGCAACCAATGCATGCTACTAACATCCTATTTTACCTCCTCCTCCTACACTTCAGTGGATTCAGTTGACCTATATGTTCTACCTTCCAGGTATGAAGACAACAGTTTAAATAAATATTTTGCCACCACAGAGACTATTTCTATAGCAAGAAAGATCATTTACTAACATCATTTTTAAATTATACATCCCCTTATTTGTACATAGTCTTTGTGGTGGCAAAATATTTATTTAAACTGTTGTCTTCATACCTGGAAGGTAGATCATAGGCCTACTAAGTGATGAAGTGTAGGAGGAGGAGGTAAAATTTACCTCATTTTTTAATTATACATCCTCTTATTTATACATGGGGCTTCCTCGGTAGCTTAGATGGTGAAGAATCTGCCTGCAATGCAGGACATCCAGGTTAGTTCCCTGGGTTGGGAAGATGCCCTGGAAGAGGAAATGGCAACCCACTCCAGTATTCTTGCCTGGAAAATCCCATGGACAGAGGAACCTGGTGGGCTACAGTCCATGGGGTCGCAAAGAGTCGGACACGACCGAGTGACTAAGCACAGCACGTGACTCCCCTCTTCCTCCTCTGAGGCCTTCACTGGGTCCTAGAAATGTCAGGAATGGGCTCCTGTCCCTGGCAGAGATGTGTGGCAGCCTGTGACGAGGAGCACTGTGATGAGTCAGGAAGAGCAGGGGGGTTCCAGTCATGGTGCCTCTGAACAAGCCCAGGTGTGGCCACTTTCTGGCTGTGTGGTCCTGGCCCAGTCACACAGTCTCCGAGCCTCACTTTCTCATCTACATGATTTGAGAGGTGCCTACCCCCTCACAGTTGAAAGACAATGTGGGGAGGGAGTGGTTGGAAAATATCAGGTAAAGATTCACTCAGTTGAAAGATATTGGAGGAGGCTTGGTTGAAAGACACTAGGGAATAATCACTCAAGAGAAAGATACTGGGAGTAGGGGAAGGTGCTGGTTGAATAATACCAGGGTTTGTTCAGTTGTGTGAGACTAAGTGGTCTGTACTGAGTGGTTGGATATAAGGCTGATCTGATGCTTTTCCTCAATTTGACTGCCTTAATAGCATTTGTTGGGATAAAAGTGAGGATATTACATGAGCTTTGCTCTGAAGGAAAGGGATAAGGCTTCTCCCAGCTGCTTACTGTTTTCTTAAGCAACTGAGAAATTTACAGTAGTGGAGGCAGAATCCTCATACCATGCAGTGGTCCCATAGGGAAACCCCACTCGTTAATTAAAACACTTTCTCATCCAGGGGTCACAAATAAGAATTGGCCATTCAGTGATCTGAGCACCCATGGTGGTCTTAGACCACAGATGGGAGAACTGAGACATGTGAGGGGGCTGAAATGCCTCTAAGGTTAACCCTAGAGGGTTAAGTTCACAAGCAGTGCACTAGATCACCACACAATTTGATTAGTGAATTTTAATCTGAAAAATTCAACTTAAAAATGGGAAATACAGCCTCTCCAACACAGAAACAAGGGATGTCAGAAAGCCAGCCTCTAACTGACACCCAAGCCAGGGTTAAGGACACACAAACTTATACTTGCAAGTACCTACACAATTGGGCAAATTATACTAAAGAAGAACTCAACCTAAAAAAGGCAAAATCAGGGTTCTTCTGATATTCAAAAATTGCTATTTTTGTGCACACAGAAAAAGCCAGCCACGAATCAAACAGAGTGGAATGCTTACTTTGATTGGTATTTAGAAGCTACTAAACTAAAAAAGGCTTCTAGAACTCTGTCTCTCCTTCTGCTCCTCCCACGTATCTTTTTCTATCTGAATCGCCTGGTTCAGATGCTATATCTTTTTCTTTTCCAACTCATCTGCCTCCTGCTGCTTTTTCTTCCCCAATAAAGGAAGAAAAAAAAAAATCAGAAGTGATTATAACTCCCTTTAAGGAGGAACCTACTACAGGGAGAGATGAACCATCCTTAGTGCTTACAACACACCTAGGACCTAAGCAGAACTTTAGAGCCTTAGCTAAGGAATTTCCAATCCAAGTTAGGATCCATTAGGATCTGCTAAGAAATTTGAGTTACACATCTGGACTTATAAGTCTGGATTTTCAGATCTATATCAATTAATATAGCTGTTTGTTAGTTTCTGAAAGCAAAGCAAAGGAATGAATTTTTAAAAAGCAGGATGTAAACATTCCTTAATGAATTTTGAACCACAGGCTCACACTGAATCCAAGGAATGAGCTCAGAAATTGCTTGAACTTATCCCACAGGTTTTTCCAAAAAGAAAAAAAAGAAAGACCAGACAGAGATTCACCAGTGCAAGCAAAGATCAGATGGATCAATTCTAGATTATTATGAAAGGTTTGAAAAAAAAAACTTTTAAGCAATATTCTGGCTTGACACCTGAATCATTCTCTAAATACCAAAGCAGTCCCTTGTTTAACTCTGCTTTTTCAGAAGGCTTAAAGAAGGATTTGACTTCTCTAGTCAAAGGATAACCTAGATTGCTCAGAGTTACAAACAATGCCCTTGTTACATTGGCTGACCAGTGTTTCACAATCATTAAAAAAAAAAGGAGGGGGTATCTACAAAAATGATCAACCTTCAATTGTGCCAATGCCTGTTGAAGTTTAACTGACTCCTATTTAATTCCCAACTAGTAGAGAAAGCTAGCTTGAAAGAAAAAAGATATATATATATATATATTCAGAATTCTAACCCTGAGAGAATAAGGCCTACTAGGAAAGCCTGATTTTCTCTTCCTGTTCCTTGAGCCCAGAGTTCTGAGGATTATTTATTCTATCTCGACCATCTCTAATTCTTGAAACAGGGGGAGAAAAGGGATAAGAAAAATTATTTAACTTATTCCAATTATTATTTACAAGTAGTGAGCTTTATATTGTGATATATGTTTCATGACTAAGTTTAGAAAATGAAGCTATGAGATCCTTTGTTGTATCTGTCTGGATATATGTATGTCTCAATATGTGGTTTTGGATAATATTTCTGAGGTTAATTTGTCAATGAGCTCTGCTGCTGCTGCTGCTAAGTCACTTCAGTCGTGCCCAACTCTGTGTGACCCCATAGATAGCAGCCCACCAGACTCCCCCATCCCTAGGATTCTCCAGGCAAGAACACTGGAGTGGGTTGCCGTTTCCGTCTCCAATGCATGAAAGTGAAAAGTGAAAGTGAAGCCGCTGAGTCGTGTCCGACTCTTAGCGACCCCATGGACTGCAGCCTACCAGGCTCCTCCGTCCATGGGATTTTCCAGGCAAGAGTACTGGAGTGGGTTGCCATTGCTTTCTCCACAATGAGCTCTACTTAACTGAATTAAAGAAAATCAAGTATTTATATAAATTCTGAAAGATATAGAAGATAACTGGCCAGAATTAATTTCAGATTCACATAAGCTGGGAAATATTCAATATTAAATTAATACCTGGTATTAATGTTTAAGTTTTTTGATCTAATTAATATAGACATGTCTTTAGAGTCATCAACATTAAGCATAATACTTTTATTGCATCTAGATTTAAATAAAATCTTGTTATAGCTATTGCAACTTCGTCAGCAAGGAAGGTAACTTGATGTGAAGAAACTTTAAAGGAAAGAAAATATATAAATAATGCAAGAGCTCTTAGAAAAACTCTATTAAGAATAATTATGCTTAGAACTGTCTATCTAAAATAGTCTCTACAGATTCTGGTAACTTGAAATTCTAGAGTTGTGCTGAATTAAGTTAAGTGATGGAAGTTTATTGAATAGCTAGGCCACTCTCAAATAAAATAAGATATTGAAACATTAATTAGTAAACACTGGCTTCCTCTTTCAGAAACACTAAAGATATTTTGGATTATTGATAACAAATGTTTGGTGCTACACTGAGATATTTTCTATAAGAATGCAAATGTTTTTAGAAATTATTACTGATATTCATGTTCCCCAACCTACAGAATGCTAATATAAAAGACAGTTCATGGTTGTTTTAGAAAAGTAGGATATGTGTTCTCAGTAAAAATTTCATTTTATTAAGGGAAAAGGAAGCAGTCTGACTTAGAGCTAGCTGGTTCTGAATGGGAAAAAAAGTAATGGATACAGAAAATGATTAAAAGGTACTGAAAAGTAGACCCTGATAGAGTTTCATGCATGGTTAAGACTAAGGTTAAAGTTAATTTGAGTAAATAAATACATTTAAAAGTAAGCTGGTGCAAAACTTGAATTTGGTGTTTCTCTCTGTTAAGAAAAGTTTTCCTAAGATGTTGAATTGCCTTTGATAAGAAATTTTAAGTTCTTTACCTTTTTTTTTTTTTTAAATTTATTTATAAATTTATTTATTTTAGTTGGGGGCTAATTACTTTACAATATTGTAATAGTTTTTGCCATACATTGACATGAATCAGCCATGGGTTTACATGTGTTCCCCTTCCTGGACCCCCCACCCACCTCCCTCCCCATCCCATCCCTCTGGGTCATCCCATTGCCCCGGCCCTGAGCCCTTGTCTCATGCATCGAACATGGAATGGTGTTCTGTTTCACATATGATAATATACATGTTTTAATGCTATTCTCCCAGAACGTCCCACCCTCACCTTCTCCCTCAGAGTCCATAAAATTGTTCCATGCATCTGTGTCTCTTATTCTGTCTCGCATATAGGGTTATCTATTCTGTATTTGCCTTTGAAATCTCTTATTGTTAATTTTTATTGTTTTATTGTTATTTGAAGTCAAGTGGGCCTTAGGAAGCATCACTACGAGCAAAGCTAGTGGAGGTGATGGAATTCCAGTTGAGCTATTTCAAATCCTAAAAGATGATAACCGTGAAAGTGCTTCACTCAATATGCCAGCAATTTTGGAAAACTCAGCAGTGGCCACAGGACTGGAAAAGGTCAGTTTTCATTGCAATCCCAAAGAAAGGCAATGCCAAAGAATGTTCAAACTACTGCACAATTGCAATCATCTCACATGCTAGCAAAGTAATGCTCAAAATTCTCCAAGCCAGGTTTCAACAGTACATGAACCATGAACTTCCAGATGTTCAAACTGGATTTAGAAAAGGCAGAGGAGCCAGAGATCAAATTGCCAACATCCGACTGATCATCAAAAAAGCAAGAGAGTTCCAGAAAAACATCTACTTCTGGTTTATTGGCTTTGACTGTATGGATCACAACAAACTGTGGAAAATTCTTCAAGAGATGGGAATATCAGACCACCTGACCTGCCTCCTGAGAAATCTGTATGCAGGTCAAGAAGCAACAGTTAGAACTGGATGTGGAACAACAGACTGGTTCCAAATTGCAAAAGGAGTACGTCAAGGCTGTATATTGTCACCCTGCTTATTTGACTTATATGGAGAGTACATCATGTGAAATGCTGGGCTGGATGAAGCACAAGCTGGAATCAAGATTGCTGGGAGAAATATCAATAACCTCAGATAGGCAGATGACACCACCCTCATGGCAGAAAGAGAAGAGGAACTGAAGAGCCTCTTGATGAAAGTAAAAGAGGAGAGTGAAAAAGTGAGCTTAAAACTCAACATTCAGAAAACTAAGATCATGGTGTCCGGCCCCATCTCTTCGTGGCAAATAGATGGGGAAACAATGGAAACAGTGAGAGACTTTATTTTCTTGGACTCCAAAATCACTGCAGGTGGTGACTGCAGCCATGAAATTAAAAGACACTTGCTCCTTGGAAGAAAAGCTATGACCAACCTAGACAGCATATTAAAAAGCAGAGATATTACTTTGCCAACAAAGGTCCATCTAGTCAAAGCTATGGTTTTTCCAGTAGTCATGTATGGATGTGAGATTTGGATTATAAAGAAAGCACCGAAGAATTGATGCTTTTGAGCTGTGGTGTTGGAGAAGACTCTTGAGAGTCCCTTGGACTGCAAGGAGATCCAACCAGTCCATCCTAAAGGAAATCAGTCCTGAATATTCATTGGAAGGACTGACGTTGAAGCTGAAACTCCAATACTTTGGCCACCTGACACAAAGAACTGATTCATTGGAAAAGATCCTGATACTGGGAAAGATTTAAGGCAGGAGGAGAAGGGGATGACAGAGGATGAGATGGTTGGATGGCATGACTGACTCTGGACATGAGTTTGAGCAAACTCCGGGAGTTGGTGATGGACAGAGAAGCCTGGTGTGCTGCAGTCCATGGGGTTGCAAAGAGTCAGACATGAACCAACTGAACCGAACTGAACTGACTGTTATTTTGGCTAAGTAAATAGCTATTGTTTCACAGAGGCCTGTGATCCTATTTGATTGATATTTATTGATTGATATTTATTGACAAAACTTCTTAAGTCAAAATTTAATTAAGTCCTTTGACCTCTAGCTAACTTTGGGATGCTTCAAAGGCCCCCTGAAACACCCCAAATAGAGATATTAAACTAACAACATTCACTTGGTATGTTCAATTATTGGACTGGCCAAAAGGTTCATTTGGTTGGCTCTAGTACGGAGCCTGGTGGGCTGCTGTCCATGGGGTCGCACAGAGTCAGACACAACTGAAGCGACTCAGCAGTAGCAGCAGCAGTAACAAACTGTTGACTTTAACTTCATTCAAAACAATTTTACTGGATTGTATTGTGACAGCTGTCATATTGGCATGCATTTTAAAAAAGAAAATTTATCAAAATTGGTGAATTTTTGTGTAGGCATTTTAATATTGGAGATGGAAGGAAAACATTAATATGTTTGGCATGCTATGCTTTATTATTTCCAAAAAGGTAAAAGTGCAGCTGAAATGCAAAAAAAAGATTTGTGCAGGTGTATATAGAAGTTACTGTGACTGATCAAACATGTCAAAAGTGGTTTGCAAAGTTTGGTGCTGAAGATTTCTTACTGGACAATGCTCTGTGGGCAGGTAAACCAGTTGAAGTTGATAGTGATCAAATCGAGGCATTGAGAGCAATCAATGTTTTATAACATGGGAAATAGCCGACATACTCAAAAGATCCAAATCAAGTGTTGAAAATCATTTGCACTGCTTGATTGTGTTCATCATTTTGATGATGGGGTTCTACATAAGTTGAGTGATAAAAACCTTCTTGACTATATTTCTGCATGTGATTCTTTACTGAAACGTAATGAAAATGTTTCATTTTTAAAACAAATTGTAACAGCCAATTAAAAATGGATACTGTACAATAATGTGGAACAGAAAAGCTCCTGGGGCGAATCACCAATCCAGGTTCGATGCATGATACAGAGTGCTCAGGGCTGGTGCACCGGGATGACCCGGAGGGATGAGATGGGGAAGGAGGTGGGAGGGGGGTTCTGAAAGCAGAACACATGTACACCCATGGTGGATTCATGTCAATGTATGGCAAAACAAATACAATATTGTAAGGTTAAAAAGTAGATAAATAAACTAATTAAAAAAAATAAAACTCAGAAACTAACGAAACTGAAAAAAAAAAAAAAGAAAGAAAAGCTCCTGGGGCAAGAGAAATGAACGACCAGCAACCACACCAAAGGCCGATTTTCATCCAAAGAAGGTGATGTTGTGTATATCGTGGGATTGGAAGAGAGTCTTCTATTTTGAGCTCCTTTCAGAAAATAAAATGATTAACTTTGACAAGCCCTGCTCCCAATTAGACAAACTGAAAGCAGCACTTGAAAAGAATCCAGAATTAGTCTACAAAAAATGCAGAATCTTCCATCAGGATAACACAAGACCATATGTTTCTTTGATGACGAGGTTAAAACTGTAACAGCTTGGCTGGGAAGTTCTGATTCATCCAATGTATTTACCATACATTACAACTTTAGAGTTCCACTTACTTTGGTCTTTACAAAATTCTCTTAGTGGGGAAAATTTCAATTCCCTGGAAAACTGTAAAACATACTTGAAACAGTTCTTTGCTCAAAAAGATAAGTTTTGGGAAGATGAAATTATGGAGTTCCCTGAAAAATGGCAGAAGGTAGTGGAATAAAATGGTGAATATGTTGCTCAATAAAGTTCTTGATGAAAATGAAAAATGTGCCTTATTTTTATTTAAAAAACTGAAGTAACATTTTGGCCAATCCAATACCTGGTAAGTATTGTCAAATGAGTAATAATTCTTCTTAGGTTATATTGTATGGTAAATGTTACTAATATAGATATCCTGGAAATTGTGAATTCCTAAAATTCTGATAGATTATAGTAAAATTTATCAGTCATAATTCTAGTTATCATCTTAAAGTGTTCTATGTCATAGCAGTAACCAAGTTTCTTTGTCAATTGCATTGTAATCAGATTTTAAATGTGCCTTCTTAAGTCTTTTGTCATCATAGACAGTTACGGTTTTATTCTGATGTTTTTGCAAAAATGCTTTCTCTTCAAGAAGATTAATAGAAAGGACTTCTGGATAAATACAAGTTCCTGAATTTCAGATCATAATGCTAAACTGAGTAAGAAATTAAACAGACCTAATGAGAAACCTGATGACTTCATAAACTGTTGACAAAGATAGTTAATTACATAAGACTGAGTGAACTGGTGAATATGGTTATAGTTTTTAGTTTCTGTCTGAAAAACTACTGGTTTGGATCTATGTTTTCCAGGTATAAGGAAACCTTTCCCTCAAACGAATTCTGACTTTGATAAATTATACCTTTGTAAGCAGAATTGCTTACAAACAATTCTGAGCGGCGAGCGGCAGCTGTGTGGTGCTGGAGCAGCGAGCAGCCGAGAGGAGATACCCTACGTTTAAGGTCAGTAGTGGTGGCCATGAGGAGATACCCCATGTCCAAGGAAAGGAGCAGCAGCTGCAAGTTGCTGGAGCAGCCATGAAGAAATACCCCATGTCCAACGTAAGAGAAACCCCAGTAAAACAGTAGGCGCTGAGAGAGGGTATCAGAAAGCAGACAGACTGAAACCACAATCACAAAAACTGACCAATCTAATCACATGGACCACAGCCTTGTCTAACTCAATGAAACTAAGCCATGCCAGGTAGGGCCACCCAAGACGGATGGGTCTTGGTGGAGAGTTCTGACAAAAATGTGGTCCACAGGAGAAGGGAATGGCAAACCACTTCAGTATTCGTCCTTGAGAACCCCATGAACAGTATGAAAAGGCAAAAAGATAGGGCACTAAAAGATGAACTCCCCAGGTCAGTAGGTGCCAACTATGCTACTGGAGATCAGTGGAGAAATAACTCCAGAAAAGAATGAAGAGATGGAGCCTAAGCAAAAACAACACCCAGTTGTGGATGTGACTGGTGATAGAAGCAAGGTCCAATGCTATAAAGAGCAATGTTGCATCAATTCAGTTCAGTTGCTCAGTTGTGTCCGACTGTTTGCGACCCCATGGACTGCAGCATGCCAGGCCTCCCTGTCCATCACCAACTCCTGGAGTTTACTCAAACTCATGTCCACTGAGTCGGTGATGCCATCCAACCATCTCATCCTCTGCCATCCCCTTCTCCTCCTGCCTTCAATCTTTCCCAGCATCAGGGTCTTTTCAAAGGAGTCAGCTCTTCACATCAGGTGGCCAAAGGATTGGAGTTTCAGCTTCAACATCAGTCCTTCCAATGAACACCCAGGATTGATCTCCTTTAGGATGGACTGGTTGGATCTCCTTGCAGTCCAAGGGACTCTCAAGAGTCTTCTCCAACACCACAGTTCAAAAGCATCAGTTCTTCGGTGCTCAGCTTTCTTTATAGTCCAACTCTCACATCCATACACGACTACTGGAAAAACCATAGCCTTGACTAGACGGACCTTTGTTGGCAAAGTAATATCTCTGCTTTTTAATATGCTAAGTTGGTCATAACTTTCCTTTGAAGGAGTCAGCGTCTTTTAATTTCATGGCTGCAATCACCATCTGCAGTGATTTTGGAGCCCCCCAAAAATAAAGTCAGCCACTGTTTCCACTGTTTCCCCATCTATTTGCCATGAAGGGATGGGACCAGATGCCATGATCTTAGTTTTCTGAATGTTGAGCTTTAAGCCAACTTTTTCACTCTCCTATTTCACTTTCATCAAGAGGCTCTTTAGTTCTTTTTCTCTTTCTGCCATAAGGGTGGTGTCATCTGCACATCTGAGGTTATCGATATTTCTCCTGGCAATCTTGATTCCAGCTGGTGCTTTATCCAGCCCAGCATTTCCATGATGTATTCTGCATATAAGTTAAATAAGCATGGTGACAATATACAGCCTTGACGTACTCCTTTTCCTATTTGGAACCAGTCTGTTGTTCCATGTCCAGTTCTAACTGTTGCTTCCTGACCTGCATACATGTTTCTCATGAGGCAGGTCAGGTAGTCTGGTATTCCCATCTCTTTCAGAACTTTCCACAGTTTGTCGTGATCCACACAAGTCAAAGGCTTTGGCGTAGTCAATAAAGCAGAAGTAGATGTTTTTCTGCCATCTATCTCTACAAGGATTAAATCATGTCCTGCTGCAGCTACTCATTTTCAACACCCCCTGAAAGGAGTTCAAGGTGGAGAGCAGAAATAAGGCATTCTGTGCTTTGGAAAAAGACCTGGCAGAACAGGTCTTCAGATAGATATTTTCAAAGACCCAATTTTATGAGCCCAAATCTTGTATCTCCTCTTATCTAGAAAAGCACTTAAATTCTTCATGGTGATGTCCACTCCTTGTGACTAGCAGAAACTTTCTGCAAAATATATGTGCTTGAATGCATGTACTCTCCCTTCACCAAAAGCACATATATACTGACCTTCCATTCTACCACTTTGGAGTAGTTTCTAGGAACTATCTGAGGTACTGTCACGCAGGCTATAGTCTTTGTTATTGTTGTTGCTGTTCAGTCATTCAGTCGTATCTGACTCTTTGCAACCCTATGGAATGCAGCATGAAAGCCAGCTGCATGGAACCCCATGGAAGCCAGGCTTCCCTGTCCTTCACTATCTCCTGGAGTTTGCTTAAACTCATGTCCATTAGGTTGATGATGCCTTTCAACCATCTCATCCTCTGTCACCCCCTTCTCCTCCTGCCCTGAATCTTTCCCAGCATCAGAGTCTTTTCCAATGAGTTGGCTGTTTGCATTAGGTGTCCAAAGTATTGGAGCTTCAGCATCAGTACTTCTAATGAATATTCAGGGTTGATTTCCTTTAGGATTGACTGGTTTGAAGGGGCTTCCCTCATAGATCAGTTGGTGAAGAATCTGCCTTAAATGCAGGAATCCACCTGCAATGCAGGAGACCCAGGTTCGATTTCTGGGCCTAGAAGATCCCCTGGAGAAGGAAATGGCAACCAACTCCAGTATTCTTGCCTGGAAAATCCCATGGACAAAGGAATCTGGCGGGCTACAGTCCATGTGGTCACAAGAGTCAGATACAACTTAGGGACTAAACCACCACTGGTCTGAACTTCTTGCTGTCCAAGGGACTCTTGAGTCTTCTCCAGCACCACAGTTTGAAAGCATCAGTTCTTCAGCACTCAACCTTCTTTATGGTCCAACTCTCATCTCTATACATGACTACTGGAAAAACCATAGCTTTGACCATATGGACCTTTGTTGGCAAAGTGATGTCTATGCTTTTTAATATGCTGTTTAGGTTTGTCATTGCTTTTCTTCCAAGTGAAATGGAGCAGGACACTGTGTCCCTGCCCACTCCTCCATCATGTTTGCTTGTCTTTTGTCTGTGGAAAACTTTAGCCAAAGAATAAGCTTAATCAGAGAAGTGAGAAATGTGGAAATAAAACAGTCAGAAGAGACTTAAGAATAATGTAGTCATTAAGCATAGTCAAGGACCTTTATCAAGGGCTGTAGACAATATTCTGAGCCATATCCTTTGAGCTACTTTATAGATACTAAAACCCCAGGTGGAGAAGATAACTCCCCGATGACCAGACTGTAACCAAGACATGAACTGCCACAATTTCAAGGACTGATCACAAAGAAATGGGAACAAATGGACCCTCAAACAGAAGATTAACTGTGCCTAAAACAACCAAGATGCTGCTGATCAGATCACTGATGGCCAGTTTGAAGATGACTGTTAGAGCTGTGTTGTTTCTGCACGTAGTCTCCGCCCCCCGCCCCCACACACACACTGTTTATAAAAGTTCTTGCCCCCACTGCTTGCGGGGGGGGGGGGGGGAGTCAGCTTTTGGACAGCTGTCTGCCACCCTCCCCCCACCCCAGTTGCCAGCATCTGAAATTAAGCAAACTTTCATTTCCATCAACCTGGCCTATTTAAGCATCTTTCAGTTTCATGGCTGCAGTCACTGGCCCCAGTGATTTTGGAGCCCAAGAAAATAAAGTCTGCCACTGTTTCCATTTTTTCCCCATATATTGGCCATGAATTGATGGGACCAGCTGCCGTGATCTTAGTTTTTTGAATGTTGAGTTTTAAGCCTGCTTTTCACTCTTCTTTTTTACCTTCATCTAGAGAATCTTAAGTTCCTCTTTGCTTTCTGCCATTAGGGTGGTGTCATCTGCATATCTCAGGTTATTGACATTTTTCCTGGCAATCTTGATTCCAGCTTGAGCTTCAGCCAGCCAGGCATTTCACATTATGTACTCTGTAAATAAGCGGGGTGACAATGTACAGCCTTGACATACTCCTTCCCCTATTTGGAACCAGTCCATTGTTCCATGTCCAGTTCTGTTGCTTCTTTCTTGCATACAGGAGGCAGGTAAGGTCAGTTTTCATTCCAATCCCAAAGAAAGGCAATGACAAAGGATGCTTAAATTACCACACAATTGCACTCATCCCACACGCTAGTCAAGTAATGCTCAAAATTCTCCAAGCCTGGCTCCAGCAATACGTGAACTGTGAACTTCCAGATGTTCAAGCTGGTTTTAGAAAAGGCAGAGGAACCAGAGATCAAATTACCAACATCCAATTGATCATCGAAAAAGCAAGAGAGTTTCAGAAAAACATCTATTTCTGCTTTATTGTCTATGTCAAAGCCTTTGACTGTGTGGATCACAATAAACTGTGATTAGTTCTGAAAGAGATGGGAATACCAGACCACCTGACCTGCCTCTTGAGAAACCTGTATGCAGGTCAGGAAGCAACAGTTAGAACTGGACATGGAACAACAGACTGGTTCCAAATAGGAAAAGGAGTACGTCAAGGCTGGTGTTGGAGAAGACTCTTGAGAGTCCTTTGGACTGCAAGGAGATCCAACCAGTCCATCTTAAAGGAGATCAGTCCTGGGTATTCATTGGAAGGACTGATGTTGGTTGAAGCTGAAACTCCAATCCTTTGGCCACCTGATGCGAAGAGCTGTCTCATTTGAAAAGACCCTGATGCTGGGAAAGATTGAGGGCAGGAGGAGAAGGGGATGACAGAGGATGAGATGGTTGGATGGCATCACCGACTCAATAGACATGAGTTTGGGTAAACTCTGGGAGTTGGTGATGGACAGCAAGGCCTGGCGTGCTGCAGTTCATGGGGTCGCAAACAGTCGGACACGACTGAGCGACTTAACTGAACAGAAGGTGCTCTGATATTCCCATCTCTTTAAGAATTTTCCAGTTTGTTGTGGTCCAACAGTCAAAGGCTCGAGCATAGTCAATGAAGCAGAAATAGATGTTTCCACTTTGTTTGTAGTAATGCTTCCTTAGGCCCGCTTGACTTCATACTCCAGGATGTCTGGCTCTAGGTGAGTGACCACACCATAGTGCTTATCTGGGTCTTTCAGAACTCTTTTGTATAGTTCTTCTGTGTATTCTTGCCTTCTCTGCTTCTATTACATCCATACTGTTTCTGTCCTTATTTTGCCCCAAATAAAACTTAACTCGCCACTCTCAGGTTGTGCAGTTTTTACAGTTGACAGTGGCCAACAATGCCCATTTTCTAGAGAACTGCCCAGCAGAGTAAGCAGGAGCCCTCTGTCCACTGACACTAACCCGACAAATAGTAATTATTATATCAGCTCAGATTTGCGCCTTCACAGTGAATTGTGGCAGGGTTGTCTCTCTTTTTTTTTTTTTAAACAAGTCTAGTAACTTTGGTTTATCTGTAAGGCTTTCCTCACCTCCTCCCTGACAACAGGCCTTTCAGTCCCAGTGTTACTGATTCTGACTCACCTTCCACCTAAGTGTTCACTTTGACCCAAGATGCTATCTACCATCTTTAGACATTTAAAAAACCAAGGTACAGATCATTAAACTCTCAGGTTACTCAAGTCATGATTTTCTCACTCTCAACAGTCAAGAATAAAATGAGGAGAAACGCTGACCAAACAGTTTGTCACTGGCCATCAACAAGCCAGAGATCCTATAATCCTATTTCACCTCCTCTCCCTATACCGTTGCCATTTGAACATTAGGTTCCATCCCACAATCTGCCCAACACTTGGGAAGCTACAGAGAAAAAAATGAGATGCTCATGGGGTGGGGGTAGCGAGGTGGGAGAATGGGGTGTTAATCCCAGAGAGGGCACTACTGAAGTTGGCAAAGACCCAGGTGTGGAATTCACGTCATCCTGACGTCTTTCTTTCCTTTAGTCCCTTGGCTGTTGTAGCTGGTGAGCACATTTGGGCTATACTGGAGGAAAATAATCCAGTCCACCAGTCCATGGAGTCAAAAAGACTTGGGTGCAGTCTTAAACTTCTACCACTTACTGTGACCTTGAACACTTCATTTAATTTCCCTAAGCCTCAGTTTTTACATCTGTAAAATGCAAATCAGTATTTGCCTCCCAGAGTTGTTTTAGATAATATATGGTTTCTCGGCATAAGGTACTTATTAATGAAACCCTCTTTTACCTGTCTTTATTTTTTGATATGTTAGTGTCTGCTCTGAGACATCAGTCCCCAACATTTTTTGTCACTAGGGACCGGTTTAGTAGAAGACAATTTTTCCCAGGGTAGGGGGAGCTCCGCGGTTCAGACGGCAATGCGAGAAATGGGGAACGGCTCTGCTTCCACTACTAACCTCCCCTGGCCCTGGAGTTGCGAACTCCTGCTCTGAGATACCTGTGACTGGCCGCCCCAAAGCCCTAGCCCTCGGCGCTTGGCCAATTCCCAGCGAACGCAAGATCCGCCCTTTCAGCTCCTGAGCCGAAGCTTCTGCCACAGACTTCCTGGCCCTCCCCCACTCCAGCTGTGGTAGCGTCACTTCCGCCGGAAGGGACGGGCGCGACAGCGCGGTTGGCGCGAAAGTCGGTTCGGCGTTCGGCAACTTCCGGGTCTGCGTTTGCTTTGGTCGGGGGCGCCGCCGGATGCGGCGGGTGTGCGCCGGACTGGCGCCCGACCCCAGCCGCAGTTCCGCGGGGCGCGCGGCCCCTCACTCGCCGCCCGGAGATCCCCAGGCTCCACCGAGGTGAGTGAAACTCAGAGTGAGCACCCAGCTCCCTCCCTACTTCGCGGGGGGGAGGGGTCCTCGACGCCGCCTCTGGCCTTCGGGGGCTCCGGATTCCGGACCTTGTAACCGGCCCCCGGACGGGTGGATGGGACACCAGAGAGCACGTGACTGGGGCTGGACCGATAATCCGACTTTTCCCTGGCAGCTGGGGAGCGAGATCATCTGGCCTTTTAGGGCCCTAACTTGGATGGCTGGCTTTCATGTTTATATTTAAAGTTCGTTTACTGAGGGCTTAACCTATCTCGAGGGCTGCAGATGACCTCAGGGACCTAATCGTTCTGAGCATTCTCAAGCTAAATGAAATTGAATGACTATCGGCTTAGGAGACTTAGAGCTCCAGAGCAATGGTCTTCGATGAATTCAGTTTAGCAACATTAATTTCGTATTTTGATTTACGAAGATTGGTTGTTGTCATCTTTTCCCTTGATTTTGTCCACATTCCACTGTTTCTTACAAGCCGTAATGGACGAATTCATGGGCAAGACCAGAATGTTTGTCCTTCGGCATTCTTATCTGCGCAGAAAAGTAGGTGCTTTAAACATTTAACTTTATAGGTAATGTGTTTTTGCTCTTGTTAATGGTTCCTTTGTTTTGACAGTTCAGAAATGTCCAAAAATGACAAAGAACCGTTTTTTGTGAAGTTTTTAAAGTCTTCAGACAATTCTGAATGTTTTTTTAAAGCGCTTGAGGTAAGACTACTTGACAATGTCTTGCTATGAATTCATTTTCTTGTTTCTAGTGTTTTTGACTTAGGCCTTTTATGTCCTAGTCATGGTTATTTTATTTTCATAATAGTTTTACTCTAGTCTACATTCGTAGATATCTACACTTTTGAATTGATATTAGTATATCATGTATTTTGGGGGGCTTGAAATCTTTAATGACATTTATATTGAAAGTGATGGGCCTACTATTCTTAGAAATAAAGTAGTTTTCTTTTGTCTACTAACCATAGACCTTTGTGTGTTGAAAAAACTTGAGGCAGTCCTATATTGGTTACACTTCAGTTTTTGTTTTTGTTGTTGTTAATTGTTAAAAGTATGTTTCATTATGTAGTTTCATGTGGGAGGAGGTAGGGGTAGTGTCTCCCCCAATAGCATCACCATGGCCTGAGAAATTGGACCCCAGCTCAGACTTACCAATTGGAATCTACTTTTTAACAAGATCTTAAGAAACACTTGTAGCAGGTTTTTCTTTAAAGTTCATTCATTCAGCAAATAATTACTATGTTCATCATCTGATAAGCACTGTTCAAATACTTGGGATACACAGTGATGAGATGATGAGAGCAGGCAAAGATCGGTACTTTCTCAGAGTTTACATTCTATTCTAGCTAGAGGAAATAAACTAATCAGATATATAAATGTGTAAACTATATAGTATGTTAAAGGTGCCAAGTGCTACGGGAGGAGAAATGCGAAACAAGTTAAAGCATTCCAGACAATGTTTGTTAAGGAAGAAGGGAAGTTTACAATTTATTTTAAATATAGTGTGATATTCTCTGTGGAGAAGTTGATATTTGCAAACACTTGAAGGAGGTGAGATAATGAGCCATGTGAATATGTGGGGAAGGTTTCAGTTTCAGGCAGAGGAAATAATCATACACAGGCCCTGGGAAGGTGCTTGCAGTGTCTGTCCTGCTTTATTGTGGCTGTAGTGTAGTGTGAACAGGAGATGTGGGATGAATGTTAAGACTTGCTTCAGCGAGTAAGAATAAAGAGGTCATGAGAGCCTTGTGGTCTCTTTTAAGGACTTTGGCTTATTCTTCTGGTGAGATGGAGAGCCACTAGGGGAGTTTAATCAGAAGAGTATTATGGTCTGACTTACTCATTCTAAAAGGATCACCCTAAGTATTTAATGAAAGGACTTCAAAATTTGTTAAGAAAATATTTGAGTGCTTATTGGGAGCCAGCATATGTTGCCAAACAAGATAGATCATGAAACTTTCATTCTTACAAGGGAGAGAGACAAAAACAGTGTATATGTATGTATATATAATATTATATATATTATATATGCTAGCATACATAATACTACATCTATGTTATTTTTCTTCATAAAATAGGGAAAGAATATTTTAGGAAAGTGTGATCAGGAAAAGCATCTCTGAGGAAGTGACATGTGAGCAGATGTGTTTGAAGTGAAATAAGTCAGGTGAAGTCATGGGGGAAGAGTATTCCACGTAGCGGAGGGAAAAAGCAAAACCTCTAAATGAGGTCATGCTTAGCTTGTTCTAGGTCTGGAAAGAAAGCAGGAGTGGCTAGAGAAGAGTGAGCAAAAGGGATTAGAGGAAGAAGTAAGCATGGGGAGACAGACAGGCAAGGGCCAGACTCTGTGGTCTTATATTTGTAAGAAATGAGGATTTTATTCTGAGTATGGTGGGAAGCTGCTGGAGGTTTTGAGCAGAGTGACTTGACCTGATTTGTATTGTTGAAAAGATTAGTAGCTGCTGTGTGGAAAATAGACTTAGGGCAAAGGATGAGAAGGAACCCCTTTGGAGACTCCTGCACAGGCCAAGTGAGAGATGATAGTTCCTTTTGATAGGAAGAAGGCTGGATTTGAGATGGATTGTGAAGATAGAGTTCATAGGACATAAATACAGGTGAATAATTTCATATGTGTTCTTATTTTTTCTTTCAGTCAATAAAAGAATTCCAATCAGAAGAATATCTTCAGATTATTACAGAAGAAGAGGCATTGAAAATAAACGAGAATGATAGATCACTGTATATCTGTGACCCCTTTAGCGGTGATGCCTTTGATCATCTCAAAAAGGTATGCTAACTTTTAGTGTGTTCTTTCCAGTAGTGTTTTTGGTTTGTTTTTGCTGCAGTGGACGTAAGTTCTTTACTGGTCATGATGTATTTTGTAAATTATGAATTGAGAGGAATCTTTTGGTTTTGAAAGACAAGAATAGTATTTTTAAAGGGTAATTATGTTCCAGTAGGCTTTGGTTGGGCTTCCCTGGTGGCTCAGACAGTGAAGAATCCACCTGCAGTGCGGGAGATCTGGGTTTGATCCCTAGGTTGGGAAGATCCCCTGGAGGAGGGCATGGCAACCCACTCCAGGATTCTTGCCTGGAGAATCCCCATGGACAGAGGAGCCTGGCGGGCTATGGTCCATGAGGTCGCAAAGAGTCAGACACGACTGAACGACTAAGCACAGCACAGAACAGACTTTGCTTAATATGTGATTTTTACATTTCAGGAAATTTAACCTCACTTAGTATAATTTAACCCTATAGTAATGAAGTATTTTATTGATGAAGTTCTAATGTACTTGAACTCAGTTTGATTGTAGAGTAAGAAAACACTTCCATGTTTACTTACTGTCTTTACTCTGTGCTGTTGAATTTTAGTACCTGTGCTTTGTATGGGGTATGAAAAATTATGTGCTAAAAGGAAGCATTTTGGGGATGAGCATTGCTAATTAATATACCATTGAGCCATCTTATTTCTTTTTGTTGATTCTAGAGTCTACTGACTCATTACTTTTTTTGGTGTCTGGACAAGAGAGAAGCATTGAAATAAAAGTAAACTGGCTATAATTCCATCCAAATTACAAAGAAGTGACTCTTGTTTGAAGGAGAAGAGAACATGGAAGAGTAGATAGATGCAGTACTATACATTATATGGAAGGTCTGTGCCCATGTTTGCCAAAAGCATTATTGGTCTTACCCTCCTTTTGGAAATAACACCGTGTGTCCTATAAAATCAATAACATTGAATACTCAGTTTTCTTATGACAGACCAAAAAGATAGAAATAAACATTTACCCTGTAGACATTTACATCAGTTATGCTTTGGTAACTTTGGCAACTGTAGGCTTTTTAGTCTGGTCTGGATGTGCTGATGTTGAGCACGATTGTTACTTTTCTCAGTTATCAATGAAAGTGATGCCTTAGGAGAAGTTTTGGTGGGCCTTTCTTGGAAAAACATTGAGTTGTGAACAGTGTTTAAAAACACGAATGTAGAAACTACCTAGGATTATGCGTTTTTGTAGCATAATAGGTATTTTAGAGGGGAATTATTTCGGTTCTTACACTTAACTGCCTCATTGGCTGGGTGCTTCATTTGAAAAGTAAAGGTAGATGTTTCCTAATTATTATGGCATAAGGCTATTACTCGTATACCCTATTGCTAAGATTGTGTTTGTTTCAGAGATTAACATTTTAATGGCAATTTTGAGTGAGTATAACTTATGGAACTTATTTCTTTTGATAGCCTGCATTGTTTGATTTGCTCGTGTGTTAATGTGTGGTATATCTGAGAAATTCTATAACATGTTTGTTTTTTTAACAATTTGGTGGGTTTTCTGCAGTGATCAACTTCTCTAAAGAATTGGTAAATACAGTGTTACAAAATATAATTTTCTAAAACTGGAAGTCTTTTCCTACTTCATAAACTTTCCTTGTTTTTGTAGCTTGGTTGCAGAATTGTTGGTCCTCAAGTGGTCATGTTTTGTATGCACCACCAGCGATGTGTCCCAAGAGCTGAACATCCAGTGTATAACATGGTTATGTCTGATGTAACCGTGTCTTGTACAAGCCTGGAAAAAGACAAAAGGGTAGGTGTTGCTGTGTTGAGTGGAATATCATAGTCAATATATGTTTGCACACTTAATTTTTCATTGTGTAGGGGATGTTTTGAAAGACCTTGCATTTGGTGTTTATGACATGTAACAGAGTCGAGATGACATTGTATATCTTTTTTAAAAAAATTTATTTATTTATTTTAATTGCAGGCTCATTACTTTACAGTATTGTAGTGGTTTTTGCCATGCATTGACATGAATCAGCCATGGATGTATCTGTGTTTCCCATCCTGAACCCCCCCCCCACCTCCCTCCCCATCCCATCCCTCAGGGTCATCCCAGTGCTCCGGCCCTGAGCACCCTGTCTCATGCATCAAACCTGGACTGGTGCTCTATTTCACATATGGTAATATACTATTTCAATGCTGTTCTCTCAAATCATCTCACCCTCACCTTCTCCCACAGAGTCCAAAAGTCTGTTCTTTACATCTGTGTCTCTTTTGCTGTCTTGCATATAGGGTCATCACTACCATCTTTCTAAATTCCGTATATATATGTTAATATACTGCGTTGGTGTTTTTCTTTCTGACTTACTTCACTCTGTATAATAGGCTCCAGTTTCATCCACTTCATTAGAACTGATTCAAATGCATTCTTTTTAATAGCTGAGTAATACTCCATAGTGTTTATGTACCACAGCTTTCTTATCCATTCATCTGCTGGTGGACATCTAGGTTGCTTCCATGTCCTGGATGTTGTAAACAGTACTGTGATGAACATTGGGGTACATATGTCTCTTTCAGTTCTGATTTCCTTGGTGTGTATGCCCAGCAGTGGGATTGCTGGGTCGTATGGCAGTTCTATTTCCAGTTTTTTAAGGAATCTCCACATTGTTCTCCATAGTGGCTGGCATTCCCACCAACAGTGTAATAGGGTTCCCTTTTCTCCACACCCTCTCCAGCATTTGTTGTTTGTAGACTTTTTTTATAGCAGCCATTCTGACTGGCGTGAGATGGTACCTCATTGTGGTTTTGATTTGCATTTCTCTGATAATGAGTGACGTTGAGCATCTTTTCATGTGTTTGTTAGCCATCTGTATGTCTTCTTTGGAGAAATGTCTGTTTAGTTCTTTGGCCTTTTTTTTGATTGGGTCGTTTATTTTTCTGGAATTGAGCTGCATGAGCTGCTTGTATATTTTTGAGATTAGTTCTTTGTCAGTTGCTTCGTTTGCTATTATTTTCTCCCATTCTGAAGGCTGTCTTTTCACCTTGCTTGTAGTTTCCTTTGTTGTGCAAAAGCTTTTAAGTTTAATTAGGTTCCATTTGTTTATTTTTGCTTTTATTTCCATTACTCTGGGAGGTGGGTCATAGAGGATCCTGCTGTGATTTATGTCAGAGAGTGTTTTGCCTATGTTTTCCTCTAGGAGTTTTATAGTTTCTGGTCTTACATTTAGATCTTTAATCCATTTTGAGTTTATTTTTGTGTATGGTGTTAGAAAGTGTTCTAGTTTCATTCTTTTACAAGTGGTTGACCAGTTTTCCCAGCACCACTTGTTAAAGAGATTGTCTTTTCTCCACCATATATTCTTGCCTCCTTTCTCAAAGATAAGGTGTCCATAGGTGTGTGGATTTATCTCTGGGCTTTCTATTTTGTTTCATTGATCTGTATTTCTGTCCTTGTGCCAGTACCATACTGTCTTGATGACTGTGGCTTTGTAGTATAGCCTGAAGTCAGGCAGGTTGATTCCTCCAGTTCCATTCTTCTTTCTCAAGATTGCTTTGGCTATTCGAGGTTTTTTATATTTTCATACAAATTTTGAAATTATTTGTTCTAGTTCTCTGAAAAATACGGTTGGTAGCTTGATAGGGATTGCATTGAATCTGTAGATTGCTTTGGGTAATACACTCATTTTCACTGTATTGATTCTTCCAATCCATGAACATGGTATATTTCTCCATCTATTTGTGTCCTCTTTGATCTCTTTCATCAGTGTTTTAGTTTTCTATATATAGGTCTTTTGTTTCTTTAGGTAGATTTATTCCTAAGTATTTTATTCTTTTTCATTGCGATGGTGAATGGAATTGTTTCCTTAATTTCTCTTTTTGTTTTCTCATTGTTAGTGTATAGGAATGCAAGGGATTTCAGTGTGTTAATTTTATATCTTGCAGCTTTACTGTATTCATTGATTAGCTCTAGTAATTTTCTGGTGGTGTCTTTAGGGTTTTCTATGTAGAGGATCATGTCATCTGCAAACAGTGAGAGTTTTACTTCTTTTTCCAATCTGGATTCCTTTTATTCCTTTTTCTGTTCTGATTGCTGTGACTAAAACTTCCAAAACTATGTTGAATAGTAGTGGTGAGAGTGGGCGCCCTTGTCTCGTTCCTGACTTTAGGGGAAATGCTGTCAGTTTTTCACCATTGAGGGTAATGTTTGTTGTGGGTTTACCATATATGGCTTTTATTATGTTGAGGTATGTTCCTTCTATGCTTGCTTTCTGGGGGGCTTTTAATATAAATGGGTTTTGAATTTTGTCAGAGGTTTTCTCTTCAAAATCGAATGCAGTGGACTCTTTTATTGTAAACTGGCTACTTAAAGTTTTTTGTTTTGATTTAAAAAGGAAACTCACTTTTTTCTCTGTATAATCAATGAGTTTGTCTTTAAGTCACCTTTTTCCACCATAGTTAATCTTTTTAAAAAGGATTCTGAGATTTACATATATTTTTTATATATTCTGTATGTAATTTGTGTATTTTTAAGTATGTGCATCAGTTCAGTTCAGTCGTTCAGTTGTGTCCTACTCTTTGTGACCCCATGGACTGCAGCACGCCAGGCCTCCCTGTCCATTACCAACTCCCAGAGTTTACCCAAACTCATGTCCATTGAGTCGGTGATTCCATCCAGCCATCTCTTCCTCCATCGTCCCCTTCTCCTCCTGCCTTCAATCTTTCCCAGCATCAAGGTCTTTTCAAATGAGTCAGCTCTTAGCATCATGTAGCCAAAGTATTGGAGTTTCAGCTTCAACATTGGTCCTTCATAGTATATTAAAATATATAGTGTTCACTGTAGAAGCAAGATAGTTAAATTCATGGAGTTGCAAAAGATAAACATAGGAAAATATTGTGCATAAAGGTAATTCTAAAATTTATACTTTATATTTATCTTCTAAAAAGTAACTTCATGAATTATTTAACTTGTAGTGATGAGAAATATTTGTGTGTTCAAGCTGACAACAACAAACAATGTTTATGGGACATTGTATTTAAAAATGGAAGAAATAGTGTTTGTTTCTGTATTAATAATTTTCTTTTGGGGCTACAGGAAGAAGTTCATAAATATGTACAAATGATGGGTGGACGCGTATACAGAGACCTTAACATATCAGTAACTCACCTTATTGCAGGAGAAGTTGGTAGCAAAAAATACTTAGTTGCTGCAAACCTAAAGAAACCTATTTTGCTTCCCTCTTGGATAAAAACACTTTGGGAGAAGTCACAGGAGAAGTAAGAGATATTTTAGATATTTTCTAAATTTTAATAAATGTTATCATTTTGGCCTATTATGGGTTTTCATAGGGGAGGTTTTATGGTATCCCTGATGGATTTGTATTTTGGGGACAAAAATTGGATCATTAGTCTTTTCTCCAATGAAAACAAAAGATAATCTACAAGTTCTTATTATCAAGTTGTTAAGTAGATTGGGCTATGGACTTAGCATTAACTACAAGATCAGAAATTCTTTGATAATAAAATTGTTTTCAGCAGTGAACAATGATAAAATAGTTGCGAGAATCTGTGTGGCAACTGTAGCTTTTATGTTGCATTAGCCTTCAATACCATGCCCTCATGTTAGGATGGAGAATAAATTTTAGCCGCTTTGGTATTTGTATTTCCTCCCAAAAGGGACATATGTAAGGTTGAATATAAACATATATAAGCCATTAATTGAGATGTAATTATTCAGTAAACGTTAATTGAGCCCATTTTATGTACCTGTTCTGAGCTAGGCATTAGATATAACTAGAGAGCAAAACAAGACAAGCATCGCTGGCCTCATAGAGCTTAGAGCCTATTTCAAAAGATAGAATTGAGTTTCCCTTAGAATTAGATTAACAACCAATATAGTATCTAGTTACCACTGTTTAAATTAAATAGACATTTTCCAGTCTTCCTTTCAGCGCCATCCAGCATATTCTAAACATGTCTCTTATGTTGGCATCCTCATTCCTAGCCTGTTTCATCAGCACATCTGCCTACCAGGGCAGCAGAATGATGATATTTTTGTTGGCATTCTGCCGAAAATCTTTGCTTATTATTTGTATAGTGTAATGGAAGAATTAAAAGTGTTTTTCTAGTAGGCAACCAAAGGACTGTTGAGTTTTTAGTTAGAAATTTGGACTTATAAGTTTGGGAAATGCGCTGCTTTGACCAGCATGGATTTATAGTTACTGAAATATATGTATTTTTTCACTTAAAACAGTTTTGAGACTCTGAAACATTAATTTTTTTAGAGACATGGTTTCAGCTAGATGAGCACTTAGTATAATTCTAAGTGTGCTTGTCAGTTTCCCTTAATATTGATTAAATTCCTAAAAAATGAGGAAAACATTAGTGTTATTTCTGTTGTTTGTCATTCTTCTGATAAAGTTTAAACTATCTGGTATCTTGATATCTTAATTTATGGGTTTTTTTTTGTGTGTGTGCTTCATTTTCCCCAGGAAAATAGCTAGATATACCGATATAAACATGGAAGACTTCAAGTGTCCTATTTTTCTTGGTTGCATAATCTGTGTGACTGGCTTATGTACCTTAGACAGGAGATCAGTTCAGCAGCTCACAGTAAAGCATGGAGGACAGTACACGGGACAGTTGAAAATGAATGAGTGTACACACCTCATTGTGCAAGAACCAAAAGGTAAAACTGTTTCCCAAATAGATGAATGCAATATTTTCTAGTATTTAACATTTTGAGATCATTCTAGAATACCTTTTACTTCTGATATTTCATAAACATGCACATTTCTTTTTTCTTGCAAAGATAGTTTTGTTTATAATCTGTAGAAAAATTACATGACTGGTCCAGGTCGTTGAATAAATATTAAAAAATAAGAATTTCCTGTGGTGTTTTATCTAAATTTAGTATCTGGTCTTTAAGTCCCCACACAGCCACCCAATACTTAAAAGATGAGCAATTTGGATGAATTTAACACGAAAGCTGATTTTTTTTATCTAATGGTAATTTTTAAAAAATAATTTTATATATTTATTTATTTTTGGCTCTCCTGGGTGTTTGTTGATGCACAGGCTTTTCTCTAGTTGCAGCAATTAAGGGCTGCTCTCTAGTTGGAGTGGCTTCTTTAGTTAACTGGCACGGGATTTAGGGTATGTGGGCTTTACTAGTTGCAGTTCCTGGGCTCTAGAGCACAGGCTCAATAGTTGTGGTTCACAGGTTTAGTTGCTTTACAGCATGTGGGATCTTCCTGGACTAGGGATTGAACTTGTGTCTCCTGCATTGGCAAGTAGATCCTTTACCAGAAGCCATCTGGGAAGCCCTCTAATAATAAATCTTAAAGGCTTGGCTTCATTTTTAATTGAATGAATTAACCTTACTGAGTATAAACTGCAGGTTTTAACTTGAAGATACACCTTGAAGAACTTGAAACTACTAAAGGAAAAGTATGTTACCAGGAAAAAGAGTTCCTTAAAATTGCAATTAATTTTGGCATTCTATAACCATTTTAACTATTCTGGAGAATATTTTTACCAGTTTTCTTAAAATATATAAAAATTGATGAGAACAGAGTCGTATTAACATTTTTATTGTCTCTTTTTACCTACACATAGACATCAGAGTTGTTTTTCTCTTCCTAGGTGTGATTGTGAACAACTTTAATGGCAAAAAAAAACTTTTTACATTTTATATTCAGTTCAGTTCAGTCGCTCAGTCGTGTCCGACTCTTTGCAACCCCATGAATTGCAGCACGCCAGGCCTCCCTGTCCATCACCAACTCCCGGAGTCCACCCAAACCCATGTCCATCGAGTCGGTGATGCCATCCAACCATCTCATCCTCTGTCGTTCCCTTCTCCTCCTGCCCCCAATCCTACTCAGCATTAGGGTCTTTTCCAATGAGTCAGCCCTTCGCATGAGGTGGCCAAAGTATTGGAGTTTCAGCTTCAACATCAGACCTTCCAATGAACACCCAGGATTGATCTCTTAGGATGGATTGATTGGATCTCCTTGCAGTCCAAGGGACTCGCAAGAGTCTTCTTCAACACCACGGTTCAAAAGCATCAATTCTTCGGCGCTCAGCTTTCTTCACCGTCCAACTCTCACATCCATACACGACCACTGGAAAAACCATAGCCTTGACTAGACGGACTTTTGTTGGCAAAGTAATGTCTCTGCTTTTAAATATGCTATCTAGGTTGGCCATAACCTTCCTTCTAAGGAGTAAGCGTCTTTTAATTTCATGGCTGCAATCACCATCAGCAGTGATTCTGGAGCCCAAAAAAATAAAGTCTGACACTGTTTCCACTGTTTCCCCATCTATTTCCCATGAAGTGATGGGACCAGATGCCATGATCTTAGTTTTCTGAACATTAAGCTTTAAGCCAACTTTTTCACTCTCCTCTTTCACCTTCATCAAGAGGCTCTTTAGTTCTTCTTCACTTTCTGCCATAAGGGTGGTGTCATCCGCATATCTGAGGTTATTGATATTTCTCCCGGCAATCTTGATTCCAGCTTGTGTTTCTTCCAGCCCATACGTATTTTGAAACTACTTTCCAAAATGTTTTATTGTATCATGTCACCTTTGTTTCCATCTAAGCTTATTCATCCTCGTATATCTCTATAAATTATAAATATACTGTTATCCCTTAACCCTTATTCCTTATAGTATGAAACTGAGGGTCAGAGTCTCCTGAGCAGTAAATGCTCTAGATAGAACAGCTTCTTCAGAATGTCAGAGCGATTTAAATACTTGTGTTAAGTAGGAATTAAAGTATATATATATATATATATATACATAAATATATATATCTATATATACACACAGTAATTAGTTTAAAAGTGAAAAGTGTAAAACCACTTAATTCTGTAAATTATCCACATGTTACAGACTAAGAAGCTGGTTTAAAGAATTTAAGTGATGGAAGCTATACTCAGAAATATTATTTCAGTTACCCCACTAATGGCTTCTGTCTCTGCAATTTTGTAAAAGATAAACCCCTTCACATAGCATGTGTATTTACACAACACACAGAAAATATAATTGGATAATAACCTAATATATTGCCTTTTAATACACTGTATAGAATACTGTTTAAGAGTAATTGCTGGTAATTTTAATTTTGTTTCAGGTGAATTTTTTTCATAAGCTTTCATATAAATATTTCTGCAAAGATAGATTTTAATGGCTTGCATTTCTCTCTTTTTTAATTGACATAATAGGTCAAAAATATGAATGTGCCAAGAGATGGAATGTACACTGTGTGACCACTCAGTGGTTTTTTGACAGTGTTGAGAAAGGTTTTTGTCAGGATGAATCCATATACAAGACAGAGCCTAGATCAGAAACAAAGAGTATGCCTGATACTTCAACTCCTACTGGCCAGATCAACACAATTAACAGTAAGTTTCTTTGGCATTAAACAGTCATTTTTAAGACAGTTTTCTGTGTTAAGGATTGATTTGTTAATAGGATCAATGAGATACAGTAGGGAATTCTCTTTTCTTGCTTTGTTTCCAGGTATAATTGTATAATAAAATAAATTAGTCCAGAATTTCTGCTATTTCTTTTTCTAATGAATACCTACTTTCTTTCATATCCTTATATAATACACAAGATGGTTAAAGAAATTAAGAATATTAATAAAGACTTAAGAGAATTAAGTTTTTAAAACTTGACTGGCATGTGGATATTAGTCCCATTTCTTTATTAGTTTGCTACAGTTGTTATAGATCATCTGTATTCATGTAAAATTTAAAAACCATTTCTGTTTTGGAAGTACCATATATACTTGTTGGCAATATAACAAATGTTACCAATTTTTTTTTGAATATAACCTTCCTGGACCTTGAAGTCAGCAACTTCAGATTTTTATTGGAAGCTAGTCACTATTAAGAGAATATATTAAGTATATTTTCATTAAAATGAACCTTTATTAGATTCATTTTCCCTTTTCATACTTGGCCCCCAAGATTTCAGTAAAACCATTTGAGTTTTACTTTAGAAATTGTTCATGGCTCTTTTGGAATAACAAAAGTTCATCTATAGGAAAATATGTAATCAGTGATTTTATTTCCATAAATTTATGCATCTTTGTTTTTAATATGTAGGTCGTACTCTTTCAGATGTCAGCCATATTTCTAACATCAATGCAAGCTGCATAAATGAATCAGTATGTAATTCAGTTAATAGCAAACTGGAACCTACAATTGAAAATCTGGAAAATTTGGATGTCAGTGCATTTCAGGCACCTGAAGATTTATTAGATGGTTGTCGGGTATGTCTTTATTATGTAATGCACTAAGTGATAATACACGTTGGTACTTGTAGCTTCACTCTGAAGACCCTTCAGAGTTGTGCTTGCTCCTTACCTACAGAAGCCCACCACTCAAGCTAAGCAAATGCACTCATTAGGCCATGTTTGTCTTTTAGCTATTAGGGTCTCTTTGCCTGGGATGTACCTTCATATGTCATCCATTAAAGTTCGTATCATTTTTCAAATCTTCTTTGAACCCTCCTAACTACCTTAATTTTCCCATGTACTGTGGGGGTTTTTTGGCTGCACTGGATCTTCATTGCTGTGCTCAGGCGTTCTCTAATTGCTTTGCGCAGGGGCTTTGCTTCACTGTAGTGCCTTCTCTCATTGCAGAGCCTGGGCTCTAGGAGCACAGGCTTCAGTAGTTGTAGCACATGGGCTCAGTGTTTGGGGTAAATAGAGTTAGTTACTCTGTGGCATGTGGATCTTTCTAGACCAGGGATCAAATCCCTGTCCCCTGCATTAGCAGTATGGATTCTTAACCACTGGACCACCAGGGAAGTCCCATCTACTGTATTTTGAGAGCATCTAGTTTCTGAACCACTTAATGGATTTATAATAAGTGAGACACTGTGCTAATTATTTCATATACATGTTAGTATGTCATATATAATCCCATTTAATTCCCACAAATAATTCTAAAATGGATATTATTGAGGCTGAAACTCAGAGGATTAAATTTCTTGTCCAGAATCTCACAGACAGTAAGTAACTAGCCATCTTCTCCAAAGCCTGTATTTCTAAAGATTAGGTGCACAGCTTTGTTTAATATCTCTTGGGCTATTTAATTTTTTAGTGTCTGAGTAACTGTCTAATAAGTGCCTTGGTGGGAACATCATATATATCTTTTAGAACTAAATAGTTAGTATATTTCTTGCTTGTAGAATGAATAGGCTATGCACTGATTCTCAAAGAGTAGCAAAGACTTAACTTTCTTATTTTATTCTTCAGGAAATTGGGCAAATTACCTTCCTTTCTATACTTTTAAAATTTAACAGTTTATTAACAGAATAGGAGGTGTCGTGTAATCTTTTATCTAGACACTACTAATTCTGGATGTGACTTAATTATTCCTGTAGGAAATGTGTAATTACTCATTTTTGTTAAAATGTAATCTAGTGATGGGATTCTTTAGTTTGGGATATAAATGCAGTTTGGAATAGATTAAGACATTTTTAGAAGATCCATTTTGTAAAATAGAGATGAAGAAGATACAATATAGTAATATTGATTAAATTGGTTTCAGTTCAGTCACTCAGTCATGTCCAACTCTGCGTCCCCATGGACTGCAGCACGCCAGGCCTCCCTGTCCATCCCCAACTCCTGGAGTTGACCCAAACTCATGTCCATTGAGTCGGTGATGCCATCCAACCTTCTCATCCTCTGTCATCCCCTTCTCCTCCTGCCTTCAATTTTTCCCAGCATCAGGATCTTTTCCGATGAGTCATTTCTTCGCATCAGGTGGCCAAAGTATTGGAGTTTCAGCTTCAGCATCAGTCCTTCCAATGAACACTCAGGACTGATCTCCTTTAGGATGGACTGGTTGGATCTCCTTGCAGTCCAAGGGACTCTCAAGAGTCTTCTCCAACACCACTGTTCAAAAGCATCAATTTTTTGGTGCTCAGCTTTCTTTATAGTTCAACTCTCACATCCATACAAACATCCATACATGACTACTGGAAAAACCATAGCCTTGACTAGACAGACTTTTGTTGGCAAAGTAATGTCGCTGCTTTTTAATATGCTGTCTAGGTTGGTCATAACTTTCCAAGGAGTAAACGTCTTTTAATTTCATGGCTGCAATCACCATCAGCAGTGATTTTGGAGCCCAAAAAAATAAAGTCAGCCACTATTTTCAGTGTTTCCCCATCTATTTGCCATGAAGTGGTGAGACTGGATCCCATGATCTTAGTTTTCTGAATGTTCAGCTTTAAGCCCACTTTTTCACTCTTTCACGTTCATCAAGAGGCTCTTTAGTTCTTCTCTTTCTGCCATAAGGGTAGTGTTATTTGCATGTCTGAGGTTATTGATATTTCTCCCAGCAATCTTGATTCCAGCTTGTGCTTCATCCAGCCCAGCATTTCTCATGATGTACTCTGCATATAAGTTAAATAAGCAGGGTGATAATATACAGCCTTGACGTACTCCTTTTCCTATTTGGAACCAGTCTGGTGTTCCATGTCCAGTTCCAACTGTTGCTTCCTGACCTGCGTACAGGTTTCTCAAGAGGCAGGTCAGGTGGTCTGGTATTCCCATCTCTCTCAGAATTTTCCACAGTTTATTGTGATCCACACAGTCAAAGGCTTTGGCATAGTCAATAAAGCAGAAATAGATGTTTTTCTGCAACTTGCTTGCTTTTTTGATGATCCAGCAGATGTTGGCAATTTGATCTCTGGTTCCTCTGCCTTTTCTAAAACCAGCTTGAACATCTGGAAGTTCACAGTTCACGTATTGCTGAAGCCTGGCTTGGAGAATTTTGAGCATTACTTTACTAGCGTGTGAGATGAGTGCAATTGTGCAGTAGTTTGAGCATTCTTTGTCATTGCCTTTCTTTGGGATTAGAATGAAAAACTAACCTTTTCTTGTCCTGTGGCCACTGCTGAGTTTTCCAAATTTTCAGGCATATTGAGTGCAGTGCTTTCACAGCATCATCTTTTAGAATTTGAAATAGCTCAACTGGAATTCCTTCAGCAACAGTCCTTCCAATGAATATTCAGAGTTGATTTCCCTTAGGATTGACTGATTTGATCTCCTTGCTGTCCATGGGACTCTCAAGAGTCTTCTCCAACACCACAGTTCAAAAGCATCAATTCTTCGGTGCTCTGCTTTCTTTAGTCCAACTCTCACATGTCACATGTGCACATATTGATAGTTAAAAATAAGTTACTGAATATGTTTCATCCTCAAAGCATTGTGCTTAGCTCTTTGACGTAATTGTTTTTGTTTAATCAACTATGAAAACTGTATTTCAGTATATAAGGAAGAAAATTGGTTTAAATAGTCTAAGTTGGACTTGCTTGGTAGTCCAATAATTAAGAATCTGCCTCCCAATGCAGAGGACACAGGTTTGATCCCTGGTCTGGGAAGAATTTTCAGTGGCTCAGCAGTAAAAAATCCAGCTGCAATGCAGGAGACAAGGATTTGATCCCTGGGTTGGGAAGATCGCCTAGAGTTGGAAATGGCAACCCACTCCAGTATTCTTGCCAGTAAAATCCCATAGACAGAGGAGCGAGCCTGGCAGACTACATACAGTCCATAGAGTCGAAAAGATTCGGACACAAACAGCATGCTCACACCCTGAGGATTCCCTTGCCATCAGGCAACTAAGCACATGTGTCACAGCTGCTGAGCCTGCACAGCCTGGAGCCTATTCCCTGCAAAAAGAAGCCACTGCATTGAGAAGCCTGGACATCCTCACTAGAGAGGAGCAGCCACCCGCCACAACTAGAGAAAGTACTCACATAGCAACAAAGACCTACACCACCAAAAAAAAGCCTAGTATGTCAAAGTGGTCGTGCGGTTAATCATCGGCAGCTGACCCAAATTTAAACCTAGAGTTTCTGAATTCACATATTTAACTCCAGTTTATTTCTGTAATTACTTTGAAATTTACAAGTAGTAAGACCAGTTTAAGAAGCTACCTACATTATGGAAATTGCTGTGCACTAATGTTCAGAAGATATTTGAATAATTCTGGTTTCTGTTTTATTTACAGCCTGAGTACTTATCATTAATGGGTAATAATGTTACGGGATTGTGAAGAAGTGATAAAATTTAAGAATTCTTTAGAAATCAAAGTTTCAGACTATACTTCTTAATGTATTTAAAATGTAAATATAAAGCTTGCCTTATTTACACACAGTGGGTTTAGATACACACTTTCAATAAATAGATTTCTATTGAGAGAAATGCTGCTGCTGCTGCTAAGTCGCTTCAGTCGTGTCCGACTCTGTGCGACCCCATAGACGGCAGCCCATCAGGCTCTGCTGTCCCTGGGATTCTCCAGGCAAGAATACTGGAGTGGGTTGCCATTTCCTTCTCCAGTGCATGAAAGGGAAAAATGAAAGTGAAGTCGCTCAGTCGTGTCCGACTCTTAGCAACCCCATGGACTGTAGCCTACCAGGCTCCTCCATCCATGGGATTTTCCAGGCAAGAGTACTGGAGTGGGGTGCCATTGCCTTCTCCGATTGAGAGAAATAGGCCATCTTAAATGTGTTATTCTAAAGCCAATTTTTTTTTCATTGCAGATCTATCTCTGTGGTTTTAATGGCAGAAAGCTAGATAAACTGAGAAGACTTATTAACAGTGGAGGTGGAATTCGTTTTAATCAGCTCAATGAAGATGTAACTCATGTTATTGTGGGAGATGATGATGATGAATTGAAGCAGTTTTGGGATAAATCAGCCCACAGGTTTTGTCAGTTTTTAATTCAAAGCAATTTCTACTCTGTAATGATTTTTTCTTAAAATTGCATATCTTGGCAGTTATGGAAACTGCATGGCACATGGGATAATGGTATTTATAGTTTAAACTAATATATAACTGTACTGTTTTTGTAGGCCTCATGTAGTGGGAGCAAAATGGTTGCTAGAGTGTTTTAGTAAAGGTTATATGCTTCATGAAGAGCCATATATCCATGTTAACTACCAGCCAGTGGAAATTGCAGTTTCAGATCAACCTGAAAGTAAAACAGCTCTTTTAAAAAGGAAGAACAGCAGCTTCTCTAAGAATGACTTTGCTCCTGAAGAAAAGCATGAGCAAGCTGATGAAGATCTACTCTCTCAATACCAGACTAATAACCCAACAGTAGGTAAGAAAGAGTGACCAGTGTTAACAGTCATTAAATATTTTGGTAGCAGAATACATACTTAGGTGATTTCTGCCAGGTTCTTTAGAATTTAGGTTATACTAACCTCTTTCTTCCCTTGAAGTTTTGTGTTACTTTTTTTTTTTTAAGCAGGCAAGGCTAAGAGATTCTAGACTTTCTGAGTCCCTCTTTTCTCTTCAGTTCACCTGTATCTCTTAGGTCTGGTTTTTAAATACAGACTTTCACTTGTTTGTGTGTTTGTAACATCCTGAGTTTGTTACAGGGTCAGTTCAGTTCACATTCTCAGTTATGTTCTACTCTTTGCAACCCCATGGACTGCAGCACGCCAGGCTTCCCTGTCCATCACCAACTCCTGGAGCTTGCTCACATGTCCATTGAGTTGGTGATGCCATCCAACCATCTCATCCTCTGTTGTCCCCTTCTCCTCCTGCCTTCAATCTTTCCCAGCATCAGGGTCTTTTCCAGTGAGTCAGTTCTTCGCATCAGGTGGCCAAAGGATTGGAGTTTCAGCATCAGTCCTTCCAATGAATATTCAAGACTGATTTCCTTTAGGATTGACTGGTTTGATCTCCTTTCAGTCCAAGGGACTCTCAAGAGTCTTCTCTAACGCCACAGTTCAAAAGCGACAGTTCTACAGCGCTCTTTTTATGGTCCAACTCTCACATCCATACATGACTACTGGAAAAACCGTAGCTTTGACTATACAGACCTTTGGTAATGTCTCTGCTTTTTTATATACTGTCTAGGTTGGTCATAGCTTTTCTTCCAAGGAGCAAGTGTCTTAATTTCATGGCTGCAGTCACCATCTACAGAGATTTTGGAGCCAAGAAAATAAAGTCTCTCACTGTTTCCATTGTTTCCCCATCTATTGGCCATGATGTGATGGGACCAGATGCCATGATCTTAGTTTTTTGAATGTTGAGTTTTAAGCCAGCTTTTTCACTCTCCTCTTTCACTTTCATCAAGAGGCTCTTTAGTTCCTCTTCACTTTCTGCCATAAGGGTGGTGTCATCTGCATATCTGAGGTTATTGGTATTTCTCCCAGCAGTCTTGATTCCAGCTTGTGCTTCATCCATTCCGGCAAGGTATTTGTTACAAGGTATTTTAACCTTATAACAAATGCCTCTTAGTTTGTAATTGTGGCTTTAATGAGTATAATGCTGCACTGTAGACTGCTGTCTCAGGATGTAGTCTTCTCAGTGTGCTAAACACAGTTGCCAGTGAAAAGTTGTGAACAGCATTTCTACTTTTTTAAAACTTTTTATTATAAAGTATTTAATACCTCCAAAAAGATGTAAAGAATAATTTAACAAATAATCATATACTACTTATCTGTTTAAAAACTATAGGATATTCTGCTTGGTCAAAATTCTCCTGTGAATCCCCCCTCATTTTCTTAGTAGTTTGTAATATATATATATATATATATATATATCTGTAAGTAATATACACACTGTTTTGTTTTGTGTGTATTTTAACTTACATAAATCATACATGATATGTACTCTTTGCTACCCTGCCCTAAACATGCAAGATACTCATCTCATCCTAGTAACTGGTTATGAATATATCACACTGGTATGTGAACATGCCATAGTTTATCTATTGCCCTTCCTGAGAAGATTTTTATTGTGGTTTTTAATTTTTTTTTCCTAATAACAAACAGTACTGCTGAAATTGTTCTTATGTGTGTCTCTGTGCACATGAGCAAGAATTTCTCTAGGGTGGGATGGCTGATTCCTGGGATAAGTATGTCTTCCACTTTCTTACATAAAGCGTATTGACTTCTGGAGTGTTTTAGTTTACCACTTTATACTAGAACAATAGTAAGGGTTCCTGTTGTTGCATATCCTTTCAACATTTAGTATTTCTCATAAGGCTTGAAATTCTTATTAATGATGGGTGTAGAGTGGGATCTCATTGTGGTTTTAATTTTATAACATTGCTAATAAGGTAGAGCATCTTTTTGAGTGTTGTTTGGCTATAATTTTTTTTTAACTTATTTATTTTTTATTGAAGGATAATTGCTTTACAGAATTTTGCTGTTTTCTGTTAAACCTCAACATGAATGAGCCATAGGTATACATATATCCCCTCCCTTTTGAACCTCCCTCCCATCTCCTTCCCCATCCCACCCCTCTAGGTTGATACAGAGCCCTTGTTTGAGTTTCTTGTAAAGTAGGTTTTTTAATCTGTTATTTTGTGGTTTGTGCTTTTCTGTTTTATGTAAGTTTTCCTATCTGAAGGTCATAAAGTTGTATTTTAAAAGTCTTATTAAAGTTTTGCTCTTTCACATTTCGTCTTCAGACCACATGGAGTTGATTTTTGCATTTGATAAGAAGCATTCAAATTATCCTTTCTCTACTAATTTGCCCTGATGCCCCTGTCATTTATTAAGGGTCTGTTAAGTGGGGAATCTGTGTTTAGGCTTTTTATTCTGTTCCATTGAGATACTTCACTGATAAACCATCTTATTTTAATAGACTTTGTAATATGTTTTGATATCTGAAATGTCAAGGCTCTCCAGTTTTCTTTACAAAAGTTTCTAACCTATTCTAGGACTTTTGCTTCTATATAAATTTTTAAAATTAATTTGTCAGTTTGAATAAATCTGTATGGGAATTTGGTTGGGATTGTATTGAATGTATTATTTGGAGCAGGATTGACATCTTTACAATGAAAAGATCTTCCTATCCATGAATATAGAATATCAGCATACAGTTTATGTTTTTCAATAAAGTATAACTGGAGTCATAAGATACTAGACATGCTATGTTACAATTATCCCTAATTTTTTGTGTTTTGTGTCTGTTCATTTGATATGTTAATTCTTAAAATTATATTTTAGTGGTATATAAGAATAAAACATTCTGAATAAGAACATTTTGGTTATTGAGTTTTTAAAAATTGTGGTTAAATATGCCTGACATAAAATTGACCATTTTAGCCATCCTTAGATATACAGTTTAGTGGTATTAATTATATTCACATAGTTTTGCCACCATCATTACCATCCATGCCAGAACTTTATCTTCCCAAACTGAAACTTTATAGGCCTTAAACAGTAACTCTATATTTATCCTTCAGCCTGTTTCCTGGCAACCACCATTCTGTTTCTGTCTCGATGAATTTGACTATTCTAGGTAGCTGGTATACATGGACTCAAGACAGTACCTTTTGTGTCTGGCTTATTTCACTTAACATTATGTCCTCAAGGCCATGTTTTAGCATGTGTCAGAATATCATTCCTTATTAAAGGTGAATAATACTCCATCGTGTGTTGGAATTGTCTGTTCCATTTTCTGTTGATGGACACTTGAGTTGTCTCTACCTTTGGCTGTTGTAAATTTTGGTGCTATGAACATTGGTGTACAGACATCTGTTCAAGTCCCTGCTTTCAGTTCTTCTAGATATAGTCTCAGAAGTGGAATTGATAAGTCATATGGTAATTCTGTGTTTAACTTGTTGGGAAACCACCTTGCTGTTTTCCACAGTGCTGAACTACTTTACATCCTCACCAGCTGTGCACAAAGGTTCCAGTTTCTCTACATCCTTAGAACATATTGTATTTCCTTTTTTTTTTCATAATAAAAGTCATCCTAACGGATTTGAACTGATATCTCACTGGTGGTTTTGATTTTCGTTTCCCTGATTAGTGATGTTGTGCATCATTTCCTGCTTTTATTGGCCATCTATATATCTTCTTTGGAGAAATGTTTATTCAATCGGGTTGACTTTTTTTGTTCCTGAGTAGTAGGAGTTCTTTATATGTTCTGAATATTGATCTCTTATCAGTTATTTGATTTGTATATATTTTCCCCCTTCTTTGAGTAGCCTTTTCACATTGTGTTCTTTGGTAGATGAAAGTTTTAATTGTGATGAAGTCCAATTTATCTGTTTTTCTCATTGCCTGTGTTTTGGGTGTCATAATTAAGAAATCATTACCAAAGCTAGTCATGAAACTTTCTCATACGTTTTCTTATAAAAGTGTTTTTTTTATTCTTCTTAAAGCTTTGATCTGGGTATTACATACTTTTCCTCTGCTCATTGGAATTATCATATGGTTTTTCCTTCTTGGTGTGATAAATTGTATTAGTAGATTTTATATTGTCAAATCAAGTTTAAATTTTTCTGGATGTGATATATTCATCTTTTTTACACATTACTATATTTAGTTTGCTAATATTTGATTTAGGCTTTTATCTACTCAGTGTGTTACTGGCCTATACTTTTCCTTTTTCTGTTATCTTTGTTGGATTTTGTTATTAATTGATAAAATGGATTGGGGGGTTATTCTTTTTTAAAAAATCTCAGAGTTTGTGGTAGATTGGGGGGTTATTTTTTCCTTTTTTTTAAATCTCAGAGTTAAAGTAACATTGGGTTTCCCTATCCTTGAATGTGTGATGAAACTCATCTGTCTGTTTGGGCCTAGTGTTTCTTTGTAGGGAAACTTTATAGCACAAACTCACTTAGTGGATATAAGACTTCAATTCTGTTTTTTTTTAATCAATTTTTGTAAGCTGTGGTTTCTAGGAAGCTTAATGGCTAGTTTTATTAGTCTTTTTAGCAAACTAACTTTTGATTCATAAATTTATTCATTTTTTTCTTCTGATTTCTTGAGTTGCACGATTTGCTTTCCTTTTTTTGGTAGTCTTTTTATCTAAGTATGTCAATAGATATCTCTGAAAGTACTCACTCAACTAGTTGTACCTCAAAAGGTATTTTTAAAAAATTTATTTTATATTTTGATCGCACTGGGTCTTTGTTGCTGCACACAGGCTCTCTCTGGTTTTGGAGAGCAAGGGCTACTCTAGTTGCGGTGCACAGGCTTCTCGTTGCGGTGCATGGGCTTCTCCTTACAGTGACTTCTCCTGGGGAGCACAGGCTCTAGAGCACTTGGGTTCTAGTAGTTGTGGCACGGGCTCAGTAGTTGTGGCACATGGACTTTAGTTGCTCACAGCATGTGGAATCTTCCCAGACCGGGAATTAGACCCATGTCCCCTGCTTTGGCAGGCGGATTCTTATCTACTTTACCACCAGGGAAGTCCCAAAAGATCTTTTATGTAGCATTTGTGTAATTTGTTATTGTTGTTACTCACTCACAAAGTCCTGTCTGACTCTTTGCCTCCCCATGGACTGCAGCACTCCAGGCTTTCCTGTCATTCACTGTCTCCTGGAGTTTGCTCAAGCTTGTATCCATTAAGTCAGTGATGGTATCTAGCCATCTCATCCTCTGCTGCGCCTTTCTCTTTTTGCCCTCAATTTTTCTCAGCTTCAGGGTCTTTTAATGAATCTGTTCTTCGCATCAGGTCACCAAAGTAATTCTGTTCTAAATATTTTCTAATTTTATCATATCTTTGGTCTGTGAGGTGTTTAGGAAGTGGTTTTTGTAAATGTTCTTCTGTGCCTCAGAAAAATGTTTTCTATGATTATTTGGAAATTTCTATACATTTATATGATAAAATCAAGTTTTGTCAGTTCTATCTATGCATTAATGAAATAGATGTTAAACTCCTCTATTGTAATGGTGACTGTCACTTTTTCCATGTAGTTCTGTCACATTCAGTTCTTTTGTGTGTATTTTGAAGCTTTATTACATGGTGATCCTCATTTTCCTAATTTTTCTTTTACTTAAAATCTGTTTTATCTGATATTAAAACACCTATGCCTGCTTCATGTAGGTATTTTTTTAGTATGACTTTCTTTTAATTGAAAATTGTTTGATTTACATTTATTGTCATTTGTGATATATTTTGATTATTTTCTACCCTCTTGTTCTGTGCTATTTATCCCCTTTTTCTATGCCTCCTTGTTTTTCATTTGTTTGTTTTTTAACATTTTTGTCTTTTGGATGGGTTGAGCTTGCCTTTTCCTTCCCCAGATCATACTCCCAACTCTGCATCTTTCCCTCTACTGATTTGGAAGCTTATATATACTATTTTGTGTTTTCAGTGATAACCCTTGAAAATCTAATGTACATCATAGCTTAAAATTTTAAATTAATCAGAATTTTTGTCTTTCTTATGAATAATATAAGAACCTTATAATATTTACCTTCAGCATCACTACCAACCATACCCTCTACACATGCACTCATTAATATATTCAGCTTATGTGATTTTACCAGCATATTTAGCTATTTCTTTGCTCCTGATTCCTTATTGCATCTGATCTCTCTCCTTTGGAATAATTTTCTTTTTTCTTAAGATATATCCTTTGGAAATTTCTTCAGTTTCTGTTAATGTCTTTATTTTGACCTTATCCTTAAAAGACAATTCTAAACAGTTAATTTGTCAAAGCTCTTGGGAGATATTTTTTTCTTTGTCATCTATTTCCATGACTCTCAGCTTACTTGTCATCCTTTGTAGGAAATCTTTCTCTGGTGGTGCTAATGGTTAAGAATCCACCTGCCAGTGCAGGAGACACAAGAGATGTGGGTTTGATCCCTGAGTTGGGAAAATCCCCTGAAGTAGAAAATGGCAACCTGCTCCAATGTTTATGCCTGGAAAATTCCATGGGCAGAGGACCTTGGCAGGCTGCAGTCCATGGAGTCTCAAAAGAGTTGGACACAGCTTAGTGGCTAAACAGCAGCAGCGTCTTTTTTCTCTATTTTTAATACCTTTTCATCTATTACGTCTTTGAATATTGCTTTCCTTCATTCTCTGTATTCTGTACCTCTCCTTTAGCTCTGTGACCTTAATCTGTCCTTCTAATTTCATCTTTTTGTTTATTATTTATTATATGTAATGTCTTCAGATTTTCCTTCCAAAACACTATTTTTCTGTTTAGCTATTGCCTAATATGTTTAACCCATCCATTAAACTTTCAATTTCAGTATTTTTTCAGTTCGTAGAAGTCCTAGTTCTTTCAGTAGTGTGTTATTCTGTATTTGTGGGGTTTTTTTGCTTTATTTCTTGAGACATTTTAAACCTGTTGCAACATCTAAATGAAGGACAGAGATAGTTCTCTTGATTGTTGTTCATGATGCCTGGTTTCCTCATATGTTTTGTGATATTTATTATAAACTCTTTCTCATTAGGACTTGAGGCTCTAAGAAGCTTGGGAAGAGAATTTGGTCCTCCAGATAAAGTTTATGTTTAAACCTGCCAAGAGCCTAGGAATTTCCCAACTTAGGACACTGCTAAGTTACTTATTAGCTGAATGTCCTTGGACCATCAGGCCCTAACCTACTCTCTGCCTATGATGACAGATTCCCAAGAGAGATGTGTTGACACCCACCCCCACCCCCCAAAAGCCAAAATAGTGTACTTCTCATCTCTTTTTGCAGGGTGAACGTGGTGGTGGTGGTGGTGGTGGTGGTTGATTGGTTTTTGATGGACATTTTTACTGAAGGCATCTTCCTTTAGGGTTTCTGAGTGGAAGGATATACTCTGCCCCACCTCTGATTAGTGTGGGATAAAAGGCTTGACTCTCTGCCCCACCTCTGATTAGTGTGGGATAAAAGGCTTGACTCCTATGCCTCCATGTGACATCCTTAAATCCTAAGGGTGTTGGTCACTGCCAAAACAGATGGTAATTGTTACCTTTAGTGATCATTTAATGCTCTGGATTCATGCTACCACTTCATTTTTAGCCCTGGAGAATTTACCTTGCTTTTTTGCAAACTCAGGTTTGCATTTATAATGATATTTTTAATATTTCATCCTCTGTTTTTAGGTTTTTTATGGTGAGAGGATTCTGCATGTCTAGCTGGCTATGTTTTTATTTATTTATTTTTGACATATTTTCAGAGAATTTCAATTTTCCCCTTTTTTTTAAATTTAATCCACACTCTGTTCGTGTTGTTCTGCAAAATGATTTTTGTCAGACCATTTGCTTATGCTTTAGTAGCGTATCATATCAGATCATCCTAATTTTTTAGGATGTTTTAGTACAAAAAGACCACAGATTGACTGGAAGCAGTTTTATGCGCTATCCTTCAACAAGGGTGCTTGCTGGAGGCAGGCAATTAATTTCTCAAATCTTCCTTTCTGAAGCAGCTAGTAGTATACTGAAAGGATTAGTAAATCTTAGTGAATCCCCAAGTACTTTTGAAAAATGGAATTAAGTATTTACTTTATATTGAAAAAGCTATCAAAAAGTGTCTGTTGGGCTTCCGAATGACATCTATTTGAAAAGAGGGTTCTATTGCTAAAAGAACTGCTATAAAATATGTTATTTTATTCTGAACCTTTAATAACTTCAGGGTTTTACTTATAATTTATAAGAACATAGTATTTCTAGTTTGTTTTTATAGTATGTACTGATGTGTTCAGTCATGGCCAACTCTGCAACCCCACGGACTGTAGCCCACCAGGCTCCTCCTGTCCGTGGAATTTTTCAGGCAAGAATACTGAAGTGGGTTGCCATTTCCTTCTCCAGTTTTTATTGTTGTAGTCTAAAATTCCCCCAGGCTTCTTGCTTCTTCCTACCTCACCAATTACACAGAGACATCAAACAAAGTTGTTTTTTTCCTCCTCGATGTGATTGTGAACAATTTTAATGCAAAAAAAAATTTGTTTTTACATTTTATATTATATATTTTAAAACTACTTTCTAAATGTTTTATAGTATCATGTCACCTTTATTTCCATCCAGGCTTATTCATCCTCATGTGTGCTCAAGTCATGTCTGACTCTTTGCGACCCTTTAGACTGTAGCCTGCCAGGCTCCTCTGTCCATGGCGTTTTTCAGGCAAGAATACTGGAGTGAGTAGCCATTTCCTCCTCCAGGGGAACTTCCTGACCCAGGATTAAACCCTAGTCTCCTGCATCTCCTGCATTGCAGGCAGATTCTTTACCTGCTGAGCCATTGGGGATACATGTCTCTAAATTATGGATACACTGTTATCCTTTATTCCTTACAGTATGAAACAGGGTCAGAGAGTCTCCTGACGTACTGATAAGTAAATGCTTTAGACAGAACGGCTTCTTCAGAGTCTCAGAGCAATTTAAATACTTGCATTAAGTAGAAATTAAAGTGTGTATATACACACTTTTTTATATATATACATATACACTTTATATATACTCTTTTCCAATAAGCATGACTTTTCACTTTTCAACTAATGACTGTATGCATGTGTATATACAGTAATTAGTTTAAAAGTGTGAAGAGTCATTTATATATGTATATATATACATACACACTCATATACAGTAATTAAAGTGAAGAGAGTCCTGCCTATTGGAGATGAGGATAGAAATAAGAAGATGGCTTCCCTGGTAGCTCAGCAGTAAAGAATCCGCCTGCTGTGTAGGAGATGTGGGTTCAGTCCCTAGGTCAGGAAGATCCCCTGGGGAAGGAAATGGCAACCCACTTCAGTGTTTTTGCCTGGGAAATCCCATGGACAGAGGATCCTGTCTGGCTACAGTCCATGGAGTCGGAAAAGAGTGGGACACGACTTAGCAACTAGAACAACTAGAACATAATGTTATGGACCCTGGAGTCATACAAACTTTGGTTTATATCTCATTTTTGCCAGCTAATAACTGTGTGACCTTAGAGAAATTACATAACCTCTTTAGACCTGACAGTCTTCTTGAAGGGTGGGTGTAGATACAGCAATAGAACCAGCCTTATATTATCATAAGCATTAATTACATGCATGAAAAGTACAGTGCCTATGTCCCTGGTGGTTCTGATGGTAAAGAATCTGCCTGGAATGTGGGAGACCCAGGTTTGATTCCTGGGTCAGGAATATCCCCAGAAGGAAATGGCGACTCACTCCAGTGTTCTTAGCTGGGGACTCTCATGGACAGAGAAGCCTGGCAGGCTGTAGTCCATGGGGTCACAAAGAGTCAGACACAGCTGAGCAACTAACACTCTATGTAAATAGAAAAGAATCTTTGAATAGCTTTCAGGCTTGTTGGAATCCCAGGAAGCAGGGCTTGGAAAATTCTGAAAGTTGCTCAGTTGCGTCTGACTCTTTGTGACCCCATGGACTGTCCATGGAATTCTCCAGGCCAGAATACTGGAATGGGTGGCCTTTCCCTCCTCCAGGAGATCTTCCCACCCAGAGATTGAACCCGCATCACAGGCAGAGTCTTTACCAGTGGAGCCACAAGGGAAGCCCCTTGTGGAGTTATTGGAGCTTCATAATTTCCGAGTTACTGGAGCCTCATAATTTTCTAGTACACTAGGAATACCTAGAATACTAACATGATTGCTCTTATCCCAGGATGGTAATACTCATTGCTGTCTTGGGAACCCAGAGGATGGGGTAGGTCATATTCTTTCTTCATTGTATACTTATAAAGCCTTAGTTTTGTAATTGTGGTCACAGTTCTCAGGTTCCCTGTTACCTTTATATCCTTACTAGGAGATAAACTTTATAAAGTAAATTAGCTGTTAGAAAACATTTCTTTTTCTTTTCCAGTTGAAGTTGCCAAGTCTGAAGTTGGGCTCTGTAGTGACTCTACTCATGTGGAGCCCCTCAGTGATTCTACTCATATTTCTCTGCAAGAACACCAGTCTTCCATCAGTCATTGCCTCCCTGATGTTTCTACAGTTACCGAAGGTTTATTTAACCAAAAGAGTTTCCTAGTTTTGGGTTTTAGTAATGAAAATGAATCTAATATTGCATCCATCATAAGAGAAAATGCTGGAAAAATTGTGTCCCTTCAGAGCAGAGTTGTTGCTGATTATGCTGTGGTTCCTCTGCTGGGGTGTGAAGTACAGGCAACTGTGGGAGAAGTTGTCACAAATACGTGGCTGGTAAGAAAACAGCATCAGTTCAAATGTAGTATTGAAGGATGTCTTAGGCTAAGAGTGCATGTTTATGTCTTCGGCACTTTAGTTTCGGTAGACTGGTATTTGGCACTGTCTGGATTTTTCTTTTAGCAAAGGAAATTATAAATAATAAAATATGCAAGCTTCTTGGTCCTAATCCTGGTAGAATAGAGGGGCTACATCAGCAGCATTCCTTCCTAGGAAAGTGACTTCAGGTCTTCTCATATTTAGGTTTTCCCTGTTCTCTTACTACCAAAGCATGACATGCACTTTTGTAATATTGCATCTTGGCTTACCACTGATAATTTCAACCATTGACTTTTTCAACTTTCCAAGACTTAAGAGGAAAAAACGATAACTACCTTGGAAGAAATTAAATTTAAAGCAATATTTAGGAATCCAGTGATAAATCTGACTGATTTTAATATCCTATATAATGACTGATACATTTTAATATTATATAATGACTGATACATTTTAATATTATAATTTTAAATGTATTGTGAATGAGCATATACACATTTATATTAAAGTAAAATTGCTTTTCACTGTAACTGAACCAGTGTTAACCACTAATCGCTTATTTCAGGTTGATGATGATGTTTTTCTTGTTTTTAAAAGATAACTTGTATAGACTACCAGACTTTAGTTGATCCAAAGTCAAATCCTCTCTTCATACCAGTTCCAGTTATGGCAGGAATGACTCCTTTAGAGGATTGTGTTCTTTCGTTTAGCCAATGTGTAGGAGCTGAAAAAGATTCATTGACATTCTTAGCAAATCACCTTGGAGCCAGGTATGTAGTATTTTTAGTACCTGCAGTCTTGGTGTATGTGTTATTTGTTTTTACTTACTGAAAAGCATACAAATTAGCATTTCGCTGAATGTCTTATAATATTTATGAGGAGTGTGTTGTGTGTCTGATGTGGTAGCTCAAAGTGGAAGGGAGAGAATGATGTTAGACAGGTACTTAGCAAATATTAAGACTACAGGCATTGATGCTTACCTACCAGGAAAAGGAATATTTAAAGCCGATACATAGGCTGTTACTGAATATTGCTTGTCTCAGTGTTATTTCCTTCTGTGAGCCGTACAGATGATTTATTCTTTTTCAGTATACATTAATTGTTTCTCTGCAGTGCAGTGTTAAGCAGAAATAATGAATACTTTGGGAGAAAGAAAATGAATTCAAAAGTTCTAGAATCCAAATTAGCCCAACCCCTAAGTAAACTTTAATGGTGGCTGTTTAAAAAGAAAGTAGAAAACTGTTACATAAATAATTATAAATGAACTAAACTTTCACATTAAAGGAAAAGTTCTTTTAGATTATATCATGAAACAGCAGTTAAAATACTTTTAAACAAGAGCCACACCTAAACCAAATTGATTCAGAACATTTGGGGAAAAAAGTAAAGATGGGCAAAGATATGTGGAAAGAAAGGAGAGGGGTACAGTTTTATTATCAGACAAGTTTGAATTTAAATCAAAAGGCATTAAACGGGGAAAAAAGCGTGTTGTAAATAAAGAATGCTGTTTACACTGAAGGTTTCTAATTTCTAAAAAAATTAGAAATGAATAGTAGAAATGGAAAATGAAGACTGTATCAACTGGACATTTTAGAACTTTTTAACAGCTCTTGGTTCGAAGAGGAATGCAAAACCATTTATAAGCCTAGAAATCATTGTCAACCCAAGAGTAACAAGCAACACCAGTGCCCACATTGTGACCTTAAAATACCATTTCCCACTAAAAGAAACTAAAGATTAAAGAAATGATCAGTTCTAGGTGTGGGGCAGAAAAGATACCAGTGAGTCTGGAACCTTTTGTCAGAACGGAGAACAAGTATATTATTGAAGACTACTACGAAGGGTTGTGTCAAAAGGACCGCCACTGGCCAAAGACAGGAAAAGTGTCAATAGCAGCAGTGGCTCCAGACATCATCAAATAATATTTCAATCATGACTTCATAATGGCACCAAAAAACTAAGCTAATAGGCCATGTTTGAAGGATGCTAGGAAACCAGCTCATTATTTTTGAAAGCTGATAAATGAGAAAGGATCTGGTATTTATCCTGCCTTCCCGTACAGTCTGTATCAGACTGTATCCATAATAATAGATAAGACAAAGTTAGCCCTTATAGAGGTATTCTGACAAATAAGTGAAGAAGAAATGGTAAAATTTTGACTCTTAATAGATGGAAGAATCTAGACATTGAAAACCAGCGTTCACATAATAAAGAGAAAACTAGACATATGCCTTCTTATGAAGAATATACAACCATCTTGAAGCAATCTTATCAACATAATGAAACCTCGTGATCCAGTGTTTTCAACAAATATAAAGGGGGCATGGAAAGAAGAGTGAACCTGGAAGCCAAAAGACATAAAAAATTAAATGTAGTGTTTAAGGGTGGGATATGTGATAAAAATAAACCAAAGTAAGGAAGTCATAACTATAAATATCCAAACAGTGGCTGCTATTAACACGGGAGGGAAGGGGTGGTAGTAACTGAGAATAGGCATATTGGAGAGGTACATTTCCTTTTTTTGCTGTTTTCTGTACTTTGATTATATTAAACAATAAGCTTTTGGAAAAAACAAATTGTAGAAAAGAACAGTAAGAAAATATGGCAGTAGACTAAAGCAGTGCTCATAGAAAAATTCAGCAAACTGATTACATAAAATATTAATATACAGAAGTCACTGACCTTCATATGTGCAGCCAGTTAGAAGAGCTAATGAAAACTGAGATCTCTTACTAAATCTGTAGTAAGAGATAAAATAGGTAGCAACATGATGTGTAATCTTAAAAAGAAAGAAAATGAATGAACAAAATAAAACCAAAATAGACTCATAGATACAGAGAACAAATTAGTGGTCACCAGAAGGGAAGGGAATAGGAGGCTGGGCAAAATTAGTGAAGGGAATTAAGAGGTACAAAATTCCAGTTATAAAATTTAAAAGTCACAGGAATGTAGTTAGATTTGGTATTGATCTTTTGTAATGTATTTAAATGTTGAGTCACTATATCGTACACCTTAAATTAATATTGTATGTCAACTATACTTTGATTTAAGAAAAAAGTTGAAAGTGAAACTTTGAAGAGCTACAGAAACTTGTAAAATGCTATTGAGGGAAACAGGACTTGAAGAGTATGAAAGATGTACCTGTTCTTGGACAGGAAGACTAAACATTATAAAGGAATTTTTTAGAGAGGGCAATAAGCAAACTAATTCTTAAATTCATAAGAATATATTAGCAAGCAAGAAAGTCATAAAAATTCTGAAATAGAATTGTTACTTAAATATATTTTGTAAACCTCACTAGATAATAGTGTGTCTATAAGTAGCAGAAAGTTCAGTGAACAGACAGAAAGCATAGAAATAGATCTAAATACAAACAGGAATTTAGTATATGATAAAGGTGATGTTTCAGCTTATTGAGGAAGAGATGATTGAATACAATTGGAGCAACGTCTCATACCAAAAATAAGTACCAAATTAATTGATCAGTGGGTTAAATGAGAAAAACGAATCCTTGAAAGTACTAGGAAAAATGTGGGATACTTAAAAAAACCTTAAAAGTGAGGAACTAGATCTGAAATCCAGAAGTCCTAAAACATTTCTGTTTGTATCTCACATGGTGGACTTCTGCCCCTGTGTTCTCTTTAATATTCTGTGATCTTGAGGAAGGCACTTAATTTCTCTGCATCTTTTCCCAGGTTGTATCTTTATGATAACTTGTAAAATATTGGTATTTCACAAATATTGAGAGGATCCAATGATATATGTGAAAATGCTTAGAGAAATTGTGGTGTAGGGCTAGAAGTTGTGTTATTCATACTCATCCTTTGCTCCCTTAGTTTTTCCATGTCTTTTACTGGGAGGAAAGACAAGGTGGGTGGGTGGGTGATGACCAATTAAATAGATGATCTTTCTGGTTATTTCTTGTAAGTCTGGTTTAATTTACTTATTTTTAATTAATTTTAAAAAGTTTAATTTTGACAATACATTTTTATCCTAGAGTAAGTATCTGTAAGAGGATTAGCTTAATTTAAGAAATAGAACCAACTTTTAATGTGAGTATTTTCTTATACTTAGAACTCTGACAACACCATTGTATTAGAAATGTCATTCTTTGCCAACTAATTATGCATATGACCATTTGCTTTTTTTCAAACGTAACTTTCAGTGTTCAAGAATACTTCGTTCGCAAGTCCAATGCAAAGAAAGGCATGTTTGCCAGTACACATCTTGTATTGAAAGAGCCAGGTGGTTCTAAATATGAAGCTGCCAAGAAGTGGAATTTACCAGCGGTCACTATAGCTTGGCTGTTGGAGTCTGCTAGATTGGGAAAGAGAGCAAATGAAAGCCATTTCCTGATTGAAAATTCACCTAAAGAAGGTTAATATTTTTGTTTGTCATTTTATATGTATTTTTACAGTTTGGTTTCTGGGATTGTTGTTCAGTTGCTAAGTCATATCTGACTCTTTGTGACTCCATGGTTTCTGGTACATGAATGTTTTTAAGACAGGTCATTAAGATTTCTCCCTTTCATATGAGCCACTGTTGGAGACCCATTATTGGGGAGGGGGGTGGGCAATATAAGTACGTTCATAGCAGAAATGTTTAATTTATAGTTGTACTATCAAGTGCAGGCACTATCTGAAAGCTAGAAGGTACAAAACAGTATGGGAGTGTTCTAGGGTCTCAGTGTTTGAAGTCTAAAGATGTGAGCTTGGATCCCATTTACTGTTCCTTCTGTGAGTAAAGTGCTGTCTGTTCCTATTTTATTTTATTCCTATCTATGTATTTTATTCTATTCCAGTCTGTTCCTGGGCTTCTGCATGTTATCTCTTGCCCTTCTTGTGCTTGCTGTTCCTCCTCATCTTTCAGCTCCCAGCTCGGGTATCACTTTCCCTGGAAAAACCTTCCTTGACTCATAAGTATGGCCTTGTCTTGCCATAACACCATGTCTCTTGTAGCTCTTATCCCAGTGTTACCTTTCTAGTTTACTTTCCTGTTTCCCTGCTCAGCCATAAGCTCTGAAAAGGCAAGGAGTACATGCATCTTGTAAATTATATATTTTCATTGTCTAGATTGGACCTGCCATGGAGCAGCCATCTAGTAAGTGTTTTTGATAAATGTTGAAAAATGGTAGGAGGCAGAATGGAGGCCACAGTAGCCTCTCTTATATAATACGATGGCATCCCGGGTCACACTTTAGGGAACCTTGGGAACAGCTCTCAAAGCTATTACTTATTACTTTTCTCTAGACAACCTGGGAATTTTACAACTGAGGCAAAGTAATGTTTAGGTCATATTAAAATCTCATTAAGAACTTTTCAAAACTTGACTGTAGTTGTTACTGAGTACATGTAATTGGGATTTTCTTTTTACTCTGCCATTGACCAAGATGATATTAACTTCTTGTTGTTCAATCACTAAATCATGTCTGACTCTTTTTGACCCCATGGACTCAGCACACCAGGCCTCCCTGACCTTCACTGTCTTCCAGAGTTTGCTTAAACTTCTATCCATTGAGTCAGTGATGCTATCTAACCATCTCATACTCTGCCACCCTCTTCTCCTTTTGCCTTCTGTCTTTCCAGTGAGTCAGCTTTTCACATCAGGTGGCCACAGTATTGGAGCTTCAGCATCAGTCCTTCCAATGAATATTTAGGGTTGATTTCCTTTAGGATTGACTGGGTTGATCTCCTTGAAGTCCAAGGGACTCTCAAGTGTCTTCTCCAGCATCACAATTTGAAAGCATCAATTCTTTGGCACTCAGCATTTTCTTACATAATTTTGGGCAGATTATGAGGTTTATTGAGAATATTTCAAGTTATAACAAGATGAAACAGGAAATCTAATTTCATTCATTATTTCAGTTGATTTGCTTGTCTAACTCAACATATATTTTAATATATTTTCTGGTTTGTTTCTTTGAAAGTAAGTATATAGCTTTGTGGTGTGAAGTATACTTAAGAATTCACATGAAAACTAATAGTAAGATAAAAACATCACTTCTTGTATGTCTCTTTAGAGACAAGAAGACGACATCAGTGGCTCACATTTGTTTTTTCTCATTTTAAATCTCTAGAACAAAGTGTGGAAACTGAAACAACAAATGAGGTGAATTTAAATCCAAATACTCCAGAGCATCCTGTAACACATCTGGAAACTCACAGAAAAACAGCTGTTACACCTTTAGATATGAACCGCTTTCAGAGTAAAGCTTTCCGCACGGTGATGTCACAGCACTCCGGACAGGCTTCAGTCTCCCCCACCCCAGGACAGTCACTTCAGAAGGAGCCCTCATTACACCTGGATACGCCGTCAAAGTTTCTGTCCAAGGACAAACTCTTCAAGCCTTCCTTTGATGTGAAGGTGATGGTTCTGGAGATAACAGTTTTATAGTTTATAAAGTTAAAGCACCAAGTTCTCCACCACTTAGTTTATATTAGTAACTTCAGAAAAGTTGGCAAACAGATTCATGGTAATGAGTCCCTATGTATACCCAGCGTTGAGGTAACAGCTAGAGAGATATATGGTGTGAAATCAGGACATCTGGGTTCAAGTCCTGTATCAGTCATGAACAGTATGATTCACAGATCATTTCACATATTTGAGCATCAGTTCCATCTTTTGTACAAAGAGGATAATATCACTGAAAACTTACAGATTTACTGTAAGGATCAAGTGAAATTGTGTGATGAATAGTTTCATAAACTGTAAAATTACATAGACACATTGGACTTAGGTTTTGATTCTAGGAGTACAGCCTGCTCTTTCTGAAAATGTTATCTCTTTACCTTTCAATCATTTGCCCTAAAAAGATGAGATAAGTGTGCATCTTTCTTTGATCTTCTGAGCATTGGAATATGGCTCCCTGTCTAAAAAATGCATTCGCAAATGAAGGTTTCATTTAGCCTTCTCAGATGGTTTCCTTTCATTCCTCAAAGATAATTTTCTTTACTATTCCTTTAGTAGTTTTTGGCTTTTCAAATAGCTGTTCGAACCATGCTTTTTTTATCCATGAACCTTTGCAAAATTATTGTGTGGTTTTACTCATAGTATGTTTTGGAGCAGACTTAAAAGTTTGCAAGTTGTTCATCTTCAGAAAATAAATATAAATTGACCTGGGACAGTTTTCTCCAAGCTAAATCTTTGATCGGATTTCTTCTGAAGTAACATTTTATACTGTGAGTAACACTACTTATGCTGTAAAAAGTAGAGGGAAAGCCCTGGTTTGGGAACTGTGAGATCTAGAATCGGGCCTCTGCTTTGCCCTTACTGCCTTTTAAGGCAAGTCAACTTCTTTGTGTTTCATTATCCCTGTCTGTAAAATTATGGAGCATATCTAGATGATTTCTAAGGTCTCAAAGCTAGTAATATTTGAATAGTAAATGAAATAATAATAGGCAAGACAGTAGAAATATTTCTGTTCATTGAGACCGTTCTTCTACCTTACAGTGAAAAATTGATGGTTCTGAGTCTCAGTGAAGGTACAGAACACATTTAAAGGTTTTATTGTTTAGTCATAATGTATTCAGCAGTGTCTCTCTCTTTTGTGATATATAAAATAGTACTTCGCCTTGTAATCAGTGGTCTTTAAATTGATATAACAGATTGGCAAAAAAGAAAAATCTGATTATCTACTGTGCTCTCTAGTACATGGGGAAACACTGATGGTTTGCTCATGAGAATATATCAGTGTTGGTGCATGCATTTTGCTTAAATGGTTTCCTTTACCTGTGCAAATTATGTGTGTTCAAGGTTAATATTCATCAGTTGAGCACTGGCTAAATACTTTCTGCTGTATATATGGAATACTATTCAGATGGGAAAGAGAACGAGCACAAGTCCTGAACAGCAGTGACTAGTGCTCACATGGGAATTGGGGTGGCTTGGGAATAGGCATATATTTTGTACCTTTGAAGATTTTTCATAATCCTCAGCTCAGTATGACTTTTTAATCCTCCTTATTGTTCATGTCTAGTTTATATCCATCCTTGTTTACTTGTTTCCTTCTGTGTTTTTTGCTTGTTTACTTGTTTATTTTGTTTTTTGGTATCATTTTAACCAATTTCAACTGTAAGATCAGACAAATATGGTAAAATGAAAATGTATTAAGCTTCTTAGTCTCTTTGAACCAATTTGCTGGCCAGTATGGAATTGTTTTCTTCATTATCTATATAGATACAGATAATACTTCATTCTTTTTGTTGTTGTTTGGAGGAAAGCTGGAGGAGGTTAAAGATATAATCCAATTAATACTGAGGATTATTCCGCTTCTCTCTTTACCTCTTTTTTCCCCTTTCTTTTTTCTGTTTACCTCTCTCTCCTCCCTCTCCCCCCTCTTCTTTCTCTTTCCTTTTCTCCTCTTTTTCCTCCCTTCCTTCCTCCCTCTCCTCCTCCATATACACAGGATGCACTTGCAGCCTTGGAAACTCCAGGAGGTCCCAGCCAGCAGAAAAGGAAACTGAGCACACCACTCTCAGAAGTCATTGTCAAAAACCTGAAACTTGCTTTGGCAAATAGCTCTCGAAATGCTGTTGCTCTTTCTGCCAGCCCTCAACTGAAAGATACCCAGTCAGAAAAGGTGGAATTATATCTCTTATTAAAAGGAAGTTTTAGATTAAAAAAAAAAACATTTAAAATAATAATGGTTGATCTGTTTCTTTTATTTTTCATGGGCAGGAAGACGCTCCGAAGCCGCTTCAGAAGGTAGTGGTGTGTGTTAGTAAGAAACTCAGTAAGAAGCAGAGTGAACTAAATGGGATTGCAGCCTCTCTGGGAGCAGACTACAGGTAGTTGGCACATCTGGTTTTTTTGGTGGTGATATGAACTCAATTTATAGGGAAACCTAAAGCTGTTGTGAGCATCTATTTAAAAAAAAAAAAAACATTATTTTGCCTTTTATTAATAGTTTATCATAGTACCTACAAAATCCAATTTTTATTTAATTTACCTCATCCTTTTAAAATACCCTCTCCCATATCAGTTCACTCTTACATGTGTGTTTTTAGGGCATATTTAATGAATATATGAGAACATACTTTGTGACACTAGTCTAAAAATTTGGGATCCATGAATGAGTACAGTCTAGAAGAAAAATCCTTGTCTTCAGGGAGTTTATTAATACATTTAGGTCAGAGATTTGAAGCATGTTTCTTAGTGATTTTCAAATTAGAGCCCTTCTGTGAGTACTACTAAGTGCTGAGGCACTCCTGAATTAAAATGGTCTTTTTGAAGATGTTTAATGCCTATAGTTTTTACTTTGGAGGCATAGATTACCACTCTCAACCTGACAGCCTAGCTAGAGACAGGTACCTAGCACAAATGGCATCAGTATCAGGGATTGAGAGACCCTTGCCTATTTTAGCCACTGCTGAGTTGATCGTATTCATTCATTGTCTGTGGTACTCGCTTTCTTGATCACTTGTTTTCAGCATTTCATAGATAGCATAATGATTGGTTTACAGTTAACAAACAGTTTGAGGGATGTGATTAGCTTTATGTTTCCCTTTTGGTAAATCATTTCAGTTATCTTTCTTTTTGATAGAAATTAAATCAGGAGAATGGAAAAATATATTTGTGTAATTATAGGCACCTTGGTGTTTCATTCATCAACTGTAGAAGAGTAAAGCTAAACCCCGGGAGTTGGTGATGGACAGGGAGGCCTGGTGTGCTGCAATTCATGGGGTCGCAAAGAGTCGGACACAGCTGAGCGACTGAACTGAACTGAAAGCTTTCTTACTTATAACTGTTATTTGTATTGTCTATATATTGTTCTTACCTGGTTGCTGAGTGCTCAGTATGAGGCAAGTGTTATTTCATACCATTCTCACAGTAGCCCTAAGAGAGTATACATATTTGTCAAAATTGAGTGCGTCCTTGGGTATTCTGTTTAAATGTGGACTTATATAAGATTTAAAATGCCAGTCCTGGGAATTCCTGGTGGGTCCAGAGGTTAGGATTCTGCACTTCCACTGCTGGGGGCCCAGGTTCTATCCCTGGTCAGGGAACTAAGATCCCACAAGCCACACCAGACAACCAAAATAAATAAATAAAATGCCCCAGTCTTCTCAATATAAAAAAATAAAATACATTGCTGAAATCCCTGAATAGAATTTAATAGTCAATTGCATTAATTTGGAATTTGCATTAGGTGTATTCCTGAAGTGAATTTCTGAGACTTGATAATTAATGAGAGGAAAGAACTCTTATTATGCAGAGGTTACAGTATGTATGTGTTCATAGGGTAATCAGCTCTCAAGTGCTGATGTTCCAGATGTTCCCTTCCATACCCACTGAAGAGATCAGTGATACTGTCTCCCACCTGCCGACTGTTAAAATCTAGACCAGATCTTCCTGACACATCAGATGCAGCACTCCCTTTTTATTAAGATATTTACACAACATTCCTTCTACTAAAAGAATTTCGTAAATCTAACTGTTATAATTTAAAGTCAGTAGAAGGAACATAGTAATAGAATATACATTAAATATGTAAATGGCTGTGTCAGATAACACAGAGGGGAATGGAGTATTTATATTTTTGCATACATAGTAAGAGCACTTCAAATGTGATAGCTGGAAGACTGAAATAGATATGGAGACTCAGATACCATAAACAGCATTTCTGTTGGTAATATGACTGCCACGAGTTGTTCACATTTAGCAAACTAGGTTAAGGAAATAAATGGGAAGAAATCGGGAACACAGTGTAATAGCTAAGAGTGTGCGTTTTGAAGTCAAAACTGGCTCTACCTCTTATGGCTCTACCTCTTATTCACTGAGTATGTTACTTTAATCATGTCCTTCAGTTTTCTTATCTGTTAAATGGATAAAATAGTAGTGTTTGAGAATTGTTGTGAGGAATGGATGAATAATGCTATGAAGAGTACACAGTATTATGGGGCACAGAGCAAATGTACAGTGACTAGTGGCTGCCAGCAGCTGGAGGATAGGTTGGATACTTAACTTGAAAATATCTTTATTGTTATATCACCTTTATGAAGTGATATTATAGAAGATATTTTAAAGAATATCTTTCTGCATCTCTCTCTGCATTTATATATTGAGAGATATGCGTATAAAATTTAACAGTGAAAGTGGAGTCTGTCATTTAGTGTTTTTGCTTACTCTGGTTCTTGAAAGCTTTTGTGTATTCTGTTTATAGAGAGTAATGATAAACTAATGTAGTTATCTCTGTCAGGTATTCATGCTTTTGTGTGTTTGATTGTTTTAGGTGGAGTTTTGATGAGACAGTGACTCATTTCATCTATCAAGGACGACCAAATGACACTAATCGGGAGTATAAATCTGTAAAAGAAAGAGGAGTACACATTGTTTCAGAGCACTGGCTTTTAGAAGTAAGCATACTTTTTTACCCTCCCCTTTCTGTTAAATGAAAACATATATAAACAGTATTTCAAGGCACAAATCCATTTCTCTGTACATAAATAAGTTTGATAACCTTATTTAATTGCACATTTCCTTTCTTTGGCATCAGAAACTTAAGGTCTTTAATCCTTAAATGCTTAGTATATCTTTAATGGGTATTCTTTCAGATTATCTGATTTCTTTTTGCTAGTTAAAAATGATATGAAAGAAAACTTTGTAATGGTTTGAGGAGGATTAATTTAGCATGCCAATATGTTTCTTTTCTTTCTTCTTCCATTTTCCTTCTGGGTATTCCCTGAAACGTGATTGATACTTTGGCAAAAGCATAGCAATAGAATTAGATTTTATACTTTAGTGGACAGGACATTTAAAAGTGAGGACAAATTGTTACTTGTATGATGGAATTTTAAAGTCAGCTACTTTTCAAAACTTTAATTTTGTGAACTTTTGCCATCTTAGAACATAATGTTTTGGCTGTCTTTTTCCTACTTAACATCTTTTAGTCACTAAAATTTTTTTTAGTCCTGTTTTAAAGCGCATCATTGTATTACAGTGTGCCCAGGAGTATAAACATCTTCCTGAATCTCTTTATCCACATACTTATAATCCCAAAATGAGCTTGGACATCAGTGCAGTGCAAGATGGCCGACTCTGTAATAACCGACTACTCTCAGCTGGTTCTACAATGAGGGATGATGAGGTAAATGATACGGATGATACATTTACCACCCCCCCCTTTAAGCTGAATGTACAGTCATATATTGTTGTGAAGCCTTATACAGGGCTTGGTTTGAGAAACTGTAATTTTTCTCCTTCAATAGCCAGATCATATGCCTGTAGAAGAAAATTATATAGACAATATGACCACCAGTAATAAAGAACTAGCAACATCAAATGGAAATGGAAGGAATGACTCTAAAGGAGGTAAAATATTTTAAATTACAAACAAAATTTATAAATATGTATCTTTCATTCTGAATGCTTCCTTTGCATCAGATGAACAAATAAAGTTATCTTCTATGTTACTAAATAGAAGCAAAGCATATATTGCGGATTGAACTGAGGTTCCATGCCAATCATTAATTAATAGTTAACAAAGCTTTGAGTGATATATGTGTGAAACCTGTAAAATGTGTGAAACTAGGTATTCTACAGAGTTAGTGTGACACGGCCCTATTCTCTTAAATGTAGGTAGAGATGGTAATTTTTCAAACATTGGTCCTTTGATTTGAAGTTTCATTATATGCACAATATATTTTAACATAAATTTGCATGGTTTTAAAGGTACAGAAGGAAGTATAAAGAGTTTCTCTTATCTTTCTGATGTTATTTTCTTATTTAGTTTTGGTTGTGCTGGGTCTGCGTTGCCATGGGCAGGCTTTCTCTAGTTACAGTGCACGGGCTTTATTGTGGTGGCTTATCTTGTTGTGGAGCACAGATTCTAGGCACATGGGTTCAGTAGCTGTGGAGTAGCTATCAGTAGCTCGCAGGCCCTGGAATGCTTGGCCTCCAGTAGTTGAGGCAAGCACGTGAGGCTCTAGAGTGCGGGCTCAGTAGTTACAACACATGGGCTTAGTTGCTCTGCGGCATGTGGGATCTTCCCAGACGGGGCATGGCACCCATGTTCCCTGCATTGGCAGGGGAACTTCTGTCCACTGTACCACCAGGGAAGTCCTCTGGTGTTATTTTCTTATGATTTCTCCCAGAGCTGTTTTATGAGTACACAATCATAAACATATGTTTTCTCCTTCCCCCATTTAAAAAAATATATAAATATTGAACTACTGTATATATTGTTTTATACTTTGATATTGATATTTTTATTTAACAGTACAACCTGTGGAGTGACATATTAGTACATAGGAGCCTCTTGAGTCCTTTTCCCTTTTTGGGCAACTGTATAGTATTCATAGTATGAATGGCCCACTTTGTTTAGCCAGTTCCTTGTTGATGGGAATGGTAATTATTTCTAATTTCTTGCTATTATAAAGAGTGCAGCAATGAGTAACGTTATAGCTCTAGGTGTCCTCTCTTTACTGGATTTAATGGGTCAGTATTTTCTATTTTCCGTACCCTACCAGAGCATTCCCTATGATTTACCTGTTTAGTTAGTCCCACTCTGTTCCTTCCAAAAATATTTATTTAGTACCTACAATAGTCTACAGAGAAACCAAAGATAAACATGTTGTGGTCTGTGTTTTTGAGGACCATGGGGGGAAATCATAAATGACTAATGTACGTCAGGGTGTGGTACAGAACATGAGAGGATCAGAAACTAGCAAGGTATCTGCAGAAGGATAATGACCATGGGTCTCAGCACAGTGTCTGCAGAGGGCTTCCTGATTATTTCCTATTCCGTCCCCATAGTAAGGGCTGCCTTTATGTCCTGGTTCTGCAATATTCATAGTCTTAGTACAGTACTATAGCCTATAGTAAATATTCAGTAGATGTTAAGTCAATAAATTTGTGTTCAACCAAATCTAGACAAAATAGTTAACATGAATAGGGTGTGGTAAAGAGAAACTTATCTTGATTGGTGTATTTGTGTTTGTTTCAAGCTCTGACACAGACTTTGGAGATGAGAGAAAACTTTCAAAAGCAGCTTCAGGAGATAATGTCTGCAACTTCAATAGTGAAACCCCAAGGGCAGAGGACTTCCCTCTCAAGAAGTGGTTGTAACAGTACCTCTTCAACTCCTGACAGCACCCGCTCTACCCGCAGTGGACGAAGTAGAGTCCTAGAGGCACTGAGGTCTGTCCCTGTCACTGATGGCAGAATAGCTTTTCCTTCCTCCCTTCCTTGCTTACTTATCCTTCTTTCATTTCATGCAACTCCAGGATTCTTATTTGGCAATAGGAAGCAGAGGTGTGTTCCATACCAAGGAGCTGCTTCCAGTGAGGCATGATTAATACATTTTATTACCTCCCCTGAGAAAGACATGATTTAAGATCTAGTTTGCCTTGTTTGAAATGGATTGAATGGTAGTCCTCTCTGTTCTGTGTATTAGACTTAAATAATATTGATATTAGACAGTAAGTGTGTGTGTGTGTATGTGTATATACATATATAAATTTGGGTGGTTTTCTTATTGAATTACATGTATTTTGTATCTCTTTATAACTCTTATCTTCTAGGGAAGGTGATTACAGATCTTAGTGTGATGTGATTTAAGTTTAGTAGAATAATTTCATCTTTTCCTCAATAAAAAAACTGTATGATGAATGTTAATGGACTTATATCTTGAATTGATTAACTGACCTATGCATTTATCTATATTAACTGTATGTTTCTTGAGGCTGTTTCTTTAGCTGAGTACTGAGCAAAAATGATTTTCTATTTAATACACCTCAGGTCATATTTTACATTTTAGAGAGCCTAAATCTGTGCCAAAGTCAGTAAGTAAATATATTCTGAGAGTTAAAGGCCATCTTGTATTTGAGGCAAATGAACACTTTGGGAGTGCCATCAGCTTTGGCAGATTATTTTTATTAATAATTCTTTATGTGCATACATTGAAATATTCAGTATACACATTGAAGGCAAGTATTGGAATTCTTTTTACTTTGCAGTGAAATTGATACACCATAAAACGTGCTTCACTCTAGTTCACTATAAAGCTGGCTTACGTTAGATTCTGAGAGGTTTGGTTGTCAGTAACCAAAAGAACCTTCTTTAAAAGCAGCTTATGACTTTCCTGGTGGCTCAGATGGTAAAGCGTCTGCCTACAATGTGGGAGACCTGGGTTTGATCCCTGGTCGAGAAGATCCCCTGGAGAAGGAAATGGCAACCCACTCCAGTATTCTTGCCTGGAAAATTCCATGGACTGAGGAGCCTGGTAGGCTGCAGTCCATGGGGTCACAAAGAGTCAGACACGACTGAGCGACTTCATTTTCACTTTTCAACCAAAAGAACCTTCTTTAAAAGCAGCCTATAGATACTAAGTACACTTCCTATGTAATTATACTTACTGTTTAATTATAGTTATTGTTTCCAGTGATTAAAAATACAACCTGTGAATGGTCAGCAAAGTAACCAGGTTTCTAAACATTATGTTTCCCTAAGCCTATATAATTGAGAAAAGTCCCTTTTCTAAATGCCATAATCATTTTAGAATTTTTTTTAATTTCCTACAGTAAATTTACCCTCTGAAGTTTTAAATATAAAGAGATTCAATGTGTTGTATTTTCTAGGTAAAACAGATAAGTTTCTGGGGAAAAAATTTTTTAAAATAAAAATTCCCCAAAGTTTAATTATTGAATAAGTATTTTCAAGTGCTTACTGGGTGCTAGATGGTGGACATTTAAAGGTGAACCACTAATTTGCAGTCTAATTTAACAGAAGTTATGAGGATGGATTTTGTTATGGCTATCTGTTATTAAAATTGTGACTTCTATTCCTTAGGCAGTCTCGTCAAACAGTACCTGATGTCAACACAGAGCCCTCCCAAAATGAACAGATCATTTGGGACGACCCTACAGCCAGGGAGGAGAGAGCAAGACTTGCCAGCAATTTGCAGTGGCCTAGTTGTCCCACACAATACTCTGAGCTTCAGGTTGATGTTAAAAAATTGGAGGATTCTCCTTTCCAGGAGCCTTTAAATGATTCAGAAATTGCTGAACAGGGTAATGAGAAAGAAATCTATTTAATTGTTTGTATTAAGTACATGGTGACTTCTTGAAAATAAATAGATAAGCACCTTGTGGTTCTCTGAATTGTACATGCCAACAAAAACTTAATAGATATATTTGGGCTTAAACTTGAAAAAGTCAGAAAAATAATTATAAATTGAGGTAATTTATCATATTCTGGCTGGGAGAATTCCATGGACAGAGGAGCCTGGCAGGCTACAGTCCATGGGGTCGCAAAGAGTCAGACACGACTGAAGCGACTTAGCCACATAGGCGTCATAAATTGAAATATGTATTTTGATTAAATTTGGAAGTTGAGGATTAGGAATTTTTTCCCCTGGACATTTTTCCAGTTCTTTTTGCATTTGTGTAGTTAATGCTTGATTTTTCTCTCAATCATGTTGTTCCTTTAAGTCTTAACTCCACCTAGCACATACCTACATTTCTTTAGAGCTGTATGAGTTTCTTTCTGAATTCCCTATATTTTTCTTCCTTGGACTTTACCTTGAAAACAAAATGCTTCCTGTTTCTCATCATTGGTCATCTTTCCCCCTCTTTCTCTTTCATATCAAATGAGTATTTCTCTATACTAGATGTATAGATTTGTCTTTGCTTCTGATTTTCTCATAGAATTGCTCTCATTTTTAAAATTTGATTTACATTTTACTGATGAAGGTGTGGTATTTAAAGAAAGAGAGAAGTACACAGATAACACCACTTGCCATTTTAATTGCATTCATTTATAAGCTCTAGAAAGAGGCTACTTCTTTTGCATGTACATTTTACATTCTAGAATTTCTGTTTAATTTCATCTTGGTTAAGACAGATGAGAATATTTCCCAGACTTTGTTCTTAGTCGTATTTGGATAACATCACACTGTAGCATTTTATTGCCCTCAGCTGTCTGTGATCCCGGGAATGTATGTGTGACTGGAGCCCCAAAACACCCGATCTCTGAAGAACTGGAAACTCCAATGAAAGACAGCCACCTGATCCCTACGCCTCAAGCCCCCAGTATTGCCTTCCCCCTAGCCAACCCACCTGTGGCTCCACACCCTAGAGAAAAGGTTTGTTTGTCCTTAGTATGGTGATAAGACTTTTGGATATTGCTATTACACTACATTCAAAATTTTTTGATATCAATATCAAGGGTTTGTCATATGTTTAAAACTGTATTTCTTTGTACTCTATTATAATCATTTCTGCATTTGATAACTCAGAAAACTAAGTAAAATGTTACTGTAAAAGAATGATAGATTTGATAGCTGTTTCGACGTTAATTTTTTTCTAAAATAAACTCTTCCATTCCAGATTATAACAATAGAGGAGACTCATGAAGACTTAAAAAAACAATACATATTTCAGTTGTCATCTCTGAATCCTCAAGAACGTATTGATTATTGTCATCTGATTGAAAAACTAGGTACAAGTATTTTACTTATGTTGAAAATGTAACCTTATTTGGAAGTCAAATGTAGCTAATTATTGATACCATTTTTAAGCTGTAGAAATTGAGATTAAAAAGATGGATAACTTGTCTCAGTCTCTATAGCAGTAGAACTTAAGTCATAGGATTTAAAGATTTAAAGTGAATCCCATCATTAAGGTTTAAGAATCTTGTCCTACTTTGAGTGTTCGTTGTTGAAAGTCTGGACAAAATCAAATTATATAGTTAAACTACATTTTCATGAAGTTGAAGGTACATTGATATTGAGACAGGAGCTCCTCCTACTGTGACATTCTTATTCCACTAGTTGTCAGGCTTTCCGTCTGACACCATACTGGAAGCAGCATACTAGAAAGGTAAACTTCCTAGCAACTACATTTTAAAAAGTAAAAAGAAACAGGTGAAATTAATTTTAGATATATATTTTACTTATATATATGTACTTTATTTAATATATACTTTATTAATATATGCAACTATTATATTCAAAATATTATATTCAACATGTAATTAGTATAAAATATCAGTGAGATAATTTACCTGTTTTTCTTACTAAGTTTGAAATCTGGGATATATTTTGCTACAGCACGTCTCAACATCTCAATAGAGAGACTAGCTGTGCTTCAGGTGTTCAGCAGCCACATATGGCTAGTGGCTACTGTATTGGACAAAGCAGCCTTATAGAACTTAATATGACAACTTGACCTAGAGAAACATTAAGAAATAATGATTGTTTTTAATAGTGGCCCTGAATCATCAAGGAAAGATTAAAGGTCCTTTCAGTTCAGTTCAGTTCAGTCGCTCAGTCGTGTCCGACTCTTTGCGACCCCACGAATTGCAGTACGCCAGGCCTTTCTGTCCATCACCAACTCCCAGAGTCTACCCACATCCATGTCCATTGAGTCAGTGATGCCATCCAACCATCTCATCCTCTGTCATCCCCTTCTCCTGCCCCCAATCCTACCCAGCATTAGGGTCTTTTCCAATGAGTCAACTCTTCGCATGAGGTGGCCAAAGTATTGGAGTTTCAGCTTCAACATCAGTCCTTCCAATGAACACCCAGGATTGATCTCCTTTAGGATGGATTGATTGGATCTCCTTGCAGTCCAAGGGACTCTCAAGAGTCTTCTCCAACACCACAGTTCAAAAGCATCAATTCTGCGGCACTCAGCTTTCTTCACCATCCAACTCTCACATCCATACATGACCACAGGAAAAACCATAGCCTTGACTAGACGGACTTTTGTTGGCAAAGTAATGTCTCTGCTTTTAAACATGCTATCTAGGTTGGCCATAACCTTCCTTCCAAGGAGTAAGCGTCTTTTAATTTCATGGCTGCAATCACCATCAGCAGTGATTTTGGAGCCCCAAAAAATAAAGTCTGACACTGTTTCCACTGTTTCCCTATCTATTTCCCATGAAGTGATGGGACCAGATGCCATGATCTTAGTTTTCTGAACGTTGAGCTTTAAGCCAGCTTTTTCACTCTCCTCTTTCACTTTCATCAAGAGGCTCTTTAGTTCTTCTTCACTTTCTCCCATAAGGGTGGTGTCATCTGCATATCTGAGGTTATTGATATTTCTCCCGACAATCTTGATTCCAGCTTGTGTTTCTTCCAGCCCAGCGTTTCTCATGATGTACTCTGCATATAAGTTAAATAAGCAGGGTGACAATACACAGCCTTGACGTACTCCTTTTCCTATTTGGAACCAGTCTGTTGTTCCATGTCCAGTTCTAACTGTTGCTTCCTGACCTGCATACAGGTTTCTCAAGAGACGGGTCAGGTGGTCTGGTATTCCCATCTCTTTCAGAATTTTCCACAGTTTATTGTGATCCACACAGTCAAAGGCTTTGGCATAGTCAATATAGCAGAAATAGATGTTTTTCTGGAACTCTCTTGCTTTTTTGATGATCCAGTGGATGTTGGCAATTTGATCTCTGGTTCCTCTGCCTTTTCTAAAACTAGCTTGAACATCTGGAAATTCACGGTTCACGTATTGCTGAAAGTGCTCTCCTTTTAAGTTTGTGGAGAACTATGACACTTTTTTTTTTTTTTCAAGATTTCTTTCAGATACAATTGTACACTTAAGAAGCTGTGAGTTTTGGAAACTTTACTCATGTGGAATATTTGTTTCCCAGTCATATAATAAATTAGATGGAGATAAGTCAGAATTGCTAAGTGTTACCTAGAGCTCACCAAATGGGGCACTTTCAAGTGTCTGTCTTCTGTAGAGTGTTCCATCTCTGTAAACTATGGACAAGAATAGTAGCAGCTAGCAGAGACTTGTCTAGAAGAGAACAGAGACCAGAGGCAGATGAGTGCAGACTGCTGAACTGGGAGTCTGTGACTAGAGGGTTTTTGATACTAGACTGCAGAGAGTCCCATCATTGTATAAATGAAGCAGCTGTGGCCAACTGATGTACATAAATAAGTTCGCCTGTTGTCTGGGTTATAATAAATTCATTACGTAGAATTAGATATTGATATTAATAATGGAATTTTTACCTTATCATTTGTTAGCGTGATTCTGGGTTAGTTACTCTGTACCTGTGTCCTCATATGTAAATTGTACATAATAGAATATTCATAGAATAGTGATGATTAAATGAGTTAATACTTTCAGCTCCCTGACTTGTATGTAGTAAGTGCTCAAAAAGTATTGCTGCTCTTAATTATTAAAGTCATCTGTAAAGCATGAGTAGAGTTCATTGTTTTGTTAAAAGTCTCAGAAAGTCCTTGATACCACACTGCCTAACCTCTAAAGTATAAATAAAAGCATGCAAGAGGGGTCAGCTCTCACCATCTCCTTCATCTCTCTTTACCTAGCATGTGTTTTCCTCCTGAGCTTCTGTGTTGGTCTACTGACCTTATTTCCACTAAAAACAGGACAAACATTTTTTCTTCTGTTTTTAGCCTGTAGATGCCCATTTTTGACCTCCATCTCCCTGGTGACATATATTCAGTGCTTGAAAATTGCTAAGGTAGTTGAGAGAGACTTAAGAGATATGAACCTAAGAGAGACTTAAGAGAACAACCAGCTGCAATTTGTTGCTCTTGTTTGTATTCAGTTTCTTTTTTTTTATCTTAATTGTAACAAACCAATTTCAGAAAAGCAGGAAATTTTGACTAAACATTTTATAAAAATAAGCATGTAAAGTAATTGTCAGGGGTTTTGTTTATTTAATGCATTTCATTATAAATAACTTCTCTGCATAGTTGAGGTACATTTTCCCTCAGAAAAGGTTAAGAATCAATAAAGTATCAATTTTTCTCTAATTAAGGTGGATCAGTGATTGAGAAGCAGTGCTTTGATCCCAGCTGTACACACATTGTTGTGGGGCATCCACTTCGCAACGAGAAGTATTTAGCCTCGGTGGCAGCGGGAAAGTGGGTACTCCATCGCTCCTACCTTGAAGCTTGCAGGACCGCTGGGCGCTTCATGTCGGTGTGTGTGCAAATTAATGTGAAGGGTCATTTTTCTTTAAAAGTAAATGTCTTAATAATTGATTCTAGCACATAAAATATTAAACTCGTTATTTGAAATATTTTGGTTTGTAACTGACCATCACAATAATATCTTACCATGTAGTTTTTGAAGTTTTCAATCAAGATACCTCAGGGATCTCTCTTGTATATACTAGTAATCAAACTGTTAACATATACCTTCTCTGAGACCATGTCCTTCTGTGAAGTTCATCTTATAGTAGGTAAAGCCCAGTAATCTAAATATTACCAGTTGCTAAGATGAAGCTAGATGTACATGACTTTCATGAAGGCAAATTAATCTACATTTCCTCCATGCTCATAAACTGATGCTTACTTAGTACTCTCTGTATTTAGAGGAACAAAACGTGTAGCTTGTAGCTCTTACTAGATTGTGGACTCTTTGAGGACAAATTGTAGGAATTCAAAAGTTTGTTGGACTGATTCTCTAGGAAGAAGACTATGAGTGGGGAAGTAGTTCCATACTCGATGTTTTGACTGGAATCAATGTACAGCAACGAAAACTAGCACTTGCAGCAATGAGATGGAGGAAAAAAATCCAGCAAAGACAAGAATCAGGCATTATTGAGGTATTAATATATATAATTATATGGGTAGTATAAATGGCATTTGATGTCATGACTAGTCCAGATTTTAATTTTTTAAAGAGAATCTGTATTACAAAGTGAGAATAATTCTGTTTGTCTTTTATTCTTTGATTGATATACTTAATTTGGGCATTCTAAATTGAGCTTAGTATGATTCCTAATTCTTCTAATTGTGACCAACAGTAATATATATTTAGTGTTGATGGCTCTCTTAAAAATCATTTATATGTGTAAAATATGACCCATACTATATTTCTTCCAAAGAATCTTTTCAGCCTCTAGCTTCAGGAGTTCTCAACTTGGGGTCCACAGATTATCATATCAGATATCAAAGGAGTTTATAGATGAAATTCAGAAAGGCTATACACGTTGGATGGGGGAAAAATACATCCTTATTTTTACAAACCTCTAATTGAAAGTTTGCATTTCCTTTATTATATAAGTCTAGGCAACAAATCACAACACTGTTAACAGTGCTGTCACTTTCCCCACAGAAATCAGATTTTTTTTAAATTTATTTATTTCTTTGGCTTTGTTGAGTCTTACTTGCAGTGTGCAGGATCTTCACTGCATCGTGTGGGGTCTTTCTTTGTGGTACGTGAAATCTCTAGCAGTGGCTTTCAGGCTCAGTAGTTGCAACGTTGGGTTTAGTTGTTTTGCAGCATGTGGGATCTCCAACAGGGATCAAACTTGCATCCCCTGCATTAAAAGGGCGATTCTTAACCACTGGACCACCAGGAAAGCCCCAGAAATCAGATATTTTTGCTTGCATTATGTTTGCAACTTGAAATATTGTTTATGTTCATCACAACTTTAAAATTATAGTGCATATAGACCTCCTTGACTTGCAGTGATTTGACTTTATGATGCTGCAAAAGTGATACACATTCAGTAAAAAGCATATTTCAAATTTTGAATGTTGGTCTTTTCCCAGGCTAGCGTTATGCAATACAATATTCTCTGGTGATATTAGGCTATAGCAGCAACCACAGCGCCCCGAGAGCCACATGATCATGGGAGCAGTAAACAACTGATACAACCATTCTGTTTTTCACTTTCAGTATAGTATTCGGTGAATTACATGAGATATTCAACTACTTTATTATAAAATTGACTTTATGTTAGCTGATTTTGCCCAACTAAAGACTTCTGTAAGTGTTATGAGCATGTTTAATGTAGGCTAGTAAGCTATGGTTAGATAGTATTACTGACTCATAAGGACATGAATTTGAGCAAACTCTCAAATTAGTTAGTGGACTTAGTGGAGAACAGATGAGCCTGGCATGCTGCAGTCCATGTGGTTGCAGAGTCAAAGACACAACTTAACAACAGCAGTAAGACTACCCTGGTGGTCCTGTAGCTAAGGCTTCATGCTCCCAATGCATGCGGCCCAGGTTCAGTCCATGATCAGAGAACTAGATCCCACATGCTACAACTAAGACCCGCTACAGCCAAATAAATAAAGTTTAAAACAGCAGTAGTAATCTATGATGTTTAGTACATTAGGTGTATTTAAATGCATTTTTTTTACTAATGGTGTCTTCAACCCTCTGATGGGTTTAAGGTAGAAGCACATCTATTATTATGTCACAAATTTTTTAATATTTTTATGATTTTCAATAAAATGGTTTCTTTTGTAATACTTTGTTTTATTTTGAACATTTATAAAACATTCATGTGGTATGGAAATTACATTTCAATACTGTTTTTTTTTTTTTTAATTATTTGGAAAACAATCACAGGTTTTTCTAGACTGCCAGATGGGTCCATGCCTCACAAAAAGGTTAAAAATGCAAATTATATCATCTTTTATGTTATATTCTGAGTTCTGTGCTATCTCCAAGTCCCTGTTAGCCTTGATTCCCTTTATTTTAGAGTAATTCCACTAGCTTCTTCTGTTAACTATTAATTCTGTCCTTAAATTATATTTCCAATTTGTAGTCATTTTCAAGGGAAATAGTAACGAGGCTTCATCTAATCTAAGAAGTCATGTTTTAGATTCTACAATTAGATTAGTTGTAAGGAAAAAAAATACTAGAAAATAAACAAATGTCAAGTTGCTTTGTTTTATTGTTACCTAATTATTAAATCATTTTTTAACCTTTAATTATTTATTGATGGCCTACTGTATGCCAGATACCATGACTGTGTGTATCAGAGTATTCTGACCAAGATAGTTATCAGTTCATCAGAAGTAAAACTTACAAATTCACTGACCTAAAATTAAGACTACAGATAAAATAATGTTTTTATATTGTCATTTATTTTCCAAATAATTTCTACACTAATTATTTTTTATTTGTAGGGGGCATTTAGCGGGTGGAAAGTTATCTTACATGTTGATCAGTCCCGAGAATCAGGATTCAAACGCCTACTTCAGTCAGGAGGAGCAAAGGTTTGTATTGAGTCAACTGGATTTTTTACAATTACTTCTAACCAAGGTTGCTGTGAACAGTTCTTGATTTTCTGTACTTTGTGAGGTGGTAATCCTTAGGTGTAGATTATACAGTTGAACTACCTTGGAACACTGATACATTGTGGTGCTTTTTGTTTTTTCATTAGGTGCTGCCTGGTTATTCTGTATCTTTATTTAAAGAAGCTACACATCTCTTTTCTGACTTTAATAAACAGAAACCAGATGACTCAGGAGTTAATATAGCAGAAGCTGCTGCCCAGAATGTATACTGCTTGAAAACAGAATACATTGCTGATTTTCTTATGCAGGTTTGTAAAATCCTGTCCTTGACAACCTCGCTACCAGAAACATGCTTATATGCATAGAGATGTAACTATACAGCAAAACCCTTGGTTGTTATTCAGTTTCCAGCTATTTTCTAAAATAATGAACACATATGTAAACATTTAGCCTGGAAGGTAAATATGAAATGAGTGTAAAAATCTGGGGACCTCTAAAAGCCTTAAAAGTGCCCTCTAAAATACTGGAATATAAAGAAAGCAGAAATTGATTCCACGAATCCAAGGAGAAACATTTACCCAAAGGTCCTTTCTAAATTTTCTTGACCTTTTTGCTTTGTTGTTGTGTCCGACTCTTTGTGACCCCATGAACTGCAGCACACCAGGCTTCCCTGTCCTTCACCATCTCCTGGAGTTTGCTCAGACTCATGTCCATTGAGTGAGTGATGACATCCAGTCATCTCACCCTCTGTCACCCCCTTTTCCTTCTCTCAGTCTTTCCCAGCATCAGGGTCTTTTTCCAGTGAGTCACCTCTTCCTGTCAGGTGGCCAAAGTATTTGGAGCTTCAGCATTAGTCCTTCCAATGAATATTCAGGGTTGATTTCCTTTAGGATTGACTGGTGTGATCTCCTTGCTGTCCATGGGACTTGCAAGAGTCTTCTCCAGCACCACTCTCCTCTTTCACCCTCATCAAGAAGCTCTTCACCATTCTGTTTCAGGGATACATCAAGAGGCTCTTTAATTCCTCTTCTCCCATTAGAGTGGTATCTTTTGCATATCTGAGGTTATTGATATTTCTCCTGGCAATCTTGATTGCAGCTTGTGATTCATCCAGCTGGGTGTTTCGCATGATGCACTCTGCATAAAATTTAAATAAGCAAGGTGACAGTATACAGCCTTGATGTGCTCCTTTCCCAATTTTGAAATAATCTGTTGTTCCATGTCCAGTTCTAATTGTTGCTTCTTTACCTGCATACAGGTTTCTCAGGAGGCAGGTAAGATAGTCTGATATTCCCATCTCTTTTAAGAATTTTCCACAGTTTGTTATGATCTACACAGTCAAAGGCTTTAGCATAGTCAATGAAGGAGATGTTTTTCTGGGATTATCTAGCTTTTTCTATGATCTAATGGATGTTGGCAATTTGATCTCTGGTTCCTCTGCCTTTTCTAAATCCAGCTTGTACATCTGGAAATTCTTGGTTCGCATATTGTTGAAGCCTAGCTTGAAGGAATTACTACCATGTGAAATGAGTGCAATTGTGTGGTAGTTTGAACATTCTTTGCCTTTGCCCTTCTTTGGGATTGGAATGAAAACTGACCTTTTCCAGTCCTGTGGCCACTGCTGAGTTTTCAAAATTTGTTGACATATTGAGTGCAGCACTTTTAACAACAACATCTTTTAGGATTTGAAATAGCTCAGCTGGAATTCCATCACCTCCACTAGGTTTGTTTATAATAATGCTTCCTAAGGCCCACTTGACTTTGCATTGCAGGATGTTTGGCTCTAGGTAATAACCACACCATCATGGTTATCCCAGTCATCTTTTTTTTGTATAGTTCTTCTGTGTATTCTTGCTACCTCTTCTTAATCTCTTATTCTTTGGTACATTGTAAATACCTGTGTTAGACAGTAAGGGAAATCATGCACTTGCTACATGGAAGACTCACTGTATTCCTGCTCAGAATTGGCCTATGTGGGCTGATTGGAATGAGCAAAGAAAAATCTTGACACCAGAGTGCCTAAAATGCCACCAGGAATCAGTGAGATATGACAAAAGAACACCATTTATACAAGAGATTGTGAAGATTTATTCTAAGAGGCATCTCTGATGAATTCATGGTTCACTAGAATGCTGTGTTAAGGATTCTGAGGTTGTATCATTAGCAATGCCAACACAGCCATGTTTTTGTTATCCTTGCTCAACTTAGAATCTTTTTTCAGTAGTGGCATTTCCTTCATTAGAGAGTGAGAGCTTCATGATCCATTTAATTTCCCTTTTAGTTGCTAGAAACTCGGGAATTTTTTTTTATATATAATTTTCTCCTTTCCCTTTATTACTTGATTTTTTCTTTTATTTTGTGGACTGTTACTGTACTGTAATTTGGGGTTTTTTTATTTAGTTAATTTATGTTAATTGGAGGCTAATTACTTTACAATATTGTGATAGTTTTTGCCTTACATTGATATGAATCAGCCATGGGTGGACATGTGTCCCCCCATCCTGAACCCCTCTCCTACCTCGCTCCCCATCCCATCCCTCTGGTTGTGCCAGGGCACTGGCTTTGAGTGCCCTGCTTCATGCATTGAACTTGCACTGGTCCTCTGTTTCACATATGGTAGTATACACATTTCAATGCTGTTCTCTCAAATCATCCTACTCTTGCCTTCCCCACAGGGTCCAAAAGTCTGTTCTTTACATCTGTGTGTCTTTTGCTGTCTTACATATAGGGTCATCATTACCATCTTTCTAAATTCCATATATATGCGTTAGTATACTGTATTAGTATTTTTCTTTCTGACTGACTTCACTCTGTATAATAGGCACTGGTTTCATCCACCTCATTAGAACTGACTCAAATGTGTTCTTTTTTATAGCTGAATAATATTCCATTGTGTGTATGTACCACGACTTTCTTACCATTCGTCTGCCGGTGGACACGTAGGTTGCTTCCATGTCCTAGCTATTGTAAATAGTGCTGAAGTGAACATTGGGGTACAATTCTGGTTTCCTCGGTGTGTATGCCCAGCAGTGGGATTGCTGGGTCGCTTGTTCTATTGGCAGTTTTTTAAGGAATCTCCACACTGTTCTCCATAGTGGCTGTACTTGTTTGCATTCCCACCAACAGTGTAAGAGGGTTCCCTTTTCTCCATACTCTCTTCAGCATTTTTGTTTGTAGACTTTTTGATAACAGCCATTCTGACCAGCATGAGCTGGTACCTCATTGTAGTTTTGATTTGCATTTCTCTGATAATGAGTAATGTTGAACATCTTTCCATGTGTTTGTTAGCCATCTGTATGTCTTCTTTGGAGAGATTTCTGTTTCATTCTTTGGCCCAGTTTTTGATTGGGTCATTTATTTTTCTGGTATTGAACTGCATGAGGTGGTGTATATTTTTGAGATTAATTCTTTGTCAGTTGTTTTGTTTGCTCTTTTCTCCCACTCTGAAGGCTACCTTTCCCTCTTGCTTATAATTTCCTTCATTGTGCAAAAGCTTTTAAGTTTAATTAGGTCCCATTTGTTTATTTTTGCTTTTATTTCCATTACTCTGGTGGGTCGTAGAGGATCTTGCTGTGATTTATGTCAGAGTGTTCCGCCTATGTTTTCCTCTAAGAGTTTTATAGTTTCTGGTCTTACATTTAGATCTTTAATCCATTTTGAGTTTATTTTTGTGTATGGTGTTAGAAAGTGTTCTGGTTTCATTCTTTAACAGGTGGTTGACCAGTTTTCTCAGCACCACTTGTTAAAGAGATTGTCTTTTCTCCATTGTATATTTTGCCTCCTTTGTTCAAAGATAAGATGTCCATAGGTGCGTGGATTTATCTCTGGGCTTTCTATTTTGTTCCATTGATCTATATTTCTGTCTTTGTGCCAGTACCATAGTGTCTTGATGACTATAGCTTTGTAGTATAGTCTGAACTCAGGCAGGTTGATTCTTCCAGTTCCATTCTTCTTTATCAGGATTGCTTTGGCTATTTGAGGTTTTTTGTGTTTCCATACAAACTGGAATTATTTGTTCTAGTTCTATGAAAAATACAGTTGGTAGCTTGATAGGGATTGCATTGAATCTGTAGATTGCTTTGGGTAATATACTCATTTTCACTGTATTGATTCTTCCGATCCATGAACATGGTATATTTCTCCATCTAGTTGTGATTTCTTTCATCAGTGTTTTACAGTTTTCTATATGTAGGTCTTGTTTCTTTAGGCAAATTTATTCCTAAGTATTTTATTCTTTTCTTTGCAGTGGTGAATTGTTTCAGTAATTTCTCTTTCTGGTTTATCATTGTTAGTGTATAGGAATGCAAAGGATTTCTGTATATTAATTTTATATCCTGCAGCTTTACTATATTCTGGAGAAGGACATGGCAACCCACTCCATTGTTTCCGTAATTTCTCTTTCTGGTTTATCATTGTTAGTGTATAGGAATGCAAAGAATTTCTGTATATTAATTTTATATCCTGCAGCTTTACTATATTCTGGAGAAGGACATGGCAACCCACTCCAGTGTTCTTGCCTGGAGAATCCCAGGGACGGGGGAGCCTGGTGGGCTGCCGTCTATGGGGTCGAACAGACTCGGACATGACAGCGACTTCACTTTCACTTTTCACTTTCATGCATTGGAGAAGGAAATGGCAACCCACTCCAGTGTTCTTGCCTGGAGAATCCCAGGGACGGTGGAGCCTGGTGGGCTGCCATCTATGGGGTCGCACAGAGTCGGACACGGCTGAGCGACTTCACTTTCACTTTACTATATTCATTGATTAGCGCTAGTTATTTTCTGGTGGTGTCTTTAGGGTTTTATATATAGAGGATCATGTCATCTGCAAACAGTGAGAGTTTTACTTCTCTTCCAATATAGATTCCTTTTATTTCTTTTTCTTCTCTGATTGCTGTGGCTAGGACTTCCAAAACTATGTTGAATAGTAGCGGTGAGAGTGGGCACCCTTGTTTGTTCCTGATTTTAGAGCAAATGCTTTCAGTTTTTCACCATTGAGGATAATGTTTGCTGTGGTTTTGTTGTATATGGCTTTTATTATGTTGAGATATATTCCTTCTATGCCTGCTTTCTGGAGAGTTTTTATCATAAATGGGTGTTGAATTTTGTCAAAGGCTTTCTCTACATCTATTGAGATAATCATATGGTTTTTGTCTTTCACTTTGTTAATATGATGTATCACTTTGATTGATTTGCAAATATATTTGAGAATCCTTGCATCCCTGGGATAAAGCCCATGATGTATGATCTTTTTAATATGTTGGATTCTGTTTGCTAGAATTTTGTTGAGGATTTTTGCACCTATGTTCATCAGTGATATTGGCCTGTAGTTTTCTTTTTTTTTTTTTTTTGGCATCTTTGTCTGTTTTTGGTATTAGGGTGATGGTGGCCTCATAGGATGAGTTTGGGAGTTTACCTTCCTCTGCAATTTTCTGGAAGAGTTTGAGTAGGATAGGTGTTAGCTCTTCTCTAAATTTTTGGTAGAATTCACTTGTGAAGCCATCTGGTCCTGGGCTTTTGTTTGTTGGAGGATTATAGATTACAGTTTTGATTTCCATGCTTGTGATGGGTTTGTTAAGATTTTCTGTTTTTTCCTGGTTCAGTTTTGGAAGGTTATACTTTTCTAAGAATTTGTCCATTTCTTCCAAGTTGTCCATTTTGTTCGCATGTAGTTGCTGATAGTAGTCTCTTATGATCTTTTGTATTTCTGTGTTGTCTCTTGTGATTTCTCCATTTTCATTTCTAATTTTGTTGATTTGATTCTTCTCCCATTTTTCTTGATGAGTCTGGCTAATGGTTTGTCTATTTTATTTATCTTCTCAGAGAACCAGCTTTTAGTTTTGTTGATTTTTGCTATAGTCTCCTTCATTTCTTTTTCATTTATTTCTGCTCTGATTTTTGTGATTTCTTTCCTTCTGCTAACTTTGGGGTTCTTCTTTTTTGGTTGCTTTAAGTGTAAAGTTAGGTTATTTATTGATGTTTCTCTTGTTTCTTGAGGTAGGCTTGTATTCCTATGAACTTTCCTCTTAGCACTGCTTTTATTGAATCCCATAGGTTTTGGGTTGTTGTGTTTTCATTTTCATTTGTTTCTATGCATATTTTTGTTTGCTTTTTGATTTCTTCTGTGATATGTTGGTTATTTAGAAGCATGTTGTTTAGTGTCCATAAAGTGAAGTGAAGTCATTCAGTCATGTCCAACTCTTTGCAGCCCCATGGGCTGTAACCTACCATGCTCTGTCCATGGGATTTTCCAGGCAAGAGTACTAGAGTGGGTTGCCATTTCCTTCTCCAGAGGATCTTCCCGACCCAGGGATTGAATCCAGGTCTCCCACATTGTAAGCAGACGCTTTACTGTCTGAGCCACCAGGGAAGTCCAAAGTGAAAGTGAAAGTCACTCAGTAGTGTCCAGCTCTTTGTGACCCCATAGACTATACAGTTCATAGAATACAGTTCTTGGAATTCTCCAGGCCAAAATACTGGAGTGGGTAGCCTTTCCCTTCTCCAAGGGATCTTCCCAACCCAGGGATCGAACCCAGGTCTCCCATATTGCAGGCAGATTCTTTATCAGCTGAGCCACAAGGGAAGCCCTTAGCCTCCATATGTTTGAATTTTAATAGTTTTTTTTGTATTTTTAATAGTTTTTTCCTGTAGTTGACATCTAATCTTACCACATCATGATCAAAAAAGATGCTTGAAATGATTTCAATTTTTTCTTATTCTACCAAGGCTAGATTTATGGCCCAGGATGTGATCTGTCTTGGAGAATGTTCTGTGTGCACTTGAGAAAAAGGTGAAATTCGTTGTTTTGGGGTGAAACACCCTGTAGATATCAATTAGGTCTAACTGATCCTTTGTGTTATTTAAAGCTTGTGTTTCTTTGCTAATTTTCTGTTTGGTTGATCTATCCATAGGTGTGAGTGGGGTTTTAAAGTCCCCCACTATTACTGTGTTACTGTTAATTTCCCCTTTCATACTTGTTAGCATTTGCCTTACGTATTGAGGTTCTCCTGTGTTGGTCGCACATATATTTATAATTGTTATATCTTCTTGGATTGATCCTTTGGTCATTATGTAGTGTCCTGCTTTGTCTCTTTATTTCAAAGTCTATTTTATCTGATATGAGTATTGCTACTTCTCCTTTCTTTTCATCTCTATTTGCATGAAATATCTTTTTCCAGCCCTTCACTTTCAGTCTATGTATCCCTTGGTTTGAGGTGGGTCTCTTGTAGACAGCATATATAGGGGTCTTGTTTTTGTATCCATTTGGCCAGTCTTTGTCTTTTGGTTGGGGCATTTAGCTCATTTACATTTAAGGTAATTATTGATAACTGTGATCCCATTACCATTTACTTTGTTGTTTTGCGTTAGATTTTATAAACCTTATCTGTGTTTCCTGTTTAGAGAAGATCCTGTAGCATTTGTTGAAGAGCTGGTTTTGTGGTGCTGAATTCTCTCAGCTTTTGCTTGTCTCTAAAGCTTTTGATTTCTCCTTCATATCTGAATGAGATCCTTGCTGGGTAGAGTAATCTTGGTTGTAGGTTTTTCTCTTTCATCACTTTGTGTGTCCTGCCATTCCCTTCTGGCCTGAAGAGTTTCTATTGAAATATCAGCTGTTATCTTTATGGGGATCCCCTTGTGTGTTATTTGTTGCTTTTCCCTTGCTGCTTTTAATATTTGCTCTTTGTGTTTAATCTTTGTTAGTTTGATTAATATATATCTTGGGGTGTTTCGCCTTGGGTTTATCCTTTTTGGGATTCTATAGGTTTCTTGAACTTGAGTGGCTATTTCCTTCCCCGTTTTAGGGAAGTTTTCGACTATTATCTCAAGTATTTTCTCATGCCCTTTCTTTTTGTCTTCTTCTGTGACACCTATGATTCAAATGTTGAGGCATTTAACATTGTCCCAGCAGTCTCTGAGATTGTCCTTATTTCTTTTAATTCTTTTTTCTTTTTTCCTCTCTGCTTCATTTATTTCCACCATTCTATGTTCCACCTCACTTATCCTCTCTTCTGCCTCAGTACACTTATCCTCTCTTCTGGACACTTAGTGCAGTAAAGTGTCCAGTAGTGAGTTTGGGGTGTCTATGGGTTTGGCATGGCTTTGGGCAGTCTGTCTTTTAATGCTCAGGGTTGTGTTCCTATTTTGCTGGAGAATTAGCGTGGTATGTCTTGCACTGGAACTTGTTGGCCCTTGGGTGGAGTTTGGTTTCAGTATAGGTAGAGAGATTTTTGTGTGAGCTCTTGTCTATTAATGTTCCCAGAGTCAGGAGTTCTCTGATGTTCTCAAGTTTTGGAGTTAAGCCTCTTGCCTCTGGCCTTCAGTCCTTCTCTTACAGTAGCCTCAAGACTTCTCCATCCATACAGCACAGATGATAAAACATCTAGGTTAATGGTGAATAATTCTCTACAGCAAGAAACACCCAGAAAGATTCACAGAGTTAAGTAGAGAAGAGAAGAGGAAGGAAGGAGATAGAGGTGACCTGGAGGAGAACAGGGAGAGTCAAAAGGGGAGAGAGCAATCAAGCCAGTAATCAAATCCCTAAGTGAAAATGGATACCGAAGATTAGATCCTTAAAGGTACAAAATTGATAACAAATACCAAAAAGCAAAAATTAAAAATCTAGAATAGACTCTCAAAAATACAATATAAAATACAAAAACAAAATCAATCACAATATTTATATATATATATATGAAATTTACTTTAAAAAATAGGGTCCTTTTTTTTTTTGCTAGGTAATACTAGGGTATAAAAATGAAAATTAAAGGAGTAATAAAGAACTTAAACTTTCTTAAAAAAATTAAAAAGTGATAATAGTAAAAATATATCTAGGAATTTCTCTGGAGCTGTTGTGGGCAGTGTGACGTTAGTTCAGTGTCAGAGAGTCCTTTTTCCCAGTGTGTGCTTGTTTTCAAGGTCTATAGGTCCCCCTCCAATGCAGTCAGTATAACTGTGGGGTTTTAATCCATTGCACCTGTCTCTTCCACAGCAGTTCCTTCTGTGTTTATTTTGGCTTCCTCTGTTTACAAGTCTCTTCAGTGTCTTAATTTCTGCCCTGACACAAGGGGGCAAAGGTGGCTACTTACTTAGGCTCACCTGTTCAGTTGTGTTTTTGGGAGGGAGGGACACTGCAAACAGATACCACTGGCATGTGTGGGGAGTGCTCGCAGTGTATGGACCACACTGGGTTTGCCACAGCCCAAGGCAGCGTGTGTTTCCCAGGTCTACACTGCTCAGACTCCAGGGTGTTCTGCAAGGACACTGTCCCAAGTGGGCCCTGCATTTCGTGCAATACCCAGGTCTAAGCCACTCAGGTTCTCGGGAGCTTTGCAGGTGCACAGACCCAGATGGGCTGTGCATTTTGTGCCTCCTGGGTTGGAGCAGTTCAGGCTACCCAGTGCTTAATGAGCACACTGTCCTAGATGCACCATGCATCTTAATCACCTCCCTGGTCCCGGCCACTTGGTTTCCCAGGTGTGCTGCGAGAGCACCGTCACAGGTATGCTGTGTGTCTCTAGGGAGCTGATCTCAGGCTGTGACACTCCTGGCAGATGTCAACCGTTCAGGATCCCAGGAAGATGTGGCTAGCAACTGGGAGTCTGCTCAAAGTTTGGTGGAAGACTCAGTCTCCGGGGCTGAGACTCCAGCAGCCCCTTGCCTTCCAGCTCTGGCTCTGTCTGTCACATGCCTGCCTCTCAGCCTCTGGGGAGGGTGGGCCCTATATTGCAGCTGGCTTGCACTCCGTTGGTATTCGCTCATCTTTGTTTTGTGAGCGCACCAGGGGTCACCCTCATCCTTTTTGCCCACCCACCCCTCAACCCCTGCCTCTTTCAAGCAACCATCAATCTGTTCTCTCCATCTGTTGAGTTCTGAGGGTTTTGTTTTTTAGATTCCATTTATTAAAAAAATCATCTAGTATTTGTATTTCTCTGTTTGACTCTTTGCTTAGCATAGTGGCCTCAAGGTCCATTCCTATTGCCACAATTGGCAGGCTTTCCTCTTTAATGGCTGCCAGTATTCCATTTAGTCTGTGTGAGTGTGTGTATGTGTATGTACCAGTTTTCTTTATTCCTTCATTCGTTTCTGGATACTCGTATCTTGGCTATTGTAAATAATGCTTCAGTGAACATGGGAGTGTAGATATCTTTTCAAGTTAGTGTTTTTGTTTCCTTTGGATAAATACCCAGAAGTGGAATTTTTGGACCATATAGTAGTTCTGTCTTTAATTTTTTGAGGAACCTCCATACTGTTTTCCATAGTGGCTGTAGCATTTACATTTCCACCAGTGGTGCACAGAGGTTCCCTTTTCTCTGCACTCTTGCCAACATGTGTTATTTCTTGTCTTTTCAATATAAAAGCTATTCTAACAGCTGTGAGATGATATCTCATTGTGGTTTTGATTTGCATTTCTCTGTTGATTAGTCATGTTGAGCACTTTTTCATGTACCTGTTGGCCGTCTGTATGTCTTCTTTGGGAAAATGTCTATACAGATCTTCTGCCTATTTTTTAATGGAATTTTTTTTTTTTTTTTTGCTGTTTTATGAGTGTTTTGTATACTTTGGATATTAACTCCTTATCAGATACATAATTTGCAGATATTTTCTCCTGTTTGACAAGTTGCCCTTTCATTTTGTTAATGGTTTCCTTCATTGTGCAGAAGCTTTTCACTTGATAATCTCACTTGTTTATTTTTGCTTTTGTTGCCTTTGCTTTTTGTGTCAAGTCAAAAAACAAAAACCACTGTCAAGAAGCTTGCCACCTGTGTTTTTTTCCTAGGAGTTTTATGGTTTCAGGTCTTATGTTCAAGTCTTAATCCATTTTGAGTTTATTTTTGTGTGTGATGTAAGATATTGAGTTTCATTCTTTTGCATGTGGTGATTTAGTTTTCCCAACACTGTTTATTAAAAAGACTGACTTCTCCCTGTTGTATATTCTTGGCATCTTTGTTGTAAACTACTTGACCATGCGTGCATATGATTATTTCTGGGTCTCCATTCTATTCCATTGATCTGTTTTTAGGCCAATACCATGTTGTTCAGTTGCTCAGTTGCATCCAAGTCTTTGCAACCCCATGTACTGCAGCACACCAGGCTTCCTTGTCCTTCACCATCTCCCGGAGCTTACTCAAACTCATTTCCATTGAGTCAGTGGTCTTTTAATTTCATGGCTGCAGTCACCATCTGCAGTGATTTTGGAGCCCCCAAAAATAAAGTCTCTCACTGTTTCCATTCCCCATCTATTTGCTATGAAGTGATGGGACCAGATATCATGACCTTAGTTTTCTGAATTTTGAGTTTTAAGCCAGCTTTTTCATTCTCCTCTTTCACTTTCATCAAGAGGCTCTTAAGTTCCTCTTTGCTTTCTGCCTTAAGGGTGGTGTTATCTGCATATCTGAGGTTATTGATGTTTCTCCCGGCAATCTTCATTCCAGCTTGTGCTTCATCCAGCCCAGCATTTCGCATGATGTACTATTTTGATAACTGGAGCTTTGTAATATAGTTTGAAATCAGGGCACATGATGCTCTAACTTTGTCATTCTTTCTCTAGATGGCTTTATTTGAGGTCTTTTGTGTTTCCATACAAATTTTAGGATTGTTTGGTCTATTTCTTGGGAAAATGCCATGGAATTTTGATAGGGATTACAGTGAATCTGTAGATTGCTTTGGGTAGCAAGGACATTTTAACAACATTAATTCTTCTAATCCATGAGCACAGATTATCTTTATGTTTATTTGTATCTTTTTCATCAGTCTTAAAGCTTTCAGTTTACTAATTTATAGGTCTTCATTTCATCAGTCTTACTGTTTATAATATTGCCCAGTATTTTATTCTTTTTGATGCAGCTGTAAATGGGATTATTTTCTTCTTAATTCCTCTTTTCTTTAATTTTAAATTATCTTTGTCTTTAAATGAATTTCTTGAAAGGGAACCCTGTTGTACTATTGGTGGGAATGTAAATTGATACAGCCACTATGGAGGACAGTGGAAATTCCTTTAAAATCCAGGAATAAAACTACCATATGACCCAACAATCCCACTACTGGGTATATACCTTGGCGAAACCATAATTGAAAAAGACACATGTACCCCCAATGTTCATTGCAGCACTTATTTACATATATATATATGTATGTATATGCATATGTACATATATAATGGAATATTACTTAACCATGAAAAGGAGCACATTTGATTCAATGCTAATGAAGTGGTTGAACCTAGAGCCTATTAGAGTGAAGTAAATCAGAGAGAAATATTATATATTAACACATATATATGGAACCTAGAAAGATGGTACTGATGAACCTATTTGCAGGGCAGCAGTGGAGACATAGAGATAGAAAACAGACTTGTGAACACAGAGAAGGGGTGGGAAGGAGAAGGTGGGACGAATGGAGAGAGTAGCACGGAAGCATATACACAACCATAAGTAAAATAGCCAGTGGGAATTTGCTGTATGACGCAGGGAACTCAAACTGTGGCTCTGTGACAGCCTAGAGGGGTGGGAGGGAGGTTTAAAAGGAGGAGACATATGTATACCTGTGGCTGATACATGTTGATGGTATGGCAGAAACCAATACAATATTGTAAAGCAATTATCCTCCAATTAAATTTTTTTAAAAATTGAGGGGGGTGGGAAATGGCTTTCTTATAAACAGGATATAGTTGGGACTTGGTTTTTATTCTCTAAAATGTTTAGTCCACAATGTAGTTACCAATACTGGATTTTATTTTTTGCCATGTCTTTTGGTTCATCTCTCAGTTCTTTGTTCCTCAGTTCTTTTCTTGTCTTTTTTGGTATTGATTTAAATATCTTTTAGAACTCCATTGTATTCCTTTTTTTTTCCTGCACTGGCTCTTCATTGCTGTATGAGCTTTCTCTAGTTGAAGTGAGTGGGGTCTACTCTCTAGTTGTGATGTATAGGTTTCTCATTGCTGTGGCTTCTCTTGCTGAGGAGCACAGGCTCTGGGCATATGGACTCCATAGTTGCAGCACATGGGCTTAGTTGCTCCATGGCATGTGGGATCTTCTGGACCAGGGATTAAACCTGTGTCCGCTGCATTGGCAAGTGGAGTCTCAACCACTGGACCACCAGGCAAGTCCAGCATCCATTCTTGTTAAAGCAACAACTTCTCTGCTTTTTTTTTGGACAGGTGGAAGTGTTTTGCTATACTGATTACAATATACTTCCTTAATTTTTCATAATCTTTTTAAAGTTACTGTTGTACCACTTTGCATAAAAATTTAGAAATCTTGGAACCATATAGATTCAATTGCTTCCCCTGTTCTTCAAACCAGGAGTCAGTAAACTATAGCCCACAGTCCAGTCTGTTGCCTATTTTATAAATAAAACTTAAAAAGTTGAAACCCAGCTATGTTCATTCATTGGCATATTCTGTTTTGCTGTTTTTGCACTATAACTACATAGTTGAGTAGTTGCAACAAAGATAACTCCACAATTTTGTGTTATACTTTAAGTTTTGCCTTAGACAGTCTTATTTAAGGAAATCAAAGGGGAAGCCTTTTGTATTTACCCTAATATATATCATCTTAAGTGTTATTTCTTTCCAAAGAGCTAAGTTTTCGTGTGGTATCATTTTCCTTCAGCCTGAAGAACTTTCTTTAGTTTATAGTACAAATATGATGGGGACTAATTCTAGTTTTCTTTTTTGAAAATGTCCGTTTTACCTTTATTCTTGAAGATTTTTGATAGGATATAGAATTGGGGGTTGAGTTTTTTTCTTCTAGTACTTTAAAGACTTGATTCTCTCCTAGCCTCTTTTATTTCTGATAAGAAGTTAATAGTAATTTGAATTGTTCTTTATGCAATGTGTCATTTTTTCCCCCACTTCTAAGCTATCTCTTACGCCTGGCAACCACTAATCTTGTTTTTAAGAGGACACTTTAAAAAAAAATTGTTTACTTATTTCGCTGTGTGAGGTCTTAGTTGCCAGCACATGGGATCTTCGTTGCATCATGCAAGATCTTTTGTTGTAGCACATGAACATCCTGATTGTGGCACACAGTCTCCAGTGTGTGGGCTCAGTTGCAGTGCGTGGGCTCACTTGCAGTGCATGGGCTCAGTTGCTCCACAGCATGGAGAATCTAGTTCCCCAAGCAGGGATCAAACCTGTGTCCCTTGCTTTGCAAGGTAGATTCTTAACTACTGGACCACCAGCAAGTCCCAATTAGTAATCTTTTGTCCATTTCTATAATTTAATGATTTTTTAAATCTTAAATAAATTAAATTACTAATAGTGTGTGAACTTTGGCAGTTGGCTTTTTTCACTCAGTAAAATTCTTTTGAGATTCATCCAAATTGTTGTGTTAGTATACACTTTTATTCCATTTTATTACTGAGTAATACAGATATACTACAGTTAATCTTTAACCTGTTGAAGGACATCTGGGTTATTTCTGGCTTGGAGCTGCTAGGGATGTTTATATAGTTTGTATGTGAATATAAAATTACATTGCACTGGGATAAGTGCCCCAGTGTGTGTTTCCAGAGTGGGCATATTTTACATTCCCACCGTCAATGTCTGAGTGATCCAGTTTCTTTGTATCCTCATCTACATTTAATTATCATTTCAGTTGGCATATAATCTCTCGTGGTTTTAGCTTGTTGCATTTCCTTAGTGGCTAATCAAAGTGAACATTTCTTTGTGTGCTTTTTTACCATGTTTATAATCCTCTTTATTGAAATGTCTCCTCGTGTCTTTTGCCCATTTTGTAATTGGATTGGTGTTACCCTTGAGAGTTGTTTGTAGCAGATACTTGTCTTTTGTTGGATATGTGTTTGCACATATTTTCTCCCTATCTCGGTTTGTCTATTTACTTTTTCCTCTCTTTTTTTTTTGGCTGTGCCACACAGCTTGCAGGATCTTAGTTCCCCCACCAGGGACTGAACCCAGGCCCCCAGCAGTGGAAGCACTGAGTCCTAACTACTGAACCAACAGGGATTCCCTACCTTTATCTCTTAACAGGATTTTTTGCAAAACAGAAGTTAAAAAGTTTTTTACAGTTTTTATACTTTCTGTCTATGATCCATTTTTCATAAAACATGTGAAAGTCTCATTGTGTCTGACTCTCTGTGACCCCATGGACTGTAGCCCACCAGGCTCCTCTGTCCATGGGATTCTCCAGGTAAGAAACTGCAGTGGGCTGCCATTCCCTTCTCCAGAGGATCTTCCTGACCCAGGGATTGAACCCAGTTCCCCTGCATTGTAGGCAGATTCTTCACCATCTGAGCCACCAGGGAAACCTCGTGAGGTTTAGGACAAAATTGTCAGGGGGTTGGCTGGGTGGTTTTCTGCCTCAGAATATTCAGTTGCTCTAGAACCCTTTGTTAAAGAGCAAATGGTTAATCCTCCATTTAGTTGCATTTGCACCTTTGTCAAAATTCAGATGTGGGTTTTGTGTCAGTCTGTTTCTGGATTCTCTGTTCTATTCCATCAATCTATGTGTCTTTCAATGCAAAGAAATAGAGGAAAACAACAGAATGGGAAGGACTAGAGATCTCTTCAAGAAAATTAGAGATACCAAGGGAACATTTCATGCAAAGATGGGCTTGATAAAGGACAGAAATGGAGCAGCCTGCAGATCTCTTCCCTTCTGTGGCCATCGCTGTAGCTCCAGCGGCCAAAATGAAGTTCAATCCCTTTGTGACTTCTGACCGAAGCAAGAATCGAAAAAGGCATTTCAATGCGCCTTCCCATATTCGCAGGAAAATTATGTCTTCTCCTCTTTCTAAAGAGCTAAGACAGAAGTACAACGTTCAATCCGTGCCCATCCGAAAGGATGATGAAGTTCAGGTTGTACGAGGGCACTACAAAGGGCAGCAAATTGGCAAAGTAGTCCAGGTTTACAGGAAGAAATACGTCATCTACATTGAACGAGTGCAGCGGGAGAAGGCTAATGGCACAACTGTCCATGTGGGCATTCACCCCAGCAAGGTGGTTATCACCAGACTAAAACTGGACAAAGACCGCAAAAAGATCCTCGAACGTAAAGCCAAATCTCGCCAAGTAGGAAAAGAAAAGGGCAAATATAAGGAAGAAACAATTGAGAAGATGCAGGAATAAAGTCATCTTGTCTACAGCTTTCATTAAATTAAAAAAAAAAAAAAAGGACAGAAATGGTATAGACCTAACAGAAGCAGAAGATATTAAGAAGAGGTGGCAAGAATACACAGAAGAACTGTACAAGATCTTCATGACCCAGATAATCACGATGGTGTGATCACTCGCCTAGAGCCAGACATGCTGGAATGTGAAGTCAAGTGGGCCTTAGAAAGCATCACTACGAACAAAGCTAGTGGAGGTGATGAAATTCCAGTTGAACTGTTTCAAATCCTGAAAGATGATGCTGTGAAAGTGCTGCACTCAATATGCCAGCAAATGTGGAAAACTCAGCAGTGGCCACAGGACTGGAAAAGGTCAGTTTTCATTCCAATCCCAAAGGCAATGCCAAAGAATGCTCAAACTACCGCACAATTGCACTCATCTCACATGCTAGTAAAGTAATGCTCAAAATTCTCCAAGCCAGGCTTCAGCAATACGTGAACCGTGAACTTCCAGATGTTCAAGCTGGTTTTAGAAAAGGCAGAGGAACCAGAGATCAAATTGCCAACATCCGCTGGATCATCGAAAAAGCAAGAGAGTTCCAGAAAAACATCTGTTTCTGCTTTATTGACTATGCCAAAGCCTTTGACTGTGTGGATCACAATAAACTTGGAAAATTCTTCAAGAGATGGGAATACCAGACCATCTGACCTGTCTCTTGAGAAACCTGTATGCAGGTCAGGAAGCAACAGTTAGAACTGGACATGGAACAACAGACTGGTTCCAAATAGGAAAAGGAGTACGTCAAGGCTGTATATTGTCACCCTGTTTATTTAACTTATATGCAGAGTACATCATGAGAAACGCTGGGCTGGAAGAAACACAAGCTGGAATCAAGATTGTCGGGAGAAATATCAATAACCTCAGATATGCAGATGACACCACCCTTATGGCAGAAAGCAAAGAAGAACTAAAGAGCCTCTTGATGAAAGTGAAAGAAGAGAGTGAAAAAGTTGGCTTAAAGCTCAACGTTCAGAAAACTGAAGTCATGGCATCTGGTGCCATCACTTCATGGGCAATAGATGGGGAAACAGTGGAAACAGTGTCAGACTTTATTTTTTTGGGCTCCAAAATCACTGCTGATGGTGATTGCAGCCATGAAATTAAAAGACGCTTACTCCTTGGAAGAAAGGTTATGACCAACCTAGATAGCATATTAAAAAGCAGAGACATTAGTTTGGAAACAAAAGTCCGTCTAGTCCAGGCTATGGTTTTTCCAGCGGTCAGGTATGGATGTGAGAGTTGGACGGTGAAGAAAGCTGAGCGCCGAAGAATTGATGCTTTTGAACTGTGGTGTTGGAGAAGACTCTTGAGAGTCCCTTGGACTGCAAGAAGATCCAACCAGTCCATCCTAAAGGAGATCAGTCCTGGGTGTTCATTCCTTTCTCTGTATTCCTCTTTTCAAAATTGTTGTTGCTATTCTAGCGCTTGTAGTTTTTTTTGCTTGTGTCTTTATATGTAAATTTTTAAATAAGCTTGTTTGTCTATAAAAACATCTTCCTATGATTTTAATAGGAATTACATTAAACCTACAGGTCAGTTTAAGTGTTTGACATCTCTAGTACATTAAGTCTTTCAGTCCTTGAAGACAGTAGGCAGTTTGCTTGGCTGACCTTACACACTAAGTTGCAGCTCACATCTCAGTTGTGTTCTTGGGGCCTTACCTTGAGTCTCTGACATACATGATTTAGGGGTCAAGTAAGAATTTGGTCAATGTTTATAATACAGAGTTGGAGCTCCCCTCAAATTTTCTGGAATTTCCCACCTCATTTTCTAGTGCTATGGTGCCATTCTGTCCTGTGGCTCTTCAAAATTTTCTGTTTTAGCCAGTCAATATGACACAGACGGGGCATCTCCCCTGACTAAAAGCTGTAAAAAGTGAAAAAGAGGATTCACCCCATTTATTCCTTTCTTTCCAGAGGTCAACCCCTGCTTTGGTATTTGCCTGATTGTTTCTTCTACAGTGTCTTAGAGTAGTTGCTTTTAATATATTCTGGTTCGAAGTTATACTTATTAAACTTTGGAAGAGTTGGATTGAAAGGCATTTACCCAGTGTGGTGGTGATTCCTTGTGTTCTCCAGTCTACCATGTTGCCAGGAATAAATTGCACTTATAATAGCTGTTTTCTTTTATGTTGGAATGTAGTTATGAGGAAGAAAAATGCAAAGGATTTTGGAGTCAAGTGGAGAAGTACATGAATTTTGGCTTTGCCACCTGCTAGTTATATAACCTTGTGTTATTTAACCTTTTTTATCTGTAAAATGGAGAATAAAAAACCTATCTCACATGTTTATTGGAAAATTTTTTAAAGGTTTTCAGAAACTTGCAGTAAATATAACATCTCACTTAAATGATAGCTGTTAACTGTATTTTAGGTTTTCTCTATTCTGTTTTCAATCTATATTTAATCCATTAAGATCTGAGCTAGCCCCCCTCTGCCTGAGCTGTAAGCTCATTTTTCTGATAAAAGGTGAAATTTTGTTACGTGGGATCTGTTCATTAAGGGTGACAAGTGCTAAGTACCTATCTTGGAAGACTGATGTTTAAGTTTTTTGATCATAAAGCAGAGTAAAGGAATCTATTACCTTATTAACAGCTTGAAATCTGAAGGAAAAAAAAATTAACAATGTTGGGTTTTTCCCCTCTTTTATAGGAATCCCCTCCTCAAGTAGAAAATTACTGTCTACCAGAAGCTGCTTCATTTCTTCAGAATAAAAAGGAACCTGGGCCTGGATTCTCACAAAAGAGGAAAGCTCCTACAGAAAAAAATAAAATCAAACGACCCAGAGTAGAATAATTATATTTAATCAGTTACCAAACATTAGTTTTTTAAATTAATAACTTGAATATGACTGTGATGGATTTGTAATTTAAAGACAAGAACCTGGAGAATTCAGCTTCAGTGTAATGATGAAGCTTGAAGTTAGTTTTCAACACCTGAAATTTTAATCACTGAAATATTAACTGATCCTAATAGAAAGTTACCTGAAATAACAAAATGCAGCTCCTCAGCTAGCTTGTCGTTCAGCCATATTGATGTGTGTAAGGTGGGTTTTTATTTATTTGCTTGTAAGTATCCAAGTCTGTAGTTTAGTGGAAGTTTTAGCAAGGTGTTCAATTTTGCCTTAAAATGTCTGCTTTAATTCATAAAAACAAGAAAGTTATCAATTGGGATTCATTCATATTTTCCCTGATTTTTAGCTTCTCACCATTTTACCTCTTCTTAACAGGAGCCTGAGCACAAGGTTTAATGAGGAACTGAGGCTTTAAACTTAAGTGCGTGTGTATATATGTATATGCATGTTTGTACAAATCTCCATGATGTTTGCCAAGTTTGGGGGCCAAAACTTGGAAAATAAAAGTAGTGACTCAAAGTAGTTGTTCAAATAGATAATTAAAAAAAAAAATTCTGGTAACCATTCTCTTGTTGAAGCAAATAAAAGATTTGTAAAACAGCTTAAAAATGAATCTAGTTATGTTTCTGATGTTGTTTATGTAGAATATTAGGGCTTCCCTGGTGTCTCAGTTGGTAAAGAATCTGCCTGCAATGCAGGAGACTTGGGTTAGATCCCCCAATTGGGAAGATCCCATGGAGAAGGGAACGGCCACCCACTCCAGTATTCTGGTCTGGAGAATTCTATGGGCTGTATAGTCAATGGAGTCGCAAAAGAGTCAGACATAACTGAGCGACTTTCACATATACATGTAGAATATTGCTCTGGTAGGTTAAAGAAAGGAAGAACTACAGAATTGCATTAGCCTCTGCTATCTAAACCTAAACACCAGATACTACATGTATGGCCACAGTTCTCTAAATATAAGGCTACCTCACTTTGTTTAAGGGACTGTAATTTTGATGTAAATTGTTCAATTCCTAGTAATAATCTTGAAAGGCAAACTCAAATGGTGATGAATTAAAATCCTTAACCTGAACACCAAACCCTTGAAGTTTTCATCAAATTTTTCTTTAAATGAAGTAGGGGTTATCACTGCCCTTCAGTCTTTCAGCTTTGAGCTAATTCACACCTTAGGACAACACAAATTCTTACACCAGCAAACAGGTAGCATTGTCATATAAACTGTACTCCTGCCCTCCTCCAAACAAAAAACCCATAGACCTGGTTTTATTAGAACCATTTTGTGCTAGCTGGTCCTCTCATTGACAGTTTGAAGTATGTTTCTCTCTGAATTTCACTACTTAAAAATTCTTTGAAATAGTTACTCTTCAGATTTTCTTGATGAGCACACTGTTGACAGAACAAATAATATTCTCCTATTTCTCTATCTCAGAAAAAATGAACTAATGTAGCATTGTCTTTTCTGCCATAATTATAGACTCTTTTCTCTGTTCAGGCCTTAATGTGCAATTTTAAGTCTCCAGATCTCAGCTTCTCTTGACTCTCCAGAATCTGTCTGCATCCAGCATAACACATTTTCACTCAGGTTTTGACTCTTACACTGTAAATGTCCTTATACCAGCAAAGTCTTCTTACATGCAGATAATTCCAAGCATAGGTAGATATCTCATTTAAAAGGGGAAAAAAAAACCTTTCCTTGATTATTCTTATTTTCTCCTTAGAATTACTATAGTATTTTAATCTATGACATTTAAATTAGCATTCCTTATATTCCCCTGTGACTTTTTGTGTGCATTACTCTGGCCTCTTCACCATTCATTGATTCAACAAATATGACTCCTCAGCATGTAAGGTAGTTTGTGGATTTCAGGAGCAAACCGCTTAGCACACTTTCTCCCTCAGAGTTATAGAGGTAGGGCCCTCAATGCAGACACTACACTCAATTATCCTCGGATTTAGTATTTATATTTCAGGCTGAATTTTATCTTCCTCAGCCCACTAAAGAAAATTTCACAGATTGACACTTAACCCCATATGTGACTGTACTTGGAGATTGACTTTTAAGAAAATAATTAAGGTTAAATGCAGTCATATGAGTGGCCTTTAAGGAGAGACCAGGAGTTCATAGGCACAGAGGAAGGGCCATGTGGGGGCACAGGCAGCTGTCTGCAAGTCAGGAGATGCCGCCTTACCAGAAGCCACCCCTGGCAGCACCTTGGCCTTAAACTTCTAGCCTCCAGAATGATCAGGAGTTTGTTGTTTAAGCTCTAGTCCATACCTGTTTATTTTGAGACAGGAGGGGAAGGGACAGGACAGAACCTCTGGACAGTGAAGGAGAGCCTAGCTATTTCTTAGTATGCTAAACAGGCTGGAACTGACTGAAACCAAGATGACTGCAAGAATAATATGCTCATTGACATTTAGCTTATACTTTCATTGTAATAAAATCACTCAGATGGGAAAAGTGGGCAGTGGCCCAATTTCTGGAAAAAGCCCATCCTTCCCTGAAATAGAATATTCCTCCCAGCCATTAGCCTATGAAATTACTCAGCCCATAAAAAGCAACAACCCCATGGCATGAGTCCAATCTCACTTTCTGAAGAGGTTCTGCCAATGGAGTGTGCATCCCTAAAACACTTTCACTTTTTGGGGGGGTGGGGGGGCTCATTTGTGAAGTCTTTGCCGCATGAAGCGAAAGATCCCTTCTTAGCGCTCCGTCCCAGGACCTAACGTTTCCCTCTCCTGCAGCAACTGAACAAATAAACCTTTAACTCAGAGGTGCTTTCATGCATGTTGCTTTATAGCAGGGGTTGGCAAACTTTCTCTGCAGAAGCTGGAAAATGAACTTTGAAGCTATGTGGGCTGGTCTTTGTGGTATTTTTCCTCCAACCCTCCAAAATATAAAAACTAGCCTAAGCTCAAGGCCATATGGAAATAGGCAGTTGGCCATAGTGTGACCCCCACTCTAGCCTTAATCTGTATTATTGTCTTAATCTGTTTTATTGTCATGTCCCCAGCACCTAAAACAGTGGATGAAATAAGCAGATAAAAAATATTTTTAAACCAATTCATGTTTCTTGGGGGGAAAATCTGTATCTGTCAACAAGCAAGGCACACAGCTCTTTGTTTTTCTCCTACTTATGAGGAGTAGTAACCTTTTGGTATCTCATGCTTTAGCATTTGGGATTCTGTAATTGAAAGTATTGAATGTTTTAAATTTGTGAGGTATTTATGGGAAGAAAAGCTAGGATACAGATGTTTATGTTTTTCAAGACATGAAAAAGCAATAGGATATTTTGCTTTTAATAGAATATTTTGCTTTGCTTTTTAATAGCAATATTTTTAAAGCAATAGAAACTGATAAAGAGAATTAGGCAATTATCCTACCAGTATGACTGCATTTCAGGATAATCTGACAGTTGAGAAAAAGCCCTATAGAATAATTCCAGGCAGAAAGTGCAGAAGAAATGATAGAAGTCAAGCCATTTTATAGTTTCTAATGAAATCATAGATCTAAGCAAAGAGGGACTTTTATAATGATGGGTCAAGCTGATAATACCTGAACTCACTGGTCACAAAAAGAGCCAGATATGCCTCCTGATGTGATGTAGCAAGAAGTAGAGAGCATCTGTAATCTTGCCTCCAGCCCCATGACTTGGATTTGATCAAACTTCCAGATCTTACTAAAATCAATCAACATTGAGTAAGGAGAGACCTGGGCTTCCCTTGTGGCTCATCTGGTAAAGAATCCTCCTGTAATTAAGGGGACCTGGGTTCAATCCCTGGGTTGGGGAGATCCCCTGGAGAAGGGAAAGGCTACCCACTCGAGTATTCTGGCCTGGAGAATTCCATGGACTACAGTCCTTGGGGTCACAGAGTCAGACACAACTAAGTGACTTTCAAAGAGAGACTGAGTTCAAGATGATGATGTTAGTGGATCCTGTGTCCCATTGACACACTGCATCCACAGCTATATACAGAACAATTTTCTCTGAAAGAGCCACAAAAGGTGGCTGCTACACATCAGGCAAATGAGAAAACCACATCAAAGCAGGTAGGGGGAAGCTGAGATACAGTCTCACCATAAACCCCACCCCCAGCACAGCACCCACAATCAGAAGCGGACTGGTACACCTGAGCTTCTCCCTATGGAACAAAGGCTTTGAACTCCACATCTGACATCCCACATTTTAAGACCTATACCTGAGAGGCAAGCTTCCAAAGTATCTAACTTTGACAGTCAATGGAGCTTGTTTCCTCAAGACCCACAAGGCTACAGTTACCTGGGAACGCAGCGCAGACGCAGACTAAAAAGGGCCAGTCTTTCTGTAAAAGAGGCCCAACTGCTTATTGTAAAGCTTTGAGGTTTGTATTATAAATGGAATAAAACTTAAAAATTGTGAAACACTGTTGTACACTTCTATATCAACTGTACCTCAACAAAACAAGCAAAAGCTTTGGCCTGAGGGGCAGGCATTCAACACATGTTGCAGGAAGGGGCAGCCTGAAAGGGGGCTCTTGTGTAACATTCAGAAATGAATTGTCAGAGGAGACACACGTGCTGACAAAACATGAGACTTGATTGGGAAGGGCCTCCTGAGTGGAGGGCAGCAGGGTAAGGGAACCTGGGAGAACTGCTCTGCCATGTGGCTTGCAATCTTGGGTTTTATAGTGATGAGATTAGTCTCTGGGTTGTTTCTGGCCAGTCATTCTGACTCAGGGTATTCCTGGTGGCACACACGTTGCTCAGCCAAGATGGAGGGCATTGAGAAGGAGTCTGGGAAGTGGTAGGACACGTGGCATCTGCTTTGACCTTTCCCAAATTCTTACAGTTGGAGGTGGCTTGTTACTTCTGTGTTCCTTACCAGGACCTCCTGTCGTAAAATAACTCACGCAAATGGTTACTATGGTGCCTGGCTAGGATGGGCAGTTTCAAACAGTGTGTTTCCCCTAACACAAAGAGGTGACCACTGAAACACTCTCCAAAAGACAGAGGCCACCACACCTACCTTTTGTACACTCTCTGCCTTGCTCCAGATCTCTGGTACCTCCCAGAAAGGAGCCTGTACATTGCCTGGTACCCTGATTTTGGGAGGAGCCACCCTCACACAGAACACCCTTTCATCACTTGGTTCTGGTAGCCAGTGGGGCTTAGGCCTGCAGGTCCCATAGGACAAATGGAGAAGAGTTCTTAAACAGCTATGGCTCCCAGGGCAGAGCAGGGAGACAACAGACTGAAATACCCATTCTTTCTGTAAAAGAGCATTGGTACTTATTTTCATTGCTACAGCCTGGAGCAGGCTTCCAATTAAACACACATTGAGAGGCCTCCTGAAATACTTTTCTAAAGTCTACAGAGGCTGGCTGGAGCCATCTTCAACATCTCCCTCTGCCTCTCTCCTAGTATCTCCTAGGAAGGAGTTTGTGCTCATGCCTGGCACCCAAGTTTTTGTGGCTGCTCCCTAGGGGACACTCCTCAATCACCTCGCTCTGGTAGCCAACAGGGCTTACACTCACAGGTCCCACACTATAACAAATGGAGAAGTGTTTTTCAACAAGCAATCATCCCCAGGGCACATAACAAGGACATTAGACTGAAACACCCAGTCTTTCTGTGAAAGAAGTCTATTAGCATGTCTTCATAGCTTTGGCCTGCGGGGCAGGCGTCTAATTAAACACACACCAAAAGTTTGACTACAATCTTCTCCAGAGACCTCAGAGGGTGAACACCATCTTCACTCTCCCTCTGCCCTACCCAGGTTACTGGTACCTCTGAAAAAGGAGCTGTGTATATGTCTGATGCCCTAACTTTTGTGGCTACCACTTAGAGGACACATACCTTGATAGCCTAGCTCTGGGCGTCAGCAGGACTTGCGTCCACAGGTTCAATGGGATGTTAGCAAACAGTTTTGAACAGGCTATCACCCCAGGGCTATGCAGAGTAGCAGACAGAAATGCTCTTTTTCCAGTATTCCCCTGGAGAAGGTATATTTGCATACTTTAAAAGCTGCTTTCCAAGAGTCTGACTTCCAGTCAGCCTGAATCTTGGGTGCTGACAGATCCTTCCCTTTGGAACACTGAGAGGTCTTGGCACACCCTCAAGTACTGGGAGCCACTAAGAACAAATTAGTCTACTTGAACAATCACAGAAATTTGAAGGACAACCAAGAGCTAGAGCAGGGTTGAATGATAAGTTTCATCTCTGTCAGGCGAGTGTATGCTCCTCGGTTCTGTCTCGTCACAACAAAGATTTGGAGTGAGGAACATTAGAGCCCTCGGCGGGTCACAGCTCTTGGGTCTTGGACAGACTGTTATAGCTCTCAGGTCTCAAACAGACCGTGTTATAGCTTTTAGACAATCAGTGTTACAGCTCAGTGTGACAGCTCTTTTATTTAGATGATAGCAGGAAAATCCATCCTCGAAGCATAGGGGTTGCCGACCGTTGACCCAAAGATGTGAAGAGAAGAACGCCCCAGCGCGTGGGGGAGAGCAAGAGAAAGAGCACATGCACGCAGGAGGCGGCGGGGTGGGGGGGGGTGGGAAGTGAGAGAGAGCGAGTGAGAGAAAGAGAGAGAGCGAGCTTTGGCTCCTCTTTTTATAAGTTTTTTCCTCCCCCTGGGCCTGCCCTATGCAAATTGGGCTTAGCCAGGAGTGCTGTTCAACCTGAAGTTCTCACTTGGACCCTCCTTTGACCTTCCTTTGTTCTATTTTCGCGGGCTTTTCCCTTCCTTGTCTTTTAGCCACCACCATTTTGGACTTCTCTTTCCTATTCTAACTACCTAACAATCTCCAACACAAGCCCACTTCTTCAACACTAGAAGAGGTGGTTGCTTTATCTAATGTACAGAAACCAATAGAGAGGCAAGAAAAAAAGAAACAAGGGAATATGTTCCAAACAAAAGAATAAACTAAAATTTCAGAAAAAGACCATAATGAAACAGATGAGTGATTTAGCTGATAAAGAGTTCAAAATAACAGTCACAAAGATGTTCCTCAAGCTCATGAGAACAGTGAATGAGCAAAGTGAGAATTGCAACAGAAGCAAAAAATGTAAATATCAAACTGAGTCACAGAGCTGAAGAATGCAATAACTAAACTTTTGAAAAATACAATAGAGGGTTTCAACATCAGACTAGATGAAACAAAAAAAAGATCAATGAACTTGAAGACGGTTCAGTGGAATCCATTGAATCAGAGCAGCAAAAAGAAAAAAAAAAAGATGAAAAAGAGTAAAGATAGTTCAAAGGACTTATGAAACAATATCAAGTGGACCAACATTCACATTATATGCTTCCCAGAATGATTAGAGAGAGATGCTGAAAATTTTCCTAACCTGGAGAAGGAAAAAGATATTCCATATAAGATGAACTCAAAGAGATATTATAATTGGAGTGTCAAAAGTTAAAGACAACAAAAGAATCTTAAAAACAGCAAGAGATAAAACAACTTGCTATGTACAAAGAAACCCCCACAAAGATCATTAGCCGATTTTTCAGTGGAAATTTAACAGGCCAGAAGAGAGACTGGCATGATATATTTAAAGTGCTGAAAGAAAAAAATACTGTACTGGCAAAGTTGTCCTTCAGAATTGAAGGAGAGATAGAGAGCTTTCCAGACAAGGAAAAGATAAAGAAGTTCATCAACTCTAGACTAGACTTACAAGAAATGTTAAAGGAACTTCTTTAAGCTGGGGGAGAGGGACACTAGTTAGTAATAAGAAACATGGAAGTATAAATCTCACTGTTACAGATAAACATATAGAGATAAATACATAGTAAAATTCAGAATAATGTAAAGGTGAGTTAATCACTTTATAAAGGTACTATGAAGGTTAAGACAAAAGTAGTAAAAATAATTATAACTACAATAATTTGTTAATAGATAAATAAGATTAAAAGATGTAAATTGGGACATCAAAAATACAAAACCACGGTGAGGGGAGTAAAAACGTAGTCTTAGAATGAGACCAAATGTGTTATCAACTTAAAATAGACTGTATAAATAAAAATATAAGTTGTTTTATGTAAGCTCATGGTAACCACCATAGATACACAAAACACAAAGAGAATCAAAGCATACCACTATGGAAAACCATCAAATCAAAAAGTAAGAGAGCACAAGTTGAACAAAGCTGAAATGGAACCAAATGAAAGCTGGAGTAGCTATACCTATAGTAGACAAAATAGACTTTAAGTCAGAGACAAGGAAACTCAACATACAATGACAAAAGAGTCAACCCAACAAGAGAATATAATATTTTTAAGTATTAATGCACCCAACATAGAAACACCTAAGTGTATAAAGCAAACAACATACATAAAGAAATAGCAATATAACAGTAAGGGATTTTAATATTCCACTTTGATCAGAAAACTAAGATCATGGCATCTGGTCCCATCACTTCATGGGAAATAGATGGGGAAACAGTGGAAACAGTGTCAGACTTTATTTTTTTGGGCTCCAAAATCACTGCTGATGGTGATTGCAGCCATGAAATTAAAAGACGCTTACTCCTTGGAAGGAAGGTTATGGCCAACCTAGATAGCATATTTAAAAGCAGAGACATTACTTTGCCAACAAAAGTCCGTCTAGTCAAGGCTATGGTTTTTCCAGTGGTCATGTATGGATGTGAGAGTTGGACGGTGAAGAAAGCTGAGCACTGCAGAATTGATGCTTTTGAACTGTGGTGTTGGAGAAGACTCTTGAGAGTCCCTTGGACTGCAAGGAGATCCAATCAATCCATCCTAAAGGAGATCAATCCTGGGTGTTCACTGGAAGGACTGATGTTGAAGCTGAAACTCCAATAGTTTGGCCACATGATGCGAAGAGTTGACTCATTGGAAAAGACCCTAATGCTGGGTAGGATTGTGGGCAGGAGGAGAAGGGGACGACAGAGGATGAGATGGTGGGATGGCATCACTGACTCGATGGACATGGGTTTGGGTAGACTCTGGGATTTGGTGATGGACAGAGAGGCCTGGCGTGCTGCAGTTCATGGAGTCACAAAGAGTTGGACACGACTGAGTGACTGAACTGAACTGAACTGAACTGAATCCATGAACAGATCCTCCAGACAGAAAATCAATACAGAAACATGGACCTTAAATGACACATTGGATCAAATGAAGTTAAAAGACATATATAGAACATTCTACTCAAAAGTAACAGGATACACATTCTTCTCAAGTGCTCATAAAACATTCTCCAGCATGGATTATAAGTTAAGCCACACAAAAAAATCAATAAATTGAAGACTGAAATCATACCAAGCATCTTTTCTGACCACTATGATATGAAGCCAGAAATCAATTACAAAAAGAAAACTAGAAAATCAACAGATATATGGATATTAAACTACATGCTACTGAACAACAAATGGGTCAAAGAAGACATTAAAAGGGAAATAAAAAAAATACTTTGAGACAAATGAAAATGGAAATACAACATATCAACACTTATGTGATGCAGCAAAAGCAGTTCTAAGAGGGAAGTTCATAGTGATAAATGCCCGGGGCTTCCCTGGTGGTCCAGTGGCTTAGATTCCATATTCCCAATGCAAGGGGCCCACTTTCGGTCCCTGGTTGGGGAACCAGATCCCGCCTGCTGCAATTAAAGATCCTATGTGCCTCAACTAAAAGATCACTCATGTAGCAACATGTGATCAACATGGGATCATGTAGATCCCAACAGAATGCCACAACTAAGAGTTGGTGCAGCCAAAACAAATAAACATTAAAATAAAAAAGGAGCTCCTCAATAGTGATAGACGCCTTATTAAGAAATAAGAAAGGTCTCAAACAACCTAACCTCAGACCTCAAGGAACTACAAAAAGGAGAACAAACTCAGCCTAAATTTATAGAAAGAAGAAAGATCAAAGCAGAAATGAAGGAGAGAGTAAAAGACAGTAGACAAGATCAATGAAACTAAGGGCTGAGTTTTTTTTTAATATTTTTATTTTTGTATAGTTGATCTTTTATTTATTTATTTGTGGATTCTCTGGGTCTTCATGGCAGGGAGTCAGGGCTACTCCCTAGATGTGGTGTGCAGGCTTCTCGTTGCGGTTGCTTCTCTTGTTGCGGGGCAGGGGATCTAGGGCACACAAGCCTCAGTAGTTGTGGCTCACGGGAGTATAGGCTCAGTAGTTGTGGCGCACAGGTTTAGTTGCCCTGTGGGATCTTCCCAGAGCAGGGATCGGACCCATGCCCCTGCATTGGCAGGTGGATTCTTAACCACTGGACCACCAGGGAAGTCCCTAAGAGCTGCTTTTTTTTTTTTTTTTTAATTAATTTACTTATTTTTGGTTGCTCTGGGTCTTCATGCAGGCTTTCCCAATTTGTGATAAATGGGGGATACTCTCCATTGCAGTTCACAGGTTTCTCATTGTGATGGCTTTTCTTATTGTCAAGGATGGGCTCTAGAGCACTGGCTCAGTAGTTGTGACACACAGGGTTAGTTCCTCTGGAGCATGTAGAATCTTCCCAAACCAGGGACAGAACCCATATCCCCTGCAGTGGCAGGCAGACTTTTAACCACTGGACCACCAGGGAAGCCCAAAGATTTATTGATTGATTTTGATTGACTGACCTACTAAGAGTTGATTTTTGAAAAATGAATTATCAACTATAAACTAAAGAAACAAATCTTAGCTAGACTCACCAAGAAAATAAAAGAGGACTCAAAGTTAGAAATGAAAGTGGAGACATTACAATGATACCACAGAGATAAAGAATCATAAGATTCTACTATGAATACTTACATATCAACAAATTGGACAATCTAGAAAAAAATGAATAAAAGTATAGAAATATACAGACTATGAAGAATAAGTCATGAAAAAAATTTGATTACACTGATTAAGGAGATTGAATCAGTAATTCAAAACTTCTCAACAAACGAAACTCCAGGATCAGATGGTTGTACTGGTAAATTCTGGTAACGTCTAGTGAACATTTAAAGAATAGCAACTCTTCTCAAACTCTTTCAAAAAATAGAAGAGGAGAGAACACTTCCAAACTAATTTTATAAAGCCAGCATTTACCCTGATATGAAAACCAAAGATAGAAGAAAAGAATATTACAGGCCAACAATGAACATAAATGCAAAAAGCCTCAACAGAATATTAGCAAATTGAACTCAGCAATACATTAAAAGGATCAGAAATCATGATTAAGTAGGATTTATTCCAGAGATGCAAGGGATAGGAGTGGTTCAATATCCACAAATCAATCAATATGATATACCATATTAACAAAATGAAGAATAAAAATCATGATCACCTTAGTAGATGCAGAAAAGGCTTTTCACAAAATTTAAATGTTAAAGTTTAAATTTAGCATCCAGTGGATTTTAAATTTAATGTGTGTTTAAAAAATTCTCAGAAAAGTATATATAGAGAGAATGTGCTCCAACATAATAAAAGCTGTTCATGACAAGCCAACAGTCAGCATCATACTCAGCAGTCAATAGCTGAAAGCTTTTTCTCTAAGATTAGGAATAAGACAAAGAAACTCACTCATATCACTTTTATTCATCATATTATTGTGATATTGGAAGCCTTAACCAGAGCATTAAGCAAAAGAAAGAAATAAAAGCACCAAAATTGAAAAGGACGTAGTGAAACTGTAACTGTTTGCAGATGACATGGTATTAGAATAAGAAAATCCTAAGGGCTCCACCAAAAACCTATTAGCACTAAATAATGAATTCAGTAAAGATGCATGACACAAAATCAATATGCAAAAATAAGTTGTGTTTCTATATGCTAAAAATGAATTATCAGAAAGAGAAATTAAGAAAACAACCCAAGACCTATATACTGAGAACAATAAAGGACTGATAAAGGAAACTGAAGATGATCTGATCCAAAGAAATGAAAAGATGTCCCATGCTCTTGGATTGGAGAAATTAATATTGTTAAAATGACTACCCAAAAGCAATCTACAGATTTAATAAAATCCCTATGAAATTATCCATGACACTTTTCAGAGAATTAGAACAAGTAATCCTAAAATTTATATGAAACCACAAAAGATTGTTCTTTTTCCTCAGCATTGCTTTGGTAATTCTCAACATATAGCTCTTCCAGACTTTGGACAATATTAAAAAGCTACAGTAATTAAAACAGCAAGGCACTGGCACATAACAGACATATAAATCAATGGAAGAGAATAGAGAGCCCAGAAATCAACCCATACTCCTATGGTCAATTAATCTATGAAAATAGAGGCAAGAATATACAATGGAGAAATCTCTTCAGCAAGTTGTGCTAGGAAAGCTTTTGGACTGCCTTATGGCAAATCTATGAAATTAGAACACTCCCTCATACCATATACAAAAAAAAATTCAAGAAGGTTTAAAGACCTAAATATAAGACACGACACAATAAAACTCCTAGAAGAGAACATAGACAAAACATCTTCTTAAAATATGTTCTTAGATTAATCTCCCAAGATGAAATAAACAAATGGGACACAATCAAACTTATTTGCTTTTGCATGGCAAAGGAAACCAGAAATGAAATGAAAAGACAACCTATAGAATGGGAGAAAATATTTGCAAATGATTTAACAGAAAATAGATCAATTTCCAAAATATATAAATAGCTCATACAACTCAATATAAAAAAGAAAACCAAATAACTCAATCAAAAGAAGGGCAGAAGGCCTCAACATTTCTCCAAAGAAGGCATACAGATAGCCAACAGGCACATGAAAAGATACTCAACATCACAAATTATTGGAGAAATGAAAATCAAAACCACAGTGAGATATCACCTTGCATCGGTCAGAATGCCTACCATCAAAAAAATTTATAAATAATAAATGTCAGAGACTGTGTGGAGAAATAAGAACTCTCCTACACTGTTGGTGGAATGTAAATTGGTGCAACCACATGAGTAACAGTATGGTGGTTCCTTAAATAGCTAAAAATTAGAGTTAATATATGATCAAGCAGTCCCACTCCAGAAAAGACAAAATCTCTAATTTAAAAATTTACATATGGGACTTCCCTGGTGGTCCAGGAGTTAAGACTCTGTGCTTCCAATGCAGGGGGCATGGGTTCAACCACTGGACAGGAAACTATGATCCTACATGCCACACAGGGCAGCCAAAAAAAAAAATACATGTATCCCAATTATCATATCAGCACTATTTACATTAGCCAAGATATGGAAGCAACAAAAATATCCATGAACAGATGAATGGATAAAGAAGATACATAAAAAAAAAAGAAGATATATATATACATATATATATATAATGAAATATTACTCAGTCATAAAAAAGAATGAAGTAATGTCATTTGCAGCGACCAACCAATTTGGATGGACCTAGAGATGGTCATATTTAGTAAAGTAAGCCAGAAAAAGACAAATATGATATTGCTTATATGTGGAATCTTAAAAAAATATACAAAGGAATATATATAGAACAGTCCTAAAATGTGTATAGAATTACAAAAAATCTGAGTAGCCAAAGCAACTTGAGAAAGAATAACAGTTGGAAGCAATCTTTTTCCTAATTTCAAGCTATATTACAAAGATATCAATATAGTATGGTATGGACATAAAACCAGACACATATATCAATGGAACAGAGTAAGCCTACACACATGGTCAATTAACTTGCAACACAGGTGTTAAGAACATACAATGGGGTAAAGATAATCTCTTCAGTAAATGGTAATGGATAAACTGAGCAACCACATGCAAAACAATGAAACTGGACCACTATCTTATTCCATACACAAAAATAAAACTCAAATGGATTAAACACATGAACATAAGGCCTGAAACCATCAAACTCCTGGAAGAAAACACAGCAGTGATCTCCTTGACATAGGTATTGGTGATGATTTTTTTAGATTGGATACCAAAACCAAAATAAACAAGTGGGACTAAATGCTTCTGCACGGAAAAGAAAACCATCAACAAAATGAGAAGGTAACTTATCAAATGGGAGAAAATATTTGCAAACTATGTAACTGATAAAAGGCTAATATCCAAATTATAGAAGAATTCATACAACTCAATAGCAAACATCCAAACTGATTAAAAACATGGGTAGAAGGTCTGAATAGACATTTGCCCAAAGAAGACATACAGATGGCCAACAGGTATATGAAAAGTTGCTCAACATCACTTATCAGGGAAATGCAAATCAAAACTATATGATATCATTCACACCTGTTAGAAAGGCTATCATCGAAAAGATAGAAATAATAAGAGTTGGTGAAGATACGGAGAAAAGGGGACACTTGTCCCACTGAGGATAATATAAATTGGTGTAGTGACCATGGAAAACAGTATTCCTTAAAAAATTAAAAATAGAACTACCATGTATGTAACCCAAAAATTCCAATTCTGGGTATTATCTAAAGAAAATGAAAACACTAACCCCAAAAAACTGACCCCCATGTTCATTGCCACATTGTTTACAATAACCAAGATATGGAAGGAACCTTAGGTGTCCTTTGATGGATGAATGAATAAGAAAAAATGGTAAATACACACAATGGAATATTATTCAGCCATAAAGAGAAGGAAATCTTGTCATTTGTGATATTGGGGGTATAATGCTAAGTAAAATAAGTCAGATGGATAAAGACAAATGCCATATGATTTCACTTATACATGGGCTCTAAAACAAAACAAAACTCATAAAGAGAACAGATTGATGGTTGCCAGAAGCTGGGGTCAAGGGTGTGAAATGGGTGAGTGAAGGTGTTCAGAGGTATAAATAAGTAACTCCTGGGGAATGTAATATACAGCATGGTGACTATTGTTAATAACACTGTATTGAATGTTTGAAAATTGCTGAGGGTAGATCTTAAAATTTCTCATCACAAGAAAAAAATTTTGTAACTATGTATGGTGATGGATGTTAACTAGACTTATTGCGGGGAACATTCTGTAATATACACAAATATCAAATCATTATGTTATATACCTGAAACTAATATGTTACATATCAATTTTACCTCAAAAAACCAAAAAATAGAGGCTACCACTGAGTCCAAGTTTCAGTCAACCAACCAAGTAATATGTTAGAGCTCTCAGTGCTAACACTTTAGGTCTAGAATCTCTGGTTAGTGAACCCATATCAATGGGTTCAGCTCAATCTAGTAGTATATCCTCTTCTCCTTACTCTGAAAGTGAAAGTCGCTCCGTAGAGTCCGACTCTTTGTGACCCCATGGACTACACAGTCCATGGAATTCTCTAGGCCAGAATACTGGAGTGGGTAGCTTTTCCATTCTCCACAGGATCTTCTCAACCCAGGGATCAAACCCAGGTCTCCCGCATTGCAGGCAGATTCTTTACCAACTGAGCTATCAGGGAAGCCTAATGCTCTTCAAATACATTCCCACATGTATATTTCAGAATTCTGCTAATATATGTTAGGAAAATCTTAATATTTTTTCCTTTTTTGGGTCACTTACTATGTGGGTGGCGGTGATGGTTTAGTCGCTCAGTCATGTCCAACTCTTGCGAGTCCATGGACTGTAGCCTGCCAGGTTCCTCTGTCCATGGGATTTCCCCAGGCAAGAATACTGGAGTAAGTTGCCACTTCCTTCTCCAGAGGATCTTCCTGACCCAGGAATTGAACCTGGGTCTCCTGCATTGCAGGCAGATTCTTTTACTATGTGGGTAGTGGCGTCAAAGAAGTTCTTGAGAATGGGCATGTCTTTGCATGGGAATTTGACTCAAATGAAGAATCTCAGGATTTGCAAAAAAAAAGGTTAGCCACCTCGGTTAACACAGGATGATAAACTATGTCCACTGACAAGGAAGGTTCAGTTTAGTCTGAGTCTGGCCAGAAGTTGCCATTCCAAGTTTCCCCATCTCTCCCAGTCAATGTCCTAAATTTCACATAAGCAATTTAATGATTTTGTGAATTCAACTGATTGTCATAATTATGCAACCTGCACAATTAAGTTTTGTTTGATTTTCAGCAACATCAAGCCCCCTGGCTCCATGAAATAATTCTCTTAGGATTGCCATGGATGCTCTCTGGTCCTTGGACTGTGACTTGAGCTGAGAGTTCAAGGGCTCGAGCTTGTTCTTCTATGCACTCCAGTGCATGGAGAACCAACCCCACACTAGCCCTTGCAGACATCATTACTGCCATAAAAGTTAAGTGCAGCCCAAGTCCCAGGGGCTCACAAAACACTTACTTCAGCAGACACTTCATTCCAAGCAGAGGTGGTAGCTAAACTGCTATGCATGTCGTGGATTATGAATATCCCATTTCCCACAGGCAAGGAGCTCATAATTTTGCTTGAGTTCAAAGGTATCACCAAACCAATCCCCAAATCAAATCTTTGAAAGTTTTTCTCCTGAGACCATTCCTGGTACCATTTCATCAGCCAGCATTCAGTCAGGAAACAAATTAAACCAGTAATTTAGACAGGAAAAATATAAAGAATTATTACCTAGTAAAAGTGGTTAACATTTAAGAAGGATAAAAGAGTATGCTAAGGCATACATCAGTAGCAACTATAGAAAGCAGCCACAAGCCCAGCATTGAGGAAGAGTGAACAAGAAAGGAACTTATAGACCAATGGTACAAGATAGAAAGTCCAGAGATAAACCCATGCACCTATGGGAACCTTGACTTTGACAAAGGAGGCAAAAATATACAATGGGGAAAATATAGTCTTCAGTAAGTGGCGCTGGGAAAACTGGACAGCTATATGTGAAAGATGAAATTAGAATGCTTCCTAACACCATACACAAAGATAAACTCAAAATGGATAAAAGACCTAAATATAAGACCAGAAATGATGAAACTCTTAGAGGAAAACATAGGCAGGACATCTATGACATAAATCACAGGAAGATCCTCTATGACCCACCTCATGAAGTGGAAATAAAAACAAAAATAAACAAGTAACGTAAAAGCTTTTGCATAGCAAAGGAAACTATAAACAAGGTGAAAAGAAAACCTTCACAATGGGAAAAAAATAATAGCAAATGAAACAATTGGCAAAGGATTAATTTCCAAAATGTACAAGCAGCTCATGCAGCTCAATACCAGAAAAACAAACAACCCAATTAAAAAGTGGGCAAAAGACCTAAACAGACATTTCTCTAAATAAGACATACAGATGGCTAATAAACACATGAAAAGATGCTCAACATCTCCCATCAGTAGAGAAATGCAAATCAAAACTATAATGAGATATCACCTCGCCCTGGTCAGAATGACTATCATCAAAAAATCTACAAACAATAAAAGCTGGAGAGGGTGTGGAGAAAAGGGAACCCTCTTATACTGTTGGTGGGAATGTAAATTAATACAGCCACTATGAAACACAGTATGGAGATTTCTTAAAAGACTAGGAATAAAGCTACCATGCATGCATGTGTGCTCAGTCATTTTAGTCTTGTCTGACTCTGCGACCCCATGGACTGTAGCTAGCCAGGGTCCTCTGTCCACGGGATTCTCCAGGCAAGAATACTGGAGTGGGTTTCCATGCCCTCCTCCAGAGGATCTTCTAGACCCAGGGATTGAACCAGTGTCTCTTTCATTGCAGGTGGATTCCTTACTGCTGAGCCAACAGGGAAGCCCAAAACTACCATGTAACCCAACAATCCCATTCCTGGGTATGCTGCTGCCGCTGCTGCTAAGTCGCTTCAGTCGTGTCCGACTCTGTGCGACCCCATAGACGGCAGCCCACCAGGCTCCACCATCCCTGGGATTCTCCAGGCAAGAATACTGGAGTGGGTTGCCATTTCCTTCTCCAGTGCATGAAAGGGAAAAGTGAAAGTGAAGTCGCTCAGTCGTGTCCGACTCTTAGCGACCCCATGGGTATATACCCTGAGAAAACCATAATTGAAAAAGACACATGTAACCCAATGTTCATTGCAGCACTATTTACAATAGCTAGGATATGAAAGCAACTTAGATGTCCAATGACAGATGAACGCATAAAGATGTTGTGGTGCATATATACAATGGAATATTACTCAGCCACAGAAAGGAACACATTTGAGTCAGTGCTAATGAAGTGGATGAACCTAGAGCCTATTATACAGTGAAGTAAGTCAGAAAGAGAAAAACAAACATCATATATTAATGCATATATATGAAATCTATGAAATAGTACTGCTGAACGTAGTTGCAGGGCAGCAGTGGAGACGCAACCATAGAGAACAGACTTGTGAACATGGAGAAGGGGCAAGAAGGAGAGGGTGGGATGAATTGAGAAAGTACGATGGAAACATGTACACTACCATACGTCAAACAGATAGCCAAAGAGAATTTGCTGTATGATTCAGGGAACTCAAACTGGGGTTCTGTGACAACCTAGAGGGGTGGGACGGGGTAGGAGGTGAGATGGAGGTTCAAGATGGAGGGGACATATGTATACCTATGGCTGATTCATGTGGATGTTTGGCAGAAACACAATATTGTAAAGCAATTATCCTTCAACTAAAAATAAACTAAAAAGAAAGGAACTTAGAAACTTAAAGGCAGAGTCCCTCCCAAGGCTGAGATTCAAACCTGGGAGGGGAGAGTATGGCTGCATTCCAACAGCCAACCTGCGAGTGGCAAAAAAAACCTGCTGGGGGATGTGGGCTGAAGCAACAACTGGAGGGTGTGAGCCATGGCTGAACCATGAGGGCTGCCGAGGTGAACATCCCAGGGGAGCATGACAGCCTGCCCAGAGGACTGGAAGAAAGGTATAGTCCTGTTGCTAACTCGACCGTTTTCCTCCAGCTCCCTCTGTTGGCAAAGCAGAGCTGTGCACAGGGTCCAGAGTTCCTTGAATCACAATGCAAGGCAAAGAAGGGCAGCTTTAGAAACTAAAGTCTATAAATTAATAACAGGCACACCACTTATTTATAGGAGTTGTAGGAAAGTAATCTGCTAAATTCAGAATGTGGACAATTCTACAAGCCAAATAACCAGAATTGTTGTTAAGAATACAATGGGAAAATCATAGGAGCTTTAAGAGTAAATGCAATGGTCATTCTTGTCTGGTTTCAAACAAACCAGCTGAAAAGCATCAGGAGAAATCAGTAATTTTAACACCAGCAGGATACTTGATATTAAGAAAATGGTAGTTGTTTAGGTGTGATAATGGTGTTATGGTTAGGAATCTTTATCCCTAGGTGAAATATTTACAGATGAAATAGATCTGGGATTAGCTTTAAATGAATCCAGGAAATGGGGAATGTGTTCCCAGGTGAAATAAGAGTGGCCCACAGACTGATCATTGTTGAAGCTAGGTCATAGCCTCAAGGACATTTATTATACTATTCTCTGTACTAATATATTTGAACTTTTTCATCATAAAACATCCTAAAAAATAAAACCCCACACTCAGAAAAAGATTTAAAGATAATACAACTCACCTCAGTGTCAGGAACTCTATATTCTGCTGCTTTGAGAGGGAGACAGCAAGAAAGCCAGCCTCAAAGGCATCCATGCCGGCTTTTGGATGGGAATACAGCAAAAGGCATTTCCAAACCCAGTTTGAAGAAACATTAGTTTCCTGCTTTATTTCTCTAGCCTTAAATCTAACAAGAGGAGTGGAAGCAAAGCCTCATGGTTAAGAACATGCCAGAGTCAAAACAGCTGGAGTGGAATCCTGGCTCCTTCATCACCTGCTCTGTGATTCAGGCAAGCTTATGTAAGCTTTCAGAAGCTATTTTCCCATCTTTAAGGGATTGCCAGGAATTAAATGAGTAACACTTGTTACATGTTTTGGACAGTGCCTGCTCCAATGTTAAACACTTTATGAGAAATTTTTTAAAATTCTAAAAAATGATTTGCTATTTGATACTCTTGCTAGACTGGAGCTAAGGTTAAAAAAATATATGAAAGGAAGACGGGAGGGTCGGAGGACATAGGAACATAACAGAAGCTGCAACCTGCCTTTAACCTCATTACATTAACATGGTGCTACTGAGGTGGGGAGTCCCTGGCATCCAAGTTTAATTCAGGCTCTAATTAAAGGCATACATTTGAACTGTAAAATCAGAGAAACCCAGGAAGACAACTGCAATAGTTCCATCAATTTAAAGCCAAAGACAAGCCTAAGAGGCTTCCTCTCTGTGCCCACATGCTACTCAAAAGGATGCTTCAGTGCAACCCAGGTGACCCCTAGAAGATGACTGAGGTCAACCACCAGCCTGGAGTGTGGTCAGTAAAAAGCCTGAATTCCAAGTGCTGAGTAGGCAAATTGCACAATAGTGCAGTTGCTGAAGCCTTGTCTCTGGTAAAGTTAATCATGTTCATTTCATAGTCACCTGGGAGAACTATAGAATTGAAAAGAAACCCTTAAAACCCAGAGGTGTTGTTACTAGCAACATAATGGAAGGGCAAATTTAAAGTAGCCAGTAGTGACGTAAGGCAAGGTAAGATTTACAGTGAGTAACTTCTGGAATGGTCAGATTTATTGTCAAGACACAAGAGAGACAAAGTTAGTGTATGAGAAGAAAAACAAAGGAACTATAGTAAATATACTGATGGTGAGGTAGTTTTCTTGGAAATGAGAGGATATATTTAACAGTTTTTATACTGATAATTACTGAATGATAAAAACGTGTATGTAAAACTTTTTTTATAATTTGTATTTTAGCTGCCCACAGCATTTCAGTATCCATTCCCTACCCTACCCCTCACTTCACAATCTCTGATAATGCAAACATGCTTGCTCCTTGGAAGGAAAGCCATGATGAACCTAGACAGCATATTAAAAAGTAGTGACATCACTTTCCCAACAAAAGTCCATATAATCAAAGCTATGGTTTTCCCAGTAGTCATGTATATGTGAGAGTTGGACCATAAAGAAGGCTGAGTGCCAAAGAATTGATGCTTTCAAATTGTGGTGAACCTTGAGAGTCCCTTGGGCAGCAAAAAGATCAAGCCAGTCAATCCTAAAGGAAATCAACCCTGAATATTCATTAGAAGGACTGATGCTGAAGCTCCAATACTTTGGCCACCTGATGCAAAGAGCTAGCTCATTGGAAAAGACCCTGATGCTGGAAAAGATTGAAGGCAAAAGGAGAAAGAGGTTGGCAGAGGATGAGATGGTTGGTTGGCATCACCGACTCAACGGACATGAATCTGAGCAAACTCTGGGAGATAGTGAAGGACAGGGAAGCCTGGTGCTGCAGTCCATGGGGTCGCAAAGAGTTGGACACAACTTGGTGGCTGAGCAACAACAGTAACACATTTAGAAATACGATAATACTTTTTGGACTAAAAATACAATCAAAAGGATTTCCTACATAACTGGCTGTGTGTTTTCCCACTCCATCACAGAGAGATCAATTCTCTCTTTGACATACTTTGTGGTTCCCATATTTTGCCACATATTAGAATTAACTGGAGAAAAGAAAAAAATCCCTATGTGTCATTCATAACCCATACCAACTAAATCAGAATACCTGGGGTAGGGGTGGGAGTCAGGCATCAGTATTTTTAAAAAGATATCCAGGTTCTTCCAAAATGAAGTGGTTTCAGAACCGTGGATGTAACCCATAGAGTTGTCTCACTTCTTAGGAAGAAAATCAGCTGCAGTCTTTTTAGGGATGATTTACTGTCTAAACTTTGGAGTTGAAAATCAAGGACACAAAGTCTCTGTCCTGAGGTAATGTTTTGAGATTCCATACACTCACATTCAAAATAATTGATAGTTTATTTTGTATATTTGTCTCCCTACATAAAAGAATATTTTAAAAATAAAAGTTTGAGTTTTCTGGGGAAAAAAAAAGTTAAAGTTATACAACAGAAGTTAAAAGATGGTATAGAAAATTATTGTCAGATAGTTTGTTGTAACAAAGTAAGAAAAGGTAAAACATCCTGGTTTAGGATTTGAAACTTGAGAGTTTGGGGTCTGTAGGGAAAGAGCAAATAAGCCAAGATGGCATGGTCAGGCTCTCTCACCCCACGGCCTCTCACTCTTGCCCCATGATAAATTGTAAATAATGATTATGTAACAGTTGAGATCACTTACAGCACTGTGTATGTGTGTCATGAGGTTCTTGCTTGGCCATGAGCTACTTTTGTTCTGTAAGCATATATAAGCTCCACCTGGAAAGCCCTTGTGGGTTACTTTATGTGATGGCTGCTGCATCAGCCAGGAGAGAATAAATGTGTCTGCAGTTCCTATGGCTCCTTGAGTCTTCTTCCAGCTTCCCTGCTCATACCTTGCCTACCATGGGTTCAGCAAACAGTGTGCACAGGGAGATACAGTGAGACAGTTGGTGTAGTCAGGATCAGTAGACAGGGTCAAAAGCTACTCAGGTTTAAAGAAAAACAAAAGACCATGTTTCCTAAAATGGCACTGCAAAAATGTAGAACATCACATTAAATATTTCCAATAAATTTTAAAAATCATTCCCTTAGTTGAATCTGCTGTTTTAGGGAGAAAGTGGCTGCCTCCTTAGTGGTGCTCACCTGATACTAAAGCTGTCAGCCTGTTACCAATTAAGAAAGACTACGGATGCTGGTTCATTCGTACTTAACACACTGTCTTCCACCATATTTGGAGACAAAGGATCTTATCCTTACACTTTGAGAAAAATTTACTGGACTATATGTTGCTTTACAATGTTGTTAGTTTCTACTGTATAGCAAAATGAATCAGTAATATATGTGTGTGTGTGTGTATATATATATTCCCTCTATTTTGGATTTCCTTCCCTTTCAGGTCACCACAGAGCACAGAGTAGAGTTCCCTGGGCTATACAGTAGGTTCTCATTGGTTATCTATTTTATACATACTATTAGTAGTGTGTATATGTCAGTCCCAATCTTCCAATTCATGCCACCCCCCGCTTTCCCCCTTGGTATCCATCAATTTGTTCTCTATGTCGGTGTCTGTATTTCTGCTTTGTAAATTTGTTGTTTCATTCAGTTGCTAAGTCGTGTCTGACTCTTGGCGATCCCATGGACTGCAGTATGCCAGGCTTCCCTGTCCTTCCTTATCTCCTGGAATTTTCTCAGTCTCATGTCCATTAGGTCAGTGATGCCATCCAACCACCTCACCCACTGTCACCACCTATTCCTCCTGCCCTTGATCTTTCCCAGCATCAAGGTCTTTTTCAATGAGTCAGCTCTTTACATCAGGTGGTCAAAGTATTGGAGCTTCAGCTTCAGCATCAGTCCTTCCAATGAGTATTCAGGGTTGATTTCCTTTAGGATTGATTGGTTTGACCTCCATGCTGCCCAAGGGACTCTCAAGAGTCTTCTCCAGCCCCACAATTTGAAGGCATCAATTCTTTGGCGCTCAGCCTTCTTTATGGTCCAACTCACACATCCATACAGAACTCTTGGAAAAACCATAGCTTTGAGTATATGGACCTTTGTCTGCAAAGTCTCTGCTTTTAAATACGCTGTTTAGATTTGTCATAGCTTTCCTTCCAAGGAAAGAGCATCTTTCACTTTCCTGGCTACAGTCAACATTTGCAGTGATTTTGGACCCCAAAAAGATAAAGGGTAATCTGTCACTGTTTCCACTTTTTCCCCTTCTATTTGCCATGAAGTGATGGGATCAGATGCCATGATCTTAGTGTTTTGAATGTTGAGTTTTAAGCCAGTTTTTTCACTCTCATCTTTCACTCTCATCAAGAGGCTTTTAGTTCCTCTTTGCTTTCTGCCATTAGAGTGGTATCATCTGCATATCTGAGGTTGTTAATATTTCTCCCAGTAATCTGGATTCCAGATTGTGATTCATCCAGCCTGGCATTTCATGTAATGTACTCTGCATATAAGTTGACTAAGCAGAGCCTTGATGTACTCCTTTCCCAATTTTGAACTAGTCTGTTGTTCCATGCAAGGTTCTGTCTGTAGCTTCTTGACCCATATACAGGTTTCTCAGGAGACAGGTAAGATGGTCTGGTATTCCCATCTCTTTAAGAATTTTCCACAGTTTATTGTGATCTACACAGTCAAAGGCTTTAGCATAGTCAATGAAGCAAAAGAAGATGTTTTTCTGGAATTGCCTTGCTTTCTCTATGATCCAACAGATGTTGGCAATTTGATTTCTGGTTCCTCTACCTTGTCTAAACCCAGCTTGTACATCTGAAAGTTCTTGGTTCACTTACTGCTGAACCTAGCTTGAAGGATTTTGAGCATTACCTTGCTAGCATGTGAAATAAGCACAATTGTATGATAGTTTGAGCATTCTTTGGCATTGCCCTCCTTTGGGATTGGAATGAAAACTGACCTTTTTCAGTCCTGTGGCCACTGCCAAGTTTTCCAAATTTGCTGGCAATCTGAGTGCAGCACTTTCACAGCATCATTTTTTAGGATTTTAAATAGCTCAGCTGGAATTCCATCACCTCCACTAGCTTTGTTTGTAGTAATGCTCCCTAAAGCCCACTTGACTTCACACTCCAGGATGTCTGGCTCTGTGCTGTGCTGTGCTTAGTCACTCAATCATGTCCAACTCTTTTTGACCCATGGATTGTAGCCCGCCAGTCTTCTCTGTCCATGGGGATTCTCTAGGCAAGAATACTGGAGTAGGTTGCATTCCCTCCTCCAGGGGATCTTCCCAAGCCAGGGATCGACTCTGGGTGAGTGATCAAACCATCATGGTTTATCCAGGTCATTAAGACCTTTTTTGTGTAGTTCTGTGTATTCTTGCCACCTCTTCTTAATCTATTCTGCTTCTGTTAGGTCCTTACCTTTTCTGTTTTTTACTGTGCCCATCTTTACATAAAATATTCCCTTGATACCTCCAATTTTCTTGAAGAGATCTCTAGTCTTTCCCATTCTATTGTTTTCCTCTTTCTTTGCATTGTTCACTTAAGAAGGCTTTCTTATCTTTTCTTGCTATTCTCTGGAACTCTGCATTCAGTCGGGTATATCTTTCCTTTTTTCCCTTGGCTTTTGCCTCACTTCTTTTCTCAGATATTTGTAAAGCCTCCTCAGACAACCACTTTGCCTTCTTGCATTTCTTTTTCTTTGGGATGGTTTTGTTCACCCCCTCTTGTACACTGTTAAAAATCTCTGTTCATAGTTCTCTAGGCATCCTGCTACCAGATCTAATCCCTTGAATATATATCACCTTCACAGTGTAATCACAGGGATTTGATTTAGGTGAAACCTGAATGGCCTAGTGGTTTTCCCTACTTTTTTCAATTTAAGCCTGAATTTTGCAATAAGGAGCTCATGATCTGAGCTCCAGGTCTTGTTTTTGCTGACTGTATAGAGTTTCTCCATCTTCAGCTGCATAGACTATAACCAATCTGATTTTAGTACTGACCATGTGGTGATATCCATGTGTAGAGTCATCTCCTATGCTGTTGTTGGATGAGGGTGTTTGCTATGATCAGTGACCAGTATGTTCTCTTGACAAAACTCTGTTAGCTTTTGTCCTACTTCATTTTGTACTCCAAGGCCAAACTTGCTTGTTACATCAGGTATCTTTTAATTGCCTATTTTTGTATTCCAATCCTCTATGATGAAAAGGACTTCTTTTTTGGTATTAGTTCTGGAAGATCTTGTATGTCTTCACAGAACCGGTCAACTTCAGCTTCTTCAGCATTAGTGGTTAGGGCATAGGCTTGGATTACTGTGATGTTGAATGGTTTGCCTCAGAAATGAACCAAGATTATTCTGTCGTTTTTGAGACTGTACCCAAGCATTTCAGACTATTTTGTCGACCATGAGGTCTACTCCATTTCTTCTAAGGTATTCTTGCCTACAGTAGTAGATATAATAGTCATCTGAATTAAATTCACCTATTCCCATCCATTTTAGTTCACTGATTCCTAAGATGTCGAGATGGTCTATATCAATTTTTTCAAATTCCACCTAATATACGATATTTGTTTTTCTTTTTCTGACTTACTTCATTCTGTGTGACAGTCTCTAGGTCTATCCACATCTCTATGACCCAATTTTGTTTCTTTTTATGGCTGAGTAATATTCCCATCTTCTTTATCCATTGCTCCTGTTAATGGACAGTTAAGTTGTTTCTTGCTGCCTGGTCTGACGGGATCCCTGCAGTGCAGTTGGGAGATGGTGTTCAATGGAGAGGATACTCACGGGTGAAATAAGAATTGATAACTTGAGTTCTACTTGAGTTCTATTACTATGCCAGCTATTGTCTAAAATGCTAGTTTTCACTTGGGCTATAATTTTTTAAAAGGCTTAAAATAACTTAATGATTTCCTTGATGTGGACATAATCTCTTCTCATTTATTTTTAGATAATAAAAACGCTGTTTAGAGTGATTATTTATGTTCTTTGATTAATATAATATTCATTACCTTTATACCAAGATTGAGAAGCAATTCATGGGAATTCCCTTGTTGTCCAGTGGTTATGACCTGGTGCTTCCACTGCTGCAAGTTGCACGGTGCAGCCAAAAAACAAACAAATGAAAGAAGCAATTCAGGACTTCCCTAGTGGCGCAGTGGATATGAATCCGCCTGCCAGTGAAGGGGACACGGGCTCAATCTCTGGTCAGGGAAGATTTCACATGCTGCAGAGAAGGCAAGCCTGCGCACCACCACTACTGAGCCCATGCTCTACAGCCCATGAACTAAAACTACCGAGCCCACGAGCCTAGAGCCTGTGCTCTGCAATAGGAGAAGCCACCACAATGAGAAGCCCATTCACCACAACAGAGTAGCCCCCACTAGCCACAACTAGAAGAAGCCTGTGCAAAGCAATGAAGAGCTAGCTCAAAAAAAAAAAAAAGATTCACAACTTGCCTGCATTTTGCAGGCCCCATTATGCCTTGTCACAGTAGCTGTGTGATAAAAACTATTATACAGTTTCAGGACTCTAGTTATTGGAATATCTGTGTATATGATTCCCTATGTCCCAGATTCTCCTTCCTAGCTCTGATTATCCTATTAAATTCTGTCTTCACTGTGTAATACAGATTCTCTCCTCAATCTTTTCCTGTCTACCACCCTCCACCTAACCTCTTCCCCAATTTCTATCCCACACTCCCAAACTCCTGACATCCTTTCCCATGTGATTTTATTCCAGTTTCATATTCTAGTGGAGGGTGGTATTAAGAAAGTGAAGATGGGGAAAAAAATGTTTGCAAATCATGTATCTGATGAGGGACTAGTATCCAGAATATATAGAGAACTCTTATGACTCAACAATAAAAAGAAAAAAAGCTCAATTTAAAAATTAGTGAATGATTTGAATAGATGAATTTTTCCAGAGACATAAAAATGGCCAATAAGCACATGAACAGATGTTCAACATCATTAATCATTACAGAAGTGTGAATCAATACCAAGAGATACCACTTCACCCCAACTAGGATGACTAGAACTAAAAGTCAGGTAACGAGTAATTATAAAGAGAAATCAAAATCCTCAGACACTGCACAGCTATTTTGGAAAAGAGTTTGGTAGTTACTCAGAAAGTTAACATATGACCCAGCAATTTCACTCCTAGATCCTAACCCTAACCCCAGAGAATTAAAAAACATGTTGATACAAAAACTTGTACCTGAAAGTTCATAGAAGCATTATTCATAACAAGGACAAAGTGGAAATGACCAAATGCTTATCAAATAATGAATGGGTAAATGAAATATGGCATAGCAACATAGTTGAATACTGTCTAGCAATCAAAAGTAATGAAGTACTGATAGATGCTACAACATGGATGAATCTCAAGAACATGCCAAATGAAAGAAGACAGTCAAAAAAGACCATATATTGTATAGCCCTGCTTATATGAAATGTCCAGAATAGAGAAATCTATAGAGGAGAAATAATAGTCGCTACCTATGGTTGGGGATTTGAAGGGAAGTGGGGAAAGGACTGCTCATGGGCGTGGGATTTCTTCTGGAGAGGATGAAAACATTCCAGAATTAGAAGTAGTGATAGTTGCCCTCCTAGTGCTAATAAGCCAGTGTCCTCATGATATAAGGAGCTCTCTAGAATGGCTGCCACTCACCTTTAATGTTAAAAATTTACTATTTAGACAAACTTAGAGGAGGAAAGAGTGATAGGAAGTATGTTTTTGTGTGTGCTCTATTTTTGAATAGGACTATTGAGAATAATCTTAATCTAGTACAAAGAATGACCAAATAATAAATCATTAACAGTAATGGCGGGTGGCAGCCATTCTGGAGAGCTCCTTCTATCACGAGGACACTAGTGATGGCAAGTGCTATTTTGAAATCCTCCCTCTGGCTTATTAGCACCGGGACCTCACCTCACTAACCAGCCTGTCGGTACCAGTCCCGGCCCTCCGCCTAAGCTAAGTAGCTATCTGCACGGGGACACAGCTTTACCCATCAGGAAGCCAGTAGCAGCTGTGGGCCCCCATGAGGCCCCCAGGGTCCTGGGACCTGGCCTGTCATAACAGATAATTGAGGAGTTGGCCACACACTAGTGGGCTAGCACTAGCCTCAGGACCCCCAAAGTCCCTAAGCCCACCATGTCAAGACCATGGCCTCAACCACCAGCAGGCTGATACCAGCTTCAGAACCTCAGGTTCTTATAGCTAGAGACCCAGAACCCAGCTCTGCCCTTTAGTGGGTCAGCACTAGCCCCAGACTTGTCTCACTCACCAGAGGGTGGATATCAGTTCTGAAACACCTGGGGTCCCTCAGCTAGCAGCCTGGAGTCTGGCTCTGCCTAGGGTGGGCCAGCACTAGCTCTGGAACCTGGCCCCATACACTTGAGTCTAACACCAGCTCTAGGACACGAGGACCTGCAAGCAACCATCCCAGGACCCAGATTTCTCACCAGCAGGCTGGCACCAGCCCTGGAAGCTCCCCTGAAGCCAGTTGCCCATGAATTAGCCCAGTGGCTGGTGGCCTCTGCACTAGATAGGGCCTGGTAACCAACTGGACCAGGGGCTAGTCATGACTACCAGCATGCCCACCCACAATAGAAGGGCCTAGAACTTCACAAAGAGGGCACCCCTAGAGCATATAGGTCTGGTGACCAGAAGAGAAAGCACTGCTGTGACATAGGACATTCTACAGAAGGCCACTTCTCCAAAATCAGGGAATAGCTGACCTGCCTAATACATAGAAATTAAAACAGCAAATTAGGCAAAAAAGAGGAAACAGAGGAATATGTTCCAAACAAGGAAAAAGATAAAATCCCAGAGGAAGAGCTAAATGAAGTGGAGATAAATAATCTACCCAGTAAAGAGTTCAAGGTAAATATCATAAAGATACTCAATGAACTCAGAAGAATGGATGAACACAGTGAGAAGTTTAACAAAGAGTTAGAAAATATATAAAGAAGACTCAGAGTTGAAGAATACAACTGAAAAAAGAATACACTAGATTGGAATCAACAGATTAGATGATACAGAGGAATGGATCTGCAAACTGGAAGTCAGAAAAGTGCAAATCACCCAAGCAGAACAGAAAAAAGAAAAAAAAAAGTGAAGACAGACTTTTAAGAGATCTTCAGGACAACATCAAGTGTATTAACATTTGCACGATAGAGGTGTACTAGGAGAATAAAGAGGCAAAGAACATATTTGAAGACAAGGGTTCAGCACCACTAAACTGGTTCTACAAGAAATATTAAGGGACTTCTCTAAGTGAAAAAGAAAAGACCACAACTAGATATGTGAAAATTACTAAAGAAAAATCTCATTGGTGAAGGTAAATATAGAGTCAAGGTACTAGATCAATCACTTATGAAGCTACTAGGAGGGTTATATGACAAAAGTAGTAAAATCACCTATGCCCACAAGTATAGTTAAGGGATACATAAAACAAAAAGATGCAAAATATGTTGTCAAAAGCATTAAATGTGGGAGAGTAAAAATGCAGGGCTGTCAAAATGTGTTCAAACTTAAGTTATCAACTTAAAATAATCATATATATATTATATATATATATAGGTTGCTGTGTGTTAATATAAACCTCATAGTAACCACAAACCAAAATCTACAACAGATACACACACAAGAGAGGAAACCAAACATAACACTAAAGAGAGTTATCAAATCATAAGGGAAGAGAACAACAAAGGAACCAAAAAGAACTATAAAAACAACCAGAAAATAATTAACAAAATGGCAATAAGTACATACTTATCAATAATTACTTTAAATGTAAATGGACTAAAAGGCAGTGGCTGAATGGATACAAAAACAAGACCCATTTATGTGCTGCCTCTAAGAGACTCACTTTAGGTCTAAAGACACACACAGACTGAAAGTGAGGGGATGAGGAAAGGTATTCCATATAAATGAAATGACTAGAAAGCCAGGGCAGAAATACTTATACCAGACAAAATAAACTTTAAAACAAAGACTGAAACAAGAGACACAAAGAAGGACATTACATAAGGATCAAGAGATCAATCCAAGAAAATATAACAATTGTAAATCCAAGAAGATATAATAATTGTAAATATATATAAACCCAACATAGGAGTACCACAATAAATACAACAAATGTTAATAGATATAAAGGGAGAAATTAACAGTAACACATAATAAGGGGCTTAAACTCCTTCCTCTCCTCACATAAATGGGCAGATCATCCAGGTAGAAAATCAATAAACACTAGCCTTAAATGATACATTAGGCCAGATGGACTTAACAGATGTGTATTTTTCAACCATAATGCCATGAGACTAGAAATTACAAGAAAAAACTGCAAAAAAAAAAAAACACATGGAGGCTAAACAATAAGCTACTAAACAACCAATAGATCACTGAAAAAAGTCAGAGAGGAAATAAATACATGGAGACAAATGGAAACATAATGAACCAAAAATCTATGGATCTATGGGACACAGCAAAAGCTGTTCTAGGAGGAAAGTTTATAGTAACACAAGCCTCAGAAAACAAGAAAAATCTCAAACAAACAACCTTACACCTAAAGTAACTAGAAAAAGAAAAACAAAACCCAAAGTAGAAGGGAAAAAATAAAAAAAATCTGAGCAGAAATAAATGAACAAGAGACTAAAAATACAATAGAGAAAAAATCAATAAAACCAAGAGCTAGTTCTTTGAAAAGATAAAAAAAATTCATAAACTTTTATCCAGATTCATCAAGGAAGAGAGAGGGCCCCAATAAGTAAAACTCAGAAATGAAAATAGAGAAGTTACAACTAATGCCACAGAAACACAAGATCATGAGAATACTGTGAACATTTATGTCAATAAACTGGAAAACTTAGAAGAAATTCCTAGAAATGTACAATCTCCCAAAACTGAATCAGAAAGGAATAGAAAACATGAACAGACTAATTAACAGGAATGGAAATTGAGTCAGTATTTTAAAAAACTTCCAACAAAAGTCCATAGACTTACAGCTGAATTCTCCCAAACAGTTAAGAAGTTAACACCTACACTTCTCAAACTCTAGAAGGTGCAGAGGAAGGAACACTTCCAAACTCATTCTACAAGGCCAACACCCTGATACCAAAACCAAAGATATCATAAAAACAAGAAAATTACAGGCCAATATCATTGATAAATACAGATGTAAAAATACCCACCAAAATATTAGCAAACCAAATTCAACAATACATTAAAAGGATCATACACCATGATTAAGTGAGATTTGTCCCAGAGATGCAAGGATGGTTCAATATTCCCAAATCAATAATGTGATACACCATATTAACAAACTGAAGAGGGAACATCTTTGGTGGTCCAGTGGCTAAGATTCCATGCTCCCAATGCATGGGGACTGGGTTCAATCCTTGGTCAGGGAACTAGATCCCACATGCCACAACTAATAGCTCACATGCCACAACTAAAAGACCCTGCATGCTGCAACAAAGACTGAAGATCCTGCATGCTGCAACTGAGACCTGCCACAGCCAAATAAAATACAAAAAAAAATCAGGAAGAAAAATCATTATCATCTTAATAGATTCAGAAAAGCTTTTGACAAGATTCAAAATCCATTTATGATTAAAAAATTCTCAACAAAGTTGGTATAGAGGAACACACCTCAGTATAATAAAAGTCATATATGACAAGCCCACAGCTAACATATGGTAAAAAGCTAAAAGCATTTCCTCTAAGATCAGGAACAAAACAAGGATGCCCACTCTCACTTTTCTTAAAATTTATTTCAATTGGAGGATAATTACTTTACAATATTGTGATGGTTTTTGCCGTACAACAACATGAATTGGTCACAGGTATACATGTGTCCCCTCCTCCCCCATCCTGAAACCCCTTCCCGCCTCCCTCCCCAAACTATCCCTTTGGGTTGTCCCAGAGCACTGGCTTTGGGTGCCCTGCTTCATGTATCAAACTTGCACTGGTCATCTATTTTACATATGGTAATGTACAATTTCAATGCTATTTTCTCAAATCATCCCACCCTCACCTTCTCCCACTGAGTCCAAAAGTCTGTTCTTTACATCTGTCTCCTTTGCTGCCCTGCATGTAGGATTGTCGGTACCATCTTTCTAAATTCCATATACATGTGTTAATATATAGTATTTGTCTTTCTCTTTCTGACTTACTTCCCTCTGTATAATAGGCTCCAGGTTCATCCACCTCATTAGAACTGACTTAAACGTGTTCCTTTTTATAGCTGAATGATATTCCATTGTGTATATGTACCACAACTTTCTTAATCTGCCAATGGACATTTAGGTTGCTTTCATGACCTAGCTATTGTAAACAGTGCTGCAGTAAACATTGGGGTACATGTGTCTCTTTCAATTCTGGTTTCCTAGGGGTGTATGCCCAACAGTGGGATTGCTGGGTCATATGGCAATTCTTCTACTCCCAGTTTTTTAAGGAATCTCCACACTGTTCTCATAGTGGCTGTTGTGGTTTGCACTCCCACCAACATTGTAAAAGGGTTCCCTTTCCTCCACACTCTCTCTAGCATTTGTTGTTTGTAGGCTTTTTGATGATGGTCATTCTGACTGGTGTGAGATGATATCTTACCGTGGTTTTGATTTGCATTTCTCTAATGTTGAGCATATTTTCATTTGTTTATTAGCCATCTGTATGTCTTCTTTGGAGAAATGTGTGTTTAGGTCTTTGGCCCACTTTTTGATTGGGTTGTTTGTTTTTCTGGTATTGAGCTGTATAAGCTGCTTGTATATTTTGGAGATTGTCAGTTGTTTCCTTTGCTATTATTTTCTCCCATTCTGAGAGCTGTCATTTTGCCTTGCTTATAGTTTCCTTTGTTGTGCAAAAGCTTTTAAACTTAATTAGGTCCCATTTATTTATTTTTGTTTTTATTTCCATTACTCAATGAGGTTAGTCATACAGGATCTTGCTGTGATTTATTTTGAAGAGTGTTCTGCTTATGTTTTCCTCTAAGAATTTTATAGTTTCTGGTCTTAACATTTAGGTCTTTAATCCATTTTATTTTTGTGTATGGTGTTAGAAAGTGTTCTAGTTTCATTCCTTTACATGTAATTGACCAGTTTTCCCATACATAAACAATGGAGACTATCTTTTGCTCTTTTCTCTCACTGTATATTTTTGCCTCCTTTGTCAAAGATAAGGTGTCCATAGGTGAGTAGATTTATCTCTGGACTTTCTATTTTGTTCCATTGACCTGTATTTCTGTCTTTGTACCAGGTACAATACTGTCTTGATGACTGTAGCTTTACAGTATAGTCTGAAGTCAGACAGGTTGATTCCTCCAGTTCCATTCTTCTTTCTCAAGATTGCTTTGGCTATTTGGGGTCTTTTGTGTTTCCATATAAATGGTGAAATTATTTATTCTACTTCTATGAAAAATAACATTGGTAGTTTGATAGGGATTGCATTGAACCTATAGATTGCTTTGGGAAGTATACTCATTTTCACTATATTGATTCTTCCAATCCAAGAACATGGTATGTTTCTCCATCTATTTGTGTGATCTTTGATTTCTTTCATCAGCGTTTTATACTTTCTGTACACAAGTCTTTTGTTTCTTTAGGTAAATTCATTCCTAAGTATTTTATTCTTTTTGTTGCAGTGATGAAGGGGGATCGTTTCCTTCTCTTCATGATTTTTCATTATTAGTGTATAGGAATGCAAGGGATTTCTGTGTATTAATTTTATATCCTTCAACTTTACCATATTTTTTGATTAGCTCTAGTAATATTCTGGTGGCATATTTAGGGTTTTCTATGTAGAGGATCATGTCATCTTCAAATAGTGAGAGTTTTACTTCTCTTCCAATCTGGACTCCTTTTATTTCTTTTTCTTCTCTGATTGCTGTGGCCAGGACTTCCAAAACTATGTTGAATAGTAGTGCCACTCTCACCACTTCTATTTAACATAGTATTGTAAATCCTAGTAACAGCAATCAGATGAGAAAAATAAAAGAAATTCAAATTTCAAAGAATGAAGTAATGCTGTCACTGTTTACAGATGACATGATCCTAATGTATATAAGATCCTAAGTGAAAATGTTAGTCACTCAGTTGTGCCCAACTCTTTGTGACCCATGGACTGCAGTTCACCAGGTTTCTCTTTCATGGGATTTTCCAGCCAAGAAGACTGGAGTGGTTTGCCATTTCCTTCTCCAGGGGATCTTCCTGACCCAGGGATTGAACCCCAGTCTCCCACACTGCAGGCAGATTCTTTACCAACTGAGCTACCAGGGAAGCCCAATAAAATCCTAAAGATGCCACCAAAAAAACTACTAGACCTTACCAATGAATTCAGGAAAGTTGTAGGGTACAAAATTAATATACAGAAATCTATTGCATTTCTATATACTAACAACTATCAGAAAGAAAAATTCCATTTACAGTATCATCAAAAGTAATACAAGGATTAAATCTAACTAAGATGGTGAAAGACCTGTACTCACTGATGAATGAAATTGATGACACTAACAAATGGAAAGATGTATGGTGCACATGGTTTGAAGAATTTTGTTAAAATTACCATACTCTACAGATTCAATGCAATCCCTATCAAAATACTGATGATATTTTCTACAATGATTCTTATTGTTACCCTGTTTATTTAGCTTATATGCAGAGTATATCTTGCAAAATGCTGGGCTGGATGAATCACAAGCTGGAATTAAGATTGTCAGGAGAAACATCAACAACCTCAGATACACAGATGATACCACTCTAATGGCAGAAATTGAAGAGGAACTTAAGAGCCTTTTGTTGAGGGTGAAGGAGGAGAGTGAAAAAGCCGGCTTAAAATTCAATGTTAGACTAAGATCATGGCATCCAGTCCATCAGTTCATGACAAATAGAAGGAGAAAATGTGGAAGTAATGACAGTTTCCTCTTCTTACGCTCTAAAATCACTGCCAAAGGTGACTGCAGCAGCCATGAAATTAGAAGATGATCACTTCTTGGCAGGAAAGCTTTAACAAACCTAGACAGTGTGTTAAAAAGCAAAGACATCACTTCGCTGACAAAGGGCCATATAGTTAAGGCTATGGTCTTTCCAGTAGTGATGTATGGATGTGAGAGCTGGACCATAAAGAAGGCAGAACGTTGAAGAATTGATGCTTTTGAACTGTGGTGTTGGAAAAGACTCTTGAGTCCTTTGGACAGCAAGGAGATCAAAACCAGTCAATCTTAAAGGAAACCAACCCTGAATACTCACTGGAAGGGCTGATGCTGAAGCTCCAATTCTTTGGCCACTTGATGCAACCAGCCGACTCATTGGAAACGACCTTGATGCTGGCAAAGGTTGAAGGCAGAAGAAGAGGGGACAGAGGGTGAGATGGTGAGGGGAAGGGAAGCCTAGTGTGCTGCAGTCCATGGGCTTGCTAAGAGTTGGTCATGATTTGGCAACTAAACAACAACATTCTTCATAGGACTAGAATAATTCTAAACTTTCCATAAACACCAAACAGACAAAACAATCTTGAGAAAGAACAAAGCTGGAGGTAACATGATCCCTTATGTCAAAGTATACTACAAAGTTATAGTAACCAAAACAGCATGGTACTGGCATAGAAACATACATAGATCAATGGAAAAGAACAGAGAGCCCAGAAACAAACCCACACTTATATCATCAATTAATCTATGATAACGGACATACAACATAAAAAAGACAGCCTCTTCAATAAATGATTTGGGAACTGGACAGCTACCTGGAAAAGAAACTGGACTACTTACTCACACCATACATAAAAATAAACTCAAAATGGATTAAAGATTTAAATGTAAGACCAGAAACCATAAAACTGCTAAAAGAAAAAACATAGGGACCATGCTCTTTACTCTCTCTGTTGTTGTTCAGTTGCAAAGCTGTGTCCAACTCTTTGCGACCCCATGGGCTACAGCATGCCAGGCTTCCCTGTCTTCCACCATCTCCTGGAGTTTGCCCATTGAGTCAGTGATGCCATTCAACCATCTCATGCTCTGTCACCCCTTTCTCCTGCCCTCAATCTTGCCCAACATCAGAGTCTCTTCCAATGGAAAAGTCTCTTCCAGAGTCTCTTCACAACAGGTAGCTGAAGTATTGGAGCTTCAGCTTCAGTTCTTCTAATGAATATTCAGGGTTGATTTCCTTTTAGGATTGACTGGTTTTATCTCCTTGCAGTCCAAGGGATTTAGTCTTCTGCGGCACAATTCGAAAGCATCAATTCTTCGGCACAATTCGAAAGCATCAATTCTTCGGCACTCAACCTTCTTTATGGCCAACTCTCACATCCATACATGACTACTAGAGAAACCATAACTTTGACTATACGCATCTTTGTCGGCAAAGTGATGTCCCTGCTTTTTAATACAATGTCTAGGTTTGTCATAGCTTTTCTTTCAAGGAGCAAGTATCTTTTTAGGGCTGCAGTCACCATCTGCTGTCATTTTGGAGCCCAAGAAAATAAAACCTGCTGTTGCCTCCCCTTTTTCTCCATCTGTTTGATGTGTCCTCAGGCAAGAGAAACAAAAAAATGGGACTACATCAACCTAAAAAGCTTTTACTCATCATTTGTATAGTGAAGGAAACTACCAACAAAATGAAAAGGCCACCTACTGAATGGGAGAAGGTATTTGCAAAGGATATATCTGATAAGTGCTTAATGTACAAATTTTTTAAAAATTAATTGGAGGCTGATTACTTTACAATATTGTAGTGGTTTTTGCCATACAGTGACATGAATCAGCCATGTTAATGTCCAAATTTAACTCATACAAGGACTTTCCTGGTGGTCCAGTGGTTAAGACTTCATGCTTCCACTGTAGGAAGTGAAGTTTTGGTTCCTGGTCAGGAACTAAGATCCCACAGGCCGTGCAGCAGGACCATTAAAAAAAAAAAAAAAAAAATTCAAATGGACAGAGGACCTAAGAAGACATCTTGCCACTGAAGTCACACAGATAGCAGACACATAAAAGGATGTTCAACATCGGTATTAATCAGGGAAATGTAAACCAAAGCCACAATATCACCTCACACCTGTCAAAATGGCCATTATCATAAAGACAACAAATAAGTGTTCTCAAGGATGTGGAGAAAAGGGAACCCTTATGCTATTTGTGGGAATGTAAATCTGTGCAGCCACTATGGAAAACTGTATGGATATCTCTCTTAAAAAACTGCTGTACAACCCAGCAATACCACTCCTGGGTGTTTATCCAAGAAAAGCAAAATCTCTAAATTAAAGACATGTGCATCTTACGTTCAATGCAGCATTATTTACAATAGCCAAGTTACTGTAACAGGAAGCAACCTGTGTCCATCAACAGACACATGAAGAAAATGTATTACATACATACAATAATTGTTTAGTCACAATTGTTAAGTTGTGTCTGATTCTTTGTGACCCCATGGACTGCATGCAGCCTGCCATGCTCCTCTCTCCATGGGATTTCCCAGGCAAGAATACTGGAGTGGGTTGCCATTTCCTTCCCCAGAGTCTGCCTGCCAGATCCAGAGACTGAGCCCCCGTTTCCTGTCTCCCACATTGGCAGGTGAAGTCTTTACCACTGAGCCACCTGGGAAACCCATATACTCAACCATAAAAAAGAATGAAAATTTGCCATTAGCAATGTGGATGAACTTGGAGGGCATTACACTTAGTGAAATAAGTCAGACAAGTAATGATTCCACTTACAGGTGGAATTAAAAAAAAAAAAAAGTAACAGAACTTCAAGCATGTACTTGCCAGAGGGGAGATGGGCATATGGGGATGGATGAAATGGATGAGGAACATTAACAGGTACATAATTCAGTTACTAAACAAATGAGTTGTAGGTGTGAAAAAAAATACATATACTTACATTCCAAAATGAATAGTTCAAATAATTGTATTTGACTTCTGGTATTTCAAAAATTACTTAAAATATACTTTCTCTATTGTTTAGAAACTTAGGGACTACGTGTGCTATGCTGTGCTTAGTCGCTCAGTCATGTCCGACTCTGTGACCCCACGGACTGTAGCCCACCATGCTCCTCTGTCCATGTGGGATTCCCCAGGCAAGAATACTTAAGTGGGTTTCAATGGCCTTCTCCAGACGATCTTCCCAACCCAAGGATTGAACCCAGGTCTCCAAGCCATGTCTCCCATATTGTAGGCAGACTTATTGTCTGAGCCATCAAAGAAACCCAAGAATACTGGAGTGGGTAGCCTATCCCTTCTCCAGGGGAACTTTCCAACCCAGGAATTGAATCAGGGTCTACTGCACTGCAGGTGGATCTTTTACCATCTGAGCTACCAGGGAAGCCTGGTAGGGACTATAATTCAGACTAAATTCTGAAATTTCTCATTCGAGAAATTTGTAAGTTTCTCAAGAGGATAAGGCCTCAAATCTTTAGTTTACATAGTAGACACAGTAGATAGTGTAGATTCCCCTGCCATGGTCTAAGACAACAAAACTTAATACAGCAATGAAGACAAGTGTGCATCTCAGTTTTTATCTTTGGAAAAGAATATTCATCACAGCTTCACAATTTCATTCCAGGTCTGGTTTTTTAACATTAAAAACAAACATTTCTCAAATGGTAAGGTCACTCAGGATGAGATTATGATCCTCCTAGAGCAAAGCAGGAATGTCATCAATCCTCTACTTGCAAAGAGGATAAGTTACCAGTTGAGCAAAAACCAGACTCCAAAATCCATATATTTACTTTTTATTGAATTTGTTAATGACACATAGTTTTTGCACTGCCAAACCATGCCTGAGAATTCAAAGAAAGAAATGGTACAATGGACAGCCTCATCCACCCATCATACAGCATATTAAAACTTGATTCATGTGCACTTTGATAATTCCACAATCTTTTAAAAAGTTGTAACAAGGGTTGGGATTTTTAAGTCTCCTTGCAGGTCTTTAGATTTCTATGCCATTAAATAACTTTTCCATATATTCATCTCAGTTCCTCAATAACATAACCCCCAACAAAATTTTGCTGGAAAAAATGCACTTTTCAGGGGAAATATGTGGCTCAAGGTCCAAGAGATTATTTGTTAAAAGATTTTTGGTTTCCAAATGAAGTCTTCAGATTAACCAAGAATCCTTTGTTTCTCAATCATCCAACCTCTCCTTGGCTGGCTCAGCTACTCACCCAAGCACATCAGAACATAGGCATCCTGCCTGCCACCTCAAGTAACTCCAACATTATTGCCCAGATACAGTTTGCAGGTCCCATCAGGTGATTCTGTTAGCTTCCCCGGAGTGGGATTCCTGCATTGACACTTTTATCAAGACTCAACTCCTAGAGGAAAATGCTCCCACAACAGGATAGTTTTACTCACCCATTTGCTTCACTCTTGCCAGTAGCAAGTCTGCAACTCCTACATTTGGCAAAGGGATTTTATTATAGAGAAACCCAGACTCTGCATCAAGTGGTCACATGCCACTTTGAAATATTTCTACTGAAAATACAAAACTACCAGACTATCTCATTAGATGGAAAGACTTTTCAGTAATCCTGGGTAGCGTCCTCGTGTCCCTTTTCAGGATGAAAAATTACTGGATAGTTTAAGCTGTAATTATTAAAAACAGAAGTGCTACATCACCTGTCTTTAGCCCCTGACTCTCCAAATGATCAACTTCAAGACACACCAGAAGGTTGATACCAAAGCTAGGCTGGGACAATCACTGCATCTACGAAATACATAACACTTTAAATGTTTGGGCACAAGTGCATCTGGAATTCTTGTCAAAGATCATGCAAGATCTGTGAAAGAAACTTAAGTGTGTTTCAGGTTGGGGTTCTGCTCTTACTGCTTTGAATTTGTAAGGACAGGACAGTGACTCCCCTGGGCTGAGCAGAAACTAAACAAAGTCTTTCCACCAGTTTACTATACAGTTTAGACCTGATTAGAGGAGGCTTTAGCAGCACCTGAAGTAGAGCCCCCTGCATTTGCTGCCCTTTACATTAAAGGCCATTTGGTTCCACTCTAGGGATTGGCAAATTCATGAGACATTTCACAATTCCAATGCATACTTCAGGTTACTTAGCTAAGCAATATGCTCTGTCAAAGAACTATTCCAAGTGATAGCAAAAAAAAAAAAAAAAAAAAAGCCTTAATATGGAACACAGAAAAAGCATTACCCAAATAAAAAATTACTAAAAGAAATAAGATTCTTCCCTCCTAACCCTTTCCCCACTTGGTGACCCAAGTTTGGTTGAATTTAATTTGTGGTTACCTCAGAATACAACTCAAAGTTTTAAATTATAAATCAGAGCCCTACAGATTATCCAAGCACATCAGTTCTTTTGAGAGCGGCATGTTCCAGGAAGTCTAATCCAGCCACAGCCCACCTCAGAGTATTCCTTATAGATGGGGCACAGGACAGGTTAATTAAGGTCACTTAAATCTTCATCTTTTACAGCAGATCAGAACCCAGATGGCTGACTTTCTGCAGGATTTCTGATAGGAATCCAGTAGAGCTGGTTTCAAGTTTCACATCAACACTTAATAGCTGTAACCTTCTTATCCAGAAGTTGTGATCCACATGAAGTCCACAATGAGTGCAGCAAATCTGAGGTAGTCAACCCTTACGAAGGCTCAGTATCTGAACATAAAAAGATTTTGATATGACCACTGGCTGCAGTTTTTGATTTTTTTTTTGTACTCGCAGAGTAATTATGAAAGAACACTGCTGAATCTAGTTCATATAACTATGAAAACCCCCCTAAATCCAATACACATAAAGAGTAGTTGTACACTTAAAACTTCCATAGTGCAACATGGTCAGTCATATATACCAAGTGGTCTGCATCGGCTGTAGATCCAGAGATCAGATGATGGATGGCTGTCCGTGGTGGTTAGCTGTGGTTTAGTTACCTTAGAAGGGTTAGCAAACACCATTCCTTAATTGTACTGTGTGTGGCTGCTTTTCTGATTCTCAAGCACAGCATACTGGTTGTCTAGCTGAAGTTTAAGGGCCTGGTTTTTTGAAAACTCATCCCTACCTCTAGTTTTGTGTCTTACTACTTCAAAGCTCTTCTCCATTTCTTTATCCCTAAGGGAAAAGAAATGTAATCAGTAAATATTTCTTCTTCACTAGGCTGTTCTGAAAATATTCTTTCTTGATTAAAAAAAAAAAGCCACCCCTTGGAGAAATCTTGAGGTAGGGATAGGAGGGGGAAACTGGTGTGTAAAATCCTTATCAAAACCATTTTTAAGGCTTCAATTGAACAGAAAATATAGAATACTGTACTGAAGCTCTACGGTCATATTTTCTGTGGTAGCAATTTTACCAAATACTATTAACTGAAATCCTCTTCTGGGACCAACTTCAAGACAACTGCAAAGTTAAAAAGCTGTCTAATGACACGGTGAATCCTTCTAAGACTCACTTTTACTCTTAGCAACAAAAAGACAATACATCTCTTTTTTTATACGTAAGTAAGGGCAACAATTTTCTCATTCAAGTAAAGTTCTACTCATTATTCAAAGACCTCTCCGCACTTCTACTTTATGGGAAAGGATCAAATAAAGATGAGTGTGGTGAATCAGTGTCTCGTGTGTAGGACAGAACAAGTCAGAGGTTTAAATTCAAGTCAGTTGTGCCCGCAAAGAGGCAAAAACGCTAGGATTTAATTTAAAAGCCACCCCCCAAAAATTCCATATTATGTCATTTACGTTTCTTCCTATTTACTTAAAAAAAAAATCATGTCCCTATATAAGATGTGGATGTGCCATATGTGGTCATTTAACTCCAGGTAGCATTCATTTTAAGTACTTGCTGAAATAAGATTACTTTTAGTATTAGATATATAAATGTCAACATCTTTCATCTATTCACATTAACTGGGAATACAATAAAATATTGCCGATTTCTCTAGTCTATAATATAGGGAACGTTGAAGCAGCAATAATGTACCTAATACTTTTTAAGAATTCTAACTAGGTAAGACTTGTCATGGCTACAGAATGACATAAAACCAGGGAAAAGAGGAACTTGCAGAAGATGTCTGTCTTTGGTGCTCTTTCTCCTCAGCCTTTCCAGGGTTCTTCCTCTCCGCCCCAATTTCTGGGCATGTAAGACCTACCCTAATTCTCAATTACCTCTCAGCTGCAGCCTGGGCTTTACTGCAACCCCCAAGGTGGGTTTTCAAATACCAAACACCCCATTTTCTGGCCAAGGCAAAAGGTTTCAAAACAAAATATTGAGAATACTTACTTCCGGCTTTCTACATGCTTGGCAGTGGACTGCAGGGATGGGAACTGCGTATCACTATAGATTTCTGGTGGTCCTTGTGGTGCTTTCCTTGTTGTGGTCAACCTGGCTCCAGGAGGCCTATACACGCCACTAGTCATTGTTGGTTCTGGGGTTTCTGTAACTGACATTTCATAATATTTTAGAGAAACCACTCAAGTGCCTGGCATTTTAACAAGCTACTCTTGAATTCTTGATCATTTAACAATTATGGGAAAAAACCAGTATTTATTTGCATTAAAGGTCTCGAACAACAGAAAGAAAGAAAATTATCTGGGAGATTCCCCTTCTGAGAACTCATTCTTCAGACTGAGTAAAATGGGAAAAGGAAAAAAAAAAGATGGGTACTTAGTCAGCTGTCAAAAACCGAAAAACAAACCAAAAAACCAAAAACCTTAACCATGTCTGGCAAGCTATACGATCACTATAGGATTACTGTAAGATTTAAGCAGCCTACAGCCTTAACTTTCAAATTCCTTTATTGAGGATATGAACATGTTTAGATCAGACACAAATCTCTCTCTCTTAGCAACAGAACGACGACTCTACTCACTCACTGCAAATATGCATTTAGTTGAAAGCTGACTGCCTATAAAATTATAGACAAATAACACATCTTTATGAAAATAAAATATTAAGATTACCAGCTACTGGAGGAGGAGGTGCTTGTACCGGAGCAGTTTTATTCCAAGGGCCTGAAGATTTTTCTACACCACCACCACCACCTCCACCTTCTTCCCAATTATCACTTGGATCTTCTCTTTTTTCAACTTCATCTTCTTCCTTTTCACTGTTGGAAAATAAATACGTGAATTCAATTACAGAAACAAATATTTTGTTTGGGTCCTGGGGGAGAGGCCTCATGAGGGATATGGAAATAAATTAAGCACCTGAGCAGTCCAATTTTCAGGTGGAAAATCTGTCAGTCCAAACCCTTGGTTCTATCAATACTGATCTGTGATTCTGGAGAAGGTACTTAACCCTCTTCAAGCCCAAATGCCAAGCTCGTTTTTTTTTTTTTTTTTAAAGGGAAAGGAAGAAATAGGGGATTTTATTTTATGCCTTTGGGCCTCAACTTAACTTTATGTGAAAGGATTCATCACTGGAAAAAAGTTCATAAAACCACCGACAGTCTCCAATTCCCTTTTTGCAAACTTCATACACTCAAGAACATCTAGAAATATTTAACCTACTGACACATCAACTTATAACAATCTACGCTGATTACTTACAGGAGTCCCTACTGAGGGAGGGAAGAAAGGTCAATCTAACCTGACATGTAGAGAAAAAGAATCAAAAGTACAATTACTAGATTTTTTTTTGGAACCAAAGTGTACAAACAGCCATTTATGGTAAGCATATTTTCAGATCAATTCAGATCAAATGAACTGTTTTTAAGTTGTCTAATTTCATTCGCTAATCCTTTAGTACATGTAACAAAATACTCTCAAAATTAATTCACATTCCAAGAGGAAAACAAGTTAGTGTTTAGCATCAGACTCTACTATCCAGACATAGGGAATACACAGAACTGGTTCCTAATAACAAGAGATGTGTCATCCATTTAAAGAAGAGAATACAAGAACTCGGTCTTTGGCTTACTAGTGATTACAAATGTAAAATACATCCTCAGTGGTGACATACCATTCTAAGATTCTATTTAATGCCTCTTTTTAATTTACCTATTCTTGAATTGACTTGAATCAGAAATGTATAATCTCTCCAAAGTATCTTTGATGTCTCCTTGTAATGGATTACTTATTACTGTGTTATGTAAACCTGAATGTGCTAAATTAACAAGTACATATATCTTGTCTTTCTATTCCACTGGTTTGACAGCACAAAGATAACTGCCAAGTCAAACTTCCCTTGCCCCTGCAGATGATGCATCTGGCATAGACACCACTTTTTCCCTAGATTATTTTCCATGACACTAGTGGTGTTTCCTAGGTCTTCAGCTTATCAATCTCCACCATCAATCTAACTATCCTTTCCTCTGTTAAAAAAACATACTGTCCTTGGCCTTCCACTCTTTCATTTTCTCTTTTTGATAGCTGATCCATAATAACGGTCATAACAATGTGCATGACTCCTATCCTGACTGGAACATCAGGGCTTCTCTTGGTTTTTGCAAAATGACATCTAAGGGTGTTACCCTTCTATGTCTATTAAAATAAGTTCTGGCTATATGAAAAATTTCTTAATTGCTAACGGTCTCCTTTAATGACACTCAAGACAATGGTACCATGCAACACTGCCCACCAACCAGAGGTAACTGCAGAATTGAGAGGCCTAGGGTGGCACCAGGAAAGGGAAAGCGGAATGAACTTACCTTCAATCTGCATTTACAGCAAGATTTTACTTAAGACTACCATTTGAGAGGAAAAAAGGGTGGAGGGTATGGCTAAGCCAGCCTTCAATTTCCTCGTTGCTAACATGTAGTAGAATTCCATGCATTTAAAATAATGTGTTAGGCTTATACTAACACAGAAATAATAATCATTTCATATAAACAATGTACTAAAACAAAATCTATGTACCTAATATAAATAGAAAGACATCTAGAATGATTTTTTAGCTAAATGTTAAAAAGTGGGTGCTAGAATGCATGATTTTATTTTCTTCATGCAGCAAGCAGTTAGGAGAAGATTCTAAGGCCAAACTGCCTGTTCAATACATGCAGGCTCTGCCCTTTACCAGCCAGAAAGATTAAGTACAGCACCTAACTTCTGCATGCCTCAGTCTCCTCATGTGCAAAATGGGGATAACAACCCCATTATGAAGACTGATTAACAGACATAAAGCACTCAGAACAGTGCTTGGCACACAGTAAGTGCTGTCAGCACTTGCTATTACATGCTTTTTTAATATTTGAGTTTTCATACAAGCATCACATTCCTCTAACAGGAAAAAAATATAGCATTTGGAAAAAACAAAAACGCAACAAGAAAACGTTCTTTTAAAATGGATACCAAGCAGTATGACCTTCTTCCTAAAGCTTTTAAGCAGAATGAATAGGTAAGAGTATGAATGTCATAATTTATCCAGGAGTCTAACAGTGGTACTCAAATGTCAAAACTGTCCCAAAAGAATTTTTTTTTAAAAAGTTACCCACTTCTGAACCCACACCTATGTAAATTACACTATAATGTAATTTGGGCCATAAATAAAAGCACAGGTGTTACTCACTTAGCTATAATGACTAAGTAGTTAGTAATGTCCTAGAGACCCAATCCATGCCAGATGGGAAGATAAGAGGCTTACAAAGATTTAAGTGACTTCATGGCACTTTTATACTCTAATATCCCCCCAAACTATGATAGCTTTCATTTGGTCATTTACATTTTGAAACGGTTTTTCAGCAATGCACTGAATCACAATTATTCACATACATATAACTTTAAAATAGCTATTTCCTTAAGTTATTTTAATATTTGGTGATTAATAATTTAAGCTCCAAAATTATCAGCTTGTAATAAACTGAAAGCCAAAAAAATGTTAACACTGATTATTCCTTGAATATTTCTTTATGCTGCTTTACTTTTCAAATGCTCTAAAAACCAAAAACATTGTTTTCCTAATCTGCAAAAAAAAAAGAAAAATTCCAATTTAGTATGATAGAATGCTGAGTCTTCATCACTTTTTTCACTCTTAGAGACAAGTGACAGAAGTGAATTTTAAAAAAACCCTACAAATCCTAAATACCTCTAGAGTATAAACTACACTAGAAAATAAGTGATCTATTTTAATTAGAGGGATTTTATATTGATAATAGGCACAAGACAACTTAGTATTTTGACTTCATAAGATTCTGAAATATTAGCTAAACTAAACACTGGAAATTATCTAGTTGAGACACTTCATTCAACAGAGGGAAATAAGGCCCAGAGATGCTAAGAGCCTTGCCAAAATGCCACAGTACCAACAGAAGGACAGAAATAATTTAAATATCATATTACTCTTTCATACTTAACGTATTTAAGAAAATGTCAAACCTCCAAATGCCAAAGAACAAGAAACACGTTACAAAGAATTATTTCCACAGAAGACAACTAGGCTAAAATTTAACGTTTAACCCAATATACAGCTTCTCATCAGCTAAATTTGATGTTTTAAAAACTACAATGCCACTATAAATTCATTATCACAACTCAAAGTACACTGTCTTAAATATGCTTTAGTCTATACGGCACTACTGGTGGGGCAGGAGGAATGATAATGCTAGAAAAAGGAGTATTTACTTAGTATCTCTATACTATGCTAGGCAGTGTTTGTTATACCCACTTTACAAAGCTAAACCTCAAAATAACAAAGACGGGGAGAAGACCCATTGTACCTATGAGGAAACTCACATTCAGATACTTCAAGTACCTTCCCCAGGGCTACAGGTAGCAGAGTCAAGTCAGTGGGACTCCAGAGCCCATGGTTCTTTCAGGCTGCCTCTCACTTCATTTTATTCTCTTTATAGCTCTAAAATATGATACGAAAATTTTCTATATTTTCAGATTTGAGAAACTCATTTTTTTGAAGTTAAGACTGATGAGGATCACACATGCTACAGCAGTACATTTATAAGAAACATAATATTCTTACCTCCTTATCTCAAGGGAGGTTACAGAATTTAAGCATCCTATCTCCCCTCTCCCAACACTAAGGGAGCTAACACAAAATCCAGGCTTGACTGCACTTTTGCCAGTAATAATGAGCAGCTCCACAGGTTTTAAGCAACCACTGCCATGACAGTAAACTGGGGAGACAGAAACTGCCTGACAAGTCATGCCTGGCAGCTTAAAATGTCACTGTACCCCGTCCAAGGACTCTTTCTCAGCCCCTTCAGGGCAGATCTAAGCATCTCTCTCCTGGGCTCCATCCACAGCAGCCTCTACAAATCACTGAAACGACCCACAGGTGTTCAGCTGAGCATGAGTTTTTTTTTTTACAACTCCAAGACTCAACAATCAATGCCCCGACGTCACACAAATATTTTCTACAATGAATCCAGATTGGATGCTGAAGTAATTGCTTCTCTTCAAAGGACAACTTAACCAATTGGTTTAAGTCTAGCTGTCCTAAGATTTCTGGACAACTACTGGGCTCATGTTACTGAAACATGACAAATGCTCACCATTTAGTAAGAAGCAGTAAATGAAATCTTTCTCCCTCAAATCCATTTTAAAGATGGGAAAGGCCTATAGGTCCTACTATCAACCAATAATCTAAGCTTAAGCACCAGGCTCTTTCTTTTATCATCTCAATGGCTTCTCTCTCAGAACCTGTCTGTAAACAATGATGCAATCCTGAATATAATTGATTAACTTAGACACAAAACTTGACATGTGACCTCCTACTACTCCTGGTACTTAAATCTTGAGCTAGTTGGTAAATGTGAGCTAGAATGTTAACACAGTATGTTTGCTGCTGCTGAAAACTTTCCCTCTTTCAACTGCACTTAACTTCAACAAAGGCTGAGCATGCAAGAACTTTAAGACTGTATGCAGCTAACTAAAGAGAAAGCAAATGTGGCAAAAATGATTGGCAGATCTCAGGCTAAAGTATAAGGGTACTTATTTTACTATTCTTGCAACTTTTCTGTGGCTTGTAATTTTTCAACACAAGAAGTTAGGAGGAAAAAAATTAAGACTACAGGCAGAGAATTCCAAGATATTTTAAAGTCAGTTTCTAAAGTTTGATTTTCTCTTGTCCCATATCGAAAGGCTGCCTCTCTCATGGATAGAAAAGATGACAAATTAAAGGCATAACCACCCCCCTCAAATATCCAAGAAGAGAGATATTTCATCTCTCTCTCCTTCCAAGGGCTTCAGCCCAAATGGTAAGATCAAGCCACAGAAAACAATCATTCAACAACTCCAGCAACTCTGAAGATTTCTGTGTGATTATACTATTGCCAGCCTGAAATGGCATGTTCTCCTATTAAGTCCATAGTGAACTGACTCACCAGCATGCATGCGTGCTCAGTCACCTTCACCTCTTTGTGACCTCATGGATTGTAGCCCCTGGTCAGGCTCCTCTGGCCATGGGATTCTTTAGGCAAGAATACTGGAGTGGGTCCTTCTCCAGGGGATCTTCCCGATAGAGACTGACCCAGCATCTCCTGTGTTGGCAGGCGGATTCTTAACCACTGAGCAATCTGGAAAGCCCACTGACTCACCAGCCTAGGGCTCTAGTCATAATGTGTCTCCACGACTCCTTCAAAGATTGGAATTATAAAGCAAATGCTTCATGGCTAAACAGCAAAATTCCCAAGAGTAAATCACTCTACCCACTAAATAGAGAAGTTGATTAACATGAACCAAGCAGACATATTATGAACATCCTGTTCAAAATCCTCACAACAAATGTGAGCAGTCATCTCAATTCTGCAGATAAGAACATTCACAAGTAAAGTAACTCACCAAAGGTCACACATAAACAGCAGAGCTACAATGCAGGGCCAGGTTTGTCTTTCCCTAAGTCCATGCTTTTGCTCTATTATCAACTACATCCTATTTGTGTGAGTAACCTACTTTCCATTCTATTGAACCAATGTGTCTTTCCCTGGGGATTTCCACTCCTACTGGAGCGGGTTGCCATTTCCTTCTCCAGGTCATCTTCCCCACTTCCCCACCCAGGGATTGAATCCGCACCTCCTGTATTGGCAGGAGGATTCTTGACTACTGAGCCACCTGAGAAGCCCCAAATCCAGTACAAAGTTAAAACTTTCAGTCATTATTATTAAACCTCTGATAGCTTCTCACTCTCAAGCCTTTCCTGGAAACTTACATTTCCTTCTGTCGACTTATGAAGGCAACAGAGATAGACCCCAGACTCCATAATGATTAAGGCTCCACAAAAGCAGCTTCCTTCAGGAAGAAGGTATGTTTTTCAACGTTAGCAGGTAAGAGAAAGACCTCTGCATGGCCACTAAGTGGCCATGACTAGATGCTAAAAATGTAAAACGCAGTATAAAAGCTGCTCTATTTCGGGTCAAGCAAACCTCAGTGCTCACACTAGCTGAGATTTAATTACGCCTCTGGCAAAAGTGAAGGATAAAAGTGATTTAAGTAATGTTCCACCACCTCAGGAGTAGCCAAAAATGAAGCAAAATAACCCTGAATGGATATGGGATATATAGTCAATGACAAAAATAGATGGTAGTTTAAATATGCTATATAACAAAATCAACTTCTAGCATTCAATGAACTTGAAACCTCTTCCCTCAGAAAGTGCTGCACTTGCTCAGTAATTGAGCCTTTAAGAACATACGGTACACGGGCTGACAATCAAGAAAGGCAGAGCAAGAGCTACTCTACGACAGAACACAGGAACCCAACACACAGGCGGTTCCACTACCACACGTGACTGTTAGCAACTCCACATCCCTCCTCCCCATTTTTAAAAGCCAAGCCCCAGGAGAAAGAAAATGGATTATTTTCTGAACTATACCTCTTCAAAAACATCTAACACACGAAGGAAGCCAGAAGTGGTTGGGAATAAACCTCCAGTCTTATCACCTCTACTTCACACCACCAGGAAGGTATTTCAAATGTAGAGAAACTATTCCCTAAGTTTCCCACTATCAATCAGGTTTCACTTTGCAACAACGTGAAGGCAGCTAGGACATGATGCCTACCTGTGGTTAAGTATTCAACAAATGTCATAAACATTAGCCCTGCTTTTTTTAACAAGTTATTTAACATTATAAGCATTACCATCCTAATGAGTCCTTCATTGGAAGGACTGATGCTGAAGCTCCAATACTGTGGCCACCTGATGTGAAGAACTGACTCATTGGAAAAGACCCTGATGCTGGGAAAGATTGAAGGCAGGAGGAGAAGGGGACAACAGAGGATGCGATGTCTGGATGGCATCACTGACCTGATAAGACATGAGTCTGAGCAAGCTCCAGGAGCTGGTGATGGACAGGGAAGCCTGCAGTCCATGGGGTCGCAAAGTCGGACACGACTGAGCGACTGAACTTAACTGGGTGAGGTCAAAGAACAGTATTCTGTTAAGGAAAAGTTATTTCCTCCACTGTGCCAGGTGGTCACGAGTAAATATAAATCACAAACTTCAATCTGGGAGGCAGTGCATCAGGATCACTTCTTTTTTTGGCCACACCACATGGCATGCAGGACTAGTTCCCCAACCAGTAAAAGAACTTGGGCCCCTAGTAGTGACAGCACTGAGGTAATTCCCTAGGATCACTTGTTTCTTGAAACTGGGAATAAAGGGTTTTTAATCTAAGCCAATGGATTTTCTACCTCATGAAATCTTCAAAAACATGACATTTATTTCAAGTTCATGTGACTACCACAGACTGGATTTGATAAAACATGTTAATTTCAAACCTTCTAAACCAACCAATGTAATTTCCAGGAATTACTGTTTTCTTAAAACTTTAGTTTAGACTATGATTCCATTTCTATAAATTTCTAGGGAAAATTAATCTATAGTGTTAGGACAGTGGTTATTTGGGGGTGAAAACAATGACTACAAGAGGTTAGGAGGAGGGCTTTCTTCTCTACCAGTAATGTTTCCTTTTAGGTAAAATCTGTATTTACCTGTAACTATGCTTCAATTACAAATTTATATATATACATATAAAACTTTTCAGAGAGAATCTGAAAACCACCCATGTTATCTTTCGAAACAAAAGCTAAGTTCAACCCATCAATATTAAAAGCAAAATTTTGAAAGCACAAAATCCATTTTAGCTGTCTCAAAAAGGCCTAACCAAGATTCGAAGTAGGCAAGAGCTCACAGGATTTTAGAACAGGCAACTAATTGGCATATAAAAGGGCTGCCATCACAGAGGAGGAATAGACACAATCCATTAGTCGTAATAAGCATACCTAAAGCACAAGAGTACTGTGATGCTGTTTTGGGACTAAAAAAACCCAAACATACAGTATTTATCCTGTGGGTGACGTAAAGGTTATCTGTAACCAAACCATACCTTATTTGCATTGCTTGAACTCTTAGGCCGCTGTAATCAACCTCTTTTTGCTCAAACTCTTTCCACTCATCTTCCTCCTGCAAAACAAGTACCATGTAGTCAATTAAAAGCTATTTCTAAAACAACTATCAGACTATGAAAAAGGGATCAAGTGGCTGGAACCTTAAGTGTGGACTCGTTTTCTGGCCAAAGACCTTGCTCAATCCCTAGGCTGCTAGGCTTGAGGACAAACGTGACTAAACTTTGTTACTTCCATCCGGTTCCTTCACGAGACTTGTTCCTTTAAAAGCAACCAGGAAACGTCGGATGAAGTCAATAGTAAGCCCACAACTAAACGGCTACCTCAATCTTGTATGAGACTTTTCTTTTACAGGTTTCCAGACCAAGTCGAGTCAATTAGATCTGCCACAAATGTGACTGTTAGAAAATTCAGCTCACTCTACTGGGCTGAAATCAGAACGCTAAATTACTCAGTAGACGTCACCCGATAGATGCACTTCCGACCCGGGCCGACTCCCCGGGGAGGGTGCCGCCGCCTGCCTGCGTGCTGGCCCGAGCCAAGCGACGAGGGTCGGGAGTTGGGCCGCTGTGGTCCGGCGGGGAACGCGAGGCGGCCCGCCGTGGGAAGCCCGCGTCACGTGGCAGCCTCCGCGCCCGTCAGCCCGCCGGCCGGCCCCGGCCGCTTCCCCAGGCAGGCAGGCGGGGGCGGGCACATGGGCGCAAGCGCGCGGCCCGGGCCCTAACTCCCTGGCCCCTCACCTTTGTCACAACCTTGGTGGCGGCCCCAGGGCCAGTGGCCCCCACGCCCGCGGTCCCGCTATCGCCCGGCCGGGTGCCCGCGCCCGCCCCACCGCCCGCCGCGCCCGTGGCTCCGCTGCTCCCGCCAGCGCCTCCCGCCGCGCTCGCTGCGCTCGCCGCCCGGTTGCTCCGCTCCTTCTTCTTCTTTTTATCTCTCTTGGCGAAGAAGTTGTCTAGGCTCCGCTCCTCCGTCTCGGCCATGGCCGCGGCCTCCTTGGCCCGGATGGGTGGGGCCGGCGGCGGGCGCGGCCCGCCGGGGCTCCAAGCTCGGGGTCGAGGACGGCTCGGCGCTCAAGCTCCTGGGCGCGGCGACGCCTCAGTCCCGCGGGGTCGCTGAGGCGTGTGCAGCGGGGCGACCGGCTCCCCCCGCCTGCTGGCGGACAGTGGTACGGTCCTCCTAGGGCTCGCGCGCCGCTGCTGCCGCCCGAGCCCGCCCGGGCTGCAGTTGCTACCGCGATCGCAGTGCAGGATCCCGCCCGCTGCACAGCTAGAGGGAAAAAGGATCGCGCGGGCCTGAGGCTCCGGCGAGAGTGCTGGGTTAGCCGCGGCGCGTGCAGAAGGAAGACTCGAGCACGCAGGCCGGGAGAGGAGGGGACAAGGGGTGGGGAGGGGAGGGAGGGGGAGGAGGGAGGGCGGGCCACCAGAAAAGAGAGGCAGCGCCCGCGCCTGCGTACTTAGCTCCGCCCGCCACTGTGGGAGCGTGGAGGGGAGGGCGGTGAGAGGAGACGGAGGCGGAGCTGGCAAGGGAGCCAATCAGGTGCCAGGACGAAGCACTTAGGCGACAATCCCTGCCTCAGACGGGGCGGGGCTGTGGCTTGGGGGCGGGGAGAGGGTATGTGCTAAATAAGTGACGTACATGATGGCTCTTGCCTCCTGATTGGTCGAGGATTTAGCCTTGAGGGCGGGCATTTAGAGGGCTTGTTGGTGACTTGGCTAAAGAGGTCCGGTCGAAGGGGCGAGTAGGTCCGTTCTAGGCGCATGCGCAGGGTACACGTGTATCTGCTAGTCCGCAGCAAACTATGGCCTTGAAGTGGTTTGAACTTTAGTGAGACTGAAAGGGCCTGTGCTAAGCTAGCTATATAAAGATGGTATCGTCTGCTCCGCCGGCCTCTGTATTTTCACCCTCTCTGGTCTGGCAACTATTCATTTTCTTCGTAGGTGATTATGATTATGAAAATGAAGTGCTTTGGGCTTGAAGTTTAGTTCTTATTTACTACAAGGTCTTCCTAAACCAGTAGGTAGTCGAAAGGAGATTGGTTTTATCTGAATTCTACTTTCTATGAGATAGCTAGAAATAGGTCAAGCTAACTCTGACCCTCATCTATAAGCTCCTGATCTATAAAGTGGAGATGTTAGCTCTTGCAAGATACGTGGGGAAAGATTACCTCTTAGCTGCCAGCGCAGTACTTAATATACATTGTGCTGCGCTAAGTCGCTTCAGTCGTGTCTGACTCTTTGCGACTGCATGGACTGTAGCTGCCAGGCTCCTCTGTCATTGTAATTCTCCAGGCAAGAATACTGGAGTGGGTTGCCATTTCCTTCTCCAGGGATCGACCCCGTGTCTTTTATGTCTCCTGCCTTGGCAGGCAGTTTCTAATACACATTAGATGCTATAAATAATTTTACGTGTAAATAATACCCCTGCCCTGATGAGATGATGGCTGTAATCTATCTTTTTTATCCCTGATAAGAGGAAAGGAATGGCATATATAGAAGTGGGGACTAAATGTGCCCAGACTGTACATGGTTGTACCATTTAAGTACCTTCTGGGCGTTGAGAATAAAATGAATCCTCCCATATGAAAAAGGCGGTCTAATAAAAGGTATTAAGCTTTCCACTTCCTTCTAAAGACAGAGAACTGTCACAACCACTGAGGAAATGACTCAGACTTATGTTAGTAGCCTTGTAGGGTAGATAGAGCACAGCCAATAAATGGAGGTACTTGTCTTTTCCTTTACAGTTTTTCTGTTAAAGCCTGTCTCCCCTACACCCCCTTCACCTCTACTATTAAAGTGCTAAATCCGGAATATGTCAAAGAAGCAAATCAAGGAGCTGGCCTTGGCCAATAGCAAACTTATGTTTAATTCCCCATACTGACTCCAACTACCTGAGATGGGTCTCTGGTTAACTTCCTTCTGTGACACCAGGCATCATCTTGTGATGCAAACCAAGTTCAGTATTGCCTCTCCCCTACCTTCCTTAACATATCTGATCAAATTTTTCTTCCCTTCTCTCCCTCCCTTCTTTCCCTCCTTTATCCCCCATCCCTTCCTTCCTTTTGTTCTTTCTTTCCTCACCTGCAGAACACCTATTTCGTTATATTTAAGGCAATGTGGTTTATTCTAGGCAAAGTAATTTGTCATTCCTGCCTTCAACTCCCTTATAATCTACAAGAAAAGATCTAGATATGAATAACTGAAATTTAGCCCTCTCTTTCTTAGATCTCCATCAATGTATCAATGTGTCTTGAAGGAATTAATGATGGGAAAAAACAGAGAAGGAACAGCAGCTGTAGCAAAATTCCCTACTACATCTTCCAGTGATTGATGGCATGTTCCCCAAACTTGGTCATATGTAAAAGACTCATGTCAGGCCAATAGAGAGAAGGGTCTTTGTGGTTGTGTCATTATCTATAGTTAATTTTCTCCTCCAGGAATCTAGTCTCCCCCTCATTGAATCCCCTGACCTGAAACTGACAGCGTATATTCATAACAGGTTTTCCTCTTAAATCTCCCATGCTCCCTCCTCCGATGTGTTACACAGAGCCTTGAAACCTACCATCACCACACCCCTTATCTTCACCCCACCCCTCATCATGAAGCACCATCCAGTGCTCTCTTGATGTTTGGACCTTCACCATCTTTAAAGCAAAACAGACCTTCATTTGTACTTGGTAGGTGGAAAGTTGAATAGTGGCGAGAACTTGGACCACTACCAGGTATTTCAGCACATCTTCTAAGGAGCCTAATGCTGTCTGAATGTGAAAATTTCTCTCTGAGTCCTCTGAAGTGGTACAATCCAAAGGACGTCATCTGTCTCCCCTGAAAAGGCCAGACGAGCTTCAGTATTCCATGAGCTCAAGAGCTGGCACAGGGAAGCTGGGCGCAGCCCCATTGTTCCTGGGTTCTTTTTGCTGAGCTATTCATTCCAAGTTCCATTCTGCTACCTAGGCTAGAAGTTCCACACATGCTCAGCTCAAAGGAATGCAGCTCGTGCTAGCCAAAGACTTACCAGGAAATGAGGAGCAGCTTTTCATTTGTGACTTCCTCTCTCAGAAATCTGAGGGACTGAGCTACTTCCTGGGCTGTTCCATTAATGACCTTTTCCAGTTGGGGAGTAAGTACTTTCAGATCATCTGCTCTGGGAAAAACTTCTGCTGATTTGTACAGGCAGTCTGGTTCCTGACCTTTAAAGGCCCAGAGACCTTTTGTTTGGTATGGATATTTGATGCCTTCCTGATACTTCCATGATTTGTTTGTTGTTTAACCATTCATCCATTCAGTAACTCATTCATTTATGTAAAACATTTATTTCATGAGCACCTACTGTATGCCAGGCCTGATGTTAGCAGTTAAGTATAAGTCAGATGTAGGCCTTTTCCTCACAGAGCTTACTGTATGATAAACTGGTAGTCAGAAGCACACAAGTATACATACAATTATAACACATTGAAAATATAATAGGGCAGGGCTGGAGCATAGCCGTTAGTGACTTGATTAGAGATCCGTTCCACCAACAGTCAACCTCACAGTGGTCCTCGTGGCAGAGAGAGGGGGATGGCTGCTTTCTCCCCGACCTCAAGAACAAAGGATCTACTACCAAGAAGTTTACAACAGCTAACTATGCCCCTCTCTCATTTTTTCTATGAAAGAGATTTGCTGAAAGCTCTAAGGAGTTTGGAGTTTTTAAGGCGTGAGCCATCCATCTCCTTTCATGCCCCCACAATAAACCTTTGTTCCCAATGCCGACGACGTTTTGGTGTTGTTTTGCCTCACTATGTGTTAGGCACATGGACTCTTGTTTCACAAAAAAAATACTTGAAGGTAGGAATGGGGTTGGGCATACAGCCTGCATCACATAGACATTTGACTGAAGTTTGTAAAACGTGGCCACTAGTCCCTAGTTTTCCACATTAACAGGGGATTGCACAAACCATGGACTAAGTGTTCCTTATCATTGTTCTTTGTTGGCTTTAGAACATATAGTCAGTCATGTGTAGCAAAGAATATGACCTTCTTCCTCAACCTCAAGACCCTTGTTAAGTCATCCTTGACTTTAAGGTTCTAGTTGGAAGATGAATGGACAGCAAGAAGAATGAGGTCCCAGATACCAGTGGCTACCCAGAAGAGCCTGTTTCCAGAAAGAGGTAAAGGGCTGCCATGCATGATCCTTCCCCTTCCCTTCCCCCACCCCTACCTACCACAAGGCTTGCGAAAGAGAGCTGGACTTAGTAAGCCCACCCCTAGTGGATCCCGTCTGCTGTTTGATGAACCACATGAAGTTGCTGCTATCTGACTGTTTTTTACCTGCCAAAATAGCAATTTCATTTGGTTCAGCCTGATATATCTGAGAATAAACAAAAAAAATTCCGTAAATGATTGAAGAGCTTGAGAACAACCAACCCAGTCATCAAGGTGACTGATTTCAGGAGAAGGACTGGAATGTAATGATAATTGAATAATCAGCAATCTTATTGTATTCTGTGGAGAATGCATGAAACAAAGAATGAGGCTGGCACACAGAAAGAGAAAAAGAAGTAGGATAAAGCCAGGAGGCTAGAAGTTGGCATTTATTACCTATAACTGTCCAGGAAAGAGCAACATGAAATTGGAGCTCACACAGTGCCCTGCTGTGAGGTGGAGATGACTTGCCAAGGCCCACCCTGCCTTGGATGAAATCCTTCCTTGACTCACGAACCAGCCTGCTGATGACTGATTTGGTTCCCTGGGATTGTTGATACCGGAAAAAGGGTACTCTGGTTGAGGGAGGAGCCATCCAGTTATTGAAGGACTAACACCAACTGTTAATGAATACATGGGTATCTGGCTATATACTTCAGCCTCCTATGAGATGGATTGCTGGGAGTTAGTCTTCTTTAGGCAGACAAATCTCAGACTTGACTATGAAACAGGTTCAGCTCTATGGTAAATTCATTAAGGTAAAACTACCCTGGGTGGCCTCTTTGGGAGCTAGTCAGATGACTCTAGCACAAAGCAAAACCTTCTGACCCAAATCATTTTGATCACAGTGTGCAAGGGCTATAATTATATTAGCAAGGTACCAATATCCTATCCCTGACCCTAGCTCTAGTCCAAATTCTACTTCATGACCTAACAGGTAGATGGGAAATTGTCTGGCATTGTATGCTTCTGTATCTGAGCCAGCCCAGTCCTGGTTACCAGGTCAGTAGGTCAATAGTATTGGCTTCCTACTTGGGCTAACAAGTAGGAAAGAGTGAGGGTGTAGGGAGCATAGAGAGAGCTTCCCATGCTGAAGGCAAGTCTTTTACATGCTCCCAAGCACCATGCTCTTTACTTCACAGTCAAGTGTCTGTTTTCTAGACCTTGATTCAAATAAAAACTCTGCCTCTTCCTAGCAAGTCTCTTATCATCTCTACATCTCACGTTGTTTTTTTTTTAATCTTACTTTACAAGTAAGGATGATAAACACACCTGCCTTGCTGAGCTGTGAGGACTCAATGTAAGGATGGACTTGAAGACCATCTGGCTCAGTGTCTGACAGTCATCTCAGTTAATATTATTTTTATTAGTTTTTTGGCTGTGCTGGGTCTTCATTGCTGTGTGCAGGTTTTCTCTAGTTGTCGTGTGAGGGCTTCTCATTGCCGTGACTTCGTTGCAGAGCAGGAGCTCCAGAGCACAGGCTCAGTAGTTGCATCACGCAGGTTTAGTTGCCCCACGGCATGTGGAATCTTCCTGGAGCAGGGATCAAACCTTTGTTCCCTGCATTAGTGGGTGGAATCTTAACCAGTGGACTACCAGCGAAGTCCAAATTATTATTATTAGTAATAGCACTCATGTACTAAGGCATAGAATATGATTTATAGTTACATGTGGGGTTTTGGTGACTGTTCCTTTATCTGTTCTCTCTGAGCCTGCTGCTCATAACTGGGTGTTCAGCACCTGCTGAGTGGCACTAGCCTCATAGTAAACAATCACTAAACATTTGTTGACAATTAAAAAGATAATTTAAAAAACAGTGAAAAAATTAAAGTTTTATGATGTGTATTTGTAGTGAATAAATATGAAATCACTTAGTACTTTTGTAACAGGAGGGAAAGGGGCAGGGCACAACTTCTGAAAGAATGACATAGCCCAAGGACACAAACCGATTAAGATCAAATGGGACCAAGATGGCAGACAAGACTAGACCTTGATCCTCAGTCAGCAAGTGAAATGACACACCCAGAGGTGCCATGACAGTTCCAAGGCACTGTTAAAAGACCAAGGAGTGGGCAGTGGCCCAAATCCTGGAAATCTCTACCCCTTCCCAAAACTAGTTAGAATAATCCTCCACTCAACAAACATATGAAATTACCCAGCTTATATAAAAACTAACCATGCCGTATTTTGCAGTTGCACTCGCCCTGTGAGATGGTGCACACTCTGTCTGTGGAATGTGCTTCTCTCTGAATGTGAATAAATCCACTTCTTACCTATCACTTTGTCTCTCACTGAATTCTTTCTGCAATGAGACATCAAGAACCTGAACTTCATTAGGTCCTGAAACCAGGTACTGTGGGTTTTGGCTGGTTTTGAGTCCCATCCACGTGGGTACAAGTCCCAAGCAGGGTTTTGGCTGGGTTTGAGTACCAGCCAGGTGGGTTCAAGTCCCAATCTGTGGTAAAAGGTTTGACTTTGGCCTCTTCTCTCCAGTCTCCTGATCATATAGTTCTTGCTCATGCTAAACTGTGACTTCGAAATGGAGCAAAATAGCCACCACAAGTGCCCAATGCTTAGAGCTCCTATGGTGCCCCCTGAGGACCTCAGTACTACCCGCCATCCACTCAGTCTTCTGAGCTGGCAAGGCACCCTCCCTCTCAGCCCAAATAAAACTGGACTTGCTGAGTAAGTCAGCAAGAAGTTAAACTCTCCTCCATCTGGGGTTTGAGGGAGGGGCCTGGCTTAGCCTCAGGTAATCATTGATTAGCCCCAGTCAAAGGGTTACACAGAGGAAGAAAGCATTCTGATGGCATTGGCCCAACCTCCTGCATGGAGTTCATCCCAGATGGTATGATTCTGAGGTCTGCACCCCACCCTGCTTCATCCCCAGGCGCATCCTCCAGGAGACCTCTCCACGCAGTGGGATGTCTGGCCTGAGATATGCCAGAAGGGTAGCAACTGGAAAAGTTTTGTGAGGCTTCTGGGAGCTTTCACCCTTGTCACTGGCAAATATCCTCCTGTGGGTCTTGGCATTGGAAGAACAAAAAGCATGTCATGTAAACAATTGTAAAATTATATAAATCAATAAAATACAATTAAAGGTTATGTATTAAAGCTGCTGCCAAACACAGCTAAGTGAAGAATAACTGCTTGTATGTACTCAGTAAAGTGGCAAAATTAATAAAGGTTCTTAGTGATGCTATGCTCTTCCATCTCCCCTGTCCCCACATCCATGACAGCTTCGATCCCAAACTACCCCTGTCCTGCTCCATGAAACTGCAACAAATCTGCAACGGCTCCAAAACTGCTTATCACCACGCCCCAACTTAATTCACAGGCCCCTGGGTCCTCACATTTCCCAGGATGTTACACTAAAGGGAACCTTGTTTCCCAGGAGGTGTGGAAAATGTGCAGCCTAAATATCTCCCTTTACCTTTGAATGTGACATTTGGATGAAAATGACCTGAAATCTGGTCTTGCCTGACCAGCCTCAGTGGAAGCAGATTCTGTGTGCTTGATAACCTTCTAAGGTTCCCTGGGGAATTACTGTGTTAAGTTCTAGTTCACTGCAGGCACTGTCCCCAGAGTTCCCTGCCCAAGCTTGTTCTTTCCTGCCCTTCATTTAGGGTCCTCTCCTGGACCCTTACCCTGTCTCCACTCATGAGACTCACAGCCCTTCTGAAGACTTGGTAGACACTGGAATGGTTTTGAAAGTATGGTTTAGTGTTTTATAAGTTTATTTTTACACACCTAATTTCCTCATCTAAAGGCTTAGAAAGCAAAAGGAAACAAAAAGAAAAAGAAAGCAAAAGGAAAAATACAGGTAGGAAAGTAAGGCAGGGAGAGATGAGTTTAATATAAAAAAATGCAAATGCTCTGCAAAGTTGCTTTTGGAGGTAGGGACAAGGCGAGTTCAGAATGTGTACCCTAGAATTTTTCCCAGATGATGTAATAGGAAATTTCTATCTTATGCAGTGGTGCTGAAGATGATTTTGAGGCCAAGGCTGGATTGTTGCCCCAGATCCTCACAATCTTGTGAGTCTGAGCAGTACAAATGAAACAGGAGGGAAGGTGGCAGGGCAAAACCTTTGAAGGAATGACATAGCCTGAGGGCACAATATAAACTGATTAAAACGAAATGGGTCCAAGATGGCTGACAAATCAACTTCCACTACCTTGAACCTCAATATGTGCTCATTGTAACACATCAGCAAGCTAAGTGACACACCCACAGGCACCATCAAAGATAAAAAAATGGGCAGTATCCCCAATTCTGGAAATCTCTGCCCCTTCCTCCAAATAGTTGGAATAACTCTCCCACTTATTAACTTGTGAACTTACCCAGCCCATAAATGCTAAGCACACCACGTTTTGAGGCCACACTAGCCCTCTGTGGTGGCCCACACTCTTCGTCTATGGAGTGTGTTTCTCTCTAAATAAATCCACTTCTTACCTACCAACTTGTCTCTCACTGAATTCTTTCTGCTATGAGACATTAAGAACTTGAGCTTCATTAGGTCCAGAAACCAGGTGTGTATTCTCAGTTGGAAGACTGGGTTTTGGCTGGGTTCAAGTCCCAAGCTGAGGTGAATGGTTTCACAAACAGCGGTATATCCTTGCCTCTAGAATCTTGCCACTGCATAGCCTTCCTGTCTCCCACATGTCTTGAACTTCCCCTCTTTGGATCTTTTCATCAGTTATTGCCTCTTCTTAGAAGACTCTGCCCTCTCCTGTCTACCTGTGGAAGTCGATCTGTGTTTTAGGGCCCTCATCACTTCTCCACCCCCCAGGTGCCCAGGTGGGATTAAGCTCTGCCTTTCCCAAGTTGCCTAAGTCTTTGCATCTCTCTTAAAGCACTGATCCCAGCTAGCTATATATCTTTGGAACAGCAGGGACCAGGAGATTTTCTTTCCAGGGTTACATCTGAAGTGGTGCTTTCTAAGTATAGAATCAGTCAGAATCTTCAAGTTGAGGAGCTAGCTCCAGGGACTTGATGGCCTCCAGCTCAAACAGCCCAGTCCCTTTGTAGGAAGGAGGGGATTAACATTCTCTGGGTTACTAAGGCCTCATGGACTCAAAAGTGAAGTTGCTCAGTCGTGTGTGACACTTTGCAATCCCATGGACTGTAGCCTACCAGGCTCCTTCCTTGGTGGACTTTTCCAGGGAAGAGTACTGGAGTGGGTTGCCATTTTCTTCTCCAGGGGATCTTCCCAACCCAGGGATCGAACCCAGGTCTCTCCCATTTCAGGCAGACGCTTTACCCTCTGAGTCACCAGGGAAGACCATGGACTCAGGGCCTTCCTCAATGTCCCCAGTTCTGCTGGGCCAGCCATGGCTTCCTAGAACCCTCCGATTCCACAAGCTGGCCTGGCCTATGGGGTCCTCCCTCTGTGACCAAGTAGTCAGCCAGTCAGAGCTCTAGGGCATGAGATGTAATCTAGGGCATGAGCCTGCCTTCAGGCATGCCTGACCAACCTGGTCCAAGAGAGAACTACTTTCTGATCACTCCTTTCTTTTTCTGCTTCACATCCAACCCACCCAGCTGCCCTTGGACAGAGCCCTAAGGTCAGGCTAGAGTACTCACCCTCCATCCAATTAATCACTAAACCCTGCCCTCCAAACAAGGGTTTTTTTGTTTTTGTTTTTTTCTGGATCAAAAAATCAGATCAGTTTATCATTCCTTTGTTTAAAACCATTCAATGATTACTCATTGCTCTCAGGATTTCTCAAGCTAAAATTCTTAACAGGATTTGAAAACCTTTCACCTGGCCCTTTCAAAATAAGAGGATTTATAATCTTTTCAAAACCAACAAGAATCCTGACACAATCTTAATTACTCCAGCTGTCAAAATTGTTTAAGATTGATGAGGTCTGCATTAAGCTGTTAGAAGGTGATTAACTCATCTGTCCTGAATGGGTGTGAATTCCAAGGAAATTGTTTTTCCACCCTCTTCTCTGTTTTGCCTGTGATACTATCCTTAGGTGACTGCTGGTGACAAGGTTCATTAAGGCAGTCAAGATGGAAAGGACTGTGGAGGAGACTGAAGGAGGAGTCTTGTAGATGAGATTCCTTTGTTGTTGTTGTTCAGTCGCTAAGTCTCTAAGTTGTGTCTGACTCTTTGTGACCCTGTGGGCTGCAGCACGCCAGGCTTCCTGGTCCTTCACTATCTCTGGAAGTTTGTTCAGATTCATGTCCATTGAGTTGGTGATGTATTTTACCATCTCATCTTCTGCTGTCCACTTCTCCTTTTGCCTTTCATCTTTCCCAGCATCAGGGTCTTTTCTAATGAGTCAGCTGTTTGCATCAGGTGGCCAAGATACTGGACTTTCAGCTCAGCATCAGTCCTTCCAATGAATATTCAGGATCGATTTCCTTTAGGATAGACTGGTTTGATCTCCAAGGGACTCTCAGGAGTCTTCTCCAGCACCACAGTTTGAAAGCATCAATTTTTTGGAACTCAGCTTTTTTTTATTGTCCAGCTCTCACATCTGTACATGACTACTGGAAAAACCATAGTTTTGACTATATGGACCTTTGTTAGCAAAGTAATGTTTCTGCTTTTTAATATGCTCTCTATGTTTGCCATTGCTTTTCTTCCAAGGAGCAAGCACCTTTTAATTTCATGGCTAGAGTCACCATCTGAAGTGATTTTGGAGTCCCAAAATATAAAGTCTCTCACTGTTTCCATTGATTCCCCATCTGCCATGAAGTGATGGGACCGGATGCCATGATCTTAGTTTTTTTTTAATGTTGAGTTAAGCCAGTTTTTTCACTCTCCTCTCTCACCTTCATCAAGAGTCTCTTTAGTTCTTCTTCCCTTTCTGCCATAAGGGTGGTGTCATCGCTGTATCTGAGGTTATTGATATTTCTCTGGGCAATAATGATTACAGCTTGTGCTTCATCCAGCCCGTCATTTCACATGATGTACTCTGCATAAAAGTTAAATAAGCAGAGTGACAATATACAGCCTTGACGTACTCCTTTCCCAATTTTGAACCAGTCCGTTGTTACATGTCTGGTTCTAACTATTGCTTCTTGACCTGCATACAGATTTCTCAGGAGGCAGGTCAGGTGGTCTGACATTCCCATCTCTTGAAGAATTTTCCACAGTTCGTTATGATCGACACAGTCAAAGGCTTTAGCGTAGTCAATGAAGGAGATGTTTTTCTGGAATTCTCTAGCTTTTTCTATGATCCAACAGATGTTGGCAATTTGATCTCTGGTTCCTCTGCCTTTTCTAAGTCCAGCCTGTACACCTGGAAATTTTTGGTTCATATACTGTTGAAGCCTAGCTTGAAGGATTTTGAGCATTACTTTGCTAGCATGTGGAATGAGTCCAATAGTGCAGTAGTTTGAACACTCTTTGGCATTGCCTTTCTTTGGGATTGGAATGAACACTGACATTTTCCAGTCCTGTGGCCACTGCTGAGTTTTCTAAATTTGCTGGCATTTTGAGTGCAGAACTTTCACAGCATCATGTTTTAGGATTTGAAATAGCTCAGCTGGAATTCCATCACCTCCACCAGCTTTGTTCATAGTGATGCTTCCTAAGGCCCACTTCACTTCACACTCCAGGATGTCTGACTCTAGGTGAGTAATCACACCATTGTGGTTATCTGGGTCATGAAGATCTTTTTTTTTTTTTTTTTTTTATAGTTCTTCTGTGTATTCTTGTCACCTCTTCTTGATATCTTCTGCTTCTGTTAGGTCCATATTGTTTCCACCCTCTATTGTGCCTACATTTGCATGAAATGTTCCCTTGGTATCTCTAATTTTCTTGAAGAGATCTCTAGTCTTTCCCATTCTATTGTTTCCTTCTATTTCTTTTCATTGTTCACTTAAAAAGGCTTTCTTATCTCTCCTTGCTGTTCTCTGAAACTCTGCATAAAGATGGGTATATGCTTCCTTTGCCTTTAGCTTCTCTTCTTTTCACAGCTATTTATAAAGTCTCCTCAGACATCCATCTTGCCTTTTTGCATTTCTTTTTCTTGATTATGGTTTTGATCACCGCCTCCTATGCACTGTTACGAACCTCCGTCTATGGTTCTACAGGCTCTCTGAAATAGCTGAGGGAGGTCAAGTGTATGGTGATGTATGGTAACCAGATTTTGGGGATAATCACTTTGTAATGAACACAAACATCAAATCATAAGAAAAGTAGTGAAGTCAGTATTTAAATCCATATCGCCTTAGCTCTGATACTTTCCTTTATTCCTCTGTGATCCAGCATAGCTGGGTGTCAGGCACTTCTGCATCACCATCTCAGTGAATCCTCGCAATACACCAGGAGGCGAACACTTGTGGTTAGAATATGATTGATGAGGGGACTGAAACGCAGAGAGGAAAAGTGAGTGGACCAAGGTCACCCAGCCAATAAATCACTTCTTTTTTTCTAGCTCTAGCTCTACTACCTCTAATATTTCTTTCACTATGTTATCTGTCATCCCAATGCAGACATAATAAAGTAAAACATTTTCCTCTACAAAGGTTTGCTGATAATCTTGGGATCAAAGGTAATCAGCCAAAAGATTGAATACGAGTTATGTAATCAATCAGTCTAAAGACTGATTACTGACAGACAAGCATTCTGTTTCCATAAAGGTCAGCTCCTGCCAAGTTCAGAAAGCTCAGCCCAGTCTGTTGTTAATTCTGGATTCTTCAGATGGAAGAACTCTTACATACACACACACACACACACAAGAATGCTTATGTGAGGTTTCATTCCTGGGACAAAACAACGAACCGTTGAAAGAGGATGGGGCCTCTCTCACCCTCTGAGATGGCCCACGTTCTGCCTGTAGAGTGTGTTTGTCTCTAACGAAATCCACTTCTTACCTAAAAAAAGGAAGAAAGAAAGAGGATGAGGGAACTTTCCTGGTTGTCCAGGGGTTAAGAATCTACCTTCCAGTGCAAGGGACGCAGGTTTGATACTTGGTTGGGAACGTAGGATTCCACATGCCTCAGGGCAACTATGCCTTCACCACAACTAAAGAGAAGCCCAAGCTCCACAACAAAAGACCTGAGGCAGCCAAAATCAGTTAATTAATTAATTAATTAATTAAAAAAAAACCCAGACTTTAAAAAAAAAGGAAGAAAGAGGATGGGTTATATAAGACTAAAAAGTGAGAAGTCCTGAAAGGTGGGAGCCAGCTGCCAGACTCAATCCAAAGTTCCCTAGCAAAGCAGCCCTAGGGTAGAGAGGATTCTAAAAAGCCAAAAACAAAAACACATTCAAACTCACTGGAGATGAATTCTTTCAAATAGAAAGAGAACCAAAGCAGCTTAGTCCTCTGGTGGGGCCTTCCCATGTCTTCCCTCCACCAACTCTGCCCCAGCCGCTCTTCCAAACACAGTTCAGCCTTACAAATATCCAAGGAGAGCAGACACCCACCAGCCTCATCTGACCCACAGATGAGTTTTGTTTAACCTGCACATAGTTTTAAAATAGCTGTAAACATTAAAAGTGAGAAGTTTTACTTAAGAATCTAGACTGTTTTTTTTTCTTTTGGAAAATCAAAAGTTCTGGCCAAGTGGCTTCATATCTCTGAATGATAACTGTGACAAAGTTGAGTAGTGGCTGCCTCCAAGGTATTTTTATACCCAGACCATTTGACTCACTTATCTTCCCTGCCTGACCCCTGTGGGCATCTGTTTTTCACTCAGGCCAGGTGAGATTTCCCATCTGCATATCAAGTGAAACAGATTTCCCCTCACCCTAACATTCAAAAATCCTTCACAACACAGCTTATTCTGACTTATCCTTGGGACTAGACTTCATTCTGAATTTATCTACTTCCTGCATAAACAGGTCCCTTACTTTCCCACATTCACATCTTTGCTGGTGCTTTTTCATTTCCTCTAAGATGCCTTCCATCCCAACTGAGTCTGAGAACTCTCCCGCACCCTCAAAAGTCCATGTGAGGGCCTTTTTGGAATCTCTCAAACAGGAATACCTTTCTTCCATTAGAGGCTCCAAAGTACCATGTTATTTTGCAGTATAGGCATACCTTATGTATTCTTCTTTACAGATATTGGGATTTTTACAAATTGAAGGTTTGCAACAACCCTGTGTTGTCAGATGATGGTTAGCATTTTTTAACAGTAAAGACATAAAGCTATTGCATACTTAACAGATTACAATACAGTGTAAACATAACTTTCATATGCACTGGAAAACCAAAAAAAAATAATAAAATAAAATTGGCAGGATTCACTTGCCTGCGGTATTTGCTTTACTGTGGTGCTCTGGACTGAACTGGCAATACCACCCAGGTCTGCCTGTACTTGCTCTGGACTTTTACAACTTCACACATTTACATATTATAAGTTCTTTTCCTGTGAGTCACTTCTGTCCTGGCCAGTAGTCCAACTGAGCCAAGCCAAGGCCTTACCTGTGAATAAGGAAGCTGTCTTATCCCTCCTGACCAGCCAAGTCACCAGATAAATACCACAGACTGGCTTCATTTAATGTCATATGGAGCAGTACAACTTCCTGACTGAGATTTGCCAAATTCCTGACTTTTGTGACAATTGTGTGATAGGATAATAAGGTTATTGTTTTAAGCCACTGCTTTGTCACATAGCAACAGATTACTAAACTGGTTCAGAAAATTTAAAAAGTCTTTAATCTTGTTAATTATTTTCAAGCCTTTTTACAAAATTAAAAATAAACACACATACAACTTAAGGAAGAGAAGGGAACTAATTTATTGAGTTCTTAATTTGATTACTGCCTGACAGTTTATATGTGTTACTTTATCTAACACTCAAGACAATCTAACTTGTGTTATTATCTACATTTCTAAGAAGAAGAAACCAGAGCTGAGAGAGAGAGTGCCTTGCCAGCTCAGAAGACTGAGTGGATGGCGGGTAGTACTGAGGTTCTGGAGGGGCACCACAGGAACTCTAAGCAGATGGGCACTTGTGGTGGCTATTTTGCTCCCTCCATTTAGAAGTCACAGATAGTTTAGCATGAGCAAGAACTATATAACCAGGAGACTGGAGAGAAGAGGCCAAAGTACAAGTGATTTCATATTTAGTAACTACAAATACACATCATGAAGCTTTAATTTTTCACTGTTTTTTAAATTATCTTTTCAATTGTCAACAAATGTTGATTGAAGGCAGGAGGAGGAGAAGACAACAGAAGATGAGATGGTTAAATGGCATTACCAACTCAATGGACATGAGTTTGAACAAACTCTGGGAGATGGTGAAGGACCGGGAAGCCTGGCGTGCTGCAGTCCGTGGGGTTGCAAGTAGTCGGACAGGCTGAGGGACTGAAAAAAAACAACACCACTTATTTAATTCCTGTCCCCAGCCACCTTCCCCTCTGGTAACCACTAATTTGTTCTCTGTGTCTGTGAGTCTATTATTGTCTTGTTTTGTTTAGATTCCATATATGAGTGAAATCATAAGGTTTTTGTTTTTCACTTTCCATCTTATTTCGCTTGATTCTACAACTAAAATAACAGCTACTATGAATTCAGTAATTACTATGTACCAGGCTCTGTGCATCTTTTAAAATGCTTGCAACAACCCTAAATGGATAGACGTATAGTTGTTATTATCTCCATTTTACAAATGAGGAAACTAAGGCACAGAAAGTTTAAGTAACTTACCCAAGACCTCCCAGCTAAGTGGTGAAGCCAGGCTATCTAATTCCAGAGACTGTACTTCTAGCTGTGTAAGTGAAGACAAGCCCTGTAATCTTTCTGATCTTCACTTTCTGATCTATAAAACTGGAAAATCTTTGTGAGGATTATAAATCATATATATAAAATGACTATCATGGCAAGTGCCTAGCATTTTATGGATATTAACTGTTTCCCTAGTGGCTTAGTGTTAGGGGTTAGATTGTGTCCCTCCTGAAGATGTTGAAGTCCTAACACCTGGTGCCTATGAATGTGACCTTATTTGGAAATAAGGTCTTTGCAGATGATGAAGTTAAGATGAGATCATTGGGATGAGAAATCTGGACACAGAGACAGACACAAAGTGATAGTGCCATCTGAACATCAAGGCAAAGATTGGGGTGATGTATCAACAAGACAAGCAACACCAAAGACTGAACAAAAACCATCAGACTCTAGGGGAGAAGGCTGGAACAGATTCCATCAGAGCCCTCAGAAGGAACCAGCCCTGCTGACACTTTAATTTTGGACACCCAGCCTCCAGGACTATGAGAGACTACACTCCTGCTGCTTTCAGCCACTCAGCTTGTGGCATTTTGCTATGGCAGCCCTGGGGAACTAATAGCTCAGCACATGGTACTTGTACCTTTGTTTACTTGGCAGTGTGTCTCTGAGTGTCTGAGTGTACACAGCAACCTGCTGCTACTACGCTGGGTGCTCTGCACATGTGCAGCCCTGCAGCCCAACTGTACGTAGAGTCAGTCTAATACATTAGAAGGTGGACCAAGGTCAGCTCTTCGAGATCCCACTTGCCTTTTGTGCTCCTCTGGATCAAGCGCCCACTACTCTTATGCTACCTTGGGTGGAGCAGAATGTCTTCAGTAAACTCATTCAGAAGAAGGTGCTGGTGGATAATTTGTCCTCTTAAATGAATTAATCACACCTGAAAGGTGAAATCTCCGATACCTTGGTGCCTGGTTGGAAGAGATTTTAGGTTAAGACCCCTCAGGCTCCCCCAGAATATCTGCATGCGCCATGTGCACTGCTCTCTGCACACAGATATCCATGTTATCAGAGATCAAGGGATGCTTTCTAGCAGAGAAGGTGATTTAAGCAGCCTAGGCAAATGCCTCAGGCCTTCAGGGAAATCAGGACAGCCTCAGAGAGCATTTAGAAATGGAGAGGCAGGAGGGCTTTGTGAGCCCAAGAGATTCATTGTTAAGGCTTGGAAAATAATTAGAGTTGGAATGAGCTCAAGCTGCAGCAACCAGGGGCCCTGTGGGACACTGTTCTTCAGGAACTCTAGAAGCAGCATTCCCTCAGGTTCATTTTCAGGAATGGAAAAGATCTCCAAACAGAAAGACCATCATAGCTGTTTAAAATAGGAGGAGCTCATGATCACTGTTAGTGTTCTCTGACCTATTAGGGGGTAACAGGCCACCTGCATATTGCTGTTTAACAAACTACCACACATTGAGCAGCTTAAAATAACAATATTTATTGTCTCACATAGTATCTAGGGGTCACCTTACCTGGGTAGCTCTGGATCAGGGTCTTCCATGAGATTGCAGTCGGGCAGTTGGCTGGGGCTGCAGTCTTCCCAAGGTTTTACTGGGCCGGGGGATTTTCTTCCCAGATGGCTCCCTCATGCGACTGTTGGTAAGAGGTCTTGTTTTCTGTTCACTGTTGTCCTGAAGTCTCACTACCTTACCACATAGCTGGTCACATAGGGTGATAAATCATCCTGGTTTGCCCAGGACTAAGGGGGTTCTCAGGATGTGAGACATTCATTCTAAAACCAGGAAAGTCCTGGGCAACCTGGGGACAAGTTGGTCCTTATATGTGGACCTCTCTCCCAGGGGCTGCTCAGAATATGAAGAGAGTGGCCAAGATAGAGCTATGAGGCATCTTATCATCTAATCTTACAAGTAACATACCCTGCATCACTTCTGGTCTATTCTACTGGTCAGACAGACCAGCCTTGGTACCGTGTGCAAAGCTACTATACAAGGCATAAATATTAGGAGGTAGGGATCAGTGGAGCCATCTTGGAGGCTTGCTACCACATTACCCTAAAACTCAGTGGTTTAAAGCAACCAACCTGTTAGTATCTCTCATGAGTCTGTGGGTTAACAGGGCTCAGCTGAATGGTTCTTCTGCACCCCACGATGTCTGTTGGATCTGCAGCCACTAGGGCTCAATTGAGCTAGAATCTCAAATGACTTATTCCCATGGCTGACAGTGGGTGCTGGTTGTTGGCTAGGAGCTAATCTAAGACTGCCTGTGGGAAAGTCTTGGTTCTCCTCCATGTGACCTTTCCACATGGCTTTGACTGGATTCTGAGAGAGAACATCCCAAGAACAGGCATGTAAGCAGAAGGAAACAGAAGCTACCAAATCTCCTAAGAGTTGAAATCAGAAGCCCTTGAACATCTTATACTGCATTCCATTGGCCAAAGCATTCACAGGGACAGCCTAGATATAAGGAAAGGGGAAATAAACCATACTTCTTGATGTGAGGAATAGCATATGTTTGTAGTAAGGGAAGGGATTATTAGTAGCTACTACGCGGCCTAATGGGGCTACCACTACCCAAAGATTGTACTTCAAGTTTTCTCATTAGTGAATGTGCAAAATCTCCAGAGGTGGTGAAGTATTCCAGGCACTCTTAAAATTTCTGAATCTATAACCCTAGCTTTATTTTTTTTTAATATTTTTAATTAAAAAATTATACATGTAATTGTAATGAAGTTCATTGTTGACTAAAAAAAGATGTACAACTTGAGAGTTGTGAGTTAAGCTTTATATGGGGCAAAATGAGGACTGCAGCCTGGGAGGCAGCATCTCAGATAGCTCTGAGAGACTGCTCTAAATTGGCGGTGGGAGAAAGACAATATATAAGGTTTTGGTGAAGGGGGAGTTCAATACCATGAAGCAATCATTTTGCAAAAGGCTTTTTGTTAGTCATGAGGATCTGATATCACCATGAAGGGATTTAGTGCTTCTCTAGATATGAGGAGATGAAAGGATTGAGATCATAAAATATGTTCCTAAAAACATCTAACTATCTAAAGACCTGTCCTGCCAGATTCCCTGGAGCACAGAGTGCCTCACTCCACCCTGAACTCCCTCAGGGGTTGTTGAAGGTCAACAGCTATAGCAGCATGGGGTTCAATCTCTGTAGAGGCAGATACCAAAGGCCTTTGTTGTTCAGTCATTGGCAATGCTCTTGGTAAGTGCCAATTTGTAGTTGACATCATATAGAAAAAATAGGTAATCAATACTTAGGAGACCATGTAATTTTGGTACATAGCATCTTAGAATTTACACTATGCAAAAATAATAATTTTATTTTAAAACTGTAACCATTTTGAACCTACTATTTTTGAATTGGCCATTTTCACCTAAAACTACATTGTGAGTCTCTTTCTGTGATGGTTAATATAGAGCTACTTCTGTTTAAGGGTTGCATAGTATTTCATTGTATATCTACCAGCCAAGACTGTTGATAGCAACAACAGAGATAAACTGTGGTTAGGTTATTTAGCAAAAAAGGAATTTTTTTAAAAAATTAGTTTATTTATCTATTTTTTAACTTTACAATATTGTATTTGTTTTGCCATACATTGACATGAATCCACCATGGGTGTACATGTTTTCCCCTTCCAGAACCCCCCTCCCACCTCTCTCCCCATCCCATCCCTCTGGGTCATCCCGGTGCACCAGCCCCGAGCACCCTGTATCTTGCATCGAACAAAAAAGGAAATTTTTTGAAAAGTATTGGATAACCCATGGAATCTATGCTATGTCAGTTTAGAGTTCCATTAGCTATTTTTGTGTAACAATCCATAAAACTTAGTAGAATAAAACACTCGCCATTTTAATATACTCATAAATTCAGTGGGTCAGGAATTCTAACAGGGCACAGCAGGGATGATGCACAATGTCTGGGATCTTGGCTGGGAAAATTCACACTAAGAGTGAGATGAAAGGCTGGGGTGGGGGTGGAGTGGTAGAATCATCTGGAGGCTATTTAATGCACATATTTGGAGACTGGGCTGCCATGAATTGAACTCTGGGCTGGGCAGGGACTCTTGATCAGAGTGTCTATACAAGCTCTCTCTATATGACTTGGGCTTCCTCACAGTGTGGTGGCCTCTGGGTAGTCTGACTTCTTGCAAAGTGGTTCAGTGCTCCAGGAGCTGGTGTTCTAGCAAGCAGGGAGGAAGCTGCACAGCCTTTTGTGACCTAACCCTGGAAATCACTTTCACCAAAGTCCATTGATTGAAGTGGTCACAAGCCTGCTCAAATTCAAAAGAGGGGACATAGTCTCTACCTCTCAACGGGAGGAGTAGAAAAGAATTTGTGGCTGTGTTCTAAAATCATCATAATTAGGATAATCTAAGCTACCATAACAAAGAAAGTTCAACTTACAGTGACTTAATGAATATGGAAATTTATTTCTCTGGCACATAGCAGTTACAAGGTGAGTAGTCTAAGTCACTGAGGCAGCTCTGCTCCACCAGACACCACTATGCCACTGGAATCTAGGCTCCACTGCCAACATGGCAGTCTTGAAAACCACCAGCTGTCCTTGGGTCTTTGTGGGCAAAACCTTAGGCAGGAGCTCACACACTGGCCACTCAGCTCACATGCTTGTACCTTGTCTTCCAGGGAGAAAGGAGTGGGCGTATTTGCCTTCTTCATGCTTCTGTAGTGGAAAGCAGCGGTGCTTCTTTCTTATCTTTAAATTTCTTCTTTAAAGGAAGAGTGATCAGAAACTAGATACCCTAAAAACAACAAATATCCAGTAGAATATGGATGTATCATATCCCAGCTCTTACTGATAGACATTTAGGTTGACAAGTTTCTGTTGATAAGATGTTATTTACACTGTTTCAAGGAACATTCAAATATCTTTGAATATTTGTAAGATATTTTTTTCCCTTTAAGATACATTTCAGGACTTCCTTGCTGGTCCAGTTGTTAAGAATCCACCTTGCAAGTCAGGGGACGTGGGTTCAATCCCTGGTCTGGGAATATCCCACATGACGTGGAGCAACTAAGCCCATGCACCACAACTACTGAGCCTGCTCCCTAGAGCCTGTGCTCTGCAACAAGAGAAGCCACTGAAATGAGAAGCCTGTGCACCGCAACAAAGAGTAGCCCCTGCTTGCCACAGCTAGAGAAAGCCCACTAGCAGCAATGAAGACCCAGCACAGCCAAAAGAAAGCAACAAATAAAAGAAACGCTGTTACTGCCTTGATCCTTATCATGCCCTTATCCCGACTGACTGTATGCTGCTGCTGCTGCTGCTGCTGCTAAGTCGTTTCAGTCCTGTCTGACGCTGTGCGACCCCATAGACGGTAGCCCATCAGGCTCCCCCGTCCCTGGGATTCTCCAGGCAAGAACACTGGGGTGGGTTGCCATTTCCTTCATGAAATGCATGAAAGTGAAAAGTGAAAGGGAGGTCACTCAGTCGTGTCCGACTCTTCGCGACCCCATGGACTGCAGCCTACCAGGCTCCTCCGTCCATGGCATTTTCCAGGCAAGAGTACTGGAGTGGGGTGCCATTGACTGACTGTATAACCTCTCCCTATTTATGGGGTGCGAGTGGGGGTGGGGGCGGAGAAGTGGATAGTTCTTATGGAGCTAGCCTGCTGTGTTTCCCTTTGCCTGGCAAACTAATAAAACCACCCTTTCCTACTCCGTGGGGAAAAAAAAAAAAACTTTCCAAGGAGTCATATCATAGTTTCTGATGTCTGGTCCATAGTTTCTGCATCTAGCGCTACAGAAACCCACTAAAGATGGCAACCTCCTCCTTTTCTTCAAGTCACGGGTGGCAGCCCAGCAATTTGTATGAGCCAGGGAGAAGGTCTGGAGAGATTCATCGTGTACTATCAAGGATGCTCCAGGATTAAGTGTTGGTGTGGCCATAACCATAACCTCCTCTTGTTTATGCAGCACTGTGTGAAGGGCTTTACTTAAACTCTCTCACTTAGTCTTTGCATTAATCTGATGGGGGAAGATTCATCTTCATTTGATAAATTATCTTCATCAAAATATCTTTGACAAATTATCTTCATGTGATAGATGGAGAAGCTTAGGTTCCAAGAGATTAGGTAATTTATCTAAGGCCTTAGAGTCAAATCAGTGCTTGAAATACTTGCTTGTAGTATATTCCCTCTCTAACCCAGCTGCCATACTGTGGGAAGCCCAAGCCACATGAAGAGGCTATGTGTTGACATTTCAGCCAACATCCCCAGCTGAGCTCCCAGCTGGCAGCCAGCATCAGCTCCCAGCCATGTGAGTGAGCCAGCTTGGATTCTTCAGCCCACTCTTCAGCCCAGTTGACATTCCAAGTGGCTACAGCCCCAACCAACATCACAAGTAGTAGAATTGCTAAGTTGAGCTCAGCTACTCCGAAGACTGGTGAGAAGTAATAATGAAATAGTTTTTGTGTCAAGTCACTGAGTTTTGGCAAGATTTTTTATGTAACAGTGACTAACCAAAACAGGTGGGGAGCTACTCATTCTTGGATGAATCCCAGCAGAGTCTGAAGAGGGGGTTACTGCTTTGGGGGTATCACTAGAGTAGGGGGTCTTTGATGATTCTTACAAGCTCAGTGCACTAGGCTGCATCTGCGTATGACAGTTTTGCTTGTTCCCTACCCCAGATGGGGAAAACTTCATTGAGTCACAAGTCTGGGAAGAGAAACTGTGTATAAATAAGTTGACAGAAATCTGGGCAAGATTCCCAAAGTAAATAATGTTGATTCTCAGTACAAAGAAGACATTGCTTAACGCTACAAAAACTCACATAAACAGTCATTGCTTTATGACTGATTTGCTATATTTTCAAATTTCAAAAAAGTAACCATAATAACCATCATTAAAAAAAGCAGCACTTGGAAATGCTGGAACATTGTGTGCAGTTCCTGAGGTCACAAGAGTATCCTTATCTTTTGGAGTTTCCCAGTCCTGTGGGCTGGAGGTTGTGCCAGCTTGACCTTTGGAAAGCCCCAGCTGGCACTCGGATCCCAAAGCAAAATCCAACTTTTCTCTCCCAAAGAGCAAAAGACAAGCTCACAACAGTTCAGTAAGATGGTGGCCTTACCAATCTTAGGTGTTTACTCTCCTAACCCTCACCTCTCAGTCCCTTCCAGTTCAGTAGTTCTCAAATCTGGGGGCATAAAAATCATCTGGGAATTATGTAAAAAATGCAAAAATCCAGGAGTCTTCCCTGAAGATTCCCATTCTCTATATCTGGGGTGGGATCCCAGAATTTTTATTTTAACGAGAACCAGCTGGGACTTCCTTGGCAGTCTAGTGGTTAAGACTCCTCACTTCCAATGCAGGGGGTTCAACCCCTGGTTGGGGAACTAAGATTCCACATGCCATTGTGCATGGCCAAAAAGAAAAAGAACTGGCTAATTCTTCCATTGGTGGGCCCCATACCCCAAGCTGAAGAGGACTATCATCTCAGGCCTTTCCTAAAAGTGTTGAATAGAGGTGTGGAGAGTCCTCGATAAGCCAAACCTCCGGAGACTTGGAAGGGGATCAAGATGGGATATTCAGATTCTGAGCCAGGAAGGATATAACAAACCCTGTAGCAAACGGTTTTCAAATTGTGTTTCTTCGAACCCTAGGGGGTTCCTCAGATGTGCTATCACCTCCAACCCTAGCAGTTTTCCTTTGATCTGTTTTCTCATAGTAGGTTTCTAAGAAAGATTGTGTTAGAAGCAAAGATTTTACTACTAAATTCCCTCCTTGCTTAAGGATATAGTTTGGTGAGGGTGAGGAGCAAAGAACCTTCAAAGCTTGGTGGTAAGAATGAAAAATGATGCAGCCACTGTGGAAAAGCTTGCTGGTTCTGTAATAAGTTACATGGAGATTACCATATGTCTTGGTCTGCTCAGACTATAGTAACAAAATACCATAGATGAGGTGAATTAAACAACAGACATTTATTTCTCACCATTCTATTGTAAACATTTGGCTCTTTACAACAGTCCAAAGGTGGAAACAACCCAAATTTGACCATAACTGACAAATGATGAATGAGTAAAAGTAATATATCTCTACAATGAAATACTACTTAACCATACAAAAGAATGAAGTATTGATACATGAATGAACCTTGAAAACGTCATGCTAAGTGAAAGAAGTCAGTCACAAAAGGCCAAATAATTGCATGATTGCATTTATATGAAATATTCAGAATAGGCAAATCCATAGAGACAGAGACGAAAAGCAGGTTTGTGGTTGCCAGAAATTAGGGGGATGGGGTAATGGGGAGTGACTGCTTAATGAGTGCAGGATTTCTTTTGGGGATGATGAAAATGTCCTGGAACTTGATAGTGGTGATGGTCGCACAACGTTGTGAATGTGCTAAATGTCAATAATGATGAGCTTTATGTTATGAGAATTTTATAAAATACAGCAGTGAAAAAAAAACCCAATCAACAGGCCTAGATCATCTCATTATTATTATTATTATTTTTACTGATAAGGTAGCTAAGGTCAGAAGAGGGAAATGGCTTGGTGAGGTCACCCAGCCTGTCAGAAGTAAAGCCAAGTCTGGTGACCCCCAGCCTGCCATAACTGGCTGCCTCTCTTCCTCAACATCCTTGGTCCCCTACCCCCAACCCCTACCAAAAATGCTAAGATTCAAGGACATGCAATGTCCTGAGCCACACATCACATCATAGTTTTTGCAGCCAGGCCCCCTGCTTCCCAGGCAGAGCTCCACCTTACCCCCCATAGAGCTGGGCCAGCCTTTCTTCTGCTGTCACCAGTGCCTATTGCCTTCAAGTGTGTTGAAGAAAGACAAACCCACTTTTAACTTCATACTTGAGTAAATCTTCCTAAGGGGATCACTAAGCTGCATTCTTCAGACCTGGTTGATAAGGGCTGGGTGCATCAGATTCCTTACATTACAGACATTGCTTAGCTTCCCAAACTCCAGCTGGGCAGAGAGTCTGGAGGAGCTGGTGAAGCTCCCAGGGCTGGGTTGGATTTATCCCAGCCGTATGCATTAGTGTGGTTGGCTCTTCTCTCTGGCTATTGGACCATATACGTCTATCCCACAGTAGGTGCTTAATAAAGATTCATTGTAGGCTTCCCTGGTGGCTCAGTGGTGTTGATCCCTGGTCTGGGAAGATTCCACATGCTGCAGAGCAACGAAGCCCGTGCACCACAACTATTGAGCCTGTGCTCAAGCCAAGGAGATGCAACTACTAAAGCCCATGTGCCCTAGAGCCCATGTTCCACAACAAGAAAAGCCACTGCAATGAGAAGCCTGAGCACTGCATCTACAGAGTAACTCACTACAACTAGAGAAAAGCCCCCACAGCAATGAAGACCCAGCATAGCCAAAAATCAATCCATCAATAAAATTATTTAAAAAAAGATTCACTGGCACCAGTTGTCCCTGTCTTGTGGTCATCCTGGGACTGTCTTCATTCTAGTTAAAAGAGTTCAGGAAAAGGCTTCACTTTCCTTGGTGCCATTGAGAATAAAGGACTCAGGGTAAGTTGTACATGAAGTGAGAGTCATTTATCTGGTAGCCATCTGTCCTGACTCTGTGATCCCATGGGTGCAAAATTCAAGTCCATGGAATTCTCCAGGCCTGCAATGCAGTTGTGTCCAACTCTTTATGATCCCATGGACTGTAGCCTGCCAGGCTCCTCTGTCCATGGAATTCTCCAGGCAAGAATACTGGAGTGGAGAGCAGTTCCTTTTTCCAGGGAATCTTCCCAATCCAGGGATCGAACTCAGGTCTCCTGCATTGCAGCCAGATTCTTTACCAGCTGAGCCACCAGGGAAGCCCAGGGTAGCCATCTGAGATGGAATTATTCACCATTCTGGAAGGTGGGGGCAACAGAAGGGTATAACTCATTTGCATTTGCATTGCTGTAAACTTTAGAGGTCAGGTCTTCTGAAACTGTCCCTTCAGCCTCTTACCTAGGGTTTCAAAAAATTGCTAAGGGTTTTGTTCTGTCTCAGATCCTGACCATTCCTTACATCTCTTAGTTACAGCCTCCAGAAAAATCATGGATTTTTTAAAATGTGCATAAACATACAAAAGGGCAATTGCAGGACCCAAGAAAATTGGCTCTTTGGCAATTTTCTGATCTCAGCTGAGAACCCTGGCTGAGAAGGGAAACCTAGTTCTGCTCAGTTGTGTTCAGTATCTGCTTCAGCGTGGTGATGGGCAGGGCGAACTCCCTCAGTCCTCACATGGTGACTTGCTTCGCTCAGCCTCTGAAGATTATCTAACTCCTTGAACTTGAACTTGGAAATTGACTTCAGGCAGCAGGGATAGATGGAGACATTAAAGAAGACAGCAGAGTAGCAGTGGCCGCAGTTTCTAAGTTGCCATTTGGGATAAAGCAGGAAAGGTGAGAATTGCTACAGGGCAGACAGAGGTTTGGGGGTGAGTATTTACAACTCAACCTTGGTGGTTGTATGTGGTTTCCCTGCTGTGTGGACAGATGCCTTATGTCTGGATGCAGACTTTCATTTTACAGGACAGAGAGGTTTAGAAGTGCTGTATTCCTATTTGGAGATTTCAGTGAATGACTCTGTTCAATGCTCCAAGGAGTCCTGCAGAAGAGAAATCTGCATTGGTGTTCAATCCAGTCTTTCCCAGTTATTTGACTTCAGAATTCTTCCTCCTCCTCCCATTATAGCACTCATTTATACCCTGTGAAATCCAGGTTTCCAAGAAATAATGGGAAATGCCTCCTTATGTCCTGTGGAGTTGGTTCCGGCCACTGATGCCCTACAGTGAGCAGCAATGGGGATATTCCGCCAGGACACAGGACAGGGGACCTTGTTATAATAATCCAGGAAGTAGCATCACATGTTGTACCTGTCAGGCTCCTTCCCACACTGAGATGTTTTGATTCTCTGCACACTGACCAGGAAACCACTATTGGCTGAGCACCATGCACTGGGAGCTTTTTGTATGTCATCTGTGTAATCTTCCCTCAAGTCTGTTGTTCCCATTCTGTAATAAGGAAATTGAGACTCCGAGAGGTTATGTAAGGCGGTCACCCAGTTGAGTGTGTGGCAGAGTGAAGATCTGGGCTGAGGATGATGGGACCACGCACTGGTACCCCCTCCTCAGACACCGATGGCGGGAAGGGAAACTGGGGCAGCCACAGTTCGGCAGTTCCTCCATCAGTTAAAGAGAATTGCCAGATGTCTTGGGCTGCTATGACAAAATACCATGGACTGGGGGGCTTAAACAGCAGGCATCTGGTTCTCACAGTTCTGGAGGCTGGCGAGTCCCACAATCAGGGTTAGTGTCTGGTGAAGACTGGCGGGTGGCTGCCTCTTGCTGTTGCTCCCCTGTGCCTTGCCACTTCACTCACAAGCTGCATTTTCATGTTGCTCTTTCCAGCATGTCTGGTTCCCATGAGGAGCTGTTTTTTGCTGGTCATGTGACCTTGGGCCTCTGGGCCTCAGTTTCCTCATCTGTGAAATAGGATGATACTCTCATTTTCCTTCTTCTGTACTTTTCCACATTTTCTTCTTTCTTCCCTCCTCTCCTCTTTCCTTCTCCCTTAATTTTTCCTCCCTCAATTTGTTTTTCCACGTTGTCATAAACCTCAATCTCTAGTATTAATTTTCCCCTGGAAGATTCTTGAAACTCCCCTGTTGGATCCTCCCTAAAGTGGCTTGAGAGGCACCGATGGTTTTTCAGTAACAGAGACCAGACGGGAAGGCGACTGCTGAGGAATTCCATGTCAGTCAGGCGTTCTGTGCTCTGCATCTAGAATAGGGCAGTTTCCAAGGTGACTGAGCCTGGAGTGTGAGGATAAAGTGATAAGGTGAGGGCCTGGAGTTATGAGCTGCCAAACTCATAAACCATGCAGGCTTCCTCTGAGCCACTCGCCAAGCAATTTAACAACCGACTTGCTGCAAAGTGTTTCAAACTATTTAATGATCAGTGCATCTATAAATAGGGTCGTAAGAACAATCTGAATAGATATTAATGTATGGGTTCAGTCCTGGAGTGACTAAACCTTGAGTTGTTTTGACCTCAGAGAGCCATCAAAAGTCTGCTGCTAGGAACAATTCTGCAGTTGTCTTGTGGCAGATGTTTTGTTCCTGTTCAACGTGTCCTTGTGTGTATAATTTGTTAACATGATAATAATGTGCTGCTTGGCACTTGCAGTTTACTAAGTGCCTTCACACACATGTTCTCATTTGATCCTGGCAAGCCAGGCATTATTACGGGGCTCAGGGGAGATAAGTGACTCACTCCAGGACATCAAGATTGTGGGGTGAATGGGACTGGGGTGGGGGGTGGGGATAGTGGTGGTGGTAGCAGAGTCCAGATTTCAAATAAGGACTATGTGGCTTCTAAATTTATCTTCCTGTCTTATTCTATCAAATCCTATTTCCTGGTTTAAAAGACTGGATACAATGACTCTTCTGTCCTCAAAGGGGCCAGCACCCAAGTCCCTCCTTTGATTGCTTTACATTAAAAATAGGCTTGCCAGATTTAGTTAAAAAAAAAAAAATACAAAACACCTCATTAAATTTAAAATTCAGATTAAACAATGAATAATTTTTTTGGTGTAAGTATGTCCCATGATACCTGGCAACTCTAACTTGAAGTACTTGCTATTGTCAGGTAGGATAATCCTTACCTGTTCCTCTTTTTGGAGGGCAGAATAGAATGTGAGGATTGGAGCTCACATGATTTATGATTAAGGGCTCTCCATAATCAGAACTTGCAATACCCTGATTGCTCCTATCTGATTAAAAAAATAAAAATAAAAAAATAAAGTACTTGCTATTGAAGGTTTTTTCTTCTAAAAAATAATATGAGTTACAGAAAATTTTGAAAAATCAGAAAAATCAGATAAGCAAAAGAAAAGTGAAAGTGAAAGTCACTCAGTTGTGTCCAACTCTTTGCAACCCCATGGACTATACAGCCCATAGAATTCTCCAGGCCAGAATACTTGGAGTGGGTAGTCTTTCCCTTCTCCAAGGGATCTTCCCAACCCAGGGACTGAACCCAGGTCTCCTGCATTATAGGCAGATTCTTTACCAGCTGAGACACAAGGAAAGCCCATAAGCAAAAGAAAGAAACTATAAATTAGTCCTAATTTTACCATCATGTAGTATTAATATTTAAATATTAGCTGTTTATGCTTTGTTATATTTACTGAGACCTCTTTTTCCATTATGCATATGTTTATATGAATAATTCCTTTTTTAAAAATAGAAAAATTAATTTACTGATTATATATTACTTAGTTCAGTTCAGTCTCTCGGTTGTTTTGCAATCCCACGGACTGCAACATGCCAGGATTCCCTGTCAATCACCAGTTCCTGGAACTTGCTCAAACTAATGTTTATCAAGTCAGTGATGCCATTCAACCATCTCATCCTCTGTCGTCCCCTTCTCCTCCTGCCTTCAGTCTTTCCCAGTATCAAGATCTTTTCTAGTGAGTCAGTTCTTTGCATCAGGTGGCCAAAGTATTAGAGTTTCAGCTTCAGCATCAGTCCTTCCAATGAATATTCAGGACTGATTTCCTTTAGGATGGACTGGTTGGATCTCCTTGCCATCCAAGGGACTCTCAAGAGTCTTCTCCAACACCACAGTTCAAAAGCATCAATTCTTCGGCACTTAGCTTTCTTTATGGTCCAACTCTCACATCCATACATGACTAATCGAAAAACTATAGCTTTGACTAGATGGACCTTTGTCGGCAAAGTAATGTCTCTGCTTTTTAATATGCTGTCTAGGTTAGTCATAGCTTTTCTTCCAAGGAGCAAGCGTCTTTTAATTTCAAGGCTGCAGTCACAATTTGCAGTGATCTGGGAGCCCAAGAAAATAAAGTCTCTCACTGTTTCCACTGTTTCCCCATCTATTTGCCATGAAGTGTTGGGACCAGATGCCATGATCTTAGTTTTTTGAATGTTGAGTTTTAAGCCAACTTTTTCACTCTCCTCTTTCACTTTCATCAAGAGGCTCCTTAGTTCTTCACTTTCCGCCATAAGGGTGATGTCATCTGCGTATCTGAGGTTATTGATGTTTCTCCCAGAAATCTTGATTCCAGTTTGTATTACTTAAGGTCTGCATTTTTTTTCACTCAGTAATATATCTTGGATATCTTTCTATGCCTTGATATATTCTGTAATATTCAAATGACTGCAAGACCATCGATGGCATAACACACTGCCTTTAGTGAATCCCCTATAAGTGAACACTTAGGTTGTGTCTAATGTTTTATTACTACAGACTTATCATGCATAGACTTCAATGTCTTTTGGACATCCCTGGGATAAATTTCTGGCAGCAGAATTTCTCAGTCAAAGGATATGCAAACTTTAAAGGCTTTTTTACATGTTGTCGAGTTGTCCTCCAGAAAAATTGTACCAGTTTATGTCCTTAGAAATAGTGTCTGAAAGTGCCATTTCCTTGCATATTGTCAATATTGGGAATTATCAATAAAAACAAAAAGAAAAAATAACTCCTTTGATTCTGAGCCTATCCTGACTCCATAATCATATTCAACACTCTGCCCTCAAGTATGTAATCTTACTTCTTTCTCCTGAGCCTTCAATTCTCAAAGAAGGGAGTGGATTAGATCAGGGATAAAAATCGCTACCACTGCCCCATCACATGCTGAAGTCCATCCAAATACTAACAGGCCTGTTTCTGTTTAGCTTTCAAGATTAGGAGAGAGCACATTCAGGGCGGTATGGCTGTAGACCACCTGCTGAACTCCCACGGTGTTCAGAATCTTATTCACCTCGGCCTTACAGGTGGCCATCACTAATGTAAAGAACTTGCTCATTAGGGCAAATTTTCCTTTCTGTAAGAATTCAGCTAATAAATGGAGAAAGAATGGTAGAATTATAATGTCATCAATCATCAGTGTCTGTTCATTTCAGGTCTCAATGTCTATTTATTTCAGGTGCAGAGAAAATGTTAAACTACTGTGAACATGTAATCAGTGAAATTCAGACTGAGGGCAACTCTATAGGTCAAATGGCTTCTTTTCTTTAAAAAAAATAAAAAAGTGAAGAAAAAAAGAAAGGATGCAGGGGAAACAGCGTAAAAGATACCTAAAAGACATATCCACCAATCAGAATTTATGGACTATACTTGAATCCTTATTTTTTTTAAAAAACTATTGGAGAGAATCCATCATTCATGAGACAATTAGAAATGTAAACATGGAAAGTAAGAAATAACTACTAATTTTAAAACACATGATAATAGTATCATCTACATTTTAAACAAGAGCCTTCATCTTTTAGAGCAGTGGTTCTCAGTTTTGAGATTTTGCTTCCCAGGATATTTGGCAATCTCGAGACAGTTTTGGTTGTGAAAACTGGGGGGAAGGTGTTACCAGGCTCTAGTGAGTAGAACCCAGGGATGTTGCTAAACATCCTATAATGCACCAGACAGCTTCTCACAGCAAAGAGTCATTTGGCTCACAATGGTAATGATGCTGAGATTGAGAGGCTCTGTTTTAGAGATACATATTGAAATATTTGGGCAGTAGTGAAGAATCCACCTGCCAAGTAGGAGACACAAGTTCGATCCCTGGGTTTAGAAGATCCCCTGGAGAAGGGAATGGCTACCCACTCCAGTATTCTTGCCTAGGAAATCCCATGGACAGAGGAATCTGAAGGGCTATAGTATGTGGGGTCACCAAAGAGTTGGACACAACTTAGCGACTAAACAACAATAAACTGAAATATTTATGGGTAAAATGATATTATGGGTGAGATTTGCTTTAAAATAATACAGTACCTCTCCCCTCCTCCACTTTATCAGCAGTTTTGCTTTCTGCCCTGTTTCAGTTACCTGTGGTCAAGTCTGGTTCAAAAGTATTAAATGGAAAAATTTAGAAATAAACAACTCAGATTAAGTTGCACACCATTCTTTTTAAAAAATTATTTATTATTTACTTTTGGTTGTGCTGGGTCTTTGTTGCTGCAAGGGCTTTTCTCTAGTTCTGGTAAGCAGAGGCTACTCTCTAGTTGTGGTGTCTGGGCTTCTCATTGCGGTGGGTTCTCTTGCTTTAGAGCACAGGCTTTAGGGTATGAGGGCTTCAATAGTTGTAGCATGTGGGCTTGGTAGTTGTGTCTCATGGGCTCTGGAGCACAGTCTCAGTAGTTGTGGTGTCCGGACTTGATTGCTCCTTGGCATGTGGGATCTTCCTGGATCAGGGATTGAACCCCTGTCTCCCACATTGGCAGGTGGATTCTTTACCACTGAGCCACCAGGGAAGCCCCTTGCACACCATTCAAGGTAGTATGATGAAATCCCATGGGATCCCACTCCATCCTGCCTGGGAGGTAATCATCCCTTTGTCCAGCATATCTGCCCATTAGTCACTTAGTAGCCGTCTAGGTTATCATTTTGACTGTCAGGGTAATCCAGTTCTCACGTTCAAGTAACCCTCATTTTACAGAGACCACAGTCACATAAGTTTCATTCCAGTATATTGTTAAAATTGTTGTATTTTATTGTCGGTTACTGTTGTTAATCTCTTACTGTGCATAATTTATAATTGTATTTTAGGCAAATATGTATAGGAAAAAAATCATACATCTAGGGTTTAGCACTGTTTTATACTTCCACTGGGCGTCTTGCATCCCTTACAGACAAGGGGGGATAACTGTATGTGACAGAAGAAATGGATGGGGTTCTGGAGGCATGGATGGGGTTCTGGAGGCATGGACTTGTTGATGGTTGTTGTTTGGGGCAGGGTAAATGTTATGGGATTTCATTATATTCTATCTCCTGTAGGTAAGTTGGGGCTTCCCTGGTGGCTCAGACGGTAAAGCGTCTGCCTGCAATGAGGGAGACCCGGGTTCGATCCCTGGGTTGGGAAGATCCCCTAGAGAAGCAAATGGCAACCCACTCCAGTACTCTTGCCTGGAAAATTCCGTGAACTGATGAGCCTGGTAGGCTACAGTCCATGGGGTCACAAAGAGTCGGATACGACTGAGCGACTTCACTTTCACTTTCTTTTAGGTAAGTTTGAAATTCTCTAAAACAAAAAGTTTAGGGAATTCCCTGGCAGTCCAGTGGTTAGAACTCTGTGTTTCCTCTGCAGGGAACCTGGGTTCAATCCCTGATTGGGGAACTAAGATCCTGTAAGCCATGTGGTGAAGCACCCCGCCCCCTTCCCTACCACCAGAGGGGAGGTGTGTAGGTCAAACTTCCCCCACTCTGTTTCCTTAACCAATTTTTTTAATCTGCAAAGCAAGGACACACATGAATCTTGTTTACTTCCTGGATTTTTTTTTTTTTTAATTTTGTCTATGCCACGAGGCATGTAGTATATTAGTCCCCCCTCCCCAGAGATTGAACCTGGGTCTCCTGCATTGCAGACAGATTTTTTACTGTCTGAGTCACCAAGGAAGCCCAGAAAATTGAAGAGGAGGGGTTATTTACCAATTAACTATTAAGTTAAAATTACACTGAAGTTCAAAGACTTTACTTCCAGACCAAACACTGCCCTTAATATTAAGGGGAGAAAAAATACAGTTTTGGTAAAGCCAGATGAAATGGAATCCTCGGTCTCATAAAAGCCCCAGGGGGAGACTTCCCTGGTGGTCCAGTGGCTGGGCATCTGCACTTTCAATACAGGGTGTGGGGTTCTAAAATAATTGGTATAGAATTGATATTTCTTCTCCCTTACATGTCTGGTAGAATTTACCTGTAAAGCCATATGAACTCGGAGTTTTCTTTGTGGAGATGTTTTAAACTATAAATTCAATTTCTTTAATAGATACGATATTCAGGTTATCTATTTGTTCTTTCATAATCTTTGGTAGTTTGTATCTGTCAAGGAATTCATCCATATCATCTAAGTTGTCAAATTTATTGGCATAAAAGTTGTCCATAAGCATCTCTTATCACCTTTTTAATCTTTGTAGACTCTTCAGTGATGTCGTCTCTCATTTCTTAAGTTGGTAATTTGTGTCTGAAATAAAGTCTTTTTTTTTTTTTGGCTGCATCTTGTAGCACATGGGATCTTAGTCCCTGGCCAGGGATCAAACTCATGCCCGCTGCATTGGAAGCATGGAGTCCTAACCACTGGACTTCAAGGTAAGTCCCTGAATTAAAGTCTTTTAGAGGACAAAAATTCAACAGGAAGACAGAATTTCTTTGTTCATATGAGAAAATCTACTTATGTTTGAATTATCTGCTTTTACACATTTTATAGAATTATTCTTTATGCTGAATTAATGCAACAGGAGGCTTATGGGAAGCAGAAGGGAGACAGTCAGATGAAAATCTGATTTGTAACCAGGCTCTGTCTTCATGAAAGGAGGAGGCAAGAGTGATAGGTCACCTTGAAGTTTTTTTGCACACTGAGTTGCTTCAAAGAAGCACATAGTTTTCGTCAGGGTCATTGACTCCTACATTCTGGATCCTTTCCAAACCATTCTATTATTTTGGTAGCATGTGATCTTAAATAATGTCACTGTGCCTGTTTATTCTCAAACACTGGAGATTCTGACAACATTGAACAGCTCAGATAATATCCTAGATCTGCTTTTCCAGGAAGAGTCTGGGGGATGTTTGAAATTGTGGGAAAACTATAGGTTTTAGAGTAAGACAACTGTGACTTTAAAGTATGGCTGTGCTGCTCACTAGCTATGGACTCAGAGTACAATTGTGGAACTTCTCTCTGAACTCCACTTTCCTCATGTACAAACTGAGGACAATGAGACCTACTTTATAGTGCTCTTGGGGTGTTTAAATGTGATAATACATGGGTCTAGCATATATTATCAACTCTGAGTGGATCTCAGGGTGTGGTCCCTGGACCAGCAGCATCAATAGCACTTAGAAACTTGTTAGAGATGTAAATTCTTGAGCTCAACTCCAGACCTACAAAATCAGCAATTCTGGGGGCGAAGTCCAGTAATCTATGTTTTCATAAGTCTCCTTATGAGGGCAGATCATGAGGACCTGCCACGTTGGAACACATGGATTAGCACATTCTTTGGCAGATGGTAGAAGCCCAAGATATACTAGTTTTCTCCCATTATTTACGCTTTCTTGAAAACTATTCTTTCAGCTTATTCTTGGCTCTCATACTAATTAAACTTGTCAAGAGTTAAGAGAATCTTTCTCTGTCTCATCTTTTTTTTTTTTTTTTTCTTTTTCCAAAGTGCCTGGTGCATGTTAGCATTCAGTAGAACTCAGAAAGTTAACAGTATTTCCACATGTCACAAAGGACAGAACTGCCCTTGGCTTTCCAGAGCTATACTTATTTATTTGACTTATGTAGCACCCAGGCTCAATCGTGTCTCTGAAAGATGAAGTGTTCCATGTGTGCCTGGAGTGAATACCAATCTATGTATGACACCAGGGATGTCAGAGTATGATGTCTTACTTTTGGTGTCAGCCAATAAACATAAAGGCATGAGCAACGTCATAGGTCATTTTGTCCTGATTAAAGAAGAGATGTCATAAAATCTCACAAAACCCAAGTGGAGTGAGAGAGAGAGAGGAGGGCAGGCCAATAAATAAATGAAAAACCTAAGATGCACAGAAAATTCTTTTGCTTAAAAAAAGGCAACTTTATTTGCATAGTACTTTATGGTTTAAGAAACATCTTAAGCTGAGACCAGTCACAGCTACCCTATTGTGAGAAATGAATGTGATAATCCCTGTATTTGAGGCATGGTGCACTTTGTTAAGCACTCAATATATTACTAAATTATTACTAGTAATAATAGTAGGTGGTAAGTGAACGTTTACTGGATAAATGGCTCATTAAATGAGTGCTTTGTTGAATGAAATAATGAACTATCAAGTTGTTTGATCACAGATAATTTTTCTTAGTGCAAAAGCAAGCTTCAGGGAAAATTGTTCATTTTGTAGCGAGTCCCATAGCAGCTACTGAATAAGTATAGTTGAAATTCAAAAAAGGAAATAAAAGTTTTATTTATAATAGTCCCAAACTAGAAACCACCCAAATGTCCATCAAAAGTTGAATGAATAAAGAAATTGTGGTTCATCCATAAACTGGATACTCTTTAGAAATGATAAGAAAAAAGCTAAGGTGTCACACAACTTAGATGAATCTCAGAAACATTTTACTGAGCAAAGAAAGCCAGACACAAAAGGGTGCATGCTGTATGATTTCATTTATGTCACATTCTAGAAGTGGCAAACCTAATGTACAGTCAGAAAGCTCATCAGTGGTTGCCTGAAGCTGGGAATGCAAATTGGGATTGACTACAAAGGGACCCGCGGGAACCTGAGAGGGTGATGGCGAAATTCTGTATCTTGATTACAAGAGGGTGTACATTTGTCAAAACTCATTAAGCTGTATATTTTATTGATTTTTAAAAAATATTATATACTTATTTGGCTGTGCCAGGTCTTTGTTGCTGCACTTGGGCTTTCTCTAGTAGCAAGCGGAGGCTACTCTCTAGTTACAGTGCATGGACTCCTTACTGCAGGGGTTTCTCTTGTGTGGAGCAAGGGCTTTAGGCACATGTGCTCAGCATTTGCAGCTCTCAGGCTCTAGGGCTCTGGTTCAGTAGTTGTGGCGCATAGGGTTAGTTGCTCTGAGACATGTGGGATCTTCCTGGATCAGGGATCAAACCCGTGCCCCTTGCATTGGCAAGGCAGATTCCTATCCACTGTACCACCGGGGAAGTCCAAACTGTACATTTTAAATGGATGGATTTTATTTCAACAAAATTGATTTTAAAAAATCAGAGAAAAAAAGACAAAACCCCAAAGTCTCTCCTACCAAGGCTTAGAATCCACTGTGGTGCCACTGTGGATTCTGAATCCAGAGTCAGATGGAGTGAAGGCTGCAGTGGTCCTGCTCTGGCTGGAGAGGTCAAGACCCATATGCCCAGGTGCCATCTACCAGGGCTGGTCACTCTGGGGAGACCAAGGAAATGGTGTGGGACAGTGTGCCCTAAAATGAAGTAACTGCTGCAAGTAGAACAGATATTTTGAGCTTGTTTTTCAGGCCTTCTTTTGTCTTGTTCTTAAACTAAATGTTAACCTCTAATTCATCCTGACCTGGCATATGTCCAGATGCATTTAAACATGATGTTCCAAGCCCTACAGGAATCTTTCAGAGGGCCTGGAAGAATCTTAACAAGTTGTCTCACCTTGAAAGGCTATCTTACAAATCATTTTCCAAACTGTTATAATCACAGACATTCTGTGTGGCCTCCAGCCCTACAGCAGTGTGTGTTTGATCACCATAGAAGCATTCAGACCAGTCTGGGAGAACAGGCACCAGGGAGGGCTGCTTCTATCCACCCAACTACCATTCATCTCTCCACCCATCTAAGCACAGAATCCAAACATGGTCATTTAGCTTACTTGAAGCACAGAAAAAAATGCATAAAAAATAAAAATTGCCACCCATCAGTGAAAACCACTGACTAACATTTTGGTCTATCCTTTTCTCAGGGATACACAAAAACACATAAACAAACGTATTTAAAATTAAAAAAATAGGATCTTACTGTATGAATTGTTTTGTAATCAACTTTTGCCATCATGTAATTTGTTGGGAGCATTTCCTGATGAAATAATCTCAATCAACATCTTATTAGTCAGTTACTGCTAGGTAACAAGTAACCTCGAATTCTCAGTACACACACGGTTAGCGTTGGTTCTCATTTAAATGTTTTCTGGTCAGTTGGGGTGGCTCTGGTCCATATGTCTCCATCCTGCCACTAGGATCAGTAGATTAGTTCCAGCATGTTCTCATAATGATGAGAGAAACACAAAGGGACACACCCCATTGGCACACTTCAAATCTCTACTAATTTCACATCTGCTAACATTCCACTGGCCAGAACAAATCACATGGGCCAGCTTGAAGTGAAAGGGCAAAAAAACAGACTCCACCACCTATGGAGGAATTGTAGTCACACGGCAAAGGCCCTGGATACAAGGAGGGAGATGAAATTGGAGCCAAGATTGCAGTCTACCAGAGACCTCATTTTCAACGCCAGGCTCATGTGAACGTTCACAAATTTATTTATTTATCACTTGTAGTGCTATGTTCCAGCTACAATTCTAAGTGCTTTATAAATATTTAATTCTCAAAACAGACCTGTTTACAGATGAGGAAACTGAGGTAAGGAGAAGTTAAACAGCTTACTCACAGTCATACAGCTAGTAAGTGGGGAAACAAGGAAGTTTACATCCAGAGTGTGTGCACATGAGTATCATGCTTGGCTACGTTTCTTATGATTTGTCTGTTAACCTCCTGCTCCCACTAAACTGTGGACAGGAACTCAGCAAACAGAGTAGTACCTGGCCCTGCAAGCACTCAGTATATATTTGTTGGATGAGTTTCATCATTATCCTATCCTTAGATATTTCACTTGGTTCTAATGTGTTTAGCTATCAGTATTCTATAATATTATGGGGTGAAATGTGTCCCCCCAAGATTCATTTGTTGAAGCTCTAATCCAATACCTCAGCATGTGACTATTTGGAGACGGGTCTTTACAGATTTGATTAAGTTAAACGATGCTTTTGAACCGTGGTGTTGGAAAAGACTCTTGAGTGTCCTTTGGACTGCAAGGAGATCCAACCAGTCAATCCTAAAGGAAATTAGTCCTGAATATTCACTGGAAGGACTGATGCTGAAGCTGAAACTCCAATACTTTGGCTACCTGATGTGAAGAACTGACTCATTGGAAAAGACCCTGATGCTGGAAGGATTGAAGGCAGGAGGAGAAGGGACGACAGAGGATGAGATGGTTGGATGTCATCACCGACTCAATGGACACGAGTTTGAGTAAACTCCAGGAGTTAGTGATGGACAGGGAGGTCTGGCGTGCTGCAGTCCATGGGGTCTCAAAGAGTTGGACACAACTGAGCAACTGAACTGACTGATGCTGTTAAACAGGGGCCCTAATCCAATCTGACTGGTGTCTGTAAAAGAAGGGGAAGTCTGGACACACAAAGAGTTACTGGGAAGCTTGTGCACAGAGGGGAAAGACCACATGAGCTACAGTGAGAAGGTGGCCATTCGAAAGTCAAGAAAGGTCTCAGAAGAAAACAAATCTGCCAACAGTTTGATCTTGGAATTTTAGCCTCCAGAACAATAAACTGTGAGACAATAAATTTCTATTGCTTAAGCAATTCAGTCTGTGGGCCTTTGTTATGGCAGCCCTAGCAAATTAACATCAAGTTGTTATAAGTATCCTAGGTGTGTCTAAACTTATCTAAATCTGTGTGTATATCCAAAACTACTTGAGAGATCACTTTAAAATCCTATTAAGCCATATTTTGGGGGGAAGGGTAGTGTTCTTAAACCCATAGGAATTGCATATATGTTTTCTCCATAAAACTAAGCTATTTGATGACCAAGACTGTAAACGTTGGTCTGTATGCCCAATAACTCTGGAATATGTGAGACACATCATGGACACTCAGTTAACATCTGTTATGGGAATCAATGGTCACACTTCCTTTTTTTTGTCCTGCCTCAGCCCGAACCTGGCAAAGAATTTACCAGGAGCTTCTGGTCAAAATGAATGGTGAGAAGTGGGGGAAGGGAATTCAGGGCCTGGACTCATCAGAAGGAGGAAGTGCAGGATGAGAGAGCAAGACAAAGACAGAGAGGAGACGTCATCAGCAGCAAAGGTGAGTTACTGTTAGAAAGATGAAATCTTCCTTTCCTCATCAAATGAGATGATGAATAGGAAGAGCAAACAGCAGAACTCCTGGGGGACCATCTGCCTTTGCTCAGGAATGAAGTAAGGGGGTAGGAAGTCAGCCAAAACAGGGGTCTAGGGCTCCTTCTGTTGAGAGCACTTCATTTCCTTCTGTAGGTTTTCTTTAACAAGGAATGAAAACAATAGGGCAAGAATTATGGGTAGTCTTTAGAAAATTAACATCCGTGGGTAAGGATTTGCAGAAAGTTAAGATTTAGCGTTTCTGTAGCCCAAACACCCGCTACTTCTCTTCCCTCCCATACCTGCTAAATCATGCATTCAACAAACATTTATTGAGTGTCCACTGTACTTGACACTGTGTGAGGTGCTGGAACACAGAGGGGCCAGGACAAAAAGCACCTGCTCTTGTAGTGCTTGTGTCTAATTCTCATAAGCAGCTGAAATAAACTTGAAATGTCCAGTATTGAATGAGAGTCATTGAATAATAGTCAAGTGATTTCCCATTCGTAAATTCATTATCTTACTGTTTCGTTCACTAATATCTATGGCTTCCCTGGTGGCTCAGTGGTAAAGAATCTGCCTGTCATGCAGGAGACATACGGGTTCGATCCCTGATCCAGGAAGACCACACATGCCTTGGAGCAACTAAGCCCGTGCACTACAACTATTGAGCCTGTGCTTTACAGCCCAGGAACTGCAACTACAGAAGCCCATGTGCCCTCAGCCAGTGTTCTACAACAAGAAAAGCCACCACAATGAGAAGCCTGCACACAGCAACTAGAGAAAAGCCCAGGCAGCAGCAAAGACCCAGCACAAGCAAAAATAAAACAGATAAATTTAAAAATTAAAAAAAAAATTTTTTAGGGACTTCTCTGGTGGCGCAGTGGCTAGGAATCTGCCTGCCAATGCAGGGGACATGGGTTGATCCCTGGTCTAAGAAGATCCCACATGCCCTGGAGCAACTAAGCCTGTAGGCCACAACTATTGAAGCCTCATGCTCTAGCGCCTGTGCTCCACAACAAGAGAAGCCCCACTCCCAGCAAACAGAGAAAGCCCATGCACAGCTACAAAGATCCAACACAGCCAGAAATAAATTAAATTAAAAAAAACTATATAGCATCTACTAAATAGCTGTTCTAAGCATAAGAGAAATGGCTTGAAGTGGACACCATCACTGCCATGTGAGGGCTCAAGTCTAGTTGGTGAGAAATCAGATGATGCTCATGGGTGCAAGGGCAGTGATAGGAGTGTTATAGTAGTGCAAGGGCAGTAGTAGTATACAGGAAGACTGTGGTAATATACAGGGGGGATGTGTTAGTATACAGGTGCACTGTGGTAGTATACTGGAGGAATGTGGTAGTATACAGGGGCATTGTGGTAGTATACTGGAGGACTGTGGTAGTATAAAGGGGCATGCAGTAGCATACAGGGGGACTGTGGTAGTATACAGGTGCACTGTGGTAGTATACTGGAGGAATCTGGTAGTATACGGGGGCACTGCGGTAGTATACTGGAGGACTGTGGTAGTATACAGGGGCATGCAGTAGCATACAGGAGCACTGTGGTAGTATACTGGAGAACTGTGGTAGTATATATGAGGACTATGGTAGTAGGGGGACTGTGGTAGTATACAGGGGGACTATGATAGTATATAGGAGACTGTGTAGTATACAGCAGGACTGTGGTAGTATACAGGGGGAATGCTGTAGTATACAGAAGCACTGTGGTAGTATTCAGGGGACTGTGGTAGTGTACAGCGGGAATGTGGTAGTATACACGAGGACTGTGGTAGTGTACAGGGAGAATGTGGTAGTATACAGGAGGACTGTGGTAGTGTACAGGGAGAATGTGGTAGTATATAGGAGGACTGTGGTAGTGTACAGGGAGAATGTGGTAGTATATAGGAGGACTGTGGTAGTGTACAGGGGGACTGCGGTAGTGTACGGGGGACTGTGGTAGTGTACAGGAGGACTGTGGTAGTGTACAGGGGAAATGTGGTAGTATACAGGAGGACTGTGGTAGTGTACAGGGGGACTGTGGTAGTGTACAGGGGGAATGTGGTAGTGTACAGGGGGAATGTGGTAGTGTATGGGAGGACTGTGGTTGTATACAGGGGGAATGTGGTAGTGTACAGGAGGACTGTGGTAGTATACAGGCGGACTGTGGTAGTATACAGGAGAACTGTGGTAGTGTACAGGAGGGCTGTGGTTGTATGCAGGGGGACAGTGGTAGTATATAGGAGGGCTGTAGTAGTATATAGGGGGACTGTAGTAATTTACAGGAGGACTATGGTAGTATACAGGAAGACTGTGGTAGTACAGGAATCCCAGGAAGAAATGTTCACTCTGAGGGAAGGGTCTGGTTGGCATCTCCTAGCAAGGAAATTTGTTCCTAGTCTTGCAGGATACCTGGTATTGGTCACATGGAAGCTAGTTTAAAGCAAAAAGGATAAGTTTTATGGCAGAGTTCTCTGAGACCCACAGAAATCAGAATCTGCCATGGCCTTGAACAGGTGCTCTACAGACGCCAAGAGCCAAGGTACAGATCTTATCTGACTCTCCAAAACTTGCTCTGTCTCTCCTTCTCTCTGCACATCTGCTTTGTGTCTTCCCCTCAATAGACTAGGCATCTAGATTTCTCTGCCCTCCCACAGCCTCTGAGCTGGCCCATCTTTCAATCAAGTAACCAAAAAAATGGACTTTCTTATTTTAGGCCCAATTTACATTTTTGGGAGAAAATTGACCGATTCTTTTTTGGTTCAGTCAGCTACGGTCAGGGAGGGGCCAGGTCAATGGTGACAAAATGGATGCCAAATCCCCTTCCTGAAGCAGGTGAGCCATTCTCAGGAAGGGTTGAGATGATTCACGTTGACAGTGAAGAAAGCCTTTTTCATATGGTGCAAAGGTGAGGAATCCATTAATGATTCTACTTTAAAAATCATTCAAGAAAACTAGCAGCATATGCTATGAAGAGGAGCAAATACCACAGGTCAAATTCTGAAACCAACAAGAATAACTCAACACAAAGAACTACATAGTAAAGCTCGGATAACGAATGCCAAAGGATGAAGTAATAGAAACTTGTGAGATTTCCATAGTCACTGTAATCAAGAAGGAGGAAGTGTAATCAAATTCAGGGTGTCAGGATCTTGAAAGCTGGAAGTAGGAAAGAACAGAAAGAGAGAAAATGAAATTTCCTCAGGTGGGGACCTATAACACAGAGTTTCTTACTTAACAGGCTGCTGTGAGGACAAAATGAGCTTGTGCACAGAAAGAATTTAGCCCAATGCTTGGCACAATTTTACTTATAATTAGGAACATGAAGGAAAGGCAATGCAGTACAATATTCTTGCCTGGAGAATCTCATGGACAAAGGAGCCTGGTTGGCTATATCTGTAGGGTCACAAAGAGTTGGACATGACTTAGCAACTAAACCAACACCAAGAAAGGATACAGGGCATGATGGGGCTTCTCCTTGGTTAGCTGGCAAGTCAGTGAAGGAATTCCCAAGCCCAACCCCAGGAAAGCAATGCCATGCAATAAAGATGTGAGTATGGGTCCCAATCTCTTTGGGCACAAGGACTCTTTCTAACATCAAAATATCTAAGTCAGGACCTTTAGTGTTCTGAAAATTCTGAAATTTGAGTGCTGAAAGGAATATTTAATGTCATTGGATAGAGACATCTCAATTTATTGTTGTGGATATTGAAGGTCAAAAAAGTGAAGGCTATCGTCACTATCACACTGAAAGCTAGACACCAAAATTGACAGAAACTATGCCCCCTACCTGCCTTCCACTAAGATTCTTGTGTCCTCAACTGTTGTTTGACTTTTCTCCTCCTGCCTCATCACCCCTACTTTGAGAGCTTGGGTTTTATAGCTTCTTGGTCTAAACTTCTTTAATTTGAGGTTGCGCCAGCACTCATTCATTCCTTCATGTAGGCCTTTATTCATCCATCAGTGGTCAACTGCTATTTGGTACCCAGGTCCTGTCTGGACACTGAGTATACAGCTAGTGAACAGAGGGTCCTAGTAAATGAAAATTCTTCGTTGTCAAGAGGAGTTCTCAGGACTTCCCTGGTAGTCCAGTGGTTAAGAATCTGCCTGCCAATGCAGGGGACACAGTTCGATCCCTGGTCTGGGAAGATTTCACATGCAGCTGGGCAACTAAGCCGATGCACCATAATTACTGAACCTATGAACCTTAACTACTGAACCTGCATGCCCTGGAGCTCCACAAGCGAGTAGCCCCTGCTCACCACAACTGGAGGAAGCCTGTGCTCAGCAACGAAGACCCAGTACAGCCAAAAATAAATAAATACCATATAATTTAAAAAAGAAGAGTCCTCAAATGTAGGACAGGAGTGTCAGCTTCTCAGGGTCACTTGAGAGTTTCTAATTAATATCAGTAGTATTAACGTCTTTGTCTGGGAGTTCAGAAGTCTTACAGGCTTCAGAATGATTTAAAATTTGCCCAGTAGCTTATTTACATGGCCTGATCTTCATTTTTGATCTAGTTTAGTAACCATTATTTATCTACCTAGCCAGCTTTGTAATTCACATTTTCCCCTAGCACACAGTAAAGGAAACTGGTGAAACTTTCATATTGGATGTGACCAAGGACCCTGTTCAGGCACGCACAGATCCAGGAGAGTGAGCTGTCTCATTTTACTCCTGAGTTCATGAGTTTTAGGAAGCACATGCCCTGTCTTAAGAATGGAATGCTGAGAGTTAAGACTTATTCAAGACAAAACCATGTAAAATCAAAGTACTCACCACATTCTTTCTAGGAAGCAGATATTTTTAAATGTTCAACCACTGGCATTGTGTTTCTAAAATAACACGTTTCCTTTTCATGTTATTTCAGTTGTTAAAAAGACAGATGAAACTGATAGTTACTTGGCTGAAAATATTTGTGTTGGGTGATGTCCCTATCCTGTCTCTACACCCAAGACATTCATTCTGCAAGTATTTATTGACGATATTAGAGTACAGGGTTCGAGCTGTGGGTCACAACATACTGAAGGGTCATGAATGGTGTTGGGCTGCAGTGGCATTTTTAAAAATGAAATGGAACCAAATAAAACAGGAAACATCAGCACAAATTATGTGCAGTAAGGGTAAATATTGTTACATGTACCTTTTGATTCCTCTCTGTGTGCATGTATGTGTGTGTGTATAAATGTGAGTGAATACTACACTGTGCTATAAAACTTATTTCTTATTGTGAGTCACCATCAAAAATGTTTGAAAACACTGACAGAGCAGTTAAAAAAAGCACAGACTCTGGAGTTAGAATAAATTCAAATCCTGGCCCCATCACTTTTCTAGATGTATGATTACTGGGGAATTACTTAAACTGTCTGTGAAATGGGAATTATGACAGATCCATTAGGCCTAGGAGGACCTAGGCACATGCATGAGGTACATGATATTTTTGCTATTGGTGTTTAGTCACCAAGTCACGTCTGACTCTTTTGCGACTCCATGGACTGTAGCCCACAAGGCTCCTCTGTCCATGAAATTTTCCAGGCAGGAATGCTAGAGTGGGTTACCATTTCCTTCGACAGGGGATCTTCCTGACCCAGGGGATCAAACCCACATCTGCTTGGCAGGCGGATTCTTTATTAATACCACTGAGCCACCTGGGAAGCCACACATGATATTTTTTGGAGCCTACTAAAATGTTTGATTTCTTTTAAAACCAGAAGAAAAAAAATAAACCTTTAGGGCTGAAGAAGGTATTTTACATTTTTTTCTCATGAATAAAAAAGCAAATTTTTTAGGGTCCACCAAAGTCTACTTCATGGGAGGGGCCCTCAAAAGCAAAAATTCCTGGACCAATGGGAGTTATAACACACCCTGAATAGGTAAGGTGACCAATCCACCCCAGTTTTAAATAGAAAGTCCCGCATCCCATGAACTCCCTCAGCCATAAGCAAACAGGACTCTCAGCTACCATGCTGATAGACTTTTGTGAAGCTGAAATTAGATGATTATTGACAAAGCTTGGCAGATTGCCTAGTACATCAGTGCTCAGTAAATGCCTTATCAAGGGTCAGGCACTGTGCTGGCCTTGGAGAATTGTAAGCTGAATCAGAGAAGGCCAGCCCTTGAGAAGCAGTAGAATATTACAGTGGGTGAGAGTGAATGTGGAGCCAAATGGCATCTGTTCCAATCCCAACTCTGCTACTTCTTAGCTCTATGATTTAGAGCTAAGTACTCAGACTTTCTGTGCCTCAGATTCTTATCTGTACAGTGGAGAAGATCGTAATTGTAGCTACTTCACTGGAAAGCAGTAAATATTAAATGAGTTGGTGCATAAAAAATACTTGGAACAGTGTTTTGGAGAAGGAAATGACAACCCACTCCAGTATTCTTGCCTGAAGGTCCCATGGACAGAGGAACCCGATGGGCTACTGTTCATGGGGTCACAAAGAGTCGGACATGACTGAGGGACTAAGTACAAGCACAGTGTTTAGTATATGACTAGCACTTCGCAAATCTCAGCTATTTAAGCGTGAATCAACTAGCAGCTGGGGTTGCTATAACAAATGCCATAGACTTGATGACTTTACTAACAGAAATTCATTTTCTCATAGTTCTGAAGACTGAATGCTCAAGGTCAAGTTTCTGTTGAGTTCAGGGTTCAGTTTCTGGTGAGAGTGCTCTTCCTGGCTGACAAATGGCTACCTTCTGCTGTGTCCTACATGGGAGAGAGAGAGAGAGTGAGACACAGTGAAAGAGGGCCCTTGTATCTCCTCTTGGCACCCTGATAACCACGCGTATGTCCCTCACTGGTGGAGAAATATGGGATCGCCATACTAGTTTAGCTTAATTATGTTTCCTCCAAATAGGACTGGTCTTCTGTCAGCAAGGAGGAAGAGGAGCATGGCTGTCTAGTAGGCTTCTGACAGGGTCTCCCCTGAGGTGTTCACAGGCCACCTGGGAAGCCAGATGAAACAATAACAGCTAATGGTATGTAGCAAAGATGGGGGGGGCGGCGCTTCAGGGATGTGACAGGCGAGTGGGGTCTTGCAGGCCTGGGAAAGATTTCTTCAGCTGAAGAAGTGGGCAGAGGAGAGGAAGCAGCACAGGGAAGGGTGTGGAAGCATCAGGAGCACAGGGTGGTCAGGAACGGGCTGGAAGGGAGACTTTAGGAGGCAGGAGTGGGTGCTGAGATTCGAAGAGAGGCAGGAGAAGTGGGTGATCCCACATCATGGAGGCACTGAATGGTGGGCTCGAGAGGTTGGACTTGATCCTGAGGGAGGTCGGAAGCCTTTGGATGTTTGAAGCCGAGAAGTGGCTGATTAGCTGAACCACTTTTCAAGGGGAAGCCCATGTTTCTCAGTCTTGCGTGTATGCTTCCCAGGGGATACGTGGTGGTGTGGTTGAGGTTTGAAGCCACGGAATGAATGAGTGCATCTCCTCACATGTGAGTGACTGGTTTGAGAAGAAAAAAGAAACTTATCCCCAGTAAGCAACTTAAAATTTTATTTTGATACTGAAACGAGCAAAGTAAAACACAGGATTTTCAAGAATAATGAAGATAAAAGAGAAGACTTTAAAGAAATTATGAGTTTGTGGTGGACTTCTTTGGGCTATGATCCTAGTCCTCCAAAGTCTACATTTACTGTCATCTATAATCAGGTGATTGATGGTGGAGAGGTTGCAGAGCCCTGGAGCCAGTATGGAGGGCAGCAGGAAACTATCTTAACCCTGTTAGCAGGATGTTCTTTACCTGCCCAAGATCTCTCTGAAGGAATGTTTCCCTGGAAAGTATCCTTTTCAGACAAGTTCACAGAGAGTATCAGGCTCTTTGTAACTCAGTGTAAATTTATCTAAGCATACTCTACTGGATAGTTCTATTGTCAACCCTGTTAAATGGGAACTGTGTTTCCACAATCCCTTTCCTGTTTGGTTTCAGGTTAGAGTTGCTGGAAAGAGGAACTGGCACCAAACTGGGGAGGTGAGAGAGAATCAGCAGCCATTCCTCTCTGGATGTTATCATGGTTAGATGCAGTGCCATACGAAGAGGTGCCAGCGCATTCCAGCTAGCCCTAGCCCTCCTGGGCTCTGAAACCAGCTCTTCTATCCAAGTGGTGTCCCTGATGACCAACAGCAGCAGCAAGCCCATCACCAGATGCTGTGGGCCCACAGCCCACACAGGCACAGCTTCTCTATCAGCTTCCTCTTCGCATTCCACTGGGGTGTGCTTCTCTGATTGATAGGCTGGTGACCCTCTCATCTCACTCTTCCTTTCTGACTCCCACTTCCATGCTTCTCTCATGATTGCGTAAGGTTTAATTCCAAATTCCTTGTCCCAGAGCTCACTTCAGTGCTGCCTCCCTGACTGGACCCGGATTGATATACAGGATTTCCTTTTGATGCTTCACTCAGCCCTGAGGACAGAGAGGTTTTAATGGAAAATAAGGTGGGAGGTAATCTCTAGCAGGGACCAACTGCATAGTGCAGGGAACCAAACATTGTTCCATATTTGGTAACAACTTATAAGGAAAAAGAATCTGAAAAAAATATGTATGTATATATAACTGAATGACTTTCCTCTACACCTGAAACTAACACAACTTTGTAAATCAACTATACTTCAATAAAATAAACTAATTAAAAAAGAGACAGGAGGTAATCTTTAAGCTGTGACAATATTTGAGAGGTGAGCCTGGACAGGACATGGCAGTGGGAGGTTGTAAGCCCAGAAAGCAGTGAGGACCCCCCTACCCCCTCCATGGGCAAGGGATAGAGGGCGCTGCAGAGGTGAGAGAGCAACAGTGAGGGATGGTTCCCACTTCCTGCTTTCAGCATGACCTGCCTCTGACAGCAGCTTGCTCATTCTTTTCTGGTTTTCAGAATGGTTGTTCAACAATGGTTTGCAACAGATGACGCTTTCATGCCAGAGAGAGAAACAGAATTAAAAAAAAAAAATACACAAAGGCAAGAGCAGTGGAAAATAGAACACTGAGTAAGAAGAAAGTCACACAAGGGATTCATTACTCTGGGCAGGACTTTGAAGAATTCCTTTTGTGGCACTGACTTTATAAAACTACATCCTTCTTTATTGTCCTTATATCTGGGATCATAGATGACATAAGTAGATCTCTCTTTATATTTTGAGAATCTTGTCTATTCCATTGTTCATGATTCTATACATAAAGATCCATGTAAAAATTCTACTTTAAGAGTGCAAAAGTGGGAAAAATCTGGAGTCTTGCCATTCATTTATAAGGCAAAAAGAAATATGATATTTTTATTTTTCTTCTTGTCTTGGTTGCCAGGAAACTCAGATATACATTTTATGATTGTAGGCAGGAGTGTTCTTTAGTCTAAGTTAGTTCTATCTTTCTGTACTTAGTTCCCTTAAGTGTCAGTCCTTGAAAAGTTTCTTTGTGAATGGTTAAGGCAATTTTGTGTTGGTTGAATTTGCCAAAGTTTCTTTCTCTTGCCTTTTTTTGTTTGTTTGTTTTGGAGACAACCTATAGAGGGCATATTTCATTTCTGATAACTTGGCACCATTCCTTCCTATTCCACTCAAGAGATAAACATAATTCTTGACTGGGAGGAACATAAAGGAGAAGGTGAAAACTGTATTTCCAGTTTGGACAGAAATGAAATTACACTCGCACATAGATCATATCTATGTATATGGTTATTTTTTGTCATGAGATACAACCAAGATATGGAACACCTTCAGGAGTGCTCATCTGTGCGGAAAAAAGCTTAGTGATTTGCTCCTAAATAGTCAATGAGGAGTTTTCAGACTCATATGATGCACAGGCTACCATGGAGACCTTGGGCTCCTTCTATTGGTTCCTCAGCTTACTCATTTTTAGGTAATGGTCCAGTTACTGAAAAACAAAAATCATATAAATTGCTGTCAAGTAGAAACATGTACAGGTGACTTTATTCTTTTCCAACTTTTTGAAACTGTAGTTATATGATTTGTAATTAAAATTAAATTTATAAAGAAAAGTTTGTTATGACAACAAACTGAATTCCCTTTTGTAAGGCTGAAGTCCATAAATTTAATCACAGCAATCCTATCCTCCGGCTACAGAAAAGTAGATTAAAATCAACATGGATAATTTAATCTGAAGCCCTGAAGGGAATTCAATCTGGTTCCAGAGAATAAGTAAACAATAAATGTCAAGGAAACTTCAATCTCACTTCATTAGAGAAATGAAGGATCTGTGTAGCACAGACCAGGTTAACTATCAGTAAAATGGAAAAAAATGATGTAGTTGTTACATAAACATATCATAGCAAACCCAAACACACAGACACACTCTGTGTACACATACAAGCACACCCACACAACATAAACACCATGAAAGCAAGAACTTTTTCTGTTTTGTGGTATTCCCAGAGACCAAAACACTGTCTTACAGTAGTAGGTACTCAAATCTATGTCAAATAAATGATTCAAATATAAATAATGTAGAAAGATACCAGCATGCACCCTTAGACAGGGGCATATTCTCCATAAGTACTTTGCACTAAGAGAACATATAGATTCTTAATTTAGTATAATAGTATCTATGAGAGAATAAGCTAAGACCAGCAGAATGGGTCGAAGAGGATATTGCAGAACTAAATAAAAGTTAGTACTGTTTGATATGTAACAAATAAACCTGATATATTAATAGTTATGGCTAGGTATAGCTGAAAGTCAAATTTTGGTGGAGAGTCTTGAGATAATCAGAATGAATGTGGAGAAAAGGGAAAAAAATAAAAAATTAGACAGGAGGTGATCGACATGAAGAGGGCAAAGATGACTCTTTGATGGCTTTAAAGTAGAGACTCACAGATGGAATAGAACATGTATTCAGAGACATAATATAAAAAATTTACCTTAAAATGAAAGAAGAATAAAATTTTTAGGCAGATAGGGCATATCACATGCTTGTAAAAACTGATTAAGAATTATGGTGATCAGAGCAGATCGGCAGTCTGGTTTAAGAACCTGAAAAATGAAGACAAATTATTCAAGTGTCCAGGAAGAAGCAGTGGGAGCTAGACTGGCCTCAGACTTTTCCACAACAGTACAAGCCAAAGACTATGAAGTAAAGTCTGCCAAGTTCTGAGGGAAACAAAATGTGACCTGGGAACACTGTACCTAGTCAATTCTCATCCAAATGTAACAGAGCCAGTGAGACACGCTCAAACATGAAGGAAGTCAAGAAGTCCAGTACCCATCAGCCACCAGCACTTGGAAAATTCACTACAGATAAATTGATTTAAACAAGAGATAAAACATAATGAAGAATCTAGGAATGAAAACGCTGTGGATAAAGTACTCATAGCTAAATATGGACAGACTAAGGCTGACAACAAAAGAATTTACATTTCCAGAAAAAAATGTGAACACTGCAAATTTTGATTAAATAAAAATGATGTGAGCAAAAAAAAAAAATACTAAGAGAGAAAGAGAAGGAGAAAAAGAAAAGGTGTAGCTGTGCTAACAAGTGCATGTTTTCTAGTGTAGCGAACTGATACTACATAAAAACTGAAATGCATTTTATTTATTTATTTATTTTTGGCCATACCGTGCAGCATGTGGGATCTTAGTTCCCCGACCAGGGATCAAACCCGTGCCCCCTACACTGGGAGCACTGATTTAAACACTGGACTGTCAGTTCAGTTCAGTTAAGTCACTCAGTTGTGTCCAACTCTTTGCAACCCCATGGACTGCAGCATGCCAGGCCACTCTGTCCATCACCAACTCCTGGAGCTCACTCAACCTCATGTCCACTGAGTTGGTGATGCCATCCAACCAACCCATCCTCTGTCATTCCCTTCTCCTCCAGCCATCAATCTTTCCCAGCATCAGGGTCTTTTCAAATGAGTCAGTTCTTTGCATCATGTGGCCAAAGTATTGGAATTTCAGCTACAGCATCAGTCCTTCCAATGAATATTCAGGACTGATTTCCTTCAAGATGGATTGGTTGGATCTCCTTGCTGTCCAAGGGACTCTCAAGAATCTTCTCCAACACCACAGTTCAAAAGCATCATTCTTCAGCACTCAGCTTTCTTTACAGTCCAACTCTCACATCCGTACATGACTATTGGAAAAACCATAGCTTTGACTAGATGGACCTTTGTCGGAAAAGTAATGTCTCTGCTTTTTAATATGCTGTCTAGATTGGACATAGCTTTTCTTGCAAAAAGCAACTGTCTTTTAATTTCATGGCTGAAGCCAACATCTGCAGTGATTTTGGAGCCCCAAAAAATAAAGTCTGTCACTGTTTCAATTGTTTCCCCATCCATTTGCCATGAAGTGATGGGACCAGATGCCATGATTTTAGTTTTCTGAATGTTGAGCTTTAAGCAAGCTTTTTCACTCTCCCCTTTCACTTTCATCAAGAGGCTATTCAGTTCCTCTTCACTTTCTGTCATAAGAGTGGTGTCACCTGCATATCTGAGGTTATTGATATTTCTCCCAGCAACCTTGATTCCAGCTTGTGCTTCATCCAGCCCAGCATTTTGTGTGATGTACTCTGCATATAAGTTAAATAAGCAGGGTAACAATATACAGCCTTGACGTACTCCTTTCCTAATTTGGAATCAGTCTGTTGTTCCATGTCCAGTTCTAACTGTTGCTTCTTGACCTGCATACAGGTTTCTCAGGAGGCAGGTCAGGTGGTTTGATATTCTCATCTCTTATAGAATTTTCCACAGTTTGTTGTGATCTACACAGTCAAAGGTTTGGCATAGTCAATAAAGCAGCAGTAGATGTTTTTCTGGAATTCTCTTGCTTTTTTGATGATCCAGTGGATGGTGGCAATTTGATCTCTGGTTCCCCTGCCTTTTCTAAATCCAGCTTGAACATCTGGAATTCACAGTTCACATACTGTTGAAGTCTGGCTTGGAGAATTTTGAGCATTACTTTGCTAGCATGTGAGGTGAGTGCAATTGGCATTGCCTTTCTTTGGGATTGGAATGAAAACTGACCTTTTCCAGTCCTGTGGCCACGGCTGAGTTTTCCACATTTGCTGGCATTTTTGAGTGCAGCACTTTCACAGCATCATCTTTTAGGATATGAAATAGCTCAGCTGGAATTCCATCACCTCCACTAGTTTTGTTCATCATGATGCTTCCTAAGGCCCACTTGACTTCGCATTCCAGGATGTCTGGCTCTAGGTGAGTGTTTATTTGGGTCATGAAGATCTTTTTTGTATAGTTCTTCTGTGTATTCTTGCCACCTCTTCTTAATATTTCTGCTTCTGTTAGGTCCATACTGTTTCTGCCCTTTATTGTGCCCATCTTTGCATGAAATATTCCCTAGGTATCTCTAATTTTCTTGAAGAGATCTCTAGTCTTTCCCATTCTATTGCTTTCCTCTATTTCTTTGCATTGATCACTAAGGAAGGCTTTCTTATCTCTCCTTGCTATTCTTTGGAACTCTATATTCAAATGGGTATATCTTTTCTTTTCTCCTTTGCCTTTAGCGTCTCTTCTTTTCTAAGCTATTTGTAAGTCCTCCTCAGCCAACCATTTTGCCTTTTTGCATTTCTTTTTCTTGGGGATGGTCTCGATCACTGCCTCCTGTACAATGTTATGAACCTCTGCCCATAGTTCTTCAGGCACTCTGTCTATCAGATATAATCCCCTGAATCTATTTGTCACTTCCACTGTATAATTGTAAGGGATTTGATTTAGGTCATACCTGAATGGTCTAGTGGTTTTCCCTACTTTCTTCAATTTAAGTCTGAATTTTGCAATAAGGAGCTCATGAACTGAGCCACAGTTAGCTCCTGGTCTTGTTTTCTTCTGACTGTATAGAGCTTCTCCATCATTGGCTGCAAAGAATATAATCAATCTGATTTTGGTATTGACTATCTGGTGATGTCCATGTGTAGAATCTACTCTTGTGTTGTTGGAAGAGGGTGTTTGCTATGACCAGTGTGTTCTGGTGGCAAAACTCTATTAGCCTTTGCCCTGCTTCATGCTGTACTCCAAGGCCAAGCTTGCCTGTTACTCCAGATATTTCTTGACTTCCTACTTTTGCCAGGGAAATCCCCAAAACATGTATTTTAAAGTAATACATAATATTGTAACCAAATGAGTTGAAAACTTATGTCTATACAAAACCTGCACACGGAAGTCTAGAGCAGCTTCATTCATAATAGCTCTAAATTGAAAGCAACCAAAATTCTTTCAGTGGATGAGTGGATACACAAATTGGTGTTCCATATTTCATTCGTACAGTGGAATAGTATTCAGTATTCAGTAATAAAAAGAAATGATCTATCAAGCCATGAAAAGACGTGCAGAAACTTTAAATTTATAGTGCTAAGTGAAAGAAAGCAATCTGAAAAGGCTACATGCTGTATGATTCCAACAATATAACATTCTGGAAAAAGCAAAAACAGTGAAAAGATCAGTAGTTGGCAGGGGTTCCTGGAGGCGGAAGGATGAATGGGTAGAGCACAGAAGGTCTTTAGGCACTATTCTCTATGGTACTGTTATGGTACATACATGTCATTATACATTTGTCAAAACCCAAAGAATGTACAACACAAAGAGCAAGTCATAATATAAATTATGGACTTCAGTTAATAATGATGCATCAATAAGAAAGGCAAAGCCAAAGAATGTTCAAACTACTGCACAATTGCACTCATCTCACACGCTTGCAAAGTAATGCTCAAAATTCTCTAAGCCAGGCTTCAACAGTACATGAACTGTGAACTTCTAGATGTTCAAGAAAAGGCAGAGGGACCAGAGATCAAATTGCCACCATACACTGGATCATCAAAATAGCAAGAGAATTCCAGAAAAACATCTACTGTTGCTTTATTGATTATGCCAAAGCCTTTGACTGTGTAGATCACAGCAAACTGTGGGAAATTCTTCAAGAGATGGGAATACCAGACCACATTACCTGCCTCCTGAGAAATCTGTATGCAGGTCAAGAAGCAACAGTTAGAACTGGACATGGAACAACAGACTGGTTCCAAATCAGAAAAGGAGTATGTCAAGGCTGTATATTGTCACTCTGCTTATTTAATTTATATGCAGAGTACATCACACAAAATGCTGGGCTGGACGAAGCACAAGCTGGAATCAAGATTGCCAGGAGAAATATCAGTAACCTCAGATATGCAGATGACACCACCCTTATGGCAGAAGTGAAGAGGAATCGAATAGCCTCTTGATGAAAGTGAAAGAGGAGAGTGAAAAAGCTTGCTTAAAGCTCAACATGCAGAAAACTAAAATCATGGCATCTGGTCCCATCACTTCATGGCAAATAGGTGGGGAATCAATGGAAACAGTGACAGACTTTATTTTGGGGGGCTCCAAAATCACTGCAGATGTTGACTGCAGCCGTGAAATTAAAAGACGCTTGCTTCTTGCAAGAAAAGCTATGACCAATCTAGACAGCATATTAAAGAGCAGAGATATTACTTTTCCAACAAAGGTCCATCTAGTCAAACTATGGTTTTTCCAGTAGTCAGGTATGGATGTGAGAGTTGGACTATAAAGAAAGCTGAGCACCAAAGAATTGATACTTTTGAACTGTGGTGTTGGAGAAGACTCTTGAGAGTCCCTTGGACAGCAAGGAGATCCAAGCAGTCCATCTTGAAGGAAATCAGTCCTGAATATTCATTGGAAGGACTGATGCTGAAGCTGAAACTCCAATACTTTGGCCACATGATGCAAAGAACTGACTCATTTGAAAAGACCCTGATGCTGGGAAAGATTGAAGGCAGGAGGAGAAGAGAACAACAGGGGATGAGATGGTTGGATGGCATCACCGAGTTGATGGACATGAATTTGAGCAGTCTCCGGGAGTTGGTGATGGACAGAGTGGCCTGGCATGCTGCAGTCCATGGGGTCACCAAGAGTAGGACATGACTGAGTGACTGACCTGAATATTGGTTCACCAGCTGTAACAAATATACCACACTAATGCAAGTTGTTAATAACAGAGAGGAGCTTCCCTGATATATCAATTGGTAAAGAATTCGTCTGCAATGCAAGTGACCCCGGTTTGATTCCTGGGTCACGAAGATCTGCTGGAGAAGAGATAGGATACACACTCCAGCATTCTTGTGCTTCCCTTGTGGCTCAGCTAGTAAAGAGTCCGCCTGCAATGTGGGAGACCTGGGTTCGACCCAACCAGAGGTTAATTAAACCAGTATTAATGCATCATTATTAACTGAAATCCATAACTTACATTATGACTTGCTCTTTGTGTTGTACATTCTTTCGGTTGACAAATGTGTAATGACACGTATCCACCATAACATTACCATAGAGAACAGTGTCACCACCCTAAAGACCCTCTATGCTCTACGCATTCATCCTTTCCCTCTCCTGGAACCCCTGGCAACCACTGATCTTTTTACTGTCTGTCTAGAGAAAACTCTGTGTGGGAGAGACAGTATACAGGAACTCTGTACAATCTGCTCAGTTTTTCTGTAAACCTAAAACCACTGTAAAAAATAAAGTCTACTAACTAGAAATTTTTACAAAATTTTATAAATTTTAAATAAAAAATCTAAAATGTAAAGCTTTTGTCTCAATGTTTGCCAGTCAAAAAATTTCAAGTTATTAATATATTACAATAGATAAGTATACAAGTAATTAATAGATAAGTGTACAAGAAATTAAAACTTTAAAATAATAATTTCTTGTAAGTTTATAGCATTTATACTTCTGAAGTTAATCCAGCTTACAGCTGTATTAATAATTTGGGGATGGTTTATTGATCTAAAATAGAAATATTGTGGAATCTGAGTGAAGGGTATGTGGGAATTCTTTGAAATTTATTCTTTTGACTCCTGTATGTCTGCAATTTTGTCAAAATAAAAACTAAAAAAAAAAAAAATTCTCAAACGTCAAACCTTGAAGCCTTATGTGTTATTGAGTTTAGTTCACAGCCAAATACTGTTTGTATGCTGCTTCTGAAAATCTAGCTTGGCCCTTCTTTCCGGATCTCACTTTAGAAGGTCTGTTCCAACAACTCTAGACCACTGGACCCTTAGAGGCTCCACCCATGTTCTCAGGGATTATCTCCCCTATCTGGCTTACAGAGGGACCTACATGCTGGCTCCTTGGGCTCACCAAGTCCAATTAGCATGATGAAAACCTGTAATGGATGATCTTGTTATTCTTGGGTCCTTCTAGAATACATTATGACCATGTACAGGGGAGAAGACGTGGCTTGAGGCAAGACAGGAAAGGTATTTCATTGTTTCTGCCAGAAGGACAGGATAGGATGGGGAGAAAAGCATTTGCTGGATCAGTAGTGACACACCAGGTGCCAGAGCTGTGTGGATTTGCTCCAGTGAAAATACCACCTCTGCAATCATGCTGTGATTCACCTCACCATTTGCTTCCTCTCTGACCCTTCTCCATGACCCACATGACTGTGTGCTGACCACACAGGTGAGTTAATTGCGGATAAGGTGGGAAACACTACCCTGCATCTTCAAGTCTTTGGTGGTAGCATTAAGCTCTCATGGGGAAAGAGAAAAGCATTATAAGAAGGATGGCACACTGAAGGAGATTGATGAATGGTAGCCGTCATCATCATTGTTGTCGTGTTCTCATTGTTATTGTTTAAGGCAAAGCAGAGCCAACATCTAGATTACCACTTTCCTTTATAAGTACCATATTTAACTAGTCCTAAGGAGCACATTGTTTTATACTTTAAAGTCTCTGAAATCAAGATATGATAACAGTTGATGATGTGTTACTGCTATTCACATGGATTAAAACTGCATTCACAGAGGATTTCTGTTTGCTTCTGCCAGTCCCTTGTGGGCAGAGTTAGGTGTACCCAAAACCAGTGAAACTAAAACTTCAAGGTCCCTTTCTTGCATGGTTCTTCCAAGGCCCTGCAAGGGGCCTGAGTCAGTTTCACAAGATCATCTGGTTTTGTAAAACTTGTAAGAATAAGATATTTCATATTCATTTTCTTAAAGATAGACCAAATTGCATAAGTTTCAGGTTCTGGCTGAAGCTTCTCTTGTGTCATTCTGCTTTTTTTCTTGCTATTTCTTTTCTGTATATTTCTCTTTTACCCCTAAACCTTGGCCTTTAGTGTCTCACCTTTATCTGGGGGTCTAGTAGCAGGCTTCCATTGGAAGTGGTTTTATTTCTTAATGTTACATTCAATAATGATGTATTTTATAATCAATGATGCCTTAAGTTCCATGAACATGGTATCTAATAGGACACTCAGGCTGGGGTCAGCTGAGATCCAGGAGGCCAGCCTGTGAAGTTGGACAGCTCTGTTCCCTAGAGGCTCTTTTTGTGGTCTGGGGAGATTAACTTCCCCTCCCTCAACTACAACTGACAGTTCAGGAGTTTCTTAAAACTCAAGAAATATCTGGGGACATTGAAACAAATGCCTGGTCACATATCCTGGTTTGTGTGGGGCTGAGGAAAGGATATGAATTCAGCCCAGATGTGAGGTTCAAATCTGTCTGAGGAACTGAAATGGTTGGAAGTCAGTCCGGATGTAACTAGACTGAGGGAGAGGCTATGGGACATCTATGAGGGAGTGAGAACTTGCAGAATGGCTCAGCTGAGTAAGCAGGGGCTAGATATGAGCCTCTTTTGATTTATTACCCCTTCCAGGGCCTGTGCATTAAGGAGGAGAGGGATGTGGCATAAAACGAAAGACGTGTGTCACAGGAGGCCAAGCACTCTGCTAGGTGAACTCCTTCCAAAAGAACTAGCTTTGAGAAGCAGTGTAGTGGAGTAGGATTACCTGGAGGAAGCCTGTGAAACTGTTGGAATGGCAGTCACTCAATTTATACTCACTTAGGATACTCAGGGATACCCCCCCCCCCACCGCCGGGCACTTCAGACGTATTTGGGGAAATTAAGCAGGACTTCTCACAAATAAGCTTGCAAATATGGCCTTAGTGATTTTCAAAAGGTAGTTAAGCCCATGGTACATCCCATACACCTCTGCTCAACTTTAATCTGCACTGTCCAATATAGTAGCCACTAGTCATGTGTGTCTATTGAGATCTGGAAATATGGATAGTGTGGCTGTGGAACTGAATTTGAAATGTTATTTAATTTCAGTTAAAAAATGGAAGCTATATAGAATATTTGTCCTGTAAAACTTACAAGAAAATTTTGAAACATGTTTCATTTTTGATATTTATAGATTTAGAATTGATTTTCAATTTGTGCAATACCTCCTTAAATGTGATATTAATAATTAGACATAAGAGTGAGTAGATTTACTTAACTCAATTAGGTGTGATTTTGAAGTTGACATGCTTTTGCTTCAAAGTTACATGAATTCTTCTGAAAAACGTGAATATAAATGGTCAGTATAGTTGTAAACATCAAAGGAAAACAATTTTTTGGTCCTCAATTCAGTTATTGGAAAACTTCTAAGTATGTTTGGAATAACTTGGGTTTGTGAGTCTATTTTCCAACTATAAATTTTATGAGAGCTAAATATAGATCAAATACTTCAAATAAAAGTTTAGTATCCAAATCAAGATGGAAAAGAAGGGCAAAATATAAGTCAGATTAGAAAATTTAGTACCAAGAAAATAATGGAAAATTTCTAATGAATAATTATAAAACATAACATTAATTACATGCTGAAATGATAGGATCTTGGATATAACAAGATTAAATAAGTCATTAAGATTAGTTTCATTGGTCCCCTACTCCCTTTTAAAAATGTGGCTATTAAAAAATTTAAAATGACATATGTGGCTTGCATCCATTTCTTTTTTTTAAAAGATAGCTGTTTTTTTTTTTTTTAAGTTATTTCTTAATTTTTGGTTGTGCTGGGTCTTCACTGTTGCAAAGGGCTTTCTCTAGTTGTGGTATGCACGCTTCTCATTGAAGTGGCCTCTCTTGCTGCACAGCACAGGCTCTAGGCACATTGGCTCAGTAGATGTGGCACGTGGGTTTAGTTGCCCTGTGGCATGTGGGATCTTCCCAGACCAGGGATCAAACCCACGTCCCCTGCATTGGCAGGCAGATTCCTGTCAGTTATACCACCAGGGAAGTCCTGCATTCCATTTCTATTGGATGGTGCTGATCTAGATTATCTGAAAGCAGGTGCTCATTTTGTCCTTCTCTATTTCCTCAGTGACATGTAACAGGGCTACATAAATGGTTGTTGAGGAAGATGATTTAATCTTGGAGCAAGTTTTCTACAGCTGAGCATGATGGTTGCTCAGGTAAACTGCTAAGACTGAGTTCATAAAGTAATGTGTAAAGCCACTCTTTCTTTTTCCCAGGAGAGCTTATTACTCTCCATGTTTCTCTAATATCTTTTCTCTTGGTTACCACCAGCTAAACAAAGTGTTGAATCTACCACTGGTCTATTGATTCCTGCCCCACCACCGCCTCTTGATTTCTTCCCAAAGCATCTATAGCATCACTGATTATTATGAAGGGAGTTGGCAGGAACTTGTCTCTAGTCAGGTTTGCCAAGAAGGCTTTTGAGTTTGAAACTGTGAACCTCATTCGTATGCATTTCCTGTCCAGGCCCTCAGTAAGAAATTCTGCTACAGAAAACAAAACAAAACAAGTACCTATGATTTGTCCAAAGAAGTTAGGTAGTTTGTTGCTTATCCACTTTATGAAGCCTCTTCCCCTAAAATTCAACATGGCTTTTTAAAAAAAAACATATTTATTTATTTGGTTGCACTGGGTCTTTGTTGCTGTGAACGGCCGGCGAGTGGGGGCTATTCGCTCGTTACCGTGCACTGCCTTCTTATTGCAGTGGCTTCTCTCGTGGAATACGGACTCAGTAGTTGTGGTGCACAGGCTTAGTTGCCCCGTGGCATGTGGAATCTTCCTGGAGCAGGGACTGAACTCTGGTCCCCTACACTGAGGTGAATTCTTAACTACTAGACCACCAGGGGGAGAAGGCAATGGCACCCCACTCCAGTACTCTTGCCTGGAAGATCCCATGGACAGAGGAGCCTGGTAGGCTGCAGTTCATGAGGTTGCTAAGTCGGACATGACTGAGTGATTTCACTTTCACTTTTCACTTTCATGCATCGGAGAAAGAAATGGCAACCCACTCCAGCGTTCTTGCCTGGAGAATCCCAGAGGCAGGGGAGCCTGATGGGCTGCCGTCTATGGGGTGGCACAGAGTCGGACACGACTGAAGCGACTTAGCAGCAGCAGCAGCAGAACACCAGGGAAGTTCTCAACATGGCTTTTGTGTCCAATCCTAGTACTGCACTGAAAGCCTGACTCTCTGTGATGTGAATTACCTTTCGTTTTCAAGAGGAGCTGGAGAAAATGAAATATTTTCTCTTATGCTTGACAGGGACAAGTGGGTTTTCTGTTGACTCTGCAACACAGCACATCTATGGTGGGATCTACTCCAGTTCCTGCTCAACCTATTGTTCAAAATAACCAGTCTATATGATCTAATTAAGCCAGTCACTTCAGCAGAGAAAATAGTTTGCTTTATTTCATCACTCAGCGAGCAGATTAATTTCTTGAACATGACTGGAACTGCTGTGCTGCTGTGTCAGGAGACTGAGTTTTCCATCAAGACTGGGCAAGGACATGGCCTGGATCACCTTTCCCCCTTCTCGTGTGTTGCAATATCCAAGCTAGAGAGGCTGGACAAACCTTCATATATAATTTAAGGTCAGATACTATGTGGGGAATATGAAGTATGGAGTGTTTTTGTCTGATATGATTAGGGCTTCCAGATAATTTTTTGGTAGAAGTATGTCTCATGTAATATGTGAGACATATCACACTTCTATTAAAAATTATTCATTATTTGTATGAAATTCAGATTTACCTAGGCATCCTATATTTTTAATTCGCTAAGTCCAGCAACTCCAGATAAGATGCTAGATGGCCCCAAAGAGGCACCACCTTCTTTTACTGTTTCTCAAACAAAAAGATGATGTGTTTAAGAAAGGATATCTGTAGCACAATAGTATCAGCAACAAATAGTTAGGAATGAGTTTAACCGGGGAGGGGAAAGATCTCTACACTGAAAACCATAAGACATTGATGAAAGAAATCAAACAAGATACAAATAAATGGAAAAGTATTCTGTGTTCATGAATTGGAAGAATTAGTATTGTTAAAATGTCTATTCTACTCAAAGCCATCTAGAAATTTAATGCCGTTCCTATCAAGATTCCAATGGCCTTTTTAGCAGAAGTAGAAAAAACAGTTCTAAAATTTACATGGAACCACAAAAGACCATGAATTGCAAAAACAATCCTGAGAAAGAAGAACAAAGAAAGAAGCATAACACTTCCTGATTTCAAGCTGTATTATAAAATTATAGTAATTAAACTGTATAATATTGGCATAAACTAGTTACACAGATCAATGGAACAGAACTGAGAGCCCAGAAATAAACTCAGGCATATATGGTCAACTAATATTTGACAAGGGAGCCAAGAATATTCAGTGAAGAAAACACGGTCTCTTCAATAACTGAGAAAACTGGATATCACATAAAGAATGAAACTTCACCCCTTATCTTCTACTACTCACAAAAATTAACTCAAAATAGATTAAAGACCTAAATGTAAGACGAGAACTCCTACAACTCTTTGAAGAAAACATAGGAAAAAAGCTCTTTGACATGGGTCTTGACAAAAGACTTTTTGGATATCACACCTAAAGCACAAGCAACAAAATAAAAAGTAAACAAGTGAGATGACATCAAACAAAAAGCTTCTGCCCAGCAAAAACAAACAAACAAAAACCAACAAAAGATATCCTATGGATTGGGAAAACATATTTGCAAACTATACATCTAATAATGGGTTAATATCCTAATTATAATGAAGAAAACTGACCTTTTCCAGTCCTGGGGTCACTGCTGAGTTTTCCAAATTTGCTGGCATATTGAGTGCAGCACTTTCACAGCATCATCTTTTAGGATTTGACATAGCGCAACTGGAATTCCATCACCTCCACTAGCTTTGTTCGGAGTGATGCTTCCTAAGGCCCACATGACTTTGCATTCCAGGATGCCTGGCTCTAGGCAGGTGATCATACCATCACGGTTATCTGAGTCATGAAGATCTTTTTTCTAGCCACAGAAATGGAAAAGTTCAATTTTCACTCCAATCCCAAAGAAAGGCAATGCCAAAGAATGTTTAAACTACCACACAATTGCACTCATCTCACACACTAGCAAAGTAATGCTCAAAATTCTCCAAGTCAGGCTTCAACAGTACATGAACCAGGAACTTCCAGATATTCAAGCATGATTTAGAATCAGAGATCAAATTGCCAACATCTGTTGGATCATTGAAAAAGCAAGAGAGTTCCAGATAAACATCTACTTCTGTTTTATTGACTGTGCCAAAGTCTTTGCAGGGATCACAACAAACTGTGGAAAGTTCTCCAAGAGGTGGCAATACCAGACCACCTGACCTGCCTCATGAGAAATCGGTATGCAGGTCAGGAAGCAATAGTTAGAACCGGACATGAAACAACAGACTGGTTCCAAGTTAGGAAAGGAGGATGTCAAGGCTATGTATTGTCACCCTGCTTATTTAACTTATATGCAGAGTACATCACACAAAATACTGGGCTGTATGAAGCACAAGCTGGAATCAAGATTGCCAGGAGAAATATCAGTAACCTCAGATATGCAGATGACACCACCCTTATGGCAGAAGGTGAAGAACTAAAGAGCTTCTTGATGAAAGTGAAAGAGGATAGTGAAAAAGTTGGCTTAAAACTCAACATTCAGAAAAGTAAGATCATGGCATCTGGCCCCATCACTTCATGGCAAATAGATGGGGAAACAATGGAAACAGTGAGAGACTTTATTTTGGGGGGCTCCCAAATCACTGCAGATGGTGACTGCAGCCATGAAACTAAAAGATGTTTGCTTCTTGGAAGAAAAGTTATGACCAACCTAGACAGCATATTAAAAAGCAGAGACATTACTTTGCCGACAAAGGTCGGTCTAGTCAAAGCTATGGTTTTTACAGTAGTCATGTATGGATGTGAGAGTTGGACTATAAAGAAAGCTGAGTGCTGAAGAATTGATGCTTTTGAACTGTGGTGTTGGAGAAGACTCTTGAGATTCCCTTAGAGTGCAAGGAGATCTAACCAGTCCATCCTAAAGGAAATCAGTCCTGTGTATTCATTGGAAGGACTGATACTGAAGCTGAAACTCCAATACTTTGGCCACCTGATGCGATGAACTGACTCTTGAAAATATCCTGATGCTGGGAAAGATTGAAGGCAGGAGGAGAAGGGGGCAACAAGAACGAGATGGTTGGATGGCATCACCGACTGGATGGACATGAGTTTGAGTAAATTCCTGGAGTTGGTGATGGACAGGGAGGCCTGGCATGCTGCAGTCCATGGTGTCGCCAAACGACTGAGTGACTGAACTGAACTGAACTGATATAAGATAATGGATGTTAACTTATTGTGGTAATCATTCATAATATACCAAATCATTATGCTATATACTTTAAACTTACATGGTGTTGCACATCAGTTTTATCTCAATAAATCTGGAAAAAATATTTGTGTGCTATATAGAGATAATCAGAGACCAGCATGATGTTTGATGATTTCTGCTGAATCATCTTACTGAAACCAACAGGGGTCAGATCTGAATGTCTGTGTTCACTTTTTCTGTGATAAACTAAACTATGTTAAAGGGGTTGTGCAAATTGTAATGTGCTGCTTGGCCTGCTGTGTTTTGTTTACCCTTTTATGTGTCCATATGAACTCCTCAACAAGATTGTAAACCCACCAGGGCAGAAACTGTGTCTTCTTTTTACTGGGATCCCCAAAGTCCAACAAAATGTCTGGGTACCAGCAGATGCTCGGAAGTGTGATACATGATAATGAAAGGGAGACTTACCTTGGTCTGAAATCCAATGGATATTCTAACAATCTCAGTGAGAGTTTTGTGCCCCAGGCGCTAGGCCAGAGGTCAGTGGAGTAACCTGATCTGGAAATAGAGCCCGTCTGCGCTTTCGGAGGAATCCGTTGAAAGCCCTTCTCTGGTTTGCCCCAGAACAAGTGCACCATCCTTGAGACCAACACCAGCAACGGCCTCCCTGCCACCTGTCAGTGAACTGCTGCCAGAGTGTAATTGTATCGGATGCTGTGAGAGGAAGCCTGAATTAAATGAGGCTTCAGCAGGGCCAGCAGGGCCTTTTCTTACCTGTTAATGAAGCCTCATTAGAAACAGCAAGAAACTGTGCTGAGAACTGGAAGCACCAGTCTGCTCGGCTCTCCTTGCCAAAGGATGATTAACTTAATGATTTACGGCAGCTGCTCTCTGAGATTACAGAGCCGAGGAGACTGAGTGTATGTGGCCGGCACAGTGTGCTGTCTGGTGGAAGCTCAGAAGGGTGTACAAATCCATTCTCCCCTAGCTTCCAGGTTCTGGGAAATGCACAGCCATTCAGATCCAGAAGTATCTCATTCTGATTGGCCGGCCTTCTGAGGCTCTCCAGCTGTGTTTAAGTTAGGGATTTAGATTGTGGCTGAGGAACAAAAATTCACCATAACAAGTAAGAAAGAAAAGAAGCAGACCTCAGTAAACAGGCATTCTATAAAGCTGGCTGCACACTCTTCTGGGGAGGCCCTGGTACCCAAGGCTTTAGTCACGGGCACCCCTGGGTGTGCAGCTATGGAGGGGATTGATGCTTTCTGAAATGCAGCTGTAGGTGGTGTCTTGACTATTTCTATGCTTCAGACAACAAAGGGAATCATGCAAAGGTGCCATGCAAACTGTAAATAGCTGTCCTGCCCACCTGACTTATTAATACAATTCCTTTGATCCTGGAAGCCAAAAAGGGAAACCAGTTGGAGCGATTTCAACCAGGTGATCCCCATGTCTTGCCTCGCTTCTCTTTCTAACTTTCTTAAAGGTAAATAAGATTCCATTTATGTTGACTTTGACTATTTGGAAGTCCAGGAACTGAAGGAGGGGGTCTTCGAATGTGCCCATATTGGACACACTGCCCTGTCTGGATTAACAGCTTATGTGAGGACAGAGACTCAGCTTGGATAATTTTTTAATTTTGGTTTGTAATTCTGTGTGACAGGTGTGCTGCAGGAGCTTGGGGGAAGAATTAAGAAATTAAGTCTGGGCTCTGTGTGTGTGTGTGGTTTTGGAGGCAATGAGAGCCTGTGCTAGGACACAGGTGGTGGTTTCAGTTTTAATCAGAAGGCAGGGGCGTCTCGAATGGGTAGGCGGCAGATTCATGAACTATATTTGGCTGGCCTGGGCCCTGAGAGGGCTGGGGAAGGACCCTGGAAGAATGCTCTGAGGCTGCAAGTGTAGGCAACCACAATCACACCCTAATTCATCTCCCACAGATTTAAACTGAAGTTCCCTTTAAACTGATTGAGGGAGGTGCTCTGCCAACAGCAGTGAAATGTGGGTGTCTGCACGTAACTACTCACCCTAAAGACACCTGAATGCTCTGTGATTACGCTACGTGCAGACCCCCTCTAGCAAGAACATTGTTTTTTCCCCCAATGGTGGCAGTCTGGTACGCTGAGCACAACTCTCACCCCAGAAGCACATTTATGTTGATAAACCCAAGAGCAGCTGACCCTTGAATAATGAGGAAGATGGCATCATGCTCCAGGACCCTTCCAGAAGCCTTTAAGAATGGCCCCATGAGGGAGGGCCAGGTAGATAAAGTGATATCCATCTCTTCCTGATAGTGGGTTGAACAAGGTGGGCAGACTGGAAGCCACACACAAAGCATTTATTTGAGAGGGGCAAGGGAGGTTGCTCAAGCTACAGACTACTTGAATTAAGGCAGCAGGACCTTCTCCAATTCCGGGAAGCTTTTCAGCTCAAGCTGAACCAACCCGGAAATCCAGCTTGGGGTGGGGAGTGGGAAGGGTGAGGGGAGTTGGGGGTTGGGGATGTAAGGGGGTGGGGGTGCGAATTCCTCAGGGAACTTCGTTGGTCACTTGGTGAGGAAGGCAGCATTTTCTTCATGAAAAGAGGGTATTTCTCCATTAGCTGAAACAAACAAAATCCCAAAAACACATTTGAGTGAGAAAAGCCATGGATGATGAAAATTAGTAAAGAAATCACAATAGGATTACAGAAAAGGTAGATGTTTCACAGAAAGAATTTGGCCTTTGGAACAAGACAGTTTGGGTTTCAACTCCTACCTCCACGGTTATTAGCTGTGTGACCTTGGTAAATGACTTAAGCTCTCTTTGATTTTGTTTCCTGTCTGTAAAATGGAGATAATGATGTGGTTCTGGCAGAGTTTTGAGGAGAAATGAAGATAGCGTAGAGCTTGAGACTGTGCTGGCACATAGCAGGCACTCACTGAATGGAGTTCTTGAAGTAAATTTAACTTATCTTGTTACTTTTGTTTTTCAGTTATTCATACGCACCTGAAAAAATTAGTGTTGTTACAAACATCTAGCTTTTATAATCAACAGAAATCAATCCAATAAAAAGATAGTTGGAAACAGGAGCTGGATGACATGTTTTTCATTTGAAAGGAGTGAGTGTTAGGTTGCTTCCTGGCCCTCTTACCTTCTAAGAAGGGGACGGTACAGAGCACAGTGAGAGCCAGGACACCTGGGATCCGGTCCAGCTCTGCCTCCCCGTGTAACCACGGGAAAATCTTTTTCTGCTCTGGACTTCTTATTCTCTCTGGAATCATGAGCCGTTGTACTACATAATCAACAAGTTGTCTCTTAGCCCTGCTCTTCTATTTCTCATTCAATGTGTGCCATAGAATGGACCTCGGAGGGCAATATGAAGATATAGAATTATGATGAAAGAAAGGCTTGAATTTCCTTAAAGAATTGGCAAGGAAGCTGAGCCCCAAGCCTCATGCCTATGCTTCAGGGTATCCTTACCCATTAAAAAAGTACTGCTATATGCGTATATATATATACATATATATATACATGGTGTATATGTATATATACCACACATATGTATATATATGTGTTATATATGTATATGTACCTCATACACACATAAATGTATATATACCACATAAACACATATATGTACATTGATGTACACATGTCATTCCCAGCCTCTCATCTCTGTCCACTATGGAGGTTGGAAAAGCTAAATAGTTGCTTTCCCAGCTTCCCTTGCAGGTAGGTCTAATCATGTGAGCAGACTCTGGTTAATGAGATAAAAGAGAAAGTCGATTGGAGGCCTTCTCAAAACATTTTCCCTTCACTGAAAAAAGGAGTGAGTTATGCAGGGACAATCCCTTCTGCTGTCCCCTATTCCCTCCTTCTTCTTGCCATGCATGAAGTTATGCTGTCTGGAGCTATGGTAGGCATTTGGCAACCATGGGTGACAAAGATGAAGACAGGAATGGTAAATCAGAGGGATGAAATGAGCTGGGGACCTGACTGACATCACGAGCAGCCTAGCCTACCTCATTTCTGAAACTTTCAGGTGAACGTGGTTTATGCCCTTGCTGCTCAAAGTGTGGTCCGTGGACCAGCAGTACAGGCATCACCTGAGAGTTCTGTCAGAAATGCAGAGTCTCAGGTCCTGTCCCAGACTTACAGAAGCAGAATTTGCATTTTTAAAAAGATGCCCAGGCTTGGGAAGTTTCAGGAGTGTTGGTTTATAACTTCATTAATTAGGACTTACTACATGCAGCAGAAAACATTGCTAACAGCTACCATGGTAGTATGAGGTATGTGTGAGCCATATAGGTGTGTCTATAGGTGTGTGTCTATATGTCTGTATACATGAATATATACTGACATCTACACATATATGTATACACACTTAAGTATATACTATATATTCATCTATATATTGTGTTGTTGTTTAGTTGCTAAGTCATATCTGACTCTTTGCAAACCCATGGACTATAGCCCCAGTCTCCTCTGTCCATGAGATTTTCCAAGCAAGAATTCTGGAGTTGGTTGCCATTTCCTTCTCCAGGGGATCTTCCCCATCCAGGGATCCAATGCTTGTCTCCTTCTTGGCAGATGGATTCTTTACCACTGAGCCACCAGGGAAGGCAAATACTTATGTATCTATGTACATATGAATGGAAAAATCCTGGGAGGACAGTCAGGCTGTGGGAATTGAGGGGGTGTGTTGGGAGGTGATTTCTCCTTTTTACATTAATTACTTCTATAGTATTTGAGAAAATGTTTAATCGAGACCTGTGAGTACCTACCCCTCTTCTAACAAAACTGAGCAGAGACGCACCTGCTCTCCTCGCGGTCCAGCAGCGCGTGGTAGGACGCCACATCCCGCTGCAGCTGGCATTTGTGCGACAGCAGGTGCTCCCGGGCCTGCAGCTGCTGCTCCGCCTCCGCGCGCATCTCCCTGAGCTCCGCCTCCAGCCTGCTGACCACCGCTCCCAGGTTCTGCAGCTCGATGTCGTGCCAGTGCTTGGCGTCGTGCAAGGTGTTCTCCAGGCCTCGTTTCTGCAAGAGAGGGAACGCGGGCCAAGCCTGAGGCCGAGGGCAGGCCCTGGGAAGAGGGAGGCGGGCAGAGCAGTGGCAGGGGCTGGCTTCGGCCCGGTCTGTCTGTTTCTCCCAGGACGATTACCTTGACCGACTGAGGTGGCTCAGTGGGGAAGTAATGAATCCTCCTGGGGAGGCCAGAGTCTTGTTTAGTCTAATTCACTGATCCTTCCTATGGGGGTGGAGGTGGAGAGGAGATGAGGAAGAAAAAGAGAGGAGGGAGACCAGAATGGGGAGCCCATGAGACAGAATGATGAGAGAAAATGAGAGGGCGATGAGTGAGAGAAGGGAGAGAGAGAAAAGGAGAGAGAAATACACACACACACAGACACACAGGAGGCAGTCTGCAGGTGTTTCTTCAAAGAAATTTTGCAGTCTTCTCCCTGAACTGCCTCCAAGCCTTTTTGCTCCTGACTGCTCGCCCTCTGGGCCCCTTCCTTCCTCTGTGAACCCCCACTCACCGTCCTGCTGGGATGCTGTCTCCTCCTACACGCTTCCCACATTCCACAGTCTGAAATAACGTCTCCGGTCTCTATACCCTCAGCCTGTCTTTCCTCAGTGTTTCGCTAGCACACTGTGCTAGTTCCTCTTCCCCAGCTGCCCCTTCGCCCTACCCTTAGCCTGTCTCTCTCTGAGCTGAGCCGCACGGGTTGGTCTCTACCAGACTCACGACTTGGTCATCTCTGTGGCTGACTCCTGCGTTGATGTGTCCAGCACAGACTTCTCCCCACCCATACAGACTTGCTACTGAGGTTCTTCCTAGAAATACACACAGGTTGTGGGCACTTCAAATCAAGGTGTTTAAAATGAAGCCATTGGCTTCCTTCCAAACCTGCTGTCCCTGCCTCTCCTCTGCTCCAGCTGGGGAACTCAGCAGGAGCTAGAAACCAGGGGAAGATATGCCCCTGATCCTGCTTCCCTCCCACATTCAATGATTAGAGTCCTGCCTCTTGTATATTCTGAAACATTTTCCCATTTGTGCCCCCTCTGCTCCAGCCACCAATACCCTGGATGGATGCTTATCACCTCTCATCTGGAGGAACCTCTGTGGCCTCCCAGCTCATTTCCCCTGACTGTAGTTCCTCCTCCTCTGCACCGCAGCCCTGCCCCCACCCCCACCCCCACCCCGCCACTAATAGCAGCCACGTGTGCTGTCTAAAGCCCAAATCTGCTTGTATCCCCCTCCTCCTCACATGGCTGACTCCTATTCACCCTATATCCAAGATTAGAGGTCACCTTTCTTAGGAAACGTCTTGTGCCTGCCACCACCAGGCTGGATTAGGGGGTCCCTTCTCTGGGTTTCACAGCTTCCCAAGCACACACATACACTTGAAGTGGGCTGAGCTTCTTAGGAGCATGTCTCCTCTAGCAGATGCTGAGCTCCTTGAGAGCAGGAATCTGGTCTCTATAGCCCCAGCGACAAGACAGGACCTTGTACACAGCAGGTGTGTGTGTGTGTGTGTGTGTGTGTATTGCCTGGATAGCAGCACTTGTATTATGGTTATACTTACTGCCCTATCTCCCCACTAGACTGAAACTTTCTTCTCATCTTCCCATATACCAAGCCCTGCAAACTGTAGGGCTTTACTGACCAGTAAACACCCTTAATAAATGGTATGCATCTCTTTAACAGTTTTTAGTAGTTCTAATTATGTAGTTCTATAATTTAGAATCTGGCTTTTTATATGACACATAAGAAACAAATATCTTTCTAAATTGGACCGAGTCTTGTTGAAACAAGTTTCTGTACTCTCTTTTGACCATTGTGGCTGAAATGGAAGATTCTTGGTCAAGATGTCATCTTGAATCATGACTACTATTAATCAGAGACCACCATATTATCTTATTTAAATTTTCCTACCTTTACAGGATATGAGAATGTTGAGTCAGAGTCCCATCCTAGGTATGTCTACAGGTGGCAAAATGTGATTAGTAGAAATAAATGTAGATCAGTGTCTGATCTGGTTATTATTTGCTGGTAAGATCTGGGGTGCTAACTCTACCTACTACACTTGGCATTCAGATGATCCTTTGCAGGCCTCAAAACTCTCACGTGCTGTGAGATGGGAAACCCATATGACTACAGTTAGACAGTCGATAGTTAAACTTGACACAGGAAAGGCCAGGACTGTTCCTGGCCTACTCACCAGAGCCCGTAAGGACTCCGTCTCAGCCTGCAGGCTCTGGATTTGGCAGGAAGTGTTGTGCAACTCCACCCTGAGGGCTGCAGCCAGCTTCTCTTCCTGGGTCTGGGCCCTGCGAGCCAGTTCCGCCTGTTGCTGTGGAGAGTCAGGAGTGAGCAGGGAAGCCACGGCCTGAACCCGTTGTTCCCTCTCACCCTCTTAGAAACAGCCATTTGATTTAAAAATCACTTTTTTTTTAATAGGTGCCCACATTAACTTGTATTGCAAAACTTAATTTGAACATATAATGCATGCAAATAGAATAAAATACAGAAGATTTTCTAAAGGATATATAGTAGAAAGTCACCTTTCTTCCTGTGCCCTAATTACTTCATACTGTTTCTAGTTTCTTATATCTCCTACCAGAGCTATTTCACTCATTTATAAACAGATGCGTATGAGCATCCCTCCTTGCTTTGGTACTTAATATATTTTTAGAAACTATTCTATAGGAATACTTGTAGATCAATTACATTCTTTTTAAGGGTTGCACGATTTACCTTGCTTGGAAGTACTGTGATTATTTGGAAGTTTCCCACTGATTGACACTTACCTTGTTTCCAGTGTTGGCCTGTATGAACAATGATGCAATCCCTCATTTTCCATACATGGGGGGATCGCTGAGGGGTAAATTGCTGTAGTGAAACTACTGAGTCAAAAACATGGGCATTTCAGACTTCTCTACTGGCTCAGTGATTAACAATCTGCCTGCCAATGCAGGGGACACAGGTTCAGTTCCTGGTCTGGGAAGATTCCACATGTTGCGGAGCAACCAAGCCTATGCACCGTAACTACTGGAGCCCTTGTGCTCTAGGGGCCTGCGAGTCACAACTACTGAGTCCACATGCTGCAACTACTGACGTCTGTGTGCCTAGAACCACGCTAAGCAACAAGAGATGCCACTGCAAAGGTAAAGTGGCACCACCGCAATGAACAGTAGCCTCAACTTGCCACAACTAGAGAAAGCCTGTGTGCAGCAATGAAGACTCAGTGCAAACCCCCCAAAATTAATTAATTAATAATAAGAAACCCAGCGCTAAGGGGTCATCAGAAAGGATTAAAAAAAAAGTAGGCGTTTTAACCATGATAAATTTTGGAAATTTGAACTCCCTCCAGCGTTGCAATTGTCCCATACCTTCCTCCAACAAGGGGTGAACCAACTCGACCTGATAGCTGCTGTTTTCCTGTAAAAATCCATCTGACCACCACTGTGAATACAGGGGGAAGATCTGTGTTTCTCCCCAGAGCAAGATGGACATATTCTGATTCCCCCTACATTCAGGAGAGCGGGTCACTGTTACTTCTCTTTGCTGGAGAAAAGGGAAAACACCAGAGTTCTCCCTCGTGTTTCTTCAGTGCAGTCTGATGAAAGGTCTCTAAGTCAATAACATAGGAGAAAATAAACTGCTTTCTCTCCTAGGTTACTGGCTTTCTGAGTTTCCCATCTTGACCACATATGAATTCTTATTTATACAATTATGCACAAAGTGTCCAACCTAATTGACTGGCTAAAAAATCCCAAATCAAAAGGCTCACATCTCAGTAGCAGTTCTGCCAATTCTTGCTGTTTGAGGTCTATTAAGAGCTCAACAAAAATGTCCATTAAATGCCAGGGAGCAGCTGAAGGACAGCAGAACCCATGGGCCCAGCTCTGACTAGTTGGCCCATGGCTGTGTGTCTCTGGCCCATTATTCAGCCTCTCTGAATTCCAGTCTGCACCCACAGAAGGTGTTGAGTGGGGAATGATAATCATATGGTGACTGCCTCCTGGGGTCACTGTGAGGCTCCCATCAGTTATGCATGTGGAGGTTTTCAGAACCTTAAAAGTATGCAAATTTTGGCTCTGTATATTTTCCGTATGTAACAAGGAATAGTAGCTAACAAATGATTTTGCAAAAGTCACTATAGTTGAATACTCCTAATGATAACTAATGGGCTTCCCAGGTGGCTCAGTGGTAAAGAATCTACCTGCCAATGCAGGAGACACAAGAGATGCAGGTTCGATCCCTAGATCAAGAAGCTTCCCTGGAAAAGGAAATGGCAATTCAATCCAGTATACTTTCCTGGAAAATTCCATGTACAGAGGAGCCTTGTGGGCTACAGTCCATGGGGTCACAAAGAGTCAGACATGACTGAACTATACAGTAGTTTGAAATCAGCCATGGTGAGAGTACTTACACCATGGAAACTGGCAAACACTACAAATCAGGGATTGAATTATTGTTTTGTTGATTGTACAGACTTAAGAAAGGGATGCAGAAAGTGTTAATAATGCAGATTAAACTTAAAAGTGGGTCATGTCTATAGCTATTGCATTGAGAATCTCACAAAAATTAGAGGGACTATTCTTCCAGTATTTGAAAATTACTATGTGATTCACAAAGAAGTCACTCACAGCATTGATGAATGAACTCATTAAAGTCAATGAAAATATCAACCAAAATTCATAGCAGAGTTTTCCTCATTCATATGATGTGAATGACTTTTTGTTTAATTTGATATTAATAATCAAACACATTTCTGATTTTGTGACACTACAGTTGATGACAGAAATATTAAAATGGTTGGCAGATTTTGTAAGAAATAGCAAGTCACACTGAAGCTATAGGTTCTAATGGAAAAACAAAGTATTTTATCTTAAAAGTTGTTATTTTTTAAATTACATAAAGAAAATATCAACAGGAACTTCTATGTTACTTCTAAGTAGTAATATGAATTTGACTGGCACATAAATACATGTGTTTGCATTTCCCTGCAGAGAGCAGTTGGGAAATGTCAACTGAGCATGAGTTAGAGCTGGGTGCGAGGGGAAGTCCAGTCCCATGGAGGCACATTTCAGTTCCTTGGTGGGCAGGTCTAGGGTAAAGCTGCTGGCCAAGGAATGAACTGCCCCTCTCCTCCACTCAGATAATGTAGTCTGTGGTTCAGTGGTACACACTGAACTGGTCTCTGGAGAGATGAATCACCATGTCTCAGTTTTATTAGCAAATGGTGTACCCAAATGTTTCCCAAGTATTCTTAGACAACTAGCATGGTTTGTCATGTATATGAATACTTATTCAACTGTTTTTATTTGAATCAATTTACTTTTTCTTTGTAAATAAATGTCTTTAAAAATGTGATCTGCAGTTAAGTTCTCAAATATTAATGTGTGGCCGCATCATCTGGGAGACCTTGTGAAAATGCAGATTCTGAGTCAGGAGATCCTGAGTGGGGCCCAGGAATGTGCATTTGAAACTTCCATGTGATGCCTGGTCCATGGAAACAAAGTTCTAGGTTGTTACAGAAACTGATAAAACTCTATTACTTGCCAAAGATAAAAGATAACTGAAAAGTCAATAAAATGAAAACAAGCCACTGTTTTGTATTCTAACAAATGCTGCTTGCCAAGCTGCTGAATCTCAAAGCTGGCTTTCTCTTTGTTGAAAGGTGGAATTAATAAATATAAGGGAAGTGTTAGTGACTTCCCAGCACTAAACGGAAACTTTCTTGCACCATTTTTTAAATTAAGATGGAAAGAAAAAGAAACTAATTTGATCCCTATGGGTTTAAATATTGTTTTATATCACATCTTCAACATTCTCAAGAGGAGAAGGGGGTGACAGAGAATGAGATGGTTGGATGGCATCACTGACTCAAAGGACATGAATTTGAGCAAACTCCAGGAAATAGTGAAGGACAGGGAAGCCTGCTGTGCTGCAATCCATGGGGTCACAAAGAGTTGGACACAACTTAGCGACTGAACAATAACGACAACCTTCTTAAATCAGCTTGCCACAAATGATACTTGCCCTTCATATGGGAACAGTCAATTATTTTAACTCACCTAAAAGTATAGCGTGTTCTTTTCCGATGGCTTTTAGATTTATGTTGACCCAACACCTCCAGATTTCTCCAAACAGCAGGTGTGTGTTTCTAGCCCCTGAGCATGGGAAGGGAGGACCTTGATCTGTGGTTCAGTGCCATTGCCAGGTTGTGTGCTGTGATTCAAATATGTTGGTCCCTAGGCTTGCAAACCAGCTTGAAACCTTGGCTCCACTGTGCAGGAGCTGGGCTACTCAGGTTTGCGCTCCAGCAATGTTTTGGGGTCAGGAGAACATATTGGCATTTTGGAATATGGTAAAAAATTTCAAATTAATTTTTACAAATTGGCTTGGTGTTGCACATGAAGGATGGATGTGAGAGGAAAAGAGCAGCGGGCTGTCAAGGAAGTCAGAATGAAGAATTGGATGATAAAGAGCCATCCAATTGGAGGGGAAAAGAGCCATCTCCACACCCCACCCACTTTGCTGATTAACGCTGCCATTGTTCCAAACACCCTTGGCACTTGGAAAGGTGACTTGGGAGTGGTGATTGTGTGGTGTGAGAGGAAAGTGAGAGTTTAAGAGAAGGCCGAGTGTGGGGAGCAGTGACGCGGGTCCCAGCTGAGCACTCAAGGGTGAACATGTGCAGTCTGCCTTTCCCCGAGCGGTTGCTGCGTGGGCTCTGGAGTGTCACAAGCTCTCTGGGGTTTTCAGCTGGGGAATAGCTTTATGAGAGCATCGCTCTGCCCACGTCCTTGCTCATGACCTTGCTCTTAAGCTTCTCAGATCTCACAAGATTACACTGACCTCATTATGGTCACTTTCATGGAGAAAGGGAAAGCAGTGGCTTCCTTGGAGAGGCAGGGGTTTCTGGTCTTGCTCCACAGAGGAATCTTATGCCTGGTGGGCTACACTCCATGGGACTCTCAAAGAGTCGGACATGACTGAGCAAAACAAACACTTTCATTTTCACATCCACAGGGAAGGCACAGAATTGTGGTCTGGAAAGATCCTGACAGAAGCCTAGCATAACCTTTTGGTTCCTCAAGACAAAGCCCTCCCAACCTCACACATGATATCACTTGTGCTCATCCTTAAAAAAGAGGATGAATCAAGGTCTCCCTGCTCCCCAGCTCCCCACCCACTCCATGTGATCTGTCTGGGTCAGCCTAGCAGTGAAGAATGTTGATTCTATAGTCAGAACATGTGGTTTGAATCCTAGCTCTGCCATGTCCTAACTGTGTGATCTTGGGTAATTTATCTAACCTCTCTGTGCCTCAGTTTCCTCCTCTATATAATGGATGAAATCACAGTATCTATCTCAGGTTAGGAAGATGAAATAAGAACAGGCCTGCCAAGTGCTTTGGACACTGTTTGGCACTTGGTAAACCCTTAATAAGCTCTTGCCTTCCTGGCTCGGCTTACTCTGTCTTGCGGAAGAGTGGTCTTTCTGTCCACTGCCTCCCACCTGCTCCCCAGCCAATCTCACACTAGGATTAGCACCTTGTGTGCAGGAACAACTTCTTACTCACTCCTCAACTTCCACCCCCGGCACCTAAGCTGGTTTTTACCTCTAGAACATACCCAACGACCTTTATTTAAGGTCAACAATGTGTCCCAGGCACAGGTTTGGGACTACAGTAGAGGAAGATCTACCAGGAATGGAATTAAATCAAATCTCCTCTTCATTAGGAGGACTAGCTGTCATTATTATGATTATAAGGCACTTCATAGTCACAAGTGTCATATAAATGCTATTCAGCTGAGGAAAGCTTTTGCCAGGCAGCTACCCCAGCCAGATGTAGGATTTACTAGGGAGAAGGCTGGATGCCACCCAGGAGGACTTGGGTTCTCCTTAGTGGGAATTAAAAAGAAGTTCTTGTCTCCCTCAGTGAAACATCAACACTGGCAGAAGAGCTGGGCTGGCCTGGCTGAGCCAAGTCTCTTCTTGAATTTACACAAGAGCTGTTTGGCTGCTGAAGGTGCTCTCTTTAGGGTACAGGAGCAATTCACAGCCTCAATTTGGCAGCAATTGAAGCTGCCAAAGGAAACCCATGGGAGGACGTGGTCTGGCAGACCCCTGCCTTCTTGGTAGTGGGCAAGCGCGCCCGCTGATGAAAGAGGCAGAAGAGGCTCAGGAAGGAGGAATATTCTGAGGAGAAAAATAGATATTTCTTCCAAAAGTAATTATTGAAAAAGTTGAAATGACAGCATTTTTGCTCTGGTTCATAGAGATCACCCCATTCTTAAGAAGGCTCACCTCTGCTCTGCCCCTGCCAGGAGACCAAATGTTGAATACAAGCCACCCTACCTTAATGTCTCAGGGATTTGTGTTGTCTTGTCTTTGCAGATCTCTTGGTTTAGAAGATCCCTATGCTTTTCTTGGGAAAGAGCTACTGTTAAGAAATATCCAAGACAGCTTTGAGATCAGCAGAATCAGGTGCCAGGAAGGGCCAAGAATTGAAGCCAGGGACTTTGTGTCCACAGCACCAAACTCAGGGCCTGGTGCCTGGTTTGTGTTTGACAAATGGTATCTGAATGAGTGAGCGGGTGAAGATTTCCTGGTAGAAGGTGTGAGGACAAGGTTGTAATGGTCAGTGATCCCCTGATAGTCAACTGGGTGTTGACCAGTCGTGGGGTTGAAAACACAATATAGGAGGTGAGTACCTGGGCACGCCCTCTACAACACCTGTGATTGTGCTGGATAGTCAGGTAAAGAAAAGGGTGAGACAGTCTCTTCATCGTTTCTACTCTTGACTCTCCACACCTACCCTCAGCCGCACCAGCTGGGTCACACCACCGCAGCACACAGCTACAGGAACCAAATTCTGGCCCTGGCTCGTATACTAACACTTCTTTACAGGCTAACAACAACTTGTGAAAGCTAGCTGGAACCACCATAAAGTAAGTAAAAAGACTAGTGACAGGGAGGTCCCTGGTGGTCCAGTGGTTAGGACTCTGTGCTTCCACTGCCAAGGCTTGGTTTATTCCCTGGTCAGGAAACTAGGATCCCACAAGCCATGCAGTGTGGCTAAAAAAAAAAAAAAAAAGACAAGTGACAAGCTAGGAAGATATTTGCAACTTATATCATGGAGAATTAATTATTTCTCTAATGTACAAACAGCCACTACAAACCAGTAATAGAGTCCAAGACCTAATAAAAATGGGCAAAACATATGATCTGATAGAATACACAAAAGCAAATATGGATGAAATTTAGCCATGATGTTCCACCTTCCTCATAATATGACGAAGGCAAAATAAAAGTATACTGAAAAACCATTTTTACCTATAATATTGGCAAAGATTACAAAGAGATGATAGTGTGAGAACTCAGTCTTGATGAGGATGCAGGGAATATATATTCTCAAACATTTCAAATGAGAATTGTTATAACCTTTACGGAAGTTTATTTGGCAATGTTTATCAAAATTACTGATGCACATAATTTTTACTCCAGCAATTCCATGTCTATAAATTTATCCAATAGATACATTTTTATATTGGGAAAGGAGGGACATACAAAGTTAGTGACTAATCATTTATAATATTATAGGAAAGATTGGAAGCCACCATTCATCAACAGGGTGCAGGTTAAATAAACCCTGGGATACACATTAGCTGGAACAAAGGTTGGCAACTTTTCTGTAAAGGGCCAGATAGTAAATGTTTTAGGCCTGGCACACCATATGGTCTCTGTTGCAACTACTCAACTCTGCTGGTATAATGCAAATACAGCTGTAGACAATATGTAAATGATGAGCATGGCTACATTCCAATAAAACTTTTTTTGTGGAAAAACAGGCAGCAGGTCAGATATTGCTTGTGGGCCACATTTAGCTTTGTTGCCCTCTGTGGTACAATATTGTGCAGCTAAGAAGCAGTATGTTACAAATAATACTATTTGTGTAAAAAGAGAGAAAATATGTACATATTTTCTTGTATATGCATAAAATGTCTGTGAAAGGGCACATAGGAGAAGGGTAACATTTATTGACCCAACAACAAAGACTGGGTGCCTGGGACATGGGGGAGGTGACACGATTCACTCTTCATTATTTTGTACATTTTGAATTTTGAACCAAGTGAAGGTATTAGATATTAAAATGAATAAATAAAATAAGAAGTAAAAGTAAGCTGGGTCTCTTTTCAAAGCTGACTCTGTGGTATATTATGAGGTTTAGAAACGCTATATGACTCCTCTTCAGTGCTTGCTGTGAGGACTTATTTCATGGAAGAGCCATTGAGGTTATAGCCAACCCGTCAGCACACAGGGACCCCAGATTACAGATACTCTTGGAGTCTACTCTCCCAAAGGAACTCCCCTAGTTGACTATCATGGCAGGACCTTGTGGAGCTTCTAATTTCCCATCTTGCAGCCTAGAGCAGGTGACAGTTGAGTGCCAGAAATGCATTTAATCCAAGTTCATATACCCTAGAAAATATTGACTCTTCCAGGTAAAAGCAAGCAAAGAAAAGGCACAGGCACAACAGCTTGTATAAAATATCTATTCTCACAGGGAAAGCTACTGTTTGTGAATACAGATGACATGGTGACATGTCATCCAAAGCTTCTAGTTGCTCACGGGTAGATCTAGATCCATGCTGTCCAGTATGGTAGCCACTAGCCAACACATAGCAATTGATGTAAGAAGTCATAAACAATAAATCAAGAGTTCAGGTCCTCAGTCGTGTCAGGGACATTTCAGGTGCTCAGTAACCACACACGACTGAGCTGCCTCACTGGACTGCAGCACAGGTTACAGAACAGCCACTCCCCCCACCTGCCCATGGACATTTTCATCCAAGGACACCACTCCAATCAGTCCCAGTGTCTTCCCCAGTTCTAAGTTAGCAACAACCAGAAAACTCACAATTCATCTCCATCTGTCCACCTCTCTTCATTTTTAACTGTCTCCACATTTTGTCATCCTGACTATTTGAGGCATGATGGTTACAGCACAGATAAAGTGTCTGACCACAAATGCCTTAAACTGATCTGAGGCAGGGCAGGAGGCACGGGAGCAATCTATTTATTGTGGAGTCCTTGGCCCCGAGGGTCTCATCAGAGTGCCACCCCCCACATTAAACAAGCCTTTGATTATTGTGCACATCACCCAGCTGCAGTGAACAAGGGACAGAGATGCAACTTCTAGGAATTGGGAGGAGGGCCTCCAGTTCCATCAAGGGCAAACTGAAGTGGTTAAGGTCAATCTTTCAATCCCTAAGCAGCCTGACTCAGAAACTCTGGGAGCCCTTAGTCTGCAGAGTGGCCCCATTTCCAGGAAGACCACACACTGTAAGGAAAACATCAGGTGGAAGAAACACCTGGGATTATATATATCATGATGGACTGACACTGACATAAAAGGCTATGCATGTGTGTGTGCTAAATCTCTTTGGTTGTGTCCAACTCTTTGTGATACTATGGACTGTAGCCCGCCAGGTTCCTTTGTCCATGGGATTCTCCAGGCAAGAATACTAGAGTGGATTGCCATGCCCTCCTCCAGGGCACCTTCCTGACCCAGGGATCAAACTCCCACCTCCTGCATTGCAGGTGGATTCTTTTTACCACTGAGCCACAGGGAAAGCCCACAAAAAACTGTAACAGACATTTAGGACTACATTCTTGAAGGTGTCTTTTTGGCTACCCAGAATATCATTTTCCTGTTGATGATATGATGCTTGAAGTGTTTGTACCTGTGAAAGAAAAACTTAGTAGAAACAGCCTGGTTGCAGGGAAAACAGAAGCTCCCAGCTCTTTCTCCTCCTTTTCTCCCTTTCTGCTTGCTTTCCTTTCTTCCTTCCTGGTTGCAGAAAACACATTTGTGAAGTGGGAATAACAATAGTTCCTACTTTTGAGGCCTTTGTGAGAACTGAATGAACAGAAAGGATGTCAGAGGTCTAGCCAGCACAAATGGCCTCACATGGTTATCAGTTTTGTTTTTGAATTCTATTAATAGTCTTCTAACAGTGATGGACAGATGACTTCAATGCACCCGTAAGTTCTGCAAAAGTTTTAGGAAGAAGAGCACTGTGGGATCTTAACCTAGCCAAGGTCTGGGTCGAGCATATTTGCATTCAGGACTCTGTTTTGTCACTCTACAGAGTGGAAATATCTCAGCACATGAATCTAGGAAACAGGCAAATAATAGTGACCCTGCTGGATTTCCCAAGGTGGTCTTTTTAAGGTCTGCTAGAAGGAAATGGCAACCCACTCCAGTATTCTTGCCTGGGGAATCCTGTGGACAGAGGAGCCTGGTGGGCTGCTGTCCATGGGGTCGCATAGAGTCGGACACAACTGAAGCAACATAGCATACATGCATGCATTGGAGAAGGAAATGGCAACCCACTCCAGTGTTCTTGCCTGGAGAATCCCAGGGACCAGAGGAGCCTGGTGGGCTGCCGTCTATGGGGTCGCACAGAGTCAGGCACGACTGCAGCAACTTAGCTGCAGCAGCAGCAGCAGTTGCAGACTGGCAGTGTGTTCCATGGCTAACCAGGTGGTCTGGAGGGTGGTATGGCATGCTGTTGGAGGTTCTCAAAGTATCCCCAGATATCTTGAGTTGGGTAACGCGTCAAACAGAAAAGAAAGGGCCAGACTTTAAAACACTCTAGAAATTCTCTGGACCAACCTGATGCCCCAGTCACTGAATCATGCAACTTGAGAAGCTCCAAAAACTGGACCACCGTAGGAATGTAAATTGATACAGCCACTATGGTAGACAGTATGGAGATTTCTTTAAAAACTAGGAATAAAACTACCATATGACCCAACAATCCCACTACTGGGCATATATCCTGAGAAAACCATAATTGAAAAAGACACACATACCCCAATGTTCATTGCAGCACTATTTAAAATATCTAGGACATGGAAACAACATAGATGTCCTTCAACAGATGAATGGAAAAAGAATTGTGGTACATATATACAATGGAATATTACTCAGCCATAAAAAGAAACATATCTGAGTCAGTTCCAATGAGGTGGATCAACCTAGAGCCTATTAAACAGAGTGAAACAACTCACAAAGAGAAAAACAAATATGGTATATTAACGCATATATATGGAATCTAGAAAGATGATACTGATGAGCCTATTTGCAGGGCAGCAAGATCCCCTGGAGAAGGAAATGGCAACCCACTCCAGTATTCTTGCCTGGAGAATCCCATGGACGGAGGAGCCTGGTGGGCTACAGTCCACGGGGTCGCAAAGTGTCGAACACGACTGAGCGACTTCTCTCTCTTCTCTCTTTAATGGAGACGCAGACATAGAGAACAGATTTATGACATGGGGCTGGAAGGTGGGTAGGAAGGAGAGAGTGAGGATGAATGGAGAGAGTAGCGTGGAAACAAATACACTAACATATGTAAAATAGATAGCCAGTGGGAATTTGCTGTATGACTCAAAGAACTGAAACTGGGGCTCGGTGATAACCTAGAGGGGCTGGATGGGGTGGGCAGTGGGAGGGAAACTCAAGAGGGAGGGGACATATGTTTACCTATACTGATCCATGTTGATGTGTGGCAGAAACCAACACAATATTATAATTATCCTTCAATTAAAAGTAAATAAAGAAAAAAAACTGGGCCACTGAGGTTCTCAACTCTTTAACACCATGACTAGAGAGAACCTATCAGGAACTTCTTTACAAGCTTTTACCGATTAAGAGTTGGCAGGAAAGTGGTAGCAGATGCTGATAGCATCCACCTTGACTCCTTAGGTGACACGTTAGTTCTCCCCAGCTTCCTTCCCACTGCCAGATTCTGCACCTGGGAGCTCTCTCTGAAGACTCCGAAAGGTCACTCTGCTAGCAGATGTCAGATGACTGACAGGAGAGGGTATTACTACCCCAGCTTCCTTGTCTCTCTTATATTCTTTACTGTCCCCCAGACCCACCATGGGGATGCTCCAGTCTCTCACAGTGGGAGCTGGCTGGATAGTGTGTTCTTTGTTGGTTCACTTCTCTGCTTCCTGCAACTTTCAAAGAAACTACCTACACTTCAACATTTGTCTCAGGATCAGTTTCTGGGGGAATGTAAATGAAGACAAATTAATCATGTCAATTAATTTTTAGCCTCTCCAGACTGAGAGGTAATTAAATACATGTCTGTATTCTCTCTGCAAAAAGTTTTGAAAGCAGTGTGTGCTAAGCTATTTCACATTTAAGCTTTCCTGCCAAGAAACCAACAAGAGATGTTCAGGCTGGACAAAAGTCAGCCCCTGAGGGCATGATGGCAACTGACAAAACTATTTATTGGAGGACTTTTGGCTGTCAGTTCTGATTGCTGTGGATGATTAGAAGAATTCACTCATTCTGCAAATATTTTCTGAGCTCCGCCTCTCTGCAAGAGGCCCACTGGAAGCATTGGCCAAAGTGAAACAAATACTGTCTGTATTCTCTGAGATGTAGCTTTCAGTTTACTCTATTTAAAATTTAAAAAACTCTAATGGATCTGTTTAGAATTAATGTTTGAATGACTGTTGGGCTGATGATGATTCTCAAGAGGGTAAGGGATGAATAATAATGAGCAAATTTTTTCTTTTTCACGCGATGCACAATTTATTTCTGTTAATTACAGTGCCCCTCCACCCTTTCCCAGAGAGATAATCACTATGGTGTGGTAAGGACCCCGGGGGTGTTGGGACAGAAGCAAGTTTGCAAACTGCTGGATCAGTATGATTTAGCTTTGGGAACAGGGCCAAACAGAAGTGACAGCCCAGTGCAGAGAAAGGGTCCCTGGACCCAGAATCAGGAGAGCTAAACAGTGGTGTTACAACCAACTGTGTGACCTCAGGACATCAACTACCCTTTCTGGGTCTTAATCTCCTCACCTCTAAAATGAGGGAGTGGGACAGATGTTCTCTAGGGTCATTCATTGTAAATATTCATGAGTCCCCTAGGAAACAATGGACCCAAACCAAATCTATGTTTTGGTTTCACTTTCTCTCTGTGTTGTTTCACCTCTCACGATTGTGGAGGCTGTATTTCAATGGAGTTACTAGGCACTATTTGCTGTGGAAATTGTTTGTAGTGACCTGGCCCAAGGAGTTGAAAGAGGAGGTGTTGGAAAGGGGTAGAGGGTAGAGAATTTTCTGGACTGGAGAACTTTCTGGACTGGAGAACACTGGGGGATCCACATTTGTGAAGACCCTGTGGGGAAGTTTCCTGTTGCTATGTGGGGGCAGGGATTGAGAAGGGCTGAGAAAAGAAAGAACAGAAAAGGCCTTCCTCATTTCCTTTTGGTAGATTTGATCAACCCATGGTCCCCAACCTAGGCTATGTATTGCAATCATCAGTGAGCTTAAAAGCCAGGAAGTCCCTCTCCTTCTGATTTAATTGGTCTCAGGTCTGGGTATTTTTGAAAGTGCTCTGAAATAATTTTGCCGTGCAGTCAGAATTGAGACCCACTCAATGGTCACCAAGACCTCTGAGCAACTCTCTTGCCTTCTTTCAAATTCTATCTTATTTTTCTCACTTCCTTTCTGCTTCCCTTCCTCTTCTGCTCTTTCATCCTCTGCCTCAGAATTCCAGAGTCATGAATTGGTGGGAGATGGAAAGGGAAGAACAAACCCTGTGCTTTCTATTTTCTGGTTAATTCCTTTCTTACTTCTGAGGTCTAATAAAAGATGCTTTCCCTCCACTGATATAAATCATACTATTTAAGAAAAGTTTGAGAAATACTCAAAAACAAGAAAGAAAAAACACCACAGCATAAAATGGGTCCCTCACTTAAAGACAACCACTGCTAATGCTAATACCTTTATATTACAGGGTTTTTTCTTTCTGATTTTTTTTAAAAAAGGGAGACCTTTTCTTTATAGTTTAATTAAGGTATAATTGTGCTTAAGTTGCTCAGTCATGTCCAACTCTTTGCAACCCCATGAACTGTAGCCTACCAGGCTCCTCTGTCCATGGGGATTCTCCAGGCAGGAATACTGGAGTGGGTTGTCATGCCCTCCTCCACGGGATCTTCCCAATCCAGGGATTGAACTCAGGCGTCCCACATTGCAGGAGGATTCTTTAGCATCTGAGCCACCAGGGAAGCCCAAAGATACTGGAGTGGGTAGCCTATCCCTTCTCCAGGGTCTTTCCCGACCCAGGGTCTCCTGCATTGCAGGTGGATTCTTTACCAGTTGAGCTACTAAGGAAGCCCTAAATTATATAATTATAAAGATACAGTTGAAGTACAATAAACTTTCTTCTGACTTTTTCTTGAGGCTTAGCTTCTTTGTTTGAATGCTTTATCTACTGGGTATAGCAAGGGTCAGTGATTACAGTCCAAAGGCCAAATCAGGCTCACCCACCTCCTGTTTCTGAAAATAAAGTTTTATTGGAACACAGCCATGCTCACTGGTCCTTTCTGTCCACAGCAGGTTTCACACCACAGTGGCAGAGCTGAGTACTGCAACAGAGGACCTCTGGCCCAGGAAGCCTCAGTATTTACTATCTTGTTCTATACAGAGCAAGTTTGTTGGCCCCTGGTACATACCATTCTGTACTCTCTTTATTACCCCCATTTTACCTTATTGCCTGAGCAGTCCCCATACTGCTGTCAATGCTTCATAAATCTAATTTCTAATAATTGCCTGATATTCTACTGCATGCTCAGGTTGTGGCTTACTCTTTCTCCTGTTGTTAAACATTTATTTTTATCTGTTTTCCCTCTCAATTTTTTCACCATTGTAATAATAAATGCTTCAGTGGGTCTATATGGATGTAAACTTTATCTATATTTTCAATTATATTTTTAGGATGGGGCCTAGATTATTCAACTGGTAGGTAGGGGCATTTTAAGACTCTCGATACATACCATCAAATACCTTCCTCAAAGATGTCACACTGGTTTACGCTTCCCAATAACTCAGGAGAGCACCCACATGCTTGCCAACATTGAATATTAACATTTTAAACATTTTCTGCATTTAGACAGGTAAACAAAAAACTATTGTTTTAAATTGCATTTTTCTTTTTCTGTCTAATGAGATTGAAATGGTTGCTTTTCTTCTTTCACATGTTGGCTGCTATTCATCTTTGCTCGGCCTCCTTCTGCACAGGGCAGAGTGAGGGTGCTGGTCTTGCCTCTCACCTTAGCTTGGAGCAAGGCTCCTGCCTGCACCCGGTTCTTTTCAACATCTCTTTCCCAGTGAATTCTGATCGTCTGAAGGATGTCATCCAGCCCAGTGCCAAGGGGAACATTCAGTTGTTCCAGCTCAGACCCTGCCAGCTGTTTGTACAGCATTTTCACATCCTGAAAATGACAACATACACCTCAGTGAGTTCAAGAGGAGAAAGAAAAGACATGAAGTTCTAGCAGCCAAAGCCCAGCTCCATGAGCAATACTTGGCTTCTCAGTCTGCAGCTGCCAATCATGGGGCTTCACAGAGACAGGCAGCTTGGGCACCATATTCTCTTTTCCCTACGATGCATTTCTTAGGCTGGTCTTCACAATCCCAGACCCACCCAAAGCAAAACTCAAAATAAATCACAACACAGAGGAAGTAACAAAAGCAAGATGAAACTTATGAATTTCATCAAGTCAGAGTAGGTGGAAAGAAAGTTAAAGATAACTGTGAAGTTTTAAAAAAGGGGTACCTTTTAAAAAGGATGACGAACATGGAACTAAGAACAGGAGGAAGTGGTTAGCTTAAGGTTGGACAAAAGAAGTAACTTCCCAATGTGAACATGGTTAAGTGGGTTTTCACTTTTTCAACTGCAAGCATTTTAGATCTTGGATCAGTGACAGGTGTGATGCAGTTTAGAATCAGTGCAGTTCTGCAGGACCCTGGACCACATCACCATTGGTGGGCCCCTTTGGTCTTGTCACTCTGATCTGACCTAATTTTACTATAAAGTGTGACTAAGCCACAGCCTGGATCTACTTGCAGAGTTATTTCGTTTGTTCTGTCCAGTGTTGAAAAAAGGTCCGAGCTAGACACTTCAGGACATGCTCCCTTTATTTCAACACACATTCCATCATTCACTGCTGCCTGGACCTGCTGCCTCTCCATTTATGTACCTGCCCGGTCCCTGAAGCAATTTGAGACTCAAGATAACCTCACCCACTATAAGAATCAGAAAATATTTTATTGGCATTTTACCCACAGCCCAGGGCAAGTGACACAGAAAGGCTGTTGTCACTTGCGTTGTGAAGCTCAGCCAGACAGGTGAGGGCTTCTGGACCTGTAGACAGCCCAGTCCCCACCTACCTCTTCATAGCTCCTGGACAGAAAGCCGAGTTCTTCTTTCAGGCTTGCTATTTGACTCTGCAGATCCATTTTTGACGAATTCGCTTCATCAATGACTTTATACAGAGAGTTAATTTCCTCTTCTGCTGCCTTTCTAAATGGCTGCTCATTTTCATACCTGTAGGTAAAAGAACCCAATCAGCAGGAGTGGATAACCCCAAAGAAAAACAATTAGATTATAAATGTGATCAACAGGCTAATTATGGGATAGTCAGGAAGTGAATATTAAAGTCAGTGTTTCAGTGGGCTTGAAAGAAAGAAAAGAAAGTGAAGTCACTCAGTCGTGTCTGACTCTCTGCAATCCCATGGACTATAGCCTACCAGGCTCCTTTGTCCACAGGATTTTCCAGGCAAGAGTATTGGAGTGGGTTGTCATTTCCTTCTCCTCAGTGGGTTTGAGGGCACTGTTAATGCAATTGTTACATATTGACTTATTAAAATGAAAATGATTGCAGCCAACTGCTGAAAACAGGGCACCTGGGCTAACAAAATATGAGCCTCATGGAGCACTGGAAGCAAGGAGCTCTAGGGAAAGCTTCTCCAAGAGACCATATCTAGGTAAGCAGACCAGTACTGTTATCATTGTTCTAATTTGTCATCCTTTTAACCTGAGGATACTTTAACAAGCATTGCTGAGAATCTGCTAATTACCAGGCTATGTGTTAATAATCTCAAAATGAAGAACATGTTCCTCTCTCCAAAGAGCCCATGTAAAATTTCAGGGGCCAAGAGAGGGCTATAGATGAGTGACGAGGTCCAGGTCCGGGCCAAAGTGAGAGGTGGGGATTGATGTGCCTAGGAATACACATGCTTCAGCAACAGGGGCGCTGCTGCCCATCCCCTCCCCAACACTGCAGCATCAGAAGGGGAGTGCCTTTCTCTTCTACAGAAACTGGAGCCCTGGATTTATATGTGAACTATGCAATAACACGGGGCTTGCCTGGCAGCTCAGATGGTAAAGAATCTGCCTGCAGGAGACCCAGGTTTGATAACTGGGTCAGGAAGATCCCCTGGAGGAGGGCATGGCTACCCACTCCAGTATTCTTGACTGGAGAATTTCATGGATAGAGGAGCCTGGTGGGCTACAGTCCATGGTGTCACAAAGAGTCAGACACTACTTAGTGACTAACACACATGCAATAACACACAGACACACATACACGCACAGATACAAGTGTGAAGCCATCACCTCTGAGTCACTTTAATCTCTGGTTTGCATAGGCCTTTTTTTCTAACAAGTATCCAACAGCTTTTCCAATTTCCCCCAGTGTCACTCTTTTCCTCCACCTCCATCCACTCAGTCACATTTCATATGTTACCTTCATCTATCCACAGAAGGGAGACATCTCATATCTCTCATTCCAGAAAGTGTCTTAATGTCTTAGAATTTTAAGGAACTTTAGCGTTTTACTATTAAAGCTCCTGCCAGGTGACAATTCCTTGACAGTGTTATTGATACGTGATCATGCAGGTTCGGCTTCAAAACTTCCAGCAATGGAACCTCATTGCCGAAGGCCATCAGGCCATTTTTGAATGATTCTAACTACTGCAAATTGCCTCCTTCAAGAGCTTTAGTTTCCATTCCTATAAGAGTCTGAGTTCCATCCTCTGCAACACCTGAAGTTAGTCTAAATCCTTCACTGGCTGTCCCCAAACATTTGGAGATACTCCCTTACTCTCTCATCCTGTCTCCATCCCCTCCACCCCTCCAAGACCTTTCTCCTTCAGGTTAAACATTCCCACTTCCTTCCCCCATTCTTCACATAAATCAGTTTTCATATCCATCATTATCGAGGGCAGGGTCTATGACCCTTTCCATTTTGTTTTCCCAGCACCATGTTTAAGATATATTTGTGGAATGATTAGAAATCCTCTCACTGGTCTACATCCTTCTTAAAATGTGATACAGAGAACAAAATGTAAAACTCCACATATTACCTGATCAGTCCAGAGTCCTGTGGGACTGTCTGCTCCTTTGTTTAAACCCTTTAATTCTATTCATCACACACCCTAAGATTTGCATTGTGAGTTTCTGTTTGTGTTTGTTTGTTTCAGTTTGACCAGCTGTATTTGCTGCTGACTAATCAAGGAGATCCCCTGAACATTTTTCATAAAAGCTGCTTGAAACCCAGTTTTCCTGTCTTCTCTAAGTGCACCTAGTATTTGAATCCCAAAATAGGAGTTCATGCTTATCCTCTTACAATTTCATTGGCCTATTATTCCAACGTGTTGGGACCAGAATCATGATTCTGTCAGTCTACTCTTCACCACCCCTACTGGCATTGGATCATTGGTCATTTTGTCACATCTGCTTTCAAGCACCTTGCAGTTAAAAATAGTAAATGAGGAGACTGAGGACAGAGCCCTGTGACATACCACCAGAGACTTCCCTCAGAGCTGGACCTGTGTCTTTGAATCAGCACTCAAGTATGGTTTCTGAAGCATTTTCCTGTGTTCTATATGTGGGATTACATTTTCTACCCAAATGTATTCTTTTTTGAAGGATTGTATTCTTATTAACATTTAGTCCCTTTGGAGACAAATCCTGTCCCTCGAGCTAAAATGGAAAGCCACTCGTATAATGGGGATTGGTCCCTTTTGACCCAAGTTGGAAGAATCCCTCATGTGCATCTGCAGTCCTGTTTTGCTCACCTGTCCAGGGAGCCTGGTCCCTTCCAGCACATGATCCATTCAGCATTACTGGAGGTTTTGGTCCCCTACAGACCATTTTTTTGGAAGTCCTCTGAGGATTTGAAATATCTCTGTGACATCCCCCAAGGCTGGTGTTAAACTTTTAGCCTTTTTTACCACCCTACTTTGAGTGGTGCTTCAGTTAGAACCCCTGGGTGCTCATGGCACCCAGAACCATCTTGCCTTGACCTGCAGGCCTCCCTGACACAATGGTGTCTATGGCATCTCATCACTTCTGCTTGACTGCTCCACCATCAACTCAACTCAGCTTCCTCAAAACGAAACTCATTATCAATGCCTGAATTTTAAACAAGCTTCCCCTCCCCAATTTTCCATTTCATTCAAAGAATCACCAGTGTTCTAAATTCCTCAAGTTCAAAGCCTGGAATTTACCTTTATCCTTCTCTCTTCAGGCTGTCTAAGTAGATAATTTTCAAATCCAGCCAGTTAGTTCTTCAACCCATCCCTCAAGTCTGCCCACTACTACCATCCCAGGCCAGCCCTGAACTACACCTGGCTTCTAATGTCTTCCCAGACTCACAGTATTGCCCACAGAGTGACTGTACTTAACCACACTGAGTCATCTCTCTGCTCAGATGGCTTGTCGCATCCTCTGGCTCCTCAATAATCTGATAAACTGACTTTCCAACCACTGTCCAAATCCAGACCCTTCACTCCCACTGTTTCCTACTCATTTGCCTGCCTCTTCTCTCTACCACTACAAAGCTTCCTTTAAAGCTCAAGTCTGGTCATGATGGGCCAGTGCTCAGACCCCTTCTGTGGATCTCCTCTGCTCTCAGATAATGTCTGAGAATGGCTGACGTGGTCCTCCGGGATCGTTTGCTCTGCATGCCCCCATCTCCCAAGCTGCTTGGAATTGCACTAACATACCATGTCTTCTTATGTCTTCCCAACTTGGCTTATGCTGCTCATTCTGCCTGGAAAGTCACGTGTCCTTTATTTGCCTGGTCAACTTCTACATGAGTTCAGGATCCAAATCAGGTATCACCTCTTTTGCCAACCCTCCCTCATTTGGGCTCATCTCAGTGATGGCATATATGCTCAGTGAGACCACTGTCTGCTCACTCCTCTATCTTTGACATTAAACTATGGGCTCACTGAGGTCAGGAACCATGCCTGATTCACTTCACTCCCAGCACCTGGCAAGGGGCCTGGGATAAGCAGACATTCAAACACATGTTAAATTCATTCATTCACTCATTCAACAAATGTTTGTTGAGCGTCTATCTCATGTCCTCTGTTTTAGGAGCTGGTGATACACTGGGGCACAAAATAGATCAAACCCCTCCTTTCAGTGAGCTTACATTCTATTCTGTTGGATGGCGGGACGAAGGTATGTATGAATGTATGAATGAATGAATTAATGCCAGAGGAATAAGTGAATGAAAGACATTTCAGTCAGATCCTGCTTTGTCACACTTAAATAAATTCCACCTTAAATTTAGTGTGAATGGTTTGCTATTTACTGGTGTTTGTCTTTAATTGTGCACTGAGCCATCATGACGGGATGATGGATCCACTTCTTTGTGTGCCTGTAACCTTGGCTACCAGTGCTGGGTAAATGGCAACCCTGGCTGATTGAGAGTCTCTTTGATTTCAGAGTGGCCGCTAATGGAGGCCTTTTAGCAGGTAGAGGAGCTTGGTGTCAGAGAAAGGAAAAGACTAGGGGTCTGAGGAGATGGTGGGGATTCCCTTTTTCATCAAAGTTCAGTTCAGTCCCTCAGTAGTGTCCAACTCTTTTCGACCCCATGGGCTGCAGCATGCCAGGCTTCCCTGTCCATTACCAACTCCCGGAGCTTGCTCAAACTCATGTCCGTCAAGTTGGTGATGCCATCCAACCATCTCATCCTCTGTCGTCCCCTTCTCCTGCCTTCAATCTTTCCCAGCAACAGGGTCTTTTCCAAGGAGTCAGTTCTTCCCATCAGGTGGCCAAAGTATTGGAGTTTCATCACAACACCCTTCTTATTCCTAAGATAAGAATGACTGTGGGATCACGGTCTTCCCTACAGACTCCCAACTGTATGCCTTTCTTCTTCATCTTTGCCACTTTAGGAAATAACTATCCCATGACTCACCCATTTGCTCAACTCCCAAGACACTTTCCCCACAAAATATTCTCAAAATCACTGTGCTCATCCATAAAAGGGTATCTTCATTTTCCTTCTCCATTAGGCCAGTGTTTTGCAAAACTCGCTCTCCTTCATGATTTTGCCCTAACTGTTTCTCTCTTTTATCATTATTTACTTTTTGTTGTTCCTCAAATTCATCTACTTAAAAAGCAAACCTTAAATCAGCAAACTATAAAGGCTCTTTATATTAAATAAATTTTAAATTGATACTATAAATGGTAGTACTGTAGTGGAAAGACAGTCTCATGGGCCATAAACAGAAGGTAACATAAAGATCAATGACTATTAAAAATAAAATGTTAATCTTCATACCACTTAAAATGATCTTCAGTAGCCACATTTTAGGAAATACTGTATTAGACTCCAAAGAGGTGGTTCTCAAGGCTAGATGGACATCAGGAAAACCTGGGGAACTTTAAAGATACAGAGGCCTGGCCCCATACCTGGGACTCTATTTTAATTAGCCTGTGGGGCTTGTGTACTGGCACTTTCATGTGCCCAGGTAATTCTTATATGCAGCTGGGATTGAGAAGCATAGATCCAAACCAGTAGTTCTCCAAGTGTGGTCCCAGGACCAGAGAATCAGCATCATTGGGACCTTGTTAGAAATGTGAATTTTAGTTACCACCTACTGAATCAGAGACGCTGAGTGTGGGCACAGCCATCTATGTGTTCTATCAGCCTCTCAGGTGATTCTAATGTACAATGAGTTTTGAGACCCCCTGCTCTAAACCAAGTGACACTCGTGAAATCTCTGAGGCCTTAGACCTATTTGTGTCGACAAGGAGCACTTGAGTGGGGTAGTCTTGGCTTTGGATTCTCCCAGGACCGCTGTCATCCCACCCAGCCTTCTGTGACACTGAGGTGCCTGCTGCAGGCACATTACCCAAGTGGCCCAGGAGTCCTGGGTGTGGAGGGACAGTCCCCTCTGCTGCAGAGTGTTACCTCTCCTTAAAGTCGTCCGCGCCCGCCTGGATATTCTCTGTCTGGAGCATGAGCCGTGCGTTTTCCAGGACTGCCTCGCCCACCTAGAACGACCACACACCGAAGGACAAGGTCACTGCCACGTCTTCCCACTTCCCACTGGGCGTCATGCTGGCCACAGGGGCTTTGGGGCACTGAGAGCACTTTTCTCATGGCAAGTATTTTTAGAATTCAAGTGTCCCTCTTTAAGAGAGGAGGAGATAGACACTAAAGTCTAAAATCTGGACGTATTTTAAGGGCTTTTAGGGTTGGATTTTGGAGCAAAAAGATTACTCAAGGCAGACTTGTCCATTGCCTCTGTCACAACGACAAGCTTTGGGCTCTCCAGAGAAATCTCTGGCTCCTTAAACAAAGTTTCACTGGCTCAACCTAGTGTCTCTTAACATTTTCTAGTCACGGATGCCTTGAAAAGCTGATGAACTCTCTATACCAGTGCTGTCCGACAGAATTTTCTGTGATGATGGAACTGTTCTACACTGCGTGGGTCAGTAAGTGGCCCCACGTGGCTATGAAACACTCAAAATGTGGTAAAGGCAAGTGCAGAAGGGGAGCATTCAATTTTATTTAAACTTAACTATTTACATTTAAATATATGCTGGACAGCTCTAGAATTCTACCCACTCTGAAAACAAACATGTGAACATAAACACTGTACATACAGTTCAGAAGTTTCATGGAGAAGAATGGTTTTTCAAACTTTGACCACAACACCTCTCAAGATCCCCACAGGTGGGAATTAGGGGGATGGTCCTCTTTTTAACCTGAGAAACTTCTTTTAAAAAACATATATTTTTTACATATTGGCTTTTGTATAATCTTCAGTTTGGGCTGGGGGATAAACTAACTGGTATTTTAAAAGAAGGAGGCAAGAGGCTCTCTTGGTGGCTCAGTGGTAAAGAATGTGCCTGCCAATGCAGGAGACACAGGTTTGATTCCTGATCCAGGAAGATCCCACATGCCCCGGAGCAACTAAGCCCCTGTGCCACAATTACTGAGCCCATGCTCTAGAGCCAGGGAGCTGCAACTACCAAAACCTGTTTTGCCCTAAAGCCCTGTGCTCTGAAACAAGAGAGCCTTCACATCGAGAAGCCTGTACGCTGCTACAGAGCAGCCCCTGCTTGCCACAACTAGAGAAAAGCCCACACAGCAACGAAGACCCAGCACAGTCAAAAATAAAAATAAATAATAAAAATTTAAAAAATGGAAGCAAATCTGAGGAAACTTTCTGGAATGATGAAGATGTTCCAGGGACTTCTCTGATGGCACAGTGGTAAAGAATCCACCTGCCAATGCAGGGGACATGAGTTTGATCCCTGATCTGGGAAGATTCCACATGTTAGGGAACAACTAAGCCCGTGCACCAAAACTACTGAGCCTGCACATTCAAGAGCCCACATGTCACAACTTCTGAGCCCATGTGCTGCAAATACCAAAGCCAGAGTGCCCAGAGCCTGTGCTCCACAACAACAGAAGCCACTACAGTGAGAACCCCGTGCACTGCAATGAACACTAGCCCCCACTCGCCAAAACTAGAGAAAGCCTGTGCAAAGCAACAAAGACCCAGTTTAGCCAAAAAAAAAAAAAAAACACCAGATGTTCCATATCTGGATCTGATGATTACACTGATAAATAGTAAGTAAAGGGACTTCCCTGGTGGCTCAGATGGTAAAGAACCTGCCTGCAATGCAAGAGACTTGAGTTTGATCCCTGGGTTGGGAAGATACCCTGGAGAAGGGAATGGTTACCCACTCCAGTATTCTTGACTGGAGCATTCCAAGGACAGAGGAGCCTGATGGACTACAGTCCATGGAGTCACAAAGAGTCAGACACGACTGAGTGATTAACACACATAATAGGCAAAAATTTGTTAAGCTGTACCTTACAGAATTGTGTATTTTACTATATGTAAGTTATGTTTTCGGCTTCCCTGGTGGCTCAGATGGTAAAGAGTCTGCCTGCAATGCAGGAGATCTGGGTTCAATCCCTGGGTTGGGAAGATCCCCTGGAGGAGGGCATGGCAACCCACTCCAGTATTCTTGCCTGGAGAATCCCATGGACAGAGGAGCCTGGTGGGCTACAGTCTATGGGGTCACAAAGAGTTGGACACGGCTGAGTGACTAAGCACAGCACAAGTTATGTTTAATAAAAATACGTAAAATTGAAAAAATAAAATGATGCAAATGACTGTTTTAAGCTCTTATCAGTCCTTTGCTCTTAAAAATAAATGAGTTGCAAGTTCTTTGCTGACTTGGTGAAGGACTTCCAGCACCAGAGGTCAGAGACTGGAGTGAGACGAGAAAGAATGGGGAGAGGGAGACCCCAGTTTCCTTCTCCTCTGTGTGTGTCAGGGTGGGGCTGGAGCAGTGAGAAGGTGAGGTTGCTGTTGGGAAATCAGTGAAGTGGACAAATCACACAGGACGACCCTACCGGATCAGAAAAGCACCATTCTTTCTACCTGGAGCTGGGACTTGGTCCACCCTGTGCTTCCTGTTTCCCCAGAAAAGACTCATCTCACTGTGCTGAAGTAGCTCTTCCCAGGTCAACCCCTTATTCATTGCTGTGTCCCCAAGCTCTGACTTGCAGTGGCCATTCCATCAACACCTGGAGAAGCACCAGGGTTGGTCAGGAAGCAGGATGGGGTGAGGGGAAAGCATGGGTAAAGGCTTTATTGTGGTTTTCATGGGAAGGAATGAGCATGGCAGGGTAAGCAGCTGGGATTGGCTGGTTTGAATAATTTCAGTGGTCTCTGCGCTATAGTGGTGGTCTCCAGTTTTCTGGTACATAGCCCTGAGTGGTCAGAGCAGAGGAATATTGCTTCCTGGAAGGTGAGAGCCAGCAATGGAAGCCAGGTTGGGGTACTGACTCAGAATGGGCTGATTTGCATCTTGAAGTCATTCTCCCAGGTAAGTGGTTACTATCTCTAGGATTTGCTAATCCTGTGAAGGCACAGTTTCTGCCTGTCAATGAGGTCCCAGCTGTCAAAGTATCAAGAATACAGACAATAAGAAGACATAGTTATGTTGTTGAATACAGTTCATTCAAGGACTCTGGCTAAGTGAGGCCTCTGAGGATTAGCTCTGGCAGCTCTGAGCCAGCCTTCTCTTCATCCTCTTCACACACTGCCACCCCCACATCAGGAGCCCCTTTCTTTGTCTCTGGATGCTCAGTGACGCCATCTTGCAGATGATGAATTTGAAGCTCAGGGCACTCACTCTGCTCATTTTCTCACAGTTGTACCCCTGGCAAATATTCCACCCTGGTATGGGACCTCGAGGCATAGAAGGTGTCCAGATTGTGGGCTCAAAAACCCTAATATATGTGAAACAGAACACCATTCCATGTTCGATGCATGAGACAAGGGCTCAGGGCCGGGGCAATGGGATGACCCAGAGAGATGGGATGGGGAGGGAGGTGGGTGGGGGGTCCAGGAAGGGGAACACATGTAAACCCATGGCTGATTCATGTCAATGTATGGCAAAAACTATTACAATATTGTAAAGTAATTAGCCCCCAACTAAAATAAATAAATTTATTAAAAATAAATAAATAAATAAATAAAAAACCCTAATATAGAGAAGATGGTTTCAGAAGTGCTCTAAACTATGAGGCCATGCAGGGCCAATGTGGGCAGATCAGGCCTGCAGCTTATACCATTTGGAAGACCACCTTTAAGAAAAGGAACAAAACAATGACTAATGCAGGACTTCCCTGGCAGTTCAGTGGTTAAGAATCCACCTGCCAATGCAAGGGACACTGGTTCGATCCCTGGTCTGGGAAGATCCCACATGCTGCGGGGAAACTGGGCCTGTGTGCCACGACTACTGAAGCCTACATGCTCTAGGGCCCGTGTGCAACTACTGAAGCCCTTGGGCAGCAAGGAAGACCCAGTGCAGCCTTAAATAAATAAGTGTGTGTGTGTGTGTGTATACATGCAGACTAAGGTGGGGTATACAAGTGAGGGAGCTCCAGGTTTAAACTATTCTCTTGGGTACAGCTCCATTTTGTGTCTGCTTTTAAAACTGGGAACCGAGGGGGTGGGCAGAAAAAGTTAAAAACAAAACCCAACCTTGGGGCATGAGTGGCGGTATGTGTGTACCATATTCAGAGGCACACAAATCTGGAAAAGCAGAAAGATGCTTGGGGATGCAGTCACCGATGTCTGGTTGTCCAGAATAAACACACTAGTTCTTACATGTGCTGTGTTATGGCTGGGGCGTGGCTTGTGGGAATCAGTGACCTGCCTGGTGGACTGCAAACTCTAAGTAGGAGGCTGCCAGGCGCCCTGGCGCAAGAGTCGGTAGGTGGTGCTGGCTGATGGGAGGCAAGGCCGAGGTACTGCCCTTGCTTCTCCTCCTCACCCCAGATGAGGACAGGAGGCAGCCTGGGACCATTTGGACGCTGCCCAGCAGATGGAGTGGTTCTGTCCTAGGAGGCTGGGCAGCGCTGGGCTCCGGGAAGCTGGGGGCCTTCCTGCTTTCACTGTTGTTTAGTAACAACAAGGGATTTATTCGAGCCTCAGAGGGAGGCTAATTATAGGTCCCAACTTGCCAAAGCAGTTTGCTGGCGGTGCTACCCCATGTTCACAAACGGAATCCTAAAATAGACCTCCAGCCAGGGCTGAGCCACGGAGAGCCGTCCTCTGTCCTCCTGTGGTCCCTCAGACCCGCAGAGGCCAGGCGTCTGGGTGTCGGTGGCTCAGCACCCGCAGTCAAGAAAGGGCCGGGAGGCCAGTCCAGGGCTGGGACTCGGCTAAGGTTTAGCACAGGCTGAGGACTGGGATTGTGGCCGAGGCCAAAAGTAAGCATGGAGACTGCAGTGGAACAGGGACCATCTTCATCTCTATATCTGGGAAAACCACCTTCTCTGGGGCTGAGGACAGACATGGAAGAGGAAGGGAAGTTGAACTTACTGCCCGTCCACACGTGTGCCCTGCCCATGTGCTGGCGCTGGCTTGGACTGGCTTGTACTGGCTTGCCAGGGCAGACTGTTAACTATTTCAGGAGTTTTGTGAGCCGGTTGTTAAACATAGCCATCACGAAAATTTTAATTATGTGAACTTATATGTGAAATTACATGTGCTGTATTGTGCTTAGTCACTCAATTGTGTCCCACTCTTTGCAACCCCATGGACTGTAGTCCCCCAGGCTCCTCTGCCATGGGCATTCTCCAGGCAATAATACTGGAGTGGATTGCTATGCCCTCCTCTAGGGGATCTTCCCCACCCAGGGGTCGAATCCAGGTCTCCTGCACTGCAGGCAGATTCTTTACCATCTGAGCCACCAGGGAAGCCCTACAATTACATAAATTATATTAAAAACAAAAGTAATAAATACTCAGAATACAAAAGTAATGGATACTCATCAGTTCCAAGCTGTTTTACTATGTTTGACTGTCATCTCTGCTTTTGAGGTTATTTGTTTCTATTGTATCTATAGTGATGTGTGGACAGGGAACATTGCTTGCCATTCCAGTAAACAAAGAATGTTGCCTGCCATTCTATTAATAGTTCTACAAGGACCAAGCCATTGGCTACTGCAGCTGCCCCCTACCCCCATGGTGCACCCTGAGAACCCAGGATGGAGGAAAACAGGAAGCCTTCTATGCTTTGGATACTGGCCTTAGATAGTTAAGATGCATATTGAAGGAATAATTTCAATGAACTCAGACTCTTCATCTCCCTTTATACATAAAAGCACTGAAATCATCAGCTTGAGATGTCAGTTTCTTATGATTAGCAGTAATCTTTTGATGTTTGTTTCCTAGCATAAAACTCCTATATCCTGCAGCTTACCTTATCTCTTCCAAGCAGTTCCTCAGAGCTATCCGAGAGGCTGTCTTCTGGGCTATAGTCCTCAGTATGACCCCCAAATAAAACTTAATTCTCAACTCTTAGGTCGTGCATTTTTCTTTAGTAGACAGGTGAAACTGTGTAACACTGTCCTACATGCATCTCTTTCCAGCTCTTTATCTGTGTGGGTAGCATGATGTCATTGGGTGAGAGTAGCTCCACTAGGGAGACTGGCAAATATTGTACCACAGAACCTTTTATCCATGGAGAGCCAGCTGTTAAACAGATCTCAGCTCACCAACAGTGCCCCACCTCCCACTCAGTACTTAAATTCACAACTTCACTAAATGCTCATGCCCCCCCACCCCCCATGCTGATATCAACATACCCATTTTACAGATGAGTATGCTAAGGCATATGTTAATTGCCCCAGTGGCACAGCTGGAATGTGGCAGAGCCAGAAGGCCAAGCCAGGTTAATGTGACTTGAAAGTGTGCATATCTTTGTCATCAGTTTTGGAAACCAAAAGACACATGAGAATCAAGACAGACTGTTGTGGAGGACTGTTTTCTTTCTTTGCTATAATACAGAAGAGTCAGGATTTGGACTCCATCATGAAGACAAAGAGACATCTTCCCTACTGTGTGTGAGAATGCTAACCAATCAATCCAAGCCATCTCCCACTCTAAGTCCCTGAGCTTTCATTTCTGAGCTCTGGAAGCTGGGAAGAGCTGAGGCAGATCTGTGGTCTGACTTTGAAGGCCCAGAGGGCTCGTGCGGCTGCATGCTTTGCTGTCAGGCCCTAGACAGCAGAGGTCATTTGTATTTAAGACTGCAAGAGGCATGCGTTAGCTATCTGGTCCTCTTGGATTTATGGCTATAGGGGATGTAAATTAACCTCACTTCTCCAATCACCTTTTCTTTCTGGGGAGAAGGCAATAAAAATACCACACACTAAGATGTACAGTCTCTGACTGATGCTGGGAATGCAAACATACTTATTCATGACCCTGGGGCCATGCCCGTCCACTTTTCTAGTAGGAGAAATTATAACATGAACTATGTAACAATTGCACTCAAGGGCAGACTTAAGTTAGAGCAGGCTGGCAGCTTGTCCCCAGGTATGATGGGGACACCAGCAGGTGACATCCTTTCCATCTCTCTGTCCCACTGCCCAGAGCTGGGACTCCTACCATCAAGGCCACGTAGCTTAACACCACTTCTGTTAAAAAGAAACACCATCATAGCAGCAATAGGACAAATTGCTATGTGAGATTAGCTGGTTTGGAGGGATTAGGACCCATTGGTTTTGCTAGAAGCAAAAACAAAAGTCACCTGCAAAGCCTAAAATGCTGTGGATGAGAGTATCTGGGGTTGACTAGCAGGGAAATGGCAGTCAGAGGTCAAGGTGGGCAGGGGTGTGTTCTGTGAGGGATGGTACTTGTGGGAGAGACTGTCTACTAGCCGGCTGTGTGGGCTCCAGCTGCTCCGAGTGTGGCCTGCAGCTGCCTCATCTGACATCCCTGGACCTGTCTTCCTCTGCGCCTCCATGTGGAGGCTTCCTTAGCAGATTTTACCCCAGTGGTTCTCAAAGTGTGGTCCCTGGACCAGCAGGATCGGCATCACCTGAAACTTGTGAGAAATGCAAATTCTTAGATCCTACCTCCCCTGTCTGAGTCAGAATCTCTGGAGTGGGTCCTAATGATCTCTGTTTTAACCAGCTTTCCAGGGGATTACAATGCACACTGGGCTTTAAGAGCCTCTGCTTTGCACAGACCTGCCTCCAGTCTGCTCAGGCTGCCTCCAAGCTGCTCCTGGCCCTCCTTGCTGTCCTGGCCCACACTTTGGTCTCTACCTAGAACACCTGGTCTTCCACCCTGAACCTGGCCACCTGAGAAACCCTTCCCCACTTTAGTGCTCATCTTGAACATAGCTTCCTCTATGAAGCTGCTTTATTCACTCACCCATTCCTGCCTTCATGTCTCCAGCACGTGATGATGATTTCCTCTGTGCTGGCTATGTGCTGGTTTGGGGAATTAGCAGGTATGGTAGGAGACATGGTTAGAAAGGCAGGCAGAGGCCAGATCTCAGGGTGAAGGTCTTAGGAAGAGTGGAAAGGAGATGTCCTCTGCTGGGAAGTCACTGGAAGCTTGTGAACAGGCACAGGGGTGACCCCCATGGTAAGTGGACCCCTCTGACTCCTGCAGGAAGGGAGCTTTAGGACACTGGGGGCCATGCCAAGGGCCCAGCTGAAGGGCTTCTGCCTTCACCCAGGAGAGGTGATGGCGCTTTGACTAGGGAGGAGGTGGGGATGGAGCAGTTGCAGGGAGCATGAGAGAGAGGAATTAAGGATGACCCCTAGGCTTTCAGGGGGAGCTACTGGGGGCTTCCCTGGGGGCTCAGACAGTAAAGAATCTGCTTGCAATGTGGGACACTCAGGTTCTATCCCTGTGTCAGGAAGATTCCCTGAAGAATGGCTACCCACTCCAGTATTCTTGCCTGGAGAATTCCATGGACAGAGGAGCCTGGCAGGCTACAGTCCATGGGATCATAAAGAGTTGGACACGACTGAGCAACTAACAAAAAACAAACAAAAAACCAAACTGGCCCTTGCTGCCTCCCTTCCTTCCTCCTTGGGTTATCCTTCATCTAAGTCAATCCCCTTCCCCCACTCTCCGGTGATCACGTCCCCGACTCTCCACACAGTGTAAATGGTGTGTAGGCAATGAACATGTTGTCCTGTTCTTGACCCCAGCTCCTCTCTCACCAGTCTGGGCCAGTTGCTGGGATAAATGATCTAAGATTCAGTTTCCTCATCCATAAAATGTGGATAATACCATGCTCTGCCTCCTGGGTAGTTGTGAGAATCACATGAGCTGATGCATGTGAAGCGGGGCAGGTGAGGGATTTGACTATCATTGTGTTTCAAAAAGGGCAAGGATGAGCAGCATTTTCAAAAGGGTTTATTGTTTGGGCTCAAGGGTATAATGAATGCTTTATTCAGAGTTAATGATATTGACATCCCAGCAGACAGAGCTGCAGAAGGAGAGGAGGTGGGTAAGACTGGGCCCCGGGAAATGAGACTCAGCTGGTGCACTGGCAGATGTAAGAACCCTGGAAACACTTCTCACATTTGTTTGACTTTCAAGTTTAGAATAAATGCTCACCTGTCTCCTGAGAAACCTGTATGTGGGTCAAGAAGCAACAGTTAGAACCAGACATGGAACAACTGACTGGTTCAAAATTCAGACAGGAGTATGACAAGGCTGTATATTGTCACCCTGCTTATTTAACTTCTACGCAGAGTAGATCATGTGAAATGTCAGGGTTGGTCACAAGTTGGAATCAAGATTGCTGGGAGAAATATCAACAACCTCAGATATGCAGATGATACCACTCTAAAGGCAGAAAGTGAAGAGGAGCTAAAGAACCCCTTGAAGAGGGTGAAAGAGGAGAGTGAAAACTCAGATCATGGCATCCAGTCCCATCACTTTATGGCAAATAGATGGGGGAAAAGTGGAAGCAGTTACATATTTTATTTTCTTGGGCTCCAAAATCACTGTGTATGGTGACTGCAGCCATAAGATTAAAAGACCTTGCTCCTTGGGAGGAAAGCTATGACAAACCTAGACAGCATTATTAAAAAGCAGAGACATCACTTTGCTGACAAAGATCTGCAGAGTCAGAGTTATGGTTTTTCTAGTAGTCATGTATGGATGTGAGTTGGCTGAGAGCCTAAGAATTGATGCTTTCAAATTGTGGTGCTGGAGAAGACTCTTGAGAATCCCTTGGACAGCAAGGAGGTCAAACCAGTCGATCCTAAAGGAAATCAACCCTGAATATTCATTGGAAAGACTGATGCTGAAGCTGAAGCTCCAGTATTTTGGCCACTTGATGTGAAGAGCTGACTCGCTGGAAAAGAACCCGACTCTGGGAAAGACTGAAGACAAAAGGAGAAGGGGACAACAGAGGATGAGATGGTTAGATGGCATTACTGACTCAATGGGCATGAATTCGAACAAACTCTGTGAGATAATGGAGGACAGAGGAGCCTGTTGTGCTCCAGTCCATGGGGTCATAAATAGACAAGACCTAGTGACTGAACGTTGTTCCCACCTAGTGAACAACGGCAACAATGACTTGTTTTCAGCAATAAATGAACAAGAAATCATCATCTGTCCCTATACCCCACTCTTACTGCAATTTCACCAAGATGGTGAAGGCCACCATATCTCCAAACCAAACAGGTGCATCTCTGTGCTCATCCTGACCTGCCCACTGCATTTGTCACAAGACATACTTTCCTCTCTTGGCTCCCATGAGCCACTCTTCCCCACACTTCCTTCTACTTTTTGGCCAGCTTTTGACTTTTTCCTTCATGAAGTCTTTCTCTCTTCTCTGACCTCTAAATGCTAGAGTTTCTCAGGATTGGGTCTTTGGGTTTGTTCTTTGTAGTCGTAAGTGATCTGATTCATTTGCATGGATTGAAATGTATATGCTGACGACTTCTTTATTTTTGTCTCTAGCCCAGAACGTTCCTTTCTATTCCAGGCTTGTGTACCATTCTCCCCTTGACAGCTTCTCTACTTAACAAACTTAACATGACTAAAATGGATTTTTTTCCCTCAAATACCTCCCCTCACTTCTCCATGCCAGTAAACAGTACCAACATCTACCCAAAGACCAGAGTCTTGACATAACATTTTCTCTCATCTGCCACATCTAATCCAACACCAAGGTTAGTCAGTTTTACGCCCACTCCTGCCCCAGTGTACCTCAAATCCATCTACATCTCACATTTCCACCCTCACCCTGGTGCACATCCCATCACGCTCTCTGACCCCAAGGCACCATCCTCCTAATCCATCTGTCCTCCTCTCCTTGAGTCCATTCTTCATCCTGCTTCCAGGGAGATTTTCTTCAACTCTTCACATCAGATCATGTTGCTGTGACTAAATTAAATGAAAACTCTTCTGCAGTGTTTCTTTTGGTTAGAATAAAACCCAAACTCCTGACAGCAGCCCTCAAGACCCTGCAGGTGTGACGACCTTCCCATTGCTTGCAGATTAAACCCTGCTGGTATCGGTTTCCCAGACCATGCGGGCCTCCCTCCTGCCTCGAGGCCTTGGTGGTGGGTGACTCCTCAGCCTGGACTGCTCTCCCCTCTTTGTGTGGGTAGCTCCATTCGCGTGATCTCCTTGCCTAAGGCAGGATCTTCTTCAGCTCTTCCTCTCTCTGCCTTGTTCTCTTTCTTTAAAACACTTATCACAGCTACACGTGCTTAGTTGCTCAGTCATATCTGACTCTTTGAGACCACGTTGACCATAGCCCACCAGGCTCCTCTGTCCATGGGAATTCTCCAGGAGAATACTGGAGTGGGTTGCCATGCCCTCCTCCAGGGGATCTTCCCAACTCAGGGATCGAACCCAAGTCTCCCACATTGCAGGCAGATGCTTTACTGTCTGAGCCACCAGGGAAGCCCATGAATGCTGGAGTGGGTAGCCTATCCCTTCTCCAGGGGGTCTTCCTGACCCAGGAATTGAACCGGGGTCTCCTGCATTGCAGCGGATTCTGTACCAGCTGAACTACCAGAGAAGCCCATCACAGCTTGTAATTATTACCAATTTTTGTTTCTTGGTTTATTAGTTGCTATCTGTGTATTTTCTGCCAGAATATAAACTCCTTGAGGCCAGGCACTGCTTTTCTGTTCTGCTGTTGTTCCATCCCCAGCACAGTGTCTGGTACGGGATGAGATGGATAAATGAGCCCAGAAATGGTGCTGCTTCTTCAAGGACAACAAGACAGGGGAACCCCTCAAGGCACAGCCAGGTTTGTACCTAGTTCCAACCTGAGAATCACCTTCGGCACCTCCCCTCACTCCCAAATCAAAACATAACAGTTCCCTACATTGACGTGCTTCACTCCATTTCCATCCCTTATCCAGCTTGGTTTGAGTCCTAATCATCTCTTTTCTGGTTCAACCTGATAGTTGTTACCTTTAGGTGGAAAATATGAAGCTCACGGAGTGAGTTAAGGTTGCACCTGCAGGTGGAGTTAGGGGACATGTCATCAGGTAGCGGAGAAGGTATCACCTCCCAGACAGCTCATCCCAAGCATAGTCACAGCCACTGGGCATCCAGGGAGACTCAGGGACACCGAGGGCTAATTTTGGTCTTTCTGGGGAAGTTGAGGTTGGGGGAGCCCTCCTGAGTCTGTACTGCATGTGAGTTTGGATCTCATCATTACACTGCGCTCCACCTGAGAGAAGAGGTCTTAGTAGGAGAGGCCGGAGGAGTGTGGAGCAAGAGGCTGATAGTGCTGGTGTGGGTGCTGGTGTTCACGGTGCTGGGCAATCAGGACCTCCTAGTCCCTAGAGGCTGCCCTCTGTCATGGGAGGACAGAGTTCCAGTGACTTCACCCTCCCCAGAGGCCTCCTTCATTCCCCACCCCCCAACATCCTGCCTCAGTTACCTTGGACTTGCTTTGGGCAAAGAGTTTAACCGCCACAGTATATCAGTATGTAATCCTGGGTGTACATGTCAGAAGGGTTTCTTTGTCATGAGCTGGCCCTAATTTCTACAGATGCCCTAATAAAATCAGAGTTTTGAGCACCAAACATTTCAAGATTTGGTGACTCTGGGAGGCTCTATTTGGGCAGTCAGCTGGTCTCCCTCTCTGACTTCTCTCTGTGTCTCTCCACTTTCTACATTTGAAGCAAATGCTTTCCAAATTCCCATTCCCCTTTCTACTGGAATGAACTTACTAAGAGCAAATTTGAATTTATTCAAGTTTAAATAAACCCTGACAACTTGACCCTGCTCTTCACTCTGGCTTTCTCTCTCCTCTCCCCCGCTGTGCTGAACTATTTTCCTGAACAGATGAGGGCCTTTCCAGGTTCCAGGCCTTGACTCACACTGCTACCTCTGCATGCCATGACCAAACCAGGCCACCCAGCCTCCCAATGGGGAAACTGAGGCCCAGAGGGTTCAGGAACTTGCCTAGGCATCCAAGTTGAATTTAACCCTCATATGTCTGACTCATAGCTCATTGCCCCTTCCCCTTTTTTCTTTTTAAAAAATTTTTATTATGGAAAATTTCAACTACATAAAACTACGTATAAAGGTAGAAAGAGACACATCTCCTCACTTCAACAATTAAAATCTCATGGCTAATGAAAGAACCTCCATTTCCACTGACCTCTACACCTTATCTCAGATTGTTATACACATGTCACTTCGTCTGTGATTATTTCAGAAACTCTCTTTTGTACTTCTTATACTTCAACTTAAAAATTAACAAAGCCATGCATGCACTAGTTTAAAAATTAAACAGTACTAGAGGTTTGTAAAGAAAAAGCATTCCCAGGCCTGCATTTTTCTCACCTCGTGTCCTAGTCCCCAGCTGTTCGTCTGTCCAGAGCTTGCCCCATCTTTCTACAGATTTTTTGATTGCTTGAGTTCTCAGCCATAGGCATTATTCATTGACTTCCTGGCAGACATGTGAAGATTTAGTGCTCTCACACTCCACCTCCGTTTTCCTTTATTTATTGGCTCTCTTGGTAACTTTAAATAATAAAGCTGTATGTCTTGCTATATCAATTATGGACAGTTTCTTTCTCACATTCACTCTTTCTCTTATAATTGAAGATGTTTTCTATTCTAAGGTCAAAAGAGAAGATAGGAAACCAGTTTAATTACTAAACAACTCTACTGATGCCTGTGTGAAATACAGGTCCTTTTTGCTAAGAATTATGATGGAAGTGCCCCTGATTGTGAGAAGCTGTGGGCAGAGAGCCAAATTGTTGCTTTATTTCTCAACTGAGCATCCTCAGGCCTGCAGAACAGTCAGCTATTGGATGATTTTTCATGGTGCTACCTTCTCCAGGGCATGCCTGCACCACCCACACGCAACCATCTTGCCTCACTACCCACCATGTTTGAATCTTGATTCTAACACTGAGTAGCTCAGTTTTTCTCTTGTCAAAGGGAGCAGCTTTATCTTGATAGTACCAGGCACACAATGATCCCTTAATAGATGTTTGTTGAATGAATAAGTGATACATGTTTAAGAGCCAAACATGAAATGGCAATGAGAAACCAGTTCACAAGCATCTGACTGGCAAACCTTTGGAAGGAGAGGATATGAAGAAGGGGGGCCTCATATTCTGTTTCTGGGAAGGTAAGTTTGTGTAGCCACTCTGGGGAGGCATTTGGCAATGTTGGATAAAAGCTGATGATAGGCAGAGCCCATGCTGCTCCTAGGTACCAACCTGGAGCCCAGTAGGAAACCCTTTCTTTTTTGGGGGGTGTACTGTAGCTGCTTGTGGGATCTTAGTTCCCTGACCAGGGATTGAACCGGGGCTCTCAGCGGGGACAGTGAAGAATCATAACCACTGGGCCACCAGGGAATTCCCAGAAACCCTTCCTCTAGTATGCCAGGGAGGAAATACTTTAGGCTTTGTGGTCTTTGTTGCAAATCCACAACACTGCCTGAGAGTATGAAAGCAGTCAATTAGTATACAATTAGCACATGAACAGGTGTGACTGTGTTCCAGTAAGACTTTATTTACAAAGTAGATGCCTGGCTGGATTTGGCCTGCCTATAGTTTGCCCAGCTCAGACCTAGACAGAATCTCCCCTGTGTGTGTTTAGTTTATGCCCCTCCTGCTTGTGACAGTGAACCGAAGAAACCTCTTCGGTTTGACAGTGAAGCAACCTCTGTCCATCGACAGAAAAATTCATAACCTATGATGTAAATACAATGAAATGCTACATGCATCAACATGGATAAATCTCAAAATCAAAATGGAGAGTTAAGAAAGCAAGTTGCTTAAGGAAACAGTATATAACAGTTAATTTCATGTGTCAATTGGGCTAGGCCATTTCATGCAAAGATGGGCACAATAAAGGACAGAAACAGCAAGGACCTAAATGAAGCAGAAGAGATTAAGAAGAGGTGGCAAGAATACACAGAAGAATTGTACAAAGGTCTTAATGACCTGGATAACCATGGTGTAGTCACTCACCTAGAACTAGACATCCTGGAGTGTGAAGTCAAGTGGGCCTTAGGAAGCATTACTATGAATGCTAGTGGAAGTGATGGAGTTCCAGCTGAGCTACTTCAAATTCTAAAAGATGCTGTTAAAATGCTGCACTCAATATGTCAGCAAATTTGGAAAATTCAGCAGTGGTCACAGGACTGGCAAATGTCAGTTTTCATTCCAATTCCAAAGAAGGGCAATGTCAAAGAATGTTCAAATTACTGTACAACTGCATTCATTTCACATGCTATCAAGGTAATGCTCAAAATCCTTCAAGCCAGGCTTCAGTACTATGGGAACTGAGAAATTCCAAATGTACAAGCTGGGTTTAGAAAAGGCAGAGGAACCAGAGAACAAATTGCCAACGTCTGTTGGATCATAGAAAATGTGATGGAATTCCAGAAAAACATCTACTTCTGCTTTATTGACTACACTAAAGCCTTTGATTTTGTGGATCACAACAAACTGTGGAATATTCTTAAAGAACTGGAAATATCAGACCACCTTACCTGCTTCCTGAGAAACCTGTATGCAGGTCAAGAAGCAACAGTTCTAAGTGGACATGGAAAAATGAACCGGTTGAAAATTGGGAAAGGAGTACATCAAGGCTGTATATTATCACCTTGCCTATTTAATTTCTATGCAGAGTTGAACTGCGAAATGCCGGGCTGGGTGAAGCACAAGCTGGAATCAAGATTGATGGAAGAAATGTCAACAACCTCAGATATGCAGATGATACCACCCTAATGGCAGAAGGCTAAGAGGGACTAAAGTACTTCTTGATAAAGATGAAAGAGGAGAGTGGAAAAGCTGGCTTAAAACTCAACCTTCAAAAAACTAAGATCATGGCATCCAGGCTCATCACTTCATGGCAAATAGATGGGGAAAAAATGGAAACAGTGGCAGATTTTATTTTCTTGGGCTCGAAAATCACTGCAGATGGTGACTGCGGCCATGAAATGGCTGATTCATGTCAATGTATGGCAAAAACCACTACAATATTGTAAAGTAATTAGCCTCCAATTAAAAAAAATTAATTAAAAAAATGCTTGGTCTTTGGAAGAAAAGCTATGACAAACCTAGACCGCGTATTAAAGAACAGAGACATTGCTTTGCTGACAAAGGTGCATATAGTCAAAGCTGTGGTTTTTCCAGTAGTCATGTATGGATGTGAAATCTGGAACATAAAAAAGGCTGAGCACTGAAGAATTGATGCTTTCAAGCTGTGGTGCTGGAAACAACTCTTGAGAGAGTCCCTTGGATAGTGAGGAGATCAAACCAGTCAGTCTTAGAGGAAATCAACCCTGAATACTCTTTGGAAGGACTGATGCTGAAGTTGAAGCTCCAATACTTTGGCCACCTGATGAGGGTCATTGGCAAAGACCCTGATGGTGGGAAAGATTGAGGGCAGGAGGAGAAGGGGGAGACAGAGGATGAGATGGTTGGATGGCATCGCTGAATCAATGGATATGAGTTTCGCAAATTCCAGGAGATAGTGGAAGACAGGGAAGTCTGGTGTGCTGCAGTCAATGGAGTCACAAAGAGTTGGACATGACTTGGCGACCCAACAACAACAACAAATGGTACCAAGATGGCTCAGATGGTAAAGAATATGCTTGCAATGCAGGAGACCCAGGTTCAATCTCTGCGTTGGGAAGATCCCCTGAAGATGGGAATGGCTTCCCACTCCAGTATTCTTTTGTCTGGAGAATTCCATGGACAAAAGAAGCCTGGCAGGCTACAGTCCATGGGGTCAAAAAGAGTTGGACACGACTGAGTGACTAACTAACATGGTGCCCAGATATTTGGTCCAACATTACTCTGGATGAGATTAACATTTGAATTGGTGACTTTGAGTAAAGTGGATTGCCTGCCACAATGTGACAGGACCTCATTCAATTAGTTGAAAACCTGACTAGAACAAAGACTGAGGTCCCAAGAAGAAGAAGGGATTCTACCAGCAGATGACCTCTGGACTTGAACTGGAAGAAAAGCTCTTTCCTAGGTGTCTAACCTGCTAACATCTCAATTTTGGACTTCTAGCCTCATCATAGTGTGAGCCAATTTCTTAAAATGTTTCCTTGAAACATCCTATTGATTCTGAGGCACAATTGCATTCATCTCACACGCTAGTAAAGTACTGCTCAAAATTCTCCAAGCCAGGTTTCAGCAATACGTGAACCGTGAACTTCCAGATGTTCAAGCTGGTTTTAGAAAAGGCAGAGGAACCAGAGATCAAATTGCCAACATCCGCTAGATCATCGAAAAAGCAAGAGAGTTCCAGAAAAACATCTATTTCTGCTTTATTGACTATGCCAGAGCCTTTGACTGTGTAGATCACAATAAACTGTGGAAAATTCTGAAAGAGATGGGAATACCAGACCAACCACCTGACCTGTCTCTTGAGAAACCTGTACGCAGGTCAAGAAGCAACAGTTAGAACTGGACATGGAACAACAGACTGGTTCCAAATAGGAAAAGGAGTACATCAAGGTTGTATATTGTCACCCTGCTTATTTAACTTCTATGCAGAGTACATCATGAGAAACGCTGGGCTGGAAGAAACACAAGCTGGAATCAAGATTGCCAGGACAAATATCAATAACCTCAGATATGCAGATGACACCACCCTTATGGCAGAAGGCAAAGAAGAACTGAAGAGCCTTTTGATGAAAGTGAAAGAGGAGAGTGAAAAAGTTGGCTTAAAGCTCAACATTCAGAAAACTAAGATCATGGCATCTGGTTCCATCACTTCATGGGAAATAGATGGGGAAACAGTGGAAACAGTGTCAGATTTATATTTTTGGGCTCCAAAATCACTGCAGATGGTGATTGCAGCCATGAAATTAAAAGACGCTTACTCCTTGGAAGGAAGATTATGACCAACTTAGATAGCATATTAAAAAGCAGAGACATTACTTTGCCAACAAAGGTCCGTCTAGTCAAGGCTATGGTTTTTCCAGTAGTCATGTATGGATGTGAGAGTTGGACAGTGAAGAAAGCTGAGCGCTGAAGAATTGATGCTTTTGAACTGTGGTGTTGGAGAAGACTCTTTAGAGTCCCTTGGACTGCAAGAAGATCCAACCAGTCCATCCCAAAGGAGATCAGTCCTGGGTGTTCATTGGAAGGACTGATGTTGAAGCTGAAACTCCAATACTTTGGCCACCTCATGCAAAGAGTTGACTCATTGGAAAAGACCCTAATGCTGGGAAGGATTGGGAGCAGGAGGAGAAGGACACGACAGAGGATGAGATGCCTGGATGGCATCACTGACTCGATGGACATGGATTTGGGTAGATTCCAGGAGTTGGTGATGGACAGGGAGGCCTGGCGTGCTGCAATTCATGGGGTCGCAAAGAGTTGGACACGAGTGAGCGACTGAACTGGACTGAACTGACTTCCCTTTGACAAGATTTGTTTCCTGAGAGCTTGCCAACATCAGAGGAATTTGTGTTGCTCTGAAATACACTGGGGACTTGTTGAGGCCTAAACTGAATTGCAAGTTCTTCTTCCCTATTTCAGTGTGGCTGCTGGAGCAGACATTGTCAGCACTCGGCCACATCCCCTTGGATTGTTTTTTCCACCATTTTCTGTGCCTGTGGGTTTCCTGTGCTTTCACTTCCCATAGACTGCAGTTGGGACTCTTTGGAGCAGAGCCCTCAGGCCAGCAGAGCCCACTGTTCAGTTCCCTGGGCTAGTCCTTTGGGAATGGCTGACAGGCATGGGGTGCGGAAGCCTAGCTCCCTGACTTGGTATTGGGACAACTCTGAGTGGAACTTCCCCTCCTGAGTTCCCCTGAAGCTGAGATGAGTTGCTTGCTTGTTTTTCCTCACAGGTTTTCCAGAAACATCTCTATAATATGCCACCTGCTGAAGAGTCCTAGACTTGGGCTCTGCCTCTAGGGCATCCATCTAAGACAAGCGGCCTTCTCATCCCAGAAACTCTCTGGGATCAGGATACCTCAAGGTTTCATCTGTCTAGTGGGCTGTTGGGCACATAGGCTGTAGAATCAAACTACCCAAGTTGAAAGAATTGCCTCTATCACCTATTAGCTGTGTGACCTTGCAAAAGTTACTTAACTGTTCTGTGCCTCAGCTTACTCATCTTTATTTTATTTTTTAAGTTTAATTTTTTCATTGAAGTATAGTTGATTTGCAAAGTGTTGTTTCAGCTGGACAGCACAGTTTTTCAGTTATATATATGTTTAAATTCTTTTACATGTAGTTTTTTATATATATATTCTCTTACATATAGATTGTCCTTCAGATTCTTTTTCCTTATAGGTTATTACAAAATACTGAGTAGAATTCCTTGTGCTATATCATAGGTTCTAGTTTGTTATCTATTTTATATATAGTAGTATGTATATGTTAATCACAAATTACTAATTTATCCCTCCCCTCCTTATTCCCTTTGGTAACAATAAGTTTGTTTTCTAAGTCTGTGAATTTCCTTATCTTTAAAAAGGGGATTATAAAAGTGTGGGCCACATAGAGTTGTTGTCAGGTCAAAAGGCTTAAGAGATGCAAGAATTTCAGAACAAACTCTGGCATATGGTAACTGCTCAATATACGTTAGCTTTGTTACCCTCCACTAGAACTTAAGGGCAACCAGAAATTAATATGTTTTACCCCTGAACCTGGGTCTGAAAACCCAGGCTAATTTAATGAAGGAGACAAACCCTTCTCTGTTACATGGACATAAAACCTCAATTTATTACAATGGTATAGGGTGGACAGGTCAGTAGATTGGCAGGGTGGATGCGGCTAATAGTCTATTGAAAGAACTATAGAAGAATCCTCACTCTTCCTTTGCCTGAGATTCTACCCCATCTTCCAACCCTGGGGCTGGTTGAGGAGCAGGCAGGTGGGTTTGCACTTGTGTCCAAGAATGGGATTTGATAGAGAGACAATTAGCGAAGGGCACCAGCAAAAAAGAGAGGACAGAACTCAAAGTATTAGACTTGGAATAGGAAATCAAGGTTCCAGTCCTGGCTCTGGCCTTTACCAGGCATGTATTTCTGAGCCTTAGTTTCCCCATCGGTAACAGGAGGTAATTACACCGGTTCTGACTCCACAGAGAGGCTGTGAGAATCTATGGAGACAGAGCAGAGAAAGTGCCAGGTACTGTGCACTGCTGTGCACTGATTCCTACAGATGGCGCCAAAGCAAGTGTTAGGAGAGCAGGGCCATTGCACAGCCCAGATTATCTTTGGAAATGCCTTAGGAGGGCACTGTTTGGGGAACCAACAACCAACACATCCAGGACAGCCGGGGTTTTTCTCCAGATGAGATAGCTGATTTAGAAGAAGAGCTATGCTATCTGGAAAGTTCCTCTCTTGAAACACCGCATCCTGCTCACCAAGGTAGAACTCTCTCAGCAGGAGGGGCAGTGGGAACTGAGCCTGTGTGAAGAGGAAGCAAATTCATCTCATGCTCAGTACAGGGTACATCCTCACAGAGGAAGAAGAAGGCCAGCACCAGTTAAAAGGGGTTTGTATCTCCCTGCACTGATTAAGGTGCAGGACACGTGGGGCCTTAGGGCAGGAAGTGGAGCGCTGAGCTGCGCTGCCTCCCACACTGGAGGGCGAGGCCCTGCAGATTTCTCTGCCAACGGCTTGCAGGAAACCTCAACTCAGACATTTCAGGATGCAGTTTTAGAATACAAAGGGATCTCGGAGATCATGCAAGATGAAGAACCAAGGCACAGAGAGGTATGATGGCTGGTCCCTTCACTCTTTAGTGACCATAGCAAGGACTTATGAGAGAACCATGGCCTTGATTGGAGAGACAGGACTTCAAACTCTGTCTTTGTCACCTGGGGATGTGTGATGCTCTAAAAGCCCCTGTTTGTAGAACGGGAATAAGGAAACTTTCTCCTGAGAGTAGCAAGAGGACTAAACGAGGTGCCTGTGTAACAGAATGTTAAATCGTCTGAGCCCAGGCAGGGAAGCTGCTCACTCCTCTTTCAATGCCCGGAGGTGCACCTGCCCCAGCAGCAAAGGCAGAACCTGCGACAGGTGTGGCAGCCTGGGCTCCACTGAGAGGGGTTTACCAGAGGGCACCTTTGGGGGTGGAGTTGTCGTGGGGGTCACCAGCAGAGGAGAGGCCTCTCCCTGCAGCTTGTCCTGCAGAGGGAGAGGGGTGTCTTAGAACAGCTAAGAAAAGTCCTCAGAAGAAACCTGGTTTGAACTCCAGCGACACCCAGACGTTGTGAAGCCATCTTACAACAGTGTCTCTCAAGGAAGAACCTTTCTGCCTTCCTTTCCTCTCCTTCCTTCCTGCTTACACACTGACTGCATTAGAAACAGCAGCGGGGAGGGCGGGGCGGGGCCACGGGGATGCCCACCTGGGAGGAGGGAAAACATGGGTCCATGGGTTGAATAACATATTGACCAGTCATGCTGTTTACTGGATTGAGACAGTGTTTTGGGACTTAAAATAAGCATGGAATTTTTAATTACCTATAAAAGTGATCAGAAAAATCCTGAGACCATCCATGTTTTCAACAAGGGGCAGGAGACAGCATTTACCTCCCACTGAATACATTGAAAGGGACTTTGGAAGAGGTCCCCGTCAAACCAAAGCTGCTTTTGTAAGTGGACCTCACGAGGCCCTCCTGTTTAACACACACTTGACGTCTATCACACACCCTGCACGATGCTTTGGCACACGGCAGGCTCTCAACAATGTGTAAATGCATTTATTCACTCCTCATCCCTCTTGGCTCCCAGGTCCTAGAGACCAAGAATTTTGACCCTTTAGTATCTGAATTCCATAGTACCTGGTGCAGAGTAGACCCACCAATGCCTGATGAATGAACAGAACAAAAATGAGTTCTGTGCCAGCTCCACAGCAGCCACCATGACAAGGGTTACACTGTGGAGCTTGCTGCTGAGGAAAGGGGTGGGGCCAGCACACGCCATTATCACTAAGATTCTGTACTTACATGTGACACTAATTACACCCGCAGGCTGAGGAACAGCAGCCTAATCTCTGACACTGACAGGACATTTTCCCCACTCATATTATTCTCCTTCAGTTTCAAAAGAGTTGGGGCCATGATGCCAGGTGTAATTATGTCTCTCCTTTTGTAGATGAGAAAATGAATGTGGAGAGACTGGGGACCCAGGCAAAGTCTTTGATGAGCTGAGACCAGGTGGGACTCAGGACCCCTACTACAAACTCAAGCTCTCACCTAAAACACAAAGTCACAGAATATGCGACTGAAAGAGAAAAGGAGGGGGTGGTTTCTCCCACCACAAATGGAAGCAAGAGAGAATAAGAACAGACTTGCTGGATAATAATATGCAAAGTCTCAGGGCAAAGTGCAATTTTATGGTTGATTTATAATCCTCAGGAAATTGGAAGCTGTCATGGAAATGCTGACATGAATGGACTGACTGAGGGGCGGTATGAAGTGTGTGGCTGGCCTGTCTGGATCAGGGTGGCTCTAGCAATGAAGGGATGATTATAGTCATCCAGAACTTGGCACAAATCAGATTTTGCAGCTGGGTAACTAGGAGTTCAAGCCAGTTCCTAGAGGAGCCAGAAGATGGCGCCACGTACCAAGGTAATCTGGTCAAAGACAGCCGCCTGGGACCCCGCCGGCCCTCCGCCCCCCCGCCCCGCCTACAAGGGAGTCCCTGGCCGCTCCTATTTGGCCCGGAGACTACTGTTGGATTTCTATCACATAGTGAGATGCTTTTCAAACACCAAGGGTACATCTCTGATTCAGTTCAGTTCAGTCGCTCAGTTGTGTCCACTCGTTGCGACCCCATGGACTGCCGCACTCCAGGCTTCCTTGTCCATCACCAACTCCCAGAACTTGCTCAGATTCATGTCCATCCAGTCGGTGATGCCATCAACCATCTCATCCTCTGTCTTCCCCTTCTCCTTTTGCCTTCAGTCTTTCCCAGCATCGCCAAAGGATTGGAGTTTCCGTTTCAGCATCAGTCCTTCCAATGAATATTCAGGACTGATTTCCTTTAGGATTGACTGATTGGATCTCCTTACAGTCCAAGAGACTCTCAAGAGTCTTCTCCAACACCACAGATCAGAAGCATCGATTTTTTGGCACTCAGCTTTCTTTATAGTCCAACTCTCACATCCATACATGACTACTGGAAAAACCATAGTTTTTTGACTAGACCGACCTTTGTCGGCAAAGTAATGTCTCTGCTTTTTAATGTAGTGTCTAGGTTGGTCATAGCTTTTCTTCCAAGGAGCAAGGATCTTTTAATTTCATGGCTGCAGTCACCATCTGCAGTGATTTTTGAGCCCCCCCAAATAAAGTCTGTCACTGTTTCCGTTGTTTCCCCATCTATTTGCCATGAAGTGATGGGTCTGGATGCCATGATCTTAGTTTTCTGAATATTGAGTTTTAAGCCAACTTTTTCACTGTCCTTTTTCACTTTCATCAAGAGGCTCTTCAGTTCCTCTTCCCTTTCTGCCATAAGGGTGGTGTCATCTGCATATCTGAGGTTATTGATGTTTCTCCCAGCAATCTTGATTACAGCTTGTGCTTCATCCAGCTCGGTGTTTCACGTGATGTACTCTGCATCCTAAAAAAGATCAATCCTGGGTGTTCATTGGAAGGTCTGATGTTGAAGCTGAAACTCCAATACTTTGGGCACCTCATGCGAAGGGTTGACTCATTGGAAAAGACCCTAATGCTGGGTAGGATTGAGGGCGGGAGGAGAAGGGGACGACAGAGGATGAGATGGTTGGATGGCATCACCGACTCGATGGACATGGGTTTGGGTAGACTCTGGGAGTTGGTGATGGACAGAGAGGCCTGGCGTGCTGCAATTCATGGGGTCGCAAAGAGTCGGACACGACTGAGCGACTGAACTGAACTGAACTGACTCTGCATATAAGTTAAATAAGCAGGGTGACAGTATGCAGCCTTGACGTACTCCTTTCCCGATTTGGAACCAGTCTGTTGTTCCATGTCCAGCTCTAAGTGGTGCTTCTTGACCTGCATACAGATTTTTCAGGGGGCAGATCAGGTGGTCTGGTATTCCCATCTCTTTAAGAATTTTCCACAGTTTGTTGTGATCCACACAGTCAAGGGCTTTGGTGTAGTCAATAAAGCAGAAGTAGATGTTTTCCCAGAACTTTCTTGCTTTTCCGATGACCCCACAAATGTTGGCAATTTGATCTCTAGTCCCTCTGCCTTTTCTAAATCCAGCTTGAACATGTGGAATTTCACAGTTCATGTACTGTTGAAGCCTGGCTTGGAGAATTTTGAGCATTCCTTGCTAGCGTGTGAGATGAGTGTAATTGTGTGGTAGTTTGTAAATTCTTTGCCATTACCTTTCTTTGGAATTGGAATGAAAACTGACCTTTTCCAGTTGTGTGGCCACTGCTGAGTTTTCCAAATTTGCTGGCATATTGAATGCAGCACTTTCATGCCATCATCTTTTAGGATTTGAAATAGCTCAACTGGAATTCCGTCACCTCCACTAGCTTTGTTCATAGTGATGCTTCCTAAGGCCCACTTGACTTCACATTCCAGCATGTCTGGCTCTAGGTGAGTGATCACACCAGCGTGGTTATTTGGGTCATGAAGATCTTTTTTGTACAGTTCTTCTGTGTATTCTTGTCACCTCTTCTTAATATCTTCTGCTTCTGTTAGGTGCATATGGTTTCTGTCCTTTATTGAGCCCATCTTTGCATGTAATGTTCCCTTGGTATCTCTCATTTTCTTGAAGAGATCTCTAGTTTTTCCCATTCTATTGTTTTCCTCTATTTCTTTGCATTGATCACTGAGGAAGGCTTTCTTACCTCTCCTTGCTATTCTTTGGAACCCTGCATTCAAATGGGTATACCTTTCCTTTTCTCCTTTGCCTTTAGCTTCTCTTCTTTACTCAGCTATTTGTAAGGCCTCCTCAGACAACCATTTTGCCTTTTTGCATTTCTTTTTCTTGTGAATGGTCTTGATCACTGCCTCCTATACAATGTCACGAACTTCCATCCATAGTTCTTCAGGCACTCTGTCTATCAGCTATAATCCCTTGAATCTATTTGTCACTTCCACTGTGTAGTCATAAGGGTTTGTTTTGGGTCATACCTCAATGGCCTAGTGGTTTTCCCTACTTTCTTCAATTTAAGTCTGAATTTGGCAATAAGGAGTTCATGATTTGAGCCATAGTCAGCTCCTGGTCTTGTTTTTTCTAACTTCTCCTTCTTTGGCTGCAAAGAATATAATCAATCTGATTTCGGTACTGACCATCTGGTGATGGAGAAGGCAATGGCAACCCACTCCGGTACTCTTGCCTGGAAAATCCCATGGACAGAGGAGCTTGGTAGGCTACAGTCCATGGGGTCGCTAAGAGTCGGACATGACTGAGTGACTTCACTTTCACTTTTCACTTTCATGCATTGGAGAAGGAAATGGCAACCCACTGCAGTGTTCTTGCCTGGAGAATCCCAGGGACTGGGGAGCCTGGTGGGCTGCCGTCTATGGGGTCGCACAGAGTCGGACACGAGTGAAGCACCTTAGCAGCAGCAGCAGAAGCAGCATCTGGTGATGTCCATGTGTACAATCTTCTCTTGTGTTGTTGAAAGAGGGTGTTTGCTATGACCAGTGCATTCTTTTGGCAAAACTGTTAACCTTTGACTTGCTTCATTTTGTACTCCAAGGCCAAATTTGCCCGTTACTCCAGGTATCTCTTGACCTCCTACTTTTGCCCAGTTGTGAACGTAACTACTGATTTAAGCAAAGTCTGATGCTATAAAGAGCAATATTGCATAGAAACCTGGAATGTTAGCTCCATAAATCAAGGTAAATTGGAAGTGGTCAAACAGGAGATGGCAAGAGTGAACATCAACATTTTAGGAATTGGTGAACTAAAATGGACTGGAATGGGTGAATTTAACTCAGATAGCCATTATATCTACTACTTGGGCAAGAATCCCTTAGAAGAAATGGAGTAGCCCTCATAGTCAACAAAAGAGTCTGAAATGCAGTTCTTGGGTACAATCTCAAAAATGACAGAGTGAACTCTGTTCATTTCCAAGGCAAACCATTCAATATCACAGTAATCCAAGTCTGTGCCCCGACCAGTAATGGTGAAGAAGCTGAAGCTGAATGGTTCTATGAAGACCTAAAGACCTTCTAGAACTAACATAAAAGATACCCCTCTCTGATTGCCCCTGTGCAACTGCTAATTCCTTCACCCTGCGGTACTGAAGAGTTGCCTGAGCAGATGGTAATAGGAAGGCCTTGCAATCTAAGCAGTTATTATCATTTTAACCACTACATACAATGACATAAACTACCACTACAGTTAATTGAGCACATGCCTGGCTAGACACTAAGCTAAATGCTTTAAGTGAATTATTTAATTCCCATGACAATCCTGTAGGGTATACATTATTATCCACATTTTACAGATGAGAATGTGTTGAAATTCAGAGAGGCCAATAAATTTGTTTTCCATCACAAGTCCAGTCAATTGCAAAGTCAAATTTGAATGCAGTTCTTTTTGGACTATGTAGCTAGTACCATGAATCACTGTGAGGCACTGCCTCCTTCTGTCCTCCTGCCCTCTCTCCTCTGCTCTCTCTGTGCCTGGCATTGTCCCAGGGGTTAGATTCAGGACCTGTTGTACTAAACCTCTGCTCTTGGGGATGAATGACAGCAATGGCCCATGAGAGCATGATTCCCATCTGTCTGAGAACAGGAAAAATATTCACTTGTATCCGGGACCACCTTTAGGTCAGGCATGATGCTGGGGGGTGTTCAAGCTGGAAATTCCAGGTGTCTATTGGTTACATTTAATCTGAGTTTTTGTGGTCATGGATCAGGTGTGGGCTCTGTGCTCTCTCAGTAAGCCAATTTCTCCCCTCACTGCCAGTTAGCAAGAACTTCAGTACATTCTGGCAGGTGTGTGTGTGTGGGGGGGGGCGCCCAATAAAACTGATTCATCAATACTGGAGCACAGGCACCACTTGACCCTTGAAAATGAAGGAGGTGGCCAACATATACTGAACAGTCCTATCCCAGCGGGCCAACTAGCAGAGCCACGAAAGATTAGGGAACCAGGCTCATGGGAGGGGGAGGGTGGTTTCTTCTCTTAGGCGTCCTCCATGGCTTGGGGATAATGAGGAACAGTGACAGAAGGCCTAGGGCCAAGGCTTGGGAGATCAGAGAATTTCACCCTCTCATGTTGTAAGTGAGGAAGCTCAGAGTGAAATGGGTTTGCCGCAGGGCACACAGCCCGCTGGCCCTGAAGTGAAGACAGACATGAGAGTCTCCTGTACTTGGTGTCTTCGTGTCCATGGAGTGAAGTGATATGAATGGAATCTGATCTATTACCTGTGTGTCTGCAAGATGTCAATTTGACCCAATCTCATTTAACAGTTGAGGAAACTGAGGTTCAGAGATGTGGAATAACTTGTCCAAGATCATACAGCAACTTAGTGACATTTACTGTGTTTCTGATATATAAATAGTACTCTCCTGGGTTTTCTGTACCATGTGTGTGGTCTCATACACAACACAGATTTGGGATCTGATTTCATGTGCAAAAGGAAGTGAGGGTGAAGTGAATTAGGTGCAGAAATATTGGCATTTCTGGAAACTTTAAATGACATTTGAGGAAACAGGATAAAATGTTGGAAATCAGGACTGTAATGTGATAAAAACAATAGCTGATGTTATGGGTTGAACTGTGTACCAGCCAAAGATATGCTGAAGTACCTGTAAATGCAACCTTATTTGGAAATATAAGGTTTTTACAGATGCACTCAAGTTAAGATGAGGTCATTAGGGTGGACCCTAGGCCAGTGTGACTTGGTGTCCTTATAAGAGGGAATATTAGATATAGAAACACAGGGAAAAGGAAGTTAGAGACTGAAATAATATATCTACAAGCCAAGGAAGGTCAAGGATGGCAGGCTACCACCAGAAGGTAGAAGAAGACCTGGAACAGATCCTCCCTCAGAGCCCTCAGGAGGAACCAACTCCACTGACACCTAGATTTCCAACTCCAGCCCCCAGAAGTGGGAGAGAGTCCATTTCTGTTGTTTAAGCCACCCTCTTTGTGGTGCTTTGTTATGGCAGCCAGCAAACAAATATAATAGAAAACCTCTTATTAAGTAGTTACTTTGTGGGTCATGTCTCTCTGTCGATTTAATCAATATTCATTGTGTATCTACTATGTGCCAGGCACTGTCTCAGGTGCCAGAGAAAGATCAGGGAGTAGAGAGGTCAAGTTCCTGACTTTTGGAAGCTTCTATCCCCCCTCAAATTGAGATAAGGGCCTCATACTAGGGAAGGACAAAGTCGGGCCTGGTCTCTGTCACTCTGTTCCACCTCATTTACAGGGAGGTGCATGACTGATTCCTGGGGGGAGAAGGTGAGACAGGCAGGAGTGTGGGGCCCCAGCATTTCTGAGGTCAGAGTCCTGCCTCCCAAAGAAACCACACCTCAGCCCGGCCTTGAGAGCCCTGCGTAGCGACATGTGAGGCAGAGACCTTGACTTGCCAGCTCTGTCTCCAAGCCCCTCTTCCCCAACTGAGGTCAGGCCACTCAGGAGGCCTAGTTGGGAGGAGGATATAAAATTCTGGCCCTGACAGCAGGCAGCTGCAGTTAACAGCTGGGCCATGGTACGGTCACCTGCATACAGACCTTCACAGTGTATCAGCGACGACCGGAGTGTTGCTCTGTGATCCTAGTGGGAGGGGACAGGGACAAGGCCTCCGCATGGTTGCATCTGAACCAAGAGGCAAGGTCAATGCTCTACAACCACACAAACTCAATGGGCGCCTTCCAGCCAGTGCTGTGAGGGACTGCTGTTTACTCACAACAGCTCTGGGCCTGCTGCACCCTGTCCACTGGGTCCAAACTGTAAGCTACCCCATCATCCAAAAGCCCCTGGTTCCTGACAGCATTAAACGCAGAACAAGTCCTTACTCTTAACTTCCCCTAAATTGCCCAGGACAAGCCTACACCTCACAACAAGCTCCTTGCAATCCCTCTTCCTGAGATGTCCCAGGTTCCCTCAGAGTGTTTCTCTCCTGCTTCAGCAGGTGATACACCTGACTTTGTCCCCCTACCTGTGTACTCTTAGTGGTCGGCCTGGCAGAAACTGGCGCCCGCCCTACTCCCTCACTGTCCTTGGGGGTCAGCAAAGGGGGCTCCTCCCACTGGGCGTGGCCTCTCGCCTCCCAGGAAGAACTCTCAGCACTTCAAGGGGCCCCGTGGACCTAGGTGTGGTGGCGGCCATCAACCCTGCAGCGGACTGTGGCTCCACCTCTGCAGTCTGTGGAAACCTCTGATGTAGGAGAGCGTTTTCCAAGGAGCACCCCTCTCTCCTCCCCCACAGGCTCCCCCCCGGAACTCCTCAGCTCCATTCAGATAAAGAGGTTCTGCCTTCAGGGCCAACTGCTCAGCACATTTTTCTAAGCATTAAAAAATCACTGAAGAAGAAAAATAGAAATCCCTGGGGGGCCGCACCATTCCCCGACAGCCAAGCTATTAAACTTTCAAGTCCCAGTACTGAGCGGCCTGACAGATGGAAGGTGCCCAGCCTCACGCGTCCTCGCAAAAGCAGTTCGTTCCAGTTAGAGCGAGCTTGGTAAGGATCAATCACTGTTTCTGGCAGTTCCTCCCAAATTAGAAGAGGCAGAAAAGCAGAGAAAAAGGAGGCATATCTCAGAGTTTAATCTCCTCTCAGAGAAGGGCTCTCACTGACTATGACTCTATTTTATCAAACAGTGGGCACTCAGGGGATCACTGGCCCGTTTACCCTTCAGGGTCTGGGGTCTCTTATTTATTTATTCTCTTTTTTTAAAGTCTTTATTTAATTTGTTACACTATTTCTTCTGTCTCATGTTTTGGCTTTTTGGCTGTGAGGCCTGTGGGATCTTAGCTCCCCAATCAGGGATCGAACCTGCACCCCATGTATTGGAAGGCGAAATCTTAACCACTGGACCACCAGGGAAGGCCCTGCGGTCTTTTAAATGAGTTTAATAGGAGGCTTTTCATAAGTTTTGGGGGGCAGGCAACACTGAGTTGGTCCTGACTAGGACACCAGCTCAAGGAGAGACTTCATCTCTGTGGGCCTCAGTTTCTTTGTCTATAAAGTGGGTGTTAATGGCCTGAATTGCATCCCCCTCTCCAATGTGCATGTTGAAGTCCCAACTCCTAGCACCTCACAATATGACTGCATTTGAAAAGGGCTTTTAAAGAGGTGATTAAGTTCAAATGAGGTGGCGCTAGTCTGATATAAGTGAGTCCTTATAGGAAGAGGAAATTTGGACACAGGTATAGAGGGAACAAGATCGTGGTCAACAAAAGAGTCTGAAATGCAGTACTTGGATGCAATCTCAAAAACGACAGAATGATCTGTTTGTTTCCAAGGCAAACCATTCAATATCATGGTAATCCAAGCCTATGCCCCAACCAGTAACGCTGAAGAAGCTGAAGTTGAACAGTTCTGTGAAGACCTACAAGACCTTTTAGAACTAACACCCCAAAAAGATGTCCTCTTCCTTATAGGGGACTGGAATGCAAAAGTAGGAAGTCAGGAAACACCTGGAGTAACAGGGAAATTTGGCCTTGGAGTACAGAATGAAGCAGGGCAAAGGCTAATAGAGTTTTGCCAAGAGAACGCATTGGTCATAGCAAACGCCCTCTTCCAACAACACAAGAGAAGACTCTATACGTGGACATCACCAGATGGTCGACACCGAAATCAGATTGATTATATTCTTTGCAGCCAAAGGTGGAGAAGCTCTATACAGTCAGCAAAAACAAGACCGGGAGCAGACTGTGGCTCAGATCATGAACTCTTTATTGCCGAATTCAGACTTAAGTTGAAGAAAGTAGGGAAAACCACTAGGCCATTCAGGTATGACCTAGATCAAATCCCTTATGAGTATACAGTAGAAGTGACAAATAGATTTAAGGGACTAGATCTGATAGACAGAGTGCCTGATGAACTATGGATAGAGGTTTGTGACATCCTACAGGAGACAGGGATCAAGACAATCCCCAGGGAAAAGAAATGCAAAAAAGCAAAATGGCTGTCTGAGGAGGCCTTACAGATAGCTGGGAAGAGAAGAGAAGCGATAAGCAAAGGAGAAAAGGAAAGATATTCCCATCTGAATGCAGAGTTCCAAAGAATAGCAAGGAGAGATAAGAAAGTCTTCCTCAGTGATCAATGCAAAGAAATAGAGGAAAACAACAGAACGGGAAAGACTAGAGATCTGTTCAAGAAAATTAGAGATACCAAAGGAATATTTCATGCAAAGATAGGCTCGATAAAGGACAGAAATGGTATGGACCTAACAGAAGCAGAAGATATTAAGAAGAGGTGGCAAGAATACACAGAAGAACTGTACAAAAAAGATCTTCACGACCCAGATAATCACAATGGTGTGATCACTCACCTAGAGCCAGACATCCTGGAATGTGAAGTCAAGTGGGCCTTAGAAAGCATCACTACGAACAAAGCTAGTGGAGATGATGGAATTCCAGTTGAGCTATTTCAAATCCTGAAAGATGATGCTGTAAAAGTGCTGCACTCGATATGCCAGCAAATCTGGAAAACTCAGCAGTGGCCACAGGACTGGAGAAGGTCAGTTTTTATTCCAATCTCAAAGAAAGGCAAAGCCAAAGAATGCTCGCACTATCGCACAATTGCACTCATCTCACATGCTAGTAAAACAATGCTTAAAATTCTCCAATTCTCACGTATTGACTTCAGCAATACGTGAACTGTGAACTTCCAGATGTTCAAGCTAGTTTTAGAAAAGGCAGAGGAACCAGAGATCAAATTGCCAACATCCACTGGATCATCGAAAAAGCAAGAGAGTTCCAGAAAAACATCTATTTCTGCTTTATTGACTATGCCAAAGCCTTTGACTGTGTAGATCACAATAAACTGTGGAAAATTCTGAAAGAGATGGGAATACCAGACCATCTGACCTGCCTCTTGAGAGACCTGTATGCAGGTCAGGAAGCAACAGTTAGAACTGGACATGGAACAACAGACTGGTTCCAAATAGGAAAAGGAGTCTGTCAAGGCTGTATATTGTCATCCTGCTTATTTAACTTCTATGCAGAGTACATCATGAGAAACGCTGGGCTGGAAGAAACACAAGCTGGAATCAAGATTGCTGGGAGAAATATCAATAACCTCAGATATGCAGATGACACTACCCTTATGGCAGAAAGTGAAGAAGAACTAAAGAGCCTCTTGATGAAAGTGAAAGAAGAGAGTGAAAAAGTTGGCTTAAAGCTCAACATTCAGAAAACTAATATCATGGCATCTGGTCCCATCACTTCATGGGAAATGGATGGGGAAACAGGGTCAGACTTTATTTTCTTGGGCTCCAGAATCACTGCAGATGGTGATTGCAGCCATGAAATTAGAAGACGCTTATTGCTTGGAAGGAAAGTTATGACCACCCTAGACAGCATATTAAGAAGCAGAGGCATTACTTTACCAACAAAGGTCCATCTAGTCAAGGCTATGGTTTTTCCAGTAGTAACGTATGGCTGTGAGAGTTGGACTATAAAGAATGCTGAGTGCCGAAGAACTGATGCTTTTGAACTGTGGTGTTGGAGAAGACTCTTGAGAGTCTCTTGGACTGCAAGGAGATCCAACCAGTCCATCCTAAAAGAGATCAGTCCTGGGTGTTCATTGGAAGTACTGATGTTGAAGCTGAAGCTCCAATACTTTGGTTACCTTATGTGAAGAGTTGACTCACTGGAAAAGACCCTGATGCTGGGAAGGCTTAGGGGCGGGAAGAGAAGGGGACGACAGAGGATGAGATGGCTGGATGGCATCACCGACTCGATGGACATGGGTTTGGGTGGACTCAGGGAGTTGGTGATGGACAGGGAGGCCTGGCGTGCTGTGATTCATGGGGTCACAAAGAGTCGGAGATGACTGAGCAGCTGAACTGAACTGATAGAGGGAAGACCATGTGAAGACACAGGGAGAAGACGGCCACCTGTCAGGCAAGGAGTGAGGCTTCAGAGGGAACAGTCCTGCAGACACCTTGACCTCAGACTTCCACCCTGCAGTACTGTGAGAAAACAAGTTTCTGTTGTTTATGCCCCCCTGTATCACCCAGTCTGTGGTTATTTTCTATGGCAGCCGTGGCAGACTGATCAAGTGGGCATACCTCCATCTTTCTGGGAGACACAGACACTGTTGAGAGAATCCATTGAGACAGTGAATAAAAGTTCCTGTTAATATCTGCAGGTGTTATGCTAACATGAAGGTACTACTTGGGCGATGCATAGTGACATGCACACAGTTCATCTCCATGGGTTTTATCAGAGAGCAGGATTCTTGGGAGGGAATCATACAGAACTCCCAGGGCCCTAATGGCTGCTCCAGAGGGCAGCTGGACCTGGGTGAACTACCTGGCAAGTGGGGGTTGCCCTGGGGTGCTCCCTGCAGTGAAGGCCTGGCCTGGCTGGCCCTGGGTGAGTGGCCAGGTGCCTCTGCGAGCTAAAATCCCAGCAGGTGCAATTCATTCTGCAGGCAGTGCTCCTGGGGACAGGCCAGGAACTTGTCTTTCTTGTCTCATTCACACTTCACAGCCTCCCATGAGCAAAGAGCCTTTCCACCTTTATTATGAGCATAAACCAGCGCTAGTAAGTTAAGAGTCACATCCCTCCCCAGGTAACAATCAATTCATTTATCAGATAACCTTCCTCCTCAGAGTTAGCAGGGAGCAGGCCTGAACAGTGGGCCCTTACCTGAAGTGGTCAGAGATGATGAAGAAATAACACAATTAAAGGCTGGGGGTGAGGCCTGGACATACTCTGGTCAGCCAGGGAGGGCAAGGGAGGGCGGGGCCTGGCTGCTGGGGGAGGGGCCTCTGGTCCTTGGTGCTGGGGGACACAGCATCAGCAGGTGTGGGCGGTGAGGGTTCTTTGCCTCGGGTGAAACTTTCCCCAGCGTCTGCTGAGAGAGGGGCCTTTTTTAACTTTACTCCTCTCTCCATGTTTCCCCTAAGAATTATTTAGATGGTTGTTCATTGGTCCCTAAAATAGATAAATAAAAACTGTCAGTTGTTTTCCAACAGCAGGTTGGTTTTGTGATGGCGTTTTCCACTCTGTGCACACTACTTTTTGTTACTTACTGATAATGGCTGACATAACTTCTCATTTCTGCTAAATAATGTATTTGTGACACTCTGCTCTACCATCTCGTTTACAACCAGGTAAATGGGTCTTTATGTGCTTTTCTCCAGCCAGACAACGATAAATTAGATTTTTTTTCCTAAACTGAGTCCTCAACTTTGGTAGATCAGCATAAACCTTTTGAGGAAGTGGGGGGCATGGATTATATTCTGCTGGGTTCAACCATTTTTTCAATAACTCCCTGGAAAGAGGCACCACATTTGTCCTTGGCACTTGCCTGGATTGTTTTAATTTAGTTCTTCTGGAGAGTGTAGGTCAGTAGAGGGTCTTTCCTATTGCTCTTGGGGTTTTATTTTGAGAGGAGGCTGTTGAGAAAAGTATTCTTCCCTCACACCTGGTTTGGTACTTCTCTGAGGCTGTGGGGGCTTCACCAGCCCTGGACCTGACTGGAACTCACCCCAAGTCATTGGGGAGTTTTATTTATAACTTTATTTTCTTTTAAGATAAATCATTCAACTGGTACAAGAGCCCAGAGTAAGCCTGCTCCTACCTGTGTCTCCAGTCACCCAGCTCCACACTAGAAGCACCCATTGCCACCACTTTGTGTGCTTCCAGGCTGCACTCCTACCTTCCTTCCTCTCTCCCTCTCTCCTTCCCTTCTTTCCTTCCTCCCTCCCCTTCTTTCTTTCTTTCTTTTTCCTTCCTTAAGGACCTCCCTCTCTTTCTTCCCCTCTCTCTTTCTTTTGCATTAATTGCAAACAGTAGCATAGCATAGCATAGATAGGTTTTGCAGTCTGCCTTTTGATTTTTAAAAATATATATGTTTAGTTTCACAGGTGGTTCAGTGGTAAAGAAGCTACCTGCCAAGCAGGAGATGCAGGTTCAATCCCTGGGTTGGGAATATCCCCTAGAGAAGGAAACGGCAACCCACTCCAGTATTTTTGCCAGGAAAATCCCATGGACGGAGGAGCCTGGCAGGCTACAGTCCATAGAGTGACAAAGAGTCAGACACGACTAAGCTACTGAGCATGCACCATAGTTTCTCATTAGGACAAAACAAGCTTCCTTCTTTCTTTCTTACAACTGCAGAGGAGTCTGCTGCATTATTTAACTTTATGGGGCATTTGGATTGTTTCTGGTATTTCACTTCAGGGTTCTGATTTGAAACCTTAGACTGCCTGCTTCTGTGTTCAGCCCTCACTGCCCAACTGTTCATGGGCTGCCTTTTGTGTGCCGTGTTGCACCCACTCTTGGAATAGAGAGCAGGGCACAGACTGGGAGAGCTTGGCACTTGGAGGGGAGACCTGCAAACTGCACGACCTCTCCACACACACCCCACACCCCCCACTAGGGGACCTGACAAAATTCTAGCGTGGCTTCCATCTGCATCAGAGCATGACCCTAGGATGACCCCAGCCCTCTTAAAATGTCTGCCTGAGAGGGCTCAAGCTCCCCGAAGAATTTACTGTTCCAGCCTGACAACAGGCCCCTGCTCTACCTTTTCTTAGACAATTACTTTGGGAAACATGGAATTGTAAATTTTTTCTCTACTCTTTAGAGGTATGAATCTCCTACAACCCAGAATGTTTCCTCTAGGACCTGGGAGCTGTCTCTATGAAATGCAAACATTTGGGGACATAGCTCCCCCTCTCCAGGTTCCCATGGGAGGGTATGATGCTAATTTCGGGGGGCTCCTTGCTCCAGTCTGTTCCTATCATAAAGATGTGAGATGTGTGTTTCTCCTCTGGATAAGCGCCGGTTAGTGAACATGGATGGCCGAATCACCTAGACTACCCTCCTCAACCTCCTTCAGTGTTCTCCTTAGCACACCAGCGTTGAAAAAGCCTCCTACCTTTTGTTTCAGTGGAGTTGAGCTCAGTTCTATACTGAAGTCTTTCTCTCCTACTGCCGTAGTCTGAATATTAATAAAACCTGTTTTGCTGATTTTAACAAATGTCCAATACAGACCTTCTCTTTGACAGTTGGGAGGTCAGCTCCAAGTGCAGATTGCCCTGCAGCCGGTCACCCCTGGTCCTAACTCCCAGCGTGGTCCACGCTGGGCCTGGGTTGAAGGGTCACCCTCTGGCAGGTTCTTTGGGCCTCACATTTGACCTCCAGTTCTTGGGGGTACCTCTGAAGGCTAGTCAGTACCCTACTCCTCTCTAAACTCCTGCAGTGTCTGTGGTTTGAACCGCTCATGTAAATATAGTTGTTTATGTTACCACCCACTTAATGTCTCTATCTTCTCATTTATTCAATTCTACAAACTTAATTGGGTATTAAGTATGCTCCCAGCAATGTACATACATTATTTCATGTTATACCTACGGATCAATCATTTTTATTATGAAAATGTCAAACATATATAAAAAGAGAATGATATAATGGATCCCCATATACCCATCACTAGTATGATTATAAACACATGGCTTTGTTTTTTTCTTTTGTTATACTAGTATCCCCTCACATTTCCATCCTGTCCCAGATTATTTTAAATAAATCCTGGATACTATTTCTTCTTCAGATATTTCAGCATGGTATTGCTAAATTATAAACATGCATTTAAAAAAACCACATAACTTCTACAAATCTAAAAATACATAGCATCTAAAAGGTAAATGCAATTCTTCAATAGCACCAAATATCCAGTTCCTCTTTCTTCAATTGTTTGATATATTTTTTACAGTTTCTTTGAATAATGGTCCAAATAAAGTCCATTTCAATGGGTTGATATGTCAATTTAATATCTTTTAGCTTATAGATCCCCCCATCTCTCCTTTTTCCCCTGGTAATTTTTGCTTGTTGAAAAAATTGGATGGTTAGCCCTGTAGTTTCCTACTGTCTGGATTTACTGACTTCATCCCCATGGTGTCAGCTAACATGTTCATCTGACCTCTGTGTATCCTGTAGTTCTTTCTTGAGACTAGTAGTTCTTTCTTGAGACTTAATCACTTGCAATTTTCTTTTTTGTTTGTTTCTTTCACTTTTTGGCAAGACTGCTTCATAGGTGTTGTGTGCTCCATCAGAATGTACAAGTCTGCTGGTCTTTTTTTGTGAGATTAGTAGCTATTTGATGATTGTTAGTGCCTAGATACATTGTTTTCCTATGGTTGCAAAGTGGTGATATTCAAATTCTGCTTTAAGAATTACTTTTATGATATACAAATAAAATTAATAATTACAGTTTTATTTGTTTTTTGACTGTAATACTTCTACAAAATGATGCTTCATCTCTTCTTATAGGAAAGTCAGGAAAAACGTCTAGTTTTCTCATCATCTACCAGTTTTCAAAAAACTCCAAGGTGGATTTTTGAGGGGAAGAGTACAATACTGAATGCATAGATTTAAACATTTTGATGTATTTCAATCTACTATAGTTAATATTCCTATTGGTATTCAGCCATCTTTGACTAGTGGGAGTTTATTCAAATTGGCTATTAAGCCTTTTAATGTAGTTCTTTATAGTTTCCTTGGTTTCTCAGACTCATTGCCCCCAAACCTGGATCCAGCCATTTCTCCAAGGAGCCTCTGTTCTTATAGTGAAAGATGGTGGTTAGAGACCAAAACCAGAGGCTAAAAATGCTCAGTACCACTGGGTTGGCCATAGTTTCTAAGTCTTTTCACTGATCAGAGTTAGGAAATGGGTATATATTTATTTTATGTTGACCTACAACCAACAACATGATTACTGAAATGATTTGAAATTCTTTTTGCAGTACTCTTCTGCATCCCCACTAGGGATTACTGTGATTTAAAAGTCACTTGGAATAGTTCTTCTCTGTGTGATTATACCATAAATTTGAAATGTAGTTGAATTCATTTGTTTCTTTTTCATTTTTAGAGCTTTCTCTTTAAGATTTAATTTTGTTTTATAATTCTCTAAAATATTTGCCTGGTCCCAAAGTCATCTCCACACAACAAGATATATTAAAACAACTCTGGTGTCTATTCCTTTTGCTTCTACCTGCTTCCTATAAGTGATCATTTAAAAACATGTTTAAAAAAATTTTTTTTCAATTATAAGGAAATATGTATGCATGTACTCACATTCCTTCCTCTTTCTTAGATAAGTGGTAAATAACACACATATTCTCTCCACCTTGCTTTTTAACCCAACAATATATCCTGGAGATTTTCCATAAGAGTTTACAGAGTTACTTCTCATTTCTTTTGTGGATATATCATTCATAGCTTATTCAACTAGTCCCCTACTGATAGGTAGTTGGGTTGCTTCCAATTTTTTGCCATTATTCATAGAATTGAAATAAATAGCCTTATGCATACTTCTTGTTCATGTTTTTGCCAGTGTGTCATTGAGAGAGAGTCAGAAGTGGGATTGCTGGATCAAATTCAATATACATAAAGGCATATAAATTTGTATAGATATTGCCAAATTCTTCTTCACAAGTGGTTGCAATATTTTGTATTCCCATCAGTATTGTATGAACTTCCCTAGAGCTTCACCTGGGCTTCCCAGGTGGCACAGTGGTAAAGAATCCTCATGACAATGTGGGAGATGTAGAGATGCAGGTTCCATCCCTGGGTTGGGAAGATCCCCTGGAGCAGGAAATGGCAACACATTTCAGTATTCTTGCCAGGAAAATCTCATGGGCAGAGGAGCCTGGCGGACTATAGTCCATGGGGTCACAAAGAGACGGACATGACTGAGCGACTGAGCACAGCACAGCACAGAGCTTCACCAACAAAACAGAGTGACACGTTTGTGGAGCTTTGCCAATCTGATAGATATAAATGGTACCTCAGGTAGGTTTTCGTTTTGTTTTATGTTTTGTATTTTACTATTATGACTGAAATTGAGCATTCTTTTATGTGGTTAAAAAACATTTTCTTTTAACTTTAGAGAGGAGAGTTCAAGATGGGGGAACACCTGTGCACCCGTGGCTGATTCATGTTGATGTATGGCAAAACCCATCAAAATATTGTAAAGTAATTATCCTCAAGTTAAAAGAAATGAATTGATTATAAAAATTTTTCTCTTAATTTTTTATTTCAACGGTCTGTTCACATCTCTAGCCCACTTAAAAATAAGAGCATTGCTGACTTTTTTAATCCTCAAATTTTAAATGCTGTCTATATAATAGAGATATTAACCCTTTTTAGTCTAAGTTGCAAATACTTACTTTTTAGTTTGCCATTTATTTTTCAGTTATGCTTATGTTGTTGTTTGAGAATGCAAAATTTAAAAAATTTTGGTAATCAAATTTATCAATATTTTAAAAGGTCAATAAGTTTGCTTTTAGATTTTGAATTATATCAAGAAAAACTGTCCCCACAGCCAAGTTATAAAGAATTTAGCCTTGTATGGCTTCCTCTTTTACATTTAAATATAGAATGAATTTGGAATTGATCCTAGAATATAGTGAGACATGGATCCGATTTTATTATTTTCCTTATGACTATCCAGTTTCCTGAATACCAGTCACTGAAAAGGCTTGGTTTCAAAGGCTGCCTTGATCAATACTGATTTCCTTATGCAGTGGGACTTACTTTTAAATTTTGTCTTATGTTCCAGTGGCCTTTCTATCCTTTGTTCACTTTAATGATAGAGACTTTCTAGTATGTTTCATTATCTGAAAGAGCTTTCTCTTCTTCTTTTTTAGTTTTTCTTCTTGGCTCTTCTTGCCTTTTTCCTCTTACAAATGAAATTTTTAATGAACCCATCTAGCTCTAAAAAAGCAACGATGCTATTTTAAAAATTAGAATTGCACTAAATTTATAAATCAATAGGGAGAACTGGCATCTTCATGCTTTCCAGTCTTTATATTTCAGTGCATGGTATTTCTTTCCATTTGGGTCTTTCAGGAGGGTTTTATGGTGGTCTCATAGATTTTGAACATTTCTTGTTAAGTTCATTTAAAGGTATTTCATTTTATTTTTTGCTATCATAAGTAAGATTTTTCTCTTTCATTATATCTGTTTTTGTTATTTATAGATATAAGGGCATTGACTTTTAATTTTTTAAGTAACCTGCTACTTTACTAAAATTATGTTATTATGTGCGGTAAAGTTTTCACATGGAACCTTTCGGATACTCCAGAAAGACCAACATTTTCCCTCTTGTATTCAAATTCTTGGTGCTTTTCAATTGTTTTCTGATCACACTGACTACTACCTCTGACCAATGTTACACAGCCATAAAGATAGTACTCATCCTTTTCTTTTAAATTTCTGCAGGAAGGCTACCAGTGTTTTCCTCTTAGAGACAATTTATCATTGAAGAAAGTGTCCAAATATCCTCATTACCCAGATGAGGAATCGAGATGTAGAGCAATGAAGGAAGAAGTTGCCTCCAGGTCTGTGGGGCCTCAGTCTCCCCAGCTTAATAATCCCCAGTCTTTGCAGCACACCCCTGTTTTTCATTATCTAGACTCCTCTGACCGCTTCCTCAACACGGACCTGATGTTTTAACAGATCTTAAGAGATTGAAGAGTGACTAAACTTAGCGTGTGGGAAGGGCCCAGAGGCCCCAAGTGACAGGATTTAGTCTCTCCCTTATTTTCTTCAGCAATTCTGCTCCCTCTCAGAGACTCTGTGTGGCAAAAGAAGAGCCCTCAAGAAATCAAAAACAACTTTTCTTAGAGAGCAGCTTACTGACCACCTATATCACTCAATCAAGAGCCTCAGGCCTCCTTCCACTAGCCCTCTCCATCCAAGGAATTTTTCTAATCTTACACATCACTCTCCCTCAGAGGAACTCTCAATGTATTTCTCTCTGTTTAGTTACATTTCTAATGATACTTCAGTGTCCCTTATAGATCTGCTAACAGAGTGACTACCTTACTGGCCTGCTGTCACTTCAGAAATTTTGTATATCGAGAAACAGACTGAGTGATTTGTCTTGGGTAAATGTATTCAAACTTTTACAGGTTCTAAAACTGCTCAGGTTCTTCCTCTCTCTGCCTTTCAGGTTATGAATCACAACAGTGACCCTGTGGCCTTTCATTTATGCAGTGGGGAGGTTTATTCTCATATCTTTTTTTTTTTTAAAAACAAAACAAAACAAAACAAAAAACTGCTAGGACCACAAGTGCTGTGAGGAGAGAAACCTGCCCTGGATCTAGATTCCCTGTTTCTGGAAGTTTTCCCAAACAGGTAGATCCTCAGAGTATGGACTCTTTCTCTGCAAGGGACAGAAAGAGAGACTGTGAGAGTGGGGAAAATATTAAAATCAGGCCCATTTGAAATTTGAATCTTTTTGCCTTTCAATAGTTTTGACTTCTCCTTTCCTCCAGCTGACAGCCCTTGCCATTGGAGGTATAAGCCGCTGTTTTCTCCCATGGAGACCACTAATTTCGGTGGAGACTTAAGCTCCACAGTCCCCTTTCTTCTCCCTGCAGCCTCTCCACAGCACTGGCCTCTGCTTATTCCCTGTGCTTTGACTCTGTGGCTGCCCCGCCTCTGTTCCTACTCTTCTTTCACGAGCAGCTCTGAGGCAGGGAGACTGCCTAATTCCAAGCTTGCGGTTGGCCTATTTGAGGATGAAAGGGCCTGATATTGCTGCCAGAACTTATTATCAGCGTTATTCACTTGGCAAGAAAAGTCAGAGCAGTAAGCAAAGCCAGAGAGGGAAAGGACCACCTTCTGCCTGAGCTGGTGCCCAGGTCCTCCTTGACCTCTTGGCCACCATCTGGGAGTTCTTCCATCTGTTTTATTGCTGAGCAGAAGTAGCTGAGAGTTTCTATTCTAACACAGCTGAGTCACTAAGAGAGAGGTTTGGACATGAAAAAGAACTTCATACACATTTAATTCTAACTAGGACAGGCTTCATACTTTGTGAATTCCAGTGCAAAATGAAAGCACAGGGTTCCTCGTTCAAAAAGCAGGAAAAGGGGTGCCTTGAAAGGTATTAGAATTTTCCTTTCTTTCTGGTTTTTCTCTTGACCTGTCATGGTCATTTTTGCTGTTTAATCTTGTAATCCTTTGAGTACAGGGGTAATCAAGGCACAGATGCAGCCCTCACAGGCACCCAGGGGGCCATGCCCTGTGATTTGGAGGTGCTGTGAGGCCTGCTACTATGGGGGTTACCCTTCCTGCCAGCTACTGGACAGATATGCTAGGTCCTGGCCAAGGGTGGGGAAGTCCAGCCAGGCATCTCCCTTTCTACAGACTGGCCACCCTAACATGGAGGACAAGGGACCCCTAAGAGTACTGAACCTCAGTGCTACTCTGTAGGCACCTGGATCAAGGATGGGCGAAAGGCTTACCTTTCTCCTGTCAGTTGCTTGTTGAATGCACTGTGGTGCTGCCAGTCCCAGATCTGCCCCCCTGAGATGCCACCCTGACTCTCCTTGCCCCTGTGACCAGGCCTTTGCTGGGGGTGGGGCAAGGAGGGGAGGTCAGGAGAGGCCTTGAGTTGCAAGGGGTCACAGGACCTGGCTGTCCCAGAGAGACAGGGGAGCCGAGACTCCAAGTCCCTGACACATACTTCATTGTGCCATTGGACTTCACTTACAAAACATGAATTCAAAGAAACAGCTAGTGAAAGTTTCAATATGGCAGCTACTGAGCCTTAAAACCCAACTTTGGGGCCTACTAGAGTTTGGGCTCCATAGTGCGGCAGCGGGCCTGCCCCCGTGAAGCTGGCCCTGACTCTGACCCCAGTTCTTCCAAGGCTGATAAACTTATGCAGTGAAGGGGGAAGGAGGCGATCTCCCCAGGCTGCTCACTGGACTGCTGTGGTGTGAACTCCTGAGCCCCCGTCCTGGGTCCATTCCATGCTGGGGCTTTGTCCACAGGGACAGCACTCTCTTTCCCCCTCTCACCCTCTTCCTTGTTCTTCTGAAAGTACGCCTGTGTCTCCTCGAGATTGGTGGTGAAAACTCTTGGTGGAGGTGGAGAGGCTGTGGGAGGCTCCAGGGCAGAGGGGCTTCTTCCCAGAAAACTCTGGGAGCTCTCCATTAACACTATCCCCTCTCAATCTTGTTTTTTCCTTCTCAAACAGCTACAGAAGTGGTGGACATGAAATCATGCTTGGTACTTGCTCTGAGTTTCTCCACTTCTCCTACAGCTGAGTCTGAGAAGGTGTCACTGAGATGGACTTCCCAGCCCAACCTACTCTTGAGTGACAGTGGTCCATGTTGGGTTCTGTTTGGAGCCCAGGCTAGGGAGAATTTGACATTTTTCTCTAGGTGTCCAACCACCATTCAGCCCCTTTAGGGCTCAGTTACTGAGAGCTTGACCCCAGGCCTCAAGCACAGTGCTGGTCCTGAGGGGCCAGAGAAGATCAGGGAGGGCTTCACAGCAGAGGTGCCATTGAAATAGACTTGAAGGATGAGGAGGAGGTGCACAGAGGGGAGGAAGTGGTTGCAGACGGAGGAAAGTGGGCTGCCAAGGGGAGAGGGTGAGGTAGCGTTGTGAAGTGTCAGGAATGCTGGGGACAGGTGTTTGGAGAGACAGGCAGGGAGCTCCAGGCCAAGAAATCCAGTGAGGACAGAGGAGCCCAGGAGCACTCGGCATGCGTGGCTGCCCCTGAGCCCCCATGAGGAGAAGGCGGCACATTCTGAAATAAATGGACGGTGGAGGTGCGGGGGGCTGATCTCTAGGCCAGAAGTGGGAGAGTGCCCGGGGGGGGTGGGTCCCTCCTGAACTCTATGGGGACTGGCGGGTGGGAGTCTAGGGCTCCATGACCTGCACCCAGGGAGGCAGTGGGCCCCACTCCCCGAGGGAAAGGCATCACTTCTCAGTGCCCAGAAGCTGAGCCTACTGTTTGGGGATAGATAGGGCTTAGGAGGGCGCTGTCTCCCACGGCCCTTGGGTGGTGAGGACACTGCTTGGGGATCAGGGAGTATGGGGTCCTTTTAAGGCCCTGAAGGGAGCCATGGTCCCAACAGCAACCCCAGGGCCCGCGGCCCAGCTCCCAGGGGGCGGGTCCTCTTTGAGTTCACCACACTGCTCGCGCACAGCCCTTCACAGTCCTTGCAGCCCCTTTCACATCTTATTTCAGTTCATGCTCATAGTGGCCCATTTCCACTGGTGAGGTGTTCATCCATCTCAAAGACAGGGAAAGGGAGGTATGGGGTGGATGAGTTATTGGTCCATGCGAGGGGCAGAGCCAGGATTTCAAGGGAACAGGTCCCACTCAGCATCGATTGTGTATGTGGCTCTAGGTACCTGCAGTGCCAGGAATGAAACTGTCTTTCTAGGCTGTTAGTGGCTGATTTAACTAAGTACATGACATTCTGTTAACCCCCTAACAGCTCTGCACAGAAGATATAGTGATGCCCAAATTGCAAATGAGGAAACAAGCTCAGAGAAGTTACATAACTGACTCGAAGCCACCCAGCTGGAAGGTAGCAGAGCCAACATCCAAATTCAGGTTCCCCTGACCTTTCCATGTGCCTAAGTGAGCCTAGTATGTGAGGGCCTAGACACACAAATGACACAGGACAACACGGCAACTGCCGCAGTGGATGTGTGTGCAGGCTGTCCCGAGGCCACAGAGGAACAGCCAGGCCGAGGGCACGTGGTGTGTTCATGGCCTCCCAGGTGGGTGGTGTGGCTGGGACAGAGGTGACTTTGGGAGGGCCCTGTGGATTGAGCTCAGGGTTGTGGATTTAGTCCTGTCGGTGAGGAGAAGCCCAGAGGGTTCAGGCAGGGTCATAACACAGAACTTGCATTATGGATTGCATGTGTCCAAAAGATCATTCTGGTGACTGGGTGGAGAATACCAGGTGGAGAGAAGGTGTTAGTAAAGCTGAAGGGGGAGGCCTGGAGGTGGATAGCCCACATGGGTCAGTTTTGCAACAGCAACAGAGGAGAAACTGTGAGTCTTTCTCAGATAAGTAGGATTTTCTTTTTTTGGATGAAACAGAGCTAGACATGGCTGGAGGACTGGGCCGTTTGGGAGAAATGATTCCGTTTTACAGGTTGTTCTAACTGTATCTTCAAGTCTGTGTTTCATTAAAGAGGAAAAAGGAAACTCTGTATTCATAGCTAGAATCTCAAGTCACTTAAAAGGAAAATGGCCCCTATTTGGGGGCTGACTCTCTTGGTGCCCAGCCCACAGTACTGTACCTGTACCACTCTCTTTATGTACTTTTCTGATCTGTAGTCTAACTATGGGCAGGACCTATGCAATTTATTTATCTTTGGACTTGCTGGAATACCCATGACATTGTTATACCCATTTTACAGATAAGAAAACTGAGGCTCAAAGAAGTTGGGCAAGCTGCTGAAGTCTCTGGAGCCAGAATAAGTCAGTCTCTGTTGAGTAAGGACTAAGTTTTGTCCCTGTACTTTTTGTCTTAGTAATTGGAATATCTGACTTATGAAAAGTCTGTGTGGCAGCTGAGTGCAAGAAATTATCTAGCAGGAGCTGAAATATTGGAATAGGGGCATTCTGGTGGCTTGTAGGACACAAATATTTGGGATTATTACTGTTGGAGAGAACCCTGGAGGAATGGCTGGCTGAGATTTGTTAGCTTCAAGGCCCCAGGCTGCTCTGAGATGGCTCTCCTCACAACACAGATGGATCTGAGATGGCTCTCCTCACAACACAGATGGATGTAAGCAGAACAGCAGCTCTGAGGAAGAGCCGAGAGGACAGTGTTGGGTGTCATGTGCTGTCTGCCAGGCACCAGCTGGCGGTGGAGAAGCCTCCAGGGGATGAAGTAGGAGGCAAGAGGGGCAAATGGGGAGCCCCTGAGTGTGTCTGCCCAGCATCACCCAGTCACTCACGGATGAAGATCTGTGACGTTCTCCTGGGGGCTGTGTGCTGCACCCCAGGGTGCAAGAGGTCTGAGCTGGCAGTTCCTGGCTGGGCTAGAGACTGATTTAGCTCAGAGGGATGCCAAAGCCAGCATTTGTGGGAGGAGGGGAACAGAGAAGCCAGCCACCCACAAAGAGACAGATGAAATGTGCAAAGCTGGCTGCGGGCCCAGTGTCAGAACCACAAGCTGCAAGCAGACGTGACTGATGATCTCAGCGCCCCACAGAACCACCCTGGAGAGCAGGTCCTGATCAAGCAAGGAGAAGACTTCTGTGCCCTGCCCTGGTCAATAAGGTAGCCACTGGCCACTTGAGGTTGTTTAAAAAGGAATGAAAATGAAATAAAAGAAAAATGGCAGTTCCTCAGTCTCATTAGCCACACATCAAGTGCTCAATAGCCAGAGATAACTAGATGGTACGGATATAGTACATTTCCATCATTGCAGAACTTCTATCCAAATGTAAATTATCTCAGTAATAATTTAGTATTGATTATATGTTGAAATAACATTTAAAATATAATGAGTTAAATAAAACACACTAATATGAATCTCACATGTTTCTTTTTACTTTTATTACTGTGGGTGGTAAATTTGTCAATTACCTGCATGGCTCAGATTTCTACGGGACAGCCCTGAATTGATGCAAGTAGGAACACGCCTCCATTTAGCCATCGTTTTTAATGCCACAGCCATTTGGTGGTGATGATGGCTTGATGATGGCTGTAAAAACCCTTTCTTAACACAGAGTTAGAGTCAGCCTAGGCTGAGGGGAGAAATGAAAACTTTGGAGCTGAAACAATTTAGGTTCAAATCTCAGCTCTGTTTCCCGGTCGGCTGTGTGATTTGGGGCACATAACTTCTTTGTGCCTCAGTTTTCTCATCTAAAAATGCAACCAGTGGACGATCCTCTGAACAGTACTGCTTTGAACCCTAGAGGAGACAGTGTCTTCAGAGGGCCTGGCAGGGGCCCGGCCCCGAGAGCACCTTAATAAATGGTGCCCCCTTTTATTCTTTTGATCACTGTCACTAATGTTTTTAGCACGGAAGTGTAAGGGGCTATGGTCAGTCTCTCTGGCCTCAGGCCACTCACTTCCCTGCCCCCTCCACCCCGCCTCAGCACCCTTGCTCTCTTTAATGACCCCCAGAGATGGTGCAGCAGGCAGCCAGTCAGCATGCTCTCTCAGGCACTCACCTGCTGGCAGCTGCTGGCCCACGAGGCCCGGAGGGCGCCCCAGTTCTCTGAGCGCGTGGCTTTGCTGTCCAGGTGCATGCGCAGCTGTGCCTCCAGCTCCTGGCTGACTTTCTCCAGGGCGTGTACCTTGGCCATGTATTCCACCAGGCAACCCCCCAGGTCCTCGACGGCACCGAGGTCCCTCTCCAGGCTGGGAGTGGGTGCCGTGGCCAGGCCTGAGCTCCGCAGGCCCTGCAGGAAGACGCTGCTGATGCCTAGGGCCCTGCGGGTCACACGGGCACCAAGGCCACCTGTGGGCCCACTGGGTGTCACCCCTACATAGACCCTGGGTGTTCGGACAAGACCACCCACGACAATGGTCCTGGAAGCTGGGAGGCCGTCCAGGGAGGACGGTGACTGAGCTGCCCTGAAGGACGCCTTGTGCCTCTGCAGAGGCATGCTGGAGCTGGCCCCCGCGGGCGCCTCCACCACCACTCGCCTTGTGCTCATCTCCCCTTCTGCCTCTGCTGTGCCTAGTGGACTTACAGAGCCCAGTGGTTTTTGGTTTCCAGCCCCAGCATCCCCGTGACTGGGCCTCTCTGGAAGCTTCCCTGTGCCAGGGCTGCTTTGTCGGCTGTTTTCCGTGAGCTTCCACCATTCACCAAGCAGAAAGGGAAACAGCCCACCCAGGGCTGTGTGCAGAGAGGCGCTCAGGCATTCTCAGCAGGATCATGTGCCTGACCTCCTAGATTTTTCTGTGGGTGGTGGGGAGGCTGGATCCATGTAGGCTGTGGGGGTGGCTCATCTGGGCCTGTGCATTTTACTACCTAAGAGGGCAAGGCCGGCACCCAGCAGTCCCATTTCACAGATGAGAAAACTGAAGCTTAGGGCCATTAGATCAGAAGTAGAGAGAATGGCTGAGCCAGGACTGACTCCAGGTGCTTCAGGGCCAACGTCAGGGCTCTCCAGCCTTATCTGTGCTGCGTGTGTGACTGTGGACATGTGCTCGGAGATGACTGTGAACCAGCCTTGGTGGGAGGCAGCCCCAGGGACTCGAAAGCAACAAACTGAGCCTGTTGCTTCTTTCAGGCTCCCTCAGACCCAGCAGCAAATTCAGGTCCTTGCCTGGCACCTTTCTGCCCCCGAGCATGGTGTTCATCAGTTGCTTGACCTTGACCACATTGCTTCCCTTCTCTGTACCTTATTTTCCATGCACTGGCTTCGGCTCTAACTCACTGATGCACTAGAAAGGGAATGTGGGCAACTTTAGTTCTCACACATGTTGGCCACACCTTCTCTGGATGTTCCCTACGCCTTGATTTCCCCATCTACCAGAAAGCTAGTAAATAAAAAAAAAGAGGTTTTTCTGGTTAAAAAGCTTAAAGGGTGCTCCAAGTTAGTATTGGATGACACCCTCTGGGCTTTAATTTATGCCTTCAGTATCCAGAAAGGCTCTTGCAGTCCCCAGTGTAACAAAATGGACCTAAAATCCACTGCATTTAAGTTTAACCCTAGAGAAATGAAGTAATCAAAACCCAGATCCTGCAATGTGGGGTTGCACCTCGAGGAGAGAAGGGGAAGTGGTGAGCTGAAGGCAGCCAGTACTGTGCACATTCCCATGCTTACTACACTGAGTTCTCAGTTTGACCTCAGGAAGTAGGATCAAGGTTGACATGCACTGCCATTTGGGCTTTGCACTGCACAACTCCAGGAGTATCATCACACAGCCTATGACCACCTGTTCTCCCTTGTGTGATGAGAGTCCTGAAAGCTGTGTGACTTACCTGAAGTCTCCTGTCCAGGAAATGGCAGAGCTGGGATTAGAAGTCTTCTTCTGACTCCAAGTCCAGTGACTTATCTAGGACCCCTGTGTTTCCTAACACCCAGAAAACAGGGTACCTGCCCAAGGTCACACACGCAGAGTTAAAAAACCTGGTCACTTATTGGAACATCCTATGTACTCTTTCCTTTTTTCCCCCCTTCTACTTTTTCTATTTGAAATGACATGGAAAGTACTTTATGAATATCAATGTTGAGTATATGATTATCAGGTTAAGTAACCAATCAGATCAAGTAAAGGCTGGCAGTGCCCCTTGTTTATTTAGACGAGGCTTTCTTGCTGTGAACAGAAAGCACCCTTTCTTGGTGTACCCTGAAGGCCCATGGTTTCCACTAGTCTGCATTATAATGACATCCTCCCAAAATAGGTGATGCTAATGGGCGTCAGGAGCTGCAGGAATTCCAGGATGGATCATTCAAGAATGAACAGAGGGCTCAAGCCACAAAAATTGTTTGCAAGGGTGCCACGTTTAGGCACTGTTACTCTATGAAATGGTGACACTCTGTGGTCAGGGTAACTTCAGATTTCTCTGACTGAAGATATTTACAATACGGTGTGAAGTCCAGGGAGGGGCGGATGAGGAGGATATATCTTGACACCAATATCTCCAAAGACCCATAGACAAATGACTTTTAGGGGAGAAATCCCAAGCATGTCCTAAAGAATTTGTTTTATCAAATGATAAATGGCTATCAGCTCATCACACTGATAAAAATCCAACTTACTGTTAAAATAGATTAAAAAATACAGATGGATACATGGTGTTGGTACTTAAGGAAGACTTAAAAGTTATCTAAAAATGAAAAGAATGCAAAATGAAAAGGATTAATTAGCAACTTAATCCTCTGGCTAATAAAATAAGTTTATTTATATATACATGATAGCTGAATTCTGTGTATAAGGAAAAATAAGTCATACATCCCACATATGTATATATAACATATGTATCTCTGATTACATATGTTATATATAAATTCTACTTTACAAACAGATTTCTTTCTCTATATACACACACACTGATATTTTAAATGCAATCACTGACAGAAATATCATGATAAGGTTGAAAGATCAGACAGCAATGTGCTGGGAAATGAGTCTCAGAGCAACATGTAACCTGCTTCCTTGTAGGTTGAAGAGTCTTTGAAGAGAGACAATCACCAAACTCATGTTAAGTACATTCATACAACATTGAGAACACACAAGTTTAAAGGCCATTTTTTAAAAAGGAAAATGTAGGAAAGGAAAAAGTTATGATAAAAAGACCACAGCAATAACACAAACATATGACTCAACATTCAAGTTCAGGTCCCAATCTGACTATAAGAACATCTATAATCAAAATATACTATCAAACTATCTTTCATTTAGAGAAAAGAAGTGTCAAAGCAGTTATCTTCTCTATCAGCCACTATATATTAGGGGGAAAAATGGATAAGCAGCCATCTCTGGAAGCCCTTCTCCTGTCTCTGGGGGTCTGAGCTTTGTTGGTTTGTGGACCCCGGGGTGGGGGTGGGGCAGCGGGAGACCACCGATGGAGAGACCAGTGAGAGGTGAAGACCCCTGCTGACTCCCAGGCAGGTCTGCAGTGCCCAGCACAGATACAGTGATGTCTTCTGAGAGATCTGCTTTGGCAATCTTGTTATTTTAAGATCCTGGGAGGAAGGTTCAGAAAACTACATGTCCACACTCCAAGGCTTCTTCCACAAACACGTTCCTCAGCGGTGTGATGTGATGGTCTTTTGAGAAAACAAAGGTGAACCCCCAAACATTGGATCCTTGAGGAAGGGCAAGCATTTCAAAGCTCCGGGGCTGGGATCCACATCCAAACCGTCTCCAGAGAAAGGCACCGTGTCTAATGCATTTGCGGGTGGTGGGAGAATGTGGGGATACACTTGGAGGGGAGCCTCCTGTTGCCCAAGGGGAAAGTAGTCCTGTTGTTAGCACAGTGGGGACTCCCTGCAGGGGATGTCAGGGGGCGTGGCCTGAGGACACTGCGGTCCTCATCCGCCTCCACACTCCAGCCTTTGTCCACACCTCGGATGGAATTACCCTCGACAGACAGCGGTGCCGCCACAGGGCTCAGGGCTCCCTCTTCCTTGTCCGCCAGCGTCCTTCTAGGTGCCCAGTTCCCGTCACTGAGGTGCGGATGAGGGGACAGAAATGGGGTCCTTCACATTGAATCAAGAGGAACTAGAGCTGTAAGAAGCCTCAGAGGCCGTGCATTTGGCCATTTTAATATCCACTTGTACAGGTCAGTCTCTTCTCTCACCTGCCTGGGGCTGCTGGGACCCCCACGGACAAGGACAGTTATTAAGAGAAGCAATCAATGCAACTGCTTTGCTTAGAAATACCTTTATTTTATAAAGGCCATGGATTGTTCTGCCAAGATTTTTTTTTTTAAACCACACTTATAAAAAAGATGTTGACAATTCTTAGGAAAAAAAAAAGCTGCTGAAAATGTTTCTCATCAAGTCAGGGTTACACAAAGATTATATTTATAATATATATTTGTATATTGATAAGTTAGAGATGAAAGGTAGGAACCGGCAAAGCAAGGGTTGCTGCCGTTAGATCTCTGACACTTGATCATTTCCCACAAACAGCGTTTCTTGGCAGAAGGGGTTAACGAGGACCATCCCGGTGTCTCTGTAGTCGCCATTGGCCGGGGAGCGGGGCTCTGACAGCTGGTCCTGGAGGACAGAGGGAGGAGACAGGGTGAGCTGGGGAGGGGTCATCAGGTGGCTGTTCTTACATACCCACCAGAACATTTACTTCCACTTGGGAGTGCTTGGTAAACATGAACAAAGTTATTGAAATAAAGTTGACATACAAAGTTACACTAGTTTCCAGTGTACTACATAGTGATTTGACATTTACACACATTATGAAATGGTCACCATGATAAGCCTAATAACCATGTGCCCGCAAACAAAGTTATTACAATATTATCAACCATATCCCTTATGCTGTACCGTTATATCCGTGAGGCTGATTTATTATATAACTGGAGGTATGTACCTCTTAATCCCCTTTACCTATCTTACCCTTCATCTCAACCACTTGTCATCATCCTCACTGCTGATGCTGGGGTTCAGAGATCTGGCTGCTCTTTTTTCAGATCTTTATAGCAGCTTCCAAAGAAGAGTTCCTGCTTCCTGAATCATCTCCACTTTAGGCTGCAAGAGGTGGCGTTGCTCCACGTGCGACACACATGGTGTACAGCTCGCTGCCCTAGTGGGCAAAACCTGGTCCACTTGGGTCCCAGATGCTCCTTCCACCTCTTTCCCACAGACTTCCAGGAGGCCTCACCGCTTTTCTCTCCTGAACACACCCAGCTCTCCTCTTTCTTCTCCTGAGACCCACCTGCCAGAACCTACAGAGCTCGTTCCACCCTCTTGAGTCCTCCCAGAGCCTGGTCGGAATTCTAAGCCTGTTTCTTATAGCCCTGGATGTGCTGAGCTGAATGGATCTGAATTTCTGTGTGACTGCACAATAGGTGAGTGAAAAATTCAGTCCATCTACATAGCCCCAGGAGTGGGAAAGCCTAGAAACAGACAACCGGCTCAGGTCATCTGAATGACTCTGGCCTCAGCCACAGAGGCGCAGGGGGGTGCTATGCAATAGCAGTTCTCAGACTCCAGCCCAGGTGTTGACAAAGGGAAAAAAAGCCACAGTTTGGTCCAGTTTTACATGACGGAAGCCTCAGAGCCTGCAGGCTATTGTAGGGCAAAGACTCAGTGGCAGACCTGGGTGTAACTGATTTAGGCCAGACCAGCTTAGAAATGGCTTCAATTTAAGATGTCATGATTAATACTCTGAAATTTATTTTTAAACAAAATATGCAGACTTTTTTGTTTTTGTTTTCACTGCACTATACTCCCCCCAAAATGAATAAAAAGCATGCAATTTTTGACAAGTATATATTATTTATGGGTAATAAGGAGAGAAAGGAAGAAAGGCTATTTGTTGTAAAATGTCTTCAGAAGACAAGAATTTCCTTCACTCATCTTAGGGGTGGACGTGGGGCCAGCTGTCTAAGAGAGGAGACCAGGGCAGCCTGTCAGTGAGGGGACAGAAATCCTCTTTCTCCGCTGGGTTTTGGGGTTAAGCTGATGGGGAGTTTGGAGCCTGAGATGTGCTGTGGTTTTACAATTCTCACAAGAGTTTAAGGGCAAATCACGTGGGGGAAGTTATTCTGTGTTAAAAAAAAAAGAGAGAAAGTTATGTAGAAAATAACTAAGGCAGGAAGGAAAAAAAAAGGGAAGGAGGGGAGGGAAAAAGAGGAGAAAGCATGAAAAAGTTTCCAAACGCTTCTGGGCACCACAATTCTGCCCACACAATTCTGTTTTGCTGTTTTCATCAGACCAGCAGGGGAGCAGGGTGCCAGGGAAATTGCTTAGGCGAAGCACTTGGCAGCCTCCAAAGCTGGCAGCCTGGCGGTGAGCTCATGGCCCTATGACTGCGGTGGCTGTGTGGGTGGGCAGGGCCTCTGTGCTCAGGGGACAGGGGACAGGGGACAACTGCTGTTACTGGGAATACAGCAGGATGAGGGGAGCAGGCCGACTGGGAGAGGGTGAGAAACCCACTCTGAAGCCAGCCAAGCTTGGCGCTGCGGCAGCCCCCTGACCCTGGGTCCTAGCAGGGCCCCTGGCCTATGTCCCATGGTGGCCTGGGGCTGTGGGGCTGTGGGTACTGTGCTCACCAGCACTGTCCTCTGGCTTTGGTTTTCATTTACCAATCTGTAAGCAGTTTAGGGTCTAGGGGTACACAGCCCACACTCAAAGTGGGCCAGCCCTCGGGCCAACTTACCTGTTTTCTCACTCACTGTGACAGTTTTCAGGAACACTCCTGCCACCAAATTGTACCCTGGCCACACTAAAGATCAATGCCATTGTAAGGCCTGTTCCTCTGTCCTTCAGCTAAATTTATTTTTACTGAGTGTCCACTGTGTGTCAGGCTTTGGGGTGGATGATGGGTAGACTGTGAGCAAAGTTCACTCATGTGATGACCATTTACTGAGGACCTATCATGTGCTCAGCACCGTTCTAGGAGCTGGGCATAGGGCATGAGGAAGCCTCCTGCCCTGGAGCAGCATGTGTTCTAGCAGGTGAGATGTATAATCGGCAGTCAACAGAGAGAGAAGGGTACAATGCCAGGTGGGGAGAAGTTCTGAAGAAAAACCAAGCATGATGGGGACAGAGCACCTTGGGTGGGGGGAAGGTGGGGTTCCAACCTGTGTCGAGCAGTCAGGGAAGGCCTCTAGGAGGAGGTGGCACTGCAGCAGAGGCTTGGAGGAAGTGAGAGATGGAGGCAGCTGGGAGAAGAGCATTTCAGACAGGTGCCAGGATGAGCTTACCCTAGGGACTGAGACCTGTACTCCTGGGGGGCCTGGCAGAGGGGGGAGGAGGTAGATGGGGCCAGCCTGAGAAAAAACCCGCTAGGAGGAATCTGGACTTTGTCCAGAGTGTGAGGAGGAGCCCTATGAGGCTTGGAAGGTGTGACTGACATGAGGTCCTCCCTTGAAAAGCTGGTCTGGCTGCTGTGTGGAGTACAGACTGCAAGCGGGGACTGGGGGCAGACAGCGGCTGGGAGAGCTGTTTGCAGAGCGGTGGCAACAATCCATGGTTCGAAGGATGATGGCAGCCTGGGCGGGTGTGGCTATGGGGGGTGGCCACAGTGCTGGTAGTGAGACCTGCTCATGTGGAGGAAAAGCCAACGGACTAGCGGGGCTGTTGATGGATGGGATGTGGGGTGTGTCAGAGGAGAAGGTGGCCAGCAGTGCCATCTAATCATGAGAAACACCAGGGGGCTTCTGGGTGTTGAGGTGGTGGGGGAACACTGAGAGTTCAGTCTCGGGCTGTTCACTCTGAGACGCCCGTTAAATGTGTGCATCGGTAGCTAGGCACATGGGTCTGGAGCTCAGGGGAGATGGCCAGGCGAGAGCAGAAATTGGTAGTCATGGTGAGAAATGGGACTGAAAGTCTTGGAGCTTTCTCATAGAGAAGAGAAGCAGTGGGAGCACAGAGCCTGGGCGCTCCTGTGATGGGAGCTTGGGGAAAGGACAGGGGACCATGACGGAGACTAAGGAGGAGCTGCTGGGGGTGGGAGGGAACAGGACAGGATGGGGCTGGGATGCCAGTGAAGACATGTTTGAAGGAGGAGATGACTGAACGTGCCAATACTGCTGGCAGGCGGAGTGAAATCAGTGCCTTAGAACTGCCCCTCGGGGTTAGCAGTATGGGGGGCAACTGGCTATTCTAGTGGGGGAGACAGGTTCAAAATTGTCGTGTCAGACCAGTGGCTGTGTAATTACAACCCTGGTACATGCCACAGTGGAAAAGCACAGGAGCTGAGAACTGATGATAGGAGAGAGCACCCAGCTCGGCAGTCAGGGGAGGCTTCTCTGAGGAAGTGACGGTTGGACTGTACCCTGAGTGGTGGGTAGGAGTCACTGAGTAGACAGGGAGGGGGATGCCCAGGAGGGACAGGAGACACGCTAGGAGACACACCAGGAGAGGGAAGAGCTTATGCACAGCCCTGGAGTGGGATATAACTTGGTGCCATAATGAAGTGAAAAGAAATCCAATGTCATCTGAGCTTCGCAGATGAGGGAGAGGGCATGACATGAGGCTGGAGGGTTGGGTGGGGACCGGTTCACCTCACAGGCCCTGAAAAGACTTTGAACTTCAACTTACCAGTAATGGGAGGCTACGTAAGAGTTTGGAGCACAGGTGTGATGTGATCACAGGCATGTCTATAAAAGCTCATCTGGATTCTGGGGCGATGGGTCTGCAGGAGGGGAGAGGACTGTTCCTCCAGAAGCACACTCAGCCCCACCCCTACCTTAACTTAGCGGTCTACCACCCTTCTCCCAGGCCATCTCAATCGCATCCCTTACTTATTTCTCATCTGTCTTTCTGTCCTTTCATCCATTCAGGCATCCACTAAACCATCCTTCCTTTCCTTCTTATCCATTCACTGATGACGACCATCAGCACAACCTTTCTACAACTAGGTCACAAAAAGCTTAACTTTCAATGACTCTCCGCTGTCCAAGACTAATGCACAAACTCCATTCAACTTCATCCAAGGCTGTGCCTAATCCATCTACCTCTCCTGGGGCACCCTGGCCCCCGCCCCACCCTTCTGTGAGAGTGGAAAGAGCCGTGGTCTCTGTAGTCAGAACACCGGGTTCAAAGCCCAGCTCCCTCACTGGCCGGGCTGGGGTTTCCTGCACTCACTCACCCTGCCAGCACTTGATCTGTGAGGCTCTCCTCCCCGCTTTCACAGCCCTCTAACTCTCCCCATATCCCTCTCCTATCCTACTCTCCCCGTATTATCTGAATGATGTCAAGGTCCAGCACCTTAACCACATCTCGGAGCCTGGACCCCTTGGGAGCAAGCTCCTACCTTCACAGTCCCCTGAATGCCTGCCACCAAACTGTCCTCAATGAACAGTTGTTGGCCTGTTCCCAGAAACCCAAAGTCCCAAGAAACGTGCCTCGCCAAGCAGATGCCCATTTGGCAGGGCTGGGGCGGGGCCCCGCGGCTCAGGACCTTGCAGGCTCCTGCCTCCAGGAGGAGGCTGGAGAGGCGAGGGGGTGCTCCTCCCCCAGTGGCAGTCCTCCCGGGGGCAGCCCTTGGTTTGGGGCTCGTTACCTCAGAGGTTTCCAGGGACTGGATCTCCCTGGGAAGCTCCACGGCATGCTTGCTGAAGTAGTCCATGGTGATGGCGTTGTTCCAGTAGCTCAGACTGTTCTCGGGGTTGGCCGGCTTCTTCTTCCTCCGCAGGCAGCACACGGTCAGCAGGACCGCTGCAGAGAGAGTCCCGGTTAGAGAGGGAGGGTCAGGAAGCGGGGCCAGCATCGCGCAGGGAGGGAGGCCAGCCTCCAGGTGGGGCCATGACAGTCATACTTCCAGCCACTTGCCCCGCTCATTGATTCGCTTGTTCATTAGCTCAACAAATATCTATAAACGTGGAGCGCCTGCTTTGTGCCAGGTGCTGGGGACGGGGGAGAGAAGAAAAAGACAGGACCGCCCTGCTCTCATAAGCTTTCCTCCTAGCTTGTGTATGGAGGGTGCACGAGGGTTACACAGTATAGGAAGATAACTGTTCAGAGAAAAGGAAACACGGGGAAGTGAGGGAGACAGCCCAGGGAGCTGCGGGAGGGGTTCCATCGTGAAAAGCTTCCCTGAGCAGTGACCTTATAGCTGAGACTGGCACGTGGGGAAGGAGCTGGCCGTGGGTGGAACAGGGGCAGTGTATCCCAAGTGGAGGGAACAGCACGTTCAAGGATCCTGAGGTGGGGAAGAGCTGCATGTATGTGAGGAAACGGCAGCATGGCTGGAGTGCAGTTGGTGTGGGAGAGAGTGAGGTGGGAGGTGAGGCCCAGGGGTAGGAGGTTTGGATGGAATTTCGGATACCTGTGCATGTTGCAGTGCCACGGAGTTTGCTCCAAGTAAAGGCCTTGCGCTCTCACTGGGAGGGCTCCCCAGAGCTCAGCTACAGAAAATGACATGTGTGTGCCAAGCTGCACCTCAGGACTGAGGAGGAGTGTTCCCGGAGTGGGAGTGTGGCATAGAGATGAGCAGAGCCCAGGGAACTTTACAAATGAGCCTTAACTTCCGCAGAGGGCAGAGGCTCAGAGCAAAATCTCTAGGCAGAGGTCTTGGACCCTGATAAAACTGTTGCTCTGGTCTCATTACCACCATCATCGTCAAAAACAAATAGCTGCTAACAGTACTATAGCACGTATGTAGGGCTCCAGCACTCTAGAAACATAAATTCATTTAATCCTCCATGTAACTCCATGAGGTCGGTACTATGAGGGTCACTGTTGTACAGACAGGAAAATGGAGACTCAGAGAGGTGAAGTGACTTGGCCAAGAGCAAATCCAGATGGCTCCAAAGTCCATGCTCTCAACCATCCATGACTCTGCCTCACAAAGACAAGCCAAATGCTGATGTGGAGACCTCGCTGCACAGAGAGGTCTGATCCCGCCTCCCCACAGTCGACGTGCCACCCTGTTTGTTCAGTCTTGGACCCTCGGCGGCACGGGAGGAAGGAGCATGTTTAGAAGCTGCTGCTGAACCGTGTGTGAACAGAGTGGCTTGGACATGCTGACAGGGAAGGCTTCCAAGGTCGGAGAGGTGGGGTGGCCTGTCCGGGGTCTTACAGGGGAACAGGAGATGCAGTGCCCCAGGGAGACAGGAGCCGTCTTGGGGAGAAGCCAGTCAATGAAGACTGGGCACCTCCTGCCCAGGCTAGCCATCCCCTGAGCCCATAGAATGGCCGAAACTCTGGATCAGGGGGAGGTATGGTTGCACTCAGCATCCTGGTGGTGCCCATCATCTGTGCTGGGGAGTGGAGGGTAGGCTGAGCTGTCTACAGAGGCTGGTACTGTGGTGGCAGTGGCCACCAGGGGGCAGTGGAGGCCCATCTCTGCCCACAGCAGCCAGAAGGCTTGGTGGTTTTGGGGGCCTATGCATGCCAGGGTGTGGGGGAACTGCAAAAGTTGGCATCCACACAGGCTGAGACCTCAGGGCCTAGAGCCCAGAGCCTTGCAGGCTGACTGAGGAATTCTGTAGCTCTTTCCTGCTGCTGGCCTTGCTGGCATCTCTACCTGAAAAGGCTTCCAGGCAAGATCAAGAGATTGGGCAAGTTTCCATTCCATCCAATCTGCTTTGATCAAAAAGACTTCTACTTTTCCTACCATTCTTCCGGGTCCTCTCAAAAAAATTTTAAAAATAGAAAGCCAAATTCTGAATACTTGAGCTCAAAGACATTTTAGACCGGCTGGTAAAGATTCTTTCAAGCTTTGTGGGTTTCCTCCCTTCCTTCCAAAGAGCCCTTCCTTCAACTGGTTGAAGGCAGAAGGGGTGAGGAGGGAGGCTGCAGAGTCAGCCTGAAACACACCTGCCTGTTCTATAGAGGAGGAGACTCTGATGCGGAACCCAGCTTCCCACAGGTCACAGCAAGTGGCAAGGCCGGGGCAAGGCCCTGGTCCCTTCTCCTCTTTTCTGGAATTTTTATTCTTCATTGTCACTACTACTTTTCACCCTGCTCCTGGGACTGGAATGGTGAAGCAGCCCAGGGGAATTCAAGCTGGGGAAACCCAAGCCACAGGGTGAGGGCTAGGCTGCATGAACCACTCCCTCCCACTCCACCCCACCCCTGCCCACTAACCTAGGTGTGTGCAGTTTGCAGAATCCAGGTCCTCTGGATCCCAGTCCAGTGCCCTCTGAGCCCACACTGCCCTTGCTCCAGGGCCTGGGCCTGGTTAGGACGCATGACCAGGATCCTGCCCTGTGGGAAGGGCTGGGGGTCGGAATGGGGAGTTCTGTTCCTCACTTTCTCCTCCTCCCATGTTGTTAGTGCTCCCAGCCTGATTACACGTCTATCAGGGAGTTCTTGGTGCCTCTCAAACACCATTTCACTTACACACCAGAAGCCAGCCCGGCTACAGGAAGAGCGTGGGCTTAGAGTCCAAAAGACCTGAGTTCAAGTCTGACTCAGCTGTGTATTACACTAGGCGTCACTTCATCATGCTGATCACTACAGACTCAGCAGGGTTGTAAGGATCATGAATGCCAAATGCTGAGTGCACTGCCTGATACACAATAGGTATTTCACTAATATGAGTTTCCTTCTTGTTCTCATATCATCATCCTTAAAAGGAGACCCTGAAGAAAAATTGGGCTGCATGACTGTTGAGTGGTTCAAGGCCAGGGGTTAGGTTAGTACTTCCATTATTTTGGGGTCTGAACTTTCATCTCAGAAAGAAAAGTTCAATCAAATTTATGGAGTCTCTATTTTATTCTCAGGTGTTCTACAGTCTGATTTAACTCACAAAATGGCTGCCTGAGAAAGGTGCTGGCACTCCTCCCATTCATAGAAGAGGCAACTGAAGTTGCCTAAACTTCTAAACTACACAACTCTGCACACTCAGGTGTGAGCCGCGCCCTTTCCCATGTCACCGAAAGCTTCAACCGCTCTGTTTCTCCAAAGGGAAATGCTGTCAAGACCCTCGAGGATGTCAATGGGATCCCTATTTCCTCTAGTTTTGAAACTGGAATGAGAGTGAAGGAAGCTCTCCCAGCTTCTCCAGCACATCAGTAGGGAATCAGCTGCAGCTTGTTGGATGGATGATAGGAAGGAGGAGGGTCGCTGACATGAAGATGGAGCCTGGGTACTGTGCAGACGTTTCTGGAAGAGGTCTCATTTCAGGGCTGGGACCTGCTATATGATGGGAAATGAAAACAAACCCTACAGGACCCTGAGGGAGGGTGCTCTCCATGGGTGGCTGGAGAATGTGTGGCAAGTCCTGACAATGAGATGAGCATCATCACCCTCTGACCGTGTCCTCACTGGGCACCTCCCCATGGGAGATGCCATGATAGGACCTCAGATGCATCTGCTGTCCACGACAAGGCTTTGGAGTGGCAGCTGCAGCCCCGAGAGCGCCTAAGCAGCTCTCCTGCTGCACGGAGACAGCCAAGGGGCCGCCCCCGCCCCCGCTCCCTTGACCCACCACCACGGGTGTGCGGAGGCCACCCTTCTCAGGCTGCTCCCAGCCATTACTGATGGAGCAGGTCTGTTCCCGCAGGACAGGAAACTCCTCTAATGGTCTGAGGACTCCCCTCACCTAGCGGAAGCTTCCTCAGGACGGCCACCCCAGCCTTTTCCTTCCCAGCCCTCCACCTCCTTCTCCTTCCTTTATATCAATACTTCACAGGTGTTTCCCCGATAAATCTCTTGCAGGCCTAATTCTGTTTTGGTATCTGCCTCCCGAAGGCCTTGAACTAACACAGTGGACATTAGTCCTATTTTTGCAGGTAAGAAAACAGTGGCCCAAGGGTTAACCTGTCCAAGTCCCCGGGGAAACTAGTGGGAGAGCTGGGTTTACATCCAGGTGTGTCTGGTTCCCAAGTCTAGGCTTCCTGTTACAGCAGGCTCCCTCTCAAGCTATTCACACGAGTTTAAAGTTAGGCAACTGAGAGAGGGCAGGGAGCTCTGACGTCTCAGTTTGGCCCCTCGTTAGGTAGATTAGAAACCAGAAACCCTGGAGGAAAGGATTAGTCCAGCGGTGCCAGCCCATCTGCGACAATCATTTCCTCACTCTGGAGGTTGGGGGAGGTCAAGGGAGGCCTCAGGCTGCGGAAGGAGGCCGGGCTGGACCGGGTCATGGGCCTGGGGAAAGCAGGTTTGGGGGCTCATTGACTTTGTGCCCTGGTGGATGGAGATGTGCCTGAGGAAGCTCCAGAAGGTTCCTGCGGGGGGCGCTGGTTGGGAAGCACAGGGAAGTGCTGTGAATACGGCCAGGACACTCTAGTCCAGCCTCGGGAACACCCCCAGGTAAGCCTGCCTTGTTCAAAGGCTGCCCCACCTTCTTCAGCTGGTTCATAAACCCCAAGGAGACAAACCTGGTCACGCTAACTTCCCATCCTAATTTATTCTTTGGGGTGAAAAGAGTACTTCTGACCCAGGTTTCTTTCTTTCTGTTTTTAAATATAATAACTACAAAGTCACTGGGGTCTGTGAGTAAAGGTACACAGGCACATTTGGATTTGAATAACATTCACAGAACAACTGGTAATATAGCCACGAGCCACCTGGCCCAAGGATGCGTTCTCTCTGCTGCTCCACTGGCATTTCTGTATGTCTGGAAGGAGGCCAGCCTGTCCTGGGTAACGTGCATGTGAACTCTCACGAATCCTGGGTCAGTGAGAGGTTGCTCTGCTTTGGATGGCTCAGCTTGGATTGATGAAAGATATCTGTAACTGGCCTTGTTTCCTGCTTTCACCCCATGGAACTCCCATCTCTTCCAGGGAGGCTGGATGAAGACATTCTCAACAATGAATGTGGTATCTGCAGGCCAGGCCAGAGAGAGTGACGGAGCCACACAACCGACCTCCTGATGGAAACCCAGAGCACTAGCAGCCAAGAGCAGGGACCACTTCAGGCCCAGAGGCTTCCAGCAGGAGGTGGTGGGCTGTGCGTCCTGATGGTGGCAGCAGAGACCATCTCAGGAGCCACCCAGCTCCAGACCTCAACCAAATGTGGCCTGGATCCAATCAGTTTCAGTTCTCAGCACATCTGAAACTGAGTGTGGCTGTTTCCAGTGTGGCTCAGGAGAAAAAGCATTTCTCAGACCTGGCACAACATACATCCTTCCAGCTGCTAGAAAGGGCTCATGATCTGAAGGGCAGTGGTAACAGCCCCTCTTGAGCAGACCTGAGACTTGCTACAATCACCCTCTGCTTCCACCAGAAACTGGGGACTTGCCGGCCTGCCCAGAAGCCCCAAAAAAGCAGGACCAGGGCCCAGACTACTCAGAAGAGCCAGATGAGAAAATCTATGCATGTACTTTGCTACCAATGCAGATTGCCTAAACTATCTGGCAAACTAGCCAAAGAGGAAACTCTTCTTTGAGGGCTGGAGAGTGTGCTTTAGGATAAATGTAGATGGTGAGAAGGTCTGACTGTGGGGCCCCTAGACCTGGCCAGGCTATGAGCTTTCAAACAGCACAGCGTTTTAAAGCTGGACACTCATCTTCTTTCTCAGTGACCCTCTCCCCAGGACCTTCACAGGGTTACCGATGGTCCCACAGGACAGGGAGCTGTATGTATGTGGAGGCAGCCAGGCTGGAACCCTGCTGAGTGAAGGCTTGGCCTGAGGATGGTGGAAATGCAAGACAGACACCAAAGGAAGCAGGGACTGTGGGTCCCAGGGGAAATCTTCCTTTCTGAAGAAATATGCTTTCGCCCAGGGCTGAAGGCCAGAAGCATTCTCATGGTGCAGTTCCAGGCTTGTCCTCGCTTCTGTCTTGGCTGATGTTATTGTGCATGGTTTAGGCAGCCCATGGGTTTTCTGCTTTGCAGTAAAATTTGATCTAATTTCAAATTCATATATAGCAGAAGGGCTGGAGCATCTTTTTAGACCTGCAAACCCAGGTGGGTGTGGCCTGTGGGGGTGCAGGTAGGGAAAGGGCTCTGGCAGCTGGGTGGGGGGAAGCTGTGTCACACACTTCTGGGTCCCTTGTGCTTGAAACAGTGCTTGGCACACAGTGAGCACTTGAGAGATGCTGTTGAGTCAAATGGATCTTGTCACCAGGTCTAGGCTGACTCAGGTGTGATTGGGACCCTGGTCTAGTCATTTCACTTGGTGATGTACTCCCTACCTGTATGGTGTATCTGCTTTGTCTTTTTATTTTATTGCTCTAGCTAGTCTGTTTTAAGGATGAATGATTAAAAATAGTAGGAATTCCCTTTGTAAACTATGGAAAGAATGGAAAATTAGAAAGCTGTCTCTAATGTGGTTACTTCTCAAATATGACCATTATTAATAATTTATTGGCTAATAGTGCTATATTTTCTCATTATCATTCTTCTGGTTTAGAAGTGGGCAATCCCAGCTTTAAGAATATCTGTGTGCACCCATGAGTGACAATAAATCTGCTTAAGGAAAGAATGAAATATGCAACCTGTAAACATTTTCACTTTTCCCGCACTGGGTCCTTGAGCAGACTGGACTTTCCCCAACATGGAAAATTTGCTTTGCTTATCAACTAGAAGGAGACAGGGAGCTGCGAGAGGCAGCTCCTGGAAGAAATCCAGACTCCAGATTAAAAAGGATTTTGTCAGAATACAATGCCAAGCAGACATCAGGTTAATGTTAAAAGCACACACCTCCTGTGCTGATGTTCGATTGACCCATATAACATGAAGATAGGCTGGGAGACCTGGCTGCATAGCCTCCTTTGAGAAAGTTGCTGGGGCTTCGTTCCCCTTGAGATCAGGCTGAGCCCATGGTGTGACGTGAGGACCTGATGCCAGAGCAGGTTGCCTGAATGTGACTAAAGTGTCCAAACAGAGGAACTGCCAAGCACTCTCCTCTGCCTCAGCCGGGCATGGGCAATGCCATGCTTCCTCTGGGAGCAGGCATGAACTGAGGCCATTGGAGGGGTAGATAGGGGCAGGAGCAGGGCCAGGTGGCCCTGTGAAGAGACTCAAAGAGACAAGGACGACAGCTTGGAAAAGAAGAGCCTGCCCTTGAGAGTGGTTTCATGTATCTCAGGGGTTGGTGGATGGACTTGTTTTGTGTGTTTTCAGAGGGCAGAGGTTAGAACCAAAGAGTGGAACTTACAACAGGGAAATTACAAGGCCCCCCGGGAGAGCTGGAAACAGCCACAGGAGAAGGGGCTGATAAGTGGGGCGCACAGGGGTTTCTCCCCTTTGAAAGGACTGAGGGGGCACCTGGATGATGTCTGTGTGTGGGTTGGGGCTGGGGGAAAGGCAGGCACAGTAAGGATTCCTGCGAGGCCATCAGAAGAACGCTTAAGAATTGAGATCAGGTGCATGGGGGAGACATGAAGGCAGCCCTGGGTCCCGAGTGATTGCATCAGGTTCTTTGTGGAGACGTCAGGGAGGAAGAAGGCTTCCCCAGTGGCTCAGACAGTAAAGAATCTGCCTGCAATGCAGGAGACCTGGGTTCAATCCCAGGTTGGGAAGATCCCTGGAGAAAGGAAATGGCTACCCACTCCACTATTCTTGCCTGGAGAATTCCTTGGACAGAGGAGCCTGGTGAGCTACAGTCCAGCAGGTTGCAAAGAGTCAGACATGACTGGGCAACTAACACCTTCACTATACTTTTTTCAGGGAGGAAGAAGCCCTTAGAGTTTTCAATACAGGAGTGATGGTGGGAGTGATGGTGGCAGCAAGGGGGCGCTGGTGGCCCGCTGTTGTTGTGGTCTAAGGGGAGCCCTTCCCCATGTACCCAGTGGGAGCAAAGGCAATGACAAGGTCCACAAAGCACCACTTCACACCACTCATGGACAAGCAAAATGGGGAGGGGAGCCACAAAATAGCTAAATTCACATGTAACTTGTAAGCCTCAATTTGTTATAAGAACTGTTTTTGTCAAGGCTAATAGAACTTCCTGCAAAATCAAAACTTCATCTTTTCTTCTTTCTTGAGGGAAGACAGGAGGAGGAGAAGAGAACAGCAGTAAGGGTGATGGAAGAGAGGTGGGGAGGAAGGCTCCAAGGGCTCTGCTACTTGGAGGCTGTCGGTTTGGAAGCACCAGCTCTCACCTTGCGGGGTGTTGGTGTCATGTGGCGAGAGAAGAGAGCAGGCAGGGGAGTGTCATGACATGGGCCCTGGGCTGGAAGATGGGTGCTCTGAGCTCACATTCTAACTCTGCCTCTCATGAGCTCTGGGGTCCTGTGTCCCCTCCCTAGCTTGGTGTTTCTTCCTGCAAAATGCAGAGTTGGACTTGACTCCCAGCTCCTAGGAGTTGTGCCTTTATGATCAGTGGGCATCTGAGCCATGGCCTGATGAGCTAGGGACCAGGAGTGGGATAAGCTGTGATTCTTGTTCCGCTGCCTTCTCTCCTGGGGTTCTGGGAACTCTGCAGCCCACGTGGTGGGGACTGCCCAAGTGTGGGGCAAAGGAATTGTGGGGATGTGCACGCTGCCGTGGTGGCAGGCGAGGGGAGAAGGGAGCGTGTGAGGCACTTACAGCAGGAGGAGATGGGCACGCTGATGGCGAGGATCACCCAGGCGATGTCCATCTTGCTCAGGCAGATGGTGGCTCTGTGCTGGGGTTTGTCCCCTTCGGCCACATGGGAAATGTTCCCCGCTGTTCCAGGCTTCCAGGTCCCGGCGGGGACCAGACGGTTGAGGAAGTTTCCTGTGGCCGTGGACACCACTGTGGAGAGGGGACTGGGCACCCTGCCCATCATGGTGGGTGTGAGGGTGGCCACAGCTTTCTCCTCGGCTTGGGAAACAGTGCTTTCTGAAGCCCCTGTTGGGTGGGCTGGGGCCTGCGGGGCTGAGGATGTTCCCTGAGGAAGCCCCTCGGAAGGGACTGAGACACTGGCATCAAAGGCAGCCTGGATGGGCCCCGTGGTGGCTGTGAAGACCCCAGAGTTGGTAGATGGAGGTCTGCTGCTGCCGGGGGTGACAGTCAGCCAGGAGTCACTGTGGCTGGAGCCGTCCTGCGGGTCACCATGGGGGCGCTGAGAAGGCACTGGAGCACGCTGTGGACTGGCAGGGGTGCCTGAGGCTGCTGTGGCATCTGGCTCCCCTCCTTGGCTGGTGAAGGTGGAACCAGCCCCCTGGTCTGCCCTGCTAAGGCTGGGCTTGTCCTCCACAGGCACTAGGGGGGTGGTGGGTGGTACCCACGAGGTCCTGCTGGGCACCAAGGTTGCGGCCACTGTCTGGGGCTGTGGCGAGAAGGAGTAACCCCAGAGCGGGTTCCTGGGGGTGAAGGTGGAGGGGTCAGGCTCCACAGACCCTGTGAAGTTGCCTTTGTAAATCTGGAAGATTTTCCCCAGGGGCCGCTTCTGCCCCAGATGTGTGGAGCTCTGGTTTCTTCCCCGCTGGCTTTCCTTCCTCCCGGCATGACCACTGGGTGCAGCGGGCACAGGGCGTGGTGAACTGCCGGCTCCCTTTCGGGAAGAGCCAGGGGGCCTGGGGGGCCTGCGTGTGGTAGCCCTGGAGGGGGCTGTGGGGAGACGGCTGGTGGCTTCCCCTGGCTTTGTCAGCAGGATGGTGGGCGCAGTCTCACCCGGGGAGCGGGCCTCTGGATGGGAGGATGTGGTTGCCATGGCAGCAGGAAGTGGCCCTGTGGACAGGGGGCCTTCAGAGTGGGGGGTGGATGGCGTCGCCATGAAGGTGGAGATGGTGTTTGTAGGAGGGTGTCCATCGAGATGGGGTGTTGTCGTTGCCATGGGAGCTGTGGCCTGTGAGGAGGGTCCATCAGGATGAGGGGTCGGTGTCACCACGGAGGCAGGGGTGGCCACCATGGAGGAGTGTCTGGTAGAACTGAGGGATGCTGTCACCATGGTGCCTGGGATGGTGCCTGAGGGGGAGACTTGAAGAGGTTCCCTGGGAGATGGTTCCTGGGCAGCAAATACCAGTGCTTCAGTTGGCGCCAAGGTCAGGAGGAAGCCTTGAGAGGGAGAAGAGAGCAGAGGTGAAATGCCCGGGAGTAGCTCAGCTCATGTGCCTTCCTTACCCATGAACCTGAGACCCCTGGGAACTCAAGGGAAACAGTGAGAGGATCCCCGAGGTCCCCACTCATTGCACACAGGACCATGGGGACCGAGGGTATCTATCAGGTTGGTTCTACCCAGCACCCCTCCCAGAGAGAAGCCAACCACAGGGGAACCAGAGACAGCTAAACCAGCAAGGCCTGTCCTTTCCCAAGTGCCTCTGAAATGCCTCTGCCCTCTGCCCAAGGGCAGATGCTCAGACAGGCTGGGGGAGGGGCGTGGAGGAAGCCCTGTGGCCCCTGAGTGCCTGCTGGCCTTCTGCACCAGGGAGTGGTCCAAAGTGTGACCACAAGGAAGCCAGCAGCTCTGTGTGAGCCGCCCTGAGTCACTGAGCGGGGCTTGGGTGGGCAGAGTTGACCAGCACCCACGCCTTTTCAGACTCCTCCATTTATGAACTAGACACAGGTACAAACGACAGACCTCTGCTTGTTCAGGCCCACCCGCCAAAGAGTTAAGGAAGGTCTATCCGCTCCTTGACCCTGGAGACACAAAAATGAACAGGGCCTGGGTGAGGTCATATAAATCCACAAACAATCTTAAAACAAGGCAGAGACATCACGGTGCCATTGGTGACCAACAGGCAGAAGGGGACAGGATTCAGAGGGTGACCAGATCTGGTGCCTATAAAACACTTAGCACAGAGCCTGCAGGAGAAGGTGCAGTCCATAAACACCAGCTGGTGGTATGGTTGTTCTGTTAACTGCTTGTCCTATGTGCTCATAGGCTGAACTCTGGAAAACCACTGGTGGTGCCTGGGCTTCCAGAGCAGGAGGAGCCCTTCTGAGCATGGACAGAAAACCATGGACTTTGCATGGTGGTAAGTGTGTGTGCTTTTGTTCACTGAGAAAAGTGCACAAGGACAAAAACCTATACATTTAAAAACTCTTCTAAAGATATGTGGATTTTATTAATCACAACAGCATGTGCCCATCTTTAAAAATAATACTTCAGGTCAATGTGATATGTAGGATCTATTCGGATTATAAATGTGAAGACTGGCTACCCCATACAACACACGGGCTAGGAAGAGCTGCTTCCTACCACCGAGGAGGGCTTCACAGACCTCTACGGTCTGATTCTGACCTGAGACCTCCCATGTTCACAGGAGCCTCCTGCTCAGTCACGCTCATGCCCTTCCTTCAGCACTGCCAGCCGCCCAGACCAGCCCAGGTAGAGATGGCCTCTGACTGGTCACCTTCTCGGGGCCTCCCTCCCCCACAAATTCCAGCAGGGTGAATGGTCAAAGCAGGGGCCCTGGTGGTGATTCTGGGGAACCTGGGGTGGTCAGCAAAGCTGACAGGGGAAGACAGGGGCTCTGGTGAGTTTCTGGAAACAGAGAGGGGGAGGAGACCTCCTAACATGGCTTTAAAGCAAGGTTCTGGGTCACCACTGAGGCCTCCTCCAACTTAGGGGAGGGGGTGGGGTGGGTCAGTGTTCCCACCCTGCACGTCTAACTTTGTGGGTTAGGCTGAGGGACGGCAGATGGAGTAGAGACTATTGCACTCACATCTCCAGGACCAACAATTCTCCCTAAAGAACAGAATTTCTCGATACTTTCACTCATAGTTTAGCCCATACACCAACAGTGTTTTCTCCTTATCTGGGTCAATCCTAAAATCTGGCTACTGAGCATCACTCTGGCCCCGTCTTTCATGCTTGATTTAAGCCTTGATTTAACCACCTGATGGGGCAGGAAGTTGAGGCTGAGGGAGATTAAGTAATGTGTTCAAAGCCCCTCAGTAGAGAAGTATATGACACCCAGGCGTATCCAAAATGCACACGGATCCTGGTCGCCCAGCACATATGAGGCAGGAGAAGAGAACAGGAAGTTGCAGCTTACAGCAGCCCCTCTCTGGCAGTTGAGCACCACAGGGACAATCTATTCCTAGAGCTGGTGGCCGTGACTGCTGAGGTTTTAAGGGGCATTCCCTAATAAGCCTCTGTTGGCTCACGAGCACCCTGGTTCAATATGTGTTGAACACATTCCCCTCAAAGCCATATGTTGCCACCCTAACCCTATCACCTCAGGATGGAACTGTGTGTTAGGGCCTTTGAAGAGCTGATTAAGGCAAAATGAAGCTGATGGGGTGGGTCCTAACCCAATCTGAATGGTGTCCTAATAAGAAAAGGAGCCCAGGATACAGATGCAAAGAATGCCCGCACACAGACAGTCAGTGATAGGCCAGCTGCCCACAAGCCGAGAAGAAAGGAGTCAGAGTACTCCAACCCTGCTGGCATCTAGATCTTGGGGTTCCAGCCTCCAAAACTGTGAGGTGATAACTTTCTGTGGTTTAACCCCCCAGCCTGTGGTACACTGTGTGGCAGACCCAACAGACTGATATCCGTGTCATACCTTAGAGATTCCTGAAAAATGAGAAGTGGAGACTGGGGCTTGTGTGCAGGGAGTTTATTTTGGGAAGTGGCCCTAGGGGACAGCCGTGGGGGCCTGAGATGAGTGAAACAGGGTAAGTCAATCCTAAGGTAGGTTATGAACTGATCAGGGTGCAACTCAAATCTGCTTGGGGTCTCTGAGGAGCTGAGCACCTCTTGCCAGCAGCTCCCCTTCCCACCACCAGTGCTGCTCACCCACCTCCTCACTCTTCCACGAGGCCCACCTGATTGAGTCAGAGAGGCTCTGGGCAGGGGCTGTCTGCTCACACCTGTACCCAGCTGGTGGCTGCCACAACAGCTGGAGTTAAAATTAAAGGCCCAGAGGATTCCTAGGGTGGAGCACAGATGTGCTCCGTACAACCTGAGGCCCGTGACCAAGGACAAGGACACTGTTGCCTTCCAGCAGCATCGTCAAGGGCAGCCCAGAGTTTTCAGAGAGGCCCCCAGAGACCCCAGGGACAGGCCAGAGGTAGGAGAGGGGTAGCCTGGCCTCCAGGGGGAACTTCTGCAGCCTCTAGAGGCAGAGGGCTTCATGCACCCTGGTCTTCAAATTATTCAGGGAAAGAAATTCCCTTGACTTTCCCACCATGAACATCCCTGGGGCTAAAATCCTCCCAGGTGGGAAGTATACAACTGACTGGAGTTCTTCTTCCTGCAAGACTTTCAGTGGCAGTAAACATGTGTGCCCTTGCTGCAGCTCTTTCTAGTTGCCAGCATCCCCTGAAGGTATTTTCTCTCTAGCAGTACTGTTAAGGCCCCTTTTTCTTCAGACTTGAAAGCTTTGGTACAATAAATGGATACTGCCATCCTGGGTGCACAGGGTTTTCACCTAGAGGATGACATTTAGCTGTCACAGTGAGCAGGGCACTCAAAGCAACTTAGTCCAGTCCCCTCATTTCACAGAAGGGGCAATGGAAGGAGTGAAGTGACTTGTCCAAGAACACAGCTGGCTGGGACACGGCGTGGATTACAGCCATCATTTCAAAGCAACTTTTCATTTGTATCATAAAACTGCTACAACACCGCAATGCCCAAATGATTCCTTCAACATCCACTGTCAACTTCACTATGGAAATCACCTCTCCTCTTTGGCACAAAAGGTTAAGCACTGAATGCAAAAGGCTTACACTATCACAATTACTGCTCAAGGCCTTCAACCCAGGGCTCCCTGAACAGATGCAAATTTCCACTTCAGGCCCTTTGTGCTGGCCTTCTCACTCCCCTCCCCACAATCTGGGGCTACTGCCTCTTTGAATATAATTTACATATATTTGCATAATAGACTTTGCAGGCTCTAATTCCAAATATGTAGGCAAGACTATAACTAAAATCCTACTTGATGTGTTTTAAATCCTACTTGATGTGTTTAGAACTGATTTTTAAAGGATGCCAGAATAAGGACAAGTGTAGTGTGTGGGATCCAAAGATTGATGGGTTCTCAGATGTGGCAGGAAGGCCTCCCCCTACCTGCAATTCCAGTGCCCAATGGTCCCAGGACCCAAGGGAAGGAAAGGTCTTCCTCCTTCTGTTTATTTGGTTGGCTGCTGAGAGCCCATATTGGGCATGATATTTGCATCTGGTAAAGGCAAGGAGGGAATTGGCGAAGAGAGAAATGACTAATCTGTGCTGAGTGCTTCCTGCATGCCACGTGCCATTTGAAGGGCTGAGCTTGTTCCTGACACATTTAATCTTCATAACAACCTGATGAGGCAGGTACTATCATTAGCTCCCCATTGTGGCCGACGAAAAGCAGCACAGAGAGGCACAGGAAGCTGCCTCCTTCCACACAGCCTGGGATAGTGAGCTGTGATTTGAACCTGGCAGCCTGGCTCCAGAGTCCACACGCTCAACCATGTTCACTCACCATTCCGCTCTGCATATTCAAAAGCAATGATTCAAAATCTTTTGGGAGTTGATTTTCTATTACTGATTTTTTGACTTTTCTTTCCTCTTACTTGTTTTCTTCTAGCTCCATTTCAGGGCTCTGTATTAACATTTAGGTTTTTAACAAGTTAGTCAATTAACTTTATTTTGCAATTTAGCTTCTGCATCTGATGTTTCAACAACAACAAAAAAAGAGAATCCATGCACACCAAGTTTGACCATCATGAAATCTGTTTTCTACATGGGCAATAACATACCATCTTGCCAGGAAACAGGCTCTTCTCATTTCAAGACTACTGTCTTTTAATTGGAAGGGGTGCTAGGGCTCCCTGGTATCTAACTTCTTCACTGACAAATGAGAAGGCTGAGGCCCAATGAAGTGGAATCCTCATTCTGGGCCACATACTATGACGCACCAGCCCACAGGGCTCTCTTCACATCACTGTGGGCCTGGTGTTCTAGTGCTCCACCCTCTGGACTTCTTCTAAAAACAAAATCCTTTTGTTTTAAAGATCAAAAAGCTTGTCATTCCTATAAGCATGGTTTCTGTCCATGCTCAGAAATAAATACGCATCACTGACTTTAGGGTGAGCTGGGTGACTGCTCTGAAGAGGTACTCATGCCTGTGACGTTGGGCTTCTTTATGAAAGGCAGATTTTTTTTTTCCATAAAGACAAAAAGGAGTTTGGGGGTATGTATCTTTGCTGCTACTCCATTCTCAGGCAGCCACTTTCCCTCCTATCAAGTCCTGCTGGAGACATGCTTCAGGTCACACAACTTAAAGCACAGAGGGTTCTGCTTAATTCTGAGAGACACCTGAGGCCATGACCTGATGGGTTCCAGAAATGTCTGGGGATCACTGATTCAACAGTTGCACTGATCAGATCCATGACTCCACTGAGAATTATTGCTCACAGTACAATCTCTAGAACACATATGAGCAAGAAAACCACATGAGATGGGCCTGGGTGACCCAGACACTCCTATGGCCTCCAGCTAGCATGAATTCACTTCGTGCTGCAACTCTGAAGCTGACAGATCACAGCTTTCTATCAAAAATACGTGTACTCACACATGAGCACATACACACACCAAACTCCTCTCCTGGTAGCAGGAAATAAGGAAGAATGACAAACATGAGAACTCCAATCATCTCCATGGTAATAAACAGTTAAGTTATTCATCTGAAGTCAAAATGGCCATCCTGTAGCACTGTCAGGATTTAAACACAGTTTCTCTGATCCTGGCTGCTCAAGACCCTAGGTACTGAGAAAGTTTTGATCCAGGAAAATGTCCTACGCTTTATGAAGACAGGCAATGATATATGATGACCATAGCTAAAAAACAAAAATTTTCCCCAAAGCAGAAACACTTGGCACCCACACCACCTTTTATCTTCAGCTTTTGCTTCTCTGCCTTAGTCACTCCGTTCATTTGGGGACAAGCATTTTCCAACTAGAACTCCTCTTGGGTCTTGAAGCCATTGCTAGAAGCCCCTCCTGTGTGCCTGTAACCACCATTCCTACCCCTGATCCAGCCCCCATCTCTCTAAGTGGAAACGCCCAGTGTCCTGTTTCAAATGCCCACTGTCTGAACTCTAAGCTGCCAGAGTGCAGAGACTGTGTCTGCATCAATGATATTTCCCCATATCTAGTCTAGTACCTTAGTCGCAACAAATCTTTGCTGAAGAATAAGAAACTCTCCTAAATATCCAAAATATAAGAACTCATACAACTCAATTAGCAAAATACTCCAAATAATCCAATAAAAACAATGCTTGGAGGGTCTGAATAGACATTTTTCCAAAGAAGACATTCAGATGGCCAACAGGTATGTGAAAAGGTACTTAGTATCACTAATCATCAGAGAAACGCAAATCAAAATCACAATAAAAAAACAAACGAAGTATCTCTTCACACCCATTAGAATGACTATAATGAAAAGGATAAGAGATAACAAGTGTTGTGAGGATGTGGAAAAAAAAGAATCTTTGTGCACTGTTGGTGGGAATGTAAACTGGTATAGCCAACATGGGAAATAGGATGGAGTTTTCTCAAAATATTAAAATAGAACTAATATATTATCTAGACATTCCACTTCTGAGTACATATCTGAAGGAAACAAAAATCACTATCTTGAAGAGATATTTGCACCTCCAAGTTCACTGCAGCATTATGTACAACAGGCAAGACATGGAAACAACCTAAATGTCTACTGATGGATGAATGCATAAAGGAAGTGAGGTATTACACACACACACACACACACACACACACACACACACACACACACAAGATTACTCAGCCGCAAAAAGAAGTAAATGCTGCTATTTGCAACAACATGGATGGACCTTGAGGGCATTATGCTAACTGAAATAAGTCAGACAGAGAAAGACCAGTACCGTATCATCTCACTTCTGTGTGGAATCTAAAATAAAAATCAGGGTTTTCCTGGTGGCTCAGTGGTAAAGAATCTGCCTGCCAAGGCAGGAGACACAGGTTTGATCCCTGGTCCAGGAAAATCCCACATGTAGCTAAGCCTGTGTGCTACAACTGTTGAGTCTATGCTCTAGAGCCTGGGAACCATAATTACTGAGCCCACTCTCTGCAACTACTGAGGCCCACGCATTGCAACTAGAGAGTAGCCCCTGCTCACCACAAACTAGGGAAAAGCCTGTACAGCAATGCAGACCCAGCACAGCCAAAAATAAATAACTAAATAAATTATAATAAAATAAAAATCAAACTCATAGAAATACAGAACACATTGGTGGTTACTATAGGTGGGGAACATAGCACAGGGGAAATGGGGGAAGGAAGTAAAAATTCCAGGTATAATAAATAAATTTTGGGTATAATGTATAGCATAGTGTCTATAGTTCATAATCCCTGGAGAAGGGACCCACTCAGTATTCTTTCCTGGAAAATCTCACAGACAGACGAGGCTGGTGGGCCATAGTACTTATTGTACATTTGAAAGTTGCTAAGAGAGTAAATCTTAAATGTTCAGTACAGTTCAGTTGCTCAGCCATGTCCGACTCTTTGTGACCCCACGGACTACAGCATGCCAGGCTTCCTGTTCATCACCAACTTCCGGAGCTTGCTCAAACTCATGTCCATCCAGTCGGTGATGCCATTCAACCATCTCATCCTCTGTCGTCCCCTTCTTCTTCTGCCTTCAATCTTTCCCAGCATCAGGGTCTTTCCCACTGAGTCAGTTCTTTGCATTAGGTGGCCAAAGTATTGGAGTTTCAGCTTCAGCATCAGTCCTTCCAATGAATATTCAGGACTGATTTCTTTTAGGATTGACTAGTTGGATCTCTACGCAGTCCAAGGGACTCTCAAGAGTCTTCTCCAACACCACAGTTCAAAAGCATCAATTCTTTGGCGCTCAGCTTTCTTTATAATCCAACTCTCACATACATACATGACTACTAGAAAAACCATAGCTTTGACTAGATGGACCTTTGTTGATAAAGTAATGTCTTTGTTTTTTAATATGCTGTCTAGGTTGGTCGTAGCTTTTCTTCCAAGGAGCAAGCATCTTTTAATTTCGTGGCTGCAGTCACCATCTGCAGTGATTTTGGAGTCCAAAAAAATAGTCTGTCCCTGTTTCCCTTGTTTCACCATCTATTTGCCATGAAGTGATGGAACTGGATGCCATGATCTTAGTTTTCTGAATGTTGAGCTTTAAGCCAACTTTTTCACTCTCCTTTTTCACTTTCATCAAGAGCCTCTTCAGTTCTTCTTCACTTTCTGCCATAAGGGTGGTGTCATCTGCATATCTGAGGTTATTGATATTTCTCCCAGCTATCTTGATTACAGCTTGTGCTTCATCCAGCCTGGCATTTCACATGATGTACTCTGCATATAAGTTAAATAAGCAGGGTGACAATATACAGCCTTGATATATTCGTTTACTGATTTGGAACGAGTCTGTTGTTCCATGTCTGTTTCTAACTGCTGCTTCTTGACCTGCCTGCAGATTTCCCAGGAGGCAGGTCAGGTGGTCTGGTGTTCCCATCTCTTTAAGAACTTTCCAGTTTGTTGTGATTCACACAGTCAAAACCTTTGGCATAGTCAATAAAGCAAAAGAGGATGTTTTTCTGGAACTTTCTTGCTTTTTTGATGATCAATGGATGTTGGCAATTTGATGTCTGGTACCTCTGCCTTTTCTAAATCCAGCTTGAACATCTGAAATTTCTTGGTTCATGTACTTTTGAAATCTGGCTTGGAGAATTTTGAGCATTACTTTGCTAGCATGTGAGATGTGTGCAATTGTGTGGTAGTTTGTACATTCTCTGGCATTGCCTTTCTTTGGGATTGGAATGAAAACTGACCTTTTCCAGTCCTGTTGCCACTGCTGAGTTTTCTAGATTTGATGGCATATTGAGTGCACTTTCACAGCATCATCTTTTAGGATTTGAAATAGCTCTACTGGAATTCTATCACCTCCACTAGCTTTGTTCATAGTGATGTTTCCTAAGACCCGCTTGACTTCACATTCCAGGATGTCTGGCTCTAGGTGAGTGATCATACCATCATCGTTATCTGGGTCATTAAGATCTTTTTTGTATAGTTCTTCTGTGTATTCTTGCCACCTCTTCTTAATATCTTCTGCTTCTGTTAGGTCCATACCATTTCTGTCCTTTATTGTGCCCATCTTTGCATGAAGTGTTCCATTGGTATCTGTAATTTTCTTGAAGAGATCTGTAGTCTTTCCCATTCTATTGTTTTCCTCTATTTCTTTGCATTGATCACTGAGGAATGCTTTCTTATCTCTTCTTGCTATTCTTTGGAACTCTGCATTCAAATGGGTATATCTTTCCTTTTTTCCTTTGCCTTTAGCTTCTCTTCTTTTCTCAGCTATTTGTAAGGCCTCCTCAGACAACCATTTCAACTTTTCGCATTTCTTTTTCTTGGGGATGGTCTTGATTACTGCCTCCTGTACAATGTCACAAACCTCCATCCTAGTTCTTCAGGCACTCTGTCTATCATATCTAATCCCTTGAATCTGTCTGTCACTTCCACTGTATAAGCATAAGGGATTTGATTTAGGTCATACCTGAATGTTCTATTGGTTTTCCCTACTTTCTTCAATTTAAGTCTGAATTTGGCAATAAGGAGTTCATGATCTGAGCCACAGTCAGCTCCTGGTCTTGTTTTTGCTTCTGTATACAGCTTCTTCATCTTTGGCTGCAAAGAATATAATCAATCTGATTTCAGTACATCTGGTGATGTCCATGTGTAGAGTCTTCTCTTGTGTTGTTGGAAAAGGGTGTTTGCTATGACCAGTGCGTTCTCTTGGCAAAACTCTGTTCACCTTTGATCTGCTTCATTTTGTACTCTAAGGCCAAATTTGCCTGTTACTCCAGGTAGCTCTTGACTTCCTACTTTTGCATTCCAGTCCCCTATAAGGAAGAGGACATCTTTTTTGGGTGTTAGTTTTAGAAGGTCATGTAGGTCTTCATGAACCATTCAACTTCAGCTTCTTCAGCATTACTGGTCGGGGCATAGACTTGGATTACTGTGATATTGAACGGTTTGCCTTGGAAACGAACCGAGATCATTCTGTTTTTTTTTTGTGAGGTTTCATCCAAGTACGGCATTTTGGACTCTTTTGTTGACTGTGATGTCTATGACACTTCTTCTAAGGTTTCTTGCCCAAGTAGTAGATATAATGGTCATCTGAGTTAAATTCACCTATTCCAGTCCATTCTAGTTCACTGATTCCTAAAATGTCAATGTTCACTCTTTCCATCTCCTGTTTGACCACTTCCAATTTGCCTTGATTCATGGAGCTAACATTCCTGGTTCCTATGCAATATTGTTCTTTACAGCATTGGACTTTACTTCCACCACCTGTCACATCCACAACTGGGTGTTGTTTTTGCTTTTATCTGTCTCTTCATTCTTTCTGGAGTTATCTCTCCACTCTTCTGCAGTAGCATATTGGGCACCTACCGACCTGGAGAGTTCATCTTTCAGTGTCATACCTTTTTGCCTTTTCATACTGTTCTTAGGGTTCTCAAGGCAAGAATACTGAAGTGGATTGCCATTCCCTTCTCCAGTGAACCACGTTTTGTCAGAACCTTCCGCCATCACCCATCCATCTTGGGTGGCCCTACATGGCATGGCTCATAGTTTCATTGAGCTAGACAAGGCTGTGGTCCATGTGATCAGTTCAGTTAGTTTTCTGTGACTGTAGTTTTCATTCTGTCTGCCTTCTGATGGATAAGGCTTATGGAAGCCTCCTGATGGGAGAGTCTGACTGGTGGGGAAACTGGGTCTTATTCTCATGGGTGGGGCCATGTTCAGTAAATCTTTAATCCAATTTTCTGTTGATGGGGATTATAAGTCACTTTACATGTGTACATTTTCATAAATGTTACATGTGTGCATTTCATAAATATTCTCATCATGTAAAAAAATTATGTGTTTTCACTCACTTTCTCTTTCAAGAGACTAAATCTTAAAAGTTCTCATCATATAAAAAACTTGTAACTATGTGGGGTAATTGATGTTAACTAAACTTATTGCAGTGATCATTTCACAATATATTCACATATCAAATCATTATGATGTAATACAATGTTATATGTCAATTATGTTGAAATAAAACTGGGGAAAAAAGAAAACTCTTCTAAATCAATCACTAGCCAGCTTTTATTTTCCAAAAAGAACCACTTACTGGTGGTTAACACACCCCAACCAGCTTACTCTTCCTAAATGTGACTTCAGCGCTCCTACTGAAAGGTGAAGTCTGTGTTCCATTCCCTGGGATCTGGGTGGGTTTGAGACTATGGCCGAAGTGATGCTACATGATTTCTGAGGCCAGGTCATAAAAGATGGTACTGCTTCCTCCGAGTCCTTACTCTTGGGTATTCCTCTCAGAAGTCAGCCACCATGTTGTGAGGAAGCCTGAGCAGTCCATGAAGGGGCCCATCTGGAAAGGGGCTGAGGCCCTGGCATTCAGTCCCAGCTTGAACTTCTAGATGAAGTCAGCACTGACCTGTCAGCCAGGGGAGTGAGCCATCCTCAACCCTATATGGGCCACTCCAGCTGAGTCCAGGTGGAGCAGAGACAAGTGATATCCCCAAACTAGATTTATGAGCAAAATGAATGACTAATGTTGAAGCTTTGAGGTGGTTTGTTAGGCAGTAATAGTAACTTGAATACTATCTTTGTAGAAGTGAAATTAAAGTTCTTTCATTAAAAAAAACCCTGGATTTAAACATCAGGGGTTTTAAGTGCTGGGGCTCAACAGGCTGATCTTGTCTTGGGTCCCTTACTTTTGTCTCCTGCCCAGATGCAAGGAAAGGGAAATAGCTCACTTCTGGGCTCCTTCTTCAGCATCATAATTTCTCTAATCTACAGTTACAATTCTCCCCCGCCCCGGGAGAAGAGAATGGCTACCCACTCCAGTATTCTTGCCTGGAGGATTCCATGGACAGAGGAGCCTGGCAGGCTACAATCCATGCAGTCGCAGAGTCAGACACGACTGAGTGACTAACACTTTAACTTAACATCAAGGAAAGGAACGAACAAATGCATACTAACAGGGGCATGAAGGTCCTGGAATCTAGGTACTTTGTGGACGAGGGCACAGATAGAATGAGGTGGAGGCTAACATAAGGTGACCACACATTGAAGACATGAATTAAAAGAGTATATGGATGTATATATGGTGCCTACATATTGAAGACATACATGATCATTTGCTTCAAGGAGCTGTCATTCTGGAAGGGAAGAGAATCATCTGTGACAGGGGAACAAACCTACACATCAAAGATGTTTTCTCAAAGACTTTCTCCAAATGACAGGAGTCAAAATTAGAGGAATGAAAAGGTCAGCTCAGTTTCTAATAAAATAACAGGATCATTAATATTCAGAAAACATCTCGCTGACATCATGGGAAAGAACACAAATGCATCAGTCCAGACTGCTTTGTATTCTCCTAAACTAAAAGCAAAAGACTCATAAAAATGTTCCATGGTTTACAGTAGAGAACCTGACAGACACTACCTCAGCCAGGTGATCAAGGTCATGGTGATAATATGCACCCTGGATATGAAGACAGCACTTTACCTCTGTAGCTCTCCTTTCCCAAACCTATATCCCCAGTCTAATGATAAGAAAAACATCTGAAAATCCAAAATGAAGGACATGCCACAAAATATCTGACAAGTACTCCTCACCAAGGTCATCAAAAATAAGGAAAGTCTGAGAAACTCACAGCCCAAAGGTGCCTAAGGAGACACGACAAATAAATGTAATGTGGAATCCTGGCTGGGTTCCCGGAACAGAAGAAGGACACTGGGGGAAAATGAAGGAGATGTGAGTAAAAGTTTGGACTTCAATTAATAATAATGAATCAATACTGACTCATTAATTGTGACAGATGTACACCAGTATTGTAAGACACTGATTACAGTGGGAACTGGCTGCAGGCTATATAGACTCTCTCTGATTTACTCTGCAATTTTTCTGTAGGTTCAAACTACTCTGGGACTTCCCTGATGGTGCAGTGGATAAGAATCCGTCAGCCAATGCAGGGAACATGGGTTTGATCCCTGGTCCAGGAAGATTCCATATGCTGCAGAGCAACTAGGCCTGTGCGCCACAACTACTAAGCCTGTGCTCTAGAGCCCATGCTCTGAACAAGAGAAGCTATGGTGATGAGAAGCCTGAATATTGCAAAAAGAGTAGCCCTGGCTCACTGCAACTAGAGAAAATCCTGCACACAGCAACGAAGAGCCAGTGCAGCCAAAAATAAATAAATAAAAATTATGAAAGAAAAAACACAAAAACCCAAAACAAAAATCTAGCCTGAGATTTAAAAAAAAGTTCCACGGAGTTAAGACAGCAGGGACAATGTGAGAGTGTGTCCTGGAAGGAAAGTTAGCTGAAGGGAGGTTTGCAGGCGACTTTCCCAGAGCCTTGGTATTAGATCATGTGTCCACAGATGCATTTTGGAGCCCACTTCCAGAGGGGAGTGACTATTGTCACATCTATCTATCTATCTATCTATCTATCTATCCCCTCTGCTTCTCACTACTTAAAGTGTTCTCATACAGAGTGTGGAGTTTGGAGGGGAAATGGTCAGGGAGACTAACAGCCTGAACACATAGTTTTTTTAACCTGTTCAAATTCCAGCTGAGGAATCAGTTTATATACATGCTACACATGTAATATAAACACTCTTGACCAAGGAAGCAGGCTGCATGGAAACCAAAGCTTATGTCTCATTAACACGGGGCTACATTGCCCTGCTGTCTAAACATGAAAACCGTATGAGGTATTGGATATGGTTATATAACCAATCAAAGTTTCTGCCCATATACCTTTCCTGCTTGGATCCCTCTCCAAAAACCCAACCTGACTGTCACCTTGTCTTGACGAGATTATGGTTCCTCAATTTGTCCAGCTGGAATTGGTGGCTCCCTGCCCAGTGCTCACAAGGCAATCTGCTCCCGTTCATATGTGGCCCTTTTCCCCACAGAACCCTTCAGCAGAGGGTGTGGTGGGAGGGCAGGGATGGAATTGCAGTCAGTGGGATTTAGGAACCTGGCTCTTGAATGTCCTAATGGTGTGACCTCAGGCAGATGAGTTCAGCTTTGTTTTCCTTCTTGTACGTAAGGAAGATCATACCTAACTTTAGTGTGCTTTCAGGGGTGAGAACAGGGAGGCATAGAGGCCCCACTGAGGCCTGGATGCAACAGATGAAAACTGTTGTTTTATCTTCTGCTACATTTGGGTCAGTCCCCTAGGGCCGTGAGCTTCTTCAGCATCTTGAACCCTAGAACTTAGTTCACTGACTTGTACTAGGGGTACAATAATGTTTTCTGTGAAAGATGAGATGGTAAAAGAAGACTTAGAGGATTCCAATCATTTAAGGTATTTGCAGCTGAATGCTTGCCACAAAATTATAGATGTTTATTTTGAAGACAATGTCAACAGAAGAAAACAGTAAGCAATATGAGTCCTGAGATGTGGCATTATGGTTGTGGGTGTGTGTGTACTTGCATACATATCTTGTTTTCACTTTGCTTATCTTAATGATTAATATTAATAGGTTCAAATGGACACACATCACATAAGATAGGAGGCAGAAGAAGGCTGAGATGCATGGAACCAGCTTCCTGCAGATCCTCCCGAGACCCCCTCCCACCAATGCACCCACCACTACTAGTTCTGTTCCTCATCCCCTAAGCAAATCAGCCTTCATATCTTTCCAAAGTTCTAACTGGTGATGTCTTTTTGCCTTTTCATACTGTTCATGGGGTTCTCAAGGCAAGAATACTGAAATGGTTTGCAATTCCCTTCTTCAGGACCACGTTTTGTCAGAACTCTCCACAATGATCCATCCGTCTTGGGTGGCTCATAGTTTCACTGAGTTAGACAAGGCTGTGGTCCATGTGATCAGCTTGATTAGTTTTCTGTGACTGTGGTTTTCATTCTGTCAGCCCTGTGACAGATAAGGATAAAAGGCTTATGGAAGCTTCCTGATGGGAGAGACTGACTGTGAGGAAACTGGGTCTTGTTCTAATGGGCGGGGCCATGCTCAGTAAATCTTTAATCCAATTTTCTGTTGATAGGGAGGGCTATGTTCCCTCCCTTTTGTTTGACCTGAGACCAAACTATGGTGGAGGTAATGAAGAAAATGGGAACCTCCTTTAAAAGGTCCCATGCACCCACTGCCACACTCAGTGCCCCTGACCCTGCAGCAGGCCACTGCCGACCCTCGCCTCTGCTGGAGACTGCTGGGCACTCACAGGCAAGTCTGGGTCAGTCTCTTGTGGGGTCACTGCTCCTTTCTCCTGGGTCCTGGTGCACACAAGGTTTTGTTTGTGACCTCCAAGAGTCTGTTTCCTTAGTCCTGTGGAAGTTCTGTAATCAAATCCCACTGGCCTCCAAAGTCAAATTCTCTGTCCCTTTTCCAGATCCCCAGGTTGGGAAATCTGTTGTGGGTCCTAGAACTTTCTTAACAGTGTGAGAATTTCTTTGGCATAATTGTTCTGCAGTTTGTGGGTCATCTGCTTGGCGGCTCTATGATGGGGTTAATGGCGACCTCCTCGAAGAGGGCTTATGCCACAGGCTGTGTGACCCAGGTAGCTGCACCAACAGCCTCTGTCCCTGCAGCAGGCCACTGCTGACCCATATCTCACAGGCTAGCAAAATAATGCTCAAAATTTTCCACGTCAGGCTTCAACAGTACGTGAGCTCTGAACTTACAGATGTTCAAGCTGGATTTAGAAAAGGCTGAGGAACCAGAGATCAAATTGCCAACATCCTTTGGATCATAGAAAAAGCAAGAGAATTCCAGAAAAAACATCTATTTCTGCTTTATTGATTATGCCAAAGCCTTTGACTGCGTAGATCACAACAAACTGGAAAATTCTTCAAGATATGGGAATACCAGACCACCTTACCTGTTTCCTGAGAAATCCGTATGCAGGTCAAGAAGCAACACTTAGAACTGGACATGGAACAACAGACTGGTTCCAAATAGGAAAAGGAGTACGTCAAGGCTGTATATTGTCACCCTGCTTATTTAACTTATATGAAGAGTACATCATGCAAAATGCTGGGCTGGATGAAGCACAAGCTGGAATCAAGATTGCCAGGAGAAATATCAATAACCTCAGATATGCAGATGACACCACCCTTATGGCAGAAAGGGAAGAGGAACGAAAAAGCATCTTGATGAAAGTGAAAGAGGAGAGTAAAAAGCTGGCTCAAAATTCAACTACAGAAAACTAAGATCATGGAATCTGATACCATCACTTCATGGCAAATAGATGGAGAAACAATGAAAACAGTGACAGACTTTATTTTCCTTGGGTCCAAAATCATTGCAGATGGTGACTGCAGCCATGAAATTAAAAGATGCTTGCTACTTGGAAGAAAAGGTATGACTGACCTAGACAGCATATTAAAAAGCATGTTCGATGCATGAGACAAATGCTCAGGACTGGGGCAATGGGATGACCTAGCGGGATGGGATGGGGAGGGAGGTGGGAGGGGGGCCCAGGAAGGGGAACACATGTAAACCCATGGCTGATCCATGTCAACGTATGGCAAAAACTACTACAATATTGTAAAGTAATTAGCCCCCAACTAAAATAAAAAAAAAGAAAGAAAACAAACAAAAAAAGCAGAGACATTACTTTGCTGACAAAGGTCTATCTATGATTTTTCCAGTAGTCACGTATGGATGTGAGAGTTGGACTATAAAGAAAGCTGCGAATGATGACCCTATATGGGAGACAGCAAAAGAGACACAGAAATAAAGAACAGATTTTTGGACTCTGTGGGAGAAGGTGAGGGTGGGGTGATTTGAGAGAAAAGCACTGAAACATGTATATTACCATATGTGAAACAGATCACCAGTCCAAGTTCGATGCATGAAACAGGGCACTCAAAGCCGGTGCACTGGGACAACCCAGAGGGATGGGATGGGGAGGGAGGTGGGAGGGGGTTTCGGGATGGCAGACACATGTACACCTGTCATTGATTCATGTCAGTTCAGTTCAGTCACTCAGTCATGCCTGACTCTTTGTGACCCCAGGAACCACAGCATGACAGGCCTCCCTGTCCATCACCAACTCCCAGAGTCTACCCAAACCCATATCCATCTAGTTGGTGATGCCATCCAACCATCTCATCTTCTGTTGTCCCCTTCTCCTCCTGCCCTCAATCTTTCCCAGCATCAGGGTCTTTTCCAATGAGTCAGCTCTTCGCATTAGGTGGCCAAATTATTGGAGTTTCAGCTTCAACATCACTCCTTCCAATGAACACCCAGGACTGATTTCCTTTAGGATGGACTGGTTGGATCTCCTTGCAGTCCAAGGGACTCTCAAGAGTCTTCTCCAACACCACAGTTCAAAAGCATCAATTCTTCGGTGCTCAGCTTTCTTTATAGTCCAACTCTCACATCCATACATGACCACTGGAAAAACCATAGCCTTGACTAGACGAATCTTTGTTGGCAAAGTAATGTCTCTGCTTTTTAATATGCTATCTGGGTTGGTCATAACTTTCCTTCCAAGGAGTAAGCGTCTTTTAATTTCATGGCTGCAATCATCATCAGCAGTGATTTTGGAGCCCCCCAAAATAAAGTCAGCCACTGTTTCCACTGTTTTCCCATCTATCTGCCATGAAGTGATGGGATCGGATGCCATGATCTTAGTTTTCTGAATGTTGGGCTTTAAGCCAACTTTTTCACTCTCCTCTTTCACTTTCATCAAGAGGCTCTTTAGTTCTTCTTCGCCTTCTGCCATAAGGGTGGTGTCATCTGCATATCTGAGGTTATTGATATTTCTCCTGGCAATCTTGATTCCAGCTTGTGTTTCTTCCAGCCCAGCGTTTCTCCTGACGTACTCTGCATAGAAGTTAAGTAAGCAGGGTGACAATATACAGCCTTGACGTACTCCTTTTCCTATTTGGAACCAGTCTGTTGTTCCATGTCCAGTTCTAACTGTTGCTTCCTGACCTGCATACAGGTTTCTCAAGAGGCAGGTCAGGTGGTCTGGTATTCCCATCTCTTTCAGAATTTTCCACAGTTTATTGTGATCCACACAGTCAAAGGCTTTGGCATAGTCAATGAAGCAGAAATAGATGTTTTTCTGGTACTCTCTTGCTTTTTCAATGATCCATCGGATGTTGGCAATTTGATCTCTGGTTCCTCTGCCTTTTCTAAACCCAGCTTGAACATCTGGAAGTTCACGGTTCACGTATTGCTGAAGCCTGGCTTGGAGAATTTTGAGCATTACTTTACTAGCGTGTCAGATGAGTGCAATCGTGTGGTAGTTTGAGCATTCTTTGGCATTGCCTTTCTTTAGGATTAGAATGAAAACTGATCTTTTCCAGTCCTGTGGCCACTGCTGAGTTTTCCATATTTTCTGGCATATTGAGTGCAGCACTTTCACAGTGTCATCTTTTAGGATTTGAAATAGCTCAACTGGAACTCCATCACCTCCATTAGCTTTGTTAGTAGTGATGCGTCCTAAGGCCCACTTGACTTCACATTCCAGGATGTCTGGCTGTAGGTGAGTGATTGCACCATCGTAATTGTCTGGGTCGTGAAGAACTTTTTTGTACAATAATGTATGGCAAAACCCACCACAATATATAAAAAAAAAAAAAAAAGAAAGCTGGTTGCCGAAGAATTGATTCTTTTAAACTGCGGCATTGGAGAAGACTCTTAAGAGTCCCTTGGACTGCAAGGAGATCAAACCAGTCAATCGTAAAAGAAATCAGTCCTGAATATTCATTGGAAGGACTGATGCCGAAGCTGAAATACTAATCCTTCGGCCACCTGATGCAAAGAACTGACTCATTGGAAAAGACGCTGATGCTGGGCAAGATTGAAGGCAGAAGAGATGGGGACGTCAGAGGATGAGATGGTTGGATGGTATCACTGACTTGATGGACATGAGTTTGAGCAAGCTCCAGGAGTTGGTGATGGACAGGGAAGCCTGGCATGCTGCAGTCCATGGGGTCACAAAGAGTCGGACACAACTGAGCGACTGAACTGAACTGGTGATGTGAGAGTGTTTGCCAGGACTTGGGATTTACAGAAAAGTGCCAGTTTTGACTTGCTGATTCAAGGTGTGTCCTCTTGGGAGGGTTGGATGAGAGCAGGAAGGAAGGAGGACAAACAGGAGGATTTGTGTTGGGTGGTGCTGGCAAGCCAGCCCATGGGGGGCTCAGCGTGTCCTAGAAGCCATGGTGCTTGAACCTGTGGGTCCTACAAACCCAATAAAATGACTCTCCCAGAGTCTGCAGCCCCAAAGCCTGGGGTCTGGTCCAGTGAGCACCTCAGCAACTATAACAGGATCTCTCGACCCCAGAGGAGCCCTGGGGAGTTCCAGGACCTGCCTGAAGAGGCTGAGGTACCTGCTTGAGCACCGAGGCATCTGCCTACCCTCATCTCATCTGTCTCTGCTAAGTCACTTCAGTTGCGTCCGACTCTTTGCGACCCTATGGACTGTAGCCCTCTAGGCTTCCTCTGTCCATGGGATTCTCCAGGCAAGAATACTGGAGTGGGTTGCCATTTTCTCCTCCAGGGGATCTTTCTGACCCAGGGATTGAACACATGTCTCCTGTGTGTCTTGCAGGGCAGAAGGGTTCTTTACCATTAGTGGCACCTGGGAAGCCCAGCCCTAGCTCAGAACTCTCCAAAGCCAGGAGGAGAAGAAAAAGAGTCCTGGCCTGATCACACCTGAGAGTCACTTACCTGAAAAGGGCATTGGGGCTTTTGACTTGACATCATTTAGGGCTTGCTGACAGTCTAGTGTCATCTCTCAGTACCTACTTCTCCTCTTGAAAGAGTTTGTCAAGGAGAGACGGGAAGAGGAGGAGGGAGGAGGCTGGCAGGGATGTAGCAGGGACAGTGGGAAGGTGCCTGGGGGAGGGGTGGGCAGGCGGGGTGACAGGGAACCGACTGACATCAAGATTGGTGTCTGCTCTCTGTGGCACTGGCTGCATGGCTTCTGGGCTCTAGGCTGCTTGGTATTCCAGCCCGGCTCCTGTCAGGCAGGCTGCAGGCTGGTTGGCACTACTCTCTTTGGTTGCCAAAGGTTCACTGCCTGTTCCAGTTTGCCTGAAGCTCAGGCAACACAGCTGAGCTTGCATCCTTGTGAAACTGTCTAATTTCCCATTTCAAGGCAGGATACCCACACTCCAAGGTACAATTAGACTCTGGGCACGAGTTAGATTTCACAATTGAATTCTGAAAGTCAGCTCTCGAGGCTGTGTGTGCTTGGTGATGAAAGCTTCCCTCCTATCTCGTCCCTCCTTCTCCCCAACATCTCCATTTATTGACCACCTACTATGTGCCAGGCACTAACTCTACTACGAAATTTGTATGTCATCTTACTCAATCTTCACAAAACCCTCTCAGATAAGAAAGAACAAGTCTCAACCCATGTTCTATATAATGATAAGGGTACTCACCCTTCACCTCTTTATTATTCTCTTTTGGAGTAAAGGTCTGTGGATATAAGTAACTAAAAAATTCAACGTGGACTTGTAGGTATTTTTTTTTTGGAGGAAAAAATAATAAAAACATCTTGTCTATGTCAAGCCAAGTGTTCTGATGAGAATACAGAACAAAGAGGGAACAACAGAAGGTGGGCTGTAAAGCAGGAGTATTTTGGATGGAGCACATTTTATGTGCTGTGGCTTGCAGGGAACCCACAAAAGCTGGAGGAACCCAGGAAGGCTTCCTGGAGGAAAATGCACAGCCTCTTATTACCATTCCATCATCCACCCATTTCTTCATTCACACATTCAGCAAACATCTACTGAGGGCTGAATGTGGCTTTTGTTTCTTGGATAAACTGGCATCCTGATCTCAGCCATGGAGATGGCTGCCATTACCTCATTCCCCACCATGGCTAATAAAATGCATCTTGGCAGAGAAAATTCTGACATTTTCTGAAAAGGTTAGTTTGTTTATGGGTGGGAAACATTTTATAGTGTGCTAATGTCCACTATTATGTATATGTATGTATGGACATACATGTATTAGGTATGTCCACTATAATGTAAGACACATATTTATTAAGCATTATTATATTTGTACTTCACTCCTGCAAACTGATACATACTCACAAAACCTTTGGTGAGGTGGGTATCATTCCCTAAAACTGAGGTTCACAGAGGTTAAAGGATTTACTCAGGGTCACAAAATTCAAGGGGGACCCATGATATGCACATATATTTCTGTTTTTCTCTACCTTCCTCCTTCTTTTCTATTTTCAGTGGACATTGCCAGCTGCAAAAGCCCTTGAGTGATAACACTTGATTACTCCCAGTGAGCTCACCACCTGGCAAAGGACTCCTAACTTCAGTAGGCCTTGGAGAAGATAAGTGGGTGACTATGCAGAGTCAGACTCTCAAAAGCTGTTCCACTCTGGTCCAGCTCTACTCCAGGCACAGTTCAAACTCTGCCTCTGACCTGAACCCAAGAATATAAGATCAGGATCAAAACTGAGGCACATCTCTGAAAGGCTCTGATCCCCAGGTCAAGTCTAGGGTGATGTGGGGACCACCATCAAAACCCACCTTGGGGCTGCCATCTTTTGCTGGCGCCCTGCTTAGTAGTAGAAATGTAGTTGCCCATTTCTCCCAGGCAGGGGAGAATGGGATACAGTTTCTTTTCTTTCTTTTTAAAAAATATTTATTTATTTGGCTGCATCAGGTCTTAGTTGCAGAACCCAAGGTCTTCATTGCATCATGCGGGATCTTTCATTACAGCGTATGAACTCTCTAGTTGTGCCTGGGCTCAGTAGTTGCAGCTCGTGGGCTTAGTTGCTCTGTGGCATGTAGGATCTTAGCTCCCTGACTAGGAACTCAGGTTCAATTCCTAGTCAGGGATTGAACTGACTAGGTGGATTCTTAACCAATGGACCACCAAGGAAGTTCTGAGACATTCTCTTGTCGCTGAAATGGCCTTAGTTGTTCTCCCCTCACTCCAGACACAGCAGTCAACATGTCAGTTACCCAAGGCACACAGGTAAATGTGGCTTCCAAATGTGGTCCCGATTTCTTGCAGAATCTAGAACACAGGGTTTAAATACTACAGATCAAGGAACAGCACACTTCGTAATAAAGGGTGTTTAAGTTCTATTTTTCATCTCTCTCTCCTCTTTCCTGGAGAGGTATAGAGAGAAGATAGACAGTGGAACCAGAAAGAAAGTGAAGCCACTCAGTCGTGTCTGACTCTTTGCAACCCCATGGATTGTAGCCTACTAGGCTCCTCCGTCCATGGGATTTTCCAGGCAAGAATACTGGAGTGGGTTTCCATTTCCTTCTCCAGGGGATCTTCCTGACCCAGGGATTGAACCTGGGTCTCCTGCGTTGCAGATAGATGCTTTACCATCTGAGTTACCAGGGAAGTCAGGAACAAGAGAGAACTAGGTGTAAATTCACTCACTAATTGCATGGCCTTGCATGAATTTCCCACACAAATTGGCTATGTTGGGATTCTATCCTGTGATTTCCATTCACCCACGATGCTCTATTGTAGGTTCTTTAGATTTTTCACTGAATCAGTGTAGTGAACACTGTGGTGCACTACAGATTCCTCCTTCTGCCCCCAAGCAAGGAGGTCTTCATGCTGACACTGCTAGACGTGTTGGCAGCTGAAGATATACAGCCAAGCTTCTCTTCAGGAACTGCTCTCAGGTCAAGCTGACACCTCCTTTCTGGGAAACCTGCATCCAGTGACTGGTTCATGTGGGGTTACAAGGACTGGTCCCCAACCTCAATTTGGGAGGACCACCCCAGCCCATGAGGTCTCCATAGGGCCTTTCTGAGGCCTCACAGCTGAGCTTCTTTCCATACCTTTCCTCTCCTGGAAGTGTTGTATGCAAATCTGTAGCTCACAATCTGCTTCCAGGGATTGAGGTCTGTGGTAAACAGCATCCAATCAGTGCTGATGAGGATTCTTCCTTCTTATCACTCCTTTCCTATGTCTTACTCCACCACATTCTTTCCATTTCACCTAACGTCGCTTTAGATTCACCAACTCTGGGTAGCCTCTCTCAGTGTAACCCTTCCTGGTTCCAGTCACCCTAACTGTGAATGCCACTATAAATAATAGTATGTAAGACCTTTATTCTTGTCTTTGTGTATTTTCTCACATCTTTCTGTTAGCCTGGAAGCAACTTGAGAAGAGACAATTTCAAATTTAATTTAAAAATATCCCCTTTCACCCACTCACATACAGTGCTGATCTGAGGTTACCTGATCCTGTTGGTTGAATGTCTGACAAAACCTTCCTCTCCATCTCATTAAGTCATTCAGCACACATTTACTGGGTGTTCTATCTGAGCTAACTGTGGTCTTTGCTTGGGGACCCACAAAGACAGTGATTTCTCCCTACCCTGCAGGGAGCTGTGGTTGAGCATGGGGGCCTTGTGGAAATGTGGCTGACCCTGAAGCCAGATGCCAAGCTCCAGTCCCCTTACCCCCAGTTTCTGGCTCAGGGGTCCTGGGCAAGTTACCTAAAGCTCTCTGGGCCTTAGTTTCCTCACCTGTAAAATGAGATTAATAACACTGTTTACCCACTATGGTTATTGTGAGGGGCTAGAGTTAATACACAAGGTTAAATATATATTAAATGAGTTAAAGGGTTTACAGTGAGCATGACCTCAGTCTGTCCCACCCAGTGTGGTAGCCACTGACCTCATGTGGCCATGGAGCACTCCACATGTGGTTAGTTCAAACTGAAATGTGCTCTAGGTGTAAAATACATACCTAATTTTGAAGACTTAGTACAAAAAATATAGAATATCTGATTAATATTTATTTTGGTATTGATTACATGTTAAAGTGATAATATTTTGGATATATTTGATTATTAATAAAATGTATTGTTAAAATTAATTGTATCATGTTTATTAATGTATTGCTAGCTATTATAAAATTTAAAATTATATACATAGGTCACATTTCTATGAGACAGTACCGATCCAAGTCCTACCTATAAAAGTAACAATGAAAGCAGAATATAACAGATACCATAATAGAGGTATATGTACCGTGAGAAGAGCTACCCTGAATGTGGATCACCAGCAGCATCAGCATCAGCTGGGAACTTGCTAGAAATAGAGACTATTGGGTCCCCATTCCAAACCTACTGAATCAGGAACTCAGGGAACAGGCTAGGCAGTGTGTGTGTGTGTGTGTGTGTGTGTGTGTGTTTTAAAAAACCTCCAGGTGATTCTAATCTCACCAAATTTTGAAAGGTACTGCCCAAAGGGAGTGCAGAAGAATCAGTGACCTGTTCTATTGGAGGAGGAGACTATGTGGTCCAGGGTAATAATGGAGAAAATGTAGTTGCAGAGGCCACAAAGAAAATGGTCCAAGCAGTTAGTAAATTTGAAATAAAAATAGTCAGGTGAGCTACAGCCTGCTCTGTAGCTCCTGCTCTGCCTGGCTCCTTCAGATGTTGCATTTTCTGCAAATGATGCCCTCCAGCCTGGCTGGGTTTCTTGGTCTCTGTACCTTTTTAACCTAAAGTGAGCCAAGAACAGATGGAATTTGAGCCGTCTGCCAGCAGTGAGCTTAATTTTAATTTGTAAAGCACAACCTCAAAAAGGTGTGGTTATTATTCCTTGGGTTGTGGATGTGGTGCCAACTGGGCAGCTCAGGTCCTGAAATAGACTGCAAGAGAGAAGCAGCAACTCCCGAGCCAGCCCATGACAAGAGGGTCAGCTTGTAAATACAGTCCTTTCTGAGAACACTGTGAGCCAGTGGAGGATTACAGGGTGGTGGTGGGGAGAATGCAGGGATCCTCCTCCATTAGGAAAAGACTCTGCACTTGACTCCATGATTTTTCCCTTTGGATTTGTTTCCCTTTATTTTCTCCTGTGCTCTTACCAAATGGATGCCTTTCAATTGATAAAGTCCAAATTTTGCCATTAGTCTTCAGTGGGGTTGTACAGAGGGATGCCATTCCAGAGAAGGTCATGCATGTGGTACGGGTAGAAACCACCGTGAATGTGCCAAACTCATGCCACATTTATTTCTAGGGAAGTGGTATGAGAGAGCTGGGAAGAAGGGGCTCCATGGGGCCGTGTCACAATGGAGGAGGCTGCAGGTACATAACCAACACATCTTTATATGGAAGCCTGTCTCTGCTCTCCCATCATTTTATTCACGGTGTGTGTATGCATGCACATATATTTACATTTCTCTTGGGTAAATACCTAGAAGAAGAACTGCTGAGACATACAGTAAGTATATATTTAACTTTGTTAAAAACTGCCAAACTATTTTCCAAGGTGGTTAATCGTTGAACATTTTTGTTTTAAAATTTAATTATGTTGATGGACAGACTGTTTAGATAATTAAGTACATTGGCATGATCCCAAAGTCAAAGTGCAGGTAATCAAAACAGTGAAAAGCCTATCTCCCAGCTTCAACACACTTCCAAGTGAGTGGTACTACCAATTCACTATGGATCTTTCAAGAGATAATTGGAATATTTACAAGCAAACACTTAACCACAGTTTCCTTCTTCACGCTTTACACTGATGGGTGTGTAATGGATACACTTTGCTTTTCTTACTTAATATTAATAATATATCTTGGATACTGAATGAGAACCATCTTCCACAGTGTCTTTCGAGGAACTCTATACCCATAAGTTGCCCTGTAAGAAAAGGGTTCCCAAATTAACTTGGGAAAATGCTGTGTACTTCAGCTACCTCTCAGAAATTCACAATGCATGTTAGCTTATTAAAGGATCCAGGAAATCCTCTCATTAAAAAGCAGAGTTTCCAAAATTATTTGACCCAAGAAGCTTTTTCTTTCCAGAAATACCTCCTTAACATTGTGCACAAGGAGACTTCTGCAGACTACTCTTGGGGAAGCACTTGTCTACACCAAACTAGTAAACACTGGGTTATGTGGACACCCAATCCTGCCATCACTGTGTAGAAACAGACACACACAAGATGTAAATGAATTCATGCTGCTGTGATTCAATAAAACTTTATTTACAAGAAGAGGCAGAAGACTGTAGTTTGCCAACTCCTGCTCTAGAGTAGGGCAGGATTTGAGATGGAAAAGTTTCCAGTTAACTTTCTTTCTTTCTTTCTTTTGCCTCACTGCACAACTTGTGGGATCTTGGTTCCCCAGTTGAACCCAGGCCCTCAGCAGTGGAAGAGTGGAGTCCTAACTGCTGGACTGCCAGGGAATTTCCCCAGTTAATTTTTTTTTAAAACAGTAATTAATTAGTTATTTTTGGCTGTGCTGAGTCTTTACTGCTGCACGTGGGCTTTCTCTGGCTGTGGTGAGCAGGGACTACTCTTCACTGCTGTGCACGGGCTTCTCATTGCAGTGGCTTCTCTTGTTGCAGACCACAGGCTCTAGAGAGTGGGCTCAATTGTTGTGGTGCACGGGCTTAGTTGCTCTGCAGGACATGAAATCTTCCCAGACCAGGGATTGAACTCGTGTCCCCTGCATTGGCAGGTAAATTCTTAATCACTGGATCACCAGGGAAGTACCTCAGTTAAATTTTTAGAGTGTTTCTTCAAGGCCTCCTGTCTGTGCTGCTTTCTTCACACATGTCCTGTTCCCTTCCCCACTTCAACTAATCTGCCACTTCAAGGCTTAGAAGATGGGCGAGAAGGGAGGAGAACAGTGGACAAAAGCAAAGAAAAAATGACAGGGTTGTGGGGGTGAAGGGCACAGTGGAAGGATAAGGGAAATGTGGGGAGGGGAACTGTAGAGAAGGCATCCACAGAAAACAAATCCTCAGCTAAGGGCCAAATGAACAGCCGCCCAACCTTAAACCCCCGCCCTTCCCACGTCTCCCCTCTCCTGTCCACCCCCCTCGAAGCTAAAATGTCCACCCGGAGCACTGGGAAAAGGGCATCCATGCCTCACATTCTCATAATCCACTGATTAAATAAGTGTCCAGTGACTGAACAGAGGCTTTTGAATTCTGGGCTCCAGCAGCTCCATCTATAGGACCATAGAATCCCTAAGACTCCTTTACAGATGCCTCATTCTAGGATTCCATGAAATCTTTGTTGTTCACACTCAAACCATCTGAGGTTGCATCAGCTTGTGGCCAGATTCTGGGAGTGAATTTTATAAGTTACCCTGTGCTAACAACCAGGCAATAGATAGAATACTTACCTAAGGAAATTCAAGCTCCTCTGTTTTAAGTACATTTCATCAAACATAAGAAACAACATACTATTGTTTTATGCCCCAGTAAGAAAGAAAACATACTGCCAATTACACTATAACACAATGCTTTCTTAACATTTACAATTTTTATTCTATGCTACTGAGAGAGCTCCTTTAGACTTATCTAGACACTTTCATCATGCATCCCTTCTCTTACGTCATGTGGTACATAATTGCCAATCCTTCTACAAACATTTCAGCAACAAAACACAACCCAGTTTCAACTGTTTTGTGAGGGTCTTCTTTCCTTTAGTCCCATTTAAAACGTGACCATTGCTCTGGTATATGGAATGGAGACCATTCTTACATGATGAACACTTGTTTCACAAATATCAAATTTCTGCTCTGGTGCTCTGCTTCTATGCCCTCTGCACACAACACAACTTTTGGAGGTTGAGCCACAATAAATCTTTTTGAAGAATTTAAGATGGCAATTAAAGATGCTCAGTACCAATGATGCATATGCCTCAAATAGAGATGATGAGGTAAACAACTACAGCTGACACTCACCACTTGGGCTGTGATCACTGTCTGATTGACAGTGACCTTAAGATGCATCTTGGTCTCAGAGACATTAAAAAGAACAGAAACTTCTCTAACAACATAAACCGAGAGAAAGGTGTGTGTTTAAACAAAGTCCTACTTTCCTACTGTAGGAGGTAAAGAAAAAACAAAGTGCCTTGAAGCAGCATGTTGTAGCATCTTTCTTCTTTGCAACCATTTCCAAATGCTACGCAGGGATATTCAGATATTTCAGCTGAATATCTGTGCTATGAAAGTCACCTGGATCGAAATAGGTCTAACCATGGAATTCTTGATATGACCCACAAAAAGTATATCTTCACACTTGCCCTCCTTCCCATGAGCTCAAAAAAAAAAAAATCTTTGGTTTACTTAATGAATTATGCATAAGAGTGTGAAATGCTGATCGTTTTAAAGGGAGAAAATCAGAATTAAACTAGTTTTTTTCCCCAAGCATGTGCTTAGCACATATGCCAGAGAAATGTGTAAAGGAAAAAGCCAAATTAGAAATTTATATCTGTGTAAAAAAATGGTTATATGACATTTAAAGTAAGATCTGACAACTGTAGCTAGCTGCTTGGCTCTTTTAAGCCCCTCTCCGAGCTGGGCCTGCCAGGCTCTGTTTGGCGGGGTGGGGGTGCAGGGATCTTGGGAGGTGTGGTTGCGTGTTGGCATGGCAAGGAAAGCACACGTGTACCACAGGCTTCTTCTCTTGGTTATGGATTTTGTGTCTCTGTCCTGTCCGAAGTTCAGACTCTGGTCTCTCTAACCTTGATCCCTTATTCTCTTCACCTTATGCTGTTTCACAAAAGTGCTGCTAGGATCCACTATTAAAACCCTAATATTTCTATTCTGTACAACTTGTTGTAGTAAACAAGCGTTCTGGCCATGCTCCCCTGAAGATGAGGCTGAGTGACGTGATGTTCTGGGTACCAGCTCACCCTCTGTGCCCCTTTAGCATGGTAGGAGTCTGTCAGATACCTGACCGGGTTTCTAGGGTGCCTGCATGTGAGTCAGCCTCCGGATGTGTCCACAGCTCAGACCCTCACTCAGGCACGCACCTGACTGGTGCCTGCCAGCCTCCCGCCACAGACATGGAGGTCCAAAATGACAAAACTGTTTCTGACATAGGCCTTTCATGCTTTCAAAAAGGATTCAAGGTGGTTTACAATGGGATGGGCACAAACATAAGCTCTGTAACATAAAAATTGAGATAAAAACTTTACAGAAGGCTAAAATGAGCTGAAACAGAGGGTGGAAACAAAGACAACAGGAAGAAGCAAGAAATCCCCTGCTGCTCACCCTGCCTCCTGTGGTCTCATTGCTAAGCCACCTTAATGGACACAAGCACACTGGCGTTTCTCCAGAATGTTGAGGAGCCAAATCTGGCAGAAATCACGTGCCTGCCTGATGCTTGTGAAGGAAAGTTTGGAAAGGGGGCTGTATGATTAAAATGGGTAGTAGGCAGGACACAATACTATTCTTTTTTTCTGACAGGGAGAACCAGAACATAGCAACTGGGTAGCAGTGGGGTTCTTGGCTCTTAAACTGCCACCATGTATGTGAGAGGTGATTATTTCTTCCCACTGCACTACCTTTCTCCCAGTTCACATCTCACATCTCGTACTTCTCTGTCAGTCTAGGAGCAGAGGGGCAGTAGAGTTGAGGTGACCTCACATGCACACTCTGAGTAGATTAAAGGCCTGATTTATTGTCAGAGATGAGACTACACAGGGCAGAAGCAAATCAGCAGTCCTTGGCAAAGGAGTCCTGGCTTTCGGTTCCCTGATGGATAGGATCCTTAGAATGTTTGAAGTTATGCAGGTTCTTGCTATGTTACTGCCCTGGTAGGCTTGGGTCTTGCATCTTCATTTTGAAAGAACTAAGACTAACAATATATGCGGTTCTATTTAAGGAATTGTTACAAAAACAGGCTCTTCTAATCTTGAGCCAAAATTAGTATCAGATTGCTTCCCATAACTTTAATTTCACAGAGGTGAGTGGTAAATGCAGAATTATCAGTACCTTCACATCCCTTGAACAACATCTTTGTCTCCAGCCTCTGGTAATTTAGAAAGAGGTTCTCCCTATCCCCACCCCAGCATGTAATTCTGCTGCTCAAAAATCTAGTTGGCTTCCTTCAGATTAAGGAGGAATTTCAAGATCAAGTCACATAGGTGGTAAGTGGCAGGACTGAAACTTGAACTTAGGTTTTCTAACTCTGTTCAGAGTGATGACTTCCCACCACATGAGGATGCACAGCAGCACCTAAAATTTCTAAGCTTACTGAAGGTGGTATGTTCTGTTTATGTTTAGTTACCATTTCTGTTAGGTCAATATGAATATCAAGTTGTAAATAAAATGCTCAAAATAGTCACCAGATCATCCATGATGAAATCTCCTTAAAGCATAAGGAGGTTAACACTAGCTTTTAAGATGACACCAACTCTGTATTGTAGGATATTTTTGGGGTGCATCCAATAAGTGGTTCTCAATCTTAGCTTCTAATGGGAACCAGTGGGATTTTAAGAAACTCCCTGGGTGAATCTAGTGTGAAGCCAAGACTGAGAAACATTGATGTAACAATAGCTGCACACTAAGTCTCCCGCCCCTGGTCTCCGTAGCCCATCTTGCTCAATGGAACCTGAGAGGAACTGCGGGGACAGAAACAATGAGGTCTTCGGAATCAGGTAGATCCTCATTCACACCCAGGTTACTTAGGAAAGTGCTTTTAGTTGTGTGATCTTGGGCAATTGATCACTCTAAGCCTCATTTCCTCCATATGTAAAATAGAGACTTAAGAAGGTTTGGTGAGGCTTCTTTGTAAAAACACCAAATGAGGGCTGACGCCGGTGCTGTGGGAGAGCTGGGAGGTCCCAGGGGCCCTGGAATAGGAGGCTGTGGTGGCTTCTGTGGCGACGTTGGCAGTGGTGTCCAAGGCCAGGGTTGCAGCCAGGGTCAGGGCTGGGGTAAATGCCATGGCGCTCTTGGAGGCAAGGCCGAGGACAAGGAGTGGTTCCCCGATACCAAGCTGGGCCCTCTGGTTAAGGACATGAAGATCAAGTCCCTGGAGGAGATCTACCTCTTCTCTCTGCCCATCAAGGAATCTGAGATCATTGTCTTTTTCCTGGGGACATCCCACAAGGACGAGGTTTTGAAGACTATGCCCATGCAAAAGCAGATCTGTGCTGGCTAGCGGACTAGGTTCAAGGCATTTGTTGCCACTGGGGATTACAACAGACATGTCAGTTTGGGTGTCAAGTGCTCTAAGAAGGTAGCCCCTGCTATCCTGCTCATAGGGGCCATCATCCTGGCCAAGCTCTCCACTGTCCCATGTGACGAGGCTGCTGGGGAAACAAGATCAGCAGGCCCCATGCCGTCCCATGCAAGGTGACTGGCCGCTGTGGCTCCGTGCTGGTGCACCTCATCCCTGCCCTCAAGGGCACTGGCATCGTCTTGGCCCCAGTGCCCAAGAAGCTCCTGATGATGGCTGGCACTGAGGACTGCTACACCTCTGCCAGGGGCTGTACCGCCACCCTGGGCAACTCTGCCAAGGTCACTTTTGATGCCATTTCCAAGACCTACAGTTATCTCACCCCTGATCTCTGGAAAGAGACAGTGTTCCCAAAGTCTCCGTATCAGGAATTCACTGACCATCTTGTAAGGACCCACACCAGTCTCCAGGCAAGGACCCAGCCTCCAGCAGTAGCTACCACATAATTTTATACGAGAAAAAAATAGTGAATGCAACTGGTAAAAAAAAAAAAAAGGTTTGGTGAGATAATATATGAGAGGGCTTCTCACAGTGTCTGGTGCAGTCACTGTGGCTGCTATTATCATAATATTAACTCAGAAAGTTTCTTTCTCTTTCCTAAGGTGTCATAGTCTCTAACCATTGATCAGTTTTCCAAAGGGTTCAGAATAAAGCAGCAAGTGAGAACACGGGATGTCCAGAAAAAGCCCACATGCTGGATGTTCAGCAGCTTCTATGGCTTTGACTTTCTTTAACAGGCATGCAAAGGTGGGGTGAGGTCATCCAGGGAAGGGCAAGTTGCTGGGGGAGGTAGGAGCCAGTGGGAGAATGTCCCCTGGAGACCATTGAGTTTGAAATAAGCAGGACCCTCTGGGTGATGCAAAATCAGCCCCTCCCCACCATACACAAATGTGAAGTAATGCTGTAGACTAAGGCTGATGTGCAAGCTATTTGTCAGGGCTTTGAGAAAAGTAGCACTGGAAGCAAATGTTGCCTTCCAGATGTTCAGCCTTTCAGGCAAAAGAGGTCCCTCCTGGACCACAGTGATGCTGGCGGCTTTTCTTACTGCTGTCCCTTTCCACCTACACTCCCCACCTTGATAAAACCTACTGTCCTTATAGCTGCTCTGCTGCTGGTAAGTCGCTTCAGTAGTGTCTGACTCTGTGCGACCCCACAGACAGAAGCCCACCAGGCTCCGCTGTCCCTGGGATTCTCCAGGCAAGAGTACTGGAGTGGGGTGCCATTGTCTTCTCCTATAGCTGCGCTATATCTTTTTTTATCTGATTTGGGAAATATCACAAAAACAAAGTCCTTTTCAATCTCATTTTTGGACTATTTTATATTTTCTTCCATTTGTTTTATAATTTCGTGTTTTACATTTAACCATGTAGAGAATGTTGTGTGCCACTCAGCTCTCCTCTACAAGACTGAGGCTGTCTTCCCCCAGAAAGGAGTGTTGGTTGCTCACAGCAGAATCCCTCCCCTGGAATTTCCCTGGCCAAAGGAAGGCACCAAAAGCTATATGATTCCATTTGTATACAATAACACACATTTCATTTTATTTTTTAAACTGAAGTATAGTTGATTTACAATGTAACCACTGGTTTGTTTCCTATGTGAATCTGTTTGTTTTGCATACACGTTAATTTGTATTATTTTTTAGGTTCCACATGTAAGTGATATCCTACAGTATTTGTTTCTTTGTCTAACTTATTTCACTAAGCATAATATTCTCTAGGCTGACCCACGTTGCTGAAAATGGCAGAACTCCTTTTTTAACGAATGAGTAATGTTCCATTACGTGTGTGTTTATGTATGTATGTGTATGTATCTCTGCCTCTCATATCTTTCTTATCCATTCATTTGTTGACGGACATTTGGGTTGCTTCCATATCTTGACTATTGTAAATAACGCTGCTATGAACATTGGGGTGCATGTATCTTTTCAAATTAATGTTTTTGTTTTCTTTGGATATCGATATATACCCAGGAGTGGAATTGTTGGACCATATGGCGGTTTTATTTATAGTGTTTTGAAGACCTTCTATACCGTTTTCCGCTGTGGCTGTACCAATTTACATTTCCACCAACAGCATACAAAGATTCTCTTTTCTTCACATCCTCTCCTTGTTTGTAATTTGTAGACTTTTTGATAATAGCCATTTTCATAGGTGTGAGGTGCTATCTTGTTCTTTTGATTTACTTTTCTTAACAATTAGCGATGCTGAGCATCTTTTCATGGGTCTGTAGCCATCTGTATGTCTTATTCGAAAAATGTCTATTCTGTCCATTATTTGATTGGGTTGTTTGTTCTTTTGATATTGAGTAGTAATGACTGTTTACATATTTTGGATATTAATTCCTTGTTGGCCATATCATTTATTCCCATTCTGTAGGCTGTCTTTTTGTTTTGCTGACAGTTTCCTTTGCTGTGCAAACATTCTTAAGTTTAATTAGGCTCCATCTGTTTATTTTTGCTTTTATTTCTTTTGCCTTAAGACAGTCAAAAATATTGCTATGATTTATGTCAACGAGTATTCTGCCTATGTTCTCTCATAGGAAGGAGTTTAATGGTTTCAGGTCTCACACTGAGGTCTTTAATCAATTTTGAGTTTATTTTTGTATATGGTATGAAGAAAGTTCTAATCTCACTGCTTTAACTGTCCAGTTTTCCCAGTAATACTTGTTGAAAACACTGTCTTTTCTTCATTGTATATTCTTGTCTCCACTGTTGTAGATTAATTGACCATATGTGTGTGGGGTTATTTCCGGGCTCTCTATTTCATTCCATTGGTCTATGTATTTGTGCCAGTACTATGCTATTTTGATTACTGTAGCCTTGTAGTATAGTCTGAGGTCTCAGTGGGTGATATCTCCAGTTTTTTTTTCATTTTATTTAAGGCTGCTTTGTCAGTTTGGGGTCTTTTGTTGTTCCACACGAATTTTAGGATTATTTTCTAGTTCTGTGAAAAATGTCATGGGTATTTTGGTAGGGATTGCATTGAATCTCTAGATTGCCTTGGGTAGTATGGTCATTTTAACAATATTAATTCTTCCAATCCAAGAGTACGGGGTATCTTTCCATTTCTTTGTATCATCTTCAGTTTCCTTCAACAATGCTTTATAGTTTTCAGAGTACAGGTCTTTCACTTCCTTGGTTAAGTTTATTCCTAGGTATTTTATTCCTGTTGATGTGATTTTAAACAGGATTTTTTTTTTTAAATCCCCTACTGATAGTTATTAGTGTAGAGAAATGTAATGGATTTTTCTAATCTTGTATCCTGCTGTCTTGATGAATTCACTTATTCTAATAATTTTTGTGTGGAGACTTTAGGGTTTTCTACATAGAGTACCATGTCATCTGCAAACAGTGACAGTTTTACTTCTTCCCTTCCAATTTGGATGACTTTTATTTCTGTTTCTTGTATAACTGCTGTGGCTAGGACTTCCAATATTATGTTAAATATAGGTAGCAAGACTAGAGATCCTTATCTTGTTCTTGGATTTTGAGTAAAAGGTGTCAGTTTTTCACCATTGAGTATGATGCTGGCTGTGGGTTTGTCATAAATGGCCTTTATTGTGTTAAGATGTGTTCCCTCTATATCCACTTTGATGAGGGGTTTTTTTTTTTTATCATGAATGGATGTTGAATTTTGTGAAATGCATTTTCTGTGACTATTGAGATGATCATGTAATTTTTAATCCTTCCTTTTATTAATGTAGTTTATCACATTGATTGATTTGCAAATGTTGAGACATCCTTGTGCCCTTGGAATAAATCCTACTTGGATCATGGTATATGATCCTTTTTACATATTGCTGGATTTAGTTTGCTAATATTTTGTTGAGAATTTTTGCATTTATGTTCATCACAGATATTGGCCTACAACTGTATTTTCCTTGTAGTGTCTGTCTGGTTTTGGTATCAGGGAAATGGTGGCTTCATAGAATAAATTTGGAAGTGTCCTATCTTCTTCAATTTTTTAAATAGTTTGAGCAAGATAGGTATTAGTTCTTCTTTATATGCTTGGTAGGATTCCCCTATAAAGTCATATGATCCTGAACTTTTGTTTTCTGGAATCTTTTTTAAAAAATAACATTCGAGGCGGGGCTAAGATGGCGGAGGAATAGGACGGGGAGACCACTCTCTCCTCCACAAATTTATCGAAAGAACATCTGAACGCTGACCAAACTTCACAAAACTACTTCTGAAGGCTGGCTGAGGACGTCAGGCTTTCACAAAAACTGCGCATTATCTTCAAAAGAGGTAGGAGAAATTATAAAAGATAAAAAGAGAGACAAAAGAGTTAGGGACGGAGACCCGTCCCGGGGAGGGAGTCGTAAAAGAGGAGGAATTTCCAAGCACCAGGAAACCCTCTCACCGGCGGGTGTGGGGGAGGATTTTTTTTCTCGGAGGGCAACGTAACTGGGAGGGAAAAAATAAATAAAATCCACAGATTACGTGCCTAAAGCAACTCCCAGCAAAGAACCCCAGACGCTCGCATCATCCGCCACCAGCAAGTGGGGGCTGAACGGAGAGGAGCGGGCGGCATTGCCTAGGGTAAGGACCGGGCCCGAGTGCCCCGAGGGCGATCTGAGGGAGCTAACGTGAGATAGTAACCTAAACTGTGGGACAGCGAGAGAGAGAGAGAACTATCCCGCGAAAAGCCCAACTCTAAGGCACTGCCGGCCCGCTCACAGAACAAAGGACTGAGCGATACCAGAGGAGAGCTAGCCGGCTGCGGACCGCCCCATCCCCCGCCGGACACAGCGGGCAGGCGGGGCCCGCCAGAGCCGGAAAGGGGCAAACTCGGCTCCAGAGAGGGCACCCCCTACCAAACTGCAAACAGGCTCCCAGTTTCTAAGCAAAGACTGCCTGAGATCCCAGAGGGTCGACAGCCGCCGGGAGGGTCGCAGCCAGAGACCAGCTCCCCAGAACCGACACAAAGCACACCGGAGCCGGGCGCGCGCGTAAACCGAGGCGGGGACCAGGGAGGTGATAAGCCGCACCGCCCCAACAGGGGACAGCGCCCTCGCCAAACTCCTGGCCACCTGGGCAGCTCCGACCGGGAACGGCACAAGCCGCGGGCGAAACCGAGTCTGCGCCTTTGTGGAGTAACCGGGAGCCTGAACCTGAGCGGCTTAGACCTGGGAAGTGCACGCAGCTCAGGGCCCGCTCCCCGGCCGAGTAACCTGAAGCCTGAGCAGGGTAGACGGGGAGAGCACACACGCCGTGAGCGGGGGCGAACCCAGTGCGGCCGAGACACTGCGAGCTTACCACACACACGCCAGAATTGCAGTGTTCCTTCCTCCCCACAGCACGATTGAACAAGCGAACCTAAAGAGATCACCTCCACCGCTTTGTTGCAGGGCGGAAATTAGATACTGAAGAGATCTCCAAACAGAAGCCAAATAAACAGAGGGAAGCGCTTTGGAAGGGACAGGCCAACAGATTAAGATCCCTGTAGTTAATACCGACTGCATTAAAAAGGACCTATAGATCTTGAAAAGTATAAGCAGGAATAAGGATCTATCTAAAACTGAGCAGATCCCACACTGCTCACAACAGCTCCCGAGAAAGTCCGGGATATATATATTTTTTACTATTATTATTATTATTTTTTTTTTAATTTTTTTTAATTAAAAAAAAATTTTTTTTTCTCTTCTTTCCTTTTTCTTCAAGTCCTCTATTACACCTTTAACTTTCATTTTCATAACCCACTATTAACTTGCAAAAAAAAAAAAAACCTATTTTTGAAGCAAACTACATACATATATCTTATACCTTTTGTGTTTTCTTTTTTTTTAATGTTTTTTTCCTGTTCTACATTTTTTTACTGTTTCTTTTTTTACTGTTTTACTGTTTTTTTTCTTTTTACACTGTTTCCTTTTTTCTTTTTTTTTTTTTTTTAGATTGTAAGTTTTATAAGAGTCTGACCTCTACTCTAGATTTTTAATCTTTGTTTTACATATTTGATATCAACTTTGTACATTTAAGAACCCAATCTTTAGGACCCATTTTTACTCAGGAGTGTGATCACTGGCCTGATCACTCTCTCCCCCTATTGATGCTCTTTCTTCTCCCCCAGGGAACCTCTATCTCCCACCCTCCTCCTTCTCTTCTCAACCCAATTCTGTGAATCTCTGAGGGTGTTCTGGGTACCGGAGAACACTTTAGGAACAGGATACTGCGCAGATCTCTCTCTCCCCTCTTAATTCCTCCCTTTCTACTCATGCTCACCTCTGTTACCTTCCTCCCCCCTCTCTATGTATCTCTGTGAATCACTCTGAGGGTTCCAAACTGTGGAAAGCACAGAGGGAAGTGCTTACTGGCTAGATTGCTCTCTCCACATTTGAATTCCCCTCTTCCCCTCCTGGTCACCTCAACCCACCCCCCCCACCTCATCTCTCCATGTAACTCAGTGAACCTTTCTGGGTATCCCTCACTGTGGAGAATCTTTTCACCATTAACCTAAAAGTTTTATTATTGAGGCTGTATGGAAGGAGAAGTCTTGAGGCTACTGCAAGAATAAGACTGAAAACCAGGGGAAACATTAATTAATAAGAGACCATCCAATAGCCTCCATAAATGCACTGAAACCAAGCTCCACCCAAGAGACAATAAGTTCCAGAGCAAGACATACCACGCAAATTCTCCAGCAACGCAGGAACATAGACCTGAGCATCAATATACAGGCTGCCCAGAGGCACACCAAATCCATAGACATCTCAAAAATTAATACTGGTCACTCCATTACACTCTAGAGAGCAGAAATCCAGCTCCACCCACCAGAACACCGACACAAGCTCCCCCAACCAGGAAACCTTGACAAGCCACCTGTCCAACCCCAACCGCAGTGAGGAACCTCCACAACAAAGAGGAACTTCATACTACCAGAATACAGAAGGGCCACGCCTAACACAGCAATCTAAACAAGATGAAAAGGCAGAGAAATACTCAGCAAGTAAAGGAAAATGAGAAATGCCCACAAAGCCAAACAAAAGAGGAGGAGATAGGGACTCTATCTGAAAAAGAATTTAGAATAAGGATAATAAAAATGATCCAAAATCTTGAAAGCAAAATGGAGTTACAGATAAATAGCCTGGAGACAAAGATTGAGAAGATGCAAGAAATGTTTATCAAGGACTTAGAAGAAATAAAAAGGAATCAATATAGAATGAATAATGAAATAAAGGAGATAAAAGACACTCTGGAGGGAACCAACAGTAGAATAACGGAGGCAGAAGATAGGATAAGTGAGGTAGAAGATAGAATGATGGAAATAAACGAAGCAGAGAGGAAAAAAGAAAAAAGAATCAAAAGAAATGAGGAAAACCTCCGGGACCTCTGGGACAATATGAAACGCCCCAACATTCGAATCATAGGAGTCCCAGAAGAAGAAGATAAAAGGAAAGGCCATGAAAAAATACTCGAGGAGATAATAGTTGAGAATTTCCCTAAATTGAGGAAAGAAATAGTCACAGAAGTCCAAGAAACCCAGAGAGTTCAAAACAGGATAAACCCAAGGCGAAACACCCCAAGACACATATTAATCAAATTAACAAAGATCAAACACAAAGAACAAATATTAAAAGCAGCAAGGGAAAAACAACAAATAACACACAAGGGGATCCCCATAAGGATAACAGCTGATCTTTCAATAGAAACCCTTCAGGCTAGAAGGGAATGGCAGGACATACTTAAAGTAATGAAAGAGAATAATCTACAACCCAGATTACTGTACCCAGCAAGGATCTCATTCAGAGATGAAGGAGAATTCAAAAGCTTTACAGACAAGCAAGAGCTGAGGGAATTCAGCACCACCAAACCAGCTCTCCAGCAAATGCTAAAGGATCTTCTCTAAACAGGAAACACAGAAAGGATGTTTCAACACGAACTCAAAACAACAAAGTAAATGGCAACGGGATCATACTTATCAATAATTACCTTAAATGTAAATGGGTTGAATGCCCCAACCAAAAGACAAAGGGTTGCTGAATGGATACAAAAACAAGACCCCTATATATGCTGTCTACAAGAGACCCACCTCAAAACTAGGGACACACACAGGCTGAAAGTGAGAGGATGGAAAAACATATTCCATGCAAACGGAGACCAAAAGAAAGCAGGAGTCGCATTACTCATTTCAGATAAAATAGACTTTAAAATAAAGGATGTGAAAAGGGACAAAGAAGGACACTACATAAAGATCAAAGGATCAATTCAAGAAGAAGACGTAACAATCATAAATATATATGCACCCAACATAGGAGCACCACAATATATAAGGCAAATACTAACAAGTATGAAAGGGGAAATTAACAATAACACAATAATAGTGGGAGACTTTAATACTCCACTCACGCATATGGATAGATCAACTAAACAGAAAATTAACAAGGAAACACAAACTTTAAATGATACAATAGACAAATTAGATTTAATTGATATTTACAGGAGTTTCCACCCCAAAACAATCAATTTTACCTTTTTCTCAAGTGCACATGGAACTTTCTCCAGGATAGATCACATCCTGGGCCATAAATCTAGCCTTGGTAAATTCAAAAAAATTGAAATCATCCCAGCCATCTTCTCTGACCACAATGCAGTAAGATTAGACCTCAATTACAGGAAAAAAACTATTAAAAGTTCCAACATATGGAGGCTAAACAACACGCTTCTGAATAACCAACAAATCACAGAAGAAATCAAAAAAGAAATAAAATTATGCCTAGAAACGAATGAAAATGAAAACACAACAACCCAAAACCTATGGGACACTGTAAAAGCAATACTAAGGGGAAGGTTCATAGCAATACAGGCGTACCTCAAGAAACAAGAAAAAAATCAAATAAATCAACTAACTCTACACCTAAAGCAACTAGAGAAGGAAGAAATGAAAAACCCCAGGGTCAGTAGAAGGAAAGAAATCTTAAAAATTAGGGCAGAAATAAATGCAAAAGAAACAAAAGAGACCATAGCAAAAATAAACAAAACTAAAAGCTGGTTTTTCGAGAAGATAAACAAAATTGATAAGCCATTAGCCAGACTCATCAAGAAACAAAGGGAGAAGAATCAGATCAACAAAATTAGAAATGAAAATGGAGAGATCACAACAGACTCCACAGAAATACAAAGGATCATAAGAGACTACTACCAACAGCTATATGCCAATAAAATGGACAACTTGGAAGAAATGGACAAATTCTTAGAAAAGTATAACTTTCCAAAACTGAACCAGGAAGAAATAGAAGATCTTAACAGACCCATCACAAGCACGGAAATCGAAACTGTAATCAGAAATCTTCCAGCAAACAAAAGCCCAGGACCAGACGGCTTCACAGCGGAATTCTACCAAAAATTTAGAGAAGAGCTAACACCTATCCTACTCAAACTCTTCCAGAAAATTGCAGAAGATGGTAAACTTCCAAACTCATTCTATGAGGCCACCATCACCCTAATTACAAAACCAGACAAAGATGTCACAAAAAAGGAAAACTACAGGCCAATATCACTGATGAACATAGATGCAAAAATCCTTAATAAAATTCTAGCAAACAGAATCCAACATCATATTAAAAAGATCATACATCATGACCAAGTGGGCTTTATCCCAGGAATGCAAGGTTTTTTTAACATCCGCAAATCAATCAATGTAATACACCACATTAACAAATTGAAAGAAAAAACCATATGGTTATCTCAATAGATGCAGAAAAAGCCTTTGACAAAATTCAGCATCCATTTATGATAAAAACCCTCCAGAAAGCAGGAATAGAAGGAACATATCTCAACATAATAAAAGCTATATATGACAAACCCACAGCAAACATTATCCTCAATGGTGAAAAATTGAAAGCATTTCCCCTAAAGTCAGGAACAAGGCAAGGATGCCCACTTTCACCACTACTATTCAACATAGTTTTGGAAGTTTTGGCCACAGCAATCAGAGCTGAAAAAGAAATAAAAGGAATACAGATAGGAAAAGAAGAAGTAAAACTCTCACTGTTTGCAGATGACATGATCCTCTACATAGAAAACCCTAAAGACTCTACTAGAAAATTACTAGAGTTGATCAATGAATATAGTAAAGTTGCAGGATATAAAATTAACACACAGAAATCCCTTGCATTCCTATACTCCAAGAATGAGAAAACAGAAAGAGAAATTAAGGAAACAATACCATTCACCATTGCATCAAAAAGAATAAAATACTTAGGAATATATCTACCTAAAGAAACAAAAGACTTATATATAGAAAACTATAAAACACTGATGAAAGAAATCAAAGAGGACACAAGCAGATGGAGAAATATACCGTGTTCATGGATTGGAAGAATTAATATAGTGAAAATGAGTATTCTACCCAAAGCAATCTACAGATTCAATGCAATCCCTATCAAGCTACCAATGGTATTTTTCACAGAACTAGAACAAATCATCTCACAATTTGTATGGAAATACAAGAAACCTCGAATAGCCAAAGCAATCTTGAGGAAGAAGAATGGAACTGGAGGAATCAACCTGCCTGACTTCAGGCTCTACTACAAAGCCACAGTCATCAAGACAGTATGGTACTGGCACAAAGATAGAAATATAGATCAACGGAACAAAATAGAAAGCCCAGAGATAAACCCACGCACATATGGACACCTTATCTTCGACAAAGGAGGCAAGAATATACAATGGAGAAAAGACAATCTCTTTAACAAGTGGTGCTGGGAAAACTGGTCAACCACTTGTAAAAGAATGAAACTAGAACACTTCCTAACACCGTACACAAAAATAAACTCAAAATGGATTAAAGATCTAAACGTAAGACCAGAAACAATAAAACTCCTAGAGGAAAACATAGGCAAAACACTCTCCGACATAAATCACAGCAGGATCCTCCATGACCCACCTCCCAGAATATTGGAAATAAAAGCAAAAATAAACAAATGGGACCTAATTAAAATTAAAAGCTTTTGCACAACAAAGGAAACTATAAACAAGGTGAAAAGACAGCCTTCAGAATGGGAGAAAATAATAGCAAATGAAGCAACAGACAAACAATTAATCTCAAAAATATACAAGCAACTTCTGCAGCTGAATTCCCGAAAAATAAACGACCCAATCAAAAAATGGGCCAAAGAACTAAACAGACATTTCTCCAAAGAAGACATACAGATGGCTAACAAACACATGAAAAGATGCTCAACATCACTCATTATTAGAGAAATGCAAATCAAAACCTCAATGAGGTATCATTTCACACCAGTCAGAATGGCTGCTATCCAAAAGTCTACAAGCAATAAATGCTGGAGAGGGTGTGGAGAAAAGGGAACCCTCTTACACTGTTGGTGGGAATGCAAACTAGTACAGCCACTATGGAGAACAGTGTGGAGATTCCTTAAAAAGCTGGGAATAGAACTGCCATATGACCCAGCAATCCCACTGCTGGGCATATACACCGAGGAGACCAGAATTGAAAGAGACGCGTGTACCCCAATGTTCATCGCAGCACTGTTTACAATAGCCAGGACATGGAAGCAACCTAGATGTCCATCAGCAGACGAATGGATAAGGAAGCTGTGGTACATATACACAATGGAATATTACTCAGCCATTAAAAAAAATACATTTGAATCGGTTCTACTGAGATGGATGAAACTGGAGCCCATTATACAGAGTGAAGTAAGCCAGAAAGAAAAACAACAATACAGTATACTAATGCATATATATGGAATTTGAAAGATGGTAACGATAACCCTATATGCGAGACAGAATAAGAGACACAGACGCATGGAACAATTTTATGGACTCTGAGGGAGAAGGTGAGGGTGGGACGTTCTGGGAGAATGGCATTGAGACATGTGTATTGTCATATGTGAAACAGAGCACCATTCCATATTCGATGCATGTGACAAGGGCTCAGGGCCGGGGCAATGGGATGATCCAGAAGGATGGGATGGGGAGGGAGGTGGGTGGGGGGTCCGGGAAGGGGAACACATGTAAACCCATGGCTGATTCATGTCAATGTATGGCAAAAACTATTACAATATTGTAAAGTAATTAGCCCCCAACTAAAATAAATAAATTTATTAAAAAAAAAAATAACATTCAATTTCACTACTTGTTATTAGTCTGTTCAAATGATCTATTTCTTCTTGATTACATCTTCTAAAAGTCTGTCCATTTCTTCTAGGTTGTCCAATTTGTGGGCATACAACTGTTCATAGTATTTTTCTATGATTTTTTTTTTTGTATCTCTGTGGCATAAGTTATTATTTCTCCTCTTTCATTTCTTATTTTGATTATTTTAGCCCTCTCTCTTTTCTCCTTGGTGGGCCTGGCTAAAAGTTTACCAGTTTCATAATTTTTTTTTTAAACCAAACAAAACAAAACTCAGTTCTTGGTTTCCTTGATCTTTTCTATATATTTTTATTTGTATTTTATTTATTTCCTCTCTGATCTTTATTTTCTTTCTTTGGCCAATTTTGAGCTTTGTTCATTTTCCTAATTCTTTTAGGTGGTAGACTAGGTTGTTTGAGACTCTTCTTGTTTCCTGTATTGCTATAAACTTCTCTCTTGGAACTCTTTTGCTGCATCCCATTGATTTTGAAGTGCTGTGTTTCCATTTCCACTTGCCTTAAATTGTTTTCTAATTTCTCCTTTGATTTCTTCATCAACCCATTGGTTTTTCAAGTAGTACATTGTTTAATTATCACATTTGTCATTTTCCCATTTTTCTTTCTGTAGTTGATTTCTAGTTTTATACCACTGTAGTTGGGAAAAATGCTTGATATAATTTCTATCCTCTTAAATTTGTTGAGACTTGTTTTGTGGCCTAGCTTGTAATCTCTTCTGGAGGACATTCCACATGTACTTGAAAAGAATGTGTATTCTGCTGTTTTTGAGTGGAATATTCTATGATCTGGTCTATTCTGTCTTAGAGTACTGGTCTATTAAGTCATTTAAGGCCATTAGTGCCTTATTGATTTTATTAAAGTCCCTTACTATTATCATGTCATTGCTAATTTCTCCCTTTATGTACATTAGTATTTGCTTTATATATTTAGGTGCTTCTGTTTTGGGTGCATATATGTTGTGAGTGTAATATCCTCTTCTTGTGTTTATCCTTTTATCATTATATAGTGTCTTTCTTTGTGTTTGTTGTAGCCTTTGTTTTAAAGTCTACTTTGTCTGACATGAGTATTGTTACCCTCATTTTCTTGTCATCTCTATCTGCATGGGGTATTGTTTCTCATCCTCTCATTTTCAATCTGTGTGTGTCTTTAGCCCTGAAGTAAATCTCCTGTAGGGAGCATATTGAAAGGTCCTTTTTTAAAATCCAATCAACCAACACTCACACTTTAAATGTGCAGTATACATCTGTTAATAATTACTCTAACCAAGATATAGAACATCTGTATACCCTCAGAAACTTGATACTCCTTTGCAGGCAATATTCCCCTCTTAGAGCAACAATTTGTTCTGATTTCTACCACTAGAGATTAGTTTTGTCTGTTTTTGAACCTCATATAAATAAAATAATTAGTTATTAATTTTTTGTATGTTGACTTTATAACCATTCCCTTTACTAATATCTCTTATTTGTTCTAACAGTTTAGAATTTTTCAAGAAAACAATAATATTTCTATGAATAACAGTTTTGTATTACTTTTTTATACATTTGTTATTCTTACTTCTATTTTATTTTATTGTATTGATTCGAATGTCCAGGATAAGGTTAACTAAATCTAACATGATGTTAGTGGGGATCCTTGTTTAATCCTGGTTTTAATGGGAATGACTATATATAATAACAGCTATTAGGTTAAGGAAATACCCTTCTGAATCTAATTATGAGGTTTTTTATTTAAGGAGTGGATATTAAATACTATCAAATATTTTTTATGTAATCTATTGAGCTTGTCATTCAACTATTCTCCTTAAGACTTCATGGTCTATATTAACAGATACTAAGAGCAATCCATCTGTGCATTCTTTGAATAACCTTCATTTGATCTTGACGGAACTTTGTTTCAGATTGTTATATCTGTATTTATGATTAATATTGTCCTGTAAGTTTGAGATGGTGGTTTAAAGGTAAGGTTAGGTTTTGGTAACTGGGTTTCATGAGCTGTGTAATATAAAAGGAGAGTCTTTAAGTGTTTTCTATGATCTGGGCAACTTTATACAGCATATAAGATATTCATTAAACTTTATTTTTTTTTTTTACTATTTGTTAAACAGTAAAAAGTCTCTTTTGGAGATAATTCTTTCACACTTTAAAAACTTATAAATTCGACAGTTTAAAAATACTTCCTATGCTTACAGTTCTACCTGGTTTGCTATATAATTTTGATTACTGTATTTTTCTGTAAACTTGTAAATTTTGTTAAAATTTTCACACTAAACACATAGTACAAAGTGTAGCCTTGTTTAAAAACTTCCTCTATTACATATTTTTCTCATACCAGATTTTGTTTGTTTTCCCTCTTTTAATACACTTGTCAAAGGCATGTGTGTGTGCTAAGTTGCTTCAGTTGTGTCTGACCCCTTGTAACCCTATGGACTGCAGCCCACCAGCCTCCTCTGTCCATGGGATTCTCCAGCCAAGAATACTGGAGTGTGTTGGGGTGCCCTCCTCCAGGGGATCTTCTTGATCCAGAGACTGAACCTGTGTCTCTTATATCTCCTGCATTGGCAGCTAGGTTCTTTACCACTAGCACTACCTGGGAAGCCGGTCAAAGGCATACATTTTATTTTTTCAAAAAATTAACTTTTGAATATATGTGTCACTGTTTTTCTAATTTACAATTATACTTACTTTTTTATTTTCCTTTTTATGTTTTAAGTATACTTTGTTTTTTAAAAAAATTTTTTTAGCTGAATTCACAGATATTATCTTCATTTTTCCTCATTAAATGATGAAAACTTTCAAGGTTATGAATTTGTCTGAATTGAGCTTTGAATAAAATATATTTCTACTTGAGTTTTGCTGATTTTCCTCTATCCTTGTATTTACCAATCTTTTCTGTCGTGTTTTAGGTTAATGGAGGACACCAGCTATATTTTATTTTAGATGAACATCTCTGTCACCTAATAAGAGATTTTGGTTACATTTATTCATATAATTTAGGTCTTATTTTTCTCACTTTCTTTTATAATTTCTATTCTATTTTTTTGATGGCTCCTCACTTGTTTCTTTGTTTTTAAAGTATACAAACTTTTACTGTCCTTCAATAATTATCTCTAATTATCCACACCAAACACAAAATTGAATCTCTCCCTCACCTTTCCACCAATTCCACTCAAAACAGGAATTTATCAAGCTGAACAGCCTCATCTATTTCTGTTTCTAAACAATTGTACTCATTTAAACGATCTTCCAAAGAACTATCAGCAAAAAATGTCAATTTTTCTTCATTATTGTACTGAGTTTTCTAACTAGTCCTTGTGCCAAGGACACTGTGTATCAATTATGCTTAAAATGTCACTTAAAAATATACCTGCTTAGGGACAAAACAGAAATTAGCAGATTTAACTATTTGTTTAATTATTACAAGAGATCTTGGTCACAGTTTCCACATTTTACTTCCTTCTGCTATAGACTGAGATAAGTCAGATCTTCTCACTATAAAAATTTCATGTCACCTTCAGCCTCAAGCAACAAAAGACGAACACCATAGCTCCTTCTCTAGCAGGACCATACCCCACCCACTCCTGCTGGACAGACCCAGCCACTGTCCTGGCTGACCTCAGGTGCACAACTTTTCTCTGGCTACTTTCCTACATCCATAATAATTTTTTCCTTTCAACCATTTTTTCAAAGACCAGTTCAACCTCAGTGATTTTCCTAACAGCTTGCTTCTCTGAATGGCCAAAGAAGTGGAGGTTGTTGTTCTGCTTGTGAGATCTCATCTGCTGTCTTACAATAACTATTTCTGTGTGCTAAGTGTCCTGTTAACTTGATTATGGGATCCTTCAGGGAAGAAATACCATCTTACATTTCAATCATGGAATTACAAGACTTCATGGTTGGGAAGAATCTCAAAACTCATTCATAGATTAAGAACCAGGAAGACCAGGATTACGATGTCATATCTAATTCTAACTTCATGACTTTCAGAGACTCACTTCATTTCTTTGGACCTGAAGAATGAGGATGAGCTCCAAGCCACTTCAAAAGTCAACCATTTCATGATTTTGTGATAAGACAAATAGTCATTTTAGCAAAGAAGGAACCAACAAACAGCCCAGAGAGAGAAAATGACTTGCTCAGGTTCACAGACTCAATGGCCAAAATATAATCAGAAGTTCAATTTCCTGATCTCTAGCCTGCTGGGAGCTATTTTGGAAAGCTCTTTGACTCTCCTACAATGCCACTATGAACCTCAAGAAAATGCTCAATGAAAACATACAGATTGACTTACTAAGAAACTAAACTCTCTAGAAAGATGCAACTGACCACAAACTTTGAATATTCTTAAACACTTATTATTTATCACAGAATTGTACAATTACTTCTCCATTTCAATTTCTAGGTACTGATTCCTTTTATGCCACGCCAAAGGTTAGCTCTCGTTTCTCTCTGTTAATAGTCTTATTCTTAACTTTGGAACTGTCTGACAAGCTCTGCTGTCCCTTACATGTTTTCGATTTTCCACTTGTTCTTATTTTTTTCACAAAGACAAGTTATAGCAGAGGCATATTAATCTCTTTAGACTTCTGTTTCCTTACCTGTAACCAAAAGTTGTGGAAATGAGTGTTCTCTAAAGGTTTTTCTGACTCTAAGATTGATTTTTTTCTTTTTGAAAGAAGCAGCAGGAGCAGAGTAAGGTGAAAGGAGAGGGATGTTTTAACCCTGTTTTTTCTCCCCAAAGCAAGCTGAGACATGGCTTAAACTTTGGAGAGTGGTTTCAGGGAACCTGTGTAGGCGACTGGAAAGAGTGAAAAAGTGGAAGAGAGAAAGAACATATGTTACTGAGCTGATCACCACTGTGGACATTTGGGATGCAGTCTCACTAAGGATCCTTGGAGGAGCAAGGTAGGATCTTATTGTCCCTCCAGGGCCCAGGAGAGGGAAAAATATGGCTCTGTCCCCCATTAGTCAAAAGGTGCCTGCCTCTTGGGATGTTATCCTGCTTACATGGCAGGAGTGTGCATGTAACAGGAGGGCTGTGTGCTCCTCACAATCTTCTCATGTGGCTGTGGCACGGAAGGTGGGGTTAGAATGAGAAAAATGTGGAGTGTAGGTGCTGTCTAGTTACTTCTCTATGTGCCTAATTTCTGTAGCAACAGCTAGAGTAAAATGTGGGCTATGAGGAGATGAGGCTGGTAGCCCAGGGGAAATGGGTTTGGGATTGAGGTTCTCAGACCTTACTCTGCCTGGTTGGCCCAGAAAAAAAGAGCATTAAATCAGAGTCTGGAGTGGACTGAGACATAATGGAATTTCCCAGAAGGCTTAAAAATGGGGGGCAGAAATACTGTTCAGAGAAAATGATGTTAAACATGTTAAACATGTAATAGTTATTACATGTTATTTCTATGCTCAAAACTCTCTAGGATTTCCAATTCACTTAGAGGAAAAGCTCAAGTATTAACAATGCCATTGACCTTTCCTCTGACCTCATTTCTTCCCTGCCCCACCCCCACTCCGGTTCAGCCACGCTGACTTCCATGTTGCTCTTCCAACACACCAGGCAGGCTTATCCCTCAGGGCCTCTCCACTCAGTGGAGGCTCTTCCTGACTGTCCCACATCACACCCTTCATCCTCTGACCCTACTTAATTTTTTTCCATACACTTATTCTACCTCAGTTCATATTACATGCCTTTTTTCCCTCAAACAAACAACTTTTTCTTAAAGCATAAATGATTTAAAATGTTGTGTTAGTTTCAGGTGTACACATTCAGGGGTACAGCAAAGTGACTGAGTATCTATATCTATCGATCTACTTATTGTTTTTCAGATTCTTTTCCAGTATAGGTTATACAAGAAATTGAGTATCCTGTAATACTCAATATTGTGCCATAAATAGGTTATTGTTATCTATTATATATACAGTGGTGTGTACCTATTAATCCCAAATGCCTAATTTATCCTCCCCTGAATAACGCTCTCCCCTTTGGTAACTATAAATTTGTTTTCTAGTCTGTGAATCCATTTCTGTGTTGTATATAAGTTTACTTATATTATTTTTTTAAGATTCTACATATAAATGATGTTATATGATATTTGTCTCTCTCTGTTTGTCTAACTTCACTTAGTATGATAATCTTTAGTTCCAACAACGTTGCTGCAAATGGCATTATTCTTTCTTACGGCTGAGTAGTATTCCATTGCACATGTGTACCACATCTTCTTTATCCATTCATGTGTTGATGGATATTTAGGTTGCCTCTGTGTCCTGGCTATTGTAAATAAGTACTGCTATGACACTGGAAGGCATGTATCTTTTCTGATTAGAGTTTTTCCAGATATATGCCCAGGAGGGAGAATGCTGGATCATATGGCAACTCTATTTTTAGTTTTTTTGAAGAACCTCCATAATGTTCTCTACAGTGGCAGCACCAATTTACATCCCAGTGTAAACATTATGGGCTTCCCAGATGGTGCTAGTGGTAAAGAATCTGCTTGCTAATGCAGGAAATGCAGGAGATGTGGGTTCGACTGCTGGGTGGGGAACACCCCCTGGAGGAGGGCATGGCAAACCACTACAGTATTCTTGCCTGGAAAATTCCATGGACAGAGGAGCCCGGCAGGCTACAGTCCATAGGGTCACACAGAGTTGGACACAACTGAGGTGACTTAGCACACACACAAATAATGTAGGAGGGTTCCATTTTCTCCACGTGCTCCCCAGCATTTGTTTGTAGATTTTTTTGATGATGACCATTCTGATTGCCCTGGTGGCTCAGATGGTAAAAAATCTGCCTGCCATGTGGGAGACCTGGGATCAGTTCCTGGGTCAGGAAGATCCCCTGGAGAAGGGAATAGCTACCCACTCCAGTATTCTTATCTGGAAAATTCCATGGACAGAAGAATCTGGTGGGCTACAGTCCATGGGGTGGCAAAGAGTCAGATACTGAGTGACTACCACTTTCACTTTCATTCTGATCAATGTTAGGTGATGCTTTATTGTAGTTTTGATTTGCATTTCTCTAATAATTATGATGTTTAGTATATTTTCATAAGCCTGCTGTTTGATTGGGTTGCTCTTTTTTTTTTTTTATAGTGGGCTGTATAGGCTATTTATTTATTTTGGAAATTAATCCCTTATCAGTCACATTATCTGCAAATATTTTATCTCATTCTGTAGGTTATCCTTCTGTTTTGCTGATGGTTTCTTTCCTTCACTGTGTAAAAGCTTTTAAGTTTAATGAGGTCCAATTTGTTCTTTTGTTATTGTTGTTTTTACTTTCATGACTCTAGGAGATGGATCCAAAAATGATACTGTTGTGATTTATGCCAAAGAGTTCTGCCTGTGTTTTCCTCTAGGAGTTTTAGAGTATCTGGTCTTATATTTAGGTCTTTAATTAGTATGGAAACACAAAAGACCCTAAATAGCTCTTCTTTCTCAAGATTCCTTTAGCTATTCATGGTCTTTTGTGTTTCCATACAAATTAAAAATTTTGTTGCTCTAGTTCTGTGAAAAATGCCATTAGTATTTTGATAGGGATTGCACGGAATCTTGGAGAAGGCACTGGCGACCCACTCCGGTACTCTTGCCTGGAAAATCCCATGGACGGAGGAGCCTGGTAGGCTGCAGTCCATGGGGTCGCTAAGAGTCGGACACGACTGAGCGACTTCACTTTCACTTTTCACTTTCATGCACTGGAGAAGGAAATGGCAACCCACTCCAGTGTTCTTGCCTGGAGAATCCCAGGGACGGGGGAGCCTGTTGGGCTGCTGTCTATGGGGTCGCACAGAGTCAGTCACGACTGACGCGACTTAGCAGCAGCAGCAGCAGCACGGAATCTGTAGATTGCCTTGGGTACTATGGTCATTTTAACAATATTGATTCTTCCCAGTCTAAGAACATGGTATATTTTTCCAACTTTTTGTGTCATCTTCAATATCTTTCATCATCTTACAGTTTGTGGAATACATGTCTTTTGCCTCCTTAAGTAGATTTATTCCTAAGTATTTTATTCTTTTGGATGTGATGGTAAGTGGCATTGGTTCCTTAATTTCTTTTTCTGATCATTCATTGTTAGTATATGGAAATACAACAAATTTCTGTATAATTTTGTTTCCTGCAACTTTACCAAACTCACTGATGAGCTCAAATAGATTTTTGGTAGCATCTTTAGGTTTTCCTATGTATATAGTACTATGTCATCTGCAAACGGTGACAATTTTACTTCTTCCTTTTCACTTTGGATTCCTTATTTCTTTTTCTTCTCTGACTGTCATGGCTAAAACTTCTAAGACTCTTATTGAATAAAAGTGAGGAGAGTGGACATCCTTGTCTTGTTCCTGATCTTAGAGGAAATACTTTTAGCTTTTCACCGCTGAGATGATGTTAGCTGTAGGTTTGTCATATATGGCCTTTATTATGTTGAGATATGTTCCCTCTTGGTCCAATTTCTGTGTCTTTTAAAAATAATTTCCTGGCACCAACAGATTTGCTCAACTCAGAGTTGCCACAAACCTTAAATTTGTAAAAAAACAAAAAAAATATATATATATAAAAGGCAAAAAACCCCGAAATATATGCAAAGCACAATAAAATGAGGTATGCCTGTAAATATACAGGCATACTACAACTCCATTAGAAATTTATGCTAATTAAATTTCATGAAGTAGTTTAAAAGGCTATTTGAGTTTTGAACCACTTGTTGATTTTTCTCCATAAATGCAATACTAAAAATAAAATAAATTTATTTTAGTATCCTCCACTGGAATGTAAGTACCACCAATGTAACATATGTATTTTGGTTGTTTTGGTTTGTTCATTGGCATGTTTCCAACATCTAGAACAGTTCCTGTAAATAGCAAGTACTTGATAAATTAAATAAAAAATGAGTGACAGATTGAATGAATGAAGATGAACATGTCTTGCTGATGCTGAGTTTGTTTAAAAAAGACAGGAGGGGTCTAACATTTGTCAAAAGGCCTTAAATTGAAACAAAAACACTGATTGACCATGTTCTATCTAGATGGTGATGGACCTTGCTTATGATGTAGAAAGATGGGAGGCTTTTGGACCTGGAAAGATCAGTGTGTAAACAGTGTCACCAGGAGTTGTGTGTTACTGCTGTGGACTCCTGGGTTAAAAGGAGGCATTTTGGAATATGTTGCAACAACTATATAACCTTCTGCCCCTATATCACCTGGTGTGCCCTCACATCCTGTGACTTCAGATGATATTTTGTCCTCTTGGCTAATTAAATCAGGTGCTTAAGTTAAACTTAGAGAAAGTCTAGGTAAGTGTGTGTGTGGTGTGTATTTACATGCTTAAATGTGCACAAGCAAATGCTCTTCCAATCAATATGCAACTCAAAAAACCCGGTAAAAATATGTTGTTGAACCTTAAGATGACAGCCTCTAAATGTAACTATGGCAGCATGATGTATACATATTTGAGAATGAACAGAATAGCTAGAGGAAGGAGAAGGCTAAATGAAGTTGTTTTAGTGATAAAGATCTCAAGAATCAGAAGAGATATGAAATACGTAGGATTTTTGGACAAATTTCTACTAACTTTTAAATATAGCTTTAGCTACTGAACCTAACAGGAGAAGGCAATGGCACCTCACTCCAGTACTCTTGCCTGGAAAATCCCATGGACGGAGGAGCCTGGTAGGCTACAGTCCATGGGGTCGCTAAGAGTCGGACATGACTGAGCGACTTCACTTTCACTTTTCCCTTTCATGCATTGGAGAAGGAAATGGCAACCCACTCCAGTGTTCTTGCCTGGAGGATCCCAGTGACAGCGGAGCCTGGTGGGCTGCTGTCTATGGGGTCGCACAGAGTCGGACACGACTGAAGCGACTTAGCAGCAGCAGTGAACCTAACAACAGAGTTCACTGAATCTAGACTCTCGGAGTGAGTGAGTGGTAGTTGCTCGGTCATGTCTGACTCTTTGCAACCCCGTGGACTATAGCCTGCCAGGCTCCTCTGTGCATGGAATTCTCCAGGCAAGAATACTGGAGTGGGTTGCCATTTCCTTCTCCAGGGGATCTTCCCAACTCAGGGATCGAACACAGGCCCCCTGCACTGCAGGTAGATTCTTTACCATCTGAGCCACAGGGATGCCTACTATTAAGAGACATTTCTAAGTATAAAGACAGGTCAACTGAAAAAGTATCAGCAGATATGTGCTTGATTTTATCTTATAATCCATAGACAATATATTAGAATGTGTAATGAATCCATACAGCTTTTCCAAAGGAATGCCCAAGATAGAAGTAGCAATAAAGTTATAAATGATAATTATCGATCAGATGAAATAATTTAGATGAAGCTTATCTCTCTCGAAGAGATGTGGACTGGGCAAGTGGTCAGGAAGGAAATACAAAGTGCTTTTAACTTTGTATGAAAAATAATCCCAGAAAAAGAGTTAAAAGCAGTAGTTTTGATTTGCATTTCTCTAACAATTAGTGATGTAGAGCATTGTTTCATGTGCCTCTTGGCCATCCATATGTCTTCTTTGGAGAAGTGTCTATTTAGGTCCTCCTTCCATTTTTTGATTGGGTTTTTTGTTTGTTTTTGATATTGAGCTCCATGAGCTGTTAGTATATTTTGGAGACTAATCCTCTGTCTATTGCTTTGTTTACAAATATTTTCTCCCATTCTGTGAGTTGTCTTTTTGTCTTGCTTATGGTTTCCTTTGCTGTGCAAAAGCTTTTAAGTTTAATTAGGTCCCATTTGTTTATTTTTATTTTTATTTTCATTACTCAAAAAAGATCTTGCTGTGGTTTATGTCAAAGAGGGTCTTTCCCATGTTTTCCTCTAAGAGTTTTACAGTGTCCAGTCTTATATTAGGTCTTTAATCTATTTTGAGTTTATTTTTGTGTATGGTATTAGGTAGTGTTCTAATTTCATTCTTTTACATGTATTGGGTCATTTGTAGAGCTGTGGATGAACCGAGAGTTTGTCAAACAGAGTGAAGTAAGCCAGAAAGAGAAAAACATATATCATATATTAATGTATATATGTGGAATCTAGAAAAATGATACAGATGAGCCTATTTTCAGAGCAGGAACAGAAACACAGACATACTGAATGGACATTTGGACACGGCGTGGGGGGCAGGGAAGGGAAAGGTGAGAGGAATTGAGAGATTAGGATTGACATATATACACTACCATGTGTAAACCAGAAAGTTAGTGGGAAACTGCTATATAGCCCAGGGAGCTCTAGCTCAGTGCTCCATGATGACCTAGATGGGTGGGAGGGGAGGAGGGTAGCAGGGAGACCCAAGAGGGAGGGGATAAATGTATACTTATAGCTGATACATTTTGTTGTACAGTGGAAACTAAAACAACATTGTAAAGCAATTATACTCCAATAAAGAACAGTAGGAAGGGGGTTTATATTCAGCAGAGGCAATGGCCTGATTCTTAAGTGATGGTAAGCTTGTCAGTGATACTTTATGAAAGTGTACATACAGTTAAGCATAACCCTAAACTCTCTGGTGACATTAGTTATTTAAGATTTTTTAAATCTTTTGAAATCATGTAAATCTAGCATTTGTAGATATCAGTTGTATGAAACTGAGGCCTGAAAAGTCTAGAAAAATGGAACTAGTAAAGAAATTTGTGAGCTGAGCTTGGTTTACATGGATGGAAGTAAGGGGGTCCTAAGATTAGGTATACAATTTTGTATGCAGCCATGTACATTTTTCTCAGAAAAGTGTATATAGTAGGTTTGGCAAACATTTCCTATAGAGGTCTAGACAGTAAATTTTTGGACTTTGTGGACCAAATGGTCTCCGCTGAAAACCAGTCAACCCAGCCCATATAGTGTGAAAGTAGCAATAGATGATATATAAAAGAATGGGTATGACTGTCATTCAATAGAACTTCATCTGCTATCAAAGGAGGAGGATTGAACTTGGCCCACGAGCCATAGTTTGCTGATCCATGGTACAGTGCAGTACTAGCCACAAGAACTTTCCACCAAAATGAAAATGTCCTTTATTCAGTTCAGTTCAGTAGCTCAGTCGTGTCCGACTCTTTGCGACCCCATGAACCGCAGTATGCCAGGCCTCCCTGTCCATCAGCAACTCCCGAAGTCTAACCAAACCCATGTCCATCGAGTCAGTGATGCCATCCAACCATCTCATCCTCTGTCATCCCCTTCTCCTCCCACCCTCAATCTTTCCCAGTATCAGAGTCTTTTCAAATGAGTCAGCTCTTCGCATTAGGTGGCCAAAGTATTGGAATTTCAGCTTCAACATCAGTCCTTCCAACAAACACCCAGGACTAATCTCCTTTAGGATGGACTGGTTAGATCTCCTTGCAGTCCAAGGGACTCTCAAGAGTCTTCTCCAACACCACAGTTCAAAAGCATCAATTCTTTGGCGCTCAGCTTTCTTTAGAGTCCAACTCTCACATCCATACATGACCACTGGAAAAACCATAGCCTTGACTAGACGGAACTTTGTTGCCAAAGTAATGTCTCTGCTTTTTAATATGCTGTCTAGGTTGGTCATAACTTTCCTTCCAAGAAGTAAGCGTCTTTTAATTTCATGGCGACAATCACCATCTGCAGTGATTTTGGAGCCCCCCAAAATAAAGTCAGCCACTGTTTCCACTGTTCCCCATCTATCTGCCATGAAGTGATGGGACCGGATGCCATGATCTTAGTTTTCTGAATGATGAGCTTTCAGCCAACTTTTTCACTCTCCTCTTTCGCTCTCATCAAGAAGCTCTTTAGTTCTTCACTTTCTGCCATAAGGGTGGTGTCATCTGCATTGGTACTGTCCAATATGGTAGCCAATCTGTGTTGTCCAATATGGTAGCCACTAAACATAATATGGCTATTGAACACTTGAAATGTAGCTAGTACTACTTGAGAGTTGAGTTTTTGATTAATTAAAATTTAAATTTAATTGCCACATATTGGCTTACCATACAGGAAGGTACAGGTCTAGAACTTTCATCACAGAATTAGAGGCAATGTAAATAAGCCACAGGCTCCCAGAGAAGAGGACCTCACCCTGAAAAGAGAGGTGTTGTACACAGAGAGAACTCTCTAGGGCTTTGCCATCATGGCTCATGCAGTTATTCAAACCTTACCTTGGATAAGGTCTTGATGGGTTAGTGTCAGGAACTGAGGAGGTGGTCTGGTTTTATGACAAATGCTCTGGCACTTGGAGCACTACAGGGGATAGACTCTCTTCTCCCAATTTATCTGCCTGAAATAGTTCATAAACATGACACTAATGGTCACCCACTTCCCTAATGGTTCCTTGGTTAGAGGAATATGCTGGTGCAATGTGACCAATTAGCTGAAAGAACAGGAAGAAGACTGAATCTAGATGCTTGATAAAGGCTACAACTGAAGGGTTTTAAGGTTAGGTCCTCCTCATCCCCCCACCCCCCCATCTTTAGAAAATATTGGAACACACCAGAACCTGGCTCTATATTTAATTCTGGGGCCAAAAGCATTTCTCAAACGGGCTGATGACCATGCACTGGAAGGATCTTGTTCTAACACTGCTGCATCTGCCCACCTCTAGGGAGTGTCCAAGTTGCGATGGAGATCTCTGGTCTCTGGGCCTCACTACTGGTATCTCTTGTCACATATTTCAACACTTCCAGAATTCCCTGTTTACTGAACATGGTAACAGTCCTTCAGAGATGGTGGGAATAGATGTATTGATTCACATTTGGTACCTGGATTCCAAGAAGCTCTCTCTTGTCAGCTTTTGGCATGGCTACAGTGGGAGTCGTACAGAGACGTCTCCAGATATTCAGCATCCCCCTTTGACAGAATTACTCCTAGTGCATCTCTAACCTAGGTTGGATCTGTGGCATCCTCAAACCACTAAAATATGAGATGATTCAGTGGAGAAACCATTTTCCTCTTATATACTGCCTTCCCAATACAAAAAAATGGCTATTCCAGTAGCAAATTGGACACCTCAGCCCCCTCTAAAGATTCTGACATATCTAGGCAGATCAATTCAGAGGCCTCAGCCACAAGTTTCAGTATGTATTTGTGACACAAACTGACTTCTAGTCTGGGCTCTCTGTTCTTGAGACTTCCCTACCCTCCATCACCAGAATTCCCCTGACAAGTATTAATAAGATTCCTCCCTCTGATTCTTGAGATTTAATTAGGTTTGTCCCCAGGGAAATGCGTGCATCATGGAACACAGGGGGCCATGCTTCTGGGGAAACCAGACGAGAAAGAAATGATCATCAGTATGGGTCCCTGGGGGGCTCTGTGGATATGTAGCTTGTAGTCTATAAATGGCACTGACATAGCAGCTAAGGGAAGATTCCACATGCTTTCTACTCCCAGAGGGTTCTAACAGATGAAGAAAGGCAATATTTTGAGCGTTCAATCCACACTGCAGTCTGCACTGGATGTTTTGTTGTTGGTTTTAGGAAAGAGAGTCATTCGTCTGGTTTCTCTGCCTCTATTAGAATGTTCCATCAGAGGAATGCTTCATTAAGATGGTAAATTGCCCCATAAAATATTCAGCATTGGGAGAGACCTATTAAGTCTGCATCAAATCCATGACCAGGAGTTTTTTTATTCCAGCATTATTTTTTCAGTACTGAGACATTTGATGACAGTCAGTATCCCCCAAATAAGGCAACCACACACAGTAAATGTCAGTATCTTTCTTAGTAAAGTGTCTTGGTAGCCTGCAGCCTGATTTCTTTTCCTGCGATTGCTTCCATATCTTCGGACTAAGGGACATGGGTACTACTTCTTACCTTTTATCACAGATAAACATAAACCTACGTAAAAGTAGGCAAAAGAGTATTAGGAAACTTCCATGTGACAACAAGTATCAATTCCTGGCTAGTCTTGCTTATCTAATCCCCCACCCACATCCCTCCTTTCTTGCATTGGTGTGAGGTAAATTTCCAAACACTGTATAATGATAATTGCTTTTTAGGGATCTCTTTTATTCCCCTTGCCTAATATGTTACATTGTCTATTTCTCACCTCTAATGTTTTTCTATTTTGAAGTGAATTTCAAATATCATACTTTTCAGGGATCCTTTTCTTTCCCCAGCCTGATATATTATGTTATAAAGTTATTTGTTTATTACTTTTAATAAATTGAATACCTTAAAAAAAACAGAGGCAACCTGTCAGCAAAGAAAGCATGAGTTAGAATCCAGTCCACAAAGCAAGCTCCATTCTCTAGAATGGGCTGAATGTAGTTGAAGGACACAGTACTGTATTTCATCTTAGCAAAAGCAACAAAACAAAGCAATCATACTCTTGCCAACCACAGCAACAACAACAAAAAAGAAAAACACAAGGTCTACTCTATCTGATGAGATACTTTCTTATAAAACCAGGTGGAGTTCTATTGCCCAGGGTTTTCACCAATGTCATTCTAGAAAAGAACTTTTCCAAGAAAACTAACTATACCAATATAACACCTGTGTCTCTGTCCCTCTCTCTCTCACACTCTCGCACTTGGACATGGTATATCCCCTGCCTAATCTTTCCTGACAGAGACTTTAGGCTTAGAAGTTGGCTTCTTCCCCCACCGCACCCCCTTCTTGCCCCCCCGCATCCAGCCTCCCTGTGGGGTCTCCTGGCCCAGCTGCTCTCCACAGCAACACAGATGCACATGTGGCAAGGCCGGGAAGTGGAGCTGGCCAAGAGAAAGTTTCTCATCTAAAGGCAACTTACCTATTTTTAAAAAGTTTTCTTCATGAAAGGAATTGTGTGTACCCAGCACTTTTCAGGGCAGGCAAGTAGCTGTGTTTATGACATTTTTAATGTTCCTTTCCCTCCTTGCCATTATTGTGATTGTTTCTTTTCAAAGCAAAAGTGCCAGGTACAAAGGATGAAAAGATGAGGAAACCCAAATTGCATCTCCCCTAGCATCAAGTTCCTCTTTATGGGGAACTTCAATCTTCTTTCTGTGGAGGGAATATAACCACACACTGCCCTATAACCTTCTCCCAGAAAAGGTAATAGGTCACAGTCTGGAAGCATATTTAATTAGAAATTAACCACTCTCTCCCAGAGGTTCTGAGATTGCTGCTGCTGTGTGTGTAGTTTTGGGTGGGGTTGAACAGAGTGCCCAGGGCCTTCACTTCCTGTGCCTGTGAGCTGCGATAAGAATTATTTGAACTATTTCTTTGCCTTAAAAGAAAACAATAAATAAAAATGGAGGCTAACCAAGCAAAGGAAAGGGAAAATAAAATCTCCCCCCATGACTTTCCTATGTGGTTAGCACAGCTGCCCAGAGTTGAAGCTGCAGAGTGAGGGAGTGATTGGAAGCAGGGCTTCCACCACTTCCAGCATTTTCCTCCTCCTTTTTCCCTGGAGCTTTTCTGTGAGGCCCTGCGATCCTGTCTACAGAGACAAGGCCCAGAAAAGCTCTGCCAGTCACTGCCAGGCTGTCACGGGCTCTAGGCATTGATGAACTCACACGTCACCGGCTTAGAGAACAATAATATTTATCTTCCTCAGCAAAGAGCCCAACCTCATTTCCCAGATTCCTTCTCTGGTTTTAATTACATAGACCTGGAACATGTTCCAAGGCATCAGGCAATAGTGGGGCTGTTAATTTTTTTAAAGGAGATGCTTTCCTGCCCCCGCACAATGTGCTTAGATTGAATAATGTTTTCTTTTTCCCCCACAAAATACTATTAATAGTGTTGTCATATATACTCCAAGATTCTCTCACTTAATAAATTTTCAAACACTTATTTACTACCTAATATACTCCAGACAACAGACTAGATTATGAAAATGGTTAAAACAGTCATGACACTCTTAGGCAGCTCAAGGAGGGTGGGTAGGGGACATATAGATAAATAAATAAACAAACAGCCTCAAAATCTGATAAGGGTTAAAACAGAGGTATGGGTTTAACACAGTGAGACAAGAAAGGGAGGTGTGAAGATCATCTCTAATCACCTCCCTTCTTTCTTCCTTCCTCCCGTCCCCTGACTATTTGGGGAACCTGTGGCATAGAAGGTGCAGAGTGTTGTTCTGCATTCAGTCCTACATTACACGTGCCCTGCTACAGACTTGGACATTAAAACATAATCTGGCTTCCTCGTCCACTGCTCTGCGAGAGTGGACTGGCTCTGTGTGCTGTTGCGAGATAGCCTGACAACAAGAGGTGAGGAAGGTAGGACAGGATTAGGAAAAACCAACCACTGCTCTCTGCCTGGAAATACTGGTACCGCTGTTCTTATCTGCTTGAGCAGAAACAACCAGAATCCCTCTGCTTTTCACAGGGCCATAGAGGGAAAACACCTGCTGACTCAGGCTGGGCACTGCAGACAGTCAGCACACAGTAGGAGCTCACACGGTTGTGTTAATTGTAGAAAAAGGAAAAACCGATCAAATTATAGGGGCTTTTATTGAGCTCTACCAGATTTTTAACTACAAGTGACGAGCTCAGAGATTTTGGTACCAACATCTCTTTATTCCCTCATGGTCAGGAGTCATGGCATGATCTTAGTCAGGCACAAATGATTGATCCTCTATTACATACACACCACCTCATGATGTTAGGCTCTCAAATGCAAAATGATAGCAATCCCCATTTAGGGAAGCACACATCTAGCTTCAGTTCTGAATGTGGTTCCAAATCCCCTTTGGACCACTAAGTGTTCCTAGATACCAACTAGAGACCGGACAGATGAATGGAACTAACCTGAAAATCCCCCAAAGTTAAAAAATGAGTCTACAAAGGTGGTTTGGGGAAAGAATAGAAAGGAGGAATTTCAACAAATAGTACTGGGACACCAGTTAAACATTTAGAAAAAAATAATGTATATCTGGACTTCACGCTGTCCACCTGTTAACGCCCGCTTCCCTCTTGCCTTCCCTTTTTCCTTCACTGAACCTCGCTGCTCTTCTTTTCATAACTTTCTTGGCTCTCCTTTTGCCTTTGCTTGTCCTGACAGACTTTAGAATCATTTTGACCTGCAGCCCAAACACATCTACAGCAGTAGGCCTGGCCTCTGCGCTTTCCTTTTAGAAGGGTGGGATCCCTGCTCCTGAGCTTCTGAGATGAAGTAGTGAGGTGGGGCAGAGATATGTGCGCTCACCCAGAGCTGACCCTGGGTCAGCTGACGACACTGACCCTGACACCACTTTGGAGAGGCAGCACCTCTTTAAACGGTTCAAAGGAAGCAACAGCCCTAGGGGCCCTTTTGCCGATGGACATTTGCCAGGAGGACTCCTATCACTAGTTAAGATTCACCGGGCATCCCCCTGGGATGCAGAGTTGAATGTGTCTGGAGGGTGGCCTTGGGGAAGTCAGTCCTAACATGCAACCAGGCCCACAGTGGCCACTTTCCTCAGACAGCCCATTTGGAAAACTAGCACTTTTATGCTTCTGTCTTTTTAATGACCCTGGTACCATAATGCCCAAGCTAGAGAACCTGAATAACCATCAAAAAATCTTAACATGGTCTCAAAATGTGGTTCGTTTCAAAGAAGGCCCAGTGCTCTGATAATATGAATTGGAGTTATTTTTCCTCTTGACTCTTGGCACTAGTTGGAGTCATGCATTATAAAAACAAATCCTCATGGCTGGGGCAATGGGATGACCCAGAGGGATGGGATGGGGAGGGAGGTGGGAGGGGGGTTCAGGATGGGGAACACATGTAAACCCATGGCTGATTCACGTCAATGTATGGCAAAAACTACTACCATATGGTAAAGTAATTAGCCCCCAACTAAAATAAATAAATTTATTGAAAAAAAAAAACTTTTATAACTGAAAACAAAAAACAAAAAACAAACCCTTTCCTCTAGGTGACTGGCATTTCCCTTCTGAGCAGGAACACAGATCATTCACTCAGCAGCTTTGCACAAAGTGGACAAAGACACTCTTCTTCCAGGCAGGCGTCCTGGACTCGGGTGCACAGCTGAGCCCAGCCAGGTGCCCGTGTTCAGTGACAAGCCTGTGTAACTGTACCTGGTGGCTCTGCTGCTGAGGCGCCCACATTCACAGACACATCTAGTTACACTTGTTCATTCACCAAGTATCAAGAAAGCACCTGAGGTCAGTGGGGAACTAACACTCCCTGAGCAGCAACTATGCACTGGATGTTGAAGGCCTTCTTCTGTTAAATCTTCTAGGTGGACTTCATTATCTCTATTTCACAGATAAGGAGATTAAAAGCTTTGCCAAAGGCTCCGTAGTAGGTAAGTGATAGATACAGAATTAAAACCCAGGACTTTCTGATGCCAAAGCCATGTTCTTCCCACCTTACTATCTTAGGAACACAAAGAAGCACAAGACGGGCTCCTTCTCTCAGGGAGCATGGTCTAAAAGCGGGAGAAAGAAGATCCAGAAAATGTGAGTCACTCCCCCTACAGAAACCATTCCTCCTCTGATTCATTAATTGCTGGTTCTAAGCTGACCAGGAATTTGGGAGTCCATCTTCTTGGGAGGGATCTTCAGGGTTGATATTATTCTATTGTTTAATGCTATTCCATTTGATCATCGCAACTCCCCAAGGCTCAGCAAGGTGAAGGGCTTTGCTCTAGGTCTGCAGCTCCTAAAAGTACGGCAAGACTTTTTTTCATTATACCATATCACCCCTTTTTTCCTTGGGTGAGATGACCCATGGGCTGGTTGCAGAAAAGCCACAGCCCCAAGACAGGGGAGTATAGCATGGGCAGGAAGTCCAACATTTAGCCAGCTCTGGCAGGTGGTCAGTGCAACCAATTCCACATTCACCATGGCAGAGGTGTTTGGTTTCATTTTTTATTATGGAAAAATTTAAGCATATACAGAACTAAAGAGAATAGTATAACAAACTGCTACAATGGTGATCAACACATGGTCAGTCTTATTTATGATCCCTCCAATACATCATTCTTTTCTAAAAATTATTTTAATTGGAGAATAATTACTTTACAATATTGTGATGGTTTTTGCCATACATCAACATGAATCGGCCACAGGGATACATGTGTTCTCCCCAATCTGAACTCCCCTCCCACCTCCCACCCCACCCTATCCTTCTGGGTTGTCCTAGAGCACTGGCTTTGAAACATGTGTATTACCATTTGTAAAACAGATGACCAGTGCAAGTTCAAATACATTACTCTAAAGTAAACTCAGGCATCATATCATTTCCTCTGGCAATACGTAAGCATGTACCTTTAAATTTACTCATTTAAAAAACACTACTCTTTTACCACACCTGAAAAAATAAAAATAATTATTCAGTATTATCAAATACCCTGCTAGTGTTCAAATTCCTGAATGCATGTCATTGATTTTAAATAGTTTATATGAATAAAGATCTAAATAAGGTCCAAGCTTTGAAACTGGTTGTCTCTTAAGTCACTTTTAATCTATAGGTTTTTTCCCCACTCTTTCCCCTGTATTAATCTGCTGAACAAACCAGGCAATTTGTCCTGTAGTGTGACCCACATTCTGGATTTTGCTGAGTGTATCTACATCTGGAAAAGGTTTTTAAGGGTGAAGAGTGAGGCGTTGTAAGAATGTGGCCAGGTGCAGTGAAAGGTGACACACTCTGGACTCAGACAGATGGGGGTTTAAATCCTCAAATTGGAATTAACTGTATGAATTTGAGCAAGTTACTTAATCTTTATTTTCCACTTTTTAGCCTATAAAATGGGTTTGAAAAATGACAGTGCCCACTAAGTGGTGAATTTTAAAGAGTCAACTGTACGAGTTTGTAATATCCTCAAAGTGTAAAACAGTTCTCCCCATTTCCCTCCCATCTGCCATCACCTGAGTGGGAGCACCAATGAGGCCACTAGCGGGAGTGCCCCACTCTCCCTCTGCGTGAGATGTGGCTTTGTTTTCCTGGCACAAAAGAACATAACTTGGTGAATCACTTTGCAAGGTTGAAATCCAACGTTTTTCTTAGTATCCCTTGTGTTGCATATCAAAGTGCCACCACTGACCAGAGCTGTGAGGTGACAATGATCCCAGTCTGGCTGCACCACTAAGTTGCTGAAGAAAAGGAGATCCAGGAAGTAAGGTGCCTGGCTGGAGCCCCCATCTCCACTCTGGAAACCAACCCTTTCCTGAAATCAGGGCCTCTGGCATATTTCTCCCCTTTCCAAGCTGAAGCACCACCCTTCAACACACCTACTCCCTTTTCAGGCTTTAGATTTCTTCATTACATTTATCCCCATCTAACATACCATATGTTTTGCTTATTTATTCCTGTTTATTAATCTTTCCCTAATAGAGTGTCTGATGTTGAAGCTGAAACTCCAATACTTTGGCCACCTCATGCGAAGAGTTGACTCATTGGAAAAGACCCTAATGCTGGGAAGGATTAGGGGCAGGAGGAGAAGGGGACGACAGAGGATGAGATGGTTGGATGGCATGACTGACTCAATGGACATGGGTTTGGGTAAACTTCGGGAGTTGGTGATGGACAGGGAGGCTTGGCGTGCTGCGATTCATGGCGTCGCAAAGAGTCGGACATGACTGAGCCACTGAACTGAACTGAATAGAGTGTCAGCATCACAAGGGCAGGAACTTGGGCTGTTTTGTTTGCTGTTGTGTCCCCAACTCCTAGAATGGTGTCTGGCTCACAGAAGCCACTCAATTCATACCTGCTAGATTGAACCATGTTGAAAAAAAGCTGTTTCAGTTGCTATTTGGGGCATCCACACCAAATAGCATTTCTAACCAAGAAGACATTAAAGGTTATAAGCAGAAAATTTCCTGGTGATCCAGTGGTTAGGATTCTGCATTCTCACTACCAGGGGCCCAGGTTTGATCCCTGGTCAGGGAATTAAGATTCTGCAAGCTACGTGGTGTGGCCAATAAATAAATAGGCTTTAAAAGAAGGTTATGAGCAATTACTATTTGTTAAAGCTCTTCAGATTTCTATTCTGCTTATTTTCAAAGTTTGGGTTGGTGTTTATGTTCTTGCCTATAATTTATGTTCTGTTTCCAACCTCTTATTTACTAAGCCATCTGGGCAATCTGTAAATCCATTACTCACAATTTGGAGAAACTCTTTTCTTATAAAAATCATATTATTGACATCTGCCAAGATCTTCAAGATTTGGCAAAAATCTTTTTCCCCCTCTCTTTGCTGCTGCTGCTGCTGTCACTTCAGTCGTGTCCGACCCTGTGCGACCCCATAGATGGCAGCCCACCAGGCTCCTCTGTCCCTGGGATTCTCCAGGCAAGAATACTGGAGTGGGTTGCCATTTCCTTCTCCAATGCATGAAAGTGAAAAGTGAAAGTGAAGTCACTCAGTCGTGTCCAACGCTTAGCGACCCCATGGACTGTAGCCTACCAGGCTCCTCCGTCCATGGGATTCTCCAGGCAAGAATACTGGAGTGGGGTGCCATTTCCTACCCCCCACCCCACCTCTTTGAGATAATGTTTATCACTTCCTTCGGTTCAGCTCAGTCACTCAGTCATGTCTGACTCTGTGACCCCATGGACTGCAGAACGCAGGCTTCCCTGTCCATCACCAACTCCCAGAGCTTGCTCAAACTCATGTCCATTGAGTTGCTGGTGCCATTCAACCATCTCATCTTCTGTTGTCCCCTTCTCCTTTGGCCTTCAATCTTTCCCAACATCAGGGTCTTTTCTAAGGAGTCATTTCTTTGCATCAAGTAGCCAAAGTATTGGAGTTTCAGCTTTAGCATCAGTCCTTCCAATGAATATTCAGGACTGATTTCCTTTAGGATTGACTGGTTTGATCTCCTTGCAGTCCAAGGGACTCTAAAGAGCCTTCTCCAACACCACAGTTCAAAAGCATCACTTCTTCGGTGCTCGGTTTTCTTTACAGTCCAACTCTTACATCCATACATGACTACTGGAAAAACCATAGCTTTGACTAGATGGACCTTTGTTGGCAAAGGAATGTCTCTGCTTTTTAATATGTTATCTAGGTTGGTCATAGCTTTTCTTCCAAGAAGCAAGCATCTTTTAATTTCATGGTTGCAGTCACCATCTGCAGTGATTTCGGATCCCCCAAAAATAAAGTCTCTCACTGTTTCCATTGTTTCCCCATCTATTTGCCATGGAGTGAAGGGACCAGCTACCATGATCTTAAGTTTTTCGAATGTTGAGTTTTATGCCAACTTTTTCACTCTCCTCTTTCACTTTCATCAAGAGGCTCTTTAGTTCCTCTTCACTTTCTGCCATGAGTGGTGTCATCTGCATATCTGAGGTTATTGATATTTCTCCTGGCAATCTTGATTCCAGCTTGTGCTTCATCCAGCCCGGCATTTCACATGATGTACTCTGCATATAAGTTAAATAAACAGGGTGACAATATACACCCTTGACATACTCCTTTCCCAATTTGGAACCCGTCTGTTGTTTCATGTCCGGTTCTAAGTGTTGCTTCTTGACCTGCATATAGATTTCTCAGGAGGCAGGTATGGTGGGGCTGGTATTCCCATCTCTTTCAGAATTTTCCACAGTTTGTTGTGATCCACACAGTCAAATGCTTTAGCATAACCAATAAAGCTGAAGTAGATGTTTTTCTGATTTTTCTATGATCCAACAGATGTTGGCAATTTGATCTCTGGTTCCTTAGCCTTTTCTGAATCCAGCTTGAACATCTGGAAGTTCTTGGTTCATGTACTGTTGAAGCCTGGCTTGGAGAATTTTGAGCATTTCTTTGCTAGCGTGTGAGATGAATGCAACTGTATGGGAGTTTGAACATTCCTTGCCAATTCCTTTCTTTGGGATTGGAATGAAAACTGACCTTTTCCAGTTGTGTGGCCACTGCTGAGTTTTCCAGATTTGCTGGCATACTGAGTGCAGCACTTTCACAGCACCATCTTTAGGATTTGAAATAGCTCAACTGGAATTCCATCACCTCCACTAGCTTTGTTCATAGTGATGCTTCTTAAGGCCCACTTGACTTCTCATTCCAGGATGTCTGGCTCTAGGTGAGTTATCATACCATCGTGGTTATCTGGGTCATGAAGATTTTTTTTTGTATAATTCTTGTGTGTATTCTTGCCACCTCTTCTTAATATCTTCTGCTTCTGTCAGGTTCATACCATTTCTGTCCTTTGCATGTGCCATCTTTGCATGAAATGTTCCCTTGGTATCTGTAATTTTCTTGAAGAGATCTCTAGTCTTTCCTATTCTATTGTTTTCCTCTATTTCTTTGCATTGATCATTGAGGAAGGCTTTCTTGTCTCTCCTTGCTATTCGTTGGAACTCTGCATTCAAATGGGTATATCTTTCCTTTTCTCCCTTGCCTTTAGCTTCTCTTCTTTTCTCAGCTATTTGTAAGGCCTCCTCAGACAACCATTTTGCATTTCTTTTTCTTGGGGATGGTCTTGATCACTGCCTCCTGTACAAGTCACGTACCTCTGTCCATAGTTCTTCAGGCACTCTATTAGATCTAATCCCTTGAATCGATTGATCACTTTCACTGTATAATTGTAAGGGATTTGACTTAGGTCATACCTGAATGGTCTAGTGGTTTTCCCTACTTTCTTCAACTTAAGTCTGAATTTTGCAATAAGGAGTTCATAATCTGAGCCAGGCAGCTCCCAGTCTTGTTTTTGCTTACTGTATAGAGCTTCTCCATCTTTGGCTGCAAAGAATTACTTCCTTAGCAAAGGTAGTAAAAACTCAGAATTTTTACTGAGCCCGTCACACATCTGGTGTCACGGGAAAAGCATCTTTTTTTTTTTTTTTTAAAGCCATCACAGTAATATGGTAACAGCAACGCACACATTTCCTTGGGGGATAGAAATCCCTTTTGATTTGCAGGCCGTCAGATATAGATAGGCAACAATAGGGCTGTGAAAACAGAGACTGTCAGCCCAGGAACTTGGAGTACTTTTCAGCTGCTCACAGAAACACAGTTGCAGTTCACTTTTGAATCAGTGCTCACTCTGACAAGCTCAAAAGAGTTTACAAACCACCCCATCAGGCCTTGCTGGCATACTCAGTGGTTCTTCTCTCCCCACTGATGTTTAAAGATAGATACTGCTGTGGATCCCCTTCCCTCACAGAACTTTCTCCCACCCTCAGCTTCAACCTTGGCTTCCCAGCTTTCCCTCCTCCGTCTATACCAACTCACTCTTCTGACTTTTTGATTAGGTACCTCTACAAGACCCTGTTTTTTAGCTCCCCTCTTGGTCTTGCATATTATAAACTGAGGGCCAAATCTGCCCAACTTAGTTCTGACTCAGGTACCTGGGGACCTTGCCAGCTGGGCCCTGTTTGGGTAAGAGAAGGAATCTGACCATTTGGCTCATTTTCAGTCATTCCATTTGTACCGATGAGATACAGGGTTTGGCTACATCTCTTTACCAACAAAGAAAAGATGTTTACCCATGCCTTTATACCCCCTACCTGTTCTTGTAATGGCAAGTTCTCACTTTGTAAGGTTCAGATCGCTTCAATTAAGTCCCAGGCAAAGTGCCGTTTCAGTTCACAGTCAGCACATAGGATGGAAACAAACCTAGTGATCTCAAAGCTCCCTAAGCGATGATGCTAGAGACACAGGCTCTGCAGAATAGACCTTTACAGCTGGTGCCCAGTGGATACTGATTTTCTTTTAAAGAGAATGCTTTCTTTAATTTCCATTATAAAACAGATTCTTGAAAATTCAGAGGATACCTAGAGAAGGAAGATCCAAACTGAACACCCACAATCTCACCACCCAATGGGAATCACTCAACCCATTGGTGTATTTCTTCCAGTCTTTTTTTTTAAGAATGTGAGGAGTATATTTCTTTTTCTCCCCCTGCCCCATATACGTGTTTCCTTTTATCTTTCTTGTCTTCTGTGATTAATGGAATAACTAATGTGTAACAGGGACTCCAGAATAGCTGATTACTGGAATGTTTGTATAGGCCCCTCCCCACTTTGTCATCTGCATGTGTTTCAGGAGAGGCTTCCGGGCTTCCGGCTACCCCTGGATCTTAGGTGCAGGAGGATTACTTTAAGAGCAGGTGCTTGCTAAAGCTGCAGAGTGTGTGTACATGCTTTTTATCTCTCTTAATAACTGGATGATACAAGTGCCCACTCAATTATGTATTCTTTTTCTTTTAATGTTACTGTGTAATACAAAGATGAAAGTGAGCTTTGCAAACAAGTGCTTCTGTGGTGTCCACTGTCAAAATTGTGTCAAATTTAACTTTCACTTCCTAAATATCAGAAGTTATAAATGCCACCTCTCAGATATTTCCATGGTCTTTATTTCTGAGGGAGACCTAACTCTCTATGTAAGTGACTGTGACTGCTGAGCTTCATGGAACCAGCAGGTCGGTGAGATTTCCTGTTGGGGTATCTGGGCGCCTGGCAGGGGCGGGATGGCGTTTGTGTTGCTCATGCCCCCACTTGACCAGCTCCTCACTGACTCTGTGTCTGGCAGTTGCCATAGATCCAAGCTCTGGTGGGCCTGGGGGCTGGGGAAGGGTCAAGCATTTCTGTGGGGATACAGACTGGTCCAGGCCTGTTTCATATACTCAGGAGTATGGCTTCTCTTTTAATTTTCAATTATTGTGGGATCATAGGCAAGTCATTGAACTTCTGGCTCCTACTTCTTCATCTGTTAAAAATAGTAGGGCTTCCCTGGTGGCTCAGTGGTAAAGAATCTGCCTGCCAATGCAGGAAACACAGATTTGATCCCTGATCTGGGAGGATCCCACATTCTGTGGAGCAACTAAGCCTATGTGCCTCAACTACTGAGCCTGCACTCTAGAGCCTGTGTGCTCTGTCACAAGAGAAACCACTGCAAAGAGAAGTCTGTGCACTGCAACTAGAGAGTAGCCTCCACTTGCCCCCAAATTACAGAAAAAGCCCACACAGCAACAAAGACCAGCACAGCCAAAAATAAATAAAAATCACATTACAAAAAGAAACACGCAGGATATCAGTCTGTGCCTTTGTGTTCTCCAGTAGAATATAAGGATGAGGACAATACTTGTATCAAGCATTTCCTGTGAGTCAGGCATCATTCTAAGCACTTGATTAATATTATCTCATTTACTTCCCACAACCACCTAATAGCAAGGAACTACTATTATCTCCATATTACACATGAAGCAATTGAGACACAGCAAGGTGAGACAACTTTAAGAAGACGGTGAGGCCAACATTTACACCAAAGCATTTTGGCTATATTGCCTTAAAGGAGAAATTGCTAAGAGTGCTTTGAAAGGGCCATGCAAATTAGATGGTCACTGCCATTGTACTTCTCTCAGAGAGGTGTATCAATAAGCTCTTGGGGTTGGGACCAAGTAATTCCAGATCCTAAACTGATGCTACCTGTCCTTGCTCCAGACCTTTAGGCAAAGTCTAATCCACCCACCAACCCCCACGATAGACTCCATGCTACAAAGCTCCAGCCCTAGACCTCTGTGTGAGTAGGTGGAGACATGGCTTTTGTGTGCAGCTTACGGCTCTTAAAGGACCTTGGCTGTAATATATGTTAGTCACTCAGTCGTGTCCAATTCTTTGTGACTCTACAGACTGTAGCCCGTCAGGCTCCTCTGTCCATGGAATTCTCCAGGCAAGAATACTGGAGTGGGTTGCCATGCCCTTCTCCAGGGGATCTTCCCCACCCAGGGATCAAACCTAGGTCTCCTGCATCGCAGGCAGATTCTTTACCGTCTGAGCCACCAAGGAAGCCTGTAATATATAATGGGAGGAAGCTTATATCTTCAGGTGAGAAAGTGACTTTATACATCTTCTACTAGCTGTACAACCATTCTTTCCCAAAGCATGCATGTTCTTAGGAGCAGTATCAGTTTGAGAATTAGAAATGGGTCTAGAGTTACATCTCTGAAATCACAGCTAGTAAGTTGAAAGTGCTTCTGAAAGCAATTGAACCTCCTTTTTAGTTGCGCCTTCAATTAGTATCTACATAATTTAATAACAAAGCTGTCATCCTCTCCTGTTAAATAGATGCTGAGATACTGATGAGAGGTGGCACATGCTTTGGATTTGTCATCATCTTTTTTATTTTCCCAAGCCATTAAAAATACTTTTTCTCCATGTACTACACTTTCCAATAAAATCTGAGCCATTACTTTTGAGTAGCTTGTTTACCTTGATTTAATGGAACAGAAAAAAAAAACAAAACCTTAAGAATCCCTACAGGAACACAGCTCCATCCATTTGTTCACAAACAGGCATGGCAGGGATCAAATCAGGGAAGTCTTTGGAGATATTAATAGAAGAGCAGAAAGGAGTTAATCTTGTATTAGATCACAGTGGATAAGAAAACTGTCATTCATCTGGTAGCATCTGTCTCTAATTCTCCTCATCCATGCATTAGGAAAAAGCCTTAAATACACATTAAAAAGGTCTTATGTCTTTAATGCCATTATCAGTGTTCTTTTCACAAGAGGTAGCAATTACCTGTAGTATTGTAAGTAGAGGAGAAGGTTTCCCCTTGCCAGGGACACTGAGAAAAATCTAAAATGCTGGTCCAAAAAGAAATCAGAGGACCTACTAAATGTGAGGGGAGAATGGTAGTTAAACAGTGGAGAAACTGGGCCCACCTTGATTAGGTGATGAAAATAAACATCCGTGAGGCAGATGGAAACATCACACACTTCCAGACGCACTGCCCTGAGAAGGACACACCACTGTCTGAGTGGTGTCCTGACTTGAGAAGCAGAACATGAAGGGAATCAAGTGGAAACATCAGATGAGAAAAGACAAAGAATATCTACTTTAAAATGTATTTTTAAATGACGTAAAAATAATTTTCAAAAGTATGAATATATATGTATTGTCTAATGTTTTTTGAAAGTGTATTTTCAAAACTGTTAATATTATAAAATGCAAAGAAAGGCTGAGGAGTTAAAGAGAAGTGACACCTAAATGAACTATATGATTCTAGATTGGATCCTATTCAGGAGGAAAACAGGCTATGAAGCACATTCCAATTGGTGAAATTGGAATATAGGTAATTGATGAAGAGATGAAAGCATATCTAGGGAACTCGGTAATTTTACTGTGGTTATGTAAGAGAATGTCATTCTTGGGAAATGCACACTGAAGTCCTTGGGGTAAAGGGCATGATATATGTAACTAAACCTCAAGTGGCCAGGAGATAATTGCATACATACAGAAGAGATTGATAAAGCAAACAGGCAAACTGTTAACATTTAATGAATATGAATAATGGGTACCTGTGTTTTCTTCATACTATTCCTATAAACTTTTCTTTAAGTTTGAATTTTCTTACAAATAAAAAACTGTTTTAAAGTCACTAAACTATGTTAAGATGTCAGTTCTCCCAAGACTGATGTATATATTTGATGCAATTTCTATCAAAATTCTAGTAGGTTCTTAGAAATTAACAAGATGTTCCTAATACTTATACGGAAATGTAAAGGGCCTAGAATAAGTCAAAACAATTACGAAAAGAAACAGTGTTGATGGGCTTATACTACTTGATTTCAAAACTTACTATAAAATCACAGTAATTAAGACAACATGGTATTGGCACATGTAATATAAACCAAATGGAACACAAATGAGTTTAGGGATAAATCCTTATACTTATGGTTACTTGATTTTTGATAAAGGGATCAGGACAATTCAATGGGGATGGCAGAGAGTTTTTTCAACAAATGATGCTGACACAATTGGATAGCCACATGCAAAAATAATGAACTTAGATCCTTATACTATATACAAAAATTAACTCCACATGGCATGTAAACCTATACATAAGAATTAAAACTGTAATATTTCTGGAAGAAAATATAGGAGAAAGTCTTTGTTACTTTTGGTTGGGCAGAGTTCTTAAAAATAATACCAAGTTCATCAAAATTAAAAAAATTTCTGTGCTTCAAAGATACCATTAAGAAAAGAAAATATAAGCCATACACAAAAATAGAAATGTAAGCTACAGGAGAAAAGATTTGCATAACATATTGGAAAAAGACTTGTATCTAGAATAAGAACTCTTACAAAGCAATAAAAAAAACAAATTGAATTTAAAAATAGGCAAAAGATCTGATGGCATTTCACCGAAGATGTATGGATAGCAAATAAGTATATGAAAAGATGCTCAACATTATTAGTCATCAGGGAAATGCAAATAAAAAGCCATAATGAATATCATTTCATATTCACTAGAATGGCTGTAACAAAAAAGAGAGTAGAATCATGGATTGGTGATAATGCAAAGGAACTGGACTATTCATATGTTGCTAGTGGGAGTGTAAAATGGTAAGCCAAAACAGTTTGGCAGTTTTTTAATTAATTAATTTTTTTATTGAAGGATAATTGCTTTACAGAATTTTGTTGTTTTCTGTCAAACCTCAACATGAATCAGCCATAAGTTACATATATCCCTTCCTTCTTGAACTTCTGTCCCATCTCCCTCCCCATTCCACCCCTCTAGGTTGAGACAGAGCCCCTGTTTGAGTTTCCTGACCCATACAGCAAATTCCTGTTGGCTATCTATTTTACACATGGTAATGTAAGTTTCCATGTTACTCTTTCCATACATCTCACCCTCTCCTCCCCTCTCTTCATGTCCATAAGTCTATTTTCTATGTCTGTTTCTCCATTGCTGCCCACAAATAAATTCTTCAGTACTATTTTTCTAGATTTCATATATATGTGTTAAAATACGCTATTTATCTTTCTCGTTCTGACTAACTTCACTCTGTATAAGAGGCTCTAAGTTCATCCACCTCATTAGAACTGATTCAAAGGTGTTCCTTTTTATGGTTGAGTAATATTCCATTGTGCATATGTACCACAACTTCTTTATCCATTCGTCTGTCGATGGACATCTAGGTTGCTTCCATATTCTAGCTATTGTAAATAGTACTGCAATGAACAGTGAGATACAATGTGTCTTTTTCAATCTTGGTTTCCTCAGGGTATATGCCTAGGAGTGGGATTGCTGGGTCACATGGTGGTTTTATTCCTAGTTTTTTAAGGAATCTCCATACCATCTTCCATGGTGGCTGCATCAATTTACATTCCCACTAACAGTGCAAGAGCACTCCCTTTTCTCCACACCCTCTCCAGCATCTATTGTTTGTAGAATTTTTGATGCTGGCCATTCTGTTTAGTGTGAGGTGATATCTCATTGTAGTTTTAATTTACATTTCTCTAACAATGAGCAATGTTGAGCATCTTTTCATGTGTTTGTTCAGTCGCTCATGCATGTCTGACTCTTTGCGACCCCATGGACTGCAGAACGCAAGCTTCCCTGTCCATCACCAACTCCCAGAGCTTACTCAAACTCATATCCATTGAGTTGGTGATGGCATCCAACCATCTCATCCTCTGTCGTCCCCTTCACCTCCTGCCTTCAATCTTGCCCAGCATCAGGGTCTTTTCCAATGAGTCAGCTCTTCACATCAGGTGGCCAAAGCACTGGAGTTTCAGCTTCAGCATCCATCCTTCCAATGAATATTCAGGACTAATTTCCTTTAGGATTGACTGGTTTGATCTCCTTGCAGTCCAAGGGACTCTCAAGAGTCTTCTCCAACACCACAGTTCAAAAGCATCAATTCTTTGGCATTCAGCTTCCTTTATAGCCCAACTCTCACAACCATACATGACTATTGGAAAAACTATAGCTTTGACTAGATGGACCTTTGTCAGCAAAGGAATGTCTCTGCTTTTTAATACGCTGTCTAGGTTGGCCATACCTTTTCCTCCAAGCAGCAAGTGTCTTTTAATTTCATGGCTGCAATTACCATCTGCAGTGATTTTGGTGCACAAGAAAATAAAGTCTGTCACTGTTTTCACTGTTCCCCAATCTATTTCCCATGAAGTGATGGGACCGGATGCCATGATCTTAGTTTTTTGAATGTTGAGCTTTAAGCCAAATTTTTAGCTCTCTTTCACTTTCCTCAAGAGGCTCTTTAGTTCTTCTTCACTTTCTGCCGTAAGGGTGCTGTCATCTGCGTATCTGAGGTTATTGATATTTCTCCTGGCAATCTTGATTCCAGCTTGTGAGTCTTCGAGCCCAGCATTTCTCATGATGTACTCTGCATATAAGTTAAATAAGCAGGGTGACAATATACAACCTTGACGTACTCCTTTTCCTATTTGGAACCAGTCTGTTGTTCCATGTCCAGCTCTAACTGTTGCTTCCTGACCTGCATACAGGTTTCTCAAGAGGCAGATCAGGTGGTCTGGTATTCCCATCTCCTTCAGAATTTTCCACAGTTTGTTGTGCTCCACACAGTCAAAGACTTTGGCATAGTCAATAAAGCAGCAGTATATGTTTTTCTGGAGCTCTTTTGCTTTTCCAATGATCCAACGGATGTTGGCAATTTGATCTCTGGTACCTCTGCCTTTTCTAAATCCAGCTTGAACATCGGAATTTCTTGGTTCATGTACTGTTGAAGCCTGGCTTGGAGAATTTTGAGCACCACTTTTCTAGCATGTGAGATGAGTGCAATTATGTGGTAGTTTGAACATTCCTTGGCAATGCCTTTCTTTGGGATTGGAATGAAAACTGACTTTTTCCAGTCCTGTGGCCACTGCTGAGTTTTCCAAATTTTCTGGCATATTATGTGTAGCGCTTTCACAGCATCACCTTTTAGGATTTGAAATAGCTTAGCTGGAATTCCATCACCTCCACTAGCTTTTTTCATAGTGATGCTTCTTAAGGCCCACTTGACTTCTCATTCCAGGATGTCTGGCTCTAGGTGAGTTATCATACCATCGTGGTTATCTGGGTCATGAAGATTTTTTTTTGTATAATTCTTGTGTGTATTCTTGCCACCTCTTCTTAATATCTTCTACTTCTGTTAGGTCCATACCGTTTCTGTCCTTTATTATGCCCATCTTTGCATGAACTGTTCCCTTGGTATCTCTAATTTTCTTGAAGAGATCTCTAGTCTTTCTCATTCTACTGTTTTCCTCTATTTCTTTGCATTGATCACTGAGGAAGGCTTTCTTATCTCTCCTTGGTATTCTTTGGAACTCTGCATTCAAATGGGTTTATCTTTCCTTTTCTCCTTTGCCTTTAGCTTCTTTTCTCAGCTATTTGTAAGGCCTCCTCAGACAACCAGTTGTATGTCTTCTTTGGAGAAATGTCTGTTTAGGTCCTTTTCCCACTTTTTGATTGGGTTGTTTGTTTTTCTGGTACTGAGTTGTATGAGCTGCTTGTATATTTTGGAAATTCATCCTTTGTCAGTTGTTACATTTGCTATTATTTTCTCCTGTTCTGAGGGTGAACCTCGCTTATGGTTTACTTTGCTGTGTAAAAGCTTCTAAATTTAATCAGGTCCCACTTGTTTACCTTTGTTTTTATTTCCATTACTCTAGGAGGTGGGTCATAGAGGATCTTGCTTTTATTTATGTCATCAAGTGTTCTGCCCATATTTTCCTTTAAGAGTTTTATAGTTTCTGGTCTTACATTTAGGTTTTTAGTCCATTTTGAATTTATCTTTGTATATGGTGATAGGAGGTGTTCTGATCTCATTCTTTTACATGTAGCTATCCAGTTTTCCCAGCACCATTTATTGAAGAGTCTGTCTTTGCCCGATTGTATATTCTTGCCTCCTTTGTCAAAAATAAGGTACCAATTGGTGCATGGGTTTATTTCTGGGCTTTCTATTTGTTCCATTGGTCTATGTTTCTGTTTTTGTGCCAGTATCATACTGTCTTGATGACTGTGGCTTTGTAGTATAATCTGAAGTCAGGAAGATTCATTCCTCCAGCTCCATTATTCTTTCTCAAGGCTGCTTTGGCTATTGGGGGTCTTTTGTGTTTCCATAAGAACTGTGAAATTTTTTGTTCTAGTTCTGTGAAAAGTACCATTGGTAATTTGATAGGGATCACATTGGATCTGTGGATTGCATTTGGTAGTATAGTAACTTTCACAATATTGATTCTTCCTACCCAGGAACATGGAATATCTCTCTATCTGTTTATGTCATCTTTGATTTCTTTCATTAGTGTCTTACAATTTTCTGTGTACAGTTCTTTTGTCTTCTTAGATAAGTTTATTCCTAGATACTTAATTCCTTTTGTTGCAATGGTGAATGGGATTGATACCTTAATTTCCCTTTGTGATTTTTCACTGTTAGTATATAGAAATGCAAGTGATTTCTCTGTATTGATTTTGTATCCTGCAACTTTGCTAAATTCACTGATTAATTTTATTAATTTTCTGATACTATCTTTAGGGTTTTCTACATACAGTATCATGTCATCTGCAGACATTGAGAGCTTTACTTCTTCTTTTCTGATCTGGATTCCTTTTATTTCTTTTTCTTCTCTGACTGCTGTAGCTAGGACTTTCACAACTATGTTGAATAACAGTGGTGAAAGTGGACACCCTTGTCTTGTTCCTGATCTTAGGGGGAATGCTTTCAGTTTCTCACCATTGAGAATAATGTTTGCTGTAGGCTTATCATATGTGACTTTTATTATGCTGAGGTAGGTTCCTTCTCTGCCCATTTGTCAAAGAGTTTTAATCACAAATAGGCGCTGTATTTTGTCAAAGGCTTTTTCTGCATCTATTGAGATGATCACATGATTTTTATCTTTTAATTTGTTAACATGGTGTATCATGTTGATTGATTTGTGTATATTGAAGAATCCTTGCATTCCTGGAATAAACCCAACTTGATCATAGTGTATGAGCTTTTTGATGTGTTGCTGAATTCTGTTAGCTAAAATTTTGTTGAGGATTTTTGCATCTATGTTCATCAGTGATACTGGCCTGTGGTTTTCTGTGTGTTGTCTTTGTCTGGTTTTGGTATTAGGGTGATGGTGGCCTCGTAGAATGAGTTTGGAAGTGTTCCTTCCTCTGCAATTTTTTGAAGGAGTTATATAAGTATGGGCATTAGCTCTTCTCTAAATGTTTGCTAGAATTCTCCTGTAAAGTCCTCTGGTCCTGGGCTTTTGTTTTTTGGGAGATTTTTGATCACAACTTCAATTTCCGTGCTTGTAATTGGGTTATACATCATTTCTCCTTCTTCCTGGTTCAGTCTTGGAAGACAAAACTTTTCTAAGAATCTGTCCATTTCTTCCAGGTTATCCATTTTATTGCCATATAGTTGTTCATAATAGTCTCTTATAGTCCTTTGTATTTCTACATTGTCTGTTGTAATCTCTTCTTTTTCATTTCTAATTTTGTTGATTTGAATTTTCTCTCTTTTTTTCTTGATGAGTCTGGCTAAAGGTTTGTCAATTTTGTTTATCTTCTCAAAGAACCAGCTTTTACTTTTATTAATCTTTACTATTGTTTCTTTCATTTCTTTTTCACTTATTTCAACTAGATCTTTATGATTTCTTTCCTTCTACTAATTTTGGGGTATTTTTGTTCTTCTTTTTCCATTTGTTTTAGGTGTAAAGTTAGGTTGTCTATTCAATGTTTTTCTTGCTTCTTTAGGTAGGAATGTATTGCTATCAACTTCCCTCTTAGGACCGCTTTTGCTGCATCCCATAGGGTTTGAGTTGTTATGTTTTAATGATCCTTTATTTCTAGAATTTTTTTGAGTAACATTTTGAATTCTTCAGTAATCTGTTTATTTAGAAATGTGTTGTTTAATCTCCATGTGTTTCTTACAGTATTTTTTTTCTTGTAATTGAAATCTAGTCTCATAATGTTGTGGTCAGAGAGGATGCTTGATAAAATTTCAATTTTCTTAAATTTACTGAGGTTTGATTTGTGATGGAAGATGTGGTCTGTCCTGGAGAATGTTCCATGTGCACTTGAGAAGAAGGTGTATTCTCCTGCATTTGGATGGAATATCCTGAAGATATCAACGAGATCCATCTCTCTAATGTATCATTTAAGATTTGTGTTTCCTTATTAATTTTCTGTTTTGATGATCTGTCCATTGGTATGAGTGGGGTGTTAAATCTCCTACTATTATTGTGTTACCATCAATTTCTCCTTTTATGTCTGTTAGTGTTTGTCTTATGTACTGAGGTGCTCCTATGTTATGTGCATAGATATTTACAATTGTTATGTCTTCCTCTTGGATTGATCCCTTGATCATTATGTAGTGTCCTTCCTTATCTCTTGCAATCTTCTTTATTTTAAGGTCTATTTTGTCTGATATGAGGATTGCTACTCCAGCTTTCTTTTGCTTCCCATTTGCATGGAATATATTTTTCCATCCTCTCACTTTCAGTCTATATGTGTGTTTAGGTCTGAAGCGGGTTTCTTGTAGACAGCATATATATCGATCTTGTTTTTGTATCCATTCAGCCAGTCTGTGTCTTTGGTTGAGCATTTAATCCATTTACATTTAAAGTAATTACTGATATATATGTTCCTATTGCCATTTTCTTAATTGTTTGGGGGTGATTTTGTAGATCTTTTTTCTTCTCTTGCATTTCTTGACTATATAAGTCCCTTTAACATTTGTTGCAAAGTTGGTTTGCTGGTAATGAATTCTCTTAACTTTCGCTTGTCTGAAAAGCTTTTGATTTCTCCATCAATTTTGAACGAGATCCTTGCTGTGTACAGTAATCTTAGTTGTAGATTTTTCCCTTTCAGTACTTTAAATATATCCTGCCACTCCCTTCTGGCCTGCAGAGTTTCTGCTGAAAGATCAGCTGTTAAATGTATGGAGCTTCTCTTGTATGTTACTTGTTGCTTTTCCCTTGCTGCTTTTAACATTCTTTCTTCGTGTTGTATCTTTGTTAGCTTGATAAGTATGTGTCTTGGCATATTTCTCCTTGGGCTTATCCTGTATGGGATTCTGCGTCTCTTGGAATTGACCATTTGCTTTTCCACGATGGGAAATTTTCAACTATAATCTCTTCAAGTACTTTCTCATACCCTTTCTATTTCTCCTCTTTTACTGGGATCCCTATAATTTGAACGTTGTTGCGTTTGATATTGTCCCAGAGGTCTCTGAGACTATCCTCAATTCTTTTCATTCTTTTTACTATATTTTGCTCTTCAGAAGTTATTTCCATCATTTTATCTTCCAGCTCACTGATTCATTCTTCTGCTTCAGATATTCTGCTATTGATTCCTTCCAGATTATTTTTAATTTCAGTAATTGTATTGTTTGTCTCTGTATGTTTATTCTTTAATTCTTCTAGATCTTTGTTAATTGATCCTTTTGTTAATTTTCTCCATTTTGTTCTCAAGGTTTTTGATCATCTTTACTATCACTATTCTGAATTCTTTTTCAGGTAGTTTTCCCACTTCCTCTTCATTTATTTGGACTTCTGTGTTTCTAATTTGTTTCTTCATTTGTGTGGTATTTCTCTGCCTTTTCATTATTACTATTTTTTTTTAACATATTGTGTTTGAGGTCTCCTTTTCTCAGGTTTCAAGGTTGAATTCTTTCTTCTTCTGGTTTCTGCGCTCCTAAGGTTGGTCCAGTGGTTTGTGAAAGCTTCGTATAGGGTGAGATTTGTGCTGAGGTTTTCTGGTTTGTTCGTTTTCTTTTTCCTCTGATGGGCAAGGCTAAGTGAGGTGGTAATCCTGTCTGCTGATGATTGGGTTTTTATTTTGTTTTGTTTGTTGTTTAGATGAGGCCTCCTGCACAGGGTGCTACTGGTGGTTGGGTGTTGCCAGGTCTTGTATTCCAGTGGTTTCCTCTTCGTGAATTCTCACTGTTTGATACCCTCTAGGGTTAGTTCTCTGGAAGTCTAGGGTCTTGGAGTCAGTTCTCCCACTCCAAAGGCTCAGGGCTTGATGTCTGGTCAGGAACGAAGATTCCACGAGTGGTTTGTTATGGCATTAAGTGAGATTAAAACAAATACCCAAAAACGAGCATCCAAAGAAGAACCTCAGACAAATGGCAGTTACAAAATCAGGCAAATAATAATTAAAATAATGGAATATACACATATACATATAGAGCCATAAGCAAAGTCAAAACAGTCCAACTAAAATAAAGTACAGTAGATTGGCCCGGTGAACAAAGGAAATCAAAAATTATATTTAGCAGTTCAGAACAAAACTAACAAAAGCACAAACTGGAAAACAAAACTAAAGCAAGTTGCCAAGTGGAGAATAAAGCAATAAAAACAAAACTAACAATATGTTGAGAGGGAAGGAAAGAAAGAATAGAAATGCAAAGTTAAATAGAGGTAGATGAAGAAGATTTATATACAGTAAAGAACAGTAGGAAAAGAAAACAAAAGAATAAATGTAGAAAAAATAATAATAGGTTTAAAATATTAAGAATTAAAATTAAAAAAAGAGAAAAAAAAACACAAAAAAGGGAAAACTCCACAGAACTGCAAAAAGCCCAATGTAAAGGCAGATGTTTATAACAACAATAAAAAATGTGACTGAGGAAAAAAAAAGCTCAAGAGTTTAATTAGATTTCATAGTCCCAATAAAATCAACAACTACAATGGCGGGGGGGAGGGAAGAAAAAATAAAGGAAAAAATCCAAAAGAATCTATAGAACAAGTCAAAACATAGGAATAATAAATGTTTTTCTTGAGTCACTGCTGTCAGAGTCCTTTCCCTCGCTGGGAGTCACTGTCCACCTCGTTTCCCTACAATGCCCTCCAACACTATGCAGATCTCTGGACCTGCTGTGGGAGCAGCTCAGATTCTAATCTGGTCCTACTCCTGTGTGTTCTTGCCTCCAATGTCCACAACTATCAGAACCAGTGCGTTTTCTTTTGTGGGAGCTCTCAGTGCCCTTTTATATATTCCATAGACAGAGTCTGCCTAGTTGACTGTGTGGATTTTTTCTGCAGCTTGTACAGCTGGTGGGAAGGTTTTGGGTCTTCTTCCTTAGCCACCCTGCCCCTGGGTTTCAAGTGTGATTTTATTTCCACCTCTGCATGTGGTTCGTCCACTGAGGTTTGCTCCTGAGGCTACCCTGAAGGACTTGGGTTTGCCCCTGTGAGGGCCAGGTGTGGAGGTGTTGCAGTTGCTTGGGTCACAGTGGTTCTGGCAGCACCAGGTACGCAGGGGGAGTTGACAGTTAGGGCAGCAGAAAATATAGTGTTCTAGAAGGGTATGGCAACGAGTATTGGGCAATATGTTCCAGTATTCTTGCCTGCAGAACCCCCCCTCCCTCCCTGACAGAGAAGCCTGGCAGTCCACAGTCTACAGGGTCACAAAGAGTTGGATATGACCGAAGTGACCCTGTGCACATAGACGCAAGACTTTTTTGCCTGTGGCAGCTCTGCCCCAGTGAGAGTTGAGCATAAAGGTGGTGCAGCTGCTTGGCTTGCAGGGACCCTGGTGGTGCCAAGTGTGCAGGGACACGGACTGCCTCCATGGCATGAGTTATGGCCCTATCAGAGTCTTTTTTTGAGCCTCTTGTAGCTGGAGATCAGAAGGCCTCTTTGGCCAATCTTTCTCTGTAGCTCTGCCTGTTCAGGCACATAGAGGGCACCCCCCCCACGCCTTCCCCCCCGCCCCGACGCCCCCCCCAACCCCATGCTGGGGTCCTACTCTTTGGTTAGGTCAGGTCGTGTGCATCAGTCACTCAAAGGAGTACCCTGGGTGGAGTCCTACTCTGTAGGTCACTGTGTCAGGTGTTTGATGGGCCAGCCCCTCTATTGTTCAGCTGCCCACTGCTGTTGTGTGGAGTCAACAGGCTATGGTGATGGCTCCACCCACTACGCATGACACAGCAGTATCACCTTGCTGCCATGGCTACCCGGCTTTCCTCCACAGGCATTTCCTACCGCAGTCTCCTCAGATCCCCTCCATCCCTCTCTCCACAGTCAACAGCAGCACTTGCCCTGGGATTGCTCCACAATCCCTAAACTCCAGCTCCCAGCCACTGTGCCTTTCAGGGGACCTGCATCCCTGTGTCGGGTATGTGTGGCTGTGGCAAGGACTGATTCTCATTCCATTTAGGCTGCCACAGATCAGCTGTTTCACTCTCAGCCTTAAATGTTTCTTCTCTGACTCAGACAACTGACCCGATATGGGGATCAGACCCTGTGCTTCAGTTCCCCTACCTGCCAAGGGCAGGTCCAGTCCTACTAACACTCCTGTTTCCCCCCCTAGTTCCTTTGTCCTACCGAGTTTTGCGTGGTTCTATATATTATTTTCCACTAGTCTGGTACTCCTGTCTGCTCTCAGCTGGTGTTCTGCATGCACTTATGTGTCTGAAGGTGTATTCCTGATGTATCCATGGAGAGAGATGTGCTCCATGTCCACCTACTCTCCGCCATTTTGTTCTCTCCTCAGTTTGGCAGTTTTAAAGAGATAAACACAAACTTATCATGGAACCCTGAAATTTTACTCCTAGGAATCTAACCAAGAGAAATGAAAACAAATATTCACAGAAAGACAAACACGTGAATACTCATAGAAGTATTATTTTTAGCAGGCCCAAACTGGATACAATCCAAATTTCTGTCAAGTGATGAAAGATAAACAACATGTAGTATATCCATATAATAGAATACTATTCAGCAATTAAAGGGAATGAAATATTGATACATGCTTGTGATGGTTAGCTTTTTGCATCAACTTGATTGGGCTAAGGGATATCCATATAGCTGAAAAAATATTATTTCTGGATGTGTCTGTGATGGTGTTTCCGGAAGAGATTAGCATTTGCATCAGTAGACTGGATAAAGAGAATTGCTCTCCCCACTTTGGGTGGGCATCAACCAATCTTTTAAGGGTCTGAATAGAACACAAAGGCAGAGGAAGGGAAGATTTTCTCTTTGGTTGATGTAGGATATCCTATCTTCTCTCATTCTTGGACATTGGCACTCCTGGTTCTTGGGCTTTTGGACTCAGACTAGGACTTTTACCACTGGCTAGTTTGGTCTCAGGTCTTCAGATCTGGACCAGAACTACACCACCTGCTTTCGTGGATCTCCAGATTGTGGATGGCAGACTACGGGACATCCAAGCCCCAAGAATGACAAGAGCCAATCCCTTATAACAAATTCCTTTCTACATATCTATTCATTTCCTATTGGTCTATTTCTCTGGAGAACTCTAGCACAATGATACAACAGATGAACCTTAAAAAACATCATATACACTGAAGAAGATATAAAAGACTGCATATACTATATATTTCCACTTTTGTGAATGTTTGAAAGTGTGAAAGTGTTAGTCACTCAGTTGTGTCCAACTCTTTGCAACCCCATGGACTGTAGCCTGCCAGGCTCCTCTGTCATGGAATTCTCCAGGCAAGTATACTGGAGTGGGTTGCCATTCCCTTCTCCAGGGGATCTTCCTGACCTAGGGATCGAACCCAGGTCTCCCACATAACAGGCAGATTCTTTATCATCTGCGCCATCGGGGAAGCCCATAGAAAAGGTAAATTTATAGAGAATGCAAGCAGATCAATTGCTGCCTAGACTGTGGTAGAAACAAGGTGCTGCCAATGGGCAAAAGAAACTCTGCAATGATGAATGCTCTATAACTGTACATGGCAATGGCTCCATAGCTCCACAGGTGGTAGGACATTCACAGAGTGCTTCCGGGGTTGTGCCCATGTTCTGTGCAAACCAAAACTTCAAACAGCAGTAAGGAAAGGCAGATAACATAAAGCTTAAAACATGGTTTTACCCAGTGTGTGTGCATTTGTGCTGGGCTTTGCACATTAGGAATGTGTGACAGTGAAAGTGTTAATCGCTCAGTCGTGTCGGGACTCTTTGCAACCCCATGGACTATAGTCTGCCAGGCTCCCCTGTCCATGGAATTCTCTAGGCAAGAATGCTGGAGTGAGTTGCCATTCCTTTCTCCAGGGGATCTTCCCAACTCAGGGATCGAACCCGGGTTTCCCACAATGCAGGCCGATTGTTTACCATCCGAGCCACCAGGGAAGCCCAGGAATGTGTAACCAAATGCAATGAAAATGGTTAGTCAGTAGAGGCTTGCGGAGACTATGGAACTAAAAACGACTGTGCTAGATGCTTTTCTGTTACTTGGCTTTTCCCTTAACCCCATCCAAATCATCACTTCTATCTCCTAAATATGCATTGTTAAGAATCCCTCAAAGTAATTATTAACAAGTGAGTCAGCCGGTGCTTGTAAACCATTTTACAAACACAAAAGGCTCTGCAAATGTTTATCCTCATTACTGAACCTCATCCAACAATGGCATAATACAGTAACTCCTTCTTAGCAATGCTCACTGTGCATAATTGGAAATGACACAGCTCATGCCTCAACCCTAGTTAAACCTGTTAGGTGAGCTGAGGAAAATACATTCTCCACTTTTCTGTGTTGAGATAATCAAAATGACCAGACCTGAGTCCTGCACTGTTTGCAGTTATCCTTTCAAGTCTGTACCTCAGGGACTACACACCAGTACTGTGTAAAAGGCTTCAGTGTTCTTCAGGTCCATCTTCAAAGAATGGCTTTTCCTGAGGCACTTGCTTGGCATTAGTAGGTGTGCACACTGTGTTCTTGGGCATCAGAGGGACAGGGAAGGAACAGGAGATCGTTCTCACACTGCTTTTCAGGGCTCCTTTCTTACTCTGGGAAGGGTGGTGGTTTAGTCCCTAAGTTATGTCCAACTTATTGTGACCCCATGGACTGTAGCCCGCCAGGCTCCTCTGCCCATGGGATTTCCCAGGCAAGGATACCGGAGTGGGCAGCCATTTCCTTCTCCAGGGGATCTTCCTGACCCAGGGATCGAACCTACATCTTCTGCATTGCAGGCAGATTCTTTACTGCTGAGCCACCAGAGATTCCCTACTCTGGGAATATCAGTCCTGGAAAACACTGATGTCTCTTACATCACAAAACAGACAGTAGACCTTTTGCTTATGTGTGTATTAACGCTGGTATTAACTATACTTTCTTATCTTCTATATTCTAATGCTCTGGCATCTGGGCCTTGCAGACCTGTGGGAGGCCTACCCTTCCCAGGGTGAGCTAATTCTTAGAGAGAATAAACTAGAAAACACCAGGATTCCCTGGTGGCTCAGATGGTAAAGAGTCCGCCTAAAATGTGGGAGACCCGGGTTTGATCCCCAGGTTGGGAAGAGCCCCTGGAGAAGGAAATGGCAACCCACTCCAGTATTCTTGCCTGGAGAATCCCATGGATGGAGGAGACTGGCAGTCTACAGTCCATGGGGTTGCAAAGAGTCGGACACAACAGAACAACTTCACTTCACTTCATGAGGGCCCTGCAGTATGGACACCATCCTTCTGCCCTAATTACGCGAGGGCCAGGAAATGGGCAATTTATGGTCCAGATAGCACTACACTTATTTAAATTAGCCAATTCTAAGACTGTCTACCCTGCTTACCCAGTCTTGCCCTCTCCTCCCCATGAAAACTATAATATAGGTTCTCGCCCATGCTACCCTTTGCCTCCTGTCTGACCCTGGTGCTTTCTTGAGTGGCATTCTGCGGCACACTGTGCCTGCTGTTTCTAGGGATCTGTGAGACATGCCTTCATGACAGTGAGTTCCATATCTGTGTGTCTTACCATACCTAATTGAAACAAACCCTGGGTATACTTTAAAACAGAAATCCTTACCCAATTTTATTCATAGTCAGCAAAAGGGGGTGAAGTGAAAGGCGCACAGTCGTGTCCAACTCTTTGCGACCTCATGGACTATACAGTCCATGGAATTCCCCAGGCCAGAATACTGGAGTGGGTAGCCTTTCCCTTCTCTAGGGGATCTTCCCAACCCAAGGATCAAACCCAGGTCTCCCACATTGCAAGTGGATTCTTTACCAGCTGAGCCAGCAAAGAGGGATAGGAATGGTAAATTAGCTCTCTGAACACATCACCAGTTTCTCTCTTTGCCTGGGACTCTGTTGCTCCAGAAACAGCTGAGGTTGCCAGGCAACACCATCAGTATGCTGCCTACAGTCCCTGGACATTAATCACTCCCCTTCAGGACTTATTTACTTAGGTCTTTATGTTCTTAAATGTGGTCAAGATCTACTTCCTCTTCCTTTCTCCTCACACACACACACACACACAAATCCTTTATCTTTTGAACAAACACTTTTGAGACTTCCGATGGCTTGATAAATGATACAGATAAATATGGTGCAAGAGAAGGCATGGACCTGTCAGGTAACCTATGAATTCTAACTGTGCCATTAAAGTACCTCACTTATACCTCTTTGTTGTTGTTGTTCAGTTGCTCAGTTGTGTCTGACTCTTTGCAACCCTGTGGACTGCAGCACTCCATGCTTTCCTGTCCTTCACCATCTCTGGAGCTTGCTTAAACTCATGTCCATTGAGTCGCTGATGCCATCCAAACATCTTGTCCTCTGTTGTCCCTTTCTCATCTGCCTTCAATTTTTCCCAGCTTCAGTGAGTTGGCTCTTTGCATCAGGTAGCCAAAGTATTGGAGCTTCAGCTTCAGCATCAGTCCTTCCAATGAATATTCAGGATTGATTTCTTTTAGGATTGATTGGTTTGATCCCACTGCAGTCCAAGGGACTTTCAATAGTCTTCTCTAACACCACAGTTCAAAAGCATCAATTCTTTGGCGCTCAGACCTCTTTGGCTCACTGTAATTTCCTGAAAACTTAGGGTGAAAAATCAGCTAGTCCTATTTTCTTCTCACTTTGACCTTTCCTTGTTCTTAAGTCTGATTTTCAGATTTATCACTTCTATGTGATAGGAAGACCATTTTAATAAAATGTGCTAATGACATAAGATAATTACATTTATAATTGGGGAGAATTGGGAACAGATGTATGATTGTTATCGTTAGGGTGGCTCAGGAGAAGAGTGTGTGTGTGTGTGAGGTCGAAGATACATATTGGCCTGGGGGAATGGGAACAGTTTCAGTTTTTGTTATTTATAGTAACATTCCAGGCAGAGAAGAACAGTGGACCTGTGTCATAAGGGAGAAAAAAGCAAAGAAGTGCTTTTTCACTAAGATCTCTGATGGTTTTGGTCCAACATCATTCAAAAATTTTAAGCATGAGTTGTCTGAGTCTGTGGTGGGCCCAGGGCGGGAGGGGAGTGCAATTTCCATGAGTTCCTTCATGCTAAGCCACCACATAAACAAATGTGCTGCAGAAGGAACAATCCTGCTTGCTGTACAAATGTAGCTTCAAGCAAGTCTCCTTAGCACTCCATTCCAAAAAGACTGCCAACTTCATCTCCAGCTCTACAGAAATTCTGGAAATTTGGGCTTGGTCTCCAAATTGACTTGTGTTCACAGCTTGTCAAAAAGTCCAGATTAAAAGAGTAAGATGAGACTCACCAACTGGTTGGTTAAATGTATTTGCCACTGAAAAGTTACTCTTTTATTTCCCCCACTGAAATAGAGGCAATTTACTCCTCTTGTTTGAAGAGTGGCTTTCTGGCCTCCAGGTCACCTGGGAGGCAGTGAGCAACAGCAGGCTGCACAGTGTCATTCAACTTCTTCAGGCTTCATTTGGCTAGGCTGCAAGCTTTATAATTTTCCTGGATTGTTCCTAGACGACACTTGCCATGAATCAAGTATTAACAGCCTCACAAGAAAGTGTGCTTTCCCCCCCAGTGCAGGCTTCCCCAGTGGGAAGTTGTGTAGGACTGCTACCTCTGCCTGTCAGTTCAAAGCAGGAAGTGGAGCAGGCAGCTCTCCTGGAAACCTGGAAACCTAGCCTAAACACATAATCTGAAAGGATGAAAAAAGTCATGAGCAATAAGATGTTCTTTGCAGTTATTTATAATTCTGAAGAGAAGAGAGTTAACTAAAATATCAGCATTGCTCATCAATATGAGCATAGGTTAGCATATTCTGTCTCTGCCGCTCACCACTATGTGGCCTTGTACAAGTTACCTAGTCTCTCTAAGGCTCGACTTCCTCATCTATAACATGAGCGTGATATTTGTTAGGAGTGTGAAATAAGTTTATAACCATTATGTGAATGAAATGAATTAATATTTACTGTAATATTTATGAGCCTGGTACATACAAAGCATTATGTAAGTATTAGACAAACAGATTGCTAACTTTTCTAGATGGAGAATTTTACAGCTATTACAAAGATCACTATCAAGATTATACAGCAATGAGGAAAGGGGTTATAATAGAAAAGGTCCTACAAAATCATAAGTACTCTGTATAAAATATGAATATGTTCATTAGTACTATTTTTCTAGATGCCATTTATATGCGTTAATATACGATATTTGTTTTTCTCTTTTTGACTTGCTCTACTCTGTATAACAGGCTCTAGGTTGCGGGGTGGGAGGGAAGTTCAAGAGGGAGGGGATATATGTATATTTATGGCTGATTCATGATGTTGTACAGCAGAAACCAATGCAACATTGTAAAGCAATTATCCTCCAATGAAAGGTAAATTTCAAAAATATCAATATGAAAATTCATCAAGGGACTACATAAAATGAAAACAGTTGTACTGAGATTCAGGTGCATCTTCTGTTTTCCAGACATTCTGTGTAGCTTTTGTATTAAGTTTTAAGGAAGTTCATGAGGCGGCAGTTGAAGGGCAACATTCTTCCTGGGCCCCTGGCTGGAACGAATCACCTCATCCTTCTGGCAGAGCTGGGAAGGTTGTCTGCTCTACCAAGAGTAAACAGAAACCTACTCATAAGAATACCCTCAAAGAGGGAGATAATTGGGGAAAGAGGTTGCAGCAGCCAGGAGTGGGAAGAGGGACCAAAGTCAGTGGGCAGGCACTTTCTTGCTTCCTGTTCCCTGATTCGCTAGTGGTGCAGTCCATGTTGGGAGGAGGGAGCTCAGAGCACCTTGGCAAGATGGACAAAGACAGCAAAGAGATCAAAGCATTTGAGACTTACAAGGTAGGGTTAGAATACCCTCATTTGTCAGGGACTTGTCACTGAAATAAACTCCAACAAAAGAAATAAACACCAACATCAAGAATGTCTCCCTCTCCTCTTCTGACCTGGATATCTTATCAGCCCTTCCCAGCAGGGCAGCTGCTTCCCCAGGATAAAGCAGCTTGGATACAGCAGTCTTGCCCTCTGTGTTTACCCACATCTCCCTTTCCCCCCTTCTCATAAGACTCTCAAGTATACAAGGAAACCTTAAAGATTGTCTCAGCCAGTGGCTTTCAAGTCTGGCCCATAGTCTACTCCTAGGGAACTTAATCTATACAGGTCCTAGGCTTTAAGAAGTAGTAGCTCTGGGGTGGGGTAAGGATTCTGCATTTTAACTTCCCCTGAGGCGAATCAATTCACCTGTGGGAATTATAATTCTCCTAGGTTACCTTAGTGATAGGAAACAACTGACCTAAACTTTCCCTTTTTCTTCTACCTGTTGGCCATTTACTATTTCTTTTCCACCTTCACCCTACTTCTTTCTCTATCTCTTTCAAAATTTTTCTTTCTTTTTCTGGGTTGGGATTGGCATTTTAACTACAAGAATGAAAACCTCAACTGGGGGAATGGAGGCTGACAATCTTTTGTTCCTAATAAACACATTGGCATTGTTCCAGCGTGGTCCCAACGTCCTGACATCTGTCTCAGGAAGAGAGAAGTATCCCTGAGCAGGGTACCCATCTGTCCTGGCAATGAGGCGGGGACACAATGAGATGTGCTAAATTAAATGAGTGAGCTCTCTGCCTAATGAGTATTATTAGTGTATCTGCACGCATTTAAGGAAAAGCCATTGTTAGCCTTGTGCTGTTCTGACTTCCATCAGAAAGATGGTGTGAGACTCAGCTCAGACCTGGGCCTTGTGCTATTGTCTTGATCAGATATCTGAGGACCAGGCTCCCCAAGAAAGTGGGGACAGTTGACATCACCAGGGATCCATCATCCTCACTGGTTCATACTATCTATTCTTCCTTCCACCTAATGAGAAAGCTGTCTGCTTAGAGTCCATACCTTTGAATGAGGCACAGTTTCATTCAAACCTGGTTTCTGGCAGTCCTCCTGACACCTCCCAATGTTTTTTCCTGACTTTTCTGTGCTGGACTGCAGCCCCACTGTCCACAAGTGGCCCCAACAACCCTTTGTACAGGTGCACTGGCCTTGCCACATTGGTTCAGGCAGGTGCCTCCTCCTGCCTATCCATCTCTCCTTGAGGAGAGGGACAGGGAACTGGATAAGCATGAAGTTCAATGGAAATGTCAGATTAGTGCTTTTTGTTAGTGTTTTTGGGCAGCTTAGTAACCTGGTAGTAACAGTTGATGCTCACATGGAACTTGCTGGTTAGCCTGGCTACATGATAATTTGAGTTCTGGAAATATTGATAGAAACATGATTTCTTTGTGCAACAGCTTTTTCGTGCATTTTGTATGTAAATATCCCTGTGAGTTCTAAGTACTTTGCTTCCTGTGTGTAATTCCTGTTTTAACAATGTAATGGTTGTTTTATGTTTAATGAATTCAAAAAAGCAAGGGCTTTGGGGGCAGAGACTCTGAGATTTAAATTCTGATTTCACTGCTTTGATATTTTTTTAAAAACTTAAATGTGACCAAGAGAAAACCAAGAAAGAGGGGACTTCTGTTAATATTTGAACCAGAGTGTTAAGGGTGGACACACACTCAGTCATTAGACATACTAGCAGAAGCCGGAATAGAAATAAGGGAGAATTTTGGAGAAATAGTCAGTTGGGACAAGAGCTCTTTCCAGTCTTAAAGCATTCTGTCTTGTTCTTTCATTTTAGTAGTAGAGGCTGTTCCCCGAAAGACAGCTCCATTACCCTTTGTTGGCTAGAGAATGTTTTCATCCAGAGGGTCCTGATGAGCCATGTCCTGCTGACTCTGTGGTCTTCTCTCTTCAGTGGGCCAGTTGCCATGCTGGTGTTGCTTATCCAGGAGCATTGCCTCTGGCCTAGAGCTCTTTACCCTTCTGTAGCAGAAGAGGTGAAGCAGTTGTAACTGGTGGCCCAGCAGCCAGTGGTGGCCCTAACCTAGCACTCATTACCTCCCTCCCAGCTCTCTCAGTGTTTCTCGAGGATAACAAGAGCCTGGTCTGGATGTTGAGACCTTCTGGATTCCAGAGCTGGTTTTGCCAAAGAATGCTCTAGGGCATGTCATGCACACTTCTGCTCTTCAGTGGAAAAGTAAGAGAGTTTTTAAACAGTAACAACAATTGACCCTGACTTTGGGCTTTATAGTTCACATGCTTCTAGGAGATTTCATTTCATGCTCACAACTTTCCAGGTAGGCAGAGGTGTTGTCATTATTTCCATTTAAAGATAAGGAAACTGTGGGTCACGGGGTTACCTAACGGTCCAAGGCCACATGGCTAGACCATGGCAAGCAGTTAGGGGACCAGAGCTCTGCTTTGCCCACTCTCCCATCTCCTTGGTGAGTTGTTCTAAAAGCCTTCTTTCAGATCTTAAATGCTATGATTCTTAGGGTTTGGGGAAAACTTTGCCTAGCTTCTGCATCAAAAATTTTGGATAACTTACACAAATCACTAAACTTGTCCTTTTAATGAAACAAACATGAAAAAAGAAGATTATGACATATTGTGATGTTAGGATTCCAAGTTTTATCTAAATTCATTATTTTCCCGTGATTTGTTGTTATAAAAGTACATAGTGGGGGTAGCTGAAAAATAGCCTTTAACTTGATAAACCTCAAATGGTTTTGCCCACAGTAACACTCCTAGCGTTGGTAAAATTTTACTTCAGGCAAGGAATGTACATTATTCTGTTGGTGGTTCTGCTCTAATCAGACTGAAATGGCACATACATTCATTTCCTTAAAAAAAATTCTTCAGGAAACAGGACATATGGATGCTTGAAATCTCATAAATCTGAAATTATCCCAATTGTGAATCAGCTAATATCATTAAAAGGAACGGGCTGGCCTATAATTTCCTGAACTTCACCATCTCAGTAGCAGCCATTTAATAAAAACAATGTGCATTTAGTTTTAATTAGTTTCCATCAATAATGACAGAAGTTTAAAAAATAATCAAGCAAACAAATAAAAAATACATCTCAATATTGCTACTTGAGAATCAAATTGATTCTATCCTTCTGTAGGTGAGAGAATTATCACAGGAGGCAAAGCCCCCATCTCCAGAAATCATCCCTACACCAGTATTTAAATTAAATTGCCCGGAAATAATCATATTTGAAGGAAGTAGAGAAAACATCCTGAGATGAGTCATCATGAAGTGATGGCTCTGTGACATAATGCTGTATGTTTTTATGGTTTTATAGTTTTCTTTGATCTCTCAACTCTAAATTAGAATTTGTTTTAAAAAGTAAAACAAATAGCAAAAAGGATAGTTGCTTTTTTATTACCACATTCTTCTAGAAGTTCAAAGAATTTTAGAGCCATGTTGCTATCAGCTCAAAACAGCTCTAGGGTTGAGAGATTTTTACTGGACAATAAAACTTTCTTCTTTATGTTTAATACTATCACTTCCCTTGTACCTGAAGATGCCCTATATCTGTATAAAGAAGAGAAATACAAATGTTCATTATCCATAAAAAGCAATTCTAGTAAATTAAATTCACTGAATTAAATTCATCACAGGGGACTAAACACTTCAGAGAGTAGGAAATTAATATTCAGACATGACAAATGCAAGATCTTCTGCATACTAGTCTATCTTTGGCAAAAGGGTGGCGGTGTTCCAAGCTGCAGCATCTCCGCTCTGCGTGCTGAAGCAGATTCCCATGATACAGCTGCCATTGGAAGTAATTCTAAAATTCAAGTTGACAACTTCTTAGCTCTTCTGTTGAGATGATGGTCCCTGCTTCCAATGTAAACTAGATCAGACTCTGATATAAGAAAAATCTTTAATTATATATAAAAAAATCCCTCCTATACATAAAATGTGGGTATGTTCTACCCCTTTCATTCCTGAGCTAAAGAGGAAACGGACTTTGCTGTGCAAAGGAAACTAAACCACTATTTAGCCAGCGAAACCACTCAACGTCCTTCTCAGGAAGGAACTGAAAATAAAGGACCCTAATTTGTTAGGTACTGGGAAGTTGGCTCTGGCTAAGTGCAGGAAGTTGGTAAGATGAACCCTTAAGATCCATTCCACCTCAGTAATGTATATTGTGCTAATCTTTGGCTTGAAGTACATCTAATCCAATGCTGGACAGTGTCCAAGCTCATTCATTTAATAGCCAGCATTTGTTAAGGGCTTACTACGTGTGAAGAACTGTATTAGCCTTGGGGACAGATACAAAGAAGGTTTCTGCCCTTGAGGAGTGTGATAAAGGCTTTCAGGGAGGGAAGTGCTAACTTCAATGGGAACCCAAGGGAAGGCATGACTGACTCCAGCTGCAGGGTCAGTGGTGAAGAAAGCTGGGGCCAGATCCTATGATGAATGGCAGACTGTCTACATGGAAACACTATCAGTGAAGGCTAACATTTCCTGAAAGGTACCTACTGGTAAATTGATTCTTCTTTGTGTCTCAGAAAAAGCAATCTGCCTTACAAGGTTGAATTATACAAGGTTCTGTTTCCTGTCATTCTTATGAAATAGCCCCTCATTTGTAACATATATCCCTTTCCTCAAAACTCCATTCACATGAGATCTCCTCCATTATTCCAGGCCACAAAAAGTATACAAAGCATGCTAAAATACCAATTTTATAGAAAGGGGAACTGAGACAGGAAAGAACATTTCATTTGGCCAAGTGATTTGGCTTAAGTTAAACAAGTAAGTAGCTTGTTTGAAACAGAACGGGAAGCCAGGTGTTCTATCTCAAGCCCCAAGCTCTTCACAGATTATCAAATTGATAATACTAAATCCAGAATTCTACTATAAGAAAATTGTGGCTAGGGCATCTGTCTGTCTGTTCTGGCAAAGGAGGACAGGATCTTGTACTTGAGAGTATGGGAGAGATGCTTGGGAAAAACTTAATGAAAACTGTCTCTGGGGTTCCCATTCAAACTCTAAACCCTAAAACCATTCAAACTCTCTGCCAACTGCAGAGCACTCTGGGGTGGGCTGTTCCTGCCTGAGCTATTTTACAAATAGCCAAGTTCCAAGTTCCAGCCATGCTCTTTCTCTCTCTTACAATGATGATCAGTGCCAGAGCAAAGGACAAGCGAGAGGCAGTCATGGCAGGATCAAAGAAAGCTTAAAGCAACCCAGACCCTGGTTCTGGGCGTATGAGGACAGGGCTAGGAACCCACCACTGGAAGCCTGAAACAGCAGAGCTGGAGGGGAGCCTGGCAGTGAGACCTTTATTAAAAGAAATCATATTAAGAATTCTGATGTTTACAAAAGAGCTTCCATACCACCTGAACACTTTTTTTGTAGTTTGAAAACTTGCATTTTCTTTAACTTGCTATGCACACACCTTCACCCATATCTGTACACATGGCATTTTATATCCAAGTGAAAAGAATTCTCTTCCCTTTGTCAGTCTGGTAAACTTCTATTCACCCTTCAAGATTCTCATGAAGTGTTTTCTAACAGAATCAACTGAGGCACTTAGACAAACTCATGGGTCTCTTCTCATATGTACTAAATACAGACTTCTGTTCTTATCTAGCTCCTGGTGGGACCCAGGTATGCAGTCAGGTCTGGAAACCACAGCAGATCCCGCTCTGCAAAATGGTTTTAACAAGAGATGATTTATAAAAGGATTAACTCCAAACTTTCTGGGAAGGGGAGGAGGTGGAAGAGAGATAAGCTGAAGTTTGTTAATCGTCCAGAACTGAGCAAGTCCAGGAGGAAAGCGAAGGGCTGCATGGCTCCAGATGCTTCAGGGCCCTGCCTCTTGGGTGAGGCTGGCTTAAGGACACAGAAGCCAGAGGGCAGGCAAGCTGAGGAACACAGACATCAGGGGCTTAGAATCAATAAGTCTGCAATTTTCTCTTGTGCAAGGCTCAGGGAAATCCCACAGCTCCATGAAGCCTGCACCTGTCCCATAAAGAAATCCAGTGGTGGTAATTTAAATGTTTTTCCTTCTGATATTTCCATTTACAAGGTTTTTTAAAGGGTGCTAGAATGAAAACAACCCACCTCTTGAATGACTGAAGGTTCTAATTGCTAATAGCATTTTCAGTATTGACGTTTACTTGTTACCCACAGTTGAAGAAAAAACATCCTCTCAGGGCCCTCCACTCCCAAATTCATAAAACATCTACATACAAGAGCAAAATATTGTTAAGTTCTTATTATGTGAGCAGTTGGAGATTCTGTTTAAACAGTGGAGATCCCATTTAAAACAGCTGATCCCTGGGTCCGGAAGATCCCCTGGTGGAGGGCATGGCAACCCACTCTAGTATTCTTGCCAGGAAAATCCCACTGACAGAAGAGCCTGGCAGGCCATGGTCCATGGGATCACAAAAAGTTGGACACGACTGAAGTGACTGAGCACGCATGCATGAAATTTTAGCTGGTGTTATTTAGCATCTCAAATCACCAGAACGTGACTTCTTTCTTTCTTTTTTTAGGGATCAATTAACAATTGAATTTAGACAATGTTTATTTCATAATTTACTGCTACATTCCATCAGAGTGTTTGTTTTCACGTTATGACAGTCCAGCAGCTAAAACACTAATCTTTGAAAAAAATCCTAATGCTTAGTCTTGTAACATATAAATATAATGCACATAAAGATACTGCAAAAAACCTCCACCTACCCACAAATTGCTACATGCATCACTTCTGAAATATATACCATATATAAAAGTATACCTCTGTATTGGCTGTGATGCTTTCAGCTCTAAGAAAACTTAAGCTTGTAAAGAACCAGATAGTAACTATCTCAGGCTCTGTGTGGCCTAAGGTCTTCTTCAGACCACTCAACTTTGCTACTATAATGTGAAGGCAGCCACAGGCAAAACAAATGATTGTTTTTCTTTATTATTGTTTTAATAAAACTTGAATTTATAGGCACAAATTTGAATATAATATAATTTTCATGTCACAAGATATTTTTTTTAATATTTTCAACCATTTAGAAATGTAAAACATTGTAGGCATTGGGCCAGATCTGAATCACTTATGGAAAAATGTAAAACCAAACCAAAGCAAGGCACTGCAGCAGTAAAGAGAGGGGCGAATGCTCTTAGCCAACATGTTATTTATTTATTTTGCAGCATAATTCAAGAAATACAAACTATAATGATGGTCAGGGGCGGCGGCTGAGAGGAGCTAACCCACGTCCAAGGTAAGGAGCAGCGGCTGCGCTTTGCTGGAGCAGCCGTGAAGAGATAACCCACGTCCAAGGTAAGAGAAACCCAAGTAAGACAGCAGGCACTGAGAGAGGGCATCAGAGGGCAGACAGACTGAAACACAATCACAGACAACTAGCCAATCTGATCACACGGGCCACAGCTTGTCTAACTCAATGAAACTAAGCCATGCCATGTGGGGCCACCCAAGACAGACAGGTCATGGTGGAGAGGTCTGACAGAATGTGGTCCACTGGAGAAGGGCACGGCAAACCACTTCAGTATTCTTGTCTTGAGAACCCCATGAACAGTATGAACAGTATAAGGATGGTAGTATCTCACATATAGCTCTTCCTGTGTCTCAGACCCTATTCTAAATGCTTTAAAAATAATGACTCATTTACACTTCAAAGGAATCCTAACATATTATTATTATCACTTCTTTTTACAGAAAATAAAACTGAGGCACAGAGGGGTTAAGTGCATGCCTCATGCTAAAAACTGAGCCTGGGCAGTAGAAGTCCAGAGTCCACACTCTTAACCTCTATGTCATGTTGCTTCTACTAGGAAGAAAAAGGGTAGTGAAGAGCATTTAGGCCTCTCACACAAAACATAAATTCAGACAGCTCTGCAACCTACTAAAACAATACTGGCATAATAGATATTTCTTTACATAGTATTAAATTTTACTGTGTAGGGTATTTTCAGCTGTTTTAAAAACTGAACTTGTTCAGTTGCTAAGTCATGTCTGACACTTTTGAGACCCCATGGGCTGTAGCCCACCAGGCGCCTCTGTCCATGGGATTTCCCAGGCAAGAATACTGGAGTGGGTTGCCACTTCCTTCTCCAGAGAATGTGACTCCTTATTTGTGTAAAATCTCTGGGCCCTTCTTCATTTCGCATTGTGATTGAGGCACAGTACAGAGTTTGTGTGATTATCTCCTTTGTTTCCTCTTTCTCCAAGTTCAGGTTCTACTGAAAACACCGAAGTGAGGTAATCCAGAGAAGTTGTAGACCAGTTTTCTTTTATTCTTTCCTGAGTTATTCTATCTGATGTAGGCCAGTTCTCATTAGTTTTCTGTTTGTTGTATAACGTAATTTCAGGGCTTTATTTCTGAGTTAGTTTATTCTTTTTGTTAAGAGACAACTGACAGGGACTTCCCTGGTGGTCCAGTGGTTAAGACTCCATGCTTGCCATGCAGAGGTCACAGGTTCGGTCCCTGGTTAGGGAATTGAGATCCCACATACCACACAGTGTGGCCAAAAAACAAGAGCAAGATAGCCAACAAAGTTAAGTGGCTGGTAGTTCTCTTACCTCTTTTAAGTCTTTATCAAATTGCCACCTTAGTGAGGCCTTTCCTGTCACCTCCTTCCTGCCCCACCACCTTTCCTATGCTCTTGGCCTGCTTTGTTCCCTTCTTAGCACTGTTAGCAAATCTAATAGAACGCACACTTACTGTTTGGTATTCTGGTTATTGCTTGTTTTCCCATCAGGATTTGAGCCCCATCAGGGAGGCATTTTTGTCTGTTTGTTCACTGCTGTAACCCCCATGCCTAGCTCAGCACCCGGCAAGTAGTAGGTGTTCTGTTTAAGTATGGGTGAGTAAGTTAATGAGCCATCCCTCCCTCCCTCCTTCCTTCCTTCTGAGGATTATTTTTTTTTTTTTATCATGGCAACATATACATAAAACTTACCATTTTAACCTGTCTTCTTTTTTAAAGTGTGCATTTCAGTGGCATTAAGCTCATTCACATTGTTGTGAAACCATTGTCACCATCTTACCTCCAGAACTTTTTCATCTTCTCAAACTGAAAAGCTGTGCCCTTAAAACACTAACTCCCCAACAACTGGGCAACAACCAGTTAACTGTAACTCTGGGCAACAACCATTCTATGTCTCTGTGAACTTGATTACTCTAGGTACCACATATAAGTGGAATGGTATATTTGTTCTTTTGTGTCTGGCTGATTTCACTTAACATAATGTCTTCAAGTTTCATCCATGTCATAGCATGTGACGATTTTCTTTCTTAATAATATTCCATTTTATGGATAAATCATGTTTTAAAATTGAGATATAACTAACATATACACTGTATGAATTAAAGTGTTGAGTTGATACATTTATATATTGCCTTATGAGTACCACTGCAGCTTTAGCTGATATCTTTACCATATCATACAACTATCACTTCTTTTTATCGTGGTGAGAATATTTGAAAACCAGGCTCTTAGCAATTCTGAAATATAAAATACTGTTTTGTGGACTGTAATCACTACGCTGTACATTAGATCTCCAGAATTCATTATTCTTCCAGTTTCAAGTTTATCTTTTTTCACATCTCCCCAATCCCTCAGCTCCTGGTAACTATCATATTTTTTCTTTTTTTAAATGTATTTATTTTAATTGGAGGCTAATTACTTTACAATATTGTGGCAGGATTTCCTTCTTTCTTACAGCTGAGTAGTATTCCAGTGTATACATACCACATTTTCTTTATCTGCTTATCTGTTGATGGGCACTTAGGTTGTTTCCATATCTTGGTTATTTTGAATAATGCTGCAATGAACATGGGAATGCAGATTTTTTTTTGATATTCTATTTTCATTTCCTTTGGCTAGATACCCCAAAGAGGGATTGCTGGATCCTACGGTTGTTGTATTTTTAATTTGAGGAATTTCTGTACTGTTTCCCATGTTGGGTGAACCAATTTACATTCCCACCAACAGTCTATTAGTGTTCCCTTTTCTCCACATTCTCCCCAACATTTGCTTTTTTTCCTGTTTTCTTGATGTTGGCATTCTAATAGGTGGCAGTGATCTCCATTTTAGGTTTTGATTCTCTGTGACTAGTGATATTGAACACCTTTTCATGTACTTGTTGGCTATTTGAATATTTTCTTTGGAAAAATGTCTATCCAATTCTTTGCTCATTTTGAAAATTGGATTACTTGTTTTTATTGTTGATGTTATTGAGGTTGTATGAGTTCTTTACATATTTTGGATATAAGCCCTGTATCCACTATATGTTGTTGTTGTTGTGCTGCGCTCAGTTGTGTCTGACTCTTTGCAACCCTATGGACTATATATAGCCCACCAGGCTCCACTGTCCATGCGATTTTCCTGGCAAGAATACTGGAGTGGGTTGCCAGTCCCTTTTCCAGGGGATCTCCTCGACCCAGGGATTGAACCCAGGTCTCCTGCATTGCAGGCAGATTCCTTCCCGTCTGAGCCACCATATGGTCTGCAAATATTTTCTCCCATTCAATAGGTTGCCTTTTTATTTTGTTTATTGTTTCTTTTTCTGTGTGGAAGCTTTTTAACTTGATGTAGTCACCTTTGATTTTTGCTTTTCTTGTTTGTGCTTTTGGTGTTGCATCTAAAAAATCATTGCCAAGGTCAATGTCAAGGAGATTTATCCTTATGGTTTCTACTAGGGGTCTTTAACATATGGGTAAAAACTTTGGTATTATGTTTAGGTCTTTAATCCACCTTTTAAAGTCCATTTTGAGTTAGTTTTTATGAGTGGTATAAGACAGGTCCAATTTCTTTTTTTTTTTGGCATGTTGTTATCCAGTTTTTCCAAGGCCATTTGTTGAAAAAACTATCCTTTCCCCATTGAGTGTTCTTGGCTTCCTTGTCAAATACTGACTGTATATGTAGGGTTCTTGATTCTGTTTCATTGATCTATGTGTTTTGTTTTTATGCCAGTACTAACTGTTTAAATTACTATAGCTTTGTAGTACAGTTATAAGTCAGGAAGTGTGATGCTTCTGGCTTTGTTCTTTCTCAGAATTGCTTTGGCTACTTGGAGACTTTTGTGAACCTGTGAACATTTAGATGCTCCATGTTTTTTAGCCTCCACATTTGAGACAGTGTAGTCTAGTGCACAGATTCCCAGAACTTCAGTTTGCAGGGCACTTAGTTGGATCAAAAAAAATTATGAAGTATTTATGTCATAACAGCTTAATAGCCATTTGAAAAGAAAAGCACATACGTTGAAAGAAAAATGTTTTAATTTTATTCTTTAATATTTTAATTAGTTAGTAATGGGATTTATGCACATAGGGATGGCAAACTTATCAGAATCAGATGGGAGACAAGAACCTTCAGTTCTGGTTCCACACTGATTTTTCATGTGGTACTTGCTTTTTATCACAAGTGTTGAAAAGCCAGCTTCACAAAGATACGCTATCATCAGAGGAAAGCAGGGTGCTGTAATGTGCACACTGTGAATTTGAGCTCTTAGTTCAGGTGGTATCTGACAGGGCACTGAGCCACCATATCCACTCCCTCCCCGCTACAGCTGCGCCCTGGGGAACTGTGGTGCAGTTTCAGAACCATGGATAGAGTGGCTGCTACTGCTACTGCTGCTAAGTCGCTTCAGTCGTGTCCGACTCTGTGCGACCCCATAGACGGCAGCCCACCAGGCTCCGCCGTCCCTGGGATTCTCCAGGCAAGAATACTGGAGTGGGTTGCCATTTCCTTCTCCAGTGCATGAAAGGGAAAAGTGAAAGTGAAGTCGCTCAGTCGTGTCCGACTCTTAGCGACCCCATGGACTGCAGCCTACCAGGCTCCTCCATCCATGGGATTTTCCAGGCAAGAGTACTGGAGTGGGGTGCCATTGCCTTCTCCAGATAGAGTGGCTGGATGCAAGCAAACACTTGGGCAAGGTTTCCCATCTACAAGAAAGAGAAAACAATAGTATCTACCTCATAGATTTTGTTTTGCTTTTTATGATGAAGAAATATCAAACCTACATAAAAGCGAACAGAACAAAACATACCCCATCACTAAGACCCCAAACCATTCAATTATGACCAACTCTGCCCCAGCCTTGCCCTGTATACTTCGCTCCTCATAACTGAGACATAAATCCTGAGTTTCATCTGTATTTTAACACCTCTTAGGCTTCTCATGAGAATTAAATGAATTAATAAACATGCTGTATTCAGCAGACTGCTGATCTTCCCAAAGTGTAGGGTATTGTTACCACTGTCATCTCAGCAACAGCAGCTCTACCACATGCAAGCACTCTGCTCCGCTCCTGGGATGTGTCATACAGGTAAAAAGCAGTTGTGCTTCCTGTGATACTCCCCAGTATAAAGGAATACCCATGATCACAGAGAACAGGGCTGTGGCAAGTGCACTCACCACCTTCCACATAGGATTTAGTAAATGTTTCTTTACAAGGAATTTCCTTGTCCCTGCCTTAGAGAATACATGGCATTCAAATGGCATCAGATGCCTTTTTATAGACACACAGAGCCACATAGAGTCTGGTCTGATTTCTTGGTTCTGGGTAGAAATCTTCTCTGAGTAAGAAAGAAGATTAAGTTCTTTTCTACCTCCTGGCACTTCAGATGCAGTGGGATTTTGCTAAACTAAGTATATCAGAATGCTGCTAATCTAGTATAGCACAATTTTGAAAGAACTAGGAAAAATCAGTTTAGGGAGAGGTCCCAGGTTCACATAACTGCCCCCATACACATTTGATTGTGAGGGGCACAGATGCTAATCTATCCAGCTGTTGAGGCACGAGGTGTGTAAATGGTTATGAAGACAAGAAACAATTGCTATTTTCTCTGAATGACACTCATAATTCTCCCTTCCCTCCTGGGGCTTGATTAAAATGTAATTTAAATTGTTCCCATCTTGGGGTCTCTGGGTCCACTATCCTGTACCCAGCCTAGTGAGCGAGGGGTAATGACAGGAACATGAAACACTCTGCTGACTTCAATGCTGCAGCAGCAAAATTCTCCACTTGGCTCTCCTGAATTTGTTGTGGAACCTAAGTGATTAACTGTGTTCAATAAAGCTGAACAAATTATTGATCTGCTGTTTGATTTACAGTCTGTTTGGTTTACTGATCTGAGAGAGGCCCTAACTAAAATTCTTCAGGTTTTACTTAGTGAAAGTCGCTCAGTCATGTCTGACTCTTTGCGACCTCATGGACTATACAGTCCATGGAATTCTCCAGATCAGAATACTGGAGTGGGTAGCCTTTCCCTTCTCCAGGGGATCCTCCCAACCCAGGGATCGAACCCAGGTCTCCCACATTGCAGGAGGATTCTTTACCAGCTGAGCCACCAGGGAAGCCAAAGAATACTGCAGTGGGTAGCCTATCCCTTCTCCAGCGGATCTTCCCAACCCAGGAATTGAACTGGGGTCTCGTGCATTGCAGGCAGATTCTTTACCAACTGAGCTATCAGGGAAGCCCAAAGCCACTCAGTCATGTCCAACTCTTTGCGACCCCATGGACTATACAGTCCAGGAATTCTCCAGGCCAGAATACTGGAGTGGGTAGCCTTTCCCGTCTCCAGGGGATCTTCCCAACCCAGGGATCGAAGCCAGGTCTCCCGCATTGCAGGTAGATTCTTTATCAGCTGAGCCACCAGGGAAGCCCAGGGAATAGTGGAGTGGTTTTACTTAGGCCAGGGGCAAAATATACAACTAAACCATCTGCAACCAGCATCCACTTCTTTGAGGCACTGAGCATACCTTAGACTGGGAAGTTGTTTTGGAATCTTATCAGCATACCCTCTCCCACAACATTCATTTTATTATAATTTGCCATCGATGTTACATCACAATTTCAATCTAGCTCCCCTCAAAGACAACCAAGAATCTCAAACAAAGGAGCAGATAAAGTCATTCTGAAAAATAGAGTGAATTGTCTATAAGTAACTCTATTAACCTCCATGCAACTTAAGAAGGTAGGAACTCAGAATAATCATATTTGTCAGTTTTTGTTCAGGGAGTAAATAACATGTGAAGTTCTGTATCACATCCTTTAATACTGTATGGTGCTTCATTCGAACAGTTTTTCCTGGGTTAACAAAATAATTGACAGAGGTCACTCATTCCTATAAATATACTCAGCCCTGATTTACTTCTAAAAAGGCTTTATAAACAAGGCTTTGTGAGAATTTTAATCCATATTCTTTGTCAGTGATCTGCTCATTATCTCCTGAAACCTCATTACATAAAACCGTATGGAGAGGTGAATTTTTAAAAATACCAAGAACCTTCTTGCCAACCATACTCTCAATACCTGTGTTAGCTAGGCAGGACTTTGAGGGACCTGAGCCTCTTACTTGTCCAGCCTTCCTGTCTACTCTGAAAGCAAAGAGGAACACAGGATTCATTAATAAAGCTGGAAAAATAAAGAATATAAATATTAATTAGATGAAAATATAAGAAAAAAGGATCAGAGAAGCAGATAACAGAATCTATATGAAGGAAGAATCAATCCTTTTTGTATTTGGTCTGCTTCCTGATTTCCTGATAAAAGCAGCTTTTCCAGTTACTAAGGCCATGGGGATGGAGCCACAAGACCTGCCTCTGCATTCACTGGTACCCAGGTATGCTCAGTGCCAAGGGCCAGAGGTTTCACTGCTGCTGTCCTATTGTAGCACTAGGCTGATCTAGGTTCAACATGTGGATCACATTTTGGAGTCGTTTTCAGGATTGTTAAAAAGTCAGGTGTGATACCGTCCCATTGGGGGGTGGAGCTTAATTTCCACCCATTTCCCATTTCTACTTAAAATGGGAAACTTAAATTTGAGTCTGCTTTAGTGGCCTTTTCAGATGGCTCAGCGGTAATGAATCTACCTGCAATGCAGGAGACATGGGTTTGATCTCTGGGTTGGGAAGATCCCCTGCAGGAGGAGGAAAGGGCAACCCACTCCAGTATTCTTGCCTGAAAAATCCCATGGACCAAAGAGCCAGTAAGGGTGGCAGAGTTGGAAATGACTGAAGTGACTTAGCATGCACATACACTGCTTTAGTGACTTGCTTGACCAGCAAAATGCAATTTAAGTGACTCCTGGCACCTCCAAGGCTAGGTCATGAGAAACTCTGCAGCTTCCGCTTGGCTGTCTTGAGACAGTCTCTCTGGCTGCCCCGAGCTCCCACACAAGAAAGCCAACTACCCAGAGACTGCTCTGCAGGTGAGGCCAGATGTGGGTGCTCCAGCTGACAGTCAGTGCAGCCATGCTCAGTCTTCCAGCTATACCTGCTAAGATATAAAGTTGTCTTGTAAAGTTGTCTGACAGCCTCCAGGCCAACCCACCCACCAGCTAAATACCATCAAGCTTTCTTAGTCAGTCAATGAACCATGCAGCCGAAGAATCACCTGGCTGAACCCTGTCCTCCACTTCATTGTAAACCATTAGGTATATTATAATAAAATGGTTGTAGTTTGAAGCTGTCAAGTCTCGGCGTAGTTTGTTACACAGCAGTGGATAACAGGAACACCAGGTACACTGCCTGGCTATACCACAGAATGACTGTCACTTTGAGAGCCACAGTCCAGAACCTGGGGTAGAATGGCTGATGTGCTGTTGAACCACTAGTAAGCTGGATCAGCCAAGGGCTCTCAGGGTTACAGCTGGTCTGGAGGAGACCACGGAGAGTTTTGTTGCTGGTTTTGATAAAAGGAAACCAAGACTGGTGAGGGGCATTAGGGAAAATATTTAAGAGGAATCTGGGTGTGTGGGGTTCTGCTTGAGGGTCATAAAAAATGGACTACTGCAATGATTTGGAGGAGGTATCAGGACAGAAAGAGATTCATAAAAATTATCTTAGTTCCCTATTTTTCACACTGAGTTTTTAAAAACATGGACTATCTTTTTAGAAAAGATTGGAAGGATGGCACCAGAGAAGAAAGGGTATAAAGTCACTTCTGTAGCCCTTCACTTGGAATAGCAACAGAAAAGTGAGCAAAAAGAAGATGCCACTTGGCTTTATGTGGGAATCTCATGCAACAACACCACCAAGCTGGTCACAGGATCAAGTGCTCATTCACTCTGGTTTGCTTGACACAGACCCAATTTAAGTCTGTTATTCTGGGGCAATTATTCAGAACATTTTCTTTCACTCTCAAAAGAGTTGGTGTTGGAAAATAAATTATTTGTTGTTCAGTATCTTAACTGTATCCAACTCTTTGCAACTCCGTGGACTGCAGCACGCCAGGCTTCCCTGTCCTTCACCACCTCCCAGAGTTTGCTCAAACTCATGTCCATTGAGTTGGTGATACCATCCCACCATCTCATCCTCTGTCACCCCCTTCTCCTGCCTTCAGATTTTCCCAGCATCAGGGTCTTTTCTAATGAGTCAGCTCTTTACATCAGGTGGCCAAAGTAGTGGAGATTCAGTTTCAGCACCAGTCCTTCTAATGAATATTCAGGTTTGATTTCCTTTAGGATTGACTGGTTTGATTTTGTTGCAGTCCAAGGGACTCTCAAGAGTCTTCTCCAACACTACAGTTCAAAAGCAACAATTCTTTAATCTGCAGCCTTCTTTATGGTCCAACTCTCACATCCATACATGACTACTGGAAAAATCATAGCTTTGACTATAGGGACCTTTGTCAGCAAAGTAATGCCTCTGCTTAAGGAAATGGCAACCCACTCCAGTATTCTTGCCTGGAGAATTCCATGGACAGAGAAGACTGGCAGATTATAGTCCATAGGATCACAAAGAGTCGGACACTACTGAGTGACTAACACCTTATCTAGGTTTGTCACAGCTTTTCTGCCAAGGAGCAAGCGTCTTTTAATTTCATGGTTGCAGTCACCATCTGCAGTGATTTTGGAGCCCAAGAAAATTAAGTCTGTCATAATAAATTATAATTTATGTACCTGCCCTATTTGCAAGAAAATAAAGTCTGTCACAATAAATTATAATTTATGTGCCTGCCCTATTTGTAGGGGCCTGTGTGGCTCAGTGGAATAGAGTTTTGAACACATTTCCCATCATCCCATTAAGATAACACAGAAGGACCTTATTGAAAGTTTGAGGGGTTCTGCTCTGGAGTAATGTTTGTCTTTGGATTTGATATTTCATATATCCACTCAACAAATATTTAATGAGAACCTATTGTACTGTATTCTTTCATAGTTGTGACCAGATACTTGGGGAATCAATGAATGTAGGAGTGAGTTATGATTAGAAATGCCTTGGAGGGGACACCACTGGTCAAGACAGCTTTGTAAATTTGTGTTTTGATGTATCTCCCTTTTGCCCCCTGCCTCAAGCACAGAGCAATGCCAGTTAGAACATAAAATTAGAAAACTAAAAAAACACAGCTGAACTAAAAAGCAAGATTAACATACTTGGGCCAGAATTGGAATAGAAAGGTAAAGCAGTGAAGACTGCTGAAGCCACAGGCTAGCAGGCAGGCAGTGATGGAATCTAGCTCTGGCAGGAAAAAGGGACTAATGGCATAGGATCTAGGGGTGGGAATCAGGCTCATAGCTTGAGGTTGGGGTTGAGGTAGGGCTCTTCTGCTTGTGAAAGTGAAAAAGCCAGTCATTTCTAGCTACTGCTTGGGGCTGCAGTTTTAGCAGGTGGAAAGTCCAAGGAGGAGGAAGATCAAAGTTATGATCTGATTGGGAACTGAACCAAGCCACTCACAGGTCTCTCCACATTAACCAACTCACTCTGGTGCAGGAGCTTCAACACACACTTCTCAAAACATATTTGTTACTTAAGACAGTTCTACCATCATAAAACCCATCTATTCCATTCCTGCATCATACCAGAAAAAACACAAAAATCCTAAATGAAGTAGTACCTTCCACTTTAAAAACAGAGAAAGAAATTGTAAAGCAAAGAATGTAAAAAATAAGAACATTTACCAATTAAAATGTTGGTAATTAAATATACATTCATCAAATTAAAAAACGTTAAAGCTTGGAATAACCTTAGACAGTGATACAGTGATTTAGTAATTAGTGAACTGGAAGATAAAACTGAGGCCTAAAGCCAGGTGGAGCACAAAAGACAAAATGAAATGTTCTTGCAAAAACCAGTAGAAAAAGAGGGTTGCAGGTCATTCTTGGCTTGAATAAGTCAGGGTTTTGGCATTAATCTGGGATGGTCTGAACAGCACAGGCAGCAATTCAGAAAGATAATGTGGGAAGAAGAGACAAAAACCATTTTTTGAAAGAGGTAAACTCAAAACGTTGGCCAGTCGCTAGGCAATGAACCAAGGGTGTCAGCAGCCACTGGAGCAGAAGGCGAAGGCACCTGCCCCATGAGAAGAGGGACAAGTAGAGCCATCATTGAGGGAAGGTGGCCATCTGAGTGAAGGGACAAGAAGAACCTGTAGTCACAATAGCCAAGACCTGGAAACAACCTAAATGTGCATCAGCAGATGACTGGATAAAAAAGATGTGGTGCATGTACAGTAATACAATGGAGTATTACTCAGCCATTAAAAAGCAAGAAATAATGCCTTCTGCAGCAACATGGATGAACCTAGAGATGATCACACACTAAGTGAAGTAAGTCATAGAAAGACAAATATCATATGATATCACTTGTGTGTGGAATCTAAAATATGACACAAATGAACGTATCTACAAACAAAAAGAGACTCACAAATATAGAGAACAGACTTGTGATTGCCAAGACAGGGGTGAGGGAAGGAAGGACAGGGAGGTTGGGATTAGCAGATGCAGTATATACAGGATGTATATGGTATATACAGGATGGAGAAACAACAAGGTCCTACTGTATAACCCAGGGAACTATATTTAACATCTTGTGATAAACTAGAACAGAAAAGAATATGAAAAAGAATATATATATATAACTAACAGAAGCAGAATATATTAAGAAGAGGTGGCAAGAATACACAAAAGAACTGTACAAAGAAGATCTTCACGACCCAGATAATCATGATGGTGTGATCACTCACCTAGAGCCAGGCTTCCTGGAATGTAAAGTCAAGTGGGCCTTAGAAAGCATCACTACGAACAAAGCTAGTGGAGGTGATGGAATTCCAGTTGAGCTATTTCAAATCCTAAAAGATGATGCTGTGAAAGTGCTACACTCAATATGTCAGCAAATTTGGAAAACTCAGCAGTGGCCACAGGACTGGAAAAGGTCGGTTTTCATTCCAATCCTTAAGAAAGGCAATGCCAAAGAATGCTCAAACTACCACACAATTGCACTCATCTCACACGCTAGTAAAGTAATGCTCAAAATTCTCCAAGCCAGGTTTCAGCAATATGTGAACCGTGAATTTCCAGCTGTGCAGGTTGGTTTTAGAAAAGGCAGAGGAACCAGAGATCAAATTGCCAACATCTGATAGATCATTGAAAAAGCAACAGAGTTCCAGAAAAATGTCTATTTCTGCTTTATTGACTATGCCAAAGCCTTTGACTGTGTGGATCACAATAAACTGTGGAAAATTCTGAGAGAGATGGGAATACCAGACCACCTGACCTGCCTCTTGAGAAACCTGTATGCAGGTCAGGAAGCAACAGTTAGAACTGGACATGAAACAACAGACTGGTTCCAAATAGGAAAAGGAGTACATCAAGGCTGTATATTGTCACCCTGCTTATTTAACTTATATGTAGAGTATATCATGAGAAACTCTGGGCTAGAAGAAGCACAAGCTGGAATTAAGATTGCCCAGAGAAATATAAATAACCTCAGATATGCAGATGACACCACCCTTATGGCAGAAAGTGAAGAATATCTAAAGAGTCTCTTGATGAAGGTGAAAGAGCAGAGTGAAAAAGTTGGCTTAAAGCTCAACATTCAGAAAACTAAGATCATGGCATCCGGTCCCATCACTTCATGACAGATAGATGGAGAAAAAGTGGCTGACTTTATTTCTTTGGGCTCCAAAATCACTGCAGATGGTGACTGAAGCCATGAAATTAAAAGATGCTGACTCCTTGGAAGGAAAGTTATGACCAACCTAGACAGCATATTAAAAAGCAGAGACATTACTTTGCCGACAAAGGTCCATCTAGTCAAGGCTATGGCTTTTCCAGTAGTCATGTATGGATGTGAGAGTTGGACTATAAAGAAAGCTGAGTGCTGAAGAATTGATGCTTTTGAACTGTGGTACTGGAGAAGACTCTTGAGAGTCCCTTGGACAGCAAGGAGATCCAACCAGTCCATCCTGAAGGAAATCAGTCCTGAATATTCATTGGAAGGACTGATGCTGAAGCTGAAACTCAATACTTTGGCCACCTGATGCAAAGAACTGACTCATTGGAAAAGACCCCGATGCTGGGAAAGATTGAAGGCAGGAGGAGAAGAGGACAACAGAGGATGAGATGGTTGGATGGCATCGCCGACTTGATGGAGATGAATTTGGGTGAACTCTGGAAGTTGGTGATGGACTGGGAGGCCTGGCATGCTGCAGTTCATGGGGTCACAAAGAGTCATACACGACTGAGCGACTGAACTGAACTGAACTAAGACACTCTTCTGTACAGCAGAAATTAAATACAGCATCGTAAATCAACTATACTTCAAATCAGTTTTTAAGAAGAGAAAGAAAGAACTTGCCTGAGAGTGGCAGCGGGCCAAGCTTGGCTGGCCCCCTGAACAAACAGCCTCTTCTGTGCCTGCACTGATAGAGCTCTGGGAAGGGGTAGGAGTCAGGAGAGCCACATGTGGCTGGGGGAGTGGGGCGGAGGGTGGAGGAAAGGCCTGACTCCTGAGTGGAGTGATTCTGACCCGCTGACAGAGACAGAGGCTGGGGCCCAAGGGACACATGAGCTCTGCAGGGGACTAGGTGCCTCCTCCTCTGGCTGCCTGGGAGCTGAGCACTACATAGGAGACGAGTCTGGGAGAGGCAGAAGCGGCTCTGGGGAAGACAAGGCCCTCCTCCAACCCTGAGCACCAGGCAACTCTACAGCCCCCCGGCCAGGAAGACTCTGTCAGAATGCTCTAGAGTCTTGCTGCTCAATACAGCAGCCCCCAGGCCCAAGTGGCTAGTCCACATCTGATACTTGGAGACACCGCACAGGTCTTTTCTCCCACGTTTCTCAATGTGGAGAGGCCACTGCTGAGTTTTCTGGGTACCTGACAGGCACCAGATACCTGGCACATGGATTATAATTTTTGAAAACACGGAAAGCAACACCAGATACCGCCACATTTGAGCTTTCTTTGAAATTCCCAAAGTTGCATTAAGGACATGCAGTATCTTACTGCCATTGTTATAAACAAAAGTTATCAGCATATGGTACTATAACTGCTGAAGGTGTAAGAAATTAAGCATCATCTGGATTGACCATATGACAGAACCTGAAAGGCTTTTGGAAAAGTTCCCCAATTTTGGCTTATTTGTCTCATTTTCAAAAAGCAGAGTAAAGAGTAAAGTACTGATTATGTGAGTGTCTGGTTGTCCAGATTATGAAGAAATTCAATGGTACTCTTCTATAATTAAATTGTAAGGAGTTAATTGTAATTAAATGTCACCATGTTTGGAAAAAGCTGTCACTTCTTGGAATTAGCTCTGAAATAACAGAGCAATCAAAACCTGAAATGCAGATCTTTTCAGGTGGTTCTTGTCCAGGTTGGGATACACGGCCTTTTTATTTCCTGCTACATCTGTTGTGTTCTTTTCCTTCACAGTGACAGGTCAGAAACTTTATGACATCTCCACATATAGGATGCTGGGTTATTAATCTGAGAACAAGTACATTTTTCCCACATTTTATTTATTTTCTTATACCAGAGGTAAATACAAACTGAAGAAATAGTTGAAAGTATTAGTCACTCAGTTGTGTCCAACTCTTTGCGACCCCATGGACTATAGCCCACCAGGCTACATGGAATTCTCCAGGCAGGAATACTGGAGTGGGTAGCCATTCCTTTCTCCAGAGGATCTTCCCAACCCAGGGATCAGTCATGTATTGATCACCTAACTCTTTACAAAAATTCCATTTAACATTTTTTTAAAATGTCATAAGTCATATGATTTTATGTGTCTAATGTTTAAAATGTAAGTAATGCAGATAAGCAAACATTCCCATTACTCTCCTTCCCCCATCTACTCTGTTGACCCCAGAAACTGCCGTGACCTATTAATATGTCCTTCCTGAGCAAACTCACCTGTGTACACATGTCTACACTGCCCTTGAAATAATCGTTTAAGTTAACTTTTCCATAAATAATACGTTTTTCCCATTTCACCAAATCTTTTGAAAAATGTTTGATGCTAATACCAATAAACCTTGCTCCTTTTCACTGCTGTACTCTATTCCCTGGAATAGCAGTGCCCTATTTTATTAAGCCACTCCTCCCTCTATGGGAGTTTAGGTTTGTCCCACTTTTCACTGTTACAAACACTGCTGCAAATGAATTTCACCCTTTATAAAAAACCTGAATGGAGCTGGGGACAGGAAACACATACTTAACGTCACACCAGTAGAGAAAGAGAAATGAAATAATGATTGGAAAATGGAAATGCACAACATGACAAGGGTGTGTGATTTTAATCAGTGCCAGGAGAGCCTTCTTTGATACTATCTGAAGACTTCTTGGTGACCCAATTCATCAGTGAATCAGGGAATTGAAATGTGGAGTCAAAGAAAGTTTTCAAAGCATGCCAGATTCAAATAGTTCATGCAAAGAGGTAAGCAACAACATGACTGTGTTAAGATCCTGAATCTCTGGACTCCAGCAGGGAGCCCTGTTTTGCCTAAAATGGCAGTGAAACTGGAGAGAAAACCTTCTAAATCTCCATGGAATCTCTTCTGATTCTTACTGGCATCATTATCCTCTTATCTCAAAGAAAATAAGCAAACTGGGTTTGGCAGGGAGGTCCATGGCCAGGAAAAGTGCACTAAAGCCCAGGGTGACAGTGGTCTAAGAATCCTCTTTTCCTTCTATATAGTTTCTTTGGATAAGCCATTATGTGTAAAAGTACTCAGACTATTATACACAGTGAAGTAAGTCAGAAAGAAAAACACCAACACAATATATTAACGCATACATATGCAATTTAGAAAGATGGTAACGATGACCCTATACGTGAGACAGCAAAAGAGGCACAGATATAAAGAATAGACTTTTGGACTCTGTGGGAGAAGGCGAGGGTGGGATGATTTGAGAGAATAGCATTGAAACATGTATATTACCATATGTGAAACAGATCGCCAGTCCAGGTTCGATGCATAAGACAAGGTGCTCAGGGCTGGAGCACTGGGATGACCCTGAGGGATGGGATGGGGAGGGAGGTGGGAGGGGGTTTAGGATGGTGAACACATGTACATGCATGGCTGATTCATGTCAACGTAAGGCAAAACCACTACAATATTGTAAAGTAATTAGCCTCCAATTAAATAAATCAATTAAAAAATAAAAAAATAAAGTACTCAGCCCCCAAATCCCAATTCCACTACTGGAAGGAACTACAGAGACGATCAAATTCATCCTCCTATTTGGTAGAGAATGTAACCAAAGCCCAAGAAGAGAAGGTGACTTGGACCTCATCACAGAGCTGGTTAGTGGCAGAGCCTGGGCCATGAGCAGAGTTACCCTGAACTAGCCTTCTGCTGCTCGCCACAGTATCCCTCCATCACACCCAGAGTGCCAACAGCTCCCGAGCTTCTGTCTGGAAGTGCCACCTCTGTTTGTCACTTTCTTAGCCACGTGACACACATTTTTTGCTTGTTTGTTTTTTTGTTTGTTTAAACTTAGCTGTCCTTGGTATAGAGCACAGAGAAAGAGGCTCAGTTAGCCGTGGTTGTTTCCAACTATCTACGGTGTCTACCACAAGGTTCATTTTTATCTGATGCTATGCTTCTGCATACCTTTGAGGCACAGCTATCTGGCAGAACCTTTTCCACACACACACCTTTCCTAAAGCAGAATTCAATTTCCCCATCAAAACCAACTTTGCAAACTTTAGTGCAATGAAGAGGCTCTGGCTCTCATTTCCTGCCCTGCCTCAGTCTGACTTATTTAAATATGTGACTTCTCTGACCCCTCCTCTTCTTTTGTCCTGACAGGTTAAGCCTTATTTACTGATTTCATTCAGGGCTCTATTTTTTTTGATGTGACTCTGGTAGATTACAAAAATGACTGCCATTCTTCCCTTCACATTGTCTGCACCCCCTTGTATGTGACTCTAAAGTTCTTCCCATCAGGAGGTAAAGTTTACATCCCCATCTCTTTAATCTAGGATGCAGTGTGACTTGCTTTGGCCTACAGAATGAGGTGGAAGTGACAGTATGCCAGATATGAGGGTGGACTTCAATAAGTCTTGTATATTTCTGTCTCTTCTCTTAGACACCTGCTCAGTATCCATGTGAACAAGCCAGAGCTAGCCTGCAGGAGCAAATGAGACCATGTGAAGCAGAGATGAACAGTTCCAAATGAGGCTGTCCCAGATCAGCCAGCCTCCCTCAACCCACTTGGCAGCTGAGCACAAAGGCATGAGTGAGTCCAGCCCAAACTAGAACCAACCAGCCCACACAGATAACTGTTAGGATTATAGGCTAAATAAATGATAGTTGTTTAAAGCCACTAAGTTTTTTGGGGGGGAAGGGTTGTTATTATGCAGCAAAAGCCAACTGATAAAGATTCCTTTATTACTGTCTACAGGAATGTTTATTAAATTGGGCCTCTCAGAGCAAAGACACTTTTTGCACTTAGTTCTGTACAGTACCTCAATGAGTAACTTAATAGAAATTTAGAACAAAAATTGTTTTCTTGAAGAGAATAGGGAAATGGGAAAGACTGATGAAAATGTGATTCCCACTTTCCTCCTACATTCATCCCACCCCACTTTTTACAGCCTGTGATTAAGGAAATAAATAGAAATCCACAGGATACAGGGCATGTCATTAATCAATACTATGGTAGTAAGACAAGCAGCAGAAAATTCTCTCCTTACAAAAGATTTTCTCCTTACCAAAGAATAGACTAGGAAAATTGTCTAGGGACAGGGTGAAAACCATGTAATTTTTCAAACATCTTGGCTGCTGTGACTTCTGCTGTACCATTTCTTTGCACTGTCCTAGGGTTTTACCTTTAAGCTCATCTCAGTTCCTTCCAAAAGGCAGGAACTTTTGCCTCTGCTCCAGGCTCTCTAGTAAGGAGGGATGGGGAGTATACCATCTGACTCACACCTGACTGCTATGACTGTGCTGTTTCAAGTCCTTCTTGGGGGCTTACATGGGCTTCCCTGGTAGTTCAGTCGTAAAGAATCTGCTTGCCAATGCAGAGACATGGGTTTGATCCCTGGGTCAGGAAGATCCCCTGGAGTAGAAAATGGCAACCCCATTCCAGTATTCTTCTCTGGGAAATCCCATGCATAGAGGGGCCTGGTTGGTTACAGTCCATGGGATCGCAAAAGAGTTGGACATGACTTAGTGACTAAATAGCAGCAGCAGTGGGCCCTACATTAACTTTTGGAAGCTCCACTCATGCCACATTTAACGTGTTAAAATGTACCAACATCCTACAATTGAATATAATTTGTACAGAACCCTCGGGGTCAACTTGCACTTGACTAGTTAATATTAGGTATGATATTCCCCTAATTACACATTTTAATGTTTACTTTCTAGTTTTCTTTCTGTATTTTGACTTCTTTCTCCATTTTTGATCTTCAGGTCTGAAACATTTTCATAGTCTCTTAAAAAACTCACAGGTTCTGGGCTCTGTGCATATAGGTGCCTAACAGGAAAGTCACCCTGGCCTAGTCAATCAACCAATAGCTATTTCTTGAGCACCTAATACTTATAAAGCATTGTACTGAGGTCTTCATCAAACTCAATCACTGGGCAGCCATTTGCCACATCCAGCTACTGAGCTAAGTGCTGAGAACCAGGATAGAGGCCCTTCAGTTTCTGCCGTCAAGGGCTCTGAGTTAGCCAGGCCTAGGCTCAAAGTAAAGCAGGTGAAAAGAACTGTGGACTTAGGATCTACATCTGGGGTCTTTTCTTTCCTCTACTGTAAGGGTGAACAGAGTTCATTTGGGTCAACATCACTGAGAAGTAGAATATTGCTTACTATATTCAGTGTCAACTACAAATCGGCAATTGCCATTGACTCTTGCCATCTACCTCTACAAGGATTAAATCATGTGCTGCTGCAGCTGCTCATCTTCAACAGCCCCTGAAAGGACTTCAGGGTGGACAGCAGAAATGAGGCACTCCGTGATCAGGGAAAAACTGGCAAGACAGGTCTTCAGATAGTTAGATATTCTCAGTAGCTGATTTTATGAGCCCAATTCTTGTATCTCCTCATATCTAGAAAAGCACTAAAGTTCTTGGTGGTGACAACTGTTCCTCAAGACTAGCAGAAATCTTCTGCAAAAAAAAATATGTGCTTGACTCGACCTCTTTGGAGCAGTTTCTCAGAGCTATCTGAGGTGCTGTCTCCCAGGCTATAGCCCTCATTCTACCCCAAATAAAATCTGACTCACAACTCTCACATGTTGTGCAATTTTTTAAAAGTTGCTATCAGTAAACAAAGGATGTCACAGTCATTAGCGATTGCAGCTGCCCAGTGGTAAACCCTGAGGAAACTCAGTATGTGAAAACACAGGATACTGGCCCCACGTAGCTGAAGTACATATCAAAGGAATAATTGCAGTGAGCTCAGACTCTTGCATCTTCCCATACATGGAAAAGCACTAAATTCCTTAAGATATATGGTCTTCTTTTATTAACAGTAATCTTTTGTTCTTTTTGCTGCAAAATGCCTATATATCCTAGCTCTCCCCTCAACTCCTTGTGGCAGTTCTCTCAGGTGCTTGAGGTGCTGCCTCCTGGGTTGAAGACCTAAGAATATCTGCCAGATAAAACATAACACTCAGCTTTCAGGCTGTGCAGTTGTTTTCAACACCACCTTCCACCTCTGTCAGCAAAAGGAGACTTGACAGATAGTCCTGATTACTACCTGCAGCTGACTTTGGGCTAAACCCTTACAGTCCTTCCCTCAAAAAGCCAGACAGTCTCATAAGGAACACAGCCGTCTCCAGAACAAAGGCCGGACCTGGAAGTAACAGGTCCCTCAGAGCTGACTTTGGGGGTCATGGTAGGGGTGGCACAGAGGGCTGGCTTAGCCCTGTGTTGAGGCAAAAGCTCTATCAGGGTTCTCCGTGTGCTTTTAGTGTTCACCAGAGACTATGCTGGTTTCCCAGGCCCTTGAATGACACACTCTACAGCCTCAATAGGAAAACACTGAAAATCAAGTAGGTCTCAGGTTCCAGCAAACAGGGACCCTGTTTTTAAGGTCCTGATTTTAAGATCTCTCAGACCTCTTTAAAGGCACTATTAATACTATAAGAATCAACCCAAGGGTGATGTTTTAGCTCAGCTTCTCAACTTTCCTGTGCATTCGAGTGCCCTGGGAATGGAGTTAAAATGTAAATCTGATGCAGTAGGGCTGGGGTGGGGCCCAGGAGTCTGCTTTTGTCTCCCCATGAAATCAATGCTTAACTGCACTTTGAGCAAGGCTTTATATCATACAGCCCTCCACAGACTTTATCTCTTTTATTAATTCATCAGCTCTGAAGCCTTAGCATCTACATCTCACAAATAAAGTCATGGACTCAGAGTGGCTTGCCTGGAACACCCCCCTCCACACCCATCCCCACCCCACCCCCCGCCCCCCGCCACTAGAGAACAGCAGAGTGAGTTCTAATCTGTCTTCTGGCTTCTAGCTCAGCATCATTGCTATTCACCCATGGCCCCAGACAGTTCTTTTCACTTTTACCTCCCATGTCTTGTGAGGTCATTTGTCTCAAGGTAAAAAGTCCAGAGTTAATTTCATCCTTTCAAACTTTTGAGCTGATTTCACTTCTCATGCTGTGTGGCAGCTAGAAAAGGAATGACTTCCAAAAGCGGACTAGAAAGGGCTTGCAGTGGTTATGCCTGGAGTGATTACACCTGCCAAGAAACCAGTCATGCTTGGAAGCACTGCCTGGAGCAGTTAAGCCAATAGGATTTCCATCAGGGCTTGCAGTTAGAGGTTTCCAGAGGCGCAGAGCCTGAGCTTCAGGCCCACAGACTTGGCAACAGACTTGTTGCTTTCTGTGCCTGAAAATAAAAAAAAAAACTGGAGCCAGCCAGCCATGGTCTTTCTGTGGAAACAAAGACACATTTAATTTGGGGAAGGTACCTATTACATGCCAGATGCTGAGCCAGGTTCTTTGTAAACGTCACTTCCAGTCCTAACAGCAAGGCTGTGAGGTAAGTTGCCACATCCCATTTTTACAGGGTAGGAAACTGAGGCTCGCAAGGTTAAACAGCTAGGGCCCTGTAGCCCATGGACACCATGGCTGAGTATGTCTGATGTGCAGGCTCTTACCACCACACCAGACTACCTCTGAAATGGAGAGTCAGTGAAGTTCAAGGGCAAGAGACTGAACCTGCTCTAACTCCAGCGGCTCCTGGCTCAGTGGAGGCCGGATCCTCGCCCTTCCCATGGTTATCTTCTTGGAACATCTGTATCTAGGTTTTGCCAGGCTGCCATCCTTTTCTTGTTTTTTTTTTTTTTAATAAATTTATTTATTTTAGTTGGGGGTAATTACTTTACAATATTATAGTGGTTTTTGCCATACATTGACATGAATCAGCCATGGGTTTACATGTGTTCCCCTTCCTGAACCCCCCTCCCACCTCCCTCCCCATCCCATCCCTCTGGGTCATCCCATTGCCCCAGCCCTGAGCATTTGTCTCATGAATCGAACCTGGAATGGTGTTCTGTTTCACAAAGGATAATATACATGTTTCAATGCTATTCTCTCAGAACATCCCCCCCTCACCTTCTCCCTCAGAGTCCATAAGACTGTTCTATGCATCTGTGTCTCTTATTCTGTCTCGCATATAGGGTTATCGTTACCATCTTTCAAATTCCATATATATGCATTAGTATACTGTATTGGTGTTTTTCTTTCTGGCTTACTTCACTCTGTATAATGGGCTCCAGTTTCATCCATCTCAATAGAACTGATTCAAATGTATTCTTTTTAATGGCTGAGTAATATTCCATTGTGTATATGTACCACAGCTTCCTTATCCATTCATCTGCTGATGGACATCTAGGTTGCTTCCATGTCCTGGCTATTGTAAACAGTACTGTGATGAACATTGGGCTACATGCGTCTCTTTCAATTCTGGTTTCCTCAGTGTGTATGCCCAGCAGTGGGATTGCTGGGTCATATGGCAGTTCTATTCCCAGTTTTTTAAGGAATCTCCACACTGTTCTCCATAGTGGCTGTACTAGTTTGCATTCCCACCAACAGTGTAAGAGGTTAAAAAAATTGTTACTAAAAGTTATAAAGACTGGTACAACAAACCTCTGTATTCTTCTCATAGATTCACCAATAATGAATATATATATATATTCCTAAATCTTTTTTTATTGGAGGATAATTACTTTACAATGTTGTGTTGGTCTCTGCCATACAACAATGTGAATCAGGTATAAGCATACATGTTTCCCCTCCCTCTTGAGCCTCCCTCCCATCCCACACCTCTAGGTTGTGACAGAGCACTGGTTTGAGCTCCCTGTGTCATACAGCAAATTCTCATTGGCTATTTAGTTTATACACGGTAATATACATGTTTCAGTGCTACTCTTTCAATTTGTCCCATCCTCTCCTTTGCCCACTGTGTCTACAGGTCTGTTCTCTATGTCTGTGTCTCCACTGCTGCCCTGCAAATATGTTCATCAGTGCCATCTTTCTAGATTCCCTGTATACGCGTTATTATACAATAATTGTTTTTCTCTTTCTGACTTACTTCACTCTATATAATAGGCTCTAGGTTCATCCACCTCATTAGAACAGACTCAAATGTGTTCCTTTTTATGGCTGAGTGCTGACTCAATTGAAAAGACCCTGATGCTGGGAAAGACTGAAGGCGGGAGGAGAAGGGGACGACAGAGGATGAGATGGTTGGATGGCATCACGGACTCAATGGACATGAGTTTGAGTAAACTCCAGGAATTGGTGATGGACAGGGAGGCCTGGCATGCTGCAGTCCACGTGGTCACAAAGAGTTGGAAATGACTGAGCAACTGAACTGAACTGAACTGAATATTCCACTGTATATATGTACCACTTCTTTATCCATTCATCTGTCTATGGACATCTAGGTTGCTTCCATGTCCTAGCTATTATAAATAGTGCTGCAATGAACACTGAAGTACATGTCTTCTTCAATTATGGTTTCCTCAGGGTATATGCCCCGGAGAAGGCAATGGCAACCCACTCCAGTACTCTTGCCTGGAAAATCCCATGGATGGAGGAGCCTGGTAGGCTGCAGTCCATGGGGTCACGAAGAGTTGGACACGACTGAGCGGCTTCACTTTCACTTTTCACTTTCATGCATTGGAGAAGGAAATGGCAACCCACTCCAGTGTTCTTCCCTGGAGAATCCCGGGGATGGTGGAGCCTGGTGGGCTGCCGTCTATGGGGTCGCACAGAGTTGGACACGACTGAAGCAACTTAGCAGCAGCAGCAGCAGGGTATATGCCCAGTAGTGGGATTTTGGGGTCATATGGTAATTTTATTCCTAGCTTTTTAAGGAATCTCCACACTATTCTCCACAGTCAAAGCCCACTTTTGATGCAACTTCAAGCCTCTCCATCCCTGGACCTGGGTGAGCCAGGTGATTCTTACAGTAGCACTTCCTCTTAGCACCTCTTAATTTCGGAGGCATTTAGAGAGGGAGTTACGCTCTCAACAAATGCCCACCACTATCCACTGCACCCCTCATTTAAAAAACAGAGATTGTTCCTAATTCACTCTCCTTGGCTTTCTTTCTGGAATCCTTAGTGGAGATTAAGAAGCTCCTAAATCAGGGGCTGTATGATTGCCTTGTGGCTTATGACTTCACAAGGTTCTTAAGGATGCTAAAACAGTCAATTATAATGAAGAATGTATTAATTCTTATGAGTTAAGACTGTCAGATTTAAAAAAAAGAAGTCAGTGAACTATAGCCCAATGGTCAAACCTGAAACACTGCCTCTTTTTTTATGGCCCATGAATGAAGACTGACTTTTATATTTTCAAATGGTTGAAAAAAGTTTTAAGAAGATAATGTTTCATGATGCATGAATATTACATAGAATTCAAAATTTAGCATCCATAAATAAAGATTTATTAGAACATTTAAAAAAAGAAAGTCAGATTAGCTTTTGGCTCAAAGTTCCCTCACAATGACCTTTGCCATGATGACTGCAAAGGCCACATTAGTAACTGCATTCTTTGTCATTCTGGAGTTTTTGAATTTTGGAATTTAAAAACCAGGTTTCTAATCTCCTTAACCATCTAGACTGCTTCACATGTTTTGTCTGAGAAAATATGATGCAAGATGAAAAAGACTTATACTGCTTTAGCTGGCCAGTGAGAAGTAGCAGGCTATTTCTGAAGTAGCTCTTAACCTGTCAGAGTCAGTACATAAAAATACATCTGGTCAGGTAAATTTGAATTCTAAATAAATTTTATCTGAAATTCAAATATTGTATAGCACGTAGTTATATTAAAAAGTTATTTGATGTTTATCTGAAATTTAAATTTAACTGAGTGTCCTGTATTTTCTCTGGCAATCCTAAATCTATGCCTCTAGGATTACCTTTTACATTTGCTGGAGACAGTTATCACTACTCAGATTCAAAATAAGGGAGGAAAAAGAGAGGATATACATATATGTATAAATGATTCATGTTGCTATATAGCAGAGACTAACCCAACATTATAAATCAACTATACTCCAATAAAAAAATTAAAAATACAAAAAAATAATGGAGAAGACTCAACCATTATACCATGTCTGTGGCTAGCAAATGGACAATAGCATTGTCATATTAATTCTGGGCTGAGTTTTGATAAATGAAACAACTAGGTAAATATTGAAGCTAAGCACACGCAGTTTTCACGGTACAGATCCATATCCTTGTCTCTGGCCATACCACCCAGAAACATGCCTGATCTCATCAGATCCACATCCTTTATCTGTAATTTCGAAAGATAAAACACTCTGAAAATCGAAAACTTTTATTTAACTCACTTGCCACCAATATTCAACCAACAAGATACTAATTATTATCTTATCTTACTTAGTGTGAGTTGTCATTCTTTGTGCTACAGAAATATTTATTTGTTTGATCACTGAGTGCTGCTCCAGACCCCCTAGGAGTATCACATAACATATGATAAATGCTGTACTACATAGTAGTATGAAAAATTCTGAGTCCTGTGTCTGACATCAATGGGTTCAAATAAAAATCTGTGGCATATTTAAAAATGAATAGCCAGAAGGTTAGAACTGCATTGTCCATTATGGTAGTCATTAGCCATGTGGTTACACTGAACATTTGATGTGTGTCTAGTCTGAACTGAGACACACGGTTAATGTAAAATACATACTGAGTTTCAAAAACCTAGTAGGGAAAAGAAAATGAAATATATGATCACATGTTGAAATAACATTATTTTGGATATATTAGGTTATACAAAATATATTATGAAAATTAATTTTGCTAACTTTTCTATTTTTTAATGTTCAGTTCAGTTCAGTCAGTCATATCTGATTCTTTGTGACCCCATGGACTGCAGCACGCCAGGCCTCTTGGTCCATCACTAACTCCCAGAGTCAAACTCACGTCCATTGAGTCAGTGATGCCATCTAACCATCTCGTTCTCTGTCATCCCCTTCTCCTCCTGCCTTCAATCTTTCCCAGCATCAGGGTCTTTTCAAATGAGTCAGTTCTTCACATCAGGTGGCCAAAGTATTGGAGTTTCAGCTTCAGCATCAGTCCTTCCAATGAATATTCAGGACTGATTTCCTTTAGGATGGACTGGTTGGATCTCCTTGCTGTCCAAGGGACTCTCAAGAGTCTTCTCCAACACTACAGTTCAAAAGCATTAATTCTTCAGCGCTCAGCTTTCTTTATAGTCCAACTCTCACATCCATACATGACTACTGGAAAAACCATAGCTTTGATTAGATGGGCCTTTGTTGGCAAAGTAATGTCTCTGCTTTTTAATATGCTGTCTAGGTTGGTCATAACTTTTTTTCCCAGGAGCAAGCGTCTTTTAATTTTTTAATGTAGTTACTAGAAAATTTAGAACTACTTGTGTGGCTCCTGTTATATTTCTAGTGGAGGCACTGCTTCAGAGAATATCTAAGTGTAAAACGTTTTTATGGTTGGGAAAACTAGATGAGAAAGTGACTTGGGTAGTATTGGCAATTAGTTGCTGAGTCTGAGCTAAACCTTTGGTCTTCTGACTCCTGTGTTAGTGCTCTTTCCATTTTCCCTTCAAAAGACCTGATTCCAGAATGAAAATTCTCAAAGGACGAGTCTCTCAACAGCCTCTGGGCTCTGTACTTGGTTCTAGAAGTCTAAGACCAATTTTAGAGCCTGACTGAGTGTTGGTGGTTCTTGCTGATGGAAGTAGGAAAATCAAACACCGACTTAAAATCAATGGTTTCAGGCATAACAAAATCAGACTTACACTTGCATCAGCAGGGCCTTGCCTCTCCCATCAGTCTAGAAGGAAAGGTTCACAGTCAAGAGAAAGAAGGAAGGCCATGAGAGACGTTGCCTTGACAGGATTCTAGGTGGCCTTGATGGATCACCAGAAATCTGAATGACAGTCGGCAGGCTTGTCCCCCGCATCTTGCACCCAGAGCAACCTGAGAAGGGTCCTGCAGCTGGGGAGCTGTGGTCATTTGCAGGTTTGGAGTTCCCTGCTATGCAGGTAATTTTAGCAGTTTGAAAGTACCATTAGCTTCGCTTGCTCATTTACACAAACTAACTGGGTGTCTGGGAATCGCTGGGGTAGGGAGAACTTGGCTTAGGAGTCACAGAGGGCTGGGTGGGAATTTTATATAACCGTGAAAAAGTTACTTCATGTCTCTGAGCCAGTTTCTTCATGAGTAAAATGGACAAGAAAATATGTCCCAGAGGGTTCTGTCAGGTGTGAGTGAGTCAAAGTTCTCGCAGAGTGACCATTCGGAATGTCTGTTTGGCTCTACTTTTAAACTTGACCCTAAGTCCTCTCTCACAGGGTGGTCGTGGGCTGGCCATCTCTCCTCTCCTCCTCATCCCCCCTACCCTCCTCTCCAAAACAGCCCCACACAGGCTTGACAATCCACTGCCTGTGGCAAATGGAAGGACAAAAGCATCCTGAAATGGAGCATTTTGCCCTCTAACTAATTTAATGAGTCAGAAATTGCCCACTAGGAAAATTTATCAAATGCAGCATATGATTTACAGCTTGACTAGCATTTAAACCTACGTTCCTTCTACCTCTGCCAGGACACACAGGATTGCAGGAGCCTGTGACCCACTCCCATCTCTGTTGTTCCTCCAGCACTTGTAATGTGGGGACAGCAAAGGGAAGATAGGTGCTGGAAGCAGATTTGGTCTTCGGTTGGCTCTCACTAGGAAACAATAGCTACAATTTTCAAGTGAATTTTCCAGGGCTTCTGGTGAGTGGGGAAAAAAAAAAACGTCTAATAGTCTGGATAGCACCATGCCTATTTGATAGGGGAAAAAGACACTTATTATTCATTCCATTAGGCAGACACCCCTTTATCCATAAGAAAATATACACATATTTAATTTCTTCTACCTTTATGTCTCTTTCTAGTCCAGAGTTATTAACCCGGGGTTCAGGGATGGGCTTAAAGGGGCTTATAATCCATTAAAATTAAGTGCAAAGTTCATGTGTATGTGAAAGTTTCCCTGAAGAGGAGATTTTTAATTAGTTCTCAGAGGGGTTGGTGACGCGCTCTCACATACGCACTCAGTGATAAGCTGCTGCTCTGTAAGTGCTCACAGAGCCAGTTCTCTCTGCTCCTGATGGGCTCTTGCTGCCATAAGCAAAGTCACTTTAATCCTGTGGTTCTCAGTGTGCTGCCGCCATCTGGGACTGCACGTGTCCTCACTGGACAGGACTACTCCACTCACTTTACCATGCTTAGCATCCCTGGTATCTGCACATTGAATGCCAGTATCACTCCTAGTTGTTTTGACAACCAAAGATGATCACGCATATTTCCACATCGCCTTAGATGGCAGGGCCTCCCCTGCTTGAGACAATCAAGCTTATCTTCCTCCACTTCTTCTTCTTCATGAGGAAAATGTGGGAGGTGGGCAAGATGCCCTTCCGGCTCTGTGATTCAGAGACACCTCACATACATACCCCCTTCTTTGAGTGTCATGTTTGTTCCTGTTTACCCCACTATGCCAACAGATGTGTGTTGTTGGAGGGACCTGAAAGGTACCCCCAAGAGTGCAGAATCATGGCCTGGCCTAGATGTGGCCTTCCTGGGCAGTCCTGTGACCTTCCTAGGCTGAGGCCCATTGACTGTAATCAGGATGAAGTGACTTGGAGGGTCAGTTCAGCTCTAGAGCTGGATGATTCTATGCAGTAATGAGAGTAGGCACCTCAAGAAAATTGCTAAGAAATCTTTCAGATACTGCAACAAACCCCTTTATGGGGAAAAAAAAAGTGAATACTGCTCCTAGCTGGCAGAGGACCCAGAACGCTCCTTCAATGCCCTAAGTATCAGACCACACAAATCAAATGTCTAATAGGGGAAAAAAAAGACAAAAACAGTCCTAGGGGAGGGGATATCCTGGTTGGGCTTATTGATGAGAATCTGGGAATTTGACGACCTTAAGGGAAATTGCAAGGCACCAAGTTCAGACGCTAACTCCTCTCAGAGGCCTGTTTTAGCTCCTGAAGCAGTTAAGAACCCACAACCTAATGTCAATGCATTTTTATTATGATGCATTAATTTTGCCATAGCTGTTGATTATTTGCTCACCTACTCATATCTATACTGAGCACCCGAGGTCTTTGAAGACGAGTTGCATAGGACTTATCAGAGCCCGACACACCGTAGGGATTCAGATGAATGAATGAACAGGGTGATTCAGATGAACAAGGTGCAGGAATCAGGCTGGGTTGTGCCCTAGATGGAAGAAATGATAAAAACAAGCTGGGCTAGCTTCCAATGGGGCTGCTCATAATAGCCTGTGGATGCCACCTTTCAGCTTTGTCTCTTCTCTCTTCCAGGGGAGCCAGAGCAGCACCTGATGTTAATCACTCTTTCCCTGCAAATGAGACACTTCCTGAACTCGCACACTAGCTAGACAGTCCTGTGAAGCCAAAGGAACCATGCTGTTAATTCCTGCTCTCTCTCTCTCCCCTTCCCCCATCTCTCTAGTGAATATCTGAATGCAGAAACACCTTCTACATTTTTCTCTAGAGATTTAATACCATGTAGGAAATTATTTCTGAGCAATCACTTCTGAACTGCTGAATTTGGGTATTCCTACTGAAAAATGACAGCCCTGTAATAAGGAAGTTTATGGGCCTTGTGAGAAAGGTTTTGAACATAGTAGTCACTGGATAAAAAGTTAATATTTTCTAATGACAAAGTGATGTAGTTGATTCAAATCCCCAGACAATGTTCCCCTTAAGGCTGTGAGCCCTGCCTGTTTCCTGGTCTTTTCCTCTTTCCTGGCTCTTCCCCTTCTACTGTGGAACTCTTGACCCTTGCCCTCAGTCAGTGAGCTCAGTCCTTCCTGGTTTCCACAAGTCTCCTTCTTGGCCTCTTGGTGATGGTGAGGGTGGTACAGAGTAGATGAAGAGGCAAGAAAGACTGCCCAGATGTTGGGTCCAGAGCTGGACTGAGTGATATCTCGAGCACCTGAAGCAGTAAGGAACAAAGAGTCACAGAAAGTCAAAGGTCAGAACAGTGCTGGCTTCAAGAGGCTGGCTTCCAGGGGGCTTCAGTTCTTCAGTGCCTATCACCAGTCCCTCTGACCAAAGAGGGTGGCAGTGGGGGGTATGACTTTTCCTGACAGAGCTGTGTGGTGATCTGAGGAGGTGAGAGAATTGTGCGTGCTTATGTAGGGCCATTCTTCAAGCAGGGAGAAATTGCCTAATATGACCAAAAAACAAACGGCTTTAGCCACATTTGACCACCAAGGTCTTCTTGAGAGCAAATCCATATCACCTGCCTATGTCTGGGCAGCCTTTAGAAAGTTTTTCTTGTGGACTAGGACCAATAGCCTCCACTCTCCAACCCAGCTGCATCAGCCAAAAGTGGCAGGGATGGTGAAAAGGACATAGGCTTGAGTGGAAGATCTGGATTCAAGGTTTATATCTGACTCTTCAAACTAGCTGTGTGTTCTTGGGCATGTCACAAACTCTCAGGGTTTGAGTCTCATCTCTAAACAAAGGTGCTACAGGTTTCTAGGTCTTTTAGGATCTTATATTTAGTTAAATAATATTTATCGAGTACCTACTATGTCCCACGGAGAAGGCAATGGCACCCCACTCCAGTACTCTTGCCTGGAAAATCCAATGGACGGAGGAGCCTGGTAGGCTACAGTCCATGGGGTCGCTAAGAGTCGGACACGACTGAGCGACTTCACTTTCACTTTTCCCTTTCATGCACTGGAGAAGGAAATGGCAACCCACTCCAGCATTCTTGCCTGGAGAATCCCAGGGACGGCGGAGCCTGGTGGGCTGCCATCTATGGGGTTGCACAGAGTCGGACACGACTGAAGCGACTTAGCAGCACTATGTCCCAGGTACTTTCAAGGTGCTTGGGATACAACAGAAAACACAAAAGACTAAAATCCCTGTCCTCATGCAGCTCTTGTTCTAGTGGAGGGAGTTTGATAACACAGATAAGTAAGTATATTATATTGTCATTTAGAAGGTGATCAATATTATGGGATGACATAAAGCACAGTAGGTTAAGGAGGACCAGGAAAGGTGAAGTCAGGGACTGGGGGAGAGTGCAAGTAGCAAATTCTCTGATTGATGATTTTCTAGATCCTCAAAAATGCCTCCTAAGTAAACTTTCTGAGTAGGAACATGATGCCTGTTGAGATGACATAATCAAAGAGAGGAAAATGAGGTTTACCTTTCACAAGATTTCAGAATGATCCAATTGGCAGCTCTTAACTCTACCCTAGCTCATTTCCATAAGGAGAAGGTGGGTCTTATTTTCAGCTCTCACTAAGGGCTTGGGTTGGGAGTAAGGATATGGAAGTTCCAAAGCTCAGGACAGGGCAGTACTATTGAAAGCTTCCTCCTCACAACTTGGGATCCTTGGAAATGTCACAGGAGGAGGTTGCAGGTGATAGGCAGTTAGAGATCTACTACCAAGGCTCTGTAATTACTGGAAGCCTCAAATTTACTGGTCAGGGGCCTGCCTAATTACCCTAAATGGCAACGGATCACTTCATATCACTGTGAGAATCCAACTAAAAATGACTCAAAAAATGATCAATAACTCACTGGAAACTCTCCTTCCTCCAAGAATAAAATACTCTTATGGTGCCAAAGCTCGGTTATAGGTTTTTTAGAGGTTTGTTCATTTGACTAATTAATATATATTCATTTCCTTGCTCCTTCTTTCTTTGCAGAACTGGTTAATATATTTATTTGAGTTCTGAGATCCAGAATGAATTCATTTATAGAATTTTTCTAATTGTAAAGATCTGGGTAGAGGAAGGAAGGCAAAAAGCAAAGACTGGCACACAACACATGACGACAGTGGGTGCTTACCAGCTGGCAGACCTCACAGGATACACTTGTACTCACCAAGTGTAACACTTGACACTTGGGGGTGACACCCAGTGTCCATAAGGCAAGTAATGGATTTCCTGGCAGACATCTACTGTGTGAAGCCCAGTAGTAAATTGGTTCCCAAAAATGATCCCAGAAAAGACAATGCTTGGAAAGGTCATCTGGAAATTAGGACATTTTCCAGAATATGCATTATCTTCCCAAATCCCTGTTTATCATATGATTCCATTCCTCATTGCCTCTACTCTGAAAATGTAGATATCTGTTCTTCAGACTGAGATAAAACAAATATACTGGTTGGAAAATATTGTGAACCTCTACAATAGAACAGTATTCAGTACGTTTCCTTTGCTGGCACATTTTACGTGACTACATTTCGTAGAGAAAGAATTGCCTTCTTGTTATTAGGTCTTTTCACACCGTTAACAACACCGTGAAAGTCCATAGCTCTCTATGGACTCATTCTGTAGATTCAGGTAAAAATGTTTACAGTGTCCTTTCTCGCTTTGAAGTGGAGCAAATGTGACTTAGGAGCCAATCTTCCGCCCTCTTCTCCCCTTAGCACTCATATTCCTAATTATTTCTACTGCATCCCTTGTAATCATACTTCTCAAACTTTTAGGTCCATATGACTCAGAGTCTATTGTGTCCAGGGTGACGTCTAGGATTCGGCAGTTTTACAAGCTCTCAGACGACGCCAGAGCTGCCGAGAACTGTGCTCCATGGACCACCTTTTGAGTAGCAGAGTTCTACATTCCATACCACACTGCCATCTAGGTGTTATCTTGCTGGACTTTGGTGACAGCTCATTGTCCCTTCTGTTTGAAACTTTCTCCACAGTTTCCAAGAGGACTTTCTAAAACACAGATCTGGTGCCAGTCTTCTCTTCTTACCATTTCCTCCAGTGGCTCCATGCTGCCTATAGATGAAGTGTCAGCTTGTTCATGTTGGCTGCTGGTCTCCTTCATGATTAGGTCCTGCATCTCACAGCTTCTTCTGCCATTTGGTGTCTTAATCTTGATGTCCTTGTTTGGCAGCCACCTTCCAAGATCTTCTCAGTGATCTCTGTCTCACACCCCTGTGTAGTCCCCTCCCATCTTGCAAAGGGCTAACTTGTACAATCAATAGAATTTTGTATGACTTCTAAGATTAGGTCATAACCTAGAAGTTGTCACACTGAGTGAAGTAAGTCAGGCAGAGAAGGAGAAATAGTGTATGACATCCCTTATATGTGGAATCTAAAAAGAAATGATACAAATGAACTTACTTACAAAATAGAAATAGATTCACAGACTTGGAGAATGAATTTATGGCTGCCAGGGGGAAGGATGTGGGGAACGGATAGTTAGGGAGTTTGGGATGGACATGTACACACTGCTATATTTAAAATGGATAACCGATAAGGACCTCCTGTATAGCACATGGAACTCTGCTCAGTTTTATATGGCAGCCTGAATTGGAGGGGAGTCTGGGGGAGAATGGATACATATATATGTATGGCTGAGTCCCTTTGTTCTCTACCTGAAACTATCACAACATTGCTAATTGGCTATAGCAGTATAAAATAAAAAGTTAAAAAAGATTAGATCATAAAAGATATTTAGGCTTTTGCTTTGCTTTCTCTTGGATCATTTACCCTGGGAGAAGCCAGTAGTCATGCCATAGGAACGCATGGGCAGGCCTATCAAAAAGCCCACATGGTAAGGAACTGAGGCCTCCTGCCAACAGCCACAGGAGTCAACGATTTAAGAAGCAGATCCTCCAGCTGCAGTAAAGCCTTCAGATACTTGTAGCCCCAGCTGATGTCTCGATTGATACACACACACACACACACACACACACACACACACACACACACACACATGAGCTTCCCTGGTGGCTCAGATGGTAAAGAATCTGCCTGCCGATGCAGGAAACCCGGGTTTGATCCCTGGGTCAAGAAGATCCCCTAGAGAAGGCAATGGCAACCCACTCAAGTATTCTTGCCTGGGAAATCCCATGGACAGAGGAACCTGGTAGTCTACAGTCCACTGGGTTGCAAAGAGTCAGATACAACTGAGCAACTAATATATACATCTGCATGCACACACACATACATATTTCAGTCCTGCCCCCAGAAATTCTGACTCAGTAGTTGTGAGCTCCAGACATGTACATTTTAAAGGTTTCCATACGTGACTTTTCATCCCTAAGTTGATATTCATTGATTTATTGATGTTTATGTCCAAAAAGCACAGGAAGTTTATAAGAACATATGATTACAAAAACAGGACAAGAATAACCAAAACCCCCCCAAACTCTTAAATATAGGGAAGTATAATAATAAGAACAAGCGATGGTAAGTCTTGGTAGGGGATAATTTTTATAACAGAAGATCTAGGCTAGGGAAGCTACTGCAAATTTTTTTAGAGCTTTCTTGGAGCCAAGACAAGAAGAGATTCGAATGAATTATGCTGCTCTCCACATTTGAAAGAGATAGCATGTAAGTTTGTCAGTAAATACAGCTTCTGCTCTAATATTGAATTATAAGAGGAATTATCTCATAACTCTTTACATAAGAGGCACTCAAACACAATGAATGATGTGTTTGATAGTTTAAAAAAAACAAAAAGTTTAGAAAACTTTTATATACAGCTACTTTTCAACCAAAGTCAAAAGCATATTAAATTCTAGGGTGGTGAAGGTACTTCTAGGGAGAGTCAAAAAATGAAGCATTTACCTTCATTGCATCTGGTTTGATACAAGAAACTTATTGAACCTGGAGGAGAAAATATCATGAATATTCCATTCATTTTCAATGGTCTCAGACTTCTTGCAGGAGCTCAACAGTAGCCATCCCTCTACTCCCCAAGTCCAACGTGGGATATTCTCCCAATGCAGCTCTGCTGCCAAGAATAGAGGGTGGTGACAGAAAATGTGTAGGCGTGGAATGAATGCTAGCTACATTGGTTAACAAAGGCTCCTGCACACAGGGTTCAGAATCACTGCACTGGAGTGCCAGCAAATGATGTAGGGAAGGTACGTTTTACCTGTAAGCGCTGTGCAGTGAGCACTGCACAGCAGTGAAGGGCACAGTGATCACACCTAATTCGAAGCATGTGTTTTGTCTATCAACAGATTGGGAGCTCAAGGTCACACTTTTTCATGATTTCAAAGCTTCAAGATAGAACATCAAACCTCAAAGGCACACAGAATGTTCAAGGCAGAAGATGCAGATATCTGGAGGGAATAAGTTAGGAAAAGAACATGGAATCAAAGGATCCTGCCTTGCCTGTCTGGCTGTGATGATTCCTAGTGGATCTATGCCAAACTAGTCCATCAGGAATACTTGACCTCTGATTAATGGTCAACCAGTCAGTGAGGTATCAAACAGCCATCACCATATTCCTGGTTCTCCTTGCCCAACACCAAGGGAAGCTTTGGGGGTCATGGAAAAGCCCTAGGAGTATAAGTGCAGACTGGGAAAAGACTGGGGCCCTAAAATGATACTCTGTGCCATTAATATTTCAGAAAACTTCAAAGGTTGTAGATTTCAGCTATGCTCTTAAGTTCTAATTGACACATGAAGAGACATTCCAGCAGTGCCATCCAACAGAATTTGCTAAAACTGATGGGACTATTCTATGTCTGCGCTGTCCAATCTGATGGCCACTAGTTATACGTAGCAATTGAGAATTCCAAGTTTTGTTTAATTACAAATAATTTAAATTTCAATCACTCCATGTGTTTTAAGTGGTTATTCTACTGGACAGCACAATTCTCTAGGATCTGAACCAAACTGCTTCTCCTCTGGAACTGCTAATTGAGGCTTCTGATTTCATCTGCTAGTGAGGGGTTATCCCCAAGTAAAGCTGTATGTTCCATGGGACACCTGGTTGTGTGCCCCGAGGGCTTTGCCAGCAGCCTCAACCAGATCAAGAGGGCCTCCCAAGCTTGGAGTGTCAAGTTCAAGCCTTGGCATACAGTACCCTTTTAGGAGAACAACTCCTCCATCATTCTGGGTCTCTGGGTGCCATTAGATATCAACTTGTCCAAAGAGCTCTAGGAAATGAGGAGGGAGACAAGAGAGTTAAAAGTACTACCTCACATATGAATAGCAAAAGCAGGAGGAATGTAACTAAACTTCAGTAGGCACTGCAGTCAGCACTTTCCTGTTGTAAATAATGAGACCTGGTTTTCCCAACCTGAATTCCACCTTCCTCCTAGCTGGAGGGGTCGAGGAGCCTAAAACATGTTTCCTTGACTCCTGTGTGTGGCAGTGTTTTCTATGTGCACTGCAGACTGTGGGGGACCTGGAGGCCCAAGCCAGCAAGAGGCCACTCTCCCGCAGGTCAGCTCTGATCAGAATGAGAGGGGGTAAGGCATCTGTATTCAGCATTCCTGTATCCTGACCACACTGTTCTCAGAGCTAAGAGGCAGCTGTAGTGGTCACTGTGGTGGTTCCTGATGTCTGGATTGCTTCTGCAGAGGTGTGTGCTTGGACCTGACCATTCCTGACTTCTACTACTGTCCCAGCTTTCTAGTAGTTTAGTAAGCACTTAATCATCTATATGCAACCTATTTCTGCTCAAACTATTAGAGTGATTTCTGCTTCCTGCACTGTTTTCCTGATCAACACCCTTGCATTATCTCATTTAGTCCCCTCAGAAACCCTCTAAGGTGGGTAATTTTACCATTGCTTGTTTTATAGATAATCATCAAGTCCAGTTCTGTTTATGGTAAGTACTTTGTACATTCATGGCCACATCTTTTCCTCCAAACAAATCTAGACCTATATCATGAATTTCAAAAGCCAGGGTGTATGCTTGGAACATCAATGCTTTTTGTATGTGTGTGTGATGAATCTGTACCCAAAGTAGAAAGGAACAGAATTTAATGACAACTTGCTGAGGATGATGTTATCTTTGCTAGAAAATAGTGTTGACACCTGTGGACATAATTTCAATCCTAAATTAGCTGTGTTCCTGCTGAGAAAGTCATAGTTCCGGGTTCATAGAATGAATCTCTAACCATAAACAGAATGAAAACCACAATCACAGAAAACTAACCAAACTGATACATGGACCACAGCCTTGTCAAACTCAATGAAATTCATGAACCATGCCGTGTAGGGTCACCCGGGACGGGTCATGGTGGAGAGTTCTGACAAAATGTGGTCCACTGGAGAAGGGCATGGCAAACTGCTTCAGTATTCTTGCCTTGAGAACTCCATGAACAGTGTGACAAGGCAAAAATATATAACCACAAACAAGCAGCTACACATGAAGTTCTTGCTCAAGAGAAACTGGACAAGAGGTGTGAGTGATTGAAGTGACCTAGTACCACTTGCAGAACAGGACAGCCTTCTTTGGGGGAAACTGATACTGTTATCTGTCTCCCTCTCTATGTATTTTCACCTCCAGATCCCCAATATTCCATAGCTCATGAATTATTCTCTTTGTCAGATGAACTATTGACCGCTCCATAGACATATCAAATAACTGCTGTGAAATAGTTTCTCTCAAGCTAGACAGCGGAGAAGGCAATGGCATCCCACTCTAATACTCTTGCCTGGAAAATCCCATGGACAGAGGAGCCTGGTAGGCTGCATTCCATGGGGTCGCTAAGAGTCGGACACGACTGAGTGACTTCACTTTCACTTTTCACCTTCGTGCATTGGAGAAGGAAATGGCAACCCACTCCAGTATTCTTGCCTGGAGGATCCCAGGGACAGGGGAGCCTGGTGGGCTGCTGTCTATGGGGTCGCACAGAGTCCGACACAACTGAAGCGACTTAGCAGCAGCAGCAGCAGCAAGCTAGAGAGGAAGAAAACACTCATCACTAGACTGGCCATGACTTGGGCAAGGGGTGTCCGTCTCACCCTCCAGCAGTGGCTGTGTGAGCTGCAGAAAGACAGCACAATAGACTGACCTCTCCAACTTGTCCAAATGCTGCCTGCAAGCTTTATCTGCACATTTTGTGTATTATCTGTGTCCCTTCCACACTTCTGATGCTAATTTTGAGCCACTTAATTACTTAAAAGTCCATCCTTCTAGAAGCTGAAATTCATGACAGTTAAAACTCAAGTCAGTGAATTTGACTTTTTATTATCATTAGAGTCTATAAGTAGTATCACACCAAGAGCTTCTTTTCGCCTTTCTGATGAATCAAGAGTAAAGATGTAGTATTCAGGGCATCGGAGAAGGTCAAATTTCAAACATTTAGAACGGTCTATTTTTTATTTTTATTTATTTGCTTTTTATTTGTTTATTTTATTTATTTGCTTATTTAACTTATACACAGAATACATCATGTGAAATACCAGGCTGGATGAATCACAAGCTGGAATCAAGATTGCCAGGAGAAATATCAACTACCTCAGATATACAGACGATACCACTCTAATGGCAGAAAGTGAAGAGGACCTAAAGAGCCTCTTGATGAGGATGAAGAAGGAGAGTGAAAAAGCCAGCTTAAAACTCAATATTAAAAAAAACTAAGATCATGGCATCTGGTCCCATCACTTCATGGCAAATAGAAGGGGAAAAAGTGGAAGCAGTTACAGGTTTTATTTTCTTGGGCTCCAAAACCACTATGGACAGTGACGGCAGCCATAAAATTAAAAGCCACTTGCTCCTTGGAAGGAAGGTTATGACAAATCTAGACAGCGTCTTAAAAAGCAGTGACATCACCTTGCCATCAAAGGTCCGTAGAGTCAAAGCTATGGTTTTTCCAGTAGTCATGTATGGATGTGAGAGTTGAACCATAAAGAAAGTTAAGTACTGAAGAATTGATGCTTTCAAATTGTGGGGCTGGAGAAGACTTTTGAGAGTCCCTTGGGCTGCAAAGAGATCAAACCAGTAAATCCTAAAGGAAATCAACCCTGAATATTCATTGTAAGGACTGTTGTTGCAGCTGAAGCTCCAATACTTTGGCCACTTGATGTGAAGAGCTGACTCATTGGAAAAGTCTCTGATGCTGGGGAAGACTGAAGGAAAAGGAGAAGGGGGCAATAGAGGATGTGATGGTTAGATAGCAAAACTGACTCAATGGACATGAATTTGAGCAAACTGGGAGATGGTGATGGACAGGGAAGCCTGGCATGCTGCAATCCATGGGGTCATATAGAGCTGGACATGTTAGTGACTGAACAACAATTTTTGTTTAGCTTGTTCTTTTTCACCACAAAGATACTGTATGGAATTGAGTCATTTTCAAATTTAAATGAGAGAAATTATTATGCATAAATACTTTGAGGGAGGTAAAACGAGACTATCAGCTACTCATTAAAACCAGTAAGTCATCAGTTACTATCAGTGAGTACTCTTTGATGTTTATCTTTTAATAACTCAACATTGTGGGCTCATCTGTGAACTTCTTTTAGATCCATGAAGAGATTTCACTGTTGTACTTTTAAGTCAGATTCTCCAAGCACTGAAAAAACTCACTCAACCTGACTGCAATTAGGATAGAATAGTAATGTTGTAAACAGTAACATATATACCATACTGATACAGCTTTCAAAGGTAGCAAATGTTCAAGAAATAACTTAGCTCTCAATGACAAAGCTCCCTTCTACTTGCTTATGCACAAAATGGAATTCAGCTAATTTTCACTTCAATTCATTACTGGCAATTTACCACTCTGGTATTTTGATTATTTTTATCCAAGAAACTACAAGCATTTTCACTTTGCTGCTCTCTGGGTTTCCTGTAACCACTGTGCCCTCTACCTCACCTGTGGTATTCCCAACAGGTTTAGGATCTTTGCAAGGGAACAAAGCAACTGGCTTGCAAAGTTTTATAAACTATCACTTATGATCTATAGAGCAGAGAACTTCTGAAAAACACAGAAGGCTTGCTTAAGTATTTTGAATGAAGGATCATATCCCATTAGCAGGGTATTCAGGACAAACTTTTGTGTTACAGTCATAAACCAAGAGCCCATTCTCAAGAGATTTGGAAAACAAAGATGCTTGGTAATAAAGGGATTGTATCTGAAAACTTTGTTAAGATTCTTGGAAAACAATCCTTTTTGTGGGAAAGAGGTATGATTACTAGATTACAGGTTCTTTGAAGGTAGCACCACATCTCCTGCTGCTTGCATGATACATTGTGCATACTTACTAAATATCCAATGAACTGAATTCTCAGAATCCACAAGTACTACAACATTCTTATCTCTAATTATTATTAGTAATCTTGGGGATGGGCTCCCTGCTTTCTCTAGGCCCTCTGTCTGAGTTGGTGGGTTCACAGAAACCTAAAACCTCAAAGGTAAAAGCTCAGTGCTGTCTCTGTTTCTTTCATTTTTGTTTGAACAATCTTTCTACGTTACTATGGTAATGCCTAGTATCAGGATGCTCTGTAAATTTTCATTTGGGAAGGAGGAGAAGATCATGAGTGATGTAATTCATAGAAAAATCTGCCCAGAGGGCAACCTCTTTGCCAATCTGCAAAGCTTGTGCATGTCCCATTTCATAATAAATGCATTTAAATAATACATGACACCATATAAAACAGACACAATATGTTGAAAGAGAGATCCACTGGGCCCAGGAAAACTGCATTAAGTATGAGATTATAAATAAGTGAATATTTTAAGACATTTGAAAAAAAATACCAGAGGGAATTCAGTCCATAGATAAGATACTTTCTCATTTCAACACATAAAGGTAATAGCTGTGGAATTCCAGAGATGAGTACACAAGGCTATCCTGAGTGGAGGCTGGATATTAGTCTGGGACCTGATCTGAATGGTGAATACACTGGTTACTACAGTTAAAAGGGCAGGGGTAAACTAAAGAAACAAAGACATCTGTTAGTGATATTTGCCCTTTGACATGTGTAACTTCACAGCTCATATGATCAAATCTGGACCCTGAGATGGGGATGAGAAAACGGCCTGTGGTATCTGACACTTGAGCCATGAAGTCAAATTTCTCAGTACCACTTTTGGACGGTGCTGACTGTAGCTTATTAAAACCCAAGCTGGGAATGCTCCTGCTTGGCCGAAGCAGGCACTATAACACCTTAGGATGCCCACCACAGCTAATTTTGTTTGAGGACAGAGGAAGAAAGCTGCTTTGGCTTCTTGATTTATGACTTCATTAAAATGTTTGCGCTTCAAACCTCCATCAAAGCTTGCTGAAATTAACAGCTTCTTAAAATGGAAATACTCAGTGATAAATGAATGCAGCTTGCATCTTATGAGAGGGGAAAATAGAGCACTCTAGGCACCCTTTATATTCCTCCAGGTACAGGGTAATGTTTTCTGCTGTTGTATACTAGTAAGTCTCAAGAATGAATCGGTGAGAAGATGTAAGTGAGAGCATGAAGAGAACAATCACTGATTCTCAGCCAAGAGGAGCACAGCTGCCAGCAGTCTTTCAGAAATGCATTAAGGAAAAGGTCTAAATTGTTCCTGCTTAGAAAGACCACAACCAACTCAGAAATCAAAAGGCCACTATGTCTATTACAGATATTCACTGACTTGGTATTCACAGAGATCTCAATTTAAAGGTGTAACTTTGAGATGGGGTTTTTGGGAAGATTCTCATTAGGACACAGGATTTGAGCTTCCTAGGCAGCTCTTATTTTTTTATATTCATAGCACTTAGCTATATCTACTTGTGTGTAATCAGTCACTAAGTCTTGTCCAACTCTTGCAATCTCATAAACTGTAGCCCACCAGGCTCCTCTGTTCATGGGATTTTCCAGGCAAGAATACTGGAATGAGTTGCCATTTCCTTCCCCAGGGGATCTTCCTGACCCAGGGATCAAACTTGTATCTCTTGCATCTCCTGCACTGGCAGGCCGATTCTTTTCCACTGAGCCACCTGGGTAGCCTAGCTATGTCTAGCACATATTAAATATTTGATAAATAAGTAGCAGCTACCACTTCCAAAGAGAGCCCTGATTTTTCCTTGTGGTTTCTTGCTATGCATTTGTTTAAACTATCCCAGGACCTAGAGATGATGCAGTTACTGCCATCAGCACCAAGTTCAACAAAGTCTCACTTATCCCCTTTTTAAAATAAATTCAAGTGTGGACAAGTAGCTCAAACAATTAGTGGGAGTTTAACCCAAGCTTCTTGCTTTTGTTCATCTGAATACCTTATCTCATTCCACTTGTCCTCGCACTCACTGTCCTTCAGACACAGTTGGCCCTCTTTCTGTTCCTCAACAATTATGAGCATGTCTCCCCTCAGGGACTTTGCCCTTGTTGTGCTTTACTACCTTGTTTTTTTTATTCACCGTTGCAGGGCAGGGTGCTTCTTTCCATTCAGATTTCAGTCTAGTGTTAACCTACTCTGAGATGCTTTTCTTGATCACTTAACCAAATGAGCTACCCAGTCAAGCATTATCAAAATAACCTTGTTAGATCTCTGCATTGTAGGGGTCTCTTTCAGGTTTTAAACATTTCCTTATTGTTTGGGTTGCCCAACTATACGTTCTAGGGATCTTATCTTATTCACTATCAAGAATGATGCTCAGCACATAGTAGAAGCCTCATAATCTTATTAAAAACAAAAAGCAAGTCTAAAATGGTCACCAGAAAAACATCTAGTTCTGCTTTATTGACTATGCCAAAGCCTTTGACTGTGTGGATCATAATAAACTGTGGAAAATTCTGAAAGAGAAGGGAACACCAGACCACCTAACCTGCCTCTTGAGAAATCTGTATGAAGGTCAGGAAGCAACAGTTAGAACTGGACATGGGACAACACACTGGTTCCAAATAGGAAAAGGAGTACATCAAGGCTGTATATTGTCACCCTGCTTATTTAACTTACATGCAGAATACATCATGAGAAATGCTGGGCTGGAGGAAGCACAAGCTGGAATCATGATTGCCAGGAGAAATAACAATAACCTCAGATATGCAGATGACACCACCCTTATGGCAGAAAGCGAAGAAGAACTAAAGAGCCTCTTGATGAAAGTGAAAGAGGAGAGTGAAAAAGTTGGTTTAAAGCTCAACACTCAGAAAACTAAGATCATGGCATGTGGTCCCATCACTTCATGGGAAATAGATGGGGAAACAGTGGAAACAGTGTCAGACTTTATTTTTTTGGGCTCCAAAATCACTGCAGATGATGCTTGCAGCCATGAAATTAAAAGACGCTTACTCCTTGGAAGGAAAGTTATGACCAACCTTGACAGCATATGAAAAAGCAGAGATATTACTTTGCCAACAAAAGTCTGTCTAGTCAAGGTGATGGTTTTTCCAGTAGTCATGTATGGATGTGAGAGTTGGACGGTGAAGAAAGCTGAGCGCCGAAGAATTGATGCTTTTGAACTGTGGTGTTGGAGAAGCCTCTTGAGAGTCCCTTGGACTGCAAGGAGATCCAACCAGTCCATCTTAAAGGAGATCAGTCCTGAGTGTTCATTGGAAGGACTGATGCTGAAACTCCAATACTTTGGCCACCTTATGGGAAGAGCTGACTCATTGGAAAAGACCCTGATGCTGGGAAAGATTGAGGGCAGGAGGAGAAGGGGATGACAGAGGATGAGATGGTTGGATGGCATCACCGACTCAATGGACATGAATTTGGGTAAACTCCAGGAGTTGGTGATGGACAGGGAGGCCTGGCGTGTTGCAGTCCATGGGGTCACAAAGAGTCTGACACGACTGAGTGACTGAACTGAACTGAACTGAAAATGGTCACAGGTGAGTAGCTCTGCAAGCAAGAAACTACTTTACTGAATGCAGGTTCCTCAACTAAGCCAGGTGCTAAGTATAAACAGAACACCTGGTATAAGGTATATCTGAGTTGGCGAGTTGGCATAGTTCTTCCACACCTGATGAGACTTTCACTCAGCCTTGAACCCACAAAACCAATTTTTAGTATCCTTGGCTCTGGGATCTGTCTCCACAAGGCATCCGCCTATGTGGACCCTGGTAGATCAGTCCTTTGAATTGTCCAAATGATCAAAGAGGCAGTTCCTGAATTCGCACAGGACAGGCAGAAACTGAAGACTAAACCAAACGAAAATTCGAGGATGACTCCACATGGATCTGTAAATACTAAAATAACAAAATAATTATCCTCAAATCATGAATAAGAATCTCTTAACTATATTTATGAGTGCAAAGTTTTCTTTTCCCAATCTTACATTTAAATTTTTCTGCTGCTGCTGCTAAGTCACTTCAGTTGTGTCTGACTCTGTGCGACCCCATAGACGGCAGCCCACCAGGCTCCTCTGTCCACAGGATTCTCCAGGCAAGAATACTGGAGTGGGTTACCATTTCCTTCTCCATAAATTTTTCTACATTTTGTCAGTGAATTGTCAGCACTTTGAGGCAGAGATCAACTCATTGTTTCCTATGTACCAACTGTAAGAATAAACTTTCTTTTCTGGAAATCATCCTCTGGGCTATGGAATGGGCTCCCCGGTCATCCCTAAGACATATCTGTGGATGGTGGAGCTCCCTACTCCAGGGGTGCTCGACAAATATGCCCAGATGCCACTAAGAATTTAGATGTGGTAGATGACCTGCTAGATAGCAGCAGATTTTCCAACACAGAAGTGGAGCCAACAGCGAGTATGGGAGGTGGAGTGAGTGAGACAAGGAATGTGGACACCAGGCTCTGTGCACCCGTTCAGTTCAGTTCAGTTCAGTCGCTCAGTCATGTCCAGCTGTTTGTGACCCCATGGACCGCAGCACGCCAGGCTTCCCTGTCCATCACCAACTCCTGGAGCCTGCTCAATCTCATGTCCATCGAGTTGGTGACACCATCCAACCACCTCATCCTCTGTCATCCCCTTCTCCTCTTTCCTTCAATCTTTCCCAGCATCAGGGTCTTTTCTACTAAGTCAGTTCTTCACATCAAGTGGTCAAACTACTGGAGTTTCAGCTTTAGCATCAGTCCTTCCAATGAATATTTAGGACTGATTTCCTTTAGGATGGACTGGTTTGATCTCCTTGCAGTCCAAGGGACTCTCAAGAGTTTTCTCCAACACCACAGTTTAAAAGCACTCGTTCTTTGGTGCTCAGCTTTCTTTATGGTCCAACTCGCACATCCATACATGACTACTGGAAAATCCATAGCTTTGACTAGATGGACCTTTGTTGGCAAAGTAATGTCTCTGCCTTTTAATATGCTGTCTAAGTTGGTCACAGCTTTTCTTCCAAGCAGCAAGCATCTTTCAATTTCATGGTTGCAGTCACCATCTGCAGTGATTTTGAAGCCCAAGAAAATAAAGTCTGTCACTGTTTCCATTGTTTCCCCATCTATTTGCCATGAAGTGATGGGACTGGAGGCCATGGTCTTAGTTTTTTCAATGTTGAGTTTTAAGCCAACTTTTTCATTGTCCTCTTTCACTTTCATCAAGAAGCTCTTTAGTTCCTCTTCGCTTTCTGCCTTAAGGGTGGTGTCATCTGCATATCTTAGGTTATTGATATTTCTCCCAGCAATCTTGAGTCCAGCTTGTGTACCCATTACCCACAGTCATTTCCACATATGCTGCCTCAGTGGACCACTCTAATAAGTGAAGAGACAAACTAAAGCTGGTAAAGAGCAAAGCCAGGACTGGAAAGTTTATGCTCTTCTCCTATATCCTATGGCCTCATGTAGCTCAGATTTCTCACATTTCCAGTACAATTTACTAGGAGTCTGAAGAAAAAAAGACAGGGAGAGGAATTTAATTCTCATTGGCAGTTCTAGACCTTGCAGGCTGTTGGCTGGGAACCGCACCAGGTACCTAAGACTTCTGTCTGAATGAGAATTATTTTTTTTCCCCCTTCAAAGTTTCTCACTCTACCTTAAATAACAGTCATCAAGCCCAGAATCCTTAACTAGAGGGCTATGTGAATAATGAATGATTTCTATTTATTTGGCATCTATTAACTACCAGGTACCGTGCATAGAACTGGTGATAAGTAATCTCCCTCTTTCCTCACAACTCCAGCATCATGGGTTATATTACTCCTAGACAGATGAGGAGACTGAGGTAGATAATAAATGACAGAACCGATATTCGAATCTAAAATTGTCAGAGCTCAAATGGCAAACTCTTGTTGTTATTTAATTTAGTTCACAACCAGTTCATATCAAACCAAAATAACTGACATCTTAGATACTTAACAATAAAGCATAAACAGCAATATTAAAAGTCAAATTGACTTAGCATAATATTAGAGCTTGGATTTGTTTCTCACCTCCTGTCATGCTAAAACAGGTAGACATGTAGAATAATGATATTGCTAGAAAAATTTCATACAACTCTTTTAAAATGCAGTTGATACTTCTAACCACCAGCTGCTGCTGCTGCTGCTGCTAAGTCGCTTCAGTCGTGTCTGACTCTGTGCGACCCCATAGATGGCAGCCCACCAGGCTCCGCCATCCCTGGGATTCTCCAGGCAAGAATACTGGAGTGGGTTGCCATTTCCTTCTCCAGTGCATGAACAGGAAAAGTGAAAGTGAAGTCGCTCAGTCATGTCTGACTCTTAGCGACCCCATGGACTACAGCCTACCAGGCTCCTCTGTCCATGGGATTTTCCAGGCAAGAGTAATGAAGTGGGGTGCCATTGCCTTCTCCGAACCATCAGCATTTGTAATCTAAAAATCAGGCAGGAGAACTCTGAAAACAGCAAATGAGTAACTTAGCATTTCACATTTACCCATAAATAAAAAAATAGCAAACGAGGTAAAATCTCCTATTATTTCCAGCCATGTCCACAGGTCTGCTGGCACAGAAAGAGTCTGTTTTAGTGCTTTCTCAGTTGCACTAACAATCAGCTTATCCTGAAACTGTTCTTCATATGCTAAATTTAGTTCAAGAGACTTATACGACACCATCTTTTTATTTTCAATGGAGATGTCACTCCAAGACAAAAAAGAAACCCTACCCATCCTCAAGGGAAAAAAGTGTCCCTACACGATGTTTTGCCCTTTGTTCACAGCATGAGATGTTTTCCAATTCCTTGTTCTCTCCATCTCTCTCGCTGCCTCACCCCTGCCCCTTTGACCTACCACTCTGGATGAGGAGGTCCTTTCCTCAAACCACTGAGGAAGGGACTGCTGAGGGGCAGGGCTGATGAGGATGGACAATGCAGCACCGACGCTGGCCATGCTGGAGAGTGTGAGTGCCGCCGGGCCAGCTGCAGCTACACCTCTGCCCCCCTGAGCTGCAGGGAATGGGAGGTGGGATGGACAGCTGCCCCAGAAACAAGGCTGTGGCACATGTGTACCCGAGGGACTCCTCTGGACTCTACCACTAGTTCATCTACTCTTCCCAAGAAGGAGCAGGGCCCGGCAGCCAGCTCCCCCTGGTCTGGACCCACCCCGTGGCCTTCCGAACCAGTTTCTGGAGAAACACCTAGTATGTTTTCCTGCCTTCACAGACTGCCCTCTCATAGCTGGATGGGACAAGGGTGGGGTCTGGATGGTATTCTCAGCATGGGACTCAGGGGCTTCTGATTCCTGTCCTACTCTTCCCACAAGGTCCCTGAAGGAAACACATGAAACAACTCTTCTGGAACCTTTCATGCTGGGCAGATCCTTTCTTCTAGTAAAGGTTGCCTGGTCTCTGACTTCACAACAGGCAGAGCTCAGGGCTATGCACTAAGTAGATCAGTGCCTGGAAGAAAAGTCTTTGCACTTTCCTTCATCACCAGGAGCTGACCAAAGTTTACAACTAAGCAGCATCTATTCTGCCTAGTTCAGATGTCCAGTCCAGTCCCATGAATGGTTTGCACCCCTTTTCATTCATCCTTTCCTCACTGGCAGCTCTCAAAGAAGGGATGGTGGAGAGGTAAATCCATGTTTGTAACTTTAACCTAATTTGCCAACTCATGCTTGAACGTGTCCCTTAATAGATGACAGGTAGATCCTCAGCACTCAAAGGGAGAGATACAATACTGCTTTAGGTTTTGTTTCAGGAGGGTCAAATGTTTTTTTTTTTTTTTTTGGTTGCACAACTCAGCATACAGAATTTCCCCACCCAGGGATCAAGCCCATGCCCCCCACAGTGGAAGCAGGTAGTCTTAACCACTGGACCACCAGGAAAGTCCAAGAGGCAGTGATATTATGAAGTCAGCTCTAATTGTTGAAAATTTCTGGACTTGAGCAATGCTTAAATCACACTAAAATGTATTGCTTTTCTAAGGATTATTAATAATACATTTGTAACTACTCAGAGACTGGTTATAAGCTTTCAGAGACAGAATGAGAATGTAATCTGTCCACAGCAACAGAGATGAATGACTTTGATAAATTCTTTATGATGGTGCCTCATCTCCTGCAACTCTTGGATTGGTTAAGAGTCTACAGTTAATCCTTCAATAACTCCCACAAGCACCTCATTACTCATCAGACTATGACATCTTGGGTTGTAAAAGAGGTGCTGTTGTGTAACACAGGCATTGTGTGGCAGCCTCAGGTCATGAATATTAAGAGACAGCCTCAAATGAATTGATATCAATAAAGACCTCCTGCCAACCTCCACCCAAGAAATAAACCAGAAGAAGGCATGATCTTGTCCTTGGAGGCATCCAGGAAGCAGGGATGACAGGTGCAGGCACTGTGCTCTTTTCAGCTTTCATGGTTGCCATCCCCCCCACCAAGCCATGACTTTATAATCATGTTGATGAGAATAAGGTTGACGCAGTAATTTTCCTTTCTCATTTATCCTTTTCTGACTTTTGCATTAAATGTATAGTAATCTTGATCTACTGACATTTACTGTGCTTTCTGATATTTGTACTTATTTCTACCTTTTCCTATTCACCCAACTTCTCCATGCCCATTTTTTATTGCCTTTTTCTAATTACAACAGTGTTTTTTTTTTTTTGCTGTTGTTGTTCTGCTTGTTTGGACCGTGTGTTTATGCATGCTCAGTCATGTCTGATTCTTTGCAACCCCATGGATCTATAGCCTAACAGGCTCCTCTGTCCAAGGGATTTCCCAGGCAGGAATACTAGAGTGGGTTGCCATTTCCTACTCCAGGGGATTTTCCCAACCCAGGGATCTAACCCACGTCTCCTGCATTGCAAGTGGATTCTTTACTGCTGAACCACTGGGGATTCCTATTTCTATTCTTTTAGTGGGGTCCTTAAAAGTTTTCCATGCCTATTTACCTTGACAGTGTCTAAGTTAACTGATGTATTTTCCTTCCTCTCAAACACTGTAAGGGAGTTAGAAGACTCTGATTTTCTTCAACTCCTCCCAACTTAAATGCTACTATTGTCTAGCATATTTATTTAGTTTTGTTTTCTCTTGACCTGACAAATTAGACATTATACTGTTTAATGGGACTTCCCAGGTGCTGCTAGTGGTAAAGACGTTGCCTGCCAGTGTAGGAGCTGCAAGAGACGCAGGTTCAATCTCTGGGTTGGAAAGATCCCCCTGGAGGAGGCCAAGGCAAACCACTCCAGTATTCTTGTCTGGAGAATCCCATGGACAGAGGAGCCTGGCGGGCTACAGTCATAGGGTTGCACAGAGTCAGACATGACTGAAGAGACTTAGTATGCACGCATAATGTTTAATACCGAATATTGTTTGCCAATTTCTTTGATGACTATTCCTTCTTACATTTAAGACCTTCCTTCTGGGAAAATTTTCTTCTTCCTGAAGCATATCTTTTAGAAATTTTGTAAATGAGAGTATCTGTGAAATATTCTATTAAAAAAATAGATAAATAAACTAATTTTAAAAAATAAAAAAATAATCTGAAAATGTTTTTATTTTGCTCTCATGCTTTAAAGATGGTTTCACTGGATCCATAATTCTAAGTTGACAGTTATCAACTATCAACATTTTAAAGACATTATTTCACCATTTCCTGAATGCTGTAGTGGCTATAGAGAAGCCAACAGTCATATTAAGTGCTACTCCTTTATAAGTAACCTTTTCTTCTGCCTGCACAATTCTAAAAAAAGCACAGCTCAAAAAGACACAAGTACCCCAATGTTCATTGTAGCATGAAGATGAAGACATAAAGAATGGACTTGTGGACACAGCAGGGGAAGGAGAGGGTGGGCAAATTGAGAAAGTAGCATTGACATATATACATTATCATGTGTAAAATAGATAACTAGCAAGAAGCTGCTTTATAGCACAGAGCATGCAACCTGGGGCTCTTTAACAACCTAGAGGGAGGGAGGCTCAAGAGGGAGGGGATATAAATATATAATTATGACTGATTTGAGTTTATGCACGGTAGAGACCACCACAACATTGTAAAGCTCCAATTTAAAAAAAGATTATCTCATCATGGGCAATGTCATTGTTTGTATATTCAGGTTTGGCATTCCTTTTCAGTCTTTCTTCAGACTCACAGTACTCCCAGAATCTGAATGTTCACATCTTTCTTACAATCTGGAAAATATTCTGAGAATTTAAGTCTTCAAATATTTCTTCCTCTTCATTGTCTCTATTCTTCCTTCCTGAGCTCCCCCCTTACACCTATTAGGCCCTCTCAAACAATCTTCCATATCTCAATCACTTTCAAATTTTTCACCTTTTTATTTCTCCATAACATATTCTAGATACTTTCTTAAGCTCCGTGTTCTAGTACATTAACTCTTTTAAAAAGATTAAATCTGCTATTTAATCCATCTATGGAGTTTCAAATTCCAATGATTACATATTCTGTAATTCTGTAAGTTCTAGCTTGTTCTTCCTTCAAATCTAACTGGTCACTTTGAATAGTCTATTATCTCATGATCTCCCTTCATCATATTCTTCTCTCTTTTGTTCAGATATTTTTACCTAATCTGACAGTTTTTAGAAAATGGCTGTAACAATATTTCTACAGCCAAATTCCCCCTCAGAACCCTCAATACCTTCATCAAGAGGTGAAGTCTTTTTCCTTTCCCTCAAGCCTGGCCGGCCTTTGTGATTTCCTTGACTGTGGAAGTCATACATCAAGTCTCGGGGCTAGTTGAGAAATATTGATATGGCTTCTACCTGCCTCTCTCCACAGATGCTCTGGAAACCAGCCATCACGCTGTGAGGAAGCCCAGGCCGGGAGGTAAGGCCACATTTGGATGTCCTGGCTGGCAACTCCAGCTGAGGTCTCAGTCACAGCCAGCAGGAACCACCAGAAATGTGAGTGCAAGGGCCTCCAGAGTGCTGCAGCAGCCTGCAGCTGAGGAGCTCCAGCCTTCCAGCCATGGACACTGACAATGTGGAGTGGACACAAACCATTTCCCCAGGACCCTGAATTACCAACTCCCAGACTCCACAAGCATAACAAATGGTTGTTTTATGCCACTAAATTCTGTGGTAATTTGTTAAACATTGATAGATAATGAGAAGTCTCCTGTTGTTGTTTAGTCGCTAAGTCATGTCAGACTCTGCACCCCATGGACTGTAGCCTGCCTGGCTCCTCTGTTCATGGGATTTCCCAGGCAAGAATACTGTAGTGGATTGCCATTTCCCTCTCCATGGGATCTTCCCAACCCAGGGATGAAACCCACGTCTCCAGCATCGGCAGGTGGATTCTTTACTACTGAGCTACCCTATGAGAATCCTAAATAGTTCATACTCAGTATCTGATAATTCCAACAACTAAAGTTCTTGGCAGTCTAAACCAAGCTCTCTCTCCACCCCCACCCCCCATCTCTTTCTGTTCTTCCCTCTCTCTCTTGCTGACTCCCACTATCACAGCTTGCTTCCTTATGTGTTTGGTAACTTTTCATTGAGACATGAAAGTTAATCTATAGGTATCCTGAGACCCTTTGGTTGAAGATGCTTTCATACCAAGAGAATTTCCATTTGTTCTGGCTGGCTTCCAGAAGGTGCTATCACTGGAATTACTTTTATTTATATCTCCTTTCAGAGTTACCATAGAATATGTAATATGGTTTCAAAATCCAAACCACAAGAAAGCAGGACTATGTTAAGAAATTCTCAAGAGAGGCTAATGTTATTATTATTTTTCTCCACTAATAGCTGTAACTGTGACTGATAAGTTTGTTCACTGGCTGCCTTTGTTACAAGTGGATATTTCCTAGGCACATTCATTCAACCTACAAGTACTTAATAAATATGCTTTATATGTTCCTTTACAGAATATGGCTCATGTTCCTTTACATGACATGTTTAGCACCCACAGTAGTGCTGCAGCCAGGTTTACAGTTTAGTTTTTAAAATTACCCCTGCAATTACCTACTTCTCATACCTACTGGGATTAATCAGAAGCTCTGTGAGATCAGGCCTATTATCTTTTTCTTTTCTTTAAAACTCACAGTGACTACAAAAGCTCAATATGTACAGGAGATGCTTTTTGTTTTTTCCCTGGCTGTACTGAGCTATAACTGACATACAAAAATTGTATGTATTTACATTATACACTGTGATGTTTTGATAAAGTGTGAAATAACCACCACAGTCAAGTTAATTAACCTATTCATCACCTTGAACAGATATCCTTTTTTACTTGGTGGTGAGACATTTAAGATCTATTTTCCTCGCAAATTTCAAATATACAAAACATATTTTTGAAGATGACTATTAGCCAATCAACAGAAGCTTGGTAAATAATGAAAACAGGTGAAATTGAATTGACCACTGGCAAAAGAAATCTTCCTACAGGTAGATTTATGATTCAAAAAACCTATCAGAAGGGTGCCATGTGTTTTAGTTTCCTGTGTATATTAGATCATATCTGAAAAGTTAAATAGCTTAGCTCATGTTTAATAGGCTGTAATACATGGGATGGATTAGGTGAAAAGACTACATATGCCCTTATGTTTCTTCCTTGATGAGCTTTTCCCATGAAGTCTGACTCCAGTGTGGAGATCCAATGACACTCAGATCTTTTTCTTTGTTCTAGGGCAAAAACACCCATCATGTTTAAATTCTAGAATCAGAGAATATTAACAGTAGGAACAATCTTGTAGAACACTTGATGTTCTTTTTTAAATGTTCTTTTTACAGGTGGATAAACTGAGACTCAGCAATGGGTAAACTGATACTCAGGAATAGGTAAACTGAGGCTCACTCAGAATGAAGAAATAACTGACTTCAAGGCTGTATTACTAGCAGAGCCAGCACTAGAATCCAGCTTTTCTGACTCACAGGCCAATGTTTCTGTCATAGAACTACCCCTCTTGTTTTATGTGGTATTTGTCAGGCAAGACAGAAACCCCTGCAATAGATTACTCTACATTCTATGTTTCTTTGAACACTGTACACAGACATGGTGTTGGAGACTTCCTAGTTTAAGCACCCCATTTCACAGATGGATGATCAGAGGCTCAGAGAGGTCTCCCTCACCACTCAAATGTCACAGCTCCTTGACCCTTCCATCTTCTGTTTCTCTTTCATCATATTCTCAACTCTCTTCCTCTTGATTTTACTTTTCATTTCTTCACAGAAACATGAAATACCTGCTTATGAAACAAGGTTTCCATATACACTGTTTTGAGAAAAAACAGAACTTATGTCAGAAAAAACTAAAAGGAAAGTATCTGCTGGGTCCCAACATGAACTTTAAGTTAAAGCATCATAAACTGTGTTTAAAACAGTATTTTTCCTTACTATCCCATTGCTAAAATTTTCTTTCAGCCCTTTACAAGAGAGCCATATAATTCCAGAAGGACAACATTAACACGGTCTGCACGTGAATGGTGCCCCTACCGCTGTGCACTTCACAGCCTGAATAACCTTAGATAATTGCCCTGTTTCCATTCATCTCACATACCCAGACTTTTTCAGCTCTTTTAATACTACCATAACAGGGAGCTGAAATGAATCATGTTTTACTTTCCTTTCATCCTTCTCAATCTGTGAACAGCAATATTTACTCCCATGAGGCTATCAACACCTGAAATTAATGTGGTTCTGGTCACTCACTCATTTATTTCAAGGGCACTCACATCAACAGATGATGGCAGGGATGGTAACAGTACTCCATAACATAAAACTTCTATGAAACAATGCTGCAGGAGTTATATAGCAACAGGGGTTAGAAATAATTATTTTTCAAAACCATGCTCATGGACTTTATTTTACTCAATATTACAGGCTTTCAGAAGACTTGAGTGCTTGATAGGTTGTCTTGTTTCATTAGTTAACTTTCCACCTAGAGTTTTAAGTGTAGAGCCAGAAACACAGAGGTGACTAGTTGACTACCCAAGATTCATGTTTCCCTCCCACAGTGTATACTGGTTTCTGGGAAGTGGCTGCAAGCATTTCCCAGTCCCCTTGCATCTAGATGGGGCCAAATGATGAAATCAAGCTAAAGGGATAGGAACAGAAATTCATGAGTATTACCTCTAGTCAGAGGAGGACAAGTAGACAATATCTATCTCCCATCTGTGATGGTCTTGGAGGCCCGCAATGAAGATAATGGAATCACGAGATGGAAAAAACCTGGGTTCCTGATCAAAGCTTGGAGGAAAGCCACCCAACCAGAAACACCTACTTGGGAACTTTGGGTAAGTGAAAGACAAATCTTCGCTGGGCTAGGTCATTGCGATCTTGGAGTTGTTTGTTACAGCAGATAACCTACACTGATTAAAACAATAACTATTGGTTGGTTGGTTGGCTGTATAAAATTCCTTTAAAGAGAAGAGACCCTGTCTTTATTAGGTTACATCCTCTGCAGTGCCATCATAACAGGTGGTTATCAAATGTCGAAGAAAATTTGTTCTGAGAAAGGGTAACTTTCATCTGACTCTCTCAGGGAGCATAAGATTTTTGTTTGCATTTTAATGGGAAAGGAGTATGTCAAGGCTGTATATTATCACCCTGCTTATTTAACTTAAAGGCAGAGTACACCATGTGAAATGCTGGTCTGAACGAAACACAAGCTAGAATCAATTGCCAGGAGAACTATCATAACCTCAGATATGCAGAAGACACCACTCTTATGGCAGGAAGTGAAGAGGAACTAAAGAACCTCTTGATGAAAGAGGAAAGTGAAAAAGCTGGCTTAAAATTCAACATTCAAAACACAAAGATCATGGCATCCAGTCTCATCACTTCATGACAAATAGATGGGGAAACAAAGGAAACAGTGACAGATTTTATTTTCTTGGGTACCAAAAATCACTGTAGATGGTGACTAGAGTCTTGAAATTAAAAGATGCTTGCTCCTTGGAAGAAAAGCTATGACCAACCTAAACAGTGTATTAAAAAGCAGAGGCATGACTTTGCCGACAAAGGTCTGTCTGGTCAAAGCTCTGGTTTTTCCAGTAGTCATGTATGTATGTGAGAGCTGGACCATAAAGAAAACTGAGTGCTGAAGAATTGATTTTGAACTGTGGTGTTAGAGAAGACTCTTGAGAGTTCCTTGGACTACAACAAGATCAAACCAGTCAATCCTAAAGGAAATCTGTCTTGAATATTCATTGGAAGGACTGAAGCTAAGTTGAAGCTCCAATACTTTGGTCACCTGGTGCAAAGAACTGACTCATTGGAAAAGACCCTGATGTTAGGAAAGATTGAAGGGAGAAGGGGATGACAGAGGATGAGATGGTGGGATGGCATTACCGACTAGATGGACATTAGCTTGAACAAGCTGTGGGAATTGGTGATGGACAGGGAAGCCTAGTGTGCTGCAGTCCATGGGGTAACAAAGAGTTGGACACGACTGAGTGGCTGAACTTGCCTTTTAAGGAATACATCCAGGATCTAGCACAGTGCCCTGGCTACCTGACTATTAATCTGTTTCAGTGCCTGTTTGAGTCACAGAATGGCTGGCTATGGACTGACTAAGATCCTAGGGAACCTCACTGACTCACCGGGTATGCCAGCAGAAGTATACAAGTCAGACTAGACCTCTTATAAAGTAAAAGAAACAAACAAAATCCAAGGAATTCTTGTTACAGTGATACACTATGACTTTAGGCAACTGGCTCAAAACCAAAGAATTCTGATTTGTGAGATGAGGGAAGAAAGAAGAAAAGCAGGGGACAAATTAGAGTTAAGAGAATAGAGAATTTTTTAAAGCCACTCCACCCCCACAGGTAGAGATAATAATGATGATCTGATACCCCAAGGAAGCATACTTTTTGAAGTTTAAAAATACACATTTAAAAAAATGCGTATAACCACTATCCTGCACCATATACAAGAATCAACTCAAAATAAATTAAAGACTTGAACATAAGACATGAAATCATAAAACTCCTAGAAGAAAACATAGGGAAAAAGATTTTTGACACCAGTCTTGGCAATGACTTTTTATATATATATATATATTTGAACCAAAAGCAAAGGTAACAAAAGCAAAAATAAACAAGTAGGACTAGATCAAACCAAAAAGCTTCTGCACAGTAAAGAAAACCACAACAAAATGAAAAGGCAGTCTACCAAATGGGAGAAAATATTTGCAAATCATATATATCTGATAAGGGGTTAATATTCAAAATACATAAAGAATTCAAATATTAATAACTCCATAGCAAAAAAACAAATGAAACAAAAAACATAAACAACACCAAGCAATGTGAGTAAAACACAGGCAGAGAAAAAAAACATAGGCAGAGGAATTGAACAGACATTTTTTCAAAGAAGAACTACAAATGGTCAGGAGGTACATGAAAAGATGTCCAGCAGGTACATGAAAAGATGTTCAACATTACTAATCATCAGGGAAATGTAAATCAAAACCACAGGAAGATATCCCTCACACAAATTAGAATATGTGAAAGTAAAAGTTTCTCAGCCGTGTCTAACTCTTTGTGACCTCATGGACTGTACAGTCCATGGAATTCTCCAGGCCAGAAAACTGGAGTGGGTAGCCTTTCCCTTCTCCTGGGGATCTTCCCAAGCCAGGGATCGAACCCAGGTCTCCCGCATTGCGGGCAGATTCTTTACCAGCTGAGCCACAATGGAAACCCAAGCATACTAGAGCAGGTAGCCTATCCCTTCTCCAGCAGATCCTCCCAACCCAGGAATCCACCCGGGGTCTCCTGCATTGCAGGTGGATTCTTTACCAGCTGAGCTACCAGGGAAGCATGGCTATCATCAAAAGCACAAGAAAGAACAAGTACTGGCTAGGATATGGGAAAAAGGGAACCCTTGGGCATTGCTGGTGAGGATATAAGTATTGGTGCAGCCACTGTGGAAAACAGAATGGAGGCTCCTCAAAGAATTAAAAACAGAACTACCATATGATCCAGCAATCCCACTCCTGGGCATATCCAAAGGAAATAAAGGCAGGACCTCAAAGAGAAACCTGCATTGCCATGTTCATTGCATCATTACTGACAAAGATGAACTGTGAATAGCATTATTCATGATAATACTATGCTGTGTGAACCACAAATTGGCACTTGCTATGGGTGCTTGCCATCTATCTCTACAAGGATTAAATCATGTGCTGCTGCAATTGCTGACTTCCAACACTTCTTAAAGGAGTTCAGGAGGATGGAGAGCAGAAATGAGGCACTCTGTGCTCTGGGAAAACCGGCAGGACAGGTCTTCAGATAGTTAGATATTCTCAGGTGCTGATTTTATGAGCTCAATTCTTGTATCTCCTCATATCTAAAACAGCACTAAATCCTTCAGGGTGATGACTGTTTTCCGTGACTAGCAGAAGCTTCACAAGACCAGCAGAAACTTTCTAAAAAATAAACGTGCTAGATTGCATGTACTCCCTATTTACCAAAATCACACATATACTGTCCTTACCCCTTACCTCTTCGGAGCAGTTTCTCAGAACTATTTGATGTGCTGGCTCCTGGGTGAGCAGTCCTCATATTGCCCCAAATAAAACTTAACTTGCAACTCTTACATTGTGCAGTTTTTAAAGTCAACAGGTGGTAATCATTTTGCAATATGTAAGTGTATCAAATTAACACATTGTACACCTTAAACTTACACAGTTATATGTCAATTATATCTTAATAAAGCTGGGAGAATATATGCAACTGAATTTTTCATAAAATAAAACTTTCTTTTCTTTTTAAAAAGTTTCCTACTGTACACATATCACTTTGCTATAGTGTTCAAAGAATTTAAAAACTGGAAATAGAACTGCCAATTGACCCAGCAATCCCACTGCTGGGCATACACACCGAGGAAAACAAAATTGAAAGAGAAACATGTACCCCAATGTTCATCGCAGCACTGTTTACAATAGCTAGGACATGGAAGCAATCTAGATGTCCCTCGGCAAACGAATGGATAAGAAATTTATGGTACATATACACAATGGAGTATTACTCAGCTATTCAAAAGAACACGTTTGAATCAGTTCTAAGGAGGCAGATGAAACTGGAGCCTATTATACAGAGTGAAGTAAGTCAGAAAGAAAAACATCAACACAGTATATTAATGCATACATATGGAATTTAGAAAGATGGTAACAATGACCCTATATGCGAGACAGCAAAAGAGGCACAGATATAAAGAATAGACTTTTGAACTCTGTGGGAGAAGGTGAGGGTGGGATGATTTGAGAGAATAGCATTGAAACATGTATATTACCATATATGAAATAGATGAGCAGTCCAAGTTCGATGCATGAAACAGGGCACTCAAAGCTGGGACAACCCAGAGGGATGGGATGGGGAGGGAGGTGGTAGAGGAGTTCGAGCTGAGGGACACATGTACACCCATGGCAGATTCATGTCAATGTATCACAAAAACTACCACAATGTTGTAAATTATCCTCCAATTAAAATAAATAAATTAATTTAAAAAATTTAAAAACTCTTTATTCCAGGGAGTGGCAGCTGTGTGGGCACAGGAGGGCTGAGAGGAGCTACCCCACATTTAAGGTCAGGAGGGGCCGCCATGAGGAGATACCCCACGTCCAAGGTAAGAGAAACCCAAGTAAGACAGTAGGTGTTGCGAGAGGGCATCAGAGGGCAGACACACTGAAACTATAATCATAGAAAACTAGCCAATCTGATCACACAGACCACAGCCTTGTCTAACTCAATGAAACTAGCGATGCTATGTGGGGCCATCCAAGACGGATGGGTCATGGTGGAGAGGTCTGACAGAATGTGGTCCACTGGAAAAGGGCATGGCAAACCACTTCAGTATTCTTGCCTTGAGAACCCCATGAACAGTAATGAAAAGGCAAAAAGATAGGACACTGAAAGATGCACTCCCCAGGTCAGTAAGTGCCCAATATGCTACTGGAGATCAGTGGAGAAATAACTCCAGAAAGAATGATGGGATGGAGCCAAAGCAAAAACAATACCCAGCTGTGGATGTGACTGGTGATAGAAGCAAGGTCCGATGCTGTAAAGAGCAATATTGCATAGGAGCTTGGAATGTTAGGTCCATGAATCAAGGCAAATTGGAAACAGTCAAACAGGAGATGACAAGAGTGAACGTCGACATTCTAGGAATCAGCGAACTAAGATGGACTGGAATGGGTGAATTTAACTCAGATGACCATTATATCTACTACTGTAGGTAAGAATCCCTTAGAAGAAATGGAGTAGCCATCATGGTCAACAAAAGAGTCTGAAAGGCAGTACTTGGATGCAATCTCAAAAATGACAGAATGATCTCTGTTCGTTTCCAAAGCAAACCATTCAATATCACGGTAATCCAAGTCTATGCCCCGACCAGTAATGCTGAAGAAGCTGAAGTTGAACGGTTCTATGAAGACCTACAAGACCTTTTAGAACTAACACCCAAAAAAGATGTCCTTTTCATCATAGGGGACTGGAATGCAAAAGTAGGAAGTCAGGAAACACCTGGAGTAACAGGCAAATTTGGCCTCGGAGTACAAAATGAAGCAGGGTAAAGGCTAATAGAGTTTTGCCAAGAGAATGCACTGGTCATAGCAAACACCCTCTTCCAACAACACAAGATAAGACTCTACACATGGACATCACCAGATGGTCAACACCGAAATCAGATTGATTATATTCTTTGCAACCAAAGATGGAGAGCCTCTATACAGTCAGCAAAAACAAGACCAGGAGCAGACTGTGGCTCAGATCATGAACTCTTTATTGCCAAATTCAGACTGAAATTGAAGAAAGTAGGGAAAACCACTAGACCATTTAGGTATGACCGAAATCAAATCCCTTATGATTATACAGTGGAAGTGAGAAATAGATTTAAAGAACTAGGCACTCTGATAGACAGAGTGCCTGATGAACTATGGACGGAGGTTCGTGACATTGTACAGGAGACAGGGATCAAGACCATCCCCATGGAAAAGAAATGCAAAAAAGCAAAATGGCTGTCTGAAGAGGGCTTACATATAGCTGTGAAAAGAAGAGAAGCGAAAAGCAAAGGAGAAAAGGAAAAATATTTCCATCTGAATGCAGAGTTCCAAAGAATAGCAAGGCAAGATAAGAAAGCCTTCCTCAGTGATCAATGCAAAGAAATAGAGGAAAACAACAGAATGGGAAAGACTAGAGATCTCTTCAAGAAAATTAGAGATACCAAGGGAACATTTCATGGAAAAATGGGCTCGATAAAGGACAGAAATGGTATGGACCTAACAGAAGCAGAAGATATTAAGAAGAGGTGGCAAGAATACACAGAAGAACTCTACAAAAAAGATCTTCACGACCCAGATAATAATGATGGTGTGATCACTCACCTAGAGCCAGACATCCTGGAATGTGAAGTCAGGTGGTCCTTAGAAAGCATCACTACGAACAAAGCTAGTGGAGTTGATGGAATTCCAGTTGAGCTATTTCAAATCCTGAAAGATGATGCTGTGAAAGTGTTGCACTCAATATGCCAGCCAATTTGGAAAACTCAGCAGTGGCCAAAGGACTGGAAAAGGTCAGTTTTCATTCCTATTCCAAAGAAAGGCAATGCCAAAGAATGCTCAAACTACTGCACAATTGCACTCATCTCACATGCTAGTCAAGCAATGCTTAAAATTCTCCAAGCCATGCTTCAGCAATACATGAACTGTGAACTTTCAGATGTTCAAGCTGGTTTTAGAAAAGATCAAATTGCCAACATCCGCTGGATCATCAAAAAAGCAAGAGAATTCCAGAAAAACATCTATTTCTGCTTTATTGACTATGCCAAAGCCTTTGACTGTGTGGATCACAATAAACTGTGGAAAATTCTGGAAGAGATGGGAATACCAGAGTATCTGACCTATCTCTTGAGAAACCTGTATGCAGATCAGGAAGCAACAGTTAGAACTGGACATGGAACAACAGACTGGTTCCAAATAGGAAAAGGAGTACGTCAAGGCTGTATATTGTCACCCTGCTTATTTAACTTATATGCAGAGTACATCATGAGAAACGCTGGGCTGGAAGAAGCACAGGTTGGAATCAAGATTGCTGGGAGAAATATCAATAACCTCAGATATGCAGATGACACCACCTTTATGGCAGAAAGCGAAGAAGAACTAAAGAGCCTCTTGATGAAAGTGAAAGAGGAGAGTGAAAAAGTTTGCTTAAAGCTCAATGTTCAGAAAACTAAGATCATGGCATCTGGTCCCATCACTTCATGGAAAATATATGGGGAAACAGTGGAAACAGTGACAGACTATTTTTTTGGGCTCCAAAATCACTGCAGATGGTGACTGCAGCCATGAAATTAAAAGACGCCCACTCCTTGGAAGGAAAGTTATGACCAACCTAGATAGCATATTTAAAAGCAGAGACATTACTTTGCCAACAAAGGTCCGTCTAGTCAAGGTTATGTTTTTTTCCAGTAGTCATGTATGGATGTGAAAGTTAGACCGTGAAGAAAGCTGAGTGCTGAAGAATTGATGCTTTTGAACAGTGTTGTTGGAGAAGCCTCTTGAGAGTCCCTTGGACTGCAAGAAGATCTAACCAGTCCATCCTAAAGGAGTTCAGCCCTGGGTGTTCATTGGAAGGACTGATGCTGAAGCTGAAACTCCAATACTTTGGCCACCTGATGCAACGATCTGAGTCATTTGAACAGACCCTGATGCTGGGAAAGATTGAAGGCAGGAGGAGAAGGAGAAGACAGAGGATGAGATGGCTGGATGGCATCACTGACTCGATGGACATGGCTTTGGGTACTCTCCAGGAGTTGGTGATGGACAGGGAGGCCTGGCTTGCTGCGATTCATGGGGTCGCAAAGAGTCGGACACGACTGAGCGACTGAGCTGAACTGATTCCTTAATGTGAAGAAAATCAATCACTACAAAATTAATTCAAAATGATGGTGCTTCCTATAACTGTGTTCCTAGTCAGATAAACACAGTTATGAAATGTCATCAATTATAGAATAAAGATTATCAGGGTTATCTTAGTGGCATCTAGGTAGCCATGGCAACGATTAAGCATCTATAGTTGATGCCACTATTGTAGGCGTCTCCAAAGAACCTGAAAATTCATCACTAAGATCTGGCTGTTTCATTGATTATGTTTTATTGATATAGATAATTTAGTACAATGAGCAGATACATAGTGTTTTGATTTTTGGACTCAACAAATTTAACACGCTTTGTTATTCAATCAGCAGCCTGGTGCTCACTTGATTTACTTTAGGCTTTTTATTTTCTTCTTCCATTTCTTAGAGCCTCTTTGGCTTTTGATACATTCACTACCTCAAAACTCCTGTTGAAATTCACCCTAACAGTCCACTTGTGCAGTTAGTAAGTAGACAGCCTTAATAGATAAACAATAGAATTTTGCAAGATACTTGTAAATTAATGGGATTTTCACAGTAGCATTGCTGGGCTTTTGGGAACTTTTATTCTATTTAAACAGCAAATAAAATATAATGACTTTAAACTGTCCACATCATTATGACTGTAACTGCAGGATTAGGGGTTGCTTAAAAAAATTTCTCCACCCTCTCAACTCTAATTTTCTGTCTCCTATTTTTCTTCTTCTTTCTCACCTCTTTTCCTAGCCTGAACTCATTTCCTCATATCTTCATAATAACTCTGGACTCACCTATGACTGCTTTTCTAATTCCTTGTACTCTGTTTGCCTTTCTTCATTCTTTATTACTCTGGGATTCTAAGGTTCTTCACAATATTTTTATCATCTACCTTCTCCTCACTGGACTGTATCATCCTTCCTCTGGGGAAACAAAAGGCAAACATTATTTCACTGGTCCCATAACCATATCTTGTATTTTTTTTCTCTTGAAATACTATAAATGCTGAAGGAAAAAGATCTATGTTGGATGGGTTTGATGGTGACGCACAGTAGCCTCTCAGCAATGAACCAGTGAGGATATGAAAGAAGAGCCAAGGCCCAGCAGGAGATGGAGCTGGAAAAAGCCAAGCAGCTACAGACAGTGTTGCTGTTGACAACATGGACATGTCATATCTGGCCTTACCCTGGACAGGCCATGAGAGCTCAGCTGTGGAGTTTAGGAACACCCAGAGATCCCAGGCCAAGTTGGTTTCCCTCTCACAGTGCTGGCTGACCGGTCTGTTTGGGCAGGCCCTCAGTGCTGAGACCTTATAGAAAATAGAATCCAGTTCCCGAGGGGAAGGTGCTGATGGGAGCTCAGAGGGCGAGGAGCCTGCAGATGAGGCCCTCAGGACAGCGGCAGGGCAGCGGGGAGCAATGCTGCTGTAGACTCAGAAGGTGGCAGTGGAATGTCAGTTCACATCCTTCATGCTCAGAGTATTCTCTACCCTGGTTTTCCCCTTACAGCCCCTTCAGAGCTCTTCTGTAATCAACCACAATGTGAGGGAAACTGTTTAAGGTCTAACATTCCCTGCCTTTAGCTGCTCTGATGTAGCCCAATGCTGCTGCTAAGTCACTTCAGTCATGCCTGACTCTTTGCGACCTTATGGATTCTAGCCCACCAGGCTCCTCTGTCCATGGGATTCTCCAGGCAAGAAAACTGGAGTGGGTTGCTATGCCTTCCTCCAGGTGATCTTCCTGACCCTGGGATGGAATCCATGTCTACTGCAGCTCCTGCACTGCTGCTAGATTCTTTACTGCTGAGCCACAGGGGAAGCCCAATGCAGCCCAATAGCTTGCCACATTTATTTACTTCTTGAGTCCCCTGTCATTCTTCAATGCACAGTGGGGCTGTCCCATTACAGTCTCTCCCTCTTGTCACATCAGTTTGAATGAGGCTTAAGTGCCATGACCAGAATATCAGACTCAACACAAATTGTTACTGTTTCACTTGGCACCACATGGGAGATGTCATGTCACTGTTATGCACTCTTCCTATATAACATTTTCACCTCGATCCTCCCAGGTCCAGCTGGTACACAGAATAAACAACTGGATGACAAGGAGGAAGACCTGCAGCACCCTGAAATACCTCTCATCAGCTGGCAGCCCCATCAGCAACTGCAAAAGGAAGGGTCCAGTATACTTTGAGGGCTGGATGAAGACACATCTAATTCAAGAAACAATTAAGTGAATGTATATTGGGAGCCAGATTTCTTTTCCCATCCTTTTTCTCCATTGTTATAATAATCTAAGACTTCTAAAAATACAGCCATAAGGATGGCACAACCAGAGTTTGCTAACTAAGAAATAATGAGGCTAAGTGAACTCCAGATTCATTGGCTTACAAAAGGAATGGCCCACTGCCTTGATGGGTTACAACATTTCTTTTCCCAAATATAATCTAGCCAATATCTGGGAGCCAGTATCTTTACCCTGCTACTGTTTGCTGTATTTCTTTAAACAGACTAGGGGCAGAGGGTGGGTGACAAAAAGACCAACTACCAAATCTGCTAAAACAAAATCAGGCATATTGCAAGGGAAAGGCTGGAGGAGTTCATTGACTCAAGTTGAAAAACTCCAAGAAGAAAACACACGATCAGATGGCACAACTCTCCTCAGTGAGTTGTGCAATGACTGTGGTTTAGATAAAATATGAGCGACTGTGGGTAACATATAGGACTTGGAGCAAGAAGACCTGGGTCCAAGTTGTAGAACCTTGTAGGATCTTAACTACAACACTTAGCTTCTTTGGGTTTCCATTTTTTTGTGGTAATGTGGTGATAAAAATCATGCCCATCAACAGGTTTGTAAAGATGATGAAAGGCACATCAGATGAGAAAACACTTTGTGAAGTACAAATGGCTGGTTTTCATTAGTCTCCTTTGGTTGTAGTGCTGGTATCAGAGACTAATCACTGCCTTACTCCAAGTCTAGAGCCACTAAAACACACACAGAGGACTCAGAAATTGAATCAAAATGTCATCTTCATTACTATTAAGCTGGACTTAAGAACATGGCTTGACCTGTGGATTCCTATTATATTCCAAAATGTACTATTTTCTTTTTATCTTCCATACTTGTCTTCTTGATTACACTATAAGCTTCTGGATAGTAGATTATGTCTTATGTATCTCTGTATTCACAGAATTTTTCCCAGAACCATACATGCAGCTGGCACTCTGTCTGATCATGATGAACCCACATTTGTACTCTAGTTCTCTTTTGAAGCCTCTCTCTCCACTAGCCTGGGGCTCATGGAAGGAAGTGAGCACAATTTTTTATTCCTAGTGCCTAGCACAATGTCTGGTTCTTTATGAAAGTGAACTAAAAGATAATGAAAATAGGAGGATATCAAATGATCCACCTACGGGTTGTAGAGAGGGGGTTAAAGTAGGGATGTCTAATAAAAATTCCATTCTTGGTAGTTCATTCATTTGTGAAGAGCTCTACCTGCAAATTGTTTATGACTTAAGAATTTATGTGAGATAGTTTTCCACAAGACAAACTTTAGTCTTTGTCTACTCATCAGGCCCCTTGCCTATCTGGGCATCTGTGCTCTGTGTATCTCAATTAGAGTTACTCTGCTAAAGCTCTTAGAGCACTTGGTAATTAATTTAGAGCTATGACAGAAGCCTGTGACATCTGATGTTTCACAATACAACACTCACCCTTGTTCTCCCAAGGGATGCATGCAACATGAAAGTCTCCTTTGGGACTGCTGGTGGAGTCAGCTCATGGCATGATACCTAGGCCTCCCAGACAAATGTAAGCAAGCTGTGAGAAATAGCATGTCTGCCCCCGCATCATTAAGCTCCTCAGGGACTGAAGGAGACACAGTGCTGCCCGGCCTAGACTACAGCAGAGGTCAGGATGAGATGTACACAGAGGGGCTGCGGGTCTCAAAACATGCTTCGCAGGAGGGATGCTCATTAGTTCAGGGCCTGCAGAGGATCTGAGGAAGAAGCCTTCCTGGACAGAAACTCTCAGTGCCTCTGTGGCTCACCCAGTCACAGCCATGCAAGCAGGTTGCTCCAGAGTCAGGCCCTCTGCTCTGTGTGATGCTCTCTGTTTTCTAAGCCCTGAGCCTGATGCCACCACTGCAAGAGAGGCTCCAATGTGTGCTCTGATTCATCCCAGGACTATACAGCCTCTGTAGGCAGGGTGAGAATCCCTGATCTTGCCCTTCCTCTAAAACAACTCAAAATAAAACCACTTTACTTAAAGGGATTTACCAACTACTACCTCTTAACATGATGCCTAGAGATGGGTGGGCTAGACGCATAGTCATCTATCATGGCCAAGGCCCTGGTGTTCTGCCTCAGTGCGCCCTGCCCACCAGGCTCTGTACCACGGGGCGGATGGAGGGCAGGGAGGGCAGAGGAACGTCAAAACCAACACTCAGGTGTCAGTGATACACCCTTGTGCAGCCACAGGTGGCACCTAGCGCTTGAAATGCTGCTAGTGGCTGAGGAACTGAGTTTTAAAATTTTATTCATTTTTAAATAACTTAAACACTGATATCAAATTCAACTGCTAGACAAAAATTAATGTGAATCTAATTTTTCAACTACATGTTTTATGAAATCTAAGTGCCAATCAAGTATTTCTGATAAAAATTCAATGTCCAAATTGAGATGTAGTATAAGTGCAAATTATATAAGGGATTTCAAAGACCTGGTATGAAAGAAAGAAGCAAAATATGTCGCTAATAATTTTTAAAATATTGATTACAGGGGCGGGGCTAAGATGGCGGAGGAATAGGACGAGGAGACCACTCTCTCCTCCACAAATTTATCGAAAGAACATCTGAACGCTGACCAAACTTCACAAAACTACTTCTGAAGGCTGGCTGAGGACGTCAGGCTTCCACAAAAACAGCGCATTATCTTCAAAAGAGGTAGGAGAAATTATAAAAGATAAAAAGAGAGGCAAAAGAGTTAGGGACGGAGACCCGTCCCGGGGAGGGAGTCGTAAAAGAGGAGGAATTTCCAAGTACCAGGAAACCCTCTCACCGGCGGGTGTGGGGGAGGATTTCTTATCTCGGAGGGCAACGTAACTGGGAGGAAAAAATAAATAAAATCCACAGATTACGTGCCTAAAGCAACTCCCAGCAAAGAACCCCAGACGCTCGCATCATCCGCCACCAGCAAGTGGGGGCTGAACGGAGAGGAGCGGGCGGCATTGCCTAGGGTAAGGACCGGGCCCGAGTGCCCCGAGGGCAATCTGAGGGAGCTAACGTGAGATAGTAACCTAAACTGTGGGACAGCCAGAGAGAGAGAACTATCCCGCGAAAAGCCCAACTCTAAGGCACTGCCGGCCCGCTCACAGAACGAAGGACTGAGCGATACCAGAGGAGAGCTAGCCGGCTGCGGACCGCCCCATCCCCCGCCGGACACAGCGGGCAGGCGGGGCCCGCCAGAGCCGGAAAGGGGCAAACTCGGCTCCAGAGAGGGCACCCCCTACCAAACTGCAAACAGGCTCCCAGTTTCTAAGCAAAGACTGCCTGAGATCCCGGAGGGTCGACAGCCGCCGGGAGGGTCGCAGCCAGAGACCAGCTCCCCAGAACCGACACAAAGCACACCGGAGCCGGGCGCGCCCGTAAACCGAGGCGGGGACCAGGGAGGTGATAAGCCGCACCGCCCCAACAGGGGAGAGCGCGCTCGCCAAACTCCTGGCCGCCTGGGCAGCTCCGACCGGGAACGGCACAAGCCGCGGGCGAAACCGAGTCTGCGCCTTTGTGGAGTAACCGGGAGCCTGAACCTGAGCGGCTTAGACCTGGGAAGGGCACGCAGCTCAGGGCCCGCTCCCCGGCCGAGTAACCTGAAGCCTGAGCAGGGTAGACGGGAAAAGCACACACGCCGTGAGCGGGGGCGAACCCAGTGCGGCCGAGACACTGCGAGCTTACCACACACACGCCAGATTTGCAGTGTTCCTTCCTCCCCACAGCACGATTGAACAAGTGAACCTAAAGAGATCACCTCCATCGCTTTGTTGCAGGGCGGAAATTAGATACTAAAGAGATCTCCAAACAGAAGCCAAATAAACAGAGGGAAGCGCTTTGGAAGGAACAGGCCAACAGATTAAGATCCCTGTAGTTAATACCGACTGCATTGAAAAGGACCTATAGATCTTGAAAAGTATAAGCAGGAATAAGGATCTATCTAAAACTGAGCAGATCCCACACTGCTCACAACAGCTCCAGAGAAAGTCCGGGATATATATATTTTTTACTATTATTATTATTTTTTTTTTAATTTTTTTTTTTAATTAAAAAAAATTTTTTTTTCTCTTCTTTCCTTTTTCTTCAAGTCCTCTATTACACCTTTAACTTTCATTTTCATAACCCACTATTAACTTGCAAAAAAAAAACCTTATTTTTGAAGCAAACTACATACATATATCTTATACCTTTTGTGTTTTCTTTTTTTTTAATGTTATTTTTCCTGTTCTACATTTTTTTACTGTTTCTTTTTTTACTGTTTTACTGTTTTTTTTTTCTTTTTACACTGTTTCCTTTTTTTGTTCTTTTTTTTTTTTAGATTGTAAGTTTTATAAGAGTCTAACCTCTACTCTAGATTTTTAATCTCTGTTTTACATATTTGATATCAATTTTGTACATTTAAGAACCCAATCTTTAGGACCCATTTTTACTCAGGAGTGTGATCACTGGCCTGATCACTCTCTCCCCCTATTGATGCTCTTTCTTCTCCCTCAGGGGACCTCTATCTCCCACCCTCCTCCTTCTCTTCTCAACCCAATTCTGTGAATCTCTGAGGGTGTTCTGGGTACCGGAGAACACTTCAGGAACAGGATACTGCCCAGATCTCTCTCTCCCCTCTTGATTCCTCCCTTTCTACTCATGCTCACCTCTGTTACCTTCCTCCCCCCTCTCTATGTATCTCTGTGAATCACTCTGAGGGTTCCAAACTGTGGAAAGCACAGAGGGAAGTGCTTACTGGCTAGATTGCTCTCTCCACATTTGAATTCCCCTCTTCCCCTCCTGGTCACCTCAACCCACCCCCCCCACCTCATCTCTCCATGTAACTCAGTGAACCTTTCTGGGTATCCCTCACTGTGGAGAATCTTTTCACCATTAACCTAAAAGTTTTATTATTGAGGCTGTATGGAAGGAGAAGTCTTGAGGCTACTGCAAGAATAAGACTGAAAGCCAGGGGAAACATTAATTAATAAGAGACCATCCAATAGCCTCCATAAATACACTGAAACCAAGCTCCACCCAAGAGACAATAAGTTCCAGAGCAAGACATACCACGCAAATTCTCCAGCAACGCAGGAACATAGACCTGAGCATCAATATACAGGCTGCCCAGAGGCACACCAAATCCATAGACATCTCAAAAATTAATACTCGTCACTCCATTGCACCCTAGAGAGCAGAAATCCAGCTCCACCCACCAGAACACCGACACAAGCTCCCCCAACCAGGAAGCCTTGACAAGCCACCTGTCCAACCCCAACCGCAGTGAGGAACCTCCACAACAAAGAGGAACTTCATACTACCAGAATACAGAAGGGCCACGCCTAACACAGCAATCTAAACAAGATGAAAAGGCAGAGAAACACTCAGCAAGTAAAGGAAAATGAGAAATGCCCACAAAGCCAAACAAAAGAGGAGGAGATAGGGAATCTATCTGAAAAAGAATTTAGAATAATGATAATAAAAATGATCCAAAATCTTGAAAGCAAAATGGAGTTACAGATAAACAGCCTGGAGACAAAGATTGAGAAGATGCAAGAAATGTTTATCAAGGACTTAGAAGAAATAAAAAGGAGTCAATATAGAATGAATAATGAAATAAAGGAGATAAAAGACACTCTGGAGGGAACCAACAGTAGAATAACGGAGGCAGAAGATAGGATAAGTGAGATAGAAGATAGAATGATGGAAATAAACGAAGCAGAGAGGAAAAAAGAAAAAAGAATCAAAAGAAATGAGGAAAACCTCCGGGACCTCTGGGACAATATGAAACGCCCCAACATTCGAATCATAGGAGTCCCAGAAGAAGAAGATAAAAGGAAAGGCCATGAAAAAATACTCGAGGAGATAATAGTTGAGAATTTCCCTAAATTGAGGAAAGAAATAGTCACAGAAGTCCAAGAAACCCAGAGAGTTCCAAACAGGATAAACCCAAGGCGAAACACCCCAAGACACATATTAATCAAATTAACAAAGATCAAACACAAAGAACAAATATTAAAAGCAGCAAGGGAAAAACAACAAATAACACACAAGGGGATCCCCATAAGGATAACAGCTGATCTTTCAATAGAAACCCTTCAGGCTAGAAGGGAATGGCAGGACATACTTAAAGTAATGAAAGAGAATAATCTACAACCCAGATTACTGTACCCAGCAAGGATCTCATTCAGATATGAAGGAGAATTCAAAAGCTTTACAGACAAGCAAGAGCTGAGGGAATTCAGCACCACCAAACCAGCTCTCCAGCAAATGCTAAAGGATCTTCTCTAAACAGGAAACACAGAAAGGATGTTTCAACACGAACTCAAAACAACAAAGTAAATGGCAACGGGATCATACTTATCAATAATTACCTTAAATGTAAATGGGTTGAATGCCCCAACCAAAAGACAAAGGCTTGCTGAATGGATACAAAAACAAGACCCCTATATATGCTGTCTACAAGAGACCCACCTCAAAACTAGGGACACACACAGGCTAAAAGTGAAAGGATGGAAAAACATATTCCATGCAAACGGAGACCAAAAGAAAGCAGGAGTCGCAATACTCATTTCAGATAAAATAGACTTTAAAATAAAGGATGTGAAAAGGGACAAAGAAGGACACTACATAAAGATCAAAGGATCAATTCAAGAAGAAGACGTAACAATCATAAATATATATGCACCCAACATAGGAGCACCACAATATATAAGGCAAATACTAACAAGTATGAAAGGGGAAATTAACAATAACACAATAATAGTGGGAGACTTTAATACTCCACTCACGCATATGGATAGATCAACTAAACAGAAAATTAACAAGGAAACACAAACTTTAAATGATACAATAGACAAATTAGATTTAATTGATATTTACAGGACTTTCCACCCCAAAACAATCAATTTTACCTTTTTCTCAAGTGCACATGGAACTTTCTCCAGGATAGATCACATCCTGGGCCATAAATCTAGCCTTGGTAAATTCAAAAAAATTGAAATCATCCCAGCCATCTTCTCTGACCACAATGCAGTAAGATTAGACCTCAATGACAGGAAAAAAACTATTAAAAGTTCCAACATATGGAGGCTAAACAACACGCTTCTGAATAACCAACAAATCACAGAAGAAATCAAAAAAGAAATAAAATTATGCATGGAAACGAATGAAAATGAAAACACAACAACCCAAAACCTATGGGACACTGTAAAAGCAATACTAAGGGGAAGGTTCATAGCAATACAGGCGTACCTCAAGAAACAAGAAAAAAATCAAATAAATCAACTAACTCTACACCTAAAGCAACTAGAGAAGGAAGAAATGAAGAACCCCAGGGTCAGTAGAAGGAAAGAAATCTTAAAAATTAGGGCAGAAATAAATGCAAAAGAAACAAGAGACCATAGCAGAAATCAACAAAACTAAAAGCTGGTTTTTCGAGAAGATAAACAAAATTGACAAGCCATTAGCCAGACTCATCAAGAAACAAAGGGAGAAGAATCAGATCAACAAAATTAGAAATGAAAATGGAGAGATCACAACAGACTCCACAGAAATACAAAGGATCAGAAGAGACTACTACCAACAGCTATATGCCAATAAAATGGACAACTTGGAAGAAATGGACAAATTCTTAGAAAAGTATAACTTTCCAAAACTGAACCATGAAGACATAGAAGATCTTAACAGACCCATCACAAGCACGGAAATCGAAACTGTAATCAGAAATCTTCCAGCAAACAAAAGCCCAGGACCAGACGGCTTCACAGCGGAATTCTACCAAAAATTTAGAGAAGAGCTAACACCTATCCTACTCAAACTCTTCCAGAAAATTGTAGAAGATGGTAAACTTCCAAACTCATTCTATGAGGCCACCATCACCCTAATTCCAAAACCAGACAAAGATGTCACAAAAAAGGAAAACTACAGGCCAATATCACTGATGAACATAGATGCAAAAATCCTTAATAAAATTCTAGCAAACAGAATCCAACATCATATTAAAAAGATCATACATCATGACCAAGTGGGCTTTATCCCAGGAATGCAAGGTTTTTTTAACATCCGCAAATCAATCAATGTAATACACCACATTAACAAATTGAAAGAAAAAAACCATATGGTTATCTCAATAGATGCAGAAAAAGCCTTTGACAAAATTCAGCATCCATTTATGATTAAAACCCTCCAGAAAGCAGGAATAGAAGGAACATATCTCAACATAATAAAAGCTATATATGACAAACCCACAGCAAACATTATCCTCAATGGTGAAAAATTGAAAGCATTTCCCCTAAAGTCAGGAACAAGGCAAGGATGCCCACTTTCACCACTACTATTCAACATAGTTTTGGAAGTTTTGGCCACAGCAATCAGAGCTGAAAAAGAAATAAAAGGAATACAGATAGGAAAAGAAGAAGTAAAACTCTCACTGTTTGCAGATGACATGATCCTCTACATAGAAAACCCTAAAGACTCTACTAGAAAATTACTAGAGTTGATCAATGAATATAGTAACGTTGCAGGATATAAAATTAACACACAGAAATCCCTTGCATTCCTATACTCCAATATTGAGAAAACAGAAAGAGAAATTAAGGAAACAATACCATTCACCATTGCAACAAAAAGAATAAAATACTTAGGAATATATCTACCTAAAGAAACAAAAGACTTATATATAGAAAACTATAAAACACTGATGAAAGAAATCAAAGAGGACACAAACAGATGGAGAAATATACCGTGTTCATGGATTGGAAGAATTAATATAGTGAAAATGAGTATACTACCCAAAGCAATCTATAGATTCAATGCAATCCCTATCAAGCTACCAATGGTATTTTTCACAGAACTAGAACAAATCATCTCACAATTTGTATGGAAATATAAGAAACCTCGAATAGCCAAAGCAATCTTGAGGAAGAAGAATGGAACTGGAGGAATCAACCTGCCTGACTTCAGGCTCTACTACAAAGCCACAGTCATCAAGACAGTATGGTACTGGCACAAAGATAGAAATATAGATCAATGGAACAAAATAGAAAGCCCAGAGATAAACCCACGCACATATGGACACCTTATCTTCGACAAAGGAGGCCAGAATATACAATGGAGAAAAGACAATCTCTTTAACAAGTGGTGCTGGGAAAACTGGTCAACCACTTGTAAAAGAATGAAACTAGAACACTTCCTAACACCGTACACAAAAATAAACTCAAAATGGATTAAAGATCTAAACGTAAGACCAGAAACAATAAAACTCCTAGAGGAAAACATAGGCAAAACACTCTCCGACATAAATCACAGCAGGATCCTCCATGACCCACCTCCCAGAATATTGGAAATAAAAGCAAAAATAAACAAATGGGACCTAATTAAAATTAAAAGCTTTTGCACAACAAAGGAAACTATAAACAAGGTGAAAAGACAGCCTTCAGAATGGGAGAAAATAATAGCAAATGAAGCAACAGACAAACAATTAATCTCAAAAATTTACAAGCAACTTCTGCAGCTGAATTCCCGAAAAATAAACGACCCAATCAAAAAATGGGCCAAAGAACTAAACAGACATTTCTCCAAAGAAGACATACAGATGGCTAACAAACACATGAAAAGATGCTCAACATCACTCATTATTAGAGAAATGCAAATCAAAACCACAATGAGGTATCATTTCACACCAGTCAGAATGGCTGCTATCCAAAAGTCTACAAGCAATAAATGCTGGAGAGGGTGTGGAGAAAAGGGAACCCTCTTACACTGTTGGTGGGAATGCAAACTAGTACAGCCACTATGGAGAACAGTGTGGAGATTCCTTAAAAAACTGGGAATAGAAATGCCATATGACCCAGCAATCCCACTGCTGGGCATATACACCGAGGAAACCAGAATTGAAAGAGACGCGTGTACCCCAATGTTCATCGCAGCACTGTTTACAATAGCCAGGACATGGAAGCAACCTAGATGTCCATCAGCAGACGAATGGATAAGGAAGCTGTGGTACATATACACAATGGAATATTACTCAGCCATTAAAAAAAATACATTTGAATCGGTTCTACTGAGATGGATGAAACTGGAGCCCATTATACAGAGTGAAGTAAGCCAGAAAGAAAAACAACAATACAGTATACTAATGCATATATATGGAATTTGAAAGATGGTAACGATAACCCTATATGCGAGACAGAATAAGAGACACAGATGCATGGAACAATTTTATGGACTCTGAGGGAGAAGGTGAGGGTGGGACGTTCTGGGAGAATAGCATTGAAACATGTATATTATCATATGTGAAACAGAACACCATTCCATGTTCGATGCATGTGACAAGGGCTCAGGGCCGGGGCAATGGGATGATCCAGAAGGATGGGATGGGGAGGGAGGTGGGTGGGGGGTCCAGGAAGGGGAACACATGTAAACCCATGGCTGATTCATGTCAATGTATGGCAAAAACTATTACAGTATTGTAAAGTAATTAGCCCCCAGCTAAAATAAATAAATTTATTAAAAAAAATATATTGATTACATGTTGAAATAAGAATATTTTAAATATATTAAATAAATAAAATATCACTGAAATTAATTTCACCTATTTCTACCCACTTTTTCTAATATGGCTAATATGGCTATTAAATTGTGGCTTGCATTCTTTATGTCTATCAGACAGTGATGATCTAGACCATAATTCCACCCCTTTCTATATGAGTCTCACCTAACAATGTGAACCACCCAAAAAACCTGCCCATTGGTCCTCTGTCTGGTTCATTCTATTTTAACGTTGATTTAAAAAAAATTTTCTATTTAAGGATAATTGCTTTACAGAATTTTGCTATTTTCTATCAAACCTCAACATGAATCAGCCATAGGTATACATATATTCCCTCCCTTTTGAGATTCCCTCCCACCTCCCCACCATCCCACCCGTCTAGGTTGATACAGAGGCCCTGTTTGAGTTTCCTGAGCCATACCACAAATTCCTGCGGGCTATCTACTTTACATATGGTAATGTAAGTTTCCTGGAGAAAGCAATGGCAGCCCACTCCAGTACTCTTGCCTGGAAAATCCCATGGACAGAGGAGCCTGGTAGGTTGTAGTCCATGGGGTTGCTAAGAGTCAGACACAACTGCGTGACTTCACTTTCACTTTTCCTTTCATGCATTGGAGAAGGAAATGGCAATCCACTCCAGTGTTCTTGCCTGGAGAATCCCAGGGATGGGGAGCCTGGTGGGCTGCTGTCTATGGGGTCGCATAGAGTTGGACAACACTGAAGTGACTTAGCAGCAGCAGCAGCAGCAGAAATGTAAGTTTCCATGTTATTCTTTCCATACATCTCACCCTCTCCACCCCTCTCCCCATGTCCATAGGTCTATTCTTTATGTCTGTTTCTCCATTGTTGCCCTGTAAATAAATTCTTCAGTACCATTTTTTCTAGATACCATATATATGTGTTAGAATACGGTATTTATCTTTCTCTTTCTGACTCACTTCACTCTGTATAATAGGTTCTAGGTTCATCCACCTCATTAGAACTGACTCAAATGTGTTCCTTTTTATGGCTGAGTAATATTCCATTTTGCATATATACCACAGCTTCTTTATCCATTCTTATGTTGGGGGATTTCCATGAGCCAGGTGCTATTCAATGCTGGGAATATAGTATGTTGGCTCACAGCTGACATTCCAAGAGGAGATGTAGGCAATGCAGAACAAAGGGCAAAGAAAAATGTCAGACAGCTCCATGTGCTAGCAGAACTTAAACCAAGGTAATGTCACGGAGAGAGGCTGGGTAGGGAGGAAGCTGCTGGGCTGAGGTCAGGGGGCCAATCCTGAGCAGCAGGGAGCCAGGCATGCCAGGTTGTTGGAATAGTTGAGAAAGGAAGAGAAAACCAGTGAGACTGGAGCACAAGGGAAGACAGAGGGTGGAGGGTGGTGGGAGGAGAACCTGGAGGAAGCCCTGCACCTGGCTCTGGGGACCCATGTTTGAGCCTCTGTCCTCACATCAACTTATCCTTTCAGGATGGAATCAGTTTCTTCATCTGTTAGACAGAGTGGCAATTACTAAAGGATCTTCCATTCAGCTCTGAAAGTATCTGACTCTTCCATATATTCCAGGGAATAAAGTCCTGTCATAGAAAATGAAAGAAAGAGGAGGCAAGTGGAAAAATCTTGACCATTAATCTCTTTCAAGATTTAGCAACTGCTTATCTGATGCCTCCTCTTTCTCTTCCTCTTCTCTTTCCTTTTTTTTTTTTTTAAGAAAATGAAATTTATTTGATATAAAGTCTACACATTCTCATGTAACATCAGAAGGTAAATCTCTCAATTCCCTGTTGTACACACAAGAATGTTTTTCTCACAAGAACAATTAGGTGTCCTGCATAAAGACTGCCTTCCTTCCTTAATAATTATACTACAAATCCCTCAGAAGTTTAATTGGGGAAATCTAGATTCCCAGGCTGGCAATGATGCACTGAAGTTCCACCTATGGGGAAAAACTCCCAAGGAGATCACATCTGTAAGAGCCACATCTTCAGGGAAAGATGAAAACACCTGGCTTCCTCATTTATCATCTCAATTTAATAATGCACAGGAGACACCCACAGGGCCACATCTGGGGGAATTTCAATTACATCTCTGACCACAGATACTTTCATCACCAGTCCTTCTCCAGTCACCTCTGGTGCTCAGCTGGGCCTCCAGACAGGCTCTCAAAGAAAGAGACTTAGGAAGGGGACTCATAGGGGAAAGGACAGAGATGTAATGGTTTGGACTTGTAACACGGTATATGAGAATGAGAACAGGTCTCAGAGATAAAAGAGAGATGAGGTTTCACATTAAATCCAGAGAAATGGGATAAGTAGAGGAAGGGATAGTAATAGTGGTGGAAATAATTATGACTCAATGTTTTTGGCTCTGTTCCAAGTACTTAGATGAGACCCCATGTGTTCAGACAAGGAAGTTGCCCAGTCACTCAGGTTTCCTGCAGGCTGGCACTCCTCCAACCTCCTAGTGGCCTCCAGGCCTGAGTTGGAGTCTTAATAATCACCACCCTGTTCAAGTGCCCTGACAGAGAGCTTCTAACCCTCTCCACCTATTACCTTCCTATGCACCTTTCACTGCAACCCAGGATGCTGGGGCATGACCCAGCAGGGACTTGGGGCACAATACTTGGTCCCCCATCCAGGTGACATGTGGACTCTGCCTTTGGGGGAAGGTGATTACGCTCTCATTTCTTCACCTAACCAAAGAATTTCAAAGTAAAGTGTAGCATCTTTTCATCTCAGAGGGTTCCAGGCTCTCTCCCAAGCCACATTATAATTAGTAGACCCTGAAGCTGCCAGCACAGAGCCTGGGCTCTGCCCTGTGGGAGACAGTTGTCTGAGAGAATATCCCAGGGAAATCTTTAAAGCCCTTATGCTCAGTGTTAACCAGACTCACTCATCACAGTTCAAGGGAATCTAATTCTTGCCTCTTCTCATCAAATACCCAGCACTGCAGTCCCTGGCAAGGTCAGAAGACGCAGCCTGTGCACCAACTACACAGGGGCCTGGGAATCTCGGCTAGAGCCTTTCCTGCCCTAGAGGCTCAGCTTCAGTGTGCATCTCATGTCCCTGAAGTTCACAGCCCTACAGCACTCAGTCTCTGCAAATCTTCCCTGGGAACTTTTATACCAGTTGGGTTGGGTTCACTGTTTTGTTTTTTTAAATACTTGGTGCTCTCCTGTCCTCACTTTGTGGTAAAACTTCTTCAGAAAGCTGTATAAACTCATAAGTACACTGGTTCCATTTCCTGACACCCTACTCCACCACCCACACTCACCACGTCCTGAGCACCCAACTCGGCACTGTGCTAAGTGCTTGATATACTTATATTACCAACTCTATGAAGTATAGCAAGATCATGCTCTGATTGGTTGAGGTGTGGTCCCTCAAAAGGCCTATCTATGTCCTAACCTAGAAACCTGTTGAAAGTGTTAGTCACTTAGTCATGTCCGACTCTTTGCAATCCCATGGACTGTAGTCCTCCTGGAAACCTGTTAATGAGACCTTATTTGGAAAAAATAGTTCTGCAGGTGTAATCAAGGATCCTGAGATGAGATCATGCTTGATTATCCAATAGGCCCTAAATCCAATGAAAAGTGTCCTTACAAGAGATACGTAGAGGAGAGACACAAGGATAAGAGGGAAGGCCATGTGAAGACAAAGGCAGAGTCTGGAGTGATGCAGCCACAAACCAAGGAACATCTGGGAGCCACCAGAATGGAAGAGTCAAGGAAGGATTCTCTCTTGGAGCCTTTGGAGGGAGTGCAGTTCTGCTGACACCCTGAATTCAGACTTCTGGCCCCCATAACTGTGAGAAAAAATAGTTCTGCTGTTTTAAGCCACCAAGTTTGTGCTAATGTCATATGGCAGCCATAGTGAGCTTTTTATAGAGGAAACTGATGAAGATGCATTTACAGGGGGGTGAGTAATACGACTGGCCACAGCTCGCAGGGCACCCTGATACCCTAAGTGACATGCTGGTACTGCCAGAACAAAGGCAAGACATTCACTTTTGAGGGGCTGTCAGGACACCTGCAACAGATAAAGGGTTTATGCCTTGCAGGAGATGGTTTCAGAAATTTGTGACGGGGAAAAACAAAGAGAAGAGAGAGCCTGGTGAGAAAGATAACCCAAAGGAAAGGAAGGGAAATGGGTGAACAGGAGAGGGAGATTAAGAAGAAGAGCTGGCAAAGGCAACGTGGCTTAGGTCTGGGGAGCTTCTTGGATTCTAGCTGGACAATTTCCAGTGTCCCTCACATTTGTAAAGGCAATGATTGAACCATCCAGAAAACTTCCCAGAGAAGATTTATTACAAGTCAGTATGAATCTGCTGAGGAAAAATTCTTTTTATTCATTAAAAAAATTCTGCTCCAACCTCTCTCATTTAGAACAATTTTCCAGAATTTTATCAGATCCCGATTAGCCAGAAAACACCCTGTTAGAATAGCTCCCTTGAGTTTCATGTGCATGAATGAGTGTTCTACTGAACTGGAAGCTGGGTAGGGACATACTAGACTGTCTCTCACTTTCCTTTTTAAAATTTTTAAATGAGATTTATTAAACAATAGCACAATTTAACAACAAAAGAAATGCTTAAGTTATTTAAAGTGAAAAGTGAAAGTCGCTCATTCATGTCTGACACTTTGCGACTCCATGGACTATACAGTCCATGGAATTCTCCAGGTCAGGATACTGGAGTGGGTAGCCTTTCCCTTCTCCAGGGGATCTTCCCAACCCAGGGATCAAACTCAGGTCTGCTGCATTGCTTACCACCTGAGCCACAAGGGAAGCCCTAGGTTATTTAAGGACGATAGTAAAAGAACAACCCATGTTTAGAAGGCATTTTACAACTTATGAAATGTTTTTATACCCTGATCATTTAACTCTCAGAACAATCCTCAAGGTGGATATACTCATCATTTGTGTCTTGTACTTAAGGAAAATGAGGCAGCTCTGGGCAGTTAAGCGCTCTGTGCAAAATGACAAAACTGCTAAGAGAAGACATGGGAGCACAAAGTACATCCTTCAAATCCAAATTCTATGCTCTCTCCCACTGTATGTTTTAGCAAAAGTATTTTCATATTGAAAATTCATATAGAATTTTGAAATAGAAATTGAATTTTCTATATGATTCATTAAAATTCATTAAGAGTTAACATTTAAATTTACCTAAGTCAGCAGCTCTAGGTGTGAGCACGACTTCCCTCACCTATGCTTCTGCCGTGTGTGTAATGGAGTACGCTCTAAAGTCATAAAATTGAGTTTCTTTAAAGTATTTTATTCCTCAGTCTTCACCATCATTGCTTACAATAAGAATGTCTACTAAGGTTTGTTTAATCTGCCTAAGAGAATTGTTGACTTAGGCAAATTAAAAAAAAAAAAATCACAGTCGAAAATGTAAGACATTAAATCAACATGACACCTTTAAAGGCCCAGTATGCACAAGTTTCCTGGGTTAATGTTGGACTCCAAAGTGTTATTTCCTCAATTTTTCTGTGTAAATGAGTTAACCTTTAGAATCAAGGAGATCTGTTCTCCCTAGAAAACATTAGAAAATTTTTTTTTCATAATAAAAAATTCCAGCTTCAAGTTCCTGATTTGCAAAAGAATTATCCAGCATGAAATGAAGAAATAGTCTTATAAAATCAAGTTTTAAAGTGGGCCTGATGCAGTGAACAGCCAGAGTTGAGGGCCATTCTCCTATTTTGTCTTTGTTTATAACCTTAACTGGAGCTCCAATACTTTGGCCAGCTGATGCGAAGAGCAGACTCATTGGAAATGACCCTGATGCTGGGAAAGACTGAAGGCAGGAGGAGAAGGGGATAACAGAGGATGAGGTGGTTGGATGGCATCACCGACTCAATGGACATGAGTTTGAGTAAACTCCAGGAGATGGTGAAGGACAGGGAAGCCTGGGTGCTGCATTCCATAGGGTCGCAAAGAGTCAGACACGACTGAGCAACTGAACAACAACAACATAACCTTAGCTAGTCTATTCCTAGTGCCTTTTTTTAAAAACAGAGTGAAAACTAACTTCCCGTGTATCCCAAGGAGTAACTGAAACCTCAACTTCTAACAGTTCCTAACCTTACAACACTGTGATTCTTTTGGTTTTCTTCCTCTTCCTTCCTAACTGACCCTGATTTTGCTCCAAGATTCACCTCACCACTTCATCCTACTCAGTGATGCAGGGAAATTGAAAGCATCTTTGGCTCCAGGAGACAGCACTTCTTTTTGTCTAAGACAGTGATTTTCAAAGTGTGGTCCCTGGACCAAAGCTTCTTCAGCATCAGAGAAAATTTAAAAGCGCAAATTACTGTCCCCATATATTGAGTCAGAAATTCCAGGCGTGGTGCCCAGCAATCTGTATTTAAATAAGCCTTCCAGGTAATTCTGTTGCATGGTTATCACTGCTCTAAGCCAGTGATTCTCAACCCTGTTGCATGTTAGAATCACTGGATACCCAGGCCCCACACTCTCCACCCTGTCTCCCAAAGATTCTAATTGATCTGATGTGGGGTCTGGGCAAGGAGATTTATTAAAAGTTCTCCAGGTGATTCTAATGTATATCTAGGTTTGAGAACCAGCAATGAAAGCCAACTGGAGTAATTCAGTCTGAAATACTGAATTGTGGTGCTGATGAAATGGACACCTCCAATTTTCATAATGCTTACTGGAGAACAGATGTGTCACTACCATTATTATAGCTACTGGTGGTAGCACTTTGCATTTTTACTTTCATGGCCTCTGGGGTGATACATCTGCAAGGGGTGGAGGGCAGATGCTCCAACAGCTATTTGGAGCCATGCTTAACTGGCAAGTTTGTTACCGAAAAGGCAAAGATCATTTGGATAATAATTTGTGGCAAACCAGGATTTGAGCCCAAGTAGTCTTAACCTGGGGCTTCACAGGTGGCTCTGGTGGTAAAGAACTTGCCTGCCAATGAAGTAGACATAAGAGACACCAGTTCAATCCCTGGGTCAGGAAGATCTCCTGGAGGAGGACATGGCAACCCACTCCAGCATTCTTGCCAGCAGAATTCCATGGAGAGAGGAGCTAGAGTCCATAGTGTTGCAGAGTCGGACACGATTGAAGCAATTTAGCAAGCGCTCATGCAGTCTTAATCCACAATCTGAGCCCTTAACTGTGGCTGCCACATGTTATCCTCCATGGAGGGTATAGTCAGGCACCTCCAGTGAGAGAGGGAAGCACCTTCAGTGGTGGGTGGAGGAAATGAAAACTCTATTTCTGAGCCAAGTTCAGTTCAGCCGCTCAGTCATATCTGACTCTTTGCGACCTCATGGACTGCAGCATGCCAGGATTCCCTGCCCATCACCACCTCCTGAAGGCTGTTCAAACTCATGTCCATCGAGTTGGTGATGCCATCCAACCACTTCATCCTCTGTCATGCTCTTCTCCTCCTGCCTTCAATCCTTCCCAGCATCAGGGTCTTTTCCAGTGAGTCATTTCTTCCCATTAGGTGGCCAAAGTATTGGAGCTTCAGCTTCAGCATCAGTGCTTCCAATGAATATTCAGGGTTGATTTCCTTTAGGATTGACTGGTTGGATCTCTTTGAAATCCAAGGAACTCTCAAGAGTCTTCTCCAACACCACAGTTCAAAAGCATCAATTCGTTGGTGCTCAGCTTTCTTTATGGTCAACTCTCACATCCATACATGACTACTGGAAAAGCCATAGCTTTGACTAGACAGACCTTTGTTGGCAAAGTAACGTCTCTGCTTTTTAATATGCTGTCTGGGCTGGTCATAACTTTCCTTCCAAGGAGTAAGCATCTTTTAATTTCATGGCTGCAGTCACCATCTGCAGTGATTTTGGAGCCCCCCAAAATAAAGTCTGTCACTGTTTCCATTGTTTCCCCATCTATTTGCCATGAAGTGATGGGACTGGATGTCATAATCTTTGTTTTTTGAATGTTGAGTTTTAAGCCAACTTTTTCATTGTCCTCTTTCACTTTCATCAAGAAGCTCTTTAGTTCCTCTTCGCTTTCTGCCATAAGGGTGATGTCATCTGCATATCTTAGGTTATTGGTATTTCTCCCGGCAATCTTGATTCCAGCTTGTGCTTCATCCAGCCTGGTATTTCACATGATGTATTCTGCATGTAAGTTAAATAAGCAGGGTGACAGTATACAGCCTTGATATACTCCTTTCCCAATTTGGAACCAGTCTATTGTTCCATGTCCAGTTCTAATTGCTGCTTCTTGACCTGCATACAGATTTCTCAGGAGGCAGGTAAGGTGGTCTGGTATTCCCATCTCTTTCAGAATTTTCCACAGTTTGTTGTGATCCACGCAGTCAAAGGCTTTGGTGTAGTTAATAAAGCAAAAGTAGCTATTTTTCCGGAACTCTCTTGCTTTTTCTGTAATCCAATGTTGGCAATTTGATGTCTGGTACTTCTGTCTTTTCTAAATCCAGCTTGAACACCAGGAAGTTCTTGGTTCATGTACTGTTGAAGCCTCATTTGGAGAATTTTGAGCATTACTTTGCTAGTCTGTGAGATGAGTGCAGTTGTCTGGTAGTTTGAACATTCTTTGGCATTGCCTTTCTTTGGGATTGGAATGAAAACTGACCTTTTCCAATCCTGAGGTCACTGTTGAGTTTTCCAAATTTGCTGGCATATTGAGTGCAGCACATTCACAGCATCATCTTTTAGGATTTGAAAGAGGTCATCTGAAATTCCATCACTTCCACTAGCTTTGTTCATAGTGATGCTTCCTAAGGCCCACTTGACTTCGCATTCCAGGATGTCTGACTCTAGGTGAGTGATCATATCATCACAGTTATCTGGGTCATTAAGATCTTTTTTGTATAGTTCTTCTGTGTATTCTTGTCATCTCTTCTTAATATCTTCTGCTTCTGTTAGGTCCATACCATTTCTGTCCTTTATTGTGCCCATCTTTGTATGGAATGTTCCTTTGGTATCTCTAATTTTTGTGAAGAGATCTCTAGTCTTTCCCATTCTATTGTTTTCCTCTATTTCTTTGCATTGATCACTGAGGAAGGCTTTCTTATCTCTCCTTGCTATTCTTTGGAACTCTGCATTCAGATGGGTACATCTTTCCTTTTCTCCTTTGCCTTTCACTTCTCTCCTTTCTATTTGTAAGCCCTCATCAGACAATCATTTTGCCTTTTTGCATTTCTTTTTGGGGGGATGGTCTTGGTCACTGCCTCCTGTACAATGTCACAAACCTCTGTCCACAGTTTTTCAGGCATTCTAATAGTTCTTATCTCTTGAATCTATTTTTCACTTCCACTGTATAACTAATGCAATATCTTTATGCCTGCCTGTAATATTTAAAAGAGCCTACATTTCTGGAGTTAATACTTGTTTGGACATTAATTCTATATCACTCAGTTATGATTTATACCAGCTCTCCCTCCTTAACCTCAAGGAAAACTTTCTCTTACTTATTAGAAAAACAAACCATGAAGACTGCATACACTCACCAACGTCAGTTAGGGATAGCCCACTTACTTGGATCTTTTTCTAGCTTCCAAAGGAAATTCCTTTGCAATATGGGGCCGACCTAGGGTGGGAGCTAGAATACAGATGGGTTTGCTGAGACTTGGTCCTAAAGCAGAATTTAGTGGCAGAAACCCAGGGACATGTTGCCCAGTTAGCCACAATCTACTCTAATAATTCTGTATTTAATCCATACATGTGCTTCTGTATTGTAACCTATAATTGATGGCTTATGATAGTTTTACAGTTGAAGCATTAATTCTTTCTCAGTGGTTCATTAAAGTAACAGTGCATTTTACAATTAATGACATCCTTGACATTCTAGATTTTCAGAAATGTAGTAATTACATTAAACATATATTAAACCCCATTATGAGTCAAGCTCTAGATTAGACTGGAGATAGGGGAAAGAATGGAGCTCCCACACTGAAGAGCTGGAAGACAAGCAAACAAGCATATCCACCGGAAAGCTGAATACAAGCTGACCCTCCAAACACACAGGTTTGAACTGCATGGGTCTGTTTATACACAGATATTTTTTTCAATAAATACACTCTTACCCCACTGTAAGTATGCACAGACTGACTGTAAGGAACCCAAACACCTATGGAAGTGGGATCCACGGGGGGCCTGAAACCAACTCCCCCTCAGGTACTGAGCAGTAACTGTACTTTGTGAGGGATGAAATGTCAGCACACTGTGGATGTCCCTGGGTGGAGCAGTGTGTGTGTGTGTGTGTGTGTGTGTGTGTGTGTGTGTGTGTGTGTGTGTGTGTGCGCGTGTGTGTGTGCGTGCATGTGTATGCGCCCGTGTACATGGAGAGAATCGGTGAGAGATGAGGTGGAAGAAGTACGCAATCTGGGACCAGACTACTAACCAGTCTTCAGTGCTAACCTAAGAAATTTAGGCTTAATCCCTCAGTGATACTCAAACATTTTGGTCTCATGACCTCTTTACCCTCTTAAAAGAGACCCTTTGTTTATATGGGTTATATCTACTAATATTTACTATGTGCTCTACTGTGCTTAGTTGCTCAGTCATGTCTGACTCTTTGTGACCCCATGGACTGTAGCCCGCCAGGCTCCTTTGTTCACGGGGATTCTCCAGGCAAGAATACTGGAGTGGGTTGCCATGCCCTTTCCAGGGGATCTTCTTAACCCAGGGATCAAATCCAGGTCTCCCGCATTGCAGGTGGATTCTTTACCATCTGAGCCACCAGGGAAGCCCATGAATATTGGAGTGGGTAGCCTATCCCTTCTCCAGGGGATCTTCCTGACTCAGGAACTGAATAGGGTCTCCTCATTGCAGGCAGGTTCTTTACCAGCTATTAGAACTGAGAAACAAAAAATATTAACCCATTAAAATAAACAATAAACTCACTACATGTTAATATGTAACATTTTAAATAAAATACAACCATATTTTCCTAAACAAAAAATTTATGAGAAGGGTACCATTGTTTTATATTTTTGTAAATCTCCTTAAGATCTGGCTTATGAAAGACAGCTAGCTGGCTCTCACATCAGCTTCTGCATTTAATCTGTTGCAGCATAGCTGAAGAATATAAAGAAAATATGGCTTCATAAAGATAATATAGTTGGAAAAGGAGAGCCTGACAGACTTCCTGAAAAGGTCTCAGGAGTCCCCAGAACTTCCTGCACCACACTATGAGGACTGCTGTTCCTGGTAATGCAAAGCCATCGAAAGATCATCAGCAGTGGACAGGCTGCTGTTTGGTGGCACTGTGAGGGTGGATCAGAAGGAGCCTTAGATAAGGGCAGCAGGAAGGGAGACTATTAAAAGGGCTCAGGTAAGACCATGAAGCCCTTCTCTAAGCAGAGACAATGCAGATGCAGAGAAATGCATTCACAACAAGTAAAGAGTCTGTGGGAACTGATATCCAAATGCATAACTTCAGGTATTCAGCACTGGAAATCCAGAAGGATGGTGATGATTAAGGCATAAGCAGATCATTTCTGCTTTTAGTTGGCCAAAGAGGCAAGGGATAAGCCAGAAAGAGAGATAATGTGAAAATTCAAGACCATTGACTCAAAGAGATCCAAATAAATGCACAGGCCCTAGAAAACTTACCTGTTTAAACTGCTATACTCAATATGGTTTAAAACGACACTGAGGATTTCCCTGGTGGTCCGATGGTTAAGAATCCACCTGCCAATGCTGGGGATTTGGGTTCAATCCCTGCTCTGGGAAGATTCTACATGCCAGAGAGCAACTAAGCCTGTGAGCCACAACTGCTGAAGCCCACATGCCCTAGAGCCCATGCTCTGCAACTTGAGAGTAGCCTCCACTCACCACAACTAGAGAAAGCCCTCACACAGCAACAAAGACCCAGTGCAGCCAAAAATAAATAAATATTTTAAAAAACACAACACTGACACAGCATTTGCCTTAAGAAGGTAAAATTAATTTCTTTATTAATGCAAATATCCCTGAAGGTTATGGAAAAGCTCCCAACTCTCCTTGGCCAATGAAGCACACCTTGGCATTAGTTAATTTAGTCAGATTGCTTTCTTTCTTAATGAGCACAGGAGAGCTTCGGATCACACATCACACTAGAGCAACCGGCCTAGTAGGTACCATGGTGGGGTTCTGGGTATACTATGGGATAAAAGGGAAAAGAGAAGGAGAATGTTAACTCCCTGTGGGAGATATTACTATCTGGATATTTTTAATTTAAGAAGTGATTAGAGGGACAATTGTTAAGTGATTATTAAGAAGTGAATAAAGTTACTGGGTAGCTGGTTGGCAAAAATCGCTAGTTAGCACTGAAAAAACACAAAAGACAGTTTGCTCACTGTAAAGTATATTTAGGGCTTTCTGCCCAGTTCCAGAGATCAGATGAGAGGCAGATCATCCCAACAGAAATGAACTCTGTCCTCAAGCAGCTTCTCATTATGCCTCAAAGAGCCTAGAGAGTTGAGTAATACGGATTTTGGGGTGTGTGTGTCTGTGTGCATAATTTTAGTCTGAGACAGAGGCAATCTCCATGGTCCAGGTAGAGGGCAGAAAAGTTGATACTTCTTACCTTCTAAATTCTACAGGTTAGGAACCCAAATCTACTACAAGAATTCTCTTTATCTTTCACCATCTGAGTAACAGAGCACTGTGGACAGTTCTCTGGGTTGAGCAAAGGATTATTTTTTGTATGGTCAGCACAGTTCAGTATATTCAGAGGATGCAAGAATAAGCAAGATGTACCAACAATACAGAGTATGATTTAAGAAATACAGATTCCTGTGTATAGAGCAAATGCTTAACTTACTAAACATCATTACTTCTTAACTCTGAGTAAGTATGCAAATGACTTTGATTTGAATAGATATTGGTATATAAAAACTTACTTTCATAAGCTCAAAAGGATTGTCTTGGTCTTCTTAAAAATGAAGTAAATTTCCGGGGCACAGCACCCAGGCAAAGACCAAATCTGTCACTTCAGAACTCAGTGCCTCCCCAGTAATGTCACTTTCCACTGTTACTTTTTAAAAAAAAAATTGCGACATGACCTGGGAAAGGCAGTCTTGATCATGTTAACTCTCTTTTCTGTAAAATGAGATCAATGATAGTCAATGTTCCACTTGCCATATAAGGATTGTTTGTAAGGATTAAATCCTGTAAACATTTTTTGTGAACCAAAAAGTCCCATGCAAATGTTAGTTACAGTAGAGCTCCTAGGGAGGCTGTATCCTCTTCATGCAGACAGGATGGCCCAATAAGGGAACAGGCATTTATTGTAGGTCTTCTATATGCCATATTATCTCACTGAATACCATATTATGTAGTGGGTGTCACATCCCATTTTATATATGAGGTACATGGAAGTTAAGTCATGGTTATCCAGGTCATTAAGACATTTTTTGTATAGGTCTTCTGTGTATTCTTGCCACCTCTTCTTAATCTCTTCTGCTTCTGTAAGGTCCTTATTGGTTCTGTTCTTTGTCATGCCCATTCTTACATGAAATGTTCCCTGATATCTCCAATTTTCTTGAATAGATCTCTAGTCTTTCCCATTCTACTGTTTTCCTCTATTTCTTGATATTGTTCTTTTAAGGCCTTCTTATCTTTCTTTGCTATTCTCTGGACTCTGCATTCAATTGTGTATGTCTTTGCCTTTCTCCCTAGCCTTTTGCTTCTCTTCTTTCCTCAGTCATTTGTAAAGCCTCTTTGGACAACCACTTTGCCTTCTTGCATTTCTTTTTCCCTGGAATGGTGTTGGTCACTGCCTCCTGTACAGTGTTATGAACCTCTGTCCATAGTTCTTGAGGCATTCTATCTACCAGGTCTAATCCCTTGAATCTATTCATCACCTCCACTGTATAATCATGACCTTATAATACTACACAAACTTTGGGGCATACAATCAGCATAGGTGAATTCAACAAACCTTCTGCTGCCTTCTAAATCAACTATGCTCTTTTTCATTTCTGGTTTCTTTTGCCTATAAAAAACTGCCTCGCCTTCTTGAGCGTGTGTGTAATCCTATTTATCTTTCAAATGTTCCCTCTCTCATCAAGGCAGAATTAATCATTCCTTGATGACATTGTTAATTCAATCTGTAAAGCCCTTTCTCTAATAAGCAAGCTTATCATTAAAAAAAACCCCTACAAACCCTATAAAATACATGGAGAAAAAACATGAGAGAGTCCTTATAACTCTTGGTGACGTTCCACCAGGCTGAAATCAGGCTGACGTGATCTGTGTTTCAGGGATTAGAATTTAATAGCAAAAATGAGCCAGTTAAAACACCCAGTCAAAATGCTGTCTGTAGATAAAGTGCTTTGCACTGGGGATACAACATAACCTGAACTGCTAAATCCTAAGGTTGACTGGTGATTTGCATTTCAATCTCTTTTCATGTTATTTTCTTGGCAAAAGTTAACAAGGAGCACTCAGCCTAGGAAAGATAGATCCTCTATTTACCTCAGCAAGAAACAGATAAGCACAATGAATTTCAAGTTTTCCCAACTCAATGGCTTTGGTTTGACCTGCAGTGGGTAATGTCTGTTGTCCCAAATGTGTCAATCTGAACATCAAATCCACCAACTGTGTCAGATTTTACATTCATTCAGTAACAATCCAGTCCCAAAGATTACACAGTCCCTATGTGACAACTGGCACTCTATGGTACAATCCACAAAACGCATGAGCAACGTGCCAAGAAAATCATGATTGAACACTCGCCATTCTACCACCAAACCTAAACAAATTACATTTCACCATTCATTGTTCAAGAACACATGGAACTATGCAAAACTACTCCAAGTACAGGCTGTACAGTCACTGAATGGTAATAGGTTCTATGTAACTAAATCCTCTTCATGAGGAGTCCAGAGTGGATCATACCAGAACCCCTTTAAATTCTGCCACATAACTAAGAGTATTAATGCATTTGATACCCAATTTCAAATTGACTGTGCTTTAACATGCCAATTTAGAATAATCGTATAAAAGTCTACAATAATTATGTACAGTAACTGATGCCTGAGGCAACAGAATGACTTAATGCTTGATACTCAAGTACCTAGATGAAGCAGAGGGAAAATGTACTGTTCTCCTTCACCAGCCAAACGCTGGTCTTCCTCCAGAAGGTGTGTAAGCTTCTGGCACCAGTGAAATAATAACATTGGTCTATCCTAGGCCAGAAGGAAAGTGACATCGACTTACTTAACAGTTGGCAATAGAGGGCCTGTAAACTTCTCTTCATGGTATCATCTGGTCCTGCTTGTCCTCCAGTTTATTCATGATTCTGTCTAGGAAATTGGGAGAAGAAAATCATTACATCTGGGAAACAGAATTCAAGTCAATAATCAGAAAGAACTCCACTCAATATGATCCTGGTGTTAAAGCCCAAAATATCTTGGTGTTAAAGCCCAAAATACGTTATTTGAAGAGAAAAATTCTTGGAGTGAATATACCACAATACAGTCTATGTTATAAAACCATCAATTAATCAAGTAGATTTTGAAACTACACATCACTCATAAGGGCAACTAGAGGGAGAGAATCCGACCTTGGGATTTTGAGGACTTCCAAAACATCTTCCCTGCATCTCTAGTTTTGAATCAGGAGAAACAATGAACTTGTAATCTCATTTCTGCAATCCTGCTCACCAAACAAAACACTCCCCCAAAGCTTCACCAATTTCAAATTGTATTATATTAAACAACTTTAATATTATTTTCTGATTACAAAAGATATCTCCAGTGTAGAATATCTGGAAAATATAGCTAAACAAAATATAGTTAAGAATGTATAAGAAATTACAAATTACCTATCTCTTCAGCTTTTCCTGTGTGTACTTCTATTGGTCTATTTTGCTATACATTCTAATTTTTCTCCCTAGCAGTAGAAACATCTTCCTCTGTTGTTATTACACTTTACTGTATATTTTTTCTTTTGGCCACACCTCTTGGCTTACGGGATATTAGTTCCCTGACCAGCGTTTGAACTCAAGGCTCTCAGCAGTGAAAGTGTGGAGTCCTAAGCACTGGACCACCAGGGAATTCGCACTTTACAACTTTATTCTAAATGGCACACAGTATTTTTTTCAAGATAAATTCCTAGAAACGGAATCACTAGGAAACAATGTAAGGCTTTTGAAATATATTGCTGAGATGCTCTTTACCAATATCATATTATGAAAATCTCCATTAGACTACAACCTACTCAATGAAAGAAACTTGTATTTTCCTACCATCATTGCCAAGTAAATAGGCACATATTTCATCTCATTGCTTTTGCATTTTACAGGTTTATTAGTCTTTTTAAAAACTGAAAATTCACATTTGGCAAAGATTCTCTAGTTAGGTGCTGAACCTTCTCCTGTAGATCTATCTGTGCATTTCCTTGTAAAACTGAGTGAAGGCAGCTCTTTTGCCCCTTTCCTGTTTGCCCATTTCTTCTCCCTTTTTAATCTTTAAAGAACCTAATGTAGGAATAAGATCATTAGGCAATTTAACCTACCTCCTGATTTATGCTCTCCTGAATGCACACCACGCCTTGCCTAATCTGCAAATTCTTCTCCAAGATAAAAAGACGTAAGAGTAAAGAGTTAACTAGTTAAAGAATGGTTAGCTCTCTACCCCACAATGACCCCCCTAAGGAATCCTGTAGGCAGATCAAGGGGGCAAGGTAATATCTGGAGAAAGAGTCAGCCAGTGTGCACTCAGGAGAGATGATGCAGAACCCAACATCCTGCCTCGACGATTCTGAGATTCTTTTCCCCATTTTTCCCTTTAAAAACTGTCATGGCTGAGCAGAGTCCTTGGAGTTGGTCTCTGGACATGAGTCCACCTCCTCCCCGAGGTTGCCAGATTTTCTGATTAAAGCATCTTTGCTTTCTACTGACACTTGTCTCTCGAATTATTGCCTTTGAGTGGTGAGCAGCCAAACCTGAATTCGGTAACACTGGTTTTAGCAAGAACCCTGCTAAATCAGTTTAACCAGCACCAAACCCTCAATATCTGATCAGACTTACTCTACCATCCTGCCTTCAGCATAACTTTGTTAGGTCAGTTTAGCCAAACCCCTTACCCTGGTGCTTCCTCTTAGTAATCTTCCACCCACGGACTCCCATTCTGCTCCTTGGCTATCTATTCCCACTTGACCATGCTTTATTCAGGGTGGAGCCTAATCTCTCACCCTTACTGTAAAATCCCATTGCAACTGTTCCTGCATCCATTCATATGGTCTTAAATAAAGTATGCCTTGCCACCTTTAACAAATGTCACTGAATATTTTTTAAAGACATTCCTTAACCATTCTCTACTGGCATGCTGTTTTGTTTCTTTTTCTTACGATACCCCAAGTAGAACTGAGGTATCTTTAAATTTTTTCTCAAATATAATTAATGTATCATAAAATTCTGCCTTTAAAGTAGACAATTCATGGTTACTAGCATATTAAAAGTTGTGCAACCATCACCACTACCTAATTCCAGAACATTTTCATCACTCTAAAAAGAAATTCCCATGTTTATTAGCAGTTATTTCCTAACATCCTCTCTTTCTAGTTCCTGGCAACCACTAATCTACTGCACTATAGGTTTGCCAATTCTGTACCTTTCACATAGAATATATGGCCTTTTGTGCCTGGCTCTTTGAGTTAGCATAGTGTTTTTAAGGTTCATTTATGTTGTGAAGCATGCTGTTTTTTTCTTATTTTTTTGTAAGAATGATGCATACACACACACACATAAAACCATGGTTAGAAAGGCCTTCCTTACTTAATTAAGGATTATATAAAAAGTTATAGATAGTTGCCTATATTTTCTTCTGGTATTTTTAAATTTCATTTAGGTCTGTTTCTGAACTTTATGTTATGTTTTACTTCTCTGTCTGCTCATTCTCCCATTAAACAATATGTGCTGTTTAACTCAAATTCTTAGTAGAGCTAGTTCTGCATTACTTTCCCTTTTGGAGACCCAGGTTCGATCCCTGGGTTGACAACATCCCCTCGAGTAGGAAATGGCAACCCACTCCAGTATTCTTGCCTGGAGAATTCCATGGACAGAGGAGCCTGGTGGGCTCCAGTCCATCATGGGGCTGCAAAGAATTGGACAAGAATGAGCACACATGGATGGACGTTGTTCTTTGAGCTTGTTCTCCCCCTCGCCGCCCCCCGCCAGTTAACTTTAAGATAATTTTATTAAATTTCAGAAAAAAATATCATTGGGATTATAGTTAAAATTTTCTTCTATTTGTTTATTAATCTGGGACAGACTTGATCGCATCAAAATCCAAGTGCTGAAGGAATTCAATTTTTTAAAGATTGTAGCTCTGGAGATCAGAAGAATCCCTTTTAGAGGAAGAGAAGAGCTCTTGTTTTGCGGGGTGGGGTAGAGGGTGGGGGAACAATAGCTCAATAACTTCTTTGGCTAACCCACCCCCAGTGTGATCTAGCTGAGTAAGAGGGAGAGAAAGAGAGAGTTAAATTGTTCTCCATTATAATATAAGAGGGTGCTTCCCTAGTGGTTCAGTTGGTAAAGAATCTGCCTGCAATGCAGGAGACCCAGGTTCAATCCCTGGGTTGGGAAGATCCCCTGAAGAAGGAAATGGCAACCCACCCCATTACTCTTGCCTAGAGAATTCCATGGACAGAGGAGCCAGGCAGCCTACATGACTGTGCGACTAACTTTAACTTTTGACTTTGATAATATAAGAGGAGGTTTGAGTTCCCAAAGGCCAGAAAAGAGGGATTAAGTGGTCTAGAAATCAGAGAGGCTGAGGAGATAATAAACAAGAGATACTGTGAGGCAGAATAGGCAATTCCAAAAGACAGCAGCAGGTGAGACACAAGAATAAAGGATAGAGTGAGAAATTCCCCACAAACTTTAATATGTGCAATATTTAATTTTTCATTGCTTCTTGTTTTATGCTATTTGTACTTAGATACCACATCTGTCCTCCTTCTCTCTCCCACAACACTTACCACCACTAGGACCCTCAAAAACCTCAGAAAGTCTTGTACAAAACAGCCTTGTGTTAGTGATGCTCAGCTAAGCAATGAAAGAGACTATGTCTTAAGACAAGAGTGACTGGAAATGGAGACAGGAGCCACAAGGACCATAAGCAATGATTGGTAGGCATCTTTGGAGTGCTCAGGACCCAGTAAGCATGCAACAAATGTGCTGTGAATAAAGAAGTAAATGAAGGAATAAATAAATAATCAAGTAATAGGAGAACAGAAATATTTGTAGTTGATGTTGATAAAGAGGAACATAGCCCCTCAATCATCTCTGGAAACGCTTGGAGATTTTCAAGAAACCGTTAGACTTGTCACGATAGATGGAATAGAGTCATGTCATTCAAATATCAAAGAAACAACTGAGCACATAAATGTGGGACACTTGAGTTCCTCTGGGTTACCCAGGGCTATTCTAACTACAAGCACCCTATGGCCTACTATTTATTCAGAATTAATCGTTAGGTCTTTCTGTGGAGTTTTGTAATGTTTTTCCTTCATTTAAATTCTACAGTCTTGTCGAGTTAATCCCTAGGCATTTTACACCTATATGTACTTTTGCCACAGTGATGGAATTTCCATTTCTGTTATATTTTCTAAATTGCTTCTATATGGAAATGATTGAGTTTGTATATTCACTTTGTGGCCTAACTGAACTCACTTAGAGTTCTAATGATGGTTTCTCAGCTGAGTCTCTTGGGTCACTTGCGCTCCTTTGGCTGGATGGAGAGGCATGGTGAGATTCCATCAAAAGCCTCTTTTTAACCATATTAATTGTATTAATCGTATTAACCATTAATCATATTAACATTAATTGTATCTGGTCCCTTAGGGAATAATTTAGGAGCTCCAATGATGACAGCTAATTTCCGGGGTGAAATCCTAAGAATGTACAGAGTTTTATAGGCAAAAGGCTGAAGAAAAGAAAAATGAGAGGAGGAAGATGAAAACACTTGACCAAACATGTAGAGACAGCGACACAGGTGGGGACTTGGCTGATCATTAGCTCAGGGGAAATGAGAGGGTGCAAGTAACCTGAATCACTCCTTAACAAGTGCGAGCCTCATAGAACCCTGCCTCTCCTTTTGGGTTAAATGAAACAGTTCTATCAATTTTATTGACTTGGGAGGGCAATCTCTTTAGAAATGTCCATGTACCCAGGGAAGAAGTAATAAACAACCAAATGAAAGCTCTTGACATTTGATATGTAAATTGACTTGAAAAGACAAGTTAATAGAGAACAAATGAGAAAGAATACCCAAGAAAATTCTGGAAAAAAAAATCCCAAGAAGATGTGGCCAGGGAGAGAGGGGCTGTCAGGCTGACTAGACATTAAAACATCCTCAAAAGCCTCTATAATTAACATAATTTGAAACTGGCACATGAATATACCAAATTATATATGGATGTTTATGATACAATAAGGACAGTATTATTAAATCAGCAAGCAAAAAGATGAGCTTTTAAATAAATATTTTGAGATAATGGCAGAGCAATATGGATAAAGTTAAAATTGTACTCATTCCAAATATCACATACCAGCATAAACTCCAAATAAGGCAAACATTTAACTATAAAAAAAGTAAAGAATACAAATGCTAGAAGGAAATATGAGTAATTCTTCTATTACTTGGGGGTAGATAAGTTTTGCTAACTCTGAGTCAAAGTTTGAAGCAATAAGGAAAAAGATAAACTTTATTACATAAAAAATTACTCAGTAAAAATTAAGTAAAATATAAGTTAAAAACTATAAAAATGTTCAACTTATAAGAAGGAAAGATTTAAAGTCCCTAAATTTTCCTCCAATCAATCTTCATGGTGTTTTAGCAGTTGTCTGCATACATGGGCAGGATGGCAAAAATCTGAACCACCCAACACACCTGCTCCAAACTAAGGTTGAGCGAGGCAATGCTCTGTCTTTGTGTTTCAGCTCTCATACTGTGAACAGTGTCCTTTCAACAGGCAACTTAACGCCATGCTTTTTAGTATTTTGTGCTTTTTATTGACATCTCTGTTTGAAATGGTCCCAAGCATAGTGCTGAGGTGTTTTCTAGTGTTCCTAAGTGCAAGAAGACTGTGATGAGCTTTACAGAGAAAACACATGTCTTAGATAAGCTTTGTTCAGGCATTTGGTACAGTGCTATGACTGTGAGTTCAAAGTTAATGAATGAACAATGCATATTACACAAGGCATCTTTAAACAGAAACACATATAAAGCAAGACTATATATTGATCAGTTGACAAAAATGTGACCAGATCTAATACGAACCTAACCCTATATTTCCCTTAGGAGCACAGATTCAGTCTTTACTCATTTAGTATTCATGACAGCTTTATAGAACACAACTATTACGAGTAATGAAAATCAATCAAATCAATTTGAGTTGAGCTTTAAAATATTTTGTGGAGCAAAGAATGAATATGATGAACAATCCATGCCAATAGTAGAGTTTGAATAAAACAGGATAATAGCTCACCATCTCTTTGGGACAGAGGAAGATTTGATTAAGCTGATGGCTAACACTTGCCCTCTGGGAAAGAGAGAGGGGGAAAAGGAATAGCAGAATCGACATATCAATTAACATCACAGGCCTGTGAAGAAGTTTGGAATGGAGCATCCTCCTCCATTTTACAGGCAGGGACACAGACACCAAGTCATAGTCTTTTTATAAGTAGAAATAATGACTTTGTTCTGCACATGATTTCTGATACTCTAAAATTAGGTAGCTGAAAGTGAAAGTGAAGTTAAAGTGAAGTCGCTCAGTCGTGTCCGACTCTTTGTGACCCCATGGACTGTAGCCTACCAGGCTCCTCCATTCATGGGATGTTCCAGGCAAGGATACTGGAGTGGGTTGCCATTTCCTTCTCCAGGAGATCTTCCCGACCCAGGGACTGAACCCGGGTCTCCCTGAAGTTTATATGCTATCTAAGATTCATGCCCTTTCTAGACATTATATTTCTCATCATAAAAATTATAATTGATGATAAGCAAGAAGGACTTTCCTTCTCTAAAAAGTCCTCATGGAATAATCATATCAGTTATGGTCACTCCTTGACTTAGCCATTTAACAATTTATTTCATGTCTTCCATGTGCCTGGTAGTGGTTTTGGTTTTTTTTTTTTGGTCAAAAAATCAGTCTTTATTCAAGATCAAACCTACCAGCTATGAGACCTTGAGCTGGATTCTTGACTTCCCTGATCCTTGCATTTCTTGTAAGGTGTAAGAATAGTCCTCGATATACTGTGGCAAAGACTGAGACAACCCACGCAGAAGGCAAGATAACATATCAGGCCAGAGCTCATCAACCATCTTAATTTTGCTTCCCTTAAGCCATAAAACAAAAGCTTTTGGGCTACTCCCCCAAGAGCCCCTTCTGTAAATCCAGTGTCTTATTTAAACTGCCTTTAGAAATTACTTATATGGGGATAAGTTGAACTTTAAGATTCTTATTTAGAACTTATACATGTCTTCCTTAAAAAGGATCTGAGGAAGCTTACTATCAGATACAACTTGTACAGTAGAAATACTAACAAATCAAAGCACATTAATGGCATAAGAAAGAGAGATCCAGAATTACAGGGAGAAAGGGGGCAATTCATTTTACCATAAGATGCAATGGGGCCATCCATACACCTCCCTTGGAGCTTCTTGAAAATAAAGGCAAAAAGGACAGGTAGTACTATGGTTTGTTTTTTGCATAAATAGAAGTACATTCTCTATTTTGTTCAGAAATACAAACCTATTCTGCCATTAAAATCTAAGAAAAGATCATTAGACAAATCTCCTGATAAGCATACAAATAGAATATTCTCACCATGGCTGCTTCTTATGCTGTGTGCTTGGTTGCTCAGTTGTGTCGGACTCATTGCGACCCCACAGACTGTAGCCCGCCAGGCTCCTCTGTCCACGGGACTTCCCAGGCAAGAATACTGGAGTGGGTTGCCATTTCTTACTCCAGGGAATCTTCCTGACCTAGGGATCAAACACTTGTCTCTTGCATCTCCTGCAATAACAGGCAGGTTCTTTACTACTGTGCCACCTGGGAAGCCAGGCTGCTCCTTATCAATCCACAATAAACACTAATGTCTTTATGTTACGTAGGAATTCAGGGAAAGTTTTTTGATGAGCAGCAGGAGCACCATGCTTCGGAGAAAGAGTTGGACAGCCCTGCCCCTGAGTAGCTTTGCACACGTGAACTTGGGCAAGTTACTTTACTTCTCTGAGCCACAGCTTTCTCATCTGTAAATGGGGCTGACACCTAAATCAAAGGATTGCTGAGAGAATTAAGTAAAGAACTTACTGTGTACTTGATATATTGTATGTGTCTTCTTTTCTGCCAAGCTACTAGTGTACAGACACACTGCTGCCGGTCGTATGGTGATAGAGAGAACTAGAAAAATAGGGGGAACTGACGTTCAGTAAGTCGGTCCAGGGCCTGAGCTGCTGTGTTACCTCAGGAAGGCAAGTGTGATGGTTTCTCAGGTTCACTTACAGCAAGAGTCACAAATGAGTGTATGTGTCCACAGGGTTGGGTCTGGGTCATAATGGTGTTTTCAGAATAAAAAGGTTTTTTTGATAGAGACACTTTGCATTTTAAACACAGGAATATCCTTTACTTCCATAAAGAAATATTCTCTCTCACTTTTCTTGAAACATATAGCTCTCCTACTCTTTCTTCCAAATTTTCTCATTTTTGTGAAAGAACTAGTTCATGCTACTCTGGGATCAACAGTGTGAGCATGATTACAATGACTGTTGCTTTGCCTCAGTCTGGGAGTTTAGTTTATAGGGGGGGACTATGGTGAACTTAAAAACAGAAAAAAAAATAGTGTGTTTTTTTTTTTTTGTCTCCAGCCATTTGTCAGCAGGAAAATAGCTCTTTGTTTCTTTTATCTTAAAGAAACTGAAAATCCTCTCAAGTTTTTTTCCCTAAATTTTCAAAAGAGGTTAGAAATTTTAGATGAACCTCCCTATTTAAAAATACTAGCAATGAATTCATATGGGCCAAGGCTGTGGGATTTCTGACTTATAAGTGTTCTCCTGCAGCAGATCCTGCACAGTGACTGCTGGGGGCTGGGAAGAGGGAGAGGAGCTCTGCCTTCCACCCAAGCTCTGTCCTCCAGGAGCCCTGGGGCCCAATAAGCTTCAAAGGATGAAAGGCACCTTCAGTAGAGCTCCTTCCCTCTCCTTCCCTTCATATTTCCTTCTCTGAAAAAGAAAAGAAACTACTGGGAGTTTGTCAGACCCACTGAGATTTAATTTCAGTAGAATTTAAAACAAAAGAACAAAAATTATTCATCTGCTAAGGAAAAGCTTACAAAAGGGAATCGATAAGATGTGGATTCTGCTTGGAGGACTGAGAGGTGACTACCTGAACATTCTTCAAAACCAGCTGGATTTTATTTGCATCTGTTGTGGGTGGGTATTCTGCTGTCCACAGCCACTGAAGTCAGCAGCAGGATAAAAATAGGACCAGAAGTTTGAGGCATATTAGAATGACACAGACCTCCTCCTTCCGGCATTAAAGTGTATTAAGACCACTTATCTCATCTGAGGAGACAGAAAGGTGCTTGTGCGAGGTGAAGAATACCTATTACACATCCCTTTTTATAGTTTTGATATTAAAGACTGAATACCAAAGTCAAGGAATTATATGATACTGTAGCAATGCCAAATACTAAAGGAGCACGTTCTATCATTTTGACTGCACTGCTTTTGAAAAAGATTATTTCTCATCCACAGTAAACTCAAGCATTTTTCTTTTTATCTTTTGCAGTGTCTGAGAAACATTCTCAGATATTGAATTTGGGGATCTAAAAAAATGCGTATTTCTTTTGGGTAGCAGGCATTTGTTCTGAAAGATGCACCACATTTTTATAATGGAAAGAGAGGCAAAGCCTTATGAAACAGGCAAAACTGTCATCGGAATGTTTACATGTGGAAAGACTATTTAAACCCATGATGTACAATTTGAATGGGCAGAATATTTCAGTATGTGAAATTATTCATAATATCATAGCAATTGCTAAATTTTAATTTTGACTTGTTGGCTGAAAAAAAGAAAGTATGACCAAACAGTTGAGAATTATGTTTTATTTGGCAGACTTTCTGAGGACATCAAGCCTGGGAAGCAGCCTCTCAGACAGCTCTGAGGGAATGTTCAAAGAGATAAGGGAGGAGTTAGGATTTTTGCAACAAAGGTCAGATAGCAAGAACATCAAAAGATTACTGTTAATTAAAGAAAACCAGATATCTCAGGTTAAGGAGATTTAGTGCTTCTCTATGAATGGGAAGACACAAGAGTCTCAGCTCATTCAAATCATTCCTTTGATATGCACCTCAGCTATCTGGGGCCAGCATGATTTTCTTTCCCATCCTTTGACCCCTCAGGGTGTACCACTGGGGCAGCTGCAGTAGCTGAGGGCTTGGTAGCCTGGCAAGCTAACTCATTTGTATTTGTCTCTATCCTGAGCTCCTTCAAAGCTCACCTTTGGAGGCTGTAGTGGCTTGATGGCTGCAACATCCTTTGTTTACTGATACAGGAGGCAACATTCTTCATTTATAAACCTTTAACCTCAAACTCTCTTCCCCTTCCTTAGCTCCTCCCATCCCATCTCCATCCATATAAAGCATTCTTTAATGCTTGAGCTCGTATGAAGACATTTTAATTGTGGTTTCATTTAATCTTTGAAAATACATAATTTATGTCAACTGATTCCACAGGATACAGTCTGTTGAATGTGCAGTTGGAATAAAAATTATAATGACATGAAAAATTATGTGGGCAAGAGTGGGGTGGGTCAATAACAAAAGTGGAAGCCATCACTTGAAGAGTACGGATCAAGGTCACAGGTAAGGTCTGTGCAGATAAGCTCAGTCCACAGGGAAGCCATGGTATCCCAAGCACTTCTGGTGAACTTTACACCTCAATTTTTTCCTCAACTTTACACCTTGCTTCAGGAAGCATGAATTAAGGAATACATTTGATCTCACTTGTGAGGGCTTAAAATACTAAAGAGCTCATTTAACTGTGTTGATAATTCTGTCTTGGTTTGATGACCACAAGGGCTAGAATAAATATCCAGAAGAACCAAGATTGCTGTTTCCCAAACAAGCTGATAGTCAGAATCTATTTTTAGAATAAATTCCTAGGTCTTTCCCTCAGGAATTCTAATTCTAGGTTCTTAGATGGGACAATTTTAAAAGGCTTTCAAGCTGACTCTCATGATAAGCCAGGGATGGAAACCAAGCCTGAACCTAGCTGCTCTAACCCTGACTGCACATTAGAACTCTGGAGGAATATAAGAGATCAATCAAGCAAGTTCCCCAGGGACCGTGAGAAGCTTCCGGGAGGACAAGGGATCCTTGTTGCTGTTCAGTTGCCAAGTCATGTCCAACTCTTTTCCAACCCCATGGAATGCCGCATGTCAGGCCTCCCTGTCCCTCACCATTTCCTGGACTTCGTCCAAGTTCATGTCCATTGCATCTGTGATGCCATTCAGCCATCTCATCCTTTGTCGCTCTCTTCTCCTTCTGCCTTCTATCTTTCCCAGTATAAGGTCAGCTGTTCGCATCACACGGCCACAGTACTGGAGCTTCAGCTTCAGCATCAGTCCTTCCAATGAGTATTCAGGGTTGATTTCTTTTAAGATTGACTGGTTTGAACTCCTTGCTGTCCAAGGGACTCTCAAGAGTCTTCCCTAGCTCCGCACTTCAAAAGCATCAGTTCTTTGGTGCTCTGCCTTCTTTATGGTCCAGTTCTCATAACTGTAGGTGACTACTGGAAGGACCATAGCTTTGATATGCAGACCTTTGCTGGCAAAGTGATGTCTTTGCTTTTTAACATACTGTCTAGTTTTGTCATAGCTTTCCTGCCAAGAAGCAATCGTTTTCTAATTTCATGGCTTCAGTCACCATGCGCAGTGATTTTAGAGCCCAAGATCAGGAAACCTGTCACTGCTTCCACCTTCTCCCCTTCTATTTCCCACGAAGTCATAGGGCCAGATGCCGTGATCTTAGTGTTTTAAGCCAGCTTTTTCATTCTCCTTCATCCTCAAAAAGAGGTTCTTTAGTTCCTCTTCACTTTCTGCCATTAGAATGGTATCATCTGCATATCTGAAGTTATTGATATTTCTCTAGGAAATCTTGATTCCATCTTGTAACTCATCCAGCCTGGCATTTCTCATGATGTTCTCTGAGTATAAGTTAAATAAACGGGGTGACAATAAATAGCCTTGTCATACTCCTTTCTCAATCCTAAACCAACCAGTTGTTTCATATAAGGCTCTAACTGTTGCTTCTTGACTGGCACACAGGTTGCCCAGGAGACACGTAAGATGGTTTGGAATTCCCATCTCTTTAAGAGTCTTCCACAGTTTGTTATGATCCACACAGTCAAAGGCTTTAGCACACAGTCAATGAAACTACACTAGATTTTTTTCTGGAATTCCCTTGCTTTCTCTATGATCCAGCAAATGTCAATTTGATCCCGGGTCCTCTGCCTTTTCTAAACCCAGCTTGGACATTTGGGAGTTCTCAGTTCATGTAATGCAGTTTACGGTTTAGTATGCAGGATTTTGAGCAGAGAAGGTAATGGCAACCCACTCCAGTACTCTTGCCTGGAAAATCCCATGGACGGAGCAGCCTGGTAGGTTGCAGTCCATGGGGTCGCTAAGGGTCAGACACGACTGAGCGACTTCACTTTCACTTTAGCCTGGTGGGCTGCCATCTATGGGGTCTCACAGAGTTGGACACAACTGAAGCGACTTAGCAGCAGCAGCATGCAGGATTTTGAGCATCACTTACAATCATGGGAGATGACAGCAATTGTTTGGTGGCTTGAACTTTCTTTAGTTATTGCTCTTCTTGGGAAATGGAATGAGGATTGACCTTTTCCAGTCCTGTGGCCACTGCTGGGTTTTCCAAATTTCCTGAAATATTGAGTGCGGCACTTTAATAGCATCATTTTTTAAAATTTTAAAAAGCTCGGATAGAATTCCACCACCTCCACTAGCTTTGTTCATAGTGATGCTTCCAAAGGCCCACTTGACTTCGCATTCCAGGATATCTGGCTCTAGGTGAGTGATCACACCATCGTGGTTATCTGGATCATGATGATCTTTTTGTATAGTTCTTCTATGTATTCTTGCCACCTCTTCTGTTAGGTCCATACCATTTCTGTCCTTTATTGTGCTCATCTTTGCATGAAATGTTCTCTTGGTATCTCTAATTTTCTTGAAGAGATCTCTAGTCTTTCCCATTCTACTGTTTTCCTCTATTTCTTTGCACTGATAACTGAGGAAGGCTTTCTTATCTCTCTGTGCTATTCTTTGGAATTCTGCATTCAAATGGGTATATCTTTCCTTTTCTCCCCTAGCTTCTCTCCTTTGCTCAGCTATTTGTAAGGCCTCATCAGACAACCATTGTGCCTTTTTGCATTTCTTTTTCTTGGGGATGGTCTTGATCACTGCTTCCTATACAATGTCACGAACCTCTGTCCATAGTTCTTCAGGCACTCTGTCTATCAGATCTAATCCCTTGAATCTATTTGTCACTTCCACTGTATATCTCAATGAAACTAAGCCATGCCATGTGGGGCCACCCAAGACGGATGGGTCATGGTGGAGAGGTCTGACAGATTGTGGTCCACTGGAGAAGGGCATGGCAAACCACTTCAGTATTCTTGCCTTGAGAACCCCATGAACAGTATGAAAAGGCAAAAATATAGGACACTGAAAGATGAACTCCCCAGGTCAGTAGGTGCCCAATATGCTAACAGAGATCAGTGGAGAAATAACTCCAGAAAGAATGATGGGATGGAGCCAAAGCAAAAACGATACCCAACTGTGGATGTGACTGGTGACAGACGCAAAGTCCAATGCTGTAAAGAGCAATATTGCATAGGAACCTGGAATGTTAGGTCCATGAATCAAGGCAAATTGGAAGTGGTCAAACAGGAGATGGCAAGAGTGAACGTTGACATTCTAGGAATCAGTGAACTAAGATGGACTGGAATGGGTGAATTTAACTCAGATGACCATTATATCTACTACTGTGGGCAAGAATCCCTTAGAAGAAATGGAGTAGCCATCATGGTCAACAAAAGAGTCCGAAATGCAGTACTTGGATGCAATCTCAAAAACGATAGAATGATCTCTGTTCGTTTCCAAGGCAAACTATTCAATATCACGGTAACCCAAGTCTATGCCACAACCAGTAATGCCGAAGAAGCTGAAATTGAACGATTCTATGAAGACCTACAAGACCTTTTAGAACTAACACCCAAAAAAGATGTCCTTTTCATTATAGGGGACTGGAATGCAAAAGTAGGAAGTCAAGAAACACCTGGCATAACAGGCAAGTTTGGCCTTGGAGTACAGAATGAAGCAGGGCAAAAGCTAATAGAGTTTTGCCACGAGAACGCACTGGTAATAGCAAACACCCTATTCCAACAACACAAGAGAAGACTCTACATGTGGACATCACCAGATGGTCAACACCGAAATCAGATTGATTATATTCTTTGCAGCCAAAGATGGAGAAGCTCTATACAGTCAGCAAAAACAAGACCAGGAGCAGACTGTGGCTTGGATCATGAATTGCTTATTGCCAAATTCAGACTTAAATTGAAGAAGGTAGCGAAAACCACTAGACCATTCAGGTATGACCTAGATCAAATCCCTTATGAGTATACAGTGGAAGTGACAAATAGATTTAAGGGACTAGACCTGATAGACAGAGTGCCTGATGAACTATGGACAGAGGCTCGTGACATTGTACAGGAGACAGGGATCAAGAAGATCCCCATGGAAAAGAAATACAAAAAAGCAAAATGGCTGTCTGAGGAGGCCTTACAGATAGCTTGGAAGAGAAGAGAAGCGAAAAGCAAAGGAGAAAAGGAAAGATATTCCCATCTGAATGCAGAGTTCCAAAGAATAGCAAGGAGAGATAAGAAAGCCTTCCTCAGCGAGCAGTGCAAAGAAATAGAGGAAAACAACAGATTGGGAAAGACTAGAGATCTCTTCAAGAAAATTAGAGATACCAAAGGGACATTTCATGCAAAGATGGGCTCGATAAAGGACAGAAACGGTATGGACCTAACAGAAGCAGAAGATATTAAGAAGAGGTGGCAAGAATACACAGAAGAACTGTACAAAAAAGATCTTCATGACCCAGATAATCACGATGGTGTGATCACTCACCTAGAGCCAGACATCCTGGAATGTGAAGTCAAGTGGGCCTTAGAAAGCATCACTACGAACAAAGCTAGTGGAGGTGATGGAATTCCAGTTGAGCTATTTCAAATCCTCAAAGGTGATGCTGTGAAAGTGCTGCACTCGATACGCCAGCAAATTTGGAAAACTCAACAGTGGCCACAGGACTGGAAGAGGTCAGTCTTCGTTTCAATCCCAAAAAAAGGCAATGCCAAAGAATGCTCAAACTACCACACAATTGCACTCATCTCACATGCTAGTAAAGTAATGCTCAAAATTCTCCAAGCCAGGCTTCAGCAATACGTGAACTGTGAACTTCCAGATGTTCAAGCTGGTTTTAGAAAAGGCAGAGGAACCAGAGATCAAATTGCCAATATCCGCTGGATCATCGAAAAAGCAAGAGAGTTCCAGAAAAACATCTATTTCTGCTTTATTGACTATGCCAAAGCCTTTGACTGTGGGGATCACAATAAACTCTGGAAAATTCTGAAAGAGATGGGAATACCAGACCATCTGACCTGTCTCTTGAGAAACCTGTATGCAGGTCAGGAAGCAACAGTTAGAACTGGACATGGAACAACAGACTGGTTCCAAATAGGAAAAGGAGTACGTCAAGGCTGTATATTGTCACCCTGCTTATTTAACTTATATGCAGAGTACATCATGAGAAACACTGGGCTGGAAGAAGCACAAGCTGGAATCAAGATCGCCGGGAGAAATATCAATAACCTCAGATATGCAGATGACACCACCCTTATGGCAGAAAGTGAAGAAGAACTAAAGAGCCTCTTGATGAAGGTGAAAGAGGAGAGTGAAAAAGTTGGCTTAAAGCTCAACGTTCAGAAAAGTAAGATCATGGCATCTCGTCCCATCACTTCATGGGAAATAGATGGGGAAACAGTGGAAACAGTGTCAGACTTTATTTTTTGGGGCTCCAAAATCACTGCTGATGGTGATTGCAGCCATGAAATTAAAAGACGCTTACTCCTTGGAAGGAAGGTTATGGCCAACCTAGATAGCATATTTAAAAGCAGAGACATTACTTTGCCAACAAAGGTCCGTCTAGTCAAGGCTATGGTTTTTCCAGTGGTCATGTATGGATGTGAGAGTTGGACGGTGAAGAAAGCTGAGTGCCACAGAATTGATGCTTTTGAACTGTGGTGTTGGAGAAGACTCTTGAGAGTCCCTTGGACTGCAAGGAGATCCAATCAATCCTAAAAGAGATCAATCCTGGGTGTTGATTGGAAGGTCTGATGTTGAAGCTGAAACTCCAATACTTTGGGCACCTCATGCGAAGGGTTGACTCATTGGAGAAGACCCTAATGCTGGGTAGGATTAGGGGCGGGAGGAGAAGGGGACGACAGAGGTTGAGATGGTTGGATGGCATCACCGACTCGATGGACATGGGTTTGGGTGGACTCCGGGAGTTGGTGATGGACAGAGTGGCCTGGCGTGCTGTGATTCATGGGGTCGCAAAGAGTCGGACACGACTGAGCAACTGAACTGAACTGAACTGAACTGTATAACTGTAAGGGATTTGATTTAGATCATACCTGAATGGTCTAGGCGGGAGGAGGTGGGAGGAGAAGGGGACGACAGAGGATGAGGTGGTTGGATGGCATCACCGACTCAATGGACATGAGTTTGAGTAAGCTCCAGGAGTTGGTGATGGACATGCAGGCCTGGTGTGCTGCAGTCTATGGGGCTGCAAAGAGTTGGACATGGCTGAGCAACTGAACTGAACTGAATGAATGGTCTAGTTGTTTTCCCTACTTTCTTCAATTTAAGCCTGAATTTGGCAATAAGAAGTTCATGATCTGAGCCACAGTCTATTCCCGATCTTGTTTTTGCTGACCATATAGAGCTGCTTCATATTTGGCTGCAAAGAATATAATCAGTCTGATTTCGAAATTGACCATCTGGTGATGTCCATGTGTAGAGTCTTCTCTTGTGTTGTTGGAAGAGGGGATTTGCTATGACCAATGTGTTCTCTTGACAAAACTCTGTTAGCCTTTGCCCTGCTTCATTTTTTACTCCAAGGCCAAATTTGCCTGTTACTCCAGGTATCTCTTGACTTCCTACTTTTGCATTCCAGTCCCTATGATGAAAAGGACATCTTTTCTTGGTGTTAGTTCTAAAAGGTCTTGTAGGTCTTCATAGAACTTTCAGCTTCAACTTCTTCAGCATCACTGTTTGGGGCACCAGCTTGGATTACTGTGATATTGAATAGTTTGCCTTGGAAACAAATAGAGATCATTCTTTTGTTTTTGAGATTGCACTCAAGAACTGCATTTCAGACTCTTTTGTTGACTATGAGGGCTATTCACTTTCTTCTAAGGGATTCTTGCCCACCGTCGTAAATATAATGGTCATCTTAATTAAATTCACCCATTCTGGTCCATTTTAGTTCTCTGATTCCTAAAATGTCAACGTTCACCCTTGCCATCTCCTGTTTAACCACTTCCAATTAACCTTGATTCATGGACCTAGAACTCCAGGTTCCTATGCAATATTGTTCTTTACAGCATCGGACCATACTTCCATCACCAGTCACATCCACACCTGGGCATTGTTTTTGCTTTGGCCCTGCCTTTTCATTCTTTCTGGAGTTATTTCTCCACTTTCCTCGAGTAGCATATTGGGCACCTACCGACCTGGGGAGTTCATCTTCCAGGGCCATCTCTTTTTGCCTTTTCACACTATTCATGGGGTTCTCAAGGCAAGAATACTGAAGTGGTTTGCCATTCCCTTCTCCAGTGGACCACGTTTTATCAGAGATTAAGTTTGACCACATTTTGAGAACCTCAGTTTGTAAACCACATGGTTATACTACTGTGGAGCTGATGAAATAATGTGTGCCTACACTCATCATTAATACATGATGAGAGATTAATATATAAAAAATCACTCTACAGCCAGATTTGGCCCTACCAGCTGTATCAGACAAGTTATTTTATTATCGCAAATTGTTACAAAGTAGAAAATGTGTTACCCTTCTTGTCTCATCTGTAAACAAGTATCACACCTACACTACAAGGTTGTTTTGGGAATAAAATAATATCCCTATCCTTTCAGAGGAAGGAAAAATGATGTCTTCTGGAGAGCTCCAGACAAGGTGTTTGGAGATGGAATCTACACTAACTTTCAAGGTGAAGAAGCATTTAGACTAGTAAAGGTGGAAAAGCTCAAAGATGCAGAGAGAGGACAGTGAGGCAGGAGTTTGGATGAGTAAATTAAACAACTACCGGCTGCTTTAAAATTCCTAAACAATGCAGTTTTTGATATAGCGTAACTGGCTCTCCAGCTTCTCAGGTAAGGTTGAGTCAAAGATTTTCATCTTCTAGGGGTGGGAAGGAAATACAGAGAAGACAGACTGACAGGGAAGCAGCAGGCAGTGGCTGGGAAGCAGAGAGCCAGAAGCTGGGCCTCTGAGGCTCAGTCTTCCCAGATCTGAACAACAAAATAAATGCTTACTCCATGAGACAGCTGGCATCTCACTGTCCTGGATGTCCCAGGACCCAGAACTTCTCCCATCATGTCTACCCAGGACTAGATGGTCACCACCAGCTGGTACCAAACCTAGGTCCACACCTGGATAGAGCTGATCATGTAGCTGGATCCTCAGATCTCTAGACTAGCTGTGTAGGCACTCATCATTTCATCAACTCCACAGTAGTATAATCATATAGTTCAAAAAGTAGGGTTTTCAAAACGTGGACCTCAGATCACCAGCAGCATCCAAGAAGTTGTTAGAAATACAAATTATCAGGCTCTACCCCAGACTCCCTGAATCAGAAACTCTGGGGATGGGTTTCAGCAGTTTGTGCTTCAACAAACCCTCCAGGATGCACACATAAGTCTAAGAAGCTCTGCTTTGCATGGGTGAATTTTTGGACGCCTTTATCATGCTATAGCTGGGTTTTACTCTTCAGCTCTTGCTTGGACAAATTATTACTCTTCAAAGAAGCAATAGTGAGGAAAGAGGGATTTGGAGCAGAAAGACTCATTTCCAAGGTCTCTTTCTTCTGTAACAGACTATAAGTCATCAGTTCCTCAGTGGGGAAAACATTTACAGTTCATTAGTTCAATCAGATTGTTGGTGTTGGCATTCATGGCTCTTGTTGAGAGCGTTTAGTAGTGTCTGAATTCTAATGGCTAATTTAGAAATACCACCCATTTTCATTATTCAACTTTTTATGCTGGTATTATTAAAGCTCTGTGAGTAACCCCTGTATAGGGGGGATGTGTATTAAAACATGAGCTTTGTGGTAGGAAAACCGACAAAATAATTGCCATGTTTTGTCTCTGCTGTAGTTATATACCATCAGTAAGAACTAGACCTTTCACTGAATTAAAATTCTAAACACAGGCAGCCAGAATTGATTTAAACAATTAAATCCTAGAACGACTACTTTCAAATAAATCTCTCACTTAGAACCTAAAAAACTTAACAGTGGCAGCCAACACTTAAAGGTAAATCAAATATGTAAGCCATCTGTGCCGTGCAAATCAGCTCAAATCAGATGTCTAAAATTCAGAGGTCTAAAAGTAGAAGAAAACAGAGAGCTACATCTCAAAGAAATCAGACTGGTGATGAGCCAAGATTAAAAAAAACAAAAAAACAATTAACTATCTGTTTCCCCAGGCTGTCCTTCTTCAAGCTATTACCACACACTGACATTTGGATGCAGGCTTTGTAAGTTGAAGTGTAAGTCCCGGGAAAGCAGAAGTTTTGCTTATCTTATTGATTGCTGTATCCTCAGTTTTTAGAATAGGGTCGAGCACATGGTAGGTATCCAGCATATTGACTAAATGCATGAATGATCCTACAAATTACTGTACTGTACACAAAACTGTGGCACTGTCACAGAATATTCTGTGATGACAGAAATGTTCTGTAAGTTGTAGTGTCCAATAAAGTAGCCACCTGTAGCTGGTGGCTTAAAATGTGGCTTGTGTAGCTAGGGACATAAATTTTAAATGTAAGTGGCTACTATATTGGACAGTACAGTTATAGAGGCTACAGACGTGTGGAGGAAAAAATAACAAAAGAAAAGTATGTAGTGCATGAAACTTGTTACTTATGAATTCTGACTCTGGGAGGTGGTTCAGAGAAGGGCAGTTTGGGTAGGATGGTTCCTGGTTTTCAGATTCTTCCCACTTTCCCTTCAACCACTAAAGGCTGTGGCAGCCACTGTTGAGGCAAGAAAGACTGGGTTTCAGATTTAAGGAGGAGAGACTGCATTCCTCTCCCATCAGAGACAAGGTGGTGTTGAACCTATGGGAACCCCAAAAGATGAGAGTGACCACTGGATGGCAAATGACACTTAGCATCTGCAGAAGCAGAGGCAATGACGAGTTCTGGGTCTTTCTCTTGGCTCAGTTTGCTTTCTGGTTCATGAGTTTATTCATTTGATTATCTTTACTCATTCAAGGATCTTCCAATATCTTCATTAATTCACAGGCCCTCTTTTCTCAATATCCTTTGTTAAGGAACGCTATATAAAGGTCTGATCCTTTGAGGTTCTTGGGCTTGCCACAGAGGAAATCCTGGGAAGAATGGGCTGTCTTATAAAATGAGATGATGACATAAAAGTCATTTAATCTTACTATTTAAAAAAAGATATGCCCTTTTCTTTTTTTGCCCAAATTAGTGGGCGTTAGGAAGCACTAATATGAACAAAACTAGTGGAGGTGATGGAATCCCAGCAGAGCTATTTCAAATCCTAAAAGATGATGCTGTGAAAGTATTGCACTCAGTATTCCAGCAAATTTGGAAAACTCAGCAGTGGCCACAGGACTGGGAAAGGTCAGTTTTCATTCTAATCCCAAAGAAGTGCAATGCCAAAGAGTGATCAAACTATAGCACAATTGCACTCATCTCGCATGCTAGCAAGGTCATGCTCAAAATCCCTCACACTAGGCTTCAACAGTACGTGAACTGAAAACTTCCAGATGTCCAAGCTGGATTTAGAAAAGGCAGAGGAGCCAGAGATCAAACTGCCAACACCCATTGGATCATAAAAAAAGTAAAAAAAATTCCAGAAAAACATCTACTTCTGCTTCATTGATGTTGTTAAAGCCTTTGACTGTGTGGACCACAATAAACTGGAAAATTCTTAAAGAGGTGGGAATACCAGACCAGTTTATCTGCCTCCTGAGAAACCTGTATGTAAGTCAAGAAGCAACAGTTAGAACTGGACATGGAAAAATGAACTAATTCAAAACTAGGAATGGAGTCCGTCAAGGCTGTATATTGTCACCCTGCTCATTTAGCTTCTATGCAGAGTACATCATGTGAAATGCTGGGCTGAATTAATCACAAGCTAGAGTCAAGATTGTTGAGAGAAATATCCATAACCTTAGATATGCAGAAGACACCACCCTAATAGCAGAAAGCCAAGAGGAACTAAAGAGCCTGTTGAGGGAAGGTGTAGGAGGAAAGTAAAAAAGCTGTCTTAAAACTCAACATTCCATTAAAAAAAATACATTTGAATTGGTTCTATTGAGATGGATGAAACTGGAGCCCATAATACAGAGTGAAGTAAGCCAGAAAGAAAAACACCAATACAGTATACTAATGCATATATATGGAATTTGAAAGATGGTAACGATAGCCCTATATGCGAGACAGAATAAGAGACACAGATGCATAGAACAGTCTTACGGACTCTGAGGGAGAAGGGGAGGGTGGGACGTTCTGGGAGAATAGCATTGAAACATGTATATTATCATATGTGAAACAGAACACCATTCCAGGTTCTATGCATGAGACAAATGCTCAGGGCTGGGGCAATGGGATGACCCAGAGGGATGGGATGGGGAGGGAGGTGGGAGGGGGGTCCAGGAAGGGGAACACATGTAAACTCATGGCTGATTCATGTCAATGTATGGCAAAAACTACTACAATATTGTAAAGTAATTAGCCCCCAACTAAAATAAATATATTTATTAAAAAAAAAAACCACTCAACATTCAAAAAACTAAGACCACAGCATCCAGTCCCATCACTTCATGGCAAATAGATGGGGAAAAAACAGAAATGGTGACAGACTTTATATTCTTGAGCTCCAAAATCACTGCAGATGGTGACTGCAGCCATGAAATTAAAAGACACTTACTCCTTGGAAGAAAAGCTATGACAAACCTAGACTGCATATTAAAAAGGAGACACGCTGCTTTGCCAACAAAGGTCCGTATAATCAAAGCTATGGTTTTTCCAGTCGTTATGTATAGATGCAAGGGTTAGACCATAAAGTAGGCTGAGCACCAAAGAATTGATGCTTTCGAACTATGGTGCTGGTAAAAACTGTTGAGAGTCCCTTGGACAGCAAGGAGATCAAACCAGTCAATCCTAAAAGAAATCAGCCCTGAATATTCATTGGAAGGACTGATGCTGAAGCTGAAGTTCTAATACTTTGGCCACCTGATGCAAAGAGCTGACTCATTGGAAAAGATCCTGATGCTGGGAAAGACTGAGAGTGGGAGGAGAAGGAGGCGACAGAAGATGAGATGACTGGATGACATCATCAACTCAATGACGAGTTTGAGCAAATTCTGGGGGAAAGTGGAGCACACGACTGACCCCATGGTGTGCTGCAGTCCATGGGGTCACAAAATGTCAGACAACACTGACTGACTGAAAAATAAATGTGGTGGGTGCATATTAACTTGCTTCATTCAGTTCAGTTCAGTCGCTTAGTCGTGTCCAACTCTTGGCAACCCCATAGACAGCAGCATGCCATAGGGTAAGATGTGTCCAACTCTTTGTGGCCCTATGGACTGTAACCTGCCAGGCTCTTCTCTCTACAGGATTTTCTGAGAATACTAGAGTGGGTTACTTACATTTCTTATGTCTCCTTCATTGGCAGGCGGGTTTTTTTTTTACCACTAGTGCCACCTGTGAAGCCCATTTATTTGGTATCAGGCAACAAATAAGGCTTATGTGCATTAATATGTCTGCCTTGACATCTGGTAAAGCCAGGAAGGCCTTGAATGGCCTGCTGGTTTGCTTCCCCCTTTGCTCCAGTCATCAAAGTCTCCTAGCCAAGCAACTCTCATCAAAAGGACCAGGCACAGGTCCTGCTTAACTCTGAGTAGGATGTTTCAGTTCCCTCCAAGCAAGTAGAATTTTTCAGACAAGCCAATCTCATCCTCCACATGAATCAGAGGCTCCTTAGCCTCTTGATATTACAAAGCCTGCTTCCCACAGCATTTGGCTGCACATGCTGTTTCTGAGTACAGGTCCCATGTGCCCTGCATGGCACTCCTGTTCTCAGCCTCCAGCTATGAGTCCATGTGACTAATCAGCTGCTGTTGATCTCATCTGTCCATTGTTGTCGTATGTTTGGCCATCCCCAAGCCACTAGTGCAGGATCCCTCCTTCATCAGTGAAGAGAATAGGAAGTGATTAAAACCAGTTTTGTAAATTCCTCATACATAATTCATCAGTTGCTGCTGGGCCAGATATCATTCACTGATATTTAGGACAAACTCCACCCTTCTGAGCTCTCCTTTGTACCTCAGGGGCATGAAGCCCAGAAACTACATTTCTCAGAGGCCCTTGCCATCAGGTTTCCCATTAGATCCCACCAATTAGAGGTACTTGCATGACATTATAAAGGTAAAGAGAAGCTACCTTCCCAGTAGCAGCTGTGGGAGAGTAGTAGACAAGAGATGGAAGGCATTGCCAGAGGCTTCTGAGTGTCTCCCAGAGAACCACCTCTATGGGGACTACCCTCCCAGGACTTTCTTGTGTGAAATTTCCTGTTATTGTTGTAGCAGATGCCTCTGCACCATGGTTCATATCCTCTTGGCTTTACCTCTGATTTCAGCCATGGTTGCACAGTTCCACACAAGCTTTAATTCACTTCACGCTAGCAGCCTCCTGCCTCAAGTGCAGGATACACATCTCCATTTTCTGTTCCTCCAACATTTCAGAAGTCACAAGAGTTAGCTGGCTCACATACACATGGGCAGCTCATAAATATAGGAAGTCAGTATCTCTGGGGGCAATTCTCGGGATCCAGTGGATAAATGCCCCTGCCTTCTAATCTTTGGGGAGACAATTCTGGAAGGTATCCTGTATCTCAGTAGGTTCTGACAGAATCAAGCTCCTACCCATCATAATGCAACCTCCACAACACACCCCTGCCTAGGTTGGCTGTTCTTCTTTCCCTTACTCTCCAACTGCTGATCCCTGGGCTCACTTCTCAAGTAACCTATCTGCTCACAGTCCTTATCTCAGGCTCTGCTTTGTGAGGAATCCAAGTTAAGATAGGAGTCTTCCTGACATTCACTCCTCTGGCCGTCCAAAGATTGTATAGCTTCTAACTCCCTGTAATGAAACATTTCCTAGTCCTCCTACCTAGGCCGGCTTCTGTTTCCATGACCTAACTATAATTAATATAGTTACAGAATATGCCATCACATTTGATCACTTTATTTATCCATTAATCTGCAAATGGATATTAAGTGTGCCTCTATTATTTTACTTAGGTATCTTCAGTATATTGATTACTATGGAAAACATTATTGGTTGTTTACCAACAGCCATTCTCTCCATTTTCCTTACTAAGAAAACCCAATTTGGGTTAACCTGACAATGTACCAAACTTAAACCTTGGAAACTATCCCAGTCTCCCTACAGCTAGAGGAGACATAGTTCTAGCTAATGAGAAATAAACAGAAGTCCAGCAGAGATTTCTAGGAAAGTTTTACCTGTCCTCTTGTCCTTTTTCTCTTCTCACCTGGAACAATGACATGAGATTAACCTGCCATCCTACAACCAAAAGGGACAGTGAGGAGAAACGCCATTTAAGAAGCCTGTGATCCAATCATATTAAAACGGAGAGGGGGCCTGTGGGGCTGTGCTGTGCTTAGTTGCTCAGCTGTGCCGACTCTTCACGACCCCATGGACTGTAGCCTGCCAGGCTTCTCTGTCCATGGGGATTCTCCAGGCAAAAATACTGGAGTGGGTTGCCATGCTCTCTTCCAGGGGATCTTCCCAACCCAGGGATTGAACACAGGTCTCCCACATTGCAGGCAGATTCTTCACTGTCTGAGACACCAGGGAAGGCAAAGAATACTGGAGTAGGTAGCCTATCCCTTCTCCAGGGGATCTTCCTGACCCAGGAATAGGAACCGGGATTTCCTGCATTGTAGATGGATTCTTTACCAGCTGAGCTACCAGGCACAGAGGCCCTTCTTTTCCCCATTTCTTGTAGGTAGCCTCCAAGACCTTCCCTGAGTTCCAAGGGGCAGATTCAACAGGTGCTAATCAAGGGAAGAGCGGCCAAGAAACCACCTGAGGCAAAATCAAAGGGAGCAGAGAAGCTCATCAAGATTAGGAGACAGAGCACCTGAGATGAGATTAAGGGAGTACAATTCCTGCACACACCATAATCCTGTCAGAGACTCCCCCACAACCTTGAACCATTGTTATAAACCCCCTCATCAAATCCTCTGGGGTTAAGACACCTAGTTTTTCAAGGCAGGAACCCGCTGTGTCCCCCTTTGCCTGGCAAAGCAATAAAGCTATCTTTTTCTACTTCACACAAACCTCTGTCTCCAAGATTTGACTTACTACCAGTGTACAGAGAAGCTGAGCTTTTGGTAACAGGATCATGGAGATGCTCCAGTAGCTCTGAGTGTTTGTCTTCTTACTTCTTATTACATGAAAAAAATAAATGCCTATTTTATTAAGCTGCCGTAATGGTTTCTCTAACACTGCTGAGTACAATCCCATACCTGGTATACTGTATTCATATTTCTATGAATTATTTCCTTTAACTAGACAACCAGAAGGAAATTCCCAGGTCAAAAAATGTATTAAACATACATAACAAAAGGAATACATCAAAATACATGGCTACTATTAAAATTTGAAGCTGTATATTCTGGAAAGGTACATTGTTTTGTAACTACCTTGCTAATTCATTTCCACTTTGATTATCAGTCTAATATACTACTGGTAGGTTTCAGGCTCATAGGCTACATGGTGAGAAAAAGCTATGGGAGCCCTAGTCAAAACAACTCTAAGCATGTTGCCCATTAAAAAAAGCAGCACATACAATGTTGTCTCTACAGTGATTTCATTATAGGCTGACTGTTAAGAAAGCCAGTGTGACTTTCTTTGAAAAGAATTTTCCCCAAATGCTCCAAAGTGACTCCAGTGGTCAAGGAAGACATAGAGGTGAAAAGAGTCAAAACAATGAGAGGATGACAAGAAGACCAGTGTGGTAACGGCTTACCAACAGCTAAGAGATCTGCTTCCATCGGCAAAAGGTAGAGGAAAAGGTGGAAACTCCCTGCACTGCTCTAATTGAAAAGAGAGCTGTTAAATACCAAGAGACAAAGGTGGGGCATTTCTAGCTGATTGCTCTTCTTGTTTAGCCACTAAGTCATGTCCGACTCTTTTGTGAACCCATGGACTGTAGCTCACCGGGTTCCTCTGTCCATGGGATTTCCCAGTTAATAATACTGGAGTGTGTTACCATTTCCTTCTCCAGGGAATCATCCTGACCCGGGGATCAAACCGGCATCTCTTGCATTGGCAGGCAGATTATTTATCACTGAGCCACCTGGGAAGCCCTTCTAGCTGATTGCTCCAGAGTTATTATGGCTCAAAAGGAATACTAGCTTGAAAAGAGAAATTAAAAAAAAAGCTGCAAAGACAAGACCAGGCCAAACTGGTGTGTCCTTCATGGCTCGCCATGCACTCTGCTCTGTGTTCAAATCTCAGCCTCGTCTTATATCTGAGCCATTCCCTGCCCTTATCTGCAGATCTAAGAGGAAAGACCCTTGGCGAGGTCAGTAATCACAACACTGCTTCATGGCAGAGACTCTTGGGATGTCACTCATTCATATATGGTTGTTCACTCACTCAGTCACACTTTTCCTGCATGTCTGCTACTAGTAAGTGATAATAAATAAAATACCCCCTGGACTGAAGGAGCTCATTGTCTTGGAGCAGTTATGATACTATAGTAATAATGACAACACAAAGGCTCTGTAGGTTAAGAACAACAACAGAAATATGTGAGGTTGCAGGAATTGAGAGTATGAAGAATTTCCTCCAGTTGGGAAGACTGGAGAATCCTACTTGGAGATGACAACCCAGTTGAACCTCAACAGGTAGGCAGGATGTCAAAAGGAAGGTTTAGATGAAAAAGCAATCAATGTAAGGGGAAAAGAATAGGGTATAAACAAGAAATCTTGGATTTTGTCTCATTCTCTTAGGATTTTTAGATCTATTGAAATTTTTTGATAGATGGGGAAAAAATGGAAACAGTGGCAGATTTCTTTTTCACAGGCTCCAAAATCACTGTGGATGGTAACTGCAGCCATGAAAAAGCTATGACAAACCTAGACAGCGAATTAAAAAGCAGACATCACTTTGCCAACAAAGGTCTGTAGAGTCAAAGCTATGGCTTTTCCAATATAAGAGTCGGACCATAAAGAAGGCTGAGCACCGAAGAATTGATGCTTTCAAACTGTGGTGCTGGAGAAGACTCTTGAGAGTCCCTTGGAGAGCAAGAAGATCAAACCAGTCAATTTGAAATGAAATCAACCTTAAATATTCATTGGGAGAACTGATGTTGAAGCTCTAATACTTTGGCTACCTCATGTGAAGAGCCTACTCATTGGAAAAGATCCTGATGCTGGGAAAGATTGAGGGCAACAGGAGAAGGCAGTGACACAGGATGAGATGGTGGAATGGTATCACTGATTCAATGGACATGAGTTTGAGCAAACTCCAGGAGATAGTGAAGGACGGGGATGTCTGGAGTGCTACAGTCCTTGGGGTTGCAAAGAGTCAGATATGACTTTGTGACTCAACAACAACAACAACCATTCAGAGGCTGCTTATTGCAAGTATTAAATTAGATAGTACATGGGGGAACTATCTTATAAATGATAGAGATATAAATATAATTAACTTATTATTATTATCATTGTGTTTCTTGTTCTTCCACGTATAGCAAACAGGACCAACATGTTCAAATATGGAAATTTTCAGGGTATGAATGAGACAAGTTTTTCTCTTTCCAGACTCAAGATCATACATGATTTGTATAATAGACTGTTAAATAGTTGTCTGACATACACAGACACACACCCTAAGTATTAGTTCACTGAAGTCTGACACTGGATTTTTTTTTTTTTTTTTTACTGTGTTAGTGCTCATGGTAACTGTCATGTCAACATACGGGTCTTTGTAATGAAAATTTTTATATTATCAAGATTTTGGCTATGTTAAATAGGGTTAAAGATGTTACACTGTTTACAATAGCCAGGACATGGAAGCAACCTAGATGTCCATCAGCAGATGAATGGATAAGGAAGCTGTGGTACATATACACAATGGAATATTACTCAGCCATTAAAAAAAATACATTTGAACCGGTTCTACTGAGATGGATGAAACTGGAGCCCATTATACAGAGTGAAGTAAGCCAGAAAGAAAAACAACAATACAGTATACTAATGCATATATATGGAATCTGAAAGATGGTAACGATAACCCTATATGCGAGACAGAATAAGAGACACAGATGCATGGAACAATTTTATGGACTCTGAGGGAGAAGGTGAGGGTGGGACGTTCTGGGAGAATGGCATTGAGACATGTGTATTGTCATATGTGAAACAGAGCACCATTCCATGTTCGATGCATGTGACAAGGGCTCAGGGCCGGGGCAATGGGATGATCCAGAAGGATGAGAGGGGGAGGGAGGTGGGTGGGGGGTTCGGGAAGGGGAACACATGTAAACCCATGGCTGATTCTTGTCAATGTATGGCAAAAACTATTACAATATTGTAAAGTAATTAGCCCCCAACTAAAATAAATAAATTTATAAATAAATAAATAAATAAATAAATAAATAAATAAATAAATTAAAAAAAAAAAAAAAAAGATGTTACAATTTCATGAGATTGAGTTTATAACCAAAAGGAAATCTGAAGCCTTCAATATAAGAAAGCAGTTCGGCATCAAACGAAAGTTGGTATCCAACCAGCGTTTTGTTTCTCATTATACCTAGGCAGCTTTCTGGCCAGTAAGAGTATGTGAACTTGCAGAAAAAGCACTAGCTTCCCTGCTGATTGGAAAATAAAGTTATGAGATTTTATACTGAAAAAACTATCATGGAGCTTTTATGTCCCTTTTTGATGCTGATAAGTCTGAACATTCAGAAAGTTGGTGTAAAAACTACAGCAGAAAAGGGAACTTATTTATTTCTCTTTGTCTAGTCTAGTGAGTAGGAAAGAGATATAATTTGAAAAAAATGTTAATAAACACAGAAAACTACTCAAAGCAAAACTGGCATAAACAGGCTTGAGGAAATGTCCAGTGAAATTACTTATATTACTCAGTTCAGTTCAGTTGCTCAGTTGTGTCCGACTCTTTGTGACCCCATGGACTGCAGCGTGCCAGGCCTCCCCGTCCATCACCAACTCCTGGAGTTTACTCAAACTCATGTCCATTGAGTCGATGATGCCATCCAACCATCTCATTCTCTGTCATCCCCTTCCCTTCCTGCCTTCAATCTTTCCCAACATCAGGGTTTTTCCAATGAGTCAGCTCCTTGCATTAAGTGCCCAAGTATTGGAGCTTCAGATTCAGCATCAGCCCTCCCAGTGAATATTCAGGGTTGATTTCCTTTAAGGTTGATTGGTTTGATCTCCTCACTTTCCAAAGGACTCTGAAGAGTCTTCTCCAACACCACAGTTCAAAAGCATCAATTCTTCAGTGCTCAGCCTTCTTTTTGGTCCAACTCTCACATCCATACATGACTACTGGAAAAACCAGTGCTTTAACTCTATGGACCTTTGTCAGCAAAGTAATATCTCTGCTTTTCAACATGCTGTCTGGGTTTGTCATTGCTTTTCTTCCACGGAGGAAGTGTCTTTTAATTTCAAGGCTTCAGTCACCACCTGCAGTGATTTTGGAGCCCAAGAAAATAAATTCTGTCACTGTTTCCATTTTTTCCCCACCTATTTGCCATGAAGTGATGAGACCAGATACCATGATCTTTGTTTTTTGAATGCTGAGTCTTAAGCCAGCTTTTTCACTAGCCTCTTTTACCTTCAACAAGAACTTCTTTAGTTCTTCTTCACTTTCTGCCATTAGGGTAGTGTCTTCTGCTTATCTGAGATTATTGATATTTTTCCTGGCAAACTTGACTCCAGCTTGAGCTTCATCCAGCCTGGCATTTTGCATGATGTACTCTACATATAAGCTGGCTCAGATGGCAAAGAAAACCTTTTGTGTGTCTGTGTGTGTGTGTGTGTGTGTGTGTCTATATATATATAGTATGCATAATATATATATTTTAGAAAATTAATGAATTTTTGCCTAACTAAAAAGATATATAACATTTGGATTCCACTTGCTTGACTTAGTATAAGTACAATGCTAGGTTTCTAATTTATACTCACTCAAAACTTTGATATAGCTTCATGTATTTTGGCATTTAGTATAGCCCTCGTTAGAGGAATAAAGACACAGATGATCTGTGATGGGGATGTAATTTTAGGGAATGGTAAACCTGTTTTGTTTTAAGTTATTCAGATCTAGAGGTCTTTTGTTACTGCAGCATAACTTAATATATCCTGTATATTTGTATATATATATTTATATAAATATATATAAATATATAAATATAAATATATATAGTTTTTATATATGTTTAGTACATATATATATAGTTTTTATTTATATATATATATATTTGTATATAAAGTAGTTGCTATCAGAAATGGGGTGCTCCAGTAACAACAAAAAGCCCTAAAACAAAGGCATTGGCTTAGGGCCAGGCAGTAGTCCCAGGCAGCAATTCTTTTAATGGAGCCTGGAAGGATGGGAATCCATTCTGCAGAAGGAAAATATTTGCTAAAACTGTCACTTGTGACAACTTAGGACACATATAATGCACCTAATGAGTTTGTTGCTCTAGGTTAAGAGACTGAAAAATGGAATGCTAGTAGCATCCTCTGATTGCATGGGGTTGCAGAGTCGGACACGACTGAGTGACTGAACTGAACTGATTGCTGCTGGCTGTGTCTGACAAGGTACTATGAGAAAAAGATGATTTTTAAAAAAGTGAAAACTTTATTAAGCAGAAATAAAAAGGACTGAGAGCCCAGAAATTCCAAGTCTTATAGGATTAGAAGAGGCAATTTCTTTATAATCCAAACTGTAACAGAAAATATCAATAACCTCAGATACGCCGATGACACCACCCTTATGGCAGAAAGCGAAGAGGAACTAAAGAGCTTCTTGATGAAAGTGAAAGAGGAGAGTGAAAAAGCTGGCTTAAAATTCAACATTAAAAACAAGAAGGTCATGGCATCTGGTCCCATCACTTCATGGCAAATAGATAAGCAAATAATGAAAGCAGTAACAGATTTTATTTTCTTGGGCTCCAAAATCACTGCAGATGGTGACTGCAGCCATGAAATTAAAAGGTGCTTCCTTTTTGGAAGAAAATTTATGACAAACCGAGACAGTGTACTAAAAAACAGAGATAGTTCTTTGCCAACAAAGGTCCGTATAGTCAAGGCTATGGTTTTTCCAGTAGTCATGTATGGATGTGAGAGTTGGACCATAAAGAAGGTTGAGCTCTGAAGAACTGATGCTTTTGAACTGTGGTTGGAGAGTCCCTTGGACTGCAAGAAGATCAAACCAGTCAATCCTAAAGGAAATCCGTCCTGAATATTCATTGGAAGGACTGATGCTGAAGCTGAAGCTCCAATACTTTGGCTACCTGATGTAAAGAGTTGACTCATTAGAAAAGACCCTGATGCTAGGAAAGATTGAAGGCAGGAGGAGAAGTGGATGACAGAGGAGATGGTTTGATGGCATCACCAACTCTAATGGGCATGAGTTTGAGCAGGCTGCGGGAGATGAAGGACAGGGAAGCCTGGCGTGTTGCAGTGCATGGGGTTGCAGAGTTGGATACGGTGAGCAACTGAACAACAACAACAACAAACTAAGGAGACCTTTAAGCAATGAAGGCTAATTAAATCTCAGTTTCAGTTCAGTTCAGTTCAGTCACTCAGTCATGTCCGACTCTTTGCAACCCCATGAGTCACAGCACGTCAGGCTGCCCTGTCCATCACAAACTCCCAGAGTCCACCCAAACCCATGTCCATTGAGTCAGTGATGCCATCCAACCATCTTATCCTTGGTAGTCCCCTTCTCCTCCTGCCCTCAATCTTTTCCAGCATGAAGGTCTTTTCAAATGAGTCAGCTCTTCGTATCAGGTGTCCAAAGTATTGGAGTTTCAGCTTCAACATCAGTCCTTCTAATGAACACCCAGGACTGATCTCCTTTAGCAGGGCAAGGACCAAATTAAAGATTGCCCTTCATAGTCTTTAAAAAGCCCCTGAATGGCTTCAGGTAGCCCCCATGTGGACAAAATAACCTAGGAATAAGAGACTAAGGGTATCTCCCCCTAAGTTCAAGGTACATAAGATTAAGTTTAGAGAAGGACTCCCTTCCCGGCCCAAGCTTGGTGATGTGATCTGTTTGGCTAATGAGATATGAGCAGGCTTGACGTGTGTTTTTTCTGGACCAAAGCTTTAACAGCCAGTGTTTGATTAATGGGAAAGAATCCTCTTTCCTCTTGACCACAGAACCAGCAATGTTCCCGACAGAGGCGACATCATCAGCCTAGAACTCAGAGTAAAAAGGACAGTAAGCAGAGCTGCAGCCCATCCTTGTTGCCTTGTCACAGTGTGAATGAGAAATAAACTGCCATGATTGTTTGCCACCACAGCATAAATCAGCCTACCTACCCAGACAGACATGATGACTTTTAAAAACATCTCTCGCAACTCCAAAGGAGCAGAAGCATATTTCATAATAACAGAGGTGAAAGTTTGCTCAGTAAACAAAAGTGAACAGTAGAAGAGAAAATTAGCACATTTAAAACCTAGTTATTAAGGCTCTGTTGGGGACTATGCTTCGTTAAACGGACTCCCTTCTCTGGTTCTGCCTCTTCATGGCCCATATTTTTCTCAAAAAAAAAAAAATCTCTGCTTATGGCACTCCCCTCCCAATCCTCAAATTCTATTCACAGTGGTACTACTCACTAATATATTCTGTTGCTTCCTCCAATTAATTCTAAATGAAAAAGGATTTAATGTCTTTCATTCATCAAGAATGAAAATGAGCCAGATTGGCATATTTAGGATGTTTCTGTTCTTTGCGGTGAATCACTGCTTAATTGACATACCAGCTCCATCAACAACTCTGATGGAATCATACATTGACACCAATGGCTAATGAATTTTGTGTTGAACCCTTAGTTTAGATCCTCATACAGAAGTTACTGCCTCCAGTGACAACCAGCAGGAGCCCAGGTTCATCTTTGCTCACAAGAGCAAGGAGGACTGCACACACTCTGACTTGAGAGCCGGAAGCAGCCAGCACAGAGCCTGGGACAGAGCTCATGATCAAGGAATGTCAGGTTCCTCTTGTACCCAGTCTCCTCCCTGCCTCTTTACTGAAAAGATCTGTCTGATCAGACTCACTGTCACTTTAAGGTCTTAAAACAAAAGTGAAAGTCACTCAGTCGTGTCCAACTCTTTGCAACCCCATGGACTATACAGTCCATGGAATTCTCCAGGCCAGAATACTGGAGTTGGTAGCCTTTCCCTTCTCCAGGGGATCTTCCCAACCCAGGGATCGAACCCAAGTCTCCTGCATTGCAGGTGGATTCTTTACTAGTTGAGCCACAAGGGAAGCTCAAGAATACTGGAGTGGGTAGCCCATCCCTCCTGTACAACGTCACGAACCTCTGTCCATAGCTCTTCAGGCATTCTGTCTATCAGATCTAAACCCTTGAATCTATTAGTCACTTCCACTGTATAATAGTAAGGGATTTGATTTAGGTCATACCTGAATGGTCTACTGATTTTCCATACTTTTTTCAATTTAAATCTGAATTTTGGAGTAAGGAGTTCATGATCTGAGCCACAGTCAGCTCCTGGTCTTGTTTTTGCTGATCATATAGAGCTGCTTCATCTTTGCCTGCAAAGAATATAATCAATCTGATTTCGGGATTGATCATCTGGTGATGTCCATGTGTAGAGTCTTCTTTTGTGTTACTGGAAAAGGGGTTTGCTATGACCAGTGCACTCTCTTGGCTAAACTCTGTTAACCTTTGACCTGCTTCATTTTGTACTCCAAGGCCCAAATTTGCCTGTTACTCCAGGTATCTCTGACTTCCTACTTTTTCATTCCTGTCCCCTATAACGAAAAGAACATCTTTTTTTGGTGTTAGTTCTAGAAGGTCATGTAGGTCTCCATAGACCCATTCAACTTCAGCTTCTTTAGCATTACTGGTTGGGGCATAGACTTGGATTACTGTGATATTGAATGGTTTGCCTTGGAAATGAACAGAGATCATCCTGGCAGTGATCAAGACCATCCCCAAGAAAAAGAAATGCAAAAAGGCAAAATGGTTGTCTGAAGAAGCCTTGTAAATAGCTGAGCAAAGGAGAGAAGCTAAAGGCAAAGGAGAAGAGGAAAGATATAAGCATCTGAATGCAGTATTCCCAAGAATAGCAAGGAGCAATAAGAAAGCCTTCCTCAGCGATCAGTGCACAGAAATAGAGGAAAACAATAGAATGGGAAAGACTAGAGATCTCTTCAAGAAAATTAGAGATACCAAGGGAACATTTCACGCAAAGATGGGCACAAAAAGGGACAGAAATGGTATGGACCTAACAGAAGCAGAAGATATTAAGAAAAGGTGGCAAGAATACACAGAAGAACTGTACAAAAAAGATCTTCACGACCCAGATAATCACGATGGTGTGATCACTCACCTAGAGCCAGACATCCTGGAATGTGAAGTCAAGTGGGCCTTAGAAAGTATCACTACGAACAAAGCTAGTGGAGGTGATGGAATTCCAGTTGACCTTTTTCAAATCCTAAAAGATGATGCTGTGAAAGTGCTGCACTCAATATTTCAGCAAATTTGGAAAACTCAGCAGTGGCCACAAGACTGGAAAAGGTCAATTTTCATTCCAATCCCAAAGAAAGGCAATGCCAAAGAACGTTCAAACTACCACACAATTGCACTCATCTCACATGCTAGCAAAGTAATGCTCAAAATTCTCCAAGCCAGGCTTCAGCAATACATGAACTGTGAACTTCCAGATGTCCAAGCTGGATTTAGAAAAGGCAGAGGAACCAGAAATCAAATTGCCAACATCCGCTGGATCATCAAAAAAGCAAGAGAGTTCCAGAAAAACATCTATTTCTGCTTTATTGACTATGCCAAAGCCTTTGACTGTGTGGATCACAATAAACTGTGGAAAATTCTTCAACAGATGGGAATACCAGACCACCTTACCTGCCTCCTAAGAAGTCTGTATGCAGGTCAAGAAGCAGCAGTTAGAACTGGACATGGAACAGCAGACTGGTTCCAAATCGGGAAAGGAGTGCTGTATATTGCCACCTTGCTTATTTAACTTATATGCAGAGTACATCATGTGAAATGCTGGGCTGGATGAAGCACAAGATGAAATCAAGATTGCCAGGAGAAATATCAGTAATCTCATATATGCAGATGGCACTACCATATGGCAGAAAGCAAAGAAGAACCAAAGAGCCTCTTGATGAAAGTGAAAGAGGAGAGTAAAAACGTTGGCTTAAAACTCAACATTCAGAAAGCTAAGATCATGGCATTTGGTCCCATCACTTCATGGCAGATAGATGGGGGAACAGTGGAAACAGTGAGAGACTTTTTATCTTTCTGGGCTCCAAAATCACTGCAGATGGTGACTACAGCCATGATATTAAAAGATGCCTGCCCCTTGGAAGAAAAGCTATGACCAACCTAGACAGCATATAAAAAGCAGAGACATTACTTTGCCAACAAAGGTCTGTCTAGTCAAAGCTATTGTTTTTCCAGTAGTCATGTATGGATGTGAGAGTTGGACTATAAAGAAAGCTGAGCACCGAAGAATTGATGCTTTTGAACTGTGGTGCTGGAGAGGATTCTTTAAAGTCCCTTGGACTACAAGGAGATCCAACCAGTCCATCCTAAAGGAAATCAGTCCTGAATATTCACTGGAAGGACTGAAGGTGAAGCTGAAACTCCAATCCTTTGGCCACCTGATGCGAAGAACTGACTCACTGGAAAAGACTTTGACGCTGAGATAGATTGAAGGCAAAAGGAGGAGACTACAAAGGATGAGATGGTTGGATAGCATCACCAACTGGATGGACATGAGTTTGAGCAAGCTCTGGGAGCTGGTGATGGACAGGGAAGCCTGGCCTGCTGTAGTCCATGGGGTTGAAAAGAGTCAGATATGACTGAGCGACTGAATTGAACTGAACAGCCTATCCCTTCTTCAGTGGATCTTCCTAACCCAGGAATTGAACTGGGATATCCTGCATTGTAGGCAGATTCTTTACCTACTGAGTTATCAGGGAAGCCCTAATACAGAGAAGGCAGAAAATTTCTCTACAGCACAGCTTCTAGGGAAGCTCAGTTTTCTAGACTAGCGTGATCAGGTGTCTCTCCCTTACAGGACTGGCTCCATTGTCATAAGAAGTTTAAGAAGAACTTAGCAAGAAAAGAAGGCAGTTGCATCCAATGAGGTCAATTTAATTAGTTCCTCCCTCCCCTCATTTTTGGGAGTCTGGCAATATTCAGGGAAGTTTAACAAGTTAAATTTCTTATTCTTCCACTGCTGAGATATTTCCTGATTTTTTTTTAAAAAAAGCTCATTGTTCCTGGGTAGGAAAATGATATCTAACATGGCTAAAGTAACACTTCTTGACCTGATGTAAATAAAATCAGGGTTGACATGTTGAAAGTCCAAAAAGCCTTCACCCTAGACATTAGCCCATTCGCCCAGATGCTCTAACAAAATCCTTTTTCCACAGATAACTCCCCACATTCACGAAACTGCAATCTTTAAGGCTAGAGAAAAAAAAAACAATTTTTTGTCATGCGATATCAAGTTAAAAGTTGAGATCTCTGTTGCCATGGAGATGGGATTTTTCTTGCAGTGCTGGCCGTTTGCTGGAAGATGTTGTATATAATCAATAAGGGAATAGTACTTTCATACATTCCTCTTGGGGAACGGATTCTAGGCAAAGGCACATAGAACCATATTTGATGGGTCTTAAATGTCAATGCATAGAAATTTCCCCTGTGAAATACCGGAATGCTCAAATAAAATCCCTTCACCATGCTCTGCTGAAGGATTCACTAAAAGTCATAATATACAGGCCAGTTCCTGATTTCTATCTGTTCCTTGTCAAATGTTTCTCTAGTGCTTTTGGGTCCTTCAGATGTCTGAACTGCTTCTTAATCAAGAACCAACTTGAGTTGAGAATCTCTTAGACCTTGAATTTTGGAATAAGTTTAAAGGGTGTAAATGAATCTCTCTAGAACACTATGTCTCAAATTTGTAATCATGTAATCTTCTGTTATTAGATGTATTGGTGTTACACCATTCCATTATCATTTAATCTGAAATCTCTCTGGCTTTGTTTTTTTTTTTTTTGACCATTTGGTCATCTTGAAGTTCTATGTTTTCTTCTTTCCCTCAGAGGAACACCTTGGTAGAAAGGAACAATCTTTTAAAGATTTTCCTAATATAACAGATGGATGGATGATATCTCCTCTTACTTTCCATGTGTGTGTATCAAAAGTCAGCAGGCACTCCACTTTAAAAATATGGTGATTCAAGCAGGGTTTCTATTTATACATGTTTATTCCTGACAGGAGAAAAATCCTCTATATATAACAGTCTTCTCCCTCCAGAGAAAAGTAAATGGAATAAAATGGGTTCAAATGGATATATGCCTAACCACTAGATCTGTCTATTTAGATGCCCTGGTGTCATTACACAGTTACACATAAACACCCTAGGACTAGGATAGTGTGCACAGGTATGGGTACAAAAGGAAAGGAAATCAAAGTGGAGTCAGTATTATGGGTTCACCAAACTTGCTTCTTCCTCCTGCAGGTCACGAACTCAACTCCATTTTCAAAGCTCCCTTGCAGTTAGGTAGGAACACGTAGCCAAGATGTTCTAGTCCATGGCCTGGATACAGACCCACTTTTGTCTAAACTGCATGATCCTCTACTCTCTTTCTCACTTAGTTGCCAGGTAGATGCAGAGAATGCAGGAGACAGATGCTGAATCGGAGAAGGTAGACTTGCATTACAGAGAAATTCTAGGTCCCTAAATGGAACAGGGTCTTCCCAGGTGGTGCTAGTGGTAAAGAACCCACTTGCCAACATAGGAGACGTAAGAGATGCAGGTTCAATCCCAAGGCCGGGAAGGTCCTCTGGAGGAGGAAATGGCACCCTCTTCCAGTATTCTTGCCTGGGGAATCCTATAGACAGAGGAGCCTGGCGGGCTACAGTCCATATGGTCGCAAAGAGTTGGACACGACTGAAACGACTTAGCACACAAATGGAGCAGGGTCCTTTTTTACCCCGACTCCTGCCAACTTATATCGGATCAGGATGTGAGTGATAAATTTTTATGTCAAAACACTGAGATTTGGGGGTTTTGTTAATGGAATCAGTATTACCTACCTGGATTAAAAAAGGCAGTAAGTGGATCCTGAAACATGGTTCCTCTTATATGTTTAGACCACCTAGTTCAGTGTCCTGAACTAATCTTAAATAATCCATATTAGAATTTTGAGGCAACTCTTGGTAGATGGACACTGTTCATCGATCCTCTGAACTTAAGGACCAAGAAGAAATCTTAATATTTAGTGCAAACCTAGAACTGATAGCCAAAAACAAATATAAAATTCCTCGTCCTTGTTACTTTCCCAAACTCTCCATGTCCATGAAAAAAGGAATAATACAAATAGCTCCATAAGCTGGAGCTCACAAATGTCACCTCAGGGCAGAGACGGGGAGGATGAGGGAAGGAGACAGGACCATTTATACCATCCAATCTCTTTCAAATTATTCACTCGTCATTTCCATGGGGAGATTATCTTCCTCCAACACCACTTTTGATTTTGCAAGTGTGTAGTGTACAGACTTTCCTGGTTTGATGGGGAAGGTTTCCAAGAAAATTAAATATCAAGGCTGCTTGGCTTATTGGTTTTGTTCTGTATAAATTCCCTTTTAAATTCAGCTTTGAATAATAACATTCCTCAGTGTCAATGTGACAAATCAGCTTCAATCCTAATGGGGTGTGAGAATCGAGAAAGGAGGAGAGGACTAGCTATGGTGCTCATCTTAGCACGTTAGACAATTAAGAGAGAATTAAGTCCAAAAGACAGACTTTAACGGCTCTGAGGAAGAAATGGCACAAGAGACACCGGATTTTTTCTAAAGTCTATTGATTATTTGCTCCTATCTTTTTCATTTTCCAGAGGTCAGCACCCTGATGGATGCAAAATTTAATGTATACTAGAACCCTCTCCTGAATGTAGATAGGAAATTGCTGGGAAACCCATGTTTTCTATGAGATCACACTCAAGACTACTTCTGCCTATGAATGAGTTAGTGAGCCTTGGGAGACCCAGGCCCAGAACCCCTCCCCCCATCTCTCATCTCTACAGTAGCCCCATCTAACACTATTTTATTATATGACTTCGAACACAGGTTGACTGGTGAAGACTGGTTTAGGGGTGGATCTAATATTCAGTCAAAAAATATTTTAGTCTTTTTTTTTTTTACCCCTTCCTCTCAATTCATATATATTAAAATATGAGACAAAAGCTAAGAGAATAGTCCTTGTATATATGTGAATCATATCAGTCCAGGCTCTCAGAGATAAAACCTTAATATATGTTATCTGCATATGGAGGACATACGTAAGCACGTGATCACAAGGTGCTTTCCCATTAAAGTAAAAACATGTTATAAAGGTAGAACGCTTAAAATAAAAACATAGTGCAATTCCTTCACCCTGCACTGTGAGGATACAGCCCAGAAGGGCTAACTGACTTGTCCAAGGTCTGTTTCTCTGATATGACTGATTGACTTGATATGGCAGGATACACATACACAGAGAGAGAGAGAAAGGAAAAATGATACACCAATTTGCACATTAACATCTCAGATGTCTGGAAGCAGTATGATGATATTTAAAATATTATATCCTTAAAGCATGCATCATCCAGCAAAATTATTCTTAAAGACTTGAAACCTAGGATTACAAAAGCTGTTGCCAACCTTGTTGCCAAGATTTTATCAAAAGGAAATTTGGATTGGGAAGACTTATTTCTTTACATGCTGTTTCCAGGGATAACTGCCCCAATCAATGGATGACACATTTCCCAGAGATTTGTCACAATATGTTGACTGACGTTTCTATTTCTACTCACAATCAGGACAGACCAAGTTTTCAACTGGGTTTTGATTTCTAAGCCTTTTCACAGTATGAAAAATTGACCCCAGCATTGCAGTTGATGCTTTTAAAACTCATTTTACACAACATGGCTTTGCCGGCATGGATCAGAGCTAGGACAGTAAGAAATAAATTATGAGCTGTGTTAACAGCAGAAACAGAACAGTAATATCAACTCAAACAGTTTGAGGGGAGCTAACTAACACCCACCTTCAATGTTTTGAAAGTAAGGTTCAAAAATGTGCCACAAATGGATCAGAAATAGTTATCAACAGTGTGAAGCAACCCTAAATAGTTCCTAATAGAGTGGACAGTATTTGCTCTAGAGAAAACAGTAACAAATGAAACCCCCAAAATGGATATTACTATAGACTCTCCTACCTGAGAAGGAGGTCAACCCCATTCTGGAAACTGCATCCTCTGACAGACTGGGAAGGCCCTCAGTTCATTTGCCGAAGGCAGCGAGGCACCTGCTCACACCTGCTTGGGTGAGAATTTTCCTATAGCTGGAGAAATTGCTGAGTACTTGTTGAAATCCTGGTCCCTGATCCACAGCTAGGAATTCACCTGTAGGATCTCTAGCTCTCCAAACAAGAAGTGGTGCACACACTTGGGCACAATGCCAAGGAAGAGCTTGCCAACTCTCCCTTTAACCTGCTCTACTGCAGGCTTAGGGAGGCTTAGTCCACTGCACAGGGAAATACTGCCTGAGCAGGGAACAAGAGAAACCTGCCTGGCACTGGACATGAAACAGTTAATCAGGCACACCTTTGGAGACAGGGAGAAATGCAGGCAGGGTGAAGGGCAGAGTGAAATGTAAGAGTTAAGAAGAAAGTACCCATATGTCCATTCAATGCAGGGGAAGAAATGTTTCTAGCTTTGAAACTGTGTACAAGGCGCTGTGTCCTTGTCTTTTGAAATAAAAGGCTGACTCAAGAGTTCAGTTCAGTCGCTCAGTCATGTCCAACTCTTTGCGACCCCATGAATCGCAGCATGCCAGGCCTCCCTGTCCATCACCAACTCCCGGAGTCCACCCAAACTCACGTCCATCAAGTCAGTGATGCCATCCAGCCATCTCATCCTCTGTCGTCCCCTTTTCCTCCTGCCCCAATCCTTCCCAGCATAAGGGTCTTTTCCAATGAGTTAGCTCTTCACATGAGGTGGCCAAAGTATTGGAGTTTCAGCTTCAGCATCAGTCCTTCCAGTGAACACTCAGGATTGATCTCCTTTAAGATGGACTGGTTGGATCTCCTTGCAGTCCAAGGGACTCTCAAGAGTCTTCTCCAACACCACAGTTCAAAAGCATCAATTCTTCTGCGCTCAGCTTTCTTTATAGTCCAACTCTCACATCCATACATGACCGCTGGAAAAACCATAGTCTTGACTAGATGGACTTTTGTTGGCAAAGTAATGTCTCTGCTTTTTAATATGCTATATAGGTTGGTCATAACTTTCCTTCCAAGGAGTAAGTGTCTTTTAATTTCATGGCTGCAATCACCATCTGCAGTGATTTTGGAGCCCAAAAAGATAAAGTCTGACACTGTTTCCATTGTTTCCCCATCTATTTCCCATGAAGTGATGGGACCGGATGCCATATCTTAGTTTTCTGAACGTTGAGCTTTAAGCCACCTTTGTCACTCTCCTCTTTCACTTTCATCAAGAGGCTTTTTAGTTCCTCTTCACTTTCTGCCATAAGGATGGTGTCATCCACATATCTGAGGTTATTGATGTTTCTCCCAGCAATCTTGATTCCAGCTTGTGCTTCTTCCAGCCCAGCGTTTCTCATGACGTACTCTGCATGTAAGTTAAATAAGCAGGGTAACAATATACAGCCTTGACATACTCCTTTTCCTATTTGGAACCAGTCTGTTGTTCCATGTCCAGTTCTAACTGTTGCTTCCTGACCTGCATACGGGCTTCTCAAGAGACAGGTCAAGTGGTCTGGTATTCCCATTTCTTTCAGAATTTTCCAGTTTATTGTGATCCACACAGTCAAAGGCTTTGGCAGAGTCAATAAAGCAGAAATAGATGTTTTTCTGGAACTCTCTTGCTTTTTTGATGATCCAGCAGATGTTGGCAATTTGACCTCTGGTTCCTCTGCCTTTTCTAAATCCAGCTTGAACATCTGGAAGTTCACGGTTCATGTATTGCTGAAGCCTGGCTTGGAGAATTTTGAGCATTACTTTGCTAGCGTGTGAGATGAGTGCAATTGTGCAGTAGTTTGAGCATTCTTTGGCATTGCCTTTCTTTAGGATTGGAATGAAAACTGACCTTTTCCAGTCCTGTGGCCACTGCTGAGTTTCCAGATTTGCTGGCATATTGAGTGCAGCACTTTCACAGCATCATCTTTTAGGATTTGTAAAAGCTCAACTGAAATTCCATCACCTCCACTAGCTTTGTTTGTAGTAATGCTTTCTGAGGCTCACTTGACTTCACATTCTAGGATGTCTGGCTCTAGGTGAGTGATCACACCATCGTAAGGATTGGTAAAAGTGAAGATGTGGAAACAAAGAATAGCTGTTGGCCTAGGGAACTGGTAATAATTTAGACTATAATTCTGCCACATAGCAGAATGACTGAACTCCCAGTTCCCAGAAAGATATAGATAAACGCCTGACACATATTCCTAAGTTGTGCTTACAGGAAGCAGACCCCCTGCAGATGAAAACTGCTGACCACAAGAACACAGACCCTAGACTGGTTCAAACAAGAAGGCTGTTCATGCTTGAAACTTCACCTTGATGCCAGCCAATCCAAGAACTGTCCATAAGCTGATCATGCCCTGCTCCTTGAACCTATAAAACTCCTTACTAACCCCTCCAGGGTGGGTCACACAGTCTTGAGGGCATTACCCACTGTGCCTCCTTTTGCCTGACGAAGCAATAAAGCTACTCTTTTCTATTTCATCCAACTCTGTCTCCGCATTTCTATTTGGCACCAGTGAACACAGACTGAGTTTGGGCAATAGCTTGGACCCTCAAACAGGAAGTTACTCTTCCAACCAAAAGCAGCTGAGAATATCCTCTCCTATTTAGTCTGTAGTCAGAGTTAGTGAGGCCATCACATTGAGAGAGGATGTAGAGTAGAGAAATACACAGAGTCAGGGCAATAAAGCCAAGTCAAACCTGAATTAAGTGGTAGATCAGGAAGCTGTAATTCTGGAGAATTTCCGGCAGGAAGTAAACTTCCTTCCAAATACAACTATGAAGATCATATTTGAAGAGACCTTAGATGAGGTGGGTAAGCAGAAACTATTAGGTTTGTACAAAAGTAATTGTGGTTTGGCATTTTTGAAGTTTGCCATTTGATATTGCAATACATTCTTAAATAAACATGGTTATGTTATACATCATTTTAATGCACATTTCCTGGTTTATTTTTTTTGCTAATGACTTATTACTTGCTGTGCATTTCATATTTATTTTAGACTATGGATATGATGTTAGATAAAAAGCTAATTTGAGCAATTTTCTTATTTGAGTTTAGAATGGGTGGTAAAGCAGTGGAGACAACTCCTAACATCAATAACACATTTAGCCCAGGAACTGCTAATGAACATACAGGCGGTCGTGGTTTAAGAAGTTTTGCAATGGAGACAAGAGCTTTGAAGATGAGGAGCACAGTGGCCAGCTATCAGAAGTTGCCAATGACCAACTGAGAGCATTATTGAAGCTGATCCTTTATAACTACAGGAGAAGTTGCTGGAGAACTCAATGTCAGCCATTCTATGGTCATTTGGCATTTGAAGCAAATCGGAAAGGTGAAAAAGCTCAATAAGTGGGTGCCTCATGAGCTGACCGAAATTCCAAAAAACTGTCGTTTTGAAGGGTCATCATCTCTTATTCTATGAAACAACAATGAACCATTTCTCAATCAGATTGTGACATATGACAAAAAGTGTTTCTTATATGACAAACAGTGATGACCAGCTCAGTGGTTAGACCAAAAAGAAGGTCAAAGCACTTCCCAACGCCAAACTCCCACCCAAAAAAGGTCATGGTTGTTGTTTGGTGGTCTGCTGTCCGTATGATCCACTACAACTTTCTGAATTCTGGCAAAACCATTACATCTGAGATGTTCAGCAAATCAATGAGACACACCGAGAAATGCAATGCCTACAGCTGGCAATGATCAACAGAAAGGGCCCAATTCTTCTCCACGACATTGCCTGACCACACGTCGCACAACCAACACTTCAAAAGTTGAATGAATTGGGCTACAAAGTTTTGTCTCATTCACCATGTTCACCTGACCTCTCGCCAACCAACTATTGCTTTTTCAAGCATCTTGAAAACTTTTTGCAGGGAAAATGCTTCCACAACCAGCACGAAGCACAAAATGCTTTCCAAGAGTTCATAGAATCCTGAGGCGCAGATTTTTACACTACAGGAATAAACAAATTTATTTCTCATTGGCAAAAATATGTTGACTGTAATGGTTCCTATTTTGACAGATAAAGATGTGTTTGAGCCTAGTTATAATGATTTAAAATTCACAGTCTGAATCCCCAAGTACTTTTGTGTCAACCTAATAGAAAAAATTTTATAGACAATAAAGAAAAACCTTATTTGTTGTTGTTATTTAGTCACTAAGTTGTGACCAACTCTTTTGCCATCCCATGGATTGTAGCCTGCTAGTCTCCTCTGTCCATTAGATTTCTCAGGGAATAATACTGGCCATTTCCTTCTCCATATTGGTTTTTACTATCATGGAGTCAAGAATACCATGGAAAAGAATCAGCAGGAAAAAAAAATGAGTGTTACATTGATTATCCTTTTATAAATTAGCTACATACATTTATGGTTTGGTTAATTTATCACAGAATGTATGCAGTGGACTTTCAAAGTGTAACTTACAAACTGCCTGCAACTTAAGTGCAGGGGAGAATACAACTTTGAAAATGTTATAGAGACAAAATGTTATGCTATTCACACTCTTAAACAACCCTTAGTTAACTGACCTGCAAATGAACCAGTACCCTCCATTCCACTCCATGTCACACTGACTGATTCCCTTGCAACACCAAGAGCTCAGAGGTAACAGGTTTCTGGGGTGTCTCCACATTGTCTGCTTTCAAGAATAAGTTGTGTCTCCAAATATGCTTATGTCCCATTTATGTGTTATGTTAGTTACCTAGTAACTAGTAACATAATTACTAGTAACATAGTTGCATAACACACTGTGAAAGGAGAAAAAAGGGACTGAAGAGAAAGCTGTCTGTATGCAAACTAAATCAAGTGCTTTGAATAGACTTAATTGATATAAGTTTCCTCTAACGATGCTTTCAATTAGGTGTCAAGGCAACTGTAAAATATTTTTTTACCTGTAAAAACTCAAAGATTCTATGCTCACATTTCATTGCAAAAGTCAAAGAGTAATTGACACAATAAAGAAGATATAACTACAAATTGTAGACAAAGCATTACGGGGGTGATTTATGCCAGAAATAAGCAGCAGGACCCTAAGAAAAGGTCTTAGGTCACCATTAAAAGATATCTGTATGAACACAGATTTACATTAAATTAAAATGTTTAAGATAGCTACATATATAATTTTTTTTATGATTCTCTCTTTTAACCACTTAGTAAAAAATTAGTTCTCATCACGTCTGATGTAACATCTTCTATTGTAACTGAATGCCCAGTCAAGCTTAAAACTTAGTCCAATACAAAAATCTTAAAAGTTATTTTAGAAAACATTCAGGTTCTCTGATAGCTTCCTCTTCTCCTGTAATAGCACCGGCCCTCCCAGTGTCATAAGCATTTACTAGTCCTGACGTGTGCACTGCCTGGCACCCACTGGTCTGTAGTAGTGACCTTGTTTCCCAGCTACATGTGCCCCTCTGGCTTCTGATAGTAAAGTATGAAGCTGTCCCCTTCATTTACCTCCAGCAATGCTCCCAGCCAGATCTGGCCATTTCCCCATTGTTGTTTATTTAGCTTTTCTGCAGCTGGCTGCAGCCCCAGCACCACATGACCCTGGACCACATGTCCATCCTACATCTGCTGAGATGCTTCTAGTTCTCACCTGAGCATCCTTGGTGTACGGGGACTGAACTGCTCCATATTGGTTTGGAAGGCATCTGCACTGTGCTCCTTTCTGCTCCCCAGTCCCGACAGGAACACTGGGATAGAATCCAGTCTCAGCAGGAGCACTGGGATAGAATTCCGAGCACTTCCCTGAATGCTTCTTCATTCTCACCTTGGCCAGGACAGCAGCAGGCCTTTTATTTCTCTTATATCACCCTTTTTGCTTCCTGACTCCAGTCTCCACACTGGGAGAACCCTGTGAACTGGGTCTTTGTTTGCCTAAGAATCAGGTAGAGGAATTTAATGGGACTTCTTACTCCTCACTGCCTGCTCTCAAGCCCAGCACCCTGCCAGTCTCCTGCACCACTGCCATAAGCCCACTATGCCTTACAAATGATGAGCTATAATGAGACAAGACTCTACGGGAAAGAGGGGAAGATGCATTGGTTTAATATCTGTGAACACATAAACATTTATTTATTTTTATTTATATATTATAATTCCAGAGTGAGGGTTCAAACACTGCCAACTAATACTTTTGTTATTATTATAAAGTCTCCTCTACCTCTAGCTATGGATTAACACCTGTTATTTCTGTGCATAGATGTCTGGACTGAATACTAGTCAGTACACTAGTGGCATAGAGGCCACAACTCAGTCAGGTGTACCTCCTACAGAAACACCTTCTTATCAGGCTTATTTGGTTTAGATTCTGTTTCACAAGAGGTATCCTCCTTGGGAGGGGGGCTTCTCTGGTGGCTCAGGGGTAAAAGAATCTGCCTGTGAATGTAGGAGACACAGGTTTGATCCCTGGCTCAGGAAGATCCCCTAGAGAAGGAAGTGGCAACCTACTCCAGAATTCTTGCCTAGGAATCCCATGGACAGAGAAGCCTGGTAGGCTACAGTCCATGGGGTTGCCAAGAGTTGGACATGACTGAGTGACTAAATGACAACAAAAACAACAATCCTCCCTAGACTCCAGAAGCCTTCACTGAAAGGACAGGTGTATCAGCACACCTCCAGCAAGGGCCCTATGCTTCCAGACAAGACAGTAATGAGGTTTGCTGGCTGAAGTAGCTTCTCCCACACACACAGATGAATAAAGGCAGAAGGCAGTATATTTAAAGCTACAAGACTATTAAAATATGGAAAGAAATGCATTATTATGAAACTTCCAAGTAGCAGAAATAAAGACCACATCATAAAGATCACACCATTATCTAATGACCATGGGGTTCCCAGGTTTCCCTTCTCATGGTCTGCTAATGCTCAGATGTGCCCAGTTGTAAATCCATGTGGAAATCTCAGGCTGTTATCCCCAAAGGTTGACCCCCAGCAGGTCTTTTTAAAGAGCCCACTCTCACAAGCTCTCTGGGGAGACTCCAATCTATGCATTTTCCTAGATAAAAGCAAAATCTAACTTTTTATATTCTGCTTAGGACTATCAGTCCTGAAAAGAAAAGTTAACCTTTTCTGCCCTCAATGCAGTGTGGTTAATTGATCTACCACTGCGGGAAGAAAGGAATCTTCTTCCATTAAAACTGGAATAAAAAGCCAGCAGTCGAACACACGCAGAAACTATTAGATACCGACACATGTGACACATAAAGGGTGGAAGATTAAAGCTGACTGGGGCTGCCTAGACAGGATGCGATCTACCAGATGGAGTACTAGGTTAGGTAGACTGGGGGTTCAGAGGCAAAAGCTTACTGCTTAAGCTTTTAGTAAACCAAATCCTCTGTTTAGCTGAAATTTGTGCTTCTGGATTGAATCTGCTAAAATCTTAACGTTTCTTGGAACAAAATCACTCCTTGAAAACTTTTATATGTTCTACATAAACGTGCCTCAAAATGTTTCTCTCTCTGCAACGAGGTCTCTTCACTAGAGGACAATCTTTGACTGAGTCCAGGCTTTGGGAGGGGCAACTTCAGTGATGAGGAAGTGATCTTAAGCATTTGCTTTTAGAAAGAACACAGATTTTGCCCTCAAAAGGCACAGAACTAAGGAAGGAAGCCGTCAACTAGATTGAAAGTAAACATGCATGTGCATGCTTTCCAAGTTCAGAGCAGTGGTAAGAAACAACGTATCCCCTGAATGGTGGCTAGAAGGGCTCTCTCTTCTCTTGTAATTAAAGAAAAAGAAATCTGGGGTGATGGGGCATAGGTATGGCCAACCAGGCTCTTCTTTTTTGGATAGCTGAGCACAGATGAGACTCCTTTAAACCTTTACTGGCACTTGGCACCATCAACTTCCTATAACTGCCTAGTGTCCTGAAGACAACTTTTAAGCATACACTTTAGTACAGATTGTCTTTATCTGAAAACAACCGGAAAAAGAACACATTCTTTAAAGAACAAATTGACTGTTTTTTGGAGTGTTTTGTAGACAGAATGGCCCAACAGTACCATACAACATTCTTTACTTCACACAAGATGCTCACAGAACAAATATAATGAAACAATTTTTCAAAATCGATTCCAGGGCTTCATCTTCTTTCCTTTGTTAGCCAAATGATTCTCTTTGGAAACATCAACTGCATCATGGTTGCCCAATCCTACCAGCTCCTCATTTGTTAATGCTGTTCATGTGACTCAAGCTGTTCTCCAACATTACTTGTAACAACTTCATGAATTCTAGCCCAGTAAACAGTACATATTTAATAATTTCTATAATGACGAGCAGGAGAAGTTAATATTTACAAGCCAGATTCTGGAGCCACATCACCCAGGGCCAACCTTGGTTCTGCAATTTCTAAGCCACATGCCCTTGGGAGATTTTTTGAACTGTCCAGGCCTCAGTTTCCTCATATGTAAAATGGGAAAATGAGGATAATTGTATCTCATAAGGTTGCTAGTGAGGGTTAAATGAAAAACACTTACAGCAGTGCCTGGCAGACAGTAAACATCATTGGGTGCTGACTACCATCATCTTTAGGGGCTTCCCGGGTGGCTCAGATGGTAAAGAATCTGTCTGCAATAAGGGAGACCCAGGTCCGATCCCTGGGTCGGGAGGATCCCCTGGAGAAGGGAATGACAACCTACTACAGTATTCTTGCCTGGATAATTCCATGGACAGAGGAGCCTGATAGGGTACAGTCCATGGGGTTGCAAAGAGCTGGATGCCACTCAGCTACTAATACTTTCACCATCATCTTTATCATCATCAGAGTCTGCAGGAAATCTTCAGCAGCAAATGTCTAGGTATGCACAAGTCATGGGGACTTCTGACGTACAAAGTGGTAATCAAGACATTAAAGTAGGTAAATGAGGAAACGACTGCTTCCCTATCAGGTAATTGTGAGAATTTATCCATTTGTATTTCTTTAAACTGTTTTCTAAATGCTGAGTCCTCATAAGCTGGATAATAAGTGATTTATGCTTGGCTCATTTAAGAGGTAGGCTTTTTCAGAGAAAGTATAGTAACTGAATGTAATTCCTTCATAACTATAACTAAATGGACATTGATTTAAATAAATTTTATGCTATTGTTCTTGATGATCTCATGTAATGCTTCTCAATGTTTTCACAGAAGAACATTTAATATAAGAAAAAATATATATATACCACAAACCCCCACTCTAACCCTACATTCTGGACCCTTAGGGTATAGTAGAAAGTATCCTCTCTAAGCAGGAAATTTCCTTCAAGTCTCTTGTTTCATTTTAAAAACCAAACCACATTTTGCTTTATATTCTGCAATATGTACAATTTATTTAATATAAAATAATTTCAAAGTTATTTATCATTAATAAAATTTGTTTACATTATTTTGTCCCCAACATCCTCAAATAAAATTGTAACTCTCTAGAAGCACATAGCATTTATCTGTTTATCCCACAGTTTTGTTAATTTCTTGCATGTACCTAGTAAGTGTGGGTAAAACGCAACATGGAGGCACAGATTAATGGAAAGCCAGCCACAACTAGCATCACATATCTGGTGTTAAATTATCTAGATTTTAGGGAAAGGAGAAAGTCAGAACCAATGACATCAGGCTTACAAGTAAGTAAGATAATGAAAAAATATCAACTGACGATCAACGCACCTCACAGAGGTGTATTTGCTAGTAACACCTACTACTTTTACTTGCCTAATCTTCACTACTTACCTAAATGTTAGGAAAATGGGTCAGAGTGATATGAGGTTTAACTATTCATTATCTAGGGGTGGAAAAGAATGAGTTAATCTGAAGATTAACCATGCCCAAAAGGTATACATGGATAATAAACTGTCAAAAAATAAAATCATCACAATTCAGCATGAATATTTTCATCTTTGTGTCTTTATCAGAAATACACACTAATGAATAGATGCAATTTCCTATCATAGCTTGGGGACATCTCTCTTTCTCCATAAAACAAATTGAAAGTGAAAATCGCTCAGTCATGTCCAAATTCTCTAGGCCAGAATACTGGAGTGGGTAGCCTTTCCCTTCTCCAGGGGATCTTCCCAACCCAGGGATCGAACCCAGGTCTCCTGCATTGCATGGGGATTCTTTACCAGCTTAGCCACAAGGGAAGCCCAAGAATACTGGAGTGGGTAGTCTATCCCTTCTCCAGTGGATCTTCCCGACCCAGGAATAAAACAAGTTAACAAAACCCCAAAACCCAAGCAGTATATTTTAAAAGACTTTTATCTTTTTAAAACTCTGATTTTAAATATTTTTTATTTAAATATTCTGACCATTTCTTTGTTGAGGAAGTAAATGTTTAGTTGCTTGCACACCATCAATACCTACATTACTTATGCTTCTAGATGATGTTTTAGAATGTTAATGTGTTTCTGAATATTAAACATGTTTTGAACTAAATATGTTTACAATTAAAATTTTGGTTCCACATTTTGACTAGTTTTGGTTTTAACCATGCTTTAAATTATCTGTGATTTTTCCTCTCTCTCCATTTATACCTTAGGGAATTGAGAGCTGGGAGATCCTGGAGTCTATAGCATGGTTTTCAGTAGGCAGCAACTTGAAAACTTTCAATTTGTTGTTGTTGTTGCTTTTAACTAAGCAGAAATGGAATGGTGGCCTAAAATATTTGGGTAGCTTCATTTGTCTTTTTTTTTTTTTTTTAATAAAATATAGGCCTCTGTTTGTATAGGTAGATAGTATGAATATTAGTTTTCCATAGCAGTCATAAATGGAGCTAAAAATGCTTTGTTTGGAATTCTTAAATAAATGAATAAATAGATAGATCTCCCAGGAAGAACACATTACTATTCTTACAAGTAGATGGAAAATAACATTGTCATCTCTCACCACAAAGTTTTAAGGAAAGTGTTACCTTAAAAATGAGAAAGCTGTGGTATAAAGTTAACCCACTCTCTCCTTCCACTGAAATAATGAATGTATTGCTAAAGAACCCAAGAAAATAAAAACTTTTGTAACCAACCCCACCCTTTTTTCCAGTACATCTGTGTTGAGATGACCCATTGTTATTCAACCAGCTAATCACATCCTTTGTTTACATCACTGTTTCTACTCATCAGAGCTAATCTACACAGCCATCTGGTACTTGAGAGATAATTACCTTTTCCAAGTCCCAGAAGCCCATGAGGCATCTCAGGGGAAAACTGAACTAGATCTGTCCTTCCCTGGTAGAGCAACTACTGGAGCTAAGATGGACAGAAGGTTAGAGTGTTAGTCTTCAACTGGAGTATGGATTTTACCCAGCATTACAAGAACCTGTAGTCTACAGGGGAAATGACAGCTCTGATAACATTCTTTAGTATGACTTAGTCTAGAATCTGCTTCCACTTTCCTTGGCAGCCGTGTCTCCTACCAGTTCAACTGAGTCAGTATGTGCAGCAATGAGGTTCAGACTGTCTAGTTCACACACTTTCTAAGGTGATTCTAATGTACAGCCCTGACGCTGGGGATGAAATGGTGAGCAGCAGATAGTCCTCTTCCTGCATAGATAATATTTCAGGATTTTGTTTATAATCACCATTTTTTTTTTTAGAGTATCAAAGAATATACACACTTACTGTAGAAAGCTTGGAAAACACAGAAAAGCCTAAAGGTAGGCCCAGAAAAATATCATCCAATGACACACCTGTAAATATTTCTTTTCCAAAATTTAATAAGATTATATGCACAAGACAGTGTCTACACCTTTTTCCCCCACTTACTAGTATGTCATGAGGAGTTTTTAATGTGAAATTGTCTTTTTACCAATTTGTAAACTCTCTTTACAGTTAGCAATTTTAAAATGTTCTTTTCAGTTACTCTGAATCACCCACTGCATACTAATCTAAGTCTCCCCAGTCCCAATCTCCCTTTGGTGTTTATCTCTCAAGAGGATCCCAGGGGCTGTCTTTCAGGTTCCAAACAAGCAAAGAAGCCCTTCTGGAGCCTCTTTATCTCCATGAAGGGTGATCTGAAGACTGTCCTCAGTCCACCCCTTCTGCCACTGCTGCTTTTGACACTTTTAGGAGTTGATATGGAGATAAGCTATGTAAATAGAGGCTGTTCTTTATGAGCCTGCTGTCTTCCCAGGTATTCAATAAGAACACAGAAAAATAGCTTTTTAAAGGATCAGGTAGAGGTTCATAAAATTTACTTTAAAAATTTATTTTATTATTTTTATCAAAGTAGAGCTGATGTACAACATTATATAAGTCATAGGTGTATCATATAGTGATTCACAATTTTTAAAGGTGTTACTTCTTTTATACTATTATAAAATATTGGCTGTATTCCCTGTGTGGTACTTATAAATTCTAGTAGCTTATTTTATATCTAATAATTTGAACCTCTTAATCTCCTACCCCTATCTTGCCTTTCCCTTCTTCCCTATCCCCATTGGTAACCACTAGTTTGTTCTCTATAAGTCTGCTTCTCTTTTGTTATATTCACTGCTTTGTTGTATTTTTTAGATTACACATATATGTAATATCATACAGTATTTGTTCTTCTCTGACTTACTTCACTTATCATAAGGCCCTCCAAGTCCATCTATGTTGCTGCAAATGACAAAATTTCATTCTTTTTTTCTGGGTGAATAGTACTCCTGTCAGGGAGCATTTAACAGGAGGCTTCCTGTGTGCTGTTTTCCTCTGTTCCTTATTAATTCCTGAATATTCAGGAACTAAGAGGAGTGGCAAGCTGCTCTGGGACTGAGGAATGCATGCATTTCCTTTGTTAGTTTTTCCTTACAGTGAAAAGTAACTATTTATGACCCTCTTCTTTTTTATGAACCATATGGTAAAAGTGATTATTTACAACCCTCTTTCTTTGATATGGATTGTCTTCTAGCTTTATGATTTATTTCCTTGGTAATTTGTAAGTCTGATCTTGTGATCCTTATCTTTGCTGAAAAGCTACCTTGCAAAGCAGTATATATACTCAGACTATGTTGAATAAAGCACCCCTGTTCCATCAGAGCTTGGGTCGCCGTGTCTTTCTTTTTCTTTCCTTCTCTCTCTCTCTTCCTCAGGCTAATTCTTTGGAACGCAGAAACCCGTTGAGCTCACTTTCTTGCCCGGGCTTTCAGGACCTTCTGGAGAGGGCGCCCGGTGCCTATGTGAAGCAGCGCAAACCTCGTGTCAGAGGTTTTATTGGTTTTCTGCGTAAACCAGGGAATATCAGCCTCTTTCTCTCTTTTACTTTCTTATTGTCGACTTCAGACCACCAGGTCCCGGTCCATTAAAGGAACCCAACATGCTCCATTGTATGTATGTGTGTATGTATATGTGTTTGTGTAAATAATGCTGCTATGAACACTGGGCTGCATGTATTTTCATGAAAATTATCTTTAATAAGCAACTTATATCCCTTATATCAATGGCAGTAGTGTTTTTACATTTTGTTATTGTACAGGAATAAATGCATAAAAAAACTTTTCCCACAAGATAAAGTGTATTCTCCATCTACATTGCTGTGTACTTTTTTCAATCTGGTATCCTGGATGGATCTATTAATGATATCTCCAAATGAACTTTAAAATATACTTGTTACTGAAAATAATGTTGTTACTGAAAATACTTGTAATATGAGCACAGAATTAACAAAAGAAGTGACTCACACAAGAACCCCCTAAAAAGTAAACCAGAGTTGTCACATTTAGCTGCAAATCCTGTCACATCCACAACTGTATCAGCAGTGTCAAACATGGTGCCGGGTACTCAGTAGTCATACCCAAATGGTATCAGGTTAAAGATCTTGACTGTGTTGTCTGGCCAGTAAGCTGGCAGAGTGAGGATGCTCCCAACCCTAGGACTCTTACTACAAGTTCAGTATTCCTTTTATATCACACTGCTTCCTGCTGACCTCTTAAGCTTCAATACATACAAAGCTTTTCATCCACCCTCGCCAATGACAGCCTACTGGGTCTTCACTGTTCAGCTTGAAGAGGAAAAGTTAAACATAACTCCTGTTATGTTTTACATAACCTCCTGTTCCTTTTGCCTCTGTAACTCAGCTTGCTTCTTGCAACGTATGGATCACGTAGGTCACATAGTCTCAGAAAGTGGGGACTTACAATACTAGGAACTGGAGCTTATCTCACTCACCCTTGTCTTGCTCTTTGCAATTGCCCAGCCCCTGCAAACCTGCTTAATCATGCTTGTCCGTGTAAAGGTCAGGCATCCCCCTCCCCATTGTGACTACTGTTCCCGTACACACGAAATCCCTTAGTTTAAACCAGCGTATTAGCAGCTAGTGTTGCCCACTAACTATAATAAGTTTATAAAAACTCTGTAACCCCTTTTTTCGGGGCTCAGAGCTTAGAGTGTTAACTACTCTGGGCCCACTGGCGTAATAAACCTGAGTTCTCCAGCTCTCTGAGTGTGGTGCTTGGTTTCTCGATTACTGGTTTCTGCAATATTTCTGGAGGCCCCAGTGAGATTCCAAACATGCTGGCCCCTTGAGCCTTCAGACTGGTGGCTCAGCTGGGCTGGAGTGAAGGAACCCCGAGACAAACAAGAAGGCATGCCACCTGATGGTATTCTGGGTTCTCTTCTGGACTGGGTGTTCTGACTCTCCGGTTGGCCAAGCCCTGACTGGACTCACTGGAGGGACAGACCAGCTCACCAGGAATGGCCACAGGATAAGGTAAGGCCCCAGGGCCAGTCCCCAGTCAGGTCCTACCCCAACGGATAGAAGAGGAGACTGATCACCTCCTTGGAGCTCCCAGGAAGAGAGCAACAGTTAAGGAAACCTGGGGACTTGGGAGACGCGAGGCATTGTGATAGCCTCTGAATGATTGTGAGTGCGTGACTGATGATTGAATGGAATGAGAAAATTTTTTCTTTTTGTAAACTGCAAAACCAATTCTTTTTCGCACACGCAATTAAAAACAACTAGCTTGTTAAAAGGCCTAGGAAAAAGCTTGAAGTTAACCCTTTTCATGTCCTTGAAATACACAGCCAACTTTGCCTGAGACCTCAGCCTTGGGCAAATTAGAACTTGAAGCAAAGGAAAAAAAAGGGGTCAAAGAGAAATAATGTTTTTAAATTTTAAATCTCAAACAGAAAACTATAAGATCTCTGTCTGTCTGTCTGTCTGGATTTATGTATGTCTCAGTGTATATCTTTTGTTTTTTTCTGATAATATTGTTGAAGTTGTAAATGATTATCATTTAATTGGCCTAAAAAAGTAAGCGCTTGCAAATCAAACAATTCTAAATACAAGAAAAATTAACCTAAATAAATTTCAGATTCATGTAAATTGGGAAATATTCAATATTAAATAACTAGTATTAATGTTTGTTTGCTAATCTAATAAGGAAGTAGGATGTATGTTTTTAACAAAGAAGATATAAAATATTAAATTATATTTTATAAAGAGAAAAGAAAGTAGGTCAGACTTACAGGTGGCTATTACAGAAAGTGATTAAAAAGTCTGTGGAAAGTGGACCCTGAAAAAAATGTTTTGTGCATGGTTAGGACTGACTAAGTTTAAAATAAATTTAAGTTTACCTAAATGAGTTTAAAGTAAGCTGGTGCAAAAACTTGAATTTGGCCTTTCTCTCTGTTAAGAGGACATACTTTCTTCAGATGATGAACTGCTTTTAATAACAGATTTAAGTTTCTTTACCTCTTAATTGATCTGTTCTATATTTACCTTTGAAATCTTCTAACTTTGGCTAAGTGTATAACTATTATTTCACAGTAACTTATATGATCCTACCTGACAGTTATAAACCCTTCTGACATTTATTGACAAAACTTTCTAAATAACTTGATTTCTAGCTAACTTTGGGATGCTTCAGAGGGCCCCTGAGATTTCCCAAACAGCTATTAAGCTACCTGGGTTCACTGGACATGTTAAATTATGTGAGAAGTACTGTTAAAGGGGTGATAAATCTTTTCAGGTTATACTGTATGGTTGATGTTACTAATATAGATATCCTAAAATTATGTAAAATTCATATGGATCTGATATGTCCTGATAAAATATGGTCAATTATAATTCTAGTTATCATATTAAAGTGTTACATATCACAACAATGACCAGTGGGCCCAGGTTTCTTTGTCAACTGCAACAGAATCAGATTTTAAACATGCTTTCTATGGTTTTCCTCTTGTGCCTTTTGAAGAATGCTGCTAGTTCTTCAAGATTTATGAAAAAGACTTTCTAAGATTAAACAGATAAACAAATGTTGTTATTAACAGTAAGCTGGAACCAGATTGGAATTTGGTCTTCTCTCTGTTTAGAGAACAAAATTTTCTTAGAATGCAACTTTCGATAACAGATTATGAATTTCTTTGCCTTTAAGTTATTTATATTTGTTTTCAAAATCTTTTTGTTACTTTAGTAAAGTAAATAAACATTATTTCAGATTATGGTACACACAGACAAAGCTCATTCTGCTTCTACAAAAAATAACCCCTCACAGTTCGACTTTTGCTATCCTGGTGTCCTTAAAACATGGCAACAGTCTGCTCCTAAATCAGGAAATTAAAAATGGATAAACAACAGCTGAAAATCAAAGAGCCAGGGCTATGGGAAATCCAAGACAGCTGCTTGCCTTTTCCCAGTTCCCTGACAGACCTCATTTTTATTTGATGGGTTAAAGCCTTCCCTGGCTACAGTGTTAATGCCCTCTCAATGAGTTCTCCCAAAAAAGAAAAAATTATGTTTCACTGAATATTAAGTTCTAGTTTTGTTAATTAAGGTCTGTGCTTACTAAGACTCACTTCTGAGATAGTTCCTTGTTATATTATATTGCTAAAAGTTTTAATTAAGTTATTAAAAAGACACTCTAAGATTGTTTCTAAAGCTTATCTCAGTAACCAATCTTTGAATAAAGGTCAGATGCTCCATGATGTACAACGAGGAAATTAACAATTGGCTATAATCATTTAGCTGAGTCAGATGACCTGGGGTATACTAGGTTATACCCAGTGAAAGTTCTTGACTTAGATTCTTGCTTGTGATCTTACTAATAAATGCTACCTATATTATTTCCTATGTAGCTTGCTTTAGAAGATTATTTCTTACGTTACCAAATGTGTGACTGAGCCTGTGATAAAATGCTGATATGCAGTTCCATATGAGATCAATAATTGTAATAATGTAACTCTATATATGGAAAGAAAGAACAAGAGGAAATACTTTCCTGGACCAAGAGGCTAGTAAGACAGAGACTTCTGCTACTTACAAGGCCTGGTCCAGTGATAATACATTGAGTAGCCTGTCAATGGAATCTTTGTTAGACCTGGGAAAGAGCCTTCCCAGCACCATGGGATACAATGACCACAAAATGCCCCCAAAACATGGTCAAATATGTGGCTTTGAAGGGGCCCTGCTGACTGGAAGTTGGCCCTTGCCAACTGCCTCTACAAAGATTAAATCATGACCACTACAAGATGCTGACCTTCAACACCCCCTTGAAAGGAGTTCAGGATGGAGACAAAAAAATAAGGCACTCTGTGCTCTGGGAAAAACCCAGAAAAACAGGCCTTCAGATAGTCAGATGTTTTCAGGTAAAGATTTTTATGAGTCCAAATTCTTGTATCTTCTCATACCTAGAGAAACACTACTGTCACAAACCAATATCTGGACCTGGTTCTCCTGGCTAGCCCCACAACAGCTTTTCTACATCTATTAATCTTTGGGTCATACATATATCTTTAACTTCCTTGTTAAGTTTGTTTCTCCAAGTAGTAGTACGACAAGACTATTCCCCCAGCCAACACCCAGACAATGCTGGAACAAGCTGCCTTATCATTCTGTGGACTCTCATTTACCTCTGTAAATACACCCTGAGGACGTCAGGCTTTCTCCCTTTGAGATCTTATACAGGAGATCACCCCCAGTGATAGAAAAGCTCAAGGGAGACCACCAACAACTAGCTGAACTGGAGATGTCCCAACATCTCCAGGCCCTGGAAAAAGTATTCTACCATATCACCCAATAAACCTTAGAAAGGACACCCATTCCTTTGGGCAGGGTTCATCCTATCAGCCAGGAGATGAGATATGGGTTAAAGATAAGAAAAAAACAACAACAACAACACTTCAGCCAGTTTGGACAGACCCTCACACGGTTGTCCTGGCAACGCCTACTGCTATTAGAGTTATAGGTGTCATTCCCTTGGATCCACCACACCAGAGTCAAGAAGGCAGTGACTTCCTGTGATGAGGACACCTGGAAAGTAGTTTGGGACCCCAAAAACCTCCTCGAGGTCCGGTTCCAAAGACAATGGCCCTCACCCACAAAGGACGCTGAGCCCTGCTCTAGTCACTCCAGAAGCTGACTAGTCAATGCAGGGCAGAAGCTTGAGGATTCTTCAGCCTTGCTCCAGCCACACTCTGGTAGCTGGCTGGTCAACACACGCTGGAAGCTTGAAGATCTGGCTATCAAACTATTGATGGATTTTCATTGTCAACCCCGGCCTCTTCCCCGGGAATAGGAGAGGGTTTTTACGGAATAGGAGAGGGCTAGACCTATTGACAGCTGAAAAGAGAGGACTCGGCCTCTTCTTGAATGAAGAATGCTGCTTTTATGTAAACCAATCAGAAATAGTCAGGGACATGACCCAAGAGCTAAGGGAACAAGTCATAAAAAGGAGAGAGAAACTAGCTAATTCCTGGGATAACTGGAAAGTATCTGGAGCTGGGCATCATGGCTTCTCCCTTTAACAGGTCCCTCATGCTCTTCGCTGCGCTCTTGTTTGGCTCTTGTATTCTCAATGCTATTACCCAGTTCATAACCTCTCGAACTGAATCCACCAAGTTACAAATGGTAATAGCTCAATACAGCCCCCTAAATGATAGGGAACTCTGAATGTCCTACCAAAACATGAAATGATGCTTTCTACAATGAGTGATAGAAGCATCAAGAGAGGGGAATGAAGAGGAAAAGTAAAATTTTACATAACCTCTTGTTCCTTTTGCCTCTGTAACTCAGCTTGCTATTTGCAAAGTCTGGATCACATAGGTCACGTAGTCTGAGAAAGTGGGGACTTAAAATACTAGGAACTGGAGTTTATCTCACTCACCCTTGTCCCGCTCTTTGCAATTGCCCAGCCCCTGCAAACCTGCTTAATCATGCCTGTCCTTGTAAAGGTCAGGCATCCCCCTCCCCTTCTTGACTACTGTTCCCGTGTGCACAAAATCCCTTGGTTTAAACCAGCCTATTAGCAGTTGTGTTGCCCACTGTAGTAGGTCTATAAAAACTCTGTAACCCCTCTTTTCAGGGCTCAGAGCTTAGAGTGTTAACTCTTCTGGGCCCACTGGCATAATAAACCTGAGTTCTCCAACTCTCTGTGTGTGGTGCTTGGTTTCTCAATTAGTGGTTTCTGCAACAAGCTCAGGGACCCTCCTCTGTCAAGGTCTCAGGCTTTTTCCATACATGGCTCATGAGACTGGCTGAGTTAAGCCACTGGTGTGTTCTTGAAGAACCAGCCTTTGGAGGAGTCAAGAAACACTTCACAGTGTTAGATCGAGTCAGGGAGAAATCCACAGCCCTTCCTGTGACTCGACACTCAGTCTTATCTGTTGAGATTAATAAAATTATTCTTGCCACACAGTATTAATAGAAAAAGGCATTAAATATAGTTCATACAAAAGCAGGCACATACAGATAGTTGTGATGGCTAATAAATAAACTCAACTTAAGAGGCCCACTTTAATGCAAGGAAAGGGAAAGGAACATTATGAGAGATAGTTAATCAAACTGTGCATCTCTGATTGCAAATTACAAGAGGAAACCTAGGTAAGGGTAACTAGAAATAGGCAAAATCCTAGCTTAGGATAGTGAGAAAACTGAAAACCGAAACTTGAGGCTAAAACAGCTGTCAGAGAAGAGATCCCTGGTATATGGCAAAGTGGGGCCCTGGCCAGCAGCCCAAGCTTTAGAAACCTGGTGACCAGGCTGATTTGACTCAGACAGGAAAAGGGTGAGTAGAGGAGGATGCACCACTGTGGGCAAAATTCTCCAAAGGCTCATAGATTCAGGTCACTGAGTATCACCCCCTACCCCTCCTGAAGGCAAAGGCCTGAAATACCCTCCCTCTCCCACAGCCTTCAAGAATGAAGCTTTCCATCCTCTTAATCTGATTATCCTGGTATAGAAAGCCTTGGGGGGCAGGTGGCTGTGTGAGCTCCTGAATGCCTGTCCCCAGGCAGAGCCCAAGGGAAAGGGGAACAGTCTTCCAAACTCACCCCTCCACTGTCACCCATGACAGCCATTGTCACCTGTAATTCTCTGCCCTCCTCATCCCATCCTTCTTGACTCCTGGCATGAATGAGGACATGTGGGGCAATTTACCCATGACTGTTCCAAGCTGTGCTGTGGAACACAGTGCCATCGCAGGAGATGGTGTGTGGCTCCCATACCACTCCAGGCTCTGTCACCTTCATTGTCTGGCTCTTCCCCACTGGATGGGGAAGACAATGGCCACTTTAAATGTCAATTTACTCTAAGAAGATGAATTGGGAAAAAGAGGAAAGTAAGGTAAGAAGCCAGTAGCCCATTTCAGAACAATGGTTCCCTGACCTCTGGCTTCTGAGCCTCTCTCTTTCTCTCATGAATATTCATGTCTAACTCCCTCCCGTGGTACTCTCTGGGGCAGGGCAGCCAGAGGCTCAGGACTGTGGCAGAAATAGGGGAGAACTGACAGGCATGTGCTTGGAAAGCAAGTCACAGCTATTAAACCTAGGTTCTTTGTATGCAGACCTCTGACCAAAATCTAGATGAGGTGGGAGAAAACCCCAGCCCCAGATGTTACCATAATGCCCACATCACCTTTTGGAAACCACCTTCTGAAGCGTTTCATATGGTGCCAGAAATAAACAGGCAGAATGCAGCTGGGAGCTCTGAGCCATGCTCCTCTGCAAATCACTCAACTGCATACAAATGATAGCAATTATATAGCCAGGATCCCCCAGGGAAATGATTTCTATTCCAACTCTCTCCTAACCTGATGAGTCACTTGAGGTCAGCTGGTGGGAGCAGTATGCTCAGGGAAGCTGCTCTGACAGGCCTGGCAATGGGCAGTGTAGGGCTCTGCCTCCCTGATTGTAGCCTGTCTTCTCAAGAGTTGGTCTTGCAATGTGTGCTGGCTCTGAGAGAGCCTAACAGATGGCTCTCAAAGCCAGAATCCACTACTGGAGAAAAAAGTCACAGGTAAAGTGGAACCTGGCTGGACTTGAAAGATCAGAATTGCTGTCAGACCAGGGGAATGAAATCAGGCTTCATCTCGGTCTGCTCATGTCAGGCTTCTGGGCATCACATTCTTTTCTCTGCCACTAACTATTCCTCTTCCCTTTTAGATTAAAGATTGTGAGTCAGAAATGCTTCCCTAAGTGACAGTGGGAGAAATCAGTGAGTGTATCTTGCAGTTCTCTGCATACAGGGGATCCCCTAGGGAATGGCCACTTGGTAAGCATAGACCAGCTCCATGATCCTCCACATCAATATCACCACAAGACTGATCCCCAAAATGCATATATAGATAGGGCTTTTCTGAATAACTGAAAATGGAACATCAAGTCTTTAGAATGAAGAGGGGGCTATGCTAAATCACCTAGAAGCAAGGATAAGTGATGATTACAATTTATTTTCATTCTGAAAAAAACAATAAAAATTAAAACTTTATACAAAAAAAAAAAGATTCTAATACACAGTAGTTAAAAATGAAATAATACAGCAAGTTAATAACTACATCCAATCAGAGTTAGTAAGATTCTAAGAGAGAAAGAGCTCTGGGATAGGAGACATCCCCTCCTGTCCTGGATTCAACACTCCGTAGCAGGAAACCAAGAATGAAGACATATACCTTCTGTGTACTTGGGTCCTAAGAGTCAAGACTCCCAAGTAGAGCTTTTTAGTATAGTAGTAGTAGTAGTGTTCAGTCATGTCTGACTCTTGGTGACCCCATGGACTGTAGCCTTCCAGGCTCCTCTGTCCATGGGATTTTACCTGGCAAGAATACTGGAATAGGTTGCCATTTCCTTCTCCAGAAGATCTTCCCAACCCAGGGACTGAACCCGAGTCTGCTGCACTGGCAGGCAGATTTTTTTTTTTTTTTTTTTTTTTTTACCACCGAGCCACCATAGTGCTTCTTCAACACTATTCAGTTCAGAATTCACTCAGATTGTTATTGAGTTTCCCTTTTTGGCTGTGTGTGTGTTAACTTGTGGATATCCCTAGCCTCAAGTCCACCTCTCCAAAACCATGTTTCAAGCCTGCCTGTTGGATTTGTGACTTTTTGTTATGCCGATTTAGAAAATGGGTCCAACACCTGGAGGTGTTCAGCCAGGCCATGGGTTTTTGAGCAGAGTTCTTCGGTTGGGACTTGGTGGGGAGCTAGGAAGAGAAAATTGATTGACTGGCTGCCATGAGTGTTGGATAATGTGGGCAAAAGAGATGGTGAGATGGGATTTTAACAAGTTTTGCTATAGGTAAAAAATATACCCTTCCATCTTGAGCATATTCTTGTGGGTGTGAGCAAAGATTTTAGTTGCTTTCAGTCATATTTTTCTGCTGGACACCTATTTTTCTGAACATGTTACTGCATAGAATCAGGACAAAAATAGAACCCCAGTTATACTAAGGTTTCACCTTTTTGCTTTTTGATAATATAATTAATACTAATAGTGAACATTTATAGAACACTTATCAGGTGTCATTCATTCAGTATTAATTGCCCACCTACTATGTTCTCAACACTAGTCTTGGCACTGGGAAAACAACAAGATCAGGCCATGAAAGGTCCCTGTCTTCATGAAATGATTTCCTAAAGGAAGTAAAGAGATAATGAACAAGTACATAAAGAAGAGACACAAAGAATCTATTTATGTGGCTACTTCAGACTGGACAATTAAAGACTGCCTCTCTGAGGATGTTAAGCTGGGATCTGATGGTGTGAGAAAGCTGGTAACACGAAGATCAACGGGTGAATGCAGAAACAGCTTCTACATGAGGGCCAATGTCAGAAGATACTTGGAGTGGTCAAAGAGGCAGGTCAGTGTGGCTGAATCAAAGGGGAGAGATGGTACAAACGGACATCCGAGATGGAGGCAGGGAGCTGAGGCACAGGGCAACACAGGCTTGGAGGTGGAGCAGCGTGGCAAGATCGAGAAGTCACTGGAGGACTTCAGACAAGGAAGTGATGAGATGGAATCTTCATTTTTAAAAGATCAAATTGGTTTTTATACAGAAAACAGCTTTGGGGAGGGGGTGGGGTGAAAGTAGGAAGGCCAGGTAGAATACCATTATAGGGACCCAGGAGACAGTATAGCCTTAGTGTCAGATGCCATGTTTTCATTAAGTCCTCAAACAACCCCCCAGGGAGTGATATGAAACACAAGGACTAGGGCTTGGTGTAAGGACAGTACTGGACGGGCTAGATACACAAGTGGGGTGGGATGGCTGGGCTGAGTGACTTACAAAAGCAGATCTTCAAGGTTATTGAGATTTGAAGGCATGGCCAGGTAAGGAGTGACAGCAAGGTGTGGTCAACTAATAAGATCCCTCCTGGGAGAAGCTGTCAGTTTTTCTACACAGGAAAGCATTTAAAGGTGGCAGCCCAAGGCAATCCTGCTCTGATTGAGGCTCCCAGCCCCACAGTCCAGGGCTAAAATATTTTTAACTGTCTCAAGGGTCAGTGTTCACACTCTTTGGGATGAGTCTCAGGGCTCAGGGACTTCCAGAACCTCAGTGTACAAACCAGGCTTTATTTGGTTCTTGATGGCAAACCAGAGTACCCAGTGGAAGCCCCTTTTCCAAGTAACTTCCTGAAACTTAATAAAAACCTAAAATCTATGATTAAAGGCCATGGCACAACTTTTAGGTACTTTCTCCTTTCATTGCTTCAATTTTCTCAAAATCTCAGCTTCCTGCTGAGGCTGGTGTTTCAGTATTAAATGAGGTAGCCCAAGTCTAGCATGTTAATCTGATGCTGAGATAAGTTACCAGATTCCTCAAGTCACAAAGTTGGAAGCACCTATTAGTTTGCTTCTTTTCTTTCTCTCTCTTCCTTTCTCTCTCCCCAGTCTCCATCTCTCTCTCTCAGCCACCTTCTCTTTGCTCTCCTCTCACTCTCCTTAAGGCAACAGTAAGTAAATGTCAAGCATTCTAGGAAAAGGTATCTTTCAATCTAGGATTCCACTTGTTTAAATGGGTGTGGAGAAATGAAGGGACAGGTGTTGGATAAATCGTCCACAATAAGACAGCCATGCTAAAATATAATACAGGTTTAAAAAATTCTAGCAAATGGTATCTGTCAACTTTCAAAGCATTCCAAGTAATATCTGTTCCCTCCTGCAAGAAGCAGAAGTTAGAAATGAAGTAGCAGAAGAGAACACAAGGCTGGCAGGCCAAGGAGCAGGGCTGCAGCTCTGACAATTACTTGTGAGAACTTGAGCAAATCTCTCCAGACCTTTTGTTTCCTGGTTTATGTAACAAGGGAGCCAAGGCCAGGGTGCTGCCTAAATTTAAATCCAGCTTCAAAAGGATCTGGGGTTTCTTCCAAAGTCAAAGAACAACTGAACAAAGATTACAGATGACAGACGACTTAATATGTCATATATAAAGCTACTCCTATTTAAGCTTTAAGTTTCTAACTATTGGGCTGTACATAGTATGCAGACCAGCAAGCCCTGCACTTGCCCAGCCTCAAGAAAGAGCCCAGAGTTAGCAACAGAGACATCAGTGGTTTTATGGGTGGGGGAGCTTCCATGTCTGAAGCAGGGTCCTGGAGTAATACCCCACTGTGTGGCAGATGGTGGGCAGGACACAGCAGCAGTCTTTGTTCTGGGGTTGGCAGGGGAGAGGGAAGTTATCAGTTATACAGGGAATTGATGTCAGGTTGGCTCATTGGTTACCAAGGAAACCAGCAGCATGGTCCTTCACCACCCCTTTGCTATGCTATCATGGTGGAGATGTTCTCATCTAAAGATTAGAACAGTTACTAGCTGGGGCCCAGGCATGTAGGCATGTACTGACTGGGCTCTGTGATTAAGAAGGAAGCTCAATTAGATGAGTAGGGTCTAGGTGAAGCAGGAACTGGTCAAGCAGGGCATGCACAGACAGCAAGAAAATAGCCACCCTGGGCGGCCTGACAGTACACTAACAGAGGTTCTTCCACAACATCATAAAGCCAGGTGGCGGGTGGCAGGGGGAAGGGATGACACATCCATGGAAGGGTGGTTAAGTTCCTACTCCCTCTTGCCCTACAGGTGCCAGGGATCTGCAAAATAAAAATGAAAAGATACTAAACTACTAACCAAAATGTGTTCTTGTTTGCTAAGACTGCATAAACAAACTAGAATGAAAGTGGAGTCTTGTTTTAGACCCAACTTCAACTCTTCTCTAGGGTTTGAGAACTGGAACTACATATATATTCTTGCAACCTTCCACCCAGGATTTATCCACCAAGCACACACAATTGTTTCCTCCTATGATTCCACTGAATGCTGTCAGTTCCTCTTCTCCCACCAGTTCCACTTTCCAGAACTAGCCCCTCCATCATAGAGTGCTGGCCACTCCTGACTCCAGCCAGCAAATATGATTTCCCCGCATGTTAGGCCCTCACGAGCTTGAGGACTTTTAACCTGAAGCTGAGAGATGCACCTGAGGTGAAGTAAGCCCTAAGGCAACTCCACTTGCCCTGGAGGATGCCTTCTGCCAAACAAAACAGAGAGACACCTCACCTAGATTGAGAAAGAATTCAGAAAAAGGGAAAAGTGGAAGCAGAATGAAAGAGTACAGAGGAGCAGTGAAAGGAGAGATGCCCTAGAGTCACACTGCCTGAATCTGAACCCCAGCTCTGCCAGTGGTAGCTGTACGACACTGGATAATTCATTTAACCTCTCTGTGACTTAGTTTCCTCATCTATAAACTGCAGATAGCAACAGTACTCACTCATTGGGTTGTTGTGAGGATTAAATTAACAAGAACATGTGGAGCAGGGTCTGGGCCAGAGTTAAAGATATAAGTGCCCATCACCATCACATCATCATCCTTGTGGTTTCTTAAAATTGACTGTAAGCTTGCGGTTCTACTCTGGAAAGAATTATACCAGAAATACATGAAGTAAGGTACAAGAATCCTCAAAGTAGTCAGACGGATGGATCCTCTTGAACAGACACAGAAAAATAAAATTGCCATTTAGAATATGGATAAATGCAGCCAAGGAGAACTGAGAGAAATGTCTGTTGTTTAGTCACTAAGTCCTGTCCAACTCTTTTGTGACTCCATAGACTGTAGGCCGCCATGCTCCTCTGTCCATGGAATTTTCCAAGCAAGAATATTGGAGTGGGTTGCCATTTCCTTCTCCAGGGGTTCTTCTCAAGAGAACTACAGGTGTATAAATGCTTTAAAATATCTAAATTCCAGGAAAATGGGCTGTGGGGATTTACGTAACTTAACTAAGAAAACTAGAATAAAAACTAATGAACAGCTGAAGACCACAAAATAACCAGAGTGATGGATTCCTACACATGCTTGTCAAATGGATGATAACCACTGCCATGTGGAGGGCCTCACCACTGGTTTACAGGAGAGATAACTTAGGAAGGCAGCCTGTCAGAAAGGATGTCACAGCAAAGATCTGGGGAGGAGGTGAATGCAACCTGGGGAGAAATACATTTTTCCCTTGTGTATTGCAAGCCTGCATTTTTGCTGTCCTTTCCCAAGTGATTCATTACATGATCCGACAGATACAGCATGACAGTCACACTCTCCCTGCAGGGGAAATGCTGGTGGTGTTTACAGCCTGGTAAGCTATCCATTGGCTGAGCTCAACTCTGATGTGTTAGCCAACTTTTCACATGGTTTGATTAGCAGCTGGCTGACACTAGCCATCCAAAAGAAAGGTCATCAGGAGACAGTAACCAGGGACATCACCCCTGTGATAGCATCTCTCAATTGCCCATTTACTGAGGCAATTCTCCTGCCCTGCATGCTTGAGACACTCAATGCTCATGACCCTGCTGGAAGAGGGATGTGGTATCTCCCCTCTCCTTCCATACACACACACTTGGGGCTGGCTTTTCAAAGTCTCAACAAATACTCTTCATGCATGGTTGAATTATTCTCCTAGTAACTCTTTAGCATTTTTGATTATCTATTAAAAATGCATCATTTTTGTGATGTTAAAAAAAAAAAGAACAAAATTTTCCTTCCTTTGGCCAACTTATTTTGCATCTAACCAATCTCTAAGATACACGAGGCACATCAGAGAGAAATGTGGAAGGCAGAACTACCTCTGTTTTTTGTGTTTGTTTTAATCTATAAGTAAAGGAAGTTGACTAAGACTCACAGGATTGTCAAAAGGATTAAAGGAGATAACCCATTTGAAAATGATTGCTTCAGTACCTGACATATGGCATGTAGAATCTGCTCCCCAAAATGGGTTAATCTATTCAGTCTAGGAAGACTAATCCCTCACAAGGCCCATCTCACTACCTCCAGTTCTGGCACTGATCAGTCTTCCAACAGACTCATGCTGCCTGAGGATGGGCTAATCGTTTATTTAAGAACAAAGAGGGGCTTATTTACCCAACTCACCTGCACCTAGAGGGATACCCTTGAATCCTCATTCTAGTTGATGGCTCAGATCCTTAGGGCTAGTCATATGTAGGCTTGGGATATTCTATTGTGCAGAAAAAGTGCAACATAAAGTGGTGCTGTCTTAGGCACCATCCAAAAGTCTTCCTCAAGATTTAAAAGTACTCTTGGGAACTTTCCTGGTGATCCAGTGGCTAAGACTCCATGCTGTCAATGCAGCAGGCTTGGGTTCAATCCCTGGCCAGGGAACTATGATGAAAAGGACATCGTTTTTTTTTTTGGTGTTAGTTCTAGAAGGTCTTGTAGATCATCATAGAACCATTCAACTTCAGCTTCTTCAGCATTAGTGGTTGGGGCATAGACTTGGATTACTGTGATACTGAATGGTTTGCTGGGAAACGAACAGAGTTCATTCTGGCATTTTTGAGATTGCACCCAAGTTCTGCATTTTGGACTCTTTTGTTGACTATGAGGGCTACTCCAGTTCTTTAGGGATTCTTGACACAGTAGTAGATGTAATGGTCATTGCCCATTAAACTAAATTCGCCCATTCCGGTCCATTTTAGTTCACTAATTGCTAAAATGTCGATGTTCATTCTTGCCATCTCCTGTTTTGACCGCTTCCAATTAACCTTGATTCATGGACCGAGCATTCCAGGTTCCTATGCAATATTGTTCTTTACAGCATCGGAATTTACTTCCATCACCAGTCACATCCACAACTGGGCATTGTTTTCCCTTTGGTTCCATCTCTTCATTCTTTCTGGAGTTATTTCTCCACTGATCTCCAGTAGCATATTGGGCAGCTACCAACCTGGAGAGTTCATCTTCCAGTGTCATATCTTTTTGCCTTTTCATACTGTTCATGGGGTTCTCAATATCACAGGTACTCAAGTAATGTTTTCATACTGTTCATGGGGTTCTCAATGTTACAGGTACTCAATATATTTTATACTATTCATGGAGTTCTCAATACTACAGGTACTCAAGTAATATTAAAGATGAGTGATACACAGTCTAATCAGCGTGCTAAAAAACTATGCTACAGTAACAACCCTGATTCTTACTATTGTAACATGGCAGGAACATACTTCTTGCTCATGCTCTTGTGCATGCTCTATGCTCAACATTAGTTGTCTGGGGGCTCTGCTCATCATAGCCACTCAAGGGACTGTAGGTTGATTTAAGACCCAATGATGCTTCCACAATCACAGTGGCAGAGCAAGAAGGGAGAAAGCAGTGAATCACACACAGGCTGTTAAAACTTCAACCTGAAAGTAACAAACGTCCACTTCAGCTCACGTTTCATTGGCCGGAGTAGGTCACATGGCACTACCTAACTTCATAAGTGGCAAGGCTGTACAATTCTATCATATGTCTGAAAAGCACTAAGCTGGACACTTTCAGTGAACATTACTAACTGCTATTAATAAATGACAAGCTTATTATTTAAGAACATTGCAAAGTTCTTCCACACTCGTTACCTCATTTGATTTCTGCTCAACTCTTACAGGGGCTTCCCAGGTGGCACTAGTGGTAAAGAACTTGTCTGCCAATACAGGAGACGCAGGTTTGACTCCTGGGTCGGGAAGATTCCCTGGAGGAGGGCATGGCAACCCACTCCAGTATTTTTGCCTGGAAAATCCCATGGACAGGGGAGCCTGGCGGGCTACAGTCTATAGGGTTGCAAAGAGTGGGACATGACTGAGGCGACTTGGCATGCACGCACACAGCGCCCTTACAGTGTGGGTTCTATAAGCATTCCTTTTTTTACAAATAAAATAACTAAAGCTCTCAGAGATTAAAACTTATTTAAATCACACAGATAGTAAATCAAACAGTTTGGAACTCCAAATCTTAATCTTTTAGTTAAAAAACTACTATGGTACAATCTTTGCACCCATAATAAGCAGTGCATTCCAATTTGCCATTTATATGCACTATTTATTTGGTACATTATCTGACATTACTCTTCCCTTCATGTATATTATACATGTACTAGATTGCTAAATTTATGTTTTTTGAGAACATATTCGGAGAAGACAATGGCACCCCACTCCAGTACTCTTGCCTGGAAAATCCCATGGACGGAGGAGCCTGGTAGGCTGCAGTCCATGGGGTAGCTAAGAGTCGGACATGACTGAGCGACTTCATTTTCACTTTACACTTTCATGCACTGGAGAAGGAAATGGCAACCCACTCCAGTATTCTTGCCTCGAGAATCCCAGGGACGGCGGAGCCTGATGGGCTGCTGTCTGTGGGGTCGCAGAGTCGGACACGACTGAAGCGACTTAGCAGCAGCAGCAGCAGAGAACATATTGTCATATACTTTGTGTTCTTCAAAGAATCTCACCACATCTCATCTCATCTTATCTCACCTTATAAAAGGCAGTATATTTCTAAGTTTGTCTTGGTTAATTTGTAACAGAATCACTATTTTCTGAACACCAAGGCCGTGCTTTGGGCATCAGAGAAGAAAGATGCCAACTAGATAAATTAAATCAAGAACTCCGTTGCTAGGGAGAACTTAAGTCTGCTCAATTCAGAGATGTCCTCCAGATGCTACCTGCTTTTACAGGTAACAGGTTTCATAGGGAAGAAACTTGACATGCACGTGCTTCCCATTTTCATCACATCAAATCACACCACATGCTCCTGAGAATGCATCACTCTTAGAACAGGCTCCACAGATTTGCACAGACTTGTTTACCTTTGTTTTGATACTGAAAGCTCCTCTTTGTGAATTCACTAGGAGCCATTTTGCCATCATAATGCCATTTCCATGGATACCCACAGGCAGAATATGTCCTGAAACACTGGAATGAATGCTGTGCTCCTGCATATGGGGCAAGATTGGAAGACTCAAAAACCAACTGCCTGATTAGAACCCAGGTCTGAATAACAAGCAGAGGTGCTAATAGTGAAAGCAATTCCCCATTAGCTTACCTAATGTGCCTTAATATAACCACAGAAGGAACTGCCCCAGGACATGGTTTCCTCAATTTCCTTGTTTGTGGGAAATACTGGTACTTACTTCATAGGGTTGCTGCGGGATTAAATGAGGTAATGCAACAAACATTTAGAACAAGCTTAATGCATAGTAGGTTCTCACTAAATGTTGGTTATTGTAGTATTTGCCTTTGAATTTTGCCAAATGCTTCCACTTGAGCCATTTGGGCTCAGATATTAACAAATAAGAAAATTTTAGGGCTGGAAGGAACTTTGGAATCCATCTGCTCCAGAGAAACTGAAGAGATTTGTCCAGGATCACAGAATTTATGGTGGAGCCAAAATAGGATCTGGATCTCTTGACTGTAATTTTACATTTAGGAGGAATGTCTTATTTAGAACAGTGTTTGACACAGTAAAGAAGCTGTCCATTTGATTCTACATGAACCAAAGCTGATTTACTTTGGTTAGTTTTCATTTCTTCTGAAAAATCCATTTATTTAATAAGTACATAGAACACAATCAATCCCTATCACTGTTAAATTGTGTCCTAAGAACAAAAGGAAACTAACCCAAATATTAAGTCAAAGCTCTTTCCAGCCTAGGGCTAGGACTCCATTCTGATATTAGTTCTATTTTGCTCATCAGTTTAATGATATTGTCAGTTGTTTTTTAATTAAGTTGCCCTTAACTGCTACACTGCATGGATTTTAAAAGCTAACAGAAGTGCTTGCTGTGCTGCAATGCACTTTAAAGTGAAATAATTTGAATTGGCTCTCTTTCAAAAGGCTTAGATAAGGGCATTTCAGAAAACAACTTAAAAGTATTTTTCCAGGTAATGAGTCTGGAAATTTCTGCAAGTTTCCAGGCTTTCCAGACTCTGATAGTTAAATTCCAATTCCTCCAAAGTAAGTCACTGAAATTTCTTTATTTCTGTGAAATAGAAATCATGACCTTTGTAACCCAGGGGAGAGAGAGAGGAGCCATGCGACAAGGGCATTACCCAAATAAATGGTGGCAATTTCCAAAACAACTATAAAGACTGGTGTCCTCTTTTTTATTTTTTTCTTTCCAGAATCAAATCAGTTTTCAATAGAGAACAGATGTGCCATTCTAGCTTCTCCTTTGTCCTTTTGAAGGTTCATCTGGGATAACTCTTGGCCAAAATAGATTAAGTGAAGTCAGCGTGTTGCTATTACATTGGGAAGCCAAAAAGAGATACTGTATCTTTCTAGGGTAAGAACTTGGTTGAAGCAGTAATGTGAATTCCCAGCAAACCAGCTGTTTGCACAAGAATATGCTATTGCTGTTCCTTAGCAACCAATGTTATTCTTTAAAGGGACAATGAATGGAGAGTACTTTTTTCTGTCTCTTGTATCTGGAGTATGACTTGAACGAACCTCTGATTAAAATGAACACTCTACAGTTATCTTGGAAGGACTCAGTCAACTGACCAAGTTTACCCATGGAGTTGAGAAGTCAGATACGGTTTTGATCAATGGAAGTCTCCAATAATCAAATAAATGCCTCATCACTCTCTTTTTGCCAGTCAACTGTAGATGAATAATAGTGTCTGTTCTACTCTTGATGGCATCTACCATGTCATTCAACATTCCATTCTCTTAGCCAGTCTCATATATTCTACTCTGGCACTAGCACTAAAAGAGGTCACATGTGTGAGGCAACCAATATACCACTGAATGGTTAAACAAACAGACTGTGATAATAACACAAAATTTTTTAAATTAACTACTTAATTTTAATTGGAGAATAATTACTTTATAATATTGTGATGGTTTTCGCCATACATCAATATGAATCAGCCATAGGTGCACATGTATCCCCCCATCCTGAATCCCCCTCCCACCTCCCTCCCCACCCCATCCCTCTGGGTTGTCCTAGAGCACTGGCTTTGGGTGCCCTGCTTCATGCATCGAACTTGCACTGGTCATCTATTTTACATATGGTAATATACACGTTTCAATGCTATTTTCTCAAGTCATCCCACCCTTGCCTTCTCCCTTCATGGGAGAGTCCATAAGTCTGTTCTTTACATCTGTGTCTCTTCTGCTGCCTTGCATATAGGATCATCATTACCATCTTTCTAAATTCCATATATATGTGTTAATATACAGTATTTGTATTTGTGTTTCTCTTTCTGACTTCACTCTGTATAATAGGCTCCAGTTTCATCCACCTCATTAGAACTCACCCAAATGTGTTCCTTTTCATAGCTGAGTAATATTCCATTGTGTGTATGTACCACAGCTTCTCTATCCATTCATCTGCTGATGGACATCTAGGTTGCTTCCATGTCCTAGCTATTGTAAACAGTGCTGCAATGAACACTGGGGTACACATGTCTCTTTCAATTCTGGCTTCCTCCATGTGTATGCCCAGCAGTGGGATTGCTGGGTCATATGGCAGTTCTATTTCCAGTTTTTTAAGGAATCTCCACACTGTTCTCCATAGTGGCTGTACCAGTTTGTATTCCCACCAACAATGTAAGAGGGCTCCCTTTTCTCCACATCCTCTCCAGCATTTATTATCTGTAGACTTTTTGATGGCAGCCATTCTGACCGACGTGAGATGATACCTCATTCTGGTTTTGATTTGCATTTTTCTAATAATGGGTGATGTTGAGCATCTTTTCATGTGTTTATTAGCCATCTGCGTGTCTTTGGAGAACTATCTGTTTAGTTCTTTTGCCCACTTTTTGATTGCATTGTTCATTTTTCTGGTATTGAGCTATATGAGCTGCTTGTATATTTTGGAGATTAATTCTTTGTCAGTTGTTTCATTTGCTATTATTTTCTCCCATTCTGAAGCCTGCCTTTTCACCTCACTTACAGTTTCCTTTGTTATGCAAGAGCTCTTAAGTTTAATTAGGTCCCATTTGTTTATTTTTGTTTTTATTTCCCTTACTCTGGGAGGTGGGCCACAGAGGATCTTGCTGTGATTTATGTCAGAGTGTTCTGCTTATGTTTTCCTCTAAGAGTTTTACAGTTTCTGGTGTTACATTTAGATCTTTAATCCGTTTTGAGTTTATTTTTGTGCATGGTGTTAGAAAGTGTTCTAATTTCATTCTTTTACATGTGGTTGACCAGTTTTCTCAGAAACACTTGTTAAAGAGACGGTCTTTTCTCCATTGCATATTTTTGCCTCTTCTGTCAAAGACAAGGTGTCCATAAGTGCGTGGATTTATCTCTGGGCTTTCTATTTTGAATAACAGAAAATTTAATGACAATCTGCAATTAAAAATATTTAGGAACTGCTGTATAGTCACTCTATTGTTATTTAAACATAAAACACAAAAGATCTGGCACTTAAATACTTCATTAAAGTAGCTCAAACTATAAGACTAGTTTTACTGCAGTACAATAGGCTCTTTGTTACTGTTATTTATTTCCACAGCTTAAAATCCTGGGCTTAATAATGCCTATGATCCTCCCCAACCCCCAGAAGATTCCTCTTGGAATATAAGTGAAAAAATGATCTCACAAAGGTATAATCTTCATAGGTAGATTATAATTTGATTTCCATGGTGGTTTTCCCACTGAATATATCTTGAGTGAACTTTGGAAAGTCTTCCCAGTAATCTGGTTCAGATTTATTATTTCTCATTTATTAATAAATCCAACAATCATTTATTGAGCATCCTGGTGCCAGCAACTGAGGTAGGCATCAGGGGATGTGGACAAGATAAACACGTTCCCTGCCAAGTGCTAATGACATAGGAGGATCCATACTAAAGGAGCACCTGGAAGGTGCACTTATCCAGACCCAGATGGGGTTCAGGACAGATTTCTTGGAAGGAATGGTGATAAAACAGAAGAGCTAAAGAAGCAGTAGAAAAGTGTTCTGGGGAAAGGGAGTATCAGGTATACAGGTTAGGAAGAGAGAGAACATAGCAAATGAAAGAAAAAGAAGAAAAATTCACTGTTATACAGTTGAGTTGGGATAATGGGGTCAAGAGAGCTAAACTGGGACCAGATTATGAAAGGTTGTAGAAGCCAAATGAAGGTGTTTGACATTAAGAATGTGTGTATGTATATAGCCTTCTGCCTTTCCTCAAACACAATGCCACTTGACCCTCCCTGCCCAGCTATTTTTTTCATTAAAATTTTTTTTGGCAGGACTTCATTTCTTGTTTTATTTCAGTTTTCTTTTTCTTCCATTTTTATTGATACATAATTGACATGCATCCTAAGTCACCTCAGTTGTGTCCAACCCTTTGTGACCCCATGGAGGAGCCCACCAGGCTCCTCTGTCCATGGAATTTTCTAGGCAAGAATACTAGACTGGGTGGCCATTTCCTTCTCCAGGGGATCTTCCTGACCCAGGGATTGATTGAACCTTGTCTCTTATGTCTCCTGCATTGGCAGGTGGGTTCTTTACCGCTAGTGCTACCTACAGCACTGTATAAGTTTAAGATATACAGTATAACAATTTGATTTAATATATCATGAAATGATTATACATAAGTTTAGTGAACATTCATCATCTAATACAGATAAAAATTAAATTGAAAAAACTTTCCTTACGTTGAGAATTCAGATTCACTCTCGTAACAACTTTCATGTATAATATACGACTGTTAATTATATTTATCATGTTGTACATTACATCTGTACTACCACCCCACTTTATAAACTATTATAGACATTTCATCGAAGAAGGCAATGGCACCCCACTCCAGTACTCTTGCCTGGAAAATCCCATGGATGGAGGAGCCTGGTAGGCTACAGTCCATGGGGTCGCTGAGAGTCGGATATGACTGAGCGACTTCACTTTCACTTTTCACTTTCACGCACTGGAGAAGGAAATGGCAATCCACTCCAGTATTCTTGCCTGGAGAATCCCAGGGACAAGGGAGCCTGGTGGGCTGCCGTCTATGGGGTCGCACAGAGTCGGACATGACTGAAGTGACTTAGCAGCAGCAGCAGCAGCAGCAGCAGCAGCAGCATAGACATTTCACAACCACTGAATGAATTTTTCTTTGATAAAAAATAACATCTTTGTTAAAAAAGAAAAGCTATCAGTTGATCATGTTCTTGATCCAGAATGGAATTTAAAGGTCATGAATTCTAACCCTTCTCACTTTTTAGGTAGAAAAACCAAGATTAAGAAAAGTGAACTATGTCATCTGAGGGTCTGTGGGTGCTGAAGGGTGAGCAAGGCCTAAAACTCAAGTTCCTATTGGACATTCCTCTCCATAATAATATCAGACGTCAAGTCTATCTGACTGATTTAGACATTTTATTACTATATAAGCTGGGTTAAATGAATTTTTTAAACCCTACCAGTACCTTTGAAAGCTGAGGAGCTTTCTTGAATGATCTTCATTAGGAATGTAATACTATAAGAAATATGATGATGAAGCCCTGCCCTGTTAATAATGTAGATTCATATTTTGAATGCATGGAAGACTTTTAAATGAAGCCTCAGGTCTCTGTCCAGTGTTAGGATCATCTCATTAGAAGCATAATCATATGACACAAGCAATACCTTCATGGAAGATAAAGCAAACACAAAAACAACAAATGCCCCTAGCAACAAAAGGACAGAACTGTCATCTCAGAAAAACCAGACTCTGGCTCCAAAGTTATCCTATTCATTTCCCAAATGACCAGAGAAAAACAGCTATTTATTAAAAACTTCAATTACTGCTTTTAAAGATTCCCTGAAAACAAAAGCAGTAGCCATAAACTTTTCAGGCAATGTATGCCCCACAAGCACAATTTAATTACAGAACATGAGGCTGAGTTTTCTATCTCGGGGAAACATTTGGCTAGGAATTCAAATAGACCATGTCACAGCTCGTGCTCATCTTAAAAGACCCTGAATATTTTTGCAATTAGGAAAACATAGGCAAATGTTAGCTTATGTGCTTTTTTTTCCCCTATAGTGAAATAACACATAAAAACTGTGGCCCGTATCCTTCCAAGACCCAATTCTTGAGGACATTGTTCTACAGTTTATTATATGAGCATAGCTGAGAAAACTGCACCCTGTTTGTTTAAAAATATCTTCAAAGAATCGACCTTATCCTCGAAGGGAGCATGGTTGACAAATACCTTTAAAAAAAAAAAGGTAACAAACCAGCATGCACTGGATATTTATTGAGTGTATTTCAATAATCTTTCAGTTTTCTCAATCAGTTTCTGTTCATTTATTTATCCACTCATTAAAGAAATTTTAAGAAAATATAACCTCCTCTTGGAACCAAGGAGGTTACAAAAAGTTAATTTTTGCAGAGTTTATATAAAAATGGGAGCAACATACATATTTGAAAAGAACAGAATTCCTAATTAAGATATGTTAGTGAACTATGGCCCTGTGGAGTCTGTAAATGCAGGTGCTGAAGATACACAATGCAAGAAAAATATAGGAGAAAAATTTTTAAACTTTTAATTTTGAAATAATTTTAGATTTACAAAAGAGCTGCAAAGATAGTACTGAGTTCCTGTATACCTTTCACCCAAGTTCCCCTAATGTTAACGTCTTATGCAACCATGGTACAATTATAAACTAAGCAATTAAAATTGGAAAAATATTACTGACTAAACTATAACGAGGGCTTCCCTTGTAGCTCAGTTGGTAAAGAATCTGCCTCCAGTGCAGGAGACCCGGGTTCAGTTCCTGGGTTGGGAAGATCCCCTGGAGAAGGAAATGGCAACCCACTCCAGTATCCTTGCCTGGAAAATCTCATGGACAGAGGAGCCTGGTGGGCTGCAGTCTGTGGGGTCGCAAAGAGTCGGGCACGACTGAGTGACTAACACTTACTTACTAAACTATAATGGGAGAAGGAAATCGCAACCCACTCTAGTACTCTTGCCTGGAAAATCCCATGGACGAAGCAGCCTGGTAGGCTACAGTCCATGGGGTCACAAAGAATCGGACACGACTGAAGTGACTAAGCACGCATGCACACAAACTATAATGTCATTTGAATTTATTCATTTTTTCCCCACTAATGTCCTTGAAGGAGTTCCAGACATGGCACTCCAAAATATGCCACTTTGGCATATTGATTATTATGAACTAATGACAGAATGAGATGGTTGGATGGCATAACCGACTCGATGGACATTGGTTTGGGTAGACTCTGGGAGTTGGTGATGGACAGAGAGGCCTGGTGTGCTGCAATTCATGGGGTCGCAAAGAGTCGGACACGACTGAGCAACTGAACTGAACTGAACTGAAAGGCACTTGAGAAGGAGCAGTTTCAGGAAGGGCTCTCTGACCTCTCCTTTTGTACCCAAAAACAGGTCATAAAATTTCTCATGAGAAAGGTGGCCCTCTGTACCAGGAAGAAAAGAACATCCTTGTTCCCAGAGACTGGGAATTAATGTTGAAGTGGATCTGTACAAACTTACTCTCATGATGTGGTATTATCTTCCACTGGTTTCCCTCCCACCTCGTTTATGTCCTAGTGCCTTCCCCATAATTTGTTGCCCCTAGCCCAGACCCTTTTGCCATTTCTTCACAAATGTATCGTTTCTTTGTCTAAAAGTATAAAAGCTTCCTGCTCTGGTCACTGCCTCAAGGTCTTCATTCTCTTTTGAAGGCCCCCATGTACAGGCAGAAATTTAGTAAAGGGTGTGTGCTTTTTCTTCTGCTAATAGTCTAGGTCAGTGTAGTTCTTCAGCCCAGCTGGAGATCCTAAAGGAGAATTCCGCCCCCCACCCCATATCCTTTTTCTGTTTCTGCCTCCAACTCAGGACCCCACATTTCATTCAGTTGTCACCTCCTTAGCTCTTTCCTTCTGTCACAGTGTCTCTGTCTTTCCTAGCCTTCACTTTTTCATGACCTGGATACTTCAGAAAAGTACTGGTCAGGTATTCTGTGGAATGCTCCTTGATTTGGGCCTGTGAATTTCAGGGAAGAATACCACAGAAGTGAAGTATTCTTTTCATCACATCAAACCAGGGTGTACATGATGTCAATGCAACTTTTTCCTGGTGGTGTTCACCTAGATCATCTGGTTGAGGCAGTGTCTGCCAGGCTTAGACACTGGAAAGTTAGTAATGTTCCCTTTCCACTCTCTACTCATGAGATGTGAGTCACTAAGCTCAGCCCACTCCAGGGGAGAGGATTCAAGTTTCATTTATTGGAGGAAGAAGTCTCAAAGGACTTGTCAACTTGTATTAAAACCAGTAATAACTATAAAAACAGTAATAACTATTTTGGGAGAGATACTTTGAATCTATGCCAAATATTCTATCTCTCAAGATTTTGTCTAAATTTAGTATTCACTGATAAATCTTGCCTACAGCAATTTATTGTGGTATTTGAAACACAATTTTCTATTTCTCTCTGTATTTTCTAAATTTAACACCTAGAATTCTTTCATAAAAAATATTTATCCCCTCTCCCTATTTATTTATATTAGTATGGTATCATTGATATTTGCTGAAATTGCTTCAGCATTGGCCTTTGGAGGTTCTTTTAGATACATCTAATCATGTATCTTTTTAACATGGCCTCTTTTTTTTTTTTTTGAGCACTTACTTTCTGGCATTATAGGATGCTCCAGATTCATCTGGTATTTTCCTCTATCAGCCCAAGATTCAGCCATTTCCCAAAGTGGTACTGGTTCATTTTACTAGAAAATGGTATTTAGCAACCAAGATGTGGGCATCATGTGTTAGCAATGAGGTATGCTCCTTGCTATAGGAGTACTACTGTCCCTAGGGCCTCTCAGGGAATAGAGCTAGAAAATATACATATGTCTACATAGACAAGGGGCTTCCCACGTGGTGCAGTGTTAAAGAACCCACCTGCCAATGCAGGAGATGCAAAAGAGGCAGGTTCAATCTCTGGGTCGGGAAGATCCCCTAGAGTAGGAAATGGCAACCTACTCCAGTATTCTTGCCTGGAAAATTCCATGGACAGAGAAGCCTACAGACCAATGGGTTGCAAAGAGTCAGACATGACTGAGAAACTGAGCGTGCATGCAAGCTACATAGATAACTCAATTTCCATATATACATTAAAATAAACATGAGTTCATATTGTTATATCCAACTTTAATCCAACAACAATGGATTCATTCAAGCACTCACAGCAGGGGCTATTCTACTCAGAGAAAGGTTTCAGTCAAAGAAAGATCTCAAAATAGGTGAGTCTCAAGCCAGGCTGAGAGGTGAAAACACTGAAATGTCTATTGAGTTTCTTTGAATAAAATCTTCTAAGCAGGTGGTAGTAGATTATACTGAGTACATTTTATAGATCAGAAAATGAGGGAGGCATCAGAGAACTCAAGGAACTTAGCCAGCATCTAACATACTGGTAAGAGATAAGCCTTCCCCTCCCTGTGGGATGTTCATAACTGGGAGCATATCAAATGGAGGAGAAGGAGCACTAAAGGCTAGGGAAATATGAGTGTAGGCAGACAGGAGCACCCACTGGGCTGGCAGGGCACCAGTTTGGCTGAGGCAGAGCATGGAGTCTCTACTCCTAGTTTAGTGTAGCACACGATCTACCCGGGGCTGAAGGGAATTCCAAACCTAAACCCTACTTCTGCTTCTCTCTGTAGCCCTGTTCCTTCATCAGGAAAGCAATTTACAACATCTTTTTACCATACCAAGCAATAATAAAAGGCAAAGGAATGAAAATATCAATGCAAACTCTTCTGTGTCATAAATGATTTTGCTTCCGGAGCTATTCTGAGGATAAAATAATGCAATTGAAAATGGCTTTTATAAACACAAGGTATTATTTTATAACAGGTCTAGATGAATATAATGTACTTTAATATTACAGGAAGTGTTAATTGAATACATTAGTCTATAAAATTTGGAAACGAGATAAATTCAAAAGATCCCATTGAGAAAAATGACTAAAGCAAGATATGTTTCTAGTTGTTTCTGTTGTTCAGTCACTCAACTGTGTCCAACTCTTTGCGACTCCATGGACTGCAGCATATCAGGCTTCCCTGTCCTTCACTATCTCCCGGAGTTTGCTCAAACTCACGTACATTGAGTCCGTGATGCCATCCAACCATCTCATCCTCTGTCGTCCCCTTCTCCTCCTGCCTTCAGTCTTTCCCAGCATCAGAGTCATTTCCAATGAGTCAGCTCTTTGCATCAGGTGGCCAAAGTACTGAAGCTTCAGCTTCAGCATCAGTCCTTTCAATTAATATTTTGGGTTGATTTCCTTTAGGATTGACTGGTTTGATCTCTTTTTCTGTCTAAGGGACTCTCAAGAGTCTTCTCCAGAACCACAGTTCAAAAACATTAATTCTTTGGCACTCAGCCTTATTTATGGTCCAGCTCTCACAACCATACATGACTACTGGAAAAACCATTTCACTACAGCCTTCATTATACAAGCCTTTGTCAGCAAAGTGATGTCTCTGCTTTTTAATACACTGTCTAGGTTTGTCAAAGTTTTTCTTCCAAGGAGCAAGCATCTTTTAATTTCATGGCTGCAGTCACCATCTGCAGTGATTTTGGAGCCCAAGAAAATAAATTCTGTCACTGTTTCCATTGTTTCCCCATCTATTTGCCATGAAGTGATGGGGCCATATGCTATGGTCTTAGTTTTTTGAATGTTGAGTTTTAAGCCAGCTTTTTCACTCTCCTCTTTCACCTTCATCAAGAAGCTCTTTAGTTTCTCTTCACTTTCTGCCACAAGGGTGGTGTCATCTGCATATCTAAGGTTATTGATATTTCTCAAAGCAATCTTGATTCCAGCTTGAGCTTCATTCAGCCCAGCATTTTGCATGATGTACTCTGCATAGAAGTTAAATAAGCAGGGTGACAATATACAGCCTTGATGTACCCCTTTCCCAATTTGGAACCAGTCCGTTGTTGCATTCCCGGTTCTAACTGTTGCTTCTTGATCTGCATACAGGCTTCTCAGGAGACAGGTAAGGTGTTCTGGTATTCCCATCTATTTAAGAATTTTTCACAGTTTTTTGTGATCCACACAGTGAAAGCCTTTAGTCAACACTTTTGGATTTCCAAGAGGCCAGAGGCTATGGGCACAAGTGCCATATACTTTTTTATTCTATCCATACAGTTTTTCTCTATCTCTGTCACATTATGGCAAGTTATTAGCATGGGTAGAGAAGGGAGTGTAGTGTGGAATAAAAGCACAGAAGCTGAAGCCAGGTCAACTGTATTCAATTCCCGTTTATTCATCTTACTATTGATGTTTGTGTAACTTCTTCAGGCCTCAGTCCTCTCAAATGTAGTCAAGAAAATGACAACATAATACAACTAGCACTGTTGTGAAAACAAATGAACTTACATATATAAAGCACTTAGAAGATTGCCTGGAACATAGTGAAAGCTTAGTGTCAGTTACAAATATATTCCACTAATAATCTTATCAGGTAGAGTTCCTAATAAGGGGACATGGGTTGTTAGTTCAAAGTACTAGAAATTGTTTTATTATCATAATCACATGAGGAAAGAGGAAGAGTAGCTTCACATCGAGTACATGTAAAATCCATTTCTTAGAACTAAATTCATAACCAGGATGTGCTTTTCAAGACGCTACAGGGAAGCATGGAGTATGAGATTCTGTTTCAGGGCAGCAGCTCCTAGCTCAGCCTCCCTCCCTCTATGTCCCAACCCATCCCCTCCTCCCTGCCCCGCCAGCAGGGCAGTGTTCTCACAGTTTCCCAACAAACATGCTTGCCCTTGCTCACCAGCTGCACTTTTCCCCTGCACATGTTATATGCCATCCATCCTTGAATGAATGGCTCCACTTCTGGCTCTTCTTCAACATATTTCCTCGATCTCGATCTGCGTTTCTAACTCTTTTCATATGTATGCCAAGAAGCACACCATTCCAAAAAGAATTTTTACCACATTATACATGTAGATTAGATGTGTACACCCAATTGGATTTCTTGAGAAAAGAGCCATGACTGACATAGGCTTCTTTTGAAGACTTCAGCAGTGGTTCTCAGCTAGGGATGATTTTGTCCTCAGGTACCATTTGGTAATATCTGGAGACATTTTTGGTTACACAGCTAGGAAAGTGAGGTATTACTTGCATCTGATGGGTAGAGACCAGAGATGCTGCAAAACAACCTACAATGCACAGGACAGCCTGCTAAGTCGCTTCAGTTGTGGCCAACTCTGTGCAACCCCATAGACAGCAGCCCACCAGGCTCTGCTGTCCCTGGGATTCTCCAGGCAAGAATACTGGAGTGGGTTGCCATTTCCTTCTCCAGTGCATGAAAGGGAAAAGTGAAAGTGAAGTCACTCTGTCATGTCCGACTCCTAGCGATCTCATGGACTGTAGCCTACCAGGCTCCTCCATCCATGGAATTTTCCAGGCAAGAGTACTGGAGTGGGGTGCCATTGCCTTCTCCACAGGACAGCCTGCCCTCCCTTATAACAAAGTATCACCTGGTTCAAAGTATTCATTGTACCACAGTTGAGAAACTTCACCCAACAGTATGCAGGACAGCGGAAAAATAAGAATCATTCCAATTTCATGATTTTTTCTATAATATCTCAGTGAGCTAAGCACTAACTCAACTTCCATTCCAGGGTCATATCCACTAACATGGGGTTCCTTATCACCAGCAATAATGACCAGGAAAACAAGAGGGGATATTTTGTATTTATATTGTTTGGGCCTTGTGGTCACCTTGGTAGCAGGAGCACTAGTGATTATTCACAGTGAGAGTTGAACAATGGCAATGACATCTCCTTGGCACTGAAAAGATAACCATATAGGTCAATCCTTGTCTCTAATCTCATCCCAGCTACAGTCTCTGAAGTCTTTTATCAGCAGCCTCAGCCCAGATTAGAAACCTGGATATTATCAGCTTGTTCCCTGAGCAGGGTAGGGTCTGAGATTGATATTGTTGCTCTCACCCAGCTATACCTATGGGGACTAGAGAGGAGTCCGGGGCACCCACATTCCCACTTCATTGCAGTTTTTTCTTACTAACCACCAGACTTCCCCAGTCCCTATGAATGAGCTTTAGCTCTAGCTTCTTAAGTGGGTTCCTGCTCAACTCTAAAATTCAGGTCCTATCCTTTCCCTCTGACTCTCAGCAGGCTCAGCGATCCAGGAGATGTGTTCCGCTCTCAGTCCCTCAGTCACTGAGCATGGGCCTATTTCAGCAACAATGGCCCTGCTGGTATCAGAGCTTTGGAACTAGCCCGACCATCAGAGAGACTTGTGCCTGCTTCCCTCAACAGTTTAAACCACCTGTCCTCAAAGTCTTCCTGGATACTGACCTTTCCCTTATACATGGTGTAATTTAATTCTATTTGATTCCAAAAGCTTTGAGCTGCTACTCTTGTGGTTGGGTAAGCTGAACCTCCACAGTGAGTGCCTCTCCTCTAATATACTCTGATGGGTACAGTCCATTTCACTTACTGAGGTGGAGATCAAGATGGCACATGCAAAATTTTGGGAGGATGAGAAGGTACATATCACAAATATTCTGGAAAGTTTAATAATCAAAATACATAATGATTAAGAAAATAAATGAATCACAATAAGTTGCTATCTCATTGTCAAAGCCTTGTTTCATTTGAATTTGTTGTCTTCTGGTACTGTAATGTGTTTCTATCACTCAAATGTGATTATAGCTCAAGACTATTTATGCAGTGCAGAAAATGGATGGTGATAAATGAAAGGAATAGACTGAGACAGGAACAATCAATTTTGCACTTGATTTCTATTTGTAAGGGTGTTTTTAAGACTCTTTACCATCTGTTAACTGCTCAGACTTTTCTCTCAAAAACAAAACTTATAAACTTGTTGGAGTTATTAAGTACAAAACTGCCCAGCTAATAATATTTTTTTCAATCAACTTAACCTCTGATTTAAAAATTCACAGATATTTTACCATTTACAGGATAATGCCTGTTGACATGATCTTTCACTTTACCAATAGATCATGAGGTAATATACATAATCGATTGCTTGTCCTTCGCTGGTAGCTCAGATGGAGGAGACCTGGGTTTGATTCCTGGGTCGAGAAGATTCCCTGGAGAAGGGAATGACAACCCACTCCAGTATTCTCCCTTGGAGAATCCCAAAGACAGTCGAGCCTGGTGGGCTACAGTCCATGAGGTCACAAAGAGTTGGACACAACTGAGTGACTAACACTATAAAACTGTACTACGTTATTAAATTAGCATAGTTTATGGTCAAGTCATGATCAACTGCACCTGCAAGGCTCATAGAGGTAACTGAATGGACTCAAATGTTTACAACTAGAGTGTACATGCACTAATTTCAAGTTCAGTTCAGTCACTTAGTCGTGACTCTTAGTCCAACTCTTTATGACCCTGTGGACTGCAGGACACCAGGCTTCCCTGTCCATCACCAACTCCCAGAGGCTGCTCAAACTCATATCCATTGAGTTGGTGATGCCTTCCAACCATCTCATCCTCTGTTGTCCCTTTCTCTTCCTGCCTTCATTCTTTCCCAGAATCAGGGTCTTTTGTAATGAGTCAATTCGTCGCATCAGGTGGCCAAAGTATTGGTGCTTCAGCTTCAACATCAGTCCTTCCAATGAATACTCAGGACTGATTTCCTTTAGGATTGACTGGTTTGATCTCCTTGCAGTCCAAGGGACTCTCTAGAGTCTTCTCCAGCACCACAATTCAAAAGCATCAATTCTTCGATGCTCAGCTTTCTTTATGGTCCAACTCACATCCATACATGACTACTGGAAAATCCATAGCTTTGACTAGACGGACCTTTGTCGGCAAAGTAATGTCTCTGCCTTTTAACATGCTGTCTAGGTTGGTCATAGGTTTTCTTCCAAAGAGCAAGCATCTTTTAATTTCATGGCTGCAGTCACCATCTGCAGTGATTTTGGAGCCCAAGAAAATAAAATCTGTCACTGTTTCCATTGTTTCCCCATCTATTTGCCATGAAGTGATGGAACAGGATGCCATGTGATCTTGATTTTTTGAATGTTGAATTTTAAGCCAGATTTTTCACTTCCCTCTTTCACTTTCATCAAGAGGCTCTTTAGTTCCTCTTAGCTTTCTGCCATAAGGGTGATGTCATCTGTATATTTGTGCTTACTGATATTTCTCCTAGTTATCTTGATTTCAGCTTGTGCTTCATCCAGCCTGCTACTTCCCATGATAAGTTAACTCTGCATGTAAGTTAAATAAGCAGGGTGACAGTATACAGCCTTGATGTACTCCTTTCTCAATTTAGAACCAGTCTGTTGTTCCATGTCTGGTTCTAATTGTTGCTTCTTGACCTGTACACAGATTTCTTAGTAGGCAGGTAAGGTGATCTGGCATTCTCATCTCTTGAAGAATTTTCCACAGTTTGTTGTGATCCACACAGTCAAACACTTTAGCGTAGTTAATGAAACGGAAGTAGATATTTTTCTGAAATTCTCTTGCTTTTTTGATGATCCAACAGATGTTGGTAATTTGATCTCTGGTTCCTCTGCCTTTTCTAAGCCCAGTTTGAACACCTGGAAATTTTCAGTTCACATTACTGTTGAAGCCTAGCTTGGAGAATTTTGAATATTACTTTGCTAGCATGTGAGATGAGTGCAGTAGTTTGAACTACTGAGTGCAGTAGTTTGAACATTCTTTGGCATTGCCTTTCTTTGGGATCAGAATGAAAACTGATCTTTTCCAGTCCTATGGCCACTGCAGAGTTTTCCAGATTTGCTGGCATATCGAGTGCAGCACTTTCACAGCATCATCTTTTAGCATTTGAAATAGCTCAGCTGGAATTCCATCACCTCCATTAGCTTTGTTCATAGGGATGCTTCCTAAGGCCCACTTTATTTCGCATTCCAGGATGTCTGTCTCTAGGTGAGTGATCACACAATCATGGTTATCTGGGTCATTAGGGTCTTTTTTGTATAGTTTTTCTGTGTATTCTTGCCCCTTCTTCTTAATATCTTCTGCTTCTGTTAGGTCCATACCGTTTCTGTACTTTATTGTGCCCATCTTTGCATGAAATGTTGTCTTTGTATCTCTAATTTCAAGTTACATAACTGTTAAAATTGGTTTTGAAAAAGACTGTATAATAAATGAAGAAAATATGGGGTTTTTGGAATGCTTGATTGAGGAGCTCAGCAAATCTTTGAGCAGTAATAAACCTGGACAAATTTGTTGAAAACAACCAATTTGTTGAAACTGTAAAATAACAAAATTAGAGTGGAAATAAATGAAATAGAGAGTAAAAAGACAATAGAAAAGATCAATGAAACTAAGGTGTTTTTCAAAAAAGATTTTAAAAAGTAGACAAACCTTTTTCTAGACTCACGAAGTAAAAAGAGGATTCAAATACCCTGAATGACAAATGAAAATGGAGATTTTACAACTCATACCACAGAAATACAAAGGATCATAGGAAACTATTATGAACAATTATACAATAAGAAATTAGATAACCTATAAGAAATCAATAAATGCCTAGAAATATACAACCTACCAAGAAATATACAACTACCTTCATGAATCATGAAGAAATGGAAAATATGAACACACTTATTACTATCAAGAAGACTGAGTCAATAATCAAAAATCTTCTATCAAACAGAAGTCCAGGACCAGACGGCTTCACTGATGAATTCCACCAAACATTTCTTTAAATGTTAATACAATTTTTTTCAAATGCTTTCAAAAAATTGAAGAGAAGGAAATGCATCCAAACTCATTTTGTGAGGCCAGCATTACACTGTTACCAAAACGAGGCAAAGACACAAGAAAATTATATACTAGTATCCTGATGAACATAAATGTAAAAATCCTTAACAAAATATTAGCAAACTGAATTGAACAATACATTAAGATGATTGCACACCACGATCAAGTGGAATTTAATCCAGAGATGCAAGAATGGTTCAACAGTCACAATTCAACCAATGTCATTCACCACACTAACAAAATGAAGAATAAAAATCAGATAATCATTTTAATAGCTGCAGAAAAAGAATTTGAAAAATATAACATCCATTTATGATAAAAGCTCTCAACAAAGTAGATACAGAGGGATGTATTTCAACATATAAAAGACTATATATGACAAAGCCACAGGTAATATCATAATCATGAAAAGCTGAAAGCTTTTCCTATAAGATTAAGAACAAGGCAAAGATATCCACTCTTGCCACTTTTATTCAATATATTATTGAAAGTCCTAGACATAGCAATCAGAAAATAAAAAGAAATTAAAGGGATCCAAATCAGAAATAAAAAATTAATACTTGTCTCTATTTGCAGATGACATGATATTACATATAGAAAATCCTGAGCTCTAGCAAAAACGTGTTAGAGAAAATGAATGAATTCAGTAATGCTGTAGGATACAAAATCAACACACAAAAATCTATTGTGTTTCTACAAATTAATAACAAACTTTCAGAGAGGGAAATTTTAAAAAAGTTCCAGTTATAATTGTATGAAAAAGAATAAAATACCTAGGAATAAATTTCAGCAAGGAAGTAAAAGACCTACATACTGAAAACCCTAAGACATTGAAGAATATAGAAATAAATGGAAAGAGAGTCTGTACTCATGGACTGGAAGAATATTAAATGTTCAACCTACTCAAAGTAATATACAGATTCAATGCAATTCCTATCAAAATTCCAAAGGGATTTTTTTTTTTACCCCCCACAGGAATAGAACAGTCCTAAAATTGGTATGGAACCATCAAAGATTCCAAATAGTTAAGGCAATTGAGAAAAAGAAGAAAGCTGGAGATATCACATTTCCTGATTTCAAATTATATTACAAAGTGATAGTAATAAAAACGGTATGATACTGGCATTAAATGGCATTAAAAACAGACACACAGGCCAATGGAACAAAATAGAGAGCCCAGGAAAAAATGTTTATATGGTCAATTAATTCATGGCAAAGAGTGAAACAATGGGGAAAGAACAGTCTCTTCAATAAATAATGTTGGAAAAACTGGACAGCCACATGAAAAAGGATGAAACAATATCACCATCTTACACCATACACAAAATGAATTAAGGACTTAAATGTAAGACCTGAAACCATAAAGCTAGAAGAAAACACAGGGGGTAAGCTCCCAGACATTGGTCTTGGCAATGATTTTTTTTTTTAATTTGGTACCAAATGCAAAGCAATAAAAGAAAAAATAAGTAAGTGGGACTACAGAAAGCCAAAATGCTTCTGCAGAGCAAAGGAAACCATCAACAAAATGAAAGGGCAATATACAGAATGGGAGAAAATATTTGTAAATCATATCTTTAAGGAACTACTATCCAAAATATAAAATAACTCATGTAAATCCATAGTAAAAGACAAATAATCTGATTTAAAAAATGGGTAGGTCTGGATAGACATTTTTCCAAAGAAAACATACAGATAGCCAACAGATAACATTAAAAAATGCTTAACATCACATTAATCATAAGGGAAATGAAAATCAAAACCATAATGAGGCTGACTTAACACCTGTTAGAATGGCTACCATCAAAAGACAATAAATAACAAGTGTTGGCAAGGATGTGCATTGTTGGTGAGAATGTTAACTGGTGCAGCCACAATAGAAAATAATGTGAAGATTGTTCAAAAAATTAAAAATAGAATTACCACATAATCCAGCAATTTCACTTCTGAATACTTCTCTGAAGATAATGAAAACACTAATTTAAAAAGATATCTGCATGTCCATATTCATTGCAGCATTATCTATAATAGCAAAGGCATGGAAATAACCCAGTCCATCGATGGATGAATGAATAAAGAAACTGTCACACACACACATAATGGAATATTATTCAGCTATAAAAAGAGAAACCTTGCCATTTGTGACAACATGAATAAAACTTGAGGGCATTATGCTAAGTGAAACTAGAGAAAGACAAATTCTGTATGATCACTCAAATATGGAATTTGAAGAAAGAAATGAACTCATGAATTCAGAGAAAGGCAGGGTATGTGTGTGGGGTAGGAATGGGAGAAATGAGTCACAGTGATGAAAAGGTATCAACTTCCAGCTATGAGATAAAAACATCCTGGGGATGTAATATACAGAATGATGATGATAGTTAACAATACCCTATTGTATATTTGAAAGCAGCTAATAGAGTAAATCTTAAAAATTCCATTATAAGAGAAACTATAGCTATGTATGGTGATGGATATTAAATAAGCATTGTGGTAATCATTTCAAAATATATATATATATATCAAATTACATTGCATACTTGAAACTACTACAATGTGTCAATTATGTCTCAATAAAAATAAAAACAAAACGACCATTTAAAAAATCTGGAAATTGACCAAAGGCATATAATAAATTAAAGATTTATTCAAGTACAGCTACTGAATCTCAGTAAGAAGAGTAGGATTCTGTGACATTATAGGCAGAGATTGCTCCTATTCCTTGCCACCTCCCACCTCAGCTTCATGCCTGAAAATTCTGCCCAAGCCTCAGCAGATGGAGAGGGCTGTGGGAATTGGCAGTTCTACCTCCCTGCTACAGGGGGTTGATTTTATGGAAAAATTCCTGCCTGGGCACTGTTGGTAACAATAGTTATCTCAGTGGCAAACAATCAGGAAAGGCTAACATCATGAGTTGCCTGAGGTCTTGACAGGTTGGGACAAGCATAACATGGCAGACAAGCCAGATATTTAATAAGGAGATCCAGGGAAGGAAACAACCAAATAGAGCCTGGCTAAGAGCCCCCTTTTCTCTGGTGGTCTGGAAAGCTGTACATGCTCTGCAGAGATCAGACAAGACAAGCTACTTGCTACCTGTCCTTGGCTGATTTTCCTTAAGTCATTCACCATGTGTCTAGCACATCGATTGATAACTAAACTCATTTATATCCACCCACTGTGGTCACAAATCATACATTACAGACCATCTGTATTGCCTCCTTTATTATACAGGTGGTAAAACCAAAGCCTCTGAGCAGTTTAAGAACATGAGTTTCCATAAAGTTAGTAGAAAATCAACAGAGGTTAGTACAAATGGCTGCATAGGACTTTTCAGCAATTCATTAACCTACTACAAGTTGGCATAAAGTTAAAAATAAATTTATCCTTGCTAGTCAGGTAAGTTTGGTGCACCTGTATCAAATATACATAAAGATCCTCCTCAATCTTTATCCTACATACAGTCTCCCTTCTCTTTGTTTTATTTTTTTTAATTAGTTTATTTTCTATTTTTTAACTTTACAATATTGTATTTGTTTTGACATACATTGACATGAATCCACCATGGGTGTACATGTTCTCCCCTTCCAGAACCCCCCTTCCACCTCCTTCCCCATCCCATCCCTCCGGGTCATCCCGGTGCACCAGCCCCGAGCACCTTGTATCATGCATTGAACCTGGACTGGCAATTCGTTTCACATATGATGATTTACATGCTTCCATGCCATTCTCCCATATCATCCCGCCCTCGCCCTCTCCCATAGAGTCCATAATACTGTTCTATTGAGAGACTGGAAGGGGTTCCTCAGGAGTCACTCCTTGTGGGCTCTCAAACAGGTGGTAAACTGCACTGGAGAACAGATGATACCTGTCCTATGAGTGATGATCTATCACAGTTATTGCTCTTCATCAACCCTCTTACCTTCTGTTGGTTCATGTTGTCGTAACTCCTGACTCCTGGATCTAGCTCTTCATTTTGTGTGTTTTGTGGGTGACAACCCATGCTAAAAATACCAAAGTGTTTTGGTTGGGTGCCTGTAATTCTCAGGGAAAATGACTCATCTCAAACTACTATCTCATCTCAAATGTTTTCGTCTTTATAACACTGCTTCTTTTCATAATGAAATGCTATCCATGCATGTCCTTAAGCTTTTTTATTGTAAATTCTGCTTATTCAAGCAAGTGATCCTGAGTTCTCTTGAAGGCAACAGAACACTCCATGTGCATTAAAGGCTCTGTTTCCCCAAAGCATGGTAGGATACAGGAAGTTACTTCAGTTTGGTATCAAGGAAACCTGCTCCCAAGACAACCTTTATATGTTCCTGTTGTTCCTGACGGCTTGACATTTGGTTCATCCCTGTCATTTAGTCAAGTTTAAATCACTAGAAAAAAGAAGAAAATAAATCCCAGTGTTTATACAGCTGACATCTTTGCTTCCCAGAACTTTGTATAATCTGTATTTATGATAAGGACAGTCAGAAATTTTAATAGTTTAAACATCATAAATAGCATGATGGACATTCAAGAAAGGGTACAAAGGAAAGACTACAGTAGGGCGAGCTGTTGCACTGTGGACTAAATCCCTTATTTAGGCTTTTTTTCCCCTACTTTTGTTACTTAAAGACAGCATCCAGAGATAGGAGGCTGGAATTCAGGGCAGGTATAGAGGAATAGTGTCTCCATCAAGGGGAAACACCTGGGCAAGACAAATTTATCACAGAAGACACATCTGTTCTCTCAAATGAGCAAAACTAAATACCAAAACATGCCCAGAGGCAGTGTGGTATAAATTTTGCCACCAATTAATTATTCCTGGGTTTGAACTATATCCACCATGTACTTGCTCAGTTGGACAGTACCTTGGACAGTTTCCTTACTCTCCGAGCTTCTCTGAGTTTCCTTAACTGCACAATCGATTAAATGAGACAACTGAGGTAAAATTTAGATAAATTCAATAAAACACTGCTGTCATGTGCTCATCTATGTCACCAACTTTCTACTTTACCAATGTCATCCAAAGGCAAGTGTTAATAGTGACAAACTCATTTCTAAGCAGATTTTAGAATCTATATTTGTAATTTTCAATAGCAACAACAAGAACTATAAGAATCATTCTGCAACTTCACAACTCAAAATTCTTTTCCAGCCAGGTTGAAATGAGTAACTTTTACTTGACACTTTTCTTCCTGAGTCACTTCTAAAAGATAAGATATTTTAACAGCACCCAATTCACACATCAGGATCCCATCAGTCAGCCACCACCACCAATGTAAAAAGGCCAGGAATATTTTAGATCATGATGCTGCCAGATAGAGTAGAGCTCTCCAAAGAAAACATTTTATAGCACATGATTTTTTCCCCCAAACTTCCAGCTCCCTCCTCTGTCAAGAAATGCCTGGATTTGATGGGGCCTGCAGTCCATGGGGTCACAAAGAGTCGGACATGACTGAGCGACTAAACTGAACTGACTGATGCATGCCCAAGTTCAGAGCACTCCAGGATGGCACCAGGCAGAAGGCAAGGAGTTGCTCATGTTCTGGACTGACACATCACATCTGCTATTAAAGCCACTTACCACCCTGACAGGGAGACATTTCTTTGAACTCTCAGCAGTGTCCACTGCAATCATTACGTGTGAGTGATGAATAAGTCACTGAATCACTGTGATGACTCATGCATTAAAAAGAAAGCCCCCATCTGGGCTCATAGGCCAGGTGGCAGTCTCCAGGGGGAGAATCTGATCTTGCCAGCTAAAAACAGCAGGTAGGAAGCATAAGCGTTGCAAATGCTTTTTTAATTAAATGGAGGGTTGTTTTTTTTTTCCCTTCCCTTGCTCTGCCTCTGTCTTCCCTCCCTTCCACTCCTTCCTGTCTTACCAGATGCTCTTAGACACTTTGGATCACATCTGCCAGCCTGTGGACAGTGTTAAAGTTAAAAATAGATACCCAACAAGAGGTCCCACCAGCCAAGAGCAAGCACTGCATGGCAGCAATCATTTTGCAAACAGCAGAGGAGATAGTTCTACATTTCAAATTCTTGACCTAAAATTTCACTGAAATCCAACTATTATTTAATTATATGTTATTTATTGCTAGAAACAGACCCTTTGCATCCTGCAGCAGAGATCTATATTCTAACTCAGGAAACGAAAGAAGGAAAAACAGTAATGACCAGAACCACCAAAATCAAATGTTGCTGAGTTCTCAACAGCGATATCTCTAATTTATTAAACACTGATTTCTTCTAAAACTGACTCATCATCTGTCCTGAAAAGATATCAAATCATTTATGTGACAAACTCACCTCATCTTCTCCCTGCAGTGGTGTCTCACTACACCCTCAACATGCACACCGCCTCCTGTGCTCACAATCCTGCTAGCCCTCTAGATTATACTCTTTGGAGTGCATCACCTAATCTCTCGTTTAAATCTTCTTTTCAGAGCTTTACCTGGTCAATGTCCTTTAAAATTTCGTTTCTCCTCTTCATTACCTTTGCTTGCCTTGGTTTAGTTACTAGCCTCCTCCCAGATCACGGCCCACCATCAGTCACACATATCACTCCTAAATAATGCATCTAGTCATGTCACCCCACTGCTTTAAACCTCCCCCAACTCTCTACTGCCATCAGTTTGGCATTTAAGGCTCTCCATAACCCACTCACTAGCTAGCTAACCTCTCTAGCTCCATCTGGCACTAACCTGCTCCTAAGCTCCAGCCTGCTGCGCTGATGAATGTTCCATGAAAGCACCCAGAGCCCTCCACACTTCACATTTCCTATCCTGAGATGCCCCCACCCCCTGCTCCTTAAACTTAGCTTCCCCTCTCTGTGCTCACAACACACTGTCCTAATCTTGAATTTTGTACTTACACTGCAACTATATACTTTATGTGAGTGTTACTTATTCATCTCTGTATTATTGACATGTAGCATAGAGTTTACTATTAAAAAACTCACTAAATGAAATTCTAAAGGCTGTACTTCAGAAAGAAGGAAAAAGACTACAGATGAAACTATGAAATGGAAGAAAGTTAACAAGGGAAAATAATGACAAGTAGATGGATAAGACCAAGTAATCTTTATTTAAAACTATAAGAAAAACGTGTAATTTGTGGAAAAAAAATAGGGAAGCTGAGGAGAGGTAAGTCTTTGAGTTTTAGAGCATGAGTTATAACATACTCATCAAATAGAAACTTCAATTTAGAATATGTTTGCTGAAATAGCAAGAACAGCTACTAAGGGGGCAGACACTAAGCATATAACCTAAAAAGAAGTAGGAGGAAAAACCTAGACTGAGGAAAAAAACAATTGGTTCAAAAGATCACAAGAAGTGTGGGGGCGGGGGGTGGGGGAGCAGAAGAAATAGAAAATATTCACAAATAAAAATATATAAAATAGTGATAGAAATAAAAGTAAATATATAATTAATTGCAATAAATGCAAAAGACCCACTTTCTAATTAATATTTTTAGACAATAAATAAAAATATAGCTATGCATTGATTGTAAAAGACACATCTAAAACATGGAAAAACACACATACAAGAATTATAAATTGTGTGTATCCATTAACATTACCTGAAAACATGCAAAGCACAAAACTGACATGATAACTAGAGAAATGGACAAATCACCAGAGAGAGAAATTGCAATATAATTCTTTTAGTAATTGACAACTTCAGCAGATAAAAATCAATAAGGATAGATAAGATTTAAACAAAATCAATATTACAATAAAGTGAATCACATGAATTTTTTGGTTTTCTAATACATATAAAAGGGCTTCCCTGTTGGCTCAATTGGTAAAGAATCTGCCTGCAATGCTGGAGACCCAGGTTCAATCCCTGGGTTGGGAAGATTTCCTGGAGAAGGCAATGGCTAGCCACTCCAGTATTCTTTTTTTTTTTTTTTTTTAATAAATTTATTTATTTTAGTTGGGGGCTAATTACTTTACAATATTGTAATAGTTTTTGCCATACATTGACATGAATCAGCCATGGGTTTACATGTGTTCCCCTTCCTGGACCCCCCACCCACCTCCCTCCCCATCCCATCACTCCAGTATTCTTGACTGGGAAATCCCATGGACAGAGGAGCCTGGAGGGCTATAGTCCATGGTATCATAAAGAGTTGGACGTGACTTACTGACTGATCCACAACAGAAAGTGCATATAAAAGTTATGTTTACATTATACTGCAGTCTAAGTGCATAATAACATTATGTCTAAAATTACAATATACATACCTTAATTTTAAAATATTTTTATTGTTAAAAAAATGCTACCATCATCTGACCCTACAGTGAGTCCTAATCTATTTGTTGGTGGACGATCTTCCCTCAATGTTGATAGCTGCTGACTGATCAGGGTGGTGCATTGCTGAAGGTTGGGGTGGCTGTGGAAATTTCTTAAAATGAGACAGCTGAGTTACTGCATTGATTGACGCTTCCACTCACAATCTCCCTGTAGCATGTAATGCTGCTTGATAGCATTTTACCCACATAACTTTCAAAACTGAAGTCAATCGTCTCAAACCCTGTGGCTGCTTTATCAACTAAGTTTATATAAAATTCTAAATCCTTTCATGTCATTTAAACAGTATTCATAGCATCTTCATCAGAAGTGGATTCCTCCTCAAGAACTTTGTTCATCCATCAGAAGCAATTTCTCATCTGCGAAGTTTTTATCATGAGATTAACAGCAACTCAGTCACATCTTCAGGCTCCATTTTTAATTCTGTCTCTTGCTATTTCTACTACATCTGCAGTTACTTTCTCCACTAAAGTCCTGAACCCCTCAAAGTCACCCATGAGGTTGGAATCAACTTCTTCTAAGCTCCTGTAATGTTGATATTCTGAACACTTCTCATGAATCACAAATGTCCTTAATGGCAGTTAGAATGATGACTCTTCTTCAGAGGTTTTCCATTTATTTTACCCAAATCTATCAGGGGAATCACTATTTATGGAAGCTACAGCCTTATGAAATATATTTCTTAAATAATAAGACCTGAAGTTACTCCTTGCTTTGAGGGCTACAGAATGGATAATGTGTGAGCAAGTATGGAAATAACATTAATTTTAGTGCATATCTCCATAAGAATTCTTGGATGACCAGGTACATTGTAAATGAACAGTCATAGTTTGAAAGGAATCTTTGCTGAGCAGTAGGTCTCTACAGTGGGCTTAAAATATTCACTGCTGCTGCTGCTTAGTTGTTTCAGTCATGCCCGACTCTGTGTGACCCCATGGACTGTAGCCCTCCAGGCTCCTCTGGTCCATGGGATTCCCCAGGCAAGAATACAGGAGTGGATTGCCATTTCCTTCTGCAAAATATTCACTAAAACATGTTTTAAACAGGTGCTGTCATCAAGGTTTTGTTGTTCCATTTCTAGAACACACACAGGGTACACTGAGCATACTTCTTAAGGGCTCTAGGATTTTTGGAATGGTAAAAGAGCACCAGTTTCAACTTAAAGTCACCACTCGCATTGCATTAGCACCTAACAAGAGTCAGCCAGTCCTTCGAAGCTTTGAAGCCAAGCACTGACTTGTACTCTCAAGCTATGAACATCCTAGATAGCATCTTCTTCCAGTAGAAGGTCATTTTGTCTACATGGAAAATCTGCTGTTTAGTGGAGCCACTTGCTGCTTCACTTTGCACTTCTATGTTAAGGACAGCTTCTTTCTTTAAACTTCTATTACCTCCAAACTTTTCTCTTGCAGCTTTCTCAATTCTCTCAGCTGTCATAGAATTGAAGAGAATTAAGGCCTTGCTCTGGATTAGGCTTTGGGTTAAAGGAATATTGTGGCTGGTTTGAACTTCTATCCAGACCATTAAAACTTTCTCTGCATTCGCAATAAGGCAGCTTTGCTTTCTCATCACTCATGTGTTCACTTTCAATTTCCTTCAAGAACTTTTTCTTTTCCTTTGCATTCAAAACTTGGATGTTTGGTGGAAAAGGCCTAGTACCAGCTTTTGACATGCCTTCCTCACTAAGCTTAATCATTTCTAGTTTTTGATTTAAAATGAGAGATGAGCAACTGTTTCTTTCACTTGAACACTGAGAGGCCATTGTAGGGCTATTAACTGGCCTAATTTCAGTATTGCTGTGTCTCATGGAGCCCCAAGGAGAGGGAGATGGATGGGAGAACAGCTAGCTGGCTGGTGGAATAGTCAGAACACACACAACATTTATCAATTAAGTTCACCATCTAATAAGGGTGCAGTTTGGGATGTCCCAAAGCAGTTACAGTAGTAGCATGAAAGACCACAGATTACCATATAAAACAGAGTATCAATAATAATTTAAAAGTATGAAATATGCCAGGATTACCAAAGTGTGACACAAAAACACCAAGTAGGCAAATGCTGCTGGAAAAATGGTGCTGATAAACTTGTTTGAAACAGGCCTGCACACACCTTCAATTTGTAAAAAAATGCAATACCTGTGAAGTGCAATAAGAAAAAACAAGTACGCCTTGTAGTGAGATTTAGCAAATTTGATTTTCACAAAACTAATATGCAGAAATCAATTGCAGGTTCATACTTGGCAATAATCTGAACAATAGTATAAACAACGCAACAAAAATATAAAGTACCTAAGAATCCAGTTGACCCTGGAGCAACACAAGAATCAAGGGCATTGACCCCTGAGCAGCTCAGTCAAAAATTCAAATGTAACGCTATAGTTGGCCCTCTGTATTCACAGTTCTGTATCTTCAAATTCAATCAACTACAGATTGTGTAGCACTGGAGTACATATTTACTAGGAAAAAAATCCACGTATAAGTGTACCTGCACAGTTCAAATCCATGTTGCTCAAGGGTCAACTGTAAAACTAACAAAAGATGTACAAGTTTTTTTTTTAATATAAAACACTTTTAATTAAAGCGAAAAGCATTATGTGATGATTCAAACAAATAAAGGATTTTATTATAGATATGAAAGTGAAAGAAAGTGAAAGTGAAGTTGCTCAGTTGTGTCAGACTCTTTGCAACCCATGGACTGTAGCCTACCATGCTCCTCTGTCCATGGGATTTTCCAGGCAAGAGTACTGGAGTGGGTTGCCATTTCCTTCTCCAGAGGATCTTCCCGACCCAGGGATTGAACCTGGGTCTCCCGCATTGTAGGCAGATGCTTTACCGTCTGAGTCACCAGGGAAGTTTTGCTATAGATATGGTAATACTATAAAGGAAAGAAAGGGTTTAACCTCCGGGGGATAAGGAAGGTGACAGTTTATTTCCTAACTTGCAGGGTGCATACACAAGTATTCATGTTTTTCTTTAAGCTGTACCTATAAATTTTATATTTTTTAATATGGATGGAATATTTTACTGTTTTAAAAAAGGTCTAGAACAAACTTAGCCCAATTATTGCAAAATGTACCTAAGTCTGTTGTGTGCCATGCCCTAGGATTCCCACATTTTACAAGAAGCACTTGAAAGAAGATACTAATTTTGTAAACTTTAAGAAATGTGTCTTGAATAATCATTTCATCTCCAAAAGAGGAGGCAGCAGATGTTTTAAAATGCTAGAATAAACCCCTACTAGAAACATTCAATTTCACTTTTTAGTGGAAAGGTTTCTATGCAAGGTGTTTACATAAATATTCCACTGTTTACTTCTGCACACACTGTAGAAAAGCAGAAATATGATGACAATTCAGGAACATTAAACAGGAATGGGCTCAACAATGATGGAAAATTCAGGAAGAGTATACTAGCTATCTCATTAGCCTAATCCACTCATGTTTTACAAGTGATTTGTTTCTAATGGTAGAGAAAGTGTCAAAATTTTGCAGATGATTTACTTTTTTGAAAAGTGTAAATTATGGTGGGTTAAATTATAGGTAAATAAATTATATTTCATTTGCATACCAATATGCTCCCTTGGGTGGGCAAGAAATGCCCAAAGATACATCTGGCTTAGGCATCAGCATATAACCCATATCCTGGCTTATCTGTACAGCAGACTGTATTTTCCAAAAATGGCCACTGCAATATTTCCAGTTCCACATACTCTTCCAGAAACTTTCCACTTCCCTATTAAGAGAGGGAATCTCATTTACATTCCCACTGAACCTGAGTGGCTTTTGTAACTGCTTCAATGAACAATGCACTGTAGGGATGCTGTGTGATTTCCTAGGGTGGGTCAGAAAAGATAAGGTTATAGCCTGACTTTCTTTCTTGAGTCACCTGCTTTTTAAGAGCACTGAGCTAGCACAGAAGTCCGGCTACCTGCAGCAATTCATGCTGGAGAGGCCACCTGAAAGAGAGATGCCAGAGGAGCCCAGCTACTTCAGTCTTTCCAGACCAGGCTTCAGACACATGAGTGAGTGAGCTTCAGATGATTAAAGCTTCCATGCCAACCCAGCTGATGCTGAGTGAGCAGAGATGAATGATCCCCATCAAGCCCTGCCCAAATTGCAGATCTGTGGGCAAAGTAAACGTGGTCGTTGCTTTAAGATACTAACTTTATTGTGCAGCATTAAATAACTGTTGTCATTCATATCTGTGGGAAGGACATTGAATGCAAATGTCATCCTCTCATGTCCCCAAAGGAACCACCAACCCAAACAACACAGTTTCTTAAAAACCAAAATGATGGCACAATATTTCACCCCAAAAGCAGTGAGCACCTCCTCCGAAGGTTAAATTTGATTTAGGATTAAATTTTTTGCCATTGATCAATGATCCTATCAATGAGTATCTTTATAATCCTATTATTTACAAAAATTATTTAATATTTTTGCTTGTGATATCGTCAAAGGATCTCTGAGATGCAGTTTAACAACCTCTGCTTATAAATGAATTACTCCATCTACATATTTCCCTTTTGTTCTGGTCCATTTATGTTGGCATCTTCAGATTGGCATCAGGCATCCTCCTCAAACTCAGTGGAACCAAACTGAAATCACTACTATTGGATATTAGTGGAATTAGTGGAAAATAATTAGATTTTAGAGCCAAATAAAATCCCTTCTCACTTACTTTGTGACCCTAGGCAAGCTATATTCCTTTCCTGAGTACTTATACTGATTTGTAAAATGGAAATAATACCTATCTATCTTGTAGAGTGGTTACAGAATTAAATGAGCCAATATGTAAAAAATACTTAGTATGCCTCGTATACCTAATAGGCAATCAATAAGCTTCCTTTCCTTGACACCTTTGTTTGTCTTTTTAAACAACGGAATGACAGGAGTACAAAGGCTCCTGTGTTTGCCTGGCAAAAAGCTGCCCTCCTGAGAAAGTCAGGCTCAGCTTCCTATCTGTGAGTACTGCCTCAACACTTGAAGTAGGCCTCCAGCCTACATTGGGAACTTCAACAGCAGTACTTCACTGGGGTCCTCTGTTCTGCTTTGCTTTGGTATAGTTGTTTAAATGGTAAATATCTGAGCAAAGTTAACTGCATTCCAGCTGCTGCTTTTTCCTTTATCATGATACCTCTTCAGCAACAAAGAACTGATATATATTTTTTGTTTAGAGGTCACTGGTGGACTTTATGCCATAGAGATGCCTGAGCTGAATTACTGAAGGTAGCAAAAAACAGGCAACCTGGAGGTTTTAGAGGTTTTGACCAGCAACCTCAAAATATCAGCAGACAAAATGAATGATGTTATGGGGAAATATAGAACAAGCCATTCTTCTGAATATCTTCATCTGGTTCATGCTCAGCCTCTTGAGCCTGATGAAGCTTCTGGAGTGAACAAAGCACATTACTGAGAACCAGAGACCTGCCTCCCACTTGCTACATGTTCTCAGGAAGTGACTTCGCAGGCCTCTGGTTATCTGGGGAGCTGTGGGATTAGTCAAGATGATCAAAACATGTGATGGCTGAGATGGGCCTCAAGACCACCTGGTCTAACATTTCACAGGTGAGAAGTGAGGCCCAAAGCAAGCCAATGGCTTTCCTGATATCACACCCCTCACAGCTCATAGACTAGGGATTAGCATACAAGGTTTTCCTTCTATCAGTGATAATCATTCCACAAAGTCCTATTTAAAAATTATTTGATTCTGATGGTGATGAGGAAGGCGCACAATGTGCATTCCTACTCAAATTAGTTCAAAATGACTCAATAGACTGAATTTCTGAGCGAGTTTTCTTGCCAAGGGACTTGTTACTGTCTTGGATAACACATTATTCCTTAGACCTGGAAAGGCTCTGGAAGTACTTTTTACCTTATATGTCCCAGAATGCACAGGATGAATTTCAACACTGTCATTGATGATGTCCCTTGAAAGAGGCAAGTATTCAATAGGAACTGATGAACTCTGTGCTCTATAACCTCTTGGTGATCATGCTATATGCCAAACAAGGTTCAGACTCAAGCAAAATGCAAAGCAAAAAATTCTAGCAAGGCTAAGGGGGCGGGGGCGGCGGTTATCTCCCAAACCATTACCTACCTACCTACGTATTTCTTAATTCCTCCTACCTAGGGAAAAAGAGAGGTTCTTAAAGGTTAACAGGTCTAATCACAGGTGACCATAGTGAAGAACCCTGATTTGCCCAAAGAAAAATATTGCCATAGGTAGAAGGGACTGTGAGGCTTCTTGGCCCAGTCACTCTAGAAGTCTGGAGCAAGGGGCTGAGGAAGAAAATTTTCTAATTCAAATTAATATAAATCAAACACTATGACCTTAATTAAGAACCACACTGAAAGGTGAACATTTGAATCCTCCACTAAAACAGAAACTAGAGCCACCTGTGAAGAACGAAACAGTAAGAAAGACAAAGGAAGGCCTATAACCAGGAAACACACTGATGTAAAGGAACCGAGCCAGTGTGGAGGATGACCAGAGAAGCCTGAGGGAGGTACACTGGCGTGTTTTTATCTGTTGAGGGTATGTCTGGGAGCAAGGTGGAGATAGTATAGTCAACCAAACAGATAACCCTGCCAGGAGGGTTCTAATATAGTTTAAATGGAAATCTCTTTTAAGTGCACATTTGAGGTTCATATTATATTTTTATTAGATGGTGCTGCTTAAATTCTAGTAGGTCTAGATAAGAATATCACTTTTTAAAAATATTATAACCAATATACATTTTAGTTTCTTTGTCAAGATCAAACTAGAGAAAGGTTATACCATCTGAAGAGTCCAAAGATAGTTTTTCTAATTATATTCTCCCAGTAAATTAAAATTTGACATTTGGTTTACAAATTTACCTCAGATTAATTTGTCAATCAATCATTATTTGATCAATTAAAGTAAAAATGATGCTAAAGGTGCAGACCAAAACGCTGATGAAGGAGTGAACTCTGAAACAGAATACGGTAACCTCTAATCTGGGTCCTATGCCATCCTTTGTATTTATGTATCACTATAATTCAAACATTTGATAACAAATATCATATTCTGTTAGTCTTCCTTATATGACCCAAGGAGAAACCACACTAAAAGGGACACCTGCACTGTATGCCGCAGCTACTGAGCCCACGTTCTCCAGAGTCGGGGCGACAGGGAGGATTCTTACCCACTGACATCAGTGTGCTTCCTGCTTAGAGGTCCTCCTTTGTCTTTCTTACTGTTTCCTTCTTCACATTTGGCTCTAGTTTCTGTTTCAGTGGAAGATTCGAATGTTCACATTTCAGCGTGGTTCTTAATTAAGGTCATAGTTTTATTTACATTAATTTGAATTAGAAACATTTCCTCCTCAGCCCCTTGCTCCAACTTCTCTCACTGTCCCCTCTACCCATGGAAGAGGGGTTGTGGGTCACAACTAGAGAGCCTGTGCACCACAAAGAAAGATCCTGCATGCAGCAACTAGGACCCAACGCAGCCAAGTAAGTAAATAAATAAATATTTTAAAAAAGAAGCAACTTTTTTAATACACACACACACACACACATATATACCCTAATGAGACTATTTTAAATACCCTCTGAACACAAATCAAATCTATGGCACAAATGATAATATGTACAAGTAAAACTATCAGCTAAAGAAAGTTTCCTTTAAGTTAAAGAAAAAAACCTGAAACACAAAATCTTTGACCTAATCATTATGACAAACGAAGCCTGTCATTATCATCATAGGCACCTCAGGATCTTCTACCACCTCCAGAAATTGTATTCAATGACAGCAGCATCCATGTTCACAACATTTCAGAAAGGCAAGGATTAGCTCTCACATCCATTTGAAGAGCTGATAATTGAAATGACAGAGAAGTTAAATAGCACATTCGAGGTTCAACATTTGAAAAAGCTAAAAGCTACTTATTTCTGCTTGGACCCTGAGCTGTCATTCCAGAAGCTGCCACCAGATATGTAAGGTGCTTATTAATAGAGCAGTAAGCCCATCTTAGAGGGTCTCTTTAAAGTTTGACATCAGTAGCACACAACTTGGTCAATTGTGCTTCCCCCTCTATAAAAAGAGAACTTAATAAATACAGCAGCATAATTAATTAAAAAATCTTTATCACTACCTTTGTTTTATGAATTAAAGATACAATCTAGCATAATATTTACTTTAAAAATACCTTCAAATTAAATATCTCTTCCAACTAAATCTCACTATTTTAAATCTACATCTAATTTAAACCAGGTTTTTTTCCAGAGTCAAATCAGAATTTTCCCTGACTTAATTCTAGATGGTAGCTTCTCCAAGGCTCAGACCTTCAGAACAGGATAGGGGTTCATCATGTAATTTCCCAGAGTTAAACTATTCTTAATTCTCCTGCCTGTTTTTAGCTTCAGAAACCATTAGCTTCACAGGGCATCTAGGGACTCATCTGCTGAGGCCCTTCTTCCCTTCACAGGATGCAGCATCCTTCTGCCTTTTCCACACACTCAACCTCACAGAACGTTTCTTGGGTTTAGCCCCTTTCTCCCCATGGCTTACCTCTGCTCCATGGCCCACTCTGGGCTCCCATTCCCAAGCAGAAAGAGCCATAGATATAGCCGTCTTGCTTTCTCCACTTTGTGGTCTTGTTCCAATCAGGGAAACATTCCTATGGCAACCAACATGCACCACCATCTCACTCCTCTTCCCTGAAAGTTCCCTATTTGCATTGCAGACATTTGGCAAGGACCCATGAATAACTTGCCTAGCAACTACGAGCCTGTTCCAGCCTCTCTAAGGGGCTTACTTTTTTCTCTTTATCTTTTAGAACACACTCAGAGGCTGGTGGGTTGGCTGTGGAAGAGCAACTGCCAAGTCAGCCTCCCTTGGTAGTGGCCTGGAGCACACACAGCTGTTGGGCAAATTGCAGCCTCCTTTTACCCCAGGGTAAAATAATGCCCACAGGCTCAAGGCAATGGCCCAAGACTGGGAAGCTGTCAAGTGTTCACTCTGGGCTTCCTCCAGGGAAATTTCAGTTCTTAGAGAACCAGAGATCTTGTTCATCCTCAGCTATAAGAGGTGAATTATCAGCACATGTGCTTCCATTTAGAAAACCATGTTTATCCATCCATTATGTTGTGTACTAAGGACCCTCCTATTTATTTATTGATTTACTAAACAGACTAGCAACCAGATATTTTGTTTTGTTTTAATTTATTTTAAATTGAAGGATAATTGCTTAACAGTATTGTGTTGGTTTCTGCCAAACATCAACATGAATCAGCCATAGTAGCAACCAGATATCTTAACTTACAGATTGTATTTTACTCATTTAGGTAATTTTGGTATCAGAAACCAACGTGGTCCCAAATGACAATGCTACTATCCACATTTCCCCCCTCAATGAATTATGAAGAAGCCCTCAGTGTCTTTAACATAATTTTAGTGCCCTAAAGTGAAATACTTTCTTTGAGAACCCACAGAAGTGAAGGAGTTTCAATAATAAATAAACTGTGTTTCTCCTGCCTTTGTGTTGTTCTGCTGATAGAATTCCATGCTTCCCTTTCCAAAGAGAGGCCAACAGTACATCCTAGCTCCTAAAAGCAACTGACAGGATCATCAAGGGAGGTCCTAGAGGGAAAAAAAAACCTATTTTTTTCCCCACAAGGAAAGCAAGCCACAGATGCAGAAGGGGGAAGTGGGGGGAAGTGGGGGGAATTGTGTATGTATATGTATATACATAGGTTTCCTGGTGGCTCAGCAGTAAAGAATCCACCTGCCAATGCAGGAGATATGGATTCAATTCCTGGGTCAGGAAGATCGTTTGGAGAAGGAAATGGAAATCCACTCTAGTATTCTTGCTTGGGAAATCCCATGGAAAGAGGAGCCTGGCAGGCTACAGTCTATGGGGTCACAAAGAGTCAGGCATAACTTAGCGACTAAGCAACAACGCGTGTGTGTGGATGTGAGTGTGTGTGTGTGTGTGTGTGTAGAACATTAGATCATTTCTGAAAGGTTCTACAGAAACTTTAACCTAGTTACCTTTAAATAACACTTTAGAATCAGAGAACAGGAAGACTTATTTTCACTTTATAGCTTTTTAAAATGTTGATCAATTTTAAAACAAAGTAAGCCTTACTTACACTTTAAAAATGTTAATAATTTGTTATTGCTTTCATATAGTTTCCATCATTTAGTTTTTTTTAAAAAAATAAAGCCTGCAGCTTATTTTTACCATTTAAGTATATCTTGTAACTAATACAGGAATCTCTTAAACCATCCACAGCTATTGTGGTAAGTGAGAAACTGCAGAAGTGGAAGCAGCAGTTCACATAAATTGTTCACACCGTCTGTACTTTCAACGTGCTGAACATGGTGAATATATCAAAACTATTAGAAATTAAGAAATCATATTAGAGCTATGTAAATTAAGGTAAAAATTGGAAAAACACATTGCAGTGCACAAAAAAAAGCATGCACGCGTGTGTGTGTGTGTGGTGTGTATGCGTGCGCACGAGCTCAGTCATGTCTGACTCTTTGGTACTCCATGGACTACAGCCCAGCAGGCTCCTCTGTCCATGGAATTTTCTAGGCAAGATACTGGAGTGGGTTGCTATTTCCTATTCCACGGAATCTTCCCAACCCAGGTATCGAACCTGCGTTTCTTGCATTTCCTGTATCAGCAGGCAGATTATTTTACCACTAGCACCACCTGGGAAACCCCCAAAATAAACATCTCTTCCTAATGCTTGAATCTTTTTTGTTGTTATTTTTTGGACTTAGAGGAGGTGGAGGAAGCAGAGAAATAAGTACTGCTACTAAATCAGAAATCATAAGCCTCAGAAGCCCTGAGCATACATAAAAATTAAGAGCCAATAAACTAATCTAAGAACACACACAGTCATCAAGACAGTATGGTACTGGCACAAGGACAGAAATATAGATCAATGGAACAAAAGAGAAAGCCCAGAGATAAATCCACGCACCTATGGACACCTTATCTTTGACAAAGGAAGAAAGAATATACAATGGAGAAAAGACAATCTCTTTAACAAGTGGTGCTGGGAAAACTGATCAACCACTTGTAAAAGAATGAAACTAGAACACTTTCTAACACCATACACAAAAATAAACTCAAAATGGATTAAAGATCTAGACCTGAGACCAGAAACTATAAAACTCCTAGAAGAAAACATAGGCAAAACACTCTCTGACATAAACCACAGCAGGATCTTCTATGACCCACTTCCCAGAATATTGGAATAAAAGCAAAAATAAACAAGTGGGACCTAATTAAAATTAAAAGCTTTTGCACAACAAAGGAAACTATAAGCAAGGTGAAAAGACAGCCTTCAGAATGGGAGAAAATAATAGCAAACGAAGCAACAAACAATTAATCTCAAAAATATACAAGCAACTCCTGCAGCTCAATTCCAGAAAAATAAACAACCCAATCAAAAAGTGGCCAAAGAACTAAACAGACACTTCTCCAAAGAAGATATACAGATGGCTAACAAACACATGAAAAGATGCTCAGCATCATTCATTATCAGAGAAATGCAAATCAAAACCACAATGAGGTACCATTTCACACCCGTCAGAATGGCTGCTATCCAAAAGACTACAAGCAATAAATGCTGGAGAGGGTGTGGAGAAAACAGTGTCTCACACTGTTGGTGGGAATGCAAACTAGTACAGCCACTATGGAGAACAGTGTGGAGATTCCTCAAAAAACTGGAAATAGAACTGCCATATGACCCAGCAATCCCACTGCTGGGCATACACACCGAGGAAACCAGACTTGAAAGAGACAAGTGTACTCCAATGTTCATTGCAGCACTGTTTATAATAGCCAGGACATGGAAGCAGCCTAGATGCCCATCAGCAGACGAATGGATAAGGAAGCTGTGGTACATATACACAACGGAATATTACTCAGCCATTAAAAAGAATACATTCGAATCAGTTCTAATGAGGTGGATGAAACTGGAGCCTATTATACAGAGTGAAGTAAGCCAGAAAGTAAAACACCAATACAGTATACTAACACATATATATGGTATTTAGTTCATCGGTAAAGATAACCCTGTATGCGAGACATCAAAAGAGACACAGATAAATAGAACAGTATTATGGACTTTATGGGAGAGAGTGAGGGCGGGATGATATGCGAGAATGGCATGGAAGCATGTAAATTATCATATGTGAAACGAATCGCCAGTCCAGGTTCGATGCATGATACAGGGCGCTTGGGGCTGGTGCACCCGGATGACCTGGAGGGATGGGATGGGGAAGGAGGTGTAAAGGGGGTTCTGGAAGGGGAACACATGTACACCCATGGTGGATTCATGTCAATGTATGGCAAAACAAATACAATATTGTAAAGTTAAAAAAAAAGAAAAAAAGAAAAAGAACTCTAAATGATGTTTAATCAAATAAAAAGTCAGAAAGCTGAAAATGTGTCTTTTGGGGAAGAATACTTAAAATGGGGAGAGTACTTAAAATGCAGAGAGGGAGAGCTGAAGAGAAATTTCCCTTAGTCACTTTCACATCAGTAACAAGAAAGTGAAGACCATGGCATAAAATTAATATTTTCAACTTCCAAAGGTTAGAAAGGACACTTCATTAAGAAAATATAGCATTAAAGTTCATTTTCACACTATGCCAGTATCCCAACCATTCCTACCTTTTTCTTACAAACTCAAGAGAAAAAATTTCCTGTGGTACTCATTATTAAAACCCCAGAATGTTCTTGACACTGCCATTTTAACTGTCTATTGTTCTCCTAACTCCAGGAAGTCTCTGAAAGCCAGACATAATGACTGTTGTGACAGTTTTCAGTTACAGGAAGTGAAGTTTCCTGTCAAAAGAAGTGCTCTCTCCATTTTGATCATATGTTAAAGAAGATGCTTCAACAAGCACCTTCACAGAAAGAGCAGATTCTCTGAGACCCTGAAAATGTACTACAAAAGATGAAAGAATGAATCAAAATCAAAATGACAGATAAATTGTGGGACTTTTTTCCTTTCAGCTAGAGCAATGTGATTTATTTCCCAAGTAGTACTGATTTTCTGGGCATAGAACTGGTTTTTTACTCCAGAACTGTTAAAGGTAGGTTCCAGAGGTTAATTCAACAAAGGAGCAGAAAAAAAAAGTTGGGAGTTGGTACTAGCTCCTCAACTACATGCAGGGGATATGAAACACATTACATTATAATGCTCTCCCAATAACTGCTTAAAGTCACCAAGAATCCAAATCTCCCATGACAAGTGAGAGGTCTTCAGCAGAGTTCTGGTCAGATGAACAGAAAGGAGGAGGAAGTGTCTTGAACCAGGATTCAGAAGCCCTGGTTAAGTACTACAGTCCTGGACCTGAAGAACCATGGAAAGCAGAGACTTAGTCTCATATGCCTCACTTCTCCCATGTAAATGAATGGGGACAGGTGTGACAGATCAAGTGAGGTGGAAACAATCTGAAAAAATTGGGGATGACGCCAAATGGTCTTACTGTTAGAAAGAGCAAGAGTTCCTCTGTGTGAAACTGTCAAATACAAGTGTGTTCCTGCATGACTCAGTTTCCTTATCTGTAAAATGAAAATAATAATAACACTCCACAGATACTCTGATAATTAAATGAGAGAACACATGAGATGTTCTCAGAAGAGCGTCTGGCATGGACAGAGCAAACGCTCAAAAACATTAGCTATAATCTTTAGTACAAAACTACTTTATTTATTTAGAACTTTGGATCTCTAGAACTGGAGAGTCCCTAGATGTTACATAATCATAGCATAAAGTGAAAAATTGGGATACATTAAGAAGGAATAAGCCATTGCTCATAGCATCTGCCTTGTAACTAGTGGTGCAGTTAGGCTCAAAGCAATAACCACAGAAGGATGGTTGAGATTGGACTTGGACCAAGCACACAGCAGCTCTGAGTGCAGTGAAAGGCAAATCTCTCTACTAAAGGTTAAATGATTTGTACACTAAATATGACATGCATGGGGGCAGAGAGTCTGTCTCTTCCCTATGCCTGACTGGTTCCAAAGTTCTTGTTATTGTTCAGTTGCTCAGCTGTGACCGACTCTTGGTGACCCCATGGACTGCAGCATGCCAGACTTCCCTGTCCTTCACCATCTCCCGGAACTTGCTCAAACTCATGTCTACTGAATCAGAGATATCATCCAACCATCTCATCTTCAGTCATCCCTTCTTCTGCCTTCAATCTTTTCCAGCATCAGGGTCTTTTCTAACGAGTCGGCTCTTCACATCAGATGGTCAAACTATTGGAGCTTCAGTTTCAGCATCAGTCCTTCTAATGAATATTCAGGATTGATTACCTTTAGGAATGACTAGTTTGATTTCCTTGCAGTCCAAGGGATTCTTAAGAGTCTTCTCCAATACCACAGTTCAAAAGCATCAATTCTTCAGCACTCAGCTTTCTTTATGGTCCAACTCTCATATCCATATATGACTACTGGAAAAACCATAGCTTTGACTATATGAACCTTTGTCAGCAAAGTAATGCCTCTGCTTTTTAATGTGGTTCCACAGTAGGTTACCCCCAAATATTTGAAAGATGGGCAAAAGGGGGGATGGGATAAACAGTAGTAGTGCTTTCAACACAATCCTCTTACAGAGTGTCTATCATAATATAGGCTGGTCAACATTAAGACACTCTATATGAAAGAAAAAGTAAAGTCCCAAAGAGGTATGTATTCTTATACCTTCATTCATTAAGTATTTACTCAACGTTCACTATAGGTAAGGCACAATGCAGAAGTTGTTTTATGAATAAAGGTCTGTATATGTAATTATAGAAATCTAACCAAGTTTTCACAGGAAGAAGCTGGCCTCCTATTTGGACTAGAGTTTAGTCATAGAGGACATAACTAATTATCAATCTCTCTAATTGGCTTCTACGGCCAACTCTTCTCGGTACCCAAACTTCAGCAATGCCATTTAAGTGTCAAGACATTTGTATTAATATCTAAGGAAACCAAAGGAACTGAAAGTCTTATTCAAAGAATGTAATTACACCAGACAGTTTCCAAGGGATTTAGAAGCATGTAATTAATTACAATAATACCTTACAACAAATTCATCCTGATGGCAGGAAGATCTGGGTGACAATATTGAATTACGGGCGAGTTTTAAAGAAGTGGAGTTTTATTAGAGTAATTCAAATTAAATGCTAATATTACCAAGTAGAAATCCTCATAAGACTACTTTAACGACTCGAATCACTCATAATCAGTATGTAGTTAGGATGTAAATAGATGCAAGTAAGGCATTTGAAAACAGCCCTTTCTCTTAAGCAGGTTAGTACGTTTCCTAGCAAACTTATTAACACTTTTCACTTGCTTGGTGGGTCCCTTCTTCATAGATAAGGTAAACTTCAGATTTGCCTCAAAAAATTATTAAAGACCATGAATCAATGGGCTTCAAATGGATGACATTGCTGGAGAGAGATCCAGGGCTCTGTCAGATGCCTGCAGCCAACTACATCTCAAGTTATTTTTAAATGTGGATTTATACTCCTCTGTTCATGCACATTATCACAAGAGGCTCTGTCCATGCATTCAAAGCAGGAAAGAACTGAATTAAATCAGTGTGCTGAATGGAGCAGGAGAGTAGGTGGAGGGGAGTACCTACCCTTTTTCTCTTCTTTTCTGTGTTATTTTCCTTTCCTCCCCTATCTGGTATTCTTGGATACACTCTGTCAGCTTGTTCAGACTGAGGAGCCTAAGGAGCCTGACAACCTAGACTCAGGAAAGACACACGTGAAAACATGTTTTACAGCCTGTGCAGAATGATCAGACCTTGGTAAGTGAGTTAGTACATGTCCAAAGCACTCCAGAAGCTGCAAAGAATGATCCATGTTACTCATCTGATACAACCATTGGTGAGACAAGAAAGGCAGATGTCTTCATTTTACAAGCAGGAGAGGTTAATGATGCAATCAAGGCCACACTGTTAGAAATGATAGATCCCACTGTCAAGTCCAATCCTCTCAACTTGGTCTGTGGCAATGGCCCCACACCACACTGCCTAAAACATAACAAACTTTTTTTTTTTTACACACCTGTATGGTAAACTAACATGGAGAAGGCAATGGCAACCCACTCCAGTACTCTTGCCTGGAAAATCTCATGGACGGAGGAGCCTGGTAGGCTGCAGTCCATGGGGTCGTGAAGAATCAGACATGACTGAGTGACTTCACTTTCACTTTTTACTTTCATGCGTTGGAGAAGGAAATGGCAACCCACTCCAGTGTTCTTGCCTGGAGAATCCCTGGGATGGCGGAGCCTGGTGGGCTGCTGTCTACGGGGTCGCACAGAGTCGGACACGACTGAAGCGACTTAGCAGCAGCAGCAGCATGGTAAACTGACAACCCCTAGCATGGATCTCTTATAGTCATAGGAAACAGAATCCTGGGTGGAGAAGGATTCATAGCCCTCAGCCTCACTGTGATTTCACAAGGGACTTACTATGTTCTGGAACAGCCACTTTTCAGATGTTAAGCAGTTTTATCTGCATCTGCTCTTCTGCTAGTGAAAAACATGGTTTGGGGGCAATGTCCAAAGAAAATTACCTGTTGTTCTAAAGTTTGCATGTGTGCTAAATCTCTTGAGTCATGTCCAGCTCTTTGAGATCCCATGGAGGAGCCTGCCAGGCTTCTCTGTCCGTGGGATTCTCCAGGAAAAAATACTGAAGCGGGATGCCACCCCCTTCTCCAGGCGATGTTTCTGACCCAGGGATTGAACCCCATCTCTTACATCTCCTGCATTGGCAGGCAGGTTCTTTACTACTAGTGCCACCTGGGGAGCCCTTCTTACTAAAGTTGAGATATCAAATGGGGGCAGGAGTGGCTTAGGCTTGTAGGTCTCTCATTTGAAAGGCAACTAAAATATATTTTGCAAACATAAAATTTAACATAAATGCTTAATTAAATTACCTCCAAGATGGTGGAGTAGAAAGACATGCACTCATCTTCTCCAGCAATATCAAGATCGCAACTAGCTGTTGAACAACCAGAGACAGGAGAATGTTGGATCCCACCAAAAAGATACCCTGCATCCAAGGGCAAAGGATAAACCCCAACAAGACAGTACGAGGGGTGAAACTGTGTTTAGAATCAAACCTCAGATCCATCAGAGATGCTCGGAGGGTGCAAACAAAACCTTGTGCACACAAGAACTCAGGGAAAGGAGCAGTGACCCTCAGAAGAGACTGAGTCAGACCTGCCTTTGAGTGTTTGAGTGTCTCCTGCAGAGGCATGGGTCAGCAGTGACCTGCTACGGGGACTTGGGCTCTCGTTTTAGCAGATCTAGGAGGCGTGGTGTATAGTATAAGTTCACTGGAGGAGGTCGCCATTAAGTGCCACTATAGAGCCACCAAGAAGATGACCCACAGACTGGAGAGAACAATTATACCAAAGAAGTTCTTGCACTGTTGCAAAAGTTCTAGGGCCCACAACAGATTTCCCAAGCTGGAGATCTGGCAAGGGACTGAGCCCCCCCGAAAAACAGATTCTTGGAGGACAAAACAAACCTTGCAGGCACAGGTTCCAGGAGAAAGGAGCAGTGACCCCATAAGAGACTGAACTAGACTTGCCTTTGAGTGTCCAGGAGTCTCCAGTGGAGACGTGGGTCCATAGTGGCCTGCTGTAGGGTCAGAGGCACTGACCACAACAGTCCTGGGAGCCATGGCATGCTGGCATAAGTCCTTTGAAGGAGGTTGCCATTACCCCTACCATAGTTTGGTCTCAGGCCAAACTACAGATGTTTGGCCTGATAGCCAACACAGATAGCCCTACACATCAGAAGAATATGGCCCAGCCCACCAGAGCAGACCAAGAACCAGTTGGACACACAGCCAGTCACTCCCACCCAAAAGCTTCCACAAGCCTCTTATCCTCATCCATCAGAGGCCAGGCAGAATGAAAACCACAATCACAGAAAACTAACCAAACTGATCACATGGATCACAGCCTTGTCTAATTCAATGAAACTATGAGCCATGCAATATAGGGTCACCCAAGACGGAAAGGTCATGGTAGGGAGTTCTGACAATATGTGGTCCACAGGAGAGGGGAATGGCAAACCATTTCAGTATTCTTGCCTTGAGAACCCCATGAACAGTAAAAAAAAGGCAAAAAGATATGACACTGAAATATGAACTCCCTAGGTTGGCAGGTGCCCAATATCCTACTGGAGAAGAGTGGAGAAACAACTCCAGAAGGAAAGAAGAGGCTGTGCCAAACTGGAAACAATGCACAGTTGTGGATGTATCTGGTGGTGAAAGTAAAGTCTGATGCTGTAATGAACAATATTGCATAGGAACCTGGAGTGTTAGGTCTATGAATCAAGGTAAATCGGAAGTGGTCAAAAGGAAATGGCAAGAGTAAACATTGACATTTTAGGAATCAGTGAACTAAAATGGACCAGAATGGGTGAATTTAATTCAGATGACCATTATATCTACTACTGTGGACAAGAATCTCTTAGAAGAAATGGAGTAGCCCTCATAGTTAACAAAAGAGTCCAAAATTCAGTACTTGGGTGCAATCTCAAAAACAACAGAATGATCTCTGTTTGTTTCCAAGGCAACCCATTCAATATCACCGTAATCCAAGACTATGCCCCAACCACTAATGTCGAAGAAGCTGAAGTTGAATGATTCTATTAAGACCTACAAGACTTTCTAGAACAACAAAAAAAGATGTCCTTTTCATCACAGGGGACTGACATGCAAAAGTAGGAAGCCAAGAGATACCTGGAGTAAAAGGCAAGTTTCGCCTTGAGTACAAAATGAAGCAGGGCAAAGGCTAACAGAGTTTTACCAAGAGAACACACTGGTCATAGCAAATACGCTCTTCCAACAACACAAAAGATGACATGGACATCACCAGATGGTCAATACCGAAATCAGATTGATTATATGCTTTGCAGCCAAAGAGGAAAAAGTTCTATACAGTCAGCAAAAACAAGACTGGGAGCTGACTGTGGCTCAGATCATGAACTCCTTATTGCAAAATTTAGACTTAAATTGAAGAAAGTAGGGAAACCACTAGGCAATTAAGGTATGACCTAATCAAATCCCTTATGATTATACAATGAAAGTGACAAATAGATTCAAGGAATTAGATCTGATGGACAAGAGTGCCTGAAGAACTACGGACAGAGGTTCATGACACTGTATAAAAGATGGTACCAAAATCATCCCCAAGAAAAAGAAATGCAAAAAGGCAAATGGTTGTCTGAGGGGTCCTTACAAGTAGCTGAGAAAAGAAGAGAAGTGAAAGGCAAAGGAGAAAATGAAAGATATACCCATGCGAATAAAGAGTTCCAAAGAGAGCAAGGGGAGATAAGAAAGCCCTCCTAAGTGATCAATGGAAAGAAATAGAGGAAAATAATAGAATGGCAAAGACTAGAGATCTCTTCTAGAAAATTAAAGATAGCAAGGGAACACTTCATGCAAAGATGGGTACAATAAAGGACAGAAACGGTATGGACCTAACAGAAGCAGAAGATGTTAAGAAGAGGTGGCAAGAATACACAGAAGAACTATACAAAAATTATCTTAATGACCCAGATAACCACAATGGTGTGATCACTCACTTAGAACCAGAAATCTTGGAGTGCAAAGTCAAGCAGGCCTTAGGAAGCATCACTACAAACAAAGCTAGTGGAAGTGATGGAATTCCAGTTGAGCTATTTAAATCCTAAAAGATGATACTCTTAAAATGCTGCACTCAATATACCAGCAAATTTGGAAAACTCATCCGTGGCCACAGGGCTGGAAAAGGTCAGTTTTCATTCCAACCCCAAAGGAGGGCCAAAGAATGTTCAAACTACTGCACCATTGCACTCATTTCACATGCTAGTAAAGTAGTGCTCAAAATTCTCCAAGCCAGGCTTCAACAGTATGTAAACTGAGAACAAAAAATGAAGATAATGGCATCCAGTCCCATCACTTCATGGCAAATAGGTGGGGAAACAATGGAAACAATGACAGATTTTATTTTCTTGGGCTCCAAAATCACTGCAGATGGTGATGGCAGTCACGAAATTAAGAGATGCTTGCTCCTTGGAAGAAAAGCTATGACAAACCTAGACAGCATATTAAAAAGCAGAGACATTACTGTGCCCACAAACTCCATCTAATCAAAGCTACGGTTTTTCCAGTAGTCATGTAAGAATGTGACAGTTGGACCATAAAGAAGGCTGAACACCGAAGCAGTTGATGCTTTTAAGCTGTGGTGTTGGAGAAGACTCTTGAGAGTCCCTTGGACTGCAAGGAAATCAAACCAATCAATCCTAAATGTAATCAATCCTGAATAGTTACTGGAAGGACTGAGGCTGATGCTGAAGCTCCAAAACTTTGGCCACCTGATTCAGAGTTGACTCAACGGAAAAGACCCTGATGCTGGGAAAGATTGAAGGCAGGTGGGGAAGGTGATAACAGAGGATGAGATGGTTGGATGGCATCACTGAATCAACATGAGCTTAGCAAGCTCTGGGAGATGGTGAAGGGCAGGGAAGCCTGGCATGTTGCAGTCCATGAGGTCACAGAGAGTCGGACAGGACTGAGCAACTGAACAACAACACTCCCTTCTTTTTGGAAAAACTGATTCCATTTAAGATTCATGGTACTCTATAACCACAAATACTATATTACCATGGGAGGATTATTTTTTCATTGGAGGCATAGCAAAAATCTGATAAAGTTTTATCGATTTAGGTTTGGGGAAATCTCAGAATTGGGAAGTCTTAAAACAGTCTTGATATTACACCATTGAGTGTTTCCCACATTTGGACAGCACCATAGTCTCAAGGAAGTGCTTATACTCAGCAGGCTGTGAGAATCACTATCAACCAACCCCAGAGACCAAGAAACCTGGTGAGTAGCTGGTAAGCCTGTTAAGTCCATGCTGCTCCTCTTCCAGAAAAGCTTAATGATAAATTCTAAAAAAGGGTTGTTGTAAAATAACTACTCCCTCCTAGCTGGGGGGCAGGATGGGGGGAAATTTTGCAGGCTGAGAGTTGCAAACTTCACATGTTTACTGATTACTCTAATGAGCAGTCGGAACTGTTCGAGTGAGAAAGTAGCCAGCAACATGGATTTCCAAGACTACACTTTAAGAACTGCAGAGATTTGTTGAAACTCCTTATAACTTTGGTTGTTTATCCAAACCCAGTGCACTGAATCCAGCCTCACAAATCTTTGTTTAGCATTTATTATTAAGGGCAAGGCATTGGTGCCTGCTACCTTCTGACTCTGGATTCAGAGTAAGACTGGACAACTTAGTCACAAGCAAACAGACATAGATACACACACACAGGGCAAATGCTACAAGTGAACCTATTGATAACATCATTAGGACGGATCTGGGAGTTCAGCAATAATTACCATAGCAACAACAGCCAATAGACACTCCATCATTGCTACCAGTGCAATGATTTGAGATCTCAGTCTCCCCTGGGAGGTTTCTGTTGGCTTTTTTAAGAGGCCAGGATAGACTTTGGTCTGCTTTTGTCCCTGGCAGAGAAGAATGAACTCTTTATTAAAGGTTGCTCATAGTCCACATATGAAACTGAAACTAAAGGTTCAGGACTCTATTATTCACTAATTTACTTGTTTTTGAATAGTCATCAGAAACTGTTCAGGGAGTTCCCTGGTGGTCTAGTGGTTAGGATTCAACACTGTCACTCCCGTGGCCTAGGTTTGATCCATGTTGGGGAACTGAGATCCTGCAAGGCATGTGTTCAGCTCTAGCCTATTAAAAGCCATCTAGTCACTCACTGGGAAGGTTCTCTGCTACATTAGACCAAGTTGTTCCATTTGGAATCAATGCTCATCTGATGCTGTGATCCAAACTTAGAGCAAACTGTCAGCCTGTGAATGGTCTGAATGCACTTAATTGATCTCTAACAATCAAGCCAAAATAAGTACTATTTGAATTAAAAGCCTATGCAGATATATTTTCCTCTGAATGCACTAGCATCTCATGGTTGAATACTAAGATTGTTTAGTAAATATGCTGAACATAAGTCAGTTTAAAATTTGAATTTGATGATATGGTATTCATCCTGAAGACAGAGTGTCTTAGAAATTAGAAGGCATTTTAGAGATAACTTAGTACATCTTCATAGCTAGTATATGAAAAAATGTACATTTCATTTACTGAGTAAATAAATATATGTGTTATAAACATAAAATATACATATACACATACAAAATACTAGAAGAATGTTCACTGAAGTTTTAACAGTTATCTGTAAACAGAATTACACATAATTTTATTTTCTTGTTTTGACTTGTATTTTCTGACTTTCTTCCTTTAAAAGGAGTTGAATTTATTGTTATCCTGTTTATGGCACATTATTATCATTGTTCTTACAAGGTTCTCTTTTGCTTTATTTATTATTTCCCTTTTTATCTCCCCACCTCTCACCCTCATCCCTCACACAACCAACTCTGACAGGTTTAACTGGTACCTCTTCTGTATCTTCCTTCATTTCTACTAAGACTATAAGCTTGAAAGTAGATAGCCTCATTTTGGGCACTTACAGAAATGAGGATTATTTTGTGGGCATGTAATTTAACTTGTAATGCATCTCATTTTTCTTACTCTTTACATTTGGCACTATGCCCTTGAGATCCAGTCATGTGGATAAATGTTCATCTAATCATTTTTTTCTAACAGATGCACAATACTTCTTTATGCTCTTTCAACTAAATTTGAACTAACCACTTTGTTAGTGGAGGACAACCAGTTTACCTCCAATCCCTCTTCAGTTCAGTTCAGTCGCTCAATCGTTTCCGACTCTTTGCAACTCCATGGACTGCAGCATGCCAGGCTTCCCTGTCCATCACCACCTCCCAGAGCTTACTCAAACTCATGTCCATCGAGTCAGTGATGCCATCCAACCATCTCATCCTCTGTCGTTCCTTCTCCTGCCTTCAATCTTTCCCAGCATCAGGGTCTTTTCTAATGAGTTGGCTCTTCACATCAGGTGGCCAAATTATTGAAGTTTCAGCTTCAGCATCTGTCTTTCCAATGAATATTTAGGACTGATTTCCTTTAGGGTTGACTGGTTGGATCTCCATGTAGTCCAAGGGACTTTCAAGAGTCTTCTCCAACACCACAGTTTAAAAGCATCAATTCTTCAGCAGTAAGACTCCCTCTTACCATTGCAATAACCTTGTATGAATACACTCACGTCCAAGTATGGTGCTTTACATACACACAATGCAGGAGACATAAGAGATACAGGTTCAATCACTGGGTTGGGAAAAGAACCTGGAGGAGGGCATGGCAACCCACTCTAGCATTCTTGCCTGGGAATACTGGAGGAGCCTGGCAGGCTACAGTCTATAGGGTTGTACAGAGTCGGACATGACTGAAGCAACTTAGCATGCACAAATGCGTACATACACACATATATACATAAGGGATATACGTATATGTGTGCGTATATATGCACATGTGTATGCATATATATGAGTGTGTTTATACATACATACATATATACGTATATATGTGTGTGTGTGTATATATATATATATATATAAAACAAAGACATTTTCATACATCTTCAGAGTAGAATTTCTGGGTTATGGGTGTGAGTGGCCCTAATTTAAACAGGTAGTGTCAGGCTCTCCAAAATGGTAGCATCAGGCTATCTCCTATTAACAACGCATGAAGGTCCCCAAAGTCCCAGAAACACTGGGCATAACAGATCTCTAAAATACTATACGTGCCATTATTGATTTAATTTCCATTTCTCTCATCACTAGTGACTTGGAGTATCTTTTCGAATACTTTGATAGCTTTTTGAGTTTCCTCCTCTTTAATTGCCTTTTCAAATTCTCTACCCAAATTTTCTACAAATAACATGTATCACTTTAAAAATAATCTCCTGCCTCCAGTGAAATCAGCTGAACAAGACAGGCATGAGAGGCAACTAGAAAACCCACACGTGAGAACAGATGGCAGTTAATCCATCTTCTGAAAACGGCAGTGACTCAGTAGTCAACAGAGAATTTGATAACTGCACAATAGTGATAACAGGGACAACAGCAACGGCTGATGTTATGTGAAACACATCCACTCCTGTGGTCCCTGGCTCGTAGTAGATGCTCATTAAACATGACTTCCCTCCCTTATCTTCTTGGATTACCACAACAAATCTGTGAAAAGGAAAATTGTGTATTATTTTTAGTCCCCTTTAATGGAGAACAAAACTGCCTGGATAGATGCCCTGATAAGTGTGAGCAGCATGACTAAGGAAGGTGCTTCCAGCTCATCCTTTCATTTCTACTAGGAGAGTGAGCTTGAAAGCTCAGACACAAGTGGAGGCTTCCATCTCCTCAACTTACCAGCATGTGGCCTTAGGCAAGTCAAGCCACTTTTTGAACTTCAGTTTCCCCCATCAAATGAATAAGGATGGCATTTTCCTCAAGATGTTGTATTGAGAATTAAATGAATAATTTCCTGTGAGCCATGCAGAATCGTGCCTGACACCCAGTAAGTGCTTAGTGAATATTAGCACTTAGTGAATGTTAGCTTGTCTTTGGAGTATGGAGACTGTACTAAACTGACACCATAGAAGGTCTTTCATAAACACCCTCCAATTATAAGTTTTTAAGAATTCATTTTGAAGGATTAAAGGCAACATAGCATATGAACACTTCATATCTGAAATACTGCATTTCATTCTAAACACTTTTCATAATACACCTTCTTCCAATTTGGTTTTAAAAAATTATCTTGAGGTAAACATTTTTGCTTGAAATTTTCTGAGGGGGTTTCTTTTTTTAGGTCTTCACATATCTAGTAACACATTCAAGGACTGACTAGATAAAACAGAACTGTTGGAAAATAGGCCTCCATAAGAAGTAAGACAGCACTTTTGTCCTCCTTGTACAAGGATATTCTTACTCATATTTCTATCCACTGAGGTAAGAAAGGATGTCAGCTAAAGCAAAGCAACTAGTGGTAGCCATGGCCTAAATAAAAGCAACCTTCATTTTTCTCAGCTTTAAAATATAAAATAAAATTGAAGTGGGTAAAGCAGGGGCATCAAATCAAGCACGTGTTACAAATACTAGGGTTAAGGGAACAGCAGCAACAGAATGAGAGCTCCTGGAATCTTATGTAAGTGGTCAGAACTCACTGAATTACAAAAATCAACACCATGGTACAAGAAGAGCTAGTGTCTTAAGTCCTGGTTCCTTTATGTTATAACAAGACAGGATCTGCTGGCTTGCTATGCCTCTTCTATGGGACTCAAATTCCTTATTGTAAGATGAAGCATAGGACAAAAATATCCTTTCTCTTCACATTTCCTTCCAGCCCTAAATTCTAGGACCTATGTTTAAATTTTTAAAATTTTCCTACATGTTTATAATGACACTACCTTTCCCAGCAGGTATAACACTATGTTAGTGAAAGTGAAAGTGTTAGTTACTTAGTCGTATCCAACTCTTTGCAACCCCATGGACTGTAGTACACCAGGCTCCTCTGTCCATGGAATTCTCCAGGCAAGAATACTGGAGTGGATTGCCATTCCCTTCTCCAGGAGATCTTCCCAACCCAGGGATTGAACCTGGATCTCCCGCACTGCAGGCAGATTCTTTACCGTCTGCGCCACCACAAGTGGTTCAACTCTTCTCTCTCTGTAATTGGAATGCATACATGAGAATCCAGCTGCTACATCTAATTGGATGAGAGATGTTGAACTTGAAGAAAATGACCAGATACTCCTTCCAAAAGCACTGCCTTATCTATGTTTTTGCCAGACATGGCTCCCCTGCAAATGTAGGCTCAAAGATGTGAAGCTGCTTCTTTCTCCATGTGAATTTTCTCTTTTTCTCAAGATGGACCTGAAAAGGATAAAACATCCAGTGTACCCCAGAATTAACCATCACAAATACTGTGCATGCAATTGTCAATAAGTGTCTAATACACACAGCCATATCCTGAAATCAATAAATGTGACCCTGGGAAATGCTCTGAGAGCTAGAACAAATGAGTACACACACTTCACCAAACAACACAGGGCCACTTCAACAGGTACCTCTCTGGGCTATCAGTCAAAGAAAATCATCAGGGAGAAAACAAACAACATTCAGTCATCAGTGACTCAGCCCCACATGGCTTGGCTCAAAGGTTGTGATGGGGTGGGAGATGAAGTGAGAACAGATCATCTTAAGAAGCCATTTTGCTACATGGGAAATTTTTATTTGGCTCCCCCCAAAATTTAACATCCATTGTGTGATGTTACACAAAATGGGGGGGGGATTTACTCATTACTTAATTTTTTTTAATATTCAGTTAGAACTGGATATGGAACAACAGATTGGTTCAAATTGGAAAAGGAGTACATCAAGGCTATATATTGTCACCCTGCTTATTTAACTTATATGCAGAGTACATGATACGAAATGCTGGGCTGGATGACTCACAAGCTAGAATCAAGATTGCCGAGAGAAATATCAACAACCTCAGATATGCAGATGATACCACTTTAATGGCAGAAAGTGAAGAGGAATTAAAGAGCCTCTTGATGAAGGAGAGTGAAAAAGCTGGTTTAAAACTCAACATTCAAAAAACAAAGATCACGGCATCTGGTCATTGGATGGACTGGTGCTGAAGCTGAAGCTTGAATACTTTGGCCACCTGATGCAAAGAACTGACTCCTTAGAAAAGACCCTGATGCTGGAAAAGATTGAGGGCAAAAGAAGAAGGGGGCAACAGAGGATGAGATGGTTGGATGGCATCACTGACTCAATGAGTTTGAGCAAACTCCAGAGAAAGTGAAGGACATGGAAGCCTGGAGTGCTGCAGTTCATGGGGTCACAGAGTAGGACATGACTTATGGACTGAACAACAACAATAAAATTTTATAAGAGATAGGAAATAAAATATGTATAAAAGAGGCACTTTCACATGCCCCTCATCTCACAGATGGCCATCAACTATTCTAATAAGGGAAACAGGGAATCATCTGAGAACTGATCTAAAGTCAGTTGTGCTATAATGCTTCTCTGAAAACAAAACTTTGTTTCAATGCAATTGATATACTAGGGAACAATTAGAGCATAATGCAAATTTTGTGTTTGCTTGTGAACAGTTTCAACCATGAGAAACACTAGGAGACTGCAGAACACCACACACAGCTGAACCCAAGTACACTCACAAGCATACATGTACCTCCAACACCCACCAGCTACCTAGTTTACCCAGTGATAACGTACTACCCAGCCACACCTGCTGTTACAATTTCCTTTCAGTTTCCAAACAACCCTCCTTCACTACTCACAATAACTTACAAGCTGCAACCTTTCCAACACCCACTTCCACAAGTAAACTTAAAAACAAGTGATTTTCTATTTCCCAGTCATTTAGTTCCTGGGGGTACCTACGACTACCAATACTTCCTCCTTATCACCATTCTTCCTGTAACCCAGTTCCTTGTTCCCTACAGCCTTCAACAGCAGACACCAGAATTTTCGTTTTTTTTGGTTTGTTCCCCTGCTCCACCTCTCAGTGGAAAAAGAGCTGTTTTCTATAGGAAAGGAAAATACCTGCACTGATATTAATGTGGACAAAGTATATAAACTCTCACTGCAGACACACTTTCAAAGCCCTCAGGTCTTGTTCTTGTTTTCCAACAGAGTGGATCTGTCGATACAGACCTGCCAACCACCTCCCCAGAATTAAACAATGTCCTAAATTTCTTCCTTTATGGTGAAGTACTGGGGAGAATATGGGGAGGGAAGGGCAGCAAAGGCAGTTTCATCTCCACTTATTTACTGATGGCAGTCAAGGGTGTGGCTGGAACTTAGTATAAGTCAATGGCAATCAAAGAGGCAGATTTTCTTAGACTTAATGTGAGGCATGGAGGAAAAGCCAGTTTGTGTGCGGATGAGTAATATGTATGTGCACTAGGCATATATGTATTTCTTGCCCTGTTTTAACCTGCTTTAGGGCAACTTCAAGGACACATATTACATACTATACTAGATATACATGCAAAATAATAAAAATGAAGCCAAGGAGCATGTGTGTGTGTGTGTATGTGTGTGTGTGTGTATGTATATATAAACACACATATGTATATGTAAGTCATAATTCAAACCCTAATTAAAGAGAATCTGTGTAATCTCGGTTATGTAATAATGAGGAAAGAGGTCAAAATGGAACCCAGGAGAAACAGAGATTAGGTGAAGGAAAATCAGGCAATGAAGCCCTAATTCTGGGTTCAAATACAAGTTCTGCCATTTACTTCTGGGCAAGTAATTTCCACTTTTCGAGTTTCAATTACTCACAGATAAAAGTGAGAATAGTTCCCACCTAATTTTATTTTCCAGATTAAATGACAATGTTCCTAAGGTCACAAGGGATCACAACTTCTGCACCAGAGCTCTGGTTTTATACCATGTTCAGAAATTCAGATGGTTGGGTGTCCCAGAGTTCTCAGCTGTCTCGAGCACTCTGGGTCTGAAGGACAGAATATGGGCACACACCCATGACCCCAAGACCCAAGCAGCAGTGGGACAGAGACAAGCTGGCCTCAAAGGAGTGAGAGAATTGAGAAACCCCAGGGTTCTGTAACCTGATTTCCAATTGTTCCAGGTTGGAAGAATCTTTAGGACAGCAGCTTCCAAAATGGGACCAGCAGAATCCACATCATCTGGAAACTTGTCAGAAATACAAATTATCAGGCCTTTTTCATACATCCTGAATCAGGAAGTCTGAGTGCCCAGGTTGGTAACTCAAGTTTAAGAACCAAAGCCTCAGGAGATAAGAGTTTTGTTTCATGAAGTTCAAGAATTTGTATAATATCTGTTTCAAGTCAGAGTTTTGAAAAGAATAAAAAAAAGAATACCAGTATCCCTCTGGCCCTGCTCTACAAGTTAGTAATGAATTCATACACCCTCTGGCTATTCTGGCCATCCAGCAATGCTTGCTGCCTCCTCAGACCATTAGCGGTATGGTCAGTTCCTGATACAACCAAAAATGTCACAACCATGCTGATCAAATGGCGTGGGAAGATTTGTGGCAGAGAGCAATGGAGGGTGTAATCCTCTTAGAATGAAAGGAGTGTAGAAAAAGAAAAAAATCACCTACTGGAGTGTGTAAATAAGGTCCACAGTGGAAGGATGACATGAAAATGCATCCTTTTACATATCCAGCACCGACTACTTATTTCCGCTTGTCATGCTGCCTGCCAGTGTCTGAAACTGGGGTTGCATACTCAAGGCAAGCTGCTGTACCTGGTGACCTTCTCCCCAGTCTCCTTCCCTACACTCAAATCAACTCCAGAATTGCGAGAGTTTGAGTTTATGAAGCTCTTGCAACATCTAGGCCCCTTGATTTTCTTCCTTTTCATTTATTTGCTTGTTTATCTAATTGCATTTCCACCAGTTTTCTGAGAGATGGATGGGAGAAAGAGGAGAAAGAAAAAAAAAGTGGGCAAAATAGGCGTGGTGAAGAAGAGCTACAATTACAATGGAAGCTAAAATACAGGATTTGTGATTAATGGGCAGATTTCATTATCCTGTACTGTTCTATAAGGAGTGCTGTCTCCACTTACCAACCTGGAAAGGAATTCCGTAATAGCTACAAATTGCAATGCCTAAGAGTTCCTATTGTATGCTAATGTTGCACCAAAGCTAAGATCACTCTATATTCACAGGCAGAAGGCTCCACCTCCTGCAAGGTGTCAAGATGATTGTAAAAGTCACAATAATCAATTAAAACTAGAATTATCAAACAGAATATAAAACATACTGAACAATATCTATGGCACAGACTTAACCGACTTATGTATAAACTCATTCAGCAGCAGGCAGCATTTCTAATTTTTCCCACCATAATCTTTATGAGTTTTAGAAATTAAGTAATTCTTATAATTAAAGAGGAATACTCATGTTACACATAGAACCAAGCAAATGGATATACATTGTGTCTAATAACAATACAAATGTTTCCAAGGAATATTTCTGGTTATAAAATTTGTCCTATTCCCTTTAGAATAGTCAGATTATCACTCTAAACTCTCCCCAGAGATACATGTTATCTCAGTTTTGAGAGAAATATCATGTAAAAGGAATCATATGTTATGGAACATTGTAATGAGAGTGAACATTGGGAATCATCTAATCCAACCCTTTCTCATTTTATGAGCAAAGATATTGAGACTCAGGAGATTTAATATTTGCCCAGGATCACACAGCTTGCCAGTGGCTTAGTAAGAATTAGCACTTCCCTCTTGACTCTAATATACTGTTCTTTCCACTGTATCATTCTGCCCCTAGCCTTCAGGTAGTGCTAACCAAGGACCTGACTGCACCAAAAGGCCAGAGAATAGAAGCTCCTGATCAGAGTTTTCCCACTACATACTCTCTACGTCTGTGTTTGGCTGAAATCTAATCATCACATTCTTAAACCATGTACACTTCTTCAGGTGGTGACCCACAGATCTGCCTTGAGCATACTCTTAGGACAAGACATTTTTCTTTCAGGGGCTTGTGCTAGCCTTGTAGGGATGCTGCAAGTAGGAAGCTCTCTACTAATTAGAAAAATAAAAATAAACTATGATTCCTAGGATTCAAAGAATCAGATACAGATTTTAAGATTTTCAAACTCAGAAAAAGATATGAGACAGAAGTATTTATAAGATACTTAATTCCTCAGTGACTGTCTTCCAGGCCCAAATTGCATAAAAGTCAGTTAATCCGTAAATGTTCCATATGCAAGAGACTCTCCAATAATCTATTTTTCTAAGGGCTCTGCTGTTCAAAACCCTACAGTGTCTCCCTCACACAGAATAAAAACTAAAGTTCTTAGACTACACAGTAGGTTTTGCAAATCTGTTTAACACCATTTAAATAATATTAATTACTTGCTCTTGTAAAACCCATGCTGTATTAACTACCTATTACTGTGAAACAAATTAGCCCAAAACTTAGTGGCTTAGAACAACAATAAATACCTCACAGAGATTCTGTGGGTCAGGAATCTGAGAGCAGCTTTACTGGCTGCTTCTAGTTCAGGGTCTCCCACGAGGTTGCAGTCACCCGAAAGCTTGATTAGAAATGGAAGATCTGCTGCCAAGATAGCCTTGCCACGGGCACCTCCCCAAAGAAATGCTGGTCTCTTAGGGCATGGCAGCTATTTCCCTTCAAAGACAGAGATTCAGGAAAACCAGCTTCAAGCTACAAGGTCTGCTTTGACCTAGCCTCAAAATCAGACATCATCATTTCTGTAATATCCTATTGGTAACACAGGCCAGCCTAATTCCATTTGGTAGGGGACTGTACAAATGTGTCAATACCAGTAGGTGGGGAGTGTAGGAGGCTATTGGAGGCTAGCTACTGTACACACCATACCAGCCACCACACTCTGCCATTTTGCCTCACAGTACGCCCCTCCACCTCCTGCTCACATTAAGTTCAGTTCAGCTCAGTCGCTCAGTCGTGTCCGACTCTTTGCGACCCCATGAATCGCAGCATGCCAGGCCTCCCTGTCCATCACCAACTCTCAGAAGTCTACCCAAACCCATGTCCATCGAGTCGGTGATGCCATCCAGCCATCTCATCCTCTGTCGTCCCCTTCTCCTCCTGCCCCCAATCCTTCCCACCATCAGGGTCTTTTCCAATGAGTCAACTCTTCGCATGAGGTGCCCAAAGTATTGGAGTTTCAGCTTCAACATCAGTCCTTCCAATGAACACCCAGGGCTGATCTCCTTTAGGATGGACTGGTTGGATCTCCTTGCAGTCCAAGGGACTCTCAAGAGTCTTCTCCTACACCACAGTTCAAAAGCATCAGTTCTTCAGCGCTCAGCTTTCTTCACCGTCCAACTCTCACATCCATACATGACTACTGGAAAAACCATAGCCTTGACTAGATGGACCTTTCTTGGCAAAGTAATGTCTCTGCTTTTTAATATGCTATCTAGGTTGGTCATAACTTTCCTTCCAAGGAGTAAGCGTCTTTTAATTTCATGGCTGCAATCATCATCTGCAGTGCTTTTGGAGCTCCCCAAAATAAAGTCTGACACTGTTTCCACTGTTTCCCCATCTATTTCCCATGAAGCGATGGGACCAGATGCCATGATCTTAGTTTTCTGAATGTTGAGCTTTAAGCCAACTTTTTCACTCTCCTCTTTTACTTTCATCAAAAGGCTTTTTAGTTCTTCTTCACTTTCTGCCATAAGGGTGGTGTCATCTGCATATCTGAGGTTATTGATATTTCTCCTGGCAATCTTGATTCCAGCTTGTGTTTCTTCCAGCCCAGTGTTTTTCATGATGTACTCTGCATATAAGTTAAATAAGCAGGGTGACAATATACAGCCTTGACGTACTCCTTTTCCTATTTGGAACCAGTCTGTTGTTCCATGTCCAGTTCTAACTGTTGCTTCCTGACCTGCATACAGGTTTCTCAAGAGGCAGGTCAGGTAGTCTGGTATTCCCATCTCTTTCAGAATTTTCCACAGTTTACTGTGATCCACATAGTCAAAGGCTTTGGCAAGTCAATAAAGCAGAAATATTAAAATGGTTAGTAAAAAAAACAAGTGATCTAGAGTTAGTGAAACTGGGTTCAATCTCAGACAGTCAAAGCCTGGAGTGTGATTATGAGCAAATCTCTTAGTTTTACCTCCTATATCTGTAACAGAAATCTTATAATCCCTACTGAAAAAAGTAAGTGTGGTTACTAAATGAAGTTCAGTATAGAAAACTACTTTGTAGACTGAAGATAAGTAAAATTATTTCTCAACCACCACTTTCCTTCTAGGCCTGCCTGTATACCACTGTTTCTTAAACCCTCTCCTCTCCGTTGAAAGTCCCAGTGTCCTCTTCTCGGTTCTGACAGCACCATATGTATTCCTACACAGTGTTCTCACATTGTGCATTTATTATAAGCATTTGTTTAAATGAAATTTACTCCTACTAGCTTATACATTCCTTCAGGTCAGAATCTCTCATATCACTGTCTATTACAAAATAGCCAATAAATGTTTGATTAATCAAACTAGCATGCCTTTATCCTTTAATCACCATCCAAAGAGAAAGGAATGCGTTTCTGCACACACAGTCCATGGGATACACATGATAGAACACAGAAAGGTTAATTTTAGTTCTAGACAGTCAGAGCATCTTGACGCCTACGATGGAGAAAATAGTTTGGCACTTTGGAACATGTCTCAGATATCAAAAGCTGAGCTCCTAGGATAAACGATGATTTCTGGAGAACTGGGGAATACATGCCCAGCCAGTTTATCCCTCCACTGACAGAGGAGAGTCAGAAGAGTTTTGCGATTAAGAGTGCAACAGGCAGAATTCTAAAGATGTACCTCCCCTGACATTTCCTGTTCCTGGCTACTAATCCAGCCATTAATCTAGGTATTGCTCTTAAGGGACTTCACAGATGATATTAAGGTTATTCATCAGCTGATCTTAAGCTGCTGCTGCTAAGTCGCTTCAGTCGTGTCCGACTCTGTGCGACCCCATAGATGGCAGCCCACCAGGCTCCCCCGTCCCTGAGATTCTCCAGGCAAGAACACTGGAGTGGGTTGCCATTTCCTTCTCCAATGCATGAAAGTGAAAAGTGAAAGCGAAGTCACTCAGTTGTGTCTGACTCTTAGTGACCCCATGGACTGCAGCCTACCAGGCTCCTCTGTCCATGGGATTTTCCAGGCAAGAGTACTGGAGTGGGGTGCCATATTATCTGGGTGGGTCCAATGTAATTACATCAGTCAGAGAAGTCAGGGAGAGGCACAGGAAAAGGAAGGCAGAAAAGATGAGAAAGGAGGAGAGGTCAGAGAGATTCAAAATGTGAGGACTCAACCCATCGTTGCTGCCTTTGAAGATGGAAGAAGGGAGCCATGAGCCAAGGAAAGTGGGGAGCCACGTGAAGCTAAGAACAACTCCCAGTTGACATGCAGCAAAGAAATGTTAATCTAGGCATACAAAGGCAAGAAACTTGGAACTTCTAACAACCTAGTAAGCCTGAAGTGAACCTTGATTTTGGTCTTATAAAACCCAAGTCTGTGAAGTCAGTTAAGTCACCTCAGACTCCTAACACAGCACTGTGAGATAATAAAATGCATGTTATTTGAGCTGCTAAATGTCCAGTAATTTGTTATGGCAGCAATGGGAAACTAATGCAAAGAGTAAGAGTTAAATACTGCCGTGGGTTTCTGAAAAGAAAACAGAGCCTTTTCTCCCTAGCTGCACTTTGAACCAAGTCTATGTGGATGGGGGATAAAGCAAAAGAAACCTCAGGTGAGTTCAGAAGCTGAGAGAAGCTTGGCACCCAGCAGGATCCAGAAGGATGGAAGAGCAAGGACATGCTTGGGGGCTACCATACAGGTCTGTGCTTTCTAGCGAGATGTGGGAGAAAACCAAGAATTTCCCCCAAAGTATCAGAGAAAAATGAACCAGAGGTATCAGCAGGGTCTGGGGCCTGGAAGGCAGAACAAAAACTTTCAGCTGTGCACTCTGCAGAACCAAAGACCACTGGAAACCCTATATCTGAATGGAAGTGTCACAGATCTCAGAATAACACCTAATCCCAAGAAACTTACCATGAGGGAGAAGCAAAGTAGAAGGCAGAAGGAAAGAAACCCAAATCAACTGAGTGTTGCTCAAACTAGAGATTGAGGGGAAGTGTCTGGAAGTTTCTGAATTTACCATTAAGTTGGCAAGATTTCATTTTCAGCCAAAGGAGAAAATGGAGGTTCAAGAGGTAAAAAAATTCAGTTATACACAAAGTTTTATTTTGCATACCAAGTCTGTGACTGATTATAATTGCCAGAGACAGATGCCATTTATCAAAGTTATTATCTTCCAAAAGCCATACTTCACATTCATCCTATAATTTAATATCCATAATAACCCTCCAAGCCTTGCACTGCTATCATCTCTGTTTCATAAGTAGAGAAATCAAGACCAAGAGATATGAAGAAAATAGTCCAGAACATGACAACTGGCAAATGGTAGATTTCAGATTCAAATATCTACCCACCTAGTATTTCCTCTTTGAATTCCTTTCAGTGAGTGTGCAGAAGGGATGCTACTATTTATGAAAACATTTATAAATTTTTCTGTGATTATACTATCTATAAGATGACTTTTATGAATTCTTTGGTATCTCAATAATAGCAATAGCATCTGCTAACTTATCTTGAAAGCACAGACGTGCCAAGCAGCTCTAAGTGGCTTTTATGGATCATTTAAAAATTATGATTTTTCTCCTTTTTACAGATGAGAAAAGTGAGGCCCTGACTTGTCTGAGTGTACAGAGTAAGAGGCAGGGCTGAGATCTGAACCCAGGCACTCTGACTCCAGTCTTCGTGTTTACCCATGGGCTGCACAGCATTCCTACCTTGAGTCACCCTTAAGACCTAGAGGTCAAAAAGAAATGCTGCAATGGCCCAGAGAGAGATTCTGGAAGCAGCATGGAGGGGTGTTTATAGAAGAGCATTGTTACACTCTATGACTACATTTATTAAGGTTTAGCTGTCCCTGAAGTGATCTATCTTGCTTTTCTTAATCTACTTCATTGCTTTGATGCTTAAGATACACCATCAACTCAATAATAGCTACTGACGTTATAAGCAAACACATTTATTATAAGTCCTATTCAAAGTTCAGAAATATTAAAGAGTGTCAATAATAAGGATATGTATTTATAATTTTCAGCTTGTACTACCTCCTGAAAAAACAAATTCAAGTTCATTTATCCAATACCTTCTAAAAGCCAAGACTATGGAGTCAGAGATAAATGACATGGTCCTGGTCTCACTGGACTCACAGGGTCCAACAGCATGTGACACTAGGTGAGCAAACAGGAGGAACAACTAGCTGGAAGGGGATGGGCTATGAAGAAAAGCTTTCTGGAAGAAGCCATGCTATCAGAATTCAATTTGTAAGGAGAGCAAAGAAGTGGCCAAGATATTAAAAAGAAGAGGCTATGACTTATTTAAGGGGCTGTAAACACAGTTGAAAAATGTATTTCACTGACTTCTACTGAACTAACTCCTGAATTAACACTCTCCATTCTATCTGAAAGACATCTTGATACTCAAACCAAATACTAATGGATTCTCTCCAGTGGGCCAGGGCACTTGATGCCTCACCTAGGTGAGGGAAATGCTTGCCAAGAGTCACTTATATTGGTTCCCATCATGTGCACGCCACTTGTGCTTGGCTTTATAATCAAATTAATTTAATTAAACATTATATTATTTAATTAAATATTATATAAGTCAATGAAATATGAGTGTGAAAAAAAAGAGTTACTGTTTCTAAGAAAACTAGGTAGAATCTTTAGAAAAGACTCAAAAAGACCAGCTGCCAAAAAGTTACTGTCAAATTACAAGCGAGTGAGATGGCTATAAAAGACTAGAAAATATAACATAACAACCTTGAAGATTCTGCTCTTTTATTCACTCTACTTGAAAGAAACTCAATTGAAATCATACGAGACATATTATGGGTGTGGTTACACAAGAAAACTGATGAGGTACTTTGACAAGCAGAGCCACATTCAAGGCAAAGGATTTGGCCCTATATCGAAAGATTGCTGAAGAAATGTGAACACATGTTTTAAGTTAAAATAAAAAAATTTAATGTATCATTTTTAGGTCTCTGTTTCAACCAATATTTGTACTAAAAATTATGTCTCAGATCAGAAAGTTTCCACTGTAATTTAAGAAGACTGAAGCCAGGATTGTAAATAGGCAAGTATCTACAGATGAGGCTAGAGAAGTCGGCAATATAACCGCAAGCTCTGCACACATGCAAGAATATGTAGCTTCACATACAGAACATAGAAGAGGCACTGATGTGATAAGATTCCTGGTTGAGAAAGATCATGTGGGAAACATGGAGAATGCTTTGGAGAATCAAGACTAGATGCTGTTGAAGTAAATCTGTGAAGAAATGATGAAGCTTTAACTGAGGCTAGTATAGTGATAGGAACAAAATTTGCAGTCAGTGCACGAGGTAAAGTACCTGGTGAGCTGGTAAGACAATGGTGAAGTGGTATGGCAATGGGAGCTGTTACTGCAATCTTATGGACAATATCCGGCATAGAGGACTCTAACTCTGCATATTTACAATTTTAAAGAGGACTCTTTTGGGGTTTTTAAATAAATCCTAATGCATCACCATTATATTGATTACATCACACAGCCCCATTGATAAGTGTCAGTCTAGGCTGAAATTCTCACTTTTTTCAATCCATTAACACAGAGCAGTCCTGCTCTATCCTTGATTTACTTGGTCTTTTTCAGATTGAACCAAACTGTAACCAGAAGGTAAGAAACCTAAATCAAATATTCTTACAATGGAAACTCCACAGCTAGCTCTTTATAAGTCATGGATGAGATCACTGCAGCATCCATACAGAGTAATGGATATGATAATGCTTATCTTCCTTTACAAACAGATCTAGTCACAAGAAAATAAGAGTAAGCCACGTGTCTGTCTTATTGGATAATTACTAAATAACATTTAGATAGATGTAAAACAATAAAACAGGTAATAGTAAATGTAATCCATGTTAAGAAAACAATGTAAGTAATTTTAAAGCAACCTCTTCAGTGCCACCTATATGCATATGTGATTACTCAAAAAACAGAAAGGCAAAGTGACAAAAACTGCACATGAAATGATATTTTCACTTTATAATAAAATAAATTTATAAGGTAGCTGATAATAAACAAAGTGGCTTCACATATATTTCATTCATTAATTTACCTCCTATGATAAAGACATTATCATACCATATATGAAAAAACAGACTCCATAAAGTATATAATATTTTCTAAATGTATTCGTTCAAAACATCACAAGTGTTATTTTTCTAATTCCTTAAAAAAAAAAGTAAGTTGAAGGGTGGCATGTTACGAACATGCAGAGGGCGTACAACAGAAAATTGTGCTTGTATTTACAGCACAGAACCACAATAAATACATTCTTGAAATACTAGAGAAAGAACATTAAGATATTTAAAAATGGTTACATTAAACTTTCATCAGAAGTCTAAACCCCACAGACTAGGGAATGCACATAATACTATCAGGAGATTTTTCAGCACAAATTTTGCAGGCCAGAAAGGAGTGGCACAATGTAATTAAAGTGCTAAAAGAAGAAAACTTTCAACTAAGAACACTCTACCCAGAGCAGATTCATTATTTGGAAATGAAAAATTTTCAGACAAGTGAAAACTGAAGGAGTTCATCAACACTAAACTGACATTACAAAAACCTTAAGTTAAAAGGACTTAAGTTGAAAAGAGCTAATTAGTAACAAGATCACATATGAAAGAATAAATCTCACTGGAAAAGTAAATACATAGTAAAGATAATGATTAATTACTTATAAAGCTAATGTAAAGGTTAAAAGATAAAACCAGTAAAAGTAACTATGATTATAATAACTAGTTACAGAATATACAAAATAAACATGTAAAATATGACATCAAAAACTTAAAATATGTAGGGGATGGTGAGTAAAAATCTTGAGTTTATAAAAACACTTAAGTTGGTATCAATGTAAAATAGATGGTATAAATAAAAGTTGTTATATGTAACCCTCTTATGGCACAAACCTATAGTAAACAAACAAAAGATAAAGAGAAATAAATAAATATAAACATAACCATTCAGTTCAGTTTAGCTCAGTCGCTCAGTCGTGTCCGACTCTTTGCCCATGAATCACAGCATGCCAGGCCTCCCTGTCCATCACCAACTCCCGGAAGTCTACCCAAACCCATGTCCATAGAGTCGGTGATGCCATCCAGCCATCTCATTCTCTGTCGTCCCCTTCTCTTCCTGCCCCCAATCCTTCCCAGCATTAGGGTCTTTCCCAATGAGTCAACTCTTCACATGAGGTGGCCAAAGTATTGGAGTTTCAGCTTCAACATCAGTCCTTCCAATGAACACCCAGGGCTGATCTCCTTTAGGATAGACTGGTTGGATCTTCTTGCAGTCCAAGAGACTCTCAAGAGTCTTCTCCAATACCACAGTTCAAAAGCATCAATTCTTCAGTGCTCAGCTTTCTTCACCGTCCAGCTCTCACATCCATACATGACTACTGGAAAAACCATAGCCTCGACTAGACAGACCTTTCTTGGCAAAGTAATGTCTCTGCTTTTTAATATGCTATCTAGGTTGGTCATAACTTTCCTTCCAAGGAGTAAGCGTCTTTTAATTTCATGGCTGCAATCATCATCTGCAGTGATTTTGGAGCCCCAAAAAATAAAGTCCGACACTGTTTCCACTGTTTTGCCATCTATTTCCCATGAAGTGATGGGACCAGATGCCATGATCTTAGTTTTCTGAATGTTGAGCTTTAAGCCAACTTTTTCACTCTCTTCTTTCACTTTCATCAAGAGGCTCTTCAGTTCTTCACTTTCTGCCATAAGGGTGGTGTCATCTGCATATCTGAGGTTATTGATATTTCTCCTGGCAATCTTGATTCCAGCTTGTGTTTCTTCCAGCCCAGCGTTTCTCATGATGTACTCTGCATAGAAGTTAAATAAGCAGGGTGACAATATACAGCCTTGACGTACTTCTTCCTATTTGGAACCAGTCTGTTGTTCCATGTCCAGTTCTAACTGTTGCTTCCTGATCTGCATACAGGTTTCTCAAGAGACAGGTCAGATGATCTGGTATTCCCATTTCTTTAAGACTTTTCCACAGTTTACTGTGATCCACACAGTCAGAGTGAAGAAAAGAAAAAGGAACAGATATGTTCACTTCAGCAGCATCTATACTAAAATTGGAATCATACAGAGAAGATTAGCATGGCCCCATGCAAGGATGACAGGCAAATTTGTGAAGTGTTGCATATTTTTAACAAAGAGAAGATTTAAAGAAGAAACAAACATAGATGAAGAATACAATAACTGGAAAGAAAAATACTCTAGAAGGTATCAATAGCAGAATAACTGAGGCAGAATAATGAATAAGCAAAATGGAACACATAATGCTGGAAATCACTGCCATGGAACAGAAGAAATAAGAATGTAAAGAAAGAGAACCAGTCTCACAGACCTCTGGGACAACACTAAACACATGTATATTAGCATTATAGGGGTACTAGAAGTAGGAGAGAGAGAGGAAGAGCATTAGAAAATATTTGAAGAGATTAGAACTGAAAACTTTCCTAACATGAGAAAGGAAATACTCACTTGAGTGCAGGAAGTGCAGAGTCCTATACAAGATAAGCACAAGGAGAAACACACTAAGAAACATATTAATCAAACTGACAAAAATTAAAGACAAAGAAAAAATAACAGCAACAAGGGAAAAGCATCAAATACAAGGAAACCCCCATAAGGTTATCAGCTGATCTGTCAGCAGAAACTATGCAGGCCAGAAAGGAGTGCCATGACATCTTTAAAGTGATGAAAGGGAAACACTTACAACCAAGAATATTCTACCCAGCAAGGCTCTCATGCAGACTTGAAAGAGAAATCAAAAGTTTTAAAGACAAGCAAAAGCTAAGAGAATTTAGCATCAGAAAACCAGCATTACAACAAATCCTAAAGGAACTTATCTAGGTGGAAAAGAAAAGACCACAAATAGACTCAAGAAAATTATGAACTGGGAAACTCACCAGCAAAGGAAAACATAAAGGTTGGAATCATCCCTACACAAATTTGATATCAAAACCAGCAAACATGAGAAGAGGAGAGAACCAATGCACGATGTTGGAACAGCACTTGAAATTAAAAGACCAGCAAACTAAAACAACTTTGTATACAGACTGCTCTATCAAAACCTTATGGGAACCAAAACCCAACAATCTACAATAGATACACACATAAAAGAGAGAAAGTCATCCCAAACCTGCACTAAAGATAGATATCAAATCACTAAAGATGAGAAGAAAACAGGAAAGGAAGGAAAAAGCCATTCAAAAAATCCAAAATAATTAAGAAAATGTCAATAGTAATATAAATAATTACCTTCAATGCTCCAACCAAAAAAGAAAAAAACCAACAAACATGTACTGATTGGTTGAATAGATAGAAAAATGAGGCCCATATGCATGTTGTCTACAACAGACTCACTTCAGATCTAGGGACACATACAGACTGAAAGTGAGGGAACAGAAAAAAGTATTCCATGCAAATAGAAATTTAAAAAAGTTAGAGGAGCATTACTCATATCAGAACAAACAAATCTTAAAATAAGGAATGTTACAGGAGACAACGATAGGCACTACATAATAATCAGCATAGTCAATGAAGCAGAAGTAGATGTATTTTGGGAATACCCTTGCTTTTGTTATGATCCAGCATATGTTGGAAATTTGATCTCTGGTTCCTCTGCCTTTTCAAAATCCAGCTTGTACATGTGGAAGTTACCAGTTCACATTCTGCTAAAGGATTGAAGGATTTTGAGCACAATCTTGCTAAAATGTGAAATGAATGTAATTGTATGGTAATTTGAACATTCTTTGGTATTGCCTTTCTTTGGGATTAGAATGAAAACTAACATTTTCCAGTCCCGTGACCACTGCTGAGTTTTCCAAATTGTGGGCATAATGAGTGCAGCACTCTAACAGCATCAGTTCAGTTCAGTTCAGTTCAGTCGCTCAGTTACATCCAACTTTTTGTGACACCATGGACTGCAGCACGCCAGGCCTCCCTGTCCATCACCAACTCCCAGAGCTTACTCAAACTCATACCCATCTAATCAGTGATGCCATCCAACCATCTCATCCTCTGTCACCCCCTTCTCCTCCAGCCTTCAATCTTTCCCAGCATCAGGGTCTATTCCAACGAGTCAGTTCTTCATATCAGGTGGTCAGAGTACTGAAGCTTCAGTTTCAGCATCAATCCTTGAAATGAATATTCAGGACTGATTTCCTTTAGGATTAACTGGTTTTATATCCTTGCAATCCAAGGAACTTTCAAGAGTCTTCTCCAACACCACAGTTCAAAAGCATCAATTCTTCGGTGCTCAGCTTTCCTTATCATCCAGCTCTCACATCCATACATGACTACTGGAAAAACCATAGCTTTGACTAGATGGACATTTGTCAGGAAAATAATGTCTCTGCTTTTCAATATGCTGTGTAGGTTTGTCACAGCTTTTCTTATAAGGAGCAAGCATCTTTTAATTTCATGGCTGCAGTCACCATCTGCAGTGATTTTGGAGCCCATGAAAAAAAATCTGTCACAGTTTCCATCGTTTCCCCATCTATATGCCATGAAGTGATGGGACCAAATGCCATGATCTTTGAATGTTTTGAATGATCTTTGATCGTTTTTTGAATGTTGAGTTTTAAGCCAGCTTTTTCACTCTCCTCTTTCACTTTCATCAAGAGGTTCTTTAGTTCCTCTTTGCTTTCTGCCATAGGGGTGGTGTCATCTGCATATCTGAAGTTATTGACGTTCCTCCCAGAAATCTTGATTCCAGCTGTGCTTCATCCAGCCCAGCATTTCACATGATGTGCTCTACATATAAGTTAAATAAGCAAGGTGACAATATACAGCCTTGATGTACTCCTTTCCTGATTTGGAAACAGGCTATTGTTCCATGTCTGCTTCTACCTGTTGCTTCTTGATCTGCATACAGATTTCTCAGGAGGCAGGTAAGGTAGTCTGGTATTCCCATCTTTATAAGTATTTTCCACAGTAATTGTGATCCAAACAGTCAAAGGCTTTGGCATAGTCAATAAAGCAGAAGTAGATGTTTTTCTGGAACTCTCTTGCTTTTTGATGATCCAACAGATGTTGGCAATTTGATCTCTGATTCCTCTGCCTTTTCTAAATCTAGCTTGAACATCTGGAAGTTCTCGGTTCACGTACTGTTGAAGCTTAGCTTGGAGAATTTTGAGCATTACTTTGCTAGCGTGTGAGATGAGTGCAATTGTGTGGTAGCTGAATGTCCTTTGGCATTGCCTTTCTTTGGGATTGGAGTGACAACTGACCTTTTCTAGTCCTGTAGCCATGGCTGAGTTTTCCAAACTTGCTGGCATACTGAGTGCAGCCTTTTAACAACATCATTCTTTAGGATTTAAATATCTCAGCTGTAATTTCATTACCCCCACTAGCTCTGTTGGTAGTAACACTTCCTAAGGCCCACTTGACTTCATATTCCAGGATGTCTGGTTCTAGGTGAGTGAAAACACCATCCTGGTTATCTGGATCATTAAGAGCTTTATAGTATAGTTCTTCTGTGTATTCTTGCCACGTATTCTTAATCTCTTCTGTGTCCGTTAGGTCTTTGCCATTTTTGTCCTTTATTGCGCCTATCTTTGCATAAATGTTCCCTTGGTATCTCCAATTTTCTTAAAGAGATCTCTCGTCTTTCCCATTTTATTGTTTTCCTCTGTTTCTTCGGATTGTTCACTCTTGAAGACTTCCTTATCTTTCTTGGTTATTCTCTGGAGCTCTGCATTCAGCTGGGTGTATCTTCCCCTTTCTCCTCTGCCTTTTGCTTCTCTTTTTTCCTCAGCTATTTCTAAGGCCTCCTCAGACAACCAATTTGTCTTCTAGTATTTCTTTTTCTTGAGGATGGTTTTGGTCACTGCCTCCTATACAGAGTTATAAACCTCCACCCATATATCTTCAGGCACACTGTCTACAGAGATCTAGCCCCTTGAATCTATTTGTTACCTTTAATGTATAATCATAAGGGATTTGATTTAGGTCATACCTGAATGGCCTATTGATTTTCTCTACTTTCTTCAATTTGAGCCTGAATTTGGCAATAAGGAGCTGATGATCTGAGCCATAGTGAGCTCCAGGTCTTGTTTTTGCTAACTATATAGAGCTTCTCAATCTTTGGATGCAAAGAACATAATCAATCTGATTTCGGTAATGACCATCTTGTGATGTCCATGTGTAGAGTTGTCTCTTGTGTTTATCCACAAACTGGGAATATTCTTAAAGAGATGGGAATACTAGACCATACTACTTGCCTCTTGAGAAACCTGTATGCAGGATAAGAAGCAACAGTTAGAACTGAACATGGAACAACAGACTGGTTCAAAATTGGGAAAGGAGTACATCAAGGCTATATATTTTCATTCTGCTTATTTAACTTATATGCAGAGTACATAATATGAAATGCTGGGGTAGATAACTCACAAGCTGGAATCAAGATTGCTGGGGAAAATAACAACCTCAGATATGCAGATAATACCACTTTAATGGCAGAAAGTGAAGAGGAACTAGAAAGTCTCTTGATGAAGGTAAAAGAAGATAGTGAGAAAGCTGGCTTAAAACTCAACATTCATAAATTGAAGATCATGGAATCTGGTCCTATTATTTCATGGCAAATAGATGGGGGAAATGTGGAAACTGTGTCAGATTTCATTTTCTGGGGCTCTAAAATCATTGCAGATGGTGATTGCAGACACAAAATTAAAAGATGCTTGCTCCTTGGAAGAAAAGCTATGACAAACATAGACAGCACATTAATAAGCAGAGACATCACTTTGCTGAGAAAGATCTGATAGCCAAAGCTCTGCTTTTTCCAGTAGTCATCCATGGATGTGAGAGCTGGACCATAAAGAAGGCTGAACATCAAAGAATTTATGCTTTCAAACTGTGGTGCTGGAGAAGACTCTTGAGAGTCCTTTGGACAGCAAGGAGATCAAACCAGTCAATCCTAAAGGAAATCAACCCTAAATATTCATTGGAAGGACTGGTGCTGAAGCTGAAGTCCAATACTTTGGCCACCTGATTCAAAGAGCTGACTCATTGCAAAAGACTCCGATGCTGGGAAAGATTAAGGGCAAAATGAGGAGGTGGTGACAGAGGATGAGATGGTTGGATGACATTACTGACTCAATGGACATAAGTTTGAGCAAATTCATGGAGATAGTGAAAGACAGGGAAGCCTGGCGTGCTGCAGTCCACGGGGACACAAAGAGTCAGACTCAACCTAGCGACTGAACAACAACAACAATATAACAATCAAGAGAACAATCCAAGAAGAATATATAACAATTGTAAATACACAAGAACCCAACATAGGAGCATCTCATTATGTAAGGCAAATGCTAAAAGACATAAAAGGAGGAGGCATCAGTAACACAGTAATACTGGGGGACTTTAATACCCCACACTCATCAAAGGACACATCATTCAGACAAAGTCAATACAGAAACACAGGCCATAAATGACATTAGACTTGATGGACTTAATTGATATCTACAGATAATTTCATCCAAAGGTAGCCAAATAAACTTTCTTCTCAAGTGCATAGGTAACATTCTCCAGGATCACATCCTAGGCCACAAATCAAGCCTTCATAAATTTAAGAATACTGTAATCATATCAAAGATCTTTTCCAACCACAATGCTATGGGATTAGAGATCAATTATAGGAATAGAAACTGTAAAAACAACAAACACAAGTTGGCTAAACAATATGTTAATAAGTAACCAATGGATTACTCGTGAAATTAAAGAGAAAATCCAGAAATACCTAGAGACACATGACAATGAAAACACGATGTTTCAATACTTTTCAGACATAGTAAAAGAAGTTCTAAGAGGAAAGTTTATATCAATACAATCTTAACTCAGGAAAAAAGAAAAGTCTCAAATAAACAACCTAACCTTACAACTAATGCAACTAGAGAAAGAGGAACAAACAAACAAAACCCAAGGTTAGTAGAGGAAAGAAATCATAAAGATCAAAGCAGAAATAAAGAAAACAGAGGTAAAAGAAAACCAATAGCAAAGATCAATGCAAGTAAAGGCTGGTTCTTTGAGACAATAAACAAAATTATAAGCCTTTAGCCAGAGTCATCAAGAAGAAAAGGGAGAAGACTCAAATCAATAAAATTAAAATGAGAAGTTACAATTGACAGCATAGAAATATAAAGGATCATAAGGGACTACCATAAGCAACTATATGCCAATAAAATGGGCAACCTAGAAGAAATGGACAAATTCTTACAAACGTACAACTTTCCAAGATTGAACAAGGAATAAATAGAAAATACGAACAGACCAAACAAGTACCAAAATTGTAATTATGATTAAAAAATCTTCCAATAAACAGAAGTCCAGGATCAGATGGCTTCCAAAGTGAATTCCATCAAACTGTTAGAGAAGATGAAACACTCACCTGTTATAAAATTTCCCAAAAAAATTTCAGAGGAAGGTACACTCATTCTACAAGGCCACCATCATCCCGATACCAAAACCAGATAAAAAGTAACCCTCCCCCCCAAAAAAAAAGAGAGAGAGAGAGAAAGAAAATTACAGTCCAATGTCATTGATGTTGACACAAAAATTCTCAACAAAATATTAGGAAATCACATGCAACAATGCATTCAAAGGCTCATATACCATGATCAAGTGTATTTTATCCCAGGGATGCAATTCTTCAATATTCACAATCAGCGTGAAAAAAGCTGAAGAATAAAAACCATATGATCATCTCAATAGACACAGAAAGAGCTTTGGAAAAAGTCAACACTCATGTATGATAAAAGCTCTCCAGAAAGTGGTCTTAGATGAAAACTATCTCAACATAATAAAGGTCACATATGACAAACCCACCCACAACTGATATTATGCTCAATGATGAAAAGCTGAAAGTATTTCCTCTAACATCAGCAACAAGGCAAGGATGTCAATTTTCACCATTTTTATTCAACATAATTTTGAAAGTCCTAGCCACAAGAATCAGAGAAGAAAAAGAAATAAAACGAATTTAAATTAAAAAAAAAAGAAGTAAAACTGCCACTACATATAGAAAATCCTAAATATGTGACCAGAAAACTGTTAGAGCTTTTCAATGAATTTAGTAAAGTTGCAGGTTACAAAATTAATACACAGAAGCCTCTTGAGCTACACACTAAGAATGAAATATCAGAAAGAGAAATCACAGAAACAATTTCATTTATTATCACATTAAAAGGAATAAAATACCTAGGAATAAACCTACCTGAAGAGACAAAATACCTCTACTATGAAAACTATAAGACACTGATGAAAGAAATCAGAGATGACACAGATAAGTGGATATACCATGTTCTTGGACTTAAAGAATCAATATCGTCAAAATGACTATAGTACTCAAGGCAATCTATGGCTTCAATGTAATCCTTATCAAATTATCAACAGCATTTTTCACAGAACTAGAGCAAAAACATTTTAAATTTATAAGAAAATACAAAAGACCCTGAATAGCCAAAGCAATTCTGAGAAAGAAAAACAGAGTTGGAGGAATTAGACTGCCCAACTTCAGACTATACTACAAAGCTACAGTCATCAAAACAGTATGGTACTCTTCTGAAATATAGATGAATGGAATAGGATAGAAAGCCCAGAAATAAACACATGCACCTATGGTCAATAGATCCATGACAAAGAAGGCAAGAATATACAATGGAGAAAATATAATCTCTTCAATAAGTGGCAATGGGAAAACTGGACAGCTACCTATAAAAGAATGATATTAGAACATTTTCTAACACCATACACAAAAATAAACTAAAAATTAATCAAAGATCTAAATGTAAGGCTGGACACTCTAAATCTCTTAGAGGAAAACATAGGCAGAATACTCTTTGACATAAGTCACAGTAATATCTTTTTTTACATACCTCATAGAATAATGAAAATTTAAAAAAAGTAAACAAAAAGCACCTAATTAAACTTAAAAGTTCCTGCACAGCAAAGGAAACCATCAACAAAACAAAAAGATAACCAACAGAATGAGAGAATATATTGGCAAACAAAGTAACAGGCAAGGAATTAATCTCCAAAATACACAAACAGCTCATGCAGTTCTATGTCAGAAAAACAGACAAGCCAATCAAAAAAATGGGCAGAAGATCTAATAGACATTTCTCCAAAGAAGACAGATTATCAACAAGCACATGGAAAGATGTTCAACATGACTAATTATCAGAGAAATGCAATCACCAATTATCAGAGAACCTACAATGAGGTACCACCCCATATCAGTCAGAATGGCCATCATCAAAAAGTTTAATATTAAATGCTGGAGAGAGTTTGGAGAAAAGGGAACCTTTCTACACTCTTGGTGGGAATGTAAACTGTACAACCACTATGGAGAACAGGGTGGAGCTTACTTAAAAAACTAAAAACAGAGCTACCATATGACTCTGCAATCCCTCTCCTGGGCATACATCAGGAGAAAAACATAAGCTGAAAGGATATATGAACCTCAATGTGTTCATGGCAGCACAGTTTACAACAGCCAAAACACAGAAGCAATCTAAATGTCCATCAACAGAGGAACAGATAAGGAAGATGTGGTACATATATACAATGGAATATTACTCAGTCATTTAAAAAATAATGAAATAATGGCATTTGTAGCAACAAAGATGGACTAAGAGATTATCAAACTAAGTGAAGTAAGTCAGACAAAGAAATACAAATATCATATAATATCACTCATTTGTGAAATCTAATTTTTGAAAAAGATAGAAGTGAACTATTTACAAAACAGAAACAGATTTATAGGTTGAAAATAAACTTATGGTTTCCAAAGGGGAAACCTGGAGGGGAGGGATAAATCAGGAGCTTGGGCTGAAAAAACACACTACTCTGTAAAATACAAATAACCACCAAGGACCTAATCTATAGTACAGAGAACTCTACTCAATATTCTGTGATAACCTAGATGAGAAAACAATCTAAAAAAGAATGAATATTTGTATATGTATAACTGAGTCACTCTGTTATATACCTATGACTAACACAACATTGTAAATTAACTATACTCCAATAAAATTAAAGGATTAAAAAAAGAAAAGAACCAAGAAAGGAACCACAAAAATAGCTACAAAGAACAACAAAATGGCAGTAACCACATCCCTAGCAATAACTACTTTAAATGTGAACACACTGAATTCTCCTATTAAAAGACAGAGTGGCTGAATAGATTAAAACACAAGATCTATATATATGCTGCCTACAAGAGAGACAAATTAGATCAAAATTCACAGACTTAACGTGAGGGGATGGCAAAATGTATTCCGTGCAAATGGAAACAAAAAGAAAGCTGTAGCAATACTTAGACCAAATAGATTTAAAAATGTATACTATAAGAAGAGACAAAAAGTACATTACATAATGATAAAGGGATCAATCCAAGAAGGCATAACAATTGTAAAAACACATGCACTCAATACAGGAGCAAGCACCTAAATAGATAAAGCAAATATAAACAAACCTAAAGGGAGAAATGGACAGCAACTCAGTAATAGTAGGAGACTTTAACACCTCAATTACATCAATAGATATATTACATAGACAAAAAGTCAATAAGGAAATATTGGCCTTAAATGATACATTAGATCAAACAGACAATCAATAGAAATAGAACAATCCATCCAAATGCAGCAGAATACACATTCTTTTCAAGTGCACATGGAACATTCTCCAGGATAGATAACATGCTATGTCTCAAAACAAGTATCAATAAATTTAAGAAGATTTAAATCATATTAAACATCTTTTCTGACCACAACAATATTAAACTAGAAATCAACTACAAGAAAAAACTACAAAAAATAGAAACGTGCGGGCTAAACAATATGCTACTTAACAACCAATGGGTCAGTGAAGAAATCAAAGAAGAAATCAAAACATACCTGGAGACAAATGAAAATGGACACACAACAATCCAAAATCTATGGGATGTGGGAAAAACATTTCTAAGAGGGGAAGTTCATAGCAAAAATGCCTATCTCAAGAAACAAGAAAAGTTTCAAATAAACAACCTAATTTTATACCCCAAGGAACTAGAAAAAGAAGAGTCAAAGAAGCCAAAAATTAGTAGAAGGAAAGAAATAAGAAAGATAAGAGTAGAAATAAATGAAATAGAAACTGGAAGAAGAGAAAAGAACAATAAAACTAAGAGGTGTTTCACTGAAAAGATGAGAAAAATCGACAATCCTTTAGTGAGACTCACCAAGAGAAAAAGAGAGGACTCAAAGAAAGAAAAAAATAAAGGAGAGATGTTACAACTGATACCACAGAAATACAAAGAATCTCAAGAGACTACTATAAACAATTGCTGCTGTTTGTTTGCTAAGTTGTGTCCAACTTTTTTGCAACCCCATGGACTGCAGGCCACAATGCTCCTCTGTCCATAGAATTTTCCGGGTATGAACACACTGGAGAGAGTTGCCATTTCCTTCTCCAGGAGATTTTCCTGACCTAAGGATTGAACCCATGTCTCCTGTTTGCCAGGTAGATTCTTTACCACTGAGACACCTGGGAAGCCCCATTTATGTGCCAATAAATTGGACAACCTAGAAGATACTCCTAAAAACATATAATCTACCAAGACTGAATCATGATGAAACAGGAACTCTGAACAGATCAATTACTAGCAAGGAGACTAAATTGGTAATAATAAAAAAAAAAAACCTTCCAAAAAATGTAAGTCCAGGACAAGATGGCTTCACTTGTGAATTCTCCCAAATATTTAAAGAATTAATACAAATACATTTTACAAGGTCTGTATTACCCTGATATCAAAATCAAATGAGGATGGCATACAAAAAAGAAAACAATAGGCCCAAATCCGTGAAAAACATAGATGAAAAATCCTCAACAAAATATTATCAACTGAATTAAACAATACATTAAAAGGATCATACACCATACTCAAGTGGGATTTATGACAGCAATACAAGGATGGTTCAACATCTGCAAGTCAGTCAGTGTGATTCACCACATTAAAAAAAGGCAGGATAAAAATCATATGATCATTTTAATAGAAGCAGGAAAAAGCATTTGAAAATGTTCAACATCCATTTATGATAAAAATAAACAAAACTCTCAACAAAGCAGGTATAGAAGGAACATTTGTTGCTGTTCAGTCATGTCCAGCTCTTTGTGACCCACTGGACTGCAGCATTCCAGGTTTCCCTGTCCTTCACCATCTCCTAGAGCTTGCTCAAACTCATGTCCATTGAGTTGATGATGCCATCCAACCATCTCATCCTCTGTTGTGCCCTTCTCCTGCCTTCTATCTTTCCCAGCATCAGGGTCTTTTCCAATGAGTCAGCTCTTCGCATCAGATGGCCAAAGTATTAGTATTTCAGCTTTTGCATCAGTCCTTGCAATGAATATTAAGATTGATTTTCTTTAGGATTGACTTGTTTGATCTCCTGACATACTCAAACATAATAAAGGCCATATGTGGCAAGCTCAAAACTAACACCACACCATACTCAACAGTGAAGAGCTGAAAGTTTTTCCTCTAAGATCAGGAACAAGACAAGGATGTCCACTTCAGTCATTTTTTTAAAATTTATTTATTTATCTATTTTTTTACTTTACAATATTGTATTGGTTTTGCCATACATTGACATGAATCCGCCATGGGTCATTTTTATTAAACATTTTAGCCAGAGAAATTAGGCAAGAAAAAAAGGCATCCAAATTGGAAAGGAAGAAGTAAAACTTGTTTCTATTTGCAGATGCCATGACACTGTATATAGAAAACTCTAGCAACTATATCAAAAAATTGTTAGAACTACTAAGCAAATTCAGCAAAGACAGGATAAAAAATCAATACACAAAAGTCAGCTGCACTTCTATACAGTAATACTGAACTAGCAGAAAGAGAAATTAGAAAAATAACCCCAATTACAATTGTATCAAACAATAAAATACCAAGGAAGGAAATAAACCAAGGAGGTAAAAGATCTCTATACTGAAAACCACAAGACACTGATGAAACAAATTGAAGAAGATACAAATAAATGGAAAGATATTCCACACTCATGAATTTGAAGAATCAGTATTTTTAAACTGTTCATACTACCAAAAGCAACATACAGATACAATCTAACCTCTATTAAAATTCCAATGGCATTTTTCACATAAATAATATAGTCTTAAAATTTGTATGGAAACACAAAAGACCTCAAATAGACAAAGCAAGTTTAAGAATACACCCATGGTGGATTCATGTCAATGTATTTACCAATACAATACTGTAAACTTAAAAAATAGATAAATAAACTAATTAAAAAAAAAAAAGAATAACAAAGCTGGAAGTATCACACTCTCTGATTTCAAACTATATTACAAAGCTGTAGTAGTTAAAACAATGTGGTATTTGCATAAAAAGGACACACAGATCAATGGAACAAAACAGAGGGCCAAGAAATTAACCCACACATATGTGGTGAATTAATCTGTGACAAAAGACCCAAGAATATACAATGGGGAAAGGACAATTTCTTTAATAAAAGGTGCTGGAAAAACTGGACAACTATATGCAAAAGAATAAAACTGGACAACTATCTTATAACATACAAAAATTGACCCTAAATGGATGAAATACTGGAATGTAAGACATAACACCATAAAACTCTTAGAAGAAAAGATAAGTGGTAAACTTCTTGACATAGGTGTTGGTGATGATTTTTTGAATCTTTGTCAATGCAAAAGAATAAGGGCAAAAATAAATGAATGGGAATACATCAATGTAAAATGCTTCTGCACAGCAAAGGAAACTGCCAAAAAATGAAAAGGAAATCCATAGAATGAAAGGGAAAATTTGCAAATTATGTAGCTGACTAATCATTGATGCTTCTGGACTGTGGTATTGAAGAAGACAAGTGCGAGTCCCTTGGACTGCAAGGAGATCAAACCAGTCAATCCTAAAGGAAATCAGTCCTGAATATTCACTGGAAGGACTGATGCTGAAGTTGAAGCTCCAATACTCTGGCCGCCTGATGCAAAGAATTGACTCACTGGAAAAGACCCTGATGCTGGGAAAGATTGAAGGCAGGAGGAGAAGGGGACGACAGAGGATGAGATGGTTGGATGGCATCACTGACTCCATGGACATGAGTCTGACCAAGCTCCAAGAGTTGGTGATGGACAGGGAAGCCTGATGTGCTGCAGTCCATGGGGTTGCAAAGAGTCAGACATGACTGAGCGACTGAACTGAAGGGATTAATAGCCAAAAGAACAATATATAAAGAATTCATACAACTCAAGAGCAAAAACATAAAAACAAACAAAAAATCCCACAAACAATCCAACTAAAAATGGGTATAAGAGCTGAATAGATATTTTTTTCCAAAGAAGACATACAGATACCCAAATCTGTGTTGCTGTTAGTTAGTCACTAAGTTGTGTCTGACTCTTTTTGACCCCATGGACTGTAGCCCAGCAGACTCCTCTGTCCATGGGACTGAGAAATGCAAATCAAAACCACAATAAGATATCACATTATACCTCTTAGAATGGCTATTTTGAAAAAGACAAGAAATAACCAGTATTGGCAAAGATGTGCAAAAAAGTGAATCTTTGTGTACTGTTGATGGGAATGTAAATTGGTGCAGCCAATAGAAAACAGTATGTAGGTTTCAGAAAATTAAAAACAGAACTATATATGATCTAGTAATTCCTCTTCTGGGTACTTATCCAAAGAAAATGAAAATACTAATTTGAAAAGATATGTGTATCCCCATGTTTATCACAAACTTAGCCAAGACATGGAATCAATCTAAGTGTCCATCAATGGATGAATGAATTAAGAAATTGTGCTGTGTATACATACATATATATTTGTGTGTATATATACATATATTATATATTATATATATAATATATATATATATATAATGGAGTATTATTCAGTCATAAAAAGAATAAAATTTTGCTATTGGTGACAACATGGATGGACCTCAAGGACATTATGCTAAGTGAAATAAGTTAGAGAAAGACAAATGCAATATTCTCTTATATGTGGAGTTTAAAGAACAAAAACAAGCCCATAGATACATAAAACAGACTGGTGATTGCAAGATGTGGGGACGAGAATTAGGGGTGGAAGAAATGAGTGAACTTTTTTTATAAGTTTAAATGGAATACATTTTTTAAAGAAATTGAGATTTAAAAAAAAAAATGATTTTCATCAACAAAATCTAAACCATGAGAAATCTTTTCCTTTCTGTCTCCTCCTTAAATCTCAAGTATACTCAAAATGCATTAACCACCACATAACATTGCTAAGGCTTTGCTTTGAATAAAAGATGTTCAAATTGATTCTTTAAATACCAAATACACAGACGCAGAACTATGAACCTTGAGTGATTGCTTTTATAAACACACCGCATTCTAAAGACAAATCAAAGACTGTATCTTGCTCCTATAATGACCCATGGTCATGGCCTCTATGTAATTTCAATAACATTGTTTGGAATATCCAATTTAACCAAGTTTCAGTTTTTTTCCTTCACATATACACAATGTTTCTAACATGCAGTGGGGCTGACGCAGAAAATAATGGGGAGGATACTTGCAGTACAGATAACAGACCATGGCACCTCCTCCACCAAGACACCCAGACATGGCCCTTGAACAGGACCAGCTGTTCAAGGTAAATTGAATCATCCCCTGGTTTCTTGGCTGTCTTTTTTGAAAACCTTCATCCTCTCCTCACTGGTCAGTTATTCAATTTCAGTTCACTCATCATAATTTTCTGGGCTTTACACCAAACTATTTAAATATATTTGGTCTTCTAAAATGTGAGGAATATAATCCACAGAAAACTGCAGAGACTGAATTAAGAGAAAAAGCAGTCACAATCAAGCAGGCCTTCAGAATTTGCACTGTGTCTTTACCATTGATTGTCTTCTCTGATAAACCTTATACTGTAAGATTTATAGGAAAGATACAGCGCATATGTTTGGGTGAGGCACAACCATCAGAATTGTGTGCTCGGATGAGTTGAGGTCATGAGTTGAGGTCTTTCATACACAATCCAAGAATAAGAGAGATTGTGCTGCTCATTAATAGAGACATTCTAAGATCCTAACATCCCAGGTGGCTCAGTGGTAAAGAATCTGCCTGCCAATGCGGGAGATGTAGGAGATGCAGGTTCAATACTTGGGTTGGGAAGAACCCCTAGAGGAGGAAATGGCAACCGACTCCAATATTCCTGCCTGAAAAATTCCATGGACAGAGGAGCCTGGCAGGCTACAGAGTCGGACACAACTGAGTGACTGAGCACAGAAGTTCCTCAGAGTCTCCCTCATCTTCCAGTCATGTTGAAAAATGCTGCCCTTTGCATACTCATGAGGGAATATAAGTGAGCATTGCTCACGTGCTCCAGGAAGATACTGTGAAAGAGCATTTGAAGACTGGATCTTCATTCTTTGGGATAACCTTAGACAGTCCTCTTTCTTTAGAAGAGCTTACAGCTTCATAGCCAAGATGGCAAAAGTGAGAAAACTGCTGTTGGATAAAAAGAATATTTGCAAGGGAACAAAAGAGATGGCTTTCAACTTAGGCACAATTATTGTGTTCTATGCAGAATTTTTGTTTTGCATAATAAATTAGAAGTTAATACATGTAAATTAGAGCAGTTTTCTACAGAGGCTGAGAGGCAGGCACTGCATAGTAGATGGAACCACCTCCTGTGTCTGACTACACGCAACCACAAATCTCACAAACCTCTTCTTGTCCACTATCTGAAATGTACAAGATTAATGAGTCATGCCTTTGAATCCACTACTAGAACACAAATTCCTTTTGAGAAGCAGCATATCAGGCTATCAGCTATTAATGACCTCTTAATTAATCAGAAAATAAGAAGCTAGTTATCTAGAAAGGGCTGAAGGGAATGATGGGAAAAATGGAATTATGCATTTATCGACAATTCTGGAGAATCTACTAACTGAACATCACAGTACCAAGTGGGGATACAGTGATGAATTAATTCATTCACTCACTCACTGCCTCCCTCTTTCACTCATTAATTCATTCAACAGATACATCAGGAACTGGGATATAAATTTTGCCCTCTGTGGGACTATAATCCAGTAAAAGAAATATTATTTGTACCTACAAAGCAGGAAAAAGTACCATGAATTTTTTAAATGGTATTAGTATGGAAGTTAGTAGGTAAAAGAGATTAATATAGATGAAGTGATAAAATAGGGCTTCATGGAAAAGGCATTTAGCCTAAATGTTGAAGGGTGGCTAGCACATGAAAATGCCAAGTGGGAGACATGGCTTAAGAAATGGCATAAAAATGCTAACCTACTGTTTAAGGGAGCCAGCTGGCATGAGGCAGCAGAACTCTACTGGTGCTGTGGGGATGGAAGGAGGAAAAGAAAATGATGAGGTGTGTAGAAACGGAGGAAATTCCAGAGGCAGACAGCATGCCATGCTTTACCAGTATGCCTGGGGGGAGGCCTGCACTTATTTATGTCTCAGGCTTTACTCTTCCGAAAGTATAACTTTGTGGATCTTGGAGATTATCTACCCAAAAAGCCCTGATTTTACAGAAGAGAAAGCAGGAGTTTGATAAATTATCCAAGGCCAGAGAGATGTAGATGGCTGATTTAACTCTATGACCGAGTTACCCTAAAATAAATAAATGTAGCATTTTTCCATTTGTATCAAAGGTTATCAAGGCAGCTAGCAGCATCTCTGTGTATATGTGTGTACACATGCGAGAAGAGGAAGAGAGAATGATCAACTCTGGAGAGACATGAGATATGAGAAGGTTAAGAACACAAGACCTGCATATTTTCATATCATGAGAGAAGTTCCTTTTGGAAACAAGGACTTAACTGGACACTTGGCCTACAATATTTGCCATCTATACAATAGTGGTCTATGGCTTCCCTGGTGGCTCAGACAGTAAAGAATCCACCTGCAAGGCGGGAGACCTGGGTTCAATCCCTGGGTTGGGAAGATTCCCTGGAGGAGGACATGGCAACCCACTCTAGTATTCTTGCCTGGAGAATCCCCATGGCAGAGGAGTCTGGCGGGCTACAGTCCATGGGGTCACAAAGAGTCAGACACGACTGAGCGACTAAGCAGAGGACAGCATGAACTATAACAACGCAAGCTTCTAAGACCTTAGCTGTTAAGGTGCCTGCTTCACACATCAGCTCCCCTCACTGTCATTACTACTGTTATTAATTTAAATAGAAGGTTCACAGATGGCCTAGGACTGACTTCTCAGCGGGATAAAATGAAACCAGAAAAGAAGTCACAACTATTTACCACTTGAGTTTAAATGAATTGAAAGCATCTCTATTCGTAGCTAGATTTCCAATTCAGAAAGATAAGCTGTCTTAACAGTAAACATGAAATACTAGCAAAGACATAAAACATATTTAAAAGATGTTGCATTGGGCCTTCTAACTGTTCTTAGAAATTTCTGCCTCCATCATAATTAACTTTCCTCTACTCAGTAAGTTATATTAATTTCCAATAATTCTAGACCATTCAGAGCACTCTTGAGCACACAGAATGTTTACAAATCACAGAATTAGACAATACTGGCAAATATTTTAGACATTATCTAATCTGACTCTATTTTCATATAAGATGGAACTAGCCAAGAGAAACAGTTACTTGGCCTAGGTTATATATATATAATAAAGATATAGAACCAGTCCCAGAAGATTTTCTACCTCTAGACTTTGCCCACCTAGGGCCTGTGGAACAAGCTTTCTTACTGTTCTCTTTGTTGGCCAGGTGGGAGGAAGATTTTACTCCCCTTACCAAGAGCGCAGCATGCTCAGGGTTCAGGGTCTTGTCAGGGACAGTTCCAGCTCCCCAGCTCAAGTGGACTTCATTTTAACCTCTCAAATTCTTACTCACAAACATAAAATATTAAAAGGGACATTATCTTCTTCTTCCCAAGCTGCTAACGTGACAGAATAACTTTTCAGGTAAGTTTAAGTGAACATTTTTAGATACTTCCAAGCTTTGTGCCACTTCATTCTACATAATTTCCCTTTTTACTTTTAAATATCTGATGCTTTATGAATGAATGTATTATAAATATATCTTCAGAAAGTAATATAGAATCAGAAGCTATGGACATATCCTACAATACAGAATACATAAGGGTAGGCCCTCTTGATGGAAAGTGAATTTGCCACTGACATCATATCAGTAATTAATATCAAGACTACACTGGCTAGTTTCTAAGGATCATATCTGTGACTCAGGATTTCTGATCCAGAGGCAATGGCCCCAATGGGATGGAGCTTGAAGGCATCATCAAGAGTAACTGAATAAGACTGTTGACAGCTTCCATGACACGAAACTTTCAGAGTCACTCCTCCATGGCTTCTATGCCTATGGTTTTGGGAAGCCCTCTGACATCCAGGAGAAGGAAATGGCAACCCACTCCAGTATTCTTGCCTGGAGAATCCCAGGGACAGAGGAGCCTGGTGGGCTGCCGTCTATGGGGTCGCACAGAGTCGGACACGACTGAAGCGACTTAGCAGCAGCAGTATACTTGGAGAGGGGTGGTTGGAGGACTTGAATGCTCTAGAAATTAACTAAGAAGAGAGCTAAAATGTGACTCTAGGCACATCTGGCTCTGAAGTAAGTAAGCTGTTTTTACCTCTAGCCAACCCTGGACAGGCCAGTGGGGCCCAGGACAGAGGAACAGCCTCAAGGATCAGGGAGCAGAGATGGCTTCCAAGGACAGCAAATATTTGGTATGTCATCCCTTTCACCGCTCTCTGGGCAGGATTAGCATCTGAGAATTCTTTCTGTCTCTTTTCATGTGAAATGTCCTTAGTAAGCAATTATCTTACTTTCTTTTCTTCTCTCTTGTTTAAAAATGTGGCTCAGCAAAGAGAGACGAGTGGAAGAGTTGAAAAAGAGAAAAGATGAAATTAGTTAAAAATAGAAACACTTGATTTAGAAAACTTATAAATTCTACTTCCAAAGTAATGTTCCACTCCAAAAATATTGCTCTGATAGAGACTGAAATTCTTTAAAAAAACACATACACAAATGGCACACTGATCTAACTAATGGGTTTCAAACTTTTCCAAGGAGTTCTAAAATCCACATAATCTACATCATTCCTTCTATTCTGCCACAAAAGAAAAAATTAAAATAATTACAAAAAAGAAAAAATCTAGCAAGAACATTCAACAAGACTTCTTATTGGGATACCTTATTGCCACAAATAGCAAGCAACAACGACTCAAAGATTAATAGGGTTATGTGAAAATGACACCGAAACAAGACTAAAGGGACTTTTAGAAGACAAATTTAGGGGGAAAAGGCTATTACTGTAATATAGTGAATAGATAAAAACTCATGAGTATAAAGCGTTAAAAAATAAAAATAAAAAGGGAAACCCTTATATTTCAATTATATTCCTGTCTCTTGTTGTAGCCTCTGATTAAGAATCAGTTCAGTGCTTCTGTATTCCTTTCCCATTGTTATTTTTGCTTTGTATAGCCCTTTTCCATTCTAAAAGGAAAATAAACTAAATAAGCACAACAGTAGGCAATGCTTTTTGTGGCAGAGGAAGAAAAAATTATCCTCCAGACATTTTTGAGACTATGAGGTGGAGGAAATGGAAAAAAAGGAACAGAAATAATTCATTATGCTTACAGTTTCATATAAGGAGGCAAGAGATTCCTCCCCCAACTTTACACTGACTTGGTACTATGGACCCTGAAGAAGTTGTAGTCTCTAAATGTTTCCAAGGTTTAGTATTTTGCAGAGTTAAGATAAAAAGTTATATAAAGCAAGAAACATTCCTGGAAAGAAAAGACAGAAAGTCAATCCCCAAAATGCTGAAGGTTAGAGACTGGTATCATGAGGTCTCCTGGGGAGCTTCTCGCAGCGGAGACAGCCGTGTGATACCAGTGAAACACAGCCGGCCCAAGTCTTGTTCCTGGAGAAGAGTCTCAGCCTTGCCCACCCACCAGCCATATGTCCTGGAGAAGCTTCCTACTCCTCGAGTCATGGCTTCCTTCACAAAGGAGTCGGTCTTTATGACCTTCACTCACACTCTGAGCCTGTGGATGTCTGAACTTCCATTTCCACGTGCTGTGTGCACCCTGGAGTGAACTAGCTCCCTTGTGCCTCGGTTCCTCATTTGTAGAATGGTAACATTAACAGTTCTTGCACCTCAGTTTGTCACTGTGAGAATTAATGAGATAAAATACGTCAAGTTCCTGGAAGAGTGCTTGGCATGTAGTATGCATGCCAAACATGGTATCTACTGCTGTCATTATGGTAATAAAAAATCACAAGTATTATTTCTTTTGTTATCCATCCAAAGTCTTCTCCAAAAGTTAATAATACTTCAAAGACCAGTTCTGAGGCTTTCATCATTCTAGCAGGATTTGTCCCATCTGCCTCCCTTGTTCTCCTCTGCCACTGTGGCTCTTTCAATAGCTCCGGGAAGTCTATACCATTTGGGGACGAGTTAACTTTACAACATCCTGCTCAAAACCATGCTGTAAGATCATTTTTTATCCAGAGTAAGAAGAGAAGGGAAGAGTAACTGGAACAGGTCTAACAGATTGATTTCTTCAGTGAGAGTAAAAGGAGCCTAACCAAAGGGAAACTAAGCACTGGGAGAAAACTGACAGAACAGAGTGCGTAGCATTCATGACTCAGGCAGGCAAGTCTGGTGATAAGGGTGACAGAGAGCAGATGAATGCTGAAGTTGAGTGCATGCAGTTCATGACACTGTTTTCTCCAGATTTTATCAGTTGAAAATTCCTAATGATTTTTTCAATCTATGAAACTTTTAAAAACCTAATGGAAATAAATCTCATCCTCCATGATATCGGGGTATGCACTGCACAGTTGACTGAAAACTTCCTGGCTGAAGATGTTACAGAACTGTGTTCCTGTGTCCAACACAATGAGGCCAAACTGAAACATCAGAATTTGGAGCAGACAAAGGCTTATTATAGGGCCAAGCAAGGAGAACAGGTGATTTGTGCCACCCAAACCCTGAACCCCCTGAAGGGTTTCATCAAAGCATTTTTAAAGGCAAAGTGAGGGCATGGGGTCCCAGAGTCTATGATTAACTTGTGCACAATCCTCTGATTGGCTGATGGTCATCAATCCTTGGGCTTCCCTACCGGCTCAGGTGGTAAAGAATCTGCCTGCAATGTAGGAGACCTGGATTCGATCCCTGGGTCAGGAAGATCCCCTGGAGAAGAGAATGGCTACCCACTCCAGTATTCTTGCCTGGAGAATTTCATAGACAGAGGAGCCTGGTAGGCTCTGGGGTCTGAAAGAGTAGGACACAACTGATCAATGCTTAGGTGCCATAAGGTCTAGGGGCTACATGCTTATGATCATCATTAATTTTTTTTCATTTGGTGGTGGTTTTTAGCATTTGAAAAACTCAGGAAATATATACCAGATCCTATTATCTGGGTACTTCAGATAGGCACTACATCAGAGGGTATAAGGGAGGGGTCCTCCTGGAAAGGCCTCCATTACAAAGAGTGATTTCTTGGATGCATTTTCTCTGCTTCCTGAAACCATGTCAGGAGCTTCAGAACTTCATCATCAACATGTTAAGAAATTTAATTATCTTGGAAGGTCTTAGCTATGAACACAAAGGGAGCATGAAGCTTTTTATAGTTACTGTATGTCCCCTTACTATATTACCCCAGGACTAGCCCTTGTGAAAGGTGAGAGGAAAAGTAATAAAGCCAACACTTTCATCTCCCAATTGTTTTACTGTTTCATCTCTTTGAAAGTCTCTTAGCACAATGCAAAACATGAGTTTTAATTATACATTCCTTTATAACAAACCCAGAAATATCACTGTCTTCAGAATGCTCTCTGGATGAGATCTAAAAATAAAGTATTACTTCAGGGACATGAAAAGAAATATAAATTTCCCAACGAATGTGACACCACAAGAAGAATTAAAACAAAGAAAACAAAGACCTCTGGAATATACTTCTTTCAAAGAAGCCCCTTTTTAGTTCCCAGTGCTCTAAAGTGGGTAGATCTGGGGATAGTATTCAGCCAGGAAGAGAAGGTAAATAGTGTTTGAAGGTTGAGTAAAGAGAAAAAACATCAGAAAAGGAGCAAAATTACTCATCCAGAAGCCTGTTCCAGCTAACAGTCCACATGGCACACACCAACGACTCTCACTGTCTCCATCCATTCAACAGACTTCCTAAGGCCTCGAGTGTGTGAGGTGTTCAGGGTGAGGGGGTGAGAAGTGAGAGGCAGTCTCCAGGGCCCTCACAATGTACTACAACACAGGCTCATACACAAACGGCTAGGCCAGGCTGAGGGGTGCAAAAGAGCATCAGAGGAGGGCTTCCCAAGTAAAGCCGTGAAAGAGGCAAAATTCTGTCTGGCACAGACTCAGGGTCACACTGCCTCGGTGCTAATCTCAGCATCACTGGCTCTGTGACTTTGGTGGAGTAATTTAACCTGTGTTTCAGTTCCATGGTGAAAAAAAAAATTTTAAGTTACTGTTTTAAAGGCATATGAGTATAAAACAAACATTTTATATAAATGTCAAGAACAGTGCAAATTCTTGGCAGATAAAGGACCATACAGTATACTGTCCAAAGTGAGATATCTTGAGCATGATGATAATACTTACACTGGAACAGAAGTAATCAACTAGAATTATCCTTTATATAGGGGACATTTGATCACCCTGAATTTGTGTTCATTGATGTTACTGAAGGATGTTGGCCAAGCACAGAAGCAGAGGAAGGATATTATGGCAGACGGACAACATGTGCAAAGATAGAAGGCAAGAGGCTGAGATGAGTTCAAGGAATTTAGGTTTCTCTGTCACCTGCTCCCATGGAAAGGTCTTCATTTCCTCCAGTTGTGATTGGTAGTCATGCTCCTGCCAGTGTGACCATCTGACTTGCACAGTTTCCCCCATTAGACCACAGGCCCAGACAAGCCTGACTTTGCTCAGCAAACTTGGTCACCAGCACAAAGAAGGCACTCCTATCTGTTGAATGATGGTTGCAGAAACGTGGCATGGTAGAGGTGGGAATACAAAGTAGCCTGTGGTGGTCACAGGTGTGCTGCTCAGATTTATTTTCCAGGGAGAATCTGCTACAAGGAGCACAGTGAACCAACAGCTCCCAGCTGTGTGTGTCTTTAGGTTCTGCCTCAACTTTCAAGCTGAGGTTACACTCTCCTCAGGCAGTATCAGCTAATGACTGAGCAAGGCTTGCCATTCCTCACCAGCAGGGACACCCTATAGGTTATTTTTGACTCAAAGTTTCTTCTTGAGTCAGACAAGACTTTCTCAGAGCTCTACTAAAGTGTGAGGCTCTTCCTATCCAGCTGTCCTTCCTCCCTGCTTTCTTTTTCACAATGTCAGACCAGCATCACATCTAAAGCTTTCCTCTACTAAAACAAAAAAACAAAAAATTCACAACTTTTATGGAAATACAAAAGACCCCACATAGCCAAAGCAATTTTGAAAAAGAAGAATGGAGCTGGAGGAATAAACCTTCCTGACTTTAGATTATACTACAAAGCTACAGTCATTAAGACAATGTGGTATTGACAAAAAAACTGAAACACAGACCAATGGAATGAGATAGCCAAGAGATAAATACACACACCCATGGGCACCTAATCTTTGACAGAGGAGGCAGGAATATACAATAGAGAAAAGACAGCTTCTTCAATGAGGGGTCCTGGGAAAACTGAACAGCTACATGCAAAAGAGTGAAACTAGAACACTTTCTAACAGCATGTACAAAAATGAACTCAAAGTGGATTAAAAATTTAAATGTAAGGCCAGAAACTATAGGCAGCATATTCTATGACACAAATCACAACAAGATCCTATTTGACCCACCTTCTAGAGAAATGGAAATAAAAACAAGTTAAACAAATGGGGCTGAATTAAACTTGAAAGCTTTTGTATAGCAAAGGAAAAAAATAAATAAAATTAAAGGACAACCCTCAGAATGGGAGAAAATAATAGCAAATGAAACAACTGACAAAGGATTAATTTCCAAAACATACAAGCGGCTCATGTAACTCAATATCAGAAAAACAACCTAGTCAAAAAGTGGGCAGAAGATCTAAACAGACATTTCTCCAAAGAAGACATACAGATGACCAACAAATACATGAAAAGATGCTCAACATCACTCATTATTAAAGAAATGCATATCAAAACTACAACAAGGTATCACCTAACACTGGTCAGAATGGCCATCATCAAAAAATCTACAAACAATAAGTGTTGGAGAGGATGTGGAGAAAGGGAGCCCTCATGCACTGTTGGTGGGAATGTAAATCGATACAGTCACCATGGAGAACCAGTCAATCCTAAAGGAAATCAGTCCTGAATATTCATTGGAAGGAGTGATGCTGAAGCTGAAGCTCCAATACTTTGACCACCTGATGTGAAGAACTGACTCATTAGAAAAGACCCTGATGCTGGGAAAGATTAAAGGCAGGAGGAGAAGGGGACAATAGAGGATGAGATGGTTGGATGGCATCACCAACTTGATGGACATGAGTTTGAGTGGGCTCCGGGAGTTGGTGATGGACAGGGAAGCATGCTGCAGCCTGTGGGGTCACAAAGAGTTGGACACAACTGAGTGACTGAACTGAACTGAACTGATCAAGATTCTTAAAAAAGATCCTTAAAAAACTAAGACTAGAACTACCATGTGACCCAACAATCCCACTACTGGGCATATGCCCTTAGAAAACCATAACTGAAAGAGACACATGTACCCCAATATTCACTGCAGCACTTTTCACAATAGGTATGACATGGAAGCAACCTAGATATCCATCAACAGATGAATGGATACAGACATTGTGGTGGTAGTGGTAGTTTAGTGGCTAAGTTGTGTCCAACTCTTGTGACCTCCATGGACTGTAGTCTGCCAGGCTCCTTTGCCCATGGGATTCTTCAGGCAAGGACACTGGAGTGGGTTGCCATTTCCTTCTCCAGGGGATCTTCCTGACCCAGGAATCAAACCCAGATCTCCCGCAGTGCAAGCAGATTCTTTACTGACTGAGCCATGAGGGAAGACCATTGTGGTACATGTACATATTTAATGGAATATTACTCAGCTATAAAAAAGAATGCCTTAGAGTCAGTCCTAATGAGGTGGATGAACCTAGAGAATATTGTACAAAGTGGAGTAAGTAAGAAAGAGAAAGACAAATACTGCATATTAATGCATGCCTATGGAATCTAGAAAGATGGTACTGATGAACCTATTTGCAGGGCAGCAGTGGAGATGCAAATACAGAGAACAGACTTGTGGACACAATGGCAGAAGGACAGAGTGGGACAAATTGAGAGAATAGCATGGAAAGATATACATTACCATATGTAAAATAGATAGCAAGTGAGAATTTGGTGTATGAAACGGAGCTCAATCCAGCGTTCTGTGGCAACCTAGAGGGGCATGATGGGGTAAAGATGGGAGGAGGCTTCAAGGAGGAAGGGGACATACGTATATCTGTGACTGATTTGTGTGCCAAAGAATGCTCAAAATAAAATAAGCTGTTATTTTTAAAAAGAGGCTTTTGTACACTTTTTGACATCAATCTTAGCAATTTTCTTTTTTTGGATCTGTCTTCTCAGGCAAGGAAAACAAAAGGAACAATGAACAAATAGGACCACATGAAGTCAAAAAGTTTTTGCACAGTGAAAGAAACCATCAACAAAATAAAAAGGCAGCTTACCAAATGAAAGAAGATATCCGCAAACAATATATCTAATAAGGGGTTACTATCCAAGATGTACAAAGAACTCATACATCTCAACATCAAAACACAAGCCACCAAATAAAAAATGGGCAGAATCTTGAAGACAGAGAAGTTCAAGGTAAAAAGGACACAGAGACAGAAAACAAGCAAGCATGAGCTTTGACAGGGAAGGGATGGGGGATCAGTTGGTGAGACATGATCTGTGGGGCAGATGAAGACATACAGGGAAGCAGCATATGGTAAGTGGCACTGTGCATCATGGTAGGAATTTCCCTTTAGTTCTTGTTTAAGAAACTTCAGGAAAGGTTTAAATTATTTTCACTGGTATCAGTGTTTAAATATCAGATGATTTCTGACTAATGGATGTTAGACTATTTCTGGATATGAAACTGTATTGTGACTCACCAAGAGGCTACTCAGTTTCATGCAACTTATATAAACCTTCAACACAAATAATGTCCACTTAGCCAAATCTGCTCATTTGAGCACCAAAATAATTAAGGATTGTAATGAATTATAAACTACTGAAGAAACAGTAATCGTTCAGTCCACACCAATCATAAACAGATGGAGAAATATATAAATGGTGGAAAAGGCAGAGCTCTTGCCAGCAGCAGAATGTCTAGTGATGATTGTTCAATGTGCAAAGTGCAGGTGGGTAGGTCTGGAAAAACCATTTTGCAACCATCCCAGGAAAGACTGATTTAGGCAAGAAATATCAATGGATGCTATGTGTAGGGGAAAGTATTTTGTGAGAAGCAAGATTTTTGCAATAGTAACTATACAGTGGAGAAACTGGACATCTTGACCAGGTGACCAAAATTACTCCACCAATGTAGGACAGGTGGACGTCAAGTACTTCTAAATGTAATTATCTCAGAAGGATCCAATATAGCTTATTTAGTACCCTGGCCAGGAATGTATAACCTGAATCTAACTATGAGAAAACATTATAGTGTTCTTCATTTGGATTTGTTTATTTTTTACAAAAGCTGTGGGGAAACAGTTTTCTTCAAAAAGGTGAATGTCAACTGAACGTATACAAAAAAACTCTCACAGTTAAACTGATTCTTATCAAAGGCATCAAGGCAATTTAATGTGGAAAGGATAGTGTTTTCAACAAATGGCATTTGGACAATTGGATAACCACTTACAGAAAGATTAATTTGGACCCTTGCCTCAAATTTTACACAAAAATTAACTTAAGATGGATCATAAATATAAATGTAAGCTATGTAAGAAAACATAAGAAGATATCTTTATGGTCTTGGATTATCAAAGTTTTCTTAGAATCAACAAAAGCATGAAACATAAAAGAAAAAAATGATAAACTGCACTTCATCAAATTTTAAAACTTTTGTACATCAAAAGAAAGCATTAAGAAAATGAAAAGTCACAAAAAAATACCTGCAAATCATATATCTAACAAAGGACTCACATCTAGAATATAAAAATAACTTAAAAAAGAAGATAACAAAAAAACCCAAAGGAAAATGGGCAAAATACTTGAATAGACATTTTACCAAAGAAGATATACAAATGGTCAATAAACACATGGAAAAAAAGTTCAACATCATCAGTCATTAGGGAAATATGAATTTAAATAATGACATACCTCTTTACTCATTAGGATGGCTATCATTAAAAAGACAGACAATAACACACTAGTGAGAACACAGAGGAATTGGAACCCTCATACATTGCCAGTAGGAAAGTAAAACAGTACAGCTACTTTAGAAAAGAATTTAGGACCTTCTTACAAAGAAACATAAATGTATCATGATTCCATTCCTAAGTATCTATCCAAGAGAAGTGAAGAAATATATACATGTAAAGACTTGTACATGAATGTGCATAGCATCATTGTTTATAATAACCCAAAACTGTAAACAACCCATCTGTACACAGAGAGAGGCAGGGAGAAACTGTGTGTACGTGAGCATGCATATGCAACAAAACAGTAAGTGTATCTGAATCAGGGTAGTGAGTACCTGGGTGATCTCTGTGCTGTATTTAATCTTTTCTAGAAGTTGAAATTATTTCCAAACAACAACAACAAAAAGGTGAATTCTTACTGAGCACTTTTTGCATATCAGACACTGTACAATGTACTGGGCTCCTGCCTCAAGGACATCAGACCTGCAATAGTGGGCTGTCCAGGGCCCCCACCTCCCCACTGAGAGTTCCCTGAGGGCAGTAAATATTGAGTTTAAAAGGGAAGATGCACTAGAACATTCTGAATCACTGTAGTAGCCTGTCTTGCAGAAACCCATCTGTAGCTCAGAACACAAGTTACTTCTAATGATAAATGGCTGCTAAATGAAAAAGAATCAGAGGAAGTATTCACTATAAAGTTTATTGTAGTCAGACAAGCAAAAAGCTTTTTCTACAGGTCATCACAGATACTGCTTAATTATAGAGAATGAGTCCTTATAATGAAATGTTATAATGATATTAAATCCTGCTCTCTTCTTAATAACCAGTCTCCAGGGTTTACTATATTTTTCCTTTACATCTGTATTCACAGCGATTCCTCATAAGCCACATCAGAGTCTAAAACCCTTTCCAGTGGAAAACTAGCTTTAAATTTCCTCAGTTTCTGCAGCTCACTGACCACAAGCTGTGAGGATGGGGGATGGTGGTAGCAAGCAACCACAGTCCTGCAAATGCCCAGGCTGGGCTGCTCAACACAGATGACTGACCATTTGGTGAAGCCAGTCTTGCATTATTGGCTCACTCCTCACATGTATAAACCCTCTTCTCCCAAGAGTGCAGGCCTCCCAGAAGCCAGGCACAATGTTACACTGGGCAAACACTGGGCACTTAAGAGGGTCCCTCTGAATCTCTGACTCTGACAGGTACCAAAATAGCTTGGGTCACCTGAGAAGAGGTATGGGAAGGTAAGCAAGGACCTATGACAGTTGTTATATGGGTGGCACCACTCAGTGCCCCAGGGAGGATAACTTAATGAGGTATGATGGGGGTACTGAGCCAAAAGAGAAGATGGGCAAAAATGCAGCAGTGGGTTTTTATAGGAAAATAAATTTAGAAGCACTTGTTAAATGTGGAAGGGGCTGAGGAGCATCAGTCAAAGAGAAATTTATCATTCTGGAGGACAGAAATCTATCAGGTTTTGTGAGTAAAAGTAATATATATTAAACCGTTAAATTCAAGAGATTATATACAGGTATAAAGACACTGAGGAAAAAGCAGGTAAGTTAAGGAGACTAAAGAATGCACACATTGTTATACAGCTGGACTTTGACCAGACAAAGACTGAACAGACCACACACCACTCTCAGCTATGGGCATAAATGAAGGAAGACAGAATCCAGGATGAAATACCAGGTGGTCCTGCTATTTCCAATTTAGGAGCAGATCTAGGGAGGAGTCTGGACATTGAATAAAAGGTGAGACATGAAGGGGAAGGGTTTTGGATGATAAACAGAAGGATTTGTACTGAATAGAACCTTACAATCCTTCAAAACAACAGACTTGACCCTGCTGATGCATGTTGGCTCAACCATTTCCTCCCACTATTGTAGAAAAGATGAAAATCTTTAGGGAGTAAAATAAGTGCCTTTATTAGCTAAACCTGCACTTGTCTAATTACTTCTTAAGTGTTAGTCACTTATGTGTGCAATTCTTTGTGATCCCATGATTGTAGCCCACCAGGCTCCTCTGTCCACGGAATTCCCCAAGCAAGAAAACTGGAATGGGTAGCCATTCCCTTTTCCAGGGGATCTTCCTGACCCAGGGATTGAACCTGAGTCTTCTGCATTACAGACACATTCTTTACGGTCTGAGTCACCAGGGAAGCCCAATTACTTCTTAGGTTATATAATCAGAATTGGTTCTTCTATTCAAAAACCCAGCAACAAACTAAAATCAACCATGTGACTTGGTGAAGTTCCATAAGATAGTAATCCAGGGCCAACAAAGTCAGTCTACAATCAAAGATGAAGTGGTGCTATTCATAGAGAAACTGTATTCCTAGTGAAATCTTCTAAACTAGAGCTGTCTCAGCTACATCTTCATGAAGCCACAAAGCCTATCAGTTTACTACTCCACTAGTAAGGAAGAGATTCAAGAACAGCTTTCCCTCTTTCTAAATTCACCTTCCAGCACTCCTCCGTTCTATCCAGAGGTCTCTACACTGTTCTGTTCTGCTTGGAATGCTTTCCCTATTCTCTGCTGTTTAACTTCTACTCATGCTTCCAGGTCCACACTGAACTGACAGCTGGCCCAGGAAGCCTTTGCTGGTGGCTCCCTCCACAGTGATCTCTCCCTTTTCTGAGTTTCCAAGGCCTATTTTCCTTGTACAGCAAACTTGGCAGTTAGTATGATCAATTTTCTTACGTGCTTCACCAGGAGGTCATTCAATTCATTCTTCAGATATCAGCAAAAACCTTAACAGCTCAACTATATCATGTCACCCTCCACCACCCCCTCCATTTCAAACCCTTAACCAGCTTTCCATTGCAGTTAAGTGTGAATTTACACTTCCTACCCTCCTTGAAGGTTCTATATGGTCTGGCTTGCTCTTAATCTTCAACCTCATCTCTTACCACAATATTCCAAACCCATCATCTGCCTTCCACCATATAGGGCTTCTTACAACTCATAAACATGTGGGGTTTTACCCTGCCTCAAGTTCCTTGTACATGCTATTCCCTCCTGGCCTCAAATGTCCCTTCTCCTTCCTCCAACCCACCCCACATACAGTACAGTTGACCCTTGGGCAACAGAGGCTTGAATTGCATGAGTCCACTTACATGAAGACTTTTTCAATAGTAAATACTTCAGTACTACACTCTCTTGGTTTGTTGAATTCACAGATGCAGAGAATCCATGGATACAGAGGGCTGACTATAAGGTAAATGCAAATGAACCCTTGTGCTGTTCAAGAGTCAACTGTAGTCACATCTCCCAGCTAACCTCTTCCTACTCATTGTGTCTCAACTAAATTCACCTGTGTGAGACGCTGTCTCTGACAACCTCCTGAAGTGTGTTTCCTGTATTAATCTCCATCTCAGCATGTGACGCCTCCTGAACAGCGTTTGCAGCCCAGCCAGCCCACACCCTGCTGCTGCTGCTGCTAAGTCGCTTCAGTTGTGTCCGACTTTGTCCAACCCCATAGACGGCAGCCCACCAGGCTCCGCCGTCCCTGGGATTCTCCAGGCAAGAATACTGGAGTGGGTTGCCATTTCCTTCTCCAGTGCATGAAAGGTAAAAGTGAAAGTGAAGTCGCTCAGTCGTGTCCGACTCTTAGCAACCCCATGGACTGTAGCCTATCAGGCTCCTCCATCCATGGGATTTTCCAGACAAGAGTACCGGAGTGGGGTGCCATTGCCTTCTCCAGCCCGCACCCTAATAGGACACTATATGTCCTATTTAGGTCTCCAAGAGCAGACCACGAATCTTGGCACATACTAGGTACGGTGCCAAGTAACTACTGATTTTTGTGTTAACTGAGAAAATAATAACTAAAGACATTTGAAAAATGTTCTAAATTCTTTATCTAAGCAGGTTATGAACACTAGTGATTTTGATCCGGTGAGCAGGAAATTCACCTCTTCTAGCCTCACAATACCTTTATTAAGAATGCATAAATCATCCACCATAGATGGGCAAATATTTAAGAGTCAGACCAAGTATTATCAGGATATGAAGCCCAAGAGTTCCGATTACACTAGCTGGACTATGAAATAGTATAACGATTTTGGAAAATAATTTTGCATCATCTAGCAAAGCTGAATATGCACATATGACACAACAGTTTGATAATTATAGAGCCTAGATAAAGTCTCACATGTCAGTACATATGTAAGACATACATAAGGAGGACATGAACCTAGAGACACAAATTGGAACATTGACAGCATAAGGGAATAAAGAATGCATGATCACATAAGGGAAAACAAAGGAACTATGGTACAAATTTCAGCATGGAGGAATCTTAAACAATGCTGTGGACAAGAAGCAAGGTCACAAAAAAACATGCACATAATGGTTTCATTATTTTTTACTTTGTATGTAAATAATGTAAGAACTTTAAAACCTTAAGAATAACTGTGAAGTTTAAGATACTGATTACATCTAACAAGGGGAAAGGAGAAGAATGCAGTTGGAAAAGAGCATATTGGGGGCTTCAAAGGAAATGGTAATGTTCTATTTTTTGACTATGCACAAAGTACACAGGAGGTACAGGAGGTACTCTTCATAACTTACATATACATTATAACTACTCTTCTATGTATGATCAACTGACTCTTTTCAAACAATTAATAAACACTGACCAAAGTACAGAAGAAAAGTAGATGGTTTGCCCTTATATTAAGGATACTGTGTAATGGAGCACAGACTCTTGCAAAACAGGTGCTACAAAGCCCAAGGCCATGTATCTGTCCCTTCAAAAGAAAGAATAACAGTGCCTAAAACTGCAATTTCCATAGCTTCATTCAAGGTTCTATTTTTTATTACCTTACCTTTTTTTTCCTTATTTCACATTCAGTCTTAAATTTTAACTTGTTATATTTTAATGCATCTTTTGACAACATTCTAAATCCTTTATATAGCAAGATATGGTATGAAATGAGACATACATTGAAATAATATCATGATATAGAGCAAATTGAAGGGATCATCCTGCAACCAGGCCAACAAAACATTAAAGGGGCTTGTTCTACATGGAGATAGGAATAAAGTTGGTGGTTACGACAATATAATACCAATTAAAATACAAGTTCAGGAAAACACTTACTTCACATAAAATATGGGCATAAGCAACTCCATGAAAATTCAGTGAGGAATGTCATGCTTGGGCTGCCAAGCACAGTAAGGTAATTGGAGTGTAAGTACATGTGAAGAATTATAATCACAGTAAAAACTCACAGAAACCACATTAATGAAGCAAATATGAGTAGCTTTTCATAGCTACTAAGGTGGTTTAGGATTTCTACATTTAACTTAAGAGAATATACAGAAGAACCTCCAGAAGAGTACATTTCCTTATTCACAGACCCAAAATTGCCAAGCATTATTAACACTCTAATTACACTGAAAAATTTATTTATGGGATCCTACTCACTTTAAGCCTTGAAAGTGGCTCAACTATGTAGAAATAGTGACATGCTGGTACTGCAATTTTCATTTTAAAATTTATTTTTATCCTTAGAATGCTACAAACAAATACTTATATAACCACATGAATGTCATATGGACACACACAAAAAAACCCCTCTCATTTAAAAAACACAATTTGTTTGAATAACACAATTTGTTAGAAGTAAGATCGAGGAGTAATCAAATATATCACAGAATGTGATGTTGGATTTTGTCAAATGCTTTTTTATGCGTCTATTGAGATGATCATATGATTTTTATCTTTCCTTTTATAAAAGTGGTCACACTGATCAATTTTTGGATATTGAACCATTCTTGTAGCCCTGGAATAAATACCACTTGATCCTTTTACATATTTTTGGATTTAGTTTGCTAATATTTTGTTGAGCATTTTTGCATCTGTATTCATCAGAGACATTAGCCTGTAATTTTTCATAGTGTCTTTTTCAGGTTTTGGTATCAAGGCAATGGTGAAGCAGAATGAATTTGGGATTGTTCTGTCATTCTTGATTTTTCACAAGAGTTTGTGGAAAGACAGGTACTAACTCTTCTTTATATATTTGGTAAAATTTCCCTGAGATGCCATCCAGTTCCGGAAGCTTGTTTTCTGGGAGGTTTTTCATTACTGATTCAATTTCAATACTAGAAATAGGTCTGTTCATATTGTCTATATCTTTCTGATTCAGTTTTGCTGGGTAGTAGGTTTCTAGAAATTTGCCCTATTCTTCTAGGTTGTCCAATCAGCTGGCATATAATTGCTCTTAGTGTTGCAGTGTTATTTCCCTTCTTTCATTCTTATTTTGAGTTCACTCTTTTTTCTTTGTGATGATCCTGGCTAAAGTCTTATCAATTTTACCTTTAAAGAAAGCAGATCTTGGTTTCTATTATTCTTTTCTATTGTTTTCATTTGTTTGCTTTTTGGTCTCTATTTTATTCATTTCTCTTTGTTCTTCTTTTCCTATTTTTTTTTTTAAGATAGTAGGTTAGGTTGCTTATTTGAGATCTTTCTTGTTTCCTGATGTAGGCCTTCATTGCTATAAAGTTTTCCCTTAGACCTGTTTTTGCTGCATCCTATAGATTTTGAAATGTATTCCATTTTAATTTGTATTCCCTTTTAATTTTTCTTGAGGTATTTTCTGACTGTCCCCTTGATTTCTTCATCAACCTATTGTTTTTTTAGTAGCATGTTGTTTAGTCTCCACAATGGTTGTGCTTTTCTCATTTTTCTTTAATTGATCTCTAGTCTCATACTATTGTCATTAGAAAACATTTCTTAATATAATTTCTTTAGTATTAAACTTATTGAGACTTGTTTTGTGGTCTAGCAAGTGGTCTACCCTGCAGGTCATCCCATGTGCACTTGAGAAGAATGTGTATTCTGCTTTTGTGGGACGCAATGTTTGGTAGATATCTATTAAGTTCAACAGATATACTGTGTCATTTAGAACCTCTGCTCCCTTGTTGTCTTCCTGTATGGATGATCTATCCATTGATGTCAGCGGGGTGTCAAAGTCTCTGTGTATTATTGTATTATTGCCAACTTCTCCATTTATGTTTGTTAATAATTGCTTTATATATTTAGATGTGCCTGTATTGGGTCATATATGTAAATGAGTATAATATCCTCTTCTTGTATTGATCCCTTTATCATCATATAATGCCCTTCTTTGTCTTTTCTTTTGGCCTTTGTTTTTAAGTAAGTTTTTATCTCATATGAGCATAGCTACCTCCACTTTCCTGTCACTTCCTTGTTGCATGAAACAGATGGAATTTTTCATCCTTTGTGGCATGAGGGATGGAAATCTTTTTCCATCCCTCACTTTCACTCTGTGTGTGTCTTAGCTCTGAAGTGAGTCTCTTGTAAGCAGCATATAGATGAGTCTTGTTTTTCTCTTTTAATTCGATCAGCCACCCTATGTTTTTTAATTGTACATTTGGTCCACTGACATTTAAAATAGTTAGCAATAGGCATGTACTTATTGCCAGTTTATTAAGTGTTTTCCAGTTCTTCTGTGTTTTCTTCTTCTTTCAATTTCTTCCCCTGTAGTTTGATGATCTTCATTATTGGTATGTTTATTTTCCCTTCTCTCCAGTTTATGTGTATCTACTGTGGGTTTTTGATTTGTGGTTACCACTGGGGTTAATCATTGACCTAAACTTATATCTACTTGTTCTAAATTGGCAGTCATTTACACATTCCAAGAAAATTTTTACTCACTTCCCCAACATTTTGTTTTTTGATACCATATTTCACATCTTCCTGTGTAAATATCTATTCACTATTTTTTGATATCATATTTCACATCTTCATGTGTAAATACCTATTCACTACTTATTAGAGTTGCTTCCACATTTTTTTTTTGCCATTTAACCTTTGTGTCAGATTATTGAAGTGGTTGATCCTCAGTCTTTACTATACACTTGCCTTTACTAGTAGGATATTTTTCTTTTGCTATAGATCCTTACTTCTTGATACAGCCTTTTCCACTTAGAGAACACCCTCTAACATTTATGTTAGGCTAGGTTTATTATTGAGCTTTTTTTCATTTTTGCTTGTCTGACAAGTTCTTTATCTCTCCTTAAATAATCTTGATAAGTAAGAGTATCCTAGATTGCAGGTTTTTTCTCTTTCAGCACTTTGAATATATTATGCCATGCCCTTCTGGCCCAAAAATGCAAAAAAAAAAAAAAAAATCAGCTGATAGCCTTACAGTCTTTTATATGGCATTTTCATTTGCTGCCTTTAGAATTCCCTCCTCAGCTTTTGCCACTTTGACATGTTTTGGTGTGCATCTGTTTATATTCATCTTTTCCGGGATCCTCTGTGCTTTCTGTACCTGTATACCTGAATCTTTCTTCAGGTTTGGGAATTTTTCAGCTATAATTTCATCAAATACATTTTTAATTCCCATCTCTCCCTCTCTTCCTTTGGGGAAGTGCAAATGTTGGCATGTCTCATTTATCCCAGAGATCTCTTAAACAGGGCTCATGTTTTAAAATTTGTTTTTCTTATTGCTATTTTGACTGGGTGATTTCCATCACTCTATCTTCTAGATTACTTATGCATTTTTCTGTATTACCTGGTCTGTTCTTGATCCTTCTTATGTGCTTTTTAAAATAAATTTATTTTTAATTAGAGGATAATTGCTTTACAGTATTGTGTTACTTTCTTCCATAAATCAACATGAATCAGCCACAGGTAAGGTACATATGTCCCTTCTCTTGAACCCCTTTCCCACCTCCCATCCCATCTGATCTCTCCAGGTTGTCACAGAGCACAGAGTTTGAGCTCCCTGCATCATACAGCAAATTCCTACTGGCTGTCTATTTCACATATGGTATTATAGATTTCAATGTTACTCTCTCAACATGTCCCTCATTTTCCTTCCCCCACTGTGTCCACAAGTCTGTTTACCAATTCTGCACCTCCACTGCTGCACTGCAAATAGTTTCATAAGTACCATCCTTCTAGATTCCATATATATATGTGTTAGTACATGATATCTGTTTTTCTCTTTCTAACTTTACTCTGTATAATAGGCTCTAGGTTCATCTACCTCATTATAACTAACTCAAACGTGTTCCTTTTTTCAGCTGAGCAGTCCATGGGGTCACAAGAGTTGGACACAACTTATTGACTAAACCACCACCACCACCAATACTCCATTATACATATGTACCAGAACTTCTTTATTCATTCATCTGTTGATGAACACCTAGGTAGCTTCCATGTCCCAGCTATTATAAATACTGCTGCTGCTAAGTCGCTTCAGTCGTGTCCGACTCTGTGCAACCCCATAGACGGCAGCCCACCAGGCTCCACCATCCCTGGGATTCTCTAGGCAAGAATACTGGAGTGGGTTGCCATTTCCTTCTTCAGTGCATGAAAGGGAAAAGTGAAACTGAAGTCGCTCAGTCGTATCTGACTAGTGCTATAATAAACACTGGGGTACCTGTGTCTTTTTCAATTATGGTTTTCTCAGAGTATATGTCCAGTAGTTGGATTGTAGGGTCATATTGTAGCTTTATTCCTAGTTGTCTTTTTTTTTTTGTAAGGAATCCCATACTCTTCTCCATAGTGGCTGTATCAGTCTACATTCCCACCAAGAGTACAAGTGGGTTCCTTTTTCTCCACACCCTCACCAGCATTTGTTGTTTGTAGCTTGTTTTAATAATGGCCATTCTGACTGGTGTGAGGTGATATCTCATTGTAGTTTTATTTTTTCCTTTATTTTTTTTATTAATTTATTTATATTATTTGGAGGCTAATTACTTTACAAAATTGTAGTGGTTTTTGCCATACATTGACATGAATCAGCCATGGGTTTACATGTGTTTCCCATCCTGAACCCCCCTCCCACCTCCCTCCCATCCCATCCCTCTGGGTCATCCCATTGCCCCAGTCCTGAGCACTTGTCTCATGCATCGAACCTGGACTGGAGTTCTGTTTCACATATGATAATATACATGTTTCAATGCTATTCTCTCAGATTGTCCTACCCTCACCTTCTCCCACAGAGTCCATAAGACTGTTCTATGCATCTGTGTCTCTTTTTCTGTCTCGCATATAGCGTTAAAATTACCATCTTTCAAATTCCATATATATGCATTAGTATACTGCATTGGTGTTCTTCTTTCTGGCTTACTTCACTCTGTATAATGGGCTCCAGTTTCATCCATCTCAATAGAACTGATACAAATGTATTCTTTTGAATAGCTGAGTAATATTGCATTGTGTATATGTACCACAGCTTCCTTATCCATTCATCTGCTGATGGACATCTAGGTTGCTTCCTTGTCCTGGCTATTGTAAACAGTGCTGTGATGAACATTGGGGTACACGTGTCTCTTTCAATTCTGGTTTCCTCAGTGTGTATCCCCAGCAGTGGGATTGCTGGGTCATATGGCGGTTCCAGTCCCAGTTTTTTGAGGAATCTCCACACTGTTCTCCATAGTGGCTGTACTAGTTTGTGTTCCCACCAACAGTGTAAGAGGGTTTCCTTTTCTCCACACCCTCTCCAGCATTTATTGCTTGTAGTCTTTTGGATAGCAGCCATTTTGATGGGCGTGAAATGGTACCTCATTGTGGTTTTGATTTGCATTTCTCTAATAATGAGTGATGTTGAACATCTTTTCATGTGTTTGTTAGCCATCTGTATGTCTTCTTTGGAGAAATGTATGTTTAGTTCTTTGGCCCATTTTTTGATCGGGTCATTTATTTTTCTGGAATTGAGCTGCAGGAGTTGCTTGTATATTTTTGAGATTAATTCTTTGTCCGTTGCTTCATTTGCTATTATTTTCTCCCATTCTGAAGGCTGTCTTTTCGCTTTGCTTATAGTTTCCTTTGTTGTGCAAAAGCTTTTAAGTTTAATTAGGTCCCATTTGTTTATTTTTGCTTTTATTTCCAATATTCTGGGAGGTGGGTCACTGATGAAAGAAATCAAAGAGGACACAAATAGATGGAGAAATATACCATGTTCATGGATTGGAAGAATCAATATAATGAAAATGAGCATACTACCCAAAGCAATCTATAGATTCAATGCAATCCCTATCAAGCTAGCAACGGTATTTTTCACAGAACTAGAACAAACAATTTCACAATTTGTATGGAAATATAAAAAACCTCGAATAGCCAAAGCAATCTTGAGAAAGAAGAATGGAACTGGAGGAATCAACCTGCCTGACTTCAGGATCTATTACAAAGCCACAGTCATCAAGACAGTATGGTACTGGCACAAAGACAGAAATACAAATCAATGGAACAAAATAGAAAACCCAGAGATAAATCCACACACCTATGGACACCTTATCTTCGACAAAGGAGGCAAGAATATACAATGGAGAAAAGACAATCTCTTTAACAACTGGTGCTGGGAAAACTGGTCAACCGCTTGTAAAAGAATGAAACTAGAACACTTTCTAACACCATACACAAAAATAAACTCAAAATGGATTAAAGATCTAGACCTGAGGCCAGAAACTATAAAACTCCTAGAGGAAAACATAGGCAAAACACTCTCCGATATAAATCACAGCAGGATCCTCTATGACCCACCTCATTGTAGTTTTAATTTGCATTTCTCTAATAATGAGTGATGTTGAGAATCTTTTCATGTGTTTTTTAGCTGTCTGTATGTCTTCTTTGGAGAAATGTCTGTTTAGGTCTTCTTGCCTACTTTGTCAAAGACAAGGTGTTCATAGGTACATGGTTTTATCTGTGGTCTTTTTGATTGGGTTGTTTGTTTTTCTGGTATTGAGCGTCATGAGCTGCTTGTATATTTTGGAGATTAATCCTTTGCCAATTGTTTCATTTGGTATTATTTCCTCCCATTCTGAGGGTTGTCTTTTCACCTTGTTTATAGCTTCGTTTGCCGTACAAAAGCTTTTAAGTTTGATTAGACCCCACTTACTTTTGTTTTTATTTCCATTATTCTATGAAGTGGGTCATAGAGGACCTTGCTGTGATTTATGTCAAGGAATGTACTGCCTGTCTTCCTCTAGGAGTTTTATAGTTTCTGGACTTACATTAAGCTTTAGATCCATTTTTAATTTATCTTTGTATATGGTGTTAGGAGCTATTCTAATTTCATTCTTTTACATGTAGCTGTCCAGTTTTCCCAGCACCTCTTATTGAAGAGGCTGTCTTTTCTCCATTGTATATTCTTGCCTCCTTTGTCAAAGATAAGGTGTTCATAGGTGCATGGTTTTATCTGTAGTCTTTCTATCTTGCTCCATTGGTCTGTATTTCTGTTTTTTTGCCAATACCATACTGTCTTGATGACTGTAGCTTTGTAGTATAGTCTGAAGCCAGGACGGTTGATTCCTTCAGCTCCTGTTTTCTTTCTCAAGGTTGCTTTCACTATTCAGGGTCTTTAGTGTTTCTACATGAACTGTGAAATTTTTTGATTTAGTTATGTGAAAAATACCACTGGTAGTTTAATAGAGATTACACTGAATCAGTAGATCACTTTGGATAAAATAGTCATTTTCACAAAATTGATTCTTCCAATCCACAAACATGGTATATCTCTCCATCTGTGTCATCTTTGATTTCTTTCAGCAGTATCTTATAGTTTTCTTCATACAGGTCTTTTGTCTCTTTAGGTAGGTTTATTCCAGGTATTTTATTATTTTTGTTGCAATAGTAAATGGGATTGTATCCTTAATTTCTCTCACTTTTCATTGTTAGTGTATAGGAATGCAAGTGATTTCTATAAATTAATTTTATATTCACCAACTTTACTATACTCCTTGATTAGCTCTAGTCATTTTCCAGTGGAATCTTTAGGGTTTTCTCTGTATAGCATCTTGCCATTTGCAAACAGTGAGTTTTACTTCTTCTTTTTCAAAATGGATTTCTTTTATTTCTTTTTCTTCTCTGAATGATGTGACTAGGACTTTCAAAACTATGGTGAATAACAGTGGTGAGAGTGGGTACCCCTGTCATATTCCTGATCTTAGAGGAAATGCTTTTACTTTTTCACTGTTGAGAATAACGTTTGCTGGAGTTTTATCATATATGGTCTTAATTATGTTGAGGTAGGTTCCTTCTGTGCCTACTTTCTGGGGAGCTTTTATTATAAATGGGTGTTGAATTTTGTCAAAAGCTTTCTATGCACCTATTGATATGACTATATGGATTTTATCTTTCAATTTGTTAATATGGTGTATCACATTGTTTGATTTGCATATACTCAAGAATCCTAGCATCCTTGGGATGAAGCTCATTTGATCATGATGCATGATCCTTTCAATGTATTGTTGGATTCTCTTTGCTAAACTTTTGCTGAGGACTTTTGCATCTATATTGATCAGTGAAATTGCCCTGTATTTATCTTTTTTGTGTGTGGCATCTTTGTCCTGTTTTGGTATCAGGGTGATGGTGGATTCATAAAATGAGTTTGTGAGTTTTCCTTCCTCTGCAATTTTCTGGAAGAGCTAGAACAGTATAGGCGCTAGCCCTATACTGTTAGCCCTATACTCTCTAAATTTTGTTAGAATTTACCTGTGAGGCCATCTGGCCCTGAGCTTTTGTTGTTGGAAGATTTTTTATTATAATTTCAATTCCCAGGCTTGTGATTTGCCTGTTCATATCTTCTGTTTCTTTCTGGTTTGGCTCTGAAAGATTATACTTTTCTACAAATTTGCCCATCTCTATGAGGTTGTCCATTTTATTGGCATATAGTTGCACATAGTAGTCTACTACGATTATTTTATTTCTATATTGTCTGTTGTCATTCCTCCTTATTCGTTTCTAATTTTATTGACTTGAGTCTTCTCCCATATTTTCTTGATGATTCTGGCTAATGGTTTGTCAGTTTACTGATCTTTGCTATTGTCTCCTTCATTTCTTTTTCAATTTTTTCTACTCTGATCTTCATGATTTCTTTCCTTCTACTAACTTTGGGGTTTTTTTGGTTCTTCTTTTTCTAGTTGCTTTAGGTGTAAGGTTAGGTTGTTTATTTGATGTTTTTCTTGTTTCTTGAGGTAATAGGCTCATATTGCTATAAACTTCCCTCATAGCCCTGGTTTTAGTGCATCCCATTGATTTTGAGTTATCATGTTTTCATTGTCATTTACTTCTAGGTATTTTTTATATACCTCTTTGATTTCTTCAGTGACCTCTTAGTTATTCTGAAGCATGTTGTTTAGCCTCCATCTGTTTCTGTTTTATAGTTTTTTTTTCCTTTAATTGATACCTAATCTTAAAGTGTTGTGGTCATAAAATATGCTTGAAATGATTTCAATTTTTTTCAAAATTTACTATGGCTTCATTTGTGACCCACAATGTGATCTATCCTGGATAATGTTTCCTGTGCACTTGGGGAAAAAAGTGAAATCCACTGCTTTGGGATGAAATGCCTTGTAGATATCAATTAGATCCAACTGGTCTAATGTACCATTTAGATCTTGTTTCTTTATTCATTTTCTGTCTGGATGATCTGTCCATTGGTGTGAGGGGGGTGCTAAAGCCCCCCACTATTACTGTGTGTCAATTTCTTCTTTAATAGTTGTTGGCATTTGCCTTGTGTGTTGAGGTACTCCTATGCTGGGTACATATATATTTATAATTGTTATGTCTTCTTCTTGGAATGATCCCTTGATCACTATGTAGTGTCCTTCCTTGTCTCTTCTGACAATCTTTATTTTAAAGTCTATTTTATCTGATACGAGAATTGTTACTCCCACTTTCTTTTGAGTTCCATTTGCATGGAGTATCTCTTTTGAGCCCCTCACCCTCAGTCTGTATGAGTCTCTAGGTCTGAAGGAGGTCTCTAGTAGACAGCTTGTATAGGGGTCTTGTTTTTCTATCCATTTAGTCAATCTGAGTCTTTTGGTTGGAGCATTTATCTACATTTTACATAATTATTGTTACACATGATATTATTGGACACCTTCTGAAGTTCCAATAGTTTGACCATCTGATGTGAACAGATGACTCATTGAAAAAGACCAGGATGCTGGGAAAGACTGAAGGCAGAAGGAGAAGATGGTGATAGAGGATGAGTTGGTTGAATGGCCTTACAGAATCAATGGACATGAACTTGGGTAAACTCTGGGAGATAGTGAGGGACAGGGAAGCCTGGTGTGCTGCAGTCCATGGGGTCCCCAAGAGTCAGACATGACTTGGCTACCAAACAACAACGTTACCATTTATCTTATTGTTTTGGACTTGTTTTTGTAGGCCTTTTCTTTCTCTTGTGTTTCCTGTCTAGAGAAGTTACTTTAGTATTTGTTGTAAAGCTGGTTTGGTGCTGCTGAATTCTCCTAACTTTTGCTTGTCTGTAAAGCTTTTGATTTTTCCTTCGAATCTGAACAAGATCATTGCTGGATAGAGTAATCTTGGTTGCAGGTTTTTTCGTTTCATCACTTTCAGTATATCCTACCACTCTCTTCCGGCTTGCAGAGTTTCTGTTGAAAGATTAGCTGTTAGTCTTTTGGGGATCCCCTTGTAACTTATTTGTTGCTTTTTCCCTTGCTGCTTTTAATATGTGTTCTTTGTGTTTAATTTTTATTAGTTTGATTAATATGTCTTGGTGTGTTTCTCCTTGGGTTTATCTTGTATGGGACTCTGTGTGCTTCCTGAACTTGGGTAGCTATTTCCTTTCCCATGTTAGGGAAGCTTTTGACTATAATCTCAAATATTTTCTCATGCCATTTTGTCTTCTTCTAGGACCCCTATAATTTGAATGTTGATGCAATTAATACAGTCCAAGAGGTCTCTGGGACTGTCCTCACTTTTTTATTCTTTTTTTCTTATTCTGCTCTGCTTCAGTTATTTCCACCATTCTATCTTCCAGTTCAATTATTCATTTTTCTGCTTCAATTATTCTGCTATTGGTTCCCCTTAGTGTATTTTTAACCTCAGTTATTATGTTGTTCATTGCTGGTTGTCTATTCTTTATTTCATCTAGGTCCTTGTTAAACATTTCTTGTGTCTTCTAGATCCATGCTTCCAGTCTATGTATCTGTGCCTCCATTTCATTTCCAAGATTTTGGATCATCTTTACTATCAATACTCTGAATTCTTTGTCAGGTAGATTGCCTATTTCCTCTTCATTTGTTTGGTCTTGTGGGTTTTTACCATGTTCTTTCATTTGCTGCATGTTTGTCTGTTTTTTCATTTTGTTTAATTTACTGGGTCTGGGGTCTCCTTTCTCCAGGAGGAAGGTCATACTTCCTCTTAATTGTGGAGTCTGCCCCAAGTGGGTGGGGTTAGACCAGTGCCCTGTGAAGGTTTCCTGGTTGGGGGGACCTGTGTCTGTGTTCTGGTGGATGGAGCTGGATCTTGTGTCTCTGAAAAGCAGTGCCATGTCCAGTAGTATATTTTGGGGTGTCTGCAGGTTTGGTATGGCTTTGGTCATCTTGTCTGCAAATGTTTATGGTTCTTTTCCGGCTTTGCTGAAGGATTGGCATGGGGCATCCAGCACTGAAGCTTGCTTGTCTTTGGGTGGGGCCTGGTCCTAGTGTTTAGATTGAGGCCTTTGGGAGATCTCTCACTGATTAATGTTTAATGTGGTCGGGAGTACTCTGGTGGTCCAAAGTCCTGGACTCAGGTCTCCCACCTCAGGGGTTCAGGCTAAACCCCTTACTGTAGCACCAAGACTACATGCCACATAGCACAGAAGACAAGACTCTACTGGTGAAAGCAACACTCAACAGCTGAGAAAATGCAAAGAGACTCACACTCTTACAAAGAGAGAAGAGAAAAAAGAAAAAGATAAAAACAGGAGCCAAAAAAGAAGAGAGCAGTCAAGTCAATAAACAAACCCATAAGTGAAAATGAATACTAAAGACTAGACTAGCAAGAATACAAAATCAAAAACCTGGGGAAAATGCAAAAGAACTAAAGGGTACTATAAATATAGGGAAATAAAATGAAATGAATTTATTTAAAATAAGATGTTTTTAAAAAGGAAAAAGTAGGTTATAAAAAATAAAAATTAAAGGAATAATATAGAAAGAATATAAAAAACAAAAAGAAAAAATAGAAAATTATATATAGAGTGGTAGCGAAAGGAATGCCTTCATGATTCCTCCATTTTCCACTCCACACAGTGTGTTCCAGTCAGTTTGCTTACTCAGAAAGCCCTCCAATATTTCTAGGAAGGTCTCTGGGCCTGTTGTGGGCAGTATGGGATCTGCTCTGTCTCAGATTTGGCCTTACTCCAGATTGTACTTCCTACCAAAGTCCATAATCTCAGGCTAACTGCAGGGATTTAATCCACTGCATCTGAGGCTGCAGGGGTTCATTCCCTTCCTTTCCTTTGGCGGCACAGCCCCGAGTGTTCTGCTTTGGTTTTGGCCCTGCCTCTGCTTGCAGCAGCCCCCTGGTGTCTGTTCCCCACCCAGACAAGAGGGGGTGAAGGCCAAGGAGTGTGAGGGCTCACTTGCTCAGTGGGACTGTGAAGAGGGGTTTGGCAGACACAACTGGGATGTGCCAGGGAGTGCCTGCTACAATACAGACCTGCCAAATGTTGTTACAGTCTGAGGCGGGTCTTGCGCTCTCCCAGAGGAATTGGACTAGGGTCTTGGGTCCCTAGGAAGAGCCAAGCTGCTTGGTGTGGCTCACACCTTGTGTCTGCTCACAGACTGATAGCTGCTGCCACCTCTGGGTCAGGGCCATCACAGCAGAACGTTTTGTCCACTGCCTCAGGCACTCTTCCTGGCTTTGGCAGTTGCCAGTGGCTTATGTTTCCCCAGAGGATCATAGACTGCAGTCATGTCTAATTCTGCTGCTGGTGCTCCTACTGGTTTTGCCAGTTTTGGCAGCTGCCACTAGGCACATAGATGCTGTCTGCGAATGCACGAGGTTAGTGTCCCAGCAAGGACGCCCAGTCTTTTTCCTGGACTCCCTTAGCTGTGTTGTACTAGCTCTCATGGCAGCCAACCCCAGTCCCTTCCCTGGGGCCTGATCCCTGAGCCTGAGCCTCAGCAAACTCAGGCTGAGGATGCAGGCATGCAAGCTGCTTCTCGGCTGGGAAGTTCTAGTCAGCAACAATCTCTGTTGCAAATTCTCTCCGTTTTGCCTTTTGAGCACCTGATGCTACATTTCCCTCTGAAGTTCTGAGGCTCACCTCTGATTCTGCCCATGAGTGGGTTTCTGAGTGTGCAGAAACTTTTCCTCCTTTATGACTCCCTCCCCAGCTCACAGGTGCCCTGAAATCCTCTATTACTTTATCTTTTGCCCTACCTCGTTCTAAGGAGACTGGCTTGCCTTTTTGGAAATCTAGGGTCTTCTGCTGGTGTTCAGAAGCTGTACTGTAGGAGTTGTTCCATATGCACATGAATTCTCAGGCTGGGGCATGTACCCAGACGATCACAGGAACATGGCAGCCACTTGTGCAGTGTCAATCTGCCATCCTTGCCCTACCTTGGGAGCAAGCAAGTGGGTGTGCACTCCTCAGGAGTGGAGGCCAGGCTTCCAAGCCTCCTGTTAGTCTCACCAGTCCTCCAACAAATGAAGAGAGTTTGTCTTCCCTGTGTCAGATCGCAAGACTGGGGTGTCCAATATGTAACTCAAATCATTTACTCCCCAAGGAGTACCTCTGCCCTTAAAATCTTCCTTTTCCTCAGAGTCCCCTCCCTGGGCACATTTTTCTTCCTGTCTTACCCAACTCCATGTGGACCTTTCTTACAACCTTGGTTGTACAGGAATATTTCTTCCAGGATCCAGTTAGTTTTCAGTAAGAACTGTTTCATATATAGATGTATTTTTGATGTGTTTGTCGGGGGAAGTGAATTCCACATCCTTGTATCCCACCAACCTAGATCTTCCCTCTCATCATAGAAGCTCTCAATTAAGGAATATGACCCTATGTTGAGGCCCTTTCACTTTTTCATAAAGAATGGTTTGTTTACAGACCATGTTTAAAAAAATGGATTTCATCTGTATAAACTAAAGCTTAAAAAATGTCAAAACTAGGTCAGAGGTGGAAAAATTAGGCTTAAGCCACCAAGAGATGACAAAATTACACATTCCCCTCCCTGAGCTTATTTTTATTTCCTAAGACATAGTTTCCTAAACATGGCTGTTTTCTCTATGAGGAAAAAGATTTAAAACTGGCAAAATGCAACTACATTTACAGTAAACTTAATGTACATGCCTAGTTGGAAAATGCAACGTTCTGGCTAATTGAAAATTCTGTTAGCTAAGAGTCAGGGTGTCTCCATGGCTGATTCATGTCAAAGTATGGCAAAAATCACCACAATACTGTAATTAGCCTCCAATTAAAATAAATTAATTAATTTAAAAAAAAGAGTCAGGGTGTCTCTTTGTATATGCAGGTATATCCTGTGTAGGTACATGCCTGTGTGTGTGTACCTATACATGTGTATATTTGTACATTTCCTTACACATTTGGATTTGGATTGCTAGCAAACACAGAATTAGAAAATAATATACAATACTAAATAATACACTGACCATAGTTTAATTTATTCAACAAATATACATTAAATACATTTACATTCATTTAAATATCACATCATTGTGACTTTAGCATCTAGGATGCCCCAAAGGGTGAGATCATTTTCCCAAAGTCAGTGTGTAAGACATAAAAAGGTCTTGTCCTGCTTTCTAAATGTTTACTGCCTGGCAGGGATCTGATTTAACTTTGCTATCTCAGGACCTCCAGACTCTTGCAGGGACTGAACTATGATCAAGACTATTGCAGATGTAAGGAGGTATCAATGCAAAGTTGGAAAAAATGCCAGAAAATCAGCTTGGATTGTGTTTACTGATTACATATCATCTAATGTATCTGTAGGAGAGATTTCTTTGTAAGGAGGGAAGGGGTACCTTTAAAATCATGATTTCATTAGTGCCATCTTCCCCTGCTTCAGTCCATCTTCAAAACCTCTACCATATGCTGTAATTTTCCACAAGAAAAATTAGTTTCCTTCTCTAATCAAACTTTATATCCATGTTTGTTCCCTCCCTTTGTTTTGAAATCTATGATTAATTTCTGAGAAGTTCCCTTACATACAAAGTAGACCTTTAGAAGAGAAATGTTAAAACAAACTCAAATGTTTCATGAAATGTAATTTCTGTGTGATACCCTTGTAAAGGTAGCAGGATTCTAGAAAAAGGACTTAGAATTAAAATTAGGTCCTTTTAATAAATCTCTCTTGGATCTCTTCCTGTGAGAATTAAGACACTACCATAGGTCTTTTGTTTCTTTAGGTAGATATATTCCTAAGTATTTTATTCTTTTCGTTGAGATGGTGAATGGAATTGTTTCCTTAATTTCTGTTTCTGTTTTCTCATTGTTAGTGTATAGGAATGCAAGGGATTTCTGTGTGTTAATTTTATATCCTGCAACTTTACTATATTCTTGATTAGCTCTAGTAATTTTCTGGCGGGGTCTTTAGGGTTTTCTATGTAGAGGATCATGTCATCTGCAAACAGTGAGTTTTACTTCTTATTTTCCAATCTGGATTCCTTTTATTTCTTTTTCTGCTCTGATTGCTGTGGCCAAAACTTCCAAAACTACGTTGGATAGTAGTGGTGAGAGTGGGCACCCTTGTCTTGTTCCTGACTTTAGGGGAAATGCTTTCACTTTTTCACCATTTAGGATAATGTTTGCTGTGGGTTTGTCATATATAGCTTTTATTATGTTGAGGTATGTTCCTTCTATTCCTGCTTTTTTATGACCCAGCAATCCCACTGCTGGGCATACACACTGAGGAAACCAGAATTGAAAGAGACACATGTACCTCAATGTTCATCACAGCACTGTTTATAATAACCAGGACATGGAAGCAGCCTAGATGCCCATCAGCAGACGAATGGATAAGGAAGCTGTGGTACATATACACAATGGAATATTACTCAGCCATTAAAAAGAATACATTCGAATCAGTTCTAATGAGGTGGATGAAACTGGAGCCTATTATACAGAGTGAAGTAAGCCAGAAAGTAAAACACCAATACAGTATACTAACACATATATATGGTATTTAGTTAATCGGTAAAGATAACCCTGTATGCGAGACATCAAAAGAGACACAGATAAATAGAACAGTATTATGGACTCTATGGGAGAGGGCGAGGGCAGGATGATATGGGAGAATGACATGGAAGCATGTAAATTATCGTATGTGAAACGAATCACCAGTCCAGGTTCGACACATGATAAAGGGTGCTCGGGGCTGGTGCACTGGGATGACCCAGAGGGATGGGATGGGGAGGGAGGTGGGAGGGGGGTTCTGGAAGGGGAACACATGTACACCCATGGTGGATTCATGTCAATGTATGGCAAAACAAATACAATATTGTAAAGTTAAAAAATAAATAAACTAATTAAAAAAAAAAAAGACACTACCATATGTCCACAGGTAGACAGTCAGGACTTATCAAGGAGTTCATTTTCAATTTTAAATCCAGTGCTTACAAAGAGTTAAACACAAATTAATTTCTCCAAAATAGATTACTTAAAGGTCAGTTCATACATTTAGTTGTTTCTTTTGGCTTGTACTATAGAATATTTTTGGATTGCCCAGAAGATAGAACTGATACCCTTGAGGTTAGAAAAAGTGATCCCTGGTTTTAAGCCAAATGCCTTCTTGCAGACAGTATCTAACTGAGCAGAGTCCTATAGGGCACATCTCAATGCTTTGCCCTCAGACTAGCACCCACTATAGCCTTCATCTGTCCAGACATAAGCAGTGCAAATGGGTAAGTGGAAAGGAAAGAAAAAAGAATGAGGGCTCTTTATCAGGCACAAAGGGATTAGCAGAAATATGTCATAGTCAAAGGGATGCTACATGTGAAATAAGTGATTCACAAAGCTGAATAAAGCAGAAGAGCCTTCATGTTCCTCTGCAGCTCTTTACCCTTCCAGAGGCAGGGGTAAGGATGAACTGAGTGCTCAGAATTAATTAGAGTGCCCTCCTCTAGTCTAGTGGTAAAGAATCCACTTGTGAATGCAGGAGACCTAAGAGACATGGGTTTGATCCCTGGGTCAGGAGGATCTCCTGGAGGAGAGCATGGCAACCCACATTGATAGTCTTGCCTGGAGAATCCCATGGACAGAAAACCTGGAGGACTACAGTCCATGGGATCACAAAGAGTTGGACACAAATGAAGTAACTTAGCATGCACGTACGCACTCCTCTAGCTGGGGTTAATCGGGAGCCCTCTGTGTTTGGTGCAAGACCCCTCAAGCAGGAATCTGTCTGGAGGCCCAGAACCCCAGATGCTCTAATATCCACACTACCCACCTCCCAACCCACTCCCTATACTTAAAGCCTTGGGACTATCAGGACTCATTTCATTACACCTTTTACTCCTATTGACAACAGACACAATGAGATGCCCAGGTCACCTCTCATTCTTCCAATTTTTATACCCAAACGGCCTCTTTCATACTTTTTTCTTGACCTTCTATCTCCCCTCCTCAGTGTCTGATGCCTTTTTCCTGTGCTCTCTGGAACACAGAGGCAGCTATCAGGAAGACCCCCTTCCTGTCTGAATGCTCCCTCTGTCTTTCTACCTGGCTGTTCCCTGAGGACACTACTCCCCCCACTCCAGCCCTCTCAAGTAGTATCTATTTTCTCCCACATTCTCAAACCATAGGGCTTAGAGGCACGGTGGAGGTCCTACTGCTTCTCTTTACTATATCTGGTCCACTGTCCTTCCTCTCCTCTTCCATAAAAACTCTTGAGTTCTGAATCGTACAAAATCAGACTGTACCATCCACTCCCCCAAAGCCGAGGAAGAAATGGTTTCCTGGCACCCTGTCACACTCCATCACTATGGTGGCCACGATTCTAGGTGAATTCGGTATCCACACAGATGAGCTTTCTTATCCCCCACTTCTCAGTCCCTGTCCTCCACCCTAACTCCAAGAACACATACCAGTTCTTAACTGAAATCCCTCCCCATTTGTCTCCAACCACCACCATCCTGTCAGTTTCCCACTTCTGGTACCCCAACTCCAGCAACCTCAATGAGACCTGATAACCACTGATCCTCCCACTTCTCATTTTCCATCAGCCTCCTCTTGTCTGGCCTCACTTCCTTCACCAGTGTAAATTCCATGTTCAACTGTCAGAACCATTCCCTTCCTGAGTGAAAACTCCTCGTGCTCTCACAGGGACCTGCTCACTTGGTAAAGCCACACCCTGGTTGAATTCCTCTCTCCACTCCTTCACACACAGGCCCAGAGAAGAAAGTCACAGAATTCTGCCAAATGCTATTACTCTAAATCTAAGATCTCCAGGGAGGCCTCAGCATGCCTCAAGGGACTGGCTAAAGTCCTCAAAAGTGTTCTCTCTCATCCTTCTTCTCCCTGAATCCATAGGGGCTTGATGTATCTTAGGAGAAATGAACTGGCATTAATGTCACCAGAATTTAGAATGAAACAAATTTAATTCTGTGAAAGTAAGTTCCACATGAGACTTGTTGTAAGTTTCTCAGGCAATATACACATCCTGAGTTAGAAAATGCTCACAAAGATTTCCCTCAGCACAAATTCCCATAAAAGAGGAGATTGGATGGCAGAGGACATTAACCAACTTCCCTCAAAACAGATTCTTTGAAAATCTCCTAGCTTTTGGCCCAAAAGAATGTCCATTAGCAACAGATAGATGTTTTTACTTTCTAAGCCCACAGAAAATTGAAAGTTTTAAATAATGAGATGTTAATGGAGAACTAATAAAATAACCAAAACTCTAAAAAAGTTTTATGGCTATTATTTCTGCCTTCACTCAAGAGGCTATCATTTTCCAATATGGAAAAATAATATGATGATGCTAGAGGAAACCATCCATCTCAGAGAAATAAAAATTGGATGAAGGAATGACTAAGCACTCATTTTACTTGCAAAGCGAATAAATGACCTTTTCACCTAGAATATTCATCCTGATTTTCCAGCACTGCCATGAAGAAGACTCAGGGTCCATGATTTAAATTGTAGGTAGTTACTATACCTAACGAAGGCAATGAAAGAAATTGCTAGTTCCTTTTAAAAGTAAATGTCAAAACTAGTAGCAACATTTACTTAAATGCTTCTGGAGGTCCACAAAATTGTGTCAAAATATCTCTTTCAAAGTGAAGCACTCACTGATCTCCCTTTCACATGTGGGTAAACATTCAAGGTAAACTGACAAACTTGAATACACATGCCATCGTAAAAGTTCGCCTATGCAGATACTTATATATTCTAGGCCAATGAACTGAATACCTACTGAATAACATGTCATTTTAGAATTATTCTAGACTTTAAGTTCCTAGGCACAAAGACATTCATTTGTATCCTTATCACTTAATGTCTGGGTATATTTAAAGTTGAACTTAATAGATGTTCTATAAAAACAACGCCCAGTCCTTTCCACCCACTAACATGCTACCTTGTTTAGATGGTGTTACAAACACTTGAGCAGTAGGATCAAGCAAGTTTTAAATATTGTTAGGAATTTTAATGAGGCATTCTCATTGTATAAGCATCTAAATTACATAGAAAAATTACAAAATAAAATCACTTGGAAAAAACACTACTAAGATGTTATTCAATAGCCCTTCTGCCCAAGTGCTTAGTTGCTCAGTTGTGTCTTTGCAACCTTTGGGACTGTAGGCCATCAGGCTCTTCTGTCAATAGGATTTTTCAGGCAAGAATACTGAAGTAGTTCACCATTTTCTCTTCCATGGATCTTCCTGACCCAGGGATCAAACTTGTGTCTCCTGTATCTCCTGCACTGCAGGCAGATTCTTTTTTTTTTTTTTTAATTAGTTTATTTTCTATTTTTTAACTTTACAATATTGTATTTGTTTTGCCATACATTGACATGAATCCACCACGGGTGTACATGTGTTCCCCTTCCAGAACCCCCCTCCCACCTCCCTCCCCATCCCATCCCTCTGGGTCATCCCGGTTCACCAGCCCCGAGCACCCTGTATCATGCGTTGAACCTGGACTGGTGATTCGTTTCACATATGATAATTTACATGCTTCAATGCCACTCTCCCATATCATCCCACCCTCACCCTCTCCCATAGAGTCCATAATACTGTTCTATTTATCTGTGTCTCTTTTGATGTCTCACATACAGGGTTATCTTTACCGATTGACTAAATACCATATGTATGTGTTAGTATACTGTATTGGTGTTTTTCTTTTTGGCTTACTTTACTCTGTATAATAGGCTCCAGTCTCATCCACCTCATTAGAACTGATTCGAATGTATTCTTTTTAATGGCTGAGTAATATTCCATTGTGTATATGTACCACAGCTTCCTTATCCATTCGTCTGCTGATGGACATCTAGGCTGCTTCCATGTCCTGGCTATTATAAACAGTGCTGTGATGAACATTGGGGTACACGTGTCTCTTTCAATTCTGGTTTCCTCAGTGTGTATGCCCAGCAGTGGGATTGCTGGGTCATATGGCAGTTCTATTTCCAGTTTTTTGAGGAATCTCCACACTGTTCTCCATAGTGGCTGTACTAGCTTGCATTCCCACCAACAGTGTAAGAGGGTTCCCTTTTCTTCACACCCTCTCCAGCATTTATTGCTTGTAGTCTTTTGGATAGCAGTGCAGGCAGATTCTTTACCCACTGAACCATTGGGGAAGCCCTTTCTGGTCAAGTACATATATAAAAACAATTTTATATAAATGGGCTCACATTACTTTAATTTTTCTGTGATCATAATTATTTTAACCGAAATTTAACTTACTAATTTGTCAGATAGCTTCCAATAAAAATAAAGTATTTTTTAATTGAAGTGTAATTTACATACTATACTACATTAGTTATGTTAGAACATAGTGATTTGATATTTTTATAAATTACAAAATTATCTCCACAATGAGACTAGTTACCCTCTGTCACCATACAAAGTGATTACAATTTTATTGACAATATCCCTCATGCTGTACATTTCATCCCCATGACTCATTTTATAATTGGAAGTTTGGACCTCTTAATCTCCCTCACCTATTTCACTTACCCTGCCACCTTCCTCCCACTGGGGACCATAAAGTTTATTCTCTGTATCTATAATTCTGTTTCCAAATGATTTGTTCATTTTTTTTTAGATTCTAAATATAAGTGAAATCATACAGTATTTGTCTTTCTCTCACCTATTTCACTTAGCCTAACATCCTATAGGTCCATTCATCTTATCACAAATGACAAGATTCCATTTTTATGGCTGAGTAATATTCCATTGTGTGTGTGTATATGGATGTATGTATATGTGTCTTTTTTATCCATTCATCTATTAATAGACATTTCAATTAATTCCGTGTCTTGGCTATCATAAATAATGCTGCTATGAATATCAGGGTGCATGTATCTTTTTGAATTAGTGTTTTTGTTTCCTTTGGATATATACCCATGAGTAGAATTTCTGGATCATATGAAAAGTATAGATTTTAAAGAAACCTTCATACTATTTTTCATAGTGACTGTACCAATTTATAGTCCTACCAACAGTGTACAAGGGTTCCCCTTTCTCCACATCCTAGCCAATTGTTCCTTGCTACCTTTTTGATGACAGTCATTTTGACAGGTGTGAGGTTTTGTGATTTCCATTTTCATTTCCCTGATGATTAGTGATGTTGATCATCTTTTCATATTTCTGTTGGTCATCTATATGGCTTTTTTGGAAAAGTCTCCAATCAGATCTGTCCATTTTTTAAGAGAGTTTTTTGGCATTTTTTTTTATGTTGAGTTGTATAAGTTCTCTGTATATCTTGGATATTAATCCCCTTATAGGATACATTACTTACAAACATCTTCTCCCATTCAGTAGTCTGTCTTTTCATTTTGTTAATAGTTTCCTTCACAGAGAAAAGCTTTTGAGTTTTGTTGTTGTGTTGTGTTAGTCACTCAGCCATGTGACTCTTTGCAACACCATGGACTGTAGCCCACCAGGCTCCTCTGTTTATGGAATTCTCTAGGCAAGAATACCGGAGTGGATTGCCATTCCCTTCTCCAGGGGATTTTCCCAACCCAAGGATCGAATCTGGGTCTCTCGCATTGCAGATAGATTCTTTACCACCAGAGCCACCAGGGGAGCCATGAGTTTGATCTAGTCCAATTTGTTTACTGTCGCTTTTGTTTCTCTTGCCTGAGGAGGCAGATCCAAAGACGTATTGGTAATACTGCCTGTTTTCTTCTAGAAGTTTTTTGGCTTCAGGTCTCATATTTCAGTCTTTAATCCATTTGAGTTTATTTTTGTACATAGTATGAGAAAAAGGTCCAGTTTGACTCTTTAGCATGTCAAAAAAAACTGTCCAGTTTTCTTGACATTGTTTTTTGAAGAGGCTGTCCTTTCCCCATTATACATCCTTGCCTCTTTTGTCAAAGATTAAGTGACCATATACATGTGGCTTCATTTCTGGGCTTTCTGTTCAGAACTGTGTTATTTTTAATGGCTATATAGTATTCCATGGTAGACGTGTACCATTATTTAGTGACAAGTCTCCTACTAATGGATACTTAGGTTATTTCTAGTTTTTTTTCTTATCAAATACAAACCTGCAATGGGTATCCCTGTGAATGCATCTTTCAACAGCTGTACAATTGCCTTCTCTAGACAAAATCTAGAAGTTGAATTGCTTAATCAAAATATATACACATCTTACATAGTGACGTATACTATGAAACAAAGGTTGTAACAACAGAGACCCAACCAACCAACCGGTTATAACAACACAGACCCAAGCCCTACAGACATCCTCACTGTTGCTAACACCATTACGCTGTTGAAACCCATTGCCAATGTGTTTCTACTTGCATGTTAGAGACATTAACGATAAACGTGCTCTAAATATTTCAGTTAGTCACATCTTTAAATCTTGTTTATAGTGATTTTTGTCATGTGTAAGTTTTATTATACTATGAAAGAATAATTTTTAAACAATTTCTCATTTTCATGACACATATGGAAAGATTCTATCACTCCAAAATTTTTAAAATCAGTATTTTCTGCTAGTACCATTATTTTTAACCATTTTATGATGAGAGCCCTGTTTGAGAATCTGATGAAGCCAGAACCACCCAGGAAAAAAGCCCTTAAATGTAAACATTTTGCAGATAATTTCACACAGCTCAAGCCTTTGTTAACTAGATATGTGATCTTGTGGAAATCATATTTTATGCCTTTCTCTGCAAACTAACATGGAATGATAAATTTTCAAAGTACTCACTGTATCTATAGGTTAAGTGGGCCCCCTTCTATATCTTTCTTCTCAAGGACTTTATTCCCACTGCCTTGGTCTTCTTCCCATGCAACTTACCCAAAAAAAACTTGTGAGTAAATATGTGAAGAGTTCTCTTTAGGATTTGCCAGTTGTCATCTCCAGCCAAGCCCACATATGTAATGAGCTTTGAAGAGTTAAGAAAAACTGGTAAAAATATCCCTTTCCAACTTCTTGGGATCATCTCAGAGAGCCCCTGAAGTTTGTTTTGAAATTTTTATTAAATTCTTATCATCACTTATCTTTTAGCCATTCTCAATGTCTATAATTCCCGAGTTCTTAAATTTTACCACCCCATAGAATAAAATTTAAAATCTCCTAATAAGTTAGGGAAAATTAAATAAAACTTAAAAGTTATGAGGGAGATAAGTTATCACAGGATCAAGAGAATGTAATAGAAGGCAAGCCAATAAGTACTCCAAAAGGAAGGAAGGTACTAAAACATTGTATATTGCTTCACAGGTGGCAAGGAAGGAAAAAATACATAAGGCTTTCTCATCAAAATGTAAGCTATTCATATAATAGCTAAACGGTATATACTCAGTGAAATTCAGAAGATCAAAGTACTTTAACAATGAGGGCTTTCACAGAATTGTCACAAAATTCAGAGAAATAAACCTGGGTTACAGGCAAACCTCTGCTAAGAAATCTGGGTAGAAACCTGGGTTACAGGCTGAGCTCTGCTACACAGGAGCTACTGACTGGCTTTGGGCAAGTCACTTCCTTTCTCTGGGTTGATAATCCCCAGTTTAAACCTTACATTATCACAGAAGCCTCCCTGGACCCTAAGGCAGCTCCCGGTGGTGGGCTTCTGGAGTTCCCAGTACTTATAGCTTTCAGATTCAATCATCTGTTCATTGCCTATCCTCTCCACTTGACAGTAAGCTCCACCTCTATATTCACCTCGGATCTCCTGCTCCTTATGCAGTGCCTGGCACAAAATACAGGGAAGAAAGGAGGGATGAATTAAGAAATAACTGAATCAATAAACTGATCCAAAAAAGAGGTGGACCAGGAAACCTCTAAGGTATGCTTAGATCTTAATGTATTAAAGGCATTTCTTCCTGTTGAATTCTACAAATGCTTGGGTTTAATTATGTTAAAACATGTATGGATTACCTAATTTGAATAGAGTCTTATGCTTGGTCTATATGGAGAAAAAGGGTAGCCAAGGATGCATGATAAATAGGTCTTGTCCCTGCCCTTCAAAGAAATGGGTGTGGCTAAGGAAAAAAGACTACATTAAACAACTAGGACAAAGAATAGGATAACTTAAATGAAAACAAAAATAACAGAGTAAGTGATATGACTAAGAGGAGCTGGATGGACTCTTAATTATTAAAGTACCCTACACAGAAGTGAACTGACTCCTCTGTAACCACACAGACAATTTAAGTGAGAATTGATGGAAAAGAACTCCAGCTTTTCCATCTTCTGGTAGTTAAGGAAGCCTCTTAAGTAAAAAGTGAGGCTCATATTCCTGACACTGCAGACTCTTTGCAGGGTTACAAGAGAGAAGTAAGATTCAGCTCAACAACAGATGAAGTCCGACAGGACCAAATCAATCCTACTGCAGACAGCTTTGGAGGCATTCAAAGTTTCACCCACCTGGAAAAATAAATGCTATTCCAGAGAGAAACAAGCAAGTGGACTTTTAAAAAATACATTAAAATGGTAATGAAGCTTCCCTGGTGGCTCAGACAGTAAAGAATCTGCCTGCAATGCAGAAGACCCGGATTCAATTCCTGGGTCATAAAGATCCCCTGGAGAAGGGAATGACTACCCACTCCAGTATTTTTGCTCAGAGAATTTTTTGGATAGAGGAGGCTGGTGGCGTACAGTCCATGGGGTCACAAAGAGTCAAACACAGCTGAGCGACTAACACACACACACACACACACACACACACACACACACACACACAGGAATGAATAAGATAGGCTACAAACTATTGTTTGTAAATCCCCCTATTTTGAGACCCTACCCATGTGCCTCCTGTAGGGTAGGTCATGTAAAGAATGCACAAGAAGTTCCTGGCAGGGTCCACGCTTGAGGAGACCTTATTGTCTAACTCCAGAGACAAATAAATAAATGAGGAACACAATTCCAACTAGTATCAAAGTCTCCTAGTTCCAAAATGTGGCCTCAAATTATAATGCCCAAAGAAGCAAAGCTAGATGAGCAGGAAGGCCTGGAGTGGAACTGGGAAACAGGACTTTGCCCTTGGTACTTCTTGGTCTCTTCTTGTTGGGCCTCTCACCCCTGAGGATTATCCCTCTCCCATCTTCTCCACCCTGGGAAGAAAGGTGGTGGGCACAGGGAAGTAGCCCCAACATTTAGTGGTCTGCCCAGCTGCAAAGGGAGGAAACCCAGGCAGACAGGCTGTGGCACAGACAGCACACCTGAGAGCGGTGATTCTGAGGGCCGAGCGGGATGTGACTGGAAATAATTTAAGACGCGAGTTCCTTTTCCTTCCTCAGGAACAAACCCACAGGGGGGCTACCATCCTCCCAAGGCAAGATCTAATCCCATCTGCTCTTCTTCCTAAATTCTGAGGGAACAGGGGAGAGCTTCCAGTAGGAGAAAGTTCTCATTAGCTCACAGGCAGGAAATTGAGAGGTTTATTTAAACCTGAAGAAAGAGTAGGAGACTCAACCTAAGGTACAAAGTGGCCACGTATCAGCTGCTGTACACCTCATCTTCCCATTGCTTTTCTCATCCCAGTGCACATAATTTAAAAAACTCAAAATCAACAGCTTAAAAGAAAATACAGCTTGATTAGAGGCTGTGTATTTCTTGCTTTCTCCAACTATGAATAACTCTGTGAAGAAGAACGCATGGCTGAGACACTGGCTTTTCCCCTTCAGGAGGATTAACAAGCAACTTCATCCAATAGAGTCTCCCAGTTTATTGTTACCACTCTCCCTTCCTGTCACCCTAAACACACAAGCACAGGCACTCCCTCCATCAGTGCTCATGGAGAGAAGAGAGTGGGAGGCTCCTGCTGCATGCCTATAATCTCTCTCTATTCAAAGAAGTTACACTAGATAATATTTCTGATCATGAGCCCCCCAAACCCCAAACAAACAATTCTATCACAAATCTTCTCCAAAAAGAGGATCTGGAAAGAAAAATTCAGTCATCTGTAGGTATCTGCTGGGGAATTGGACCCAGCTAATTCCCCAGTGAGAAAGCAATGGCAACCCACTCCAGCACTCTTGCCTGGAAAATCCCATGGACGGAGGAGCCTGGTAGGCTGTAGTCCATGGGTTCGCTAGGAGTCGGACACGACTGAGTGACTTCCCTTTCACTTTTCACTTTCCTGCATTGGAGAAGGAAATGGCAACCCACTCCAGTGTTCTGGCCTGGAGAATCTCAGGGACGGGGGAGCCTGGTGGGCTGCCGTCTATGGGGTCGCACAGAGTTGGACACGACTGAAGCGACTTAGCAGCAGCAATTCCCCAGTAGATACCAAAAGTTGCAGGTGCTCCAGCCTCTTATATAAAACATCAGTGTTGAAGTAATCTCTAGATTACTTATGTTACCTAAAATAATGTAAATACTATCTAAATTGTTATAAATGCAATGTAAACACTATGTAAATAGTTGCCAGTGTGCAGAAAATTCAAGTTTTCCTTTTTTTGGAACTCTGTGTAACTTTTTTTCTCAAATATCTTCAATCTACAGTTTATTGAATCGTGGATGCAGAACCATGGATACGAAGGACTGACTGTATACTGTAATGTATCCTTTCATGCCACAGATATTCTCATGGATTTTTATATATTTCCCTCAAAAGTCTAAGGTAAAAAGAGAGAAAATGCACAAAATTCAGACAATCGTTAAGGGTTCAGTTAGCTACTGCTCATATCACCAAAGAATTCAGAAAAATCCACGCAGTTGTACTTTTACCTTTCATCAATAAATTCAAGCAAATATTTTCTCCCATATGGCTCATGCAGCTCAAAATCAAACAACCCAGTCAAAAAAATGGGCAGATCGAAAAAGACACTTCTGTAAAGAAAACAGACAGGTGGCCAAAAAGCACATGAGAAGATGCTTAACATCACTAATTATTGACTGCCTGCGTGCATGCTCAGTCTTGTCCGACTCTTTGCAACCCTATGGATTGTAGCCCACCAGCCTCCTCTGTCCATGGAATTTCCAGGCAAGAATACTGGAGTAGGTTGCCATTTCCTACACTAGGGGATCTTTCCAAACCAGGGATCGAACCTGCATCTCTCGCATTGGCAGGTAGATTCTTTACTACTGAGCCACCTGAGAAGCCCCAACTAATTATTAAAGAAGTGCAAATCAAAACTACAATGAGGTATTATCTTACACTGGTCAGATGGCTATCATCAAAAAATCCACAAAAATAAACGCTGGAGAGGGTGTGGAGAAAAGGGAACCCTCCTACACTGTTGGTGGGGATGTAAATTGGTAATAGCCACTATGGGAACAGTATGGAGCTTCCTTAAGAAATTAAAAATAGAACTGCCATATGACCCTGCAATCCCATTCCTGGGCATATATCCAGAGAAAGATATGCTTCAAAAGGATACATCCACCCAAGTGTTCATGGCAGCAACAGCCAAGACATGGAAGCAACCTAAGTGTCCATAAAGAAGGTGTGGTATATAGGTATGTATATATGTGTATACATATATACATACATATATATACACACACAGAATAGAATATTATTCAGCCATCAAAAAATGAAATAATGCCATTTGCAGCAACATGGATGGACCTGGAGATGATCATACTAAGTGAAGCAAGTCAGACAGAGAAAGACAAATGTCATATGACATTGGTTATATCTAAAAAAAAAATGATACAAATGAACTTATTTACAAAATAGAGACAGATTCACAGATCTCAAAATCAAATTAAATTTATGGTTACCAAAGGGGAAACATGGGGGAAATAACAAATTAGGAGACTGGGATTAATATTAACTAACAAGGACCTACTACATAGCATTAATGCTACTATGTAGTATTAAAAGACGCTCCTTGGAAGAAAAGCAGTGACAAACCTAGACAGCGTATTAAAAAACAGAGACAAAAGTCTGTATAGTCACAGCTATGGTTTTTCCAGTAGTCACATATACATGTGAGAGTTGGACCATAAAGAAGGCAGAGAGGTGAAGAATTGATGCTTTCAAACTGTGGTACTGGAGAAGACTCTTGAGAGTCCCTTGGACAGCAAGGAGATCAAACCAGTCAATCCTAAAGGAAACCAACCCTGAATATTCATTGGAAAGGCTGATGCTGAAGCTGAAGCTCTAGCACTTCAGCCACCTGATGCGAAGAGCTGACACACTGGAAAAGATCCTTATGCTGGGAAAGATTAAGGGGAGGAGGAGAAGGAGGTGACAGAGGGTGAGATGGTTGGATGGCATCATCAACTCAATGGACATGAGTTTGAGCAAACTGCGGGAGATGGTGAAGCCTGGCGTCCATGGAGTCACAAAGAATCGACACAACTAAGCAACTGAGCAACAACAACAACAACTATATAGAACAGGGAACTCTAATCAATATTATATAATAACCCATATGGGAAAAGAATGATTGAATCACTTTGCTGTACACTTGAAAGTAACACATCATTGCAAATCAACTATGCATCAATAAAATTTTTTAAAAAAACAAGCAAGAGACAAAATTAATTCAGTGAGAGACCCACAAGTATATATGAAATTGCAGCCAATGCTAATAACTAAAAAAGGAAGCTCAAACCAGAGAAGCAATACAAGTATTTTAATTTTTCTTACCTTGAGTAGAAAAAAAAATATTAAGTCTTATTTTGTCCATGATACAATAAGAAAAATGGAGAAATAAAGGAAAGAGTAAGAAGGGCCAGAAGGAGATATGCTTTAAAAACTACAATTTATAAGCCTAAAGTATGGCTTAAATAATTTGAGCAAGAGGTGGAAAACCATAATTTAAAAAGAGTGAACAAAAGAAACACTGATATGCTTTCAGCTCCACAGTCAGAAGAGCAGAACTGCCAGGACAGCATTACCATTGTTTGAGAACACCAGCAGGTTTATTCATGCTAAACATGCTATAATTGAGAATCAATATGGGGCAGAGTGTGCTTAAATGAACTCCAAGGGTTCGTACAAGGGTTCATACAAGCAATCCTGTTAATGTCATGTTGCATTTTATTAAATGATGTTTGGAATAAAAAGCCTGTTGGTTGGGCCTGTGAAAACTTTGTTTTAAAGAGGTTTAAGTTCTCATGACAGCTATAATCATACCATTGATCTTCATGATAATCTCACCGTACATAAAAAGAATCAACTATGAAGATAATGAACCAGTGCTCAGGTTGTATGGAGTGACCCTAAAACTGCCTTCAATTTCTAATGTGGGAGATAAATCAGGACATTATGAAGGTCCAGGATAATTTTCACCATAACAGGTGCAGGGAGAACAGTATCTTTTTTTTCCCAAAGTAACAAGTTTATTCAATCATTTTTTTTAATTTTCATTTATTTATTTTTATTGACATAGATTTGATTCACAGTGTTTAAGGTGTTCAGCAAAATGATTCAGCTATACATACACAAGTGGTTCAGTGGTAAAGAATCCACCTGCAATGCAGGAGACACAGGCTCGATCCCTGGGTCAGAAAGATTCCCCTGGAGAAGGAAAGGGCAACTTGCTCCAATATTCTTGTCTGGGAAATCCCATGGACAGAGGAGCCTCTTCGTGGGGTCACAAAGAATCGGATGTGACTGAGCACACTAACACACATACACACATATTATTTTTTATATTCTTTTCTATTATAGGCTATTACAAGATACTGTACATAGTCTCTTGTGCTATACAATTAAGTCCTTGTTATTTTTTTTAACTTTTGAATTTTTTATTTTGTATTGGGGTGTAGCTGATGTTGTGATCATTTCAGGGGAACAGCAAAGGGACTCAGCCATACATATACATGTATCCATTCTCTCCCAAACCTCCCTCCTCTCTGCTGCTGCTGCTGCTGCTAAGTCGCTTCAGTCGTGTCCGACTCTGTGCGACCCCATAGATGGCAGCCCACCAGGCTCTGCCGTCCCTGGGATTCTCCAGGCAAGAACACTGGAGTGGGTTGCCATTTCCTTCTCCAATGCAGGAAAGTGAAAATTAAAAGTGAAGTCACTCAGTCATGTCCAACTCTTTGCGACCCCCTGGACTGCAGCCTACCAGGCTCCTCCGTCCATGGGAGTTTCCAGGCAAGAGCACTGGAGTGGGGTGCCATTGCCTTCTCCGCCCTCCTCTCTAGGCTGCCACATAACATTGTGCAGAGTTCCATGTGCTATGCGATAGGTCCATGTTGGTTATCCATTTTAAATAGAGCAGTGTGTACATGACCATCCCAAACTTCCTAACTATCCCCTTTCCCCTTATAAGTTTTACAAGTCTGTGAGTCTTTCTGTTTTGTAAGTTCATTTGTACCATTTCTTTTTAGTTTCCACATTATAAGGGATGTCATACAACATTTCTCCTTCTCTGTCTGACTTACTCCACTCAGTATGGCACTCTCTAGGTCTATCCATGCTGCTGCAAATGGCATTATTTCATTCTTTTTGATGGCTGAGTAAACTTCCGTTGTATTTACGTACCACATTTTCTTTATCCATTCCTATGCTGATGGTCATTTAGGTTGCTCCCATGCTTTAGCAACTGTAAACAGTGCTGCCATAAACATTGGGGTGCATGTATCCTTTCAGATAATGCTTTTCTCCAGACATATGTCCAGGAGTGGGATTGCAGGGTCATATGGCAGCTCTGTTTTTAGTTTAAGGAATCTCCATATTGTTCTCCACAGTGGCTGTACCAATTTACATTCCCACTGACAGTGTAGGAGAGTTCCCTTCTATCCACACCTTCTCCAGCATTTATTGTTTGTGGATTTTGTGATGATAACCATTCTGGCAGGTGTGAGTTGATATATCATTGTAGTTTTGATCTGCATTTCTCTAATAATTAATGATGTTGAACATCTTCTCATGTGCCTATTGGCCATCCATATGTCTTCTTTGGAGAAATATCTATTTAGGTCTCCTGTCCATTTTTTTAGTGTGTTGTTTGTTTTGATGCCGTTAAGTGACATTACAGCTTTTATAAATTTTGGAGACTAATCCCTTATTGATCATATGATTTGCAAATATTTTCTCCCAATCTGTGAATTATCTTTTCATTCTGTTTATTGTTTCCTTTGCTATGAAAAAGCTTTTGAGGTTAAGTAGGTCCCATTTGTTTATTTTTGTTTTTCTTTTCATTATTCTGGGAGATGGATCAAAAGACCCCCAAAGAGCCAAAGCAATCTTGAGAAAAGAAAAATGCAGCTGGAAAAATCAGGCTGTCTGACTTCAGACTATACTACCAAGCTACATTCATGAAAACAGTATGATACTGGCACAAAAATAGAAACACAGATCAATGGAATAGGATAGAAAGCCCAGAAATAGGCCCATGCACCTATGGCCAACTAATCCAAGACAAATGAAGCAAGACTGTACAATGTTAGAAAGACAATGTCTTCAGCAAATGGTACTGGGAAAACTGGACAGCCACATGTTTAAAAAAAAAAATGAAATTAGATCATTCTTTAACTCCATACACAAAAACATGCTCAAAATGGATTAAAGACCTAAATATGAGAGTGGACACTATAAAACTCCTAGAGGAAAACATAGGCAGAACACTCTCTGACATAAATCACAGCAACATCTTTGTTTATTTATTTTATATATAGTAGTATGTATCTGTTAATCCCAAATTTCTGATTTATCCCTCTTCCCCATTTTTTCTTTGATAACTGTAAGTTTGTTATCTATGTTTGTGAGTCTATTTCTGTTTTGTAAATTGGTTCATTTGTATTTTTTTCTAGATTCCACATACAATATCGTATGATATGTGTCTTTTCTGACTTACTTCATTCAGTATGACAATCTCTGGGTCCACTCACAGTGCTGCAAATGGTATTACTTCATTCTTTTTATGGCTGAATAATATTCCACTGTATTTGTGTGTGTGTGTGTGTGTAGTAAACACACTACACTGTCTTTATCCATTCATCTGTTGATGGACATTTAGGTTGTTTCCATGTCTTGGCTATTGTAAACAGTGCCAGTATGAACACTGGGGTGCATGCATCTTTCTAAATTAGAAAGACAGACAGAAAAAGTGTTAATTGCTCAGTCATGTCCAACTCTTTATGATCCCATGGACTGTAGCCCACCAGGATCCTCTGTCCATAGAGTTCTCCAGGAAAGAAGACTGGAGTGGGTTGCCATTTCCTTCTCCAGGGAATCTTCCCGACCCAGGGATCAAACCTGTGTCTCTCATGTCTCCTGCACTGCAGGCGCATTCTTTACCACTGAGTCACCAGAGAAGCCCAATTAGAGTTTTTGTCCTTTCTGGATATATGCCCAGGAGTGAGACTGCTGGGTCATGTGGTTACTCTATTTGTAGTTTAAAGAAGCTCCAATACTGTTTTACACAGTGTCTGCACCAATTCACATTCCCACCAATAGTGTGGGAGGGTCCCTTCCCTCCACACCCTAGGAGTGTATACTTTCAGGCACTTACTGATCAAGTTAGGGATACTGGAGAAGAAACATGTGGTTACAGAAGGTGTGGCAGTTGTAGGCAGAGGATGGCTAATCAAGAAATGTGATTCAGACCAGCTGGGCAAATCTGATCAGTAACTTTGTCAGCAAGTGCACATGATAAGCCTACACACATAGCTCTGTGCTGGGCAGTCAGAAGCAAGGACATGGTACCACATTCACAAGCATCCTATAAGGGGGCTATTTTGAATCCTTTCTTACAAATAAAGAAAATTGAGGTTGAGAGAAATTAAATATTTTCCCCAAAGTCACCTTTCTAAAATCTGATAGAGACAAGATGAAAATACACATCTGGCTAATGGGACAAAGGTTTTCAATGCTACAAAACAGATATGGTCACTGGAAAGAAAGGACATTCTATGCACAGAATAGACAACTGGACCAAGGACCAGTCTGAGTAAGGAGCAGTTTGTGAACAGAAAGAATAGAAAGTCAGACAGTAAGTTGGAGTCATGCTGCAAACTGTCTTTATGCCTAGGTAAGAAGTACATTGTCCTTCAGGCTGCTGGGAATCACAGAAATTTGGGAATCAAGAAAGATGTAAGAAAGGGGGTAAACAGACCAAAGGATCTAAACTAGATAACAAGGTTAGTGGGAGGAGGGAAAAGATGGAGACGCATTTAGAGAAACACCAGAAGGAAAAAGAAGCTGAGTCTAGTACCATATTAACATGATTTTGGGGCTCTCAAATTAAAAGACACTAATTGGGGGTCTCTATTAATGTCCTATTGTTTAATGTCTGGCAAATATTTTACTAATGTCAATAATTAAAAATTTCAGAAGTGATCTAATAAGTGTTCCAGCTCAGCTGGTGAAGAATCCTCCTGCAATGTGGGAGACCTAGGTTCAATTCTTGGGTCAGGAATATCCTGTGGAGAAGAGAAAGGCTACCCACTCCAGTATTCTGGCCTGGAGAATTCCATGGACTATATAGCCCACGGGGTCACAAAGAGTCGGACAGGACAGAGCAACTTTCACTTTCCCATAGAAAGGAGACAGCTTTTGACAGCTAAGGGAAGCATGCATCTGTCTGCCATCTTCCTCGTCCAGGAAGCTTCTTTTAAAAGGGACATGCTAATAAGAAATCATGTTTGAGGATATTACTTCAGCCATAGCTTTGTTTCCTAGAAAAGCTAAGGGCAGGATTCAACAATGGGCTCAAGAGGGAAAGGACTGAGTAGGATCTATTCCTTTCTGTGGCTCATGGGAAGCACAGGACACTTCACCAAAGCTGGAGGTTTCAGCCCTCCTCTCAAGCATCTGTGTCCATTTATCACACTTATCCCCCAACACTTATCTAGGGAGTGGCCTAGAGCAGAACAAAATCCCAGGATTCAGGGCCTGGGGCTCTCAGGCATCTTTCAGGCATCGTTTTTCATCTCTTTACACCTTGAAGAGAGCAGATGTCTTTACCATTGCTACAGAATCTTCATGCAAGGACTGAAAATTAATTCCTGATTCTATGAGAATAAACATAATTTTGTTTTATTTTTATAAAAAATAAATTATATATTCAAAAATTTGACTTTATCTTTGGTTTAAACTGTAAGATTAGAATTTCTTTAAAATTAAAATTGAAGATTTTAATCTGGTGATATATGGTTACTATATACAAATCTTCCTCTTCAGAAGAAATACAATCATGTATGTTAAAATATATTGGATACAATTCTCTATTTTTCCCTTCTTGTTAAAAAAAATTCCATAGAGGGGATAGGGATCTTCCCAGAGTAAGAAGAGAAACTGAAGCAAAAGATTCATCTCTGCTCATTCCAGCACCTGAGTGACAAAGCTGATCCCAATCATCTTTCAGTAACAGACTACATTCTTTCCTCACCTAGCAGTTGCAGAAGCCCCACTGAACTTCTCTTCTGCCTCTTTCAACAGAAGCTGCAGCTAAGGAAATACTAACTCTGTATGTGTTACTCCCATGGTCCAGCTACTTGAGAAGAGTAAGAGCCTTAAATGAATTCAGTGAGCCAATGGGCTGTGTGTGATGTCACAGAGCACACCCTTCACAGCTGTGATGGCCCATGAAGCCAGGACCATCATCTTATCCTACCACAGAATCATAAATAAGGACAGAGCCTTCTGCAAATATGAGGATGCACTCCCTTGTGAAGTCTTATTCAATCATTGGTTCATATGAAACTAGCTCTCCAAGATTGGGGGTAAATAAACAGAACACACTACAACACAAAACATTTTAAAGTCTGCCTTTAAGGTAGTAATTCCTAAAATGACACCATCTATATGGAATTTATTTCTGGAGTAATAAGCCAAATTATTTTACTTTGTCAAAACTGGAATCTTACAAACCCAGCTGTTGAATAACACTTGTCAGAGATGTCAAAATGTCTTTCAACATTTAGACAGCTACCTAGCCATTATTCCTACGAGATGCATGGGTGGTTGAGAGAATCACGTTTGACAGATGCAAAAAAATAAAATATCCATATGCAAAATACAACTGCTGATTTCCCAATCATCTAGCCCAGCAATTTCCCTACCATTCTGCTCTGGGCTGCAGCCAGTCTCCTAAAAAAATGGATTCAGGCTTTTTCATAATTGCTACTGAATGCAGAGGCTTCAAAAGTAATCTTCCAATTCTTTATTATACACATAACCCACAAACACTGTTTATGTTGATTCTAAGAGTTAAGAATTCAGTGACCTTACACAAGAGAGGTCTCACATTCTGTCGACCCTACCACTGCTCCCTTCCAGAGAAACCACAGTCCTCATTGAGGCAAGAAGACCCAGGCCACTGCTGTGTGGACCACGAGAGGGCATCAGCACCTCTAAGACTGCCTGGGAGAAAGATCTCTATAACCAGAGGGCTGATAGTTACTACAGAATTATCACATTCCTGTCCTTCTTGGTCCATACACAGACCATCAGTTAGGTTGTGGGGACAGGAAGACATGAGTAGAGAAGCCAAAACAGGAATCTCGAGCCATGTAAATGGTGGAGAAGTAGAATGCGGACTGATCAAGCACTGTTGGTGCAGACACATCCTCGAGTTGCAACAGATCAGGCAATAATCCTCCTGGTCCTGAGTTAGGTCCTGTCCCTGTGAGGTCTAGCCACATGACTACTCTTTCTCATCCTGAAAGACCTCTGGGATTACCCACAACTTGCCACACATCTGACATTTGTTTTATTTTCCCATGTATCCTTACTTAAGCCTTCCATTTCTTAAGGTAACTTGAATGAGCTTCTGTTCTTGTAATCAGAGACATTTATCGATACCCCACAGCAAGATGTCTGAAAGTGTTCTTTTTCTCTTTACTAACTATAAAACAACCTCAGATTTCCCATCTAAGAGTCTACACATAACTTCACAAATTTAGGGCTACTTCACCAGTTTTTGTAATCACAGAGAGAGAAAAGAAATGGCTGGCAAAACCCCTTTCTCTTGGATTGTCTTTAAATCGCCCTTGCTGCATTTTTTTCTCCCAGTCAAGAATAAAAGCCAGCATGCTCTTGGAGCCTCAGTATTCTCTCCACCCTCTGTGGCACTGACAGACTTCCCCCTTGTGACTTCTGGGTTGATTTCGAGGTTCAGGGACCAAGTTTTTCACTGGCAAAACCTGATTCTTCTGGTCTCTATAGAATAATATTGGCTCCCAAAGCAGTTCCAGCACTGGCAATAGGTCAGGTCATATCAGAAATTAATGAGCCAGCCCCTCCGAGCACCTGTACCTTCTGGAACTCTAAATTACTCCCCCTTTCTAAACCCCCCAACTCTCTAGCAGCCAGTGATTCTCATTCAGAGGCCATATTTAGAAATACAGGGGGCTTTGTTGGCTGACTTGATGACTTGGTTAGAGTAATACAAGCATCCAATGACCAGGGATGCTATATGTCTTATAATGGACAGCAAAGTTTCACACAATGATGTGTCATTCTATCAAAATGCTAAGAGCACCTGCCTTGAGAAACACTAAGACCCCTCCAACACCCCAAGCAGACCAAAGCAGAACAGAAACACAAAGTGAAGAGAGGAGGGCAGTACGAGGATCAGCACCACACAGTCAGGAAGAGAGGCAGTCAGTGAAGGCCACCCAAGAACCATCTCAGCCCAGCCATCTCCATGCCTTGTCTCCAGCAACACTACTCACAGCACGTAAACTCTTTGCTCTCATTCCTTCTACCATGCAAAACAGTCTTGGGCTCAGTTAGATTTAAATTACATCTTTTCAAATATGTGTCTTTATTTCTACATCTTTTCATTTGTCCTAATTATGACAGTTTCAGAGCAACTAATATTGGTACTAGTAAGAGATAATATCACCTGAAAATTCTTCCATGTTGCTAAAGGGCTTAACTACTAAATATGTCCTATACTACCTTACAAACTAATTCTTTAGGGGATATCGCCTCAGAGCTTAAGCTTGTGAACTAATACCTTCTTATGAAACACTTTACTGAGCCACGCTGGGGCTTGGAAGAAAGGAAGGTGAAAACTCTCTCACCACCTGTCCCAGACCCTGTGTGAAGCTCTAGGCAGTATCAAAAGAGACATCCTGCACAAACAAGCTTCACCACCGAGGGTCAGGGTATAGAGACACCAAATGGGAAGAGACAGCTCAGCAGCCTGGGATTAAAGCACAAATATTTTTGAGGCAGTGCACTCAGTTATGTCAGAGAGACAGGCTCATGGCACTTTCTGTGACAGGTGCAGCCAAAAAGTTCAGCAAGATCCTCTCACAGACTGAAAAGTGACTCAGGATGGAGAAGTCCAAAACACAATCCTGTTTTAAATGAGGTGAGGTCTTATTATAATAAGCACACACACTGTCACTACAAGTACGGATTGCTGATAAATAGAGTCTTTACATACTACAGCAGTGCTGTCTAACAGAACTTCCTGATGATGGCCACACTCTCTGTCCACACTATGCCTGTGTCAGTATGGTCTTGGTGTAAGTTTGGTGAGTGTATCTAATAAGTACAGAGACCAACATCTCAGCAATGCTGAACTCAAACCTGCCAAGACAGTTTACATCTAATCCCTGTACTTGCTCTTCCTAACGTGACTGCTTCAGGCCCATGCCAGGGTGACAGCCCTTTTCACCATTCTAGCACAGTTCTAGAAGATGAGCAGAAGAACAACTGTGATCCTAAAACATTTTATGTATCATTCAAAGGATATGGGTTGAAGGCAACCCCTTTTCTATACTTTTAAAGGAGGGAAGAAATAGATCGAAAAGCTACAGAATAAAAAACAGATTTCTCCAAACATTCTCTGGTATTTGTTGTATTACTCACAAAATCTGCTCTAGGATCTGTAGTAATTTGGGAGGATATTTTTCTTTGGGAGGGTTACTTCTTTATGTCCTCTGGTCAAGGACTTCCCCTCACTAGGTGGTGCTAGTGACAAAGACCCCACCTGCCAAGGCAGAAGACTTAAGAGACTCAATTCAATCCCTGGGAGGGGAAAATCCCCTGAAGGAGGGCATGGCAACCCACTCCAATATTCTTGCCTGGAGAATCCCCATGGACAGAGGAGCTTGGTGGACTACAGCGCATAGGGTCGCAAAGAATCAGACATGACTGAAGCAACTTAGCACTAATTATAGGAGTCACTTTAAGAGATTACCACAATCTCCCATCCCTAGTTAAAAGCAATTTCCTTGACTACTCTTCTAACAGCTTATTTCTCTCTCCTCCGCTCTCCCATTTTTCCTTTCCCCCCCCAAAAAAAGCCTTTATTCAAGAGTATATTGTTAAAATGACCTGAATATGAAGGCTTCAAGTGAAATCAGAATCTGGCGCTAGGCATCATTTCCCCCACCACTGACCCTTTAAACTCCCCTGTTCCTCAGCTACTGCCTTCATAAGGATTAAGGGTGATCCCTGGGTCCTGGATATTTGAGGAGACAGGTATTTCTTAGCATTCATAGAGCTCTCAAGTAATCACACAGTGCTTTGTACATCCCTTCTTTAGGCTACTGACTTACAAATGCTGTGTCTATTTTACAGGTAGGGAAGCTAGCATAATGAGGCTAAATTACTGAAATGCCATCCCAGAGAAACTCAAGAGCAAAATTAAATCACCTCCAGCAGTGGTTCTCAACCAGGGGCAGTTTTCTTCCCAGGGCACATTTGGCAATGTCTGGAGACACTTTCGATTGTCATGATTGTGGTGGGGGTCGGGGGAACTACAGGCATCTAGAGGGTAGAGGCCAAGGATGTTGCTGAACATGCTTCAATGCACAGGACAGCCCACAACATTAAGAATCACCAGGCTCAGCATGCCAATGGTGCTGAGGATGAGAATCCCTGATCCTCTGGCATCTCCAATACTAGTTTCTTTGGCTTCTAATCAATAAAGAATGGCTCCCTCTGTAATTTGATCCTCATACAGCATTTACACAGAAACATATCAGTTGAGTGCTATTTCTGTCATGCTATACTTTTTGGTTACTTTTAAAATAGAAAATACATGGGCGCCACAGAGGAAAATGAGGAAAGCTGGCAAAGTGTGGCTCCTTTCCTCTAATGAGAAAGCTTAGCAGAGACCAGGTCCTTTCCTTAGGGACCCCCAGGCGCTGTCTGTGTCTGGCTGCTCACCTGGACTCTTCAGTTGTTGATGTGCCCTACAGCTCCCTGTCCTCTGCTTTGCTTATCTCTAAGCACATGCATCACTTCAGAGCTGTAATGATGCATGCTTATGGGAATCTCCAGAGATCTACAGCTCCTAATTGTCTATTTTGTTCAGTAAATTGTACTCATTACTGAGCCACGTGAGGAACAGAAGGACATCAGCCTTACTGAGTGCCCTCTGTCTGAGCATGGGTAATGGGACATTATCAGGAAGGACTCCACAGTACTGAACTAAGATGCTTAAAAACAATCCTCCATCCAGTTTCTCAGCTGAGCACTTTTTTTTTCTAAATATAACCTCCTGTCCCCCTTTTTCCTAACCATTCTTAGCTCTGCTTAGATTTGTATTAATTATTATTTTCTCTTTAGTGAGTCTGGTTTTAGCTTAAGCTCTAAAAGCCAGGGACCTCAGAAAGGATGGGATGTCCTTTTCACTCCTCCCTCTCAGCCCTCCACTGCCTCTGAGAAGGGCACACCAAATCTCCTTTTGGTCTCAAAATCTTCACGACAAACAAAAATCCTAAGCAGCTTTAGTTATAATGCTCCTGGTGCCTACATTCATTGCACTAAGGACTCAAACAGATGAGGAGGGAATGGACATGTGACTTCCAGTGACACTGGATCAAATAAAATGGAATGGGCAGAACCACGTGCTTTGCTACAGCTATTATCTACCAAACTGGAAATCATCAACTCTCTGATAAGCAGTTTCCCATCTCGTGGAAAAAAAAAAGTGATTAATGCAGGAAAAGTTAAGCAAAGTGATCCATGGAAGAGTAGGGTGCTGAGAGAGGGGAATTTGTGTCAGCAGAGATAAAAATATGATGTGGCTACAGGAAAACAGCACTCAGGCCTTGTTGCCTTCTCAGGAAGGCCCAGCAACACCCTCACCCCATATGTAAATCAAACCCCATACAAACTCACTAAAAAATTCTTATGTTGAGATATTCCCATGCAGATTCTATCCCATCACCTGGACCATGATTTTAGCTTTGTAAGTGCTGATCTTAACAGTGTTTATGACCTGAATCACTAAAGGCTTTGGGAACCTTTCACAGACAGGGCACCCCACTGCACTGACGCCAAGAGGCTGTTAAGACAAGAGTAAAACCAGAACAACAACGGCAAAGAATGCCTTTGACTTACCCTGGAGTAGAGGGTGTGAGAGCCTTCAAATGCACTTACATCCTCATGACCCACCAGCTTTGTTGCCTTTCATCACTGACTTCTGCATGGTGGATCACAGCCAATCGATCACCAACTACCAAAGATGAAAAATGAATGAATGAATACATTAGGCCAGAAGATCCATAACTTCAAGTTCCAAGCCACTGTTCCTCAAGTGAATTTGCTAGCATAGGCTAACTATCAGTACTTACTTAACACATAAACCCAAACATATATAATGGTTCAAGCTCAATGAAAGCTTATTTCTTGTTCCCGTATACATACCGGACAATTGAACAGTCTCCCTTAACAGCAATCCAGGCAACCAGGCTGACAAAAGTCCTCCCCATCCTTTAACATAGCATCCCAAGATCTCGTAGGGACCCTCTCCATTCCAGCCTACAAGGAGTATAAAACAGCATGGAGGAACTTGTGTGGGTGCTCTCTTTTTGTTTCTTTTTTCCCTAGAAATGGACCACAATGCTTTTCCACTTCCACTTAGTTACACAGCCACACCTAAATCCGTGGGTTGCTGGGTAGCTAATAATCAGTATCATACAAGCCTGACTCCGGCCCAACAAAGAAGATATTAGGTTTAGAGTATGGAGTTCTGGGGGAGACACTAACAGTAAATCTCACTTAGTTAGTTAATGACTCTGAGATCTGGTTTCCTCATCTGTGAAATACTCTGCTTCCCTCATTGACCTATGCGTCAGTGTGAGACTCAAAAATGAGACAAAACAGCATGCATAGCTCCTGGGTATCTTGACAAAATGCTGAGCTGCAAACTTCCAGATGTTGTTCTCTGACCACACTTGAAGTAGAAAATAGATTTTAAAAATTAGAGAATATTTTTGTATACCACAAAGTGGTATACACTGATATACAGTGGTATACACTGATCTGCAGATATAAAGAACTGGTACCAACTTTGATTATACATAAATTCCCCATTTTCAGGGTACTAGGTAAAATTTCAAAGAGTCACAAGATTTCGGAACTAGAAAGAATTGAAGTGGTCACTGCTTTCCCCTCTTATTTTCCAGACAAGGAAGCAAACTCAGAAGTCAACAATGTCCCTCAAATCTCATGCTAACTCAGTGTACTGGGATCAGAGTACAGAAATTGGACTTTTTCTTCTGTTATTACATAAGTTCAATTGATAAGCTGCTGAAGAAGAAAAGGTAATTCTTATTCTTCTGCTAAAGTGAGAGTAAATGGCTACTCTGGCCCAAATCTAAAAAGGTACCAGAAGGTAGCATTCACCAGCGTGGACCACCATCATACCGGACGTAAGGGAAGGGGGTCACAGGGCAGACCAAGTTTTTCAAGCAAATGTTCTTCGAAACAGTGATCTCCACCAAACTTATATCTCACATGTCCAAAATGTGACCTGAACACAAATTAACTTCTGTATACCTTCTGGCAAAAACAAGAATTTTTATTTTCCATACATACACACTGAGTCATTGCTATTAGGGGACAATTAGAAAGAGAATTTGAGATTGCAAATAAAAAAGGGAAAGGAAATATTAACAATCAGCTGAGGAGGAACAGAGGTTTCCATAGGCAATCCTGGGGAAAAATAAAGGAATCTCAAGGGTTTTTTTATCCATCATACTTAAATTATTTTGCATCTCTGAGATCATGGTGAGGTCCTCGAAGTTAAGAGCAGAAAGTAAATATAGGGCCTCAGCAATGAAAGACAGGAGTCCAAATTCAAAGTCCTAAGTCAGGAAGGGAAGAATGGAACCTCTTAATATGCTTGTCTCCAATAAAGAGATATAAATTTGAAAGTATTTTGGCAAAATTAGGAGGGACGAGATCAGTCCTGGGTGTTCACTGGAAGGACTGATGTTGAAGCTGAAACTCCAATATTTTGGCCACCTCATGCGAAGAGCTGACTCATTTGAAAAGACCCTGATGCTGGGAAAGATTGAGGGAAGGAGGAGAAGGGGATGACAGAGGATGAGATGGTTGGATGGCATCACTGACTCAGTGGACATGAGTTTGGGTGGACTCTGGGAGTTGGTGATGGACAGGGAGGCCTGGTGTGCTGTGGTTCATGGGGTTGCAAAGAGTCGGAGACCACTGAGCAACTGAACTGAACTGAACTTAATGAACAAGGAATGATAAATGGAAATCAATACTTGCATATCCATAGTTAAGATGAGTAAAATGCTATTATCAGCATCTTCATTTAGTGAGTAATTTCAAGCATTTTAATAAAGGTAAAATGTTCTAAGAACTGCTACAGGTTTACTTCTGTACTCCACCCCCAACTCTCCTCTGCCATAGTGTCTCTAGCACCTCAAAAACTCCCATCCTGGAAATTTCCCAGAACCTCTTCTCGATCCTAGAAGTTTTACCTAGTCTTGTGCCATGGACCCTCCCTTCCTTTTGGCAATCTACTGAAGCCTAAGGAACTCCTCAGAATAATCTCTTAAATGCATAGAAAAACATATATATGAATAAAAAGGAAGTCAATTATATGAAAATTATTCTAGTCACATAGCCTTCAGAGAGTCCATGGACCCAATTAAAAACATCTGATTGGGGAATGACTCTTCTAGGGTGAAGAAAGTTTTTTTCTTCTGCAGGAAAGTTTAAAAAAACATAAGGATATATAGTAAAGAATACTACTCAAGAACGGTCAGTGAAGAAAAGAATAAGGTGCAAAAAAGAAGTCAGACCTTGAATTTCTGCCCAACACAATACTATTCATGCTGTGGTTTAAAAACCTACTTTAAGGAATTACTCAGAATTTTCTTGGCTCCAGCCGTGTAGACACAGCATCTTCTGTGTACTGATGGCAGGTGAAGAAATTCAGCACTGGAAAAGGCAGGACTGACATGAGCTTGGGTCCCAGTTCTCTACCACTCTCTAGTTCTGTTAGCTTGGGCAAATCACTCAGCTCTGAGGTGAAACTCTTTGTCTATAAAATGAGAAGGTCAAGCTACACCATCCCTAAGGTTTCTTAAAACTCTGAATTATTAGGATTCTCTGAGAAGAAATATTAGTGAGATTTCTTTTTGCTCTAGGTTCACTGCATGAAAATACCTTTTAGATGAGAATTTTTCAGGGGCTTCAGAAATATTGACACTTTATGAGAATCAGCTGGCCGTAGAATTTTTGACTTAGAAAGGATTTTTTTCAAGAGACATGCATCACATCTCACTCAATTTCAGTGACCCAGATGAGAAAACTGAGGTTCAGAAAGGCAAAGAAATGTATTTGAGGTCACATAATGAGATAATGTTAGCAAACTGTTGTGACTACTGCTGTCTAGCGTAAGCAGAATTTTAGGATTTGGCATGGGTAATAAAAATCAGCTCATGAGTTCACTTGAAGAGAGATGGAAATAAACTCCAAAAAGCTGAGCCATAGCACAGGGACAGCATGAGGAAAGGAAGCAAGTGATTCGGGTAATGACTCCCAGGAGCAGAGTTCTATGCCCCTAGAAGGGTCAAAGCTCATACGCACAGTAACCTCACTAGCAATGGTATCACCTCCTTCAAATACATGGCTACAAAATTCATATCAAAAACAGTCAATTATTTTTTAAAAAATGAAAGAAAAGGTAGTTCAAAAGAGGGGAATAAATGAACAAATCCTGGCTAATAAGGTCAATAAAACCAAAGTTCAGGATGTGAATTGCTAATAAAATCTTAAAACTGTAGAATACTTGTTCAGAATTTTTAAGTTTTAGAAGAAACTGATTCAGGATAACTTTGACCTACTAATGTGGACAGCAATAAACTATAGTAAGCATGAGCATTATTTTTACTAATACTCTCACCACTATCTTCAGATATGTAATTATTGGATATTGATCAGGTTTAAAAGTTATATGTGTATAGTCCCGTCCATGTGTACAGACGAGTTTTATAAGCAAGGACGTAGACACTAGGAAGTTGTTGGGAAATTTGATTGAATCATAAATTCAACCTTATTTTCAATTAGCCAACAATATGTATGCAAGGGCTTTCAAAACCTGTGCTCCAATGCTTGTCAGCTTACCCTCTCCATTTCCCACACACAACCAACAAAGTAATGGCACCCATTCTCAACCCCCATAACCATCATTCCTACCTTGTATCAATATTTCTGGCTTTTATAACTTTTTTTTTTAAGGATTTTCTTTGGGAACTGACACAGCCTTTCAAAATCTTCTAGACCAGAGGCTACACATCACTGGTTTGCCAGCTCCGTTTCATCTCCTCCAGGAATTCCCAGAGACAGCAGTGCCATCTACTGGTAGGGAGGGCATAACTTGTTTTCTGGAAGCCTACGGTTGATACGCCTGAAAGAATGGCAGCCTAGATTTGTGTTTCTGTGAGCCTTTCTTTTCTAGAGCACATTACAAGCATAACTGATGCTTACAACTTGAGACACAGAAATTCACAGAAGCCCCCATCGTGAAGGGAAGGTCCTTGGGAACCCGTATAAAGCCCAGCCAGTCAAGCCAGTAGAGAGGCAGCTCTGCCTTCTCAAAGCTCCAAAGGCAGAGCTTCACTGAATTAAACACTTCCTAGCTCTCCTCACCCGAGGGCTTCCGTATCAGATGATCTCACCTTGCCTCCACCTGTGGCAATGTTATCCCACTCTATCTTACAGCAAGAGTCCAGGGAAGGTGCTCAGACCTCTCTCAACGTGATGGCTCTTAGATTTACACAGTGTGACACAGATCCTGCTCAAAGGACAGTGCTGCTTAGGCATGCAGGTCAGACTCTAATCTCTCATTCACTCTTCCCTCCCTGACCCAGGGGACAGAAACGACCGAAAGGAAATGATTTTGTTGTTGCTTTGGAAACAACATTAGTGGGCTTTCACTGAATCAGAGAATAAACCTTGTCCTGCAGGTCACTGAGGTACGTTGCTTCCCTTAAGATGAACTAAGCCTGCCAATCTTTACACTTTCCCTTGTTTAACCTAATAAGTGTTTCTCAACCTTTCCAAAACCCTTGCCTCCCTTCCACAGACTAAACATAAACACTGCATGCCCTTTGTGTAGTTTATATAACAAAAGCGACATTTTCTCTCTAAACACAAAAGCATATACCTTTTCAAACTATACTCCCTACCCCAGCCTCCAAATTCCTTCCTCTCCCCACTGATACTAGCTAGAAACAAATCACTGACAGGTTCTAAAATTACTCTAATTTGCTTTATGTACCAATCTGTCAGGTGACAATCTATATTTTACTTTATGAGGTCATTTGTTACATTCCCAACAAGCTTTGCAACACCTTTTCTTTTACTTTCGCTCACCCCAGAAAACCACCAAAAGTTGATCTGCTACAGTTTATGTTAATTCTGACTCCCCCTAACATTAAATTTGTTAGGGGGAACACTTAAATCGTGTTCCTTCTTTAGTTAGTTTGAACTTGCCAAATAAATTGATTTCTTAACAAGTTTGGGCATTTCACAGGCATGGGGTGTGTCTTAGATGTTTGGGAAAAAAAAATCACATCGTTTCCTAAAGAAGCAAAACTTCCTATGGGGAAGGTAAGAGTAATAAAAAGCCTTTGAAGCCCTGTCAGGATGTCTCTGAGGAATCAGGTAGAGAGATTCTTGTCCACTTCCTACCAGAATAAGTTGTAAATGAATTATAGTGGAATTCCAGAATACAGTAAAATCTTCCTAATGATAGTTTAAACCATTCTGTACCAAACAGACTAACAGGTATATCTAATAAATTAACTAGTGGAAAACTGAAGGGACTTTTTATACTTTGTTATGAGCTGTACAGTATGCTCTTGCTATTTCAGGTCTAGGGAAATGAGAAGGAAAGAGGCAGAGGATGCCTTTTGTAAAGTATGACTTCAAGGAGACATGCCCCACCCCCCAAACCACACTCTCACTCTCACACTCACACACACACACACACACACACACACACACACACACACACACACACAGCTTTTGGCATCCAAAGGCCTTCTTTAAACAGGCACTTTTGAAAGAATTAAGGAGATCTAAACGGGTGTAACCTGCCTTCCCCTCTCCCCACCACCGATTAACATGCTAAAAATAAGTCATTACTTGATTCGGCAGCCCAGAAAAACCTCAGTTTACAGAGATAACCACCACCCCCCACCCCCCGCAAAAAAAAGAAAAAAAAATCAGGTTTTCTTTAAGGAGAATATCAGTGTGATGGTCTGCTCTGCAGTTCACTGCAGGGATCTTCCTCCTCACAACTACCAGCCATCAGTTTCGCTGTAATTTCTCATTGTAGCCTTTCACTTAGACCTTCTCCGCCAGTGCCCAGCGGCTTTTAAAATAATTTTTTCCCTTCTCTTTACGAATCTCTTGATCCCTTCGGCAGACTGAAAGCATTTCGGTGCAACTCAGGGGTGAGAGCTCCAGGCAGGTCTAGAGAAGCCTTCCACCCGCGCACCTGGGCTGGCCCGCGCGGGTCCTGCCCCCACCTCCGCCCGCACGGCTGCGCCAAGAATACGGCTTTGGTCGTCGCGGCCGCCTCCGCTGGATTAGTTCGAGTCCCGTGGCTTGGCCAAAGTGACACTACATTTTTTTCTTCGTTCTCACATATGACAGGTCCCACTGCATTAAAGCCATCTTCTCCCCGGCTCTAGGCCAGGTCTAGCGCCGGAGACGTCCCCGCCCCACCACCCTTCACCCTTTACCTGGGGAGGGGGCCGGTACCAGCATCCCTCCGGGAGAGAAACAAAGGCGGAGGCGAAGCTACCAGGTGGGCAACTCCCCTCGGGTGGACCCGTCACCGCGGTGAGGAGGATGGGGAGATGCATTAGCGGGCAGAAAAGGGAAACCGAGGCACCGAGGGAGATGACTGAGCCTGGGTCTGCATCCTCTCCCAAGTGATGCTCCCCCGACGGGCAGACCTCAGACTTCCCCCCGCCCCACTCGCCCGCAACCGGCCGCGGAAGGGCAGGGAGCCCGCCCCGCGGCAGCTCCTTACCTCGGGAGAAGCGCTCCCGCTCCCTCCGACGGCTGGGGGAAAGAGCCCCACCGCTCGCGCACGCGCATTCGCGTTCTCGCCTCTCCGCGCCACCGCGCGCGCCCCTCCGACCTGGCTTTGGCCCGCCCCAGACCTGTCCGTCAGCGACAGCGAGAGCCAATCCACTAGCCCGAGAGGGCCAGCGCCGGTCACGTGGTCCGACTAGCCAATCACCAAGCTGCCCTCGGCAGCACCCGTTCCGATGTCTCCGGGGATTCGGTTGCTACAGAGTGGATCGGGTGAGAGGCGTATACAAAGGGCTGAGTCTCTGTTTTGGGCGCTGATTGGCGCTAGATTCATCAATTACTAGATCTATTGATATCTCAAATTCTAAATATGAACAAGAATGACCTGGGCATCTTATTTAAAAGCGGATTCTGATCCAGTAAGCCTGAGACGGAGACTTCAAATTCTGCCTAACAATCTCTAGACAGTGATGATGCTCCTGGTCTGAGGACCACGCTTTGGGTTAGGAGGATTTTAAAGGCACTTGTCTAAAAATGATGGTTATAACCCCGTGCTCCATGTTATCTAGAAGTTTCAAAACCTTTTCTTTCCTCAACTGATAAAGCATTCCAATGACTGACTGAACAAGAGGTCTTCTGGTGACGCTTGTAGTTTGGGCACAGGGTGAGGGAAGGCATGTTTGATTTGAACATCACCCATCTTTGTTCCATGGGGCAGTAACTAATTTGGTGGACGCTCCTCATTGAGAACACTAAGTCACCTCAAGTATTGGACATGTGTGTCACTGTGCTATATTCTTGGCCAGAGAAGCAGCATAAGTGGTTCCTGCTTTTTGGAAATTTGCAGTCTGTCACAGAACTACACAGGCAAACTCGGGAAGAAGCATTAAAGGAATAAAATCCAGGGCGCTAATTGCTGCAGCTCCTTGGATAATTCAGGTCAGAACTATTCAATGTAAGCCAGAGAGTTGGTAATATCCTATCTTAGGAATCTTTGGAATTGCCCAGATAGACTTCTGTCAGTAATTCCAGAGTCTGGAAATCAGGAAGCCCAGTGCCTCTGTCATCTCTCAAACTTAACCTAAATCTGAGTATTTTCAGACTGGCTAGACTATTTGTTGTTCAGCATAGTCTTATTACCCAATAGTGTACCAGTGTGATTCAAAGGTCTAAGTGCTACAGTCTCCAAAACCTTCTTCTCACTTCAGGCCAGGTGGTGTGACACTGCTTCAGCAGTTCTCTCTCACTATTCCTCAAGGTGATTAAAATGTCACTTAGAGAAAACTTCTATCCTTGTCAGTGTATCTTAGGCCTCGGGCTTATCAGCCCCAGAAGTGAAGCCTGCTTAATAATCTCAGCTATTGTTCACCAGTGACTCTATCAGAGATAGCATAGCACAAAACTCAGAGTTACAAGAATGCATTAAATCTAGCACAGCAATGGTTCTGGCTGCAGCAAGAGTAAAGAAATGTCTAACCAAGAAGAATATGTTTGAAAATCTCAGAGAAAGTTTATTTTGCTATCTTTAAACCAGTGGTTCTCAAACTTGGGTATACAGTAACACTTTTTTTTTTAACTTGGAGGATAATTACTTTACAATGTTTTGTTAGTTTCTGCCATACAACAGTGTCAGTCAGTTGTTAAGTATACCTATGTCCCCTCCCTCTTGAATCTCCCTCCCGCCCCCTACCCCATCCCACCACTCTAGGTTGTCACAGAGCACTGAGTTGAGCTCTGTGTGTTACACAGCAACTTCCCACTAGCTATCTGTTTTATATATGGTAATGTAAATGTTTCGGTCCTACTCTCTTAGTTCATCCCACCCTCTCCTTCCCCTGCTGTGGCCACAAGTTTGTTCTCTATGTCTGTCTCTCTATCCCTGCCCTGCAAATAGGTTCCTCAGTACTATTTTTCTAGATTCCATATATATGCATTAATATATGATATTTGTTTTTCTCTTTCTGACTTATTTCACTCTGTGTAACAGAACCGAAGTTCATCCATCTCACTAGAACTGACTCAAATTAATTCCTTTTTACAGCTGAATAATATTCCATTGTATGTACCTGTACTACTTCTTTATCCATTCATCTGTCAAAATGGAAATAAAAACAAAAACAAACAAATGGGACCTAATTAAACTTAAAAGTTTTTGCACAGCAAAGAAAGTAAAAACAAAATGAAAAGACAGTAGTGCTTTTAAGGAAATAGATTTGGGGGGTCCTGTACCTAGAGATTCTGATTGGAGTGAGGAGTGGAGCCTGGGCAACAATAGGTTTAGAAAGTTCCACCGGTGATTTGTATCCAGCCATGCTTGAGAATACCTATATAAGCTGCTAGATTGAGGGACTCATTTTTTAACAAGGGAAATCAACTCTGCAACACAAATCACTAATGACATAAAGACTGGAAACAGAGGGAAAGCTTCCACATAATTTGTGAGAACAGATTTTTTTAAAGCCAAAAAATAATTCATAGGTAATAAATATTCCAAAGACTATTTAGTGGACTAAATTTAAAAGCCAGGTTCACAACTAGGTTTAATTCCAGTTGATTAAGTAAATATTGCCAGAAAAACCTATTACCTTTTGACAACCACTCCAAACTGATGAAATCTCTGGTGCTATCTTGACTTGCTTTGTGTCCTTAACTAAAAGCGGATTTCTATTTGAGCATTATTGAGAGTTATTCTCTGAGGCTTTTCCCAATACTTGCAACAGAATCACCTGGAGTCCTGGTGAAAACACAGATTCCCAGGTCTCACCCGAAACTTCCTCTAGGCTCTCTCCTGTAACAATCCTGAAGCCAGTGCTAGTTAAACTTGAATCTACATTGTATCTGCTGTTAGAGAACATCTACATATAGGCAAACTCTCAAGCTCTGCTATTAGTTTAGTTTGCCATGATAGCTAAACGAAGGAGGTGAGTCAATTTTAAGGTATTCTGAAAGAGTCTCAATTCTCTTTATTGCGATTTTACCAAATTCTTATATTTTGTGACATAAAATGATTAGTGACTGGACCTTGGAAAACTGTTGTTGCACAGAGTTTTTCTATGGAGTGATATTTGCTGTAGTGGAATATGACCTAGTTTTTAACTGAATTAGTGAGGTACCCTCAGAACACTCTGCCAACAACAACCATCTTGCTCAAAAATGACTTGATTTGCCACATCAGAAATATGGAAGCCGATGTGTAAGTCTGAAATCTAACTTCCTTCTGCTCTGACACTTTTAAAAATATATTTCACAGCATTAAATGGAGGAGAAATTTTTCTCACCTCATAAACTTGTAGCTTTATCCACTAGGTAAAATAAGGACAATTTTCACTGATATTTAACTAGCATCAGTAATTTAAATTTTTAACTAGAAAAAAGCATTTATTTTATCTTGTGAATATCATTACAAAAAGATGCATCAAGAAACAAAAGAAATTCTTGCTGGAGGATAAAAATTTGACAAAAAAAAAAGAACATCCAGGCTGTCATTCATTTTCTGTTTCTGTCTGCTCGCTCACAGGTATAACCTGGCTATTCTATCTCAGGAAATGGAAATGTTAGTATCTGATATAAATCAGGCGTTAGCTTATGCAATCCCCCTTCCCCATTTCCCCAGCCCGAAATTGCTTAGTAAGAGATTTAGGTATATTTGAAAAGAAAAGAAAAAGATAAGATATAAACAGCCAAGTCTCCAAAAATCCACCCATTGCTCCATGATAATCAGAACCTCCACAGGAATGCTTTATGATTGCTAATTATGTTTTCATCTCTCTAGCAATAAATAGCTTATCTAAACTTCATTTATTTCATTCATGAAGACCTACCGATTACCCAAGATTCTAGTCCCTGTCTATCATATAAATCTAGACAGGATAACCATATTCTGTCTGTGTATCTTTATTTTCATAGCTGCTGTCTTTTTCCCATTTTATAGTGTAAAAGTGTGTGCTGCTGCTGCTAAGTTGCTTCAGTCGTGTCCGACTCTGTGAGACCCCATAGACGGCAGCCCACCAGGCTCCCCCGTCCCTGGGATTCTCCAAGCAAGAATACTGGAGTGGGTTGCCATTTCGTTCTCCAATGCATGAAAGTGAAAAGTGAAAGTGAACTCGCTCAGTCGTGTCCGACTCTTTGCGACCCCATGGACTGCAGCCTACCAGGCTCCTCTGTCCATGGGATTTTTCAGGCAAGAGTACTGGAGTGGGGTGCCATCGCCTTCTCCAGTAAAAGTGTGTAGATTTAGCCTAAAACACTGGACGTTTTAAGATAAGTTTATGTTCTTTACATTCTTTATATTATCTATCAGTTCAGTTCAGTCGCTCAGTCATGTCTGACTCTTCGCGACCCCATGAACTGCAGTATGCCAGACTTCCCTGTCCTTCACTATAGCCCTGAGTTTGCTCAAACTCATGTCCACTGAGTTGACAGTGCCATCCAACCATCTCATCCTCTATTGCCCCTTCTTCTCTTGCCCTCGATCTTTCCCAGCATCAGGGTCTTTTCCAGTGAGTCAGTTCTTCGCATCAGGGGGCCAAAATATTGGAGTTTCAGCTTCAGCATCAGTCCTTCCAGTGAATATTCAGGACTGATTTCCTTTAGGGTTGACTGGTTGGATCTCCTTGCAGTCCAAGGGACTCTCAAGAGTCTTCTCCAACACCACAATTCAAAAGCATCAATTCTTCAGTGCTCAGCTTTCTTTATAGTCCAACTCTCACATCCATACATGACTACTGGAAAAACCATAGCTTTGACTAGATGAACCTTTCTTGGCAAAGTAACGTCTCTGCTTTTTACTGTGCTGTCTAGGTTAGTCATGGCTTTTCTTCCAAGGAACAAGCCTCTTTTAATTTCATGGCTGTAGTCACCATCTGCAGTGATTTTGGAGCCCCCCAATATAAAGTCTGTCACTATTTCCACTGTTTCCTCATCTATTTGCCATGAAGTGATGGGACTGGATGCCATGACCTTAGTTTTCTGAATGTTGAGTTTTAAGCCAGCTTTTAAACTCTCCTCTTTCACTTTCATCGAGAGGCTCTTCAGTTCTTCTTCGCTTTCTGCCATAAGGGTGGTGTTATCTGCGTATCTGAGGTTATTGATATTTCTCCCGGCAATCTTGATTCCAGCTTGTGCTTCATCCAGCCTGGCATTTTGCATGATGTACTCTGCATGTAAGTTAAATAAGCAGGGTGACAAATATATTTTCTATAATATTATCTATAAAGATTTATAAATATTCCTTTTTATGTTTTATATATTATTTCATACTTAAAATGTGGTACGCCCATCTATACCGCCCCACCTTAAGAAATAAAACATTATTAATACAGACCCCATGGACCCCTTCCAACAAGTTAATTTGTTAGATGGAGATACCACACTTAGCAAGCTTAGCCACAAAGGAGAGAGAATGATTTATGGAAGAAAACACCATATGTATGCATATAATAGAAAACATAAACATAAGTGAGCATAATTTTTACTGAATAAAATGTTTGGAAGTTCCAAACTGATATAATAAAAGAATAACAGAGCTGGAAATTCCATGTATTCAGCTTCTGTGATTCCATTCCATGTGGTTCAACTCCTATCCCACAAAGAGTCAGACACGACTGGGCAACTGAACAATAACAGCAACAACTCCTGTGCAGGTAACTTTTAGAAGACTACATAAGTATTATACAACAGAAATAAGGAAAGGAATCAAGTCTCATTCATTCAACAAAATTACTATGTGAACCCTGGCTTTTAGCTAATTTTAAGTTAAATTTAAGGCATCACAATTCAAAATAAAAAGTTTTATGTTACAAGTGAGGCACGTTCACTATAAGAAAGAAGGAACACCAATTCTTTTTTTTTTTTTTAAATCATTTTAAATTTATTGAAACTTGTGGCCCACAGTATGGTTGGTTTGTCCTGGTAAGTGCTCTGTGCACGTTTATTTATTTATTTATTTTTTTATAAATTTATTTATTTTAGTTGGGGGCTAATTACTTTACAATATTGTAATAGTTTTTGCCATACATTGACATGAATCAGCCATGGCTTTACATGTGTTCCCCTTCCTGGACCCCCCACCCACTTCCCTCCCCATCCCATCCTTCTGGATCATCCCATTGCCCCGGCCCTGAGCCCTTGTCTCATGCATCGAACATGGAATGGTGTTCTGTTTCACATATGATAATATACATGTTTCAATGCTATTCTCCCAGAACGTCCCACCCTCACCTTCTCCCTCAGAGTCCATAAAATTGTTCCATGCATCTGTGTCTCTTATTCTGTCTCGCATATAGGGTTATCGTTACCATCTTTCAAATTCCATATATATGCATTAGTATACTGTATTGTTGTTTTTCTTTCTGGCTTACTTCACTCTGTATAATGGGCTCCAGTTTCATCCATCTCAGTAGAACCGATTCAAATGTATTTTTTTTAATGGCTGAGTAATATTCCATTGTGTATATGTACCACAGCTTCCTTATCCATTCGTCTGCTGATGGACATCTAGGTTGCTTCCATGTCCTGGCTATTGTAAACAGTGCTGCGATGAACATTGGGGTACACGCGTCTCTTTCAATTCTGGTTTCCTCGGTGTATATGCCCAGCAGTGGGATTGCTGGGTCATATGGCAGTTCTATTCCCAGTTTTTAAGGAATCTCCACACTGTTCTCCATAGTGGCTGTACTAGTTTGCATTCCCACCAACAGTGTAAGAGGGTTCCCTTTTCTCCACACCCTCTCCAGCATTTATTGCTTGTAGACTTTTGGATAGCAGCCATTCTGACTGGTGTGAAATGATACCTCATTGTGGATTTGATTTGCATTTCTCTAATAATGAGTGATGTTGAGCATCTTTTCATGTGTTTGTTAGCCATCTGCATGTCCTCTTTGGAGAAATGTCTGTTTAGTTCTTTGGCCCATTTTTTGATTGGGTCGTTTATTTTTCGGGAATTGAGCTGCAGAAGTTGCTTGTATATTTTTGATATTAATTGTTTGTCTGTTGCTTCATTTGCTATTATTTTCTCCCATTCTGAAGGCTGTCTTTTCACCTTGTTTATAGTTTCCTTTGTTGTGCAAAAGCTTTTAATTTTAATTAGGTCCCATTTGTTTATTTTTGCTTTTATTTCCAATATTCTGGGAGGTGAGTCATGGAGGATCCTGCTGTGATTTATGTCGGAACATATCTCAACATAATAAAAGCTATATATGACAAACCCACAGCAAACATTATCCTCAATGGTGAAAAATTGAAAGCATTTCCCCTAAAGTCAGGAACAAGGCAAGGATGCCCACTTTCACCACTACTATTCAACATAGTTTTGGAAGTTTTGGCCACAGCAATCAGAGCTGAAAAAGAAATAAAAGGAATACAGATAGGAAAAGAAGAAGTAAAACTCTCACTGTTTGCAGATGACATGATCCTCTACGTAGAAAACCCTAAAGACTCTACTAGAAAATTACTAGAGTTGATCAATGAATATAGTAAAGTTGCAGGATATAAAATTAACACACAGAAATCCCTTGCATTCCTATACTCCAATATTGAGAAAACAGAAAGAGAAATTAAGGAAACAATACCATTCACCATTGCATCAAAAGAATAAAATACTTAGGAATATATCTACCTAAAGAAACAAAAGACTTATATATAGAAAACTATAAAACACTGATGAAAGAAATCAAAGAGGACACAAACAGATGGAGAAATATACCGTGTTCATGGATTGGAAGAATTAATATAGTGAAAATGAGTATACTACCCAAAGCAATCTATAGATTCAATGCAATCCCTATCAAGCTACCAATGGTATTTTTCACAGAACTAGAACAAATCATCTCACAATTTGTATGGAAATATAAGAAACCTCGAATAGCCAAAGCAATCTTGAGGAAGAAGAATGGAACTGGAGGAATCAACCTGCCTGACTTCAGGCTCTACTACAAAGCCACAGTCATCAAGACAGTATGGTACTGGCACAAAGATAGAAATATAGATCAATGGAACAAAATAGAAAGCCCAGAGATAAACCCACGCACCTATGGACACCTTATCTTCGACAAAGGAGGCAAGAATATACAATGGAGAAAAGACAATCTCTTTAACAAGTGGTGCTGGGAAAACTGGTCAACCGCTTGTAAAAGAATGAAACTAGAACATTTCCTAACACCGTACACAAAAATAAACTCAAAATGGATTAAAGATCTAAACGTAAGACCAGAAACAATAAAACTCCTAGAGGAAAACATAGGAACACCAATTCTTGATGAGATCAGAGAAGAATTTCGGCAAGAAGCAATACCTGAACTGAATTTCAGAGCACCAGTAAAAGCCAGCAGAGGGCGAGCAGAAAGGTGTTTAATTTGACTGGCTGTGAAAGGAGAAGGAAGGTGACTGAAAGATGGGGGAAAGACCAGAATGCAAGGATGGTAGATGTCCTTCCTTTCTTTTCTAGTCAGTCACGGTGTTCAACTCTATTCTTATGAAAAGAATCAAGACCAAATCCCGGTTCCTCCACTTACCAGCTGTAGAAACCTGGAGAGTTTATCCCTTGGAAGATATTGAATAAATGATTGCACAGTGTTCTCATCTGCAAAATGGAAATATAATGGCAATACAACTACTTGCCTCTCACAGCTATTACTAGCTAATTAAACAATATAAAGTGTTTAAGCAGACTTCCTCAATGGCTTAGAAGGTAAAGAACCCTGCCAAGAGGGAGACGCAGTAGACATGGGTTTGACCCCTGACTCAGGAAGATCCCCTGAAGGAGGAAATGGAAACCCACTCCAGTATTCTTGCCTGAAAAATCCCATGGACAGAGGAGACTGGCGGGCTACAGTCCATGGGGTCACACAGACTCGGCCATAACCGAGCAACTAAGCAAGCAAGCTTTCAAAGTGCTTAAGGAATGTTTGTCATGTAAGACATGCTAAATTAATGTTAGCTATTATAATGTTAGCTATTATTAACAGTATTCTTCTAAACCTGGATAAAATTCTTAAAGGAATTTTATCCTTTAAAATAAAGGATATCCTTTATCCAGACCACCTTATCTGTCTCCTGAGAAACCTATATGCAGATCAAGAAGCAACAGTTAGAACCGGACATGGAACAGTGAACTGATTCAAGATTGGAAAAGGAGTATTTCAAGACTGTATATTGTCACCCATTTTATTTAACTTGTATTCAGAGTACATCATGCAAAATGCTGGGCTGGATGAATCACAAACTAGAATCAAGATTGCTGGGAGAAATATCAACCTCAGATATTCAGGTGACACCACCCTTATGGCAGAAACTGAAGAGGAACTCAAGAGCCTCTTGATGTGGGCGAAAGAGAAGAGTGAAAAAGCTGTCTTAAAACTCAACATTCAAAAAATTAAGATCATGGCATCTGGTTCCATCACTTTATGGCAAATACATAGGGAAAAAGTGGAAATAGTGGCAGATATTATTTTCTTGGCCTCCAAAATCATTGTGGATGGTGATTGCAGCCATGAAATTAAAAGATGATTACTCCTTGGGAAAAAAAAGCTATGACATATCTAGACAGTGTATTAAAAAGCAGAAACATCACTTTGCCGACAAAGGTCCTTATAGTCAAAGCTGTGGCTTTTCCAGTAGTCATGTACAGTTGAGAGTAGGACCATAAAGAAGTCTAAACACTGAAGAATTGATGCTTTTGAACTGTGATGCTGGAGAAGACTCCTGCAAATCCCTTGGACAAGGAGTTCAAACCAGTCAATCCTAAAGGAAATCAAACCTGACTATTCATTGGAAGGACTGATGCTGAACCTCCAATACTTTGGCCACCTGATGCAAAGTGCAAACTCATTGGAAAAGACCCTGATGCTGGGAAAGATTGAGAGCAAGAGGAGAATAGAATGATGTCAGAGAATGAGATGGTTGGACGGCATCATCAATGGACATAAGTTTGAGCAAACTCTGGGAGACAGTGAAGGACAGGGAAGCCTGGTGTGCTGCAGCCCATGGGGTCACAGAGTCAGACAGAATTGAGCGACTGAACTACAAAAACAATGATACTTCAGCCAATCAGAATTGGCACCTGGGAAGAATCAATATAGTGAAAATGAGTATACTACCCAAAGCAATCTATAGATCAATGCAATCCCTATCAAGCTTCCAACGGTATTCTTCAGAGAACAAGAACAAATAATTTCACAATTTGTATGGAAATACAAAAAACCTCGAATAGCCAAAGCAATCTTGAGAAAGAAGAATGGAACTGGAGGAATCAACCTGCCTGACTTCAGGATCGACTACAAAGCCACAGTCGTCAAGACAGTATGGTACTGGCACAAAGATAGAAATATAGATCAATGGAACAAAATAGAAAGCCCAGAGATAATCCATGCACCTATGGACACCTTATCTTTGACAAAGGAGGCAAGAATATACAATGGAGAAAAGACAATCTCTTTAACAAGTGGTGCTGGGAAAACTGGTCAACCACTTGTAAAAGAATGAAACTAGAACACTTTCTAACACCATACACAAAAATAAACACAAAATGGATTAAAGATCTAGACCTGAGACCAGAAACTATAAAACTCCTAGAGGAAAACATAAGCAAAACACTCTCCGACATAAACCACAGCAGGATCCTCTATGACCCACCTCTCAGAATATTGGAAATAAAAGCAAAAATAAACAAATGGGACCTAATTAAAATTAAAAGCTTTTGCACAACAAAGGAAACTATAAGCAAGGTGAAAAGACAGCCTTCAGAATGGGAGAAAATAATAGCAAACAAAGCAACGGACAAACAATTAATCTCAAAAATATACAAGCAACTCCTGCAACTCAATTCCAGCAAAATAAATGACTCAATCAAAAAGTGGGCCAAAGAACTAAACAGACATTTCTCCAAAGAAGACATACAGATGGCTAACAAACACAAGAAAAGATGCTCAACATCATTATCAGAGAAATGCAAATCAAAACCACAATGAGGTACCATTTCACGCCTGTCAAAATGGCTGCTATCCAAAAGTCTACAGGCAGTAAATGCTGGAGAGGGTGTGGAGAAAAGGGAACCCTCTTACACTGTTGGTGGGAATGCAAGCTAGTACAGCCACTATGGAGAACAGTGTGGAAATTCCTCAAAAAAACTGGGAATAGAACTGCCATATGACCCAGCAATCCCACTGCTGGGCATACACACTGAGGAAACCAGAATTGAAAGAGACGCATGTACCCCAATGTTCATCACAGCACTCTTTATAATAGTCAGAACATGGAAGCAGCCTAGATGCCCATCAGCAGACGAATGGGTAAGGAAGCTGTGGTACATACACACAATGGAATATTACTCAGCCATTAAAAAGAATACATTCGAATCAGTTCTAATGAGGTGGATGAAACTGGAGCCTATTATACAGAGTGAAGTAAGCCAGAAAGAAAAATACCAATACAGTATACTAACACATATATATGGTATTTAGTCAATTGGTAAAGATAATCCTGTATGCGAGTCATCAAAAGAGACACAGATAAATAGAACAGTATTATGGACTCTATGGGAGAGGGCGAGGGCAGGATGATATGGGAGAATGGCATGGAAGCATGTAAATTATCATATGTGAAACGAATCGCCAGTCCAGATTCAATGCATGATACAGGGTGCTCGGGGCTGGTGCACCGGGATGACCCAGAGGAATGGGATGCAGAGGGAGGTGGAAGGGGGGTTCTGGAAGGGGAAAACATGTACACCCATGGTGGATTCATGTCAATGTATGGCAAAACAAATACAATATAGTAAAGTTAAAAAATAGAACATGAACTAATTAAAAAAAAAAAAAAAGAATTGGCACCTGGGGGAAGCTTTCAGCCCTCTCTGGTACCTGACACAACTCTGATTTCGAGCTCTGCATCCTAGTGCCACTCACCTATACTGATTTTATCTACATTTAAGCACGTTTTCTGTGATTAAAAAGACCCTCTCAGTCCCCAACACCAAGTCACACACAGAAAAAACTAGCTGCTGACATACATAAAGTATTTTCTTGATAATTTAGAGACTGTTTTCACTGATATTTTTTCTTTATAACTTTAAATAAAACACATCATACTGTAAGTAGTTTGGACTTTTGCCCCTTAGATGGATTACATCTCACTCATACTCAAGTATATGACATTTTTATGACTTTATCTCCCAGATTGCTGAACTATATGTCTACCACCTTTCCATTCCTAGGCAGAAGAGCTTAGCATCCTTTATGAAGATGTAATATTGGCACATGTGGTTTCTACCAAATGATTCTTAAAAATTCTCAAGACTAAATCCTGGGCCAGGGATGTTATTCATGCATGCATTCATTCCTACTTAGAAATGCCTCTGGGGTTCTCAACAATTTGATGCTAAGGACATAGGACCAAGCAAACAGGCATGGTTTCCACCAAAGAAAAGCTTGCTATCCTCTGCCCATCCTTCAAGCCCTACCCTCTAGGCTGAGAAACTTTGTTAGCCCTAGAATGGAGACTGTTGGTGCCCCAAGATGCCCTTGGATTCCTTTCACTAGCTCTGTGTTCCCACCTCCATCTCCAGCCTCCACTCCCTCTGTAATAATCTTCAGAGGATTACCTTTGAAACTGGAGCCACCTCATTTACATAGAACCCAAAATGCCTGAGAGTGACACCACCCTGTTGGGCAGCCAAGAGTCAATGACTAACAATTCCTTTGCTTTAAAATGTGACAAACTGTGCAGTGTAATTTACAGTACAGAATTCCCCATAGATCAGGCTGAGTCTGTTGCTTGAAATTCCTCCCTTGCTTGGCTCTTGTTCATTCTTCCTTATGGGTATTTCCTTTAGAAGTCACTAACACCCAAGTGCCTGGCTCAGGCTCTGCTTTTGGAAGGACTCAACCTATAGCCACCTGTCTGCTTATTGTTAAGCTATAGCATTTGTCACACTATTTTACTTAGTGTGAGTCAAATGATATAATCTATATTGCCAGTTACTAGAGGACAGAAACCATGATTCATTCATCTTTGAAACCCCTGGGTCATGACACACAGTTGGAGCTCAGTAAATTTCTGGTGAACTAACTCAAGTTGAAATGCCTCTGGCATGTCCCACCAACCCATCTCCACCCTTCACCAGCCATTTCTCTGATCTTATCCGTACCTTTCTGTCTCTTGATAACTCAGCTCCAGCCACACTGGCCTTCTTAATTGTTCCTCAAATATATGAAATTCACTCTTGTCTCTGATTGGAATACTTGGCCACCACCCCCTACCCCTCACCCTCCTCCCTCACTAAATTCAGGTCTTTGCTCAAGGGACTTCTTGTCAGAGAGGCCTTCCCTGGTCAGATGACCCAAAACACCTACTCCCTACCACAGCTGTGACTCTCTAATGCTGACTTTCTCTACCAGCATTCCATGAAAGTATTAAGCCCCATAGAAAATGAATTCAGTGACTGTTTTCTCCCATCTTCCAAGGATGGTACCAGCTGGTATCATTCTAGCTGCATAAGGGAGAAGTTAATTCATCATATTTAAAGGGTACCTTTGGGCACCAGAACTTAATTCTCTGGTGGCAGTGGTAGAAAAGGGCTGCCCTAAACTAGCACCCTACCTATATATTTATATATATTTTTTTTTTTTCTTTTTTAGCTCTTATCAACATCTGACAAATTATTTCTTTGTCTCCCTACCTTACCCCTCACTAGAATATAAGGACATGGATTTTGATTTCAGTCTCTGCTTATCACAATGCCTAGAACTGGTATATAACAGACACTCAAAAAGCATTATTTGAATAAACTTCACAGGATGTGTGCATGTCTGTGTGCTATCACTTCAGTTGTATACAGTTCTTTGCAAATCTATGGACTGTAGCCCACCAGGCTCCTCTGTCCAAAGGATTCTCCAGGCAAGACTACTGGAGTGAGCTGCCATGCCCTATTCCAGGGAATCTTCCCCATCCAGAGATTGAACCTGCATCTCCTATGGCTACTGCATTGCAGGCAGATTCCTTACTGCTGAGCCACCAGGGAAGCCCAGTTTCACAGGATAGATTTGTGTTATAACTTTTCATATAAAAACTTTCCATAGTAAAAGGATTTCATGTTGAAACTTCCCCATGTTGAAAAAATGTATTTTATAGATTACTCAAGTGAAATGATGAGAATATACAGAACTGTACAAAAAAGGTCTTAATGACTCAGATAACCATGATGGTGTGATCACTTACCTAGAGCCAGACATCCTGGGCTGTGAAGTCAAGTGAACCATAGGAATCATCATTACGAACAAAGCTAGTGGAGGTGATGGAATTTCAGCTGAGCTATTTCAAATCCTAAAATATGATGCTGTTAAACTGCTGCACTCAGTATGCCAGCAAATTTGGAAAACTTAGCAGTGGCCACAGGACTGGAAAAGGTCAGTTTTCATCCCAGTCCCAAAGAAGGGCAATGCCAAAGAATGCTCAAACTACTACACAATTGCACTTATTTCACATGCTAGCAAGCTAATGCTCAAAATCCTTCAAGCTTAGGCTTCAACAGTGCATGAACCAAGGACATCCAGATGTACAAGCTGAATTTAGAAAAGGCAGAGGAGCCAGAGATCAAGTTGCCAATATCCATTGGATCATAGGAAAAGCAAGGAAATTCCAGAAAAACATCTACTGCTGTTTTATTGACACTACGCTAAAGCCTTTGACTGTGTGAATCACAACAAACTGTAGAAAATTCTTCGAGAGATGGGAATACCCAGTCATATTACCTGCCTCCTAAGAAACCTGTATACAGCTCAAGAAGCAACAGTTAGAACCAGACATGGAACAACGAACCAGTTCCAAATTGGGAAAGGAATACGTCAAGGCTGTATATTGCTTATTTAAGCTTATTTAACTTATATGCAGAGTAAATCATGCAAAATCCTGAGCTTGATGAATCATGAGCTAGAATCAAGATTGCCGGGAGAAATATCAATAACCTCAGATATGCAGCTGATACTACCCTTATGACAGAAAGTGAAGAGGAACAAAAGAGCCTCTTGATGAAGGTGAAAGAGGAGAGTGAAAAAGCTGGCTTAAAACTCAACATTCAAAAACAGATGTAAAGAACAGAGCTTTGGACTCTGTGCAAGAAGGCGAGGGTGGGATGATTTGAGAGAATAGCATTGAAACATGTATATTACCATATGTAAAATAGATCACCAGTCCAAGTTCAATGCATGAAACAGGGCGCTCATAGCCAGTGCACTGGGACAACCCATAGGGATGGGATGGGGAAGAAGGTGGGAGGGGGGTTCAGGATGGGGGACACATGTACACCCATGGCTGATTCATGTCAATGTACGGCAAAAAGCACCACAGTACTGTAAGGTAATTAGCCTCCAATTAAAATAAATTAATTAAAAAAATAAACTAGGATCATGGCATCACTTCATGGTAAATGGGGAAAATGGAAACAGTGAGAAACTTTATTTTACTGGGCTCCAAAATCACTGCAGATGGTGATTGCAGCCATGAAATTAAAAGATGTTTGCTCCTTGGAAGAAAAGCTATGACAAACCTAGACATATTAAAAAGCAGGGACATTACTTTGTCAACAAAGGTCCTTAGAGTCAAATCTATGGTTTTTTCAGTACAGATGTGAGAGTTGGACTACAAAGAAGGCTGAGAACTGAAGAATTAATGCTTTTGAACTGTGGTGCTCTTGAGAGTCCCTTGGACAGCAAGGAGATCAAACCAGTCGATCCTAAAGGAAATCAGTCCTGAATATTCATTGGAAGGACTGATGCTGAAGCTGAAGCTCCAATACTTTTGCCACCTGATGTGAAGTGCCAACTCATTGGAAAAGACTCTGATGCTGGAAAAGATTGACATGAGGAGAATAGGACAACAGAGGATGAGATGGTTGGATGGCATCATCAATCAATGGACTTGAGTTGGAACAAACTCTGGGAGACAGTGAGGGCCAGGGAATCCTGCAGTGCAGCAGCCCATAGGGTCAGAGAGTTGGACACGACTAAGTGACTGAAGAACAGCAATAAGTGAAATGTTGAGACAATGTTAAATGAGGGAGCTGAAGAATTTATCTATATAATAATAATGGGAGGCTTTAATCATCCAAACACAAAGTAGTGAAAGTCGCTCGGTCATGTCCGATGCTTTGCGACCCCATGAAATTCTCCAGTCCATGGAATTCTCCAGGCCAAATACTAGAGTGGGTAGCTGTTCCCTTCTCCAGGGGCTCTTCCCAACCCAGGCATTGAACCCAGGTCTCCCACATTGCAGGTGGATTCTTTACCAGCTGAGCCACTAGGGAAGCCCAAGAATGCTGGAGTGGATAGCCTATCCCTTCACCAGTGGATCTTCCCAACCCAGAAATCAAACCAGGGTCTCCTGAATTGAAGACAGATTCTTTACCAGCTGAGTTATCAAAACACAGAGTAACCAACTGCTCAATCAGGATGGGGGTGGGGATAGAGGGCTGGAAGTTAATAAATTGAGGACTGCTTTCTAAATGCCACAAGGAGGGAAAATGGAGAGAACTTTCATCCTAAACAGGATCAGAAATGAACCCTAGAGATTGCTGTGGGTGAGACATTTGGAAAAAATTAATAACATAATTACATTTCACATCCTCATGGGACAGGTGAAAACCAAGAGTCCCATCCCATACACTCTAGATTTTCTAAAAGGGAAATGTGATAAATGCAGGCCCCATTTAGGAGACAATTGAAAGGAAGGACTTTAAAAAGACTATCTATTCTTTTGTTGCTGTTTGCTTTCCATGAAAAGCATTTAACCAAGGAACCAAAGTAAGAATTAGAGGTAGAAGCTAAAAAGAGAACTTCCAGTTCCATATAAATTATCAGAGATAAAAGAGGGCACTTCACCCAAATTGGTAAGGGCGTTAATGTAAAGTAAATAAAGAAACCAATCAATTATAAATGAGAATAATAACTACAACAAAAACACTTTGACGAGCACCTTACAATGTCTCTGAAACCAATAAAAGGAGGTTATTTTAACATGTCAAGGGAGGAAGTCACTCAAGAATAAGTGGAATCCTTTGATCTTGGTGAGATAAAGGATTTGTTCAAGAATGGAAAGGAGCATATTTCATAGACTGAATTATTTGCTGCAAATTAAGATACTGAAAGAGTAACATAGCGACTTCCTTTACTAGACTATCCACAAAGACGGGCAAGTTAGAATTATTCGACTATAATAGTGACCATGTAAACAGAACACTTCACGAAGTTGAGCAAAATCAATGTGGACAAACCATAAGGACTGGAGAGAATCTGCTCACTGAAAGGGCTGACTTGTATAACTGAAGGGGTGAAACTGTTGCCCATTCTTATAAAAAGACACAGAAGAGACCTGAGAAAAGATAATCCCAAACAAAGTTTACTTTGGCTTAAGTATTCAAAGACTTTGAACCTCAATTATAGTCTCCTGACTTTGCCTGACTTAAAATAACTTAATGATATGGCTATTTGATTAAATCTGATAAGAATTACTTGTAACCCTGTTCTTTCTGTTGTTTCTTATCTCTTTTGACATCAACTGTATTGTGCTGTGCTTGGTTCCAGTCGTGTCTGACTCTTTGCAACCCCGTGAATTGTAACCCGCCAGGATCCTCTGTCCATGGGGATTCTCTAGGCAAGAATACTGGAGTGGGTTGCCATGTCCTCCTCCAGGGATCTTCCCAACCTAGGGATTGAACCCAGGTCTCCCGCATTGCAGGCGTTGACATTAACTACCACTTGTGACTTTCTTGGCCAATTACACTTAAAGTTACAACTTTAAAACAAACTGAAAGCCTGGAACATAATAAACATTCAGTAAGTATTACCTGCTTTAAAATGAAGTTTTTTCAATAGATAAATAAAAATATAAACACATAAAAAAGAAATAAAATAAGTTACAGGTTGTTTGTTCCTCCCTCTCCCCTGCCTTTATTTGCTTTTTTTTAAATACTGGGATTTCCCTGGAATTCCATCAGCCATCTCCTGCTCCATCAGCAACAGTCCTCTGACAAAAGTTACTACTAATAAGGGATTCCCAAACGTGACCCTCATATATTCCTATAACTATTTTTGCTTAAGAGCTTGTATGGCTCAAACTTCTCCTGAGATCTCAGAATAGCAACTCATTAGGGAGAATATTCAGGTCTTCTGTTTTCAAAGACTTTTTTTTTTTATAACAGATTCATTTCCTCTTGGCTAGAGCCCTCCCTGCAGTGTGACGATTACCTTCCTAAGGTTAGAAATCATTTCAAAGAGGACCCTGGACCCAGTCCTGTGCTTCTGCCAAGGATTTTGATATCCATAGTCCTAAATCTCTCTTCTCTGTCACATTTCTATTAAAATCCCAAGCTGGGACTAATGCTTTCCACCTCAGAGAGATCATTTGAAATGAGCTGCAGAGAAGTGCTTTACTAATCTCCTTCACTTTGCTCCTACACTATGCCTCTGTTCTAGGTAATGGCCATTACCAAGACTCCCTTCTCCGGTCTAAGTTCAGAGCCTTATCTCTGAGCCCCCACAGCTACTTGGCACATCCCCTAACATGGCTTCTGTCACAATGTATCAAACTTGGCCATTCAGTATCTCATGACCCCTACTAGACTAAGTTCTGTGAGGGCAACTTAGAATTTCTATCTTGTCCTTCATTGGACAAGACAAGAACAATTGCCCTTCGTACAATGCCCGGCATAGAGTAAGTACTCAACAGTCATTTATGAAATGAATGGAAGCTCTCATCCTTAGAATTCTCCCTCTACTTTTGTGAGCATTTCTGACGATTTTACTCTGAATTGGGCAATTGCCATTACCTATTAGCAGGGTTTATTATTACCGTTCATTTATGTTTCATTTCCTTTCCAGGTTTTATGTTCTCTCTGCTAATAAGAGCATGTATAAACATTTAAGTTCCTCTCAGGTTAAACTCTTTTCTCCATTCTTGAATTTCTTCTTTTCCTCCTGCTAATTATAGTAAGATCATCAAACCTAGATAGTACTACTTCAACTATGACTCACGGACACCTCGTACACATTGCCAGTGATTGCTTCAATAGCCATAAATCCTAACAAACAAAAAATAATTAAAAAACAATATTTTTTATATTCCACTCCTTTCAGTTCAGTTCAGTGCAGTCGCTCAGTCGTGTCCGACTCTTTGCGACCCTATGGACTGCAGCATGCCAGGCCTCCCTGTCCATCACCAACTCCCAGAGTTTACTCAAACTCATGTCCACTGAGTCAGTGATGCCATCCAACCATCTCATCCTCTGTCATCCCCTTCTCCTCCCGCCTTCAGTCTTTCCCAGCATCAGGGTCTTTTCCAATGAGTCAGCTCTTCGAATCAGGTGGCCAAAGTATTGGAGTTTCAGCATCAGTCCTTTCGATGAATATTCAGGACTGATTTCCTTTAGGATGGACTGGTTGGATCTCCTTACAGTCCAAGGGACTCTCAAGGGTCTTCTCCAATACCATAGTTCAAAAGCATTAATTCTTCAGCGCTCAGCTTTCTTTATAGTCCAACTCTCACATCCGTACATGACTACTGGAAAAACCATAGCCTTGATTAGATGAACTTTTGTTGGCAAAGTATCGTCTCTGCTTTTTAATATGCTGTCTAGGTTGGTCATAACTTTTCTCCCAAGGAGTAAGCGTCTTTTAATTTCATGGCTGCAATCACCATCTGCAGTGATTTTGGAGCCCAAAAAATAAAGTCTGCCACTGTTTTCACTGTTTGTCCATCTGTTTGCCATGAAGTGATGGGACCGGATGCCATGATCTTAGTTTTCTGATTGTTAGTTTTTCATTGTTCGTAGGAGGGAGGACCACTTACCTCCCTATCACATATCCCCAGTGCTGCCTTTGATAAAAAGTATATGGCAAAAACTCCCTGAGGTTTGTCTTATAATTCAATCCTTAAGGCCACATATGTGATTCAAGACCTTTAGACTTCATGTGATCCATTTCACCTTGGAATATGGCCTGTGATCCAAGTTCAAGACCAGTAACTAAAATATTAAAGTGAGTGAATAATAATCCCATTTATTCACCCATGCATGTGGCAGCTTTGAGAAAGTCTTCCCTAGGCATGATCCCTGTGTGAATTTTAGGACATATCTGTCATCCAGGGCCAAGGCACAGACAGATAAAACATAAGACACAGAAAGGAAAAAGAATGAGAGAGACAGATTATGGTTTAAAGCAAGTTTACAAAGCAAATACTGGCAGAGGACAGTATTTGCAGGCGTATGTGTTATGTGTGTTAGTCACTTAGTCATGTCCAACTCTTTGCAACCCCATGGACCTGCCAGGCTCCTCTATTCATGAAATTCCCCAGGCATGAATATTGGAGTGGGTTGGGTGTAGAAAGGAGTATAGCAGAGAATAAGGCAATAGAAAGAAGTAGGGGCCATGTTGTTACTGAGTTACAACCCATTACTGCAACGTGGGAATACAAATAGATCGCATCTCATAGATTTTTAATAATCTAGAAATCTGAGTTTTTATCAGAATTTATCATTTCTTAAATAAATCTCTATGGACCAAGCTAAACATATCTGTAAATCAGATATGGGCCACAGATATATCCCTTGGCTAACATGGTCAATTCCCATCCTGAAATCTCCCCAACTCCTTCTCAGAAGTGTGCTATGTGATCACTGTGAAGTGCAAGGGAAGCTGGGAACTGTAGGGTTTTTTTTTTTTCTTGGCAGAGTACATTGTTGTCATGGATAAAATCTGGATTCCATGACTAAAAAAGAAAGGAGGCCACATATCCTAAGAGGAAATATGCCCCATACTTTGAAACACTAGGTCCAAGAGAATTCCAAAGACATTATCCCAGCTCTTGAATGATCTTTGGAGGTCTCTAGATCAATCCGTTAGCCTGAGTATAAAGTGATTTGAACTGTTTTATTATAGAACTACATTAAATTAAAGGACTGAAATTATTGTGCCAAATGTGGCCATTTTCAATACAGTACAGATTTTTGTAAAGTAGAGAAATGGGAAAGAAAAGCTATGCTAAAAATTCCAGGCACACAAATTAAAACTTGAATCCTTGCTTTTGCTGGGACTTTCATGAGATGACAGATGTACTTCTCTGTCATTGCCCCAGTTTCAAGGCAAGCAAATGTCTGAGAAGTCATTAGATTTAAATTACTTTGGGAAATATCTTTGCAGTCAAAACCTATATGCACCAAGTACACATTTCTCATTTTCATGTCAATGACTATCTTATTTGAAGAGTCCATTGTGCTAATTTTAAAACCCAGAAAGAAAAGGCAGTGATCTATTAGTAATGATGCAATGATCTTGGGTAAGGATTGATTAAGCTCTCAGGACTACTTTAGTTTTTCCTGATTTTAGATTTTCTAGCTTCACCTTAAACAACATAATTGCAATGCATCTAACTGAGACACTAAGAAGAATACCAATTTCAGGCTTTCTATACTTTCAAGAGATCTTGGATTCACAGTTTATTTCACCTAGAATTCATTTTCTTCAGATTTTATGATAATCAAATATGTACTTATCCTTATATGCCACTCACTGGGAAGAAAGAGAAGTCATTTGCTTCCATTTTTATTTTTTATTAATTTCTAGATTTGTTTACTGTTTAATTTTGTGGGGCTATTTTTTTTTTTTGGTACCTATGTGAAATCTTCTTGATTTAACATTTCTAGTTATCAAGATTTTCCAGCACTAATGATGTCTGAGGAGTTTGTCAATAGCAACACAAATCTGCATTTGAACATTAAATCCTTGGTGCTAAAATTGTTTACTCTGGGCCATATGACCAACTCTTCCTGTGCCTTCATCTATTTTTGTCAAAGAGGGCTGCCAGCTTTTGTAGAGCCAATATTTGTGTTTCAATCTAGCCAAGTCTCTTAGGAGTTCATCCTTCATTAGCCTTCCAGTAAGAACTGTCAAGGCCCTGCCTTTTCCTACAGATTTGGGAATGACTTTTCCTCATCTCCATATTCAGATGGGAATCACTTTTTCCTTGTCAATCCAGAAGTTTCACTTATATTACATTAGCCCTCAGAAACACATGCTAATCTTGTGAATCAATCCTTTTTTTAGACTTTTAAGCTCATGGTTCAAGATATAAAACATCCCTCCATTTTGGACAGGCATTGATTTGGGCTTAATATATGAGAATTACAGCTTCTGGGGTTTATCCAATAGTTTGTAAAAAACTCTTCTCATGCCACCAGAAGTTCAGAGGTAGGCTGACATAGCAGCTGTGCAAGATCATTGCAGCAGGCCAGAGTCTTCCTAAAAGCAGACTGCAATGGAGACTGAATGTTGAGGAGTTCTCTTGGGATTAACATCTGTTGGGTAAGGAAAGGCAACAAGATTAGGTAAAAGGAAGAAGCTGGGCTATGGTGTGGTCACAAGAGATCTCCGACAATCATATGGGGAGCTCTAAAGCTGGCTCTTCAGAGTTTTCTGTGCTGGGACAAGGAAGCAGGGCTTTATACCCTCTTATCAACCAACATCGTTGGATGCTGGCTAACCATCAGAAGGGTGTGAGGTGTGGTGTGGGGTGTCTGTCTCCAGGTAAGGACAATTTCCAGTGAGGGCTAACAGATGAGGGACATCTGCTATCAAGAGTCTCAGCAGTGGGGATCAAAGACTACAGTTCTGAGGGGAGTTTATGCTGTTACAGCACAATACCCACCATGGATGTCAATGGCCCAGACTCCTTTTTCCTTTCTGCTCTGCCATTCTAAGCATGGTTCATGATCTCAAGATGGCTATTTTACCCCTAGTCTTATTTCTGTACCCTGGGTAGGAGCAAGAAGGAAGCCAAAAGGAGGAAAAGGTAGCACCTATATCAGAAAAGCAACTATTTCCCAGAAATGCTCAACAATCTTCTATTATGTCTCATTGGAAACCATTGTCATATGACTATTATAGCTGCAAACAATGCTGAAGAATGTGTTTTAGCCAGACACACTACTGCCTTGGCCAAAACCAGAGATCAGAGGCTTTTTAAGGAAAAGAAGAGAATAGATATTGACATTAGCAACTAACAGTTCTCCCAAACTATTTGATTTTCAAGAAGACTTAACTTCCATTGTCAAGGAGTTGGTGACTCTATAAACCTCAAGGAAGTTTTTCATGTTTTGTTCTAAGAACTCACTTCTCTATCTTAATTGTGTACTAGTTATACTACTACCTCTCTCTGTAGTCACTGGAGGTTAGACTTCCTTTTCTAATAGTCATGTTTACCTCAAAATGCTAACTCTTAAACTTCTTCCTGTATGCTCCATCACTTTTCTCTTTTACACTTTCTCTCTCTTATGCATCCATGTATACAGACATACACAGTTTCACTGTTTCTGTGCTGTTGGGAGAGATGGTAACAAACAATCATCCTTAGCTTCTTGTCAGAGCTGCATCAAATTAAGGTACATCTAGAGATAAGAAGAAAGACCTTGTCAAAAGAAACACACAAAGAACAGAGGTATAACAAGTGCAAGATAGGAAAACCTGCCAAAGAAGAATTTACGAGGACTAGGACTGCCAGATTTAGCAAATCAAAATAGAAGATACGCAGTTAAATTTGAATTTCAAATAAACAGAGAATAAATTTTAGTATAAACAATGCGCTTAATGTTTGTATCCCCCTTGAAAAATGTATGTTAAATCCTGATAACCAATGTGATGGGATTTAGAGGTGCGAGTTTTTGGAGGTGATTAGGTTATAAGGATAGAGCCCACCTCATGAATGAGGTTGAAAGAAAAGTAAAGTCGCTCAGTCATGTCCGACTCTTTGCGACCCCATGGACTGCAGCCTAACAGGCTCCTCCGTCAATGGGATTTTCCAGGCAAGAATACTGGAGTGGGTTGCCATTTCCTTCTCCAGGAGATCTTCCCAACCCAGGGATTGAACCCGGGTCTCCCACATTGTAGGCAGATGCTTTACCATCTGAGCCACCAGGGAAGTCCATGAATGAGGTTAGTGTCCTTTTAAAATGGACTCCAGAGAGCTCCCTTGCCCCTTCTGCCAAATGGGGTTACAATGAGAAGATGTTCATACCTGAACCAGGAAGTGGGCCGTCACTAGTCACTGATTCTGCCAGTGTCTTGATCTTAGACTTTGCAGTCCCCAGAATTGTGAGAAATAAGTGTCTGTTGTTTAAGCCACCTAATCCATGATATTCTGTTACAGTAGTCCAAACAAAAACAATATCCCTAATATGTGTGGGACATACTAAAAGTTTGTTTATTGTTTGTCTGAAATTCAAATTTAACTGGGTATCCTGTCTTTTATCAGGCCACCCTAACTAGGGGCAGTAGTGTCACTATCACATGGTTAGAGCCTGTCGCTATGCCCGTTTCCATACTGACTTCCAAGCTACTGACTTTGCTCCTCCCTTGGAGCTATCCCACAAACCTCTAACCTTAGAACCACTGTCCAATATCTCTGGAGACTTGTTAACTAATGCAGTTAAATAGAAGCTCTATTTTGCAACAAATTACATTTTTAATATTTTCTGGAGCACAGATTCCCTAAGCTATATGGATATTTTTCAAGTGGGTCTCTGAATCCACTGAAATTATATGGAAAATTTTGTGTTTAGGCTTATGTACATTTTTCTGGGGGGAGGCCCATAGCTTTCATCTCACTCTAAAAGGAGCTATAGACTCAAAATAGTTCATTCCCAAGCAGAGGGCACTGAGAAAACACCAGGCAGTCTGTTAATCTCTCCTGCTTATTCTATTTAGGGACAGAAGAAATATCAGTCATGGAACAAATGCTTTAGAACTTTTCTGTATAGGGAAATTTGGGGCAAATAGGAGAAATTTTCATTTCTTTATCAGTCCAAAATCAATGACAGAGTTAGACATTAGTCAGAAAGATTTTTCATCAAAGCCTCTTAATCTCAGAAATCACCCACACTGGTTTCTCAGCACCTTTGTGGGTGAAGTTTCTCTCCTTTAACTGTCAAGCTGTTGCAAAGGATAGATATTAGGGGCCACCACACTCCCCGATCGACCCCTATGCTTTGGAGGAGCAAATTAAGAAGTTTATTTGTGGTCAAGTCCTATAGACATGACTTTGTCGTTACTTCTTTCTCTTCAGTGTCTTATCTATTCAGAGTGTTTGACAGTGAAGACCTCCTATTATGATTCTTGGCTTCTCATTTGGGTTTCTGTTTTTTTATAGGATACGCTACAAACTAGCAAGCATAGAGACAGTCTTGGGATCTAATGTCTAAAAGCAGAATATTCCATGCTTCTTCATGCTCCCTTCAGCTTCCAGGGCATGGCATGGTCTAACCCTTGAAGTCTTGTTCTTTCCTAACAAGTTTCCTGAATTCATGTGCTCGTAAGTGACATATTCCCTGTACCATGGCAAATTGTCAGGAAAGCCCCCAGACACATCTTCAGGATTCTCCAATGGTCCCTGGCATAACACTATTAACTACATCCCAGAGTGGGTTATGTCCAATATCCTATGAGCATCTTGAAGGAATCATGTCTTATTTGACTCTCCCCCAACTCCTACATAACCTTGGAACTAGTTTAGTGCCATAAATAAAGCAGGGACCTGTAAATGCTTGTTTACTTATTGAATGAAGGATGGATGGATGCATAAGTTAATGAATGAGTGAAAACTGTGTAAGTCTACAAAGAACAGGTTTCAGATACCTTAGATACATGTGAGCATGTTCAGTTGTGTCCAACTCTTTGCAACTCCACGGACTGTAGCCCTGCCAGGCTCCTCCGTCCATGGAATTTTCCAGGCGAGAATACTGGAGTGGGTTTCCATTTCCTTCTCAGGGGATCTTCCCAACCCAAGGACTGAACCCGTGTCTCTTGTGCCTCCTGCATTGCCCACAAATTCTTTACTGCTAAGCCACTGGGAACTTCCATCAGATACCTTTGGGAAGGGCTAATAACAATCTCCCTCTTCTAAATCAGGTTTCTCCCCTGAGGATTTAATGCAGAATTATTTCATTCCTCTCCAGACTCTGATAAGAGGAAGCATATTTAAAATTTGTAGTCTACTCCTGAGGGATTTTATTATCTTTTATTTTGAATATTCTGGTGAGTTGATTTGGGAAAGAAAAAGACATGACAGTTTCCAAAATCCTAGATCCACCTAAAAACATAGCCCATCAGGATCACTAGCTCAGGATCAGGGATCAGAAAAGACTTCTGGCAGGCTCCCAGATGGATAGATTTAAGTAAACAGGATAACGAGTGTTGGAGCAGAAGGTGAAATCTGTGTTCTGAACAGAGAAACCCTACACAGATGTATAGTCCAAGGATGAGAAGCTCCTTGGCACATTTGATATAGAACAGAGAGGGTTTATAAGCCAAATTAAGAAGTACCACACTTGGACATGGGCAATTCCTTAAGCACCCCTACTCCTAACCCCTATCACCCTGAGCCCAACCTGGACCCACGACTCAAAGGGCCTTGAGGGCCTTTTTCAAAAATTTCCAAGTCCCTCTCTAGTGTTTTGAACTAGTTGAGCATGACAGTATCAGAGCCCAGACTGGGACCTGCACAGACTCTCTGTGTCTCTCCTTTGTGTGGCTCTTAATCTTCTACCCCATTTGTGGGTTGACCAGATGCCTCAGGACTCATACTATGGGATTGTCCTGGGGCCCAAGAGTCAACTGATGGCTCCAGAATGTCAGTCTGGCAAGCAGATTGGTCCTGCTAGAAGATGCAGTATTTCTTGTGTGAGATCATGTGAGCTTAGGTCATCAGAATGGTGATGACAAACTAATTTTGGATGACTCAAACTGTTTATATAGATAGGGAGCCCAGAAGAAATATTTGTCCAGAGTCTGCACACTCTATGGGCAGCTTTGTTAAGGAATTTGGACTTAATGCCAAGATAAAGAGGAAAGATCAAACTATATTACCCCAAAGATCCTTTTGTCTAAATCTATTTCAATTAAAAATTTTTATTGTAGTTAAATATATAAAACATAAAATTTACCATTTTAACCATTTTAAAGTGTACAGTTTAGTGGTATCAACATTCTTGTGCAACCATTAAACTCTCATTTGATATAGTAAGAAACTAAAATTGACTTGTCCGTGGTCACACAGGTGGTCCCTGGAAGAGCCCTGCATTGAGGAGTCAGTGCTTTCCCACTTCTCCAGTGCATTCCTTTTATGGGTAAGGAGACTGAATGTAGAAAAGCAGAGTAATCTTGCCCAAGTCAGAAGCAGGACTAGTGAGATCTCCAGGTTAGTGCTCTGCTTCCTCCACCTTCCTACTTCAGGCTGCCCTCACCCTTTTTTTTTCCCCACTTCTTTCCACCAGGAATTCCAAGCCTTCTTGTACCAAAAATGTGAGTTTCTCACAGCCAATTATCACCTAAAATGATTTTCTAAATTGGTACTTGGGGGGCATCAAATCCATTGGCTGCAGTATGTCTTCACACCAGACTTCAGTAGTTTGTCAGTTATGGATTAAAGAAACTACTTGCCACATTTTCCCATCACTGCTAAAGTTCTTCATGCATTGTTTTCGGCTGTAAATCAAGTTTAAGGAATTGGGAGCATAATTTAGGTCATTTCCAATGTACTATAGACACTGAAATTAGTTTGCTTAAACATATGGTCATTTAAAGGTGTCTGGCACACAGTAGGTGATGAGTAAGTATTTGTTGAAAAGTGAATGCAGGTATTTTTCATGGAGTTTTTTCCTCCACTTAAAAATTAAGGTATAATTTGTATGCAGGAAAATTCATCCTTTTAGTATACAGATCTGAGAGATAAGCATTTACAGTCATGTAACCACTCCCCACTCCAGTACTCTTGCCTCGAAAATCCCATGGATGGAGGAGCCTGGTAGGCCGCAGTCCATGGGGTCGCTAAGAGTCGGACACGACTGAGCGACTTCACTTTCACTTTTCCCTTTCATGCATTGGAGAAGGAAATGGCAACTCACTCCAGTATTCTTGCCTGGAGAATCCCAGGGACGGCGGAGCCCGGTGGGCTGCCATCTATGGGGTCGCACAGAGTCGGACACGACTGAAGCGACTTAGCAGCAGCAGCAGCAGCAGCAACCACTACAACAATCAAGATATATAATAGGTCTCCCATCCTCCAAATTCCCCCTTGCCCTTTTATAGTCAAGCCCTTCCTCTTGCCTCTCTAGCCCTTCCGACCTGGCCTCTCATTTATGCAAGAATGTCATAAATGGAATCATATATTATGTAGCCTTTTGATTGTGGCTTGCTTCACTTAGCATAATGTTCTGAAGGTTCTATTATGTTGATGCATATGAGCTGCAACAGCAGGTCATTCCTGCTTTATGTTGTATCACTGTATATTGTACCATAGTTTATCCATCTCCCAGTTGAAAGGTATTTGGGCTGTTCCAGATTTCATTATGCATTGAACTTTAATTTGTTTTTGTTTAAATGTCTATCAAGCATCTGGAGCTATGAGAAGAAGGCATACTCAAACCTTTAGCTCATAGTAGTTTACATGTTTGTTGTGATATGTGTTGGAACTGGTAAAGACATTAGAGTTAAGACCAAGTGTAAGTAGAGCTTCCTGATAGCAAAACAGGAGACATAATGCAAAGCATAATCACAGATACTGAGAGCTGTCTGACCCTCATCCTGTATCGACTTTGGAACCTTGGTGAGCGTTTGTCCTTTTTCTGACCAACTTGCATCTTGTGAACGGGAACATCCTGCCCTCATACTGGGAGAAACACCACATTATCAGACCTGCCCACTTTCCAGCTATCTTTGTGGCCATGGCAAGTCAGATGACTTCAGGTCCACCAATCAAATGTCATGCAGGATACTTTGGTTTGTAAAAGAACAAAGGGGATCTGTTTTCTGGGGAGGGTGGCAGTGAAGATATTCGGTTTCTGGGAGCAGTAAAATGGCATTCTGGCACCAGTGCTCAGCATGGCCAAAGCTATCTATGGTGTCTGTGACCAGTAGCAACACTGGCTAAAGAGGCCATTTGTTGCAACTAAGAGCACTACTATCTCAGTAGAGAGGGCCAGTAACTGAGCTTTCTCTTCTATAAAATAGATAAAAATTTACCACCTATTTGTGAATAACTGTTGAAGATATTTCCTTGTAATTGCACACAGTAGTCTCTCACTCTTTTTTTTTAAGAACCACCTAAAAACTTACACTTAAGTTTTATGAGTTGATGGGCTTCCCCTACAAATGCATTTTTATCCTACAGGCATCATGAGTCAAGCAATTGATTTGATGGTGGTTATTTTATAGGCTGTTAGATCAGAGCCAAATGTGTGGCAGTCAGCAGTCACACAGACCTTAAGACATGTATTTTGTATTCTAAATTACCTGTACTTTTATTTTTAAAAGTATTTTTAAAATTTTTATTAATAATTATTAATTAATCATATATTATATTATATAATATAATAATATATAATTATATTATTATATATTATGTTATTTACTTATATGATATATTATATTATATATACATATAATATAATATATTACATATATATTTATCTGTTTCATATTATATATACTATATTAATATAATATATATAATTATATATATAATATATGATATATGTATATATTATAAATATATAATTTATATATTTAAAATAATATATATTATATCTAATACATAAAAAATATATACATATAATATATTTTTTGTATATTATATATAATATAACTATATAATTATAAAATACATTATATTATAGAATAATATAATATATTATATAATATATCAATGAAATATGTGTAATAATAATATATATCACATAACAATATATATTATATTAATATATATTAATATAATATAGAAAATAAAATATGTTAATATAATATATAATAATATCATAATTATAGATAATATATATTATACATATAATATAATATAAAATATATAATTATATAATTATAAATTAATATACAATATTATATTAATATATAATATTATATAATATTATATATCTTATATATTTTAATATATCTTATACATTATATATTATATAAATTATATTATATAAAATATTACATAATATAATATATAGTTATATATAATTAATATAATTAATACATTATATAATATATATAATTATATATATTATATTATATGTTATATATTATATTATATGACAGTATATACTATGTATTATAATTATAATTACATAATTTTATAATTATATAATTCTAATATTAAATATTATATATAAATATATAATTTACATATAAAATATAATATATACCTATAATATATAATATATATTTTTATATGTATATTATATATTATACATAATATATAATATATTATGTATATTATATATTATTATTATTATATAATTATTATGTTATATTGGAGAAGGCAATGGCACCCCACTCTAGTACTCTTGCCTGGAAAATCCCATGGACAGAAGAGCCTGGTGGGCTACAGCCCATGGGGTTGCTAAGAGTCGGACACGACTGAGAGACTTCATTTTCACTGTTCCCTTTCATGCACTGGAGAAGGAAATGGCACCCCACTCCAGTATTCTTACCTGGAGAATCCCGGGGACGGCGGAGTCTGGTGGGCTCCCGTCTATGGGGTCGCACAGAGTCAGACACGACCGAAGCGACTTAGCAGTAGCAGCAGCAGCATTATGTTATATAATTATATATTATTATTATATATAATATATAAATATATAATTTATATATATAATATAATATATTATAATATATTATATAAAGATATAATTTATATATAATATATAATATATTATTATAGTATATATTATAATACATATAACATGTAATATATTATTATTTATTATTTATTAATTAATAATGAAAATTATTTAATAAAATATATGTAATATGTATTATATATAAAATAAATATATATTGTAAATATATTATATATTTAAATATATTGTAAATATATAAATATATAAACAATTATGTTATTTTGTATATAATATATTTTATTAAATAATTTTGGTTATTAATTAATAAATAACAATTAATTATTAATAATTTTATTTTAAAAAATAAAATTCATTTTATTTTTAGAAGTATTTTTGAAAAACTCTTGTTCATGGTTTCCTCATTTTTAAACATTTATATGATAAGGAAAACTGGAGGACTACCTAAGCTCCCAGAAAACTCAATTATATGTTATGTATATACAGGCATGCCTTGTTTTATTGCATTTTGCAGATTTGACATTGCTCACAAATTGAAGGTTTGTGACAACCCTGCATCAAAACAAATCTACTGGTGCAGTTCTTTCATCAGCATTTCCTCACTTTCTGTCTCTGTGTCACATTTTGGTAATTTGCACAATCTTTCAAACATTCTCATTATTATTACAATTGTTATGGTGATATATATATTACAATTATTACAATTGTTATGGTGAATTAATGACTTTTGATATTACTGCTATGTTACCATATGACTTGTTGAAGGCTTGGATGATGGTTGGCATTTTTAGCAATAAAGAATTTTTAAATTAAGACATGTACATTGTTTTTGAGATGTAATGTTATTGCACACTTACTAGCCTACAGTATATATTGTTATGTAAACATTACTTTTACACGCACTGGGAAACCAAAATATTTGTGTGACTCACTTTATTGCAATATTTGCGTTATTGAGGTGGTCAGGGACCAAATCTGCAATATCTCTGTGGTCCACCTGTCTCTCTCTCTCTGTGTATACAGTCCATACAGTCAGACATGACTAAAGCGACTGAGCAAAGCACACACACACACACACACACACATATATATATATATGTATATATATGTGTGTGTGTATATAATTTGTTGTTCTTTAGCTGCCAAGTCCTGTCTGACTCTTTGTGATCCCATGGAATGTAACTTACCAAGCTCCTCTGTCCATTAGATTTCCCAGTGGAGTGGGGTTGCCATTTCCTTTTCCAGGGGATCTTTCTGACCCAGGTATTGAAACTGCATCTTCTGCTTGGCAGGCAAATTCTTTACTACTGAGCTACCTGAGAAGCCCTATATATCTCTATATGTAACTGGTGAGAAATTTCAAACTGTACAGAAAGGTACAAAATGAAAATAAAAGCTTCTTGCTTTTACTAAAGCTCATTCTTCCAAAGATAACTACATTTTCTTCAAGGAAAAAAAGTGCATCTGTGAGCATTTAAAATTACATTTGCTTACATTTACACAAAAGAGATCATGCTGTACATAATTTTCTGTACCCTTTTTTTTCACCTAATAATATATCTTAGAGATCTTTTGGTATCAGTATATATAGAGGGTGCAAAAGGAAATGGCAACCCACTCCAGTGTTCTTGCCTGGACAATTCCATGGACAGAGAAGTCTGGTGGGCCACAGTCCATGGAATTGCGAAGAGTCAGACATGACTGAGCGTCTGAGCACATATAGAGGGAGCACTTCTTTTTAAATATCTCCCTAATAGTCTATCTTGTTAATGTACAAAATTTACTTAACTGGTCCTCTAAAGGATGAACACTTTGGTTTTCTACAGGCTTTCACTATTACAAAAAATTTTGTAATGAATGTCCATAAACCTATATCTTGGTGAAATTTTGCAAGTAAATTCCTAGGATTGAAATTGAGAGACAAGTTGGTATAAGACTTGAAAGATTTGATAGATGTTGCTAAATTGTCCTCCAGAAAACTAGCAGCAAATTAATACTCCTATATGTATTTTATCAGCATTTCCATTTCCATGATTCTCATCATCATTTAAATTTTTACCAATAGGGGAAAATGGTATCTCTTGTTTTCATTTCCATTTATTTAATTATAATTTTCAGATTATAATTATAATTTTCATTTATTTAAAGAAATCTTTAGATGAATATATTTCTGGAACCTATTTTAATGCCTTTTTAAATTAATATGGCCTATAAAAACGTATATGTGTTCCGTTTCTTGAAACATTTAAAAAGCACTGTCCTGCCTCTAAATCAAGATGGTGCGCCATCTTGACTGCACATTTGAAACACCTGGGGTGCGTTTTAAAAATACCTTTGCCTGGGCCTCATCCCAGACCAATTAAGTCAGAATCTCTGGGAGTGGGGCCCAGCTTTGACATTTTTAAAAAGCTCCTCAGGTGATTCACAAGTACAGCCATGGTTGAACACCACTGCTCTAAATGCATTATAATGGACTCTACAAATACTATGTTTAAAAGGTTTAAGGCTCAAGTCCTGGATGGTAACAGCTGAATGTATAAAAGCAAAACATTTTCTAAACTGCATTTTTTTTTCAAACAGGATCTGCTATTCCTAACGGTGAAGGGACAGCCTCCTTGCTCAGCCTCCATTTCACTGTATACCAATCTGTATAGGCAGCATTTCAGTGGGAAATGACAAACTCACACTTTACAAATTAATAATTGATGTGACCAAACCACAGAGACTCAATAGCAGAATGGTGATTAATATCTTTATGATTAAAGGTGTAAGAACACCTTCCTGTTGCGTTATGACTGTAATTGGCTCACCATCCAAGGAGATAAAGAAAAGATTATCATAAAGAAAGAAAGCCACCGCCACCTCATGTGAAGAAGGCCCTTTATTTTTTTTTTTTTTATTTATTTTTTTATTTTTATTTATTTATTTATTTTTATTTTTTTAATAAATTTATTTATTTTAGTTGGGGGCTAATTACTTTACAATATTGTAATAGTTTTTGCCATACATTGACAAGAATCAGCCATGGGTTTACATGTGTTCCCCTTCCCGGACCCCCCACCCACCTCCCTCCCCCTCTCATCCTTCTGGATCATCCCATTGCCCCGGCCCTGAGCCCTTGTCACATGCATCGAACATGGAATGGTGCTCTGTTTCACATATGACAATACACATGTCTCAATGCCATTCTCCCAGAACGTCCCACCCTCACCTTCTCCCTCAGAGTCCATAAAATTGTTCCATGCATCTGTGTCTCTTATTCTGTCTCGCATATAGGGTTATCGTTACCATCTTTCAGATTCCATATATATGCATTAGTATACTGTATTGTTGTTTTTCTTTCTGGCTTACTTCACTCTGTATAATGGGCTCCAGTTTCATCCATCTCAGTAGAACTGGTTCAAATGTATTTTTTTTAATGGCTGAGTAATATTCCATTGTGTATATGTACCACAGCTTCCTTATCCATTCATCTGCTGATGGACATCTAGGTTGCTTCCATGTCCTGGCTATTGTAAACAGTGCTGCGATGAACATTGGGGTACACGCGTCTCTTTCAATTCTGGTTTCCTCGGTGTATATGCCCAGCAGTGGGATTGCTGGGTCATATGGCAGTTCTATTCCCAGTTTTTTAAGGAATCTCCACACTCTTCTCCATAGTGGCTGTACTAGTTTGCATTCCCACCAACAGTGTAAGAGGGTTCCCTTTTCTCCACACCCTCTCCAGCATTTATTGCTTGTAGACTTTTGGATAGCAGCCATTCTGACTGGTGTGAAATGATACCTCATTGTGGTTTTGATTTGCATTTCTCTAATAATGAGTGATGTTGAGCATCTTTTCATGTGTTTGTTAGCCATCTGTATGTCTGAAGAAGGCCCTTTAAAGTTTACTTGTCACTCTTCAGTTTCCCTGGTTCCTGTGACAAGTGTGTCACAAGCTGTCTTTTCTTTCACTAGAGCTAAATCAGCCAATACCTAATAGAAGAAAAACTGTCTAGGAAATGATCCAGTTTATTGATTCAACTTGAATTTTCTATGATATCAGGAAAGATCAGGAAAAGTAGTAACAGTAACTGTTTTACAAACTTCTAAATGTATTTGCATTTTAAAATGCAAAATCAGATTATGTGAGTGGGAAAATAATTTTTTAATTCTTGTAATTTAGTTGCTTTTGATTTCCAAACTCATGTCTGTTTTCTCCCATTCTCCAAAGGAACCAGATTACATTTTCAAAAATTGTTAATAGCAATGATTAGAATATAGAGATCTTTTAAAAATACATTGAAGGATTAAAAACTAAGAAATCACTACTAACTAACTCTAACAATAAAATATTTTAAAGAAAATATTTGGAACTTTGGAACTTAGCTTCTCTCTTTAATTGAATTTATTCTCTTATGATTCATGTACAGTATATTGCAAACATTTAAAGTGTTTAATTCAAAGACTTTTTAACAGATACACTCCTGAAACCAACATAATCATGATAAAGAACTCCCTCACTCCCAAAAGTTTCCTTATGCAACTTTGCAGTCCCTGGTCTCCAGGTCACTTCCGACCTGCTTCCTGTCTCTATGCTGCTGCTGCTGCTGCTAAGCCGCTTCAGTCGTGTCCGACTCTGTGCGACCCCGTAGACGGCAGCCCACCAGGCTCCGCCGTCCCCGAGATTCTCCAGGCAAGAATACTGGAGTGGGGTGCCATTTCCTTCTCCAATGCATGAAAGGGAAAAGTGAAAGTGAAATCACTCAGTCGTGTCTGACTCTTAGCGACCCCATGGGCTGTAGCCCACCAGGCTCCTCTGTCCATGGGATTTTCCAGGCAAGAGTACTGGAGTGGGATGCCATTGCCTTCTCCCCTGTCTCTATAGATTTGTATAAATGAAATGATACAGTGTGTACTGTTTTTTGTGGCTTCATTTTACTCAGCATAATGTCTGTGAAACATAGTCTCCTTTATTGAAGAGAGCTACTCCACTGGTGGATGTGCTCCAGTTTCTTTTCCCATTTACCTGATGGATTTTGCAGTTGTTTCCAGTCTTGGGCTGCTGTGAGTAATGCATCTGTGAATATTCTGGGACTAGCACTTGTACGGAAAATAAACAATATACTTTTAAGATGTTAATGTTATATATGAAGCTCTGCTTTTGAACTGTGGTGTTGGAGAAGACTCTTGAGAGTCCCTTGGACTGCAAGGAGATCCAACCAGTCCATCCTAAAGGAGATCAGTCCTGGCTGTTCATTGGAAGGACTGATGTTGAAGCTGAAACTCCAATATTTTGGCCATCTCATGCGAAGAGCTGACTCATTGGAAAAGACCTTGATGCTGGGAAAGATTGAGGGCAGGAGGAGAAGGGAACGACAGAGGATGAGGTGGCTGGATGGCATCACCGACTCGATGGACATGGGTTTGGGTGGACTTAGAGAGTTAGTGATGGACAGGGAGGCCTGGCTTGCTGCCGTTCATGGGGTTGCAAAGAGTCAGACACAACTGAGAGACTGAACTGAACTGAAGCTTTAATGCACAAATATAGTTCTGTTGATTTGGTGGGAGGGACTTTATAAGCCTCTAATACTATGATTTCCATGAAATATGAGATGGCTTTTTACTCTCCCAGATTTCTCTGTCTCCAGACAAAATATCCTTCAGGTTGTACACACACGGCTCTACTGGTGCCATTTATATCATGATGCACCATCTGCTCAAATGTGTGTGGCAATGAACGTCTTTAACCAGCTCTTTTTCAATGAGGCCAGACTATTTCCTCTTGCCTGTCCATTCCCTGATATGAATCATGATGAGTTCCTCTTTCCAGAAGTCACTCCCATCATTGTTCTGTCATGTTTAAGAAAATTCACTGGCACCCCTTGTCAGTTCTCCACCTGACATGTAAAACTCTCCATGGATGGGTCACCACACTAGAAAGCCAAAACATTTCTCATAGCTCTCAGACATGATCCAGCCTCTCTGCCATCTTTGCATGCCATCATCATGTCTCATAGGTGCTTTTCCTGACTCTGCTCTTACCCTGCCTAACTTCCTTCAAACTCTCTTCTGGTCCTCACTTCAGCATCTGACTTTGTGGAGTTAGTCCTTACTGAATTCCTAAAATCCTATTATGTTATGCTGTAATTCTAATACTCATTCTTCAGTTATTTCCCTTATATCTGTATAATGTCCTGAGTTATATTTTGATCTCCCTTTATGTAAACATAAAATGACAAATTTGTAAAATATATTTTCCGCATATGTCCTCCTAAACTCTTAATACTGTATAATTGTCATAATTGTCACAAACCAAACCATCTTTGACTTCACTTTGATCATGCAAATGATTTATTTCATTTAATGTGAGATCTTTTTATTGCCCAGTGCTTAGGTAAGCTGAACCAAAATTTAGCCACAAGCCAAACTCTGGCTCCAAGTTTTGAATTATTCAAACCTGCCCTTGGATGAAATAATAAGATGATGATTTTCACAAGAGTTTTTCAGAAGCAAAGGTCAGTGATATAAACCTTTGGAGATCTTGATGGGCCCAGATCCAACACAGGTGCATCCCATAGTCAGGGAAAAGTCAGCAAGGGAAAGAAGGGAGATGCTGATTTCAACAATTCCTTTTAGCAGAGTGTATCAAACCTGAGTAGACTGAGAAGGCTATTTTTAAAAACCCTTTACTTTGTGCCTGATTTATAGGCAGACACTAAAAATATTAATAAGTAAAACTGGTGCTGATCCATGAACATGATGAGCTTTCAATTTCTGGAGCCACAAGGTGACAGACTGCCATGAAGATGCCTGCATTCTCATAATATCCTGGAGGAAACCAACTTTAAAGAAGAAAACATTGGTATTTAAAATCCCAGTTTGGCATTTAACTGTGTTAAATCAGTCTGTTACACTGGCATCACTTAAATAGCCTTAAAAAGGAATTAAAAACTAGATTGTATTACATATCACAGAAACTTTAATACAAATGCTCTAAGCCCAGGGGAAATTATGTCTTATGCAAATTGTTTCCCTGGTATTGGCTTTCTTTTGGGTCTCTTAATCCCATCTTATATAGCTATATTGATGTAGGTCAAAGGTTGACTTTAAAATGACTGTATTACCATGGCAAATGCAAGAAACCAGTGTCTGAAGTAGTGTGTCAATGGGGAAAATTTAATCAAGGAAAACAAGAGCCGGTAAACAGAATTGTTCCCAAACCAATTTACCAACCTATTCTCGCCAGGAAAACCAGGTGCAGTCCTTAAGCACATAACTTGGGCATATCATTATAATAATTAAAAAATAGAAATATCAAAGTATGGTATAGCTACTTGGAAAAAGTTTGGCAGTATTGAATAAAGCTAAAGATACACATACTTAAATGATCCAGCAATCCATCCCCAGGCATAAACTCTGCAGAAACACATGCTATGTGCACCAAAAGACTTAATAGAAGAATCTTCATAGCAAGCAGCATTTCTTGCAATAACCTTTATGGAAACAGTCCAATGTCCATTAACAGGGAAATGGGTAAATAACCTGTGATATAGTCTCACAATGGAATACCACACAACAATGACATTTTAGACACATTTTAGTATGTTTGTTACATTTAATTTTTTTTTAAGCAAGAAAAATGGGGATAATATCTTTTAGGTTTCTTGACAAGATTATTTTCGCCCTGTACATTATCAAGGGAATTCAACAATAAATCTATTGTTGGATTTAATATGTGTGTGTATTTTTAAAATCGAAACACTACCCACTTTTTCAATTCTTCCTGAAAATTCCTATTTACTCCTATTCTCTAAGTGATTACATTTTCCAAACAAGAGTTAATAGGCCAGAATTAAAATATAAATTTTTTTTTAAAATGAAAACTAGCGCTGTCTTTGATCCAAAGGGGGGGAAAAAGTGAAAATAATGTTTGGAAGCCACCACTGGAGCATTCCAAGGATTTATGTTTCTAGACTATTCAACAAGGACCAATCTGTGAGATCATGAGCTCTTGTGTATGACCCTCTTTACTTGACCATTCATCTCAAATCACCTAATCCACTATCTGCCCTTCCTCTTGTGGGCATCCAGCATGAGGGGTATATGGATCATTGATCTAATCATGGGCCTTGGAGAGGAACATTCTGAGTCCCAGACCCAGCAGAGCTACCACCTTAACGAGCACCCATGGGTTACATTGACTCCATGTTTTCCTTTTCTCTCCAATAAATTGAGGTCATGATTTTAGTCTGCTTTGCTGTCTCAGTATATGGAAACATTATTTGAAGGCCAAAAAAATTAATTTCAATTGAAAATGTCTTCTTTTATGGGTAGATTTTAACACATTCATGAGAGTGAGTTTTATTTTTCAGCTTTTGTGTTTCTGGCATTTTTCAAGGATTTTTCTTCTTGTATTCATTTAAAGAAACTGACTTCACTGGCTCTTTCCTTTCTTCTTATGGGTAGATTTCAACACTATAATGAAACAGTTTTGTTTTTTAGCTTTAGCTGGGTTTTTGGCATTTTTTCAAAGACTTTCATTCTTTTATTCATTATCAAAGTCATAATGATCTCTCCTTTTTCTTCCTACACCCCTTGGAATTTGGAATTACATTTGGTGGGTGAGAGAAAGAGTATATACCTGAGCAAGAGGGAAGGAGACAAAACAAGCACAGTACACAGTTTTCTAGGTCGATGTACTTTCAACTTGAAAGGACAACACGAGATCATAAAAAGTTGTCACTTTACAACTTAGAATGAGATTTTTGACTCTTTCTATATTTTTTCCAGTGCTATTTATTTATGCATCAGACAGAGACACTTCTTCATTTCTTTCAAGATTAAAGTATTAATGTCAAGCTGGGAGAGATCCAAGGAAAATAGCTATGCAGAATGGATTCAGAGAAATTATAAGAAACCCTAATATTTTAATATAAAGAATCAAGATATTTGATCTGTAGAAAAATCCCAAAACAAACAGACCTAGATTTTTCTTTCTATCTATAACCATTTTTGAATTAGAGACACCTTTGAGAGTCTAAGTAGTATATCACCCCAGAAAAAAGTGCATAGGCGAAAAATGTTACATACACTATCAGAGGATTCACAGATACGCTGAAGCCCATCCACCTATTGCAACCCTGCAACTAAAGAGCTGAAGCTCTAGAGTAATGGGGCCCTGGAGTTCATTTAGGCCTCAGAAATCTCCAAAAACATATACTTGTATCTTTTCCCTCAGTTTTGCACCTGCTGGTGCAACTCTGCTAGTCTCTTTACCTGCACTTTGCCCTGTGGGTCTACTCATATCATCAGCTCACTGACTCTGAATTATAGTCCAGCTTTCCAAATCTGATTACTTCAGGTGATCATTGTCCTTGTAGAAGGTATCTCTTAGGGTCAGCGTCTCTCCTCTGAGCTAACTGGCTTTGACTACCTTTGACTTAGAAGTGTCTCAGAAATAGGCTTGGAACAGCTAATCTTCTGAAATTTGTCCTGCCCTCCATTTTGCCCAAGGATCTCATGACACTATATAAAAATAACCCCAAGTATATACCTATGAAGCTAGGATAATATGAAAATAAAATTTTGTGCTGTGGACAACTATACACCAGCAGTGAGTCAATGGCAAGTTTGAGACTAGAATTTGTCATATTGTGAATACATTCTGACTATGACGCCTATAAACATTAGTGCTACACAGAATAGACTTGTGCTGAGAAGAACAATGTAAGCAAGCTTTACCAAAAGTTTTTAAAACGTTATGCTGGTGATTCTACTACATCAGTGCAGGTTCATCAGTGGTGACAAATTTATCATTCTTGTAATGAGAGAGGCTATGCAGGTGTCGATGCAGGAGGTATATAGGAAATCTCAGTGCCTTTCTCTCAATTTAGCTGTGAACCTGAAACAGCTCTTAGGTTGTCTGCTCCCCCCCAGTTGAAAGATACTGGGGATTGCTGGTTGGAAGACACTGGGGGTGCTCAGTTGAATGACACTGAGTGGTCTGGACTGAGGGATTGAGTGAAAGGCTGATCTGCTGCCTTACTTCAATTCAACTGCCTTAATAGAATTTGTTGAGATAAAAATAAATATATTACACAAAAACTTTGCACTAAAGAAGAAGGCAAGACTTCTCTCAGTCAATACTGGATTTCTCAGGAGACTAAAAATTTTACCAGAAACGCTTAAGGCAGAGTCCTTGTACTATGCAATGGTTCCATAGACCCACTCTTTAATTAAAAGACTTGATCATCCAGGGATCATGTATAAGAATTGGCCATTCAGTGATCCAAGCACCGTGGTGGTCTTAGACCACCAAAGGGCGTAACAAGACATGTAAGAGGACTGAAATGACTCCAAGGCGATGCCTAGAGGAGTTAAGCTCACAAGAAGCACACTGGCCACCACACAATTTCATTAGCAAATTTTATCGTTGCAAATTCAACTTTAAAGTGGGAAATAGAGCCTCTCAAACAGAGAAATGAGAGGCAACAGAAAGTCAACCTCCAACTCAGTCAGTTTTATGTATGTCCAAAACTTATACATACAAGTACTTACTTAACCAGGAATTAAAGGAAAATCTTGCCCTGAAAATGGCCAAGATGGGTTCTTTTATGGCATACACAGCTGTTACAGAAATCTGGCTTGATAAAACACCTTTTCAGAATTCTGAACCTGAGAGAACAAGTCCCTCTAGGAGAGCTTGCTTTTCTCTCCCTGTGCCTTGAGATCAAGGCTCTCAGGAACACTTATTTTATCTTCACCATCTCTAATTCCTGAGAACCTGGAGGAAAAACAGGGAGGAAAGAAGCCTTTTAAAATTTAACTTATTCCAACTGTTATTTATAAACTAGTAGGTTTTATATTTGTAATACCTGATTCATGACTAAGTTTTAAAATAAAGCATGAGATCTCTGGCTGTGTCTATCTACATATCTGTGAGTATGGTATTGTTAAAATTAATTTGTAAATAAGTTCTAAATTGGTTTAAAGAAAATTAAGCATTTATACAAATGCTCAGAAATATAAAAGTAAACTAGCCAGGATGAATTTCAGGTTCATGTGGGAAATGGGAAATATTCAATATTAAATTAATATCTGCTATTAAAGTTTATTGATTTAATTAATATAGACATATTTTTAAGGTCATCAATATTCAGTATCATACCTGTATTGTACCTAGATTAGTAAAAATCAAATAAGATCTTGTTATATTTGTTGCAAATTTGTCAGGAAGAAAACAAATCTTGGTAGATGAAATATTTTATAAATAAATGTAAACGAGATGAGATTTTTTGAGCTGTTTATGGAATAATTGTTTTAGGAGTGTCTACTTAAAGATAATCTCACTTGATATTTTTTACCTTGAAATTTTAGAATTGTGCTAAATATCAATAACCTCAGATATGCAGATGACACCTCCCTTATGGCAGAAAGTGAAGAAGAACTAAAGAGCCGCTTGATGAAAGTAAAGAGGAGAGTGAAAAAGTTGGCTTAAAGCTCAACATTCAGAAAACTAAGATCATGGCATCTGGTCCCATCACTTCATGGGAAATAGATGGGGAAACAGTGGAAACTGGCTGACTTTATTTTTCTGGGCTCCAAAATCACTGCAGATGGTGATTGCAGCCATGAAATTAAAAGACACTGACTCCTTGGAAGGAAAGTTATGACCAACCTAGACAGCATATTAAAAAGCAGAGACATTACTTTGCCAACAAAAGTCCGTCTAGTCAAGGCTATGGTTTTTCCAGTGGTCATGTATGGATGTGAGAGTTGGACTATAAAGAAAGCTGAGCGCCGAAGAATTGATGCTTTTGAACTGTGGTGTTGGGGAAGACTCTTGAGTGTCCCTTGGACTGCAAGGAGATCCAACCAGTCCATCCTAAAGGAGATCAGTCTTGGGTGTTCATTGGAAGGACTGATGTTGAAGCTGAAACTCCAATACTTTGGCTGCCTGATGCGCAGAGCTGACTCATTTGAAAAGACCCTGATGCTGGGAAAGATTGAGGGCAGGAGGAGAAGGGGACGACAGAGGATGAGACGGTTAGATGCCATCACCAACACAATGGACGTGGGTTTGGGTGGACTCTGGGAGTTGTTGATGGACAGGGAGGTCTGGCGTGCTGTGGTTCATGGGGTCGCAAAGAATCGGACATGACTGAGTGACTGAACTAAACTGAACTGAAGTTAAATGATGGAAGTTTATTGAAGACTTAGGTCATTTCCAAATAAAACAAGATGCCAAAACTTTAAGTACTGAACATTGTTTCAGGAAACAAGAAACTGAAGGCATTTAGGACTGTTAATAAATACATCTGGTGCTACACTGAGATATTTTCTATTAGAAAAAACTTGTTTTTAGAAATTATTATGGGTACTTATGCTTGCCAATCTCTAGAATGCTAATGTGAAAGGCAGTTCATAATTGCTTACTTCTTAGTATTCACTGGAAATTAAGTTTTTTAAGAATTGAAGGTCCTAATTCAAACTTGTAATTAAAGCTGCTAGAAATAATAAAGGAAACATGTCAGTATGCCAGGAAAACAGGACATGTGTTTCCAGTAAAAGAAGATATGAGGAAGGGAATTGAATTTTGTTAAGGGAAAAGAAAGCAATTTTGTCCTAGAGCTGGTTGTTTCTAGATGGAAAAAATAAGGAAAAACTAATAGGAATACAGAAGGTTATGGAAGGTTTGTGGGAAAAGAACAGCAAGAAGAGAGTTTTGTGTATGGTCAAGAAAGGTTAGAAAATATTTAGTTGAAGAAATAAATTTTAAAATAAGCTGGTGCAAAACCTGAATTTGGTTTCTCTCTCTCTTCAGAGGAAAACGTTTTCTTAAAATGTTGATCTGCTTTGGATAACAGATAAATTTTCTTTTACCTTTAACTGGTAATCTGTTATAAATATCTGTATTCTCCTTTGAAATCTTTTATTGTCAATTTGGTTAAGTGAGTAAGTATTGTTTCACAGTAACCTATGATTCTATTTGACCAAGCATTTTAAACCTTTTTGATGTTTCTGCAAACTTCCCAAATCAAATCCTAATGAATTTATTTTGACCCTTAGCTAAACTTAGGATGCTTCAAAGGGCCCCTGGAACATCCCAAAGAGAGATCTTAAACTAATTAGGTTGATTTGATATATTAAATTACATGGGAAGCATTATCAAAGAGTAATAAATCTTTTTAGGTTATATTTTATGCATAAACGTTATTAATATAGATATTCTAGAAATTATATGAAATTTCTAAAAATCTGCTATGTCCTGGTAAGATGTTACCAGTCATAATTCTAGCTATTATCTTAAACTATTGTATGTTACTGAGATAGTTAATTTTTAGGTAGTTTGATAAGGAGTCCAGGGCCTTCAAGGAAGAAGAGATCCAGGGCCCTTGAGGAGGAGAAAGGAGTTCAGGGCTCTTGAGCTCTTGAGGAGGTGAAAGGGACAAACGTTTTTTCCTACATTGCTTTGTCTTAGTCACATAAGAGATTTTTTTCTTAAACTCTGATTTGTTATGACAACAGTCTTTAAAACTAACTTTTTTTAAGCCCAGAGCTAATGATTACACAACAAAACAACTCACCTTGTTCAAGGGTATGCTTTTCCTTAAGTTTTTCCTTATGTTTTTCTGTACTGATGATTATATAACAGCAGTGTATCTTGCTCTAGGACATGTTTCTCCTTCTCAACAAGTACCTCCTAACTAATCTTGCTATCTTGCTGTGGGAGTGGGTCTGGTAAAACCTTTCTATTGTTAGTTCTAATCCTGTTAATTTAAGATGTATGTTGTGGGGGTGGGTCTGGTAAAAGTATATAAGGCCTTGCTAAGACTAGTGAGGGGGGCACTCTCCATCCCCCTTCCGATGTCTATGTCAGAAGTTTCTCTGTCTTTTTTCACTGTAATAAAACTTCTGCCACACAAAGCTCTGAGCGATCAAGTCTGGTCCCTGGTCCGGAAGCTAAATCTTCTAATTCAGAGATCGCAAATCCGACATAAGCTATCACTATAAGCTATCTCTATAGGCTATCGTTACAGTAGTAACTAAGTTTCTTTATTGATTGCATTGTAATCAGGCCTTTAACCACATCTTCTTAAGCCTTTCATCATTCATAGATAGTCATTATTTAACTCTGATGCTTTTGCAAAAATGCTCCCTCTTCAAGAAGACTCATAGCAAGTACAGGTTTCTGGTAACTTTCAGATCATTCTGGAGGACTGGGTTAGAAACTAAAGAATTCTAATGGAAAACCTGATGGCTTCATAAAACTGTTAACAAAAAGGATTGGTTATATAGGACTAATGAATATGGTTATAATTTTTATGGGCTTTGTAATATTACTGGCTTTTAATCTGTGTTTACCAGATATAAAGAAAACCTTCCCCTCAAGGTAAGTATATCTTGGAGCAATTTGGTAACTTATACCTTTGTATGGAGAAGGAAATGGCACCCCACTCCAGTACTCTTGCCTGGAAAATCCCATGGACGGAGGAGCCTGGTAGGCTGCAGTCCATAGGGTCGTTAAGAGTCAGCACGACTGAGTGACTTTCACTTTCACTTTTCCCTTTCATGCATTGGAGAAGGAAATGGCAACCCACTCCAGTATTCTTGCCTGGAGAGTCCCAGGGATGGAGGAGCCTGGTGGGCTGCCGTCTATGGGGTCACACAGAGTCGGATACGACTGCAACGACTTAGCAGCAGCAGCAGCATGCAGAGTTGAAACCTTTGTCTTTTCTCTCAATCTGATCTCTCCAGAGGCTAAAGACTTAAGTTCCTCACAGTTTTGTCAGGTAAATTGGGAAAGCCATCTCCTAACAGGTGCAGGAATCTCAGGAATCTGGGGGACTTTTGAAAAGGAAGAAATTCCCCCAAATCTGTCGATATCACAGGTGAAATTTGTGACAAGCCCTAAGTGTGGCTTTACTGGCCTTAGAGGCTTTTTAATTTTTTTTCCTTTTTTTTAAATTTTAATAAATCTGTTTATTTTAGTTGGGAGCTAATTACTTTACAATATTGTAGTGGTTTTTGCCATACATTGACATGAATCAGCCGTGGGTTTACATGTGTTCCCCATCCTGAACCCCCCTCTCGCCTCCCTCCCCATCCCATCCCTCTGGGTCATCCCATTGCCCCAGCCCTGAGCATTTGTCTCATGCATCGAATCTGGAATGGTGTTCTGTTTCACATATGATAATATATATGTTTCAATGCTATTCTCCCAGAACGTCCCACCCTCACCTTCTCCCTCAGAGTCCATAAGATTGTTCTATGCATCTGTGTCACTTATTCTGTCTCACATATAGTGTTATCATTACCATCTTTCAAATTCCATATATATGCATTGTAGTAGTGTAATAGTAGTAGTAATGTAGTAATGTAGTAAATGTAGTAGTGTAACACCATACTGTATTGGTGTTTTTCTTTCTGGCTTACTTCACTCTGTATAATGGGCTCCAGTTTCATCCACCTCAATAAAACTGATTCAAATGTATTCTTTTTAATGGCTGAGTAATATTCCGTTGTGTATATGTACCACAGCTTCCTTATCCATTTGTCTACTGATGGACATCTAGGTTGCTTCCATGTCCTGACTATTGTAAACAGTGCTGCGATGAACATTGGGGTACACGTGTCTCTTTCAATTCTGGTTTCCTCGGTGTGTATGCCCAGCAGTGGGATTGCTGGGTCATATGGCAGTTCTATTCCCAGTTTTTTAAGGAATCTCCACACTGTTCTCCATAGTGGCTGTACTAGTTTGCATTCCCACCAACAGTGTAAGAGGGTTCCCTTTTCTCCACACCCTCTCCAGCATTTATTGCTTGTAGACTTTTGGATAGCAGCCATTCTGACTGGTGTGAAATGGTACCTCACTGTGGTTTTGATTTGCATTTCTCTAATAATGAGTGATGTTGAGCACCTTTTCATGTGTTTCTTTTTGACCACACTGCACAGCATACAGAATCTTAATTCCCTGACTAGGGGTTGAACCTGTGCCCCCTGCAGTGGAAGTACAGAATCCTAACCATTGGACAACCAGGAAATTCCCCTCAGAGGCCTTTTTAAAATTCAATCTGAAATTCCTTATAAAATGTTCCAGCAAGACCAATTTTAAAAAAGACTCTATGATCAATTACATTTATATAAATCATCAGGCCAATTTTATTGAAACCAGACTTATTTTGCAAACAAATTAGTTTAGCTATGTTTGGTAGAAATGAGAGTAATTTTAGAGGGAAAAAGGTTGTATTTCAGTGGATAGTAATTTTTAGTTTTGTTACTTGAAGTCTGTTTTTACTGAGAATCACTTCCCAGATAGTTACTTGCTGTAATGTTATATTATTATAAGTTTAATTGAACTATTAAAAGTACACATTAAGCTTGTTTCTGAAGCTTATCTCAGTAATCTATCTTTGGATGAAGATCAGATGTCCCATGACCTACAACCAGGGCATTATGCATACTGGAAAATACATCATTTAAGGGACTAGCTCTGATAATTCAGAGAAATGCAAATCAAAACTATAATGAGATACTACCTCACACTGGTAAGAATGTCTATCATTAAAAAATCTACAAATAATAAATCCTGGAGAGGTGTGGAGAAAAGGGAACCTTCCTACACTCTTGGTGGGATGTAAGGATGTAAGTTAGTGCAGTCATTATGGAAAACATAAAGTTTCCTTAGCAAACTAAAATTAGAATAACCATATAGTCCAGTAGTCCCATTTCTGCACATATACCCAGACAAAATTACAATTCAGAAAGATACGTGGACCCCTGTGTTCATAGCAGCATTATTCACAATAGCCAAAACATGGAAGCAATCTAAATATCCATTGACAGATGAACGGATAAAGAAGAGATGCACACATATACAATGGAATAATAGTTAGCCATAAAAAGAACAAAATAATGCCATTTGTAGCAACATAGATGCAAATAGAGATCATCATACTAAATGAATTGTCAGAAAAAGAAAGACAAATATTGATACTATATGATATCACTTAGATGTGGAATTTAAAATATGGCAAAAATGAACCTGTCTACAAAACAGAAACAGACTCACAGACATAGAGACCAGAATGTTGTTGCCAAGGGGGAAGAGGGAAAGGAGGAAGATAGACTGGGAATTTGGGGTTGGTATATGCAAACTATTACATTTAGAATGAATAAACAACAAGTTCCAACTGTATATCACAGGGGACTATGTATAATCTTCTGGGATAAACCATAATGGAAAAAAATATTTAAAAAGAGAATATATATGTGCAAAACTGCATCACTTTGCTGTACAGCAAAAATTCACAGAGCACTGTAAATCAACTACACTTCAATTTAAAAAAAGAGCTACCTCCTACCTAGATGGAAGGAAATCTTAATTAGCTCACGTACAGTGAAATGGAAGGGAATTGACTCTTGGATTAATATTTCCACTTAGGAAGGGCCCCTACACTGGTTTGGACTACAGAGAAGATTGCTGACCTTAAAGTAATCTTAAAACAATGCTTACATAGAGGAAAAACTACCAGACCAGGATGAGAAGAAGATATCTGAAGGAGACAGCTGACCCAAGATGCTAGACCAAGCCTATATACCAATCACTTTGATAAGTGCTCACATTCTTGCTTATGAACCAAATGTATTTAACAATCTTATGCAGAGTTAAAGTTAATACAATTGTTAGGTTTATTATCAGTTACTTGTAGACAGTACTTCTGCATTACCTTGATTGGTTTCTCCACTGCAAAGCTCTCATTGGATAGCCCTTAGAAAACTTCTTTGAGAAGAAATTATGGTCCTGTTCAGGTCACTATTGATATTACTAGGTGGAATCCTTTGCTCTGGCCAATTAATAATACCTGCTGTAGCATAAATATAATATCTGCCCTAGCCATAAATCTGAGTTTTATTTTAGAGTCACTCAAACTCACCAAAACAATGAGGTGAATCTCAGTCAAAAATAATACTTCTCTTTTATTAGTACAAAACCTCCCCCAGACTATACTACAAAGCCACAGCCATCAAGATAGTATGGTACTGGCACAAAAATATAAACCAATAGAACAAAATAAATAAACCCAGAGATAAACCCACACACCTATGGGCACCTTATCATTGACAAAGGAGGCAAGAATATGCAATGAAGAAAGGAAACCCTCTTCAATAAGTGATGCAGGGAAACTGTACAGCTACATGTAAAAGAATGAAATTAGAACAACTTCCTAACACCACACACAAAAATAAATTCTAAATGGATCAAAGACTTAAATGTAAGGCCAGAAACTATAAAGCTCTTAGAGGAAAACATAGGCAGTACACTCTTTGACATAAATCTCAGCAAGATCGTCTTTGATCCACCTTCTAAAGTAATGTAATAAATACAAAAACAAACAAATGAGATCTAATTAAACTTAAAAGCTTTTGCACAGCAAAAGAAACAATAAACAAGATTAAAAGATAATATTCAGAATGGGAGAAAATTATTTTAAATGAAACAACTGACAAAGGATTAATCTCCAGAATATATAAGCAGTTCATACTGCTAAATATCAGAAAAACAAACAGCTAATTCAAAAAATGGGGAAAAGAGGAAAACAGACATTTCTCCAAAGAAGACATACACTGGCCAATAAACACATGCTCAACATCATTCACTATTAGAAAAATGAAAATCAAAACTACCATGAGGTATCACCTCACACCAATCAAAATGGCCATCATCAAAAGACTACAAACAATAAATGCTGAAGAGGATGTGGAATAAAAGGAACCCTCTTGCACTGTTGGTGGGAATGTAAATTGATACAGCCACTATGAGAACAGTATGGAGATTCTTTTAAAAACTAGGAATAAAACTACCTTATGACCAAGCAATCCCACTGCTGGAGATACACCCTGAGAAAACCACAATTCAAAAAGACACATGTACCCTAATGTTCACTGCAATCAGTTCAGTTCAGTCGCTCAGTTGTGTCCGACTCTTTGCGACCCCATGAATTGCAGCACACCAGGCCTCTCTGTTCATCACCAACTCCTGGAGTCTACCCAAACCCATGTCCATCAAGTCAGTGATGCCACCCAACCATCTCATTCTCTGTCGTCCCCTTCTCCTCCTGCCCCCAATCCTACCCAGCATTAGGGTCTTTTCCAGTGAGTCAACTTTTCGCATCAGGTGGCCAAAGTATTGGAGTTTCAGCTTCAACATCAGTCCTTCCAATGAACACCCAGTATTGATCGCCTTTAGGATGGATTGATTGGATCTCCTTGCAGTCCAAGGGACTCTCAAGAATCTTCTCCAACACCACAGTTCAAAAGCATCAATTCTTCGGCGCTCAGCTTTCTTCACCATCCAACTCTCACATCCATACATGACTACTGGAAAAACCATAGCCTTGACTAGATGGACCTTTGTTGGCAAAGTAATGTCTCTGCTTTTAAATATGCTATCTAGGTAGGCCATAACCTTCCTTCCAAGGAGTAAGCGTCTTTCAATTTCATGGCTGCAATCACCATCAGCACTGATTTTGGAGCCCCCCAAAATAAAGTCTGACACTGTTTCCACTGTTTCCCCATCTATTTCCCATGAAGTGATGAGACCAGATGCCATGATCTTAGTTTTCTGAATGTTGAGCTTTAAGCCAACTTTTTCACTCTCTTCTTTCACCTTCATCAAGAGGCTCTTTAGTTCTTCTTCACTTTCTGCCAGAAGGGTGGTGTCATCTGCGTATCTGAGGTTATTGATTTTTCTCCTGGCAATCTTGATTCCAGCTTGTGTTTCTTCCAGCCCAGCATTTCTCATGATGTACTCTGCGTAAAAACCAGGACTTGGAGGCAACGTAGATATTCATCAACAAAGAATGGATAAAGAAGATACGGCACATAAACACAATGGAATATTACTCAGCCATTAAAAAGAACAAATTTGAGTCAGTTGTAGTGAGGCAGATGATCCTAGAGCCTGTTACACAGAGCGAATTAAGTCAGAAAGAGAAAAACAAATATCATATATTAGTGTATATATATGGAATCTAGAAAAAGTAGTACTGATGAGCCTATTTACAGAGAAGGAATGGAAATGCAGACAAAGAGAACAGACTTGTGGACACAGTGGGGGAAAGAGGCTAGGACAAATTGAGGAAGTAGTATTGACATATATACACTATCATGTGTAAAATAGATAGCTAGTGGGAGGTTGCTGTATAACACAGGGAGCCCAGTCTGGCACTCTCTGATGAGCTAGAGGGTGGAACTGGGTAGGGAAGGAAGGCTTATGAGGGAGTCTTATTTATGTATAATAGCCATAATTATATACATATAATTATGACTGATTATGTTGATTTTCAGCAGAGACCACCACAATATTGTAAAGCAATTATCTTCCAATAAAAAAAATAGAAACTTTAAAAAGTAAAAATAGAATACAAATCAACTTCATAAAACAGTTGTTGTTGTTGCTGTTCAGTTGCTCAGGCCATCTGACTCTTTAAAACCCCATGGACTAACAGCACACCAGGCTTCCCTGTCCTTCACTATCTCACAGAATTTGCTCAAACTTATGTCCATTGGGTCAGTGATGCCATCCAACCATCTCATCCTGTGTTTTCCCCTTCTCTTCCTGCCTTCAATCTTTCCCAACATCAGGGTTTTTTCCAATGAGTCAGCTCTTTGCATCAAGTGGCCAAGTATTGGAGCTTCAGATTCAGCATCAGTCCTCCCATTATATATTCAGGGTTGATTTCCTTTAAGGTTGATTGGTTTGATCTCCTAACTTTCCAAGGGACTCTGAAGAGTCTTCTCCAACACCACAGTTAAAAAACATCAATTCTTCAGTGCTAACCCTTCTTTACGGTCCAACTCTCACATCTGTACATGACTACTGGAAAAACCATAGCTTTGAATCTATGGACCTTTGTAGGCAAAGTAATGTCTCTGCTTTTTTAATACACTGTCTTGGTTTGTCATTGCTTTTCTTTCAAGGAACAAGTGTCTTAATTTCATGGTTGCAGTCACTGTCCACTGTGATTCTGGAGCCCAAGAAAATCAAATCTGTCTGTTTCCTTTGTTTCCCCATCATTTGGCATGAAGTGATGGGACAAGATGCCATGATCTTTTTTTTTTAATTTATTTTTTTATTGAAGGATAACTGCTTTACAGAACCCTGTTGTTTTCTGTCAAATCCCAACATGAATCAGTCATAGGTATACATATGTCCCCTCCCTTTTGAACCTCCCTCCCATCTTCCTCCCCATACCACCCCTCTAAGTTGATACAGAGCCCCTGTTTGAGTTTTCTGAGCCATACAGCAAATTCCCGATGGCTATCTATTCTACATATAACAATGTAAGTTCCCATCTTGCTCTTTGCATACATCTCACCCTCTCCCCATGTCCATAAGTCTATTCTCTATGTCTGTTTCTCCATTGCTGCCCTGTAAATAAATTCTTCAGTACCATTTTTCTAGATTCCGTATATGCACGTTAGAATACGATATTTGTCTTTCTCTTTCTGACTCACTTCACCTGTATATAATAGGTTCTAGGCTCATCTACCTCATCAGAACTGACTCAAATGCATTCCTTTTTATGGCTGAGTAATATTCCATTGTGTATGTGTACCACAACTTTTTTATCCATTCATCTGTCTTTGGACATCTAGGTTGCTTCCATGTTCTAGCTATTGTAAACAGTGCTGAAATGAACAACAAGATACATATGTCTTTTTCAATTTTGACTTCCTCAGGGTATATGCCTGCTGCAGCTGCTGCTGCTAAGTCACTTCAGTCATGTCCAACTCTGTGCAACCCCACAGACAGCAGCCTACCAAGCTCCCCCATCCCTGGGATTCCCCAGGCAAGAACACTGGAGTGGGTTGCCATTTTCTTCTCCAATGCATGAAAGTGAAAAGTGAAAGTGAAGTCACTCAGTCGTGTCCGACTCTTAGCAACCCCGTGGACTGCAGCCTACCAGACTCCTCCGTCCATGGGATTTTCCAGGCAAGAGTACTGGAGTGGGGTGCCATTGCCTTCTCTGGAGTACATGCCTAGGAGTGGGATATGGGGGGAAGTGGGATATGGTCATATGGTGGCTCTATTCCTAGTTTTTTAAAGGAATCTCCATACCGTCTTCCATAGCGCCTGCATCAATTTATATTCCTACCAACAGTGCAAGAGTGTTCCCTTTTCTCCACACTCTCTCCAGCATTTATTGTTTGTAGACTTTTTGATGATGGCCATTCTGACTGTTGTGAGGTGATATCATATTGTGGTTTTGATTAGCATTTCTCTAGTAATGAGTGATGTTGAGCATCTTTTCAAGTGTTTGTTAGCCATTTGTATGTCTTCTTTGGAGAAATGTCAGTTTAGATCTTTTTCCCACTTTTTGATTGGGTTGTTTGTTTTTCTAGCACTGAGTTGTATGAGCTGCTTTTATATTTTGGAAATCAATCCTTTTTCAGTTGTTTCCTTTGCTATTATTTTCTCCCATTCTGAGGGTTGTCTTGTCACCTCGCTTATGGTTTCCTTTGTTGTGTAAAACCTTTTAAGTTTAATCAGGTCCCACTTATTTACTTTTGTTTTTATTTCTGTTACTCTAGGAGGTAGGTCATAGAGGTTCTTGATTTGATTTATGTCATCGAGTGTTGTGGCTATGTTTTCCTCTAAGAGTTTTATAGTTTCTGGTCTTACATCTAGGTCTTTAATACATTTTGAGTTTATCTTTGTGTATGGTGTTAGGAAGTATTATAATTTCATTCTTTCACATGTAGCTGTCCAGTTTTCCCAGCACGATTTATTGAAGAGGCCGTCTTTGCCCCGTTGTATATTCTTGCCTCCTTTGTCAAAAATAAGGTGCCCATAGATTAATGGGCTTATTTCTGGGCTTTCTATCTTGTCCCATTGGTCTATATTTCTGCTTTTGTGCCAGTACTATACTGTCTTGATGACTGTAGTTTTGTAGTATAACCTGAAGTCAGGAAGGTTGATTCCTCCAGCTCCATTCTTCTTTCTCAAGACTGCTTCAGCTGTTAGGGGTCCTTTGTGTTTCCATGTGAATTGTGAAAGTTTTTGTTCTAGTTCTGCGAAAAATGCCATTGGTAACTTGATAGGGATCACATTGGATCTGTAGATTGCAGTTGGTAGTATAGTCATTGTCACAATATTGATTCTTCCTACCCAGGAACATGGAATATCTCTCCATCTCCTTATGTCATCTATGATTTCTTTCATCAGTGTCTTTTAATTTTCTGTATACAGTTCTTTTGTTTCCTTAGGTAAGTTTCTCCTAGATATTTAATTCTTTTTGTTGCAATGGTGAATGGGATTGATTCTTTGATTTCTCTTTCTGATTTTTCATTGATAATATATAGAAATACAAGTGATTTCTGTGTATCGATTTTGTATTCTGCAACTTTGCTAAATTCACTGATTAGCTCTAGTAATTTTCTGATAGTATCTTTACAGTTTCTATGTACAGTATCATGTTATCATCAGTGAGAGATTTACTTCTTTGTTTCTAATCTGAATTTTGTTTTTCTTTTTCTTCTCTGATTTCTGTAGCTAGGACTTCCAGAACTGTGTTAAATAATAGTGGTGAAAGACAACATGCTTGTCTTGTTCCTGATTTTAGGGGGAATGATTTCAGTTTTTCACCATTGAAAATGCTTTCTGTAGGCTTATCATATATGGCTTTTACTATGTTGAAATAAGTTTCTTCTATACCCACTTTTTGAAGAGTTTTACTCAGAAGTGAGTGCTGGATTTTGCCAAAGGCTTTTCCTTCATCTTTTGAGATGATCGCATGGTTTTTATCTTTCAATTTTTTAATATGGTGTGTCACATTGATTGATCTGCGTATATTGAAGAATCCTTGCATTCCTGAAATAAACCCAATTTGATCATGATGTATGAACTTTTTGATGTGTTGCTGAATTCTGTTTACTAAAATTTTGTTGAGGATTTTTGCATGTATGTTCATCAGTGATATTGGCCTGTAGTTTTCTTTTTGTGTGTGTTGTCTTTATGTAGTTTTGGTATAAGGGTGATGGTTGAATAAGTTTGGAAGTGTTCCTTCCTCTGCAATTTTTTGAAAGAGTCTTGGAAGGATAGGCATTAGCACTTCTCTAAATGTTTGATAGAATTCTCCTATGAAGGTATCTAGTCCTGGGCTTTTGTTTTTTGGGAGATTTTGATCACAGCTTCAATTTCAGTGTTTGTAACTGGATTGTTCATAATTTCTATTTCTTCCTGGTTCAGTCTTGGAAGATTGAACTTTTTAAAGAATCTGTCCATTTCTTCCAGGTTATCCATTTTATTGCCTTACAGTTGTTCATAATAGTCTCTTATACTCCTTTGTATCTCTACATTGTCTGTTGTAACCTCTCCTTTTTCATTTCTAATTTTGTTGATTTGATTCTTCTCTCTTTTTTTCTTGATGAGTCTGCCTAAAGATTTGTCAATTTTGTTTATCTTCTCAAAGAACCAGCTTTTAGATTTATTAATCTTTACTATTGTTTCTTTCAATTCTTTTTCAATTATTTCTGCTTGGATCTTAATGATTTCTTTCTTTCTACTAATTTTGGAGTTATTTTGTTCTTCTTTTTCCAGTTGTTTTAGGTGTAAAGTTAGGCTGTCTATTCAATGTTTTTCTTGTTTCTTGAGATAAGATTGTATTAGTGTCAACTTTCCTCTTAGAACTGCTTTTGCTGCATCCTATAGGCTTTGAGTTGTTGTGTTTTCATTGTCATTTGTTTCTAGAAGTTTTTTTATCTCCCTGTTGATTCCTTCAGTAACCTGTTGTTTATTTAGAAACGTGTTGTTTAATCTCCTTATGTTTGTGTTTCTTACAGTTTTTTTCTTGTAATTGATATCTAGTCTCATAGTGTTGTGGTCGGAGAAGATGCTTGATATGATCTTAATTTTCTTAAATTTACTGAGGTTTGATTTGTGACCCAAGATGTGGTCTATATGGAGAATGTTCCATATACTCTTGAGAAGAAGGTGTGCATTCTACATTTGGATGGAATATCCTGAGATATCAATGAGATCCATCTCATCTAATGTATCATTTAAGACTTGTGTTTCCTTATTAATTTTCTGTTTTGATGATCTTTCCATTAGTATGAGTGGGGTGTTAAAGTCTCCTACTATTATTGTATTACTGTCCATTTCTCATTTTATGTCTGTTAGTGTTTGTCTTATATACTGAGATGCTCCTCTATTGAGTGCATAGATATTTACAATTGTTATGTCTCCCTCTTGGATTGATCCCTTAATCATTATGTAGTTCCTTCCTTATTTCTTGTAACCTTCTTTATTTTAAGGTCTATTTTGTCTGATATGAGGATTGCTACTCCAGCTTTCTTTTGATTCCCATTTGCATGGAATATATTTTTCCATCCTCTCACTTTCAGTCTATATGTATTTTTAGGTCTGAAGTGGGTTTCTTGGAGACAGCATATATACGTATCCATTCAGCCAGTCTGTGTCTTTTGGTTGGAGCATTTAATCCATTTACATTTAAAGTAATTATTGATATATATGTTCCTATTGCCATTTTCTTAGTTGCTTGATGTTCATTTTGTAGATCTTTTTTCTTCTCTTGTATTTCTTGACTATATAAGTCCATTTAACATTTATTGTAAAGCTGGTTTGGTGGTACTGAATTCTCTTAACTTTTGCTTGTTTGAAAAGCTTTTTTTTCTCCATCAATTTTGAATGAGGTCCTTGCCAATACAGTAATATTGGTTGTAGATTTTTCCCTTTCAGCACTTTAAATATATCCTGCCATTCCCTTTTGGCCTGCAGAGTTTCTGCTGAAAGATCAGCTGTTAAACATATGGAGTTTCTCCTGTATGTTACTTGTTGCTTCTCCCTTGCTGCTTTTAATATTCTTTCTTTGTGTTTAGTCTTTGTTTGTTTGATTAGTATGTGTTTTGGTGTGTTTCTCCTTGAGTTTGTCCTGTATGGGACTCTTTGTGCATCTTGGACTTGATTAACTATTTTGTTTTCCATGCTGGGGAAATTTTCAACTATAATCTCTTCAAAAATTTTCTCATACCCTTTCTTTTTCTCTTCTTCTTCTGGGATCCCTATAATTCAAATATTGGTGTGTTTGATATTGTCCCAGAGGTCTCTGAGACTATCCTCAGTTCTTTTCATTCTTTTTACTTTACTCAGCTCTTCAGAAGTTATTTCCACCATTTTATCTTCCAGCTCACTGATTCGTTTTTCTGCTTCAGATATTCTACTATTGACTCCTTCTAGGGTATTTTTAATTTCAGTAATTGTGCTGTTTGTCTTCATATGTTTATTCTTTAATTGTTTTAGGTCTGTGGTAATTGATTCTTGCATTTTCTCCATTTTTTTCCCCAAGGTTTTTGATCATCTTTACTATCATTATTCTGAATTCTTTTTCAGGTAGTTTGCCTATTTCCTCTTCATTAACTTGGACTTCTGTGTTTCTAGTTTCTTCCTTCATTTGTGCAGTATTTCTTTGCCATTTTATTATTATTTTTTAACTTATTGTGTTTGACATCTCCTTTTCCCAGGCTTCAAGGTTGAATTCTTTCTTTCTTTTGGTTTCTGCCCTCCTAAGGTTGGTCCAGTGATTTGTGTAAGCTTCCTATAGGGTGAGATTTGTGCTGAGTTTTTGGGGGTTTTTTTGTTTGTTTGTTTTTCCTCTAATGAGCAAGGCTGAGTGAGGTGGTAATCCTGTCTGCTGATGGTTGGGTTTGTATTTTTGTTTTGTTTGTTGTTTAGATGAGGCGTCCTGCACAGGGTGTTACTGGTGGTTGGGTGATGCAAGGTCTTGTATTCCAGTGGTTTCCTCTTTGTGAGTTCTCACTATTTGATACCCCCTAGCGTTAGTTCTCTGGTAGTCTAGGGTCTTGGAGTCAGTTCTCCCACTCCAAAGGCTCAGGGCTTGATCTCTAGTCAGGAACGAAGATTCCACAAGTGGTTTGTTATGGCATTAAGTTAGATTAAAATAAACATCCAAAAGTGAGAAACCAAAGACAAACTCCAGACAAATGGCAGTTATAAAATCAGGCAAATAATAATTAAAATGATGGAACATACACACATAGATATATACCCATGAGCAAAGTCAAAACAGTCCAACAAAAATAAAGTACAATAGATCAACCCGGTGAACAAAGGAAATCAAAAATTATGTTTACAAGTGAAGAACAAAACTAGCTAAAGCACAAACTGGAGAACAAAACTAAAGCAAGGTGCCAAGTGGGGAATAAAGCAGTGAAAACAAAACTAACAAATATGTTGAGAGGAAAGAAAAGAAAGAAAGAATAGCAATGCAAAGCTAAATAAAGGTAGATGAAGAAGATTTATATACATTAAAGATTATCTTCAATTGGAAAATAGTAGTAGGAAAGGCAAACTAAGGAATAGATGTAGAAAAAATAGAATAGGTTTAAAAACTTAAAAGTTAAAATTATAAAAAAGAGAAAAGAAAAAAAATGGAAGAAGAAAGAGAAAAGGAAAAAACATAAGGGAAAACTCCACAGAACTGCAAAAGCCCAACGTTGATGCAGAGCTTTATAACAATAAAAATTGTGACTGAATATACACATATACACCCATAAGCAAAATCAAAACAGTCCAACAAAAGTAAAGTACAATAGAGTGACCTAGCGAACAAAGGAAACCAAAAATTATATCTACCTGAACAAAACTAAGTAAAACACAAACTGGAAAACAATAATAAAGCAAGGTGCCAATTGGGGAATAAAGCAATGAAAATAAAACTAACAAATATATTTAGAGGAAAGGAAAGAAACAATAGCTATGCAAAGTTAAATAGAGGTAGATAAAGAAGATTTATATATATTAAAATTAACTGTGAGGGGCAAAAGAACAGTAGGAAAAGCAAACAAAGGAATAAATGTAGAAAAAATAATAATAGGTTTAAAGAATTAAAAATTAAAATTAAAAAAAAAAAGGAAAACCCCCCAGAACTGAAAAAGTCCAACATAGAGGTAGAGGTTTATAACAACAATAAAGAATGTGACTGAGAAAAAAAGAAGAAGAAAAAAAAGCTTAAAAGCTTAATTAGATTTCATAGTGCCAATAAAATTGACAACTACAAGAGAGAGGGGGAAAAGGAAACAAAAGAAAAAAAAATTCAAAAGAATCTACAGAACAAGTCAAAAGATAAGAATAATTAATGTTTTTCTTGAGTTACTGCTGTCAGAGTTCTTTCCCTTGCTGGGAGTCACAGTCCACCTTGCTTCCCTAGTATGTCCTCTAACACTGTGCTGAACTCTGAACCTGCTGTGGAGCAGCTCGGATTGTAATATGGTCCTACTTCTTTGTGTTCTTGCCTCCAATGTCCACAGCTATCAGAGCTAGTGCGTTTTCTTTTGTGAGAGCTCTCAATGCCCTTTTACATATTCCATAGACCCAGAGTCTGTCTAGTTGATCATGTGGATTTAATCTGCAGCTTTTACAGCTGGTGGGAAGGTTTTGGGTCTTCTTCCTTAGCCACACTGTCCCTAGGTTTCAATTGTGGTTTTATTTCCACCTCTGCATGTGGGTTGTTCACTGGGATTTGCTCCTGAGACTGCCCTGGAGGACTTGGGTTTGAGCCTGTGAGGGCCGGGTATGGAGTGCAGCTGCTTGGGTCGCAGGGGTTCTTGCAGCGCCAGGTACTCAGGGGAGTTGGTGGCTAGGGCAGCAGGAAATACAGTGCTCTAGAAGGGTATGGCAACCAGTGTTGGCCAATATGCTCCAGTATTCTTGCCTGGAGAACTCCTCTCCCTGACAGAGAAGCCTGGCAGGTCACAGTCTATAGGGTCAAAAGGAGATGGACACCACCGAAGCGACCCTGCACACATAGACGCAAGACTTTTTTTTGCCTGTGGCAGCTCTGCCCCAGTGAGAGTTGAGCATGAAGGTGGCATAGCTGCTTGGCTTGCGGGGACCCTGGCGGTGCCAAGTATGCAGGACATGAACTGCTTCCACCACAGGAGTCAGAGTCCTGTCAGAGTCTTTTGTCGAGCCTCTTGTAGCTGGCAATCAGAAGGCCTCTTTGGCCGGTCTTTCTCCATAGCTCTGCCTGTTCAGGCACTTAGAAGGCTTCCTTACCTGGGGTCCTTCTCTGTTGTTCAGCGCATCAGGCACATAGAGGGGCCCCCCTGGCTGGGATCTTACCCTGTAGATTGGTGAGGCAGGCACTTAAAGGGGGACCCTGGGTGGAGTCCTACTCTGTAGTTCAGTGTGTCAGGCGTTTGATGAGCCAGCCTCTCTATTCAGCTGCCAAGGCTGGCATGCTGGGAGACAGAGGCTATGGTAGGGGCTCCATCCTCTACATGTGACTCAGCAGTATTGCCTTGCTTCTATGGCTGCCCCGGTTTCCTCCACAGACATTTCCCACCATGATCTCCTCCCTCACATCCCCTCAATCCGTCTCTCTGCAGTCAACAGCAGCCCTTGACCTGGGATTACTCCATAATCCCTAAACTCCAGCTCCAAGCCACTGTGCCATCTGAGGTGTGTATGGCTGCGGCAAGGACTGTCTGATTCTCATTTCATTTAGGCTGCCACAGATCAGCTGTTTCACTCTCAGCCTTAAATGTTTCTCCTCTGACTCAGACAATTGCCCCAATGTGGGGATCGGACCCCTGCTTCAATTTCCCTACCCGCCAAGGGCAGGTCCAGTCCTACTAGCACTCCTGTTTTTTCCCCTAGTTCCTTCATCCTACTGAGTTTTGTGTGGTTCTATATATTCTTTTCCTCTGGTCAAGTATTCCTGTCCACTCTTAGCTGTTGTTCTGCATGTACTTCTGTGTCTGAAGGTGTATTCCTTATGTATCCGTGGAGAGAGATGTTTGCCACGTCCACCTACTCTTCAGCCATCTTGTTCTCTGATCCTTGTTTTTTGAATGTTAAGTTTTAAGCCAGCTTTTTCACTCTTCCCTTTCACCTTGATCAAGAGTCTCTTTAATTCCTCTTCGCTTTCTGCCATAAGGGTGGTGTCTTCTGCATATCTGAGATTATTTATATTTCTCCCTGCCATCTTGATTCCACCTTGTGCTTTATCCAGCTCCACATTTCTCAGGATATACTCTGCATATAATGTTACTGAATGAAGCAGTAACATTATGTAAATGTGAATAATAATATCCCTAGATAATGAGATGAGATTAATAATAGTATTATAATAAACAATATTATATGAGTATTATAATAAACAATATTAAAAGAAAAAAATATTTCAATAAAAAATGAAACCTCTCACAATTATGAAATGAATTTATGTGGTTAACACCAAGCTATGGTCCTTTAAGTTTACAGTCTTCTTTATTTTAGGAACAACTAAACCATGCTAAGGATAATCAGACTAAAATCTATGAAATTGAGCTGGATGCCTTGTTAACAATCCCAAAATATAACCTCCCTTAAAGAGAAGGATTGGTGCAGAACAAAGTCAGACAACCTGTGGATATTCTGAGCTGCACCTACTAGAAGTTCTTGGCTAAATTTCTTACTTATGATATTATTAGTGGGGTTTCCCAGGTGGTGCTACTGATATAGAACTGGCCTGCCAGTGCAGGAGACATAAGAAATGTGGGTCTGATCCAGGGGTTGTGAAGCTCCCCTGAAGGAGGGCAGGGCAATTTTTCCAGTGCTCTTAATCTTATTAATATCACTAGCTGTATTATTTGTGTTTTGCCTGTTTAACAAAATTATTGTTTCTTGCATTACCAAATGTGTGATTGAGCCTTTAAAAAAATGATGACTAGGTTACTTGAAGCAGTTGCCTAGAAATATAGTTCTATATGAGATTAATGATTAGTGATTAATGATTAGATAATGAGATGAGATTAATAATAGTGTAACTCCAGATATGGGAAGAAACAACAAGAGGGAATACTTTCCCGGACCAAAACAGACTAGTAACATAGGGGGTCCAGAGAGTTTTGGCTACTGTTGATAAGGCCTAGTCCACTAATAGCACATTGAAAGGCCTCTCAAAGAAATCCTTAACCGACCTAGGAATGAGCATTCCTAGCACTAAGACAAAACGGTGATGAAGTGCTTCTCAAACCATGATCAAATATATGACATGAGGGAACCCCACCAGTTAAAAATTGTCACTTGCGATCTGCCTCTATGAGGATTAGGTTACTAGCCACTGTAATTTCTGATCTTCAATATGCCCTGAAATAAATTCAGGGTGAAGATCAGGAATGAGGCACTCTGTGGTCTTGGAAAAGCTGGCATAACAGATCTTCAGATAGATATTTTCAGATTTTTTTGAGCCAAATTTCTCTTTTATCCTCAAATCTTAGAAGTACTAAAATAATTAATGGAGACATCTGCTCCTCATGACCAGCAGCAATCTTCTGAAAAAACATGTGCTTGGTTGCGTGTACTTCCCTTTACCAAAATCATGTATGTACTGACGTCCCCTCTTAGCTCTTCAGAGCAGTTCCTCAGAGCTATCTGAGAAGCTGACTCAAAGGCTATAGTCCTCATTTGGCCCCAAATAAACCTTAACGCACAACTCTCACATTATGCTTTTTTCTTTTCAGTCAGACAGAAGGAATAAAAATTACAGCTAACAAAAGAATCACTTCATTTCAAATACTGCCTTGAGATAAATGAGTGGTATTTGTGGTATTTACAGTGTGATAATCCCTAGAGAGGGCCAAAATACAATTGCCTGCCCTTGAGGAGGGGATTTGACAGGAAAAATTAGGGCTCACCAAGGAGCAAGACGGCAAACAAAGGTTAACAAAATTTCTTCAGACTTGAGAGTCAATGAGCTGTCTTGCTACTGTTGTTTCAGTCATTGTTTTTGACTGAGTCATACATTGTGAGTTTACCACAAATATCGTTGCCACAGATAAATGGCCCAAGCTAAATAAGAAGCTGAGATGAACTGAAGTTCTCACCAAGTTACACTTTACAACAGTGCCAAGTCCCGGGCAGAATTCTGAGGTCATTAAGGCCAGCCTTCACCACCATCCCCTCTCTTTCCCATATACCACAGATGACTCAACCATAGCTGTCTCTGCATGCATTCTTCCATCCTGAAGCCAGTCCTCCACAGCTAGTGCCATCAGTTCTAGAATCCAACCTGCTGGCTATTTTTTTTACAGCCTAAGAGCTAAGAATGGACTTTATACTTTCAAATAGTTTGAAACAAGCAAAAGAAGGATATTTCATGACACATGGAAATTATATGGAATTCAAATTTCAGTATCCCTAAAGGAACACAGCCATGCCCATTTGTTTGCTTATTACTGATGGCCACTTTCCTGCTATAACGGTAGAGTTGAGTAGTTGTAACATAGATCATAGGGCCTGCGGAGCCTAAATCTTTTACTATCAAGCTCTTTACATAAAGTGTGTGTCAAATCCATGGTCTAGACCACAGTTCCCAAAACTCATTTCATAGAAACTTATCAAACTCTATGAAATACCCCTAAAGACAAAATGTTGCTGTTTTTGTTCAGTCACTAAGTTGTGTCCAATTCTTTGTGACTCCATGGACTGTAGCATGCCAGGCTCCTCTGTCCTCCACTATCTCAAAGAGTTTGCTCAAATTCATGCCTATTGAGTTGGCAATGCTATCTAACCATATCATCCTCTGCTGCCCCCTTCTCCTTTTGGCTTCAATCTTTCCCAGAATCAGAGTCTTTTCCAATGAGTCAGCTCTTTTGCATTAGGTGGCCAAAGTATTGGAGCTTCAGCTTTAGCAAAAGTCCTTCCAATGAGTATTCAGGATTGATTTCCTTTAGGATGGACTGGCTTGATCCTTGCTGTCCAAGGGACTCTCAAGAGTCTTCTCCAGCACCACAATTCAAAAGCATTGATTCTTTGGCACTCAGCCTTCTTTATGGTCCAACTCTCACATCCATACATGACTACTGGTAAAACCACAGCTTTTGACTAATGAAGACCTTTGTTGGCAAAGTGATGTCTCTGCTTTTTAATATGCAAATGTCTAGGTTTATTATAACTTTCCTTCCAAGGAGCAAGTGTCTTTTAATTTTATGACTTCAGTCACCATCCACAGTGATTTTGGAGCCCAAGAAAATAAAATCTGTCACTGTTTCCACTTTTTCTCCTTCTATTTACCATGAAGTGGTGGGACTGGTGCCATGATCTTAGTTTTTTGAATGTTGAATTTTAAGGCAACTTTTTCCCTCTCCTCTTTCACCCTTATCAAGAGGTTCTTTAATTCCTCTTCACTTTCTGTCATTAGAGTGGTCAGTTCAGTTCAGTCACTCAGTCGTGTCTGACTCTTTGTGACCCCATGGACTGCAGCACACCAGGCTTCCCTGTCCATCACCAACTCCAGGAGCTTTCTCAAACTCATGTCCATGGAGTCTGTGATGTCATCGAACCATCTCATCCTCTGTCGTCCCTTTTTCCTTCTGCCTTCAATCTTTTCCAGCATCAGGGTCTTTCCCAATGAGTCAGTTCTTTGCATCAGGTGGCCAAAGTATTAGAGTGGTATCATCTGTATATTTGAGGTTGTTTATATAGTTTGAGGTTGCATTTGATATTTCTCCCAGCAATCTTGATTCAGCTTGTGATTCATCCAGCCCAGCATTTCTCATGATGTGATCTGCATATAAATTAAATAATTAAGGTGACAATATACTCCTTTTCCAATTTTGAACCAGTGAACAGTTCCATGTCCCGTTCTAACTGTTGCTTCTCGACCCTCATACAGGTTTCTCAGAAGACAGGTAAGGTGGTCTGGTACTCCATCTCTTTAAGAATAGACAGAGTACTGTGTCAAAAAAAAATGTGGGAAATTCTTTATATTATATCCTCCATTTAGAGGGAGCTAATGCACTTCAGATTATTAAATATCTGAGCAATAGTATGACTTAAAAACATAAGTTGCACCTAGTGTTACCCAACTTCATTTGAAGATAGATTCAGTTTCTCCAAATAATATCCATGAATATACCTATAACATCCCAAGAACACATCCTTGGAAATACTGCTTTGGGTCAACTCATCTCATTCCCCTATTAAAATATATCTGTCCTGTGTTCCATTTCTTCACATTTATGAGGTTACTGCCTTGGAAATAAAAGAAAAATCTTATCTTACAAACCAAGAACTGTATTTCTCAGTTTACATATTTTTGTATGGTCTTAATGAGTGAGTCTTCCTCAATAATAAAATGGAGATAATGACAGTCCTCTTGCATGTCACATAGCAGTGTTGTGGGGGCAAGTAAGATAATGTGTATGATAAGTTTCTAATTATCAGAACATACTATATGAAGATGAGACATTATTAATATATCTCAAATAAGGAGATCAGGAGCAATCTGTTAGTCTCTTCAGCTCCATTTTCATCATTCAATTATTGCTGTATATTACTGCCAACTAATTTCCTAAAACTACAGTTTAAAAAATGTAATCCTCCACTCAATTACTCATAATTGCTCCTTGTAATTGTTAAGTGCAATGTTTTAAAACTGAGTTCTACAGAGTTATCGAGTTTCACGTGGCTGACTTGGGTCCCGTAAGGATGAGAAAGGGTAGACCTAGATCATGGAGCTCCCACCAACTCTGTCTTATATATTGGAATTTCCAAATATTTCATTTGAAAAGGAACATAGCTCCTAAAAATGCGTTAGGAAATTAGTATGCACAAGTTTATCTCCCTGTGTGATTTTGAAGTCTTCAGACCCAACATTGTCTCCCATATCTTTGCAGTAGTCATCTTTCTTTCCAGTTGGATATTGATAGGATTGCCTCTCTGAAAGGGGTGATCAGTGCTGCAACTGTGCAGTATTTTGGGAAAAACGAGTAAGGAGAAGGCAACAGGGAGTGGAGAAATAGTGCAGAACACACATGGGGACAGTTGCACAGCCCTAAGAGAAGGTCAGTCATGACAACCATGCACCAACCAAATATGCTGCTCCATCCTTCAGTCACACGTCTCAGCTGCAAGAAGCTGAAGGAGAAGGGCAGGGATGTGTGTGTGTGAGATGGAATGAGAGGAGCAAGACAAGAGGAGCAAGACATCTCTCATTGATTTGAGAGATAAGGGTAATAGCAGACCTTACATTCTGGTACAAGTCGAGCCATTAGCCAATATTATATTAAATGAGTCAATACATGTAAGTAACTTACTAAAGTGCCTTGGACATAGTCAGGGGTATACAAGTGTCAAGTATTGTTATTATTGCATTACTATCACTTTTGCTGTTATTATTATTCAGCATCAGTTCAGTTCAGTTTCTCAGTCATGTACGACTCTTTGTGACCCCATGGACTTCAGCACACCAGGCTTCCCTGTCCATCACTAGCTCCCGGAACCTGCTCAAAGTCATGTCTCTCGAGTCAGTGATGCCATCCAACCATCTCATCTTCTGTCATCCCTCTTTCTCCTCCTGCCTTCAATCTTTCCCAGCATTAGGGTCTTTTCTAAGGAGTCAGTTCTTCCCATCAGGTGGCCAAAGTATTGGAGTTTCAGCTTCGGGATCAGTCCTTCCAATGAATATTCAGGGCCGATTTCCTTTAGGATGGACTGGTTGGGTCTCTTTGCAGTCCAAGGGTCTCTCAAGAGTCTTCTCCAACATCATAGTTCAAAAGCGTCAATTCTTTGGTGCTCAGCTTTTTCATAGTCCAACCCTCATATCCATACATGACCACTGGAAAAACCATAGTTTTGACTGGACAGACCTCTGTTGGCAAAGTGATGTCTCTGCTTTTTAATACGCTGTCTAGGTTGGTCATAGCTTTTCTTCCAAGGAGCAAGCGTCTTTAATTTCATGGCTACAGTCACCATCCGCAGTGATTTTGGAGCCCCACAAAATAAAGAATGTCACTGTTTCCATTTTTTCCCCATCTATTTGCCATGAAGCGATGGGACCAGATGCCATGATCTTAGTTTTCTGAATGTTGAGCTTAAGCCAGTTTTTTCACTCTTCTCTTTCACTCATCAAGAGGCTCTTTAGTTCTTCTTCGCTTTCTGCCATAAGGGTGGTGTCATCTGCACATCTGAGGTTATTGATATTTCTCCCTGCAAACTTGATTCCAGCTTGCGCTTCATCTAGCCCAGCATTTCGCATGATATACTCTGCATATAAGTTAAATAAACAGAGTGACAATATACAGCCTTGACGTACTTCTTTCCCAGTTTGGAACCAGTCTGTTGTTCCATGTCCAGTTCTAACTGTTGCATCTTGACCTGCATACACATATTATTGCTTAGGGAAAATATGGATGTAGTCACACAGAGGAATGTTTGCAAGAATAAGTCAAGATGCTAGGCCTGTTCAGGTTGATGCTTCACTATCTCTATCCTATGCAACCTGTTTAGTTCTTTCAAAGCACTTGCTACAATTTGTAAGTACATATTATTGGAGAATTTTGTCTATTTATGATTTATTGTCTGCTTCCTCCACTAGGTTTTTACTCTGTGAAGCCAAGGACTAGGTCCGTTTTGCTCACAACCTATAGCCAGGGTCTAGTACCGTGTCTGGCATAGTGAAATTCAATACTCAATACATAATGTTGACTGGCTGGATGCCCATTGGTATAGGTCAGACTTACTCTAAAAGCCATAACTTCAGCAGGTGAGCTGGAAAAAATCTTTGATGCTGAAATGTTCCAGGAAAAAGGGAGCCAAAGAGGAAGGCTGAATTCCCTGGGTACATCAATCCTGGACTGTGAAACCATAAAGGAGGTGGGGCTAGTACTCTGGGCATCTAGCTCAGGCAACCTATTGGGGGTTCTGAGAATGAGTGGCAGCAAGCCTGCAGATGTCTGGAGTCTACCTGCCAATAGATGTGACAGGGCTAAAAGAAAAGTCCAAACTGGCCAATTTCTTCAAAGTCCCCAGACAAAATCAGTCATCCTCTTCCTAGCTTGCCTTTCCTCCTCTTCAACACTAACTCAAGAGCTCCAATCTGTGCCTTTCAGCCTATTCCAAACTCGATTGTCTTTAAATGAATTAGTAATTTTGAACCATATGTTAAACTCTACTTACATATATTTTAGAAGTTTTGGGATACTAGTTACACCCTTTATGGACTTGGGTTCTTAATCAATTGATAAGGCAAGGAGCTAAGTAAACCACTAAACAACATTTGCCTCTTTACTCATTGTTGTTGTTTGATCACTAAATTGTGTCTGACTCTTTGCAACCCTGTGGACTGTAACCCTCCAGGCTCCTCTGTCTATGGGATTTGCCAGGCAAAATTACTGGAGTGGGTTACCATTTCCTTCTCCAAGGGATCTTCTTGACCCAGGGATCAAACTCAAGTCTCCTTCTTGGCAGGCAGATTCTTTACCACTGAACTATAGGTTGGATTAAAGGACCTGGCAAATCCTCCTCTTTTTCTTCCCCTTATCTAGGGATTTACAAAACCCTAATTTATCAATCCAGATATAAATAGAGAATTTAGAAGGTGGTAAACTGGCTGATGGAGGCTCTACTTGATTTTTTTTTCCAATTAAGACAAAAAACACAAACCCCAACTATTATACATATTTTGCCTTAGGCTTTCCTTTAAGGAAGAAAAACTCAGCCCTGTCTGAGTTTCAGTGCAATGGCCCTAGAAATTACCCATACTTTGTTCTTGGGGAGGAAAGGACAGTGGAGAGTAGACTGAGAGATCACAGGTAGTCCTTTGATTCTACCTCTTCTGGATGATTGGTTTAGACAACCTCTCATGAATGTATGTGAAAGAGGGCCCAAAGTTTCTCTTCTGCATACACATCTCACACACGCTTGTTCATACATGTTTGTTTCATAAGCATCTTGTCACTCCTCTGGGTTAGCTACTATTTCAACATCTGCAGCACATCCTGTTTACCAAAGATGGCCACGATAATATCTCCAGGTACATGTTCCTTTAGAAGCCTGTCATTCCTTCATCAGGAAATGGGGAGTCCATGTCTCCTCCTCTTGAATCTGCACAGTCTTTCAATTACCCTAATGAGTAGGGTATGGCAGAGTGGCATTCTAATTTCCAAAGACAGATAATAAAAATGTCACATAGTTCATCTTATTTTTTGAGGACAATCTGTCTTAAACACCCAAGATCAAGACCCAAGCAGCTTATGGAGAGACCATGTGGAGAGGAACAGTTCCTTTGACTTATAGCCCTGGCTGAATTCCCACTCAACAACCAGCAGCTACTTGCCTGTCATATGAGTGGGTCAGCTTGGCAGTGTACCACCCAGCTTTCAGTCAAGTTGCCCCACTGATGAACCATCCTTGTCAAGCTCTGTCCAAATTTCAAATTCATGAGCAAAAAAAAATGGAGGGGAGGGTAGTTTGTTACATAGCAATAGATAACTGATGTGATAATTAATATAAACCTTAAAATCAGCAGCACCAAAGATGAGCTGTGAGAATTAGGGTGAGGCATCTTACTGAGTAACACGAATGAGTCTGAGTATGAAAATATAGATCTTCCATTCTTAAAGCAGACCAACCACTGTGTGATTATCAATATAATCAGCACACTGTACTGCCCCAAGTTTCAATCATAAAAGGAAGTGTAGGGGAACTACTGCAATTAGCTTATATACCTGGGAACTCTGTGAAAGGGATTTCTCTCTGCTATGGATAATAGGTGAGTTGTAGAATGTCAGCCCTGAGCTTAGAATGTCTTTATTTTGTTCAGAGTGCCTCACAGTGGGAAATAAAACTACCTTCTTCAAACACTTCACTCTTAGTCATGAAATCCTGCCTGGACAACCATTTCAAAAGACTAGCTGTGATTTTCAACTTGTGGGACTTCTTCTGAAATATGGTATGCAGCCTCTCTCACCATCTGTAAATGGTCCTCTCTCGATTTTTCACATGGCTTTTTAGAGTCCTGAAGGCTTTTGACAGATAAACAAAAAGTCACATAAATAGACTGTATGAAAGCACCTTCTGGAGTAGATTGGAAATGATGCTGGGAGAAATTAGAACAAGAATGAATCTAGTAGTTTATTGGGAATTCCAGAAACATTCTGGGTTCACCTCTCTGCATAGACCAGAGAGTTTAGAGAGGTCTGGGAAAAACAAGAACAATTCATATTTAAGGGCTCCCCTGAATCAAATTTAAACCACTTTGAATCTCATCATCCTAATTTTTTTTCAAGGCATGAGTTGAACTCCCCCTGCTAATTCCTATCACTTATATTGCCGCTTTTCCTCTCATATTTATCCAGGTCATTAGTCAGTTTAAATGTCCAAATTCTCCTTAGGCTTTTATATAAAGATATACATACAAAAACATACAAATATACAGAACACAATATATAACCACAACTGAAATCAACTAAGGAGATAAAGTGAGTTATATTTGATCATACCACTAATTAACAGAAGTTCATTTCTATAACTCTTTCTGATACACAGCAATGCCTCCCCTCAGCCCTTCCAACACACATATCTAAGAATGAGGAGAAAACCCAACAATGTTGAAACATTGACACACTGTCCCTATAATAGGGAAGCAGACCTCCCATACTTTCTCCATAGGGTCAAATCCTGTTCCTTTATTAGCATATTTAAAACATTTTATTATATCAGAACAATTTTTGAGCAGAATTTGACAGAGCATAACATTTTCCTCTTTCATTCACTCCCTCATTCACTTAACAAATATATGTTGCATATCTGTTACATACCAAGTATTTTTATGTTCTAGAGATACAATGGTGAACAAAAAAGAGAAAATCCTTGTGTTCATGGAGATTACATTCTAATGGGGGAGGCAGTCAAGAAACAAGACAAGTAAGAAAATACATTATGTTTTAGATGATGGTATTATGGGGAAAAAACAGAGCATGAGGTGAGGTGAGGTGTTCTTTTGAGATAGGTGAACAAAGTTTTCACTGCCGACTCCTATAGGAGGTGATGGAGTAACCGTGCAGATATCTAGGGAGAAGTCATTCTTGGCAGAGGAAACAACAAGTGCAAAGGCCCTGAGTTGGGACTGTGTTTAGTATGTTCAAGGAATAGCAAGAAGCCAGTGCAGCTAGAGCAGAAGCAGCAACGGGATAAGTAATGGGAGATGATGGAGGAGAGGTGCTATAGGTGCCACCATAAAAACTTACTTATACTCTGAGAACAATGGGGATTCCCTTAAGGTTTGGGTCAAGGAATGCTATGATATGACTAATGACTAATAGGATCACTCTGATAGCTCAGTTGAAAATAGTTTTTAGGCAGGTCAGATGGAAGCAAGGATTCTTAACGGACTATTCTTGGGGGAAGAGTCTTGGGACCAGTATGATGACAATGGAGGTGGTGAGAAGTGATAGGATTTAAGATATGTTTTAAAGTTAGAATCAAGAGAATTTGGTTCCCACAAAGAAGAGTGAATTTAAGTGTGGTGGTATTAAAAAAAAAAAAAAAACAGCAGAAAATCCTGTGATACCCTATCCATCTTGAAGGTCTATAGGTCCTCTCCTTGAATCCACATAGGCTTGTGACTATTTGATCAATAGAGAAGTAGAAGTGGTGTTTGGTGACATCTGAGGCTAGGTAATATCAGATCAGCTCAGTCGCTCAGTCGTGTCTGACTCTTTGCAACTCCATGGACTGCAGCATGACAGGCCTCCCTGTCCATTACCAACTCCAGGAGTCCTCTCAAACCCATGTCCATTGAGTCGGTGATGCCATCCAACCATCTCATCCTCGGTCGTCCCCTTCTCTCACCTTCCACCTTTCCCAGCATCAGGGTCTTATCAAATGAGTCAGTTCTTCCCATGAGGGGGCCAAAGAATTGGAGTTTCAGCTTCAGCATCAGTCCTTCCAATGAATATTCAGCACTGATTTCCTTTAGGATGGAATGGTTGGATCTCCTTGCAGTCCAAGGGACTCTCAAGAATCTTCTCCAACACCACAGTTCAAGAGCATCAGTTCTTCGGTGCTCAGTTTTCTTTATAGTCCAAATCTCACATCCCTACATGACTATTGGAAAAACCATAGCCTTGACTAGATGGACATTTGTTGACAAAGTAATGTCTCTGTTTTTTAGTATGCTGTCTAGGTTGATAATAACTTTTCTTCCAAGGAGTAAGTGTCTTTTAATTTCATGGCTGCAATCACCATCTGCAGTGATTTTGGAGCCCGCAAAAATAAAGTCTGTCACAGTTTCCATTGTTTCCCCATCTATTTACCATGAAGTGATGGGACCAGATGCCAAGATTTAGTTTTCTGAATGTTGAGTTTTAAGCCAACTTTTTCACTCTCCTCTTTCACTTTCATCAAGAGGCTCTTTAGTTCTTCTTTGCTTTCTGCCATTATGGGTGGTGTCATCAGCATATCTGAGGTTATTGATATTTCCCCTGGCAATCTTGATTCCAGCTTGTGCTTCATCCAGCCCAGCATTTTGCATGATATACTCTGCATATAAATTAAATAAACAGGGTGACAATATACAGCCTTGACGTACTCCTGTCCCGACTTGGAACCAGTCTGTTGTTCCATATTCAGTTCTAACTGTTGCTTCCTGATCTGCATACAGATTTCTTGAGAGGCAGGTCAGGTGATCTGGTATTCCCATCTCTTGAAGAGTTTTCCACAGTTTGTTGTGATCCACACAGTCAAAGTCTTTTGCATAGTCAATAAAGCAGAAATAGATGTTTTTCTGGAACTCTCTTGCTTTTTTGATGATCCAGCGGATGTTGGCAATTTTCTCTAGTTCCTCTGCCTTTTCTAAATACAGCTTGAACATGTGGAAGTTCACAGTTCATGTACTGTTGAAGCCTGGCTTGGAGAATTTTGAGCATTACTTTACTAGCGTGTGATGTGAATGCAATTGTGTGGTAGTTTGAGCATTCTTTGGCATTGCCTTTCCTTGGGATTGGAATGAAAATTGAACATTTCCAGTCCTATGGCCACTGCTGAGTTTTCGAAATTTGCTGGCATATTGAGTGCAGCACTTTCACAACATCGTCTTTGGATGTTAGGATTTGAAATAGCTCAACTGGAATTCCATCACCTCCACTAGCTTTGTTCATAGTGATGCTTTCTAAGGCCCACTTGACTTCGCATTCCAGAATGTCTGGCTCTAGGTGAGTGATCATAGCATTGTGATTATCTGGGTGGTGAAGATATTTTCTGTAAAGTTCTTCTGTGTATTCTTGCTGTTCTTAATATCTTCTGCTTCTGTTAGGTCCATACCATGTCTGTCCTTTATTGAGCCCATCTTTGCATGAAATGTTCCTTTGGTATCTCTAATTTTCTTGAAGAGATCTCTAGTCTTTCCCATTCTGTTGTTTTCCTCTATTTCTTTGCACTAATGGCTAAGGAAGGCTTTCTTATCTCTCCTTGCTCTTCTTTGGAACTCTTTATTCGCATGGGTATATCTTTCCTTTTCTCCTTTGCTTTTTGCTTCTCTTCTTTTCACAGCTAATTATAAAGCCTTCTCAGACAGCCATTTTGCCTTTTTGCATTTCTTTTTCTTGGGGATGGTCTTGATCCCTGTCTCCTGTACAATGTCACGAACCTCCATCCATAGTTCATCAGGCACTCTATCTATCAGATCTAGTCCCTTAAATCTATTTGTCACTTACACTGTATAATCATAAGGGATTTGATTTAGGTCATACCTGAATGGTCTAGTGGTTTTCTCCACTTTCTTCAATTTAAGTCTGAATTTGGCAATAAGAAATTCATGATCTCAGCCACAGTCAGCTCCCAATCTTGTTTTTGCTGACTGTATATAACTTCTCTATCTTTGGCTGCAAAGAACATAATCAATCTGATTTCAATATCTATCATCTGGTTATGTCCATGTGTAGAGTCTTCTCTTGTGTTGTTGGAAGAGGGTGTTTGCTATGACCAGTGCGTTCTCTTGGCAAAGCTCTATTAGCCTTTGCCCTGCTTCATTCTGTACTCCAAGGCCAAATTTGCCTGTTACTCCAGGTGTTCTTGACTTCCTACTTTTGCATTCCAGTCCCTATAATGAAAAGGAGCATCTTTTTGGGGTCTTAGTTCTAGAAGGTCTTGTAGGTCTTCACTGAACCATTCAACTTAAGCTTCTTCAGCATTATTGGTCGGGGCATAGACTTGAATTACTGTGATAGAATGGTTTGCCTTGGAAATGAACAGAGATCATTCTGTCATTTTTGAGATTGCATCCAAGTACTGCATTTTGGACTCTTTTGTTGACTATGAAGTCTACTCCATTTCTTCTAAGGGATTCTTGCCCACAGTAGTAGATATAATGGTCATCTGAGTTAAATTCACCCATCCCAGTCCATTTTAATTTGCTGATTCCTAAAATGTCGACATTCACTCTTGCCATCTCTTGTTTGACCACTTCCAATTTGCCTGATTCATGGACCTAACATTCCAGGTTCCAATGCAATATTGCTGTTTACAGCATCAGACTTTGCTTCTATCACCAGTCACAACTGGGTGTTGTTTTTGCGTTGGCTCCATCTCTTCATTCTTTCTGGAGTTATTTCTCCACTGATCTCCAGTAGCACATTGGGCACCTACCAAACTAAGAGTTCAGCTTTCAGTGTCCTATCTTTTTGCCTTTTCATACTGTTCCTTGGGCTCTCAAGGCAAGAATACTGAAGTGGTTTGCCATTCCCTTCTCCAGTGGACCACATTTTGATCAGGACTCTCCACCTTGACCTGTCCTACATGGTTGGCCCCTACATGGCCTGGTTCATAGTTTCATTGGGTTAGAGAAGGCTGTGGTCCATGTGATCAGATTGGGTAATTTTCTTTGATTGTAGTTTTCAGTCTGTCTGCACTCTGATGGAGAAGGATAAGAGGCTTATGGAAGCTTCCTGATGGGAGAGACTGACTGAGGGGGAAACTGGGTATTGTTCTGATGTGTGGGGCTATGCTCAGTAATCTTTAATCCAAATTTCTGTTGATGGGTGGAGGTGTGTTCCCTCCCTGCTATTTACCTGAGGCCAAACTATGGTGAAGGAACTTCCCTGGTGGCTCAGATGTTAAAGCGTCTGCCTGCAATGCAGGAGACCTGGCTTCAATCCCTGGGTCGGGAAGATCGCCTGGAGAAGGAAATGGCAACCCACTCCAGTACTCTTGCCTGGAAAATCCCATGGATGGAGGCTACAATCCATTGGGTCTCAAAGATTTGGACACAACTGAGCTACTTCACTTTCTTTCTTAAGCTATGGTGAAGGTAATGAAGATAATGGGGACCTCCTTCAAAAGATCCCATGCATGTATTGCTACACTCAGTGCCCGAAACCCTGCAGCAGAACCCAGGAGAAAGGAGCAGTGACCCCACGAGAGACTGACCCAGAGTTGCCCGGGAGTGTCCAGTGGAGGGGTGGGTTGGTGGTGGCCTGCTGCAGGGAGGTTAGGTCATATAGGCCACTCATTTTTCTCCTTGGTCTTTAGTAATGCCTGCCTCCTTCTTGGACCCCAGCTTTCATGTTGTGAGAAGTCCAAGCATAGAGAGAAATTAAGGTGCGCATGCCAGTTGACAGTCCCAGCTGAGCCCAGCCTTCAAATGAGCCCAACCCAGGTACCAGGGAGAAGAAGCTTCCCGATGATTTCACTAAATCATTTAAGTCTTCCCAGCTGAGGCATCAAACATCATAGAGAGGAAATAAGTATGTCCACTGTGCCCTTGTGAGTTTCCAACCCAAAGAATCTATGAGCATAAAAAACTTTAAGGTTACCAAGTTTAGCAAGTTTGTTACATTGTGGTAGATAGCCAAAGCACAGATTCCACATGGGGTATTTGCAGTACAGAACATCAAGAATAATCTTACCCAGATCACGTTCAGTCACATTGTTACACAAAACCCACTGGGAAGCTGTCCAAAGTCTAACAAGAGAAACTGTGCCATCATTATCTGTGTGTAAGCGTATTAAGAATGGGTAATGGCCCTGAATTCACTATCTCCCACTTACCAATAATAAAACCATTGCCAACTACTTGAAAAGCCAGATTGAACAGATGCAGTCAGCAATCTGGTTCTACCCTTTATTAGCATTAATTATGATCATTTTGTTTTTATTGGCTTTATTTTTATTAATATCTCCTCAAACAAGCCAAAGAAAAAAAAAGGAATAAATGCCTTCATACATGGGCAAGCTTCCACAGGCTCAGTGAAACAAACTAGGCATGTCTCAAGATAGGCATGGTTTACTCTCCACATACTCAGTACTTGTGTTGGAATTGGGGAGGGACTAAGGGTTCACACTGATTGATGAGGACTGTGTGGACTCAAGATCCTCTGCCAGACTATGTTCCAGTTTGGGATCATGATTCTTGGCTCATCTTCCATCCCTGAGCCATGGTAGTAAGCTACCAACTTCTGAGTCTATTTTTCATGCTGAAATAAGAGGAAAAAATTTACTGAATGTTGGCAATCAGCACTGTCCTATGTTCTCAGGGCCCAAAGGAAATCTGGCAATCATTCTGCTAGAAATAGAATTCTCTAGAATAGATGCTTTCTAGTCCCCTTGTAGTTCAATGATTATAGAAACCTGCATGTCTATTTATCCATCCAATAAGCATTTATCAAGAGACCAATCTACACCAGGCTCTTTGCTAAGGGCAAGAAAAATAGAGATGAAGACTGGACAAGACTCATTTTTCAAGACTCAGCCCAAATACCATTCTCTCTGTAAAACTGGGGTAGTAACAGTGCTGTGTATTCACCCAATTCATTTTATTTTCCTTCTGTGCTCTCTGGAAAACTAACTTCTCAGCTTCCCTTGTAATCAAATTTGAGCCTTGTGAATAAATTCTAGCCAATGAGAGATCTGGAAAATGTGGTATCTGAATGACTAGCCTGGCCATAAACCCTCTGGGACATTCTCTACACACTATGTTACCTTATGCAGTGGCCGTAGGGACCATATGATCAAGATGGTGAGTTCACTTGAAGGAAGGAGTCTGAGTCCTTGAATGGCCCCATGGAGGAGAGCCACCCTGTTGGCCGCATTGAAATGTGGCAAAATCAATTAACTTTGGTTGTGTGAAACCACTAGGATTTAAGTTGTTGTTCCTTCAGTCATTCACTTACTCCCTGCAACTGCCCAAAAACTAACAGAAAGTTTTAATTGTCACATTATTCAGGGTTGTTCAGAAGGCAGAAAGCATAACATTTTTTAAAATTTTAGTAAAATACTCATAAAATTTGCCATCATAACCATTTCAAAGTATAGAGTCGGGTATTGTTAAGTATGTTCACTTTGTTGTGCAACCAATCTCATTAAGTTTTCCATCTTACAAAGCTGAAATCTATATTTACTAAACAACTCCCATTTCCCTCTCTCCAGCCCCTGGAAACCACCATTCTACTTTCTGTTTCTGAGTTTGACTATTTCAAATAGCTCATATAAATGGAATCGTATAGATTTGTATTTTTGTGATTGACTTATTTTGCAGCATAATGTCCGTAAGTTTCATCCACGTTGTAAACTGTGTCAGAATTTCATTTTTTAAAGGCTAAATAGCATTTCATTATATACATAAAGTGTTGATTTCACCTCTTGGCTATTGTGAACAGTGTTGCTATGAACACTGGTGTACAAATATCTCTTTGAGACCTTGCTTTTGATTTATGTGAATTTATATCCAAAAGTGGAATTGATGGATCATATGGTAGTTCTAGGGCTTCCCTGGTAGCTCAGCTGGTAAAGAATCTGCCTGCAATGCAGGAAACTCTGGTTTGATCCCTGGGTTGGGAAGATCCCATGGAGAAGGGAACGGCTACCCACTCCAGTATTCTGGCCTGGATAATTCCATGGATAGTCCATGGGCTCGCAAAGGGTCAGACATGACTGAGCAACTTTCGCACACAATGGTAGCTCTATTTTTATTTATTTATTTTTTTGAGACACCTTCATACCATTTTCCCTAACAGGTGCACCATTTTACATTCTCACCAGCAGTGCACAAGGGGTCCAATTTCACATCCTCACCAGCCTTACCATGCTTTTTGAACAGAGGGAATCTGATGTAAAGAATCACTTACTAGGTAACTGAAAGGGTAAAAAGGAAATATTAAAGTTTTATTAAGGAAGTCTATTGACTATGCCAAAGCCTTTGACTGTGTGGATCACAATAAACTGCGGAAAATTCCGAAAGAGAAGGGAATAACAGACCACCTGACCTGCCTCTTGAGAGAAACCTGTATGCAGATCAGGAAGCAACAATTAGAACTGGACATGGAACAACAGACTGGTTCCAAATAGGAAAAGGAGTACGTCAAGGCTGTATATTGTCACCCTGCTTATTTAACTTACATGCAGAGTACGTCATGAGCAACGCTGGGCTGGAAGAAGCACAAGCTGGAATCAAGATTGCTGGGAGAAATATCAATAACCTCAGATATGCAGATGACACCACCCTTATGTCAGAAAAGTGAAAAAGAACTAAAGAGCTTCTTGATGAAAGTGAAAGAAGAGAGTGAAAAAATTGGCTTAAACTCAACATTCAGAAAACTAAGACCATGGCATCCGGTCCCATCACTTCATGGCAAATAGATGGGGAAACAGTGGCTGGCTTTATTTTTCTTGGCTCCAAAATCACTGCAGATTGTGATTGCAGCAATGAAATTAAAAGATGTTTACTCCTTGGAAGGAAAATTATGACCAACCTAGAGAGCATATTAAAAAGCGGAGACATTACTTTGTCAACAAAGGTCCATCTAGTCAAGGCTATGGTTTTTCCAGTAGTCATGTATGGATGTGAGAGTTGGACTATAAAGAAAGCTGAGCACTGAAGAATTGATGCTTTTGAACTGTGGTGTTGGAGAAGACTTTTGAGAGCCCCTTGGACTCTCCAGTCCATCCTAAAGGAGATCAGTCCTGGATGTTCATTGGAAGGACTGATGTTGAAGCTGAAACTCCAATACTTTGGCCACCTGATGTGAAGAGCTGACTCGTTGGGAAAGACCCTGATGCTGGGAAGGATTGGGGGCAGGAGGAGAAGGGGACGACAGAGGATGAGATGGTTGGATGGCATCACCGACTCAATGGACATGAATTTGGGTGAACTCTAGGAGTTGGTGATGGGCAGGGAGGCCTGGCGTGCTGTGGTTCATGGGGGCTCAAAGAGTCTGAATTTGGGTGAACTCCAGGAGTTGGTGATGGGCAGGGAGGCCTGGCGTGCTGTGGTTCATGGGGGCTCAAAGAGTCTGACACCACTGAGCTACTGAACTGAACTGAACTGAAGGAAGTAACAACACATGTGGCAGTTAACATTTCTCGGGCTAAGTGTACAAAGGAAAGAGGTAGAATTTATAAAAATATAAAGACAGAGGAGGATTCTGTGGGGCAGGGACCCAGATCCCTGAGAAGTGGTCACAAGCTGTCTGGTTCTGGTCCCTCTGAGAGGTGACAATGAGGCTGGTTCAAGGATGTTGGAGAGACTGCAAACTGGATTCAGATGCTGTTTCAGGAATTCACTGCTGTTGCCAAAGTGCTGCTGCCATGCTGAAGAAGCACTGCTAAAGTGGTACTCTTGGGAACAGAAAGTGAACAGGTAGAGTGAGCCCATTTTTTCTCTAGCCCTGCAATCTTTCCCTGGTGCCCCCTATGGCAGAGCCTAATAGAGCAGAAATGTATGATTAGTTTGCAGAGTCCCAACCTCAGTGCCAAAAAGCAGACTATGGAAGGGCAAGTTTGGAACTGAGAGGCAGTAACTCAAACAACCTGCCCACCAGGGAGTGATCTCTCTCTGCACAGTATGCTCAGCATTTTGCCTGCTTTCTGGTATGTCATCATACCACCTCTACCTTGAATGGGAGTTCTTTGGTTATGTCTTAACTCTCTGATTCTAATATAAAGTCCTTTAAGAGCAAGATAATTTTGCTGGATTAAGTGGCTGATTCATCTCTGTATACATTTCTGATGTCCCCAAAGCCTAGCACAATGGTTATACAAAAATGGCATACAGTAATTTTGTCAAATGAATGATCTCCAATGGGTAAAAGGGCAGTGGTTAGAAAGTAGCAGGAAATGAACACAGAGGAAGCCCAACCACCATGAAAGTCATTGCAGATTTGTGGAATGAGTGGAATTTGGGCTGAGATATTGGTAAAGGCTGGTGAAAAGCAGACTCACACTAACTTTGTGCAAATGCTTTAAGACTTAACTGGAGGTGCCCTGAAAAGCTGCACTTATTTGGTGTTGGCTCCTCAACTCTGGCGATAGAGAGGTGAAAGCAGGAGAAAAGGGCCTGTCCCAGGGCCCTCTCTTTACAGATAGCTTGATCTGTCCAGAGTCTCTTCCTCCTCTTCTCAGAATACTTTGGATTAGTACTTAGACTCTAAGCAGTAAGATGAGGCAGAAACCTTGAAGAGCTAGTGTCCCAATTACTATTTCTGCTCAATAAATTGTCTCCAGACTTAGTGGCATAAAACAACAAACAGTTGATCATATTCATGGGTTCTGTGTGCCAGAAACTCAGAAGGAACTCAGCAGAAATGACTTGCCTTTGTTTGTGGGTGTCTGGAGTCCCAGCTAGGAAGACTCCATGAGAGGAGGAGACTTCATGAGTGAGATCTAGAATGCAGGCAGACATGGGAGATATTGCAGGTTCTATCCAGACCACTACAATAAAGCAAATATTGTAATAAAGTGAGTTACACAATTTTTTTTTGTTTTTCAGAGCATATAAAAGTTATGTTTACAGTATATTGTAGTCAAAAATGTTTAATAACATTATGTCTAAAAAATATGTATACTTTAATTTAAAAATGCTTGTACACCCATAGCTGATTCATGATGGTATATGCCAAAAACCACCACAAGTTGTAAAGTAATTAGCCTCCAATTAAAATAAATAAATTAATTTAAAAATACTTTATTGCTAAAAAATGCTAACCATCATCTGAAAACACAGTGTTGTCACAAACTTTCCATTCATAAAAAAAACATAGTATCTGTGAATCACGATAAAATAAGATATGCCTGTACTCTGGGGACATCCTCACTTACATGTCTGGAGATTGATGCTGACTACCTGCTGATGTTGACCGGAGTACTACAGCCTCCACTTGTGGCTGGGGTTTCCTCCTGGCACAGCAGCTTCAGAATAAGTTTATTCTATGGTGACTTAGGGGTCTACAGCAAGTATCCCAGGAGACAGAGTGCAAACTTTCATGTCTTAGCATCACGAAGTGGGGAAAAGGGAACTCTTGTACACTGTTGCACGCATGCTAAGTCACTTCAGTTGTGTCAAACTCTTTGAAACACTATAAACAGTAGCTCATCAGGCCCCTCTGTCCAAGGGATTCTCCAGACAAGAATACTAGTGTGGGTTGACATTTCCTTCTCCAGGGGATCTTTCTGATTCAAGGATCGAACCCGTGTCTCTTATGACTCCTGCACTGGTAGGTGGGTTCTTTACCACTAGTGCCATTAGGATCACCTGAGTAAATTGGTATAGCCATGGTGGAAAACAATATGGAGGTTTCTCAAAAAGCTAGAGCTACCATATGACCTAGCAATTCCATATATTTGAAGAAGCCAAAAACATCAATTCCAAAAGGAAAATGCACCCCAATGTTCAGAGCATCATTATTTGCAATAGCCAAGACATGGAAATAACCTGAGTGTCCATCAATAGATGAATGGATGAATAAAATATGGTATATATATAATGGAATATAATTCCGCCATGAAAAAGAATGAAATTTTGCTGTTTGAAACAACATGGTTGGACTTGGAGGGCATTATGCTAAGTGAAATAAGTCAGAGAAAGATAAATATTGTATGATATCACTTATATGTGGAATCCACTTCAAGGCTCACAACCTTATGGTGACAAAGGGGCTTGATTAACTCAGTGAAGCTATGAGCCATGTTGTACAGGGCCACACAAGACTGATGGGTCATAGTGAAGAGTTCTGATAAATCATGGTCCACTGGATGAGGAAATGGTAAACCACTCCAGTATTCTTGCTGCAAGAACCCCATGAACAGTAGGGATAGGCAAAAATTTATGACACCAGAAGATGAACCTCCTCAAAGTCAGAAAGTGTCCAATATGCTCCGGGGAAGAGTGGAGGGAAATTACTAATAGTTCCCCAAAGAGTGGAATGTCTGGGCCAAAGTGTAAATGACACTCAGTTGTGGATATGTCTGGTGGTGGAAGTGAAGTCTGATGCTATAAACAACAATATTGCATAGGAACCTGGAATGTTAGGTCCATGAATCAAGGTAAATTGAACATGGTCACGCAGGAGATGGCAAGATTGAACCTCAACATCTCAGGAATCAATGAACTAAAATGGACAGCAATGGGTGAATTTAGTTCAGATGACCATTGTATCTACTACTGAGGACAAGAATCCCTTAAAAGAAATTGAATAGCCCTCATAGTCAACAAAAGAGTCCAAAATGCAGTACCTGGGTGAAATCTCAAAAACGACAGGAGGATCTTGGTTCATTTCCAAGGAAGACATTCAACATCACAGTAATCCAAGTCTATGCTACAACCACTAATGCCAAAGAACCTGAAGTAGACTGGTTCTGTGAAGACCTGTGACATCTTCTAGAACTAACACCAAAAAAAGATGTCCTTTTCTTCATGCTGCTGCTGCTAAGTCGCTTCAGTCGTGTCCGACTCTGTGCGACCCCATAGACAGTAGCCCACCAGACTCCGCTGTCCCTGGGATTCTCCAGGCAAGAATACTGGAGTGGGTTGCCATTTCCTTCTCCAGTGCATGAAAGGGAAAACTGAAAGTGAAGTCGCTCAGTCATGTCCGACTCTTAGCGACCCCATGGACTGTAGCCTACCAGGCTCCTCCGTCCATGGGATTTTCCAGGCCAGAGTACTTTTCTTCATAGGGAATTGTGATACAAAAATAGGAAGTCAGGACATACCCAGAAAACAGGCAAGCTTTGTCTTAGAGTACAAAATGAAGCAAGGCAAAAGTTAACAGAGTTTTGTCCCCCAAACATGCTGATCATAACAAAAACCATTTTCAACGACCCAAGAGATGACTATACAGATGGACATCACAAGGTGATCAATACTAATATCAGATTGATTATGTTCTTTGCAGCCAAAGATGGAGAAGAGCTATATAGTCAGTAAAAACAAGACCAGGAACTGACTGTGGCTCAGATCAGCAGCTTCTTACTGCAAAATTCAGGCTCAAATTGAAGAAAATGGGAAAAACCACCAGGCCATTCAGTAAGACCTGAATCAAATACTTTATGATTACACAGTAGAGGTGACAAATAGATTCAAGGGATTAGATATGGTAAACAGAGTGCCTGAAGAACTATGGGCAGATTTTCTTGGGCTCTAAAATCACTGTGGAAGGTGACTGCAGCCATGAAATTAAAAGTCGCTTGTTCGTTGGAAGGAAAGCTATGACAAACCTAGACATGTATTTAAGAGCAGTGACATCACCTTGCTTACAAAGTTGCATATAGTCATATAGTCATAGCTATGGTGTTTTCAGTAGTCATATATGAATATGACAGTTGGATCATAAAGAAGGCTGAACGCCAATGAACTGATGCTTTTGAGTTGTGGTACTGGGAGAAGAATCTGGAGAGTCCCTTAGACAGCAAGGATGTCAAACCAGTCAATCCTAAAAGAAATTAACGCTGAATATTCATTGGAAGGACTAATGCTGAAGCTGAAGCTCCAATACTTTGGGCCACCGATGCAAAAAGCCAACTCACTGGAAAAGCCCCTGATGCTGGGAAGGATTGAAGGCAAAATGTGAAGCGGGTGGCAGAGGATGAGATGGTTAGATAGTATCACTGACTCAATGGACACAAATTTAAGCAAACTCTGGGAGATAGGGACAGAGGAGCCTGGTGTGCTGAAGTTCATGGGACTGCAAGGAATTGGACACAACTTAGAGACTGAACAACAACAACAATATGTGGAATCTAAAAAATACCAAAAAATACTAGTGAATGTAACAAAAAAGAAACAGACTCAGATATAGATCACAAACTAGTGGTTACCTATAAAGAGGAGGTGGAAGGGCAATGTAGGGACTGGGGAGTGGGAGATACAAACCATTACTTGTAAGGTAGGTTCAAGGATGTATTGTACAACACAGGGAATATAGCCAGTATTTTGTAATAACCGTAAGTGAAAAATGTTAAAATTTGTATAAAAATTTAAAACAGAAGTCATGCAGTACTGCTTTTGCCTCATTCTTATTGGTTATAATTGAGTCATGAGCTCACTCATATTTAATGGTAGAGGATGTGGACCTCATCTGAATGAGTGTCAACATGATCAACTGTAGAAAAGTATATGGGATAAGAAATAGAGTTGCAGATGTTCTGGGAAAACACAGTCTGCCACAGCTGTTAAACTCATTCTCCACATTTTTGGGATGAGGACACCAAGCTCTAGAGAACCTGGGAAATGGCTTGCAAAGGCTCTGCAGTCAGTTCTCAGAATCCTTAGAGAACCCAATTTTGCCATGACTGCTGTAACAAATTCCACACACTGAATAGCTTTAAACAGCAGTAATTTATTCTCTCACTCTTCCAGAGGCTAGGTTTCAGTTAGGGCCATGCTCTTTCCAACTGCTCTAGGAGAGAATTCTTTCTGACCTCTTCCTAGTTTCTGGTGGTTCTCAGCAATCTTCCTGGAGTTCCTGGACTTGTAGATCCTTCACTCCAATCTCTGCCTCCTCATCAGCTTGGCATCCTTGCTGTGTGTCTGCACAATGTCTTCCATCTGTGCATGTCTAGCTCTGTGTACAAATTTCCCCTTTTTACAAGGATGCCAATTATATTGGATTAAGTTGCACTGTAATGGCCTCACTTTAACTCGATTCCTTCTGTAAATGAAGAAATCCTTTTGTTCCTTATTTCCAAATAAGATCACAGTAGGCAGTGCGGGGGGTGGGGGGAACTGGTGGCAAGGGAGTAGTGCTTCCCAACTGTCACTAGTAGTAAAAAATCTGCCTGCCAATACAGGAGACTTAAGGACATGGGTTTGATACATGGGTCGGCAAGATCCCTTGGAGGAGGGAACAGCAACCCACTTCAGTATTCTTTCCTGGAGAATCCCATGGACAGAGGACATAGTCCATTGGGTTGCAAAGAGTGGGACATGATTGAGAGATTTTCAGGTTTTATTTTTCAGGAGGAGTTAGGGCTTCAACATATATTTTGAGGGGAGGGGGACACAATTCAACACAGAACACCATCTTTTTTTTAAATTTTTTTTTATTTTTAATAAATTTATGTATTTTAGTTGGGGGCTAATTACTTTACAATATTGTAATAGTTTTTGCCATACATTGACATGAATCAGCCATGGGTTTACATGTGTTCCCCTTCCTAGATCCCCCACCCACCTCCCTCCCCATCCCATCCCTCTGGGTCATCCCATTGCCCTGACCCTGAGCATTTGTCTCATGCATTGAACATGGAATGGTGTTCTGTTTCACATATGATAATATACATGTTTCAATGCTATTCTCCCAGAACGTCCCACCCTCACCTTCTCCCTCAGAGTCCATAAGACTGTTCTATGCATCTGTGTCTCTTATTCTGTCTAGATGTCCATCAGCAGACGAATGGATAAGGAAGCTGTGGTACATATACACAATGGAATATTACTCAGCCATTAAAAAAAATACATTTGAATCGGTTCTATTGAGATGGATGAAACTGGAGCCCATTATACAGAGTGAAGTAAGCCAGAAAGAAAAACACCAACTCAGTATACTAATGCATATATATGGAATTTGAAAGATGGTAACGATAACCCTATATGAGAGAACCATCTTTTATGAAACCTATGGGAAGAGAACTTAGAGACTTACTCTTAGGTAAACTTAGAAGCACATACAGCAGCCATGCTGAGGGAATTTCTCTGGCCAGTAAGCCCGGGCCAAAGTGCTGAAGGTGTTCTAAGAGAAAAAGGGACTGGGATTGTTGAAACACACTGAAAATGTTTATGTTATAGACATTTTCATGACAAACACAAATGGGGGTCAGTGGGTGCCATCAGAGAGGATCCCAGTGACTTCACAGAGATTAGATGCTGGAGCCAATTCCCCCTCTCTCATGTCTGAAGGGTGATGATTAAACTTCAGAAGCAATTTGGGCCCCAGTAGCTGACACAATCCACTGAAAAGCAGAGATGGCTTGTAGAGTAGATGAATAGGTGAACAGAAAAGCTATTCTTTCAACCCTGGCTTTGAAATGGAGCAGGATCCTATGGTTCTTAACTCGCCCCTCACCATCATGTCCTCTGCCTGCCTTTTGTCTGTAGAAAACTTTAATAAAAGAATAAGTTTAATCAGAAAAGTGAGAAATGCAGAAACAAAGGAAAACAGTCAAAGGAGACTAAATAATAATACAGTCATTAAGCATAGTTAAGGACCTTTATTTCTTTCTCAAGGACTACAGATAATATTGTGAGCCACATTCTGTGGGCTGTCTTATAGATACTAAAACCCCAGGTGGAGAAGTTAACAACAAGATGACCAGACTGTACCAGCCACAATTCTGAGAATTCACCTCTAAGAAACGGGAACAAATGGACTCTGGAACTGAAGATTAACTGTACCTAAAACAATCAAGATAATGCCGGTCAGACCACCGATGATCATTGTGAAGAAGACTGTCAGAGATGACTGTGCTGTTTCTACATGTAGTCCCCTGCCTCTCACTTATGTCTATGAAAGCTCTTGCCCCACTGATTCCTAGTTGAGGAAAGTCTGCCTTTGGCCAGATGTCCACCACCCTCTCCCTCCAGTTGCCAGCATCTGAAATAAAGCAAACTTTTCTTTCTGCTAACACGGTCTGATTATTGGCTTTTGAGCAGTAAGTATCCAGACCCACACACACTCGTTTGGTAACAGCTTCAAGTCATGAAACGTAGCTTTCCCTTCCACCAAAACAGTGATGTGAAGCAGATGATTCAGGCAGAGATAAGAGAGACTGTGGACTTCAGCAAAGCTAGAAGGAGCCCTAGATTGGAGGAAAACTGTATTCTACCTTATCTACCAGTGTCCTTTCTTCCAGAATTTAGGGGAATACAAAGCATTTTACATTGTTTTCAATAATAGCATCAGAAAAAACAAGAATTGTTACTACTTATTGAGGGGCAGTTTATCTAGGTCATCTATAGCTTTGCTACAGTTTTTTGCTTATATCACTGACAATTCCATTATTGTTTTCTAGCACACTGACTTCTGGTAGAGTTTTGCCCCCTAAAACTGCATCCTTTTGTTGGAGGGCTGCCCTCAGTTTTCTATAGCCGGCTTTTTGGGCCACAGTGGGAACTGGAAGCACTTGGGAATTTACACTCGCTTGGGTATCCTTTATCTAATGGCATAGATGTGGTAGTGTATGGGGGCTTCCCAGGCGGTGCCAGTGGTAAAGCACCCACCTGCCAATGCAGGAGATGTAAGAGATGTGGGTTCAATCCCTGGGTCAGGAAGATCCCCTGGAGGAGGGCACAGCAATCCACTTCAGCATTCTTTCCTGGAGAATCCCATGGACAGAGGAGCCTGGTGGGCTATAGTCCATAGGGTCACAAACTGACTGACTCAGTTGGACACAACTGAGGCGACTTAGCGCATACATGGTAGTGTATAACAAAGGGGTATAAATTCCCCTGGGCTTCCCTGGTGGCTCATCAGTAAAAATCTGCCTGCCCAGGCAGGAGACAAGTGTTTGATCCCTGGATTGAGGAGATCCCCTGGAGAAAGAAATGGCAACCCACTCGAGTATTTTCGTTTTGGAAATCCCATGAACAGACTAACCTGGCGGGCTACATGGCGGAGTTCATGGGGTCAAAAACGAGTCAGACATGACTTAGTGACTAAACAACAACAAATAAATTCCCTGCTTCTCCCCCTCTTCTGACTCAATACCTACACTATCCTGTAAAGAAACTGTGGGATTGAGTCAAAATTGCTCTTGGTGATACATGATAACTGACTCTTATGTGGCCCCTTTTCCCTACCTGTCTCAGTTTCCCACTTCTGTGTGTGTGTGTTAGTCGCTCAGTTGTGTCTGACTCTTTGCAGCCCCATGAACTCTAGCCCACCGGGTTCCTCTTTCATGGGATTCTCCAGGCAAGAATACTGGAGTGGTTTGTCATGCCCTGCTCCAGGGGATCTACATGACCCATGGATTGAACCCATGTCTCTTGTGACTCCTGCATTGGTAGGTGGATTATTTACCACCATTGCCACCTGGGAAGCCCTCCCATTTCTATCCTACTAGTTTTTACTGATACTAATTCCTAATAAATGATTTTCACATGCATTCTAATTTCAAGGTTAGTTTCAGGGGTCCAGTCCAAGACACCATCTTATCTAACCTTCACAACCACTTCCCCAAGGCAGGGAGGACAACTATGGAAACTCTGGCTTTGAAAGGACCTGCCCCAATCACATCATAATTGTATTTGTCTTCACTGGTGGCTGAGATGGTAAAGAATCTGCCTGCAATGCAGGAGATAAAGGTTTGATCCCTGGATTGAAAAGATCCCCTGGAGAAGGCAATGGCTACCCACCCCAGTATTCTTGCCTAGAGAATTTCATGGACAGAGGAGCCTGGCAGACTATGGTCCATGGGTTTGCAAACAGTTGGACACGACTAAGTGACTAACACTACTAACTAACTAACTCAACTTTCAAACCAGTCTTCTCTCTGCTATATTATATTGCCTCAAAGAAACAACTTGTCTTATTTCTTTTTCACCTCTTAATTGCCTTTGGATTTCCTGAATTTCTCCACTTAGAGGAAATTCACTGAATTTTTTCACCTAAAGTGAAGAATTGATATCCCTATTATTTTCTCTTGCTATGTTGTCTAAGTCTAGGTTTTTATCAGAGCAGTGAATGAGGTGAAGACAGTCTTCTTCATGTTCCCTTCTCCTGAGATACTGTAACAGACTAAAGATAGACCTAACTTATTTGACAGTCCTTCCACTGAAGTCTGGAGTCTGTATACCCTCCCTTTGAATCAGGGCTGACCCATGACTCTGTGAAAAATGTGTGTGCTGTGTGCTAAGACAAATGTTGTCTGAGACTAGGTTTTTAAAAGGGCTGGCAGCTTTTGCCTGGATCTTTTGGAGTCTTGAGCTGCCATATAAGAAATTCCACTACCCTGAGAATACCAGCCCTTGACGAAGCCCAAGCTAGCCACGTGAAGAGGTCATGTGGAGAAAGAGGTGTCCAGTGAGACAGTATCCTTTTGAGTTGTTCTGGCTGAATCTTTAGACATCAAGGAGCAGAGATGATCCATCCGTCCCTCCTGTGCTTTGAATTTTTGATCCACAAAATCCATGGTCATAAAAAGTGTTTTTTATACAGTGAAGTTTTGGAGTGTTTTGGTCATGCATCAATAGATAACTTGAACAGCCAGACACATCCGATGGCGCAGAAAACATCTGTATTAGCACAGAGGAACTAGTCTACCCTCTATCTAGCACCCACCATATCATTCCACCTGCTTTTCAAACTTTCTCACCCTAGTCTTGGAGCTGGGAACAGATGAACCCTTCTTTGAACATCACTCAGTCACAGCCACCTTTAACTTTTAACTGGATACCTGATCCCAGGGCAGGGAGGAATATCATTAGGGATCAGTCTTGGGTTAACAAAATAACTTGGGGACCAGTTTCCCCCCAGCACATCTAAACTTCTGCCTTTTAACTTCTTGGTTACCTTATAAATTATTCAAGCTTCTACTGGGCCCTAAACCTTTGGGCATAGTAAGATTGCCTGTTCTTATTTGTATGAAAAGCACTGCTTAAGGATTTGGTTCTGTTTTAACTTTGTTACTTTGCCACTGTGGGCAAGTCACAACCTCTTTGAGTTTCATTGCTTCATTTTCATTCTTCTAAAATGAGATGATTGTCTTGTGACGTGTTTTTTTGCCCTCCCTAGGGGAATAATTTGTTTGTACGGTGGAATTTCTGTGAAGGTGGCACTAATGATAAAGAATTCACCTGTCAATGCAGGAGATGAAAGAAATGCAGGTTTGATTCCTGGGTTGAGAAGGTACCCTGGGGTAGGAAGTGACAACCCACTCCAGTATTCTTGCCTGGAAAATTTCATGGACAAAGGAGCCTGGCAGGCTACAGTGCGTGGGTCGCAAAGAGCTGGACACAACTGAGCAACTGGGTACAGGCACATGGCGGAGTTTCTGTGGCACTTTGTACACAGTCATTTTGTAAATATCACATATATTACACACATATTTTATTAACACTATACAGGGCCAGTGCCATGGCAGAAAGCACTGTGTAGGTTGTGAGTTTCCAAAATCAGACCTGAGTTTGCCATTTACTAGCTATGTGACCTTGGACAAAGTATTGCCTTTCAAATTCTATTTTAACTTACATGCCTACCTCATACACTTATATTGAGGATCAAGGTAAATAGTGCAACAATGAGTAGCTAAATAAGCATTCAAAAATTGCTGCTATCATTATGATGAAAGCCTTTCCTTTATAAACAATTCATGATGTTATTTACTTCATGTACATTTTAATTGGTTTAAAACAAAAATTATTACTCTAAAAACAGACAGTTTAAATAATGCTCTGAATTACAGATTTCAGAGTCAAAGGGAAAGTTTGCTTTTTTTCCTGTGAGTTCACTCAAAGTAAACATTTGCCAAATCACAGGCAAAAGCACACTCCATATGTATGCCTGACCCACCGACTCCCAGTCTGCCAAAGAAGACAAACATATTTCATGTAGACCCAGCCGGTCTTCCATCTTTAGTCTGAAGTCATCTTATTTGCCCTTTAAAGCTTTTGAAAAGAGAAGGGAAAAAGAGAAGACAGTCTCAGCAGTGTCCACTGTCCATTCAATAAACCAGGGCAGTATTAAGCCACTTTCATCTTAAGAAGCCTGTGTCTGTCAGTCAGCAAAACAGTGGTCCTATGTCATCACCAGGAGACAGAGGAACCTGGACAGAGGGGCTCTGAGGATGCTGACCAGAACAAATGGCCTTGGGACATGAACATGATTTTAGCTTTGAATCTGTTCAGCACTTACACGTCTGAACTTGACGTCCGGGACTGCTGAGAAGCACCTGTCCCTGCTACTCACTTGCTCCAGGGCTGCGACTGCAGATTGGGTGTCAGTGTCCAAGTCTCACTCCCCCTCACGTCAAATTCAGGACAATACCAAGTCAGCACACAATCAATGTGCATTGACTGAATGCATAATTGAATGAATTAATATGTAAATTATATCAACTGAGTTTTGTTTGTTCCACCACTTACATTGACCTCCAACTCTGACATTGTTATTTGGCACTTCTTAAATTTGGTCTGGAAAGTAGGGAGAAAATTCAGTTTATAAAGCCCTATCATCCACTCATTGAACACCCAGTTACTTTATTCTCTCAGCAACTCCATTTTATGATGAAAAAGGGAAGTCCAGAAAAATTAGCTCGTCTAAGCACCCGCAGATAATGGATGGCAATTTCAAGATTCAAACTCTAATTTTCTGACTTAAAAGTTTATGATCTCACTATTATATTCCTTGACATTTCTCAGAATTAGAGGAAATTGTTTGTTGGTATAAAAGAAAAAAGGTGGGGTGTCTGATCCTTGACTTAAGTGGTCTTTCTTATGAATGGTATCCATCATACTTTTGATAGATGGGGAGTCTATTCCTGTTACAGATATTCTGGAATGGGGACAATCATTCACTTCACAAAACTTGACAGAGTAGCCTCCACATTCCTGCTGTTGTCTGAGAAAGATAAAGCATTATCCAAGACAGCTTTCAAGGAGCTGCCTAGAAAAACTCCCTTGACCTCCCTTTTAAGGGAATTATTAAAAATGAATTTGCATAACATTGCTTTTTTTTTTTTTGCAGTATCAGTAGTAGAATCAGAAGAGCAGTGAGTACAAAAGGAGATGGACTTCATTTTACACTTTTAAGTCACATCAGAGGAATGTGCACAGATGCAGAGATGGCTATCATATGTGGAGGAATAGTAAGAAGGCTGAAATTCCTAAAAATAGTGTCAGATGCTGGTGACGCACTCCTCTGTAAAGCCCAAGATTGCTGACCCACATGTGCCTCTGTGTCATTTTTCCACAGCATCGTCCTTAGACAAGCCAAAGCTTTCAGAGACCATAATCTAGCAGATTCCTGGCTGGAAGGAGTTTTAAGGCCCTTTAGTTGAAAGATACTTAATGTAAGTCTGCAAAGAAGAGCACTTGAATGTCAGCAAATGTAACTGCTACCAAATAACTTTTCTTCTCACCTGAGAAGGTTAAATAATGTCTCAAGAAATATATGCAACATATGCTGGTGTTAGAAGCAGTATGGGGACTCTCCATCCTGAGTACATTTCCCCCAAACAGACCTTACATTTTGGAAACAAGACATAAAGACATGAAGCTTCTGGCTTTAACAAAAATTGTACCAGAGTGAAAAAGATCTCAAAAATTCCATTTTCATATAGCTTTGGACATGTCACTGCCTCTTTGCTTCCATTTGTCATGCCTAAATTCTTTACCCATCTAATACCTGGGGCAAGATTTAATTCTTATCTAACTCTACTTGGGGTTATCAGAGAGAATTTAAGTGGGCAATATATTTCTTAGATCTCAATGTGTACCTCCTTTTTCAAATGATTAGACAGGGAATTTTCAAAAATTTCTTAAGGGTAAGAGGATATAGGCATCACATAGACCTTCCATCCCAGTATTACTCAACCCTAGGCGTTCCAGACCACTCATGGTTACACACTAATGCTTTTCCAAAGAGGACACCATGTTCTCAACTGACATATTATCCACGTGGATCCTGAGTATAATACATTCCACCTCAGTACCCGCCTTTCCAAGCCATATACAGAGGAATGGTGATAAGATAGAGGAATAAAGGGGTTAAGCACCTGATATTCATTGATGTGATCATGAGACCTCCCATTGTATTTTTGGAATAAGACTTGCAGATTTCACAGTTAGACTTTCTCATTCAGCTGGGCTTCAACCTCACTTCCACACCTAGTGAAGGAAGCAGAGATGAGGAATATTGCATGCTTTCATCCACCACTTTCCTATAATTGAGAATCACTCAGAGGGAGAAAGGAGAAGAAAAATCGGCCCTGCTCCCTGATCTCAGCATCTATGATCAGCTGATGCAATATTTCTCAAGTGTTTAGGAAGAGGAAAGAGATTATAGAGACAGCTTCCCTGCAGAATCCATTTTGACAATGTTGGGAAGCACAGTCGACTTGTAGAGTAAGGGAGATTTGAGTTCTTGTTCTGGCATTTCCCAAAACTTGATGAATAATCTGGAAGTAAATGACTTAAAGGGTTTTGGCTTGTAAGTTTAATTTGGACCCATTTGTTTATTTTTATGTTTATAATATTACCATTACTCTAGGAGGTGATTCAGAGAGAAACTTGCTGTGATTTATGTCAAAGAGTGTTCTACCTATGTTTTCCTCCAGGAGTTTTATAGTGTCTGGTCTTATGTTTCCGTCTTTAATATATTTTTAGCTTATTTTTTCATATGGTGTTAGGAAGTGTTCTTCTTTAATTCTTTTATATGTAGCTGTTCAGATTTCCCAGCACCACTTATTGAAGAGGCTGTCTTTTCTTCATTGTATATTCTTGCCTCTTTCATCAACGATAAGGTGCCCATTGGTGTGTAGGTTTATCTCTGGGCTTTCTGTCCTGTTACATTTATCTATATTTCTGTTTTTGTGCCAATACCATGCTATTTTGATGGCTACAGCTTTATAGTATAGTCTGAAGTCAGGAAGGTTGATTCCTCCAGCTCTGTTTTTCTTTCTCAAGATTGCTTTGGCTATTCAGGGTATTTTGTGTTTCCATATGAATTGTGAAAATTTTTTTCTAATTCTGTGAAAAATGCTATTGGTAATTTGGTAGGGATTGCACTGAATTGGTAGATTGCTTTGGGTAGTACAGTCATTCTCACAGTATTGGGTCTTCCAATCTAGGAACATGGTATATTTCTCCATCTGTTTATGTCTTCTTTGATTTTTTTAAATCAGTGTTTTATAGTTTTCTGCATATAGGTCTTTTTATGTCCTTAGTGAAAGTTGCTCTGTCGTGTCTAACTCTTTGTTACTGCATGGACTATACAGTCCCTGGAATTCTCCAGGCCAGAATACTGGAGTGAGTAGCTATTCCCTTCTCCAGCGAATCTTCCCAACCCAGGGATCTAACCCAGGTCTCCTGCATTGCAGGCAGGGTCTTTACCAGCTAAGCCACCAGGGAAGCCCTTTTGTGTCCTTGGGTAGATTTATTCCTAGGTATTGTGTTCTTTTTGTTGTGATGGTGAATGGGATTGTTTCCTTTATTTCTCTTTCTGATCTTTCATTGTTAGTGTGTAGGAATGCAAGAGATTTCTCTGTATTAATTTTGTATTTCATGACTTTACTAAATTCATTGATTAGCTACAGTAATTTTCTGGAGGCATCTGTAGGGTTTTCTACATATAGTATCATGTCACCTGCAAACTGAGAATTTTACTTCTTTTTGAGTCTTTTATTTCTTTTTCTTCTCTGATTGCTGTGTCTAGGACTTCCAGAACTATATTGAATAATAGTGGCAGGAATGGGCACCCTTGTCTTGTTCCTGATTTTAGAGGAAATGCTTTCAGTTTTTCACCATTGAGAATAAAGTTTGTGTGGGTTTGTTGTTTATGGCCTTTATTATGTTGAGGTAGGTTCCTTAAAGAGTATGGAGATTCCTTAAAATACTAGGAATAAAACTACCATATAACCCAGCAATTCCACTATTGGGCATATACCTGAGAATACCATAATTGAAAAAGACATATATACCTATGTGTCTTTGCAGAACTGTTTACAATAGCCAGAACACAGAAGCAACCTAGATATCCACTGACAGATGAATGGATAAAGAAGTTGTGGTGCATATATACAATGGGATATTACTCAGCCATAGAAAAGAATGAATGTGAGACACTTACAGTGAGGTGGATGAACCTAGAGCCTGTTACACAGAGTAAGTCAGAAAGACAAAAACGAATATCGTACATTAACATATATATTGGAGAAGGCAATGGCAACCCACTCCAGTACTCTTGCCTGGAAAATCCCATGGACGGAGGAGCCTGGTAGGCTGCAGTCCATGGGGTCGCAAAGAGTCGGACAAGACTGAGCGAGTTCAATTTCACTTTTCACTTTCATGCATTGGAGAAGGAAATGGCAACCCACTCCAGTGTTCTTGCCTGGAGAATCCCAGGGACGGCAGAGCCTGGTGGGCTGCTGTCTATGGGGTCGCACAGAGTTGGACATGACTGAAGCGACTTAGCAGCAGCAGCAACACATATATATGAAATCTAGAAAAATGTTACTGATGAACCTATGTGCATGACAGGAATAGAGACTCAGACATAGAGAACAGACTATGGATACAGTGGGAGCAGGAGAGTGTGGGACAAATTGAGAGAGTACCATTGACATATTTACACTACCATGTAGATAGCTAGCAGGAAGAAGCTGCATAACACAGGGAGCTCAGCTCAGAGAGCTCTGATGACCTAGATGGGGGATGGGGGTGGTGGGAAGGAGGCTCAAAAGGAAGAGGATATAAATAAACTTATAGCTGATTCACGTTGTACAGCAGAAACCAACACAACATGTAAAGCAATCATCATCCAATTACAAATAAATTAAAACAATAAAAAATACAATGTTTTGGCTTTCATAAAGCTAAGATAAGGAACTGGATGAAATAAGCACAATATTATCTCTGTCAGTGAGAGTAGAATAATTGGCTGGAGATAGATGGGAAAGGAAAGTTTACTGAGAATTCTGGATTCTATTAACTGACAAGAGAGATGTTATTCCATACTATTGGCATAAGCACATCCTTATCCTGGCTGTCATGGTCTTGACTTAACAAGGATACCTGCTGTTTGCCTTAGAGGACATATACTCACAATATAGCTTACAAACCTTATGGTTAGATCTCACCTGCCTTCATCTTCCTCTAATAATGGAATGATGTCATAATTTAAGACCAAGTTTAGAGATTTTTCAATCCAGAAGCAATGATGGAGTAACCTAGGCTGCTAGTAGCTTTCCCCGACCTAGACCTGTAGGACATGTTATTATAGTAACAAGAGTTATTGCAATAAAAATGGAGTGTTTCTGAACAGAAATCCTGACAAATAGGCCACTGGAGGAGCACAGAGAGGCCTTGTACATGTGGGAACTTGATAGGTGTTGGCATCTCAGTTTTTAAATAAGCTTTTAAAATTATAACTTATTTTATGTAGATAGATGGTGCTGGAAAAACTGAGTTCACCAAATAGAGAAAAGTAAAGTTGGATTTGTACTTCACACCACAAGAAAAAGAAAACAAAGATATACAAAAATTAAAAAAACAAAGATCTAGTGTGAAAGGTAAAACTGTACAGCTAAAGCAAATTGAAGATGGAGATAATGGAGGAAGTGGACAGTGGTGGACAATGGAAGTGGCAGTGGTCATGATTCAACATGACCCCAAATTTTCAAATGATAAGAGTATCTATTTCTAATCTTACAACAAAATTGTGCAAGATTTCAGCAGAGACTTCTCTGTGTTCCCCAAAGCCTCTCTTCTTTCCCTCCTGTTGTTGTTCAGTGACCCAGTAGTGTCCGACTCTTTGAGACTCCATGGACTGCAGCATGACAGGCATTCCTGTCCTTCACCAATTCCCGGAGTTTGCCCAAGTTCATGTCCATTGCATTAGTGATGCCTTCTACCATCTCATCCTCTGATGCCCTCTTCCCCTGCCCTTTCCCAGCATCAGAGACTTTTCCAATGAGTTGACTGTTCGTATCAGGTGATCAAAATGCTGGCACTTTAGCTTCAGCATCAGTCCTTCCAATGAGTTTTCAGGATTGATTTCCCTTAAGATTGACTGGTTTGATCTCCTTGCTGTCTAAGAGACTCTCAGGACTCTTCTCCAGCTACACAGTATGAAGGCATTAATTCTTTGATGCTCTGCATTCTTTACGGTCCAACTCACACCCCCTTCATGGATCATGGCCTTGTCATGGCAAAGGGGCTTGTGTAACTCAATGAAGCTATGAGCCATGCCATGTAGGGCCATCCAAGATGGACAGGTCATAGTGGAGAGTTCTGACAAAAAGTGATCCACTGGAAGAGGGAATAGCAAACCACCCCAGTATACTTGCTATGAGAACCTCATGAACTGTATAAAAAGACAAAAAGATATTTCACCAAAAGATGAGTCCCTCCTGTTACACAGATTCTTTTGCAGTTTTCTGTGTCCATGGACTGAATCCTGACCAGTGAAATGTAGGCAGAATTGATGTATGTTACTTCTAGGACTGGCCCATATAGTCATAAATATAACATTCTGCCATGTTCTTTCCTATAGGTCATTGGCCAGTACTGTACTGACCTAACTGGGAGCACAGACTCAAGATGCAAGAAGTCTGGGTCCTTGTATGTCCATACAGAAGGCTGCATAGCTAACACCTGCTTTGGACTATTCTGTGGGAAAAAGAAAACTTAGTGTGTTGAGCCACTGAGATTTGGAGGGCTATTGTTACTGTGGTTAGTGTCACCATAACTAACAAAAATGGCAACATCATGGGTTAAAATATAAAATTATAAATGCCCTAGAACACAATTTACAAGAGAGATTTTATGATGTAGAGATGGAAAAGAAGTTTCTAATCATGGAAGAAGAGAAAAAAAACATACATTAATGTTTAATAGATTTCGTCACGTAGAATTCTTTTAAACAAATGACTATTTGATTGTGGTAAGTACACTTATGATGAGATATATCCACTTAATAAATTTTTAAGTGTACAAAACAGTGTTGTTACCGATAGGCACAGTGTTATACAGCAGACCTTTAGAATTTACTCATCTTTCATAACTGAAATTTTATACCCACGGAGCATTAGTTTTCTGTTTCCCCCTCTCCCCAGTCCCTGGCAACTGACTTTCTACTCTGTTTCTATGAGTTTGATTATTTTTATTGTCTCATAGAAGTGGAATCCTGCAGTATTTATTCTTCTATGACTGGCTTATTTCACTTAGCATTATGCTCTCCAGGTTCATCGTTTTCGTCACATACATCAGGATTTCCTTCTTTTTTAAGGCTGAATAAGATTATGTTATGCACATTATACATATATATTATTTACATTATGTTTTATAATAATTATATCACATTTTGTTTATTCATTCTGTATATTCCGTGTTTGATTTATCCTTTCATTGACTGATGGACATTTAGGTTGTTTCCATATCTTAGCTATTGTGAATAATGATGCAGTGAATATGGGAGTGCAGTTATCTCTTCAAAATTGATCACTAACCACTATTTATTTAGGTAAAAAGAAACTTTTACATTTGATTTATAACTATAGTCAACACACCTCTGAGCAAACAAAAACTGTATTTGCAGTTTAAAACAACCCCTGTATCTGAGCTACACATATATTGCTCCTGTTGCTGTTGAGGTTATAATGATGGTAATTAAAAATTAAAGTACCAGTTTATTTACTAACTAGGTGGCTCAGCGGTAAAGAATCTACGAGCAAGACAGGAGATGCAGATTTGATCCCTGGGGTGGGAAGACTCCCTGGAGGAGGAAATGGCAACCCACTCCAGTATTCTTGCCTGAAAAATTGCATGGACAGAGAACCCTGGTAGGTTACAGTCCATAAGATCGCAAAGAGTCAGACACGTGCATGCACATGCATGCAAAAGATAAAATAAATAGAAATATTACTCATAAATTGGTGTGCTGTGCTTGGTCAGTCATGTCTGACTCTTTGTGACTGCATGGACTGTTGCCTGCCAGGCACCTTTGTCCATGGGGATTCTCCAAGCAAGAACATGGAAGTGGGTTTCCATGCCCTCTTCCAAGGGATCTTCCTGATCCAGGAATCGAACCGGGGTCTCCTGCATTGCAGGTGGATTCTTTACCAGCTGACCTATCAGGGAAGCCCCACAAGTTGGTAATACTATCTTCAAAACATTAAGAACCAGAGTCCCATCAAAATTTAATTCAAGCAAAAATTTAGTCTCTTAAGTAATAGCAGTTTTTTAAACTAATGGCAAAAGATAAATAATCCCAAACTATTTCTTTTAAAAGAGACAAAAGTGGGGGCCCCAAGTTTTTCAGTATGGTCTGGAAGTTATCAGCACAGTTCTGAAATATTTGGTTTGTTTGAAAGTTGAGTTAATCTAGAATGAATCCTCTTTTATTTTCAGGATAAGAAGATGGTAGAGGGGTGAGGTAAAATGGAGGAGGAAACAGAGATAGGGAAGAAGGTGAAAAGGTCCTTCTTGCAGAAATTGTCCCCTTGGATCAATATATATCCCCTTGGCAATAATGAATTTGGATAGATGGACATAGTCTAATAGCAAACATGAGATGCTAGTGGCGGAGAGAGGAAAGCTCGATTTCAACAAGAAACTCCAGCTGCTGGTATGGGATTACGTGGGTATTAGCTCTTGGCCTCATATTCTGTTGGAAAACTGCTTGTGGTGTGATGACTCAATTCATTTTCTATTGAATGGATCAGTGTTATAAGTTCAGTCACCAACTTCTCTTGTTTTGTACATGTAGGGCTTTCTTCATTCAAGTCTTATTTTCAGGAAATTACTTCATTTTTAAACTTTCAGTTTCCTTCAGGCTCCAGATTTCTGATGACTCTTTTTCTAGGCTAGTAGTCTTCAAAAATGATTCCAGCTTTTCATATTCCTTTTGAACAAAGCTAAGCCATCAAGGAGTTCATGTATTTTCTGAATCAATGCTAGCATGCTCTGGGGCAAGTTTTTTCTTTCAAATAAAAAGCCAGCTTTTGTTTGACCTAAATATTCTGAACAAAATATGTGCTGCATGCTCAGTTGTGTCTGATTCTGAAATCTCACGGACTGTAGACTGCCAGGCTCCTCTGTCCATGGAATTTTCCAGGCAAGAATATTGGAGTGGGTTGCCATTTCCTACTCCAGAAGATCTTCCCAACTCATTTATCAAACTTGCATCTCTTACATCTTCTCCATTGGCAGGCAGGTTCTTTACAACTGTGCCACCTGGGAAGTCTACCTAATAAACTGAGGCTTCCCTGATGGCTCAGACTGTAAAGAATCTGCCTGTAATGCAGGAGACCTGGGTTCCACCCCTTGGTTGGGAAGATCCCCTAGAGAAGGGAATGGCTACCCACTCCAGTATTCTTGCCTGGAGAATTCCATGAACAGAGGGGCCTGGTAGGCTATTAGTTATCACTAAATAGTGTATATTTTGAAAGGACTGTATTTGAAAAGACTGTAGGTTCTTTGGGACCTGTTATTAGGAATAAAATATAGGACTTGTAAAAAATAAATGTGAGTCTAGCTCCCACAAGAAGCTGTACAGTTCAAAGTCTAGACAAAGTCATCAGTTATCAAGACCACTGCCTTGCACAGATTTCCAAAGATTAGCTGGGAGTAAGGTTTCTTAGAGGTTCACAGCCCCTCTGTGGCACCAACATTCCCCCACCCAAATCTACCTTCACAACAAAGGCTGTATTAGAGTGTAAACTGCAGTGCACACTTCATAGAGTTGCAGTTGGAATCCACACTTTGCCACTGGCATACACCATCAGTGGAGCAGAAGATGTTTATAATAAAGAACACACATACTCCACATCTCTCTATTTTCACCCTCCTTTGTAACTTTTTAATTAGAAAAAATTCAAATAAAGAAAAGTGGAAATATTATACAATGAACATCCGTTTAGCCACCACCTAGATACAATGCTATTAACAGTTTATACTATTTGCCCCACCTACCTCTCTCTCTCATTCTTTATTTTTGTAAGTGAATCATTTCAAAATAAACCATTGACATCTGGACACTTTGACATGCAATTCCAAAAAATAAAGACATTCTGCTGCACAACCTGCTGGTAATATTGTTTCCCGTTTTACAGATGGGGAAACACTGATGCCTGAAAATCCCTTTGAAGAAGGTAGGGAGCTAGAACTTTAGCATACTAACCGCTCAAAGCTGTAGGGTAAGGTGGTGAGTGGTCCTGAGATGTGGGTGAGTATCTCTTCAAGTGGCAGCTCTGAGGAAACTCACTGAACTGTGGGGGCTTATGTAAAAATCTTTCATTACCATAAAAAGAAAAAGTACACCATAAACGAAGTGAAAAGACAAGTGACAAACTGTGAAAAAACATAGAGTTTGTATAGTAAAAAATCAAATGTTAACATTCTTAATATATAAAGAGCTCTTTCAAATCAATAAAACTTAAATACCTCATTTTAAATAGAAAAGAGTATTTTAGTGATCATTTGTTTGGCCAGCCTATAGTCTTTCCTCCTACTTTGCACAATTTTGCTTTGGGAAAATGCCCTTTACTATCTCCTAAAACTGTCAAGAGCATGTTTTCACCTTCCCCACCTAAGAACTGACGTGTAACCAATCAAACTACCTCACCCCTCAGGCACATTGATAGTTCAGGGGTTGGTATGTTCCCAATGAGTCACTCTTTTGCAGGTGTAGCGGCTGTTGCATATACTATAAAATAAAAGGAACCCCTCCTTCTAAGAAGACAAACTTTTGGAGAGGGACAGTAGAAGAGAGAGGGGAAGAGAGAGAGGTGATTTCATGATTATGTGGTTTGAGGTCTTGGATCTAGACTTGCATAAAAGTAGCTGCACCTCTGTTTCCCAGTTATAAAATCTAATAACTCCTCAAGTTTGTTATGTTTCTGTAATTTGCCATCAAATATTCAGTTCAGTTCAGTCACTCAGTCGTGTCCGACTCTCTGCGACCCCATGAATTGCAGCACGCCAGGCCTCCCTGTCCATCACCAACTCCCGGAGTCTACCCAAACCCATGTCCATCGAGTCCGTGATGCCATCCAACCATCTCATTCTCTGTCGTCCCCTTCTCCTCCCACCCCCAATCCTACCCAGCATTAGGGTCTTTTCAAATGAGTCAACCCTTCGCATGAGGTGCCCAAAGTATTGGAGTTTCAGCTTCAACATCAGACCTTCCAATGAACACCCAGGATTGATCTCTTTTAGGATGGATTGATTGGATCTCCTTGCAGTCCAAGGGACTCTCAAGAGTCTTCTCCAACACCACAGTTCAAAAGCATCAATTCTGCGGTGCTCAGCTTTCTTCACCGTCCAACTCTCACATCCATACGTGACCACTGGAAAAACCATAGCCTTGACTAGACAGACCTTTGTTGGCAAAGTAATGTCTCTGCTTTTAAATATGCTATCTAGGTAGGCCATAACCTTCCTTCCAAGGAGTAAGCGTCTTTTAATTTCATGGCTGCAATCACCATCAGCAGTGATTTTGAAGCCCCCAGAAATAAAGTCTGACACTGTTTCCACTGTTTCCCCATCTATTTCCCACGAAGTGATGAGACCAGATGCCATGATCTTAGTTTTCTGAACGTTGAGCTTTAAGCCAACTTTTTCACTCTCCTCTTTCACCTTCATCAAGAGGCTCTTTAGTTCTTCTTCACTTTCTGCCATAAGGGTGGTGTCATCCGCATATCTGAGGTTATTGATATTTCTCCCGGCAATCTTGATTCCAGCTTGTGTTTCTTCCAGCCCAGCATTTCTCATGATGTACTCTGCATAGAAGTTAAATAAGCAGGGTGACAATATACAGCCTTGACGTACTCCTTTTCCTATTTGGAACCAGTCTGTTGTTCCCTGTCCAGTTCTAACTGTTGCTTCCTGACCTGCATACAGGATTCTCAAGAGCCAGGTCAGATGGTCTGGTATTCCCATCTCTTTCAGGATTTCCCACAGTTTATTGTGATCCACACAGTCAAAGGCTTTGGCATAGTCAATAAAGCAGAAATAGATGTTTTTCTGGAACTCTCTTGCTTTTTCGATGATCCAGCGGATATTGGCAATTTGATCTCTGGTTCCTCTGCCTTTTCTAAAACCAGCTTGAACATCTGGAAGTTCACGGTTCACGTATTGCTGAAGCCTGACTTGGAGAATTTTGAGCATTACTTTACTAGCATGTGAGATGAGTGCAATTGTACGGTAGTTTGAGCATTCTTTGGCATTGCCTTTCTTTGGGATTGGAACGAAGACTGACCTCTTCCAGTCCTGTGGCCACTGCTGAGTTTTCCAAATTTGCTGGCATATCGAGTGCAGCACTTTCACAGCATCACCTTTGAGGATTTGAAATAGCTCAACTGGAATTCCATCACCTCCACTAGCTTTGTTCGTAGTGATGCTTTCTAAGGCCCACTTGACTTCACATTCCAGGATGTCTGGCTCTAGGTGAGTGATCACACCATCGTGATTATCTGGGTCGTGAAGATCTTTTTTGTACAGTTCTTCTGTGTATTCTTGCCACCTTTTCTTAATATCTTCTGCTTCTGTTAGTTCCATACCATTTCTGTCCTTTATCAAGCCCATCTTTGCATGAAATGTTCCTTTGGTATCTCTAATTTTCTTGAAGAGATCTCTAGTCTTTCCCAATCTGTTGTTTTCCTCTATTTCTTTGCACTGATCGCTGAGGAAGGCTTTCTTATCTCTCCTTGCTATTCTTTGGAACTCTGCATTCAGATGGGAATATCTTTCCTTTTCTCCTTTGCTTTTCACTTCTCTTCTCTTCCAAGCTATCTGTAAGGCCTCCTCAGACAGCCATTTTGCTTTTTTGCATTTCTTTTCCATGAGGATTGTCTTGACCCCTATCTCCTGTACAGTGTCACGAACCTCTGTCCATAGTTCATCAGGCACTCTGCCTATCAGGTCTAGACCCTTAAATCTATTTGTCACTTCCACGGTATACTCATAAGGGATTTGATCTAGGTCATACCTGAATGGTCTAGTGGTTTTCCCTACTTTCTTCAATTTAAGTCTGAATTTGGCAATAAGCAGTTCATGATCCGAGCCACAGTCTGCTCCCGGTCTTGTTTTTGCTGACTGTATAGAGCTTCTCCATCTTTGGCTGCAAAGAATATAATCAGTCTGATTTTGGTGTTGACCATCTGGTGATGTCCACGTGTAGAGTCTTCTCTTGTGTTGTTGGAATAGGGTGTTTGCTATGACCAGTGCTTTCTCTTGGCAAAACTCTATTAGCCTTTGCCCTGCTTCATTCTGTACTCCAAGGCCAAACCTGCCTGTTACGCCAGGTGTTTCTTGACTTCCTACTTTTGCATTCCAGTCCCCTATAATGAAAAGGACATCTTTTTTGGGTGTTAGTTCTAAAAGGTCTTGTAGGTCTTCATAGAATCGTTCAACTTCAGCTTCTTCGGCATTACTGGTTGGGGCATAGACTTGGATTACCGTGATATTGAATGGTTTGCCTTGGAAATGAACAGAGATCATTCTATCATTTTTGAGATTGCATCCAAGTACTGCATTTTGGACTCTTTTGTTGACCATGATGGCTACTCCATTTCTTCTAAGGGATTCTTGCCCACAGTAGTAGATATAATGGTCATCTGAGTTAAATTCACCGATTCCAGTCCATCTTAGTTCGCTGATTCCTAGAATGTCGACGTTCACTCTTGCCATCTCCTGTTTGACCACTTCCAATTTGCCTTGATTCATGGACCTAACATTCCAGGTTCCTATGCAATATTGCTCTTTACAGCATCGGACTTTGCGTCTGTCACCAAATATTTGCGTTTGTCATCAAATATTAGGTTGGTTCAAAAGTAATAGTGGTTTCATACCCTGAATTTTAAATCATTATAACTAGGTTCAAACACACCTTTATTAATCAAAATAGGAACCATTACAATCAACACATTTCTGCCAATGAGAAGTAAGTTTGTTTATTCCTGTAGCATAAAAATCGTTGCTTTGTTGACTCTAGATTCAACAAACTCTTGGAAAGCATTTTCTGGATTCTGCTGGTTGCGGAAGTATTTTCCCTTCAAAATGTTGTCAAGATGCTTGAAGAAGTGGTTGATGAAAAGTCAGATGAATATAGCAGATGAGGCAAAACGTCATAGCCCAATTCATTCAAGTTTTGAAGCATTTGTTGTGCTACATGTGGTCTGACATTGTCGTGAAGAAGAATTGGTCCCTTTCCGATGACTAATGCTGGCTGCAGGTTTTGCAGTTTTCAGTGCATCTCATCGATTTGCTGAGCATACTTCTAAGATGTAATGGTTTCACCAGGTTTCATAAAGTTATAATGGATAAGATTGGCATCAGATCGCCAACCAGTGACCATGACTCTTTTTTTGGTGCAAATTTGGCTTTGGGGAGTGCTTTGGAGCTTCTTCTTGGTCCAATCACTGAGCTGGTCATCACTGATTGTAGTATAAAATCCATTTTCTGTTTCACATCACAATCCAGTACAGAAATAGTTTGTTGTTGTTGAGTAGACTAAGAGAAGATGACACTTCAAAATGACAATTTTTTTGATTTGCAGTTTGCTCATGAGGCACTGACTTATTGAGCTTTTTCATTTTTTAATTTGCTTCCAATTCCAAATGACTGCAGAATGATCGACATTGAGTTCTTGGGCAACTTCTTATGTAGTTTTAAGAGGATCAGCTTCGATGATGTTCACAGTTGTCGTTGTCAACTTCTGATGGCCAACCACTGTGCTCCTCATCTTCAAGTCTCTTGTCTCCTTTGCAAAACTTCTTGAACCACCACTGCATTGTAAGTTCATTAGCAGTTCCTGGGTCAAATGCATTGTTGATGTTGCAAGTTGCCCCTGCTGCTTTACAATCCATTTTTAAACTCAACTAAGAAAATCGCTCGAATTTGTTTTTTGTCTAACATCATTTCCATAGTCTAAAATACATGTAAAATAAACAGCAAGTAATAATTCATTAGCAAAAAACATAAAGCAAGAAATGTGCATTTTTATGATATATAACATAACCACATTTATTTAAGAATGCATTCCAATATCAAATGACAAACTTCAGCAATGCAAAACTGCAATTACTTTTGCACTAACCTAATGTTGTTTAGTCACTAAGTCGTGTCTGACTCTTTTGTGACCCATGGACAGTATCCCGCCAGGCTCCTCTGTCCATGGGATTTCCCAGGCAAGAATACTGGAGTGGGTTGCCATTGCCATTTCCTTCTCCAGGGGATCTTCCTGATCCAGGAATCAAACCAGTGGCTCCTACCACCCTCCTGCATTGCAGATGGGTTTTTTACCAGCAGAGCTACAGGGGAAGCCCCAGCACCAACCTAATAGTATACCTTAATATATTTGTTGATGAACAAGTCACGAAAAAAAAAAAATTTAAATGGCTAGTGGCCCAGTTCCCAACCATGAGAACAATCTCAGAGGGGAAAAAACAATTTAACATCAGATAGTAATATGTTTTTGTCACATTTTCAAAGATTAAAAGGGTTGATAAGTACCAAAAAGGTGTAAAATTAAATATTGGCTTAAGTTTTCGGTGTACATGAAGGGTGGTGTGTGGACAAGGGGACTTGACTGACCCTTCTGTCAGTTTAATCCTTTTTGCCTTCCTTGGGCTGGATTCTGCTTCCAGAAGTCCTTTCACTTCACTCAAACTTCGTGTTCAACTTCCTATTCCTTCCACATGCTATGTGAGCCACCATTTTCCTAAAGCCCCCACATCCCTTGCTGTGATCCACTGTCCAGTGGCTTCATCTCAACTTGCTGACTTCTCCCCAGAAGACGTTCTAAGCATTCTGTGTGGCCAGGCATCCTGAAGTCAGAGTCTGCTCTGCAGAAAATGACTAGCAAGGTAGAAGCTTTACTTCTTCCCCATTAGCCTACCCTTTCACACCACAGTTAAGACACATGTGTACACACGCACACAGGTTAACACCACAGTTAAAACCCACACATACACACATACACAGGGGTTGTATGGCAACACGGTTTTGAGTGGGGACTATGGTATCTGACTACCAGGGTTTAAATCTTGACTCTGAATCTTACTATACAAGTGGTCCTAGGAAATATACCTAACCCCTTTGTACCTCAGTTTCTTTATCTAGAAAATTTAAAAATATCTATCTGTTTTGAGGGTAAATGAATACAGATGCAAAACTTTCAGCACAGCATTGTACATGTGGATTACCAACAGCACACGTAGTCATCAGTCCCAAATAAGCACACAGACTTGTTTCCAGAATAGGAAAGCTCATAAATCATTATGAAAATTTATTGACAAGTGACAGAAACCAATGTCAAGTAGCTGGAGCAAAGAAGGCAATTTATCAGCTCATTTAACGGGGGAACCCAAAGATTGAGCTCACCTTGAGCCTGGTTATATGCAAAGTTCAAATGTTGTCTATGCTAGCTGCCTAAGAATTGGGCCATTGTGTTTTATAATTGTGGTTTGGGATGCGTGAAAGAGTTAAAGTTAATAAAGCAGGTCTCAAATTCAAATTTTACCACTTGTCAGTGTGTGAATTTTGGGGAACAATGTCTATTTTTGAGAATTTGGGGTACAATCCCCTGCAAAGGGCCTGAGATCCATGTCATCATATGATCACTTCTCCACCCCATTTGGACGTGAGATAAACTAACAGGCTGTGACTGTCATTTAGGAAAGATATATAAGTACATATCTCCTCATTTAATATTCAAGACTGTGTCTTCCCTAGGCTCACTTAGTTTCCACAATAGAAAGATGTGCTAGAATAGCTTTGTGTAATAAACTTGATTAACAAAAAACAATTCCACTGTGCTGTATATAAATCAGACAGTGGACATGGAGCCCAGCACAGAGTAACACATTCATCCGCACAGCATGCCAAGAATTAGTTTGGAAGGTTGTGCAAGAAATCACAGAGGGAAAAAGGAAGCTGTTTGCCTGCACATGGTATGAGTGTCATCCTATCAGATCTCTGCCACTGGGCTGATTCTGAACATCTGTTGTCATCTTTTTGTGTGTGTTGAGTAACAATGTTTCACTTCTCAGCAACAGCCAGTCCATTGTCCTGCTCTGACCCTTTACATAGCAGACAAATTCTGAGCATGTAGGCTAGAGGCAGCAAGTGCCCCCTCCCACCCCTGTCACACTGTTAGGCCTCTGAGTCTGTAGAGCTGTGTACATATGTGGCTTCTTACAAGGATAAAATCACTAATACTTCTAGTATTGCATGTATCTGGGTCAAAACTCACAGTGGGACTGGAATGTCACTTCCTAATTATCAACAAAGTGAATCTTTTCACACATTTAGGAGACTTTGGTTTTAAAATATAAGAGGTGGTAGAGATCTCAAAGATCATCTTGTCCAACTCCTTCATTTTACTGAGGAAGCTCCAGAAATAGTGGTGGGTTTTTTCTAAGCCAGAGGCTTCTGTCCCCTCAATCAGTGTACCTGTTTACTCTAGAGCAGCCTTCCTAATACCAGCTAGATGATTATACCCCCTTCTTTATCTTTTGCCCTGTGGATTTTCTCTGGTGGATTTTAATGTCCTGCATTATTATCATCTCCCTGACACCTTCCTGACTACAGGCTCTCCCTCCATGGGAATATATTTCAAATAAGTGAGCTCGTTTTAATACAAACATAAGCACATGTCATGATTTCAAGCTGATTTGGCTCATTTAAGACATTGTTTCACTTCATTAAAGCATTCCAGGAGTGAGCACTTGTGCACATTCATTTCGATGACATCTTCTTGGCAGTCTCTGACCCATGACACTGGAGAGGACTTCAGCTGCAGTCCAGGTGCTCCCAGAGTTTTGCACATTTTCCCTTTCAACACTCAGCTAGATTCCTGCAGTGGTTTATGTCTTCTCTGATTGTTGTATTTTATGGTTTATCTTTAGGGTCTTCCTCTTGCAGGGTGATCATTTTTGCCACAGGCTGGTCACTGAGGCAGCTGATTGTGGAAGAGGAGGAGAGGGGAACTTTGGAGAGAAAAAGCAGTACTTAGAGATTTGAATCTAAGACATATGGCATAATTTATGAACAGTCCTTTTTGAATATCCACCTAAAGGTACATGTCATGAATGTAGAAATATTTTATGTATTCAATTTTTCTTGGATCAATGAATAAAAAAATAAATGACTCAATAAAACAGGAGTCCTTCTTCCATTTCCTCTGCTCTGCAGATGTGTTTACTGCCACTTGAAGCTAAATAAAATTGTCATATCACTGTCCTCACGTTACTTGACTCATAAGCAGCATTTACAAGTGACTGTTCCCTCCTCCTTGACACATGTTCCTGTCTTAGCTTTGAGGACACTGTACTCTCCTGATTTCCCTCTCTGATCATTTTCTCCTTTTCATTCACAGGCTGATTCTTCATGCTTCTAACTTCCACATTTTTGTGACTCTCGGTTTAGTATTTCATCCTTTTTTCTTCTTTATACATGCTCATTCCCTTGTTGATTTCATCAAGGTCCATGATGGGTGACTCTTCAAGTCATGTCTACAGCCTAGACCTCTTCTTTCAATTCCCACTCAGTTTATCCAACTATCTACTTATATTTTCACTTGGATGCACAACTTAACAAGCTTAAGTGAAGTCTTCATGTCTGTCTCCTGAATCATCTTCCATTTCAGCTAATGGCAACACCAGTCTCTATTGATGGCAGGTCAAATCCCTGGCATCATCCTTGTTCTCATCACTCAGATGAAGACAAAACTCCAGAGCATGGTGGAACCACAGGATAAAAGGAACTTCTGTTCCCGAATGGACTAGAGCTGTCTTTTTGGGATATCTTTTTCACAGAAGCTTACTTAGCCTGTGCCTTAACTAACACAGGAGGTGAGGAACTAGACGTTGTGATTAGAAATCTTTCTTTCAAGAAGTCTTAGAATGTGGGAAGGAGAGAAATAAAAAAGATTATTGCTGGAATGTTTGATGAAAAGATTGTGAGAAAATTTGGCTCTAGGGGAAGATGCTGAAATGCCTATGCTCTGAAATAGTAACTTTACTGAATGTTCCTCAGAGAATTCAAGTCACTCAGGATTTGGTGGAGGCAGAGGTGGACCTGGCAAGGCTTAACTATCTATGCCCCATTTACAACATCACTTCTTTTTGATGTAATACATTGAAAATTTTTAAATAATGGCATTGATAACCTAATGGTAGAAAACACAGATTGAGATATTTAGTTCTTAAATGGGAGAGATTTTGTATTTAACCATCCATGATCATAATTCCCTCTCATGATGAAAACTATACATCTGAAGTAGACCTTGTCAGGGGTGATGAAAGTAATAAAAAGGAATAAAAATGCCAACAACTCATAGTTGCTAAGTAGTTAAAATACATCCTGGCCTTTGTAGGATACTTTGCATCCTTGTCTAAACACTCATACATTTGTATACACTTAAGTGAATCAAATTTTTCATGTAATAATATTTTTCTTACTATATGTGATACACCTGGTATTTTTTGTTGATCTTAATTAATTGTATAATAAAATTGCTGATTGGACTTCTTAATTGATTTCACAAAGTATTTGTCACCCTGCTTATTTAACTTATATGTAGGCTGCTGCTGCTGCTGCTGCTAAGTCACTTTAGTCGTGTCTGACTCTGTGCTACCTGATAGACAGCAGCCCATCAGGCTCTGCCGTCCCTGGGATTTTCCAGGCAAGAACACTGGAGTGGGTTGCCATTTCCTTCTCCAATGCATGAAAGTGAAAAGTAAAAGTGAAGTCGCTCAGTTGTGTCAGACACTTCACAACCCCGTGGACTGCAGCTACCAGGCTCCTCCGTCCATGGGATTTTCCAGGCAAGTGTACTGGAGTGGGTTGCCATTGCCGTCTCCGATATGTAGGCTACATCATGCAAAATGTTAGGATGGATGACTCACAAGCTGGAATCAAGATTGCTGGGAGATATATCAACAACTTCAGATATGCAGATGATATCACTATAATGGCAGAAAATGAGGAGGAATTAAAGAGCCTCTTGATGAGGGTGAAAGAGGAGAGTGAAAAAGCTGGCTTAAAACTCAGCATTTAAAAATACTAAGATCATAGTATCCAGTCCCATCAGTTCATTTCACTTCAGTTGCTCAGTCATGTCCGACTCTTTGAGACCCCATGTATCGCAGCAAGCCAGGCCTTCCTGTCCATCACCAACTCCCGGAGTCTACCCAAACCCATGTCCATCGAGTCCGTGATGTCATCCAACCATCTCATCCTCTGTCATCCACTTCTCCTTCTGCCCCCAGTCCTTCCCAGCATCAGGGTCTTTTCAAATGAGTCAACTCTTCGCATGAGGTGGCCAAAGTATTGGAATTTCAGCTTCAACAACAGTCCTTCCAATGAACACCCAGGACTGATCTCCTTTAGGATGGACTGGTTGGATCTCCTTGCAGTCCAAGGGACTCTCAAGAGTCTTCTCCAACACCACAGTTCAAAAGCATCAATTCTTTGGTGCTCAGCTTTCTTTATAGTTCAACTCTCACATCCATCCATGACTACTGGAAAAACGATAGCTTTGACTAGACAAACCTTTACTGGCAAAGTAATATCTCTGCTTTTTAATATGCTGTCTAGTTTGGTCATAGCTTTTCTTCCAAGGAGCAAGTGTCTTTTAATTTCATGGCTGCAGTCACCATCTGCAGTGATCTTGTAGCTCCCCAAAATAAAGTCTCTTACTGTTTCCATTGTTTCCTCATCTATTTGCCATGAAATGATGGAACTGGATGCCATGATCTTAGTTTTCTGAATGTTGAGTTTTAAGCCAGCTTTTAAACTCTCCTCTTCCACTTTCATCAAGAGGCTGTTTAGTTCTTCTTCGCTTTCTGCCATAATGGTGGTGTCATCTGCGTATCTGAGGTTATTGATGTTTCTCCCAGCAATCTTGATTCCAGCTTGTGCTTCATCCAGCCCAGCATTTTACATGATGTACTCTGCATATAAGTTAAATAAGTAGGGTGACAATATATAGCCTTGATGTACCCCTTTCCCAATTTGGAACCAGTCTGTTGCTCCATGTCCAGTTCTAACTGTTGTTTCTTGACCTACATACTTAGTTTTCAGGAGTCAGGTAAGGTAGTCTGGTATTCCCGTTGCTTTAAGAATTTTCTGCAGCTTGTTGTGCTTCACACAGTTAAAGGCTTTGGCGTGGTCAATAAAGCTGAAGTAGATGTTTTTCTGGAGCTTTCTTGCTTTTTTGATGATCCAGCAAAATCTGAGCTAACCTTCCCACTCATAAACAGTACATGAACAGTGAACTTCCAGATGTTCAAGCTGGATTTAGAAAAGGCAGAGGCACCAGAGATCAAGTTGCCAGCATCCATTGGATCATCAAAAAAGCAAGAGAGTTCCAGAAAAACTTCTACTTCTGCTTTATTGACTATACCAAAAAAGTGGTAGTGCCCACAAATTTTAAGTTACATGCAGTCAACATCTCTGTAAACTTTTAATATCAGATCTTCTGGCTGGAAATTTAATGCCTTTGATACTGTCAGTCTTCTTGGTTTTAGTTTTACAAGTCTCAGCAAAATACTTTCGTAATTCTCCAGGTAAATTCACAAATGGTACTGCCCAAGGACACATTTTCTGAGCTAACCCTCCCACTCATAAATTGAGGATTGGAACTGCAAGAGAGTTCACCCCATATACTCTCTCATGCAGTTTATAAGATGGGGAAGCAGTATTTGTTTCTCTGGGGACTGCATTAGTCAGGGTTTTTCAAAGAAATATAACCAGTAAGAAATTTTTATTCATTATAGAAATTGGTTCACATGGATATGGAGACCAAGAAGTCCCACAATCTGCTATCTGCAAGCTGGAGAACCAAAAAAATTAATTAATTAGACCATCAATTACAGGTGATATAACTGAATTCAAGATCCAAATAGCTGAGAACTGGGGGATGATGGTCTAAGTCCCAATCTGAGTGCAAGAGCCAGAAGTGCTGATGTTTGAGGGCAGGAGAAGATGTGTGTCACAGCTCAAGCAGATAGAGAAAGTTCATTCTTTTTCCAGCCTTTTTGTTTCACTCAGACTTTAGGTGGATTGAATGATGCCAACTCACTAATTTAAATACTATGCTTTTCTGGAGACACCATCACAGACATAGCAACATAATATTTTACCAGCTATCTGGGCATCCCTTAGCCCAGATAAGTTGACACATAAAGTTAACCCCCACAGAAACTGAGGTGAATGGTCTGTAGCTTGGCTGGTCCCCTTATGTCATTAGTTGAAGCCATGCAGCTACAACTCAGAACTTTCAAATGTGAGGCCAGAGATATTTTTTCACTATACATAAGATAGCAAATGGGCTTCCCTGGTGGCTCAGTGAAAAAGAACCTGCCTGTCAATGCAGGATATGTGGGTTCAATCCCTGGGTCAGGAAGATCCCCTGGAGAAGGAAATGGCAACCCACTCCAGTATTCTTTCCTGGGAAATCACATGGACAGAAGAATCTGGCAGGCTACAGTCTGTGGCATCAGAAAAGTTGGACATGACTTAGCGACTGAACAACAACAATGAAAAATCAAGCTCTTTTATTTACAAACAGATTTTCACAAACACATCCAGTTAACTCTTACTTGTGGATTCAGTTCAAACCACTTCAGGGAAGCTTCCTCTGACTGTTTTTAGGTCGTTTTCTATTTATACATGTTCATTGTACTACATTTCATCCCCTTCTTTCCTCCAACTCAGTTGAAGCATCTATTCATCAGTTTGATTACTGGATTAATAACTGTATTCCACCCTTTCAGGCAGCGAATTCATGAGAGCAAAGGCCCTGTCTTGTTTTGTTACCATCACATCCCAAGTGTCTGTTACAATTCCTAGCACTTAGTAGACATTTATTAAACAATTGCTAAATGAATTGAAAAGTCGGCATTCATTTCTTTTTCTCTTAAATTTCCCTGAGACTCATGTCAGATATGTTATATTTCATTGAATAAACTTTCAGGAGACTAAGGGCATGTGTATACACACCCACCTGATGGAGGTTACAAATGTTGGTATTTGATACCCTAATTTTATGAGTCTCTAGATTTGTTCTCAACTATAGTTTCCTCCGGGCTTCCCTGGTGGCTCAGCTGTAGAGAATCCACCTGCCAATGCAGGAGACGTGGGTTTGATCCCTAGATCGGGAAGATCCCCCAGAGAAGAAAATGGCAACCCACTCCAGTATTCTTGCCTGGAAACAGAGGAGACTCGTGGGCTACAGTCCATGGGGTTGCAAAGAGTCGGACATGACTGAGCAACTAAGCAACAATAGCAACATAGTTTCCTCCAGGTCTATAATACACATATTACCTGTGTTGCTATCTGAAAATGTTAATTTTAGCTTCTTATAAATGTTGACAGAGCTTGCAAGGGAATCGGAAATCTTTATTTTTCAATGGAGATGATAGTGCAATGTAGGGAGGAACAGACAGGAGTCAACAGATCTGAAATGATGTCCTAGCCATCATATATTAGCTTAGAAACATTGGAAAACTCAATCAATCTCTCTTTATTTGTAAAATAATGTCAGTAGTTTCCAAAACTATTTTTTTAATAATGAAAACGATTTTTAACATGAAATTTCAGAAATCTCCTGTAGAAGCACACCACATGAAGGAGATGAAGTGGTGCCACCCCAAGTGAAGGTGGGCTATAGAGACCGTCCCTGGAGTCTTCCTTGTGCTGTCTCTTCCACACCTACAAGGAAGTTCGTAAAGAAGACACAAGCACCCCATTTAAAAAATGTTTAAAATCTTGAAATAATTATAAATGTATGGGAAGTTGTGCAGATAACACAGAAAGGTCTTGTCCGCTCACCCAGTGTCCCCTAACAGGCCCATTGAAATGAGACATTTGGCACAACAATGTGAATGTACTTAACACCACTCAACCATACTCTTAAAAATGATAAAAACGCTAAATTTAATGTCAGATATACTCTATCACAATAAAAAATTTTTTTAAATTAAAGAACCTTTAGGACCTACTACTAGACAATCCTTCAAAGCCCATCCGGCTCTAAATTCTATGTATGTATCTTAAGTGTTAGAGCATTCTCATTACAGTTCTGCAATCACAGACTTACTAAGCTTGAATGTACCTTAGGAATCAGCCAGTGGAAGACATAGTACAAGTCTTCCACTACTTTTCAGGGCTTCTCTCTTGTTACGGAGTTTAACTAGAGTATGGCATCCGGCCTCTAACAAATGCGCTTTACAGAGGTGGTCTTTATTATCTTCTTTTTCTTGTTTTCACAGTGGGCTTGGCAGCATTGCCTTGTGTTATTTTCCACGTCAATGTCAACTTACAGTGCTCTTTAAGGTGGCACCAAAACATGTAGGCTGCACTGAAATGGCCAGAGACTCCATGAAACTCATTTCCATTGTTCTGTTACTTTTTCTTTTTAATATTTGTATATGTAGTATCATATAATAATATATAAACTCAAGATATGTGATCATATAATACACCCTGTTTTTTGAAGGTAGTTTTTGTTTTGGTTTAGCTCTTCCTTTCCATATACCCCTTTCTCAATCTACATTATCTCCTCATAGACACAAAGTCACCCACCCATGGTAACAACCTATTTTATATGCTTTCATATTTTTCCTTATGTTCATGTATTCATAAATAACTACACATAACATACATAAATATTCATAATATATAGAAATACGCATAGAGAGGTTTTGTCATTGTTTTGCAAAAACCGAAGCACGTATTTTTGAATCTTGCATTTTGTGAACAATGACTTTCTTTCTAATGGCTGCCTAGAATTTTATATTCCAATGTGTTGTAATTTGTTCAAACATTCTGTTATTGACGGACCATCACTTTGTTTCAGTTTTTTCTTTTGTGCCTCTAAAATAATGCTGCAATAAACATCTCTGTATATATATTATAATGATACTTTTGCTTTAAGTTCAAAGGAAAAGATGATCAGAAAGAGGCATTTATGGCTCAAAATGTGTATGCATTTTAAATTTTAACAGAATTCATTATTTTCTTACCTGCTCTGTGTGGTAGTACACTTGCCCCACATTCTTATCAACAATATAGGTTGTCCGTGTTTTTAACTTTTGTCATTCTGAAGTAGTAATGCTATGTATTTGTTTGAGAATACTTTCATATAGTCCTTAAATATTGGAAACTCTTATTTTCCTATGAGTTTTATGACCTCATCTTGTTACTTTTTCAGGATTCTTTTGCATTTGAAATAGTAACTCTCTGTTCTCTTATGGCAAATATTTCTTCCACATCTCTTATTTAGATGTGGAAGAAATTGTTGATTTAGCTTATAGTATTTTTTTGGTAATGATACCTACTATGCACCACACATTATTCTATGTGTTGAGGATTTAACAGTGAACATAATAGACAAAAATCCATTCCCTCTAGAACCCTACATTCTAGGGATGAAATGCAAGAAATAAATAAATTAGTATTATTCATTGTATTTTAAATATGACCGTTAATAGTTTTCTGTGGTCAAATAGGTGTGATTTTTCTTTTTTTTTTTATAGCTGATTTTTTTTTTATTAAATAAATTTAGTTATTTTAGTTGGGGGCTAATTACTTTACAATATTGTAGTAGTTTTTGCCATACATTGACAGGAATCAGCCTTGGGTTTACACGTGTTCCCCTTCCTGGACCCCCTGCCACCTCCCTCCCCATCCCATCCCCCTGGGTCATCCCATTGCCCCAGCCCTGAGCACTTGCCCCATGCATCGAACATGGAATGGTGTTCTGTTTCACACATGACAATATACATGTTTCAATGCTATTCTCCCAGAACGTCCCACCCTCACTTTCTCCCTCAGAGTCCAAAAGACTGTTCTATGCATCTGTGTCTATTATTCTGTCTCGCACATAGGGTTATCATTGCCATTTTTCAAATTCCATATATATGCATTAGTATACTGTATTGGTGTTTTTCTTTCTGGCTTACTTCACTCTGTATAATGGGCTCCAGTTTCATCCATCTCAATAGAACCGATTCAAATGTATTTTTTTTAATGGCTGAGTAATATTCCATTGTGTATATGTACCACAAATTCCTTATCCATTCGTCTGCTGATGGACATCTAGGTTGCTTCCATGTCCTGGCTATTGTAAACAGTGCTGCGATGAACATTGGGGTACACGCATCTCTTTCAATTCTGGTTTCCTCAGTGTGTATGCCCAGCAGTGGGATTGCTGGGTCATATGGCAGTTCTATTCCCAGTTTTTTAAGGAATCTCCACACTGTTCTCCATAGTGGCTGTACTAGTTTGCATTCCCACCAACAGTGTAAGAGGGTTCCCTTTTCTCCACACCCTCTCCAGCATTTATTGCTTGTAGACTTTTGGATAGCAGCCATTCTGACTGGTATGAAGTGGTACCTCATTGTGGTTTTGATTTGCATTTCTCTAATAATGAGTGATGTTGAGCATCTTTTCATGTGTTTGTTAGCCATCTGTATGTCTTCTTTGGAGAAATGTCTGTTTAGTTCTTTGGCCCATTTTTTGATTGGGTCGTTTATTTTTCTGGAATTGAGCTGCAGGAGTTGCTTGTATATTTTTGAGATTAATTGTTTGTATGTTGCTTTGTTTGCTATTATTTTCTCCCATTCTGAAGGCTGTCTTTTCACCTTGCTTATAGTTTCCTTTCTTGTGCAAAAGCTTTTAAGTTTATATAGGTCCCATTTGTTTATTTTTGCTTTTATTTCCAATATTCTGGGAGGTGGGTCATGGAGGATCCTGCTGTGATTTATGTTAGAGAGTGTTTTGCCTATGTTTTCCTCTAGGAGTTTTACAGTTTCTGGTCTTACGTTTAGATCTTTAATCCATTTTCAGTTTATTTCTGTGTATGGTGTTAGAAAGTATTCTTGTTTCATTCTTTTACAAGTGGTTGACCAGTTTTCCCAGCATCACTTGTTGAAGAGATTGTCTTTTCTCCATTGTATATTCTTGCCTCCTTTGTCGAAGATAAGGTGTCCATAGGTGCGTGGGTTTATCTCTGGGCTTTCTATTTTGTTCCATTGATCTATATTTCTATCTTTGTGCTAGTACTATACTGTCTTGATGACTGTGGCTTTGTAGTAGAGCCTGAAGTCAGGCAGGTTGATTCCTCCAGTTCCATTCTTCTTTCTCAAGATTGCTTTGGCTATTCGAGGTTTCTTATATTTCCATACAAATTGTGAAATGATTTGTTCTAGTTCTGTGAAGAATACCATTGGTAGCTTGATAGGGATTGCATTGAATCTATAGATTGCTTTGGGTATTATACTCATTTTCACTATATTAATTCTTCCAATCCATGATCACGGTATATTTCTCCATCTGTTTGTGTCCTCTTTGATTTCTTTCATCAGTGTTTTATAGTTTTCTATATATAAGTCTTTTGCTTCTTTAGGTAAATATATTCCTAAGTAATTTATTCTTTTTGCTGCAATGGTGAATGGTATTGTTTCCTTAATTTCTCTTTCTGTTTTCTCATTATTGGAGTATAGGAATGCAAGGGATTTCTGTGTGTTAATTTTATATCCTGCAACTTTACTATATTCATTGATTAGCTCTAGTAATTTTCTGGTAGAATCTTTAGGGTTTTCTATGTGGAGGGTCATGTCATCTGCAAACAGTGAGAGTTTTACTTCTTCTTTTCCTATCTGGATTCCTTTTATTTCTTTTTCCGCTCTGATTGCTGTGGCCAAAACTTCCAAAATTATGTTGAGTAGTAGTGTGAAAGTGGGCATCCTTGCGTTGTTCCTGACTTTAGGGGAAATGCTTTCAATTTTTCACCATTGAGGATAATGTTTGCTGTGGGTTTGTCATATATAGCTTTTGTTATGTTGAGGTATGTTCCTTCTATTCCTGCTTTCTGGAGGGTTTTTGTCATAAATGGATGCTGAATTTTGTCAAAGGCTTTTTCTGCATCTATTGAGATAATCTATGGTTTTTATCTTTCAATTTGTTAATGTGGTGTATTACATTGATTGATTTGTGGATGTTAAAGAAACCTTGCATTCCTGGGATAAAGCACACTTGGTCATGATGTAAGATCTTTTTAATATGATGCTGAATTCTGTTTGCTAGAATTTTATTAAGGATTTTTGCATCTATGTTCATCAGTGATATTGGCCTGTAGTTTTCTTTTTTTGTGGCATCTTTGTCTGGTTTTGGAATTAGGGTGATGGTGGCCTCATAGAATGAGTTTGGAAGTTTACCATCTTCTGCAATTTTCTGGAAGAGTTTGAGTAGGATAGGTGTTAGCTCTTCTCTAAATTTTTGGTACAATTCCGCTGTGAAGCCGTCTGGTCCTGGGCTTTTGTTTGCTGGAAGATTTCTGATTACAGTTTCGATTTCCATGCTTGTGATGGGTCTGTTAAGATCTTCTATTTCTTCATGGTTCAGTTTTGGAAAGTTATACTTTTCTAAGAATTTGTCCATTTCTTCCAAGTTCTCCATTTTATTGGCATATAGCTGTTGGTAGTAGTCTCTTATGATCCTTTGTATTTCTGTGGAGTCTGTTATAATCTCTCCATTTTCATTTCTAATTTTGTTGATCTGATTCTTCTCCCTTTGTTTCTTGATGAGTCTGGCTAATGGCTTGTCAATTTTGTTTATCTTCTCGAAAAACCAGCTTTTAGTTTTGTTGATTTTTGCTACGGCCTCTTTTGTTTCTTTTGCATTTATTTCTGCCCTAATTTTTAAGATTTCTTTCCTTCTACTGACCCTGGGGTTTTTCATTTCTTCCTTCTCTAGTTGCTTTAGGTGTAGAGTTAGTTGATTCGTTTGATTTTTTTCTTGTTTCTTGAGGTACGCCTGTATTGCTATGAACCTTCCCTTTAGCATTGCTTTTACAGTGTCCCATAGGTTTTGGGTTGTTGTGTTTTCATTTTCATTCGTTTCTATGCATAATTTGATTTCGTTTTTGATTTCTTCTGTGATTTGTTGGTTATTCAGAAGCGTGCTGTTTATCCTCCATATGTTGGAATTTTTTATACTTTTTTTCCTGTAATTGAGGTCTAATCTTACTGCATTGTGGTCAGAGAAGATGGCTGGGATGATGTCAGTTTTTTGGAATTTACCAAGGCTAGATTTATGGCCCAGGATGTGATCTATCCTGGAGAAAGTTCCGTGTGCACTTGAGAAAAAGGTGAAATTGATTGTTTTGGGGTGGAAAGTCCTGTAAATATCAATTAAATCTAATTTGTCTATTGTATCATTTAAAGTTTGTGTTTCCTTGTTAATTTTCTGTTTAGTTGATCTATCCATATGCGTGAGTGGAGTATTAAAGTCTCCCACTATTATTGTGTTATTGTTAATTTCCCCTTTCATGTTTGTTAGTATTTGCCTTATATATTGCTGTGCTCCTATGTTGGGTGCATATATATTTATAATTGTTACATCTTCTTCTTGGATTGATCCTTTGATCATTATGTAGTGTCCTTCTTTGTCCCTTTTCACAGCCTTTATTTTAAAGTCTATTTTATCTGAAATGAGTATTGCGACTCCTGCTTTCTTTTGGTCTCCGTTTGCATGAAATATGTTTTTCCATCCCTTCACTTTCAGTCTGTATGTGTCCCTAGTTTTGAGGTGGATCTCTTGCAGACAGCATATATAGGGGTCTTGTTTTTGTATCCATTCAGCCAGCCTTTGTCTTTTGGTTGGGGCATTCAACCCATTTACATTTAAGGTAATTATTGATAAGTATGATCCCGTTGCCATTTACTTTGTTGTTTTGAGTTCGTGTTGAAACATCCTTTCTGTGTTTCCTCTTTAGAGAAGATCCTTTAGCATTTGCTGGAGAGCTGGTTTGGTGGTGCTGAATTCCCTCAGCTCTTGCTTGTCTGTAAAGCTTTTGAATTCTCCTTCATATCTGAATGAGATCCTTGCTGGGTACAGTAATCTGGGTTGTAGATTATTCTCTTTCATTACTTTAAGTATGTTCTGCCATTCCCTTCTGGCCTGAAGAGTTTCTATTGAAAGATCAGCTGTTATCCTTATGGGGATCCCCTTGTGTGTTATTTGTTGTTTTTCCCTTGTTGCTTTTAATATTTGTTCTTTGTGTTTGATCTTTGTTAACTTGATTAATATGTGTCTTGGGGTGTTTCACCTTGGGTTTATTCTGTTTGGGACTCTCTGGGTTTCTTGGACTTCTGTGACTATTTCCTTCCTCATTTTAGGGAAATTTTCAACTATTATCTCCTCGAGTATTTTTTCATGGCCTTTCCTTTTATCTTCTTCTTCTGGGACTCCTATGATTCGAATGTTGGGGCCTTTCATATTGTCCCAGAGGTCCCTGAGGTTTTCCTCATTTCTTTTGATTCTTTTTTCTTTTTTCCTCTCTGCTTCATTTATTTCCACCGTTCTATCTTCTACCTCACTTATCCTATCTTCTGCCTCCGTTATTCTACTGTTGGTTCCCTCCAGAGTGTTTATTATCTCCTTTATTTCATTATTCATTCTATATTGACTCCTTTTTATTTCTTCTAGGTCCTTGATAAACATTTCTTGCATCTCCTCAATCCTTGTCTCCAGGCCATTTATCTGTAACTCCATTTGGCTTTCAAGATTTTGGATCATTTTTATTATCATTATTCTAAATTCTTTTTCAGATAGATTCCCTATCTCCTCCTCTTTTGTTTGGTTTGGTGGGCATTTCTCCTTTTCCTTTACTTGCTGAGTATTTCTCTGTCTTTTCATCTTGTTTAGATTGCTGTGTTAGGCGTGGCCTTTCTGTATTCTGGAAGTTTGAAGTTCCTCTTTATTGTGGAGGTTCCTCACCGTGGGTGGGGTTGGACGAGTGGCTTGTCAAGGTTTCCTGTTTGGGGGAGCTTGTGTCGGTGTTCTGGTGGGTGGAGCTGGATTTCTTCTCTCTAGAGTGCAATGGAGTGTCCCGTATTGAGTTTTGAGATGTCTATGGATTTGGTGTGCCTCTGGGCAGCCTGTATATTGATGCTCAGGGCTATGTTCCTGCGTTGCTGGAGAATTTGCGTGGTATGACTTGCTCTGGAACTTATTGGCTCTTGGGTGGAGCTTGGTTTCAGTGTATATGTGGAGGCTATTGGATGATCTCTTATTAGTTAATGTTTCCCCTGGCTTTCAGTCTTATTCTTGCAGTAGCCTCAAGACTTCTCCATCCATACAGCATCAATAATAAAACTTTTAGGTTAATGGTGAAAAGATTCTCCACAGTGAGTGATACCCAGCAAGGTTCACTGAGTTACATGGAGAGGTGAAGTGGGGCAGGGGGGGTTGAAGTGACCAGGAGGAGAAGAGGGGGACTCAGACGTGGAGAGGGCAGTCTAGCCAGTAAGCACTTCCCTCTGTGCTCTCCACAGTCTGGAACACTCAGAGCAGTTTACAGAGATACACAGAGATGGAGGAGGAAGGTAATAGAGGTGAGCATGAGTAGAAAGGGAGGAATCAAGAGGGGAGAGAGAGATCTGGGCAGTATTCTGTTCGTGAAGTGTTCTCCGGTACCCAGAACACCCTCAGAGATTCACAGAATTGGGTTGATAAGAGAAGGAGGAGCTTGGGAGATAGAGATTCCCTGGGGGAGAAGAAAGAGCATCAATAGGGGGAGAGAGTAATCAAGCCAGTAATCACACTCCTGAGTAAAAATGTGTCCTAAAGATTGGGTTCTTAAATGTACAAAATTGATATCAAATATGTAAAACAAAGATTAAAAATCTAGAGTAGAGGTTAGACTCTTATAAAACATACAATATAAGAAAAAGAAAACAGTGTAAAAAGAAAAAAAAACAGTCAAAGAGTAAAAAAAGAAACAGTAAAAAAAGTAAAACAGGAAAAAAACAGTAAAAAAAAAAAAAGAAAACACAAAAGGTATAAGATATATGTATGCAGTTTGCTTTAAAAATAGGGTTTTTTTTTTGCAAGGTAATAGTGGGTTATGAACATGAAAATTAAAGGTGTAATAGAGGACTTAAAGAAAAAAGAAAGAAAAAAATTTAAAAAAAATTAAAAATTAAAAAAAAAATGATAATAGTAAAAATATATATCCTGGACTTTCTCTGGAGCTGTTGCGAGCAGTGTGGGGCCTGTACAGTTTCAGAGATCCTTGTTCCTGCTTATACTTTTTAAGATCTATAGGCCCCTTTCAATGTAGTCGGTGTTAACTACAGGGATTTTAATATGTTGGCCTGTCCCTTCCAAAGCGCTTCCCTCTGTTTATTTGGCTTCTGTTTGGAGGTCTCTTCAGTATCTAATTTCTGCCTTGCCACAAAGGGGCAGAGGCGGTCTCTTTAGGTTCGCTTGTTCAGTCATGCTGTGGCGAGGGAGGAACCCTGCAAACCAATATCACTGGCGTGTGTGTGGAGAGCTCGCAGTGTCTCGGCCGCACTGGGTTCGCCCCCGCTCACAGCGTTTGTGCTTTCCCCGTCTACCCTGCTCAGGCTTCAGGTTTCTCAGCCGGGAAGTGGGCCCTGAGATGCGTGCACTTCCCGGGTCTAAGCCGCTCAGGTTCAGGTTCCTGGGAACTCCACAAAGGTGCAGACTCGGTTGGGCCCGCGGTTTGTGCCGTTCCCGGTCAGAGCAGCTCAGGCGGCCAGGAGTTTGGCGAGCGCGCTCTCCCCTGTTGGGGCGGTGCGGCTTATCACCTCCCTGGTCCCCGCCTCGGTTTACGGGCGTGCCCGGCTCCGGTGTGCTTTGTGTCGGTTCTGGGGAGCTGGTCTCTGGCTGCGACCCTCCCGGCGGCTGTCGACCCTCCGGGATCTCAGGCAGTCGTTGCTTAGAAACTGGGAGCCTGTTTGCAGTTTGGTAGGGGGTGCCTTCTCTGGGGCCGAGTTTGCCCCTTTCCAGCTCTGGCTGGTCCCGCCTGCCCGCTGTGTCAGGCGGGGGATGGGGCGGTCCGCAGCCGGCTAGCTCTTCTCTGGTATCGCTCAGTCCTTTGTTTTGTGAGAGGGCTGGCAGTGCCTTAGATTTGGGCTTTTCGCGGGATAGTTCTCTTTCTCTGGCTGTCCCACAGCTTAGGTTACTATCTCACGTTAGCTCCCTCAGATTGCCCTCAGGGCGTTCGGGCCCAGTCCTTACCCTAAGCAGTGCCACCCGCTCCTTTCCGTTCAGCCCCCACTTGCTGGTGGCAGATGTGAGCGTCTGGGGTTCTTTGCTGGGAGTTGCCTTTAGGCACGTAATCTGTGGGTTTTATTTATTTTTTCTCCCAGTTATGTTGCCTTCCGTGATTCGAAATCTTCCCCCAAACCCGCCGGTGAGAGGGTTTCCTGGTGCTTGGAAATTTCTCCTCTTTTTCGACTCCCTCCCGGGGACGGGTCTCCGTCCCTAACTCTTTTGTCTCTCTTTTTATCTTTTTTAATTTCTCCTACCTGCTTTCGAAGATAATGTGCTGTCTTTCTGGATGCCTGACGTCCTCTGCCAGCGTTCAGAAGTAGTTTTGTGAAGTCTGCTCAGCGTTCAGATGTTCTTTCGATAAATTTGTGGAGGAGAGAGTGGTCTCCCCGTCCTATTCCTCCGCCATCTTCTGATTTTTCTTATAGCACTAATGGGTTTCCAGTCTGAGTTAAGACCTCCCTTACCCCTCAGTAATGCATATAGTTTCCTAGGTACTATTGATCTTTCTGTTTTTAAAATGTGGCTGTTATGATGCTATCTCCATACTAAAGTTAAGCTACATCTTAAGTTCTCAGAATTTCATTGAACTATTTCATAATTATGTCAAGACCTTTTTCTCTGTTCTAATCTGAAGTTATAGCTTTTCTATATAATTCATCAAAGACCCTACCATATAGCATTGTGTTTATCACTTAGTCTTGTCTGACTCTTTGTGACCCCATGGACTATAGACCTCCAGGCTCTGTCCATGGAATTCTCCAGTTAAGAATATAGGAGTGGGTTGCCATTTCCTACTCCAGGGGATCGTCCCAAACAAGGGATTGAACCCAGGTTTCCCGCATTGAAGGCATATTCTTGACTGTTGAGCCACAGGGAAGCCTATCATATAGCTATCAGTAATTGTTAGATTGAACCATATGAAATTGCCATTTTTGTAGATTAAGGATAATTGAGTATATATATGTCAATCTTGATCTTGTGTTTGTTGCTCAGTTGTGTCCGACTCTTTGTGACCCTATGGACTGTAGCCCCCCAGGCTCCTCTGTCCTTGGGATTCTCCAGGCCAGGATACTGAAGTGGATTGCCATTCCCTTCTCCGGGGGATCTTCCTGACCCAGGGATAGAACCTGCATCTCCTGCATTATGGGAGGATTCTTTACCATCTGAGCCATAGGGAAGCCCATGTCAATCTCAATTTGTCTCACTCTCCCTCTCCCCCTTGTGTCATTATCCATTCTCTACATATGTCTGACTCATATGTACACTATTTTGTGTAAAGTAGATAGGTAGTGGGAAGCTTTTGTATAGCACAGGGAGCTCAGTTCGGTGCTCTGTAATGACCTAGAAGGATGGGATGGGGTGGGGATGGGAGGAAGGTTCAAGAGGGAGGGGACATATATATGCATATAGCCAATTCACTTCATTGTATAGCAGAAACTGACACAACATTGTAAAGCAGTTATACTCAAAAAAAAAAAGTTGAATAGCACTAAGTACATATGGTTCAACCTGTAGATAAGGAATGTGAAAAAAACTTCTTATTAAGGTCACCTATCTGCTTGATATTACGGTGTACATTTTATGTGCAGTATTTAATTTCCCCATCAGCACTTTGAGGTAGGTAATACTAGCTCCTTTTTATCATTATCTCAAAATTATTAAGAGGAAGAGCTAGGATTGATGTCATTCAGTTGATACCAAAGTCCAAATGTATTTCTCTTTGGCATTAGAATATAATTCAACAGGAGTTTACAAAGCACTGTACAGAATTTTGAGTAGTGCTGAGAACTTTAAAAAGTGCTAAATAAGTTCAGTGCTTAGAACTGTGATGAACACAAAATAATACCCAATAGATGTGGGTTAAATGGAATCTTCTACCCTACAAGAGGTTACATCATAATGATTAAGTAAAACATATACAGGAATCAGTACAAGAGAAATTTCAGATGTCTGATGACTGTTTTAGGTGAAACACACAGGCTTAATTTGCTTTATTTTTTATGGCAGTGCTAACACTACTTAGATATATGCATAGCATAGTACCTAGCACATAACAAGCATACAATGAATATGGTTTATTCAGTTAATGAAGTAAACCAACTAACTGTAAAAATATTTGGAATATACAAAAATAGAAGAAAAAATTAAATAATCTTCATTCCCACCATTTACATGTGTACAGCTTTTAAAACACTCCCACCAATTTTTAATTGTATAGTTTCAGTTCAGTTCAGTTCAGTTGCTCAGTCATGTCCGACTCTTTGCGACCCCATGGACTGCAGAATGCTATAGTTTAGATAATGTAAATAATTTTTATCCATTTTAACCAGACTTAACTTAAATATTAAATAGTTGCCCTTGCCATTAAATATTCTTATTAAAATGTAAAGTTTTTTGTAATAGTGTTTTATTTTTCATAAATAATAGCAACTTCTCACCGGCTATCTATTTTACACATCGTAGTGTGTATATGTCTATGCTACTTTCTCCATTCATCCCACTCTGTCCTTCCCCTACTGTGTCCGCAAGTCTGTTCTCTATATCTGTGTCTTCATTCCATCCTTGCAAATAAGTTCATCAATACCAATTTTCTAGATTCCATATATATGTGTTTTATAACACAGGGAGCCCACCAGGGGCTCTGTGATGATCTAGAGGGGTTGGATGTGGGGAGGGAAGAAAGGCTCAAGAGGAAGGGGATATATGTATAATTATGGTAGACTCACATCGTTGTATGGCAGAAACCATCACAATATTGTAAAGCAATTTTCCTCCAGTTAAAAAATCAAATCAAAAGATAATAGTAGCAAGAGATATTACTATGTCTATAAACGGGGATTGCACAGTACCATTTTTTGCATTTCAGTTTTTTCCCTCTCTCAGTTTTCTTTTTTTGCCTTCATCCAATTTCTCCTCCCCAACCACCCCCCCACCCCGCCTCCCAGTTCCTGCCTCTGGTAACTGCAAATCTGATCTCTTTTTCTATGAGTTTATTTATTTGTAAAACATAAATTTTGGTAGTTGCAAATAATTCACTGCATGGATGCAATTAATTTAATTATCCATCACTTTTTTCCCCCTAAACACCTAAGCTGTTTCTAAAATCTTGTTTTCATAAATAATACTGTCAAAGCTTCCTTGGACATAGATCTTTGTCTACATCTCTGAATATTTCCTGAATATTTCAATATTCCAATTGAAGTTGGAATGGCTACATCAAAATCTATGAACATTATTAAGGCTGTTGATATATATCACCAATTTGCCCTTTAGAGACATGGTACCAAGAAATCATCCCTTAAAAATCATATTTGGGCTTGGATATGTTTAGTATCTTGGAAATTCACTTTAAACCAACCTGTAAATATTTAAATCCAGAAAAATTTAAGTCTTTTGATTTCTTCCTCATCTTGAATCTCCACTCAACTCCCCATATCCTCTCCAAGTTTGAAACAACCACCTACTTTTTTGGAAATAATCAGTGGAATCAGATAGCAGTTTAATTTCTGGCTTTGAACTGCTGGCTATGTGAAAACTAAAGTAAGCATAGGATAGTAATAAAATATGTGATTAAACAGAGTGAGCCCTAATTGACAATTTTTGCTTTCAGACAAATTGAAACTTGGACACCAAGTTAGTGAAGTAGCCATGTTTCATCACCTTGTGGTCTTTATTCAATATAGTGCATTTTTCACTTTTGTTGAAGGCATCCTTCTCAAACCATTATTTCAAAGCTACAGACCTTGTTTTTTCATTTTACCTCTGCTGCTGCTGCTAAGTCGCTTCAGGCATGTTCGACTCTGTGCGACCCTATGGACAGCGGCCCACCAGGCTCCTCTGTCCACAGGATTCTCTAGGCAAGAATACTGGAGTGGGTTGCCATTTCCTTCTCCAATTTTACCTCTAACTCAGACTGATTACAAAGAAAATTATCATCTTTCTTATGATAACCTAAGGGGATTGAATTTTGGAGTCAGAGCCGTTATTTAATTCCATCATTAAAATATGCTATTAAAATGACTTTTTTCACCCCTAAAATGCACATGAGTATTTGATAAAATTTCAAGATATTTAAATTATGAAATGTGATTTCTTCTAGAGAACCAGTCACATTGGAACACAATTTTAAGAAGTGAATGAATTGCCTTATAGTCATATTGATTAGGATTCCACCCTCTCTTTCTTATGGTAATTTTTTAATTAGTTTGTACCAAAGTCTAAACTTGTCCTGAAATCTCCTCTTCTCTCTTTGTCTGAAGAAAACCACTCAGCCTCAGCTCTGTACAGCACAATAGTACCCTTGGGTGTTGTAGAGAACCACAAACGTCCTTCAACCAAATGTCAGGGCAATGCATTGTTGGGCAGCACCTTTCTCCTGGTGCTGAGGGTTAGGTTGGTGTGTTTCACATAGAGCAATCTGCTCTACTTATGCCTTTAATAAGCAATCTACAGCTTGGATAAGGGCAGACAGAATTCTACAAAAACAAGACGGAAACAACAAGTGAAAACTATGCAAGCATGTGGAAATTTTTCTCCACTGAGCTCAACAAATCAAATAAATCAGAGGCATTTATCTTTCATGAAGGGGGGTTCCCAGCTTCATCTGTCATATAACTGGATAAGAAATTGTGTGGGTGACAACATTCTTATTAGTCTGGGTCCATTTCATCAACCATGCTGATGGCAGTTGAAAACAGGTCCTTTAGATCTTTACCTCCTCTGCTCTGCACACTCTCCTCAGCAGCTCCGTCTCCACAGTGTTCTTCATAGAGATGTTTTTAAATCATAATGAATTGCTGAGAAAGTTACTTGATCCTTACATTATTCTAAGGATAAAAAGATTTCTTTAAAGAGATTTAATCGTGGAAGACTTGGCTAATATTTCTAATTCACGACTCCACAAAAGATATCTCTTTATTTCTGATGGAAAATGATTACATTGATGTGTTTCTGGTTTAATAGAATTTATTTATTTACTTTGTGCCCCTTACAATGCTAACTAAGTGCTTAATGTACCTTGTAAAGTGAAAATGTTAGTTGCTCAGTTTTATCCAACTCTTTGGAGAGTTCATTGATTGTAGCCCAACAGGGTCCTCTCTCCACAGAATTCTGCAGGCAGGAATACAGAGTGGATTGTCATTCCCTTCTCCAGGGGATCTTCCCAACCCAGGGATCAAACCGGATCTCCTACATTGCAGGCATATTCTTTACTATCTGAGTCACCAGGGTTAATGTACCTTGGGTTCTTTAAATCTTACAACCACTTTGGGAGCTACATGTTACTGTGTCTATTTACAAATGAGAGAACTAAGCCTCCCTGACTTTAAGGAACAGGCCCATATGTGCCCAGGAAGTAGCTGATCTTGGATTTAAACTTGGATCTTCTTGACATTTGAAGCTGTGTCTGTTAACTACAACTGTTCTATGCTGCTGTAAATTTGACCTCACCTCCGGAACTGATCTCCTATGAGGGCAATGAACTGGCAATTTACCCCTGGGTAGGATCATGCAGTAAAATGAATTCTTTTAAAGTTCCTAGGTACAGTGTTGTATAGGAAATGTGTCAGTCAGGATCTAGTCAGGGAAGTAGAACCACTATTAATGATGGGAAGAAGGAATTCGTGGTGGGAATTTGGGCTTATGTAGTGGTGGGATCTGGTAAGAAGTCTATAGAAGTTTTGTTGTCTCTGTACCTGGTGGTGGGCCTGAAGCATGTGCCAGTCAGCTGGGCTGATGGTAGGGAAGAAAAACTTGATGTGAAGCCAGAGAGAAGGACAAATTGGAATCCATATCTGTCTCTCACCATCTCCAAAGATGAAGAAACAGTGATCTGCAGAAAATGCTGGTGCTTTTTGCTACTTTGCTGCACACGCACCTGGCTTGGGACACAGAGGAACTGAAGGAGGTGGAGCTAGAGGAGCTGCCGAGCTGGCTGTGAACCCACAACAACAAGGCAAGCAGCAGATTAAGGACCATATGCTGAGTGGTTCATGGTGACCTACCCTGACCTTGCTACTGCATGTCCACCTTCCAAATCTTATTCAAATTTTTCTTGTGGCCAATCCTAACCCAGAGTCATACAAGAAAGGCATTTGGGAAAATTAAATTCTAGCTCAGTTAAGTAGATACAGTACAAAACCACTGCAAGGAACTGTGAGGAATTGTGTGATTGGAGACTTCAACTTATCACACATCTACGTGGCCCAATCACCCTTCTCTATGCAGAACATCTCCTCCCGCTTTGCCTTTTGCTAACAGGCCCTGCATAACTACCAAGTGGGTGGATTTAAACAGTCCCTGACTTCATGGACCTTATAAACAAGTCTAGAAAACTCTGAGATCAAAATATTAAATCTATACTTACGAGTAATTTTAGAAACAGATTTATCAAGAGTGAAGTCATTTTAAGTATATGGAGATGTTAAATGCATTCCTGGTCACTGATGCTGTCTATGTTCTGGGAGAATCTCTCACTGTATTCTTTACACAGGCACTGAAAAATCATCCTCAAACTGCAGCCAGCAATTTGTTCAAAGGTTTTTTATATCCCAAATGATGTTTTCCTCCTGCACAATTCTGTCTTAGAAATATATAATGACATCTACAATAAAATCTTTTAGTTTTTAATTTTTACAGTGCTGTATTGGTTTCTGCCATACAACAACGTGAATCAGCCATAATTATACATATATTCCTTCCCTCTTGAACTTCCATCCCCTCCCATCTTATTCCTCTAGGTGACCACAGAGCACCTGTGTTATACAGCAACTTCCCACCAGCTACCCATTCTACACATAGTAATGCATATATGTTGATGCTACATTCTCGATTTGTCCCACTCTCTCCATCCCTCACTGTGTCCACGTATTCATTCTCTACATCTGTGTCTCCATTCGTTGCCTTCAAAAAGGTTAATCAATACCACTTTTCTAGATTCCACGTATATGTGTTAATATAAGATATTTGTTTTTCTCTTTCTGACTTAACTCTGAATAGGCTCTAGGTTTATCCACCTCACTAGAACTGACTCAAATTCATTTTTTTTATGGCTGTTAATGTTACATTGTATATATGTACCACAGATTTTTACCCATTCATCTGTCAGTGGATATCTAGGTTGCTTCCATGTCTTGGCTATTGTAAATAGTGCTACAATGAACATTGGGGTACATGTGTCTTTTATTTTATTTATTTATTTTTTTTATAAATTTATTTATTTTAGTTGGGGGCTAATTACTTTACAATATTGTAATAGTTTTTGCCATACATTGACATGAAACAGCCATGGCTTTACATGTGTTCCCCTTCCTGGACCCCCCACCCACCTCCCTCCCCATCCCATCCTTCTGGATCAACCCATTGCCCCGGCCCTGAGCCCTTGTCACATGCATCGAACATGGAATGGTGTTCTGTTTCACATATGATAATACACATGTCTCAATGCTATTCTCCCAGAACGTCCCACCCTCACCTTCTCCCTCAGAGTCCATAAAATTGTTCCATGCATCTGTGTCTCTTATTCTGTCTCGCATATAGGGTTATCGTTACCATCTTTCAAATTCCATATATATGCATTAGTATACTGTATTGTTGTTTTTCTTTCTGGCTTACTTCACTCTGTATAATGGGCTCCAGTTTCATCCATCTCAGTAGAACCGATTCAAATGTATTTTTTTTAATGGCTGAGTAATATTCCATTGTGTATAAGTACCACAGCTTCCTTATCCATTCGTCTGCTGATGGACATCTAGGTTGCTTCCATGTCCTGGCTATTGTAAACAGTGCTGCGATGAACATTGGGGTACACGCGTCTCTTTCAATTCTGGTTTCCTCGGTGTATATGCCCAGCAGTGGGATTGCTGGGTCATATGGCAGTTCTATTCCCAGTTTTTTAAGGAATCTCCACACTGTTCTCCATAGTGGCTGTACTAGTTTGCATTCCCACCAGCAGTGTAAGAGGGTTCCCTTTTCTCCACACCCTCTCCAGCATTTATTGCTTGTAGACTTTTGGATAGCAGCCATTCTGACTGGTGTGAAATGATACCTCATTGTGGTTTTGATTTGCATTTCTCTAATAATGAGTGATGTTGAGCATCTTTTCATATGTTTGTTAGCCATCTTTATGTCTTCTTTGGAGAAATGTCTGTTTAGTTCTTTGGCCCATTTTTTGATTGGGTCGTTTATTTTTCGGGAATTCAGCTGCAGAAGTTGCTTGTATATTTTTGATATTAATTGTTTGTTGCTTCATTTGCTATTATTTTCTCCCATTCTGAAGGCTGTCTTTTCACCTTGCTTATAGTTTCCTTTGTTGTGCAAAAGCTTTTAATTTTAATTAGGTTCCATTTGTTTATTTTTGCTTTTATTTCCAATATTCTGGGAGGTGGGTCATGGAGGATCCTGCTGTGATTTATGTCGGAGAGTGTTTTGCCTATGTTTTCCTCTAGGAGTTTTATTGTTTCTGGTCTTACGTTTAGATCTTTAATCCATTTTGAGTTTATTTTTGTGTACGGTGTTAGGAAGTGTTCTAGTTTCATTCTTTTACAAGTGGTTGACCAGTTTTCCCAGCACCACTTGTTAAAGAGATTGTCTTTTCTCCATTGTATATTCTTGCCTCGTTTGTCGAAGATAAGGTGTCCATATGTGCGTGGGTTTATCTCTGGGCTTTCTATTTTGTTCCATTGATCTATATTTCTATCTTTGTGCCAGTACCATACTGTCTTGATGACTGTGGCTTTGTAGTAGAGCCTGAAGTCAGGCAGGTTGATTCCTCCAGTTCCATTCTTCTTCCTCAAGATTGCTTTGGCTATTCGAGGTTTCTTATATTTCCATACAAATTGTGAGATGATTTGTTCTAGTTCTGTGAAAAATACCATTGGTAGCTTGATAGGGATTGCATTGAATCTATAGATTGCTTTGGGTAGTATACTCATTTTCACTATATTAATTCTTCCAATCCATGAACATGGTATATTTCTCCATCTGTTTGTGTCCTCTTTGATTTCTTTCATCAGTGTTTTATACTTTTCTATATATAAGTCTTTTGTTTCTTTAGGTAGATATATTCCTAAGTATTTTATTCTTTTTGATGCAATGGTGAATGGTATTGTTTCCTTAATTTCTCTTTCTGTTTTCTCAATATTGGAGTATAGGAATGCAAGGGATTTCTGTGTGTTAATTTTATATCCTGCAACTTTACTATATTCATTGATCAACTCTAGTAATTTTCTAGTAGAATCTTTAGGGTTTTCTATGTAGAGGATCATGTCATCTGCAAAGAGTGAGAGTTTTACTTCTTCTTTTCCTATCTGTATTCCCTTTATTTCTTTTTCAGCTCTGATTGCTGTGGCCAAAACTTCCAAAACTATGTTGAATAGTAGTGGTGAAAGTGGGCATCCTTGCGTTGTTCCTGACTTTAGGGGAGATGCTTTCAATTTTTCACCATTGAGGATAATGTTTGCTGTGGGTTTGTCATATATAGCTTTTATTATGTTGAGATATGTTCCTTCTATTCCTGCTTTCTGGAGGGTTTTAATCATAAATGGATGCTGAATTTTGTCAAAGGCTTTTTCTGCATCTATTGAGATAACCATATGGTTTTTTTCTTTCAATTTGTTAATGTGGTGTATTACCTTGATTGATTTGTGGATGTTAAAAAAACCTTGCATTCCTGGGATAAAGCCCACTTGGTCATGATGTATGATCTTTTTAATATGATGTTGGATTCTGTTTGCTAGAATTTTATTAAGGATTTTTGCATCTATGTTCATCAGTGATATTGGCCTGTAGTTTTCCTTTTTTGTGACATCTTTGTCTGGTTTTGGAATTAGGGTGATGGTGGCCTCATAGAATGAGTTTGGAAGTTTACCATCTTCTGCAATTTTCTGGAAGAGTTTGAGTAGGATAGGTGTTAGCTCTTCTCTAAATTTTTGGTAGAATTCCGCTGTGAAGCCGTCTGGTCCTGGGCTTTTGTTTGCTGGAAGATTTCTGATTACAGTTTCGATTTCCGTGCTTGTGATGGGTCTGTTAAGACCTTCTATTTCTTCCTGGTTCAGTTTTGGAAAGTTATACTTTTCTAAGAATTTGTCCATTTCTTCCAAGTTCTCCATTTTATTGGCATATAGCTGTTGGTAGTAGTCTCTTATGATCCTTTGTATTTCTATGGAGTCTGTTGTGATCTCTCCATTTTCATTTCTAATTTTGTTGATCTGATTCTTCTCCCTTTGTTTCTTGATGAGTCTGGCTAATGGCTTGTCAATTTTGTTTATCTTCTCGAAAAACCAGCTTTTAGTTTTGTTGATTTTTGCTATGGTCTCTTTTGTTTCTTTTGCATTTATTTCTGCCCTAATTTTTAAGATTTCTTTCCTTCTACTGACCCTGGGGTTTTTCATTTCTTCCTTCTCTAGTTGCTTTAGGTGTAGAGTTAGTTGATTTATTTGATTTTTTTCTTGTTTCTTGAGGTACGCCTGTATTGCTATGAACCTTCCCCTTGGTATTGCTTTTACAGTGTCCCATAGGTTTTGGGTTGTTGTGTTTTCATTTTCATTCGTTTCTATGCATAATTTTATTTCTTTTTTGATTTCTTCTGTGATTTGTTGGTTATTCAGAAGCGTGTTGTTTAGCCTCCATATGTTGGAACTTTTAATAGTTTTTTTCCTGTAATTGAGGTCTAATCTTACTGCATTGTGGTCAGAGAAGATGGCTGGGATGATTTCAAGTTTTTTGAATTTACCAAGGCTAGATTTATGGCCCAGGATGTTATCTATCCTGGAGAAAGTTCCATGTGCACTTGAGAAAAAGGTAAAATTGATTGTTTTGGGGTGGAAACTCCTGTAAATATCAATTAAATCTAATTTGTCTATTGTATCATTTAAAGTTTGTGTTTCCTTGTTAATTTTCTGTTTAGTTGATCTATCCATATGCGTGAGTGAGGTATTAAAGTCTCCCACTATTATTGTGTTATTGTTAATTTCCCCTTTCATACTTGTTAGTATTTGCCTTATATATTGTGGTGCTCCTATGTTGGGTGCATATATATTTATGATTATTACGTCTTCTTCTTGAATTGATCCTTTGATCTTTATGTAGTGTCCTTCTTTGTCCCTTTTCACATCCTTTATTTTAAAGTCTATTTTATCTGAAATGAGTATTGCGACTCCTGCTTTCTTTTGGTTGGGGTTGGACAGGTGGCTTGTCAAGGCTTCCTGTTTGAGGGAGCTTGTGTCGGTGTTCTGGTGGGTGGCGCTGGATTTCTGCTCTCTAGAGTGTAATGGAGTGTCCCGTATTGAGTTTGGTCTATGGATTTGGTGTGCCTCTGGGCAGCCTGTATATTGATGCTCAGGGCTATGTTCCTGCGTTGCTGGAGAATTTGCGTGGTATGTCTTGCTCTGGAACTTATTGGCTCTTGGGTGGAGCTTGGTTTCAGTGAATTTATGGAGGCTATTGGATGGTCTCTTATTAATTAATGTTTCCCCTGGCTTTCAGTCTTATTCTTGCAGTAGCCTCAAGACTTCTCCTTCCATACAGCCTCAATAATAAAACTTTTAGGTTAATGGTGAAAAGATTCTCCACAGTGAGGGATACCCAGAAAGGTTCACTGAGTTACATGGAGAGATGAGGGGGGGGGGTGGGTTGAGGTGACCAGGAGGGGAAGAGGGGAATTCAAATGTGGAGAGAGCAATCTAGCCAGTAAGCACTTCCCTCTGTGCTTTCCACAGTTTGGAACCCTCAGAGTGATTCACAGAGATACATAGAGAAGGGGGAGGAAGGTAACAGAGGTGAGCATGAGTAGAAAGGGAGGAATTAAGAGGGGAGAGAGAGATCTGGGCAGTATCCTGTTCCTGAAGTGTTCTCCGGTACCCAGAACACCCTCAGAGATTCACAGAATTGTGTTGAGAAGAGAAGGAGGAGGGTGGGAGATAGAGGTTCCCTGAGGGAGAAGAAAGAGCATCAATAGGGGGAGAGTGATCAGGCCAGTGATCACACTCCTGAGTAAAAATGGGTCCTAAAGATTGGGTTCTTAAATGTACAAAGTTGATATCAAATATGTAAAACAAAGATTAAAAATCTAGAGTAGAGGTTAGACTCTTATAAAACTTACAATCTAAAAAAAAAAGAAAGAAAAAAAGGAAACAGTGTAAAAAGAAAAAAAACAGTAAAACAGTAAAAAAAGAAACAGTAAAAAAATGTAGAACAGGAAAAAAACATTAAAAAAAGAAAACACAAAAGGTATAAGATATATGTATGTAGTTTGCTTAAAAAATAGGGTTGTTTTTTTTTTTTGCAAGTTAATACTGGGTTATGAAAATGAAAGTTAAAGGTGTTATAGAGGACTTGAAGAAAAAAGAAAGAAGAGAAAAAAAAAATTTTTTTTAATTAAAAAAAAAAAATTAAAAAAAAAATAGTAAAAAATATATATATCCCGGACTTTCTCTGGAGCTGTTGTGAGCAGTGTGGGATCTGCTCGGTTTTAGATAGATCCTTATTCCTGCTTATACTTTTCAAGATCTATAGGTCCTTTTCAATGCAGTTGGTATTAACTACAGGGATCTTAATCTGTTGGCTTGTCCCTTCCAAAGCGCTTCCCTCTGTTTATTTGGCTTCTGTTTGGAGATCTCTTCAGTATCTAATTTCCGCCCTGCAACAAAGCGGTGGAGGTGATCTCTTTAGGTTCGCTTGTTCAATCGTGCTGTGGGGATGAAGGAACACTGTAATTCTGGCGTGTGTGTGGTAAGCTCGCAGTGTCTCGGCCGCACTGGGTTCGCCCCCGCCCACGGCGTGTGTGCTTTCCCCGTCTACCCTGCTCAGGCTTCAGGTTACTCGGCCGGGGAGCGGGCCCTGAGCTGTGTGCACTTCCCTGGTCTAAGCCGCTCAGGTTCAGGCTCCTGGTTACTCCACAAAGGCGCAGACTCGGTTTCGCCCGCGGCTTGTGCCGTTCCCGGTTGGAGCTGCCCAGGCGGCCAGGAGTTTGGCGAGGGCGCTCTCCCCTGTTGGGGCGGTGCGGCTTATCACCTCCCTGGTCCCCGCCTCGGTTTACGGGCGCGCCCGGCTCCGGTGTGCTTTGTGTCGGTTCTGGGGAGCTGGTCTCTGGCTGCCACCCTCCCGGCGGCTGTCGACCCTCCAGGATCTCAGGCAGTCTTTGCTTAGAAACTGGGAGCCTGTTTGCAGTTTGGTAGGGGGTGCCCTCTCTGGAGCCGAGTTTGCCCCTTTCCGGCTCTGGCGGGCCCCGCCTGCCCGCTGTGTCCGGCGGGGGATGGGGCGGTCCGCAGCCGGCTAGCTCTCCTCTGGTATCGCTCAGTCCTTTGTTCTGTGAGCGGGCCGGCAGTGCCTTAGAGTTGGGCTTTTCGCGGGATATTTCTCTCTCTCTCGCTGTCCCACAGTTTAGGTTACTATCTCATGTTAGCTCCCTCAGATTGCCCTCGGGGCACTCGGGCCCGGTCCTTACCCTAGGCACTGCCGCCCACTCCTCTCCGTTCAGCCCCCACTTGCTGGTGGCGGATGATGCGAGCGTCTGGGGTTCTTTGCTGGGAGTTGCTTTAGGCACGTAATCTGTGGATTTTATTTATTTTTTCCTCCCAGTTACGTTGCCCTCCGAGATAAAAAATCCTCCCCCACACCCGCCGGTGAGAGGGTTTCCTGGTGCTTGGAAATTCCTCCTCTTTTACGACTCCCTCCCCGGGACGGGTCTCCGTCTCTAACTCTTTTGTCTCTCTTTTTATCTTTTATAATTTCTCCTACCTCTTTTGAAGATAATGCGCAGTTTTTGTGGAAGCCTGACGTCCTCAGCCAGCCTTCAGAAGTAGTTTTGTGAAGTTTGGTCAGCGTTCAGATGTTCTTTCGATAAATTTGTGGAGGAGAGAGTGGTCTCCCCGTCCTATTCCTCCGCCATCTTAGCCCCGCCCCCCACATGTGTCTTTTAGAATTATGGTTTTCTCCTGATGTATGTCCAGTAGTGAGGTTGCTAGGTCATATGGCAGATTTCTTCTTAGTTTTGTAAGGAAACTCCATACTGTTCTCCATAATGGCTGTATCAGTTTACATTCCCACCAGCAGTGTAGGAGGGTTCCCTTTCCTCCATATCCTCTCCAACATTTATTGTTTGTAGATTTTTGATGATGGGTATTCTAACTGGTGTGAAGTGACACCTTACTGCGATTTTTATTTGCATTTCTCCAATTATGAGCTATGTGGAGCATCATTTCATATGTTTATTGTCCATCTCTATGATTCTGGAGAAATATCTGTTCAGGTCTGCTCATTTTCTAACTGAACTTTTTGTTTTCCTGATATTGAGCTGTATGAGCTGTTATATATTCTGGAGATTAATCCTTTGTCAGTTATTTCATATGCAATTATTTTCTTCCATTCAGAGGGTTGCTTTTCATCTTGTTTATTGTTTCCTTTGTTGCTGTTGTTCAGTCACTGAGTTGTGCCTAAGTCTTTGCGACCCCATGACCTGCAGCACACTAGGCTTCCCTGTCCTTCACCATCTCCTGGAGATGCTCAAACTAATGTTCATTGAGCAGTGATGCCACCCAACCATCTTGTCTTTTGCTGGCCCCTTCTCCTCCTACCTTCACCCTTTCTCAGCATCAGGGTCTTTTCTAATGAGTCGGCTCTTTGCATCAGGTGGCAAAATTATCGGAGTTTCAGCTTCAGCATCAGCCCTACCAATGACTATTCAGGACTGATTTCTTTTAGGATGGACTGGTTGGATCTCCTTGCTGTCCAAGGGACTCTCAAGGGTCTCCAACACCACAGTTCAAAAGCATCACTTCTTCGGTGCTCAGCTTTCTTCACAGTCCAACTCTCACATCCGTACATGACTACTGGAAAAACCATAGCTTTGGATAGATGGACCTTTCTCTGCAAAGTAATGTCTCTGCTTTTTAATATGCTGTCTAGGTTAGTCATAACTTTTCTTCCAAGGAGCAAGTGTCTTTTAAATTTATGGCTGCAATCACCATCTGCAGTGACTTTGAAGTCCAAAAAAGTAAAGTCTTTCACTGTTTCCACAGTTTCCCCATCTATTTGCCATGAAGTGATGGGACCAGATCCCATGATCTTAGTTTTTTGAATGTTGAGTTTTAAGTCAACATTTTCACACTCCTTTTTCATTTTCATCAAGAGGCTCTTTAGTTCTTCTTTGCTTTCTGTCACAAGAGTGATGTCATCTGCATATTTGAGGTTACTGATATTTCTCCCGGCAATCTTGATTCCAGCTTGTGCTTCATCCAACCCAGCGTTTCTCACGATGTATTCTGCATATAAGCTAACAAAGCAGGGTGACAATAAACAGCCTTGATGTACTCCTTTCCTGATTTGGAACGAGTTGGTTGTTCCATGTCCACTTCTAACTGTTGCTTCCTGACCTGCATACAGGTTTCTCAGGAGGCAGGCCAGGTGGTCTAGTATTCCCATCTCTTGAAGAGTTTTCCACAGTTTATTGTGATCCACACAGTCAAAGGCTTTGGCATAGTCAATAAAGCAGAAATAGATGTTTTTCTGGAACTCTCTTGCTTTTTCGATGATCCAGCAGATGTTGACAATTTGATCTCTGGTTCCTATGCCTTTTCTTTTTTTTTGTTTTTTTTTTTTTATTTTAGTTGGGGGCTAATTTCTTTACAGTATTGTAATAGTTTTTGCCATACATTGACATGAATCAGCCATGGGTTTACATGTGTTCCCCTTCCTGGACCCTATGCCTTTTCTAAAACCAGCCTGAACATCTGGAAGTTCACAGTTTACATACTGTTGAAGCCTAGCTTAGAGAATTTTGAGCATTACTTTATTAGCATATGAGATGAGTGCAGCTGTGGGGTAGTTTGAGCGTTCTTTGGCATTGCCTTTCTTTGGGATTGGAATGTAACTGGCCTTTTCCAGTCCTGTGGCCACCGCTGAATTTTCCAAATTTTCTGACATATTGAGTGCAACACTTTCACAGCATCATCTTTCGGGATTTGAAATACCTCAACTGGAATACCATAACTTACATTAGCTTTGTTTGTAGTGATGCTTCCTAAGGCCCACTTGACTTCACATTCCAGGATGTCTGGCTCTAGGCGATTGATCACACCATTGTGATTATCTGGGTCATGAAGATCTTTTTTTGTATAGTTCTACTGTGTATTCTTGCCATCTCTTCTACAGACTGGTTCCAAATCGGGAAAAGGAGTAGGTCAAGGCTCTATATTGTCACCCTGTTATTTAATTTATATGCAGAGTACCTCATTTGAAATGCTAGACTGGATGAAGCACAAACTGGAATCAAGATTGCCGAGAGAAATATCAATAACCTCAGATATGCAAATGACATCACCCTCATGGCAGAAGGCAAAGAAGAACTAAAGAGCCTCTTGATGAAAGTGAAAGAGGAGAGGGAAAAAATTGGCTTAAGACTCAACATTCAGAAAACTAAGATCATGGCATCTGGTCCCATCACCTCATGGCAAATAGATGGGGAAACACTAGAAACAGTGGCTGGCTTTTTTGGGTGGGGCTCCAAAATCACTGCAGATGGTGACTGAAGCCATGAAATTAATTTTCTCCTTGGAAGAAAAGTTATGACCAACCTAGACAGCATGTTAAAAAGTAGACACATTACTTTGCCAACAAAGATCTGTCTAGCCAAACTATGGTTTTTCCAGTGGTCATGTATGGATGTGAGAGTTGGACTATAAAGAAAGCTGAGCACCAAAGAATTGATGCTTTTGAACTGTGGTGTTGGAGACGATTATTGACAGTCCCTTGGACAGCAAGGAGATCCAACCAATCCATCCTAAAGGAAATCAGTGCTGAATACTTATTGGAAGGACTGATGTTGAAGCTGAAACTCCAACACTTTGGCCACCTGATGCGAAGAACTAACTCCTTAGAAAAAACCCTAATGCTGGAAAAGATTGAAGGCGGGAGGAGAAGATGACAACAGAAGATTAGATGGTTGGGTGGCATCACCAACTCAATGTACATGAGTTTGAATAGGCTCTGGGGGTTGGTGATTGACAGGGAGGCCTGGCGTGCTGCAGTCCGTGGGTTGCAAAGGATCGGACATGACTGAGTGACTCAACTGAACTGAACTGAACTGAAGACGTTTCTTTATAGTCCAGCTCTCAAATCCATTCATGACTACTGGAAAATCCATAGCTATGACTATGCAGAGCTTTGGTGGCAAAGTAATGTCTCTGCCTTTTAATATGCTGTCTAGGTTTGTCACAGCTTTTCTTCCAAGGAGCAAGCATCTTTTAATTTCATGGCTGCAGTCACCATCTGTAGTGATTTTGGAGCCCAAGAAAATAAAGTCTGTCACTGTTTCCATTGTTTCCCTGTCTATTTGCCATGGAGAGATTGGACTGGATGCCATGATTTTACTTTTTTGAATGTTGAATTTTAAACCAGCTCCTTTTTGCTCTCCTCTTTCACTTTCATCAAGAAGCTCTTTAGTTCCTTTTTGCTTTCTGCCATAAGGGTGATGTCCTCAGCATTTCTGAGGTTATTGATATTTCTCCCAGCAATCTTCTTCTTGTGCTTGTGCTTCTCCATCAGGCCTGGCATTTTGTATGTTGTACTCTGCACATAAGTTAAATAAGCAGGGTGACAATATACAGCCTTGACATACTCCTTTCCCAATCTGGAACCAGTCCATTGTTTCATGTCCAGTTCTAATTGTTGCTTCTTGACCTGCATACAGATTTTCCAGGAGGCAGGTAAGGTGGTCTGGTATTCCCATCTCTTTGAGAATTTTCCACAGTTTGTTGAGATCCACAGTCAAAGGTTTTAGCATAGTAAATGAAACAGAAGTAGATGTTTTTCTGAAATTCTCTTGCTGTTTCTATGATACAAGGGATGTTGGCAATTTGATCTCCGAGTTCTGCCTTTTCTAAATCCAGCTTGAACATCTGAAAGTTTTCAGTTCATGTATCGTTGAAGCCTAGCTTGAGAATTTTGAGCATTTTTTTGCTAGAGTGTGAAACGAGTGCAATTGTGCCGTAGTTTGAATGTTCTTTGGCATTGCACTTCTTTGGGATTGGAATGAAAACTGACCTTTTCCAGTCTTGTTGCCACTGCTGAGTTTTCCAAATTTGCTGGCATATTGAGTGCAGCACTTTCACAGCATCGTCTTTTAGGATTTGAAATAGCTCAACTGGAATTCCATCACCTCCACTAGCTTTGTTCCTAGTGATTCTTCCTAAGGCACCCTTGACTTCACATTCCAGGATATCTGGCTCTAGGTGAGTGATCACACCATCGTGGTTATCTGGGTCATAAGATCTTTTTTGTATAGTCCTGTGTATTCTTGCCACCTCTCCTTAATGTCTTCTGCTTCTGTTAGGTCCATACTGTTTCTGTCCTTTATTGTGCCCGTATTTGCATGAAATATTCCCTTGGTATCTCTAATTTTCTTGAAGAGATTTCTAGTCTTCCCAGTCTACTCTTTTCCTCTATTTCTTTGCATTGTTCACTTAGGAAGGCTTTCTTGTTTCTCCTTGCTATTCTTGGAACTCTGCATTCAGATGGTCATATCTTTCCTTTTCTCCTTGCCTTTTGCTTCTCTTTTTTACCCGTCTCTTTTTAAGCCCTCCTCAGACAACTATTTTGTTTTTTTTTAATTTCTTTTTCTTGTAGATGGTTTTGATCACTACCTCCTGTACAATGTTATGAATCTCCACCCACAGGTCTTCAGGCTTTCTGTCTATCAAATCTAATACCTTGAATCTATTTGTCACTTTCACTGTAAATTTTAAGGGTTTTGATATAGGTCATACCTGTTGACCTAGTGGTTTTCCCTACAGTCCTCAATTTAAGTCTGAATTTTTCAACAAGGAGTTCATGATCTAAGCCACAGTAAGCTCCTGGTCTTGTTTTTGCTGACTGTATAGCACTTCTCCATCTTTGCCTGCAAAGAATATAATCAATCTGATTTTGCTATTGACCATCTGGTGATGTCCATGTGTAGAGTCATCTTCTGTGTTGGTGGAAGTGGGTGTTTTCTATGACTGGTGCATTTTCCTGGCAAAATTCTGTTACCCTTTGCCCTGCTCCATTGTGTACTCCAAAGCCAAACATGCATGTTATTCTGGGTATGTCTTGATTTCCTACTTTCGCATTCCAGTCCCCTATGATGAAAAGGATATATATATATATATATATATATATATATATATATATATATTGGTGTTACTTCTATGTCTTGTAGGTTTTCAGAGAACCACTCAACTTCAGCTTCTTTGGTATTAGTGGTTGGGGCATACTTGGATTACTGTGATATTGAATGATTTGCATTGGAAACAAACAGAGACATTCTGTTGTTTTTGAGATTGCATCCAAGTACTGCATTTCAGACTCACGTTGACTATATGAGGGCTACTCCATTTCTTCTTTGCTGTATAAAAGTTTTTAAGTTTGATTAGGTGACATTCATTTATTTTTATTTTTTATTTCCATTACTCCAGGAGGTGTGTCAAAGAGGATCTTGCTGTGTTCATGTCAAGGAATGTCCTGCCTATGTGTTCCCTGAAGAGCTTTATACTTTCTGATCTTACACTTAAGTCTTTAATTCATTTTTAGTTTATTTTTGTGAATGATTGAAGCAATGAAATTAAATTAAATTTAATTAAAAGACGCTTACTCCTTGATCATGTATTTCCAGTGGTCATGTATGGATGTGAGAGTTGGACTATAAAGAAAGCTGAGCACCGAAGAATTGATGCTTTTGAACTGTGGTGTTGGAGAAGACCCTTGAGAGTCCCTTGGACAGCAAGGAGATCCAACCAGTCCATCCTAAAGGAGATCAGTCCTGGGTGTTCATTGGAAGGACTGATCCTGAAGCTGAAACTCCAATACTTTGGCCACCTGATGTGAAGAACTGACTCATTTGAAAAGACCCTGATGCTGGTAAGGATTGAGGGCAGAAGGAGAAGGGGACAACAGAGGATGAGATGGTTGGATGGCATCACTAACTCGATGGACATGTGTTGGGAACCATTCTGGATCTTCTGCCAGATGACAAAGTCACGGCACCACTCAAGAAGAAACTGCAAATTGGTTTCTCTCCAGGATCGGAACCTTCACTCCTTCCTGTTTCTATGCTTCTGTTGTGGTTAACTCTGTTTCATTCTTTGATGGCTGGAGATGTAGGGGCTTCCATGACGAGGTCACGAGAGTCCAGGGAAAAGAAAAATGATCCCTTGCCCCAGAGAAACATTCCAAAAATGATTAAACCTACTGGGATCCCTGGCTGGTAAGTCCCTAACACTCAGCCAGGGAATAAGGCCATGTTCATTTGGAAACAAGCCCTAAGCCTATTGTGACCTGGCCTCATGAGGAGATTATTATTGATGACTGGAAAACTTGGGTCATGTATCAGAGAAAATTACAGAAACTAAGCCAATTACCTTTTCTCATAAAGATTGGGATGCTAGAGATATTTGTGCCCCTTAGAATCTAAATGTAAACAGAAAGAAATACATGAACTGTATTGTAAATGGTTTCAAGGTAAACTGCAAAAGACTTGTCCCTGCCAGAAATAGTCTTGTGGTATGTGGGTAGATAAACAAACCACCACTGGCAATGGCTGTACTATGAGGAACTCTCGACATTAGATGCCGCTATAGTGTTTATTCACTGAAGCAAGACACTGTATTTGCTGAAGTAGCAGGGTGTAGAGAATAAGTAGATGGAATAATATGATTCATAGACTATGTTTTAGTAGAATAAAAATAGGTTACGGTATAAACATGTAGCCAAAATGTGACAAAGGACTAGGAAAAAACTTTTAACACATCCTATAAAATCAGGGGATGCTGATCTGAAAGGAAAAATATTGTAAGAGTCATTATGTAGAAAAACATGTGCTATATAAGTAGAGACAAAAAGCAATAAAGATTATGGTCCTTGGACCATCAAAAAACTCTGTTTCTTTCTTTCCTCTCACTGACACTGTTCATCCCTTGGGTACTCCTGGACCAGCTGGAGCAGGACTCCGGCAGATATGGGTTTGGGTGGACTCTGGGAGTTGGTGATGGACAGGGAGGCCTGGCATGCTGTGGTTCATGGGGCCGCAAAGTGTCGGACACGACTGAGTGACTGAACTGAACTGAACTCCTTGGAAGGAAATTTATGACCAACCTAGACAGCATATTAAAAAACAGAGACATTACTTTGCCAACAAAGGTCCGTCTAGTCAAGGCTATGGTTTTCCCAGTGGTCATGTATGGATGTGAGAGTTGGACTATAAAGAAAGCTGAGCACTGAAGAATTGATGCTTTTGAACTGTGGTGTTGGAGAAGATTCTTGAGAGTCCCTTGGGCTGCAAGGAGATCCAACCAGTCCATCCTAAAGGAGATCAGTCCTGGGTGTTCATTGAAAGGACTGATGTTGAAGCTGAAACTCCAATACTTTGGCTACCTGATGCGAAGAACTGACTCATTTGAAAAGACCCTGATGCTGGGAAGAATTGAGGGCAGGAGGAGAAGGGGACGTCAGTGGATGAGATGGTTGGATGGCATCATCGACTTGATGGACATGGGTTTGGGTGGACTCTGGGAGTTGGTGATGGACAGGGAGGCCTGGCATGCTGCGATTTATGGGGTCACAAAGAGTCGGACACGACTGAGTGACTGAACTGAACAGAACTGATAGTATTAGGAAGAAAAGAAAAGCAAACAGGCAAAAAATTTGTCTGAGGAGGCCTTATAAATAGCTGGGAAAAGAAGAGAAAAGAAGGATTGATCTTCATACCATACAAACAGCTCATGTGGCTCAATAACAGAGAAACAAACAACCCAATTGAAAAATGGGTGGAAGATCTAAATAGACATTTCTCCAAAGAGACAGACAGATGTCTAAAAAGTAGATGAAGAGATGCTCACTAAATATTTGTTGTTGTTCTTAAGTCATTCAGTCATGATCTACTCTTGGTGACCCCATGCAGCATTCCAGGTTTCCCCGTCCTTCACCATCTCTCGAAGCTTGCTCAAACTCCTGTCCATTGAGCTGGTGATGTCATCCAACCGTCCCATCCTCTGTTGTCCCATCCTCTTCTCACCCTCAATCTTTCCCAAATTCAGGGCTTTTTTCCAATGAGTTGGCTTTTCGCATCGGATGACCAAAGTATTGGAGCTTCACCTTCAGCATCAGTCCTTCCAATGAATATTCAGGACTGATCTCCTTTAGGATGGACTGGTTGGTATACTTGCAGTCCAAGGGACTCTCAAGAATCTTCTCCAACATCACAGTTCAAAAGCATCAATTCTTTGGCACTTAACCTTCGTTATGGTCCAACTCTCACATCCATACTTGATTACTGGAAAAACCATAGCTTTGACTAGATGGACCTTTGTCTGCAAAGTGAAGTCTCTGCTTTTTAATATGCTGTCTAGGATGGTCACAGCTCTTCTTCTAAGAAGCAAGCATATTTTAATTTCATGGCTGTAGTGATTTTGGAGCCCAAGAAAATAAAGTCTGTCACAATTTCCATCGTTTTCCCATCTATTTGCCATGAATTGATGCGACCGGATGCCATGATCTTAGTATTTTGAATGTTGAGTTTTAAACCAGATTTTTCACTCTCCTTGTTCACCTTCATCAAGAGGCTCTTTAATTCCTCTTTGCCATAAGAGTGGTGTCATCTGCATATCTGAGGTTATTGATATTTCCCCTGGCAATCTTGATTCCAGCTTGTGCTTCTTCATCAGCCTGGTATTTCACATTATGTACTCTGCAGAGAAGTTAAATAAGCAGGGTGACAATATGCAGCCTTGACATACTATTTTCCCAATCTGGAACCAGTCCATTGTTCATGTCCAGTTCTAACTGTTTCTTCTTGATCTGCATAGAGGTTTCTCAGGAGGCAGGAAAGGTGGCCTTGTATTCCCAACTCTTTAAGAATATTCCACAGTTTGTTGAGATCCACACAGTCAAAGGCTTTAGTATAGTCAATGAAGCATAATTAGATATCTTTCTGAAATTCTCTTGCTTTTTCTATAATCTAGTGGCTCTTGGCAATTTGATCTTTGGTTCCTCTGCATTTTGTAAATTCAGCTTGTGCACCTGGAAGTTCTCAGTTTCATGTAAGCATTTTGAGCATTACCTTGCTAGTGTGTGAAATGAGTGTAATTTTGCCATAGTTTGAACATTCTTTGGCATTGCCCTTCTTTACGACTAGAATGAAAATGACCTTTTCCAGTTCTGTGGCAACTGCTACGTTTTCCAAATTTGCTGACATATCGAGTGCAGCACTTTAACAGCATCATCTTTTAGTATTTGAAACAGTTCAGCTGGAATTCCTTCACCTCTGTTAACTTTGTTCATAGTGATGCTTCTTAAGGCCCACTTTACTTCACTCTCCAGGAGGCCTGACACTAGGTGAGTAATCGTGATTATCTAGGTCATTAGGATTTTTTTTTTAACCTTCATATCCACTTTTTTTTTATTTTATTTATAAATTTATTTATTTTAGTTGGGGGCTAATTACTTTACAATATTGTAATAGTTTTTGCCATACATTGACATGAATCAGCCATGGCTTTACATGTGTTCCCCCTCCTGGACCCCCCACCCACCTCCCTCCCCATCCCATCCCTCTGGGTCATCGCATTGCCCCGGCCCTGAGCCCTTGTCTCATGCATCGAACATGGAATGGTGTTCTGTTTCACATATGATAATATACATGTTTCAATGCTATTCTCCCAGAACGTCCCACCCTCACCTTCTCCCTCAGAGTCCATAAAATTGTTCTATGCATCTGTGTCTCTTATTCTGTCTCGCATATAGGGTTATCATTACCATCTTTCAAATTCCATATATATATGCATTAGTATACTGTATTGTTGTTTTTCTTTCTGGCTTACTTCACTCTGTATAATGGGCTCCAGTTTCATCCATCTCAGTAGAACCGATTCAAATGTATTTTTTTTAATAGCTGAGTAATATTCCATTGTGTATATGTACCACAGCTTCCTTATCCATTCGTCTGCTGATGGACATCTAGGTTGCTTCCATGTCCCGGCTATTGTAAACAGTGCTGCGATGAACATTGGGGTACACGCGTCTCTTTCAATTCTGGTTTCCTCGGTGTATATGCCCAGCAGTGGGATTGCTGGGTCATATGGCAGTTCTATTCCCAGTTTTTTAAGGAATCTCCACACTGTTCTCCATAGTGGCTGTACTAGTTTGCATTCCCACCAACAGTGTAAGAGGGTTCCCTTTTCTCCACACCCTCTCCAGCATTTATTGCTTGTAGACTTTTGGATAGCAGCCATTCTGACTGGTGTGAAATGATACCTCATTGTGGTTTTGATTTGCATTTCTCTAATAATGAGTGATGTTGAGCATCTTTTCATGTGTTTGTTAGCCATCTGAATGTCTTCTTTGGAGAAATGTCTGTTTAGTTCTTTGGCCCATTTTTTGATTGGGTCGTTTATTTTTCGGGAATTCAGCTGCAGAAGTTGCTTGTATATTTTTGAGATTAATGGTTTGTCTGTTGCTTCATTTGCTATTATTTTCTCCCATTCTGAAGGCCGTCTTTTCACCTTGCTTATAGTTTCCTTTGTTGTGCAAAAGCTTTTAAGTTTATATAGGTCCCATTTGTTTATTTTTGCTTTTATTTCCAATATTCTGGGAGGTGGGTCATGGAGGATCCTGCTGTGATTTATGTCGGAGAGTGTTTTGCCTATGTTTTCCTCTAGGAGTTATATAGTTTCTGGTCTTACGTTTAGATCTTTAATCCATTTTGAGTTTATTTTTGTGTATGGTGTTAGGAAGTGTTCTAGTTCATTATTTTACAAGAAGTTGACCAGTTTTCCCAGCACCAGTTGTTAAAGAGATTGTCTTTTCTCCATTGTATATTCTTGCCTCCTTTGTCAAAGATAAGGTGTCCATATGTGCGTGGGTTTATCTCTGGGCTTTCTATTTTGTTCCATTGATCTATATTTCTATCTTTGTGCCAGTACCTTACTGTCTTGATGACTGTGGCTTTGTAGTAGAGCCTGAAGTCAGGCAGGTTGATTCCTCCACTTCCATTCTTCTTCCTCAAGATTGCTTTGGCTATTCGAGGTTTCTTATATTTCCATACAAATTGTGAGATGATTTGTTCTAGTTCTGTGAAAAATACCATTGGTAGCTTGATAGGGATTGCATTGAATCTATAGATTGCTTTGGGTAGTATACTCATTTTCACTATATTAATTCTTCCAATCCATGAACACGGTATATTTCTCCATCTTTTTGTGTCCTCTTTGATTCCTTTCATCAGTGTTTTATAGTTTTCTATATATAAGTCTTTTGTTTCTTTAGGTAGATATATTCCTAAGTAATTTATTCTTTTTGTTGCAATGGTGAATGGTATTGTTTCCTTAATTTCTCTTTCTGTTTTCTCATTATTGGAGTATAGGAATGCAAGGGATTTCTGTGTGTTAATTTTATATCCTGCAACTTTACTATATTCATTGATTAACTCTAGTAATTTTCTAGTAGAGTCTTTAGGGTTTTCTATGTAGAGGATCATGTCATCTGCAAACAGTGAGAGTTTTACTTCTTCTTTTCCTATCTGTATTCCTTTTATTTCTTTTTCCGCTCTGATTGCTGTGGCCAAAACTTCCAAAACTATGTTGAATAGTAACGTGAAAATGAGCATCCTTGCGTTGTTCCTGACTTTAGGGGAAATGCTTTCAATTTTTCACCATTGAGGATAATGTTTGCTGTGGGTTTGTCATATATAGCTTTTATTATGTTGAGATATGTTCCTTCTATTCCTGCTTTCTGGAGGGTTTTCATCATAAATGGATGCTGAATTTTGTCAAAGGCTTTTTCTGCATCTATTGAGATAATCATATGGTTTTTTTCTTTCAATTTGTTAATGTGGTGTATTACATTGATTGATTTGCGGATGTTAAAAAAAACCTTGCATTCCTGGGATAAAGCCCACTTGGTCATGATGTATGATCTTTTTAATATGATGTTGGGTTCTGTTTGTTAGAATTTTATTAAGGATTTTTGCATCTATGTTCATCAGTGATATTGGCCTGTAGTTTTCCTTTTTTGTGACATCTTTGTCTGGTTTTGGAATTAGGGTGATGGTGGCCTCATAGAATGAGTTTGGAAGTTTACCATCTTCTGCAATTTTCTGGAAGAGTTTGAGTAGGATAGGTGTTAGCTCTTCTCTAAATTTTTGGTAGAATTCCGCTGTGAAGTCGTCTGGTCCTGGGCTTTTGTTTGCTGGAAGATTTCTGATTACAGTTTCGATTTCCGTGCTTGTGATGGGTCTGTTAAGATCTTCTATTTCTTCCTGGTTCAGTTTTGGAAAGTTATACTTTTCTAAGAATTTGTCCATTTCTTCCAAGTTCTCCATTTTATTGGCATATAGCTGTTGGTAGTAGTCTCTTATGATCCTTTGTATTTCTATGGAGTCTGTTGTGATCTCTCCATTTTCATTTCTAATTTTGTTGATCTGATTCTTCTCCCTTTGTTTCTTGATGAGTCTGGCTAATGGCTTGTCAATTTTGTTTATCTTCTCGAAAAACCAGCTTTTAGTTTTGTTGATTTTTGCTATGGTCTCTTTTGTTTCTTTTGCATTTATTTCTGCCCTAATTTTTAAGATTTCTTTCCTTCTACTGACCCTGGGGTTTTTCATTTCTTCCTTCGCTAGTTGCTTTAGGTGTAGAGTTAGTTGATTTATTTGATTTTTTTCTTGTTTCTTGAGGTACGCCTGTATTGCTATGAACCTTCCCCTTAGTATTGCTTTTACAGTGTCCCATAGGTTTTGGGTTGTTGTGTTTTCATTTTCATTCGTTTCTATGCATAATTTTATTTCTTTTTTGATTTCTTCTGTGATTTGTTGGTTATTCAGAAGCGTGCTGTTTATCCTTCATATGTTGGAATTTTTAATAGATTTTTTCCTGTAAATGAGGTCTAATCTTACTGCATTGTGGTCAGAGAAGACGGCTGGGATGATTTCAAGTTTTTTGAATTTACCAAGGCTAGATTTATGGCCCAGGATGTGATCTATCCTGGAGAAAGTTCCATGTGCACTTGAGAAAAAGGTAAAATTGATTGTTTTGGGGTGGAAACTCCTGTAAATATCAATTAAATCTAATTTGTCTATTGTATCATTTAAAGTTTGTGTTTCCTTGTTAATTTTCTGTTTAGTTGATCTATCCATATGTGTGAGTGGAGTATTAAAGTCTCCCACTATTATTGTGTTATTGTTAATTTCCCGTTTCATACTTGTTAGTATTTGCCTTATATACTGTGGTGCTCCTATGTTGGGTGCATATATATTTATGATTGTTACGTCTTCTTCTTGGATTGATCCTTTGATCATTATGTAGTGTCCTTCTTTGTCCCTTTTCACATCCTTTATTTTAAAGTCTATTTTATCTGAAATGAGTATTGCGACTCCTGCTTTCTTTTGGTCTCCGTTTGCATGAAATATGTTTTTCCATCCCTTCACTTTCAGCCTGTGTGTGTCCCTAGTTTTGAGGTGGGTCTCTTGTAGACAACATATATAGGGGTCTTGTTTTTGTATCCATTCAGCCAGCCTTTGTCTTTTGGTTGGAGCATTCAACCCATTTACATTTAAGGTAATTATTGATAAGTATGATCCCGTTGCCATTTACTTTGTTGTTTTGAGTTCGTGTTGAAACATCCTTTCTGTGTTTCCTGTTTAGAGAAGATCCTTTAGCATTTGTTGGAGAGCTGGTTTGGTGGTGCTGAATTCCCTCAGCTCTTGCTTGTCTGTAAAGCTTTTGAATTCTCCTTCATATCTGAATGAGATCCTTGCTGGGTACAGTAATCTGGGTTGTAGATTATTCTCTTTCATTACTTTAAGTATGTTCTGCCATTCCCTTCTGGCCTGAAGAGTTTCTATTGAAAGATCAGCTGTTATCCTTATGGGGATCCCCTTGTGTGTTATTTGTTGTTTTTCCCTTGTTGCTTTTAATATTTGTTCTTTGTGTTTGATCTTTGTTAATTTGATTAATATGTGTCTTGGGGTGTTTCGCCTTGGGTTTATCCTGTTTGGAACACTCTGGGTTTCTTGGACTTCTGTGACTATTTCTTTCCTCATTTTAGGGAAATTTTCAACTATTATCTCCTCGAGTATTTTTTCATGGCCTTTCCTTTTATCTTCTTCTTCTGGGACTCCTATGATTCGAATGTTGGGGCGTTTCATATTGTCCCAGAGGTCCCTGAGGTTTTCCTCATTTCTTTTGATTCTTTTTTCTTTTTTCCTCTCTGCTTCGTTTATTTCCATCATTCTATCTTCTACCTCATTTATCCTATCTTCTGCCTCCGTTATTCTACTGTTGGTTCCCTCCAGAGTGTCTTTTATCTCCTTTATTTCATTATTCATTCTATATTGACTCCTTTTTATTTCTTCGAAGTCCTTGATAAACATTTCTTGCATCTTCTCAATCCTTGTCTCCAGGATATTTATCTGTAACTCCATTTTGCTTTCAAGATTTTGGATCATTTTTATTATCATTATTCTAAATTCTTTTTCAGATAGATTCCCTATCTCCTCCTCTTTTGTTTGGTTTGGTGGGCATTTCTCATTTTCCTTTACTTGCTGAGTATTTCTCTGTCTTTTCATCTTGTTTAGATTGCTGTGTTAGGCGTGGCCCTTCTGTATTCTGGTAGTATGAAGTTCCTCTTTATTGTGGAGGTTCCTCACTGTGGTTGGGGTTGGACAGGTGGCTTGTCAAGGCTTCCTGTTTGGGGGAGCTTGTGTCGGTGTTCTGGTGGGTGGAGCTGGATTTCTGCTCTCTAGAGTGCAATGGAGTGACCAGTATTAATTTTTGAGATGCCTATGGATTTGGTGTGCCTCTGGGCAGCCTGTATATTGATGCTCAGGGCTATGTTCCTGCGTTGCTGGAGAATTTGCGTGGTATGTCTTGCTCTGGAACTTATTGGCTCTTGGGTGGAGCTTGGTTTCAGTGTATATGTGGAGGCTATTGGATTGTGTCTTATTAATTAATGTTTCCCCTGGCTTTCAGTCTTATTCTTGCAGTAGCCTCAAGACTTCTCCTTCCATACAGCATCAATAATAAAACTTTTAGGTTAATGGTGAAAAGATTCTCCACAGTGAGGGATACCCAGCAAGGTTCACTGAGTTACATGGAGAGATGAGGTGGGGGGGGTGAGGTGACCAGGAGGGGAAGAGGGGAATTCAAATGTGGTGAGAGCAATGTAGCCAGTAAGCACTTCCCTCTGTGCTTTCCACAGTTTGGAACCCTCAGAGTGGTTCACAGAGATACATAGAGAGGGGGGAGGAAGGTAATAGATGTGAGCATGAGTAGAAAGGGAGGAATTAAGAGGGGAGAGAGAGATCTGGGCAGTATCCTGTTCCTGGAGTGTTCTCCGGTACCCAGAACACCCTCAGAGATTCACAGAATTGTGTTGAGTAGAGAAGGAGGAGGGTGGGAGATAGAGGTTCCCTGGGGGAGAAGAAAGAGCATCAATAGGGGGAGAGAGTAATCAGGCCAGTGATCACACTGCTGAGTAAAAGTGGGTCCTAAAGATTGGGTTCTTAAATGTATAAAATTGGTATCAAATATGTAAAACAAAGATTAAAAATCTAGAGCAGAGGTTAGACTCTTATAAAACTTACAATATAAAAAAAAAGAAAAAAGGAAACAGTGTAAAAAGAAAAAAAAACAGTAAAACAGTAAAAAAAGAAAACACAAAAGGTATAAGATATATGTATGCAGTTTGCTTCAAAAATAGGGTTTTTTTTTTTGCAAGTTAATAGTGGGTTATGAAAATGAAAGTTAAAGGTGTAATAGAGGACTTGAAGAAAAAGGAAAGAAGAGAAAAAAATTTTTTTTAATTAAAAAAAATATTAAAAAAATAATAATAATAGTAAAAATATATATATCCCGGACTTTCTCTGGAGGTGTTGTGAGCAGTGTGGGGTCTGCTCAGTTTCAGATAGATCCTTATTCCTGCTTGTACTTTTCAAGATATATAGGTCCTTTTCAATGCAGTCGGTATTAACTACAGGGATTTTAATCTGTTGGCCTGTCACTTCCAAAGCGCTTCCCTCTGTTTATTTGGCTTCTGTTTGGAGGTCTCTTCAGTATCTAATTTCCGCCCTGCAACAAAGGGGTGGAGGTAGTCTCTTTAGGTTCGCTTGTTCAATCGTGCTGTGGGGAGGAAGGAACACTGCAAAGCTGGCGTGTGTGTGGTGAGCTCACAGTGTCTCGGCGGCACTGGGTTCACCCCCGCTCACAGCGTGTGTGCTTTCCCCGTCTACCCTGCTCAGGCTTCAGGTTACTCAGCTGGGGAGTGGGCCGGGGAGTGGGCCCTGAGATGCGTGCACTTCCCTGGTCTAAGCCGCTCAGGTTCAGGCTCCCGGTTTCTCCACAAAGGCGCAGACTCGGTTTCGCCCACGGCTTGTGCCATTCCCGGTCGGAGTTGCTCGGGCGGCCAGGAGTTTGGGGAGTTTGGCGAGCGCGCTCTCCCCTGTTGGGGCGGTGCGGCTTATCACCTCCCTGGTCCCCGCCTCGGTTTACGGGCGCGCCCGGCTCCGGTGTGCTTTGTGTCGGTTCTGGGGAGCTGGTCTCTGGCTGCCACCCTCCCGGCGGCTGTCGACCCTCCGGGATCTCAGGCAGTCTTTGCTTAGAAACTGGGAGCCTGTTTTCAGTTTGGTAGGGGATGCCCTCTCTGGGGCCGAGTTTGCCCCTTTCCAGCTCTGGGTGGCCCCGCCTGCCCACTGTGTCAGGCGGGGGATGGGGCGGTCCGCAGCCGGCCAGCTCTCCTCTGGTATCACTCCGTCCTTTGTTCTGTGAGCGGCCGGCAGTGCCTTAGAGTTGGGCTTTTCACGGGATAGTTCTCTCTCTCTGGCTGTCCCACAGTTTAGGTTACTATCTCACGTTAGCTCCCTCAGATTGCCCTCAGGGCACTCGGGCCCGGTCCTTACCCTAGGCACTGCCACCCACTCCTCTCCGTTCAGCCCCCACTTGCTGGTGGCAGATGATGCGAGCGTCTGGGGTTCTTTGCTGGGAGTTGCTTTAGGCACGTAATCTGTGGGTTTTATTTATTTTTTCCTCCCAGTCACGTTGCCCTCCGAGATAAGAAATCTTCCCCCAAACCCGCCGGTGAGAGGGTTTCCTGGTGCTTGGAAATTTCTCCTCTTTTACGACTCCCTCCCCGGGACGGGTCTCCGTCCCTAACACTATTGTCTCTCTTTTTATCTTTTATAATTTCTCCTACCTCTTTTGAAGATAATGCGCTGTCTTTGTGGAAGCCTGACATCCTCTGCCAGCGTTCATAAGTAGTTTTGTGAAGTTTGCTCAGCGTTCAGATGTTCTTTCGATAAATTTATGGAGGAGAGAGTGGTCTCCCCGTCCTATTCCTCCGGCATCTTAACCCCGCCTCATCTCAAATCCACTTTTATTTTCCCTTTTACTCCTCACATACAGAACATTTCCACACGCTGATTTTCTGGCAGGTATAAAGTCATTTGATGTTGGTCAGATACCACTTTCTCTCTTAAAACCTTGCTAGCATCATAATATAACAGTTAAGCAGTGTTAAATCTATAGAATATTTACATAGCACTGCACATTAAGGTTTAGACACTTGGCAACTAAACCACATAAAAATTAGACAAGATCCCCAACCTACATGTTTAAAATCAGGAGTTCACAGTTGCTATCTGGTGACTGTACATGGTTCAAAAGGCAACAGAGGCAACACACAGTTACTTGGAAGGACATAGAACACTATCATCTGGAAGCACATTATGTTACCCCAGGGTCATGTCCCACTCCACCTTTCTCCAAGGTGGTCTCATAATTCTAGAATGGCAGGTTCGGCTGATACAAAATGAAGACAGACAACACAACATTTACTCTGTAGAGACATCCTAACTCCTACTATACATTCATGGTGATCTTGAATGTAACTCTTCCTAAAACTTGTCATGATCATTCTGGGTTTTTAGGTCGGGTGATCCATCAATCTTGCACTCAACCATTGCTTCTTTTACATCAGCATTGCTACCAAAGCTGAGCTGGATGGCAACTAGTGGCTGCAGGTAGCTCCCAAGCAGCTTTTTTCCATAATATGGAAAATATTTAAATCTATCTTTCCATTGGGAGGATAAGTTGATAGAACTGCTGTGCTTTCACTCTTTGCAATACAGTCTATCCTTGGTTCTCCTTGAGACATTAATCCAATTGTTCTGTTAATTTTCATAAGAACACAAGGATTTCCTGCTTGGTAGCCAACCATGGGATCATCCACACTACTGCATGCTTCAAATAAGGCAAGAGAAAACTGACATGCTATATATTCTGGACCCTTCTGCTCAAAAAAGATTCCAGTCTGTGAGATTCTTCTGTTCTTCTAAGCCATATGGCTTTAGAAATTTCTTAAGGTCATTAATGTACCCTTGATAGGATTCTGAATCAGACAGGCTGAATGAAAAAGCCAACGCCCACACTGGTTTTGGAAAGACCGTTAAGTCCTGGACTAGGAATCTGGTCATGATATTTTGGAACCTCACTGCTCAGAGTCTGAAGCATGGTCCACATTGTGAATGAAAAGAGTGCAGCCAGGAACCCATAACAGACTAGGTGGAAGAGCAAGATCAAACCCCAGCTCTTGGCGGTGTGCCCCAGGAACTCTCCGGTAGTCCAGTTGTAGATGAAAAGCTTCCACTCGGCCAGGTTCTGTTTGAAGGACTTCTTGTCTTTCTTCGTCATGGTGTGTGTGACATTGACAAGGGGAGCAGTGGCCATGGGGGTGGAGCAGCGAGGAGCGCAGAGATGTGTCCAGGCTCCAGCCTCACAGCCCAGTGCCAGCAGCGGAAGACAACAGGGCCGAGGAAACCTCCCGGCTGTGGAGAGCACTCAAACCGACTGTGCTGAACCGTGCCCAGCTGGGCTGCCCCTGGATGCCAGCTCTGCCCCCTGGAGCCAATCCCCGCGCTTTTCAGGTCCCCAAGATGTTTTTTTTGTAAGTTCTTCTGTGTATTTTTGCCACCTCGTCTTAATATCTTCTGCTTCTGTTAGGTCCACATTGTTTCTGTTTTTATTGTGGCTACATTTTTCATGAAATATTCCCTTGGTGTCTCTAATTTTCTTGAAGAGATCCCTAGTCTTTCCCATTCTATTGGTTTCTTGTATTTCTTTGCATTTTTCACTTAGGAAGTCTTTCTTATCTCTCCTTGCTATTCTTTGGAACTCTGCATTCATATGGGTATATCTTTTCTTTTTTCCTGTGCCTTTCACTTCTCTTCTTTTCTCAACTATTTGTAAGGCCTTCTCAAACAATCATTTTGCCTTTTTGCTTTTCTTTTTCTTTGGAATGGTTTTGATCACCGCCTCCTGTGCAATGTTATAAACCTCTGTCCATAGATCTTCAGGCACTCTCTATCAGATCTAATTCCTTGAATCTATTTGTCACTTCCACTGTATAACTGTAAGAGATTTGATTTAGGTCACTAAATACTGGGACTTCACAGATGGCACTAGTGTTAAAGAACATGTCTGCCAATTCAGGACATGTAAGAGATGCATGTTCGATCCTTGGGTTGGTAAGATCCCCTGGAGAAGGAAATGGCGACCTACTCTAATAGTCTTGCCTGGTGAATCCCATAGACAGAGGAGCCTGGTGGGCTACAGTCCATGGGGTTGCAAAGACTCAGACACAACTAAAGTGACTTAGGACTCATGCATGCATTAATTATTCAGTTCAGTTCAGTTCAGTCGCTCAGTCGTGTCCGACTCTTTGCGACCCAATGAATCGCAGCACACCAGGCCTCCCTGTCCATCACCAACTCCCGGAGTCTACCCAAACTCATGTCCATCGAGTCGGTGATGCCATCCAGCCATCTCATCCTCTGTCGTCCCCTTCTCCTGCCCCCAATCCTTCCCAGCATCAGGGTCTTTCCCAATGAGTCAACTCTTTGCATGAGGTGGCCAAAGTATTGGAGTTTCAGCTTCAACCTCAGTCCTTCCAATGAACACCCAAGGCTGATCTCCTTTAGGATGGACAGGTTGGATCTCCTTGCAATCCAAGGGACTCTCAGGAGTTTTCTCCAACACCACAGTTCAAAAGCATCAGTTCTTCAGTGCTCATTATTAGAGAAATGCGAATCAATTCAACAATGAGGTATCACCTCATACTGGTCAGAATGGCATCATCAGAAAAGCTACAAACAATAAATACTGGAGAGGGTGTGAAGAAAAGGGAGCCCTCCTACACTGTTGGTGAGAATATAAATTGGTATAGTTACTATGGAGAACACTATGGAGCTTCCCTAAAAAAAATAAAAATAGAGCTAACATATGATTCAGAAATCCCACTCCTAGTCATATATCCAGAGAAAATCATAATTCAAAAAGATACATGTATCCAAATGTTCATTGCAACACTATTTAGCATAGCCAGAACTTGGAAGCAACCAAATGTATATAAACAGAAGAATGGATAAGAAGATGGGGTACGTATATACAATGGATTATTACTTAGGCATAAAAAGGAATGATTTAATGCCAGTGGCAGCAACAGGTACGGACTTAGAAATCATCACTGAGTGAAGTAAGTCAGACAGAAAAAGATAAATATCTTATGATAGCATTTGTATGTGGAATCTAAAATAAAAAAGGGTACAAATGAGCTTATTTAACAAAACAGCAATTGAGTTACAGACGTGGAAAACTAATTTATGGTTACCAGGGGTAAGGGATGGAGGGATAAATTGGGAGATTGGGACTGACATATGCACACTACTATACATAAAATATAACTAACAAGAACCTGCTGGAAACTACTCAATACTCTGTAATGGTCTATATGGAAAAAGAATCTAAAATAGAGTGGCGATATGTATATGCATAAGTGTTTAATTTTGCTGTATATTTGAAACTAACACAGCATTGTAAATCAACTATACTCCAACAAAAATTTTAAAGATAAAATAAAGTCTCTTAATTTGTATTCTTAATATGGAGAACACTGAATCTCACACTAGAAAAAACCATAAGGAAAATATTTTGGGGTAGTAATATATTTATTCTAAACATAAATATTTATACTCTAAAATGATTATTGTAGTCAGAGAAGATGCTTGACATGATTTCAACTTTCTTAAGTTTACCGATGTTTTATTTGTGACCCAAGATGTGAGCTATCTTGGAGAATGTTCCATGTGCACTTGAGAAGAAGGTGTATTCTTCTGCATTTGAATGGAATGACCTGAAGATATCAAGGAGATCCATCTCATCTAATGTATCATTTAAGACTTGTGCTTCCTTATTTTCTGTTTTGATGATCTGTCCATTGGTGTGAGTGGCTTGTTAAAGTCTCTTACTATTATTGTGTTACTGTCAATTTCTCCTTTTACATCTGTTAGTGTTTGTCTTATGTACTGAGGTGCTCCTATGTTGGGTGCATAGATATTTACAATAGTTATGTCCTCCTCTTGGATTGACCCCTTGATCATTATGTAGTGTCCTTCCTTATTTCTTTTAATAGTATTTACTTTAAGGTCTATTTTGTCTGATATGAGGACTGTTACTCCAGCTTTCTTTTGCTTTCCATTTGCATGGAATATATTTTTCCATCCTCTCACTTTCAGTCTATATGTGTCTTTAGGTAGACAACATATATATGGGTCTTGTTTTTTTTTATCCATTCAGCCAGTCTGTGTCTTTTGGTTGGAGCATTTAATCTACTTACATTAAAGTAATTATTGATATATATGTTCCTATTGCCATTTTCTTAATTGTTTGGAGTTTGATTTTGTAGATCTTTTTCTTCTCTTGCATTTCTTGACTATATAAGTCCCTTTAACATTTGTTGTAAAGCTGATTTAGTGGTATTAAATTCTCTTAACTTTTGCTTGTCTTTAAAGCTTTTGATTTCTCCATCAATTTTGAATGAGATCCTTGCCAGGTAGAGTAATCTTGGTTTTAGATGTTTACCTTTCAGTACTTTAAATATATCCTGCCACTCTCTTCTGACCTGCAGAGTTTCTGCTGAAAGATTAGCTGTTAAATGTATGGGGTTTCCCTTTTATGTTACTTGTTGCCTTTCCTTGCTGGTTTTAATATTCTTTTTTATGTTTAGTATTTGTTAGTTTGATTAGTATGTGTCTTGGTGTATTTCTCCTTGGGTTTATTCTGTATGAGACTCTTGGTACTTCTTGGACTTGATTGACTCTTTCCTTTCCCATATTGGGGAAATTTTCAACTATAATCTCTTCAGTAATTTTCTCATGCCCTTTCTTTTTCTCTTCTTCTTCTGGGACACCTATAATTTGAATGCATTTAATATTGTTCCAGAGGTCTCTGAGATTATCCTTAGTTCTTTCCATTCTTTTTACTTTGTTCTGCTCTTCAGATTTATTTCCACCATTTCATCACCCAGCTCACTTATCTGTTCTTCTGCCTTAGATATTCTGCTATTAATTCTTTCTAGAGTATTTTTAATTTCAGTGATTTTGTTGTTTATCTCTCTGTATGTTTATTCTTTACTCCTTATAAGTCTTTGTTAATTGATTCTTGCATTTTCTCCATTCTATTTTCAAGGTTTTGGATCAACTTTACTATCATTATTCTGAATTATTTTTCTGGTAGTTTGCCTATTTCCTCTTCATTTATTTGGACTTGTGTGTGTCTAGGTTGTTCCTTCATTTGCACAGTATTTCTCTACCTTTTTATTATTTTCTTTTAACTTATTATATTTGAGGTTTCCTTTTCCTAGGCTTTGAGGTTGAATTATTTCTTCATTTTGGTTTCTGCCGTCATAAGTTTGGTCCAGCGGTTTGTGTAAGCTTCATGTAGGGTGTGCTTTGTGCTTGTGTTCTGGTAGGAAAAGAGGGATTGTTTTTCTTCCTCTAATTGTCAGGGCTGAGTCAGGTGGTAATCCTTCTGCAGATTGGGTTTGTATTTTCGTTTTGTTTGTTGTTTGGATGAGGCGTCTTGCACAGGATGCTACTGGCAGTTGGATGATGCTGGGTCTCGTATGCAACTGGTTGCTTTTGTGGGAGTTTTATTTGATACTCCCTAGGATTAGGAGTTCTCTAGTAGTCTAGGGTCTTGGAGTCAGCACACTCACTCCAAAGGCTCAGGGCTTGATCTCTGGCTGGGAATGGAGATTCCACAAGTAGTTTATTATGGCATTAAATGGAATTGAAACAAATACACAAAAATGAGAAACAGAAGATGCACCCCAGACAAATGGCAATTACAAAATCAGGCAAATAATAACTAAAATAATGAAATATACACAGACACATATACAACCATAAGCAAAACCAAAACATTCCAAAAAATAAAAAATGAAGTACAATGGATTAACCTGGAAAACAAAGGAGATCAAAAATGATATCTACCAGTTAAGAACGAAACTACTAAAGCACAAACTGGAAAATGAAACTAAAAAAGGTGCCAAGTGGGGAATAAAGCAACAAAAACAAAACTAACACGTATGGTGAGAAAAAGAAAGAATAGAAAATCAAAGTTAAATAAAGGTAGATGGTGATTTATATATATTAAAGATTAACTGCAATGGGAAAAGAACAGTCAGAAAAACAAAGGAATAAATATAGAAAAAATACTAATAAGTTTTAAAAATTAAAATAAAAAAAGAGATAAAAAGAAAGAAAAGTAAAAACCCCAGCAAAAGGCCAATGTAGAGGCAGAAGTATATAGTAGAAATAAAAACTGTGATTGAAAAAAATATTTTCAAAAACTTAAATAGATTTAATAGTACTAATAAAACCGACAACCACAACAACAGGAGGAGGGAAGGAAAACAGGTGGGAAAAAAAGAAAGAAAAAATCCAGAAGCAACTATAGAACAAAATACGAGAAAAATGTTTTTCTTGAGTCTCTGCTGTCAGCATTCTTTCCCTCGTTGGGAGTCACAGTCCACCTTGTCTCCCTGCAATGCCCTCCAACACTGGGCTGGTCTCTGGACCTGCTCTGGGGGCATCTCAGACTCTAATCTGGTCCTACTCCTGTGTGTTCTTGTCTATGAGGTCCAAAGCTGTCAGAATTAGTACACTTTCTTTTGTGAGAACTCTCATTGTATTTTTATATATTCCATAGACATAGAGTCTGCCTAGTTGATTGTGTGGATTTAATCTGCAGCTTATGCAGCTGGTGCGAAGGTTTTGGGTCCTCTTCTTTAGCCACACTGCCCAAGTCAAAGGGGCCCTGGCAGCACCAGGTACTTAGGGGAGCCTGTAGCTAGGGCAGCAGGTGCTCTAGAAGGGAAGGGAACGTTTCATGCAAAGATGGGCTCGATATAGGACAGAAATGATATGGACCTAACAGAAGCAGAAGATATTAAGAAGAGGTGGCAAGAATACACAGAAGAACTGTACAAAAAAGATCTTCACGACCCAGATAATCACGATGGTGTGATCAATCACCTAGAGCCAGACATCTTGGAATGTGAAGTCAAGTGGGCCTTAGAAAGCATCACTACGAACAAAGCTAGTGGAGGTGATGAAATTCCAGTTGAGCTATTTCAAATCCTGAAACATGACTCTGTGAAAGTGCTGCACTCGATATGCCAGCCAATTTGGAAAACTCAGCCGCGGCCACAGGACTGGAAAAGGGCAATTTTCATCCCAATCCCAAAGAAAGGCAATGCCAAAGAATGTTCAAACTACCTCACAATTGCACTCATCTCACATGCTAGTAAAGTAATGCTCAAAATTCTCCAAGCGAGGCTTCAGCAATACATGAACTGTGAACTTTCAGATATTCAAGCTGGTTTTAGAAAAGGCAGAGGAACCAGAGATCAAATTGCCAACATCCGCTGGATCATTGAAAAAGCAAGAGAGTTCCAGAAAAACATCTATTTCTGCTTTATTGACTATGCCAAAGCCTTTGACTGTGTGGCTCACAATAAACTGTGGGAAATTCTGAAAGAGATGGGAATACCAGACCATCTGACCTGTCTCTTGAGAAACCTGTATGCAGGTCAGGAAGCAACAGTTAGAACCGGACGTGGAACAACAGACTGGTTCCAAATAGGAAAAGAGGTACGTCAAGGCTGTTTATTGTCACCCTGCTTATTTAACTTATATGCAGAGTACATCATGAGAAATGCTGGGCTGGAAGAAACACAAGCTGGAATCAAGATTGCCGGGAGAAATATCAATAACCCCAGCTATGCAGATGACACCACCCTTATGGCAGAAAGTGAAGAAGAACTAAAAAGCCTCTTGATGAAAGTGAAAGAGGAGAGTGAAAAATTTGGCTTAAAGCTCAATATTCAGAAAACTAAGATCATGGCATCTGGTCCCATCACTTCATGGGAAATAGATGGGGAAACAGTGGAAACAGTGTCAGACTTTATTTTTGGGGGCTCCAAAATCACTGCTGATGGTGATTGCAGCCATGAAATTAAAAGACACTTACTCCTTGGAAGGAAAGTTATGACCAACCTAGATAGCATATTTAAAAGCAGAGACATTACTTTGCCAACAAAGGTCCGTCTAGTCAAGGCTATGGTTTTTCCAGTAGTCATGTATGGATGTGAGAGTTGGACTGTGAAGAAAGCTGAGCCCTGAAGAATTGATGCTTTTGAACTGTGGTGTTGGAGAAGACTCTTGAGAGTCCCTTGGACTGCAAGGAGATCCAACCAGTCCATCCTAAAGGAGATCAGTCTTGGGTGTTCATTGGAAGGTCTGATGTTGAAGCTGAAGCTCCAAAACTTTGGCCACCTCATGCAAAGAGTTGACTCATTGGAAAAGACCCTGACACTGGGAAGGATTGGGGGCAGGAGGAGATGGGGCTGGCAGAGGATGAGATGGCTGGATGGCCTCACTGATTCGATGGACATGACTTTGGGTAAACTCTGGGAGTTGGTGATGGACAGGGAGGCCTGGCATGCTGCGATTCATGGGGTCGCAAAGAGTCAGACACGACTGAGCGACTGAACTGAACTGACTGAGAAGGGTATGATAATCCACTATAGTATTCTTGCCTGGAGAATGCCCCAGACAGAGAAGCCTGGCAGGCCACCGTCCACAGGTTTGGAAACAGTTGGACACAACTGAACCGACCCCGTGTGCACATACACAAGACTTTTTCTAGCCTCTGGCAGCTCTCTTCCAGTGGGGATCATGCATGGAGTTGGCACGGTTGTTTGGATCACAGGGACCCTGGCAACGCCTGCTAACATAAGAGCGCCAGCAGCTATTGTCACAGGAGATGTGGTACTATTTAGGCTTTTTCTAGCCTGTGGCAGCTCTGCCCCAGTGAGAATTGAACATGAAGGTGATGTAGCTGCTTGGGGGGCGGGGACTCTGGAGGCACCAAGTGTCCAGCGTCAGACTGCCTCAGCCACAGGAACCATGGCCCTGTCAATCTTTTTCTAGCTTCAGGCAACTGGCAATCAGAAGGCCTCTTTGACTGGTCTTCTCCATTGCTCCACCCATTCAAGCATTTAGAAGACTCCCCTGGCTGGGGTCCTTCTGTATTGTTCAGCGCACCACGCACATAAAGGCGCCACCCCCCACTGCCACCCCCCACCGCCACCCCGCTGAGGTCCTGCTCTGATGTTCAGGGCATCGGGCACTAAAAGGGCTCCACTGGCTGGGGTCCTTCTCTGTTCTACTCTGCTGTTCAGGCATGTCAGGTGCTTGAAGAGTCAGCCTCTCTATTGTTCAGCTGCTGGTGCTAGCGTGCGGTGAGAGAGAGGCTATGGTGATGGCTCCACCCCCTACGCATGACTCAGTGATATTGCTTTGCCTCCATGCTGCCTGGTTTTCCTCCACAGGCATTTCCCACCATAATATCCCCCCTCACTTCCCCTTGGGCTGTCTCCCCATAGTCAACAGCAGACCTCGCCCTGGGATTGCTCCACAATCCCTATGCTCCAGTTCTCAGCAACTGTGCCTTCTAGGGGACCCGTGTCCCTGTCTGTGGTACGTATGGCTGTGACAAGGATTATCTGTGTGATTCTCATTCCATTTAGGCTGTCACAGATCAGCTGCTTCACTCTCAGCCTCAAATGCTTCTCCTCTGTTCTAAACAATTGCCCTGATGTGGAGATCAGACCCCTGCTTCAGTTCCCCTACCTTCTGAGGGCAGGTCCAGTTCTAATAATTCTCTTTTTTTCCCTTACTTCCTCCATCCTACAGAGTTTTGGGTGGTTCTATATGTTCTTTCCCAGTGGTCAGATACTCCTGCCTGCTCTCAACTGGTGTTCTGCAAGCAATTCTAGGTCTGAGGTGTATTCCTGATGTATCTGCAGAGAGAGATGTACTCCATGTCCACCTACTCCTCCTCCATCTTGTTGTCCTGTATTGTTCCCCTGTATTTTGGTGCCTTGAAAAGTCCATGCTGTCTTCCTGCCAGGTTTTCTCAACCAAGTCTGGGGAGAGAGGGCTGTATTATCAAGTAATTCTGGAAAGTATGTGTGCCATCACTCCCCTTTACTCTTTCACAATCCAGTGTAAGAAAATTAAAAACAATAAGAAATCTTTGGCTTAACATCATCTAGCCCCAAACTTCCCAAACTTATTTTTGACTCCTGCTCTAAAAAATACCTACTATACCTCACAGAATTGGAGTTCTATGATACTTACTTTGGGGATCAAGATAGTATGTCACAATCTTGTCTTTGATTTCACAAAAGTCTCTGAGAGCCATGGGCTCCCTTCCTTTGTGCAAGAGATACCAGTGAGTAAGAGCTGACTCCAAAGGACTTGCTGTCTTATATCCCTTCCACTCTTTCCCTGGATATTCCCATGCCCCCAACCCTGAAAAGGAATTCCACATCATGTCAACCAGATGAGTATATTTATCCTCAGCCAGTGATACTAGAGATAAGGGAATGACTCTCCAAGCATAGAACTGGCAGAATTGATACACGTAGTAACAAACTGGATATAGGGTTGATATAGATTATTTATAGCCCCCAAAATTCATATGTGGAAACCTAATCCCCAATATGATGGTACTTAGAGGTGGGAAGTTCGGGAAGTCATTAGATCAAGAGGGTAGAATATTCAAGAATAGGATCAGTGCCCTTTGAAAAAGGATCTCAGGGAACTCCCTTGACCTTTTCACCACCAGTGAAATGATGATTGTCTTGAACCAGGAATCAGGCTCTCACTAAACATCAAATCTGCCAGTGCCTTAATACTGGTCTTCCCAGACTCCAGAACTGTCAGACATAAATTTCCACTGCTTATAAGCCAACGGTAGATGGACTAAGACAGGTGTGAAGGAAAAGATGAAATCAAAGATGACTGTGGTGTTGAGTACATTCATAAAGAAAGAAAATGGAAAGAGGGTTAGAATAAATTATTGTGTGCCCACCATGCCAAACCCTGTTTTACGCTCTGGGAACAGAGCAGTGAACAAAGATAATTTTTATTTTCACCTGTCTGGATTACAATGCAATGGAATATCTGGTTAGAGTCACCTGAAAAATTCACAAATGGCCTTCAGGCAGACAGAACCATATAAGAAATACACTTTAAATTACTCTTGTAAATTTACTTCTTGAACGATCCCTACAGTTTAACACAGTTGTCCCCTTATTAAAGCACTCCCTCTTAATCTACTGTTAAAAATACAAGTGATTTCTGCCCTCAGGAGCCCTGCAAGGCAGCACAAAGAACATGCAATGAACAGAGGGAGGGAATGAGCTGTGATTTCTACTTCAGTCTTTTCAGTCACAACAACAGAAGAGAAAATTCACGAGCAGCATAAGCAACATTTGAATGAGATATACATATCATCAGCATTTGATATGCACTGAGAAACTTCTAGATACAAGACTCTGTGTTGAGCGCTTTATGAATGCTATCTAAGATGCACTTTTTTCAGCCCTGTAAATAATTGAAAACATGCCATAGAGGTCTGTCTGTTCTATCAAGGAGGTAAACGTGTGTTTTGCAAATAGAAATAAAATTTCAACAAGAGGCTTACCAATTTTTCTGTGATCAGTTATCCTTAAGATATAGAAAAACAGAATCAGACCTAGTTGCAAACTATAAGAGGTCCATTAACAAGTACATTCATTCTTTTATACAACATGAGTTCATTCTTGGATTGAATTTTTGGAAATCTATATGTTACACTTAAACCAGAGGGAGAATTTTAACCTGTAGAACATTTTATAGAGGAATGCCAAGTTAAAGGTCTTTTCTCCTGTGACATCAAGCAAGGAGGCCAACTAAGGGTCATTTTTCATTTCTTCTTTTGCCCTTCTATGTTTTACAATTTCTCAACAATGAAAATGGAGTGGGGAGTGGGGGAAGGCAAGAAAAGGATAGGGCTGTGGAATTATTTTGGTAAAGTCTCTTAAAACCCCAAATATAAACAGTTGCAAAAACCAGTTGCTAAAAGTTAATATTGATTTTTTTAATGTGATAAAACAGCTACAGCTATGCCGTATCTGATCTCCTTCTGTTCGTTTAAGATGAAAGAACACTTCAGGGAGAACTTGAGATATTCTTCCTCACTGTCAGCATCCCCCATCTCTTCTCAAATGGTGTTAATGAAGGTCAATTCATATGTTTGAGTCCATTTGGCCAACCCCTGGAATTGATGTAAAGCCTTTTGTAATTACAGGGCTTTAAATGATCCATAAGCCTTGACAAGACTGTTTCTCCCAGAAGTAAATTATCTCTTCAATCCCTCCCAAAAGACTCAACTCTGAATATCTGATTCACCATCTTCATGATTAATGGATGGCAAGAAAGAGTCAAGATGCATAAAAATAACAACAACAACAAACAGCCTGCAAAAGATCAGCTATACAAGCAGGAATCAAAATCAGATGACTTGAAGAGAAAATCTGAAGAGAGTTGAGAGAAATAATAAACTTAGGAGTCAGACAGGACTGAATTTGAATCCCAGCTTTATCACTTAGAATTAAGTAACTGGCAAGGATTTCTAACCTCTTTGAATCTCAGTCTCTTCATTAGTGAAATAAAGTGTATTACAAACTGGCTTTAAGGATTAAGTGAGATGGCAGGTATGCACAGACTGAAACTCAGAAGTTGTACATGGAAACCTTACCCTTGTCTTAGAGGGTGATTTGGGAGATTATTTGAAATAACACATCTAAGACGCATATCACAAAGTCTGGCACATGGTAAGTGTTCATAATATGATATGATGATTATTATTCTCATTGAATTCTTATGTCCTTACTCATTTGGAAGTGGGTAGGCTGAGCCACTTCTAACAGGAATGCAGATGACCAATTTCAAAACCCTGAGTTACTAAGAAATGAGGCTGGGTCAAGTCTAATAAATATAGCAAAATCTCCAGGGCAGATAGAGAAGAATTACAGTCTCTTCATATTTTTGACATTTCTATTCATATGGATCACAGACTAAGGGGAGTATGTAAACAAATGTGCATTGTTACCATGAGACCCAAAGTTGAAGGTCCTTGGTAGGTGGCTGAGTCCTACATACTGTGGCACTACAATTGAAGTTTATACCAGAGCACTGAAGAGTTCTAAATACTAAGAAGCCGTTCATTAGGACCAAATAGAATTGAACAATAGGCATCATCCACATTTTCCCAGAAGAGTTGAGATGGAGAGGTTGATAAGAATTTATTCATGTCTTCATTCATTCAAATTTACAACCTGCCTAACTCTGTAAAAGAATTCCATGATGGTGAGGCCTCCTATAGCACAAGGAGACTGGGGAGTGCAGTCTATCCCAAGAGCCCTTTGAATATAATGAATAATACATATGATATGGTTATTGCTGTTTACATGTTAGAAAATTAAAGTTCTGGAGATGGATGGTCATCATGGTGGCACAACAACGTCGGTATACTTAAAATTGCCAAGATGTATATTTAAAATGGTTCAAATGATAAATTTTACATTCTTTATATCTCATCAGAATTTTAAAAATTAATATTTATTTTTCCTTTCTTAACTTCAGGTATTGCCTCTGACATTCACATAAGAAAAGATATTGACACTAAGGCAATAGCCCTCTATCACAAAACAAAACAAATTTTACATGGAAATATGTCATTTCTCAATTATGTTGAGCATGAAAATTAGCAGGTATTTTAAAAATATGAGTGAAATATTTATCATCCCCTGGCAATGTGTGTGTGTGCACTCAGTTGTGCAATGATCTCAGTAAATTTTGGTTTTACAAGTCAAGTCAGCCCTCTCCAACAGAACAGAGATTATAATGACTCCAGGCTACAGAGAGGACATTGTAGCTGCTGCTCAACTCCTCACCTGTACATCAACCACACTTGCCAAATGCTGTACTACTCTCGTTAACAAACTGTAATTTTTAACCAATGGATTCATATTTGTGTTTATAGGACAACTAGGGATTTCCATTTAAAATCACCCAACACAAGCAGTGATCCTCTTACTAGTCCTTGGAAGTGCTAGTAAATAACTTCTATTCACAGACTTACTATAAAAGTTTGCCCACATCACAGAACAGAGACTACACTAAGATTCAGATTCCATCAGTGGAACAGTACACTGAAGGCACACAGTAAGGACTCAAACATTTCTCCAATAATCATCTACTTGCCACTACTCAAGCACGTCTCAGAACTATTTTCCTTAACTCTTGTACTACCTGGTGGCACTGCTTCAAACTCACTGGGCCAGGGCCACATCCCTTCCTCCTTGTTTAGAAAAATTAGGCCAGATTTTAAGGAAATTAAATGGATGAAAGACTGGAAAAGTCATTTTTTAGGTTATTCACTAAAAAGTTGTCTTTTCCCTCCTAATAGTGTGTGGATTTGAAAGCTGACTTGACATCCATTTGGTTCAACTTCTAGATTTATTGAAGAGCTGCACTGCATTTTCCCCTCATGGATCACTGCCTTGTCGAGGCAAAGGGGCTTGTATAACTCAATGAAGCTATGGGCTATGCCATGTAGAGCTATCCAAGATGGAAAGGTCATAGTGGAAATTTCTGACAAAATGTGATCTACTGGTGGAGGGAATGGCAAACCACTCCAGTATATGAACTGTGAGAACCCAATGAACTGTATAAAAAGGAAAAAGACCTGACACCAAAAGATGAGCCCCTCAGGTCTAAAGGTGTCCAATATGCTATTGGGGAAGAGCAGAGGACACCTACTAATAGCTCCAGAAAGAATGAAGTAGCTGGGCTGAAGCAGAAATGACCTCCCATTGTGGATGTGTCTGGTGATGAAAGTAAAATCTGATACTATAAAGAACAGTATTGTGTAGGACCCTGGAATCTTAGATCCATGAATCAAGGAAAATTGGAAGTGGTTAAGCAGGAGATGGCAAGATGTTTACACTTAGGAATCACTCAACTTAGGAATCACTCAACTAAAATGGATGAAAATGGGTGAATTTAATTCAGATGACCATTATATCTGCTACTGTGGGCAAGAATCTCATAGAACAAATGGAGTAGCCTTCATAATCAACAAAACAGTCTGAAATGCAGTACTTGGGTACAACCTTAAAAATGACAGAATGATCTCGGTTGGTTTCCAAGGCAAATCATTCAACATCACAGTAATCCAAGTCTATGCCTCAACCACCAATGCCAAAGAAGCTGAAGTTGATCAGTCCTATGAAGACCTAGAAGACCTCTTAGAACTAACACCAAAAACGATGTCCTATTCGTCATAGGGGATTGAAATGTCAAAGTAGGATGTCAAGAGATACCTGGAGTAACAGGCAAGTTTGGTTTTGGAGTACAAAATGAATCAGGGCAAAGGCTAAAAGAATTCTGCCAAGAGAACATACTTATCATAGCAAACACACTTTCTCAAGAACACAAGAGATGATTTTACACATGGACACTACCAAATGGTCAGTATTGAAATCAGGTTGATTGCATTCTTTGCTGCTGAGGCTGGAGAAGCTGTATACAGTTAGAAAAAACAAGACCTGACACTGACTATGGCTTAGGTCATCAGATCCTCATAGTAAAATTCAGGCTTAAACTTAAGAAAGTGGGAGAAACCACTAGGCTAGTCAGGTATGATTTAAATCAAATGCTTTATAAATCTACAGTGGAGGTGATGAATAGATTCAAGGGATTTGATCTAGTAAACAGAGTGCCTGAAGAATATGGACAGAGGTCCATAATAATTGTATAGGAGGCAGCGAACAAAACCATCCCAAAGAAAAAGAAATGCAAGAATGCAGAGTGGTTGTCTGAGGAGGTTTTACAAATAGTTGAGGAAAGAAGAGAAGTGAAAAGCAAGAGAGAAAGAGAAAGGTGCATACAACTAAATGCAGAGTTCCAGAGAGTAGCAAGGAGAGACAAGAAGGCCTTCTTCAAAGAACAATGCAAAGAAATAGAGGAAAACAACAAAAAAAGTAAGACTAGAGATTTCTTCAAGAAAACTGAAAATATCAAAGGAACATTTCTTCCAAAGACGGGCACAACAAAGGACATAAATGGTAAAGACCTAATAGAAGCAGAAGAGATCAAGAAGAGATGGAAAGAATACATGGAAGAACAGCACTAAAAAGATCTTAATGATTCAGATAACCACAATGGTGTAGCCTTTCATTCAGAGCTAGACAACCTGGAGTGTGAAGTCAAGTGGACTTTAGGAAGCACTGCTCCCAATGAAGCTGGTGGAGGTGATGGAATTCCAGCAGAGTTATTTAAAATCCTAAAAGATGATGCTATTAAAGTGCTGCACTCAATAAATCAGCAAATTTGGAAAACCCAGCAGTGCCCACAGGACTGGGAAAAGTCAATTCTCATCCCAGTTCCCAAGAAGGGCAATACTAAAGATTGTTACACTCATCTCTCATGCTAGTAAGGCTATGTTCAAAATCTTCCAAGCTGGGCTTCAGTATTACATGAACTGAGAACTTCCTGATGTTCAAGCTGGGTTTAGAAAAGGGCAGAGGATCCAGAAATCAAATTACTAGCATTCACTGGTTCATAGAGAAAGCAAGGGAATTCCAGGAAAACATCAACCTCTGTTTCATTGACTACGCTAAAGCCTTTGACAGTGTGGATCATAACGAACTGTGGAAAACTCTTAAACCGAGGGGAATACCAGACCATCTTACCTGTCTCCTGAGAAATATGTATGCATATCAAGAACCAACAGTTAGAACCCTGTATGGGACAACTGACTGATTCAGGATTGAGAAAGTAGTATGACAAGGTTGTTTAACGTTACTATGTTTATTTAACCTACACACAGAGCACATCGTGCAAAATGCTGGGTTAGATGAGTTACAAGCTGGAATCAAGGTTGCCGGGAGAAATATCAACAACCTCAGATATGCGGATGATACTATTCAAATGGCAGAAAGTGAAGAGGAACTAAAGAGCTTCTTGATGAGGGTGAAGGAAGGGAGTGAAAAAGATGGCTTAAAACTCAATATTAAAAAAACTAAGATCATGTCATCTGGTCCCATCACTTCACGGCAAATAGTAGAGGAAAAGGTGGAAGCAGTGACAGATTTCCTCTTCCTGGGCTCTAAAATCACTGTGGATGGTGACTACATCCATGAAATTAAAAGACGATTGCTTCTTGGCAGGCAAGTCATGAAAACCTAGTTCAGTTCAGTTCAGTCGCTCAGTCATGTCCAACTCTTTGCGACCCGCGACCCCATGAATTGCAACACGCCAGGCCTCCCTGTCCATCACCAACTCCCGGAGTTTACCCAAACCCATGTCCATCGAGTCAGTGATGCCATCCAACCATCTCATACTCTGTCGTCCCCTTCTCCTCCTGCCCCCAATCCTTCCCAGCATTAGGGTCTTTACCAATGAGTCAACTCTTCACATGAGGTGGCCAAAGTATTGGAGTTTCAGCTTCAACATCAGTCCTTCCAATGAACACCCAGGATTGATCGCCTTTAGGATGGATTGATTGGAACTCCTTGCAGTCCAAGGGACTCTCAAGAGTCTTCTCCAACACCACAGTTCAAAAGCATCAATTCTGTGGCACTCAGCTTTCTTCACCGTCCAACTCTCACATCCATACATGACCACTGGAAAAACCCTAGCCTTGACTAGACGGACTTTTGTTGGCAAAGTAATGTCTCTGCTTTTAAATATGCTATCTAGGTTGGCCATAACCTTCCTTCCAAGGAGTAAGCGTCTTTTAATTTCACGGCTGCAATCACCATCAGCAGTGATTTTGGAGCCCCAAAAAATAAAGTCTGACACTGTTTCCCCAACTATTTCCCACGAAGTGATGAGACCAGATGTCATGATCTTAGTTTTCTGAATGTTGAGCTTTAAGTCAACTTTTTCACTCTCCTCTTCCACTTTCATCAAGAGGCTTTTTAGTTCTTCTTCACTTTCTGCCATAAGGGTGTTGTCATCTGCATAGCTGAGGTTATTGATATTTCTCTCGGCAGTCTTGATTCCAGCTTGTGCTTCTTTCAGTCCAGCGTTTCTCATGATGTACTCTGCATATAAGTTAAATAAGCAGGGTGACAATATACAGCCTTGACAGACTCCTTTTCCTATTTGGGACCAGTCTGTTGTTCCATGCCAGTTCTAACTGTTGCTTTCGGACCTGCATACAGGTTTCTCAAGAGACAGATCAGATGGTCTGGTATTCCCAACGCTTTCAGAATTTTCCACAGTTTATTGTGATCCACACAGTCAAAGGCTTTGGCATAGTCAATAAAGCAGAAATAGATGTTTTTCTGGAACTCTCTTGCTTTTTCGATGATCCAGCGGATATTGGCAATTTGATCTCTTGTCCCTCTGCCTTTTCTAAAACCAGCTTCAACATCCGAAAGTTCACGGTTCACGTATTGCTGAGGCCTGGCTTGGAGAATTTTGAGCATTACTTTTTTTGAGCATGTGAGATGAGTGCAATTGTGTGGTAGTTTGAGCATTCTTTGGCATTGCCTTTCTTTGGGATTGGGATGAAAATTGCCCTTTTCCAGTCCTGTGGCCACGGCTGAGTTTTCCAAATTGGCTGGCATATCGAGTGCAGCACTTTCACAGCATCATCTTTCAGGATTTGAAATAGCTCAACTGGAATTCCATCAACTCCACTAGCTTTGTTTGTAGTGATGCTTTCTAAGGCCCACTTGACTTCACATTCCAGGATGCCTGGCTCTAGGTGAGTGATCATACCATCGTGATTATCTGGGTCGTGAAGATCTTTTTTGTACAGTTCTTCTGTGTATTCTTGCCACCTCTTCTTAATATCTTCTGCTTCTGTTAGGTCCATACCTTTTCTGTCCTTCATCGACCCCATCTTTGCATGAAATGTTCCCTTGGTATGTCTAATTTTCTTGAAGAGATCTCTAGCCTTTCCCAATCTGTTGTTTTCCTCTATTTCTTTGCATTGTTCACCGAGGAAGGCTTTCTTATCTCTCCTTGCTATTCTTTGGATCTCTGCATTCAGATGGGAATATCTTTCCCTTTCTCCTTTGCTTTTCGCTTCTCTTCTCTTCCCAGCTATCTGTAAGGCCTCCTCAGACAGCCATTTTGCTTTTTTGCATTTCTTTTCCATGGGAATGGTCTTGATCCCTGTCTCCTGTACAATGTCACGAACTTCTGTCCATAGTTCATCAGGCACTCTGTCTATCAGATCTAGTCCCTTAAATCTATTTGTCACTTCTACTGTATACTCATAAGGGATTTGATCTAGGTCATACCTAAATGGACTAGTGGTTTTCTTAGACAGTGTGTTAAAAAGCAAAGACATCCCTTTGCTGACAAAGGTCCACATAGTCAAGGCTCTGGTCTTTCCAGTGGTCATGTACAGGTGTCAGAACTGGACAATAAAGAAGATAGAGCACTAAAGAATTGATGTTTTCTCACTGTGGTTCTGGAGAAGACTCTTGAGAATCCATTGGAAAGCCAGGAGATCAAACTGGTCAATCTTAAAGGAAATCAACCCTGAATACTCTTTGGAAGGACTGGTGCTGAAGCTGAAGCTCCAATACTTTGGCCACCTATATGAACAGCTGACTCATTGGAAAAGACCCTGATGCTGGGAAAGATTGAAGGCAGGAGGAGAAGAGGATGACAGAGGATGAGACGGTTGGATAGCATCACTGATTCATTGGACATGAACTTGGGCAAACTCTGGGTGATACTGGGGGACAGAGAATCCTGAGGTGCTGCAGTCCATGGGGTTGTGAACAGTTGGACACAACTTTGTGACTGAACAACAACACTGCAATTCATATAAGAAGCTTGTCCTAAGGAAAGTTATTTTATTACAGGAAAACAACAATCCGCTGTTATATGCTTAGTAGGTTTCTGGCAGGCAGAGAAGATGGTCTTCAGAGACTCGGGCCACTATCAGAAGTCCCATCATCATAAGCATGACTGGGTCTTCTCTCAGATGCAGAGACACTTCTCTGGAACTCATCAACCACCATTCATTGTGAGGCTCTGTAAATCAGGCTCTTGTTCAGCCCTTTGGCACATGTTCAGAACCCATGGTTTCTCTTTTCAACTCCATTGACTTCAGTCAGAAAATCACTGAAATCATTAATATTGGGAAAAGAAGAGTGTATTGTTAGTGTTTGGAAGACAAAAGGAGAACAAAATCATTCACAGATTTCAGGAATTGAATTTACTCCTTCTGTATGCTTTGCACTGCTTCCAGTACCCTGAAGTCCTTGGAGCCACAGCAACTGTGAGGTTGTTCATTTAGAGTTTAGCAGCGTGGATCTGGAGCCAGGGTTTCTAGGTTCAAATCCTCTCTCTACCACTTCATAACTGTGTGATGGTGAGCAAGTTAATCTAACATCTTTGTACCTAGTTTTCCCCAACTGTAAAATCGGACTGGTGGTAATTTAGTCACTAAGTTTGTTCGACTCTTGTGGCACCATGGGCTGTAGACCACCAGGCTCCTCTGTTCATGGGATTTTCAGGGCAAGAATACTGGACTGGGTTGCCATTTTCTTCTCCAGGGCATCTTCCCAATCCAGGAATTAAACCTGTGTCTCCTGCATTGCAGGCAGTCTCCTGCATTGCAGGTTGATTCTTCACCACTGAGCCACCAGAGAAACCCTGTAAAATTGGGCTAATGATATTCAATAGTGTCTACATCACAAAGTTTCTAAGATTAAATGCATTACTGTCTATAAAGTAGTTAGAACAGTATTCAACAAATAGTTACATGGCACGTAATAACTGTTGTATAAAATAAATCCCTACTCTGCCCTCACAGAAATTCGTCATTGTCTATCAGTTACCAAGTCTTATTGATTTTGCTTTCTAAATACCTTCCAAATGTATCCCTTTCTTTTGATTCCCAAGGTTCTTGTTTTGTCTGTTTTTTGTTGTTTATTTTATGGTTTGCTGCTCTAGTGTTAGTCACTCAGTTGTCTGACTCTATGGACTGTGGCCCACCAGGCTCCTCATTCATACTGGAGTGAGCAGCCATTTCCTTCTCCAGAGGATCTTCCTGACCTAGGGATTGAAACCATGTCTCCTTCACTGGCGGGCATATTCTTTATTGTCTGATCCACAGTGATTTTGCTCTCTAAATACCTTCCAAATCTGTCCCCTTCTTCTGACTCCCAGCGTTCTTATTTTGCCTGAGACTTCATCACTTCTTGCCTGGATGACTGCAATCCAGATCAATTAGACATCCTTTCACCCTCCTACTGACTACCAGGATTATATTCTTACAATCTTATGACACCACCCTCATGCCTCTAGTGGCTCTCCTATCAATGTGGGCCAGGTTCAAACCCATGGCATGGTACCTCAGGACCTTCACACTTTGGTCCCAGAACACTTTTCCAGTCTCATCTCAAGTCACCCTCTCCCATCCCTTGTGCCCCAACTACTCCTGCATGCCACATTCTATCATACAGCCATGCTTTCTCATACAAAATTTTCACTGTCTTAAATGTCAGCCCACAATACTCCTGTCTACTTTCTAAACTCCTGCTTATCTTGCAGCCTCCATCTAAAGTAACCTCTTGTCAGTGACATCTTCTCTGACTCCCCTGGGGCAAAATTACTTTCTCCCTCTACTGTATCCTACAGCTCATTCAATATTCAGCTATTAAGCTGCATATCAGTTATAATGTAACCATGTATCTACCAGACTATGAAAGCAAGGCCATATGTCATCATATATTCATTTATTCAATCACAGTGAGGTTGGAGACAAATTTATAAACAAGGCACACTTGATCTCAGTCTTTGTGGAGCTTATAATCAAGTAACCAAGAAATAAACAAACAAACAAAAATAAATAAATAATTACCAAGTATAATGAGCACCAAGGAACAAACATGCTTCTGTGATGGAGAAAAACAGGGAGTGACATTTCTACATCCTCAGTACTAACCATGCTCTCTGGCTTATATGTCCTTATCGATGCAGTCAGACTGTCAGAGACCATTGTGATTACTCATTTTAGTTATCAAGTGATTGATTTCATTTCAACCCTAATCCCAAGTTCCGCACAAATATATCCCTAAAATAAGACATAATCACTGTGGCAACTATTTAATTCCTGTTGTAAAACATTCACAGACCTTGGCCATTCATCAACTAGTACATGTAGAAGGAAGTAGAGGGAAATTTCAGTCTTTCAGAAATGTGAGTCTACATCAGAGCCAGACAGAAATTTGTGGATTCTAAATTCTGGTCTTAAATTAGCATGAGCCCTAAAGGACATCTGAAGTGAGCCGTAGTTTCTCAAAGCATGGCCCCTGGACCAGCACCAGCATCATCTGGGAAATTGTTAGAAACGTAAATTCCCAGATTCTGCCTCAGACTTACTAAATTAGAAATTCAGCAAGGGGTCTGTCAAACTGTTTTTTTTAAAGCCTCTAGGTGATACTGATACAAACTTCAGTTTCAGAGCTATAGATACAAACCTAAATCTTGCATAACTTGTCACACTGATCACTCCTCCTCTGAGTAGGATTGCAATGAAAAGGGACATTCCAGGTATGTCATATTAACTTTCTGACTTCATGTCTCCAAGCTCTCTGGCAAATTAATCTCATGAAAATACTTGCCATTTCCTCATTATGCCAACTTCTGTGCCCTGAGTTATTGTCTTTGCCTAAAAAATTAATAAATCTTACTTGCCCTTTAAGACCAAGTTCAAATTCCAGCAACTCTGGGATGGCTTATTTGACCTCTCCAGCAGAACTAATCACTCTCCTTTTGTCATTTTATAGTGGGTTGTATATATTTTCCCCATAGTCTTCATCATATTATATGGTTATTGGTGAAATATACAAATTTCACAGTTTCTTCCTTGCCCATCGTTCCTAAAAGATCATCTCTCTACAAGTAGAGATCTCTATAAGTAGAGATGCCCACTCACCAGGAATGCAGACCTCATTCCAAAGCAGCCAATACAGGCTTACTCATAACTTGAGTGGTCTAGCTCAAATAAATAAGTTAGACTATTCTAGGTTCTCTTACTTGAGAATCTGGACTGAGACATCAAATTGATCATCAATCTGCAGTGGGACATAAAGCGACAGAGTGGTGACATAGATGGGGCCAAGGTGAAGAATCCATGGGGGTCATAAATGACTCACAAGTACAGCAAGGAATCCTATCTTCCATGAGAGGGGAGAGAGGTAGGTGTGCAGAGGAGAGCAAGGAGATCTTCTTGAGAGGTGGAATGTGACTGCAGTTTCTAATGGTTATTCTACTGTCTTTCAAGTTCATGAGAAGATTTTTAAATATTATAAATTTCATTTTAATTGAGTACTTGTGAGGGGCTTCAGTCTCTTATAGTCACTGGAGCAGTGAATGAATAATAAGCTTCCAAGTAGTGGCACGGGCTTCCCAGGTGGTGCTGGTTGTAAAGAATCGGGCTGCCAATGCAGGAGATGCAGGAGACATGGGTTTCGTCCCTGGGTCAGGAAGATCCCCTGGAGGAGGAAACAGCAACCTATTCTAGTGGTCTTGCCTGGGAAATCCCACGGACAGAAGACTCTGGCAGGCTACAGTCCATGGGGCCTCAGAGTTGGACAAGACTGAATGAGTAAGTAGTGGCACAAAACAACCACCGTGTTGTTATACAATAGATTCTGTGGGTGAGGAATTAGGATTCGGCTCAGCAGGAATGCTGCTGCTACTGCTAAGTCGCTTCAGTTGTGTCCTAGTCTGTGCGACTCCATAAAGGGCAGCCCACCAGGCTCCCTCATCCCTGGGATTCTCCAGGCAAGAACACTGGAGTGGGTTGCCATTTCCTTCTCCAATGCATGAAAGGAAAAGTGAAAGTGAAGTTGCTCAGTTGTGTCTGACTCTTCGCGACCCCATGGACAGCAGCCTACCAGGCTCCTCTGTCCATGAGATTTTCCAGGCAAGAGTACTGGACTGAGTTGCCATTGCCTTCTCCGTCGGCAGGAATGACCTGTCTCTTTTTCATGCTCCTTGAAGTATTGGACCTCAGCTGTGAATATCTGAAACGTTAGAGGCTTGGAAAGATCTGGAAGCTTCTTCACTCACATAATATGTTGCCTTGGTTGAGACTGTCAATTGAAATGCCTACATACAACCTCTCCATATGACTTGGGCTGCCTCACAACATAGCAGCCTCAGAATAGATATACATTTTATGTGATAGTCCATGGCTTCAACAGCAAGTATTCCAACAATTTAGGCAGAATATGTACAACCTTTTATAACCTAGGCTTGGAAGTCACACTACTTCCATGGTACCCTATTCATCAAAGCACTTACAAGCCAGCACAGAATACAGGGGAGGAGAGATAGAACACATCTCTTTATGGGAGGAATGTCAGAGAATTTGGCACCATGCTTTAAAATCATCACAATGTGCTAATAATGGGTTTCTTTTCAAAAGCAGGCTGTGTTCACTGATTCCAGCTGTGAGGAATAAGACCTCACAAAAAAAAGGGAAAATAGGGCATTTGCAGATATCTTACACTTCAATCTACTGAATCTGTTCATCACTATAGAAATGATATGGTGTGATTTCAGTATTCTTGAAGTGTACAGAGGTTGGGATAATATACCATTTTGCCAAAATTTATTGAGACATGGGGTTAGGACTAACATAATTATGTTGGTTTATAATGTACAAAGAACTCAAATACTTCAACAAAAAGAACACAAATAACATAATAAAATAGACATAAATAGACACCTCATCAAAGGAGATACACTGATGGCTAATAGCACGTAAAAAGATAGTCATCATTAGTCATTAGAGAAATGTGACCTTATACTTCACATCCTCTAGAATGGCTGTAATAATAAAGACAGACAATAACAAATGTTGGTGAGGACACGGGGAAACCTATCCTTTGTGTATTACTGGCGGGAATGTAAAATGATGTAGCTGCTTTGGAAAACAGCTTGGTGGTATCTTAAAAAGTTAACTATGAATTTACCATATTCCATTTTTAGTAGACTCTTAGGTATCTTCCCAAGTGAAACAAAAACACAGAGATTTGGAAGTGATTTTTCTTAGAAAAATTGTTAAAAAATAGCCAAATATTGAAAGCAACCTAAATATCCATCAACCAGTGAGTGGATAAATAAAAGGTGATACAGTCATATAATGAAATACTATTCAACATTTTTTTAATTTGCTTATTTTTTTTTAAGAATAATTGCTTTACAGAATTTTTGTGTTTTCAGTCAAACCTCAACATGAATCAGCCATAGGTATACATATATTCCCTCCCTTTTGAAGCTCTCTCCCATTCTCCCTCCCCATCCCATCCCTCTAGGTTGACACAGAGCCCCTGTTTGAGTTTTCTGAGCCATACAGCAAATTCCCGTTGGCTATCTATTTTACATATGGTAATGTAAGTTTCCACGTTATTCTTTCCATACATCTCACCCTCTCCTCTTCTCTCCCCATGTCCATAAGTCCATTCTCTATGTCTCTTTCTCCATTCAGTTCAGTTCAGTTCAGTTCAGTCGCTCAGTCATGTCCGACTCTTTGCGACCCCATGAATTGCAGCACGCCAGGCCTCTCTGTCCATCACCAACTCCCGGAGTCTACCCAAACCCATGTCCATCGAGTCAGTGATGCCATCCAACCATCTCATCCTCTGTCGTCCCCTTCTCCTCCCGCCCCCAATCCCACCCAGCATCAGGGCCTTTTCCAATGAGTCAACCCTTCGCATGAGGTGGCCAAAGTATTGGAGTTTCAGCTTCAACATCAGACCTTCCAATGAACACCCAGGATTGATCTCTTTTAGGATGGACTGATTGTTGCCCTGTAAATAAATTCTTCAATATCATTTTTTTCTAGATTCCGTACATATGCGTTAGAATATGGTATTTATCTTTCTCTTTCTGACTTACTTCAACATTTAAAAGAAATGGACTACTGATAAACGCTATGACATGGATTAAGCCTAAAAATCATTAAGTGAAAGAAGCCACTTAATATGAGACCACATATTACATGGCTCTACTTAAATGGAATTTTCAGAAAAGGCAAATCTACAAAGACTAAAAGCAGTTATTTGTTGCCTGGGTGGATGGGTAGTAAGGAGAATTAAGAGTAAATAGGCATAATGATAAAGGCCAACGAGTGAAGAGATTAAGAGTAGGGTTTGGAGTCAGATAGACTAAGGATCTCCAGTGCTGGATAGGATTGGGGGCGGGAGGAAAAGGGGACGACAGAGGATGAGAAGGTTGGATGGCATCACCGACTCAATGGACATGGGTTTGGGTGGACTCTGGGAGTTGGTGATGGACAGAGAGGCCTGGCGTGCTGCAATTCATGGGGTCACAAAGAGTCAGACACGACTGAGCGACTGAACTGAACTGAACTGAGACTAAGGATCATATCTTGCCTTCCCTTCCATTTACTTGACGGGTAAAGTTGACTAAATTTCTAGATGACAGTTTGTTCACATACAAAATGAAGATTAAGCAACCTCAAAGGTTTGTCAGAATTAAATGAGATCATGTTTTGGAAACACATATAAATGGTAGATATGAACCATTACTGAGTGATACAACAGGAATTTCCCCATTTATTAAAAATATGCTTTAGAGGTTTTTTTCTGGTAAACAGACTAAGGTGACCTCTAGAAATGGTTCACTATTCACTTGACCCAGAAAACCCCACCAAATCATGCAAATCAAGAGCTTTGAATCTTCGTGTTCACTTTTAGAACACTCATGAAACCATCCAAGCCATCAAGGGTATGCATATCTGAAAAGCCACCATGTATCTGAAGGATGTCCCTTTACAGAAGCAATGTGTGCCATTCCATTGTTACAATGGTGGAGTTGGTAGGTGTACACAGGCCAAGCAGTGGGGCTGTACGCAGGGTTGGTAGCCCAAAAAAGAGTACTGAATTGTTACTGCACATGCTCAAAAGTGCAGAGAGTAATGCTGAACTTGGTGGTGCTAGTGGTAAAGAACCTGCCTGACAGTGCAGGAGACATAAGAGACACAAGTTTGATCCCTGTGGCAGGAAGATCCCCTGGAGGAGGAAATGGCAACCCACTCCAGTATTCTTGCCTGGAGAATCCCATGGACAGAGAAGCCTTGCAGGCTATAGTCCACAGGATCGCAAAGAGTTAGACACAACTGAAGTGACTTAGCATGCAAAGCTGAACTTAATGTAGATGTAAATGTAGAGTCTCTGGTCATTGACCACAGCCAGGTGAACAAAGCCTCCAAGATATGGTGCAGAACTTGCAGAGCTCGTGGTCAAATTAACCCATACATGAGCTCTCCTCACCACATTGAGATGATCCTTACTGAAAAAGAAGATTGTTCTTAAACCAGAAGAGGACGTTGCACAGAAGAAAAAAATATCCCAGAAGAAACTGAAGAAACAAAAACTTATGGCTCAGAAATAAATGAAGGAAATAATAGTAATAATAAATGCAAATAAAAGTAAAAAATGTCTAAAATTTTAAATATGGATTTTGTATTTCAGTGCTTAGTAGACACTCAGTAAATGTTGGCAAATTTTTAAAAGCCCATATAACTCTTGCTACGTTGTCTTAATATATACAAATTAAAGCTCACTCCAACTTTGTTCTTGTTTCCAAATCATATTAAATATCCTTTTTTTTTCATTTTTTTCTTTTTTAACTGACTCGTTTATACTCAGTTGTTTCTAGGGCTAAGATAGATAACTATAAGATTTGGGATAAGTATGCTATCAGAATTTTTCAACTCTTCTTGTAGTTTTTGACTGTGAATACTCTAGATTATCACTTCTATAGTTCTGAAAATGAGTTTTATCTTCTCAACAAGTGGTTACTGATCTTACAGCTATCTTTCCAATATCAACAGCTAAAGGAAGAAAACAGGAACAAAATACAGTATTTCCTTGGCTGTTCACTCCTCCCATCTTCCCTGACCTTTCTCAGCAGCAGGGAGATAGGAGTGAGGGCTACAAAGTGAAGCTCCTCCTCAACAGGAAGGCTGCTTTCCACAAACATGATGGAAGTCATTGTCTACTTTATTTAAAGAGTAAAGGCATCTTTTTCCTCCTGAAAGATGCTTCCCACTGCTGACTGCTCTTCCAGATGTTGCTTGAAATTAAATTCAATGGTAGGCACATTCACTGTTGAAATTGCCCATGGAACTTGCAACTTCTATAGTTTAGGCATAGAAAAAGGCACTAAAAGGAACTTTAGAGACTCTTCTATTCTAATCCTTTCGAGTAAGGAATTTGCTTCTGATGCAACTGTTTTAGTAAGAATTCCTTCAAAGTAATGTTTTAAAGATTTTGTGACTATTATATGTGTGCTTCTATATGTGTAGAAAAACATTCTGGAACAGAATCAGTTCTAAACAGATTTGAAGAACCATAGTGTTTCTCAAACTTTTGTGGCTTGAAAATCACATGAAGGACTTGTGAAACAGATTGCTACCCGCCTCCTTCCCCTCCCCCAGTTTCTGATTTAGCAGATCTAGGATGGGGAAAGAGAAATTACATTTCCAACAAGTTCCTAGGTGATGTCCATGATGCTTGTCCAAGGACTACACTTTGAGAACCATCATTCTAGAAGAATGACTACTCTATCTGCTGACCCAAATTCTTAGAATCACCATTATTAACTGCAGTACTCAAACAAATGATTTTCCATTGTGAATCTTCTGAATGAAGAACTCTGAAACCTTTACTACTCTAAGTGCTATTCCTTTTTTGCTGTTTCTTTTTTAACACAGATTTTTGTTGCCTAGGGAACAGATTGAGCTGGAAGAGATTTCTTAACCAAAGTATTCCCCAGTTTAAGATTTTATTTCCTATAAGCCAATAAATATCTTCAAGTAGATCACTTCTCTTTTCCAGGTCTCTGATACTCAATTTCTATACAGAATTATATGCATATTTCTTATCACATACTTCTTTTTAAAAGATGAAAAGTAAAATAATTAAATCATGGTTTATACAAGAATTTAAAACAAGGTAAAGGCTGACACACATATGTTACTGATTCTTGCATTTGTCCTTTGTGTGGACATTGTAAAATTACATAACATTTCATCTTCTTCCCTTTGTGCTTGTGGGGAGTACGTGGAGAGAAAAATAGCCTCATGTAATTAACAGGATATTGTAACCTGGGAAATTCTTAGTGTAGGTTTGGCTTTATATAATAAATGTGGTTCTAAAAAATTGAGTATAGATGAACCTGATGTCAAATCCAATTCTCTTACTAGTTCTCATTATAGAATTAAAGATAGGCTCCTTTGGGGGGAAAAATGGCTCTAACACATAATAAATGCATACCTAATACTATAACAAACCATTTAAATAGAAAAAGGTAATTTTCTGATAAAAATAATAACAGCCAATGTATGCCACAAATTATGAATACCAAGTAGCTAAGGTCATTCCCATATTTGATACACTTGTTTAAAGGTCGGTCCTGAAAAACTGTCAGGCTAGCTGAAGAGAATTTCCTTCTCTTCCTAGTGATGAAATGTTACTAGGAAAGCCAGCAATGATAAACTGAAGCAATTAACACACCCAGGGGATAACATGTCCTCTAGAGACACACACATGTCTCCTGTAGGCCAGGAGACTTGTAAAGCTTTAAAGCTAGTCACCTGGCATGGTATATCAAGTTAATTCTTTAGAATTAAAATTTTGGTTGATAAAATTTCTCTAAGCAGCAGTGCCACAAAGTGGTAAGATCACAGACTCATAACCAAAGAACCTAGGTTCTATTCCTAACTTTAAAGCATTGGAGCTGCATAACCAGGATCTTGTAATCACAAACTAGCAACACTGCCATCACCTGGGACCTTGTTAGAAATACACACTCTCAGCCCTGGCCCAGAATCTGCATTTTAAGATACTTGAATAGGCAGATTATATAGTGGCTGCTGGATGAACTTCCCAGTTCCCCCTTTAGAATTGAGATGCTTACTCTCCCAGTGACTGAGGAGGCTGTCCTTATCTGAAAAATGCTATTGATGGTGAGAGCTGCTTCACCAGGGTCATTACCCCTTTTCCAAAGGCAGCCTTCATCCAGTGACTGGTCAATGTGAAGGCTTTTGCTCCTGACCCTACTTGGAACTACTCTGAAGGCCATCACATTTTCAAAGTTCTCCCGTGTTGACAGAAACTGTTGCCAAGATTGCATTTGGTCCATCTCTTTCTGCCCAATGTTCATTTCTTCTCTTGCCTTCTACTGGTGTTTTCCTGAGAGTACTTCTTATTAAACTTTCTTCATGCTAAGCTTAATCCCTAGATCTACTTTCTGGGGAACAAAATCTGCAATAACATTGACATCTGAAATGCTTGAATTTTGGTTATGTAAATTAATCTCTAGCTTTTCAGTTTTCTCATTTGTAAACGAGGATAAGAGTATCCTCAAGCTATGTTGTAAGGATTAAATATCCTAATGTTTGTAAAATACTTAGAGCGGTGACTGACTCATGCAGTGTTACATAAGTGTTAGTTAACACTATAGAATAAGTCTGTGGATAAGGAGTTAACATCTGCAAAAACTCAGATTCCTTGTAAAATTTTAACAAAATGCTACCATGAATATGCAAAAATTAAGTTCAATTAGGGAATAATCATTTTACTTATATGTTCAATCACGTTGCAAGGGCTGATGGAAAGGAAGTGTAGGAACACATATACTACTATGTTATCTGAATTTAAGTCAAACATATCAAGCTGAACCTACCTCAACATAATAAGGGCCGTATATGACAAAACCCATAGCAAACATCATTTTCAACTGTGAAAAACTGAAAGCATTTCCTCTAATATCATGAACAAGACAAGGATGTCTACTCTTGCCACTTTTATTAAACATAGTTTTTGGAGTCCTAGTTTGCAGATGGCATGATACTATGCATAGAAAATCTTAAAGATGCCACCAGGCACCCAGAAAGGCAGCCCATTCTCTTCAAAAGGAGGTAGGACAGAATATAAAAGATAAAAAGAGAGACAAAAGAGTTAGGGAAGGAGACCCATCCCGGGGAGGGGGTCGTGAAGGAGGAGAAGTTTCCAAACACCAGGAAACCCATTCACCAGCAGGTCTGTGGGGAGTTTTGGCATCTCAGAGGGAAACAAAACCAGGAGGAAAAAGAAAAAAAGAAAAGAAAAGAAAAAAACACAGAATACGCACCTAACCACAACTCCCAATGGAGAAGTAGCCCAGGCGCTTGTGTCCTCCAGCAGTGACCAGGGGCTGAACAGGGAGGCATGTGGGCTGCACACTTAGGGTTAGGACTGGGCCTGAATGCCCTGAGGACAATCTGAGGGGGATAACGTGAGATAGCAACCCAAACTGTGGGATAGCCAGAGAGAGGGGGAAAAAAAGAAAGAGAGAGAGAACTTTCATGTGAAAAGCTCTAACCTAAGACATTGCCGGGCCTAATCACAGAACAAAGGACTGAGCGAATACCAAGGGAGAGCTAGCCGGCTGCAGACCGGCCCCTCCCCCTGCCAGAAGCAGAGAGGCAGGTGGGTGGTAGTCAGAGCCAGAAGGCGAGGAGCAATCTCAGCCCCAGAGATGGCAACCTCTACCAAACTGCAAGCAGGCTTCCAGTTGCTAACCAAGTTTTCCTGGGATCCTGGACAGTTGACATCTGCCAGGAGGCTTGCAGTCAGAGATCAGCTCCCCAGAGAAGACAGAAGGCACATCTGAGATGATGCTGTTGCTGTGCACCCAGGAAACTGAGCAACTGGGACCAGGGAGGTGATAAGATGCACTGCCCACCTAGGGAGAGTGCACTTGCCAAGCACCTGGTCGCTTGAGCTGCCCGGACCTGGGAAGGACACAAAACGCAGACCCAACCAAGTCTGTGCCTTTGAGCAGTACCCTAGAACCTGAACCTGAGCGGCTTAGACCTGGGAAGTGCACGCAACCCAGGGCCCGCTTTAGATAGTTCCCCTGCAGAGCAACCTGGAGCCTGAGCAGTGTAGACTGGGAAAGCACACACGCCGTGAGCAGGGGCAAACCCAGTGTGGCCCAGACACTGTGAGCATTCCCCACACAAGCCAGTGATATTTGTTTGCAGTGTTCCTCCCCCACATCCCCCACAGCACAACTGAACAAGCTAGTCTAAATAGGTGACCACCTTCACTCCCTTGTTTCAGGGCAGAAATTAGGCACTGAAGAGACTTGCAAACAGAGGAAGCCAAAATAAACAAAGAGGGAATCACTTTGGAAGTGACAGGTGCAACAGATTAAAACCCGGTAGTTAGCACTGACTACATTGGACGGTGCCTATAGACCTTGAAAAGAAGTATAAGCTGGAACAAGGAACTATCTGAAACTGAACTGACCCCACACTGCCCTCAACAGCTCCAGAGAAATTCCTAGATATATTTTATTATTATCTTTTTTTAATTTAAAAAGAACTTTTGTTTTTAACTTTTTTATTACTCCTTTAATTTTCATTTTTATAACCTACTATTACCTTGAAAAAATAAAGGTCCCTGCTTTTAAAGAAAATTTCATATATACACTTTTTATAATCTTTGTGATTTTGTTTTGTTTTTTTAATATTGTACTCTTGAGAGTCTAACCTCTACTCTAGATTTTTAATCTTTGCTTTTTGGTATTTGTTATCAATTTTGTACCTTTAAGAGCTCAATCTTCAGTACCCATTTTACTTAGGAGTGTGATTACTGGTTTGATTGCTCTCTCCCCTTTCAAATTTCCTTTTTCTCCTCCAGGTCACCTTTACCTTCTCCCTCCCCTTTCTCTTCTCTACCTAACTCTGTGAATATCTTTGGGTGTCTGGGCTGTGAAGAACACTTAGGGAACTGATTGCTGGCTAGATCTGTCTCTCTCCTTTCGACTCCGCCTCTTCTCCTCCTGGTCAGCTCTATCTCCTTCCTCCCTTTTCTCTTCTCTGTGTAACTCCGTGAACCTCTCTGAGTGTTCCAGACTGTGGAGAACACATCAGTTCAGTTCAGTCCAGTCGCTCAGACGTGTCCGACTCTTTGTGACCCCATGAACTGCAGCACACCAGGCCTCCCTCTCCATCACCAACACCCAGAGTCTACCCAAACCCGTGTCCATCGAGTCGGTGATGCCATCCAACCCTCTCATCCTCTGTTGCCCCATTCTCCTCCCGCCCCCAGTCCTACTCAGCATTAGGGTCTTTTCCAATGAGTCAACTCTTTGCATGAGGTGGTCAAAGTATTGGAGTTTCAGCTTCAACATCAGTCCTTCCAATGAACACCCAGGATTGATCTCCTTTAGGATAGATTGATTGGATCTCCTTGCAGTCCAAGGGACTCTCAAGAGTCTTCTCCAACACCACAGTTCAAAAGCATCAATTCTTCGGCGCTCAGCTTTCTTCACCGTCCAACTCTCACATCCATACATGACCACTGGAAAAACCTTAGTCTTGACTAGACGGACTTTTCTTGGCAAAGTAATGTCTCTGCTTTTAAACATGCTATCTAGGTTGGCCATAACCTTCCTTCCAAGGAGTAAGCATCTTTTAATTTCATGGCTGCAATCATCATCAGTAGTGATTTTGGAGCCCAAAAAATTAAAGTCTGACACTGTTTCCACTGTTTCCCCATCTACTTCCCATGAAGTGATGGGACCAGATGCCATGATCTTAGTTTTCTGGACGTTGAGCTTTAAGCCAACTTTTCAACTCTCCTCTTTCACTTTCATCAAGAGGCTTTTTAGTTCTTCTTCACTTTCTGCCATAAGGGTGGTGTCATCTGCATATCTGAGGTTATTGATATTTCTCCTGGCAATCTTGATTCCAGCTTGAGCACATAGGGAATTGATTACTGGATAGATTGCTCTCTCCCCTTTTGTTTCCCCCCCCTTTTCCTCCTGGTTACCTCTATCTCCCTCCTTCCTCTTCTCTTCTCCATGTAACTCTGTGGAACTTTCTGGGTGTCCCTTCCTGTGGAGAATCTTTTCACCATTAACCTAGATGTTTTATCATCAGTGCTGTATGTATGGAGAAGTCTTGAGACTACTGTAAGAATAAGACTGAAAGCAAAAGGCAGGAGTCTTACATCCAAAACTTGAAAACACCAGAAAACTCGTGACTCCAGGGAACATTAATTAATAAGAGCTCATCCAAAAGCCTCCATACCTACATTGAAACCAAGCTCCACCCAAGAGCCAACAAGTTTCAGAGCAAGACATACCAAGCTAATTATCCAACAATGCAGGAGCATAACACTGAGCATCAAAATAAAGGCGGCCAAAAGTCACACCAAACCCATAGACAGCACAAAACTCGAGAAGAGATCCAGCTCCAACCACAAGAACACAGACACAAGGTTCCCTAACCAAGAAACCTTGAGAAGCCACTCGTCCAACCCAACCCACAGAGAGGAACCTCCACAATAAACAGAAACCACAAACTTTCAGCATATAGAAAAGTCATTCCAAACACAGCAATCTAAACAAGATGAAAAGGCAGAGAAATACTCAGCAAGTAAAGGAACATTATAAATGCCCACCAAACCAAACAAAAGAGGAGTAGATAGGGAGTCTACCTGAAAAGGAATTCAGAATAATGATAATAAAAATGATCCAAGATCTTGAAAACAAATTGGAGTTACAGATAAATAGTCTGGAGACAAGGATTGAGAAGATGTAAGAAATATTTAACAAGGACCTAGAAGAAACAAAAAAGAGTCAATCAATAATGAATAATTCAATAATTAAGATCAAAAGCACTCTGGAGGGAATCAACAGTAGGATAACTGAGGCAGAAGAGAGGACAAGTGAGGTGGAAGATAGAATGGTGGAAATAAATGAAGCAGAGAGGAAAAAAGAAAAAAGAATTAAAAGAAATGAAGACAACCTCAGAGACCTCTGTGACAGTGTTAAACGCCCCAACATTCAAATCATAGGAGTCCCAGTAGAATAAGACAAAAAGAAAGGCCATGAAAAAATACTTCAGAGATAATAGTTGAAAACTTCCCTAAAATGGGAAAGGAAATAGCCACCCAAGTTCAAGAAACCCAGAGAGTCTCAAACATGATAAACCCAAGGTGAAACACCCCAAGACACACATTAATCAACTTAATGAAGGTCAAACACAAAGAGCAAATATTAAAAGCAGCAAGGGAAAAACAACAAATAACACACAAGGGGATTCCCATAAGGATAACAGCTGATCTTTCAACAGAAACTGTTCAGGCCAGGAGAGAATGGCAGGACATACTTAAAGTGATGAAAGAGAAAAACCTACAACACAGATTACTGTACTCAACAAGGATCTCATTCACATATGAAGGAGAAATCAAAAGCTTTAGAGACAAGCAAAAGTTGAGAGAATTCAGCACCACCATACCAGCTCTTCAACAAATGCTAAAGGATCTTCTCTAGACAGGAAACACAGAAAGGTTTATAAACTCGAACCCAAAACAACAAAGTAAATGGCAATGGGATCATACTTATCAATAATTACATTAAATGTAAATGGTTGAATGCCCCAACCAAAAGACAAAGACTGGTGGAATGGATACAAAAACAAGACCCTTATATATGCTGTCCACAAGAGACCCACCTCAAACAAAGGGACACATACAGACTGAAAGTGAATGGCTGAAAAAAGATTTTTCACACAAATGGAGACCAAAAGAAAGCAGGAGTAGCAATACTCATATCAGATAAAATAGACTTTGAAATAAAGGCCGTGAAGAGAGACAAAGCAGGACACTACATAAGGATCAAAGGGTCAATCCAAGAAGAAGATATAACAATTATAAATATATATGCACCCAACATAGGAGCACCACAATATGTAAGGCAAATGCTAACAAGTATGAAAGGGGAAATTAACAATAACACAGCAATAGTGGGAGACTTTAAGACTCCACTCACAACTATGGATAGATCAGCAAAAGAAAATTAGCAAGGAAACACAAACTTTAAATGAAACAATTGACCAGTAGACCTAATTGGTATCTATAGGACATTTCACTCCAAATCAATGAATTTCACATTTTTCTCAAGAGCACATGGAACATTCTCCAGGATAGATCACATCCTGGGCCATAAATCTAGCCTTGGTAAATTAAAAAAAATTGAAATCATTTCAAGCTTCTTTTATGAACACAGTGTGTTAAGATTAGATGTCAACTACAGGAAAAAAAACTATTAAAAATACAAACATATCGAGGCTAAACAACAGGCTTCTGAATAACCAACAAATCACAGACACATCAAAAAAGAAATCAAAATATGCATAGAAATGAATGAAAATGAAAACACAACAACCCAAAACCTATAGGATTCAGTAAAAGGAGTGCTAAGGGGAAGGTTCATAGCAATATAAGCTTACCTCTAGAAACAAGAGAAAAATCAAGTAAATAACCTAACTCTACACCTAAAGCAACTAGAAAAAGAAGAAATGAAGAACCCCAGGGTTAGTAGAAGGAAAGAGATCATAAAAATTAGGGCAGAAATAAGTGAAAAAGAAACAAAGGAGACCATAGCAAAAATCAACAAAGCTAAAAGCTGGTTCTTTGAGAAGATAAATAAAATAGACAAACCATTAGCCAGACTCATCAAGGAAAAAAAGGAGAAGAATCAAATCAACTAAATTAGAAATGAAAATGGAGAAATCGCAACAGACACCACAGAAATACAACGGATTATAAGAGATTACTATCAGCAATTATATGCCAATAAAATGGACAACTTGGAAGAAATGGAAAAATTCTTAGAAAAGTACAGATTTCCAAAACTGAACCAGGAAGAAATAGAAAATCTTAACAGACCCATCACAAGCACAGAAATTGAAACTGTAATCAGAAATCTTCCAACAACTAAAGTTCAGGACCAGATGGCTTCACAGCTGAATTCTACCAAAGATTTCGAGAAGAGCTAACACCTATCTTCCAGAAAATTGCAGAGGAAGGTAAACTTCCCAAACTCATTCTATAAGGCCATCACCACCCCAATACCAAAACCAGACAAGGATGTCACAAAAAAAGAAAACTACAGGCCAATATCACTGATGAAAATAGATGCAAAAATACTTAACAAAATTCTAGCAAACAGAATCCAACGACATATTAAAAAGATCATACATCATGACAAAGTGGGCTTTATCCCAGGGATGCAGGGATTCTTCAATATTTGCAAATCAATCAATGTGATATATCACATTAACAAATTGAAAGATAAAAGCCCTATGATTACCTCAATAGATGCAGAGAAAGTCTTTGACAAAATTCAACATTCACTTATGATAAAAACCCTCCAAAAAGCAGGCATAGAAGGAACATACCTCAACATGATAAAAGCCATATATAATAAACCCACAGCAAACATTATCCTCAGTGGTGAAATATTGAAAGCATTTCCCCTAAAGTCAGGAACAAGACAAGGGTGTGCAGTCTCACCACTACTATTCAACATAGATTTGGAAGTTTTGGCCACAGCAATCAGAGAGAAAAAGAAATAAAAGGTATCCAGATTGGAAAAGAAGAAGTAAAACTCTCACTGTTTGCAGATGACATGATCCTCTACATAGAAAACCCTAAAGACTCCATCAGAAAATTACTAGAGCTAATCAATGAATATAGTAAAGTTGTAGGATATAAAATTAACACACAGAAATCCCTTGCATTCCTATACACTAACAATGAGAAAACAGAAAGAGAAATTAAGGAAACAGTTCCATTCACTATTGCATTGAAAAGAATAAAATACTTAGGAATAAATCTACCTAAGGAAACAAAAGACCTATATATAGAAAACTATAAAACACTGATGAAAGAAATCGAAGAGACACAAATAGGTGGAGAAATATACCATGTTCATGGATCAGAAGAATCAATGTAGTGAAAATGAGTATACTACCTAAAGCAATCTACAGAGACAAAGCAATCCCTATCAAGCTACCGTATTTTTCAGAGAACTAGAACAAATAATTTCACAATTTGTATGGAAATACAAAAAACCTCAAATAGCCAAAGCAATCTTGAGAAAGAAGAATGGAACTGGAGGAATCAATCTGTCTGACTTCAGGCTCTCCTACAAAGCCACAGTCATCAAGACAGTATGGTACTGGCACAAAGAAGAAATATAGATCAATGGAACAAAATAGAAAGCCCAGAGATAAATCCATGCACCCATGGACACCTTATTTTTGACAAAAGAGGCAAGAATATACAATGGAGAAAAGATAATCTCTTTAACAAGTGGTGCTGGGAAAACTGGTCTACCACTTATAAAAGAATGGAACTAGATCAGTTTCTAACACCATACACAAAAATAAACTCAAAATGGATTAAAGATCTAGACCTGAGACCAGAAACTATAAAACCGCTAGAGGAAAACATAGGAAAAACACTCTGACATAAACCACAGCAGGATTCTCTATGACCCACCTCCCAGAATATTGGAAATAAAAGCAAAAATAAATAAATGGAAACTAATTAAATGTAAAAGCTTTTGCACAACGAAGGAAACTATAAGCAGGGTGAAAAAACAGCCGTCAGAATGGGAGAAAATAATAGCGAACAAAGCAACAGACAAACAATTAATCTCAAAATTATACAAGCAGTTCCTGCAGCTCATTTCCAGAAAAATAAACGATCCATTCAAAAAGTGGGCCAAAGAACTAAACAGACACTTCTCCAAAGACGACATACAGATGGCTAACAAACACATGAAAAGATGCTCAACATCACTCATTATTACAGAAATGCAAATCAAAACCACAATGAGGTACCATTTCACGCCAGTTCGAATGGCTGCTATCCAAAAGTCTACAAGCAATAAATGCTGGAGAGGGTGTGGAGAAAAGGGAACCCTCTTACACTGTTGGTGGGAATGCAAACTAGTACAGCTACTATGGAGAACAGTGTGGGGTTTCCTTAAAAAACTGAGAATAGAACTGCCATACGACCCAGAAATCCCACTGTTGGGCATACACACTGAGGAAACCAGAATTGAAAGAGACACATGTACCCTAATGTTCATTGAAGCACTGTTTATAATAGGTAGGACATGGAAGCAACCTAGATGTCCATCAGCAGTAGAATGGATAAGGAAGCTGTGGTACATATACACAATGGAATATTACTCAGCTATTAAAAAGAATGCACTTGAATCAGTTCTAATGAGGTGGATGAAACTAGAGTCTATTATACAGAGTGAAATAAGTCATAAAGAAAAACACGAATATAGTATATTAATGCATATACATGGAATTTAGAAAGATGGTAACAATGACCCTATATGCAAGACAGCAAAAGAGACACAGGTGTAAAGAACAGACTTTTGGACTCTGTGGGAGAAGGAGAGGTTAGGGTGATTTGAGAGAATAGCATTGAAACATGTATATTATCATATGTGAAATAGATCGCCAGTCCAAGTTCAATGCATGAGACAGGGTGCTCAGGGCTGGTGCACTGGGATGAACCTGAGGGATGGAATGGGGAGGGAGGTGGGAGGGGGATTCAGGATGAGGAACACATGTACACCCATGGCTGATTGATGTCAATGTTAGGCAAAAAACACTACAATATTTAGCCTCCAATTAAAATAAATAAAGACAAATATTGTATGGTATAATTTACATATGGAATCTAAAAAATGATACAGATGAACTTGCTCGCAAAATAGAAACAGACACACTAACTTTGAAAACAAGCTTATGGTTATCAAAGGTGAAAAGCTGGAGGGAATAAGGAGCTTGGGACTAACATATACACACTACCGCATGTAAAATAGATAAACAACAATGATCTACTGTATGGCATAGGAATCTCTACTCAGTATTCTGCAACAACCTATATGGGAAAAGAATCTGAAAAAAAATGGATATATGTGTGTGTATAATTGAATCACTTTGCTGTACACCTGAAGCTAACACAACATTGTAATTCAACTATACCCCAATATAAAATAAAAATTAAAATAACAAAAAATTAATTGCCAAGATTTAGTAGAACAAACTACTGATACTTTTTCTCCATACCCAGCATATGATAATATAATGAAATAACCTCAAATAAGTTAATGATTTTCTAAAATGCTTATCTACACCTGAGGATAATTAAAATTCATGCCCGGTTTTGAATGTTAGGAACAAATAATGTAAGTGAAAATTTTTCAAGAGTTTAAAGGCAAAATTCCATAAGGGATTCATTAAAATTTTACTGTCAACAAATTTTAAAAACTCCTCCTATGCATATCATACTGAAACTTCAGAAAAATTAAAAATATTTAAAGAAGCCAAAGGAGGAAAACACTTTACCTACAGAGGAACAAGTGTAAGAATTACAGGGGACTTTTTCTCAGAAACTATGCAAGCAAAAAAAGAGTTAAATAGAATATTTAAAGTGTTGAAAGAAAAAAAATAACCCATGTAGAAGTCCACATCCAGTAAAATTATCCTTCAAAAGCAAAAGAGAAATAAATACTTTCTCAGACAAAGTTATCTAGGAATTTATTGCCAGATCACCTACACTGCAAGAAATATTAAAAGAAGTTCTTCAGAAAGTTGAATACGGTATGAGTCAAAACTTGGATTTACCAAAGAAAGAAAGAACATCGGAGAAGGAATAAATGAAGGTAAAATAGCATGATTTATTTTTCTTATTCTTAGTTGATCTAATAGGTAATTCTTTGAAGTAATATAAAAAAATGTAATGAGTGATTATAAGAATAGGATAAGTGAAATGAATAACAGCAATGCTGTAAGAGGCAAAAGAGAGGGTTTGGGATATGTCTCAGCATCTTTATTTTCTTGAAACTCACCTTTGCAGTCCATTACTTTGGAAAATGGACCGTATGACTGACTTGATAAACTACTAGGATACTTTGAGATCTTAATTTAGTCATAAGATACCTTGTTTCAAATTTGCAACTTTTCTAACTTTTATTTACAGTACAAGTATCCCCACAACCTTCAAGAGAAATCCTAATCTTATGCAAACCTTTGTTTCCTGTCCAATAATCCTATATTTGGAAACTGGAACAGTTATAATCTCTGAAACTTTAAATTCTTCTCAGATTTTCTTTTGGTAAAGCTGGAAACCAGAGGTACGTGGAAGTCACTGACTACTTGGATGTCTTAGGTGAACTAAATTAAATCACCACCATTTTGGTTAGGTTTACCATTAGGTAATTTTGATCATTGTAGCCAAGCTAAATCTTATCACGTTTTATAAATTTTTAGTAGAAAATTATGTTTATTTAGTTCTCAGTGGGGTGTGGTGTTATGCCATAGTATCCTTAAATTATTTACTCTTTAAGAGATAGCCTTGAATCAAAGTTGGCGTTTGAGCCAAATTTCCTTTATAGCATATTTTAAGTCCTGTTATTGTTAAAAGATTTATTCTAATTGTTTTTTCCACACATAAAATCTGGGGGTTAGACTTGCTTTTCTTTTAAAAGTATCTATTGCCTTTCATAATTTTCCATAGGCAAAAATGAAATTGTAAATCTATTAGCCTCAGCAATTTAAAAAGTTGTATAGTTATTATGCCAACATGCCAGGGAAAAAACATCACAAGCAACTTGCTTTGGAACACCTGCTAAAAATATTTTTGCCATAAAAATTATAATTTCTCTGCTGGATATTTATAAAAATAAGTGAACACATGCCCTATAGTGAGACAGTCTTTTTTCATGAAACACAAAGGAAGCATGCATTAGAGGTAAAATAACAACAATGAAAGCAGAAATCCAATTCATTCCATTTTCTGGAGGGATCTGTGCGAGTAATTGACATTTTTCAAACATACTATTAGAAAAATGAATGTTTATTCAGTAACTTTCCAGCTTTATTTTTTCCTCCTGTAAAACACCACAAACAAATGTACTCCTTGAGGCTTTGATAGTTGGTTCTTCATTCTCCATTTCTGAAACTCAATTAACAAGGTCTTATACGCCTTTTCACATGGAACATGTATGTTTAGTTTGAAATTATTAGCAGAATAAATTCACTTTTATTAAATTCACTTTTATTGGTGGTATATGAAAAGTCTTAAATGGATATGATTTAAAATCAATCCCTCTTAATGCCAGTTCCCTGGAGCTAAGTGGGTTTATATTGGATATTCAGAAATGCTTTACAATAAAGAAGGTAAACAGTGCTTGGTTTATATAATTAGCCTTCCAATAAGGTGCATAATTCATGTCTAAATGGCCATCTAAGGAATATAGCCTGTCTTCTCTTGAAGGTTCACTGAATGGCTGTATCAGGTGGAGGTTTCTCATGGAGGTGACTAAAGGGTATCTTGACAGCAATGGCCCTGGACTCAGTATCGTGGTTGGGATAACCTCCTAGGCTTCAACTCCTAGGCTCCAAGTCAGCTGGCTTTGGCTAATGGAAAGTACTGGTAGGAGTTAGGAGGGCAGCAGCAAGCGAAAAGCCAGGATATTTCTCCCCTTCCTCTCTGTATCCAATAGCCTCTCCTAGTGCAGCTGGGTATCCTTCACTGCTCTGGTTCATGTTAAACAGATCTACTATGGTATCAGTTTCTTCCACGTAATTCAGGCCCCTGGGCTCTGATAAGAACTGTGATACCTCCAGCCTAAGGGTGAGAGTAACTTCTTACTATAGTTAATCTCTGGGCTGTTTCCTAGTTTAGGGTTGCCTTCATAGATCGCTCACTTGTTAACAAGTGCATCTAACCCCTGAATCTAACAACAAGGCTATATATTGTCACCCTGCTTACTTAATTTATATGCAGAATACATCATGTGAAATGCCAGGCAAGATGAAGCACAAGCTGGAATCAAGATTGCAGGAGAAATATCAACAGCCTCAGATACGCAGATAATACCACTCTAATAGCAGAAAGTGAAATAGAACTAAGGAGCCTCTTGAGGAAGGTGAAAGAAGAGAGTGAAAAAGCTGACTTAAAACTGAACATTCAAAAAACTAAGATCATGGCATCTTGTCCCATCGCTTCATTGCAAATAGAAAGGGAAAATGTGGAAAGAGTGACAGATTTTATTTTCTTGGGTTCCAAAATCACTGTGGATGGTGACTGCAGCCATGAAATTAAAAGATGCTTACTCCTTGGAAGGAAAACTATGACAAATCTCGGGAGCATATTTAAAAGCCAAGAAATTATTTTGCCAACAAATGTCCATACAGTCAAAGCTATGGTCTTTCCAGTAGTCATGTATGTATGTGAGTGTTGGTCCATAAAAAGGCTGAATGCTGAAGAATTGATGTTTTCTAATTGTGGTGCTGGAGAAGACTCTTGAGAGCACTTGACAGCAAGGAGATCATTGGAAGGACTGATGCTGAAGGTGAAGCTCCAATACTTTAGCCATCTGATGCAAAGAGCCGACTCTGGAAAAGACCATGATACTAGGAAAGATTGAAGGCAAAAGGAGAACGAGGTGGCAGAGGATGGGATGATTAGGTAGCATCACTGACTCAATCGACATGAATTTGAGCAAACTCCAAGAGATAGTAGAAGACAGAGGATCCTACTGTGCTACAGTCCACGGGGTCACAAAGAGTCGGACATGACTTAGCAACTGAATGACAACAAGCATCTGATTCCAGAACACTTAAGTAGTTTCTGTTTTCCTAGTCATGGCTAGTACATTGACTAGCATGATATAGTAAAATGCATTTGACAGATGATTGCTGGAGTCATTTACAAATGGAATGGAGAACTGAACAAAGAAAGCTTGGAAGTATACAAACTAGGACAGTTTTAGGAAATATAGCACTAGAAATTCAAGGACAATCTCTTGAGCATTGCCATCATATGACTCAGCTCCAAGTACCTTCTGCTCCATGCAACCCTCCACTGGAGATTCAAATTTCCAGGAGAAGGAACTTCATCAGTCAAGGTAGAAGTGCAGGTCCACCCCTGTACAGGAGACAGTGATCAAAACCATCCCCAAGAAGAAGAAATGCAAAAAGGCAAGATGGTTGTTTGAGGAGGCTTTACAAATAGCTGAGAAAAGAAGAGAAGCAAAAGGCAAAGGAGAAAAGGAAAAACATATCCATCTGAACGCAGAGTTACAAAGGATAGTAAGGAGATATAAGAAAGCCTTCCTAAGAACAATGCAAAGAAATAGAAGAAAACAACATTATGGAAAAGACTAGAGATTTCTTCAAGAAAATTAGAGATACCAAGGGAACATTTCATGCAAAGATGGGCACAATAGACAGAAATGGTATGGACGTAACAGAAGCAGAAGATATTAAGAAGAGGTGGCAAGAATACACAGAAGAACTATATAAAAAAAGATCTTAATGACCCAGATAACCACAATGGTGTGATCACTCACCTAGAGCCAGCCATCTGGGAGGGGAAGTCAAGTGGGCCTTAGGAAGCATTGCTACAAACAAAGCAAGTGAAAGTGATGGAATTCCAGCTGAGCTATTTCAAATCCTAAAAGATGATGCTGTTAATGTGCTGCACTCAATGTGCCAGCAAATTTGGAAAACTCAGCAGTGACCACAGGACAGGAAAAGGTCAGTTTTCATTCCAATCCCAAAGAAAGGCAATGCCAAAGAATGTTACAACTACTGCACAGTTTCACTCATCTCACATGCTAGCAAAGTAATTCTCAAATTTCTCCAAGCTAGGCTTCAACAATACGTGGACTGAGAGCTTCTCAATGTTCAAGATGGATTTAGAAAAGGAAGAAGAACCAGCGATCAAATTGCCAACATCCCTTGGATCATAGAAAAAGCAAGAGAATTCCAGAGAAATATCTACTTCTGCTTCATTGACTATACAAAAGATTTTGACTGTGTGGATCACAACAAACTGGAAAATTCTTAAAGAGATGGAAATACCAGACCACCTTACCTGCCTCCTGAGAAATCTGTATGCAGGTCAAGAAGCAACTGTTTGAACCAGACATGGGACAATGGACTGGTTCCAAAATGGGAAAATAGTACATCAAAACTGTACATTGTCATCCTGATTATTTGACTGATATGCAGAGTACATCTTGTGAAATACCAGACCGGATGAAGCACAAGCTAGAATCAATATTGCAGGAAGTAATATCAATAACCTCAGATATGCAGATGACACCACCCTTATGGCAGAAAGCAAAAAGGAACTAAAGAGCCTCTTGATGAAAGTGAAAGAGAAGAGTGAAAAAGCTGACTTAAAACTCAACATTCAAAAAACGAAGATCATGGCATCCGGCCCCATCACTTCATGGGAAGTAGATGGGGAAACAATGGAAATAGTGACAGACTTTATTTTCTTGGGCTCCAAAATCACTGCAGATGGTGAATGCAGTCTTGAAATTAAAAGACTCCTGTTCTTTGGGAAAAAGCTATGACCAACCTAGACAGCATATTAAAAAGCAGAGACATTAGTTTGCTGACCAAGGTCCGTCTAGTCAAAGCTGTGGTTTCTCCAGTAGTCAAGTATGGATGTGAGAGTTGGACCATAAAGAAGGCTGAGTGCCAAAGAATTGATGCTTTTGCACTGTGGTATTGGAGAAGACTCTTGAGAATTCCTTGGACAGCAAGGAGCTCAAACCAGTCAGTTCTAAAGGAAATCAGTCCTGAATATTCACTGGAAGGACTGATGCTGAAGCTGAAGCTCCAATACTTTGGCCACCTGATGTGAAGAACTAACTCACTGGAAAAGACCCTGATGCTGGGAAAGATTGAAGGCAGGAGGAGAAGGGGATGGCAGAGGATGAGATGGTTGGATGGCATCACCAACTCGATAGACATGAGTTGAGCAAGTTCCGGGAGTTGGCAATGGACAGGGAGGCCTGGTGTGCTGCAGTCCGTGAGGTCACAAAGAATCAGACACATATGAGCGACTGAACTGAACTGTGATGGTTGTGGTGGCAGCACAGGCGGTGGTGGGATGAAGGCAGTGGTGATGTTTGAGAGAGTCAAAGGAATCTCAAAAAATGGAATGCAGAAGTTTTCCCCAGAGGATAGGATTCTGGAGAGATAAAATAACTGATGTCTACTACCATAACACTGACTTGCCATGCTCAGATTTTGGTCTTGAATCCTATATGCTGAGGACACTGATTTTGTGGGTGCTTTGAGACTGAGAACATGTCCCAGGAATAGACTCATATTAATAATGTTCTCAGAGACTGAGCTTAACAGAAAGCTAATTTACTCATTTATAATAAAAAATATAACTGTCAAGTAAACTAAATGCTTAAAATGGCCTGACTAGTACATTCTTTCCTTTTAGGGAATCCACATGGTAGTAGAAAATTAATTTTTGAGCATGAAGGTATTCTCTTAGAAGTGTTTCAAGTAACGTGTATCTTGACTATTTAGACATTCTAAGCTGTGTCTCTCCACTAAAATAATCTGAGATACTATTACATAATCCAACTGTTGCAGGTTGGGTTCTCAGGAAGTTATGCTGAGACAATTAGGGATGCTCTGCATTTGTTAGAGATCAAACCTGTGAAAGGAAGGGGGAAAGGTAAATGGAGAAGGTAAACTATGAAGCAGACCTAGCAAAACCCTAGCCCACAGAAACAAGGAGTTTGGAGCTAGTCTTACCTATCTGCATTGTCACCACTGGGTCAAAATAACAGGCTTTTGATTCCTGCCTCACACATTACTGAGCATGGCCTGCCCAAGAAAGCCGAGACCATGGTCTCGCTGCTCTCTGTCATGGAGGTAGACCTGAAGAAGCTGGATGTCATATCTTCGTGTGTACCAAATTCATTGTGGGCAACTCTTGCTCTGGAAGCAGTACAGTTCACAGACACTTAGCCAAGAACTCCTTTCCTCTTTGAAAAAAAAAAGCCTTTGTGATCTTCAAGGTTGTACTTCTTCTATGGTGCTTACATGTGCCCTAACAATGTTTGCCTCTTGCTTTCCTTTTAAAAATGTTCCTTTCTGTTCACTCCTATCTCTTTCTAATAGAGGGTAGACAATGTATGTAATTTCTGATCAAAAAAATTCAATCACATTGTACATTTATCACTTTGAGATGACTGCTGTATAACTGTGATTGCTGTTTTGGGTGTTTCCAAGCCTCCTAGACACACAAGGATACTCTCTTGTTTTACTATCACTCATGGCAATCCATTCAGTGTTGGATTCACTGCATTGACTCGGAGGACAACTGACCAAACATGATAGGTGTTCATTATATATGGATTTCTTCATTCCCTCTTTTTCTATTTCTTTTCCATTCTTCTTAAATAGCAGAGTTTACCAGAACATTCAAGAACAGACTAGACCTTACAATAAATCCTACTTTGGCCTGATGTTTAGTGTCCCTAGACTGAGATCATACCCAGGCTGAATGCTGCATCACACCCTCCGGATTTAACCCAAATAACTTACAAAAACATATAACCCTTATCATATCATGACAAAAGAATCCTACACAAAAGGCACATGTGTTAGAGTGGTGGTAGTGCTTGCATTTCAAGAAAATCAGTCAGTGATAATTCTAGTCACTGTCAGTTTAATAAATACAGTTATTTTTCCTTCTCTATAAAATCTGCTATAAAAACAAGTTAAGGTTGACACATCATTACTTAATGAAGTCATTCTAAGAGCCCTCAGGCATTATTCACAGGCCATGTACTCATGAATAACAAAGGGAAAGGGGGATTGGGAGGTTGTATCTCAGTTATTTTCAGAAATCAAATTAGAAGCTATAGTGCATACATTTATGTATGCCCTAAAAGAAAAATAAAATGCATTTGAAGTTGAATATCAAATTAACATGTTATATATCCTACCTCAATTCAGTCTTTTATAAAGTAATGTCTAAGAAATATTTCTGATGTGATTATTTGTCTGTGCTTGCCATCACTCATGAACACTTATCCAGCACTCACTCTGCTTCCAGTTGCATTTTTTTCCTGCCTTCCCAATTCTCAAATCCCAATGTCTTTTTTTTTGCAGTTATGCCCCTCATGACAATCCCAATGTATCTAGAAGCAAACATTCTCTACGTTGAAACTTGCCTCTCACCATTCAGCAAGCCAATATCTAAGCATCACAGAGGAGAAAAATAGATGGACAATATGATGGTTCAGTAAGCAAAGCCTTGATCATTTAATCAAGTTTCTGGTCCATATAACAAAAACACATGCATATTTAATTTTTATTCACACACTACCTCACAAACACTCTATAAAATCTACAGAATGCCTATTTTAATAATAGATTGGGAGTATGGGTTTCTGCACACATAGACACAAAACTTTTTCTTGGGTATATTCAGTTCTGGGAATTTGCAGAGAACTGATGTGAAAGGTTTTGGCCCACTCCAGTTGTGCAGCCTGGGCAGCCAGAGTTTTCAGGTTCAGCTGTGTAAAATGTGGGCCCCATTCAGTTGGCCTACATGGTAGAGTAATAGGAAAAAAATTGGTCTGGACATTTGTGACTTACTTTGCCAAACTTTCATTTCATGCAATCAAGTGTTGAAGCTGGGGCTCCAAATATATTCCCTACGTTGACTTTGTTTTGTATTGTAGAGTTATGTTTGTTCTCTCTTTTCTTCTTCAGTTATTAATAAAGTATGTTATGCCTTCAAATACCCAATCTATGCACTTGTGAGCATTTCAACTAATCAAGACAGAAAATCAATCTGTCAAACCTGGAGGACTTCCACCAGCTTGAAGCAAAAAGGGCACACATGACAAACTTCCTCTATGATAAGTTATCCCCACCTGCCTCAGGCTGTGGCACATAAATGGTGCATGCTAGCTGTGTGTGTGTGTGTGTGTGTGTGTTCATGTGTTCTGTCCACACATCCCTCCCCTTATGCTATTTTGTTTCAATTTCACAAAAGGAAGTAATTTCAGAGGTAACAGTCAGAAGTAAATTCAATAGTCTTAATTTGAATCTGAATTAAAAGCAACTCTAGTATTTCAGAAAACTCTGGATCCTCATATAGTCAGAATATTCAAAATACAATGTCCTTAAATTTTTTAAAAATATTTGATCAATTCCTTACAAATTTCCTCTTACCATTACCAGACATCCCCTTCTGTAGGCCAGATCTCACTAGTTTGTCCATCTTTTTTACTAAACTCCCAAATCAATTTCCATATCATGCTGAGGATTCTTGCATTAATCTGAATTCATCTTTCCCAAACAGTAGATCTCTATTCTATCAACTCTGATTTCAATGAGAGACATTGCAGGGGTGGGGGGGAGGGGATGTAACAGAACTGTTCTATATCTTGACTGTAGTGATGTTAGTTACCTAATTCTGTGCCTTTGTTAAGTGGATGGATTTTACTTGTATATAAATTATACCTCAGTAAAGCTAGCTTACATTTAAAAAGTGACTCTGAAATTACAGATTGATTCTATTCACATGAAATTCAGAAAAAATTAATCTATAGCAAGGTCCTTATCCCTTGGTACTGCCTCTCTGTTGGGCTGCATGGGTCTTTGTTGTGAACAGAGCCAGTTGCAGAGGATGCAGGTCTTTGAAAAGACCACATACTTGGCTTAATGCTCTGCTGTCATCATGAACTTCTTAATAATTTGATCTTTGAACTTGTGTTTTTTAAGTAAAACTAATAAGCAGTGAAACATGTATAAGAGCAGAGGAGATACACCAGATACCTTTGTGTGTATGTGTGAGCTCAGGTCCATGAGCATGGCAAGCAGTAATCAATTGGTCTGACTGTCCAGTGTCCACACCTGCTGTGGAATCCCCAAAGAAGAATCCAGGGCCAGGAGACTGGGGCCCAGAATGTTGGCAGTGACAGCAGAATTAGCAGAAGCAGCAGCGGTGGTGGCAGCCCAGGAGAGGAGGGGTTTCACTTGGGAGCAGGACCAGGATTTTCAGTGGAACAGTTTGCTTGTCCATCTTTACATCATCTACACAAATGCTAACTACCCAGACTAAGCATCATGACAGGAACTGCTGACACTTAGGCAGTAAACTTTATCAGTAAATTATTATAAAATAAAAATATCCAAAATGGACCTTGCAATAAAGCAGATTAGGGAGTCATTGTCCTTACTGTTTTAGTTTCTAAGTTGCTAAATCATGCAAACATTGTTTGCAGTCTTGTATTTGTCAAGTTATTGATGTCACTTTGAATTATATTGATTCAAAATGAGGTTGCTAAAAGTATGAATGTTGATGACCTAATAAAAGAATTTTCAGAAAAGTCTCCAAAATCTCATGTTCAACCAAGATACCACATCATTAAAGTATATCAGTTATTTGTTTTATAAAATTATAACACCAAAAGTAAGAGAAATGCCTGAGACTGGAAACGTGACTGTTGATGCAGACTTAGTTGGCAGCAAGCTGGGTTTATAAAATGAGGTGGCAACAGCCATAATCTATCAGTGACTAATCTAATTAGTGACTTCCCAACTCCAAATGAAATCTCTTGCATTGCTGAGGCAAGTCCAGCTTAGAAACCGTAGTTGGCACATCTACGTTTGGTGGGAAGACAAGTCACATCAGCAGCAGGTCAACTACCATGGACCTTTCCACACACCACCAGGCAGTTTTTACGTGGGTTTTGGTTGGGCTTGACAATTTCTCTGGTTTAGTTTGGCTTTGTCTTCCTTGAAACTGCAGTCTAACCCAGATATTGCAATGATGAAAACCTTCATTATTCATCTAGCCAGAGCCCCATCTTATGTGTCAGTAGGTTAGCAACCACATGTTACAGCACATAGCACATATGAGAGAGAGCCAGAAGATGTACATTAAACTGTTATATTGTGATTCAGCCCAAAGCAGTGGTGCAATTGAAAAGTTTCCCTAAGTGGCAATTTTTTTAAATTTTGTAGATCAAAAATGGCATCAGTTTTATTGTTTCATGAACAAGTAACAGTAAAAAATGTTAACTGTAAAACAAATACATCAATACCAAAAAATTAGAAAAGAAAATAAAAGCCATTGAAAACATTTTCTCCAAGAAATAATTAATTTCAGTATTTTTCTAGGCGTATATATTTCAACTCTGGGAAAATAAGTTATTTTATTTTAACCAGCTTTTCCACTTAATATACCACGGTCCTCTTTCCCTGTCAATCACTATAGCTCTTTATCATTATTTTTAATAATTGCATGGATATATGATAACTATCAGTACTCATCATTAGACATTTCATCTGTTTTCCACTTTTCATTAATAAAAACAATGCTCCCATGAATATCTCTGCATATGCTTGTATGCTCTTATTTAATCGATTCCTTAAATAAAATTTTAGAAATAGTATTATTAGGTCAAAGCATCAGTTCACTTCAGTCACTCAGTCATGTCTGACTCTGTGACTCCATGGACTGCAGCACAACAGGCCTCCCTGCTCATCACCGACTCCCAGAGCATGCTCAAACTCATGTCCATTGAGTCAGTGATGCCATCCAACCATCTCATCCTCTGTCACCCCCTTCTCCTTCTGCCTTCACCTTCCCCAGCATCAGTGTCTTTTCCAATGAGTCTGTTCTTCACATCAGGTGACCAAAGTATTGGAGTTTCAGCTTCAGCATCAGTCCTTTCAATGAATATTCAGGACTGATTTCCTTGAGGATTGACTGGTTTGATCTCCTTGCAGTCTCAGAGACTCTCATGAGTCTTCTCCAACACCACAGTTCAAAAGCATTAATTCTTTGGCACTCAGCCTTCTTTATGCTCCCAGCTTCCTTCTCTCTCTAACTATTCTCTTTTTTATTCCCTCACAACCTTCATGTTATTTAAAAAGAGCTGTCTACACTCACTCTTTCAGTTTCCCATGCAATCCAATTACCTTGCCAATTACTACAATGTCTGTATCCCAACAACTGAATAAATCTGGTTGTCCACGTTGGAAACATGCATCCTTAACCCTTCCTTCTATTTACTCCTTTATTCAGTCCATCCCAAAGTCTTTCAAATTATATTCCCTGAAAAGCTCTGATATCTGGTACTTTCTCTCCATTCTCATTTCCATTCCCTTAGTTCTAGTTTAAACTATTAGCATCCTTCATCTTGATTATAGTCAGAGCTCCTTAACACTTTGGATGCAGCTCCAGGTGTCTCAGAACACAGCAGCTAGAATGATCTTTCACAATACTCTTTCCCTGCTTAAAAATGCTACCTTATGGATTCCCACAGACTCCAGGATTACATGCAGCTCCTTACTATAGTATATGTTTCATCACTTTGCACTTCTCCTCCATCAGAGTGTATTTTCAACATATAATTAATTGTAATTTCTCAAAAGGGCCATTGTTTCTCTTGCTTTTAGAAATTTGTACCTGCCTCTCCTTTTGCCCAGCTGCCCTTCCTCTCCAATCTTTCATTTTTTTTTACTGGCAAACTCCTATTTGTTATTTCAACTCACTAATTATGGGAAGAATTTCCTGTTCCAGTGAAACTCACTCAGTTGCCCCCATGTTTTCTCTATGACAGCCCATTTTCACCTGGATAGCAACACTTAGAGAGTTCTCATAATTATCTCTTTACTTGTTTGACTGGTCTATTGAATTAGCTGAATCTGACTTTTTCTCCCACCAATGCTTTTAAACACTGGTAGATCTCACTTCTTCCTTGTAACATCTGAGGCATATGCTTTTAACATCTTCAGGTATTAAAGAACAGTCTTTCTTTCAGACATTAAGAAATGAGGTTAAATGATCAGGTCATTCAAGATGGCTGTTCCCTTGATCTCTGTACATCCCCTGCTTGACCAGGCCCTCCTTCACTCACATCACTATCCAATCCTCTTAATTATAAGGCTTAATCAGTAACTTTCTGACCCCTGCCCCAGTTGCTGGTTTGCCTGGTAAATGTGAACCAACCTGACATCAATCCCTCCTATAAACAGTAGCCTCTTTCCCCAGAGTAGAAGGTTGCTACCATATACTGCTTGCCATTGGCCATACATGGTGGGGTGTCACTCCAGAAACTTTTGCTGATTCCCTTTTGTAAGGTTCCCTATCCAATAAACATTTTATGTCTCTGTGCTCTTTCTTCAGTCTCAAGGCTGGCAATGACAAATCTTGCAGATCTGCAAGGTGCAGCCCAACATTTCAGCTCAGTCACTCAGTTGTGTCCAACTCTTTGTGACCCCATGGACTGCAGCATGCCAGGCTTCCCTGTCCATCACCAACTCCCAGAGCTTGCTCAAACTCATTTCCATTGAGTCAGTGATGCCATCCAACCATCTCAAGAACTGACTCATTAGAAAATGGCCTGATGCTGGGAAAGATTGAAGGCAGGAGAAGCGGATGACAGAGGATGAGATGATTGGATAGCCCAACAGTAGTCAAGTTCAATGTCAGCCTTTCCATCTTTTATCCAATTCTGTTTCCACTTATAGCACCTCCAAGATTGGGCTTGGGGAGGGATGTGAAGAAAAGAGGAAAAGTTCTATTTGTCTAACTGGTGCTATTTGTAGCTTTCATTTGACTATTGCATGCCTACCTTCAAATGCTGGCTCTTTCATAACCACATTGGTAGATTCTTCAGTAATCTTCATGGACGTGACGTCACTTCATGGACATGACCTCACTATCCAGACATTCACTATTCTGTGAACCTTTTCACTCCTCAACTTCTGTGTTCCAGCAGAATAGCTCAGGTTCCTTCACACTGTGGGGCCACCCCTCTGACACTGGATCCTTGCAGGATGACTCTGGCTTGGCTGCCCTTCTGCAGAGGTTGCTTTGTTCAGCAGTACACTTTTGTACTCTTTCCCCAGCAAACTCTGGAACTGTGGGACCTTCAAATTACAACCATCTCTCATTTTGAAGAACAATGCTGTTACATCCACCAGCCTCCAAATGAGACTTAGAATATTCTCTATGTGTGTTCACATGGAGAATATGACATATTTCTTGTCCTCCTAGTCCTCACAGCTCCAACTTTTCTTAAAGGGAAGCAGTAGTAATGGAGGGGAATAACCATAAAGCTCACTACTCCTATAAATTAACATCAAAGAAATTCTTTTTCAATAAAATAATCAATCTAGGCTCCTCTTATTTATGTTGAATTTAGATGAAAGACTAGGAGTCACGGGGTTGACTTTGCTGTCTCTCAGCAATTCTCTGGCCCGCTCTCTAATATGTAGGCTCATTGAAGCAATAGGGAGAGTCCCATTTAACACATTATGTTTGTCTTTCCTTAAGGACTGCATTTGTAGTCTCTCCAACCTCATATCCCAAATGTCAGAGTTCAGAGTAGGGATGAAATAGACAGCATGGAATGATAACTGTTTGCTATGTATTATGATACATTTATGATAGAGTCATAGCAATACCTTTTGCTACACAAGTAGGGAAGACTTTTTTCCTAAAGTCTTTTTGAAGACATTAGGAAAGACTGATGAATACGAAATTTTTTTTAAATTATTGATTAGTTTTTAAGGAAGAGATAAAGTTTCCTTCTCTCTTTTCAACAAGCTTGTTATTTTGTTGTTTTGTAGAGGAACATAATGTTTTTAATTATCTGCCATCATTTTAAAATATCAAAATTAATATTAATGCTCATATCAAGCCTGTCTGTATTTAAAACAGGAATGGTCTTAGCTTTAAATAAATAATTATAAAAGTTTATTTCCAAAAGTTGTCTAGGACCTTTCTTAGCTGAAAACAAGAGGAGCCCCTTGGATTCAATTTTAGTTGAAAAGCGAGTATATTATAAAGATGACGGTGGTCATAATGGAACCAAAAAAAAAAAAAAAAACCTATGTAATGGAACCAAAAAACAAAAAACTATAACTGGATTTCAGGAACACACTGGAACCTGAGATTACTCCAGAATACTCTGGTGAAGCCCCCAAATTCTCTCCTATTCTATTTCCCAGATTTTTCTATTTTGTAGTCCTCATGGTTTAACAGCTACTGTTAGTAACTTCTGAGTCAACACCTTACTAGTTTCACTGTCCTTAATCCTGCTTGCTCTCAGTCTTAATTCCAAGTTCTTGTTTGATCAGGTCTCCCAGCTGCCCCCAGTCTAATCAACTGCGGCTGTGCCATTAGATCAAGGGAGCGGGGGGTGCATTTCTCAAAAGTAGGGATGGGTGAATGGACTTCTAACCCAAGAGATAATAAGATATCTAGATAAACTAAGACAGATATTTCAAACGTTTAATTCTTTTTTTTTTTATAAATTTATTTATTTTAGTTGGAGGCTAATTACTTTACAATATTGTAATAGTTTTTGCCATACATTGACATGAATCAGCCATGGGTTTACATGTGTTCCCCTTCCTGGACCCCCCACCCACCTCCCTCCCCATCCCATCCCTCTGGGTCATCCCATTGCCCCGGCCCTGAGCCCTTGCGAGACAGAATAAGAGACACAGATGCATAGAACAATTTTATGGACTCTGAGGGAGAAGGTGAGGGTGGGACGTTCTGGGAGAATAGCATTGAAACATGTATATTATCATATGTGAAACAGAACACCATTCCATGTTCGATGCATGAGACAAGGGCTCAGGGCCGGGGCAATGGGATGACCCTTCTTGCTTCTTAACAGGGAAACTTCACTGTTACAACTTAACTGTTACTTATACCATTAGTTTCAGTCCCTGGTTGCTGTTCTATTTGAAATAAGAGAAGAGAAATAACAACAACATCTCTAAGTATAAATGAATCATAAAATCAGATTTTAAACTCAACAAAACTCCAAACTTATTGGGCTTCTTTTCTAATCATAATTTGTTAGAGTTCAGGAGGGGTCTAATCAGAAATTACATTTGACTCAGAAAAAGCTAAGACATTGGTTATTTTTCATTTGAGGATACACACATTATAATCATGTAGCCATTTTGGCAACGATCTAATCTCTTTTAAATTAAATTAGGCTCTATGATTTTTTTTTTTTAAATTTATTTCTTTTTAAATTGAAGGATAATTGCTTTACAGAATTTTGTTATTTTCTGTCAAACATCAACATGAATCAGCCATAGATATACATATACCCCCTCCCTTTTGAACCTCCCTCCCATTTCCCTCCCCATCCCACCCCTCTAGGTTGATACAGAGCCCTTGTTTGGGTTTTCTGAGCCATACAGCAAATTCCCATTGGTTATCCATTTTACATATGGTAATGTAAGTTTCCATGTTACTCTCTCCATACATCTCAGACTCTATGATTTTTAAAACACTATTGAACAGGCTTCTCCTTTGTATTACCATATTGATTTCTGTGGAACACTTTTATTTTACTTCCTCCAAATTGTTTTTTAACATCCCTTGTGTTTTTTCTTCCAGTTCTTTCCTCCCTTGCTGTACAGATATTCACAGGGCACTTAATTCTAGTAACTCTAGTGTATACCAAGGAAATAATGGATTCCAGAGCCTTGGGAGTGAAAGAGTTCAGAGTACGGGAGAGGGCTGGGGAAGAAATAAAGGATACTGTGGGTAGTTGAAGGCAAGTATGGAGTTCTTGCCATTCACATTAGAGTTCATTCCCATAATTAAAATTTCCTTTTCTCATTTTCAGGCAAACATGGCAAATGCAGGATAATCTTAGAAGATATGAAGTTCTGAGTCATTTTTATAGAAAGCTACAACCACAGGGGCACACAATGCTAACAAAATCTTATTTATATTTACAGAGTCACAAATAATATTTAAGTTTAATGAAGCAGCTGTGTATTTGTTTATTTCCATTGGTGCCACCAATAAGATGCAGTTTTATATTGAGAATGCTAAACTCACAGTTTAGGGAGACTGCTAAACTCCCTTTAAATGCTAAACTCACAACATACAGAACACACATAATTTGTTAAATGTGGAACTGAATACACAATACCCTCTATAGTCTTTATGTTTCTGAACACTTGTCTGTATCATTTTAGGCCTAAAATGAATAGCAATGAAGCCAAACACTGCTCCTCTTGCTGAATGTAACTTGTTTGGATAGCCAGCTATTTAAACTAAACCTTTGCTTTCAAGTTGGAGGGTATTCCTCATTATGGTGAATTTAAAGGAGTAGAGACTGGCAAGGAGATTGTTATTTGGACTTCAAGTGTTGGCCTGGTTTTACAATTTTCATCTCCCTCTGTTGCTCAGTATTCCCAAGTGAGCAGCCTGAAACTGATTGGAACACAAGTTGTGGCTCATTGTTCCAACACATTTTTGTTTTTTAATTTTACGTGAGATCAATTTGACCTATTTACACTTATGGAGCATCTGTCACTCTAGATGAAAATCCTAGATAAGAAAGAATGAATCAGACTATGGGAAGCAGGCCAAGATTAGATGGAGTTTTCTTGAGGCAAAGAAAACAAAACCTCTCCCTAGTAAGAGGGGTAAAGATTTTTACTAAAAGGAAAGCGAGAAGGAGGAAATTTGACTTTTCTTGGCATGGGAAAGAGTAGGAATTCCTCTTCTGTCTGGTTTTGACTCAGACCCTTGGGGAAACTTAAAGCAGTTTCAGTGGAACAGGGTGAGCCAGGAGCTGGAGAGTTCTGTATGCCTGTGGCACCCCAGAAATTGTGCCACCACTAGGACCCACATCCACCATGGGATGCCACAGAGAAACTTGGTTGTGGGCAAATTTCTGGCAAAGTGGGCCAGTGTGTACATAAGTAAATTTGAAAATAATTGGGACATAGCCAAAGACTATTTGCTTTGATATGTAAAGATTCTTTTATCTTTATAAATATATATATCATTTTCCATAGATTTTTTAACCCAGAACTAATAGATAACCACAATCCAAAATTCTCACTGGATTGTTCCCCACTTTGTGAACACCTTTGATGCAGCATCATTTTGATTCAAGCTAGATTCTATACTTTATTTCAAGTGACTTCTACCCTTAGTAAGCTTGTAATCTTTGAAATTCTATAAAAACTATACCTCATTTATATATGTAATAGACTAGAAGAGAACATTAAGAATGAAAAACTTATGCAGGAAAATTCCTTTAAAATATTTGTATACAATAGCTGTGATGGTCCATTAAAACTGTTCTATTCCTTAAAAAACTGGGAATAGAACTGCCATATGACCCAGCAATCCCACTGCTGGGCATATACACCGAGGAAACCAGAATTGAAAGAGACGCGTGTACCCCAATGTTCATCGCAGCACTGTTTACAATAGCCAGGACATGGAAGCAACCTAGATGTCCATCAGCAGACGAATGGATAAGGAAGCTGTGGTACATATACACAATGGAATATTACTCAGCCATTAAAAAAAAAATACATTTGAATCGGTTCTACTGAGATGGATGAAACTGGAGCCCATTATACAGAGTGAAGTAAGCCAGAAAGAAAAACAACAATACAGTATACTAATGCATATATATGGAATCTGAAAGATGGTAACGATAACCCTATATGCGAGACAGAATAAGAGACACAGATGTATGGAACAATTTTATGGACTCTGAGGGAGAAGGTGAGGGTGGGACGTTCTGGGAGAATAGCATTGAAACATGTATATTATCATATGTGAAACAGAACACCATTCCATGTTCGATGCATGAGACAAGGGCTCAGGGCTGGGGCAATGGGATGACCCAGAGGGATGGGATGGGGAGGGAGGTGGGTGGGGGGTCCAGGAAGGGGAACACATGTGAACCCATGGCTGATTCATGTCAATGTATGGCAAAAACTATTACAATATTGTAAAAAAAAATAAAAAATAAAAAAATAAAATAAAATAAAATAAAACCAACCCCTTATCAGAAAAAAAAAAAAAAAAAAAGAATTGCCAAAGCAATTTCTTGAGAAAGAAAAACTGAATTGGAGGAATCAGGCTCCCTGATTTCAGAATATACTATAAAGCTACAGTAATCAAAGCAACTTGGTACTGGCACAAAAACAGAAATACACATCAGTGGAACAGGATAAAAAGTCCAAACATAAACCCATACACCTACGGTCAACTGAACTATTACAAAGGAGGCAACAATACACATTACAAAAAAGACAATCTCTTCAATAACTGGTGCTGGGAAAGTTGGACAGCTACATGTTAAAAGAATGAAATTAGGACATTCTCTAATACTATAGAAAAAGTACACTCAAAATGGATTAAAGACCTTAACTTAAGACATATACTATAAATTCTTAGAGGAAAACATAGGAAGAATATTCTTTGACATGAATTGCAGCAATATCTTTCTTGATCTACATCCTTAATGAAAATAAAAACAAAAATAGACAAATGGGGCCTAATTAAATTTTAAAACTTTGTTCAGCAAAAGAAACCATAGACAAAACAAAAAGCCTACCAATGGGAGGAAACATTTGCAAATGAAGCAACTGACAAGTGATTAATCTCCAAAATATACAAACTCATGTGGTTCAATATCAAAAAAACAAACAACCCAATCAGAAAATGGGCAGAATATCTAAAAGAAGACAGATGGCCAAAAAGCATATGAAAAGATGTTAAACATCACTAATTATCAGAGAAATGCAAATCAAAACTATAATGAAGTATCACCTCACACTGATCAGAATGGCCATTGTCAAAAAATCTACAAACAATAAATACTAGAGAGAGTGTAGAGAACAACGAACCCTCCTCCACCGTTGATGGGAATGTAAACTGGTATAACCATTGTGGAGAATATTATGAAGTTTTCTTTAAAAAACTACATCTAGAAATACCATATGGTTCAGCAATCCTGCTTCTGGGCATATCCCAGAGAAAACTATAATTTGAAAAAATACATGCATCCCAATGTTCATTGCAGTATTATCTATAATAGCCAAGACATGGAAGCAACCTAAATGTCCACAAGTCCATGTAAAGATATATGGGCTTGGAGAAGGAAATGGCAACCCACTCCAGCACTCTTGCCTGGAAGATCCCATGGATGGAGAATCCTGGTAGGCTACAGTCCATGGGGTCACAAAAAGTTTGACACTACTGAGCAACTTCACTTCACTTCAAAGATAAAGAAGATGTGGTGTATATATATATATATATATATATATATAATGAAATATTGCTCAGTCATTAAAAGAGAAAAAAGATAATGCCATTTGCAGCAACATGGATAGACCTAGAGATTGTCGTACTGAGTGAAGTAAGTCAGACAAAGACAAATATGATAATACTTATAGGTGGAATTTAAAAAAAATGATACAAATGAACTTATTTACAAACCAGAAACAGAGTCATAGATGTAGAAAACAAACCTATGGCAACCAAGGGGGAAGGAGTGATAAACTGGGAGATTGGAATTAACATATACACACTACTATATATAAACTAGATAACTAATAAGGACCTACTAAATAGCACAGGGAACCTTATTCAACACTATCCAATAACCTATGTGGGAAAAGAATCTTTAAAAAGTGGATATATGTATATATATAACTAAATCACTTTGCTGTACACCTGAAATTGACATAACTTTGTAAATCAACTATATTCCAATAATATTTTTAAATTTTTGGTTTCAAAGAATATTTGGTAGCCTGGGAGAAATTAAGCAAGATAAAACTCAGGATACAATTTTGTATGTAGAGTACAGTTCCAATTTCTAAATGAATATTATATATTCATAGGAAAGAAGTTGTTAGTATTGATTCCTGTTCAGTTGTACGATTACATTAATTTTCATTTTTTCTTCATGTTTTTGCAGTTTGCAATTTTCAATAATAATTTTAGTCTCAACACAAACAATTATTTCTATAAGTGTAGTTTTATAGACTCTAAGATATATATTGCTGACTGGAAAAAGTGGGAAAAATAACCACACAAAAGCAGATCTAAGAAGTTATGTTACCATTTAAATGGAATAATAGCAGGATTATGGTTGACTTCTTAGTTTCTCAATTTCCTTTCCAAGTCATTACACTTTTTTTATAATATAAAAGTCTAAATAAAAATAACTGTTGTATTGAAATTCTAATAAGTCACTCAATTAAAAATTAAAACAATAAAAATTTAAAACTAATTGGTAAACAGAGAAAATCACAGAATTCTTTCTCTGCAATAGAAATATATAGATAATAAAGGCAGAACCACACTCCCCAAGCACAATATCACATGAATGAGGGGACACTGCAAGATACTAAAAGATACTTGGAGGCAGAGTGGAGAGGACTAGCCAATACAAGCTGTGGGGCCAGCTTACCTAGGCTTAATTCTGACTCTACTGTCTACTGGTTGAGATGTTTTTGTAGGTCACTGAGTTTTCTAGGTGCTAGGCTTCTCGTCTGGAAGGTAGCAATGGTAACAATTGCTACTCAGATTTATTATGAAGAATGAATGTGCATAAAAGATTTTTTTTTTAACATGAAACATATTTTTAAAATGCTTCCTTCTACATAGTCACACAGTTGATATGTTCTTTATGCAGAAAAGCTCTCTATCTTCCCACAATTGGGTCCAAAATTCTCCACTATATCAATTCTGATTTTTAATTATGTAACGACTAATTTCAAACTCTACGGTGACTTTAGAAGCCTAATTACTCCTGATCCACTATTTTAACGAACTTTCAAAAGTGGAGGTAAAGATGCAGAAAACTATGATACATGTAGAATTGAACACATAAGGTGAACACATCCATGTGACCACCATCCAGATCAGAAAACAGGTCACTACCAGCATCCAGGAGTCACCCTCATGCTCCCTCCAAGTTGATCCTCCATTTCCTCCCCAGAAGTAAGCACCATTCTGATATTTGACACCAGAGATTAGTTTCTCTTCTTTATAATTGAATCACTTTTGCCCCATTTCATGTTTCTGAGATTCATTCAAGTTACGTGTAGCAGCAGTATGTTCATTTCCATTGCTAAACGCGTCTGCCTACAATGCGGGAGACCCGGGTTCAATCCCTGGGTCGAGAAGATCTCCTGGAGAAGGAAATGGCAACACACTCCAGTACTCTTGCCTGGAAAATCCCATGGATGGAGGAACCTGGTAGGCTACAGTCCATGGAGTCGCAAAGAGTTGGACATGACTGAGCGACTTCACTCACATAGCATCCCACTATATGGATAATTACATATCCTCCCACGGGTGGACATTTGATTGTTTCTGACCAGAGGAATAGTGTTGCTATAAACATCCTTGCACCTGTCTTTTGATGAACAAATTCATTCAGTTATCACGGGCGTATACGAATGATTGTAATTGCTGGGTTCTAGAATATATTTAAACTCATCTTTAGTTGACCCACTCTCATGGCTTTCCAAAGTGGTCCCATTTCATTTTTTATTATCACCTCCCCATGACCCCTAACATTAGCATTCTACTTCCTGTTTCTATGAATTTGACTACTTTAGGTAACTCATATAAGTGGAATCATATAGCATTTGCCTTTTAGTGACTGGCTTATTTCGCTTAGCAGAATGTCCTCAGAATTCATCGATGTGGTGATATATGTTAGAAATTCCTTCCTTTTTAAGGAGGCAAGAATATACAATGGAGAAGAGTCTCTTCAACAAGTCATGCTGGGAAAACTAGACAGTTACATGTAAAAGAATGAAATTAGAACATTTCCTCACATCACATGTAAAAATAAACTCAAAATGGATCAAAACCTAAATGTTAGACCTGAAACCATAAAAATCCTAGAAGAGAATATAAGCAGTTCATTATTTGTAAATCATAGCAGTATTTTGCTTTTGTTTGTTTGTTTGTTTGTTTTGTTTTGTTTTGTTTTTGGATCTGTCTCCTAAGGCAAAAGAAACAAAAGCAAAAATAAACAACACCAAATTAAGTTTAGAAGCTTTTGCACAACAAAGGAAACCATTGATAAAATTAAAAAATAGCTCTACTGAATGGGAGAAAATATTTGCAAATGATATGACCTACAAGGCTTCCCTGGTGGCTCAGTGGTAAAGAATCCACCCGCCAATGCAGAAGATACAAGATATGTGGGTTCAATCCTTGCATTGGGAAGATCCCTTGGAGAAGGAAATGGCAACCCACCCCAGTATTCTTGCCTGGAAAATACCATGAACAGAGAAATCTTTCGGGCTACAGTCCATGGGGTCACAAAGTGTTAGACACGACTGAGTGACTGAGCTATAAGGGGTTAATAGCCAAAATATATAAACAACTCATACAAGTCAATATCAAAAATAAACAACTCAATTAAAAATGGGCAGAATACGTGAATAGACATTTTCCCAAAGAAAATGTACAATCACAAGAAAAAATGCTCCATAGCACTAATCCTCAGAGAAGTGCAAATAAAAACCACAAAGAGATACCACTTTACATCTGTCAGAATGGCTATCATCAAAAATGCCTACAAATAAAAAATGTTAGGGGGCATATGGAAAACAGAACCCTAGTACATTGTTGATGAGACTGTAGATAGGTGAAACCAGTATGGGAAACAGTGTGGAAACTTTTCAAGAAACTAAAATAGAATTACCATATGATCTAGCAATTCCACTCCTGAGTATATATCTGAAATAAAACAAAATCAGTAATTCAGAAGGATACACAAACCCCAGTGTTCACAGTAGCTATACTTACAATAGCCAAGATATGGAAGAAACCCAAGTGCCCATCAACTTGTGAATGGATAGAGAAGATGTTATATATAGAGAGCATAATATTACTTACCCATAAAAAAGAAATTCTGCCATTTACAACAATATGGATGGACCTAGAGGGTATTAAGCTCAGTAAAACTAGTCAGATAGAGAAAGACAAATACTTTGTTATCACTTCTATGTGGAATCCCTGAATATTCATTGCAAGGACTGATGCTGAAACTGAAGCTCCAACACTGATGCAAAGAGCAGACTCATTGGAAAAGACCCTGATGCTGGGAGAGACTGAAGGCAGGAGGAGAAGGGAACAGAGGATGGGACAGTTAGATGATATCACTGACTCAGTGGACATGAGTTTGAACAAACTCCGAGAGATGGTGAAGGACAGGGAAGCCTGGCATGCTGCAGTCCATGGGGTCACAAAAAGTTGGACATGACTTAGTGACTGAACAACAACAACAAAAATAAAACAATGAATATAACAAACCAGGAACAGATTCACCGATAACAGAGAGAAATCTAGTGATTACCAGTAGGGAGAAGGAAGTGAGGAGGAGCAAAATAAGGGATAGGCAATTGAGAGACACAAACAAGCCATTATTTTATAATAACTTTAAATAGAGTATAATCTAGAAACAAAAATATTGAATTACTATATTGTATACCTGAAACTAATACAATATTGTAAATCAGCTATACTTCTATTTTAGAAAAAAATGAATTTCTTTCCTTTTTAAGGCTGAATAAGATTCTATTAAATGCATATGCCACAATTTCTTTATCCATTTATCAATCAATGGACACTTCCACTTTTGGCTATTATGAATGATGCTGCTATGAACATGGATGTACAGATACCTGTTTAAGTTCCTGCTTTTAACTCTCTGGGGCATAGAAATGGATCTGTCAGATCATAAAGTAACTCTATGTTTAATTTTTTGAGGAACCACAATACTCTTGATAGCTTACAGTGAACAGTGTTAGATTCGTGATCTCTAAAGAAAACAATTTAGCTTCAGGACCAGAGATGAGGCTTCAGGCACTCAGAGCTTCATGTGGCAAAAGTTTTATTACAGTGAAAAAGAGATAGAGAAAGCTTCTGACCTAGACATCAGAAGGAGGCAGAGTGCCCCACTCACTAGTTTGGGTGGAGCTAAAGCCCCACTTTTTCAGTTGGTTACTGACAATAGAAAGGTCTTACCAGACTCACTCCCACGTACATCTTAAGATAACAGTATTAGTCAGAAGGTTCTTGTTAAGAAGGAGAAACATGTTCTTGAGCAAGATATATCTTTGTTAAATAATCATTAGTAGAGAGCTAAGGGAAAACATATCCTTGAGCAAGATGTGTTGCTTTGTTGTGTAATCTTTAGCTCTGGGCTTAAAGAAAGTTAGTTTTAGGATTTATTGTTGCCATAACAGCTCAGAGCTTAAGAAAAAATGGCTTATGTGACTAAGATGAAGGAATGTAGGGAAAAAAAGTTGTTCCTTTCTCCTCTTCGAGGGTCCCAGACCACTTTTCCTCCTAGAGGGTCCCAGACTCCTTATCAATCTACCTAAGAATTAACTCTCTCACTCTTTTCCATTGCAGCTATAACATCCCATTTCATTTGAACAGTTTTCTATTCCAAGTCAAAATCAGGTCCTTCATCTCAACATTTTATCCACCTTTTGGTGACAATCCAGCCTTTGTATGTTCCAGCCCTGGTTATCTATGTGATGAGACCGAGGCAGGGAACAAAGGTTAAGTGTGGATGAAACCTAGTTATATTTCTACTGCCACTAATTCACACAACTATTAAACAAGAAACAAGAACCCTCACAGGTGTCCTGAAGTTTAATTAGAAATCACAGAAAGTTAGAGTGATAAAATAAGCAAATTTGAATACACCAGACTTTGCACATCAAATGCGTGTTTTTTAGCCTCAAAGGAATCATTCCAGCTGAGTAAGATCATACTGTTATTTCAAAATATCTGTTTTATTCCTCTTATTTTGCAATCATTCCCCAAATCTAAATTTAATTACTAAACACCGATTACTGAATAAGGACAAACAGATTCAAAGAACTGAGGACTTAGAGAGAGAGAAAAGGTAAGATTCTTTCCTTTGTGAGAAATCTAGCATAGCAGCTATTGCTTTATCCTTTTTCTGCACAGCATCTCTTCCTCCATCCCCCCATTCCCTTTCTGATCATCAGGATGTGGCAACCATAAGATGTACAATTCAGACCGTCTAAAAAGCCCACATAGTTGACAGACAGGCTCCAGCTCCTGCATTTTGGGCTCCACTATTGTGTTTATATCAAGACCGTGCTTCCTCCAGGCTGTTTGCAGCCAATGACTGAGCATGATGGGGATCTAGAGCTGGGACAGTCCTGCCTGAATGTAGTACTTTTCCAATGACAATCTTCTTGGGAATTCTCTATTTGCTTGGTGAAGACTCTCAGAACTGAGCAGTGGCCTGAGGCTCTTCCTAATCGCCCATCCTTCCCTCTCTTCTTTCACAGACATTAGGCCTGTGTTAAGCCTGAAGGGTCTCCCCGGCTACTTCTGCTTCCTTTCAGTTTATCTTTTATGGGCATTTCCCCTAATAAATCTCTTGGAAATCTAATCTCATCTTGGCATCTGATTGTAAGAGAAGGAACTGAGACAAGGACAGAATCGAGGGTTCCAATTATCATCTGTGGCCTCAGTGATTGGTCAAAGGGATGAACCTTTGATTGGCCTGCATAGGACCAATCAGAATGTCTTGCTGGGGATTAGTCAATCTCAAACAGGTGGGAGCAGAGGTTTCCCAAGAAGTAAGGCAATAAACTCACATTTCCCTGTGGCCATGGTTCCTGGCAGAGGAAATTGTGTCTACAGTTGCAAAGAATGAGGTCAATATTATAGAGTAACAGGAAAGAGTGAAAGGTTTGGGAATAGAGTGGTAGGGCCTGAAGAGATGCAGATTCTAAAATCCAGAGACCAGCATCACCCATCATATATGATCATGTGAGTCAGTAAGTTTCCTGTTTTAATTGGGTTTTGATCCCTTGTGACCTAAGAGTCCTAATTATGCTATTCCGTTGGTTAACATCTTTCCATGCCTTCCACTGATTTTAGGATAAAGCCCAAACTTGTTATACTACAACATTTATTTTGAAAAGTTTCCAAACCTAGTGAAAATTTGCCAGAATAATAAAATATACTGCACCTAAATTCATCAATTATTAGTATTCTGCTACATTGGTTTTATCTCTTTCCATTTCTATATACATATAATTTTGGATGACTCATTTCAGAATTGAATTAGTCAAAGACATCTTAATATTTCACCCCTAAATACCTTTAAAGGCATTTTCCTGTATAACCATGATACAATCGTCACATTAAGAAAATTTAGCCTTAATACAGCATAGAATCTGAATTCAAATTATCCTAATTACCCCAATAATGTCATTTATAGTTATTGCTGTTGTTGGTGGGGTTTTTTTTAATCAAGATCCAATTAAGGATTCAGTCAGTCATTCAGTTCAGTCTCTCAGTCGTGTCTGACTCTTTGCAACCCCATGGACTGTAGCATGCCAGGCCTCCCTGTCCATCACCAACTCCCGGAGTTTACTCAAACTCATGTCCATTGAGTCAGTGATGCCATCCAACCATCTCATCCTCTGTTGTCCCCTTCTCCTCTTGCCTTCGGTCTTTCCCAGCATCAGGGTCTTTTCAAATGAGTCAGCTCTTCATATCAGGTGGCCAAAGTATTGGAGTTTCAGCTTCAACCTCAGTCCTTATGTAATGCTTTTAGGTGTCATATCTGTAATCCCCTTTGATTTAGAACATTTCCTTAGCATTTTTCTGTCTTTCAACCCCTTGATATTTTTTTTTAAGAATCCAAGAAGATTGTTTGGCAGAATGTATCTTAAATTGGATTTTTCTGGTTGTCTGCTCATGATTGGATTCAGGTTAAACATTTTCAGGAGCAAACAGAGGTGATGTGATGCCCTCAACATATTTGTAGGGCTATTCACAGGCTGGACCTGCCCAGATATCTGATCTCATCATCTACTATTCTCTCTGTGATTCTTTGAGTTTCAGCCAAACACACTTATTCCTCCAGCCTGCCTGTCTTTTCCAGCTTTCACACACCCTACTGCTTATGTCTGACACTCACTTCCCCTACCCTGCCCTTGGTTTGTCTGGGTCACTGGCATGTGCATTTCTGATCTACTCTTAAATATTCATGAGACCATCCTTTACCCTTTAGGGTGGGTCAGTTTACCTATGTACTTGTGTAATTATTTTTCTTTCTAGACCATTGATCTTCAAAGTGTGGTTCTCAGACCCTTGGGGTTCACAAGATCAACTAGTTTCATGGTAAAACAGTTATTTATCTTTTTTTTTTTTTTTACTGTATTGACATTTGCATTGATGTTACAAAACAAATGGAGGTAAACCTACTGGTGCCTTAAGATGAATCATGGTTGGGACAACAACTCACAGCATTAGCTGTTCTATTTTCCCCCATTCATTCACAGAAAAAGAAAATGCTAGTTTTACTTTAGAATGTTCTTGATTAAGCAATAAAAGTGATTAATTTTATTAAATCGTGTCCCTTGAGTACATATCTGTCTTATATTCTCCATGACAAAATGGGAAGAATGCAAGCCCTTCTGTTAAAATATGATGAAGTACAATGGTCATCCCAAGGAAAAGCATTTGTGTAACTGGATTGTAAGCTGAGCTACATGCTATTTTCTACGGAACACCATTTTTATTTGAAAAAACAACAGGCAGTTAAACTATGCTTATTCAGATATGAGTTTTGGGCAGACATTCTCTCAAAAATGAACAAAGCAAGTCTGTCACTTAAAGAAAAACACCTCATAGTATGTATGGCCAATGGTAAAATTCAAGCATTCAAATACAAGTTAGAATTTTAGAAAAATTGTATTTGTCACCACAAGCTCAACAGATTTCCAACACTTAAAGACTTCTAATGTGATCAGTGCTGCTATTAATAAATGTGATTTTTTTATATATTGTGTAATGAAATATGTCAACATTTGAAAGAATGGTATAACTCAGTGAATCAACGTTTCTTAAACAATGCATGTTGTTACAAAATGATAATAAGATCCATTGAAAGTACAATCTAAACTAATGAATTTTAATATGAAAAGTTTATTACATGTATTTATCATTGGTGTGATTTCAGATTAGACATTGTAGTAATCTTTAAGAAATTGCCACTTGTTGATTTTTGGTATAGTATTAAAGCAAAGAATAATTTCCACAAATATCTGAAAACACTTTTAAGGTACTTCTCTCTTTTCCAATTACTTATCTGGGTGATGCCAGATATTCTGTATATACCTCAACCAAAACAACGTATCACATCAAATTAAAGAAAGAAGCAGAGGTGAGAATGAAGATTATAAAATATTAAAAATAAAAGAGACTAACAAAATTATAAACAAATGCCACTCTTAAATTTTTTGTTTTGGAAAAATGTAGTTATCTTTTCATAGGTGTATATTATTTATGCTTACATATAATAAGTTCATTGTGTTATTTTCAAATGAATTAATACTTTTAAAGTTTCCCAGTTTTAATCTCTGATATAATAAATACCAACAACTGTAACCCACATAATCAAAAGCCTTTTGCAGCCTTCAACTTTCAGAGTGTTACAGGGTCCTGAGATAAAAGCTGGAGAACTGCTATTGTAAACTCTAAGCTTTGGGAGAGCAATGCTATGACTCTCTTGACCACTGCTATGCTCTGCATCAGAGACATTTGAAAAATAACTGGCAGTATTTGTTGAAAATATGATTGACTGAATGACTGTCTGAGTGAATGAATTACATTTGCAAGATATTGCAGACAGAGGGAAGAGTCTGATACAAAAAACCCAAAAAACCACAGAAATAAGACAGGAAGAATTTTAGGAGAATGTTGATATTGTTCAATTGCTCAATTGTGTCCAACCCTTTGCAACCCAATGAACTGAAGCATGCCAGATTTTCCTGTCCTTCACTATCTCCAAGAGTTTGCTCACATTCATGCTCGTTCAGTCGATGATGCCATCCAACCATCTCATCCTCTGTCATCCCCTTCTCCTCCTGCCCACAGTCTTTCCCAGCAGCAGGATCCTTTCCAATGAGTTCTCACTTCACATCAGGTGACCAAAGTATTGGAGCTTCAGCTTCAATCCTTCAATCCAGCATCAGTCCATCCAATGAATATTCAGGGTTGATTTCATTTATGATTGACTGGTATGATCTCTTTGCAGTCCAAGGGACTCTCAAGAGTCTTCTCCAGCACCCCAGTTTGAAAGCATCAGTCTTGGTGCTTGGCCTTCTTTATGGTCCAATCCTCACGTTTGTACATGACTACTGGAAAAATGATAACCCTAACTATGAGGACCTTTGTTGGCAAAGTGATGGCTTTGCTTTTTAATATGCTGTCTAGGTTTGTCAAAGCTTTTCTTCCAAGGAGCACTGAAGTGTGTTAGTCACTCAGTAGTGTCCGACTCTTTGTGATGCCATGGACTATAGCCGACCAGGCTCCTCTGTCCATGGCATTCTCCAGGCAAGAATACTGGAGTGAGTAGCCATTCCCTTCTCCAGGGAATTTTCCCAACCCATGGATCAAACCTGGGTCTCCTGCACTAGCAGGTGGATTCCTTACTGTCTGAGCCATCAGGGAAGCCCTAAGGAGCAAGTGTCTTGCAAGGAGCAAGTGTCTTTTAATTTCATGGCTGCAGTCACCATCTACAGTGATTTTGGGGCCCAAGAAAATTCTATCACGTTTCCATTATTTCCCCATCTATTTGCCATGAAGTAATGGGACAGGATGCCATGATCTTAGCATTTTAAATGTTGAGTTTTAATTCAGTTTTTTCACTTTTCTCTTTCACCTTCTCAAGAGGCTCTTTAGTTCCTCTCCATTTTCTGCCATTAGAGGGATATCATCTGCAAATCTGAGGTTGTTGATATTTCTCCCAGCAATCTTGATTCCAGCTTGTGAGTCATTCAACCCAGCATTCTCCATGATGTGCTCTTCATATAAATTAAATAAGCAGGGTGACAATGTACAACCCTGACACACTTCTATCCCAATTTTGAACCAGTCCATTGTTCCATGTCCAGTTCTAACTGTCACTTCTTGACTTGTACACTGGTTTCTCAGGAGACAGGCAAGGTGGTCTGGTTTTCCCATCTCTTTAAGAATTTTCTAAAGTTTTTTGTGATCCAAACAGTCAAAGGCTTTAGCAGAGCAGGGAAGCAGAAGTAGATGTTTTTCTGGAATTCTCTTGCTTTTTCTATGATCCAATGGATGTTGGCAATTTGATCTGTGGTTTCATTGCCTTTCTTAAACCCAGCTTGTATATCTGGAAGTTCTCAGTTCACATACTATTGAAGCCTAGCTTGAAGGATTTTCAGCATTACTTTGCTAGCGTGTGAAAGGAGTGCAATTGTGTGGTAGTTTGAACATTCTTTGGCATTGCCCTTCTTTGGGAAGGACAATGAAAACTGACCTTTTCCAGTCCTGTGGCCACTGCTGAGTTTCCCAAATTTGCTGGCATATTGAGTGCAGCACTTGAAGAACATCTTCTTTTAGAATTTGAAATACCTCAGTCAGAATTCCATCATCTTGATTCGCTTTGTTCGTGATAATGCTTCTTAGAGCTTTCCTAATAGCTCAGTTTGCTATGACCAGTGCATTCTCTTGGCAAAACTCTATTAGCCTTTGCCCTGTTTCATTCTGTACTCAAAGGCCAAATTTGGCTGTTACTCCAGGTGTTTCTTAACTTCCTACTTTTGCATTCCAGTCCCCTATAATGAAAAGGACATCTTTTTTTGGGTGTTAGTTATAAAAGGTCTTGTAGGTCTTCATAGAACCTTTCAACTTGAGCTTCTTCAGCATTACTGGTTGGGGCATAGGCTTGGATTACCGTGATATTGAATGGTTTGCCTTGGAAACAAACAGAGATCTTTCTGTCATTTTTGAGATTGCATCCAAGTACTGCATTTCGGACTCTTGTTGACCATGATGGCTACTCCATTTCTTCTAAGGGATTCCTGCCCACAGTAGTAGATATAATGGTCATCTGAGTTAGATTCACCCATTCCAGTCCATCTTAGTTCGCTGATTCCTAGAATGTCGATGTTCACTCTTGCCATCTCCTGTTTGACTACTTCCAATTTGCCTTGATTCATGAACCTAACATTCCAGGTTCCTATGCAAGTATTGCTCTTTATAGCATTGGACCTTGCTTCTATCACCAGTCACATCCACAACTGGGTATTGTTTTTGCTTTGGCTCCATCCCTTCATTCTTTCTGGAGTTATTTCTCCACTGATCTCCAGTAGCATATTGGGCACCTACCGACCTGGGGAGTTCCTCTTTCAGTATCCTATCATTTTGCCTTTTCATACTGTTCATGGGGTTCTCAAGGCAAGAATACCGAAGTGGTTTGCCATTCCCTTCTCCAGTGGACCATGTTCTGTCAGACCTCTCCACCATGACCCATCCGTCTTGGGTGGCCCCACGTTGCATTGCTTAGTTTCATTGAGTTAGACAAGGCTGTGGTCCATGTGATTAGATTGGCTAGTTTTCTCTGATTATGGTTTCAGTGTGTCTGCCCTCTGATGCCTTCTTGCAAGACCTACCATCTTACATGGGTTTCTCTTACCTTGGACGTGAAGTATCTCTTCACGGCTGCTCCAGCAAAACGCAGCTGCTGCTCCTTACCTTGAACATGGGATATCTTCTCATGGTCGTCCCTTCTGACCTTGAACTTGGAGTAGCTCCTCTCGGCCCTCCTGTGCCCATGCAGCCACCGCTCCTTGGAAGTAGGGTGGCTCCTCTCGGCTGCCACCCCTGACCTTGGATGTGGGGTACAAGACCACCCGACCTGCCTCTTGAGAAACCTGTATGCAGGTCAGGAAGAAACAGTTAGAACTGGACATGGAACAACAGACTGGTTCCAAATAGGAAAAAGAGTACGTCAAGGCTGTATATTGTCATCCTGCTTATTTAATTTACATGCAGAGTACATCATGAGAAACGCTGGGCTGGAAGAAGCACAAGCTGAAATCAAGATTGCTGGGAGAAATATAAATAACCTCAGATATGCAGATGACATCACCCTTATGGAAGAAAGTGAAGAGGAACTAAAAAGCCTCTTGATGAAAGTGAGAGAGGAGAGTGAAAAAGTTGACTAAAAGCTCAACATTCAAAAAACTAAGATCATGGCATCCAGTCCCATCACTTCATGGGAAATAGATGGGGAAACAGTGGAAACAGTGGCTGACTTTATTTTTGGGGGCTCCAAAACCACTGCTGATGGTGATTGCAGCCATGAAATTAAAAGACGCTTACTCCTTGGAAGGAAAGTTATGACCAACCTAGATAGCATATTAAAAAGCAGAGACATTACTTTGCCAACAAAGGTCCGTCTAGTCAAGGCTATGGCTTTTCCAGTAGTCATGTATGGATGTGAGTGTTGGACTGTGAAGAACACTGAGCTCAGAAGAATTGATGCTTTTGAACTGTGGTGTTGGAGAAGACTCTTGAGAGTCCCTTGGACTGCAAGGAGATCCAACCAGTCCATCCTAAAGGAGATCAGTCTTGGGTGTTCATTGGAAGGACTGATGTTGAAGCTAAAACTCCAATACTTTGGCCACCTCATGCGAAGAGTTGATTCATTGGAAAAGACCCTGATGCTGGGAAGGATTGAGGGCAAGAGGAGAAGGGGACTACAGAGGATGAGATGGCTGGATGGCATCACTGACTCGATGAACATGGGTTTGGGTAAACTCCGGGAGTTGGTGATGGACAGGGAGGTTTGGCGTGCTGCGATTCATGGGGTCGTAAAGAGTCAGACATGACTGAGCGACTGAACTGAACTGAACTGAATAGCTCAGTTGGTAAAGAATCCGCCTGCAATGCGGGAGACCTGGGTTCAATCCCTGTGTTGGGAAGATTCCCTGGAGAAGGGAAAGGCTACCCACGCCAGTGTTCTGGCCTGGAGAATTCGTCAGACACAACTGAACGACTTTCACATTCACTTCCAATGCTTCTTAAGGCCCATTTGACTTCACACTCCAGGATGTCTGGCTCAAAGTGAGTGATGACACCATCATTGTTATCTGGGTCATTAAAACCTTTTTTGTATAGTTCTGTGTATTCTTGCCACCTTTTCTTAATAACTTCTGCTTCTGTTAGGTCCATTCTATTTCTATTCTTTATTGTGTCCATCTTTCCATGAAACGGTCCATTGATATCTCTAATTGTCTTGAAAATATCTCTAGTCTTTTCCATCCTATTGTTTTCCTCTATTTCTTTGCATTGCTCACTTAAGAAGACTTTCTTATTTCTCCTTGCTATTCTCTGGAACTCTGCATTCAGATGGGGATGAGGAAACTAGTGCATGGATGAAAACTTAGGCTTTGGACCTAAACCTGAGTTCAAATCCTGGCTCCAACTTTTATTTGCTGAATACCATTCTGAGCTTCAGCTTGTTAGCTGTGTACTAGTACAACTTCCTGCCTCTGTGCGTTTTTCTTTACCTGTAAAATGAGGATAATGACAGCACCTATCCCATACATTCATGTTGAAAGTAAAGTGCTTGACTTGTACTGCTTAATATGGCAGTCACCGGCCACATGTGACCACTGAGCACTTGGTATGTGGCTAGTGCAAATGAAAAAATAAATTTTTAATTTTATTTCATTTTAATTGGTTGAAATTAAAATGTTTAAGCTGAAGTAGTTTGTCAAAATGAATGAGACTAGAAAAAGAAATAATTTTTGATACTAATTCAAGTATTAAAGGAGAAGACACTGGCCACCCACTCCAGTACTCTTGCCTGGAAAATCCCATGGACGGAGGAGCCTGGTAGGTTACAGTCCATGAGGTTGCGAAGAGTCGGACAAGACTGAGCTACTTCACTTTCACTTTTCACTTTCATGCACTGGAGAAGGAAACGGCAACCCACTCCAGTGTTCTTGCCTGGAGAACCCCAGGGATGGCGGACCCTGGTGGGCTGCTGTCTATGGGGTCGCACAGAGTCGGATACGACTGACGCGACTTAGCAGCAGTAGCAGCAGCAGCAAGTATTAAAGTTCTTTTAAGTAAATTTGGAGCAACTAGAGTTTGTGATTCTAATTTTCCAGTTTATTTTTTATGAAATCTAAATACTGATCAAATATTTGCAGTGAATAGTTAGGCCCAAATTGAGATGTGTTGTAGGTATAAAATGCATGGTGAATTTCCAAGACAATACCAAAAAATATGAAGTATATTAGTAAGTTTTCATACTGATTATAAGCTCATAATAAAAAATTTTATTAAGATAAATCTCATCATTTTTTATTTTTTGATGTGGCAATTAGAAATTTAAGTTACACATATGGATTACATTCTATTTCCATTGTACACAGTAAGCATTGTACAAAACATTAGTGGTCACTGTTTTATTATTATCTATACTATAAAGGTAACATTTCCCTTATAAAATAGTATAAAGATAAAATGCAGGTATTCTGTAAGGCTCTTACCCCAGTGTTAGACACATGATAAGGGCTCAGTAAATGGTACCCATCACCAGTAAGAAAAGAGGGTGTTCTGTGTTCTTGGATAACAGAATGGAAAGGCTGAGTGGGGAGTGCATATTGTAGAAAGTTTTGAAAATCTGGCTGAAAAGCTGAGGCTTAATTCTCTATACAACCAAGAGCCACTGAAGCACATGATCCAAGATGTGTTTTAGAAACATAATTCTGACAGTAAGTGTCCTCAGAGGAGGGGATGTGAGATTTAGAAACAGTTCTAAACCATTCAGAGCTATGTTTGCAGAGCTGGTTGGGTGATCAAGCTGGAAACTGCTGTCTGGGGTCACAAACCAAGTCTCAGCTTGAGTGATGAGCCTGGTTTCTTGGGAAGCTCATAATCAAGCTTTATAGCAATTCTGAAAGAGATTTCACAGGCATTTTTGAAAAGTGATAAACAGCATTATCAGTATAAGCAGCTCTCCTCCACTGTGACTATTCCAAAATGTGTACATTTTTTGTGTTTACACATCAAGTAAATAAATGGTACCATTACATTTTAGTGTATTTTTGTACTCCAGATGAAAGGCTCTTGTAAAAACTTTTCCTGATCACAAACACCCTAACCAGTCCTTCAAGTTCCCCCTTTATATAAATAAACCCATCCTTCCCTGGGAAACACTTAGATACTGACTGAAACAACAAAATTCGTATCCTTTTACCAGTACTGCCCTTATATCCAGATGAAAGAGGCCCCTCTCTTAGGCCCCACAGCTTTGAGGGTTCTGAGATGGCCCCTTTCCTGCTGCACTCCTGTCCTTTATTAGTTATCTAAGGTTGCATAAAAAATTACAAAACTTAGTGAGTTAAAATGACAATCATCCTTTTCCTCCATCATGATTTCTGCAGATTGTGAATTGAGAAGTAACTTAGCTAGGAAAGGGGCTTCTCTGGTGGCTCAGATGATAAAGAATCAGCCTGCAATGCAGGAGACCGGGGTTCAATCCCTGGGGTGGGAAAATCCCCTGGAGGAGGGCATGGCAACCCACTCCAGTATTCTTGCCTGGAGAATCCCCATGGACAGAGGAGCCTGGCAGGCTACAGTCCATGAGGTTGCAAAGAATCAGACCCAACTGAGCAACTAAGCAGAAACACTCTTAGCTAGGTGACTCTGGTTCAGGGTCTTTCGTGGGAGGTTGTAGTCAGAAGTCAGCTGGGCCTGTAGTCATTTGAAGGCTTGACTTTGGAGGATATATTAATGCTTTCAAGGTGTTCACTTACAGAACTGGAAATTTGATTTTGGCTGCTGTCAGAAGACTTTGGGTCCTCTCCACATGGAAAGCTTCCTCAGAAGACAGTGGCTAGGTTCTGAGGCCAAACATACAAATGGACAATGTCTAGATCATACATGAAAATAGAACCCTGAACTACAATGTGGCCCATTAGTGAAGCCAACAACAACTTCCATATCATTAAGCCCTAAATGGCCAGGACTTGATCTATAACTGATAGCTTCTCTAAGTTTTCTTCCATTTCCAACTTAAAACTAACCAAAGAAAGCAAAATCTGTCCCCCTAACCAGTCTCACAAAATGCCCTACTTCCATTCGGCCAGCCTGCAGCTTCCCCAGGCCACACACTTCTAAATAGGCACACCTGAGGCTTTCCCTTTACCTAGACCTATGCCCCTAGTCTGCGCTTTTGGATCTCTGCAAAAATACATGATAGTAGCTGACTCCCTTACTACACAAACTCTGAATTAAATAGCTTTTTCTTGTTCTGATGTGGGTGGGTTTTGCTTATTTATATAATTTCAGAAATTCTGAAAGTTTGTGTATTTGTGTATGTATGTGTGAGAGAGAGAGAGCATGAAGTGGCCAGAAGCTGTGTCCTTTTCATGACCCAGCTTTGGAAGTCACAATTTATCACTTCCACCATACTCCCTTAGTTCAGGTAGTCACAGTCCCTCACCTAGGGGGAACATAGATCACTCCTCTTGGTAGAGAGATATGCCAATAACAATGTAAGAAGAGCATCCTAGATGGGGTAAATATGTGGGTTTGGTCATTTTTGAAAAATACAATCAGTTTCATACCCTCTGGACAAGGAGTCTGTGGGGCTAGGAGACATGCTTGCATAAAACCCGCTCCCCAACTTCTAAGCCTGCAATGAATATGGTAGCTACTATCTAAATGTGTGTTTTTTTCTATTTAAATTAATTAAAATTAAATAAAATTTAGAGTTAATTTCCTCAGTCTCACTAACTACATTTTGAGTACTCAATAGCCACAAATGGCTAGTGGCTACCATACTGGACAGCCTAAACAGAGAATATTTCCATCACTGCCTTGGACAACGCTGATCTAGATCAAGTTCAGAGACCTCAAAAATCTGTGTAGATCATATTTTGATATTAGCAGTTCAAGGCCTGAATGGGTGACCCAAAATGATGGTTGGCAGGTTTTGTAGATAGAGCTTCAATGTCCAGGCTGCAATATCAGCAAGCTTGCTGTTATGTACTGAGTTGTGTCCCCTCATATTCATATGTTAAAACCCTAACCCCTGATGTGACTGCATTTGAAGAAGGGCCAAAGAAGGTAGTACACATTAAGTGAGGCCATTAGAGTAGGACCTTAATCCAGCAGGGCTGATGTCCTTAGAAGAGGAAGAGATGAGAGCTCCCTCTCTCCACATGTCACAGGGAAAATGCCACATGAGGATGCAACAAGATGGTAGAACCTGCAACACAAGAAGGAAACTCACCAAGAACCAAATTAGCTGGCACCTTGATCAGACTTCCAACCTCCAGAACTGTGAGAAAATTAATTTCTGTTACTGAATCCACCCAGCCTGTGGTATTTTGTTATGGCAGCCTGAGTAGATTCACACACTTGTGCACAAGGTCCCTCACAGAACAGTCTAGAACAAGGGATTGGAAGAAGAGGGAAGGAGAGACAAGTTGATGGCTTACTCTATCCACCACCATCTCACTTCAGGATGGAACGTCAAGAAATTCAAAAAATAAAACTCAAAATTGGCTTCCCAAGATGTTATAAAGACATATAGGGCAATGCAGAGAGATACAATTTATTTAACAGTTTGTTCACTTGATTCATACCTTCTAAATATTTTGATATACAGTATGTAGGTAAGCCTCCATTTTTGCTCCTTTATAGGAACCCATGGGGCTTCTCTGGCACCTCAGCTGGTAAAGAATTCACCTGTAATGCAGGAGACTCTGGTTCGATTCCTGAGTCAGGAAGAGTCCCTGGAGAAGGGATAGGCTACCCACTCCAGTATTCTTGCACTTCCCTGGTAGCTCAGATGGTAAATAATCTGCCTGCAATGCAGGAGACCTGGGTTTGATCCCTGGATTGGGAAGATCCCCTGGAGAAGGGAAAGGCTACCCACTCCAGTATTCTGGCCTGGAGAATTCCATGGAATTCTGGCAGGCTACAGTCCATGGGGTCACAGAGTCAAGATGTTACTGAGCGACTAAGCACAGCACAGCATTAGTTCAGTTCAGTCACTCAGTCGTGTCCAACTCTTTGTGACCCCATGAACTGCAGCATGCCAGGCCTCCTGTCCATCACCAACTCCCAGAGTCTACCCAAACTCATGTCCATTGAGTTGGTGATGTCATCCAGCCATCTCATCTTCTGTCGTCCCCTTCTTCTCCTGCCCCCAATCCTTCCCAGCACCAGGGCCTTTTCCAATGAGTCAGCTTTTTGCATCAGGTGGCCAAAGGATTGGAGTTTCAGCTTCAACATTAGTCCTTCCAATGAACACCCAGGACTGATCTCCTTTAGGATGGACTGGTTGGATCTTCTTGCAGTCCAAGGTACTCTCAAGAGCCTTCTCCAACACCACAGCTCAAAAGCATCAATTCTTCTGTGCTCAGCTTTCTTTATAGTCCAACTCTCACATCCATACATGACCACTGGAAAAAACATAGCCTTAATTAGATGGACCTTTGTTGGCAAAGTAATGTCTCTGCTTTTAAATATGCTATCTAGGTTAGTCATAACTTTCCTTCCAAGGAGTAAGCGTCTTTTAATTTCATAGCTGGAATCACCATCTGCAGTGACTTTGGAGCCCAGAAAAATAAAGTCTGACACTGTTCCCACTGTTTCCCCATCTATTTGCCATGAAGTGATGGGACCGGATGCCATGATCTTAGTTTTCTGAATGTTGAGTTTTAAGCCAACTTTTTCCCTCTCCTCTTTCACTTTCATCAAGAGGCTCTTTATCTCTTCTTCACTTTCTGCCATAGGGTGGTGTCATCTGCATATCTGAGGTTATTTGTATTTCTCCCAGCATTCTTGATTCCAGCTTGTGCTTCTTCCAGCCCAGCATTTCTCATGATGTACTCTGCATGTAAGTTAAATAAGTAGGGTGACAATATACAGCCTTGACGTACTCCTTTTCCTATTTGGAACCAGTCTGTTGTTCCATGTCCAGTTCTAACTGTTGCTTCCTGACCTGCATACAGATTTCTCAAGAGGCAGGTCAGGTGGCCTGGTATTCCCATCTCTTTCAGAATTTTCCACAGTTTGTTGTGATCCTCACAGTCAAAGGCTTTGGCGTAGTCAATAAAGCAGAAGTAGATATTTTTCTGGAACTCTTGCTTTTTTGGTGATCCAACAGATGTTGTCAATTTGATCTCTGGTTCCTCTGCCTTTTCTAATACCAGCTTGAACATCTGGAAGTTCACGGTTCACGTATTGCTGAAGCCTGGCTTAAAGAATTTTAAGCATTACTTTACTAGCGTGTGAGATGAGTGCAGTTGTGTGGTAGTTTGAGCATTCTTTGGCATTGCCTTTCTTTGGGATGCCTAACTTGGAATGTTAGGTCCATGACAGCACAGCATAGGAACCCACAAATGTTGGAGATGCATAAGACTTTAGTTTACATAGTTTCTTAGTCTGAGGAATAGGAAAACCTATGTGTGTGCTATGTTGCATTATCACTGTAATGAAAACACTGGATTCCAAAAATAAGGGTGCTAGACATCAGGTCCAATGTAGTGGCACAAACTGGGTAGAGAAACTTGCTCTGCCTCAGTGCATATTTCATAGAGCCTGTATCAAGACTACGAGTCAAATGGAGATATCAACTGCATGATGGTCTAAGGAATCTGCTGAGTTACCTGAAAAAAAAAAAAAAAGACTGCATGGAATAGGCTTTGGAATAGAGTTGTGCAGGAGTCACTGTTGCTGCCCTCTTCCTGGGCTGCAGCACCCATTTCTCAGTCACTGAGGGTGACTTTTCTTTCAAGTGACACTTGGAACAACCAACCTTTATCCACTGAAATATACCTTGAAACATTCTATTTTTCTACCTGGTATATTTTTTTCATAATTTTATTTATCTATTTTTGGCTGTGTTGCGTGGTTTTTCATTTCTGAGCAGGCTTTTCTGTAGCTATGGCAAGTGAGGGCTGCTCTCTAGTTGCAATGCTCACACTCCTCATTGTGGTGGCTTCTCTTGTTGCAGAGTACAGGCTCTAGAGTGTGCAGGCTTCGGTAGTTGTGGCTTGCGGGCTCTAGGACACAGGCTCAATAGTTGTGACACACAGGTTTAGTTGCTCCATGGCACGTGGGATCTTCCTGGATCAGGGATCAAACCTGTGTCTTCTGCATTGGCAGGCAGATTTTTTTACCACTGAGCCCCCATGGAAGCCCCTGCCTGGTATATATTCAAACAAAAATGTTTGTCAGCAGCTTGCACACAAAGAAAGTCTTCCATTTTCCCATATAAATATTTTGGGCCGTCGGGTGAAAAGTCTGTTTTTCCAGATCAGCTAGTTCTGTAGCTGACGAATGTTTCCAAAACCATATGGCTGCTGATGGTGAGAACCCAAATTCCTGACTACACAGAAAGTGGCCTCCTGTCTGAGACTCTGGGTTGAAGGGCAAGGTTTGTCCTTGTCCAGAGCAGCTGAAAGTCTTTCTATCTCCCAGGAAAAAATGCTTCTGGTGCTCCCTCCTTGTTCAGTTACTTGTGTCTACATTCCCCCGACTTTGAGGGCCTTCGTGTGGCATTATCACAATGTGAGTCAACATTGCAGAAGTTACCCAGACTTCTAGACTTGGTGGAAGGCTTAACAAGTGTGTAGGCCAACTCCACCTCAAATTCTGCTCCAAATATGCACAAAGACTGGACCCTACACATATTTTCTAATTAAAAATAGATATGTATTGGGCAGTGAGAAAAAAGACCAGCAAAGATGGTCTGAAAGAAAGCTAGACTTACTACTTGCCTGGAAGGGAGAGCCACACTATAGCGCTCAGGTGTAAGATCAGCAGGTTTCTCTAAGCAGAAATTGAAAGAATTTATATAACAAAAAGAATTTGGCCAAGAGGCAGAATGTAAATTCTTTCTTTTCATGTCTCTGATACAGGGAAGTCTGGTTTCAAACAAGTTTGGGATTAGTTGCCTAAGTTTCCCATGAGCTTGGAGTCATTCAGTGGAAGGCTTAAGCTGAGAATTCTCATCAAAATGTCTCTTTAATGCACATACATATAAGAAAGAGTAATTGCCAGGAGTCAGAAGAAAAGAAGGAGACTTTAGATAGTGAAGTAAGTGAAAGTTGAAGCTATGTAGCCCACAGGATGTGAGCCTTAAATACACTTGAGGGGAGGGGGTTTTATTGTCTGATCAGGAAATAACTTTGTGCACACCAGCACCCAGGAGAAAGGAGCAGTGGTGACCCCACAAGAGACTAAGCCAGACTTCTCTGTGAGTGTCTAGGAGTCTCGGACGGAGGTGAAGGTCGACAGTGGGTGGCCTGCCCCGGGATCAGGGGCACCAAATACAACAGTTCTGGGAGCTCTGGGGCATGCTGGGGCATGCTGGCCTAAGCCCTTTTGAAGGAGGTCACCATTATCCCTACGATAGTTTGGCCTCAGGCCAAACTACAGGGAGAGAACACAACCCCAACCTTCAACAGAAAATTGAATTAAAGATTTACTGAGCATGGCCCTGTTCTATACAGGGAGAAGCTTTATACAGTCACCAAAAACAAGATCTGTTTTTGGAGCTGACTGTGACTCAGATGATGGACTCTTTATTGCAAAATTCAGACTTCAATTGAAGAAAGTAGGGAAAACCACTAGACCATTCAGGTATGACCTAAATCAAATTCTTTATGAGCATACAGTGGAAGTGACAAATAGATTCAAAAGATTAAATCTGATAGACAGAGTGCCTGAAGAACATCGGACAGAGGTTGATAAAATGGTATAGGAGACCTTGATCAAAACCATCTCCAGAAAAAGAAATGCAAAAGGCAAAATGGGTATCTAAGGAGGCCTTACAAATAATTGAGAAAACAAGAGAAGTGAAAGACAAAGGAGAAAAGGAAAGATATTTCCATCTGAATGCAGAGTTCCAAAGAATATCAAGGAGAGACAGCATAGCCTTCCTAAGTGATCAATGCAAATAAATAGAGGAAAACAACAGAATGGGAAAGACTAAAGATCTCTTCAAGAAAATTAGAGATATCAAGGGAACATTTCATGGAAAGGTGGGCACAATAAAGGACAGAAGCGGTATGGACCTAATGGAAGCAAAAGATATTAAGAAGAGGTGGCAAGAAAACACAGAAGAAATATACAAAAAAGATCTTAATGACCCAGATAACCATGATGGTGTGATCACTCACCTAGAGCCAGACATCCTGGCATGTGAAGTCAAATGGGCCTTAGGAAGAATCACTACGAACAAAGCCAGTGAAGGTGATGGAATACCAGCTGAACTATTTCAAATCCTAAAAGATGATGCTGTGAAAGTGCTGTACTCAATATGCCAGGAAATTTGGAAAACTCAGCAGTGGCCACAGGACTGGAAAACATCAGTTTTCATTCCAATCCCAAGGAAAGGCAACGCCAAACAATGTTCACACTACCACATAATTTCGCTCATCTCACATGCTAGCAAAGAAATGCTCAAAATTCTCTAAGCCAGGCTTCAACAGTACATGAACTGAGAGCATCCAGATGTTCCAGATGAATTTAGAAAAGGCAGAGGAACCAGAGATTAAATTACCAATATCCATTGGATTATAGAAAAACCAAGAGAATTCCAGAAAAACATCTACTTCTACTTCATTGACTATGCTAAAGCCTTTGACTGGGTGAATCACAACGAACTGTGAAAAATTCTTAAAGAGATGGGAATACCTAGACCACCTTACCTACTGAGAAATCTGTATGCAGGTCAAGAAACAACAGTTACAACCAAACATGGAACAATAGACTGGTTCCAAATTGGGAAAGGAGTACATCAAGGCTGTGTGTTTTCACCATGCTTATTTAACTTATATGCAGAGTACATCATGCAAAATATTGGGCTGGATGAAGCACAAGCTGGAATCAGTATTGCTGGGAGAAATATCAATAACCCCAGATATGCAGATGACACCACCTTTATGGCAGGAAGTGAAGATGAACCAAAAACGCTCTTGATGAAAGTGAAAGAAGGGAGTGAAAAAGCTGGTTTAAAACTCAACATTCAAACAACTAAGATCATGGCATCCCATCACTTCATGGCAAATAGATGGGAAAATGATGGAAATAGTGACAGACTTTATTTTTTGAGGTTCCAAAATCACTGCAAATGGTGACTGCAGCCATGAAATTAAAACACACTTGCAAGAAAAGCTGACCAACCTACACAGCATATTGAAAAGCAGAGACATCACTTTGAAAAAAAGGTCCATATAGTCAAAGCTATGGTTTTTCCAGTAATCAAGTATGGATGTGAGAGTTGGACCATAAGAATGGCTGAACACCAAAGAATTGATGCTTTTGAACCGTAGTATTGGAGAAGACTCTTGAGAGTCCTTTGGACTGCAAGATCGAACAAGTCAATCTTAAAGGAAACTAGTCCTGAATATTCATTGGAAGGACTGATGCTGAAGCTGAAGCTCATACTGTGGCTACCTGATGCAAGTAGTTGATTCATTAGAAAAGACACTGATGCTTAGAAAGATTGAAGACAGGAAGAGAAGGGGATGACAGAGGATGAGATGATTGGATGGTATCACTGACTTGTTGGATATTAGTTTGAGCAAGCTCTGGAGTAAGTGATGGACCAGGAATCCTGGCATGCTATAGCCCATGGGTTTTCAAAAAGTCAGACACAACTGAGCAACTGAACTGAACTGATGATGATGCAGGGTCAGAGGTAGGCAGCCAGAACAGTTCCCTGCACAATGCTGGGGCTCATAAAACCCTGCCCCACCTGTGGTCTGGGATTAAAAGTTGCATCTTGTAGCAAGTTTCTTGCCCCAGGTTTGGGTGGGAACATCACTAAGGAAAGATAGGACCTTAAGACCAAGGAAGGTTGTCCAGGACCTGACTGGTGTATTCTGTGGGTGGAGCAGATTTGGGCCAGCCACAAATCCACCCCATGGATCTCAAACCATGCTTCTCCAGGATTCCCAAGGAAGGTGAACTCTCCAAAGTCTATTAAAAGCAGTAAGTACTCTGTTTAGTGGCTCTCAGGGATGAAGCGGTAGGGAAGGAGGGTTTCAAAGAAGGGCTGCAGTGTGAGAAGCCCTCTGGAGCGTATATATTTTATTAATCATCACCATGTGCCAGGCTCTTTACCACTTGTTATCTTGAACCTTCCCAACAACCACATTCTATGGCAGCCATTTTATCTATTTTCAGAAAGCTAGTCAAAGTTGCACTCTTATCGTAAGCCTGAAATTTCACCACCTAAGATTCATTCTTAAAAGTCTTAATAGCTCTTCCATCTCTATATACACACACAGCTCCATACTAGACTAGAAACTGGGAAATGCAGTACAATGGAAAGAATTCCAAAAAGGCAGCCCTATGATTGTGGAGCAATACCAGGGCGAGGGCATCTGTTGACTGCAGAAGGATGGTCTGTGAGGGAGGAGATTCTGGTTGGAATGTGGAGGAAAGCCAGGCATCCATGGAAAGGTGATCCTTCTGAGTTGCTCATAGGGTGTGGAGCCATCACCATAGCCTCTCTTTCCCCACATGCCAGCATCAGCCACTGAACAATAGAGTGGCTGGCCCATCAAGAACCTGATGCACCAAACTACAGAGTAGGACCCCACCCAGGATGCACCTTTAAGCCCAATGCACGTATCTATAGAGTAGGACCCCAGCCAGGGGGGCCCTTCTAGGTGCCTGATGCACCGAAACATAGAAAAGGACACCAGGCAAAGGAGCCCTCTAAGTGCCTGAAAGGGCAGAGCTACGGAGAAAGACTAGCTAAAGAGGCCTTCTGATCGCTAGCTACCAGAGGCTCAAAAAAAGACTGATATGTCCATAACTTCTGCGGCTGAGGCAGTCCATGTCCCAGCACACTTGGCGCCATCAGGGTCCCCACAACCCAAGCAGCTGTGCCACCTTCACGCTCAACACTCACTGGGGCAGAGCTGTCACAGGCAAATAAAAAGTCTTACGTCCATGCATGCGGGGTTGCTTTGGTCGTGTCCAACTCTTTGCGACCCTGTGGACTGTGGCCTGCCAGTCTTCTGTCAGGGGGTTCTCCAGGCAAGAATACTGGAGTGTATAGGTCAATACTGGTTGACATACCCTTCTAGAGCACTATATTTCCTGCTGCCCTAGCCGCCAACTCCCCTGAGTACCTGGTGCTTCCAGAACCCCTGCAACCCAAGCAGCTGCACCACCTCCGCAACTGGTCCTCTCTGGGACAGACCCAAGTCTTCCAGGGCAGCCTCAGAAGCAAACCCCAGTGGAAGACCCACAGGCAGAGGTGGAAATAAAACCACAATTGAAACCCAGGGACAGTGTGGCTAAGAAGACCCAAAACCTTCCCACCAGCTGTACAATCTGCAGATTAAATCCACACGATCAACTAGGCAAAGTCTGTGTTTACAGAATATATAAAAGGGCATTGAGAGCTCCCCCAAAAGAAAACACTCTATTTCTGATAGCTGTGGACTTTGGAGGCAAAAACACACAGGAGTAGGACCAGATTAGAATCTGAGCTGCCCCTACAGCAGGTCCAGAGAACAGCGCAAAGTTGGAGGGGATCCTAGGTAGGAGAGCTGGACTGTGACTCCCAGTGAGGGAAGGACCCTGAGAGCAGTGACTCAAGTAAAGTATTTACTATTTTTATGTTTTCACCTGTTTTGTAGTTTCTTTTGGATTATTTTCCTTTTTTTTCTTTTTCTTTCCTCCCCTCTTCTGTTTAGTTGTTGATATTATTGATACCATGAAATCTAATTAAGCTTTTCAGTTTTTTTTTTTTCAGTCACACTTTTCATTCTTATAAACCTCTGCCTCTACACTAGTCTTTTACAGTTCTGAGGAGTTTTCCTTTTTTTTTTTTGTTCTTTTTCTTTTTTTAAAATTCTTTCTTCTTCCTATTTTTTCTTCTCTCTTTTTTAATTTAAGTTTTTAATTTTTTCAATCTATTATTATTTTTCTACATTTATTCCTTTGTTTGCTTTTCCTACTGTTTTTTTTCCCCCTTGCAGTTAAGCTTTAATGTACATAAATGTTCTTTCAGTTCAGTTCGGTTCAGTTGCTCAGTCATGTCCGACTCTCTGCGACTCCATGAATCACAGCATGCCAGGCCTCCCTGTCCATCACCAAGGCCCGGAGTTTACCCAAACTCATGTCACATGGACCACAGCCTTGTTTAACTCAATGAAACTAAGCCATGCAGTGTAGAGCCACCCAAGATGGACGGGTCATGGTGGAGAGGTCTGACAGAGTGTGGTCCACTGGAGAAGAGAATGGCAAAGCACTTCAGTATTCTTGCCTTGAGAACCCCATGAACAGTATGAAAAGGCAAAATGATAGGATACTGAAAGAGGAACTCCCCAGGTCGGTAGGTGCCCAATATGCTACTGGAGATCAGTAGAGAAATAACTCCAGAAAGAATGAAGGGATGGAGCCAAAGCAAAAACAATACCCAGTTGTGGGTGTGACTGGTGATAGAAGCAAGGTCCGATGCTGTAAAGAGCAATATTGCATAGGTACCTGAAATGTTAGTTTCATGAATCAAGGGAAGATCGGGGCTAAGATGGCGGAGGAATAGGACGGGGACCACTCTCTCCCCCACAGATTTATTGAAAGAACATCTGGACGCTGAGAAAACTTCACAAAACAACTTCTGGACACTGGCAGAGGACATCAGGCATCCAAGAGAAAAAAGCCCATTATTTCAAAAGGAGGTAGGACAAAATATAAAAGATAAAAAGAGAGACAAAAGAGTTAGGGACGGAGACCCATCCCGGGGAGGGAGTCGTAAAAGAGGAGAAGTTTCCAAACACCAGGAAACCCTCTCATCGGTGGGTTTGGGGGAAGATTTCGAATCTCGGAGGGCAACATAACCAGGAGAAAAAATAAATACAACCCACAGATTACCTGCCTAAAGGCAACTCCCAGCAAAGAACCCCAGACGCTCGCATCCGCCACCAGCAAGTGGGGGCTGAACGGAGAGGAGCGGGTGGTACTGCTTAGGGTAAGGACTGGGCCCGAACGCCCTGAGGGCAATCTGAGGGAGCTAACGTGAGATAGCAACCTAAACTGTGGGACAGCCAGAGAGAGAGAACTATCCCGTGAAAAGCCCAGATCTAAGGCACTGCCGGCCTGCTCACAGAACAAAGGACTGAGTGATACCAGAGAAGAGCTAGCCGGCTGCGGACCGCCCCACCCCCCTGCCAGAGGCAGTGGGAAGGCGGGGCCAGCCAGAGCCGGAAAGGGGCAAACTCGGCCCCAGAGAGGGCACCCCCTACCAAACTGCAAACAGGCTCCCAGTTTCTAAGCAAAGACTGCCTGAGATCCCAGAGGGTCGACAGCCGCCGGGAGGGTCACAGCCAGAGACCAGCTCCCCAGAACCGACACAAAGCACACGGGAGCCAGGCGCACCCGTAAACCGAAGCGGGGACCAGGGAGGTGATAAGCCGCACCGCCCCAACAGGGGAGAGTGCGTTCGCCAAACTCCTGGCCGCCTGAGCTGCTCCGACCGGGAACGGCACAAACGGCGGGCCCAACCGAGTCTGCGCCTTTGTGGAGTACCCGGGAACCTGAACCTGAGCGGCTTAGACCTGGGAAGTGCGCGCATCTCAGGGCCCACTCCCCGGTAGAGTAACCTGAAGCCTGAGCAGGGCAGACTGGGAAAGCACACATGCCGTGAGCAGGGGCGAACCCAGTGCGGCCGAGACACTGCGAGCTCTCCACACACACGCCAGTGATATTGGTTTGCAGTGTTCCTCCTTCCCCACAGCACGACTGAACAAGCGAACCTAAAGAGACCACCTCTGCTCCTTTGTGACAGGGCGGAAATTAGACACTGAGGAGACCTCCAAACAGAAGCCAAACAAACAGAGGGAAGCACTTTGGAAGTGACAGGCCAATAGATTAAAATCCCTGTAGTTAACACCGACTGCATTCAAAGGGGCCTATAGATCTTGAAAAATGTAAGCAGGAACAAGGATCTATCCGAAACTGAACAGACCCCACACTGCTCACAACAGCTCCAGAGAAAGGCTTGGATACATTTTTACTATTTTCTTTTTTTTTTAATTTTTTCTTTCTTTTTTCTTTAAGTCCTCTATTACACCTTTAATTTTCATTTTCATAACCCACTTGCAAAAAACTTGCAAAAAAAACACGTATTTTTAAAGCAAACTGCATACATATATCTTATACCTTTTGTGTTTTCTTTTTTTACTGTTTTTTTCTGTTTTACTTTTTTTTACTGTTTCTTTTTTTTACTGTTTTACTGTTTTTTTCTTTTTATACTGTTTTCTTTTTTCATATTGTATTTTTTATAAGAGTCTAACCTCTACTCTAGATTTTTAATCTTTGTTTTACATATTTGATATCAATTTTGTACATTTAAGAACCCAATCTTTAGTACCCATTTTTACTCAGAAGTGTGAGTACTGGCTTGATTACTCTCTCCCCCTATTGGCACTCTTTCTTCTCCCCCAGGGAACCTCCATCTCCCACCCTCCTCCTTCTCTTCTCAACCCAAATCTGTGAATCTCTGAGGGTGTTCTAGGCACCAGAGAACACTTTGGGAACAGAATACTGCCCAGATCTCTCTCTTCCCTCTTGATTCCTCCCTTTCTACTCATGCTCACCTCTATTACCTTCCTCCCCCCTCTCTATGTATCTCTGTGAACCTCTCTGAGGGTTCCAGACTGTGGAGAGCACAGAGGGAAGTGCTTACTGGCTAGACTGCTCTCTCCACGTTTGAGTCCCCCTCTTCTCCTCCTGGTCACCTCAACCCCCCCCCCCCACCTCTCCATGTAACTCAGTGAACCTCTCTGGGTATCCCTCACTGTGGAGAATCTTTTCACCATTAACCTAAAAGTTTTATTATTGATGCTGCATGGATGGAGAAGTCTTGAGGATACTGCAAGAATAAGACTGAAAGCCAGAGGAAACATTAATTAATAAGAGGTCATCCAAAAGCCTCCACATATACACTGAAACCAAGCTCCACCCAAGAGCCAATAAGTTCCAGAGTAAGACATACCACGCAAATTCTCCAGCAACGCAGGAACATAGCCCTGAGCATCAATATACAGGTTCATGAATCAAGGCAAATTGGAAGTGGTCAAACAGGAGACGGCAAGAGTGATCGTCAACACTCTAGGAATCAGCGAACTAAGATGGACTAGAATGAGTGAATCTAGCTCAGGTGACTATTATATCTACTACTGTGGGCAGGAATCCCTTAGAAGAAATGGAGTAGCCATCATGGTCAACAAGAGTCCGAAATGCAGTACTTGGATGCAATCTCAAAAATGACTGAATGATCTCTGTTTCCAAGGCAAACCATTCAATATCATGGTAATCCAAACCTATGCCCCAACCAGTAATGCTGAAGAAACTCCAAAAAAAAAAAAAATCTTCTTTATCTACTTCTATTTAACTTTGCATATCTATTCTTTCTTTCTTTTCTTTCTCTCCTTTCCTCTCAACATATCTGTTAGTTCGTTTTCATTGCTTTATTCCCCACTTGGCACCTTGCTTTAGTTTTACTTTCCAGTCTGTGCTTTAGTTATTTTTGTTCTTAACTGGTAGGTATAATTTTTGGTTTCCTTTGCTCACCAGATCAATCTATTGTACTTTATTTATGTTGGACTGTTTTGTTTTTGTTTATGGATGTAAATGTATATATTCCATTATTTTAATCATTATTTGCTGATTTTGTAATGCCATTTGTCTGGAATTCAGCCTTCATTGCTCGTTTTAGGTATTTGTTTTAATCTCGCTCAATGCCATAACAAACCACTTGTGGAATCTTCATTTCTCACCAGAGATCAAGCACTGAGGCTTTGGAGTGGGAGCACTGACTCCAAGATCCTAGACTACCAGAGAACTAACCCTCTGGAGTATCAAATAGTGAGAACTCCTGCAAAGGAAACCACTTGAATATAAGACCCAGCATCACCCAACCACCAGTAGTACTCTGTGAAGGACACCTCATCCAAATAACAAACAAAACAAAAATACAAACACAGTCATCAGCAGGCAGGATTACCACCTCACTCAGCCTTGCCCATCAGAGGAAAAACAAACAAACAAACAAACAAAAACTTGGCACAAATCTCACCCTATACAAAGCTTACACAAACCACTGCACCAACCATAGGGTGGCAGAAACCAAAAGGAAGAAATAATTCAACCTTGAAGCCTGGGAAAAGGAGATCTCAAACTCAGTAAGTTTAAATAAAAATAATGAAAAGGCAGAGAAATAATACATAAATGAAAGAACAAACTAGAAACACAGAAGTCCAAATAAATGAAGAAGAAATAGGCAAACTACCTGAAAAAGAATTCAGAATAATGATAGTAAAATGATCAAAAACGTTGAACAAAGAAAGGAGAAAATGTAAGAATCAATTAACAAAGACCTAGAAGAATTAAAGAATAAGCATACAGAGACAAACAACACAATTAGTGAAATTAAAAATACTCTAGAAGGAATGAATAGTAGAATATCTGAAGCAGAAGAATCAGTGAGCTGGAAGATTAAATGGTGGAAATAACTTCTGAAGAGCAGAATAAAGTAAAAAGAATGCAAAGAACTGAGGAGAGTCTCAGAGATCTCAGGGACAATATCAAACACACCAACATTCGAATTATAGGAGTTCCAGAAGAAGAAGAGAAAAAGAAAGAGTATCAGAAAAGTTTTGAACAAATTATAGTTGAAAACTTCCCCAGTATGAAAAGAAAATATACAATCAAGTCCAAGAGGCACAGAGAGTCCCATACAGGAGAAACCCAAGGAGAAACACACCAAGACACATACTAATCAAACTAGCAAAGACTAATCACAAAGCAAGATTATTAAAAGCAGCAAGGGAGAAGCAACAAGTAACATACAACGGAAACCCCATACACTTAACAGCTGATCTTTCAGCAGAAACTGCAGGCCAGAAGGGAATGGCAGGATATATTTAAAGTACTGAAAGGGGAAAATCTACAACCAAGATTACTGTACATGGCAAGGACCTCATTCAACACTGATGGAGAAATAAAAAACTTTTCAGAGAAGCAAAAGTTAAGAGAATTCAGTACTACCAAACCAGCTTTAAAATAAATGTTAAACGGACTTATAATAAAGAAATACAAGAGAAGAAAAAAGATCTACAAAATCAACATCAAGCAATTAAGAAAATGACAATAGAACCATATATATCAATAATTACTTTAAGTGTAAATGGATTAAATACTCCAACCAAAAGACACAGACTGGCTGAATGGATACATATACATGCTGTCTACAAGAAACCCACTTCATACCTATAGACACATATAGACTGAAAGTGAGAGGATGGAAAAATATATTCCATGCAAATGGGAAGCAAAAGAAAGCTGTAGTATCAATCCTCATATCAGAAAAAAGAAGCCCTTAAAATAAGGAAGATTACAAGAGACAAGGAAGGACACTACATAATGATCAAAGGTTCAATCCAAGAGGAAGACATAGCAATTGTAAATATCTATGCACCCAAGATAGGAGAACCTCAATACATAGGACAAACACTAACAGACATAAAAGGAGAAATGGACAGTAACACAATAATAATAAGAGACTTTAACACCCCATTCACACCAATGGAAAGATCATCAAAACAGAAAATAAATAAGGAAACACAAGTCTTAAATGATACATTAGATGAGATGGATCTCCTTGATATCCTCAGGATATTCCATCCAAATGTAGAAGAATACACATCTTCTCAAGAGCACATGGAACACTCTCTAGAATAGACCACATCTTGGGTCACAAATCAAACCTCAGTAAATTTAAGAAAATTGAAATCACATCAAGCATCTGCTCTGATCACAATATTATGAGACTAGATATCAATTAAAAGAAAAAACTGTAAGAAACACAAACACATGGAGATTAAACAACAGGTTTCTAAATAACCAACAGATTACTGAAGAAATCAAAAGAGAAATAAAACAATTTCTAGAAACAAATGCCAATGAAAACACAGCAACTGAAAACCTATGGGATGCAGCAAAAGCAGTTCTAAGAGGAAAATTTACAGCAATACAATTCTAGGTCAAGAAACAAGAAAAACGTCAAATAGACAACCTAACTTTACACCTAAAACAACTGGAAAAAGAAGAAGAAGAAGAACAACAACAACAAAATTAGTAGGAGGAAAGAAATCATAAAGATCTGAGCAGAAATAAATGAAAAAAAAAGAAGAAAGAAATAATAGCAAGGATTAATAAATCTAAAAGCTGGTTCTTTGAGAAGATAAACAAAATTGACAAACCTTTAGCCAGACTCATCAAGAAAAAAAGAGAGAAGAATCAAATCGACAAAATTAGAAATGAAAAAGGAGAGGTTACAGCAGAAAATGCAGAAATACAAAGGATTATAAGAGACTATTATGAACAACTATATGGCGATAAAATTAATAACCTCTAAGAGATGGACAGATTCTTAGAAAAGCTCAATCTTCCAAGGCTGAACCAGGAAGAAATAGAAATTATGAACAACCCAATTATAAGCACTGAAATTGAAGCTGTGATTTAAAAAATTTCCCAAAAGACAAAAGCTCAAGATCAGATGGCATCACAGGAGAATTCTATCAAACATTTAGAGAAGCACTAATACCTATCCTTCTAAAACTCTTTCAAAAACTTGCAGAGGAACACTTCCAAACTCATTCTACGAGGCCACCATCACCCTGATACCAAAACCAAAGACAACACAAAAAAGAAAACCACAGGCCAATATTACTGATGAACATAGATGCAAAAATCCTCAACAAATTTTAGCAAACAGAATTCAGCAACACATCAAAAACCTCATACACCATGATCAAGTTGGGTTCTTTTCAGGAATGCAAGAATTCAATATATGCAAATCAATCAATATGATACACCATATTAACAAACTAAAAGATAAAAATCATATGATCATTTCAATAGATGCAGAAAAAGGCTTTGACAAAATTCAGCACCCATTTATGATTGAAACTCTTCAAAATATGGACATAGAAGGAACCTACCTCAACATAGTAAAGGCCATATATGATAAGCCTACAGCAAACATTATTCTCAATGGCGAAAAACTGAAAGCATTCCCCCTAAAATCAGGAACAAGACAAGGATGTCCACTTTCACCACTATTATTCAGAATAGTTCTGGAAGTCCTAGCTACAGCAATCAGGAAAAAAAGAAAAAAACAAATAAAAGGAATCTAGATCAGAAAAGAAGAAGTAAACTCTCACTGTTTGCAGATGACATGATACTGTACACAGAAAACCCTAAAGATACTATCAGAAAGTTACCAGAGCTAATCAGTGAATTTAGCAAAGTCACAGGATACAAAATCAATACACAGAAATCACTTACATCTCTATATACTAACAATGAAAAATCAGAAACAGAAATTAAGGAATCAATCCCATTCACCATTGCAACAAAAAGAATAAAATATCTAGGAATAAACATACCTAAGGAGACAAAAGAACTGTACACAGAAAATTATGAGACACTGATGAAAGAAATCAAAGATGACCTAAACAGATGGAGAGATATTCCATGTTCCTGAGTAGGAAGAATCATTGTGAAAATGTCTGTATTACCAAATGCAATCTACGGATTCAATGCAATCCCTTTCAAATTACCAATGGCATTTTTCACAGAACTAGAACAAAAAATTTCACAATTCATATGGAAACGCAAAAGACCCTGAATAGCCAAAGCAGTCTCGAGAAAGAATGGAGCTGGAGGAATCAATCTTCCTGACCAGGTTATACTACAAAACTACAGTCATCAAGACAGTATGGTACTGGCACAAAAGCAGAAATACAGACAAACGGAACAAGATAGAAAGCCCAGAAGTAAACCCACACACCTATGGGTACCTTATTTTTGACAAAGGAGGCAAGAATATACAATGGGGCAAAGACAGCCTCATCAATAAATGGTGCTGGGAAAACTGGACAGCTACATGTGAAAGAATGAAATTTGAATACTTTCTAATACCATACACAAAGATAAACTCAAAATGGATTATAGACCTAAATATAAGACCAGAAACCATAAAACTCTTAGAGGAAAACGTAGCTACAACACTCAATAACATAAATAAAAACAAGATCTTCTATGACCCACCTCCTAGAGTAATGGAAATAAAAACAAAAGTAAACAAGTGGGACCAGATTAAGTTTAAAAGCTTTTGCATAACAAAGGAAACTATAAGCAAGGTGAAAAGACAACCCTCAAATGGGAGAAAATAATAGCAAAGGAAACAACTGACAAAGGATTAATTTCCAAAATATACAAGCAAGTCATAAAACACAATATCAGAAAAGCAAACAACCCAATCAAAAAGTGGGAAAAAGACCTAAACAGACATTTCTCCAAATAAGACATAAAGATGGCTAACAAACACATGAAAAGATACTCAACATCACTCATTTTTAGAGAAATGCAAATCAAAACTACAATGAGATATCACCTCACACTGGTCAGAATGGCCATCATCAAAAAGTCTACATACAATAAATGCTGGAGAGGGTGTGGAGAAAAGGGAATGTTCTTGCAATGTTAGTGGGAATGTAAATTGATACAGCCACTATGGAAGATGGTATGGAGATTCTTTAAAAAACTAGGAATAAGATCACCACATGACCCAGTAACCCCACTCCTAGACATATATCCTGAGGAAACCAAAATTGAGAGAGAAACATGTATCCCATTTTTCACTGAAGCACTATTTGCAATAGCTAGAATATGGAAACAACCTAGATGTCCATCGACAGATGAATGGATAAAGAAGTTGTGGTACATATACACAATGGAATATTACTCAGCCATAAAAAGGAACAAATTTGAGTCAGTTCTAATGAAGTGGATGAACCTAGAGCCTATTTTACAGGGTTAGTCAGAAAGAGAAACATAAATATCATATTCTAATCCATATATACGGAATCTAGAAAAATGGTACTGAAGAATTTATTTGCAGGGCAGCAATGAAGAAACAGATATAGAGAATAGACTTATAGACTTGGGGAGAGGGGAGGAGAGGGTGAAATGTATGAAGAGAGTAAAATGGAAACTTACATTACCATATGTAAAATAGATAGCCAATGGGAATTTGCTGTATGTCTCAGAAAACTCAAAGAAGGGCTCTGTATCAATATAGAAGGGTGGGATGGGAAGGGAAATGGAAGGGAGGTTCAAAAGGGAGGGGATATATGTATACCTCTGGCTGATTCATGTTGAGGTTTGACTGAAAACACCAAAATTCTGTAAAGCAATTATCCTTCAATTAAAAAATAAATAAAATTTTTAAAAAGGCAGGCCTACAACCTGTGTTCTGGTCTGTGCACCACACCCATGATATGACGCTTTGCTCAAGCTACATACCTACTCTGGTGTTCAGCACACAGTAGATGGTCAATAAATGATAGTGTTTAATTTTCATTATTATTACACATTCTTGACCAAGGACTCAGCATCTCCAAATATCATGGCCCTTACCAGCACAAAAGCCACTAGAACCCTGTTGTGTTGCATGGTGATGTATGCAGACACCAGGAGTGCCTTCACCAGGAGTCCCGTCTTAACACAAATCTGGAACACAGGGAGCCAAGGTGTTGAAATGTTTGTTTACAACACCTTTTTTGTTCTAAGGTCTGCTCACATGAGAGGTTTTGCTTTCTTACCCTTTTTCCTTTTTCACTGCTCCTGGCCCATGACACCTACTTCAATCTCCATGGTTGCTATGCTGACAAATCTCATTGCCCAAGGCTTTAATTGTTCAGAGTGTAACAGAAGAAGACAGACACATATTGATGACTTCTCACAGCCTAACTTTGATTCTGTATTATACTTAAAGTTCCCCTCTCCACCAGAAGAAAGTCTTGACAGAGAAAGTGATGCCCCATGTAAATAGTCTACTATCAAACTGTCATAATTTTAGAAAGTGTCTGGGCTGATTTCTATAATTAGGATACAACTCTGCTGTACACATTGACAGTATAAGGGGGCCCCAGTAAGCATAGATTTGATGTAAGATGAAGCTTTGGCAATGACACATAATAATTTGCCTTCTTAGAATTTAGAATGGAATGTGATTTGAAAGACCCAGGCAGAATTATTAAAAAACTATTGCGATGCATGAGACAAGGGCTCAGGGCCGGGGCAATGGGATGACCCAGAGGGATGGGATGGGGAGGGAGGTGGGTGGGGGGTCCAGGAAGGGGAACACATGTAAAGCCATGGCTGATTCATGTCAATGTATGGAAAAAACTATTACAATATTGTAAAGTAATTAGCCCCCAACTAAAATAAATAAATTTATAAAAAAAAAAACTGTTGCTTAAAATTAGTTGAAAAGTCCTCCTCAGGGATGCTAACACTTGCTTGACTTAGATTCTTATAATACTGTTTCTCTCACTGAAAAGAAGCATCAGAAGGAAAAGTTGATCCAAAATTCCCTGCTTTGCATTCCCCTGTGCCTCTAACTATTCAAGACCCTGCTCACACCTAGGGCAAGTGAAGGCAATCAGACCACCACAACCAAGGGCATGGTGGGCTTCCCATTTCACTGGAGACCATGGAATCAACTAGCTTGTCCAACGTGCCTTTCCAAAGCTCTCCTCAAGAAGTTTTAAAGCAAACAGAGGAGAGAAGCCAGGGCTAAAGTTGGGACCTGAGATGGATGGAAAAATTAAAACCATAATTAGGTGGCAGGCAAATGTAGAGGCTGGAAGAATAAAGGGTTTCAAAGCTCTCCCTTTAAAATGGGAGGGTGGTGTGGGCCACTTCAGATAGGTGAATTGCATCAGCTGAAAGACTCCTGTTGGTTCATGTGGAAAGTAGTCACTGTGGCTCCTTTTAGCAATAAAACTGTAGTATAATTTCCCTACTCTCTGCTATTTAGACATGGTTTAAAAATGATTACCTAATAATATGTTCACTTGAAATGAAGATGTATGATATTGCATATTGTATGCACAAATGAGATATGAGTTCATTTATCCAATGATCACAAACACATATTCAGACAACTTTTTAAAAATTTTATTTATTTATCTATTTTTTTACATTACAATATTGTATTGGTTTTGCCATACATTGACATGAATCCGCCATGGGTGTACATGTGTTCCCCTTCCAGAACACTCCTCCCATCTCCCTCCCCATCCCATCCCTCTGGGTCATCCTGGTGCACCAGCCCCGAGCACCCTGTATCATGCATTGAACCTGGACGGGTGATTCGTTTCCCATATGATAATTTACATGCTTCAGTGCCATTCTCCCATATCATCCCTCCCTCTCCCTCTCCCATAGAGTCCAAAAGACTGTTCTATATGTCTGTGTCTCTTTTGCTGTCTCACATACAGGGTTATCTTTACCAATTTACTAAATTCCATATATATGCGTTAGTATACTATCTTGGTGTTTTTCTTTCTGGCTTACTTCACTCTGTATAATGGCTCCAGTTTCATTCACCTCATTAGAACTGATTTGAATGTATCCTTTTTAATGGCTGAGTAATATTCCATGTGTATATGTACCACAGCTTCCTTAACTTTTAAGAAAAGGTTCAAGTGTTTCTGTTTAAAATGGTAAAGTTATCAATCTAGATGTTTCACAGGCACCTCCAACTCAGCATCCCCAAGAATGTATCATTCTTCCCTCTAAGTCCTTATTCTACAACACCTGTGTCAGCTGATGTCTCCACTGTGCCAGTACCATCTTGGCTACAATGTGGAGCCTCTTTGTCTTGTCTCTTACCCTCCACACTCATAGGTTACCAGGTCCTGATAAATTAACCTCCCCAGTGTTTTGGGGCACCTGAAAAGGAGTAAGGAATGCTCACAGGTTAGAGCACTTTGCTTACCTGGACCACTGCCTGCCGTCTTGCCCTCCATCATCCACTAAACCATTGTCCCTGATGTACAAACTCTTTCTTTTTTCTTATTTTAATTTTATTTGAGAATGGTTTATTTGCAATGTTGTGTTAGTTTTAGGTGCACAGCAAAGTGATTCAGTTATATATATACACATACATACATATATTCATTCTTTTTAAGATTCTTTTCTCATATAGGTTATTAAGGAATACTAAGTAGAGCTCCCTGTGCTATACAGTAAGTCCTTGTTGCTTATCTATTTTATATAGTAGTGTGTGTGTGTGTGTGTGTGTGTGTGTGTGTGTGTATGTCTCTCTCAAGCTCCTGATTTGTTCTTCCCACCCCATGTTTCCCCATTGGTAAATGAACTTATTTACAAAACAGAAACAGATTTACAGATAACAAAAACAGAAACAATCTTTCTGAAGCACCAATCACTTCCTTGTTCCAAACCATTCTCTGAATTTGTTTACACTCTTTTGGAGATCTTTGCCCACCTGCCATGTCATCTCGCTCCTGGACCGTCACCAGCATAACTTCTACTCATCCTTTTAGACACTGGAAGCACATCTTTGCTCCCCACTCTTCTGCCAGGCTCTACCAGATAGCCACACTATTTCATTTCCTTTGTGTGTGCTGTAGGACTCACTGCCTTGATTGTAACTGTGCCTGCCTCCATAACTAGGCTGAGAATTCCCTGAGAACAGAGGTATATTTTATCCCTGTAACCTAACAGAACTCCTAGCCCATACTAGCTACTTGTGTTTCTCAGTCATGTCCAACTCTTTGTGACCCCATGGACTGTAGCTTGCCAAGCTCCTCTATCCATGGGATTCTGCAGGCAAGAATACTGGGGTGACTTGCCATGCCTTCCTCCAGGGGATCTTCCCAACCCAGGGATCGAACCCAAGTCTCCCTCATTGCAGGTGGATCCTTTACCAAAAAATTTAATTAAGTTATTATTTATCTGGGCCCAGAAAAGTCATTGATCTAAAACAGAACACAGTCATTACCCAGCCACCTAAATCTCTTCAGTGAAGCAAAGCAGAGGTGGGCTGAGATGCAAGCCCAGTGCCCCAGACAGGTGCCAGAGTCTTTGTAGGACACTGATATCTACTTATGGTAGATACAGAGTTGGGTCAAGTTGATGCAAACAAACTGACGGAGAACCATTCTGACAGCCATTTCTGTTTCCCAGTGCACATTGCCTGCAATAGATGCTACATTAAGGTAATTATTTTACACAAAATGTAATCAATTTCCCTGTGTGCTTTCTCTCCAGCAAATGATTCTGCATAAAGCAAAGTTTAATGTTTTGGCTTGGCTAAGAGGCTTTTTCTCAGATGGGAAAAGAAGTGCTCCAGAAACCTTGCCAAAAATTCCCAAATATCACTCAGTCTTCAAATATTGCCTTATACTGATCAATTTTCATTGACTTCTACCTACATAATTGACTCAATTCCTTTTCAAATCACTCCATCCTTTAGACCTCATTTTCTCCATCTGAAAAATAAGAGGAATGGATTAGGTGAGTTTTAATATTTCTTTCCAGCTCTTAAATTAGACTACTCCAAGAATCATATTTATTGTTTCATGTTGCATTTGATCTCTTGTTTTAAGTCAACTGATGGTACAGAAATTCAGCAGTAATATACATAAATTAGGGGATTATTCTTCATAGAAAACGAATTTGTTGCTGTGTAAGATTTAACTATAAATAATAAATTTCCCTCAGTTCACTTCAGTTTAGTCACTCAGTCCTGTCACTCCTTGAGACTCCATGGACTGCAGCACATCAGGCTTCCCTGTGCATCACCAACTCCTGGAACCTACTCAAACTCATGTCCTTTGAGTCAGTGATGCCATCCAACCATCTCATCTTCTGTCATCCCCTTCTCTTCCTGCCTTCAATCTTTCCCAGCATCAAGGTCTTTTCAAATGAGTCAGTTCTTCGCATCAGGTGACCAAAATATTGGAGCTTCAGCTTCAGCATCGGTCCTTCCAATGAATATTCAGAAATGATGAATCTTGAGTACAAATTCTTGACTTGTATACCACCTTATTATGCAATTCAACAGTTATCTGCGGAAATGGCTACATAACATGTGGGAACCAGTTAAAATGAAAATACTGGGCCTTTGTTTAAAAATTAGCCAGAATTTCAAAATGGCAATAGTAGAGCATTACACAAATAATAGGACTCTTCTGAATGGGGGACCCTGTGCAACTGCCAACCTTAGTTATTTGTGCTGTTTTCTTATATAGCTCAGGAGGCAGAGCTGGACATGGAAAAACAGACTGGTTCCAAATAGGAAAAGGAGTACGTCAAGGCTGTATATTGTCACCCTGCTTATTTAATTTATATGCAGAGTACATCATGAGAAACGCTGGGCTGGAGGAAGCACAAGGTGGAATCAAAATTGCTGGGAGAAATATCAATAACCTCATATATGCAGATGACACCACCCTTATGGCAGAAAATGAAGAAGAACTAAAGAGCCTCTTGACGAAAGTGAAAGTGGAGAGTGAAAAAGTTGGCTTAAAGCTCAACATTCAGAAAACTAAGATCATGGCATCTGGTCCCATCATTTCATGGAAGATAGATGGGGAAACAGTGGAAACAGTGGCTGACTTTATTTTTCTGGGCTCCAATATCACTGCAGATGGTGACTGCAGCCATGAAATTAAAAGACGCCTACTCCTGGGAAGGAAAGTTATGACCAACCTAGGTATCATATTAAAAAGCAGAATTGAAAGAGACGCGTGTACCCCAATGTTCATCGCAGCACTGTTTACAATAGCCAGGACATGGAAGCAACCTAGATGTCCATCAGCAGATGAATGGATAAGGAAGCTGTGGTACATATACACAATGGAATATTACTCAGCCATTAAAAAAAATACATTTGAACCGGTTCTACTGAGATGGATGAAACTGGAGCCCATTATACAGAGTGAAGTAAGCCAGAAAGAAAAACAACAATACAGTATACTAATGCATATATATGGAATCTGAAAGATGGTAACGATAACCCTATATGCGGGACAGAATGAGAGACACAGATGCATGGAACAATTTTATGGACTCTGAGGGAGAAGGTGAGGGTGGGCCGTTCTGGGAGAATGGCATTGAGACATGTGTATTGTCATATGTGAAACAGAGCACCATTCCATGTTCGATGCATGTGACAAGGGCTCGGGGCCGGGGCAGTGGGATGATCCAGAGGGATGGGAGGGGGAGGGAGGTGGGTGGGGGGTTCGGGAAGGGGAACACATGTAAACCCATGGCTGATTCTTGTCAATGTATGGCAAAAACTATTACAATATTGTAAAGTAATTAGCCCCCAAGTAAAATAAATAAATTTATAAAAAAAAAAAAAAAAAAAAAAAAAAAAAAAAAAAAAAAAAAAAAAAAAGCAGAGACATTACTTTGCCAACAAAGGTCCATCTAGTCAAGGCTATGGTTTTTCCAGTGGTCATGTATGGATGTGAGAGTTGGACGGTGAAGAAAGCTGAGCACCGCAGAACTGATGCTTTTGAACTGTGGTGTTGGAGAAGACTCTTGAGAGTCCCTTGGACTGCAAGGAGATCCAACCAGTCCATCCTAAAGGAGATCAATCCTGGATGTTCATTGGAAGGACTGATGTTGAAGCTGAAACTCCAATATTTGGCCACCTCATGCGAAGAGCTGACTCATTGGAAAAGACCCTGATGCTGGGAAAGATTGAGGTCAGGAGGAGAAGGGGATGACAGAGGATGAGATGGCTGGATGACATCACCGACTCGATGGACATGGGTTTGGGTGGATTTAGGGAGTTAGTGAGGGACAGGGAGGCCTAGCATGCTGCGGGTTCATGGGGTCGCACAGAGTCAGACACGACTGAGCGACTGAACTGACTATATAGCTCAGTTAAACAACAAAGCATCTGTTAGCAATAAGCATGCTTGAACATGTCCCCCAACTCTGATTCTCAAGTAAATCCAACAAAAAGAAATAAAGATGCACAGAAGGAAATATCACTAGGCTATTTGGTATAATCTAAATTCCCTTATGCCCATTCAATGAAAAAGTCTCCGCCTGGAATCAGACATGAGTACCATGTCTAACTTGACCATTGGCTTACTGATTTTTCACTGGACTTTCTGAGCACTCAGTCCACCCCTCTGTAAAATAAAGAACTTCATTTTTGGTACTAGGACTCTGTGAATTTTTGTTTTTTGATCCAGGCCTTGTTTCCATGGCCATGTAATTTTTTTGAACTTGCTATTGAGTTGGAACATGCATAGAAAAGTGTACATACGTATCATAAGTGAACAGCTCAGTTAATTTTGCAAACTGAATACATTTATATAACCAGTTCCATTATCAAAAAGAAGAACATCCCACCTTATGCTCCATTCTGGTCACTGTCTCCATATAAGTCAGGATAGTGGCTACCCTGCTAAGAGTGTCACAGGGGTAACCTCTATACTCACTTTTAATACCACATGTTAAGTTTGCCGGATTTTAACTTTAAACAAAGTAGAATCATACAGTATATATGCATGTGACTTCTTTTTTTTTAATCTATTTTTTTTTTACTTTACAATATTGTATTGGTTTTGACATACATTGACATGAATCCGCCATGGGTGTACATGTTTTCCCCTTCCAGAACCCCCCTCCCACCTCCCTCCCCATCCCATCCCACCAGGTCATCCCATTGCACCAGCCCAGAGCACCCTGTATCATGCATTGAACCTGGACTGGCGATTCGTTTCACATACGATAATTTACATGCTTCAATGCCATTCTCCCATATCATCCCACCCTCGCCCTCTCCTATAGTCCATGATACTGTTCTATACATCTGTGTCTCTTTTGATGTCTCGCATACAGGGTTATCTTTACCGATTGACTAAATACCATATATATATGTTAGTATACTGTATTGGTGTTTTTCTTTCTGGCTTACTTCACTCTGTATAATAGGCTCCAGTTTCATCCACCTCATTAGAACTGATTTGAATGTATTCTTTTTAATGGCTGAGTAATATTCCATTGGTATATGTACCACAGCTTCCTTATCCATTCATCTGCTGATGGTCATCTAGGCTGCTTCCATGTCCTGGCTATTATAAACAGTGCTGCGATGAACATTGGGGTATACGTGTCTCTTTCAAGTCTGGTTTCCTCATTGTGTATGCCCAGCAGTGGGATTGCTGGGTCATATGGCAGTTCTATTTCCAGTTTTTTGAGGCATCTCCACACTGTTCTCCATAGTGGCTGTACTAGTTTGCATTCCCACCAACAGTGTAAGAGGGTTCCCTTTTCTCCACACCCTCTCCAGCATTTATTGCTTGTAGACTTTTGGATAGCAGCCATTCTGATGGGCGTGAAATGGTACCTCATTGTGGTTTTGATTTGCATTTCTCTGATATCGAGTGATGTTGAGCATCTTTTCATGTGTTTGTTAGCCATCTGTATGTCTTCTTTGGAGAAATGTCTGTTTAGTTCTTTGGCCCACTTTTTGATTGGGTCGTTTATTTTTCTGGAATTGAGCTGCAGGAGTTGCTTGTATATTTTTGAGATTAATTCTTTGTCCATTGCTTCATTTGCTATTATTTTCTCCCATTCTGAATGCTGTCTTTCACCTTGTTTATAGTTTCCTTTGTTTTGCAAAAGCTTTTAATTTTAATTAGGTCCCATTTGTTTATTTTTGCTTTTATTTCCAATATTCTGGGAGGTGGGTCATAGAGGATCCTGCTGTGGTTTATGTTGGAGAGTGTTTTGCCTATGTTTTCCTCTAGGAGTTTTATAGTTTCTGGTCTTACGTTTAGGTCTTTAATCCATTTTGAGTTTATTTTTGTGCATGGTGTTAGAAAGTGATCTAGTTTCATTCTTTTACAAGTGGTTGACCAGTTTTCCCAGCACCACTTGTTAAAGAAATTGTCTTTTCTCCATTGTATATTCTTGCCTCCTTTGTCAAAGATAAGGTGTCCATAGGTGCGTGGATTTATCTCTGGTCTTTCTATTTTGTTCCATTGATCTATACATCTATCTTTGTGCCAGTACCATACTGTCTTGATGACTGTGGCTTTTTAGTATAGCCTGAAGTCAGGCAGATCAGACAAAACATAAAAGACAAAAAGAGAGACAAAAGAGGCAGGGACGGAGATCCTCCCGGGAAGAGAGTCTTAAAAAAGAGAGAAGTTTCCAAACACCAGGAAACACTCTCTCCAGTGGGTCTGTGGCGAGCCTTGGAATTGCAAAGGGGAAAATAATTGGGAGGAAAAATAAAGAAATAATTAAAACCTGCGGTTTACGTACCTAACAGCAATTCCCAGTGGGCGCACAGCGCAGACACGGGCACCCCCAAATAGCAAGCGGGGACTGAGCAGGGAGGGGCAGGCTGCATTGCTTTGGGTAAGGTATGGGCCTGAATGCCCCGCAGGCAATCTGAGGGAACTAGACCGTGGGATAGCTTTCCCGCGAAAAGCCTTAACCTAAGACACCGCCAGGCCTGCTCACAGAACAAAGGACTGAGCAGAGTAAACCAGTCATGCACCAGCCCATCCCCAGCAGGAGACAGGCAGGGGAGGGCAGCCAGAACCGGAAGGGCGGAATCGCAGCCCCAGAGAGGCATTCTATACCAAACTGCAAACAGACCTCGCTGCTAACCAGGACTTCTTGGGACTCTGGAGGGTTGACACCCATTGAGAGGGTCGCAGCCAGAGATCAGCTCCCCAGGGGAGAGTACGGCACACCTGGGAAACTGCGCCCGTTGTACACCCAGAAAACTGAAGGGCTGGGATGGGGGAAGGGAAAAAGGCGCAGCCCCTGACCACGCTAGCCACAAATCTGGTCACTGGAGCTGCTCGGACCTGGGTAGGGCAGAAAACCCATGTTCAACCAAGTCTGCGCCTTTGTGAAGTACCCGGGAATCAGAACCTCAGCAGCTTAGACCTGGGAAGTACAGGCAACCCCAGGGGCTGCTTCAGACAGTTCCTGGCAGTACAACCTAGAGTATGAGCAGTGTGGACTGAGAAAGCACACACGCCGTGAGCAGGGCAAACCCAGTGTGGCCGAAACATTGTGAGCACACACCAGTGAGATTTGATTGCAGTGTTCCTCCCTCCCCACAGCACGACTGAACAAGTGAGACTAAAAAAAAATGTGACCACCACCGTACCCCTTGTGTCAGGGTGGAAATTAGACACTGAGCAAACAGAAGAAGCTAAAAGAAAAGAGGGAATCGCTTTGGAAGTGACAGATGCAACAGATTAAAACCCTGTAATTAGCACCGACTACATAGGAAGGGGCCTAGAGACCTTGAGAAGTATAAGCTGGACCAAGGAACTATCTGAAAATGAACTGACCCTACACTGTCCATAACAGCTCCAGAGAAAGTCCTAGATATATTTTTTACTGGTATCATTTTTTTTTAATTTTTAAAGTTATTTTTATTATTATTTGTTAATTTTTTTAATTTTATTTTATTTTCTTATTTTATTTTTATTTTTAAATCCCCTATTACTCCCTCAATTTTCATTTTTATAACCTACTATTACCTTGCAAAAAAAAAAAGACCCTATTTTTATTTTCTTTTCTTTAAGACTTTATCTTTAAAGTAAACTTAATATATATATATATGTTATAATTTTTGTGACTTTGGTGGGTTTTTTTATCTTTTTTTTCTTTTGTTTTCTTTCTCTTTTTTTAATATGGTATTTTTGAGAACCTAACCTCTACTCTGGATTTTTAATCTTTGCTTTTTAGTATTTGTTATCAACTTTGTATCTTCAAGAACCCAATCTTCAGCACCCATTTTTACTTGGGAACGAGATCACTGGTTTGATTGCTTTCTCCCTCTTTTAACTCTCCTTTTTCTCCACAAGGTCACCTCCATCTCCCCACTCCCCCTTTTCTTCTCTACCCAACTCTGTGAATCTCTTTGTGTGTTCGGGCTGTGGAGAACACTTAGAGAACTGATTACTGGCTGGATCTGTCTCTCCCCTTTTGATTCCCCCTTTTCTCCTCCTGGCCACCTCTGTCTCCTTCCTCCCTCTTCTCTTCCCTGTGTAACTCCATGAACATCTCTGAGAGATCCAGACTGTGGAGAGCACATAGGGAAGTGATTACTGGCTAGCTTGTTCTCGCCTCTTTTGATTCCCCTCTTCTCCTGCTGGCCACCTCTATCTCCCTCCTCCCTCTGCTCTTCTCCATGTAACTCTGTGAACCTCTCTGGGTGCCCCTCACTGCAGAGAAACTTTTCATCATTAACCTAGATGTTTTATGTGATTTTTAAAGTATTGCTTTTTAGTTTCCTCTTTCTGATATTTTATTGTTAATGTAAATAAATGCAATAGATTTCTATATATTAATATTGTATCCTGCTACACTGCTGAATTCACATATCAGTTCTAATAGTTTTGTGTGGATTTTTTAGGATTTTCTATATAGAGTATCATGTTACCTGCATATACCAAAAATTTTGGAAACATTTTACTTCTTTTTCTATTTTTATTGCTGTGATTAGGTCTTCCAATATTATGTTTAAGAGACGGGATGAGAGTGGATATTCTTGTCTTGTTCCAGAATTTAGCAAAAGACTTTCAGGTTTTCACCATTGAGTATTATGTTGGCTGTGGGTTTGTCATAAGTAGATTTTATTACATTGAGATATTTTCCCTCTGTACTCACTTTTGTGTGAATATTGAATTTTATTGAATGTTTTTCTGCATCCATAGAGATGCTGATGTGATTTTTGTTTTATGTTGATGTGGTAGTGTATCGCATTGACTGATTTGTGTATGTTGAACCATCTTTGTGACCTTAAGATGAATCTAGTTGATTGTAGCATGTGATTCTTTTACTATGTTTTTGGATTCAGTTTGCTAATATTTTGTTGAGGGTTTTTTTGCTTTTATATTTATCGAAGATACTGGCCTGTAATTTTCTTTTTTGGTTGTGTCAGCTATAAATTGGCACTTGCCATTGGCAATTATCGTATACCTCTACAAAGATTAAATCATGTGCTGCTCCAGCTGCTGATTTTCAATGTTCCCTAAAAGGAGTTCAGGGTGGAGAGCAGAAATGAGGTACTCTGTGCTCAGGGGCAAGGTGGGGAAACGGCTGTACAGGTCTTCAGATAGATATTTTCAGAAGTTGATGTTATGAGCCCAATTCATGTATCTCCTCACATCTAGAAAGGACTAAAATCCCTCATGGTGATGACTGCTCCTCATAACTAGCAAAAACCTTCTGAAAAAAATATGCTTGATTGCATGTACTCTCTCCCTTCACCAAAATCACATATATAGCTTTTTCCCCTACCTCTTCAGAGCAGTTTCTCAGAGCTATCTGAGGTGCTATCTCCCAGGCTACAGTACTCATTTTGCTTCAAATAAAACTGAAGTTGCAACCTGTACATTTTTTTAAGTCAATGGTAGTGTCTTTGTCTGATTTTGGTATCAGGATGGTGGCTTCATAGAGCAACTTTGGGAGTGTTCCCTCATCTTCAGCCTTTTGGAAGAGTTTGAGAAGGATCAATATAAGTTGTCCCTTGTATCTTTGGTAGAATTCAACAGTGAAGCCATCTGCTTCTGGACTTTTGTTTCCAGAAAGGTTTTTATTATTTATTATTATTATTAAAGAAGAATTGGTATTTCTTAAAGCTGCCCAGTGATTCTAATGTGTAACCCAGGTTGACATTCATGAACCTACAGGGCTTCTAGGCTTCTAGGGCTTCAGTAGCCAATTTTTATAATATTCTTAGTTAAATACCCAAACATCATAAGTTTTTGTTTCTAAACCAAAATATATTTAAATTTTAGCTAAGATAGGTTCCATTTTAAACAAATACTCCAGAATGAATGTATATTTCAATATAATTAAACTTACTCTCACTGAGGTTTTTAGAAAACTTCATAGAATTTTGTTCAACTTGAATTCTGTAATATAACAGAAACCTGATCTTGACAAAACCTCATTTCTTTCCAGGTTTGGCAGGTCTTGCTGATGGTGTGCATGCATGCATACTAAGTTGCTTCAGTCATGTCTGACTCTTTGTGACCCTATGGACTGTAGCTTGCCAGGCTCCTCTGTCTGTGGGGATTCTCCAGGCAAGAATACTGGAATGGGCTGTCATGCCCTCCTCAGAGGATCTTCCCAACCCAGGGATCAAACCATGTGTCTTATGTCTCCACCTGCATTGGCAGGTGGATTCTTTACCTCTAGAACCCCGTTACCATTTCGTTAAAGAGCTCTTAAGAGTGACTTCGTGGGCTAAAATGGCAGAGGAATAGGACGGGGAGACCACTCTCTCCTCCACAAATTTAGCAAAAGAACATCTGAACGCTGAGCAAACTTCACAAAACTACTTCTGAACGCTGGCAGAGGACGTCAGGCATTCAGAAAGAAAGTGCATTATCTTCGACAGGAGGTAGGAGAAATTATAACATATAAAAAGAGAGACAAAAGAGTTAGGGACGGAGACCTGTCCCGGGGAGGGAGTTGTAAAAGAGGAGAAATTTCCAAGCACCAGGAAACCCTCTCACAGGCGGGTTTGGGGGAAGATTTCGAACCTTGGAGGGCAACAAAACCGGGAGAAAAAAATAAATAAAACCCACAGATTACCTGCCTAAAGGCAACTCCCAGCAAAGAACCCCAGACGCTCGCATCCGCCACCAGCAAGTGGGGGCTGAACGGAGAGGAGCGGGCGGCACTGCTTAGGGTAAGGACTGGGCCCGAACGCCCTGAGGGCAATCTGAGGGAGCTAACGTGAGATAGCAACCTAAACTGTGGGACAGCCAGAGAGAGAGAACTATCCCGTGAAAAGTCCAAATCGAAGGCACTGCCGGCCCGCTCACAGAACAAAGGACTGAGTGATACCAGAGGAGAGCTAGCCAGCTGCGGACCGCCCCATCCCCCTGCCAGAGGCAGTGGGAAGGCGGGGCCAGCCAGAGCCGGAAAGGGGCAAACTCGGCCTCAGAGAGGGCACCCCCTACCAAACTGCAAACAGGCTCCCAGTTTCTAAGCAAAGACTGCCTGAGATCCCAGAGGGTCGACAGCTGCCGGGAGGGTCACAGCCAGAGACCAGCTCCCCAGAACCGACACAAAGCACACGGGAGCCGGGCGCACCCATAATCCGAGGCGGGGACCAGGGAGGTGATAAGCCGCACCGCCCCAACAGGGGAGAGTGCGTTCGCCAAACTCCTGGCTGCCTGAGCTGCTCCGACCGGGAATGGCACAAACCGCGGGCCCAACCGAGTCTGCGCCTTTGTGGAGTACCTGGGAACCTGAACCTGAACGGCTTAGACCTGGGAAGTGCACGCATCTCAGGGCCTACTCCCCAGCCGAGTAACCTGAAGCCTGAGCAGGGTAGACGGGGAAAGTACACACGCCGTGAGGGAGGGCAAACCTAGTGAGGCCGAGACACTGCGAGCTCTCCACACACACGCCAGTGATATTGGTTTGCAGTGTTCCTCCGTCCCCACAGCACTACTAAACAAGTAAACCTAAAGAGACCACCTCCGCCCCTTTGTGGCAGGGCGGAAATTAGATACTGAAGAGACCTCCAAACAGAAGCCAGATAAACAGAGGGAAGCGCGTTAGAAGTGACGGGCCAACAGATTAAAATCCCTGTAGTTAACACCGACTGCATTCAAAGGGGCCTGTAGATCTTGAAAAGTATAAGCAGGAACAAGGATCTATCCGAAACTGAACAGACAGCACACTACTCACAACAGCTCCAGAGAAAGTCTGGGATATACATTTTTAATATTATCATTTTTTTTAATTTTTAAAAAATTTTTTTCTTTAAGTCCTCTAGTACACCTTTAATTTTCGTTTTCATAACCCACTATTACCTTGCAAAAAAAAAAAACAAACCCTATTTGTAAAGCAAACTGCATACATATATCTTATACGTTTTGTGTTTTCTTTTTTTTTTACTGTTTTTTTCCTGTTTTACTTTTTTTACTGTTTCTTTTTTTTACTGTTTTACTGTTCTACTGTTTTTTTTTCTTTTAACACTGTTTTCTTTTTTCTATATTGTATGTTTTATAAGAGTCTAACCTCTACTCTAGATTTTTAAACTTTGTTTTACATATTTGATATCAATTTTGTACATTTAAGAACCCAATCTTTAGTACCCATTTTTACTCAGGAGTGTGGTTACTGGCTTGATTACTCTCTCCCCCTATTGATGCTCTTTCTTCTTCCCCAGGGAACCTCTATCTCCCACCCTCCACCTTCTCCTCTCAACCCAATTCTGTGAATCTCTGAGGGTATTCTGGGTACTGGAGAACACTTCGGGAACAGAATACTGCCCAGATCTCTCTCTCCCCTCTTGATTCCTCCCTTTCTACTCATGCTCACCTCTATTACCTTCCTCCACCCTCTCTATGTATCTCTGTGAACTGCTCTGAGGGTTCCAGACTGTGGAGAGCACAGAGGGAAGTGCTTACTGGCTAGACTGCTCTCTCCACGTTTGAGTCTCCCTTTTCTCCTGGTCACCTCAACACCACCACCCCCGCCCCACTTCACCTCTCCATGTAACTCAGTGAACCTTGATGGATATCCCTCACTGTGGAGAATCTTTTCACCATTAACCTAAAAGTTTTATTATTGATGCTGTATAGATAGAGAAGTCTTGAGGCTACTGCAAGAATAAGACTGAAAGCCAGGGGAAACATTAATTAATAAGAGATATCCAATAGCTTCCACATATACACTGAAACCAAGCTCCACCCAAGATCCAATAAGTTCCAGAATAAGACATAGCACACAAATTCTCCAGCAACGCAGGAACATAGCCCTGAGCATCAATACACAGGCTGCCAAGAGGCACACCAAATCCATAGACATCTCAAAACTCAATACTGGACACTCCATTGTACTCTAGAGAGAAGAAATCCAGCTCCACCCACCAGAACACCGACACAAGCTCCCGCAAACAGGAAACCTTGACAAGCCACCCGTCCATCCCCACCCACAGTGAGGAACCTCCACAATAAAAAGGAACTTCAAACTACCAGAATACAGAAAGGCCACGCCTAACACAGCAATCTAAACAAGATGAAAAAGCAGAGAAATACTCAGCAAGTAAAGGAAAATGAGAAATGCCCACCAAACCAAACAAAAGAGGATGAGAGAGGGAATCTATCTGAAAAAGAATTTAGAATAATGATAATAAAAATGATCCAAAATCTTGAAAGCAAAATGGAGTTACAGATAAATAGCCTGGAGACAAGGATTGAGAAGATGCAAGAAATGTTTATCAAGGACCTAGAAGAAATAAAAAGGGGTCAATATATAATGAATAATGAAATAAAGGAGATAAAAAACACTCTGGAGGGAACCAACAGTAGAATAACGGAGGCAGAAGATAGGATAAGTGAGGTAGAAGATAGAATGGTGGAAATAAACGAAGCAGAGAGGAAAAAAGAAAAAAGAATCAAAAGAAATGAGGAAAACCTCCGGGACCTCTGGGACAATATGAAACGCCCCAACATTCGAATCATAGGAGTCCCAGAAGAAGAAGATAAAAGGAAAGGCCATGAAAAAATACTCGAGGAGATAATAGTTGAAAATTTCCCTAAAATGAGGAAGGAAATAGTCACAGAAGTCCAAGAAACCCAGAGAGTTCCAAACAGGATAAACCCAAGGCGAAACACCCCAAGACACATATTAATCAAATTAACAAAGATCAAACACAAAGAACAAATATTAAAAGCAGCAAGGGAAAAACAACAAATAACACACAAGGGGATCCCCATAAGGATAACAGCTGATGTTTCAATAGAAACTCTTCAGGCCAAAAGGGAATGACAGAACATACTTAAAGTAATGAAAGAGAATAATCTACAACTCAGATTACTGTACCCAGCAAGGATCTCATTCAGATATGAAGGAGAATTCAAAAGCTTTACAGACAAGCAAGAGCTGAGGGAATTCAGCACCACCAAACCAGCTCTCCAACAAATGCTAAAGGATCTTCTCTAAACAGGAAACACAGAAAGGATGTTTCAACACGAACTCAAAACAACAAAGTAAATGGCAACGGGATCATACTTATCAATAATTACCTTAAATGTAAGTGGGTTGAATGCCCCAACCAAAAGACAAAGGCTGGCTGAATGGATACAAAAACAAGATCCCTATATATGCTGTCTACAAGAGACCCACCTCAAAACTAGGGACACATACAGACTGAAAGTGAAGGGATGGAAAAACTTATTTCATGCAAACGGAGACCAAAAGAAAGCAGGAGTCGCAATACTCATTTCAGATAAAATAGACTTTAAAATAAAGGCTGTGAAAAAGGACAAAGAAGGACACTACATAATGATCAAAGGATCAATCCAAGAAGAAGATGTAAAAATTATAAATATATATGCACCCAACATAGGAGCACAGCAATATATAAGGCAAATACTAACAAGTATGAAAGGGGAAATTAACAATAACACAATAATAGTGGGAGACTTTAATACTCCACTCACACATATGGATAGATCAACTAAACAGAAAATTAACAAGGAAACACAAACTTTAAATGATACAATAGACAAATTAGATGTAATTGATATTTACAGGACTTTCCACCCCAAAACAATCAATTTTACCTTTTTCTCAAGTGCACACGGAACTTTCTCCAGGATAGATCACATCCTGGGCCATAAATCTAGCCTTGGTAAATTCAAAAAAATTGACACCATCCCACCATCTTCTCTGACCACAATGCAGTAAGATTAGACCTCAATAACAGAAAAAAAATATTAAAAATTCCAACATATGGAGGCTAAACAACACGCTTCTGAATAACCAACAAATCACAGAAGAAATCAAAAACGAAATCATATTATGCATAGAAACGAATGAAAATGAAAACGCAACAACCCAAAACCTATGGGAAACTGTAAAAGCAATGCTAAGGGGAAGGTTCATAGCAATACAGGCGTACCTCAAGAAACAAGAAAAAAATCAAATAAATTAACTAACTCTACACCTAAAGCAACTAGAGAAGGAAGAAATGAAGAACCCCAGGGTCAGTAGAAGGAAAGAAATCTTAAAAATTACGGCAGAAATAAATGCAAAAGAAACAAAAGAGACCACAGCAAAAATCAACAAAACTAAAAGCTGGTATTTCGAGAAGATAAACAAAATTGACAAGCCATTAGCCAGACTCATCAAGAAACAAAGGGAGAAGAATGAGATCAACAAAATTAGAAATGAAAATGGAGAGATCACAACAGACTCCACAGAAATACAAAGGATCATAAGAGACTACTACCAACAGCTATATGCCAATAAAATGGAGAACTTGGAAGAAATGGACAAATTCTTAGAAAAGTATAACTTGCCAAAACTGAACCACGAAAAAATAGAAGATCTTAACAGACCCATCACAAGCACGGAAATCGAAACTGTAATCAGAAATCTTCCAACAAACAAAAACCCAGGACCAGACGGCTTCACAGCGGAATTCTACCAAAAAATTTAGAGAAGAGCTAACACCTATCCTACTCAAACTCTTCCAGAAAATTGCAGAAGATGGTAAACTTCCAAACTCATTCTATGAGGCCACCATCACCCTAATTCCAAAACCAGACAAAGATGTCACAAAAAAAGAAAACTACAGGCCAATATCACTGATGAACATAGATGCAAAAATCCTTAATAAAATTCTAGCAAACAGAATCCAACATCATATTAAAAAGATCATACATCATGACCAAGTGGGCTTTATCCCAGGAATGCAAGGTTTCTTTAACATCCGCAAATCAATCAATGTAATACACTACATTAACAAATTAAAAGATAAAAACCATATGATCATCTCAATAGATGCAGAAAAAGCCTTTGACAAAATGCAACATCCATTTATGATAAAAACCCTCCAGAAAGCAGGAATAGGAGGAACATACCTCAACATAATAAAAGCTATATATGACAAACCCACAGCAAACATTATCCTCAATGGTGAAAAATTGAAAGCATTTCCCCTAAAGTCAGGAACAATGCAAGGATGCCCACTTTCACCACTACTATTCAACATAGTTTTGGAAGTTTTGGCCACAGCAATCAGAGCGGAAAAAGGAATAAAAGGAATACAGATAGGAAAAGAGGAAGTAAAACTCTCACTGTTTGCAGATGACATGATCCTCTACATAGAAAACCCCAAAGATTCTACCAGAAAATTACTAGAACTAATCAATGAGTATAGTAAAGTTGCAGGATATAAAGTTAACACACAGAAATCCCTTGCATTCCTATACTCCAATAATGAGAAAACTTAAAGAGAAATTAAGGAAACAATACCATTCACCATTGCAACAAAAAGAATAAAATACTTAGGAATATATTTACCTAAAGAAACAAAAGACTTATATATAGAAAACTATAAAGCACTGATGAAAGAAATCAAAGAGGACACAAACAGATGGAGAAATATACCGTGTTCATGGATTGGAAGAATTAATATAGTGAAAATGAGTATACTACCCAAAGCAATCTATAGATTCAGTGCAATCCCTATCAAGCTACCAATGGTATTTTTCACAGAACTAGAACAAATCATTTCACAATTTGTATGGAAATATAAGAAACCTTGAATAGCTAAAGCCATCTTGAGAAAGAAGAATGGAACTTGAGGAATCAACCTGCCTGACTTCCGGCTCTACTACAAAGCCACAGTCATCAAGACAGTATGGTACTGGCACAAAGATAGAAATATAGATCAATGGAACAAAATAGAAAGCCCAGAGATAAACCCACGCACATATGGACACCTTATCTTTGACAAAGGAGGCAAGAATATACAATGGAGAAAAGACAATCTCTTTAACAAGTGGTGCTTGGAAAACTGGTCAACCACTTGTAAAAGAATGGAACTGGAACCCTTCCTAACACCATACACAAAAATAAACTCAAAACGGATTAAAGATCTAAATGTAAGACCATAAAGTATAAAACTTCTAGAGGAAAACATAGGCAAACACTCTCTAACATAAATCACAGCAGGATCCTCCATGACCCACCTCCCAGAATATTGGAAATAAAAGCAAAAATAAACAAATGGGACCTAATTAAACTTAAAAGCTTTTGCACAACAAAGGAAACTATAAGCAAGGTGAAAAGACAGCCTTCAGAATGGGAGAAAATAATAGCAAATGAAGCAACAGACAAACAATTAATCTCAAAAATATACAAGCAACTCCTGCAGCTCAATTCCAGAAAAATAAACGACTCAGTCAAAAAATGGGCCAAAGAACTAAACAGACATTTCTCCAAAGAAGACATACAGACAGCTAACAAACACATGAAAAGATGCTCAACACCACTCATTATTAGAGAAATGCAAATCAAAACCACAATGAGGTACCATTTCACACCAGTCAGAATGGCTGCTATCCAAAAGTCTACAAGCAATAAATGCTGGAGAGGGTGTGGAGAAAAGGGAAAACCCTCTTGCACTGTTGGTGGGAATGCAAACTAGTACAGCCACTATGGAGAACAGTGTGGAGATTCCTTAGAAAACTGGGAATAGAACTGCCATATGACCCAGCAATCCCACTGCTGGGCATACACACCGAGGAAACCATAATTGAAAGAGACGCGTGTATCCCAATGTTCATCGCAGCACTGTTTACAATAGCCAGGACATGGAAGCAACCTAGATGTCCATCAGCAGACGAATGGATAAGGAATTTGTGGTACATATCCACAATGGAATATTACTCAGCCATTAAAAAAAATACATTTGAATCGGTTCTATTGAGATGGATGAAACTGGAGCCCATTATACAGAGTGAAGTAAGCCAGAAAGAAAAACACCAATACAGTATATTAATGCATATATATGGCATTTGAAAGATGGTAACGATAACCCTATATGCGAGACAGAATAAGAGACACAGATGCATAGAACAGTCTTATGGACTCTGAGGTTGAAGGTGAGGGTGGGACGTTCTGGGAGAGTAGCATTGAAACATGTATATTATCATATGTGAAACAGAACACGATTCCATGTTTGATGCATGAGACAAATGCTCAGGACTGGGGCAATGGGATGACCCAGAGGGATGGGATGGGGAGGGAGGTGGGAGGGGGTTCCAGGAAGGGGAACACATGTAAACCCATGGCTGATTCATGTCAATATATGGCAAAAATGACTACAATATTGTAAAGTAATTAGCCCCCAACTAAAACAAATAAATTTATTAAAAAAAAAAAGAGTGACTTCAAGCCCATGCTGGGGAAAAGGACTAAGTGTTCTCTGTTATCAAAATCTGATTCATGTTGGTTTTTGTATTTAGTGAAAACTAGAGACTACTATCTTAAGATGTTTATTATTTTGCCTTAAATATAAGTGCGTTGAATAAGTTTTTTCCTATCTTGATTTGGTTAACTCAGCTAGAAGCATGTGATTTAAGATTTGTTTATTTGTTGCCAATTAACTTAAGCTACATAGTTTATAATTACAATCAGCAACAGTACCTGCATCAGAGTGACATGTGCCACTTCTCTATCAATCCCTTCCCTCTTTCATGATGCTTTGTCTCTGAGACCTTCTGACTCTCACCCAGGGGTGTGCTGGTAAACGTTTAACAGCCAGTTCTTGAGAGTGGAGATAAGGAGCCCTGATTTATAGTCTGTGCCATTTTCTATGGTATAAATACTCCCATCCTAGTCTACTATAACCTATTAGTTCAGTTGTCTCTGAATGCAGAGATTAGAAGAGATGTACATTATTGGCTTTCATGAACTAGTATCAGCTGGCTCCAGCACAGCCCTGCTTCCACTTGTGAGACACTCCTTCAGCAGAATATAATCTACTGGCTTATTATTTGTATTCTTGTCTGGGACAGAGGAGCCTGAAAGGCTACAGTCTAGGGGATCACAAAAGAGTCAGATACAGCTTAGTGACTAAGCAGCAACAAAGAAATCATTCCCTTTCCAAACCCATTTTCCCATTCTCAGTCCCCATCAAAACTTACACATCTGTTCCCTCAAGGTCCTAGCATTCATTTCAAGTAAAAATCCTGTGATAGGCTTCTAAATATAAATGTAGATTAAGAAGATCCCTGTACCAGCTTTCTACATTTGCCACCACCTACTGCATATTTAACACTTAACCTCTCAGAGCTTCAGTTCTTTCTTAGTAAAACAGGGATCCATCTTCCACAATTACTGCTAAGCACGGAAGATAGTTTGTATGACATGTGTGTGTGTTTTCAGTTGTGTCTGACTCTTTTGCAACCCCATGGACTGTAGCCCACCAGGTTCCTCTGTCCATGGGATTTCCCAGGCAAGACTACTGGATTGGGTTGCCATTTCCTCCTCCAGGGGATCTTCCCAACCCAGGGATCAAACCAGTGTCTCTTCTATTAACATGCTTTACCACCGAGCCACCTAGGAAGCCCTATATGATATGCAATGCTTTTCAAACTTGAGTGAGTGTGGATAAGAATCACCTGGAGAGCTTGTCAAACCACAGATTTCTAACTCCCCTCCCCCAAGACATACACACTGAGTTTCCAATTCAGAAGGTTTCAGTATCAGGACTTCCATCAAGCTCCAAGGTAATGCTGATGCTGCCTTCTGGAGACCACACTTTGAGCAGCGCTGTGATAAAACACCTTGTGAATTTTTTAATGTCATGTAAACATACGGGTTTTTAATAGAGAAGGATTGTGGCTTAATGCCTCATCTCTCCTGGCCCTGAGGGTTAGATGTATTTAAATGAATTCTCCAAGGAGATGTAATAGTGGCTTTGACCAGGGAATTAATTCTGCTCATTTCACCAGAGGGTTTAATGGACTACACGCTGAAATTCGAGGATGCTGGGAAGGCAGTGTGTGATTTGGAATGAAGCGCACTTTACATGCATATGGAACTTTGCAAGACTCGAGCTGGTCCCCCTCTGAGCACTTCCCTGTTCAGGACATGAATTCACCATTATACTATTTCAAAGGCCAGAATCAAGTCCTCTTCATTTTATCACCTAAATATCTTCCAATTCCATTCTCTTATCTCCATCTCACCACCCCTGTTACCACCCTGTGACCAGCCTCTATCTTCTCTCAACTTGGTTACTACAGGGGCCTCCAAATTTGTCCATCTGCACTTACTCTGTCTTTCTAATGCACTCATCACTTCCAGCATAGCTTTCTCCTTGTTTTCAAGTCTTGAATCAAGAGAATCCAACCATCAAGAGAATGTGACAACCCGGATAAAGGATTAAGTGTGAATTTAAAGGAAAACACCATGAAAAGAAATCTGTATGCAGGTCAAGAAGAAACCGTTAGAACCGGACATGGAACAAGGGACTGGTTCTTAATTGGGAAAGGAGTACGTCAAGGCTGTATATTGTCACCCTGCTTATTTAACTTACATGCAGAGTACATCATGTGAAATGCCAGGCTGGATGAAACAAGCTGGAATCAAGATTGCTGGGAGAACTATCAATAACCTCACATATACAGATGACACCACCCTATGGCAGAAAGCTAAGGCTCTTCATCTTGATAAAAGTGAAAGAGAATGACAAAGTTGTCTTAAAACTCAACATGCAGAAAACTAGGATCATGGCATCCGGTCCCATCACTTCATGGCAAATAGATGGAAAGCAATGAAAACAGAGAGACTATATTTTCTTGGGTTCCAAAATCACTGCAGATGGTGACTGCAGCCATGAAATCAAAAGACACTTGCTCCTTGGAGGAAAAGCTATGACAAATCTAGACAGCATATTAAAAAGCAGAGACATTACTTTGCAGACAAAGATCCATCTAGTCAAAGCTATGGTTTTTCCAATAGTCATGTATGGATGTGAGATTTCGACCATAAAGAAAGCTGAGCACAGAAGAATTGATGATTTTGAACTGTGGTGCTGGAGAAGACTCTAGAGAGTCCTTTGGACTACAAAGAGTTCAAACCAGTCAATCCTAAAGGAAATCAGTCCTGAATATTCGTTGGAAGGATTGATGCTGAAGCTGAAGGTCCAACACTTCGGCCACCTGATGTAAAGAACTGACTCCTTGGAAAAGACCCTGATGCTGGGAAAGATTGAAGGCAGAAGGAGCAGGGGATGACAGAAGATGAGGTGGTCAGATGGCATCACCGACTCAATGGACAGGAGCTTGAGTAGGCTCCGGGAGTTGGCGATGGACAGGGAGGCCTGGCGTGCTGCAGTACACGAGGTTGCAAAGAGTCAGGCATGAATGAGTGACTGAACTGACTGACCGTGAAGTTATACTCAGTCCTATTATTATTTTCATTACTCAAAAAGGACTTTCCTCACGGGATCATCATATCTGCAAGGATCTTTAGATTTCAGAAGACCTGAAAGTTGTAAAAGTCAGAGAGAAAGTTTTATGCAACTCGCAGAAAGGAGCTCAAGTCCTTTTTCAGTTTAAGTACTAGGATTGGACGGGAGGTTTCTGATTTTGTGGTCATCTCATGATACAGAGATGTGTCTATTTCCCCCTCTGACCATGTATGCAGTGTGTTCCCTTAACCATAATGATGTCAGGGTAAGATGCCAGGGGTCCTTTTATATGACCTTTCACACCCTGGTGTACGCTTTGTATCTTCTTTTTTCTGGGCCTTTGTACCTGCTGTTCCCACTGCCTGGAATGCTCTCCCCATCTCTGCCTCTTGTTACTTCCTATTTTCCCTTCATGACATAGCTCCATTATCACAACAGCAGGGAAGGCTTCTCTCACCTACAACCTAAATCAGGTCTCCCTCATACAGCCTCTCACAGCACCATTTACCTCTGTCTTGGAAAATTAAAAACAGTTAAAGTTTACATTTGCTTGTGTGACTTTCAAAACTTAAAATCTAATTTCCCCAGTGACTCAAGTAAACTTGTCTGGGAAGAAATGATGTCTGTATTTTCTCCATCATTGTATCCCCAGGCTCTGGTAGAGTATTAATACATGGCTCACAGCAGGTGCTCAATAAATGGTTGTAGGACTCCCACACTGGGATCTCTCTTGATTATCATTTGATTCCGTATGAGGTGGGCAGAACATACACTGTTTTCCCCCTTATTTATTCCTGTTTGACTGAAGAAGAAATTGAGGCTAAAAACATCTATGTCTTGCTCAGCCTATATGAGTTAGTAGAGGAATGGAAACTCAGTTCCTCTCAACTGGGTCTCAGGGGCCTCTAGCTCTAAGGGCCTAGTAGCTCCTTCACAGTGAAGGGTCAGATGCACTGCAAGCTCACATAAAACATTGCGGGATGTGAGTGGGAAATAAAAGGGAGAGACAATCTCTTACAAGTGGAAGTGTGAAAGGAAAAGTTCCTCAGTCATGTCTGACTCTTTGCAACCCCATCAACTATACAGTCCATGGAATTCTCCGGGCAAGAATACTGGAGTGAGTACCTATTCCCTTTTCCAGGGGATCTTACAAATCCAAGGATCAAACCCAGCATTGCAAGCAGATTTTTTTACCTGCTGAGCCACCAAGGAAGCACAAGAATACTAGAGTGGGTACCCTATCCCTTCTTCAGCGGATCTTCCTAACCCAGGAATCGAACTGGGGTCTCCTGCATTGTAGACAGATTCTTTACCAGCAGAGCTACCAGGGAACCTCTCACAAAGTGTCCTAAAATATCTAGGTTGGGATATGTCAGATCAGATAGACCCCAAGATCTTGAAAAGGGCAGCCAGACTATAACCCTGAAATTACACAGTCAATGCAAAACTTTAAGATATCTTTGTTCCTGTTTCTCTATTCAGAGTTTAAAAGACGTCAAAGCAGACTGACAATATTGCTGCTTGTTTAAAGCTAGAAGTTTAAAAAATAGGTGACTGTTTCACTTCACATAATAAAATTAATTCAATTTCAGTTGAAAAAAGTAAAAATATGTTATTTGCATAATGACAAATGTGTCAGATTTTTTTTTTTACTTTCCTAATGATTTTTATTTATTTTTTAAATTTATTTATGTATCTATTTTTTACTTCACAATATTGTATTGGTTTTGGCATACATTGACATGAATCCGCCATGGGTGTACATGTTTTCCCCTTCCAGAACCCCCCTCCCACCTCCCTCCCCATCCCATCCCTCTGGATCATCCTGGTGCAACAGCCCCGAGCACCCTGTATCATGCATCGAACCTGGACTGGCAATTTGTTTCACATATGATAAATTACATGCTTCAGTGCCATTTTCCCATATCATCCCACCCTCGCCCTCTCCCATAGAGTCCATAATACTGTTCTATACATCTGTGTCTTTTTTGCTGTCTCGCATACAGGGTTATATTTACCGATTGACTAAATTCCATATATATGCGTTAGTATACTGTATTGGTGTTTTTCTTTCTGGCTTACTTCACTCTGTATAATAGGCTCCAGTTTCATCCACCTCATTAGAACTGATTCGAATGTATTCTTTTTAATGGCTGAGTAATATTCCATTTGTATATGTACCACAGCTTCCTTATCCATTCGACTGCTGATGGACATCTAAGTTGCTTCCATGTCCTGGCTATTATAAACAGTGCTACGATGAACATTGGAGTACATGTGTCTCTTTCAATTCTGGTTTCCTTGGTGTGTATGCTCAGCAGTGGGATTGCTGGGTCATATGGCAGTTCTATTTCCAGTTTTTTGAGGCATCTCCACACTGTTCTCCATAGTAGCTGTACTAGTTTGCATTCCCACCAACAGTGTAAGAGGGTTCCCTTTTCTCCACACCCTCTCCAGCATTTATTGCTTGTAGACTTTTGGATAGCAGCCATTCTGACTGGCGTGAAATGGTACCTCATTGTGGTTTTGACTTGCATTTCCATGATAATGAGTGATGTTGACCATCTTTTCATGTGTTTGTTAGCCATCTGTATGTCTTCTTTGGAGAAATGTCTGTTTAGTTCGTTGGCCCACTTTTTGATTGCGTGGTTTATTTTTCTGGAATTGAGCTGCAGGAGTTGCTTGTATATTTTTGAGATTAATTCTTTGTCCGTTGCTTCATTTGCTATTATTTTCTCCCATTCTGAAGGCTGTCTTCTCACCTTGCTTATAGTTTCCTTTTTTGTGAAGAAGCTTTTAACTTTAATTAAGTCCCGTTTGTTTATTTTTGCTTTTATTTCCAATATTCTGGGAGGTGGGTCATAGAGGATTCTGCTGTGATTTATGTCGGAGAGTGTGTTGCCTCTGTTTTCCTCTAGGAGTTTTATAGTTTCTGGTCTTAGGTCTAGATCTTTAATCCATTTTGAGCTTATTTTTGTGTATGGTGTTAGAAATTGTTCTAGTTCCATTCTTTTATAAGTGGTTGACCAGTTTTCCCAGCACCACTTGTTAAAGAGATTGTCTTTTCTCCATTGTATACTCTTGCCTCCTTTGTCAAAGGTAAAGTGTCTATAGGTGTGTGGATTTATCTCTGGGCTTTCTATTTTGTTCCATTTATATATATGTCTGCCCTTGTGCCAGTACCATACTGTTTTGATGGCTGTGGCTTTGTAGTAGAGCCTGAAGTCAGGCAGGTTGATTCCTCCAGTTCCATTCTTCTTTCTCAAGATTGTTTGGCTATTCGAGGTTTTTTGTATTTCCATACAAATTGTGAAATTATTTGTTCTATTCTCTGAAAAATACCATTGGTAGCCTGATAGGGATTGCATTGAATCTATAGATTGCTTTGGGTAGTATACTCATTTTCACTATATTGATTCTTCTGATCCATGAACATGATATATTTCTCCATCTATTTGTGTCCTCTTTAATTTCTTTCACCAGTTTTCTATATATGGGTCTTTTGTTTCTTTAGATAGATATATTCCAAAGTATTTTATTCTTTTTGTTGCGATGGTGAATGAAATTGTTTCCTTAATTTCTCTTTCTGTTTTCTCATTGTTAGTGTATAGGAATGCAAGGGATTTCTCTGTGTTAATTTTATATCCTGCAACTTTACTAAATTCATTGATTAGCTCTAGTAATTTTCTGGTGGAGTCTTTAGGGTTTTCTATGTAGAGGATCATGTCATCTGCAAACAGTGAGGGTTTTACTTCTTCTTTTCCTATCTGGATTCCTTTTATTTCTTTTTCCGCTCTGATTGCTGTGGCCAAAACTTCCAAAATTATGTTGAGTAGTAGTGGTGAGAGTAGGCACCCTTGTCTTGTTCCTGACTTTAGGGGAAATGCTTTCAATTTTTCACCATGAAGATAATGTTTGCTGTGGGTTTGTCATATATTGCTTTTATTATGGTGAGGTATGTTCCTTCTACCCTTGCTTTCTGGAGGGTTTTTATCATAGATGGATGTTGAATTTTGTCATAGGCTTTCTCTGCATCTATTGAAATAATCATATGGTTTTTATCTTTCAATTTGTTAACGTGGTGTATTACATTGATTAATTTGCAGATACTGAAGAATCCTTGCATCCCTGGGATAAAGGCCACTTGGTCATGATGTATGATCTTTTTAATATGTTGTTGGATTCTGGTTGCTAGGATTTTATTAAGGATTTTTGCATCTATGTTCATCAGTGATATTGGCCTGTAGTTTTATTTTTCTGTGGCATCTTTGTCAGGTTTTTGTATTAGGGTGATGGTGGCCTCATAGAATGAATTTGGAAGTTTACCTTCCTCTGAAATTTTCTGAAAGAGTTTGAGTAGGATAGGTGTTAGCTCTTCTCTAAATTTTTGGTAGAATTCAGCTGTGAAACCATCTGGTCCTGGGCTTTTGTTTGTTGGAAGATTTCTGATTACAGTTTCAGTTTCTGTGCCTGTTATGGGTCTGTTAAGATTTTTTATTTCTTCCTGGATCAGTTTTGGAAAGTTTTACTTTTCTAAGAATTTATCCATTTCTTCCAAGTTGTCCATTTTATTTGCATATAGTTGCTGGTAATAGTCTCTTATGATCCTTTGTATTTTTGTGTTGTCTGTTGTGATCTCTCCGTTTTCATTTCTAATTTTGTTGATTCGATTTTTCTCCCTTTGTTTCTTGATGAGTCTGGCTAATGGCTTGTCAATTTTATTTATCTTCTCAAAGAACCAGCTTTTGGCTTTGTTGATTTTTTCTATAGTCTCTTTTGTTTCTTGTATTTATTTCTGCCCTAATTTTTAAGATTTCTTTCCTTCTACTAACCCTGGGGTTCTTCATTTCTTCCTTTTCTAGGTGCTTTAAGTGTAGAGTTAGGTTATTTATTTGGCTTTTTTCTTGTTTCTTGAGGTGAGCGTGTATTGCTATGAATCTTCCCCTTATCTCTGATTTTACAGTGTCCCATAGGTTTTGGATTGTTATGCTTTCCTTTTCATTTGTTTCTATGCATATTTTGATTTCTTCTGTGATTTTTTGGTTATTCAGCAGTGTGTTTTTCAGCCTCCATATGTTGAAATTTTTAATAGTTTTTCTCCTGTAATTGACATCTAATCTTATTGCATTGTGGTCAGAAAAGATGCTTGGAATGATTTCAATTTTTTTGAATTTACCAAGGCTAGATTTATGGCCCAGGATGTGATCTATTCTGGAGAAGGTTCCGTGTGCGCTTGAGAAAAAGGTGAAATTCATTGTTTTGGGGTGAAATGTCCTATACCTATCAATTAGGTCTCACTGGTCTATTGTATCACTTAAAGTTTGTGTTTCCTTGTTAATTTTCCGTTTAGTTGATCTGTCCATAGGTGTGAGTGGGGTATTAAAGTCTCCTACTATTATCGTGTTATTGTTAATTTCCCCTTTCATACTTGTTAGCAATTGCCTTATATATTGCTGTGCTTCTATGTTGGGTGCATATTTATAATTGTTATATCTTCTTCTTGGATTGATCCTTTGATCATTATGTAGTGTCCCTCTTTGTCTCTTTTCACAGCCTTTGTTTTAAAGTCTATTTTATCTGATATGAGTTTTGCTACTTCTGCTTTCTTTTGATCTCTATTTGCATGAAATATCTTTTTCCAGCCCTTCACTTTCAATCTGTATGTGTCCCTTGTTTCGAGGTGGGTCTCTTGTAGACAACATTTATAGGGGTCCTGTTTTTGTGCCCATTCAGCCATTCTTTGTCTTTTGGTTGGGGCATTCAACCCATTTACGATTAAGGAAATTATTGATAAGTATGATCCCACTGCCATTTACTTTATTGTTTTGGGTTAGAGATTATACACCCTTTCTGTGTTTCCCGTCTAGAGAAGATCCTTCAGCATTTGTTGGATAGCTGGTTTGGTGGTGTTGAATTCTCTGAGCTTTTGCTTGTCTGTAAAGCTTTTGATTTCTCCTTCATATTTGAGTGAGATCCTTGCTGGGTACAATAATCTGGGCTGTAGATTATTTTCTTTCATCACTTTAAGTATGTCCTGCCATTCCCTTCTGGCCTGAAGAGTTTCTATTGAAAGATCAGCTGTTATCCTTATGGGAATCCCCTTGTGTGTTATTTGTTGTTTTTCCCTTGTTGCTTTTAATATTTGTTCTTTGTGTTTGATCTTTGTTAATTTGATTAATATGTGTCTTGGAGTGTTTCGCCTTGGGTTTATTCTGTTTGGGACTCTATGGGTTTCTTGGACTTGGGTGATTATTTCCTTCCCCATTTTAGGGAAGTTTTCAACTATTATCTCCTCAAGTATTTTCTCATGGTCTTTCTTTTTGTCTTCTTCTTCTGGGGCTCCTATGATTAGAATGTTGGTGTGTTTAACATTGTCCCAGAGGTCTCTGAGGTTGTCCTCGTTTCTTTTAATTCTTTTTTCTTTTTTCCTCTCTGTTTTATTTATTTCTATCATTCTATCTTCTACCTCACTTATCCTATCTTCTGCCTCCATTATTCTATTGTTGGTTCCCTCCAGAGTGTTTTTGATCTCATTTATTGCATTATTCATTATATATTGACTCTTTTTTCATTTCTTCTAAGTCCTTGTTAAACCTTTCTTGCATCTTTTCAATCCCTGTCTCCAGCTTATTTATCTGTAACTTCAATTTGTTTTCAAGATTTTGGGTCATTTTCACTATCATTAGTCGGAATTCTTTATCAGGTAGAGTCCCTATCTCTTCCTCTTTTGTTTGGTTTGGAGTGCATTTATCCTGTTCCTTTACCTGCTGAGTATTTCTCTGCCTTTTCATCTTTTTTATGTTGCTGTGTTTGGGGTGGCCTTTCTGTATTCTGGCAGTTTGTGGTTCCTCTTTATTGTGGAGGTTCCTTGCTGTAGGTGGGATTGGACGGGTGGCTTGTCAAGGTTTCCTGGTTGGGGGAGTTGTGTCGGTGTTCTGGTGGGTGGAGCTGGATTTTTTCTCTCTGGAGAGAAGATTATTATTTTATTATTTTATTTATTATTTATTATATTTATTTATTATTTTATTTATTGTTTTATTATTAAAATTATTTTATAATGGAATATTACTCAGCCATGAGAAAGAACAGAATAATGTCATTTGCAGCAATGCTTATCATACTATGTAAAGTAAGTCAGACAAGGAAAGACAAATATCATGTGATATCACTTATATGTAGAACCTAATTAAAATATTATACAAATTAACTAATTTACAAAATGGAAACAGACTCAGGTCTCAAAATCACACTTATGGTTACCAAAGGGGAAATGTGGGGGAGAGTGATTAATTAGGAAACTGAGATTAATGTATACACACTACTACACATAAAGTAGATAATGAATAAGAACCTACTCTATAGCACAGAGAATGCTACTCAATTTTCTGTAATAACCAATATGGGAAAAGAATCTTAAAAAAAATGGATATATGTATATATACAACTGATTCATTTTGCTGTATGTCTAAAACTAACACACCATTGTAATTCAATTATGCTCCAGTAAAAACAAAAAATTAAATAATCTAATTATTTAATTAACAAGCTTTTATGTAGCAACTATATGCCAACATTAGTCTAGGTTCAAGGAATGTAATAGTGAGGATAATAAACATAATTTTTGCCCTCATGGAGTTTAAATATCGTGAGAGACTAACACTAATAAAATAAAATAAAAATTTGTAATAATAAATCATTACAAATGTCATCAGAGTTTTGAGGAAGTGTATAGACAGCTAATAACTGGTAAACTTTTTCTGTAAAGGATCAAGGAGTAAATATTTTAGGCTTGAGGTCCTTGCAGTCTTGGGTTGCAACTACCGAACCCTGTCACTGTGTTGCAAATAATGTGGAATATGTTTTCATATTGGAATATTTCATAAACAATATGGAAATGAATGGATGTGTCTGTGTTCCAATAAAACTTCATTTATAAAAACAGGAGGCAGATTGAATTTGGCCCAAGGGCCATAGTTTACAGACCTTTGGATTATAACATAGAGACTTAATTTAGTTGGAACAGAAGAAAAGGGAATTCTTCAAGGAATTGTCATTGGAGTACTGATTGCAAAACCTGTCTGTGGTAGTCTTGAATCCAGTGTATCTTGTCTTTAAATACCGAAATGCTCATATTTTGTTGGCATAATGTTGTTATGCTGTAATCTTGAAAAAAAAACTGAAATCAGAGTCATATGTGTCTTGAGAAATACCTAGAGTTGTATTCTACATTAACATTTTGAGTAGTGGTTGCAATCATTTTAAAAGTGTTTTTTATCTTCCTGGATTCTCAAGAAAAAAAGAGAAATGACAATGGACAAAGACTTTGTGAAAAAGTGGAAGAAGAAGGCAGCAAGGTCTACAATTATAGATAACTGCCTTAGAATCTGTAATCAGACATGGGAAATCTAAGGATGATAAAAATGAACCAGAAATACTTTCTTTGAAACAAAAACTCCACTGCAGTACCATTTAAAAAAAAAATCTGTGGGGAGAAAAACTCTGAAATTCTTATGGAGGGTGATGTTCAAAAATATCTTTTCAAAGTCATTAATTAAGAGATGGTATTATCAGAAGATGGGCTTTTCTGGCAGTTCAGTAGTAAATAATTTGTGTGCCAGTGGAGGAGACATGGTTTGATCCCTGGGTCAGGAAGATTTCCTGGAGAACGAAATGGCAGTTCTCTTGTCTATGAAATCCTGTGGACAGGGGAGCCTGGAGGGCTACAGTCCATAGTGTTGCAAAGAGCTGGACATGACTTAGATACTAAAACAACAGCAAATTATCAGAAGATAGGGGAGTTAGAAAAATAATGTGCTAGTTTTAAATTCTTTCTTGACATTCACAGATCAGGTCTTTCAACAGCTGTATAATTCTGCTAAAGATACTTTAGAGTTTAGATAATGACATGATTGTCATTTTTTTTAATCAATTTTTTTAAAAGATCAAAAATTATTTCACAACAAATGTTTTCTCATTTCTCAAAGTTCAGTGATTTTTCAGTTCAGTTCAGTTCAGTCGCTCAGTCATGTCCCACTCTTTGTGACACCATGAACCACAGCAGGCCAGGCCTCACTATCCATCACCAAATGCCAGAGTCTACACAAACCCATGTCCACTGAGTTGGTGATGCCATCCAACCATGTCATCCTCTGTCGTCCCCTTCTCCTCTTGCCCTCAATCTTTCCCAGCATCAGGGTCTTCTCAAATGAGTCAGCTCTTTGCATCAGGTGGCCAAAGTATTGGAGTATCAGAGGCAACATCAGTCCTTCCAATGAATATTCAGGACGGATCTCCTTCAGGAGGGACTGGTTGGATCTCCTTGCAGTCCAAGGGACTCTCAAGAGTCTTCTCCAACACCACAGTTCAAAAGCATCATTCTTTGGTGCTCAGCTTTCTTTATAGTCCAACTCTCACATCCATACATGACCACTGGAAAAATCATAGCCTTGACTAGATGGACCTTTGTTGACAAAGTAATGTCTCTGCTTTTTAGTATGCTGTCTAGGTTGGTTATAACTTTCCTTCCAAGGAGTAGGTATCTTTTAATTTCATGGCTGCAATCACCATCTGCAGTGATTTTGGAGCCCCCCAAAATAAAGTCAGCCACTGATTCCAATGTTTCCCCATCTATTTCCCATGAAGTGATGGGACCGAATGCCATGATCTTAGTTGTCTGAATGTTAAGTTTTAAGCCAACTTTTTCACTCTCCTCTTTCACTTTCATCAAGAGACTCTTTACTTCTTCTTCACTTTCTGCCATAAGGGTGGTGTCATCTGCATATCTGAGGTTATTGATATTTTTCCCAGCAATCTTGATTCCAGCTTGTGCTTCCTCCAGCCCAGTGTTTCTCATGAGGTACTCTGCATATAAGTGAAATAAGCAGGGTGACAATATGCAGCCTTGACGTACTCCTTTACCTATTTGGAACCAGTCTGTTGTTCCATGTCCAGTTCTAAATGTTGCTACCTGATCTGCATACAGGGTTTATAAAGAGACAGTTCAGGTGATCTGGTATCCCCACCTCCTTCAGAATTGTCCACAATTTATTGTGATCCACATAGTCAAAGCCTTTGGCATAATCAATAAAGCAGAAATAGATGTTTTCTGGAACTCTCTTGCTTTTTTGATGATCCATCAGATGTTGGCAATTTGATCTCTGGTTCCTCTGCCTTATGTAAAACCAGCTTGAACATCTGGAAGTTCTCGGTTCACGTATTGCTGAAGTCTGGCTTGGAGAATTTTGAGCATTACTTTACTATCATGTGAAATGAGTGCAATTGTGCAGTAGTTCAAGCATTCTTTGGCATTGCTTTTCTTCGGGGTTGGAATGAAAATTGACCTTTTCCAGTCCTATGGCCACTGCTGAGTTTTCCAAATTTGCTGGCATATTGAGTGCAGCACTTTCACAGCATCACCTTTGAGGATTTGAAATAGCTCAACTGGAATTCCATCACCTCCACTAGCTTTGTTCATAGTCATGCTTCCTAAGGCCCACTTGACTTCGCTTTCCAGGATGTCTGGCTCTAGGTGAGTGATCATACCATCATGATTATCTGGGTCATGAAGATATTTTGTATAGTTCTTCTATATATTCTTGCCACCTCTTCTTAATATCTTCTGCTTCTGTTAGGTCCATACCATTTCTGTCCTTTATCGAGCCATCTTTGCATGAAATGTTCCCTTAGTATCTCTAATTTTCTTGAAGAGATCTCTAGTCTTTCCCCTTCTCTTGGTTTCCTCTATTCCTTTGCACTGATCGCTGAGGAAGGCTTTCTTATCTCTCCTTGCTATTCTTTGGAACTCTGCATTCAAATGGGTATATCTTTCCTTTTCTCCTTTGCTTTCAACTTCTCTTCTTTTCTCAGCTATTTGTAAGGCCTCCTCAGACAGCCTTGATCCCTCTTCCCTGTACAATGTCATGAACCTTCATCCATAGTTCATCAGGCGCTCTATCTATCAAATCTAGTCTCTTAAATCTATTTCTCACTTCCACTGTATAGTCATAAGGGATTTGATTTAGGTCATACCTGAATGGTCTAGTGGTTTTCCACACTTTCTTCAATTTCACTCTGAATTTGGCAATAAGGTGTTCATGATCTGAGCCACAGTCAGCTCCCGGTCTTGTTTTTGCTAACTGTATAGAGCTTCTCCATCCTTGGCTGCAAAGAATATAATCAATATGATTTTGGTGTTGACCATCTAGTGATATCTACATGTAGAGTCTTCTCTTGTGTTGTTGGAAGAGGGTGTTTGCTATGACTAGTGCATTCTCTTGGCAGAATTCTTTTAGCTTTGCCCTGCTTCATTCTGTACTCCAAGGCCAAATTTGTCTGTTACTGCAGGTGTTTCTTGACTTCCTACTTTTGCATTCCAGTCCCCTATAATCCAGTGATCTTTATGTAACATCAATTTATTTTTATAATACTTTATTTCTATTAATTGTATTTTTATAGCAGAATTACAAAAGGTTTTTCATAAATTATTTCCTTTTGTAATAATCTTGAATATGTATGTATTAGAATTGTATTAAATATTGTTTCTATTTCTAATCAAAAACAAAATCAATTTTCAAAATAAATACCATTTATTTGCTACTTACAGAAACTCTCTGAAGTGGGTGCTAGTATTATTTCTGATTTATAAACGAGGAGAATAAAGCTCATAGATGTGAAGGAATTTGCCCAAGGTCACACAGTAGTAAATGGCAGAGCTGAGATTCAAAATTAGACTGTCTGACTCTAGAGTCTATGTTTTTAACCACTATGCTATGCTGACACTTTCTAAAAAACAACAGTGTTAAAACTTGAAACAAATATTGAAATATCAGATTGCCATTTTCTCTAATATTACAATTATTAGATGAACAGATGAACTGAAATCTGAATGATAAGTGGACATTAGCTCTGTGAAAAAGGAGAAGACAAATACTCCAGATAGAAAAAGAGTGAAAGTGCTGAAGCAGGAGCTACAGCTCCCCATAGTAAGAATTGAAAGGATGCTTCTCATGGCCAGTTATCCTACATATGTTCATAATAACCAGAAACTCTTCATTTTCGCTGTTAAGAAATGTTTTGTATGTGCTGGGAGCCCAAGTGAAAACCATAGGTTGATAGATGGTTGATAATTACCATATCCTGATGCCAGTGGACCAGAAATAGAAGACAACCACTGGACTGGAGAGAGTTGAATTTGGACAATGGGAAACAAGGGAGCAGAAGGAAGTGGTATGGAGGTTGATGGGGTAGAGGAAGTATGAAGAAAGAGGAAGGTGATGGGGAAATTGACTAAAGATCAGGAAACTTCAAATTCAAATCACTTATCAAGGAAAAACGTTATCTCCTGAGTTAAAATTGTGCAGAAATATTTCATGTTTCCCTCAGCTCAAGGTCCTTTGCCCTTCTCCATTTGTTGTTGATTTTAAGTAAAGTCATGTCCCACTCTTTGTGACCCCATGGACTGTAGCCCACAGGCTCCTCTGTCCATGGGATTTTCCCAGCAAGAATACTGGAGTGGGTTGCCCTTTCCTTCACCAGGGGATCTTTCTGACCCAAGGATAAATCCTGCATCTCCTGCATTGGCAGGCAGATTCTTTACTGCTGAGTACCAGGGAAGCTCACTCTCCTCCACATCACCCTGCTAAACAAGGTCTATGCCTGGGTCACAAAGGAAGAAAGTTCTGTTCTAAGACCTTCATAGGCCTATTAATTTCCCTATTAATTTCCACCATGTCAGAGACTTTCCTGCATTCTGTGAGAACTGAAAGCCACTAGAGGGGCCATCTTATCCATCCAAAATCAGCTGCTCTGGAACCCAAATCCAGTGCTCTATGACAGCCTAGAGGGGTGGGATGGGAAGGGAGGTGAGGGTGAGGGTTTCAAGAGGGAGGGGACATATGTATACCTATGGCCGATTCATGTTGATGTATGACAGAAACCATCACATTATTGTAAAGTAATTACCCTCTAATTTTAAGAGAAAGATAAAGAAAAAAAAATGGTCAGCTTCTCCAATCCTCCTCCCCAAATATCAGACCTGGCACTTTAGCTTCACCTTTGACTGGGAACATGGCCAACCTGGAGAGGTGACCCTCGTGTTTTGGAGCTTCCTTTTTTTTTTTTTCAAATAAATTTATTTATTTTAGTTGGGGGCTAATCACCTTACAATATTGTAGCAGTTTTTGCCATACATTGACATGAATCAGCCATGGGTTTACATGTGTTCCCCTTCCTGGAACCCCCTCCCACCTCCCTCCCCATCCCATCCCTCTGGGCCATCCCATTGCACCAGCCCTGAGCATTTGTCTCATGCATCGAACATGGAATGGTGTTCTGTTTCACATATGATAATATCTATGTTTCAATGCTATTCTCCCAGAACGTCCCACCCTCACCTTCTCCCTCAGAGTCCATAGACTGTTCTATGCATCTGTGTCTCTTATTCTGTCTCGCATATAGGGTTATCATTACCATTTTTCAAATTCCATATATATGCATTAGTATACTGTATTGGTGTTTTTCTTTCTCGCTTACTTCACTCTGTATTATGGCCTCCAGTTTCATCCATCTCAATAGAACCGATTCAAATGTATTTTTTTTAATGGTTGAGTAATATTCCATTGTGTATATGTACCACAGCTTCCTTATCCATTCGTCTGCTGAGCCGTCTTCCCAATTCCACAGCTGCCTTTCTCTTTCCACACTTCATCCCAGTAACAAGTAAAGCCAGGTTTGGCCTGGGTGATTGACATGGTGCCATCTTCAGAGAACTTTCTTGATAATTCACCTTCTCCAGGGCCTTTTCATCATAGCCTTTAAGAACAAGAACTTTAAATAACCTATCATCGAGATTTCTTTGAGAGAATATGCTCCCAATGGGTGACCACTCCCACAGCTCCCCCAAATCCTACCCTCCCCCAGGCATCTCAGCTCCCTGGGATGGAAAGACCTTCTCTTTCACCATTGTAATTGGACTCCTTCTCAATTATGAGAATAACTGTACTTGTGCTCTGTCAAGTTCAGCTATGGATGTGACCAGCTAGTACTGAATGATGCTGTCATTCATCCATTCTTTTGCTCATTCACCACATGTGCTAAGTGTTTACTACTCATCAGCCACTCTGCCACATGGAAAAGAATCAGATACGCACCCTCATCCCCCAGAAGCTCAGTATTTAGTGGTGGACAGACTCATAAACAGATCACTACAATACAATGACAACTACTGCACTACATCCTAAAGTTTTGATCCTATATGATACCCTGTACAATACTCCTTTGTTTTTATGGCAAGCACCTTATACTCTATGTGTTTGTAAAAATATTCAGCATCAAGAATCTTGGTAAACGATATTGGGTTGTTACTCCCCCTAAAACTGGAAAATCTTACCAGGGGAGCTGAAAATATAAAAAGTGACTGCTTAATATCGGGCCAGTTTTTCATGTCATGGAACAGGTGTGAGGAGAGAATGATTATCTGAACAATTGGGAAAATAATCATGTTTAAAAAGAAATAATAAGGAAGCTGTGATACATATATACAATGGAATATTACTCAGCCATTAAAAAAATACATTTGAATCGGTTCTACTGAGATGGATGAAACTGGAGCCCATTATACAGAGTGAAGTAAGCCAGAAAGAAAAACACCAATACAGTATACTAATGCATATATATGGAATCTGAAAGATGGTAACGATAGCCCTATATGCGAGGCAGAATAAGAGACACAGATGCATAGAACAATCTTATGGACTCTGAGGGAGAAGGTGAGGGTGGGACGTTCTGGGAGAATAGCATTGAAACATGCATATTGCCGTGTGTGAGGCGGAGCGCCATTCCATGTTCGATGCATGGGACAGATGCTCAGGGCCGGGGCAATGGGATGACCCGGAGGGGTGGGATGGGGAGGGAGGTGGGTGGGGGGTCCGGGAGGGGGAGCACATGTAAACCCATGGCTGATTCATGTCGATGTATGGCAAAAACTATTACAATGTTGTAAAGTAATTGGCCCCCAACTAAAATAAATAAATTTATATAAAAAAAAAAGAAATAATAAAGGGAACCCACTGAGAGGACTAGACTTGGCTGTTTTATTTTAGTAACTAATAATCCTAAATAAAACAGCTGAGGATTGCCAAAATTATCAAAACGATTAACCTTCTGCCAAGCCATATGACAGCCCATGCAGCTCTTAGACAGTCAGCTAAGTTGTGTGACAAATGTGATTCAAGAGGCCACATCCAAAAGCCTAGTTCAAAGGCTGGAGATAAGGTTCTATGAAGAGTTACAATAAATTAAACAGCTCGATGTAGACCAGTGGTTCTGAAACTTGAGCCTGTAGCAGAATCACCTGGAGGGCTTGTTAAAACATGGATTGCTGAGCTCCACCTCAAAAGTTTCTAAATCAGCAGGTCTGGGATAAAGCGTCAAAGTTAGAATTCTTCATAAGTTCCCAGATGCTGCTAATGCTGCCGGTCAGGGACTACACTGCGGTTATGACACCTGGGTGCACATCAGCATTACCTGAGGACCTTTTAAAACACTCCCAGACCTTCACAAAACAATTAAATCATAATTTTCAGAGGTTTGCCACAGGCTACATTGTTTTTTTAAAGTTCCCAGGTGATTCCAACCTGTAACCAGAGCTAAGAACCACCAGGTAGGGTAAATGCAGCAAAAAACATTAGTAATTCTCAGAATACATGTGAGAATAATTATGCGGTAGAGAAGAAAATAAAGAATAAGAATTTGAGGACTAAAAGCCTCAACCAAAATCCCTAATGGGATCTATGAGGTGCCATGTTTTGCGGAGACTTAAGAAGTTTCCAAAATAAAAAACTTAAGGAATTTTCCCTTAATCTAATTTGCTAGAGAGGGTTGGATTGGTTAGCTGTGGAATTATGTAACCTGGAGAATATTTACAAATCACCTCCTGAAACATAAACACCCGCTAGACAGAAGAGAATTTTAATTAAGTGCAGTATTTTCTCTCTGTAGAAGATATATTAATGTCAGTGCATCTGAATCCCAGCCTCTTCTTGAGGAAACTATCTCTGAGGAAGGTTTGATACCAAGGTAGTCTGCTCACTTTGCCCCACTTGCCCTTACCCTGTCCCGCCCCTCTAGCCAAGCAACTAGGCCAAGGTGAGCGCCAATCATCTGACCATAGCAAGTCCTCTTACAGCATTGGGGGGTTCTGCCCAAACAGACATGGTGAATATCTGCTGAACTAATCCCAGTTCCTCTCTTGTTATTGGAATTGGAAATAGGGGAAGAACTACTTTAAATACACCTTCCTGAGGAGGTGTATTTTCAGAAAATTCCACAGCCACATTTGCCCCAAATATAGGTTTAGAAAAACTATCGCATTTCTAAGTTACCAGAATCTCTGCTCCTCTTGACCAAGAGAGCAATCTAGTTGGCAGTGGTCTGACATACAGACTTCCCTTCAGAGACGGAACTTCTCCCCTGTCCCTCACATTTATGCCCATTCCCCAGGCGGAGCTGTCACAGCATGTAATGGGCCTGGTCTTGTCTGAGGACAAAAAGGTCAGTTTGTTCAGGAGCTGTGAATTTAACTTCTCTGGTATTCAGTTCAATTCAGCCACTCAGTTGTGTCCAACTCTGTGGACTTTGTTGGATAATGATGTATCAATGTATCAGATGAAACAAATCTCTCTGGTGGGAGTTCTTGGTAATGGGGGAGGCTGTAGAGGGTGAGGACAGGGAGCATGTGGGAAATCTTTGTACCTCCTGTTTAATATTACTGTGAACCTAGTTCAGTTCAGTCGCTCAGTCGTGTCTGACTCTTTGCGACCTCATGGACTGCAGCACACCAGGCTTCCCTGTCCATCACCAACTCCCAGAACATACTCATACTCATGTCCATTGAGTCTGTGATGCCATCCAACCATCTCAATCTTTGTCACCCTCTTCTCCTCCTGCCTTCAATCTTTCCCAGCATCAGGGTCTTTTCCAAGGAGTCAGTTCTTCACATCAGGTGGCCAAAGTATTGAAGTTTCAGCTTCAGCCTCAGTCCTTCCAATGAATATTCAGGACTGATTTCCTTGAGGATTGACTTGTTGGATGTCCTTTCAGTCCATGGGACTTTCAAGAGTGTTCTCCAACACCACAGTTCAAAAGCATCAATTCTTCAGCCCTCAGCTTTCTTTATAGTCCAACTCTCACATCCATACATGACTACTGGAAAAACCATAGCTTTGACTAGATGGACCTTTTTCTCTGGTATAGGGATCTTTATTTTTTGGCTTTATTTTGGTCCCTTTAATATCTTGTAGGATTGTGAAGTAGATGGAATAGAAATGTCCACCAAGAATTTAATAGACCAGTGCACATACACATATGTATACCCTGGAATCAGACTGCCTGAGGTCAAATCTCAACCCTACACCTTTCTGACAGTGTGACCTTCAATAGGTTTCTTAGCATCTCTGAGACCAGAGCTTAGTAGAACCCTCCTCATCTAGTTGGGAGGAAAGATCTGAGCCCACTGCCTTGTGCAATGAGCTCACTTCATCAGTGCCAGCTATGATTACTGCTCACATACAAGAAAGTATTTACCCATTTAAAGGACTGTCTGAAGAGGAAAGGATTCTCACAGTTAGACGTTGGTAAAAGGCCTGACAATCTGATTGGCTTCTCACTGTAGGTCTCTTTCTTACAGCTGTGATTTGAGTTAAAGCTGTAGTAACAGAACACCATCTGGAACCTTTGTATAAGCAGCAATAAATCATTCTTGGGCCTCCAAGGGACCCTGTGAACCTTCATCTAGGAAGTGATGCTGCCCCATGGGCAATTAAAATACAGGCATGGAGATAAGAAAAGCTTCACTAATTAAAACATAGCACCAGTAGTCATGAGAGACTCATCAGCCTACCTGTGATCTTACACTTGCATTACCTACTCTGTGATTTCAAGCCCTTGTTCTGCCTTCTGGGATAGGATACAGGTATGTAAGTTTCCAGGAGGGAAAAACAAGTGAGAGACTCTCCTCCAGACATACTCTTTCATTCCAACATCAGGCAGCAAGAGGACCTCCTTCAGCAAGGGAACTCACACAATCAAAATACTTGTGCCAAATCAGAGTGATTTTTTTTTTGTCTTTAACGACCCCAAACTTGTAAAAAAAAAAAAAAAAAAAGGAAGAGGGCTCTATGCAAATCCTTATATTCACAAGGGTCTTGGAAACAGAGAAACAGGTCTCACTAAGGCTCCATATATAAAAATTTCCTCTGCCAGTTCTTCTAGATTCTAATCTTCCACATGAAAATTTAAAATATCTTAATTGATCAATGTGTGTTTTGCTTATTACAGTAAGCTTTCAAGCTTACTGAATGGGTAAGGGAAAGGTTTTTGTGTCTGGATTATTAAATAAATGGAATATAATAGCATTCTCAGTACGAAAAATGAGCTGAATAATATAAAATGTTATGTAAAATAAACTGAATCAGCTATAACTCACACTGGGATTGTTAGAACTTTGTTAGGACTTTCTGTGTTGAAGGAGGCATCCTTTATCTGTGCTATTATGGTAACCTTTAGCCACAAGTGCAGCCACATGCATAGAAAAATGTGGCTACTAGAACTGAGACACTGAATTTTTAATTTTTAAAATTTGAATTGATTTGAATTTAAACTTAAATAGCCACATGTGGTTAGTAGCTATCATTTTGGGAGTTGCAAAAGGATCAGAGGTTAAGTTAAATATGAACCAACCCAATTATGTACCTTGACATGCAACATTTCAGAATTAATTTAACATGAGGTATTTATCATTTGCCTTTTCAAAACAAAAATATAGTCAGAACACAAAATATCCACTCCCCAACACACACTAAACAAAACTTGCTGCCTGAGCTTTCTGATTAGCTTAGATGTCAGATAAAGAGACATTGTCTTATGGACTCTGAGGGAGAAGGTGAGGGTGGGACGTTCTGGAAGAATAGCATTGAAACATGTATATTATCATGTGTGAAACAGAACACCATTCCATGTTCGATGCATGAGACAAATGCTCAGGACTGGGGCAATGGGATGACCCAGAGGGATGGGATGGGGAGGGAGGTGGGAGGGGGGTCCGGGAAGGGGAACACGTGTAAACCCATGGCTGATTCATGTCAATGTATGGCAAAAACTACTACAATATTGTAAAGTAATTAGCCCCCAACTAAAATAAATAAATTTATTTAAAAAAATAAAAAAATTTAAAAAAAGAGGAAAAAAAACAGAGAGAGACATTGTCGTATTTAACTGCAAAAAAACAAAAGCCATAGAGTTCTAGAATTAAAAGAGATGTTAGAGGTTATGCAAAGTGTTTAAAACTCAGATTGTTTGGAAATATCTGGGGATATTTGGGGCTGTCATAATGACCAGGAAGTGCTCCTAGTCAGAGGCCAGAGATTTTAAGCATCCTGCAGTCTCACATCAGAGTCTCACATGTGGAAGAGTTGAACTGCCTGACTGCCAATTGCTCCCCATTGAAAATACTTTCTGTCCAGCTGTTTGTTTTAAAAATTAGAAATTTGCTTTCAAAAATATTAAGTGATCTGCTCTGGATTCCACAGCTAGAGAAGTTACCTAGACCATGCATAAGAGGCCAAATGGCAACTGGATGGCAAAATGTATTTGTGATTTTGCTCTGCAAGCTGCACTAGATTTTTATGAGAAATAAACAAATATAAGGCAAAAGAAGTTTTCTTGTAGTTTACCATTCTTACACTCAGTAAAATTGAAAGAAAAATTCTCATACTGAGCACTTGTGATACCACCATAGACTGGCACCTGGGCAGCTCTAAATTCCATTTACTATGATGATGGAGTTGAGAAATTGTGACAGAGACCGTCTGGCCTGCAAAGCCTAAAATATTTACATCCAGCCCTTTAAGAAAAAATTTGTCAATCTATGCCATCAATTATTACAGTATAGTTAGTGTTAAAATTGAGCTAAGTAAAGTGTATGGGGCCATCAGGGAGTTAATAACTGGAGGGTCCAGAGAAAGCTTTCCCAGAAAATTGAATCTTGAAGGATAAGTAGTTGGAAAATATGGTATGTTATGGATGAAATTGTGTCTCCCCATCCCCAAGGGCTTCCTAGGTAAAGAATCCATCTGCCAATGCAGGAGATGCAAGAGAAAGGGGTTCAATCCCTGGGACAGGAAGATCCCCTGGAGTAGGAAATGGCAATCTGCTTCAGTATTCTTGCCTGGAAAGAGTCCATGGACGAAGGAGCCTGGTGGGCTACAGTCCATATGGTCTCAAAGAGTCAGACATGACTGAACACACACACACACACACACACACACACACACACACACACACACACACAACATACCATCCCCAAAATTCATATGTTGAAGCTCTACTCCCTCCCAATACCGCAAAATGTGACTATATTTTGAGATAGTGCTATTAAAGAACTAATTCAGTTAAAATGGGGCCATTAGGGCCCTCATCCAAACAGACTGGTTTCCTAATAAGAAGAGGAAATTTGGACACAGATGGCAACGTGAGGGAAAACCATGTGAAGACAAAGCAATGAAAAGGTGGCTGTCTGCAAGACAAAGAGAGAGGCCTCAGAGGAAACCATCCTTCCAAGACTTTGATCTTGGACTTCCAGCCTCCACAATTATTAGAAAATAAATTCTTGTTTTTTGAGCCCCCAATCTGTGGTATTCTGTTATAGCAACCACAGAAAATAAATACACGGTAGATGAGAATGTTATTTTCGATCAGGGAAATCAACATAGAGCTTCAGGGCATGAAAAGCTTTGGCACTGGTAAATAGTGAAAATGTGTTTTGAAGAATTATGAGTACTGGAGTACAGGAGGTAGGGAAAAGAGAAGGTAGAAGAGCATTCATTTTGTCTCTTAAGCATCCATTTTGTCCCCTGGGCAGATAATGAGGATTTGGTTTCTAGATTAGTAATTCTGATGGTAAATGAGAACAGTGCCAGGAAGATCAGTTAGGAAGCTTGAAATTTCATCATTTGAAAAAAGTGATGAGAAAAAGCTGAACAACGGTATTGCCTACAGTGTGCAAAAGGGTGAGCGGATTTAAGAGATGCTTCTGAGGGAAAACATTAAGAAAGATTTTGTTGGCCAGTTGAATGTAGAGGAAATGTACAGTAAAACTCAGGCCTCGATAAAACAAAATCTCCACAAGTTGAATCTGGTTCTTAACCCAACTCTACACTCATTTCTAGCCCAGGAATAACAGGAAATGCTATTTTAAAGGGTCAAATAAACTATGCTTCCTAAGATTCAAGATGGATAACAAAACACCAAATGACTTAATTTGAAAGAATTTCTGCATAGAAAAAAATCAGGTCTCTCATAAATTAGAGCAGTAAAATAAAGAGATAGATGAAACAGATAGCTGAAACTACAAAAACCAATGAAAGGTGGTTGATCAATAGTAGTATTTGGAATTGTTGGAATGATGGGTGTATGGGCTTTCCCAATCAAACAGAGATGGCAGCCTTAAAAATGAGCTCTGCTTTTGAGAGGTTGGGTTAGAAATTTATTACTTTAATATAAATTTTCAGTTGATGCCAGAGTTTTAAATAATAACAGCATCATTGCAAAAAATGTGGGATTTTTTTTATACTGCACTAAAACATTCGCTCTTTGCAATGTGATATTATTTGAAATTTATATCCTAATTATGCAGATGTTCATTCCTGGATGAAATATAGCCAAAGAAGAATCAGCCCAGTCAGATCTAATGCCTGAAGATAACTTCCTTTTCAGAGGGCTTATTTGGAAGCCTTGAGTTGCACTGAAATCCGAATAGCAAAATTTCAGTTGTTTAAAACAATGAAAGTTTCTTTGTTGTTCATACTGTATGTCCACGGTGCATTGTCAATCAGGGATTCAGGCTAATGGAGAAGCCCTCATCTTAGAAGTTGCCAGCTCTCATGGTAGAAGGAAAAGAGAGTAAGGCAACAAGCTCCCTGATTCAGAGTTTGTCCACCGAGAAATCATTGCCAGGACAGGTCACTTAACTTCCAGTAAGTGGAAAATAAAATCCTACTTTGTACTCAGAAGAAGAGGGTGCCAGAATATCTAAGAAATGAAACATTTGTGCAGAATACGTCTCAAGTATTCAAAGCATGACCAGTGACCCCTACTTTGTATTTTTCTGAAAGAAAGAACTCACAAAATTTCTGCAAAGAGCCCATTTTAAGTGATCATTTCGAAGAAAATTTTAAACGTATGAAAGACAGTCCTTTTGTGTCAATCACTTATAGTCTTAAAGAAAGTAATAATTCTTAGAGTATTCTCATAATAATAGTGAATGTTAACTGAATGCTGACTACATGCCAGGCACATAGTACATATTAACTAATTTTATATTCATAGAAACCTATGAAAAGGCCACAATTATTATTCCCACTTTACAAGTGAATGTTCTGAGGCATAGGGAAATTAAGTAATTTTTCCAAGGCCATGCAGTTAGTAAGTGTAAACCAAGCAAAATACCCCCAGAACTAGACTGCTTCATCACTTATTATTTACACAATTAACAAATAACAACAAATAAAACTAAATACATATTCAACTGAAGGAGAATTTCAGTAGTTGCGGGAATTAAGCCATGTTATAATTATTTGATATTTCATTTTCACTGCATTCCGATACTCCATCAACATTCCAATATTGTTGCTTTCGCTGATCTGGCTGGCTAGGCGGTTGTCCCTTTCCTCCCTCACTGCTCAGTGTGCATCCATCCCAAAGCTGCACACTCAGTCAAAGAGGACAACCATCCCCGATAGAGGAGAACTGGTCTTCAGTCAAGGGTACACGAGTAGCTGCACTCCCCTGCTAGAACCTCCAAACAAGTTCTCAAGGTCCAATATTTATATGTTTTAATATGCTAGATATTATGACTGAATTGTTACAGTATCTTTATCCATGTCATAGGTAAGAACTATCTATTTTTAAAACATCCCTGTTTTTCTAAAGGAACTGTTTAGTATACCCAGCACCAAAAATATTTGGTATTTTATATGAGAAAAGTAAAAGTGTTAGTCTCTCATTTGTGTCTGACTCTTTGCAAACCCATGGACTGTAGCCCGCCAGGCTCCTCTCATGGAATTCTCCAGGCAAGAATACTGGAGTGGGTAGCCGTTCTCCAGGGGATCTTCCCAACCCAGAGGTCAAACCTGGGTCTCCTGCATTACAGGCAGATTTTTTATGGTCTGAGCCACCAGGAAAGCCCTATTTATGTGAAATTTACCTTAAATTGACTCTAAGGGGTCAGTGTAATGAACAACTATTGCATGGAATATATAGAACCACCTCTACCCCTGCCCTGCTTTCTACTAGGAATAGCCTCTTCTCCCTCTTCTCTGTTTTATCAACATGGTAATCTCTGGACCAATCATCTTATATAAAATGTACCCTGGCCACAGTTAGCTGGTCCAGGAGAAGATATCTGAGCCAATTACCTAACAAAATCTGTCCTAGCCAGAAGATTGGTTCCAGAGTGAGCATTTGATTCAAGCTGGGCCACTCCAAGTCCCTTGCCAGGGATTTCTTAACTGAAATGAAAGAGTCCATCTCATGCCAGGTGACTGAAACTCTAAATGAAAAGGTTAGGTAGGTGTTACCAACCACCAACTTTTCTTCCCATACAAGCACAACAACCTAGCTGAAGGAGTGAGGAAGACAGAAATACAGTAGAAAAATAAAGACACTAATAGGCAAAAGATGAAGAGCGAAACCTGCCCTTGAGATCTGTGAACATTACAATATCCTTGCCGCAACAACTGTCACTAGACTTTCTGTCATTTGTAGACAAAATAGTCCTAATTACTATGATCAACTTCTGAAATTCTTTATTCAACTGGTATATTGTTGAAAGATCTCAAAAGGGAGCATGTGAGTAATCATGGCTGCTTATGATCCACCAAAGCAAATAGAATTATCAAAATTGAACAGAAAACTAAAGATTTTAGGAAATGACTAGTTACTCACATAAAGCAACCACAAGAAAAGGGGCAAGTCCAGGTTTTCTCTTACTTTTGCCTATCTTAGGAAAATGATAAAGAAACCAGAACCACATAATATCTACCAGTTACTCAGAAATGAGCACTAATAAGACAAAAATCCTTTATAGCATACTATCCAGTGACTAGCAAGTGACTTACTATCAAAGAATAGCAAAGAGAGATTAAGAAAGCCTTCCTAAGTGAACAATGCAAAGAAATAGAGGAAAACAATAGAATGGGAAAGACTAGAGATCTCTTCAAGAAAATTAGAAACACCGAGGTAACATTTCATGCAAAAATGGGCACAATAAAAGGTAGAAACAGTATGAGCCTGACAGAAGCAGATGATATTAAGAAGAAGTAGCAAGAATACACAGAAGAACTAGACAAAAAAAGATCTTAGTGAATCAGATAACTATGATGGTGTGATCACTCACCTAGAGTCAGACATCCTGGACTGTGAAGTCAAGTGGGCCTTAGGAAATATCACTACAAAGAAAGATAGGTGGAGGTGATGGAATTCCAGCTGAGCTATTTCAAATCTTAAAAGATGATGCTGTTAAAGTGCTGCATTCAATTTGCCAGAAAATTTGAAAAACTCAGCAATGGCCACAGGACTGGAAAAGTTGAGTTTTGATTCCAATCCCAAAGAAAGGCAATGCTAAAGAATGTTCAAATTGGCACACAATTGTACTTATTTCACATGCTAGCAAGGTAATGCTCCAAAACTTCCAAGCTAGGCTTCAACAGTACTTCCAGATATATAAGCTGGATTTAGAAAAGGTGGAGGAACCAGAGATTAAATTACCAACATCTGTTGGATCATAGAAAATGCAAATTCCAGAAAAACATCTACTTCTGCTTCATTGACCACACTAAAGCCTTTGACTGTGTGGACCACCACAAACTTTGGAATATTCTGAAAGAGTTGTGAAAACCAGATCACCTGACCTGCCTCCTGAGAAACCTATATGCAGGTCAAGAAGCAACAGTTAGAACCAGACATGGAACAATGGACTGGTTCAAAATTGGGAAAAGAGTACATCAAGGCTGTATATTGTCACCCTGTTTATTTAACTTGTATGAAGAGTACATCATATGAAATGTTGAGCTGGATGAAGGTCAAGCTGAAATCAAGACTGCTGGGAGAAATATCAATAACCTCAGATATGCAGATGACCCCACCCTTATGGCAGAAAATGAAGAGGAACTTAAGAGCCTCTTGATGAAAGTGAAAGAGAAGAGTGAAAAAGCTGTCTTAAAACTCAACATTCAAAATCAATCCTGAATATTCATTGGAATAACTGATGCTGAAGCAAAACTCCAGTACTTTAGCCACCTATTGTGAAGAGTTGACTCATTGGAAAAGACCTTGATGATGGAAAAGATTGAAGGCAGGAGGACAAGGGGACATCAGGGGACAAGATGCTTGGATGGCATCACTGACTCAATGGACATGGATTTGAACATGCTCCATGAGATGGTGAAAGACAGGGAAGCCTGGCATGCTGCAGTCCATGTGGTCACAAAGAGTTGGACATGACTAAGTGACTGAACAACTACAATCAAGTGACTAGCACCCCAGTCTCAATAATCTTGGCAGGCAGCAAATTTTTAGGGATCCCCTACTCCAAAGCTCTCTTATAACATGCCTATTCCTTTGTGATTTTGATGGAATTCTATTTTCCTATTCTATTGGGCCAGTCCAATGTGTGTTCTTTCCAACAACATCAAGCAGTTCTCAGCAAACACTGACTCGGTGGCCTACAATTTAACTCAATTCTGATGCTGTCTGCCTGAGCATAGTGTCAGATCTCACAAGTTAAGGGCTCAGTCCTATAAGACTGCACCTCTCTCCCTCACCTCAGATACCAATTGCAACTCCAGGCTGTCACCTGGGCTTCTGGCCCACTAGATTAGAGATTCCCATCACCCACTCTTTGCATTCAGGTAATTTGATTAATCAGTTCATAGGACTCAGAGAGATTTACTTACTTTATTAATTTATTATAAAGAATAACGTAAAGGATAGAAATGAACAGTCAGATGAAGAAGCACATAGGGCAAGGTACTCACAAGGGGTTCAGGGCTTCCTAGTTCTTTCTTGGGGGTGCCACTATTACAGCACTTCTATATGTTTACCAGTCAAGAAGCTCTCTAAACCCCATCCTTTCAGATTTTTATGGGAACCTCATCACATAGGCATGGTTATTTAAATCACTAACCATTGGTGACCTGAGTTCAATATCTGGTCCCTCTCCACTCTCCAGGGGTGAGGATTTGAGGGTGGGTAGTGGGGACTGAAAGTTCCAACCTTCTAATCACAAGATGATTCCCCTGGCAACTTACCCCCACCCTTAGGTTGCTTAGGGGTTTTCCAAATATCACACCATTAACATAACTTTCTCTGTCTTCACTTAGTAAATTCGAAGGGTTTTCCGAGCTCCATGCTAGGAATGGAATGGAGACCAAACATATATTTATTATAAATCACAATATCATAGTAGAGGAACAATTTCCTTCTCAAGACATTGATTATATAAATGGTTACCAGGATTCCCCTCCACAGTCATGAGGCTCTAGATTTGGAATGGGCTTAACTTTACTTAAGAAGGTGTTTCTCTAACTCCCTTTCCTTTTAATACCCTAAACATCCATCTGTTAATTATTTTGACAATGTATCCATCAGGAGTTGCTAAAAAACAATTGCACTCATTTCACATGCTAGCAAAGTAATGCTCAAAATACTTCAAGCTAGGCTTCAGCAGTATGTGAACCAGGAACTTTCAGATATATAAGCTTCATTTAGAAAAGGCAGAGGAACCAGTGATCAAATTGCCAACATCTGTTGGATCATAGAGAAAGCAAAGAAATTTCAGAAAAAAATACCTACTTCTGCTTCATTGACTATGATAAAACCTTTGACTGAGTGGATCACAACAAACTATGGAAAACTCTAAAATAGGTGGGAATATCATACCACCTTACCTGTTTCCTGAGAAACCTGTATGCAGGTCAAGAAGCAACATTTAGAACCATACATTGAACAACAGACTGGTTCAAATTTGGAAAAGGAGTACGTCAAGACTGTATATTGTCACCCTACTTATTTAACATATATGCAGAGTACCATCATGTGAAATGCCAGACTGGATGAATCTCAAGCTAGAATTAAGATTACCAGGAGAAATATCAACAGCCTCAGATATGCAAATGATACCACTCTAATGGCAGAAAGCAAAGAGCAACTAAAGAGCCTCTTGATAAGGATGAAAGAGGAGAGTGAAAAAGTTGGCTTAGAATTCAACATTCAAAAAACTAAGATCATGGCATCCAGTCCCACCACTTCATGGCAAATAGATGGGGAAAAAACAGAAACAGTGACAGATTTTATTTTCTTGGGCTCCAAAATCACTGCAGATGGTGACTGCAGCCATGAAATTAAAAGATGCTTGCTCCTTGGAAGAAAAGCTATGACGAACCTAGACAGCATATTAAAAAGCAGAGACGTTACTTTGCAGACAAATGTCCACCTAGTCAAAGCTATGGTTTTTCCAGTAGTCATGTACAGATGTGAGAGTTGGACCATGAAGAAGGCTGAGCACCAAAGAGCTGATGCTTTTGAATTGTGGTGCTGGAGAAGATGCTTGAGAATCCTTTGGCCTGCAAGGAAATCAAACCAGTCAATCCTAAAGGAAATCAAACCTTGAATATACACTGGAGGACTATGCTGAAGCTGAAGTTCCAATACTTTGGCCACCTGGTTCAAAGAACCGACTCGTTGAAAAAGACCCTGATGCTAGGAAAGATTGAAGGCAGGAGGAGAAGGGGATGACAGAGGATGAGATGGTTGGATGGCATTACTGATTCAATGGACATGAGTTTGAGCAAACTCTGGGAGAGAGTGAAGGACAGGAAAGTCTGGCGTGCTGCAGTCTATGGGGTCACAAAGAGTCAGACGTGACTGAGACTGAAGAACAACAACAACACACACCACACACACACACATTCACCAAACTCTCATATGCTTCTTCTCTATATGTTTGACTCTCTATTGGTAGGCTTTAATGAGAAAACACTAGCTCCTATTTTATAAAGAAGAATACTATCTTAGCCTTGCTTCCCCCCAAAAGCAGAACCCGAGGTAAAAACTTCCTTGTAGATAGGTCATTTTGGAATACATTTCCTATAAAGCAAGACTGCAGGACAGGAAAAGCCAAACAGGAAGAAGACAAGGACAACACAAGGCTGTGTTAGTAAGTTGGTCTTTACTATGAGCAGTCAGTGCTTGATCTACTAAGACCTTCCAATAAGCCTTATTTCAGAAGTTTTCATTCTGAAAGAGCAAGTGAGTACATCTGCTCTTCCCTCCCATTGGCCAAGTGTGGCTTAAGCAAATTTATTCCTCTGAATTTTGGGGTTTTAAGTGCAGAGCAGTATCCAATGATGTGATATCAGAGAAATCACAGGGTAAGAAACTAGAGGTATATGAACACGGCATGAACCCAGAGAAAGTCTCAGTCTAATTTCCTCTACATGAAACAGATTAAAGTCTACAGGAACTAGCTGCCATAGAAGTAGCTCAAGAAAGGAGTAGACCTGGCAAATGTTTTAAGTAATGCACAAAGCTGTCCACCACAAATAAATAAGGTCATAGGATTTGAAACCAAGAGGCAACTTTCAGGAATGCATCTCATGTCCAAACGCTATACATCTGCTTGTGAGCATGCTCCCAACAGCTTATGTCCACTCAAGAGAGAGTTTCCTCTGTACTATCCCTGCCACCAGAGAGAAATGTAGCAATTCCCTCTAGCACAAATTTTCAGCAAGGAAGACATATGGCATACTCCTGAAGCATGATTTGATTGGTGGAGAGATAAAAGACAAATATCATGAATTCAACAAATACAAGATCATGCATGGCTAAAAATATTCAGCAACAATCTTAAAAAAAGAGTGTGAAAACTCATGATTAATCATTATTTTTCATGAAGAATAGCTGAGTCTCCAAGACAAACCATTCTTGAGGCTCAAAAGCAACAAGACTCCTTGAGGTTCAGCTTAAAATGATCTATGGGTATCATATTTATGTGGTCATCCCACAAGAAAGGTACACTATTAGACAAAAATGAAAATTTCTCTTAATAAGGCAAAATTCACTCAAAACCTCAATGCACAGACAAAAGATATGACAAAAAGTAAATTAAAAAAAAAATTAAAGTCTGCATTTATTCATTCAAACCTTGCTGGTCTTAAAATAAGCCACGATGAGTAAGACCCTAAAGAAAATTAGGCTATGTGCTTAGGAAAACAAGATAGCTTGCAGACCAGAAAAACTGTCTTTCTCTTAGGGTTTCTATGGGAATTGGAGTTTAAATTCAGTTTATTTTTTGCAGCAGGCAAAATTTTTATATACAGTGGTCCACAGAGTGGAAGGAGCTCCCTGAGTCAGTCCACCAACCTGAACCAAGAGGATTGACACCAGGGCTGTCCACATCTCTTACCACACGCTGAAGGCCGCTGGATTCTCTTCCAAGTGAGCCAGCAAATGTCAATAATGTCAGGAGAGTAGGCAGAATTTCCAAGGAAGAAGTGCTTTATAAATGCTAATGTAATTATCTTGAATGTAAGCCTAAGCTTTTTTTTTATTCTCCCTATGAATCATGTTCACTATTAAGGCCAAGTCACAAGGCTTAATGCCTTAATGAAGGAGGCAGGGCCACTTAGAACAAAGATACCTACAGATGAGAAGGAAGTGACTTAGAGGAAGTCCCCATCAGACAGAAAGGGCAAGTCATATCCCATCTGGAGGGGGAAAAAAAAGACTGAGGGCAGGGGAATATGTAGGAGGAAGAATTTGTCTGGTCCTATAAGGGCCCAAGCATTCCTGTCTCTCTGATCTTTAGCTTAGGCAGTGGGAACAGACAGGAAAGGATAGAAACCTAAGACAAAGAGGAGGCAAGATGACCGGTCTAAGTTCAATGCATGAAACAGGGCACTCAAAGCCGGTGCACTGGGACACCTGAAGGGATGGGATGGGGAGGAAGGTGGGAGGGGGTTTGGGACAGGGGGACATGTGTACACCCGTGGCTGATTCGTGTCAATATGTGGTGGAAACCGTCACAATATTGCAAAGTAATTAACCTCCAATTAAAATAAATTAATTAAAAAAAAAAGTGATTCAGATGTGCCTGTAGGCCAATCAGTTCATTCCAGTAACTCAGTCTTGTCCAACTCTTTGCGACCCCATGGACTGCAGCATGCCAGGCTTCCCTGTCCATCACCAGCTCCTGGAGCCCACTCAAACTCATGTCCATTGAGTTGGTGATGACATGCAACCATCTCATCCTCTGTCGTCTCCTTCTCCTCCCACCTGCAATCTTTTCCAGCATCAGAGTCTTTTCCAATGAGTCAGTTCATCTCATCAGGTAGCCAAAGTATTGTAGTTTCAGCTTCAGCATCAGTCCTTCCAGTGAATATTCAGGACTGATTTCCTTGAGGATTGACTGGTTGGATCTCCTTGCAGTCCAAGGGACTTTCAAGAGTCTTCTCCAACACCACAGTTCAAAAGCATCAATTCTTCAATGCTCAGCTTTCTTTATGGTCCAATTCTCACACCCATACACGACTACTGGAAAAACCATAGCTTTGACTACATGGACCTTTGTCAGCAAAGTAATGTCTTTGCTTTTTAATATGCTGTCTAGGTTCATCATAGATTTTCTTCCAAGGAGAAAGTGTCTTAATTTCAAGGCTGCAGTAACCATCTGTGGTGATTTTGGAGCCCCCCAAAATAAAGTCTGTCACTGTTTCCATTGTTCCCTCATCTATTTGCCATGAAGTGATGGGACCAGATGCCATGATCTTAGTTTTCTGAATGTTGAATTTTAAACCAACTTTTTCACTCTCCTCTTTCACGTTCATCAGCAGGCTTTTTAGTTCTTCTTCACTTTCTGCCATAAGGGTGGTGTCATCTGCATATCTGAGGTTATTGTTATTTCTCCCAGCAATCTTGATTCCAGCTTGCGCTTCATCCAGCCTGGCATTTCGCATGATGTGCTCTGCATATATAAGCACAGTGACAATATACAGCCTCGACATACTCCTTTCCTGATTTTGAACCAGTCTGTTGTTTTATGTCCAATTCTAACTATTGCTTCTTGACCTGTATATAGATTTCTCAGTAGGCCAATGTGGGGACCCAAAAATGTAGTTGAGAGTAAAGACTCTCAAGTCTGCATGGCCCTTCTATGGAAAGGCCATAACTCCACAGTAGAGACTGGGTTGAGGGTGGATATCCTTGGCTGGGCTACTGGTTGGGACTTAGTCAAGACCTGAGGATCTGCAGAACCTAGGGAAACCTGGGAAAAACTGAGTCAGCTGGAGTCTTAGCCAATAACTTCTGCAGTGAAGTCAACACAGTCACCAGAAAAAGCATAAATCTCTTTCTTCCCCTCTGCCGTAAAGACGAATGAGCTGCCTTCTATATCTAGATACTATGTTGGTTGGGAAAGAAAACTTTATAAGCTTGAGTTTGGTGGAATATATAATATTGGCCTTTGGTTTTTTAAGTAAAAAGACACATTTATTAAGCAATGTATTCACCATCTTGTTCCACTATCTTCTGCCATTTCTCAAGCAACTTCATAATTCCATCTTCCCCCAATTTTTTAATCTTCTTGAGGAAAGAACTGTTCCATGTACCTTTTATACTTGTTCAAGTAGTGGCAATTCTTTCCATTAAGAGGGTTTTGTAAAAACAATCAAATGGACATTTGTAGGTGCAATGTCTGATGAATATGGCGGATGAATCAGAACTTCCCAACCAAACTATGACTGTTTTTGCCTGATCATCAAAGAAATATGCAATTTGTGTTATCTTAATGGAGGATTATGCATTTTCTGTTGACTAATTCCAGATGCTTTTCATTCAAGTGATGATTTTAGTTTGTTTAATTGGGAACAGTGCTTGTTGGAATTAATGATTTGGTTTTCTAGAAGAAGATCATGATAGACGACTCCTTTCCAATCCCACCACGTACACAACACCACCTTCTTTGGATGAAGACCGACCTTTGGTGTGGTTGTTGGTGACTCATTTCACTTGCCCCATGATCTCTTCCCTTCCACATTATTGTACAGTACCCACTTTTCATCACCTGTCACAATTTGTTCTAAAAGCAGAACATTTTCATTATGTTTAAGTAGAAAATCGCATGTGGAAACACAGTCAAGAAGTTTTTGTTTGTTTGTGGTTTTTTTGCTTAACTTACATGGAACTCAAACATCAAAGTGATTAACAAAACCAAGCTGGTGCAAACGATTTTCAATGCTTGATTTGGATACTTTGAGTATGTCGGCTATCTCCTGTGTGGTACAACGTTGATTGTTCTCAATTTATATCTGGATTTGATCCCTATCAATTTCAACTGGTCTAACCAACCATGGAGCATCTTCCAGTGAGAAATCTCTAGCATGAAACTTCGCAAACCACTTTTGAGTCATTTGATCAGTCACAGCACCTTCTCAATACACTGCACAAATCTTTTCTTGTGTATTTCAATTGTTGTTTTACCTTTCTTGAAATAATAAAGCATAGCATGCCAAAATGTTGCTTTTTATTCCATATTCAATATTAAAATGACTACACAAAAATTCAATTTTTATTAAAAAAAATTTTAATGCATGCTGATATGACAGCTGTCACAATACAATCTAACAAAATTGTCTTCAATGACATTAAAGAAAGCTAAGAGCTACGGAGACATCTTATATAAAAAAATCAAGTGAATCTTTTGGCCAATTCAGTAATATATTTTTTTTCTAAAAATGAGACTATTATAATTAATTGACACACTTAACTCCCCTTGTCAACCTCCAATAAGATGTAGACTTGACATAAAAAATGAAATAAATTATAGGAAATAATACTACAGTATTTTCACATCTGATTTGTGTCATTAATGATAGATTAGACTATGCTGAGGCAATAACCCCCAAACTCCAGTAATTTAACACAATTATTTCTTGCTCATGCAGCATGTCCATTTCCATCAATGGGGCTATGGTTGGGGAGTCTCTAGTCCATGTCAGCCTCACTCCAGAATCCAAAAGAGTGATGCTTCCATCATTTGGAATATTTCAGGTTCATCTGGCAGAAGAAGAGAGAAGTGGAGGGTCTTATAGCAGTAATTAGATACTTTGGTTCACATATTACTTCTGCCCACAGCCCACAGGTCAGACTAGTTACACGGCCCCATCCAGATAGAAGACAGACGAACAAGGGTAATCTCCATGGGCCAGGAAGAGAAGCAAACAGGAGAAGGTGAGCTAATGCTAATGAAGTCTCTACCACATAGAGTTTTACCCTAATACATAAATTACTTTTTAAAAAGATTAAATTACCCAAATTTCATGTTACCACCCAGAATTAAAAATGTAAGTACCTCATCCACCCAGGTCATCTTTTCTTTCTCAAATTTATCTCAGAACTGGCCTGGGCTTCTTCACCCTTAACCCACTCTCCCGCTGCTATTTTACTTCCAAATCCTTTCCAGAGTGCCTGCATGAAATTATCCATTTCTAGGGAAACTCTTTTCTTTTTTCCCTCATTTTCCCTTGATATCCAAACACGTCCTGGTCCTTACCAAGTCCACTTGGACCCTGCAATGCTCTCACAGCACCCACTCTTCCCATGGATGCCTCTGCTTCTGCAGCACCCATGCAGCTAAACCCCAACATTTGTAGGATTTGATAGTTCAGCATCCCAAGGTTCCAACAGTCAAGGGCTGATTAAAATAGAACCAATCAATAAAGTTCAGTCTCAGCTGTCTGGTACTTTGAAAACTGCAAAAATCTGGTCCATTTAAGCTGCATTAAGATTGGAGATCAATTCTAGTATTTTATGACCTAGCTGCTTTTTAGTTTTTAAAAAGCTTTCTTCTTGCTTTGTGTCACCTTACTCATGAGGGCTGATGTGAAACCTAGAATTTCCTCTGATTTGATAGTATATGGGCAAAGTCAGAAAACATCACCCTGATGCTTGTCCCCCTAGCATATGCACTGCTTGAAAATCTGAAATCATTTCAAATAACTCCCCAAATTTGCCCACATATTTGCATTTTCTTTACCATGAGCTTCCACAACACCAGTGATTTATGTCATTTCCCTCTCCATCTTTATCTAGAGGTTATAAACCTTTCTACTCTATCCTCTAACCTGAACCAAGACAACAATTTCTACTAAAAATTGGTTCATGGTGCTGACTTCTCCCAGATCTAAAACTACAAAGGTAAAGGGTATCATTTAGCCTAATTCTTTTTGCATATGTCTGTAGGGAAATTGGTGGAAGTTAAGAACAGAGTGGGTCAGGGAATTCACTGGTCTTTTGTCAGGGAGTGGAGCAGCCTCATAGGAAAGTTTCTCTCATTTCTCATATGGGTGCTGCCTGCAAACTCCCAAGGGCCTTCAGTAATTGTTTGCATCTTACCGTTATGTCACTTCCCTGTGCCCTACTGAGAAGCTTGTCATCCAGCAAACTGTACAAATGTTGCCCTAATGAGACTGTAAACCTGAGATACAGATGTAAACAGACCTTCTCCTGAAGCAACATTTTCAGCCTGCAAAATAGAAAGGAAAAAAAGGAATGAAACATTCCTCAAATTATTGATGGAATTTATGTCAACCTCTAAACTCTTATGTCAAAGTTCTTAGGTTAACCTCTAATCTCTTCATAAAGGTGTTTATCTCTTCTCTACTTCCCTCCTCCATAACTCTTTGAATCTAATAGCTTATGTTCCTGATAGTCACTAAATCTTTGGCAGATTGTATTTTCCCAAAGATGGATGCAACAATTTATATATCCCATTCCATATGCTCCTCTTACAATGTGATTGACACTCCCCCTACTGAGAACCTCTATTCCTTCCACTGAAACTCGGCAAGCTTGAGACTGCCCCTACCAACAGACCAAAAGAAGTTTCTGAGGTTAAGCCAGACAAAAGAGACAGCATCCACCTGCCTCTCTATTTCAGGACACTCAGCCTCAGAACCCAGCCACCATGCTGCAAATAAGGCCAAATTAGTTCATGCAGAGAGATCACATGGAGAAACGAAAATGTAGAGGCAGCTAGTACCAACTGCTAGTTGAGTGCATGAACCTTTGACGATTCCTGCTCCCATCTTCATGTCTTGTACCTGATATGCCCCAGGCAGCATGAAGTAAGAAGCCAGCCCTGCTGTGTCCTGTCCAAATTTGTTAACCACAGAATTTGAGAGCATAATAAATGTCTATTTTATTCCACTCAATTTTGGGTAATTTGTTATGCAGCCATAGTAACTGGAACAAAATCTTTCCTGATATTTTATCTCGTTTCATCTTTACTCTCAGAGTGACTTTCACAAACAATATAAAAATTACATGATAACATCTCGAGTAGTGAAAGGATTATTTCTACCCATCCACATTTCAATAAAATAGGGTTTTGTTTCTCCATTTATAAAATGAAGGCAATTTTCAAGGTCAGGAATTAAAACAAAACAGTTGGAATGTTTCTTATCTTTATTTCTCATGGGAAGAGGGAATGTTTTTCAAACTAAAACTCTGTTTTTCACATTGATAAGGCCCTTGAGCCCATAGAATATATAGTATTTATTTTAGTGTCTCCTTGGCTTCCTTTAATTTCTAAAGTCAAAAGAGAAGACAGCAGTTTCAAAAAGAAACCAGTAGTAACTTCAGTGCCCATTAATCTGAGAGGGAGCCAGAACAAGTGGCCTGCAGGGCTGGTTGCTATAATGATAAAATTAGTAAGAACCTCGTTAGTAAGGAAAAAGAGTGGGTGAGGAAAAAATGAGAAATGTCATGGAAATATTAAATAGTAATAAGGGGTAAAACCTTTCCAATAACCTTTCTGTAATTGAGAGACAGTTTTCATTTTAACTAACTTTTTCATCAGTTACAAGGAAACTCAAATTGAACTTCTTTTTTTTGTCTACACTCCCACACCATTCAGGTATTCATCTAGCCTCTAGCTTTGAATCTTTCCTCTTTTCTCATAAGTCCAAAATTTGTGTATCCAGCCCAGACCTTGTCCTTACACTCAAGACTCACACATCCTTCTGCTTCCCAGCGTCTCCCCCTGATATCTAACACTCATCTCTAGTTCAACTTCTCCACAGACTCCTGATGTCCCTCCCCAAACCTGCGCCTCTCTCTTAAGTGATAGAAATTCTACCCTTCCAACAACTCAGGACAAAAACCATGGCATCACTTTAACCTCGCTTTCACAAACAACATCCCTCCTATCATCAAATTTTGATGGCTCTAGCCTCAGATCATATCCAGAATCTAACCAGTCTCATGACCTTCAACATCAACTCTCATCTAGATTGTTGCCATCACCTCCTAACTGGTCTCCCTGCCTTCATCCTTTCCTTCCTATGCTGTGTTCTCACCCCAGGAACCAGAATGACCCTCTAAGAATGTAAGTCAGATCATGTGCTTCCTCAGCTTGGACTCCTCTAATGGTTTTGCATCTCATTCAGAATAAAAGCTCAAATCCTTAAAATGTCAAATAAGGCCCATCACGATTGGCCCCTGTTACTCTTCTCTTGCTCTGTCCCTCTGGTTCAGTCTGCTCCAGGCTCACCAGGCTCCTGACTGTGCCTAGAAGACACCAAGCACTCTCCTACCTTGGTGCTTTTAGGAGCACCTCAAACCTCAACCCCACCCCATATCTATGTGGCTCATTCCCCACCTCATTCACCTTATCAGCAAGGCCTTCCCTCACCATCCTATTTAAAAAAAAAAAAATACCATGCCTTCCAGGTTTCTCTTCCCTATTTTTTTTTTCTTCAAAGAACTTATTACACCCCAACATTAAAGTAATTAAATAAACAGATATGTTTGTTCATTCACTTACTGCCTATCTTCCCCATTTAGAATGCAATTTCCATTCGAGCAAATTTTCTTTTTAGTCTATTTTGCATATGACTGAATTTCCAGTGCCCAGAGTAGTTTCTGGCATATAATAGTCACATAAATGGCAAGAATAACGTACACCTGTTGATGAATGAACAAACAAAGGAACAACTGGACCATAGTCAATTCACAGCCAAGCACCACCTGTGTTGAAGGCAGAAGGCACATGGAAAGCTCTGAATAATGCTCACATCTGCCTGGACAGTTCCTGGGTCCCCAGGGTGCTCTGAAAATTCTCCTGAGTGCAATGTGATGGCTGCAAGACTTGAGGATCTTGGGTCACTCTTGTCTTCACCCCAGGGGACACAGCTTTGCTCTATGAAAAGTGGAAGCTTTATTACCCAGAGGTCTGGTGTTAAAATCCATGAAGTGTTTGGATGATTCTGGACAAGTTACTTAATCACACTGAGTCTTGGGTTCCTCATCTGTAAAATAAAAACAATAGCAGTTATTTTTCATAACTGGTGTAATAAAGATTAAATGAGTTAGTACATGGAAACAATGATTGTTGTTGTGTTAGTCACTCAGTCATGTCCAACTCTTTGTGACCTTGTGGACTGTAGCCTGTTAGGCTCCTCTGTCCATGGAATTCTCCAGACAAGAACACTGGAGTGGGTAGCCATTCCCTTCTCCAAGAGATCTTCCCAACCCAGGGATTGAACCCAGATCTCCTGCATTGTAAACAGATTCTTTACTGTCTGAGCCATGAGGGAAGCCCAATCTGTAAATTATAAATGGGCAAATAAAAATAAAAGCTGTAATTATGTAAGAAAACCACCTTGATTTGAGCCTGTTGTTGTTGAGTCACTAAGTTGTGTCTGACTCTTCACGACCCCATGGACTACAGCACGCCAGGCCTCCCTGTTCCTCACTGTCTCCCAGAGTTTGCCCAGGTCCATGTCCATTTCATTGGTGATGCTATCCAGCCATCTCATCCTGCCACCCTCTTCTTCTGCCTTCAATCTTTCCCAGCATCAGGGTCTTTTCCAATGAGTCCGCTGTTCACGTCAGGTGACCAAATCAGCATCAGTCCTTCCAAAGATAATTCAGGGTTGATTTCCTTTATGACTTTCCTTTATGACTTATTTGATCTCCTTGCTGTCCAAGGGACTCTTAAGAGTCTTCTCCAGCATCAGAGTTTTAAAGCATCAATTCTTTGATGCTCTGCCTTCCTTATGGTCCAACTCTCACGACCATAGGTGATTACTGGAAAGATCATAGCCTTGACTATATGGACCTTTGTCAGCAAAGTGATGTCTTTGCTTTTTAACACACTGTCTAGGTTTGTTATAGCTGTCCAACCAAGAAGCAATCATCTTTTAATTTCAAGACCGTAGTCACCATCTGCAGTGAATGTTAGAGGCTATAAAGAGGAAATCTGCCATTTCTTCCACCTTTTCCCCTTCTATTTGTCATTAAGCAATGGGGGCCAGATGCCATGATCTTAGTTTTTTTTAATATTTAGTTCTAAACTGGCTTTTTCAATCTCCTCCTTCGCCCTCATCAGAAGATTCTCTAGTTTTTCTTTACTTTCTGCTGTTAGGGTAGGATCATTCGCGTGTCTGAGGTTGTTAATGTTTCTCCCAGCAATCTTGATACCAGCTTGTCACTCATCCAACCTGGCATTTCTCATGATGTGCTCTGCATATAAGTTAAATAAACAGAGTGACAATAAACAGCCTTGTTGTCCTCCTTTCTCAATCCTGAACCAGTCATTTGTTCCATACAGGGTTCTTAGATTTGAGCCTACTTAGTAATTAAAGCAGAGTCACATATTCAGTGTAATTGATGGGTACCTGATTAGTCACAGAAAAGGCCAAAATGACTGGTTGGTTACTTATATGAGACTTACTGATCTAAAAGGGGAGGGAATTGGGCAACTTTTTAATACCCACAAGTGGTGGGTAATCTACATACATTATTTTATTTTATCCTAATGAAAATTCATGGAAGGTAAGTATTAATATTACAAAAATCACATTAAAGTGATAAGTGAGGTTCAGAGAGTTTAAGTAACTTAAACAGTAACTTAAACAGAGTTTAAGTAACTTAAAACACCAAGTCATACTCTTGGACTTTAAAAATTAAGTTTCTCCACCAGTGATTCTTAAATGTATTAAAGACAGTTGGTCCACATAAAATGTGGATGAAAAGGATATAACAGAGGAAGATGAAACATCTAATTAAAATTCATAGAAAATGAGAAAAGTCTGATACAAAAGAATACATACTCTATGATTCTATTAAGATGAAATTCTAGAGCAGACAAAAATAAGCTATGGTGATAAAATCAAAATAGTGATTACCTTGTGTGTGTTGGGGCAGGGGCAGGGATTAATTGAGAAGGGGCTATGGGCTTCCTGTGGCTCAGCTGGTAAAGGATATGTCTGCAATGCAGGAGACCTGGGTTCGATCCCTGGATTGGGGAGATCCCCTGTAAAAGGGAAAGGCTACCCACTCCAGTATTCTGGGCCTGGAGAATTCCATAGACTGTATAGTCCATGGGGTCACAAAGAGTTGGACACAACTGAGTGACTTTCACTTCCACTATGGAAACTTAACAAGGAGATAGAAATCTCTTACACCTTAATAATGAGTTATATGGTAAATACATTTGTCAAAACTCATCAAACTTAATACTTAAGATCTGTGCATCTCCGTGTACCCCAATGTTCATCGCAGCACTGTTTACAATAGCCAGGACATGGAAGCAACCTAGATGTCCATCAGCAGATGAATGGATAAGGAAGCTGTGGTACATATATACAATGGAATATTACTCAGCCATTAAAAAAAATACATTTGAATCGGTTCTACTGAGATGGATGAAACTGGAGCCCATTATACAGAGTGAAGTAAGCCAGAAAGAAAAACAACAATACAGTATACTAATGCATATATATGGAATCTGAAAGATGGTAACGATAACCCTATATGCAAGACAGAATAAGAGACACAGATGCATAGAACAATTTTATGGACTCTGAGGGAGAAGGTGAGGGTGGGACGTTCTGGGAGAATAGCATTGAAACATGTATATTATCATATGTGAAACAGAACACCATTCCATGTTCGATGCATGAGACAAGGGCTCAGGGCCAGGGCAATGGGATGACCCAGAGGGATGGGATGGGGAGGGAGGTGGGTGGGGGGTCCAGGAAGGGGAACACATGTAAACCCATGGCTGATTCATGTCAATGTATGGCAAAAACTATTACAATATTGTAAAGTAATTAGCCCTCAACTAAAATAAATAAATTTATAAAAAAAAAAAAAATGATCTGTGCATCTCATTGGACATAAATTGTTGTTTTAGTCTGTACCAGCTGCTTTAAGGCTGGTAGCTTATAAAAGAAAAAAGTAAAAACATTAGTTGCGTCCAACTCGTTGTGACCCCATGGACTGTACCCTGCCAGGCTCCTCTGTCCATGGAATTCTCCAGTCAAAAATATTGGAGTGGGTAGCCATTTCCTCCCCCAGAGGATATTCCCAACCCAGGCATCAAACCTATGTCTCATGTCTCTTGCATTGGCAGACGGGTTCTTTACCCCTAGAATTACCTGGGAAGACTAGCTTTAAACTACTGAAATTTATTTATCACAGTTCTGGAAGCAGAAGGCCACAGTGCTAGCACAGTAGGGTTCTGGTGAAGGTCCCCTTATGGGCACCAAATTTCTGGCTATGTCTTCAAGTAGTAGAAGGGGCAAAGGAGCTCTCTCTGGAGTCTCTTTTATAATGTCATTAATCTCATTCATAAAGGGCTCTATGTATTTGAGGGAGAGTACAAAATCATTCAAACCATAGCAATTTTTAAAGTTTTTATCATAGAAAATTAAAGGGTTTTTTAGGCTTGGAACCTGAATGGAAAATAAAGGCACTATTTTAAGGACTTCTGTTAAACCTTGGGAAAATCCAATGATGTCGGTTCAGAAATCAAACTCTCTCCAAGATAAAGAAGCTTAAGTAAACAATATAGAGTAATTTTTGTGGTCCACACGGTCAGGAGGGGTAGAGCTAGGATTCAAACCCTAGTGGGATGTAATTAACCCCCCACTAAAGCGGTCTCTTAAGATGGCTTGTCGTGACAACAATGAAGCTGGAAAAGGGAAGTCTGGGTTCATTTTCCCCACATAAATACCAAGTCTTTAGCCTCAGCATCATGTGGATAAAGAGAATATATGAATACTAAGCAGCCAGTCCAGACCTTATTCAAAAAGGTGTCTTAGTAGGAAATTGTGAGGAAAATAAATAATTTGTGAGTCTTAGGGACTGGAATGGTTAGATTTTGTCTCATACTACAATACATCTTAATTCTGTTTATTCATATTTCACCTTACTTAAAATTAAGGAAAAAAAACATTTAATCTTATCATCATAGGAATAAAATAAGCATATGACTTTGAATTGCAACAAAGAATAAGCATTATATTGAATAGCCACCATAACCAAGATTAAAATTATTTAAATGAATATCATTTAAAACTAATGTGGAAGCTTTAGCCACATTGTACTGTGGCCTATTTTTAACACACCTCCTTATATACAATAGCTTTGATTTAACATGGGAGAAGATGCAAGAATAAAAATGTCACAGAATAGATAGGAGCCTTATGTCACATTATTTCCCAAAAGTACCTTCCTTTAATGACTGAATTCACTACACCTTCCTTAGAAAGGCAAAATGGTAGGTAATTTAAATTCAAACACCATGTAGGACATAGCCAACTTAGTAAGTCACAAAAAAGAATTCAGAGGAAGCAGGGAAGATATTAACCACCATAAAGAAAACAACAGAAGATAAATAATAGAATCTGGCTTACCGCACAGGCCTCTAATTATAGGGGATAAAACTTCCTTGATATTTCTCTCAAATAAGACATTAAACAGAAAGGCCTCGGAAGAGACAAGCATTTATTTCGGTGAAAGAAACATGAATAAAATAGTTACATGATATAAATAATGGCAATACTAAAGAATGTAACTGGTGCATGCAAGCAAAAATTTTGCAAAAACTGAGTACAGTGCAGAGGAGTTCAGGTTTGTTTCAGGAGGTGTTAACACAGTGTTATCAACTAGAATTTTCTGTTGTGATGGAAGTGCTCTCTGTTCTGTCCAGTGTGGCAGTCACAAGTCACGTGTTGCTAGTTGAGCACTTAAAACATAGCTAGTGTGACTGAGGAACTGAAGCTTTAATTTTAAGTTTAATTAATTTAAATTTAAATAACCAAGTGTGGCTAGCAGCCATCATATTGGACAGTATAGCCTTAGAATGCATTCAAAGAAATAGACAAGACTTTGAGATTAACCTTGTCTTCACACAAACCCCTGATGGCTCTGTAATTTCCCAAACTGACTTGTGAACATTAGTCAGTCTGTATGGCTTAAAGAGTTCAATGTGTTGCAGATACCTGCTGTTCCCAGGGGTGAAATGTATAGCCATGTCTGATGAAGGTTTGCCTCACAGCAATGAAATGGATTGTGACATTGGGAAACACTCTCACTCCTAACCCTGGCCCACGAGATTCCCAGAGCATGGCCTTTCACACAACTGATGTAGTCCTTTATCTGATCTTGGATTCTAAACCAAGAAAATAACAAAGTCTCCTGGTGGGCTTCTTGAGAAGAAAATAAAATTGGTCTGACAGCCTAGCTTCTCTTCAATAACAGCTTATTGCTGTTGCTAATAGATTTCTTCCTTGTGGCCAGCTCCTCGAACATACTGTAATGCTATAACATTATAATCCACTATAATCCTCTAACTTTCTATCCTATCCCAAATGAATTTGGTCCTTAGTGGAAACCACCTGTGGAGTCTCTGTGGTGAAATTCCCTTCAACTAACTAAAGCATTAAGCTTTTGTTATGAAGAAGGTCATAAATTTAGCTGAAGATGGAGTGCAGATTTCATTTAATCAACTGCTAATAACTGCTTGGAGAAGTTATTAATAATAACTTAATAAAGAAATAATGTCCTGGGGTGCCTTGAAGTGCATTTAGTGGAAAATCATGCTGTGATTGTTCAGTAATATTTTCCATCATGGAGACTTTGATTTATGAGCTCCTATCAGCCACTCCTATGTGAGCCAATGTAGGGATACACAGTTGAGGAAAACATTATCTAAATACATTTGTCACTAAATATCCTAGAAGATGGCATCATAGATATGACAGAAGCAAAGAGGTAATAGAGATCAATGTCAATGGGAAATATTGCCACTAGCATCATGGAAGAGGCAGCATTTGAGCTAGATTTTGAAAGATGCATGATCTGTGGAGTAATAATGTGGAGGCATTACTGGCAATAACAGACACAGGGCAAATGTGTGACAAAGGCAGAAAGAAGTGCACGGAAAGATACTACAGAAAAGACGTGGAGTCAAATACAAAAAGGCATTGGATGCCATGCTATGGAACTTGTCTTGTGGTGATAAGTAGCCATCAAAAAACTTTGAGATCAGAGCTGTATTTTAAGTCCAGGTTCGATGCATGATACAGGGTGCTCGAGGCTGGTGCACCGGGATGACCCGGAGGGATGGGATGGGGAGGGAGGTGGGAAAGGGGTTCTGGAAGGGGAACACATGTACACCCATGGTGGACTCATGTCAATGTATGGCAAAACCAATACAATATTGTAAAGTTAAAAAATAGATAAATAAACTAATTTAATAAAAAAAAAAAGACAAGTTTGACTGTCATGAGCAGGAGGGATAGGTAAAACATGTCAAATGTAGCAGTCATTTTATTAATTTATTTGTAATATACCCTTCAAAAAATTCTAAAATTAATTGAGAGGGCTTATTATATTCATATAATACTCACCCATCAGAACAAGACCCAGTTTCCCCCACAGTCAGTCTCTCCCATCAGGAAACTTCCATAAGCCTCTTATCCTTATCCATCAGAGGAGAGACCAAATGAAACCACAATCACAGAAAAGTAACCAAACTGGCCCCATGGACCACAGCCTCATCTGACACAATGAAACTATGAGCCATGTCATGTAGGGCCACCCAAGACGGACAGGTCATGGTGGAGAGTTCTGACAAAATGTGGTGACTGGAGAAGGGAATAGCAAACCACTTCAGTATTCTTGCTATGAGAACCCCACGAACACTAAGAAAAGGCAAAAAGATGAACTCCCCAGGTCGGTAGATGCCCAATATGTTACTGGAGAAGAGTGAACAAATAACTCCAGAAAGAATGAAGAGATAGAGCCAAAGCAAAAACAACGCCCAGTTGTGGATGTGACTGGTGATGGAAGTAAAGTCCAATGTTGTAAAGAGCAATATTGCAAAGGAACCTACAATGTTATGTCCATGAATTAAAGTAAATTGGAAGTGGTCAAACAGGAGATGGCAAGAGTGAACATCGACATTTTAGGAATCAGTGAACTAAAATGGACTGGAATGGGTGAATTTAACTCAAATGACCATTATATCTACTACTGTGGGCAGGAATCCCTTAGAAGAGATGGAGTAGCCCTCATATTCAACAAAAGAGCCTGAAATGCAGTACTTGCGTGCAATCTCAAAAATGACAGAATGATCTCTATTTGTTTCCAAGGCAAATCATTCAACATCACAGTAATCCGAGTCTATGCCCCACCCAGTAATGCTGAGGAAGATGAAGTTGAACAGTTCTATGAAGACCTACAATACCTTCTAGAACTAACACTCAAAAAAGATGTCCTTTTCATTATAAGGGACTGGAATGCAAAAGCAGAAGTCATGAGATACCTGCAGTAACAGGAAAATTTGGCCTTGGAGTACAAAATGAAGAAGGGGAAAAGCTAATAGAGTTTTGCCAAGAGAACTCACTGGTCATAGCAAACACCCTCTTCCAACAACACAAGAGAAGACTCTACACATGGACATCACCAGATGGTCAATAAAGAAATCAGATTAATTATATTCTTTGAAGCTGAAGATGATGAAACTCTATACAGTCATCAAAAACAAGACCAACAGCTGACTGTAGCTCAGATCGTGAACTCTTCATTGCAAAATTCAGGCTTAAATTGAAGAAAGTAGGGAAAATCACTAGACCATTCAGGTATGACCTAAATCAAATCCCTTATGATTATACAGTGGAAGTGACAAATAGATTCAAGGGATTAGATCTGATAGACAGAGTACCTGACAAACTATAGACGGAGGTTCGTGACATTGTACAGGAGGCAGGGATCAAGACCATGCCCCTAAAAAAGAAACACAAAAAGGCAAAATGGTTATCTCAGGAGGCCTTATAAATAGCTAGGAAAAGAAGAGAAGCAAAAGGCAAAGGAGGAAAGGAACGATATACCCATCTGAATGCAGAGTTCCAAAGATATCAAGGAGAGATAAGAAAGCCTTCCTCAGTGATCAGTGCAAAGAAATAGAGGAAAACAAGAGAATGGGAAAGACTAGAGATCTCTTCAAATAAAAATCAGAGATACCAAGGGAACATTTTATGCAAAGATGGGCATAATAAAGGACAAAAGAGGTATGGACCAACGGAATCAGAAGATATTAAAAAGAGGTGGCAAGAATACACAGAAAAAAAATACAAAAAAAGACCTTCCTGACCCAAATAACCATGATGGTGGGATCACTCACCTAGAATCAGACATCCTGGACTGAGAAGTTAAGTGGGCCTTAGGGAGCAACACTAGGAACAATGCTAGTGGAGGTGATGGAATTCTAGTTGAGCTATTTCAAATCCTAAAAGATGATCCTGTTAAAGTGCTGCACTCAATACGCCAGAAATTTGGAAACCTCAGCAGTGGCCACAAGACTGGAAAAGATCAGTTTTCATTCCAATCCCAAAGAAAGGCAATGCCAAAGAATGTTCAAACTACTGCACAATTGCACTCATCACACATGCTAGCAAAGAAATGCTCAAAATTCTCCAAGCCAGGCTTCAACAGTACATGAACCATGAACTTTCAGATGTTCAAGCTGGTTTTAGAAAAGGCAGAGGAACCAGAGATCAAATTGTCAACATCCACTGGATCATTGAGAAAGAACAAGAGTTCCAGAAAAACATCTACTTCTGTTTTTTGACAACGCCAAAGCCTTTAACTGTGTGGATCGCAACAAACTGTGGATAATTCTTACAGAGATGGGAATACTAGACCACCTGACCTGCCTCCTGAGAAATCTGTATGCAGGTCAAGAAGCAACAGTTAGAACCGGACATGGAACAACAGACTGGTTCCAAATCGGGAAAGGATATGTCAAAGCTATATATTGTAACCCTGTTTATTTAACTTATATGCAGAATATATCATGCAAATGCCAGGCTGGACGAAGCACAAGCTGGAATCAAGATTGCTGGCAGAAATATCAATAACATCAAATACTCAGATGACACCACCCTTATGGAAGAAAGCAAAGGGGAACTAAAAGCCTCTTGATGAATGTGAAAGAGGAGAGTGACAAAATTGGCTTAAAACTCAACATTCAGAAAACTAAGACCATGGCATCCGGTCCCATCACTTCATGGCAAATAGATGAGGAAACAATGGAAACAGTGAGAGACTTTATTCTCTTGAGTTCCATAATCACTGCAGATAGTGACTGCAATCATAAAATTAAAAGACTCTTGCTTCGTGGAAGAAAAGCTATGACCAAACTAGACAGCATAGTAAAAAGCAGAGACGTTACTTTGCAGACAAACGTCTAGCTAGTCAAAGCTATGCTTTTTCCGGTAGTCATGTATGGATGTGAGAGTTGGACTATAAAGAAAGCTGAGTGCCAAAGATTTGATGCTTTTGAACTATGGTGTTGGAGAAGACTCTTGAGAGTCCCTTGGAATGCAAGGAGATCCAACTAGTCAATTCTAAAGGAAATCAGTCCTGAATATTCGTTGGAAGGACTGATGTTGAAGCTGAAACTTCAATACTTTGGCCACCTGATGCAACGAGCTGACTCCTTGGAAAAGACCCTGATGCTGGAAAAGATTGAAGGCAGGAGGAGAAGGGGATGACAGAGGAGGAGATGGTTGGGTGGCATCACTGACTCAATGGACTTGAGTTTGTGCAAGCTCCAGGAATTGGTGATGGACAGGGAAGCCTGGTGTGCTGCTGTCCGTCTCTCTCACAGAGAGTCAGACATGACTGAGCAACTGAACTAAACTGAAGAAACACTGGGAAGGCCAATGTGGTGGGAGTGCAGGGTGAAGACTGGGGAATGATGGAAAGTGAATTCAGAGAAAGGACAACACCAGATCACAGGCAGCCTCTGAGACTAGAAATCCCTGACAACAGGTGAAGGAAAAGCCAAATCACCATGGCCTGCTTATACATGTGTACAGAAGGACCTATGGTTAAAATAGCAAAATACTTTCATTTCAGCTGGTAAATAGCCACTGTGCTGATCTCCCTGAGAGTCCCCACAGCTCTGGCCAGCCAGGGCTTTCCCTGAGGGCCAAACCTTCCATGATCCTGTAATTTAAGAATTCAGGGTAACTACATGCCTCTAACCTTGATCTAGCTCCCTGACTGCAGATATATAACATTATCCCTGGGCAAAAGGAAAATCATTTCTTTATATACATCTTTATGAAGTTCAAAATAACCATGAATTCAATCAGTAAATATTTATTAAGTACCAACTATGGGCCAGGAGTTATTAGAAGTATCAGGATAAGGAAGAGTAAACAGACCAGTTTCTGCCCACACAAAGCTAAGAGTTTGAACTTTAGGCAAATTATTGCCTGTAGGGAGCAGTTTTTAGGCAGTGGTTCTCAACCCAAACTACACAACAGAATCACCAGAAAGTTTTTTAAAGTACTGATACCTAGGTCCTGCCTTCAGAGGATCTGATTTAATTGATGTGAGTAGTGGCTAGGTTACTGGAAATTTCTAAAAAAAACCCCAGCTGATTCAGTGTGTTACAAGGCTGAGAGCTTCCATGAGCCAACATGGATGACAGAGTGGAATTGTGACATTTTAGTAAAATTTATGGATGCACACCTAGGAAGTCTTCACTGCATGTTAAAGCATAAAGATAAATCATGATGGAAACGTGATTCTTTCAAAGGTATTTTTCAGAAAGTTTTTGAAGTCTTTGTAGAATGGTATTCTGACAAATGCTGCCTGGCAGTCTGATCCAATATTAGACAGGTCAGCTCCTCATATTCTGCCAATACTCAGCAAAACTCTGGGTTTTGTAAAATCGAATTCCTCAGGAGAAGGACCTCCACCCATGACCTGTCTGCATGTCAGCCTGAGGAATGGATGAACACCCAGCACTCCAGACCACAGGATAGGAGTCCAGCTCTCAGGATCAACAACCAAAATTGAGTGGATTGGGATTGCTTTCTACATAGAATTCTTGCCTCTCTAACTGCTTTCTAGCTGACTCCCTCAGTTGTCCATCTTGTGACAAATGTTTAGAAAGGAACAGAATCAGAAACTCCTTAAAAAGGTTTGACTCAAAAGAGAGTTGAGAGGAGCTGTGGAAAGGGAATAAAAAGGTGAATAAAAAGGTACCCAGCATGTCTAGGCATACTTCAGCTGAGCAGCTTGGAATATGACCAAGACTGTAGAAAGAAAATGACTAGGATTAAAAAAAATAATAAAAAAAAAAAAGAAAATGACTAGGATTTCAAAACTCACCAAGAAAACCCACAAAAAGGAAACATCTTAGTGGAAATAACAGAGTCCCAAATTATGATTTAGAAGGCAAGAATTTTTGTCTCTGGTCTATTGTGACATGGGTAATTTCTCTGTGCCTCAGTTTTCTCACTTTTAAAATGAGGGGACTAGACTTAAATGATCTCCAATAGAACAGATAGGTAAAATGTAATTTAATATCTGTGAGAGAGACAGAGAGAGAGAAAATACTGATAAGTGGAATATGAAAACAACTGTTAGGGAGAAACCAAATTTACATTTGGAGGAGCCAAAGACACTCCTAGGGGGTGAGGGTGGAAGGGGATCAAGACCCTCACACTTTGTCTTAAGAACTAAAACTGGTCAGGGTGGACTGGGGATTGCCCTGAACTAGTACCAGAGACAGAGAAGGGCCATGAGAAGCCTAGGTAAAAGCACCAACAAGGAGAAAAGATAGGACCACCAGCTCAGCTTCTGCAATGATAAAGGAGTTCCAAAGTATAGTGCACACTGGGACCAAACCCAGGAGCAGGGAGCAGGCTTGAGTCCTGGAGAAGTGGACACATAAGTAAGGAACTAGAATGATGGGAGTCCAAGCCAGGTTTGCCCAAAGCCTACCTCTGGTTGAATTTACTCCTGAGTGCTGGGGCCTTCTCTCTGGCCCCTTAAAGAAGAGCAGTGACCCAAAAAGTGTCTACACGAGCAGCTTCTTCTGGAGCCACCAGCCTCTGTGGAACTGCAAAGTCCTGCAGCCTGAGTTTTCCAGTCCTGGCCTGTCAGAAGAAGGGGCTCTCAGGAAAGGTCACTGTATTTCCCGTTCACGAGGCAAGCAAGGGCTCCCACATTCAACTTTAGGATCCCACCTGAGTGGTGCCTTATTTGCATCCCAAGCTATAAACTGAGACACTCCAGTCACGGATCTATAAGATCACTTACAGCTCTAATATGTTGTGGTTTTAGTGTAAAATTCAAAATGAAATCCAAAGGCAGAGTTTGGCATATAACTATCTCCTTAAGTTTGTAGACTCTGGAACTCTTGTCTGAAAAAAAAAAAAAAAGAGATGTGTAAATTAGGAATCCATCTGTAACCATTACATAGCCTAAAATTAACACGGAAGGCATATCACTTCTAAAGATCCATGAATTCACTCCATGTGCATTCATTAAAGATCATTAAAGTGAAAGCTGGGAATGCAAAAGATAATTATATAGTTTGAATATCTAAAAATCTTCCTTATGGTTAGCAGGTTTGTATGTATGTGTAAAATATATATGTATTATCTCCAAATGGAAATAGAAACACAAGATCATGCCGTGTGGGGCCACCCAAGGAGGATGGGTCATGGTGGAGAGGTCTGACAGAATGTGGTCCACTGGAGAAGGGCATGGCAAACCACTTCAGTGTTCTTGCCTTGAGAACCCCATGAACAGTATGAAAAGGCAAAAAGATAGGACACTGAAAGATGAACTCCCCAGGTCGGTAAGTGCCCAATATGCTACTGGAGATCAGTGGAGAAATAACTCCAGAAAGAATGATGGGATGGAGCCAAAGCAAAAACAATACCCAGCTGTGGATGTGACTGGTGATAGAAGCAAAGTCCGATGCTGTAAAGAGCAATATTGCATAGGAACCTGGAATGTTAGGTCCATGAATCAAGGCAAATTGGAAGTGGTCAAACAGGAGATGGCAAGAGTGAACGTCGACATTCTAGGAATCAGCGAACTAAGATGGACTGTAAGGGGTGAATTTAACTCAGATAACCATTATATCTACTACTATGGGCAGGAATCCCTTAGAAGAAATGGAATAGCCTTCATGGTCATCAAAAGAGTCTGAAATGCAGTACTTGGATGCAATCTCAAAAATGACAGAATGATCCCTGTTCCTTTCCAAGGCAAACCATTCAATATCACAGTAATCCAAGTCTATTCCCCAACCAGGAATGCTGAAGAAGCTGAAGTTGAACGGTTCTATGAAGACCTACAAGACCTTTTAGAACTAACACCCAAAAAGGATGTCCTTTTCATTTTAGGGGACTGGAATGCAAAAGTAGGAAGTCAGGAAACACCTGGAGTAACAGACAAATTTGGCCTTGGAGTACAGAATGAAGCAAGGCAAAGGCTAATAGAGTTTTGCCAAGAGAACGCACTGGTCATAGCAAATACCCTCTTCCAACAACACAAGAGAAGACTCTACACATGGACATCACCAGATGGTCAACACCGAAACCAGATTGATTATATTCTTTGCAGCCAAAGATGGAGAAGCTTTATAAGGTCAGCAAAAACAAGACCGGGAGGGGGCTGTGGCTCAGATCATGAACTTCTTGTTGCCAAATTCAGGCTTAAATTGAAGAAAGTAGGGAAAACCACTAGACCATTCAGGTATGACCTAAATCAAACCCCTTATGATTATACAGTGGAAGTGACAAATAGATTTAAGGGACTAGATCTGATAGACAGAGTGCCTGATGAACTATGGACGGAGGTTCGTGACATTGTACAGGAGACAGGGATTGAGACCATCCCCATGGAAAAGAAATGCAAGAAAGCAAAATGGCTGTCTGAGGAGGCCTTACAAATAGCTGGGAAAAGAAGAGAAGCGAAAAGCAAAGGAGAAAAGGAAAGATAGTCTCATCTGAATGCAGAGTTCCAAAGAATAGCAAGGAGAGATAAGAAAGCTTTCCTCAGTGATCAGTGCAGGGAAACAGAGAAAAACAACAGAATGGGAAAGACTAGAGATCTCTTGAAGAAAATTAGAGATACCAAGGGAAAATTTCATGCAAAGATGGGCTCGATAAAGGACAGAAATGGTATGGACCTAGCAGAAGCAGAAGATATTAAGAAGAGGTGACAAGAATACACAGAAGAACTGTACACTGTACAAAAAAGATCTTCATGACCCAGATAATCACAATGGTGTGATCACTCACCTAGAGCCAGACATCCTGGAATGTGAAGTCAAATGGGCCTTAGAAAGCACCACTACGAACAAAGCTAGTGGAGGTGATGGAATTCCAGTTGAGCTATTTCAAATCCTCAAAGGTGATGCTGTGAAAGTGCTGTACTCGATATGCCAGCAAATTTGGAAAACTCAGCAGTGGCTACAGGACTAGAAAAGGTCAGTTTTCATTCCAGTCCCAAAGAAAGGCAATGTCAAAGAATGCTCGAACTACCACACAATTGCACTCATCTCACATGCTAGTAAAGTAATGCTCAAAATTCTCCAAGCCAGGCTTCAGCAATACGTGAACCGTGAACTTCCAGATGTTCAAGCTGGTTTTAGAAAAGGCAGAGGAACCAGACATCAAATAGCCAACATCCGCTGAATCATCAAAAAAGCAAGAGAGTTCCAGAAAAACATCTATTTCTGCTTTATTGACTATGCCAAAGTCTTTGACTGTGTGGATCACAATAAACTGTGGAAAATTCTTAAGGAGATGGGAATACCAGACCATCTGACCTATCTCTTGAGAAACCTGTTTGCAGGTCAGGAAGCAACAGTTAGAAAGGGACATGGAACAACAGACTGGTTTCAAATAGGAAAAGGAGTACGTCAAGGCTGTATATTGTCACCCTGTTTATTTAACTTTTATGCAGAGTACATCATGAGAAACGCTGGGCTGGATGAAGCACAAGCTGGAATCAAGATTGCCGAGAGAAATATCAATAACCTCAGACATGCAGATGACACCACCCTTATGGCAGAGAGTGAAGAACTAAAGAGCCTCTTGATGAAAGTGAAAGAGGAGAGTGAAAAAGTTGGCTTAAAGCTCAACATTCAGAAAACTAAGATCATGGCATCTGGTCCCATCACTTCATGGGAAATAGAAAGAGAAACAGTGGAAACAGTGTCAGACTTTATTTTGGGGGGCTCCAAAATGACTGCTGATGGTGCTTGCAGCCATGAAATTAAAAGACGCTTACTCCTTGGAAGGAAAGTTTTGACCAACCTAGATAGCATATTTAAAAGCAGAGACATAACTTTGCCAACAAAGGTCCGTCTAGTCAAGGCTATGGCTTTTCCAATAGTCATGTATGGATATGAGAGTTAGACGGCAAAGAAAGCTGAGAGCTGAAGAATTGATGCTTTTGAACTGTGGTGTTGGAGAAGACTCTCGAGAGTCCTTGGACTGCAAGAAGATCCAACCAGTCCATTCTAAAGGAGATGGGTCCTGATTGTTCATTGGAAGGACTGATGTTGAAGCTGAAGCTCTAATACTTTGGCCACCTCATGCGAAGAGTTGACTCATTGGAAAAGACCCTAATGCTTGGGAGGATTGGGGGCAGGAGGAGAAGGGGACGACAGAGGATGAGATGGCTGGATGGCATCACTGACTCGATGGGCATGGGTTTGGGTAGACTCCGGGAGTTGGTGATGGACAGGGAGGCCTGGCGTGCTGCACTTCATTGAGTCGCTAAGAGTCGGATACGACTGAGCAACTGAACTGAACTGAACTGAATCATTCTGTTAATTTCCTGTTTCAAATAGCCTTAGACAATAACCATCAGCTTTGTTATCATGCATACTGCTTGACTCAGAAATTTCACATGTAGATATTTAACCTCATGAAATTTTTCACATATATACAAAAATATATAAGAATGTTCATTGTCACAATATTGTTAACAAGGAAAAAAGCTGAAAAGAATTGAAATTTTCATTAACAAGAGATTTGTTAGATAAATTATCAGTCATCCATATACAAGGATACTCTGCAATTACTAAAAATAGTCAAACGTACTTTTATAGTATGAAAAAAATTTTTTTAACTGATGGAACTGACATTTACAGTTTGTATATTTACCCCACATCCATTCTCTTCTTCAAATCAAATCTACTTGAGGCTGAGGATTTCTTGTGTCAGGGAAGCTTGGTTACAAAGAGCACTGACCACAAAATGATAATTCTTCACACAGGTAAGAATGGCCATCATCAAAAATTCTACAAACAATAAATGCTGGAGAGGGTGTGAAAAAAAGGGAACCCTCTTACACTGTTGATGGGAATGTAAATTAGTACAGCTACAATGGAGAAAAGTAAGGAGGTCCCTTTAAAAAGCAAAAAACAGAGTTACCATATGATCCAGCAATCCCACTGCTGGGCATATATTTGAAAAGATACATGCACCCCAATGTTCATAGCAGCACTATTTATAATAGCCAAGACAAGAAAGCAGCCTAAATGTCCATTGGCCGATGAATGGATGAAAAAGATGTGGTATATTTATTACAATGGAATGTTACTCAGCTGTCAAAAAGAACTAACTAATGCTATTTGCAGCAACATGAATGGACCTAGAGATTATCATACCAAGTGAAGAAAGCCAGACAAAGACAAATATCACATGATTATCACACGTAGAATCTAAAGAAAAAAGATACAAATGAACTTATACAAAACAGAAATAGATCCACAGATACAACAAGCTTATGATTACTAAAGGAGACGGAGGGGAGAGGAGTAAATTAGGAGTTTGGGATTAACATAAACACACTACTATATATAAAGTAAATAACCAACAAGGACCTACTGTGCAGTACAGGGAAGTGTAGTCAATATTTTCTAATAACCTATAAGAGAAAAGAACATATATATGAAACAATCACTTTGCTGTCTACCTAAAACTAACACAACATGGTAAAACAACTAGACTTCGATTTGAAAAAAAAAAAAAATACAAATTTTAGTGCTCAGCACCAAAGACAAGAGACCCAGAGAAAAATATTCTCAGCATCCCATGAGAACATTCTTGAGAATGGAAACAACCTGGACTGTCCTGAGAAAATAGGGACAACCTACCTGGACCTTTCCCTGAAGATTAATTCATTTTCTTATAAACAAAAGACAAATGTCATCTTTTAGCAGATAAAGTCTTTGCTTTTATGGAGATCTAGGTGACGGGAGATGGAAAAAATAAAGAAAATAAAATGATGAAAAAGATAATCAGAGATTAATAAAGCTTTGAAGAAAAAAAATTTTAATGGATGAAGCAATCAGTGCAGGGTGGGGAGGAAGAATGGTCAGGAAGAAAACGTGTGGCTGGAGATCTTAATGTCCAGATAGGATTGGGTATGCCAAGATGTGGGCAAACAGGTAAACAATCACCCCAAGTCATCTGTTGTGTTGAAAGAATGCACCCCATGAAATGGGAATCCATTAGAGGGTAAAGCAAGGGTTTGATATGATATGATTCACTGTCTAGGGGAAGGAACAAGAAAGAAGGAAGTGGAGACAAAAACAATTGATGGAAGGGGATGAATGATGTGTCTGCTGTTGTTGTTCAGTCACTAAGTCATGTTTGATTCTTTTCTTTTTTTTTTTAAATGTACCAATTTATATACATTTATTTAAAATCCACCAGCTTCTATACCTTTAACTTCAGTTTTTTTTTTAATTTATTTATTTTAGTTGGGGGCTAATTACTTTACAATATTGTAGTGGTTTTTGCCATATATTGACATGAATCAGCCATGGGTTAACATGTGTTCCCCATCCTGAACCCCCCCTCCCACCTCCCTCCCCATCCCATCCCTCTGGGTCATCCCATTGCCCCAGCCCTGAGCATTTGTCTCATACATCGAACCTGGAATGCTGTTCTGTTTCACACGTGATAATATACATGTTTCAATGCTATTCTCTCAGAATGTCCCACCCTCACCTTCTCCCTCAAAGTCCATAAGACTGTTCTATGCATCTGTGTCTCTTATTCTTTATGCGAGACAGAATGTTTGATTCTTTTCAACTCCTAGGACTGTAGCACTCCAGGTCCCTCTGTTCTCCACTATCTCCTAGAGTTTTCTCAAATTCATGTCCATTGAGTTGGTGATGCCATCCAACCATTTCATCTTCTGTTGCCCCCTTCTACTCTTGCCCTCAATCTTTCTCAACATCAGGGTCTTTTCCAAGAGTCAGCTCTTCACATCAGGTAGCCAAAGAATTGGAGCTTCAGCTTCAGCATCAGTCCTTTCAATGAATAGTAAAGGTTGATTTTCTTTAGAGTTGACTGGTTTGACTTCCTTTCAGTCCAAGGGACTCTCAAGAGTCTTCTCCAACACCACAGTTTGAAAGCGTCAATTCTTCAGCACTCAGCCTTTTTATGGACCAACTCTCACATCGATATATGACTACTGGAAAAACCATAGCTTTGTCTATATGGATCTTTGTCAGCAAAGTGATGTCTCTGCTTTTGTCATAACTTTCTTTCCAAGGAACAAGCATCTTTTAATTTCATGGCTGCAGTCACCATCTGTAGTGATTTTGGAGCCCAGGAAAATAAAATCTGTCACTGCTGATGTGTCTGAAGGAGAAAATTAGTAAAGGCAGGAAAAGGGGGATAGGAGCCAGAAAGAACCATTCCAGCACCTGCTCCAGACTAGAAGTGGTATAGCCGATACTGGGAAAGGACAGTGCCAGGACTTGCTCACCTGAGGGTCTAAGGAGTTTTTCTAAACCTCCAAGGATATCAGAGTGGGATAGCAAGACGATCACAGATTGGAGATGCATAGCCCAGCCAAGAAAAGGCTACTGCCGAATTTACTTGTAATTGTATTCATTATGCTGAGAAGTATTGAAGGAAGGAGGAGAAGGGGATGACAGAGGATAAGATGGTTGGATGGCACCACCAACTCAATGGACATGAGTTTGAGCAAGCTCCAGCAGTTGGAGATGGTCAGGGAAGCCTGGCATGCTGCAATCCATAGGGTCGCAAAGAGTCAGACACGACTGAGCAACTGAACTGAACTAAACTGATATTCATTATAATCACAATTTGTCTCAGTCTTAGTCACTGTGGACCAAGCTGACCTGAAGCTCTAGACAGAAGAGGTGATTTGTAATGCTCCACAATGACAACTATTTTGCAATTTGATCTTTTCTGGACTATGTATCAAGTTCCAGTGATCCATTTTGCCAATATACACTGTTTTGATTTATAAAGACTTTCCAAAAACTTGGTTTTAGAATAAGTCTTGAAGTCAGACAGTGTGAGTTCTCCAACCTTGTTCTTTTGCATAATTGTTTCACCTATTATGTAATTTCATATTTTTAAATATTATTTTAATATTTTGTGAAATTGTTTCTGTATTTATTAAATACAGCTGCTTTCTTTATTTTTATCTGAAAAAAAGAAAATAAAAGAAAGAAGCACTGTCAGTAAAGCATACTTTAGGCTAAAATTGAATCTTTCATTTCAGTGCCTTAAACAAAGAGGGGGTTTACTTTTCCTTCACATAACAGAAGTCTGAAGATTGGTGTCTGCTACCATTGATTCAGCAGTTCATCAAGGTCAGGGCCGACACTCTGTGGGTCTCTGGACCTCTCCCTCATGGTCACAAGATAATAGCTACACTTACTGTCATTTTTTTCATTCACAGCAGAAAAAAAGTAACCGTATTTCCTTTGCAGAATTGTATCAGATGCCTTTTTTGGCTTCAAGAGGGGGTGGGTGTGGAATGTTTTTGTCTTTCAGCCTATAAAATATACATAGACCAGAAAGAAGGTGTTTGATATGAGAGCCGAAGTACTAATCTGTGATGCTGGCCTCCAAGAATTGAAGAGGGGTTTTTTAAAAAAGTTTTTCATTGAACTGTTCACTCCCTAAAATATAGCAAAGGACCAGTGATTTAGAATCCAAATGAAGCCACATCACTTTCCTTCTCAATGTTGCTTGAGGACCACCTTCGTGCCTTCTGATCCTGCCTCTTCCCCAGCATCCTACAGCACTCTCCCTGGCCTTAAGAGTCAGAGACACAAACTAGAAAAACAAATCTAGTCTATTGCTGAAGGACAAAAGTAACAATAATAATTAATAAACTTTCATGGAAAGAATCTTGGAATTCAATGCATGTTCATGTATTGCCTATTTCAGGCCCTGAAGGGGGAAAACTGGGTATTTCTTCTTTTCTCTAATTCAGTAAACAGCTATAGGGCTTCTGTGTGTCAGGCACTGGGTGTTTTTTTATTCTTCTTCCTTTTATTATTGTTCCCTGTCCTGTTTTCTTGGATTATTTATCTCTCCAAATGTCTGTGAGGATACTTGAAAAAGTATGAGACAATATATCAAACCTGCAGAATGCAGGGCACTGTCAGGGCCATCAGAGCACCACTCACATCCCTGAGAAGGAAAGCCTGGGAAGGGGTGAAAGAATCAAGATGCAAGAGAATACCTATGAGAAATGATATTTCTTACAACACTCACGTGCTTACTCACGCATTTATTTACTCACTAAACATTTACTGGGTCGTTTGCTAGATTCTGGAGATATTGTGGTGAACACACAGACAAGGTCTCTACCTTCATTGAGTTTATACTTGATGTAGGACAATGATTTTGAAATATAAATCAATGTTATTTCTCCCAGTAGGTTACTTTTTATTTCTCTGTTCCCAATCAAGTAGCTAAGCTATGCTCATTGCCTCAGGGGAAAGGTAGAATAAGGAGAAAGCAGAGAAAAAAGAAGACATCTTGCACTTTAGGGGGATAGAAATGACATTGTGCTGTGCACTAAGTCATGTCTGACTCTTTGTGACCTCATGGCCTGTAGCTCACCAGGCTCCTCTGTCCATGGGATTTCCAGGTAAGAATACTGGAGTGGGTTGCCATTCCCTTCTCCAGAGAAATGACATTAGGAATAAACACTATGTTAGCATGAATAGGACCTCAGCCCACACAGACACTGCACGGAATGGCAAAGATTCATCTTCACTGAAAGGGAGAAGAGAGATGGAGGGCAAGCGAGTGGCCATAGAGGCCAGCAAGGGAGCTGGAAGGAACACTCCAGATCAAAAAGGGCTATGGCTGAGCACAAGCTGTATCTCAGCCCAGGGCCAGCATGAGGAGAAGTTGTGACTACCCAGGAGCCAGATGGCAAACAGGCTGCATTTACCAACACATAGGGAGCACTGGGTCTATATCTACCAGGTGTTCAAACTCCATCCTTGCCTCTTCTTCCTGGGCACACAGTTAGGTTCTATTTCCCAGCCTCCCTTGCAACTAGATGAAGTTACATCATAAACCAGGGAGTTCTGGCCAAAGGTGTGTGGGAGGAAGTGATACACATCATTTTCTATCCTGTCCATAAATGCTTCCAATGTAGTCCCAATGCTCCCTCTTTCCTGTTCTGTCAGATATAAATGACACGTTTCAAGGCAAGAGAAAATGGCAGAACCAAAAGATAGAAGAAGCCTGGGTTCCCACATCCCTACTTGGAAGAGCCCCTGGGTTTCCAGTCTCATGCAGACCAGAATTCACAGACATCCGCATTGTGCGAACGGAAGTTAGTTTTTCTTGTTAAGCCACTAAAACGTTGAAGTTTGTTACAGAAATTTTAGCCTACTCAACAAATATTCCAAGCAAGCCCCTAGCTTTGGATTTAGTTTACTCCTACATGAAGACAGGCACTTCACTGCAAAATACCAGGACACAGTAAGTAATCTCCCCTCAGTGAAATTAGGGCCCTCACAATCTACCATGTGGTGTAATGGTGAGAAAGGGAAAGATCCTGCTCTTATATTTGTGAAATTAAACAAAATCTACTTAAGATTTTCCCTGAGCTAGGAGAGTGATTAAGCACATGAGCATCACAGTGTAGAAGGGGAGAGAAATATGCAACAAGCAAGTGAAGAGTTATGTGCTGAGCTCTATGAAAGAAAAATACAAATAGTCTGGAGCAAATAATAAGTGAGGGTATAGTCTATATTAGGGAGTGGGAATGAGTGAAGGCTTCCCTGAAGAAGAAACTGATGAACCTAAGAGGGAGTCAGAGCCAAGCAAGTTAAGAGCCAGGGGAATAGCATTCTAGGCAAAAGGAATAGAATGTAAAAAGGCCCTGAGAAAGGAAAGAGGTTGGTTTATTTGAGGATCTGAAATATAACTGTGACATACAGAAGAGGAGAAGAATATGATACAGGAAAGGAGAAGTAGGCAGAGGCAAATTCATACTGTCCTACAGAAACCTGGCTCTTGATTTTGAATTTTATCACAAGAGCCTGGGAAGGTGTTGAAAAATGTTAAGCAAGGATCATGGTCAAGACTACATTTTAAAAATATCAAACTAGCCAAGATGGAGACTTGTTGGGAGGGAGGGAAAAGAAAAGAGCCAATGTAGGAGGCTATTTTATCAATCCAGGCAGGAGATGATGGTGCTGAATTAGAGGGGTGTCAGCGTGTATGTAGAGAGAATCAGATGAGTTTAGTCTATGCTTGGGGAGCTGAATGGAGTGTAGCTCTTGCATTCAACATCTTTAAACTCTAGTGAGAACAGCAATAAGTGGTACAAAATTCAGTTCTCAGCTGGGCCCTCTAAAGGTTGATAGGATGTGGCAAATGACAGTAGCAGTAGCCTCTCCTATCTGAAGCACCATAATTTGAGCAGGTTGGTTTGGAGGAGGTTGAGGTTGCAGGGAAAGCTGGGCTTGGAATCAGAAGGTTGCAGCCCAGTTGGGTAGGTGACTGTGTACTCACTTAGGTGTGACATCATGCTGGATGGATAGAGCCCGATAAGGTAAGCAACTTGGAAACCTAACAAACAAGGTCTCTGCCCAGACATGATCTAAGCACTATGGAGGTGAGTGCCATTCAAATAATTTCACCTTTGCCCATTCTTGTGTGTGTGTGTGCATGAGCTCAGTCATGTTCGACTCTTTGTGACCCCATGGACTGCAGACACCCAGGCTTCTCTGTCCATGGAATTTTCCAGACAAGAATACTGGAGAGGGTTGCCATTTCTTCCCCCAGGGGTTCTTCCCGACCCAGAGGTTGAACTCACATCTCTTGAGTCTCCTGCATTGGTAAGCAGATTCTTTACTAACTGTGCCACCTAGGAAGCCTCCTTCTTACTAGCTAATAATAATAATAATAAGAGGAAGGATAGTTAACATTATGGAGCTCTTTGTTCCGGGCTCTGTTCCTAGGAATGTGTTAAGTTCTCTCATTTAAGCTCATTAGAGCTTTGTAAGATCCCTACTAGCATTACCACTCTTTACTAACTAAAACTAGTTCCTAGAGATTAGTACCTTGTCCAAAGCTATGTCTTCAGTAATTATAGCAGCATGTATTCCAACCCAGCTCTCTCTTGACTCCAGAGCTAGGCTTCTAACCATATCATCAACATGTTGAGAAGGATTTTGAAGATGCATTTGCTTTCAGGAGGGTAGTCAGGTGGATGCAGTCTGGTAGGTCATGTATTTGCCACCTCTGTAGCAGTACTGCAGGCCTCCAAAATATATCAATCCTATTTAAATAAAAGTAGATGCTAGGATTAAATCTCTCTCCCCTAGCTGTCTTACTGAAACCATGCTGTCTTATTCTAAAAGACAAATCAATATGGACTGCATCCAACTTAGAATAACAAAAGAAAGTTGCAAATATACTTTATAATCTTACAGAATATCGTATTCATATTCTAATGGTTGATTATATCTTTCAGGCCAACTAACTAGAAATCAGATTGATTATATTCTTTGCAGCCAAAGATGGAGAAGCTCTATACAGTCAGCAAAAACAAGACCGGGAGCAGACTGTGGCTCGGATCATGAACTGCTTATTGCCAAATTCAGACTTAAATTGAAGAAAGTAGGGAAAACCACTAGACCATTCAGGTATGACCTAGATCAAATCCCTTATGAGTATACCGTGGAAGTGACAAATAGATTTAAGGGTCTAGACCTGATAGACAGAGTGCCTGATGAACTATGGACGGAGGTTCGTGACATTGTACAGGAGACAGGGATCAAGAAAATCCCCATGGAAAAGAAATGCAAAAAAGCAAAATGGCTGTCTGAGGAGGCCTTACAGATAGCTTGGAAGAGAGGAGAAGTGAAAAGCAAAGGAGAAAAGGAAAGATATTCCCATCTGAATGCAGAGTTCCAAAGAATAGCAAGGAGAGATAAGAAAGCCTTCCTCAGCGATCAGTGCAAAGAAATAGAGGAAAACAACAGATTGGGAAAGACTAGAGATCTCTTCAAGAAAACTAAAGATACCAAAGGAACATTTCATGCAAAGATGGGCTCGATAAAGGACAGAAATGGTATGGACCTAACAGAAGCAGAAGATATTAAGAAGAGGTGGCAAGAATACACAGAAGAACTGTAAAAAAAAGATCTTCACGACCCAGATAATCACAATGGTGTGATCACTCACCTAGAGCCAGACATCCTGGAATGTGAAGTCAAATGGGCCTTAGAAAGCATCACTACGAACAAAGCTAGTGGAGGTGATGGAATTCCAGCTGAGCTATTTCAAATCCTCAAAGATGATGCTGTGAAAGTGCTGCACTCGATATGCCAGCAAATTTGGAAAACTCAGCAGTGGCCACAGGACTGGAAGAGGTCAGTCTTCGTTCCAATCCCAAAGAAAGGCAATGCCAAAGAATGCTCAAACTACCGCACAATTGTACTCATCTCACATGCTAGTAAAGTAATGCTCAAAATTCTCCTAGCCAGGCGTCAGCAATACGTGAACCGTGAACTTCCAGATGTTCAAGCTGGTTTTAGAAAATGTAGAGGAACCAGAGATCAAATTGCCAATATCAGCTGGATCATCGAAAAAGCAAGAGAGTTCCAGAAAAACATCTATTTCTGCTTTATTGACTATGCCAAAGCCTTTGACTGTGTGGATCACAATAAACTGTGGAAAATTCTGAAAGAGATGGGAATACCAGACCATCTGACGTCTCTTGAGAAACCTGTATGTAGGTCAGGAAGCAACAGTTAGAACTGGACATGGAACAACAGACTGTTTCCAAATAGGAAAAGGAGTCCGTCAAGGCTGTATATTGTCACCCTGCTTATTTAACTTATATGCAGAGTACATCATGAGAAACGCTGGGCTGGAAGAAACACAAGCTGGAATCAAGATTGCCGGGAGAAATATCAATAACCTCAGATATGCAGATGACACCACCCTTATGGCAGAAAGTGAAGAAGAACTAAAGAGCCTCTTGATGAAGGTGAAAGAGGAGAGTGAAAAAGTTGGCTTAAAGCTCAACGTTCAGAAAACTAAGATCATGGCATCTGGTCCCATCACTTCATGGGAAATAGTTGGGGAAACAGTGGAAACAGTATCAGACTTTATTTTTTTGGGCTCCAAAACCACTGCTGATGGTGATTGCAGCCATGAAATTAAAAGATACGTACTCCTTGGAAGGAAGGTTATGGCCAACCTAGATAGCATATTTAAAAGCAGAGACATTACTTTGCCAACAAAATTCCGTCTAGTCAAAGCTATGGTTTTTCCAGTAGTCATGTATGGATGTGAGAGTTGGACGGTGAAGAAAGCTGAGCACCGAAGAATTGATGCTTTTGAACTGTGGTGTTGGAGAAAACTCTTGAGAGTCCCTTGGACTGCAAGGAGATCCAATCAATCCATCCTAAAAGAGATCAATCCTGGGTGTTCATTGGAAGGTCTGATGTTGAAGCTGAAGCTCCAATACTTTGGGCACCTCATGCAAAGGGTTGACTCATTGGAAAAGACCCTAATGCTGGGTAGGATTGGGGGCGGGAGGAGAAGGGGATGACAGAGGATGAGATGGTTGGATGGCATCACGGACTCGATGGACATGGGTTTGGGTAGACTCCGGGAGTTGGTGATGGACAGAGAGGCCTGGCGTGCTGCAATTCATGGGGTCGCAAAGAGTCGGACACGACTGAGCGACTGAACTGAACTGAACTAGAAAGAATATTGTTTGAAGAATCTGGTATACAAGGACCTCTAGACACCTTAACACAAGAATTCTAAAAACATTATGAAAGATCAAAAACCTGCTTGGAGAGCCTCTTCTCTTTAGCACTCAACTGGGAAGTCACATCAGGCTAGAAAATGGTTCTGGGGCAAAGCCAAGCTTTGAGCTGTCAGGGAAAGGCTGCACTGAAACGGAACTGCATCGTCTCCGGGAACCCGGTGTTAACTGGTAAAAACCAACATTGTTGCTCCTCAATGCTCTCATAAGAAAAGAGCATTTTAAACTACTAATGTGGTTTTCTTCTCTTCACCACCTCTCCTGCCCCCCGTGGAGGGAAATATTTATTCTTCTAATTTCTTTCTTCCTTATGTCACCAAATACTTTGTGATAGTATTTCACTTGACAGATGTCTTATTGAGAATTTGCCAACAGTCAAAAGATAATTAGTTTGGTTTTGCAGACATATAAAAGTACTGGAGAGCGGACTGTGCTCAACCTATTGGAGATAGTGTCCAATTGCTCATATCTCAACGAAATTTTCTGGAGTTGTAAACAATTGTTGTATCTTAAAGAAGGCGTTGTGCAATATAATGTTTTGCTGAAAGAAGCTGGGTCCCTAGCTTTTAGAAAACGTAAGGGCTACCCAGGGGATCCGCAGATATTCATGAAATGTCTACTTGGTCAGGCATGTTGCCAACTCTGAGGATAAAGAGAAGAATGAGACCTAAGAGAATTGACAGTGTAATAAAGTGAGAGATCTATATAGCACCTCTTAGAGTGAGTACAAAGAGATCAGTATAGATATTAGACTAGTTCTCAAAGTTGTGATCCCCAGATAAATACCATCAGTGAGAAGCTTGTTATAAATGAAAATTCTCATGCTGTATATGAAAACTACTGGGGGCGGGGTGCTAGAAATCACTCTCTAAGTGACTCTGATGCAGTCTAATGTCTGGAAATGACTAATTTGGCAAAAGAGATGACAATACAGTATAATTGCTTGGATGGGTTACTAGTATCCAACCAAGAAATAATGAATGTGGGCACTGGGGTCTTTTGGACTGATGTAATCTTTAATATAATCTTTAATGTAATTTTTAATACAGTGTATTAAAAAGCAGAGACATCAATTTTCTGACAAAGATCCATATAGGCAAAGCTATGTTTTTCCAGTAGCCATGTAGAGATGTGAGAATTGGACTGTAAAGAAGACTGAGGGCTGGAGAATTGATGCCTTCAAACTGTGGTGCTAGAGAAGACTCTTGAGAGTCCCTTGGACTGCAAGAAGATCAAACCAGTCAATCCTAAAGGAAATCAACCCTGAATATTCATTGGAAGGACTGATGCTGAAGTTGAAGCTCCAATACTTTGGCCACCTGATGCAAAGAACTGACTCCTTGGAAAAGATCCTGATGCTGGGAAAGATTGAAGGCAGGAGGAGAAGGAGGAGACAGAGAATGAGATGGTTGGATGGCATCACTGACTCAATGGATATGACTTTGAACAAACTCCAGGAGATGGTGAAGGACAAGGAAGCCTGGCGTGCGGTAGTCCATGGGGTTGCAAAGAGTCGGACATAACTTAGCAACTGAACAACAACATCCCAGACCTTGGTGGTGCTAGTGGTAAAGAACCCACCTGTCAATGCAGGAGACATAAGAGACATGGGTTTGATCCCTGTGTCAGGAAGATCCCCTGGAGGAGGGCATGGCAACCCACTCCAGTATTCTTGCCTGGAGAATCCAATGGACAGTGGAGTCTGACAGGCTACAGTCCAGAGGATCACACAGAGTCAAACACGACTGAAGTGACTTAGCATGCACACACACAACCCAGCCCTTATGAGGCAGGATTTGAGATTTCAGTCATGCCAACATCTAAGGCCATCATGTATCTCTCCAGCTTCGATTGTTGATAATTTCTGTCTTAGTTTCCTACTGCTGATGTAACAGATTACAGCAAATCTAGTGACATAAAACAAAATGTATTATCTTTCAGTTCTGGAGATTAGAAGTACAAATTCAGTCTCATTGGCCTGAAGTCAAAGTGTAGACAGATCTGCTTCCTTCTGGAGGCTGGGGGAAATTCCATTTCCTTGCATTTTTCAGCTTCAAGAGGCCACTTGCATTCTTTGCCTAATGGCCCTGTATCACCTTGACCACTACTTCCCTCATCATATCTCCTCTAACTCCATCCTTCCCACCACCTTCTTATAAGGATGCTTGTGCTTACACTGGGCCACTCACAGTATCCAGGTTAGTCTCCCCATCTCAAGATGTTTAATTTAATGATATCTGCAAAAACCCTTTTGCCATGTAGGTGGCATATTCAGAAGTCCCTGGAATTAGGACATGGACATCTTTGAGGGACCATTATTCAGTCTTCCACAGCTTCCCCTTCAGTGCTGCTCAGAGAACAGGAAGATGGAGAGAGCAAGAAGTATTAAGTTACAGAGTTTATAGAAGGACAGAACTAATAAATTAATTCTCTTAGAATGTTTCAATGTGTTGGGTAGTCATTTCTCCTTATAAAAGCTGAGATAAGCAGACATGACTTGGGGTGCCCCAAAAAGCAGAGTCAATAATGGTCAGCAAGGCCCAGCCCCCCAAGCATGCCTGCTTATCCTTATGTTCACCTGTCTACTGAATATCACCTAAACAGGCACAGAAACAAACTCTTCATTCCTGGTCCTTGTCCTCATCCCATCCTGTTTTTCCTCCTTGAATCCCTAAGACAAAGGTGTATAACCTACTCACTAAACCCAGAAATCTACACCATATCCTAGGCTCCTCTTTCTCTTTCACTCCCAAATCCCACCCCACACCCCAGCCACCCCAGATCAAATCAGCCACCGAGTTCTGTCAAACCCATCTCCCAGATATCTCTCTTCATCTTCCACCACCCTAACCAGGCTTGACTCAGGGACACACAATTTCTCACTTTGAGTTTTTACAAGAGCCTCCTAACTGGCTCTCCTGGCTCCTGGCTTTGGGAGTGCCACCTTTATCACCACTACTAGGAGAGTATTTCCGAAGCATGAATCTGTCACCCTTTTTCTCTACTACTTAAAACTCCCTAATGCCATCTTAGAATAAAGACCAACTTCTTAATAAGGTGGTTAAGGCTCTTTGTGTGCACCCTTAATTTACCTGGTCAACTTCATGTTAGCCATTCCCTCACATGACAAGACAAATTATTTACAAGTCCTAGAATGTACCTTGATCCCTCATACCTCCTACCTTTTGGACAGGCTCTTTTCTTTGCTGGAACATCCTCAATCAATTCTGTACCTGGCTGGAGTGACAATTCTCTAAGTCTTCCTCTAGGCATATAGGACTTCCCCAGTGGCTCAGACGGTAAAGAATCTGCCTGCCAATGCAGGAGACCAGATTTCAATCCCTGGGTAGGAAAGATCCCCTTGAGGAAGGAATGGTTACTCCAGTATTCTTGCCTGGAGAATTCCATAGACAAGGAGCCTGGTGGGCTATAGTCCATGGCATTGCAAAGAGTCGGACATGACTGGGCAACTAACACTTTCATTTTTTCTAGGCATATTGCCCTGGCCTGTTCCATCTTAGCACTCACTACTCATGCTGGAAGCACTTATTACCCAAAATTACAATTGATCATTTAATTATAATCATCTCTTGGATGATTAGACTGTGAGCTCCTAGAGTGTAAGGATTATTCCCAGGGGCCAGCACAGCCCAGGGCACAGTAATTGTTCAATACATTCCTTAGTTGAATTGAGATACTACATTGGAAAATGCTAGCTAAGAAAACAAAAAGGAGTAGTAAGTAAGAAGTAGTAAGACAGAGAGTTAGGGTAGTTTCCTAAGGGCCAAGTATCTGGAGCAGATTAGAAAATTTTAGGGATACCAATCCAGACATACAGTTATAAGGACATAAAGAATAAAAAGAAAGGATTTTTCAATAATGTCAACTGCTCCTGAGGATCAAAACCAGAGAAAAGACAAACAAAAAATCCATCCATGCTGTTCAAGAGAACAGCTTCAAGTGGAATAGTCCATATACCCAAAGCTATGTTTTTTCCAGGAGTCATGTAAGGATGTGAAATTTGGACCATAAAGGAGACTGAATGCCAAAGAATTGATGCTTTTGAGCTGTGGTGTTGGAGAAGATTCTTGAGAGTCCCTTGGACTGCAAGGAGATCAGATTAGTCAATCCTAAAGGAATTTAATCCTGGATATTCATTAGGACTGATGCTGAAGCTGAAGTTCCAATACTTTGGCCACCTGATGGGAAGAGCCAACTCAGAAAAGACCCTGTTGCTGGGAAAGATTGAAGGCAGCAGGAGAAGGGGACAACAGAGGATGAGATGGTTGGATGGCATCACTGACCCAATGGACACAAGTTTGAGCAACCTCTGGGAGATGGTGAAGGACAGGAAAGCCTGCCATGCTGCAGTCCATGGGGTCAAAAAGAGTTGGACACGACTGAGTGACTGAAGAACAACAGATGGTACAGAAGACAGTGAGGGAAGAAGGTCTAGTGTACAGGGAATCAAGCACTATATTGTGCTTGAACTTTACTGTGCATCACATTCTGGGGAGACCTTATCCAAAATGCATATTCCAAGGTCCATCACAAGAGATTCTGGTTCAGTTAGTGTGGAGGTGTGGGGCCTTGGAATCTGCATTTTTAACAAGTGTTCTGACTTTGAGAAACACTTGAATGTGTTGCAGTAAGGTATTGACTATAAACTACATTCTAGAGAATGTTGAGATAAAATAGGAGGAATGTGGGCAGTATATAATTAGAGGGTGTTAGGCAAAGATGTCAAGAGGTGTTTATCAGTAACAGCCAGGCACTAGGAGATGTGTGTATGCACATACTCACACACACACACACACACACACACAGGGATTTGTCACAGGAATTTGACCTTATGGAATTATGGGAGCTGGTCGAGCAGTCTCTGTGAGGCTGTCTTTGATCTGGAGCTGGAGCATAAAGTCCACAGGGTCAACAGAAGGGAAGATGGCTGTAAAATGGAGGAGATTAAGAGCAGTCCAGAATCCACAAACATGAGCTGGAGCCCCACAAGGATGAACCAAGACCCTTGTCAGTTCTTGCTGCCTCTGCATAGTAAGGTGTGTCCTGTGGGATCTGGAGACTTCCTCATGGAGCTGAATTCATACACCTGGCCTAGAAAGGGAGCACAAAAGGATGGTCCAGGGGAAGGTAGGATAGTTGCATACCTGGCTGCTGCCTCACAGCAACCAACTGAGCCAACAGATAAGTGGCAACGTGTACAAACTACAAAATGGCTGCTGCTTCACTTCCACCCTCCCAGTCTCCCACAGGAATCTCACTCTGACCCAAATAACTAGAAATACACAAGGAGGAGAATTCTTGGAAATGCAGTTCAGGTTAACACATTACAAAATCACCACAAGAGGGTTGCATGTGTGTTAGTCAAGTTAACACATTACAAAACCACCACAAGGGGGTTGTTTGTGTGTTAAGAAGGGACAGGGATCACCAGATGGAAAGGTTGGGAAGTCAATTATAAGAGAGACTATTGATGTAGCAATATCCTAGCAAAAGAAGAAGACAAGGGGTCTGGACTTAGAAAGGAGGGACATTCTTTTCTCTAGCATAAATAGAAAGAAGCAGGGTAGGAGGAAAAGGGAGGGTAGGGCTTGAGTGGGGATCTCAGTCACTTCAGTTGAGTCCGATTCCTTGGGACCCCAGGGACCTGCCAGGCTCCTCTGTCCATGGGATTATCCTGGCAAGAATACTGAAGTGGGTTGCCATTTCCTCCTGCAGGGGATCTTCTCAAGTAGGGTAACCTTGACCAAAGCACACTTGTTAGAAGAAAAGGGAAGAAGGCAGATAACTTGAGACCACATAGGAGAACACGGCCCTTCTCAAAGACAAAGAACAACTTGCGTCACTTTTGTTCTGAAGGTCCTCACATAAGAAAACTTCCAAGAGCAACCAACTCAAAGACAATTTTCAGTCTTTTGGTTGTGGATACAGGATGAGTTGATGTTCTTCCAAAATCCAAACTGTGACATAATTTTGAAATATGGTTATTAAGCACCTGCTTTTTCATCACTGTGAAGTTAAGGACATTTATAGAGGTCATGTCTTAGCATATGGTCTGCTTCTTGCTCATTGAGTTGTTGGCAGCATAGCTGCTCACAGCTTGGTGTGCTATGCTAGCACCAGCATGAGAATTTAAGGAACACCATGCTGTTTTAGCCAGTCCATCTGAGATTTCTGGCAGAGAGTGGGGAAGGCAGAGTTCCTTCTGAAAACTTAAAACTACAAGTTAAGGATATATCCAAACACCCACAAAATTTCCCTAACATGACTCTATTGTCTTTACTTCTTCTTAGGCTAGTAACTTCTCTTAGTTGATTTTCTATGCAAAATAGTTCTTATTTTCTATTAACTTTAACTCTCTGGTTTCAATCTTCAAAGGCATCCCCCAGCTCTAATAGATAAGATTTAATAAACAAGACCTGTTCAAACTATACTTACTTAATTTTATGAACTTTCAGTCATGTCTCCTTGGCATTTTACTTTCTGGACTAGAAAATGTTTTTCTTTTTCTCCTGAAAACAATCCATTTGGAAAAAAGAATTAGACTTGAATACAGGTTATCAGGACTTCAATTTCAGTTTTCCCATTTGCTTGGGCAAATTAATCTCTCCTTTCTTCATCTATAAGTGTGGGTACCAATAAATACCTGACATGTTAATTATAAGGATTAAATGAGATAATACATGTATTAGGGTATAAGCTAAGAAGAACCTAAAATATCGGGTATTAAATAAGACAAATCTATTTCTTATTCTGGAGTTAGTGGCTGATAGGTGTCTCTACATTCTCAATATACAGCTTTCATTTGTGGAAGGGTCATATCCCAGCCAGCAGTGAGGAGGAGAGAGATAATGGTTGGCAAAGAACTTCCTTTTTAAGGCGTGACCCAGAGACCACACATCACTTTTGTTTATATTCCACTGACCAGAATGTAGTCACATGGCCACCTCCACAGCCTCCCACCTAGGGAGGCTGGGAAATGTGCTCTCTGTCTGGTTGGACACATGCCCAGCTAAAATTGTGGGGAAGTGATTTGTTAATAAAAAGAAGGATAGTATAAATATTGGGGGATGCTGCTGCTGCTGCTCCTGCTCAGTTGTGTCCAACTGTTTGCAACTCCATGGACTGTAGCTCATCAGACTCCTCTGTCTATGGGATATCCCAGGCAAGAATACTAGAGTGGGTTGCCATTTCCTCCTCCAGGGGATCTTCTTGACCCAGGGATCGAACCCATATCTCCTGCACTGGCAGACAGATTCGTTACTACTGAGCCACCTGGGAAGCCCACTTGGTGTCTTACATCATGAGAATTTTCCAAGTTTTATTCACCCTTAGATCCACTATTTTGAATGATTAATATCTTTACAAAGGTTAAACACAAGAATTTCCTTACTTCTTAAACTAGATTCAACCAAAACAATAAGTATGCTGAAGACTTCAGACAGGGCTTCCTTGGTGGCACAGTGATGAAGAGTTCACCTGCCAGTGCGGGAGATACAAGTTCGATCCCTGGTCCAGGAAGATCCCATGTGCTGCCAAGCAACTAAGCCTGTGTGCCACAACTATCAAGCCTATGTTCTAGAGTCTGGAAGCTGCCACTACCAAAGCTTGCACACCCATAGAGCTGGGGCTCTGCAACAAGTGAAGTCACCTCAATGAGAAGCCCACACTCTACAACTACAGAGTAGCCCCTGCTCACAGCAACTAGAGAAAAGCCCATGCTGCAACAAAGACCCAGCACAACCAAAAATAAATTTAAAAAATTTTAAGTAAAATTTTAAAAAATAAATAAAGATTTCAAAGATACTCAGTCTAAGCTAATTTATTTGTAACTTCCAAATGCTTCTTGTTAAAATTCTCTTAGAACTGTTACAGGAAAAACCTAATGACTCTTCAGGCCAACCATATAGTTGATTACCTAAAGCCTAAAGGTTAAGTTCAGACATGGTTCAGAACTCCCAACAGAAGATGATATACAAGGATTCAGAAAGACAATAAAATGCCTATGCCTTTCACTTTGATACGGAAGTCTGAAAAATATAACTAAACATATCAGCCATGTTCTTCAACTTGAAATTTATCATGTCTGAACCAAAGTAAAACCCATGACAGAGAAAGCATTCATCCATTCAATAACATAGGTTCTTTATTTACAGAGCACCTATGGTATACAAGTATCAGTGTTAAGTAATCTAAGCACTTTGGCCATGACTGACCTCTTTAGAGAAATGTGATCAGCTTTCCAGCTGTATCATAATGATATCCTCTTGCTGTCTTGTTTTAGGACAAACATTCTATGTTACAAGTGAAGTCAAATAGCCTTGTCAAATGTTTTCATGTATACATAATTATATATAATGTTTTGTATACATTATATATATGTGTAATTATATATAATGTTTGATGGTACAAAGTTCTGTAATTTGTGATTATGGAAATCAAAATAACTGGCATTTTTGCTCCCTTTCAAGCAAGTGTAAGGAAAAGCAAATCATGTATTTCAAAGTATGTACTGAAAAAAGATTAAAATTAAGAACATCTGGAAAAATTGTTCACTTGTATATGGCATTGTATTATAATTTGGTCCTGCCCTCCATCACAGTATCTCTGCCCCTGACACTGAAATGTTTTCTTCCCTCTTGTGCAGTGGTTCTCAGAGTGAGGTCGCTGGATCTATAAGCATCAGCACCACCTGGGAACTTGTTAGAAACGCAAATTATTGGTCCCTCCACAGCTCTTCTAAATCTGAAACTTGGTAGGTAGGGTCCAGCAATACATGTGTTAATAAGCCCTCCAGGTGATTCTGGTACATGCTCATTTCAGAACCATGGTTGTAAGATTACACATTAAACTATGTTTTTCAGTTCCCACTTAATAAATGTTTATTTGGAGTTCATGTAATAAGTGCTATACATTATTCAACCTTTGTCACTGGCACTTGTGCATCACATGTCATTATCTTAAATATATATATATTTACATACTGCATATTATGTATGTTGGGCACAATTGTGTTTTCACAAGCTCACCAAGCAATTCTGATGCATGCTCAAGTCTAACTTGAGCTCTAACTCATTCTCTAACACTGCTCTAACTCATTCTCCATTAGTCCTGCCCTGGTAAAGAGAAACCCGGTATGATCTACAGCAATAAATATAAACAGTGTATTGATCATTAAAGAACAAGAGGCAAAGAAAGATCTAAGAATTCTTGCCATCACAGAGCATCATTTTGCATTTCAAAGCAATGAATCAAGTAGAGTGGCAAATTCTGTATAAACACTTGGGTTTGAATCTCCATTCTTTAATCTTCTGGCTGTGCTTCTCAGGAAATCATTTAATTTTTATAATAGTTTGATACCTTATCTATAAAAGGAGGGCTTGACCTTGGGCATCTTTACAGTGCCCTCCAGCTCTTATGTAATTCCAAGCATCTCAATCAATATGTATATCACTACCATTTTCAGAGATACCCATATTTTTCCACTTCATGCTGTTACTCAAAAGCATATCATGTAAACCCAGAGCTGATTCATGTCAATGTATGGCAAAAACCACTACAATATTGTAAAGTAATTAGCCCCCAACTAAAATAAATAAATTTATTTTTAAAAAAAGAACATCAAAACTCTTAGAACTCATAATAAGAATACAACCCAGTTAAAAAGTGAACAAAGAATCTGAATAGATATTTCTCTAAAGAAGATATACAAATAGCCAATAAGTACATGAAAAGATACTTGATATTATTAGCCATCAGGGAAATGCAACTCACAACAACAACGAGATACCACTTCACACACGACTGGTGGGAATGTAAAATGGTGTCGCAGCTTTGGCAACAGCTTAACAGTTTCTCCAAAGACGAACATAGACTTCTCACATGACCCAGAAATTCTACTCTTTGGTATATACCAAAGAGAATTGAAAACATATGTTTATGCAAAAAGTTGTATACAAATGTTTATATCAGCATTATTCCGAATAGCCAAAAGTGGAAACAATACAAGCACCAATCAGTGAATGGATAAATAAAATGTGATGTATCTGTATAATGGAATATCCTCCAACAATAAAAAGGAATGAAGTAAGGATACATGTAACAGTATAGATGAACCTCAAAAATATTATATTAATTGAAAGAAGACAGTCATAAAAGACTATATATGATTTCATGCATATGACATGTCCCAAATGGGAAAATCCATAAAAATCCATAGATGCAAAAAGTAGGTTTGTGGCTACCTAGAGCTGTAAAGGCTGAGGGGAAATGGGAGAGGGAAGTGACTGTTAATGAAAAACATGTTTGGAAATTGATTGTAGTGCAGTTTGCACAGCCCTGTGAATATACAGAAAACCAATGAATTGAACTCTTTAAATGGGTGAGCCATATGGTAGGTGAATGATGTCTCAATAAAGCTCTTACCAAAAAATAAAAGCATAGCAGAACATACTCTCCTGCTTCATTTCTCCCGTTGACATATCAAATGACCATCAGTGAGACTAAACTAATCCCTTTATGAGTATAATAGCGTGGAAAGAAGTAGCATCCTACTGTTATTTAATTCATTATTTCAATACTCAAGAAATAGTACTGGATGCCGTGTGGACTGGCCACCTCTTGATAATTCTGTTACCTTTATTCAAATCTAAACTCCTAAGAAAAGGCATTTACAAAGATAAATGCTAGAAGCCGGCTTTTTTATTATTATATTGGAAGTGACCATTTGCAAATTAATGGCACACTTTGAATTGGGCATAAACAGGACATCTACAAAATGAGCAAATATTTCTCAACTCTTTCTTTAAATCCTTGAATTCATTCAGTGTGAATTCTAAAGGTGAATGTGGGAGAGTTGCAAACAGGAAATTTTATGTCTTCTGAAGCTCATTGCCTTTTTAAGTTACACACACAAAAATGGTGTTTTGAAAACTTTTGCTAAATTATGCACGTGGAAATAAACAACAATCTAGAAAGTTAATTCCTAAAAGACTACATTGATAAGCCTAATCACAAAAAAAATTGGACTTTCAGAGCATGCCAAATGTCTGTGGCAATTATCCCTACCTGTTTTGTTTGCTTAAGTTTCAGGTGGGCCAAAAGACATTCCTTGTAAATGTCTCCATGACTAATTTTCCCTTAATCAAATCAGGAATGCAAATTTCCTTTCCTAATAAATAGCCCAGAGCCAGAGGACATGATTTTCACTATAGAAAGGGTTTTGGATACATGAGGACATTTTAGAAATCTGGGTCAAATGGTATTTTAAGACTTTAAAAGCTAATAAGAATTTGTGTTATGTTTAAATTCACATTATAGTAAAACAAAATCTTTGAGCTGTGAGAACGTAAAGAGTTAACTGCTGATAGTTAATTATGACCTAGTCTATCAGACTGATTAAAAATCACATCTTCAGAAACTGCTGTTTGTGTAATTGTTAACATTTGAGCAAATGAGGAACTGTGTTTAAGAAGATGAAGTTTATATAGATTCTATCCTCATGAAAATGTAAGCAGGCATACATTTTTGCATATAACTTCATGAATATACCCCAAGAAGGTTCTGAAAATAAAAGTGTAAGAATCCACAAAAATTGAAAAAAGGACCAGAGATACCATGACACACATATGGCTATCGTAAAAAAAAAAAAAAAAAAAAAACTTTGACAACACCAAATATTAGCAAGGAAACGGAAAAAACTGGAATTCTTGCATACTTTTGGAAGCCATTTAGTGGTTTCTTAAAAAGTTAAACATGCAACTAAACTGTGTTTGAGCAATTCTACTCTTAGGTATTTACCCAAAAGAAATGAAAAGGTATATTTGTACAACATCTTATATGAGACTGTCCTTAGTCCATTCTTTTTTAAAAAATATTTATTTATTTATTTGGCTATGCTGGGTCTTGGTTGTGGCATGTGGGATTTAGTTCCCTGACCAGGAATCAAACCTGAGCCCCCTGTACTGGGAATGTGGAGTCTTAGCCACTAGTCCACCAGGAAGGTCCTCTTAGCCCATATTTAATAGCTAAAAACTAGAAACAACCCAATGGCCTTTGACAGAAGCATGGACAAATTATGATATTTTCATACAATGGAACCCTATACAGAAAAACAATAAAAGAATGTGCTACTTATATCCACAACAATGTGGCTAAACTTCAAAAACATTATCCTGAATGAAAGAAAGCCAAGCATAAGAAAGTATGAATTTCTAGAACAGGAAAAACTACACACAACAATAGAAATCAGAACAATGGTTGTTTCTGAAGGATGTGATAGGCTAGAAGAAGGCATGTGGAATCTTTGTGGGTTTTGGAAATGTTATGTACATTATATGTAAATAATGGAAGTGTAGGTTACATAGTTGTACGCATTTGTCAAAATTGATTGAACTGTATACTTAAGATCCCTGTGCTTTAATTCATGTAAATATTTTTTAGAAGCAGAGATGAACTGTGAATCTGTTAGTGTCAATGTAAGTATGAGAATTCAGATTTTTTTTTTTTTACTACATATTTAGGCTAGTATTAGTAAAAGCACTAGAAGAGATGAAAAGTGTTGCTTCTTTAAAAATGACTGCTCTAGAAATATGGCCATATTTCATACAGTTTATTTAGAATTTTCCTACATCTTTCATTTGATTCTCATGGCAACTCTGTGGGGGAGGTAGTATGATCACCCTCCCCATTGTACACTGCACAATGAAGGGCTTCACCCTCCCTGATACTCAATGATAAAACTGAGGTTCAGAAAGGCTGAGGGTTCTATCCCAGGTCACACAGTCCATTTGTGGCAGAGCTAGGCCAGAACACTTATTTTCTAAGGAAGTTTAGCATTTATTTTACCTCTACACTTTTAGAGAGAAGAAAGTTATAACAGCCAGAAAAACATCTGAGTTAGACTCTAGAACATGGATATTATTTAGTGAATTAAAAATCCAGTGAATCTGACACATGTTGCTAAGAGCCTCTAGCTCCTTGTTTTTAGAGTCAAACAATACTTTGTTCACTGAAAAAGCATGGCTGCATCATGCCAACAACTCTCTGGGTTAGTGTGAGTTTCTCTGTTACTCAGTACCAAGCTTCACTAATCATTTTAAAGTGAAAGTGAAAGTCACTCAGTGGTGTCCAACTCTTTGCAACCCCATGGACTATAGAGTCCATGGAATTCTCCAGGCCAGAATATCCATCTTGAGGGGATCTTCCCAACCCAGGGATGGAACCCAGGTCTCCCACATTGTAGGCAGGTTCTTTATGAGCTGAGTCACCAGGGAAGCCCAAGAATACTGGAATGGGTAGCTTATCCCTTCTCCAGCAGATCTTCCTGGCCAGGAATTGAACCAGGGTCTCCTACATTGCAGACAGATTCTTTACCAGCCAAGCTGCCAATTAACAGGGAAAGGTGAAGCAGGGAGGGGTCCAGGATCTGGAGTGTGGCTCTCCAGGTCCTCTCTTCCTGCATCAGACATGTACTCTGTAGCTCAGGGCAATGGGGGAAGGGGGGTCTACAAACAGATGTGTGGGTTACCTTACACAACAGGGAGACTTTAGGTTATGAATAACCCCCACTTTATACCCAGATCATTATGTGACTTAAATGGATTCCTCTAGGGAGCCATGATTCATAACTCCATAGACTAAATTAGTTTTCCATAAGCAATCCTAATCCAGAGGCAGTTCTGCTAAAAGCATTCCGTAGACAGGGTGTCTCCTGCTAGTAAGTCTCATTAGTTTATTTACCAAGAAGCCAATTATCAGCATGTTTATGAAGAGATTATATTGGGTCACTTGCTTTTTTTGTCTCCCAGGAGTCTCCGCATGGTTAGAGAGAAAGGATGATAGGCCAGCTGCCTAACTTCTTTCCCCCAGGACTGAGAGCCAAGTGATGCAACACACTGCATTCCAACACTGCCACAACTTAGTTCTAGGAATCTTGAATCATAAGGGAGCTTTTCATGAGGGAACAGGAGTGCACAGAGCACCACTGAGCAGAGCCATCTTGAGGATTAAGTGAGTGGGCTGTGACACTAGGAATGATTTAGAGGAGTGAGGGAGGGGGGAGCTAGTGCTACATAAACAAAGAAGTTTAATACTGGAGTCCATTTACTGAAGGCTCACTACCATGAGCTCATAAGGGAATATTACCTTAATTTTACTCACGTGGAGCTGAGCTTCAAAGAGGTGAAGTAACTTGCCCAAAGTCACACAACAAGTGAGGGGCAAAGCTGGGATTTAAATACAAAATTGCTCGAGGCCCAATCTCAACTTCACTCTCCCTTACCCCTTATTCACTATGCCTTATGAGACTGGAGCTTCGACTCTGCAAATCAACATTTTGGTTTTTCCAGCTGCTCATATGAGGTAATGCCAATTGGGGGTGCTAAGAAGAACATGCTTTCTTGTGCTTGCTTCCCACTGCTCTGTCACCCCAGAAATGCCCCTCACCCCAACATTAGCAGATTCTTCCTGTGGCAACAGTTGAATCTAATTTGTAGTTTCTTTGACACTTTTAAAACTAGCCTCAGAAACACCAGCACCAGGGAGCCTGGCCACTTCCTCAGAGGTTTGGGTCGCAGCCTCTAGGACCATTGTCTGGGTTTTCAAGTTTTATAATTCTAACCTCTTCCAATGAACATCTTGCCAAATTCAGATTTAAATTGAAGAAAGTAGGGAAAACTACTAGACCATTCAGGTATGACCTAAACCAAATCCCTTATGATTATACAATGGAAGTGACAAATAGATTCAAGGGATTAGATCTGATAGACAGAGTACCTGAAGAACTATGTACGGAGCTTCATGACATGGTAGAGGAGGCAGTGATCAAGACCATCCCCAAGAAAAAGAAATGCAAAAAGGCAAAATGGTTGTCTCAGGAGGCCTTACAAAGAGCTGAGAAAGGAAGAGAAGCAAAAGGCAAAAGAGAAAAGGGAAGATATTTCCATCTGAGTGCAGAGTTCCAAAGAAAAGCAAGAAGAGGTAGGAAAGCATCCTCAATGATCAATGCAAAGAAATAGAGGAAAACAACAGAATGGGAAATACTAGAGATCGCTTCAAGAAAATTAGAACTACCAAGGGAACATTTCAGGCAAAGATGGGCACAAAAAAGGACAGGAATGTTATGGACCTAACAGAAGCAGAAGATATTAAGAAGAGGTGGCAAGGCAAGAATACACAGGAGAACTATACAAAAAAGATCTTCATGACCCAGATAACCATGATGGTGTGATCACTCACGTAGAGCCAGACATCCTGGAATGTGAAGTCAAGTGGGCCTTAGGAAGCAGCACTACAAACAAAGCTAGTGGAGGTGGTGGAATTCAAGTTGAGCTCTTTCAAATCCTAAAATATGATGCTGCACTCAATATGTCAGCAAATTTGGAAAACTCAGCAGTGGACACAGGACTGGAAAAGGTCAGTTTTCATTCCAATCCCAAAGAAAGGCAATGCCAAAGAATGTTCAAACTACTGCACAATTGCACTCATCTCACATGCTAGTAAAGTAATGCTCAAAATTCTCCAAGCCAGGCTTCAATAGTATATAAACCGTGAACTTCCAGATGTTCAAGCTGGATTTAGAAAAGGCAGAGGAACCTGAGATCAAATTGCCAACATCTGTTGGATCATCAAAAAAAGCAAGAGAGTTTCAGAAAAACATCTACTTCTGCTTTACTGACTTCACCAAAGGCTTTGACTATGTGGATCACAATAAACTGTGGAAAATTCTGAAAGAAATGGGAATACCAGACCACCTGACCTGCCTCCTGAGAAATCTGTATTCGGGTCAAGAAGCAACAGTTAGTACTGGACATGGAACAACGGACTGATTCCAAATTGGGAAAGGAGTACGTCAAGGCTGTATAATGTCACCTTGCTTATTTAACTTATATGTAGAGTAATACATCATGTGAAATGCCAGACTGAATGAAGCACAAGCTAGAATCAAGATTTCTGGGAGAAATATCAATAACCTCAGATATGCAGGTGACACCACCCTTATGGCAGAAAGAAAGCAAACAGGAACTGAAGAGCCTCTTGATGAAAGTGAAAGAAGAGAGGGGAAAAGCTGGCTTAAAACTCAACATTCATAAAACTAAGATCATGGCATCCAGTTCCATCACTTCATGGCAAATAGATGGGGAAACAATAGAAACAGTGACAGACTTTATTTTCTTGGCCTCACTGCAGATGTTGACTACACCCATGAAGTTAAAAGATGTTTTCTCCTTGGAAGAAAAGCTATGACCAACCTAGACAGCATATTAGAAAGCAGAGACATTGCCGGCAAAGGTTCGTCTAGTCAAAGCTATGGTTTTCCCGATCCAAGGATCAAACCCAGGTCTCCTGCATTGTAGGCAGAGGCTTCACGGTCTGAACCACCAGGGAAGTCATGTCTCCTATACATTAATTTAAAATGTTAATAACAGAGGAAACTGGGCAGGGAATATTGGGAACTCTCTGTACTATCTTCAAAATTTTCATGTAAATCTAAAATAGTTCAAAAAATAAAATTTATTTTAAAAATATATGGAATACATTTAAAATGAATAACCAATAAGGACCTATTGTGTATCACAGGGAACTCTGATCAGTGTTTTGTGCCAGCTTGGATGGGAGGGAAGCTTGGGGGAGAATGGATACATATGTATGTACGGCTGTGTCACTCTGCTGTCCACCTAAAACTATCAAAACATTGTTAACTGGCTATACTCCAATATACAATAAAAAGTTAAAAAAGAAAAAAAGCTATGGGTTTTCCAGTAATCATGTTTGGATGTAACAGTTGGGCCATAAAGAAAGTTGATCGCTGAAGAATTGATGCTTTTGAACTGTGGTGTTGGAGAAGACTCTTGAGAGTCCCTTGGACTGCAAGGAGATCCAACCAGTCAATCCTAAAGGAAATCAGTCCTGAAAATTCATTGGAAAGACTGATGCTGAAGCTGAAACTCCAGTACTTTGGCCACTTGATGCAAAGAACTGACTCCTTGGAAAAGATCCTGATGCTGGGAGAGATTGAAGGCAGGAGAAGGGGACGACAGAAGATGAGATGGTTGGATGGCATCACTGACTCAACAGACATGAGTTTGAGCGAGCTTTGGGAGTTAGTGATGGACAGGGAAGCCTGACCTGCTGCAGTTCATGGGGTCGCAAAGAGCCAGACACGACTGAGCGACTGAACTGAACTGAACTGATGAGAGCTATTTACATATTCCGAATATAAATCCTTTGTTAGATATATATACAACACATACATATATCCTAGTCTCTGGCTTACATTTTCATTCTCTTCAGTGTGTTTTGATGAACAGAGCTTCTAATGTATAAACCTTAGCTTTTATGCATCTTAGGTGCTACATCCTAGTAAACTGCCCTGATATAATACTTGAGGGGTGAAGGGTTCAGACAAGAGGATGGAGACAGAGCTCAGGAGAGATGGGAAGGTGTGAAGGAAGATGTGGAGATGTGGAAAGACAAGATGGAGAGAAGCAGAGAGAAGAAAGAGGGTGAGGAGGGAAGGGATGTTTTCCCAGCCTGAGCAAAATTGCCTCTGTCTCAGGAATCACAGCATTCTGGCCAAGCAGGGACTCATCACATGGGCAGGACTAGAGTCAAGGCAACAGAAATAAGATCAGAAGTCCCTTCCCCACTCTTCTCAACCCTCCCTTCCCTCTCTGTGCTCATGCAAGTAAGCATTTTCCTTTGAAAAGCACTTTTTAAAACACTGGCTGAATTTGTTTTAAGAAATCTTCATTTCCCAAGGATGTGCTGAGACATCATTACATTAATGTGTATCTGAAGCCACATCTAGATTTTGACCAATATCCAGAAATTAACCCTGACAAAATGTGTAGTATTTATAAATATGGACTCTGAAGTCATATAAACCTAGGTGTCTTTACTTACCCACTCCTATCTTTGGGCAAGTTCATGAACTTCTGTGAATCTCGGTTTCCTTGTCTATTAAATAAGCATTTATTCATTCATTCATTAACAGATATTTATTGAGTGCCTGTTATATGCGAGAGACTATTACTATCCAGTAAAAATCATTTACTCCCATGAAGCTTGCCTTCTAACAGGGTAAGCAGACAATAAGAAGATCAAACAAGTCGATCTTCAAGGAAATCAATCCTGACTATTCTTTGGAAGCACTGGTGCTGAAGCTGAAGCTTCAATGCTTTGGCCACTTGTTGCAAAGAATCAACTCATTGGAAAAGACTCCGATGCTGGGAAAGATTGAGGGCAAGAGGAGAAGGGGGTGACAGAGGATGAGCTGGTTGGTGGCATCACTGACTCAATGGACATGAGTTTCAGCACACTCGGGGAGATAGTGAAGGACAGGGAAGCCTAGCATGCTGCAGCTTACGGGGTCGCAAAGAGTAGAACATGACTTAGTGACTGAACAACAACAACAAGTAGACAATAAACAGGATGAAATAGCATAATGTATAGTACATTACACGGGGATAAGTAGGGAACAACTGGAAGAATGGAGCTGCTGTTACCTAGGGTGGGGAAAGCTGCAGGGGGTGCCAGAAGAGAAGAAATATCAGGAATTCACTTTTGGGTACATTATGTTCTAGATCCCTAAGTAGATGTCAAGTAGACAGTTGGATATACAAGCTCAGGGAAGAAGTGCAGATTAGAGATACATGTTTGGAAGTTATCAATGAATTAGTAGTACTCAGAGTCCTAAAACTGAAGGAGATCATTCAAGGAGTGATTTTAAAGAAATATGAAAATATTGTTCCTCTCATAGGGTTGTTGGTGGTGGTAATGTGTGTGTATGAGGTTTGTTGGAGTAATATTAAGAACTTTATTTATTGAGTGTTTAATATGCACCAAATGCTGTACCAAGAGTTTTGTATTCCTTAACTCATTTAATTTTCTAGGTAATAGGTAATATTATTTTCTCCATTTTAAAGATGGTGATACTGAGAAAGGTTATATTTGCTTAAAGTCATGGAATTAGTAAGTGGTAAAATCGAGATTTGAACACAGAACCCATGTTCTTAATTGATATACTTCAGCTCATATAATCTAACCTAAAAATCTAATATCCACTGATCATTCTAATACATGATAATCACTTAATTAAATGCCCCCTCCACTACATATTGGGTTTCCATGGTAGCTCAGATGATAAAGAATCTGCCTGCAATGCAGAAGACTTGAATTCAATCCCTGGGTCAGGAAGATCCCTTGGAGAAGGGAATGGCTACCCATTCCAGTGTTCTTGCTTGGAGAATTCCATGGGCAGAGGAGTCTGGTGGGCTACAGTCCATGGGGTTGCAAAGAGTCAGGCACAACTGAACCACTAACAATTTCACTTTCTCATTACATATCAGCTTGTGCCTTGTAACAAAACTTGTTTGACCATGATTTGAGATTTTCAGTTTCTAGTGGGCATGTTAATAATAATGATGACTCTTCTGCCTAATAGGGCCAAATGAGATTATGTCTAAAGAATTGTATCTCCATACATGTTACAGAACATCATCTCTACCACTGCAAACTAAGCCTGAGCTTTGTGAATACAATAAAATCAGATCAAATTAGTTCTGCTCATGAAATATATACTCCAGGTGCACAAAGCATTACATGTTAGAGAAATTTTATTCTTTTATGAGATGTTTGACCTTGACTTGGGACTAGTATTTCAGCAACTGGCTGCTCATAAACTGGAACATACACTGAAATACTTACGTGCAGAAATAACAACAGAAAAAATTTCCACAATAGCAAGAACTTTTTAAATCAATGTTTTGAACTGTTGTTTTCAGTTTCACTGTTGGAATATCTCAACATTAATTATCTTTTTAAGTTTCTGGACTAATGTAAAAGTGTTTTAATTGGGTAAGAATTATTTGCTTTCCTATTTCTTGATTTGAATGTTAGAAAATATTTCTATATGAAATATACATTCCCATAATTACAAAGAATTTGACACAGGACCTAAACTGTCCACTTTGTGTTTTTTAAGGACTAAGAAACAGGTGGACAAAGTGTAGAATTTGAAGTCGGAAGACCAGCATTAAGTTCTAATATACTGGCTAAACCTTTACACAGCAAGTTTAAAGCATTTTTTTCTTCTGTTTGCATTATCTGCTGACAGATATGGCAGGGTGATAAGACTCAAGCAGGAGATCTCTTTGATCTTGGGTTATTTCACTGACCACCAATAAGCAGACTTTTGTTAGGAAATTTTCGCTCAAAGCAATGTAAAATAGAAAGTTGTTGTTGTTGTTTAGTTGCTAAGTCGTGTCTGACTTTTTGTGATCTCATGGACTGTAGCCCACCAAGCTCCTCTGTCCATGGATTTTCCCAGGCAAGAGTACTAGAGTGGATTTCCATTTTCTTCTCCAGGGGATTTTCCTGACCCAGGGATTGAACCCACGTTTCCTGCTTTGGCAGACAGATTCTTTAGCACTGAACCACCAAGGAAGCCCCAAGATGGAATATACAGAGCTACAATCGACTAAACAACCACTGCCACCCTCCCCTCCCTGAATATATGGTTATCTCTACATTCCATACACTAAGGAGATTTTTAAAAATAAATAAAATTTGTGGTCCTTGCTCTCCAACAGCCACAGTCTAAAATTAAAACCACACATACATGAAAAATAAAAGATTTATAAACTGCACTAGAACAAAAATAAACAATATGAGAATGACCATAATTCTTAATGTGTGAAGGAAACTCAAAATGAGGAAAAATTTTTATAAAATCACCAGGGAAGTGTTGAGAGAAGTTGATGGGAGATACCTGTACCCATCTGTGCCTTTGTTAGTTCCTGCAACCACAGGCCATGGTTGATCTTGGATAGACATGTCATTGCTCTGTGACTCAGTTTCTTCATTCATGAAACAGAAAATCATGCTCGTTGTCTCATATAAATCTCAAGGTGAAAGTTGGAAAACTGAGAAATACCCCCATTTTTTAGATAAAATGTAGATAAATTTAAATTATATGTCATAGACACTTACATCTATGATAATTAGGAGATAGCCCAGTGAGTCAACTTATCGCTGCAGTCTCAACTTAAGACAGATTAAAATAAAAATCTTATGACAAGGTAGATTCACACAGAATTGTGAATGAAGCTTACAGGTTTTTAAACATTTCAGTCAGCATTTTTAATGTACCTAGAGTGGGATGTTGAGAAATAAATCAGTAAAGTGCTTCTTATTTCCTCAAGGAAATAAGGGCTTTTTTTCTGAAAATTAAGGTTTGCTTTTTCTTTTTTTTTGAAAAATCAGGCCAAAATTAATTAACTCCATTGCTGCCAGGAGCATCTGAACCATTTTTTTCCCTATGTTAATTGGACAACAGAGATTTCCTTGGTCAATTTCTAAGTGACAGATGTAGGAGGAACTCTTCCATCCAATTCTACCTATGAGAAGTGGCCCAGGAAATATTTGTCATATAAATAAAACAGTAAGTGAATGATTCATGTTGATGTATGGCAAAAATCATCACAATTTGGTAATTATGCTCCAATCAAAATAAATTAATTAATTTTTTAAAGAAAATAAAAAACAGACATTTGTATGCTGAACATGATCCTTCTCTTTTGAAGGAATGATATGTAACTAGTACTGTTTTTTTCAAATATTTTTGTCTTCTAAAATTAAAATTACAGGAGGTATGGCCAAGATGGCAGAGTTAGGAAGACCCTGAGTTCATCTCTTCACACAAGCACACCAAAAATATAACTACTTAAAGAGCAAATATATATGAGAATGACCTGAAGACTAGTAGAAAAGATTTTTCACAATTAAAGATATAAAGAAGGAACTACCACCACAAGATTGGTAGAAGCAGTGGAGATGCAGTATAGTCAAAACCCACACTCACAGGAGATTACTCACAGACAGAAGGATAATCACAATTGTGTGGGTTTTCCCAAGGAAGTGAGGGGTCCAAATTCCACATTTGGCTCCCCAACTCGAGGGTCCTAAACAAAGATGAGCCCCCTGAATGGCTGACTTTGAAGACCAGTGGGGCGTGTATACATGAGAGCCAGAGGGCTGTAGAAAAGAGAGATTCCACTGTGAAAGAATGCATGCAAAAATCTCACATGCTCCAAGACCCATAGCAAAGGCAGTAATTTGAAAGGATCCTGGGTCATACCCATTTGCTGATCTTGGAGAGCCTCTTGGAGAAGCAGAAGGCAGTGAAAACTCTCCCTGGGGACACAGATGCTGGCATAAGCCATTTCAGGGATCTTTCTGCCATGAAGACGCTCATACTGGTAGGCACCATTTGGAGTGCTCTCACTAGCCTAATAGTGCCCAAAGGCTAACCTGCCGACTAGAAGTCCAGCACCAGACCTGGGACTGTCCCCCTTCAAGCTACACAGAGACCTTACCAGCAGATGGTAGCCACTGCAGAAGGCAGGGCTGGCAGCCAATAAGGCCAAGTTGGTCCTACCTATGAACTCATCCACAAGTCAGCCTTACCACAACAGGGGCCCACATCATTACTTACAGAGGAAACATCCCTAGAGCATGTAGCTCTAGTAACAAAGGTAAGTAGCTGTGTGTGTGTGTATACTTAGTCACGTTCAAGTCTTTACAACCTCATGGACTGTAGCCCACTGTCTATGGGATTTTCCAGGCAAGAATACTGAAGTGGGTTGCCATTTCCCCCTCCAGGGGATCTTCCCGACCCCGGGATCAAATCCATGACTCCTGTGTCTCCTGCACTGCAGGCGAATTCTTTACCACTGAGCCACAGGGAAAGCCCAAGTGAGAGTAGCTACTGGGCCCCATAGGTTGTATCCTACATAAGACCATTTTTCTAAGATCAAGGAAATGACCTACCTAATACATAGAAATAGGCACAGAGAATTAAGCACAATGAGAACACAGAGGAACATGTTCCAGATGAAGGAACAAGACAAAACCTCAAAAGAAGAACTGTATGAAGTGTTGATAAGTAATATCTTATGAGTTTAAGGTACAAACTGAGGAGAAGAATAGATGTACACAATGAGAAGTTTAACAAGGAGTTAGAAAATATAAAAAACCTTGAAGAACTAATGGATACATATCTGAAATAAAAATACATTAGAAGGAATTAATAGATTAGATAATACAGAGGAATGAATCAGCAGACTGCAAGACACAGAAGTGGAAATCACTCAAGCTGAACCGTAAAAAGGTTTAAAAATGAGGACAGTTTAAGATACATTTAGGACAACATCAAACATGCTAGCATTGCATTAAAAAGGATCTCAGAAGGAGAAGAGAGGCAGAAGGCTTGTTTGAAGAGATAATTGATGAAAACTTCCCTAGCCAGGGAAAGGAAAAATACATCCAGGTGAGGAAAACACAGAGTCCAAGATAGGATGGACACAAACAGATCCACATCAAGACACATTGTAATTAAAGTGGCAAAAAATAAAGAGACAATCTTAAAAGCAGCAAGAGAAAAGCAACTAGTTACATATAAATGAACTCCTATAGGACTATCAACTGACTGTTAAGCAGAACTTTGTAGGCCAGAAGGGGGTGGCATAATATTTTCAAAATGATGAAGAGGAAAATCTACAACAAAAAATACTCTACCTGGCAAAGCTTATAGATATAATATATTTAGATATAGATATATATTACATATAATACATATAGGCTGTTATATATGAAACTCATGGTAACCACAAACCAAAACTCTATAATATTAATACATACACACAGACAAAATAGAGAAAGGAATCCAAACATAATGCTGAAGATAGTCATGAAATCACAAAGGAAGAGAACAAAAGAAGAAGAAAGGAACAGAAAGAAAGAACTAAAAAATAACCAGAAAACAAAATGGTACTAAATATATACTTAGCAATAATTACTTTAAATGCAAATGGACTAAATATTTCAATCAAAAGACAAAGAGTGTCTGAATGAACACAAAAGCAAGACCCACATATATGCTGCCTACAGGAGACTCACTATAAATCTAAAGACACATAAATTGAAAGTGAGGGGATAGAAAAATATATCCCATGCAGATGAAAATGAAAGGCAAGCTGTTGTACTAAAACTTACATCAGACAAAATATACTTTAAAACAAAGACTAATAAGAGACAAAGAAGGACATTACAAAATGTAAAGGGAACAATTCAAGAATAAGATATGACAATTGTAAATATATATGCACTAACATAAGAGCACCTAAATACATAAAGTAAATATTAACAGACATAAAGGGAGAAACTGACATTAACACAATAATAGTAGGGGGGGGTTAGCACTCCACTTACATCAATGGACAGATCGATCAAGACAGAAAATCATTAAGGAAACACTGGCCTTAAATGACATATTAGACCAAATAAACTTAATAGATATATACAAAGGCAGCAAAATACAAATTCAAATGCATGTGGAATATTCTGCAGGACAGATTACATACTAGTCCAAGAAACAGGTCTCAATAAATATAAGATTGAAATCATATCAAGCATCTTTTCCAATCACAGTGGCATGAGACTGGAAATTACAAGGAAAAAACTGCAAAGACACAAAAATATGGAGGCTAAACAATGAGTCACAGAAGAAGAAAAAAAAAACTACCTGGAGACAAATGAAAATGGAAACCTAGCAATCTAAAATCTATGGGACACAGTAAAAGCAGTTCTAAGAGAGAAGTTCATAGCAATTTAAACCGACATCAGGAAGTAAGAAAAATAAAGAAACAATTTAACTTTACACTTAATGGAACTAGGAAAAGAACAAACAAAACCCAAAGTTAGTAGAAGGAAAAAGATCACAAATATCAAAGCAGAAACAAATGAAATAAAGGACCCTCAAAAAATAGAAAAGAATAATGAAACTAAGATCTAGTTCTTTGAAAAGAAAAATACAGTCGATAAAATTTTATCTAAACTCGTCAAGAAAAAAAGAAAGAGGGCCTGAATGAACAAAACTAAAAATGAAGGCAAAGTTACAACCAACATCACAGAAATACAAAGGCTCACAAGAGATTACTATAAATTATATGCCAATAAAATGGACAACCTAGAAGACATGGATAAATTCCTAAAAATGTACAATCTTCCAAGACTGAATCAGGAATAAATAGAAAATCTAAACAGATGGATTGTTAGTAAAGAAATTGAATTATTATTTTTTTTTAAATCTACCAACAAACAAAAATCCAAGACCAGATGCCATCACAGGTGAATTATACCAAACATTTAAAGAAGAGTTAATGCCTATACGTTTCAGACTATTCTAAAAAATCAAAGAGGAAAGAATATTTACAAACTCATTCTATGAGATCAGCATCACTTTGATACAAAAACCAGCCAAAAACAATACACACACACAAAGAACATTACAGGCCAATATCCCTGATGATGGTGATATTGAATCAAGGTAAATCGCATGTAGTCAAGCAGGAAATGACAAGAGTGAACACTGACATATTAGAAATTAGTGAACTAAAATGGAAGGGAACGAGTGAATTTAATTCAGATGACTATCGTATCTACCACTGTGGGCAAGAATCCCACAGAAGAAATGGAGTAGCGTTCATAATCAACCAAAGAGTCAGAAATGCAGTACTTGAGTGCAATGTCAAAAACAACAGAACATCCGTTGGATCATAGAAAAAGCAAGAGAATTCCAGAAAACATCTACTTCTGCTTCAGTGACTATGCTAAAGCCTTTGACTGTGTGGATCACAACAAACTGTGGAAAATCCTTAAAGAGATGGGAATACCAGACCATCCAACCTCTCTCCTGAGAAACCTGCATGAGGTTAAGAAGCAAAGGTTGAACCTTACACGGAACAACTGACTGGTTCAAAATTAGGAAAGGAGTACGACAAGGCTGTATATTGCCACCATCATGTGAAATGCCAGGCTGGATGACTCACAAGCTGGAATCAAGATTGCTGGGAGAAATATCAACAACCTCAGAAGATATGCAGATTATACCACTCTAATAGTAGAAAGCAAAGAGGAACTAAAGAGCCTCTCGTTGAGCGTGAAAAAGGAGATGAAAAACCTGGCTTAAAACTCAACATTCAGGAACTTCCCTGGTGGTCCAGTGGCTAAAGACTCTGTGCTCCTAATGCAAGGGGCCCAGGCTTGATCTCTGGTCAGGGAACTAGACTCTACATACCACAACTAAGACTGGGTGCAGCCAAATGAACAAATATTTTAAAAAAAAGAAAAAGAAAAACTCAACATTCAAAAAAACTAAGATCATTGCATCCAATCCCATCACTTAATGGCAAATAGAAGGGGAAAAAGTTGAAGCAGTGACAGATTTTCTCTTCTTGAGCTCCAAAATCACTGCAGATGATGACTGCAGCCATGAAATTAAAAGATGCTTGCTTCTTGGAAGGAAGGCTATGACAAACCTAGACAGTGTAGTAAAAAGCAAAGACATCACTCTACCGACAAAGGTCTGTGTAGTCAAAAGTATGGTTTTTCCAGTAGTCATGTACAGATGTGAGAGCTGGACCACAAAGAAGGTTGAACACCAAAGAATTGATCTTTTGAACTGCGGTGTTGGAGAAGACTCTTGAGAGTCTCTTGGACAGCAAAGAGATCAAACCAGTCAATTCTAAGAAATCAACCCTGAATATTCATTGGACAGACTGAAGCTGAAGCTGAGGCTCCAATACTTTGACCCACCTGATGGGAAGAGCCAACTCATTGGAAAATACTCTGATATGCTGGGAAAGATTGAAAGCAGGAGAAAAAGGGACGACAGAGGATGAGATGGTTGGATGGCATCACCGATTCAACGGACATGAACTTGATTGAACTCCAGGAGATGGTGAGGAACAAAAAGTCCTGGTGCAATCATAGGGTCACAAAGAATCAGACACGACTTAGAGACTTAACTACAACAACAGCAATCCCTGATGAACATAAATGTAAGAATCTCCAACAGTATATTAACAAAATGGATTCAACAATATATTAAAAGTATTATACACCATGATGAAGTAGAATTTATCCTAGAGATGCAAGAATTAATTAATATGTGCAAATCAATCCATGTGATATAACACATTAACAAACTGAAGGACAAAGATTATATGATCATCTCAAGATGTAGAAAAAGCTCTTGACAAAATCGAACATCCATTCATGATTAAAAAATAAAATGAGGATAAAGGAAACATATCTCAGCAAAATAAAGGCCATATATGATAAAGCTATAGCCAACATTAAATTTAGTGGTGAAAATCTTAAAGGATTTCTTCTAAGAAACAAGATTAAGATGCCCACTCATGCCACTTTAATTCAACATAGTATTGGAAATTCGAGTCACAGCAATCAGACAGGAAAAAAAAATTTTAAAAATCCAAATTGGAAAGGAAGGAGCAAAACTGTCACTATTTGCAGACTACACCATCCTATATATAGAACATCCTAAATACACCACAAAAAAAAACTATTAGAACAAATAAATGAATTCCGTAGAATTGCGGGATACAAAATTAATATACAGAAATCTGTGGAGTTTCTATATAATATCAACAAGCTATTAGAAAGACAAATGAAGAAAACAATCCCATTTACAAATGTATCAAAAAGAATAAAATACCTAGGGATAAATCTAACCAAGGAAGTAAAAGACCTGTACTCAGAAAACTGTATGAAATAAATTGAAGATGATGCAAACAAATGGAAAGACATGTTGTGTTCATGGATTGGAAGAATTAATATTGCTAAAATATGATTATACTACCCAAGGCAATCTACTGATTCAATGCAATCCCTATCAAAATACCAATGGAACTAGAACTAGAGAATAGAAGTCTAAACTTTGTATTGAAATACAAAAGACTCTGAATAGTCAAAAATATTTTGAGAGAAAACAAAGTTGGTATCATGCTTCTTATTTTCAAACTATACTTCAGAGTTACAGTAACCCAAACAATATAGTACTGGCACAAAAACAGACACATAAATCAACAGAACAGAACAGAATCTAGAAATAAACCCACATTCATATGGTCAATTAATCTACAACAAAGGAGTTAAGAATATGCAACAAAGAAAAGAGAAACTCTTCAATAAATGGTTTTAGGAAAACTTGACAGCTATATGCAAAAAAAAAAAAAAAAATCAGACTGGACTATCTTCTCATACCATATAGAAAAATAAACTTAAAATGGATTAAAGACTTAAATGCAAGACCTGAAACCATAAAACTCCTAGAAGAAAACATAAGAAATCTGCTCTTTGACATCAATCTTAGCAACAGTTTTTTAGATGTCTCTCCTCAGGCAAGAGAAACAAAAGCAAAAGTGAGCAAGTGGGACTATGTCAAATTAAAAAAAAAAAAAATCACAGTAAAGGAAATGATCAACAAAATCGGAAATTCCAACTGAATGGGAGAATATATTTGCAAATGATAGATTTGATACTTGGTTAATATCCAAAATATACATGGAACTATAGTTCAACATCAAAAAGAAGCAAGCAACCTGATTAAAAAATTGTCAGAGAATCTGAACAGACATTTTTCCGAAGAAGACGTACACATGGCCCACAGACACAAGAAAAGATACTCAACATCACCCATCACTAAAGTTAGGGAAATGGAAATCAAAACCACAATGAGATAATCACCTCACACCTGTCAGAATGGTCATTATCAAAAATATAACAAACAATGTGTTTCTCAGGATGTTTAAAAAAGGGAACCACCACGCACTGTTAGTGGGAAGGCAAATTGATACAGCCACTATGAAAAACATACGAAGTTCCCTCAAAAATTAAAAATAGAATTACCACTTATGATATAGCAATTATACTTCTGAGTATTTTTCCAAAAAAAATCAAAGAAACCTAATTCAAAAAGGCATATGCACCCTTATGTTCACTACACTATTCACACTAGCCAAATTATGGAAGCAACCAAAGTATTCATTGATAGATGAGTGGATAAAGAAGATGTGGTATATGTATATAATTGAACATTACTCAGTCATAAAAACGGAGAAGGCAATGGCACCCACTCCAGTACTCTTGCCTGGAAAATCCCATGGACGGAGGAGCCTGGTAGGCTACAGTCCATGGGGTCGCTAAGAGTCGGATATGACTGAGCGACTTCACTTTCACTTTTACCATTCATGCACCGGAGAAGGAAATGGCAACCCACTCCAGTGTTCTTGCCTAGAGAATCCCAGGGATGGTGGAGCCTGGTGGGCTGCCGTCTATGGGGTCACACAAAGTTGGACACGACTGAAGTGACTTAGCAACTTAGCAGCAGTCATAAAAAAGAAGGAAATCTTTCCATTTGTGAAAATAAGAGTGGATTTAGAGGGTATTATGCTAAGTGAAATAAGCCAGCCAGAGAAAGACAAATACTGCATAACTTCATTTAAAGGTGGAATCTAAAAAATGAAACAAATGAACAATCATAATACACAGAAACAGAGTCATAGATTCAGAGAACACATTGGTGGTTGCTGGTGAAGGGGTGAATAAAATAGTTGAGGGAGATGAATAAAATAGGTGAGGGAGATTAAGAGCACAAACTTAGAGTTGTAAAAGAAATGTCACGGGGATGAACATGGATAACAGGCAGAACGTACTCAATAATATTGCAATACTTTTGCATGGTGACAGACTTTGCATAGCAATTAGACTTACCATGGTGATTATTTTTTAGTGTATGAAAATATGGATCACTATGTTGTACATCTGAAACTAATATAATACTGTTGAGTCAGTTATATGTTTCAAGTTATTTAACTAATAGAAATAAAATTAAAGTTACAGGATTCTAGAAATTGACTTTGAAGTAATTACTTGAGGGATACATCTTGAAACAAAACTTAGGATTATAAGCAAGCTCAAGACCTATCAATATTCCCAGTTCTACCAATAAGAGAACTGAGAACTTCCTGACGTGAAATGGGAATTTGCCACGAGGTTTACTACATAGCTCTAGATGAAAAAGAGTGAAACAAGAAGTCTGTGCTGGAGGCACCTGAGAGGCAATAGAAAACTGAAAGGTCCCTCAAAATAGAGGGTTTCCATAAAAGTCTTCTCAAACAATTAGGCCTCCACCCAAAGGTAGAGAAATACACAGAATACACCTAGTCACCTGCTGGTGAATATGGCTCAGACAGGTTGGATAGGTTAGAAAGAAATGGACCAGAGGTAAGGACAGGACTTCCAGAAGTCATCTCTACCTCTAGCTCAAGGAAGAGTAAGGGAGATAATACTCCACCAGTGAGCTGAACCTCAAGGCAACTCTGTGTGGGGAAGAATAGAGAGCCTTGTTGTAACAAAGAGGCCAGAGGAACTTTAGGGAGGAAATTAAGTGTAGGTTGGGGCCAGAGAATGCAACTCCAGAATCTAAATTCAAGGTAAATTCCTACTAAAACTTTGTTAAAGAAATTAAAATGTTCTCCCAAGAAGTCAGATGCAGTGGTAGTCCAAATTCGGGGAACACCTGGATGGACCAGTATCCAAACACTTAACTGACAGCTCTCAGAGCACTTGAGGAAGGTAATCTACTTTCAAGATGGCAGAGTAGAAGCACGTACACTCATTTTCTCCTGTAAGAACATCAAAATTGCAACTAGCTGCTGAACAATCATCACCAGGAGAATGTTGAAACCCACCAAAAGAAGACACCCCATATCCAAGGTCAAAGGAGAAGCCACAGCAAGACAGTCGGAAGGTGCAATTGCATTTAAAATCAAACCTCTTACCCACCAGAGACACTCAGAGAGTGCAAACAAAACCTTGTGTCACCAGGACTGAGGGAAAGAAGCCGTGATCTCCACAAGAGACTGAGACAGACCTGCCTTTGACTGTTTGAGGGTCTCCTGTTGAGACATGGGTCAGCAGTGGCCTGCCACAGGGACAGGTGCTCTGGCAGCAGCAGTCCTGGCAGGCACAGTGTGTGGCGTAAGTCCTCTTGAAGGAGGTTGCTGTTAGCCCCACTATAGAGCTGCCGAGCAGGTGACCCACAAAACTGGAGAGCAATTATACCAAAGAACTTCCTTCACTGTTGCAAAGGTTCTAGGCCCAACAACAGACTTCTCAACCTTGGGAAACTGCAAAGGGACTGAGTATTCCCAGGAAATCTGACTTTGAAGGTCAGCGGGATTTGATTATAGAACTTCCATAGGACTGGGGAAACAGAATCTTGGAGGGCACAAATAAAACCTTGCACACAGCAGGACCCAGGAGAAAGGAGCAGTGACCCCATAAGAGACTGAGCCAGACTTACCTGTGTGTGTTTGGGAGTCTCTGATAGAGGAGTGGATCGACAGTGACCTGCCACAGGATGAGGGGCACTGAGTACAACAGTCCTGGGTGGTGCAGTGTGCTGGCATACGTCCTTTTGAAGGAGATTGCCATTACTGCCATTACCCTACCATAGTTTAGCCTCAGGAAAAACTATAGGGAGGGAACACAGATCCACCCATCAGCAGAAAACTGGATTAAAGGCTAACTGGGCATGGCCTTGCCCACCAGAACAAGACCCAGTTTTCCCCACAGCAAGTCGCTCCCATCAGGAAGCTTCCACAAGCCTCTTATCCTCATCTATCAGAAGGCAGATCAAATGAAAGCCACAATCACAGAAAACTAACCAAACTGATCACATTGATCAGAACCTTGCCTAACTCAATGAAATTATGAGTCACATCATGTAGGGCCAACCTAGATGGATGGATAAAGGCGGAGAGTTCCCACAAAACGTCCACTGGAGAAGGGGATGACAAAACACTTCAGTATCTTGCCTTGAGAATGCCATGAAGTGTGTGAAAAGGCAAAAAGATATGACACTGAAAGATAAATTCCCCAGGTCAGGAGGCATCCAGTATGCTACTGGAGAAGAGCATAGAAATAGCTACAGAAAGAATTAAGAGGTTGAGCCAAAGCAGAAACAACACCCAGTTGTGGATGTGTCTGGTGGTGAAAGACAATTCTGATGCTATAAATAACAATATTGCTCAGGAACCTGAAATGTGAGGTCTACGAATCAAGGTAAATTGGAAGTTGTCAAACGGAGATGACAAGAGTGAACATCAACATTTCGAGAATCAGTGAACTAAAATGGACCAGAAGGGGTGAATTTAATTCAGAAGACCATTATATATCCACTATGTGGGCAAGAATTGCTTAGAAGAAATGGAGTATCCCTCATAGTCAGCAAAAGACTCCCAAATGCATTACTTGGGTGCAATCTCAAAAATAACAGAACAATCTTGGTTCCTTTCCAAGATGAACCATTCAGTATCATAGTAATCCAAGTCTATGCCCCCACCACTAATGCTGAAGAAGCTGAACGGTTCTATTAAGACCTACAAGACCTTCTAGAACTAACACCAAAAAAAGATGTCATTTTCATCATAGGGTATTGGAATGCAAAAGTAGGAAGTCAAGAGATACCTGGAGAAACAGGGAGTTTGGCCTTGGAGTACAAAATGAAGCAGGGCAAACAACAACAGAGTTTTGCCAAGAGAATGTACTAGTCATAGCAAACACCCTCTTCCAACACAACAAGAGACGACTCTACACATGGACATTACCAGATGGTCAATATGGAAATCAGACTGGTAATATTCTTTGTAGCCAAAGATGGAGAAGCTCTATACAGTCAGCAAAAAATAGACCAGGAGCTGACTCTGGCTCAGATCATGAACTCATTATTGCAAAATTCAGATTTAAATTGAAGAAAGTGGGAAGTCATTCAAGTATGACGTAAATCAAATCTCTTATGATTATACAGTGGAAATGATAAACGGATTCAAGGGCTTATATCTGCTAGACAGAGTGCCTGAAGAACTACGGGTGGAGGTTCGTGATATTGTGCAGGTGGGGGTGATCAGAACCATTCTCCAAGAAAAAGAAATGCAAAAAGACAAAATGGTTGTCTGAGGAGGCTTTACAAATAGCTGAGAAAAGAAGAGAAGTGAAGGGCGAATAAGAAAAGGAAAGCTATACCTATCTCAATGCAGAATTCTTATCAGGGAGTTAGACTCCCCTTGAGGGAGTCCCAGATGACAGAACCATACAGAAGGAGAAAAAGCCAATAAAAGAGGAAGTTGAGGACCCGAATGAGAACCTGTAGTCCTGGGTGTAACCAATCAGGTGAACGCTGGTACCATCCCCTATTTTCATGGGGCCTAACCTTGGAAAACACACACCCTCTTTGCTGATTGGTCCTGGGTGTAACCAACGAGGCACATGCTGGTACCATCACCTATTTTGCATAGAGTATAGCCAATCAGGCTCCAGGTGGAGGAGAAAAAAGTATAAAAAGGGAAGCCAAGGGGCCTCAGGATTGCTCCCAAGGTCAGACTTCAATTGTGTGTTGGGAATCTGTTGCCTGCTGCATACTATCTGCTTCCCATTGCCTGCCTGTTTCCCACTGTCTCCCTGTTTCTCACTTCCCAGATGAGCTGTAACTAGTTTGTTGTTGTTAATCCTGCCTGCTGTCTACCTAATAAAATTCTGCATGTTTGAGCTACAAGTGGTCCGTTGTTCCAAATCTTTGTTACAGGAAACAAGAGGAAGAGAAGTATACCAACTCAACATTCTCAAGTAACACACAATAAATATGCACAAAATGCTTCCATACTGTTATGGTTCTAACAACCATATTTCTCTGTTGAATGAAGTCTGCTCTTAAGTGTTCTTGGAAATTCCAAAAGATTTTGTTTTGAAGCACCAAGGCTACTGAAAAATAAACATACTTTTATAGGCAAAATACACATATTTACATATACACACAGAGATAGATACACATACCATAACAGTTTCAATGTATCATCAATCATCAGTAATATAACATAACTCATATACTGAGTGCTTATTATGTGCCAGGGTTGGGTTGAGCAATTTGCAGATATTATCCCTCCCTCACTACAATTTTGTGGAGCAAGCTATGTTTCTGTTCCTATTTTATCATTTTAAAAACACTCATTAAAATATTAAAGTTATACTAATGGTTAAGGAAATTGCTCAAAGTCATATCCATTATTAGTAACAACCTTGGTTAAATAAAACATTAGTCTGAAATGGAACAATTAACACATGAACAAGCTAAATTGTTGATTGTTAACCAATTTTTGGTAGAGTTGCTGAGGGTCTGGCTTTCCCATACACACATCAGCATAACCTATTAAATAAAATACCAAAGACTGAAAGAAGGAAATTACTACAGAACAAACAAGACGATGATTAATACATCATCCTTTGTATCCCAAATATATATTTCATTTATCCCACTCACATAATTCAAAAGGTAAATAAAAACCCTGTAGAAAATACCAATTAATACTTTGCTGTGAATAAATGTTGACTTGGTCTCTGATTAATGCTCTGGAAATAGATTTGGTTCCAATGGCTTGTCTTTCCTGGTTGCTAAATTTCAAAGACTGCAAGGGAAAATTTCAACATAAATGGACATAATCATCAAGAAATCAGGAGATAGTCACCAACCTGAATGATTATTGTCATCCTGTTTGCATTTCTCTTTCTCACAGGAGTTTTAATTAAAATCTAAAACAGTCTCATGCTTGAAAATTTTGTCTTTCCTAATTTAACAAGAAGCCCCATTCAGGGGAAAAATTTGCAAAGTAATTACCATGGAGAAGTCACATTATTTCAACATTTGTCAGGGACCATCTTTTTCCCTGCAGAACATACGTGTCCTCATTCCACTCTACTGATCTGTGCCCCAAAGGACCTTGATGGTGCTCTTGATACAGTCAACATTATTCTTTTCTTTAAGCATCTTAAAGTGTATTGCTAAAAAATAATCTTGTAGCATCTACTCTACTGAACTGAGTCGCATATCAACTTAATGTCAAAGCCACATTGGCAATGCACTAGAATGTTAGGATAGAGTTCATTTCTTCACTCTAAACATTACTTAAGCAATCATATTTCTTATTTTATAATTCTCTTTTGGGAGTTGTGATACATACTTCAAAAATCTGCTGAGCACTACTGGAATATTTCTCCTTTTACCTGCTGAATTAACTCCTGAAAAAGAACTGTTTGTTAAATTTATTTAACAATATCTCTCTTTCCATTTTCATTAAGAAAAAATGTGACAAAATGAAAACACCCAGTATTAATTTTGCCTAGTGTTTCTACAGACGGAACTCATTCTTAGCATTCAGTCATTGAGGGAGCTCTGGACCAGGTGCCAGAAATTGAATTCTAGATGCAGAGCACTCTGACACATTTTAGTCCTTCTAAGGAACTCATGGGTACTCTCTGTTCAGAGTCAAGCTTATTCACCTCTGAAATGGGTTCATAGTAAAAAACCTATACATCAGAGAGGACAGGAGTAAGAGACTCAGCAGCCAGGAATGCACATAAAGGTAACATGGTCTGCCTGGGAAATGAGGTGCAGTTGTTAGGCACACAGGGGTCAGGGCTGCCACTGCCACTGCACCCACACAGCAGCCCCTGCCTCCGTGAGCTGGAGAATCTCCCACCAGAGCAAGTACGACCCTGTTTGTTGCAACTGCTGCCAGTCTGTGCCACCACAAGCACTTCACACACACCTCAGATGTGGCCACCATACCCTTCCCAAGCTTGAGCAGCCCCAATTAGCTGCTGCTTTCACTCCCTCTCACCTGGGCAGGGAACAGATGTCTGAGGTTGTTGTACCACAGAGATGAGGCCAAAACCAAAGCTGAGCCCCTAGGGTGAAACCAAGGAGAAGGAAAGGAAATTTCCCCATTCAGCTGCACAAGCCACAGATTAAAACCCCAAGATCAGCTTGGTAAATCTGTGGAATATCTGAATAGATAACAAATCTTTCACAACTGAGACCTGGCTAACTTTAGCAATGGACTTTGGGAGCAAGTACACACAGGAATTGGGACAGGTCAGAGTCTGAGCTGCCCGCACAGTGCTCATAGTAGGTTCAGAGTCCTACCTAGAGGTATTGGAGGGCCTCCTGGGGAGGTGAGTGTTGGTTTTGCCTCACTGTGGGAGCAAGGGCACACTGATAGAGGAGGTCTTAGGAAAATATTCTTATTACCATTATTTTTATTTGTTTGTTTCATTTCATTAAGTTGTTGCTTTATGCTTTAATTTTTTTATATTTCTACTTTTATTTTTTGCCATTTTGTGTTTTTTTTCTTGCTTTTGTATTTTGTTGTGTTCTGTTTTGTCTTTTTATCATTTTTCCTTGTTTATGTTAGCTTTTTTAAGTTTGGTTTCTGTTTTTTGTTTTTGTTTTTGTTAGTTTACTCTTTATTGATTGTTTTCATTTTTGAGTTCTTTTGTTTGTTCTCTTATTTTTGTTACCTTGGGGTTTTTTTTTATCTTGTTTCTTTGTTTCTATTTATAAATAGAATGGTTTTGTTTTTATCATTTGTCTGGAGTTTGGTTTGTCTGTTTGTTTTCTTTTTTGTGGGTTGCTGTTGTTGTTGGTATTTGTTTTGGTTTTTGCTATTTGTCCTCAGTTATATTTATTTATGTTTTTTTTTCTTCTTTTTTCTCTGGCCACACTGCATAGCTTGTGGGCTCTTCATTCCCTGGCCACGGGTTGGGCCTGGGCCTTCCATGGGAGTACCAAGTCCAGGATGTTAGACCACTAGAGAATTCCCAGGCCCAGGGAATAGTAATCAGTATACACTTTCTTTAGGGTTTCCATCACAACACTAAAACCTGGTTCTACCCAACTGCCTGCAGGCTCCAGTGCAAGATACCTCTAGCCAAACAACCAGCAAGACAGGAACACAGCTCCACCCATCAGCAGACAAGCTGCCTAAAGTGATACTAAGCTCACAGACACCCCAAAACACACCATGTGACACGGCCCTGCTGTAAGAGAGAAGATTCAGCTCCACCCACCAGAGTGCAGGCATCAGTCTCTCCCACCTGAACGTCTACTCAAGCTGCTGCACCAGCCTTATCCACCATGGGAAGAGAAGAGAAAGAGAAACTACAACCCTGCAGCCTGAAGAAAGGAGACCACAAACACAGTAAGTTGTACAAAATGAGACAACAGTGAAATATGTTACAGGTGAAGGAGCAAGATAAAGACCCATAAGACCAAATAAATGAAGAGGAAAAAGGAACTCTACCTGGAAAAGAATTCAGAGGAATGATAGTAAAGATGATCCAAGCTATCAGAAATAGAAGGAAGGCACAGGTCAAGAAGATACAAAAAATGTTTAACAAGGACCCAGAGAACTGAAAAACAAAAAAATCAACATGTTCATTGTGTGTAATTAACAACACAATAACTGAAATGAAAAATACACTGGAAGGAAGCAATAGTAGAACAACTGAGCCTGAAGAATGCGTAAGTGAGCTAGAAGATAGAATAGTGGAAATAACTACCACAGAGCAGAATACAGAATAAAAAATGAAAAGAAATGAGGAGAGTTTCAGAGACCTCTGGGACAACATTAAACACATCCATACTCAAATTATTGGGGTCTCAGAAGAAGAAGAAAAAGAGAAAGTACCTGAGAAAATAGCTGGAGAAATTATAGGAGGAAACGTCCAAAACCTGGGAAAGGAAATAATCACCCAAGTCTGGGAAATGCAATAAGTCCAATATAGAGTAAACCTAAGGAGAAACATGCCAAGACACATATTAATCAAACTAACAAAAATTGAATACAAAGAAAAAATATTAATAGCAATGGAAAACAACAAATAACATACTGGGAAATTCTCATGAGGTTATCAGCTGTTTTTTCATCACAAACTCTGAAGGCCAGAATGGAGTGGTGTGATATATTTAAAGTGAAGGGAAGGAAAAAACCTACAACCAAGGTTACTCTACCCAGCAAAGATATCACTCAGATTCAATGGAGAAATGAAGTTTTACAGAGCAAGCAAAAGCTAAAGAGTTCAGCATCACCAAACCAGTTTTACAACAAATGCTAAAGGAATTTCTCTAGGTGGGAAACATAAGAGAAGTAAAAAGACCTACAAAAACAAAACAATTATGAAAATGGTGATGGCAACGTGCTTATAAATAATTAAATGAAAGTGAATTAAGTGCTCCAACCAAAAGACCCAGACTGACTGAATGGATTAAAAAAAAGACCCATTCATACCTGTCTGCTAGAGACTCACTTCAGACCTACATAGTGACTGAAAGGGAGGGGATGGAAAAAGATATATCCTGCAAATGGCAAACAAAAGAAGGCTGGAATAGCAATACTCATATCATAAAAAATAAACTTTAAAATAAAAACAATTACAAGATACAGAAAGGACCCTACATAAAGATTAAGGATCAATACTTGAAGAAAAGTAAAAAATTGTAAATATTTATATATCTAACAGAGAAGCACCACATAAAGCAAAGGTTAATATACATAAAAGATGAAATTGACAGTCACACAATAATACTGGGGGACTCAGCACTCCAGCTATACCAGTGACTAGATCATCCAGACAGAAAATTAATAAGGAAACACAATCCTTACATGACACACTAGATCAGATAGACTTAATAAGTATTTATAGAACAGGCAATGGACTGCAAGGAGATAAAACCATTCAGTCACAAAGGAAATGAACTCTGAATATTCATTAGAAGAACTGATGCTGAACCTGAAGCTGTAATACTTTGGCCACCTGATATGAAGGGCTGACTCACTGGAAAAGGCCATGCTGCTGGTAAAGATGGAAGGCAGGAGGAGAAGGGGGTGACAGAGGATGAGATGGTTGGATAGCATCACCAACTTGTTGAACATGAGTTTGAGCAAGTTCTGGGAGATAGTGAAGGACAGGGAAGCCTGGCATGCTGCAGTCCATGGGGTCACAAAGAGTCAGACATGACTTAGCAACTAAACAAAAACAACTGGACATTCCATCTGAAAGCAGCAGAATACACATTCTTCTCAAGTGCACACAAAAAATTCTCCAGGAGATTATATCTTGGGTCACAAATGAAGCCTCAGTAAATTTAAGAAAATTGAAATTTTATCAAGTATCTTTTCTAACCACAAAGCTATGAGATTAGAAATCAATTACAGGGGGCTTCCCTGGTGGTCCAATGGTTAAGACTTTAACTTTCAATGCAGAGAGTGTGGGTTCAATCCCTGGTCTGAGAGCTAAGATCACATACACCTTGACACCAAAACACTGAAATACAAAACAGAAGCAATATTCTAACAAGTTTAATAAAGAATTTAAAAATGGTCCACATCAAAAAAAAAAAAACAATAAATAAATAAATCTTTAAAAAATAGATAATTATTACAGGAAAAAATGTAAAAAACACAAACACATGAAAGATAAACAATATGCTATTAAATAACCAAGAGATCAATGAGGAAATCAAAGAGGTACTCAAAAACACCTAGAAACAAATGACAATGAAAACACAATGACCCAAAATATATGGAATGCAGGAAAAGCAGTTCTAAGAGGGAGCTTTGGAATACAATCCTACCTCAAAAAAAAAAAAATCATATAAACAACTTAGCCTTATGCCTAATGCAACTAGACAAAGAAAAATAAAAAAGGATAATAGAAGAAAAGAAATTACAAAAATCATAGCAGAAATAAATGAAAGAGAAACGAAAAAAATAACAGCAAAGATCAATCAAAATAAAAGGTGGTTCTTTGAGAAGAAAAACAAAGTTGATAAATCTTTAGCCAGAATCATGAAGAAAAAAAGGAAGAGGACACAGGTCAATAAAATTAGAAATTAAAAAGGAAAAGTAACAACTGACACCACAGAAATACAAAGGATCATAAGAAGCTACTGCAAGCAACTGTCTGCATGAAATGTTCCCTTGGAATCACCAGTTTTCTTAAAGAGATCTCTAGTCTTTACCATTCTATTGCTTTCCTCTATTTCTTTGCATTGTTCATTTAAGAAGGCTTTATTTTTCTCCTTGCTATTGCCTAGAACTCTGCATTCAGTTCCGTATAGCTCTCCCTTTCTCCTTTGCCTTTTGCTTGTCTTCTTTTCCGGGGGCCGCGAGTGGCAGCCGACAGGGGCTAGGCCGGGCCGGGGGCTGGGGGCGGATAATGAACTGCTTATTGCCAAATTCAGACTTAAATTGAAGAAAGTAGAGAAAACCACTAGACCATTCAGGTATGAGCTAGATCAAATCCCTTATGAGTATACCGTGGAAGTGACAAATAGATTTAAGGGTCTAGACCTGATAGACAGAGTGCCTGATGAACTATGGACAGAGGTTCGTGACATTGTACAGGAGACAGGGATCAAGAAAATCCCCACGGAAAAGAAATGCAAAAAAGCAAAATGGCTGTCTGAGGAGGCCTTACAGATAGCTGGGAAGAGAAGAGAAGTGAAAAGCAAAGGAGAAAAGGAAAGATATTACCATCTGAATGCAGAATTCCAAAGAATAGCAAGGAGAGATAAGAAAGCCTTCCTCAGCGATCAGTGCGAAGAAATAGAGGAAAACAACAGATTGGGAAAGACTAGAGATCTCTTCAAGAAAACTAAAGATACCAAAGGAACATTTAATGCAAAGATGGGCTCGATAAAGGACAGAAATGGTATGGACCTAACAGAAGCAGAAGATATTAAGAAGAGGTGGCAAGAATACACAGAAGAACTGTACAAAAAAGATCTTCACGACCCAGATAATCACGATGGTGTGATCACTCACCTAGAGCCAGACATCCTGGAATATGAAGTCAAGTGGGCCTTAGAAAGCATCACTACGAACAAAGTGGAGGTGATGGAATTCCAGTTGAGCTATTTCAAATCCTCAAAGGTGATGCTGTGAAAGTGCTGCACTCGATATGCCAGCAAATTTGGAAAACTCAGCAGTGGCCACAGGACTGGAAGAGGTCAGTCTTCGTTCCAATCCCAAAGAAAGGCAATGCCAAAGAATGCTCAAACTACCGCACAATTGCACTCATCTCACATGCTAGTAAAGTAATGCTCAAAATTCTCCAAGCCAGGCTTCAGCAATACGTGAACCGTGAACTTCCAGATGTTCAAGCTGCTTTTAGAAAAGGCAGAGGAACCAGAGATCAAATTGCCAACATCCGCTGGATCATCGAAAAAGCAAGAGAGTTCCAGACAAACATCTATTTCTGCTTTATTGACTATGCCAAAGCCTTTGACTGTGTGGATCACAATAAACTGTGGAAAATTCTGAAAGAGATGGGAATACCAGACCATCTGACCTGTCTCTTGAGAAACCTGTATGCAGGTCAGGAAGCAACAGTTAGAACTGGACATGGAACAACAGACTGGTTCCAAATAGGAAAAGGAGTCCATCAAGGCTGTATATTGTCACCCTGCTTATTTAACTTATATGCAGAGTACATCATGAGAAACGCTGGGCTGGAAGAAACACAAGGGGAATCAAGATTTCTGGGAGAAATATCAATAACCTGAGATATGCAGATGACACCACCCTTATGGCAGAAAGTGAAGAAGATCTAAAAAGCCTCTTGATGAAAGTGAAAGAGGAGAGTGAAAAAGTTGGCTTAAAGCTCAACGTTCAGAAAACTAAGATCATGGCATCTGGTCCCATCACTTCATGGGAAATAGATGGGGAAACAGTGGAAACAGTGTCAGACTTTATTTTTTTGGGCTCCAAAATCACTGCTGATGGTGCTTGCAGCCATGAAATTAAAAGACGCTTACTCCTTGGAAGGAAGGTTATGGCCAACCTAGATAGCATATTTAAAAGCAGAGACATTACTTTGCCAACAAAAGTCCGTCTAGTCAAGGCTATGGTTTTTCCAGTGGTCATGTATGGATGTGAGAGTTGGACGGTGAAGAAAGCTGAGCGCCAAAGAATTGATGCTTTTGAACTGTGGTGTTGGAGAAAACTCTTGAGAGTCCCTTGGACTGCAAGGAGATCCAATCAATCCATCCTAAAAGAGATCAATCCTGGGTGTTCATTGGAAGGTCTGATGTTGAAGCTGAAACTCCAATACTTTGGGCACCTCATGCGAAGGGTTGACTCATTGGAAAAGACCCTAATGCTGGGTAGGATTGGGGGCGGGAGGAGAAGGGGACGACAGCGGATGAGATGGTTGGATGGCATCACCGACTCGATGGACATGGGTTTGGGTAGACTCTGGGAGTTGGTGATGGACAGGGAGGCCTGGCGTGCTGCAATTCATGGGGTCGCAGAGAGTCGGACACGACTGAGCGACTGAACTGAACTGAACTGAACTGTCTTCTTTTCTCAGCTATTTGTAAGCCCTCCTCAGACAACTAATTTGACTTCTTGCATTTCTTTCTCTTGGGGGTGATTTTGGTCATTATCTCCTGTACAATGTTACAAACCTCCGTCTGTCTATCAGATCTAGTCCCTTGAATCTATTCGTCACCTCCACTGTATAATCATAAGATATTTGATTTATATCATACCTGAATGGCCTAGAGGTTTTTCATATTTTCTTCACTTTGAGCTTGAATTTTGCAATAAGGAGCTGATTATCTGAGCCACAGTTACCTCCAGTCTTGTTTTTGCTGACTATATAGAGCTTCCCCATCTTCGGATACAAAGTATATAATCAATCTGATTTCGGTATTGACCATCTAGTGATTTCCATGTATAGAATCATCTCTTGTGTTGCTGGAAAAAAAGGTGTTTTTTATGACCACTGTGTTCTCTTGACAAAACTGTTAGCCTTTGCCCTGCTTCATTTTGTACTCCAAGGCCAAACTGCCTGTTACTCTCAGTCTCTCTTGACATCCTACTTTTGCATTCCAACACCCTGTGATGAAAAGGACATCTTTTTGGTGTTTGTTCTAGGAGGTCTTACAGGTCTTCATAGAACCTTTGAGCTTCAGCTTCTTCAACATTAGTGATTGGAGCACAGAGTTGAATTACTAAAATGTTGAATGATTTGCCTTGGAAACAAACTGAAATCATTCTGTCATTTTTGAGATTGCGTGCAAGTACTGCATTTCAGACATTTTTGTTACAATGAGGTCTACTCCATTTCTTACCACAATTGTAGCTATAATTGCCACCTGAATTAAATTCACACTTTCCCATCCATTTTAGTTCACTGAGTCCTAATTTTGATATTCACTCTTGCCATCTCCTGCTTGACCACATCTAATTTACCTTGATTCATGGACCTAATATTTCAGGTTCCTATGCAATATTGTTCTTTATAGCATCAGACTTTACTTTCACCACCATGAGAGAGTTATTTCTTAGGTAGGTTGAAACAGAGTCTGGGGCCCTTGAGGAGGAGGAAGGGGTCTGGGGCCCTCAAAGAAGAGAAAAGGACAAACTTTTTTTTCTACATTCCTCTGTCTCAGTAACATAAGATGTTTTTTTCTTAAGCTCTGAGTTGTTATGGCAACAACCTATTTTGCCTAAGATTAACTTTCTTTAAACCTAGAGCTATTGATTACACAAAAAAACAACTCATTTTTCTCAAGAGTATGTTTTTCCTTAAGCTCTGTACTGATGATTATAAAATAACAATGTATCTTGCTCGAGGACATGTTTCTCTTTCTTAATAGGAATCTTCTGACTAATCCTGTTATCTTAAGATGTATGTTTTGGGAGTGGATCTGGTAAGACCTTTCTATTGTTAGTAACCAATTGAAAAAGTATATAAGGCCTTGGTAAGACTAGGGGCACTCTCTGCCCGCTTCTTAGGTGTATGTCAGAAGCTTTTTCTGTCCCTTTTTCGCTGCAATAAAACTCTGCTACACAAAAGCTCTGAGTAATCAAGGCTCCTCTCTGGCCCCAGGTTGAAATTGTCTCCTCCAGAGGCCACAAATCTGACACCCTTCACTGGAAGCTATCAACCAGACACATTTACAACTAAGCATCCTTTTCACTTTGTTGCAGCCTCTTCATTCTTTCTGGAGCTATTTCTCTGCTCTTCTCTAGTAGCATATTGGACACCTTCCAACCTGGGGGTTCATCTTCAGGTATCATATCTTTTGGCCTTTTCATCCTATTCATGGGGTTCCCAAGGCAAGAATACAGAATCGGTTTGCCATCCTCTTCTCCAGTAGGCCACATTTTGTCAGAACTCTCCAACCCTGGGTCACACTGCATTGGCATGGCTCATAGCTTCATTTAATTATTGGGATTCATTGAATTACACAAGGCTCTGATCCATGTGATCAGAAGCAGAAGAGAATAAGAAGAGGTGACAATAACACACAGAAGAACAGTTCAAAAAAGGTCTTTATGACCTGGAATACCACAATGGGGTGATCACTCACCTAGAGCCAGACATCCTGGAGTGTGAAGTCATGAGAGTTAGGAAGCATTATTACAAACAAAGCTAATGAAGGTGATGGAATTCCAGTTGAACTATTTCAAATCCCAAAATATGATGCTGTTAAAGTGCTGCATTCAATATCCCAAAAAATTTGGAAAATTCAGCAGTGGCCACAGGACTGGAAAAGGCCAGTTTTCATTCCAATCCCAAGGCAAAGTGATTGCAAAGAATGTTTAAACTACCATGCAATTGAATTCTTTTCTCATGCTAAAAAGGTAATGCTCAAAATCCTTCAAACAGTTTCAGCAATACGTCAACCAAGAACTTCCAGGTGTACAAGCTAGATTCAGAAAAGGAAAAGGAACCAGAGATTAAATTGCCAAACATTCGTTGGATTATAGAGAAAGCAAGAGAATTCAAAAAAAAAAAAATCTACTTTTGCTTTATTGACTAAGCTAAAGCTTTTGACTGTGTGGATCACAAAAACTATGGAAAACTCTTCGAGAGATGAAAACGCCAGACCACCTTACCTGTTCCCTGAGAAACCTGTATGCAGGTCAAGAAGCAACAGTTAGAACCACACATGGAAGAGCAGACTGGTTCAAAATTGGTAAAGGAGTACGTCAAGGCTGTATGTTGTCACTCTGCTTATTTAACTTCTATGCAGAGTACATCCTGTGAGATGCCAGGCTGGATGAAAGACAAGCTGGAATCAGGATTGCCGGGAGAAATATCAATAACCTCAGATAAGAAGGTGACACCATTCTTATGGCAGAAAGAGAAGAGGAACGAGTGTCTTGATGAAAGTGAAAGAGGAGAGTGTCAAAGTTGGCTTAAAACTCAACATTCAAAAAACTAAGATCATGGCGTCCAGTCCCATCACTTCATGGCAAATAAATGGGGGGGAAACAGTGACAGACTTTATTTTCTTGGGCTCCAAAATCACTGCAGATGGTGAGTGCAGCCATGAAATTAAAAGATGCTTGCTCCTTGAAAGAAAAACTATGATGAACTTAGACAGCATATTAAAAAGCAGAGACGTTACTTTGCCAACAAAGGTCCATCTAGTCAAAGCTATGGTTTTTCCAGTAGTAATGTATGGATGTGAGAGTTGGACTATAAAGAAAGCTGAGCACAGAAGAATTGATGCTTTTGAACTGTGGTGCTGGAGAAGACTCTTGAGAGTCCCTTGGACTGCAAGGAGATCCAACCAGTTCATCCTAAAGGAGATGGGTCCTGAGTGTTCCTTGGAAGGACTGATGTTGAAGCTGAAACTCCAATACTTTGGCCACCTCATGGGAAGAGTTGACTCATTGGAAAAGGCCCTGATGCTGGGAAGGATTGGAGACAAGAGGAGAAGGGGACGACAGAGGATGAGATGGTTGGATGGCATCACCGACTCGATGGACATGAGTATGGGTAAACTCCGGGAGTTGGTGATGGACAGGGAGGCCTGGCATGCTACGATTCATGGGGTCGCAAAGAGTCAGACACGACTGAGTGACTGAACTGAACACCAAAGCTTTGGAAAACCTCATGGATTAACTAAAAAGGACCAATACTTGGGAATGTTTTATGGTGATAACATAATTCCATCATTCTGGGCAATATTGTTGTGACTCTAAAACTGCACAAAGATGAAAAAGATGGCATTAAAATCTAAAATCCTCTAAAGAAGAAAATGAACAGTCCTAGGTATTAAATAGTATACATAGAAGAATAAGAAAGAACAGATTTTAAGTGAAGGTGGTGTTTTTAAACTACTCTAAAGCACCAAAGATCAAAATTTATCTGTGCAAGGTGTACAGTGAGACAAGGGCAGTGGACTTGAATCTCTGGAAACTTCCCATTGATTGGGAACCATGTAAATTTGCATGAACTGACTTTGAGAAGGTAATAGACCCTATTGGTCGGTCACGAGTTTTGCTTAATTGCTTTAATTTGCAGATTAAATGGTATAAGGAAAAGAGCTGTGGCCACTCTTCTCTGCAAAAGATTGAAAGATAAGCTTTCCCCAGGTATAATTTGGGTTGTGTTCCATGGAGGAAGTGCACTCGACGAAAGGCAATACAAAAAAAAGGACAAGGGGGACAAAGTTCAAAGGTGGGAGGGTGGATGTAGATATGAATGTACACAGAGAGCAGCTAACCTCATAGCTGAGGATGGGGCCACTCAAAACCCCAACACACTGGAGGAAAAGTGAAGGACATAATTTTGGGGAGACTCCCTGGGTCCAACAGGAGAGGAGAAAATGTTAACTATAGGTAATAAAAAGTGATTAAGTAAACAACTCCCTACTTGTTAAACCCTGTAATTTTTGGCTACCAACAATACTTTTTCAAGACTAACGTCGTATTCTATTCTGGTTATGTTTCCTGCATCATGAAAAATAACCCTTCCCTACATTTTCAGTGTAGCATGTTTCGTGGATTTTGTCAATTTATGAGTCTCTCATCGTCTGAAAAAATGATGTGTGGAAGACAACTCAGATACTGCTTAAAAGAAGTCTGGCACTTCCCACATTTTGACTTCAGAATCTAACAGATCCTCTTCATGGAATGATTCGATTGGTATAGAATGAAATAGTAGCAAAGGCAATCAAGAGACACCAGTTTAAGTACGGTAGTTATACCTATTTAAGAACACAGATATGCCAGTGGTTTCTGTGTCTCAGGGAAGCTGAGCTTGGACGGTCAGTCAAAACAGCATTTAGAGAAAGAAATATACATGTAGGGCTTGTCAGATTTTCTTTAGGGTCACCCAGTTAGGGGGTCACCCTGTTTTGGATCTCTGCAGAACAAAATACAATCAATTCCAATACTTTAGTTTATTCATTTGGCTGGCAACAACTGCTGAGAATTTAACTACTCACCTTCATTTTTAGTTGAGGATGCTATAAGTGCAAACAGCCAAGTGGCTTTCACAAGATCTTATTAGAACCTAAGCAATGTAAACTATTTAACAACTTGTTCTGTCTCCTCTGCCAGGTCCCAGCTCTGCTGTAGCATCTGTCTCAGAACAATGGAATGTGCCCAGATGAGCCTGTGGCCACAAGTGTCCTCTTTCTAATTTTTTAAGAATAAATTTTCTTTATTAAAACAGTAGACGTTCAGAAAAATGCAAAAACCATAAGTGTAAATCTCAGTTAATTTATATAAAGTGAACAACTCATATCACTACTTCCCAGATAAAAAAATAGAATGCTATTGTCACTCTAGAAGCCCCCAGTCTCTATTTTTCACACACACAGGTAAACTACTATGCTGACCTCTATCATCTTAAATTATTTTTGTTTGCTTTGGAGCATACTATGAACAACATCATGAAACACAAACTCTTTTGTGTGTATTTATTTCACTCAACATTTGTGAAATATAATTATGTTGTTGGCTATTAAAGTAAATTCTTCATTTTCATTACAGTGTAGTGTTCCTCTGTGACTATACCACCAAATATTCATTGAGAACTTGGGTAGTTATGAACTTAGTACTTCTCTTCACATTCTTGTACATGTCTTTTGGCAAACATATGAATGCATCTCTGCAAGGTTTGTGCCTAGAACTGGAATAGTTGAGATATGCTTTAAAAAATACTAGGCAACAATTTTCCAAATTGTCTGTGTCAATTTATATTCTCAGACAGAGTAGAAATGTTGCAGTTGTGTCAAATCTTTGTTCTTGCAGATACCTAAAACTGTCTCCTTTTTCATTTTGTTTTAGTTATTTAGATGGGTATGTGGTGGAGTCACATTTTTTCCCAACTTTATTGAGATGTGCGTGTGTACATGCTAAGTCACTTCAGTCGTGTCTGACTCATTGAAACCCTATGGACTGTAGCCCGCCAGGCTCCTCTGTCCATGGGATTCTCCAGGCAAGAGTACTGGAGTGGGTTGCCTTGCCCTCCTCCAGGGGATCTTACTGACGCACGGACTGAACCCACCTTTCCTGTGGCTCCTGCATTGCAGGCAGATTCTTTACTGTCAGCCACCAGGGAAGCCCTTTATTGAGACATTATTGAAAACAGCATTGTGCAAATTTAAGGTGTACAAAGTGATAATTTGATATACATATATATTGTGAAATGATTAACACAATAAGGTCAGTTAACGCATTCATCAGCTTATATGTTATCATTTTGTGTGTGTGTGGTGAGAACATTTAAGATCTATTCTTTCAGCAAACTTTAAGTATATAAAATTGTTAACAATGTAGTCATCATACATTAGATCTCCAGAGTTTATTCACCTTATAGCTTATATTTTGACCATATCTCGCCATTTTCCCTACCTTTCACACCTCTGGTAATCACTGTTCTACCCTCTGCTTTTGTGATGTCAGCTTCTTTAGATTTCACATAGAAGTGAAATCTTAGTGTCTTTCTGGACAAGACCAAGGTCAAGGAGTTTGAGTTTTCTTTGCTTTTTTTCCTAGCCCAGCTAAAGCATTATCAGTTATGCTTGTCTTTTCAAAATTAGAAACAACTCTTAGTTTTGTTGATCTTTTCCATTGTTTTCCTATTCTCTGTTTCATTTACTTCTAAACTACTCTATATCATTTCCTTCTGTAGGTATCCTCTTCAAAATGTTTAACAGGCCACAAACATGAATACAGGTGATATCTAAGATTTCAAAACCTTGAGGATGGATGCATTCCTAGATAATCTGAGTTAATATGCTGAGAGCATGGTTCCATAAAATACATCATACAATGGTGTTTGAATTGTTTTTATTCTGCACTAAGCAAAACTGGCATTCTGTATGCTGAGCTGAAACAATTTGTTTCTTGAGAAAATATGGTACAAATACTGAACACTATCCATACAATACTCGTGAAGAAATATAGTTTTTTCTTGCAACCACAGATCTCAGTTGACTCCAGTGTCTGACTGAAGTCAGAAAAGGCACATCAATTCTCAATTTTATACAGTAGTGAAGAAGACTTCATTTCTCCTTTGTAGGAGTTGGATAAATCTGGCTCCTTGCCTGCTTCCTGCCATATAGGTCACAAGTGTGGGTAAGAAGTGACGTCACTAACGACAGTCTGAAATGGAAAATTGGGTACCAGATTTGGGATGGATGGTTCCATTAAAAAAAAATTAAAGTTACATTCAACTGAACAGCTGAATGTGAGTGGGAGTAGGGGGAGAGGGGAGAACAGTCCTGAACTTCAGAAACAAAGGGACGTGGCTCACTAAGCAAAAAGTAAATGGATTCTTGCATCTCAGAGGCTGCTTCTTCTCCAGATAAATACACCCGTTTTAATGGTTAAATAAATATACAATATGCGCAATATGCTTTTTGGAACCACAAGTATATATACTTGATAGCATATTCTTAACAAGACTCACTGCAGCTCTTTTTATTTTTTTGTTTTGACCACACCATGAAGCTTGTGGGAATCTTAGCTCCCCGACCAGGGAGTGAACCTGGGCCCTCGGCAGACAAAGCGTCGAGTTCTAACCACTGGATTGCCAGAAAATTCTCTGCAGCTCTTTTTAAAGCATAGCCGTCTATACGTCCTTACATTTCCTTAGTCCAAGGCAAAACGGCCCAGGGTGAGCCAATCTTTAGAGAACACACTTCATAAGGAATGGACCCTCTATATTTAAAATACTCTTGCTAACTACCCTTCTACTGAATCTGTGTGTGTTACCTTTGTTTCACTAATTTTTAAAATTATTTTTTCTTTTTAATTTATTTTTTTATTGAAGGATAATTGCTTTACAGAATTTTGTTGTTTTCTATCAAGCTTCAACATGAGTCAGACATAGGTATACATATATCCCCTCCCTTTTGAACCTCCCTCCCATCTCCCTCCCCACCCCACCCCTCTAGGTTGATACAGGGCCCCTGTTTGAGTTTCCTGAGACATACAGCAAATTCTCATTGGCTATCTATTTTCCATACGGTAATGTAAGTTTCCACGTATTCTCTCCATACATCTCACCCTCTCCTCCCTTCTTCCCATGTCCATAAGTCTATCCTCTATGTCTATTTCTCCATTGCCGCCCTGTAAATAAATTCTTCAGTACCATTTTTCTAGATTCCGTATATGTGCATTAGAATATTTATCTTTCCCTTTCTGACTCACTTCACTCCATATAATAGGTTCTAGGTTCATCAACCTCATCAGAACTGACTCAAATGTGTTCCTTTTATGGCTGAGTAATATTCCATTGTGTATAGGTACCACAACTTCTTTATCCATTCATCTGTTGATGGACATCTAGGTTGCTTCCATATTCTAGCTATTGTAATTAGGGCTGCATTGAACAACAGGATTCCTGTGTTTTTTCAGTTTTGGTGTCCTCAGGGTATATGCCTAGGAGTGGGATTGCTGGGTTATATGGTGGTTTTATTCCTAGTTTTTAAAGGAGTCCCCATATTATCTTCCATAGTGGCTGTATCAATTTACATTCCCACCAACAGTGAAAGAGCACTCCCTTTTCTCCATGTCCACTCCAGCATTTATTGTTTGTAGACTTTGATGATGACCATTCTGACCCGTGTGAGGTGATATCTCATTGTAGTTTTGATTTGCACTTCTCTGATGATGAGCGATGTTGAGCATCTTTTCATGTGTTTGATAGCCATCTGTATGTCTTCTTTGGAGAAATGTCTGTTTAGGTCTTTTTCCCACTTTTTGATTGGGTTGTTTGTTTTTCTGGTGTTGAGTTGTATGAGCTGCTTGTATATTTTGGAAATTAATCCTTTGTCAGTTGTTTCATTTGCTATTATTTTCTCCCATTTTGAGGGCTGTCTTTTCACTTTGCTTATAGTTTCCTTTGTTGTGCAAAAGCTTTTAAGTTTAATCATGTCTCACTTGTTTACTTTTGCATTGAAGTGCTCCTATGCTGGGTGCATAGATATTTACAATTGTTATGTCTTCCTCTTGGATTGATCCCTTGATCATTATGCAGTGTCCTTCCTTATCTCTTGTAATATTCTTTAATTTAAATTTTGTTTTGCCTGATATGTGGACTGTTACTCCAGCTTTCTTTTGTTTTCCATTTGCATGGAATATATTTTTCCATCCTCTCAGTTTCAGTCGATATGTGTCTTTAGATCTGAAGTGGGTTTCTTGTAGACAGCATAAATATGGGTCTTGTTTTTGTATCCATTTAGCCAATCTGTGTCTTTTGGTTGGAGCATTTAACCCATTTACATTTAAATTAATTATTGATGTGTATGTTCCTATTGCCATTTTCTTAATTGTTTGGAGTTGATTTTGTAGATCTTTTTCCTCTCTTGTATTTCTTAACTATATAATTCCCTTTAACATTTGTTGTAAAGCTGGTTTGGTGGTACTAAATTTTCTTAACTTTTGCTTGTCTGAAAAGCTTTTCATTTCTCCATCAATTTTGAAGGAAATCCTTGCCAGGTACAGTAATCTTGGTTGTAGATTTTTCCCTTTCAGTACTTTAAATATAATTTTTCTATTCCCTTTTGGCCTGCAGAGTTTCTGCTGAAAGATCAGCTGTTAAACGTATGAGTTTTCCCTTGTATGTTACTTGTTGCTTCTCCCTTGCTGCTTTTAATATTCTTTCTTTGTGTTTCATCTTTGTTAGTTTGATTAGTATGTGTCTTGGGATGTTTCTCCTTGGGTTTATCATGTGTGGGACTCTTTGTGCCTCTTGGACTTGATTGACTATTTCGTTTTCCATGTTAGGGAAATTTTCAATTGTAATCTCTTCAAAAATTTTCTCATACTCTTTCTTTTCCTCTTCTTCTTCTGGGACCCCATAATTCAAATTTTGGTGTATTTGATATTGTCCCTGAGGTCTCTGTGACTTTCCTCAGTTCTTTGCATTCTTTTTACTTTATTCTGCTCTTCAGAAATTATTTCCACCATTTTATCTTCCAGCTCACTGATTCTTTTTTCTGCTTCAGATATTCTGCTATTGATTACTCCTAGAGTATTTTTAATTTCAGTAATTGTGTTGTTTGTCTCTGTATGTTTATTCTTTAATTCTTCTAGGCCTTTGTTAATTGATTCTTGCATTTTCTCCATTTTGTTTTCAAGGTTTTTGATCATCTTTACTATCATTATTCTGAATTCTTTTTCAGGTAGTTTGCCTATTTCTTCTTCATTTATTTGGACTTCCGTGTTTCTAGTTTGTTCCTTCATTTGTATAGCATTCCTCTGCTTTTGCATTATTTTTTTTTAACTTATTGTGTTTGAGGTCTCCTTTCCCCGGGCTTCAAGGTTGAATTCTTTCTTCCTTTTGGTTTCTGCCCCACTATGGTTGTTCCAGTGGTTTGTGTAAGCTTCGTATAGGGTGAGATTTGTGCTGAGTTTTTTTGTTTGTTTGTTTTTCCTCTGATGGGCAAGACTAAGTAAGGTGGTAATCCTGTCTGCTGATGATTGGGTTTGTATTTTTGTTTTGTTTGTTGTTTAGATGAGGGTGCACAGGGTGATACTGGTGGTTGGGTGATGTCTGGTATTGTATTCAAGTGGTTTCCTTTGTATGAGTTCTCACCATTTGATACTCACTAGGGTTAGTTCTCTGGTAGCCTAGAGTCTTGGAGTCAGTGCTCCCACTCCAAAGGCTCAGGGCTTGATCTCTGGTCATGAAAAAGATGCCACAAGTGGTTTGTTATGGCATTAAGTGAGATTATAACAAATATCCAAAAATGAGGAATCAAAGATGAACAGTTACAAATCAGGCAAATAATAATTAAAATAATGGAATATACACATATACATATACACCCACGAGCAAAGTCAAAACAGTCCAAAAAAAAAAAAAATAAAGCACAATAGATTGACCCGGAAAACAAAAGATATCAGAAATTATATTTATCAGTTAGGAACAAAACTAACTAAAGCACAAAGTGGAAAACAAAACTAAAGCAAGGTGCCAGGTGGGGAAATAAAGCAATGAAAACAAACCTAACAAATATGTTGAGAGGAAAGGAAAGAAAGGAAAGAAAGAAAGAATAGATATGCAAAGTTAAATGGAGGTAAATCAAGAAGATTTATATACATTAAGGATTAACTGCAAGGGGAAAAGAACATCAAGAAAGGCAAACAAAGGAATAAACGTAGAAAAAATATAATAGGTTTAAAAAAAATTAAAAGTTAAAATTATAAAAGAAGAAGAAAGAAAGAAAAAAACGGAAGAAAGAAAAAAGGAAAACGTCCCAGAACTGCAAAAGCCCAACGTAGAGGCAGAGGTTCATAACAACAATAAAAAGTGTGACTTAATATGCACATATACATATACACCCACAAGCAAAATCAAAACAGTCCAACAGAAATAAAGTACAATAGATCAACCCAGAGAACAAAGGAAAACAAAAATTATGCCTACCAGAACAAAACGAACTAAAGCATAAACTGGAAAACAAAACTAATGCAAGGTGCCAATTGAGGAATAAAGCAATGAAAATAAAACTAACAAATATGTTTGAGAGGAAAGGAAAGAAAGAAAAGAAAGAATAGATATGCAAAGTTAAATAGAGGTAGATAAAGAAGATTTATATACATTAAAAATTAACTGTAAGTGAAAAGAAGAGTAGGAAAAGCAAAAAAAAGAATAAATGTAGAAAAAATAATAATAGGTTTAAAAAATTAAAATTAAAACAAGAGAAAATAAAAAAAGGAAAATGCCCCAGAACTGCAAAAGCCCAACGCAGAGACAGGAGTTTATAACAACAATAAAAAATGTGACTGAGAGAAAAAGAGAATAAAAAGCTCCAAAGTTTAATTAGATTTCATATTGCCAATAAAATCAACAGCTACAACAGAGGGGACGGGGAAAGCAGAAAAACATCCAAAAGAATCAGATTCTAATCTGGTCCTACTCCTCTGTGTTCTTGCCTCCAATGTCCACAGCTATCAGAGTTAGTGCGTTTTCTTTTGTGGGAGCTCTCAGTGCCCTTTCATATATTCCATAAACACAGAGTCTGCCTAGTTGATTATGTGGATTTAATTTGCAGCTTGTACAGCTGGTGGGAAGGTTTTGGGTCTTCTTCCTTAGCCACATTGCCCCTGGGTTTCAACTGTGGTTTTGTTTCCACCTCTGCATATGGGTCGTCCTCTGGGGTTTGCTCCTGAGGCTGCCCTGGAGGACTTGTGTCTGCCCCTGTGAGGGCCAGGTATGGAGGTGGTGCAGCTGCTAGGGTCACAGGGGTTCTGGCAGCACCAGGTACTCAGGGGAGTTGGCAGCTAGGGCAGCAGGAGATATAGTGCTCTAGAAGGGTATGGCAACCAGTATTGGCCAATACGCTCCAGTATCCTCGCCTGGAGAAATCCTATCCCTCCCTGACAGAGAAGCCTGGCAGGGCACAGTCTACAGGGTTGCAAAGAGTCGGACACTGCCGAAGTGACCCTGCGTGCATAGATGCGAGACTTTTTTTTCGTCTGTGGCAGCTCTGCCCCAGTGAGAGTTGAGCATGAAGGTGGCGCAGCTGCTTGGCTTGAGGCGACCCTGGCGGCGCCAAGTGTGCAGGGACAGGGACTGCCTCCACCGCAGGAGTTATGGCCCAATCAGAGTCTTTTTTCCAGCCTCTTGTAGCTGGCGAACAGAAGGACTCTTTGGCCAGTCTTTCTCCGTAACTCTGCCCGTTCAGGTACTTAGATGGCTCCCTTGCCTGGAGTCCTTCTCTGTTGTTCCGCGTGTCAGGCACATAGAGGAGACTCCTTGCTGGGGTCCTACTCTGTAGATCAGTGAGTTAGGCACTTAAAGGGGTACTCTAGGTGGGGTCCTACTCTGTGGTTCAGTGCATCAGGCATTTGATGGGCCAGCCTCTCTATATTGTTCAACTGCCAATGCTGGCGTGTGGGGGGAGAGAGGCTATAGTGGTGGCTCCACCCCCTATGCATGACTCAGCAGTATTGCCTTGCTTCCATGACTTCCCAGCTTTCCTCCACAGTTATTTCCCACCACAGTCTCCTCCCTCACATCCCCTCCATCAGTCTCTCTCTTGTCATCAGCAGCCTTCGCCCTGGGATTGCTCCACAATCGCTAAACTCCAGCTCCCATCTGCTGCACCTTCTAGGGGGCCTGGATCCCTGTATGGGGTATGTATGGCTGCGACAAGGACTGTCTGATTCTCATTCCATTTAGGCTGCCACAGATCAGCGGTTTCACTCTCAGCCTTAAATGTTTCTCCTCTGACTCAGACAATTGCCCTGATGTGGGAATCGGACCCCTGCTTCAGTTCTCCCACCCACCTCAGGCAGGTCCAGTCCTACTAACACTCCTGTTTTTCCCCTTAGTTCCTTTGTCCTACTGAATTTTGCGTGGGTCTATATATTCTTTTCCACTGGTCAGGTACTCCTGCCCACTCTCAGTTGGTATTCTGCATTCGCTTCTGTGTCTGAAGGTGTATGCCTGATGTATCCACGGAGAGAGATGTACTCCACATCCACCTACTCCTCCACCATCTTGTTCTCCCCTGCCTTTGTTTTACTCTTGTACTCACCTAAGCATTAAACCCTTCCCCTTCACCAATTTCTGCCCCCACCTCAAAAAAAAAAAAAGAAGAAAAAATAATAAAATATCCAGTCACAGTAAGTTTTTTGTGAAAACGGAAGTTTATTGAAGATTTGGGACATTTAGGGAAGCAATGCACATTCCATCATCTCTCTACATTCTTTCTTCCCCTTTTTCCATTTCTTAAATCTCTTCCCCTTCCCTGTTCAAATTAATTCAGTATGGTCCTCTATCAATCAGGACAGGCTGGGATGTGCTATAGTACAAAAAAAAAAAACCCAAAAACCCTCAAACCAGTCGCTTAAAACAAACATTTATATGGGAATGAGACCTTCCCTGATATGCTTTGAAAGTGCCCACAGAGATAATTTGAGCCTTAAGCTCTACATGTATATCTTTTATACCATGTATATAGAAAATAATTACAATATGCCAAGGAGGACCTTATAGTTCCCTAAAAGGAGAACTTTATTTTGGCCTGTGTGTATGTGTGTTAGTCGCTCAGTCATGTCCGACTATTTGCAACTCCTGTAGCCTGCCTGGCTCCTCAGTCCATGGAGCTCTCCAGGCAAGAATACTGGAGGGGTAGCCATTCCCTTCTCCAGGGGATATTCCCAACCCAGGGATTGACCCGGGTCTCCTGCATTGCAGGAGATTCTTTACCAACTGAGCCACCAGGGAAGCTCCTATTTGGGCCTAATGGTTGCTAAATTAGGACTTGCTTCAGAATCATGTAGGGACAAAAAAAATTCAGATACTTTGAATTTTACACCCCATTCTCAAATTCTTTGATTAGGTAGATTTGATGTACAATCCAGGACTCTAAATTTTTAACAAGCTCCCCAGGTACTTCTGAAAATTATCCAGGTTTGACAACTCCTCTAATTCAGGCGTCAGCAAACTATAGGCCTCAAGCCAAAGTTAACCCTGCCATCTGTTTTTGTAAATAAAGCTTAATTAGAATGTGGGCTGGAGAAGGCAATGGCACCCCACTCCAGTACTCTTGCATGGGAAACCCCATGGACGGAGGAGCCTGGTAGGCTGCAGCCCATGGGGTCGCGAAAAGTCGGACACGACTGAGCGACTTCACTTTCACTTTTCACTTTCGTGCACTGGAGGAGGAAATGGCAACCCACTCTAGTATTCTTGCCTGGAGAATCCCGGGGACAGAGGATCCTGGTGGGCTGCCATCTATGGGGTCGCACAGAGTTGGACACGACTGAAGCGACTTAGCAGCAGCAGAATGTGGACATATCCATTCATTTATGTATTGTGTATGGATGTTTTTATGCTGTAATGGGAAAGTTGAGATAGAAACTATATAGCCCATAAAATGTAAAATATTTGTTTTCTGGTCCTGTATACAAAAAGTTCACAGACACTTGCCTCTTGTCTATTTCATGACTAATTTCCAGAAGTCATGTTATTACTTGTGGTGGAAACTAAGTAAGGCAATGTAGTTTATCACTATTGAAAACAATAATACCTGGACTGAATTCTTTACAATTTCTATCTTCACATGAGAAAAATGATTCTTTTTAATATATAAAAGTAACAAGCCAATTTTTTTCCTGAGTTGCACTGCCCCCTGATGGTAGAAATGCTAAATCACAGATGTTTAATCAGATGTTCCCCTTGTTAATAAATTCCTGAAATCAGTCTCTAGATTTGGTAACAGGGACTTTAGGAATCAGTTCACGTGGTAGAAGTGAGTAGAACTAAATGGCCTCAGAGAAGGCTGGCAATTTTAATAAGAATTAGAATGTCTTCCCTTTGTGAAATTCTTTTCTTTTCAAAGACTATTAACTCTCTGTATGTGCAATTAGACAGTCATTTATCCCAAGGTGGTACATTTTCTTGGGGACATTTTGGCCATTTGTGATGCTATGTCATCACCAAAACTGAAGAACAATGCTATCAATATGGTCAAAATTACATGTTCACTCACTATGTGATGAAAGGAAGGGAAGCTTAAACAGTAATCTGGATGCATATGAACATGACAAAGTGGTTTCCAAGGGGGACTGCACACATGTTAGCAATAGTGAGTTAGCAGAGGATAAAACCATTGGTTTTCCCCTTTGACTATTGACTAAAATCCTCCAAGAAGCTTTTAAAACATGATGGCCAAATCCTCCCTGGCTCTCAACCCCTCCCTTCCTCCCCCACCCCCCATATATTATGACCTAACAAGCAGCAGTGCTTTCTTTTTAAGTTCTGCAAGTGATTTTCTGTGCAACTAAGGTTAAGAATTACTGTTCTACAGCAGTTTCCCAAATTTTAAGGTATATTCAAATCACCTGGGGATCTTTTGGATGTGCACATTAATTCAGTGGGCCTGTGATGAAACCTGAGAATGATTCCTAACAAGCTTTAAAGCACGGGGTTCCCAATCTCCAGGCTGCAGACTGGTACCTCCTGTCAGATCAGTGCCAGCATTAGATTAGAAATAAAGTGCACAATAAATGTCATTCACTTGAATCATCCCCAAACCATTCTCCCTACCCCCAGTCCGTGGAAAAACTGTCTTCCACAAAATTAGTCCCTGGTGCCAAAAAGTTTGGGGATTGCTGCTTTAAGGTGATGCTGCTGCTGGAGCTCCGTGTAGGAAGGAGTTAGATCATTGTTAGCCACTAGACATAATTCTTATGCAAACTCAGTGGTTATGGGATCTTAAAGTATGTGTCACTTGGGAGATAACTAAACATGCAGATTTGCAAGCTCCAGTCTCAGAAATTAAACCTCAGTGGATCTCAATTCTTAATAAACATCCCAAATGATTTTGAGATTCATAGTCTGGGGACCAAACCTACACTAACCTACACAACTGATATTTACTCTACAAATCACATTGTTTAAAAGATGGCAGCATTATTTATTAATTTTACAAGCTACCTTCACCAAATGTGGGGAAATGTTTCTCTTGCTCTAGGTTTAAGAAGAAATTATCCTCAAATTCATTGGCTTAAACCAACAATTATATATATTTCATGATTTTGTAGATCAGGACTTGGGAAGAGGTTGACTGGGTGATTTTTCTACTCTCCTTGTGGTGCCAACTCAAGTCACTTAGTAGTATCCAACTAGCAAATAGGTTGACCTGAAGAGTCTCAGATGGCTTCACTTCACATGCCTTGGCTGGAAGCCTGGGCAACTGTTGCCTGGAATGCCTACACACAAGCTCTCCAGTCTGGTAGTTTTGGCTGGGGTAGTAGATCTCCTTTCATGGCAGCTCAAAGTTTCAAGAGTGTTTCAGGACACAGGAAGTGGAAGCTGCCATTCTCTCAAGGTCTGGACTCAGAAACTGGCACAGTCATTTCTGCCATAGTCTATTGGTCAAAGCAGTTACAGAGCCCAACCAGGTTCAAGGAGAGGAGTCAATAAACAGGGTAGAGTAATGGGCATGTGGCCCTCTGGAAAAACTCAAGGGCAATTGCATAGGGACATGAATCCAAAAGGACTCCATGCTTCGTTTATTGCTATCTTGAAAGTCTTTATAATTTTTGAACAAAGGGCACTAGATTTTCATTTTGCACTGCCACCCACAAATTATGTAGCCTGTCTTCATCATAAACCTCACTTTTCAATGGATAGAGTATTTAACATTTTTTAGCCATCTTTAATTGGCCATAAGCTTCCTTAATCCTTACCATCATTCTGTATTCAAAATTATCCTTTCAAAATGCAGACTGAGGTTTGTGGTGTAAATTCAGTATAAAGAAGGGAAACAAATTATGAGGTTGAAAATTGGAACAGATGCTATGGTAAGTTTAGGATTAAAAAATATGTTGGAAACCAACCACACTGAGTACCTGCTAACACCTTTTAACTGGTCACGTCTGGGCCCACTCACTCTAGTTAGGTCACTTAGGCATTAACCAACAGGTATCCAAGGTCAGTATCTGTGCTGATGTATATTGTCCTTGATGAGAAATATATTGTCCTTGATGAGAAGGTAGCCAGTAATCACTATATAGAAAGAAGTCTCCATAAGCTCAGCAAACCTGGATTTGTTTTGGAGGCAAAACTATGTAAAGGTTATTAGAGAAGGCAATGACAACTCCTATGATTTTGGAGAACACCAGCCACATTTGACATTTCTTTGGGTCATCAGTCATTTGTGCTACATTATATATTCAGCAGGAGTCCTGTAAGGTTGCTGGTGATGAATCTAAGAAATAAATGGCCTCAAACAGTTCAGTTCAGTTTAGTCACTCAGTCGTGTCCAACTCTTTGCGACCCCATGAATTGCAGCACGCCAGGCCTCCCTGTCCATCACCAACTCCCAGAGTCTACCCAAACCCATGTCCATCGAGTCGGTGATGCCATCCAACCATCTCATCCTCTGTCGTCCCCTTCTTCTCCCGCCCCCAATCCTACCCAGCATTAGGGTCTTTTCCAATGAGTCAACCCTTCGCATGAGGTGCCCAAAATATTGGAGTTTCAGCTTCAACATCAGACCTTCCAATGAACACCCAGGATTGATCTCTTTTAGGATGGATTGATTGGATCTCCTTGCAGTCCAAGGGACTCTCAAGAGTCTTCTCCAACACCACAGTTCAAAAGCACCAATTCTTCGGTGCTCAGCTTTCTTCACCGTCCAACTCTCACATCCATACATGACCACTGGAAAAACCATAGCCTTGACTAGACGGACTTTTGTTGGCAAAGTAATGTCTCTGCTTTTAAATATGCTATCTAGGTTGGCCATAACCTTCCTTCCAAGGAGTAAGCGTCTTTTAATTTCATGGCTGCAAGCACCATCAGCAGTGATTTTGGAGCCCAAAAAAATAAAGTCTGACACTGTTTCCACTGTTTCGCCATCTATTTCCCATGAAGTGATGGGACCAGATGCCATGATCTTAGTTTTCTGAATATTGAGATTTAAGCAAACTTTTTCACTCTCCTCTTTCACCTTCATCAAGAGGCTCTTTAGTTCTTCTTCACTTTCTGCTATATGGGTGGTGTCATCCGCATATCTGAGATTATTGATATTTCTCCTGGCAATCTTAATACCAGCTTGTGTTTCTTCCAGCCCAGCGTTTCTCATGATGTACTCTGCATATAAGTTAAATAAGCAGGGTGACAATGTACAGCCTTGACGGACTCCTTTTCCTATTTGGAACCAGTCTGTTGTTCCATGTCCAGTTCTAACTGTTGCTTCCTGACCTGCATACAGGTTTCTCAAGAGACAGGTCAGATGGTCTGGTATTCCCATCTCTTTCAGAATTTTCCACAGTTTATTGTGATCCCCACAGTCAAAGGCTTTGGCATAGTCAATAAAGCAGAAATAGATGTTTTTCTGGAACTCTCTTGCTTTTTCGATGATCCAGCGGATATTGGCAATTTGATCTCTGGTTCCTCTGCCTTTTCTAAAACCAGCTTGAACATCTGGAAGTTCACGGTTCACGTATTGCTGAAGCCTGGCTTGGAGAATTTTGAGCATTACTTTACTAGCATGTGAGATGAGTGCAATTGTGCGGTAGTTTGAGCATTCTTTGGCATTGCCTTTCTTTGGGATTGGAACGAAGACTGACCTCTTCCAGTCCTGTGGCCACTGCTGAGTTTTCCAAATTTGCTGGCATATCGAGTGCAGCACTTTCACAGCATCACCTTTGAGGATTTGAAATAGCTCAACTGGAATTCCATCACCTCCACTAGCTTTGTTCGTAGTGGTGCTTTCTAAGGCCCACTTGACTTCACATTCCAGGATGTCTGGCTCTAGGTGAGTGATCACACCATCGTGATTATCTGGGTCATGAAGATCTTTTTTTTACAGTTCTTCTGTGTATTCTTGCCACCTCTTCTTAATATCTTCTGCTTCTGTTAGGTCCATACCATTTCCGTCCTTTATCGAGCCCATCTTTGCATGAAATGTTCCTTTGGTGTCTCTAATTTTCTTGAAGAGATCTCTAGTCTTTCCCAATCTGTTGTTTTCCTCTATTTCTTTGCATTGATCGCTGAGGAAGGCTTTTTTTATCTCTCCTTGCTATTCTTTGGAACTCGGCATTCAGATGGGAATATCTTTCCTTTTCTCCTTTGCTTTTCGCTTCTCCTCTCTTCCAAGCTATCTGTAAGGCCTCCTCAGACAGCCATTTTGCTTTTTTGCATTTCTTTTCCATGGGGATTTTCTTGATCCCTGTCTCCTGTACAATGTCACGAACCTCTGTCCATAGTTCATCAGGCACTCTGTCTATCAGGTCTAGACCCTTAAATCTATTTGTCACTTCCACGGTATACTCATAAGGGATTTGATCTAGGTCATACCTGAATGGTCTAGTGGTTTTCCCTACTTTCTTCAATTTAAGTCTGAATTTGGCAATAAGCAGTTCATGATCCGAGCCACAGTCTGCTCCCGGTCTTGTTTTTGCTGACTGTATAGAGCTTCTCCATCTTTGGCTGCAAAGACTATAATCAATCTGATTTCGGTGTTGACCATCTGGTGATGTCCATGTGTAGAGTCTTCTCTTGTGTTGTTGGAATAGGGTGTTTGCTATTACCAGTGCGTTCTCGTGGCAAAACTCTATTAGCCTTTGCCCTGCTTTATTCTGTACTCCAAGGCCAAATTTTCCTGTTACGCCAGGTGTTTCTTGACTTCCTACTTTTGCATTCCAGCAACAGTAACAACTACCAAAAGCCAAGATAGATAGAATGGAGACACAGTTAATGGAGAACGAGTTCAGAAAAAGTTAAGTACAGATCTTTGCACAAAGATGAAGATTATTGAATTGAAACCATTGATATGATAAACTCTTGAAACGTATGATTGTCCAGTGAAAGTTTCTTAGGCAAAGAAGTTGGACTTTGAAAGAAATGAGGGTTGGCAGAGTACGGAAAAGAAATAGAAACTATGTTGGTATAAGGACCAGAAGAAAATCAGCCCTGCTAGTGTGGAGGAACATGGGTAGAGGAATGTTACAATACAAATTAGAGTTGAGGAGAGGAGAGCCATTGCTCCAAGGCACTGTTCCAAGGCTGCAGAATCTGAATTTACTCCACAAGCTATGGGAAGTTTGCTATTGGTTTGCAGGAAATGAGTGACGACGGCCTTTTACTTTATTATTCAAGCATAATAGTGGAAGTCTCCAGCTGATGCACATTCCTTATCTCAGGAGATTATTTGGAGAAGTTAATACGTATCTCTTGGAGTTTGAAGAACACAAGGCTCTGGTGTCTGCACTCCCACCTGAAGAAAATCTAAAGGGTCAAAGAAAAGATGACTAGCTACTTTGATGGAAGGAGTGAGAATTGCCCTGCATTTCCAGAGTTCTTGGAGGCGAAGATTGTGTCTTCTGTTGTGGTAGATGTGATACCTGAAAGACTTGTTTCTCCACCTACTGGAAGTGATGCCAGCAGACAGTCCTGCACCATCAGTCTCCTGGAGATTGTTTTGGCTGAAGAAAGATGATAACTAGCTGGTATAGGGGTATAAAGTCCCAGTTTAGAAAAATTAGAAAAATTCTGCAGGGCCAGCTTCAAAACTTCCTATAGACTGGCTAAGGGCTCCGTTGAGATTGTAGCAAAGCTCAACTTCTCCTGCTAATCAATTTAGCTTCTTTTCCTTCCTTTCTTTTTCTCCACTCTTCCCCAGGAGCATATTGGACACCTACTGACCTAGGGGTTCATCTAGCAGTGTTATATTTTTTCGCCTTTTCATACTGTTAATGGGGTTCTCAAGGCAAGAATGTTGAAGTGGTTTGCCATTCCCTTGTCCAGTGGATCACGTTTTATCAGAACTCTCCTCAATGACCCGTATGACTTGGGTGAGTCTACACAGCATGGTTCATAGTTTCATTGAGTTATACAAAGCTGTGATCCATATGATCATTTTGGTTTGTTTTCTGTGATTGTGGTTTTCATTCTGCCCTCTGATGGATGAGGATAACACTGAAAGATGAAGCTCCCAGGTCAATAGGTGTCCAATATGCTACTGGAAAAGAGCAGAAAAATAGCTCCAGGAGGAATGTAGAGGCTGAGCCAAAGCAGAAGCAATACCCAATTGTAGATGTGTCTGCTGGTGAAGTAAAGTCTCATGCCATAAAGAACAATATTGCATAGGAACATGGAATGTGAAGTCCATGAATCAAGGTAAATTGGAAGTGGTCAAACAGGAGCAAAAGCAAGAGTGAAATCAACATTTTACGATCCACTGAGCTAAATGGATGAGAATGAGTGAATTTAATTCAGATGACCATAATATCTAATCCCTTAGAGAAAGGAGAAGCTCTCATAGTCAAAGAAAGAATCTGAAATGCAGAACTTGGGTGCAATCTCAAAAATGGCAGCTTGATATCAGGCTCATTTCCAAGGTAAACCATTCAATATCACAGTAATCCAAGTCTATGCCCCAATCACTGATACCAAAGAAGATGAATTTGAACAATTCTATGAAGACCTACAAGACCTCCTAGAACTAATACTAAAAAAGATGTCCTTTTCATCATAGGAGACTGGAATGCAAAAGTAGAAAGTCAAGAGATATCTGTAACAGGCAAGTTTTGCCTTGGAGTACAAAATGAAGCAGGGCAAAGGCTAACAGAGTTTTGCCAAGAGAACACACTGGTCATAGCACACACCCTCTTCCAACAGCGCAAGAGATGACTCTACACATGGACATCACCAGATGGTCAATACTGAAATCAGATTGATTATATGCTTTGCAGCCAAAGAGGGAAAAGTTCTATACAGTTAGCAAAAACAAGACCTGGAGCTGACTGCAGGCTCCTTATTGCAAAATGGAGACTCAAATTTAAGATATGAGGGAAAACCACTAGGCCAATCAGGTATGACGTAAATCAAATTCTTTATGATTATACAGTGGAGGTGATGGATAGATTCAAGGGACTAGAATCTAGTAGATAGAGTGACTGAAGAACTATGGACAGATGTTCATACCATTGTACAGGAGGTGGTGAATAAAAACATCCCCAAGGGGAAAAAAATGCAACAAGGCAAAACGGTTGTCTGAGGAGGCCTTACAAATAGCTGAGAAAAGAAGATATGTGAAAAGCAGAGGAATAAAGGAAAGATATACCTATCTGAATGCAGAGTACCAAAGAGTAGCAAGGAAAGATAAGAAAGGCTTCTTAAGTAAACAATGCAAAGAAATAGAGGAAAACAATAGAATGAGAAAGTCTAGAGATCTCTTCAAGAAAATTAGAGATACCCAAGGGAACATTTCATGCAAAAATGGGCACAATAAAGGACAGAAATAGTAGGGACTTAACAGAAGCAGAAGAGGTAGCAAGACTATACAGAAGAACTGTACAAAGAAGGTCTTAACGACCCAGATAACCACGATGTTGTGGTCATTCACCTAGAGCCAGACATCCTGGAATGTGAAGTCAACTGGGTCTTAGCAAGCATTACTATGAATAAAGATAGTGAAGACGACGGAATTCCAGCTGAACTATTTCAAATCCTAAAAGATGGTGCTATTAAAGTGCTGCACTCAGTATGTCAGCAAATTTGGAAAACTCAGCAGTGGCCACAAGTCCAGAAAAGGTCAATTTTCATTCCAATCCCAAAGAAAAGCAATGTCAAAGAATGTTCAAACTACCACACAATCTCATTCATTTCACATGCTAGCAAGGTAAGGCTCAAAATCCTTCAAGCTAGGCTTCAACATTATGTGAACTGAGAACTTCCAGATGTACAAGCTGGATTTAGAAAAGGCAGAGGAACCAGAGATAAAATCACCAACATCTGCTTAATTACAGAAAAAGCAAAGAGATTCCAGAAAGAACATCTACTTCTGCTTCATTGACTACGCTAAAGCCTTTGACTACGCAGATCACAACGAACTGTGGAAAATTCTTCAAGAAATGGGAATACCAGACCACCTTACCTGCCTTCTGAGAAACCTGTATGCAGGTCAATAAGCAGCAGTCAGAACCAGACATAGAACAATGGACTGGTTCCAAATCGGGAAAAGAGTATGTCAAGGCTGTGTATTGTCACTTTGCTTATTTAACTTATATGTAGAGTACATTGTGCGAAATGCCGAGCTGAATGATGCGCAAGCAGGAATCAAGATTTCTGGGGGAAATATCAATAATCCCAGATATGCAGATGACACCACCCTAATGGCAGAAAGTGAAGAGGAACTAAAGAGCCTCTTGATGAAGATGAAAAAGCAGAGAAAAGGCTGGCTTAAGACTCAACATTCAAAAAACTAAGATCATGGCATCTGGTCCCATCACTTCATGGCAAAGAGATGGGGAAAAAATGGAAACAGTGACAATTTACTTGGGCTCCAAACTCAATGCAGACTGCATTGGTGACTGCAGCCATGAAATTAAAAGACACTTGCTCCTTGGAATAAAAGCTATAACAAACATAGACAGCATATTAAAAAGGAGGGACATCACTTTGCCAACAAACGTCCTTATACTCAAAGTTATGGTTTTTCCAGTGGTCATGTAAGATTTGAACCATAAAGAAGGCTGAGCATCAAAGAATTGATGCTTTTGTACTGTGGTGCTGGAGAAGACTCATGAGAGTCCCCCAGACGGCAAAGAGATCAACCCTGAATATTCACTGGAAGGACTGATGCTGAAGCGAAGCTTCACTACTTTGGCCACCTGATGGGAAGAGCTGACTCACTGGAAAACACTGTGATCTGGGAATAAAGGTCAGGAGGAGAAGGGGATGACAGAGGATGAGATGGTTGGATGGCAGCACCGACTCAATAGACAAGAGTTTGAGCATGATCCAGGAGATAGACAGGAAGTCTGGTGTGCTGCAGTCCATGGAGTCGCAGAGAGTTGGACACTACCGAGCGACTATCACCTGTTCTCCTACCCAGGGTTCCAAACCTGGAGAGGTTAGAAACTTGGCGGAGGGGCAAGAGCACAAAACAGCATAAGCAAGAAGATGACAACTCCACTCTTTTCCTGACTTAAAAGTTTAAAATAGTTTCCCCGTCTCTTCATGTTTTATGATATGGCTCACAGTGGATCCTTTCCTTTAATGGGTAAAATGTACCGTATTCCTCTGAAGTGCAGGTCTCCAATGGTGCATGTTGCAAAAAGTCGAACTTTCTCCTTGTCTAAGGTGAAACTGGTGGTCTCAGGCTGTAAAGCCTAGAAGCATTGTCTTGGCTGGTACTATGTCTCTCTGGTTATTCTAACTGCAGGCATTCTGAGAGATGCATAATGAGAGGCATATAGCAGTCGCTCAATAAATTTCTGATTTCCTAACTGCCTTCGGGTTCGATCCCTGGGTCGGGAAGATCCCCTAGAGGAGGAAAAGGCAAACCCACTCCAGTATTCTTGCAGGGATAATCCCATGGGCAGAGGAGCCTGGCAGGCTACAGTCCATGGGATCCTAAAGAATGGGACGCGACTGAGCACACACGCATGCAAACTGCCTTCGGTGAGCAGAGCAGCGTCTGGAAAGGCCGCAGCACAGAAACCGCAGCAACAGAAGTGGAGTACCAGGGGACCCAGGCCAGAGCTCAGTGTGAGGCACGTGCCCGTGGGGAAGTCTTGGCAAGGTAGAGGGAACTGTGAGAAGCCTACTCGCGCCCTCCCGTAGGCACTGACAATGTGCAGTGGCGGGCCACAGCCACATCCCTGAGGCTCGCTGCGCCACGTCGACTCCTTGCCCAGCATCCCCCTGGCAGGATCCTCTACTTAGCCCCGCCCCGCCCCATCCGTTCTGCTCCTCTGGCCCCGCCCTGTCCTTCTTGCCCTCCCACTGGCCCGCCCCTCCTTGATACGCTCGCCCCGCCCCTTCCTGCTGCCCCGCCTCGTCCCTCTGGTCGTGTCCCGCCCCCTCCTGGCACCCTGCTGGCAATTAGCAGCGCCAGCCGGCGCCATGGGTACCGCTTCGTCGCTCGTGAGCCCCGCGGGCGGGGAGGTGATCGAGGACACGTACGGGGCGGGCGGCGGCGAGGCCTGTGAGATCCCGGTGGAGGTGAAGCCCAAGGCCCGCCTGCTGCGCAGCTCGTTCCGCCGGGCCGCGGGTGTGGCGGCTGCGGGAGCCGGGCCGGGTTCGCTGCCCCGTGGAGCGGGCGGCGGCGGGCTGCTAGGGGCCAGCTTCAAGTCTACTGGCTCGTCGGTGCCCGAGCTGGAATACGCGGCTGCTGAGTACGAGCGGCTGAAGAAGGAGTACGAGATCTTCCGGGTCAGCAAGAACCAGGAGTTGTTATCCATGGGCCGCCGGGAGGCCAAGCTGGACACGGAGAACAAGCGGCTGCGGGCCGAGCTGCAGGTAATGCTGTGCCCGGGCACTCACCGGAGATGACCGCGACACTTGGGAACTGAGGCCCGGGGCCGTCTGCCCACCGCCCCGCAGCCGCATGACGGCACTGCCAACTGGACCCTGAACGCCTGACTTCGTCCCTTGTCCGTCTTGTCTCATCTCCAAACCAAGTTTTGAAAGTTAAGCAGAAACTGCTCTGCATTTTACTTTGAGAGAACATACTGCCTTGCGGTCTAAACTGATTCTTTAACAACCACCCCCCCTCCCCTTTTTTTGTTTATCTGTCTTTGGGCCATTCATTCAGACGCCTTGAAGCTATTAGCCCGGGAGAAGGCAATGGCACCCCACTCCAGTACTCTTGCCTGGAAAATCCCATGGACAGAAGAGCCTGGTAGGCTGCAGTCCATGGGGTCGCGAAGAGTCAGACACGACTGAGCGACTTCACTTTCACTTTTCACTTTCATGCATTGGAGAAGGAAATGGCAACCCACTCCAGTGTTCTTGCCTGGAGAATCCCAGGGACAGCGGAGCCTGGTGGGCTTCCGTCTATGGGGTCGCACAGAGTCGGACACGACTGAAGCGACGCAGCAGCAACAGCAAATGCTAGGGGCTTCCCTGGTAGCTCAGCTGGTAAAGAAAAAGTGAAAGTGAAAGTCTCTCAGTCGTGTCTTACTCTTAATAGTCCATGGAATTCTGAAGGCCAGAATACTCGAGTGGGTAGCCTTATCCCTTCACCCAAGGGTCGAACCCAGGTCTCCCGCATTGCAGGCGGATTTTTTTACCAGCTGAGCCATAAGGGAAACCAAAGAATGCTGGAGTGGGTAGCCTTTCCCTTTTCCAGGGGATCTTCCTGACCCAGGAATCAAACCGGGGTCTCCTGCACTGCAGGATTCTTTACCAACTGAGCTATCAGGGAAGCCCTGGTAAAGAATCCACCTGCAATGCAGGAACCCCTGGCTGGATCCCTAGGTCGGGAAGATCCCCTGGAGGAGGGTATGGCAACCCACTCCAGTATTCTGGCCTGGGGAATCCCCATGTACAAAGGAGCCTGGCGGGCTATAGTCCATGGGGTCGCAAAGAGTCAGACACGACTCAGCGACTAAGCACAGAGCAGCACAGCAAATACTAATCTCCAGGGAAGTAGGTCTGCCAGGACCACACAGATACGCAAAAGACTTCGGTGACATCTGTTGAGGCCGCTCATCAAACCCTTCCTAGGAGTTTAAAACCCCGCCCCCCAGATGCAATTGCAACAGGGCAGAGTGCACTAAGGGCTGACAGCTGTTCCAGTCCCAGGTTATTTCTGTTACCAATCCTGATTCCTTATGTAACATTTGTTTTTCCTTTTTCATGTACCTAGGCATTTAAAACACACACTCCCTATATTTATTTAATCCATTCATCAGACATTTACTGAAGACCTGCAGTGTATCAGCCTTGGAGCTAGCAAGAGGAGTGAGACATGGAGCCAAGGAGTGCAGTCTCACAGAAATAATTATCCTTCAGGCCAAACCTTATAAATTGTGCTTTTGTTCTCTTAAAAGTGAGAAAACTGAGTTGTAGTGAAGATTCAGAACTGGTGCAGTATTTCAAAGAAACAGTATTAATTTCCATGGAAAGCTTAATGTTGAGTATCCTCATTTATAATTCAAGCATATTTGCAGGGTTTTTTTCCCAATATATGTTTGAATAGAATAGCAGTATGCAGTTTTGATAACTGGTGAAAAACTAAGTAGACTGTTCATATTCTGAGATATGTAGTATGTATATGAGAGTGTTAGTTGTTTAGTCATGTCCGACTACTCCGTGGACTATATAGCCTGCCAGACTCCTCTGTCCATGGAATTCTCCAGGCAGGAATACTGGAGTGGGTTGCCATTTCCTTCTCCAGGGGATCGTCCGGATCCAGGGATCGAAGCTGGGTCTTCCCACATTGCGGGCAGATTTTTTACCTTCTGAGCCACCAGGGAAGCCCAATATGCATATAACATAATGTAAAATTTGTGAGGCATGCTATTTTTGTTAGAAATAACAAGGTAAATTATTCCAGGCACTTCAAAAAACTTACCAGAAGATACTTCGGGAAAAGGAAAGTGCTTTAGAAGCAAAATACCAAGCAATGGAGAGAGCAGCTACATTTGAACATGACAGAGATAAAGTTAAGAGGCAATTTAAGGTAAATTTCATATGTCTCTATCCCCAAAGTGACAGGGAATAAAAGCAATATATTTTAAAAGTTCATATAATACTGTGATGAGTAAATAGAAGTAAATGATGTAGGAGTCGTGAAAGGTATAAGAGCTAAACTCTTATAAAAAGTAAATACTTTTTACTTTTGAAGTATTTGAGTTGGACCAGATAGACTTGAGATAGTTTCAAAGAAAATGTATGAAAGTGAACATTTTAATAGGGAGGGAGGGGAAAGAAAGTGTTTGTATTAGGGGAGAGCATTTAGAAATATTTGGGGATGTGTCCTTTGGGAGAGCATTACTGGCAATAAGTGTGCATGCTAAGTTGCTCCAGTCGTGTCTGACTCTTTGTGACCCCATGGACTGTAGCCCACCAGGCTCCTCGCTCCATGGGATTCTCCAGGCAAGAATACCGGAGTGGGTAGCCATGCCCTCCTCCAGGAGAGCAATAAGTGGGAGGGGGACAAATTTGCTAAACATCAGGTAGCACACACGGCAGCCCCACACCTTAGACATATCCTCCTGGAATTCCAGTGGGTTCCAGTTACAAAACAGGGATGTAGAGGTATTCACTTTACAAAAGACCAAATGAATTTGGTCCTTACTCAGGGACCAAATGAATGTTGATTTTATGAATGAAAGAATTTTCCCTTAAAAGTTGATGTCACTTTTTGCTTATGGAAAAGGATTTCAAAATTAAAATACATCTTTTAAAGATTTTTAGGGAGACCAAGGAAAATGAAATTCAGGATTTATTGAGGGCCAAGCGAGAGTTGGAGAGCAAACTTCAGAGGCTACAGGCTCAGGGGATCCATGTATTTGATCCTGGAGAGTCTGATTCAGATGACAATTGTACAGATGTTACTGGTAAGTTTATTTCCTATTTATAATGTTTTGAGATATCAATATATTAATAGGTGTAATGATTGTAGAGCCAACTTTGAATCCTTGTACCGATAAGTAATTGCTGTTACAAATAGAGTTGCTCTTTCTCTTTCTCATGTTATGACTGGTCTTTTCTATGAAGTCCATGGTGTAGAAACTGAGGTTCCTTCTATCTTGTTGCTCTGCCAACCTTAACCCATAGCTTCTCTCTCTCTGGTCTAAGGTAGCCCCTCCAAGTCCCATCATATCTATAGTTTAGCTAGATGGAGTAGGGGGATACATTACTTTCCTTGAAAGCACAATCTGAAAGATACACACATTACTCCTACTCATACCTCATTGGCCTATACCTTCCTCAAATCCCATGCAGGCCTATACCTTCCTATACCTAGGAAGATGGGAAAGTGTAATTATTAGTAGGAAAGCCATGTGTGCACATAAAGTTTGGGGTTGTGTCATTAAAGAAAGAAGGGGAGAATGGATGTTGGAGAACAGTTAGTAGTCTCTGTCACATTTTTCCACATAATGGATGTATTCTTTACAGCTATCAGAATATCTACATGATGTTTCATCAAGTGGTTTCCAATACAGTTTTTTGAAATACTTTTAAGTTTTTGTTTTATAATTAAACATATTAAATGTTTTTCTAGAAATAAAGAAGAACTCAGAATCATAGAATGAAAATGTCCTCTATGTTAATAGGAAATAATAATGAAGTGTGATTGACATTGAACAATATTCTATTTTAAATGCCGTGGGAAAATGCAGTCACTCTCCCATTTATAAAAAAACTGTAATTATATTCTTCCAAATTAATGTATTTTGGAGTGAAATATGCCAATTTATAATCCCTCTTAATTTGCATTTTAGTACCATTGAAATCTGACCAGCATTCTGAGACTTTTATTACTAACTTTTGAGGAAAAAAAGGTGAAGAGATTCTTAATGGCTTATTAAGACTAAGACATTAGTCTTAGTGGTTATTTCAGTGTTGACATATGTTAAAATATACAGTGTTTCAAAACTATTATATTCTAATTCTCTTGGCAAGTTAATAAAAACAAGTTAATATTTCCTCCTAGGTGTTTCTTCCTATTTTCATATAAACATGAAGAAGAATGCTTGAGGGAATATTGCTCATTATTTGTCACTTACAAATAATAGTTTTGCCAGAGATTTTCACCCAAATACCAGTTTACTTAAGTTTAGTCAAGGACTCCATGTTATGGCAAATATTACTTATTTTAAAAATATGTGTTAGTAAGTACTCATTAATTCAGACATTAATTTTGTTCCTCTGAGAGGTTAAAGAGAATGTACTCTTTACATCTTTAGCTTATATCCTAATGAATTACCAATATTAATTACTGGTGTGCCAGTAATAGTCTTCCTTTGAAATTCTTCCCTTTAAATTTTACGCTGATACCTAAATCATATGGTTAGAAAAGTTTTTTAGAAATTTTTGTTGGGGAGCGTTTTTAATTCCTCTCTGTTATTCTAATTTCTTTGGTTATTGTATCCTAATTTCTTTTCATCTTTCTCTCTTTAATCCCCTTTTTAAGATTGAGATAACCAAAACTGTGTTAACTACCACCTTAGAACATGACAGAAGTTGGTGGCAAAGTACTTTCAGAATTATTCTTTCGATTTCAAAGTCAAAGTTTGAATATTTGTTGTATTTATAATCTTCTAGTACTTTTTTGGATTAGAAATCCTGTTGAGTATATTTGATAAGGTTTTGAAGTTTCTGGTTGTCATCAGATGAAATCTGCTTTACAGCTGCTGGAACCCAGTGCGAATATTGGACTGGTGGAGCCTTGGGAAGTGAGCCTTCCATAGGGAGTATGATCCAGCTTCAACAATCCTTCCGGGGCCCTGAGTTCGCCCACAGTTCTATAGATGTGGAAGGACCCTTTGCTAATGTCAACAGAGGTAACACATGCCATTTGCTAATTAGCTTAGTTAATGGTAATGACTATTTGTGTACTAGAGTCTTGTGCTGGGAGAACTGCCATCAGCAGAGCATGAGACTTGTTTTCTGGGTGTCTTCCACTGTCAGGAGATTATGTTCTGGTACTTGTCGCTGACCAGGAAGGATGAAGTTACGTAATTCACATCTGGATCAGGTGGTGTCCCCCAGCTTGACTGACCAATAAATTCTAACAACTAAAATTTTGGTCTGGATTTTCATGTATTTTAGTTGAGTAGTGAGAGTTTAATGTAGATTAGCTGAAAAACACTAGTTTTCAGTCTTTTCTTCTGTATCTTTGATGGTGTTGAAAAGTGATTTGTGTGTGCGTGCTAAGTCACTTCAGTTGCATGTGCAACCCTATGGACTGCAGCTTGCCAGACTCCTCTGTCCATGGGGTTCTCCAGGCAAGAATACTGTAATGGGTTGCCATGCCCTCCTCCAGGGGATCTTCCTGAGCCAGGGATCGAACCTGTGTCTCTTATGTCTCCTGCACTGGCAGGTGGGTTCTTTACCAATAGCGCCACCTGGGAAGCCCAGTTTTATTCATTAGCTTTGTATAATTTGGTATTCAAAACAGCTCTTAAGATCTGTTCAGAATTTCAGTACCACAGCAGACCTAAGGTATTATAAGTAGCTCCATTCTTTTCTAAAAACTATGAAATTATTTATCTATTAGCAAAATGAAAATTATTTTTTAAATAATGCATTTTGAATTAGTCAAATATGTCTTAAAATATTCATTCTCACTCTCTTTAGGTCACTTTTCATTTTATACCATTCTTGAACTTTCTTTTTGACTCAGTATATTTCAAGAATAATAAACAAGTAAAACCAGTCTGGGAACATAGGCCTTCCTCAAGTTACAAACTAATTGAACAGCCTATGTGGCCTAGTTCCCTGACATTTGACTGGAGCCATGGGTACCTCAGCAGAGACCACTGGTGACTTTGAGTACTTTAAACCCCAGGATAGAATTTGAGATTAGAGAACTGATTGCCTTCTAATATGTTATTCTAGAAGCTATGTCAGTATTACATGTGAGATAAGATATCATTCTATGATGTCTGTTGTGTTTTTTCAGACTTTCAGAAATCTTATCATATGGTCTTCTAGTAATTCTTTCGGGGAACTTATGGGAAATTTTATTTTCAGATGACTGGGATATTGCTGTGGCTAGTTTATTACAAGTTACCCCCTTGTTTTCACATTCTCTATGGAGTAACACTGTCAGATGTTACCTCATTTATACAGATGAAACCCAGCCCGAAATGGATCTTTTCCTTAAGGTGAGGACATTTATAAATTTTGTATTCACTGATTTAAAATACAAGCTAATATTGTGTTCTGGTTATGATACTACTGCATCTGAACCAGATAGTTTATACATACAAGATTACACCTTAAAGAGTAGGAAGCATCTTGGGCTTTTCTTAAGAAAATGTCTTAGTATTTTCAGTATATTCAAATTAAGTCCTTGGAACTCTATGCTTTTGAATGATTCATTACACATTCTCCATAGTGTTTAGGTGTGCCTGCTTTAGTTAATACCTGCCAGCCCTACTCTTGAATCTGTTTCAGGTTATAACAAAATTTAATCCTTGTCATGGTTTTCAATTTTTCACAGCAGCCATTGTGGTTAATCAAAGGCAGCGGTCAGCAAACAAAAGCCTGTTGGCCGTATCTGGCTTGAAGTCTATTACTGTGTAACCTAGAACTAAAATTGGTTTCTGCATTTTTAAATGATTGAAAAAGAAATCAGAAGAATATTTTGATGTGAAAATCTCGTGAAATTCAAATTTTGTTGTCTATAAATTTTTATTAGAACACAGCCACACACAACATATTGTCTCTGGTTGCTTCACATTAATGGCAGAATAAAATTATAGTGGCACCTAAATGCACCACAAAAACCTCTGCCAAAACAGGCAGTTTCTTAAACTATTATTTGCCATCTGGCTCTTCACAGAAAAGTTGACCAATTACCTTTCTAGCTGAATTTTCAATAAATATGTGTGGCACATGCAGTACCTTCAATATTAACATCCTCCAGATTGTTGATTAATAAGTCCATTTAGCTTTCCTTTTTGATATTACTCAATTTTGGTAAACAGGCAAAGTATTTTTGAAAATCAAAGCTTCTACTCACTAACTGAGTATACATTATTCCCAAATACATGTTGAGGGAATTACTAATTTATTGCATAGTAATAATCAACATTACTAAATTAATTGGTTATCAGTTCAGTTGCTCAGTCGTGTCCAACTCTTTGCAACCCCATGGACTGTAGCATGCCAGGCCTCCCTGTCCATCACCAGCTCCCAAAGTTTACTCAAACTCATGTCCATTGAGTCAGTGATGCCGTCCAACCATCTCATCCTCTGTCATCCCCTTCTCCTCTCGCCTTCAATCTTTCCCAGCATCAGAGTCTTTTCAAATGAGTCAGCTCTTCGATAATTTGTAATAGACCAACATATTTTTATTTTATATCTGTTTGCTTTAGTGTTCATGGCAGACACTTTTTACTATATAAATCTATGGATTTATGCTTGTCACCCTGTAACAATAAACAGAAGTTATTTGTAAGAATAATAATAAAAATATATACCACAGCAAAATAATTTAATACTGTATTCCTATTGTTTTAAGTTTATTATGAGATAAATCATTTTCTGAACTATGAAACAGCCAAGCTGCTAAGCTATTACTATTTTCATCTTATAAAGAAATTTGCCTTTCCTCTTAAAGATTTTTTAAAAATGTGATTATGATCTTTTTAGTTTTAAATCAGAGAATATCCAACATAACCTGTGATAAAGCATGTTTTTTGATTTTAAGTAGTATGAAGCTGACTAGATCTTTAGTTAAATAAGCTGTGCTATCTTATGTTTCAATTTGTTTTTAGGATTACTCACCTAAACTTAAGAGAATGTGTGAGACAATGGGATATTTTTTCCATGCTGTGTATTTTCCACTAGATGTTGAAAATCAATACCTCACTGTAAGAAAATGGGAAATTGAGAAAAGTTCATTAGTTATCTTATTCATTCATTTAACCTTACCAAGGTAAGCTGAAAATTCTATAATTTATTATAGGGGTTAAACTTGTAAATAGAATTAAGTTTGTCAAATGAACTTGAAACATAAGTTCTAATTGCATTCTTTTTTTTTTTAGCTTATTTATTTTTTAATTGAAGGATAATTGCTTAACAGAATTTTGTTGTTTTCTGTCAAACCTCAACATGAATCAGCCATAGGTATATATATATCCCCTCCCTTTTGAACCTCCCTCCCATATCCCTCCACATCCCACCCCTCTAGGTTGATACAGAGCCCCTGTTTGAGTTTTCTGAAACATACAGCAAATTCCCAATGGCTATCTATTTTACATATGGCAATGTAAGTTTCCGTGTTACTCTCTCCATACATCTCACCCTCTCCTCCCCTCTCCCCACATCCATAAGTCTATTCTCTATGTCTGTTTCTCCATTGCTGCCCTATAAATAAATTCTTTAGTACCATTTTTCTAGATTCCATATATATGCGTTAGTATGCAATATTTATCTTTCTCTTTCTGACTTACTTCACTCTGTATAATAGGCTATAGGTTCATCCACCTCATTAGAACTGACTCAAATGTGTTCCTTTTTATCTCTGAGTAATATTCCATTGTTATATGTACCACAACTTCTTTATCCATTCATCTATCAATGGACATCTAGGTTGCTTCCATGTTCTAGCTATTATAAATAGTGCTGCAATGAACAATGGGATACATATGTCTATTTCAGTTTTGGTTTCCTTAGGATTTATGGGTAGGAGTAGGATTGCTGGGTCATATGGTGGCTTTATTCCTAGTCTTTTAAGGAATCTCCATATCGTCTTCCCTAGTGCTGTATCAATTTACATTACCACCAACAGTGCAAGAGCATTCCCTTTTCTCCACACCCTCTCCAGCATTTATTGTTTGTAGACTTTCTGATGATGGCCATCTGACCAGTGTGAGGTGATATCTCATTGTAGTTTTGATTTGCTTTTCTCTAATAATAAGCGATGTTGAGCATCTTTTCATGTGTTTGTTGGCCATCTGTATGTCTTCTTTGGAGAAATGTCTCTTTAGGTCTTTTTCCCACTCTTTGATTGGGTTGTTTATTTTTCTGGTATTCAGTTGTATGATCTGCTTGTATATTTTGGAAATTAATCCTTTGTCAGTTGTTTCCTTTGCTATTATTTTCTCCCATTCTGAAGGTTGTCTTTTCACCTTGCTTATAGTTTCCTTTGCTGTGCAAAAGCTTTTAAGTTTAATCAGGTCCCACTTGTTTATTTTTGGTTTTATTTCCCTTACTCTAGGAGGTGTGTCATAGAGGATCTTGCTTTGATTTATGTCGAGTGTTCTGCCTATGTTTTCCTCTAAGAGATTTATAGTTTCTGGTCTTACATTTAGGTCTTTAATCCATTTTGAGTTTATCTTTGTGTATGGCATTAGGAAGTGTCCTAATTTCAGTCTTTTACATGTAGTTGTCTAGTCTTCCCAGCACCATTTATTGAAGAGGCTGTCTTTTCCCCATTGAATATTCTTGCCTCCTTTGTCAAAAATAAGGTACGTGTGTGGGTTTGTTTCTGGGCTTTCTATCTTGTTCCATTGGTCTATATTTCTGCTTTTGTGCCAGTACCATACTGTCTTAATGACTGTAGCTTTGTAGTATAACCTGAAGTCAGGAAGGTTAACTCCTCCAGCTCCATACTTCTTTCTCAAGACTGCTTTGGCTATTCGGGGTCTTTTGTGTTTCCATATGAATGGTGACATTTTTTGTTCTAGTTCTGTGAAAGATACCATTGGCAATTTGATAGGGATAACACTGAACCTGTGGATTGCGTTTGGTAGTATAGTCATTTTCACAATATTGATTCTTCCTACCCAGGAACATGGAATATCTCTCCATCTGTTTATGTCATCTTTGATTTCTTTCATCAGTGTCTTATAATTGTTTGTGTATACTTCTTTTGTCTCTTTAGGTAAGTTTATTCCTAGATATTTTATTATTTTGTTGCAATGGTGAATGAGATTGATTCCTTAATTTCTCTTTCTGATTTTTCATTGTTAGTGTATAGAAATGCAAGTGATTTCTGTGTATTGATTTTGTATCCTGTGACATTGCTAAATTCACTGATTAGCTCTAGTAATTTTCTGATAGTATCTTTAGGGTTTTCTATGTACAGTATCATGTCATCTACAAACAGGGAGAGCTTTACTTCTTCTTTTTCGATCTGGATTCCTTTTATTTCTTTTTCTTTTCTGATTGCTGTAGCTAGGACTTCTGAAACGATGTTGAATAGTGGTGAAAGTGGACACCCTGTCTTGTTCCTGATTTTAGGGGGAATGCTTTCATTTTTTTACCATTGAGAATAATGTTTGCTGTAGGCTTATCATATATGGCTTTTATTGTGTTGAGGTAGGCTCCTTGTTTGAAGAGTTTTAATCATAAATTGGTGCTGAATTTTGTTGAAGGCTTTTTCTGCATCTATTGAGATGATCATATGGTTTTTGTCTTTCAATTGGTTAATATGGTGTATCACATTGATTGATTTGTGTATATTGAAGAATCCTTGCATCCCTAGAACAAACCCAACTTGATCATGGTGTATGAGCTTTTTAATGTGTTGCCAAATTCTGTTTCCTAAATTTTGTTGAGGATTTTTGCATCTATGTTCATCAGTGATATTGGCCTGTAGTTTTCTTTTTGGGGTTTTTCTTTTCTGGTTTTGGTATCAGGGTGAAGTTGGCCTTGTAGAATGAATTTGGAAGTCTTCCTCTGCAATTGTTTGAAAGGGTTTTAGAAGGATAGGCATTAGTGCTTCTCTGAATGTTTGATAGAATTCTCCTGTGAAACCATCTGGTCCTGGGCTTTTGTTTTTTGGGAGATTTTTGATCACAGCTTCAATTTCAGTGTTTGTAATTAGCTTGTTCATAATTTCTGTTTCTTCATGGTATAGTCTTGGAAGATCGAACTATTCTAAGAATCTGTCCATTTCTTCCAGGTTATCCATTTTATTGCCGTATAGTTGTTCATAATAGTCTCTATAATTCTTTATATTTCTGCATTGTCTGCTGTAACCTCTCCTTTTTCACTTCTAATTTTGTTGATTTGATTCTTCTTTCTTGTGCTCTTGATGAGTCTGACTAAAGGTTTGTCAATTATGTTTATTTTCTCAAAGAACCAGCTTTTAGTTTTATTAATCTTTACTATTGTTTCTTTCATTCCTTTTTCATTTATTTCTGCTTGGATCTTTATGATTTCTTTCCTTCTGCTATGTTTGGGGTTTTTTTGGTTCTTTTTCCAGTTGTTTTAGGTGTAAAGTTAGGTTGTCTATTCAATGTTTTTCTTGTTTCTTGAGGTAGGATTGTTGCTATAAACTTTCCTCTTAGAATTGCTTTTGCTGCATCTCATAGGTTTTGAGTTGTCATGTTTTCATTGTCATTTGTATCTAGACGTTTTTTGATTTCCCTTTTGATTTCTTCAGTAAACCATTGGTTATTTAGAAACATATTGTTTAATCTCCATGTGTTTGTATGTTTTACATTTTTTTTTCTGTAATTGATATCTAGTGTCATAGCATTGTGGTCAGGATGCTTGATATGACTTCAGTTTTCTTAAATTTACTGAGATTTGATTTGTGACCCAAGATTCGGTCTATCCTGAAGAATGTTTCATTTGCACTTGAGAAGAAGGTGTATTCTTCTGCATTTGGATGGAATGTCCTAAAGATATCAGTGAGATCCATTTCATCTAATGTATCATTTAAGACTTGTTTCCTTATTAATTTTGTTTTGATGATCTGTCCATTCTTGTGAGTGGAGTGATAAAGTTTTCTATGATATTACTATCATAGGAGTATAATACATCGTATTATTGTGTTATTGTCAGTTTCATGTCTGTTGGTGTTTGTCTTACATATTGAAGTGTTCCTATATTGGGTGCATAGATATTTACAACTGTTATGTCGTCCTCTTGGATTGATCCTTTGATCATTATGTAGTGTCCTTCCTTATCTCTTGTAATATTCTTTATTTTAAATTCTATTTTGTCGGATATGAGGATGTTACTCCGGCTCTCATTTTCCATTTGCATGGAAAATATTTTTCCATCCTCTCAATTTCAGTCTGTATGTGTCTTTAGGTCTGAAATGGGTTTCTTGTAATCAGCATATAAATGGGTCTTGTTTTTGTATCCATTCAGCCAGTCTGAATGGATTGGAGCACTTAATCCATTTACACTAAAGTAATTATTGATATATGTATTCCTATTGCCATTTTCTTAATTTTTAGTGGTTTTATTTTGTAGATCTTTTTCTTCTCTTGTATTTCTTAACTATATAAGTCCCTTTAACATTTGTTGTAAAGCTGGTTTGGTGGTACTGAATTCGCTTAACTTTTGCTTGTCTGAAAAGCTTTGGATTTCTCCATTAGTTTTGAATGAGATCCTTGCTGGGTAGAGTAATCATTGTTGTAGATTTTTCCTTTTTCAGTACTTTTAATATATCTTGCCATTCCCTTCTGGCCTGCAGTTTCTGCTAAAAGATAGCTGTTAAACATATGGGGTTTCCCTTGTATGTTACTTGTTGCTTTTCCCTTGCTGATTTTAATATTCTTTCTTTGTGTTTAATCTTTGTTAGCTTGATTAGTATGTGTCTTGGGATGTTTTTCCATGGATTTATCCTGGATGTGACTCTTTGCATCTCTTGGACTTGATTGACAAGTTCTTTTCCATGTTGGGGAAATTTTTAACTCTAATCTCTTCAAAAATTTTCTCATACACTTTCTTTTTCTCTTTTTCTTCTATAATTTGAATGTTAGTGCGTTTGATATTGTCCCAGAGGTCTCTGAAACTACCTTCAGTTCTTTTCATTCTTTTTACTTTATTCTGCTCTTCAGAAGTTATTTCCACTATTTTATCTTTTAGCACACTTATTCCTTCTTCTGCATCAGCTATTCTGCATTGATTCCTCCCGGAGTATTTTTAATTTCAATAATTGTGTTGTTTGTCTCTGTATGTTTGTTCTTTAATTCTTCTAGGTCTTTGTTAATTGATTCTTGCATTTTCTCCGTTCTGTTTTCAAAGTTTTTGATCATCTTTACTATCATTATTCTGAATTGTTTTTCAGCTAGTTTGCCTGTTTTCTCTTCACTTATTTGGACTTCTGTGTTTCTAGTTTGTTCCTTCATTTGTTCAGTATTTTTATGCCTTTTCTTTTTTTTTTTTTTTAATATTGTGTTTGAGGTCTCCTTTTCCCAGGTTTCTTTTCTTCCTTTTGGTTTCTGGTCTTCTAAGGTTGGTCCAGTGGTTTGTGTAAGCTTCATATAGGGTGAGATTTGTGCTGAGTTTTTTTTGTGTGTTTGTTTTTTCTCTGATAAGCAAGCCTGAATGAGATGGTAATCCTGTCTGCTGATGATTTGGTTTGTAGTTTTGTTTTGTTTGTTGTTTGGATGAGGCGTCCAGCACAGGGTGCTGCTGATGGTTGGGTGATGCCGGGTCTTGTATTTAAGTAGTCTCCCTTGTGGGATTTCTCACTATTTGATACTCCATAGGGTTAGTTCTCTGATTATCTAGGGTCTTGGAATCAGTGCTCCCTCTCCAAAGGCTCAGGGCTTGATCTCTGGTCAGGATCAAAGATTCCACAAGTGGTTTGTTATGGCATTAAGTGAGATTAAAACAAATACCCAAAAATGAGCATCCAAAGATGAACCCCAGACAAATGGCAGTTACAAAATCAGGTAAATAATAATTAAAATAATGGAATATACACATATACATATACACCCATAAGCGAAATCAAAACAGTCCAACAAAAATAAAGTACAATAGATTGACCCAGCAAACAAAGGAAAACAAAAATTATATCTAATGGTTAAGAACTGAGCTAACTAAAGCACAAACTGGAAAACAAAACTAAAGCAAGGTGCCAAGTGGGGAATAAAGCAATGAAAATAAAACTAACAAAAATGTTGATAGGAAAGGAAAGAAAAGAAAGAAAGAACAGATATACAAACTTAAATAGAGGTAGATAAAGGAGATTTATATACATTAAAGCTTAACTTCAAGGTGAAGAGAACAGTAGGAAAAGCAAACAAAGAATAAATGTAGGAAAATAATAATAGGTTTAAAAAAATCAAGATTAAAAAAGGAGAAAAGAAAAAAAAGGAAGAGGGAAGGAAAAAAAAAAAACAAAAAAAGAAGAGAGAAAAAAAGAAAAAAAAGAAAAACTCCACAGAACTGCAAAAGCCCAATGTAGAAGCAGAGGTTTATAACGAGGAAAAGCATGATTGAAAGAAAAATCAAAAGCTTAATTAGATTTCATGATGCCAATAAAATCAACAACTACAACAGCATGGGTTGGGGGAAAGGAAAGAAAAAGGAAAAAAGGAAAAAAAAAAATCATCATAATAAATGTTTTTCTTGAGTCACTGCTGTCAAGGGCCTTTCCCTCACTGGGAGTCACAGTCCACCTCACCTTTCTAGGATGCCCTCCAACACTGTGCTGGTCTCTGGATTTGCTGTGGGGGCAGCTCAGATTCTAATCTGGTTTTATTCCTGTGTGTTCTTGCCTCCAATGTCCATAGCTATCAGAACTAGTGTGTTTTCTTTTGTAGGAGCTCTCAGTGCCCTTTCATATATTCCATAGACACAGAGTCTGCCTAGTTGATCACATGAATTTAATCTGCAACTGTACAGCTGGTGGGAAGGTTTTGGGTCTTCTTCCTTAGCCACACTCCCCCTGGATTTCAATTGTGGTTTTATTTCCACCTCTGTACCCACCTCTTGGTTGTCCACTGGGGTTTGCTTCTGAGGCTGCCCTGGAGGACTTGGGTCTGTCCCAGAGAGGGCCAGTTGTGGAGGTGGTGCAGCTGCTTGAGTCACAGGGGTTCTGGCAGCACCAAGTACTCAGGGGAGTTGCTGGCTAGGGCAGCAGGAAATATAGTGCTCTAGAAGAGTATGGCAACCAGTAATGGCCAAAGTGCTCCAGTATTCTTGCCTGGAGAGCCTCCCTGATAGAGAAGCCTGGCAGGCCACAGTGCACAGGGTCGCAAAGAGTTGGACACAACTGAAGCGACCCCGTGTACTTAGTGGCAAGACTTCTTTTTGCTTGTGGCAGCTCTACCCAAGTGAGGGTTTAGCGGGAAGGTGGTGCAGCTGCTTGGTTCGCAGGGACGCTGGCGGTGCCAAGTGTGCAGGTTCACAGACTGCCTCTGCCACAGGAATTATGGCCCTATCAGAGTCTTTTTTCAAGCCTCTGGTAGCTGGCGATCAGAAGGCCTTTTTGGCTAATCTTTCTCCATAGCTCCACCCTTTCAGACACTTAGAGGGCTCCCTTGCCTGGGGTCCTTCTCTGTTGTTCAGTGCATCAGGCACATAGAGGCTGGGGTCCTACTCTGTAGATCGGTGAGTCAGGCACTTACACAGTCACCCTGGGTGGCGTCCTACTCTACTTCGGGTGCGTCAGGCGCTTGACGGGCCACTCTCTCTATTGTTCATCTGCCGATGCTGACTGTGGGGAGAGAGGCTATGGTGATGGCTCTACCCCCTACACCTGACTCAGTAGTACTGCCTTGCTTCCATGGCTGCCTGGCTGCCTGGCTTTCCTTCACAGGCATTTCCCACCACGATCTCCTCCCTCATATCCCCTTAGTCCATCTGTCCGCAGTCAACAGCAGCCCTTGCCCTGGGATTGCTCCACAATCCGTAAGTTCCAGCTCCCAGCCAGTGCACCTTCTAGGGGACCTGTGTCCTTGTCTGGGATACATATGGCTGCGGCAAGGACTGTCTGATTATCATTGCATTTGGGCTGCCACAGATCAGCTGTTTCACTCTCATAAATATTTCTCCTCTGTTTCAGACAGTTGCCCCAATGTGTGGATTGGACTCCTGCTTCAGTTCCCCCACCTGCTGCGGGCAGATCCAGTCCTACTAACATTCCTGTTTTTCCGCTTAGTTCCTTCATCTACTGAGTTTTTGTGTGGTTCTGTATATACTTTTCTGGTAGTCTGGTACTCCTGTCCACTCTCAGCTGGTGTTCTGCACACACTTTTGTGTCTGAAGGTGTATTCCTGATGTATCCATGGAGAGATGTACTCCACATCCACCTACTCCTCCACTATCTTGTTCTCTCTTCCTAATTGCATTCTTATAATCAAAGACAATCCTTGAAATTCAAAAAATTCTATGACTTTTCATACTTAAATATGAATAAAATAAAAAGTTTCACACTGTTAGGCTTGTTTTTGATAGGTTATAAGATGAACATCATTAATGTAAGATCATGTTAATCAGGGGTCAGCAAACCATGGCCCTGAAGTCAAATCCAGTCAGTCACCTGTTTTTATAAATAAAATTTGATTGGAACACAGATACGTTCCTTTATTTGTGTATTGTCTATGGCTGTTTTCACAGTGTACCACCAGTGTTGATTATTTCAGCAGAGACAGTGTGTCCTGCAAAGCCTAAAGTGTTGGCTAGCTGACTCTTCACAGAAAAAGGTGGTGACCCCTGATTTCAGTAATTAGTGTTAACCTTCATTATTTTCTTTGTTCAGATACAGATTGAGAGGCACTTGAACACTTGTATAAGTGTTAAATCATACATTTAATTTGCTGAGGAACTAACTACTTAAATCCAGTAAAGTGAGCGGTTTTCTTGTAATGTGAATATAATTACACCAATGAATCTAATCTGCAAACAAAGCTTTTGTTCTTTTTTACCAGTTAGATATATAGATAGAAGACAGGATAGATAGAAGATTAAATAAGGGGTTAATTTTTCTTTCTATACTTTCTATCTGATTGGATTTAATCCTTCCAAAGCATTTTTTCTCTTTTTTTATTGAGGACCAACTCTGACTTTAACTGTGTAGGGAAGTGTTTGGAGCCCTAAGCTTTACAAGAGACTCTGCAGTATAACCCATCCTTGATCCTTAAGACTCTATCCAAAGGCCAGGTGGCCAGGGAACCACCTGGTCAAGGAACCTTTTCCCAAAACAAGTTTAAGGATTCCTTCAACTTGATTTCCTCTAGTTGGAGTTCTTTACCTCCCCTCCCTGTTTTACTCTCTTGTTTTGTTTGTATATTTATTAAGAATATATCCTGTTTTATATTTAATATCTGGGTAATATTTTGTCTCAGGTGGTAGTATATGTCATTTGTTGTTTTTTTTGTTAATTCTTTAATCTTTGCAACCATGTTGTGGTTTTTTTTGGTTTTCCTCTATTTTGTATTAGGGCTGGTATTTTAGTTTTTTTATGAAAATTCTGACTCATATAATGGCTTTCCCTTGCATATACACACTTATTTGCCTCCCTAGACAAACTTTGATTTAATGCCTTTTAGAAAGGGAAATTGTTTATAGTTTTCCTTGTGATATAGAAAATGCTAATAGTCTATAAAGGATTTCTAGAATTTAAATAGGAATAGTACAAACTATAGTTATAGTACATTGTAACAGAATTTCATTTTAACCTTTACCTTGGTCAAGATTTTTACTAGCTGTCTAGCCTTTCCCATCTGCCTCTGGATCTTTCTTAGAGTGTATCTGGGGTATAAGGATTCAGATCATTTATTGGATGAGTAAAGGCTAAAGGATTAGAGAAGAGAACATCTTGAAACCTTGAGGCTGATAATATTTGTGTTTTAACTTGAGAATTATATAATTGTAAATAGAATTAGGTTTTCCATTTATTTGCAAAGTCTCATGAGTCTGGTCCATTATTCTGAGCAATGTTTAACAGTATTTTTGAGAAGTTTTTTTAAAAAATTAGATTTAAATAAAGTTATGTATGATTTTAAATTTAATTTATTGCACAATTTATTGTCTGCTATTGTCTACTCTGTCTGCTAGTAAATATACTGTAATGTAATATAAGCTAGAACAAAGCTAGAACATCCATTTTTGGAAAGTTTCACTTGTTCTGCAGCAGGGCCTTTCCTGGCCACTTGTCATTGTAGGAAATCCCCTTCTTGGCACTTAGGTTAATTGACTAACTGTGTGCTGCCACAGTGCAGTGTAGCACAAGAAATACTGATTTCCATTCTAGCCTTTTATTGGAAGACTGCGAAGAAGCTTTTCTGAAAAACCCTGAAGGCAAGCCACGATTAATTTATCATCGTTTGGAGGATGGGAAAGTCAGTTCTGACTCTGTCCAGCAACTGATTGATCAAGTTTCTAATCTGAACAAGACCAGCAAAGCCAAGGTAAAATTCATAGGCTGTTTTTTAAACATGCTTGGGAGAGCAGTGTGCTGGGACAAAGGACATGAGGTGGGAGTGAGCCTGGCATGTTTGAGGAAAGGAAGGAAGCTAGTGTGGCTGGAGCAGAGTGAGTGAGGGGACATGAGTAGGAGAGGTCACAGGGGGCCAATCCTGAAAAACCTTGGTTTTTCTCACTTAGAGCGAGGTGGGGATCCATTGAAGGACTTTAACCAAAGAGGAAGAAACGCTGTTGTGACAAGGCTGTCTTCGGCTGCTGTGTTGAGAATCGACTGTGGTTTGAAGGGAGGGTATTGGAGGGGGACAGAGCTGGAGAGCTCCTGCAGTTATCCAGATGAGAGTTGCTGGTGGCTGAGACCAGAGGATGTGATGAGAAGTGGTAGGATTCTGGGTAAATTTTGACAGAGTCAATAGATTTCCTAACAGATTAGTTGTGGACTATGAGAGAACGAGACATGAATAGTGATATATACCTAAAAAGTATGTGATATGTAAGTGGACAGATCAGAATCATTACTGTGCTTTACTCTCAAGCACAGAGTCCTTCTATCTATTATTGGCCAAGGATCAGTGTAAGGAAGAGCCTTTTCCTGGTAACCCTTTCTGAGGGCATTGGGAAAAGCCAAAAACTGATGATGAGTAGAAGAATTTGATCATCCCTAGATGCAAAGCAGAATGTATTTTAGAATAGAGATTACAGGCTTTGCATTACTGCATGCTGAGATAACTTGGTAAATATTCATAGTTAATGACAAGAATACAATTAAACAACTCTAGGGTTTTGACAAAGTTTCTGTTACTGTATGTCCAGCCAGAAAATAAGATCAAATGTGAATACAAGCATTTTTCTTGAGGTCAGCATAACACAGTGAAGAGTCTAAGAAAAAGAGAGTACATTTTTATTATAGTTAATCTCCAGGGCCATTTCATCCTGTTTTAATTATTTTAGTACCAGCCTACGTTACTAGATGCCACAAGGGAAGATTCTTATTCTATAGATACTGCTTTTAAAAATTAGTATACCACAGGTTGAATTTTTTTATATAGGAGTCACAATCTCTCTACTATGATTATAAATTTAAATGTAGGCTAAACTTCTTTGCTTTGTTTTGTAGAATTGTAGCTTTACTGGCATAAAGATGGATTTTGAATATTATGTATATTGAATGGTACAGAAATACATAAGATGAAATTAGCTGTTTAATTCATGTGTGTGTGACTGTGTGTTTAAAGAAAAAAAATAACATGACTTTATTCAGGACATCAAGAGAAGGGACATTCAGCGAGTGATTAAGAGGCTGATATTTGGCTTTGCCTAGCTTTGGAATGTTCATAACCCGACAGGTGAAGTGATTAGTAAGGTATCTACAAGTTTTTACATGAAACAAAAGTATGAGAATTCAGCCATTGGAGTTTTCCTGAAAAAAAAGACTATTCCTTTCACCTGGGGCCAAGCCCCCCAGCCAAACAGGGGAGGAACTGAAAGTGGCAGTTGTGGGGGTACCTTGTCCTCTGCACCCCCACCTGTTCCTGAGGTGAAGGCCCCCCTCAGCCTTGGCACATGGCCCCTCCCCCCACCACTCCTCTGAATCATTCTATAAATAACCCACAAATTTGCTGAGCACCTAGGCCCCAGGTCCACAGAGAAAAGCAGAGGGAGCCCCATTAACTCCCATTAAAGAAAGGCTAGTTCCCCCTGACCACAACCAGGGACCCCAACCCTTCCACGCTTCCCCAGGTTACCCTGATTACCCTTCCAAAACAAATAGGCAGAAAGCAAGCAATATTCAGAGAGGGCTTTTATATGAGCCTACGTGTTGAGGTTGCAGGACAAGAAGAAAGAAACAAAAATTATTTCTCTGGAGGCTGTGAGATAGAAAGAATCAAGCCAAACTTAGGAATACTTTCCACACACTCTGTTCCACATGATAAAATCTGCTTCAGTTTGCAGGCAGAGATGGAGACTTGAGGCCTCGCAGCACACCCAGGGGCGTAGACGCTGCTACCAGGGCCCCAGCACATAGCATTCCACCTATCCAGTTCCTTAGTAGGTTCCTGCTCTCTAGTGTCACAATGGTCAGCTGTGTGCATCAGTCCAGACAAAGTGGACTTTCAGTGGTGATACCAGGTCCTGGACAGAGTTTTGGCATCACCAATACCAGTCACTTTTCCAGATGGGCACATAAACCAAAAAAAAAAAAAGCATACTTTTTGTTTTATTTGCAACATTGTTCACACAAAATCCCATGCGTGACCTTAGACAAGTTATTTAACTTGCCTCAGTTTCCTCTTCTAGAAAATGGAGAGAATAACAGTGTCTCCCTTACAGGGTTGTGAGGCTAAGTGAGCTATACGCCTAGAGCACTTAGAACACCTCCTGACACATAAGCACGATAAAAATGTTCGGTATCACCCCTTCCTCCTGTTAGTATTGCTTTTTCTTGTTGTTAAACTTTTTTTCCCCCCTAGATCATTGATCACTTGGGAGATCCTGCAGAAGGAGTCTATAAAACCTATCTTTATGTAGAAAAGATTATTAAACAGGTAAATATACATTCCCTGTGAGATTTCATCTCAAATATCTTGACTGATTTCAATAAAATTGAGTTTTCCAGAGAAAATCACTTGTTTGATTTTTTGAAAACAGTACCTGGGTTGTGTGCCCTTGTTTCTGGCAAGAGTCCATCCTGTAGTATTGTTGTGACATTCCCAGTACCGTGTATCTGTATCTCTCAGCTCACGAACAATTTGATTCTTTAATACCCATCAGGTATAAAATGGATTACAAAAGTGGTAGGTAAAAAGCAAGTATTTGAGGGATAATGTTCATCCTGTTCAGTAGAGTCTCCTCAGATTCTGTGTGCACCTTGAGTTTTTGTAAATAGAAAAATTCAGGGCAGATTTTACTATCCTCCTAACCACAGAGAGGAGTGAAAACGTACTTCTATGTCCCTGAGGTCATGGATCACAGAGACATCTCAAACTAAAAGTTTCTATGATATCTCAGTATTACCTTGAAACTATATGAGTTAAATATTTTGCTTGATATTTACCTGTCTTTATTTTTAACATTAAAAATCATTTAAAATTATGTATCAGCAAAAATGCTAATAATGATAATAAAAAGAAAAAGTATTCCCTATCTTCAAGTAAAATGGGCACAAGAAGATGTTTAGCCTGTATTTATCCTTACCTGCTGACCTCTCCCTCAGGGTACTGGGAACCCTATTTGAGAAGTAAGTGTTTCAATTACTTTTTAAAAATTAACTCGTGTTTAAAGTATGCAGATTTGTTATTAGAGAAAAAAAGTGAGCCCCAAAATAAGATGAATTAAACAGAATAAATGGTAATAATCACCAACTTTATCATTTGTAGGACAATATATTTTCAGTGATTAATAGGTATCACAGCAGAGATATTTAATTGTTCACTAGCCAAATACAACCCTATTGTGTAACATTTTTCAGAAACCAGATCCCCTCTAACTTTAATGAAAGAGAGACGTCTTTGTTTTTATTATTTTAATATTTCTTTGTGTTGTTCTGTTAGTCACTCAGTCGTGTCCAACTCTTTGCGATCCCATGTACTGTAACCCACCAGCTTCCTCTGTCGACGGATTTCTCCAGGCAAGGATACTGGGGTGGGTTGCCATTCCCTTCTTCAGGAGATCTTCCTGATCCAGGGATTGAACCTGGGTCTCCTGCATTGCAGGCAGATTCTTTACTGTCTGAGCCACCAGGGAAGCCCTAATATATCGTTACCTTTATTTTTAAACTATTGCTTAATTTTATAGTTATAAATTGATCCCTGGAGGTACCATAAAAGGGTATAGGTTTGAACTTGCCCTCCAAGGTTGATGAGGGCCACCTTAGGCCTGTGTGCTGACTAAGGTCTTCACTTCCTTCATTCACTTTTGTGTGCTTGCTGTTGGTGTTCAGGACATCCTGGGCTTTGAAAACACAGACCTGGACACCAAGGATTTGGGCAGTGAAGATTCTATTCCAGAAGAAGATGATTTTGGTGATGTTCTGTGGGACATACATGATGAACAAGAGCAAATGGAAGCTTTTCAGCACGCTTCAAATTCAGCCCATGAGTTGGGATTCGAGAAAGTAAGCATTTGGTTTACAGTTCCAACAAAAATCAGTTGCGCTTAAAAGCTGTATCATAATTGTGGTTTAACCTAATTATAGTCAAGGTTAAGGATTGTGTTAATATCTTCCTCATTGCTTAATTATCCATGTTTAGACATGTGCTTAGGTTTGTATCATGTGAAAAAAAGTGAGATTCAAATATACTTATGAACATCAAACATGTTTAGTTACAGATTGTGCTTGTGTGCAAAGTCACTTCAGTCATGTCTGACTGTTTGCGACCCTATTTGCCGTAGCCCATCAGGCTCCTCTGTCCATGGGATTCTTCAGGCAAGAATACTGAAGTGGGTTGCCATGCCTTCCTCCAGGGGATCTTCCCAACCCAGGGATTGAACCCATGTGTCTTATGTCTCCTGCATTGGCAGATGGGTTCTTTACCACTACTGCCACCTAGGAAGCCCTAGTTACAGATTAGGATTTACCAACTACATGTTTATTATGCTACCATCTGCAATTCTCTAAGATAGTATACCTAGGAAACCTGATAAAAAATAGTAAGGCTATCTATTCTTCCAGTTCCTAGAGGAATCAAAATATCAAACATCCAGAAAACAAAGCAGAGTAGTTAATGCAATAGGCAGATCTGTCCTTCAGCATCTTTAAATATCTAAGTGAATAAACAAGACTAGAAGTGTACAAAGAATCTATCTTCAAGTTTAAAAAGCACTTAATATTTAAAAATTAATAAAAGAATATCTTAAAGAATATTACAGTAACTGTCACTAACAGCTATGTTTTTATACGACTTTTAATGGCTTTTATAATTTAGACTGTCAGTTTCATGTGTTGGTTCCACTGTTTCCTTACTATGGCTTTTGATCAAGCTACTTAGCTCTAAGCTTTGACTTTCTTGTGTATAAAATGAGGATAACTAATAGAACCTACCTCACATGGTTGTTGAGGGGACTAAACCAGATCTTGCACATAGAACACTTGACATGGTGCCCATCACATGGTAATGTTAAATTGTTATTTCATAAGGAAGGCAAGATATCACTATTTTGTAATCGAAGAACCTAAGGTTCAGATTATAGTTTGCCTATGAGCCTACAGAGTGTTGATTGTAGATGTAAGATTTTTTTTTCCACATTCAAACAAATGTTTATAAAACTTTTAGTTACAGATGTAAGATTTTAACCTAGGTCTTCTGGCTATAAATCCTATGCTTTCTTCTGTGGCAGGGAGCCTTAATGTGGGAAACACAGGTCTATAAAAAGACTTTGTGTATGTGCTCAGTAGTATCTGACTCTTTGCTACCCTATCGACTGTAGCCTGCCAGGCTCCTCTGTCCATGGGATTCTCCAGGCAAGAATACTGGAGTGGGTTGCCATTTCCTCCTCCAGGGAATCTTCCTGATCCACAGATTGAACCCAGGTCTCCTGAGTCTCCTGCATTGCTTCTCTGCATAAAGGCAGACTCTTTACCACTTTAAGCCACCTGGACTTTAGGTGGGGCCATGAACTAAATTGTTAGGTCATACAACCTAACAATTTACGAGGTTTATGAGGTCATAAATCAAATAAGCCCTTTGTTTCTTGAGAAGCATGATTTCTATCAAAAATATTTGAATTCCTGGGAAATATGATACGACAAACAAAAACTGATTGAAAAACTATACTAAATAATTATTTATTGTAATTGCTAGAAATCTCTGCTACCCTAAAGCTCACACAAACTACTTATTACACATTCTTTTGATTCCTCATCAGTTATCATTTACACCACTGGTACACGTAAACATCCTAACCCCCAAGATGACTTTGGAAACTCCTTTATAACAACTGAGATACTGTAGTTTTCTGAGCAAGTTCCTTTTCAGCTCTGAACCAGGTTTTCCTATCCGAGGAAGGCCTCGGAAATAAGCGTTCTTGGGCTTTGCATAGAATTCACTCAATTTCAAAAAGATCCTAGGTGGCCTGTCCTAACTTGATTCTTTGAAGTGGGTTCGGTGACTCCAAGGCCTCAGATAAGACCTTCTCATTGTTTCTCAGGAATCCCTGGAAACTGAGATGATCTTCAGAACAGGTGTTCTTCTGACCAGGAGATATAGGATGCCTGCTGATGATTCCCTCAAGGTCTTCTGTAGTTCTTTCCATAGTTCAGGAGCTCAGGGTAATACAGTAGCCTCCCTGCAACATTCTGCAGAACATCTGAATGGTGCAAAGCCCCACAGTGATCTGAAAGGCTGCCTCTCATCCATTAATTTACATTAATACCATAGCAGAAGAAATTGGGGCCCATTCTTAGTTTACTCCTTTGGACATATTTAACCAATCATAAAAATAAGCAATTATGAGGGTACTATTGATTAAAAGTAGATTTCATTTTTTCTTGCAGCTTTTCTCCACTATTTCAGCGGATAATCGGAAATTGACTCTATTTAGTATTGAAGAGGCATGTTCTTCCTTACAATTTACAATTTAAATTCATTTTTATTTCTAGTACTACCAGCGCCTTAATGATCTTGTGGCAGCACCAGCACCAATTCCACCCCTTCTTGTATCTGGAGGACCAGGCTCTGGAAAGTCCCTTCTTTTATCAAAGTGGTATGATGCAGTGCAGTTAAACAGTTATTGTTGTCATCATTTGAACTACTGAACTCATTCAACAAAGTGAATTATTGCATGTCTACCTTCCTGCAGGGCCTGTATTGAATACTAAAAAAGCAAAAGGAGTAAAATGACAGACTCATGCCCTGAGAAATATACAATTTGAATGTTAGAGAGAAGATACAGAATGAGAAAGGAATAGCATTTGTGATTGTGTACATAAATTATGTTGCTGTTTAGTCGTTAAGTCTGACTCTTTTGCGACCTCATGGATTGTAGCCTGTCAGGCTCCTCTGTCCATGGGATTTCCCAGGCAAGAATAGTGGAGTGGGTTGCCATTTCCTTCTCCAGGGGATCTTCCCAACTTAGGAACTGAACTTGTATCTCTTGAGTCTCCTGCACTGGCTGGCTGGTTCTTTACCACTGAGCCACCAGGGAAGCCCACATAAATTATATAGGTCAGAGCTAAGAGAGTGGTCAATATCAATTTCAATAACATCAATATGCAGATCACAGCACCCTTATGGCAGAAAGTGAAGAGGAACTAAAGAGCCTCTTGATGAAAGTGAAAGAGGGAGTGAAAAATCTGGCTTAAAACTCAACATTCAGAAAACTAAGACAATGGCATCTGGTCCTGTCACTTCACGGCAAATAGATGGGGAAACAATGGAAACAGTGAGAGACTTTATTTTCTTGGGCTCCAAAATCACTGCAGATGGTGAGTGCAGCCATGAAATTAAAAGATGCTTGCTCCTTCGAAGAAAAGCTATGACCAACCTAGACAGCATATTAAAAAGCATAGACATTACTTTGCCAACAAAGGTCTGTCTAGTCAAAGCTATGGTTTTTCCAGTAGTCATGTATGGATGTGAGAGTTGGACCATAAAGAAAGCTGAGTACTGAAAAATTGATGCTTTTGAACTGTGGTGTTGGAGAAGACTCTTGAGAGTCCCTTGGACAGCAAGGAGATCAAACCAGTCAATCCTAAAGGAAATCAATCCTGAATATTCATTGTGAGGACTGATGCTGAAGCTGAAGCTCCAATACTTTGGCCACCTGATTCGAAGAACTGACTCATTGGAAAAGACCCTGATGCTGGGAAAGTTTGAAGGCAGGAGGAGAAGGGGATGACAAAGGATAAGATGGATGGCATCAACAACTCAATGGACATGAGCTTGAGCAAGCTCTGGGAGTTGGTGATTGACAGGGAAGCCTGGCGTGCTGCAGTCCGTGTGGTCACAGAGTTGGACTGAGCAGTTGAACTGAATTGAAGGGAGTGGTCAGTGTGACAGGGAATTAGGTGAATTATAGAGGCATGTACCTTTATTTTCAGTTACTGGGCTCATCTTTAAAGATTCATTGGGATTTTAAATATTTGAAATAAGACAAAGACTATTTAGAGTGAAATAAATCATAAAGAATATCAAAATAAATGATAATCTTTACTATGAATGTAAAAATAGTTCTTTAAATTATGGACTAAGGTTCATTTAAGCTAATAAACTCTTATTTTACTTTATCATGTTATTTAAAAACAAGAGGTAAGACCATTTTCTTTCATTCTTAGTTATTATTTACATTGAGGAGTTACCATGTTATTTCCTTTTTATTGCCCTTTTATTCAAAGTTATATTTCAAAATATTATTTTTGTACTTACCATAGAAACTTCTTTTTTCCTAGGTTAATATTCATTTTACTAATACTTTAACCTCAAATGTATAGTGTTTTGATTTACTTTAGTCACATCAATTTGTAAGTAAAATGAAGCTATAATTTTTAATGGTTTATTTAAAAGAATATAAAAGTGGAGTAAAAATGGAAATTTCCCATATTAATTCAAAATTAACTGACCATGTAATTACTAACAGGTAGCAACTGATGCTTAATGCATTGTGAATTCTTTTTTGTTGACAGTAAAGGAGGTTTATCAGTCTTACAAAAGGTCTTTTTCTTTCAGGATCCAATTACAACAGAAGAATTCCCCTAACACACTAATTCTTTCTCATTTTGTGGGGAGGCCCATGTCAACCAGCTCAGAGGCCTCCTTGATCATTAAACGACTGACTCTAAAGGTAGAATATACCATTTTTGGAATTACTACAATTAGTATTTAGATTCAGAAGTTGTCTGGCCTGAGGATCTGATGATAAACTAATTTTCAGTATTACCCATTTGTTGGTTTTGCATAAGGTTAAAAGTATATACAATGCTATTGAGTCCTTCTGGTGACAATTTTGGTTTAAAATGCAGAGATAGAAATACTTCTCACCAGCTGTGATAAAGTGTAGCTACTTTAATTTGTGTGCATTCTCACCTTGTAGTTGATGCAGCATTCTTGGTCAGTATCTGCTCTGACATTGGACCCTGCTAAGCTTTTGGAAGAATTTCCACGTTGGTTGGAAAAACTCTCTGCCCGTCATCAAGGCAGCATCATCATCATTATTGATTCTATAGATCAAATTCAGGTATGTTTTCACTTTGTAGCCTGTTGATACACTCAGAAAGAGACAAAAATATCAGTAATGACAGATGTTTAAATCATGTTTGTGAGAAAAAAATGATGATTTTGTTTCTTTTATTTCTGCTTAATTTATAGAGGAAGCATGTGGATAATACAGAAACACACACACACATACATATATATATATATATATATGCCAGTAGACACTAGTCTCTTGTTGGGAAGGACCAATTATATTTTCACAATTAGCAAATATTGTTCATTTTGACATGGTTTTAGGGCTTTGACATTTCCTTACATGCCCAGAATTCGGATCAGTGATGGTAGTGTTTTGCCACTTGTTCTTCTAATATTCTGAGATAAATAATCTGCAAATAAGATTTTACCCTTAATAATAATGAGAAATATAATGAGAATTTCATTTTAATTGGAAAGCTTTTGAAATATTTTAAATTAATAGATGGAATTTTGTTTTTATATTTTTAAGCAAGTTGAAAAACACATGAAATGGCTGATAGATCCACTGCCTGTGAATGTAAGAGTAATTGTTTCTGTGAATGTAGAAACATGCCCGCCAGCATGGAGGTAAGCTGCTAACATTAGTTACTTCTGGTTACATGAAATATTTTAAGTAGAAAGAAAGGTTTTTGATACGTGATTATTTCTCATATTTTTCATATAAGTAGGAGTGAGGATAGGGAGAAGTGGACAAATTCAGGAAAAGGATGCAATCTATAGCATTTTTTGGGAAGTTAGATCTGAGATGTGAGGGAGAAGACTAGGATGGCCCCCAGGTTTCTGGCTTGAGAAATTAAGTAAATTGTGGTTCCATGAACTAAGATGGGAAACACAAAGGACAGGCAGGTTTGTGGAGGAAAGGTCATGAGTTTTGTTTTCAGACGTGGTTTGTTTGAGTTGTCAATTATAGCTCCAACTGGTGATTTCTGGTAGGCAGTTAAATTTATGGGTGAGGAAAACAAGGGAAGAGCTGGGACAGGAAAAATAAGACTAGACACCTGAGATCCTGAAATGAAAGTCCAATACTTAAAAAGGGATGCAGTGGTTGAGTTCTGTGAAGTGGTGTTTCTCAATCTATTTTTGTCTCCCTACCCCGGCAGCCTTTTTAGTAATTTTCTTCCTACTAACCTCCCTACCAAGAAATTTTAATATCACACATATACCATATATAAATTCATGAATGTAAACAGATATATGTGTATTTGTTGTTCAGTTGCTAAGTCATGTCCAACTCTTTGCAACCCCATGGACTGCAACACACCAGGTTTCCTGTCCTTCACTATCTCCTGGAGTTTGCTCAAATTCATACCCATTGAGTCAGCGATACCATCGAACCATCTCATCCTCTGTCTCCCCCTTCTCCTCTTGCCTTCAATCTTTTCCAGTATCAGGGTCTTTTCCAGTGAGTTGGCACTTTCCATCAGGTGGCCAAAGAATTGGAGCTTCATCTTCAGTATCAGTCCTTCCAATGAATATTCAGGGTTGATTTCCTTTAGGATTGACTGGTTTGATCTCCTTGCTGTCCAAGGACTCTCAAGAATCTTCTCTGGCACCACGATTCGAAAGCATCAGTTTTTCAGCACTCAGCTTTCCTGCAAAGATTAAAAGTGTACTCCGTGCAACTGGGTCCTTTTGGTGACAATTTTGGTTTAAAATGTAGAGATAGAAATATTTCTCACCAGCTGTGAGAAACATGACTCATATCCATACATGACTATTGGAAAAAGCATAGCTTTGACTATATGGACCTTTGCCAGCAAAGTGATGTTTCTGCTTTTTAATATGAGGTCTAGGTTTGTCATAGTTTTTCTTCCAAGGAGCAAGTGTAATTTTGTTGCTGCAGTTACTGTCCACAGTGATTTTGGAGCCCAAGAAAATAAAACCTCTCACTGTTTCCGCTTTTTCCACAGCTGTTTGCCATGAAGTAATGGGCTCAGATGCTATGATCTTCGTTTTTTGAATGTTGAGTTTTAAGCCAGCTTTATCACTCTATTTCATCTTCATCAAGATGTTCTTTAGTTCCTCTTTGCTTTCTGCATTAGGATGGTGTCATCTGCATATCTGAGGTTATTGATATTTCTCCTAGCAATCTTGATTCCAGCTTGTGAGTCATGCAGCCTCGCATTTTGCATGATGTACTCTGCATATAAGTTAAATAAGCTAGGTGATAATATACAGACCTGATGTACTCCTTTCCCGATTTTTAACCAATCCGTTGTTCCATGTCCAGTTCTAACTGTTGCTTCTTGACCTGCATACAGGTTTCTCAGGAGGCAGATAAGGTGGTCTGGTATTCCCATCTCTTTAAGCATTTTCCACAGTTTGTTGTGATCCACACAGTCAATGGCTTTAGCCTAGTCAATGAAACAGAAATAGATGTTATTCTGGAACTCTCTAGCTTTTTCTGTGAGCCAATGGATGTTGGCAATTTGATCTCTGATTCCTCTGGCTTTTCTAAATCCAGTTTGTACATCTGGAAGTTCTTGGTTCACATACTGTTGAAGCCTAGCTTGAAGGATTTTGAGCATAATCTTGGCAGCATGTGAAATGAGCATAATTGTACAGTAGTTTGAACATTCTTTGGCATTGCCTTTCTTTGGGATTGAAGTGAAAACTGACATTTTTCAGTCTTGTGGCCACTGCTAAGTTTTCCAAATTTGCTGGCATACTGAGTGCAGCACTTTAACAGCACCATCCTTTAGGATTTGAAATAGCTAAGCTGGAATTCCATCACCTTCACTAACTTGCTGGGGGTGAGGGGCGGATCTTACGCTTTTTATGTATAAAGTGCAGATTTGTGGTTTATAAAAAGTGTGAGATTTCCCTTCTCCAACAAAGAATTTCAGCACTCCATTGAGAATGGATGTTATAGGGTGATGGAATCTGACTGAATTACAAGTAATGTTTGGTCAAAGACTATGTCTGGCACTATTCCTCATAGGTACCAATACCAATGTCATTTTACTGATCGTATAGAACATAGAACTAGAAATGTTTTACCCGTTTACTGTCAATATATAAGCTTTTATCTTATAACAGTGTTTGTTGTGATTAATTGCTAAAAGTAATGACATGCCTGTGATAACATGTATAAAGGAAATAATATTACTTAATATGTTTAACAGAAATTAATTTTATGAAGGTAGTATAAAAAATTCTTATAATGGACTTTGATTTGTATTATGGGAAGCTTACAGCTTTGTTGTTTCATTAGAAAAGAATTTCATTTTTCTTTTTCTTTACATAAAAGGCTGTGGCCTACACTTCATCTTGACCCTTTAAATCCAAAAGATGCAAAATCTATTATAATTGCAGAATGCCACTCTGTAGACATTAAGTTGAGTAAAGAGCAGGTAAGTATTTTTAATTTTGCTGCTCTCTTTTACTCTCTATAGCTTTCTTTATTAAAAAGAAAACCTTATATGAGACTTAAAATTCAATATAGGAACTCTACGTAGTTCCAAGGAAAATTGGAATTTAGTTATTACTTTGTTAAATGCGTTTACCCTTAAACTAATAACAGATATAGAACAAGCAATAAAAAAGACTTTGGTCTTAAGGCTTACTTTACTATATTATATTAAGCAGTATTTTAAAAGTGAAAAAGCTTTTGTATGTTGACAGCATTTGTGGTTCACCACAACACGGCAGTGATGCCACTGATGAGGTGGCAGGAACTGTGTTATTTCTGCAGGGACATTTGCTGATGGCTCAGTTGTATAGGCCACTTAATTCCAGGGTGGTTTTGTATTTTTGTTTTGTTTTGTTTTTTTGGTTAACTGGTACAGGAGAAGAAGCTAGAACGACACTGTCGTTCTGCTACAACCTGCAATGCTCTTTACGTCACTCTTTTCGGCAAAATGATTGCACGGTAAGTGGTAGTTATTTTATGTCATCTTCAGCAATTTTGTGTTTGCTGCAGAATGCTTCCTCACTGTGTGAAACAGAACTGATCATTATGGCCATCTCTCAGGCTACTAAGATTCTGGTGTTCTAACTGTGATACTGTGACTTTACATACATGATAATGTGACTTGACTGAAAATTGCTAGCCCTTGAATATCAGAACTTGTTGGATATATTTGTCTGGTTTTCATCACACTAACCTTTTCTCAACTTGGGGCTGCAAAAGAAGGCCATCTTTGTTCTAAATTGTCACCTTGAGGCCCCTAGTTTTGGGAAAGTGAGAAGGCAAATGAGGCATAATAAAATGTTATTTCAGGTGTCTTTCAATATCAGTAGATAGGTATATTCGGAGAAGGCAATGGCAACCCACTCCAGTACTCTTGCTTGGAAAATCCCATAGATGGAGCAGCCTGATAGGCTGCAGTCCATGGGGTCCCTAAGAGCCGGACACGACTGAGAGACTTCACTTTCACTTTTCACTTTCATGCATTGGAGAAGGAAATGGCAGCCCACTCCAGTGTTCTTGCCTGGAGAATCCCAGGGCCGGCGGAGCCTGGTGGGCTGCCGTCTATGGAGTTGCACAGAGTCGGACACAACTGAAGCAACTTAGCAGCAGCAGCAGCAGATAGGTATATTGGTAGGAATTTTTAATTGTCTCTGTTCCCACATCCTGATAAACATTTCATCTTACAGCAGAGACTTCTATTTTAGCCATTCATTTGTAATGTGCCTTTATATAAGCAGTAGAGAGTTTTACTACTTTTACTTCTTCAGGACAGTCTCACCTTACTTTGTCTGTTTGCAACCAGAGGTAAAAAAAAAAAAAGACTAACACTTGTTTTGGTATTCATCAGAGTAGGTTGTAATCCTAGCACAATTCATATTGTGGAAACTGGATCTAGTACTGTTGTCTCTCAATTCCACATTCTCACTTGAAGCATCAAATTTGAAATGAAAAAAATCTTTCAAAACTTTGAATTGCCTGTGATATTTTCACTGACCCCTCCCTCTGTCCCCAGAGTTGTAGCAGTGAATCTGAGAACATCAGTGGCTTGCATGAGTACAGTTCAAAAGTGTTAAGTCATGCATTTCGTATTTTTTGAAGTAATCTCTTTTAAGAGGGACTATGGACCATTTTTTGTTTTTCCGCCATTCTTTACATATTAAAAAACGAAACTACTGGTAAATATTATGTAATGTTTTAAAATAAACCCTATCTACTGTTTTCTTTAAGCTGATGTTTTCCAAATTCTGGTTCTATTTGTTTAAATTTAGTTTGCATGGCTAACTAATAATACTTATTTGTAATTATTTTCTTGCTTCCTGTATGTAGGTGGTGTGCATCTAGATGTACCATGTCTTATTTTTATGTTCCATAATGTGCAGTAATTACTTGATACATAGTTAAGTCCCAGCATATGTTCATTGCATTGAATTAAATGGTATACTAAAATAACTCTGATGATTCTAGCAGCCCCATAAAACTAACATTTTCCTGGACCATGTTTTATCGAATTCCTGTTGTTACCAGTGGAACAGTACAAAAAAAGATAAAGTAGAGCATTGTTTTTATTTACCCCCAATTATTCAGTTGTTAGCAGACTGTAAGAAATTAAATCTGTTCTCAATTCTAACAGTGCTGGGAGAGCAGGCAATTTAGATAAAATCCTTCTTCAGTGTTTCCAGTGTCAAGATACTGTTTCATTATATAGACTTGTTCTGCGATCTATCCAGGAGTCCATGGCAAATGATACAGATAAAGAACTAATGAAACAGGTAAAATGTAATAAACTTATGAAGGGAAGATTATTTTGCCATGTTTGCATTTGTGTGTGAATTGAAGTAAATGCTAAATCCTTGTAATGTTAAATATGTTTCAAGCATATACTATACCACACTGCCATAGTGTGCTTATAACCAGAAGTGATATCTCAGGGAACTTCATTTTCCTAATTATCATGGAAATTTTTCATCTTTTCATGCTTCTTGGCTATTCTTGTTTCATCTTCTGTGAATTTCTGGGTCAGGTCCTTTACCCATTTTTTAACTGAGTTGACTTTTTCTTGTTGATCTGTTAGTTTTTAAAGGTTCTGCATATTGAATACAGATTCTTTGTTATAGAGTTTACAAATCAATGTCTTCCCTGTTCTTGTGTTTTAACCTTATGACATCATTATACAAAGTTTTGTTTTAATAAAGTCAGATTTATCCACAGTTTCTTTTATGGTTTATGCCTGTTTATCTTACTTTTTAAAAATCCTTTGCTGTCATAAAAGTGATTTCATATTTTTCCCTTCAAAATATTTTATAATTTTGTTCTTCATGTGTAAGTCCTTAATGCACATTACATATTTTTATTTATTGTGTGAGGAAGGAATCTATTTTTTTTTTTTGCCATGCTGCACAGCTTGCAGGATCTTAGTTCCCTGACCAGGAATTGAACCTGGGATACTGCAGGGAATTCCCAGGAGCCTACTTCTTAATCTTTTAAAATATAGCTAGTTAATTGTTCATTTTACTTTATATATCTTTTCTACTGATTTGGAATGCCACCTCTCAGGTGTCAAGCTTATATATAAACATGAGTCTGTTTCTAGGCTCTTCTGTTCCAATTTACTATTCCTTATCAATACCACTGTCTTAACTATTAGAACTTAAAAGTAAGCTTTGATATTTCATGGGGCAAACCCCCTCTTAATATTTTTCATAGTTGTCTTGGCTCATTTCCCATGTGTATTTTTAGAGTTGGCTCAGCAAGTACCATGGAAATTCAATATACAATTTTAATTGGAATTGCACTGAATTTAGAGGCTAATTTGGGGGAAATTATCTTATATCTTCTCCTTCATGAAAAGCTAGATTGTTCTCCATTTATTTAGTCATCTTCTTGAATGATTTTCAAATAACATTTTATCTTCTTTCCCATAAAAGTTTTGAACATCTTTTGTTAAAATTTGTTTCTAATGACTCTGTAGTAGTTAAAATAACCTGTAAAAATTTTTTGTTGCTGGTTATTCAACTTAATTTTTGGAAATTTACTAACAATCTTGCTGAGCCCTTATAGTTTTAACCTTGATCCATTTTTATGTTTATTTCTCTGTTTCTCAGCTTGTGGAGGGGGGGTGGTTCCTGTAGGTTGAACTTTTCATTCTACCCCTAAGCCCACAAGCTTCCTTGTCTTCTTGTTCTGCTATTTATCTATCTAAATTTTCAGCTTCCTATTTGTTTGGGATACTTGGGGGATTTCCCTTTCTTTTCTGAAGGTTCAGTTATGATTTTAGAAATGTTTTGTTACTTGTTGTTATCTGATATTAAGAGGCATTTGTACTAAGAGGGTTGTTTTCTTCCACCATCTTCCCAGAACTGGAACTCTATCATTAGTTTTATTAACACATTTTCTGCAGTTTTAATTTTCACTAAACTTTTTCTATAAGTATGTTATCTTTGGCATACTAGATTTTATATGTACACTGTCTTATTCTTGATTAGTGTCTTTTGGAAAGTGTGTTTTAAGAAATCTGTTTCTTGGTTTATTAAATCACTTGAATGATAAATTTGAATAAGTTAATAAGCTTAAAAGAATTATGGACATTTTAATGGCTATTAGTTAACAATAGAGGTACTGTATAATCAGTTAATTTATTTTATCTACCTAGATTCTCTGCCTTGTAAATATTAGTCACAATGGTGTGAATGAGTCAGAATTGATGGAACTCTATCCTGAGATGTCCTGGACTGTCTTGACCTCCCTTATTCACAGTTTACACAAAATGTGTTTGTTGACTTATGGTTGTGGTTTGCTCAAGTTTCAACATCTACAGGTAAATGTTATCTTAGTAAGGTTTTTTCATTTATTGAAATGTCCACATATCATCGCACATGTATTATGCTATATAATACCATATTATTTCAAATATTTCAATTATAAGACAAAATTGAAATCTCAAATTTGGCATTACAGATATTTTCCCAGTAATTTTAGGTTAGATACAAAATTTGGCTAATAATCTTATGAAGTAAATACCTTTATGAAATGGCTATTACTTTAAAAGGTAGTTTTTTCTGAAAGAGAAAAAAGTTTTTTCAATTTTATGTTTCATTGTATTGTTGGTATATTATACATGTTTTAAGAGCTTGGGCTCCGTCACTCTGCCTCAATTCACAGCCCAGCCCTTTACAACTTAATGTAACCCTGGGCAAGTTCTCTGAGCCTTCAGCAGATGTTTTCAGCTTACCTCAGGGGTTGTGAAGATAATTAATTGAAGTGGTGAATAATTAATTGGTCCTGGTGAAGTCCTAAACATGATTTCTAGCACATAGTAAATAATGACTAATATAACTTTTTTTTACCATATAATTTGCATCTGTTAATCGCAAATTCCCAATCCTTCCCTCCCCAACTACCCCTTCCCCTTGGAAAACACAAATCTGTTTTCTATGTCTGTGATTCTGTTTCATAGATATGTTCATTTGTGTCATATTTTAGATTTCACATAAAAGTGGTGATCATACAGTTTGTCTTTCTCTTTCTGACTTTGCTTAGTATGATAATCACTAGGTCCATCCATGCTGCATTTCAGTTCTTTTATTTATGGCTGAGTAAATATTCCATTGTATATATGTACCATGTATTTTTAATCCATTCTCCTATTGATGGACATTTAGGTTTTTTCCATGTCTTGACTATTGTAAAGAGAACTACCATGAACACAGGAGTGCATGTACCTTTTTGAATTATAGTTTTTTCTGGATATATGCCAAGAGTGGAATTGCCAGATCTTACGATTACTCTATTTTTAGTTTTTTAAGAAACCTCCATGCTGTTTTCCATTGTGGCTGTACCAGCTTACATCCCTACCAGCAGTATAGGAGGGTTCCCTTTTCTCTACACCCTCTCCAACATTTGTTATTTGTAGATTTTAATGATGGCCATTCTGACTGGTGTGAGATGGTACCTCACTGTAGTTTCGATTTACGTTTCTCTAAAAATTAGCAATGATGAATATCTTGTCATATGCCTATCCACCATCTGTATGTCTTCTTTGGAGATATATCTACTTAGGTCTTCTGTCCATTTCTTGATTGGGTTATATGGTTTTTTGTTATTGAGTTGTATGAGCTGTTGGTATATTTTGGAAACTAAACTTCTGTTGGTCACATCATTTGCAAATATATTCTCCTTGTCTTTTTTTATTTGTTTGTTTATGATTTCCTTCGCTGTACAGAAGCTTATAAATTTGATTAAGCCCTGTTGGTTTAGTTTTGCTTTTATTTCTATTGCCTTGGGAGACTGACCTAAGAAAATATTGGTACAATTTATGTCAGAGAATGTTTTGCCTATGTTCTCTTCTATGAGTTTTATGGTGTCATGTCTCATATTTAAGTCTTTAAGTCATTTTGAGTTTGTTTTTGTGTATGGTGAGAGTATGTGTTCTAACTTCACTGATTTACATGCAGCTGTACAGCTTTCCTAACACCACTTGCTGAAGAGACTGTCTTTTCTCCATTGTTTATTCTTGCTTCCTTTGTCGAAAATTGACAGTAGGTGTGTGGGTTTTTCTTGGCTATTTTGTTCCATTGATCCATAGGTCTGTTTTTGTGCCAATATCATGCTGTTTTGATTGCTATAGCTCTGCAATATTGTCTGAAGTCTTGGGGGGTTATGCCTCCTGCTTTGTTCTTTTTCCTAAGGATTGCTTTGGCAATTCTGTGTCTTTTATGGTTCCATATAAATTTTAGGATCATTTGTTCTAGTTCTGTGAAAAATGTCATGGATAATTTGGTAGGGATCACATTAAATCTGTAGTTTGCTTTGGGTAGTATGTCCATTTTAACAATATTAATTCTTCCAATCTAAGAGGATGGGATATCTTCTATTTTTTTGAATCATATTTAGTTTCATTTTTTAATGTTTTATAGCTCTCAGCATATAAGTCTTTCACCTCCTTGGTAAGATTTACTCCTAAGTATTTTATTTTTTGCTATAACTTTAAAAGGAATATTTTTTTACATTCTCTAATATTTCATTATTAGTGTAAAGAAATACAACTGATTTCCTTATGTTAATCTTATATCCTACTATCTTGCTGAATTCATTTATCTGTTCTAGTAGTTTTTTTGTGTGGAATCTTTAAAGTTTTCTATATGCAGTATCATGTCATCTGCATATAATGACAATTTTAACTCTTCCTTACCAGTTTGAATACCTTTTACTTTTCTTTTTGTCTGATTGCTGTGGCTAGGACTTCAAATACTATGTTGAAGAGAAGTGGGGAGAGTGGGCATCTTTGTCTTCTTCCAGATTTTAGTGAGAAGGCTTTCATGTTTTCACCACTGAGTATTATACTGGCTGTGGGCTTATCATAAATAGCTTTTATTATGCTGAGATATGTTCTCTTTGGATCTACTTTGGTAAGAGTTTTTATCATAGATGGATGTTGAATTTTCTCAAATACTTTTTCTGCCTTTATTGAGATGATCATGTGTTGTCTTTTGTTTTGTTGATGTGGTATATCACACTAATTAATTTGTGTGTATTAAATCATCCTTATGACTCTGGGATGAATCCACCTTGGTTGTGGTGTATGATCTTTTTTATGTCGTTGAATTCGGTTTGTTAATATGTTGTTGAGAATTTTTGCAACTATATTCATCAAAGATGGCCTATAATTTTCTTTTTCAGAAGTGTCTGGTGTGGTATCAAGGTGATGGTGGCTTCAGAGGGTTTCTTTGGCAATGTACCTTTCTCTTCAGTCTTTTAGAAGAGTTTAGGAAAGACTGGTATAAGTTCTTCCTTGTATGTTTGGTAGAATTCACTTGTGAAGACATCTGGTCTTGGACTTTTGTTTGTTAAGGAGTTTATAAATTATAGATTTTATTTTACTTCTAGTTGTTGGTCTGTTCAAGTTATTTATTTCTTCTTGATTCAGTTTTGCTGGATTGTATGTTTATAGAAAGTTGTCCATTTCTTCCAAGTTGTTGAATTTGTTGACATATAATTGTTCCTAGTATTCCCTTATGGCCTTCATACCAAAAAATATTAAGTCCACACAGGCTACACAGGGATGCTCCCACATAAAAATGGTCCTCCAAGACCACAGTAGATAACTGTTTCTCCTAAATCCATAAAGTAAGAGAAATATAAGTAAAATGAAGCAGAGGAACCACTCCCAATTAAAAGATCAAGAGAATTCCCCTGAAATAACAAACAATGAGACAGACTTCTTCAGTCTAATAGACACTGAGACAACAAGATAATGAAAATACTGAAGGAATTAAAAAGGACTATTCATAGTAATGTAGGTTACTATAAAAAGAGACTAGAAACTACAAGGAGGAGCCAGGAAAAATTAGAAAATTCACTTGCTGAAATGAAAGATGAGCTAAAGGCAATGAATAGCAGAATAAATAATGCAGAAGAATGAATAAGTGATCTGGAAGATAGAACAATGGAAATCACTCTATCAGAACAGCAGACAGAAAACCAAATGAATAAAAAAAAAAAGCAATATAAGAGACCTATGGGATACTATAAAAGCATGTCAGTCTGTACATAATAGGGATTCCAGAAGGAGAAGAAAGAGAGAAGGGGGATTGAAAATATATTTGAAGAAATTATGCCTGAAAATTTCCCAAACCTAAAGAAAGAAACATATCCAGGTACAGGAGGCACAGAGGGTACCAAACAAGATAAACCCAAACAGACCTATATCAATACATACTATAATAGAAAAGGCAAAAGTTAAACATAAAGAGGGAAAGAGAATAAGGGGGTGATAGAGGATGAGATGGTTGGATGGCATCACTGACTCAATGGACATGAGTTTGAACAAACTCTGGGAAATAGTGAAGGATGGGGAAGCCTGGCATGCTGCAGTTCGTGTGGTCGCAGAGTCAGACATGACTTAGCAACTGAATAACAACAAAATATAAAGAGAAGATACTAAAGGAAGCTAGAGAAAAACAAAGAGTTAATTATAAGGGAATCCCCATAAGGCTATCAGCTGATTTCTCTACAGAAACATTACAGGCCAGAATAGAATGACAAAATATATTCAAAGTCCTAAAACAGAAAAATCTGTAACCTAGGATACTCTGCTCTCCAAGATTATCATTTAGAATTTTTCAGACGAGCAAAAACTAAAAGAAAACAGCAATACTAAACCCATCCTAAAGGAAATATTGAAAGGTCTTATCTAAATAGGAGAGAAGTAAGAATCAATAGGGAAGAGAAAACCACAACTGGAAAGTAAATCATTTAAACAAGCTGATTGTTGTTTAGTCGCAAAGTCATGTCCGAGTCTTTTGCGATCTCATTGACTGTAGCCTGTAAGGCTCCTCTGTCCATGGATTTCCCAGGCAAGAATACTGGAGTGGGTTGCCATTTCCTTCTCCAAGGGATCTTCCCAACCCAGGGATTGAACCTGCATCTCATGCATTGGCAGGCAAATTTACCACTGAACCACCGGGTACACAGATATTTAAAAATTTCTGTGAAAGTGATGATAACCACAACAAACAGCAAAAGGACAAACATTAAGATATAAAAGAGGACATCAAGATCATAAAATGTGGGGGACGAGCATAAGAAAATGTAGATTTTGTTTTCCTAGAATGTGTTTGAGCCATATAACTACCAGTCTAAGGCAAGCAGATATGGGAAGGGGGTTAGCATACATGAAACATAGGGTAACCACAAATCAAAAATATATGATAGATTTACAAAAACCAAAAAGAAGAGAATATAAGCATAATACAGAAGAAAATCATCAAACCCCAGAAGGGAAAAGGAGAAGAAAGGAACAAAGAAGAACTACAAAATCATGGAAAAACATGATTTAAAATAGCAATAAATACATTTCTATTAATAATTACTTTAAATGTCAATGGACTAGATGCTCAACTCAAAAGACACATAGTAGCAGAAAGGATAGAAAAAAAAAGAGTCTAGAATATGCTGCCTACAAGAGACTCATTTTAGGGCAAATGATACACATAGACTGAAAGTGAGAGGATGGAAAAAACCATTTCAATCAAATGGAAATGACAAGAAAGCAGGGGTTACAATACTCATATCAGACAAAATAGACTTTAAATCAAAGGCTATAAAGAGAGATAAAGAAGGATACTATATAATGATAAAAGGATCAATACAAGGAGATGATATTACACTCATCAACATATATTCAGTCAGTATAGGAGCAACTAAATACATAAAACAAATACTAACAGACATAAAGGGATAAATTGATAGGAATACAATAATAGTAGGAGACTTGAACACTTGACTCACATCAATGGACAGATCTTTGAGACAGAAAATCAGTAAAACAACAGACAGCCAAAATGATACAATATAACAGTTAGACTTAGTTGACATTTTCAAGACATTACATCAAAAATAGTAGAATACACATTCTGTTAGAGTGCACATGGAACATTCTCTAGGATTGAGCACATGTGTGTGTATGTGTTCAGTCCTGTCCAATTCTTTACAACCCCCGGACTGTAGCCCAACAGACCCCTCTGTCCATGGAATTTTCCAAGCAAGAATACAGGAATGAGTATCCCCTTCTCCAGGGTATCTTCCCTTGAACTCACATCTCTTAAGTCTCTTGCATTAGCAGGTGGGTTCTTTACCACTAATGCCACCTGAGAAGCCCTTCAATGCCATGGTTAATTTATATATGTAAACAAATGTAAATAAAGTCTTTCATTTGAGTATGCTGTGTTATATGTAGGTGTGGAATATTTTTCATTTCACAAGCTTATCTTTCTCCTTTGTAGTATTAATATATCACTTAAATATAGTTTGCTGTTTTTAGTACTTTTGCAGTCCACATTTCAGATTTTTAATATATTCACTAAAAGTTTGAATTGTATTATATTTTGAGTCCTAAAAGGAATTCTCATGTCAGTTGTCACATAAATATATACTGAATTTTTAAATATTCTAATGTTATTTCTATTATACAACTATAAATTGAAATAATTATAAATTTCATTCTAAAAATTCATTGTTAGATGTACAGTGGCTTATAGAAAATAGACTGTAATATTTTTTCTTTTTCTCCATAGGCTTGGGAGACAGTGAGACTAGAATACATGGAAGGCCCCACCATTATTGCTTCATATAGACAAAAGCTAACCAACTATTTTACCATGCAGCTAAGGTATTACAAACATCCATTTTGTTGTTCTTTGCTTCTGCAACACATTGTACCTCTGTGTCCTTATTTTTTTCTTTCTTAGAATAACTTAATGTATAAAAATTTACTTATTATTTTAAAGGTTAAGTCCTCTCCTGTTAATACCAAAAGAACAAAATATAATTATGCACATCAGTCTTAATATTATGCTGAAGATTTAAGTGAAATCAATGCAGGACCATTTTATTATTTTTATTTTATTCTAGTTAAATAGTTAAGTAGTTTAAAAATATGTGTGTCTGTAAATACCTGGGTGTGTACAGTTGTGTCCATTGATGGGTTTTTTTTTGATAATTCAATTTGTGTCCATTGATGGTTTTTTTAATAGTTCAAAGCCTACTCTATAGGTATAGGAAAATACCTATAGAGTTTGATCAATGGTCCTGAATATCACTTTATTTCCATAGTTAGGTTCATAAAGTTTCTGATTTTTACCTAATTTTCTCAGTATTAGATTATTCATAGAGTCAGGGATAGGCTATATATCAAATATATATCTCCTCCTTTAACATTTGCCAGTAGTCTTTTGAAGCAATCTCATTGTGGGACAGTACTATTGAATGTTGTCCCTTCTCTTCTAATAGTCAGGACCGAGTGACTTGGAGGAGTGCAGATGAACTGCCTTGGCTTTTCCAGCAGCAGGGAAGTAAACAGAAGCTGCACGATTGTCTTCTTAACCTCTTTGTGTCTCAAAACCTCTATAAAAGGTAAAAAACTTATTTGTAGGACATCTTTCCCCAGAAAAACAGATTCAAACAATTGTTCAGTGTAACAGGGGAAAATGGCATTCTTCATTTAAAAATTAGTCCACTTTCAGTGGTAACCGAAATATAAAACAATGTGGGAGAAATTTTAATACAGTTTGCAAATTGCGAAGTCTACTTTTTCCAAGAGGTAAACAAAAAAGATGCCGTGCTGCGCTTAGTCACTCAGTCATGTCTGACTCTTTGCAACCTCATGGACTGTAGCCCACCAGGCTCCTCTGTCCATGGGGATTCCCAGGCAAGAATACTGAAGTGGGTTGCCATGCCTTCCTCCAGGGGATCTTCCCAACCCAGGGATTGAACCAAAGTCTCCCACATTGCAGGTAGATTCTTTACCGTCTGTGCCACCAGGGAAGCTCAAACAAAAAAGATATTGTTTTTATAAAAGCAGAGCTGGAATGCTCTTGAGATAGCTTTGTATCTTAATCTTTCACTGAAGCAGGTTTAAATCCAGACCACCCAGAGAGGTGGTTCATGATGTCTACCTCTTAGGGCATCCAAGTATTTTAAAGTATAGCCTTCAAACCAGACTTTCGGCTCTTCGTAGGATCGGACTCATGTCAGAATTTAAAGAAAGGATTACCCTTTTTTTATAATAATCTTTTTAAAGTTTTTATTCTATCTTTTTGGCTGTACCATGTGGCATGTAGGATCTTATTTCTCTTACCAGAGGTCAAACCCACACTCCGTGCAGTGGAAGTGCCAAGTCTTAACCACAGGCCCACCGGGGAAATCCTTCATATCTCATTGTTATCTCCTGGTGTGTCTGAATTTGCTTCCTGCAGAATCACCTTTTTATCAGCCAACCTTCTGACCTCTAAGCCCCACCTCTGTCTCACCTAGAAATTTAGACCGTTCTCATAACTTAGCTGCATAATTTGTTTTGTTCCTTGATGACCTCTCTCAAATTTCTTTGTTGCAGCTCATAAATTATTTCTGATCTCCATCCAGTTTTTCATGATTTGTTTGAAATGACATTCATCCTTTAGTTTAACAGCTCTCCATCCTACTTAATACCATCTACAGATGAATAAGCTTACTTTTATCATTCCATTCCTTGATGAAAATACAAAGCAGGTATTCTGACAGCTTGCCTGTGCTTTGTTTCTTCTGTTCTTATTTCCATCATTTAAAATAATTTTGGGGTGAACTCAGCAGTTGACTGCATATCGTAAAAAGTCTAAACAGGATTCTGATAGGGCTCCATTGGTGAATAACCATAATGGCATTAATGGTAACAGCCAACACTATGGAGTACTTGCCACGTGCCATAATCTCCTTAGAGCAACACTTGAGGCAGGTGATGTCAGTGTGCTCCTTCTGCAGTCAAGAATAATGAGGTAAGAGAGAACACAGCTAGAGTGCTGTGGACTCAGATGGCAGGCCCAGGTTACACCTTTACCTCACTATACTGGACTGGCCTCCTAATACACTGTCAGCAGCTTGATATGAATTTGTGGCATCTTCACTCAGTAGTGGGGTTTAACGTTTCTTTTTCATTATATTACTGTTATTTGTTGAAACAGAGGACATTTTGCTGAGTTGCTGAGTTATTGGCAGTTTGTTGGCAAAGACAAAAGCGCAATGGCAGCAGAATACTTTGATTCACTGAAGCAGTATGAGAAAAACTGTGAAGGCGAAGAGAGCATGGTTTGCTTAGCTGACCTTTATGAAACTCTGGGGCGATTTCTCAAGGATCTAGGCCTTCTCAGTCAGGTAACTTCAGCAGGGAGTTAGAGACTGTGTGGGTTTTCATGTTTACTCTTTTCTCCTTCCTAGGAATTGATGTAGCTTTCATTTGTTGTGCTAATCAGATGGCAAATCTTATAGGATTTCACTCACATTAATTGGTCTTTAACCTTTTTCTTACCCAGGCTGTTGTGCCTTTGCAGAGGTCTCTGGAAATTCGAGAAACAGCTTTAGATCCAGATCACCCACAAGTAGCTCAGTCTCTCCACCAGCTCGCAAGTGTGTATGTGCAATGGAAGAAGTTTGGCAATGCAGAACAACTGTATAAACAGGCATTGGAAATCTCAGAAAATGCCTATGGTTCAGACCATCCACATATTGCTCGCGAACTTGAGGCACTTGCAACTTTGTACCAGAAACAAGATAAGTAAGATTTCAATTAGTAATTCTCTGGTTTTTTGACAGGGAATTACAGTTCTTAATGACTTATGTGGGAGACATTGTTTTGTGGCTGTGTACTTTTCTTTATCCTGTACTTTCCTTATCCTACGTTCTTTTGAATGCACCATATTCAAATATTATTCTTGGTCTGGGTCTTCATGGGGGTAAACGGAAAATTAGAACTGCAAGGTTCATCTCTGTTTCAAGATGAGTGGAGGACAGAGCATGGACTTTGGAGTCATATAGCTGGATGTGAAAATGAGCTCCTTTGCTGACTGGCTTTGTAATATTGAGTACTACTAAACAGGGGGCAGCAAACCATCACCCATATGCCAAGTCCAGAAGGTCCCCTGTTTTGGATCTAAGGTTGTAGTGGAACACAGCCATAGTTTTTTTCATTTACATATTGTCTGTGGCTGCTTTCATGCTTCAACAGTAGCTTTTTATTTTTTTTTTTTTTTTAATAGTAGCTTTTTAGTTTCAACAGAGATCACATAACCCACAAAGGCAAAAATATTTACTATCTAGCAGTTTACAGAAGTTTGATCCCTAGTATAATATGTCCTCTGAAAGGTATCTCTTCTCCATCTGAAATCATTTCGTTTGCTCAATCATAAGTGACACATATTGGAATTTTTTCTTTTAACTTCTAAAAATATTGTTTCACACAGATTTTGTGTGAATTTCACATTTCTATGTGACCAAAAATTAGCTGATATAGCAAACTAAAGTTTTGAATTTTCATTTAATTAGATTGCCTTTTAGCGATTGCCTTTTAAACTCAAAATGAGTTTAATCAGCTGAAAAATAGTTAAATGTCAGCTAGTTGGAAGACTTGTTCTTTTAGTTGCTAAGTCATGTCTGAGTCTTTTGTGACCCCATGGACTGTATCTCACCGGGCTCCTCCGTGCATTAGATTTCCCAGACAAGAATACTGGAGTGAGTTGCCATTTCCTTCTCCAGGGATCCATTTTTCTTCTCCTGACTCAGGGATTAAACCTGCATCTCATGCATAGGCAGGCAGATTCTTTATCACTGAGTCCCACGGAAGCCCACTTGGAGGACTAGATTTGTTAGATCTTGTTTTGTGAAAGTTTCTAAGATTTTTCATTCCATATGACTATCACGTCTAGAAATAATGTTGTATTTAATTAGCAAAAAAAAGCTTTACATTGGTGCTTTCATTTCACTGAAGTATGACACTTTGGATATGCTGCTTTCCTTTGACTTACTTTTTTTTTTTTTAAGATACGAACAAGCTGAACATTTTAGGAAAAAATCGTTTAAAATTCGTCAAAAAGCTGCAAGGAGAAAAGGCAACTTGGTAATGAGAGATTTCTTTTGTGTGTGTTTTGAACAAAAAGGAAAAGAACATCTCCGTATCATAATATAGATGCATAAACTTCATATATTTAAGAACGTTTGATTTTAAATTGATTTCTAGGGAAGTACTGATTAATATTGTCTGATTTAAAATACATGTTTAAATATTAGTATCACTGAGAAGTACAAATTAGTATATGTTTAAAAAGTGGAACTATGTATTTCGGTAATCATTTTACACTATATACATATATCATATCATCATGTTGTACACTTTAAATTTACACAGTGTTATACATCAATTATATCTCAATAAAGCTGGGGAAATTTTTTTTTTTAATTTTTAAAAAGTAGAACTATATAATTCAAAGATTAGAGTTTAGTGTCAAGCAATTATACTCCAATAAAAATTCATAAAAACAATAAAGGTTAGATTTTATAAGATGGACTTAAAAGCTGTTTCAATTTTTTAGAGGACTGGAAAGGAGAATAAAAGACATTTAGTAAACATTTAATGTTACATTCAAATGCCAAGAAATTATTATCCTTAAGTGCAAAAACTTTTTCATTTTTCTAAGCTGCTGATAAAATAAATATAGCATATTTGTTATTATATTCAGTTTTTTAATTAAAATGTATTTGACATCAAACATTGTGTAAATATAAGATGTACAACATATTTATTTGATGCATTTATATATTGTAATATGATTACACCATAATGTCACATCACAAAATTATTTCTTTTTTGTGGTTGGAATAATTAAGATCTAGTCTCTTAGCAAGTTTGAAGGTTATAATACAGTATTGTTGCCATTATTCCCTATGCTAAACATTTGATTTCCAGGACTTGTCTACTAGTTGCAAGTGCTATGTGCAATTTTAAGTACCTGGTATTAAATGTTTAGTAATGGGGTTAATAAATATATGCCCATTAATTCTGTTTCCTAATCTTTTTGATGCATTCTGTTCATTTTGCTAAAATATCTCATAGTCATTTTCACAGAATAGTTTTCAATGAATTTAAGAATGTGATGTCACTGGGAAGTATGTATATTTTTTAATAATCATTAAATTAATTCAGTATACATAAAGTAATTGTAATCTACTTTAAAGGAAGCAAGAGGAGAAAGGATTTTTTCAGAACCCTAGTATATTGCTTCAGAATCAGAGATTGCACTTACTTGATGATTGTTGTGAATTTCTGTGTTTCTCCAGTATGGATTTTCCCTTTTACGTAGACGGGCCCTACAATTAGAAGAGCTCACGTTAGGTAAAGATACACCTGACAATGCTCGGACCCTCAATGAACTGGGTGTGCTCTACTATCTTCAGAACAACCTGGAGTGAGTACCATACTGTTAATATTGAAAACAGGTATTCATTTCATCTCTTAGATGCAAAGCTCTTTTACATTTCTATCAAGCCAAGCTAGAAAAAATTGACAGAAACCATGCAAAATTTCATGTATGATATGTTATGAACATGGCCACATTTAACAAAGACCATGACAATTTCTCCACTGTTTCCTTTCACACTGTTTCTTTAGTAACTAAAAAGATATTCTGTAGTTTCCTTAGTATTCTATATGTTTATAACAAGTTTGTGTAGATATTGTACAAAAGATCTCACGTAAGAACAAACTTGGGACTGAGGGAAAATAAAGAAAAGAATGTAGATGGCTGCTAATTTTATTCACTTTATTTGGGCATACACTCAAAAAGACTCTTTTATGAAAAATGGGTGTTTTTGGACTTCTTTGTATGTCGGCAAAATACAATAGACTCGACATTTTGGATATCAGAAAAATACAAATATTTAGCCCACTTCACAAAGGAGCAAGATCTACTGTTTGTTGTGGTGCTCAGGCTTCTCATAGTGGTGGCTTCTCTTGTTGCAGAGCATGGGCTCTAGGGCACATGGGCTTCAGTAGTTGTAGCATACAGGCTCAGTAGTTGCAGCTCCCAGGCTCTACATTATGGGCTCAGTAGTTTTGGCCCATGGGCATATGTAATATTCCCAGACCAGGAACTGGACACGTGTCCCCTGTACTGGCTGGCATATTCTTATCCACTGCACTATCAGGGAAGTCCCACAGAGGGTTCTTTAATTAAAAATTATTTAGTACTAGGGAGCTCCCTTGCGGCCTGGTGGTTAGGATTTAGCTGTTTCACTGTGGAGGCCTGGGTTCTACCCCTGGTCAGGGAACCATCTTGCGTGGCACAATGCAGCCAAAACACCAAAAAAAAACCCCCCAAAACCAACCAGAGTTAGTACTAACTCCAAAGGGAGGGAGAAGGAAAGAATACCAAAATCTTTTCAGCTTGGCTTAGTAATTTTTAAGATATAAAAAGTTTGTTTTGGAAACTATTTATGAGTTTGTCTTTTAGAAGTGAAGTGGAGAATTGAGACAATCATCCAGATACTTTAGCTACTCACACTACCAGGAAGGCATATTTAATTTTTGGAAAAGGGCAGAAAGAGATGAGGGGTGGGAAAGAGGATTTTGAGCTGAATCCTTCATTCTAACTATCTTGGATTTAAGAATAAAAGTAGTTCAGTTCCCTTCCTAACTAGGACTAGGGTTCTGACTTCTAGAGAATAGTTTAAACCATCTGGGTCTTTTGTTCATAGAACAGCTGACCAGTTTCTGAAGCGTTCCTTGGAGATGAGGGAGAGAGTTCTAGGACCAGATCACCCTGACTGTGCCCAGTCTTTGAATAATCTGGCGGCTCTATGCAATGAAAAGAAACAGTATGACAAAGCAGAAGAACTTTATGAAAGAGCCTTAGACATTCGTAGACGAGCATTAGCTCCTGATCATCCTTCTTTGGCTTATACGGTAAAGCATCTTGCGATCTTATACAAGAAAATGGTAAGTAATCCAGAGCATACCTACATGTGTTTTATAATATACCAGTTAAGCTATAATTGCTGTAAGCAAAATAATTTATCTTCTGATGGATAGATTATTTTCTGTGAGCTAAATCATTTTCACAATGATTTAATTATTTCAGTTCAGTTCAGTTCAGTCGCTCAGTCATGTCCGACTCTTTGTGACCCCATGAACTGAAGCACGCCAGGCCTCCCTGTCCATCACCAACTCCCGGAGTCTACCCAAACCCATGTCCATCGAGTCAGTGATGCCATCCAACCATCTCATCCTCTGTCGTCCCCTTCTCCTCCTGCCCCCAAACCTACCCAGCATTAGGGTCTTTTCCAATGAGTCAACTCTTCGCATGAGGTGGCCAAAGACTTGGAGTTTCAGCTTCAACATCAGCCCTTCCAATGAACACCCAGGACTGATCTCCTTTAGGATGGATTCACTGGATCTCCTTGCAGTCCAAGGGACTCTCAAGAGTCTTCTCCAACACCACAGTTCAAAAGCATCAATTCTGCGGCGCTCAGCTTTCTTCACCGTCCAACTCTCACATCCACACATGACCACTGGAAAAACCATAGCCTTAACTAGACGGACTTTTGTTGGCAAAGTAATGTCTCTGCTTTTAAATATGCTATCTAGGTTGGCCATAACCTTCCTTCCAAGGAGTAAGCGTCTTTTAATTTCATGGCTGCAATCACCATCAGCAGTGATTTTGGAGCCCCCAAAAATAAAGTCTGACGCTGTTTCCACTGTTTCCCCATCTATTTCCCATGACGTGATGGGACCAGATGCCATGATCTTAGTTTTCTGAACGTTGAACTTCAAGCCAACTTTTTCACTCTCCTCTTTCACTTTCATCAAGAGGCTCTTTAGTTCTTCACTTTCTGCCATAAGGGTGGTGTCATCTGCATATCTGAGGTTATTGATATTTCTCCCGGCAATCTTGATTCCAGCTTGTATTTCTTCCAGCCCAGCGTTTCTCATGATGTACTCTGCATATAAATTAAATAAGCAGGGTGACAATATACAGCCTTGACGAACTCCTTTTCCTATTTGGAACCAGTCTGTTCCATGTCCAGTTCTAACTGTTGCTTCCTGACCTGCATACAGGTTTCTCAAGAGACAGGTCAGATGGTCTGGTATTCCCATCTCTTTCAGAATTTTCCACAGTTTATTGTGATCCACACAGTCAAAGGCTTTGGCATAGTCAGTAAAGCAGAAATAGATGTTTTTCTGGAACTCTCTTGCTTTTTTGATGATCCAGCGGATATTGGCAATTTGATCTCTGGTTCCTCTGCCTTTTCTAAAACCAGCTTGAACATCTGGAAGTTCATGGTTCACGTATTGCTGAAGTCTGGCTTGGAGAATTTTGAGCATTACTTTACTAGCATGTGAGATTAATTATTTCAGACTTAATTAAATTAACGTACTAGTTTAGTTTTTGAAAATACATTCTAAATACAAATGCATTTGTCAGCACTCTAACTAGGACTTATTCTTCTTTTACATTTCAGAAGTTCTAAAACTCAACCAGTATTAAGTTTGCTGTGTTAGGCTACCACAGACATAACAAATCACCCAATTGTCAGGACTGAAGAAGTCTCCATAGCTAATGAAATGACCATTTTAATTTCACTTTTCTTTTCTTTGCTTGCAATTAAATGTAACCATTCTTTACCATAGAGTTCTTGCCTAAGTAATATTTGGAGTCTTTATAGCTATCTTTAAAACAAATGAAAATCAGGAAGAAAAACTGCTTTCATTTAGTGCAGTTACAGAGTTGTATAGACTTTGTGGGACTGTTGCTAACCCTCCTAGTACTGAAGTTGATGTTTTAGTATAAAGGATCCATTGTTGCTATTTCTACCTAAATTTCAAGTAAAAAAGAAATAATCAGAAAAATCTGGAAAGGATTTGGTGGAAAATGAGTTTTAAAATAAAAACTTTTATGCTATCTCTAAATTATGTATAGTAGCAAACATACTTTAACTGGCATGTGTTTACGTCACCAGAAAGTTACAATGGGTGATCCTCAAGAACTTTCTGAGTTATCAGAGAAAATGTTCTTATATTCTATATGGCTTTACTTACATATTTTATTAATTTCAGATATCCATAAACTTATCCATTAAACTGGGAGGAAATATTTCTGAACTTTTTTCCTCAAAATTACTTTTTACCATAAAACTGTATTTATGGAACAAGTTCTGATCATAAAGTATTTATTGCTTTAATATTTTTGTTAGATTTCACTTTTGTATTTTAGGGGAAACTTGACAAAGCTGTACCTTTGTATGAGCTGGCTGTTGAAATCCGGCAGAAATCCTTTGGCCCGAAGCACCCAAGTGTAGCTACTGCCTTGGTGAACTTAGCTGTTCTTTATAGCCAAATGGTAAGTTCCCATAATGTAACACTTTATAAATGAATAGTTTTAACATATGAAATATAGGTAAACGTGTATTAGATATAGGTAAACATATATTAGATATGCCACAGTAAAAATAATTAAAGGACATTTAACGTTATCTACTAATGTTCCCTTTAATACTTGAGAAATTATTAAAATTACAATTGTAAGACAATCCCTTCTTAGTGTGAAATACTGTTTAGTTCATTGCATAGGCTTATTTATTTCTGGAGACTCCCTACATCTCTTTATCTAATATTGTTCCTAAGATGTATCATTTGCTTGGGATGAGTAAGAGATATGGTACCCTGGGGTACCACAACGAAGTCTGTGCTCATATAATTGGATTAATGTCAGTTGTTACCAAGCCAGGTCTAAAACTTAAGTTTCTGAATTTTATTATACTACTTCTCCAACTATGATTACTCCTAAATTAATCAGTCCATCTACATCTTGTAGGAGGGTATTAACTCTTAAAGTGCTTAGCCAAGTAGGTCAGCTCAGTCTAGAATACCTTAAAAGTAATTTCAGAAACCCAATGTGTTCAAATGAGCATTGTTTCTTTTTTAATAAGAAAAAACACAGTGAGGCCTTGCCATTATATGAACAAGCATTAAAGATTTATGAGGACAGCCTGGGTCGGATGCATCCTCGAGTTGGAGAAACACTAAAAAATTTAGCTGTGCTTAGGTAAGAATTTTTCACTTTCCTCATATAGACAAAATCCCTTTTAGGACATCTTTGTGTCATCATAGAACCCCACAAAATATTTATTGCTGATATACTTTTTATTGGAACACAGGGATTATTTTTGGCTGATTAGTTCAAGACATTGAAATAATATCCAGAAGTGAAATTGAAGGTGGCACAACCTATTTTGTAGAGGAGAGTATCATGGCAAATAAGAGGATGGATTACATTTGCAGCTAACTGGCTCTGGGGGTAATCTGAGCAATTTGCTATCCTCAAAGTGGATTTACCATGTTGACGTTTGCATTATATTTACCTCAGGATGCTAACTTCCTTTAGCAGTTTCACTATACCCATTACAATGTAGTCTTAATGGTGCCCCTATAAGACACTTGGCAGCAGACAAAAAGGAGAATTTGGGTATTCTGTTTTATTGGTCGGCCTGAAAATGGACTTTTCTTGCAGAGTAAAACTTACAAACTGAAGTTAAAATATAAAGTAAGATCATTTCTTAGGCAAAGCACAAAACCTAGAAATGATCCACAGACTCTCTCCAGGTAACGGTCAGGCTGCCTCTCGCATGTCACTGTGGGAACACTCACCATTTCACAACGCACAGAAAACCTGGCTGTAGGGTCTTACACAAGGTGAGGTGAGAGCACAATGTTTACTAAGTCTCCACACTTTTGGGTAGATTTCGGGTGGGTTTCTTTTTCAATTATTTATATTTTGTCATATGGTTAAATGACTAGCAATTGGCTGAAATAATCTTGGAAATTCTGTGATAGTTTGCATTTTAGAAAATTCGGAAACCACTCAACAAATATAACTTTTTCTATATATTAAAAACTAATAATAAAAACCTCTAGTCTTTCAATCTTCAGCTTGGAAAAAAGAGCACAACTTGTTTTTCTATATCCTATAAGATCATTTAGAATTGTTAAAAGGGTATATTCTCATTTTGAGAATTTTTTTCTCCCAAAGCTATGAAGAAGGGGATTTTGAAAAAGCTGCTGAACTATACAAAAGGGCAATGGAAATAAAAGAAGCAGAAACGTCACTTTTGGGCGGAAAAGCTCCTTCCCAACACTCATCAAGTGGAGATACATTTAGCTTAAAAACAACGCATTCTCCTAATCTTTTCCTTCATCAAGGACAAAGGTGATAGCAGCAACTACAATTCATTGGAAATGCACCTTATGATAACATAATTGAACATTTGGAACTTTAGAATTTAAAATTTATAAAAACTGTTAAGAAAATTTAATTTTACTTTGTGTGATTTAACATTACTTGTATGGTATTGGACTACATTGAAGTTTGAGTCATGATTATTTCAATTTTAGTTGTTTGAAATAATTTGCTTTCCTATTGTGTGGGAACCAATATAGACACCTTGGAATCCTAAGATGACATGATGAGTTGATCATGGAGAGTAGACTGGTCTCTGTTCTATAAGAGCAGTTATAACTCTTTATTAGCAGTTAAGACAAGGAGTTCAAGAATTCCATAATTCTTATCTCTCAAAATCTACTTTAGCCTCACCTTTCCTCATCTTGCTATTCAGTAGCAGTCTGGCCCAGTTGTCTACCTCAAAGAAAAGTTTTGGAATAAAGGGATAATGTTTATGGAACATATGAATTGTCTTCTGTAAAGTGATCTAGTATTAGGAATCTCTGTCTGCTACATTTCTTTTATTCTACCTTTTCCTTGAGCAGATATGGCTAAGCCCACTGTTTTCCATGCTTTCTACATTGTATATTGTTTTTACTGTGTAGAATGTACCTGCACAATCTGAAGTCAATATTGCAGTAACAAATCAAGCTCTTTGGCATTCTTTTTTAACTTTTCCCAAAATATGGACACGACCTTCTTCCTTAAATGGCCTAAATCTACCTCTTCATTTATCTCGAACTCAAATTAGTTAGCCATTTTATACTGGAAATTAAGTATTTTTATAGATTTTATAAATATTGCCAATCTGGGGTATTGTTTCATGCCATCTATGTATTTATATATAATAAAATTTTCAATTTTAATACTTGTAGAATTCTAGCATGTATTAATTGTAAAGGTGAAAGATGTGATAACCATATTTCACTATTTTAAAATAAAGGTGAAATTTCAAGTTCTTTTTTCCACTCCAGTTTATACAAAAGGATTATATTTACATAATTAAGAAAAATGTTGAACACTACTAAAAAAAAGAATTAGCACTGTAGTTTGCTAATTCACTGAGTAGTTTGCTCAACTTGAGCTTCCGTGACTCCTTAGGATTTTGGTTAATGTTCTCTAAGGCTTGGCTACTCAAGGTGGTCTGTGGACCAGAATCATCAGCATTACCCTGGGAGCTTAGTAAAAATTCAGACAGGCTCTCCCCAGACCTACTGAATCAGAGTCTGCAATGTAGCTAGATTCTCAGGTGATTCATATGCACATAAGTTTGAGAAACAGTGGTCTAATTTTAAGGCACTAGAGTGGTGACTTAATGAGGTAGAATCTTACAAAATGAGCATCATTCTTCTCCCTTCTGGCAGAAGTACAAGAGGGAAAAAACAAGATAAACTACAACCATAACACACATTTCTGGGTTTGCCAGCTATGAAAGGCACAAAGCAATTGAATTCACAAATATATCAGACACTGACTTATTTCAGAATTAACCTTTTAGAGTTTAAAATTTGATTATTTACTGGTATAAGTAATTTAACACATCATAAATAATATACTAAATTTAAATGTCTTAAACTTTAGGAAATAACCTGAAATTAACATCTTAGAATAAGCCTGAAAAAAAAACTAGCAAAAGGATAATATGCATTTTTCTTTGTTCCTACAAAATTTGGACTTGAAAAATATACAAAAAGTGAAAACTTACATTATTCAAAGTGACTTTATGGTAAGTTATTTATTATACTTGAGGGGTGATTATTTCAAAAAGTTTAAGTTTAAATATAGTTTTTAAGACTATATTTTGATCTTACTAATTATACTACCAACTCAAATGTTTTCATGTAGAATGCCCACTTAAAAAGATAAAAAAATAGGGACTTCCCTGAAGGTCTAGTGGTTGGGACTCCATGCTTCCACTACAGGGAGCACTATGATCCCACATGCCATGCTGCACGGCCAAAAAAAGAGGTTCTCAAAAGGAATATTATGTGCACTTTAATATACACCTTTAACATGAAAAGCACAGGTTTCAAATAATTATAAATCTGAATTGGAAGACTCTAAACTATGGTAGTTATAATTAATTTTCATTCATTAATACTTTACAAAAAGAGAAATACTAAAAAAACATGCAATGGGGGAAATTAAAGCTTCATTAATATTCTTAAATATTTATTACATCTTTGGGTTGGTCAGTGTGTTTATAGGTATTTAGGAAGTAATATTTTTACATAAAGAAACTCATAATATTTACTTTTTTTACTACATAAAACATTTGAATAGTACCACAAATTAACCTCCCGTTAAATTAAAAAGGAATTAAAGTAAAACATATTGTTTGTTTTACTCTAATTCAGAGCATTTGTGCTAAGGCAGTTTTGGGAGTGTGTTTCCATCTTTCACACTTGAAGCAACAGTGTTATAAATCTGGTCAAACACTATGGGTTTACTTAGTAATGTAAAATCCAATGATGATTAATTTCTCATAGTCAGCTGTCTACATACACAAATTTTCATGACATACAAACTGTCAAGAGAGCACTCTAGATTACAAAAGATATTTGTTACCAGATTTTTTTCTGCTAAAATAATAACTTTAATGGAAGATATAAGAAAAAAATTAGATAAGATTTTATAAAATATAAGATACCAGCAGGGTACAAATTAAGAACAGAAAAAGAAAAAGCTTTAGAGGATAGTAGGTTCTAATATGTATATGTATAACTGATTCACTTTGCTGCACACTGGAACATAAACACAACATTGTAAATCAACTATACATCAATAAAATTTTTTTAAAAAAGATAGTAGGTTCTAGCTATTTATCAAGCTATATAAACTTAAAGTATAGCCTTACCAAATTAGTGTACCAAAGGAATGTTATTTAGAAAGACTGCATTTCTTTTCTGAAATTCAAAGCATCTCTATGAACTAGAAAAGTTATTTTACAGATGAATATACTAAACTTTTAAATAATTGAAATGACCTACCAAGGCAACATAAATACGTTTCAAGACTAGAAAGCTATCCCTATACATCCTGTCATTACTGTAAACATAAGAATCATAGTACCCTAAAATCTCAAAACTAATATATTAAACATATTTGATATTTGGAGCTTTCTGAAATTAGTTTGTAGAATCTTATTTCATAAGTAGGATAGGTACTTGTAATTTTTAAATTACATTTTCCCCTAGAGATAGAATTTAGACATTCGCTCTTCAAAGCAAAAAAATCATCAAAATAGGAGACAAGCACAGTAACAGCCTACAGATAATGGTTACACATGCATGTTTATTAGTCTCCAAACCATTAGGAATTTACTTCAACCAAGGCTCTCTAAGCCTTCATTATTTGTATGCAAACTCCAGAGAAAAGCAGTTTATCAAATTACGATGATCAGGGAAAATGATACTCTTCCCTGTGAAGAAATACATGTCAGTCATTGCAGAGGTAATTTAAGCTTCATTTATGATCTGCTACCCAGGACAAGCTTTTGCCAGTATCTAATTACCCAGGGAATCAAATTTGAATAAAATAAAGTATTAGAAGGTAGCCCATATGATGGGTATAATTTAGGTGATCTTAAGCCTAAATTTATCTTTTGCTCCTCAATAAAGCACACTGACGCATTTACAAACTTTTCTAGTGCCTACATTTCAGCTTGTATTTCACCAGGAAACATTTGAGAGGATGTTTTTATTTTATAGGTTTACAACTTGAAATTCATTGTTGCTCAAGTTAGTAGTAGTGGGCAGTTTTCTTGTAGAGAGCAATTCCAAACACAGTGAGTATGTGCCCGCTGGCTATAATAATCAACATGCTGTACCTCTTGTTCTTTCCCTATATTTGATCACACACTATTCTATCTATTGTCCATAGCCGCAGGCAACAGACTACAAAGGATTACTGGAAGGAAAAGGAATATACCAGCAAATTAGTCCTTTCTTCTCACTCCTCCCAAAAGGTCAAAACAGTTCAATGGCTCACCTACAATAATCCTTTGAAGTTTTCTTACTAGAATGAAACATAAGTTTTAAGAGAGTTTCTAATTTAGTTGAAGGAAGGGAGCAACAAGCAACAGTCACAGTATTTCCAAAGAGTTAATAACAATTCAGTGAAGATTACACATCAAATGTTGTTCCCCTAAGTTTTCTCAGTTTTTAAATGATTTTTTTAATTGCAAGGGAATAGGTTTAAACACAGGGAATAAAATATATGCCAGTCCATTATTTACATGTTCTTCATCTTGGCCATAAGGTCTTCCAAGCTTTCACCAGAATCTTCTACTGTTACTTCAGGTACAGAATCTTCTTGCTATCAATAAATGAGGGAAACATGGTGAAAAAATAATCAAAGTTCTTGATGCTTAGGAACATATCACTAAGCTATAACCATGTTCAAAAAACTTACAAAGTAAACCTTCTTTAATAAATAAGCCTTCTAATTTTTAGGAGAGATAAAGTCCTTTATTTTCTCCATCAGTCTTTTAACTTACAAGGCAGAAATTGCAGTGTTCTTGAGATCTCTACTGAACTGGTATTTTTAAATGGTATCGTGGCTAAAACTATCAATATACAGAAAAAGTAGTCATTTAATCAAAATCTATTTCACCGATCCATCAATAAATGAACAAAACTATTTTATGTCTATATTTTCAAACAGTTTAAAATGTGCTGTGCATATTTCGATATTAACACTGAATACCTCTCTCTTTCACAAATCTTAATGCCTATAATGTAAAATATCTAAAATAAGAAATACTGCATTGGCATTATAAAATAGGTTGAAGATGGAAGAATATAAATAGACATTTTCTCTTATATCTTCTTATGGTAAATCATATTTTAGATGTACCTTTTGGGGAACTGTATATGCCACTATAATTCCTTCAGGTAAGTCAGGGATTGGACCTGAAGAATTTTTCAGTTCCTCTTCTGAAATCTCAGATACCAACTCAATACCTGTAAAGTTAAACTTAATCTTAAAACCGCTTTCAAGGAACTTAACGAGCAATAAGCATTCAAAACTTGTATAATCTTAATTATAATTCGATTCCCTCCCATAAAAGAATGTTTTTGCTGCCATTTCAATTTATAAAACAATTCCTACCCCACTCATTGTCTTCATGTATTATCTCTCCTTCTTCTTGAATAACCTCCTGTTTGGGCAGTGCTGCTACCTTTTTCTGTAGAAATCAAACAGTTTACGTGTTTTTAGTCATTCTCAGTTCTCTGAAGCATCATTCAGAATTGATCAGAATCAAGAATGCAGACAGACTTTTTCTAACATCTACATACAGAGACCTTACAGAATACAAAGAGAGACCCAGCAGACATGTATCACTAATCATCAGGGAAATGTGAATGAAAACCACAATGAGATAACACTTGTCAGAATGACTATCATCAAAAAGACAACAAATAACAAATGTTAGCAAGGATGTGGAAAAAAGGGAAACCTTGTGCACTGTTAGCAGGATTGTAAACTGGTGCAATCACTGGAAAACAGTATGGAAGTGTCTCAAAAAATTAAAAACAAAACTACCATGTGACCTAGCAATTTCAATTCTAGGTTTTTTGTTTTTTTTTTTTAATGAAAACAAAAACACTCAAAAGATACATAATCTGATGTTCATTGCAGCATTATTTATAGCAGCCAAAACATGGAAGCAACCTAAATGTCTATCAATAGATAACTGGATAAAGAAGGTATGGTACATACATACAATGGAATATGACTTAGCCATAAAAAAATTTACTATTTGCAACATGGATGGAACTAAAAGGCATTATGCTAAATGAAATAAGTCAGACAACCAAAGACAAATACCATATAATCTCACTTAAATAAAGGATCTAAAAACAAAACAAAATGAAGACAGACTCACAAAGAACAAATAATGTTGCCACAGGAGTGGTGGCAGTGCAAAATAAGTGAAGTGAACAAAAAAGTCTAAACCTATAGTTATATAATAAGTCACAGAAATTCAATTTACACCATAGGGAATATAGTCAATAATATTTTAATAACTTTGTATAGGAAGAGATGATAACTAGACTTATCATGGTGATCATTTGATAATGCATGCAAATGTCAAATCATTACATGGTACACCTGAAACTAGCATAATACTGTATGTCAACCATATTTTAGCTTAAAAAATTAAAATTTAAAAACAGATTTAAGACAGGCTTTTTATCTTACAAAAAACAAGACAGGACTTTGAACAAAATTTTCATTTTTAAAGCATGGTGACTAAATTAGAAGTTTAAAAATCCAGAATCCATTTACCTTGTATTCCAAATCTAAATAATTATTTCTTTTTTTTTAAGTTTTTGTCCTATGCAATATGACCTCTCATGCACTGTGACACATTGACATATACCTTATACTCCTGCTGCTGCTTCCTACAGTTTCTGTCATCACACTGAGGATTTGGCTTCATGGACATAGTAGGGAAAAAATCCTGCATTGCATTGTATCCAAGGTAAAAACTAACAGTACCAAAATTTAACAGAAACCTAGAAAAACAAAGCAGACTTAAATAAAGAAACAAAACCATAAAAATACTAGAAAAAACTGATACTTTTTAAAAAATTATTTTGAAGGTAATAATTTTTGTAACAAGAACCCAGAAAACAAATTTTTTATCTTGTTTATAGGGCCTGGCTTATAGTAGATTTTGTTGAATTAAACAACAGAATGCACTATTATTTTTTGAACTTGTAATAAAGATAAAATGCTGCCAATTAAACTATGACATGTCAACAACCTTAAGAAGCATATTAATTTCAGAGAAGTTCAAATGTGAGAAAAGTATACCTTTGAAACATCTTTGAAATATGGTTCTAAATCTCATTTTTAAAAGTTTTTCATATATGACACTGCAAAGTTTGCTATCTTAAATTTGTATTAAATCTCAATAAAATTTTACAGAAGTATTCACTCATGTAATAATCACTACCAGATCAAAATATAGTTGGCCCTCCATACCTATGGGGAATTGATTCCATAACACCTCCACCCCAAGGTACCAAAATTAAGTCCTGCATAATATTTGCAGATAACCTGTGCACATCCTCCCATATACTTTAAATCATCCTGGTGGCTCAAATAGTAAAGAATCTGCCTGCAATGCAGGACACCGGGGTTCGACTCCTTGGTCAGGAAGATTCTCTGGAGAAGGGAATGGCTACCCACCTTAGTACTCTTGCCTGGAGAAATCCATGGACAGAAGCGGGCTACAGTCCATAGAGTCACAAAGAGGCTGACATGACTGAACAACCAAGCACTGAGCACTTTCACTTAGATTACTTACAATACCTAATATAATGTAAATGCTATGTAAATAGTTCTAAATACAATGCAAATACTATATAAACAGTTAACAGCTTGTGGCAATTCACATTTTTATGTTTGGAACTTTATGGATTTTTTTTTGGATCCACAACTGGTTGATTCTGCTGATGCAGAACCCAAGGAAATGAAGGACCAGCTGTATAGTGCATTTCCAATATGCCACAAAGTGCCCTTGCTCCCTTACATTTAAATCTGATTCCTTTTATTATTTATTTTTTTTTTTAGTTTTTATTTATTTATTTTTGGCTACCCCGGGTCTTCATTGCTGCACACCAGCTTTTCTCCAGTTCAGTGTGCGGGCTTCTTATTGCAGTGGCTTCTCTTGTTGCAGTACATGGGCCTTAGAGCATTCAGACTTCAGTAGTTGGGGCATGTAAGCCCAGTAGTTGAGGCATGTGGGGCCTAGAGTGCAGGCTAAGTTGTTATGGCACATGGGCTAAGTTGCCTCTTGGCTTCCCAGAGCAGGAACTGAACCTGTGTCTCCTGCATTGGCAAGGGTATTCTTAATGGCTGGACCACTGGGGAAGTTCCTGATTCCTTTTAGAAGCTTGTAAATAGAGGAAAAATCATGTACAAACATAAACAACAAATGGAAAAAAATTGAAAAATGCATGGTCTCAACATACAACAAAGAAAGACAAAAAAAAAAAACTGAATAGAGAACAAGATGGAAGAGTAGAAGGTGGACATGGAGTACTTCTCCTTCCACGGATACGTCAGGAATATATCTTCAGACACACAAGTGCGTGCCCAACACCAGCTGAGAGCGGACAGGAGTACCAGACCAGCGGAAAAGAATACATAGAACCATGCAAAACTTGGTAGGATGAAGGGAATAGGGGTAAAAACAGGAGTGGTACTAGGACTGGACCTGCCCTCGGTGGGTGAGGGAACTGAAGCAGGGTTCCGATCTCCACGTGGGGCAACGTTCTGAGTCAGAGGAGAAATATTTAAGGCTGAGAGTGAACAGCTGATCTGTGGCAACCTAAATGCAATGAGAATCTGAAGTCCTTGCCGCAGCCATATGTACCCCGGACAGGGAAGCAGGTCCCCTAGAAGGTGCAGCAGCTGGGAACTGGAGCTTAGGGATTGTGGAGCAATCCCAGGGCGAGGGCTGCTGTTGACTGCAGAGGGATGGACCAAGGGGATGTGAGAGAGGAGATTGTGGTGGGAAATGACTGTGGAGGAAAGCCAGGCAGCCATGGAAGCAAGTCGATACCGCTAAGTCAAACACAGGGGGTGTAGCCATCACCACAGCCTCTCTCTCCACACATGCCAACATCAGCAGCTGAACAACAAGAGAGACTGGCCCATCAAGCACCTGATGCACTGAACTACAGAGCAGGACCCCACCCAGGGCACTCCTTTAAGTGACTGATGCATAGAACTACAGAGTAGGACCCCACCCAGGGTGCCTGTTTAAGTGCCTGACACACCAATCTACAGAGTAGGACCCCAGCCGGGGGGGCCTTCTATATGCCTGACATGCTGAACAACAAAGAAATACCCCAAAAGGGAGCCCTCTAAGGGCCTGAACAGGTGGAGGTATGGAGAAAGACTAGCCAAAGAGGCTTCTGATTGCCAGCTACCAGAGGCTCGAGATAAAACTCTGATAGAGCCATAACTCCTGTGGCTGAGGTAGTCTGTGTTCCTGCAGACTTGGAGCCACCAGGGTCCCAGCGACCCAAGCAGCTGTGCCACCTTCACAATCAACCTTCACTGAGGGAGAGCTGCCACATGCAAAAAAAAGTCTTCCCATCTATGCATGTGGGGTCACTTCCATCGTGTCCAACTCATTGTGACCTTGTGGACTATGGCCTGCCAGGCTTCTCTGTTAGGGGGGCATTCCCCAGGCAAGAATACTGGAGTGTACTGGCCATTACTGGTTTCCATACCCTTCTTTAGAAGCACTATATTTCCTGCTGCCCCAGTCGCCGACTCCTCTAAATTACCTGGTGCTGTCAGAAACCCTGCGACCCAAGCAGCTGCACCACCTCCACAACTGGCCCTCACAGAGGCAGAACCAAGTCTTCCAGGGCAGCCTCAGGAGCAAACCCCTGTGGACAACCCACATGCAGAGGTGGAACTAAAACCACAAATGAAACCCAGGGGCAGTGTGGCTAAGGAAAAAGACCCAAAACCTTCCCACCAGCTGTACAAGCTGTAGATTAAATCCACATGATCAACTTAGGCAGACTTTGTGTCTACGGAATATGTAAAAGGACATTGAGAGCTCCCACAAAAGAAAACACACTAGTTCTAATAGCTGTGGACAATGGAGGCAAGAACACACAGAAGTAAGACCAGTTTAGAATCTGAGCTGCCCCAACAGCAGGTCCAGAGACCAGCACAGTGTCAGAAGGTACCCTAGTGGGGTGAGGTGGACTGTGACTCCCAGTGAGGGAAAGGACCCTGACAGAAGTGATTCAAGAAAAACATTTATTATTCTTATGTTTTGACTTCTGTAGTTTCTTTTGGATTTTTCTTTTCCTTTTTTTTCCCCCCACTTCTGTTGTAGTTGTTGATTTTAATGGCACTATGAAATCTAATTAAGCTTTTGAGTTGTTTTTTTTTTTTCAATCACACTTTTTATTGTTATAAACCTCTGCCTCTATGTTGGGCTTTTGCAGTCCTGTGGAGTTTTCCTTTTTTCTTCCTTTCCTCTACCTTTTTGTTTTTTCTAATTTTAATTTTTAACTTTTGAAAACCTATTATTATTTTTTCTACATTTATTCCTTTGTTTGCTTTTCCTACTGTTCTTTTCCTCTTGCAGTTAATCTTTAATGTATACAAATCTTCTTTCTAAAGCTCTATTTAACTTTTCATATCTATTCTTTTTTTCTTTTCTTTCTTTCCTTTCCTCACAACATATTTGTTAGTTTTGTTTTCATTGTTTTATTCCTCACTTGGCACCTTACTTTAGTTTTGTTCTTCAGTTTCTGCTTTAGTTAGTTTTGTTCTTAACTGGTAGATATAACTTTTGGATTGCTCTGTTCACCATGTCAATCTATTGTACTTTATTTTTGTTGGACTGTTTTGATTTTGCTTATGGATGTATATGCATATGTGTATATTCCATTATTTTAATTATTACTTGCCTGATTTTGTAACTGCCATTTGTCTGGGGTTCATCTTTGGTTGCCCGTTTTTGGGTATTTATTGCAATCTCACACATAATGCCATAACAAACCACTTGTGGAATCTTCGATCCTGACCAGAGATCAAGCCCTGAACCTTTGGAGTGGGAGCACTGACTCCAAAACCATAGACTACCAGAGAACTACCCTCGGGGGTATCAAACAGTGAGAACTCACACAAAGGAAACCACTTGAATACAAGACCAGGCATCACCCAACCACCAGTAGCACCCTGTGCAGGATGCCTCATTCAAGCAACAAATAAAACAAAAATACAAACCCAATCATCAGCAGACAGGATTACCACCTACTCAACTTTGCTCATGAGAGTAAACACAAAAAAAAACCAGCACAAATCTCATCCTATATGAAACTTATACAAACCACTGGACCAACCTGAAGAGGGCAGAAATCAAAAGGAAGAATTGAATCTTGAAGCCTGGGAAAAGGAGACCTCAAACACAATAAATTAGAAATAAATAATAATGTAAAGGTAGAGAAATACTGCACAAATGAGGGAACAAGCTAGAAACACAGAGGTCCAAATAAATGAAGAGAAAATAGGCAAACTACCTGAAAAAGAACTCAGAATAATGATAGTCAAGATGATCAAAAACCTTGAAAACAGAATGGAGAAAATGCAACAATCAATTAACAAAGACCCAGAAGAATTAAAGAATAAACATACAGAGACAAACAACACAATTACTGAAATTAAAAATACTCTAGAAGGAATCAATAGCAGAATATCTGAAGCAGAAGAATGAATCAGTGAGCTGGAAGATAAAATGGTGGAAATAACTTCTGAAGAGAAGGATAAAGTAAAAAGAATGCAAAGAACTGGGGAAAGTCTGAGAGACCTCAGGGACAATATCAAACACACCAACACTGAATTATAGGGGTCCCAGAAGAAGAAGAGTAAAAGAAATGGTATGAGAAAATTTTTGAAGGGATTATAGTTGAAAATTTCCCCAACATGGAAAACGAAAGTCAATCAAGTCCAAGAGTGGCAAAGAGTCCCACACAAGATAAACCCAAAGAGAAACACGCTAAGACACACACGAATCCAAGTAACAAAGATTAAATACAAAGAAAGAATATTAAAAGCAACAAGGGAAAAGCAACAAGTTACATACAAGGGATACCCCATATTTTTAACAGCTGATCTTTCATCAGAAACTCTGCAGGCCAGAAGGGAATGGCAGGATTATACTTAAAAGTACTGAAAGGGAAAAATCTACAATCAAGTTTACTCTACCCAGCAAGGATGTCATTCAAAATTGATGTCCTCTGGAGGCTCAGAAGGTAACGAATCTGCCTGCAATGCAGGAGACCCAGATTCAATACTTAGGTTGGGAAGATCCCCTGGAGAAGGAAATGGCAACCTGCTTCAGTATTCTTGCTTGAGAAATCCCATGGATAGAGGAGCCTGGTGGGCTACAGTCCATGGGTCGCAAGAACTGGACATGACTTAGTGACTAAACCACCACCACCATATATAAATTAAACCACTACCATATATAAATTAAAAGTATACATATATTACACATAAATAAAATTTAAAAATATCTATACTTAAAATTAAATTTAAAAAATTAAATACTTAGCTGGTAACTCCATTTTTGAAATGTTTGTCAAAAGTAAACAGAAAAATTATTCTTCACTCACTTTAACACATTTTGTACCAATATCCCAGCAACCACTCCCATAGTAGTAGGAAGACTGGCTGCACAAACACCTTCTCGTTTCAGAGTCTTTTCATCAATATTTGCAGCAACTACAAGTGGTGGAGCACACTACATGAAAAAGAATAAAAAAATGTGAATTTCAAAAGACAGGGAAAGAAGTATTCAACGTTCCAAACAGTATTCCACCACATTCAAAGTTTGGTTTTCCTCTGAACCATAAATATTTTCCCCTAGGAACTCTAGTACTTAACAATGAAAAATAATAACTCAAAATGAATCATACGTACTGCAAAACAAGCAGATTCTCCAGGAATTATGAGCTGTATATGCCCTGAAACTGCATTTTCACTGACCCCAGACTCCATCCATGTTTGTCCAAGCTCATTACAAGCCTTAATAGAAATAAGTGAAAAATATGAACATTAAAAAAAAAAAAGTAATTTACGTAAGTTTTTTTCATGAAAAACTGGAGTTTAACTAAACGAATTACAAAGAGTTTTTAAAAATAAATTTTAGGAAACAAGAAAACTGTGAATAATGTAATTCCTTAGCAATTGGCACTCTCCTTAGAAAAGTAACTGACAGCATTCAGGTAAGCAGTCAATAAATACCTAATTAAACTGAACTAAAGTGTACTGGAATTTTTATTAGATTAATGTAAAACTTCACTTTTCTAAAATAATTTCAGCAACAAGAAACTGGAAAATGTTATCTGCAAAGCTGAAAACACAATAATTCAAAAGAAAAAGAATTCAGTTTTATTGTTGAGAAATCATGTGTGTAAGCTATTTACACATATTTATACATTTACTTATAAGTAACAAAAATTAAAACCAATGCTGACCAAGAATAAGCCAGTATTATAAGATTTTCATTTATTTTAAAAATTGTACATCAGAATTATCTGGTGTTTAATAGTCTCCTCTACTGACCTAAGACAGAGTAGGATACTGAAACATATGCCTCACCAGCAAGGCAGACAGGTCCCCTCAGAATAAATTTCAAAAATAGGATGAGATCACATTAAGAATAAATAAAACACATTATCAAAGGGCTGAAATGCAGAACTACTTTCAGAATGTGGAATATATACTGACAGAATACACAAGAAAATAGTGAGAGGGTAACAGGCAGGAAGGCCAGGGGTCTCCAAAGGGAAGAAATAGGCTGCAAGTGTCAGACATTTTTTCTCTCTCTCTTAAGGGGCAGGAGGAAACAAACTAGTGATATTTATTTTTTCCCTTCTCTATACAAATTTAAAAAGGTTTCTCTTAAAATACTGTGTTGCCATAATGACACCTGGTTCCACCTGAATTTAACTATTCTCAAACCTTGAGCTAACCAATGCATTTTTCTTATGGAAATGTGTCTTAAGCTATGTTAATGTACTATGCATTTACCCCAGATTCTGTCTTCAAGTTGGTTCCCTAAAGGCTCAAAACTGACTTGACAAACCAGTATGTTATATTCATACATTGTTCTCTTAATCTATGTTAATGAAACTATATATTTGTATGGGAATCTGCCTTTCTTCAAGATTCATGTCAATCGGTTTTACGGCCAGGGATGACTCACCTGGTGCCAAGATTATCTTAAAATGCATCTTGTGGGTGACGGGCCTGGTGCCATTCTCTGAGTTTTGAGACATTTCCTTTATTTAATTAGCAGACTGCTAGTAGCTATATAACATCCAGCTAAAGACTAGCAGGGGGGTATTCTTTCTGCCCCCTTCTGATGTCTATGTCAGAAGCTTTCTGTATCTCCTTTATACTTTAATAAAACTTTATTACACAAAAGCTCTAAGCGATCAAGCCTGGTCTCTAGCCCCGGACTGAATTCTCCTTAGGAGGCCAAGAATCCCAGTGTCTTTTCGTGGTTCAGCAACAACCTTTCAATAGCTAAACCCATGAGTATAATACAAAAGATACTCACTGTATTTATTGTCATTCGAGCTTCAAAGTTATCCACACAGCTAAGAACTAGGTCAACAGGTTTTCCTTCTTCTAATCCACCATTACTAGGCAAAGAAAATAAATTTTATTGGAAAAAATCAGGACACAAAATACAATCTAATTAGACTTTATTTGTTCAATCAACACATTTAGTCTTTCAGTAAATTTTTGAATATAACTGTAACAGAATTTAATATTAAAGACCGAGTATATATTAAGTATTCACTGTTACAAATATAATATCAATAATATTACAGCATTACTTATACTGTAAAGATGTACAGGGGTACAAGAAATATAAACTGTGTTCACAAAAATTACCATTTCTCTGTCAGCTTTTACAGACTTTTATTTATGTTTCACTATTTTGTAAATGTAATAAAAGTTAATTGAATACAATTTCAATAGTTTAGGTCTGCAGAAAACCATATTCAGATAGAAATAAAACCTATAACACAGAACTTATAATGGAGGACCCCTTGTTATATCATTATAATAACAGACATTTTGAGGCTTATTTTTTATTTTGTTGTTACTATTGTTTTATGGACCATATATACTATTTACTGAGCTCCCACTATATAAAAATTACACAAAATATTGACTATTTTAAAAATAAAATATATATCAACTTTCTCATTGAATTAATTGATAGATTTTCTAATAATATTGAAAGTGAGCTGGACATTGTGTAAAATACTCATAAATAAAATTTTACCTTATTCTATTCACGAAATGTTCAAAGTTTTCTACTGTGGTTATATTATAGTTGTGTACTTCAAAAAGAACATCAGGATTAATGTTCCTAAAGGGAAAAAGAGAATGATTATAAAAACTACAAGTAGAACAGTAAAAGCAAGCAAGAAAAAGCACTAAAGATCATTTAACAGATATTAGAGAAACAGAATTCAAGCAATTCAAAGAAAATCCAAAGTCCTCTTCTACCTCTTTCATCCCACTGCAAGGACCAAGTTCAAAACATGTAGAGTGTCAGAAGGATTACAAAAATATTCCCACAGTCTATGTGCTGGGAATTAAGCTTTTATCACCTCTGTTAGCGACACAGTAAAGTCTAACAAAAGAGCTTCTTTGCTTCTTATTCAATTCAGTGCAAGAAGGTTTAGGAACATAAAGAAACATCCTAGAGTACGAGCTGCCAAACTAGGTCCCTTGGGCCAAATCTGACTACCACCTTGCTACATTTTTTTGTAAGGTCTGCAAACTAAGATTAGTTTTTATATTTTTAAATGGCTGCAAGAAAAGGAAAAAAAAAATCAAAAGAAGAACAATATTTCATAATGTGAAAATTATAAGAAATTTAAATGTTAGATTCCATAAATAAAGTTTTATTGGAGCACCGTTTTGCTCATCTACTTTTATATTGCCTACAGCTGCTACAATTGTATAGCTGAGCAGTTTTGAGAAAGAACATATGGGCCTCAAAGCCTAAAATATTCACTATCTAGCCTTATAGAAAAAAACGCTGCCAACCCATATCTTTATGCATAAGTGAAACCTGCATTTTTATAGAGGAAAATTCAGTTCCATTTATAAGTTAAGTGACTGAATACATATAGGAAGATTTTACCAATTTCACTGCCTTCAACTGCTATTCCATTTACCTCAAAGTATGTTCTGCTGCTTGAACTTTACTTAATCCTGCTTGATGAGGTTGGAAGAAAAGTCTATTCATATTGGCCAGTTCCACCTTGTCATAGTCAAAGAGTAGCAACTAAAATGAAAATAGTGGTAATCTGATGAAAAGTGTACCAAAAAAGAAAATAAAAATAACGAACTAGTTGGCTAGTTAAAATTTGATGGGTTTAACTCTTTAACAGTAATAATATTGACTAACTTTGAAAAACCAGATGTCATGTATTAACTCATTTAAGGATCACATGCAGTAAGTATATAGGTACTCTCCTCATTTTAGAAATAAGACAACTAGGGTACTTGCCCAAAAGCCACTCAGCTAATATATAGTGAACATGGGATTCAAACTGAGGCATTCTCAATCCAGCATCTGGACCCTAACTACAATGCTGTACTGCCCCTCTAAATGATTAGCTCAAAAATTAATGTTCATTCCATTTCATGGCAATTTTTACAAACTGCCAAAATCTTACTTCATTCCAATTATTGGCCAAAAGCCAACAACCCATTAGATAAATGAAAATTTTAAATAAGATAAAAACAAATGCTGTAACATAAAGCCAAGGTATAATACAATGCCTTTCATCAATATGGCACTAAATATACTCATGCCATGGCTCAAACATTATTCCAAACAGAATGATTAACCAGTTAATTGATATTTCCTGCTATATATTTAGGCATGATAGCATTTGTCAAACCTGTTCACACAACTTTAAAATGGCCAAAAGGTCCATTTCCTATCAGTAAGAGCAGGTTGAACTCAAAGATATCCAAAGTCCTTTCTTTTTTTTTTCAGACTACCTAAAATTAAATTTTTATTGGATGAGACTCAGAGTAGACTAGACATGGCAGGGGAAAAAGAGGATCAATGAACTCAAAAGCACAGCAATGCAATTTATCCAGAGTGAAGAAAAAAAGAACCAAAAAAAAAGAATTGAGCCTCTAGACCTATGGAATAAATTCAAAGCAGTGTAAAAGTGATATACTTTGCTATAGTTGCCAAAGTCACTTCTTTATCTAAAATTCTGTGACTTTGTGATACAATTCTCAGTGTTCCAAATATAACAATAAAAACAAAAATGGGATGTTCTTCTTCTCAACACAGAAACTAAAGAAAGTTAACCCAGCCCTTAGTATCTTGCTAGAAAAGATATCACTTATATTCTCTATAACTTTCTAACCCTACACAGTCTCTCCAAAATTTGGTTTATCTAAGCTCATTCAAACAATATTTATTAGGTCAGGCCAAGTATTAAGTTTGAGTTTCAGCCTCATAGCTGAATATGAGTAAGTTGTTGCTGCTGCTAAGTCGCTTCAGTCGTGTCCGACTCTGTGTGACCCCATAGACGGCAGCCACCAGGCTCCACCGTCCCTAGGATTCTCCAGGCAAGAATACTGGAGTGGGTTGCCATTTCCTTCTCCAGCGCATGAAAGGGAAAAGTGAAAGTGAAGTCGCTCAGTCGTGTCTGACTCTTAGCGACCCCATGGACTGTAGCCTACCAGGCTCCTCTGTCCATGGGATTTTCCAGGCAAGAGTACTGGAGTGGGTGCCATTGTCTTCTCCGATTAAGTTGTAGGAAATCCTAAATTTGAGGACAGGAGGTGTGAGTTGTAACTCTGTCAATAATTAGCTCTGATTCTGGGTAAGTCACTTTAACTGTTTAGGTCTGTATCCTCATCTGTAAAATAAGGCAGTTGATCTAGATCTGGTGATCCAGGGTACCCCAGGAACTCAGGAAATTTTCAGGGATAAGAATTGGGCTCTGGATCGCCAATCCTCCATTTCCCTACTTAACCACATGAAATAGCTTCTTGTTTCTCTGTTTTATACATTGAAGAAAGAGTTCTGAAACTTACCTATGCAAATTCTTAGCTTATAAACTTAAGTGCACTTGGAATCACTGTATCTAAAAATACAGATGTGTGGGTCTTATTCCCAGAGGTTCTGATTACCTATTATGGGGTGCAGTCTGGACATAAGAATTTTTTTTTTTAACATTCCAGGTGATTCTAACTACAGCAATATCATCTGGAGTTTGTGTTAAAATACAGATTCTGATTCAGCATGTCTTAAGTGGGACCTGGGAATCTTCATTTCTAACAAGCTCCCAGGTGATGCTGGGACCAGCCTGAATAAGCAGTTCTTAAAGCATAGTTTTAGAAAAGGCAGAGGAACCAGAGATCAAATTGCCAATATCCGCTGGATCATCGAAAAAGCAAGAGAGTTCCAGAAAAACATCTATTTCTGCTTTATTGCCTATGCCAAAGCCTTTGACTGTGGGGATCACAATAAACTGTGGAAAATTCTGAAAGAGATGGGAATACCAGACCATCTGACCTGTCTCTTGAGAAACCTGTATGCAGGTCAGGAAGCAACAGTTAGAACTGGACATGGAACAACAGACTGGATCCAAATAGGAAAAGGAGTACGTCAAGGCTGTATATTGTCACCCTGCTTATTTAACTTATATGCAGAGTACATCATGAGAAACGCTGGGTTGGAAGAAACACAAGCTGGAATCAAGATTGCCGGGAGAAATATCAATAACCTCAGATATGCGGATGACACCACCCTTATGGCAGAAAGTGAAGAAGAACTAAAGAGCCTCTTGATGAAGGTGAAGGAGGAGAGTGAAAAAGTTGGCTTAAAGCTCAACGTTCAGAAAACTAAGATCATGGCATCTGGTCCCATCACTCCATGGGAAATAGATGGGGAAACAGTGGAAACAGTGTCAGACTTTACTTTTTTGGGCTCCAGAATCACTGCTGATGGTGACTGCAGCCATGAAATTAAAAGACGCTTGCTCCTTGGAAGGAAGGTTATGGCCAACCTAGATAGCGTGTTTAAAAGCAGAGACATTACTTTGCCAACAAAAGTCCGTCTAGTCAAGGCTATGGTTTTTCCAGTGGTCATGTATGGATGTGAGAGTTGGACGGTGAAGAAAGCTGAGCGCCGCAGAATTGATGCTTTTGAACTGTGGTGTTGGAGAAGACTCTTGAGAGTCCCTTGGACTGCAGGGAGATCCAATCAATCCATCCTAAAAGAGGTCAATCCTGGGTGTTCATTGGAAGGTCTGATGTTGAAGCTGAAGCTCCAATACTTTGGCCACCTCATGCGAAGTGTTGACTCATTGGAAAAGACCCTAATGCTGGGTAGGATTGGGGGCGGGAGGAGAAGAGGACGACAGAGGATGAGATGGTTGGATGGCATCACCGACTCGATGAACATGGGTTTGGGTAGACTCCGGGAGTTGGTGATGGACAGAGAGGCCTGGCGTGCTGCAATTCATGGGGTCGCAGAGAGTCGGACACGACTGAGCAACTGAACTGAACTGAACTGAAAGCATAGTTCCTGGAATATCATCAGAACTACCTGGGAACTTGTTAGAAATTCTTAGGTCCATCTGAAACCTATAGAATCAAAACCACTGGGTTAGAGTTCAGCAATCTATATTTTAATAAGCCTTCCAAGTGACTCCAGTGCACACTCAAACCAGAGACCCACAAATCTCCATGATCTCTACCACCCTTGGTCAATCAACCAGGGCATGTCAGGTATAAGCAACTGTTGACTGGCATTTATAAACTTCTTGAAAGATATTAAAATGTTAACAAACATTATTTAGTACTTTGGTGTTGTCTTTTCTATATTGATAAATAAGTGCCAACTTTGAAACCACTTTAAGAACTTGGGGCATGGAATGGACCAATATATTAAAGAGCATTGATAAAGCAAGCATTTTCCCACAAAGTTTATCAAAATGATGTACAATTGTGGAAAAATTTATATTCAACCACTATCTGTCTAACATCATGGGCTTTAGCTTTATAAATATAAGATTGGTACACTGATTTCTGGTATAAAGTCAACCTTTCCTTCCTCCTCACAATCACAAACTAAATCAATTTTAGAAAAAAGTATGGTACTTCCTGGTGCTCCAGTGGTTAGGACTTGGTGCTTTCACTGCCATGGCCTCAGAGTTCAAGCCATGGTAAGAGAACTAAGATCTCACAAGCCTCACAGGGCATGACCAAGAAAATTTAGGAAGAAAAAAAAAAAAAATACCTGGGTTAAAAAAAATCTGGAGCATTCAGCAGTTCAATTTCAAGAGTAAGAAAGGCACATGCTTTCTAGCTTGTCTTGTATAAAACAAGTTTTTAAAAATATTCTGGGGGATGTTTCAGTGTTTTACTACACACTTTTTCAATTTAACAGCCTTTTTTCCTAAACTTCTTTAATCAAAACACTTAAGTCCAAATTGTTTATACATTATCCCAAACAAAAAAGTTCCTGAACACAATCAGATAGTCCTTATTTAATCAGCAGCAATATTAGTTTCCTCTTGGGTGGGTTTATGTCTTAACCAGGGTAGAAAAAAACAATCTTTATGAATACACCACAAATCAATATGCCATTAGTAAGGAGGAAAAAAATCCTAATTTGTACCTTATTTACTCCACAAGTGAATGTGTTCCGAATACGACAGAAAATAAGAAATGCTTTTACCTTACCAATGCCACATCGTGTCAGCATTTCAGCAGTCACACTGCCAACTCCACCAACACCTACTATTGCTACAGTAAAGGTACGGATTTTCTGCAAAATGCAAATTTATATACGTGTTGGTTAATAATTCTTCACTGAAAATTATTTTCATTTATTGAAATCATCTTCAAAAATTTGGAAGTTTATCATACCTCATAGTTGCTCACAATTCCCATTCGTTTCAAAGCCATCAGGCGGCTTAAAAAAAAAGGAAAAAAAAAGTTTTCAAGTTTACAGTCTTTTAATAGTGACACAGGTAAATATATATCATCACAGAAAATAAACTGTAAGAGAAGAAACAGTGAGGGGAGTGGGGGTGGGAGGAGAAATCTTTCAGTTAATTTTTACCAGATGAAACTAAATCACCTCAGCAATTTTAAAAAGCATGGATGCCCGAATATCCTCCAAGACAGAGCCTGTGCAATAAGATTTTTTAAAAAGTTCCTCATACATTCTAATGTGCAGTCAACATTGAGACCTACCGACTCAAATGTGAAGTTTCCAGATGAGAATGGGTCAAAGTGAAATTTCAGCGTTTTCCCATGCTAATTAGTTTATGTAAATATTTAATGTTTGATTCAGATTTAACATCAGAATAACCTCATGACTGGAATTCTATTCACTTGTTGCCTCTGCCCACAATGGATAAGTCTTTTAGTAAGCACCTTTATTCCAAGGACTCTAAGAGGTACTTTAGATATCTAGTTACTGCTAGTCTGTTATCTTCTTCAGTCACCAAGCCAATCAAGCTTTGGATGTGAGGCCTAACAATCTGTGTTTTAATAAGCTCCCCAAGTGATTGTGATGCATACTAAAGTTTGAAAGCCTCTACTATAGATTACTTAATTTATTTTCTTGTTATGGTTGGAAGAACATCTTCCAAAAGCTTTGTAAAGGGTAAATCTTGGAAGGTAATTTTGAGAACTTGTATGTCTGAAATGTTCTTTACCAAACTTCTTAAAAATGTTTTATCAAAATTCTATTCTTAGAAATAGATTATAAAATGACTAACTGAAGGGTATACAATTGTTGAAAGCTATACCTATACACACACAGACACACACACACTCTTAGTTGATAGTTTAACTAGATACATAATTTTAAATTAGAAACAATTTTCCTTCAAAATTTCTAATGTGGTTTCTAGCTTCTGAAACTTCATAATGTGCCTTAGAGTGAAACTATTCTCATCAATTGTGCTGAGTACTTACTGGACTCTAAAATCAGAAACGTATTTAAGTTCTGGAAAATTTCCTTGAAGAATGTGATGACTTCTTTGTTTGGTTTCTTTTTCCTGAACTTTCTGGAGCTTCTATTTGGAAGTTAGGCCACTTGGACCAGTCCTCTACTTGTAATGTCTTTCCTCTATTTTCCATCATTTTAGTTTTCTGCTGTTCTCTCACTCCAGTACTCTTGCCTGGAAAATCCCATGGACAGAGGAGCATGGTAGGCTGCAGTCCATGGGGTCGCTGAGAGTTGGACACGACTGAGCAACTTCACTTTCACTTTTCCCTTTCATGCGCTGGAGAAGGAAATGGCAACCCACTCCAGTATTCTTGCCTGGAGAATCCCAGGGACGGTGGAGCCTGGTGGGCTGCCGTCTATGGGGTCGCACAGAGTTGGACACGACTGAAGAGATTAGCAGCAGCAGCTGATTTCTTTCAATGTTATTTTCTTTTATTGAGTGGGCTGCTGTCTATGGGGTCGCACAGAGTCGGACACGACTGAAGCGACTTAGCAGCAGCAGCTGATTTCTTTCAATGTTATTTTCTTTTATTGAGATTTTCACTTTTGTTATCATTCTCCATTTGCAAGAATGATTCTTTTTGTAGTACTCTGTCCTGTTTCATTTACACATATATCTTTCTGAAGATATTAATGATAATGTTGGGGTTGCATTCCCCTTACATAGTCTATTAATTTTGTTTTTTTTCCTTTCACATTAGGAGTTTCTCTCATCCTTTCTGCTCATATTTAAAAGTCAGACACTAATAAAGGCAAGGATGTGGGCGCTGCTTATTTGACTTTGGGCTTCACTAGAGCGTGATCTGGCTGGGATGTTTGAGAAACTCACAATGTCAATGTTTTTCAGTCTTTCTTCTTGGCACTCTCAGATTCCCTAGAGAAGAATCGTTCAATTTCCAGCCTGAAAAGTCTTTAAGCTGATCAGTTCTGGGGTGTTAAATGGAGAAGCAAGGCTGGGAGTCCTAGCATTCAGTATATAAACATTTAGTTAATTCCCTTCCTTCAGGCATGAAGACTTGCTTTAATTATTAATAGAAATACTCTATTTTACTCTCCAATGAGTAAATCTCTAGTAATCTCTCCTGACAGAGAAGAGGCATTTGCCTCACTACTCAAAGTGACATAATGAACTTAGGTTTACTTCTTCAACAGATTTTCAGCCATCTCTTTTAGTCCTACCTTAAGCCCTTCTTGAAAGACCTATGCCTGTTCTTGAGCTTTGGGAGAATTCTATTGTATGAGTTGGGTTGCAGGCTTTAGAGTCAATTTCTTGGACCCTTTAAATCAGGATATCTATCAGTCATCTGTCCCTTTCTAGCTGCTAAAACTATTTTACTATAATCATTTAAGTACAGAGACTCACCTATCCCCCAATTATTAATAGAAACTCTATTTTTTTTTTCCAGTGGAGATTTATTCCTTTTTAAAAATTCCTTTACTTTCATTTCAGTGAGATTGGGTAGACAGTGATACATGTCTATGATCAATCTGCCTCTTTACCTTGATGCTGTCTTTAATCTTTATAAATAACCCTGAGAAGAATGCATTCCTTGAGAAGGAAATGGCAACCCACTAGAGTATTCTTGCCTGGGAAAGCCCATGGACAAGAGGAACATGGCAGGCTACAGTCCACTGGGTTGCAAAAGAGTTGGACAGGCCTTAGCGACTAAACACAACAGCAACATCCAATTGGTCCAGCAACACTTGTTGCAAAAACAATCCTCTCCATAAATTGCTTTGGTAATTTAGTTAAAAATCAACTGACCATATTTGTGTCGACTTTTACCAGACTTTCTATCCTAGTCCATAAAAATATTTATCTAGCTTTATACTTACATTATAGTCTTATTCTCTGCAACTTTAAAATGAAATTTTAAAATAAAGTTTCCTTTCCTTTAAAAAAAAAATGCATCACAACCTCCTTTTATAAATGGGGCCGGGTGGGGGGAGGGAGGGGAAATTCGGGTTAATTAACTTGCCCAAGATCAGTTAAATGGCAAACAATTATTCAGAGCTGGGTTTTGGAGCTAGTATTTAAAACCAGGTTTTCTAATTTTAAAGACTCTGCTCACCTTTTCATTTAGTTTACATGCTCCTAATTATATTCCTTACCACACAATTTTACAGTTAATTATGTTATTATTCTACAACCACTGAATCTCCGAAATTAAACCAAAAGGTCTTTGAGGGTCAAGAACTTTATATTTCAAAATGTCACTCGATCCAATTGAAATAACACAGAACACCTACAAATCCCTCTATATTTTTCTGATAATCATGTGCTGTGCTTTATCATAATTCTTAACACTTATACTGTAATCCCAAGTTTACCTTTGTATCTCACACTTATCTGGTAACCTCTGGAGGGAAATGACCATGTCTTTGTATTCTCAGTGTCTATGTAAATAATAAGTGTTAAATAACATTATTCAGGAGGGCTGGAAATGAAAAGGTGCTCACTAAATACGTGCTGAATGTACAACAATTCGAAAAATAAGGCTGACCTTATCAAATTTCCATGTACTAGTACAGAGCTTTGGGTGTCAACTGCCATCTCCAAAGTAGCAGTTTTAATAAAGACAAAATGGTACAAATAAGATAGAAAATATTGAATGTTTAAATTTGAGTACTGAAAGATTTGTGGTTATTATAATGTCAAGGAATTGTCTTACATTAAAATGATGTCTGAAAGATGATTCTAAATATATGATTCACATTCCTTTTCTTTTCTCGGAGGGAGCATTTCAAAATTTTCATTTTTAAAACTGAAAAATGTTTAAGGATGTCAGATGGAATGAAAGTGACTAACGCTCAGTCATGTCTGACTCTGCCACCTCATGGACTGTAACCCACCAGGCTCTTCTGTCCATGGAATTCTGCAAGCAAGAATACTGGAGTGGGTAATGATTCCCTTCTCCAGGGGATCTTCCCCCCAGCACAGGGATCAAACCAGAGTCTCCTGCATTGCAGGCAGATTCCTCACTGTCTGAGCCAAGAGAGAAGCCAAATGGAATAGTTTCTACTTATTCTGATTAATGAGATGGTAAACCTTTCACATGTGTCAAGTAAAATACATGCACTATCGTCAATTATATCTCAAAACTGAAAGAAAATAATTTATTTAATGTAGTAAGATAAATGAGAGAAAAGCAAGAATCTGGCATGATTTAATTAAATGTAGGTTAAAATAAATAATATAATAATAATTATAAAACAATTATAATTTTGGTCAGGTTTTCTATGACAAATAATATTGTAATTAACATCTTTGTGCCTAAATACTGGGTCTGCATTTTATGTCTGTGTGTATATATATATATATGCACCCTAAGACTTTTACTGAGGCTTTATGTCATAAATAAAACCTTTCTTTAAAATCCAAATTTCTGCTCTTTGAAGGCAAAGAGCAACAATAATACCTTTCCTGTTTCACCTACTCTAAAAGTGTCCAGTTTTTAGCCACACTACTTAATGGCTTATTTATTTTTACTGGGGAGACAGCTCCATGAGAACTTTGGAGCAAAACAAACCTAATGGCAGTCCAAGCCTTTTTAGCTACTGTTAACTCTACGGCCTGAGGCAGGTCACAGCACCTCTCTAAGCCTAATTTATCTTGCCTATAAAATGAGGGTAAAATGACAGTAGCAATCTCCTAGGGCTGTGGTGAAGAGGAAAAGCGACAACGCATGCAAAGTGTTTAGCGGGTGGTGAAAGTTCAGTAACTGTTACTATAATGCCTAGCATCGAAAGCTCTATTCTAAGAACTTTACGTATACTTGTATTTTCAATCTTCACACCTCCACAGAAAGAGATACTACAAGCAAGAAACTGAAGGTATAGAACTCTCACCAGGTTATTCAGTTGCTGAGATTTGACTCCAGTCTGGGCCTAGGGTCCTCATCGTCAACCACTACCCTATATTCAACCACTACCCTATATTCAACCTACTGAATTAACAAAATCTTGGGAAATGAAGAAAGGAGAGATGCGGACAGGACTTGGGAAGTCCAAAGGTTTTAGAGCTAATCTAGCTGTTTCCACCACGCCAATTTAAGAAACACAGAAGACTTTATAAAGCTTCCAAGATTAGCTTAGCAGGTTTTACATTTGGTGTCCTATTCTGAAAGTTTCTACTGTTTCATGCTGAGCGAGGAAGACTAAAAGAGGCAGGGGCGGCAGGAAACCGGATCCGTGTCCTCAGCAAGCACAGGAGCAGCACCATATGGCTGATTCGGTTGAGTTTTTTAAAAAGGAGAAGAACACCTTTTGACCAGGACTAAGACTTGGCCTTGCTCGTTTGGAAATAAGACCCTACAAGAAGAAAAGGGAGGTGTGAGCTGTCAGCTGGAAAGCGGCGTGAAGCGCCTCACTTCTGACCACCTGGAGACCGTGACCTCGCCCCTCTTCCGCCCCCGACCCGTCACGCAGGTCACCTGTAGGGGTTGGAATCCACCACCTCGGAGCTCATATTTTCAATGCGAGCCCGGCCTCCTCCTCCGTCGCCACCCCCTAGGGCGCGGCGATTTCTCTCCTGGGCCAGTTCCCGCTCCAGCTCGTTGACCCGCTGCTGCAGCCGTTCCACAGAGTCGGCCATGGCTGGGACCCCGGCCGCCAGCGCTCCCAACCCCGGCCGTCGCCGTCGTCGCCGCCCCACGCTGCTGGCCTGCTGGGCCCGAGAGGGTTACGTGGCGAGTCACCTTGCTGCGGCTTTCCCAGCCCACAAACCCTGGGAAGCGCTCCCAGCGCGCCCCGGACCCACACGTCTCGGCCGCTCCTGCTGGCCTCCCAGCGGGCCACTTCCGGTGCGTTGCAGTCAACGCTCCGCCACAGGAAGAAAAAAAAAAAGCCGCCTACTTCCCCTCTTCACCCGGGCCTAAGCGTCCAGGCAGCCCCAGGGCCCCGGTCATAAGTGTCCAGAACCAGCGGCCTGCGATGTTGCCTTTCCAACCTGGCGGCCAGGAAAAACACCAGAATCTTTTATTCCTAGGCTCGAGGTCTTGACGGGCCCTTTTCTGCACCGGACCCAGTAGGTCTTCCGCCTGCCAGTGCTTTCAATTTGGAGACGGACCAGGCCTCGGCGTTCTAATATGTTCTTGGTGACTAACGTGACTTTGCTTTCTTTAGAATTGAGGTCTCCAACTCTGAGGCTGACTGAGAACTTTAAATTCGAACACACAAGGCCCTTCTAGCATTTCCTTAGTAGAGCCCAAGTCCCGGAGTCAGCTGGCCAATGCTGCCGGCCAGCGGCACCTGGCGATTTGTAATTGGCTGGAGCCGCGGGCCCGCCTCCACCTGCGTCTCGGCCTCGCCCCCGTCTGTGGAGTGGCGTTCTCCTAGACATAACCGATCCCAGGAGTCTAGTGGGTTCTGTGACTCAGAGGTCTGAAGCGGCAGCGTAGATCATGGAAACCGGTGCCTCCCGCGAGCCCAACACTATCGAAGTGCTGCCCCAGCACAAGTTCGACTGCAGGTTTCTGGACGCCTACCTATGCCAGCACTTGCCCGGCTTTGGAACCGAGCCCGAGGCCAAGCTGACGGTTGCCCAATACAGGTATCGACCCCAGCCTTCTCCAGCAGAAACAAATCTGTACCTTGCGCTTTTCTTCCTCTGGCCCTGGGTGGCTTTCCAGTTTCCTCCACCCTGTTTCTTTTTCCGCGGTGACATACTCTGCCGGCGGGAGCTGCTGTCACTGGCTCCCGCCGTTACAGTCTGAGTATTTTCAATTTCAGGGCGCTAATGGAAGCACTATAACATTCACGATTCCAGCTATGAGAAGGAATCTTTGTTAACAGCTATATACTTTGAGAATTCACTGAGGCAGTTAAGGTTGGAAGCTCTGTGAGATATAAAGAGGCCGTTCGCTCAACCTTTGTTCACATTGACTATTATTCGTAGAGGCTTAGTTAATGGTACCAGTTGGCCGAATCCGAATTCTTATCTTAGATATTCCATTTAGCAAATGACAGCATCACTTTGGGCTTTAGTTCTTTTTGAAATAGGGGAATGGAACTAGATGAAGGTCTTGAGAGTACTGTTCTCCACAGTGAATCTGCCTCTAGTCTGATGATGTTGTATAACAGAAAGTAATTTACAAATAGATTTTGCTCTAAAAATAGCATCTTGATAAACACAGAACTATAGAAGCAATCCTGGCTTCCAGAAGAATTAGGTGTGCCACTTACTGACTGGAAATTTAAGTGCTGTGGTACATGAACTCTTTGATGACTAGTTTCATAACCTATAATAAATACTTGCCTGCTCTGCATAATCCTGATAAATGAAGTAATATAAATGAAAGGGCTTAATGTTGTAACAGCACTGTTTACCAGTGGCCTTATCACAGGGGTTTATATTCCTTGCCTACTGATTTCAGAGAAATTAAAAATAGTGGAAAGATGATGGATCAGAGAGGGTTTGACGGTGTAAAATTAAAAAGCACCATGTGGCATTCCCTAGCTGTCCAGTGGTTAAGACAGCGCTTTCACTGCTGGGGCCATGCAGTGGCCTAATTAAACAACAACCAAAAAATAAAAGGCACTGTGTCATAAAGATATTATAAGATGAAGCAGCAGGTGGGATAAAAAATGTCAGAGGTTTCTAGCCTGAAGCCTTGTGTTGTAAACAAGCTAATAGATCAAAGTTCAAATCGGCTATGGCAATGTGGACAAGTTATTTAACTCTTTTGAGCATTGAATCCTCCTTTGGCAAAGTGGAGATAATATTTATCTCCTAGGGTTGTTTGAGAATTATCTAACTGAGAGTTAATTCTGAATTAAGTTGAATGTTAAATCAGAATTGTGCTTGATAAATGGAATAACTAGTATAAAACCAGTTAGATAGATAGATAGATAGTATAGAACTATCCCCACAGAGACTACACATTTATTTCCAGGACACGTTGAAAAGTTTATAAAAATTGAAGACATGTTAGGCCACAAAAGAAGTTTCAAAAATTCAAAAATGTCATTCTTAAAAAAAAAAAAAATCAGAATATAAATGCCAAAAGTTTAGAAATCAACAGAGGATAGCTAATGAACACATTTTAGAAACTAATTGATATACAAATTAAAGAGCCAATAATCTACAGAAAATAATGGAATTTATCAAAGTTCAGCAGGCAAAAATCAATTGAATTTCTCAACTTTAGCAACAAAAATGTAAAGATACAAATTTCAGAAAGATGAAATTATTAAGACCATCAGAAATATAATTTTCTCAAACATTAATAAAGTATTTGCAAGACCTTTGTAGAGGAAATTATAAAACTATTAGAACCTTAGAACTAAATACAACGAAAGATGCCATGTTCATGAATAGGAGAATTCAGAATGGTTTGTTTCTCTTTTTTTTCCCATGTATAGATTCAGTGCAATGACACTCACAGTCTTAATTTTTCCCCTAATTTGAAAAACTACTCTTAAATTTTATGTGTAAGAGCAAAGGGCTAAAAATAAAGGAAAATACCCCTGAGGAAGAACAAAGTGGGAAATGTGAATTAAGATGGCTGATTTTTTCACAGAGATAGACAAATCAATAAAACAGAAGAGAGAATCCACAAAAAGACCCACGTATTTATAGAACTTTGACATATGACAGTGCTGACACTGAGAATCAGTCTTTGGAGAGTTGGAGGGAGAAGAGATTTTTCAGTAAATTATACAGGGATAATTATTATGTATATGAAAAAAATTGAAATTCGACCCTTTCCTTACTCTACCTCACTCAGTTCCAGGTGGATTACAGAGAAATGGTAAAGGCAAAACTATAAACATTTGGGGACTTCCCTGGTGGTCCAGTGGTTAAGAATCCATGTTGCAGTGCAAGGAACACTGGTTCAGTCCTTGGTGCAGGAAGTTCCCACATGCCTCAGAACAACTGAGCCAAAGCACCACAACTACTGAGCCTGTGCTCCAGCACCCAGAAGCCACAACTACTGAGCCTGCAACAAAGAGTAGCCCCCCACTCACCACAACTAGAGAAAGCCCATGTGCAGCAGCAAAGACCCACCACAGTTAAAAAATAAATAATAAAAAAATAATCTCTTAAACTATAAACATTTGAAAGACATATAGAAGCTCTTTAGACTGTGGAGTAGAGAATAAAGTCTAAAAAGACAAAAGTGCAAACTGTGAAGGAAATGATTGGAAGAATCCTTAAAATGAAATTATAGATGAAAATATTTTCAATGTATAGAATGGATAAAAGATTAACCGCTAGAACATATGAAAAACTGCAATAGCTCAACAGAAAAATGGGCAGAAGACTTGAAGATACTCAGCCTCATTGCACTGTAATAATTGGGGAAATGCAAATTAAAATCACAAGGTACCATCTCATAGCATAATTTTTGACTTAAAAAAAAATCTGATAATATCAAGCAGAATATGAGATAACAGGGACTCATCCACTGTTGGTGAGGATGGCACCCTGATGCTGGGAAAGATTGAGGGCGGAGGAGAAGGAGTCGACGGAGGATGAGATGATTGGATAGCATCACCGACTCAACGAACATGAGTTTGGGCAAACTCGGGGCAATAGTGAAGGACAGGGAAGCCTGGCAAGCTGCAGTACATAGGGTCACAAAGAGACATGATTTAGTGACTGAACAACAACACAACAACCTTGTAAAACAATTTGGCACAATCTTGTAAAGATGAAATGGGAATATATACATGCTGTGTGACAAAGCATTTCTATTCCTAGTTGAATACGCCTGAGGAATTCTTGTACTAGGGTATCAGGAGATAATCTACAAAAATCTTTGCACTGTTTATAATAGTAAAAATACAGTAATAAAATTCATCAATTAAAGAATGGATGAATAAATTGTAGTATATTCACATGAAGAAACACCATACAACAGGTAAAATTATTCAACTGCAGCTATATACAACAACACAGAAATAAAAACTGGGCAAATAAACAGTATATTGTTTAAGAGGATAAACTTCAAGGGAATGATAAATGTAAAAATCAAGACGTAGTTTCTCTGAAGAGAGAGACAGGAAATTCTCTGGTGGTCCAGTGGTTAGGACACAATGCTCTCACTGAGGTGGCTCAGGTTTGATCCCTCGTTGGGGAACTAAGATCTTGTAAGCCATGTGGTGCACACAAAAAGCAAAAATAAAAAATGAAGGGAAGGATACACAGACGGCTTTAGAGATGGTAATTTTTTCTTTCTTAAATTGCATAGTGAGAACACTGGTATTTGTTCTGTTACTGTTCTTTTAAATATTTTTTACCTGTGCAAAATTTATTTTTAGAATTCAGTTCAATTCAGTCACTCAGTCGTGTCCAACTCTTTGCGACCTCATGAACTGCGACACACCAGGCCTCCCTGTCCATCACCAACTCCCAGAATCCACTCAAACCCATGTCCACTGAGTCGGTGATGCCATCCAACCGTCTCATCCTCTGTCGTCCCCTTCTCCTCCTGCCCTCAATCTTTCCCAGCATCAGGGTCTTTTCTAATGAGTCAGCTCTTCTCATCAGGTGGCCAAAGTATTGGAGTTTCAGCTTCAGCATCAGTCCTACCAATGAATATTCAGGACTGATCTCCTTTAGGATGGATTGATTGGATCTCCTTGAAGTCCAAGGGACTCTCAAGAGTCTTCTCCAACACCACAGTTCAAAAGCATCAATTCTGTGGCACTCAGCTTTCTTCACCGTCCAACTCTCACATCCATACATGACCACTGGAAAAACAGCCTTGGCTAGATGGACCTTGTTGGCAAAGTAATGTGTCTGCTTTTTAATATGCTGTCTAGGTTGGTCATAACTTTCCTTCCAAGGAGTAAGCGTCTTTTAATTTCATGGCTGCAATCACCATCTGCAGTGATTTTGGAGCCCAGAAAAATAAAGTCAGCCACTGTTTCTGCTGTTTCCCCATCTATTTCCCATGAAGTGATGGGACCAGATGCCATGATCTTAGTTTTCTGAACGCTGAGCTTTAAGCCAACTTTTTCCCTCTCCTCTTTCACTTTCATCAAGAGGCTCTTTAGTTCTACACTTTCTGCCATAAGGGTGGTGTCATCTGCATATCTGAGGTTATTGATATTTCACCTGGCAATCTTGATTCCAGCTTGTGCTTCCTCCAGCCCAGCGTTTCTCATGATGTAGTCTGCATATAAGTTAAATAAGCAGGGTGACAATATACAGCCTTGACGTACTCCTTTTCCGATTTGGAACCAGTCTGTTCTATGTCCAGTTCTAACTGTTGCTTCCTGACCTGCATACAGGTTTCTCAAGAGGCAGGTCAGGTGGTCTGGTATGCCCATCTCTTTCAGAATTTTCCACAGTTTATTGTGATCCACACAGTAAAAGGCTTTGTATACCAAAGCTTTTAAAGCAGAAATAAAACAGTCAATAAAGCAGAAATAGGTGTTTTTCTGGTACTCTTGCTTTTTCCATGATCCATCGGATGTTGGCAATTTGATCTCTGGTTCCTCTGCCTTTTCTAAAACCAGCTTGAACATCTGGAAGTTCACGGTTCACGTATTGCTGAAGCCTGGCTTGGAGAATCTTGAGCATTACTTTACTAGCGTGTGAGGTGAGTGCAATTGTGCGGTAGTTTGAGCATTCTTTGGCATTGCCTTTCTTTGGGATTGGGATGAGAACTGACCTTTTCCAGTCCTGTGGCCACTGCTGAGTTTTCCAAATTTGCTGGCATATCGAGTGCAGCACTTGCACAGCATCATCTTTCAGGATTTGAAATAGCTCAACTGGAATTCCATCACCTCCACTAGCTTTGTTCATAGTGATGCTTCCCCATTTGACTTTACATTCCAGGATGTCTGGCTCTAGGTGAATGATCATACCATCATGATTATCTGAATCATGAAGATCTTTTTGTACCATTCTTCTGTGTATTCTTGCCACCTCTTCTTAATATCTTCTGCTTCTGTTAGGTCCCTACTATTTCTGTCCTACATTGAGCCCATCTTTGCATGAAGTGTTCCCTTGGTATCTCTAATTTTCTTTTTCTTTCTTTTTTTTTTTTATAAATTTATTTATTTTAGTTGGGGGCTAATTACTTGACAATATTGTAATAGTTTTTGCCATACATTGACATGAATCAGCCATGGCTTTACATGTGTTCCCCTTCCTGGACCCCCCACCCACCTCCCTCCCCATCCCATCCCTCTGGGTCATCCCATTGCCCCGGCCCTGAGCCTTTGTCTCATGCATCGAACGTGGAATGGTGTTCTGTTTCACATATGATAATATACATGTTTCAATGCTATTCTCCCAGAACGTCCCACCCTCACCTTCTCCCTCAGAGTCCATAAAATTGTTCTATGCATCTGTGTCTCTTATTCTGTCTTGCATATAGGGTTATCGTTACCATCTTTCAAATTCCATATATATGCATTAGTATACTGTATTGTTGTTTTTCTTTCTGGCTTACTTCACTCTGTATAATGGGCTCAGTTTCATCCATCTCAGTAGAACCGATTCAAATGTATTTGTTTTAATGGCTGAGTAATATTCCATTGTGTATATGTACCACAGCTTCCTTATCCATTCGTCTGCTGATGGACATCTAGGTTGCTTCCATGTCCTGGCTATTGTAAACAGTGCTGCGATGAACATTGGGGTACATGCGTCTCTTTCAATTCTGGTTTCCTCGGTGTGTATGCCCAGCAGTGGGATTGCTGGGTCATATGGCAGTTCTATTCCCAGTTTTTTAAGGAATCTCCACACTGTTCTCCATAGTGGCTGTACTAGTTTGCATTCCCACCAACAGTGTAAGAGGGTTCCCTTTTCTCCACACCCTCTCCAGCATTTATTGCTTGTAGACTTTTGGATAGCAGCCATTCTGACTGGTGTGAAATGATACCTCATTGTGGTTTTGATTTGCATTTCTCTGATAATGAGTGATGTTGGGCATCTTTTCATGTGTTTGTTAGCCATCTGTATGTCTTCTTTGGAGAAATGTCTGTTTAGTTCTTTGGCCCATTTTTTGATTGGGTCGTTTATTTTTCTGGAATTCAGCTGCAGAAGTTGCTTGTATATTTTTGAGATTAATTGTTTGTCTGTTGCTTCGTTTGCTATTATTTTCTCCCATTCTGAAGGCTGTCTTTTCACCTTGCTTATAGTTTCCTTTGTTGTGCAAAAGCTTTTAATTTTAATTAGGTCCCATTTGTTTATTTTTGCTTTTATTTCCAATATTCTGGGAGGTGCGTCATGGAGGATCCTGCTGTGGTTTATGTCGGAGAGTGTTTTGCCTATGTTTTCCTCTAGGAGTTTTATAGTTTCTGGTCTTACGTTTAGATCTTTAATCCATTTTGAGTTTATTTTTGTGTATGGTGTTAGGAAGTGTTCTAGTTTCATTCTTTTACAGGTGGTTGACCAGTTTTCCCAGCACCACTTGTTAAAGAGATTGTCTTTTCTCCATTGTGTATTCTTGCCTCCTTTGTCGAAGGCCCATCAGACAGCCATTTTGCTTTTGCATTTCTTTTTCTTGGGGATGGTCTTGATTCCTGTCTCCTGTACAATGTCACTAACCTCCGTCCATAGTTCATCATGCACTCTGTCTATCTTATCTAGTCCCTTAAATCTATTTCTCGCTTCCACTGTATAGTCATAAGGGATTTGATTTAGGTCATACCTAATTTTTAGAATTAGCAAAGTTTAAATCATATTAGAAGTAAAAATATTTTGACTTAAACAATAATGAAGATGTTGTATAACTTGATACAACAAACCCTATGATTTCCAGGTATGTGTATATTATGTGCCTGGCGCTGCTTCAGTCACTGGGAATTTAACCAAAAAAAAGATCTTGCCTTTTTGGAACCTGCATTCTCTTTGGAGAAGACAGACGATAAATAAAATCACTCTAAATATTACAGTGTGTGAGAAAGTGATGTGTATTATGGAGAGAAACAAAGGAGAATAGGAAATATTTAGGAGGGGGAAGCAGAAAGGCCTCAGGGAGAAGGTGGCTTTCATCAAAGAGAGATAGGGATGTAAGCCTTGTAGCTATCTGGAGAAAGACTATTCCAGACAGAGGGAAGAACAGGGGCTCTGAAGGGGGAGTGTGCCCAGTGGGTGGAGAGAATACAAGCCAATGTGCCTGTAGTTGCATAACAAGGGCAGAAAAAGTTCTGTTGTCTCTTATAAGGGCTTTGGCCTTTACTCTAGCTGACACTCTTCCCAGGTGGTGCTAGTGGTAAAGAACCTGCCTGTCAATGCAGGAAATGAAAGAGACACAGGTTCGATCCCTGGGTCAGGGAGATCCCCTGGAAAAGGGAATGGCAACCCACTCCAGTATTCTTGCCTGGAAAATCCCATGGACAGAGTAGCCTGGTGGGCTACAGTCCAAAGGGCCACAAGGAGTCAGACATGACTGAGTGACTAAGCACACAAAGTTAGCTGAGATCATGAGAGATTAGGGATTCAGGGGCAGAGGAAGGAAGTGATTTTTTTTTTTTAAATAGAATCTCTTTGCCTATTTAAACAGAATCTGATTGCCTATTATGTTTGACTGAAGGAGGCAAACGAAAGGAGACCAGTTTGGAGTGCACTGTGATGACCCAGTAGAGAGGAACTAGTGGTATGGACCAGGGTGGTAATGTAGGATAGGTGCAAAGTGGTCATATTCTGGATTTATTTTGGAGGATTTGTAACTGATCAGATGGTGGGATATGAAAGAAAAAGAAGAGGAAACCAACAGTATTCCATTTTTGTCTTGGCACCTGGAAGGATGGATTTATCATGCAATGAAGTAGAGATGACTGTAGACAATCAGATTGGAAAGGAAATATCAGGAACTTGGTTTTGGAATGTTGAGTTTCAAGATGCGTTTTAGACATGGGAATGGATATGTAATAGTAAGCAGGCAGATATATGAATCAAGAGGCCAGAACAAAGATCTAAACTAGCCACATACATTTGGAAGTCACTGAGATAGAGAAGGTATTTAAAGCCATGAGATCATAAAGCTTACCTAGAAGATGAGTCTACATAAAGAGAAGGTCTACGAACTTATCCCCAGGAATCCCAGTATTAAGAATTGAAGAATTAAGGAGACACACACAACAGAGTCTCGAAAGGGGTGGCCCAATAGGGGGAAACCATGATCTGATACCATAGCAGTACTAGTGACCTTGAAAAAAGCCACTTCACTGGAAAGATAGGAATGAAAGCTTGATTGAAATGGGTTCATGAGAAAATAGGAGAGGAGGAATTGGAGCAAACAGTGTAAGCATTTTGAGTTTAAACTCCTTACTCTAACGGGGGAAATAAATGTTTTATGTAGAGGGGGAAGTGGGGTCAAGAGAAGTCTTTAAAAAAAGAAAAAGGCAGCATATTTGTATGCTGATGGCAGTGATCCAAAACAGAACAAAAAATCTGTGGAAGAGAGAAGGCTAGAATGAAGTCCTTGAGTAGACAAGAGTAGAATGGGATCTAATTCACAAGAGAGGAATTGTCCCTAGAAAGAAATGTAGACATTCTCCTACAGACTCTGCAGGGAAGAGAGAGATGGATATGGGTGGATATAGATGGATATAGGTGCTTCTATGCCATAGAAATCTTGTGGAAGTAATCTTGTGAAAGTTCTCACCTGATTGTTCACATTTTCTCTGTGAAATATGAAGCTAGATAATCAGCTGAGTGAAAATGGTGGAAGAAAGTGTTGGAGGTTTGAAGGAAGAGGAGGAATTGTGAAATAGTCATCTAAGAGCATGGGAAATGAATGAAAGGACTAAGGAAGTATATTATGATTGCAGCATGGTTCACTTTGAGGTTCATAGTCATGAATTCGAAGTAAGGGTAGTTATTTTAGTAGGTATTATCGATCCTTTCCCCAGATTCTCTTGGGTTGCTTTTTACTGTTTCCATATGTACCCTGATTTGGTGGCTTGGGCTTCCAGTAGCCAGCACATATGGCTCTTTTACAGACTGTCCTTGCCTTCTGGAGCCTCTTTTTGCCCTGAATGTTGTAGTGCCCAAGGTGGCTCTTAACCAGTGATTCATGGGTTCAGGAGTATGAAATTCCCACTATTTTTGAGAGTACCTTACACTGTACCTTACAGTGTACCTTACACTGTAGAGTCCCCTCCTTACCATGAAATCAAGCTGAAGTTACCCTCTAAGGAACTTTGTCTCAGATCATAATTTTGCTTAGCATTCTCCCCTTCCCTGACCTGCTTCTCTCAATTCCTTACTGGTTTCCTAAGCATTTCCTTACTAAGTCATTTGCGCACACATCTCTCAGGATCTGCTTCTAGTGGACCTAACCTAAACAATAATTATGGCTGTGTGTTTCTTTCTCCAGCTACATTCAGTTATATGAATTCAGGCAAGCAGTTGGATTTAACCAGGGTGGGGGACTCCAAGCAAACAACATGAAGTAAGAGAGGGCAAGTGTATTAAAGATGTATTCAAGGGAGTACTTACGTAACTGATCATCAAATTTCAGCTTCTTAAGGATGGATATCATGGGGAAAGGGGGGAACTGAAGGCCATGAAAAGGTAGTATGATTAATGGTTGGTAGGTAGGTTCAGGGATCAAAGAATTGTTGAAATTGAGGTACTAGGTGTGTGAGTGAAAAGAGGTTATAATCAGAGTTAGAAATGCTTAAAAAATAGGATAATGCCATGCTTGAGTTGTTGATATTGGTAAGATATAAGGTGTGTCCCAGGGCTTTCCAGGTGGTGCTAGTGGTAAAGAACCCGCCTGCCAATGCAGGAGACATAAGAGATGCTGGTTCGATCCCTGGCTCAAGAAGATCCCCTGGAGGAGGGCATGGCAACCCACTCCAGTATTTTTGCCTGGAGAGTTCCATGGACCTAGGAGCCTGGGAGTCTACAGTCTATAGGGTCGCAAAGAATCAGACATGATTGAAGCGACTTACCACCACTACCACCACGGTGTGTCCCATAGAATGAGTGACAGGTAGTATAACCTCTGGAGGTGAGAATTCAAGGAACTGATAGGCCTAAGAAAGAATATCTTTATGGATTTTGATGCCATTAATAATTAGGATGGGGGTAGAGTTTTTGCCACCTGATACCAAGAGCCAGCTTATTAGAAGACCCTGATGCTGGGAAAGATTGAAGGCAGGAGGAGAGGAGGACGACAGAGAATGAGATGGTTGGACGGCATCACCAACTCAATGGACATGAGTTTGAGCAAGCTCTGGAAGATGTTGAAAGACAGGAAAGTCTGGCGTGCTGCAGTCCTTGGGTTCGCAAAGAGTCAGACATGACTGTGCGACTGAACAACAAAGTTAGTAAGAGTGAAAATCCTTAGGCATTGTAGGAGAATGATCTTTGAATTCGTGGGTGACTGCAACAAGAATGGGTAGAGGGTGGCAGAGTCTCTTTGACATGAAATTCAAAGCTGGGGGAGAGGTGTTTAGACAGAATGGAGGGCAGAGAGCCTAGAACTGGCAATGAGTATCAAGGACACAGACTCCATTTCCAGGTCACTGGATGAGTGATGTGGGGCAAAATCTACCACATAAGAGACAAGGGAAACAGGATCCTCATAGAACATTCAGGTTTTAGTTAGAGCAAGAAGGTGAAGGGTCCCTTTGGAGAAGAGATTGGAGCTGTATGTGACTGTGGTGCTGAAAGATAGTGAGTTCCAGGGTGCACAATGTAAAGGTGTTAGGAGTTGGGGGCATGAGGGTCGGAGTGAGAGAAGAAGACTAAATGAGGACTGTATAGAGCCTTATGGGAATTAGAATGCAGCAGATACGTGGTGACATGCTGGGAGCCAGCTCACGAGATCCTACTCATGACAAGGTCATGAGGAGAAGGCCTGACGAGCAAGGCAACTCAGGCCTCAGAGATTCCCACCCATGACAAGGTCATGAGGAGAAGACCTGATGAGCAAGACAACTCAGGCCTCAGGGGTTTCAAAAAAGCTGCCTCGGCACTCACCTTGAAGATGATATCTATCTTTCTGATGCTTGCTATAATAAACCTCTCCCTAATTTCTGTGACTTAGGCAGAAGACCTTCCCTGATCTTTTCCCAAACAGATCAATTTAAAACTTTAATCAACATGCCCCCCGAACGGTGGCACCCTATAAGATTATCCATGATAAAGAGTATTTTAATCTAAACTCCTCTTGCTAGCATATTAGTTTGTTTGATAAATGTGCCTGTGCCTTTGGAGCTAATGTGCATGACTGCTCCTTAGCAATAAACAGCATTGAGAGCCTGAACACACAAAAAGTCCCAATGGGCGCAGAACCCTTCGTGGGGGAGAAAGCCTATTGGAAAACATAAGAAATATTACTTTATGAAACTGTTATTCAGTATATATTTACTTGCTATGTTTTTGCTCTTAACGTGCTTAGCCTATATAAAAAAAGTATAATAGTTAGAGACTTATATAAATAAAGGTTTAGCCTTAATATAAATAATAAGACAATTGTTCATCTAGCTGGTGATTTTTGCTCAAGAACTGACCTTTGTGCTACATTGTTTCAGCTTGCTGTACCATGACTTTATGGGACCACATTCTTTTCTGTTAGGCTCAAGGCATAAGATAGATTATAAAAAACAGGTTTTACTTTGAAACCTTGAGTTAATGAATCTTCTCCTTGTCATAACCTACTGTGCCTGATACAAGAATACTTTTACAAAAAGTGTTCTGGCTGATCAACCCTTATCAATAAAGAGTCATAAGATGTTAGCAGGCCCCCGGGCCAGAAGATGAGGTAAACAACATGAGACTTTCGTAGCTAAGGTATAAAACGGTATCCTGGTTTCAATGAAGATCAAAAACTGCTGACCTGTTGAGCTAATTTGGCATGACTCTACATTTTACATCTTCCTCTATGTACAACTAAAGATATAAAAGCTCCTTTTGAAAAATAAAGCTAAGAGATGCTGACGCTGCTTCACACCTGCCTAGTCTCGCTGTGTTTTCTCTTCCCTTTGCCGACGCCGTCCATCCTGAGGGAACCCCTGGACCAGCTTGAGCAGGACTCCGGCAGTGACATGAGCATGTAGGTCTTTTTTTTTTTTGATAACATAAACAGAGATAAAGAGCATAATGAGACCAGTCCTGGTGGTTTTAACACAGCAGTGCTATGAGTGATGGTAAGTAGGAAGGGATAGGTGTTTGGGAATGGGGATAGACAGTCTTATTCTAAGTTCAGTTCAGTTCAGTCACTCAGTCGTGTCCGACTCTGCGACCCCATGAATCGCAGCATGCGAGGCCTCCCTGTCCATCACCATCTCCCGGATTTTACCCAAACCCATGTCCATCGTGTCGGTGATGCCATCCAACCATCTCATCCTCTGTCATCCCCTTCTCCTCCTGCCCCCAATCCTTTCCAGCATTAGGGTCTTTTCCAGTGAGTCAACTCTTCGCATGAGGTGGCCAAAGTGTTGGAGTTTCAGCTTCAACATCAGTCCTTCCAATGAACACCCAGGACTGATCTCCTTTAGGATGTACTGGTTGGATCTTCTTGCAGTCCCAGGGACTCTCAAGAGTCTTCTCCAACACCACAGTTCAAAAACATCAATTCTTCAGCGCTCAGCTTTCTTCACAGTCCAACTCTCACATCCATATATGACCACTGGAAAAACCATAGCCTTGACGAGATGGACCTTTGTTGCAAAATAATGTCTCTGCTTTTAAATATGCTATCTAGGTTGGTCATTACCTTCCTTCCAAGGAGTAAGTATCTTTTAATTTCATGGCTGCAATCACCATCAGCAGTGATTTTGGAGCCCAAAAAAATAAAGTCTGATACGGTTTCCTCTGTTTCCCCAGCTATTTCCCATGAAGTGATGGGACCGGATGCCATCATCTTAGATTTCTGAATGTTGAGCTTTAAGCCAACTTTTTCACTCTCTTCTTTCACTTTCATCAAGAGGCTCTTTAGTTCTTCTTCGCTTTCTGCCATAAGGGTGGTGTCATCTGCATATCTGAGGTTATTGATATTTCTCCCAGCAATCTTGATTCCAGTTTGTGTTTCTTCCAGCCCAGTGTTTCTCATGAGGTAGTCTGCATATAAGTTAAATAAGCAGGGTGACAATATACAGCCTTGACGTACTCCTTTTCCTATTTGGAACCAGTCTGTTGTTCCATGTCCAGTTCTAACTGTTGCTTCCTGACCTGTATACAGGTTTCTCAAGAGACAGGTCAGATGGTCTGGTATTCGCATCTCTTGAAGAATTTTCCACAGTTTATTGTGATCCACACAGTCAAAGGCTTTGGTATAGTCAATAAAGCAGAAATAGATGTTTTTCTGGAACTCTCTTGCTTTTTCGATGATCCAGCGGATGTTGGCAATTTGATCTCTGGTTCCTCTGCCTTTTCTAAAATCAGCTTGAACATCTGGAAGTTAACGGTTCGCGTATTGCTGAAGCCTGGCTTGGAGAATTTTGAGCATTACTTTACTAGCGTGTGAGATGAGTGCAATTGTGTGGTAGTTTGAGCATTCTTTGGCATTGCCTTTCTTTGGGATTGGAATGAAAACTGACCTTTTCCAGTCCTGTGGCCACTGCTGAGTTTTCTAGATTTGCTGGCATATCAAGTGCAGCACTTTCACAGCATCATCTTTTAGGATTTGAAATAGCTCAACTGGAATTCCATCACCTCCACTAGCTTTGTTCATAGTGATGCTTTCTAAGGCCCACTTGACTTCACATTCCAGGATGTCTGGCTCTAGGTGAGTGATCACACCATCGTGATTATCTGGGTCGTGAAGATCTTTTTTGTACATTTCTTCTGTGTATTCTTGCCACCTCTTCTTAATATCTTCTGCTTCTGTTAGGTCCATACCATTTCTGTCCTTTATCGAGCTCCAAGGTAAGAAAAACCCAAGTAAGATGGTAGGTGCTGCAAGAGGGCATCAGAGGGCAGACACACTGAAACTATAATCACAGAAAACTAGCCAATCCGATCACACGGACCACAGTTTTGTCTATCTCAATGAATCTAAGCCATGCCATGTGGGGCCACCCAAGATGGATGGGTCATAGTGGAGAGGTCTGACAGAATGTGGTCCATTGGAGAAGGGCATGGCAAACCACTTCAGTATTCTTGCCTTGAGAACCCCATGAACAGTATGGAAAGGCAAAAAGATAGGACACTGAAAGATGAACTCCCCAGGTCGGTAGGTGCCCAATATGCTACTGGAGATCAGTGGAGAAATAACTCCAGAAAGAATGATGGGATGGAGCCAAAGCAAAAACAGTACCCAGCTGTGGATGTGACTGGTGATAGAAGCAAAGTCCGATGCTGTAAAGAGCAATATTGCATAGGAACCTGGAGTGTTAGGTCCATGAATCAAGCCAAACTGGAAGTGATCAAACAGGAGATGGCAAGAGTGAATGTCGACATTCTAGGAATCAGCAAACAGAGATGGACTGGAATGGGTGAATTTAACTCAGATGACCATTATATCCACTACTGTGGGCAGGAATCCCTTAGAAGAAATGGAGCAGCCATCATGGTCAACAAAAGAGTCTGAAATGCAGTACTTGGATGCAATCTCAAAAACGACAGAATGATCTCTGTTCGTTTCCAAGGCAAACCATTCAGTATCGTGGTAATCCAAGTCTATGCCCCGACCAGTAATGCTGAAGCAGCTGAACTTGAACGGTTCTATGAAGACCTACAAGACCTTTTAGAACTAACACCCAAAAAAGATGTCCTTTTCATTATAGGGGACTGGAATGCAAAAGTAGGAAGTCAGGAAACACCTGGCGTAACAAGCAAATTTGGCCTTGGAGTATAGAATGAAGCAGGGCAAAGGCTAATAGAGTTTTGCCAAGAGAACACACTGGTCATAGCAAACACCTTCTTCCAACAACACAAGATAAGACTCTACACATGGACATCACCAGATGGTCAACACCGAAATCAGATTGATTATATTCTTTGCCGCCAAAGATGGAGAAGCTCTATACAGTCAGCAAAAACAAGACCGGGAGCTGACTGTGGCTCAGATCATGAACTCCTTATTGCCAAATTCAGACTTAAATTGAAGAAAGTAGGGAAAACCACTAGACCATTCAGGTATGACCTAAATCAAATCTCTTATGGTTATACAGTGGAAGTGACAAATAGATTTAAGGGACTAGATCTGATAGACCAAGTGCCTGATGAACTATGGACAAAGGTTTGTTACATTTTACAGGAGACAGGGATCAAGACCATCCCCTTGGAAAAAAAATGCAAAAAAGCAAAATGGCTGTCTGAGGAGGCCTTACAAATAGCTGTGAAAAGAAGAGAAGCAAAAAGCAAAGGAGAAAAGGAAAGATATTCCCATCTGAATGCAGAGTTCCAAAGAATAGCAAGGAGAGATAAGAAAGCCTTCCTCAGCGATCAATGCAAAGAAATAGAGGAAGACAACAGAATGGGAAATACTAGAGATCTCGTCAAGAAAATTAGAGATACCAAGGGAACATTTCATATTCTAAGTACTCCGAGTTAACTTTTTTTTCCCACAACTGATGCCTATTTAAAAAAGAGCTTTGTGTTTTGACGTGAATAGCACTTTCTAGTTATTTATTATATGGAGAAAGTGAACCTGTATTATTCTCTTTCTCTGTGTGTATTTAAGTATACAGATGTCTATTTGTTGTTTTTGTTCAGTTGCTAAGTCATGTCTGACTCTTTGGGACCCCATGAACTGCAACACTCCAGGCTTTCCTGTCCTTCACTATAGCCCTGAGTTTACTCAAACTCCTGTCCACTGAGTCGATGATGCCACCCAACCATCTCATCCTCTATCGCCCCTTCTCCTCTTGCCCTCAGTCTTTCCCAGCATCAGGGTCTTTTCCAGTGAGTCAGCTCTTCGCATCAGGTGGCCAAAGTATTGGAGCATCAGCTTCACCACCAGTCATTCTAATGAATATTCAGGGTTGATTTCCTTTAAGATTGACTGGTTTGATCTACTTGCTGTCCAAGGGACTGTCAAGAGTCTTCTCCAGCATCACAGTTTGAACACAAAAAGAAGTTCTTCAGCACTCAACCTTCTTTATAGTCCAGCTCTTACATCCATACATGTAAGAGCTGTATGGGAAAACCATAGCTTTGGCTATATGGAGCTTTGTTGGCAAAGTGATGCCTCTGCTTTTTAATACACTGTCTAGGTTTGTCATAGCTATTCTTTCAAGGAGCAAGTGTCTTTTAATTTCGTGGCTGCAGTCACCATCTGCATTGCTTTTAGAGCCCAAGAAAATGAAATCTGACCCTGTTTCCATTGTTTCCATATCTATTTGCCATGAAGTGATAGGATTGGATGCCATGATCTTCCTTTTTGAATGTTTAATTTAAGTGAACTTTTTCACTCTTCTTTCACCTTCATCAAGAGGCTCTTTAGTTCCTCTTTGCTTTCTGCCATTAGAGTGGTATCATTGCTTATGTGAGGTTGTTCATATTTCTCCCAGCAATTTTGATTCCAGCTTGAGTGGAATCATCCAGCCCAGCATTTCACATGATGTACACTGCATGTAAGTTAAATAAGCAGAATGACAATATACAGCCTTGATGTACTCCTTTCCCAATATCAAACCAGTTCATTGTTCCATGTCCAGTTCTAACTGTTGCTTCTTCTCCTGCATAAAGATTTCTCAGGAGACAGGTAATGTGGTTTGGTATTCCCACCTTTTAAAGAATATTCCATAGTTTGTTGAGATCCACACAGTCAAAGGCTTTAGTGTAGTCAATGAAGCAGAAGTAGATGTTTTTTGAAATTTCTTTGCTTCTTCTATGATCCAGCGTATGTTGGCAACTTGATCCCTGGCTCCTCTGCCTTTTCTAAATCCAGTTTGTACAAGTGGAAGTTCTCGGTTCACATACTGTTGAAACCTAGCTTGAAGGATTTTGAGCATAATCTTGCTAATGTGAAAAGAGTGCAATTATACGATAATTTGAACATTCTTTGGCATTGCCTTTCTTTGGGATTGGGATGAAAACTGACCTTTTCCAGTCTTGTGGCCACTGTTGAGTTTTCCAAATTTGCTGGCATATGTAGTGCAGCACTTTCACAGCATCATCTTTTAGGATTAGAAATAGCTCAGCTGAAATTCCATCACCTCCACTAGCTTTGTTTATAATAATACTTCCCATGGCCCACTTGACTTCACACCCCAGGGTGTCTGGCTCTAGGTGAATGACCACACCATCATGGTTATCTGAGTCATTAAGAACTTTTTTAATACAGTTCTATGTATCCTTGCCACATTTTTTTAATCTCTTCTGCTTTTGTTAGGTCCTTGCCATTTTTGTCCTTTATTGCGCCCATCTTTGGTATCTCCAGTTTTCTTAAAGAGATCTCTAGTCTTTCCCATTTTATTGTTTTCCTCTATTTGCATTGTTCACTTAAGAATGCTTTCTTATCTCTCCTTGCTGTTCTCTGGAACTCTGCATTCATTTGGGTCTGTCTTTCCCTTTCTCCTTTGCCTTTCGCTATTCTTCATTTCTCAGGTATTTGTAAGGCCTCCTCAGACAACCACTTTGCCTTCTTGCATTTCTTTTTCTTGGGGATGATTTTGGTCACCACCTCCCGTACAATGTTATGAACCTCCATCTACAGTTCTTTAGGTACTCTGTCTACCAGATCTAGTCCCTTGCATCTATTTATCACCTCCACTGTATAATCATAAGGGATTTGATTTAGGTCATACCTGAATGGCCTAGTGGTTTTCCCTACTTTCTTCAATGTAAGTCTGAATTTTGCCGCAAGGGGTTCATGATCTGAGCCACAGTCAGCTCAAGGTCTTGTTTTTGCTAACTGTGTAGAACTTCTCCATTTTGACTGCAAAGAATGTAGTCATTCTGATTTTGATATTGACCATCTGGAGATGTTCATATGTAGAGTAATCTCTTGTGTTGTCGGAAGAGGGTATTTGGTATGACCAGTGCATTCTCTTGGCAAAATTCTGTTAGCCTTTGCCCTTCTTCATTTTGTATTCCAAGGCCAAACTTGCCTGTTATTCCAGGTATCTCTTGACTTGCTACTTTTGCACTCCAGGCCCCTATGATGAAAAGGACAAATGTCTATAATTTTAATATGTTAAACAGTTATAATTTAACTAATATGTTAATTGTAAATAGTATATTAAGAAGCTCAAATAATGATTTTTGAAACTGTCACTGAACCAACTTCCTACAAATCAGAGTCCTTCAAACTTCATGACTCTGTGGAATGTGCTATATTGTGTTTTGTTCAAGTTGGTTGATTTTTGCAGTCATGGATCCAGAAAAGGCACCTCTGGAGAGATGAGCCACCACTTCCAGGGAATGCCCAGCAAAGCACCTATCATGATGCCTGTTTTCTGGTACACTATGGTGGAGTTTTGGACCCTCTCCAGCTCTTTCTGCTGATGTTAAATTCTTCCTTCTCAGTAATCTGATTCTTGGCCAGCCATTTGTTGCTTCCATTGCAGTTGTCAAGAATCTTCTGACTTCCTTCAATTCTGCCTTGACATCTCTTCTACCATGGCCTTATTGTTGAATACACAGGGTTGGAGCAAGTTTTTTGGGGATATTTTGCCTCTTCTTATCTCCAGCTTTGTATTTTTAAGTCTTTTGAACTATATACTCAATATTTCCTATGTTTAAACACCATGATATTAGTCTTTTAGTCTTCTCTTTTCTCAATCTCTAATCCACAGCAAATACATTTGAGGAGCTATTGGCATCAGTATCAAAAGTTACTACTTCAAAGAATGCAGTAGCAGTGCCTGTGAGTTCAGTTGCCAAGCTGGTTGTTATCCTGCATCATTGCTCACTCAATTCCATATACCTCAATGAGCATACCAACCTGATTATAAGAGTAGATGTGAAGGTCTAAGTCCACTTGGTATTAATTGCTTGCTGTGGTGCACTTGGTCAGAATAGTCATGACTCCACAAGTGGTTTCAAAATCAAAAAAAAAAGGAGTGATACCAAAGAACAGTAAATTCTAAATAACTTCAAATTTATCTCCAGACAAGAGACAAGATGGCTGCCTTCAGTTCAGTCGCTCAGTCGTGTCCGACTCTTCGCGACCGCATGGACCACAGCACGCCAGGCCTCCCTGTCCATCACCAACTCCTAGAGTTTACTCAAACTCATCTCCATTGAGTCAGTGATACCATCCAACCATCTCATCCTCTGTCATCCACTTCTCCTCCCGCCTTCAGTCTTTCCCAGCATCAGGGTCTTTTCAAGTGAGTCAGCTCTTTGCATGAGGTGGCCAAAGTATTGGAGTTTCAGCTTCAACATCAGTCCTTCCAAAGAACACTCAGGACTGATTTCCTTTAGGATGCCTACATAGCTGCAAACATATGTGACCTTTAACAGGATTGATGCTTTTTAAAAATTTCTTGCTATTGAAAAAAATCTTGTAAGAATATCTTAGTTTTGGAAGCTTGGAGACGCAGATAGAGCCACCTACTAGGATTACGGCATGAATCTGAGGCCAGCATGTTGTGAGAAAAGTGTTAAAAAAAAAAAACAAAAAACTTTTCTCCTGTTCTATAGACAAATTAACTTTCTAGCTCTGTTACTCTGGAAACCTGCTAAGGTGGAGTGTCAGCTGTGTTTCCAGGCAAGAGCACTTATGGTGAAAGTAACATCTATTTGATAAACTGCATCTGAACTAGAAGGCCTGTGAATGTATCTGGTCAGATATTTTAGGCTTAACTTGAGTATCTGGTCAGATATTTTAGGCTTAACTTGGGACTTTTCTAAGTTTAGTCAGTTCTTAAAATTGGTCATGTCTCTTGCTAGAGGACTGCTAGAGGACTGGAGATGATGGAGCCATCATGGTGTGGAGCCAGGATGGCACCCACACTCATCCATTGTGGTCTCATCCCTTCACCAGAGGGACACAGGAGTGCTGCATGGACCTACTGTAAGGACCTTACTAAAGAAACTCATCTGATGCTACCCCACTGGCATACTATTATCTCCTGTCTTCCTGTGCTTCTAAGTAAAACGAATGCTAAGAGTCTTTGAGATTTCTTGTCTAGTCAAATGAGTCTACCAAATGAGTGTTCCTAACTGAACACTTAAATGCAAAGATTCCATCTTTGTAATTAAGGTTTGACAAATCAAAAGTGTCACATGTTTGGTTATAAATCAACTCATTTCTTTTAGTATCAAGTGTCTTGTTCAAGTCCTAAAGAATAGTTATGACTTTTGGCTTATTGATGATTCTTATCATATTGACACCATCAGTGGATTCCATACTATATGGAGGCCTGATGGTTAGAGTGGTTAAATGTAGCCAGTACTTTGTTCATAGTACACAGTGTTGGTGATGGTCTTCCCATGCTGGGATTTTGCTTTTTTTTTCCTTTTTGTCTTTGTTAGAACCATGGACGGTAGATAATTTGCTCAAAGGAGATGCTTTTAGTTTGGTGGAGTTTTGTTTGTTTGTGTGTTTGTCTGTTTAGATAAAATTCATGCAATGTTAAACTTAAAATTTTAACTATTTTAAGCATATAATTTAGTGGTTTTTATTAATTCACAATATTATGCAGTCATCACCACTGTCTAATTCCAGGAAATTTCTATCACCCTAAGAAACCCTTATCTCACAATTCCCCCTTCTGCCCATCCCCTGGAAACCAATAATCCACTTTCTATCACTATGGATTTACATATTCTGAACATTTTGTAGAAATGGAATCATATAATATGTGACCTTTGGTGACTGTTTTTTTTTTCACTTAACATAATGTTTTCAGAGCCAATCCATGTTTTAGCATGTATCCGAACTCCATTCCTTTTATGGCTAATATTCCATTATATGAATATATCATATTTTGTTTATCCATTCATCTGTTGGTGGACATTTGAATTGTTTCTACTTTTTGGTTGTTGAGAATAGAGCTGCTATGAATATTCATGTACAATTTTTTGTTTGAATGTGTTTTCAGTTCTCTTGGATATATATGTTGGAGTGAAATTGCTGAGTCATATGGTAACTATATATTTAATAAAAAGCTTTTAGTTTTCCTTTTATATTTCACCTTGGTCATTTACCATCACAAAACGCCAGTGCTTCATATATGACTGCGTTATCAGAAATGCATCCAAGCGGACATTTGGCATTAAAAAATGTCTTTTTAAGGTTCATTGCAACTTGACTCTTTGGAACATCACAGATAAATTGTCGCATGTCAAGATAAACAACACAGGGGAGCTTCCCTGGTGGCTCAGTGGTAAAGAATCCACCTGCCAATGCAGGAGACATGCGTTTGATCCCTGACCTAGGAAGATCCCACATGCCACAGAGTAACTAAGCCCGTAAGCCACAACTACTGAGCCTGGTCTCTAAAGCCCGGGAACCACCACTGCCAATTGCACTGCAACTACTGAAGACTGTGGGCCTAGAGCCTGTGCTCTGCGACAAGAGAAGCCACCTCAACGAGAAGCGCATGCACCACGACTAGAGGGTAGCCCCCACTCTCCACAGCTAGAAAAAAGCTCCCACAGTAATGAAAACCCAGCACAGCCAAAAATAAATGAATTTATATTTTAAAAAGATTAACAATACAGCTTGATATGGTCCCGTTTGCTGACACTGTGGCAATGATCTTCACTTTCCTATGCTTAAAGGCGCTCACCCAGGATTAGATGGTGCTTTTTAATATGATTGCTGGAGAGGATGGGTCATGCTTATCTGAGTACGACGTAGACACTGGAAGTGCTGCTGCATTCAATCTGCTTTTGTCCTTTGCAGATAGAGGCTGGAAGCCTGGGGTAAAACTTCAGAGAAAAATGTTTTTTAACTTTCTCTTATTACCTATTACCTCAGGCATTAATTCTTCTGCATTTTTAGTTCAAGGCCTCTCTTTCATGCTATTGAATTCTTTAAAAGTTGGGTAAATGAAGGTATATATTAAATAATTTTGGCAGCTGGAGTGTATTTTCCCATGTGAGAATTTCTGTCGACAGAGTAGAGAAAGTCAGTGCCCTGGTGTCTGTGAGTCACCTGGGGCACTATTGTACTTCCTGGTCCAAATATCCACTCTAGGACCTTGTTTATCAGAATTCCCATTTCAGAGAGCTGTACTTGGAGTTCTCTCTCCAATCGCAGATGAGGGAACAGCTGTTCCAGCATCCTTTAATTAATTTTCTGACAGATCCCCTACAATCTCTTCTCCCAGCCTTTCTTTACTTAGATCTAGACGTTTTTCTAGGGATACTTGTGATAAAACTCATGATTTGCAGGCAGGAAGTAAGACCTTCTCTTCTAGCAGTGTAGATTATAGATTTTCCAGCTGCCACTGTGTTACTGTCTGCTATATATAATCCAAAAATGGATGTTCTCAGCTGCTGGTAGCACCCCTCGTGGCTTTCTAGCATGGAAGTCGATTTATTTTCATTCTGTGTTTTCTTCTGAAATTTCAGCAGAATGTGGGGAAAAAGAAAAATATATCTTTGTTATTGACCTTTTCTCTATTTTTATCTAGATCAGGACAGTCCAATCCAACCTTTCATCTCCAGAAAGGCTTTCAAGCATATGTACTCAGAAAAAAACCACCTGGTTTACTTCTTCCGAAAGCACATAAGGTATGGTATACAAATGCAATGTTAAATTCCTTGTTAACTAATAAATGCATTTTATACACACAAAACAATTTAAATTGCTTTTAAAAGTACTCTCACAATTGTTAAATATAGAGAATGCATTTTATTTCTTAGATGAAAATTTCATTTGAATTGTATTCCCCCCACCCTTTTTGTTTTCATCACGAATTTGAGTTTGAAATCTAAGGCTGTGTTTAAGCTGGTAATCTTGAGCACTATCCAGTCCTCTTGTGGATTTGATTCCTTTGTATCAAATCCTTTTGTTAGCTAGAAATACAGTCATCTGGTGAATATTTTCAGAGCTGCTCATTTATAGATGTTTTGTACTTTGATTAAATTATGTTTTAAAAGACACAACAATATCTACTCAGTAAATAATATATTTGATGTAATAATCCTCTGATATTTTGGTGATAAAAATAAATATTTGAATAATCACAATATGCTGTAAATATTAGATAATGAGAATTATAAAAGATTTTTGTTAAAAACTGATTCTTTTCAGAAAACATATTATCTATGGATTTTTAGAGAAAAGAACATTAAAATCCTGATGCATATTTTGGATATTATTATAATCATGTGTAACAGATTATACATGCTTCCCAACCCCAACTGACAGGAGATGGGCCACTGGAAGGTGGGTTTAATATCACAGTAATGGAAAATGCAGATTCTGACTATGATAGTACCGGAAAATGAAGGGACCTGGATGCTTAAGATCGAAAAAGTTCAGTAACTTTTATTAAGCCTCAGCAAGGCATGGGTGAAAGAGAATCCCCACCTGTAGGGAAAGATTTATGCCCCAGTAAACAGCTGGATTTGTCTCTCTTCTTGATAACACCCTCGATATCTAGAAGACATCAGAACATAACATAATGCTTTCAGCCCAAGGATCTAAAGTACTTTTGTTTCAACTCCTTTCATTTTTCCCAGATCTGCATTGAAAAAAAGCAATATTCCCACACTGACATCTACTTTATGACCAGCCTCCACCACCCCATGCCACACCTATTTCACAGCACCAGGAAGCTTCTTTCTATAGCTATTGGCATCTCTGACTACTCTCACCTTGGTTATGGGTTTAGTCATTTCCCTGCTCTAGTTATTGCAGCAGTGGCTGCTTTATCCCTCTGGGCAAAGTGAACTGCATGGTTTCTTCTGCCTAGAAGTGATCAGCCACCACCGCCTGAGTCTGGGGAAGGGGACTTGACAGGCAGATGAGTTGGCATCAGTGTTCTGCTATAAGGTGTGTCCCTGGGTTCTGAGTGATAAAAGTATACATCTGTCCTGGTTGAGGAAAGCTTTTTCTTCCCCTGTCTTATCTGAGCTTCTGTGTCAGTACCAAGTTGCTTCTCATTGTGTTCTTACCCAGTAGTTATCTTGAGCTCCATGGCAGCCCTGGGTACCAGGAAGAATCCCCACACCACTGCCTTGAAAACAAGTACCTCCATTGATCTCCAGACGGAGTGGGTACATTTCCTTTATACGAGCACTCACAGGCCTCTCCCAGTACCCTGTAGTTGACTGTGCCCAGAGCGTTGAAATAGAGACTTGCCTGAAGAGGGATTGGTGGTGGGGAGCAAGAGCAAGAGTGAGTCAGCAAGCAGGGACTGATAAGAAAGAAAGGGTGTGTGTTTTTTTTTTTAATGATATCTCCAAAATATTATGGTCAGAAACTGTCACCTTCATATTATCAGTCAGATTAAGCCCCATGCATAAGCCTGTCCTTTTAGCCTAATTAGCAATTTTTGTTGTTGTTGTTTTTGTTTTAGTAGCTGAGTTCTATCTGACTCTTTTACAAGTGCCAGCCTAATTTATAATTGTAATAATCACACTAAAACTACTTTTATGGACAATACTAAGGAAATTATTATCCTCTGGGTTATATTGTTTGTTATATTTGTTGATACTGTTTTAAAATTAATTTATAGCCTTAATGTTAGCTTACAAGTAATTATTAAATTTCTGTATTTCTGATTTTTAATTATCTATCATCTTATTTAGATTGATAGAGAATTTAAAGTCCAGAAAGCCTTGTTTTCAATTGGATTCCCTGTTCCCAAACCTTTATTGTACTGCAGTGATCCATCTGTCATTGGAACAGAATTTTATGTGATGGAACATGTACAGGTAAATTAACACTTAATTGTACTTTGTTGCTTTTATTTTCGGAGAAGGCAATGGCAACCCACTCCAGTACTCTTGCCTGGAAAATCCCATGGATGGAGGAGCCTGGCGGGCTGCAGTCCATGGGGTTGCACGGAGTCGGACACGACTGAAGCGACTTAGCAGCAGCAGCAGCTTTTATTTTTAGTTGTGAAATTACAGGTTAATAAATGATAGTTTATCAGTCAACATTTCAGGTAGTTTGCTTTGCAAGGGCTTAAACTTTTTTCTTTTTATTAAAGAATAGGAATGTATCCTCTCATTTCCGGAGGCTAGAAGTTTGAAACCAAGTTGTCAGCAGGATTGGTTCTTTATGGAAGTTTTTATTTTTGTTTTGCTTTTTTAAATTATTTTTTATTGAGATATAGTTAATGTACAATATTATATGTTACAGATGTATTACATAGTGATTCACAATTTTTAAAGGTTATACTCCACTTATTTTAAAATACTGGCTGTATTCCCTGTGTTGTAATAAACTTTCATTTTAATTTGAGAACACAATTTGAGTGAGATGAATTAGGAACAGATTTACTAATTACAGCATATTGGCCTATTCTTCCTCTGCTGCTGCTGCTGCTAAGTTGCTTCAGTCGTGTCCGGCTCTGTGCGACCCCGTAGACGGCAGCCCACCAGGCTCCACCGTCCCTGGGATTCTCCAGGCAAGAACACTGGAGTGGGTTGCCATTTCCTTCTCCAGTGCATGAAAGGGAAAAGTGAAAGTGAAGTTGCTCAGTCGTGTCCGACTCTTAGCGACCCCATGGACCGTAGCCTACCCGACTCCTCTGTCCATGAGATTCTCCAGGCAAGAGTACTGGAGTGGGGTGCTATTGCCTTCTCCAATTCTTCCTCTAGGTGTCAGTAAAGAGACATATAATGGCAATAACTAAACTGTCCAGATAGTAGAGGAAAAAGAAACTACTCCAAATAAAAAACCAATCCATTAATAACAATAAATCCAAATTGTTTTAAGATTTTTTATTTGGTAAAATGTTACTTGAGAGTAGTTTTTGTCCTTTAAGTTAATCTTGGTGTATCCTTGTATTTCCCCTGTAGCATATATGTGTTGGTTGCTCAGTTGTGTCCAACTGTTTTCAACTTCATGGATTGTAACCCACCAGGCTCCTCTGTGCATGGGATTCTCCAGATAAGAATACTGGAGGGAATTGCCATTTTCTTCTACAGGGGATCTTCCTGACCCAGGGATCAAACCTGGGTCTCCTGCATTGCAGGCAGATGCTTTACCATCTGAGCCACCAGGGAAGCCCTGGCACATTCTACAAAGAATTGGTTTTGGTTGCAAAACTGTACCTAATCTTTTTTGTAGGAAACAGAATATGATGACACAGCAAATAACTGGTATGAAAAGATTTATTTTGTTTTAAATTATGTGTTGTAATTGCTTCCATAGGGCCGAATCTTTTGTGATTTCACAATTTCTGGAGTTAGCCCAGCAGAACGTTCAGCCATATATGTGGCCACGATAGAAACCTTGGCTCAGTTACATTCCTTGAGTATACAGTCATTGCAGCTGGAAGGATATGGTAGAGGTGTTGGGTATTGCAAAAGACAGGTAAGGCATCACACAAATAATTTCTTTTCTCAAGTTCTTGGAAACAAAATATACATTTTTAATTAAAATAAAAACCTATTATTTTATACTTTTCTGAAATCTGGCTACAACTTTGAACCTTCAGATTGACTTATTTTAAACATAAAATAATTTTATATTTTTTAGATCAGCATAAGCTTCTATAACTGACAGCATGTATATAAATGCAAATTTAAAGCTATTTCTATCTCTTCACTTAATTTACCAATACATTTTCTATACAATTTTCCCTTTTTAAATTAGTTTAACAAACATTTGTTAAGCATGTGTTTAATAAACAAATATTTATTAAGCATATAAGTATGTTTAATATATGCTAAGTACTGTGTTAAATTTCAAGAAAATAGAAATCAATTCTTCCCCTAAAGGAATTTAACATTTTTGAGATACCTCTACATGAAACTCATTTACATGAAACTTGAAAATGATTTAAAAGAGTATGTAATCTGGTAGTAAATTATTTGTTACTTATCATGAGAGCTGTTCTATTCAGAGGGTAGATACAAGTATGCCCTTGCTCAAGTTGGGGAAAGCTTCCTATGAAAGATATGTCTTGTACTGTATATTTAAGGAAAAATAAAATGTAGAGTGATAGGGAAAAGATGATGAGCATTTCACATCAAAGGAACAGCGAGACCAGATAAGTATGGGGCTGTTTCCCTTAGTACATATGTCTTTTTCAGGGGGCAGAAGGAAGAGAGACAGGAACTAAGGTTGAAAGAATATTCGCTATATACCAGGTCCCATGCTAGATGAGTTATAGACCCAATGTTTTTTAATCTTTGTAACAACTCTATTACATAGATATTAAAACCCTCATTTTGCAGATGAGGCAACTGAGGCTTGCAGGTATTAAGTAATGTACAAATAAGTGGCTTAAGCATAATTTAAACCCAGCTCTCTGTGATTCCAAAGATGAAGGTCTTTACTGTACTAAATTGAACAGAGATACCTTAGAAAGTAGAGAGAGAGATAAGTAGGTAAATATTATTTCAATTGGTGGAGGACTTTGAGAATAGGTTGACTTAATTGCATTCAATTCTAAGAAAAATAGGAAAAAACTTTGTATTTTTCATGTCTGTAATACATTTCAAAGATTCTTTAGAAGATTCTATGGGTAATTAAGAAAAAAAGAAGATTAAAATGAGAAATAAAAATCTCCCTTCTTTTTCTAATCCCCGTATTACATTTTTCAGAGACTACTTGTTTCATGTGACCCTTTCAGAAATTTTCTATTTTTTTTCATATGTAGGTATATGTGTTTGTTCTTTTTTTTCCTTATACAAAATATTGCCATATAAAGGCTAGAACCTACATCTCTTGATTCCTATTGTTGTTGTTCAGTTGCGAGTCGTGTCCGACTCTTTGCGACCGCATGAACTGCAGCACACCAAGCCTCCCTGTCCCTCACCATCACCTGAAGTTTGCCCAAGTTCACATCCATTGCACTGATGATGCCATCCAGCCATCTCATTCTCTGACACCCTCTTCTCCTTCTGCCCTCAGTCTTTGCCAGCATCAGGGACTTTTCCAATGAGTCAGCTGTTTGCACCAGATGACCAAAATACTAGAGCTTCAGCTTCAGCATCAATTCTGCCAACAAGTATTCAGGGTTGATTTCTCTTAAGATTGACTGGTTTGATCTCCCTGCTATCCAAGGGACTTTCAAGAGTGTTCCTCCAGCACCACAGTTCGAAGGCACCAATTCTTTGGCATTCTGCCTTTTCTTTACAGTCCAGCTCTCAAAACCATACATGACCACTGGGAAGAACCTAGCCTTGATTATACAGACCTTTGTTGGTAGAGTAATGTCTCTGCTTTTCAACACACAGTTTGGGTTTGTCATAGTTTTCTTGCCAAGAACCGATCGTCTTCTGGTTTCATGGCTGCAGTCACCATCCACAGTGATTTTAGAGCCCAAGAAGAGCAAATCTGTCACTACTTCCACATTTTCCCCTTATTTAATTTTAAGCCAGCTCTTTCACTCTCCTCCTTCAACCTTATCAAGAGGCTCTTTAGTTCCTCGTTGATTTCTGCCATTAGAGTGGTATCATCTGCATATCTGAGGTTGTTGATGTTTCTTCCATCTCTTGATTCATAGGCCAGTGTTTTTTTCCCCTGATAAAAGTCTAGGTAAGTAGAATGGAACTAGATGGAAGAGAACTTAAGTGTTGAAGTTTTTAGGCCTGTGTATTTTAGACGAAGATAAGTATCATAGGCATTTTTCCTGAGTATTTAAGACTGAACCCAAATTTGATATAATTGAATTTTGTTTTTATTTTAAAATTGCTGAATCTTATGTTCTACTTTCAGCTCTGTCATTTTTAAAATTTATTTATCTTTAGGTATCAATCTGGACAAAGCAATATCAAGCTGCAGCTCATCAGGACATCCCTGCCATGAACCAGCTATCTGACTGGCTAATGAAAAACTTGCCAGATAATGACAATGAAGAAAATTTGATTCATGGAGATTTCAAACTAGATAACATAGTTTTCCACCCTAAAGAGGTATTGGAAGCCCTGTTTACAATAAATTGAGTATATCTGACTTGGGATACAAGTACTAAGTAGATGTTCCCCTAGAGTGCTGAAAAAGCCCAAACCATCCCCATTCTTCCTCTACATTCAAGACTGTCTTCACTGCTCACAATTTTTGGAAATGAGTCTTGTAGATTTTCTGGCATAGGTATTTTCTTATCTTTAAGGCCAGGTCTTATACTGGTTTACTACTTTAAAAGAATTTGGGAATTTACATACATGTTGCTGTTTTCTTCAAAGATGTTTTTCAAATACATTTAGCTTATCCATATTGTTGCTCTTTCTTCTGGTTCATTTTCATTTTTTTCCCCTATCTGATGAAGAATTTTTAATTTGATTATTACTAGCTCAGAGAGTAGAGAATTCCAAAAGATTCCTTTGAGGCTTCAAAAGAACATGTATGAAGTTAATGGAACTTTGCTCTGTATAAATGTACTCTGTAATTTTCATAAAGAGTACAAACAAATCAAAACTATAATCCTCCTCCACTGAGCATAGTGAGGCCTAGAATTGAAAGAGTGTGGTGGGACTAAAAAAAATACTTCAGTTCTCTCTTTACCTACATGCCTTTGGGCAAGACATTTGGCCCTTAGTATTCTAACACTGATGTGAAAGATTTACAGTTCCCTGAATCCTCCTCCTTAGGGCAGAATTTTCTGGGCTCATTATAGTTTTCTCAGAATGCTGAAATGTTGTAGGGCCAGAAGAGCTGTTCTAAATTCATGTGCTGAGCTTCTGGGTTTCATATTCTTTTCCTGTAGGAAGAAGACGGGGGAAAATAGCATTATAAATTATATTGTTGTCATACTTCAAAGCAGTACTATATCTATTGAAAGTTCAAATATAAACACATATGAGCACATTTACCATCAAAACAGAAAATTTTTCATAGAAAAGTCAGTTTGGATATTTAATTTATGTATATGTATATATAATTTATGTATATGTATATATAATTATATGTATATGTGTGCATCTAACTTTTTGTTAATGGCATGGATGGATTCTGAATTCTAACTTTGTTAAATATAGAATAGGAAAATGAGAGATCACTAATTTATAACATAGAAAAATTGTAAAAGCTTATGCCTTAAAACAGGATCTGGTCTATATTTTATCTATATCATCTGATTTTTGGAGCCTATCTTTGAATAGGTCACTGTTCTCTATGTTTTCTGTAATTGTAGTACTTTTCTTTCATTACTTAATCAAGGAAGGAAAATTTCAGACCTAAATCTCCTTGTTATGTGTTTTCTACCAAGATGGTTAAATATGCTGAAATTACATATTAAATAGACTGAAAGTAATGACAGACTACAGTAAGTTCCAAATAGTTATTTCCTTTTTATATTTAATCTCATGCTAGAAAACCATTTCTTTTAAAATTCAAGTTACCAAACAAGGGTCATTTTTCTCAAGTTCTGTGAAGGCAATGCTAATTTGTAACGTATGTCTTTTCTGTTTTAAATTTATACGTCTTTTATGTTTTAGGGTTATATAATAGCTAGTAAAATGTCTTTTACTTTATACCCAGCAATCCCATAATTATTAGTGATATAAAATTTAATCAATTTCTGTCTTATATAAATATGGGTAGCTAATTTTTTATGGAAGTAACACACAGTTGGCAAAGTACCAGTCAACTAACATTTGTTTATTACCAACTATGTGCCCTGAAACATGGAGTTAGAAGGCAAAACAGCTCTTAATGAGCTCAAAATACAGATGGAGAGAAAAGATAACTGTGGTAACAGCAGAGAACAATACATTCTCAAGTGCTAAAGTATATTATTCAATAAAAGTAAGAGACTAGTCAAAGAGGGAAAAGATATCTTCTGTGGACTGACATTAAAAGCTATGAAACATTACAAATTAATTCTGGTCAATAGTTTACTATAATTATTCAATAAAATATTGACTAATAGTTTAAAATTTCATAAATAAGTAGGAAATGAGACTATTTTTCTTTTTCATGAAGGCACTTCACAAATTGAAATATCAGTCCCTGGATTATAACAAATTTAGTATGTGTATGTTTGTGCTCAGCTATACTTATTCCTAAGAATATGATTGAAAGCTTTTTATTTTTCCTTTGAGGGTAAGGATTGTATCTTTAGTTTTTTCTTACTTTTGTTTCTAAAGCCTATATGGTAAATGCCGAGTAAATGGGGACCTTCTAGACTAAAACCTCCTCTAAAGCAGTAAATGCATCTTACTCATTTATACAGCAGTTGCATGTTTCTGAATGAATCTATGCTAAAAGAACTGATTATAATTAATCACTAAGTAATGGTTTCCATCTCATTTATTTATGCTTAATTTCTGTTCTCCAGTAGTATGGCTGTCACCACTTCTGTGCCTACATTTTTGTTGTAACTTTTAATTTTGAAAATCTTTAAAGACTCACAAGAAGTTATAAAAATAGTATAGAGGGGGCTGTGTATCCATCATCCACATTCCCCAAAGAGATCTCACATTAACTATAGTATATTATCAAAGCCAGGAAATTGATATTGTGTGCATTTTGAATTGGGGGAAAAAACAAAATCAGGCTTCCCAAGAAGCTAAAATGAGGTAATTGATATGGAGCTGACACTGACCTTATTTTAATTCTTTTCTTCTTTTTCCCTCTGTTTTTATATTCTACTTTTCTAAGATATCCTATCAAGTTCTATTATTTAGAAAAAATTAGAACAAAGTAAAATCTTTACTCTTTAGTAAATATGTACTAAAACCTAAACAGTGGTATAGGGAATGGGATTATAGGAGGCTTATGAATTTACATTCCTGTGATGTTTAAGGTTTGATGTTTTATTTTTTTTCCCCAAGCAATAGCTTATTTAGTTTTGTCATCAGAAAACTCAGTAAGAGTTAAGGAAGAGAACAAAAACAATTTTGAATGATAAACCATCCAGGAATGCATGTGGTAAGCCAGTAGAAAATTACTAAAGGGAATTAAAAAAAATGAACCATGTTACCCAGTTTCACAATCCCTAGTTATTTTCTAGTTACTGATATATAAAGTATTTGAAGCATGTTTGAACAAGTGTTTCAGTAACAACATGCTCAATGAAATGTTTAAAAGAACTCCAGTTTTCCTGGAAAAGATTGTTAACTTTCCAAATATAAATCAGCCATCTGGCAGAGAAATGTTTAAGATTTTGGAGTTTAGTATACATATTGCCATTTCAGCTTGAAAGATAAATATGTTTAAATAGGAACAGATAAACCCATAGGTATTTCACCTGCCTTCAGTAATTAGTAGTCAGATGTATTTTAGATAAATATAATTACACTGGTTCTTCTGAAGTCATCTGCCTTGCAGCATTTTATATGTTGTCTTATGAAAAAAAATTTTATATGCAAAGCAAAATGTATTTTTAATGGATTTTTTTTTTCTTTTTAATTCCCCTATTATTTCTAAGATGCCAGTGTAGTTAGGAAAAAGTTTAGATATTTTTAGATACCCTTAATATGCTCTTTGGTCATAAAACCAAGTTTTGAACACAGGCCTACTGACTTCATTCCGCACTGTCGTGCTTCTCACCTCTTCTGGAACTGGTCAATTTTGGTAATCTAGAAACTTAAACCCTTGTCTTTGACCACATCCTCACTACCTTCTAGGCTTCCCCGAAGGCTCAGATGGTAAAGAATCTGCCTACTATATGGGAGACCTGGGTTCTCTCCCCAGGTCAGGAAGATCCCCTGGAGAAGGGAATGGCAACCCACTCCAATATTTTTGCCTAGAGAATTCCATGGACAGAGGAGCCTGGCAGGCTACGGTCTGTGGGATCACAAAGAGTTGGACACGACTGAGTGACTAACACTTTCACTTTTCTTTTCACTACCTTCCACTTCTCTTATTTATACCTCACCTGAGATGCTACAAATTTGATTGCTCTTACTTTAGAATTCATAAACCTCTTATGACTTCATCTGACTTCTCACCCTGCCTGGCCTATTTGGGCATGATCAGTCATTTAAAAAACTACCTTCTTTATTATCAATGAATTAATAGTTTTTTGATGATGAATGTGTGTGAAAATAATGTAAGAGTTACAAGGTTTCCTGACCTTAGCTTACTTGTTATTCCAGAATCTTCTCAACTCTTTGACTATATGTATAATCTCCAACCCTGATCTTGATTGATCGTATTTTTGCTGCCTTATAAAGTCATAAAGTCAGATTAATAGGGTTTGGGACGTATTTTTGCTGCATAATTTCATCTAGGCTCTAACTTCTCTGTAAAATCTGTGAAAAAATTTTAATTCCTTTTTCAGATCTTTTCTATTCTTCTTGAACTGTCAAGTTGCTTTTTACATCTAGACTCTTACTCTCAGCATTTAGACTTGATTCATTTTTGTCTTTTTGGTCACTTTTCATCACAAGCTGCTTTATAGGGATTACATACCCCTGGAAGTTCCCTTGATATTGCTGAAGATATTTCAGTCCTCTCCTTCATGCAGACTGCTGGGTGACATTTTTCCTAAGCCACTACCAAGAAAAATTGTTACTTTCAAAAAATTAAAGTATAGTTGATGTACAGTATTATATATTACAGATGTACATTTCAGTGATTCATGGTATTTAAAGGTTATATTCAATTTATAGTTATTATAAAATATTGGCTATATTCCCTCTATTGTACAAAGCTTATAGCTTATTTTATGAAATGGCAACCCACTCCAGGATTCTTGCCTGGAAAATCCCATGGACAGAGGAACCTGGTAGGCTACAGTCCATGGGGTCTCAAAGAGTCGGACACGACTGAGCGACTTCACTTCACTTCACTTCATACATAGTAGTTTGTACCTCTTAATTCCCTACCACTGTATTGCCCCTCCTCTTTCCCTCTCCCCATGGGTAACCAGTAGTTTCTTCTCTGAATCTATGAATCTGTTTCTTTTTTGTTATATTCATTAGTTTGTTTTATATTCATTATTCATATAAGTGATATCAAGCAGCCTTTGTCTTTATCTGTCTGACTTACTAAGCATAATACACTCCAAGTCCATGTATGTTGTTACAAATGGCAAACTTTCCTTCTTTTTAATGACTGAGTAGCATTCCATTGTATATATATATCACGTCCTCTACATTCATTCATCTGTTGGTGGACACTTAGGTTGCTTCCATATCTTGACCGTTATAATTATAAGTAGTGCTGGTATGAACATTGGGTGCACGTATCTTTTCAAATCCGTGTTTTTGTTTTGTTTCAGATATGTACCCAGGAGTAGAATCACTGAGTCATATGATAGTACTAGGGCTTCCCTGGTAGCTCAGTTGGTAAGGAATCTGCCTGCCGTGCAGGAGACCCTGGTTTGATCCCTGGATTGGGAAGATCCCCTGGAGGAGGTCATGGCAACCCACTCCAGTATTCTTGCCTGGAGAATCTCCATGGACAGAGGAGCCTGGCGGGCTACAGTCCATGGGGTCACAAAGAGTCGGAGCAACTAAGCACAGTACAGCACACATGAGAGTACTATTTTAAGTTTTTTGAGAAAACTGTTTTCAATAATATTAGGCTACAGGAATATACATTCCCACCATTATATGAGGGGTTTATTTTCTCTACATTCTCACCAGCATTTGCCATTTATGTTCTCTTTTCTGATAGCCATTGTGACAGATGTGAAGTGATATCTCTTTGTGGTTTTGATTTGCATTTTCCTGATAATTAGCGATGTTGAACATTGCAAGCCTGTTGGCCATCTGCGTGTCCTTTTTAGAAAAAGGTATATTCAGGTTTTGTGCCCAATTTAAATCATATTTTTAAAAAAGATTTAAATATTTATTTCTTTGGTTCTTCTGGGTCTTAATTGCAGCACGTGGGATCTTCAGTCCTTGCAGCATGCAAATTCTTAGTTGTGCCATATGAGATCTAATTCCTTGACCAGGACTTGAACCTGGGCCCCCTACATTAGGAGTGTGGAGTCTTAGCCACTGGACCACCAGGGAAGTCCCTAATCAGCTTTTTTTAAAATATTGAGTTGTATGGGCTGTTTATATATTTTGGATATTAATCCCTTATTGATCATATCATGTGCAAATATTTTCTCCCATTTAACATGTTGTCTTCTTATTTCATTGATGGTTTCCTTTGGTGTGCAAAAGCTTTTAAGTTTAATTAGGTACCATTTGTTTGTTTTTGCTTTTATTTTCTTTGTCTTAGGAGACAGATCTAAAAAAATATTGCTACAGTTTATATCACAGAGTGTTCTATGTATTTTCCTCTAGGAGTTTTGTTTCCAGGCTTATATTTAGGTCTTTAATACATTATGAATTTATTTTTGTTTTTGTATGAGAAAATATTCTCATTTCATTATTTTACATGTAGCTGTTCAGTTTTCTCAGCACCAGTTGTTGAAGAGCCTGTCTTTTCTCCATTGTATATTGTTGCCTCCTTTCTCACAGATTAATTGGACATGGATTTATTTCTGCATTATCAATTCTGTTCCATTGATCTATGTGTGTATTTTTTGTGTCAATACCACACTATTTTGATGATATGATACTATAGCTTTATAGTATTGTCTGAAGACAGGGAGCATGAGTCCTCTACCTCTGTTCTTCTTTCTCAAGATTGCTTTGGCTATTCCAGATCTTTCGTGTTTCCATAAAAATTTTATTTTATTTTGGCCACACTGCACAGCTTGTGGTATCTTAGTCCCCTGACCAGGGATTGAACTCAGGCCTTCAGCGGTGAAAGCATGGAGTCCTAACCCCTGGACCACCAGGGAATTCCCTCTATACAAATTTTAAAATTATTTGTTCTATTACTGTGAAAAATACCATTGGTATTTTGATAAGTATTGCATTGAATCTGTACCTTGCCTAGAGTGAAAGTGATAGTCACTCAGTCATGTCTGACTCTTTGTGACTCTCATGGACTGTCTGGTCCATGGAATTCTGCAGGCCAGACTATATAGTCCATGGAATTCTCCAGGCCAGAATTCTGGAGTGGCCATTACTGGAGTGGGTAGCCTTTCCCTTCTCCAGGGGATCTTCCCAACCCAGGGATCATACCCAGGTCTCCTGCTTTGCAGGTGGTTTCTTTACCAGCTGAGCCACAAGGGGAAGCCCAAGAATACTGGAGTGGGTAGCCTATCCCTTCTCCAGCAGATCTTCCCAACGCAGGAATGAAACTGGGGTCTCCTGCATTGCAGGTGGATTCTTTAACAACTGAGCTATGAGGGAAACTCTCTTAGTTAAATGAGTTAAAATGGTCATTTTAACAACGTTAATTCTTCCAGTCCAAGAACGTGGTACATCTTTTCATCTGTTTGTGTTATCTTTATTTTTTTCATCATTGACTTATAGTTTTCCAATTGCAGGTTTTTACCTCCTTAGATAGGTTTATTCCTAGATATTTTGTTCTTTTTGATGCAATAATAAATGGGATTATTTCCTTCTTTTTATTTTAAGTACATTGTTTTTAATTTTATTTATTTATTTGTTGGCTATGCTGGGTCTTCTTTCCTGCAATCGCTTATTTCTAGTTGCAGGGAGCAGAGGCTGCTTTCTAGTTGCAGGGCATGGGCTTCTCATTGCAGTGGCTGCTCTTGTTGCAGAGCACAGGCTCTAGGGCAGGCGAGTTTCAGTAGTTGTGGTGTGTGGGCTCAGTATTTACAGCTCTCAAGCTCTAGAGCACAGGCTCAATAGTTGTGGCACACAGGCTCAGCTGCTCTGCAGCATGTTGGATCCTCCTCGATCGGGGATTAAACTCATGTCTCCTGCATTGGCAGGCAGATTCTTTACCACTGAACCACCAGGGATTTCTTTTTCTGACAGTTCATTGTTAGCGTATAGAAAAACAACAGATTTCTGTGTATTAATTTTATGTCTGCAGGTTTACCAAGCTTTACCAAATTCACTGGTGAGGTCTAGTATTTTCTGGTGGCATATTTAGGATTTTGTATGTATAGTGTTTGTCATATGCAAAGAGTGACAGTCTTCTTCCTTTTAAATTTAAATTCCTTTTGTTAATTTTGTCTGAATTCTATGACTAGGACTTCCAATATTATATTAAATAAAAATAATAAGAATTGGCATCCCTGTCTTGTTCCTAATCATAGAGGAAATGCTTTCAGCTTTTCACTGTTTTAGTATGATGTTAACTGTGGGTTGTGATTAATGACTGTCATTATGTGGAGGTATGTTCCCTCTGTGCCAACTTATTTGAGAAAAATGTCATAAATGAATGTTGTTGTTGTTCAGTCGCTAAGTCATGTCCGATTCTTTGCAACCCCATCGACTACAGCATGCCAGGCTTCCCTGTCCTTCACTATCTCCCAGAATTTGCTCAGACTCATGTCCTTTGATTAGGTGATGCTATCCAGCCATCTCATTGCCGGTCACCCTCTTCTCCTCCTGCCCTCAAACTTTCCCAGCATCAGAGTCTTTTCCAATGAGTTGGCTCTTTGCATCAGGTGGCCAAAGTTTCGGATCTTCAGCTTCATCATGAGTCCTTCCAATGAATACTTCAGGGTTGATTTTCCTTAGGATTGACTGGCTTGATGTTCCTGCTAGCCAAAGGACTCTCAAGAGTCTTTTCCAGTGCCACAGTCCAAAAGCATCAATTCTTTGGCGCTCAGCCCTCTTTTCGGTCCAGCTCTCACATTTGTACATAACTACTGGAAAAACTATAGCTTTGATTATATGGACCTTTGTCAGCAATGTGAAGTCTCTACTTTTTAATACACTGTCTAGATTTGTCATAGCTTTTCTTCTTTTAGTGTAATGGCTGCAGTCACTGTCCACAGTGATTTCTGAGCCCAAGAAAAAAAAATCTGCCACCATTTCCACTTTTTCCCCATCTATTAGCCATGAAGTGATAGGACCAGATTCCATGATCTTAGTTTTTTGAATGTTGAATTTTTAAGCCAGTTTTTTCACTCTCTTCTTTTACCTTCATCAGTTCAGTTCAGTCGCTCAGCCATATCTGACTCTTTGCGACCCCATGAATCACAGCACACCAGGCCTCCCTGTCCATCACCAACTCCTGGAGTTTACCCAAATTCATGTCCATCGAGTCAGTGATGCCATCTAGCCATCTCATCCTCTGTCATCCCCTTCTCCTCCTGCCCCCAATCCTTCCCAGCATCAGGGTCTTTTCCAGTGAGTCAACTCTTCACATGAGGTGGCCAAAGTATTGGAGTTTCAGCTTCAACATCATTCCTCCCAATGAACACCCAGGACTGATCTCCTTTAGGATGGACTGGTTGGATCTCCTTGCAGTCCAAGGGACTCTCAAGAGTCTTCTCCAACACCACAGTTCAAAAGCATCAATTCTTTAGCACTCAGCTTTCTTCACAGTCCAGCTTTCACATCCATACATGGCTGCTGGAAAAACCATAGCCTTGACTAGACGGACCTTTGTTGACAAAGTAATGTCTCTGCTTTTTAATATGCTATCTAGGTTGGTCATAACTTTCCTTCTAAGGAGTAAGCGTCTTTTAATTTCATGGCTGCAAGCACCATCAGCAGTGATTTTGGAGCCCAAAAAAATAAAGTCTCTCACTGTTTCCACTGTTTCCCCATCTATTTCCCATGAAGTGATGGGACTGGATGCCATGATCTTAGTTTTCTGAATGTTGAGCTTTAAGCCAACTTTTTCACTCTCCTCTCTCACTTTCATCAAGGGGCTTTTTAGTTCCTCTCCACTTTCTGCCATAAGGGTGGTGTTATCTGCATATCTGAGGTTATTGATATTTCTCCCAGCAATCTTGATTCCAGCTTGTGCTTCCTCCAGCCCAGCGTTTCTCATGATGTATTCTGCATATACGTTAAATAAGCAGGGTGACAATATACAGCCTTGACGTACTCCTTTTCCTATTTGGAACCAGTCAGTTGTTCCATGTCCAGTTCTAACTATTGCTTCCTGACCTACATGGAGCTCTTTAATTCCTCTTCCCTTTCTGCCATTAGCATAGTATCATCTGCATATCTGAAAATGTTGCTATTTCTTCTGGCAATCTTGATTCTAGCCTGTGACTCTAGCCCAGCATTTTGCATGATGTATTCTGTAGAGAAGTTAAATAAGCAGGGTGACAATATACAGCCTTGACGTAATTCTTTCCCAATTTGGAACCAGTCCATTGTTCCATGTAAGGTTCTAACTGATGCTTCTTGACCTGCATACAGGTTTCTCAGGAGACAGATAAGGTAGTCTGATATTCCTGTCTCTTTAAGAATTTCCCACAGTTTGTTGTGATCCACACAGACAAAGGCTTTAGCGTAGTCAATGAAACAGAAGCAGATGCTTTTCTGGAATCCCCTTGCTTTCTCTGTTTCCAGCGAATGTTGGCAATTTGATCTGTGGTTCCTCTGCCTTTTTTAAATCCAGCTTGTACATCTGGAAGTTCTTGGTTCACATACCATTGAAGCCTAGCTTGAAGGATTTTGAGCTTTGCCTTGCTATCATGTGAAATGAGCTCAATTGTATGTAGTCTGAACATTGTTTGGCACTGCCCTTCTTTGAAATTGGAATGAATCTGACCTTTTCCCATCTTGTGGCCACTGCTGAGTTTTCCAAATTTGCTGACATATTGAGTGTAGTACTTTAACAGCATCATCTTTTAGGATTTGAAATAGCTTATCTGGAATTCCATCACCTCTACTAGTATGTAGTCATGCTTCCTAAGGCCCACTCGGCTTCACCTTCCAGGATGTCTGGCTCTAGGTAAGTAACTATACCATCATGGTTATTGAGGTCATTAAGACCTTTTTGTACAGTTCTTCTGTGTATTCTTGTCCCCTCCCCCCTTTTTTTTAAATTTTAGATTTATTTATATTCTGCTTGAAGGATACTTGCTTTACAGAATTGTGCTGGTTTATGCTAAACATCAACATGAATCAGCCATAAGTATACATATGTCCCTTCCCTCTTAATCCTCCCTCCCACCTTCCTCCCCATCCCACCACTCTAGTTGTTACAGAGTCCTGGTTTGAGTTCTCTGAGTCATACAGCAAATTCCCATTGGCTATGTGTTTTACATATGGTAATGTAACTTTCCATGTTACTATCTCCATATATCCCATCCTCTCCTCCTTCCCACCACCCCCATGTCCAAAAGTCTGTTTTTTGTGTCTGTGTCTTGATTGCTGCCCTGCAAATAATTTCATCAGTACCATCTTTCTAGATTCCATATATATGCCTTAATGTAAGGCATTTGTTTTTCTCTTTCTGACTTACTTCACTCTGTATAATAGGCTCTAGATTCATCCACCTCATTAGAACTGACTCAAATGTGTTCCTTTTTATGGCTGAGTAATATTCCACTGTGTATACATACCAAAACTTCTTTATCCATTCATCTGTTGATGGATATCTAGGTTGCTTCCGTGTTCTAGCTGTTGTAAATAGTGCTGCAGTGAGCATTGGCATACGTGCCTTTTTCAGTTTTGGTTTCCTCAGGGTATATGCCTAGTGGTGATATATTGCTGGGTTTTATGGTGCTTTTATCCTAAGGAATCTCCATACCATCTTCCATAGTGGCTGTATCAATTTACATTCCCGCCAGCGGTGAAAGAGGGTTCCCTTTTCTCCACACCCTCTTCAGCATTTATTGTGTGTAGACTCTTTGGTGATGGCCATTCTGACTGGTCTGAGGTGATATCTCTTTGTAGTTTTGATTTGCATTTCCTAATAATGAGTGATGTTGAGCATCTTTTCTTGTATTTGTTAGTCATCTGTATGTCTTCTTTGGAGAAATGTCTTTTTCCTACTTTTTGATTGGGTTGTTTATTTTTCTGGTATTGAGTTGTATGAGCTGCTTGTAGTATTTTGGATATTAATCTTTTTTCAGTTGTTTCATTTGCTATTATTTTCAACCATTCTGAGGGTTGTCTTTTCACTTTGTTTATAGTTTCCTTTGCTGTGCAAAAGCATTTAACTAGGTTCCATAATCATTTGGGATTTTTGAGCATAAACATAAAAATATGTTTATTTTGTTTTTATTTCCATTATTTTATTTTATTTTATTTCCATATATTTATTTTTATTTCCATTATTGTAGGAGGTGGGTCAGGAAGGATCTTGTTATGATTATTGTCATAGAGTGTTTTGCCTGTGTTTTCCTCTAAGAGTTTTATAGTTTCTGGTCTTATATTTAGGTCTTTAATCCATTTTGAGTTTATCTTTGTGTATGGTATTAGGAAAGTGTTCTAGTTTCATTCTTCTACATGCAGCTGTCCAGTTTTCCGAGAAGCAATTATTGAAGAGGCTATCTTTCCCCATTGTATATTCTTGCCTCCTTTGTCAAAAATAAGGTACCAATAGGTGCATGGGTTTATCTCTGGGCTTTCTATCTTGTTCCATTGGTCTATATTTCTGTTTTTGTGCCAGTACCATACTGTCTTTATAACTGTAGCTTTGTAGTATAGTCTGAAGTTGGGAAGGTTGATTCCTCCAGCTCCATTCTTCTTTCTCAAGATTGATTTGGCTATTCAGGGTCTTTTGTATTTCCATATGAATTGTGAATTTTTTTTGTTCTAGTTCTGTGAAAAAATGCCGTTGGTAATTTGATAGGGATCACATTGAATCTATAGATTGTGTTTGGTAGTATAGTCATTTTCATAATATTGATTCTTCCTACCCAGGAACATGGAATATCTCTCCATCTGTTTATGTCATCTTTGATTTCTTTCATCAGTGTCTTAGACAATTTTCTGTATACAGTTCTTTTGTCTCCTTAGGTAGGTTTATTCCTAGGTGTTTTATTCTTTTTGTTGCAGTGGTGAATGGAGTTGATTCCTTGATTTCCCTTTCTGATTTTTTCATTGTTAGTATATAGAAATGCAAGAGATTTCTGTATATTGATTTTGTATCCTCTGACTTTGCTAAATTCACTGATTAACTCTAGTAATTTTCTGATACTATCTTTAGGGTTTTCCATCTATAGTAGCATGTCATCTGCAACAGGGAGAGTTTTACTTCTTCTTTTCTTATCTGGATTCTTTTTATTTCTTTTTCTTCTTTGCTTGCCATAGCTAGGACTTCCAAAGTATGTTGAATAATAGTGGTGTGAGTTGGTGCCCTTATCTCATTCCTGATCTTAGAGGGAATGCTTTCAGTTTTTCACCATTGAAAAACCAATGTTTGCTCTGGGTTTATCATATATGGCCTTTATTATGTTGAGGTAGGTTCCTTCAGTGCCATTTTTTGAAGAGTTTTTAATCATAAATGGGTACTGAATTTAGTCAAAGGTTTGTTCTGCATCTATTGAGATTATCATATGGTTTTTATCTTTCAATTGGTTTATATGGTGTATCACATGGATTGATTTGCATGTATTGAAGAATCCTTGCATCCCTGGGATATACCCAACTTGATCATGGTGTATGACTGGCCACCTCTTCTTAATCTCTTGTCCTTCTGTTCGGTTCTTGCTGTTTCTGTCCTTTATTGTCTCTATCTTTGCATGAAATGTTCCCTTGGTATCTCTGATTTTTTTTAAAAGACCTCCTCTAGTCTTTCCCATTCTATTCTTTTCCTCTATTTCTTTGCATTATTCACTTAAGAAGGCTTTCTTATCTCTCCTTGATTTCTCTGGAACTCTGCATTCAGTTGGGTATATCTTTCTCTTTCTCCTTTGCCTTTTGCTTCTCTTCTCAGCTGTTTGTAAGTCCTCCTCAGAACAACTATTTTGCATTTTTGCATTTCTTTTTCTTAGGGATGGTTTTGGTCACTGCCTCCTGTATAATTTACTAATAGTTCTTCAGGCACTCTGTCTATCAGATCTGTATCTTGAATTTTTTCATCACTTCCACTGTAAAATCATAAGGGATTTGATTTAGGTCATACCTGAATGGCCTAGTGGTTTTCCCTACTTTCTTGAATGTAAGTTTGAATTTTGCAGCAAGGAGTTCATGATCTGAGCCACAGTCAGCTCCAGGTCTTTTTTTTTGCTGACTATGTAGAGCTTCTCCATCTTCAGCTGCAAATATATAATCAATCTGATTTTGATATTGAGGCATGTGGTGATGTCCATGTGTAGAGTTGTCTCTTGTGTTGTTGGAAGAGGGTCTTAGCCATATTCTGTTTGCCTTTACCTTGCTTACTTTTGTACTCCTAGGTCAAACTTGCCTGTTACTCCAGGTATCTCTTGACTTCCTACGTTTACATTCCAGTCCCCTATGATGAAAAGGACATCTTGTTTTGATGTTAGTTTTAGAAGATCTTGGAGGTCCTCATAGAACCGTTCAAGTTCAGCTTCTTTAACATTATTGGTTGGGACATAGACTTTGATTATGGTGATGTTGAATGGTTTCCCTTGGAACAAACCAAGATCATTTTGTCGTTTTTGAGATTGCACCCATGTACTGCATTTTGGACTCCCTTGTTGACTGTAAGGGCTGCTCCATTCCTCCTAAGGGATTCTTACCCACAGTAGTAGATATAATGGGTATCTGAATTAAATGGATTTTGAATTTTTCAAAGGCCTTTTCTACATATATTGAATTGATCATGTTTTTAATCTTCAATTTGTTAATGTGGTGTATCACATGGGTTTTCAGATATTACAAAATCTTTGCATCCCTAGGGTAAATCCCACTTGATCATGGTGCATGATCCTTTTATCATATTGTTGTATTTAGTTTGCAGTTATTTGATTTACTAGTATTTGGTTGAGGATTTTTGCATCTATGTTCATCAGTGATAATGGTCTATAATTTTCTTTTCTGTAGTATCATTGTCTGGTTTTGGTATCAAGGTGATTCTGGTGCAAAAGATAAGTTCAGAAATGTTCCTTCCTCTGCAGTTTTTTGGAATAGTTTAAAATGGATAAGCATTAACTCTTCTGTAAACCTTGGTAGAATTCATTCATGAAGCCATCTGGTCCTAGATTTTGTTTCTTAGGAGTTTTAAAATTACTGATTTAGTTTGCTTACTGGTAATTGATCTGTTCATATTTTCTGTTTCTTCCTGGTTCAGTCTTGGGAGCCTTGTACTTTTTTAAAAATGTGTCCATTTCTTTGAGGTGGTTCATTTTATTGGCATATAGTTTAATAGTGGTCTCTCATGAATCTTTATATTTCTGTGATGTCAGTTTTAACTTCTTCTGTTTCAATTCTGATTTTGTGGATTTGGTTTCTCTCCTTTTTTTCTTAATATATCTGGCTAAAGATTCATCAATTTTGCTTATCTTTTCAGAGAGCCAGCTTTTAGTTTCATTATTCTTTTCTATTGATTTTTTAGTCTATATTTTAATTTATTTCTTCTCTGATCTTTATGATTTCTTTTCTCCTGCTAACTCTGGGTTTTGTTGATTCTTCTTTTTCTAGTTCCTTTAAGTGTAAAGTTAGGTTGTTTGAGATTTTCTTTTCTAGTTTAGCGTTTATAAGTGTAAATTTCCCTCTTAGAACAGTTATTGCCAAATCTCATAAATTTCAAATCATTGTGTTTTCATTTGTCTTTAGATATGTTTCTGTTTCCTGTTTGACTTCTTCAGTGATGCATTGTGTAGTACTTTATTGTTTAGCCTCTGTGTGTTTGTGTTTTTTGCAGTTTTTCTTTTTTTGTAGTTGAGTTCTAGTCTCACAACATTGTGGTCAGAAAAGATGCTTCACATGATTTCAGTTTTCTTAAATTCACTGAGGATTGTTTTGTGGCCAGCATGTGATCTATCCTGGAGAATGTTCCATGTGCACTTGTAAAGAATGTGTATTCTGCTGCTCAATATTCAGATGAGTGTTCTATGTATATATCAATTAAGTCCATCATTTCTAATGTGTCATTTAAGGCTTGCTGATTTTCTGTCTGGATGTTCTGTTCATTTATGTAAGTAGGACACTAAAGTCCCCCATTAGTATTGTGTTACGTTGCAATGGCACCCCACTCCAGTACTCTTGCTTGGAAAATCCCATGGACGGAGGAGCCTGGAAGGCTACAGTCCATGGGGTCGCTAAGAGTCGGACACGACTGAGCGACTTCACTTTCAGTTTTCCCATTCATGCACTGGAGAAGGAAATGGCAACCCACTCCAGTATTCTTGCCTGGAGAATCCCAGGGATGGCGGAGCCTGGTGGGCTGCCGTCTATGGGGTCGCACAGAGTTGGACACGACTGAAGTGACTTAGCAGCAGCAGCAGCACATTGATATCTCCCTTTATGTCTGTTAATATTTGCTTTATATATTTAAATGTTCCTATGTTAGGTGCATATGTTTACAATTATATATTCTTCTTGGATTGATCCCTTGACCATTATGTACTGTCCTTCTTTGTTTCTTATAACAGTCTTTATTTTAAAGTCTATTTTGTCTGATATAACTTTTTCTACCTCACCTTTTTTTTTTTATTTCTACCCCCTCACTTTCAGTCTGTGTATATCTTTAGATCTGAAGTGAGTCTCTTGTAGGCAGCATCTATTTGGGTCTTGTTTTTATATCCATTCAGCTACTCTGTGTCTTTTGATTGAAGCATTCAGTATAGTTACATATAAAGGAATTATTGATATATATGTTATTATTGCCATTTTGTTAATTATTTTGGAGTTGTTTTGTGGGCCTTTATTTTTTCCTTTCTCCTTCTTTTCTTCTCTTGTCTTGTGATGTGATGACTGTCTTTAGAGTTATATTTGGATTCCTTTTTCTTTTTGTGTGTATATCTATTATAGACTTTTGGTTTGTGGTTACCATGAGGTAAATAGGTGTATGAGTATGTGTATTGTTTTAAGTTACTGATACCACAATGTCAAATGCATTTTAACCACCCTGCATTTGTACTCTCCTCCTCTCACGATACTGTTATTTATATCATATTTTACATCTAAATGGGTTCTGTATTCTTTACCTGCTTATTGTAGATATCAGTGGTTTTACTACTTTTGTCTTTTAACCTTCCTGCTAGCTTTGTGCATGGATGGTCCTGGGGTTATTTCTGGACTACTGGAAAGCAGAGCAGGTCTTGGAGTCTAGTTGCAGGATCCAGGGATTCTAGAGCTGGTGTCAGATTACTGCTAGTGGTAAGTGGGTTTCTGACACAGAGCCTGGGGTATCCAGAAGCTTGAATTGGCCTGCTAGTGGGCTAAGTTTGTCCCAGGGTAGGGTCTGGACTTCTGGTCAATGATCTGGGTCTGCAGACTGCAGGATTGTGGTTTTCTTGCATCTGGTGCCTGCCCATGGTGGGTGGAGGAAGGTCCTGGGCCCTCTGGTGGTAAGGGCTGTGTCCAGAGGCAGCTACAGGCTCATCGGGTCTTCAGGCAGCCTGTCTGCTGATGGGTGGCCCAGTTAGTTGCATGGCCTGAGGTGCCCCAGTACTGGTGACTATAGTTTGTTGGACCATGGCTGGGTCCTAGGGCTAACTAGAGAGAGGATTCCACAATGACACCTGCCAACACCAATGTCCACATGGTAGGAGGAGCTCCCTAGAATGGTTGCCACTGGTGTCTGTGTCCCCAGGGTGAGCTGCAGTTGCCTCCTACCTCTCTGGGAGACTCTCCAAAACCAGCAGTTAGATCTGACCCAGTCCCTATGAAATTATGACTTTTATTTTGAGATCCTGGAACATGTGAGATTTTGTGTGCACCCTGTCTGTATTTTCTCCAGTCCTTTGGTACCTTCCAAAATTAAGCCCCACTGACCTTCAAAGCCAAATAAATGCTCTGAGGGTTCATCTTCCTGGTACAGGACCCCTAGAATGGGGAGCCTGACATGGGCTCAGACCTCATACTCTTGTGGGAGAACCTCTGTTGTGGAATTATTCTCCAGTTTGTGGATATCCACCTAGGGGTATGGGACTTGACTATATTGCAAGTCCACCTGTCCTACTCATCCTGACGTGGTTCCTTCTTTTGTCTTTAATTGTAGAGGATCTTTTCTGGTAGGTTCTGGTCTTTTTCATTGGCAGTTGTTCTGCTTATCACTGTTATTTTGATGTGCTCATGAGAGGAGGTGAACTCATCCCTGATGGGTTATTATAAGATAATGGGTATAATTCTCTGTACTATACAGTATATTCTTGTTGCTTATCTGTTTTACATATAGTAATTTGTATCTGTTAATCCCATATCCCTAATTTGTCCCTCCCCCTTCCCTTTCCCCTTTGGTAACCACAAGTTTGTTTTATATATCTGTGTCTGTTTATGTTTTATATATGCATTCATTTGTGTTACTTTTTAGATTCCACATGTAGATTATTTCATACAGTATTTGTCTTTCTCTGTCTGACTTATTTTACTCAGCAAATATTCTTTAAGTCTCTCCCTGTTACTACAGATGGCAATATTGCATTCTCTTTATGGTGGAGTAATATTCCCTTGTGTATATACCATGTATTTTTTAAACCAGTCATCTGTTGATATATACTTGGAATCAACCCAGTTGTGGCTAGTTTGTTTTTAATCTACATAAAAACTATAAACATTGTGACTGATTATCAACAAAATGAAGTTTCTTTTGTGCTGGATTAGGTTTAGTCACTTAGTCATGTCTGACTCTTGTGACCCCATGGACTATAGATTCCTCTGTCTATGGGATTCTCCAAGGCAAGAATACTGGAGTGGTTTGCTGTTTCCTTCTCCAGGAGATCTTCCCAACCCAGGGATTGAACCTGAGTCTCTTGTATTGCAGGCATCTCTTTACCAACTGAGCCACCAGGGAAGCGCATAGACCAGTTGTACTGAGGAAGTGCTAATTTTCTTTGGATGTTAGCAGCACAGAAACAAACGGAATGGTATAGACAAAAATGCATCCGGTCCTTTTTTTTAAAGCAAATTTAACTGATAATTCAGTATAATCACAACCATAAAAAGCTTATGAGGTCAAATCATAGAGGAAGTAATGATCAATTTTTCCATAGTCATAATAGAAAAATTTTTATTGCCTGTTATATGCCAGGCTCTGTACTTATTCATAGAATAAATACGTTTTAGCCACCTACTGTGTGTTAGGTACTTTAATAGACTCTGATAAACAAAATGGACATATCACCTATCTTTATTTCATATTCACACTAACTCTACACAAGATATGTTATGGTTACTTAAATTGAAAATCAGAAGTGTTAACTAGTCCAGAATTGCAGAGTTAACTGTCCAGAATTACACAGCCAGTAAATGATGGAGCGCTTCCCTCATAGCTCAGCTGGTAAAGAATCTGCCAGCAACGCAATGCAGGAGACCTGGGTTCAATCCCTGAGTTGGGAAGATCTCCTGGAGAAGGGAACAGCTACTCACTCCAGTATTCTGGCCTGGAGAATTCCATGGACTGTATAGTCCATGGGGTCGCAAAGAGTCAGACATGACTGAACAAGTTTCACTTGCTTTCACTAAATTGTAGAGCTAGGATTTGAATTCAGGTCCGTGTGACTCCACAGACCACATTTTTCCTTAAAGCTACAATAATGTGTTCAAGTATGTGACCGAAGTAAGGGAGTGCAAATACATACAAAGATAGATAAAGGCATGAAACACAATAATTTGCATTGCCTAAATGAACTCTGCTGTTTTATCTGGCTTAGATAATCTTGGCTAAGTTGTTGCTGCAGTCTCCTCTTTGCCCCCCTACAGTCTATTCAAAACATAGCAGCTAGAGTGACCTTAAAATACAAATCCTATTCAGTTGCTCTTCCTGTACAGACCTTCCAATGCAATGCCTCCTCCCATATCCCATCCCTCTTACCTCAGTCTCTTGAAGTAACCGTAGTCATTGTTGTCAGTTTGGTGTGTATTCTTTCAACTTTGAGTATTCATTTGCAACCTTTTTATTTAAATAGGATCATAGTACACATATTATTCTGCAGATTGCTTGTATTTTCAGTTGAATGCCCTGTGTTCCTGACGTAAAAATCTATATTCCCTTGATATATATTGTTACAAAGTAGAATGAGGAAAGCTGTGTTATTGATTCCAAATTACACAACTCTATGATGATTGATTTTGTATTCATAAAACAAGCAGCATCTTTTATAACAATTACATTTTTGTATCTGCAGCATGAAATAACTTACTTTAAAAAATTACTGTTGCCATAGGAGTGTAATATTTGTCATGTTGTTAGACTCATTATTAGAGCATAGATTCTTAAATTGTAAGTAATTGTTAGAATTTCTTCTTTTACCATAGTTAACTTCCAGTTGAACATTTTCAACTGCTCTTGCCTCCGCTCTTTAGTAGACACGTTAAGGCTATGTAAAGTAAAATGAAGAACTGAGGGCCGATCATGGAATCAGGGGACTTGGCTTTACTCATTCAAGGCTATTAAAATTAGTTATTTGATAAGTGAATTGTGCCACTGTGGGTGAAGACTGCGAACTACAGCTTCGCATCTGCTTTTGATGGAATATATTATTTTCAATATATTCTATTTCATTTATTTCCTTATTTTAGTTGTTTTGGATTTAATATATTAAAATCTTTTTATTTTTAATTATAGGCTCGAGTTATAGCTGTACTAGATTGGGAGCTTTCAACCATTGGTCATCCTTTGTCAGACTTGGCTCATCTCTCCATGTTCTACTTTTGGCCAAGGACTATTTCATTGCAAAATCAAAGACATAATTTGCAAGAAAACATAGGTATGAAAACAAAATGTTGCCTAAATTTCTATTAAGATAAAATTGTCTTTATTTCTCTCCATAATTAACAAAAGATAGTTTTATAATCTTAGATAAACAGCTTTTATTTGTTTCTTGAAACGTTTTTAAATCATCTTTATCAATTTTTTTAAAGTGTGCCATTCCACTTTTAGTAATTTGTGACAAAACATAATCATTTCTATATACTATGCTTTTGGAAATAAATATTTGGAGCATGTTTTGCTTTGTAGAAAAATGGTTTTTATATTCAATTTTGTATCTAATATGATATTTAAAATTATTCACCTTGACGTTTTTATTAAAGTTTATAGTATGTATTGTTTTTATAGGGATACCATCAATGGAAGAACTGATTTCAATATATTGCCGCTGCAGGGGAATTAATTCTAATCTTCCTAGCTGGAATTTCTTTCTTGCCCTTTCATATTTTAAAATGGCAGGAATAGCACAGGTAATTAATTTTTTAACATGTGTTTCACTATTACTTACTGATGTCATCTTGAAAATATTTTTGGTTTGGGGGGTTTTACATTCTTTTTTTTTTGGCCACATAGTCACTTGGCTTGTGGAATCTTAGTTCCCTAACCAGATATTGAACCCAGTCCCCTGGCAGTGGAAGCACAGAATCCTAACCACTGGACCAGAGAATTCCCTTATATTAATATCTTTAGATCAACTTATTTTCCACAATGACAAATACCAAACATGGACAAAATATAAATTCAGAGTTTACAGAATAGGAATTTGGCAAGGGAAAAAGTTGAGTAGCAAATGTGGTATAATAGACCAAAAAGATGGAGGAAGGGAGAGAAAAAGACATAATGACAAAAAGAAGAAAAGCATGTGAGAATTGGTTATTTCCTGAATATCAGTATAAGAAGGAGCTAAACTCCTAATGTGATACCTGATTCAGATTCTGAAGCCATTTATTAATCAGGGCTGATGGTGAGGAATTATCATTATATTTCCCAAAGCCTAGCACAATACCTAGCATACAGAAGCCTCTTAATTATGTTTTTGAGTGAAGATAAGCAAAATTGTCTATTTTCCTAATAATATGATAAATTTTGAGAGAAAATTGAACATAAATACAGTTTTTTTTAATTTACAGTTTAAACAAATGCATTCTTCATTATACTAATTCATTAAACTAATTCTTCATTAACCTAACTTTGAATCTTTGTTTATTTAAGAAATTAAGATGCTTTCTCACTGGCAAGGGGTTAGAATTTATAGAAAGAACAAGTAAATAAGAGATTTTAGAAACAAAAAGAATGGGAAAAGAAAGATTAAGGAAAATTATGGTTATTTTTCCCTGTCCTCAGAGTCCATATTGTCCTCCAATACCTGAAATATTTTCTAAGAAATTGTATTACATCTCATCCTATAGTTTAGAATCATATTAATCATATTAGTTAATCTTGTTGCTCAGATGGATTTCTCACAATAAGGTTTATGGTATGTTTCTGTATTTGTCACTTTCTACAAAAAAGATACCAAATAGGTTTTCAATTTAAAATGGATTTTCATTTCAAATGAAAACTTGGCATGATTTATGATTGAAATTAATATGTCATAAACTACTATATGTCAAATAAACTATATAGTAGTAACTTTAGAGATGATCATAAACATTCCATTCTAACTAGAAATGTGAAATTGGAAATGATGGAAAGACTGTTACAGTGTTAATATTGTACAAAGAATTATATAAAGAAATAAACTATTGAAATTCAGTTGATATTGTTTGGGGCAGGGAACCAGAAAATATGTTATGTTGGAAGCACAGAATATGGAGAGGTAAGAAACAAAAAAAAAATGTTGAGCATTCCACTAACACTGTTCAAAGGAGAATAGTTTCACATAAATTTAAAGGTCCAAAAAATGAGATAAAATATTCTTAGAAGTCATTTCATTGTCTTCTTTTTGGTTTTATAATTTTTAATTTTATTTTGATTTCTTTAGTTTTTTTTTTTCTCCACTATGAAGGTAGAACAGTGATCTTTAGAGATGACATAACTTGCCAATTTGGTATCTTTGGTAACTGCTAAAGTAATTTTGAAGTTTGGTTTGATTTCCAGCTATAATTCTGTTATGATGAGAGTATGTTAACCAGATAATGAGAGTATGTTAACCAGATAATAAGTGTGTAATACTTTCATTTGGAGTGGCATAATTTTTCCTGCATGTAAATTAATAGAATTGATAGTCTGATTTACATCTTAGTACCTGTAAGTTTAGTGATTCACGTAGCTGGAAAACTGCGAAGACTGGATAGCTGAAGAATAGTTTTCATTGAATTTTAATCACTTTATGTTAATGTACTTATAGGGAGTTTATAATAGATATCTTCTGGGAAATAATGCCTCTGAAAATAGCTTTCAATATGCCAATGTTGTGCAACCTCTGGCAGAAACTGGATTGCTGCTCTCAAAAAGGTAAGCTAAATATAGATTCCGTGGTTAACTCAAATAGAGCCTTTATTAGGTATGTGAGAGTCATAAGCTTTAGAAGCATAGGGATTGTTTTTATTACTTACAACACAAGGATTACTGCTGCCAACCATGGTTATTCTTTCTTTTTTTTTTTTTTTAGTAAATCTCTTTTATGCTTGAAAATAAGTTGACTTCAGCCATAAAGAAATATCGATTTAATATTAAAAGGTTTCTCTTTTGCCAAGTTGAATTATAAACTTTTAAGGATATTGATAAAATTCTGAAATGTTCCCTTCTACTGTTTGTTACTTACATATACCTATTTAAAATTATGTATTATATAAGATGATTTATTAAGTTTAAAAATGTTGCTCTCTTCCACCATCAAATTGCATGAAACTGTATTCATACATTTAAGCATCTTGAAATTCATATGTCCATTAGTGGGGCACTTATGAGGCATCTAATACACTTTTTCCAATCATACCTCCATCTAACAGGTGTGATGCAGGGGGAGGGTAAATTAGGGGATTGAGATTAACATATACACACTACTATATATAAAATAGATGATCAACAAGGACCTACTGTATCGTGCAAGGAACTCTACTCAATATTCCCATAAGCTTTATGGGAAAAGAATCTGAAAAAGAATAACTATATCTATATGTATAATTGAATCACTTTGCTGTATACCTAAAACGAACACATTGTAAACCAGGTACTCTCCAGTGTAAAATAAAAGTTAGAAAAAAAAAAAAACAGTGTGATATATAGCACTTATTAAATGCGTGAATGATGTTGCCCCTGGAAATTTTGCCTAAGCCACAAGTTTCCATGATGTCACCTTGAAAGTGAAAGTGTCAGTTGCTCTGTTGTGTCTGACTCTTTGCGACACCATGGACTGTAGCCCTCCAGGCTTCTCTGTCCATGGAATTCTCTAGGCAAGAATACTGGAGTGGGTTGCCATTTCCTTCTCCAGGAGAACTTCCCGTCCCAGGGACTGAACCCAGAGCTCTTGCATTACAGGCAGATTCTTTATCATCTGAGCCACCAGGGAAGCCTGAGATCACCTTAGGACCATTGTATTTTACACTTCATCTTATACATGAATATTTGTGATCTCTATAACATAATAAATGACAGTGCTGCTCTTCATAATGATCTTTAAAGGTCTTACTTTTAATGACATCCTGCAGTTGTATTTGTGAGGCATATACAAAGAGTGTCTAATTCTATTTGTGTCCAATTTCTTTGCCTTCTTGTTTAGAGATTCTGATAGGTGAATTCAATAAAGATTTTAAACTCCCATTGATTGAGGTCATGCCAGGCTATGTTTTCTCCAAAAAGTGCTTTAAGCACTAAAGTTTAATGTTCAAAATAAAGTGATTCTGCATTCCTCTCATAACCATGAAAGATTAAAAAAAAAAGCTCCAAAATACAGAAGCTCTTTCTGAGAGATTTTTTGGGGAAATGGGGGAAGACTTCACATTCTATTCAGAAATCTGTAATAATGATTTTGAACATCTTTGTAACTTTTTTCTTTCTTTGTAATTTTTTTTAATAAAGATCTTTCAGCACTGCACTTCCACAGACTGATTCAACTCGTCAATTGTTTCTACAGACTAGGACAGGTCAGGAAGTTCTTACTAGGGTGAAGCAGTTCATGAAACAACATATCCTCCCAGTGGAAAAGGTAAGTATTCTATAAATAAACAGAATGTATTTGTGCTTCAAGACTATTGATGAATTACTTCTGTTATCTCTTCTTCTAGGAGTATCCTGGTATCATTTCTTTGCAGTCAGTCCTTACCTAGATGCCCCTTCTCACTGTAGCACTGAACTGCTACAGAGCCTAATCCTGAAAAATTCCAAGCTTCTAAAATATGCCAAGGGAATGCCACATAAATCTGTGGAATTAAAACTAAGTCAAAGGGAATTAGCTGTTTGTAAAGTTAAGTAGTGTTAAGTAATTAACACTACTTTGAGGGTCTTTTCCTAAGGCAGTGACTTTCAGCCTTTTTTTTCTTTGTGAGCCCCTTTGAAAATTAAAAGGACTTTATGTTAAACAAAAAAGGCATACCCAGAAAATTTTGTATATCATTTGAAACTGTACATGGATACTACCACTGTTCCCCTCACAAGCTCCTGTTCTAAGGTGTTAAGTTTCAGTAAACTCACTGAGAGTAGACAAGTAATGTGACACACTCATTCATTCAGTTGACAAATAATAATTGGGTACTGAGTAATGGGTTAGGCACCTAGCAAGCCATTGAAAGTAAAAGGAAGAACAAGAAGACAGGGCTTTCTACTGCTACAGAGCTTATACTTGAGCATGAAAGAAAGGCATTAAGAGATGATAAATGCTGTGAAGAAAAGATAAAAACTATTATGACTATATAAGGAATTCTTGCCTCAAATTAGGTCGTCTTGGACAAATAACTTTATCTCTCAGAGGCCCAATTTCTTTATCTACAGTATGAATAGGTATGACTATATACATAATAAAGTCCCATTTAAATCTTCTGTGATTCTGAGAGTTCTAGAGCTAGGTGAGAAAAATTAAATAGGAAACTGAAAAAGACTAAAATTCTTTCAACAAAAATTTTCAATGTTGATATGTGTTTATAGAGCAGTTACTATTGTTGCTTGAATTATATGAATAATTATAGTATTTTTAGTGAAGATCTGGAGCGAGATAAACTTGGCTCATAGTTTAATATGAAGAAGTGCTTTCCAAAATAGTCACCCCTTATATGTGGTCAGTGGTTAAGGTATCACTTTGTAGACTTTCTGCTCTAGGTAGTATATATACAATTTTGAGTTTTAAAATTCTGAACTTTTGATGACCAGAATGTAAGACGGTACTATAAATCTTGTAGAGGAAAACATAGGCAGAACACTGTCTGACATGAATTGCAGCAATATCTTTTTGGATCCACCTTCTAGAGAATGAAAATAAAAACAAAAACAATTGGAACCTAATTAAACTTAAAAGCTTTCGCACAGCAAAGGAGAAAACCATAAAACGAAAAGACAGCTCACAGAATGGAAGAAAATATTTGCAAATGATGCAACCAACAAGGGATTAACCTCCAAAATATACAAACAGCTCATACAGCTCAATATCAAAGAAACAAACAACCCAATCAAAAAATAGGCAGATTTAAGTAGACATTTCTCCAAAGAAAACATGGCTGAAAAACATATAAAAATATGTTCAATATCACTACTTATTAGAGAAATGCAAATCAAAACTGCAGTGAGGGATGACCTCACGCCAGTAAAAATGGCAGTCAAAATCTACAAACAATAAATTGTGGAGATAGTATGGAGAAAGCGGAAACTTCCTACACTGTTGGTGAGAATGTAAATTGGTGCAGCCAGTATGAAGAACAGTATGGAGATTCCTTAAAGAGCTAACAGTAGAGCCACCCTATGATGTACAGTCCCACTCCAAGGCATATATTCAGAGAAACTCTAATTCAAAAAGATACATGCACCCCAGTGTCCATAGCATCACTATTTACAATAGCAAGACATGGAAGCAACCTAAATGTCCATCAACAGAGGAATGGATAAAGAAGATGTGGTACATATATATGATGGAATATTACTAAGTCATAAAGAAGAATGGAATAATGCCATTTGCAACAACCTAAATGGACCCAGAGATTATTGTACTAAGTGAAATAAGTCAGTACTAAGTGAAATAAGTCAGACAGAGAAAGACAAGTGTCATATGATATCACTAATATGTTGAATCTGAAAATATGATGCAAATGAACTTATGAACTTATTTATAAAACAGAAACAGATTCACAGACTTAGAAAACAAACATGTTTACCAAAGGGGAAAGGTGAAGGAGAGGGATAAATTAGGATTTGGGGATTAACATATATATATTACTATCTATATAATAGATAATCAACAAAAACCTACTGTATAACACAGGGAACTCTACTCAATGCTCTTTAATAACCAATATGGGACTGAAAAAAGAATATGTATATGTATAACTGCATCATTTTGCTGTAGACCTGAAACCAACACACAATTATAAATCAACTACCTGTAAAATTAAAATTTTAAAAAATAAAATTCTGAACTTTGAGGTTTTAAAAAGAAAATAAACTTTTGAGTTGAAGATGGCAGACTGAAATCTTGGACAAATAAAATCCCCTTTTTTTAACTGTATTTTTAAAAGCATAAAAATAGAGGAGAAGTACATATCAGAGGACTAAAGGTTTTGAAAAGAGAATGGAAATTGGATTTAGAAAGCAGGATGAGTCATACCAAAGACTAAACAGAAAGCCACATTTCAAGAGAATTTCAAAGTGAGAGAGGTCTTTAATACAGGTGGTAACCAGTTTTTTCTCTTTACAATGGACCTCCTATGATTGCCTGTTATGAAAAGCAAGAATGAGAAGAGGCAGAGAAATCAAGATATTTGATTGAAGAATAAACCTGTAATATGTGGGCTGCTTGGGCTGGTTTCTAACACGCCTGGGTAGCAGCAGTGATTGCTCCATACAAAAGTCTGCTGGAGTACTCTAAAAAAGCAGATGATCTGTTTCCAAAAAACTAGGGCTTCAAACGATGGCTAGTGCTCTAAGGAAGAGTTCTCCACTTTTTTCCCCCATTGAGGGATTTGGTGTAGACCTCAGCTTGCCTATCAGCCTACCTGATTTATTCAAAGGAGAGTCAACTGGCAGAGGAAACCAAGTAGCCTTGTTCTTTCATTCCTAAATGTAAATGAGCAATCCAGGGAAGCACAGAAGAGGTGTTACAAGTTGGATCATGATACCTCTGCTGAACCTCATCTCATGCAGCTACTAGAATATTTACAAAGAATTTTCAATAAAATGCTTTGTGATAAATTTAGAAAAAGCAGTCTATAGTTTTAAAGGAAAGACTGTCAACATTTTGTGTGGCAAGGAAAGCCATAACCATTTTCTGTTTGAAGATTTTTCAAATTTAGAATATATCTAATAAGAGCTTTTTCTTCCTTTAAAAACTTGTACTAACATCTGTAAATGTTTTATCCTGTAGAATGATCCTGAAGAGTACTAATCCCTATTTGTGCACACATGTATTTGAAATGATGCTTGGAGAAAAGTAATTAGCTTTTTCAAAATAGAAGTAGAGAAAGCCTATAAAATTCTGTCCACTATGATTATAAGTATATTTATAAAAATTAGAACAGTCATATCTAGAAAATAAGAGACTTCTACCATACCACATATTGTTGTGTTATTCAATCGCTAAATCTTGTCTGACTCTTTGCGACATACAGATTTTGCAAAATTCCAAATCAATAGACTTTAAACAGAAGTATTAAATAATACTTCGCTCATAGCTCAGTTGGTAAAGAATCCATCTGCAATGCAGGAGACTCCAGTTCAATACCTGGATTGGGAAGGTCCTCTGGAGAAGGGATAGGCTACCCACTCCAGTATTCTTGGGCTTCCCTTGTGGCTCAGCTGGTAAAGAATCTGCCCACAATGCAGGAGACGTGGGTTCGATCCCTGTGTTGGGAAGATCCCCTGTAGAAGGGAAAGGCTACCCACTCCAGTATTGGCCACTCCAGTATTCTGGCCTGGAGAACTCCATGGATTATACAGTGCATGGGGTCGCAAAGAGTCGGACATGACTGAGCGACTTCCACTTTCACTTTTCACTGTTAAATAATACAAATTTTTAAATAATTATATAAATGGCATAAAGAAAACTGAGAGCCAAAGAATTGATGCTTTTGAACTATGGTGTTGGAGAAGACAAGTGAGAGTCCCTTGGACTGCAAGGAGATCCAACCAGTCAGTCCTCCAGGAAATCAGTCCTGAATATTCATTGGAAGGACTGATGCTGAAGCTGAAGCTCCAGTACTTTGGCCACCTGTTGCAAAGAACTGATTCGTCAGAAAAAATCCTGATGGAGGGCTTCCCTGGTGGCTCAGCTGGTAGGAATCTGCCTGCAATGCAGGACACCTGTGTTTGACCCCTCGGTGGGGAAGATCCCCTGCAGAAGCAAATGGCTACCCACTCCAGGATTCTGGCCTGGAAAATTCCATTGACCTCAGTCCATGGTGTCGCAAAGAGTGGACACGATGAGCAACTTTCACTTTCACTTGATGCTGGGAAAAACTGAAGGCAGGAGAAGAAGAGGATGACAGAGGATGAGATGGTTGGATGGTATCACGGACTTTATGGACTTGAGATTAAGCAAACTCTAGGAGTTGGTGATGGACAAGGAAGCCTGATGTCCTGAAGTCCATGGGGTCAAAGAGTCAGACATGATTGAGGGACTGACATAAACTAACAAATGGCATAGTGTAATTTCTCAGAACTGTAGAGTCAAACAGAGGTAGTCACAGATGGGAATTTGTACACGTATTACATAACACATTTCTTATCAAACACAATTGCGTTGCTATTTCCATGGCAACATGAGGGATGGAAATATTAATAATAACCATAAACAGGAAGTCTTCCAACTTAACTTACTTCCTGACAGAAATGACAAGTACTGTTCATTGTGGTGCCTGTGAAAGAGCCATCCTTTGTCTTCTTGAAGTTTTAGACTAGCCATGCTTCAATAAAGTGGGCTTCCCTGGTGGCTCAATAAAAGGAACATTTTAGCATATTTACTTATATGACTGTAATTTGGTGGAACAATTTTTGAAAACAATTTTTTTGTAATACAGAGTTTTGACCAATGTTCATAGCCTTATTTAAGTAATTCTATTAGACTGTATGTAGAAAATAAGTACAGAGTTGTTTTAAGAGCAAAATATTGGAAAACGTCCTTATAGTCCAATATTTTAGATCACAGAATAGAGATTACTGTTATTGTTTTTTATGTAGCTGGTTGTTAAATTTCAACTTACCTTGTATTTATCACTTTATTTATTTACTATTCCTTCTTACAACCCAGATGTTCCTTCTTGGATCAAAATCCTTTAATGAGAGAATCTGCTAGTAAACGCTTATTTTTCTTTCTTTTTTCCTTTTTTTCCCCAAATCTAAAAAGGGAAGTAATGATTCTCTCTGTATCCATCATATCTTTTAACCACTCATATTTTCCTTCCATTGAATTTCTGTGCTTCATTCAAGAAAGAAGTAATTTCTTCAGATCTTTCTTTCAATTTATTATTATTTGACTGTAACTAGTCCATCTTTCAACCTTGCATAGAGAGGTGTATCTCATTATTTGGATTCTGTCAGAATTGCCTAGAGAGCTAGTTAAGATTACAAAAATAGGAATACACAAGTAGACTCACCGAGGAAGGATACAGCCTGGACCCTTTTGTTTTATCAAGTGATTCTGATGCCCACCAAAGTTTGAGAATCACTGCCATTGGGTTTTTAAATTTAATTACAATGGTTTTTCTTTGCCTCACGTTGTATTCAGTCTTTTTCAAGTTTGTCAGCCCAAGTTTGATAGTCCTTTGTCAGCCTCTTAATTCCTTCTTTTATTTTTGGAATCTATTGGACACAAATACTTTTTATTCTGTATTTAATCATTATTCTATCTGTGGCCTTTGGGGGTATGATTTTATTTTGTTGAACCATTGTTTTTGCTAATTCTTGCTAACGGTGGCTTGTTACCTTGAGTGTTTAATTTTTTTCATTCTGGACTCATGTTCTTTGGAATGGAATTTCATCTGCAAGGATTAGTCAAGACATTTTTTAAAAAGAACTTTTACTCTAGAGTGAATTTGCTTTTGCTTCTGCAGTACTTTCAGGCACTGTCACCAGGAACACTGTAAACTTAATTTTTGACTTGAATCTTTAGGGCCACATAGGTCTGTGAATTCAGATCTCAAACTTGATTGAAGACAGGCTTCAGGTTAGAAATGTTTCTTTTTTCTGTTCCATCCTGTGAATGGCCTTTATTCAGCTTTTTGTTTTTATTTTCTACTTTTTTCCACTTAGGTTCTGCAGATCAGGCATCCTGGCTTTGATGCGGGGAAATGGTGGTCTCTGATCCCTCCCCTTGCCCTGTTTCTGACATTTGGTTTTGCCTGCCTATGTGGCCCATTGGAAACTAGGATCTAGGCTAATATAGATCAGCCTACACCCTCCAGACAAACTTGGTTCCAGTGCTCACTCATACCTAAAGTCAGACATTTTTATTCCTGGCCTCTGAGGAGTTTCCTTATTTTCCTTTCAGTACACCTATGTATTACTACATGTATTTTTAAAATTATTTTTAATATTTTACCCAGATTTTTAGTTGCATTACCCTGGGAGAGGATTCTTTGACCATCTAGTATGCCATCTTACTAAAAATGGAACACTCGAATCTTGATGTAGGATTTTGAAAGTTAATTCTCTAGTACCAAGGCAGCATAATTTTGTGAGGAATAAAACATTGTATTATTGATAATAACTATATATTATATATGACTATATATTATACATATAATTATATGTATTAGCCTGGGCCCTAGTTCCAATGGGCCACATAGGCAGGAGTCAAGAAGCAAAACCAAATGTCACAAATAGGACAAGAGGAGGGATCAGAGATTACTACTTCCCTCTACCAAAGCTAGGATGCCTGATATGCAAAAAAAAAAAAAAAAACTGTAAAATTTTTTATAATTCTGTGTCTGATTTTAGAAAGAAATTTTACTGATTCAATAGCAGCTGAAAGAGCTTTTTCACTTAAATATGTTTTTTTACTTTGGATATTAGCAGCTTACGGCATTACTTTTATTAACTCTAACTAATGAACTTTTTTTTTCCTTTTATACTTTAAGGAGGTAATTGAGTTCTATGTTCAAAATGAAAATTCAGTGGACAAGTGGAAAAAACCTTTAGTAATTGATAAACTCAAGGTAAGAAAAATAAGAGAAACTTAAAATTGGAGAATTTATACGCAGGTTTTTTTTGAGAACTTAGTTTGTTGTCGCTTCTCCTGTTATATATGTAGAGGATAATTATATCAATTATAACTTTTGTTATATATGTAGAGGATAGTTATTCAAGTATACTTTTTTAAAAGAAAGTTAAAAATAGAATCTGTAATATACAAATTAGTTTATATAGTGTGTTGTGTGTGATATGTAATGAAGACAGCCTCATAGCTATTCAATTTAAAAATGCAGTCAACACTCTCACTTGAGACTGAAGTTCAGGCAGAGTATTTGTCCCACATGGGCTTAATCCAAATTTCATGTTTTCAAATGTTAACACATGTTAGAAATTGAAGTGCACAAAATAGTGTATTTGGCATAATTATACTCAAATGGAAGAGATTTTATAATAGCTATGATTCAATAAGAAGCACTCAAGTAAGCAAATTTAGTTTTTCAGCCAAATATAAGGAAGCTTTGTGGAAAAGTCATTTCTTTAACCATTAAGAAAATGTTGATTTGTAATGAATTAATGACTCTGCACATTGTAGGATACGATGAAATAATTTCATAAGTTTGAAAGGCGTAAGTACCAATATCTTTTAAACTATTTTAAAACTATTTTAGGTTGTGATAAATTATGGTCACTCTGGCATATTCATTATCTTGACAGGAAATGGCCAAAGCAGAAGGCCTCTGGAACTTGTTTTTGCCAGCTGTAAGCGGTCTCAGCCAGGTGGACTATGCCTTGATTGCTGAAGAAACAGGAAAATGCTCTTTTGCTCCAGATGTCTTTAACTGCCAAGCACCAGGTTATGACATTATCTTAAAACATAACTTTTCTCAGATATATTAAGCGGTGTTTAAAATTTCTCTATTTTTTGACAAGGAAATTTTTCTACACAAAGTCATTGATTTATAAATTTGTAATTTTACTTTTTAGTTACTTTTATTTAAATGTTAAAAAAATGGATTTAATGTTCTCATTGTATTATTCTTTTATTAAACATCATTACATTAAGTATTAGTGAATAGAAGTTACCATCAAAGGGATTGGCATTATAAGGTTTCCAGTTTTCTGACTGGGTATTAAATATATGGTTAGTTAGAATGAATAGAGTTTTTACATCTTTTAGTTAGCCTCACTGTCTCTCCATTTACTTGCCCATTCTTTATCAGTTGCCTACTATATGCTAAGTACCATTTTAGGAACTCGGGATAGATCATAAAATAAAATACACAAAGTTTTCTGCCCTCATGGAGCTGACATTCTAATAGAAAGAAACAAAACTAAACACTAGATAGATTAAATAAGTAATTTTAGAGTAAGTTTGAAGATGAAACGTTCTTTGGAAGAAAAAACCCAGCAAGGTAGGGAAGTGCTGGAATGCTGAGAGATGGGGAATATGTATTACAATTTGTCATTAAGATGAAAGGCACAGGATAGGCCTTATTGAAAAAATGACATTCGGTAAAGACTTAAAGAGGGTGAGAGAGTCAGCCATGCAGAGATCTGGGGGAAGAGTTTTCATAGCATAGAGAACATAAAATACAAAGGCCTTAAAGCATGTGTGTGATTGGTGTATTTTAGGGCTAGCCAAGGAGGTTATTGTGGCAGGGAAAGAAAAGTAGAAGATATCAGAGGGAAAGGGTCTTATATGTTGGGACTTCACAGGCAGATGACAGCTTATACTTTAGTGAAATGGACATTTGAGCAGAGGAGTGACAAGATGTCTCTTCGGTTTTTAAAGGATCCCTTTGGCTGCCATGTTGAGAATTAACAAAAGGAGAAGGATATAAGCAGGGAGTCTTGTTGTGATGGTCCTGAGCGATGATAGGGATTTCTTCAGGGAAGTAGCAGTGGAAAGAGTGAGAAGTGAAAAGATTCTAACTGTATTTTGAAGGCAGAGCCAAGAGGATTTCCTGGTTGGTTTTGGGGTATTAATGGAAGAGTCAAGGATGCGTTCAGCGACTTTAGTATGAAAAATTGGAAGGATGAAGGCAGGAGGGCAGAAGGCCTTTTCTTTAAAAAGGCAATATGGGAAGAATAAACTAGATATGTACTCTTCAGAAGGTGTTTTCAAACCCAGTTTGCCAAAGGAACCCCCAAAGAAGCTTTTAAAGAATCCAGATTCATGGACTTTATACCTATGGATTCTGATTCCAGGTGATCTAGGGTAGACCCTCAGAATGTCTTTGTCTTTTTCCCCCCAGGTTACTCTGGTTATGTTTGATGCTTTCAATCAAGCCCTGGCATTTGATTTGTAGTAGAAGAATGACTGTATAATATCCTATAGTGCCCTGTACAAGTTAGGCCTCAGTTTTCCCTTTGGTACTTATTGTATGACCCTGGTACAATAGCTCTCCCCAAAAGAGTTAATGAGGCAGGAAAGTGCAAAAACAGGTATATTGGATGTCAGAGAAAATACACTCTAGTTGCCTCTTAAAGTGTTTCCACACTAGACTTTGCTCTCATTTCTTGGGAATTATTAACATGGTCCATAAACCTCTGATAATGGCTAAACTTGTCCCAGATATGGTTTTCTCTCTTCAAAACACTGATCTATCAATTTACTACATTTTATTCCAACAGTTAAGTCTATTATAAAAGTAAATAAATATATTCACAACAGAATTTCCAAAGATTTTATCTCTTTATGTATGGCTATTGCATCATGCTACCTAGGTAGCATAATTTTGTGGAAATAAAACTGGTAGTCTTTTGTTTAAAAGTTCTTTTATTGCCACTCATTGTAAAAACTATGTTTTATATTGTGATCTAGTATGTAGCATATGTAGTTGTATTTGCATGTTCATGGATAGATGGATTTATAGCAATGAGGAGAGGAGGGACATATATTATTAAAAAAAGGCTTCAAGAAACAAGTTTCCCTTACTACATGAATTCATATATTTTCCATTTATTCTAGTCTAATGTATTCTATTTTGATCTATTTTCATTTCTTGGAAAATGCTAGACATATTCCATTGAATTAGTTTATGACACACTGCTGCTAAGTTGCTTCAGTCGTGTCCGACTCTGTGTGACCCCATAGACGGCAGCCCACAAGGCTGCGCCGTCCCTGGGATTCTCCCAGGCAAGAATACTGGAGTGGGTTGCCATTTTCTTCTCCAGTGCATGAAAGGGAAAAGTGAAAGTGAAATCGCTCAGTCGTGTCCGACTCTTAGCGACCCCATGGAATGTGGCCTACCAGGCTCCTCCATCCATGGGATTTTCCAGGCAAGAGTACTGGAGTGGGGTGCCATAACGGGTCATAAATGGTATGGACGTAACAGAAGTAGAAGATATTAAGAAGAGGTGGAAAGAATACACAGAAGAACTATACAAAAAAAGATCTTCATGACCCAGATAACCACGATGGTGTGATCACTCACCTAGAGCCAGACATCCTGGAATGCAAAGTCAAGTGGGCCTTAGGAAGCATCACTACGAACAAAGCTAGTGGAGGTGATGGAATTCCATTTGAGCTATTTCAAATGCTAAAAGATGATGCTTTGAAAGTCCTGCAATCAATATCCCAGCAAATTTGGAAAACTCAGCAGTGGCCACAGGACTGGAAAAGGTCAGTTTTCATTCCAATCCCAAAGAAAGGCAATGCCAAAGGAAGTTCAAACTACTGCACAATTGCACTCATCTCTTACGCTAGCAAAGTGATGCTCAAAATTCTCCAAGCCATGCTTCAACAGTACGTGAACTGTGAACTTCCAGATGTTCAAGCTGGATTTAGAAAAGACAGAGAAACCAGAGATCAAATTGCCAATATCTGTTCGATCATCAAAAAAGCAAGAGAGTTCCAGAAAAACATCTACTTCTGCTTTATTGACTATGCCAAAGCCTTTAACTGTGTGGATCACAACAAACTGTGGAAAAGTCTTCAAGAGATGGGAATACCAGACCACCTGACCTGCCTCCTGAGAAATCTGTATGCAGGTCAACAAGCAACAGTTAGAACTGGACAAGGAACAACAGACTGGTTCCAAATCAGGATAGGAATATGTCAAGGCTGTATATTGTCACCCTCCTTATTTAGCCTATATGCAGAGTACATCATGAGAAATGCTGGACTGGATGAAGCACAAGCTGGAATCAAGATTGCCAGGAGCTCACTCGCAGCCGAGCGGAGCCGGCGGACGCGTCTGGGCCCCTGACCCTCTCCCGGGCCATGGCCGGCAACGTGAAAAAGAGCTCTGGGGCCAGGGGCGGCAGCGGCTCCGGGGGCTCCGGCGGCCTGATCGGGCTCATGAAGGACGCCTTCCAGCCGCACCACCACCACCACCACCACCTCAGCCCCCACCCGCCGGGGACCGTGGACAAGAAGATGGTGGAGAAGTGCTGGAAGCTCATGGACAAGGTGGTGCGGTTGTGTCAGAACCCAAAGCTGGCGCTAAAGAATAGCCCACCTTATATCTTAGACCTGCTGCCAGATACCTACCAGCATCTCCACACTATCTTGTCAAGATATGAGGGGAAGATGGAGACACTTGGAGAAAATGAGTATTTTAGGGTGTTCATGGAGAATTTGATGAAGAAAACTAAGCAGACCATAAGCCTCTTCAAGGAGGGGAAAGAAAGAATGTATGAGGAGAATTCTCAGCCTAGGTTATCCTCCAGTGGAAGAGTGGTGATTCACAAAGAAATGGCAGAATTTTTTACTGCTGTAGTTTTTTCCTAGTAGCCTGAAAATAGATGTCAACAAGTATGCCAAATCCTATTGGTAGATAATGGTGGCTTAGATCTGTGTTGAGGAGTTCGAGCAGAACTTGAGGTGTTTTAAAGCTTGTATAACATGACTTATAAATGCATTGGTTTAGGTTTCTGGTTTGAGCAAGTGGATGATGTAATGGGAAGCCATGGAAATGTATAAATAACAAGGGAAAGTCATGATATGATTTTTATTTTACAGTGCTAGTATTGGCTGTTGTGGGAAATGGATTAGGCTTGTGGAGGTAGCAGTGATGAAAGTAGAGGGAATGCGTTAAAAGGTTACTGCTATAGACCAGATAAGAGATGAGATAATTTAGACTAAGGATGAGAAAGTTGAAAGGAAGGAAAATAGAGTGGAGCTAGACTCAATAAGAATTGCTAGTGGATTGAACAAGAGAATGGTGAGAAGAATGGGCAGGGAAGAATCAAGGATGCTCTGTAGGTTTGTGGTCATTAACTCTGCCAACTGGTGGCAGCACTTACTAAAATGGAGAATTCAGAGTAGAGATGGGAAAAGTAAGTTGAGAGGGAAATTATGAGTTCCATTTTGGACAACTTTAAGTTTGAAATATTCTCATGAGCCATCTAAGGTGATACATCAAGCAGGCAGTTGGGTATATTAGAGTTTGAAGTTTAGAAAGAGAGACCTGAAATAGAGAATTTTGGTAATATTCAGAATAGTATTTAAAGCCAGGATATCTGGTTGGGGAGAGAAATCATCAAAGGAGACTTAAGATGGGGCACTACTAAAGAAGAAAGTAGAGAATAGATTAAAATAGCCAACACAGAGTAAAAAACAGAAACAAAAGAATTCTCTCTAAAACGGAACCCTGCTATGATGTTGGTGGAACTGTAAATTGGTGCAGCCACTGTGGAAAATGGCATGGATATTCCTCAAAAAAAAAAAGCAACTAAGAATTGCCGTATCATCCAGCCGTTCCACTTCTGGGTATTTATCCAGAGAAAACAATAATTCAAAAAGATAAATGCACTACTATGTTCATAGCAGCACTATTCACGATAGCCAAGACATGGAAACAACCTGAATAAATGGATAAAGAAGACGTGGAATATAATACACACACACATATGTACATACACATCATGGAACAGTACTTGGCCATAAAAAAAGAATGAAATAATGCTATTTGCAGCAACACAGATGGACCTAGAGATTATCATGCTAAGTGAAGTAAGTCAGATAAAGACAAATACTGTACGATATCACTTATATGTGGAATCTAAAATATGACACAAGTGAACTTATCTATGAAACACTCACTCACAGGTATAGAGAACATACTTGTGGTTGCCAAAGGAAAGGAGGTGGGGTGAGATTTGGGAGTTAGCAGGTGCAAACTAGTATATATGGAATGCATAAACAGCAAGGTCCTACTATATAGCGTGGGGAACTGTATTTAATATCCTGTGATAAACTGTAATGGAAAAGAATATAAAAAAGAATGTATATATAACTGAATCTCTTTTCTGTATGGCAGAAATTAATACAACATTGTAAATAAACTATACTTAAGTTAAAAAAAAAAAAAAAAAAGATTGCCAGGAGAAATATCAATAACCTCAGATATGCAGATGACACCACCCTTATGGCAGAAAGCGAAGAACTAAAGAGCCTCTTGATGAAAGTGAAAGAGGAGAGTGAAAAAACTTGGCTTAAAGCTCAACATTCAGAAAACTAAGATCATGGCATCCTGTCATCACTTCATGGCAAATAGATGGGGAAACAATGGAAACAGTGAGAGACTTTATTTTTGGGGGCTCCACAATCACTGTAGATTGTGACTGCAGCCATGAAATTAAAAGACGCTTGCTCCTTGGAAGAAAAGCTGTAACCAACCTAGACAGCATATTAAAAAGCAGAGACATTACTTTACCAACAAAGGTCCGTGTAGTCAAAGTTATGTTTTTTCCATTAGTTATGTATTGGTGTGAGAGTTGGACTATAAAGAAAGGTGAGCGCCAAAGAATTGATGCTTTTGAACTATGGTATTGGAGAAGACAAGTGAGAGTCCCTTGGACTGCAAGGAGACCCAACCAGTCAGTTCTCAAGGAAATCAGTCCTGAATACTCACTGGAAAGACAAATGCTGAAGCTGAAACTCTGATACTTTGGCCACCAATGTGAAGAACTGACTCACTGGAAAAGACCGTGATGCTGGGAAAGATTGAAGGCAGGAGGAGAAGAGGACAACAGAGGATGAGATGGTTGGATGGCATCATCAGCTGGATAGACATAAGTTTGAGCAAGCTTTGGGAGTTGGTGATTGACAGGGAGGCCTGGCATGCTGCAGTCCACGGGGTCGCAAAGTGTCGAACACCCCTGAGTGACTGAACTGAACTGAATGGGTCGTAATATGAAAAATAATGTTATGGAAGAGACATCCATTGCAGATACAGCTCTGCCACTATTTTTCCATTTGACCTATGAACTTTTCACGAGATGTTCACTGACTTCTTTTTTAGTATAAAATTTTATGAGTCTTATCTAAATGATATCACCAGACTGCTGAAATTTTAAAATTGGCAAGGGGAATACATATTCTATGACCAAAGTATGATAAGCAACTATCCTCAGCAAACAAGATGTGTTAAACCATAGATAGAAAATTAGGCATTTTCTCTTTGTAGTGGAGATATTTTCATGAAGGCCTTTGGCCATTGTGTTTTAGAACATTGTGTTTTCTTTATCCAAAGCAGATGAAAAATAGAATGTAAATGATGTCAGTTACATACTTCAGAAGTTGCTTATGTTATATATGAGATGAATTTCTACTCAAGAAACCCAAATTATTTCCCAAATAGTTATAAAAGATTATGGGACACATATGTAGTCTTTCGATTTGTCTTTTGTTTTTCTGCCCATTAGTAAGTCATACAGTAGTGTATATTGGAATGTTGAAAAGAGTCATTTTAATTCTAAAGCCATTAATAGAAAATTTGAGGGCCTTCAGGCTAATTGGGCGGAATTTTTTCTTTTCGTACAAGTAATTTATCTGGGCCGTTTTTTTTTTCTTTTTCTTTTTACCAACCTATAAATGATAGGTTTGATTTGTCAGCTCTCAAAATAAACTAATTTTTGAAAAGTTTTCATTCAATATTTACATCATTTGAACTGTAACAAAAAACACTGAGTTTAAAACAAGTGAAAACAACGAATTTCATTCATTATAATTCAAGACTTGTTTTCTCCTTCAGTCAAAAGGAATTTTAAGCTTGTGTTATTCTACTAGGAATTGTGTGCATTTCAATATAATTAGGGTCCTGTTAGGAGTGCCTGAACAGAGTACAAACATGTTTTGAGAGACTTATCTTAGACTAAGCTCAGTTTTCATAGGCATTTCAATAACTGTCCTTAATATCATTGTAAGAGATGATATTGAAAAATTCTTCCTCAAAATCTTACAAGTAATTAGTATTCAAGGGAAAAGTTTTAGAGGATATTTTTAGAAAGTTGATGGGAATGAAAATCAGAGAAAAGTATCTGGTGCATTTTGCTCCATAGCAGACATGAGACATCCTTTTTCACCTGAGAGTGATACTGCAGTGTATCATGTACTGCGCAATGCCCCCTGAGGGCTAAGGAGAGTCTTTGAAGTTATCTACTGTCATTTTCTATCCAGGGCAGAGTTCCATGTTTAGCATCCTTGAGATACTACCTAGTAATTTTCTAGATGGTATGGAGTCACAAAAGGCTTCCCCAATGGCTCAGTGGTAAGAAAATCTGCCTGCAATACAGGAGATGCAGGAGCGGTGAGCTCTATCCCTGGGTCGGGAAGATCCCCTGGTAAAGGAAATGGTAACCCACTCTGGTATTCTTGCCTGGGAAATCCCATGGACAGAGGAGCCTGGCAGACTACAATCCATAGGGTCACAAAGAGTTGGACATGACTGAGTGACTGAGCACGTTCAAAGTATAGAGTCACAAAAGCAAGGGCAGTGTTAGTGGTAAAGAGACAATAATTACTATGTGTGGTCAAAGGAAGGAGATATTTCTGATTAGGTGGTTGAAGAGTCTTCTCAATGGAGGTGGCTCAGAAACACAAATTTTCTTAGGAGTGACAGATAGAATTTCACCTGAGAAAAGGCCTGGACCAAGTAAACATGTGGAAGTTAGAAAGCACAGGGTCTGTTTGAGGGACAGGAGTCTCAGGGATGGAATCTCAGTAGAATGTTGTTGTTGTTTAGTCACTAAGTTGTATCCAGTGCTTTTGCAACCCCATGGACTGCAACCCACCAGGCTCCTGTGTCCACGGGATTTTCCAGACAAGAATATTGGAGTGGGTTGCCATTTCCTACTTCAGGGGGTCTTCCTGAAGGAAGGATCAAACCTGCATCTCTTGCTTGGCAGGCAGATTCTTTACCACTGAGCCACCAGGAAACCCCCTCAGTACATAAGTAATGTTAATTGTTCTCCAGGAGCACTGCAGTATCATTCCTAGCAGAGTATATTTGCAAGATAGCAGGCAAAAGTTAGCCAGTGAATTATTTTCCTCAGTCATAATTGAGTCAAAACTCACTAGAACCATGCTTCATTGGGATGAGGTAGACAAGTGTCTGTGATTCAGAACAAGCTGAATAATAGGCACCAAATGTCACATAGTTATAACTACTTATGGCATACCTTCATTGTAAATTATATTTACTATTATGTTTAGTCTATGGCCATGCCACCCTGAATACACCTGATCTCATCTATTATGTTTCAAGATATTTTTGTTAGTAAATATTTTCTCTAAAAAGATTCTGTCTCCTATCTATATAAAGTTTGGATTTCATATTAGTACATTTTTAAATGCAAAATAAATGCTTTTCTTTATTACATGTAGACACAGGGAACATGGAGGTGCTCCACCTATATGGAAGTGAGAAACAGAAGAAGCAGTGGCTTGAGCCTCTTCTTCAAGGAAGTATTGCCTCCTGCTTCTGTATGACAGGTAAGAGCAAATCAGTTATGTTCTCCCATTGTGCACTCTTGCCAGGTTATTATGGAGGAACTAAAGAAATGTGGGATGTGTCTTTGTGTTTAGGCAAATTTTCCTGTGACCAGAAATATGAATGTGTTGGTTGTGAGCCCAGTTTTAGTATTTTGGCATTTTTAAATGTGCAGAATAAAATCGTCCTCCACTTTGGGAGGATACCAGATGTTTTCTGGTAGCCTGCTTTAGTGGCAGAGTAAACCTAGTTTCATAATCTTTTGACTTGCATTTAAAATTGCCTTCTAAGGATATTTAAGATCTTTTTTACCTTAGTATATGAAACATTCATCTTTGTGATAATTTTATACTGACACTTAAAAAATACTCCACTCTGCCATAAATCAAAGAAAAAAAAAAATAGAACTTTTACCTGTGTTGATCATACAGCTCAAATTATAAATTATAATCATGTGGGCTGATGAAAGTAGGAGCATGTTAATAAAAGTGGGTCTTGGTATATTTGTACATAGGAAACAGTTTCTAAGAACTCTTACTCAAAGAACCAAGTCATTGTTTCATAATTGAGTTAGAAGTAAACTAAGTTTCATCTGACCAAAAATTTGTCAGAATTTATTATCCTTCTATAACACTGCATGCATTTATAATAGTAAAACTGGGACCTCTCTGGTGTTACAGTGGGTAAGAATCCACCTGCCAATGCAGGGGACATAGTGTGATCCCTGATCTGGGAAGATTCCACATGCTGCAGAGCAACTAAACTTGTGCACCCCAACTACTGAAGCCCATGCACCTACAGCCTGTGCTCTATAACAGGAGAAGCCACCACAATGAGAAGCTTGTGCACTGCAACTAGAGAGCAGCCCCCGTTCTCCACAACCAGAGAAAGCCAGTGCACAAAAACAAAGACCCAGCACAACCATATATATATAAAAAAAACAAAAACTTAAGTAGACAGCTCCTTTTCTAAAGAAGGAGTGTCTTTAGTTTTAGAAAGGGAACACATAAACTATTTGAAGGATACATTCAAAAGAGCAGCATATTAAAAAATGCAGATTACTATGATTTAGAACTACCTGTTAAGTTCTAAAATGCAATGCAGGAAAACAGTCTTGTAAAAGTGTCCTATGGAAAGCTTTCTGAAGACATTAAATGTTGAGCTGGTTTTGTAGAATGCAAAATAGATCAATGAAAGCATTACTGATAGAATTTGAAAGGCACAGTTAGAAGTTGTTTAAGATACTACAGAAATAGTGTCAGAGATGTAGAAAACAAGCTATGGTTACCAAGAGAGCAAGCAGCAGAGAGGGATAAATTGAAAGATTGGGACTGACATATACACCATATATATATACATATATATATACACATATATATATGTATATATATATGACATAGACACTATATATATATATATATGTATATATATATATATATATACACACACACACACACACACATGTATATGATAGATAACTTGTATATAGCCTACTGTATAGCACAGGGAACTGATGACCGGTATGGAAAAAGAATCTAAAAAAGAGTGGATATTATGATTCACTTTTCTGTACAACAGAAACCAACACAACATTGTAAATCAACTATACTTCCAAAAATATTAATTTTTAAAAAAGTTGGTTAATATACTAAACCTATGGTGATCAAGACTATCCCCGAGAAAAAGAAATGCAAAAAGGCAAAATGGTTGTCTGAGGAGACCTTACAAACAGCTGTGAAAAGAAGAGAAGCAAAAAGGCAAAGCAGAAAAGGAAAGATATACCCATTTGAATGCAGAGTTCCAAAGAATAGCAAAAGGAGATAAGAAAGACTTCCACAGTGATCAATGCAAAGAAATAGAGGAAAACAATAGAACAGGAAAGACTAGAGACCTCTTCAAGAATATTAGAGATACCAAGGGAACATTTCATTCAAAGGTGGGCACAATAAAAGACAGAAATGGTATGGACCTAACAGAAGTAAAAGATATTAAGAGGAAGTGGCAAGAATACACAGAAGGACTATACAAAAAAAGATCTTCACGATCCAGATAACCATCATGGTGTGATCACTCACCTAGAGCCAGACATCCTGGAATGCAAAATCAAGTGGGCCTTAGGAAGCATCACTATGAACAAAGATAGTGGAGGTGATGCAATTCCATTTGAGCTATTTCAAATGCTAAAAGATGATGCTTTGAAAGTCCTGCAATCAATATCCCAGCAAATTTGGAAAACTCAGCAGTGGCCACAGGACTGGAAAAGGTCAGTTTTCATTCCAATCCCAAAGAATGGCAATGCCAAAGAAAGTTCAAACAATTGCACAATTGCACTCATCTCTCATGCTAGCAAAGTGATGCTCAAAATTCTCCAAGCCACACTTCAACAGTACGTTAACTGTGAACTTTCAAATGTTCAAGCTGGATTTAGAAAAGACAGAGGAACCAGAGATCAAGTTGCCAGTATCTGTTGGATCATCGAAAAAGCAAGAGAATTCCAGAAAAACATCTACTTCTGCTTTATTGGCTATACCAAAGCCTTTGACGGTGTGGATCACAACAAACTGTGGAAAAGTCTTCAAGAGATGGGAATACCAGACCACCTGACCTGCCTCCTGAGAAATCTGTATGCAGGTCAACAAGCAACAGTTAGAACTGGACATGGAACAACAGACTGGTTCCAAATAGAGAAAGGAGTACATCAAGGCTGTATATTGTCACCTTGCTTATTTAACTTATATGCAGGATACATCATGAGAAATGCTGGACTGTATGAAACACAAGCTGGAATCAAGATTGCCGGGAGAAATATCAATAACCTCAGATATGCAATGACACCACCCTAATGGCAGAAAGTGGAGAAGAACTAAAGAGCCTCTTGATGAAAGTGAAAGAGGAGAGTGAAAAACTTGGCTTAAAGCTCAACATTCAGAAAACTAAGATCGTGGCATCCGGTCCCATCACTTCATGGCAAATAGATGGGGAAACAATGAAAGCAGTGTCGGACTTTATTTTTTTGGTCTCCAAAATCACTGCAGATGGTGATTGCAGCCATGAAATTAAAAGACACTTGCTCCTTGGAAGAAAAGCTATAACCAACTTAGGATAGTAAAAAGCAGAGACATTACTTTACCAACAAAGGTCCGTCTAGTCAAAGTTATGGTTTTTCCAGTAGTCATATATGGATGTGAGAATTGGACCATTAAGAAAGTTGAGCACTGAAGAATTGATGCTTTTGAACTGTGGCACTGGAGAAGACTCTTCAGAGTCCCTTAGACTACAAGGAGATCCAACCAGTCCATTCTAAAGGAAATCAGTCCTGAATATTCATTGGAAGGACTGATGCTGAAGCTGAAACTCTGATACTTTGGCCACCTGATGTGAAAAACTGACTTATTTGAAAAGACCCTGATGCTGGGAAAGATCGAAGGCGGGAAGAGAAGGGGATGACAGAGGATGAGATGGTTGGGTCACATCACTGACTCAATGGACATGAGTTTGAGTAAGCTCTGGGAGTTGGTGATGGACAGCGAAGCTTGGCATGCTGCAGTCCTTGGGGTCGCAAAGAGTCGGACACAACTAAGTGATTGAACTGAACCGAAATGAACTATGTGTAATGGTAGGAAGATGAAAAAGACAAAGATGCCTCTGTCATCAAAGAGTTCACATTTCTTTAAGTGTCTTTTATAATCCAGTGGTATCTGCCTGCCTGTAAATTCAGCCTTTGCTTATTTGTAGAGCCTGATGTAGCTTCAAGTGATGCCACAAATATTGACTGTAGCATCCAGCGAGATGGAGACAACTATATAATTAATGGCAGGAAATGGTGGAGCAGTGGTGAGTATTCATAATGATCCTTCATGCCAGATGCTGTGCTAGAATAATAAGATACATAGTTATTCATTTCATGACCACAGTTCTTTAAATTCTACCTTTGAAAGCATTTTCAAATTTAGAAATAGTTGATAAAAGGAAAGTAATCTTAAAATAATGTCTTGATTAGATGATGTTTATTTTAAGAGCAGAAAACATCTATTTTTTTTACAGTTTGTGAGGTAAAAATTCATATTAGTGCACACCATGTTTAGCCATTGTCATTTCTACCAAAATTAAATTTTGGTAGGGGCATATTACCTGGACTAGGATAATTTATATATAATTTTTAAAGAGATAAGCAATACATGTTATTAAAAATAATTTGTGGTACATATTTTCATTGCTTAAAAATACAAGTGTTTAAGTGAAAAATAAGAGTCTTTATATATAGGAAAATATTTAGAATCACATAAGTAGATAAGTCCTTTATGCAGTTATACAAATTAAAACCTGTGATTGCCTGAGGATTGCTTCTAGAGTATACATGATACATCTAATAGGATAACCAGCTTATTACTAAAGAAAGTTGACATAAAAGTAAATTATAATGTTAAATAACTTACTAGTACTACATTAAAATGGCCAGAAAAGCTTTTTTTTTTTTGCCGCTAGTTTTTATTCTTTCTGGAGTTTTATGAAATCACTTACAAATTAGAAACAGGAAAAAGAAAAAGACATTAAATGTTGCTGCATGATTAATCAAGAATTAAAATTATGCATGAAAAATTTTATATTAAAATTTAGATAATTTAAAATAACTGTAAATGAGCCTTAATTTAAACCTCTTTAATAATCTGTTTTAGATGACCTAACTTGTAGTGTTTTTCTTATGTTTGACTGTTAATACTATTTTCCTATATTGTTAGTTTTAATTTCTATGATTTATGAATTTATTATTTTGTTTCCTCTTTTTCTTGGCTTCTAACCCCACTCCCCTTTCCCAGCCCAACCTATTCTTTGCTACAAGTTGCCACTACAGTGTTTGAAATTTGAATTTCAGAAAAATGCAGATGTTTGATCTCAGCAGGAAGCATCATTCATGTGTATTGAAGCAAGAGACAGATAGGTTTTATATTTAAATGGTGAAAGTACTGGTTGGCTCTGTAGCATCTTCAGATTCAAAAGGAATCTCCTCCACATTTTGTCTTTGTCTTCTCCAGGATCCATATTTCTTGGCAACTTTCATGATGTAGTTTTTAAAAGAGGTTCCCATGAAAACATACAGGACTGGGTTGAGGCAGCTGTGAAAGAGTGCAATACTCTCGGTGATTTGGATAGCAACATCCATGCGTTTGCTCATGTCACAGTCAGTGATCAGGGAGTAGATGATGTCTATGGCTTGGCAGAACTTGACAATGTTATAAGGTAATTGAGTGACGATGAAAACTATGACCACTGTGAGCAGAACTTTGAGCGGCCGAGATTTTTTAATGTTAGGCGTCTTGATGAGTGTCTTAGCCGTGATGAAGTAGCACACTGCCATAATAAGAAAGGGTATTACAAATCCAATGCAGATTTCCAGCATTTGAATTGATGCTTTCATTGGTGTTCCTAGGTGGTATGGAAAGATGGGAATGCACCTAGCTTTATGATTTACTGTATAAAAAACCAGCTGAGGTATACTCAGCAAGATGGCAGCCACCCAGACACAGAAACAGATGACCCAGCATGGTTTTCCCACTCCCGATTGACTGGGAGCTTTAGTTACTGCCCAGTATCTGTCTGTGCTGATACAAGCCAGAAACTGCATTCCAGAGACAAAATTGACTGTGTACAAGGCTGAAGTGACTTTGCACATGATTTTCCCTAAAACCCACCCATGAACTGCATTAACTGCCCAAAAAGGCAAAGTGAATAGAAGGAATAAATCTGCCACTGCCAAATTCAAGATGTACACATCTGTTTTGGTTCTCCGCTTTTTGTAATAGGCATAAATCGCCACTACAGTAGAATTGCCTGCAAGTCCAATGATGAAAGCTATTGTGAAGAAGGCAGGTAGGAAAACTTTTGCAAATTTTCTGACCTCTTCTTTTATACAGATCACTTCATACTGACTATAGTCATGAGTGTCATTCATTTCATTTTCCTCATAATAGTAATCTGTTGACTGGTTGTATTCCAAAGCCATGGTTCCAATCTAAATGGCAAAAAGAATACAGTGTATTTATTTTAATATTGCTTAAGTGGAAACACTTTAACTCTAGCATATGTTTTATGCTTTTATTAGAGAATAGTTTGTTGTCATAACATATGTGAGCCTGAGTCTACCACTCTTTGAAACTCTTTAATGAAAACCACATTGGAGTATATCCTCAAGAGTAGTTTTTCAGCACTTGTTTTCACAAGTCTGTACAGGAACTGGGATTTACAGAGGGAAGATAAAAAATAATACCCAGGGAAATTTTCTTAATCATTAAGCCCTATAACTTTTACATTACACAACTTTGTGATTCTTATGCAGTACATCAACAATAAATTAAAATTTTAAATTAAAATGAATTATTTAAAATAAATATTTTACTTATATTTATTCATGAATTTATTTTAAATTAAGTTAAATAAGTTATCTCAGAATTGTACTTAATTTTAGTTGTTGGCTTTTATAAAACAAACCCTCCTCTAGTTAGCTTCCCTCCAAAACTTGCTACTGCATGCTGATTGTAAACTACTATTTGGTAGAACTGTTGTTCCACTAGTCACCTAAGCCTTAAGCCTGCACCATCCTTGATTCCTCTCTTATCTCCATCCCTTCATCCCAGATTTTCAGTTCAGTTCAGTTCAGTCGCTCAGTCGTGTCCGACTCTTTGCAACCCCATGAACCACAGCACGCCAGGCCTCCATGTCCATCATCAACTCCCTGAGTCCACCCAAACCCATGTCCATTGAGTCGGTGATGCCATCCAGCCATCTCATCCTCTGTTGTCCCCTAAATTTTCAGTCTGCCCCTAAATTCTGATTTTACCTTCCAAATAGGTCTCAAATCTGTCTCTTCCTTTTGACATAATTCAACCACATTTTTACCTGGCCTATGACAATGTCTTCCCAACTGGTATCCTACTGTTCTCATTCCTTCTTACCACTTCCTTGTCAAAAACATTTTTCTTACTGCCATCACAGTGCTCTATCTCTAAAATCTCAGTCTTATCACTCTCCTGCTTAGCTCCTCGAGTAAAAGACCTATCTGTCTGAAAGATACAATCTAAATTCTCTACCATGATACCCAAGGATCCATAATGTAGTCCTACCCATTGTTCCTGTACACCCTCTACTATACACCTTACACTGTAGATGATGACAGTGCTGATTTGCCAGTGGTTTTTTGGCATACCCTGTGCCATAGTGTGCATCTACATCATTACTCAGTCTGTTCTTTTATCTGATATACTATTTCCTCCCTGTCCCTTGAAAGGCCATTTCCTATTCAGTTAACTCAGATTTCACCTTTCTAGAGGACTTTCCCAATCCAGTAACTGTATCTACATATCAATTGTATCTACATATCAGAGAACTGACCTGGTCCTACGGAGTTTCCCAGACTACCTTTTCCCTCTATGATCTAAGTTCCCTAAGACTGTGACCTATTGGATTTCTGTTTGTAATTAATAACTGAAGAGAGTGCCTGGTACACTCTAGGTGGCCAGCAAATATTTATCAAACTATAAGGTTTACTAGTAGGTATAAAGCTGTTACTCTAGGAATGGAAAGATAATATTCCAGAAATCTTGTGTCTCATCATTAAGTTATTCTACTACGTTGTCATTTAATACTCTGTAGTATTAAGATAAGCTTGCACAAAATTCACATTTTAAAATATATATAATAATAACTTTTAGCATTTTTATTATAGTGCTAGGCTTTGTTATGCTTTTTCCTTAACCCTTCTGTCTTCCTTGGGTTATTTTTTGTCCTTGGAAGAATCTCAAATGTTCTTATGGAATCATTAATGAAGATATTATTTTCAAAACAGTACACCAGCTTATGCTACATTTTCAAAAGAATATTCTTATACTTGCTAACCTTTTGTAAATGAGTAAAGCAAAATGAAGAAGGCCACACAGAGGAAAAATACCACATAGAACTGCTTTCATTATATAAAAACCAGGTGCTAACAATTTAAAATGACTGTTTTATCCTTATAGTTATTTGAAAAGTTCCAATCTAGAAGACCACTCTAGTGTTCATTTTCTTATATGTTAATTATTAACACAATATGAACTTTGTTCTTTCCTTCTCTTTTATCACAGAAATCTTGAACCTGGTGATAAGGTATAATATGGCCAAACAGTATAAGATATTGAGGAAAGATATTTTAAAAGAATTAATCATACTAAAAATATGAGTAAATAAAAATAGGACTGGAAATTATTTGCAGAAGTGATCCTTCTGGCAGATACATGGAAACACATTTAAATGCCTTTATAATTATTACAAGAATTAAAAAAAATTGGTGTTTATAAAACAAAACAAGAAAAAAATGGTATACCAAAACCTGTTATTAACAAAGCTTTGTAGGCAAGTAATGGTATTAAAATAATATTTTCTTCTTGCTATATTCATATTTTTGTTTTAAGTTTGAAGTGTATAACTTTTCAAATAGCTCTTTTTTGCACATGTAAACTTTTATGCCTCGACTCCCTCTGCATAGGTAAATATACAAAATCTTTGGACTTTAAAAAAAAAGTCATATCCAATTCTGAATGAAAAAGAAATAAAAAACCAACCAACCTGTTTCAGTAGGCAGACAGGAGCAGTCTTGAATGCAGAGAGAAAATCAAATGACACTCTCTAACTCAGACTACTTTTGTTTTCGTTTTTACACCCCGCCTTTGTCTTACATCCAGGAAGGCTTTCCAGAAACGTAATCTTGTGAGCATTTGATCTTTTATTTATGTATAACTGTCCTGTGAAGTCAGATCCTAGTTCTTAAGTATCCTTGGTTATAAACTTGAAGGAATTCAATCTTGTTTCAAAAGCTACAAACCTTTCCAAGTTTCCACTTAGCAGAAGGGAATGGGAACGTGCCTGCAGCTGAGGTACTGACTGCCAAACCAAGAGAACTCACCAGAGCACCTCACGGCAGCTAATAAGTACTTGTAGGTAGTATCTAGACAAATACTGTCTAAGATTATTTTATCTAGGAAAGAAAACAGAAATGATTGTAACTCAGAAAATTATCTTTTTGAAGACTAAATCATCAAAAATAAATTCTGAGTAATCATTAAGCATTTATAGTAGAATTTACATTTTTATACCAGATTGTTTTATATTTTATTAATACTTAAACTGTGAGACTCTCCTTGGCTTCACTGAACTCCTCCTCTGTCATTGACCCCAGAGTATGCCTTTCCCCATGACTTTAAATTCTTGTGCCTTCCTGTAATCTTGGATGACCAGCCACAAACTTTTCACATCATTCTGTCTGGGAAGCCTATCTCAACTGTCTCTCCCTACCTCCACTTCCAAACAAATGAAAGTTAGAGAAAGAAATGTATGCAGATTTAACACTAGTAGGCTATTTGACCTGGACTCTCCTCACATTTGCATAACAGTTCCCTTATCTACTTTCTCAGAGGAGACTAGGCTTAGTCTCTTCCTTCAGAAGTTATTACAGACCCATATCTTTTTTTCTCTAAGCAGTTGATCTAACATTCCTGTTGGTTCACAGAAAAGAGGCTCTAGGTCACTGAGGTCTTCACCTTCCGACAGTGTGTGTCTGAGGGTACAGCCAGGTTCTCCTTGTTATCTACCAGTCTTTGAGGAAGAGTTATTTGCATGCAGCTATACCATCTCACCTAGAAAAAAAAGTACTTAGATTTGCAGCGTTTGCCCTTCTTCATAGTGTAAATACTCCCACCCTGGCCAGTTTCAGCTACCAATGTGAATTCACTGAGGGCAAATTTGCTAAGAGGTGAGTATTTTCAGCCTTTCTTAGGAGGCTCTAACACAATTCTTCCAAAGGAGGCATCTCTTCTCCTTACCATAGCTGATCATTACTCTGATCTCTTATGAAGGATACTGCTCTTAATATTATCCCTGCCCTCTCTAGGGGCTTCCCAGGTGGCTCAGTGGTAAAGAATCGGGCTACCAATGCAGGAGATGCAGGAAACGCAGGTTTGATCACTGAGCAGAGAAGATCTCCTGGGGTAGGAAATGGCAACCCACTCCAGAATTCTTGTCTGGGAAATCCCATGAGCAGAGGAGCCTGGCGGGAGTCCAGGGAGTCACAAAGAGTCAGACGCAACTATGCACACCCTCTCTAGACTCCCTGGTCTTGCGCTTTCTCTTACCTTTTGTTCTTTTTTTTTCTTATGTATTTTGCGGCCAGGAGGAAGCAAACAAGCGACCTTTCACTAAATTCTTAGAATGATCTACAAGTTCCCACAAGGTCCTCCTCCATCGCTCATTACCTCTCTGACTTATTTCCTTTTACTCACCACTTTGCTTGCTTATTCTGCTGCACCAACCTCCATGCTGTTTTGAAATGTACCAGGCACAGTGCTTCTTAGGGCTTTTGTATTGGCTCTTCTATCTGCCTGGAATGTGCTTTCTTTTAATATCCACAAGGTTCACTCCCTCATATCTTTCAAGTCTTTGTCCAATCACCACCTCCTCATTGAGGCAACCTCTGACTAGTCTATTTAAAATACTGTCACAAAACAAATGAACAAACATTAAACAAAACAGAAACAGTTATAGATACAAACAAAAAACAGATGTTTGCCAGATGGGAGGAGGAAGATGGGGGAAAGAAATAGGTGAGGGAGATTAAGAGATTACAAACTCTTAAGAAGGAATTACAAACTTCCAGTTGCAAAATAAATGAATCATGGGGATGAAATGTACAGTGTGAGGTGTATAGTTAATAACTAAGTAATTTCTGTATGGTGACATAACTAGATTTATCATAGTGATCACTTTAAAATGTATAGAAATATCCAATCACTATGTCATATAATGGGAAGTAATATAAAGTCATAGGTCAATTGTACTTTGAAAACAAGCAACCATAAAAAAAAAAGAGAGATAAGATATGTGGTTACCACAGACAGATGGGTGTGTGTGTACATGCTCGGTCACATCCAACTCTTTAATATCCATACTACATATTGAATTAATGTTTATATGATTTGGGGGGAGGTTGGGGTTTTGGGGGGGAGGGCGTTGACCATGCTGCATGGCTTGTGGGATCTTGGTTCCCTCACCATGGATCAAACCCATGACTGCTACACTGGAAGTGTGGAGTTTTAACCACTGGATCACCAGGGAAGTCCTGTATATGAGTTTTTTACTTAGCGTTTTTGCTTAAGCATTTTTGTGTTACTCCAAACTCCCTATAAATAACATTTTTAGTAGCTAAATAATATTTTGTTGTGTAGATTATCATAATTTGCCTTACTATTCAACTGTTATAAGATTTTTCTAGTGTTTTGCTATTACAAATAATGTTATAGAGAGTATCTTTGTAGTTGTAGTAGGAAATTGTACTTAATCTTATCTTACTGAGGGATTTTGAAGAATGGGACTAACCGTGTCTAACTATCACTTTTCTTGTTACACTAAAGATAGCATTCTGTAGAATAATCTTAGAGTTCTTTCAGATAATTGCTTAGAATGTTTTCTTATTCTTTTAAGAAGGGTTCCATTATATGGACACATCCATATAATTGTCTTCTGTTGATGGATATTGATTTATGCCCAATTCTTTCCTCTCTCAGTTCATTCAAGCGTGCTAAGTCACTTCAGTCATTTTTGACTCTTTGTGACCCTATGAACTGTAGCCCACCAGGCTTCTCTGTCCATGGGACTCTCCAGGCAAGAATACTGGAGTGGGCTGCCATGCCCTTCTCCAAGGGATCTTCCTGACCCAGGGATCGAACCTCCATCTCTTATATCTCCCACATTGGCAGGCGGGTTCTTTACCACCAGCAACACCTAGGAAGTTCAGGAGCAGTTATATCTGTAGGATAAATCTCAGAAGTTGAGTAGGTGGATTAAAGACTAAGTGAATCTGTAATTTTAATGGATGTTGCCAAATTGTACTTCATAGGGATGATATTACTTTGTACTCTCACCAATAATGTGTGGAAGTATCTATTCCCTAGAACATTGCCAGTTGAATGTCTTGTTCCACCTACCATTTTGCTGTCTTAAAAAACTTGTAATTCAGTACCAGTTCAGTACCATTCCCCTTCCCTTGCCAGCTGTATGTGAGGTATTTTTCCTAAATTGTTGGGTTTTTTGTTTGTTTGCTCTAGTTTTGTTTCTTTGTTGTTATTGTTTAGTTGCTAAATCATGTCCGACTATTTGTGGCCCCATGAACTGTAGTCCACCAGACTCCTCTGTCTGTGGAGTGGGTTGCCATTTCCTCCTCCAGGTGATCTTCCTGACCCAGGGATCAAACTTGTGTCTTCTGCATTGGCAGGAAGATTCTATACTGCTGAACCACCAGGGAAGCCCAATTTTGTTTCTTACTGTACAATAGTTTAATACAGATCAGCCAATCAGTCTTTCTCTTTGAATTTATTTTTTCTTTTTGGCCACACACAAGGATTGAACCTGGGCCGTTGGCAGTGAGAGCATGGATTCCTAGCCACTGAAGCACAAGGGAATTCCCACACTTATTATTTGTGAGGTTTAAAATTTCTTTTCCATTCAGAAATTTCATAGATACTAGATTGTTTTTTCTTCTAGTTTTTTTATGTCTTGATTATTTAATTTTTTTAAAAATTTCAATTCTGATCTATTTGGATGTGATTTTGATTCAACTATGTTTTGCAGTAGTTACAGCATATAGCATTTATAGAATACTATTTAGATGTAAACCTTCCTAGAGGAAGAATAAGTGAATTTCAAAGGTTGTTTCCCCTATTAACAATAGCACATATAATCCAAGGGAACACATGAGATTTTCTTTTTTTTCCTTAACTGTATGATAAACATTTTTTTTTAACAAGTGGAAATTTCACTGTAAAATGTTAGTTAACAGATAATTGTTTTTAAAATCTGCCTGCAATGTGGGAGACCCTGAAGAAGGGAATGGCTACCCACTCCAGTATTCTTCCCTGGAGAATTCCATGGACAGAGGAGCCTGGTGGGCTACGGTCCACGGGTGCACAAAGAGTCAGACATGACTGAGTGACTCACTCTTTCACTTTTCGTTAGTATTAATGCTAAGACCAAATGAAGTTTATATATTTCACATCAGAAGTTCAATATTGGTAGAAATAACCGTGATGCTTTGTAAATGACTAATTGTACTTCATATTATATTATTGTTTATATCACTTTGCTTATGGTTGCAGACCATATCCCTACTCAACAGTTATGTTTTTCTCCATTTGTCATATTTTCTTGTGTTATAGAATGATTTTATTTGATAGTCATATGGTTGTAAGATCATGTGAAATTAAAATTCATCAGCAAATATCAGGAAAATGTCCCTTTCAGCCTGACTTAATCCTGGCTCTTGAACAGTCTTGAAATACCACATAGTCTGGATTAAAAACAAAATTATTTTATCTGTGCCATCTGTTTTCACTCACGAAGGCCTGCGACACAGCAGATACATATTTAAATGCTTTCTGATCTATTCAGATTTCCTTTAATATATTTAATTTGTGACATTTGGTATCCTGTCCATTAAGTAAAATAACATGAGAACAAAAACTCTTTAGAAGAAGGACATTTCAGCAGCTGCACCTGCCAAATTATGCTTGTAAGCTAAGATGAGATGATATATTTGTGAGAGGGTTTTCCAGTTTTCTGAAACATCAAGTTTAAATCAAAATATTTCAAAATTTACAGCTTATGTATTCATCCTTACTTCCTCTATTTAATGACCCCAGAAAGGAGAGCCAATTTATAAGTTTCACTTTTTTAGAATCTGAATTGTTTTCCACGTTAGATTGGGCAAAGCAGAATTGAAGAATTATTTTCCTAGTTTTTTGAGTTTCATCAAAATTTACCTGATATCTGAAATCTGTTGGGTACTTAAATAAAGTTGTGGCAGCAATTTTTCATGATAAAAAGAGCAGGACAAGAAATGATATTGGGAAATATTAGAGAAAGATATGGAATTAGAAAAGGAATGCTTTCAGTTAGGGCTTAAGGGAATTATAGAGAAGATTTATAGAGAAGGATTAAGATCCATGAATCCTTAAAAGATGTGTCCAAAGTGGTTTTGATTACCAGGATAAAGTAGACAAAGAAAAGATCTCTAATGAAATGAACCCCAAGTCATACCATTATGTCCTAATCTGATTTTTAGACATACACCCACCAAGGAGACAATGTGTTATATGGGGCAAGCGGCCTGACTCTTCATTCTTAGAGCTTCAAGTCTTCCTACAAGTAAAATCTAAAAAACTGCAAGTAGAAAAATATCCAGTTCAAAAATTAAAAATAAGCCTTTCTGGAAACGATTCTTTTCTCTATAATTTCTAGCTAAAAATCAAAGCATGAGTGCCTATCACTGCAGAACCAGAGTCAATCAAGGGTAAAAAATTCCCTCTGCTCAGCGTTTTCAGATAAGAAATTTCCATTAATATCCACATTGAAATTTAAGTTTTATCACCTACTGTTTGAATCATCCTAATGTTTTTTGGGTTGATCCTCAGAATTGTGGAATTCATTTTCTCTGTATTAGCACCTGTACAAATCAGAAGGACACACTTTTGTAAAAAAACAACTAAACACAATTTGGAAAGTCAAACATGGTTCAATAAATGAGGATAGTTAAGTGGACTCAACATCAAGAGTATAACGTCTGAGATTTTTAAAACTTAATTTTGAGATATATGAGTGGGAAAATCTTTTTTCACTAAAATCTGGAAGATGTAGCAGCTGATACATCCTTCTTATAAAGAGTCCTTTCAGAACTGATTGAAAAAAAATAGATTCCATTAAATTTGAAGAAACCCAAATTAGAGCTTTGGTTTTAAAACAATTGTATTTTAACCATAACCGTATTTTACTTTACATGTATAATTCACAATATAGAATAATTGAGGGGAATAGAATGGTAAGCTCTTGCTTTTATTGATTTAAAATTTTTTAAGCTTCTAAGGTTCCTAATTCTGCTTCTCATGTGATCATACTTTGAGGTGATCATTGCATTTCTAAAATTTCAACTGACACTAATGATAGGTACCTGATTTAAGAAACCATTGCATGAGATAAGTGAAAACCTGGTTTTGGCAAAGTTTTAAAAACTCTAGGGGAGTTCCATTTCTGGTGTGGTGGATTAAGCACCTAAGATTGACCTTCTCACAGATAACAACTAAAAAACTACAAAAAATAACTACCTGAAGAGTCTGTAGAGAGACCAAAGACAGGTTGATTTTGTAGCAGAGTCAGAATTTAGAAGATGAGATGGGCCCGAGGTCTCATTTTAAGAATTTGGCCTAAGGACTCAATGTGGTGTGAGAATGCTGAAGCTTCTCTAGATAACGCAGGTCTTTGTGTCCTAAGGAACTAGAGGATAGTAAGGCAGCCATTGCTTCCAGAAAAATGGTAGAATAGGGTGAGACTCCAGGAAAGGAGAAAACTGGAGAAAGAGAGCTCTGTTTCCTGTGTAAGCTTTGCCCAAGTCTCTGGCTTACTCATGAATCAAAGTGATTCACAAGGCAGACTCAAAGCACCTTGCAACTAAATAAAGGAGCTAAAGTGAAATGTGACCTCTCATTCACCTTAACTGAGACAGACTCTGCAGTATGCCTCTACCTAAGTTAATTGCCCCCTAAAACAATAATATTAACGGTCTTCAGAGAAAGAGAACAGAATCCAGAGTCTTCAAATCAAAGGAATCATTATGTCCAGAATACAATGGAAAATTATTCATTAAATGAAGAAGCAGGAAAACATGATTCACTTTCAGGGCACCAACCTTGCTTCATCCCTGTTTCCATTTCCTCCTCTCCCCATATTATTTTGAAATAAATCCCAGATATCACATTATGTCTCTCACAAACATTTCAGTGTGCATCTCAATAAGAGCTCTTTTAAAAATGTAACTACAGTATCATTAGCACACCTAAAATTACTTAATATCATTACATTTCCATTAAGTATTCAAATTTCTAATTGTTTGTAGATGGATTAATGCTTTTCAGTTTGTTTAATTGAAACAGACTCACCCTCATCCAACTCCATGGCTGGGAAAATTAAGTCTTTCTCAGTCACTGGTTGAGGAGTAAATATTGTGAGTTTTGGTACTCTTGTCCATAGGTCAGAGAATATGAGATCTAAACAGGAGGAAATACACTAGAAGAAGTTCATAATCTTTCTAGCATGCTGATGTTTGAAATGGTTCGAATGGGAGAGCCATCATTTTGTCTTAAGGCCTGCAGTTCTTTCGTGGCTTCTTTGACTTCTGGTTATTTTCATGCAGCAGTTCTCACTGAAAAAGTCCATTCTTGGCCTTATTAGTCAGTTTTCTTGAGTGATATACAGTTTTGTACATAAGCATTTCTTTTTTTAATGATCAAGACCTTTCTTCCTGTGAGTTTGTTTGTTTTGCCAGAGGTAAACTTAGAAAGATTAGAACTTTTAGTGTGAAATATCAGACTAAAAATTTCTTTTTATGATGTATTCTTTTCATTGTTTCTCTGGTTTTAGGAGCTGGGAATCCAAAGTGCAAAATTGCAATCGTTATGGGAAGGATTAACAATAACTCTGAAACCAGGTAATAAAACAATAGTGATTGAGAAACCTATGAGGACTAAGAATCAGTCTTTTTTTGTATTCACTTAATTTACTTAAAATTCACTATTTAGGCTCATAAATTATAATAATATAAAGTATATTATGATATTAAATGTCATATATCTGTGTGTCACAATTATTTTGCTTAAGATATATTTAGAAAACATTTTAAGAAATGTTGGTATACATTCTTCACTGTGAAATTTTCTGTTTTAAAAAGTGTTGCTGAATTCTCAAAGCTGTTTGGATCCAATTATAAGATATATAAAAATTTTCAAAACTGTAAGTGATTAGATATTTAGATCCAAGGCAATAATCTTGAAGTGTTTAATATATTAAAAATCAGTTCCCAGTTACCATTCTGAGCAAGGAGAAGCCTCAATTAAATAACTTTCACATATTTTCAAATCACTGTTGTTCCAGATCACAGCCTTTATCTGAATGTACTTAATGTAATGATTTCTACACAATTCCTATTCCAGACATCATTATTTACATGATTACATGATAGCAACAGTGAAAAGATGACAGTTGAGTCTCCACCTAACATCTGTTTTATTTTTCCACTTAGCAAACTTCCTAACATCTATTTTTCTTTTGACCAGATACAAACAACACAGCATGATTCTTGTTCCCATCAGTACACCTGGAGTAGAAATAATAAGGCCCTTGACAGTTTTTGGCTACCTGGGTAAGTATTCACAATCAACTTGTCTGTGTATTTGCAAGTAGGAAACCTAGAATATGCAGTAACACTGAAGGAAATAGATAACATTTTACTGCATGAGATGGATTCTTAGAAATCCTTTGACCCTTAGTATAAATTGTCAGTGGAATTCAGAATAGAACAAATGAAAAGAGAGGTGGTGCAGCATTCTACCACGTTTTGTCTGCTTTGCTGAAAGGGCAAACTGGTATTTAAGGCACAGAAACTCTGTCTGCCAGTCTTCTTTTCAGCATCCAGGAGGAAGGGTTAATGAAATAGATGTGAAAAATTAAGTAACTCACAGTAATATTCATTTTTAACTTTCTTAATCAACATACAAGAGTTATTAATAAGCAAAGGGTTTTGATTGATTTGAATGCAGAACTTTTCCTTCCTTCTGTCCTTGGATGGAATTTCTAAGAAGCAAGGATACTTTAGCTCAGTTTCATGTTCATTGTTTCCTTGTTGCTCAGCTTTCTCACTCTGCAAGCATTTGTTGAGCGCTCAGCCCACTCCAATATTCTTGCCTGGAGAATCCCATGGACAAAGGAGCCTGGCAGGCTACAGTCCATATGGTTGCAAAGAGTCGGACATGACTGAAACGACTTAACACGCACGCACACGCACAATAGTGAACACAGTAAACTAAGATCTCTGCCCTTGTGGGGCTTACTTGCTGGGGGACAGAGACAGAGGATAAATACAGACATGTAAATAAGCTATGTAGCTGTCAGCAAATGATAAATGTTATAAAAAAGTTTACTGAACTTTAGGTTTTGTGGTGACTCTTTATTGTTAAATGTGGCTAATGAAAATATTCAAGAGGTGGATTACTTTTTGTAGGCTGCAGCTAGAAAATGCACCCACAGGTTAAGTGGTTGGGTTGTAGAACAACAGCCTAAAAGACCATGAAAATGGGTTTATAATGTTCATTGGCTATTAATACCCACCATTGTAGAGACTATGTTTCAAATTTCAGTGTGACAATTTCACCAACATCTCTCCAACTCCCTGTGCCAAGGCCAAAAGAAATAGTGTGGCGAGAGTTGATTATTAATGTCTGTTCTGACAGGAAAAGGGTGTGGAGTTAACTGGAGATTATCTCCAGAACTTGGCGAGGAGAAAGGGTGATGTAAAGACAAAGTGTGGATGTGTTCCCAGTCTCTATCACATGCCAGCATTTTCAAAAGGCAAACAAGCCTAGACTGGAAGCAAATATACTTGCTGGTCCAGCCTTGGCTTTGTCTCTAATGCTAAACCTGCTCTGTCCCTTCGACCAAGTTCTTCACATCTTCAGGCATTGGTTTCCACAGTGATAAAATAAGAATTACATAATTCACTTGCAAATTTTGAACCATTGGAACCTTTTTTTTTTTCAAGCAAAATTTTCTTCAGAAGCCTGTATATTAAAATTTTTAAAGAAGAAGCAATAATAAAAACAATAATAAGAGAAAAGCTATGGAGCCATCTTCTTTTTCACAGCTCTACAACTTCAGAAAATCCATTCAGAAATCTCTGGATGAAATGATATCTAAAATCTCTTAAAATTTCTTAAACAGTTGAAAAGTTTTTTGGGCTGCACAACACTGGGGGTTCAGGGCTCAGGTCTACCTAGAAATGTCCGACATATGAGGCCTTTAAATTCCACTGTCTTTGGGAATTATATTTCAGTAGATTAATTATCTCTGACTATCTTGTTGTCACCTCATTTTGTTCTCTAAAATCTTATTCTCTATTTTATAGATAATTTCCATGGAGGACATTTTGAGATCCATTTTAATCAAGTGCGAGTTCCTGCCACCAATTTAATACTGGGTAAGATAAACTGAACAAATGATTCTCTAGTAATTTTTTAAAAATATTTTCAGGTCTAAATCTTAAAAAAATGTGAAGTCTACCATAATTTAGATACTTTCCTTCTTGTGTACTCCATTTATAAGGGAAAATTATTTCCTTTGGTGGATTTTCTTACAATAATAAGGTTTTATTTAAGTATTTGATGTGTTGTCACATCCGTTGAAAACATAGCTAAATACAAAAATTATACAATTCAGAGCAATATACTTTTCCTAAAACATGATCGTCAAGCCTCTACTTGTTTTAATAAAACCTCAGCAGTTTCTGAGCACTGTATTCCTCGAATGACTCCATCCTCTTGCTTGTTGGAATCCTACCCAACCTTCAGGGAACATCTCTGATGCCACCTCTTTCAAGAAGGTTCTTGTATTCCTCATCTCATCCATTCAATAAGCCCCTGATCCTGCCAGGCCCTCAGGTTACCATGATGAACAGACACCTTTCCCTCCTTTGCCTTTCTTGTCCTTCTCCATATCCCTTATCCCTAGCATCCTTGCCCCTCTTCTAGTTTCCAAACTGAGGACTGTCTTATCTACCTTGGTAACCATTGCAGCACTAACAAAATAACTTGTGCAGAGTAGGTATTCAAGAGACAGTTCTTGAATCTGATCCAAGTTTTTAATGTGGTTTACATTTCTATGTATTAAAAATCAAAGTTCCATAAATGTATAGTGAACCTTATTACAGAACTTACTTTTTTCCTACCGGAATGCCATTTTTATTGAGGATAGTTCATTATTTTCTCAGGATCTGTGTAAATAACAAAAGCAATAGGCTGTGGGCATGTTCTCCTTTCTTTCTCACAGGTGAAGGTAGAGGATTTGAAATTGCCCAAGGCCGGCTTGGACCTGGCAGAATCCACCACTGTATGAGAACAATAGGTTTGGCTGAACGTGCTTTACAGATCATGTGTGAACGAGCAAACCAAAGGGTGGCCTTTAAGAAGAAACTTTATTCACATGTAAGAATAATTACTTATTTGAATCTATCGTAGCCCAATGCACTATACTAACCTTGAACCAAAGTAACATTATTTGGTCAGAAAGAGATTTCCTCTGCATAGACAAGGTGATTCTTTTCCACAAAATATGTTTATTTGTAGTCTGTATTTAAATGTAGTCTGATGATGTGGATGGACCTAGAGACCGTCATACAGAGTTAAGTCAGAAAGAGAAAAACAAATATCATATAATATTCCACATATGATTCCACTTATATGTAAAATTAGAAAATGATACAGGTGAACTTATTTGCAAAGCAGAAATAGAGACACAGAGGTAGAAAACAAACATGGATACGAAGGGGGACAGGGCAGGATGAATAGGAGGGTTGGGATTGACATATATACACTACTATGTATAAAACTAATGAGAACCTTCTGTATAGCACAAAGGACTCAATGCTCTGTGGTAACCTAAATAGGAAGGAAATCCAAAAATGAAGGGATATATGTATACATATAGCTGATTCACTTTGGTACAACAGAAACGAACACAACATTGTAAAGCAACTATATTCCAATAAAAATTAATGAAAAATTCTAAGATTCAAGCTATATGTGTGTATATACATATGTGTGTGTGTGTATATATATATGTGTATATATATATGTATATATATATGTATATATATGTGTATATATATATGTGTATATATATAGCCTATATATATATATATATATATATATATATAGGCTGACGAGAGGTAGTTATCTTTGTGCAAGATTTAATGATTCCTTAAGTGCTTCAACACCTTAGCACACAAAGTGTCAATAATTTGTTCAACTTTTTCAAGTTCTCGTTCTCTAGAGAACTTCATACAGTAGCCCTCTCTGTGGACATGAGATGGCTGTTTTGAGGAAGAAGGAAGCCTTATTCTTTGGCTCTGTGGAGGAATTAAGACCGATAAGTGGAGAGATACAGGAAAATAGCCCAAAACTCAGTGAAAGAAAAGAGATCTAAAAATGGAAAGGACTGCTTTATAAAGACATGAGCTCCCTGTCACTGGAGAAATGCAAGTAGAAATGGGACCAGCATTAGCTGGGGTGTTCATGATATTTTGAATTTTCATCTCTAAGTTATGTACTACTAAGCCTATTGTTTACAAAGAACAATACTTACATCCAAGCACTATAATCCAAATTAGAAAATATTTATCAAGAGGGAAAAGATGCTACCATATCAGACTTCCTTGTTTACAAGAAATATTCAAAGGAGCTTTAAGCTGAAATGGAAACCTTCTTAAGAGCAATGAGATAGCCAAATCATCCCCCTAAAAGCCCTTCTAAGAAAGTGAGAAAAACTATTATTAAATATTTAACACTTATTATTGCTAACATGTACTGTTAGGTCAAACTTGTAGTGGTAAATTGTATCCATGTTTGCTGGACATGTATATTTTAGTACATTTTATAAGATTGTCTCAACTGTACTTTACAAGAAGTTATAAAGTTCATTTGTGACAACCTTATAAAAATTTTACAGTATATTTTTTACTGTGAATTCTTACAGGTCATGCCTTCTTTTTTGTGAAATATTATTTAGCAAATCTATGACTTAGTTATAACATTGTTCTTATGAAAAAATATAGCCTGCTTTATGGCACATACCTGGGAATAATTTGTAGAAGAACCCTTTTAGTAAACAGTGAAGGCAAGTGTTCAACTGTTGGATGGGCACTGTAGGAGAAGGTAAAATCATGCGAAAGTTTGAGGCCATGAATACAATTCCACGATGCTGCTGGAGTAAGAGCTAAAGAGTTGTTCATGGCATCAAATGTCACTTCATGCACATTTCTCGTCTCAAAATTGCCACCCAAACCCCAAGCAGGGTGCAAGGAGGAACAGAAAGGTTAACCTACAGGCATCTTGAACACACAAAAGTACTCTCCTTAAGTGCTGCTTTCATGACAGATGTTTTAATATTGTGCTAAAGAGAAATTTCTTTTCCACTTTTTAAACTTAATGTAGCAAGCATAACAAGCCTGGGCTTTTCAAAAATATGCCTCCCTTCTCTGAAAACCTCTTGCATTTGGCATAAAGGAAATGATCTGGCAAGAGCAAAAGAGATGTGTGAACAGGTCAAATAAAAATCTGGGCTAGCTTTCTTTTCCTTTTTTAATTTGTGAAAATAACATTCCACTTCCCTGAATTTGGAGATCCTTTCCAGCTGCCTTCTAATTTATTCCAGGCACTAAAGCAAAAAGTTCTTTATCAAAGTTCTCTCCTAGCAAATAACTCTGGTGCCTTCTTAGAGCACCCATTTAATTCTTTTTAGAACACCTAGGGTCTGTAGAGACCCACCTAAGATCACTTTCCTTTATTCTAAAGCTATGAAGTAAATGCATATGGTGGTTTGTTCATGAAGTTATAATCACCTAGTTGGATCAATTCAGTTCAGTTCAGTCAGTCAGTCATGTCCGAGTCTTTGTAACCCCATGGACTGCAGCACACCAGGCTTCCCTGTCGTTCACCAACTCCCAAAGCTTGCTCAAACTCATGCCCATCCAGTCGGTGATGCCATCCAAGCATCTCAACCTCTGTCATCCCCTTCTCCTCCTGCCGTCAGTCTTTCCCAGCATCAGGGTCTTTTCCAATGAGTCAGTTCTTCCCATCAGGAGGCCAAAGTATTGCAGTTTCAGCTTCTGCATCAGTCCTTCCAATGAATATTCAGGATTGATTTCCTTGAGGATTGACTGGTTGGATCTCTTTGCAGTCCAAGGGACTCTCAAGAGTCTTCTCCAACACCACAGTTCAAAAGCATCAATTCATTGGCGCTCAGCTTTCTTTATGGTCCAGCTCTCACATCCGTGCATGACTACTGGAAAAACTGTAGCCTTGACTAGACGGACCTTTGTCGGCAAAGTCAAGTCTCTGCTTTTCAATATGCTGTCTAGGTTGGTCATAACTTTTCTTCCAAGGAGCGTCTTTTAATTTCATGGTTTCCATTACAATCTGCAGTGATTTTGGAACCCAAGAAAATAAAGTCTCTCACTGTTTCCATTGTTTCCCCATCTATTTGCCATGAAGTGATGGGACCAGATGCCATGATCGTAGTTTTTTGAATGTTGAGTTTTAAGCTAACTTTTTCACTCTCCTTCCACTTTCATCAAGTGAAAGTGAAATATTATTAGTGAAATATTATTTAGCAAATCTATGACTTAGTTATAACGTTGTTCTTAGTTCCTCTTCACTTTCTGCCATAAGGGTGGTGTTGTCTGCGTATCTGAGGTTATTGATATTTCTCCCAGCAGTCTTGATTCCATCTTGTGCTTCATCCAGACCAGCATTTTGTGTGATGTTCCCTGCATATAAGTTAAATAAGCAAGGTGACAATATACAGCCTTGACGTACTCCTTTCTCATTTTGGAACCAGTCTATTGTTACCTAGTTTGATAGCCATTAAAAAAAGACACTGACTGCTAGAGTTTTGTTTGACATTTTTAATTCAGAGCTTGGTTTCAACCTCTAGGACAGTGCCATCCAACAGAAATATATATTGTAAGCCAGAAATGTAATTTAAAATATTGTGCTGCTGCTGCTGCTAAGTCGCTTCAGTCGTATCCGACTCTATGCGACCCCATAGACGGCAGCCTACCAGGGTCCTCTGTCCCTGGGATTCTCCAGGCAAGAATACTGGAGTGGGTTGCCATTTCCTTCTCCAATGCATGCATGCATGCTAAGTCGCTTCAGTTGTGTCCGACTCTGTGCAACCCTATGGACAGAAGCCCATCAGGCTCCTCTGTCCACAGGATTCTCTAGGCAAGAATACTGGAGTGGGTTGCCATTTCCTTCTCCGAAAATATTCTAGTAGCTACATTTTTAAAAAGAAATAGATGAAATTGATTTTAAGAATATATTTTATTTAATCCAATATATCTGAAATGTTATCATTTCAACATGAAATCAATGTAAAAATATTACCAGTGGGTATTTTACATTCTTTTAAAAACTGATTCTTCTAAATTAGGTGTATATTTCACATATGTATAATATATCTTGTTTCAGACTAAACATATTTCACATTACATGTGATTATTGGCTACCATGTTGAACATCACTGTGATAGGGAAACTTATCAAAATATCCACCACTGAAGCAATGTACTGGAGCAAACACGTTGTTGTTCAGTTGCTAAGTCATGTACGATTCTTTGCGACACCATGCACTGCATCATGCCAGGCTTCCCTTTCCTTCATTATCTCCTGGCGTTTCCTCAAACTCATGTCCATTGACTCAGTGATGCCATCTAACTGTTACATCCTGTGTCGCCCCCATCTCCTCCTGTCCTCAGTATTTCTCAGCATCAAGGTCTTTTGCAATGCGTCGACTCTTTCCATCAGGTGGCCAAAGTATTGAAGCTTCAGCATCAGTCCTTCCAATGAATATTCAGGATTGATTACCTTTAGGATTGACTGGTTTGATCTCCTTGCTGTCCACGGGACTCTCAGGAATCTTCTCCAGTACAATTTGAAGGCATGAATTCTTTGGCATTCAGCCTTCTTTATGATCCAACTCTCACATCTATACATGACTTCTGGAAAAACCATAGCTTTGACTCTATGGATATTTGTCAGCCAGGTGACGTCTCTGCTTTTTAATATGCTGCCTAGATTGGTCATAGCTTTTCTTCCAGAGAGCTAGCATCTTTTAATTTCATGGCTACAGTCACCACCCACAGTTATTTTGAAGCCCAGGAAAATAAAACCTGTCACTGTTTCCACTTTTTCCCCTTCTATTTGCTATGAATTGGTGAGACCGGATGCCACGATCTTAGTTTTTTTAATGTTGAGTGTTAAGCTGGCTTTTTCAGTCTCCTCTTTCACCTTTATCAAGAGGCTTTTAAGTTCCTTTTTGCTTTCTGCCATTAGGGTGATATCATCTACATAGCTGAGGTTGTTAATATTTCACCCAGCAGTCTTGAATCCAGCTTGTGCTTCATCCAGCCCGGCATTTCACATGATGTACTTTGCATAGAAGCAGAGTGACAATATACAGCCTTGACGTACTCCTTTCCTAATTTTGAACCATTCTGTTGTTCCATGTCCAGTTCTAACTTCTGCTTCTTGACCTGCATACAGGTTTCTCAGGAGGCAGGTGAGGTGCTCTGGTAATCCCATGTCTTTAAGAATTTTTCACAATTTGTTGTGATCCACACAGTCAAAGGCTTTTGCATAGTCAACGAAGCAGAAGTAGATGTTTTTCTTGAATTCTCTTACTTATTCTGTGATCCAACGGATGTTGGCAATTTGATCTCTGGTTTCTCTGCCTTTTCTAAATCCATCTTGTACATCTAGAAGTTCTTGGTTCACATATGTTGAAGCCTAGCTTGCAGGATTTTGGGTATAACCTTGTTAGCATATGGATTGAGCACAATTGTATAGTAGTTTGAACATTCTTTAGCATTGCCCTTCTTTGAGATTGGAATGAAAACTGACCTTTTCCAGTCCTGTGACCATTGCTGAGTTTTCCAAATTTGCTGGGATATTGAGTGCTGCACTTTAACAGCATCATCTTTCAGGATTAGAGATAGCTCAGCTGGAATTCCATCACCTCCGCTAGCTTTGTTCGTAGTAATGCTGTTCTACAAAAAGAGTTGTTCAAACTTGTTCATAATATTCTCCTATTATCCTATTGATGTCTTCAAGGTCTTCTGTGATATCCCCTAAAGGATACAAAATTTGTTATTTGTGCCTTCCTTCCTTTGTCTGTCTAGTTAGAGGTCTGTCAAATTTATTGCTCTTTTCAAAGAATATGTATTAACTACTAACATAAAATTATACAATGTAATAATTGATATGTTATGAGTTAATATTAGCAAGATCTTTGTTTCATTTTCTCTTTTGTTTTCAGTTTTATTGATTTCTGCTGTTCATCATATCTTTTCTTTTGCTTTCTTCAGACTTACTTTGCTCTTTTTTTCTAGGTTCTTGGTATGGTAACTTGGATTATAGATTTTAGACTTTTCTACTTTTCTAATCTATGTATTTAGCACTGTAAATTTTCCTCTCAGTACTGCTTTATTTGTATCCCACAATTTGTATGTATTGTATTTTCATGTTCATTCCATTCAGTGTATTTTTCAGTTTCCCTTGAAATTTCTCTTTGATCCATGGAAGTGGGTCACGAGAATGTGTTACTGAATTTCCAAGTGTTTAGAGGTTATCTTGCTATTTTTGATCCCATTGTGGTCACAAAACAAATTCTGTAATATTTCAGTTCTTTAAAATTTGTTGAGGTTGGCTTTATAGACTAAGATATGGTTTATCTTATTATGTGTTCTATGGATACTTGAAAAAAATGTGTATTCTGCTTTTGTTGGGTGGAGTGTTCTGTGAATGTCTACTAAATGCTATTGGTTGATGTTATTGTTGAGTTCTTGTATATCCTTGCTGATTTTCTAATTGTCCTACCAATAGTTAAGAGAGGGGTGTTGAAGTCTTCAGCTAGAACTATGGATTTGTTTACTGTTATTTTCAGTTCTTTCTGTTTTTTATTTACATATTCAGCAGTTCAGTTATTTAATGCATACACATTTAGGATTGCTATGACTTCATAAAGATTTACCCTTTTATCATTATATAATGACCTTCTCTGTCTCTGTGCTTTGACCTCCAAGTAATTCTCAGTACTTTGAAGTCTACTTTTATCTGGTATTAATATAGCTGCTCCTGCTTTCCTTTGATTAATGTTTGCATGATATATTTTTTTCATTTTTGGTAGGTTGTTTTCAACCTGCCTATATCATTATATTTGAAGTGAATTTCTTGATGACATATAGTTAGTTGGGTCACATTTTTTAGTTCATTGTCTTTGTAATAAGATTGAGGTTAGTGCTTAAGTCTGCCATTTTATATTTGTTTTTAGTTTCTGTTTTTTTCCTGCATTCCAATGAGTTAATTTAACATTTTTAGAATTCCATTTTGCTTTATCTATAATGTTTCTGATTGTATCTCTTTGTAAACTCTTTTAGAGGTTGCTCTGGGTATTACAATATAAATACATATAATATATAATGTATATATAAATATATACACATACATATATTAATGTATGTATGTATATATCTCACTAATCTATTGGTGTCATCATTTGACCAGTTTGAATGAAGAAACTTTACTTCCCTTTAAGTCCATTTAACCTCCACAATTTATAATATAATTGTTTTAAATATTTCTTCTGTGTACATGTAGAATGACATCACATAGTATTAAAATGTTTACTTTAAACATCAAACGTAGTTTAGAAAATTCAAGAGGAAAAGAAAAACCAATTTCTATAGCCATGTTTTTCTTTTCATGTTTTATTCCTTCCTGATTTTCCTATGTGTCCCTTTAACCCCTCTGTTTAGAAGACTTTTTTTAGCTGTTCTTTTAGGGTCTATAGGCAAGTGTTCTCTGTTTTCCTTTATCTAAGACTGTCTTGATTTCTCCTCCTTAAGGAGGGTCACAAAGAGTTGGACACAACTGAGCAACTGAACAACAAGGATATCTTCACTGAGTATAAGGTTCTATGTTGACAATTCTTTTCTTCCAGCACTTGAAAAATATCCTGCCATTTCCTCCTGGCATATGCATATATATTTTCCCTGTAGATAAGATGGCATTCTTTACTGGCTGCTTTTAAGATTTTGTCTTTAGTTTTTAGAAGTTTAATTGTGATGTGTCTTGGCATGGATTTGTTGGATTTAGTATGTTTTAGGTTCACTCAGGCTCTTAAATCTATACATTATGTCTCTTGCCAAATTTGGGAAGTTTTCAGCCATTATTTCTTTGAGTGTTTTTTCAGTCTTGCCCTCTTTCTCTCCTTCCTGGACTCCAGTGTCATAAATGTTAGATATTTTGTTATAATTCACATGTCCCTAATGCTAGTCTTGAAAAAAATTTTTTGCTCTGTTTTCTCTCAGTGGTCCAGATTGGTCAATTTCTATTGACCTGTCTTACAGTTCATTGATTTGTTCCTTTGTCTCCTCCATTTTGCTAACCATACACTGCCCATCCACTGAGGTTTTTATTTAAATTGTTATATTTTTCAGTTATAAAATACCCATTTCGTTCTTTATTTCTTCTGTTTCATTACTAATATTTAAGTTTCTTTGCTGAGACTTTCTATTTTCTCATTTGTTCCTACTGTGTTTACATTTACTAATTGAAGCATTTTTATTATAGTTGCTTTAAAGTCTGTCAGAAATTATAACATCTCTGTCACCTCAGTGTTCACATAATCATTCATCTTCAAACTTCCTGGGTTTTGACGTGACAAATGATTTTTTATTAAAACCTAAACATTTTCATATTATATTATGAGACCTTATTTAAACCTTCTATTTTAGCTGGGTTTATCTGGCAGTACTCAGTTAGAGGAAGGGGTTGCACTACCTCTGCTGGTAGGTAGAAGTCCAGGTTCCCGCTCAGCCTGCATTGATACCTGAGGAAAGGGATGTATTCTTTCACTGAGTGGTCCCCATTGACATCATAGAAGGGAGGGAACTTGTTCCTGGTGTCACTCCTTACTTGGCACTGTCTAATACCACCCTGGACGGGGTGTTGAGGTACCTCATTACAGCACTCAGAAGGGTGGAAGCCTGTGTTGGCATGAGTTGGGGTGGGGCCAGTGATTTTTTTCTGTGATATTTGGCATAGGTAGAGTGGTTATTCTCTAAATTTTCTGTCTTTTTAGCTGCCCTTTCCTGGTCCTTCAGCTATAGACAGTAGACTTTTGTTGATGCTGTTTTTCATTTGATTTTTGTCTGTGCTCATTGGCATTTTCAAGTTGCTGGCTTCTTCAGCTCCAAGTCTGGGATATATGAGGCAAAGAAAATCCAGGGAACTTAATCCCATGGTCTTTTTCTGGTCCAAAAGTCCCTAGCAGTCTGCCTTCTTCTCTCTACCTTTCAGAGTCTTCTTATGCTTGTTAGACAGTGCCCATTTTTGGTTTGTACTTTGTCGAAGGAATAGGGGAAAGTACATCTATTCCATCTTCCTGGAAACAGAAGTCTTTGGAAGCACGGGTTTCTTAATTTGTGCAGGTATTCTCTAAACTACTGTCTAAATTCTCTGGGAAAGGCTAAACTAGAGAATGGGGGCTGGTGCTGAAGCTTAAGTAGAGTCTCCTTCACTTTAGGACTGGAGCTTGGGAAACACACCCTCAGGCATGTATGCAGAGCACATAGATTTAACAACTTAGATGAAATGGATCAACTCCTCAAAAACCACAAACTACCAAAACTCACTGAATATGAAATTGTTGTTGTTGTTCAGTCACTCAGTTGTGTCCGACTCTTTGTGATGCCATGGACTGCAGCACACCAAGCTTCCCTGTCCTTCACCATCTCCCAGAGCTTGCTCAAACTCATGACTGTTGAGTCGGTGATGCCATCCAACATACCATCCTTTGTAGTCCCCTTCTCCTCCTGCCTTCAGTCTTTCCACGCATCAAGGTCTTTTCTAATGAGTTGGCTCTTTGCATCAGGTAGCCAAAGTATTGGAGTTTCAGCTTCAGCATCAGTCCTTCTAAATATTCAGGATTGATTTCCTTGAGGATTGACTGGTTGGATCTCCTTGCAGTCCAAGGGACTCTCTTAGAGTCTTCTCCAAAACCACGGTTCAAAAGCACCATTTCTTTAGTGCTCAGCATTCTTTACGGTCCAGCTCTCACATCCATACATGACTACTGGAAAAACCATAGCTTTGATTATATGGACCTTTGTCAGCAAAGTAATGTCTCTACTTTTTAATACACTGTCTAGGTTTGTTGTAGCTTTTCTTCCAAGGAGCAAATGTCTTTTAATTTCATGACTGCAGTCACCATCTGCAGTGATTTTGGAGCCCCCAAAAATAAAGTCTCTCACTATTTCCACTGTTTCCCCAACTATTTGCCATGAAGTGATGGGACCGGATGCTACAATATTAGTTTTGGAATGTTGAATTTTAAACTAATTTTTTCACTCTCCTTTTTCACCTTCATTAAAAGATTCTTTAGTTCCTCTTCACTTTCTGCTTTAAGGGTGGTGCCATCTGCATATCTGAGGCTATTGATATTTCTCCTTGCAATCTTGATTCCAGCTTGTGCTTCATCCAGGCAGCATTTCGCATGATGTACTCTGCATATAAGTTAAATAAGCAGGGTGACAATATACTCCTTTCCTAATTTTGCACCAATCTGTTGTTCCATGTCTGGTTCTGACTGTTGCTTCTTGACCTGCATACAGGTTTCTCAGGAGGTACATAAAGTGGTCTGGTATTCCCAACTGTTTAAGAATTTTCCATAGTTTGTTGTGATCCACATAGTCAAAGCCTTTAGCATAGTCAATGAAGCAGAAGTAGATGTTTTTTGGAATTCTCGTGCTTTTTCTATGATCCAGCATATGTTGGTAATTTAATCTCTGGTTCCTCTGCCTTTTCTAAATTCAGCTTGAACATCTAGAAGTTCTTGGTTCACGTACTGTTGAAGAATAGCTTGGAGAATTTTGAGCATTACTTGGCTAGCGTGTGAGATGAGTGCAATTGTGCGGTAGTTTGAACATTCTTTGGCATAACCTTTCTTTGGGATTGGAATGAAAACTCACCTTTTTCAGTCCTGTGACCACTGCTGAATTTTCCAAATTTGCTGGGATATTGAGTGCAGCACTTTCACAGCATCATCTTTTAGGATTTGAAATAGCTCAACTGGAATTCCATCACCTCCACTAGCTTTGTTCATAGTGATGTCTCCTAAGGCCCACTCAACTTCACACTCCAAGATGTCTAGCTCTAGGTGATAGATCACACCATCATGGTTACCTGGGTCATGAAGATCTTTTTTGTATAGTTCTGTGTTTTCTTGCCACCTCTTCTTAATATCTTCTGCTTCTCTTAGGTCCATACCATTTCTGTCCTTTATTGTGCCCATCTTTGCATGAAATGTTCCCTTGGTATCTCTAATTTTCATGAAGAGATCTCTAATCTTTCCTATTCTATTGTTTTCCTCTATTTCTTTGCATTGTTTACTTAGGAAGGCTTTCTTATCTTTTGGAACTCTGCATTCAGATGGGTATATCTTTCCTTTTCTCCTTTGCCTTTCATATCTCTTCTTTTCTCAGCTATTTGTAAGGCCTCCTCAGACAACCATTTTGCCTTTTTGCATTTCTTTTTCTTGGGGGTGGTTTTGAACACCGCCTCCTATACACAGTGTTACGAACTTCTGTCCATAGTTTTTCAGGCACTCTATCTATCAGATAGAATCCCTTGAATCTATTTGTCACTTCTACTGTATAATCATAAGGGATTTGATTTACGTCATAGCTGAATGGCCTAGTGGTTTTCCCTACTTTCTTCAATTTAAGTCTGAATTTTACAATAAGGAGTTCATGATCTGAGCTACAGTCAGCTCCTGGTCTTGTTTTTACTGACTGTATAGAGCTTCTCCTTCTTCAACTGTAAAGAATATAATTGATCTGACTTCGGTATTGACCATCTGGTGATGTCCATGTGTAGAGTCATATCTTGTGTTGTTGGAAGAATATGAAATAGATAACCCTAAATGCTTCTATTAAAGAAGTTGAATTCACAATTTAATATGTCTTGAAAAAAGAAATCTTCAGGCCCAAATGGTATTAGTGGTGAATTCTGATGAACAACTAAAGGATAAATAACACCAGTTCTACACAATCTCTTCCAGGAAAATGAAGAAGAGGAATCACATTCCAGCTCATTTATGAGACCAAAATTACCAAACAACAAGCTACAGACCACTATAGATGCAAAAATCTAGAGTAATCCAGCAGTATATAAAAAAAACAAGAAGTGGTGTTTATCCCAGGAATACAAGGCTGATTCATATTCATATGTCAATCATTAAGAAAATTATTCATTGTAATCTACCATATTAACTGCCTAAAAAGAAAAACCACATGATCATATCAATTGATGGAAGAAGGCAATTGACAAAATATCAGCATCTATTCATGATATACTAGAGACAGAAAGGAATTTATTAACCTGATTCAGACCATCTAAAAATTCTAAAGCTAACATCATACTTAATAATGAAAGACTGAGTGCTTTCATTCCCAAAATTGAGAACAAAGGATGTTTACTATCACCATTGCTATTTATCATCATAGAGGAAGTCTTAGCCATTGCAGTGAGACAAGAAAAAGAGAGTGCCTAGTTGGGGAAAAAAATAAATAAAAATACTGTGCCTCTTTGCAGACAACATGATTGTGTATAATATCCTTAGGAATCTACCAAACAAAACAAAAAATCCCTCCTAGAAGTAAAAATAAGTGAGAAATTATGAAGCTGAAATTGTTTAAATACCATTTTACAATAGACTAAAAAAGGAAATAGGTACATATATAACAAAATATGTATGCTATCTATATGCTAAAAATTATAAAAGTAATCAAAGAAGCCTAGAGAAATACAGAATGTATAGATGGCAAACAAACACATCAGCAACTAGGGAAATACAAATTAAAACCACCATGAGATATCTCTGCACATTGTGAAAATGGCTAAAACTTAAAAGTACTGACTATACCTAGTGCTGATAATTGGAACTCTCATATACTGCTGGTGGGAATGTAAAATGGCATAGTCACTCTGGAAAATGTTGACAGTTTATAAATATTTACCACATGACCTAACAACTCCACTCCTGGTATTTGCTTTGAAAAATGAAAAGGTATGTTCACACAAAAACTCATATACAGATATTAACAGAAGCTCTTTAATAATCACCAAAAATTGAAAACAGCCCAAAATGTCCTTCAACAGGCAAATGGATAAACAAATTGTGGTACATCTCTACAGTGGAATACTACTCACTGATAAAAAGGAATGGACAGTTGATAAACAGAACAATTTGGATGAAATTTAAATGAATTATGCTGACTGAAGGAAGCTGGCCTCTAAAGAACACATGCTAAAGAATCCCATTTATATGACCTTCTGAAAAAGGCAATAGTATAATAATTGACAAACCTAAACAGCATATTAAAAAGCAGAGACACCACTTTGCCAACAAAGGTCTTTATAATCAGAGCTATGGTTTTTCCTGTAGTCATGTATGGATGTGAGAGTTGGACCATAAAGAAGGCTGAGAGCTGAAGAATTGATGCTTTTGAACTGTGGTGCTGAAGAAGACTCTTGAGTCCCTGGGACAGCAAGATCAAACCAGTCAATCCTAAAGGACATCAACCCTGAAAATTCATTGGAAGGACTAATTCTGAAGCTGAAGCTCCAATACTTTGGCCACACAATGTGAAGAGCTGACTCATTAGAAAAGACCCGGATGCTGGGAAAAATTGAGAGCAGGAGGAGAAGGGGATGACAGAGGATGAGATGGTTGGATGGCATCATTAGTTCAATGGACATGAGTACTCAGTAGACATTAGCCCAGTGGACATGAGTGCTCAAAGGACTGCATGCTGCATTCCATGGGATCGCAAAGAGTTGGACACAACAACAACAACATAATAACTGAGAACCATTCAGTGGTTTCTCCAGGTTAGAGGTAGGGGCAGCATGAGGGAGTTTTGGAGGGAAGATGAAACTGTTTTGCATCTTGATTGTGGTTATACCAGTCTATGAATGTATTAAAATTCATGGAACTGTTCACCGAAGAAAAAGTTCATGTTTACTAAATAAATAATAGTAACAATGCAACGAAGGACTGCTGGACCATTCTCACACTGAAATTGTCTTGGGAATTATGTAGACTGTCTATAAGCAGATCCACCACCTTATGTTTAACAAATTTCAATGGAATTATGCAGTTAGCATTTAAAATAGCCAGTATGGAGAGTCTTGGCCAGAAGACAATTGCTCAGTTTGGCTGTCTTAACTTTAGACACCAGAATATCCAAAATAAATTATTTTTATGAGCCAATAAATTTTTTTTTCTAAAATCTTCCAATGTTACCTGCAGCCATACCATATACTGTGTATATGGCTAGGTGGTTATATCAAACTAAGTCTTCCATTTAAAAATATTAATATATAGAATAGGATGTTTTCATGTGTTATATGTGGACCTCAGACACCAGCTTATCTCCTCCGTCTTCTGCTGCCCTTTGCTCCCCTGCAGGAGGTTGTAGCTCACTGGATTGCTGAAAGCCGCATTGCCATTGAGGAGATCCGCTTGTTGACCTTGAAAGCTGCCCACAGCATTGATACTCTGGGCAGTGCTGGTGCTAAGAAAGAGGTGAGGACCTTTGGACCACCATCTGCCAAGTCATATGTTTCTCCCACACTTTGGGCATTCCAGGTTTCATGGTGACTGGAGGGCACTCAGAATATTGGAAGCTTCCATTTGATTTTGGTTTAAACATTATAAATGTACGTCATTTGCCAGTTTTCCTTTCACTGGGCTGCTTTAGGGAATGATTTTCAGGATGAAGAGTATCTTCAGCTTTCTCAAGATGCAGCAACAGAAGGTAGGAAAATACTAGACTTTATACAGACTTGGAATTGTACCCGGTATGTCACCTTCTGCCAACCTCTTGACCTTGAGCAAAATATCTAACTAATCTGCCTAGATTGAACTATTAGTACTGTCTACAATTCAATAATAATTGAACAGTTATTTAACTAATAATTGAATAGTACAGTTACTATTATTATTTATGACCTAGAGTTCCAATGAAGAATAACCAAGTTAATGTAGAATGCAGAGCACTATGCTGCCACATAGAAATGTTTCATAGAAAGCCCTTCTTGTCCTCTGCCTTCTTAGGTTTCTGGCTTATTTGGACTAAGAACATAATTATTTAACTAAAAAGTCAATGACACTTCCATGTTCTAGCTATTGTAAATAGTGCTGCAATGAACAATGGGATACATGTATCTCTTTCAATTTTGGTTTCCTCATGGTATATGCCTAGGAGTGGGATTGCTGCATCATGTGCTGGTTTTACTGCTAGTTTTTTAAGGAATCTCCATACCATCCTCCATAGTGGCTGTATCAATTTACATTCCCACCAACAGTGCAAGAGTGTTCCCTTTTCCTCACACCCTCTCCAGCATTTATTGTTTGTAGACTTTTTGATGATGGCCATTCTGACCAGTGTGAGGTGATATCTCATTGTAGTTTTGATTTGCATTTCTCTAAGAATGAGCAATATTGAGCATCTTTTCATGTGTTTGTTAGCCATCTATATGTCTTCTTTGGAGAAATGTCTGTTTAGGTCTTTTTCCCACTTTTTGATTGGGTTGTTTGTTTTTCTGGTATTGAGTTGTATGATCTGCTTGTATATTTTAGAAATTAATCCTTTGTCCATTGTTTCATTTGCTATTATTTTCTCCCATTCTGAGGGTTGTCTTTTCACCTTGGTTATAGTTTCCTTTGCTGTGCAAAAGCTTTTAAGTTTAATCAGGTCCCACTTGTTTACTTTTGTTTTTATTTCCATTACTCTAGGAGGTGGGTCATAGAAGATCTTGCTTTGATTTATGTCGAGTGTTGTGGCTATGTTTTCCTCTAAGAGTTTTATAGTTTCTGGTCTTACATTTAGGTTTTTAATCCATTTTGAATTTATCTTTGTGTATGGCACTATTTACAATAAAAACAGCACTATTTTCAATAGTTAGAACATGGAAGCAACCTAGATGTCCATCGACAGATGAATGGTTAAAGAAGTTGTGGTACATATACACAATGGAATATTACTCAGCCATAAAAAGGAACACATTTGAGTCAGTTTTAATGAGGTACATGAACCTAGAACCTATTAAACAGAGTGAAGTGTATCAGAAAGATAAAGATAAATATCATATTCTAATACATATATACATAATCTAGAAAAATGGTACTGAAGAATTTATTTACAGGGCAACAATGGAGAAACAGACATAGAATAGACTTATGGACATGGGGAGAGGGGAGGAGAGGGTGAGATGTATGGAAAGAGTAACATGGACACTTACATTACCATATGTAAAATAGTTAGCCAATGGGAATTTGCTGTATGGCTCAGGAAACTCACACAGGGGCTCTGTATCAATCTAGAGGGGTGGGATAGGGAGGGAGATGGGAGGGAGGTTCAAAAGGGAGGGGATATATGTATACCTATGGCTGATTCATGTTGAGGTTTGTCAGAAAACAGCAAAATTCTGTAAAGCAATTATCCTTCAATAAAAAATAAATTAATTTTTAAAAAAATCAATGACACTGCCAAAGGAAAATGATTAGCGAAGACTCTTTACCTCTTTATGATCCCTAACATGATGAGTATCATTTGTCAGCTGCCTGAAAGCCTTCTGCAAACAAGGCAAGGCAAGTTATAAATAAGTTAATAGAAAGTAATTTGGATGAGATATTTCTTTCCAGAAGGTCTATGTTGACTGAAATATGGCCTAATGGCTGCGTTTGCAGATCTCTGTTGGCTTTCATCAAAGATCCTGTTTCAGTTATGAGTGTTTTTGGAAAAGTTCTCTTGTTTCTTTTCACAAAAAAAAATACAGATTAGATCAAATTCTGTCACACATATTGTCTAAGAAAAGAACATTCTTCTTACATCTTGTTTATGTAGATTGCAATGATTAAAGTGGCTGCCCCCCGTGCCGTCTGCAAAATTATTGACCGGGCCATCCAAGTGTGTGGAGGTGCGGGTTTTTCCCAGGATTACCCTCTGGCTTTCATGTGAGTGCTGTGTGCTAAGTAGTTTCAATTGTGTCCGACTCTTTGCAACCCTATGAATGGTAGCCCTCCAGGCTTCTCTGTCCATGAGATTCTCCAGGAAAGAATACCATAGTGGGTTGCCATGCCCTCCTCCTCCGGGGGATCTTCCCAACCCAGGGATCCAACCCACGTCTCATGTCTGCTGTATTGGCAGGCAGTTTCTTTACCATTAGCGCCACCTGGGACCCTCTGACTAACATGTCATCTAATCACCATCTACATTTGATGGGGTTGGGGTTAAATATCTGCAGATGCTTTGATATTGTTTACAAAGAAAATAAAAATTACTAGCTTACTTTAAAGCATAACTGAAAGCTAACTGAGGTAATATAGGTACTTTACAATAGATCTCTGTACCAATAAATAGTTTCATGATTACAATTGTCATTTCACTCAGTTGTGTTCACTTTTACCCTGAGAGGATGCACTGAGGGTTCCTGGACTGTAAATAACTCATGAGGGTGCACCCTGGAACAGGAAGGAGGACAGGAGCAGAGCTGGTCAAAAGGGGGACCAGAGCCAGGCTAGGTAGGCACTTAGGACACTTTACTACCCACACCCATAGCTGTAGCCAGACTACGGCCATTCCTGCCTGCCAACACATCGTGTCCACATGGTGAGTGCTGAGATCAAGAAGGTACACTCACCACCGGACATGATACCACCTTCTCTGTCACACTGGAGATAAGAATCTGGTGTCCCATCAGTTTTTCCCCCATCAATTTTTTATAATAAAGAACCGAATATACAGTACTATATATTTATCTTATGTAAAAGTTATATATTCTTCATGGCTTGTGGCTTACCTAAGATGTCTCCTAGCAACTTCTAGTACCGACAGGAAACCAAGACTGAGATTAAGCCCACTGCACCTGCCATTTAAGATTCCACTCCCAAAGTGAGGACTTTAAAATGACATTTCACAAGCCCTTGGGCTTACTTTTCTTGATTTTCCCTGTGCAATTTTTCTTATCACTGCCTTGGTGAGATTTCAAACACTAATAATCTTGGCTTAGAATCAGAGTGACTGTTGAAGCATCAGGTTTCTCGATGACAAGTCCTGCCACTCTGCTCTTCATGTTTTTGCAGGTATGCCCTAACGCGAACTCTGCGCATAGCAGATGGGCCTGACGAAGTCCACCTCTCGGCAGTTGCAAAAATGGAGCTGAGGGACCAAGCCCAAAGCCTGAGGGCCAAGATATAGGAGGTGACACCACCTCACTTTGATATACACTTCATCGGTGCCAGCATTTGAATATTTTTCCACTTTTGCAGCAGCTTGAGCACAGGATTAATTTGGTAAAAATTTGAGCGTCTGTTTTAATCAATAGCTTTTATCATTTCAAGGATCACACTTGAAATTTTATAATCTCAAGGGTTTAAGTGAAAAAGGAAATTTTATAGCTGTTGTCATTCAGTCTAACACCTAAATGTATATATAGCATTTAGTTTTTAAACACGCTACTTGTAAAGAAATCATGAAGTAGACTGGAGAACTAAATCATAAGCATAAAAATATTTTCACTTTTTTACTTTCAGGAATTGTTCCATTTAAATAAATATTAAAGAAATATTTAATCACTATTTTGTAAAAATACAGTGGGATCTCCTTTTGGTCATTGGTTTTAGGGGTTGGTTTAACAGTGTGTGGTATTGTTTGCATTGAAGGAGGCATGACTGATTGGGTCATTTTAGAGTTTATATTGTTATAAGTCTCTTCATAATTCAGCAGGAAGCATTTATCCATAAAATCTGATTGTGGTTTAAAGTTTACTAGAAGACATGGCATCTTATAAGAAAATAAAATTAAGAAAAATTTTAATTATGTATAAAATGTTGACGTGAACAATGGATATTTTAACCTACAAGAAAGTTATATAGTTTTGAGAGGAGATTAAAAGCAATCTGCTCTGAACACTGTTTTGTTAAAAGGAACACCATAAGCCAACATCCTTGTGGCTTGTTAAATCAGTGCTGCCGGAACTACAGCTCTGGACCACTTGTGAATCTTGAGCACCTGAATTATGTGGTCAGCATAACTTAGGAACTGAATTTCTGATTTTTTAAAATTTTAGTTAATTTAGATTCTCAACTCAGTTACTGGAAAACCTTTAAGTATGCTCAGAATAACTTGGGTATGTGAATTGTCTTTGGTAAATGTAAATTTTTTGAAGTCTAAATGCAAGTATTTTGAATGAAAATTTAGCACCCAAATTAAGAAAGTACAAAATATACACCAGATTTTGAAGACTTAGTATAAAAAAATAAATGTTTCGTTAACACATTTTAAATATTGATTACATGTTGAAATGGTAATATTTTAGATATATTGAATTAAATAAAATATATTATTTAAATTAATTATACCTGTTTCTTGTTACATTTTTAGTTTCTGTGGATGTGATTAGAATAGTTACCGACAATTTTTTAAAATTTTCAAATGAAAGTATTTTGAATTCAAAAAAGGTTTAAAACTGTACATGAATTTATTGATGTGCAAACATTATTTCAATCATTATTTAAATGTTTTCTTGGAGTGGGAGTGGGTACCCGGCATTTGACAAAGACCTGGTTTCTGAGTCTTGTGTGTCATGTGGGCTTTGTAAACATTTGCCTTTGAGCCTTAAACTCGCAGTATCTCGTATTTCCTTCTGTATGTTGGGATTAACTTTTAAACTAAGAGGACCTTTATCTACTGAGGGCTTGTGTGATAATCACTGAAGCTGTATAGAAATACTTTGATACTTGTGAACAACAATAAAGCTTTCTATAAGGCATCCTTTTTTAGGTGGATAAAATCTTATAACCCAAGCTATTCAGTCTTATTACTAGTTTTAAAAATTGCAACTTAGAAGAAATCAAGATTATTTCTGACCAATTAGAATTAAAAGTTGCATCTGGTAATTGTAATTTTGTGATAATTTTTTCCTCCTTGAGAAAAACTGGCTGAATTGGTGGTTGACTTGTTTCAATTGATCTGTTTTTATCTGTCTGTCATATACGCAGCTGTCCTCTCCCCATGTGATCTGTATTCACTTCTCTCACCTACCTTTAATTTATTCAGATAAAATCATATTAAAAAACCATAGTAAAGATTGTTGAAAGGAAAAATTCCAGTCAACAAAGAATAAGGTAAGATCAAGGGACCTTTCCCTTAATCACAGTGAGTGAATGACTGACTGTAAACATGGCAGTGACAGGCCCATTTCCAGGGTCTCCTCAGGCTGTCACTGCAAGTCACTCTGAGCAGTCCACCCAGGACAGTCAACCAGGTTTGCCAGTCATTTGAACCCTCACAGCTTTAAAATGAGAAGTCGCCTTTCAGGTAACGTCACATAGGAAGGCAGGAAGAAAGGGAGAGCTCATCAGTTAGTGGGCAGCAGCAGGGAAGGAGGGGCAGCGGCTGCCCAACTGGAAGTCACCATAAGGCTTTACACACAAGTGACCACAGAAGGCATGGCTTGTCCAGGGAGTAGCCAGGTAAGCATCTCCAGGAGTTGATGGTTTAGCCTTTGAGAACACACAAGAGAAAGTTCGGTTGATCATGTAGGAGCTGAATTTCTCATGCTGCTGCTGCTGCTAAGTCGCTTCAGTCGTGTCCGACTCTGTGCGACCCCATAGACGGTAGCCCACTAGGCTCCCTCGTCCCTGGGATTCTCCAGGCAAGAACACTGGAGTGGGTTGCCATTTCCTTCTTCAATGCATGAAAGTGAAAAGTGAAAGTGAAGTCGCTCAGTCGTGTCCGACTCTTAGTGACCCCATGGACTGCAGCCTACCAGGCTCCTGTTTATAAGGCTTCCCCCGGGTCCATGTTTCCCCAGCTCTTCCCACAACTCTGGTCTACTTGCATCTCATAGGCCTGAGTTGTTCAGTCGCTCAGTCATGTACGACTCTATGCAACCTCATGGACTGCAGCACACTAGGCTTCCCTGTCCTTCACTATCTCTGGAGTTTGCTTCAACTCATGTCCATTGAGTCAGTGACGCCAACCAACCATTTCATCTTCTGCCATCCCCTTCTCCTGCCTTCAATCTTTCCCAGCATCAGGGTCTTTTCCAATGAGACAGCTTTCCCATCAGGTGGCCAAAGTATTGGAGCTTCAGCATCAGTCCTTCCAATGAATATTCAGCATTGATTTCATTTAGGATTGACTGGTTGGATCTTGCTGTCCAAGGAACTCTCAAGAGTCTTCTCCAGCACCACAGTTTGAAAGCATCAGTTCTTTGGTGCTCAGACTTCTTTATGGTCCAACTCACATCCATACCTGAAAAACCATAGATTAGACTATATGGACCTTTGTTGGCAAAGTAACATCTCTGCTTTTTAACACACTGTCTAGGTTTTTCATAGCTTTTCTTCCAAGGAGCAAGCATCTTTTAATTTCATGGCTGCAGTCACCATCCCCCAAGTGATTTTGGAGCCCAAGAAAATAAAGTCTATCACAAAGATCCTTTCTTGACCACTTGTTCTGAGCTAGCATCACCTGCTCTCCAGCCCCTTTACCTACCATTCTTCTCACAGCACTGATCACTTGACACATCTACTTATTTATGGTCTGTCTGCTCACTACAGTCCACTTTTTTGTGTATTGGAACCTATGCATGGCTAGTATGCACTCAAAAAAAGTATGAATGAATGAATTCATGTGCATGATTGCTTTCCTGATCCCTGATTTGCAATTGTTGAGAGGGAAAAGCATTTATATATAAGTCTGCAAACAAAACAGAACGGAAGCCTGAGCACTAGCCCAAGAACACAGAGGCTGGACAACAGACCCAGACCGAAAGTGAACATAAAAGTCTTCACTGGGACTGAGAAAGGATATTAGAGCCACAGCAGTGGGGGACACACAGCAGTTTGGGCTGATCAGCTGATGAAATACTTGTTTTTAATGAGTATTTAACAATTCAGAGAATGCACGTTTACTTTTTTTTGTTTTTTAAAAAATTCAGTTATTTTTAATGCAGGAAAATTGCATTACAATATTCGTTTGATTTTTGCCATACATCAACATGAACTAGTCATAGGTGTATATATGTCCCTTCTTTCTTGAACCTCCCTCCCACCTCCCACCTTTCCCCATCCCTCTAGATTGTTACAGAGCCCCAGTTTGAGTTCGCTGAGGAATACAACAAATTTCCACTGGCTATCTGTTTTACATATGGTAGTGTGTTTGCTTCCAAGCTACTCTCTCCATTCATCTCACCCTCTCCTTCCTGCCTTGCGCCCTTGTCCATAAGTCTCTTCTCTATGTTTGTGACTCCATTGCTGCCATGCAGATAGGTTCATCAGTACCATCTTTCTAGATTCCATGTATATGTGTTAATATATGATATTTGTTTTTCTCTGACTTACTTCACTCTGTATAATAGGCTCTGGGTTCATCCACCTCATTAGAACTGACTCAAATGCATTCCCTTTATGGCCAAGCAGTAGTCCATCGTATATATGTACCACAACTTTTTTATCCATTCATCTGTTGATGGACATCTAGGTTGCTTCCATGTCCTAGCTGTTGTAAATAGTGCTGCAAGGAACATTAGGGTACATATGTCTTTTTCAGTTTTGGTTTCCTCACGGTATATGCCTAAAAGTGGTATTGCTGGGTCGTATGCTGGTTTTATTCCTAGTTTTTTAAGGAATCTCCATACTGTCTTCCATAGTGGCTGTATCAATTTACATTCCCACCAACAGTGCAAGAAGGTTCTCTTTTCTCCACACCCACTCCAGCACTGGTTGTTTGTGGATTTTTTTGATGATGGTCATTCTGGCCGGTGTGAGGTGATATCTCATTGTAGTTTTGATTTGCATTTCTCTAAGGATGAGCAATGTTGAGCATCTTTTCTTGTGTTTGTTAGCCATCTGTATGTCTTCTTTGGAGAAATGTTTGTTTCGGTCTTTTTCCCACTATTTGATTGGGTTATTCTTTTTCTGGTATTGAGTTGTATCATCTGCTTGTATATTTTGGAAATTAATCCTTTGTCCATTGTTTTCATTTGCTATTATTTTCTCCCATTCTGAGGGTTGTCTTTTCACCTTGTTTATAGTTTCCTATGCTGTGCAAAACCTTTTAAGCTAGTTAGGTCCCACTTGTTTATTTTTATTTCCATTATTCTAAGAGGTGGGGCATGTTGTTTTTTTTTTAATTTTCTTGATGTGGAGTCCAACCTAATCAGCCAGAGTGCTGTGATCAGTTCATGGTACAGAGGGAAGACAGGATAACTAAGAAAAACAAAACCACATTCAGTGATTGTTAGGATTTTCTAATTTTCCAAATTAGGATTCGGGGAAGACTCCTCACTTAATTCAGGGCAAGTGTTCAGGCTTTATGATCCTGCCATAGTATTTTTATTTTTCTTTCTTCGGGTATCTCTCATAATTTTGTGATTACCATGAAGAAAATCCACAAACATTCTAGTGTAAGAGTGTGGTTGCAATAAGCTTTGTAAAACAAGAGTTTCTTTTAAAAATTTATTTTTAATTGGAGGGTAATTCCTTTACAATGTTGTGTTGGTTTCTGCCATATGTGACTCAACCTTAAGTATACGTACATCCCCTCCTCCTTGAATCTCCCTCCTACTCCATCTCACCCCTCTAGGTCATCACAGAGCACCAGGTTTTGTTCTCTGTATTATACAGCAGTTTCCCACTAGCTATCTATTTTTTTTTTACTCTCCTTATACAGTTTATTCAAGGAATCTTTGTTGAAAATATAATCCTACAATATAAGATTCTTATAGAAAGTAAGTGAATGTAGATGCACAACAGTATATGTGTGAAATCTTCGATACTATAGAAACAGACCATTTATAGTGGTGAGGGATTTATACATGAAACATGGACAAGGCTTTGCTTTATTCCAACACAGCACAGTCCATTTTAATGATACACATGATCTGAGAGAACAATTCTGCAAGTTAAAGACACTGATAATATTCCAAAGATTCTGGTTGGTAATAAGTGTGACTTGGAAGATGACAGAGTTGTAAGAAACGAACAGGTCGACATCCAGCAAGAAAATAGAACAACTGTGTGTTCTTTGACTCCTCTGGGAGTGTTTGAGGGTCTCCTGCAGAGGCATGGGTTAGCATTGGCGTGCTGCTGGGACAGGGCTCTGGCCAGGAGCCTCTACCACTAGCTATCTACTTAACATATGGTAATGTGTATGTTTCAATGCTACTCTCTCAATTCATCCCACCCTCCCTTCCCCCACTTTGTCCACAAGTCTGTTCTCTATGTCAGTGTCTCTATTCTTGTCCTGCAAAGAGGTTCATCCATACCATTTTTCTAGATTTCATATATATGTGTTAATACATGATTATTACTTCCCTAGTAGCTCAGATGGTAAAAAATCTGCCTGCAGTATAGGTTCTGTACTGGTTCAATCCCTGGGTCAGGAAGATCCTCTGAAGAAGAGAATGGCAACCCACTCCAGTGTTCTTGTCTAGAGAATTCCAAGGACAGAGGGATTCTCTCACTTAGAAAACTCTCCCCAAGTCCTGTATTCTCAAGGCTTGCTCCCTTCCTGTAAATGTAACATTTTAGGTGTTTTCTCTGTGATCACCCCATCCAAATGTCTTTGCCCTTCTAATATATACACACATATACTCCTTACCCCTTCCTCTGGTTTGGCTTTCTCCTGAGAGTGTCCCGCTTGTAACATACTATGTATCTTTCTTTTTTATTTGGCTTATTATCCCCCTATTTCCCATTAAGAAGTGTGCTTTAGCAGAGAGAGGATTTGTGTGTTTGCCTCAATGCTACACACTTAGCGTCTAAAACAATGCCCAGCCAGTGCGTATTAGATCCTCACTAAACATTTGTTGAATGTGTCAATGGAATTCCTCCAGCTACTGGAGCACAGGGATCCCAGGAAGTTTGCTTTCCTCTCCATCAGGAGTGTGCAGCGCTGGCTCATGTTTACTCATTGGCCATGTGTGTGCTTAGTCACTCAGTCATGTCTGACTCTTTGCGACCCCCTGGACCATAGCCCGCCAGGCTCCTCTGTCCATGGAATTCTCTAGGCAAGAATACTGGAGTGGGTTGCCATGCCCTTCTCCACTCACTGGCCATGCAGAAGCCTAAAAGACCTAAAGCCCTGTTTCTCAATCCTGGCTGAACATCAGAATCCCAGTTTAATGAAGACTCAAGTGCCCCAGCCCAACCCGAATCCAGTGCTGGTGATGGTGACTTCAGGAGTGACTTGAAGGGATTCTGGAGAAACAAGGGCCAAGGATAGAGTCACTCCCTGAAAATCCTGATCAGGTCTGTTTTAGAGTGTCTGGCTGAAAGGAAGAGACTGGCTAATGTGTGCTAAAGGAAATCTGCTAGGCGAGTGTGAAAGCAGAAGACCAAGAAAGCCTGGAGGCTCTTGCCAGGAAAGGCCACAGGGAGGGAGAGCAACTGACCAGCAGAGCTGACCTCCCTGGGCCCCATGCTCCTCAGCTCCACCTCTGCCCCACCCCACCACTCAGGTTCCGAGGAGCCCCTGGCTGGCCAAACTCATTGCAGAGATCACCAGGGCGTGTTCTGCAACAGAGAGAGAAGAGAAATAGCATCTACCACATGTATGGTTTTAAATTGTCTAGTGCCACAGTTCAGTTCAGTCGCTCAGTCGTGTCCGACTGTTTGTGACCCCATGAACAGCAGCACACCAGGCCTCCCTGTCCATCACCAACTCCCGGAGTCCACCCAAACTCATGTCCATTGAGTCGGTGATGCCATCCAACCATCTCATCCTCTGTCATCCCCTTCTCCTCCTGCCCTCAATCTTTCCCAGCATCAGGGTCTTTTTAAATGAGTCAGACCTTTGCATCAGGTGGCCAAAGTATTGGAGTTTCAGCTTCAACATCAGTCCCTCCAATGAACACCCAGGACTGATCTCCTTTAGGATGGACTGGTTGGATCTCCTTGCAGTCCAAGGGACTCTCAAGAGTCTTCTCCAACACTACAGTTCAAAAGCATCAATTCTTCTGCGCTCAGCTTTCTTTATACTCCAACTCTCACATCCATACATGACTAGATTTAAAGAAACATAAAAAATTAGTTTTAACTATATATTTTTTTTAACCTAATATATCCAAATATTGGGGCTTCCCTGGTGGCTCAGCGGTAAAGAATCTGCCTGCAATGCAGGAGATGCCAGAGACACAGGTTCAGTCCCTGGGTCAGGAAGATCTCCTGGAGGAGGGCATGGCAACCCATTCCAGTATTCTTGCCTGGAGAATCCCATGGACAGAAGAGCCTAGTGGACTATAGTTCATGGGGTCTCAGAGTCACACATGACTGAAGTGACTGAGCATATACACACACACACACATCCATATATTATCATTCCAACATGTAATCAATAACAACAATTACCAGTAAGATATTTTTCAGTTTTCCCCCCAAAATCCAAAGTATATTTTACATTTACAACACATCTCAATTTGAAAGCTAATTTTTCAATGCAAATACTTGAACTGTAAAAAGTTAATTGTAGTTTTCATAAAACTTACAGTTGAAAAAATATATTCATATACTTGAATTGTTTCATACACATTTAAAAGTTTTTTAAAAACATCAGTTTTTAAACTCAAAAAAAGTTAATTAAAATGAAATTTAAAAATTAGTTTCTCAGATACATTTCAAGTGCTCAGTAGTCACAAATGGCCAGTGGCTATTGTGCTGGCCAGTATGACCATGAGACACTGACTGACCAGCGCACTAAATGCAGGAAAGGCCTTGGGGCATTAGATATGGAGAACAGATGCTGAGCAGCCAAAAGCAACTGTTGACCACTGTGAGTAAGGGAAGATTGTATTTTTATATCTTCTATGTTTTTGTCTGGTGAAGGAAGGTTAACCCCAGGGCGTTTCCTTTATTTAGAAAAGAAAACAAAACAAACTCATAATGAAAAGGAACTGCTAAGTATTTCTAGTTACAAGGGTCCTGTGGTAAGCCATTCCTAAAGATCATGCCAGAGGAAAATTGGTATCTGTTCAGGGCGGTTAAGGTTTCCAAGTAGGAAAAAAGCTTGGCTCTAATACATAGTAACAGAAGGGTGTAAACTCAGTCTCTTGAGATCACATATTTGATTCATGAGCTAGAGTCCTCCCTGCTTCATAGGAATTAATAATAATCTTGTCACGGAAATGGAGGCAACACTTTTAATAAAATTCAAAATTGTTATCATCAGCTATTTCTCTCCCAACCGATCCTCTACAAATTGTTCATGATGAGGTTTTTGGCTTCAGGAGAGACGATCCCCAAATGGTCTACTTGCTGCATTTCATTCTGCTTAGTCCATTATAACTCCTATATCTGTCTAAAGGAACTTTCTATTACTAAGGGACTAAGCCATGAATGAGGCTGGAGGCATGACCCTCACATCAGGTAGAGATACTTGGTGCTTCCTTCTCAAAGCGCTGACTGCACGAGTCTGCATCCTCAGCCAGCTCTCACAGGTAATCACATGGCAGATCCACCAAGACCTGTGGACCTCTGCCCCCTTTGCTTGAAGTTAGATTTAAATTCTAAATCCATTTGAAACCTTTCTGCAAGAAGTCTCTTGCCAACCCATCAAGACAGCTACACTAAATCCCAAAGGAGTAAATAATTTAACAGGCAAACCCATAATATGTTGCGATCCTCACATACTAAGCTAATGGAGATTTTTTTTGTTCTTTTAAACCTTTCTTCTAGGGTTAGAAATCTCTCAGCTGGAATTCCATCACCTCCACTAGGTTTGTTTGTAGTAATGCTTCCTAAGGTCCACTTGTCTTTACATTCCAGAATGTCTGGTTCTAGGTGAGTGACCACACCACTGTGGTTACACGGGTCATTAAGAGCTTTTTTGTACAGGTCCTTTGTGTATTCTTGCACAGTTCTTTTGTGTATTCTTGCTACCTCTTCTTAATCTCTTCTGCTTCTGGTAGGTCCTTGCCATTTCTGTCTGTTATTGTGCCCATCTTTGCATAAAATGTTCCCTTGGTATCTCTAATTTTCTTGAAGAGATCTCTAGTCTTTCCCATTCTGTTGTTTTCCTCTATTTCTTTGCATTGTTCACTTAAGAAGGCTTTCTTATCTCTCCTTGTTCTCGGGAACTCAGCATTCAGTTGGGTGTATCTTTCTCTTTGCCTTTTGTTTCTCTTCTTTTCTCAGCTATTTGTAAGCCCTTCTCAGACAACCACTTTGCCTTCTTGCATTTCTTTTTCTTGGGGATGGTTTCAGTCACCACCTCCTTTAGTCACTGCCTCCTATACAATGTTATGAACCTCCATCTATAGTTCTTCAGGCACTCTGTCTACCAGATCTAGTACCTTGAATCATATACATCACCTCACTGTATAATCATAAGGGATTTGATTTAGGTCATACCTGAGTGGCCTAGTGGTTTTCCCTACTTTCTTCAATTTGAGCTTGAATTTTGCAATAAGGAGCTGATGATCTGAGCCACAATCAGCTCCTGGTCTTATTTTTGCTGACTGTATAGAGCTTCTCCATCTTCAGCTGCAAAAATTACAATCAGTCTGATTTTGGAATTGACCATCTGGTGATGTCCTTGTGTAGAGTCATCTCTTGTGTTGTTGGAAGAGGGTGTTTGCTGTGAACAGTGTGTTCTCTTGGCAAAACTCTGTTAGTCTTTGCCTTGCTTCATTTTCTACTCCAAAGCCAAACTTGGCTGTTACTCCAAGTATCTCTTGACTTCCTACTTTTGCATTCTAATTCCCTATGATGAAAAGGACATCTTTTTCTGGTCTTAGTTCTAGGAGGTCTTGTAGGTCTTCACAGCATCGTTCAACTTCAGCTTCTTCAGCATTATGGTTGGGGCATAGACTCAGATTACTGTGATATTGAAAGGTTTGCTTTGGAAATGAATGGAAATCATTCTGTTGTTTTTGAGACTGTGCCCAAGTGCTGTATGTCAGACTCTTCTATTGACTATGAGGTCTACTCCTTTCCTTCTAAAGGATTCTTGCCCACAGTATAATGGCCATATGAATTAAACTCACCCATTGCCATCCATTTTAGTTCACTGATTCCCAAAATGTTGATCGATGTTCACTCTTGCCATCTCCTGTTTGACCACATCCAATTTACCTTGACTCATGGACCTAACATTCCTGGTTCCTATGTTGTATTGTTCTTTACAGCATGGGACTTTACTTTCACCACCAGACACATCCACAACTGGGCATAATTTCCACTTTGGCTCTGCCTCTTCATTCTTTCTGGAGCTATTTCTCTGCTCTTCCCCAGTATCATATTGGACACCTACCAACCTGGGAGCTCATCTTTAAGTGTCATATCTCTTTGCCTTTTCATATTGTCAATGGGGTCCTCAAGGCAAGAATACTAAAGTAGTTTGCCATTTCCTTCTCCAGTGGACCACATTTGTCAGGCCCTGACTAGTAGGGATCTGCCCTTCAGTAGCTCCACATAGCTGGATGACATGCTCGGCACCCTGGTTATCCCACTGCTGGCCCTTGTTGAGTGTGTAAACCTTCACTGGCCAATGGATATTGGCTCTTGGATGTGGTGCTGGAGAAGACTACTCCTGAGAGTCCCTTGGACAGCAAGGAAATCAAACCAATCAATCCTAAAGGAAATCAACCCTGAATATACATTGGAAGGACTGATGCTGAAGCTCCAATACTTTGGCAACCTGATAGGAAGAGCCAACTCATTGGAAAAGACCCTGATGCTGGGAAAGATTGAGGGCAAGAGGAGAAGGGGGTGACAGGATGAGAAGGTTGGATGGTATCACTGACTGAATGCACATGAGTTTGAGCAAACTCCAGGAGATTGTGAAGGACAGGGAAGCCTGACGTGCTGCAGTTCATGGGGTCACAAAGAGTCAGATGCTACTGAGTGACTGAACAACAGCAACAAACTTTCTTTTGCAGACAAAGTTTGAAAAGCCATCCAGAAGAAGAGAGGCAGAAGCCACCAGTTACAGAAACTTGACCATTTTTCTCCAAGTGGAGCACAAGTGCTGAGGGACTTAAAATAGTTTCTTCCTATTCAGTGTTGCTGCCTCATGATTCTTTAAAGTTTTAAATCATAAAGACTTTGTATTTATATCGAGATGAAGCAACATGACCCTAGACCAACTGGAAGTGACAGAACACCAGATTAACTTTAGAGCTGAGGAGGAAAAGACCTCAGTCCCAAGCAATTCACCCAGTCCATCTGAGTGCCCACGGGGGACACACTTGCCCACAGACTTGGATTGTCCTGGCCCTCAGGAGGTCTTTCAGCCAGTTGACAACTCCTTTAACCTAAAACCCCCACCTATTTATACTAGAAAGTGCCAGGTTTTCATCAATCACATGATCTTGAGAAAATAAACTGGTACTTACATGGAAAATATTTTTCAAATTTCTAAGATCCCATTTCCACTGCAGAAAGTTGAGCATGGTGAACAAAATGAGTCTGAAGCAACTTTGGCTGAAGGATCTAGAAGCAAGAAGCAAAAGAGGATCAGAGATGGGATTTATCCTCATTTGGGACCTCCAGCCCCAACCCCAAATCTCAGGGGGTCAAATTCTGAGCAGCTGGCATTGTTGAAAATACCTAGAAGTCAGAGGAGACTGTCCTAAACAGCAATCTGTAATTTTGTGAACAGCCCATGCCGTTTACAGCACTGAGCAGCACTGGCTCAGACACAGCCCAGGGTTCTATTAATGCCAATTGGTAAAAGTTTGCCATTAACTATCAATTGTATATTGTTAATTTATTTTTTTGTTTTTTATTGAGAAAAACTGATTTATACAAGCACAGTTCAATTCATTCACCAAATACTTAGTGAATTCCTACTATGTTCTAAGTATAATACTAAATTCTGGGGGATCTAAGATGGATAAGACAGACATGATCCCTGAACTCACAAAACGTACTTCCTGTGGGGAGATGGTCAGGTAAATACAAGGCTTTCATTAACAGAGTCCACGATATCAGGGAGGTCATGGGAGGCTCCCAGACCTGAAGAACAGTGCTATGAGACGAACAGTGCTGTGAGAAAGTTTGGAGGAAAAGGTTGGCAAATTCTGGAAACTGAGCCGTTCACTATTTGGGGGATGATACACTGATAGCAGGAGAGAAGCTGCCAGAGAAAGAAGGGGTTGGAACATGAAGGGCCCTGGGGCCAAAGACAAGCCACTGGACTCGGTCCCGAGAGCAGTGAGGAGTCAAGGAAGTGAACGTGGGATTAAAAAGGTCATACTTGGTTTTAGAACTATTGCTCCATGAAATATGGTTTAGACTCAGACAGTGTTAGAAGTCAGACACCAAGTAGTATCCTACTGCACTGAACTAAGGCAACATGTTGGAAGGTTTCACAGTGGGGAGACAGACTGGAGATGGATGCTGGAGATATTTAAGGTGTAGAAGAAATAAAATCTAGTCAATTAAAAGTGATGTTGTAAGAGAGGCCAAAATCAAGGATGATGCTCATGGCATGGCGTGGCAACTGGCCAGGAATAGAAGGTTAACTCTTTTACTTAGTGGATTTTATTTGTTTTAGTTTTCACTTTAAACATTTGATGGGACTGAGATATACATGCATGTAAGTAAATAAGGTGGGGCCACTCTATGGATCCTTTCTTATACAGGGTGGGATCTATATGAAGGTAGCCAGTTGCCTCATTAATCCATTTCTCCTCTCTCACCCACATACACACACATGCCTAGGGGAAAGGGCATCTTTATCACACGCTATTTATCATGTACTTGGACTGATAGTTTGACTGTTTGCTTCTGTTGACCTTTTATGTTTACAGTGCCTATGCCAAGTTTCAATCTTCTGTAGCTTTTTAATATATTTTAAAAACTGGTTGAACACAAAGATAAACTCAAAATAGATTAAAGACCTAAGTGCAAGACCAGAAACTATAAAACTCTTAGAGGAAAACATAGGCAGAACATGTGTTCAGTTCAGTTCAGTTCAGTCACTCAGTCGGGTCTGACTCTTTTCCACCCCATGAATTGCAGCACACCAGGCCTCCCTGTCCATCACCAACTCCCGGAGTTTACCCAAACACATGTCCATCGAGTCAGTGATGCCATCCAACCATCTCATCCTCTGTCGTCCCCTTCTCCTCCTGCCCCCAATCCTTCCCAGCATTAGGGTCTTTTCCAATGAGTCAACTCTTTGCATGAGGTGGCCAAAGTATTGGAGTTTCAGCTTCAACATCAGTCCTTCCAATGAACACCCAGGACTGAACTCCTTTAGGATGGATTGATCGGATCTCCTTGCAGTCCAAGGGACTCTCAAGAGTCTTCTCCAACACCACAGTTCAAAAGCATCAATTCTGCGGTGCTCAGCTTTATTCACCGTCCAACTCTCACATCCATACATGACCACTGGAAAAAACATAGCCTTGACTAGACAGACTTTTGTTGGCAAAGTAATGTCTCTGCTTTTAAATATGCTATCTAGGTTGGCCATAACCTTCCTTCCAAGGAGTAAGCTTCTTTTAATTTCATGGCTGCAATCACCATCAGCCAAAGTCAAATAAAGTCTGACACTGTTTCCACTGTTTCCCCATCTATTTCCCATGGAGTGATGGGACCAGATGCCATGATCTTAGTTTTCTGAATGTTGAGCTTTAAGCCAACTTTTTCACTCTCTTCTTTCACTTTCATCAAGAGGCTCTTTAGTTCTTCTTCACTTTCTGCCATAAGGGTGGTATCATCTGCATATCTGAGGTTATTGATATTTCTCCCGGCAATCTTGATTCCAGCTTGTGTTTCTTCCAGCCCACTGTTTCTCATGATGTACTCTGCATATAAGTTAAATAAGCAGGGTGACAATGTACAGCCTTGACGGACTCCTTTTCCTATTTGGAACCAGTCTGTTGTTCCATGTCCAGTTCTAACTGTTGCTTCCTGACCTGTATACAGGTTTCTCAGGAGACAGGTCAGATGGTCTGGTATTCCCTTCTCTTTCAGAATTTTCCACAGTTTATTGTGATCCACACAGTCAAAGGCTTTGGCATAGTCAATAAAGCAGAAATAGATGTTTTTCTGGAACTCTCTTGCTTTTTCGATGATCCAGCGGATATTGGCAATTTGATCTCTGGTTCCTCTGCCTTTTCTAAAACCAGCTTGAACATCTGGAAGTTCACGGTTCACGTATTGCTGAAGTCTGGCTTGGAGAATTTTGAGCATTACTTTACTAGCACGTGAGATGAGTGCAGTTGTGCAGTAGTTTGAGCATTCTTTGGCATTGCCTTTCTTTGGGATTGGGATGAAAACTCACCTTTTCCAGTCCTGTGGCCACTGCTGAGTTTTCCAAATTTGCTGGCATATCGAGTGCAGCACTTTCACATGTATTGACATAAATCAAAGCAAGATCCTCTGTGACCCACCTCCTAGAGTAAGGGAAATAAAAACAAAAGTAAACAAGTGGGACCTGATTAAACTTAAAAGCTTTCACACAGCAAAGGAAACTATAAGCAAGGTGAAAAGACAACCCTCAGAATGGGAGAAAATAATAGCAAATGAAACAACAGACAAAGGATTAATTTCCAAAATATACAAGCAGATCATACAACTCAATACCAGAAAAACAAACAACCCAATCAAAAAGTGGGAAAAAGACCTAAAGAGACATTTCTCCAAAGAAGACATGCAGATGGCTAACAAACACATGAAAAGATGCTCAACATCGCTCATTCTTAGAGAAATGCAAATCAAAACTACAATGAGATATTACCACATACCAGTCAGAATGGCCATCATCAAGAAGTCTACAAACAATAAATGCTGAAGAGGGTGTAGAGAAAAGGGAACACTCTTGCACTGTTGGTGGGAATGTAAACTGATACAGCCACTATGGAAGATGGTATGGAGATTCCTTAAAAAATTAGGAATAAAACCACCATATGACCCAGCAATCTCGCTCCTAGGAATATACCCTGAGGAAACCAAAATTGAAAAAGACACCTGCATCCCACTGTTTACTGCAGCAGTATTTACAATAACTGGAACATGGAAGCAACCTAGTTGTCCATCAACAGATGAATGGATAAAGAAGTTGTGGTACATATACACCATGGAATATTACTCAGCCATAAAAAGGAATGCATTTGAGTCAGTTCTAATGAGGTGGATGAACCTAGAACCTATTATATAGAGTGAAGTGAATCAGAAAGAGAAAGATAAATATCATATTCTCACACATATATATGGAACCTAGAAAAATGGTACTGAAAAATTTATTTACAGGGCAGCAATGGAGAAACAGATAAAGAGAATAGACTTATGGACATGGGGAGTGGGGAGGAGAGGGTGAGATGTATGGAAAGAGTAACATGGAAACTTACATTACCATATGTAAAATAGATAGCCAACGGGAATTTGCTGTATGGCTCAGGAAACTCAAACAGGGGCTCTGTATCAACCTAGAGGTGTGGGATGGGGAGGGAGATGGGAGGGAGGTTCAAAAGTGAGGGAATATATGTATACCTATGGCTGACACATGCTGAGGTTTGACAGAAAACAGCAAAATTCTGTAAAGCAGTTATCCTTCAATAAAAAATAATAAATTGAAAAAAACTAGTTGAGTAATTCATTATCCAGTTTCTTTCTAATATTTCTGTAATATTCTTACAAATGAGCCATAAAATCATTTGTTGTGGTTTTGATTGAGATCGTGTTAAGTTTACTTTAGGGACAACTTATATCTCTACAATATTGAATCATCCTACCCAGGAATAAGACATGGCTGTCCATTCAACAATTCATCTGTGTCGCTCAGTAGAGGGCTAGTCATCATAGAAAACTTTCACATTCCATATTAAAGTTATTCCTAAATGTTTTCTTCCTTTTGTTGTGGATAATATTTTGTCTATTGTATTTCCTATATAGTTTGTATGCAAAAAAACTTTACCTTTTCTTAAAAAAAAAATTGAAGTATAGTTGCTTTACAGTGTTGCATGTTTCTGCTGTATAGAAAATTTATTCAGTTATACATATATATATATATTCTTTTTCATATTCTTTTCCAATATAGTTCATTATAAGACATTGAATATAGTTCCCTGTATTATAAAGTAGGTCCCTGTGGATTATCTGTTTTACAGATAGCAGTATGTATATGTTAATTCAAAATTCCTAATTTATTCCTCCCAGGCCCTTTCCCCTTCAGCAACCATATGTTTGTTTCTTGTGTCTGTGAGTCTGTTTCTGTTTTGTAAATAAGTTTATTTATATCATATTTTAGATTCAATGTGTAAGTGATATCATATGATGTTTGTCTTTCTCTGACTTACTTCACTTATTGTGATAACCTCTAGATCCAACCATGTTGCTGCAAATGGTATCATTTCATTCTTTTATATGGATGAGTAGTATTCCATTTTATGCATGTACCACATTTCTTTATCTATTCATCTGTTCATGGACATTTGTACCCCTTTTAAAGATTTCACATGTAAGTGATATCATATTTGTCTTTCTCTGACTTACTTCACTCAGTATGACAATCTCTGTATCCATCTACGTTGCTGCAAATGGCATTATTCCATTTTTAACAGCTGTGTAATATTCCACTGTATATACATACCACATCGTCTTTATCCATTCCTCTGTTGATGAATATTTAGGATATTTATGTCTTGACTATTTTAAACAGTGCTGCTATGAACAATGGGGTGCATGTATCTTTCCAAACTAGTTTTCTCTGGATATATGCCCAGGAGTGGGATTGCTGGATCATATAGTAGTTTCATTTTTTTTTTTTTTTTTAAGAATCTTCATACTGTTCTCCATAGTGGCTGCACCAATTTACATTCCCAGCAACAGTGTAGGAGGGTTCCCTTTTCTCTACACATTCTCCATCCAGCATTTATTGTTTATAGACTTTCTGATGAACAGTGTGAGGTGGTACCTCACTGTGGTTTTGATTTGCATTTCTCTAGTAATTAGAAATGTGAGGCATCTTTTCAAGTGTCTATTTGTCATAAGGATGCCTTCTTTGGAGAAGTATCTATTAGGCTTTCTGCCATTTTTTTCATGCTGTTATTTCTTTGATATTGAGTTGTATGAACTGTTTGTATATTTTGCAGATTAATTCCTTGTTGGTTGCATCATTTGCAAATATTTTCTCCCATTCTGCAAGTTGTCTTTTTGTTTTGCTTATGGTTTCCTTTGGTGTGCAACAGCTTATAACTTTGTTTCATTTGTTTATTTTTGCTTTTATTTCTATTGCCTTAGGAGACTGACCTAGTTATGTTAGAGAACGTTTTGCCTATGTTCTCTTCTAGGAGTTTTATGGTGTCATGTATTATATTTAATTCTTTAAGATATTTTGAATTCATTTTTTTGTATCATGTGAAACTTCATTCAAACTTCACTAACTTACATGACGCTGTCCAACTTTCTCAATACCACTTGCCAAAGAGATTGTTATTTTTCTCTATTGTATATTCTTGCTTCCTGTGTCAAAGATTAATTGACTGGACTCTCTAGTCTGTTCCATTGATCCTTATGTCTGTTTTGGTGCCAATACCACATTGTTTTGATTACTGCAGCTTTGTAATATTATCTGAAGTCTGGGAGTGTTTTGCCTTCAGCTTTGCTCTTTTTCTTCAGGATTGTTTTGTCAATTCTGGGTCATTTGTGTTTCCATATAAATTTTGGGATTATTTGCTGTAGTTCTTTGAAAAACCTCCTAGGTAATTTGATAGGGATCACATTAAATCTGTAGATTGCTTTGAGTAACAATTAATTTTAACAATATTAATTCTTCCAATCTAAGAGCATGAGATATATTTCTATGCTTTCCATAAAAAAGTTTCTTTCTAAAGTTTTTGTTTTACTGATTTTTAGTCTCTCAATATGTATTGACTTTTTAAATTTAGCTTTTTTTTTTTAATAAAAAATGTACATCTGAATTCAACAGTTCAAAGCTAGTTATAAAAAACATCAGTGGTTCATCCTCCCACCCTTTCAACATGCTAACTTCCCATTCCCACAGGCAAACATGTAAAATTTATAAGCTAATTGATAAGTGTGACTACCTACTTCTAAATATGCAAGTATGCTGCTACTCATCTCCCAGTTTTTACTCTTACAAAATTTCAAACCTTCAGAAAAATTTCAGGGAGAGTAAAATGAACACCTGAATATTCTTATCTAGATTCACGTTTCTTTCTCTCTTGTCGCCTTCTCTCTCGCTCTCTGTGGTATTTGACAATTAGTTGCAGACATCATGTCATCCCTAATACAATGACCACACTTGGAGAATTTGACTTGGAAAATACTACTATTCAAATGCATGCTCAGTTGCTCAGTTGTGTCCAACTCTTTGCAAGCTTATGGACTGTAGCCCACCAGGCTCTTGTCCATGGGATTTTCCATGCAAGAATACTGGAGTAGGTGATTTCCTCCTCCAGGGCATCTTCCTAACTCAGGGATCAAACCTATGTATCCTGCATTGGCAAGAGGATTCTTTACTACTGAGCCACCTAAGAATCCACTTATATTGCTACCTTTTTTTTATATTGCCACTTATATTGCTACTTTTTTTTTTCTAGTTTTAGCTATTACTGAGTGGTCATTCATCTTCTCCCTCCACCAAACTTACATTCCCTCACATATATCTTTCCTGTTTTTCCATTCTCCCAATATACTCATATTGGCATTATAATTAAGTACCACTCAGAATCTTATGGGTCATATGTACAATGTTTATTTTTCTTTCCGACTCTCCTAAATTCCTCAGATACATCAACCTCCTTCCTCTTTCTATGTTCAAACACACAGGTTGTCTATCAGTTTCATCTTCCTGAAGAATTTGTTCCCCAAACCTCTGACCTGCGTTGGCCTGGTCCAGTCTGGTCATGCTCTAAGTCAGCTACAAACTGTTACCCTACTTTGGGATCTCCTTTCACCACCATTTGGAGAATTCCTTCTTCCTTTCTTGGTCACCCTACTTTGATGGAAAACATCCTTCAGTAGCTTCTCACAAAACATTCATGAGAGGTAAATCTGAGACCTTATTTGGAAATGTCTTAATTTACACCGCCCCCCCCCCAACACACTTAACTGGTAGTGTGGCTGGATCTACAATCCTCAACTGGGACATCATTTTCCCCTAGCTTTTGAAGGCATCACCTCCTTGTCTTCTAACATTCAGGGTTATTGTGAAATCCAGTGTTATCCTGATTCTTGTTCCTTTCTGAGAAATGGTCTCCCCTTCTCCTGCCACACCCTGAAAGCTTATAGAAACTTCCTGTTTCCATGCTGTAAGATTTCACAATGGCGTGAATGTGTCAGGGTTTATTTCCGTCCACTAGGTTGGGCACTGGGAAATTTGACTTTCTGAGTATGTTTTCTGCTCATCTTAGCTCACGCTGTTATAACAACACAACATATACTGGGTGACTTAAACATTATTTCTCACAGTTATGGAAGCTGGAAGTCCAAAATCAAGGCACAAGCAGATTCCATATCTGCTGAGGGCTGTTTCTGGTTTTCAAATACTGCTTTCTCATTATGTTCTCATATGGCAGGAAAAATCTCAAAAAGAGGTCTCTAGGGTCCCTTTATAGAGTGCTTAATCTCATTCATGAGAACTCCACTCTAATTCCATTATCTTGAAGCTTAGGATTTCAACATATGAATCAGGTTGGGGGTGCAAAAATTCAGTCCATAATATCTCCCTTAAAAAAGTAGCATCTCTTTCAGGATCTAGAATTTTTGGATAATGAGCCTTCTAGACTGGGCCTCTTGTTTAACTTTCATCTCGTTTTTCCATCTTCATCTTTTTACTCTACTTCTTAAGGAAATTTCCTCAACTTTATCTCTCAGTGTCTTTCATTGTTTTTCATTTCTGCTATTTTAATTTTTTTTTAATTTCTAAGACCTGGTTTTAATTCTCTGAAAAAGTATTTTTTTGAAGTGGCATCCTGTTGTTCTGTGGATGCAATGTTTATCTCTGTGGTTATTAACCAACAATAGCTTTCTTCTCCAATGTTTTCTTCTTCCTTCTTTGTCCATTTTCTCCAAATTGCCTTTTTTTTCTTTCCAGTTTTGGCCTCTTCCATGCTTCTACTCTCCTGCCTAGAGGTGTACATTTGTCAGTATTCAATGTAATGAGGTCTGACTTCAAACGTTTTCCACCACACCAAGTTACTCTAGGACACTCTCAATCATATGAAGAGTGTGGTATCATCCAGCTCTGTAGCAAATGATAGTTTTCTGCTCTAAACTCAAGAGGTCCATAAATATCCTGAACTCACCTTGCTTATTTTAGGGCTGATGAGATAGTCTGCCCACCTCTTGCATTTAAAGTCAGAGAATATTATCTATTTCCTGTCTTGGAATGCTGGGACACTAGGTAAGTGTATACCAGGGGCTGTTTGGAGTCCTGTAAAATATTAGTGTGAGCGTACGGCCTGAGTTTAAATTTCTAAATTTATGCACAACCAAATATTTGTAGAATTACTTCCATATGACCTTTATTTGAAGATAAATGACTCATTTCTCCAGTGACTCAAGCTTCATAAACTTTTCCCTGAAATAGAGGTTGAGAACATGGAGTTCCTCTTCTGCTCACAGACACTGTCACATTTGATGGTGCCAGGGAATGAGGCAAATATTCCTCACAGACATAGGATTTATGTATATAATCACTGAAAAGTGTCAAAAAGTGACACACAGTAACCAGATAATCATGTTATAGAAGCCATACACTTTTTCAATGTTAAAAAATGGAGGCATAAACATGAATTCTTCTTTGTATATATAACTGAAACTTTCCATTAACAGTTTTGGGCCTCTATCTGCTCTTATGTCATTTCCCTAAGTTGGAGCTTTGTAAAAACGGTGGAAACATAGACATCTTTTGTAAGCCAGATGGAAAAACAAACTTTTTAAACTGGTCATCCTACTTCCTGAATGTGTGGAGCCCTGGAGCCCACAGTAACCTGGTCCCACTGTTTACTCCCTAAATTTGAAAATTATGGAGAATGTAGACATGAAGTTCTTTCCTCTAAATGCTAGATGACATATTAGACAACATATGCAGTAAACATTAGCAGGATGAAAGTGCTGATGAGGAGGAGAGTCCTGGATGTTCCCAGTGGAGGATAGAGTCTGATTTATGAAATAAAGCCCAGTTATTAACAAATAACAAGAAACAAGATCAGAATTCTTAGAGGTGATTTAGCACTGGGGTTAGAGAGGGACTGACTTCTCTGGTATATTTAAAAATATGTACCTTCATACATCTTTGCATAGACGGCTTATATTATCTTTTGGGTGCTCAGTTGCATCTGACGCTTGGCGACTCCATGGACTGTAGCCCACCAAGCTCCTCTGTCCATGGGATTTTACAGTCAAGAATACTGGAGTGGGTTGCCATTTCTTCATCCAGGGGATGTTCCCAACCCAGGGATCGAACCCATGTCTCTTGTGTCTCCTGAACTGGCAGGTGGATTCTTTACCACTAGCGCCATCTGGGAAGCTCTATATTATCTTTTATGAGATACTTATTAACTGAAAGTATTAAATGAAATATTAACTGACCAGACCAACCTAGGCATTTTAGAGAAGAAATTGATGACCAACATCAGATTCTGCCTGGTAAGCCAGTGTTCTCTCTTCTCACACCATCTCACTGTCTAGGAGGCTGACACCATCTCACTGTCTAGGAGGCTGGCACCATCAAGGAGGTGTTAGGTGTTTACGTCTGTTATCTCTGATCTACAGAACAGAGAGAGGTGTTACTGATCTCCATTTAAAGATGAGCAGTCACTAGGTAAGGGCTAGAATCACAGCCTGGATGGCCCCAACTCCAGGGCCTATGCTGATTCCAAGATAACTTGCTGCCTCTCTCTTGCTCTCAATTAAACAGATTGGGTGACACAAGACCACAGTAAGACAGAGAATTCAACACCTAGGTCCTAGGGCATCCAGTAGTGATTCTGATATAACCTGGATACTCAAATTTTAACACATACTTTAAAAAACCAACAAAACAGCAAACACATACTTGGTCCCAGGAGCCACCAGTTACCTCCTTATTAAAACCCAATGTCCATTCCAAATTCCAGTGTGTGCTGCAGACCAGCCTTAGCAGTTTGCCTTCCCAACTTCATGACGGGCTGTCAGTTCTTTACAAAGGTACTTAAGCTGAATCTATACCAGGTGCAATGGCACCCCACTCCAGTACTCTTGCCTGGAAAATCCCATGGATGGAGGAGCCGGGTAGGCTGCAGTCCATGGGGTTGCTAAGAGTTGGACACGGCTGAGCGATTTCACTTTCACTTTTCACTTTCATGCATTTGAGAAGGAAATGGCAACCCACTCTAGTGTTCTTGCCTGGAGAATCCCAGGGACGGGGGAGCCTGGTGGGCTGCCGTCTATGGGGTCGCACAGAGTCGGACACAACTAAAGTGACTTAGCATTAGCATTAGCATACCAGGTGCAATCAGTGCTCAGGTGGCTCTTATTCTGATAAGCTCTTGTCCTGCTAATCTATGAGCAAAATTTTCCTCTCCTTTCTGCTACTGCTCCTCCAGCCAGCACCAGTGCATCAGTCAGCTCAGACTGCCGTAACAAAATACCATGCTAGGTGGCTTAAACAACAGACATTTATTTCTCACAGTTCTGGAGGCTGGGAAGTCTGAGATCAAGGTTCTGGCAAGGTAGGTTTCATCTGAGGCCTCTTCTTGGCTTATAAGCAGCCACCATCTCGCTGTATGCGCACATGACTATTTTGTTTGCACACAGGGAGAGAGAGCAAGCTCTCTGGTGTCTCTTCTAATATGGGGGCAATAATCCCATCATCAGGGCTACACCCTCATGACTGCATCTAACCCTAATCACTTGCTGAAGACTACTTCCAAATACACTGGGGCTTTGGGATTCAACATGAGTTTGTGGGGTGAGGAACAAACATTCAGTTCGTAACAATGGCTTCTGGGAAGTCTTCTTTCCTCTCTTCATAAAAGCAGCATGAGCACACCTGATGGTAAAACTACCCCATACTGCAACAGGAGTTCAGTCACTTAAAAATACAAGTGATTTACCAATTAAGTCATTAGACAGAAAGCACATTCATCCAACTCCTTGTAACCACCATTTTTGATTTCATTTTAAGGGAACTGAAACTCTTGTGTCAAATCTAATCTGTAGGTACTCTTTGTATGTCCCATTTGGTTTTAAAAACTTTGAATGGGTTGCCCAGATTTTAAAGACCAACTTCACACTGAAATCGGGATTTGAGTCAGCACCATGACTGTTCTGCCCTCAGGTGGGCCCAGTGGAGCCGAGCAGAGGCTGCTCTCTGATCAGCACGACTGCCATCTCTCTGTACCCACCCACTGGGCCTTTGCAGGCCGAGGTTTTTCTGGTCTTTTCATACAGAAATGCAAATGAGAGGCTGGTTGCTGTTGTCCAGGCAGCCCTGCCTGCTAGACGTCAGTTTCCCAAGGAATTCAGGACTCTCTAGCTACAGCCCATGGGGTCGCTAAGAGTCGGACACGACTGAGCAACTTCACTTTCACTTTTCCCTTTCATGCACTGGAGAAGGAAATGGCAACCCACTCCAGTATTCTTGCCTGGAGAATCCCAGGGATGGCAGAGCCTGGTGGGCTGCCGTCTATGGGGTCGCACAGAGTCGGACACGACTGAAGTGATTTAGCAGCAGCAGCAGCAGCTTTTTCTAATCCACGGACTCCAAACTGAATTCTACATTTCATTTACAAAGAGACTCATTTGACTGTGTAAACAGTTTGTGTTTGTTTTAGGACAGAACTCTTCCTTCAACTTGGTTGTCAGGCATGCTTCTCAATTTGGAAGTGAATTTAAGTCATTCTTGCCTCTTGGACCTTATCTACTGGTAAACAGGCAGCAGATCAAGGGAAAAGATGTTTCAGTGTGTAGGAAACAGATGGTCTTGCTGACCAAAGATTATGGCATCTCTATGATTCTTCAGCCAAGATAACGACTTTTTAGTTGGCAATTATATAGCAACATTGGAGAAGGAAATGGCAACTCATTCCAGTGTTCTTGCCTGGAGAATCCCAGGGACGGGGAGCCTGGTGGGCTGCCGTCTATGGGGTCGCTAGGAGTCGGACACGACTGAGCGACTTCACTTTCATACACTGGAGAAGGAAATGGCAACCCACTCCAGTGTTCTTGCCTGGAGAATCCCAGGGACGGGGGAGCCTGGTGGGCTGCCATCTATGGGGTCACACAGAGTCGGACACGACTGAAGCGACTTAGCAGCATATAGCAACATAATTACTTAAAAAAAACCCCAAAACTACAAATCCCTTTATGTTGATCTAAAGGTCCTTGAGATTTGTTTTACCCTCTTCCTGATGGACAGAGGAGCCTGGTAGGCTGCAGTCCATGGGGTCACTAAAGTCGGACACGACTGAGCAACTTCACTTCACTTTCACTTCCTGATCCCAAGAATGAAGACAAGGAGAACTGCTACTGAAACAGCAGGTCAACATTATCACTTGGGTCAGGCCTCACATTTACAAACCTTTTCTCACAGCAGTATTTAATCCTCACAACAGCCCTGGGAAGGATGGGTTAAGGATGATATGCATTATTTTATAGATAAGGGAATAAGCCCAAGGGAGTCTTTGCATTCATTGCTCACAGCCCCCTGGCCACTAAAGGGAAAGTTTATACCATATAGGAGGGGGCTTCTGAGGTGGTGCTCGTTACTGGTCAAGAATCCGCATGCCAATGCAGCAGATGTAATAGACACGGGTTCAATCCTTGGGGTGGGAAGATAACCTGGAGGAGGGCATGGCAACCCACTCTAGTATTCTTGCCTGGGAAATCCAACGGACAGGGGAGACTGGTGGGATACAGTCCATGGGGTCACAAGGGGTGGGAAGATAACCTGGAGGAGGGCATGGCAACCCACTCTAGTATTCTTGCCTGGGAAATCCAACAGACAGGGGAGACTGGTGGGATACAGTCCATGGGGTCACAAAAGTCAGACAAGACTGAAGCAACTTAACACACATGCATTCCTAAAAACTCAAGCAGGCAGTTAAATTCCTTGTCAATGGGATGTCATTGACTAGAAACAGACTCAGGTTATCTATATATTTTCTGCAAATTGCTCTTCCCCAAATCCTAATAAAGTTTAGGCATTTAGACACATTTCATCACATAATGGACAACTTATGCATCAGGAAAGGGACTGTAGAATTTCCTGGCTGAAAAGGATTCTTGAGCTGACTGTCTAGTGACAATCCTCACTCGGGCTTACAGATGACTTCCAGGAGTGGTCTTCTGCCCATTTCAGTGTTCGTCCCCTGCATTGCTCCTGAGATGGGCTGTGTGTTATTAGTATCCTTCAATTTTGCCACCTCTCACCACCCTCCCCCCTCAACAAACACACCAAACTGATCACAGCCCATTGTATTTAAAAGCACAGCTCTCATTTGTGAATCACACTGAGGCCTGCTGTGACGCTATTGCCTCAGCTTGGCACTCAGGTCAAGGCTGAGGTGGCTCCTCCCTGGATCTCAGGTTAGGTTCTCTCTTTGGATCCCTATATGCCACCCACACCATAATACCCTACCCCTCCAGATGTTCTATACTTACTTTCCTTTTACCTGGCTCATGCTCTTTTACTTTTTCCTCTCAGGGCAAATCTTCCCATGCATAAACCTCAGATAAAACCTCCACCCCCAAAGAGAGTAGAGGACAAGGCTGAATTGCATCAGAAGTGTCTGACCAGCAATTTTCAACTGTGGGAAAATCAACAAGCTAGATGGTCCTGGGGACTTCAACAGACAAGTGATGGGGAAAAGGGATGGAAGGGCCGCCAGATTAACAGACTCAAAGAAATTTAAAAAATAAAAATAGCAACACCAAACTCTGGTGTCCAGGGATGTACACATGGGGTGATGAACTAAGGAACACAAGGAAGTGTCAGACAAGTGGTCACTTTTGGAGGGAGGGGTGATGATTCTGATGGGGGAACATGATGGGGCTACTGGAAAGGCTGGAAAAGTTCTTCATCTGGCTGGAGGTCAAAGGTGATTTGCCTTATAATAATTCATTAAACTAATTTGTTCAGTAAGATTTTCTATACCTGATTAAGTTTACAATAAAAATGTTTAAAAACGGGGACTTCCCTGGTGGTTTTCACACTCCCAATATAAGGGGCCTGGGTTTGATCCCTGGATGGGGAACTAAGATCCCATATACCTCACAGTATGGCCAAAAAAAAAAGTTTCAAAATGAAAAACAAGCAACTTACTCTTCCTAGTCACACATACCTATTTGATATTATGGTTACCTCCAGATAGTGGCTTAGAATAGTGTCAAGTAAAAGTAAGTTTTGATTTCCTACTCTGTTACTTACTAATAATGTGACTTTCAGTAAGTTTGCCTCTGAGTAGTGTTGCCTCTCTGAGCTTCTTGTTCTTTACCTGGAAAATGGGAATTATATCAGCAATATAGCTAATGTCAAATGAGATTTGCTCTGAGGATTAAATGAAGTTATGCATGTACAACACTTTATAAAATGTTTGGCATAATGTTTAATAAAGATGATCTGTTATTGATATTCAAACATCAACAACTACATATTTATTTAAATGGACCTTTAAATATTATAATTATCCACAATATCCATGTTCCTTTAGTATTTAAAGGAAATATATTGCTGTGTTGAATTATGCTTTCCTACAAAACACCTACTCATAAACCAGCTGTTAGAATCTTTCTCAGTGAACATATTTTTATGACAAACTATTGCCTTTTAGAAACACATCCTAATTATATGTTAAAATATTTACATGGGTGCATTACTCCATAATCTTTAAATTGAGAAATAATAAATCTGATGGAAAATTTTCAATCAGCAAGTTATGATAGGAATTAAGTGTCTACTCCAGCTCTTCTTACACATTAACTCTGTAATAAACTTGGTTCTTGTATATATTTTACATGTTTATATTTCTTTGTAGTTTGTGATCACATAAGATGACTTTAATGCTGAAATCTTTGTTATTTGAAACCTCCTCTCCCTCTTTAAATCTCTCCTCTTAAAAATATTGTAATTAATGTGTCACACAGACTATTTATTAACAGCTTGACCCCTCCTGAATACTGTGAAAAATAAATGAGATGCTGTGTCTGGAAATATAGATATGCTAAAATATTAATGAAGAGATTTAGGAATGATCAGGTATGTCAATGTAGCTGTCTGTATGAGATATTGGAAATGTGAGGCAAAGTCTGTGTTTACTACCACTACTAAATCTACCTTAGAAATAAAAATATAAGGTCCTTAAAGGGAAAGATTAAACTAGAATGGATATCATTAACAAAGCAGTCAATTCCCTTTATTTTTAAAATTTTATGTACACATATGAATGATCTGTATAATGTACATTCAATATAGAAACCTTTATATATTTGATAATGTATAGAACATTTCACAATTACACTAATCTCTTACATAACATCTTGACATCTGTTTTTAAATTTTTTTGCACAAGCTCCTTTTTCATTGAATTTGGTAAAGCCAGTTATATATACCAACGTGTACTGTGAGCTCTCAGGAGGTTAAATGATTGAGGAGAGGATACCAGTGAACAGGTGCAAGGACAAAACCTAGAAGTGTTCAACAATGGGAGAACAGCCAGGCAGACTTGAGGCAGGAGAGGGAAATGCCCTTCTGGGGGCTGAGTGACCTTGATTTCCCAATCTCTGTAGACTGCAGTTCAACCCCACAGTCACACTAATTCGAAAAAACATTATAAAAACTAGGAAGAAAGCTTTGTCTTTTTGATTCACAGTCTTGTAAACAGATATAAAGGAACAAAATGTGCTTACATACATCAAGAAAAAAATTCTTGTGTACCCACTTAGGTTGATCCACAGAGTGCTTTCTTATAACGTGATACAATTAGAATCACTGACTTTTTTCCTAAATAAAAATATATTTATAGAAAAAGGAATAACACTGTCATGAAACCAGGATAAAGGCAGTTAAGAGTTTTCTTCAATGGATCAGCTGGAGGAATGTGGACAGGGCACTGGCCTTTCAGAGTTTATTGTCTCTCATGAAAGTTTCACGTCTGATAGCCAAGGTCACCTGCCTCATGATCTACAGGAGGCGGCAAGTTGGACATGACTGATGAGGATGTCCCTGCAGTAAGGTAGCCAGCAACTCCAGGTCCTGCAAGAGAAAAAAAGGAAAACCTTCTAAAGAGCAGTCATTTGAGAACAACGACCTTTATGAAAATGTGAGAACCAGGTCAAGCATCCCATCACATGGACCTGATGCAATCTATTAGGATTATCTAAGCATACAACGAAATCTTAACAAACACCTGCAACACCATTTTCATGGTTTGCCTTTACTATATGACAAAGTTAAAAATCATTTCAAAATTTATGCTAGACAATAACACTGGTGAGGAAACACGGAAAAATTTTCCCTTCTCACATCTGGGAAGTTCAATTTAAAAAAAATCCTGGGCACTGAAGGATATAGCTAATGTCAAATGAGAAAAAAAAAAAAAAGAAAAGAAATTCTGTACTCGAGTTAGCCCATTCAAAAGTGATACTTGATGAAATCACAACAAAAACACTTCCTTCTATACTTAAGTTAAACCCATTTTCATTTGGTGCAAAAAAAATGCTACTGTAACAAGTAACACCAAATCAACACGGGTCTCTGAGAAACAAGGAAAACTCTGGACACCTAGTCACAGGTCAAAATATGAATGCTATGGAAAAGGTATGAGTATTTTAGTTTTATATGTCTTGACTCTTAAGTCTCTAGCGCACAAAAATGCCATTATCCCAGCATTTATCAAGATGTGTCCTATGAGCATATAATGGCTTTAGCCTTTAGTTTAACTTAAAACACTGCAGGGACATTTAATTACACCTCAGAATCACTGCACAACTGTACACATTATTTGTAAAAGACACTGTACTATAGCATAATACTACATATTGAGCAATATTTTTAGATGAAATCATAGGAAACAAAGCAAACAGCTAGGGAACATTGAAGGGTTAGGACTAGAAAGGCAGAGGAAGTGGCATGCATTTAGCAAAATGGTTCTCTACCTGCTTCAGAGAGCTACACAGAAGTTAGCAAGCTGCCTGGCAGAGCGGATCTAAAGTCCGCTCCTGAGGTGAAGGGGGCTGCTGCCAGTGAGAAGGGAAGGAGAGACACCTGAGGGGAAAAAAGAAATATAAGCAGCAAGGGAAGTTGTAAGGAAGTGCAAACAGCAGAGCAGGTTGAAAGGCTAAAGTGTAATAGGGACTGAAGTAGGACAAAAGGGGAACAATACAGATTCATTTTTTTTTTGTTTTAACCTCTTGAGCATTTGTACTGAGGATTTGAAGAAAGCAGACACTGTAGCGTGTGGTTACACGCAGCCAGAGACAACTCAGCCTGCATGAACTGCCACATGCCACCTGGAATGCCCAGGCACCTGGAACTTTGAACTTAGAAAACTTAAGGATTTTGTTTTTTAAGGCATGATGGGCTTACATCTATCAACCCCTGCTGTCAATTAATCAGGACACCAGGCCTTACACAGACTGCTCAGGAGAGACAGCAGGGAGGACAGGAGACACACCCCTTGACAGGCAGTTCAGAGCTACAGTGCCACACCATTATATTACTTCCTGCCAACCTTCCACTCTGGACCCTAGGCAGCAGCAAGATTGCTAGGCAATAAACCCTTAAGAATAACCCCCTGAACACTCCAGATTGGTATAGTCCCTGAGCACTTCTGATTGTGGGCTCAACTTTGTTCACATCAAATGAATTGATTATGAGACCAAATCACAAGTACTAAATATAGAAAATGGACGAAGGATGTGGTTCTCAGACTACATGCTGAGGCACCCTGGGGCAAATTCAGGGATACCACTGAATATTTTAAATCTGGAGAAACAGTGACATCTGTTGGATACCGTACGACTACTCTCAAGTTATTTGAATGTAACTACTCAATAAAATTACTTACTATTTCTTTTGGTCTAGGGATAAAGAAAAAAAAATCACTAAGCTATGAAGGCACTGTGAACTAAGAAAGTTTGGGAACCTCTGGGCTAAAATATAAACTGTGAACGATGGATCCTGAAGGATTATCCAAGGGACATCAAATTCTAGTGCCACCATTTGCCTCTTTAGGAAAGACAAGTCAATTCCTGATATTTCTTTAAATGAAGTCTGAGATGCTCTCTCCCTCATATCTCTGGCCTCTTCCAGACATGTCTGGTTTCTAGGGGCAGGAAGCTACAGTCTGCTAGGATGGGGCAGTGTGTTCTCCAGACATGTGGGAGGAAAGAGTAGGGCCCGCCAGAAATGGGGTACGTGGCACACTGTGTAAGGCCGCTGGACTTATGAGGAAAGAGAAAAGATAAAAATCAACAATCCCACGGAACGGAATGGGCTACCACAACAGAGTAGTGAAAGGAGTGTGAGCTTTGGTGAAAATGAACATGGGATTTTCAGTGGGGGAAAAAAAAAAAAAAAAAAAGCCCTGCCTCAGCAGCAGTGTCCTACTATAAACTGACACTGACCTTAGGAAACCATTCCTAACATGGCTCCCATTGTGTAGTCTTGGACACATATAAAGACAAAAACAAAAGGTAATAAAAAACCCAGTTGTGCAAAGATCTAATGAACTAGTCTGATAAGAAATACTCCCTCTCTCCCTTTGATGACTTTAGGAAGCCAAGTTAACTATGCCACCTGCCTCTAATTAAGTGGAATAATTAACTATACAGCACAAAGTTCTTCATCTCCATTTTCAGCTCCTAAAAGCATCTTCGCCTTTGCCTGTTTCTTGTCCTTTCCCTGTTCCTTCTTTCTCTATTATTTTCTAGGTGAGGAAATTTGATGATTATCACTGCTGAAATGCTTGTTAGCACCAAGCTCTTCTAGAACCTAAGAAATGGTTAAGTAACCCAGGGCCCTGGACAGTGAGCAGATACAGCTTATCCACACCACGGGTAAAATTCCATTGAGGCACTTTGGATGAACATTTTTCATAAAACATAACAATATGCCAGGCTAGGGAGTCAGTCCCATCTCAGTTTATCAACACTGAGTAATCTGGCCTAGAATATTTTAATTTTTATTCCAAACTCTGAGCATGTGACTGAGTGACATTTCCTCAGCAGCCAGGAAGAAAATCATAAATGTATTTTTGGTCATTCCAATCTTATTTTGAAATAGTAATTAACTTTATCTCTGTCTCCTAAATAAAGCCCACATATCAGAAGAAAGGGCTGGTGATGACTTGTGTTCTGGCAGTACCTTATTTGCAAACTGATTAGAGAGGGGCTTGGTACAATCTGAATCTTCTCAAGACTGAAGGCAGGATGGAATAAATTTAAAACTCCAATTCAATAAAACATTGTATACACTCCATGGAGTTTCACATAATGAAATCTTATCATTATTAGAAGTACTTGCCCCTTTTAGCAAACAATGACATGCAACACATCAACAGAAAAGTTCAAACACAAAATAACTGGTAACCCGAGCAATAAATACCCATCAGTTCAACTGGCAGTCCTTTCACAACAAAAGAACATACCAACTTGATGATGCACTATGAACTGGACAGTCTGGGGGCCAACACAGCTCAGAACTAGTCCGGATTGTCCTATGTTGACTGATGTGACTGCAGGCTTCAGCAATGACCTTCACAATGGACACAGTAACCCCGGGCCCTTTCCAGGGTGGGATTTATACCACCCTCCACTTCGATGACTTTTTATTAGAATTTCTGCTCCTTGAGCTGGACTAAGGATGTGAAAAAATTTATAAGCCTAAGCCTTTCTCCTTCGCTAACCTTCACTCTCTACAGCTCATCAAAGCTGCTTCTCAAAATTCATTCAGAAGCCACCCCAGGGATCCCAGTAAAAAGAAAGGCAAGACAGAAATCTTTTTACTCCCTGAACTTTTTCTATATTATTAGGAAATCTGGGTGGGGCTGAGGACCCAAATGATTTCGAAAGAAACTCTAGGTCTCTAAAGATAAATCCCTCTCTCTTGTGTATTTTAACCACAGACCACTTGACCCGCACCTGTTAGTACATCAAGGACCACCTGCAGTCTTTTATTCCATCCAGTAAGGTCAATGGATGTGAAGGACACTCAAGGACAAAAGAATTAGATGATGCTTTCCTAGGGATGCTTATAACCTACATATCTCCCTATTCTTCAAGGTCAAATTTTAAGTAAGCTTACTCTGAGCTAGAAAAAAATAAGGCAGATTTTCCAATCATACAATTTTTACATACAAAAAAGGCAGTATTGTGTAAACCTTCTGGGCAGAATTTAAAGAGGTAAAGTTCTTGGTGTGTCTATAAGAACATACTCCTACTTAGAAGCTACAGCTTGAAAGATCTGGGAGAGACTAAGACTGTATTCTAGGTATTTCTCTCCATAGTCGACATAGGGCAGGTGATGGGAAAGTGAGAAGGGAAACCTATGGTACTCTACTCTATGTACACATATGACTGGCAGTCACAGCACCACATGTTTGTAAATTCTACAGCTCTTGATTATAAATTTTAGTGGACTAATATTAAAGAGGTCTCAGTGGAGAAAAAAGCAGTAATGTCACAATCAATTCTAAAATGAAAACCATGCAAACTTTCTCCAAAGTCCCTATTTTTGATTATTGAAGATTTAGTCTTTAGGATTTATAAATTTCTATACTAGTGATAGGATTATTAAAACAATCACACTGGTATGAGAAATACTGGGTAGTAATTTTTTCTCTTAATTTACCTACATCATTTCTGGTTAGAGGAGGTTGCAGGGCTGACATTTTAAAAAATACACTATAATTTCAGGGCATGGCAAGAGCCACTTAATATTCCTAAGGTTAATTTCAAACTAAAAACTTTAATACCAAAGACTGTATTTCATTTCTCAGCATTTAGTAGTTTAATGCTATGACCTTCTTTTTAAACAGAAGCCAATATGAAAATGAGTATTTCAGAATTATTATGTTAAAATAAGTGTGCCAAATGGACAAATATCTGGAGCTTCTTTTGACCTCCAGGCAGCAAAATATCCTTTCCTTTATGGCACCCATATATTTCATCCCATGAGAATACAAACCTTAAATATTTAACAAAATTACAGATTAATCACTGGTAACTTAGAAGAAAAAATATTTGACATATGAGTGTGCATAGTTGGAACTTCAATCTATTAATCTGACAGAATGGAATGATGCTATCATGTTTCTGATACTGATAATTCTGAATAAATACTTTTCCACTCTTTATTTACATGTTCAAGATAAACATTTTAATACAGCCATACCCAAAATATAAAGTATGACATTGTGGATTAACTAGGTTAAAAACTGAGCAGAGTCTGCTTTGCAGTCAGCATACATTCAACACCACAGCAGTCCATATGTTGTCTGGGCTAGAACCAGGGATCCACTGCATGTCCATGACATTTCCAAGATGGGCAGTTATAATAGGAATCTAGGGAAACTCTCTAAATGCCATTTTCAGTCTAGATAGGGCAAAAGGAACGTCCATATGGCTACCGTCATGTGTCTTAGGAAAGAGAATTGGGTGTGCTTTGGTTTACCTGTGAGGTATCCTGCTGTTTGTGACTCAGAAATAAACAAATCATGTTTCTGATCTTTGAAGGCACTCCAGACTGAAGAACGAGACAGGATTTCATTTACCTAGGGAAGTAAAACAAACTCTTTGAACATAAACAAACTGGATGTTGGTAGATTAGATTAAAAAGAAAAAGCAAACTTACAAGACAAACCAGAGAGGCCAACCCAGGAAAGGTCCAAAGATGAACCAAGACCTCACATTCATCAAACACTCTACACCAGGCATATCTCATTAAACCAGACCCAAAGAAATGCCTAAATCAGTCTTCCCTCTAAACTTGGACTCAATTATTCGAACTTATTGGTTTGTATGTAATTTGGGCAATAAGATATTCACGTGATAGTAACAATTGGCTGACTGTGGTGTGGGCTCATGAAGTATTTCTGAGGACGCGGTTGGGGGACAAGATATTGCAAAATTCAAGCTAAAACTTAAAGCACTCTTTCAAACTATGGATGTGACCTGTTAGAAGTACACTGACATTTTAGGAATCAGTGAACTAAAATGGATAGGACTGGGTGAATTTAATTCATAAGACCATTATATCTACTACTGTGGGCAAGAATCCCCTGAAGAAATCCTCAGAGTCAACAAGAGTCTGAAATGCAGTACTTGGGTGCAATTTCAACAACAACAGAATGATCCTGGTTCATTTCCAAGGCAAAATATTTAACATCACAGTAATCTAAGTCTATGTTCCAACTGCTGATGCCAAAAAAGCTGAAGCTGAGTGGTTCTATGAAGACATACAATACTTCCTAGAACTACCAATAATACCAAAAAAAGATGCCCTTTTCATCATAAGGGATTGGAATGCAAAAGTAGGAAGTCAAGAAATACCTGGAATAACAGGCAGGTTTGGCCTTGGAGTACAAAATGAAGTAGGGTAAAGGCTAACAGTTTTGTCAAGAGAACATGCTGGTCACACCAAACATGCTTTTCCAATAACCAAAGAAATGACTCTACACATGGACATCACTAGATGGTCAATATCAAAATCAGAATGATTATGTTCTTTGCAACCAAGGATGGAGATGCTCTATACAGTCAGCCAAAACAAGACCTAGAACTGACTGTGGTTCAAAGTATCAGTTCCTTATTGCAAAATTCAGACTGAAATTGAGGAAAACCACTAGGCCATTCAGGGTGCCTGAAGAACTATGAATGGAAGTTCATAACATTGTATAGGAAGCAGTGACCAAAACCATCCCAAAGAAAAAGAAATCCAAGAAGGCAAAATGGTTGTTGGATGAAGCTTCACAAGTAGCTAAGGAAAGAAGAGAAGTGAAAGGCAAAGGAGGAAGGGAAAGATATGCACAACTGAATGCAGAGTTCCAGAGAATAGCAACAAGAGATAAGAAGGCCTTCTTCAATGAACAATGTGAAGAAATAGATGGGAGAAAATAGAATGGGAAAGACTAGAGATCTCTTCAAGAAAATTGGAGATATCAAGGGAGTATTTCATGTAAGAATGGGCACTATAAAGGACAGAAACAGATCTTTCTGTTAGTAAGGATCTAACAGATCCTTCTGTTAGAAGGATCCTTCTAACAGATCCTTCTGTTAATAAGGATCTAACAGAAGCAAAAAGAGGTTAAGAAGAGGCAGCAAGAATACATAGGGGAGCTATACAAAGAAAGGTCTTGATGACCCGTATAAGCACAATGATGTGGTCACTCACCTAGAGCCAGACATCCAGAAGCATGAAGTCAAGTGGGCCTTAGGAAGCATTACTATGAACAAAGCTAATGGAGGTGACTGAACTCCAGCTGAGTTATTTAAAATCCTAAAGGATGATGCTGTTTTAAAGTGTTTTAAAGTGCTGAACTCAGTATGTCTGCAAATTTGGAAAACTCAGCCATGGCCACAAGGATGGAAAAAGTCAGTTTTCATTCCAATCCCAAAGAAGGGCAATACCAAAGAATGTTCAAACTACTGTACAACTGTGCTCATTTCACATGCTAGCAAGGTAATGCTCAAAATCCTTCAAGCTAGGATTCAGCAGTATGTGAACCAAGAATTTCCAGCTGTACAAGCTGGGTTTAGAAAAGGCAGAGGTATCAGAGATCAATTTGCCAACATCCACTGGATCATAGAAAAAGCAAGGGAATTCCAAAAAAAATCGACTTCTGCTTCATTGACTATGTGAAAGTCTTTTGATTATGTAGATCAAACAAACTGGAAAATTCTTAAGCGATGAGAGTACCAGATCACCGTTCCTGTCTCCTGAGAAACCTGTATATGGGTCAAGGAGCAACAGTTAGAACCAGACATGGAACAACTGACTGGTTCCAAATTGGGAAAGGAGTATGTCAAGTCTGTATATTGTCACCCAGCTTATTTAACTTATATGCAAAATACATCATGCGAAATGCCAGGCGGGATGAATCACAAGCTGGAATCAAGATTGTTGGGAGAAATATCAACAACCTCAGATATGCAGATGATACCACTCTAATGGCAGAAAACAAAGAGGAACTAAAGAGCCTCCTAATGAGAGTGAAAAGGCTGGCTTGAAGCTAACCACTCAGAAAACAAAGATCATGGCATCCAGTCCTATCACTTCATGGCAAATAGAAGGGGAAAAAGTGAAAGCAGTGACAGACTTGGGCTCCAAAATCACTGCAGATGGTGATTACAGATATGAAATTAAAAGACTCTTGCTCCTTGGAAGAAAAATTATGACAAACCTAGACAGCAATATTAAAAAGCAGGGACATCACTTTGCCAACAAAGGTCCATCTAGTCAAAGCTATGGTTTTTCCAGTAGCCACGTATGGATATGAGAGTTGGATCACTGAAGAATGCAGAGCACCGAAGAATTGATGCTTTTGAACTGTGGTGCTTGAGAAGATTCTAGAGAGTTGCTTAGACAGCAGGGAGATCAAACCAGTCAATCTTAAAGGAAATCAACCCTGAATATTCATTGGAAGGACTGATGCTGAAGCTGAAGCTCCAACACTTTCGCCACCTGACGTGAAGAGCCGACTCATTGGAAAAGACTCTGATGCTGGGAGAGACTGAGGGCAGGAGGAGAAGGAGTGGGGGGGAACAAAGATGGTTGGATGGCATCAGTGACTCAATGGACATGAGTTTGAGCAAACGCCAGGAAATAGTGCAGGACAGAGAAACATGGTGTGCTGCAGTCCACGCAGCTGCAGAGAGTCGGACATGACTTAGTGACTGAATAACAATGAACAATCTAGAAAGTATCAGTATATCACATATAAAATGGGCAGTAAAAATGACTTGTGTGTAAATGTGTACTAAGAGGCAAGTCATGTTTCTTTCTGGGAAAAACACTAAAAAAAAAAAAAAAAAAAACTTAGGAAATTCCAACATAGAGGGTATCTCTCACATACCAAGGTTCAGATCAAATATTTATGGAGCACCCAAAACATGGGTTCCACAGTGGACACAAAGACAAGAAAGACATTCTCTGTCCCTGAAGTGCCTACAGTCTAGGAAAGGAGACAGATGGTGCCAGGTAACATAATGGGAAGCATTAAAGTAGAGATACACATGGGGACCATGAGAGTCCAAAAGACTCTTTGTCCCAGTCAGGGAGAGAAGCAGTGGTGAAAGTGATTTGTTGTGAATATGCTGAAGTTCCTACTTTGGAAACTATTGTAATTCTTTCCTTCCATTGTGAGTGGAAGGTGGTTATCAAGAGTTGCTCCATTAATTCTCATCAACAGGAATCCAGTGGCAAGTTGAGGGGAGCATGATTGGGGGCACGTGGTACACAGGAATGCCTTTGCTTGGCATTCAGAAAACCCACAGGCAACTTTAATAAACATATAGTTACTAATGACTGCAGTAGCACATGCCATCTCTCTTCTTTATTTTCACCTTAAACAGCTCAAATGATAATACTGCTAGAAGGGAAAATGGCATAAAAAAATGCTTCTTTAGTTGGAACATACAAACACAATGGATTCACTAAAGGAAAGCTTTAAGTCAGTTTAACCCTACAGAAGAACATTAGTAAATAGAAATAGTCCAAACACCTATGAGTGGATAAATGCGTAAACATGGCATATATATACAATGGAACATTATTCAGCCTTAAAAAGGAATTAAGTGTTGAAACACACTGTAACACAGTTGAACCTTGAAAACATGCTAAGAGACAGAAGACAGACACAGGTCACATATTGTTATGATTCCACTTATGTGAAATGTCCAGAATTCCTAGAAAATAGAGTGGTGACTGCCAGAAGCTGAGGGAATGAAGCAATGGGAAATAACTACTTAATAACTATTTTTGGGAACTAGGTAGGTGGTGGTTACACATTTTTTTTTTTAATTTATTTTTGGCTGTGCTCATATTCACTGCTGCACATGGGCTTTCTCTAGCTGTGGAGAACAGCGGCTACTCTCTAGTTGTGGTGTGCAGGCGTCTCATTGCGGCGGCTTCTCTTGTGTACAGGCTTCACCTTGTGCTCTAGGGTGAGGGGGTCTTAGCAGTTGTGGCGCACGGGCTTAGTTGCCCCAAGCCATGGGGGATTCTCCACATGTGGGATCAGGGATCACAGCTGCAACTCCTGCATTGGCAGGTGGATTTTTAACCACTGGACCACCAGGGAAGCCCCACAACATTGTTAATGTACTAAGTATCAATGAATTTTTCAGTTTAAAAGGGTTAATTTTATGTTATGTGAATTTCGCCTCAATTTAAAAAAAAAAAAAGAGCATTACTAAATGGACTATATAATAATATTGAATGAGGAACTCCTCAGAAGCAATATTAAGAATAAAACCAATGAGGAAAATAAAATCACTGAACTGGTTTGAACTAGGCGTGCGCATGCAGCTGAAACAATTGTAGAGTGGAGTGTTACTTTCTCAGTTGTGTCTGACTCTGCCACGCCATGGACTGTAGTCCCCCAGGCTCATAAGTTCATGCAATTCTCCAGGCAAGAATACTGGAGTGGGTAGCCATCCCCTTCTCCAGGGGATCTTCCTGACCCAGGGACTGAAACTGGGTCTCCTGCATTGCAGGTGGATTTTTTACTGTCTGAGCCATCAGGGAAGCCCGGCTGATTAATGGACACCTAAGTTACAACAAAAGAGACTTTGTTGGGCTAATAGCCAACACTTTGTAAGTGCTAATCAAGGAAGGAGATGAAACTAAAATGATATTGTGTATCTTTTTAAAGGTGTTATGGTAGAGTCAGTGAAAGTGGTTATCACTATTACATAATAACTTCTAGAACTGAAAGTTCATCTTAACCAGCACTAAATGTTCAACATTCTTCTATGCTTAAGAATGTGCAACACGCTATCACTATCCAGAGAAAGAATCCTCCTAGTGACTATTTGTTGCTGTTTAGTTGTTAAGTTGTGTCAGACTCTTTTGCAACCCCATGGACTGTAGCCTGCCAGGATCCTCTGTCCCTGGGATTTGCCAGATAAGAATATTAAAGTGGGTTGCCATTTCATTCTCCAGGGGATCTTCCTGACCCAGGGGTCAAACCCACATCTCCTGCACTGGCAGAAGGATTCTTTACCACTGAGCTACCAGGGAAGCCCCATTTGAGTATATGGTTTGTGTTTATGAGGCAGCTATGCTAGTTCATTTGTGATCTTGGGATCTGCTCCAGTTACGGTCAACAACCACACCTTTAAGTAGAACCTGAACTGAGGTGCATGGATCACCAATGGTCAAGACCCCTGGTTTCGAAAATGCCTTGTTGTAATTAGCAGATCAAAGTTACCTCTGTGCAGACTCACCTGTTCTCCATGCTGCAGGCTTCGAGTCATTGCCTTGAGAGCTTTAACAATCTGAGCCTTTGTGGCTGCTGGGCTGTCCAGATTTTCAAGGCCAATGCCTTCAAGTAACTTTAAAAGGTATGGGACCAAATCTACTTTCAGGGCCTAGAAGAAAATATTAAGTATATAATATATGTGTGTATGTATTTGTGCATATACACACACATATGCTTTAAAAAAAATGTAAGCCATCCACCGAGGAAATAATTTCACTCCCAGGACCCTACCTGGAAGAGACTTTTTTTAATTCCAGAGACAGAATTTAGGGGTAGGAGTGGGTATCTAATGATAGCAACATTTTTATTTAATGAGATCTTATTCTCTTCCATCAACTATCCTAAATGTTATATGCTGATTATTTTACTTAATCCTCCCCAAATCAAATGATGTAGGCACAATTATTATCGATGGAAAAATCAACTCATGAAGGCCTTGACAGTCACAGATCTAGGTGGCAATGGACTCTGTATCTGGACCTATAAAGAACAGAACCTGAGCTTATAGCCAATATACTGGTCTGCCTCTTCTAGCGGCATATACTGATGTGAAACAATATTTGGAGAATAATATTTTTTTGCACATTCTCTTAAAACATCAATCTTTGCATTCACCATACATTTTCTATCAGCCTAATAAAAGCTAAGTAATACTCTGGTACCACACAATTTTCAATGTCCACTCTGAAATTCAAAAAGAAGAGGTGAAAAAGCAACTAACATTTAGTAAGTGTTCCTCTTTTTATAGATATTATTCTCAGAACAACCTTGTTTGAAGCCATAGCTTTATTTTACAGATGAGGAATCTGAGTACTGTTAAGGCTAAATAACATGCCCGAGGTCAGAGAGCCATCAAGTGGCAGAACTAGCTCATGTTCTTTCTAATACAACAACCCGCCTAGTCAGTTATAAGTCTGAACCTCAGAGTATCCAATTATCTCCTTGAAATGTACCCAGTACTTCTAACTTGTGTGAATGAGGAACAGGGATGGAAGTAGGGATGGGTGGAGAGAGATGATCTGAGAGGAAAATGGGCTGGAAAATAGGAGAGCCAGATAATAAGGATGTAGGGCCTTGTATTCAGGTTAAGGATGTCAGATGTAACTTTGTCATCTGGCAGATAATGGGAAACCACTGAAGAATTTTTAAGTGCAGAATGACTTATTTTTTAAAGAGTTACATTTTAGAAGGATCACTTTTTCAATGATTTTTAAATTGACTGTATGTTTTTTGTTCCCTTGATGTCTGCTACTACTTTACATTGGTATCCACGAAGTCTTCTTTTCATTAGTTTTCTTTTATATTCTCTTTGAAAAGGACTATAAAAACCTTGGTGTGCTTTTCAAACATGACTTAAGAAACAAAGGAATGAATAAACAAGAATGAACCTTTCAAAAAGCATAAACCAAATTTTACAAAGCTCGTTAAGGATAAATGCTTAGTAAACAATCAAAATTTAAAATTCAAACATCACAAAAGTACTTTGACATTGGTAAGATTTTTGGTAGCTGGCCCACCTTTTCTGTGTGTATATATACATGTTTTGTCTGGTATGTGTGTGTGTGTATAAAATATAAAATTGTACATGCACCAGCTCACAAGTTACCTCTCTGCCAAGTCAGGGAAGCCAAAATCAGTGCTAAATAAGTGAAAATCTATTTGTTTGGTATGTTGCCTTCCCTAAAACAGGAATCTAGAAAGTTACTTGCCTGTGCTACTAATTCACTCTGCTCCTTCTGAAACATTCTATTAATTGCTTCACAGGCTAGACCAATGGTATCCGGTCGTTTTTTCATTCCATTTATCAGTGGGCCAATGGTCTCCAAAGATGCCATGGTTCGAACACAGAGCTAAGTACCCGAAAAGAGAAGGTTACTTGTAGAAAGCAATAATTTATGTAACACAATAAATACCACAGTAATATATGAAAAACCTACATTCAGTTCAAGTTTTGTTTGGCCATGCTGTGAGGCATGTAGGATCTTAGTTTCCCAACCAGGGATCAAACCCATACATCCTGCAGTAGAAACGTGGAGCTTTGACCACTGGACTCCCAGCGAAGTCCCATCAGTTCAAGCTTAATAATGAACTGAATCAAATTCAGTCTCTTATTAATCATACCATTTAAACCACTTTAAGAACCATTACAAGATCATGGGTTCATATGGATGAAGGTACGTGGCAGAAAAGGGATTTATTCTGCAAAGTACATCAGTCAGGAAGAGGGAGCACAGATAAACTCTACAGCTATAAGCCACTAAATGGATTCATCATCAATACCTCGTTTTCAGACAGGGCATGAATAACTCGAATGGCACTCTTAGGAATGGCGTTGTTCCTATGATTCATCGCCTGGATAATTTTGGGAAGATGGCCCAATGGTGGAACCTGATCAGCCAGCTGAGGCTGTGCACCGAAGAGACACACTGTGGCCATTGTCAGAGTTTCCAGAGTCTCTCCCTGGAGGGCATAAAATGAACAAGCAAATTATAAAAAGCTGATAAAGTCTTAAATGTCCTTGGAAATTATTTGGTGTTCAAAACTAAGGGTGTTCAAAACAGATTCTAAGTGCTGACGCTTGAAAACTGATCCATAAATCCTAAAAGAACAAACATCTCCATCTTAATAAAAGCATGAATTTAAAGGACTCTAAGAATGTGATATCTGAATCTACACAGATTTTCTCTGGGCATTTCTATTTCACATCTCATTTCTACTGCAGACAGATATTTCTATTTAGAGATTATCTCTTAAAAAATATTACTAGATATTTTTAGGTAATGTTACAGAAGTGTCAGTATTGGAGAACATCAATAATTCAGGAAAACGCAACAACTAGTGGAATCAGTTCTGTAAAAATTAGAGTAAAGAGAAATCGTGACTATTAGAAAGAGATATATATAAATATCTGACATACTGTTTATGTTTTTTAAAAAGTCTTGAAAAGCTAATGATACCAACTAATGATTTCTAAGTACTTGACATTATACTAAGTGCTTCACATTTATCAGAACTCATGAAAACTTCAGCCTTAGGGGCAGATGCTGTGACCTTTCTATGAGGTAACTGAGGCAGAGTCGGGAGGTATTACTCCAGGCCACAGAGCTTGTCAGTGATGGTCCTGGTGTCCAGGACCATCTAACCACACAGGTTCTTAGCCACGTTGAAAGCCAGCTTTTTAAACTAATTCAACAACAATCACATACCTGAATTATTTTTAATATATAGATTCAAATAACAAAACTTTCTATTTCAGGGTTTATGACTAGCCAAACCAAGACCAAGTCTACTTTCTTACTCACTCTTGCTTTCCTGCTAGCCTTTGAGCACAGGTACAAGGTTCATTTATTTATCAATAGTTAAGACTCTCCTGTCAATTTCTTTAGTTGAGTGAAGAATATGCCCTAGCAGGACACACTTCCATTCAGATTTCTACATTAAACCTTTAGGTTTCTCCTTAAAAACCATACAATCACTGGAAACGGGATGGCAGAAACCTTTCAGAACCTCTGCAATTGTCCTTCAGACTAAGAAGTTTCACTTCTGATCAAGCATATACGAATTTAAGTGTGGGGGCCACACTGAAAGAGGTAGCCAATCCTTAAAGCATGGTCAATGAGAATGGTGTTTTCACAGAAACACTATCAACATATTTAGCAAAATATGTGAAATGTCTGGCTGATGACTAAAGCTTACATGAGGATTGTTCTTCTCCAGAAGCTCAGTTAACTTTTCTAGCAGTGCAGTAAGGAATTCTCTAGGCTTTCTTAGAACCCAAGCTGGTTGTGCAATAAAGATTCTCAAGAAAACTCCTCCAACAGCAAGTTCACCTTCTGCTTCTCCAAACACGACAGCAAAATCTTCAGGCAACTTTAAATAGAGAAAGAATAGTCAAGTCATTTACTAATCATTAGTTGTATTGGGTTGGGCAAAAAAGTCTGTTTGGGCTTTTAGGGAAAAACAGACTTTTTCGCCCAGCCCAATACATTAACAAGAAAGAAATAAAAAACCCTATTAAAGAAATCTTCATGCAATGAACTAGGCTTTAAATAGTCATTAATACAATTAAGTCAAAATTAGTTTTATTTTCACTTAATAAATTTCTATAAAAGTTCCTTTGATTAAGTTATTCTTTTCAGAAAAAGTCCTTTGATTAAGTTACTCCAAAAGTGAATATTCCTACTTTTTTTAAATGTTTAAAACCTTGCTTTCCAGGGGAAGATTAAAGTGTCTTAGTAACAAAGTAAAGGATGGCTTTATACTCACTCAGCAGGAACTTAAAACAATAAATTTACAGTAAAATGTAAAATTCCTTCCTCTGAATAAAAGTATACATTACCTTCCAGTTTACGTCAGGGTTGTCTTGCTGATTTTTAAAGTGCCTTGGGAAAAAAAAGGAGGAAAGGACATCAAACTTTAGTCACAAGATACACGTTCATTAACCTTTATAGAATAAGTCTTGGAGAGGTGACAGACAATGTAGAAAATGTCTGCCTGCCTGGTAACTCCACCTGAAAGGCCTAAGTTGTTAATGTGAGTCTTTACTTACTCGAGCATCATTTCTCTAACTGTTGTGGACACTTTATCTCTGGAACTATCATTCCAAATTAACTCAGGATTTTCATGAGTTCCTTCAAAAATATGGACAGCAGCTTCAGGGTTGTCTCTCATGGCATCCATAAAAACACTTGGGAGAAATTTCATCAATGTAATTCGAACCTGGACGAGGAAATTTGAGAAAGAAAAAAGACCTACTGAAAACATCTCAATATTTGGTCTGCTTTACATTTCTCTAAGAATGATGCTATAATGTGTGTTCAGGCTGATAAAGGCCATAACTATCATCCAAAAGTCCTGGAATAAGATAACAGATAAACCTTGGTTTATGGTGGCTCAGTAGTCAAGAATCCACCTGCCAATGCAGGAGATGTAGAAGACTCAGGTTCGATCTCTGGGTTGGGAAGATCCAATTCCCTGGGGAAGGGGATGGCAACCCACTCCAGTATTCTTGCCTGGAAAATCCCATGGACAGAGGAGCCTGGCGGGCTACAGTTTGTGGGACAGCAAAGAGTCAGACACAATTGAGTACGCACACACACGCAAAGGTAACAAGATTCACTATGACCTGCTACTACTTACCTATCTGGGTTAATTTCCTCTCCCCACCTCAAATCTAAGTAATGTTAAGAAATTCAGCAGCACTGGTGTGTGAAGTTCCCAGAGCACACCAACCTACCCGATCTTGCCCTGCACATGCTGTCCTCTCTTCCCAGAAAGCCCTCAGCTGGATCCATCCCTCCACCTCTCCCAAAAAGCCCCCCCACCCTCACAAATTCTTGTCATGCTTTGTGTTATACAAGTAATTTTAATACCATGTTTTACATTTTACTGTGCCTTTTCCCAAAAAGGATTTAAAAAGCAACTTAAAAAAATTACATCCAACACACACATACAAACTGAAAATTAGTGTGAGACATAAGGACAAAGGGAAAATGAAGGTTGGGAAGACAAGTTTTCCCTCAGGTCTTCACATAGTTTTATCTCCTTTGTGTCATTCAAGTCTATGTTAAATCTCATCTAATAGAAACCTTTCCTGGCCCAGTCTGTCTTGTCAGTGCCTATATTTTCATTCCCTGGCACAAGCTGATACTCAAAAACTTATTTGAACGAATGAGACTAACAGGAATTAGTACATAAAGAAAATATCAAAACCTCTGTATAATTGCAAGCAATATATAACAAATTTACCCCTGAATTTCCTGGCAGTCAATGAACTAAAGGAAACAATGTCAGTTACATGACAGAGAGCATCCACAAAATAGGATGTATGTCACTTCTCTTGGTCAACTGATCTAAGACATAAATACAAGAGTTAAAAATATAAAACACCTAGGAAAAAACATAGGCATAGACTTTTGTAACTCTGGATTAGACAATGGCTTTTTATATATTAAAAGCACAAGCTATAACAACAAAGACAGATTGGACTTCATCAAAATTAAAAAAAAAAAAAACAAGGAAGTGGAAAAACATCTACAAAATGGGAGAAAATATTTATAAATCATGTATCTGATAAGGGACTGGTATCCAAAATACATAAAGAACAATTACAACTCAACAGTAAAAAGACAACTCAATTAAAAAATGAGCAAAGGATGAGAATAGACATTTCTCTAAAAAAGATGTACAAATGGCCAATAAGCACATGGGAAGATATTCAACATCATTAGGCACCAGGGAAATGCAAAGCAAACCCTGATACAGCACACTTCACACCCACTAGGATGACCATACTCAATGAAGATATATATAGTGAGCGTTAAAGACGAGGTGGATATCACCATCAGTGGTGGTATGTAAAATGGTGCAGCCACTGTGGAAAACAGTCTGATAATTCCTTGAAAGGTTAAAAATAGTGTTACTATATTACCCAGAAATTCTACTCTCAGAGAAATAAAATACATATTCACACAAAAACTTGTACACATGTGTTCACAGCAGCATCATACAGAATAGCCAAAAAGTAGAAATAATCCACATGTCCATTTTCAATCGATAAACAGAAAAACAAAATGTGGTATAAGTATAGGGAAGTGACTGCTAAATTAGGAAATGGGTTTTTTCCCTGGGTTGATGAAAATGTTCTAAAACTGACTACTGTTGCCCAAAACACTGAATTGTATACTTCATGTGTGTGAATTGTATGGCATGTCAATTATATCTGAATAAAGTTGTAAAAATGGAAAAGGAGTTTACTGACCCCAGTTCTAGAATCTCTTGTTGCAAATCATTCAATTAAGGAGCTGACACTTGTGTTTTTTCCTATATAGAAAATTTAAGTACAAATATATTCACCTTGGTAAAATTTGGCCCTCATGTATTTCAAAGGTTAAAAAATTACTAAAGAGTTCAAAAATTAATTCCAGTACATATTTTAAACATCTAAAATGTTATTTAGACCTAATTAAATGTTATTTAGACCTAAATGTTATTTAGACCTAATTAAAATCTTAATTTAATTAAAATTAAATATTTAGACCTAATTAAAATTAAAAGCTTTTGCACAACAAAGGAAACTATAAGCAAGGTGCAAAGACAGCATTCAGAATGGGAGAAAATAATACCAAACGAAGCAACAAACAATTAATCTCAAAAATATACAAGCAACTCCTGCAGCTGAATTCCAGAAAAATAAACGACCCAATCAAAAAATGGGCCAAAGAACTAAACAGACATTTCTCCAAAGAAGACATACAGATGGCTAACAAACACATGAAAAGATGTTCAACATCACTCATTATTAGAGAAATGCAAATCAAAACCACAATGAGGTACCACTTTACACCAGTCAGAATGGCTGCTATCCAAAAGTCTACAAGCAATAAATGCTGGAGAGGGTGTGGAGAAAAGGGAACCCTCTTACACTGTTGGTGGGAATGCAAACTAGTACAGCCACTATGGAGAACAGTGTGGAGATTCCTTAAAAAACTAGGAATAGAACTGCCATATGACACAGCAATCCCACTGCTGGGCATACACATCGAGGAAACCACAATTGAAAGAGACACGTGTACCCCAATGTTCATTGCAGCACTGTTTACAATAGCCAGGACATGGAAGCAACCTAGATGTCCATCAGCAGACGGATGGATAAGGAAGCTGTGGTACATATACACAATGGAATATTACTCAGCCATTAAAAAGAATACATTTGAATCAGTTCTATTGAGATGGATGAAACTGGAGCCCATTATACAGAGTGAAGTAAGCCAGAAAGAAAAACAACAATACAGTATACAGTATACTAATGCATATATATGGAATTTGAAAGATGGTAACGATAACCCTACATACGAGACAGAATAAGAGACACAGATGCATAGAACAGTCTTATGGACTCTGAGGGAGAAGGTGAGGGTGGGACGTTCTGGGAGAATAACATTGAAACATGTATATTATCATATGTGAAACAGAACACCATTCCAGGTTCGATGCATGAGACAAACGCTCAGGGCTGGGGCAATGGGATGACCCAGAGGGATGGGATGGGGAGGGAGGTGGGAGGGGGGGTTCAGGATGGGGAACACATGTAAACCCATGGCGGATTCATGTCAATGTATGGCAAAAACCACTACAATATTGTAAAGTAATTACCCCAACTAAAATAAATAAATTTATTTAAAAAAAAGTTATTTAAAATGTAACAGTAGACATTCTAGTTATGTGCTACCCAACTCTAACTTTAAGAAAACTCAGAATTAAAATCAGTATTCATGATTTTATGGGCCCTTGCTACAGGCACCCAAATGTAATGTTCCTTATCCATTAACCCTACTGATGACAGATTATTAGCCATATTGCCAAAGTAAAACTATTCCAGGTCTTGTGATATATTCTCAATATCTAAATCAAGAGATCAGGTAAGGAAAAAACAACTGAATCTAGCTTGTTTTATTGATGTAAAGTCAAACTCTGGAAGGGGGCACTCAGAAGCCTTTATTTCATATTTGGGCTGGCATAGACAGTGCTTCAGTGAGCATTACTTCCTGTGAAACTGATTCAATAACAGAAGAAGGAAACTTTGATTACAACTGTGTCTGGATGCATTTCTACTTAGAAGTATTCTTCTAATAGGTTTCTGCTCTATAAACGGAACCACAATTCCATAGATCATTTTGTCTTCTCCAGATTCTTAATGAGAGATCTCCCTGCAGAGAGGAGAAGCAAAGGCACTGTAATACTCACCTTCACAAGCCAATCCTCGAAGTGTGAAATCTAACCTAACCTAACCTATCTTCTGTCACAATTTAAAATGTACTTTTAAAATATGCTTTGGCTCCTTCAAGGGAGATGAACAGTTTCATCACCATAATTCAAACACTATCTTAAGACTTCTCAATTCTAGCGCAGGCTTCCCTGATTATAATTTTTCTCTAACTATTAATATATAGGAATAATTCAGGTATGTCGATCTTTCAACTTTCATATCAAGTCACTTCTTTACTATTTCAGACTTTGGTAAACCTCATGAAATTAGTTACCAAAGTAATAGAGCTTTTAATTTCTAAGAACCCATTTTGTGCTCACCTTTGGACCTATTAGTTTATCTGCTGTCATTTTAGCAAAAAGTTCTCCTGTCTGGGCTCGAACCTGTGGATGTGTTGAATTGCAGAACATGTCTAGTAAATAAATCAAAGCTCCTGTGAAGGAAAGAAAACATTAGCATTTATATGCTAAATAAAAATATATGACTTTTCTAGTCAGTAGAATTTACTTTCAACCTCATTTCAACTCAATGCAGTTTGTTTTTTTTAAAAAACTATAAGCCTTCCAAAGCATTCTTCTAGTTTATCAGACTATATAAAGTAGCTCAAAATAACCTTTACCATTACGGAGCATGACTAGATGAGAAAGCACTCTATACGCTACCTCTTGCCATTGCTTCTTTGATAATTTTTGTACTTGATGTCAAAGCATAAAGAGTCTCCAGAACAAGCTGACGACCTGCAGAACAAAAGACATTACAAGAATCAAATCATCACATTACCTTACATTTACTAGGCATCGGTGCCAGGCACTGAACGAGGTGCTTTACAAAGAGCATCATACTTTCAGCTTCACAACAACCAGCCAGACAGGTATTGTGGTCTTGCTATGAGTGAGGAATCTGAGATCCAGTTTGAGTAGCCCATGAATTTAGAATTAGTGAGTGGTAAACTCACTATACCACTGAGGTATATAGAGGTTTACAGAGGTCTGACTCCAAAATCTACACATGTAACCAGTATGCCATACTGTCTTCCTACCTCATTGCTCATTGTGCAAACAAAATCTCACCTCCTGACACCCTGAGGATACTCTATTCAGGGACCTGTTATTTATATACGGTGCTAGTTATCTTAGAGAAGTAGCAGTTGCAAGACACTGTTGCAGTCTAAAACACAATAACATCCTTCTGCACAGAGTCTGTGTGCTTCTCACCCCTTCCTTGTCATTGAAGTAGACTGGGAAACTGGTCTTTACTCTTCCAAAGTCAAGGGTCAACAACAGACAGGTGACCAGAGGAGTGAAGAGCTGGTAAAGAGGGTGAAGGCTGCCAGGTATTAGACCAAGACAAAAACAAAGGATGGTAGCCAGACTGAGCTAAGTTAACAGGCAGGAGAATAAACACTCAAAATGAGACTTTTGTTAAAATGAGACTTCTTTTAAGAGAGGAAACAATATTTCACTGAAAACCAGCCACGGTTCTGACCATAAGTTCAAAGGAAAACAAGACTTTGGAAGGGATAAAAGAAGTCAATTATTTTATGTTTTTAATGTTCCTGAGCAAACAGTGAAAGATAATTTAGTCTAAAATATAAATGAGAACAGAGTAGGCTGAGATATCTAAATATCAGCTATTTTACCAGTAAGATTAAAACCATGACTGCACTATATAAACTCAGTATGAATATAAAATAACTTTTAAACCATGACTTCTGTTAACATTCAATCAGTTAAATTTTGCCTTGTTTGCAGCTGTTAAAAACTAATAAAAAATAAAAACCAACTAGGGCTGTAGGAATGACAAAAAAATAATCTGCTAATAACTTTTAAACACTGTCATTTTAAAGATAACAAAAATATTCAATATAATTGAACTCCACTCAATTCACTGAACATAATACATAACATGTGCAAGGCACTGGGGCAGAAGATGAGTGAGACTGGTTGCTGCTCTCAAGGAGGTGGACAGGTGTGAAGTCAAGATTAATGTGACTTCTGAAGGGCTGGCAAAGCTGACTGAGCAATGCATGTTGATGGGTAAGTGACAAAGTTGGAGTTATATCACAAGTGTCTTTGAAAAGCAATCTCAAGGTTGATCCTAACACAACTATACACTTACGTGAGACACAACCACAGTTTGTAAGGAGTCTATATTATTGCAGGCTGTACTCAAGAAATTAGGTTGCTATATTCTTAAAAACTGATCTCATCTGGTGCTAACAGTCACTATTAGCATCAAATCAGTGAAGGACAAATAATGCAGGACTGAACTTTAAGTAAAACATAAGATGATTTTTATATTAAGCATTTTTTTCTATCACACAAGTTCAATTGTGTGTGTGTTTTTTTAAATAAAACATGGAGTATCAGTTAATTCTCAATCACTCATATGTAGCTTATACTCAGCAAATTGAAAATCCTAGATTATTTTCATTTGCTTTTGGATCTCTATCATCTCTTCCAACTTCAGATATGGAAATACAAAATAATTAACTTATGTAAAAATAAAATAGGAAGACAAATCTAATATAAAGAATACCACTTAAAATATTTCAAAACACTATGTTGGAGGTTTTGCATCATCTATGTAACTGCTCCCCTCTATGGTGACTGTGCTGTGGTTCTGAAAATTCCAGTGACTATACATACTTGATGGCAAAGAATGCAGAAGAGCCAATAAATTGGACAAAACCATTGATTCAGCAATATTGTTGACACAATCTTGGTTAGATGTCACTATATTCACAACCTGAAAATCAATCAATAGGATATTAAGAGTTCTGGAAATAATTTCAAACCTAAACAAATTAAGGCAAATTAATCAGACTTAAATAAACTTAAGGTTTATTACCAAAATGAGAAAAATGTTTGGAGGACAAAATATTTAACTTTTAGGCAAGAGTTTAATTCTTAAAAATTGGCTTTATTACTTTGCTCTTTTGAGAATAAAAAATGTTAATGCTAATGTGTGTGTATGTATATATATATATCAGTTGTCTATTAACTTAAAGGTAACAATTAAATATAACAATCTAAACAAATATTTTAGCACCAATTCACAATCCTTAGGCTTATAAGAAGCCTTCAATCCTATACTAGTTCACGCTCCAGAATTATGGTGTACACTATAGTGTTTTCCAGTTGGAGATTTGGGGTAGGAAGTGATTAGCAAGATAATCATCTTCACTACTTGGACTTTTTCTTTTAGAGGGAGAAAGTAAATGTCTCTGGTGCCCAGTACAATACATTTGGTCTGTCTTTCTATTATAAAGAAATAGGCATGTTTTTCTTCAAAAGAAGATGATCGCTCAAGTCTAACTTATACATCTAAAGATTAATGCCACAACTTGAGCCATGTGGTCAGCATCTCAAAGAAAAATATCATAGACACAATAATGCTTATTTAAAAAATTACAAGGTACTTGAAGGAATTAAGTGGAGAAGCATGCTCTTCAATGAAAAGACCATGCTTGTTAAGCTGTTGACCAATTTAAGCTTTATTATTTTATTAAACATTTTTTAAACCAAAATGCAATCTAAGAATACTTAATCATTCATAAAGCTCATTGTTACTGCAAGGTTGAATTTGGTGTTCTTTATAATAAATCATGTGTGTTACAATAAGCAGGATCACATGAGAAAAGACCCTGGCTGTTCACTCTGGGTCGCCTAGACAAGGAGTGCCCTGGGACCAAGGTCTTCTTGCTTCTTCCAGAGGAAAAGGCCCCACACAAACAGCTTCCTACAGGACCAATGATTTCATTCTCCTGAAGGAGGGGCCTCCGACCACTCTTGGACCTCTAAGACCCACAGGTTCTGGGTAGCTGGAAAGGATGCTTTTGTACCAGACCCATAAGAAGGGAGAGCAACTGAAGGAGATGGAACATAAACTCAGTGTGTAGCTAGCAGAAAGCCTTGGTCTCAACATGTCTCTCTGTGGAAACACAGAGAGATCTTGGAAAGTTCTGCTCCCTTTTCTTGTCATCTGTGGCTTCCAAGCTCGCCGAGTAAAGTCCATTCCTTAACTCATCCCATATGACACTATACAAATCCATCCCAAGTTCTAATGCATGACAGATGATGACCACAGAGGGAAGCACCTTGAACATTGTACAATATTTGCTCTTCAAAATGGGCATATTAATTCAAGTTTTAAAGACATTCACTTGCCTTAATAGGCAAAATTAAAAAAAAAAAAAAACTATACACAAACTTCCATTCAACTTTAGATGATGATTAACCAAGGATCAAACCATGTACAGTATGTTGTAGGAAAGACAGCATGCTTTAGAACAAAATTCTTTTACCTCTAAAGCCAACTGCTGCACTTGACCAGCTCCATGAACTCGAAGAAGAGAAAATATTAACTTAAAGTGACCAATGCATTCACTTTCAGAGCCTACAAAGAAAAATGAAATGCTTATCTTTTATTTCCTAGTGATGTTCTATCAATCTTCAGGAAACAGATATATTTTGTTTACCGTCAAGTCTGTGGTAAACTTTTCTCAACAATTGTGACACGAAGTGAGTGCAGTATCACTAAGGAGTAGTAAATCTTTAAGAAGTTAAACAATATTAAAGTTTCTCAGGTGTGTTTTGTCTTCATTTCCATCCCAAGCCCTAACTAACCGACAGGCTAAAAATAAGAAATTTATCAAATACATATCTAAATACAATTCAAAAATTAAAAGTGTATGGTGGTACTTTCACTCTTTACCTCTAGACCTCAGAGCTAACCCTGTCAGCCTAATTACATTTGGAGACAGTGTGACATCATTTGGCTTTTAAATAAGACAGAGTTAGAACTCTGTCACTTGAGAACTACATTACAAACAAGTTCCAAAACAATTCCCAGGTTTGCGGCAATTTCCTTGTACCTAATACGCCAAAATCAAAAAATGAAGTTTTCCTCAGATTTTATAATACTGCCTTTAAAAATATCTCCATGTATACCACGGGAATGATATTTTCTGTAAAAATTTAATTATTGTTGGTTATTTTATTTGAATAATTTGTTGGCAATACAAATTATAATAGTACTGTAATATATACTGTAAAAGGCAAAGAAGTACAAGAAAGATAATATTAAGTGTTAACAAAAAGTTTTGAGGTCTTCAGGTAAGAAACTGAATATTGAATGTATTTTTATATTCTATATTTGTATTTTATATTCTACATAATATTCCATTTTATATCAATATATTCTATCAGTTCAGTTCAGTTGCTCAGTCGTGTCCACCTCTCTGCGACCTCATGGACTACAGCACACCGGGCTTCCCGGAGCTTCCTCAACTCCCGGAGCTTGCTCAAACTCCCGTCCATTGAGCCAGTGACGCCATCCAACCATCTCATCCTCTGTCGTCCCCTTTTCCTCCTAACTTCAATCTTTCCCAGCATCAGGGTCTTTTCTAATGAGTCAGTTCTTCGTATCATGCGGCCAAAATAGTGGAGCTTCAGTTTCAGCGTCAGTGCTTCCAATGAATATACAATATTGTTTTCCTTTAGGATTGACTAGATTGATCTCCTTTCAGTTCAAGGGACTGTCAAGAATTTCTCCAACACCACAGTTCAAAAACATCAATTCTTCGGTGATCAGCTTTCTTTCGGTCTAACTCTTATATTCATACATGACTACTGGAAAAACCATAGCTTTGACTAGATGGACCTTAGTTGGCAAAGTAATGTCTCTGCTTTTTAATATGCTGTCTAGGTTGGTCATAGCTTTTCTTCCAAGGAGCAAGCACCTTTTAATTTCAAGGCTGCAGACACCATCTGCAGTGATTTTGGAAACCAAGAAAATAGTCTGTAACTGTTTCCATTGTTTCCCCCCCATTTGCCATGAAGTGATGGAACTGCAAGCCATGATCTTTGTTTTTTGAATGTTAAGCCAGTTTTTTTCACTCTCCTCTTCAAGCCTGCTCTTTCATCAAGAGACTCTTTAGTTCAATTTTGCTTTCTGCCATAATGGTGATGTCATCTGCATATCTGAGGTTATTGACATTTCTCCTGGCAATCTTGATTCCAGCTTGTGCTTCTTCCAGCCTAGCATTTCTCATGATGTACTCTGCATATAAGTTAAATAAATAGGGTGACAATATACAGCCTTGACGTACTCCTTTTCCAATCTGGAACCAGTCTATTGTTTCATGTCCAGTTCTAACTGTTGCTTCTTTACTTGAATACAGGTTCCTCAGGAGGCAGGTAAGTTGGAATGGTATTCCCATCTCTTTAAGAATTTTCCAGTTTGTTGCGATCCAAAGTCAAAGGCTTTGGTGTAGTCAATAAAGCAGAAGTAGATGTTGTTTTGGAACTCTTTTGCTTTTTCTATGATCCAACAGATGTTGGCAATTTTATTTCTGGTTCCTCTGCCTTTTCTAAATCCAGTTTGAACATCTGGAAATTCTCGGTTCACGTACTGTCAAGCTTTGCTTGGAGAATTTTGAGCATTACTTTACTAGCGTGTAAGATGAGTGCAATTGTGTGGTAGTTTAAACATTCTTTGGCATTGTCTTTCTTTGAAACTGGAATGAAAACTGACGTTTTCCAGTTCTGTGACCATTGCTGTTTTCCAAATTTGCTGACATATTGAGTGCATGTAGCACTTTAACAACATCATCATTTATGATTTGAAATAGCTGGAATTCCATCACCTCCACTAGCTTTGTAGTGATGCTTCCTAACACCCACTTGACTGTACACTCCAGGATGTCTGGCTCTAGGTGAGTGATCACACCATCACGGTTATCTGGGTCATTAAGATCTTTTTTGTATAGTTTTTCTGTGTATTCTTGCCACCTCTTCTTAATATCTTCTGCTTCTGTTAGGACCATACTGCTTCTGTCCTTACTGTGCCCATCTTTGCATGAAACGTTCCCTTGGTATCTCTAATTTTCTTGAAGAGATCTCTAGTCTTTCCCATTCTACTGTTTTCCTCTATATCTTTGCACTAATCACTGAGGAAGGCTTTCTTATCTCTCCTTGCTATTCTTTGGAACTCTGCATTCAAATGGATATATCTTTCCTTTTCTCCTTTGCCTTTAGCGTGTCTTCTTTTCTCAGTTATTTGTAAGGCCTCCTCAGACAACCCTTTTGCCTTCTTGCTTTTCTTTTTCTTGGGGATGGTTTTGATCACCGCCTCCTGTACAATGTCACAAACCTCCATCCATAGTTTCAAGCACTCTATCAGATCAAATCCCATGAATGTATTTGTCACCTCCACTGTATGTAATTGTAAGGGATTCAATAAGGTCATACCTGAATGGCCTAGTGGTTTTCCCTACTTTCTTCAATTTAAGTCTAAATTTGGCAATAGAGTTCAACATCTGAGCCACAGTCAGCTCCTGGTCTTGTTTTTGCTGACTGTATAGAGCTTCTCCATCCTTGGCTGCAAAGAATACAATCAACCTGATTTCGGTGTTGACCATCTGGTGACGTCCATGTGTAGTCTTCTCTTGTGTTGTTGGAAGAGTGTGTTTGCTATGAACAGTGTGTTCTCTTCGCAAAACTCTGTTAGTCTTTGCCCTGCTTCATTTTCTCCTTCAAGGCCAAACAAACTTGTCTGTTACTCCAGGTAACTCTTGACTTCCTACTTTTGCATTCCATTCCCCTAAGATGAAAGGACATCTTTTTTGCGTGTTGGTTCTAGAAGGTCTTGGAGGTCTTCAGAGAACCGTTCGAGTTCAGCTTCTTCAGCATTAGTGATTGGGGCACAGACTTGAATTACTATGATATTGAATGGTTTGCCTTGGAAACGAACAGAGATCTGTTGTTTTTGACCTTGCACCCCAGTACTGCATTTTGTACTCTCTTGTTGACATGAAGGTTACTCCATTTCCCTAAGGGATTCTTGCCCACAGTAGTAGATAAAATCATCATCTAAATTACATTCACTCATTTCGCTCCATTTTAGTTCACTGATTCTTAAAATGTTGATGCTCACTCTTGCCATTCCCTGTTTGACCACTTCCAATTTACTTTGATTCACGGACCTAACATTCCACGTTTCTATGCAATATTGTTATTTACAGCATTTGACTTTACTTTCATCACCAGAAATATCCAAAACTGGGTGTTGTTTTCACTTTGGCTCATCCTCTTCATTCTTTCTGGAGCTATTTCTCTGCTCTTCTCCAGTAGCGTATTGGGCACCTACTACCCTGGGGAGTTCATCTTTAAGTGACATATCTTTTTACATTTTCATAGTGTTCATGGGGTTCTCCAGCCAGGAATAATAAAGTGGTTTGCCATTCCCTTCTCCAGTGGACCATGTTCTGTCAGAACTCTCCACCATGTCCCATCCAGCTTGGGTGGCCCTACATGGCGTGGCTCATAGTTTCATTGAATTAGACAAGGCTGTGATCTATGTGATCAGTTTTGTTCGTTTTCTGTGATTATGGTTTTCTTTCTGTCTCCCCTCTGATAGATAAGAGGCTTGTGAAAGCTTTCTAATGGGAGGGACTGGCTGTGGGGCAAACTGGGTCTTGCTCTGATGGGTGGGGCCATGCTCAGTAAATACTTAATCCAATTTTCTGTTGATGGGTGGGTCTGTGTTCCCTCACAGTATATATATCCTGTATTTGTTATCAAAGTTAGAATTGGAATAAGCTTTCAGATTTTCACTCCAGCATATTCCTTGAAGTCAGGCAAGCGTGATAATGTTCCTATAAATATCTTTCTTAAAGATGTTTTAAGAATGACAGTTCTCATTTTATTATTTCAATTTTCAAGCACCAAAACCTTCAGGCATTTTTTTTTTAAGTATGGCATTGTAGGGACCAGTGGTGGAAAAATTAGATCACCTCATCAATAACTCTAACTTAAGAATTTACACCCTGTATGTCAATTTATGTCATCAATGTGATGTTTTGCACCATCAAGTTATTATGCTTTTTCAACTTATTGAAACTCATTTGCTCTTAGAGATATGAATTCTTCTAAGCATGATGACTGACCTCTCTTTCCAGCCTATTATTTAGAGGTAAAATATTATGGGGTCAATAACCAAGTACAATTTTCCCTGAGTTTTCCTGGTAAAATTGAGAACTGGAATTTTTAGGGCTCTTCTATTTTAAGGATCTTATTTGTCAAGGGTACAATCACATACCTGGATTATATTTTATAACATTTCTCAGAGCCTCCAAAGCCATTTCAACTCTTGGCAAGCGGTCTCCATGTTGCTCTGACTCCACTTTTGCAGCATGAGTGATAGCCATGAAGGTGTGGAGGTACTGGGCCTGGGAGCCTATATAATCCAAGAGACTTGCAGCAAATGCTTTTGGAACCTAAATCAAGTAGAAAAATATTTAACAACATGTGTGTCCTTAGAAATAACCTATAACAAAGACTCCACAGTAAAAGCAACAACTAAACATTTCAAGTCACGAACGTGATTAAATTATACAGACACATGAAAATACCTATGTGTTAAATGAGGACTGAGGAGAAATGGGATAAAACTCAACAGCATCAGAAAGTGTTTATCCTTGTTGGTCCAAATCCACTAGAAATCTGATATACTCCCATCAGTAACATAGTATAATAACTCTGAAATAAGAGTATGCCTTTAATTTACCAAGATAATTGATAGTATGATATGTAACTTCTATAATTGGTTGTATTTTTACATTTAAAAATTATATATATTAGATTATAAATTCAAAAGGAAGTTTTCAAAGAGACTTCACAAATCACTAAGCTCATTTTGCTTAGCAGCTATTTTTATATATTATTCTGTGATAAATAACATAATCACAGTTTAGTAAATTCCTTTTTCCAAGCTGCTGCTGCTGCTAAGTCACTTTTTCCAAGAACAAACTCTAAAACAAAGCCTCACTTCTTTCTTCCTTACAAACCAATCAACCACCAAATCTTTGTCACCCCCTCCAAAAAAAAACTACAACAAAACTTTCCTATGTGATCCCCAAGAACTAAGGAAAGAAAAGATTATTTGCTCCTGGAAGTGATTAGGGGTCATCACAAGAAATGACCTGATGTGACCCAGTCATCTTCTAAAAATTCTCTTTGCTCTCCCCTTCTGTTTTATTAATTTCTTTTAAAAACTGGCCAGAGATAGACTACTGTCTGGTGGTCTGATATTTAACATGATAGAGTGAGTATGTAAAAGGCCTTACAGTTCCACAACAGACAGCAGAGCTGCAGGCATATATACACAATACAGTGGAGCAGCATTATGCATAAAATATAAGAAATAGCTGGGAAAGGAATAAATTCTTATTCATGAATCCATTAAATTCCCCAACATTCAAAACAAAAAGTCTCATAAGTTATCAATGGTCACCCTATCACATACCCAAGTTAGTATAAAATATTTTGGCAAAAAACAGATAGTATTTCAATGTGTACAGTGGGAATAAACCAGTAGCTTTTAATAACAAATGATCAAAAGTTACAGACAAATCAAAAGTAGAGAGCTTACCTCAAGTGGGAAAGTAGGGACTTCATTATAGACCCTAACAAAAATCTCCCCGACAATAAGTTCTTTGGCATGATCACTGTAGACAAATTCTGATCCATAAGTTTTGTCACAGTCACCCTTTAAAAAAAAACAAACCAAATTGTTAGATATAAATCAGAATCATTAGTGTGTAGTTTATAAATCTATCCATATTGTTTAATAACTTATCAGATAAATAACTTCAAAGATCTGTTCATTTTTCCATAGGAGAAAAATGTGGTGGGATACACATATCAGCACTTAATGCAATTTTAACATCTGTAATTAGTAATATGGACTCTGGAAAAGGCATGCATGCGTGAACGTGTGCTTAGTCACTTAGTCGTGTCTGACTCTTTGTGACCCTTTGTAGTGTAGCCTGCCAGGCTCTTCTGTCCATGGGATTTTTCAGGCAAAAATACTGGAATGGGCTGCCATTTCCTCCTCCAGGGGATTATTTTAACCCAGGTATCACCTGTGTCTCCTGCACTGCAGGCAGTTTCTTTACCTGCTAAGCCATCAGGGCAGCCCCTAATAGAGTTATGTTATATATAGGCAGAGAGTTATATTATTTTTTAGTCCAAAACTGAACCTCATTTTAAAATTTCAAAAGATCACTGAGGTCAGCCAACGAAGTATCTTAGACCTAGTGTTTATAAGCAAGTATGACATGTGGCTCTCCTCTCAGCAGACATTTGGCCTGATCACATATAGGGTGATAGGATTAAGAGATAAACATGTCTGAACTGGTTTTAAAAAGTAATACATTAAGTGATAAAGTGCAGGAAAAAAGGGTCTCTGAATTTAAAAAGCAAGGTAATACATCAGTTGACAAATCAAGAAGAATTTCCATTTAAGGACAAAGAAAATGATAGGAAAATAGGAAAGGGAGCTGGGAAAAAATTAGCCCCAAGAAGATTTTGGTTGAAATTACATAAAATTTAGGTTGGATTGAAATAATATGTAGAAGTGTATAATAAATTGTAAAGAAGAATGAAAGTGGAAGAAAAGTGAATGCTCCTCTGTCCATGGGATTCTCCAGGCAAGAATACTGGAGTGGATCACCATTTCCTTCTCCAGGGGATCTTCCCAACACAGGAATCGAACCTGGGTCTCCTGTATTGAAGGCAGATTCGTTACCAAATGAGCTACGAGGGAAGCAGGGATAAACTGTAAAGGGCTAAACAAAGAAGAATGATATTCTCTCCTGGTAAAAAAAACAGATGATATGTAGAAATCTGAGACTGGTTCTTCCTAGTTCTGCAATTCTCAAAACTTCTATCAATAAAGAATTCTGAGTGACTATCATGAAGTGAGTGGTAAACCAAATTTCACATAATCCAGGACACTCAGTGATGGTTACTCTTTAATGAAGTCCAAACTCACAAACATAAATGTCTTCTAACCCATCAAGATTCAACCATCTACTTATGTATTATCCAGGCCAGCTCCTTATCTCCCATTCTACTCTCTGTCTTTTGATTTTTTCATGACTTACTACCTTCTCCACTAGAAGGTGGCAGGATGCAAGAAATTATTAACTTACTTTTTTAATCATGCTTTCCTGTTGAGACTCAAGAAATTCAAGTAGTTCTGCTCTTGTAGAATTGTTCCATATCAAATAGGGGCTCTCTGTGTTACTATTAAGCATCTTCAAAATCTAGAAGACAGAATATTACTGTTTTATAATATTTAGGAAAAATATTGAAGTTATCATTCATTAAAATTGTCTAAGACACACCAAGCACTGTAATAGGAACCTTAAGTACAATGGGTTTGAATAATTTTAACAAGTTTGAAAATATAATGTTTACTATTCTGCAGCTGAGAAAAATCAAGACTTCTCTGAGAAAGATCAAATTATTTGTCCCAGGTCTCACAACATTTAAGTGGTGAAACTAGAATTCAAATTTGAGTCTATTTTCACATGTCATTCTTAACATTTGCTCTGCTTTAGTGAAAATCACACATGATATTTTATTAAAGCATTTTATAAACAGTAAATGTAAATATATGTATGTAACCTTTACATACATATATTTGAAAACAAAATCTAAGTCTTTATGAAGCATACTCCTAGAAAGGTAAGCAGAATTTACGGGCAGAGACTCAGTTCCAATTTTCTCAGCCAAACCCTGACTGAAGGCTGCATTAAGCAGTTCTGCAAACGTAGCTTATGCCTGCTTAGCCATCTGGAGTGCTTTCCCTTTGTGTCGCTCTACTCAATTTTAAGTGTATACATACACACTTAACTCTCCTTTAAATGTCTTTTTGTGGGAAGAGAGAGTGGAGGATGCATGTCTCACGGCTCGTAGGATCTTATTTCCTCAATCAGGGACTGAATCCAGGCCCTTGACTTGAATCCAAATCCTAACCACTGGACCTCCAGGGAATTCCCTAAGTGTTTTAACAAGAAGTTTTTACACTTAACATTTTCTGAGCTTTGTGCTAGGAGGAAAGAAAGGAGTTATTATCCCCAGACGTATAGAGCTGCTATCATCAGCACCAAGATACAATAACCAAATTTCTTAGTTGAGAGAACAAGCATATGAGCATTTTCAATTTTTAGGTGTCTGAGAGCAATCAACATTGTTATGTTCCTCTACTATGTAGAGGATCTTGCAATATTTATCAAAACCCAGGCTAGCTCTGAAGTACATACCTCAGTAGCACTAATCACAGCAAGTTTTCTAGCAACATAGGGGGTCAGCATGCCAGCTAAACTTTTCCTTATGGTTGGATTTTCTGGTGTTGCTTGTTCTTCAGGCAGATAACCTCCAAGGCGACTTAGAGCTCGGACACTCAGTTTGGCAAGGCTGTTGGCTACTTCCTGTTACAAAAAATTAAGACATTAAGTTATTAAAATAGATCTCTTATCTTAACAGGCAAAAGTATATTTATGGAATCAAAACAGTATGGAACATATTAAGGAAGAGAAAGCAAAGAAAAAGAAACAAAAAAGGTACTGAAGTCCCCAACACTAATGTCAAGAGTTTATGAAAAGTAAAAGTCAAGAGAACTCAGTACCATCAAACCAGCTTGACAACAAATATAGTTAGGAAATACCAGAGAAGAAAAAGATCTAAAAAAAAAAAATCAAACCCAAACAATTAAGAAAATGGCTATAGGATCATATATATCAATGAAAGTGAAGTTGCTCAGTCATGTCCCACTCTTTGCCACCCCATGGACTATAGCATACCAGGCTCCTCCATCCATGGAATTTTCCAGGCAAGAGTACTGGAGTGGGCTGCCATTTCCTTCTCCAGAGGATCTTCCCCACCCAGGGATCAAACCCAGGTCTCCCACATTGCAAGCAGATGCTTTTACCATCTGAGTCATATAAAAGAAGCTCCTTATATATCAATAATTACCTTAAAAATAAATGGATTAAATGCTCTAACCAAAAGACACAGAGAGCTGAATGGATACAAAAACAAGACCTGTATATATGCTGTCTAGAAGAAACTCACTTCAGACCTAAAGACACATATAATGACTGAAACTGAGAGGATGGAAAAATATATTCCATGCCAATGGAAACCAAAAGAAAGCTGGAGTAGCAATCCTCATATCAGACTAAGTAGACCTTAAAATAAAGAATATTACAAGAGATAAGGAAGGACACTACGTAATGATCAAGGGATCAGTCCAAAAGGAAGACATAACAATTGCAAATATCTATGCAACCAACATAGGAGCACCTCAGCACATAAAACAAACACTAACAGACATATAAGGAGAAACTGACAGTAACACAATAATAGGAGACCTTAACACCCCAATGACCCACCAATGGACAGGTCATGAAAACAGAAAATTAATAAGGAAACACAAGTCTTAAATGATACATTAGACGAGATGGATCTCATTGATATCTTCAGGACATTCCATCCAAATACAGAAGAATACACCTTCTCATGTGTACACGGAACATTCAACTCTCCAGGATACACTACATCCTGGGTCAGAAATCTAACCTCAGTAAATTTAAGAAAATTGAAATTGTATCAAGCATCTTCTCTGACCACAATGCTATGAGACGAGGTATCAATTATAAGAAAAAAAAATGTAAAAAACACAAACACATGGAGATTTAACAATCTAAATAACAAACTGGTTACTGAAGAAATCAAAAGGGAAATAAAAAAATTCCTAGAAACAAATGACAAGGAAAACACAACTCAAAATCTATGGGATGCAGCAAAAGCAGCTCTAAGATTGTTTATAGCAATATGATCCTACCTCAAGAAACAAGAAAAAATCAGACAACCTAACTTTACACCTAAAACAACTGGAAAAAGAATTAAAAACCCCCCAAAATTAGCAGACAGAAAGAAATCATAAAGATCAGAGCAGAGATAAATGAAAGAAACAATAGTAAAGATTAATAAAACTAAAAGATTGTTCTTTGAGAAGATGAACAAAACTGACAAACCTTTAGCCAGACTCATCAAGAGAGAAGAATCAAATCAACTAAATTAGAAATGAAAAAGGAGAGGTTACAACAGACAGTGCAGAAATATGAAGGATTATAAGACTATAATATGGCAATAAAATGGATAACCTGAAAGAAACTGACAGATTCTTAGAAAAGTTCAATATTCCAAGAGTGAACCAGGAAGACAGAGAAATTATGAAAAACCCAATTACAAGCACTGAAATAAAAACTGTGATCAAAAATCTCCCAAAAAACAAAAGCCCAGGACCAGATGGCTTCACAGGTGAATTCTATCAAACATTTAGAGACAAGCTAATGCCTAACCTTTTAAAACTCCTGCAAAAAATTACAGAGGAAGGAACACTCCCCAACCCACTCTATGAGGCCACCAACACTCTGATACCAAAACCAGACAAAGACAACACACAAAAAATAAAGCTACAGGCCAATATCACTGATAAACATAGATGTTAAAATCCTCAACAAAATTCTAGCAAACAAATTTCAACAACACATTACAAAGCTTACACACCATGATCAAATTGGGTTTATTCCAGGGATAGAAGGATTCTTCAATATGGGCAAATCAATCAATGTGATACACAATATAAACCAACTGAAAGATAAACATATGATAATTTCAGTAGATGTGGAAAAAGCCTTTGACAAAATTCAGCACCCTTTTATAATTAAAACTCTTCAAAAAATGGGCACAAAAGGAACCTACCTCAACATAGTAAAGGCCATGTATGATAAGCCCAGAACAAACATTATTCGCAATAGTGAAAAACTGCAAGCATTCCCCCAAGATCAGGAACAAGCAAGGGTGTCCACTCTCACCCCTAGGATTCAACATAGCTTTGGAAGTCCTAGCTACAGAAATCAGAGAAGAAAAAGAAATAAGAGGAATCTATATCGGAAAAGAAATGTAAAGCTCTGACTGTTTGCAGATGACACGATACTGTACACAGAAAACCCTAAAGATACTATAAGAAAATTACTAGGGCTAATCAGTGAATTTAGCAAAGTCACAGGATAGAAAATCAATACACAGAAATCACTTGCATTCCTATCTACTAACAATGAAAAATCAGAAAGAGAAATTAAGGAATCAACCCCATTCACCATTGCAACAAAAAGAATAAAATAGCTAGGAATACAACTACCTAAAGCTAGTAAAGTAATGCTCAAAATTCTCCAAGCCAGACTTCAGCAATACGTGAACCGTGAACTTCCAGATGTTCAAGCTGGTTTTAGAAAAGGCAGAGGAACCAGAGATCAAATTGCCAACATCCGCTGGATCATCGAAAAAGCAAGAGAGTTCCAGAAAAAACAGCTATTTCTGCTTTATTGACTATGCCAAAGACTTTGACTGTGTGGATCACAATAAACTGTGGAAAATTCTGAAAGAGATGGGAATACCAGACCATCTGACCTGTCTCTTGAGAAACCTGTATGCAGGTCAGGAAGCAACAGTTAGAACTGGACATGGAACAACAGACTGGTTCCAAATAGGAAAAGGAGTACGTCAAGGCTGTATATTGTCATCCTGCTTATTTAACTTATATGCAGAGTACATCATGAGAAACAGTGGGCTGGAAGAAACACAAGCTTGAATCAAGATTGCTGGGAGAAGTATCAATAACCTCAGATATGCAGATGACACCACTCTTATGGCAGAAAGTGAAGAACTAAAGAGCCTCTTGATGAAAGTGAAAGAGGAGAGTGAAAAAGTTGGCTTAAAGCTCAACGTTCAGAAAACTAAGATCATGGCATCTGGTCCCATCACTTCATAGGAAATAGATGGGGAAACAGTGGAAACAGTGTCAGACTTTATTTTTTGGGGCTCCAAAATCACTGCTGATGGTGATTGCAGCCATGAAATTAAAAGACACTTACTCCTTGGAAGGAAGGTTATGGCCAAAGCTAGATAGCATATTTAAAAGCAGAGACATTACTTTGCCAACAAAAGTCCGTCTAGTCAAGGCTATGGTTTTTCCAGTGGTCATGTATGGATGTGAGAGTTGGACGGTGAAGAAAGCTGAGTGCCGAAGAATTGATGCTTTTGAACTGTGGTGTTGGAGAAGACTCTTGAGAGTCCCTTGGACTGCAAGGAGATCCAATCAATCCATCCTAAAAGAGATCAGTCCTGGGTGTTCATTGGAAGTACTGATGTTGAAGCTGAAGCTCCAATACTTTGGCCACCTCGTGTGAAGAGTTGACTCATTGAAAAAGACCCTAATGCTGGGTAGGATTGGGGGCAGGAGGAGAAGGGGATGACAGAGGATGAGATGGTTGGATGGCATCACCGATTCGATGGACATGGGTTTGGGTGGATTCCGGGAGTTGGTGACGGACAGGGAGGCCTGGTGTGCTGCACTTCATGGGGTCGCAAAGAGTCGGACACGACTGAGCGACTGAACTGAACTGAACTGAAGAAGACAAAAGAACTGCACACAGGAAACTGTAAGACGCTGATGAAAGAAATCAAAGATGACATAAACAAATGGAGAGATATTCCATGTTACTGGAGTGGAAGAATCAATATTGTCAAAATGACTATACTACCAAACACAATCTAAAGATTCAATGCAATCCCTATCAAATTACCTATGGATGGTAGTTTTCATAGAACTAGAACAAAAAAATCTCACAATTCATATGGAAACACAAAAGACCCCAAATAGCCAAAGGAGTCTTGAGAAAAAAGAATGGAGCTGAAGCAATAACCTTACTGACTTCAAATTATACTGCAAAGCTACAGTCATCAAAACAGTATGATACTGGCACAAAAACAGAAATATAGACCAATGGAACAAGATAGAAAGCCCAGAAATAAACCCATGCACCTATGGGTACCTTATTTTTGACAAAGGAGGCAACAATATACAATGGGGAAAGATAGCCTCTTCAATAACTGGTTCTCGGAAAACTGGACAGCTGCACGTAAAAGAATGAAATTAGAACACTTTCCTAATACCATACACAAAGATAAACTCAAAATGGATTACAGACCTAAATATAAGACCAGAAACTATAAAACTCTTAGAGGAAAACACAGCCACAACACTCGATGACATAAATCAAAGCAAGATCCTCTGTAAGTCAGTCCTAGAGGAATGGAAATATAAACAAAAATAAACAAGTGAGACCTGATTAAACTTAAAAGCTTTTGCACAGCAAAGGAAACTATAAACAAGATGAAAAGACAACCCTCAGAATGGGAAAAAATAATAGCAAATGAAACAACTGACAAAGGATTAATTCCCAAAATATACAAGCAGCTCGTATAACTCAAGGCCAGAAAAACAAACCGCCCAACCAAAAAATGGGAGAAAAGACCTAAACAGACATTTCTCCAAAGAAGACATACAGATGGCTAACAAACACATGAAAAGGCGCTCAACATCACTCATCATTTGAGAAGTGCAAATCAAAACTACAATGAGATTATCAGCTCACACTGGTCAGAAAGGCCATCATCAGCTAGAGAAGGTGTGGAGAGAAGGCAATGCTTTTGTGCTGTTGGAAGGAATGTAAATTGATACAGCCACTATGGAAGACGGTATGGAGATTCCTTAAAAAACTAGGAATAAAACCACCATATGACCCAGCAATCCCACTCCTAGGCATATACCCTGAGGAAACCAAAATTGAAAAAGACACATGTACCCCAATGTTCATTGCAGCACTATTTACAATAGCTGGAGCATGGAAGCAACCTAGATGTCCATCAACAGATGAATGGATAGAGAAGTTTTGTACATATACACAATGGAATATTACTCAACCATAAAAAAGAATGCATTTGAGTCAGTTCTAATGAGGTGGATGAACCAATAGCCTATTATACAGAGTGAAGTAAGTCAGAAAGAGAAAGATAAATACCATATACTAATGCATATACATAGAATCTAAAAAGACTGTACCAAAGAATTCATTTGCAGGGCAGCAATGGAAAAACAAACATAAAGAACAGACTTATGGACACAGAAAGAGGGCAGGAGAGGGTGAGATGTATGGAAAGAGCAACATGGAAACTTACATTACCATATATAAAATAGATAGCCAATGAGAATTTGCTGTATGCCTCAGGGAACTCAAACAAGAGCTCTGTATCAACCTAGGGGGTGGGGTGGGGTGGAGTGGGGTGGGGAGGGAGATGGGAGAGATGTTCAAGAGGGAGGGGACATATGTATAGCTATGGCTGATTCATGCTGATGTTTGACAGAAAATAACAAAATTCTGTAAAGCAATTACCCTTCAATTAAAAAATCAAGAATTTAAAATAAAAAAATGATTTAAAAAAAAGTTCATGTATTACAGCTTATTCTTCTATTTATATGAAAGACAATCAGGATCTATGTAGTCATTTATATCCAATATAGTAACTTGTAGATAACTGGAAGAAGCAGCCTGGGGGATAGGGTGGGGAACAAGAGATGATTAAGTAGATCTGATCACTGGAGGTACATATTCACAATATGAATAATGAATAAGAAAGGAGTGACGGAAAAATATCTGTAAAAATCAGGTAAGTTCTCAAGTGTTTAGGCAAACAAGCCTCAACAGCACTGTTATCACTAACCTGTGATACACAACCATAATTCTGCAATCACAAAGGTGATTCTGAGTAATCAAGAAAAGATTAAGTTATGTGCCGTATATGCTATTGGAAATTCCACTGTCTTGAATCCTTCTGGGTAAGTGGTTAAGATAAAAAGATTTGGGGCTTAAAGAACAATAAACTTAATAATCTTGAAAAATGGTTTATGCCTTGAGAGCTCTGGATAGCTAGGGCTTTGCTTTGCATTAATCAACAGTCTGGGTTCAAATTCAGTGTTAAAGTAATGTTCAAGTTACCTGCTGGTTTGTTTCTTCACTTTTCTGAATACCACTCTCTTCCAGGGTGTAGTCATAATTAAACAGATAACCAAGCAGATGCCACAAAATTCCAGCTTGCAATAGGTGTGTCTGTAGCCAGAAATCCACAGCAAAAGAGCTGACACATTCTACCCCAAGGGCAGCCACTCGTGGAATACTCTGAGAATAAAAAAAATTAAAAAAAAAAAGGATTTTAAAAAAAAGCTCCCAAGAGAAACAGACTGTGAATGTATGACAAGCTACCTAACTATCTTACTGTATGTGTGTTTACCTCCTAGTTTCTATTCTGGTTTATATCTGAGTCCTGTATCTTTTAAAGCATAAAATTAAAGTAACCATGTTACAAGACACAGAATTACTATTTTAAAAAATTAATTTGAAAACTGAAGTATGGTTGTTTACAATATTGTGTTAGTTTCAGGTATACAACACAGAGATTCAATTTTTTTGGAGATTATATTCCATTATAGGTTAATACAAGATATTGGGTATAAGTCTTTATGTTATACAACTAAATAACAACTCCTTCCTATCTATTTTGCGACCCCATGGACTAGTCCATGGTATTCTCCAGGCCAGAACACTGGAGTGGGTAGTGTTTCCCTTCTCTAGGGGATTTTCCCAACCCAGGGATCGAACCCAGGTTTCTCACATTGCAGGCGGATTCTTTACCAGCTGAGCCATAAGGGAAGCCCAAGAATACTGGAGTGGGTAGCCTAACCCTTCTCCAGCGTATCTTCCCAACCTAGGAATCAAACCAGGGTCTCCTGCTCTGTAGGCAGATTCTTTACCAACTGAGCTATCAGGGAAGCCCATTTTATGTATAGCAGTTTCTATTTGGTAATCCCATTCTCCTAATGTGTCCCTCCTCGCCTCCCTCTTCCTTTTCTTTTTGGTAACCGTAAATTTGTTTTCTATGTCTGTCAGACTGTTTCTATTTTGTATATTTGTTCATTTGTATTATTTTTTAGATTCCACATATAAGTGATATCATACAGTGCTTGTCTTTGTCTGACTTGTTACACTAATATTCTCTAAATCATTCACACTGCTGCAAATGGCAATATTTCCTTCTTTTTTTATGGCTCAATAACATTCCATTGTGTGTGTGTATTTGTGTGTGTATATACAGTGTGTGTGTGTGTGTGTGTATACACATCAACTTAAGCCACCTGTTTGTTGACGAACACCTGGGTTGTTTTCCCACCTTGGCTACTATGAATAGTGCTATGAACACTGGGTGCACACAGCTTTTCAAATTAGTGTGTTCAGTTTTCCAGATGTGTACCTAGGAGTGGAATTGCTGGATCACATGGTAGCTCTGTGGCTTCCCTGGTGGTTCAGGCAGTAAAGAATCTGCCTGCAATGCAGGAGACCCAGGTTCGATCCCTGGGTCGAGAAGATCCCATGGAGGAGGGAATGGTTACCCACTTCAGTATTCTTGCTATATTTTTACTTTTTTTAGGGAACCTCCATGCTGTTTTCCATAGTGGCTGTACTACACCAACTTACATTCCCAACAACAGTATACAAGGGATCTCTTTCTCCACATGCTCTCCAGCATTTATTATTTGTAGACTTTTTGGTGATAGACATTCTGACCAAAGTGAGGTGATACCTCAATGTGGATTTGGTTTGTATCCGAATTACTATCTTTGAAGCTAGTTAGTGTTAAAGACTTGAGAATACTGTTCTGTTTCACTTCTTGTATTTTTAAAAACAGTGATAAGGCATTAGTAGCAATGCATGTGCCAGTGATCTTAAGTGTATCAATGAAGCCTTTAGTTCAAGTGTACAGATTTACTTCTTTATACCAGCATTTCTATTCTTATTAAACACATCTATGTATGTCAAGTAAATAGTTGGAGATGTGTTTTCATCAGATTCCTTATTTCTAGATACCTTAGCCCAGGATCAGCAACCTAATCCTATTCTATTCCAACACAACTGTCACTCTGCTCCTTACCAGAGAATCTCTTTCCTTCCCAGTCACTTATCACATCACCCATAGTCAACCTCCCTCAGCAGTATTGGACTGGGAAGAAACAGCAAGCTCTCAGATCCCTATGGCCTTTTCACCATGCAGTGACTTGACTCTTAAATTTACATCATCTTTTACTTTCATTAGACTGATTTAGTTTAGTCTTTTCTCTTGCTTCCCTGCCTCTGTTCAAATGTTGAGGAAACCAGCATCCATCTAGATATGTCACTCTTGTCTTATTCTTTGTGGGCCAGCCCAGGAACAAAGTCATCATTTACAGCAAGGATTCGGTGAAAAATATTTTTAAAGATCCATGTCATTTACTTGAAAATAATTTTAGGAAAACAACTTATTTATAATTGAGGACTGGCTACTTGATAAGAAAACTCACTGCTGACCAAATCCAGAAAGCAGTAAACATAACGTCTACCTTGCCGAAGTAGAGCACCCGACAGAGATCCCTGATAATGCCAGGCATTTCTGTAATCTTCTCTCGGCATTCTTCAAACTGAGCAGCCACACAATAGCATCTGCTTATGTGTCCACACACCTGCAGATAACACAATAGAGTAAAAAAAAGGTCACATATGCATTCCTGTTTAAGACAGTGGACATCAAATCAGCAGAGATTCGTAATAATGTTTAATGATATATATGATGCTCCAAAATTAAACAGAACATTTCTATTGAATTATCAGTATTTCTAGTTAAGATACCCTGCAGATGCAGGGTTGGCAAACCATGGCCACTATACAGCCAACAGGCCAAGTCAACCATGATCTGTTTTTGTATGGCCAGGAAGCCTCAGCTTTTACATTTGGAAAGAGTTGTAAAAGTCACAAATAAAAACATGCAATAGGATTCCCCTGGTGGTAGTGGACAAGAATCCATCTGCCAATGCAGGGAACACAGGTTTGATCCCTGGTCCAGAAAGATTCTACATGGCATGGGGCAATAAAGTCTATGTGCCACAACTACGAAGACTGCACTCTAGAGCCCTCCAGCAGCAACTACTAAAGCCTGTGCACCCTAGCACCGGTGCTCAGCAACAAGAGAAGTCACTGCAGTTAGAAACCTGTGCACTGTGATGAAGAGAAGCCCCCACTCTCCTCAAGGAGAAAGCCCGTGCTCTGCAACAAAAAACCAGTCTAACCAAAAATAAATAAATAATTTTAAAAATATGCAACAGAATATATGTAACCTGAATGTCTCAAATAATCACCCTCTAGCACTTCATAAACAAAAGTTTGCCAATTTCTGGATTAAAGTATTTTTGTCCTGAACTCTAATAATGTACTATACTTACTAATAAAAATAAGGATGAAACTCAAAAGCCTGTACTGAATTGTTTTATATTCTAAATTTTGCTGGCATACACAAAAGGTCAAAAAGATGCATTTTACAGTGACCTTAATGTTCCTGATGGATCTTCTATCAAAGAATTCAACTGAAAAGAAGAAAATGACAACACGAGGTATGGGAGTGGGAAGTAAAGAAGGAATTAAGGAAGGGGATGGAAGACAAGTGAAACAAAAATGGAAAAATTACAGATATTTGAAACTGGGTAGAGGGGACATGGGATTCATTATATCTCTATTTCAAAAAAAAAAAATTAAGCCAACAGATTACATATGATTTAGCACAGTGCTTATTAAAGTGTGATACACAGAATAACAGCATCAGTATCATCTGGGAATTTTGTTAGAAAAGCGTATTCTCAGGCCCCTACCCTAGACTTTCTGAATCAGAAACTCTAGGCAGAGGACCTGGGAGGCAGACCTCAGCAACTCAGGTTTTAATGAGCCCTCAAAGTGATTCTAGAACAGACCTAACATCTGAACTATTAGTCTAGCATAACTTTCTTGGAATAGTGTTTCAGCCTTACCTGTACTGACATGTCACTTGATTTACTAGAACGATTCAAGACAGCCACACAGCGACTAAATGCCTCTTGTAACACCTGCAGAGAAAGAAGTCTGCCGTTAACTCTCAAAGTTTGAAAAGCCTCCTTTGCTAGGAAAAAAACATTAATTAACCTTTTAATATTAGAAACTTAGCAAATAAGTGTTGGCTCAATTAACATTTGTTATTTAAACAAGTTTATTTAAACAAGTAAACAAAGAACCCTGCAGTTTTTTAAAAGCACTCTACTACATTATTTTGCAAGTAATATTAAGCTCACCAATTTTGAATCCAATACTCTCCAATTCATGTTATGCAATAAGGCTCCATTTATTTTAATTTTGGTATTAGAATATAAAGAACATGGTTATCTGTTGCAATAAATTTAAAAAATTGTATCAACTGTATTTGTACTTGAATTCTTTATTGCTAAGAGACAGTTTGCCTAAACTAGCTTTAACACAAGGACAAAGATCATTCCATATTACCTCAATCCCATTCTCCCGTCTAAGCTCTTCAGCATTGAGGGCTGAGCAGTTAACAGTATGGAAAGCCAGCTCTGCAGCAGCAGGCAACAATGGTGATTCTTTTGAGAAAAGGAGGTCATCTGAAGTTTCCATTGTTATAGTCCTAATTAGCATGGGGTATCCTGCATATTTATAAGGCTGTAAATCTGAAATAATCATGGTTTTAAGTTAATTTTTAATTACACTGCCAAAAAAGAGATTAAAACAGTCAACATCTTAAATGTTTCCTAATTCTAGTTTATATAAAGAAATTAAACTGAGTACAAATCCCTTAGATCTTTTCTACTAGCAAACTTGTTTGGTTGACTTCTCTAAAATGTTTCTAATAGAAAAAGAGTATTTCCTGGTAGATTAAAATTAAACTTTGTGTATAGTGGTTTCGATCCTTCACAGAGTATCTACTTTCTGTATGGTCCATGTGATCTTTATAACTTTTACCTTTTGAGAATTACCAATAATCTACTTTAAATTAACGCATTTTTAAGACAGCTTAAAAAAAAAAAGCCCCTTGGAACTGGTCCTGGTAATCCTAACACATACATACATAAGAAAAAGAGTGAATGAATTAAGGTTAAGTTCTATCAGATGAGGACCCCCTACCCCAGAACTTAGTGAGTATAAACTCTCTTTGTGAAAAGTAGAAGACAGAGTGAAAAAAAATTCTGATCTTGATAATACATAAAATGAGCTACAGCTGCACTATGGTGGCTAAAATAGTTATCTGCCAAAAAACAACCAATGGTTTAAAAAAGACTTCTTTAAATTCATTCTCATTAGTGATAAATGTCATGTAACTAGATGTTTTACAAATGCTTTCTGTTGAGTTTATATGCAAAACTGAATCAATTAATCACTGCTCTAATGTCCCAGCTGCTCAATCCCCATGATGTCCCCTCCAATAAACTGCAATCCTACTTATCTTAAATTACCTAACACTCCTGCTTATCTCAGATCTCTCATTATTCTCTCTTTTCTCCCATCATCCTACAGAGAAAATAGGTTTCCCATTTTGTGTGTAAGCCAAGTTTAGTTCCAAGCCAATGGACACCTGTTATACTGAACCTAAATCCAACCTCCCCAACAAAATCTAAAAAATTTTCAATGTGCTCTGAGCTTTCTGGCTGCTACTGTTAGGTTACCACAAATCACCCTGAAAACAACACTGGAAATTCCCAATAACTTGTACCCTAAAATCACACCTATTTCATTTATAAAATTTTCAAAGTGTTCCACAGGACCAGACGATTTTGAGAGCTACCACAGAAAATGAAGTGTGAGGGGATATATATGATCATTTGAAAAGTCTCTCTTGCCTTTTTTTTTTTCTCTAAAGATTTATTTATTTATTTATTTATTTATTTGGCTGTGGTGGGTCTTCACTGTTGCACACAGGCTTTCTCCAGTTGCAAAAAGCAGTGTGTGGCCTCTCATTGTGGTGGCTTCTCTTGTTCAGAAGCATGGCTCTAGGTTCAAGGACTTCAGTAGTTGCAGCTTGCAAGCTCTACAGCATGGGCTCAGCAGTTGTGGCACATAGGCTTAGTTGCTCCAAGGCATGTGAAACATTTCCAGACCAAGGATAGGACCAGTGTCCCTTGCGTTGGAAGGCGGTAACCACTGGACCACCAAGGAAGCTCTGTTGCTTTTTTAAAAAAAGAGCATTCTTGATATTTTCAGCCTTTAGAGGTTTATGGATAGGTGCAGTCTTACAAAAGACGTGATCCTTAAATTCCAGGTCCATTTTAGATCTCATTTAATATGTTTATTATTAAATGGCTAAAGACAAAACTAATCAAGTACCTCCACAGAACAGAAATGTCCTTTAAGAAGGAACGATGAAATCTTCCTGAGAATGTAAATTATTGAAAAACACAGGCAAGAACTGGAAGGTATAAAACAAACATTTTGGGTCTAACTACAGAAAACTACTCTTTTACTGTATTTAAAATGGAATTCCAAGAGTCTTCTGCATAAATAATTAGAAATACGTAGGAGGGAGATTCAAGAGGGAGGGGACCTATGTATATTTACAGCTGATTCACAGTGTTGTACAGCAGAAACCAACACAACATTGTAAAGCAATTATCCTCCAATTAAAAATAAAATTAAAAATATAACAATAAAAAAACATATTAACCCCCCCCCCCAAAAAAAGGATAAGCGGCAGAAACAAGGAACGTGGTAGAATTAGCTGGAGGAAAAATCATAACACATGCCTTTACCTTCTTTATGACGGTTGAAGAGAATGCTCTGAGTTTTCAGAATTAAAATTATATTCTCTGGATCTGGTCCATCCATAATTTTTGCTGATTTGGTACATAAAAATTCATAGGCTTTATTTACCTTTTCAAACATATCCTGTATGTAACCAAAGACAAACAACCTTTAATTCAGAACATCTAAAACCACAACTTGGAACACAGCTAGTTTGTATTTTACTAACAACTTAAGTTACTATTTTGTTCTGCTTTTTATATTAAGGAATTCATTCCAACTGTAATTTAGGTGGTATACTTTTAAGATGAAACAATTTTTTTTCCCCAAAAAAGGTATTCAATGATCTCAATACCATTTACTGAAAATTTTTTCTTCACTGGCTTATACCATATATGTTATATTAAATTCATACACACCAGATATAGTTTTCTGAATTATTATAAAAATAGTTATTATAAGAGGTAGTATTTTTTGAGCACTATGGCAGGCACTGTGCTAAATGCTTTATACACATTATTTCACAAATTCTCAGAACACTATATAAGGTGTGTACCCTTAGTAACCTCATTTTTAAGAAGATGTTACATAACTTGCCTAAGGTCACAAAGCCCAGTGCTGACAGAGCTAAGACTCTCATCTATGTCTGACTCCAGTATCCATGCTCTTAATTACTATTCTATAATGTTCCTTGATCTATATGTTGATCTTTGTGCCAGCAGAATACTGTTATTACTACTGTAGTTTTACAGAGTACTTAGTATCTGTTGGTTTAGTCTAGAAATTTAATACTGATTTCAAAATTTCTTCCTATATTGATTGTTTTCTTTCCTAGATGAATCTGAACTGTTTTAAATTCCTCATAAAATGTCCCAGGGTTTTTGATTGAAAATGCCTTAAGTACATAAAAGTGATATTTTTTCCAATGCTATCTTCCTACTCAGTAATATTGCCTATCTCTAATAAAAAACACTAGCCTTGAATCACGGGAAACTACCTGAAGTTTCTAGCAACAAACTATGAGCACTAGTTTTAGTGGTCCTCATGTCATTTTATGAGTGTCCACTGGCATTATAGTAGGAAGCCACAGAATACAAGATCAGGGAATGCTGGCAGCAGATGACTCTTAACTCTGAACCAAATTTTCTGTTTTTTCATTAACAGTCATAAGAAGTTGGCTCTCATTAGAAAGAAATAAATTACCCAAAGCAATCTGAGTGGCAACGCATCACCGACAAATTAATTAAGTTCACCCATCTCCTGGCTGTCTTCAATTACTCATGTGACAGCTCATTAGAATTAATTTTCAAACAAACATGGGTAAGGAAAGAATAAAAACCCTAAGTTACTAGTCATGCTTTCCCAGTGGCTCAGCTGATAAAGAACCCGCCTGCCAGTGCAGGAGACACCAAGAGATGTGGGTTTGATCCCTAGGTCAGGAAGACCCACTGGAGAAGGAAACGGCAACCTGCTAGAGTATTCTTTATTCTTGCCTGGAAAATTCCATGGACAGAGGAGCCTGGTGGGCTACAGTCCATGGGATCACAAAGAGACAGACACGACTGAGCACACACACACTAGTCAAAGAACAGTCCTTTTGATAAAATGAGAGATAAACATTTATGCAAAAAACATGAGCACATGGATCAGAAGTTAATTTAACATATACTAGACATATATTATGAGGCAGACATTGGTGCATAAGTATTTCTTTTCTCTACCTTAAACACCAGTAGAACAAAAGCAAGTCAACCCCAAGGCCCTAATTCCAAAGGCAGTACATACCCTCCCTTCTGGATTCTTATCAGGATGATATTTCTGTGCAAGTCTGAAGTAAGCTTTTCTAATTTTGCTCTCATCATGCCTGCAAAATAGGAAAATTGTTTCAAACTCTCACTGGTTATCTATTTTACATAATATATATATATATATGTTTCAATGCTATTCTCTCAAATCATCCCACCCTCTTCTTCTGATGAGTCCAAAAGTCTGTTCTTTACATCTGTATAGCCTTTGCTGCCCTATATGTAGGATCATCAATAAAGACTACTCTTATGTATTATCTTTACCATTAAACAAAAAATTGCCTATACAAGGTTACCATATTCACTTCAAATCACAAAACCATATTTAGGGTTCAAATCACTAAGAATTATTTTTAAACCAACTTTTCAAAATGTCACTTCAAACTATAATTCTAAGTTATTTTAACTTTCAGTTCAGTTCAGTCACTCAGTCATGTCCAACTCTTTGCATTCCCATGGACTGCAGCACACCAGGCTTCCCTGTCCATCATTAACTTTCAGAGCTTGCTCAAACTCATGTCTATTGAGTCCATGATGCCACCCAACCATCTCATCCTCTGTCATCCTTTTTGCCTCCTGCCTTAATCTTTCCCAACATCAGAGTCTTTTCTAATGCATCAGTTCTTTGTATCAGGTGGCCAAAGTATTGGAGCTTCAGCATCAGTCCTTCCAATGAATATTCAGGGATGATTTCCTTTAGGATTGACTGGTTGAATCTCCTTGCTGTCCACGGGACTCTCAAGAGTCTTCTCCAACACTACAGTTTGAAAGCATCAATTCTTCGACATTCAGCTTTCTTTATGGTACAACTCTCCCATCTATACATGACTACTGGAAAAACCATAGCTTTGACTATCAGGACCTTTGTCGGTAAAATTTTAACTTTCAGCCTATACTTAAAATGTCTTTTAAACTGTTTTTTTTCTATCGTATCTATTCTACTATAAAACTTCACTGATTAATTAATAAATCTGCATTCTTTCCTATACGTCATTTACTATCCTAGACACACTGCTATCAAATGTCTTCTGCAGGTATAAGACAAACTGCAAGAAGAAGGGGAAAGATGATACTGAAAATGACTCACGGTCCCTGTCCTTGAGGGAGATTAAGCAGTTCATAAGCATCATCTATTGACATTGTAGGTGGCTTCTTTTCTACTTCTTTCTTCCAGGCATCAAGGGTATCTTTTAGAAGCTTGACCTTCAAGATAGAATCAAAATTTATGTCTATTAAAGTAAAACTATTTCTGAATATAATTTATAAGTTATAAACATAAATATAACTGTTGTGTTATATTTACTTAAATTGACATTTTAGGCTAGACAACTAACAGCTTTCTAAATACAAATAAACAAAATTTCCTTCTAGTATTGTTGAATGTTAGGTACCAAAGTATTTGTTATGGGGCTATTATTTTTTTTAAGTGGTATCTTAATACTCTGCCAATTTTTGCCTCTCCTTTTAATTGTTCAAGAAACAGAAAGTGGAAAAGTAGGAATTAGTAATGGATTGGCAAAAATAAGTGTCCCAGGAATTAATGCGTCCCAGGAATTAATGCTATGTTTTTTATGTGATCTCTCAGTTAATCTTACCAACCACCACATGAATAGCTGCTATTAGTAGTAACAGCACTATTACTATATCTGAGGCTTAGAGAAGCCAAGCAATACACTCAATATTATGTTGTTGTTGTTTAGTTGCTAAGTCACGTCCAACTTTCTAAAACCCCATGGATTGTAGCCCATCAGGTTCCTCTGTCCATGGGATTTCCAGGCAATAATACTGGTGTGGATTGCCATTTCCTTCTCTAAAGGATTTTCCCGACCCAGGGATCAAACCTGTGTCTCCTGTACTGCAGGCGGATTCTTTACCACTGAGTCACCTAGGAAGCCCATAAATAGGTGACTCACAAAGAGCTTGTCCAGGATTAGAAACCAGAACCTTACACACCCAAACTGATAATCGTACCCTAGACAATAAGCTACTAATGGCCAAACAAACTTAACCCCAGACTGCCTAACTTCAGCATCTGTGAGCTTAATCAATCTCTTACAAAGACAAGCTCCCACCAAGCTATTATAATATGTAATTATATTATATAATTATATAATCTCTTAATATATTGTATAATTATGTAATCTCTTAACAGATTAAGAAGATTAAGAGGTTAAGAAGAGGTGGCAAGAATACACAGAACTATGCAAAAAAAGGTCTTTAATGATCCAGATAAGTATGATGGTGTGGTCACTCACCTAGAGCCAGGCATCCTGGAGCATGAAGTCAACTTGGCCTTAGGACACACTACTATGAACAAAGCTAGTGGAAGTGATGGAATTACAGCTGAGCTATTTCAAATCCTAAAAGATGATGCTGTTAAAGTGCTGCATTCAATATGTCAGCAAACTTGGAAAACTAAGCGTGGCCACAGGACTGGAAAAAGGTCAGTTTTCATTCCAATCCCAAAGAAAGGCAAGGCCAAAGAATGTTCAAACTCCCATACAACTGCACTCATTTCACCTGCTAATAAGGTTATGCTCAGAATTCTTCAAGCTAGGCTTCATGAACTGAGTACTTCATGAACTTCAGTACATGAACTGAGACTTTCCAAATATACAAGCTGGGTTTAGGTAAGGCAGAGGAATTTGTTGGATCATGGAGACACCAAGGGAGTTCCAGAAAAACACCTACTTCTCCTTCATTGACTACACTAAAGCCTCTAACTATGTGGATCCAACAAACTGCAGGAAATTCTTAAGAGAAGGGACTACCAGAGCACCTTACTTGTCTCCTGAGAAAACTGTATGCGGGTGGAGAAGCAACAGTTAGAACTGGACATGGAACAACAGACTGGTTTAAAATTGGCAAAGAAGTATGTCAAGGCTGTATGCTGTCTTCCTGCTTATGTGACTCCTATGCAGCATACATCATGCAAAGTGCCAGGCTGAATGAAGCACAAGCTGGAATCAAGACTGCTGGGAGAAGTACCAACAACCTCAAATATGCAGATAATACCAGTCTAAAGGCAGAAAGCAAAGATGAACTAAAGAGCCTGTTGATGAGGGTGAAAGGGGAGAGCGAAAAAGCTAGCTTGAAACTCAACATTCAAAAAACGAAGATCATGGCATCTAGACCCATCACTTCATGGCAAATAGAAGGGGAAAAAGTGAAAGTAGTGACAGATTTTATTTTCCTGGGCTCCAAAATCACTGTGGACAGTGACCACAGGGATGAAATTAAAAGACGCTTGCTCCTTGGAAGGAAAGCTATGACACATCTAGACAGCATATTTAAAAGCAGAAACATCACTTGGCTGACAAAGGTCCAGACAGTCAAAAATATGGTTTTTCCAACAGTTATGTACGATGTGAGAGTTGGACCATAAAGAAGGCTGAGCGTCAAAGAACTGATGCTTCTGAACTGTGGTGTTGGAGAAGACTCTTGAGAACCCTTTGGAGAGCAAGGAGATCAAGCCAGTCAATCCTAAAGGAAATCAACCTTGAACATTCATTGGAAGGACTGATGCTGAAGCTCCAATACGCTAGCAACCTGATGCAAAGAGCTGATGCAATGGAAAAGAACCTGATGCTGGGAAAAACTCAGGGCATGAGGAAGAGGGGGCAACAGAGGGTGAGACGGTTGGATAGCATTACCAATTCAATGGATACAAGTTTCAGCAAACTCCAGGAGAGGGTGAAGGGCAGGGATGCCTGGCGTGCTGCAATCCATGGAGTTGAAAAGAGTCAGACAAACTTAGCGAAGGAACAACAACAAATTTTGTTACATGTATGAAATTGAGTTTGTTTTTGTCAGAAAAGATCAAGATCGTAAACTCCTTTTATGCTCCCTGAAAAAACAGTCTTTCAGTTTAGGATTTACCCAGATACACTAAACTACACTCACAGGGTGCTGAAGTAAAAAGGACTATTTAAGAAATCTGTTATCCTTCTTAGAAAGAAGAAATACCCAGAAGCAATCAGAGGTTATTTTTATGATTTAAGAAGGCACAAATTAATCTGCTGACTTACCGGGTCTTTAATTGGCCAATCTGGAAACCGGAGTGTATCACAAAGTTGTTTGAGATAATAAATACTACAAAATAGTTCATTTTCTAGTTGTGGGTAGTTGATAACTGGGATGGGACAATATTGATAAAGTGCTCTTGTGTTACTCTGAAGACGAGGTGTGAAATCAGCAAGATGGGCAGCAATCTTCTCTATCATGAGGCGCCTACAATTAGAAAAGTCTCCAAGGATTATGATGGAATTACTTCATTTATTTTAAAAAATACTTACTTATTTGGTTGTACCAGATCTTAATAGAAACATGTGAGACCTAGTTCCCTGACCAGGGATTGAACCTGGGCACTCTGCATTCGGAGCACAGAGCCTTAACCACAGGACCAATAGGGAAGTCCCTATTTTATTTTTTATTTTAAAGAAAAGTTTACAACAGGAAATCATGCAAGATAATTACATGGATCTTCTTCAGAGTAACTCAGTTACTGATCTAAAATGAGAGCGTTAAGAATGTTACTCAGAGTATTCTAAACTTATTGTATAAAAACACTCTATGAATATAAATTTGGTTGTAATACTATCTATAGAGAGGACCAGAGAGAAGACTGAGAATACCAACCCTTCTTACTGAAAATTCAGTCATTAGAAGGTCAAAAGGTATGGAATCTGCATGCATGAGGGCACAGCCATGGAATCAAGTCAGCTGTCTCCCCAAAGAAGCTCACTCTGTGGGCTTTATTTTAGTTAATTGAGCACAACCTAGGATCTGGCCCTCAGCTAAGCAGAAACCCGATCTGTTCAGGATACACAAAACTACATCCTTTAGATGAGGGACTCATACCAATCAATCTCAGAAGAAAAATATTACGCAGAATAATTACAGTAAACTTATTCATATTCCTATACATGTGTTTCCAATGAAAAATATGACAGTCACACAGAATATATTCAAATTGGTGGCCAGCACATGTCAAGCCTATTAGGTCAAACTATTAGAGAAGCCAAATGATGACCAGCAGGTAGCATTGTGAGTGTGGGCTAGCCAAAGAAGAGTGGGTAACTGACTCAGAAAATCAACTGCCATCCAGCTAAGAAGACTGAGGTGTTGTCCAGAGAGGCAGACTTGACACTGGAATCATGAACTGCCAAGTCTTTACCAGACACAGTCTGCATGGATACCGATATCTGCTTCTGGGTCTCTCCTTTTTCTTGGTGGAAAATGGACTTTCCTATGGCATTCTCCTGGCAACCTCCAGATTATGGTCAATGTGTGCTGGCTAGGAAGCCCTAATAAAAATGACTTTGGGTATCTCTAGTCCGATCTACTTTTTGTGGGCATAGTTTTTAAGTGGGGCACAGTTCTATTTCTAAATACTCAGAAGAAGTGTCTTAATTTAAACCCCATATGTCCCTTACATATATATTAATTGTAAGTACCAGTGGTAATAGGGTCCACACTCTTATGTAAAACTCTACTAAGGTAACAGTAATTTTGTCACATCATGTTAGAACAGGAAAAAAGCTGAGGGCCTTGTGAACAAGTCCCTTGATTTGGCACCAATGACTACTGTAGCTTGAGGTTATGCAACTAGTGAAAGTAAATCTTTTCACAGAAGGCAAATCAGATGGCAAAAGGTTGAGAGTTTGTGTATAAAATACAAACAATCGACTGGCTATTTACCTCATTTCACTGCTCCAGATTGCTTCTGGAGTATCAAATTCTCCTAGAAAGATCTCGGAAAACTTTTCAGGCTCATAATTTTCTAAGTAACAAACCATTGCTTCTGGTAGAATGTGCCCAAGTATACTTCTCTGAAAAATATCCTGTCCTTTTGTCTTTAAAACAAAACAAAACATAGTTAGAAACACTTTAAAACTTTAGTTATCTTCCAGTTTTCTAATAAATGAATTAGGATTAGAGAACATTTTAAGAAGCCAATTAGAACATACTGCTTTTATGTTTTGGAAATATGATGGAAAAAAATGGCAAACTGAGAAGTGTAAGGTTTCTGGTATGAACTGCCTTGGCATGAGCTCCAAGATGGAACTTCTGCCTCTAGCCCTGCAGCAGCCTTAATTCTCCTCAGGGGTCAGGTACTGTCAACATTCTTTAGGGCAGTCGGCCTTGACCATGTGTAATGGTAGTGACCAACAAAAGGAAAACCCTGCAAAGATTGACATCAATTATTCTATTACACTGTTGGCAGTAGTTCCCAACCTACACTTGCTTCTGTTTTCAAAAATAAGTCTAGAAAAATCAAGATCTTAAAGAGCCTATCCTCATGAAGTGTGGCTAAAACTTAGATGGAGAATTTTTATTAAAAGTAATTATAATCAATGGTATTAAGAACTTCATATTCTCTGATTGGCCAAATGGAGTCAGGGTATTGTTCATACTTTTATCATGATAAATTTTTAAACTCATTTCTTTACCTAACTGGGGGGTAGGGGGTGGGGTGGGGACGACCCTAAGGACTATAAATACTTTTCTTATTTCCTTCTAGGCAAACTGAGGACGTTTTGTTACTCTAGGATCTGACAAAGAAGTGAAAAAAGCCCACAAATGGTTTTACTACTTAGTGCAAAGACAAATTAGATGATGAATATTTCCAGGCTTTTTACTAATAAAAGCCATAAATTCACTGTTAAACTTTTAGGCAAAGAACTGCTGTTCTGTTCTTTAGAATACTATTATTTGGTAATTTCTACATCTAGAGTTCTGCTATAAACAAATACTGTTTTGCTGTAATTATTCAAAATAGTTAGGTGAAATGATTTTATACTATAAAATTTGAAAAAAGATTACATATACATAACTGCACAGAAAAAAGGGGGGAAAAAAGAATGACAAAAGTGCTTTATGTTGCATTACTGTGGTAACATTAGAGGCAACTTTTTAAGAAACTTGTTATTCTCATTTTCTATTTGTATAAAGCTATGGAAACCATACTTCCATGGGCATCACTTTAATATTATTAGATTGTACACAGATTACTTTCTAGGGTTTTACTGGCTTCTCTAAAAAAACATGCAGTTTTGGTCTTGTGTCTGTTGTCAAAGTGGTGTAACATTCCTTGGTTAGTCTCTTAAACAGAGGTCCAGTTTCGATTTATACCACTCTCAATAAAATCTGAAAATCAATGTTCCATGAAAAGTCTAACAAAATTTCAAACAAGATTCAGTTATTTATTTACAGTAAACATTTCTGCAAAATGTAGGTATAAAGTTACATTTATCAAAGCTACCTGGATAAAGTCTCATTTTTTTATATTCCTATTATTCCTCCCAAAGTAAAATGGCAAGAATACTTGAGAGCACCTGAAAAACTAAGTAGCCTCAAAGTAAAAACGTAGCACTTCTCCCACACTGGGATCTGAACAAAAAGATTGTGAAAGTCTTACTGAATCTGAGCTAACTTTATGAGACTCAGGCATATACTCAATTATTTATTACTGCTACTAATTAAATTTTACACAAAGGGAACAAGTTATATTCATAGATAGCAAATGTCAGGTTATAATCATATCTATAATTTAAATATTAAGTCTAATAGGCAACATTTATTTTAAAACATTAGCTTAGACTTTCTTTGTGCAAGGTACCACAAGAAAAGCAAAATGTGAATAAAACAATATCTGCCTTCAAGTGCTTATAATCCAATAAACATATACAACTTCGGAAATGTTAGTGCCAGGACAGGCTCCCCAGTATTAAGCCCCATATTCAGAGGATTAATCTGGCTTACCTCTTCTGACTTGAAGGCCTGTTTGGTATGTGTGTACTTCAAAAATCTAGGGGAAAAAAAACTACTTATCAGGTACAAGAACTGATTTAGATTTAATAACTTTAATTTTCTAAGACTGGGTCTTTTTTTTTTTTTTGAAGTATAGTTGATTTACAATGTTGTGCCAGTCTCGACTGTATGGTGAAATGACTCAGTTATACACATACATCCTTTTTTTATATTTTTTTCTATTACAGTTTATCACAGGATATTGAATATAGTTTCCTGTGCTATACAGTAGGACCTTGCTGACTAAGACCAGATCTTTTTTATAAATAAAAGCCATAAAAGGCTCTTAAACTTGTAAATCCATATTCTCAAACTGCTGAATTTTTATTTAAGGCCAGAACTTATATGAATTAGAAAAATTTTTAAATGATGGTCATATTATAATTATATAATATAAAAAATTATTCAATTTTAAGAAAAAAAACAAAATGTAAAACCATATATTAAATCTGTATGATTAAAATACTAGATGATGATACAATTTTTATGTTAGATGTGGTAAAATGGTGTGATTCTGAATAACTTTTCCCCAATCTTTTAATTTTCAAATTTTCAGACATATAAACACCTCTTACAATGAAAAATGTAACAGAGGCAATGATGTGCTCACAAAATATAAATTTAATAAATCTGTACATGTACAATTCAAATAATTTCAAATAAATTATCATTAGAGTCTTTACCGAGCAACAGGAAGCACATTGGAACCTGTATACATCATGATGAAGAAAAAGACTCCACTTAGATAAAGTCGAGGTAACTGTGGGTTATCTTGCATAATATGGTATAACAAAATAGCAACCTTCTCAACAAGGATAGGATCAAAGGTCAACAGTAGCTAAAAAAAGAAATAAAACATTTTTGTTACCGGGCTATTAAAACTTGCAACATCATCATTCATCTTAGGTTTATGCATTTCATGTGCTGAGTTACAGTTTCTCCTAAGTAGTAAGTGGTGGTGGTGGTGGTTTAGTTGCTAAGTTGCATTCGACTCTTGCGATCTGTGGACTGTAGCCTGCCAGGCTCCTCTGTCCATGGGATTCTCCAGGCAAGAATACTGGAGTGGGTTGCCATTTCCTTCTCCAGGGGATCTTCCCAACACAGGAATCGAACCTGGGTCTCCTGCATTGCAGGCAGATGATTTACCAACTGAGCTATGACGGAAGCCAAGCAGTAAGTAGGAAAATAAAAATCAGACTCAGTATGTTTGTCTACCAGCTTCTAAGCAGATTTGAAAACTATTTTATAGGTTTAATGCAGAGAGAGTAAAATATTAATAGTGAATTAATCAAAACTCATTCATTAAAAGCCCAACCATGCCTGAAACTGTTTTGTTTGATTAGAGGTAAAATTGTTTTCTGTGCAGGACTCTTCCTGAATGGACTTCTCTGTCAACAACAAAAGGAAAAAGAAGTGTAGCTACACTTTGGGTTAGTTTCAGGTCAACTGATTTGAAATGAAGCATTCTCTGAAGACTATCTGAGAACTCAAAAGAACTGAGCGGAGCACAGTTTTCAGTGAAACAGCACTAAAAAAAATAGCGTGAGTGCAGGTACAAGGCAGGAGGGTAACCAAAGACCAGCAGAGCTGCTACTACCAGGCAGTACCAAGAGGTGCCATCTCTAGAAATCTGATCTAGCAATACTGAAGCAACTATCTGGAATCTCTGGAATGCATCTGGACTAATAAAAAAAAAAAGTGTCAAGTACTGCTATGACTAAACACCTGATAAATTTAGTAAGTTTTATCTTAACAAAAGTAATATTTCAATTTGCTATGAACATTTACTTCTGAGGAATCCCCAATTTGAAGTCATATGCTACCAGTAAAAAAAATTACAATAATGAAAATAAGTATTAGCTCAGACTAGGGGTCAAAGTAGATTCAGTATATGAGAATGCATAGCCATACGTCTTCAAGTAATTTAAATTTTTCTGTTTTTGGTGTCTTATCTATTCAACAAGGTATTTAGATTATACATAGTAAAATAGTACTATGACGTATTTCACAAAAGAAAAACTGAGACACAATAACATAGGATTTTTCCTAGAGTTAATGGTGTTAATAGACATCACTCTAACAAAAATATGGAAATTAACAGGCAACAACCTAGAATATATGAAATAGTGACTATACAAGAAAACCTAGGATATTCATTTGCTATATCCTAGACCATTCCAAAAATCCTGAAGCTGTATTAGATGGTAAAACTGGTTATTGCTCTTATGGACAAATGATGTACAGAAACCTGTACCAAGCAATGTAGATAGATAATGTTCCTGAAAAACACTACAGCTGCCTAACTATGCTTAGCAAGAATAAGGCCTCCCAGAATACAGAAAATTAAGTGAAAACAAAAACAGCTTCTAAGAAACTTTTTTTTTAACAGTATAAAAAAATATAGGAGGCACAAACTGCTTAAAAGCAGCTAGGTTTATCAATAAATTTCTTCTATCATTCTATTGATACTTCTTCAGATATTACCAAGAACTTTTGGTTAATTAAAATATACCTTCCCCTCAAAACTTCATGGTATGCTGACCACGTCTCTTAAAATTTGTTTTTCAGTCAATCCTTCCTGGCCCGAAATTCAACCTTGTTTACATCTACTTCTTTCCTCTCAGTTTTTAAGTATTAGAAACGTTGGGCAGAGGCAGATGTTTTAGGCATGGTCGTTTATCTACATGAGGAGAGAGGCTAGGATGGAGAACAAACCCTTCTCCTTGTACACACATGTGCAGCTACAGAGACATCTAGGCTAGGGGGGTAGTAGCTGCAAGAAATAACTGCAGTGCTCTTCAGAAGAGTAGACGAACACTGAAAAGCTGGCATGCTTAAATAACAGAAGTTGGGGAAGATTTTTTAAAAGTTGACAGGGCCCTGTCACTGTCATATTCAGAAGCTTTTTTCATTACCAGTGACTTTTACCGGCACCTATGTAACTGTGAACATAAAATGATACTGAGTAACTCTCCTCTTCCTTCTCACACCAAAGTACAACTGAAATATACAAAGGGCACAAGTTACTGACATATTTTAAAGTCATAAAATGTGTGGTTAATATAAAAAATTAGATCTGACAATAGAATAATCAATAGATAGGGAAAAACAATGACCTGAAATCTCTAGGACCTGACTTAGTTAGGGCTCATCTAGAGTTTAGGCAGCTTACTTCCCACAGAGTAGAATAACAATAAGGAATAAATAAAAGATACTTTAGTATACCCTACACAATTTCAACTCAACACTCTGGATCAGCTGAGATCCATGAAGACATATAACTAAGAAGATTCAAAACGCTGACAAGACTGCTGCATCCATGTCTTAAGATATAACCCAGCACATCTATATCTGTGGCCTGCTGGTATGCTTCCCTAAAACAGTACCCCTAAAAACATCATCATGCACCATAAACTTGAGCATGTCACCTTTCAGTTATTATGTTGTTGTGATTTTTAAGAACAGATAATAAATAAAACATTTTGAGAATAATTCTGGAGCCTGGAGGCTTCCCAATTCTAGGATCTTGGATGCACAGCCTTCCACAGAAATTTATGTTTTTTGAACATGGAATAGACTACAATAAAACAAAGACCAGTGCTCACAATAAAGTTAAATAAGGGAAAATGATTCTTAAAATATTATTCCTAGTTTATTACATAAAAGTAACTTACCTGAATAATATGGGGAAGGCAAGCATTGTCTGACAATAATCTTTTCACTCTGGGTAAAGGCCGAATGATGGCATTATCTTGATCCCTAGAAAAATACTTTCTATGGTCAATATTTAATTTAATACATTTACTAAAATTTGTATGTTCAGAGCTTGTGACATTCTACTAGGCATGAAGCATGTTACCTTATTTTTTTTGTTAATGAAGACTAAGCTCTCATATAGCTGGGAACATGATTAGGTATTTTGGTTTAAATCTATCTGACTGCTTAAAAGGATTTCGTTTCCTTCCATAAGATTTCCTTGGAAAACAATACCCTAAAACAGCCAGAGGCTCTTATTTACTATTTAACTGATTAAACTTGATGTTGTCCAAAACACTGTCAGTGGATATTCCCTCCAAAGGGCATATCAAACCTTTTCACATAAATTTAAACTTGAATTTAACTACTCTCAGTATTTTCCAGGTGAGGCCTTAATTTTTATGCTACATTACTTCTAAATACTAACTGTATGTTTTTAAGCCTGAATTCATATTTTAGAGAACTGGAATTATGAAAGCCTCAAGTGCTATAAGATCAACAACTAATCAGTAAATTCCATGACAAAGTATCTTTATTATAGTAACAAAACAAGATGATATATATTCAAGTTTTATAAAGATTGAAAAGTTCTATGCAAGGGTTACAATTATGACTATCACTGGATAAACAGTCTCACCTTCACTAGTCAAGTGGGGCAAGATATGAGCCTAGACTCAGGTTCTTAAACCAGGAGAGACTAACCTGACAGATCAGGAGCAGGCACTAGGCACTCACCACTAAGAACTACAGTGTTTATTTCAAAATGTTCCTACCCCAATCACATGAATATGACAACTTGTACTGTTGATAGACAATAGCTAGTAAACCTCAGTTGTGTAAGATTATTTGAAGCTTCCCAGAGGAAGTTGCTTTTTAGCCACCCTATCAATAAAATTTGCAAATTATTTCATTATAGCTTGTTTCAAGAAGCTCCAAAATTCAATACAGGATTCCCTCAAAAAGCCACAAATGGAAAACCTTTGCTCTAAGTCACTGGAAAAATCCAATGCCTTAGAAAACATCCATAAAAATGAGGAAAACAAGATGTTTTAGAGTCTCTGTTAACCATGGAAATAGTCAGTTACATTTTACCTGCTTGGAAAATATCCACACATTGTGATCAACATGTTCAATATAAGGGTAGCAAGGTCAGTTTCATTTAGTACAGCCTGTCCACTGGCTAACAGACACCACTTAAGCTGAGGTATTGCCTGAAGTGGTCGCCATCCATCCATCCCTTGAGCCCAGCATCTGGTTTTTGCATTTAACATTCCTTTGGTCCACAATTCTTGCATCTAAATGAATCAAAGGCATCATTATTACAAGCAGACCAAGTTTGATAATGTTTTCTATTTCACAAAAAATACAAAGCTATCAAATATATGTGCAAATTCACTATAAGAAAACAAGAGATTTTGTTGGCAGGCCTTCAGGCACTCAAATTTGTTTAATATTAGAAAATAACCCTTTAGTTGGCTAAACTGCAGAGCATTAGATACATATGAAATAATAAAAACCATAGGCAGAGTATAAACAACCAAATTACATAGAAGCAGAAGGCCTGGTCTTCTATAAAACTACCTTTGACTAAATGCCAACTTAGCCTGGAAGTCAAGAATGAGAGGGCAGGGCTTCCCTGCAGGGCAGATGGCCCAGTGGTAAAGAATCCTCCTGCCAATGCAGGGAACATGGGTTCGATCCCTAGTTCAGGAGAGTTTCACATGCCACAGGGTAACTAAGTCCCTGTGCCAAAACTACTGAAGCCCACGTGCACTAAAAGCCTGCGTGTCACAACTATTGAGCCCACATACTGTGACTACTGAAGCCCACGCATCCAAGAGCCCATGCTCCACAACTAGAGAGTGGCCTCCACTTGTCACAACTAGAGAAAGCCCGGCATAGAAACAAAGACCCGGTGCAGCAGCAAGAGGAAAAAAAATAAAAGAGAGAGAGGAAAGGACCAAACATCACCAGATCTTCAGAGGGAAATTGCTCTTGGACTGTATATGCAATTTTCAATGACTCTAAGACTGCATATTAAAACTGACCTGTTCATACCATAAAGAAGCATTACAGTTTAACATAATTATTAAGGTAGCTACTGTTATATAAGTCATTAAAAACCTGAGCACTACCTCATAACTTTAATTTTTATTTTCTTAATAATTTCTTATTGCAGTATACTTGATTTATAATGTTAATTTCTGCTATACAGCAAAGTACATTCTATTTTACATATATACTTTTCCATTATGGTTCATCACACGATCTTGAACATAGTTCCCTGTGCTATACAGTAGGATCTTGCTGTTTATCCATTCTATTATATATATACTAGCTTGCATCTGCTAACTCCAAACTCCCAATCCATCCCTCCCTCACTTTTTTCCTCCTTGGCAACCACAAGTCTCTTGAGTCTGTTTAGGTTTCATATATAAGTTCATTTGTGTCGTATCTTAGATTCCACATATAAATGATATACAGTATTTCTTTCTGACATATTTCACTTAGTATGATAATCTCTAGTTGCACCCATGTTCCTACAAATGGCACTACTTCATTCTTTTTTGTGGTTGGGTAGTATTCCATTGTATTTATGTACCATGTGTTGTTCTTTATCCACCCATCTGTCAATGGACATTTAGGTTATTTTCATGTCTTGTTTACTGTGAATAGTGATGCTATGAACATATAGGTACATGTACCTTCTGAATTACAGTTTTGTTTGGATATATACCCAGGAGTGAGACTGCTAGATCATACGGCAACTCTATTTTTAGTTTTTTGAGGAACCTCCATACTGTTTTCTATAGTGGCTGGACCAGCTTACATTTCCATCAACAGTGTAGGAGGGGTTCCCTTTTCTCCACACCCTCACCAGCATCTGTTATTTGTAGAGTTTTTAATGATGCTCATTCTGATTGATATGAGATGGTATCTCATTGACTTTTGTTTGTATTTCCCTAATAATTATTAGCAATGCCATAACAACAGCTTTTAAAGTGTTTAACTGCACTCTGAGGACGCATTCCTCTTGAAATATTTTTATTGACTAATTGATTGATTGATCATGCCATAGCACGGGGGAACTTAAGTTCCCACACCAAGGATCAAAACTGGGCCCCTACAGTGGAAGCACAGAACCCTAATCACTGAACCACTATGGCAGTCCCAACAGCTTTTAAACACTAAGAATTGAAGACATGGTTGTGTGTGTATTACGTCTAGATATGTGAGTCTTTCACATGGAAATGAAGTCCTTGGAACTGATGATAATAAATTAAATCACAGATTTAAAATACTACACATCTCTATATGTGCTAAACTGGAGGGCATTAAAAAGGCTAAGACTTCCATGAAAAGTTTCTCTGAAACACATACCTCATGAAATCCATATGGCCCACTCCTTTCTTTGTCTGCATTGCCAAAGTACCATTCCTTTTCACTCTCTCTCTTCATATCTGGCGCAGCTTCAATCACATTGCTCTAAGTTTTAAAAGGATTTAGTTATTTTTCAAGGCAGAAGTCTAAGGGGACAGATATCATAAAAAGTTAAACAGTACTAATCTCTTGAGTTTATATATCTTTAGAAATCCATCTAAAATTTAAATTACCTGATTTTAAGAGTTGAGAACGAGACACCTAATAGTACTAAAATGCTACTTTTTATTATGCATTTGAAGTAAACAGTTTCCTAAATTCACTTGGCAATCTAAGCTAAATTCAAAGACATCTCTATGCCTGATTAGTAACTGTTAGTCGTTCAGTAGTGTCCAACTCTTTGCGAACCCATGGACTGTAGCCCACTAGGCTCCTCTGTCCATTGACTTCTCCAGACAAGAATACTAGAGTGGGTAGCCATTCCCTTCTCCAGGGGATCTTCCTGACCCAGGGATCAAACCTGGGTCTCCTGCTTTGCAGGCAAATTCTCTACCATCTAAGCCACCAAGGAAGCCCAGTAATAAATTATCAGGACACTAAAATTTTAGTAGCAAAGAATACTGTAAATAGCTATATTATCAAACACGTACCATTAACCAAAAATATAATGCTTAAAATATTAAAGTTCTTTTGAGGGAAAAAATTTATACCAACTGAAAATTTCAGTAACGCCTGAGGTCAAAGAGTTAAACAGGAATGTTTTCAGTTGTTTTAAATAGTTACTTTCAACCTACTACACTCATGACAGATAATTCTTTCAATTTCATATACCATTGTTTATGAGAATCTAGGATAAAATTTTTATGTACTTAGTTTATTTTATTAAAACATGATTTAAATACCCTCATTACTATCAGCTTTCAGTTAAGAGTCATATAGAGGTATAGGGAAGTAGTTAAGAACATAGACTCTGGCTTCTAACTCTGACTCTGTCCATTATTAGGTGATCTTAGACAACATATTTAGCCTCTCTGTTGTTCCTTTACCTCACCTGTAAAATGGGAGGGCTGTTATAGGATTTAGTGAGTTATTACATTATGTATACCAGAATAGTACCTAGTACACTGTAACTCAAGTGTTACAATTACTATTACTTGTACTCAATAATAGAAAATGTTATGTCCTGATATTGAAATAGCACTTTTGTACACTATTCTGCCAAAACATGACCCACCTCCTCAAACAAGAAGATTAAACAAAAATTTAACATTAACACTAAAAATATCACCAATGAGATAAGTATAGATCTTTTCTCTAAGTTAGGTATCAGAAGAAGTCTTTCCGTTAAATTGTAGTTTTGATGACATAGAGTTCTATTATTTTTCTGCTGACTAATCATCAGACAATGGTATTTTGTAATAGTTATATAACCATGGGTAATTACAAATGCAAGCCATAATGAAAACATGATTAACCTAACAATATAAAATAATTACATACAATTTGGGGGGGGTTCAAGCAGAGTGATGTGGTAAGTGGAAGTGCATACATGTGCATGTTTTCTTTCATCTGCTCAGCCAGCCTATGTCTTTTGCTTGGTGCATTTAATCCATTTATATTGAAGGTAATTATCAATATGTATGATCCTATTATTTTCTTAATTGTTTTTTGGGTTTATTTTCTGTAGGTAGGTCTTTTCCTTCTCTTATTTCCTTCCTAGAGAAGTTTCTTTAGCATTTGTTGTAAAGCTGGTTTGGTGGTGCTGAATTCTCTTAACTTTTGGCTTGTCTGGAAAGCTTTTGATTCATCAAATCGGAAGGAGAGTTTTGCTGAATATTCCACCTAGTAAGGTTGTAGGTTCTTCCTTTTCGTCCCTTTAAATATATTATGCCATTCTCTTCTGGCTTGAAGAGTTTCTGCTAAGAAATCAGCTGATAGCCCATCTGCTAAGAAATCAGCTGATAGCCTGATGGGAGGCTATCCCTTGCATGTTCTCATTTTTCCCTGTTGCTTTTAATATTTTACCTTTGTCTTTAATTTTTGTCAGTTTGGTTACTATGTGTCTCGTATGTTCCTCCTTGGGTTATCCTGCCTGGGACTCTCTGTGCCTCCTGGACTTGGTTAACTATTTCCCTTCCCACATTAGGGTAAGTGAAAGTTGCTCAGTCATATCTGACTCTTCGTGACCCCAAGGACTGTAGCCCACCAGGCTCCTGTGTCCATGGAATTCTCCTGGCAAGAATACTTGAGTTGCTTGCCATTTCCTTCTCCAGGGACCGAACCCAGGTCTCCCACATTGCAGGCGGATTCTTTACCCTCTGAGTCACCAGGGAAGCCCTCATGTTAGGGAAGTTTTCAGCTATTATCTCTTCAAATATTTTCTCAGGTCCTTTTCCTCTCTCTTCTTCTGGGACCCCTATAATGTGAATGCAGGTACTGGTTTAATGTTGTCCAAGATTCTTTTGATCTGAGGTCATGATTCTTTTGATCCTAAATTCGTATTCAAAGAAGGTTAAACTTATGAAATCTAGATAAGCATGCATACCTGCAGTGGTACTGTAGCTCGGCTTACATGGAGGTGTGCAAGGGTAAGCAAATCCACAAGGATTCTAATTCCATTTGAATCCATGAGGTCCTTAACATTTTTCTGAAACACAGAAACGTTTACACAATTTAAAATCTTTCTCTCCAACAGACATGACTATCTAAAAGGCTCTCAAAGAAGAAAATATGTGGAATCTCTTTGCAAAGACTAACATGTAAGTGGTATTACTCAGTATTTTCAGAATTTTGTGTTGAAGGAATATCAATTTAGATAAAAGTTAAAAAGGCAAAACAATATTACAGACAGTTCACATAAAGAATTTTTACTTAAATATGTTCTGAGCAAAACAAAAAATAAAGACTGAGTAGAGTAAACTCTGATTCTATAGTTATCCTCTGTCTTTCCAATATCTTTTTGTTAATAAACAGATTATTCTATAATTAGAAGTAGAATATAGCATATTAAAAAATTTTTCATTCCAGTTTGTTTTTGCAAGCAAGATAAAAACTGGTAATTTCTTAGAAGTTAGGAAGAGATTATAACTGAAATTAAATTTTCACAGGACTTATTTTATTCCATTGAAAAACATCTGCATTATTTACTAAAAATGAGAATGAAATTAAGCAAGTCAGTGTCAATTTCAAAAAAAAAAAAAAGAACATTTGGCAAGAACTTTTCCCTTCAAGAGTTGACTGCACAGAGTTTCCTAATCTAAAAACAGAAAATGAGACAAGAACCATGTCTTGATAATTACTCCAAACTGTAATCATTTATCTTCTTTACATATGTGTAACTAACTTGGAAACAGCAGCATATTTATGCAAAATACTGTACCTTATTAAGGATCAACTTGTTAAGGAAGAGGATCAACCTATCCCGTTCAAGTTTATCTGTACACTATTGAAATAAATGAGAATTTAGTCAGAAGCGAATAAATACAAACACAGGTTAAGACATTATCATCACTGGACAAAGGCAACCAACAGCCAAAAAGAAATAACGTCATCCTGTAAACAAAGAATATCAGAGAAGACTGTCAATAATTGCAATTCCTCAATGTCTTACATTTTTTGTAATTTTATAAAACATGTCTAATTTCTCTAGAAAAGCAGATACTTTAAGTTATAAACAGATTAATACATAGCTTTTAAGAATGCATATTAAAAACGGAAGTAAATGAAAAAATTGGCCCAAATGATACTCGCAAGTAAAAATTCTAAGGAATTGATTACTGATATTTCACATAAATCACATAAACATGAACATAATAAGGAAAAATTTATCTGCCTAAAACACAAATGCTATGTCACAAGTACTCAGGTTCACTGGAATAAGAGTGAATTAGAATTCAATTGTGAAATCTGGTGTAAGAGCAAATTAAAGAATTTTCATCTGGTTATTTCCTGGGTCTGTTCTCTGAACTTACTCAGAACCAGTTTTCTATCCCACAAAGCATGGCTGAGAGTTAAGGCAATTATAGCAAGCACCGATGACCATTTTAAAAATTGGTGAAATGCACTGAGGAAACCAGAATTGAAAGAGACACGTGTACCCCAATGTTCATCGCAGCACTGTTTACAATAGCCAGGACATGGAAGCAACCTAGATGTCCATCAGCAGACGAATGGATAAGGAAGCTGTGGTACATATACACAATGGAATATTACTCAAACATTAAAAAGAGTACATTTGAATCAGTTCTATTGAGATGGATGAAACTGGAGCCCATTATACAGAGTGAAGTAAGCCAGAAAGAAAAACACCAATACAGTATACTAATGCATATATATGGAATTTGAAAGATGGTAACGATAACCCTACATGCGAGACAGAATAAGAGACACAGATGTATAGAACAGTCTTATGGACTCTGAGGGAGAAGGTGAGGGTGGGACGTTCTGGGAGAAAAGCATTGAAACATGTACATTATCATATGTGAAAGAGAACACCATTCCAGGTTCGATGCATGAGACAAATGCTCAGGGCTGGGGCAATGGGATGACCCAGAGGGATGGGATGGGGAGGGAGGTGGGAGGGGGGTTCAAGATGGGGAACAAATGTAAACTCATGGCTGGTTCATGTCAATGTATGGCAAAAACCACTACAATATTGTAAAGTAATTAGCCATCAACTAAAATAAATAAATTTATTAAAAAATAAATAAATAAATAAAAATTGGTGAAATGATTCTAAGGCTGAAACACTAAACTTTAAATTGTTAAAAGGAATGCAAACACAAATGAAAGAATAAGATGTATAAACTGTAAGAGGTAAGTAATGCTCAAATTTGAGCTGTATAATGGATGAATAGATCATTCTTCTCTCACCTTGCTCAAATGTTAAACAGACTTTATTAAATGAAAAAAAACCCAACAACCAAAACTATGCAACTCAAGATTCCCTCTCTAAAAGTTTTACTATTTTCACACTTTGAAGCTTAGTACGCTAGCATCATGTAAGAGTCTTCCAAAATGCCCATTTTAAAAGAATATTCAACTCTAAAAGTCACTATTTCTTTTATATACCTGTCCAGTATATCCATACTTAAAGACTGGCAAATAGGTCACTAAAGTTCAAAAGCAGCAACTAAAAAAAATCAACTGACATGGACGAATGCTAACCCGTTAATTATTTTCCTGTTTTTCTAACTTATATTTAAATAAGTATAATGTAAACAACAGAAAAACTCAAGTAGAAAGTTCTGGCAGCAATGTGATCAAATAGAACTTTAGTTCTGAAAATTTAACATATATTCCAATGACATTATCAAATGGCAGTTTCTTTTAATGACATCCTTACCCTTTCTAACATTCCAATGATATATCTTGTATCTGTAAAAGGTCCTATTTCTTCATGACATCTGCCATAAACAATAGCAAGGGCTTGTAAACATAAACACTTCATGTTTACTTTTGGGGTGAGCAAGAAACGATGATAAAGTTCATTGAAAAATTCATACCTAGATTAAAAATAAATTCACAATAGAATTAACCATGAGACTAACAGTGAAAACAAATATAACAAGATATGAAGAGGAGCTTACGATCGCTTAATTGATCCACTGTCTTCATTCTCATCTTCCTCCAATAGTAATCTCAGGTAATAATCTCCTATTTTGATCTCCTCTGCCAAGCACTCATATTTAACCTTTATTAATAAAAGCAAATTACATATTTTAGCTTACGATACATTTTTGGCAATTTTCACCTAATCATTTCTTCTGTTCAAAGCAGAACAAAATTCTTCTGTTCAGAGCTTTCTTCTTTTCTTGATGAGATAGTCTTTAACAAAAAAAATCATTTCTTAAAATATCTTTTAATTATTATTAATATGATTTAATAGTTCAATTAAATGTTGAGAGTCAGAATTCCACACTAGTTTTATGAATGTAAAGCTTTCAAATAAAAACTGTCACAGGACTATATAGTATCCATGAAGATTTAAGGGAAAAAAAACACCAAAATACCATAAAGAGACAATCTGGCTGCAGCTAAGCGAAAACTAAATGATCGCACACCACACAGTTTGCCAAACTCATACATGGTACTTAGGGCCTTCCTTGATCTCCCAACACATCAACTACATTTTATGACTTTTTTTTATAGTATTCATTTTTATATAGTATTCATTCTCCATATGTCCAGGTTACACATTGGAATTAATATGTGAGGGAGTAGCCTATGATCTGGAACTGGGGTTTGTCTCAAGTGAAGATTTGCGAACAACTGTAAAAAGGAAATTTCTTGACCAGATTATCAAAATTCTTTTACCAAAGCCTAAAATGACTGTTTTCTAAAATTATAAACTATACAAAATATATATGTATATCCATTTCATTTTTTCCCATAAATTCTGAGTTTCAATTTGTTCAACTCCATTTATTAAGAATATAAGGTACGCATTATGCACTGTTCTAGTTATCAGGGATGTAGCATTAAACTAACAAACAATTCTGTCCTTACAGAAGTAGCAGATAAAAAAGAAATATATATATATGATAGTTGGGTGGTAGCAAGTACTACAGAATAAAATAAAGCAAGGAGGGAGTGAGGAGACAGAAAGCGTATGTGTGCATATGTGTGTGTGTTCATGTGTGTATGAAGAAGGTTGTAATTTTAAACACAGTGGACAGAGAAGGCCCACTCAGATGATGACATCTAGGAAATGACTTGAAGGAAATGAAGCTCTCTGTAGAAAATAGTATTTTAAGCAAAGGGAACTGCAAGTAGAAAAGACCTTGATTCAAGAATATGAATTTCATGTTTTCAGGGAAGCCAGAGTGACCAGAGCCAACAGTGAGAGTATACCAGGAGATGAGATCAAAGAAACAATGCTTGGATTTAGGGGATACATATTTTGTAAGTCATTTTAAAGACCTGAGGTTTTACTAAGTGAGTTGGGAAGCAATAGAAGTACCAGAGTGCTTTGAGCAGAGAAGTGACAAGATCGACTTACACTGTAATAAGATCATACTGCTAACCAAGTGGATAACAGATTGTAGAGAGGCAATGGTGGAAGCACAGAAATTGCTACAATCCCATAAAGAGAAAAGGGCTGGATTCTGGGGAAATTTTGAAGGTGCACTAAATAGAATTTGCTGACAAATTGAATTGGGGCATAAGAAAAAAGATGATTTCAAGGGTTTTGACTAGAAAATAAGGAGCAGTCATCTAAGATTAAAAGACTGTATGTGAACTAGATTTGAGGGAAGAAACAGGGCACAGTTTTAGAGCTAAGTTCTAGAAGTTTATCAGATATCCAATTCATAGGGCAAAAGTATGCAATGTAGGAAAGAAAGTCTAAGGAGAAGATAAAAATAAAAGTCTTTTTTTTTTTCCTTTTAAAAAGTTTATTGTGAAATAATTTTAGACTTATGGGAAAAGTTGCAAAAAGACTTCATATATCCCCTCACCCATTTAGAAGATACAAGTCTTAAAGCCATCATTGTGTGTATGTGTTAGTTGCTCAGTCGTGTCCGACTCTTTGCAACACTATGGACTCTAGCCTGCCATGCTCCTCTCTCCATGGGATTCTCCATCAGTTCAGTTCAGTTCAGGCACTCAGTCGTGTCTGACTCTTTGCAACCCCATGGATTGCAGCACGCCAGGTTCCCCTGTCCATCACCAACTCCAGAAGTTTGCTCAAACTCAAGTCCATCCAGTTGGTGATGCCATCCAACCATCTCATCCTCTGTCATCCCCTTCTCCTGCCTTCAATCTTTCCCAGCATCACGGTCTTTTCCAATGAATCAGTTCTTCGCATCAGGTGCTCAAAGTACTGGAGCTTCAGCTTCAGCATTAGTCCTTCCAATGAATATTCAGGATTGATTTCCTTTAGGATGGAATGGTTGGATCTCCTTGCTGTCCAAGGGACTCTCAAGAGTATTCTCCAACACCACAGATCAAAAGTATCAATTCTTTGGTGCTCAGCTTTCTTTATAGTCCAACTCTCACATCCACACGTTTAGTTCAGTTCATTCGCTCAGTCGTGTCCGACTCTTTGCGACCCCATGAACTGCAGCACGCCAGGCCTCTCTGTCCATCACCAACTCCCGGAGTTTACCTAAACCCATGTCCATCGAGTCAGTGATGCCATCCAACCATCTCATCCTCTGTCATCCCCTTCTCCTCCTGCCCCTAATCCTACCCAGCATTAGGGTCTTTTCCAATGAGTCAGCTCTTCGCGTGAGGTGGCCAAAGTATTGGAGTTTCAGCTTCAACATCAGTCCTTCCAATGAACACCCAGGACTGATCTCCTTTAGGATAGATTGATTGGATCTCCTTGCAGTCCAAGGGACTCTCAAGAGTCTTCTCCAACACCACAGTTCAAAAGCATCAATTCTGCGGTGCTCAGCTTTCTTCACCATCCAACTCTCACATCCATACATGACCACTGCAAAAACCATAGCTTTCACTAGACGGACCTTTGCTGGCAAAGTCTGCTTTTTAATATGCTGTCTAGGTTTGTCATAGCTTTTCTTCCAAAGGGCAAGCATCTTTTACTTTCATGGCTGCTGTCACCATCTGCAGTGATTTTGGAGCCCAAGAAAATAAAGTCTCTCATTGTTTCCATTGTTTCAGAATCTATTTGCCATGAAATGATGGGACCAGATGCCATGATCTTAGATTTTTAAATGTTGAGTTTTAAGCCAACTTTTTCACTCTTCTCTTTCACTTTCATCAAGAGGCTCTTCAGTTCTTCTTCACTTTCCGCCGTAAGAGTGGTGTCATCTGCATATCTGAGGTTATTGATACTTCTCCTGACAACGCTGATTCCACCTTGTGCTTCATCCAGCCCAGCGTATTTCGCATGATGTACTCTGCATATAAGTTAAACAAACAGGGCAACAACATACAGCCTTGACGTACTCCTTTTCCTATTTGGCACCAGTCTGTTGTTCCATGTCCAGTTCTGTTGCTTCTTTACCTGCATAAAGATTTCTCAGGAGGCAGGTAAAAAGTGTTAAGTCGCTCAGTCGTGTCCAACTCTGTGTGACCCTATGGACTGTAGCCCACCAAGCCCACCAGGCTCCTCCGTCCATGGGATTTTCCAAGCAAGAATAGTGGTGTGGGTTGCCATTTCCTTCCCCAGGGGACCTTCCCGACCCAGGGATCAAACCCAGGTCTCCCATATTGCAGGCAGTCTCTTTATTATCTAAGCTACCAAGGAAGCCGCAGGCAGGTAAGGTGGTGTGCTATTCCCATCTCTCTTAAGAATTTTCCACAGTTTTTTGTGATCTACAGAGTCAAAGGCTTTGGTTTAGTCAATAAAGCAAAAGTAGATGTTTTTCTGGTACTCTCTTGCTTTTTCGATGATCCAACAGATGTTAGCAATTTGATATCTGGTTCCTCTGCCTTTTCTTAGCCCAGCTTGAACATCTGGAAGTTCACGGTTCACATATTGTTGATGCCTGGCTTGGAGAATTTTGAGCATTACTCTGCTAAAGTAATTACTTTCTCCATCAGTAAATAACAACAACAAAAAAACCCCATGAGGATGGATGAGAGCACTGAGTCAATAAATATAAATGAAAAGGAAGACCAAGAACTGATCCTTCAGGGCCAACCAACATTCAGCAGTTGAACAATAAGGAAAAATGAGCAAAGGAGGCAGAATGGACAGTGAAGGAGAAAATCTCCGAGAATACAGATTCCCAAAACCAAAGTAAAGAAAGGTTTTTCAAAGGGAAGGCAATGAGTAATAACAAATTATCAGTATGGTTAAGAAATGCAGTTGGGTTAAAGAGCAAAGTCAGCAGAGTTATAAACATGATCAAATTTACAGCTAATAATAAAAATTTAGACACACAAGAGACAATATACCACCACCATGTTTCTTGTTCTTATTTTGTCATTATTCACATCATTATTTTAACAGAGCAGAAAAAAAAAGGCCACATTCAGAATTAAAATAACACAAAAAGTCTATTGAACAAGGTACACGAAATAAAGAGGAACAGACTATGTTTCAACAAAGAATCTACAGGGAAAGAAAACAAGCACAGAACAGATCTAGAATGCATAGGATCAAATTTATTAAAACTCCTACATGAATTTCAGGTACAAAACTGAGGTACTTAACGAAATTAATTTTTAATTTGTCTCAAGCAAAGTGAAAGTTTTCCAATATTTCCTGTATAAAATTATAAGTGAAAGGGAGAGATAAACATTAAGCAATTACAAACTTAAAAAAAGCATAACTCCAAACTAATACTTTAAAAAAATAAATACACTACAAAAATTAAAATTTACCTCAAATTCATGGTGGTTCCAGGAGATAACATTAGCACTACCAAGCTCTCTATCAATATTAAATGCTCTCATTTCAGATTCAAGACTATCTCTCAATTCTTCTCGTGTTTTGAAATTCCAAATTAAGTTTGACCTGGCATGGTCCTGACCAAACCTAGATATACATGTAATCAGAAAATAGTGGGAAGCAATAAGTAATTTTAAAAATCTACAAATATCCCTAACAATAACTTATAATAAGCAACAGGAGAAGTAATAAACTTTAGCAAACATAAATAAAGAAAATAAAACTCTGTATAGTATAGTAAAATATTAATAGTAAAATTTCAGTCACAAGTGCTCAGTATACAAGTGCTCATTGTAAAATTCTTTTACCTGTTCTGTACATTTGAAAGTTTTCATTATAAAATGGTGAGGGGGAAAAATGAAGCTAAACCATAAAACAAATCTGTATGGATTTCAAAACAAGGAACTGATACTTCAATTTTAATATTTATTGCTAATATAAATTAAGAAAAGAATTATAAATAGATATGACATTGCAGGTTGGGGGGATAAGAATTTCTGGATAATTGAGTGTGGAATTGTGTGGAATGAGCAACATTCCAGATTAGAACTTTACAAACTATCCAAGAAAAAATACCACCAAACTGCCAACTTCTGATGAATATTTTCAAAATATCTTTCTTTTATTCCTGGAAATATTTAACTATCATAATAAATTTGAATTCAAGTCTGAACTAAGGGTGGGTGGCCTTCATACCATTCACTTTTAACTTGCAATCCTCCTAAAAAGTCCGAAAGCAGAATTTCAAGGGAATTCTAGGGAAGACAACATAACTGAGAAATTCCAGAAGAAGAAAACCAAGGAATATTCTTAAGGCCATACTATAAACATACTATACTCATAAAGTACTGTGAGAAGATTCTAAAGCACTTATTTCCCCCTATATAGTCAATAGCAGCTTCCAGACTGAGTACTGTGAATTATCTCAAAAAAGTTTTTGCAAACTCCGCAAAATGTTTCCAAGTCCTTCAATGTGTGTATAACTGTGAATGTGTGGGAAGGGTGTTAAGATGGAGGGTGCTGGGAGGTGGTGGGATGAAACAGTAGATGGGGAGGAGAGGCTACCATATTAGAAAGGCTGAAAAAGTATACGAGGACAGCTCACTGGATGTCCATTTCCCACAAGTCTCCTTATGTTTTCATCATCCAGCTCTTTTAAGACTGTATGTCCAACAAGGCTTAAAGAAGTTACAGTTATATCTAAGCCAAAATAAAGTGTTTTAAAGTAACCATCGCTAAGCCTTAATAATTCTAAAAGTTCTTTTGGGTCGTCAGACTACCAACACTCTATAAAAAGTCTTAATTTTATGAAAGCATCACTAATCATACCAATCTTTATTTTTTTAATCATACCAATCTTAAAAGCTATAATTCTTGACCCTGATAGCATAAAAAATACCCACAGCATAAAGCACTGCATTCAGGCAAAAACAAACAAACAAACAAAAAACAACTGTCATGATTTTTCTAAGAGCAATGCTAAATTTAATTAACTGGAAAAGAGGCTTAAAGTTTACCTATAATAGAAGAGATCCCAGTTTGCTTCTATTTTTATTCTTTGTCTTCTCTTTCGAAGAACTACTGGCTTTTGATTTATATTCTGGAAAAGAAAAAAATGTCATAGTGTTCAATCTGGAACTATTAAGTAAGCTCAATGAGACTACCACTATTTTCTAAGTGATGAGAAACATTTCCGTTATCAAATTTTGGCAGAGACAAAATTAATGAGACAGAATCAATAAAATATAATATAGAATATGAGATTATATCACAATGTATTTATAATACTTTGTCAGCATATATTACTATAGTGTTGCTGAAATAGTTTCCATGTAGCCTGAAGTTATTTTTTCAAATCCAAATTTTGTTCATAACAGTCAAAAACATGTGACTTAAACATTTACATGCAGTTAATATAAAAATCATATCACAGCAAAACAATAAACACAAAAGATTAGAGGTTACTAAATTGCTAACAAAGCCAGAGGACCAAGTATAAATTAAAATAGCTGATGGACAAAAACTAAGTAGCTATATTCAGACACAGGTGAAGTACAACTTGAATTTACTAAACAAAGAATATCAAAGACAACTTCACATACCAGGCAGTTTAGTGCATGTTACACATGTAGCAGGGACTTAAACTCACCATATTGTTTCTGTCCTGAATTTAATTGTTAAAAGGGGGCAAAATTTTTTTTAAAAAATGAGTGAGCCTATATCTCTATACTATCTCTATCACACAAATTCCGCAAGGATGCCATCGTATAAATTATCTTTAAGACTAAAGGCCCACCTACTTCTCTAAAGTCTATGAACTGAATTTTAGGCAGTCATAAATGTATCTGAGAATTCAAAGAAAGTTATGGCCCTATTTCACAGAAAGGCACATACATAAGGTTTATAACTGGAGAGGAAGATTTCAAAGATTTCTTGGAAGTCTGAAGGTTAAGAATCTTTGTTCCAAGTAAAATATGTAGATATTTCAATCATGAAATACTAATCATCAATGTGACAGAAGCTAAAAGTAGAAAGTAGCATAGATTAAAACACGGAAGTCAGTAACTTCACTAAGGAAGTGGCAAACCATATAAAATAAACCAACAAAACAGAGTAGATATCACAGAAAGAATAAAGGCAAAGTAGTAAATTTTAAAAAATGAATGCTGTTTGAAATATAAAACATACTGACTAAAGAAATACTCCCTACAAATTTTAATTCTATGCATTATCATGAAAATTAATGTTAGGTAACTTGAATAAAGTATATAAATAGCTCAAAATTTTAGTTTTAACGATAAACCTTTCCTTAAAACTTCTAATTAAGTAATACTATCTTCAATTTCCCCTGCCCTCAGGACAAAAAGCTGGGAGTCTAGAGTTATAAAAATGTAAACACTATGCAGAAAAAGGACAACCAGCTCTTCATAAACTAAGCTGACTGATTTAGAGACTTAGGTTAAAAGCTCTAGCTGGCTAAACAAACCCCTAAACTGTAAACAAATTTACATAACATAAATAAGAAAAAACCAATTCTATACATTAGCCAAAGGTTATTATTAATCCAACACAGAACATCAGCTACAAATGGAACTGACTTCCTAAACATTCTGATTACATAAGAAATGCAGGTCATTTTAAGACTAAACGGTTAATCTGGACAATGATTAATTTTCAGACTTTAGTTGAAGCTCATTAATTAGATATTTTGATACTAATATTTCTATGAATCAAGTAGTCACAAAGATTTTCACTGTTTCATAAAGAAACTAATGTTGAAAAGAGTACTCTGGCAGAAATAATTAGTTTACTACCACAATAATTTACTGACTAGCATATTAATATTTGGTGTCATTATTTCCTTAGCACTTTAGCACTCATGCAAATGAAACCAACTGACTGATAAAACATTATTAAAAATAAAAATATTTGTTTTCCATCTGAATTGTTATCTTTATATAATAGATGCCATCTACATTTCTAGCTAAAATATCTTTGTGTTCAATTTTATACTGGATACATGTTATGTATGAAATCTGATGCAAAAACTTATTTTCTGTATAATTACACCCAACAGCTTGAAACAACTATTACTTCAGCAATGGGTTTAACTACCTGAAGCCAGAAGCTTGCTATTTTTAATAACTGTGAATATCATTCATATCTAAAGCCTTTCAATTTTCAAATGCTATAACAATATTATCATGACATGTATTGCCTTTTATTATACATACTTTTAATATTAACTTCCTTGTACATCAAAGCAACCTCAAAGGAGAAAAGAGGTGCTGCTATTCTGATTTTATGAAAGAGGAAAATAAAATTCTGAAAACCCTTAACTTACCATATGGGTTAGTAAGTGACAGAACTAGGCTCAGATGTAGGTTAACCAATTCAAAGTTCAGTCTTCTTTTTACTATCCTAGACATTTGAAAGCCTATCTATTGATTCTTTATAGTGATATGTCCCTCATACAAATTAACATTAACTCATTATGTTCAAGTTCTAAAGAACTGAATTTTGGTCTCAATTTCAGATAGACACATAAGATAATAATATTTCTGTTCTGGTGCACCTGATGTCTTGTGTTTAGATATTCTGGAAATTCGTTAAGAAACCTTCTTGTTTTTAGAAACATATTACTTTCCTTGAATAAGAAAACCGCTACCATAAATCAAGAGATGGTTCAAGGGAAAGAATATAAATGTGGTCAATAAAATCTGAGATCAAGTCAACTTTTACATGAAACCTTAAGCCATTTTCAACCACTGTACATTCCAACTCAGACAGAAGGACGAACATTACAGGATGAGGTTCTCTAGCACATACTACATGCTGAAGAATGAAACAAACTGTTTCAGATCTGACCTTGAATTGAGGAACTAACAATGAAATTCAACTACATACAGTAAATTTAACAATGTTAATCTTATTTTCAAAATACTTGTCTCAAAAAACCTAAACAAGAAGGGCAATTTTATTTGAATAGATAACAAAACAAAGTTCAGAGAAGGAAGGAAAAAGATGTATATGAATTTAGAAGTATGGAAACTGTTAAGTTATGGAAGAAAAATTAAAGAGTGGAAAGTGAAAGTGGCAGTTGCTCAGTCATGTTCAACTCTTTGTGACCCCACAGACTAGAGCATGCCAGGCTCCACTGTCATGGACTGGAGCCCACCAGACTCCTCTGTCCATGGAATTCTTCAAGCAAGAATACTGAAGTGGGTTGCCATGCTCTTCTCTAGGGGATCTTCCCAACCCAGGAACTGAACGCAGGTCTCCCACATTGCAGGCAAATTCTTTAGCACCTGAGCCACCAGGGAAGCCCAAGAGTGGAATTTTATATTAAATAATTAAAATCCTAACCACTGATTCCGGAGAAGGCAATGACAACCCACTCCAGTACTCTTGCCTGGAAAATCCCATGGACGGAGGAGCCTGGTAGGCTGCAGTCCATGGGGTCGTGAAGAGTCAGACACGACTGAGCGACTTCACTTTCACTTTTTACTTTCATGCATTGGAGAAGGAAATGGCAACCCACTCCAGTGTTCTTGCCTGGAGAATCCCAGGGACCGGGGAGCATGGTGGGCTGCCGTCTATGGAGTCGCACAGAGTCAGACACAACTGAAGCGACTTAGCAGCAGCAGCAGCAATCACTGATTCATGTAACTACGAATTAAGAAGAATTTATATAAAATATAATCAGAACTAGGTGACATTTCCTCAGGTGTTCCATCAAAAGTATCTGACTACCATCTCTATGAACAGCGACAACTGAAGTAACCTAGGATACATGGAAGTCTTAGAAGTTCAGAAGAAGACTTTATTTTTACCTCTTTTTGTGCAATGCCCATTCTATCCCTCCAGTGCATTAAGACAAGATCCACTTTTTCTTTGGCAAATTTTTCAACTTCTTTAGCAGCTTTTCCAGCTAGTCTTTGCCACTCTGGAACTTTATTAAATTTTCCATACTGATCCTATTAAATAATGTTGAATTCGATTACAGTCCTATATTTGTGAATTTATTTTAAAAATATAATTAGAGTGAGTCACACTATTTTACATGGTTAAACAAATATTCAGGAAAAAAAAAAAACAGTAGAAAAACAAAGTGAAAATTTCCACAACATATTATATATTTTGTCCAAGAAATCTTAACTTTTCTATTTTTCAAGATGAATACTTTTAGAAGGATAGCAAGATATAAGTGGGAGATGGGTGCAGAGAAATGAGTTGAAGAAAGGAAACGAACACATTCTAATTGTTATTATATGACATCATTACAACAGCATATCTTGAAAGTCATTAAGTAATTTTCTCAAAGATAGCCCAACATTAATAACTAAGACAGCTTTGTAAAGGAAAAAAGCCCTACCTAGATTAATTTTTTCAGTGTTAGCCTCTTCCACCATTCAACAATTATATATTATGTGTTAATATCACTTTATACATTTGAAACAAATTTTTAAAAAATCCATTATTTAATGTGCCTATATGTTGAGTTGGAGGAAAAAATACAAGATTATTACTATTCATAAAATTAGATTCTGGTGATAACTGCTTAATTCTAAAGATTATAGAACTGTACACTAAAAATAGGTAAAATTTTGGGGATGTAAATTTTATTTCAATAAAGCCGTTAATAGTAATAACCTAAAGGAATACTACTATTTAAGAGTGTTTCACAAAAAAGTACTCTTTCATACTGAAAAAACACTTAGGACAAGGATATTTACCATTGCTATTTTCACATTATCTCTAACATGCATCCTATCAGTATCCTTCTCAGGAACTGCATCGGAGCTGTCCAAGTATGCCAGCAAGCCTGGGGGCTGAAAACAACAAGCAAAAACAAGAAACACAATCCATTTTCAAAACAACTGCACACACAAAATCTAGCCTTCAAAAACCAAATAAATTAATACGATGATTTAGTTGAAATGGGCGAATTTAATCCAGACGATCATTGTATCTACTACTGTAGGCAAGAATCCCTTAGAAGCAATGGAGTAGCCCTAACAGTCAACAAAAGAGTCCAAAATGCAGTACTTGGGTGTGATCTCAAAAACAACACAATGATCTCTGTTCGTTTCCAAGGCAAACCATTCAATAGCACAAAGTTATCCAAGTATATGCCCCAACCAGTAATGTCGAAAAAGCTGAAAGATTCTATGAAGACCTACAAGATCTTCTAGCTGCTGCTGCTGCTAAGTCACATCAGTCGTGTCCGACTGTATGCGACCCCATAGATGGCAGCCCACGAGGCTCCTCCGTCCCTGGGATTCTTCAGGAAAGAACACTGGAGTGGGTTGCCATTTCCTTCTCCAGTGCATGAAGTGAAAAGTGAAAGTAAAGTCGCTCAGTCGTGTCTGACTCTTCGCGACTCCATGGGCTGCAGCCTACCAGGCTCCTCTGTCCATGGGGTTTCCCAGGCAAGAGTACTGGAGTGGGGTGCCATTGCCTTCTTCTACAAGATCTTCTAGACTTAACACCAAAAAAAAGATGTCCTTTTCATCATAGAGGACTGGTATGCAAAAGTAGGAAGTCAAGAGATACCTGGAGTAACAGGCAAACTTGGCCCTGGAGTACAGAAAGAAGCAGGGCAAAGGCTAATACAGTTTTGCCAAGAGAATGCACAGGTCACAACAAACACCCTCTTCCAACAACATAGAGACGACTTTACACATGGACATCACCAGATGGTCAATACCAAAATCAGATTGATTATATTCTTTGCAGCCAAAGATGGAGAAGCTTTATACAGTCAGCAAAAACAAGACCAGGAGCTGACCGTGGCTCAGATGAATTCCCTATTGCAAAATTCAGACTTAAATTGAAGAAAGCAGGGAAAACTACTAGACTATTCAGATTTGACCTAAATCAAATCTCTTATGATTATACAGTGGAAGTGACAAATAGATTCAAGGGATTAGATATGCTAGACAGAGTGCCTGAAGAACTATGGATGGAGGTTTCTGACACTGTACAGGAGGCAGTGATCAAAACCATCCCCAAGAAAAAGAAATGCAAAAAGGCAAAATGGCTGTCTGAGGAGGCCTCACAAATAGCTGAGAAAAGTAGAGAAGGTAAAGGCAAAGGAGAAAAGGAAAGATACACCCATCTGAATGCAGAGTTCCAAAGCACAGCAAGGAGAGATAAGAAAGCCTTCCTCAGTGATCAATGCAAAGAAATAGAGGAAAACAACAGATTGGGAAAGACTAGAGATCTCTTCAAGAAAATTAGAGATACCAAGGGAACATTTCATGCAAAGATGGGCACAATAAAGGACAGAAATGGTATGGACCTAACCGTGTCCGACTCTGTGCGACCCCACAGACGGCAGCCCACCAGGCTCCACCATCCCTGGGATTCTCCAGGCAAGAATACTGGAGTGGGTTGCCATTTCCTTCTCCAGTGCATGAAAGGGAAAAGTGAAAGTGAAGTCGCTCAGTCGTATCCGACTCTTAGCGACCCCATGGACTGTAGCCTACCAGGCTCCTCCGTCCGTGGGATTTTCCAGGCAAGAGTACTGGAGTGGGATGCCATTGCCTTCTCGGCTAACAGAAAAAGATACTAAAAAGAGGTGGCAAGAATACACAGAAGAACTACATAAAAAATGTCTTCATGACCCAGATAACCACAATGGTGTGACACTCACCTAGAGCCAGACATACTGGAATGTGAAGTCAAGTGGGCCTCAGGAAGCATTACTACAAACAAAGCTAGTGGAGGTGATGGAATTCCAGTTGAGTTATTTCAGATCCTAAAAGATGATGCTGTGAAAGTGCTGCACTCAATATGCCAGCAAATTTCGAAAACTCAGCAGTGGACATAGGACTGGAAAAGGTCAGTTTTCATTCCAATCCCAAAGAAAGGAAATGCCAAAGAAAGCTCAAACTACCACACAATTGCACTCATCTCACACACTAGCCAAAGTAATGCTCAAAATTCTCCAAGCCAGGCTTCAACAGTACATAAACTGTGAACTTCCAGATGTTCAAGCTTGATTTAGAAAAGGCAGAGGAACCAGAGACCAAATTGCCAACATCTACTGGATCCTTAGAAAAGTAAGGGAGTTCCAGAAAAATATCTACTTCTACTTTATTGACTACGACAAAGCCTTTGACTGTGTGGATCACAATAAATTGTGGAAAATTCTTAAAGAAATGTGAATACCAGACCACCTCATCTGCTTTCTGAGAAATCTGTATGCAGGTCAAGAAGCAATAGCTAGAACCGGACACGGAACGACAGACTGGTTCCAAATTGGGAAAGGATTATGTCAAGGCTGTATACTGTCACCCTGCTTATTAAACTTATATGCAGAGTACATCACGCAAAATATGTCGGGCTGGATGAAGCACAAGCTGGAATCAAGACTGCCAGGAGAAATATCAATAACCTCAGATATACAGATGACACCACCCTTATGGCAGAAAGGGAAGAAGAACTAAAGAGTCTCTCGATGAAAGTGAAAAAGGAAAGTGAAAAAGTTGGCTTAAAACTCAACTTTCAGAAAACTAAGATCATGGCATCCAGTCCCATCACTTCATGGCAAATAGATGGGGAAATAATGGAAAGAGTGACAGACTTTATTTTCTTGGGCTTCAAAATCACTGCAGATGGTGACTGTAGCCATGAAATTAAAAGATGCCTGTTCCTTGGAAGAAAAGTTATGACCAACCTAGACAGCATATTAAAAAGCAGAGACATTACTTTGCCAACAAAGGTCCATCTAGTCAAGGCTATGGTTTTCCAGTAGTCATGTATGGATTTGAGAGCTGGACTTTAAAGAAAGCTGAGTGCCGAAGAATTGATGTTTTTGAACTGTGGTGTTGGAGAAGACTCTTTGAGAGTCCCTTGGACTGCAAGGAGATCAAACCAGTCGATCCCAAAGGAAATCAGTCCCGAATATTCATTGGAAGGACTAATGCTGAAGCTGAAACTCCAATACTTCGGCTACCTGATGCGAAGAACTGACTCATTAGAAAAGACCCTGATGCTGGGAAAGTTTGAAGGCAGGAGAAGGGGAAGACAGAGGATGAGATGGTTGAATGGCATCACCTTCTGGATGGACATGAGTCTAAGCAAGCTTTGGGAGTTGGTGATGGACAGGGAAGCCTGGCATGTCTCAGTCCATGGGGTCGCAAAGAGTCGCACCCAACTGATTGACTGAAGTGAACTGATGATTTAGCTACTGAGGATAACATTTATTATATGATAACTCCTTTGATTAGTATCTTTTATATTAAAAACAAACAGATAAAACTGAAAAAAAAAACCAACCCAAACCCTTAACCATATAAATAACTTATCAATGAAATTTTATTCGTTAAGAATATATATTCAACTGACTTACCAAAATGCGTTTCAACAAGTTTGTTGCAGTTGCATTATCAGCTGTCCAGAGTCCCACTAAATGTCTACTTAGCTGTCTGAAAAAAGCAGACGTTGAAAAAGGTTTGCTGCTTTATCTCAGCTAGAACAAAAAGGAATTTTTAAGAACAACATATCATGTAAGAAATAAGACTACAGTTAAAAAAAAAAAAACATTCTACCTACTCAATACTCTGTAATAACCTATATGGGAAAATAATCTAAAAAAGAGGGGAGATATATATATATATATATATATATATATATATATATATGTGTGTGTGTGTATAACTGAGTCATTCTGCTGTACATGTGGATCTAACACAACACCTTAAATCAACTATACTCCAATAAAAATTAATAAAAAATCATTCTGATGTTAAATACTAAAAATTAATATTTTATCTTGAGATATATGAGTTAGTAATTCAAGTATTACTAACATTTTAGTATTTTCTTCAAATTAAAATGCTTCCTTGATGAACTCACCAATTTTCAATGGACCTGAACATGAAGAGGTAGGTTCTTACCACGTATTTTTAAAGACAGGGAAGCAATTAGATTTGATAATATAATTAGTTTGTATAACAAGTCCTGCTATAGTGATCACAGCATTCTGGAATTCTTTCGAATTCTGAACATGAGCAAAAGTCAACTGTATACTTCTTGGCAATATATACTTCTTGGCAAGGTCAGAGATAGAAAATATTTTCAGTTTTGAAGTCTGAACAAAGACTTAAAAAGCACTTTTGAGCTAAAAGAATATTTTGATTCAAAGTGAAAATCTAAGATTCACATTGAATCTAGAACTTAGTCATTTATTAATCTTAATCCCCATGATGATATCTGTTACCCAGACTGGAAGCTTCTCATAAACAGGGAATACATTTTATTCACCACAGACCCTTCTATGCTTTGGTTGGGATTCAATTGCTATTTGCAATAAGAATGAAGATGAATCCTGTGAGGGGAATGACCAAATAACCACTTAGGGGCATATATGTTACATTACCAGAAGAAAACAGTTCAATAAGAAAACCCAAACTGTGCTTTGTTCTGACACCAAAGAAAATAAAAAACACTACTAAAACTGTTCACTCTATGTCTCTCTGGAAGCCTATTAATATATTGAAGTAATAACACATAATTTCCTTCACTGGCATTTGGTAAGTATCGTATTAATGATTCCTAAAAAGATTTTAATTAGAGATAAGAGATAACATTTTATAGCAGCACTTTATAAAAGATAAAGCAATGCCAAAGATAAATAGTATTTCTATTATAATTTGACAGTTTTTCAATATTGTGACTGATCACAGTAGGTAATGCAACTGACTGATTAAACTGATTAACTATAATAAAAAGGAAAACAAACAGGAAAGGACTAACATGGGGGTTTAATGGAATAAGATATTCAATAGTCTCTACTATTTAATATCTTAGCAAATATATAAGGCAGTAGTACATCAAGGAAATAACCTTCTTTTTATATCTTTTTGTCTTCACAGGCAACACTGACGACTACTTTTATGGCTAGTATTTTCAAGTAAGGGATTCAGATAGCTTCTCATAATAGTAAAAACAGCAGAAAACTACTGGCAGAGCAGCATACAATAAATGAAATAAATAAATGAAATGTATATTCTATAATAAAGTAAGCATAAGTCAGCAATTTACACTATTAAGAACATGATTAAAATATTACGTCAGGAATTATAAAGAAAAATTAAAAGAGCTGGAATTCATACAGCAGAGAGTAAACAGATTTGTGTGTTTCCTCATATTTGAAAGATTTCTATAAAAAAGATGATTTGCCTAAGGGAAAATTGTTTAACTGCAAGAGATTTAAGATAGGCTTTATTAGGTAAGGCTGGCTCAATACTGAAGTTTTCTTTATTCTTAGAGTACCTAACAGACCAAAGTTATTTAAAAATCACTAGGTGGGTCATCTACGTACAAGATAGCCAGGAGGAAATATAAGGAGAAAAGCCTTGGGGACATGTGGTTCTAGTTCCATAAGCTACAAAGCACTCTTTTCCATGTTCCAGTCCCATGACTATGCGGTGTAGAGCTTGATGAGCAGAGAGTGGGGGGAAAAAAGCAGTTTTATTTTTTTCCTCCCCGTTATGCAGGGACAGGGACAATGATCTTTTGGGTACAACCTTTCCATAAGGAAAGGACAAGAACTAGGTGAATCAAAAGAAAATGAAACATCTGTGTAATCCAAACACTCTGTCTTATGTAATATCTGAACCCCTTCTCTAAACAAGTTAACTGATAGCAAATTAAATTTAACCTACCTATTTGTAAGCATCCTTTGATCTGAGCTTATTGTAAACATCGCAGTATGCAAGTGTCGAGGTAAGGCACCTTCACTTAGGGCAAGCTCCTGCATTTTTGTAGCAATTTCTTTGTCACCTTCCTTTGGAAAAAGGGTAAGATGATCCCTAAAGCAACAATCTAAAGCAAGCTATTTTAACTTTGTTAATTTTACATCTCTAGATAAAATAATTATTCAGTATACAATGTAATATAAATTAAATATGCAACTCCAATTATCCAAAAATAACATAGGTGAATAATAGTATAAGTCATTTAAAAATATTATTTGCCTTTGGAATAAGGTTTTAATGTTCTAAGATATAGTTATCTCATGAATTATACATTGCTTAACTTTAAAATTAGGTTCATTCCTTGAGTATATATCAGTCAATGAAGGGGAGAGCTGACTTACAGAAATCAGTAATTCCTACCAAAGGCATCTGCAAACCTGCTTGCTCTTGTTGGTAAAGATATATTCACTTTTATGGTGAATACAATACTTTATTTTTTTAAAAAAGAATGATGTGATGTTGAGGTAGTTCTTTCTATTCTAATTTCACTCGGCTAATTTAGACTTGCTTTTACAAAAGGGTAAGATAGATAGGACTACTAATCAAAGATAAACAGAGCTATGAATTAAGCAAGCACTGTGATATTTAAGATGTGTGAAAAAGTAAAAACAATGTTACTGAAAAAAAGTACAAGTATATAGTATAACTGAAGATTCAGAAGTATACAAATGTACATGCAGTATGAATATGTACATATATCATTTGATACAAATGAATGTAGTATGTATATAAATATACATAGTATGTATATGTACATGTATAATTTTGAACATGGTTTGAGAGGAAATTTACCAGAAAACTAACAGCTGTTGTCTCTGGATGGTAAAAATACAGGTGATTTATTTGTTCCTTGTGTTTTTTCTGAAAAACCCAATATTTCTTAAAAAGATCATACACTGTTTTCACAATCAGAAAATAGCAACTTAAGATACTTGCCAGGATTTCGGTGTAAATTAAAAAAAGCCTTCCTTACACAGACACTGCTCTAGTAACTGGCTAGGAATCTGACACCTGTGGCTTGTACTGAAGTCAAAATGGCCTTTTGGTTATATCTGGCACTCATTAAATATTTCTGAATGAATGGCAATATATTAATGGATCAAATCCAGGAAGACACTTTTGTATGGTCTCATGGTCCTAACTGTCCTTGGCGACTTCAAGCTCTGTAAGTGAGAGATGTGGTATTTACTTTGGAAGCTAATATTAAGCATAGAACCCATTAGCTGAAGGGGGACAATTCACTTTTATTTCATGTATACACTAAAAATGCAAATAAACTTTGATGTTCCAACCAATCTAAGTCTATATATAATTTTCAATAGCTGTTTAAGAGTATACTAATACTGTGCTTATTATTTGGCTACTTGTTATATTTATGAACTATAATGGCAGAGTTTTTTGACAAAAGGAGCACTCGTACATTTTAACCAATTATGACAAAAGTATATAAAAATTCAAAAGCCATTAGACTGATGTTGTAAACATCCAGTATGTAAGTTCATATTCATAGCCACGATCTCATCTTCTAAAAAATATCTATCTATCTATCTATACAAAGTCGCTCAGTTGTATCTGACTCTTTGAGACCCCAAGGACTGTAGCCTGCCAGGCTCTTCTGTCCATGGAATTCTCTAGGTAAGAATACTGGAGTGGGTAGCCATTCCCTTCTCCAGGGGATCTTCCCAACTGAGGGATCGAACCCAGGTCACCCACAGGGCAGGCGGCTTCTTTACCATCTGAGCCACCAGGGAAGCAACTGGAGTGGGTAACCTGTCCCTTCTCCAGGGGATCTTTCCAACCCAGGAATTGAACTGGGGTCTCCTACATAGCAGGTGGATTCTTTCTTTACCACGTAAGCTACCAGGTAAGCCCCAGAAAAAAAACACATAAGGCTAAAGCAACTATCCTGAAGAAGCAAGAGCTCATGTCCAACAATATCATGTCCTGATCTCTAGGGCTTAAATATATATGCAGGTTAGCATGAGGAACTTTTTGTTATAGTATTTACTTAATACTACTTGGCTATATAAACTAACTCTATTAATAGATTTCCATATACACTTAGTACCTGAATGAAGTTTCAATACCATCACCACTACCATCCCCAAAAGAAAGGAAGAGAGAAAGAATGCTAACTTTTCTTTTAAAATAAAACAAATAATGGAGGACCAGAAAAATTCATTTGTTCTAAATCTACTTACCTAAGAACTTTAAATTCTTAGTTTATTATTGAAGGATTGTTGTTGCAACTAGTTTAAAAGTAATATAAAGATTTAAAATTACTTTTCTTATCCAGAAATACTACATGTTTCCCATAAAAGACTGAAAGTAACTTTGTCAGCCCAAGTTAAAATAGCCAATCAACATTCAAGTAAGTTGAACTTTCAAAATTGTTTTCTCACCTCTATTATTGCCTTCATAACCAATCCAGCTCCCTTTATAATTGCCATGGAAGGATGCTTTAAAATAGGGAGAAAAAAGTATCACAGAATAAAAGAATTTTATTCCAACATATTTAGGGGTTGCTCTTAAGAGGGATACACAGTTTCAGGCAAGGTATCAAGCCATAAAATTGAAAGTGAAACCCTTTCACCCTTTCAAGCCATAAAGTTAGTAAAAAGCTACATCTCAAAGTCAGTTCACAGTTTGGTTTAAAAATTTTAGGTATTCTTACAATATAGCTTTACAGATACTGAAAACAAAGAGTTTACAGTCGTAGAAACAGCTATCATTAGTGTGAATAATTATATATATTCTACTTATTGGAATGATATCAAATAATTATGATATTAAAATAATAGAAATTGACATTTGTAGGTATAAATATCATATACACACAAGTACATAATAAACATGACGGCATTATATGAAATAAATGTTTTCAATTGCTCATGAACGGCCCTGCTAAAGCTCACCTTAATATTTGGAAATTTATAAAGAAAAGAGAACTTTGAGTTGACCACAGGAAAAAAATCAGTTTTTCACCACTTTTAAGATGGAAAAGATGGGCAACAGAGTCAAAAATTGATCAAAAGCCATCAATAGAGCTCTACATGAAACACCAAGAAATCAGTGAAATATTCTAATATGACAACATACCAGGCTGTATTTATTTAGATTACCACAGAAGCACACATATATTATTTTAAAAACAAACTGGCCAAAAAGTGCTTCTCTCGGATTAGTTGTTACCTGATAAAAGTGTAAGCTCTCACCTGAAAGAGTTTAAAGAGTGTTCTTCCATTGGATGCTACCATCTCCAAGAGCATATCGAACTGCTGCCCTTCTGTTGTCTCACTATATGGAGCACACAGGGCAAAAGTAAGGAAGTCCAAGAGTGAACTAATAACTAGGGCGCCAGTCCCATGATCCTGAAACAAAGTAACATATTACCTTGGCTTAGCATAGAGAGCTTCACTTAAAGCATAGCTAATAATGGGTTTTTTTCTGTTATCCTAGTATGTTAGAAGTAAACATTTAATTTCCCAACATGAGTTTTAAAGTGCTCTCAACATGAGTACTACTCCAAGCAGTACTTGTTTTACTATTGTAGCATATCCAGTGCTTATTGTATCTCAAAAAGAAAACAGCTAAAATTCAGCCAAATTTCAAGAGAATAACCAAGACTCCTCAAACATATATAACTAATGTTAATGTATATTTGTATAAAAAGCAATCTTGGATAATACCTGCAAAGCTCTGGCAATCTGTTCATATTCCTTCTAGATGTTATAGACTGCCTATCTCCAAAACTGTTAACCAATGATTGAGTAATAAAGATTTTATCAGCCTTTTTTAAAGCAAATTATTTCATAATGACATTTTTAAAGCGAGCAGAAAAGTAAAAATCTGGGATATAACTAAAAAGTTAAAGGCTTTGCAATTTATCCTTTCCTAAATAATTAAATAGTCTTAAAAGATACTATTTTATAGTAATAAAGTAAGTGAGCAAGCTGAATTGCAACCAATACTGAACTGAGGGCCACAATTTAAAACAAAACAGAACAAAAACTGTCCATGTTGTACTTCCAGAATATCTTCAATCTGTATGGTATCACTCATTAAGACAAATTTAACTTTAACTCACCACGTGGGAATTAAATTTCTCCAGTAAGTTTTCCAGAAACTTCTTCGAAGAGAGAAGAGAAGCTTTGTTTAGCTGTTCTTGCCTTAAGTCATAGTCATCATGCATGGGCTATTGATTAAAAACAGTGATAAATGCATAAGCAGTTGCATCACACAAAAGTTATTTATAAAGAGTACTCACTGAACACTGAAAGAACTAAAAACCCCATCCTTTAAATTTAAGGCAGCAAGGAAACTTGTGATAAGATAACCAGGCAGAAGTGATGATTTCTCCTGGGTCTGATGAGACTGTGGATAATCTGCCTAACAAGTAAGGGTAGATAGTACTGCACAGGGTACTTTTGAGAGAATAAGTCACAGATCTCCCTCTTAAAAAGCAACTAACACCTATTCTTCCTTCTCCAATTTTATAATATAAATTTGAAATGATAAACTTAGCATGTTAAAGCAAGTAATAAAATTAGCAGCAAATACTTCCTTGTCTCAAGATGATTCTCTTTTGACAATTGGAATAAATTAAGAGCATAAAAAGGATTCCAGCGTGATAGTTAGGAGTAAAGATCAAATTGTAATTCTGCTACTGATTATAGCCAACCTTAGAACACAGTTAAATTACTTTAATGCTCTCAGTTTCATTTTCCTCAGCTATAAAGAGGGAATAAAAATACTTACCTTATTGGACTATGATGAAGCTCAAATGATGTAATTCATGTAAAATTATTTCACACTACTATTATTTTTTGTTCTGGTTTTTCTACTATTCTTTTTTAAATTAAGTATTTTTGTCTGTTCTGGGTTTTTCATTGCTGTGCACGGGCTTTCTCTAGTTGTGGCAAGTGGGGGCTACTCTCTAGTCGTGGTTCACTGGCTTCTCGTCATGGTGGCTTCTCTCGTGGAGCACTGGCTCTAGGGAGCATGGACTTCAGTAGTTGTGGCTTGCGGGCTCCAGAGAGTGTGCAGAGCACACTGTAGAGCACAGACTTAGCCGCCCCGTGGCAGCTAAGTGCAATCTTCCCTTACCAAGGATTGAATCGGGTCCACTGCATTGGCAGGCGAATTCTTAACCATTAGATCACCAGGGAAGTCCTTCACTAATTCTTTAATAGAATTACTTTTAATTAAGATAATAAAATCCACTTTGGGGAATAAATTGAAACAATAAAATCTAGGTTTGTGGAAATATAAATCATCAATCACTTAGAATCAGTTTCCGTGAGAAAAACATCAGTACTTACACACATAAGAGCACAGAGCATATCAACAGCTGCATGGATTACTCCATTGTTGCTCCTCTTGAGTGCTTTTACTACCTTCACTCCAAGACGCTCCCGAAACCTCATGGAACAAAACAACAGCATATAGTAGCAACACCAGAGCATAATTCTATTATTTTATTATAAAAATATAACATAGTAATTATTTTAAGTTTCTACTACATTACTACAGCAATTACATATTCTGAATCCCATATCTGGAACACAACAGTTTTCATAATTTTTTTCCTTTGGCAGGGGTGTTGAAGGTTGATTAAAGCTAAAAGGCTTGAATTTGAACTTTCCATTCAAATTCACTAAAACAAGAGTCAGTAATATCGTGGGTGAACGTATAAATAAGAGTCAGCAATATCATTTCCATTCATCTTGCTTTTTTATATCTCATGAACAGAAACTACTAGATCACCATATTAAAAAGTAACAAGTTTCATCACATATAAAGAGGTAAATTTGTTGATTATTTGCTATTTTGACTTTTTCAAATTCTTATTAAAAAAAAATTAAGGCAACTTACTTTGGAAGCTGAGTAAAAGCTAGAAAACCAGCTTTGGAAGCCACAAGCCTCCTCACAGCCTGGAACTGACTCTCAAGTTCTGCATTTGAAGCAACAACATCCCCTTCTTGGGACAATAATGCCGTTATGGCATTATTGATCAGTTTTTCTTTGTTTTCTGAGAAGAGACCCTAGGTGAGGAAGAGTATTTCAAAAAAGTTTCTATACCAAAAATTAATGACAATGAACAAATTATGATACAATTTATCTTACATCTTGTGTCACTGCATGCAGAACTCCACTATATGAAATGTTAGCGTTGAACCTGAATACAGCATCTGCAAAGTTGCCATCTGTAAGGAAATGAATGATTCAAAATGATTTAGAGGTCTGTACTGTATTTCTTATTTATTGTTAAGTAGATGGATGGAAATGAAATTATATTTAAATCAATACTTACTTGGAGGTGTAGCCAAGAATCTGAGATGAAGGCTCTCTACCTCTTCATCGACAGGCATGCTGAGTAACCCCCATCGCTGACCTTTATGAGTTGATGTCATTTTTACACAAACATCTCTGTTACCAGAGGCTCTTACTCCATCCAGCAAACTTGCTAATAAGGAATCTCTAAGCAAAGTTAAAAATAAAAAGGTTTTAGGATTGATAATCTAGGGAGATTTTCATCTAGAAAGCGGCATAGGCCGTTTTAGAAGGTAACCTGCTCAGGGGGGCATCCCGGGTACAAGGGAAGGACTAAAGAGCAGTGGCAGGAGAGAACCTGACATTCCAATACTAGTTCCTCACTTTCCTGTTTCATATCATGTACCAGTTACCAAAGGAATTGATTGTTAATATTTTCCTCTTGTTTTTTAATTTAAGATTATCTTTAACAGTTTTACTGAGAGATAACTTACAAATCATTCAATTAAAATGTAGAGTCTGGTAATTTTTCATAAATTTATACAGTTGTACAATCATTACCACAATCCAGTTTTTATACATTTCCATTACCCCAAAAAGTTTCCTTGTGCCCATTTGCAAAAAACTCCCTAGCCTCAGGCAACCATTTATCTGCTTCCTTCTCTACAGTTTTACTTATTCAAGAAACTTTATCAAGAGAATAAAAAGACAAGCCACAAGTTGGGAATAAATATTTACAAAAGACACATCTGATAAAGGACTATTACCCAAAATATACTAAGAACTCTTAAAATTCAACAATAAAAAGAATAACCCAATAAAAAAAGCAATTCTGCAGCCTGGGTGGGAGGAGGGTTTGGGGGAGAATGGATACATGTATATGTATGGCTGAATCCCTTTGCTGTTCACCTGAAACAATCACAACTTTGTTAACTGGCTATATCCCAATACAAAATTAAAGTTGAAAAAAAAAGGAAAAAAAATGATCCAAAGTCCTATATGATGCTCTACATCATATAACAACATCAGGAAAATGTTAATTAAAACAAGATACCACAACATCAGTGTTAGAATGGCCAAATCTGAAATACTGACACCACCAAATGCTGATAAGGATGTGGAGCAACAGGAACTCTCATTCACTCCTGGTTGGAATGCACAATAGTAAAGCCACTTTAGGAATACAGTTTGGTAGTTTCTTATAAAACTCAACAAACTCTTACCATATGCTCCAGTGACTACATTCCTTTATATTCACCTAAAGGAGTTTAAAACATACCCCCACAAAACCTGCACACAGGTTTAGTTGTTTTACCATGTGATGTTAGTTGCACTGCGTGTATTTTTATCAAAGTAACTGGCTACCATTATCCAGACAATTTAAGAATTAAAGTGAAAGGTATTATTTTTAAATACTTTAAAACTGTAAGTTTAAGAAACATACTTTATTTTCCATCCTTTCATTTAAAATCAAGTAACCATTTTTATACTCTTTAGAAACTTGAAAACTAAATGAAGGATATTTTAAATATGTAACCAAATAAAGTTGTCTTTTTCTTCATTTTAATTGAATGACTTTTGTGATTTGTAAGTTATCTCTCCCTTTTAGAGCTGTCTTTTTCTTCATTACATAATTTTTAAGTTCTAGATAAAATTTATCTTTGTCTTTGATGAAGTACTTTGCCTTGCACATACTAAGATCTCAAAAACTAGATGAATTAAAAAAAAATACCTCTCTGTTGAAGAGTATTTCCGTATTTGGCCTTTTATAAATTCAATGGTAAAAAGCTGTGGATTTTCTGAGTCACAAACCAATGCGAACACCTAAGGAAAACAAGAAACAAGTTCCATGAAAGATGTTAGTTTTATGGTATTCCATTAGAAAAACTACACATTATTTAGTTGACAAAACTCAATATTTAAAAACATAACTTGCTTATAATATCAGAATTTAAGAGTTGCTTAAAAGTCTCATTCAAATTTTCATATAATACTTAATAAAGTTTTTATTATATACTTGAAAAATAAATTTTGCAATATTCATTGTTATAAGATCAAGAAATACAATGAAAAATTAAATACAGATTGTTTCCTATTCTTTAGGCATAAAAAATATTAAAACAGAAAGAAAATTATTCTAATATATCAACAGGAAAAAATTTCATTTAAACTATTACTAAAACTTACTTCTCCTAAGGGCTTCAATGTTGCAATATTATAGGTTGCTGGATCACGTTCTACTAAACATGTTTCTGTAAGTGCTAGAATTCTTTTTACAGGTTCCTTCAAACAAAATCGACATATATTAAAAAATTATTGAAGAAAAATGTCAAAATCAGATCAACAAATTTTTACTTTTAACATATGAGCTTACCGAATGTCTAGGTGTTATTTTCTGGACTATAAACTCTGCTAAAGATGTGATGGATTCATCAGTGCTGTATTTGCCAAATCGAAGATTCAAATATTGCTCAAATTCTAAAGGCTCTTTTCTGATCCGCAATGAAATACCTATATAGTTGCCAGCATGATCTATTGCACTTTTGATAATTTCTTCTCTTTGCTCTGATGCAAATAAATGCTGCATAAATTTTGAAATTTAAAATGTTAGGGTTGAAATAATTAAAATGTGACCACAGTGAATCAACTCATAGGAAAGTGCCTGAAGGAGCAATTCTAGGAGGAAAAAAGGTAGATCTTATCAGAAGTAAATAAGCAGTATGTTGTGGCTGATTATTAAATTAAAATCAAAGTCTGAAATATAAAGCCTTGCAAATAATCACTGAAAGGAAATTACCTCATAAATTCTCAGAGTCTGTTTCTCATCCCTGTGTGGAAAATAGCACTCTGGGGCCCCCAAAGATGCCCCAGGAACCCCAGCTAAGCCCAATGGAGGTGTTGGGTACAATGGTGGACAGAATTCCAGTTTCAACTAAGGTAGCTCTGACTTCATCTGTTTTTATACAATGGACTTTCTTGCAAGATTATCTCAAAAGATGCTTAAATGTTCACCAAGTCACTGGCCTATGAATATTACAAACCAACCTTCAAAGTGTATTAAGGATAAGGTATTGCTACTTGCATTTGGTACCTGGAGGTCAAAAATGCCGTGAAGGGCTGCTGCTGCTGCTACTAAGTCGCTTCAGTCATATCTGACTCTATGTGACCCCACAGACGGCAGCCCACCAGGCTCCTCTGTCCCCGGGATTCTCTAGGCAAGAATACAGAAGTGGGTTGCCATTTCCTTCTCCAATGCACACGTGCATGCAAAGTCGCCTTAGTCGTGTCCGACTCTGTGCGACCCCACAGACAGCAGCCCTCCAGGCTCCTCTGTCCACGGGATTCTCTAGGCAAGAATACTGGAGTGGGTTGCCATTTCCTTCTCCAATGCCGTGAAAGGCAGGATAGGAGAATCCCACAAGAAAGACCTGTCCTGCCCAGAATGCCATGAACTACCCTATTGAGAAACATTGGATCAGATCATGTTTAAAGCCTGATTTCATTTCCAACAGCTTATCTCAGTCACTATGGATGCAGAAGGTATCAGTTTCTTGAATGAATCTGTCATGGTCTCATATCTGTAGTGAACTCATTTTAGCTAGTGTTTTTTAAAAGGTAGATAGTATGCTTAGCCTCATGCAACTCAAATGGTGGTCCAAGGACCAGTAAAGTCATCATCACCTGTGAGCCTGTTAGATGTATAGCATCTCAGTTCCACCCTCAATCCTATGGAATCAAAATCTGAGAGCGAACAAGATGCCCCAGCTGATTTGTATGCACCTTCAAGTCTGAGGCACACTGCCACATACAATACTATGAATAAATGTGTTCCCAAACTTGCCTGAATGTTCAGCTCAATTCAGGAGTTTTAAAATTTGCCACTGCTAGGCCTCCCATTATATTAATTGAATCAGTATCTTCAGAAAATGAGCCGAAGCCCCAGTGGACTTAAAAAAATTCTCTAGGTGATTACAATGTGAAGCCAAGTTATACCTGTGGACCTATATATTAAGGCTACCAAGTTTGATGTCTCCTATCATTTAATTAAAGTCACATGTGAAAAAAATTAAATTAAACTGCTTGATGCCAACAAGCAATAAAACATGTTGGCAATTGAGGAATGTCACAATTCTTGTCCTTAATGTTTACCTTACACATTGGAAGGCTTGATGAATTAATGTGATTCTGTTAAGATCTGTGAAGCCGTATTACTGTAATTAGATATGTTTTCCACCAAGAGGTTAATCATTATAAACTTCTACCACCCAGGGAAGAGACAAAACTTTGGGCAGCACTATGACAGGAGGTTTCAGACTGCTTTAGAGTGGGAGAAGGAACTAATTTTCTCTTTGATCATTCATCTTTTGGGTCTAGACTTAGAGGTAACAAAATGTCTACATGCACATTCCTAGATGAGGGACACTAGGATGGTACCCATCATCTGGGTAGTAAGGATGAGACAAGGCCTATAACTTTGAAGAAGCTAACATGTTTTGTAAATCAGATTGTTCACCCCATCCATCATTCTCTTTTCTTTTTGAAAAGAAGGCTACACTTAGCCTCTTGTATATCCAAAAGACTTGCCCTGGTTCTGCTATCCAGGGATGAATAATTTATCTACAGAACACTAAACCTTGGGAGTAGTGTTCCCAGGATATTAAGGTAGCTACAGGATTTAAAATATCAAGAGAAAGGACTCTGAGAGTAAGTTCAGCTGAGCCTCTCCATCTGGATACTCTAATGTTCATCTTTGAGGTATGGGGTTTAATCAAGAAAGGCAGGATGTTTCTTATAAAAAAAAAAATGGTCATAATCTATAGCTCTGTTTCTACTGCCAATTAACAAACAAGGTCTCAGCACCTTAAGGGGTTTCTGCTGTACCCCAAAATTTACATGTAACTCAGAATTTCAAGACAAAAACATGCAATGAACTCCAAATCTGAAGTTTCAAGCCTATTCAGATTTCAGATTACAAACAGCTGGGCAAAGGAAAGAAGACTATAAAAAAAGCGATTTTTACATAACTTTTCAAAGAAAGTTTAGAAACTTTCAAGTAAGACATTAATACTAATGAAAATAAAACTGTAATCATTGTTTATTAAATATTAAGCCACATACTGTGCTAAACATTTTACATAAAGTATCTCATTTGATCAAAAAATTAAAAACAAAAATCTATGACATACACATATTACTCTCCACATTTCAGAGAGCTGCAAATTGGAAGCCTGCACTCAAAATACCATACTTCCTTCCAGAGGACTCAAAGTAAATTTCAAAATTAAGTGTAAAAACTCTGCTTTCCTTCAAATGGTCATGTCTCTTTTAAAAAGCTTTTTAAAAACACTACTTACCAATCTACTAAATCCTCCATAAAGTATACAAAACCCTCCTTGATAATCAGAAAGATCTACAAAGCCTTCAATATTTCTATAGTCATAGGAACAGAGGACTCTGTTTGTTGCAGGGTTAATTTGGTCAAAGCCTCCTGGTGTTACTTCCAAAATGACAGGTTTTCTTGTATCACTCCAGTGATGCTTATAGCAGTTATATCTCTATAGAGAAAAATAATAATACATTTAAATTCATATTTAAGGTTAGCAAAAAACACCATTACATTTAATGTATCAGCCATTGCAGCAAAAAAAAACAACAACAACAACAAAAATCTAAATATATAAATATTTAGAGCTACTATCCAAATTGTTAAAGACATTTTTACTTTGGCTATTTGGAGGTTTATGTTTATTCAATTAAGAATTTTTAGGCTAACTAAAGACAGTATATCCTTTTAAAATTAACAAAGGTTTGAGTTAGAGTATTTTGTGAAACAATTTTAAGTCACCCTCATGCAAATCTTAAGGGAAATCTTAAATAGAAGTTACTTTGAAGGAGTTCCAGTGGAGAAAAATTTCAACTTTTGTTGATGGATTCTTTTAATCAAGTTAGATATGGAAAAGAGCTAAGTCACATTTCAGGGCTGTTAGAGCATTTAATTTAAACAACCCAAGCTGGTTCAACATATCCATGTAGATTATTTTTCTTGTTGTTGTTCAGTCGTTCAGTTGTGTCCGACTCTGCGACCCCAAGGACTGCAGCAACTCAGGCTTCTCTGTTCTCCACTATCTCCTGGAGTTTGCTCAAATTCATGTCCATTGAGTTGGTGATGCTATCTAACCATCTCAGCCTCTGCTGCTCCCTTCTCCCATTGCCTTCAATCTTTCCCAGCATCAAGGTCTTTTCTAATGAGTCCACTCTTCGTATCAGGTGGCCAAAGTATTAAGAGATTCAGCATCAGCCTTTCCAATATTCCAATATTCAGGGTTGATTTCCTTTAGGATTGACTGATTGTTGATCTCCTTGCTGTCCAAGAACTCTCAAGAGTTTTCGCCAGCATCACAATGCAAAAGCATCAGTTCTTCAGTGCTCAGCCTTCGCTACAGTCAAACTCTCACATCCCTACATGACTACTGGAAAAACCATAGCTTTGGCTGTATGTACCTTTGTTGGCAAATTGATGTCTCTGTTTTACAATACGCGGTCTAGGTTTGTTATAGATTTCCTTACAAGGAACTGCTGCTGCTGCTAAGTCGCTTCAGTCGTGTCCGACTCTGTACGACCCCACAGACAGCAGTCCACCAGGCTCCTCTGTCCCTGGGATTCTCCAGGCAAGAATACTGGAGTGGGTTGCCATTTCCTTCTCCAAAATGGGGGCAATAGAATCTAATCACCCATGATAAAACAGCCCTCTGACCAACTCGCTGATGTAAGATCACCAGGATGTTTCAATGCAACCTCAACATTTCATAGAGTTTCACGATGACCAGCTATCTAAACTCTTAGGTTTTAGTAGGATTCAAAATCCTTTTTCTCTTAGCTAGCTCTCTTCTTGCTCATTCTCGTTTGCACACATCTGTCCAACTTTGGTTGGTTGTTGAGGTCCAGTGGAAGAATTACCATTCTGCCTCGTAGCTTCTCCTTTAGGGACTTGGAAAAGGAAAGTAGTGCAATTCTTTCTGGCCATCTGCCAGGCATGGGACCCCAGCCTTCTTGGGGTAAGTTTGACTGGCAATTTTAAAGAACTCTTCCACAGCATCAAGTCCAATGAGATGGTCCATAACAAAGAGATATCTCTCCAAGAGCTCCCAACTGGTTGGGAAAATACTGGTCTCCTCAGGCAGTCTCAACAGTATTTCCTGAGCTTTCCTTGTGTTTTTAGAATCACTGATGGTGCTCAGTTTTGTCACTGACAACAAAGAGTCTGCTTCTCTTTGAAAACCTAACAAGGAACAAGCATTTTTTAATTTCATTGCAGCAATCATCACCTACAGTGATTTTGGAGCCCAAGAAAATAAAACCTGTCACCATTTCCATTTTTTTACCTTCTATTTGTCATGAAGTGATGTAGATTTTTTTCTATACACACAAAAAGCTGAAGCCTCAGTTTGACTGTAGGCTTTTCTAAAAACACACCACTGGGAAGTCATCTTTAGAAGTTTGATCACATTAGCAGGTAAAATTTGATTTAGATAACTGGTGCTAGTCGTGTTTGACTCTTTGCAACCCCACTGACTGGAGCCTGCCAGGCTCCTTTGTCAGTGGAATTCTCAAGGCCAGAATACTGGAGTAGGTTGCCATTTCCTTCTCCAGAGGGCTTCTCAATCCCGGGGATCTAACCCACATCTCCTGTGTCTCCTACATTGGCAAGCAGTTTTTTACCACTAGGGCCATCTGGGAAGCTCTATTTAGATAGCATTCCTTTGTAAATTGAAGAACTTAGTATCAGAAATAATTACAAGACTGAACATCCATTTACTCCCCAGTTTTATTCTTAGAGAAAACATTTAGTTGAGGCTGATAACCAAAATGATATGTACAGAAAAACTGAAAATAAAGGCAAAATGAGGCAAAGAGAAAACAGGATAACAATATGTCAGATGTGAAATGAACATTCCCTTGTTGACCCAAAAACTCCATAAAGTTTTCTACCCATCAATATGAAGTGGAATGCATGGTCATGATTAAGGTAAAAATAAACCCGTTGCTGCTCAAAAACACAACTACTTCTAATACTAAAACGGCAGAGAAATTCTCTTGCATGTGTTCAGAAAAGAGAGTAAGACGTTAGATAATAAATATCTCCACCTCCCAACATTAAACCCAGAAATGAGGTTCACAGAATCATATCCATCAATCCCCTCAGCATTACTGAGCTATGGCATCATGCACACGACAGTTTCATAAAAGGAATTCTGCAGAAAGACAAAAGGGCCTGCATTAAACCAAGAATATATTTAAAGCCTTGATTCTGAACTAAAGGATGGAGCAGTACCACACCTTTCCAGCAGAAGTGGGTCACAAAATTTCGTGGGAAGGGAGGTCACAAAAGTTGGTGCTTTTCCCAACTATGCTGGTTTACATGCCTCAGCCCACTCTGCAGGATATTCTCCATTCTTTCAGAAGGTAAATCAACTGTAAAGTAGTGAGATTTGCCAAGGAAACAAATCATTGTCCTTCAGGATTGTGGAGGCCAAGACAGTCTTAAGAGAAGGTGATTGAGAGTATATCTAGGAGCAATGGGAAGTCTAAGACGAAATTCAACTTATATAAAATTGCTGCCCTTCAAGCTATCTTCTAGGGATACTGTTTCCACCAAAAAAGTTTGAAAAATATTAAGTTGCTGAAGTTAACATATATAAAGGGGAACTTATAACAAAATCTATAAATATGTTTTAGGAAGCAGTTGCTTCCCAAATAGATGAGCTATACAGAAAACTCACCTACTAACATAATTAAAATAAGTGTACTAAACTATGATTTATAGAAATGTGATTGTGGCTTATCATGTATAAGCAGCAAGGAGCTCACCAAAAACTATTAAGCTATTTTAAATGGCTCCTGGGCAACCAACCATTTGCTTGAGTTGAGATCAGTGAGGCTTCTCAGATACTAAGACACAGAACAGAATACCCATAGAAAGGATCAGGGCTTTTAAAAAACAAGGGAATGGTACTGCCAGCATATTAGAATTCAGACCCTGCCTTTTGCCAGAAGCTAGAGTTCTGGACAGTGCTATGAATTTACACACTACTCTGGATCCCCCACCCCTATTATAAAAGTAATACCTTCTCATGGAAAGAAATTCCGTATTTTAAGGGAGTGAAAGAAAAGCATCAGCGCCCATTTCCTCTCCCCAGAAGACTCAGATTTACTTTAAATGCTGCTATAACATGTCTAGAGAAGGCCTGGAAAAGTTAAGATTCTAATAAGCAATAATTACTTCCTGAAAGCTGTCACTGCACCATGCAAACCTTCATTATCGGCAAGACCCAGTGAGTGCGAGCATGATCAGTCTCTCAGTCACGTAGGACTTTTGTGATCCCATGGACTGTAGCCTGGTAGGCTCCTCTGTCCATGGGATTTTCCAAGCAAGAGTACTGGAGTGGGTTGCCATTTTCTCCTCCTGGGGATCTTCCTGACTCAGGCACTGAACCCACGTCTCCTGCACTGGTAGGTGACTGAGCCACCTGGGAAGCCCCCAGATTCAGGGCGAGAACATACAATGAGACAGTTTCAATACATAAATTTTCTTTCAAGTTTAATACTTCCGAAATAAGAATCTCGTACAACAAACAACGACTGCATGTTCTAAAAAGTATCAGCAGTGTGAAGCTTCTGTTGCTGTTAAGAACACAGAATAAAGACTTCCTGAATGAAGCCTTGTTTTCAATATTTAGTTCTGCCCGAAGATTGTTTTCTAGCTATTGGCATTAACAGTCATAAATCTAATTTCTCATATTTGAGTTTCTTGTTAAACTACATTTATCTATCATATGATATCAGGAGACATTAAAATTATGTTTCATTTCCTTCAGCTTTGCCACAAAGGGAATACACAGTTTATACAAGGATTTCTAAAGCACAACACTGAAAAACCAAAAAAGATATTAATAAATGTTATAAATACTTGCCCTTCCTGTGATTTTTCCTTCTGAAAAATCAGTTCTAAATCTCTGAAAGAGAAGACATAAAAAACACAGTTTATAACAACAGACTTATTAAGAGAGACTCTCAGTTCAGTACTTTCTATCCAAAGTAAGTAAAATCCCAACTTGGTAATCCTGATATCAAAAAATGTTATTAAAGTTATAGTTTAAGGAGATTCAATAAAAAGTGCGAAATTTTATTGAAAAACAGGGTAGATTAAACATACAATTGCTTTGTTCTATATAATGCATTTAAAAAGACTTAAGAAAACTATCAAACATAAAGGATTATCCAGCCTCCTAGTAAGAAAAAAGTAAAAGTTTCACAGTGTCAATTAAGGGTCAGTAAGTGGGAAAAGGGCTCAGAACATTAGGCTCAGAACATTAGTATCTGTACTTTAATGTAACTCATTAAAAAAGAGAAGAGAGAAATTTAGTGTATTAACATCAAACAGTTCTCACCAATGCTTCTGTAAGAAGTTCTGTTCTGTGCTCTGTAGAAAATTTTAACGTTTCTGACTTTTTTCCACTGCCTTTACGAAATGTGAGGTTGAACTCGGTTCCTTGTCCTTTTCCTACAGGGCTGATGCTGCAAATGTCTCCATAAGGCCACTAACAAATAAAAAGGAAATTATTCAACTGGTGCTACACTGTGGTGAAATGCAACCCTTATTTTTACCATTTTAATTTCAAATCACTGATTAAATGAAAAAATTTTACAAAACAGTACTGAGATCTAGAAAACGTTTTGTTTTACAGCAATTCTACAAAATAAACTAAAAAGTTTTCAGATATCAGAGACAACAATAAAAAAGTTCTGTTTTCCAATTTCAATGCCTGATTGATTAATGATTGATTAATCCAAAGCAATTAAAATACACAGATATGAAAAGAACTGGGGAATAAAATTTTATGATTATCTACAAACCTTTAAAAACTGCAACAAAAAGAGGAATCTGTAAAACATGCCTAATTTGGACTTAAAATAAACTAGAATATTTTTAAGTGTTTATTTACCCATATTCAGTTTAGTCTTGCCTTTATAAACAGCAATCTTACTTTTATGACAAACATTTTCTAACCACTGCACTTATGACTTATGTATGCCTGTATTACAGTAACAATGTGGGCCTTAAAATTATAAACAATTTACAAATTTTACATTAAAATGATGGTTATAATCAAAGTAACGGTAAAAAGTTATACCTCTTAGAGCCTAGAAATATGCACACATATGCTCCCTTTATTTATTTATATTTGGTCCTGAGTATTGAGCATTATATAAGCATATTAATCTTTTTCAAATTTGACATTTCTATCCTTCCTGGCCTGATTTCAGGCTAGGGAGCATCGGCTTTTAAAATTCAAGTGGAGTTCAAACACCTAATAGCTTCTAAAATTATTACCTGATTTGTTACTTCTAAGGTATTGGGATTATATGTAGTAATCGCATGGGTTCCAACTGAAAAGACACGCTTATACCTACAAAGGAAATCAAGTACTTAAATTTAGTCTTAAAGGAAACATTTTATAAGAAAATACATATAATACAAAAGGAACATCTCAATAAATAAATAGAAATGTGTTAGTTGATTTAATGTGACTAAATATAGCTTTGTTTTATATTCTCACATTTTTAATGTTCTGAAATGCCACTGATATAAAAATCTACCCATCATTCAATCTACTGTGAAACAATAAGATCCTTAAGTAGAAAAGTAAAACCTATGAAAGCAATCTTTGTTGTTAGTATACATGAAGTTAAGCAAAAAACTGCCAGATGATGCCAAAATACTCTAAATGGGAAAAAAAAAAAAAAAAGACACTATACACTAGTAATTCTTTCAAAATATCCTTTCAACAAGATCATGATGCAAATGAAGGGAAAGCTACAGCCTACAACAGGTCTATCACAGTCCTTTTTCTGGAATCGTAATGATTTCTATTTAAGCAACTACCTATATTACAATTAAGTGTTGCAATTTTATAGAAGTAGGAAGCCTACATCACAGACAAGCAATTTTCACTTCTTAAGTCACTGCCTTCACTTAAAGCAACATATTTGAAGGAGAATAACCATTTGGGTATCAGTAATTTTTTAGAAGAGAGAGAAATTCATAATGATAAAAAGTGGAAACTGAATTACAAAAACTTATTTAAAACTGACAAATTAGCTCTTTGAAAATAAAATGATAAACTAGGTCTGTGCTGTGAGCTCAGTCACTCAGTCATGTCTAACTCTTTGCAACCCCATGGACTGTAGCCTGCCAGTCTCCTCTGTTCATGGGATTCCCGAGGCAAGAATACTGGAGTAGGTTGCCATCTCCTTCTCCAGAAAATAAGTCTAAGAAAATACAAAAACAAAATTAAGAATAAGATAATTTATAACCATAGAAACAGAAGAAAAAATGATGTAAGTCTATGCTTATAAACATGAAAATTAAGAATAAATCAACATCTATTAGAAGAATTTAAGAAAGCTGCAAACAATTACATCCTACCAAAGTACTAGGATCAAACAAGGAGATAAAACCCTAAAGGAACAGGTAAATTCTATGCTTCTTCAATTGTTCCAGGAAACAAACTAAAGCTTCTCAGTTCTTCCAGGGATAATAAAATCTGGTAAAACAAACAAATCTATTTTTAAATAAATACTATTAATAAGAATCAAATGACAGATTGAAATAGTAATACACTATGACCAAAGACAGTTCATTTTAGGAAAACAGTTGACTATTAGAAAAATGTATTAATTAGCATATTTATTGAAATATCTTTCAGTATTTTATTAAGAGATTTTTAAATGATCAACATGAATGTTAAATATAATCAGACGCCTTTTTTATATGTATGGAAAAGATTGTGTTTTTCTGCTTTAAACTACTAATACAGTAAAAAGGTATACACTACCATAAACCAACAGTCACTATCCGACTCAAAGGTCACACACTAGGAGTAATCTCATTAAGATCAAGAGAGCTCTTTCAAATTTTAATTTCCTATTATTTTTTCTAATAAGTACATTATATAGTAAAAATGACAAAGTTTCCATTTTTGAGAAAAATGATAGATTTTATTAATCTTTACCATTTTGCTGTATCACAAATTTTTCCCCTAATTTCTTATGTTGAAGGTGCAATGGGAAACTAAACAATGAGCACACTTCCTTCTAATATAAGAACATTCATTTGCTGCTTTCTAAAGTGGCATCATCAACACGATGGATATGAGTTTGAGTAGGCTCCAGGAGTTGGTGATGGGACAGGGAAGCCTGGCATGCTGCATGCAGTCCATGGTGTCACAAAGAGTTGGTCGCAACTGAACTGAACTGAACTGAAAGTGGGGAGAGGGTTGAGGGACAGATGAAGTAGATGAGGATTTATATAAATAGCTCAAAAGTCTCAAAGTTTCAGAGGCTTAATTAATGGCAACAAAGAAAACCAAAGAAATAAAATCTTATTAAATCAGTATTTGCCTATCTTCTATAGCATAATGAAATAAAATGTATGACAGAAATACGAATTCACAAATTCTAACTTTCAGAATCATCTTGACAAACATGCCAATATTTTTATCTTTAAAAATTTTTATTGCAGTACAGTTGATTTAAAGTGCTGTGCTAGTTTCAGCTGTACAGCAAAGTGAATCAGCTATACATATAAATATATCTACTTTTTTAAGATTCTTTTCCCATATAGGTCATTACAGAATACTGAGTAGAATTCCCTGTGCTATACAGTAGGTTTTACTAGTTAGATATCTATATAATATATAGTGGTATCTAAGGTCAATCTCAATCTCCCAATTTATCCCTCCCTCCCTTCCCCATCAGCCCCAACCATAAGTTTGTTTTTCACATCTTTTACTCTGTTCTATAAATGAATTCATTTCAAACATACCAATTTGTATAATCCTGAAATAAAACTACAGAATTTACTTACTTTACTCTAGAAACAAAAGCGCAAGAATTAAATGCCTGAAATGTTCCAAATATCAACTGATATGGTGATATTCACAATCTTAAGAGAATCTAAGTTAAGAAAATATCCTTTTCAATTCTATACTAATCTCTATCCAACAAAGCTCTTCCTAACATTTTTCTTGTTTAACTTTTTCATCTTGATCAGTACTGTGCAGAAGAACTTTCCAAAATGATGGAAATATTCTGTAGCTACACTGTCCAATTAAGTAGCCCTTTTGAGCACCTGAAATGTGGCTAATGAGTAACTGTAAACAGCCACGTTTGGTTAGTGGCTACCATATTGAAGAGAGTGCATTCTAGATCCTGGCAAAAGTATGCTAGAGTGAGATGTCCATTAGGCCCAAAATACTGTCATAACTGGTAAACTCAGAGCTCTAAAGCTTCCTAAGAAGAGAGCTGTTAAGAAAATTCTTAGGAGAATTTCCTTCCATTCCTCTCTCTTCTCTTTTTCTGAGAGTTCCACAGACCTCTCTCCTCTAGGATGGCTGCTGCACTTCCCTTTAAGGTTAGGGCAAATATTGTACTCCTAGGTCATTTAAAACTTTTATAGAGGTTCTTTTGTGGTCCAGTGGTTAAGACTCTGCCTTCCAACCAGTGCAGGGGACACAGGTTCAATCCTTGGTCCCGGAAGATTCACACAACTACTGAGGCCATGTGCTGCAACTACCCAGGACCAGAGGCCATACTCCGCAACAAAGAGAAGCCACCACAAGGAGTAGCCCCTGCTCACTGCAACTAGAGAAAGCCCACACACAGCAATGAAGACCCAATGCAGTCCCAAATTAATTAATTAATTAAAAAAAAAACTTTTTAAAGCACCCTTAAACCTTCGAAGAACTTAAAAAGCCCCCTTGGATACCAGATTTTGATTAAAATCAGAATGAGCTCACATGTATGGTATGTTAGTGAATCTTGCAATTTAAGATTTTTAAAAAAAATGAAACAAAGATCAATATTTTTAATGATAAAAGGTACAATTCACAAAGAAGATAGACATAAGCTATTAGACACCTAACAACAAAAAATCAAAGATACATAAAGCAAAAATGAAAAGAAATATAAGGGAAAAGAAAAAAACATAAAATCATAGTGACACATAGTAACATTTCTCTGAGAATATTTTATCAAGTGCAGAAAAAAAAAGAATAGGAGTATCTTGAATGATGTCTTTAATAATTTAAATATGATAGATTTACATTAATATTAACCTTATATCCTACACAAATATATTTAAAATTTTGTTATCTCATACGTTGTTATTAGATGCCCATAGGACATTTAGAAAAACTGGCAAAAAGGTAAACATTACCTGGAGTTCTGGTGAAAAAAAAGAAATACCTGGGCATCTGTGGTGGTAGTGGTTTAGTCACTAAGTTGTGTCCAACTCTTGTGACCCCATGGACTGTAGCCTGCCAGTCTCCTCTGCCCATGGGATTCTCCAGGCAAGTATACTGGAGTGGGTTGCCATTTCCTTCTCCAGAGGATCTTCCCCACCCAGGAATCAAACTTGGGTCTCCTGCAATGCAGGCAGATTCCAAGATAATTCTGATATGCATCTGGATTTGATCACAGGTTCTTCTATTTAATGGTACTCTTAGTAATATAAAATTCCATTATTTTTCTATAAACCAATCGTGATACAATGGTACTGAGTAATAATAGTTTTTCTTGTTGTTCAGTCACTAAGTCATGTTCAACTCTTTGCAACCCCATGGACTGCAGCATGCCAGGCTTTCCTATCCTGCACTATCTCCTGGAGTTTGCTCAAACTCATGTCCATTGAGTCGGTAATGCCAACCAACCATCTGATCCTCTGTCTCTCTCTTCTTCTTCTGCTCTCAATCTTTTCTTGCTTTCTTCTTCTTTTTTAAAAAATTTATTTTATTTTTGGCTGCACTGGGTCTTCGTTGCTTTGCACAGGCGCATGGGCTTCCATAGTTGCAGCACATGGGCTCAGTACCTGCAGATTGCAGGCTCTAGAGCCATGGGCTCAGTGTTTGTTGTGCATGGGCTTAGATGCTCCACAGCATGTGGAATTTTCCTGGACCAGGGATTGAACCTATGCCCCCTGCAGGCAGATTCTTATCCACTGCACCACAGGGAAATCCTGCTTTCATCTTTGAAATAAGTTTTTATAACATGATTTTTTTCCATATAGCAACTTTTTTTAGGGAAGAAAAAAACTAATAATATTGGGTCAGATACTCCATATTATCATGGACTGCCTCAATATTAAATGAGTACCTCATGCTGTGCTGGGTTCAATGATATGGCAGTGAGTAAGATTTCCTTAAAGACTTAATTTCCTCTGGGCAGATATTTCATTTGTTATTTAGTTAACCAATTTAGATATCTTAAACAAAACTTCAAAGACAACTGTCAGTCGTTGTAAGAAAGTTTATTTCAGACCTGAATACTTCCAACTAGCTTGTATCAATTAGGCATGTACAATATTATCAAGACAAAAACATTTTATAAACATACTGGGCACCATCACAATGTCATATATTTCTGTCCCTAAACTCGTACTATTCATTTATCTCAAAAGAGAGAAAACTCAACATTACTTTTTTTGTTAAGTACAGAAAAGGCTTGTGTTTATTATGAAATAATGGTTCTCAGGTGGTGCCGTAGTAAAGAATCAGCCTGCCAATGCAAGAGATGCAGGTTCGACCCCTGGGTAGGGAAGATGCTCTGGAGTAGGAAATGGCAAACCACTCCAGTATTCTTGCCTGGAAATTTCTATTGACAGACGAGCCTGGTGGGCTACAGTCCATGAGGTCGTAGAGAGTCAAATATTAATGAGCTGCTGAGCACACACAATGGTTCTCTAATTTCCTGTGAAAATAAAAACCTCTGTGTATTTATTTTAAAGTTAACATCTTCAATCCTTTCAGTGGATAGTCTATGCAACAGGTTTCAAATAAGCCAAAAGGATCTAAACAGAGCTGAAAGAGACAGCTTTTGTTACCTCATCTAGTCCTCAAAATATACAGCCTGAACTCCTATAGTACCCTGGGTAAAGTTGGCTACTTTTAATTGTTCACTAGCGCGGTGCTGGAGTAGCTGTGAGGAGATACCCCACGCCCAAGGGCAGAGAAGCCCCAGCTAGATGGTAGGCATTGGAGTGGTGACTGCGCGGTGCTGGAGCCACTTTGAGGAGATATCCCATGTCCAAAGGTAAAGGAGAAGCCCCAGTAAGATGGTAGGAGGGTGAAATCATGTTTAGAAACAGACCTCATACCCACCAGAGAGGCTCAGAGGACTCAAAAAAACCTTTTGTGCACCAGGACCCAAAGACCCCACAGAGACTGAACAGAACTGTGTTTGAGTGTCTCCTGTGGAGGTAAGGGTCAGAAGTGGACTGCCACAGGGGCAGGGGCTGTGGGTGCAGCAGACTTGGGTATGGCATAAGCCCTCTTGGAGGAGGTTGCCATTAACCCCACTATTGAGCCGCCAGAACTTACACAGGACTGGGGAAACAGACTCTTGGAGGGCACAAACAGAATCTTGTGTGCAACAGGACCCAGGGGGAAGGAGCAGTGACCCCACAAGAGACTGATCCAGACTTGCCCATGAGTGTCTAGGAGTCTCGGGCAGAGGCCTGGATCAGTGGCCTTCTGTAGGGCTGGGGGAACTGAGTGTAGCAGTGCCTGAATGGGATCTTTTGAAGGAGGTCGCCATTATCATCATTACCTCCACCATGGTTTCAGTTCAGTTCAGCTGCTCTGTCGTGTCCAACTCTTTGCAATCCTATGCAATGCAGCACGCCAGGCCTCCCTGTCCATCACCAACTCCCGGAGTTCAGGCAAACTCATATCCAATGAGTCGGTGATGCCATCCAATCATCTCATCCTCTGTCGTCCTCTTCTCCTACGGCCGTTAATCTTGACCAGCATCAGGGTCTTTTCCAATGAGGCACTTCTTCAGGTGGCCATAGTATTGGAGTTTCGGCTTCAGCATCAGTCCTCCCAATGAATATTCAGGACTGATTTCCTTCAAGATGGATTGGTTGGATCTCCTTGCAGTCCAGGGGTCTCTCAAGAGTCTTCTCCAGCACAATTCAAAAGCATCAATTCTTTGGCGCTCAGATTTCTTTATAGTTCAATTCTCACATCCATACATGACTACTGGAAAAACCACAGCCTTGATTACACGGACCTTTGTTGGCAAAGTAATGTCTCTGCTTTTAAATATGCTGTCTAGGTTGGTCATAACTTCTCTTGCAAGTAGTAAGTGTCTTTTAATTTCATGGCTGCCGTCACCATCTGCAGTGATTTTAGAGCCCCCCAAAATAAAGTCTGTCACTGTTTCCACTGTTTCCCCATCTATTTCCCATGAAGTGATGGGATCAGATGCCATGATCTTAGTTTTCTGAATGTTGAGCTTTAAGCCAACTTTTTCACTCTCCTCTTTCACTTTTATCAAGAGGCTCTTTAGTTCTCCACTTTCTGACGTAAGGGTGGTGTCATCTGTATATCTGAGGTTATTGATATTTCTCCCAGCAATCATGATTCCAGCTTATGCTCCCTCCAGCCCAGCGTTTCTCATGATGTACTCTGCATACAAGTTAAATAAGCAGGGTGACAATGTACAGCCTTGATGTACTCCTTTTCCTATTTGGAACCAGTCTGTTGTTCCATGTCCAGTTCTAATTGTTGCTTCCTGACCTGCATACAGGTTTCTCAAGAGGCAGGTCAGGTGGTCTGGTATTCCTATCTCTTTCAGAATTTTCCACAGTTTATTGTGATCCACACAGTATATGCAGAGTACATCATGCAGAATGCCAGGCTGGATGAAGCACAAGCTGGAATCAAGATTGCTGGGAGAAATATCAATAACCTCAGATATACAGATGACATCACCCTTATGGCAGACAGCAGAGAAGAACTAAAGAGCCTCTGCATGAAAGTGAAAGGGGAGTGAAAAGGTTGGCTTAAAGCTCAACATTCAAAAAAACAAAGATCACGGCATCCGGTCCCATCACTTCATGGCAAAAGGATGGGGAAACAATGACAGACTTTATTTTTGGGGGCTCCAAAATCAATACACATGGTGACAGCAGCCATGAAACTTAAAGATGCTTGCTCCATGGAAGAAAAGCTATGACCCACCTAGACAGCATATTAAAAAGCAGAGACATTACTTTGTCAACAAAGGTCCATCTAGTCAAAGCTATGGTTTTTCCAGTAATCGTGTATGGCTGTGAGAGCTGGACCATTAAGAAAGCTGAGCACCAAAGAATTGATGCTTTTGAACTGTGGTGTTGGATAAGACTCTTGAGAGTCCCTTGGACTGCAAGGAGATCCAACCAGTCAATCCTAAAGGAAATCAGTCCTGAATACTCATTGGAAGGACTGATGCTGAAGCTGAAACTTCATTACTTTGGCCGCCTGATGTGAAGAACTGACTCACTGGAAAGACCCTGATGTTGGGAAAGATTGAAGGCAGGAGGAGAAGGGGATGACATAGGTTGAGATGGCTGGTTGGCATCGCTGACTTGATGGACGTGAGTCTGAGTAAGCTCTGGGAGTTGGTGATGGACAGGGAAGCCTGGTGTGCTGCAGTGCACGGGGTTGCAAAGAGTCGGAGACGACTGAGTGACCGAACTGAACTGAACTGAACTCGTTTCACAGTAATATTAAACAGGAGGTACAAAGACTTCCCCCATGCTCCCTGTCCTCACCCTCCACAGCCTCCCCCCATTACCAAGAACCCCCACTAGAGAGATTTGTTTCCTCTGATCAATGTACATTGATATATCAGTATCCAACAAAGTCCACAACTGACATTAGAGTGCACTCTTGGTGTCTCACATTCTATGCTTTGGACAAAGTATCCAAGTATATCTACCATTACAGTATCATGGAGTAGTTTCACCCTACTAAAAATCCTCTGAACTCTGTCTATTCATACTTTCTTCCCTGCTACAAACCTTGGATGCCACTGATCTTTTTACTTTCTATAAAGTATCCCTTTTCTCTAATGCTATATAGTTGAAATTATATAGCACATAGCCTTCACAGATAAGCTTCTTTCACTTAGTATTTAAGTTTTAAGTTAAATATAAGTTTCTTCCATGTCTTTTCATGACTTGATGGTTCATTTCTTTTTAGCACTGAATAATACTGTCTGCATATATTAATTTATTTACTCATTCACCTGAAAGGCATTTTGGTTGCTTTCATGTTTGGAAATTATGAATAAAGATGCTATAAACATCTGTATGAAGGCTTCTGTGCAATGCAAGGATATAAGTTCTCAGCTTCTCTGAGTAAATTTAGTGCAACTGCTGGATCATATGGTAAGAGACCTGGAGGAGGGCATGGCAACCCACTCCAGTATTCTTGCTTGGAGAATCCCACTGACAAAGCCTGGTAAGCTATGGTCCACAGGGTTGCAAATAGCTGGATAAGACTGAAGCAATTTAGCACACACATGCATGGTAAGAGAGCGTTGAGTGTTGTAAGAAACCACCAAACTCTCTTCCCAAGAAGCTGTACCATTTCACATTTCCACCAGCAATAAAGGAGAGTTCCTGTTGCTTCACATCCTCAACAGCATTTGGAGTTATCAAGCGTTCTGGATTTTGGCCATTTATCTCTACATTTGCATTTCCCTGAATTACTTGTCAACTGTGTATTTTCTTTTTTTCTCTTTTACGGATATGCCACATGGCATGTGGGATTGTAGTTCCCAGATCAGTGGAAGCACAGAGCCCTTAACCACTGAACCACCAAGAAATTCCTGGCATATTTTCTTTGGTGAGGTCTCTGTTAAGATTTTTGGCTCACGTTTTAATCAAGTTGTTTGTTTTGTCATTGTTAAGTTTTAAGGGTTCTTTGTACAGTAGAACAGTTCTTATCTTTTGCAGTTATTTTCTCCCAAATTGTCTTCACATTCTCTTGATAGTGTCTTTCAGAAAGCATAAGTTTTCAACTTTAATGTAGTTCACTCATCAATTCATTTTTTCATGACTATTACCTTTGGTGTTGTATCTAAAATATCATCACCAAACCTGAAGTAATATGGATGTTCTCCCATGTTATCTAGGAGTTTTGCAATTTTGCATTTCACATTTTGGTCTGTAATCTGAAATTTGAGTTAATCTGAGTTAATTTTGTGAAGGATGTAGAATCTATGCCTAGATTTATTTTTTTTGCAAGTAGATATCCAGGTGTCAAGTATCATTTGCTGAAACAATTCTGTGCTTTTCAGCTGGGGTAGGGGGGAGAAGGAGAGGGTGGAAAGTATGGAGAGAGTAACAAGGAAACATCAAAAAAAAAAGACTGTGCTTTTAACAGAACATTGTACATAAAATATAAAATTCCTATAAGGAGATGTGGTCCTATTTGCACTTCTGAAAGATATTCAAATATCAAGATTGCCTGATAAGCACTAAGAGATGTACAAAGAAAACACAAAGACAATTCAGGACAGACTCATGTCTGGTTTAAAGGCTGGCAGGGGCAAGGGCTAAAATCAACAAAGCAGGGAAAAAAACCTCAGGATTCCTAGACTTATCAGAGTTGCTGAGGTGTGTAAGTAACAAGCAGCTAAAGAGAAGAGTCTCTCTTCCTTGTCTAAGTCTATTCCTACTTACAAGAAAGGAATCAGAAATTCACCAGCTTCCCTTCCCCTTAACTCTTATCTCAAATTTCCTGTATCAAGTCATTCCAGGGGCTATGAATATAGTGGGCACCTGCCAATGACTTATCACAGACATACCCCAATGTACTAAAGCTAAAATCCTGTTCACATACTAAAACCCTACTTTTAAATTCAGAGCATTTGCTGCAATTAATGTATGCAAATATTAAAGTGATCCACAGGCAGATTTTCCATGTAATTTCCATTCAGGAAAAAATTAAGCACCTAATTTTCAACATTACTCTGAAGTTTTCCGTAGAGAATCTTCACTTCTGTTTAAATGAAATGTATGAATCTTCCTTTTATCAGAAATGACTTGCCAGGTCAAAAAGGAAACTTTGCTCTTTAATGAAAGAAAGCATTTTTTACTACTGAAACCTTCTCCTACTTCTTGCTGTTTCCAGAACAGACATAAAATTTAATTGCGTACAAGTGGGAAAATGACAAGCTTAGCAGAAAAGCTACTTTGCTAGCCAAAGGGTCTACAATGATGGTGAACAGACCTGAATCATTAAAAAATGAGTAGTGGCTGCAAAGTGAAACATATGAAAACTATTATAAAGGTAACATGAAATAAGAGACATGAATATCCCCAAGGGAAATACCTGGAGAGGTTATCTTTAATTTAGGTATACTAAGAGAAAGAAAAATATTTGACCATCTTTACTGTCACTACCAATAACATTTTTCTGAAATGTTGAGGCTGAAATGGAATCTCTTAAAACCGAGGCCCTAAAACCCCCATATCACACACAAAATTTGCTGTATGCAGATATATGTTCTAAAGAGAAGGTTCGTATAGCAACTCTAAAACAACAGAAAAATTTCAATGTGGGGACATTTATTTTTTCATAAGACCAATGACAAATACTTTAAACTTAGATTAGAATTGGCTACATAAAACTGTTGTTGTTAGTCACTCAGTCATGTCCAACTCTTTGCAACCCCATGAACTGTAGCCCACCAGGATCCTCCGTCCATGGAATTTTCCAGGCAAGAATATTGGAGTGGGTTGCCATTCTGTTCTCCAGGGGATCTTCCCAACCCAGGGACTTAACCTGGGTAATCTGCATTGCAGGCAGATTCTTTACCAGCTGAGCCAGCAGGGGGAAGGACTACATAAAATAGGTAATACAATAAAAGATTCAGTGCCACATAATAATGTATATAACATAATGAAATAACTATCACTCTGTGGAAAATGTAGGACCTTTGAAAAGAAAAGTGAAAGTGTAGTTGCTCAGTCACTCTTTGCAACCCCATGGACTGTAGCCCACTAGGCTCCACTGTCCATGGAATTTTCCCAGCAAGAATACTGGAGTAAGTTGCCATTTCCTTCTCCAAGGGATCTTGCTGACCCAGAGATCAAACTCACATTTCCTGCATCTCCTGCATTGGCAGGACGATTGGACTGTTTACCGTTGAGCCACCTGGGAAGCCCTAGATATCCACATACAAAAGAAAAAAGATGGATCCCTACTACCCACTATACACAAAAGTTACCCAAAATGAAAACTATAAAACTCTTAGAAAAAAACAAAGGAATAAATCTTTGAGACCTTGAATTAGGTAATGGCTAACAATATGAAAAGCTCAAGTGGCAATAGAAAGAAATCGATAAACTCAGTTTCATCAAAATTAAGAACTTCATACTTCAAAGCACACCATCAAGATAATGAAAAGACAAACCACCAAACAAGAGAAAATATCTGCAAATCACATCTCTATAAGAGACTTGTATTCACAATACATAAGGAACTCACGCAACTCAACAAATCACCCAATTAAAAAATGAGTAAGTGATTTGAATAGACATTTCATGATATATACACAAATGGTGAATAAGCACATGAAAAGATACTCAACATCTTAGTCATCAGGGAAATGCAAATCAAAGCCACAATGAGATACCACTTCATACCAACTAGGATGCCTAAAATAAAAAGACAGACAATCACAAGTGTTGGTAAAGATGTAGAGAAATTGGAATCCTCATACACTGATGGTAGGATTATAAAATGCTGCAGCCACCTTGGAAAACAGTTTGTCTGTTCCTCAAAAAGTTAAACACAGAGTTACCATATACTTCTATATAACTCCATATACCATCAGTTCCACTCCTAGGTACACACCCAAGAGAACTGGAAATATAGATTTACCAGTAAACTTGTATGTGAACATTTATAGTAGCGCTATTCTATTCATAACAGTAAAAAAGTAGAAACAACATAAATGTCCATCAACTGATGAATAAACAAAATGGGGCATACCCATACAATACATTTGACAATAAAAAGAAATGAAGTAATGACACATACTACAACATGGATAAACCTTGATAACATGTTAAGTGAAAGAAGACAGTCATGAAAGATTACATATTGGATGAGTCCATTTATATGAGATGTCCTAAATAAGAAAATACAGAAGCAGAAAATAGATTAGAGGCTGCCAGATATAGGGAATAAGAGAAGGGAGGGAAGGAATTGCTAATATTTTTAAAGGAGTACTCTTGAGAGGTGAGGAAAGTGTTCTAAAAAGAGTTGTGATGATTCACAACTCTACAAACATACTAAAAACCACTGAATTGTACACTTTAAAAAGTTTTATGTTATATAAATTTTATCAATAAAGCTATTATAAAAACAAAACAAATTTCAAGGTGTGAATTAGAGAGAAAGAATTGTGCTTGCAGCACAAAAATAGTTCTGCTCCAAATAATTACAAAGAAGGAAAGGGGGGAAAAAAAAGGACTGTCTTAAGTCATAGTCACCACTAAGAACATTAAAAAATTTTTTCCAAATGATCACAATTACAACAAGCTCACAAAGCAAAAAGTATTATAGTAAGTTTGTTCTTTAGAATTCAACAGAATGCTATAATTGCATTTAAAAAACAAAAGTTATATTATGATGATTAGAGCAGTCTAAATTTGAGAAAAAAAATAGAGACCATTTAAATATACAATATTTTTTAAGGCTTACTGAAAGAACTAAAGAGATTCATACTACTCTGGATATGCCAATATTCTAACTTTGCTTAATGAAATTAACTGAAGAAAAAAATTTCAAGACAAGTGTTCTACAAGGATAACAATTAAGTAGCTCATACAACTGAGCTTCTAAAAGGAAACAAAATTAAACACTCAAATCTTTCAAAATTAGTCAGTTCATTAATGCAAACCAGAAACACTACAGAATTCAGATGTTGCACCATTCTAAGAAGTAATAACACTATTACCTAAAAACTGGAAAGTTAAGAGTAAGAACTACACCCCTCTCCTCATCCTCCAAGGGGGGTGGGGGAGAATTAAGAACTAAAGTTACCGGCTTTGTGCACATGTCAAGTTTTTATTAGTCTGAGGCCTGATTTGGAATAATGTGGTCACCTATTTGGAGAAGGCAATGGCACCCCACTCCAGTACTCTTGCCTGGAAAATCCCATGAACGGAGGAGCCTGGCGGGCTGCAGTCCATGGGGTCACTGAGTTGGACACGACTGAGCGACGCCACTTTCACTTTTCACTTTCATGCCCTGGAGAAGGAAATGGCAACCCACTCTAGTACTCCTGCCTGGAGAATCCCAGGGATGGGGGAGCCTGGTGGGCTGCCGTCTATGGGGTCGCACAGAGTCGGACACGACTGACGCGACTTAGCAGCAGCAGCAGCTATTTGTCAAAGTGTGGCATAGTCATTTCACTTATTACTACTCAAAATGACTACAGACTAAACTTTTTTGTAATGATCAAAAAGTGCCATTCATTGAATATTGAATGTATTTAAGGTATAATTTTAAAACCTTCACACACCCCGTATCAATTCATTTAATCCTTATATCAATGAGAGGGCTAGGAATTACTATACATTTTACAGCAGGAAACAGAAACCATTTACACCTCAGTCTGATCAGGCAAGCTACCGAAAAACGTCGAAAAGATCAAAACCAATGTTTAAATTTCATTACACGTTAAAAGCAAAAATACAAAATGCACTATTGGCGTATTTTCTTTGACTGTCAAATGGATGTGAAAATGTATTGATAACACGTAGGCTCATCTCTAGGTGATAAAGATGTGAAGTTAACACTCCACTACTACAAAAACTCATCCTTCAGTGATAGCATTCAAGACTGTGGATAATCAGTTTATTTTCCTTTTAATTCTTATCTAAATTCCTTCTGAAAACAGAGAAAACCAGACATATCAAAAGAAAAAGTAATTTTTAAAATACTTTATAGAGGCACAGAAAAGTAAAACCAGCAAATACTTACTTCCCCCTCCATGAATGTTTTGTTGTGTAGAAACATGCTAAATCCTTATTTTCCTTAATAATGTTCATTTTGTGCTGAATCCTGAAAGATAAAAATATGGGTAAATTTTGTAATAGTGCTAAACTTAAGAGTTTTTCCTGAATCTCCCACACCATACTTTCATAGACTGCCATATGGTACTGATTTTAAGACACCCACTTTTTCTACAAGACCATAAGGTTTTTCAAGGAAAGGGATGGTCTGTTCACCTCTATCAGAGAGCCTTTAGCACACTATACTGTCACAGCTCTTTTCCACTACGCTGGGTTTGAGGACAAGAATTGCCTTTGAATCAACATCCCGAGAATAGAGAATCTAGTAAAAAGTGTTAAAGTAAATGAATCTTTAAATCTCACATTGCCAAACAATATTTTAACACATGACTGTCAAGTGTCAAACCAATTCTAAAAGGTTTTTGTCTAGCTGCTAAGTGCTGGCCATCTTGCTGTCACTGGCACTTTAAAGGGAACTTACTGTAAATAAGTAAGGTTTAATTTGAACAAGATTCTCATTATAAAAGTAATTTAGTAAAAGTTAAAATGTTAGTCACTCAGTCGTGTCCAACTCTTTCAGACCTCATGGACTGTAGCCCACCAGGCTCCTCTGCCCACGGAATTCTCCAGGCAAGAATACTGGAGTGAGTTGCCATTCCCTTCGCCAGGGGATCTTCCCAACCCAGGGATTGAACCCAGATCTCCTGCATTGCAGGCAGATTCTTGACTGTCTGAGCCACCAAGGAAGCGCAAAAGTAACTTAAGTACATAGTAAAAACATTTTTAATGTTCATAAACTAATTCATCTTTCATCCTAGCAACCAAAGATGCTAACTTTCCTTCTTCCAGCTAGAAAAAAAAATGTCTTTTTAAACAAAATTGAGACTGTCATTTATACCACTTAGCTTGGTTTCACAGAATTAACCTTTTTCCAAGGAATTAAATATTCTTTGAGAAAAAGATTTTTAAGTCACAAGAACAATATTACTCAAAGTGTGGTTGTAAACATCAAGTGCAGAAATTAAGTGCTCAGAAATGTCTGTTACAGTTTGGTTAGTGAACTCTCTGATTAAACAGGATATAGAATAGTTGAGGACTGCTGACTTGTATAATAAACCACACATGGTATGAGCTTCCTAACAGCCACAGGAAGAGGGACAATGCTACATGCAATATTTCAAGATTCGTTTGTTGATGTAACCCTGAAGTGTATAAAATCCAGAATCCATTTAGCTCACAAAAAAATTTCGGTTTATCTAATTTTACAGAACTACTTGTATAAACTGACTACTAGTGAAAGACTAATGATAAATTCTGAAAATATTACAGCATTCGCTTCATACTGAATACAGGGTAAAAATCAATATGGTCATTTTACTTCTTTTGTCACTTGGGTACTACTTCCTACCCTTAATAATTAGAAATACACTCTAAAAATATTGTAAAATACATGAAATGTCAATAATGCAAACTGAATGGTTAGTATTATGGTTTACTTAGCTTTCTTCACATCTTTATATATCTAAACTTTTTTAATCAACAAGTATTCTTTTCATAAACAGAATAAAACTATTTTTCATTCAAAAACATTTTTATAACAGCTTTTTGAGACAATTCACACACCTCAAAATTCACCCCTTGAGAAGTGTACAATTCAGAGGTTTTGATATGTTCACAGAGTTCTATAACCAATACACTATTTTTATCATTCCAAAAAGAAACCCTGCTGGCAGCCACTCCCCAGTCCCCCTCACACCCACTACCTGGCAATTAACTACTTTCTGTCACTATGGACCTATTATGGAATCCCATATAAATACAATCATAAAATGCGCTGTCTTTGTGACTGGCTTCTGTCACTTAGCATAACAAGCAAAACATTTTCAAAGTTTATCCATGTTGTGGCATGCGTCAGTTTCCTATTGTATAGAAACCCCCGATTTTGCTTAACCATTCATCAGTTGATGGACATGTGTGTTGTTTCCCTGCGTGCATGCTAAGTTGCTGCTAATAGGTACTCCCAAATAAGGTTTTGTCAAACCTTCTGGAAAAACATCAATTCATGCTCTGAGGAATAAGAGAACCACAAGTAATAGCAAATTTAGAGAAACCTTTATTGTCACCAGAGAGAAATTTCTCTTAACAGTCAATGACATCTTCCTACCAGTGTGTATAGACAGCTAAATATAGACCTGTCGGTGTGCTGTTCTGTTTTTTTCTAGATAGTGTATCTGAAATGACACAGGCAGCCAACCAAGAATTATTAAACCAGCAAACATTATCCCTGCCTTCTGAGTCATCTGTAGTAAATGATATTGCTGGAAAGAAACGTAGGGAAGATCTCTGAAAATGTGCCCAAAAAGTGAAAAATTATAGGTCTACAGATGGTATTTTCCCCTCATATACTATAACTGAAGATTGGAGAAAAAAAAAAACAGAAAAAAAAGGACAGAAAAGGTAAATGGCTGACACTGAAGAGTGGAGTTTCGATTCTCAGTTCACAATTTAAGACTGGAATGACTGACTGAACTCTGGCTTTTCTAGGAGAAACTGACAAGAAAGAAAACGCATTTGAGTGAAGACTGGCTGATATCATCAAGGGACTATAAAATGAAAGTGACAGAAAAATATAAAATTTTAAAATGACAGTCACAAAGATATTAGGACATGATCTAATAAATCTGTAGGGAGTCTGGGGGAAAATAATCTTGTTACAACAAAGCAAATTGAAGAATTAAAGAAATAAACCTAAAGAATGATCTTATAAGTATCACTGATTTGGGGGAACAAGTAACTCAAACAAATCTTTCCAGGAGGGGAATTAAGAAGGCTTATCTTTTTGGAGACTTATGAACTCAGGGGGTGATAAAAGCACTAGACACCAGAAAGTGCCTAGGTTAGGATAGATAAAGGGATAAAGGAAGAGAAGATATAACAGATTAATATAAAATTAATATAAAACTGAAGACACACAAATGGTCCACAAGTATATGAAAAGATGTTCTATGTCATTATCAGGGAGATGCAACTCAAAACTACAAGATATTGCCTCACACCTGTTAGGATAGCTATTATCAAAAAAATAAAAAGACAAGTTCTGGCAAGCATGTAAAGGAAGCGGAACCCTTGTACATTGCTGATGAGAATGTAAAATGGTGTGTTATGGAAAACAGTATGGAAGTTGCTCAAAAAATTTTAAAAAAAATAGAATTATTAGGGAATCCCATGGTTGCCTAGTGGTTAGGACTTGTTGCTTTTGTTAGGGGTAAAACACTGACTGAAACCACCCACCCTGGCCAGGCTCTCTAGTAACCATCTGCATGAGTTATTTTAAAACAGGAGGTCCTGGTAAGGAACACGGAACTAACAAGCCACCACCAACCAAGAGAGTTCGGGAAAGGTCAAAAGAAGACACCATGTGTCCGTCCACCTCCCAGAATCCCTCTCGCTAGCATCCATCTTGGCTGAGCGATGCGTGCGCCACCAGGAAGGACTCCTGAGTCAGAATGATTGGCCAAAGACAACCCAGAAACTAATCCCATCAACATAAAACCTGAGACTGCAAGCCATGTGACAGAGCAGTTCTCCTGGGTTCCCTTACCCTGCTGCTCTCCACCCGGGTGCCCTTTCCAATAAAGTCTCTTGATTTGTCAGCACGTCTCCTCGGACAATTCTTTTCCTAGTGTTAGACAAGAGCCCAATCTTGGGGCCCTGGAAGGGGCCCCCCTTCCTACAACACTTTCACTACCATGGGCCCAGGTTTGATCCCTGATCAGGGGACTAGGATTCTGCCAGCTGCATGTGGCCAAAAAAAATAGAATTATCACATGATCCAGAAATCAAACTTTGAGTATTTATCCAAAAGAACTGAAATTTGGACCTCTAATGAAGGAGAAAACAGAACAGGCTCTATCTTGAAAGCAGGACTCCATCTTGGGCCGAACTGTGGACTTTCAGCTATATGCCCAGTATCTATGGAAACATACCAACTGGAAAACCCAGCCCCCGGAAGGAAGAGCCCCAGGGCTCTCTGTTGCCTAAAAGAATACCCTAATTATCTATGTAACTTAATAGAATCATACATTCTATTATGCTTATTGGGGTATGACCACAGGCCTATTGATAATTGTCCACTGTTAACTACCTAGGCTTAAGGCATATGAATCACGGGTTAACTCGGATTGTATCTTTCTTTTTCCTTTGTTCAGACCAGTTTCAGGGAATCTGGGGAGGCGGGTTTGTGCACATACACTTAGGGTACATAAGGTTTTCACAAAAACTGGTCCGGGTCCTTGGCTAAGAGGAGACTCTGCCTTGGGCCCACCAGTGTAATAAACTGCATTCCACTATCTGCATTGTCCTTCTGAATGAGTTTGTTTCCCAGAACACGTGGCTACAACACTAAGAGATGGCACAACCATATTCATTGCAGTATTATTTATAAAAGTGAAGATGTCTAAACAGCCTAAATGTCCACCAACAGATGAATGGATTAAGAAAATGTGGTATACACAATATTATTCAGTCTTAAAAAAGAAGGACATCCTACAATCTTCAATAATATCAGTGAAACTTAAAAACATTATGCTAAGTGAAATAAGCCAGTCACAGAAGGACTAATGCCACTTACATGAATTATCTACAATAGTCCACCTCAGAGAAGAAGGTAGAATGGTAGTTGCCCGTGACTGGGTTGGAAGGGAAATGAGGAATTGCTAATTAATGGGTATAAAGTTTCAGTTATGCAAGATGAGTAAGTTCTAGAGTCTGTTGTATAGCACGGTGCCTAAATAGTGAACAATAATGTATACTTAAAATCTGTTAAGAGGGGAGATCTTATATTAAGTGTTTTTACCCTCCCAAAATTAAATTTTAAAAATTCAAAAAGTAAATCACTACCTTGGCCTGTCAGAAAAAATACTGTATTCCTGATGCAGATTACAGTGCTAACAAAAAAAATATAATGTAGAGTTAAAGGCTTCTCTGGATATCAGAAGTGCCCATGGTGAAAATCAGCACACCTGACAATTTATGTCTCATGTTTCAGGAAGCAACAAGTGATACTGCTATTCTGCATCCAATCCTGAACAACAGTCCAAAAAAGGCTAAGGCTAGTGAAAAGGTCACCTTCAGGCATGTTATATTTAGATAAGGATATACTGGAGAGATAAGGAAGGGAAGAAATACTTAGCTAACTAGCCAAGTCAACCCCAGAAATGACAGGTTAATTCAAAGATCCTATTAGTGCCTACACACCTAAATTAAGATAATGCTTTTCTATTTTAAATCCTGAAATTGGAGAGGGGAGGTGCCCCCGATCAAAAAATTTACGACATGCCCTGAAATTATGCAATAACTAGGTTTTATTAGGGCTTCCCAGGCGGCCTAGTGGTAAAGAACCCACATGCCAATGCAGGAGACTTTAGAGACGCGGGTTCGATCCCTGGGTCCGGAAGATCCCCGGGAAGAGGGCATGGCAACCCGCCAGTATTCTTGCCTGGAGAATCCCACGGACAGAGGAGCCCGGCAGACCACAGTCCATGGGGTCGCAAAGAGTCAGATAAGACTGAAACAACTGAGCACCCAGCACAGGTTTTACTAAGTACTCATCACGTGGAGAAGGAAATGGCAACCCACTCCAGTATTCTTGCCTGGAAAATCCCATGGATGGAGGAGCCTGGTAGGCTACAGTCCATTGGGTCGCTAAGAGTCGGACACGACTGAGCGACTTCACTTTCACTTTTCACTCTCATGCATTGGAGAAGGAAATGGCAACCCACTCCAGTATTCTTGCCTGGAGAATCCTAGGGACGGCGGAGCCTGGTAAGCTGCCGTCTGTGGGGTCGCACAGAGTCGGACACGACTGAAGCGACTTAGCATAGCATAGCATAGCATCATGTGTTAATGATGACACATAGCATTTACAACCTACAAACGTATCTCACTGCCTCCATAAAAACTAAGATACAGGTATGATGGTCCTCATTTTATTGACAAGAAAACTGAGAATTAGAAAAATGAAATCACTTCTCTAATGTAACAACTGTTAAGTGGCTGGGCCAAGCTTTTGAACTCAAACTGCTTAACCCCACACTTAAACTAAACTATAATAGTAATACCTTCCCTCAGATTCAGAAAATCAATGGGGAACTCCCTGGTGGTCCAGGGTTAGGACTTCCTGCTTGCACTGCAGGGGGCATGGGTTCACTCCCTGGTCCATTCTCTGGTGGGGGAACTAAGATCCCACATGCGATGTGGCCAAAAACAAACAAAATTCCCTTTTAAATTTAGAAAATAAAAATAAGTTTATTCTGACCATGTAATTACAGACTTACTGACAGCACATTCCTAGAGTAATTTAGAACTAGTTCCCATTATAATCTTCATTTGGAAAATATGACTAAGCACCTGATGAAAACAACTTTGAAACTCACAATTTTAAGCAGTGAAACAATCACACAAGGCAAAAGAAATACAACAAAGAGGATGTCTCCAGGGTTGAAATACTCTACCATGTAAAGATAAATATTTTAAATGTTTCCATCCACAGATAAGCTTGGGCTTCCCAGGTGGCACTGTGGTAAAGAATGCCTGCCATGGCAGGAAATGCAGGATTGATCCCTGGGCCAGTAAGATCTCCTGAGCAGGAAATGGCAACCCACTCTAGCATTCTTGCCTGGAAAATTCCACGGACAGAGCAGTCTGGCAGGCTACAGTCCATGGGGTCGCAAAAAGTCAAACACAACTGAGCAGGTACCCACTACAGATAAGCTTAATTAAAAAAAAAAAAAAGTGTTCAAAACAAATACATGACTACAGAAATTTGCTACCAAATGGAGAAAAGACAGTCTCTTCAATAAGTAGTGATGAGAAAACTGGACAGCTATGTGTAAAAGAATGAAATTCAAATACTTCCTAACACCACACACAAAGATAAAGTCAAAATGGATTAGAGACCTGTATGTGAGACCAGAAACTATAAAACTCTTAAAGCAAAATATAGGCAGAACACTCTGACATAAATCACAGCAAGATCCTCTATGATCCAGTCTCTACAGTAATGGAAATAAAAACAAAAATAAACAAGCAGGACCTAATTAAACTTAGAAGCTTTTGCACAGCAAAGGAAACTATAAACAAAGTCAAAAGACAACCCTCAGAACAGGAGAAAATAAAAGCAATTTAAACAACTGACAAAATGTTAATCTGCAAAATATACAAGCAGCTCATGCAGCTCAACACCAGAAAAACAAACAATCCAATCAAAAAGTGGGCAAAGAAGGGAAAAAAAAAAAAATGGGCACAAGACTTAAATAGTCACTTCTCCAAAGAAGGCATATAGATGGCTAATAAACTCATGAAAAAATGCTCAACATCGCTCACTATTAAGAGAAATGCAAATTAAAACTACAATAAGATATCACCTCACACCAGTCAGAATGGCCATGATCAAAAAGTCTACAAAGAATAAATGCTGGAAAGGGTGTAGAGAAAAGGGAACCCTCTTGCACTGTTGATAGGAATGTAAATAGATACAGCCACTATGGAGAACAGTATGGAGGTTCCTTAAAAAAATAAGAATAAAACTACCATATGACCCAGCAATCCCACTACTTGGCATGCAAGCATGCTCAGTCGCTAACTCATGTCTGACTCTTTGCAACCCCATGGACTGTAGCCTGCCAGGCTCCTCTGTCCGTGGGATTCTCCAGGCAAGAATACTGGAGTGGATTGCCACTTCCTTCTCCAAATATTGGGCATACACCTGAGAAAACCATACTGAAAAAGACACATGTACCCCAATATTCATTGCAGCACTATTTACAATAGCTAGGACATGGAAGCAACCTAAAGGTCCATCAACAGATGAATGGATGAAAGAGTGGTGGTACATATATACAAAGGAGTATTAGCCATAAAAAGTAACACATTTGAGTCAATTTTAATGAGGTGGATGAACCCACAGCTTGTTACACGGAGTGAAGTAAGTCAGGAAGAGAAAGACAAATGTCCTCTATTAATGCATATATATGGAATCTAGAATGATAGTACTGATGAACCTATTTACAGGGAAGCAATAGAGACACAGACATAAAGGACAGACTTGTGGACATAGTGGGGGAAGGAGCTGCTGCTGTTGCTGCTAAGTCGCTTCAGTCGTGTCCGACCCTGTGCGACCCCATAGAGGGCAGCCCACCAGGCTCCCCCGTCCCCGGGATTCTCCAGGCAAGAACACTGGAGTGGGTTGCCATTTCCTTCTCCAATGCATGAAAGTGAAAAGGGAAAGTAAAGTCTCTCAGTCATGTCCAACTCTTAGCAACCCCATGGACTGCAGCCTACCAGGCTCCTCCGTCCATGGGAGTTTCCAGGCAAGAGTACTGGAGTGGGGTGCCATTGCCTTCTCTGGGGGAAGGAGAGGGTGGGACAAATTGAAAGAGTATCATGGAAACATATACATTACCGTAAGTAAAACAGATAGCCAGTGGAAATTTGTTGTATGATGCAGGGAGCTCAATTGATGCTCTGTGACAACCTAGAGCCTTCAGAATGGGAGAAAATAATGGCAAATGAAGCAACTGACAAAGAATTAATCTCAAAAATATACAAGCAACTCCTGCAGCCCAATATCAGAAAAATAAACGACCCAACCAAAAAATGGGCCAAAGAACTAAACAGACATTTCTCCAAAGACATACAGATGCCTAACAAACACATGAAAAGATGCTCAACATCACTCATTATCAGAGAAATGCAAATCAAAACCACGATGAGGAACCATCTCACGCCAGTCAGAATGGCTGCTATCCTAAAATTTACAAACAATAAATGCTGGAGAGGGTGTGGAGAAAAGGGAACCAACCCTCTTACACTGTTGGTGGGAATGCAAACTAGTACAGCCACTACGGAGAACAGTGTGGAGATTCCTTAAAAAATTGGAAGTAGAACTGCCATATTAATACCCAGCAATCTCACTGCTGGGCATACACACCGAGGAAACCAGAATTGAAAGAGACACGTGTACCCCAATGTTCATCGCAGCACTGTTTATAATAGCCAGGACATGGAAGCAACCTAGATGTCCATTGGCAGAAGAATGGATAAGAAAGCTGTGGTACATATACACAATGGAATATTACTCAGCCATTAAAAAGAATGCATTTAAATCACTCCTAATGAGGTGGATGAAACTTGAGCCTATTATACAGAGTGAAGTAAGTCAGAAAGAAAAACACCAACACAGTATACTAATGCATATATATGGAATTTAGAAAGATGGTAACGATGATCCTATATGCGAGACAGCAAAAGAGACACAGATGTATAGAACAGTCTTTTGGACTCCGTGGGAGAAGGTGAGGGTGGAATGATTTGAGAAAATAGCATTGAAACATGTAAATTATCATATGTGAAACAGATCGCCAATCCAGGTTTAATGCATGAGACAGAGTGCTCAGGGCTGGTGCACTGGGATGATCCTGAGGGATGGGATGGGGAGGGCTCAGGATGGGGAACACGTGTACACCCATGGCTGACTCATGTCAATGTATGGCAAAAACCACTACAATATTGTAAAGTAATTAGCCTCCAATTAAAATAAATTAATTAATTAAAGAAAAAAAGAAGAAGAAGAAAAAAAAGAACAAGAGACGACTCTACACATGGACATCACCAGATGGTCAATATCGAATCCAGACAGACTATATTTTTTGTAGATGAAGATGTTGAGAGATGTGTACAGTCAGCAAAAAGAAGACCAGGAGGTGACTGTGGCTCAGATCATGAACTCCTTATTGCCAAATTCAAACTTATATTCAAGAAAGTAGGGAAAACAACTAGGCCATTCAAGTATGACCTAAATCAAATTCCTTATGATTATACAGTGGGAGTGAGAAATCAATTCAAGGGTTAGACCAGATAGACAGAGTGCCTGAAGAACTATGGATGAAAATTCATAACACTGTATGGGAAGTGGTGATCAAAACTATCCCCAAGAGAAAGAAATGCAAAAAGGCAAAATGGTTGTCTCAGAAGGCTTTACAAATAGTTGAGAAAAGAAGAGAAGTGAAAAGCAAAGGAGAAAAGGAAAGATATGCCCTTCTAAATGCAGAGTCCCAAAGAACAGCAACGAGAGATGAGAAAGCCTTCCTCAGTGATCAACACGAAGAAACAGAGGAAAACAATAGAAAGAGAAAGACCAGAGATCTCCTCAAGAAAATCAGGGATATGAAGGGAACATTTCATGCAAAGATGGGCACAATAAAGAACAGAAATGGTATGGATCTAACAAAAGCAGAAGATATTAAGAAAAGGTGACAAGAACACACAGAAGAACTATATAAAAAAGATCTTAATTATTCAGATAACCACAATGGTGTGATCACTCACCCAGAGCCAGACCACTTGAAGGGTGAAGTTAAGTGGGCCTTAGGAAGCCTCACTACGAACAAAGCTAGTGGAGGTGATGGAATTCCAGTTGAGCTATTTCAAATCCTAAAAGATGATGCTGTGAAAGTGCTGCACTCAATATGCCAGCAAACTTGGAAAACAGCAGTGGCCACAGGACTGGAAAAGGTCAGTTTTCATTCCAATTCCAAAGAAAGGTAGTGCCAAAGAATGTTGAAACTACTGCACAACTACACTCATTTCACACGCTAGCAAAGTAATGCTCAAAATTCTCCAAGCTAGGCTTCAACAGTACATGAACTAAGAACTTTCAGATGTTCAAGCTGGATTTAGAAAAGGCAGAGGAACCAGAGATCAAATTGTTAGCATCTGTTGGATCATAGAAAAAGCAAGAGAATTCCAGAAGAACATCTACCTCTGTTTCACTATGCTAAAGCTTTTGAGATCACAACAAACTGTGGAAAATTCTTAAAGAGATGGGAATACCAGACCACCTTACTTGCCTCCTGAGAAATTTTTATGCGGGTCAAGAAGCAACACTTAGAACAGGACATGGAACAACGGACTGGTTCCAAATTGGAAAAGGAGTACGTCAAGGCTGTATATTGTCACCCTGCTTATTTAACTTCTGTGCAGAGTACATCATGAGAAACGCTGGGCTGGAGGAAGCACAAACTGGAATCAAGATTGCCGGGAGAAATATCAATAACCTCAGATATGCAGATGACACCACCCTTATGGCAGAAAGTGAAGAAGAACTAAATAGCCTGTTGATGAAAGTGGAAGAGGAGAGTGAAAAAGTTGGGTTAAAGCTCAACATTCAGAAAACTAAGGTCATGGCATCCAGTCCCATCATTTCATGGTAGATAGATGGGCAAACAGTGGAAACAGTGGCTGACTTTATTTTTCTGGGCTCCAAAATCACTGCAGATGGTGACTGAAGCCAGGAAATTAAAAGACGCTTACTCCTTGGAAGGAAAGTTATGACCAACCTAGACAGCATATTAAAAAGCAAAGACATTACTTTGCCAACAAAGGTCCGTCTAGTCAAGGCTATGGTTTTTCCAGTGGTCATGTATGGATGTGAGAGTTGGACTGCGAAGAAAGCTGAGTGCTGAAGAATTGATGCTTTTGAACCGTGATGTTGGAGAAGACTCGTGAGAGTCCATTGGACTGCAAGGAGATCCAACCAGTCCATCCTAAAGGAGATCAGTCCTGGGTGTTCATTGGAAGGACTGATGTTGAAGCTGAAACTCCAATACTTTGGCCACCTCATGTGAAGAGCTGACTCATTGGAAAAGACCCTGATGCTGGGAAAGATTGAGGGCAGGAGGAGAAGGGCAGGAGGATGAGATGGTTGCATGGCATCATCGACTCGATGGACATGGGTTTGGTTGGACTCCGGGAATTGGTGATGGACAGGGAGGCCTGGCATGCTGCGGTTCATGGGGTCGCAAAGAGTCGGACACGACTGAGTGACTGAACTGAACTATGTGTTCAAACTAATTACTGCTTAAATTTCATCTCCATTCCTGCAGGACAGTCCACTTCAAATTCTCAAAGATCTTTTTGACAAAAACTCAAATATACAAGCCCTTTGTAACTAAATCACCTGGGAAAGATCTCTAATTTTTGTAAGCTGGCTTCACTTGTTCTCATTCTGTATCCTAATACACCACTAACAGAGCTTTTCTGCAACTTTTCAGTTTGTCTTTTAAAAGACCTGCACTAAAGTTTAAAAAGTCAAATTCAAGGCAACAGGCATTCTGGCTAGATTCGCCTTTTTCAATGAGTCTCTTGCTTCATCCTTTCAAATAACACTTAAGGTTTTCACATTCTTATTACTGGCAGTAAAACTGACAATCCATTTAAAATCATTTACAGATAAAATGAGAACCACCTTTTGGACAATATGATTTTGACACAAAAGTGCAGGAATTGAGAGTTCACTGAGAGACGCCTACATCAAAATGACACTAAGGACAAAAAGCAGTATGAAGGGACTCAGCATCACAAACACTTAAGTAGACTGTTGCTATTTAGTCCCAAATCCTGTCTGACTCTTTTGTGACCCCACGGACTATACAGTCTGCTAGGTTCCTCTGACCATAGGATTTCCAAAGCAAGTACACTAGAATGGGTTGCGATCTCCTCCTCTAGGGGACATTTCTGACCCAGGGACTGAACCTGTGTCTCCTGCACTGCAGGTCTTTACCATTGAGCCACCCAAGCAGATTACAGTCAGGTAGTCAGGGTATCAGTTCAGTTCAGTCGCTCAGTCGTGTCCAACTCTTTGCGACCCCATGAATTGCAGCATGCCAGGCCTCCCTGTCCATCACCAACTCCCGGAGTTTACCCAAACCCATGTCCATCGAGTCGATGATGCCATCCAACCATCTCATCCTCTGTCGTCCCCTTCTCCTCCCGCCCCCAATCCTACCCAGCATTAGGGTCTTTTCCAATGAGTCAACTCTTCGCATGAGGGGTATAAGCAAAAGAATTTGCACACACAGTAAAATTAAAGTCTATGTGCATGGCTTGTGTTAAGTAAAAACTGAATGAGTATACTCAGAAAAATAATACACTAGTGAATGAATGAAGGAAATGGGTTTAATCAAGGCTATTTGCCTTCAAAGCACACACTTTGCATGACCAACTGGAAAGGATTTTTACACAAATATGAAAACTTCCAAAGAGCAGACAAGACACTAACTTTCCACCTTGAATTTGTAAAATGAAAGAATAAACTCTTTCATCATTTTGCTCTCACTCTCAAGTAATGAATTAAAAATGAATTTGTCTTGAAATGCCTCAAAAAAATATGGGTCTCTAATGTAAATTTCTTTCAACTTGGCTATTGGTGAAAACTTTTATGTTGGGGGAAAACTACATTTGCCTTTATTTTCTGACCAAACTCTCCTGCAACAGAACACTTTTTTCCTGCTACACTGTGAAATTACACCTGAAAATATGGTAGATATTCACATGATAGAAACTAATTTGTGAACTTAGTATTTCCTCATACATCTACATCCTACTGAAAATGCAGAAGGAAGGAAAACCATAGCTAAGGCAACGGCTGATCCGAGTAATGACCAAAGAGAGAATCCCTTATTACTGGCTTCTTAAAGAGCCTAGTTTTATTTGTAACTGGATTCAAAACCTAAGTGAATTATATCTCTAGGTTAGATCAGTTTCAAATAAAAGGTAAAAAAAATATAAATGGTTAACAGAACATTAATTTTTACCCACATTAAAAAGCTACAACTAGACTGTCTTAGAATGTGCTGTGTCTGAGAGAAAAGTGATATGAACTTTAACCCTGTTTTTAAATTTTTAATCTTTATGTTTTAATATATAACTCAAGTCTAGACAGAAGTATTTTTCATTTAAATAAACAACAAATCAGTAATGTGAATGACATCTACCATACGGGGATCTTTAAACAGCTATAAAATAGATCACTAAGTAAGGTTTTAGTACACTCTATCTTAGTTTTCTTTACTTGCTGAAGAACTTCAGAGATAAATATTATAAGAAAGCCCGTTCAAAACCAAAATGAACTTTCAAATACTTCTACCATCATAGTGAAAGTGAAGTGAAAGGGAAGTCACTCAGTCGTGTCCAACTCTTTGCGACCCCGTGGACTGTAGCCTACTAGCCTACCAGGCTCCTCTGTCCGTGGGAGTCTCCAGGCAAGAATACTGGAGTGGTTTGCCATTTCCTTCTCCAGGGGATCTTCCATAGGGTAGGGCAAACTAATCTAAGATCCCCTCATTCTCTTTATAAAATCCATTCCTCTCTAATTATAAACTGAATATATATTCATGAAATAAAAGGGCAAGAAATTTTCAAAAGCAACCCATAAATCTGAAGAAACACTTAACATGATCTCAATGAGGGGAGAAGCAAGCATATATACCATAGCAGTTAATTTTGCTGGCCTTTCCTATTCAATGTAAATTAAATACTGAAAAAGATACCTATCCCTTCATATTTTAGATTACATCTGAAGGGATAATTCCTATTTCTCACAAATAGATCCCTATTTGTTGTAAAATAATCATAATGTTTTTGCCAGGAAAGATACATGGTTATGACTCTTCCCTTTCCAAACTTTAAAAATGCCTTGAAATATTCACCTCGGAAAAAAAAAAAAACAACTGAGAAATGTGTTCACTTAAGCAATTCTGTGAAATCAGCGGTACTAATCATTTACATATTTCTAGTTTGCACACGTTCTTAAAGCTTTCTAGACACAAATTTCTATTTCACTTTATCTTTGAATCTAACTTGGCTTATGCAAAAACAAAATATACTAATTCAATAAACTGTTCTTCAGCTCACAAACAGGCACTTAATAATCTTGCTCTCACAGACCCTAATGGTAAAAGAGATTTTCAATTGCCACATTTTAACTTGTTTTTCTTAATACTATAGTAAACACGTAATGGAGGAATAAACTTCCTAGGCATATAGCAAATATAACTTGAAGACAGTAAGCATCTTAATACCCAAATCCTGTTCTCTTAATACTAGTATAAGACAAGAGTTTAAGTGGCTACAATTTCCCTTTCTTTGACACAATACAGAACAGCAACATGTAAACTTCTAGTTTGTCTCTTTCCAAAAAACCCCATTGTTCCTAACTCTGCCATAGAATTTCAGTTTACAGAACACTCCCAAATCTATCAAGTAAAAAAAAAAAAAAACTACTTTCAAAATTAAACCCAGTAGCTACAAGTTTTGGGAGGAAAATGGCTTATCTCCTCTAAGATTTGATGAACATCCAAAATCTATTCTGTATAAGTTTGAGAGAGAAAGAAACCCCACAGTACTAGTGTAAGAATTGAAGCTTAAATATAATTAGTATAGAATTTACTGGAGCTTCCCAGCTGGTGCAGTGGTAAAAGAATCCACCTGCCAATGCAAGAATCACAAGAGACACGGGTTCCATCTCTGGGTCAGGAAGATCCCCTGGAGCAGGAGATGGCAACCCACTCCAGTATTCTTGCCTAAAAGTACCATGGACAGAGGATCCTGATGGGTTACAGTCCATGAGATTGCAAAGAACACAACTGAGCATACACACACACAGAGAATTTATTACACACTAGAGAAAGTCCCTACATTCATACCTTATCAATCCTTCCATGATGTTTTCACAATTATTACTTGAAAAAATCAGAACATCAAAATAATTTAGATTGCTTTAGGGGTTTTGCTGTCAATCTGGTCATCAAAAGCTCCAATTCTTATTAACTGCAAAAAAGATATTACCAAACAGCATGTGCTAAATCTGTGAACATTGCTTAAGCAGTGTGGCCTACTTCTAAGGGCAACTTAAGTTCTGAAACTTTAAAAACCCCACTGATTTTAGACTTATGTTAGAGATCACTTTTCCTTTTAAGTAGTCCATAAAAGTACAAGTAAAACTCAAATATGTAGGCTGCTAAATAAAGTTAAGAGCACGTGAAAAGAACTACTAGGAAATTATATGTTTAGTTTTACTGAATGAATCACAACTTAAATACAACTTTGCACAGGTAACTGTCTCAAGTTTGCAAAAATGTCACAACTATGTTGGCTGAAGTTACTTGCTACAAAGATATCCCCCAACTCACTGATTCTTAAAGGAGTTTCCAGAACTAAGAATCATACCATAAGATATGTTACTGACTGGGATGTGCTAAGCATCTGTGAACACAGCTGAAGCAGAAAAATGTGTTGAAAAGAACGTTTAATTCAATGTATTGAATTAAAGTAATGGTTGCAAGAGTGGAAGTTGGGGTGTGGCTGCTGCCCCTTTGGACACTATGATTAGAAACACTTCTAGGATTTAGGGGATGGAGCTATATACCCCTCAACAAGCAAGACAGTCCCATAGACTGATGAACTGTCCTCAAGTGACTTTCAAATATCCAAGTGGTCATTCACATAGATAAAAGCCTATTTACAGCTAATCCCAGAATTTAGTTTTATATTAAAATACAAATCATGAAGTATATTTTGCCATTTAATATACATGTAATTTTCCTGGAATGGATACATCATAAAAACTTCATGAGAAGTCTGAATTCTCATGGCTTTTCAGAGTATCTGTATTTTGTCTGCATTTTTGATGGATATTTTTTTTACTGTTTTTTTCTTTCAGTACTTGAAAGCTGTCACTTAGCTGTCTTCTGGCTTGCATGGCTTCTCTGCTGTAACTCTTATCTTTGTTTCTTCATATAGAATGTTTCTCTTTTCTTTGGTTACTTCAAGAGTTTCTCTTAGTTCTCCATTTACATCAGTTTGAATTTGATGTCTTATGCAGGTTTTTTAAGTGGCAGGTGTTTATCCTGCTTGGTGTTCTCTAAGTTCCTTGCACCTTCAGTTTGATGTCTGGCATTAATTTCAGATAATTCTCGATTATTTCCTCAAATATTTCAACATATCTTCTGCTCTGTCCTCTTCTGGGATTCCAACTATGCATGTATTTAAATGTGTTAGATAGAATCCCCAAGTTCTTGTTCTTTTTTAAAACTCTTTTGTGTTTCACTTCAATGATTTCTGATATCTACAAATTCAGTGATTCTTTCTTCGGTTGTGTCAGATCAACTGATGAGCCCAAAGGCATCCTGCAATCGTTACTATGTAGTGAAACTTCTGACATTTCCTTTTGATTCTTTCTTACAGTTTCTATCTTTCAGCTGAAACTACCCACCTGATTTTGTATGCTGTCCACTTTTTGTTCATACCTTTAACATTAATTATAGCCATTTTACTAGCGTGTGAGATGAATGCAATTGTGCGGTAGTTTGAGCATTCTTTGGCATTGCCTTTCTTTGGGATTGCAATGAAAACTGACCTTTTCCAGTCCTGTGGCCACTGCTGAGTTTTCCAGATTTGCTGGCATATCGAGTGCAGCACTTTCACAGCATCATCTTTTAGGATCTGAAATAGCTCAACTGGAATTCCATCACCTCCACTAGCTTTGTTTGTAGTGATGCTTTCTAAGGCCCACTTGACTTCACATTCCAGGATGTCTGGCTCTAGGTGAGTGATCACACCATCGTGATTATCTGGGTCGTGAAGATCTTTTTTGTACAGTTCTTCTGTGTATTCTTGCCACCTCTTCTTAATATCTTCTGCTTCTGTTAGGTCCATACCATTTCTGTCCTTTATCGAGCCCATCTTTGCATGAAATGTTCCCTTGGTATCTCTAATTTTCTTGAAGAGATCTCTAGTCTTTCCCAATGTGTTGTTTTCCTCTATTTCTTTGCACTGATTGCTGAGGAAGGCTTTTTTATCTCTCCTTGCTATTCTTTGGAACTCTGCATTCAGATGGGAATATCTTTCCTTTCCTCCTTTGCCTTCCAGATGTTCAAGCTGGTTTTAGAAAAGGCAGAGGAACCAGAGATCAAATTGCCAACATCTGCTGGATCATCGAAAAAGCAAGAGAGTTCCAGAAAAACATCTATTTCTGCTTTATTGACTATGCCAAAGCCTTTGACTGTGTGGATCACAATAAACTGTGGAAAATTCTGAAAGAGATGGGAATACCAGACCATCTGACCTGTCTCTTGAGAAACCTATATTCAGGTCAGGAAGCAACAGTTAGAACTGGACATGGAACAACAGACTGGTTCCAAATAGGAAAAGGAGTACATCAAGGCTGTATATTGTTACCCTGCTTATTTCACTTCTGTGCAGAGTACATCATGAGAAACGCTGGGCTGGAAGAAACACAAGCTGGAATCAAGATTGCCGGGAGAAATATCAATAACCTCAGATATGCAGATGATACCACCCTTATGGCAGAAAGTGAAGAAGAACTAAAGAGCCTCTTGATGAAAGTGAAAGAAGAGAGTGAAAAAGATGGCTTAAAGCTCAATGTTCAGAAAACTAACATCATGGCATCTGGTCCCATCACTTCATGAGAAATAGATGGGGAAACAGTGTCAGACTTTATTTTTTGGGGCTCAAAATCACTGCAGATGGTGATTGTAGCCATGAAATTAAAAGACACTCACTCCTTGGAAGGAAGGTTATGACCAACCTAGATAGCATATTTAAAAGCAGAGACATTACTTTGCCAACAAAGGTCCGTCTAGTCAAGGCTATGGTTTTTCCAGTGGTCATGTATGGATGTGAGAGTTGGACGGTGAAGATAGCTGAGTGCCAAAGAATTGATGGTTTTGAACTGTGGTGTTGGAGAAGACTCATGAGAGTCCCTTGGACTGCAAGAAGATCCAACCAGTCCATCCTAAAGGAGATCAGTCCTGGGTGTTCATTGGAAGGACTGATGTTGAAGCTGAAACTCCAATACTTTGGCCACCTCATGCAAAGAGCTGACTCATTGGAAAAGACCCTAATGCTGGGAAGGATTGGGGGCAGGAGGAGAAGGGGATGACAGAGGATGAGATGGTTGGATGGCATCACTGACTCGATGGACATGGGTTTGGGTAAACTCCAGGAGTTGGTGATGGACAGGGAGGACTGGTGTGCTGCGATTCATGGGGTTGCAAAGAGTCAGACGCAACTGAGCAACTGAACTGAATTGATAGTCATTTTAAATTCCATTATCAGATAGAAGCATCTATGTTAGCCAAAGAGTAATCCTAGTGACTGACTGCTCTTTCTCTTGGGAATGTTTCTTGTCCTTTGTATGTCTTGTAATTTTTTGCTGAAAGTGCGACATGTAATAGGACTGCAGAGATAGAGGTAAGTAATTTTTGTGAAGGGAAATGGGAACATCTTTCCTTTGTTGAGTCTTTAGTGCAGGATGTTAGGAGTTGGGTGAGTTTACGATTCGCTGTTGCTATGGTTATCCCTGGAGAATGGAATGGCAACCCACTCCAGTATTCTTGCCTTGGGAATTCCATGGACAGAGCAGCCTGGTCCATCCTCTTTGGTCCATGAGGCTGCAAAGAGTCAGACATGACTGAGCAACTAATACTTTCACTTTTGTGGTTTTATCCCCACTGTATTACAGGCTTCAAATATCTACAGAACAGCTTGTGCCTAGGTCGGGAATGGTTTATTAAAGCAATGTCTATTTGATTCTTTGCCCTGTGCCTCTTTGCATAATTTTATTCCTCACCTTGTACTATTTTGCAGTTGCTTGTTATTCAGTTTCTTAACTTAGCGGCAGGGAGGTGGGGTTACAGTCTCTGTTGTCCTGATTAAGGTTTAGTCCTAGACATACACTGTGTCTCTGGATCTCAGAGGTGTAATTTTCCTGTTTCCCTAGACTGGAATTTTGGGCTCGGTGCCCCTCCCCCAAAAAGATGCTCTCCCCAGTTTCTGTCTTCCCTCAGCTCACCAACAGGGCCTGCTGGCAGAGGTGCCATTCTCTCTAAAGATTGAGGTTTTTATTCTATAGGTGAGAGAGAGAGAGAGAGAAAGAATCAAGAGTTTTTTGTCCCTCCTGAAAACTCTGCTGCTCTTCTCCCCTTCTCTGGGTCAGCACCACAACAGACACTCCCCAGATCTCATTCCAATCGAAGATTGTAGATAACAAGTGAACTCAGCCTTCATCAACTTGTCAGCTATTCAAGCTGAATGCTCTTTATCAGTGTCCAGCTGTGTCTACTGAAGGTGAACGTGAGTTCATCCGCACTCTTCCTCTCCTTAAATTTAGGGCCACTGGTTTGCTCTGTGGCCTCAGCAACTTAATAGGTTCAAAAAAAAAAAAAAAAATTCATGAATTTGAAGTTAGTCCAGTACTTTTTTGATCCTACAGTGGAACCAAAGGTTCTTTTTGTTCCAGGGCCAAGGCCAGAGGTGGTTATACTAATTTATAAACTATTTCAGGATAGTAAAGGAGCTGTTACAAATTATTTGAAATAAAAAAGGAGGTCTTTACTGGGTTTGATAAAGTTGAGAAAGAAACACTGACATGAAGGATCTTTTTGAAAGCAACTCCCTTCTAACCACTAATAAGGATTATGGTAAACATTTAGGCCTAAAACTATTAGTAGCAACAAAATTTTTGATAGTTTATCTGTTTAGATGTGCCTCTATTTTACTAATTTTAAGTATACAGTCAGAGAAAAATGGGAAAGGTATGTGCAATGGAAACCTCAAATTCAAATAGAAGTAGTTTAGGAATACAGCCAAATTAGTTAAAACAGGTTTTTAAATTTCAACCATAATTTAGTATCTACTGAGAACCTGACTCCACTACCCTCCCTTCTACAAATTCAATAACAAAGCCAGTATCGTTTCATTCCACCTAAGCAACCAGCTTCTATTTATTTGTGGATAAAGTTAATTCTTAAAAATAACTCATCCTTTCCATAATTCCATAACTTTTTCCCTTATAACGTTCATATATTTTACTATTTACTACTGCCAGTTTAGAAAAAGAGGAATATCCATTACCTCCCAGTGGAATACAAATTGTGGTATTTTTCCATGAACTAGACTATAGAATGTAAAATTCCTATCTCTTAATAACCCTCTGACTCCACTTTTCCTCCATTAATATGTGCTACTTCCTGTTTTCAAACAAAGAGTATAATGTAATATTTCTAAACGATGGGCTTATATTCCATTGTGATATTAACCCCACAAGCCAAGTTTAAGATATAGCTGCTTAAACTGTTTCACACTACATTTAAAATGTTAACATGATCTTACATTATATGCTAAAGTAAATCAAACAGTAAAGCACTTCTAAAAAACAGTGAAATCAAGTCTGTTGGGGACACTCAATTATTAACGAGTTTTTTAAACCTCTTTTTTTTTTTTTTAAAGGCAAGTCCCGTTTCATTTTCCCATAAACTCAGAGTACTGGTAATATATCTAACAACTGGAATTTCCTTAAGTTCTGTAGACAGTACTTTCAAACCTAGAAATCTGTCAGATCCATAAAGCAAGAAGAAAAACACAGTAAGACGATCTTTGGGACAGGTCCTGAAAAAATATTCTGAAATTTAACTTTTCACCCAAGACTCTACACTCCAAGACGCTCAAAATAACTCTACAATATAAACTCCTTCACAGTGGGCAACAGCATCAGGTAGAAGCCCAGGGGGAATCAGGGTCGGATCAAAGGGAAAAAGCAGAGAGGAACCGAGAAATCATTTACTTCGGGAAACCACTGCCACATTTGGGGAAGACTTCTAATTTTCTCCCCTAAGCAACCTGTAAAGTCAAGTCTCAAGACAAGAGAGGTTACCTTAACACCCTACACAATTTAGGGGAAGACACTTTTTAAGTGTAGAGTCAAATCCGCATTTAACAGCCACTTCACTGAACGTCTAAGTCCCACTTCACCCATCTAAAGGCCGCATTCTGAGACAAAATTATAGCAGCGGAAGAAAGGCCCCTATGAATAAGCTCTCTTGCAAAAAGGAAACGCTGAGGGGGGGGAAACTTCATTTTGGAAAAGGGAGGGGCTGGAGAATAAACGACGCGAGTGCTCCCCATTTCCGAAACAAAGCTACGCAAATAGAAGTTAAAAGTCTGTGCAATACTTGGGAGGAAGGAGGGTCACTGACCCACGGAAACAAGAGTTCCGGGCATCCAGCAGGAAGAGCGCTCAGATTAGGAGGATGAAAGGGAATCCGGAGGGCGGAGCCCAGAGGGCTGCAAACCCAAAGGAATAAGGGCTGAGCGGAGTAAGGATATGCAGAGTGCAGTCAGGGGACCGTGGTGGGAAGAAACCCAGAAAACGAGGCGAAAAGAGGGGTGGGACTGAACAAGGCAGGGCTCTGGGTGACTGTCACTCAGAACCGCAGGGGGGCAGGCAGGGTGGGGGTGGCGGGGTCCGACGACAGGAACCTGACCAGCAGCCTGGGGGGAGGGTAATCTGCTTTCCTGAACTGCTGGAGCTTGCGGCCCAGACACCACCCCCCTTCCTTCTCCCTGCCCTTGGCGACCCAAGTCCTCGCGGCGTGGCGAGGAGGTAAAGCAAAGCTCCAGAGTCCGGTGCCCGTAGTGATTTACCTTCGCGAGAGGCTGGAGAGGCTCCAGCCCGAGCTCCTCCTGCCGCCGGCTCAGCGTCCAGAGTGGGATGAGGCGCCCTCCGGCCTCTTCCCATACACCACTTCCCCTTTTCCCGCCGAGGCCCCGTAGCTCCACTGTCGCGGGTTCCTGGTGCCGCGGCGGCGCTGCCTCCCCGCCCCCTCCACCTCCTCCCTCTGCCTCTCAGAGGCTCACTCTGGAGGCCGCCATCTTCGCTCAGGCTGTGACGACCGTGCTCCAGTACGCCTGCGTCGCCCCTGCCCAGAGTGTCACGAGACCCAGTCAGCTGATTTCAGTTCTTCCGCCTCCTGCTCCATCCTCTCGCAAGCATTTCTCTGCCCTTCCAGTCGTATTCGCCTGCTTGCCAGGAAATTCCGCGTTCAGCCGCCTGGCTGGGTAGGCACGCCCTCCTCCCCAAACGCAGTTGAGACATGCGCAGAATGTCGAGGAAGATGGTGGAAGCAAGAGTTCACGCCCCGCGCGAAGGGAACCTGCCCCTCAGCCTGTGGCTTTGAGTCCTGCTCGTGGTCGTTGTGCGGGACGGGTTATGCACTCTTATTCTCGTGAAGTGTTGTTTTAAAGCATTTACCCAGTCTTGACTTGAAATGCCGTGGAGTATCCGCGAGAAGATCTATACCCCGTTTGCTGGATTGAGAGCCAGCAATTTCACTAGCTAATGAGACTCACAGAAGACAGCTGGAAAGGGTTTAAATATGGGTTGGTTTGGGAAGTCACAGAGACCAAAGCTTCGGAAATACTGACGGCCTTTTGCTGCTGGGAGTGCCAGAAAAATAATACTGATAGCGCCCGTTTATTACTAATCACGTGTCAAGGGGTTTGCTTAGTTAATCCACAACACTGTGGAGTAGGAATTGTCCTTGTTTTGCAGATAAACTGAGGTCCCTCTCCACAGTAGGGGACTCAAGGAATCTGACTCCAAAGTTTGTGCCTTCTCTACTATCTCCCTAACGTATGTGGAAGCTGGGAGAGAGGAATCGAGTTAAAGAAAAGACATAGTAGTGTGTGTTACTTGTGGGTAAGGGTTTGGTTAAATTCAGTCTCCACTCCCAGATCTGAGATCTAGAGACCGCAGTTCAAAAATAACTTGAAGTTAGTCTAGTTATTTTTCTTCCAACAGTGCAAATTTTGAAACTCTTCTGGAAACTTCAAAAGATAGCTGATGTAAGTGGCTAGCATAGATGCATTATTTTATGAGGGTTAAAGGTCTCTGATAAGAGGTTTGATACTCAGCAGAGCAGTCCTGAGATAGTATTGTCCTTTCAGTGGTTGACTCATTTTTAGAGATGGCAATTGCAGGATGAAAAACGCAGGCAATGGTTTTACAGATTTTTGTTTCCTGACTGTTTTGCCCTACCTTGAGGTTGAAAGAAACTGTTTTTATCTTTAGAGTAGACTTTCCTGTATTGTGACAGTAAGATAAGGTACATCAAAGAGGTGGCTTCCCTGGTGGCTCAGACGGTCTGCCTGCAATGCAGGAGACCCCAGTTTGATCACTGGGTCGGGAAGATCCCCTGGAGAAGGAAATGGCAACCCACTCCAGTACTCTTGCCTCAAAAATTCCATGGACAGAAGAGCCTGGTAGTTTACCGTCCATGGGGTCGCAAAGAGTCAGACACGACTGAGCGACTTCACTTTCACTTAAGAGGTGGTAACGGGAATAGGTGGTTGGTTGTATGTGAACCGTGAACTTGCAGATGTTCAAGCTGGTTTTAGAAAAGGCAGAGGAACCAGAGATCAAATTGCCAACATCCGCTGGATCATCGAAAAAGCAAGAGAGTTCCAGAAAAACATCTATTTCTGCTTTATTGACTATGCCAAAGCCTTTGACTGTGTGGATCACAATAAACTGTGGAAAATTCTGAAGAGATGGGAATACCAGACCATCTGACCTGTCTCTTGAGAAACCTGTATGCTGATCAGGAAGCAACAGTTAGAACTGGACATGGAACAACAGACTGATTCCAAATAGGAAAAGGAGTACGTCAAGGCTGTATATTGTCACCCTGCTTATTTCACTTATATGCAGAGTACATCATGAGAAACACTGGACTGGAATCAAGCACAAGCTGGAATCAAGATTGCCGGGAGAAATATCAATAACCTCAGATATGCAGATGACACCATCCTTATGGCAGAAAGTGAAAAAGAACTAAAGAGCCTCTTGATGAAAGTGAAAGAAGAGAGTGAAAAAGATGGCTTAAAGCTCAATGTTCAGAAAACTAACATCATGGCATCTGGTCCCATCACTTCATGGGAAATAGATGGGAAACAGTGGAAACAGTGTCAGACTATTTTGGGGGGCTCCAAAATCACTGCAGATGGTGATTGCAGCCATGAAGTTAAAAGACGCTTACTCCTTGGAAGGAAAGTTATGACCAACCTAGATAGCATATTTAAAAGCAGAGACATTACTTTGCCAACAAAGGTCTGTCTAGTCAAGGCTATGGTTTTTCCAGTGGTCATGTATGGATGTGAGAGTTGGACGGTGAAGATAGCTGAGCGCCAAAGAATTGATGCTTTTGAACTGTGGTATTGGAGAAGACTCTTGAGAGTCCCTTGGACTGCAAGAAGATCCAACCAGTCCATCCTAAAGGAGATCAGTCCTGGGTGTTCATTGGAAGGACTGATGCTGAAGCTGAAACTCCAATACTTTGGCCACCTCATGCGAAGAGCTGACTCATTGGAAAAGACCCTAATGCTGGGAAGAGTTGGGGGCAGGAGGAGAAGGGGATGACAGAGAATGAGATGGTTGGATGGCATCACTGACTCAATGGACATGGGTTTGGGTAGACTCCGGGAGTTGGTGATGGACAGGGAGGCCTGGTGTGCTGCGATTCATGGGGTCCCAAAGAATTGGACACGACTGAGCGACTGAACTGAACTGAACTGTGGGAAGACTGTTACAGGATGGAACTATGATCTGCTGGCTGCAGTGTGCAGTAAAGTGAATCTACTGACATCAGGTTTGGGGGAAAGAAAATGCGGTGTTTGTGCAGTGTTTATTGTAGGTGTCAACTAAGGAGTGCAGGTCTCTAGTACTCAGAAGACCTGAACTGTCCTATGGCTTTCAGGGAAGGATATTTAGAGACAGGGTGAGGGAAAGAATTGCTGGGTGTGTGATCAGCTCAGGGACATTTTTCTGATTGTTTGGTGGTGAGGTTATCAGGAGTCAACATCATCAACCTTCTGATTCTAATCAGTCTGGGGTCCACATGCTCGTAGGCAGTGTACAGTTAATTTCTACCTGGTGGAAGTTTCCGTAGCTGCAAAACTGCTCAAAAGGGTGTGGCTCAATACTATCTATAGCCCTTTGGGGGGGTTAGTCGCTAAGTCATGTCCTACTCTTGCAACCTCATGGACTGTAGCCTGCCATGCTCCTCTGTCTATGGGATTCTCCAGGCAAGATTACTGGAGTGGGTTGCCATTTCCTTCTCTAGGGGATCTTCCCAACCCAGGGATCGAACCCAGGTCTCCTGCACTGCAGGCAAAAGTGAAGTCCCTCAGTCATGTCCGACTCTTTGCGACCCCATAGACTGTAGCCTACCAGGCTCCTCAGTCCATGGAATTTTCCAGGCAAGAGTACTGGAGTGGGTTGCCATTGCTCCAGGGGATCTTCCCGACCCAGGGATGGAACCTGGGTCTCCCACATTACGGGCAGATGCTTTACTGTCTGAGCCACCAGGGAAGCCCACTGTAGGCAAAGTCTTTATCAACTGAGCTACAAGGGAACAAAAAAGCTCCTTTGTTTAATGGCTAGACTATGTCTGATTGACCATTTTCCTTTTCTTCTGCATTTACTGACCTGATTAAGTTTATTCCTTGAAACTCTGGCAAAGCCTAGGAGCCTAAAGGGGTTTTTGTTTGTTGTACAAGCAAGACCCAGGCAAGAAAGAAATTCCCTGGCGGTTCAATAGATAGGACTCTGTGCTTCCACACTGCAGGGAGCATGAGTTTGATCCCTGGTTAGGGAACTAAGATCCCACATGCCATGTGACATGGCCAAAAAAGAAAAAAGAAGGTAGGCAGAGGACGTGAGGGACAGGGATTCTGTCCCAGGAAGGCCCCATAGGCTCTGTTTGGTTACAACAGCACCTGAAATAGAGTAGGAAGGGAGAAGGTAAAAGCAATAGGGCTGCTGAGTTAAGGGGCCTTCTTGGCTTATACCAGGAAAACAGAAACTTGTGTTTTTATAGCATCTTATAGATTACAAAGACTTCCTATAATCCAGAAGTAGATTTGGGGTGTATTATTTTTATTTTATGGAGGAAAAAAAACAGGAGAATCTAAGAAACTTGCCCAAAGTGAATTCCTAAAGATTGAGCCAAGATTTAGTTACAGGACTAGTTACATCAAAGCCAGTAAACTATTATACCTCCACACTATCTCTCTGTTCAATATTTGGGACAAAGAAAATCCATACTTGGAATTAGGAGGACCTTAGACAGTGACTTTCCCCTTCCTTTGCCCTGTCCAACCCCTCAGCTGTAGAGCAAAATTCCCTGCCTCCCAAAAGATTTTTTTCTTTGTAGTTTTAGGGCTTTGTATTCAGCCAACTTGCCCTCTGTTTCATGAGTAGTTTTTTTGTTTGTTTTTTTGCCTATTCCTCTTCTGTGACATCCCTTTTAAGTATTTGCCAGTATAGCATGTCAACTTAAAAAATAGTCACAACCTAAAAGTTGAGACTCATCTCACACACTAGCACAATAATGCTCAGAATTCTCCAAGTGAGGCTTCAACAGTACATGAACCAAGAACTTCCAGATGTTCAAGCTTGATTTAGAAAAGGCAGGGGAACCAGAGATCAAAGTGCCAACATTCACTGAATCATAAAAAAAAGCAAGAGAATTCCAGAAGAATATCTACTTCTGCTTCACTGACTATGCTAGAGCCTTTGGGATCACAACAAACTTTGGAAAATTCTTAAAGAGATGGGAAATACCTGACCGCCTTACCTGTCTCCTGAGAAATCTGTATGCAGGTCAAGAAGCCACAGTTTGTACCAGGCAAGGAACAACAGATGGGTTCCAAATTGGGAAAAGAGTATGTCAGGCTGTATATTGTCACCCTGCTTATTTAACTTATATGTAGAGTAGAGTACATCATGTGAAATGCTGGACTGGATGAAGCACAAGCTGGAGTCAAGATTGCCAGGAGAACTATCAATAACCTCAGATACACAGATGACACCACCCTTATGGCAGAAAGTGAAGAAGAACCAAAGAGCCTCTTGATTCAAGTGAAAGAAGAGAGTGAGTGAAAAAGCTGGCTTAAAGATCAGCATTCACAAAACTAAGATCATGGTATCCGGTCCCATTACTTTGTGGCAAATAGATGGGGAAACAATGGAAACAGTGACAGACTTTATTTTCTTGGACTCCAAAACCACTGCAGATGGTGACTGTAGCCATGAAATTAAAAGACACTTACTCCTTGGAAGAAAAGCTATGACAAACTTAGACTGCATCTTAGAAAGCGGAGACATTATTTTGCCAACAAAGGTCCGTGTGGTCAAAGCTATGGTTTTTCCAGTAATCATGTATGGATGTGAGATTTGGACCATAAAGAAAACTGATGCTTTTGAACTGTGGTATTGGAGAAGACTCTTGAGGGCCCCTTGGACTGCAAGGAGATCCAACCAGTCAATCCTAAAGGAAATCAGTCCTGAATGTTAATTGGAAGGACTGATGCTGAAGCTGAAAATCCAATACTTTGGCCTCCTGATGTGAAGAACTGATTCCTTAGAAAAAACCCTGATACTGGGAAAGATCAAAGGCAGGAGAAAAAGGGGATGACAGAGGATGAGATGGTTGGATGGCATCACCGACTCGATGGACATGAGTTTGAGCAAGCTCTGGGAGTTGGTGATGGACAGGGAAACCTGGCGTGCTGCATGGGGTTGCAAAGAGTTGGAAGTGACTGAGCGACAGAACTGAACTGAACTGAAAGGTTGAGAGTTTTGTTTAATTTGGTGGGAATTTGGGGGACTTCAAACCCAGGAGATAGCACTTCAAGTGACCCTGAGAGAACTGCTCCAAGGAGGAAAGGAAAGGATCCAGGTTATATAGAAGTTTTGCAACAAAGGGCAGATAGTCTGAACATCAAAAGATTGTTGTTAAAGAAAACCAGATATAAGTTAAGGAATTTAGCACTTTTCTATGTATGAGAGGATGCAAGAGTCTGGACTCACTGAAATCATTCCTTTCATATGCATCTCAGCTATCCTCAGCCAGTGTCCAGTGATTTTCATATCCTGAGCTCTCTTGGGGCTCACCATAGGACATGCAGCCTGATGGCTGTTGGATCACAGGTATTCTCCCCATGAGTGCCCTTAGGGCTCACCAGCTCACCTTGGGCAGGAATTTCTGATGACTGGTGACATCCTTGTTTACTGATATGGCAAGAAATATTTCATGACTCAAGAAAATCCTCCTATCTGCCCCCGTCTCCTCTGCTTACTGGGCTTCCCTGGTGGCTCAGATGGTAAAGAATCCACCTGCAATGCAGGACACCTGGGTTCGATCCTTGGGTTGGGAAGATCCCCTGGAGGAGGGCAAGGCAACCCACTCCAGTATTCTTGCCTAGAGAATCCCCATCGACAGAGGAGCCAGCAGGCTCCTTTGTCCATAGGGTTACAAAGAGTTGGACACAAGTGAGCGACTAAGCACACATATACCTCTGCTTATTATCACTCTACTTAACTGTCCTGGCCTCAAACTCTGATCTTTAGAAGCCATATTCACTGCTCCTTACGGGATGTGGTTTCAAGCCTTTTCACAGTTCCCCTGGTTGTTCTTAATTGATTTGCACAAGTTAGTCTGTATCCTTCTCAGAACACTAGAACTAAGCAGCAGAGGCAGGAAAGGTAGAAGGACTTACCTCTTCCTTCCCTATTCTTCTGTTAAATGAGGTCCCACTGCCAGCCGTTTTTTAAAGGAGTGACCCATACAACCATGACATTCAAACTTCTCTTTCTGGTTAATCTTTTTTAAAAATTATTTATTTATTTGGCTGCACCAGCTCTTACTTGCGGCATGTGGGATCTTAGTTCCTTGACCGGGGATGGAACCCAGGCCCCCTACATTGGGAGCTTGGAGTCTTGGACACTGGATTACCAGAAAATCCCTGGATTTATCTTTTTATTCTGAATATAAGTTTACATAAGATTTTCTGATACTTTCATAGTGTACACATATCAAGTTTACAAATTATATGAAATATACTTACAGCATTTCACAGTTTTTTTGATACCTGTAGCTTTTATCAGTGGTATACATTACTACAAGGCAGGGGAGGTTTAAGATTTTTAGACATAAGACAAACACCTGCTTATCAAGCTCCCTATTGCTGTTAAACGGACCTACATAATTATGTCAAAGCCCAGATCCTAAATGAATCCCTAAGAACTCTATATAAATATATTCAACTGTTTCCAACATAGTAACCTATCCCCAAGCTGCTGAATACTTGAAATAAAGTTAAAATACCAGATTTAATATGAAAAAATCAAAAATATTACGTTTAAAATTTTATATTGATTACATGTTGAAATAATATTTTAGATAAGTATTCAGTTAAAAGAAGACATTATTAAAATTAACTTCACGTTTCTTTTTTTTAAATGTAGCTACCAGAAAATGTAAAATTATATATATGGTTCCTGTTAAACATCTCTTAGAAGATGCTGCTTAGAAGGTCTTGTGCAAACACGGTTAGAAAATACTTTCCAGTTGAGCTGGCAAGCTTGAAAGTCCTACAGAATCATTTTCTATTGGACTTCATTTTTTTGTTGTTCTTTTTTGAAAGTTTATTTTATTGAAGTATAGTTGATTTATGGTGCTGTATTAATTTCTGCTGTATGCAAAGTAATTCAGATATATATTCTTTTTCGTTTGGTTAATTATAGGATATTGACAAAATACAGTTGGACCTTGTTGTTTATCCATTTTACATATACTAGGTTGCATCTGCTGATACCAAACTCCCCATCTTTCCCCCCACCCACCCTTGAGAACCACAAGTCTCTTCTCTATACCTGTGAGTATGTTTCTGCTTTGTAAATAAGTTCATTTGTGTCGTATTTTAGATTCCACATATATGTGATATCATGTGGTATTTGTCTTCTCTTTCTGACTTACTTCACTTAGTATGATAATCTCTAGTGGACTTGACTTTAATTTCTTATGTGGTTGTTGTTTTTCTCCTGTAGTTTTTCTCAAGGTTTATCTCTCCACATATATTTAGTTTTTTTTGTGTTTCTGTATACATGAAACACATGTTTCTTGCTTTCATGCAGACTTGAAATTATTGACAACATTTGGCAAATTATGACATGAGAATTCATATGTGTACAGTTTCCAAAGCAGAATTTGCCACCCTGAAATATGTCTGTTTGGCATATTTTAAGCTGGCTATTTTCTGAGAAACAGCACACATCAGAAGTGCTCTGAAAACCAATAATACTTGCACTTTTGTGAGAAACATTACATTAGTAAGGGAAATCTCCGTTTGTAAGAGCATCTTCCTCTCTTGCACTCATCTCACACGCTACTAAAGTAATGCTTAAAATTCTCCAAGCTAGGCTTCAGCAATACATGAACCATGAACTTACAGATGTTCAAGCTGGTTTTAAAAAAGGCAGAGGAACCAGAGATCAAATTGCTAACATCCAATGGATCACCGAAAAAGCAAGAGAGTACCAGAAAAACATCTATTTCTGCTTTATTGACTATACCAAAGCCTTTGACTGTGTGGATCACAATAAACTGTGGAATATTCTGAAAGAGATGGGAATACCAGACCACCTGACCTGCCTCTTGAGAAATCTGTATGCAGGTCAGGAAGCAACAGTTAGAACTGGACATGTGACAACAGACTGGTTCCAAATAGGAAAAGGAATACGTCAAGGCTGTATATTGTCACCCTGCTTATTTAACTTATATGCAGAGTACATCAGGAGAAACGCTGGGCTGGAGGAAGCCCAAGCTGAAATCAAGATTGCCGGGAGAAATATCAATAACCTCAGATATGCAGATGACACCACCCTTATGGCAGAAAGTGAAGAATTAAAGAGCCTCCTGATGAAAGTGAAAGTGGAGAGTGAAAAAATTGGCTTAAAGCTCAACATTCAGAAAACTAAGATCATGGCACCCGGTCCTATCACTTCATGGCAGATAGATGGGGAAACAGTGGAAACAGTGGCTGACTTTATTTTTCTGGGCTCCAAAATCACTGCTGATGGTGACTGCAGCCATGAAATTAAAAGACGCTTACTCCTTGGAAGGAAAGTTATGACCAACCTAGACAGCATATTAAAAAGCAGAGACATTACCTTGCCAACAAAGGTCTGTCTAGTCAAGGCTATGGTTTTTCCAGTGGTCATGTATGGATGTGAGAATTGGACTATAAAGAAAGCTGAGCGCCGAAGAATTGATGCTTTTGAACTGTGGTATTGGAGAAGACTCTTGAGAGTCCCTTGAACTGCAAGGAGATCCAACCAGTCCATCCTAAAGGAGATCAGTCCTGGGTGTTCATTGGAAGGACTGATGCTGAAGCTGAAACTCCAGTACTTTGGCTACCAGGAAGGACTCTGAATCAGACTGATTGGCCAGAGATAACCTGGAAACTAATCCCATCACCATAAAACCCAAGACTGCGAGCCATGTGGCAGAGCAGTGCTCCTGGGTTCCCTTACCCTCCTGCTCTCCGCCCGGGCACCCTTTCCCAATAAAATCTCTTGCTTTGTCAGAACATGTGTCTCCTCAGACAATTCATTTCTGACTGTTAGACAAGAGCTCAGTTTCAGGCCCTGGAAGGGGTCCCCCTTCCTGCCACGCAACAAGTCTGGGGTCTGTGTATTTGTGATCAGCATGTAGTCACCATCCTCCAGCTGTGTGGTAGTCTTAGTTTCTACAGAAAAACTCAAAAAAGATATGCATCAAATTGTTATGGATATTCCTTGAGGAGGAACTAGGACTCTGTTTTATTGCTGAACTATTGTTTATGCTGTCATTGCTTTTCTTGTTTGACTGCTTTTCTTTTATTTCTGTATTCCTTCATTTGTCTAATTTGTAACTGCTTTAGTCTGCTCTTTGGAACTCAGGGAAAGGCTAGGAGACAAAAGCTTTTTTCTACAAAAAAGAAAGGGAAGACCCCTTAGGGCCCCACTCAGTTCCAATATGAGGACTTTTCAATTCAGTATTCTTGCTAGTTAACCCAAACTCTTCCCATATTACCAGATATGAGAAAAATCTAGAGCCTTACATATTTTTTTTTGTAGAGGATTTTGAAGTGAGCAAGTTTCCCAACCCATTGTGATATTATTAAATTCAGACATTCTTAGCCATCTGCACTTGAAGGAAATATAAGGTGATTAAAAAAAAAAAAACTGAGACAAGTCCCTTATCCTCTGTAAAAGATTAATAATGCAAGCTTCAGTTAAATAGAGTTGGGAGACCAAAACGGGGAGCTCTCCCATGTTGTGATGATAGCAGACCTCAAGAAGAAGAAAGACTCCTTTTTTTTCCTGGCAAGGACTCAACCAATGAAAAGCCATGGACACATTGTTTACTATAGCCTTTCCAACTTCCTTTTTTCCTGTAAGGCATTCCCTTCCCTTGCCGTGTGAGGGAAATTGCACATGGCTCTCCATGGTTGCAGACTCAGAATTGCAATTCTCAAATGATGCCAAATAAACCCATCTTTTCTGGAGAAATACCTGGCAGCTCATTTCTTTCAGGTTAACACCTCTTTGAGTCTCAGTTCTGTTATCTGTAAACTAGGGATATTGATACTTGCCTTGGGAAACTGTAGTGAGAGTTAAGTAACATTGGAGCATCTGCTTACTCACCACCCAATAACTTAATTTCCTCACCAAATGTAAGTTAATCTCAGAGTCTCCAGCTGGTATGTATTATACTTGTTCTTGAGTCTCCTTGGACTCACCATAACAATATAAATAGATATTTAAAAAATATTAATTTATTTATTGGCTGTACTGGTCGAGGCATGTGGAATCCTTTTTGTTGCAGCATGAGGAATCTTTAGTTGCAGCAATGTGGCATCTAGTTCTCTGGTCAGACTCAGGTCTGGGATCAAACCCAGGTCCCCTGCGTTGGGAGGGTGGAATCTTAGCCACTGGACCACCAGGGAAGTCCCTACAGACGTTTAGAGTATTGTTCAGAAAGGGGGGAGGCTTGTGTTCGTTCTTGACAACCATATTTGTATAGTTACAGAATGAAAAATTGTAAAATAATTCATGCCAAAAATGTGTCATTATTCCTTTATTTCTTGCAAAATAACATAGAGTCAACTTGCTAAAGTCATATACATGAATGTTAACAATGCAAAACGACCTAGATGTATGAGTATTTGTCTTTACAGCATAATATTTGAGAAGTAAGGAGCCCAGATTTGACCATGAAGAAGTTCTTAGAATGCCAGTGGCTCATTCACACCTAAATCAGGTGGGAAAACATCCTCTAAAGTTAACTAGGCGCACCAGAAAATTTTACTTTCCATTAATTTTGTCAAAGTTCATTGAATTAAAATCTACAAACAATAAATGCTGGAGAGGGTGTGGAGAAAAGGAAACCCTCCTAAACTGTTGGTGGAAATGTAAACTGGTACAACCACTATGGAGAACATAGGGAGTTTCCTTGAACTAAAAATAGAACTACCATATGACCTAGCAACACCACTCTGGGCATATAATTGGAGAAAACCATAATTTGAAAAGATATATGTATGCCAATGTTCATTGCAGTACTATTTACAGTAGCCAGAACATGGAAGCAACCATGTTGCTTCCTAAATGTCCATCAACAAAGGAGTTGGTAGAGAAGATGTGGTATGTATATACAATGGAACATTACTCAACCATAAAAAAGAGCAAAATAATGCCATTTGCAGCAACATGGATGACCTAGAGATTGTCATACTGAGTGAAGTAAGTCAGACCCAGAAAGACAAATATCACATGATACTGCTTATGTGGAATCTAAAAAAAAGAGGTTGTACAAATGAACTTATTTATGAAACAGAAGTAGACTCATGGATGTAGAAAACAAACTGACGGTTATCAGGGGTGGGGGGGGGGTGGATAAGCTGGAAGATTGAGATTGACATATACACACTTCTGTATATAAAATAGATAACTAATAAGAACCTGCTGTATAGCACAGGGAGCTCTACTTAATACTCTGTAATGGCCTATATGGGGAAAGAATCTTAAAAAAAAAAAAAGGTGGATATATGTATACATATAACTGATTCACCTTGCTGTATACTTGAAGCTAACACAGCACTGTAAATCAACTATACTCCAATAAAAATTTTTAAAAAAGAAAAAAAAGTTTGTTGAAACTAGAAGGAAAGGATGTCTATTTGTTGATATTGGGTAATAACACACTGTGTTCATTTAAGAAAATGAAACAATTATGCAATTAAATTCTTGCTGACTTTGAGCATATTAAGATGATATGCTGCTATTTCATGTAAAACTTAATTTTACCAAGAAAAACATGACAATCGTTTTTATTTTTCTTGGAAGCAGTAGTAAATGAGGTGGCAGCCACCTACTTAGTATGAAAGAAAGGAAAATAAAAAACAATATTGGAAGTAGTATTTCAAGCTCGGCTAGTTATCCTATTAAGTTATTGGTTCTCAAATCCATTCTGTGGATTTTGCAAAAAAATAAATAACCAATGTAAAGCAAAATAAAAGGCAACTACTAATTACTACAATTTGAAAAATATCTTACTAATACAAAAGTAACTTACTTTTGTTAGTTGTTCTAGTCACTGCAGCCACCAAATTTCAAAAAAATGTTACAGTTACTTTGGGTCTGTTGCAGACCTTCCTGTCCAACAACCTTTGAGAATTGAAAGCAGCACACTGTACTAGAAGAAACAATAGTTTCCTTACAGCAAGTAAGGTACCAGTTTTTTCCCTATACATTCTGACAATATATTCACTCATTTAGCAACATATATATATATTTTTTTATCATTGTTCTATCTTATAAATGTTCAGTTCCCAATTCTACCACTTAGTAGCTACTTAACCTTTGAATCTTAATTCCTTATTAATGAGATAAAATAATATACATATCAACTACAGTTGTTTTGAGAATTGAGAAGCAAAATATTCTAATGATGAATCAATATTAGTTAATGTTATAAATGTATATAATAGAAGAGGAAAGCTCATAAACTCAAAAATGGGATAAAGGAGAGGGAGGTGGTTTAAATGAGCCAAATCTTCAACTTTCAAAACAGGAGTAAATTAATACTATTTAAAAACCCTGAAAGAAGGGAAAAGGAAACTAACTTATGTCGTTTAGTAAGCACCGCTCATGTTCCAAAAGTGTTAACTTCCTCTCTTCCTTATATAGTTTTTACTCTCTTAATTCTAATTTGAATTCAAAAGCAAATTCAAAAATTCGAATTTACTCTCCTTAATTCTAAAAACAAATCATGTAACATTTGGGGGCAGTGTTGGATTGCACAAGTTTAAACAAATATTAGATTACCAGCAAAGGAAAGACTACCCCCTCCCCACACCACCAAAAAAAAACAAAAAACCTGGAAAAGACTTTCTAGCCAATGTTTTATTTTAAAAAATTAGAATAATAAGCATGGGGAAAATCAGAATTTTGTTGAATTTTCTTGATTTATTTCATGGGTGTATAATTGAAGACCTCTAATCTCTAATGGGGTTCCTCCAGTGGCTCAAAGGTAAAAAATCTGCCTACAGTGCAGGAGATGTGGGTTTGATCCCTGGGTCAGAAGATCCCCTGAAGTAAGGCATAGCAACCCTCTCCAGTATTCTTGCCTAAAGAATCCCATGGACAGAGGAGCCTGGAGGGCTGTAATCCATGGGGTCGCAAGGAGTCAGACTTATTTGTTTGGGGCTTCCCTGGTGACTCAGTTGTAAAGAATCCTCCTACAAATGAAGGAGGTGTGGTTTCGAGCCCTGAGTTGGGAAGATCCCCTGGAGAAGGAAATGGCAACCCATTCCAGTATTCTTGCCTGGGAAATTTCATGAACAGAGGAGCCTGGCAGGTTACAGTCCATAGGTTTGCAATAGACTAAGACACAATTTAATGACAACAATAGCAACATATTTTTTTTTATGTAACTAAATGGAAAATAGGAGTTGAGATAGGCATGAGAGATCAAAAGAGAGTTACAGGGAGTGCATCAGGGATTTACCACAAGCTCTACTCTGTGCTACAACCTACTGTTACCTGTTTTGTACAGATGGGGAAAGTCTTCAAGTTTCAGAGAACTTATGAGACCTGCCCAAAGTCTCCCAATTAAGTAAGTGCTAGTTAGAATTTGAACTGGAACACACATCCACCTGGAAACAAAGTCCAAGATTTTCTAAGAATAATCAATGCCTGTTTTTATTTGTAGGTGAAATGGTGTACTTTGAGCCTATGGAATAGACAAATTAGATTTTCTTCTGCTGCTTCCTCCATATTCCTTAGGAAATTTAAGATTTTCTGCCATGACAAGAATACAAACTATGTATAACGATCATTACTATCAGCAGGTTGAGGAAAAGAAGCCTGAGGGTGTCACAGGTGGTTTTAGGAGAATTAAAATGTGTTAAATACTGATTTCCACCAGAGAGAAAATGTATACAGTAATAGTTATTTAGAAGTTTGAGAGTTAGGTTTTTCCTGAGGATTATTAACATTTCTACACTGAGGAATTTCCAACAGGAATTTCTCATCTGTAAGCTTAGTTTATGATCTAACAGAATTTTTCAAAAATCATATAGATAGCTTGGATTAAAGAAATCTTTGAAAATTTACCACATCATTAAATCGTCCTTAACTTTTTAAAACAAATAATTTTAGAAAACATATATTTTCTCTAATGTGTATTTCATTAACCTGTGTGACTACATGTCAGTATCAATTATTGGAAAACTACGTAACTATTAGAAAACTTTTTTTTTTGTATTTCTATATGTTAAACAGTTTGAGATTTTTTTACAAATACTAAAATGAGATCATTTTCATTCCTGAATTTAAATCTCTGTCAGCAACCAAACTGGTTCTAAAACAAACAAGTTTTGCAAAAATGCCCTGATGAATAATAATAATAGTGAGAAATCAAAAAAAGATGATGGTTCCTTAGAACAAGCAAAATGTACAAATCATTATTTTTAGCACTTTATCCCCCAAATTATTAATTTGTTATTAAGGTTTTCTATACTCTCTCAAATGACCAAGAAAAAGATACTCCAGTTAACTCAAAATTGTGGTTAATTTTGGGCCAGTTTTCAAAGAAGTTTTTATATGGCATATATCATCCTATTATATCTATCGTTTATTTGCATACTGTGCTAAGGACTTTATCTCATTTAATTTTCATCACAACCATGTAAACTAAGTTGCTATTTTTATCCTTATTTTATAGGCAAGGAGCCCAAGACTTTAGAGAAGTTGTTTAGCTTTCCCAATGTCTTTTCACCAGAAAGTCAGTCACAAAGCCTTTATAGGTCTCTTGGATTTTAAAGTCCATGCTCTAAACTACTTACACTTCATTTAACATACACGTTCTACTAGCCATGGTCACCTCTTTCCTTTTTTTTTTAATTAAATTTATTTATTTTAATTGGAGGCTAATTACTTTACAGTATTGTAGTGGGTTTTGCCATACATTGACATGAATCAGCCATGGGTGTACATGTGTAAACTCTTTACATCCTGAACCCTCCTCCCACCTCCCTCCCCATCCCATCCCTCTGGGTCATCCTAGTGCACCAGCCCTGAGCACCCTGTCTTATGCATCAAACCTGGACTGGCGATCTGTTTCACATATGATAATATACATGTTTCAATGCTATTCTCTCAGATCATCCCACCCTCACCTTCTCCCACAGAGTCCAAAAGACTGTTCTATACATCTGTGTCTCTTTTGCTGTCTCGCATATAGGGTTATCGTTATCATCTTTCTAAATTCCATATATATACGTTAGTATACTGTATTGGTGTTTTTCTTTCTGGCTTACTTCACTCTGTATAATAGGCTCCAGTTTCATTCACCTCATTAGAACTGATTCAAATGTATTCTTTTTAATGGCTGAGTAATATTCCATTGTGTATATGTACCACAGCTTCCTTATCCATTCGACTGTTGATGGACATCTAGGTTGCTTCCATGTCCTGGCTATTATAAACAGTGCTGCGATGAACATTGGGGTACACATGTCTCTTTCAATTCTGGTTTCCTCGGTGTGTATGCCCAGCAGTGGGATTGCTGGGTAATAATATGGCAGTTCTATTTCCAGTTTTTTAAGGAATCTCCACACTGTTCTCCATAGTGGCTGTACTAGTTTGCATTCCCACCAACAGTGTAAGAGGGTTCCCTTTTCTCCACACCTTCTCTAGCATTTATTGTTTGTAGATTTTAGGATAGCAGCCATTCTGACCGTTGTGAGATGGTACCTCATTATGGTTTTGATTTGCATTTCTCTGATAATGAGTGATGTTGAGCATCTTTTCATGTGCTTGTTAGCCATCTGTATGTCTTCTTTGGAGAAATGTCTGTTTAGTTCTTTGGCCCGTTTTTTGACTGAGTCGTTTATTTTTCTGGATTTGAGCTGCAGGAGTTGCTTGTATGTTTTTGAGATTAATTATTTGTCTGTTGCTTCATTGCTATTACTTCCTCCCATTCTGAAGGCTTTTCACTTTGTTTATAGTTTCCTTCGTTGTGCAAAAGCTTTTAAATTTAATTAGGTCCCATTTGTTTATTTTTGCCTTTATTTCCATTACTCTGGGAGGTGGGTCACAGAGGATCCTGCTGTGATTTATGTCAGAGAGTGTTTTGCCTATGTTTTCCTCTAGGAGTTTTATAGTTTGTGGTCTTACATTAGGTCACCTCTTTCCTTGCTCATTCAGAAGTTACTTCTGGTTATGGTTCTACTAAAAATTTATATTAGGGATTTTTAAATGAAAGAAAGACAGTGTAACTCTTCACACTTTGTAATACATTTTCTCAACATAGGAAGCCTTGACTTATGTTTTATTCTTAGCAATGTCAATTTTATAAAACTATGTTTTTAAATTAAAATTCAATAAAATATCTCCTCAAAGGGGTCAAGTGTCTGTAGTTTCAAACAACAGCAATTGTGATTTACCCCCATCTGCAGTTTCCCTCAATTCCAGCCCATTTGTAGCCTAAATTAGAAGTAACAGAAGTGGAAAGTAATCTGTTTCTAATGAAATCAAATAAATGACAAAAGGGAAGTGAAACTGTAAAATAACCCAAAATCAATGGAAATTAAGCTGTATAGAGTTGAAATGGAGTAAGGAGAGCATTTTCATATTTTTCTTTTTTTTAAGGTAAAATGACTATACTTCGGTGTTTGAGTTAATTCATCACCTTATCAATTGACTTGTACTCAGAGTCTAGGCCTATTCGATATCAGGTAGATTAACATATCAGATCCTGAAAGCTGTTGGCTCTTTCATTGTCTCCCTCCATTTCATTCCTTAATTCATTCACCTGTTTTTCCATTTGGTAAAAGATGTCTTGGGGAAAGGGAAAAACCTAGTTCAACTTTGGGAACAATCTCCTAGAATTTTAAGAAGTGAGCAGATGAATACACATGAGCAGCTAATGGTGGTGACAACCCGTTAAAAGGATAGGTAGTTTTATCTCTAAACATATTTAACTGATCTCTCTCTTTTTCTCTCTTCAGCTTTATTTTTTTTCTTTTTGCTTAATTTTTCATCACTCTCCCAACTTGACTCAAGGGGACTTTTAAGTAAAAAATGACCAAAAGGCACTCAGTTATCAATGTACTGAGAGAGGACTCCTACATAGCTCACTGTCTAGTCAACATTTATCACAAAAATACCCTGATTAATGTTTGCTTTTGAACTGTGGTGCTGGAGAAGAATCTTGAAAGACAGCAAGGAGATCAAACAGGTCAATCCTAAAGGAAATCAACCCTGAATATTCATCGGAAGGACTGATGCTGAAGCTGAAGCTCCAATACTTTGGCCACCTCATGAGAAGAGCCAGCTCATTGGAAAAGACCCTGATGCTGGGAAAGACTGAAGGCAGGAGGTGAAGGGGATGACAGAGGGTGAGATGGTTGGATGACGTCACTGATTCAATGGACATGAGTTTGAGCAAACTCTGGGAGATAGTGAAGGGCAGGGAAGCCTGGCATGCTGCAGCCCATGGAGTCTCAAAGAGTCAGACACAACTGAGTGAGTGAACAACAACAAAATGTTGCTTGTAAGAGTCCTCATTGACTTGAGGCATTTCAGTTATGCAGTTTCAGATTATTAGAGTAGTTTTTGTAGAAAAGGATTCCCAACCGTTTCTTGCTGTTGTCTTTTCATGACGGTGATCTTGAACATCTTCTACTGCAAGTTTCTTGGAAGATAGGGAATTTAGTAACACAAACCAGATGGCAGGGAGTGGTGACTTAAAATGTCCACAAAGAAAGCCTGATTCCCTCTAGCTCAGAATGCAACAATCATTATCAAAAGTCATCATTGTTAACTTGCTGCCCTGGGGATCACTCAAGCCTCTAGCAACTTGGACTGTGAGAGCTGAATTTCAGTTCTGCCAGTGAGGGGCCAGAGTGAACCATGCAGCACCCCTGGATCTAACAAGCCTCTGGAGGCTACTTTCCTGCCTGCAATTCAGGAGACCAGGGTTTGATCCCTGGGTTGGGAAAATCCCATAGAGAAAAGAATGGCTACCCACTCTAGTTATCTTGCCTGGAGAATTCCATGGACTGAGGAACCTGGTGGGTCACAAAGAGTCAGACGCAACTGGGCAACTAACACTTACTTGATTTTGCATCAAAACCTTGCTATGTTTGATAGGTAGAGTCACAGTTTTTAAGTATCAATAAATTAAAATGTCCAAAGAAATTATGAAGATCATAAAATTATGTATTGAGAATAGTTGAATGCACTCTGTTAAATAAGGATAGAGATTTTACAAACTATTAATCTTTACAACATATGAAATAACTACAAAAGATATGAAGTAGGAAGCTTAATAATTCCAGTCCTACCTCCTGGAGGAACTGATTTGATACTAACCCAAATAACCTTCAAAGTGCTAATTTCATTTCTCTCCTAATGCTGCTTTCTATTCTTCCTCTTTCCTTTTTGTGACCCAGTACATGACATGAACAGTAACTATCTAGGGTCATTAAACCAAGCTGTTGCAAAAGCTGGTCTGTTGATTCAGCATTTGGCTGAAGAATAGAAGGCTGGCTATTCAGTGAAAGTTTTGATTCCATTTCTGTCAAGCCAGCAAATAACAGCAACGCTCTAGCTTTGCTGATAAAACGAACAAAGAAAATAAACCAATAACTTTTGATGACATTTCTATTGCCAAAAGGGGAGGTATTTTCTACATTTTCCACCTTTTTCTGGCATTAGAAAGTATTAAGACCCAGAACATGGTTCGTGTCTGAGTAGATGCTTATAAAAAAAAATCCTTAAAAATAAATAATTTTTCTTCTCTCAGCTCTTCAGTTCCAACTCTGTTCTGCTCCAGACTCTCTTCTTTTCCCACTGTGTTCCACGTTGTTATCTGCTCTATACAATACTTTCTTTATAAGCTAGCCTATTCAGAGAAGAAAAATGTTTACTGCTTTGTAACCTTTATGCTGCCATAAGCAGGGTTCTGATTTAGTTCAGCGCTGCCAGGGCTGAGAAAAGGCTTTCCGTAAGTCACAGTGCCCTCTCATAATATATTCTGCCGTTTTCTTGCTTATGTTTTGCTGAAGTATCAATGCTGCATATTTTTACAAGCCCAGTTTTCTACAGGAGAAGGAGTTTGTGTCCTCTGATGGTTTCCTGGCTGGGGGGACTTGTGCCTGTGTTCTGGTCAGTGGAGCTGGATCTCATCTCTCTGAAAGGCAGTGCAGTGTCCAGTAGTAGGTTTTGGATTGTCTATGGATGTTTTTCCCTTTCACAAGATGAGAATGTAGCCAGATCTTGCATTACTTTGTCTTTGAGCCCTTTGCATTGCAGCAGGAAGCAGCAGATATGAGGCAAGAAATGACAACTCCATCTAAGGCTTTTGTTTGTGATAGTCTTGGCTTAGTGAGAATTATGTAGAAAGTGAGAGTAAGAGAGGTAAGTGCCTGAATTTTAGTAGGTGAAATTTGTGGGATCCAAGGAGAAAGAAATACTCCTGAGATGAAGAGATGGGGTGGGTTATGAGTGGGGTTTCTGTCCCACTAGGTACATTCTGGGACCTTAAGTAGTACCTGAGGAAGTGAAGAACCCCACCAATGAATGAGATTTAATTTCCAGTGATAGGAGGCTCAGCACAAAATAAAGTTGCTTAGAATAAATTTCAGGCTTAGTACAATGGTACCATTTATAAAAGTGCTTGCTTGGGCAATGATCAATGCATAGCATAAAATGAGAAAAAAAAAAATTAAATATAGAACATGAGAACTAGAAGTGACTTCTATGTTCATTTAGTCTAGACTCTTCAGTTTTATATTATGAAACCAATGTTTAAGATATTTAAAAGAACTTGTTCCAAGTTGATGGCCTAAAGCCAGTGCAGAGCTGAGAAAGTGGGTTATCATCCTACAGTGCATTTTCCTTTCAACCTCATCATTTGAGAAATTCAGATATATTTGTAACACTTAAAATTAAAATATACTATTATTTCACCATAACCATGAGTAGCCCTTGTCAAAATAAAATCTCTTACTTTTGAAATGAAATACGGACATCAAAACTACAAACAATATCTAGTGCTAATAGTGGAGGTGAAAAAAAAGAACCATGGCTACGTGAATGTTCTAGTTTTTATCCCATTATACAAATTGTGAGGAAAATGATGAGCTACATTATCAACAGCTAAAGTAGTTGATATTATAGTTTCTGAGAATGAAACACCTAAGGCATCTTCACTGTAGATATGAGTGTGTAAGTATATGAATAGGCAGACACACACAGAGAAATCTGTCAGCTATCAAACACTGTGGGGTTTTCTGTCCAGGAGTGTGCAAACCTACATAAGAGTTAAAGAAGAAATTTTTGTATACCTTCTGATTGAGTCCTATTTTTTAAGAATCCTCCTGGAAATGTGAAAGTGAAAGTCACTCATTCGTGTCCAACTCTTTGCAATCCCATGGACTATATAGTCCATAGAATTCTCCAGGCCAGAACACTGCAGTGGGTAGCCTTTCCCTTCTCCAGGGGATCTTCCCAACCCAGGGATCAAATCCAGGTCTCCCGCATTGCAGGCGAATTCTTTACCAGCTGAGCCACAAGCGAAGCCCAAGATATTGGAGTGGGTAGCCTATCACTTCTCCAGTGGATTTTCATGACCCAGAAATCAAACCACGGTCTCCTGCATTGCAGATGGATTCTTAATCAACTGAGCTATCAGGGAAGCCCTATATAATACTATTTCTAGTCTAATGTTTCCCATTATCAAATCTTTAATCTGTGTCTTTGTGATTCCTTGTAATTTTTTGCTCTTTGGAAGCAAAATGCTGATTGGAGTTTCACTTCTTATTTTCCTCTAGACATTGGTGCCAGAGAATACAATTATCTGTTGCAGAAGAATTTCCTTCTAGCTGAATGAGAAGCCTGTACCAGGATGAATTCAACAACGAGAAGACCTAAGTAATCTGGGTGTTCATTCATCAATGCATTGGGTGGCTGTCCCTGGGTTGCTGTGAATTCAGACCCTTCTCTAGGCAAATTCAAAGGGCAGCACAGTGCTCACAAGGTGGAAGCCTGTCCTTTGAATGCTGAATCACGGGGGTTTGGGCTGGCATGTCTGCCCTTATTCAGCCATCTGTTCATATGTTTCCATAGGAGTCTCTCTGCCAGCAGGGCCTATGGCAGATGAGGATAAACAGCAGCACCATTAGGACACCAGACACCAGACAAAAGATGATGGCAAGGATGATCCTTAGAACTGTGAGAAAATAGGAAGAACATTAGTGTAAAATAAAGGATTGGGAAAACACGAAGATCATAAAATTAATGTATTAGGAAAATATGAAGATTACACATAAGTGTTGGTTTCTGCCTTCATTTAAAATGTCAGTAGCATTTCTAAAGCAACCATGAAATAGTATATTTCATATAGCTTGTAAGATAAAAAGAGCACCAGACTAAGAGTCAGGAAATGACCTATGTTCCAGTTCTAGCATGACCTTTGACATTTGGACCTTAGTTCTGGTGGGCTACAGTCCATGGGGTCACAAAGAGTCGGACACAACTAAGTGACTGAGCACACACATATTCTCCCACTATTAAGTGAGGGTAATTGACTGAAGTATTTCTAAGGTTTTCCTTCAGCAATAACTTCATGCATTTTTTGTGCATTTTTCTACAGTTAAAATTAGTTGTTCATGGTGTTAGGGTCAAAGGCATTCTGAATACTCAACTGCAATCATTAATTGGGTCTAAAAGAAACAGAATATCAACTTTTGCTCTCTGAATGCAATTTTCAGTAAATATATTTTAAAGAGGAAACCTTGAGCACATACCGAGTATGGTAAGCATTTTTAGGATAACTAAATCACTGCAGATGGTGATTGCAGCCATGAAATTAAAAGACGCTTACTCCTTCGATAGAAAGTTATGACCAACCTAGACAGCATATTAAAAAGCAGAGACATTACTTTGCCAACAAAGGTCCGTCTAGTCAAGGCTATGGTTTTTCTAGTAGTCATGTATGGATGTGAGAGTTGGGCTATAAAGAAAGCTGAGCGCAGAAGAATTGATGCTTTTGAACTGTGGTGTTGGAGAAGACTCTTGAGAGTCCCTTGGATGGCAGAGAGATCCAACCAGTCCATCCTAAAGGATATCAGTCATGGGTGTTCATTGGAAGGACTGATGTTGAAACTGAAACTCCAATACTTTGGCCGCCTGATGTGAAGAACTGACTCTTTGGAAAAGACCCTGATGCTGGAAAAGATTGAGGGCAGGAGGAAAAGGGGACAACAGAGGATGAGATGGTTGGATGGCATCAATAGGCATGAGTTTGGATAGGCTCCGGGAATTGGTGATGGACAGGGAGGCCTGGTGTGCTGCAGTTCATGGGGTCACAAAGAGTTGGACACGACTGAGTGACTGAACTGAACTGATACTACTGCTATTTTGTACCCTTCTTTACACATATCCCTTTGATAGCTGACCATTCATGAAGCAGATATATGTGGTTGTTTTTTCATGAGATGCTATTCATTATGTCATCTGGAAAGCTATCCTCTCACCCAACAATACCCTAGTCCATGATAGTATATATATTATAAATATCAGCTTGCACCATCTCTAAATGTATATCTGATTTTCATTGTAAAAGTATGGGATTGCTTGTTGGCTTAGGTAATAGGAGAGTAAACATCTCTCTGATCCTGGTAGTCCTGTCCACAGAACCCTAGTTCTCCATGGAATACAGCTGAAAATCTCTTATTTAACCTAACCTTATTGCAGAGATGAAGAAAATGAGAAGCAGAGAGATTAAGGTGAGCAGGTAATTGCATTTGGATTGAAATACATGGGGTCTTATCAGTCTTATGAGTTTAAAACCATCTATTCACTAATTCTCTAAAAAGCAGAGACATAACTTTGCCGACAAAGGTCCGTCTAGTCAAAGCTATGGTTTTTCCTGTAGTCATGTGTGGATGTGAGAGTTGGACCGCCAGAGAGTTGATGCTTTTGAACTGTGGTGTTGAAGAAGACTCTTGAGAGTCTCTTGGACTGCAAGGAGATCCAACCAGTCCATCCTAAAGGAGATCAGTTCTGGGTGTCCTTTGGAAGGACTGATGTTGAAGCTGAAACTCCAATGCTTTGGCCACCTCATGCAAAGAGCTGACTCATTGGAAAAGACCCTAATGCTGGGAAGGATTGGGGGCAGGAGGAGAAGGGGACAACAGAGGATGAGATGGCTGGATGGCATCACCGACTCGATGGATATGACTTTGGGTAAACTCCGGGTGTTGGTGATGGACAGGGAGGCCTGGCGTGCTGCAGTTCATGGGGTCGCAAAGAGTTGGACATGACTGAGCGACTGAACTGAACTGAACTGAATCCATGTCAGGCACAGTCACTTCTGGTTGCTGAGGACCAATACATGAGAAAATACTACAAATAAAAATCCTTGCTCTTGTGGGGATGACTTTTTGTCTTATTAAAATTGGCCCCTTGAAGGAAACCTGTGGCAATCTGTTTGGACCCTCAGTCTTCTGCCAAGTAATTCCACTATCCTTTCCAGCTTAAAGTGCATTTGATAAGGGCATTTTTAGCTGATTCTATATGGTCTCAGCCTTTGTAGGGAGTCCTCCTTGGCACTCCTTTCAGCCTCCTTCCCTCCAAATCCAGGGTTGTTCCCGTAGCAACTCTTGGAGTCTTTAGACATAACCTTTACTATTCTGTGTAATAAGCACTTCTTTACTTCCCTACTACACTGTAAATTTTCCCGTGTTGTTTCGTTAGCCAGTTCCATCTTAAATAGATGAAGCAGAGCCACCCAACAGTTTAGGCTTCATCTGAAGTAGTAAAGTCCAAACTAAATACATTTTCAATTTAGGACATTAATTTAAGTCAGTCAAGTCATTTTACTTTATATTAATATTTTCCTTCTCGTTACATTAAAATTACACCCTAAAACAAAAGTAGAGCCTCTAAAATCTGTTTCTCAGGAATTTTATTCCAGGTACACACACACTTTTTTAAAGACACCATTTCAAAAGTAATGCTTTTGAATTTCCTAAAATGACTTTACTCATTATTTTACATTTGGCTTACATGCATGAAGAAGAAAGGATATTTGAATGATGGTTCCAAGGCCAAATATTACTTGGAAAAGAAATAACACAAATAAACACATCAATTGATGTCTTGTGTCAGTCATCCCATGACCAACTAGGAGAGAGAATGGCTTTAACTCTAGACTCTGGCTTCCAATTGAAACCATCTCTAGAACCTGTTTCATCTTTATTCGTGCTGGTGAAGTAGCATGGTGTTTTGTAGATTTGTTGCATCTGCACGTTGCAAATCTACAGGACTCTAAAGAGTGTTATTTGAATATGATTTCTTCTTTTATAGTAAGTGGTTTCTGCAGGACCTGAGAGTTTGCTCAGGTTTTCTGAAGATATCAGAATTAAAGCCTTACATATTCCTCTGAAGCCAGGCTTCAGCAATACGTGAACCATGAACTTCCAGATGTTCAAGCTGGTTTTAGAAAAGGCAGAGGAACCAGAGACAAATTGCCAACATCTGATGGATCATCGAAAAAGCAAGAGTACCAGAAGAACATCTATTTCTGCTTTATTGACTGAAAAAGTCTTTGCCTGTGTGGATCACAATAAACTGTGGAAAATTCTGAAAGAGATGGGAATACCAAACCATCTGACCTGCCTCTTGAGAAATCTGTATGCAGGTCAGGAAGCAACAGTTAGAACTGGACATGCGACAACAGACTGGTTCCAAATAGGAAAAGGAGTACGTCAAGGCTGTATATTGTCATCCTGCTTATTTAACTTATATGCAGAGTACATCATGAGAAACGCTGGGCTGGAAGAAACACAAGCTGGAATCAAGATTGCCGGGAGAAATATCAATAACCTCAGATATGCAGATGACACCACCCTTATGGCAGAAAGTGAAGAAGAACTAAAGAGCCTCTTGATGAAGGTGAAAGAGGAGAGTGAAAAAGTTGGCTTAAAGCTCAACATTCAGAAAACTAAGATCATGGCATCCGGTCCCATCACTTCATGGCAGATAGATGGGGAAACAGTGGCTGACTTTATTTTTCTGGGCTCCAAAATTTCTGCAGATGGTGATTGCAGCCATGAAATTAAAAGACGCTTACTCCTTGGAAGGAAAGTTATGACCAACCTAGATAGCATATTAAAAAGCTGAGGCATTACTTTGGCAACAAAGGTCCATCTAGTCAAGGCTATGGTTTTTCCAGTAGTCGTGTATGGATGTGAGAGTTGGGCTATAAAGAAAGCTGAGTGCCGAAGAATTGATGCTTTTGAACTGTGGTGTTGGAGAAGACTCTTGAGAGTCCCTTGGACTGCAAGGAGATCCAACCAGTCCATCCTAAAGGAGATCAGTCCTGGATGTTCATTGGAGGGACTGATGTTGAAGCTGGAACTCCAATACTTTGGCCACCTGATGTGAAGGGCTGACTCATTTGAAAAGGCCCTGATGCTGGGAAAGATTGAGGACAGGAGGAGAAGGGGACGACAGAGGATGAGATGGCTGGATGGCGTCATCGACTCGATGGACATGGGTTTGGGTGGACTCAGGGAGAAGGTGATGGACAGAGAGGCCTGTCATGCTGCAGTTCATGGGGTCGCAAGGAGTCGGACACGACTGAGCGACTGAACTGAACTGATATTCCTCTTGTCCTCAGAACTAATATCACACCTATACTTCAACATTCCAATAAGTTTTTTTTCCCCTGGGAGTTATGTGGAACATTCTTACATTTCTTATTTTGTTCCAGTTTTGAGATAGGAGATAGATGGATCCCTGGACTGGACAGCTGGTATATGTCATGTGGAGTAGAATTGAAGCTTTAGGTCTCACCTAAATACTCCAGGGACAAAGCTAGTGGCAGAAGCTGAGCTCTGCTGACATAAAGATATAAGATGGCCACTCCTGAGGTCAAGGAAAATTTCCATGTCAGCACATGCTCATGAAGGCTCCTTGGGGGTCAAAAAAGGAAGGGTACCACACCATACTAAGTTTGGACATATCCGCACAGGCTTCTGCAGTGGGATCCGTCTTAGCAAAACGTTGCACATGCATCTTGGGAAGAGTCTTAGGACTGGTCAGTTGTGAAAAAAAACCCCAACATAATTGGCCAAAGGTAAACAAAGACCCAGAAGACCTGTCTTATGTAAGGGATTTAAATCCCCTCTTTACTGTGCTCTTCCTCATTAGAGAGGACTCCCACACCCTTTCTCTGTGGGTGTGTGTTTCTGCCTAGCTTCTCCCTTATATAAACTGCTTCTCTGTGTGCTCTCCCATTGGTTTGCTAATAATAAACTTTGTACCTGTTTTTAAATTTTTTGTCTCCTTAAAACATTCTTGCTTTCAAAGGAGGGGAAGAGCCTGGGAATTCCACCCCTTGCCTCTAGCCCCTTTTGGTCTATTGGTTAGGATTCCTGGTCTTCATCCAGGCTACCCAGGTTCAATTCCTGGGCAGAGAACTAAGATTTCTCTTCAGAACTGTTCATTACTGTTTCTCCGAGATCAGTCTGATACTTGTTCCCTGAATTCCAATTCTTTGATCCAAAGTAAGTGTTTTCTGCTTGATTACTGCTTCCTTAGTTTATGTAGGTTGACAAGGTTTATGGCAGGTAGAGGCAAGGCCCAGTGAAGAAATAGGAGTTGCCTGAAGTTGAGGTCTCTGAAACATATAATTATCACCCAAACCCTATTTCCCTCAAAGATGGGGGTGAAGCCAGTTTATAGTCTCAAATCACCATCCATCTGGAAAAAAGATGTTCTGCCTTCTCTGCAGAGCTCTGCATTCACCCTAATTGATAACGTCCTCAGTACCTTTATCGTTGCTTATGGCACACTCCATGGACCAGTCTTGGGCGATAACGGGGGCAACCAGCTCAACAAACTTCGTCAGAGGGCAGCTGGAGGTGCAGCCAGGTAACGTGAGGGGATGTGGTTCATATCGTGTCTCATTCCGATAGTACATCTCTACGAAGTATTCTCTGGTGGAGGAAGGTGGAGGGAAAAGAGGAAGAACTCTGTTAGATCTGTGCTGTTGACCTGGCATTGAAATTCTTTCTACCTGGTATGTACCATGTCAGTTGAAGGACTAGTGGAAGAATTTATGGGAATGAGTAGATATTAGCCAGTTTAGCTGTGGGAAGAGGGAGATTGGGGTAGATGGGCCTGAATTGGGAGGGTGGAAATGGGAGAGCTTGTTTGTTAGATGACCAGGGGCATGTGAGGTGGGAGCTGGGATGCTGAGTTAGAGAAGGAGCTGAGACACAATGGTTGGGGGACTTGGTGGTGATTTGGTGAACCTTCAGGTAAGAAGTAGGGCACAGTTGGGATGCTGGGGTTTCTTTCTCCTATTCTGTCCTTTTCATGCTTCTGATTTGCTCTGTCCTTTTCTCCTTTTCTCTCTCTCAGTATTTCTTTCAGTCTTCCCCCTGAATTAATGTATCTTCCCTGTCCTTAACCAGGCCAGAAACATGAAACTGAATAATATATATAAGAAAAACTAATAGCATGGTATCCCGTCCCATCACTTCATGGCAAATAGGTCCCATCACTTCATGGCAAATAGAAGGGGTAAAAGTGGGAGCAGTGACAGTTTTTCTCTTCTTAGGCTCTAAAATCACTGTGGATGGTGACTGCAGCCATGAAATTAGAAGACGATTACTTCTTGGAAGGAAAGCTATGACAAACCTAGACAGTGTAATAAAAAGCAAAGACATCACTTTGCCATCAGCGGACCATATAGTCAAAGCTATAGTCTTTCCAGTAGTCATGTAAGGCAGAACGCCAAAGAATTGATGCTTTCGAACTGTGGTGCTGGAGAAGACTCTTGAGAGTCCCTTGGACTGCAAGGAGATCAAACAGGTAAATCCCAAAGGAAATCAACCCTGAATATTCATTGGAAGGACTGGTGCTGAAGCTGAAGCTCCAGTACTTTGGCCATCTAATGTGAAGAACTGACTAATTGGAAAAGACCCTGATGCTGGGAAAGATTGAAAGCAGAAGAAGTGACAGAGGATGAGATGGTTGGATGGCATCACCAATTCAATGGACATGAACTTGGGCAATCTCCGGGAGATAGTGAAGGACAGGGAGGCCTGGTGTGCTACAGTCCATAGGGTCACAAAGAGTTAGACATGACTTAGCAAATCAACAACAACCACAAATGTGCTTGAATATACAGCAAGACGTAAAAATGATACCTCTGAAAGAGAGAGTGAATGTATACTCAAGTCCTTACACCTGCTGATGTTGAGGAGGTCTCTCACTACTTTATTTCATAAAACAATATATTGCTTAAGGAAGGACCACTGTCCCAAACCAAGCTTTAAATCTAGTACAGGATCCTTGTGGAAGTCACCTGCCAAAGAGACCGGAGAGAAGATCTGGAGAAGATCTTGGGATAGTAATTATACAACTGCAACTTTTGGATGTTGTTACGAACAAGTCTTTTGAAAAACATCACTTTAAGAAACCATATGTGTGCTAAGTCGCTTCAGTCATGTCCAACATTTTGAGATCCTATGGATTGTAGCCCGCCAGGCTTCTCTGTCCATAGGGATTCTCCAGGCAAGAATACTGGCGTGGGTGGCTGTGCCTTCCTCCAGGGGATCTTCCCGAACCAGGGATCAAACCTGCGACTCTTATGTCTCCTGCTTTGGCAGGTGGGCTATTTACCACTATTGCCACCTGGGAAGCCCAAGAAGCCATATAAAAAGTAGTAATTACAAATATTCACTTATATGTTCCTAAAAACTCCTATAATATTGTATGAATGAATACATATATCTTGTATAACTTTTTCAGTGACAGTACCCTTTACCTCATGGTAATATGGCAAAGAGGACTAATAGTTCATCAGAATTCATGATTCTCTTTCCATCAGATAAGGTTACAGCTGAGAAGTGAATACACTTCCCAGACTCCCTTGCACTTAGGAGGGACCAAGTGACTAATTTTAGCGAGTAGAACTGACATATGTTCCTTCTGGGCTGAGGTGCTTGATAAGCAGTTTGCCTTCTTCACCCTCTCATTCTTTCCTACATGCTCTCTGCAGATGAGGAGGGCACTTCTGAAAACTGTAGGTCCAAAAGATGGAACCCCCCAGTTCACAAATCACCATGTGTGAATCACACCATGGATGAGTCTCTTCCTGTTGGCCAGGAACATCTACATTGGACTGTTAGATGAATGAGAAAGAAATGTCCATTGAGTTAAGCCTCTTAGATTTGAGGTTCATTTGTGCAGCAGCTAAAATTACCCTTATAATTTATATATTTGGAAAATAATTTTAGGGGACTTAAAATTTGCTTGAGTGGTAAGATACAAGCTAAGGTGCATACAGAGAGTTTGAATAAAAGTATTTCATAAAATATGAAAGTGAGAAGAAGCACTATTTTTTAACTTAGTGAATTATTTTATATAGTATATGATTTTAAGTTTATGTACCTAACCAAAAAACAGAACATTTTAGAATATATTTAGCTACCTTATCTACAGCCTTACAAGTTTGTCTGTTTAATGTAAATAAAAATCTAAAAATTTTTTTCTCTTTATTTTCTAATACGGATAAAGTGGGATCACCTTACACTCAGGATCACCTAATTTGCAGGTATATACTTTAAACCTGTATTTGCTAACTTGGATTCTCCTTGCTCTTAATTTAAAAGTAAACACGTTTAACTTTCGATACTCCTCTAGAGTGTTAAAAAATCCCAATATAACAATAAATTTGACTTCTACCGGTGAGTTACCCTTGGTTACTTTTTTCTCTATAGGTCAGTGTATCTCAGATGAAAAATGCCCCAAACTTGATTCATAATATGAATTTACTCAAGCTATTCAGTGAAACAAAATGCTGCAGCACCCTAAATAAAAGCAAGCTCAGGACTACTGGGTGCAGAAACCAGAGAGGAGAAGCCAAGAAAAGTGGGTAGTTTCTTTTGTCATATCCCAAAGTGACAGTGCCTACTCCTAGAGTTGATCCTGGAATTTTCACTGAATTTATTAACTCTGTGCCTGGAGCTGGTCTTCAAAGTGGAAGTCTTTTGCAGGGCTTCTTATTGACAGAGCACTTGATGTCCATGTCTTCGCACTCCCATTTTTGGCCCTGTTTGGATTTTCTCCATGTTATGGGCATTATCTCTCCATTCTGACTCTAAATATTTGAGAGCAAAGCTTGCTAAGACCACATTTTAGTTCTATCTCTTTATGCTTGGCACTCAGTTAGAAGTTCAACAAAGAATGAACATACTTTTTCTCTAGCTGCAGAACTTACTTTCTTTGTGAGCAGTGAAGATTTTGGTTGAGAACGGGCCTCTGTGTTGCTGCTTTCCTATTCTACAAATCCAGGTAGCCAGAAACCTACAGCCAGGGCTACAAAATTTGCCAAAAGAAATTCAGGATACCTTGTTTAGAAATTATTAAGAATTTCAAAACGGCAACACTGAATCGTTAAGCCAAGCATAGGCTCTTCCGAGCACAGGGCCTTATATAACTGCAGTCAGATGGTCCCAACTGCAGCTATTGTGAATGCCTTGAGGGGAGAGCAAAATGCACCTCCCCAGCTAACCCTGAAATAAAACTCTGGAGTCCCTGTTTTAACTCAGTCCTTGAATTGTGATTATTCCATCAACAATATCCATGAGGTCTTGTCTTCCCAACAAGAATGCCAGTGTCACAGCAGACACAAATTTTTGCTATGACCTTGGCTATGGTGGCCAACTCTTCCTGGTTTGCCCAGGGCTTTACCGGTTTTAACAATGAAACTTATATGTTCTGGGAACCCCTCCAGTTCTGGGTAAACTAGGACATTTGGTCTCTCTAACTGTGGCCTTTCTAGTGGGCTTCAGCCAAGCCTTGGTCAGCTGGGGAGGGCCACACCAGATTGCAAAGTAGTGAACGCTATGCAGAGGAATACTTTAAGAATCCTACCTGGTGGATATGAATAACCATAAATTTCATGGATATGTTTGAAGTCTTTAACTGAAAGAACATTATTTGTAACCAGCAACAAACAATTTTTTCTTGGTATCTTCTACTACCGTGTGTTTTACAAGAGAACAGTGTAATGTTCACATCCTTCTTAGAATACCTTGATCTTTTTAAAAAAACATAATTTCTGTCTCTGATGGGGGGTGGTTCTATCAATTTTTTCATCTACTGTGTCTGTACATGATTTCCCAATTAAAGTCTTTATGAAAATAAAGAAAAAAGGAGTCATGACTAAGCAAAGATATGGTTACCATTCTTCCCCCTGAATATAAAACCAAACCAACCTAATAGACAAGACAACCCTTAAGTCAATAATAACACAAATGATCATAAAACCTGGTTTCCAGTGGTATTAGTTTTGAGAAACACTTCTTAGACACTTACCCCTTCTGGAAGTACAATTCCATTATGTGGCAGGACGCATAGGGAGGAAGGATTCCGTTGTAAACACCTAGCGCCATCTGTAGGGCACTCACAGTAGTGTCATGCTACAGAGATTTTGAAACAAACATTTTTGATCTTTATCTCTGTTTCAAATTTACAGTCAATAGGTGAGTATCAAGCACTTTCAGAGTACCATGGTGGTTTCTGATCCAGCTAAATTTCCTATAACCCCATGACTTAGGAAGTAGAGAATGAAAGGATGAATTTTGATTGTGCATCTCCTTGGTGCTAGGCAATGAGATTTACATACATACAATTATTTCCTTTAAAAAGATGAAGAAACTGAGACCCAAAGAAATTAAGTAACTTGGCAGAATTCCTGGCGGTCCAGTGGTTAGGACTCTGCACTCTCGATGCCAAGGGCTTGAGTTCAATCCCTAGTTGGGGAACTAAGATCCAACAAGCCACGTGGTGCAGCCAAAAAGAAAAAAAAAAGGGAGGGAGGTGGAATTAAGTAGCTTACTTTATGTCATACATCTTCAAAATGGAATAAAGTAAATCTGAGTCAAGTCTTATGATTTTGTCTTATGCCTACCCCAGTAGAACATATCTCTGTTTTAGTGTGTTTCATTGATTTTCATTAAATTTTAAAATAACTTGGAATACATTAATGCTAGATTATATTTGTTTTCTATAGATTAATATCATCTGTGATTTTAAAGTTGGGGAAGAATATATGAAGTTACAAACATTTAGACAGAATAAAATGTAAGGAAGTAGAGAGTGTAGCTGAAAAATAATTGCTAAAGTTTTATTTTAGAATAGCCAGAAGGCATGGGGGACTGGTTTTCAATCCCAGTTTTGCCATTGATTAGCTATCTAATCTTAAAAAATCCTTAATTTTCATATCTATAAAATGGGCCTAACATTTGGTTGCCTGAACTATATGGCAGTGTTTACATTCTCCAAAGGGGTTAGAACCAATGCACTAGAGGAAAAAAAAGGAGTTACAGATTTACGACTTGCCAGAAGTCATACAACAAGTTACAATTGGAAACCATATTAGAAACCAGAAACCCAGAAACTATGAATTAATTTCAGGCCTATCTTTCTCTAAGAGGCACTGCACTCTTTCCTCCATGAAACTTTTCTCTAGTCTATACCATTTGCTATGCTAAGTCGATTCAGTCGTGTCCGACTCTGTGCGACCCCATAGACGGCAGCCACCAGGCTCCACCGTCCCTAGGATTCTCCAGGCAAGAATACTGGAGTGGGTTGCCATTTCTTTCTCCAGTGCATGAAAGGGAAAAGTGAAAGTGAAGTCGCTCAGTCGTGTCCGACTCTTAGCGACCCCATGGACTGTAGCCTACCAGGCTCCTCCGTCCATGGGATTTTCCAGGCAAGAGTACTGGAGTGGGGTGCCATTGCCTTCTCCGTATACCATTTAGAACCCCAGATAATAAACTCTGCTTTATCTTTAATTGTTTCTTTCATCTTCTTGCAGAATGACACCATGGCCTTCTCCAGCCAGACCACATCTGAGAAGTCCTCTGTCCTGCAGAAGTGGGTGGGAGCCTGACCCAGCCCTCCATGTCCTGTTTCCCTGCTCATCCAAGACTCCATGAACACTCATTTCAGTGCACAGTACATCCTTGGAATTCTCCTCTTTCCCTGGCTGCTGATCCAACATGGATGTCTACTCTAAGATCTCACTCTCTTTCCTTTCTGCACCCAGATATAACACTGACTTCAAGCTGGAGCTTTCCTTCCCTTTTTTTTTTCTATCCCCTCTGCCATCTGAAGATTCCTACTTGGATGTTGCTGGCATTTCAAGTCCAATTGTCTATTCACCTGGCCCAGGACCACATCTGTTAATGGTTCTACCATCCTTCCAGTCATCAACGCTTGAAACACCACCTTCATCTATGGCTTAACTTCCACACCACTGTCCTCCACCCACATTCCAGTCCATCACCAAGTCCTATACACTCAGCTTTTCTTATAACCTTTCTACTTCTTTTCCTTTGCTGTTTTGCCTCTAATTTTAGTTTGGAACAGAAATGATGTTTCCTTTCTCTGAGGCACTAAATCATTGGCTCACGTGACATTGCTATTCTGCTTCGCAGGGTGTTTATATGCTTACTTTTCTTGTCAGTGAAAAAAGTGAAAGTTGCTCAGTTGTGTCCGACTCTTTACAACCCCATGGACTGTATAGTCCATGGAATTCTCTAGGCCAGAATACTGGAGTGGGTAGCCTTTCCCTTCTCCAGGGGATCTTCCCAACCCAGGGATCAAACCCAGCTCTCCTGCATTGCAGGTGGATTCTTTACCAGCTGAACCACAAGAGAAGCCCAAGAATACTGGAGTGGGTAGCCTATCCCTTCTCCAGCAGATCTTCCTGACCCAGGAATCAAACCGGGGTCTCCTGCATTGATGCGAATTCTTTACCAACTGAGCTATCAGGGCTTAGATTGTAAATTCCTTGAGACCCAGAAAGGTATATTTAACTAAAAAAATTTGAACAGCTGATACCAAAATGATGATGAAAAAGTTGAGGCCCCTCCTGAGAGAGCTCATACACTTGAACAGATGTTGAATGGAGACAGAATACTTACTGCAGAATACATAATGAGTTTTCTGTGGTTTGATGGCTGAGTTGCATTCTTCATGTGATTGAGGATTTCATTGATCAGGACACCTTTATGAAGATAGATCAACAATGGAGCTGAACGAAATGTGGGCTTATGTTTCAGTTCATAAGCTTTTTGCTCATTTGTATAGAGATTCTCTCTGCCAGGATTCTCAAGACTTAAGAAGGGAGGGCAAGAACTCATTTTGGTGGAGCATCTGCTATGTGCTAGTAGCATGATTTCCATACATTATTTACTGAATCCTGACTTCTATCCCCCATTCAGAGGTTAGGAAGCTGAGGCTCAGAGTCATTAAGTGACTCACTCACTGGGGAAGGAGAGCTGGATTGGCATATTAAGATTTGATTCTACCAGATTTTGTTAAAACTCAAGTTAGGAGGTTGATGAACTTGGAAGGAATTTCAGATGGCTTTTTCCAGATAGTTGTTAGCCAGTGCTCTGTTCAGGGCAGGTCTGATATGACAGTGCGGCATACACTTCTCTGTCTTCATCCCTCTGGTAACCACACCTGGGTGAAGCCAGGGGAGAAAGCAGCTCTCTGGATGTCTGCACAGGGCACGGACTGTGTTCTGTGGACCATTGCTCCAGGTTACACTAGGAGGCAGCCAGAACCTTCAGATTTCATCTAGGGCTCTAACTGTTGTCAGTAGAGGAAGAAGTTTGCCCTTTGCACCTGTTGCTCCTAAGGTGGTAAAAGGCAGACAGACACAGAGCAGGGTCTCCATCCTCTCAGTAGACACTGATGCTGAAGGTACCTGTGGTGCAGGTGTTTTTCTGAGGAGGTGCTGTCTCAGGGGCTTCCACACCATCCCCTGAGGACTCCTTGTGTCTTGTTGGTCGTCTCTCTACACTGCCTGTGGTCTCCTCACTTGTGGATGACCAGTTCTCTTTTGTAATGAGCAGAGCATTGATGTTAACTGATTGATTATAATCCTAGACTCTATGGTCCACTTTGCAAAACACACACTGAACAGCTACCACAAGTGAATTAGACATGGCTCCTGTCCTCCAAAATCTCATAAAACAGTGAGAAGAGACTGTCCCATTGGTCTGTGTACCACCATAAGCACAAAGAGGAGTGAACTAAGGAGGGAGATGATCGGCATCTGTGGCTGCTTGGACGTCTTTAACTAGGAATGGAGGGAGCTGGAGGCTACACCTCCAGGTCTGCATCCCTCTGCCTCAGGACAGATTGGCCTCTGGGAGCCCTTTAGAACTGTATCTTGAACTTCAGGCCACAATAGAAGTAAACTCTGTGGCTGAGTTTCTGGGAGTGATGACAGGCAGTCGCCTTCAATCAGCAATTTGTCCCTTGTCAGTGCTTTTCTGGTGGGTCATATGGTAAAGAATCCTCCTGCAATGTGGGATACCTGGGTTCAATCCTTGGGTTGGGAAGATACCCTGGAGGAAGGCATGGCAACCCGCTCCAGTATTCTTGCCTGGAGAATCCCCATGGACAGAGGAGCCTGGCGAGCTACAGTCCACAGGGTCGCAGAGAGTCCAACACGACTGAGTGACTAAGCACAGCACAGCACAGAATATCTGAAAGGAGATATTCTACACTGACCAACATGTATTCTCTATAACACTTAGCTAATTAACATCAATTAATTAGTTAATGGCTAGACATGGATTTAGTTCAATTAGCAACTTGTTCCTTGTCAGTAGGTGTCTTTGCAGCAGCCTTCAGTGTTGATGATGGAATAGATCAGCTCTTGGTTCTGTGGTGGTTTCCCAGCTTGTCCCAGGAGAAAATAGGGGTAATTGTCATAAGCCCTACAGGCTCTGGCAGGCCAATAGTCAAGTTATATATGAAGGGGAACTGAAGCTCAGAGAGGTTCAGCAACTTGCCCAAGATCACACAGCTAGTATGCAGAGGGGCTGAGTTTCTCTGAACTCAGCAGGTCCAGCTTCAAAACCTTTCCTCTTAATTATTAGGCCATACTGTAGCATAAGCTAGCACCCAAGCTCCTTGGTGCATCATTTACTAAACCTGCACACACTGGACAAAATATCATTATTTGAAGATACAAACTTCACTTCTCTCTCTTGGGCTACAGCAGGAGTTGGCAAATTTGTTCTGTAAAAGTTGTATGATTTATGCTATTCTCTCAAATCATCCCACCCTTGCCTTCATTGAAACATGTATATTACCATATGTGAAACAGAGTGCCAGTCCAGGTTCTATGCATGAGACAGGGCACTCAGGACCGGTGCACTGGGATGATCCTGAGGGATGGGATGGGGAGGGAGGTGGGAAGGGGTTCAGGATGGGGGACACATGTACACCCATGGCTGGTTCCTGTCAATGTATGGCAAAACCAATACAATATTGTAAAGTAATTATCCTCCAATTAAAATAAATTAATTTAAAAAAAAAAGAAAGAGAAAAAAAAGTTATATGACTTAGACTCTGTGGGACATGTGTTCCATCACAACCATTCATTCTCGAGTGGAAGCACAAAAGCAGTTAAATATACTGCATAAATGCATGAGTGTGACTGAACTTCAATAGCATTTTACTGATAAAAAATAGGTGGCAGCACGCCAGATTTGGCCCGCACACTGTAGCTTGCCAACCTCTGGTCTTCAGCAAGAAGCAGTTTCCATTAAAACAAACAGGTACATGTACATGCTCAGTCGCTCAGATGTGTTCGACTCTTTGCATCCCTGTGGATTGTAGCCTGTCAGGTTCCTCTGTCCATGGGATTTCCCAGGCAAGAATACTGGAGTTGTTTGCCATTTCCTCCTCCAGGGGATCCTCTCAACACCGGGATTGACTGAATCCATATCTCCAGCTTCTCCTACATTGGCAGGCAGATTCTTTACCACTGAGCCACCTGGGAAGCCCTAATACAAACAGGACCAGGCATATATTCCTAAATTAGTCTTAGGAATTAGTCTAGAGATTTCCTTGTGTGTGTGTGTGCTGGGGGGTGTGAGGTGGGGTATTGTAGTGGTGAAGGCAGCAGGAGGAGGATATTACTGAACAGTTCACCCTTGAAACCAACTGATGGAACTGAAGTTCTGGCAAAGGTAAGAAGATGCTGGTCAAAGTCCTGATGTTCCCTTGTGACTCTGTCACCAAACTGTTCATGCTTTCTCTGCAGCATTAGGTTCAGGTGCTTTATAACTCAACAAGTGTATAGTTGACAAATCTCTCTTGCTTTGCCAGATTTGAACAATAGGCTGAACTTGTGACTTGGAAGAAATTATGAAGGTAACAGCTTCCTGGCTCATTAATAGTACTGAGCTTCCCCTAGAAAATAGGACAAGCGTGTGCATATGAGTGCTAGCTTTTGGAGTCTAAGACCCAGAGAATACCTTAGGGAAGGACTCTGATAGAATCTAGTTTAATGCACTCACCAGATGGGGAAACTGAGACCCAGAGAGAGAAGGTGACTTCCCCAAAATGCAATTTCTAGTAGTCAAAGGGAAAAAGTAAAGGAAATACAAGCAAGCTGTTGGGAAGCAACAACAAGCAAGCTGTATCTGATATTCGGATACAGACCCCTGCATCTATTAATAGATTCTTGTAGACTCCTTCCTGGCTTTCCCTGCCCTTTTCTTCACTGTCTCCTACATCCAGAGAAGTGCTTCTGAAACTTTAATGGGATTTCATTAAAATGTAGATTTGGATTTAGCTGCTCTGGGTTGGGACCTGAAATTCCGCATTTCTTGTCAGAGGCTTGGTGATGCTGACTTTGCTGGTCCATGGATTTCATCTTGAGTAGTGAGGGGATGATTTCCTGAGCCCATCATGCCTAGGTTGGGGGAAACAGAGTCCTGTCTTCACCATCTGAAGCATTTGGCCACCATACTGTTGGCCCCTGCTGGTTCAGGAATGAGACCTGGTGGTTGTGGGGTCAAGGAGGCCCAGCTTCCACCTTCTGTGTACTTGGTTGTTTGGTATGTAGGATTGAGCTGCATCCTGGGCTCTGTTCCTACACACAGTCCATGTCCTGCCTGCTAATTATTCCTAAGAACCAAGTTCCAACTTTGACTCACCTCTGGGGGCTCTCCTGTCCCCAGGGAAGGGCTGAATCTTGCTGCTCATGCCCTAAGCTTGGAGTGAGGACTTGTACATTCCATCAAGTCTCCCTCTGTGTCTTGCAACCAGGTCTCTGTAACAGCAGGCCTGCAGCTTGATCATTTGTTTATGATGCTGCCCTAAATTATTTGCCCCAAGCACTATGTTCACCTCATATGAAATTACTCCCAACTATCTTGACTTCATACGTCATTAGCTGTTCTTATTACAGATTTCTTCATTCTTTATATGAGCTTTTGTAGCTCCTCTCCTGGTTAGTGACTTAAACTCTTTCTCTTCCTCTGCAGCCTTGAGTGAACATCCTTCCCGTCTGGTCCAACCCCCAGGATACTTTGTCTCTGTTTTCTCCTGGAGGTGTGTTGAACTTGTCCAACCTCATGGTGAATAGGGTCTAGCAATGGTTGGAGTCCTGATGTGATTATACTGTTTTCTTCAAACTCTCTGGAGTATATGACTATGAACATCTCCTGTGGCTTATAATTTCTTCCTTGTTATGACAGCCTGGCACAGTGGACTTCTTCTTGCTGTCCATCTTTAGTTTTAATGTCTATATGAACAGCATCTGAACCTGTCATATCCTCTAGGGTCTTGGCCTGCCACTCAGCTGCCCTCAGAGCCTCAGCACCTATCCCTGTCCTGCCTGGTCCTGGCTTCTTTCTTCTACCCACCTATCCTGATTACAAGGGTTAGGCTTCTGTATTATGATCGGATGTCCTGTTCTACAACAGGTCAAATCCAGCTGAAAAGAGGCATCACTGAAAAGTCAACACCTTTTAACACCAATGAAAAAATTTGAGCAGTGTCATAAACTTGTCAATTGCAATATATATTAATCAATAGGGCATAATTAGCCTGCAAATTACATTGTATTAACTTTAACAGTGGTTACAACCAAGGGTTTCAAGAAAACAGGCCACTTTTGCCTTTCCTCCCACTTGAAAAATTCATCCAGTAAGCCACCAGGCGTAATTGACTTTCATGGAACTCAGATACAACATCCATGATTTTTTGATATGGAAAGAATGAAAAGTATCATTTAGCATTAGCCCAAAGTTTCTGTTTTCCAGCTGGGAAAATTAAGGCCCAGAGTGAATAATTTTGATAATCATATAACACATAATGTTCAACAGTGTATTAGGTACTATTTTTGCTAAGCCTTTGGAATACATACATTCATTTTCATCCTTAATACTTAAGAAGTGAGTAGTATTATTATCCCCAATTTGCAGAATGGAAGCTGGTGGAATGATTATGTGTCTAATTCAAGGTTACATAGCTGATTAACAGTCGGACCTGGACTCAGACCCAGATCACTCAACAACAAGTCTAATGAACTTCTCTCATTTTTAAAAATACTTACCCCCCTGCAATCTAGATTTCTCTTTCTGCTTATGAATTCCAAAGAGGGACAGAAGGGACAATTCTGATATTTCTTTCAACTTAGTCATGGTGTCCTCTGTTGCCCAGGAGGGTAAAGTGAAATTATGAACACCCTGTATCAAAGAAAAAGGAAGAAAAATGTATATTTTATTTCTGACTATCCTCTTTGTTGACTTTTTATCCTCCTTCTCCCGTGAGAAGTGCTGTGTCCAGCCTTTCTTGGGAGAGGGAGAGTTCATGAAAGAGGAAATGAAAGTGAAGTAGCCTACAGAAGAATTAAGTGAAAGAGATGTAAAATACCTCAGCCACATTGCAGAATAGCTCAGACTGAACTGTAGTAAGGAAAAAAAAAAAACCCAAGACTTGAACCAAAAAGTGGGCTCTTGTTTTTATTGAAGACTTTTATAAGACTAAAAAGTCTTCCTTGAAACAGATACTGATGATACACTAAAAATATTGGGAACATTGAATGTGCTTGGATCAATGACCTCTAACATGGAAGAGAGCAACCGGTACCATTTATTATTGAGTTGGAATTCTGAAAGTAACTGTTGCTCCTCAGACACTCTCAATGCCCTCAAAATGAGAACTGGATAGGAGTCATACAGCTGGTCAGAATTCTGCCCCAAGATTCAGTGAATTGGTTGGGAAAACAGAGTTGTGGTGGAGCATGGTGATTGAGAAAAACACCATGAAACCCTGAAAAAAATAGTAATTTATCTAGCTACAAAGATTATTTCACATGCATTGTACAGCAAAAGAGAGATTCTTTCCTGATAGATCAATTTTAATAGCCTGGTTCAAAGTTTGCTTGTTTATTTCTATATCCATAAACCAGGTAACTTTTTTCTTTTTATAAAATATTATAAAATCTTTATATAAAGTATTATAAAATCTTTAAATAAAGTATAACAATATTGCTTTTTTCATTAAAGTCCATGACGGGAACCCAGCATTTCTAAGTGACTAAAAAATAACTGGTGTGGTACAGAAAAGCAATTTTGTTCACAATTTTCTAAAAGGTGAATACATAACTAACAGAGAGAAGCCAGAATTTTTAAGTTAATATAAATACACCTTGACTTATATTTCAATATCAAACTCTAAATAATATATCTTATAAAAGCTGAGGAAAATGTACTCATCTGTTTCAAAACAGGCATAAGTCATCAAATCAGATTGCATGTTAATATTTGATATTTTTACTTTTACCTCACAAAATAAAGGGTCGTAGACTTTAGTCCAAATTCCAAGAAGATCCTGGTCATGGTATCCTGTAAGTTTTGGCAAGACTTCTATAAAATCCTGAGACACATACAGAGGTAAAAAGAAATTTTATATCAAGGTTTCTCAACTTGAGCATTTTTGATGTTTGGGCTAGACAGTTCTTTTTTGTGGGGCTGCCCTGTGCACTGTAGGATGTTCAGCATCCTACCCACTAGAGGCCATATCATCCCTAGTCTCTCAGTTGTGACAACCCAAAATGTCTCCAGACACTGACAAAGGGTCCCTGTGAGGCAAACTTGCCCTCAGTGGAAACTGCTGTTCTTCACATACAAGTGCACCAGTAATACTGGCTATGATAATGCCAACCCAAAGATTTTTACAAACACTAATTATTTCTCATTCTTACATTAAATATTGTGGGCACCTGCTGGCAGTAGCCACATGTTCCTGGTGTGTCCTGAGATCAGACTGAGGTGTACTGCCTCAAATTCATTTTGGAAATAGTTGAAGTATAACTCATATGTAAATGAGTGGAAGGTGAAAAAGGAAACCATGTCTCAGGTCAAAGAAACCCAGGAAAACACAACAGACACGGGATCTGGTTCTGGCTATAAATGTGAGATTTGGGTGGGATACAAACATTTCTCCAGGTTCTGTATTACTCTTAGATTGTCATGGTAATGAGACCCATTGGTTAACTATCTATCTGATCAACTGACAGAAATTTCTGGGAAGCCTTTGGAAGATACTGTTTGTATAATGCATATATTTTCTAGGAAAATAAAATTTGTCAATATTAACCCAAATAAATTTCCATAAAATAGATAGAAATAATTATTAAAGAGCCCTCAACCTCCCCCAACAAAACAAAGCAAAACAAAGCTTCAGAGCCAGATTATTTTATGCGGAAATTCTACCAAGCTTTTCAAGCGTAAGTTATTCTAGTGTTATTTTGACTAGTCTGGAGCATATAAAGAAAAAAAAAAAACTTCCAAAAAATTTTTGTAAGCATTTATACTGACAAAGCCTGGCTAGAAAAGAAAGCTATAGTCTGAAGTTACTTTGAATATCAATGCAAAAGGTCTAAGTAAACTATTAACAAATAATTCAATATCATACTAAAAGAAAGAGGCTTGAATCTAGACATGTAAAGATGGTTCAATAGTAGTAAATCTATGAATATAATTAATCTTAGTAATTGATCCAAGAGAAAAGTAACTTAATTATACTAAAAATGTTGAAAAGACCTTTCAAAAAATTAAACACCAGTACTGATAAAAACACTCAAGAAAATAGGAGAGATAGCTAATTCCTTAACTTGATAAAAGTATCTCCATCTGGTCAAAAGGCCAGCATGTTTAATAGGGAAATACTGCTAAAATCAGGAATAAGACAAAGTTGTCCACTACCAATTCTATTATATAGTACTGGACTGTAAGTACCAGCCAATACAAATAGGCAAAATAAGTCAGAAATATAAATATTGGAAAAGAAGAGGTAAGCCATTATTATTTGTAAATATTATAAACCTGAGACAAACTTAACAGAAAAATCTGTATGAAGAAAACCTTAAAACAATCTTGAAGATAAGAACAGATAGGAAAATATTTTGTGTTCCTGGAAAGGAAGACTATACAAATTTGCAACAAAGTTTCAAATTCTCCTTAATTTATACATTTAATAAGATCTCAATAAAAACTTCCCTGGGCTTTCCTTGGACTTCCATGGTAGCTCAGCTGGTAAAGAACCTGCCTGCAATGCAGAAGACCCAGATTCAATTCCTGGGTCGGGGAGATTCCCGCAGTGAAGGGAACTGGCTACCTACTCCAGTATTCTGGCTTGGAGAATTCCATGGACTGTATAGGCCATGGGGGTCACAAAGATTTGATCACGACTGAGTGACTTTCACTTTCACTAAAAACACTGAAAAAGTAAGTGAAAACATAGCCATGAAAACTCAGAAAAAACAGAGAATGTGGAATGTCCAGCCCTTTAGATATTAAAGCATATATAACTTTTAATAATTATAACAGTGTGATTTTGGTTAATAAAATGAAAGAATAAGAATAAAAATTCTAGAAATAGACACATGGGAATTTTAATATAAAATAGTGGGGGAAAAGATGCCCTAGTCAATAAATAGTGACAAAGCCATTAGGTAATCTGGGAAAAAACTTCAGCAGGATAGATACCTCACACCCAATGCCAGTACAAACTGTAAATGGATTCAATATGTAAATATAGAAATGAAGCTATAGTAGAATTAGAAGAAAGCATTGCAGACTTCCTTGTAACCTAGGAGTGGTGAAGGCCTTTCTAAATGTGACTATAAATATACAAATACAGCCGTGTGACAAAACTAAACAAGTAGTGTTGTTGTTTTAGTTGCTAGGTCACTTCTGACTCTTTTGTGACCCCATGGCCTGTAGCCCGCCAGGCTCCTCTGTCCTTGGGATTTCCCAGACAAGAATACTGGAGTGGGTTGCCATTTCCTCCTCCAGGGGATCTTCCCAGCCCTGGGATTGAACCCACTTCTTCTGCATTGGCAGGCGAATTTTTTAACGCTGAGCCACCAGGGAAGCCCAAAATGGGCAAACAAAAAGAGGGCCAGAAAAAATGTTAAAATAGAGAAAGCTCCTAAAACTTTATAAAAAGAAGAAAACCAATACCCAAAAGAAAAATGGTCAGGTGATGTGAACAGAGTAAAAACTACAAAGGGCATTTAACTAGGTGAAGATATCCAAAGCTCACTCATCATAAGAGAAGAATACTGCAGCACAATCTTCTATAATAGTGATGATGCTGGGCTTTCTTGTCTCAGTCCTGATTTTGGAAGGGATGCTTCTAGTGATATCATCTTTCACTTACAGATTGGCAAATATCCTCAAAGTTGCCTATGCACTGTTGGGAATACTGTGGAGAAACAGGTGCTCTTGTACTTTTCTAAACTGGTAACTTTTGGAAGGATATTTTGATAATATTCAAATTGTCCCAGAATTTCTATTTCTGTATGCCTGTAAATGACACATTTTTTTGTAACCTTATAAGGACGTAGCCTCTTCTGGAATTCTTCTGATATCAAAGTCTCACTCTGAAGTTCTTGATAATGAGGGCAGTTCCTGAAAGGTAGGTATAGCAACTGAGGAAAAAGAGAAATCATTAATCTTTTATTAGTTGAAAGAACTAAAGAAGCTGCAGCCATTAGATAAAAAGTGACTTGAATAAAATATTCAAATGTGTTTTGAGCTGAATGGAATTCTAAAATTGAGGAAAAGAGAAATGATCTGCAGGTCTTAAATAGTAGTTACCCAAAACTCAAAAGCTTTTTTGTCCCTTTCATAAACTTGCCTAAATAAGACTGTGTTATTGGTAAATAGTCTAACTTCTGGTTTCTCTGTGAGATGGTAACTGCTATCTTGCTTCCTTCCTAATCTCTTTCATTTCTAGCACTAGAGACACATCTGTGTACATGCACTCTCTCTCTCTCTCTCTCTCTCACACACACACACACATATGAGTATAGAGAAATGAATTAGAGGTGCCAGAAAGAATCTTAAGAAATTGATTAATCATTCACTGAAGTAAGTTCTTGCAAATTTGCAGACTGTTAAAATAAGAGCACATACTAAAAACATAGAAAATATATTTGAAAATCCATTATGAGGACAAAGTGATCATCCCTTTAAAGTGAGTTTAATTTGACAATCCTTTCTATTTTTAACTATAATCTATAGGCTGGTAACTTCCAAGTTCATTTCGTTGCTCTTCACTTTCCATCTGAGCTAATCCTGTGTTTCCAGCCCTTGGTGGATATCATTAGTTGAATATTTCTCTTCATCCTCGAATTTGACATTTACAACCTTGAACTCAGTCTCTTCATTTTGTATTCTCTCTTCCTTTGTCAATAGCAAAATTTATCATCCTGCTTCATAGATTGACTAATCACTTTTGCCTGTCTACTTCCAAAACACAGTTGATTCTTGAACAATGCAGAGATTAGGGTTGCCAACCCTTACACAGTTGAAAATCAGTGTAGCTTCATGGTCCGTATCCACTGTTTCGCATCTGAGACAGTCTACCTACTGTGGGTCCTGTAGTGCTGTAGTACAAATTTACTGAAAAAATGTGTATGTAAGTGGACCCGTGTAGTCAAACCCACACTGTTCAGGAGTCTATCCAAAATAGACCCCTCTTCTTTATCTTCATTGTCCCCTCCTAGTCCAGACCACCATAATTAGTGTTTCAACTATTGTAAGGGCTTTCTGTGGGATCACTTTGCATCACAATTCATCCTTCATGCATCAACTACACTAATACTTTTTATTTTATTTTTTTAAAGGCTAATATGTTGAAGCCATCAATCAAATCATGCCATTCTGTAGCTTATAACTTTCACCGTCTTTCCATTTTGCTGGGAATAAAATCCAAACTCAGCCCCTAGTGACCTTTCTGTTCTGCTGTCCTACTGCTGCCCCCTCACTCACTTGTTTCCAGCAATGCTGGGAGCCTCCTTGCTGTACCCTGAACACACAGGCTGGCAGTCTCTGCAGACTGTTCCCTGCCTGAGACATTTCCCCTCTGCAGCTCTTCTAGACATTCTGCTCAGCCACTATCATGTTACCTTATTTTATTTCCTTCAAGGAACTCATTGTCGTTTGAAATGACTGTATTTATTTACTTCTTTATCATCTATTTCCTATAAAACATAAACTTGAAGACAGCCAGGATCTTGCCCATCTTGTTCATTGCTGTCATTTGTTCACTGTTGTCAAAGCTTAGAACAGGGCCTGACATATTAAATGCCACTCACAAATCAGTTTTTTGATAAGTTGCTTCCTGCCTGTCGTTTCTGTTTCTGTGTTACCTGGTCATACCTCGCTTTCCTTTCTCTAATGTCCTTACCATCTACTTTCAGGCCTTCATTTCCTCACTCATGAATGACTTCAACAGTTATTTTCAGAGGCCCCAGTATCTTTTCCCTCCAAGTCACTGTCAGACAAGTGCCCCAAAGCACTGCTCATCTTGTGTGTGCACAGTACTGAGATAAGTACAACAGTGTCTTCTACATCCACTGCTTTACATCTAAATTTCCCTGCCTGCACAGGACTGTTCTTTTAAAGGTCTAGGTTTTAATGAATTACTTAACTTTTCTAGACTTTAGTTTTTTCATCCCACATATTCCAAGAGTCTGGATGAAAACAGAATAATCACCTAAACATCTGTCCAGCATTTTGTAGTTTACAAAGTCATTTCCTTTTCTTAACCAACTTGGCTTTCACAAATCCCTGTGAAGAAGCTAGGTGGGTACTGATATTCCCATTTTATAGAAAAGGAGACTGAAGTACAGGGAAGTAAGGTCAAGTATCTGAAGTGATAGGTGGCTCTCAGACTCAGGTCTCCCCAACTTTAAATTCAACCCTCCTATATCACGCTGCCTTTGTCTCAAGATTTCTTCTGGTTATTAAATTTGGATTCACTAACATGTGCCAAACTCAGTTATTGAGTCTTACTTTCATTCTTTCTAGACAAGAACTCTGGACACAGAAGGGCAAGTACTTCACACTGACTCAAAGCTAAGCTTTGGGGCTGCCTTCTTGTCCTTTCCTACCATCCTCAAGTTCTCACTCTGTCCATGAAGACTTGAATGACTGCCCTTTATAGTTCTAAGTATGACTTATTCTCTGAATTCCTCCAGCACATGTAGCTTGTTCTTGAAATCATTGCCCACCACCTTGTATTGTCTTCTACATACTTCATATGAATTCTTTTTTCATCAAATAGATTGTAAATTAAGGAAGAAAACCGGTCTCATATTTCTGTATAGCACTTAGCACTGTTCTGGGAATAACTTTAGTTGATTGATTTTGTTAAATTTCTTAGTTGATGTTGGAATTGTTTTCGTCTTGGTGAGTAAGTTTCAGGGGGCCACAGGTAAGAGGGCCATTTTGCTCATTTCTCTCTCCCTCTCCTCTCACCTTCACTCTCCATGTTTCTTTCTTCCTCTTCTAATAGCACCTGCATCTCTTTACTATGTAAGTTAATCATTATCTTTCAGGACTAAGGGTAAAATAGCTACCCTGGTTTATACTGGCTAAAGCTCGTGCTTCTGTCCAGTCTTTATGTAGAAAAGGCTGTAGGAATAGTGAATATTTTTCTTTTTCAAAGAAAATATTCACAAGCACCCCCCCCCCCGAAACACTGATAATCACGATTCACTTCTGATTCTGTGAAGGAAAGAGGCATAAATAAATCATCTTGTCTTTTCAGGAAACACTAGAAAATTTGATTGAAGTAGATTTACCTAGAGAGGTTGACAAGGTTAAGCTGTTTCTACAAAGCACTTGGGAAAAATTCTTAAGTCACCAGGCTCAGCAATTAAGTCAAATTTCTTGGAGTACTGACAATGCAAATGGGATAGTAACCTAACCCAGAAGTCACCAGGCAGCATTCTAGGTCCAGTAGTCATGCTAAGCCTCAGTCATAAAGAGAGGAGATAGCCATGTTATAATGTGACTCCAGGGGAATTAGGAAAGGTTCCTTGTCCCAGACTATTTCCTTCATACAGTCTTTAATTCCAGTCCTGGAAGATTAGTTAGATTTATTATTACCATTTTAGAATTCCTCTGAAAAGATAAAAGAGTTCTTGATCAGTCCCATCAGTGTAAATAAATTTGGGAGTTTCTCTTGAACAACTTCATTTAGGCAACTTGGTTTTATGATACTGGTTCTCAGCTTGGCTGCCCGCTAGAATCATCCAGGGAAAATTTTTAAAACATATTGGTGCCTGGGTCCCACCCTCAGAGATTCTGATGTGTTATGGGGTGTGCCCTCGACATCAATATTTTTAAAAATTTCCAGGTGATTCTAATATGCAACTAATTTTGAGAATGACTAATTTGCACAAAAGGAAACTCCTCCGGGATGAGGTCTGTCTGGTTCTAGTCCCAGTAGTGATGTTTATCAGCTGTGTGACTTTGGATCTATTTTGTTCATTCAACTTCTCTGAGTACTTTTTTCTCTGGCTGTAAAAGGAGCACAATAATATTGTCCATTCATGGTTGTTTTGAAAGGTAAATGTTATGACACATATAAAATTTTGGCCACCAATTATGCACCCAAATCTTTCTTTTTCACCTTAGCTGGGAAAGGGGATTTTCATCAGGGGAGGGATATTTTCTAGGTAGAGAGGTCTTAGGATATTTTGGAGGGAGGAGAACCCTTTGTTGGGCACCAAAAACCTGGGAATTGAAGGCAGAACACTGAGAACTGTGTGTGTGCATGTAAAGATGGAGAGGGACAGATTGCCAGAAGTTAAAAGAATAGCAAAACAAAGTGGATAATAAATCTCTAAAGAGAAATTCTATTCCTACTCCCTCTAACCAGGGCTTTCTATGTCCTGTGCACCATTATTTAGGAAAGAATTAAGGCTGCACAGCCCACAAACTGTCCAGACTCCCAAATCCACAAGTCCTGAGCAGCCTGCCTTCCTTCTTCCAGAACAAATGAAATCTCTGTTTTCCCAGAAAACTGACCTGATCTTCAGAAACAGGGACTGTGTGCACTGGGATGGGCTGCCAGGGTAGGCTGGGATTCCAGATGCTGATACCCTCTGGGGGAAATAGGGCTGCAAGGTTTGTCATAGCACTCATCAAAGTCCGGTCAATATCTGTGCTTCGAACATAAACCTAGGGTGGGAAAATCAAAGCAGGTCCAATTGAGAGGAACTGTGGTTTTCCCTCCACTATGGAACTAATAGTATATTTGAGAAATGGCAGGACACCCATACCAAAATATTAGTAGACATGGTAGCATCATAATCATAATACCTATTATGGAAAAGACAGTGTTATGGGCATGCCATGACTTAAAGCAACCTGGTGTGTCAACAGTTGAATTGATGAAAGAGATGAATTAAGTAGTGGCTACTTGCCAAGCCAAAATATTTACCATAGGTGTCCATTTTGAACTTACTTATATTCATAATTTTTTTAGGAGTAAAATATTTATATAAAGAGGAGTACATTTGTAAACAAGATATCTGACCTTTATAAGTTCCTTAGGAAATAGGAAACTTTAACAAATACATTATGTTAAATTATTTCAAGGGGCAAGGTTCCCACTATTAGCTTCCCAACTTACCTGTTCATGTTTATAAGATTCGTTCAAGAAGTTTTCATAACGTTTCCTTATATATTCTCCAAGTTCATAATGCTGCACCATGCCCAACTATGGGAACAAATAAAAGAAAAAATTATTGACAGTAAGTTCTGTGAAGCTGTGAGTCTTATCACTCCTCATTGAATAAGTAGAGTGAACAATGGTATATTTTAATAGTTTCATAGTAACAACATATTTTAAAATGCAAACAGGAGAAGAGAACTGTAATCTTTAGTCATGACTGCCTGAGAAAACTCAATTCATTGTCATTAGCACTTAACATAGAATCTTGCACAGTTAATAGTTGATGATTCATTGAATTTAAGTAAATGGTTAATCTCTTCTGGCAGAGCATTCATTGAGTCATCTTTGTTGGTAGAGAATTTCAAGGGATGGTTACCTTGTGGAAGAAATTCAATCATCCTATAAGAGGTTAGACTTGATGAATCTAAAGATCACCTTCAACCTCTGAGTGAAATAATTTATTGTTTACACAGTTCACTTATGTCTGGTTCATGAAAAGTTAAAGTCTGTTATTCAAATGTGGTCTCTGGATCAGCAGTATTAGCATCACTTGGGAGTATGTTAGAAACCAAATTCTTGGGCCCCACCCTTGACCTATTGAACCAAAATCATCGTGGGGAGAGCTCAGAAATCTGTTTTTTAACAAGCTCATTAAGATTCCAATGGCAGTGAGTCATCGAGAAGTGTTGCCTTAGCTTGATGATCCTCAAGCATTACTGTGCATCAGAAGCAAAATTATCCAGGGTGCTGTTTAAATGCAGATTCCTCAGTGTTTCTGCCAGAGGTTCCAGTTCATTGGATCCTGGGTGTAGCCCTGGAATCTGTATTTTGACAAGTCCCCTAAGTGATTCAGATCTGTGTGGTAGAACACTATGCTTTGGGCAATATTGCACTCAAGACTGTCTTTAATTCAGAGCCTCATCAGAAGAGGAGTCAGAAAAGATGTGGTCACTGTGGCTTTAGATTGGTTCCACTCACTCATTTACTTGCCACTCCTGGCTACCTTTCTAGATGAGAAAAGAAGTGGGAAAAGAATAATGTGTACTTTGAGGTTTGTGAGTTTCCTAAATGACCTGGATAGCTGAAGAAGCAAGTACTTTTGGTATAATTTGTTGTTCTAACCTAAAGCTAACTTTTAAGGAAATAGTCCTCTTCTATAGAACAGTAAATCACCTGGGGAACTCATTAGGAACAAAGATTCCCAGGCTTCAACCCTAGAGTTTCTAGTTCAGTCGGGGGGGCCAGAGAATTTACATTTCTGACAAGTTTCCAGGTAATGGTGATGTTGCTCATCCAGGGACCGTACTTTGAAAATCATTGAACTCAAAAAGAACCATTGCTTTGTCACTATGCAGATTGGAAGTACCTAGTCAAGGGCAATGACAAACCTAGACAGCATATTAAAAAGCAGAGACATTACTTTGCCTACAAAGGTCTGTCTAGTCAAAGCTATGGTTTTTCCGGTAATCATGTATGGATGTGACAGTTGGACTATAAAGAAAGGCTAAGTGCTGAAGAATTGATACTTTTGAACTGTGGTGTTGGAGAAGACTCTTGAGAGTCCCTTGGATTACAAGGAGATCAAACCAGTCAATCCTAAAGGAAGGAACCAGTCAACCCTGAATATTCATTGGAAGGACTGATGCTGAAGCTCCAACACTTTGGCCACCTGATGAAAAGAGCTGACTCATTGGAAAAGATCCTGATGCTGGGAAAGACTGCGGGCAGGAGGAGAAGGGGACAAGAGAGGATGAGATGGTTGGATGGCATCACCGAATCAATGGACACGAGTTGGAGCAAACTCCAGGAGATACTGAAGGACAAGGACAAGGAACCTTGGTATGCTGCAGTCCATGGGTTTGTGAAGAGTTGGACATGACAGAGCGACTGAACAACAAGTCAAGGGCAGGAATTTGAGCTCCAGAACCTTGTTACTTCAAGAGTGGCCATGTAGCAGCACAATGGGCATCACTTAGGAGTATGTTAGAAATGGAGAATCTCAGGCCATGTCAGACCCAATTAATTAGAATCTGCATTTTAACAAGATCCTCAAATAATTCACTTGCACTTGGAAGATTGAGAACACCAGGAGAAATGGTGGCTAGTCAGGAGAATGCCAGAAGAACCCAGACAGGTCCCACAGTCTGGAAGAATCTTTTGGTTTTAGTGGAACATTACAGCAAGGGAACCAGAGTCTTGACAGAACCATAGAGACCATGGAGCAGCCCTGCCTTTTTATAACCCTTCTCTTTTTCAGGAAGCCAGAAGTTATGTAGGCTGTGGTGGGAAGAGCTCTGATGGGAGCCAGAAGATGCTGGCCTCAAATAGCCTCTTCGCGTTCTCTCCTCGTTGAGATGATGCAGTTAGGACAGTAATCCTCAGCCTTCACTACACACTAGATCAAGGAGTTTCTAAAAATCCCACTCTTCAGGCTGCACTCTATATGGATTAAATAAGAAACTTTCAGGCCGACAACAGTACTTTGTAAAGCTCTCCAAGTAGTTCCAATATTTAGCCAAGATCAAGACCCATTAATTTAGGGTAGATATTCAACTCTAAACATGCTATGATATTTTCTTAATATATTTAAACCATATTTTGGTCAGGACAGAAGCAATACATGGGGGCTTGTGGCTCCAAACAGAAGGTTAATCCACTTACACAGGTGAAGAGGGCAGGGCAGTGGAGTATGACCACAGATGTCTTTGTTTCCCAGTTCACCTTCTTGGGTGCTCTTTAGGAAGTAGGGCTCCCTGTGTTTAACTGACGATTTTTTTTTTAAATAAATTTATTTACTTTAGTTGGGGGCTAATTGCTTTACAATATTGTAGTGTTTTTTTTGCCATATATTGACATGAATCAGCCATGGGTTTACATGTGTTCCCCATCCTGAACGCCCCTCCCACACCCCTCCCCATCCCATCCCTCTGGGTCATCCCATTGCCCCAGCCCTGAGCATTTGTCTCATGCATCGAACCTGGAATGGTGTTCTGTTTCAAATATGATAATATACATGTTTCAATGCTATTCTCTCAGATCGTCCCACCCTCACCTTCTCCCTCAGTGTCCATAAAACTGTTCTATGCATCTGTGTCTCTTATTCTGTCTCATATATAGTGTTATCGTTACCATCTTTCAAATTCCATATATATGCATTAGTATACTGTATTGGTGTTTTTCTTTCTGGCTTACTTCACTCTGTATAATGGGCTCCAGTTTCATCCATCTCAATAGAACTGATTCAAATGTATTCTTTTTAATGGCTGAGTAATATTCCATTGTGTATATGTACCACAGCTTCCTTATCCATTCGACTGTTGATGGACATCTAGGTTGCTTCCATGTCCTGGCTATTATAAACAGTGCTGCGATGAACATTGGGGTACACATGTCTCTTTCAATTCTGGTTTCCTCGGTGTGTATGCCCAGCAGTAGGATTGCTGTGTCGTATGGCAGTTCTATTTCCAGTTTTTTAAGGAATCTCCACACTGTTCTCCATAGTGGCTGTACTAGTTTGCATTCCCACCAACAGTGCAAGAAGGTTCCCTTTTCTCCACACCCTCTCCAGCATTTATTGCTTGTAGTCTTTTGGATAGCAGCCATTCTGACGGGCGTGAAATGGTACCTCATTGTGGTTTTGATTTGCATTTCTCTGATAATGAGTGATGTTGAACATCTTTTCATGTGTTTGTTAGCCATCTGTATGTCTTCTTTGGAGAAATGTCTGTTTAGTTCTTTGGCCCATTTTTTGATTGGGTCGTTTATTTTTCTGGAATTGAGCTGCAGGAGTAGCTTGTATATTTTTGAGATTAATTGTTTGTCTGTTGCTTCGTTTGCTATTATTTTCTCCCATTCTGAAGGCTGTCTTTTCACCTTGCTTATATTTCCTTTGTTGTGCAAAAGCTTTTAATTTTAATTAGGTCCCATTTGTTTATTTTTGCTTTTATTTCCAATATTCTGGGAGGTGCGTCATGGAGGATCCTGCTGTGATTTATGTTAGAGAGTGTTCTGCCTATGTTTTCCTCTAGGAGTTTTATAGTTTCTGGTCTTACGTTTAGATCTTTAATCCATTTTGAGTTTATTTTTGTGTATGGTGTTAGAAAGTGTTCTAGTTTCATTCTTCTACAAGTGGTTGACCAGTTTTCCCAGCATCACTTGTTAAAGAGATTGTCTTTTCTCCATTGTATATTCTTGCCTCCTTTGTCAAAGATAAGGTGACCATAGGTGCATGGATTTATCTCTGGGCTTTCTATATTTTTCCATTGATCTATATTTCTGTCTTTGTGCAAGTACCATACTGTCTTGATGACTGTGACTTTGTAGTAGAGCCTGAAGTCAGGCAGGTTGATTCCTCCAGTTCCATTCTTCTTTCTCAAGATTGCTTTGGCTATTTGAGGTTTTTTATGTTTCCATACAAATTGTGAAATTATTTGTTCTAGTTCTGTGAAAAATACCGTTGGTAGCTTCATAGGGATTGCATTGACTCTATAGATTGCTTTGGGTAGTAAACTCATTTTCACTATATTAATTCTTCCAATCCACGAACACGGTATATTTCTCCATCTGTTTGTGTCCTCTTTGATTTCTTTCACCAGTGTTTTATAGTTTTCTATATATAAGTCTTTTGTTTCTTTAGGTAGATATATTCCTAAGTATTTTATTCTTTTTGTTGCAATGGTGAATGGTATTGTTTCCTTAATTTCTCTTTCTGTCTTCTCATTATTGGTGTAGAGGAATGCAAGGGATTTCTGTGTGTTAATTTTATATCCTGAAACTTTACTATATTCATTGATTAGCTCTAGTAATTTTCTGGTAGAATCTTTAGGATTTTCTATGTGGAGGATCATGTCATCTGCAAACAGTGAGAGTTTTACTTCTTCTTTTCCAATCTGGATTCCTTTTATTTCTTTTTCAGCTCTGATTGCTGTGGCCAAACCTTCCAAAACTCTGTTGAATAGTAGTGGTGAAAGTGGGCACCCTTGCCTTGTTCCTGACTTTAGGGGAAATGCTTTCAATTTTTCACCATTGAGGATAATGTTTGCTGTGGGTTTGTCATATATAGCTTTTATTATGTTGAGGTATGTTCCTTCTATTTCTGCTTTCTGGAGGGTTTTTATCATAAATGGATGTTGAATTTTGTCAAAGGCTTTTTCTGCATCAGTTCAATCCCAATACATCTATCTAACAAAATTTCCCTGGTGGCTCAGATGGTAAAGCGTCTGCCTACAATGCAGGAGGCCTTGGTTCGATCCCTGGGTTGGGAAGATCCCCTGGAGAAGGAAATGGCAACCCACTCCGGTACCCCTGGCCTGGAAAATCTCATGGACAGAGGAGCCTGGTAGGCTACAGTCCATGGGGTCACAAAGAGTCGGACATGACTGAGTAACTTCACTTTCACTTTTCCATCTAACAAAAATAAATTTTAGCAATACTAGTACCAAAGGAAATGAGTTTTCCTAACTCTGCTGATTCAGGATTATTTTCTACTTTCTCAGGTCGAGCCTGAGAAACTCATGGGCTGGCTTGTAAGCAATTCTTGGCTCTCTTCAGCATCTTTTAAGTTCATGTGTTCTTCTGTTATATGCAGAGTACATCATGCAAAATGCCGGGCTGGATGAAGCACAAGCTGGAATCAAGATTGCCAGGAGAAATATCAATAACCTCACATAAGCAGATGACACCACCCTTATGGCAGAAAGTAAAGAGGAACTAAAGAGCCTCTTGATGAAACTGAAAGAGGTGAGTGAAAAAGCTGGCTTAAAACTCAACATTGAAAAAACTAAGATCATGGCACCCAGTCCCATCACTTCATGGCCAATAGATGGGGAAACAATGGAAACAGTGACAGACTTTATTTTTTTGGGCTCCAAAATCACTGCAAATGGTGACTGCAGCCATGAAATTAAAAGACTCTTGCTCCCTGGAAGAAAAGTTATGATCAACCTAGACAGAATATTAGAAAACAGAGATATTACTTTGCCAACAGAGGTCTGTCTAGTCAAGGCTATGGTTTTTCCAGTAGTCATGTATGGATGTGAGAGTTGGACTATGAAGAAAGTTAAGTGCAGAAGAATATTCATTGGAAGGACAGATGGTGAAGCTGAAACTCCAATACTTTGGCCACCTGATGTGAAGACCTGACTCACTGGAGAAGACCCTGATGCTGGGAAAGATTGAAGTCAGGAGGAGAAGGGGAAGACAGAGGATGAGATGGTTGGGTGGCATCACCAATTTGATGGACATGAATTTGAGCAAACTCCAGGAGTTTGTGAAGGACAGGGAAGCTTGGTGTGCTGCAGTCCATGGGGTTGCAAAGAGTTGTACACGACTGAGCAATTGAACTGAACTGATTCTTCTGTTGTCCATGCACAACTCATGCTTTAATAAACCTAACAGGAAATCCTATATATATCAAAATTCTATATATTTCTATAATTTTATGTAAAATTTTATACAATTTTCCTACAGTTACTAGTCACTAGGGGTGACTTGATCATGATCAGAAATTGTTGAGCATAATCAAAACACATTTTACACTTTTTAGCTCCCAGGTACCTGTGCAAACACTTCCCAAGATTTGAGTAACTAAAGTAGTTATACAGTTTCAATATATTGTAACGATTCCACACTTTCCCTTAAGAGTCATCAGAAACCCTTAGATGAAAATCCAACCAACCTGAGTGAGTTGGCCAAATCCCTGTGGCCATGAGGATTCCTTAATGGGATCATTAGGAAAGGTTTCAATAGGACTTCGGTCTCCATGTCTAAAAACCTGAAAATAGATTGAGATAGTAATGTTACCAGTTTAAGTGTTTTGCCTCTGTTCACCATGATAGAGGGCTTCCCTTGCAGCTCAGCTGGTAAAGAATATACCTGCAATGTGGGAGACCTGGGTTCAATCCCCGGGTTGGGAAGATCCCCTGGAGAAGGGAAAGGTTATTCACTCCAGCATTCTGGCCTAGAGAATTCCATGGACCGTATAGTCCATGGGGTTGCAAGGAGTCAGACACAACTGAGCAACTTTCTTTTACTTTTTTTTTTTTTTTATTGTGATGGAGGTTTCTTCTAAACCTCTGGTTCTCAACATTGGATGCTCACTGGAATCAACTGGGGAGTTAAAAAAATTCTAAGGACTGGATTCCTCCCTTGTGATTTTGGCTTAATTACTTTTGGATGCAGCCAGGGCATAAGGATTTTAAAAACCTCCTTGAGTAAATTTTAGGTTAAGAACTACTATTCTAAGTTTACTAACACTTTTCTAATAGCTCATCATCTTGTTATTCACACTACTAGAAACACAGGAAAACTGTTAGTGAACTGTTATTGTTCCAAGTAATGTGAATGAGAATGATGAGTCATTAGAAGTCAGGTGACCCACAAGTGGAGAATGATTTGTACAGCAGATAGGGCAAGAGGGAAAACAAAGCTTAGCAAGATCACATTATTACAGACAAGCTCTGGTGAGAAATATCCCTTCCATAATTATGATTATAGTAGTAACAGTGTCAACATTTTGACATGTAATAATAGTCACTTTTAAATGCTACATACAGTTTGTGACCATCTTTGGCCAATGATTTATTAGTTTTTAGGAAGTTAAGGATAAAGAACTTGCCTGTGAAATTAGAAAAACTAATTCTCAACACTTTAAGAACATACTTCTGGATCTGTGTGCACGTCATCGTGCTTCTTTGCAAATTTTACTCTTTGGGGAGAGTAGTCTGGACTTTGAAATCTTGGTGAGTGAAAGTTGCTCAGTTGTGTCTGACTCTTTGTGACCACATGGACTATATAGTCTGTGGAATTCTCCAGGCCATAACACTGGAGTGGGTAGCCTTTCCCTTCTCAAAAGGATCTTCCCAACCCAGGGATTGAACCCAGGTCTCCCACATTGCAGGCGGATTCTTTACCAACTGAACCACAAGGGAAGCCCAAGAATACAGGAGTGAGTAACCTATCCTTTCTCCAGCAGATCTTCCTGACCCAGGAATCGAACTAGGGTTGAAACCTTGGTACTTTGATTTTAATATGCTTTCTGAATAGCATATCAAACCAAACACAAAGCTATTTTATAAGCAAAAGATAAGAAAAGAAAAACTCAAGAAAAACAAGATGATGTCTGCATTGGTGTTAGCAAACATTTTTAATACAGAGGAAGGCTGCCTAACACCTTGCATTCTTTGAGACTTCCTGTACTGGTCACGTGTACTACCTGGCTAACATGCTCCATTGAAAAGAAGCCAAGAGGCTGCTCTTTTGAAATCTTGTAAAATAGCTCAACAGATACAGAGTAAGGAACAGTCTCAGACTTTAGTCATCTATGAGATGGGATTCCAGGAAAAAGAAAAGGAGGGAGGCTTCTGAGACCTGGGTTGTGTCTCTGGTGTTTGAAGAAAACTTATCTTTCGGCCGTCTGAACTGGTAAGAAATTGAAATTTCAGTAGAACAGGCTATGGCAAACAGAGGGACAATGGTGTGGTGGATCTTAAGAAACTATTTTGGTCAGGTAAGGAATTATTGTCATGAATGTTCCCTTAGCTGTGTACTCTCTGATGAGCACCTATAGTTACTAGTCACTAGGGGTGACTTGATCATGATCAGAAATTGTTGAGGCTAATCATTAGTGCTTCTCTTTCCACAATCAAAACACATTTTACACTTTTTAGATCCCAAGTAATTGTGGAAAGTACTTGAGGGCTTCCTTGGTGCTTCAGACTGTAAAGAATCTGCAATGCAGGAGACCTGGATGGGGAAGATCCCCTGGAGAAGGAAAAGGCATGCCACTCAAGTAGGTATGGAGGAGTCTATGGGCAGAGGATCCTGGCAGGCTATAGTCCATGGGGTCGCAAAGAGTAGGACATGACTAAGCGACTAAGACTTTCAGATCTGAGTAACAAAATTACTATATGGTTTCAATGGATTATAAACTCCACATTGTTTAGTTTCTAGAGTTTCTCATCCTTAGCACAGTTGACATTTTGGCTGTGGAGGACTGTCCTGTGCATAGTAGGGATGTTTAGCAATGTCCATGGCCTTTGCCCACTAGATGCCAGTAGCATTCCCCAGTTGTGACATTGCCAAATGTCCCCCAGGGGCCAAAACCAACCCTAGCTAAGAGCCACTGAACCAAGAGAAGTTGGATGAGACAGACACTATAGCAAAATAAATTACAACGCTTCCTACCAGCCTATAATCACAATAACTCAACAATTTTTGAATGCTTGCTTTGTCCTAGAAGCTGTGCTTCTCATATATCTAATCCTCTCATGAATTCTACAAAGCAGTTATTATCATTATCTTCATTTCACACACCAGAAAACTGACCTTAATTAAATGACCTGCCTGAGGTCACACGGTGCGTAAGTGGTTGAGCAGAAATACAAACAGGTTTTGTGAGTCCAACACCAGCTTCTGAACCCACATAAGAGACTCATTTCTCTCTGCTCTAACATGCCTCTTAGCCTTCCACCAGTGGAAAATCTGGGACTTGCTGCTTTTTTATGAACTAAAATTGGAAATTATGTGTGTGTGGGTGGGGGTGGGGTTTGTGTTGCATCAGAGGAAACCAAAACCTTGATGTAAGAAACATCCTCAAACATTATTTAAAAGATAAATCTAAGGATATGCAACTAAATGACAGGATGGCCTGGGGAGAAAAACAAGTGTGGTATCCTTAGATGAGTATCTTAAAGAGCAAAGGTGAAAAAAAACCATAAGACATGGGCAAGGTTTCCTGCTTTGTTTTACAGGTCAGGAATAATTGTACTCCCCTACATTTCAGTGGCTTTCCAGGTGGTGTGGTAAAGAATATGCCAGCTAATGCATGAGAAACAAGAGACGTGGGTTCAATCCTTGGATAGGGAAGATCTACTGAAATGGCAACCCACTCCAGTATTCTTGCCTGGAAAATTTCATGGACACAGGAGCCTGGCAGGCTCCATGCGGTTGCAAAGAGTCGGACATAACTGAGCACACATGCACACAAATTAGTAGGTTTTCAGGGTTTCTGAGGTAGTGGCTCACACATGCTATGAACTCTTTGGAAGGGGTGTTCCACAGAAACACTTAATGAACCATCTCCCACCTCCAGTGCTAGAGATCAAAATGTATATGTGTGTGTGTGCACACCTGTCCCTCAAGCACATGAAGGTGGCATTCTCGAGCTTCTGGAGCTTCTTCACTTTACTTGGAGCCTTTGGACTATGCTCAGGAATTTTTTTTTTAAGTCTGTGGCAGGGCAATCTTCTTAACTGCTGCCCTGCCAAAATTTATATCTTCTGTTCTCAGTCCAGCAATCACACTCTATCAAATCCTTTAGAAGCCTAAGACTACTGGTACTACTGTACTACTGGTACTAAACCTACTAGTACTGCAGACTATTTGTGGTACCAGTAGTAATTACAAAAGGAAGACATCCAGGATAATAACCCCTTATGTTTGTGTTTCCATGGTTTTGTACAACTCTTTCCCCTGCCATCTCTTAATTCTTACAACTCTATGAGGACAGATTGGCACTATTGCTGCACTGAAAAGCAAGGCTTAAAGAGATGAAATAAGCCATCCAGATCTCTTGCCTCCCTCCCATGATTGCTAGCCCATTGGTTTCCCCACCATATCACATTTACTTTACCCTTTTAAATCAAAGGGGAATTCCCTAGTAGCTCAAATGGTACAGAATCTGCCTGCAATGCAGGAGACCTGGGTTTGATCCCTGGATAAAGAAGATCCCTGGAGAAGGGCATGGCAACCCACTCCAGGATTCTTGCCTGGAGAAGTCCATGGACAGAGGAGCCTGGTGGTCTACAGTCCATGGGGTCACAAAGAGTTGGACAAAACTGAGCAACTTTCACTACTACTAATAAATCAAAGGTAACTTTTTAAAAAGAACCATGATTTGCTACCCATATGACTGATCCTGCTCCACTGAGTCTGTTGACCAGATTTGGTGTACTGTGTATGATGTAGAGACCCTGATGACTGGAGGACATCTTGTCTAGTCCCCTTTCCCTGCCATCAGTCAAGAGCTCTTTTAAAGTGTAAGTCAGAATAGTGTCTTGATTGCTTTAGAACCCTCTAATGCCCTCTCATTCTATCACACTTTTTTTTTTTGCAGAAAATTAGAAAAATATACAAAAATAGAGATTTTTATAATGAGCCACTATGAATCCATCACTTGCTCCAACAACGATCAGCTCATGTGTGGCCAGTCTTGTTTCATGTACTCCCACTGACTCTCAGACATTATATCATTTCCCACTGCTCTTTGCATAAAATTCAAAGTCCTTACAACAGCTCACTAGACACTACCTGATGTGGTCCTGCCCACCGCCATGTTCTTCCCTTACATTTTTGCTAAACATGCTTAGCCAGAGGAGACTCTGCTGTTCTATCCAGTACAAGTGTTCCAGTTTCAGGGCCCTCATGTTCTATCTTCCTGGAATGTCCAACTTCTGCATCTCCTGGCACATTCAGTTGGTTGCTGAGAGAACTTGGCTTGTGGCATTAAACTCCACTTATTTTGTTAGGTGTGTTCCAAGTCATGACAATTTCTTGATGGACAAACCTTGCCATGGAGAAAAAGTTTATTTAATTTTCTTCTTTTAGGAACTGAGAAATAACTCCTTTGGTAAAGAGAATTAAAAAGTGAAAGACTTTGGGTAGAAAGGAATGAGTTGAGTAAATGAAGGACACTCCAGAGGTAAGAAGGGAAGCCAACTGCTTCTTAAGGGATTCAGGGTGGGAATGCACCCTGCACTCTCCATGAGGAAGGCTGAAAGGCCTGGCATGCTAATGGGATGTATTTAGGGCCCAGGAGGATACTGAGCCTGCAGGAGAGAGGAGGGATGAAACTGTATGTTAAACTGAGTGGAACTGCATGACATCTCAGAAAAGTTCTGGGCTTGAGTTGGTTAGACCTGGATTCAAACCCCTGCTTTGTCAACACCTAGCCAGGTGATCCGGGGAAAATGATTTAACTTAAACTTTTTCATGTCTCGATTTCTCTCTCTGTAAAATGAGATCATTACTTCCCATACAGGAAGATCACGAAAATTAAATGTGTAATACATGCAGAGCTATCATCATAGTACTGAACATATAGGATATATTTAGTACATGAGATTTGTTATTGTATTCGTTACTATTATTTTGGTTATCGTTGTTACATTATTCAGGCTTTAACTTAGCTATCCACTGCACTTCCTTTCCTGCTGGCAACAGCAAGGAGCATATTAGGGCAAATGAGAACTACCCGTTGAGCAAAGGGAAATAGCCCTCCTTCAAAAACCATTTCTATTAATTTCTAATCATCTCTTCCCCACTTTTATTTTCCTGACTGTGAAGAATAACTAATTCTTCCTTTGGATTTAGGACGTGTTGAAAGCTTTCAAGAGCCCATGGTGGCAACCTGGCTGGCTGAAATGACTTGAGCCTCAATATAATGTCCCTGATCAGTTCATTACCCTGAAAATTTGCTAAATTGGTATAAAAGTGAGAGAAGGTCATGTAAGTAAACTGAAGTGGCTTCTTACTTGTCCCAGTACCAACCCTCAGTTCAGAGTGATCTGTACAGAAAATGACTCTGAAGGACCTACAGTTCCCTGGATAGCTTCACTGCTTTTCAGCCCTGGCAATTAGGGGGCCACAGCACAGGGGAGAGATATCAGAGGGCTGTCTGTGAGTTGAGGCTGGAGCCCTGGCTTTTGTTTTCCAAGAGAGAGTTTTATCTGGTACATATGTCTTTTATAAGCCAATCCACAAGTAGGAGATGTGCCACCAGACAGTTGCACCCAGTATACCACAGAGAAGCCCCAGATCCTTCCCATTTCTGTTGTGTAATACCAAGATGATATCACAGGCCTTACTGGATCATTTGGGGGATTCAAAATACAAAGTGCAAGGAAACTGGTATCTCGTGGATGCTTATAATTTGGTAGCTGTAAGCGTAATTTTTACTTTAATAGAAGTGAAAAGGAGGTTTACAAGCCTTGTAAAGTTCCTGCCAGTGTTCAAGGGTACTGTTCAAATGTGGGCGGTGAAGATGAAAGCAGATAAAAGGACAATCGTAATCCATTCTAGCAAAAAGTTAAGAAGGAACTGTGTGTGTACCAAAAGTTAAGAAGGAAAAGACCTGCAGATCAGGAGATTAGTAAGTCAAACAATGGTTGAAATGAGTAAAATCTGTTTAACTTGTCATGTTTTAAATATATACTTTTTCCAGTTTTTATTGGGCCAGGGACCTAAATCTGGGAAGAAAACTGATCAAATTTAAAAGCAAAAGGACATGTAAATACTTCATTGTTTGAGAATAAAAAGAATAGATAGAAAAAAATTGACATTTTAATCAACTGGTTATATGAACATTATTTTTTAAAAAAATGAAAGAAGCTCATGTAAATAAACTGAAGCAGCCTTCAGTTTACTGTTTAAAAAAAAAACCACACATGAGGTAATTGAGTGAGTATATACAGAGTATATATACATAGTGAACACAACACAGCAGTTGCAAACTTTAAGGCATTTACCAGATAGGCTTCTCAGTACTTTTGTATATCAACTCAAGCCTCACAATAACTCCATGAAATACTATTATCCTAATTTTACTGATGATGAAACTAAGACACAGGTAGGTTAAGTTACTCATCTGAAGTCCCACAGCTTGGAAGAGGTTAGCTGGCATTCAAACCCCAGTGGTCTGATTCATGATGCTGCAGTTTTAACCACTACATTGTATGGGATTGTGTAATACACAAGACTGTAAATTTCTTTGATATTTACATCCATTTATTCTCTTTTTACTGGATCATGCAACTTGCAGGATCTATCCCAACCAGGGACTGAATGCTGGGACCTTGGCAATGAAAACACTGAGTCGCATCCACTGGACTGCCAGGGAATTCCCTCTCATAATTTTTTTCAAGAAGTTCAAATGTTTAAGGCCTTTCATGTACCCTGTCTCCATGATGTCATCATTTTCCCAACAACCAAAATTAGAAAACAGGGTCGTTTTGACTTCTTTCTCTTTCTTAATATACACAGTTAACCCAAAGAGATTCTTCTGCCTCCACAAGTTTTAAAACAGACTGATACTTTTCCCCCCAATTCTATTGCTTTCTGATCTAACTGGATCCTCACTTTGCTCTTTCTGACCTTTGGTAGTATCCCCTGTGTATTCTCCTCTCTAGCTTCTCCCCTCCTCAAGCTGTGTGTGCTAAGTCGCTTCAGTCATGTCCAACTCTTTGCAACCCTATGGACTGTAGCCTGCCAGTCTCCTCTGTCCATGGGGTTCTCCAGGCAAGAATACTGCCATGCCCTCCGCCAGGGGCTCTTTCTCACCGAGAGATTGAACCCACATCTCTTATGTCTCTTTCATTGGCAGGTGGGTTCTTTACCACTAATGCCACCTGGGAAGCCCTCTTTAAGTGTACTTACATACAGATGTGTGTCTCCCACAAGACAAAATACATAAGTATTCACAGGTGTTAGAAATTGAGTGCAAACACAGTAACCTGTTAGCCTAACGTTCCAGCGGACATGGTAACTATCTAATATCTTCAATTCTCCTTGGTGAAAAATGACGAAAGGTCAAGTAGAACCTTTAAGGACGTTATATTAGAATATTAAAGACTCTGAAAAGTCCTACATTTAAGAGACTTTTAAACACAGTTTAATTCACATTTTCTTCCCAAAACTGATTTGACTATAGAAACCTATTTTTTAAAATCAATCAAAACCTGTTAACAACTTGTCAAACTAGCATTCCACTAGATACACACTGGTGAACCTGTTTCAAAAGAGCACGTGGTGACTCTGTTCATGAGAGAACAAGAACCGGACAGTTTCCTGCTATTTCTGCCAAGAACAGTTTTTCAGAATTGAGGAAGATTTATTTTTCTTGCATTGCAGTGGAAAACCGCTGCTGAATATGTGTGAAGCCAACACACAGACCTTGATGGGGAGGCCTCAGCTCCATGTGCTGGGTTAGACATACATGGCAGGAACAGAATATGTCTAGTGGTTAAGGGCAGGTTTCTGAAATCATACAGCCTGGGTTCAAATCTTAGCTGTGTGACCATGAGCAAGTTGCTTATTCTTTTTGTGCCTCAATTCCTCCAACTATAAAGCAGAGTTAATAAGGTTTTTACAAAAACCTCATAGAACAGTTCCCAGATTTAGCAAACAAAAATGTAGGATGCCCCAATATTGCATGTAAACATATATATATTAAAAAACTATTTGCTGTTTATCTGAAATACAAATTTAACTGGGCATCCTGTGTTTTCTGGTAACCCTATTTTGTAGGGTTGTTGGGAGGACAATGTAACATAATTCATATTGAAATATCATTGAGATATTTGTTTGCTAATCTGAGAACTGTTGCCCAGTGGCTGCCCAGTGCCTGCAATGCAGGCAGTGCCCAGTGCCTAGTGCCCACAATGCAGGAGATGTGGGTTTGATCCCTGGGTCAGGAAGATCCCCGGGGAGACAAATGGCATCCCACTCCAGTATTCTTGCCATGGACAGAGGAGCCTGGTGGGCTACATGGGGTCACAAAAGAGTCAGACATGACTTACTGACTAAACAGCAACAACAATCTTTCTTTCACTCTGGTTCTCCTAATCATTTTTAGGGAATTCCCTGGGTATATAATCGAACCATTTATAGTCAGATATTTTCTATAATCAGTAAAAAGAACATAGTAATATCTTCTGGCTTAAGTCCTTAGATATAGTTTTATGGCAAAGAAAAATGTATTGTTGCCTCAATCTACCATTAATGGAAGAAAGCTGTGGTAGGAAAAATTGTTAACATTAGTCTTGTATAGTAATTGTTAAAAAATCTTTTAGCTTCAAGAGAGCTAACTTTGTAAGCTTTTTCTTAGGGAAGAATTGACTTGTATTTCCTGAACACATGTTAACCAAGAATGGAGAGGGAAAAAGGAAACCTATAACAGTTTGATAGCCAGGAAAGCAAGCCTGGGCTGTTGTAAAACATGGAGGAGAGAATGGACCAGATGCAGTTAGGTGCAAGTTCACTGTAATATCTTGAAGAGGATTACCCCTCTGCCAGCTTGTCACAGTGTTGACAGTGCAATTTCTGCAGATATAAGTAGAAGTCTAACTCACATGGATTTCCCTATATAAAGTACACAATGTTATAAAGACTTTCTTTTTCAACACAGAAGCCTGAATTCTGTGAATACTGGTGAATCTTTTGTAAATAAATTGATGATATGTTCCTCTGGTTCTCTCTCTCTCATTGTTGATTTATGACCTAGTAAAGATTTACTGGATGAAGAATCATGATTTGCAAAAACATATGGTTATGAAATTTTTCTGTAGAAGGGAAAGAAAGAAGTTCTGAGTACAGCAAGCTGAGAAAAAAAAAGACATTCATGTTTAATTTTTAAGTAAAAGGTGACCTCCCTTGAAAGTATAACAATAAGTTTTGGATCTTCTTTCAGGAAGAAAATGTACTTATCAGCATACTTCTACTCTATCAGATGAGAAGATATGATAAAGAAAAAAAGATGGAGAGAGCCTATAAGATACACGGAGAGGGTCAGAGGCAAGAGACAGTGAGTGAAACAGGAAAAAGAGAAATAGAAAAACAGAGACAATCAAGGATCAAGGCAGAAACCAAGAGATATAAAAGAATCAATTTCAGGACTGTTAGTAAAGTGGTTAATCCCCTTTACTTCACAAACTCTCTCCCTAGTTTTTAAAATGATGCCATCAGTATATCTTCTTGCCTTGACAACATCCATTAGCCTCCCTATCCCCCTTTCCTAATTTGTCACGCTTCCTAACATATCACATGGATGGGGAAAAACATGATTTTAATGATCAACCATGGGGTTTGGGTGGACTCCAGGAGTTGGTGATGGACAAGGAGGCCTGGTGTGCTGCGGTTCATGGGGTCGCAAAGAGTTGGACATGACTGAGCGACTGAACTAAAAAAAATGATCAACCAAGTCTGTTTCAGGAAGTCATCCTAGAATTCTTGAGTTTTACTTTTATGCTTCAAATACTGCTTATAAATATGTTTTCTAATTACCTGATAAACAAAAAGAGAAGGGGTTATTAAATTGAGAAGATGACAGTTTTTTGGCTTGCCAACAAATAATCATTAAACTGAATGAAACCAGTCTAGCTACTGGTGCTAAACAGACCTAAAGGAGGCACCTCCTGGTCTCGTGTGGTTATCAAGAGGAAAACATTTAAGGCAGTTGTAAAGTAAGTAAATAACATTGGCAACATAAAAAATATCCAAACCAAACAGGCTTTTGTTAGGACACGTTGGTTCTTCTTTACAAGGAACTTGCAAAACTTGCTTATTCACTTTCTGAGTTGGGTCTCTGGGAGACTATACTAGGGTAAAATGAAACTGACACTCGGTTTTCAGACCCTGTTGGTAGCAAACAGATTTAAAGGAAAAGCAATGAGAGAAGTCTACTCACCAATGTCACAAACTTCAGTTCCTTGGCTCTCACACCTCCGTCCAGGTCCGGCAGGAAGGAAAGCAGAAGCAACAGGCTGAGGCAAAGTCTTGTTGCCCTGGCCATGAGGAGGGCAGCATTTCTCATCCTGGGGAGAGCTGCTTCAGGCTAGTGTTACGATGTGCTGCTTCCAGGGCAAAGCCATTAGAGGGGAAGCTATTTAACCAAGGATTTGAAAGGGAAGGAGGAACTGGGAGGAGCCAGTTTCCAGGTAGCTTGGGGAGGGATTTAGCCTGTGTCTGGTCAGATCATTTTTGGCTGAGTGTTAGAGTTCATGGTCTTCTGGATTTAAGTTAAAATACTGAGGCCCCGACAGGGGAGAGCTGTTGCTCAGGGTCACAGAACACATGGCTAGATATTTCTTTTCTGCCTTATCTTTATCCTTTTTTAGGTGGGGTGTGATACAACATTTGCTTTGTGGCTGTCACTTGGGAAAGGATTAGACCTCAACTTTGGAAACCTTAGGTTAGTGATTCCTAATCTTTTTGGTAATCTAGAATTATAAGGAGAGAAATATTGAAGGAATTGCAGGTACCAGCATATATTGGGTATATTCTCCAGACCAAAGATAGCTTTCTTCCCTGAAACTCTCATGTAGCCTACTTTTAAGTTGAAGAAAAGTAAGAGCAACTTTGTTTTGAGAATTTTTAGTCACACTTTAAGATATTTGGGGCTCATCTGAGGTATCCCAAAATTAGGATTAGAAGTACCTTTTCTAACCTGACAGTTTAAAAACAACAACAACAAACTAACCTCGAGTTCTGTTATTAGTCACCAACTCTGACCGGGAGTCATATAGTCTGGGTGAGTCACAGCCTTGCTTCTCCAGCAGTGATCTAATCAGGGATGCTATGAGAGAGGATAATCCAGGCTGAGGGAATTTAGATTTCCTTTTTCCCCAACCTGTCAGCCCCATACAGGCTAAAATAGGGTATTGGTGAAGAGCTGCCTGTCAGGATGCTCCCACCCCATCAGCGGAGAGAACACCTCATTCTCTGGTACGGTGCAGTGGGGAGACCTCTGTTGTTATGTGATCATAGGCTGCCAAAGAATGTGGTGGGTGGGAGAGCTGTTGCCTCTTCTGGTGTGGGGGAATATGTGTGGAGAATGAATGCATGTATGGTTAGGGTTTGACATTTAAGGGAACTTGTGACCCTCTCTTTACCATCGAATTCTCCACCTGCCAGTCCCCACTGTCCTTTTTTTTTTTTTTTTAAATAAATTCATTTATTTTAGTTGGGGGCTAATTACTTTACAATATTGTAGTAGTTTTTGCCATACATTGACATGAATCAGCCATGGGTTTACATGTGTTCCCCATCCTGAACCCCCCTCCCACCTCCCTTTTAATGCATGAGATATTGAGGAGATACATGCAGGGAAAAGGGGATGAAAATTGAAAGGTTGCCCAGGTGGGCAGAAACAAAACTGCCACATGGATTCCTGCTGTATATTCCGGGAAACCTGAGAAAGGAAGCTCCAGCACCTGCTGACCACCTGCTTAGTTCTGAACGATGTGCCTTCAATCATGCCAGATACTTGATTCTGTGCAGTGCCTTATTTTCTCAAGAATCACTCAGTTCTTTGTTCTCCTATCTTCTTCCTTGTCTCACCCTTTGATTGCTGTGCACATGCGTGCTCAGTCTTTCAGCTGTGTCTGACTCTTTGTGACCCTATGGACTGTAGCCTGCCATGCTCCTCTGTTCATGGGATTCTCCAGGCAAAAACACTGGAGAGAGTTGCCATTTCCTCTTTCTGGGGATCCTCTCAACCCAGGGATCGAACTGACATCTCCTTTGACTGTTACCTGGCACTATTCTGACTATAGCCTTCATGCTTTCTGATAATGTCTCTGCTTCTTTAACCTATCTGTGCCATCTTGTGCTAGGTAACTACCTCTCACCCAGACCCTACTTGCACTGTGTCACCTCCTCTGGGCTCCTTTTAGCCTTCCAAGTAAGAACGAGAACAACAGCTTTTTATAGAAAGAGTCAGAAAAGGGCTGCTTGAATTGAATACATCTCAACTCAAACTTAAGTCAAGTTGGAGTAAGTGAATGGCTTTTATTTCTACTCTATTTCAGTCATCATCCTAACTTGTACTTTGTTCATCAAATTATAAATGGAGGAGAAAATCAAAAATATAATTCTGAACACCATGCAGTTGAGTCTGAAAGATGCTCTAAATTCAGATGGATCCCATTTTAGAATTTTCTTTGATCTCCTGAACCTTAAATTAGTATGGCCTTGTAAAGACCTAAAAATTCATCAGGAATAAACATATGGATATGGTATTATTGAAAGTGAGACTTGAAAAAATACTGGGATATCTTTATTGACATCCCAATGACATGTCAATCATGGTAGTGTCAATGATTAGCAGAACTTACTGGCTAAATCACTTTTTTCCCCTTGTGGTACTTCTTTTATCATATGTAAAGTGTTCAAGCTCTAATTGATTCAGTGTGAGGAAGTTCCTGGTTGGGCTCATTGGAAAGTAAACTTCCTGGTGGAGATTTGCATATAGGAAATTTATTAAGGAGTGCTCTCAGGATCAAAACAGGAAGGGGAGGAGAAATAAACAGACTTGGGAAGAGGGAGAAGGCCTCAGCTGACCATGTTATGAATTCTGAAGTTGGATGGCCTTTTGGAGTTGTCCTGAATTGGTGCGAGGAAGCCAGGCTTTTTACCCTGCATTAGCCAGTTGTTGGAGGCAGGGGTTCCCAGCAGGGAGAATGATTGTGGGTTGAAATGACTCTTTTCTGTGGTGGCAGTTCTCAAAGCAATTGACAGCTGAGTGATGTCAGACAACAAATTCCCAAGAGCTTGGGGAAATTAACTCTTCAGCTCATGAAAGGAGCTCTGGGTGGTGTAACATAGAATCCATGACAATGAACAAGTTCTTATAGGAAAAAAAATTCATCATCCTTGGTAGATAAAAGGCTATAAAATCACTAAGTTGACCTTTGATAGTGAGAGTCTAGTTGGAGTTGAGATCCATCAATAGGTGTATTGGTTGGTCTTAGGTAGGACTGCTGTGTTTAAACTCTCTGACTTGTTGTTGTTTAGTCACTCAGTTGTGTCCGACTCTTTGCAACCCCATGGACTGCAGCACACCAGGCTTCTCTGTCCTTCACCATCTCCCGGTGAAAAGATGTTATGTTCATTGAGTCGGTGATGCCATCCAACCATCCCATCCTCTGTCATCCCCTTTTTCTCCTGCCTTCAACTTTTCCCAGCATCAGGGTCTTCTAATGAGTTGGCTCTTCACATCAGGTAGCCAAAGTATTGGAGCTTCAGCATCAGTCCTTCCAATGAATATTCAGGATTGATTTCCTTTAGGATTGACTGGTTTGATCTCCTTGTAGTCCAAGGGACTCTTGAGAGTCTTCCCCAGTATCACAGTTCAAAAGCATCAATTCTTCAGCACTCAGCCTTCTTTATGGTCCAACTTTCACATCCATGCATGACTACTGGAAAAACCATAACTTTGACTATATGGACCTTTGTTGACAAAGTAATGTCTCTGCTTTTTAATATGCTGTCTAAGTTTGTCATAGCTTTTCTTCTAAGGAGTGTCTTTTAATTTCATGGCTGCAGTCACCATCTGCAGTGATTTTGGAGTCCTGGAAAATGGCTTGCTACATCATCACAATTCTATTATTTGGCTTTCAGTGCCTTATGGACTGTTGGTCATACAGTATTGACTGATGAACAGTCAATATAAAAGCAATTTTTTTTTAACAGAGAGAAATGCTCTTTATTACTGGAAATGCCTTCTCTGTTTGCAATACAAAGGAGAAAGAGAGAGTGAGACTGAGATGCCTTTGAAGCCACCATTGACTGCAGGGTCCTCTCCCTTCCCAGTCTTCTAGGCACATGTTTCAGTGGCAGGGGCTCTTTTAGGAACCTGTGCTGGAAGATGCTCCTGTACAGTGGCCACCAAAGGCAAATTTTTGTATCAGAACCTAGTTAAAATGTTAGCTTTGAGGCAAAATTTAATATAAAATATGTTTATAGTAAAAGTTCTTCACTTGTGAACTGATCATTTTGTGGTTTGGGGGTGTTTGTCTGTTGACCCTTGGTTTAAAATAACTATTTTATTGTATAATATTTAGACAAATATCCTTTCATATAACCAATGACTATGTCATTGGAGGAGAAGGCAATGGCACCCCACTCCAGTACTCTTGCCTGGAAAATCCCATGGACGGAGGAGCCTGGTAGGCTGCAGTCCATGGGGTCGCTAAGAGTCAGACACGACTGAGCGACTTCACTTTCACTTTTCACTTTCATGCATTGGAGAAGGAAATGGCAACCCACTCCAGTATTCTTGCCTGGAGAATCCCAGGGTCGGGGGAGCACGGTGGGCTCCCGTCTGTGGGGTTGCACAGAGTCGGACACGACTGAAGCGACTTAGCAGCAGCAGCAGCAGCAGCATGTCATTGGAATGTTATCAAAGTGTAACTTTAGAGATCACCAGAACATCTTTCCTGTACTTCACAAATTAGCGTGCATACGAATCACGTTGGAAGCTTAATAAAATACAAATCCCTGGGGATCACTCCGAGAAACTCTGGTTTGGTAGGTTCAGATAATATTAGAAACAGTGCCCTGCAAGATGTTATTAGAGCCTTAGGCAAGAGGAAAATTATCAGTCATACTGTCTTTATTTAAATCTTTGATATTTTTAAAAAATCTAGGTTGTTTTACATTAATTTTTATTTTTTTAAATATTGTGTCAAAATATTTATCTTGATTACTGAGGTTTTTGGCTCCCCTTTTAATTATCTGCCCAAAGTGAGTACCTCACTGTCCTCTCCCTGGTTCCCTGATGTGACTCCAAGAATTGGAAGATGACAGAACTTTTTTGCTTTAAAATTAAATGATCTAACTTTCCCTTGTTCTCTCTACAAGGAAACAAATGTTTGAGTAGGATGAAGCCACATTTGGAGGAGTATACTGACGTGTGGAGAATGGAAAGGAACCAAGTACCTTTAGATAAAACAAATCTGACTGCATCTATTTGGACAATACAACCTAGCCTTCCTCATAAACCTTGCCCCTTGTAATAAAACTGCTTTTCTCACATTTAGGACTAACCAACCTGAGAGAACAGAGCAGAAAGTGACTCACACCTAAGAGCGTGCTCTGAAGAACAGGTCCAGTCTTTCTGAAATTGTCACCCGGAAAGGAGGCCCAATTGTTCAGGTGCTGGCAGAAAAAATAGGGCACACATTCTTTGCCATAGTCTACCTTGCATGTACGATACTGTAATTTATAGGAAAAATATGTATTTGGTGACCTGAATGACCAAATCTTTATTTCCTATATGTATTTCTTCTTATTCCATAGTTTCTGGCTTTCATCTTCAAACCCTTAGAATCTTCTGAGGGACAAGACCCCTGGGATAATATTTGGTCTTTTGTGCTCAGTTCCTGAAACTGTTTCAGGGAAGGTGACATTTGGGTCCTATGCAAAGGTAAGGGTTCACTCCCAGGAGAATCAACCATATGATGAATATTGGGACTTCCTTCCTAACACCTGACCTCTGGGCAGGAGAGAGGGGCTAGAAGTTGAATCAATTGCCAAAAACCAATGATTTAATCAAATGTGCCAATGTAATGAAACCTACATAAAACCCTAGAAAAGACAAGTTTAAGAGAGCTTCCGGGTTGGTTAACACATGGAGATTGGGGAGAGTGACATGCCTGACTAGAGTGGGCATGGAAACTCTATGCATTTTCCTTATACCTTGCCCTATGAATCTCTTTATCTGGCTACTGATTCGTATCCTATAATATCCACTTTGTTTTAAAAAAATGAGATGTAGTTGATGTACAATGTGATGTTAGTTTCAAATGTGCTACATAGTGATTTGATATTTGCATACAGTATGAAATAATCACCACGATGGGTCTAGTAACCATCTGTCTCCATACAAAGTTATTACAGTATTATTGATCAAATTCTTTATGCTATCTATATATGAGACCTCCGTGGCTTATTGATTTTATAACTAAAGGTTTAATCCCCTTAATTCCCTTCACCTATTTCATCCCTTCCTGCCCCACTCTCCTCCCCTCATGCAACCTACCTATTTGGTCTCTGTATCTGTGAGTGTTTTCATTTTAGTTCGTTTTGTTTTCTTCTGTTCAGTTCAGTCACTTAGTCATGTCCGACTCTTTGCGAACCCATGGCTTGCAGCACGCCAGGCTTCCCTGTCCATCATCAACTCTCAGAGATGGCTCTGACTCATGTCCATTGAGTTGGTGATGCCATTCAACCATTTCATCCTCTGTCGTCCCCTTCTCCTCCTGCCTTCAATCTTTCCCAGAATAAGGGTCTTTTCCAATAAGTTCTTCACATCAGGTGAACAAAGTATTGGAGTTTCAGTTTCAGCATCAGCTCTTCCAGTGAATATTCAGGACTGATTTCCTTTAGGGTTGACTGGTTTGATCTTGCAGTCCAAGGAACTCTCAAGAGTCTTCTCCAACACCACAGTTCAAAAGCATCAATTTTTGCTATGACCAGTGTGCTCTCTTGGCAAAACTCTGTTAGCCTTTGCTCTTCTTCTTTTTGTACTCCAAGGCCATATTTGCCTGTTACTCCAGATATCTCTTGACTTCCTACTTTTGCATTCCAGTCCCCTATAATGAAAAGGGCATCTTTTTTGAGTGTTAGTTCCAGAAGGTCTTGTAGGTCTTCATAGAACCGTTCAACTTCAGCTTTTTCAGCAGTACTGGTCGGGGCATAGACTTGGATTACTGTGATAAGAATGGTTTGCCTTGGAAATGAACAGAGATCATTCTGTCATTTTTGAGATTGCACTCAAGAACTGTATTTCAGACTCTTTAGTTGACTATGAGGGCTACTCCATTTCTTCTAAGAGATTCTTGCCCACAATAGTAGATATAATGGTCATCTGAGTTAAATTCACTGATTCCAGTCCATTTGAGTTCACTGATTCCTAAACTGTTGATGTTCACTCTTTCTGTCTCCTGTTTGACCACTTCCAATTTACCTTGATTCATGGACCTAACATTCTAGGTTCCTATGCAATATTGTTCTATACATCATCGGACTTTACTTCCATCATCAGTCACATCTACAACTGGGTGTTGTTTTTGCTTTGGCTCTGCGTCTTCATTCTTTCTGGAGTTATTTCTCCACTCTTCTCCAGTAGCATATTGGGCACCTACTGACCTGGGGAGTTGATCTTTCAGTGTCATATCTTTTTGACTTTTCATACTATTCATGGGGTTCTCAAGGCAAGAATACTGAAGTGGTTTGCTGGTCCCTTCTCCAGTGAGAACTCTTCACCATGACCTGTCTGTCTTGGGTGGCTCTCATAGTTTCATTGAATTAGACAAGGCTGTGGTCCACGTTATCAGTTTGATTAGTTTTCTGTGATTGTGATTTTCACTCTATTTGCCCTCTGATAGATAAGGATAAGAGGCTTATGGAATCTTTGTGATGGGAGAGATTGATTGTGGGGGAAACTGAGTCTTGTTCTGATCGGTGGGGCCATGCTCTGTAAATCTTTAATCCAATTTTCTGTTGATGGGTGGGCTCTGTTCCCTCCCTGTTGTTTGACTTGAGACCAAACTATGGTGGAAGTAATGAAGATAATGTCAACCTCCTTCAAAAGATCCCCTGCATTCACTGCCACACACAGTGCCCTTGACCCTGCAGCAGGCCACCGCTGACCCACACTTCCTCCAGAGACTCCTGGACACTCACTCGCAGGCAAGTCTGGGTCAGTCTCCTGTAGGGTCACTGACCCTTTCTCCTGGGCCCTGAGGCACACAAGGTTTTTTTGTGCCCTCCAAGTGTCTGTTTCCCCAGTCCTGTGTAAGTTCTGGTGGCTCTATGGTGGGGTTAATGGCGACCTCCTCCAAGAGGGCTTATGCCACAACCAGGTCTGCTGCACCCACAGCCCCTGCCCCTGTGGCAGGTCACTGCTGATCTGTACCTCCATAGGAGACATTCAAACACTAAAAGGCAGGTCTGTCTCAGTCTCTGTATGGTCTCCTGGTGCGCACAAGGTTTTGTTTGAGCTCTCCGAGTGTCTCTGTTGGGTATGGGGTTTGATTCTAAATGCAATTTCGTCCCTCCTACCATCTTGCTAGGGCTTCTCCTTTGTTTTTGGACGTGGGTTATCTTTTTTTGGTGGAATCCAACATTCTCCTGTGGATGGATGTTCAGCAGTGAGTTGTAATTTTGGAATTCTTGCAGGAGAAGATGAGCGCACTTCTTTCAACCCAGGAGTTGAATGGGGGTCTCCTGCATTACAGGCAGATGCTTTACCAACTGAGCTATAAGGGAAGCCCTTTGTTTTTTAGATTCCACATATAAATGAGATCATATGGTGTTTGTCTTTCTCTGACTTATTACACCTAGCACAATATCCTCTAATTTCATCTATGTTGTGGCAAATTTCATTTTTTCTGGATGAGTAGTGTTTCATTGTGGGCTTATCTGGTGGCTCAGTAGTAAAGAATCCACCTGCAATACAGGAGACGTGGGTTTGATCCCTGAGTCAGGAAGATCCCCTAGAGGAGGAAATGGCAACCCGCTCCAGAATTCTTGCCTGGGAAATCCCATGGACAGAGTACCCTGGTGGGCTACAGTCCTTAGGATCACAATTGAACAAGTATTTCATTGTATATATATATGTATATTAGTATACACACACACACACACACACACACACACACACACACACACACACACACACATATATATGATGTGGTGGAGAAGGCAATGGCAACCCACTCCAGTACTCTTGCCTGGAGGGTCCCGTGGACAGAGGAGCCTGGTGGGCTGCAGTCCATGGGGTCACTAAGAGTCAGACACGACTGAGTGATTTCTTTTTCAATTTTCACTTTCATGCATTGGAGAATGAAATGGCAACCCACTCCAGTGTTCTTGCCTGGAGAATCCCAGGGATGGGGGAGCCTGGTGGGCTGCTGTCTATGGGGTTGCACAGAATCGTACATGACTGAAGCAACTTAGCAACAGCAGCAGCAGCATATATGATGTGGTGTGCATATTAACAAATTGAAAGATAAAAACAATATGATTATCTCAATAAATGCAGAGAAAGCCTTTGACAAAATTCAATTCCCATTTATGATTAAAAAAAAAAAACTCTCCAGAAAGCAGGCATAGTAGGAACATACCTCAACATAATAAAAGCCATCTATGATAAACCCACAGCAAACATTATCCTCAATGTTGAAAAATTGAAAGCATTTCCTCTAAAATCAGGAACAAGACAAGGGTGCCTACTCTCACCACTACTATTCAACACAGTTTTGGAAGTCCTAGCCACAGCAATCAGAGATGAAAAAGAAATAAAGGAATCCAGTTTGGAAAAGAAGAAGTAAAACTCTCACTGTTTGCAGATGACATGATCCTCTACATAGAAAACCCTAAAGATACCACAAGAAAATTACTAGAAGTAATCAATGAATGTAGTAAAGTTGCAGGATGTAAAATTAATACACAGAAATCCCTGGCATTCCTATACACTAACAATGAGAAAATAGAAAGAGAAATTAAGAAAACAATCCCATTCACCACTGCAACAAAAAGAATAAAATACTTAGGAATAAATTTACCTAAAGAAACAAAAGACCTATATATATAAAACTATAAAACACTGATGAAAGAAATTAAAGATGACACAAATAGATGGAGAAATATACCATGTTCATGGATCAGAAGAATCAGTATACTGCAAATGAGTATACTACCCAAAGCAATCTGTAGATTCAATGTAATCCTTATCAATTTGCCAACGGTATTTTTCACAGAACTAGAACAAATAATTTCACAATTTGTATGGAAACACAAAAAATTTTGAATAGCCAAAGCAACATTGAAAAAGAAGAATGGAACTGGAGGAATCAATCTGCCTGACTTCAGACTATACTACAAAGCTACAGTCATCAAGACAGTATGGTACTGGCACAAAGACAGAAGTATAGGTCAATGGAACACGATAGAAAGCCCAGAGATAAATCCATGCACCTATGGACACCTTATCTTTGACAAAGAAGGCAAAAATATACAATGGAGAAGAGACAATCTCTTTAACAAGTGGTGCTGGGAAAACTGGTCAACCACCTGTAAAAGAGTGAAACTAGAACGCTTTCTAACACCATACACAAAAATAAACTCAAAATGGATTAAAGATCTAAATGTAAGATGCGAAACTATAAAACTCCTAGAGGAAAACATAGGCAGAACACTCTCTGACATAAATAGCAGCAAGATCCTCTATGACCCACCTCCCAGAGTAATGGAAATAAAAGCAAAAATAAACAAATGGGACCTAATTAAACTTAAAAGCTTTTGGACAATGAAGGAAACTATAAGCAAGGTGAAAAGACAGCCTTCAAAATGGGAGAAATTAATGCAAATGAAACAACGGACAAAGAATTAATCTCAAAAATATACAAGCAGCTCAATTAGCTCAATACCAGAAAAACAAATGACCCAATCAAAAAAATGGGCCAAAGAACTAAACAGAAATTTCTCCAAAGAAGACATACAGGTGGTTAACAAACTTATGAAAAGATGCTCAACATAACTCATTATTAGAAAAATGCAAATCCAAAACTTGATGAGGTACCATTGCACGCTGGTCAGAATGGCTGTCATGAAAAAGCCTACAAACAATAAATACTCGAGAAGGTGTTGAGAAAAGGGAACCCTCTTACACTATTGGTGGGAATGCAAACTAGTACAGCCACTGTGGAGAACAATGTGGAGATTCCTTTAAAAACTGGAAATAGAACTGCCATATGACCCAGCAACCCCATTGCTGGGCATACACACCAAGGAAACGAGAATTGAAAGAGACACATGTACCCCAATGTTCACTGCAGCACTGTTTACAATAGCTAGGATATGGAAGCAACTTAGATATCCATTGGCAGACAAATGAATAAGGAAGTTGTGATACATGTAAGCAATGGAATATTACTCAGCTATAAAAAAGAATGCATTTGAATCAGTTCTAATGAGGTGGATGAAACTGGAGCCTATGATACAGAGTGAAGTAAGTCAGAAAGAAAAATACCAGTACAGTATATTAATGCATATATACAGAATTTAGAAAGAAAGTAACAATAACCCTATATGCAAGACAGCAAAAGAGACAAAGATGTAAAGAATAGACTATTGGACTCTGTGGGAGAAGGTGAGGGTGGGATGATTTGAGAGAATAGCATTGAAACATGTATATTACCATATGTGAAATAGATCACCAGTCCAAGTTCAATGCATGAATCAGGGCATTCAAAGCCAGTGCACTGGGACGACCAAGAGGGATGGGATTGGTGGGAGGTGGGAGAGGGTTTCAGAATGGGGGGACACATGTACACCCATGGCTGATTCATGTCAATGTATGGCAAAAACCACCACAATATTGTAAAGTAACTAACCTCCAATTAAAATAAATAAATTAAAAAGAAGAGATTTGGTGTATATATACCACATCTTTATCCATTCATCTATTGACGAACATTTAGATTGCTTCCATATTTTGGCTATTGTAAATAATGCTGCTGTGAAAAAAGGGTCCATTTCTTTAATATCTGCTTATAATAAATGGGCAATCTAGTGAGTAAACAAGTTTTCCTGAATTCTGTGAGCTATTCTAGCAAAGTATTCAAACCTGAGTAGGAAATCCTCGAAACTTCTAATTTGAAGCTGGTTGGTCAGAATTACAGATATCACCTGGGCTTGGGACTTGCATCTGAAGTAGAGAGTGCTCTGCTGGGATTGAGCCCCTTACCAAGAGAATCTGATTCTATCTTTGGGTAATCAGAATTGAGTAGAATTGTAGGACATCCTGCTGGCATCCAAGAATTGCTTGTTGGTGTGGGGAAATTTCCACATGCATCAAGGTTGGAATTGGGTTCAGAACCTTAGTTAACATGTCCCCTCAAAGACAGGCAAATATTGTTCTATCACTGTCTCACCTTTAATGTAGCCTTACAGACTGAACACTGTATTTGTTCTATTATATTTCAAAGGTAGAGAACTTAAAACTTACAAAAATATTATCTTATCTCATTTTGTATGCATGTATATTGAAGAAAAACTGAATAGACATCCATGATATTTTGATAATAAGTTTTTTTCTGGGTGATGCGGCTGCGATGGTCCGCACAGAAGCAAGGAGGCTGCGATGGTCCGCGCAGAAGCGAGGCGGCTGTGACGGTCAGTGCAGAAGCGTACCTGAGAGGAGCTAGGCTGGGCCAGGGGCCGGGGGTGGTGGCCAAGAGGAGCTAGGCCGGGCCGGGGGCAGTGGCTGAGAGGAGCTAACCCGAGCCTGAGGGTGGGGGCGGTGGCTGAGAGGAGTTACCCCAGGCCCAAAGAGCAGCAGCTGCGTGGGCACAGGAGAGCCGAGAGGAGTTACTCCACATTCAAGGTCTGGAGGGGCCGTCGTGAGTAGATACCCCTTGTCCAAGGTAAGATGCAAAGGCTGCACTTTGCTGGAGCAGCTGTGAAGAAATACCCACGTCCAGGGTAAGAGAAACCCAAGTAAGACGATAGGTGTTGCGAGAGGGCATCAGAGGGAGACACAATGAAACTAAAATTACAGAAAACTAGCTAATCTGATCACACGGACCACAGCCTTGTCTATCTCAATGAAACTAAGCCATGCCGTGTGGGGCCACCCAAGATGGATGGGTCATGGTGGAGAGGTCTGACAGAATGTGGTCCACTGGAGAAGGGCATGGCAAACCACTTCAGTATTCTTGCCTTGAGAACCCCACAAACAGTATGAAAAGGCAAAAAGATAGGACACTGAAAGATGAACTCCCCAGGTCGGTAGGTGCCAAATATGCTACTGGAGATCAGTGGAGAAATAACTTCAGAAAGAATGATGGCATGGAGCCAAAGCAAAAACAATACCCAGCTGTGGATATAACTGGTGATAGAAGCGAAGTCCGATGCTTTAAAGAGCAATATTGCATAGGAACCTGGAATGTTAGGTCCATGAATTAAGGCAAACTGGAAGTGGTCAAACAGGAGATGGCAAGAGTGAACGTCGACATTCTAGGAATCAGCGAACTAAGATGGACTGGAATGGGTGAATTTAACTCAGATGACATTATATCTACTACTGTGGGCAAGAATCCCTTAGAAGAAATGGAGTAGCCATCATGGTCAACAAAAGAGTCCGAAAGGCAGTACTTGGATGCACTCTCAAAAATGACAGAATGATCTCTGTTCGTTTCCAAGGCAAACCATTCAATATCACGGTAATCCAAGTCTATGCCCCGACCAGTAACGCTGAAGAAGCTGAAGTTAAACGGTTCTATGAAGACCTACAAGACCTTTTAGAACTAACACCCAAAAAAGATGTCTTTTTCATTATAGGGCACTGGAATGCACAAGTAGGAAGTCAGGAAACACCTGGCGTAACAGGCAAATTTGGCCTTGGAGTACAGAATGAAGCAGGGCAAAGACTAATAGACTTTTGCCAAGGAACGCACTGGTCATAGCAAACACCCTCTTCCAACAACAGAAGAGAAGACTACACGTGGACATCACCAGATGGTCAACACCGAAATCAGATTGATTATATTCTTTGCAGCCAAAGATGGAGAGGCTCTATACAGTCAGCAAAAACAAGACCAGGAGCAGACTGTGGCTCAGATCATGAACTCTTTATTGCCAAATTCACACTTAAATTGAATAAAGTAGGGAAAACCACTAGACCATTCAGATATGATCTAGATCAAATCCCTTATGAGTATACAGTAGAAGTGACAAATAGACTTAAGGGACTAGATCTGATAGACAGAGTGCCTGATGAACTATGGGCAGAGGTTCGTGACATTGTACAGGAGACAGGGATCAAGATCATCCCCACGGAAAAGAAATGCAAAAAAGCAAAATGGTTGTCTGAGGAGACCTTACAGATAGCTGGGAAGAGAAGAGAAGCGAAAAGCAAAGGGGAAAGGGAAAGATATTCCCATCTGAATGCAGAGTTCCAAAGAATAGCAAGGAGAGAAAAGAAAGCCTTCCTCAGCGATCAATGCAAAGAAATAGAGGAAAACAACAGATTGAGAAAGACTAGAGATCTCTTCAAGAAAATTAGAGATACCAAGGGAACATTTCATGCAAAGATGGGCTCGATAAAGGACAGAAGTGGTATGGACCTAACAGAAGCAGAAGATATTAAGAAGAGGTGGCAAGAATACACAGAAGAACTGTACAAAAAAAGATCTTCACGACCCAGATAATCACGATGGTGTGATCACTCACCTAGAGCCAGACATCCTGGAATGTGAAGTCAAGTGGGCCTTAGAAAGCATCACTACGAACAAAGCTGCTGGAGGTGATAGACTTCCAGTTGAGCTATTTCAAATCCTGAAAGATGATGTTGTGAAAGTACGGCACTCAATATGCCAGCAAATATGGAAAACTCAGCAGTGGCCACAGGACTGGAAAAGGTCAGTTTTCATCCCAATCGCAAAGAAAGGCAATGCCAAAGAATGCTCAAACTATCGCACAATTGCACTCATCTCACACGCTAGTAAAGTAATGCTCAAAATTCTCCAAGCCAGGCTTCAGCAATACGTGAACCGTGAACTTCCAGATGTTCAAGCTGGTTTTAGAAAAGGCAGAGGAACCAGAGATCAAATTGCCAACATCCGCTGGATCATCGAAAAAGCAAGAGAGTTCCAGAAAAACATCTATTTCTGCTTTATTGACTATGCCAAAGCCTTTGACTGTGTGGATCACAATAAACTGTGGACAATTCTGAAAGAGATGGGAATACCAGACCATCTGACCTGTCTCTTGAGAAACCTGTATGCAGGTCAAGAAGCAACAGTTAGAACTGGACATGGAACAACAGACTGGTTCCAAATAGGAAAAGGAGTACGTCAAGGCTGTATATTGTCACCCCGCTTATTTAACTTATATGCAGAGTACATCATGAGAAACAGTGGGCTGGAAGAAACACAAGCTGGAGTCAAGATTGCCGGGAGAAATATCAATAACCTCAGATATGCAGATGATACCACCCTTATGGCAGAAAGTGAAGAAGAACTAAAGAGCCTCTTGATGAAAGTGAAAGAGGAGAGTGAAAAAGTTGGCTTAAAGCTCAACGTTCAGAAAACTAAGATCATGGCATCTGGTCCCATCACTTCATGGGAAATAGATGGGGAAACAGTGGAAACAGTGTCAGATTTTATTTTTGGGGGGCTCCAAAATCACTGCAGATGGTGATTGCAGCCATGAAATTAAAAGACGCCTACTCCTTGGAAGGAAGGTTATGGCCAACCTAGATAGCATATTTAAAAGCAGAGTCATTACTTTGCCAACAAAAGTCCGTCTAGTCAAGGCTATGGTTTTTCCAGTCGTCATGTATGGATGGTGAGAGTTGGACGTTGAAGAAACCTGAGCACTGCAGAATTGATGCTTTTGACCTGTGGTGTTGGAGTAGACTCTTGAGAGTCCCTTGGACTGCAAGGAGATCCAACCAGTCCATCCTAAAAGAGATCAGTCCTGGGTGTTCATTGGAAGGACTGATGCTGAAGCTGAAACTCCAGTACTTTGGCCACCTCATGCGAAAGGTTGACTCACTGGAAAAGACCCTGATGCTGGGAAGGATTGGGGGCAGGAGGAGAAGGGGATGACAGAGGATGAGGTGGTTGGATGGCATCACCGACTCGATGGACATGGGTTTGGTTTAACTCCGAGAGTTGGTGATGGACAGGGAGGCCTGGCATGCTGCGATTCATGGGGTCGCAAAGAATCGGACGCGACTGAACTGAAGCTCCCTTCTCCTAATTTTGGCTGCTGACCTGTTGCTGCTAAGTCGCTTCAGTCGTGTCCGACTCTGTGCAACCCCATAGACGGCAGCCCACCAGGCTCCGCCATCCCTGGGATTCTCCAGGCAAGAATACTGGAGTGGGTTGCCATTTCCTTCTCCAGTGCATGAACAGGAAAAGTGAAAGTGAAGTCGCTCAGTCATGTCTGACTCTTAGCGACCCCATGGACTACAGCCTACCAGGCTCCTCCGTCCATGGGATTTTCCAGGCAAGAGTACTGGAGTGGGGTGCCATTGCCTTCTCCTAATTTTGGCTGCTGACCTGTTAATTTCTGTCAATTGGGATGCGTTTAGGGGGAGTTAGCTGAAGGAGGGACATTTTTTAAACCTGTGGTTGATCTGAAAGTTAATATAACTTCTTCATTTTTTGTGATAGTTTGTTTTATTTTACTTAATAAATTTAGATGAATATCTTAAACTTTGTAACATACTCACAAATGTAGACCCCGATTTTTTGTTGACAAGTACAAAAGGCAAAGAACCTCAAGGAATCGAAGTAATGTGTCATCAGGTACATTCAGTAGAGTTCATACTGTTGGCCTCTGCCTGCATTTATTTTAATAGAAATAATATTTTAGATTATTGAGACACACACTCCATGATGCTATTACTACCATCCTTCCATCCTGTTACACACACATTCACACACTTGCACACACACACACATGAATGCATACCCCAGAATAAATATACCATCCCTCAGCAAGTGTGGCATTAATCATCCTTACAGGAAATTATTGCAAGACAACATGGGGACACTTTTTGGGAAAGGTTTTGTCATAGGCCACAGGGTGGGAGTTGAGAGTAGGCTTCCTAAAACATTCTAAATATATCTAGTTTACCCCTATTTCATCTTTCGTCATTTTCAATAGATTTGTTAAATTTACTCAAATAAATTTGAGTAACCTGAAGTTCATACTCTACCTAACATTGCTCACAAGAAATAATGTGGAACACAGAAATATTATTCTTAGCATAAAAAATTCAAGGCTTTGGTTACATGACATAATTTTGGCTATCATATAGATATAGGAAATGAAAATTTGTTTATATTTCCAATTTTGGACAACAAAGTAAATTCTCCAGAGAAATTACTATAGTAATGTACAGATAATAGTGGATTGGATCAGATTATAAAGCCATATGTTTGTTTCAGTCACAAAAGTCTTATGATTCAAAGGAAGACTATAGAAATCTTTATTCATTGACCTTGCATTTTCATTGTCAGAAAGACTCACAGAAGACAAGGGCCTTTGTAGCTGAAGGATTTTAAATTTAGTGCTGCTACTGACATTATGGGATAATGTAAAGGGTCATAAAGTAATGCCAAAATGTCACTTGCTCAAAAATACTATTTATCTGTATTAAAAATACCTTAGTACAAACTATGCTGTATAAAACAAGCTATAATGATATGTTGTATAACACAGGGAATATAGCCAATATTTTAAAATAACTATATAAACAGCATATAAACTTTAAAAGTTGTGAATCACTATACATGTATAAATTATATAATATTGTACATCAACTATCCTTCAATTAACATTTTAAAAAAAAGATGTATTCTAAAAACAAAAATAAAAAATAGCTTAGAGAAATTCTATCAAAATTATATATGTGATTAATGTGTTTGGTACCATGTTACAAAACAATGGTTTACAAAAAAATGGTAGCCATGTCTACTTCTTCTTAAAGATCCCAAAGGGACATAGTTACTATGTTTAATCCTAAATCATAATCCTTTCTGACAAATCTACTGAACTCAACTCAAAACAGGGTATTTTTTGTCTGATCAGTTTGTTCAGATGAAGAATTACTATAAAACAGTCGTTCTCAAAGTGAGGGTTGGGAGCTCTGAGCTCTTTCTATGAGTCCCCAAGATCCTTTAAGAAGATTCCTGAGATCTATTTTGTGGGTCCATGAGGTCAAAACTGTTTTTATGACAATACTAAAATATTATTTTCCTTTTCACTCTCATTCTTTCATGAGTATTCCTTGGAGTTTTCTAAAGGCTACATAACATGTGATGACATCACTGTCTTGACAGCAAGTTGAATGTGTGCCTGTGTAACTTGTATTTAATATCCTCAGTATTAATTTTGGAAGCAGTAAATATTGATAGATATAACCCAGATAAACAAAAACTGTTAACTGTTTTTAAGAGTCTAAAGGGATTCTGAGACCAAATATATGAGACACGTTGCTACAGGCAAGCTAGTGATTAAAAATGTGTTGAAGATCTTGATAGCATGAACAGGCCCTAGAACATCAAGTATGAATGAACGTCAAGTATGACTTTCCTAAGGCACATCCTATAATATGGGCAAAGGCAAACACTTAAAATGTATTGAACCCAGAGAAACAAGCACAGAATATTACGATTGCTAAGAAGAGGAATATTGACTTAATCATCTGTTAGTCTAATATTTAGGTCAATAGAAAAGACATGGAGGAAGGAGAGAACATGCTACATCCTGGGGAACCTACAAGGAGTTGGATCAGGATATTTTGAAGGTGAATAATCTTGCTAAAGCTTAACTTGTGTCTTTATGTACTTTCATAAATTTAGTGACTACTATTGGACCACATTCAAAATAATCCACTGAATGATGTTGTAAAGGTTTAACAGCCACTCTGAAAACAATTCTGATTTGTAGCATTTGCCAATTTCCAAGGTGTAAATATTCTTACCACAGGTACTTTCAAGCCACTAACATGATGTCACTAACCAAAGAGCTGGGAAGAGATGAGCACACCATTATTTACCATTATATAGAGTATCTCCATCATACATATCAATCACCTCAAGGGAACAGATAATACAGTGTAGTAAAATAATTTGGAAGTGATGTATTTTGAGTATTTAGTATCTTTGTTTTTATTATAATTTATTTAATTTTACATTTCTTTTTAGGGAGCGAGGGAGGGAAAGATAGAGATACACAGAGAGAGGCAGAGCCAGAAAGAGAAAGAGAGAGAGAAGAGAGAGGACCGAATAGAGAAGAGAGGAGAAAGAAGGAGGGAGAGAGGGAAGGAGAGAAAGGCACAGAGAGAAAAGAGAAGGGACGAGGGAGAGAGAGAGAGGCAGAGAGAGTATGTAGCTTAATTTTGAATAATGACTATGTTTAGCAAACAGCTTGTGAAATTCCTGAAAATTTAACAACTGATTCTTGCAAAAAGTATAAGTTGGTTCGAGCACACCGCTGAGTCCACCATCTCATTAGTACTGCATTGTTGATTATGGTGTCACTACAATTTCCTCATTCTGGAGGGGGAGGAATATGGAACATCCTGACTGAGAAGCAAGTTTGGAATGGTAAAATTCAGTGATGGGTGTATTTACAGGGAAGTGTGGGTGGCAGACAGGATGGGTGAGGGCAGTTGTGCAAAGAGTTCACACAGAAGGGTAAAGAATGGGAATTCTGAAGTCAACATGAAAGAATGAACACTAGATGTTAGACACTGGGGTGTCTTAGAGGGATGGAGAAAAAGAGAGGGTATTCATATTTATGGAGTGCCTACTGAATGCTCTGAACTTTGCCTGGTATACCTTATTTCAAGTAATCCCCACAACATGACAGAAAAGCAGATAGCTAAAAAGTACATTGTAAGAATTTGAACTCACATCTATCTAACTTCAAAATCTTCATTTCATCAAACAAAGATAGAAAATTCACATGGTAGTGGACAGGGATATATGGAAGCAGAAACTAAGGAGACAAATCTGAGGCTGTAGTGTGAAAACTAAATCATAATGTGCTGGATCGGAAAGGCTAGCTCTGGACAAGGCAGTTTTCCAGCTGCCTGAGGCAGCTTCCTAAGAGGAGTATCTGTGATCTTTGAAAGACAGAAATACTCTTGTGATGAATGAGAATTCTCTCCTTTTCAGGAAATGCCCAGAGCCTTGTGCAGTTATAGCCAGCAATAAGGGAATCAGTGTGGTAGTTAAAGGAATGTGTTACAAGCAAAATGCAGGAATCCAGAGTTAAAAACGTCTAATATGTGACTGTTCATATGAAGCCTCAAAAAGAAAGGAGGAGGAAAAGACCTAGGGAGATGGTACCCACCTCTATTTTATTCCACCACTTTGCTGTTGATGGCCTCTTGTAGATTCTCCCTCTGTTCTTCCTTCAACAGAGGGTCTCAGCTGCCCACCAAGCACAAACAGGTTGTTGCCCTGAAACCACAAAGCATGGCCATCCCAGCAGCCTCCTTTTTTCCATTCTGCTTGTGTCTCATGCTCTCTTCTCTGCTTTGGCACTCAGATAGCAGAAAGGCTGTTGGCTGGGCCCTGCTCCTGGTCAGTGTGTTGGTTAGGTCCTCCAGGAAGCAGATGCCAAGACAGAGTTGGAAGCGCTAGCTCTTTACTGCAGATAATGATGCTCAGTTGCTTAGTCATGTCTGACTCTTTGAGACCTTATGGACTTCAGCCCACCAGGTTCTTCTGTCGATGGGATTTTCCCCATGAGAATACTGGAGTGGGTCACCATTTCCCCCTTCAGGAGATCTTCCTGACTCAAGGATCAAATGGCATCTCCTGTTCTCCTGTGTCTCCCACATGGTAGGTGGATTCTTTACCACTTGTGCCTGTCAAAGAGGAAAAGGAGAAGGAGTAGGCAAGAAGATCCTTCAGACCATGATCCAGGTCCAATACTTGGGAAAAGGAGATATAGATGGAAGTAGGATTAGGTAGAAAAAGCCTCAGACTGTGGGGAAATACTGAGGCAGCCTCAGGGTACAAAGTGGGGACTTCAATGCAATATAGGAATCCTGAAATTCAGTATAGCACTTTAGTCATTGTCTGGAGGCTTCCAGAGAAGAATGTGGCCTCAGCTCAAACACCACAGTGGATCCCAAAAGGCACTGTGACTGGAGACGGTTAGCTAACGGCACTACTTGGAACTTACTGGCAAATTTGTTCTTGAAGGCCAGTGTAAGCATCACACCTCCATGCATGCTCAGAAGATTTGCTACTTCTAGACAGTGAAGGGTGATTCTCATTTGCTTGGTGTTGATGGGAAGAAGAGCAGGGCCTCAGTCTAGGTCTCTGTTTTCTGCTCAGGTTTTCCCCTGAAGGCCTGATGCTGTACTTCCCCTGAGAGGGCACTTGGTGCCCTCTCTGAAGCCTCTTGTCCACTTTATTACTCAGGATTCTTCTGGTGGCAAGTGACAGAAATCTAATTTAGTTCATCTTAATCAGGAAAATAATTTTTGTCTCATGTAACTGAACAAAGGGAAGGGTAAAGGTCAATGAGTACTTAGGACTTGAGCCACTGGGGTCCATCCAGGTCATTCTTCTTTCTCCTTCTTGCTCCATTGTGGCTTCAGTTTCTCAAACTATACATTCACTCTCACCTTGATTGAAACTAGAACCAAAGTTGCATCCAAGAAGAAAGAACTCTTCTTCTCCAACTCCATTTCAAAAATCCTGGGGAAAAATCAAGCTGGTATGGTTTTGAGTATAAGCCTATCACTTCATATTCATTCAAACAAATATTAATTGGTTATTTGCAGGTGTTAGGCACTGTTCTAATTTCTTAGAATGCTGGAGCTAACAGATCTAATTAGTTTCTTCTTTCATAAAACTTTGTTTGCAAGAAGAAACAAGTAAATGAATAAAAAGCAGGATAATTTTAAGTAATAATAAATACTGTAAGCACAATAAAATAAAATAATAAAAGAGTGAGAGACTCTGTGGGTGAGGTAACACTAGATGGGTGGTCAGAGAGGGTTATCTCTGAGGTGACATTCCAGGTGAGACTGACTGAAGTGAAGGTCTGAGCTCTGAAAATATCTGGAGCAGAAATGACTGGGCAGAGTAAACCTAAGTTGGGAACAAGGCTGTTGTATAAAAGGCCAGTGTGGCTGGAAATTAGGTAACATGGGCAAGAGCAGAGGAGATGAGGTCAGAGAGGGGAGAAAGGGCCAAATTCCACAGGGATTTGTTTGCAGTGGTGGGGTCCAGATTTACCTTAGATGCAATAAGAAGACAAATGAGGAATTTTCATCAAGGGACTGTTGTATTAAAAATCACTGTGGCTACTTGTCAAGAAAGACCCTGATTCTGGGAAAGACTGAAGGCAAAAGGAGAAGGGGGCAGCAGAGGATATGATGGTTAGATAGCATCACTGACTCAATGGACATGAATTTGAGCAAACTCTGGGAGATAGTGGAGGACAGATGAGCTGCTGCAGTCAATGGGGTCAGAAAAAGTCGAACACAACTTAGTGACTGAACAACAACAACAACTTGTCAAGAAATAGACGAGCAATGAGATGAGTCAGGAGGTATGGCACTGACCCAGGAGAGAGATGATGTGGACCAAGGTAGACATGGGGAGGTGGAAAGATGGAAAATATGTATGCAATAGGAAAGAAACTGTGCATCCTATTTCAAGTTAATCACTAAAGGGACATTTCCTGTAAACTAATACATAGGCCCAACTCTGGGAACCCTGCCACTCAAGTACTGAGTGTTAAGCTAAACTATCTTTGTTCAGCTCACAGGAAACATCCTGACCAGCCTAACTGTGAATGGCTGTAGGACAAGAGAAATTAACACAACCCCTTCAGAATCTGGCTGGGACCACGACTTTACCTGTTCTCCTTTTAGTATAAAAGAAGCCTGAGTCCTAACTTGGGTAAGATGGTTCTTTGGAACACTAGTCCACCATCTTCTCAGTTTGCTGGTTTTCCAAATAAAGTCACTATTCCTTCCTTGTCCCAGCAACTCATCCCTCAATTTATTGTCCAGCAGTGTAGCCAGCAGCATGAGCTTGGAGTTCATAACAATATGATGGGGATGGAGAAATCAAGGAACACTCCTAGGCATTAGGCTTGAGAAATTGGATGAATATTTGTGCTATTATTGAGGCCACATTTAAGAATGCTTTGGGCCATGTGTTGCTGAAGAACCATTTCAATTTTTGTAAAGAGTAGTGCAGAGGTAGAACATTCTTTGGTTGGTTAATTAAGGGCTCAAGGATATCATCAAGAGTCTTAGGTTATTTCTTTCCCTTTTTATCCCCTCTAGATTAGCTCTATTCATGGTCTCAATATGATTGCTATTATTGTAGATACAGCTGCTTTATCTATACATATTGCTATAATATTAAGGCATCAGGTGGAAAGAGCCAGATGCAGAAAAACAATGGATATTTCATTTGCAAGACTCAATCTGTAAAGAAAATTTTCACCTCACATTCTACTGACTTAAATAACATCACAACACCACACTTAAACTAATCACTGGTACTGTGTAGGACCACTATGATTGACACAGACTGGCTCTCAGTCTTCTTAATGGTCCAACTCTCACATCTGTACATGACTACTGGAAAAACCATAGCTTCGACTATTATGTAAAATATATAAACTTAATACACGTTATTTTTTGTCTTCTAATCTTTCTAACCTTGGAAAATAGTCAGTTACTTACTAGAGTTCCAACAAGGCCCATTGTAAGGCGGTTATACTCACACAATTAGGTGAAAGCACTTTCTAAGGGAAATATATGACATTTTCTGAATGCTTTCTAATGTGACAGGGCATCACATCACACAACAATAACTCTAAAAGTGTTTATTCATAACCTTGGGCGTTCCCTTGGTGAAATCTGATACTGGCCCCCTACACAGAGGGCAAGGAGAGAAGAGGAAAGAGGCTCCCAGTTCAGATTGGTAAATGGCAGGTTTAATCATCAAAGGAACTCACGTGAGAGGCTTGTCTTGGTTGGCTGCAAGATTAGCAGATCTCCGTGACAACTCACTGGAATCTTAAAAGTTTACATGTTGACCTTAGTAGGATTCACTTCTGTATTCTGTACAGATGGTCTCAGTAACACATTACTTTCTCAAGGCTACATCCTTGAAGATGACTCCCACTATGGAAATAATGGGCACAACCTATATTCCAAGGACAGGGGAGCAGGGGAGGAGACTCTGACTGTTCAGGTCCAGCTTGTGGATCAACCAGAGGTCATGTCCACTTGATGACTTCCTTCAACAGTTAGGTAGCTGTTATCTCCAATGTACAGAGGAAGAAAGAAGAGTCTGGAGGTTAACAGGTATTCTCAGGATACAGGATAAGGATCAGGTTAAAGCCAGGATTTCCTCAATATTAAATTGATACATATTTTTTTAAATTGATATTTTGCCGGAGTCGAGCTCCGGCAGCCAGGGAAACGCCCTGAAGGGATGAACGGGGTCGGCGAACGAAAATGATGCAGTCTCTCGCTCAAAGCACTGGGCTGCATGTTTATTTTAAGCATCGGGTTTTCTTTTATACTTTTACAAAAGCATTAGGTCAGAGGTATGACATCTTCAGTTTCCCCTCACCCATATTTACTGTCTCCATAAATCATTGTTGTCCTTCAGAGTTTCTTCTTAAGTGTCCTTGTGATAACATTGTAACTCAAGTTTGTCTCTGGGCTGTATATTACATTCCTCAGTTTATTTCTTATCTCTTTAAATCCCGCTATCCCCTAGTAACTTCAGCTCATCATCTCCTAAAAAGGCTTTTGGCTATTAGTATCTCTAAAATACCTAGTTTCCATAAGCTATAGTAAAATATGCCAACACTACAACATACCTTAAACCTTTAGCTTCTAACTATTCTTAATTATTCCTAACCCCTAAACTCAGCAAACTTCTTTTGCCATAAACATTCCCCTTACAGGCAGGTTTCAGATAACAATGTTTCCCATGATCTCAGGCTGCAGCCTATGTGCTCATCCTGGAGAATTCTTTGTAACGATCCTTGAACAAATGTCAATAGTTAACGTTATGGATTATAACATTCTTTCCAGCCAACTCAACGGGAGGAAGGAAAGGACAAGTCAGAATTACAAGACCTAACTCCTTCATCCTGGGACCGTGCCTGCAGGATGAGGAGAGGGGGTTGAGGCCGTGCCTCCATTTTGTCAGTAATGCCTATTGCGGCTCCCGACATCTCCCCCTTTTTTATTTTTTAGAGCATAAGTGTGAAACTCAGTAGATAAAGCAGAAACACTTCAGTTGAGTATTCTGAAAAGTCACGGGGCTAATAGACAAATCAGAACCAACAGGCATAAGCACATGGCTGCATTAATCATTATTGTAAAAAAGGATCCATGGGAAAGATATCCCTCTAGATTTCTAAAACGGGAATTAGAAAGCCATTGAGAGGAGAAGTCAGACTCCGCCTGGTTCATATTCTGGATATTTTGATGTAACTTAGAAATATCAATACTAGAATCTGAGTGATTCCAAACGCCTAAAATACGGTTTCTAATGCGTTCCCAAGAATGCACAGAATCATTCACTTGTAGAGGGGTAATGCACATCTATTTAAATTCAGCATGGCACCTTAAAGACAACTTAATTTTTAAATTTGTAATTTCTTGCCCTATAAGCAGGACTGCTTCTTCTAAAGCATTGACCTTATTTTCTATCTTCCTATCTATAATTTCCTGTGTAGCAAGAGCTACGGAGACATTTTTGGGTAGGTGATCGACAAACAAGGCAGTATACACTTGTTTTGACAGGGCAACAGCAGAAACCGTAACTGAAGCAATTGTGGCAATCAAGGCAGTTATTCCCACAATCAGAGCTGCAATGAATCTCTTAGGTCGAGAAATTAAGCCATTAAATTCATACAAACTTTCAATGCATAATCATCAAACCATTGTCCCTCTAATTTTACGGGAACCATCAAATATGGTGGTTGCTTTACAATCATCACAGCCTTATAATTACTATAATCGTTCCCATCAACACAATTTGATATAAAACAATTCACACATTCAACATTATAAACAGTTTCTCCTTTAAGAACTCTCAAATCATTCCGATTTTTGGCCAACAGAAAGGCATAGGGAGAATGCATGCAGGCCTGTACAATATACCTTTGTTCATTTAAAGGTCTGTGTAAAATCACAGGTGCCATAGCAGCCAATGCTCTCCATAATTCAGGTTGTATGGGACCTGTTTCATCGAAACTCACTAAAGGAGGAACCCATCCATTAACATGCCACCTAGTAATTGCTAAAGGATAAGGGATAAATGAATTATTTCATATGGATCTATAAGGTTCTTCAAAAATTAAATTTAACCATTGATCCAAAAGATAGGGGCATCCCCATTCAATCAGAGAATGTCTGGTGGCAACAATGGGAGTAAATAATTTTAGGGCATACATGCATTCTTTCCAACGAGGAAAGCCAGAAATTTTGTTTATACTTTCCCAGGCCTGTAGTCCTTGTTCATCAGAATCCGGGATGGGGAGTGCACAGCTTGGAAAGTCCTTTAAATGAGGGGCTGCCTGTTTTATGGCATCATATTATCTTTCTTGCGCCCCCAGCATCAACAGCTATAAGGACCAAAAGTCTCTCTTGTCATTGCTTCTCGGAGAATCAGTAAGCATGCCTTTCAAGGAAGTGCTAACACATCCATTCAAAGCCGGAGCTAATCCTAGTAAGGAGGAAGGTATGACAAAGCAAATAGGTGGATAAACGGACACGCCTGAAAAATTGAAGGGAGCGCTGACCACTGTTTTAACATTATTAGGATAGATGGAAGCCCCGCCCAAAAGATGAGTATCGTTAACAAAAACACGAATGGGCTGAATTATCCAATCTACAGGCTGGAAGAAATGTGGATTAGGCAAATAGGTCCAATGAACTTTTTCTGCGCTGGAGGACCTCGGCTGACAAGCCAACACAACAAGCATAGCCACGAACATTACCATAGGAGTGGCCTCATATCTCCCCCTTTCTATTAATTCTTCAGCCTGCTGAGCAAGGTGTTTCAGCTGGCCCCATGTTGGCACCGTGCTGGAGGTAGTTGCTTGAGTACGATGACGGCGACGAGGTGGAGCAGAATACGGTTGGACTCCATCAGCATGTCTCTTTTGAAGTGCCAGGTGCCTGAAGCGATGTACTAGCAGTGAAGCCTCAGGTGAAGGGCCATCCGCCCTTCGGCTTTCTTTGGTTCCCTCAGGTCCAGACTCGACAAGCTTCTGGTCTCGCCAATATCCTTCAGTCCCAGACTCCAGGACTCCAGGGATCTCAGCGACCTCAGCGGTCTCTGTGGTCTTGGAAATCTCATGGGGCTGGACGTGTCGAATCAGTCTGTCAGGAATCTAAATAGGAGAAGTGGAGTCCTGCGGAAACACACAAGCATACCCTCTCCCACAAGTTAACAGCACATCTGGCCTTTTCCACTCTCCGGTAAGGAGGTCTTTCCACTTGACCAGGGGCCGAGTCGCAGCCCCCTCAGGAATCCAGTGTCTCATAATTGCAGTCTGCCCCTGTGTATCTACGTTTAAGTGATTACAAAGGTATCCACGGTAACATGCACACAGGACAGTTTCCCAAAGACCGGGGTGTGAGTTGTGTCCATTTGCCAGAGAGCGTTAGGCCTAAGGCCTCAGGGATTTACTCCTAATGGTAGAGATGGATTAGACGTTGTGCAGTTTGGACATAACTTGACTGTTTGTCTAGCCACATCCCTAGGGATATGAAACTCATGCCTTAAACCAGCTGCATTTTGATGGTGAATTTTGTGAGAATTTTTAGCCTTGTCAATCTTTTCATGTAAGTTTAAGGCAATTACTTTAGTTAATGCATCTGCCAAAGCATTTCCCTCATGTAAAGGGCCGGACAAGCCGGAATGGGCTCTAACATGTCCCACAAAATATTTCCTAACTCTATGCTTAATCTCTTTCTGTAAATCGAGTAACAAGGAGAAAATAGTAGTCTTATTTTCCGGAATATTAGCAGTCTCAATATGAGGAAACAATCCTACAATATATCGGGAGTCAGTTAAAAGATTGAAGGCATGGTCTCTCAAATGTTGAAAAGCCCAGATAACTGCTCTTAACTTAGCTCTTTGGGCAGATGTCTCTACAGTTACCTGAACATGGTATTTTCCATTAATAATTGTAACTGCTTTACCATTAGAGGAACCATCTGTGAAAACTAAAATTGCCCCTTCTAAAGGTTGAATAGAAAATTTCTTCGGAAAAATCACGGGATGTGTTTTTAAAAAATGCAAAAGCGGGTTTGAGGGTAAATGAAACAAAATTTGTCCCCTGAAATCTATCAGGGCAACTTGCCAATCATCACTATTTTGTAAAAGAAATTGCAGTTGATCATTATTGAATGGAATCACTATATTTGCTACCTCTTTTCCAAAAAGTTCCACACTTCTTTTTCTACCTTTTATAATTAATTGTGCCACCAAGCTGGGATAAGATATAACTATTTTTGGGGGGGTCACTGGTAGATGGAGCCGTTCTAATGGGCCTTCTTGCCACAAGCATCCTGTAGGTGTATGTTCTGTGGTGAGAATAATTAAATCCCATCCTCTGGTAATATTAATTCTAATTAACTGATCATTCAAAGCCTCATCCACTTTAACAGGAGCCAACTCTGCCTCACTAGTCAATTTTCTCTTAGAACTGGGATTAGGATCGCCCCTTAAGCAATCAAATAAAGGCTTTAAATTCAAAGTAGTCAGTCTTAAATGTGGGCGTATCCAATTAATATCCCCTAATAATTTTTGGAAATCATTTAAAGTTAGTAAATGACCTCTTCGCAGCTGCAAAGGAGCATGACTCACAGTATGGGTATTTAACACCCTTCCTAAATAAGAAAAAGGAGGATTTACTTGTATCTTATCTGGAGCTATCTTCAAACCCCAGTTTTCCAAGGCCTCAATCAATTCAGATAAGATTTGTTGCAATAAGGCTCTATCTTTATGGGCAGCCAAAATATCATCCATATAGTGCATCAAATATAAATCTTTATACTTCCCTCTAACATTTTGCACAGCTTGATCCACAAATTTTTGACACAAGGTGGGGTTATTTTTCATTCCCTGAGACAAAACCTTCCATTGAAACCTTCTATAGGGCTGTTTAAAATTAACTGAAGGAAGACTGAAGGCAAATCTCTTACAATCTTGAACAGCCAGGGGGATGGTAAAGAAACAATCTTGTAGATCTATGACTATCACATTCTATTGAAAAGGTACGGCTACTGGGGAAGGGAGACCCGGCTGAAGGGCCCCCATGTCTTCCGTTGTGTTTATAGCTCTCAAATCTTGTAACAATCTCCACTTTCCTGATTTCTTCTTAATGACAAAAATAGGAGTATTCCAGGGACTATTAGAAGACTCTATATTGCCGGCTGCCAGTTGCTCCATAACTAAGTCTTCAGCTGCCTGCAGCTTTTCAGCTGTTAAGGGCCATTGCTCCACCCATACCGGATCATCAGATTTCCAGATAATAGGATCAGCAGCGAGAGCAACAGCCTCTAGGATAAATTTGAATATCTTAAACCTTTTTTATTTTTGTTAGGAACCATTTCTAATGGAGAAACAATTCCCTGCTGATCTTTACCAAGCCCCTTGTCAGAATTACACCTCATTTGCAGCATTTGGTTTGTAACTTTTTCATCTGGGCTATATAAAAGCATTCCCATCTGAGGTAATATATCTCTCCCCAATAAAGAAAAAGGCAGTGAAGGAATCACATATAGGCAAAAGGTGCCTTGTGCCCCCTTTTCATCTGACCATGTCAAAATTTGTGAGCTCTTAACAACCGAGGGCATTGACCCTGTTCCTACCAAGCCGGCATTGGTCAGACGTGTTGGCCAGGACGAGGGCCAGTCTTTTCCAGCAATGCAAGAGACATCTGCTCCAGTGTCTAACAGCCCTGACATTTTATTTCCTTGAATTAAAAGATCTTTCAAAGGCCTTGAAGCTGTAATTTCTTGCACCCAAAAAGCTAGATCATTACATCCAAATCCTCTGGGGCCCCTAGCTTGAGAAGTCAATGTTTTTCCTATCTGATAATAAGGTAAAAGCAGAAGTCGTGCTATTCTTTGACCTTTATTAATTTGCACAGTTTTGGCAGGCTTCGAAATCAAAACTTTAATTTCCCCAGTATAATCAGAATCTATTACATCAGGCACCACCGAAATTCCTTGAAGGGAAAGCGAGCCACGCCCGAGCACAAGTCTTAAAATGCCCTCAGGCAGGGGACCAGCCACTCCTGTTGGAATTGGAGCTTCCTCGCCTTCCCTTTTTGTTTTGGTAAAAACTACTGAAAGGCCATAGAGAATTCTAAGTCTCCCAGTTGGTTTACTCTTTTTTTTTTTTTAGCCTGGGTGAGGGCCCCCTGAAGGGGCTTTCTCCAAGGAGCACGCTCTGTATATTGTGCATGCGTCTGCTTTAAAAGCTTCTTTGTTTCAGAAAACTCGTTATCTTTCTCAGCCTCAGGCAATGCTCTGGGAGGCTTTGGGGGCAAAGTGGGGAACTCCTGGGCCCTGGGAGGCGCAAACGAGGCAGCGGCGATCGCCTTAAATCAGAAAGTGATGGATAAATTTTTAAAGGTTTGCGTAGAGGAGGAGGGGCCTTGCTAGGGCGCTCGGCCGCAGCATCCTGCAAGTCCTCTCCTTCCTCGGGAGGTTGAGTACAGTCTCCCTCCTTTTCTTCACCAATGGCAGAAAACATACTCTGCGCGGAAGGCAGAAGCCCACCATCCGCCGTTGCAGCCTCTCCCATAGGCTGTCTAACAGCCTCATGCTGAGGGTCCAGTACGTCCCTAATCATATTCCACAGAGCAAAAGCATCTACCGGAAGCTTTTCTGGCCTATGCAAAGTAAAAAACAAATGTAACTGATCTCCAACCTTAGCCCAGGTTTTCAGATTTCCTCAGGAAACCATGGGCATTGCTCTTGGACAGAAATTAGAAGTTTAATGCCTCTATGGGCTAACATGTGAGTAACGTTTCAATAAACGTTATTGAACGTTAAACGTCTATTCTTGGATGCAGAGAGTATCATTTTCCTAGAGAATATTTTTACTGATTCTGTGTTCTCCTCACCCTGCCTAAACTGCAGAGGGGTCCCGGTCACCCACGAACACAATCCTACCCGTCCCGCTTTGCATTTATGAAATTGCTTAATTAATTACTTACCTACTTGATTAATTACTTACCCTTCAGGTGTTCTCTGTTCGGGAGCCACTTGCCAGAGTCGAGCTCCGGCAGCCAGGGAAACGCCCTGAAGGGATGAACGGGGTCGGCGAACGAAAATGATGCAGTCTCTCGCTCAAAGCACTGGGCTGCATGTTTATTTTAAGCATCAGGTTTTCTTTTATACTTTTACAAAAGCATTAGGTCAGAGGTATGACATCTTCAGTTTCCCCTCACCCATATTTACTGTCTCCATAAATCATTGTTGTCCTTCAGAGTTTCTTCTTAAGTGTCCTTGTGATAACATTGTAACTCAAGTTTGTCTCTGGGCTGTATATTACATTCCTCAGTTTATTTCTTATCTCTTTAAATCCCGCTATCCCCTAGTAACTTCAGCTCATCATCTCCTAAAAAGGCTTTTGGCTATTAGTATCTCTAAAATACCTAGTTTCCATAAGCTATAGTAAAATATGCCAACACTACAACATACCTTAAACCTTTAGCTTCTAACTATTCTTAATTATTCCTAACCCCTAAACTCAGCAAACTTCTTTTGCCATAAACATTCCCCTTACAGGCAGGTTTCAGATAACAATGTTTCCCATGATCTCAGGCTGCAGCCTATGTGCTCATCCTGGAGAATTCTTTGTAACGATCCTTGAACAAATGTCAATAGTTAACGTTATGGATTATAACATTCTTTCCAGCCAACTCAACGGGAGGAAGGAAAGGACAAGTCAGAATTACAAGACCTAACTCCTTCATCCTGGGACCGTGCCTGCGGGATGAGGAGAGGGGTTTGGGGCCGTGCCTCCATTTTGTCAGTAATGCCTATCGCAGCTCCTGACAATATTTTTAACCATTTGCCATATCTTTGCTAAAAGGTATGTGTGATGGACTTCCCTGGTGGTACAGTGGAAGAGAATCTGCTTCTGAAAGCAGGGGATGAGTGTTCAATCACTGGTCCAGGAAGACTCCACAGCGTCGAGCACCTAAGCTCTGCATGACAATTACTGAAGCCCATGTGCCTAGAGCCTGTGCTCCATGAGAGATACCACCTCAATGAGAAGTCTGAGCACCACAGCTAGAGAGTATCCCCCACCACTCTCTGCAACTGCAGAAAGCCCACATGCACCAACAAAGATCCAGTGTAACCAAAAATAAAAAATTAATTAATTAATAATAAAATTAACACTGCCAGAGCTGTTCATACAAGGAGACAGCATGTGGCCAGAGATTCTGGTGGTGATTAACGATGCCGACTGGGAACTGCTGGGTGAGCTGGACTACCAGCTTCAGGACCAGGACAGCATCCTCTTCATCTCCATGGTACAGGGTGGCTAAGGGTCCCTCTCTATACCTGGGTCCCCTTGGAGTGGGCAGAACAGAACAATCAGATATCTCCTGGGGCCCTACTTCCAGATCTCCCTGTTCCCCTTGGTGGCTTTCTTCCCTACTCTGTCCCCTGGACTCCCTCCAGGCAGGGAAAACAGGCCGGGGGCTAAAAATGAGCCTTTCTCAGGCACCTGAGCAGGGGAAATGGGGCAGGAGGACAGGTGCCTGAGCCGGACACTCCTTCTCCCAGCAGTTGATGTGGGGGAGAGTGCCCCTCAGAGTGGTAGGAGTGGAGGGGGTCTGTGCAGCCAGGTGACCCAGCTACTGTCCCTCTTTGTGTCTCACTGAGTGACTGTTTGACAAGACTGTTTGCAATTCCTGGGCCAAGGTGCCTTCCTGGGAAAGATGAATGAAACTCAATAGCTGACGGCAGGCCCCTCCCCTCTCAAAGATTAGAGGAGTCTCCGCTTCTTTTTCCCCGTCTGGACAGCAGAGGGCTCTGCCTGTCCCCTGTTGATATCATTATGGAACACCAGCTGGAGTCCCCTATTCAGTGCTGACCATCCCCCATGCACACACACAGCAACTGCTCCTCCAACCACACCCCTCCTTCTGCTCCCCCATTCACACCCCTTGACCCTGGCCAGCCTCTCCTGTGGTGACACAGGCCACCAGATGGGCTCCTGAGACCGTACAGTTCATTCCACTGAGGGTGGAGAGCAGGAGGATGTGCACTAGACCTTGGACTGGCAAACAGAGGCCTTGGGTGGGGGTCAGTGTGCCTTGGGTTCCTCCCCAACAACAACTGGATTTTCATAATATCTGAAAACTGAGGGGGCTTCCCTGGTTGCTCAGACAGTAAACAATCCACCTGCAATGCAAGAGATGTGGGTTCGATCCCTGGGTCGGGAAGGTTCCATGGAGAAGGAAATGGCAACCCACTCCAGTAATCTTGCCTGAAGAATCCTTGGACAGAGGAGCCTGGTGGGCTACAGTCCATGGGATTGCAGAGTCAGACACAACTGAGCAACTGACACACAATAATAAAAATGATATGTGTGAGCCAGAAGTTTAAAGTTGTGACAAATTTTTTAAATAATTTTGCTTATGTAGGCTTTTCACATGTGTTGTTAGACTTTATAGTTTTAAAATTGCAGCTTCCATTTTAATATACCTGTAACTGCTTGGAATGTGTCTATATGAACTCTCTACTATATACTTATGCCATAAAACTAACATAAGACGCATAAAGTACCTAGAACAGGAAAGGCACTTAATCAACATTTCCTTTAACTTTTTAAATCAGAAAGACCTATACCAAAAAAGGAAGGAAAAAAGCATCTGTTTGTGTTACATCATTACCTATTGTGGGAAGTCATTTTTACAATTTCAATTAGCAAAAAATAATTTTGTTTTCTATCATGCATTTATTTAATCAATATTTATTGGAATATCAACTATGCTGAACACTTTGGCTGATGCTGGTGGTATAAACAAAGCATATTCACTTTTGGGAAGTAGTTCAGAGTGAAGCAAGTGAGATCACATAAACTAATGACTATTTAACATGTGGTAGGCAGGAAGTGCTCAGAAAAGGGTGGAATTTTCTCTCCCTGTGTCTGTGTGTGTGCACATCCACACACTCATCAGTCTTCACTTATTCTCTAAAAACGCATGGTCACTCTTAAGCAAATCTACCCTAGAACTTGGAGTTACCTTCTTCACAACACTGCAAGCCTTTCCCTGGGCCCAGCCACTTGCTTCTTATCTTCACATAGACTATTGTTTGCTCTCCACTCTCTCTGTTCTCAACATGAACTCACTTTTCTGAACAATAAATAGGCTGTGTGGTGGTTGGACAGGGATAGAACAGGTGGTTTGGAGAAAGGATGCGTCTTGTGTTCTCAAATGGACCTTTATAAGATCATCTGTTCTGGCTTTGGCGGTAGAGTTAAAGAACACTGCCCTTTGTAGAGCATGTTTGCTCCTTGTCCTGCTACTTAACTTACTCCAGTTACTTACCCATTTCCTACTGAGATGCTCCAGTGAGGGGTTGCCAAACTTACTTCTTAATAGTTAAAATGTTTTACTTTTTGACAACATTGTATAGCCTTCTCAGTGTTTTCCCACTACCACAGAGTTGGGAGTGAATTTAAAGGCCCATTATTCTAATCATTTGTCCATTCTCCAACTCTCCAGAGAGCAATGTGGTATAGGGACTAAGGGCATAGGTGTAGATTTGATTCCTATGCCACTGAAAGCACTCTGTGTGCCTCTAGGCAAGTTCATTGAGCTTGTGAAACCTTAGTCTCTTTACCTACAAAATGATGATGATGATGATAGTCCAGAATTTTGGAGGATCTGACTCAATAAATAACATAAATAATATGTATTATTATCTTAGACAGGGTTTATCAGGTGGTGGTAGTGGTAACGAATCCACCTGCCAATGCAGGAGATGCAAGAGATGGGGGTTTAATCCCTGCATGGGGAAGATCCCCTGGAATAGGAAGTGGCAACCTCTCCAGTATTCTCGCCTGGAAAATTCCATGGACAGAGGAGCCTGGTGGTCTATAGTCAATGGAGCTGCAAACAGTTGGACATGATAGAGTGAGCACATTATCTTAGACAATTAATCTTTTGACATTCGTAAAAATTTGTTCAAATATTTGTTGAGCATCTGCTGTGTTTCTCATGAGTTTTAAGTGCTAGGAAAACAGCAGTGAGTTATCATAATAACAATGTAACTGAGAAAGACTTGGTCTTCCTAGAGAGCTTTCTTATGAGTGGAAGAATCGGACAACAGTCAGATAAACATAAATCAATGTGGATGTGACTGGTGATAGAAGCAAGGTCTGATGCTGTAAAGAGCAATATTGCATAGGAACCTGGAATGTTAGGTCCATGAATGAAGGCAAATTTGAAGTGGTCAAACAGGAGATGACAAGAGTGAAAGTCGACATTCTAGGAATCAGCGAACTAAGATGGACTGGAATGGGTGAATTTAACTCAGATGATCATTATATCTACCCGCAGGAATCCCTTAGAAGAAATGGAGTAGCCATTATGGTCAACAAAAGAGTCCGAAATGCAGTACTCGGATGCAATCTCAAAAACGACAGAATGATCTCCGTTCATTTTCAAGGCAAACCATTCAATATCACGGTAATTCAAGCCTATGCCCCAAACAGTAACTCCAAAGAAGCTGAATTTGAATGGTTCTATGAAGACCTACGAGACCTTTTAGAACTAACACCCCCAAAAGATGTCCTTTTCATTATAGGGGAGTGGAATGCAAAAGTAGGAAGTCAAGAAACACCTGGAGTAACAGGAAAATTTGGCCTTGGAGTACAGAATGAAGCAGGGCAAAGGCTAATAGACTTTTGCCAAGAGAACACACTGGTCATAGCAAACACCCTCTTCCAACAACATAAGAGAAGTGTCTACACATGGACATCACCAGATGGTCAACATCGAAATCAGATTGATTATATTCTTTGCAGCCAAAGATGGAGAATCTCTATACAGTCAGCAAAAACAAGACCAGGAGGTGACTGTGGCTCAGATCATGAATTCCTTATTGCCAAATTCAGACTTAAATTGAAGAAAGTAGGGAAAACCACTAGACCACTCAGGTGTGACCTAAATCACATCCCTGATGATTATACAGTGGAAGTGAGAAATAGATTTAAGGGACTAGATGTGATACACAGAGTACCTGATGAACTATGGGCAGAGGTTCATGACATTGTACAGGAGACAGGGATCAAGACCACCCTCATGGAAAAGAAATGCAAAAAAGCAAAATGGCTGTTTGAGGAGGCCTTACAAATAGCTGTGAAAAGAAGAGAAGCAAAAAGCAAAGGAGAAAAGGAAAGATATCCCCATTTGAATGCAGAGTTCCAAAGAACAGCAAGTAGAGATAAGAAAGCCTTCCTCAGCAATCAATGCAAAGAAATAGATGAAAACAACAGAATGGGAAAGACTAGAGATCTCTTCAAGAAAATTAGAGATACCAAGGGAACATTTCATGCAAAGATGGACTCAATAAAGGACAGAAATGGTATGGACCTAACAGAAGCAGAAGATATTAAGAAGAGGTGGCAGGAATACACAGAAGAACTGTACAAAAAAGATCTTCACGACCCAGATAATCACGATGGAGTGATCACTCACCTAGAGCCAGACATCCTGGAATGTGAAGTCCAGTGGGCCTGAGAAAGCATCACTACGAACAAAGCTAGTGGTGGTGATGGAAATTCAGTTGAGCTATTTCAAATCCTCAAAGGTGATGCTGTGAAAATACTGCACTCTATATGCCAGCAAATATGGAAAACTCAGCAGTGGCCACAGGACTGGAAAATGTCAGTTTTCATTCCAATTACAAAGAAAGGCAATGCCAAAGAATGCTCAAACTACCGCACAATTTCATTCATCTCACACGCTAGTAAAGTAATGCTCAAAATTCTCCAAGCCAGGCTTCAGCAATATGTGAACTGTGAACTTGCAGATGTTCAAGCTGGTTTTAGAAAAGGCAGAGGAACCAGAGATCAAAGTGCCAACATCTGATGGATTATCGGAAAAGCAAGAGAGTTCCAGAAAAACATCTATTTCTGCTTTATTGACTATGCCAAAGCCTTTGACTGTGTGGATCACAATAAACTGTGGAAAATTCTGAAAGAGATGGGAATACCAGACCACCTGACCTGCCTCTTGAGAAACCTGTATGCAGGTCAGGAAGCAACAGTTAGAACTGGACATGGAACAACAGACTGGTTCCAAATAGGTAAAGGAGTATGTCAAGGCTGTATACTGTCACCCTGCTTATTTAACTTATATGCAGAGTACATCATGAGAAACGCTGGGCTGGAGGAAGCACAAGCTGGAATCAAGATTGCCAGGAGAAATATCAATAACCTCAGATATGCAGATGACACCACCCTTATGGCAGAAAGTGAAGAGAAACTAAACAGCCTCTTGATGAAAGTGAAAAAGGAGAGTGAAAAAGTTGGCTTAAAGCTCAACATTCAGAAAACTAAGATCATGGCCTCTGGTCGCATCACTTCATAGGAAATAGATGGGGAAACAGTGGAAACAGTGTTAGACTTTATTTTTCTGGGCTCCAAAATCACTGCACATGGTGATTGCAGCCATGAAATTAAAAGACGCTTACTCCTTGGAAGGAAAGTTTGGACCAACCTAGATAGTGTAGAGTAGCATCGAAACATGTATATTATCATATGTGAAACAGAACACCATTCCAGGTTTGATGCACGAGACAAATGCTCAGGGCTGGGGCAATGGGATGACCCAGAGGGATGGGATGGGGAGGGAGGTGGGAGGGGGGTTCAGGATGGGGAACACATGTAAACCCAGGGCTGATTCATTTTGATGTATGACAAAAACCACTACAATATTGTAAAGTAATTAGTCCCCAACTAAAAAAAAAAAAAAAAAGGCAGAGGCATTACTTTGCCAACAAAGGCCTGTCTAGTCAAAGCTATGGTTTTTCCAGCAATCATGTATGGGTGTGAGAATTGGACTGTGAAGAAAGCTGAGCACCAAAGAATTGATGCTTTTGTTTGTTTGTTTTTTTAAAATTAGTTTATTTTCTATTTTTTAACTTTACAGTATTGTATTTGTTTTGCCATACATTGACATGAATCCACCACGGGTGTACATGTTTTCCCCTTCCAGAACCCCCCTTCCACCTTCCTCCCCGTCCCATCCCTCCGGGTCATCCCGGTGCACCAGCCCCGAGCACCCTGTATCATGCATCGAACTTGGACTGGCGATTCGTTTCACATATGATAATTTACATGCTTCCATGTCATTCTCCCATATCATCCCACCCTTGCCCTCTCCCATAGAGTCCATAATACTGTTCTATTTATCTGTGTCTCTTTTGATGTCTCGCATACAGGGTTATCTTTACCAATTGACTAAATACCATATGTATGTGTTAGTATACTGTATTGGTGTTTTTCTTTCTGGCTTACTTCACTCTGTATAATAGGCTCCAGTTTCATCCACCTCATTAGAACTGATTTGAATGTATTCTTTTTAATGGCTGAGTAATATTCCATTGTGTATATGTACCACAGCTTCCTTATCCATTTATCTGCTGATGGGCATCTAGGCTGCTTCCATGTCCTGGCTATTATAAACAGGGCTGTGATGAATATTAGGGTACACATATCTCTTTCAAGTCTGGTTTCCTCAGTGTGTAAGCCCAGCAGTGGGATTGCTGAGTCATATGGCAGTTCTATTTCCAGTTTTTTTGAGGAATCTCCACACTGTTCTCCATAGTGGCTGTACTAGTTTGCATTCCCACCAACAGTGCAAGAGGGTTCCCTTTTCTCCACACCCTCTCCAGCATTTATTGCTTGTAGTCTTTTGGATAGCAGCCATTCTGACGGGCATGAAGTGGTACCTCATTGTGGTTTTGATTTGCATTTCTCTAATAATGAGTGATGTTGAGCATCTTTTCATGTGTTTGTTAGCCATCTGTATGTCTTCTTTGGAGAAGTGTCCGTTTAGTTCTTTGGCAGACTATTTGATTGGGTCGTTTACTTTTCTGGAATTGAGCTGCAGGAGTTGCTTGTATATTTTTGAGATTAATTGTTTTTCCATTGCTTCGTTTGCTATTATTTTCTCCCATTCTGAAGGCTGTCTTTTCACCTTGCTTATAGTTTCCTTTGTTGTGCAAAAGCTTTTAATTTTAATTAGGTCCCATTTGTTTATTTTTGCTTTTATTTCCAATATTCTGGGAGGTGGGTCATAGAGGATCCTGCTGTGATTTATGTTGGAGAGTGTTCTGCCTATGTTTTCCTATAAGAGTTTTATAGTTTCTGGTCTAAACAGATCTTTAATCCATTTTGAGTTTATTTTTGTGTATGATGTTAGAAAGTGTTCTAGTTTCATTCTTTTACAAGTGGTTGACCAGTTTTCCCAGCACCACTTGTTAAAGAGATTGTCTTTTCTCCACTGTATATTCTTGCCTCCTTTGTCGAAGATAAGGTGTCCATAGGTGCGTGGATTTATCTCTGGGCTTTCTGTTTTGTTCCATTGATATATGAATTGATGATTTTGAATTGTGGTGTTGGAGAATACTCTTGAGAGTCCCTGGGACTGCAAGGAGATCCAACCAGTGCATCCTAAAGAAGATCAGACCTGGGTGTTCATTGGAAGGACTGATGTTAAAGATGAAACTCCAATACTTTGGCCACCTCATGCAAAGAGTTGACTCATTGGAAAAGACCCTGATGCTGGGAAGAATTGGGGGCAGGAGCGGAAGGGGACGACAGAGGATGAGATGGCTGGATGGCATCACCCACTCGATGGATATGAGTTTGGGTAAACTCCGGAAGTTGGTGATGGACAGGGAGGCCTGGCGTGCTGAGATTCATGGGGTCGCGAAGAGTCGGACACGACTGAGTGTCTGAACTGAAGTGACTGATGATATGACTTCAGATAGTAATAAGGATGAAGACATTAGGGTGGTCTCTTTGAACACTCAGCAGGGACTGAATAAAGTAAGGGAGTGAAACATGTGGCGTTCTGACAGCAGAGTGTAGCTTATGAGTAGCTGTAGAGGGGAGATGATCTAGAGAAGAGAGGAAAATGTTTGATTCTCCAATTTTATGTTTTCTGCTTGTCGGGAGAGTGTGTAATTTCCTCATTTCTGTCTTGCCACAGCAAAGGTTTGAAATGGTGGGCTAGTGTTATAGCTTGGTTACAGCTCAGAGTTTTATTCAGCAAGCGAAGGAAAGTACACCTTCGAGGCATGAGGGCGGGCTGACCCCAAAAGAGAGGCCTCAATCCGTCTTAACTTCCTCTTTTTATACATGTTGTCTCTTCCCTCCTGAGCCTGCCTATGCAAATTGGGCTAGCCAAGAAGGGTATGTGTTTGTTTCACCTGAAGTTCTGAGAGGCTAACAGGCAGGAAGGCTAGAGGTCCCCAAATGAAGGAAATATGCTGCAAGTGTCAGACGTTTTTTTCTCTCTTTTAAGCAGCAGGAGGAAACAAATGACAAGTATCAGATTTTTTTCCCCTTCTGTATACAAGCTGTATACGTGCTGTGATTCATGGGGTCACAAAGAGTCGGACATGACTGAGTGACTGAACTAACACAAAATTAAGAGGAAGTTTCTTTTAAAATTCTGTGTTGCCATGATGACACTTGGTTCCACCTAAGCTTAACTTTTCTCAAACCTTGAGCTAACCAATGTGTTTTTCTTATGGAAATGTTTTTCATAAGCTATGTTAACAAACTATGTATTTGCCCTAGACTCTTTCTTCAAGTCGGTTCACCTAAGACTCAGAACAGACTTGACAAACCAGTATGTTTTACTCAACAAACCAGTATGTTTTACTCATGCAAATGTTCTAAGCTATGTTAATGAGACTATGTATTTGCTTGGAAACCTCCCTTTCTTTAAGATTCACGTCAATTGTTTTATGGCCTGGGATGACCCACTTTGTGCCAATGTTGTCTCAAAATGCATGTTGTGGGTGAGGGATTTGGTGCCATTCTCTGAGTTTTGAGACATTTCCTTTCTCTAATTAGCAGCCTGCTAATAGGTATATAACTTCCTGCTAAAGACTAGCATGGGAGCACTCTTTCTGCTCCCTTCTGATGTCTATGTCACAAGCTTTCTCTATCTCTTTTATACTTTAATAAAACTTTATTACACAAAAGCTCTGAGCAATCAAGCCTTGTCACAGGCCCCAGATCGAATTCCTTTCCTCCAGAGGCCAGGAATCCCAGTGTTGTTCATGGCTCAGCAACAGCCTTTCAGTTCTCACTCCAGTCTGCGGATTTTCTTTTTTTCCATTTTCATGGACTTTTCCCTTTCTTTGTCTTTTAGTTACTGGCATTTTAGACTCCTTTTTCCTATTCTAACTACCTAACATGCTGCACTTTATTTCTTCAGCACAACTGTGGTTTTAGATTGGACATCATACGGGCTTGTTTTATATGGGCTGGAGAAGGGGGTGGTAGAGGATGAGATGGTTGGGTGGCATCATGGACCCAATAACATGAGTTTGAGCACAATCCAGGAGATAGTGAAGGACAGGGAAGCCTGGGATGCTGCAGCCCACGGGATCACAAAGAGTCAAATACAACTTAGCAACTGAACAACAACACTTACTGATGAGCTGATTTGGTTGAGTGACCATAGAAGAACAGGGGAAATTTGACATCAGCTCTCTGAGTGTTCCCTCATAGGTCAGTTGGTAAAGAATCTGCCTGCAATGCAAGAGGCCCCAGTTCAATTCCTGGGTCGGGAAGATCCCCTGGAGAAAGGAAAGGCTACCCACTCCAGTATTCTGGCCTGGAGAATTCCATGGCTTGTATAGTCTAAGGAGTCACAAAGAGTTGGACACGGCTGAGTGACTTTCACTTTCACTCTGGGTGTTAGTGTAACTGTCACTCATTCAAGCAGGCTCTGTAGTACTTGGGGGTCCAGGATAAGAACTCGTATAATAAATCAGCTGAGCTATGTGGTAGATGACAAAGATCTCCATTTTTCTTGGCAATAGGTGGCAAGACTAAGTCACATCTTAGATATGATAAAATGTACTGTGTAAAAATGACTTCCCACAATAGGTAGTGATGTATCACATGGTAGACACATTTTTCTTTCTTTCTTTCTTTTCCTACCATAGGTCTTTCTCATTTAAAAAGTTAAAGGAAATGTTAAGTGCCTTTCATGTTCGAGGTACATTTTTAGGTGTCTGATTGAATCCTCACAATAATCCCAAGAGGTAGGATTTATGTCCGTATTTTACAAATGATGAAGGAAGGCTCAGAGAGGTTAAATAATTAGTTCAAAATCACACAGGTAGTTAGCAGCAGAACCAGCACTTGAAACCCAGATCACTATGATTCCGAAGTCTATGAATTTTCGCTCATACACCATTGCCTTTCTTAGGCAGGAAGTTTCAGTCATATTAGCCAGGAGGGCATTTTCCTCTGAACTTTAAATAAATGTTGCCCAAAGGAGGTTCCTCAAATCTTCATATTGTGTTGTGGATTGAAGGAGAATTAAGTGTGTGTGATAGGCAATTTTTTTTTTAATAAGTTGATTTTGAGCAAAGTTCATGACACTGAAGAGAAGTGCTAATGCAATATGATTCTCCCATGACAGAGAAGCCTTATTTTGAAAGCCAGAGACTGGCTTTGACAAATCTTTTACAAGCTGTTTTCCCATCTTATCTACACTTTGCATCCTTTGCTGTTGAATGAGCAGACACATAGAAGATCCTATTGAGGATGTATTCCTTAAGAGGAGCTACCATCGTTTAGTTCAACCATTGGCAGAATCTGAATTTGAGCATGCCAATTAAATACAAATATGTTTTAACTCTGTTGTAATCCTATTAGGAATCTGAATTTGGAGGCCAGTGGGAAACTGAGCCAGACTTGCCTGTGAGTGTCCAGGAGTCTCCAGTGGAACCTTGGGTCCACGGTTTGGCCTCAGGCAAAACAACAAGGAGGGGACACAGCCCTACCCATCAACAGAAAATTGGATTTGAGATTTACTGAGCATGGCCCTGCCCAACAGAACAAGACCCAGTTTCCTCCAGAGTCAGTGTCTCCCATAAGGGAGCTTCCACAAGCCTCTTATCATTATTCATCAGAGGGAAGACAGACTGAAAACCACAATCACAGAAAACTAAACAAACTGATCACATGGACCACAGCCTTGTCTAACTCAAAGAAGCTATGAGCCATGCTGTGTAGGGTCATCTAAGAAGGATGAGTCATGGTGGAGAGTTCTGACAAAATGTGGTCCACTGGAGAAAGAAGTGGCAAACCACTTCAGCATTCTTGCCATGAGAACCCCATGAACAATATGAAAAGTCAAAAAGATATGACACTGAAAGATGAACTCCCCAGATTGGTAGGTGCCAAAAATGCTACTAGAGAAGAGTGGAGAAATAACTCCAGAAAGAATGAAGAGATGGAATCAAAGAAAAAACAGTGCCCAGTTGTGGATATGACTGGTGATGGAAGATAAGTCCAATGCTGTAAAGAACAATGTTGCATAAGAACCTGGAATGTTAGTTCTATGAATCAAGGCAAATTGGAAGTGGTCAAACAGGAGATGGCAAGAGTGAACATTGACATTTTAGGAATCAGTGAAATAAAAAGGACTAGAATGGGCAAATTTAATTCAGATGACCATTATATCTACTACTGTAGGCAAGAACCGCTTAGATTCTTGGAGTAGCCTTCATAGTCAACAAAAGAGTCTGAAATGCAGTACTTGAAAGTCAGTACGACAGAACGATCTCTGTTCGTTTCCAGGGCAAACCATCTTATCTCAGTAATCCAAGTCTATGTCCCAACCACTAATGCTGAGAAGCTAAAGTTGAATGGTTCTATGATGATCAACAAAACCTTCTAGAACTAATGCCAAAAAAAGATTTCCTTTTCATCACAGGGGACTGGAATGCAAAAATAGGAAGGAAAGGGATACCTGGAGTAAGAGGCAAGTTTGGCCGTGGAGTATAAAAAGAAGCAGGGAAAAGGCTAATAGAGTTTTGCCAAGAGAACGTACTGGTCATAATAAACACTTTCTTCCAGAAACACAAGAGACAACACTGCACATGGACATCACCAGATGATCAACACTGAAATCAGGTTGATTATCTTCTTTGCACCCAAAGATGGAGAAGCTCTATACAGTCAACAAAAACAAGACCAGAAGCTGACTGTGGCTCAGATCATGAATTCCTTATTGCCAAATTCAGACTTAAATTGAAGAAAGTAGGGAAAACCACTAGACATTTGGGTACAATCTAAATCAAATCCCTTACGATTATACAGTGGAAGTGACAAATAGATTCAAGGGATTAAATCTGATAGAGTGCTTGGAGAACTATGGGTGAAGGTTCGTGACATTGTACAGGAGGCAGTGATCAAGACCATCCCCAAGAAAAAGAACTGCAGAAAGGCAAAACGGTTGTCTGAGGACGCCTTACAAATAGCTGAGAAAAGAAGAGAAGCTGAAGGCAAAGGAGAAAAGGAAAGATATACCCATCTGAATGCACAGTTCCAAAGAATAGCAAGGAGAGATAAGAAAGCCTTCCTTAGTGGTCAATGCAAAGAATTAGAGGAAAATAATAGAATGGGAAAGACTAGAGATCTCTTCAAGAAAATTAGAGATACCAAGGAAAAATTTCATGCAAAGATGGGCACAATAAAGGACAGAAACTATACGGATCTAGCAGAAGCAGAAATATTAAGAAGAGGTAAAAAAAAAAAAAGAAAAAAAGAAGAAGAGGTGGCAAGAATACACAGAAAAACTATACAAAAAAGATCTTAATGACACAGATAACAAAGCTAGTGGAGCTGATGGAATTCCAGCTGAGATGTTTCAAGTCCTAAAAGATGATGCTGTGAAAGTGCTGCACTCAGTATGCCAGCAAATTTGGGAAACTCAGCAGTGGCCACAGGACTGGAAAAGGTCAGTTTTCATTTCAATCTTAAAGAAAGGCAATGCCAAAGAATGTTCAAACTAATGCACAATTGCACTCATCTCACATGCTAGCAACTTAATGCTTAAAATTCTCCAACCTAGTCTTCAACAGTATGTGAACTGAGAACTTTCAGATGTTCAAGCTGGATTTAGAAAAGGCAGAAGAACCAGAGATCAAATTGCCAGCATCCATTGGATCATTAAAAAAGCAATGAATTCCAGAAAAACATCTGCTTCTGCTTTATTGACTATGCCAAAACCTTGGACTGTGTGGATCACAATAAACTGTGGAAAATTCTCCAAGAAATGGGAAACTAGACCATCTTATCTGCCTCCTGAGAAATCTGTATTCATGTCAAGAAGAAACAATTAGAACTGGATATGGAACAATGGACTGCTTCCAAATTGGGAAAGGAATACACCAAGACTGTATATTGTCACCCTGCTTATTTAACTTATATGCAGAGTACATCATGCAAAATGCTGGGCTGGAGGAAGCACAAGCTGGAATCAATATTGCTGGGAGCAATATCAATAACCTCAGATAAGCAGATGACATACCCTTATGGCAGAAAGCAGAGACGAGCTAAAGAGCCTCTTGATGAAAGTGAAAGAGGAGAGTGAAAAAGTTGGGTTAAAACTCAACATTCAGAAAACTAAGATCATGGCATCTGGTCCCATCACTTCATGGCAAATAGATGGGGAAAAAATGGAAACAGTGACAGACTTTATTTTCTTGGGCTCCAAAATCACTGCAGATGGTGACTGCAGCCATGAAATTAAAGGATGCTTGCTCCTTGGAAGAAAAGCTGTGACCAACCTACTATGCTAACCTTTTTAGCATAGTAAAAAGCACAGGCATTACTTTGCCAACAAAGGTCTGTCTAGTTAAAGCTATGGCTTTTCCAGTAATCATGTATGGATATGAGATTTGGACCATAAAGAAAGCTGAGCGCCAAAGAATTGATGCTTTTGAATTGTGGTTTTGGAGAAGACTCTTGAGAGTCCCTTGGACTGCAAGGAAATCCAACCAGTCCATCCTAAAGGAATTCAGTCCTGAATATTCATTGGAAGGACTGACGCTGAAGCTGAAACTCCAATATTTTGGCTACCTGATGCAAAGAACTGACTTACTGGAAAAGAATGTGAGGCTGAGAAATATTTAAGACAGAAGGAGATGGGGATGACTAAGGATAAGATGATTGGATGGCATCACCGATTCGATGGAATTAGTTTGAGGAACCTCCGGGAGTTTGTGATGGACAGGGAGGCCTGGCATACTGCAGTCCATGGTGTGGCAGATTCGGACACAACTGAGAGACTGAACTGATAATTACCTGTAGCTATTTGCTTTTTATGGGTTTCCCTGGTGGCTTAGATGGTAAAGAATCTGTGTGCAATGTTGGAGACTTGGATTCGAACCCTGGATTGGGAAAATCCCCTGGAGGAGGGCATGGCAACCCACTCCAGTATTCTTGCCTGGAAAATCCTCATGGACAGAGGAGCCTGGTGGGTTACAGTCCATGGGGTCACAAAGAGTCAGACATGACTGAGTGACTAAGCACAAAGAGTATTCCTAGGAGATCTGCATGCACATTACATTTGTGAAGCACTGCTCCAGACAGATTGTACCTTGGAAGGCTTGGAGACAGGGCCAGGCTGTGACTCCTTCTATCTCCATCATCAAATCACTGAAACACACTGATGGATTGCTCCTCTTCTTCTTCCCTGTGGACTCATGTGATACTATTATGAACTGGTGTTCTGCAAACTTGGATAGCACTAAGATTTCTTACAGAGCAGGCTCAGCTTTTGGTCACAAATATTGAGAGTGGTGCTACTTGAAATATAATCAGTTTGACAGTAGCCAACAGATTGCTATTCAACTTGTTTGGCAGGAGATTTCCCCCTTCTTTGCTGCTGCTGCTGCTAAGTTGCTTCAGTCGTGTCCGACTCTTTGCGACCCCATAGAGAGCAGCCCACCAGGCTCCCTTGTCCCTGGGATTCTCCAGGCAAGAACACTGGAGTGGATTGCCATTTCCTTCTCCAATGCATGAAAGTGAAAAGTGAAAGTGAAGTCGCTCAGTCATGTCCGACTTTTGGTGACCCCGTGGACTGCAGCCTACCAGGCTCCTCTGTCCATGGGATTTTCCAGGCAAGAGTACTGGAGTGGGTTGCCGTTGCCTTCTCCGCCCCCTTCTTTAGGTACAATTAAGTTTTTCCCCTGCTTTGGTCTGAAGCAAGGTTAATAAAATTTACAGTGCAAGTGGGTAAAACAGACTTATGGAACACTAATGGAGAAAATTTTGGATTTTTCAGCCTGGCATTAGGAAGGACCATACAGCCAAACTGCTTAATACGATGCTATAATTCTTTGGTAATAATTGGAAATTAGTTGTTGTTCCCATGCCACCCTTGGCCTCCCAGCTATTCTCTGGACTCTCCTTAGACCCCATGATCCAGCACTCAATAATTTAAGTATTCTGGCACATTGGGAGTCCCCAGGGACTTAAATAATAGTATCTGAATTTCTTCTAATTTTCTGGTGCACCTATCTTACTGGTTGTTAGGTACATTCTGCTTATTTAACTTACAATGAGAGCACATCATCTGGACCGGATGAAGCACAAGCTGGAATCAAGATCGTTGGGAGAAATATCAATAACCTCAGATATGCAGATTACGCCACCCTTATGGCAGAAAGTGAAGAGGAACTAAAGAGCCTCTTGATGAAAGTGAAAGAGGAGAGTGAAAAAGTTGGCTTAAAGCTCAACATTCAGAAGACTAAGATCACGGAATCTGGTCCCATCACTTCATGGCAAATAGATGGGGAAAAAGTGGAAACAGTGACAGACTTTATTTTCTTGGACTCCAAAATCACTGCAGATGGTGACCATAGCCTTAATTAAAAGACGCTTGCTCCTTGGAAGAAAAGTTATGACCAACCTAGACAGCATATTAGAAAGCAGAGGCATTACTTTGCCAACAAAAGTCCCTCTAGTCAAAGCTATGTTTTCCAGTAGTCATGTATGGATACGAGAGTTGGACTATAAAGAAAGCTGAGCACCGAAGAATTGTTGCTTTTGAACTGTGATGTTGGAGAAGACTCTGGAGAGTCCCTTGGACTGCAAGGAGATCCAACCAGTCCATTCTAAAGGAAATCAGTCCTGAATATTTATTGGAAGGACTGATGTGGCAGCTGAAGCTCCAATACTTTGGCCACCTGATGCGAAGAACTGACTCATTGGAAAAGACCCTGATGCTGGGAGGAGACCTGATGTGGGAGGAGAAGGGGATAACAGGATGAAATGGTTGGATGGCATCACCGACTTGATGGACATGAGTTTGAGTAAACTCCGGGAGTTGGTGATGGACAGGGAAGCCTGGCGTGCTGCAGTCTATGGAGTTTCAAAGGGTCAGACACGACTGAACTACTGAACAGAGGTACATTCAAACCTCACTATTTGCATATTCTACATTTGTGAATATGCTTACTTGGTAAAATTTATTTGTAAACCCACATCAATACTCACGTGGCTTTTGGGACTTCCCAGGCAGTCCAGTGGTTAAGACTCCGCACTTCCACTGCAGGGGCCATGGGTTCCATTCCTGGTCATGGAACTAAGATCCTACATGCCACTCATTGTGATAAAAAAAAAAACCCAAACAAACAAAAAAGTGAATGCATGGGGCTTTTGCCATCATTGGTGGACACGTGCAGAGTGATGGAAAATATGAATTTTTGGACATGCACATTCCCTGCTGATGTTGAACAAAGTCATGCTCTGCTTTTTTGTTTCAATTCTTATACTATAAACTGTCCTTTTCATAGTTTATTTTGTGCCATGTTTTCTGCATTTTATGCTTTTTTGTTGATGACTTCACTTTTTAAAATGACCCCCAAGTGCTGATGTGCTGTCTAGGGTTCTGAAGCACAGAAGCCTTAAAGAGAAAATGCTTTAAAGAGAAAATCTTTAAAAGATGTGCCTTAGAGAGAAAACACCGTATTAAAAACGTTCCCTTCAGGCATGAATTATAGTGCTGTTGGCCAAAAATTCAATGTTGATCAACAAAGTTTACTAAATAAAGTGCCTTTACAATCTGGTACTGGTACAGAAAGAGAAATATAAACCAATGAAACAAGATGGAAAGCCTAGAAATAAACCCACACACCTATGGGCACCTTACCTTTGACAAAGGAGGCAAGAATATACAATGGAGAAAAGACTGCCTCTTCAATAAGTGGTGTTGGGAAAACTGGAGAGCAATGTTTAAAAAATGAAATTATAACACTTCTTACAATATGCACAAAAATAAACTCCAAATGGATTAAAGATCTAAATGTAAGGCAGAAACTATAAAAATCTTAGAGGAAAGCATAAGCAAAACACTCTTTGACATAAATTGCAGCAATATCCTCTTTGACCCACCTCCTAGAGTAATGGAAATAAAAACAAAAATAGACAAATGGGACCTAATTAAACTTAAAAGCTACTGCACAGCAGAGAAAACTATAAACAAGATGAAAGGGAGAAAATAATTGCAAATGAAGCAACTGACAAAGGATTAGTCTCCAGGCAGTTCATGCAGCTCAGTATCAGAAAACAACCCAATCAAATATCAATTAAAAAAAAACCCAATCAAAAAAAGCAGAAGACCTAAACAGACATTTCTCCAAAGAAGACATACCAATGGCCAACAAACGCTTGAAAAAATGCTCAACATCACTAATTATTAGAGAAATGCAAATGAAACTGCAGTGAGGTATCACCTCATACCCATCAGAATGGCCATCATCAAAAAATCTACAGACAATAAATAGTGGAGAGGATTTGGAGAAAAGGAAACTTCTTGAGCTGTTGAATGTAAATTGATATAGCCACTATGGAGAACTTAGTATAGAGATTCCTTAAAAAGCTAGGACAAAGCTAACATATGACCCAGCAATCCCACTCCTGGGCATATACCCTGAGAAAACCATAATTCAAAGAGACACATGCACCCCAATGTTTATTGCAGCACTATTTACAATAGCCAGGACATGGAAGCAACCTAAATGTCCATCAATAAAGGAATGGTGAAAGAAGAAGTGGTACACATATACAGTGGAGTATTATACAGTCACAAAAAGGAATGCATTTGAATCAGTTGTAGTGAGGTGGATGAATCTAGAGTCTATTATAAAGAATGAAGTTGAGTCAGAAAGAGAAAAAACAAATCTCATATATTAACACATGTATATATATGGAATATAGAAAAATCGTACTGGTGAACCTATTTGCAGGGCAAGAATAGAGACACAAACATATAGAGAACAGACTTATGAACACAGTGGGAGAAGGAGAGAGTGGGACAAATTGAGAGAGTAGCATTGACATGTATACATTGCCATGTGTGAAATAGCTAGTGGGTAGCTGCTATTTAACATAGGGAGCTCAGTTCAGTGCTCTGTGATGACCTAGAGGGGTGGGATGAGGGGGTGGGAAGGAGGCGCAAAAGGGAGGGAGATACGTATACTTACTGCTGATTCACTTTGTTATACAGCAGAAACCAACACAATATTGTAAAGCAATTATCCTCCAATTAAAAGTGAATTTAAGAAAATAATTTAAAAATATAAAAAAGTTAAAAATTAGGTGTCTTTAGTCAGAAACACATATGAAACAAGGTTCTGTACTGCTCAGGTAACAAAGATGTTGTGATCATAGGCTCCTGGGAAACTAAGCCTAAGATTGCCTTAGAAGTAGTGGTTCAGGATTAACTAATGCAGTGTTTGTGCTGAGTGTATACAACATAGTTGCTGTGAACAATGAAAATCAGCTGTTTTGAGAATATCACCCTAGGGTTGTGGTTTATAAATGTTTGAATCTAATTTTTTACTCTTCCTGGCTTTGCTGAATATTTAGAGAGCCACCACTTTACCTTCTTGCTGGAGTGCGAGTTTCAAAGTACTTGCTGGATGGAATAGTCAAGTGTTGCGCAAGCGAATTGTGCGATTGTGCAATCTGAAAATGAGGTGTGTATGTCTTCATCTTTTACAGTAAGTCCCACACATATGAAAAAAATTCCATTCTGATAGCATGTTCATATGTTAAACAAAGGTTCGCCTAGGTACCCAAGTAACACAATCGGCTATGTAGTACTGTACTTTAATAGATTTACACGACTTTTCACACAAATAATACATAAAAAAAAAACAACCACAAAAATAAACATTTTAGTCTTATAGTAAAAGTGATAGTGTTAGTTGTTCAGTCCTGTCCGACTCTTTGCGACCCCATGGATTGTAGCCTGCTAGACTCCTCCGTCTATGGGTTTTTCAGGCAAAAATACTGGAGTGGGTTGCCATTTCCTTCTCCAGAGGATCTTCCCAAAGCCCAGGTATTGAAACCGTGTCTCTTGCATTGCAGGTGGATTCTTTATCACCTGAGCCAGTCTTATAGCACAGTACCTTGAAAAGTACAATAGTGCAGTACAGCAGCTGGCATACAGGCGCTGGCATTGAGTGAACAGACAAGAAGAGTTACTGACTGAAGAAGCAAAAAGAGGTGGGAGATGGTAGAGCTCAAGGGTTCCTTAGCAACAAGAGACAGAGGACAAGCTGCAATTTCACTCATGCCTGACATTGATGGCACAGATTCTAGTTCCTTGTTGAGTTCAATTCTACCCACTTGAAAAATAATCCAGGGCTCTCTGGCTAGTAGCTCTTGTTTTCTCATCATAAATGACACAGTAGCACTGGATTGCATTCTGAACTGCTGCTGCACCCTTCGTGTACCATTCTACATTCAGGTCCTGTGCTAACAGTGCCTCCTCAAATACAGAAAATCCCCTTGCCATTTCCTGTGCCATGAATCTCTTTGGTTCACTTGAACAGTTGCACCAAAGAACAGAGTTAGCCTATTAGTTAGCTAGCCTAAAAACTAGCTGCTTTATAGTCTGGCATCAATTTTTCCTTCTTCTGATGTAACTTGAATCTGGCGTCCTTTTCCAGTGCAATCCTGTCTCATCCACATTAAAAACCTGATCAGATAAATACGTGTCTTCATCAATATTCTGGAAACATTTCAGGAAATTCCCAGGCAGCTACTGTAGCTGCACTTGTTGCCTCATCATTTATTTTTCTCTAACCTTGAACTGATGAAACCAGTCATGGCTGGCATTAAAAGACGCATCCTCTGATTCTTCACCATGTTTCTCCTTTAAGTCTTCATAAAGGCTTTTGGCTTTCTCTTGAAACAGCCTTAAGCTGAAAGGGAAACTGATGCTGATCCTACATCCACACACTGAGAAGTTTCTTCATCTCCTCCATCACTTCTCCACACTTTTTCATTATTATTGTTTACATCATTGGCACAGCAAACTTCACATATTCCATGATCTTGTCCTTATTCTTTAGAATCATGCTGATGGTTGGACAATTCATGTTATAAGAATGAGCAACGGCTACCATCTTTTTGCCTCACTTCAATCTCTCAATTTTTACTTTTTTTTTCATTGTTATCACTTGGTGATTCTTAGCAGTACCAGCTACATCATTGTTGTTTTTATGCTTGCTTCCTGATAGCTTGGGCTTGAAGCAAATATACTGTACTACTGTACCCTATACAATACTGCACCAGAAAGTACACAAAAGCACAAGTACTTGTAGAGGTAGAGGATGCATGCACATGACAATGTAAGGCAGGCATGTGAACTAACTCATGTGATTGGACATGTGAACGCACGGTTGTATCTTTAAAGTTTGCAATTTGAATGTTTCTATGTAGCGGACTTACTGTATTCCCAAAGTAGCTAAATGCTTCCAGCTTATAGTTAACTGTATCATATATACATATATGCATATAGTTATATACATATATATACATATAGTTAACTATATGTCAGCTAAATCTTTCCAGCATATAGTTAATTGACTGGAATCTTAACAGGAAACCCCCATGAACTGGTGATGGAACTGTGAAGAGAGGTAGAGACTCAGTTAGGTCCCTGGACAATGTTCCTTGCGAAATTTATAATTCTTTTAGCTGCAGAGTGGATGCCCTTAGTGGGACAAAGCCATGAACAAGACAGACTGTAAATAATTCCCATTCCATGGCTGCTATCCAAAAGTCTACAAGCAATAAATGCTGGAGAGGGTGTGGAGAAAAGGGAACCCTCTTACACTGTTGGTGGGAATGCAAACTAGTACAGCCACTATGGAGAACAGTGTGGAGATTCCTTAAAAAACTGGCAATAGAACTGCCATATGACCCAGCAATCCCACTGCTGGGCATATACACCGAGGAAACCAGAATTGAAAGAGACGCGTGTACCCCAATGTTCATCGCAGCACTGTTTACAATAGCCAGGACATGGAAGCAACCTAGATGTCCATCAGCAGACGAATGGATAAGGAAGCTGTGGTACATATACACAATGGAATATTACTCAGCCATTAAAAAAATACATTTGAATCGGTTCTACTGAGATGGATGAAACTGGAGCCCATTATACAGAGTGAAGTAAGCCAGAAAGAAAAACAACAATACAGTATACTAATGCATATATATGGAATTTGAAAGATGGTAACGATAACCCTATATGCGAGACAGAATAAGAGACACAGATGAATAGAACAATTTTATGGACTCTGAGGGAGAAGGTGAGGGTGGGACGTTCTGGGAGAATAGCATTGAAACATGTATATTATCATATGTGAAACAGAACACCATTCCATGTTTGATGCATGAGACAAGGGCTCAGGGCCGGGGCAATGGGATGACCCAGAGGGATGGGATGGGGAGGGAGGTGGGTGGGGGGTCCAGGAAGGGGAACACATGTAAACTCATGGCTGATTCATGTCAATGTATGGCAAAAACTATTACAATATTGTAAAGTAATTAGCCCTCAACTAAAATAAATAAATTTATTAAAAAAAAAAATTCCCATTCCATAATCATAGGTATATAGTCAGATCCCTCTGTTTCTGAGAATTCTGCATCCTTGGATTCAACCAACCATGAATTGAAAATACTCAGAAAAAAACTGAGAAAGTTTCAAAAAGCAAAACCTGAATTTACAACATCAGAGAAACAATATACATTATATTTACAATTATTTGCATAGTATTTGTATTGAATTCACAACTGTCTATGTAACATTTACATTGAGTTAGGTATTGTTCACTCTTGCCCTCTTGTTTGACCACTTCCAATTTACCTCCATTCATGGTTCCTACGCAATATTGTTCATTACAGCATCGGACTTTACTTCCATCACCAGTCACATCCACAACTGGGCATTGTTTTTGCTTTGGCTCCTTCTCTTCATTCTTTCTGAAATTATTTCTCCACTCTTCTCTAGTAGCATATTGGGCACCTACCAATCTGGGTAGTTCATCTTACAGTGTCGTATTTTTTTCCTTTTCATACTGTTCATGGGGTTCTCAAGGGAAGAATACTTCAGTGGTTTGCCATCCTCTTCTCCAGTGGACCACATTTTGTTAGAACTCTCCACCATGACCCGTCTGTCTTGGGTGGCCCTACACTGTATGGCTCATAGTTCCATTGAATTAGACAAGGCTCTGATTCATGTGATCAGTTTGGTTAATTTTCTGTAATTGTGGTTTTCATTCTATCCTCCGTCCGATGAATGAGGATAAGAGGCTTGTGGAAGCTCCCTGATGGGAGGGACTGGCTGTGGGGGAATCTGGGTCTTGTTCTGTTGGGCAGGGCCATGCTCAGTAAGTCTTTAACCCAATTTTCTCTTGAAGGGTGGGGCTGTGTTCCCTCCCTGTTGTTTGGCCTGAGGCCAAACTATGGTAGGGGTAATGGTGGTAACAGTTGTATTCATTGCCCCTGACCCTGCAGCAGGCGACTGTCGACCCACGCCTCTGCCAGAGGTTCCTGGACACTCACAGGCAAGTCTGGCTCAGTCTCTTGTGGGGTCACTGCTCCTTTCTCCTGGGTCCTGGTATGCACAAGGTTTTGCTTGTGCCCTCCAAGAGTTTGTTTCCCCAGACCTGTGGAAATCTGTAATCAAATCCCACTGGCCTCCAAGTCAAATTCTCGGGGGGTTCTCAGTCCCTTTGCTGGATCCCCAGGTTGGGAAATCTGTTGTGGATCATTGAACTGTCATAACAGTGCAAGAACTTCTTTGGTATAATTGTTCTCCAGTTTGTGGGTCATCTTCTCAGTGGCTCTATGATGGGGCTAATGGGGACCTCCTCCAAGAGGACTTATGCCACAAGCTGCATCTCCCAGGTCTGCTGCAATCAGAGCCCCTGTCCCCACGGCAGGCCACTGCTGACTTGTGCCTCCACAGGAGACATTCAAACACTCAAAGGCAGGTCTGGCTCAGTCTCTTGTGGGATCTCTGGGTCCTGGTGTACATAAGGTTTTGTTTGAGCCCTCCAAGCATCTTTGGTGGTTTAGGGTTTGACTCTAAATGTGATTTCACCCCTGCTGCCATCTTGTTGGAGCTTCTCCTTTGCTCTCATAGTCAACGAAAGAGTATGAAATGCAGTACTTGGGCGCAATCTCAAAAATGACAGAATGATCTCTGTTCGTTTCCAAGGCAGACCATACAATATCACAAGTCTATGCCCCAACCACTAATGTCGAAGAAGCTGAAGTTGAATGGTTCTATGATGACCTACAAGACCTTCCAGAACTAACACCAATCATAGGGGACTAGAATGCAAAAGTAGGAAGGAGAGTGATACCTGGAGTAATAGGCAAGTTTGGCCCTGGAGTACAAAATAAAGCAGGGCAAGGGCTAACAGAGTTTCCCAAGAGAACACACTGGTCATAGAAAGCAGCCTCTTCCAACAACACAAGAGATGACTCTACACATGGACATCATCAGATGGTCAATATTGAACTCAGATTGATTATATTCTTTGCAGCCAAAGATGGAGAAGCTCTATACAGTCAGTAAAAACAAGACCAGGAGCTGACTGTGTCTCAGATCATGAATTCCTTATTGCCAAATTCAGACCTAAATAAAAGAAAGTAGGGAAAATCACTCAGGTATGACCTAAATAAAATCTCTTATGATTATACAGTGGAAGTGACAAATAGATTCAAGGGATTAGATCTGATAGACAGAATGCCTGAAGAACTATGGATGGAGGTTCGTGACATTGTACAGGAGGCAGTGATCAAGACCATCCCTAAGAAAAAGAAGTGCAAAACAGCAAAATCGTTGCCTGAGGACACCTTACAAATAGCTGAGAAAAGAAGAGAAGGTATAGGCAAAGGAGAAAAGGAAAGATATACCCATCTGAATGCACAGTTCCAAAGAATAGCAAGGAGAGATAAGAAAGCCTTCCTCAGTGGTCAATGCAAAGAATTAGAGGAAAACAACAGAATGGAAAAGACTAGAGATCTCTTCAAGAAAATTAGAGATACCAAGTGAACATTTCATGCAAAGATGGGCACAATAAAGGACAGAAACAGTATGGATCTAACAGAAGATATAAAGAAGATATAAAGGTATAAAGAAGAGGTGGCAAGAATACACAGAAGAACTATACAAAAAATATCTTAATGGCCCAGATAACCATGATGGTTTTATCACTCACTTAGAGCCAGATATCCTAGAGTACAAAGTCAAGCGGGCTTTAGGAAGCATCACTAAGAACAAAGATAGTGGAGCTGATGGAATTCCAGCTGAGGTGTTTCAAGTCCTAAAAGATGATGCTGTGAAAGCACTGCACTCAACATGCCAGCAAATTTGGGAAACTCAGCAGTGGCCACAGGACTGGAAAAGGTCAGTTTTCATTTCAATCTCAAAGAAAGGCAATGCCAAAGAATGTTCAAACTACTGCACAGTTGCACTCATCTCACACGCTAGCAACGTAATGCTCAAAATTCTCCAAGCTAGGCTTCAACAGTATGTGAACCGAGAACTTCCAGATGTTCAAGTTGTACTTAGAAAAAGCAGAGGAACAAGAGATCAAATTGTCAGCATATATTGGATCATAGAAAAAGCAAGAGAGTTCCAGAAAAACACCTGCTTTTGCTTTATTGACTATGCCAAAGTCTTTGACTGTGTGGATCACAACAAACTGGAAAATCCTTAAAAGACAGGAATACCAGACCACTTTACCTGCCTCCTGAGAAATCTGTATGGAGGTTAAGCAACAGTTAGAATGAGATCTAGACTAGGTTTCAAATTAGGAAAGAAATATGCCAAGGCTGTATATCGTCAACATGCTTATTTAATTTATATGCAGAGTACATCTTGCAAAATGCCAGGCTGGATTCAAGATTGCAGGGAGAAATATCAATAACTTCAGGTATGTAGATGACACCACCCTGATGGCAGAAAGTGAAGAGGGACTGAAGAGCCTCTTGATGAAAGTAAAAGAAGAGCGTGAAAAAGTAGGCTTAAAACTCACGTTCAAAAACTGAAGATCATGGTATCCAGTCCCACCACTTCATGGCAAATAGATGGGGAAACAATGGAAACTGTGACAGACTTTATTTTCCTGGGCTCCAAAATCACTGCAGATGGTGACTGCAGCCATGAAACTAAAAGATGCTTGCTCCTTGGAAGAAAAGGTATGACCAACCTAGATAGCATATTAAAAAGCAGAGACGTTACTTTGCTGGCGAAGATCCATCTCTTCAAAGCTACAGTTTTTACAGTAGTCAAAAATGTGAGAGTTGGACTATAAAGAAAGCTGAGCGCTGAAGAATTGATGCTTTTGAACTGTGGTGTTGGATAAGACTCTTGAGAGTCCCTTGGACTGCAAGGAGATCCAAACAGTCACTCCTAAAGGAAATCAGTCCTGAAGATTCATTGGAAGGACTGATGCTGAAGCTGAAACTCCAACACTTTGGCCACCTGATGCGAAGAACTGACTCATTGAAAAAGACCCTGATGCTGGGAAAGATTGAAGGCAGGAGGAGAAGGGGATGAGACGGTTGGATGACATCACCAACTTGATAGACATGAATTTGAGCAAGCTCCAGGAGTTGGTGATGGACAGGGAAACCTGGCATACTGCAGTTCATGGGGTCACAAAGAGTCAGATGGGACTATGTTACTGAAAATAACTGAGAGTTTAGAAAGTATTTTGAAGGATCCAGGTAGGTTATAGGCAAACAGTAGGGCTTTTTGTGACTGTAGCGGTGCTGGGGGGTGTCCTGGGACTAATCCCCTTCAAGTACTATTTGAACTGTTGAACAAGTACAAGATGACTCTTTGAACTGTTGTGGGAGAATTTGTGGGAAAACAGAGGAGGCAATGTCTGATTCATTCCAGGAGATTACAATAGAGAAGGAGAAATTTGAGCTGATTTCTGTGTAGGGAGAGAAGTTTTTAGTCCGGCAAGAGGGTGAGGTTAACTGAGGGCCTGGGATTAGGGAGAATTCCAGCCAGAAGAGCAGAATCAGCAGAGGCAAGAGTGTGTCAAGAGTGTGTGTATAGAGGGAGTAGGTATGTAGGAGTTTTGGCAGACAAGGAGGGGACAGTATAATGGGGATGTGGAGGGGTAGTGATTAGACCGCATGATCAGGGGTTTGGACTTTCCACTGTAGGTATAGAAAAGCAGTATAAGATCTGAGTTTAGAAAAGATCAATCTGGCATCAGCGGGCAAGGTAGATGGGAGGAGGGAGACTTTGTGCTGCCGTTAGTGCTGGTGGTTAACACCCAGCTCTACCGCCCTCTTCTGAGAGATCTCAGTGCCCTGGGGAATCCACAAGGATTCCTACCTGTGGTCCGTTTCTCTAAATTTTTACCTTTTCAGATTCGAATGGGCATACAAATATCATTCAACTGCAAATTCTGATTCCGTAGTTCTGGATCAGAATCTGAGTAGTTCTGAACCTGAGTGGGATCCAAGCTTCTGCCACTGCCAGTCCATAGACTCACTTTGAGGAGAAAAACTCCAACTTGCTTGCACATGGGAACAACCTGGATTTATAAAAACAAAAACTGATGTCTGGTGCCACCTATGAGATTCTGACTAAATATATGTAAGGTGTGGCATGGGCAATGACAATTTTAAATGTGTCCCAGGTGAAGGTTCAGGTGTTTTTGTTTGTTTGGTTGTTTTATTTTTAATATTTTACTAGAGGATACTGGAATCTGGAACCACCAGCCATGCAGGATGGAGAGTGAATGGGGATTCAGTGTCCTGGGAGGGAAAGAGTAATTACTTTACCCTGGATTTGTGCTGGCTGCTGGAGGCTGGAGTGGGCAGAAATAGAATGGGACTTCCCTGCTCGTTGTGTTCCTGAAACTGTGGCCCCTGGGAGGGTGGGGAAATCCTAGGGATCCCTAATAATTTCCTGGTAGTGGTGGTTTAACCTGTCAACTAAATCATTACATAAGAGCAAGGAGGGAAACTATTTTCCTAGCTTCTTGGGCCTTCCTTTTAGCTATTCTCTCCTTGTCTCCATAGTGAGTGATAGGTATTGAGTTTAAACTTCTTGCTTAAGAGCAGTACCAGCTGTCTACTCCCATGCTCTTCTGTATTGCAACAAGCTTTGTTATTTCATACATGTTATTTCTTTCCCATCCCTTAACTTGGATCCCCAGTACAGTTTTGCACAGAACTAATGAAAGTGATTGATCACCCTTGAGTTGTTCCTGACTTTATAAGAAATTATTTTAATGTGGTACACATTCGTTCTTATTTCTGGAGGGAAGGGAGTTACTCTTCATTAGTTTAAAAAGAAATATTCTATTTTTGATAGAGTTAGGAATTTTTCTTCTTTTCTAGAAAACGGGAATATTACTGATATTCATCAAAATTTCTTTTTATTTTTTGAGATGCTGATACACTTTTCTCACTATGTTTATTAAGGTGGAGAATTACATTAAAAGATTATCTAATGTTAAACTATCCTTGCATTCCTGGGAAAAATCTATTTTGTTTGTGTTATCTTTTATTTACCAGTTTTGCAAAAATAGCATTTGTAAATAGCAATGAATGAGGTTGTCCTGTGGTTTTTCTTATTTATACTCTGTAAATTTGGACATCAAGGTTTTGCTAACCTCATAAAATGACTTTATCTTTACCTACTCCTTGAAAGAATTTATATAAGACTGGAAATATTTCTCACTTGAATGTTTGATAAGCTTGATGGTTAAGCTATTGGAGCCTGGGTTTTTTGTTTTGCTTTTGTTTATGGTAGATTTTTAAAAGTTTTAATTGGAGGATAGTTGTTTACAATATTGTGTTGGCTTCTGCCATACAACAACGTGATTCACTCATATGTATACATGTGTCTGGGCTTCCCAGGTACTCAGCTGGTAAAGAATCCACCTGTAATGAAGGACACCCTGGTTCAATTCCTGGGTTGGAAAGATCCGCTGGAGAAGGGATAGGCTTTCCACTCCAGTATTCTTGGCTTCCCTGGTGCTCAGGCAGTAAAAAATCTGCCTGCAATGCGGGAGACCTGGGTTCAATCCCTGGGTTGGGAAGATCCTCTGGAGGAGGACAGGACAATTCACTCCAGTATCCTTGCCCAGAGAATCCCCATGGACAGAGGATACTGGTGGGCCCCAGCCCATGGGTTCCAAAGAGTCAGACACAACTGAGCGACCAAGCACAGCACATACATGTGTCCCCTGCCTCTTGAGCCTCTCCATCCCAACCCAATCCTATCCCTCTAGGTTGTCAATAGCACCAGATTGAGTTCCCTAATGACCTAGATTCTATAATGTTGTGGTGTTCACTGGTTTCAGAAGTGTAATTCTCCAACTATGGCTGATATCAAGCTATCAATAGTGTCAACTTAAAAAAGATGCACAACATGAGAGTTTTGAGTTAAGTTTTATTTGGGGCAAAATGAGTACCGCAGCTTAGGAGACAGCACCTCTGATAGTTCTGAGAAACTGCTCCAAAGAGGTAGGGGGGGAGGTCAGTATAATATATGTGCTTTTAGTGAAGGGGAAATACATGCAGTCAAGCAGATATTTTTCCAAAAGGCTTTTATGAGTCTCATGAAGCTTTTGCTAGTCACAAAGAATAGTCAACACCTTGAAGGATTTTAGTGCTTTTCTAGATATGAGGCTCAAGAACTGGGCTCATAAAATTGGCTCCTGAAAATATTTAACTACCTGAAGATTTGTTTTGCCAGGTGCCCCTACTTCCTTGCCTCCCACCAAGCACAGAGTGCCTCATTTCTACTCTCTACACTGAGCTCTTTTCAGGGGTTTTTGGAAGTCAGTAGCTACAGCTACTCATGATTTAATACTTGTAAAGGTAGATGGCAGGTGCCAATGGCAAGTTCCAATTTGTAATTGACAACAGTCCACAATCACCTTACAAAACTCCTTAATACTTAATAATTGGCTTCTTAATTTCAAAGTAAGATGACTCCAGGCCACTCATATAGGGTTACATCTTCTGGGAGTTTTCATTGGAATTGCATGATTTTTCTTCTATAAATTTGTCCATTTAATCTATTTTAAAATTTATTGACATAAAATTGTTCATAATATCCTCTTGGTGTATTTTAAATCTCTACATCACATTTAACTATGTTTTTTTCATTCTTATTATTATGTTGGGAGTGTTTTTTTCTTCATCAATCATGTGAATAGTTGTCAGCTTTTGTCTTTAGTATATACTTTTTGTATTGAATTGTTTTGTATTGGATTATTTCTACTTTATTTTTTCTTTCACCTAATTTTTAAAAATTCTTTTTGCAAAAATATTTAATTATTAAATTAAATGATTTATTCCTTTTTCATTTATTGGCTGTGCTGAGTCTTCAATGCTGTGTGGGCTTTTCTTTACTTGCCATGAGTAGGAGCTACTCTCTAGTTGCAGTGCATGGGCTTCTCATTTTGGGGGCTTCTCTTGTAGCTGAGAAAGGACTCTAGGACATGTAGGCTTCAATAGTTGCAGTGTGAGAGCTCAGTAGTTGCAACTTCCAGGCTCCAGAGCATAGGCTCTATACTTGTGGCACGTGGGCTTAGTTGCCCCACGGCATGTGGGGTCTACCCAGCCCAGGGATTGAACCTGTGTCTTCTGCATTGGCAAGAGGATTCTTTACCATTGAGCCACCAAGGAAGCCCTCACCTCCTACCTACTTTCTTTGGGTTTATTGGGTTATTTGGGTTTTGTTGGTTGCTCTATTAGCCAGAGTACTGGGAGGAAATAGAAAGCATACTCAAAGAAAGGATTAACTAAAGAAAGTTCAATGCAGAGAATACACAGATATGACAGGGTTAAGGAAACCAACAAGAGATGAAGCAATAAAAATTCATGGCAGTAGGAATCCAGTATTATTCCTCAGCCTGAAATTATGAGGGGAAGGGGCTGTGCTTTCATACTCCCTGATGAAACCTGTAGCCTTGGGAGAGGTGCTGCCCAAGGAGAGCTATGGCGTTAGGCAGAGCAATGTAACATCTGCCAAGAGAATAAGTAACCTGTCACTCTCTGGGTAAATTCAATTAGAAGTCAGCTGAAACATAGCTGGGATGATGTAGTCCTCAGGGACGAGGACTTTGGAGGCACAGAATAAGAAAAAGTCAACCAATGGATCTAGAGGGCATACAAAATTAATCAGCAGAGATTTAGTTCATTTAAGTCCCTCTGCACCCTCACCAATTTGTGTATTTCAGGGTATATAGTTTCCTCTAAGTCCTATTTGAGCTGCCTCTCATAAATTATAAAATAAGGTATATTCATTAATGTTCATTGCTAAATATTTTGTAGATTCTGTTAAGATTTTTTCTTTAACCTATGAATTATTTAGATGTATGTTTTTTATTCCCAAACATAAGGGGTTTGGTGGTTATCTTTTGGGTATTGATTTATTTTTTACTTTTTTTATTTTTTTTTATAAATTTATTTATTTTAGTTGGGGGCTAATTATTTTACAATATTGTAATAGTTTTTGCCATACATTGACATGAATCAGCCATGGGTTTACATGTGTTCCCCTTCCTGGACCCCCCACCCACCTCCCTCCCCATCCCATCAGTTTTTTGGAGTATAGTTAATTTACAATGTTGTGTTAGTTCTGGTGTATAGCAAAGTGAATCAGTTTTATATATATATATATATATATATATCTCCACTCCTTTTTACATTTCTTTTCCCATACAGAGAATTGAATAAAATTCCCTGTGCTATACAGTAGATCTTTATTAGTTATCTATTTTATATATATAGTGTGTATAGGTCAATTCCCACCTCCCACTTATTTCTCCCTGCTTACCTCCTATTAGACATAAGTTTGTTTTCTACACTTGTAACTCTTTCTGTTTTGTAAATAAGGTCATTTGTCCCCTTTTAAAAAATTCCACATACAAGTGATATCATATTTATCTATCTCTGTCTGACTTACTTCATTAAGTATGACAGTCTCTCAGAGAAGGTAATGGCAACTCACTCCAGTACTCTTGCCTGGAAAATTCCATGGACGGAGGAGCCTGGTGGGCTGCAGTCCACGGGGTAGCTAAGAGTTGGACACGACTGAGTGACTTGACTCACTTTTCACTTTCATGCATTGGAGAAGGAAATGGCAACCCACTCCAGTGTTCTTGCCTGGAGAATCCCAGGGGTGGCAGAACCTGGTGGGCTGCCATCTATGGGGTCGCACAGGGTCGGACATGACTGAAGAGACTTAGTAGCAGCAGCAGCAGGTCATCCATGTTGTTGCAAATGGCATTATTTCATTTTTATGGCTGAGTAATATTCCATTGTATATACACAACACATCTTCTTTATCCACTCCTCTGTTGATGGATATTTAGTGGCTTCCATATCCTGGCTACTGCAAATAGTGCTGCAATGAACATTGGTGGGCATGTATCTTTTTGAATTATGGTTTTCTCCAGATATATGCCCAGGAGTTGGATTGCTGGATCATACGGTTGCACTATTTTATAATAGGACTATTAACTCTCTCTTCCTATTTACGTTTCATCAGCACTTAGACCTGTCACATTTAGGTTTTGTATGAATGGCAAACACCCTGGCTGTGGTTAATACTTTTGGCTGCTGCCACAGAGGAGAACGTAGGTCTATTCATTGTTGTAAGTTTGTTTACAGAAGGCTTTACAAAAAATTTGTAATGAAACCCTCCTTTATTCCAATACTCTTAGAAACTCTATGAGCCCAACACACAAGATCTTTTCTGGGTCTCTAAGTGCTCAGTGATGATGTGAACAGTAGTCCATTGCAGGTTTTTCTTGGTAAGATCCCAATTTTAAGAGAATCAATAGTATAAAATTTCATCCCTGAGTGGGAAATTGATTTTAAAATGACAGATGGGAGAATAAAATTTGATTGATGGTAATTCTGGTATGGCTCTCACAGGTTTTTGTGAGAATTTAGAGTGGACTTATTTTAAAGCATCTGGCCCTTCCTACATTCCTCCTGCTGCTACTGCTAAGTCGCTTCAGTCGTGTCCGACTCTGTGCGACCCCATGGATGGCAGCTCACGAGGCTCTGCCGTCCCTAGGATTCTCCAGGCAAGAATACTGGAGTGGGTTGCCATTTCCTTCTCCAGTGGATGAAAGGGAAAAGTGAAAGTGAAGTTGCTTAGTCGTGTCCTACTCTTAGCAACCCCATGGACTGTAGCCTACCAGGCTCCTCCGTCCATGGGATTTTCCAGGCAAGAGGACTGGAGTGGGGTGCCATTGCCTTCTCCCACATTCCTCCTGCTTAAGAGTAAAGAGTCAAATTGCTTGGGGAAACCCCTAGTCAAGCAGCTACAGTCTTCCTGGAGATGAAAGATCAGCATTTTGGTGAGTGTAATTAGGGCTCAAGTGAATCACTGCATAGTGACATCAACTCATCACAGTGACAGACCAGAAAGAGTCACTCCCTTTAAGCAATACTTGGACATGACTGCTTGATCTATGTATCCCAACAAAAAGGGGAGGAAAAAAATGGGAATTTCCTGTCTTTCACCTAGGGAGCTGAGTTTTCCTTTTCTAGGTCCAAAGTTATAGTTCTGACAAGTATAACCCCCCAAGGAGATGGTTTAAAGGATCCTGGGAAAACCAGGATCCAAGCATAAAGCTGAGAAATTTAGAGGTGAATTCACTCTGGAATGAATTTGATCCAGGAAACAGATGTGAACTTGTACAAACAGACCCAAAGGATTCTCTTAGGAAATATTCCTTAGAATCTGCAGAACCTCTAACATTTTCTAGAATCCCCTTGGATTTGTATTTCTAGGGCTTCCCTGGTGGTTCAGCAATAAAGAATCTGCCTGCCAGTGCAGGAGTGTGGGTTCACTCCCTGAGTTAGGAAGATCTCCTGGAGAAGGAGATGGCAACCCACTCCAATATTCTTGCCTGAAAAATCCCATGGACAGATGAGCCAGCTAGGATACAGTCCAAGGGATTTCAAAGAGCTGGACATGACTTAGTGACTAAAGAATACACACAGTCCTTCAGCTTAAAAATGAAGTAGTAAGAGTAGTAACAGCTGTCATAGATTAACTATGCGTCAATCACCCTGCTAAGTGCTTTATTTACATGTACTGTGACTTTCAATCTTATGATGTGGGTTTTGTAAGTATCTGTATTTTGAAATTAGAAGGAGTTCTTCCAATCCTAAGTACTCTTCTTAGGATTGGAAGAGTAAAGCCACCTGCCCAAAGTCGTACATAACTAGGATTTGCACTCATTTCTGACACCGGAACTCTTGCTCTGAATCATCATGCCTAACTTCATGTGGGTGCACAGCATTTTGTGAACAGTAATGGCATTTTCACGTTCATCTTCCCCATCTCTGTTATGATTTTGTGAGGCAGGGCCAGCTGATATGAGTTACAGTTACTCCCCTGTTGCAGAGGAAGAAACTGAGGCACAGAGAGGTTGAGTGATTCACTGAAGATCCTTTAGCAGCAAGTGATGGAATCAAGGCTGAGATCTAGATAGTCTCAAGGCCAGTTTCTCCCCACTGCCATGCTACTCTTGGAAATATGCTGTTTTCTGGACCCTGAAGACATGGGCAGAGTTTGAGGTGAGTGTGAATTTGAGTCAGAACCCAAATAATTCCTAAGAGTACGTTTTAAAGCCCTTAGAATAGTTGTTATTTTTGTTGTTTTGAAACATTTGATACTTTCCAAAAACAAAATGTATAGTTTTAGTTTGGAATACAACTATCTCACTGACCTGCTTTTTAATGTTCATCATTGTGATGACAAACAAACTTGATGCAAGAAAAGTGTAACAAAACTGAAAGTTGCCTGAACAGAATCAGTCAGTTTTCACTTTATGGTCATTTGTGAAGCCAGAGAGTAGATACAAATATAGAGGCAAGAGAAATAGCAGAGAGTACAGGAAGAATGTGCAGCGAGGAAGAGAAAGCAAAGAGCTAAAAGCCCTCTGAAATGGAGCAGTAGATAGAGCATTTAAGAAACTCTTTGTAAATTAAACTTTGAGGTTTAAAAGACAAAAACAAAAAAATAAAAATCCTGATAGACTGCAGCCTGGTCAAGGTGCTCATCTCACCTTTGCCTTATATTGATATATACTATAATATTTATAGATGAAATGATTATGTCTGAGATTTCATTCTGAATCATCCAGAGGGTGGGGCAGATGAATGGGGTAGGTAAACAAGGTTGGCAACTTGTTGATAATTGTTGACATTGGGTGGTGGATACCTAAGGATTCATTACAATATATCTATTTTTTGTGTGTTTAAAAGTTTCTATGGTAAGAAGTTTTAAAAGTTTGAGGTTCTCTGATGGCTCAGAAGGTAAAGAATCTGCCTTCAGTTCAGGAGACCTGGGTTTAAATTTTAAGAAATTCTATTTCATCATAACCAGCTAGTGCCATCTATGGGTGATCCATGGGAACTGTCCTTTAGGGGAGGAAAACCAGAAGGGCTGAAACCACGCTGCAGAGTGACTAAGAAATGAAATGCTTGTGTACTAAGTTACTCCAAAGGACTAAGCAGTGGGCAGCTGATAGGTCTGCTCCTAATTTTGGAGTCAGAGGGATGGAAATAGTATGAATATAAACTTCCTGTCTAAGTCACAGGAGCAGAGCTTAACATGAGATCTGGTCTGCTGTTAGTACTCACTAATTGCTCATGAATAAATAAATAAATGTGTGATTCCCTCAGACAATAAAGCAAATTTTGCAGAAATGGGTCATATTGCAAAATTCATGGGATGAGTGTCCACAGTGTTGATTCAGACACTGAAGTTAACTAAATGTTATGATTTCTTCATCTGTAGAAACAAATAGTATACTTGTACTTTTTCTTTTCTTTCCTCCCTCTCTCCCTTCCTTCCTTCCTTTCTCTTTCTGGATAGATTTTAGCAACTCAACAGTTTGGAGGGTCAGACAAATTCTACTATAAATAACTTTTGACGTTAGAAAATAACTTTTCTGAAATCATGTCCACACTACTTTTTCTTAATCTTTTCTTCAGTTCAGTTCAGTTCAATTCAGTCGCTCAATCGTGTCCAACTCTTTGCAACCCCATGGACTGTAGCATGCCAGGCTGCCCTGTCCATCATCAACTCCCAGAGCTTGCTCAAACTCATGTCCATCGAGCTGGTGATGCCATCCAACCATCTCATCTTCTGTCATCCGCTTCTCCTCCTGCCTTCAATCTTTCCCAGCATGAGGGTCTTTTCCCTCATGAGTCATTTCTTTGCACCAGGTGGCCAAAGTATTGGAGTTTCAGCTTCAGTTTGATGTGATCCATACAGTCAAAGGCTTTGGTGTAGTCAAGAAAGCAGAAGTAGATGTTTCTTAGGTAATCTTTCTTAGGTTATTCATAATCTGTAACAGCAATAGTTATTTTGAAGTTCAGAGGCTCAGGGTCATTGTGTATATTATGTTCCTTTCACTGAATTGACTCACTTCTGTCCAAATATCCTACCTGCAGATTAAGCATCATTTTTACTGAGGAAAGACATTGGAAGACAACAATTTAGGTATCCATTTTCCCCTGCCTGTTTGCCTTTTCTTATTTAATCCTCACAAACACAATATCATGTTGGTACTTGTATTTGTTTGCTAGAGCTGCCAAAACAAATACCACAGACTGGGTGGCTTAAACAACAGCAATCTATTTTCTCATAGCCCTAGAGCCTAGAAGCCCAACATTAGTTGTCTGCAGAGTTAAGTTTCTTCTGAGACCTCTCTCCTTTGGTTGGAGATGGCTGCCTTCTTGCTGTGTTCTCACATGGCCTTTTCTCTTTGGGTGCACGTCTGTGTTGTCTCTTCCTCTTCTTATAAGGATCAGTCCTGTTGGATTAGGGCCCACTCCACTGACCTCAGTTAACCTTAATTATCACTTTAAAGACCCTGTCTCCAAATATAATCACCTTGTGAGCAACTGAGGGTTAGGACTTCAACATATGAATTTTTGTGGAGGATACAATTCAGTTTATAACAGTGTTGTTATTATTATAATTATTATTCCATTTTTGCCAGTGATGAAGTCAAGAATTGGAGAATTTTTATATTCTGTCAAAACCTCATAATACAAAAGTAGCATAGTCTGGGTTTGAATCTAGATTATTTCTACACTCTTCTCTCTCCCACACTGCTAGTGTCCTGTTTACCCCTTTCTTCATGGAAACAAGCATTTTTCCTGTTACTGACCTCTTCTTGATGAGCTGGTCATCAGCCTCCCAGGTCACTTACTCTCTTTGTCTTTGAGAACAACAAAGATTTTGTTGTCGTTTTATTTTTAGTATTAAATTAAGGTTTCTTTTTTTTCCCCTAGTTTTATAACTCTCATTCTCATTATTTTTTTCCTTTTGTTTCTTTATTTTTTTATTTATTATTTTTATATTGTATTGGTTTTGCCATACATTGACATGAACCCGCCATGGGTGTACATGTGGTCCCGTTCCAGAACCCCCCTCCCACCTCTCTTCCCATCCTATCCCTCTAAATTAAGTTTTCTTATCTTACAACTTTTAAATTCAATTATATTTATTTCAGTAATAACTGAAGTTTTTTACTACTCATTTCTGTAGGGCTAATACAAATAGTAGAGTTGGGGCCATGATAAACTCTTGTCCTGATTTTCCTTCTTTGTTGTCCAGGTTACTTTTCTTAGCTGCCTCTTCAGGAGCTCTGAGTCTTCCTATTTTCTACTTTCATCCTCAAGATAAGCTGTCCACCAGTCTCTGTCTCCCTTCATTTGCTTGTCCCATCGTTCCTTCTTCCTTTGATCTATTCCTCCAGGAAAATGTCTGTAGTCAGTTCCTTACTAGGGCTTCCCTGGTGGCTCAGACAGTAAAGAATCTGCCTGCAATGTGGGAGACTCAGTTTCAATCCCTGGGTCAGGAAGATCCCCTGGAGAAGGAAATGGCAACACACTCCAGCATTCTTGTCTGAAGAATCCCATGGACAGAGGAGTCTGGCAGGCTATAGTCCATGGGATCACAAAGAGTCAGACACAACTGAATGACTCACATTGCATTTCATTTCAGTTCCTTACTAAGGTCTGACTGCTCACTTTGAACTGACCAGCAGTAGTGAATCAACAGACTTTTGACTTCTAATAGTAGTTTATACCTTAAGGGAACCCCAGATGGGTAGCTCCTATCTCACTTGACATCTTCTTGGTATAAAAAAATTTTCTTATCTGTCAATAATAATACTAAGAATAAAACTTCCTGTTTAAGATGAGTGACAGAACATGTCTGTTTACCTGTTCTCCTTTCCCAAATTCCACATGAAGAACTACAAAAACTGAGTATAACAATATTTTATATTTCTTCTTTCACATACATCCATTTAATTTTTATGACAAATTTGGGAGGTAGGTAGCAATATCAGTATTTTCCTTTTTAGTTTTTTTTGAAGTATGATTGACTTTCTATGGAGAGAGAGCAAACTAGTCAAGATAGCACATTCAGGTTCTCTCACCCCATACTTTGTAAATAATGACTATTCAACAACTGAGCTCATTTATAGCACTGCCCATTTGTGTCACGTGGTACTTGCTTGGCCATGGGCTACTTTTGTTACATAAACTACACCGCAAAAAGCAGCAACATTACTGTTGCATCACAGCTGTGTCTGTTGTGTCAGCCATGAGAGGAGAAAATATGGTGTGTCTGCTACTATGGCTGCTATGCCAGCCAGGAGAGAATAAATGCATCTGCAGTTCCTGCAACTCCTCGCATTTTCTTCTAGCCTCTTAGCTCACAGCTTGCCTACCATGGGTTCAGTGAACAGTGTGCACAGTGAGACACAGGGAGACAATTGCTGCTGTGAGCAGGAGCAACAGTACACTTACAATATTATATTACTTTCAGGTGTACAACATAGTGATTTGATATTTTTATACATTGTGAGATACAATTTATCACCATACAAAGTTATTACAAAATTATTAACTATTTTCTCTATGCTGTACATTACATCCCCATGACTTATTTATTTTAAAACTGAAAGTATGTACCTCTTCATTACCTTCCCATATTTTTCTATCCCCTTACTCCCTTGTCCTCTGGTAACCACTGCTTTGTTCTCTGTATCTGTAAATCTGTTTTGTTATATTTTGTATTTTAGATTTCATACTACTTTTCCACTCTAGTTTATTTCCTGCAGCCAGCACACCACCTTGGGTGCCTGCATTCCAGACCCAGACTTGGGCCAGAAGTCAGGCTTTAGTCTAGGTTTAACTTGCCTACAACACAGGAACTTCTGTGTCTTTAAATCAATTGGAATGACATATACTGAGTACCTACTGTGTGCCAAAATTATGCAAAATGTGAACCCGGAAGTGAATAAGACAAGACCCCTGGGCTCAGTGTGCTCTCAGCCGGGAAGCAAGCCTGTGAAATAAGAAGTCAGATGTCTGTGAGTTGTACAAGCTGGGCCAGCTTCAGGCAATCATTACCTCTGTCCAGAGGAGTGAGGTTATAGGAAGTTTCCAAGAAGAGCTGATGGTAAGTCAGGGTCTCCAATAAGGACACTATGTCACCAGAGGGAGGGTGGAGTAGAAGCAGGGATACAGGGAATGGTGGTTGAGTCCCAGGCAAAGAAAACTGTATGGACAGACTCTAGAGCCAGATGGATACAATTGAAAGCAACTGGAGCACAACATGTGACATGGGGAGTGTCATAACAGGAGGCTTAAACTGTGCAGGCAGGCAGGGATCAAAATACAGGAAATCTGTGTTGTGCTAAGAGGCTTGGAGTTTATCATGAAGGCCTCTGAACAGAAGTGACCTAGATGCACCTGGTTTTAAAACAACTGCTCTGGGAGTCGTAGGGGATAGATTTGGAGACTGGAGGCCAGAAGGCCATTTAAGAGGCAGTGGCACTGCATGCAGGGGTGGGGATGGACTTAAGTGATGTCAAAGATAAAATCAGCAGTACCCAGTGATTAACTAGAACTGGGGAGGAGAGGTTGAAAGAAGCCCAGAGTTGTGTTACATGTTTTGTAACACAAATGACTGAGTACACAGTCACCAACCTAGACAAGAAGGAGGCTGATCAGATGGTAAAATAGGCAGGTCCAACACCCAGCTCTGACCACACTGAAATCCTGACTCTACCACCTTTGAGCTGTGTGGCCACTCTGTGCCTCGGTTTCCTTACTTGAAACATCAGTGTGCTAACAATAATACCTGTTTTGTGGGACTCTTTGGTGATGATTCAAGAGGAATATGGCTGGCACTTTTAGTACCATGCTTGGCACATAGCAAGTGTTTAGTAAACATGGACTATTATTATTACATCAAAGCAAAATAGGAGGAGATGCAGGTTTGGGCAAGAAGATAGGTGTAGTTTGGGGCATACTAGCTTTGTAGTCTGAGGTTTCTGTAAAACCTCAGAGTAGAGAGGCTGAGCGAGGTTGTCTGTAGTCCTCAGAGAACTGTGAGCTGGAGCGTGGGGGCTGTGAGCTCCTTAGCTTCACAGCAGCTGATGGGTCTCATCAGGGAGAACTTACTGCAATGACAAATTCCCTTGGCCTTTCTTCTCAATCTTAGAGACACATAAGATTAAAGGTTCTTGGATTGAAACTCAAAGGACTAGGAATAAGTGGTGAACTTGGGGCTTTTAAACTTTTTTCCCAATTGTAAAATCAGAGAGCTCACCTAGATGAGATCCCCTTGAAAATCTGATGAAATCATGTACAATATACAATACATGCACACATACAATATTTGCCCATAATTCAGAGTTTAACCGGAGAAGGCAATGGCACCCCACTCCAGTACTCTTGCCTGGGAAACCCCATGGACGGAGGAGCCTGGTAGGCTGCAGCCCATGAGGTCTCGAAGAGTCGGACACGACTGAGCAACTTCATTTTCACCTTTCCCTTTCACGCACTGGAGGAGGAAATGGCAACCCACTCCAGTATTCTTTCCCGGAGAATCCCAGGGACGGAGGAGCCTGGTGGGCTGCCGTCTATGGGGTCGCACAGAGTCGGACACGACTGACGCGACTTAGCAGCAGCAGCAGCAGCAGAGTTTACCATGAGCCTCTGCAGTCCAGTTGTGGATACCCAGTTAAGATCCTCTCCATGTCTAATACTTGACTGCAACTTGTGATATTTACAGCATTCACTGATATACCCAGATATTTATGGGCAGTTGGTGGTATATTTTAAACACTGGAGACTTAGACTGAGAATATAACTCTGAGCTTTAGGTTCTGAGAAGAGAATGAACACATGTGCTCTGGGAAAATAGGAGGTGGTGTGGCTAGAAGGGCAGCAGGGATGAAATTAAATCTAGGAGGAGTCTCAACCACACAGATATTTACAAAGTATGATGAAACTTATAAAAGTGGGATAAGTACTTTAGAATCAGGGGGTATAGCTCAGTGGCAGAACATTTGACTGCAGATCAAGAGGTCCCAGGTTCAAATCTAGATGCCCCCTGTTTTTTTCTTTTGCTCCTCTTAGCAGTTTCATTAAAAGAGTGGATCTAGGGTGAGTTAAGCAAGGTGCTTAGGACTCAAAGTTTAAGGAGGCGCTAACTCTCAGGTTCATGGAGGTACCTTGGCTTATCAATCTCCTCACAGTAGAACTATGTGCTCATATAAACTCATGCTTCTTACACTAGACACACAAAAACACAGCCACATGCCCAGAGACACCCCCACACCAGATGGCCCCCAACCACACACATACACAAGTACACACACGGTCACACACAGATAATAGAGAAAAATACATATACACGTGCGCTTTCTCACATGTGCCTTTATTTCTCCTGTCCTGTATATTCAAGTCTTATCAGTCAGAACTTTCCAGCTTCCTTTCTTCAAACTTTTAATCTTTTAGTAATTTGAGAGTTACAGAAGAGTTGGAATGATAGTGCAGAGAGGTCTCCTAGAATTTTCACTCAGCTTCCCCTAATGTTGACAAGCTTTCATAACCATGGCAAATTTCTCAAAACAATGAAATAAATATCGGTGCAGCACTATTAGCCAAACCATAGACTTCATTCAGATTTCACCAATTTTTCCACCAGTGTTTTTGTTTTTTTTTTTCTGTTCCAGGATTCAATTCAGTCTCCACCAATCTCTGAGTCTGCTACATTGGTAAAGTTTTTAGAGATCCAAAGCTGAGACACAGCTGGTTGTGCCTTCTAAAGTAAGAGACACCACACAAGATAAAGTGTATCACTTGGTGAGCTTCTTCGAGTTTTGGTGGCAATGTATTTGGGTGTGTTTCTCTGGTATATTTACTAGACTACAATAACCCACAAGATTATCAGGTTTTCGGTGGATCCCAAAGCAAGAAAATTGTCTATTTTCAGGCTGTGTTGAACAATAAAGATTTGTATCCTATTCATGCACTGTCTTATATGGGTCGGTGGTCCTTGTCCCTCTTGTAGCTATGTCATCTAGCAAAATGTGGCCCTTAGCGTCATTGCTCCAGGGGTAGAGAACATCAGTTCATAGCTGCCTTAGCTCAGGAGTGACATACATCATTTGTGCACACAGTTTATTGGGCAGAGCTAGTTATGTGGCCCTAACTTCACTGCATTGGAGGTTAAGAAAAGTAATAAACCATTTGGGCACTTGGTGAGTATGAATTTTCTTTGCCATAACCTATCTACATATTCCACTGTGGGCTCCTAGTTGGTGGCAATTTTTTCTGATTCTTCTTGTTATGACTAGTGACTGGCAAGGACCTTGCCCATAATCGGAGCTCAGAAAGCATTTGGTGAATAACAGCTGTTGGATACTTTAGTGAATGAATAAACACTGAAGCTAGATATATAAAGAAAGCATATTTTTGGCTTCCCTGATGGCTCAGTGGTAAAGAATATGCCTACCAATGCAGGAGACACAGGTTCAATCCCTGGTCCAGGAAGATCCTACATGCTGTGGAGCAGCTAAAGTCCATGTGCCACAACTACTGAGCCTGTTTTCTAGAGCCCAGGAGTCACAACTACCGAAGCCCTTGTTCCCAAGAGCCAGTGTTCCAGCCACAACAAGAAAAGCCACTGTAATGAGAGACCCACGCACCACAACTGGAGAGTAGCTCCCACTTGCCACAACTAGAGAAAAGCCTGTGCAGCAGTGAAGACCCAGCACAGCCAAAAATAAATAAATAAATAATTATTTTATACTTCTCACATTAAAAAAACTACTTACTGATACTTTTCTAAGCAATCTCTTAAAAGGTTGAAACTTTATTAAAGAAGACAATGTTGTCTGTGCCCATCAAGTAAAACACAGAATAACAATTGTTTTTACCGGTATGTTTTACTTTGAAAAATAGATGTTTCCTACTCTGCCTCCCTTTCTAAAGCTGTCCACATCACCTTCAGCCACTGTAAAATCAAAACACCTTTATTATGTAAAATTTTAAACATATCAAAGAATAAAGGAGGGAATAAAATTTGGTTGCTCTATATCACTGTCTTTTTTCTTATCCTGTTGTCTATTTTTGTGTGTGATTGTGTTTGTACATGTGAGTTTGTGTTTCATGGATGAATGTATGTAAATATTTGTTAAACAAATATGTATCAGGTATATCTTAGGCAGCATCTCAGATCCTCTTGGCCTTGACCATTTCTGAGGCCCCTGATCACCTTTTCTGTGCTGGCTGCCACAAGGGTAACAGAGCATGTAAGGACATGTTGGCTCCACCCAGGCAAGCCCTGCAATCTTCCCTCCTGTCCACGCTGGATGCCCCCACCTCCCTCTCAGCTTCCCTTATACATTTGAGGTGTGAGAGGTCATGGGCCCAGTTGGTGACCCTGCATGCAAGATCTGGAGGTGTTGGAGAATTCATGTACCACGGGAAAATTTTCACCAATGAGGTGCAGAAGCTGAGGCTAAAATCACCTCGTTCCTTAGGACAGATTGTCTGGGGATGAAGTGGTTCACACATCCTCTCAAGAGACAGCTTTATGAGATCAAGCAATCAGTTCACTTGTTACCATGTGAGGGCCAGCTTGGAAATTCACCCTTTAACTGACTGAACCTTCTTTCTCTGCTTCCCATCTTTTCCCCCTCACTCCTGCTCCCTGGGAAGGCACTTTTGGAAAAACTCATAGCACATAAGCTTTTGCTCAAGATCTAGGTTCTGGATACCTGGTTACAGCAGATACTCTGGACATTGCCAATTTTTCCCTTCAGCCTTTACCACACAGTTCACCCTGGCCTGATTCTAACTGTCAGCATCTGCATTTCTTCCCCTGAGGTTTTTTTTTTTTTCCTCACCCAGAGCCTACTCTACATCTGTTCATGGCAAGCTGGAAGTGCCAGAGAACCAATGGTCTTGGGAACAATCTTCAGTGACTGACAGAAGGTGCTATTTAAATACCCAATTCTTTACCCCTTCTGCAGGATCACTCTGAGCCATGATGCTATCTGCCTGGGCTCCAGAGTTCTCAGTGGAACTGAGTTGGGTTGTCCATGGTGGTAGCTTGCATGACTATGCAACCTTTATTGGCATTTTCTTTCCTGTCCCACTTCCCCTCTCATCACAGTGTTCCCTGTGGTCACCTTCAAAATATTAATAAGTTCTTGAACTTGAATTTTTTTAATTGAAGGATAATTGCTTTACAATGTTGTGTTGGTTTCTTCTGTTCAACAACATGAATCAGCTATAATTATACATATATCTCCTCCCTCTTAAGCCTCCCTTCTCTCATCATCCCACCCCTCTAGGTCATCACAGAGCATTGACCTAAGCTTCCTATGTTATACAGCAGCTTCCCACTAGCTATCTGTTTTATACATGATAGTGACCCATAGTCTGCTGTTATGAGAACCCAAACTAAGATATTTTTTAAGTTGATATAAACTGATTTTTCTTTCATTTGATAACATATCTTGTACATGACGAATATTCTAAAACTTTTCTACAATATATGAGTTTTAAGTGCTGCATAATGTTTAACATATGGCTTATACAAATATTATGTTGGACATTTCAGTTGTTTCCAAATTTCCTATCCAACTGTAATTAACCAGTGCAAATGGAACTGGACAGGCTTTGTTGTTAGGGCAGTGTCACAAATACACAAACCACACACAGGTCATGTATGTGCATGATGGGAAAGAAACAATCAATGTAGAGATTTTCCCTGACTTCTCTTTGACGTTTTTTGAAGGTTGCCATATAATAGGAGTTCTTTACAGAAAAATCAAAGGAATCGATCGGTCCTAAGATGGCGGAGGAATAGGACGGGGAGATGACTTTCTCTCTCACAAAGTCACCGAAAGAACATTTAGATGCCGAGCAAATTCCACAAAACAACTTCTGAATGCTGGCAGAGAACATCAGACACACAAAAAGGCAGCCCATAGTCTTCGAAAGGGGGTAGGACAAAATATAAAAGATAAAAAGAGAGACAAAAGAGGTAGGGACGGAGATGAGTCCCGGGAAGGGAGTCTTAAAAAAGAGAGAAGTTTCCAAATGCCAGGAAACACTCTCTCCAGCAGGTCTGTGGTGAGCCTTGGAATCGCAGAGGGCAAGATAAACGGGAGGAAAAATAAATAAATAATTAAAACCCGCGGTTTACGTACCTAACCGCAAATCCCAGCCGGCCCGCAGCCCAGACGCACGCATCCCCAACTAGCAAGTGGGGGCTGGGTAGGGAGGGGTGAGCTGCATTGCTTTGGGTAAGGACTGGGCCTGAAAGCCCCGAGGGCAATCTGAGGGAACTAGATTGAGACAGCAACCTAGACTGTGGGATAGCTTTCCCGCAAAAAGCCTTAACCCAAGACACCGCCAGGCCTGCTCACAGAACAAAGGACTGAGCACAGAAAGCCTGCTGTGGACCAGCACATCCCCCACAGGAGACAGGCAGGCGAGGGCAGCCAGAGCCCAAAGGGTGGAATTGCGGCCCCAGAGAGGCATCCTATACCAAACTGCAAACAGACCTTGCTGCTAACCAGGACTTCTTGGGACTCTGGAGGGTCGACACCCGCTGAGAGGGTCACAGCCAGAGATCAGCTCCCCAGGGGAGAGCACGGCACACCTGGGAGGCTGCGCCCGTTGTACACCCAGAAAAACCGAGCGGCTGGGACGGGGGAAGGGGAAAAGGCACAGCCCCTGACCGCGCTATCCAAAAACCTGGTCACTGGAGCTGCTCGGACCTGGGAAGGGCACAAAACCCAGGCTCAACCAAGTTTGCGCCTTTGTGAAGTACCAGGGAACCAGAACCTGAGAGGCTTAGACCTGGGAAGTACAGGCAACCCCAGGGGCCGCTTCAGACAGTTCCCGTCAGTGCAACCTAGAGCCTGAGCAGTGTAGACTGGGAAAGCACATACGCCGTGAGCTGGGCAAACCCAGTGTTGCTGAAACATTGTGAGCACACACCAGTTAGATTTGTTTGCAGTGTTCCTCCCTCCCCACAGCACGGCTGAACAAGTGAGACTAAAAAAAAGTGACCACCACCGCCCCCCTTGTGTCAGGGCGGAAACTAGACACTGAAGAGACCAGCAAACAGAAGAAGCTAAAAGAAACAGAGGGAACCGCTTTGGAAGTGACAGATGCAACAGATTAAAACCCTGTAGTTAGCGCCGACTACATAGGAAGGGGCCTAGAGACCTTGAGAAGTACAAGCTGGACCAAAGAACTATCTGAAAATGAACTGACCCCGCACTGTCTGTAACAGCTCCAGAGAAAGTCCTAGATATATTTTTACTCTTATCATTTTTAAAAATTTTTAAAACTTTTTTATTATTATTTTTTATTTTTAATTTAATTTTATTTTTTAAGTCCCCTATTACTTCTTCAATTTTCATTTTTATAACCTATTATTACCTTGTCACCCCCCAAAAAAAGACCCTATTTTTATTTTATTTTATTTTAAGATCTTATTTTTAAAGCAAACTTCATATATATATATATATATATTATAATTTTTATGACTCTGATGGTTTTTTCTTGTTTTTCATTCTTTTTTTTTCTTTTCTCTCTCCCCCCCTTTTTTTTAATATGGTATTTTTGAGAACCTAACCTCTACTCTAGATTTTTAATCTTTGCTTTTTAATATTTGTTATCAACTTTGTATCTTCAAGAACCCAATCTTCAGCACCAAGTTTTACTTGGGAACGAGATCACTGGCATGATTGCTCTCTCCCCCTTTTAACTCTCCTTTATCTCCACAAGGTCACCTCCATCTCCCCACTCCCCCTTTTCTTCTCAATCTAACTCTGTGAATCTCTTTGTGTGTTCCGGGCTGTGGAGAACACTTAGAGAACTGATTACTGGCTGAATCTGTCTCTCCCCTTTTGATTCCCCCATTTCTCCTCCTGGCCACCTCTGTCTCCTTCCTCCTTCTTCTCTTCCCTGTGTACTCCATGAACATCTCTGAGAGATCCAGACGGTGGAGAGCACATAGGGAAGTGATTACTGGCTAGCTTGCTCTCTCCCCTTTTGATTCCCCTCTTCTCCTCCTGGCTACCTCTATCTCCCTCCTCCCTCTTCTCTTCTCCATGTAACTCTGTGAACCTCTCCAGGTGTCCCTCACTGTGGAGAAACTTTTCATCATTAACCTAGATGTTTTATCATCGGTGTTGTATAGATGGAGAAGTCTTGAGGCTACTGTAAGAATAAGACTGAAAACCAGAGACAGGAGACTTAAGTCCAAATCTTGAGAACACCAGAGAACTCCTGAATCCAGGAAGCATTAAATGATAGGAGTTCATCAAACGCCAGCATACCTACACTGAAACCAAGCACAACCCAAGGGCCAACAAGTTCCAGAGTAAGATATACCACACAAATTCTCCAGCAACACAGGAACATAGCCCTGAACTTCAATATACAGGCTGCCCAAAGTCACACCAAACCCACTGACATCTCAAAACTCATTACTGGGCACTTCATTGCACTCCAGAGAGAAGAAATCAAGCTCCACCCACCAGAACACCAACACAAGCTTCCCCAACCAAGAAACCTTGACAAGCCACCCGTCTAACCCCACCTACAGTGAGGAACCTCCACAATAAAGAGGAACCACAACCTGTCAGAAAACAGAAAGGCCACCTCAAACTCAGCAATATATACAAGCTGAAAAGGCAGAGAAATACCCAGCAGGTAAAGGAACAGGATAAATGCCCTCCAAATCAAACAAAAGAGGAAGAGATAGGGAATCTACCTGATAAAGAGTTCCAAATAATGATAGTGAAAATGATCCAAAATCTGGAAAATAAATTGGAGTTACAGATAAATAACCTGGAGACGAGGATCGAGAAGATGCAAGAAAGATTTAACAAGGACTTAGAAGAAATAAAAAAGAGTTAAAATATAATGAATAATGCAATAAATGAGATAAAAAACACTCTGGAGGGAACCAACAGTAGAATAACGGAGGCAGAAGATAGGATAAGTGAGGTAGAAGATAGAATGATAGAAATAAATGAAGCAGAGAGGAAAAAAGAAAAAAGAATTAAAAGAAATGAGGGCAACTTCAGAGACCTCTGGGACAATATTAAATGCACCAATATATGAATCATAGGAGTCCCAGAAGAAGAAGACAAAAAGAAAGACTATGAGGAAAATACTCGAGGAGATAATAGTTGAAAAATTCCCTAAAGTGGGGAAGGAAATAATCACCCAAATCCAAGAAACCCAGAGAGTCCAAAACAGAATAAACCCAAGGCGAAACACCCCAAGACACATATTAATCAAATTAACAAAGATCAAACACAAAGAACAAATATTAAAAGCAGCAAGGGAAAAACAACAAATAACACACAAGGGGATTCCCATAAGTAGAACAGCTGATCTTTCAATAGAAACTCTTCAGGCCAGAAGAGAATGGCAGGACATGCTTAAAGTAATGAAAGAAAATAATCTACAACCCAGATTACTGTATCCTGCAAGAATCTCATTCAAATACAGAGGAGAATTCAAAAGCTTTACAGACAAGCAAAGCTCAGGGAATTCAGCACTACCAAACCAGCTCTCCAACAAATGCTAAAGGATCTTCTCTAGACAGGAACCACAGAAAGGGTGTATAATCTCGAACCCAAAACAATAAAGTAAATGGCAATGGGATCATACTTATCAATAATTACCTTAAACGTAAATGGGTTGAATGCCCCAACCAAAAGACAAAGACTGGCTGAATGGATACAAAAACAAGACTCCTATATATGCTGTCTACAAGAGACCCATCTCAAAACAAGGGACACATACAGACTGAAAGTGAAGGGCTGGAAAAAGTTATTTCATGCAAATAGAGACCAAAAAAAAGCAGGAGTAGCAATACTCATATCAGATAAAATAGACTTTAAAACAAAGGCAGTGAAAAGAGACAACGATGGACACTACATAATGATCAAAGGATCAATCCAAGAGGAAGATATAACAATTATAAATATATATGCACCCAACATAGGAGCACCACAATATATAAGGCAAATGCTAACAAGTATGAAAGGGGAAATTAACAATAACACAATAATAGTGGGTGACTTTAATACCCCACTTACACCTATGGACATATCAACTAAACAGAAAATTAACAAGGAAACACAAACTTTAAATGATACAATAGACCAGTTAGACATAATTGATATCTATAGGTCATTTCACCCCAAAACAATGAATTTCACCTTTTTCTAAAGTGCACACGGAACCCTGTCCAGAATAGATCACACCTGGGCTATAAATCTAGTCTTGGTAAATTCAACAACACTGAAATCATTCCAAGCATCTTTTCTGACCACAATGCAGTAAGATTAGATGTCAATTACAGGAGAAAAACTATTAAAAACTCCAACATATGGAGGCTGAACAACACACTGATGAATAACCAACAAGTCACAGAAGAAATCAAAAAAGAAATCAAAATATGCATAGAAACGAATGAAAATGAAAACACAACAACCCAAAACCTATGGGACACTGTAACAGCAGTGCTAGGGGGAAGATTCATAGCAATACAGGCTCACCTCAAGAAACAAGAAAAAAGCCAAATATATAACCTAACTCTACACCTAAAGCAACTAGAAAAGGAAGAAATGAAGGACCCCAGGGTTAGTAGACGGAAAGAAATCTTAAAAATTAGGGCAGAAATAAATGCAAAAGAAACAAAAGAGACCACAGCAAAAATCAACAAAGCCAAAAGCTGGTTCTTTGAGAAGATAAATAAAACTGACAAGCCATTAGCCAGACTCATCAAGAAACAAAGGGAGAAGAATCTAATCAACAAAATTAGAAATGAAAAGGGAGAATCACAACAGATAACACAGAAATACAAAGGATCAAAAGAGACTATTATCAGCAACTATATGCAAATAAAATGGACAACTTGGAAGAAATGGGTAAATTCTTAGAAAAGTACGACTTCCTCAAACTGAAGTAGGAAGAAATAGAAAATCTCAACAGACCCATCACAAGCACGGAAATTGAAACTGTAATCAGAAATCTTCCAGCAAACAAAAGCCCAGGACCAGATGGCTTCACAGCTGAATTCTACCAGAAATTTAGAGAAGAGCTAACTTTACTTTTTTGGGCTCCCGAATCACTGCTGATGGTGACTGCAGCCATGAAATTAAAAGACGCTTACTCCTTGGAAGGAAGGTTATGGCCAACCTAGATAGCACGTTTAAAAGCAGAGACATTACTTTGCCAACAAATGTCCGTCTAGTCAAGACTATGGTTTTTCCAGTGGTCACATATGGATGTGAGAGTTGGACGGTGAAGAAAGCTGAGCACCGCAGAATTGATGCTTTTGAACTGTGGTGTTGGAGAAGACTCTTGAGAGTTTCTTGGACTGCAAGGAGATCCAATCAATCCATCCTAAAAGAGATCAATCCTGGGTGTTCATTGGAAGGTCTGATGTTGAAGCTGAAGCTCCAATACTTTGGGCACCTCATGCGAAGGGCTGACTCATTGGAAAAGACCCTAATGCTGGGTAGGATTGGGGGCGGGAGGAGAAGGGGACGACAGAGGATGAGATGGTTGGATGGCATCACCGACTCGATGAACATGGGTTTGGGTAGACTCCGGGAGTTGGTGATGGACAGAGAGGCCTGGCGTGCTGCAATTCATGGGGTCGCAGAGAGTCAGACACGACTGAGCGACTGAACTGAACTGAACTGAACACCTATCCTACTCAAACTCTTCCAGAAATTTGCAGAGGAAGGTAAACTTCCAAACTCATTCTATGAGGACGCCATCACCCTAATACCAAAACCTGACAAAGATGCCACAAAAAAAGAAAACTACAGGCCAATATCACTGATGAACATAGATGTAAAAATTGATAACAAAATCCTAGCAAACAGAATCCAAAAACATATTAAAAAGATTATACATCATGACCAAGTGGGCTTTATCCCAGGGATGCAAGGATACTTCAATATCCACAAATCAATCAATGTAATACACCACATTAACAAATTGAAAAATAAAAACCATATGATTATTTCAATAGATGCAGAGAAAGCCTTTGACAAAATTCAACATCCATTTATGATTTAAAAAAACCCTCCAGAAAGCAGGAATAGAAGGAACATACCTCAACATAATAAAAGCTATATATAACAAACCCACAGCAAACATTATCCTAAATGATGAAAAACTGAAAGCATTTCCCCTGAAGTCAGGAACAAGGCAATGGTGCCCACTCTCACCACTACTATTCAACATAGTTTTGGAAGTTTTGGCCACAGCAATCAGAGCTGAAAAAGAAATAAAAGGAATCTAGATTGGAAAAGAAGAAGTAAAACTCACTGTTTGCAGATGACATGATCCTCTACATAGAAAACCCTAAAGACTCCACCAGAAAATTACTAGAGCTAATCAATGAATATAGTAAAGTTGCAGGATATAAAATTAACACACAGAAATCCCTGGCATTCCTATATACTAACAATGAGAAAACAGAAAAAGAAATTAAAGAAACAATTCCATTCTCCATCGCAACAAAAAGAATAAAATACTTAGGAATATATCTACCTAAAGAAGCAAAAGACCTATATACAGAAAACTATAAAACACTGGTGAACGAAATCAAAGAGGACACAAATAGATGGAGAAATATACCGTGTTCATGGATCGGAAGAATCAATATAGTGAAAATGAGTATACTACCCAAAGCAATCTATAGATTCAATGCAATCCCTATCAAGCCACCAACAGCATTCTTCAGAGAAGTAGAACAAATAATTTCACAATTTGTATGGAAATACAAAAAACCTCAAATAACCAAAGCAATCTTGAGAAAGAAGAATGGAACTGGAGGAATCAACCTGCCTGACTTCAGGCTCTACTACAAAGCCACAGTCATCAAGACAATATGGTACTGGCACAAGGACAGAAATATAGATCAATGGAACAAAATAGAAAGCCCAGAGATAAATCCACGCACCTATGGACACCTTATCTTCAACAAAGAAGGCAAGAATATACAATGGAGAAAAGACAATCTCTTTAACAAGTGGTGCTGGGAAAACTGGTCAACCACTTGTAAAAGAATGAAACTAGAACACTTTCTAACACCATACACAAAAATAAACTCAAAATGGATTAAAGATCTAAATGTAAGACCAGAAACTATAAAACTCCTAGAAGAAAACATAGGCAAAACACTCTCCAACATAAATCACAGCAGGATCCTCCATGACCCACCTCCCAGAATATTGGAAATAAAAGTAGAAATAAACAAATGGGACCTAATTAAAATTAAAAGCTTTTGCACAACGAAGGAAACTATAAGCAAGGTGAAAAGGCAGCCTTCAGAATGGGAGAAAATAATAGCAAACGAAGCAACAGGCAAACAATTAATCTCAAAAATATACAAGCAACTCCTGCAGCTCAATTCCAGAAAAATAAACGATCCAATCAAAAAGTGTGCCAAAGAACTAAACAGACACTTCTCCAAAGAAGACATACAGATGGCTAACAAACACATGAAAAGATGCTCAACATCATTCATTATCAGAGAAATGCAAATCAAAACCACAATGAGGTACCATTTCATGCCCGTCAGAATGGCTGCTATCCAAAAGACTACAAGCAATAAATGCTGGAGAGGGTGTGGAGAAAAGGGAACCCTCTTACACTGTTGGTGGGAATGCAAACTAGTACAGCCACTATGGAGAACAGTGTGGAGATTCCTTAAAAAACTGGAAATAGAACTGCCATATGACTCAGCAATCCCACTGCTGGGCATACACACTGAGGAAACCAGAATTGAAAGAGACACGTGTACCTCAATGTTCATCACAGCCCTGTTTATAATAGCCAGGACATGGAAGCAGACTAGATGCCCATCAGCAGACGAATGGATAAGGAAGCTGTGGTACATATACACAATGGAATATTACTCAGCCATTAAAAAGAATACATTCAAATCAGTTCTAATGAGGTGGATGAAACTGGAGCCTATTATACAGAGTGAAGCTAGCCAGAAAGAAAAACACCAATACAGTATCCTAACACATATATATGGTATTTAGTTAATCAGTAAAGATAACCCTATAATCGAGACATCAAAAGAGACACAGACATATAGAACAGTATTATGGACTCTATGGGAGAGGGCGAGGGCGGGATGATATGGAAGAATGGCATTGAAGCATGTATATTATCATATGTGAAACGAATCGCCTGTCCAGGTTCGATGCATGATACACTGAGCTCGGGGCTGGTGCATTGGGATGACCCGGAGGGATGGGATGGGGAGGGAGGTGGGAGGGGGGTTCTGGAAGGGGAAAACATGTACACCCATGGTGGATTCATGTCAATGTACGGCAAAACAAATACAAGATTGTAAAGTTAAAAAATAAAAAAAATAAAGTATTATTAATCCCCCCCAAAATAAATAAAAGGTATACATCTCCCCCCCCAAAAAAAAGAAAAATCAAAGAAATCTCAATTATATTCTACTTTAAATGGAAATGAGTTGCATCCAAGCTTTCATTAAATGAAGTATCTGTCTGTTTCTTTTAAAAAAAAAAAAGATAGCTAAAGCTCATCATGTGAGCTACCCAATGGATTTTGTTTCTTTGTGGGAAAACTCTGCCTTCCTGCTTTGAAAGAGATATGACTTTGTCACTGTTATATAGCTAGGGTAACTTCTGAAGTTTTGTTCTAATTTCCTGAATGTTTGGGGCCAGTTAACTAATCATTGTAAACTCTGAGTTCTTTTAATTTGTACACTGGCAATAATAATAGTATTCCCCTTACTAAGTTTGATGTCAAAATTGTATAATATAAATAGAGTACATAGTAATGGCTCAATAAGCTAACGCAATTTTTTTACAGCTGAGGCTTCCCTGGTAGCTCAAATGGTGAAGAATCTGCCTGCTACACTGGAGACCTGTTTTTCAGTTCCTGGGTTGGGAAGATCCCCTGGAGGAGGGCATGGCAACACACTCCAGTATTCCTGCCTGGAGAATCCAATGGACAGAGGAGCCTGACGGGCTACAGTCCATGGAGTTGCAGAGTTGGACACAACTGAGTGACTAAACACAGAACAGCACATTTTACAGTTACTTTGTTTTCAGTGGTGAAGCTAATAGCATAGAGTAGAGGGTGGGGCTTAAGAAATATGAAGAAAGAAGGAGCATAAGGATAGGACATATACATGTCTAATTAGATTCAGGGAACATGAACACTTCTCTGCTTGAAACAGTCTCCTCTCCTTCCTGCTGTGATAGACCTGGGACACAGGCCTGCAGTGCTTCTCAAAGCACGCCAGGAGCATCAGCAACACGTGGGAACTGATTAGAAATGCAGATTGCCAGGGCTCCCTTGGATTTTAGACTCAGAATCTCTTCGGGGCAGGACCTAGCAATATTTGTTTAAAAAAAAAAAAGCTACTGATGAACTTTAAGGTTTGAAAACTACTGATCTAACTTGAGTCTTTGTACCTGGCCTGCCCTGGGGGTCCTGCTGTATTCAGGCTCCCTCTCTCACAGCCTTCATTCTAAGATGTTACTCTTTGCTCTGTCTCAATTATATACTCCTTTCTAGCTCTGATTTTGACTCCTCAACTTTTGTGTTAAACAAAAACCTTCAATCTGCCACAGGATTTCTACTCATGTAATTTCAACTCATCCCTTGGTCCCTATATCTGGTGGTTCCAAACTCCTCATCCTGGGTCTAGCTGCTTGGACTTCAGACATCCTGAAGCCAGACCAGGAAGCCAACATTTCTACCAGGTTTTGGACCCTGTGAGAGGATTGGCCCATTACTAGCCAAACTTCCAGGCTCAGTCCTGCCCCAGGCTCTGCAGCAATGGGACTCCATGTCAGGGATATAAAAGAACATCTGGGTTTGTAGCTCTCTCTCCAGGACTCAGTCAAGCACGTGGTTCCTCTTGCTTTGACTGCCCCAATTTCCATCTCTGAGTTCCTGTTTTTGTTCATAATTCAGTGCCCCCTTTCCTCTTGGGCTGGAGCTCTGCTTGCCTCTCAGTCTTAGTGAATGGAGTCTTAGTGTTCTCAGTATATTAGTTACCTAGTGCTGCCTAAAAATTTACCCCAACACGTATTGACTTAAAACAATGAAGAACATTTGTTACCTTACACAATTTCTTATTATCTTACACAATTTCTAAGAGGCAATAACTCAGGAGCAGCTTTGCTAGGTGGTTGTGGCTTTGGATCTTTCATGAGGTTGCCATCAAGCTACTGATGGAGGAAAGCTTGACTGCCAGTGGTCATGCCACTTTCAAGAGGCTCAGTCACACAGTTGGCAAACTAACACTGGCTGTTGAAAAGAGTCCTCAGCTCTTTGCATCCAGACTCCTCTGCATGAATGCCGGAATATCCTTATGATGTGGCAGCTACATTCCCTATATAAACCATCATTTATTATTTTTTTTTTGTTAGAAGCAAGTCATTAAAGGTAGTCCACACTTTGAAAATGGAAATTAGTCTGTGCCTTCTAAAGGGAGGAGTATCAGTGAATTTGTGGGCCTATTTTAAGACCACCAATCTTGGGGAAGAGCTTCCTGCCACATACTACCCAATTTATATAAGGGGACAACAGAGTATGAGATGGCTGGATGGCGTCACCGACTCAGTGGACATGAGTTTGAGTAAACTCCGGGAGTTGGTGATAGACAGGGAGGCCTGGCGTGCTGCAGTCCATGGAATCACAAAGAGTCAGACACGACTGAGTGACTGAACTGAACTGACTGATTTATATATATTATATCTTTTTTCAGATTCTTTTCCATTATAGGTTGATATTGAATATAGATCCCTGGGCTATATAGTAGGTCCTTGTAGTTTATCTGTTCTATATACAGTAGTGTGTGTTAATCTCAAACTCCTAATTTATCCCTCCCCCACCTTGCTATCTCCTTTGGTAATCTTTCTTTTCTATGTCTGTGAATCTGTTTCTATTTTGTAAATAAGTTCATTTGTATCAATTTTTAGATTCCACATATAAGTAATATATACTTGTCTTGTCTGACAATATGATGATCTCTAGGTCCATTCATGTTGTCAAAAATGGCATTAGTTTATTCTTTTTTATTTCTGACTAATATTCTACCATATATATATATATATAGAGAGAGAGTTTTCTCCAGATATATGCCCAGGTGTGGGAGTCTGGTTCATATGGTAACTCTATTTTTAGTTTCTCTTTTCTTTTAATTAATTTATTTTTTAATTGAAGGATAATTGCTTTACAGAATTTTGTTGTTTTCTGTCAAGCATCAACAGCCAAGAAACCTCCACATGGTTTTCCATAGTGGCTGAGGAACCTCTGGACTGTTTTCCATAGCGGCTGCACCAATTTGCATTCCCACCAACAGTGTCAGAGGGCTCCATTTTCTCCACACTCTCTCCAGCATTTATTGTTTGTAGATTTTTGGGGTCTTTCTGACTAATGTGAGGTGATAGCTCTCTGTAGTTTTGATTTGCACTTCTCTAATAATTAGCTACATTAAGCATCTTTTCATGTGCTTTTTCACCATCTGCATGTCTTCTTTAGGCTTCCCTGGTAGCTCAGATGGTAAAAATTCTGCTTGCAATGCAGGAGACCCGGGTTCAATCCCTAGGTTGGGAAGATCCCCTGGAGAAGGGAATGGCAACCCACTCCAGTATTCTTGCCTGGAGAATTCCATGGGCAGAGGAGCCTGGTGGGCTACAGTCTATGGGGTAACAAAGAGTCGGACACCACTGAGTAACAAACACACACATACACATGTGTCTTCTTTGGAGAAATGTCTGCTTACGTCTTCCTGACTAATTTGTGACCATTTTTTGACTGGGCTATTTGTTTTTTTGATATTGAGCTGCATGAGCTGTTTGTATATTTTGGAAATTAATCCCTTGTCAGTTGCATTTTTATAAATATTTTCTCCCATTCTGTGGGCTGTCTTTTCATTTTGTTTATGGTTTTCTTTGCTGTGCAAAAACTTATAAGCTTGCTTAGGTCCCATTTGTTCATTTTTGTTTTTATTTCCATTACTCTAGGAAATAGATACAAAAAAATATTGCTGTGAGTGTTCTGCCTATAAGAATTTTAGAGTATCTGTTCTTATATTTAGGTCTTTAACCCATTTTGAGTTTATTTTTGTATATGCTGTTTAAAAATATTCTAATTTAATTCCTTTACATGTAGCTGTATGCTTTTCCACTACTTATTGAAGAGACAGTCTTTTCCTCATTGCATATTCTTGCTTCCTTTGCCATAGATTAATTGATCATAAGTGTGTGGGTTTATTTCTTGGCTTCTATCTCTGTTCCATTGATCTATATGTCAGTTTTTGTGCCAGTACCATAATTTTTTGATTATTGTATCTTCGTAGTATAGTATGGAGTCAGGAAGCATGATTCCTCCAGTTCCATTCTTTCTCAAGATTGTATCATCCAATTATTAAGATGTTCTGTTCTGCTTGCCCATTTCCTGGCAGATTCTAGACACTGGGTTTTTCTTTGGGCCAGGAATCCTGCACCACCCACCAGACAGATAGCTCTTTTTATCCATTTTCAGTATTCAGTCTAGGTTGGTATTGATATCAAGAAGTCATCTCTTTATAATGATAAAAATCAGTCATTCTGGAGTACCCATTATGTGAATTGATTAGTGGTTTATTATTGCCTATTTCTAACTGAGTCAGACATGTTCTAACACAAACAAAGTCTTTGTCAACAGGAAATTAATTCGAGTTAATAAGTTTGTTATGTTAACTGGGCTCAGGGCTGTTACATAAACACATGCAGTTAGAACAAAGCTTCTCAGCTGATAGGAGGAATAGTAGCTGAAATCCAGTCCACATTTCAGTAGCTGAGCTAGTCTGAACCACACATCTCTGCTGAGAAAGAACCTCTTTCTCATGGCATTAATGTGCCATTAATTTGCTGAGCATTAAACTCTCAAGGCTGTGCCCACCCAGTATGGGTGTTTTTTCCTCCCTATTCTCATAAAGGTATATATGAGTAAGAGTTACTGTGATTAGATTTTTTTGTTGCACAGAAACTTAACTCAAACTGGTGCTAGCAAAATAGGAATTTATGTGGAAAATCTAGGTTTTATATTTGACTTTAAATATTGCTGGATCCATGTTCATGTTACCAGGAATCTGTTTCTCTCTTTTCCTTGGATCTGCTTTTCTCTGTGTTTACATTATTCTCAGGAAGTTTCTCTCCAAGTGGTGGCCAGTTGACCAAATTGAACTCCTTCTCTCTTCGCCACCAGTTAGGGTTCAGGTTAGGATTAGGACAAAAGGAAGTTTGCCTTCTAGTTATTTCTAGCATAAGTCCTGTGATTAAGTCTGGCCCGTTTCACGTAGTAGGGTAGAAAGTCATGACTGCAGCCAGTCATGTAGCAATGGCTGTGGAATTCTGTGACTTGACTGGGTCTTCATTCTTTGCCCATCTCTAGAGCTAGGGAGTTGGTTCTGCCCCATTCAGACTACACTAGGATTGGGAGCGAGTTTTTACCTAAAGAAAATTTGGATGCCTTTACCAGAAAAGAGAAAGTGGGCTCAGAACAATGCATTGCTGCTGTATCCACTCATCAAAGTGTCATCACAGGTTAGAGCAGCAGAAGGGGGCTGAGAAGGTGATGAAGACAAAGCTTGGGTTTTGCTCATTATCCTGTGGCAGCCACAGGTTCCATGCAACTCCTTCTAAGGAAACTGAACAGCTGATCATTCAGCTCAGCATGGCCTCTCAGTGTCAGCAGTATAACTGACTTTCTCACACAGCCTCTGCATCTCTCTCATTTCATTTAATTTCCCGTCCAGTTCTTGGTCAGTGTTCCTTGATGTCACTAGCCTTTTCCTTTCTCATTCTAATGCTGCCTCATTTCTGAGCTTAGATTCTGAGGAGCAGTAGCTGATATTAACAGGTATAGATGCTTCTGAAGAGAGCCCAGAGAGCATCCTTCTCATGCATAAGAGGCAGTTTGAGCCATTTGAGAAAGGACAAGGAGGGTGCTCAGAGCTCTTGTGGCCAAGAATGCCTGTTGATTGTGCCACTTCTCTCAAAGATTTGATTGAAAGGTTAGGAAACAGTCACTTAAGGAGTTTATCCTATTTCAGGCTTTATGTTTGGGGTGTCCCATTCTTAGTTTGGGGCCCTAAGCCCTTCAGACAACTGCATTTCTCTCTCTACAGTAACTGGTTTAGGAGTGCAGCCACAACCCAGGCAGAGCCAATTTTTCCTAAAGGGACTTTTTCTGATTCTTTTGAGAAATGGTTCCTATTTTGTTTACTTGCTGCAGGCCTTGACCCTGAAAGTATGCAAAGCTGGAGCTTTTTGTGCCAACTAAAAACCATAATGGGTAGTCTGTTCTGAGGATGTCGCTAGGGACATGGTTTCAACCCCTGAAGCAAGTCATGCTAGAAACTAGACAATTTCTGAACTTCTTAGTCATGATACCCAGTAAATTCCCTCTTTGTTGTATTTCTGTTACCTGCAAGCAAAAGATTCCTAGCAGTTGCATCTTGATACCACAGTACTCTGGCACACTAAATCCTAACATCAGAATTTCATTTACTCCCTCCACCTCACAGAACCCATTTCTCTCTTTGTAAATCTATGATAATGCCATGCTACCCACCACCTATGGGGGTTGAGAACTAGAAAGCTTGTGAAATTGTTTTTACAAAATGTTAGTAAAAGAGTTCAGTGCTCGCCCTTTTACTATCTCTTACTCTTGATTCTCCTTCACCCCCCTTTTTGAGGGGGGTGGTATTGAAAACATTTAATAATAAATATAATTGAAACTTATTTATATGCTTTAACTAATGATTTTGACTTGTTTTTTATGAAGTTGTTATCACTTTAGTTTTTATTATTATTAGTTTTTTAATTTATTTACTTTTTTATTGAAGGATAATTGCTTTACAGAATTTTGTTGTTTTCTGCCAAATCTCAACATGAATCAGCCACAGTTATACATATCCCCTCCCTTTTGACACTCTTCTTTTTTTAAACATCACTTCTGCAATATAAAATTTCTTTTAAAAAATGACCAATTATCTAGATTAACATTTTAAACTATAAAAATATCCTTCTCTCTGTTAAGAAGTGGGTGGATTCAGGGTCAGACTGGATTTCTCTTTCCTATGTTCTCACTTTTCTTCCTCAACTTTCCTAAATTCTTGACTTTTGGGTTTTCAGTACTGGAAAGAAGTACAGTTTATACCAATAGCAGTAAGGCGTTAACTTGACTTTGTTTTAAATCTAGGTTTATCAGCAACTGGTCTCATTTTCCCTTGATTTGTGTGAGTAAAACAGATTCATTATGAAGGAAATTAACCGTATGATACAGACAGTGGGAAAGAAAAGGTGGCTGAAATGTAATGGGAAGGAGGGAGACAGGATGAGCAGGAAGGGGAGGAAAACAACATGAATTAAGGTAGATAATACACTTGGATCAACTTCCGATTATGGTGTCAAATTTTGGTTAGACAATAGAATATTGGTAGAGTTTCCAGATTTAGCAAATACAAATACAGGATACCCAGTTGGATTTTAGATAAATAAGAAATTTTTTAGTATAAGTATTTCCCATTTAAATATTGCATGGCCATTCCTAAGTGAAGAGTATGGGGATTTTTCTTTTCTAAGGACATTGGGTTATTTTACTGTCAGTAAAATAACCTATAGGTGATACTGACTAGCTCATAGCTTGAGGTCATATCATGGAGTAGTTGTATTACAAGTTCCTGGAACTTCTGACCTCTTCCTTGCTTCCACAGATGTCTTCAGCAGGCTGAAATAGTCTTTCTTACCTCTCATACAGTCATAGTATTTCTTTTTAAACAGTTTTTTTATTTTGGAAAACTTTCAAATACACACAAAAGTGGAGAGAATTGTCATCACCTTTCATTTCACTGTTTAAAGAATTGTCAATGTTTTGTCAATCTTATTTCTTCTTTTCTCCACTCTTTTTATTTTGCTTGAGCATTTAAAAAAATTCTCAAAGTTCTTGTCACCCTTAGAGACTATGTTTCTTTTAAAATATTATGTTCCCTCTCCTGTCCTTAAGTATATCTAATTGGTTTAATATGGCCAAGATCCCACTTTTCACTTCTGTCTCCTTTCATATAAAATAGTATATAAAATAATGTCTCTCTCCCTTCATAAGATAATATTCCTTTGTTTTCTCCCTCAGAGCACCCCTGTAGTTCATGACTTTCCTCTAACTCTATAGCCTGTTTAGGACCCAAGAAATCTGTTCCACACTGTACTTAGGGGTCCATGGGCTGTGGTAGGTGGGAGGAGGGGTAGGGGTGGGAATGAGGGTGAAATTGAGATTACCATTTTTTGGCTTTCTCTCAAACTTCTTTCCTATGAGAAATACTAATTCTTTCTCTCTTTATTCCTAGCTTTATGCATCATGCGAGTCTATACTTTTTAGGGTAACTATTGGGTCCTCTGATTTAACATTTAAATATTCCCAAAAGTAGCTTTCTTGTTTTGATTTTTAATATTCCTAGGAATGCATTTGAAGATACTGAGAGCTGCATGGTTGCACACAATGGTACTCAAACTCGAATGTGCTCAGAATCCCCTGGAGAACTTGTTGAAGCACAGTTCCTGAGTTTCCATTTCAGTAGCCCTGGGGTAAGGCCTGAAAATTTGTATTTCTGCAAGTTTCCAGGTGATGAATTGTTGGTAGCCCAGGGAGCACATGTGAGAACCACTACTACAGTAAAACCTAAAGTTATATATAAAGTTTGGTTATATAAACCTAAAGAATAACCCTTTCCCTGTGCCCTTGCTTAACCTCTCAGATTTAGTTTTCTTATCTGCGGTCAACACACATTCCTTCCTTCTCCTTTTTCAATAGAAACTTGTTGTTTTTTTTAAAGCAAGAGGTTACCTTTCTTTCATGCTGTTTCGTCAGTGGAAAACTGGATGCAGCTTGGTGCATCTCCAGGGTAGAGCTGTGGATAAACAGTAAGATGAGTTCAGGGGATTGTACCCAGGTTCCCGAAGAGAGACAGTGATGAGGAAGTGACTATAACACATGCATTCAGCAAATACCTATTCAGCAGCTACTATGTTTATCATGATGCTGTCTAATCAGAAGGTTAAAAGTGCTTTAGAAATATCCAAACTCAATTGGCTCTTAGGTGACAGCAGAAAGTGGCAAATTAAGAGAACCAAAAACGGCAAACTATCTTGCAAATGTTTTTAGATGTTACTATACTTTGTGCCAGAAATAAGTTACCCCTTAGAAGATCACATGAAATTATTTGAAGCTCAACCCTAAAATGCTTCCCAGTTTCATTGAACTTACATGTTATTATAATGTCCATATAGTTAATGATGTAGGTAAAGATAAAAAGTGATCTGTTTCTATGTGTTTAAAACAACTAAAAAAAAAATAAATAATTCTCCTAAAATGTCAGGTTAGATCTGAAATACAGTTAAGAATATATAAAGCACTTTTCTTTGCCTTTTGACTGTACAAGAGAAATAGCCCATTGTGAGCAGTTGTCAGCTGGCAAGGTACGCCCATGTTAAGAACACTGTCATCAACACAGAAGAAAGATTGATTGGTTGTATTGAAAGAAAAACTGGATATAATGTACTTTAGGTAACTGTTAGTGAATTAGAAAAAGAATGTTGACATGAAAATGCTCATAATCACAAATATTATACAGGAACGACTCAGGCAGTTGGACAAAGAGGTAGAAGTCATTATTCTTCCATTGAATATGATTATGCCAAATGTAGGCCTTGTTCTGTTCATAATATAAATGGACAATATTTCCATTTCTATAGGAAAAACCTTTAAAGTATGGTACAATGAAAACATGTTGGGTGAATTCTATGAGTAGATAGAATGATTTCATGTCTCTTCTAAAAAATAGTTTACACACTCATAAGAATACCCAGTGGTCACTAAATTCAAATGTAATCAGTCACTGACACATGCAAATTCATGACAATGACAAATACTAATAAATAGGTACACATCTATAAGAAGCATACCATATTTAAAATTTGATAGCCAGTGGAAATTTGCTATAGGTGGCAGGGGGCTCAAATCCAGTGCCCTGTGACAACCTAAAGGGGTAGAATGGGGTGGGAGGTGGGAGGGAGCTTCATGAGGGAGGGGGCCAATAGCTGATTCATGGTAATATATTCAGAAACCAATGCAATATTGTAAAGTAATTATCTTCCAATTAAAAATAAATTTAAACATATTTTAGTATATAATATATAACATAAAGACAAATATATTACTGTGTTAATATTTAATACAATTCATATTAGGAAATTAACCATGTTGAAGTCAGAAGCATATTGATGCAAATAGAATACAATAATATATGTAGTTATCATGATGGATGATATTATAAACCAAGTGAAAATTGTTGAGAAAACTCTTCAATGAGATTCTGACTTTCTGTAAATGCATGTTTATTTAAAGACCTCCCCTCTTGTCTACAGGCTGTGGGAAAGTAACTTCTAAATTTGTTAGAGGTATATAAAGGTTTATCAAGTCATAGAAATAAAATTTCTGATATAGCAAATAAAAAGGAAAAGCAACAAAATGGGCAGGATAGAATCTACAGCTAAAAATACCAGTTCTTTCAGAAAGGTGCTTATGATAAAAAATGATATTATAGACATCCTAATTTTACCTTTTGAATGATGATGTACAAAATTAGATGAAATGTCTTCAGATTTTGCATTTTAGTAGCAGAAAATTTACTTTCAATGATTGTATCTAAGTTATACAAAAGCAGTCTTTTTTGGTCCTTTAATATTTTGAAGATTTATGTTTTAATATATTTCATCTAAATGATCTCTAGCAATATACAATTTTTGGTGTTTTAAAAACACCAACATTTCTTCAAAAAGGTGAATGCACCCCAATGTTCATTGCAAAACTATTTATAATAGCCAGGATATTTAAGCAACCTAAATGTCCACCCACAGAGGAATGGATAAAGAAGATGTGATACTTATATACAATGGAATATCACTCAGCCACGAAAAGGAACCAAATAGTGCCATTTGCAGAGATGTGGATAGACCTAGATACTCATGCAAAGTGAAGTTTTCTAGCCCAGAGAATATCCTGGATTTATACCTTCCATGGGATCACAAAGACTCGGACATGACTGAATGACTTTCACTTCATTCAGAGTAAGCAACTCGTTATTCCACTAACTTGCATAGTGCAATCCACCAGTTCTTCAAGGTATAAAGTACAGCTTTAGCCAAGCGTCTTGGGTTTCAAAATTCACACCCAGCATGTTTCTGAACAGTGTCGAGACTCCAAGAGACCACACTGCTTTCTTCATTAGAAATACTTTCTGTGGTGATAGGTGTGAAGAGCTAATAATCTGTGTATAAATAACTCACTTGGTTGTGTGGAAAAGTACACTGAGAGGAGCTGCTAATGTGACATTGCCAGCTGTAGGTTTCTTTCAGAAAACTCCAGGGTAAGACTATGGCACTGGTGGGACTGAATAAAACAAGAGCAACTAAAGTGGTTTTCAGCTCTCTTTCAATGTATAACTAAGTAGCTTTCCAAAGCAGAAAATCAGGTTTACCCTAGAGCTTTCGATTTCATGGTTGATACACACGTCCCTAAACAGTATGGAAACTCAAACAGGACATCCTGAATCCTTGTTTATGAGCACTTGTTTGAGAATTGAGTTCTGGGACTAGTGTGAACTCCACATATCTCTAACAACCTGGTAGGCAAAAATGTCCTCTAAGAAGACCTGCTAACAAAGAATTCTAAACAGGCTGTTTCTTTCAGAAAACTCCAGTATTAGAGCAAGGAAGTGTAGAAATGAATTAAAGCGAGAACAAACAGTGTGCTTTCCACTAACTTGCAGTCTGCATCTACTAGTTTTTCTACACAGAGATACAACTTTAGCCAGGAGGTTCAGATTTCAAAATTCACACCCAGCATGTCTCTGAATGGTGTCGAGACTTCAGCAGACCACACAGGATTCCTGTTTGAGAATCCTGGTTTGAGTAGACTGTTTTTGAAGATCTAATCCTCTGCCTATATATAACTCATTGGTTTTGTGGAAAAGTATACTGAGATGAACTCCTAACATGTTGTTCCAGGGGGCCTGTTCTTCAGAAAACTCCAGGATGAAACTCTGGAAGTTTTGAGACTGTATAATACAAGAGCAACCAAAGCAGTTTTCAGCTAACTTTCAATCTATAACTAAGTAGCTTTCCAAGGCAGAGAATTCAGCTTTAACTTAGAGCCTTGGATTTCATGGTTCATATACACATGTACCTAATAAATATGGAAATTTGAACAGGACACCCTGAATCCTTCTTTATGAACACTGGTTTGAGAATTGAGTTCTGGGACTAGATTGAACTCCACATGTATCTAACACCCTGATTAGGTAAAAAGAGCCTCTGAGAAGACCAAGTGACAAAGAATTATGAGCAGGCTGTTTCTTTCAGGAAACTGCAGTCTTAGAGTATGGAAGTGTAGAACTGAATAAAGTGAGAGCAGAGAGTTATTCCAGTCACTTGCAGCTTGCAACTAACTTGTTTTTCTGGACCAAAAGCACAGCTTTAGCCAGGAGGCTGGAATTTCAGATTTGATGTTGCTAGCAGTCTGCTGCTTTCTGGAAACAGTAGTGTTACAGTATACTTTGAAGTGTTGAAATGAGTAAAGCTAGAGTGGCTTCCCTGATAGCTAAGTTGCTAAAGCATCTACCTGCAATGCAGAAGACCCTGATTCTATTCCTAGGTTGGGAAGATCCAATAGAGAAGGGATAGGCTATACACCGTTATTTTTTGGCTTCCCTTGCGGCTCAGCTAGTAAAGAATCAGCCTGCATTGTGGGAAACCTGGGTTTGATCCTTGGGTTGGGTAGATGCTCTGGAGAAGGGAAAGGCTACCCACTCTAGTGTTCTGGCCTAGAGAACACCGCGGACTGTACAGTCCATGGAATCGTAAAGGGTCAGACACGACTGAGCGACGTTCACATCATTTCAGAGTAAACAACATGTTATTTCGCCAACTTGCATAATACAATCCACTAGTTCTCCATGGTCAAGGGTACAGCTTTAGCCAAGAGGCTTGGATTTCAAAACTCACACCCAACATGTTTCTGAACAGTGTCAAGACTCCATCAGAGCACACTGGTTTCTTCACTGGGAATGCTGTTTTGAGTAGATAGTTTTGAAGAACTAATATAAATAACTGACTTGGTTGTACGGAAATGTACACTGAGATGTGTTTCTAACATGACATTCCAAGCAGTTGGTTTCTTTCAGAAAACTCCAGGCTGCGACTATGGAAGTGGTGAAACTGAGTAAAACAAGAGCAACCAAAGCGGTTTTCAACTATCTTTGAATCTATAACTAAAGGAGATTTCCGAAGCAAAAAATTCAGCTTTAGCCTTGAGTCTCGCATTTCATGATTCATACACACATTTTCCTAAACATTATGGAAACCCAAACAGGGCACACTGAGTCCTTCTTTGAACACTGCTTTGAGAATTGAGTTTTGGGATGAGAGTGAACTCCATACATATCTAACACCTTCATCAGGTAAAAATGTCCTCTGAGAAGATATGCTAACAAAGAGTTCCAAGCAGGCTGTTTCTTTTGGGAAATTCCAGTCTTATATTAAGGATATGTAGACATAAATAATGCGAGAGCAAACAGCGTGCTTTCCACTCACTTGCAGTCTGCAGCTAACCAGTTTTTCTGGACCGAAGTACAGCTTTAGCCAAGAGGCTGGGATTTCAAATCTCACACACAGCATGTCTGTGAACAGTGTCGAGATTCAAACTGAATACACTAGATTCTTTTTTGCGAATCCTGGTTTGAGTAGACCTATTTTGAAGAGTTAATCCTCTGCCTATAAATAACTCACATGTTTATTTGAAAATGTACACTGAGATGAGCTGCTAACATGATGTTCCAAGCAGTTTGTTACTTCAGAAAACTCCAGGGTGAAACTGTGGAAGTTTTGAGACTGAATAAAACAAGAGGAACCAAAGCGGTTTTCATCTTACTTTCAATCTATAACTAAGTAGCTTTCCAAGGCAGAAAATTCAGCTTTACCCTAGAGACTCAGATCTCATAGTTCACACACACATGTTCCTAAACAGTATGGAAACAAAAACAGAGTACACTGAATCCTTTATGAACACTGATTTGAGAATTGAGTTCTGGGACTAGAGTGTACACACATCAGATAACAGTTAGATAAAACCCTGGTTAGGTAAAAATGTCCCTGAGAAGACCTGCTAACAAAGAGTTCCAAGAAGGCTGTTTCTTTTGGGAAACTGCAGTCTTAGAGTATGGAAGTGTAGCAATGAATAAAGCGACAGCCAACAGCATGTTATTCTACTCACTTGCAGTCTGCAACTAATTCTTTTTTTCTGGACTGAAAATACAGCTTTCGCCAAGAGACTGTGATTTTAAAATTCACATACAGCATGTCTCTGAACAGTGTCGAGACTCAAACAGAACACACTGGATTCTCGTTTGGAAATCCTGGTTTGAGTAGATCATTTTTGAAGAGCTAATCTTCTTCCTGTAAATAGCTCACCTGGATATGCAGAAATGTATACTGAGAAGACCTGCTAACATGTCTTTATAAGTAACTGGTTCTTTCTGGAAACTTCAGTCTTACAGTAAAGAAGTGCTGAAATGAGTAATGCTATAGCAATAGCATGTTATTTCATTATTTCCATAATACAATCAACTAGTTTTCCAAAGTCTAAAGTACAGCTTTAGCCAAGAGTCTCAGATTTTAAAATTCACACCCAGCATGTATCTGAAGACTCTTGAGACTCCAACAGACCACACTAATTTCTTCATTGGGAATGCTTTTTCAGTAAACAGTTTTGAAAAACTAATAATCTGTGTTTAAATGACTGTCTTTTTTATGTGGAAAAGTACATTGAGATGAGCTGCTAATATGACTTTCCAAGCAATCTGGTTTCTTTCAGAAAAGTGCAGAGTGAGACTATGGAAGTGGTGGCACTGAATAAAACAAGAGTATTCAAACTGGTTTTCAGCTAACTTTCAATCTATTACTAAGTAGCTTTCCAAGGCAGAAAATTCTGCTTTACCCTAGAGGCTCGCATTTCCTGATTCACACTCACATGTTCCAGAACAGTGTCAAGACTCAAACAGGACAAATGGAATGCTTCTTTGGGAACACCGGATTGAGAAATGAGTTCTGGGACTAGGAAGTACTCTACTTACATCTAACTAACCTGGTTAGGTAAAAATGCCCTATGAGATGACATGCTAAAAAGTAGCTTCAAGCAGGCTCTTTCTTTCTGAAAACTTCAGGATTAGGCTATGGAAGTTGTGGGCCTGAATAAAACAAGAGCATCCAAAGCGGTTTTCAGATAACTTTCATGGAACAAGTAATTAGCTTTCTGAGGCAGTAAATTCAGCTCTAGTCTGGAGGCTCGGATTTCATGATTCACACACACATGTTCCTGAATCTTATTGAAACTCACAGAGGATACCCTCTATCCTTCTTTGGGAATACCTGTTGAGAATTGATTTCTGGGACTAGTGAGTACTCTACCTATATCTAACTTACCAAGTTAGGGGAAAAAGTTCTGAGATAACCTGTTAAAATGAAGTTCTAAGCAAGCTGCTTCTTTCAGAAAACCTCAAGGTTAGACTATGGAAGTTGTGGAACTGAATAAATCAAGAGCCATCAAAGCAGTTTTCATCTAAATTTCAGCTTACAACTAACTAGCTTTCTGGGACAGAAAATAAAGGTTTAGCCAAGAGGCTTGGATTTCATGAGTCACACACAGCATGTTTCTGAACATTGTCGAAACTCAGAGTACACATCTGATCCTGTTTAGTGAAGCCTGGTTTGAGCAGAGATGTCTGGGATAGTGAGTCCTGGTTGGCTGAAAATGTACTCAGACTTCTTACCAGAAGTCCAAGCAGCCTGCTTCTTTCAGGAAACTCCAGTCTTAGAGTCAGGATGTGTGGAAATGAATAAAGCTAAAGCAAATTGTACATTATTCTACTAACTTGCAGTCAAAACTAACTAGTTTTCCAAGGCCAAAAGTACAGCTTTAGCCATGATGCTGGGATTTCAAAATTGACACACAACCTGTCTCTGAACAGTGTTGAGACTCAAGACACACTGAATTCTTCTTTGGTTGCTGGTCTGAGTAGACAGTTTGTGACTACCTAGTACTCTGCTTAAAAGTAACTCACCTGGTTAGGTGAAAATGTACTCTGAGATGGCCTGCTAACAAGAACTTCCAAGTAGCCTGTTTCTTTTAGAAAACTCCTGGGTGAAACTAAGGAAGTGATGAAACTGAGCCAAGCAAGAGCCACCAAAGCAGTTTTCAGCTAATTTTCAGTCTACAACTAACTAGCTCTCTGAGGCAGAAAATTCAGCTTTTGCCTAGAGTCTCAGATATCATGATTCATACACACATGTTCCTGAACAGTATCAAGACTCACACAGAACACATTGAATCCTTCTTTAGGAATACCAGTTTGAGTGTTGAGTTCAGGGAGTAATGAGTACTCTACTTGTATCTAACTTACCTGGTTAGGTAAAAATGTCCTCTGATATCATCTGCTAACAAGGAGTTCCATGAAGCTCTTTCAGAAAACTTCAGGATTACATTAGAGAAATGTGGAACTGAGTAATACAAGAGCATCTGACTGAAACAAAAGCGGTTTTCAGCTAACTTTCGGTCTAGAACTAAAATCTTTCAGAGACAAAAAATAAAGCTTTAGCCAATAGGCTCAGATTCCAAGATTCACATGCTGCATGTTTCTGAAGAGTGTCTAAACTCAGAGTACACACCAGATTCTGCTTTGTGAACCATGGTTTGAGCAGAGAGTTCTGGGACTAGTAAATACTCTACCTGTAACTAACTAATCTGGTTATGTTAAAATGCCTGCTCAGATGACCTCCTAACAAGGAGTTCCAAGCAGTCTGTTTTACACAAAATATTGTAGGATAAATATAAACTCTACCTATTGGGGTAGACCCCATAATTCAGCAAGTAGAAGAAACTTCTAAGGCGCTTATTAGAAGTAAAGATTTCCTTGTCAAGTCCCTTCTCCACCCTGGTAGGTTTGGCATGAGTCCAAGAATTTGCATTTTTGATGAGCATCCCAGTTACTTCTGATACAGGTCATCCTATTGACCACATTTTGAGGAATATGTACTGGCTTATGAAAACATTGAAATTGAGGACAAAGAGGTCAGGTCATAGATTCCCTTTCGAAAGAAGAAAAAGAACAAACACATTTAATAGTAGTTTTGATATTTTTTTATCCAGAGAAATTTGCATCTAAATCAAATGTCAAATGGATTCCAGAATTAGTCATTACATGTGTAAATAGGCTGACTTTATGAAGGATAATGGCTGAGAGGAAAATAATTCCTTGTACTTTAAAATAATTTTTAGTTTGCTGCATACACTTATTAGCAATAATTTGTTTAGTTCTATAATTCAGCATATGGGTAGGTCTTGTTTCGCCACAGTTTTGAACAAAATGCCAGTAGAGACTGAGTGGAAATCAAGGTTTCTTCGTAACCAGTACACTGCTCTCCATGGCTCTCAAAGACCCCTTTCAAGTGTCCCTGAAGAATGTTCTCATTTGATGTAAGGAGACAGCTCAATGCCACCATAGTTTACCAGTATTGATCTGCCCTAAATTTCCTCTCTGACCAAAATGAAGGACTCTGCATCAGGTGTTTTTCACTGAAGAGTGAATCCTCTGGAGAAGAGAAGTGCATGACATGGCTGCTATAATTTGGTGTTCTGTATCCCTGGGAATTAAGAGCAGTGAGGGGATCTAGGCTACTTGAAACAGAACAGAAACAAAAGTTGTGAGAGTATGTTGAAGGCATTTTGAATCCCTGGCTTTTTAAAATTTGATTTTGTACATACCTTATAACTCTATTTAATTTAGTTATTAAGTTCTTAAACAAAAAGTGTTTGTCCCTTATTGGGAGGAAGGGCAAAGGGGACCTGGGTAGACAGGATATCTTGGAGAGAGTTCTAAGAGAGAGTCTTCACCTGCTGGAGAGGAACCGAGAAGAGATTGACTTCCCAGAAGCCTGCTGGGTGCATATAGATAGGTTGAGGGGATAGAGGTACTCCTTAGGAGAGGTTAGAGAATGGAAATGCCTTTTTTGAGTGTCAAAAAATCTTACTGAGTCTCACTGTTACTGCCCTTATGCCGAGTTCCATCTTCCTCATTTGTCTGGGACATTAGTATTCTGGGACACTCATATTAACGAGTGATACTTTCTTCTAGACAGGAATGTAACTACTTAGCCTAGAGAATGGAAGATGTCACTACCAAGTGGGTCCCCTTACTACTATACTAAGATAAAGAGCATGAAAGTCTTCCTACACCTGAAAGCAAATTTTGGGGTTATAATTATTTTGAGGAATAATCTTTCTGTGACACAAGCTAGGATTGACTGAAGGCTGAGGCAGAGGGACAAACCAGGGAAATTAAGGGCTGATTAGAAGGAAGCACAATGGATGATGGAGGGTGGAAGGGGCAGAAATGACTCAAGGAGTGACAAGTATCTGAAGGAACAGAAGTTCCTTCAAGGAGTTGAGAGAGTCAAATCCTAGGCAGGTTGATAAGAAGTCTGGGGTCCCTGAGAAGGAGAAAGGGGTCTGGGGTTCTTGAAGCAGAGATAGGGGTCTGGCATTCTTAAGGAGGAGGAAAGGACAAATATCTTCCCCCCTCCCTACATTCTTTAGTCTTAGTCACATAGAACGTTTTTTCTTTAAGTCCAGAACTGATGATTACACAACAAGCAAGTCAGTTTGAACTCTGTACTAAGGATTATATAACAACAATGTATGCTGCTTGAGGACAGTTTCTCCTTCCTGAAAACCTTCTGGCTGATCCTGTTATCTTGAAATGTAGATTATGGGAGTGAGTCTAGTAAGATCTTTACAACCTTGAGATTTTCTTTTGATTTATTTTAACTAATTAAAAAAAGTATTTGACTCCCTTGCTAAGACTAGCAAGGGGGGGGCACTCTCTGTCCGCCTTCTGATGTCTATGTCAGAAGCTTTCTCTGTCCCTTTTTATACTTTAATAAAACTCTGCTACACAAAAGCTCTTGACTGATCAATCCTGGTCCCTGGTCCCAAAGCTAAATCTTCTTTTTCGGAGATCACGAATCCGACATCGTTCACCATAAGCTATAATCTTGGGAGCTCGTCCGGGATCTTCAGGACTAGGTAAGAACATTCAGAGCTCTAGCCTTTCTGCTTTCTCAGTACACACGTTTTCTGCTTTACTTTACTAACTCTAAGGTGTGCTTGTATGAATGAACGACACGCCCTGCGCGAAGCGAGCATTGAGCCCTGCTCTGTGGTTTCACCGTGCCTCATAATGACTGAAGGCAGCCCCCAAAAGGGGAGCTTTGTTGGGGGTTTATACCAACCTGCCAATGCCTAGAGACATTGTCCTTGTGAGGGGAGTGACCAGAAATGGGCAAAGTGTGTGGACCGAACTTTCCTTTCTTAGTCGCTTTTCCTGGTCTCTTTGACCATTTCATAATTGCATGGGAAATTAGAACTACCAGCCTAATCTGTCAGATCAGACTTTCAAGGGACTTGTGATCCATGCTGTTATTGTGTACTTTTACTTAGACCCCATGTATGGAAGTGCTTAGCCTTGCTAGACTAGGCAAGTCTTTCTAGAAAGTTACTGAGAGCATGTTTGGGAGCGAGGTGGAGCTCTAGCTCCAGGAACATCTCTCAGGCTAGAGGTCACTCTCTTGGCTGCCTGCCTCAGGGGCCAGTGACCTGAAAGTGAGTCTTTGTCATGGCTGCGTCTCCTATCTAAGTGCATAGAAGCACTGCTGGTGACCATGAGGTTTTTGAGGACACAGATCAGGAAATGCAGGATCTGGTCAGATTGGAAATGCAATGGGCTTCTTCCTTTGGTAGTGCTAGCTCTTAGCAGACCAGAGAAGGCTCTCTGATGGCTTCTGTCTCAACTCCTTAGATATTTCTTTTGTGGAAGTTGTGGAAATGAACTGGAAGGATTGGCCCTAGTAGGTTGAGGACAAAAATCACTTTTTCTTCTCTAGCCAACCCTCCACCACCTCTTTTGCTATACTGATGTGGCAATGACTCACCACTTCTACTGAGGTCAGAACTGTACTCAGGAATGGGCACATGCACACATAAGATGGATGCTTCCCCTAGTAGTATTAGCTTGGGAAATATTCTGGGAAAGCTACTCTGCTCCACCTTGAGTGGCATCAGAGGAAAAGGGCAAATCAAACAAAGGTCTTGGTGTTATGGAGCTAAACCAATCTGGGATGCCATCAGGTCTACCCCTGGTGCATCTCCACCCTGCCTTGGTGGTAGAATCGGGAGGGACCAGTAAGACGCCTGCATAGGTAAGGGACAGACTAAGTATGACCAGGGAAGGAAAGTGTTGACTAAAAAAATATGTACAACTTGAGAGTTGTGAGTTAAGTTTTATTTGGGGCAAAATGAGGACTGCAGCCCGGGAGGCAGCATCTCAGATAGCTCTGAGAGACTGCTCCAAAGCGGCAGTGGGGGAAAGACAATATATAAGGTTTTGATGAAGGGGGAGTTCAATACCATGAAGCACTTATTTTACAAAAGGCTTTTTGTTAGTCATGAGGATCTGATATCACCTTGAAGGGATCTAGTGCTTCTCTAAATATAAGGAGACGCAATTGAGATCATAAAATCAGTTCCTAAAAATATCCAACTATCTAAAGTCCTGCCCCACCAGATTCCCTGGAGCACAGTGTGCCTCACTTCACCCTGAACTCCCTCAGGGGTTGTTGAAGGTCAACAGCTATAGCAGCATGGGTTTCAATCTCCATAGAGGCAGATGGCAAATGCTTTTGTTGTTCAGTCGTTGACAATGCTCTTGGTACGTGCCAATTTTTAGTTGACAAAAGCTTCAGTGAAGAGTCTGTCTACACCCCCATCTAGAGCAGGGAAGGACGCTTCTGGTGGAAAGAAGCCACGGCTATGGATGCCACTTTTTTCTCTCTTACAGATGGGAGCTAACGGTTCCAGAACCACTCCTTTAAAATGTATTTTAAAAATCGGGACAAGTTTGATCCCCAGAGTTTAAAAAGACATGCCTGATCTTCTTCTGTGATACTGAATGGGCACAGTATCCTTTGGAAGATGGGGAACTCTGACCTTTTGAAGGATCTCAATTATTACTGTGTTACAACTAGACCAGTTCTGTAGAAAATAAGGGAAATGGGTAGAAGTGCCTTATGTGTCTGAGAGGCATACCAGACTTATGTCCTAAGGGTGCATATTTGGGTGTGAAACCTTCAGCTCCCTCCTGTTTTCTTACTTTGCCCCTTTATCTGGGGCTCCCAACTGAACAGGGTGAGAATCAGGGCACCCTTCTAGGAGGGGTTGCCTCAGTCTTGGTAGAATTTCAAACAGTCGCAATTGTTTAGAGGATCCGAAAAGTACAAAGAAGACTTTACAGGACCAACTTTACTTTATGAACTTATTTGGTGAGATGCAAAGTATGTCTTGGGACAGATACTGACTCCTGACTCGAAAACTTGAGTTTTGGGGGAAGCTACTTTGGGTGGACTCCAGGAGTTGGTGATGGACAGGGAGGCCTGGCGTGCTGCGATTCATGGGGTCGCAAGGAGTCGGACACAACTGAACGATTGAACTGAACTACTTTTGGAGATGAATGGCTTGAACGTGAGACAAGGGGAAAGAAGGAACACAAAATAGCCCTCCTTCCTACTGGGAGCCAAGTGGTTCCAATAACAGCCATTTTGCTGGATGTATTCTTGTAGGACTCAAGTGAGCATGTGCTAAGACTTTATGCTAAGTTTGCTGACATAGAACAGGGAAAGAAGGAAACTCCTGGTAAATTCCTAGATAGACTATGGGAGGCTTTCCACAAGTTTGCTGATGTTGATCTTGAAAGTGCAGAAGGAGGAATGATCTTAAAAGATAGATTTCTCACTCAGTCAGGTCCAGATATCTGCCATAAGTTACAAAAACAGGTGTTTGGACCAAATCAGTCTTTAGATAAACTGCTACAGTTGAACCCTGGGTATTAATAACTGTGGGGGGTAAATCAGTCGATTTCTTTTGGACACTGGGGCAACTTTCTCTGTGCTCACTGAAGCCCCTGGCCCACTTTCCTTCTGATCCACTACCACAATGGGACTGTCTGGATGAGTTAAACATTATTATGTCAGTCATCCTTTAAGTGGCAACTGGGACTATGTGCTGTTTTCTCACGAGTTTCCCTCACCCCTTCTGGGGAGGGATATACTGAGCAAGGTCCAGGCCTCTGTTTTCACGAATATGGAGCCTGCCCTTTCTCTCCTGTTTATTGAACAAAATGTAAATCCTAAAGTGTGGGCTGATGGAAAAATGTGAGTCGAGCACAAAGTGCTGTTTCTGTCTTTATCAAGCTCAAAGACCCTCACCTATTTTCACATCAAAAGCAGTATCCATTAAAGCCTGAGGTGTTAAGGGTTAAAACCCATCACTGAGAATTTAAAGGAGCAGGGGCTATTAATTCCCTGTAACAGTCCATACAACACTCCTATTTTGGGAGTAAAAAAGTCAAATGATAAATGGAGACTTGTTCAAGATATATGAATAATAAGTGTTTAATCCTTATAGTTTATTGTCTGAAATTCCTAAATGAGCCAAATATGACTTTAAGACAATTGAGAGGATTCTTGGGCATTACAAGCTATTGCCGCATTTGGATTCTGGGTTATGGGAAACTTGCCCAGCCTTTATATAAACTTATAACTGAGACTCAGTAGGCCCAAACCGACAAGCTAGTTTGGTCTCCAAAGACTCAAAAAGCTCTTAAGGCTCTTCAAACTGCTCTCTTACAGGCTCCAATTTTGCCCACAGGATCAGAGTTTAGTTTGTTACTGAAAAAAGTCTTAAGGGTAATTGTTACTATTGTTTTGCTAATGCCTAAAGCTCATAAGTTTACTAATGGGCGAAGTTTTACTGTACTGACTTCTGATGGAAGTAGGATCTTAAACTCTGAAGTTCAGAGTGACAATGGCTCCATCTTTAAAGCTGCTGTAACTCAGGGGTGTCAAAATCTCTAGGAATAGAATAACACACTGTTCCTGGAGACCCCAATCTTCAGAAAAAGTTGAAAAGGCTAATGACATTATTAAAAGATATCCATGTAAGCTAACTCAGGAAACCCAAGACAGTTGGTTACAGTTCTACCCATAGCTTTAATGAGGGCTCGAACTGCACACACACCCCCTCCAAAAGAAGGGACTGTCTCTATGACAGACTGTTTATGTAAACAGATATTGTCATAGATCCTGAAGTCTTAAAGTTAACTATGTGACTCAGCTTTTAGCTTTTCAGTAGACATTATCAGGAGGTTAACTCCTGACACAGCCTTTGAGTCAAATGAGCCACTGTTTGAGCCAGGAACTGAGATGGGCCTGAGAATCTATGTAGGCTTGCGTCTGCTTACTCCAAAAGTCCTGAGTCTGCCATCTGACCCTCAAGACAACGGCTTCCTGTCCTGGGCTCATTCTTACACCTCATTCCACAATTGACATAACTGTTGGGTCTGTGGAGCACTCCCCACCTCATCAATTGAAGACTTCCCATGGTGGATTTCTCTCCTTCAAGGAAAGGACTTTCTTCAACTCTGTGATGACATCTAAAAATCCTAAGATAGACTGGTATAACATATTATACTTTAACTACGGACATAATGTGACTTTTAATTCTGATTAGATTTTAACTTGGTTTAATGACTATTTTGCCTTACATCTGTAACTGTAAAATGGGATTTGTTTCTAACCGTCTGAAAGCTTTTAAGTTACAAATTGTTGTCCAAGCTCCTGCAAGTGCCACAACCTCTTCCAACTATTACTGGGGGCCCCTGGATCAGAGACCCTCAATATGAGGATTAGGAGAATATGTTGCCTCAACAATTTAGGGACCACGCCCATCAAGAGAATGAAGTAGTTATGGAATGAAGACGATGCTCCTTTCCCTTTGCAACATATTTCTCCTAAAAGAAAAGTGGGGAATGAGAGAGTCAGTTCCTAGGTGAGCTGATTAGAAGTTCGGGGTTCCAGAGTAGGAGAAGGGGTCTGGAATTCTCAAGGAGGAGGAAAGGACAAACATCTTTTTTTTCCCTCTACATTCTTTAGTCTTAGTCACATAAAACGTTTTTTTCTTTAAGCCCAGAGAGTTGGAAGTGAAGAAAGCCGAGTACCGAAGAATTGATGCTTTTGAACTGTGGTGTAGGAGAAGACTCTTGAGAGTCCCTGGGACTGCAAGGAGATCCAACCAGTCCATCCTAAAGGAGATCAGTCCTGGGTGTTCATTGGAAGGACTGATGTTGAAGCTGAAACTCCAATACTTTGGCCACCTCATGCGAAGAGTTGACTCACTGGAAAAGAGCCTAATGCTGGGAAGGATTGGGGGCAGGAGGAGAAGGGGACGACAGAGGATGAGATGGTTGGATGGCATCACCGACTCGATGGACATGGGTTTGGGTAAACTCCGGGAGTTGGTGATGGACAGGGAGGCCTGGCGTGCTGCGATTCATGGGGTCGCAAAGAGTTGGACATGACTGAGTGACTGAACTGAACTGAACTGAACTGAAATGGGATAGATTCCTTGATTTCTCTTTCTGGTTTTTCACTGTTAGTGTATAGGCATGCAAGTGATTTCTGTGCATTGGTTTTAAATCCTGCAACTTTACTAAATTCACTGATGAGCTCTATTAGTTTTCTGATAGTATCTTTAGGGTTTTCTTTGTATAGTATTATGTCATATGTGAACTGTTTTGCTTTTTCTTTTCCAATCTAGATAATTTTATTTCTTTTTCTTCTCTGATTCGTGTAGCTAGGACTTTCAAAACTGTTGACTAATATTGGTGAGAGTGAGCCCTTTTGTCTTGTTCCTGATCTTAGAGGGAATGCTTTCAGTTTTTCACCTTGAGAATAATGTTTGCTGAGGATTTATCATATATACAGCCTTTATTATGTTGAGGTAGGTTACTACTGTGCTCATTTTTGAAGAGTTTGAATCATAAATTGCTGCTGAATGTTGTCAAAAGCTTTTTCTGCCTCTATTGAGATTATCATATGGTTTTTATCTTTCAATGTGTTAATATATTATAACACAATGATTTGTGTATATTGAAGAATCCCTACATTCCTAGGATAAAACTGACTTGATCATGCTGTATGATCTTTTAAATGTGCTGTTGAATTGTTTGCTAGAATTTTGTTGAGAATTTTTTCATCTATGTTCATCAGTGATACCAGCCTGTAATTTTCTCTTTTTGTGATGTCTTTGTCTACAAGGGTCTTGGCTGCCTTGTAGAATGAGTTTGGAAGTGTTCCTTCCTCTGCAATTTTTTGAGTTTCAGAAGGCAATAGGCATTATCTCTTCTCTAAATGTTTGGTAGAATTCACCTGTGAAGTTTGTGGTCCTGGGCTTTTGTTTTTTAGGAGAATTTTGATCACAGTTTCTATTTCAGTGTTTATAATTGACTTGTTAATAATTTTTACTTCTTTCCAATTCATTCTTGGGAGGTTGAACTTTTCTAAGAATCTGTCCATTTCTTCCAGGTAGTTCATTTTGTTGGCATTAGTTGCTCATGATAGTCTCTTATAATCCTTTGTCTTTCTGTGTTGTCTGTTGTAACCTCTCCTTTTTCATTTATAATTTTGTTGACTTGTTCTGCCCCATTTTATCTTGATGACTCTGGCTAATAATTTTAAGTTTTGTTTATTTTCTCGAAGAACCAGCATTTACTTTTATTAATCTTTACTATTATTCCCTCATTTGTTTTTCAATGATTTCTGCTCTGATATTTATGATTTATTTCATTCTATAACTTTGGTTGTTTTTTTTGTTGTTGTTGTTCTACTTCTTCTTCTGTTTCCAGTTGTTTTAGCTGTTTCCAGTTGTTTTAGATGTAAAGTTAGGTTGTATATTCAATGGTTTCCTTGTTTCTTGAGGTAGGATTGCATTGCTATAAACTTCCCTCTTAGTACTGATTTTGCTGCATCACACAGATTTTGGGTCATCATGTTTTCATTGTCATTTCTTTAAAGGAGAGTTTTTGATTTCTGTTTTTATTTCTTTAGTGACTTATTTTAGAAACATATTGTTTAATATCTATGTGCTTGATTTTTACAGTTCTTTTTCCTGTAACTGATGCCTAGTCTGATAGCATTGTGATCAGAAAAGATGCTTGATATGATTTTTTGTTTTTTTATTAAATATATTTATTTTTTAATTAAAGAATAATTGCTTTACAGAATTCTGTTGTTTTCTGTCAAACATCAACAAGAATCGGCCATAGGTATACATATATTTCCTCCCCTTGAAAAACTCCCTCCCTTCTCCCTCCCTATCCCACCCCTCTAGAATGTTATAGAGCTCTTGTTTGAGTTCCCTGAGTCATATAGAAAATTCTCATTGGCTATATATTTTACATATGGTGTTATAAGTTTCCATTTTACTCTCTCCATACATCTCACCCTCCCCTCCCCTCATGTCTCTATGTATGTTCTCTATGTCTGCTTCTCCACTGCTGTCCTGCAAAGCAATTAATCAGAACCACCTTTCTAGATTCTATATATATGCATTAGTATATGACATTCATATTTCTCCTTCAGACTTACATTATTCTGCATAATAGGCTCTAGGTTCATCCAGCTCATTAGAACTGACTCAAATGCATTCCTTTTTATGGCTGAGTAATATTCCATTGAATACACATATCACAGCTTATTTGTCCATTCATCTGTCAATGGACATCTAGGTTGCTTCCATGTTCTAGCTACTGTAATTAGTGCTGCAATGAACATTGGGGTACATGTGTTTTTTTCAATTTTGGTTTCCTCAGGCTATATGCCTAGGAGTGGAACTGCTGGGTGGTTTTATTGCTAGCTTTTAAAGGAATCTCCATATCATCTTCCATAGTGGCTGTATCAATTTACATCCCCACCAGCAATGAAAAAGTGTTCCCTTTTCTCCACACCCTTTCCAGCAATATTGTTTGTAGACTTTTTGATGATGGCCATGCTTACTGGTGTGAGGTGGTATCCTGACTGGTGTGAGGTGGTATCTCATTGTAGGTTTAATTTGTATTTCTCTAATAATGAATGACGTTGAACATTTTTTCATGTGTTTGTTAGCCATCTGTTTGTGTTCGTTGGAGAAATGTATGTTTAGGTCTTTTGCCCACTTTTTGATTGGGTTGTTTGTTTTTCTGGTATTGACTTATACGAGTTGCTTGTATGTTTTGGAAATTAATTGTCTGTCGGTTGCTTCATTTGCTATTATTTTCTCCCAACCTGAGGGTTGTCTTTTCACTTTGTTTGTAGTTTCCTTTGCTGTGCAAAAGCTTTTAAGTTTAATTAAGTCCCACTTGTTTATTTTTGATTTTATTTCCATTATTCTAGGAGGTGGGTCACAGAGGATCTTGCTTTGATTTATGTCGCTGAGTGTTTTGTCTATGTTTTCCTCTAATAGTTTTATAGTCTCTGGTCTTATATTTAGGTCTTTAATCCATTTTGAGTTTATCTTTGTGTATGGCATTAGGAAGCATTCTAATTTCATTCCTTTATATGTAGTGTTCCAGTTTTCCCAGCATCACTTACTGAAGGGGCTATCTTTGCCCAATTGTGTATTCTTGCCTCCTTTGTCAAAAATCAGGTACCAGAGGCACTAGGATTAAATACTAATAAAGGCATTTTAATAAATTTACTGAAGCTTTGGAGAATGAGATGGCAGAGGAGTAGGTGGATGTGGAGTACATCTTTCTTCATGGATACATCAGGAATACACCTTCAGACACAGAAGTTCATACACCAGCTGCGAGTGGACAGGAGTACCTGACCAGTGGAAAAGTAGATATAGAACAGTGCAAAACTTTGTAGGACGAAGGAACTAGGGGGAAAAACAGGAGTATTAGTAGGACTGGACCTGCCCTCAGCGGATGGGTGATCTGAAGCAGGGGTCCAATCCCCACATCAGGCTAATTGTCTGAGTCAGAGGAGAAATAGTTAAGACTGTGAGTGAAACAGCTGATCTGTAGCAGCCTAAATGGAATGAGAATCAGACAGTCTTTGTCGCAGCCATACATTCCCCATACAGGGATGCAGGTCCCCTAAAAGGCACAGTAGATGGGAGCTGGAGTTTAGGGATTGTGGAGCAATCCCAGGGCGAGGGCTGCTGATGACAAGAGGGAGACTGATCGAAGGGATGTGAGGGAGGAGATGGTGGGAAATGCCTGTGGAGGAAAGCAGGGCAGCCATGGAAGCAAGGGGACACTGCTGAGTCATGTTTAGGGGGTGGAGCCACTACTATAGCCTCTCTCCCCTCACATGCCAGCATTGGCACCTGAACAATAGAGAGGCTAGCCCATCAAACGCCTGATGCACTGAACTACAGAGCAGGACCCCACCCAGGGTGCCCTTTTAAGTGCCTGATGCACCGATCTACAGAGTAGGAGCCCAGCAAGGGGTACCCTCTATGTGCCTGCCACGTGGAACAACAGAGAAGGACCCCAGGCAAGGGAGCCCTCTAAGTGCCTGAATGGGCAGAGCTACGGAGAAAGACTGGCCAAAGAGGCCTTCTGTTAGCCAGCTACAAGAAGCTGGAAAAAAGACTCTGATAGGGCCATAACTCCTGCGGTGGAGGCAGTCCATGTCCCTGCATACTTGGTGCCACCAGGGTCACCTCAAGCCAAGCAGCTATGCCACCTTCATGCTCAACACTCACTGGGGCAGAGCTACCACAGGCAAAAAAAAGTCTTGTGTCTATGCCTGCAGTGTCACTTCGATCATGTCCAGACTCTGCAACCCTGTAGACTGTGGCCTGCCAGACTTCTCGGTCAGGGGGGCTCCCAGGCAAGATTACGGGAGTGTATTGGCCAATATGGTCGCCATACACTTCTGGAGCACTATATTTCCTGCTGCCCTAGCCGCCAACGCCCTGAGTACCTGGTGCTGCCAGAACCCCTCTGACTCAAGCAGCTGCACCACCTCCACACCTGGCCCTCACAGGGGCAGAACCAAGTCCTCCAGGGCAGTCTCAGGAGCAAAACCCAGTGGATGACCCACATGTAGAGGTGGATATAAAACCACAATTGAAACCCAGGGGCAGTGTGGCTAAGGAAGAAGACCCCAAACCTTCTCACCAGCTGTACAAGCTGCAGATTAAATCCACACGATCAACTAGGCAGACTCTGTGTCTATGGTATATATAAAAGCATCAGGCAAGTGTGTGCTCCTCGGTTCTGTCTCATCACAACAAAGATTTGGAGTGACGGACCTTAGAGCCCTCAGTGGGTCACAGCTCTCGGGTCTTGGACAAACTGTTATAGCTCTCAGGTCTCGAACAGATGGTGTTATAGCTCTTAGACAAATCAGTGTTACAGCTCAGTGTTACAGCTCTTTTATTTAGATAGTAGCAGGGAAATCCATCCTCGAAGCATGAGGACATGCCGACCATCGACCCAAATTCACAAAGAGAAGAACGCCCCAGCACATGGGAGAGAGAGAGAGCTCACGCATGTGAGAGAGAGAGAGAGAGAGAGAAAGAGAGAGAGAGAGAGAGAGAGAGAGAACGCTTTGGCTCCTCTTTTTGTACGTTTTTTCCCTCCCCCTGGGCCTTCCCTAAGCAAATTGGGCTTAGCCAAGAGTGCTGTTCTACCTGAAGTTCTCACTCTGGTCCTTGGACCTTCCTTTGACCTTCCTTTGTTTCATTTTCACAGGCTTTTCTCTTCCTTGTCTTTTAGCCACCGCCATTTTGGACTCCTGTTTCCTATTCTAACTACCTAACAAAAGGACATTGAGAGCTCCCACAAAAGAAAATCCATTAGTTCTGATAGCTGTGGACATTGGAGGCAAGAACACACAGGAGTAGGACCAGATTAGAATCTGAGTTGCCCCCCGCAGCAGGTCTAGAGATGAGCACAGTGTTGGAGGGCATCCTAGGGAGCTGAGGTGGACTGTGACTCCCAGCGAGGGGAAGGACTCTGATGGCAGTGACTCAAAAAAAAAGAAAAAGAAAATTTATTATTCTTATGTTTTGATTTGTTCTATAGATTCTTTTGGATTTTTTTTTCTTTTTCTTCCCACCACCCCCCACCCCACCCCATCATAGTTGCAGATTTTAATGGCACTATGAAATCTAATTAAGCTTTTGAGCTTTTTTTTCTCTCAGTCACATTTTCTATTGTTGTTATAAACCTCTGTTGTTAGGAGCATTTAACAGGAGGCTTCCTGTGTGCTGTTTTCCATCTTGCATAAATCCTTTGTTCCTTAGCCACTCCTGGGAACAAGGAATGCATGCATTTGCTTTTCCATATGGTGAAAAGTAACTATTTACGACCTTCTTCCTTTCTGATATGGAGAGTGATCACTTACAATCCTCTCTTTGAGCCTTATGTTTCCTTGGTGATTTGTAAGAATTTTGATCCCTATCTCTGCTGAAAAAGCTATCTTGTAAGACAGTATATATATGTGTGTGTATATATATATATATATATATATATATATATATATATATATATATATATATATATATCTCCACAATATGTTGAATAAATGCCCTTGTTCTATCAGAACTCGGGTCCCCATGTCTTTCTTCACTTCTCTCTCTCCCTTTTACTCTGTTTCTCTCCTTCAGGCGAATTTCCAGGAGCGCAGAGGCTCACTGTGTTTACTTACCTTCCCGGGCTTTCAAGACCTCCTCGAGAGGGCGCCCTGAGCCTACGTAAACGGTGCAAATCCTTTGTCTAGGATTTTATTGGCTTTCTGCGTAAACCAGGAAATATCAGCCTCTTTCCTTTACTTTCTTATCATCGACTCTGTACCACCAGGTTCCGGTCCATTAAAGGACCCCAACACTCTGCCTCTACGTTGGGCATTTGCAGTTCTGTGGAGCTTTCCTTTTTTTTTTTTAAATTAATTTTAATTTTTAAACCTATTATTATTTTTTCTTCATTTATTCCTTTGTTTGCTTTTCCTACTGTTCTTTTCCCTTGCAGTTGAACTTCAATGTATGTGAGTCTTCTTCATCTACCTGTATTTAACTTTGCATATCTATTCTTTCTTTTCTTTCTTTCCTTTCCTCTCAACATATTTGTTAGTATTGTTTTCATTGGTTTATTCCCCACTTGGCACCTTGCTTTAGTTTTGTTTTCCAGTTTGTGCTTTAGTTAGTTTTGTTCTTAAATGGTAAGAATAACTTTTGATTTCCTTTGTTTGCTGGGTCAATCTACTATACTTTATTTTTGTTGGAATGTTTTGACTTTGCTTACAGATGTATATGTATATGTGTATATTCTATTAAATTAATTATTATTTGCCTGATTTTGCAACTGCCATTTGTCTGAGGTTCATATTTGGTTTCTTGATTTTGGATTTTTGTTTTAATCTCACTTAATGCCATAACAAATCATTTGTGCAATCTTCATTCCTGACCAGAGATCAAGGCCTGACCCTTTGGAGTGGGATCACTGACTCCAAGACACTAGGCTACCAAAGAACTAACCCTAGGGAGTATCAAATAGTGAGAACACACACAAAGGAAACCACTTGAATACAAGACCTGGCATCACCCAACCACCAGTAGCACCCTGTGCAGGATGCCTCATCTAAACAACAAGCAAAACAAAAATACAAACCAATTCATCAGCAGACAGGATTATCACCTCGCTCAGCCTTGCCCATCAAAGGAAAAACAAACAAACAAACAAAAAAGCCCAGCACAAATCTCACCTTATAAGAAGCTTTCACAAACCACTGGACCAACCTTAGGAGGGCAGAGCCAAAAGGAAGAAACAATTCGACATTAAAGACTGGGAAAAGGAGACCTCAAATACAATAAGTTAAAAAAAATAATGAAAAGGCAAAGAAATACTACACAAACGAAGGAACAAATTAGAAACACAGAATTCCAAATAAATGAAGAGGAAGTAGGCAAACTACCTGAAAAAGAATTCAGAATACTGATAGAAAAGATGAGCAAACACCTTGGAAACAAAATGGAGAAATGCAAGTATCAATTAACCAAAACATAGAAGAATTAAAGAATAAACATACAGAGACAAAAACACAGTTACTGAAATTAAAAGTATTTTGGAAGGAATCAGTAGCAGAATATCTGAAGCAGAAGAATGAATCAGTGAGCTGGAAGATAAAATGGTGGAAATAACTTCTGAACAGCAGAATAAAGTAAAAAGAATGAGAAGAACTGAGAATTGTCTCAGAGACATCTGGGACAATATCAAATGCACCAACATTGGAATTATAGGGGTCCCAGAAGAAGAAGAGGAAAAGAAAGGGTATGAGAAAATTTTTGAAGAGATTATAGTTGAAAATTTCCCCAACATGGAAAAGGAAATAGTCAATCAAGTCCAAGAGGCACAAAGAGTCGCATACAGGATAATCCCAAGGAGAAATATGCCAAGACACTTACTAACCAAACTAAGACTAAACACAATGAAAGATTATTAAAAACAGCAAGGGAGAAGCAACAAGTAACATACAAGGGAAACCCCATATACTTAAAATCTGCTCTTTCAGCAGAAACTCTGCAAGCCAGAAGGGAATGGCAGAAATAAAAGGAATCCAGAACAGGAAAGAAGAAGTAAATCTCTCACTGTTTGCAGATGACTTGATACTGTACATAGAAAACCCTAAAGATAATATCAGAAAATTACTAGAGCTAATTGGTGGATTTACCAAAGTTGCAGGATACAAAGTTAATACACAGAAATCACTTGCGTTCCTATATACTAACAATGAAAAATCAGAAAGAGAAATTAAGGAATCAGTCCCATTCACCATTGCAACCACAAGTATTAAATATTTAGGAATAAATGTACCTAAGGAGACAAAAGAACTGTACACAGAAAATTATGACACTAATGAAAGAAATCAAAGATAACATAAACAGATGGAGAGATATTCCATGTTCCTGGGTTGAAAGAATCAGTATTGTGAAAATTACAATACTGTCAAATGCAATCTACAGATTCAATGCATTCCCTATCAAATTACCAATGACATTTTTCACAGAAGTAGAACAAAAAATTTCACAATTCATCAGTTCAGTTCAGTTAAGTTCAGTCATTCAGTCGCGTCTGACTCTTTGCAACCCCATGGACTGCAGCACACCAGGCCTCCCTGTCCATCACCAACTCCCGGGGTTCACTCAAACTCATGTCCATTGAGTCAGTGATGTTATCCAACCATCTCATCCTCTGTCATCCCCTTCTCCCACCTTCAATCTTTCCCAGCATCAGGGTCTTTTCCAAGGAGTCAGTTCTCCACATCAGGTGACCAAAGTATTAGGGTTTCAGCTTTAACATCAGTACTTCCAATGAAAATTCAGGACTGATTTCCTTTAGGATGGACTGGTTAGATCTCCTTGGAGTCCAAGGGACTCTCAAGAGTCTTCTCCAACACCACAGTTCAAAAGCATCAATTCTTTGGTGCTCAGCTTTCTTTATAGTCCAGCTGTCACATCCATACATGACTACTGGAAAAACTATAGCTTTGACTAGGTGGACTTTTGTCAGTAAAGTAATGTCTCTGCTTTTTAATATGCTGTCTAGGCTGATCACAGCTTTTCTTCCAGGGAGCAAGCATCTTTTAATTTCATGGCTGCCGTCACCATCTACAGTGATTTTGGAGCCCCCAAAATAAAATCTGTCACTGTTTCTACTGTTTCCCCATCTATTTGCCATGAACTGATGGGACCAGACGCCATGATCTTAGTTTTCTGAATGTTGAGCTTTAAGCCAACTTTTTCACTCTCCTCTTTCACTTTCATCAAGAGGCTCTTTAGTTCTTCTTCACTTTCTGTCATAAGGGTGGTGTCATCTGTATATCTGAGGTTATTGATATTTCTCTCGGCAATCTTGATTCCAGCTTGTGCTTCATCCAGTCCAGCATTTCTCATGATGTACTCTGCATATAAATTAAATAAGCAGGGTGACAATATACAGCCTTGACGTACTCCTTTCCCTATTTGGAACGAGTCTGTTTTTCCATGTCCAGTTTTAACTGTTGCTTCTTGACCTGCATACAGATTTCTCAGGAGGTAGGTAAGGTGGTCTGCTATTCCAATCACTTTAAGAATTTTCCAGAGTTTGTTGTGATCCACACAGTCAAAGGGTTTGGCATAGTCAATAAAGCAGAAGTAGGTGTTTTTCTGGAACTCTCTTGCTTTTTCAATGATCCAGTGGATATTGGCAATTTGATCTCTGGTTCCTCTGCCTTTTCTAAATCCAGGTTGAACATCTGGAAGTTCATGGTTTATGTAGTGTTGAAGCCTGTTTTGGAGAATTTTGACCATTACTTTGCTAGCGTGTGAGTTGAATGCAATCATGTGGTAGTTTGAGCATTCTTTGGCATTGCCTTTCTTTGAGATTGGAATGAAAACTGACCTTTTCCAGTCAAGATCCCAAACAGATAAAGCAGTCTTAGGAAAGAAGAATGGAGCTGGAGGAATCAACCTTCCTGACTTGAGATAATACTGCAAAGCTACAGTCATCAAGACAGTATGGTACTGGCACAATAACAGAAATATAGACCAATGGAACAAGATAGAAAGCCCAGAAATAAACCCATTCACCTATGAGTACCTTATTTTTGACAAAAGAGGCAAGAATATACAATGGGGCAATACAGCCTCTTCAATAAATGGTTCTGGGAAAACTGGACAGCTACATGTAAAAGAGTGAAATTAGAACATTTCCGAAGAGCATACACAAAGGTAAACTCAAAATGGATTAAAGACCTAAATGTGAGGCCAGAAACTATAAAACTCTTAGAGGAAAACAGAGGCAGAACACTCGATGACATAAATCAAAGCAAGATCCTCTATGACCTACCTCCTAGAGTAATGGAAATAAAAATAAAAGTAAACAAGTGGGACCTAATTAAACTTAAAAGCTTTTGCACAGCAAAGTAAACTACAAATAAGGTGAAAAGATAGCCCTCAGAATGGTAGAAAATAATAGCAAATGAAACAACTGACAAAGAATTAATTTCCAAAATATACAAGCAGCTCATACAACTCAATACCAGAAAAACAAACCCAATCAAAAAGTGAGGAAAAGACCTAAACAGATATTTCTCCAAAGAAGAAATACAGATGGCTAACAAACACATGAAAAGATGCTCAACATCACTCATTATTAGAGAAATGCTAATCAAAACTACAATGAGATATCACCTCACACTGGTCTGAATGGCCATCATCATCTAGAGAATGCGTGGATAAAAGGGAATGCTCGCGCTGTTGGAAGGAATGTAAATTGATACAGCTACTATGGAAGATGGTATGGAGATTCCTTAAAAAACTAGGAATAAAACCACCATATGACCCAGCAATCCCACTCCTAGGCATATACCCCGAGGAAATCTAAATTGAAAAAACACATGTATCCCATTGTTCATTGAACTATTTACTATACCTAGAACATGGAAGCAACCTAGATGCCCATCTCAGATGAATGGATAAAGAAGTTGTGGTATATATACACAATGGAATATTACTCAGCCATAAAAAGGAACACAGTTGAGCCAGTTCTAATGAGGTGTATGAATCTAGAACTCATTATACAAAGTGAATTGAGTCAGAAAGAGAAAGATAAGTATCATATTCTAACGTAGAGATATGGAAACTAGAACAATGGTACTGAAGAATTTACTTACAGGGCAGCAATGGAGAAACAGACATAAAGAATAGACTTATCAACACAGGGCCTAGGCCGGGCCGGGGGCCGGGGGCGGCGGCCGACAGGGGCTAGGCCGGGCCGGGGGCTGAGGGTGGCGACCGAGAGGGCCTAGGCCGGGCTGGGGGGCCGGGGGCGGCGGCCGACAGGGGCTAGGCCGGGGACCGGGGGCTGGGGGCGGCGGCCGACAGGGGCTAGGCCAGGCCGGGGGCCACGGGCCGGGTGCCGGGGGTGGTGGCCGACAGGGAAAACTAGCTAATCTGATCACACGGACCACAGCCTTGTCTATCTCAATGAAACTCAGCCATGCCGTGTGGGGCCACCCAAGATGGATGGGTCATGGTGGAGAGATCTGACAGATTGTGGTCCACTGGAGAAGGGCATGGCAAACCACTTCAGTATTCTTGCCTTGAGAACCCCATGAACAGTATGAAAAGGCAAAAAGATAGGACACTGAAAGATGAACTCCCCAGGTCAGTAGGTGCCCAATATACTAACGGAGATCAGTGGAGAACTAACTCCAGAAAAAATGATGGGATGGAGCCAAAGCAAAAACGATACCCAACTGTGGATGTGACTGGTGACAGACGCAAAGTCCGATGCTGTAAAGAGCAATATTGCATAGGAACCTGGAATGTTAGGTCCATGAATCAAGGCAAATTGGAAGTGGTCAAACAGGAGATGGCAAGAGTGAACGCCGACATTCTAGGAATCAGCGAACTAAGATGGACTGGAATGGGTGAATTTAACTCAGATGACCATTATATCTACTACTGTGGGCAAGAATCCCTTAGAAGAAGTGGAGTAGCCATCATGGTCAACAAAAGAGTCCGAAATGCGGTACTTAGATGCAATCTCAAAAACGATAGAATGATCTCTGTTCGTTTCCAAGGCAAACCATTCAATATCACGGTAATCCAAGTCTATGCCCCAACCAGTAATGCCGAAGAAGCTGAAGTTGAACCATTCTATGAAGACCTACAAGACCTTTTAGAACTAACACCCAAAAAAGATGTCCTTTCCATTATAGGGGACTGGAATGCAAAAGTAGGAAGTCAAGAAACACCTGGCGTAACAGGCAAGTTTGGCCTTGGAGTACAGAATGAAGCAGGGCAAAGGCTAATAGAGTTTTGCCACGAGAACGCACTGGTAATAGAAAACACCCTATTCCAACAACACAAGAGAAGACGCTACACGTGGACATCACCAAATGGTCAACACCGAAATCAGATTGATTATATTCTTTGCAGCCAAAGATAGAGAATCTCTATACAATCAGCAAAAACAAGACCGGGAGCAGACTGTGGCTCGGATCATGAACTGCTTATTGCCAAATTCAGACTTAAATTGAAGAAAGTAGGGAAAACCACTAGACCATTCAGGTATGACCTAGATCAAATCCCTTATGAGTATACCGTGGAAGTGACAAATAGATTTTAGGGTCTAGACCTGATAGACAGAGGGCCTGATGAACTATGGACAGAGGTTCGTGACATTGTACAGGAGACAGGGATCAAGAAAATCCCCATGGAAAAGAAATGCAAAAAAGCAAAATGGCTGTCTGAGGAGGCCTTACAGATAGCTTGGAAGAGAGGAGAAGTGAAAAGCAAAGGAGAAAAGGAAAGATATTCCCATCTGAATGCAGACTTCCAGAGAATAGCAAGGAGAGATAAGAAAGCCTTCCTCAGCGATCAGTGCAAAGAAATAGAGGAAAACAACAGATTGGGAAAGACTAGAGATCTCTTCAAGAAAATTAGAGATACCAAAGGAACATTTCATGCAAAGATGGGCTCGATAAAGGACAGAAATGGTATGGACCTAACAGAAGCAGAAGATATTAAGAAGAGGTGGCAAGAATACACAGAAGAACTGTACAAAAAAGATCTTCACGACCCAGATAATCACGATGGTGTGATCACTCACCTAGAGCCAGACATCCTGGAATGTGAAGTCCAGTGGGCCTTAGAAAGCATCGCTACGAGCAAAGCTAGTGGAGGTGATGGAATTCCAGTTGAGCTATTTCAAATCCTCAAAGGTGGTGCTGTGAAAGTGCTGCACTCGATATGCCAGCAAATTTGGAAAACTCAGCAGTGGCGACAGGATTAGAAGAGGTCAGTCTTCGTTCCAATCCCAAAGAAAGGCAATGCCAAAGAATGCTCAAACTACCGCACAATTGCACTCATCTCACATGCTAGTAAAGTAATGCTCAAAATTCTCCAAGCCAGGCTTCAGCAATACGTGAACCGTAAACTTCCAGATGTTCAAGCTGGCTTTAGAAAAGGCAGAGGAACCAGAGATCAAATTACCAATATCCGCTGGATCATCGAAAAAGCAAGAGAGTTCCAGAAAAACATCTATTTCTGCTTTATTGACTATGCCAAAGCCTTTGACTGTGTGGATCACAATAAACTGTGGACAATTCTGAAAGAGATGGGAATACCAGACCATCTGACCTGTCTCTTGAGAAACCTGTATGCAGGTCAGGAAGCAACAGTTAGAACTGGACATGGAACAACAGACTGGTTCCAAATAGGAAAAGGAGTATGTCAAGGCTGTATATTGTCACCCTGCTTATTTAACTTATATGCAGAGTACATCATGAGAAACGCTGGGCTGGAAGAAACACAAGCTGGAATCAAGATTGCCGGGAGAAATATCAATAACCTCAGATATGCGGATGACACCACCCTTATGACAGAAAGTGAAGAAGAACTAAAGAGCCTCTTGATGAAGTTGAAAGAGGAGAGTGAAAAAGTTGACTTAAAGCTCAACGTTTAGAAAACTAAGATCATGGCATCTGGTCCCATCACTCCATGGGAAATAGATGGGGAAACAGTGGAAACAGTGTCAGACTTTATTGTTTTGGGCTCCAAAATCACTGCTGATGGTGATTGCAGCCATGAAATTAAAAAACGCTTACTCCTTGGAAGGAAGGTTATGGCCAACCTAGATAGCATATTTAAAAGCAGAGACATTGCCAACAAAAGTAAGTCTAGTCAAGGCTATGGTTTTTTCAGTGGTCATGTATGGATGTGAGAGTTGGACGGTGAAGAAAGCTGAGCGCCAAAGAATTGATGCTTTTGAACTGTGGTGTTGGAGAAGACTCTTGAGAGTCCCTTGGACTGCAAGGAGATCCAATCAATCCATCCTAAAAGAGATCAATCCTCGGTGTTCATTGGAAGGTCTGATGTTGAAGCTGAAACTCCAATACTTTGGACACCTCATGCGAAGTGTTGACTCATTGGAAAAGACCCTAATGCTGGGTAGGATTGGGGGCGGGAGGAGAAGGGGACAACAGAGGATGAGATGGTTGGATGGTATCACCGACTCTATGGACATGGGTTTGGGTAGACTCCGGGAGTTGGTGATGGACAGAGAGGCCTGGCGTGCTGCAGTTTATGGGGTCGCAAAGAGTCGGACACGACTGAGCGACTGAACTATCAACACAGGGGGAGGGGAGGAGAGGCTGAGTTTTATGGAAAGAGTAACATGGAAGCTGATGTCACCATATGTAAAATAGATAGCCAATAGGAATTTGCCGTATGGCTCAGGGAACTCAAACAGGGGCTCTGTATCAACCTAGAGGGATGGGATGGGGAGGGAGACGTTAGGGAGTTTCAAAAGGGAGGGGACATATGTATACCCATGATTGAATCATGTCAAGGTCTGACAGAAAACAACAAAATTCTGTAAAGCAACTATTTTTCAATAAAAAATAAATTAATTAAAAAAATAAGATACCCATATGTGTGTACGTTTATCTCTGGGCTCTCTATCTTGTCCCATTGATCTATATTTCTGTTTTTGTGCCAGTACCATACTGTCTTGATGACTGTACTTTGTAGTATAGTGTGAAGTCAGGAAGGTTGATTCCTCCAGTTCCACTCTTCTTTATCAAGACTGCTTTGGCTATTTGGGGTCTTTTGTGTTTCTACATGAATTGTGAAATTTTTTGTTCTAGTTCTGTGAAACTTCATTGATAATTTGATAGGAATCACATGAAATCTGTAGATTGCATTTGATAGTATAGTCGTTTTCACAATATTGATTCTTACAACCCAGAAACATGGAATATCTCTCCATCTGTTTATGTTGTCTTTTAGTTCTTTCATCAGTGTCTTATAATTTTCTGTATACAGTTCTTTTGTATCCTTAGGTAAGTTTATTCCTAGATATTTTATTCTTTTTGTTGCAATGGTGAATGGGACTGATACCTTAATTTCTCTTTCTGATTTTTCATTATTAGTATATAGGAATGCAAGTGATTTCTGTGTATTGACCTTGTATCCCATGACTTTAATAAATTCACTGATTAGCTCTAGTAATTTTCTGATAGTTTCTTTTGAGTTTTCTGTCTATAGTATGATGTCATCCACAAACACTGAGAGTTTTGCTTCTTTGTTTCCAATCTGGATTCCTTTTATTTCTTTTTCATCTCTAATGCTGAAACTAGGACTTCTAAAACTATATTGAATAATAGTGGTGAGAGTAGACACCCTTGTCTTGTTCCTGATCTTAGAGGGAATGCTTTTTTGTTTGTTTGTTTGTAGAGGGAATGCTTTTAGTTTTCACCACTGAGAATAAGCCTACAGGCTTATCACATATGGCCTTTACCATGTTGAGGTAGGTTCCTTTTATGCCCATTTTTTGAAAAATTTTTTTATCATAAATTGGTGCTGAATTTTGTCATAAGCTTTTTCTGCATCTATTGAGATAATCATATGATTTTTATCTTTCAATTTTTTAATATGGTGTATCACATTATTTGGTTTGCACATATTAAAGAATCCTTGTATCGCTGAAATAAATCCAACTTGATCATGGTGTATGAGCTTTTTATTGCATTGTTGAATTCTGTTTGCTAGAATTTTGTTGAAGATTTTTGCATCTATGTTCATTAATGATATTGGCCCGTAGTTTTCTTTTTTGTGTGTGTTGTCTTTGCCTGGTTTTGGTATCAGGGTGATTGTGGCCTCATAAAATGAGTTTGGAAGTGTTCCTTCCTCTACAATTTTTTGGAAGAGTGTTAGAAAAATAGGCATAAGTTCTTCTCTAAATGTTTGACAGAATTCCCCTGTGAAGCGATCTGGCCCTGGGCTTTTTTTGGTTGGGGAATTTTTTAAATCACAATTTCAACTTCAGTGTTTGTTACTGGGTTGTTCATAATTTCTATTTCTTCCTGGTTCAGTCTCATGAGGTTGAACTTTTCTATGAACCTGTCCATTTCCTCTAGGTTGTCCATTTTATTGGCATATAGTTGCTCATAATATTCTCTTATGATCCTTTGTATTTCTATGTTGTCTATTGTACCCTCTCCTTTTTCATTTCTAATTTTGTTGATTTGATTTTTTTCCGTTTTCTTTTCTCTTTGAATCTCACTAATAGTTTGTCAATTTTGTTTCTATTCTCGAGGAACCAGCATTTAGTTCTATTCATCTTTGCTATTGTTTCCTTCATTTTTGTTTCCATTTATTTCTGCCCTTATCTTTGTGATTTCTCTCCTTCTGATGACTTTGAGGGTTTTGAGGTTTTTGTTCTTTTTTTTTTTTTACCAGCTGCTTTAGATGTAGAGTTAGGTTACCTATTCGATGCTTTTCTTGTTTCTTGAGGTAGGATTGTATTGCTATAAACTTCCTTCATAGAACTGCTTTTGATGAATCCTATAGGTTTTAGGTTGTCATGTTTTAATTGTCATTTGTTTCTAGGAATATTTTTATTTTCCTTCTTATTACTTTAGTATCCTTTTCGTTATTTAGTAATGTATTGTTTAATCTCCATAAGTTTGTGATTTTTTGCAGTATTTCCCCCTGTAGTTGATATATATGGCAACCCACTCCAGTACTCTTGCCTGGAAAATCCCATGGACAGAGGAGCCTGATAGGCTGCAGTCCATGGGGTCGCGGAGAGTTGGACACGACTGAGCGACTTCACTTGCACTTTTCACTTTCATGCATTGGAGAAGGAAATGGCAACCCACTCCAGTATTCTTGCCTGGAGAATCCCAGGGATGGTGGAGCCTGGTGGGCTACCGTCTATGGGGTCACACAGAGTTGGACACGACTGAAGCGACTTAGCAGTAGCAGTTGATATATAGTCTCACACAATTGTGGACAGAGAAGATACTTGATATGATTTCAATTTTTTAAATTTATTGAGGCTTGATTTGTGGCCCACGATGTGGTCTATCCTGGAGAATGCTCCATGAAAAGTTGAGAAGAAATTGTATTCACATTTGGATGGAAAGTCTTGAAGATATCAATTAAGTCCATTTGGTCTAATGTTTCTTATAAGGTTTATGTTTCCTCATTGATTCTGTTTTGATTATCTGTCCACCATTGTAAATGGGGTTTTAAAGTCCACTAATATTATTGTGTTACTGTTGTTTTCCCCTCTTATGCCTGTTACTGTTTGTCTTATGTATTGAGATTGAGTGCATAAATATTTACAATTGTTATATCTTCTTCTTGGATTGGTCCCTTGATCATTATATAGTGTTCTTTTTATCTCTTACTCAGACAGTAAAGCGTCTGCTTACAATGCAGGAGACCCAGGTTTAATTCTTGTGTCAGGAAGATCCCCTGGAGAAGGAAATGGCAACCCACTCCAGTATTCTTGCCTGGGAAATCCCATGGATGGAGAAGTCTTGTAGGCTACGGTCCATGGGGTCCCAAAGAGTTGGACACGACTGAGCGACTTCACTCACTCACTTTTATCTCTTACAATAGTCTTTATTTTAAAGTCTATTTTGTCTGAAATAAGGTTTGCAACTCTGGCTTTCTTTTAGTTTCCACTCACACGTAATATCTTTTTCTATCCTTTTACTTTCATTCTGTATGTGTCTCTAGGTCTGAAGTGGGTTTCTTGTTGGCAGCATATATATGGGTCTTGTTTTTGTATCCATTCAGTCAGTCTGTATCTTTTGGTTGATGCGTTTAATCCATTTACATTTAAAGTAATTATTGATATATACTTTCCTATTGGCATTTTCTTAGTTGTTTTGGGTTTGTTTTTATAGGTCTTTTCTTTCTCTTGTGTTTACTGGCTTTAGTATTTGTTGTAGGGCTGGTTAGGTGGTGCTGAGCTCTCTTAACTTTTGCTTGTCTGTAAAGCTTTTGATTTCTCCATAAATTTTGAATGGAATTTTTGCCAGATATAGTAATCTTGGTTGTAAATTTTTTTCTTTCAATACTTTAAATATATCCTGCCATTCCCTTCTGGCATGCGGAATTTCTCCTGAAAGATCTGCTCTTAATTGTATGGGTTTTCCCTTCTATGTTACTTGTTGTTTTTCCCTTGCTGCTTTTAATATTCTTTGTTTGTGTTTAATCTCTGTTAGCTTGATTACTATGTGTCTCAATATATTTCTTCTTGAGTTTATCCTGTAAGGGACTCTCTGCACTTCTTGGACTTGATTGACTGTTTCCTTTCCCATGTTGGGGAAGTTTTTCAATTATAATTTATTCAAAAATGTTCTCAGTGACTTTCTTTTTTTTCTTCTTCCTCTGGGACCCCTTTAACTTGAATATTGGTGTGTTTAATATTGTCTCAAATGTCTCTGAGGCTATCCTCAATTTTTTTCATTCTTTTTCTTTTATTTCGCTCTGCAGCAGTTATTTCTCCCATTCTACCTTCCAGCTCATTTATCCTTTCTTCTGCCTCAGTTATTCTGCTATTGGTTCCTTCTAAAGTATTTTTAATGTCAGTAATCGTGTTATTCATCTCTGTTTGCTTATTCTTTGTTTCTTCTATGTTGCTGGTAATTGTATTAACTGTGTTAATTGGTTTTTTTTTTTCTTTTTGCATTTTCTCCATTCTATTTTCAAGTCTTTGGAACATCTTTACTATCATTATTCTGAATTCTCTTTCAGGTAGATTGCATATTTCCTCTTCATTTATTTAATCTTGTGTTTCTACCCTGTTCTTTCATTTGTGCTCTATTTCTCTGTCTTTTCATATTTTTTTTTTTTTTTATAACTTGCTCTATTTGAGGTCTCATTTTCCCAGGTTTTAGGATTGCATTCCTTCTTCTTTTTGGTTTTTGCTCTCTGAGAGAAATGTTGGTTGAGTCGTTTGTGTTGAGTTCTTGTTAGGGGTGACTCGTGCCTGTGTTCTAGTGGGAGGTGATGAGGTTTCTTTCTTTTTTTCCTCTAATGGGCAGGGCTGTGTGAGGTGGTATATTTTGAAATGTCTTGGCAATCCTGTCTGTTGATGATTGTTTTCACATTTTTGTCTTGCTTTTTGTTTAGGTAGTGTCCTGGAGTGGATGCTGTCAACGGCTGGGTGATACTAGGCTTTGTGTACAGGTGTCAAAGTTCCCAGTAATTAATACTCCTTGGAGTTAGAAGTTCTCTGGCAGTCTGGGATCTTAGACTCAATTTTCCCACCTCACTGGCTCAGGTGCAATCCTTGGCCAGGGGATTGGGGCTCTGTAAGTCACTTGTTATGGATTAATGTGGGCTAAAGCCAACACATTAAGGCAAAAAGCAAAACATGACATGAAATAAAAGATGAACTCTGACAGATGTTAAATACAAGATTAGACAGGTAATTACAGAAATTATGGGACATATACAAACACTTCCATACACACAGATATAACCAAAGTATTCTAAAGAAAAGAGTACAGGAGATTGACCCTATGAACAAGGGAAACTAAAAGTGATATCAGCCAATTAAAAGCAGAATCTAATGGTCAGTCTGGAAAACTGAGCCTGAACAGAGGGCAAACTGGGGAATATAGTAAAGACAGCACAACAATTTTACTTATATGGTGAAAAAAGAGTGAAGATAAAAAGGAAAAGAAAAAAAAGCAGAATGGAGAGAAAAGAGAAAAGAAAGGGGAGGAAGAGAAGGTTAAAAAAAGGAGAGTAAAGAAAAAATAGAAAACAGAGATAAATATACGCATGTGAAAAAGATTTATACACACACACACATTCACGAATAGCTACATCAGTAAAGAAGTATTAGAACAGCAGTCAAACATAACAAAAACATAATAAAAAAAGGTCAGCAAAAAAAGGGGGTGAAAAGAAATCTTAAAAAATTTTTTGCTTAACAAGGAAAGATAAGAGGAAAACTCCATAGCAATGCAAAGGCTAATATAATGATAGAAATATATAGGGGGAATAAACAGCATGATTTAAAAGAGGAAAAGATAAAGGTTCTCAAGTTTGTAGTTCTTGGTTGTGGAATCCATCCACATGGATCAGGTTGGATTTGTGTATTGTGATGTTTTCTTGGTTGGGGGAGCTTGTGTCTGTGTTCTGGTTGTTGGAGCTGGATCTCATCTCTCTGAAGGGCAGTGCAGTGTCCAGTAGAAGGTTTTGGGGTGTCTATGGGATCCATATGTCTTCAAGCAATCCTTCTGATGTTGGCAATTTTAAACATGTCTATTTCCACAGATGCATTGAAGTGGCTTCTCAATATATCTTCCCTGCCGCCAGCTCTCTACTTGTCCCTGGAATCTTTGCCAGTGCTTCTCTTCCCTGGTCGCACCCTGCCCTGCAGGCCAAAGCTTGCTGGGTAGGTGTTTGTGTGGATCTTTTCTTGGCTCCCCGACCCTGCCCTCTGCATCATAGAGACTTGTGTGGGCTTATCTTCGTTCCCCAAGCCTGCCATCTGGTCAGGGCCACTCTCTGTGAGCTTCTTATGGCCTGAGAAGTGCAGCTTTCTCTCTAATCTGCCCTCTAGGTCCCTGCTTTGCCCGATTTTCTGAGATTCCACAGCTCCCCCTTGGCCCTCCTATGAGGGATCTTCCCAGTGCATGGGAACTCTTCCTCCTTCACGACTCCCTCCATCCCTTGGGGCACAAGCTCCCGTCCTGAATTTCTCTGTTTCTTCCCTTTTTATGTCTCCATCCTCTCTCCTACCTCATTCTAGGGAGCTTAGCTGCCCCCCTGGAGGCCCGAGGTCTTTTTTGTCACCTAAAGTTTGCTTTCTAGGAGTTGTTCTATATCTTGATGAGTTTTTGATATATTTGTGGGGAGGGTGGCCAACTCCTCATCTTACTCCTCTGCCATCTTCTTCTGATCTCTTGATATCATTTTAATTTTCTTAAATTTATTGAGGCTTGATTATTGACCCAAGATATGGTCTATCCTGTGGTATGTTCCATGTGCACTTAGGGAAATGTATTCTTCTGCATTTGGATGGAATGTCCTGAAAATATCAATTAGGTCATTCTGGTGTAATGTGTCATTTAAGGCTTGTGTTTCCTTGTTAATTTTCTGTTTTAATGATCTGTCCATTGATGTTAATGGGGTGTTAAGTCCCCTACTATTAATGTGTTACTGTCATTTTCTCCTTTTATGTGTATTAGTGTTTGCCTTATATATTGAGGTTCTCCTATGTTGGGTGCATAAATAACTACAATTATTATATCTTTTTTGTGGATTGATCCCTTGATCATTATGTAGTATCCTTCCTTATCATTTGTAATATTCTTATTTTAAAGTCTATTTTGTCTAATAGGAGAATTACTACTCCTTCTTTCTTTTGATTTCCATTTGCATGGCATATCTTTTTCCATACGCTCACTTTTAGCCTGTATGTGTCTCTAGGTCTGAAGTGGGTCTCTTTTAGGCAGCATATATTTGGGCCTTGTTTTTTATCCATTCAGCCAGTGTATGTCTTTTGATTGGAGCACTTAACACATTTACAGTTAAAGTAATTATTAAAATATGCGTTCCTACTGGCATTTTCTTAATTATTTTGGGTTTGTTCTTGTAAGTATTTTCCTTCTCTTGTATTTCCTATCTACATAAGTCCCTTTAGCATTTGTTGTAAAACTGGTTTGGTGGTACTAAATTCTCTTAACTTTTGCTTGTCTGTAAAGCTTTTGATTTCTCCATCAATTTTGAATGAGATCCTTGCTGAATAGAGTAATTTTGGTTGTAGATTTTCCCCTTTCAATACTTGAAATATATCTTGCCATTCCCTTCTGGTCTGCAGAGTTTCTGCTGAAAGATCAGCTGTTAAACATATGGGGTTTCCCTTTTGTGTTGCTTGTTGCTTTTCCCCTGCTGCTTTTAGTATTCTTTCTTTGTGTTTAATATTATTTATTGTAATTAATATGTGTCTTGGTTTGTTTCTACTTGGGTTTATCCTGTATGGGACTCTTTGCACTTCTTGGATTTGATTGACTATTTCCTTTCCCATGCTGGAGAAGTTTTCAATTGTAATCTTGTCAAAAAATTTCTCAGACCCTTTCTTTTTCTCTTCTTCTCCTGGGACCTCTATAATTTGAATGTTGGTACATTTAATATTGTCCCAGAGGTCTCTGAGACTATCCTCAATCTTTTAATTCTTTTTCCTTTATTCTCTTCTTCAGTAGTTATTTCCACCATTCTATATTCCAGCTCACTTTTTTGTTCTTCTGCCTCACTTATTCTGCTATTGATTCCTTCTAGAATATTTTTAATTTCAATAATGTGTTGTTCATTTCTGTTTGTTTATACTCTATTTCCTCTAGGTCCTTGTTAAATGTGTTTATTGATTTTTTTCCATTTTGTCTATTCTATTTTTGAGGTTTTGGATCATCTTTATTGTCATTATCCTGAACTCTTTTTCAAGAAGTTTGCCTATTTCCTCTTTGTTTATTTGGTCTTGTGAGTTTCTACCTTGTTCCTTTATTTGCACAATATTTCTATCTTTTCATTTTTTTTCTAACTTACTGTGCTTGAGATATCCTTTTCCCAGGCTTTATGGCCTTCTTCCTTGTGGTTTGTGCCCTCTGTGGGTAAGCTTTGTCCAGTGGTTTGTGTAGGCTTCATGTCAGGAGTGGTTTGTGCCTGAATTCTGGTGGGAGGAGGTGTATTTTTTTTTTCCTCTAATGGGCAGGGCTGTGTGAAGTGATATGTTTTGGGGTTGTCTATGGGGATCCTGTCTGCTTGGGTTTGTGTTTTTGTCTTGCTCGTTGTTTGGGTGAGGCATCTTCCAATGGGTGTTGCCCACAGTTGGGTGATACTGGGTCTTGTATACAGGTGGAGGCCTTCATGGGAGTTCTCACTATTAACACTCCTTGGAGTTAGTACTTCTCTGGCGATCTAGGGTTCTGGACTCAACGCTCACAATACTAAGGCTCAGGCTTGATCTTGGGCCAGGTAACCAAGATTTCACAAGTTGTTTGTTTTAGCATTTAAGAGGATTAAAACAGACACAAAAACAAACAAACAAAAATAAAATAAATCAAGGAACAAAAAACTAACCCCAGACAAATGGTAAATACAAAATCAGACAAATAATAATGGGCCACATGCACGCAGACACACACACACACACACAAAATCAAAACAGTCCAAAGAAAAGAAAGTAAAAGAGAGTGATGTGGTGAGCAAAGAAAACCAAAAATGATATTGACCAATTAAAAACAAAACTAACTAAAATGCAAAGTAGAAAATAAAACCTAAACAGAGTACCAATGGGGCAATAAAGAAAAGAAAACAGATCAACAAACATTGTGGGGAAAAAAAGGAAGAAAAAGAAGGAAAGAAAGAAAAAATAGAAAAGTAAAGTTAAATAGAAGTATATAAAAAGATTTATACATATTAAAGAATAATTATTTATAGCAGGAAAATTACAAAACTAAAAACAAATAAAATAAAAAGATTTAAAAATTTAATTAAAAAAGAAAAAAAAGAAATTGAAAACGACAGGAAAAACCCACTACAGAACCACAAGAGGCCAACGTATAGGTAGAAATATATTAAGGAAATAAAAAGTGTTATTAAATAATAAGAGTTCTCAAAAATAGAGTTAATAGTAATAATAAAATCAACAACCACCATAATGGAGGAGGGAAAAAAGAAGAAAGAAATCCAAAAGTAACTATAGAACAAATAATAATAATAATAAATGCTTTATGTTTTTCTCAGATCTCAGCTGTCAGTGTCCTTTACTTTGCCCCCTCCCCTCCCAGATATCCTCCAGTACTGGACTGGTCTCTGTATCCTCCAATACTGGGCTGTGTGGACAGCTCAGGCTCTAATCTTGTCCTACTTCCATGTGTTCTTGCCTCCAATGTCCACAACTGCCAGAGCTGGTGTGTTTTCTTTTGTGGAAACTCTCATTGTCCTTTCATATATTCCATAGACACAGAGTCTGCCTAGTTGATCTTGTGGATTTAATCTGCAGCTTGTACAGCTGGTGGGAAGGTTTTTGATCCTTTTCCTTAGCCACATTGCCTCTGGATTTCAACTGTGGTTTTATCTCCACCTCTGCATGTGAATCATCCACAGGAGTTTGCTCCTGGGGCTTCCCTGGAGGACTTGGGTGTGCCCCTAGTGAAGGCCAGGTGTAGAGGTGGCACAGCTGCTTGGATCCCAGGTACTCTGGCAGTGCCACGTACACAAGGGAGCTGGCAGCCAGGAGGAGTAGGAAGTATAACACTACTAGGTTTTTTTCTAGCTCCTGACAGTTCTGCCCCAGTGGGGATTAGTGTGAAGGTGGCATAGCTGCTTGGATTGTGGGGACCCTGGATACACCAAGTGTGCAAGGATGTTGGCTGCCTCAGCTGCAGGAGCTATGGTACTACAAGAGTCTGTTTCTATCTTCTGGCAGCTGGCATTCAAAGGGTCTCATTGGCTGGTCCTTTTCTGTTTATTGGCCTTTTCAGGCATTTAAAGGGACCCCCTGACTGGGATCTTCTCTGTTGCTTGGTATGTTAGGCACTTGAAGGGCCACTCTCTCCAGGATCTCTGTTGGTCAACTGTCAGCACTGGTGTGTGAGAGAGGCTACAGTAATGGCTCCAGGCCCTGCATGTCACTCAGCAGTATCGCCCTGCCTCCATGACTACCTGGTTTTCCTTCAAAGGCATTTCCCACTAGGATCTCCTCCTTCATGTCCTGTTTGGCCATCTCCCCACAGTCAACAGCAGATCCTGCCCTGGGATTGCTCTCCATTCCCTATCCTCCAGCTCCCAACTGTCACGTATTCCAGGAAACTTGCATCCCTGCCTAGGATATGTAGGGCTGTGGCAAGGATTGTTTCTGTATTTCGTATTCTATCCAATCCATCTCAGATCAACTGCTGTACTCTCCAACAGTCTCAAATGCTTCTCCTCTGTCCCAATCAATTGTGTCAATGTCAGGATCTCACATCAGGTCCCCCACCTCCCTGAGTGTAGTTCCAGTCCTGGTCACTCTCCTCTTTTTCCCCTCCTTCCTTCATCCTACCGAGTTTTGCGTGGATCTATACATTCCTTTCCATTGGTCTCTTGCCTATTTTCAGCTGTTGTTCTGCAAGGTCTTCTGTGTCTGAAGGTGTATTCTTGAGGCATCCATGGAGAGAGATGTACTCCATGTCCACCTATTTCTCTGCCATCTCATCTCCTCCGTGTTTGGTTCTTGAGGTGGTGTGATTTATTTTGCAAGTTCTTTCTAATATTAGAGCATAGATTTTGGGGGATAATAAATATATATAACATTATATTTATCATGATAATCACTTTCTAAGTGTACAGTTCACAAATGTTGAGTATTTTTATTGTGCAACAGGTGTCTAGAACATTTTTATCTTGTAATGTAAATCTTTGGAACTTGAGCCAAAATATTTGGCTCCTATATCTTGTAGTTAAAAAGGTATTAACTTTTACTTTTGTTTATGTTGTGAAAATGAGAGCAAATTCATGTGTGAAGGGAGCAGGCAGTTAGGAATGAAACCGTGCACAAGCTCACTGTCCTTGTCTTTTGAAGTGAAATGCTGACTAAAGAATTAATGATTGGGAAATGCAAAGATTTAAAGAGAATAGCTGTTGGTTTAGGGGACTGGTAACAATTTAGACTATAATTCTGCCTCATAGCAGAATCACCAAACTCTCAGTTCTCTGAAAGTATAAAGACCTAACACACATTCCTAAGATTCTTTTAGAAAGCAGACCTCATCCAGATGAAAACTGAGGACCACAAGACCATAGACCCTCAATTGGTTGAAACCAGAAAGTTGATGATTCTTGAAACTTCACTTTGATGCCAACCAACCTGAGCTGATCATGCCTTGCTCCTTGAATACTATAAAACTCCCCACTACCCACTCCAGGGTGGGCCGCACAGTCTTGAAGGCATTAGCCCAATGTGGCCCCTTTTGCCTGGCAAAACATTAAAAGCTATTCTTTTCTACTTCACTCTGTTCCCACGTTTCTATTCAGCACTAGTGAACAGAAGATGAATTTCAACAAGAATACAACAACAGGTCTTTGTAGCCATTGTTACTGAACCCACATCTTGTGGCAGGTGCTGTTCTGGACCTCATGAAGTATGTGGAATCTCAACAATATGGACAAAAGCCTCAATTTCAGTACAGGCCCAACATTTCTTCCTGGAGCATGTCATGTGTATTTGGGGTCTCCCGAGAAACAGAACCAACAAGTTGTATATACGTATGTAAAGAGACTTATGATAAAGAATTGACTTCATGATTATGGAGGTTGAAAAGTCCCCAAGTTCAGTTCAGTTCAGTTCAGTCACTCAGTCGTGTCTGACTCTTCGCTACCCCATGAATCACAGCACGCCAGGCCTACCTGTCCATCACCAACTCCCAGAGTTCACCCAAACTCATGTCCATTGAGTTGGTGATGCCATCCAGCCATCTCATCCTTTGTCGTCCCCTTCTCCACCTGCCCCCAATCCTTCCCAGCATCAAGGTCTTTTCCAATGAGTCAACTCTTCACATGAGGTGGCCAAAGTACTGGAGTTTCAGTTTCAACATCAGTCCTTCCAATGAACACCCAGGACTGATCTCCTTTAGGATGCACTGGTTGGATCTCCTTGCAGTCCCAGGGACTCTCAAGAGTCTTCTCCAACACCACAGCTCAAAAGCATCAATTCTTCAGTGCTCAGGTTTCTTCACAGTCCAGCTCTCACATCCATACATGACTACTGGAAAAACCATAGCCTTGACTAGATGGACCTTTAACAACCTGGAGACCCAAGTGAACTGAAATTTCAGTTTGATTCTAAAGGCAGGAAAAGACTGCTCAAAATAGTAGGGCAGAAGGAGGTCTCTCTTGGTCTTTTTTATTATTATTGAAGCATTGTTGCTTTACAAAATTGCATTAGTTTCTGTTGTACAACATAGTGGTTCAAAGTTTTTGTAGATTGTAGTCTATTTAAAGTTATTATGAAATATTGACTATACCTCTATGCTGTACATTATATACTTGTAGCTTGCTTATTTTATAGCTAGTAGTTTTTGCCTTTTTATCTCCTTCCCTCCCCGACTGGTAACCACTAATTTGTTCTCTGTATCTGTGAGTCTGTTTATATTTTATTTCTTCATTTGTTTGACTATTTAGATTTCAGTTTTAAGTGATAACATATAATGTTTGTCTTTGTCTGATTTAATTTATTTAGCATAATACCCTCCATATCTACCCATGTTAATGCAAATGTCATTGTTTTATTATTTGTGCTATGGCTGAGTGATATTCCATTGTGTGTATATATTACGTTGGCCAAAAAGTTCGTTTTGGTTTTTCCATCACATTTTAAAGAAAAACCCGAATGAATTTTTTGGCTAACCCTGTAAGTAGGGAGGAAGATAGATAGAGATATATAGATACATATCTTTGTTCATTTATCTGTTGATGTACACTTAGGTTGTTTCTATGTCTTGGATATTCTGAATAGTGCTGCTATGAACATGGGGGTGCATGTATATTTTTAAATTAGAGTTTGTCGAAATATATGCCCAGGAGGGAGATTGTAGGATGATGTGGTCGTTCTATATTTAGCTAGTTCTATTATTGAGGAATCTTCATATTGTTCCACCAATTTATACCCTCACAGACAGTGCATGAGGGCTTCTTTTTCTCCATACCTTTCCAACATTTGTTATTTGTGGTCTTTTTATTTACTTGATCACACTGTGGTCATCACTCAAGGTTTTGAAGATGACATTGGGGGTCATGGGCAAATTTAACAGCTATGCAATCTTGGACAAGTTATTTAACTTCTCTGTGCCTCAGTTTCCTCATTGTAAAGATGATAATTACTCCTCTCTCATTGGGTTGTCTCAAGGATTAAATGAATCAGTATTTGTAAAGCACTTAGAAGAGAACATGGCAAGTTGTAAGTACAAAATGTGTTACATGCAATTTTAACATATCTTTGAAGCTCTATGTTTATTTTGATGTGCAGTACAAATAAACGTAATTGACATGATTTCAAGGATATATTTGCTTAGTATGAGGCTAAATAAAAAGCAGTAAGTTGATTTCAAGACAAATATTCAGTTCAGTTCAGTTCAGTCACTCAGTCGTGTCCAACTCTTTGTGACCCCATGAATCGCAGCACGCCAGGACTCCCTGTCCATCATCAACTTGGAGTTTACCCAAACTCATGTCCATCGAGTCGGTGATGCCATCCAGCCATCTCATCCTCTGTCGTCCGCTTCTCCTCCTGCCCCCAATCCTTCCCATCATCATGGTCTTTTCCAATGAGTCAACTCTTCGCATGAGGTGACCAAAGTATTAGAGTTTCAGCTTCAGCATCAGTCCTTCCAATGAACACCCAGGACTGATCTCCTTTAGGATGGACTGGTTGGATCGCCTTGCTGTTCAAGGGACTCTCAAGAGTCTTCTCCAACACCACAGTTCAAAAGCATCAATTCTTCGGTGCTCAGCTTTCTTCATAGTCCAACTCTCACATCCGTACATGGCTACTGGAAAAACCATAGCCTTGACTAAATGGACCTTTGTTGTCAAAGTAATGTCTCTACTTTTTAGTATGCTACCTAGGTTGGTCATAACTTTCCTTCCAAGGAGCAAGTGTCTTTTAATTTCATGGCTGCAATCATCATCTGCAGTGATTTTGGAGCCCAGAAAAATAAAGTCTGACACTGTTTCCAATGTTTCCCCATCTATTTCCCATGAAGTGATGGGACCAGATGCCATGATCTTAGTTTTCTGAACGTTGAGATTTAAGCCAACTTTTTCACTCTCCTCTTTCACTTTCATCAAGAAGCTTTTTTTGTTCTTCTTCACTTTCTGCCATAAGGGTGGTGTCCATCTGTATATCTGAGGTTATGGATATTTCTCCTGGCAATCTTGGTTCCAGCTGGTGCTTCTTCCACCCCAGCATTTCTCATGATATACTCTGCATATAAGTTAAATTAGCAGGGTGACAACACACAGCCTTGATGTACTCCTTTTCCTATTTGGAACTAGTCTGTTGTTTCATGTCCAGTTCTACCTGTTGCTTCCTGACTTGCATACAGGTTTCACAAGAGGCAGGTCAGGTGGTCTGGTATTCCCATCTCTTTCAGAATTTTCCATAGTTTATTGTGATTCACACAGTCAAAGGCTTTGGCATAGTCAATGAAGCAGAAATAGATGTTTTTCTGGAACTCTCTTGCTTTTTCGATGATCCAGCGGATATTGGCAATTTCATCTCTGGTTCCTCTGCCTTTTCTAAAACCAGCTTGAACGTTTGGAAGTTCACAGTTCACGTAATGCTGAAGCCTGGCTTGGAGAATTTTAAGCATTACTTTACTAGCGTGTGAGATGAGTGCAGTTGTGTTGTAGTTTGAGTATTCTTTGGCATTGCCTTTCTTTGGGATTGGAATGAAAACTGACCTTTTCCAGTCCTGTGGCCACTGCTGAGTTTTCCAAATTTGTTGGCATATTGAGTGCAGCACTTTCACAGCATCATCTTTCAGGATTTGAAATAGCTCAACTGGAATTCCATCACCTCCACTAGCTTTGTTCGTAGTGATGCTTTCTAAGGCCCACTGGACTTTACATTTCAGGATGTCCAGCTCTAGGTGAGTGATCCCACCATCGTGATTATCTGGGTCGTGAAGATCTTTTTTTGTACAGTTCTTCTGTGTATTCTTGCCACCTCTTCTTAATATCTTCTGCTTCTGTTAGGTCCATACAATTTCTGTCCTTTATCGAGTCCATCTTTGCATGAAAGTTCCCTTGGTATCTCTAATTTTCTTGAAGAGATTTCTAGTCTTTCCCATTCTGTTGTTTTCCTCTATTTCTTTGCATTGATCGCCGAGGAAGGTTTTCTTATCTCTCTTTGCTATTCTTTGGAACTCTGCATTCAAATGGGAATGTCTTTCCTTTTCTCCTTTTCTTTTCGCTTCTCTTCTTTTCCCAGCTATTTGTAAGGCCTCCTCAGACAGCCATCTTGCTTTTTTGCATTAGTAAAAAATGTGAGATAGTGAAAAGTGCGTGATTAAGTTTTGTAAATACTATGAATAAAAAAAATAAGGTCATATCTATGGAGACTTCAGCCTGGCTTCCTGAGTGGTTTCCTGGGATGCAAGACTTTCAGTACTAAAACCAGAAGAATCCCCAGGAAACCCGGACATTTGCATTGAATTTGTATATTGCTTTCTATAGTATACTCCTTTTGACAGTATTGATTTTTCCAATCCATGAACTTGACGTATCTTTCCATCTATTTGTGTCTTTGTTGATTTCTTTTGTCAGTATCTTATGGTTTTTAGAGTACAGGTCTTCTGTCTCCTTATGTAGGTTTATTCCTAGGTATTTTATTCTTTTTGATGTGATGGTAAATGGAACTGTTTCTTTGATTTTCCTTTCTGATTTTTCATTGTTAGTGTATAGAAATGCAACAGATTTCTGTGTATTAATATTATAGCCTGAAACTACCAAATTCATTGATGAGCTCTAGTAGTTTTCTGGTAGCATCTTTAGGACCTTCAATGTATAGTATCATGTCATCTGCAAGCGATGATAGTTTAATTTCTTTTCCAGCTGGTATTCCTTTTATTTTTATTTTCTGATTACAATAGCAAGGACTTCCAAAACTATATTGAATAAAGATGCTGAGACTGGACATCCTTGTCTTATTTCTGATCTTAGAAAAATACACGTTCAGTTTTTCACCATTGATTAGGATGTTAGTTATAGGTGCCATATATAGCCTTTATTATATTGGGATATGTTCCTCTATGCCTACTTTCTAGAGAGTTTTTATTATAAATGGGTGCTGAATTTTGTTAAAAGCTTTTTCTGCATCTATTTAATTGATCATATGGATTTTCTCTTCAATTTGTTGATGTGGTATATCACACTGATGATTTAGTGATATTAAAAAATCCTTACATCCTTGGGATAAATCCTACTTGATCATGGTGTATGGTCCTTTTAATGTATTGTTGGATTCAGATTGCCAGTATTTTTTGAGGATTTTCACATCTTGTTCATCAGTGATATTGACTTGTAATTTTCTTTTTGGGTGGTATATTTGTCTGATTTTGGTATTAGGGTGATGGTGACCTCATAGAAAGAGTTTGGGAATTTTCCTTCTGCAACTTTTTGGAACAGTTTCAGGAGGATAGGTGTTAGCTTTTCTCTAAATATTTGATAGAGTTTACCTGTCAAGCCATATGGTCCTGGACTTTTGTTTGTTGGGAGTTTTTAAATCACAGATTCAATTTCAGTGCTTGTGATAGATGTTTATATTTTCTATTTATTCCTGGTTCAGTCTTGGGAGAGCTTCTAATTTGTCCATTTTCCCAAGATTGTTCATTTTATTGACATATAGTTGCTTGTAGTACTTTCTTATGATCCTTAGTATTTCTGCAATGTCAGTTTTATTTTCTCCTTTTTCATTTCTAATTTTACTGACTTGTGTCCTCTCCCTTATTTTCTTGATGAGTCTGGGTAGAGGTTTATCAATTTTATCTTTTCAAAGAACCAGCTTTTAGTTTCATTGATCTTTGATATTGCTTTCTTTATCTCTATTTTATTTATTTCTGCTCTGATCTTTATGATCCATTTCCTTCTAACTTTAGATTTTGTACTTCTTTCTCTAATTGTTTTAGGTGTAAGTTTAGGTTGGTTGAAATTTTTTTGTTGTTTATTGATGTAAGATTGTATTGCTGTAAACGTCCCTCTTAGAACTGCTTTTGTTGCATCCCACAGATTTTGGATCACTGTTCTTTCACTTGCATTTGTCTCTAGGTATTTTTTTTAAATTTCCTCTTTGATTTCTTCAGTGATCTTTTGGTTGTTTAATAGCATATTTTTTACCCTCCACATATTTCTTTTTTTATAGTTTTTTTCCTTGCAGTTTATTTCTAATCTCATAGTGTTGTGATGAAAAAAGATGCTTGATATGATTTCAATTTTCTTAAATTTACCAAGGCTCACCTTGTGGTTCAGCATGTGGTCTATCCTGAAGAATGTTTTGTGTGTACTTGAGAAGAATTCCATCTGCTGCTTTCAGATGAAATGCTTTATAAATACAAGTTCAGTTCAGTTCAGTCACTCAGTCATGTCCGACTCTTTGTGACCCCATGGACTGCAGCATGTCAGGCCTCCCTGTCCATCACCAACTCCTGGAGTTACTCAAACTCATGTCCATTGAGTAGGTGATGCCATCCAACCATCTCATTCTCTATCGTCTCCTTCTCCTCCTGCCTTCAATCTTTCCCAGAATCAGGGTCTTTTCAAATGAGTCAGTTCTTTGCATCAGGTGGCCAAAGTATTGGAGTTTCAGCTTCAGCATCAACCCTTAAGTTGATTTGATCAAATGTGTCATTTAGGGCCTATATTTCCTTCTTAATCTTCTATCTGAATGATCTGTCCATTGACAAAAGTGAGATTGTAAAGTCCCACACTATTATTGTGTTAGTTTCAATTTCTCCCTTATGGTTGTTAGTATTTGCCGTACATACTGAGGTGCTCCTATGTTGGATGAATACATATTTACAATTGTCATATGTTCTTCTTACATTGATTCCTTGATCATTATGCAGTGTAGCTCTTTGTCTCTTCCATGTTTTTTTTAAAGTCTTTTTGTCTGATATGAGTATTGCTACCACAGCTTTCATTTAATTTCCTTTTGTGTGGAATAACTTTTCCACCCACTCACTTGCAGTCTGTATTTATCCCTAGACCTGAGGTGAGTCTCTTGTAGACAGCATATATATGGATCTTTATATATATATATGTATATATATATATATATATACATATATATATACATGTATGTATATATTTGTATCCATTGAGCCAGTCTACGTCTTTTGGTTGGTGCATTTAATCCATTTACATTTAAGATAATTATTGACATGTATGCATCTATTACCATTTTCTTAGCTGTTTGGGTTTGCTTTTATAGGTCTTTTCCTTCTCTTGTGTTTCCTGCCTAGACAAATTCCTTTCATTTCAGTTCAGTCGCTCAGTCGTGTCTGACTCTTTTCGATCCCAGGGACTGCAGCCCACCAGCTTCCCTGTCCATCACCAACTCCCAGAGCTTACTCAAACTCATGTCCATAGAGTTGGTGATGCCATCCAACCATCTCACCCTCTGTCACCCCCTTCTCCTCCTGCCTTCAATCTTTCCCAGCATCAGGGTCTTTTCCTTTATCATTTGTTTCTAAAGTTGCTTTGGTAGTGCTGAATTCTCTTAAAATTTTCTTGTCTATAAAGCTTTTGATTTCTCCATCAAATCTGAATGACAGCCTCACTGAGTAGGGTATTCCTGGTTGTAGGTTCTTAACCTTTCATCACTTTAAATTTATCATGCCACTCCTTTCTGGCTTTCAGAATTTCTGTTGAGAAATCCACTGACAACCTTATGGGAGTTCCCTTGTATGTTATTTGTCATTTTTCCCTGTTGCTCTTAAATTTTCTATTTTTTTTTTTTTAAATTTCTGTCTGTTTGATTACTATGTGTCTCAGCATGTTCCTCCTTGGGTTTATCCTGCCTGGAAATTTCTGCACTTCCTGGACTTGGTTGACTATTTCCTTTCCTATGTTAGGGAAGGTTTCAGCTATTATCTCTTCCAATATTTTCTCAAGCCCTCTCTCTCTTCTCCTTCTGGGATCCCTATAATGCAAATGTTGATGTGTTTACTATTGTACCAGACGTCTTATAGTCTATCTTCATTTTTTTCATTCTTTTCTTTTACTATATTCTGTTCTGTGACAGTGATTTCCATCATTCTGTCTTCCAGGTCACTTATTTATTCTTATACCTCTGTTATTGTGTTATTGATTCCTTCTAGTGAATCTGGAGAAGGCAATGGCACCCCACTCCGGTACTCTTGCCTGGAAAATCCCATGGACAGAAGAGCCTGGTAGGCTGCAGTCCATGGGGTTGCGAAGAGTCGGACATGACTGAGTGACTTCCCTTTCACTTTTTACTTTCATGCATTGGAGAAGGAAATGGCAACCCACTCCAGTGTTCTTGCCTGGAGAATCCCAGGGACGGGAGAGCCTGGTGGGCTGCCCTCTATAGGGTCGCACAGAGTCGGACACGACTGAAGCGACTTAGCAGCAGCAGCAGTGAAGGAATCATTTCAGTTATTGTATTGTTCATCTCTGTTTCTTTGTTCTTTAGTTCTTGGTCTTTGTTAAACATTTTCTATGTCTTCTCAATGTTTACCTACATTCTTTTTCCAAGATCCTCGATCATATTCATTATCTTTATTCCGAATTCTTTTTCTGAAATGTTGCCTATCTATACTCCATTTAGTTGTTGTTCTGGGGTTTTATCTTTTTCTTTCATCTGGGGCATAACCCTCTGCATTTTCATTTTTTAAACTTTCTATGATTGTGGTTTTAGTTCTGGAGGCTACAAGATTGTATTCTTCTTGCTTCTACTATCTACTCTCTGTTGGATGATGCTATCTAACAGGCTTGTGCAAGCTTCCTGATGGGAGTGACTGTTGGCGGGTAGAACTGGGTCTTACTCTGGTGGGCAGGGACATGCTCAGTAAAACTTCAATATGTTTGCCTGCTGATGCATGGGGCTGTGCTCCCTCCCTATTAGCTGTTTGGCCTGTGGTGATCTAGCCCTGGAGTCTACAGATTCTCTGGTAGGATTAATGTCAATGACCTCTAGCAAGGTTCATTCCAATGGGTACTTCCAAGAACTGCTGCTGCCAGTGGCCTTGTCCCTGCAGTGAGCCACTACCACCCCACACCTCTGCAGGAGACCCTCCAACAATGGCAGGTAGGTCTGGTTCAGTTTCCTGTGGAGTCACTTCTCCTTTTCCCTGGGTCCTGGTACATATAAGATTTTGTGTGTGCCTTCCAACAGTGGAAAGTCTGTTCCTCCAGTCCTGATTGTAAATCAAATCCTGCTGGCCTTTAACAGCAGATTTCCTAGGAATTTCTAGACTCCGCTGGCTTGCTAGGCTGGGAGGACAGACGGCTCAGAACCTTCACAACAGTGAGAGATTATCTGTAGTTATAATTGTTCTCCAGTTTGTAGGTCACTCACCTGGTAGGCATCTGATTTTATCATAATTTCATCCCTCTTACTGTCTCATAGAAGTTTCTTCTCTGTCTTTGGGCATGGGGTATCTTTTTTTGGGTGGGTTCCAGTATCTTCCTGTTGATGGTTGCTCAACAGTCAGTTGTGATTTCAGTGGCCTTGCAGGAAGGACAGAGGACACATCCTCTTGAACCAATTTGGAACTTTATTTCTCTTCAACAAATGATCTTTTGGAATTGGCAGTATTCCAAGTTTCAGGTACGTTATGTTACACAAGAGTGTATCTCCTTGACCATTGGTTTTTGTTTGAGTAAAATCATCTTACACTTATGTCTTAGAAAAGTTATCTCACTCAAATCATATTTACACATATTTTTTTCCAAAATCAATTTAATGCAACAAATATCTATCAAATACCAGCTATGAGCTCAGTTCTATGAAGTCAGAAGAGTAATGAGGATCTCAGTTGCTGGGAACCATGACTGTGGATGCATGATAGGAATCCAATTATCACATCATACTGATGATGCCACTTGTGGGAAATCTGATGATTTTTACCTGGAGCCGAGGTTCACTTTTTATGAGATATGGGAGACAGGCTTGTGGTATGAAAAGTTTAAAAGAGTTTCTAGGCTCAGAGAACCTAATTCTCAGGATTCATGTCATTGTTTATAATGAAATTCTAAGACTTGGGGTGCCCAGACTATGTCCAGGCAGCATTCTCTCTAATTATATTAATAACTCCCCTGAGTCCTTGCAGGTTTTAGAAAGATAATGTTGAAAAAGAAAAATAGATTATAAAAGCAAGTCCATTTCACTGGGGTTATAACTCAGGGATAGAGTTGCTATAGCTCAGGGATAGAGCATTTGACTGCAGAGCAAGAGGCCCCTGGTTCAAATCCAGGTGCTCCCTGAATATTCTTCTTGATTTAGAAAAATATGGATTGATTTTGACTTTTATCTTCTGTAGTTCATGACTTGCTGAATAATGTCCCTTGTGTTTATGCCAGATGGCAGACTAGGTTCTTTACATTAACTTCTTCCATCTCTCACCAAAATTTTAGAAGACACATTATATCAATTTTGCATGAGGAGTCTGAGACTTGGAGATTCTACAAAGCACAGGTTCAGGATTTGAACTCAGAACATAGTTCTCAAAGACTTTATTCTACTCTTCGTACTGTTTTCTTTCTGTTAAATTCTTTGCCACAAAATCCCACCTAGCAATACTCCCAAGATGCTAGGACTGTCCATAGACTTTCAGAATATTTTGGCTGCAGGGCAAACCCAGTAACTTAGTGGTGGTACTCATACTTTGCAATGTCCTGGGGACAGTCAGAGACTATTGTCCTTTTTCACAAAACACTGCTGAGGATAAACATGAACTGGCCTAAAGTTTAGGAAATGGCACTCTTTTCTTGCTCTAAAGCTTGTGGATTTTCTACTACCTTTCCACCCCAAGTTCATTTCCTGCAGCAAGCACCCACCATGGGTGCCTGCATTCCAGACCCAGGCTGGGGTCAGAGGTCAGGCCTTAGTTTAGGTTTAACTCCTGCCTACAGCACAGGAACTGCTGCATAGTAAAATCAGTTTGAATGACATACACTAAGAACCTACTATGTGCCAAAATTGTGCAAGATGTGAGCCCAGAAGTGAATAAGACACAGCCTCTGGACTCAGTGCGCTCTCAGCTAGGAAGCAAGCCTGTGAAACAAGATAGCTGCGAGCTGTACCGAGCTGAGCCAGCTTCAGTAGCACAGAGGAGGCTGTAACTACCTTTGTCCAGAGGAAAGAGGTTACAGGAGGCTTCCCAGAGGAGCTGATGGTAAGGCAGCATTTCAAAGAAGAAGATTATCAGAGGGAGGGTGGAATAGAGGCAAGAGTATGGAGAGTGTCAGAGGCTAGAGCCAGACTGATGCAGTTGGAGGCAACTGGAGCACAACATGTGACATGGGGAATGTCAGAAGAGGAGGCTTAAACTGTGCGAGCAGACAGGGATAAAAATGTAGGAAATCTGTGTTGTGCTAAGAGGTTTGAAATTTATCACAAAGACTTTTAAACAAGAGTGACCTAGATACACCTGGGTTTCAAACAACTCCTTTGGAAGCTATAGGGGATGGATTTGAGGAGTGGAGGCTGGGAGGCCATTTAAGAGGTGGTGGCACTGTGTTCAGGGGTGAGGATAGACGTAAGTGATGTGAAAGGTAAATTAACAGTACCCAGTGATTAACTAGAACTGAGGAGGAGAGGTTGAACGAAGCCCAGAATTCTTTTAGATATTTTGGCTGAATGACTGAGTACACAGAAGTGTCACCAACCAAGACAGGGGAGAGGCTGATCAGATGGTTAAATAAGCAGACCCAGCACTCAGCTCCGAGCCCACACTGAAATCCTGGCCCCATCACCTCCCAGCTGTGTGGTCACTCTGTGCCTCAGTTTTCTCAATCGCAAATTCTGTGTGCTAACAATAATACTTGTTTTGTGGGATTTTAAAGTGATGATTCAGTTGGAAGTTATGGCTAGAGTTTTTAGTACCATTCTTGGTACATAGAAAGTGTTTAGTAAATATGGACTATTATTGTTACAACAAAGCAAAATAAGAGGAGATGCAGATCTGGGCAGAAAGATAAGTTTAGTTTGGGGCACACTGGGTTTGCAATATGAGGTTTCTGTAAAACCACAGAGTAGAGAGACTGGGAAGGTCATCTGCAGTCTTCAGAGAACTGTGAGCTGGAGTTCTGGGAACTGTGAGCTCCTTAGCTTCAGAGCAGCTGATGGGTCTCATCAGGGAGAATTTGCTGCATTGTCAGAGATTCCCTTGACCTTTCTTCTCAGTCTTGGAGACACATAAGATTTAAGATTTTCAGATTAAAACTCAAAGAGCTAAGAATCATTGGTGAAGTTTTGACTTTTTAACTGTTTTTCCTAGCTGTAAAATGGGACAGTTCACTTGAATGAGATTCCCTTGAAAATCTGATGAAATCATGCACCATACACAATACATGCATAATGTACAACATTTGCCTGTAATGCAGTGTTTAACACGAATCTCTGAAGTCCAGTTGTGGATACCCAGTTAAGATCCCCTTCATGTCCAATACAGCCCATGATACTTAGAATACTCATCAATGTGCCCAGAGATTTATGGGCAGTAGCACACATATTTAAATACTGGCTATTAGACTTACAATACAGCACTTTTCATGCTGGGAAAAGCAGGAAGTGGTGTGGCTTGAAGGGAATCAGGAATAAAGTTAAATCCAGGAGGAATGTCAGCCATAAAGGCATTCAGGAGTATGATGTAACTCATAAAATTTGAATAAGTACTTGTAGGGGTCACATTATCACCAGGGGGTATAGCTCAGTGGAAGAGCATTTGACTGCAGATCAAGAGGTCCCTGGTTCAAATCCAGGTGCCCCCTATTTCTTTCTTTTGCCCTTCCTGGCAACTTTGTTAAAAGGTTGGATCTAGGGTGAGGGAAGTAAGGTGCCTAGGGCTCAAAATTTAAGAAGGCAGTAACTCTCAGGTTCATGGAGGCACCTTGCCTTATCAATTTCTTCACAGTAGAACTATGTGTTCATATAAACTCATCCTGCCTGCACCAGAGACACACATGCACACTCAGAGACACATTCATACACACTCCCACACCTTACACTCCCCAACTACACACGCACAAGCTCATACACACACACCAAAAGACTAAAGCACACACTGCATACATTGCTCACAATGTCCTATATATTGTCCACAATTGTCCTATATGTTACTCCCTGTCCTATATATTCAAGTTTTATTAACCAGAACTTCCTTTCTTTCTTCCTACAAACTGCTTATCTTTTAGTAATTATAGATTTATAGAAGAGTTGAAAAGATAGTATAAAGGGGATCCTCATACCCTTTACTCAACATCCCCTAATGTTGATGGCATACATAACCATGGCACATTTCTCAAAATTATAAAATAAACATCAATGCAGCACTATTAACCAAACCATAAACTTCATCAATTTTTCCATCAGTGTCTTTTTTCTGTTCAAGCACTCAATCCAGGATTCCACATTGCATTTAGTTGTAATGTCTTCTTAGTCTCTATCAACCTCCAATAGTTGATCAGCCTTTCCTTGTGTGTGTTTTTTAAGTTGAAGTATAGTTGATTTACAATGTTGTGTTAATTTCTGATGTACAGTAAAATGATTCAGTTATATTTGTATATATATCCTCATTCATATTCTTTTTCATTATGGCTTATCAGAGGACACTGAATATAGTTTCCTGTGTATAAAGTAGGATCTTGTTGTTTATCCATTCTCTCTCTCTCTCTCTCTATATATATATATATATTTATATATATATACATACATACTATATAATAGTTTGCATTTGTTAACCCCAAACTCCCAGTCCATCCCTCTCCTAACCCCTTTCCTTCTTGGCTGTGAACATAGGGGTGCATGTACCTTTTTTAATTAGAGTTTTGTCCAGATATATGCCTGGGGTCATATGGTGGCTCTATTTTCAGTTTTTTGAGAAACCTTTATATTGTTCTCCATAGTGGCTACACCAGCTTACATCTCACCAACAGTGTAGGAGGGTTCCTTTTTCTCTCTTTGTGGGTTTTTTGTACACCTAAAACTTTTAAAAATTCCTGGCCAGATATTTTGTAGAACACCTCTCACTTTGGATTTGTCTGACATTTTCTCATGATTAGACTGGGGTTGTGTACTTTGTGAAAGAAGATCACAAAGATGTTGTGTCCTTTTAGCCACATCTTACTAGGGCCAGAAGAAAAATGCTGCAGCAATTTACTGCTAGTGAGAGACACAAAATAAAACAAGGCTCATTGCTTGGTGAATCTCTTTGGATTTTGGTGGCAGTCCATTTGAGTTTGTTTCTCTGGTATGCTTATTAGAAAAGGATAACCCATAAGATTGTCAGGGTTTGTTTTTGTTTTTGTTTTTGTAGATCCCAAGGCAAGAAAAGAGTCCACACTCAGCTGTGGTGAGCAGTAAAGATTTGTGTCTTTTTGCTGAAAGGCCTGATGCAAGTCTGTTGGCCACTGTCCCTCTTGTAAATATGTCATCTAGCAAAATGTGGTCCCTAGCATCACCACACTAGTTTATAGCTGTCTCAGCCCAAGAATGACATACATCACTTCTGCTCACAGTTCACCAGACAGAACTAGTCATGTGGTCCCAAACTTCGTTGCACTGGAGGTTGGAAAGGTAAGAAAGCATTTGGGAACTAGGTGAGTATGCACTTTTTTTTTTTTTTTGGCCATAACCCATCTTATCTATTCCAATATGTAAACTTATATAGTATGCGCTGTGCTCAGCCGTGTCCAACTCTTCGCGACCCTCTGGACTGTAACCCAGCAGGCTCCTTTGTCCATGGGATTTTTCAGGCAAAAATATTGGAGTGGGTTGCCATTTCCTCCTTCAGGGGATCTTCATGACCCATGGATTGAACCCATGTCTCCTGTGTCTACTGCATTGTAGGAGGATTCTTCACTACTGAGCCATTGGAGAAGCCCCTATAGGCACTTAGTTGGTGATCACTTTTTCTGATTCTTCTTGTCAAGTGACATGAAAGACCCTTGCCCACATGAAGGGCTTAGAAAGTATTTGGTGAATAACAGCTATGATGAATTTAGTGAATTAATAAATAAATGAAGCAAGATATATTAATATAAAGAAAGTATATTTGTAAATCATTTGGAAACTATTTTTATTATAAGACAAGAGTTATACCTCTCACATTAAAAACTACTTATTCCCTTTAGAAAGATGGTAACGATGACCCTATATGTGCGACAACAAAAGAGACACAGATACAAAGAATAGACTTTTGGACTTGGTGGGAGAAGGCGAGGGTGGGATGATTTGAGAAAATAGCATTGAAACATGTATATTACCATATGTGAAATACATCATCAGTCCAGGTTCAACGCATGAGACAGGGTGCTCAGGGCTGGTACACTAGGATGACCTTGAGGGATAGGATGGGGAGAGAGGTGGGAGGGGGTTTCAGGATGGGGAACACATGTATACCCATGGCTGATTCATGTCAATGTATGGCAAAAACCACTATAGTATTGTAAAGTAATTAGCCTCCAATTAAAATAAATAAATTCAAAAAAAAGAAAAAAAGCAAATTACTTATTCCTGCTTTTCTAAACAACTTTTTGAAAGTTAAACCTTTTATTGAAAAAGACAATATTGCCCGTGCCCATCATGAAAAAAATATTATTACCAGTTTGCTTTATGCTGAGAAATAAATATTTACTACGCTACTTTCCTTTCTAAAACTGTCCACATGACCTTCAGCCATTGTAAAATCAAAACATCTTTATTATATAAAACTTTAAACATATATCAAATAATATAGGAGGGAATAAAATTTGATTGGCTTTTCACTACTGTTTTTTAAAAAACTGTTGTCTTTTTTACATGTGATTTTGTTTTTACACATAAGAATATGTTTTATGTGTGAATGTATATTAATATTTATTTTTTAAAATGCATAAGATATATCTTAGGCAGCATCTCAGATCCTTTTGGCCTTGACTATTTCTGAGGCCCCTGATCACCTTTTCTGTGCTGGCTGCCATGGGGCAACTAAGTATGTAAGGACATGTCAACTCCACCCAGGCAAGCCCTTCAGTCTTCCCTCCTGTCCATGCTGGATGGCACCCACCTCCCTCTCTTGGCTTCCTTCTTACTCTTGAGGTGTGGGAGGTCAAAAGACCCATTTGGTGACCACACACACAGAGTCTGGAGGTGTTGGGAAGTTCATGCATCAAGGAGAAACTTTTCACCCATGAGTTTTAGATTCCCAAGGCTAAAGTCCCCTCATTCCTTAGGACAGATTATCTGTGGCTGCAGTCATTCACACATCCTGTCAAGAGATAGTTTTATGAGATCAAGCAATCAGCACACTTGTTACCATGTGAAATTCACCCTTGACTTGACTGAACTTTCTAGCTCTGCCTCCACACTTTCCCCTCACTCCTGCTCCCTTGGAAGTCACTTTCTGAAAAAATAATAGCACATAAACTTTTGCTCAAGTACTGGGTTCTGGAGTATCCAGGTACAACAGACACTCTGGACACTGCCAATTTTCCCTTCAGCCTTTACCACAACAGTTCATCCTAGTCTGATTCCTACTGTCAGAATCTGCATCTCTTCTCCTGAGGGTTTTTTTTTTTTTTTTGTAACCCAGAGCCTACTTTGCATCTGTTCACGGCAAGCTAGAAGTGCCAAGAGGGACCTTCAAGATGGCAGAAGAGTAAGATATGGAAATCACCTTACTCCCCACAAATATATCAAAAATACATCTGCATGTGGAACAACTCCTACGGAACACTTAATGCTGGCAGAAGACTTCAGACCTCCAAAAAGACTAGCTGCTCTCCACATAATGGGCGTAGGGCAAAAGAAATAAGAAAAAAGAGAGACAAAAGAATCAAGATGGGACCTGCACCTTTGGGAGGGAGCTGAGGGAGGAAAATTTTTTTCACATGTTCAGAAACCCTCTCATTGGTGGGAACAAGGGTGAGCTTTGGAACCTCAGGAAAGTGTAACAACAGGTGTGTGGAGGGCAGATTGGAGAGAATTCTGCACAAAGATCAGTGCTGCCTAGCGTCACTCAGCCAGTATCACACTTGTCTGCACACCTGCTGGGGTAGGTGGGGACTGGGTGCTGAGGCTCAGGCTTTGGAGGTCAGACCCCAGAGAGAGGATTGGAACTGACTGCCATGAAGACAGTCTGAGGGAACTAGTACAACACAGCTGAAGGAGTCTAGGAAAATTTCTGGGCTTGCAAGAGAGACAAGAGATCATTGTCATGGGGTACTCGAGAAGAACCGGTCAGCCTAGGACTATCTAACTCAGTGTGCTCACAGATGGCAGGGGACTAGCTCCAAAGGGCCAGAGGTGGGGCAAGCTGCAGATGCTGTCTCCAATCCCAGAAGTGAGCATGATGGCTGCTGAAACTGCTACCAAGCTGTGAGCAGGTGCAAGTCACTGCCTACATTTTCCCTGGAGGCTGTATAGTTGGCACTGCTGAGGGACCCACAACATTAGGGCCAGTTCCCCTGGGAAAGCACATGACTGACCTCAAGCTATAGCAACTTCCTGCAGGCCTCTGCCACCGCAGGCACTCCCTGCACATCCCAACTGTGTCTTCTGTATTCCTCCTTCTCCCTGGCCCTAATGAGCAAGTGAGCCCTAATCAGCTGCTAATTTCACCCCCTCTTGTCCAGGTGGGGAACAGACACTGGAGGGCTGCATATAAACAGAGGTAAGGCCAAAATCAAAGCTGAGCACCAGGGACTGTGTGACCAAAGAAGAGGAAGGGAATTCCCTTGTGCAGCCATAGAAGTAGCAGATAAAATCCCACAATTGACTTGGTAAATGTTGCTTCTGTGGAATATCTGAATAAACAATGAATGTTCCCACATTTGAGGCTGTGGACTCTGGCGGCAATTGTGAACTTTGGGAGCAAGTACAAGTTGGACTAAGTCCAGACCAGGGTCTGACCTGGCCCCACAGTGCACACAGCAGGTCCAGAGACATTCTCAGATATATTGGAGGGTTTCCTAAACAGTCCAATTGGCAGGATCTCACTGTGAGGGCAAGGATACAGAAGGCTGAGTCACAGAAAAATGTTCTTACTACTTCTCTCTCTGTATTATTCTTTTTTCTTCCCTATTTTGTTCTATTTTTTTTTTTAATTATCCCTTTGATTTTTATTTACTTTTCTTTTTATGCTTCTATTTTCAAATAAATTTATCTTTTTCCTATTTCTACACTATTATACATTTTCTTTATATTGCATTTCCATATTTTGCTTTGTTTTTATTTTATTTTAACTAGTTTATATTTCTCTCCCTCTACTTCTTTGATATTTATTATTTTTTCTTTTTGTTTTCATCTCTTTTGTTTTTACATTTTTTTCCCCTTTTGACCATATTGATGTGTTTCTTTTCTTTGCCCTCTTTTTAGTTTGCTTTCTGCATTTGATTTAATCTTGGTTTTGTTTTTGTTTGTTTAGTTTGTACTGTTTGTTTTCATTTATGGATTTGTTTGTTGGTTTGATCACTTTCTTCTTTTTTTTGCATCCTTTTTCTCTTTTTGTGAGTGTGAATATGTGAGTTTCTTTGTGTGTTTTTGTCTGTTTAGTTTTGCTTTTACCATCTGTCTTGGGTTTTTCTCTGTCTGTTCCTTTTTTTAAAAGTTTGTTGATTGATTTTTCTTATAATTTATCTTCTGTGCTGTGTAGTTTACAGATGCCAGGTGCTCCAACCAGGGATCAGGTCTCTGAACTTCCGTGGTGGGAGACCTGCGTCCAGGATGTTGGACCAACAGAGAATGAGCGATCCTATGGAATATTAATTGGTAAGACCTGTCCCAAAGGCCTACATCTCAGCACTAAGCCCAGCTTCCACTCAATTGGCCAGAAAGTTCCTAACAGCCAGCTGGACACTTTGCACAAAACAACACAGGGACACAACTCCACCCATTAGCACACAAACTGCCTAAAGACATACTAAGCTCAAAAACACTCCCAAATATACCACTGGATGTGGCAATGCCTATCAGAGGAACAAGATCCAGCTCCACCCACAAGAACACAGGCCCCAGTCCCCCCACCAGGAAGCCTTCAAAAGGCACTGGGCCAATCTAACCTACTGGGGGCAGACTCCTGCCTGCAGAAACGAGAACCCAAACACAGTAAGTTAAACAAAATGACAAAACAGCGAAGCATGCAACAGATGAAGGAACAAGATTAAAACTCACAAGGCCAAACAAATGAAGAGGAAATAGGCAGTCTACCTGAAAAACAATTCAAATAATGAAAATAAAGATGATCCAAAAATCTCAGAAATACAGTGGAGGCACAGATAAATTGAATAGAGGCACAGATTGAGAAGATACAAGAAATGTTTAATGAACATCTAGAAGACCTAAGGAACAGAAAATCAGTGATGAACAAAACAACATGTGAAATAAAGGATACATGAGAGGGAACCAATAGCAGAATGAGTGAGAGAGAAGAATGGATAAGTGAGCTGGAAGATAGAATGGTGAAAAAAACTGAAGCAGGGCAGAATAAAGAAAAAAAAGAATGAAAATAAATGAGGGCAGTCTCAAGAGACCTCTGGGACAAAATTAAGCCCTCCAGCATTCAAATTATAAGGGTCCTAGAAGAAGAGGAGAAAAAGAAAGAGTATGAGAAAATATTTGAGGAGATTATAGTTGAAAACTTTCCTAACATGGCAAAGGAAATAACCACCCAAGTCCGAGAAGCCCAGAGTCCCATACAGATTAAACTCAGAGAGAAACAAAACATGCCAAGACACATATTAATCAAGCTAACCAAAATTAAACTCAAAGAAAAATTATTAAAAGCAGCAAGGGAAAAGCAACAGGTAATATATAAGGGAATCCCCATAAGTTTAACAGCTTATGATCTTTCAGCAGAAACTCTGTAGACCAGAAGGAAGTGGCAGGATATAATTAAAGTAATGAAAGGATAAAACCTACAACCAAGATTACTCTACTGAGCAAGGATCTCATTCAGATTTGACAGAGAAATATAAAGCTTTACAGATAAGGAAATTTAAGAGAATCCAGCACCACCAAACCAGCTTTACAACAAATGCTGAAGGAACTTCTCTAGGTGGGAAGCACAAAAGAAAAGAAAAAAGACCTGCAAAACAAACCCAAAACAAAGAAGAAAATGGTAATAGGATATGTATGATCCTTAAATGTGATGACCTTGAATGTAAATAGATTAAATGCTCCAACCAAAAGACAGAGACTGGCTAAAATGGCAAAAAACCAATACCCATATATATGCTGTCTAAAGAGACCCACTTCAGACCTAGGGACATGTACAGACTGAAAATATGGGGCTGGAAAAAGATATTTCATGCAAATGGAAATCAAAAGAAAGCTAGAGTAGCAATACTCATATCAGATAAAATAGACTTTCAAACACAGACTATTACAAGAGAAAAAGAAGGACATTACATAAGGATGAAGGGGTCAATCCAAGAAGAATATATAACAATTATAAATATATATGTACCAAACATGCATGCATGCTCAGCCACTCAGTCAAGTCTGACTCTGCAACTCTATGAACTTTAGTCCACCTGGCTCTTTTGCCCATGGTATTATCCTGGTAAGAATACTGGAATAAGTTGGTATTTTCTCCTCCAGGAGATCTTCTAGATTCAGTGATTGAACCCACAGCTCCTGCATTAGCAGGCAGATTTTTTTTTTTTCCACTGAGCTACCTGGGAAGCCCATGCACCCAGCATAGGAGCACCTGAATACATAAGGCAAATGCTAACAGCTATAAAGGGGATGTCAACAGTAGCACAATAATAGTGGGGGACTTTAACACCCCACTCAGAAAAATAGACATATCATCCATACAAAAAACTAAAAGGAAATGCAAGCCTTCAATGATGCATTATATCATATGGACCTAACTGAAAGCTACAGGACATTGCATCCAAAAGCAGCAGAATACGATTTTTTTCTTATAGTACATGGAACATTCTCCAGAATGCATCACATCTTGGATCACAAATCAAGCCTTGGTAAAAACACTGAAATCATATCAAGCATTTTAGTGACCTCAACACTATGAGTTTAGATATCAATTACAGGGAAAAGCTGAAAAAAATGCAAAAACATAGAGGCTAAACAATATCCTTCTAAATAACCAAGAGGTTACTGAAGAAATCAGAGGAAATTTTAAAAAAAAAAAGCAGAAACACATGACAATGAAAACCCAAAACCTATGGGATACACCAAAAGCAGTGCTTAGAGAGAAGCTTATAGCTAAAATGAGAAAAATATCAAATAAATAACCCAAACATATCCCTACAACAACTACAAAAAGAGGAACAAAAACCCCCAAAGTTAGCAGAAGAAAGGAAATCATAAATTTCAGAGCAGAAATAAATAATAGAGAAATGAAGAAAACAATAGCAAAGATTAAGAAACACTGAAAGTTATTTCTTTGAGAAGATAAACAAAACTGACAAACTAATAGCCAGAGTTATCAAAAAAAGGGGGGGGGAAAGACTCACATTAATAAAATCAGGGGGAGAAAAAGGAGAATTTACAACAGATAGCACAGAAATGCAAAGGATCATAAGGGACTACTATAACCAACTGTATGCCAATCAAATGGACAACCTAGAAGAAATGACCAAATTCTTCAAAAAGTACAACCTTCCAAACTGAAGCAGGAAGGAATAGGAAATATGAATAGACCAATCACAAACACAGAAATCAAACCTGTGATTAAAAAAACCTTCCACCAAGGTCTTGGGGGGCACAAACAAAACCTTATGTGCACCAAGACTCTGAGGAAAGGAGCAGTGACCCCATAGGAGACTGAACCAAAACTACCTGCTAGTTTTGGAGGATCTCCTGTGGAGGTGAGGGTCAGCAGGGGCTCACTACAAGGATTGGGGCACTGGCAGCAGCAGTCTGGGAAGGTGTTAACTCTCTCGGAGGTTGCCATTAACCCAACCAAAACCCTGGGTCGCCTCAGGCCAAAACACTACCAGGGAAGGCTGCAACTCCACCCATGAGTAGATAATTGGATTAAAGTACTGGAATTAATTACTGAGTAAGGCCCTGCCCACCAGAGCAAGACCCAGTTTTTCCCACCACCAGTCCCTCCCATCAGGGAGCTTAAACAAGTCCTCCAACAGAGGGCAGACAGAAGAAAGAACAACAGTCCCACAGTAACTAAAATAAACCAAATTACAGAAAGTTAATCAGCAAAAAAAAAGCAGAAAGTTATATCACAGATGAAGGGACAAGATAAAATTCCAGAAAACAGCTAAATGAAGCAGAGATAGGCAATCTTCCAGAAAAAAAATTCAGAATAATGATAGTGAAAATGATTTAGAATCTCAGAAAAAGAATGGAGGCAAAGATTGAGAAGATGCGAGAAATGTTTACCAAAGACTTAGAAGAACTAAAGATGAAACAATCATAGATGAATAATATACTAGAAGGAATCAATAGCAGAATAACTGAGGCAGAAGAACAAATAACTGACCTGGAGGACAGAATGGTGGAAATCACTGCTGTAGAACAGAATATAGATAAAAGAATGAAAAAATTGAAGACAGCCTAAGAGACCTCTGGGACAACACTAAATGTACCAACATTTGCATTATAGGGGTCCCAGAAGACGAGAGAGAGAAAGGACCTGAGGAAATATTTGAAGAGGTAATAGCTGAAAACTTCTCTAACGTGGGAAAGGAAATAGTCAAACACGTCTAGGAAGCACATTGAGTCCCAAGCAGGATAAACCCAAGAAGGAACACACTGGGACGTGTAGTAAACTACACATTTTTTCATTTTCACTAAGAACTTTCATAAACAATATGGTCAACATTTTGTTCCACTACCTTCTGCCATTTTCCAAGCAACTTCATAATTCCATCTTCCCAAAACTTTTTATCTTCTTGAGGAAACAACTGTTCCATGTACCTTTTATAGTTGTCCAAGGAATGGAAATTTTCTCCATTAAGAGAATTTTGTAAATACCAAAAGAAATGGACATCCGGAGGTGCAATATTTGGTGAATACAGCAGATGAATCAGAACTTCCCAACAAAGATGTAACTGTTTTTATCTGGTCATCCAAAAACATGCATTTTGTGTTATCTTGATGGAGGATTATGTATTTTTTGTTGACTAATTCCTGATGATTTTCATTTCAGTGTTGCTTTCATTCAGTTTAATTGGGAGCAGTACTTGTTGGAATTACTCTTTTGGTTTTCTGGAATGAGCTCATAATAGAAGGTTCCCTTCTAATCCTATCATATACACATCACATTCTTTGCATGATCACTGGCCTATCGTGTAGTTGGAGGTATTTCACTTGGCCCATGATCTCTTCTGTTCCACATTACTGTACAATTTCTACATTTTACCACCTATTACAATTTGTTTTCTAAATTTATTTACTTTAATTGAACGATAATTGCTTTACAGAATTTTGTTGTTTTCTGCCAAATATCACATGAATCAGTCATAGGTATACATATATCCCCTCCCTCTTGAACCTCCTTCCTATTTCCCTCCCCATCCTACCCCTCTAGATTGTTACAGAGCCCCTGTTTCAGTTCCCTGAGTAATACAGCAAATTCCCAATGGCTATCTATTTTACGTATGGTAACATAAGTTTCCATGTTACTCCCTCCATACATCTCACACTCTCCTACCTCTCCTAGCCCCCGTGTCCATAAGTCTGTTCTCTATGTCCATTTCTCCATTGCTGCCCTGAAAATAAATTAATTAGTACCATCATTCTGGGTTCCATACATATGCATTAGTATACAATGTTTATCTTTTTCTTTCAGACTTACTTCACTCTGCATAATAGGCTCTATTTTCGTCCACCTCATTAGAACTGATTAAAATGTGTTCTTTTTATGGCTGAGTATTCCATTGAATATATGTACCCCTGCTTCCATGTTCTAGCTATTGTAAATAGTGCTGCAATGAATATTGCAGTACATGAGTCTTTTTCAGTTTTGGTTTCCTAAGCCTATATACCTTGGGGTGGGATTGCTGGGTCATGCGGTGGTTTTATTCCTAGTTTTTAAAGGAAGCTCCATACCATCTTCCCTAGTGAGTGTATCAATTTACATTCCCACCAGCAATGCAAGAGGGTTCCCTTTTCTCCACACCCTCTCCAGCATTTATTGTTTGTAGACTTTTTGATGGTGGCCATTCTGACCAGTGTGAGGTGATATCTCATTGTAGTTTTGATTTGCGTTGCTCTGATAATGAGTGATGTTGAGCATCTTTTAATGTGTTTGTTAGCCATCTGTATATCTCTTTGGAGGAATGTCTGTTTAGGATTTTTGCCCACTTTTTGATTAGGTTGATTGTTTTTCTGGTATTGAGTTGTATGAGCTGCTTGTATATTTTGGAAATTAATCCTTTGTCAGTTGTTTCCTTTGCTATTATTTTCTCCCATTCCGAGTGTTGTCTTTTCACTTTGTTTGTAGTTTTCTTTGCTGTGCAAAAGTTTTTAAGTTTAAGTAAGTCCCACTTGTTTATTTTTGTTTTTATTTCCATTACTCTAGGAGGTAGGTCATAGAGGATCTTGCTGTGATTTATGTCATTGAGTGTTCTGCCTATGTTTTCCTCTAAGAGTTTTATAGTTTTTGGTCTTATATTTAGGTCTTTAATCCATTTTGAGTTTATTTTTGTGTATGGTATTAGGAAGTGTTCTAATTTCATTCCTTTATATGGAGCAGTCGAGTTTTCCCAGCACCATTTATTGAAGAGGCTGTATTTTCCCCGTTGTATATTCTTGCCTCCTTTGTCAAAAATAAGGTAGGTGCATGGGTTTATCTCTAGGCTCTCTATCTTGTTCCATTTGTCTGTATTTCTGTTTTTGTGCCAGTCCCATAATGTCTTGATTATAGTAGCTTTGTAGTATAGTCTGAAGTCAGGAAAGTTGATTCCTCCAGATCCAATCTTCTTTCTCAAGACTGCTTTGGCTATTCGGGATCTTTTGTGTTTCTATATGAACTGTGAAACTTTTTGTTCTAGTTCTGTGAAAAATGCCATTGGTAATTTGATAGGGATCACACTGAATCTGTAGATTGCATTTGATAATATAGTCGTTTTCACAATATTGATTCTTTCAACCCAGGAACATGGAATATCTCTCCATCTGTTTATGTCGTCTTTGATTTCTTTCATCAGTGCCTTATAATTTTCTGTATACAGTGCTTTTGTATCTTTAGGTAGGTTTATTCCTAGATTTTACCCTTTTTGTTGCAATGGTGGATAGGATTGATTCCTTAATTTCTCTTTCTGATTTTTCATTGTTAGTATATAGGAATGCAAGTGATTTCTGTGTATTGACCTTGTATCCCATGACTTTACTAAATTTACTGATTAGCTCTAGTAATTGTCTGATAGTTTCTTTTGAGTTTTCTATGTATAGTATCATGTCATCTGCAAACAGTGAGAGCTTTACTTCTTTTTTGATCTGGATTCCTTTTATTTCTTTTTTTTCTCTACTTGCTACAGCTAGGACTTCTAAAACTATATTGAATAATAGTGGTGAGAGTGAACACACTTTTCTTGTTCCTGGTGTTACAGGGAATGCCTTCAGTTTTTCACCATTGAGAATAATGCTTGCTGTTGGCTTAACATATATGGCCTTTACCATGTTGAGGTAGGTGCCTTCCATGCCGATTTTTTGAAGCATTTTATCACAAATGGGTGCTGAATTTTGTCAAAAGCTTTTTATACATCTATTAAGATGATCATATGGTGTTTAATGTTTCAATTTGTTTATACAGTGTATCACATTGATTGATTTGCATATATTGAAGACTCCTTGCATCCCTGGAATAAACCCAACTTGATCACTGTGTATGAGCTTTTTAACGTGCTGTTGAATTCTGTTTGCTAGAATTTTGTTGAGGATTTTTGCATCTATGTTCACCAGTGATACTAGCCTGTAGTTTTCTTTTTCTGTGTTGTCTTTGTCTGGTTTTGATATTAGGGTGATGTTGGCCTCATAGAGGGAGTTTGGAAGTTTTCCTTCTGCAATTTTTTGAAAGAGTTTTAGAAAGACAGCCATTAGCTCTTCTCTAAATGTTTGATAGAATTCCCCTGTGTAGCCATCTGGCCACAGGTTTTTTTTTGGGGGGAGCGGGGTTAGATTTTTTATTACAGTTTTGATTTCAGTGCTTGTAATTGGGTTGTTAATAATTTCTATTTCTTCCTGGTTGAGTCTTGGAAGATTTAATTTTTCTAAGAATCTATCCATTTCTCCAGGTTGTCCATTTTATTGCCATGTAGTTGCTCATAAAAGTCCCTTATAATCCTTTGTATTTCTGCATTGTCTGTTGTAATCTCTCCTTTTTCATTTCTGATTTGGTTGATTTGATTCTTCTCTCTTTTTTTCTTGATGAGTCTGGCTAAAGATTTGTCAATTTTGTTTATTTTCTCAAAGAACCAACTTTTAGTTTTATTAATCTTTACTGTTTTTCCTTCATTACTTTTTCATTTATTTCTGGTCTGATCTTTGTGATTTCTTTCCTCCTGCTAATTTTTGGGACTTTTTTTGCTCTTCTTTTTCCATTTGTGTTAGGTATAAAGTTAGGTTGTCTATTCAATGTATTTCTTGTTTCTTGAGATAGAATTGTATTGCTATAAATTTCCCTCTTAGAACTGCTTTTGCTGCATCCTATAGGTTTTGAGTTGTCATGTTTTCATTGTCATTTGTTTCTAGGGTTTTTTAAAATTTCCCTTTTGATTTCTTCAGTAACCTGTTCATTATTTAGAAGCATATTGTTTAATCTCCATATGTTTGTGTTTTTTTACAGCTTTTTTCTTGTAATTGATCTCTAGTCTCATAGTGTCATGGTCAGAAAAGATGCTTGATATGATTTCAGTTTTCTTACATTTACTGAGATTTGATTTGTGACCCAAGATGTGGTCTATCCTGGAGAACGTTCCTGTGCACTTGAGAAGAACATGTATTCTTCTGCATTTGGATGGATTGTCCTGAAGATACCAGTGAGATCCCTCTGGTTTCATGTGTCATTTAAGGCTTGTGTTTCCTTATTAATTTTACGTTTTGATGATCTGTTTATTGGTGTAAGTGGGGTGTTAATATCTCCTACTATTACTGTATTACTGTCAATTTCTCCTTTTATATCTCTTAGTATTTTTTCTTATGTATTGAGATGCTCGTATGTTGGGTGCAAAGATATTTACAATTGTTATGTCTTCCCCTTGAATTGATCAGTTGATCATTGTGTAGTGTCCTCCCTTGTCTCTTGTAATATTCTTTATTTTAAGGTCTATTTTGTCTGATATGAGGATTGTTACTCCATCTTTCTTTTAATTTCCATTTTAATATATATGGAAATATATTTTTCCATCCTCCCACTTTCAGTCTATATGTGTCTTTAGGTCTGACTTGGGCTTCTTGTAGATGGTGTATATATGGGTCTTGTTTTTGTATCCTTTCAGCCAGTCTGTGTCTTTTGGTTGGAGCATTTAATCCATTTACATTTAAAGTAATTATTGATATATATGTTCCTATTGTCATTTTCTTAACTGTTTGTTGTTTTTATAGATATTTTTCTTCTCTTGTATTTCTTGACCATATAAATCCCTTTAACATTTGTTGTAAAGCTTGTTTGGTGGTACTAAATTCTCTTAACTTTTGCTTGTCAAAAGCTTTTGATTTCTCCATCAATTTTGAATGAGATCCATCTGGCCTGCAGTTTCTGCTGAATGATTAGCTGTTAAACACGCAGGGTTTCCCTTGTATGTCGCTTGTTGCTTTTCCCTTGCTGCTTTTAATAGTCTTTCTTTGTGTTCAATCTTTGTTAGTTTGATTAGTATATGTCCTGGTGTGTGTCTCCTTGGGCTTATCCTGTATGGGACTCTTTGTGTTTCTTGGGCTTGATTATTTCCTTTCCTATGTTGGGGAAATTTTCAACTATAATCTCCTCGAAGATTTTCTCATACCCTTTCTTTTTTCTCTTCTTCTCTGGGACCCCTGTAATTCGAATGTTGGTGCATTTAACATTGCCCTGGAGGTCTCTTAGATTATCCTTTGCTCTTTTCATTCTTTTTACTTTATTCTGCTGTCTAGCAGTTATTTTCAACATTCTATCTTCAGGTTCACTTATCCATTCTTCTTCCTCAGATAGTCTGCTGTTGATTCCTTCTAGAGTATTTTTAATTTCAGTAACTGTGTTGTTTGTCTATAACTGTGTTTGTCTATGTTTATACTTTATTTCTTCTAGGTTTCTGTTAATTGATTCTTGCTTTTTCTCCATTCTATTTTTGAGATTTTGGATCATCATTACTATCATTATTCTGAATTCTTTTTCAGGTATTTTGCCTATTTCCTCTTCATTTATTTGGACTTGTGTGTTTCTAGGTTGTTCCTTCATTTGTGCAGTATTTATCTGCCTTTTGTTATTTTTTTTAAAACTTATTGTGTTGAGGTCTCCTTTTCCCAGACTACAAGGAATTCTTTCTTCCTTTTTGGTTTCTGCCCTCATAAGTTTGGCCCAGTGGTTTGTGTAAGCTTAGTGTAGGGTATGAGTTGTGATTGTGTTCTGGTAGGAGGTGAGTTTTTATTTTTCCTCTCATTGGCAGGGCCGAGTGAAGTGGTAACCTCATCTGATGATGATTGGGTTTGTATTTTTGTCTTGTTTGCTGTTTGGATGAGGCATTCTGCACAGGGTGCTGCTGGCAGGTGGGTGATGTTGGGTCTTGTACACACGGCTGCCTTTGTGAGTTCTCACTGTTTGATACCCCCTAGGGCTAGGAGTTCTCTGGTAGGCTTGTATCTTGGTGTCAGTGCTCACACTCTGAAGGCTCAGGGCATGACCTCTGGTCAGGAACAGAGATTCCACAAGTTTGTTACAGCATTAAATGGGATTAAAACAGATGCACAAAAACAAATGATAATTACAAAATCAGGCAAATAATAACAAAATAATGGAATATACACACATACACATACACCCATAAACAAAATCAAAACAGTCCAATAAATAAATAAAGTAAAATAGATTGACCCAGTGAACAAAGGAAACTGAAAATGGTATCAACCAGTTAAGAACAAAATTAACTTAAGCATGAACTGGAAAACAAAGCCAAAGCAAGGTGCTAACTGGGGAATAGAGCAACAAAAACTAACTAGCAAATATGGTGAGAAAAAGAAAGAAAAGACAGAATCTAAAAGCAAAGGTAAATAGAGGTAGATAAAGAAGATATATATGTGTATTAAAGGTTAACTGCAATGGGAAAAGAACAGTTGGAAAAGCAAACAAAGGAACAAATGTAGAAAAAATAATAATACATTAAAAAATTTAAAAGTTAAAATTAAGAAAAACAAAAGAGAGAGGAAAAAAAGAAAAAAAGAATGGGAAAAACAAAGTTAAACCCCACAGAACTGCAAAAAGCCCAACATAGAGGCAGAAGTATATTACTTATTTTATAAGAAATAAAAAGTGTGATTAAAAAATTCTCAAAAGCTTAAATGGATTTAAGAGTACTAATAAAATTGACAACTACAACAACAGAGGGAAAAAAGTGGAAGAGAGAAAAAAAAGAAAGGAAAAAAATCCAGAAACAGCTGCAGAAGAAGTCAAAATAATAAATGTTTTTCTTAAATTTCTGCTGTCAGCATCCTTTCCCTTGCTGGATGTCTCAGTCCACCTTGCCTCCCTAGGGTGTCCTCCAACAGTGGGCTGGTCTCTGGACCTGCTGTGGGGCAGCTCAAACTCTGATCCGTTCTTACTTCTGAGTGTTCCTGCCTCCAATGTCTACAGCTCTCAGAACTAGTGTATTTTCTTTTGTGAGAGCTTTCATTGTCATTTGCATAGATACAAAGTCTGCCTCGTTGATTGTGTGTATTTAATCTGCAGCTTGTACAGCTGGTGGGAAGGTTTTGGGTCCTCTTTCTTAGCCACACTGCCCCTGGGTTTTTATTTGTGGTTTTATCTCCACCTCTGCATGGGGGTCATCACAGGTGTTTGCTCCTGAGGCTGCCCTGGAGGACTTGGGTCTGTCCCTGTGAGGGCCAGGTGTGGAGGTTGGCACAGCTGCTTGGGTTGCAGAGGCCCTGGCAGCATCAGGTACTTATGGGAGCCAGTGGCTAGGGCAGCAGGAAATTTTATGCTCAAGAAGGGTATGGCAACCCACTCCAGCATTCCTGCCTGTAGAATTCCCCTGACAGAGAAGCCTGGCAGGCCACAGTTCACAGGGTTACAAAGAGTTGGATATGACCAAAGTGACCCTGTGTGCACAAATGCAAAACTTTTTCTATCCTCTGGCAGCTCTGTCCCAGTGGGGATCATGCATAGAGGTTGTGTGGTTGCTTGGATCATGGGGACCCTGGCAATGCTAGCTATGCAGGAGCACTGGTGGCTATTGTCATAGGAGATATGGAGCTATTAGGGCTTTTTCTAGCCTGTGGCAGGTCTGCCCCCATGAGGATTGACTGTGAAAGTGGCACAGCTGCTTGGGTTGCCAGGACCTTGGCAGCACCAAATGTGCAGGAACATGAACTGCCTCAGCTGCAGGAGCTAGGGCTTATTAGAGTCTCTTTCTAGCCTCTGGCAGCTGGCGGTCAGAAGGCCTCTTTAGCAAGTCCTCCATTGCTCTGCTTGTTCAGGTACTTAGAAGTTCCTCTCTCTGGGGTCCTTCTCTGTTGCTCAGCATGTCAGGCACATAAAGGGGCCGCCCTGGCTGGTGTCCTACTCTAGTGTTTGGTGCATAAGGCACTAAAATGCACCCCTGGCTGGGGTCCTTCTCTGTTGGCACATCAGGCATTTAGAGGGCTCCCCTGTATTGGACCCTTCTCTGTTGCTTGATGCATCAGGCACTTGAAGGGCCAGCCTCTATTGTTCAGTTGCCTGTGCTGGCCTGTGGGGTGGGAGAGGCTATGGTGATGGCTTCAGCCTCTACGCATGACTCAGCAGTATTGTCTTTCCTTCATGGCTGCCTGGTTTCCCTCCACAGGCATTTCTCACCACAATCTCTTCCCTCATGTCCCTTCTGGCTGTCTCCCCACAGTCAACATCAGACATAGCCCTGGGATTGCTCCACAATCCCTACCCTCCAGCTCCCAGCCACTGTGCCTTCTAGGTGACCTGCATCCCTGTCTGGGGTACGTATGGCTGCAGCAAGGACTGTCTGTGTGATTCTCATTCCATTTAGGCTGTCACCAATCAGCTGCTTCACTCTCAGCCTCAAATGTTTCTCCTCTCACCCAAATAATTGCCCCGATGGGGAGATTCGACCCCTGCTTCAGTTCCCCCACCCACCAAGTTCAGGTCCAGTCCTACTAACTCTATTAATTCCCCCCCCCCATTTTCTTTGTCCTGCTGAGTTTTGCGTGGTTCTATATATTCTTTTCCAGTGGTCAGGTACTCCTGCGTTCTGTCAGCTGGTGTCCTGCAAGCACTTCTGTGCCTGAAGGTGTATTCCTTATGTATCTGTGGAGAGAGATGTACTCCACTTCCACCTACTCCTCCACCATCTTGTTCCTCCATCCAATTTCTCTGTAATTTGCTTTTAAAATGAAATGTTTTCATTATATTTAGGTAGACAGTCTCATGTAGAAATATAGTCAAGAAGATTTTTTCAGTTAACTTATGTGGAACCCAAGCAACAAACTGGTGCAAATGATTTTCAGGGCTTGATTTGGATATCTTGAGTATGTAGACTGTCTTGCATGTAGTATAACATTGGTTGCTCTCAATTAATATCTAATCTGATTGCTATCACCTTCAATTGGTCTACTCAATTCTAGAGCATCATCCAGCTACAAATCTCCAGCACAAAACTTCACAAACTTCTTTTGACACATTCAATCTGTCATAGCATTTTCTCCATACACTGCAGAAATCTTTCTTTTGTGTGTGTGTGTCCACCTTTCTTGAAATAATTATGCATAATATACCAAAATGTTGATTTTTTCTTTCACCTTCAATATTAAAATGACTGCCCCCAAATTCACCTTTTTTTTTGTTTTTCTATATGTGTGCTGTCACAGCTGTCACAATACAATCTAACAAAATTGTTTTGAATGAAGTTAAAGACAACTAAGTGCTGCTAGAGCCATCTTAGGGAAAAAAGTGAATTGTTTGGCCAACCCAGTACCTATTGAGCATCCACTCTATGCAAAACTCTGTTTCAGCTACTAGAGATACAGTTAGACAAGATCATGTCCTGGAAACTTGTATTCTAGTGGGATGAGTGAAAAGGGAAAAATCTTGGTGGGGCCATAATGAAATAGGAAAAATACAGTGATGAGCCAGCCCAATAAAAGCTTGTATTGAATATTATTCTCTTACAGTTCTGGAGACCAGAAGTCCAGGTTTGGATTCACTGTGCTAAAGATAAATTGTTTGCAGGGCCGTGCCTTCACTGCAGGCTCTAGGGAAGAATTTGCCTCTTTGGAATTTCTAACTTCTAGACATGCTTCTCTTGGTTCATGGCCCCTTCCTCCAGTTTCAAAGCCAGCAGTATAGTGTTTTCAAACCTTTTGCTTCTGACACATCACCTTCTCCTTCTCCTGGTGCATCAACTGAATATAGTGTGAGGTGGTGAAACTCACAGGGTGAAGGACGATCCAGGAAAAATTTGAACAAAGTTTGAAAGCTATGATTACAACTTGCCATGGGTGTTGCATGAAGTTGCATGGTCCCACAGTGATGATGATGAGCATTTATTGGAAGGTTTCCATGTGTCAGGTGTTAACAAGCATTCTCACTTTAATTCATACTAACCCTTTGTCCTGTTTTATATGTAAATAAAACTAGGCTCCTAGTTTAGCTTGCCCAGAATCTCACAGTTACTGCTTGGTAATACCAGGATTGGGCTTCCCTAGTGGGTCAGTGGTAAAGAATCCACCTGCTGATGCAGGAGACTAGGGTTCAATCCATGGGTTGGGAAGATCCCCTGGAGAAGGAAATGGCAACCCACTCCAGTTTTTTTGCCTGAGAAATCCCATGGACAGAAAAGTCTGATAGGCTACAGTCTATGAGGTTGAAAAAGAGTTGGACACAACTTAGTGACTAAACAACAATACTAGGATTACTAGGCCGGCTACAGTCCATGGGGTCGCAAAGAGTCGGACATGACTGAGTAACTAAGCATAGCACAACCTGCCTCCCAAACAGAACCCTAATAAAAGCCTTGCTACACGGTATGGTCTGAGAACCAGTAGCATCAGAATCACCTAGGAAGCTTTAAAAAAATGCAGACTCACAAGCTCAACCCTAGACTTGCTGAATCAGAATCTGCCTTTTAGTAAGAGCCTAAGTGATTCCTAAACTGTGAAAAATTCTTAAAGAGGTGGGAATACCAGACCATCTGACCTGTCTCTTCAGAAACCTGTATGCAGGTCAGGAAGCAACAGTTAGAACTGGACATGGAGCAACAGACTGGTTTCAAATAGGAAAAGGAGTATGTCAAGGCTGTATATTGTCACCCTGCTTATTTAACTTACATGCAGAGTACATCATGAGAAACGCTGGGCTGGATGAAGCACAAGCTGGAATCAAGATTGCTGGGAGAAATATCAATAACCTCAGATATGCAGATGACACCACCTTTATGGCAGAAAGTGAAGAGTAACTAAGAGTTACTAAGAGTAACTAAGAGAAAGTGAAAGAGGAGAGTGAAAGTTGGCTTAAAGCTCAACATTCAGAAAACTAAGATAATGGCATCAGGTCCCATCACTTCATGGGAAATAGATGGGGAAACAGTGGAAACAGTGTCAGACTTTATTTTTTGGGGCTCCAAAATCACTGCTGATGGTGATTGCAGCCATAAAATTAAAAGACGCTTAGTCCTTGGAAGGAAAGTTATGACCAAACTAGATAGCATATTAAAAAGCAGAGACATTACTTTGGCAACAAATGTCCGTCTAGTCAAGGCTATGGTTTTTCCAGTAGTCATGTACGGATGTGAGTTGGACTGTGAAGAAAGCTGAGCACCGAAGAATTGATGCTTTTGAACTGTGGTGTTGGAGAAGACTCTTGAGAGTCCCTTGGACTGCAAGGAGATCCAAGCAGTCCATCCTAAAGGAGATCAGTCCTGGGTGTTCATTAGAAGGACTGATGTTGAAGCTGAAACTCCAATACTTTGGCCACCTCATGTGAAGAGTTGACTCATTGGAAAACACCCTAATGCTGGGAAGGATTGGGGGCAGGAGGAGAAGGGGATGACAGAGGATGAGATGGTTGGAGGGCATCGTCGACTCGATGGACATGGGTTTGGGTAAACTCCGGGAGTTGGTGATGCACAGGGAGGCCTGGCGTGCTGCGATTCATGGGGTTGCAAAGAGTCGGACACGACTGAGTGACTGAACTGAACTAAGTGATTCCAATGCACTGTAAGGTTCATGAGAAACTAACAAGCAAGGCATTTAAAATGCAGTGAAACTACATTTTCAGCTGCTGTGGGAGCTGTTGGAGATATCTTTCTCTTTGGTGTTTGTTTTCACAGTATGAGGCAGCCCAGTTAGTTTGATGAGTAAGCATCAGTGTGAGTAAGCAAATAACAATTTCTTTAAAAAACCTCTCAAGTTCATGTCTCCAAACCTAAAGAAGGATGCCACAGTGTACTCTAAATAGCAATTATTTGCCTCATGGGGGCTAAAATATTTGCTGACTTCATTTTTTATCATCTCTGAGTTCTGCCCTCTCGGCCGCCGCCCCCGGCCCCCGGCCCGGCCTAGCCCCTGTCGGCCGCCGCCCCCGGCCCCCGGCCCCCGGCCCCCGGGCCCCGGCCCAGCCTAACCCCTGTCGGCCGCCGCCCCCGGCCCCCGGCCTGGCCTAAGCCCTGTCGGCCGCCGCCCCCAGCCCCCGGCCCGGCCTAGCCCCTCTCGGTTGCCGCCCCCGGCTCCGGGCCCCCGGCCTCCACCCCGGCCGAGCCCCTGTCGGCCGCCGCCCCAGGCCCCCGGCCCGGCCTAGCCCCTCTCGGTTGCCGTACCCGGCTCCCGGCCCCCGCCCCCCGGCCGAGCCTAGCTCCTCTCGGCCACGCTTCTGCGCCGAGCCGTCGCAGCCGCCTCGCTTCTGCGCCGAGCCGTCCTTTGCAGCCAAAGATGGAGAAGCTCTATACAGTCAGCAAAAACAAGACCAGGAGCAGACTGTGGCTCAGATCATGAACTGCTTATTGCCAAATTCAGGCTTAAACTGAAGAAAGTAGGGAAAACCACTAGACCATTCAGGTATGACCTAGATCAAATCCCTTATGAGTATACCGTGGAAGTGACAAATAGATTTAAGGGACTAGACCTGATAGACAGAGTGCCTGATGAACTATGGACAGAGGTTCGTGACATTGTACAGGAGACAGGGATCAAGAAAATCCCCATGGAAAAGAAATGCAAAAAAGCAAAATGGCTGTCTGAGGAGGCCTTACAGATAGCTTGGAAGAGAAGAGAAGCGAAAAGCAAAGGAGAAAAGGAAAGATATTTCCATCTGAATGCAGAGTTCCAGAGAATAGCAAGGAGAGATAAGAAAGCCTTCCTCAGCGATCAGTGCAAAGAAATAGAGGAAAACAACAGATTGGGAAAGACTAGAGATCTCTTCAAGAAAATTAGAGATACCAAGGGAACATTTCATGCAAAGATGGGCTCGATAAAGGACAGAAATGGTATGGACCTAACAGAAGCAGAAGATATTAAGAAGAGGTGGCAAGAATACACAGAAGAACTGTACAAAAAAGATCTTCACGACCCAGATAATCACGATGGTGTGATCACTCACCTAGAGCCAGACATCCTGGAATGTGAAGTCAAGTGGGCCTTAGAAAGCATCACTACGAGCAAAGCTAGTGGAGGTGATGGAATTCCAGTTGAGCTATCTCAAATCCTCAAAGGTGATGCTGTGAAAGTGCTGCACTCGATATGCCAGCAAATTTGGAAAACTCAGCAGTGGCCACAGGACTGGAAAAGGTCAGTTTTCGTTCCAATCCCAAAGAAAGGCAATGCTGAAGAATGCTCAAACTACCGCACAATTGCACTCATCTCACATGCTAGTAAAGTAATGCTCAAAATTCTCCAAGCCAGGCTTCAGCAATACGTGAACCGTGAACTTCCAGATGTTAAAGCTGGTTTTAGAAAAGGCAGAGGAACCAGAGATGAAATTGCCAATATCCGCTGGATCATCGAAAAAGCAAGAGAGTTCCAGAAAAACATCTATTTCTGCTTTGTTGACTATGCCAAAGCCTTTGACTGTGTGGATCACAATAAACTGTGGAAAATTCTGAAAGAGATGGGAATACCAGACCATCTGACCTGTCTCTTGAGAAACCTGTATGCAGGTCAGGAAGCAACAGTTAGAACTGGACATGGAACAACAGACTGGTTCCAAATAGGAAAAGGAGTATGTCAAGGCTGTATATTGTCACTCTGCTTATTTAACTTCTATGCAGAGTACATCATGAGAAACGCTGGGCTGGAAGAAACACAAGCTGGAATCAAGATTGCCAGGAGGAATATCAATAACCTCAGATATGCGGATGACACCACCCTTATGGCAGAAAGTGAAGAAGAACTAAAGAGCCTCTTGATGAAGGTGAAGGAGGAGAGTGAAAAAGTTGGCTTAAAGCTCAACGTTCAGAAAACTAAGATCATGGCATCTGGTCCCATCACTCCATGGGAAATAGATGGCAAAACAGTGGAAACAGTGTCAGACTTTACTTTTTTGGGCTCCAGAATCACTGCTGATGGTGACTGCAGCCATGAAATTGAAAGACGCTTACTCCTTGGAAGGAAGGTTATGGCCAACCTAGATAGCATGTTTAAAAGCAGAGACATTACTTTGCCAACAAAAGTCCGTCTAGTCAAGGCTATGGTTTTTCCAGTGGTCATGTATGGATGTGAGAGTTGGACGGTGAAGAAAGCTGTGCGCCGCAGAATTGATGCTTTTGAACTGTGGTGTTGGAGAAGACTCTTGAGAGTCCCTTGGACTGCAAGGAGATCCAATCAATCCATCCTAAAAGAGATCAATCCTGGATGTTCACTGGAAGGTCTGATGTTGAAGCTGAAGCTTCAATACTTTGGCCGCCTCATGCGAAGGGTTGACTCATTGGAAAAGACCCTAATGCTGGGTAGGATTGGGGGCGGGAGGAGAAGGGGACGACAGAGGATGAGATGGTTGGATGGCATCACCGACTCGATGGACATGAGTTTGGGTAGACTCCGGGAGTTGGTGATGGACAGAGAGGCCTGGCGTGCTGCAATTCATGGGGTCGCAGAGAGTTCGACACGACTGAGCGACTGAACTGAACTGAGTTCTGCAGGTCCAAGGTGATTATTAGAGAGAGGTATTAAACTACAACACTTTCTCTCATATCAGATGCTGGTATTAGGTATATTTTGGGCACTGCAATTGTCACACAACAAGGAGAGAGAATCCTGATTATTGTACTTATTAAAAGTTGCTTATTCACAGAAGACTGTCTTTACCCTAGGTCCTTGTGGGCTGCTACTCTATTTCTAAGCCCCAGAGTATATAGTTTTGGTTAAATCAGGAATAGAACAAATAGAAGATGACTCATATACTAGCATTTTTCATGGACATTTGCATTAAAATTATTTGGTGCTGGTTAAAACTATAGGTCTTTGAGCCCTACCTAGAAAGTTAGAGTCTCTAGGGGTAATATTCAGAAATTTTAATTTCTAACAAACTCACCAGGCAGTTCTTACATAAACTAATAGTTGAGAATTATTGTTATTTATAGTCAGACTGACCGTGTTATTGTATGGATAGGGAGTCAGAAAAAGAGCACAATATAATGATGTGCCTAAAACTTCAGTGCCCTGTGTATAGTAAGTTTTCATTTCCATGTATATACATATGATTATGTATATATAATGAAAGATGTGATTATATTAATAGATAAAGGAAAGCCTAATACAGATGGTCTACTTTTCAGGAGAGCCTTCTATATCCATAGAATCTAATAAAGGCTGGGCTAGCTGATTTTGAGTGGCTGCTTATGAGGTAGGCAAGTAAGTACCAAGTGTTTGAGTAGTTAAACTTAAGAATATCTCTCTTGTGATGTTTATCATTTGTCACCAAACACGCCCAATCCATAGAATTTTACTAGAATTTATTTTTTATTTTTAATCTTATAATATGCATTTTATTAAAGTATCATTGACTTCCGTTTCAAGTATACAGCAAGGTGATTCAGTTATTCATATACATGTATTATTTTTCAGATTATTTTTCATTATAGGATATTAAAAGATCTTAACTATAGTGTCCTGTACTATATAGTAAATCTTTGTTACTTGTTGCGTATCTATACATTTTACTAGAATTTAGAATTAAGACATCTGGCTGAGTTCCTTCAAAGACCTGATATGTTACAAACTGCCAGAAGATGGCAGCAGAGAGCTGCCAAATGGCGCTTAGAGGCCAAGTGAGCCAAGGTAGATGTTGGGACAGCAGTCCAAACTGGCTCCTCTGGCAGTCTGCCGAGGACACAACTAATCTGGACAGACTGAAGCTTAGTGAGTCTGAGCAAAGCAGTTACTTCTCATGAAAAGAGGCAAAGGTCAGGCCAGTGTGGAGGAAAGAAGATGAAGTCAGAAAGGCAAGCAATCAGGAGTGGGGTGAGAGGTGGGTGTGTCACAGTAGAATGGTCAGGGAGCCCCATATTCTCCTGAGGTAATTATCCTGATTCCCAGCATTTAGGAGCCTTGATAAGATCAGGAAACAAAGGACTCCTGATGGAGACCATCTCCTAACTAGATCATTAAGAAAAACCTGGAACCTAATCGCTTCTTCAAGAACTCATTTGGTAGTGAGATCTTCAATTTTTTTTTTTTTGGATGATGACCTAGATGAAAAAAAATAAGGAATACAGGACAGTACACGATTAAATACTGCAATACAATCAATTCTTTCTTAATAAACTTCAATGGAGGGAGGTATCCAAGAAGGCTGGAGTGGCGAAGGAAGGCTTCTTTAAGGAAGTAAAAGTTGATCTGAGCCATAATGGACACACAGTTTAGAAAGTGAGCCAAGGGAGACAACTTCAGTCTGTTTGCAGGCGTGGGGGAGACCACTCGTGTATCAGGGTGCCCGGAGCTTAGTGATCTTTGTCAAACTTTTTTATTTGATGATCTCCATTATGTTCTGAAGGAACAGGATCCAGCTTCTTTAAGCAGTGGGAGTGTATCATTCATTAAGAGGAAGTAAACATTAAAGTCACATATATCTGAAACAGGGAGCTCACAATGAGAGTTTGCTCAGGAGGATATGTTCCTGATTTTCCCAGTTGGGGCACCGCAACCACGACTCTACAAATAGGTAGGATCTCCTCAGTTCATGTCTAGATATAGAAGATTATGCCAAGAATTTTGTAAACATGATAAAAGGTTTTATTGAACTTGCCTTGTGGTCCAGTGGTTAAGAATCTGCCTTGCAGTGTGGAGGACATGATTTCCATTCCTGGTTGGGGAAAAAGGGTTTTATTGATCATTTCATATTCTGTGCTGAGAACCAGGCACACTTAACTATACACTTACACATTAAAGGACGCAGAGGTCCATCTTTCATCCACTAACAGGCTGGCTATTTCCTCCCTTACAACTGCAGTCTAGAGAGTAATTGCAATGTTCAGTTCAGCTGAGTCGCTCGGTTGTGTCTGACTCTTTGCAACTCCATGAACTGCAGCACACCAGGCCTTCCTGTCCATCACCAACTGCTGGAGCCTACCCAAACTCATGTCCATTGAGTCGGTGATGCCATCCAACGATCTCATCCTCTGTCTTCCCCTTCTCCTCCTGCCCTCAATCTTTCCCAGCAGCAGGGTCTTTTCAAATGAGTCAACTCTTCGCATCAGGTGGCCAAAGTACTGGAGTTTCAGCTTCAACATCAGTCCTTCCAATGAACACCCAGGACTGATCTCCTTTAGGATGGATTGCTTGGATCTCCTTGCAGTACAAGGGACTCTCAAGAGTCTTCTCCAACACTACAGTTCAAAGGCATCAGTTCTTCCGTGCTCAGCTTTCTTTATAGTCCAACTCTCACATCCATACATGACTACTGGAAAAACCATAGCCTTGATTAGACAGACCTTTGTTGCCAAAGTAATGTCTCTGCTTTTTAATAAGCTATCTAGGTTGGTCATAACTTTTCTTGCATAGAGCAAGAGTCTTTTAATTTCATGGCTGCAATCACCATCTGCAGTGACTTTGGTGCCCCCCAAAATAAAGTCAGCCATTGTTTCCACTGTTTCCCCATCTATTTCCCATGAAGTGATGGGACCGGATGCCATGATCTTAGTTTTCTGAATGTTGACCTAAGCCAACTTTTTCACTCTCCTCTTTCACTTTCATCAAGAAGCTCTTTAGTTCTTCTTCATTTTCTGTCATAAGGGTGGTGTCATCTGCATATCTGAAGTTATTGATTTTTCTCCCGGCAATCTTGATTCCAACTTGTGCTTCATCCAGCCCAGCATTTCTCATGATGTATTCTGTTAAATAAGCAGGGTGACAATATACAGCCTTGATGTACTCCTTTACATATTTGGAACCAGTCTGTTGTTCCATGTCCAGTTCTAACTGTTGCTTCCTGACCTGCATACAGGTTTCTCAAGAGGCAGGTCAGGTGGCCTGGCATTCCCATCTCTTTCAGAATTTTCCACAGTTTATTGTGATCCACACAGTCAAAGGCTTTGGCATAGTCAATAAAGCAGAAATAGATGTTTTTCTGGAACTCTCCTGCTTTTTCGATGATCCAGCAGATGTTGGTAATTTGACTTCTGGTTCCACTGCCTTTTCTAAAACCAGCTTGAACATCTGGAAGTTCACGGTTCACGTATTGCTGAAGCCTGGCTTGGAGAATTTTGAGCATGACTTTACTAGTGTGTGAGTAATTGGGTAGAATTTCTTTGTATGTCCCCTCTCTACTGGGATGTTAGTGACTTGTTTTTTATTATTATAGGTATTTATATCTTTGCATATACACTTATTTAAAACACTCTTTTTCAATTAATTTTTATAAGGGACTTCACGTCTCTTCAACACATTCTAGAAAGGACTGCTGCTGCTACTGCTGCTAAGTCACTTCAGTCGTGTCCTACTCTGTGCGACCACATAGATGGGAGCCCACCAGGGTCCTTCATCCCTGGGATTCTCCAGGCAAGAATACTGGAGTGGGTTGCCATTTCCTTCTCCAACGCATGCGTGCATGCTAAGTCGCTTCAGTTGTGTCCGACTCTGTGCGACCCTATAGACAGCAGCCCACCAGCCTCCTCTGTCCCTAGAAAGGACTAGCCTATATTTAAATGGCTGACACAGCAACTCTTGTTTCCCTGATGTAGAGCATTGTTTCAAAACTTCTTATTTATCTGTTCATCTGAGAAGGTTTCAAGATAAAACACTTTCCCATCAGCGACAATAGCTTCCTTGGACAGATTCTAATGGGAATGGAGATGGGGTTGGGAGTGAAGTGGGACAGGACAAGTCACTCATCATAGAAGGAAACGTCACAGGGATCCTGAGAAATCCTCCTCTCCAAACCATGTAGGGCTAAGGAGCATTGCTCTAGTTTCAGTATCAGGACACTGTGGGAGTGTGTGTGTTTGTGTAGGTATTTTGCAGTAATCAATGTTCTCCATCTGCTGTTGGTTTGGGAGGGACATATAAGTCCTTTTTAGTGAATCCCTTTGGTGGCTCAAATCACCCCCTACTCAGGATCCAAGGGAAAGCGTGTCCTCATTGGGCAGCACCAAGGATTCTGGGATGGCTCTTGGACAGAAGCTCTGCATTTCTTCTCACAGTATCAGTTTAAAAGGAGTTCAGAGACAGTAATCTTTAATTATTTAAAGTCCAATGTCAGGATAAGTGTTCTTTCAAGAAAGCATTTCCCTTTAGGGCATACCTTAGGATATCAAGCCATTAATAAAAGATTATTTGAAGAACAGCGCTAAAGTTGGGGTCATTTGTTGGAAGTTCCACATAACAGGAAGGATGCTTCATTTTTTTGATTCTCTTCCCTTATAGTCTATTATAGAATATTGAATAGAGTTTTCTGTGCTATACAGTAGGTCCTTGTTGGTTATCTATTTTATATATAATAGCGTGTTTATGTTAATCCCAAACTCCTAATTTATCCCTCCTCCTCTTTCCATTTTGGCAGTCATAAGTTTGTTTTCTATGCCTGTGGGTTTATTTCTGATTTGCATATAAGTCCATTTGTACCTTTTTTAAAAAATTCCACATATGAACAGTATCATATGATATTTGTCTTTTTCTGTACGGGTTACTTCACTTAGTATGATAATCTCTAGTTTGTTGCTACAAATGGCATTATTCCATTCTCTTTTTTTATGGCCAAATAGCATTCCACTGTGTATATATACACCACAATTCCTTTAACCATTCATATACTGATGGACATTTAGGTTGTTTTCATGTCTAGGCTATTGTTAATAGTGCCGCAATGAACATAAGTATACATGTATATTTTGAATTAGAGTTTTGTCTGGATATAAGGCATGGGATTCTTATTTTCTGGCTCTGTTCTGCTTTCTGTTGTAGAGGCTGATCTGGGCTGCTTCTGACCTCAGAAAACTCCAATATCAACTGGCATAATCAGAGGGGCATTCAGTTGATATCTGCTGTGAAACCCCAATGGTCTGTGCTGTGTTCTTAGTCACTCAGGCGTGTCCGACTCTTTGTGACCTCATGGACTGTAGTCCACCAGGCCCCTCTGTCCATGGGGATTCTCCATGCAAGAATACTAGAGTGGGTTGCTGTGCCCTCCTCCAGGGTTGAACTCAAGTCTCCCTCATTGCTGGTGGATTCTTTAGCACCTGAGCCACCAGGGAAGCCCAAGAATACTGGAGTGGGTAGCCCATCCCTTCTCCAGGGGAACTTCCTGACCCAGGAATCGAACTGAGATGTCCTGCATTGCAGGTGGATTCTTTACCAGCTGAGCTACATAGCCCCAGGCATATATTTCTCACCCTTTCCCTCCTCTAGTTTCTCAGTTCAGGGAAAATTGGAGGCCATTTTACGTGCAAAATCTGTACTTCCACAACATTCCAGGTCATGCTCTATGGAATGAGCAACTTGCTATGAGGGAGCCACAAGCCTGGATTGATGCAGACTTATAAACTTCTTTGGGGACTAGGACTTGGACAGCTCCCAAGAGACTGAGGTAGGGCTGGAGGAAATGAACTTAAGCCCAGCCCTAAAGCTAACCTTCCTAAGCTGATCAACACACCCAACAGCTCAGTGTGGGCATCAGCTGGACTCTACTGCTATCTTGGAGAGAGACTATCTTGAATTGGGATTCCTCTCTGCGGCTTGATCCAGGACTCAGAATTGGTTCTGGCTGTGGCCCAGTGTGGCCCAATGGTCTGGCCCTTCTCATTTTACCTGTAAACTTAGCCCTTGGCCTGGTTCTTACTGTGCTGTGGGTACCCTAGAAGTCTGACTGAGACTCCTTACTGTGATTGCCTCCATGAAACTCCCCAGACTGACTCTCAGGGGCTTTGGGGAACTTTGGGTACTATCTACGGGACCAGAAGGTAGCATTCAAAAGTTAACTGAGAGCTTTTCCTCTGTTGAATCATTTCTTATCATGAAATTTTGCTTGAGTCAGGGGGCCTACATTTAGGGTATTTTCATGCTAGCATTGGAAACCTTAACTTCTTCCTTATACCTGTCTCTGTTCTCTGGGACTCAGGTCCAGCTAGAATAGGCTGAGGTACCGCTTATCTTCCACTGTCTCCTCTGTTCCTTCTGCTCTCAGGTGGTTTTAACCTGCCATGGGTTGAAGCAAGATTTCAGTTCCTGGCCAGAGACTGATGCTGGGTCACAGCAGTGAGAGCGCGGAATCCTAGCCACTAGTCTGCCAGGGACCGGTGGTCAGTGACAAGGCCCTGGATCATCAGCTTTGTGGAAATGAATTTCCACAAAGAAACAGAAAGTAGTGAAGAAAGTAAAGTGTTTATTAGGAGGAAAAAGAGTATGTGTGAATAGATACACACAGGCAAATTCAGAGAAAGAGTTGTACTCTCCTGGTAGTTTAAATCACTTACATAGGGCATATTTTCTGGGTTTCCTTTGGTCAATCATCTTGCTCTGTCTGGTTCTGAGTCTGTATTTGATATATTTTAGGATCATCCCATGTGTGCATATGCAGCTCTTAACCAAAATGGACTCTAGCTAAGGGGCGTATGGGTAAATTCACTTCACTCACTTTCTTCCTTTTTGACCTCCAAGGGGCTTTTCTGTGCATGTACAGTTGGGAAAGTCTCCTTAACCTTGAGAATGAGAAATACATGGTCTCTTATCTGGCCAGGGCTCAGCTTCTCCCTCTTGCTATTGTCTTCATACTGGAGTATCTGTCCACAGGGCACAAATTCCATCTGCTCAGCTTGGGACCCATCTAATCTCTTGCCTCATTTCCATCATGCCTGAGATTGGAAAGGGAGAACTTCGGGCTTCCTGTTTCCTCTATGCTTTATCTTCTTTCTACCTAAGGGCAGCAAGCCTTGTGGTGAGCCATCAGACTTGCAGTGATGTCTCCTTGTGGTAGAGAGTATGCTGTGGTCCGTGGACCTGCTCTGGGAGTTGGTGATGGACACAGAAGCCTGGCACGCTGCAGTCCATGGTGTCGCAAAGAGTCAGACATGACTGAGTGACTGAACTGATGGACTTGCAGCAGCATCATTGGAAGCTTATTAAAATGTACACCCAACTCAGACCTAATAGCTAAGATTCTGCATTTTTAACAAGATTCTCAGGTAACTTAGGTGAACATTAAGGTATGTTAAGGAACATTAAGCACAGGTATGTAATAATCACTAAACGTCTCAAGGGAAATATATGTTTCTGATAGGGAGAGTTCAGTATAAGGAAATGCATAAGAGAAAGCTATTTAATCAAATTAAAATCTTAGCTCTTATAGATTTTGAAAAAAGAAAAGAAAATCACAAAAGATGAAATGAGTAAAGCAGTTAAGTGGATGACAATATAATTTGTTATATTTGAGTTTTTCTTTCATAACCTTACTCTGGTGCTATACAGTTTGCAAGTTAATAGCAAATTTAATTGATTTTTGTCACTATATTCATGTTTCCTAAAGTGTGTTGTTCTGAAGTGCTCTAAAAAGGTGGGTTTCGTCAATCAATTTGCCAAATGCTATGAACCATATGAACCTTTACCAAGGTTCACTGGTAAAGAATCCACCTGTGATGCAGGAAACACAGGTTCAATCTTGAATCAGGAAGGTCCCCTGGAGAAGTAAATGGCAACCCACTCCAGTATTGTTGCCTGGGACATCCCATGGACAGAGCAGCCTGGCAGGCTACAGTCCATGGGGTTGCAAGAGTTGGATAAAACTTAGGGACTAAACAATATACTTAATTACTTAGTGACTAACAACATGAACGACATAGTCTTCTTGGAGACTTCCACTAAATGTTATGACTATAAAGGTGCTGCAAAGTCCTGTTGAGAAATCCCTCTGACCTTATTTAATGGATTTCTAAAACACGGTTGTCCATGGAACTCTGTTTCATGTAATATCCATGAGCAAAGCACAAAACTGTGTTCTCTTGACAATGGTTTAAACTTTTCTAATCTAAAACAAACCCTTCATATTAAATATGAAATAGTTGATAAATCTAATTTACAGTGTCCCCAACCTCCACCTGGTGCACCATATAAGGTCCAAACTGAGCCAGATACTCTTTTACTCACCAGCAAGGTCAAGGGCCAGAATCTACAGGACTCTCTCTGCAGTGCCTCTATGCCCTCTGTCCTAAACCCAACTGCTATGCTCCAGATACCTCTTTTTGTATCCAGTCCTTATTTTCTGCCTTTCTAATTCAGTTGATACCGTGTATTGTCTACCTACTCCTCAATTCAGTTTTTCCTCAGATGCTTTACCCCTTAGATCTTCCTGAAACCCCAAACGAAGCAGATGATAAAGAAGGTGACATTGCCTTCAAACAGCCCAGTTCAGAATCTGGGCCAGATTCTTGAGACTTTTGCTGCTGAGGAGGAGAGCTAGATAGTTACTGAAGTAAACCTACTCCAAAGAGTCAGAACTGATCACGTGACCATAGACACAAGAGCAAAAGAATTGGCTTTGCAAACCCAAAAGGAGGATACATAATCCGCAAAGAGTTTCTGTGTCATTTCTTTGAAAAGTTCTGAAAAATTTTCAAATTCTGTGTGAGGGTATTCTTGCAGTTTCAGATTCTTGATAATGTTGCATAGATACAGGATATGTGTATTTAGAAACCACAGGGTCTCTGAGAACCTCTCCTCTTTTTCTCTTGTGCACTGTGCTCGAATATCCAGCCAAGTTCTGTGTCGTGCACCTAATCAACTGCATATAGACTAGCACGAAGTTGTCTTCTATGGAACTAATTTTGGTAGATAAGAGTCAGAAAAGAGTCCTGTGCTCAAAACAAAGTTGGAAACTTCTGGGATGATACTTGAAATGCTGGTGGAGTGAGAGTGGGATGGAAGGAACTCCAGAAAGCTAATGGAGTGTTGGAAGTAGTAGAATTAGACACCCATGCTCAAGCTGTAGCCTCATAGTTAGTGCCTCTTGACTAGGGTTTGGCCATGTGTCTTGCTTTGGCCAATAGGATATTAGCCGATTTAATGTGAACAGAAGCTTGAAGTAAGCTTGTGCAAGAGTGTCCCCTGGGCAGCTGCTGCTCCTTTGGTCTGGGTCCCAGTGTGGGTATTCAGAGGTGGCCTGAGCCCAGAACCACATCAGTCAATCTTCCGCCTGAAGCTGCTGCTACTGCTAAGTCGCTTTAGTCGTGTCCGACTCTGTGCAAACCCATGGACTGCTGCCTACCAGGCTCCTCCATCCATGGGATTTTCCAGGCAAGAGTACTGGAGTGGGTTGCCATTGCCTTCTCCATCAGCCTGAAGCAGAGGTGCCCAATTGAGCCATCTTTTACTGACTAAGGTTATTGTCAACCTGCAGACCAAACCAAAGCCCAGATTTACTGACCAAGTTATTGTCAACCTGCAGACCTGTGAGTCTCAGAATAACTGCTTTCTGTAAGACAGAGTTTTGGGGGTTATTTGTTATGCAGCACTATTGTGGCAATAGCTTCCTGATAACTTGGATTAAACAAAGTTAAAAAGATTTCTCAATTGCATTTTCTCAGAGACCCTAATCTTCTCTATGCATAGCAAGATGGTCATAGAATGAGTGGCATTTCCCAGTGCATCTTTATTTTTCATAGCAATTTATGATACCAAGGCAGATAGAGACCAGAAGTGTTCTCTAGGGGAAGAGTAGTTAAACCTCCCCTTCTCTACCCCCTAGTGCAACACACACAAAGAAGTCTGGTCCCCTAAGAAGGGTTGCTAATGTGATGGGTAACAGATATATAGTTATTGGGTCAGGATTTAGGTACAATAGTTTTGGGTATGCAGAGGGCAAAAGAGAAATTTTTGAGATTGCTCCATGCCTTATCTTTGGGTATACTGCTGCTAATATATCTATAGCAAATATTTTTGCTTTGAGAGATGGACACAAAATAGAATATGAAAGGGTCTGAGGGAGTAGAGATACCCATGAAGAATTAAGAAGGGAAATACAGAGAAAGTCTATGAGAAGCTGAGAAGGGAAATATGAAGGAATTCTATAAGGAAGTAAGAAAGGAAATATGAAGTGTGACGATGAAAGAATCCAACTAGCTACCACACTCACTAGTTCACTAGGGGTATGTTTCCTTCCCAAGTTTTTCTAGTGCATTCTTTTCTCTTGTGAGGGCTGATTGGAACTGGGGTTTCATGGAGAGGAACTTCCTGCCTTGAGAAAGCCTAGACTGGGAGAAAATTCAAAAGCAAAATAATTTGCAGCAAATTAAACATCACAACTTGACTAATTACAAAGAGGCAAGTGAAATTTGCAAGACAGCTATCATGAGACTTAAAGCTCTTGTGTATTTCTTGTGAGTTAGAAGGGTAGCAGCACATTTACTATTGTGGAAGGTCAGCAGGGTAACTATGATTTCAACTCCTCACTAATGAGACCCACATCATCCACGTGGAAACCTTCCTGCATTTCTGCGCACTTGAAAATTTAATAACACTGCCTCAAAACACTGCCCAGATTTCTTCCCTTTTATGAATTGCCTAAGTTTTGTGCCATCACTACGTCTTACAGGACACCTGCAGATAGTTTATTTAAGCAAGCTGCAGTAGAGTTCCACAAGCAGTCATTCCTGCTGTTCATGATCCACTTAATTACCAGCTTTGCTAGATCACCCATGAAGTCACCCCAAAATTTTTCCAGAGAAGCAGAGAGATTCTAATCAAGGAGAGATTCAGCATGTGATGGCATTTTTCTGCCTTTGGGGACCAATGAATTCATCTTCAGGCTACAAAGATAAATGGGTCTTATTTCCTGTAGTTCCATATGAGAGTGTTAACAGCCTCCGTAGGGAGGCCAGAGGTCCCCAAGCAGCAAGAGGAAATAAACTGCAAGTGCAGAATTTTTTCTCTTTTCTATTGACTACACCTGGTTCCGCCTGAACTGAACTTTCCTCAAACCTTGAGCTAACCAATGAGTTTTTCTTATGGAAATGTTTTCCTTAAGCTTTGTTAATGAAACTATGTATTTGCTTTGGAATCTGCCTTTCTTCAAATCGGATTCTGCCTAAGACTAACTTTTTTCCTTTCCTCAAACCTTGGGCTGATGATGGCTCAACAAACCAGCATTCATGTCGAATGTTTTATGGCCAGAGATGACACACCTTGTGCCATTCTATCTCAAAAATGCATATTTGTGGGAGAGTAGACTGGTGAAACTCCCTCAGCCTTGAGGTGTCTCTTTTATCTGATTAGCAGCTCGCTAACAGACATAAAACCGGAGAAGGCAATGGCAACCCACTCCAGTACTCCTGCCTGGAAAATCCCATGGATGGAGGAGCAGGCTCCTCCATGGGGTCCCTAAGAGTCGGACACGACTGAACGACTTCACTTTCACTTTTCACTTTCATGCATTGGAGAAGGAAATGGCAACACACTCCGGTGTTCTTGCCTGGAGAATCCCAGGGACGGGGGAGCCTGATGGTGTGCCGTCTATGGGATCGCACAGAGTCGGACACGATTGAAGCGACTTAGCAGCAGCAGCAACAGACATAAAACACCTTGCTAAAAACTAGCAAGCAGGCATTCTTTCTGTCCTCTTCTGATGACTATGTCAGAATCTTTCCCTATCTCTGCTACGCTTTAATAAAAGTTCGCTATACAAAAGCTATGAGCAGCCAAGCCTTGTCTCTGGCCCCCGATCGAATTCCTCTCCTCTGGAGGCCACAAATCCTGGTGTAGCACATGACTTGCAACCGCAAACTTTCACATAGAGAGAAGTTTCTTTGGATACTCTGGGAGTACGGAGAATGCAAACAGAGAATTCTATGGACTAATTTAAAAAATCTCTATCTTCAATTCTATCCTATTGACTCTCCTATAAAATCTAATTAGACAATTTTCCATCTGATATTCTCCCCAAACCTTATGTGCCTGTTGTTGTCTCATTTTGATGCCTAATGAGTAGGATTGGGCTCATGCTTATCAGCTGGTCTTCTTGAGGTCTGCAAAGCCATCTCCAGGGTGAAAAATTACAGGTAACAGTCCCAGTGAGGAGAATGTGTGTAACTTTCTTCTGAAAGAACCAAAAGCAGTAGCCTGGGTTACATTTGCTTTGGATTAGTTCTTGCTTTGAGCCTCTAAGACAACAATGCATTCTGATAAACAACTATATAAACAACAGCAATTTTTAACAATTCCAAAAAACCAAGCAGTAGTCTGTCCAGTGTGCTAAAAGCCTTGGAAATGACGCAAATGGCAATACAAATTAGATTATTAAAATTGCCTCTTCTTTTGCATTTTTATTAGTGTGACCTAATGAGCCTATTAGAAGAGATGCATTTGAAAAGACAGTCTGAGTAAGGTATATGAACATCCAATAAAGTCACAAGGTCAGACTGCATTTGCATTTGTTTTGGCATCCTTTGTCTGCCAATCTCAGTTTTACCACGAACTTCTTGGAAGGGGTGCTTCTTTCCCTTTTTCTTCATAAAATTCTACCCTTCAATTCCAGAGTTACCCAAATTCATATTACCTAAGTCAGTTAAATTGCTGCATGCTTTCTGGCAATGAAGATGAGTTTTATCTGGGTCAGATAATACCCATGAGATATCTTTAGATGATTGCTGAGGCATATGAGATAGGGGCAAATGTTCTTTCCACTGGATTAGAATTTTTAAAAAAACAATGTAGTCTTATAGGTTGTTGTAGCCATGTTGCCCTCATGTGAATGCTAAGCATGGGTTCAACATCTAGACAGCAGAGCCAAGAAATAAAGAGGAAGCAAGATTTCTGGGAACATCATTGGATCAATTCACGCCTGATTTTCCTATGAATATTTTAGTTAATGTAAGGTAACCAATCCTTTCTTGCTTAAGCCACTTTGGGTTATGTTTTCTGTTACTTGTAAGCCAGTAAGGCCTAAATATTCAGATCTAAATGGCCACTATTCATGCTGAAAGGGACTAAGGGATGATGCTGCCCACACTTTATTTGTAGAAAGCGTAAAGGTGGGGCACTGACTTGGCACCAGGCTGGTGGTGGAAGTATATCTAGCATCTGGGTCTTTTTCCTTTCCTACCTTTAAATTAATAACTAGATCCATCAAGAGGAGATAAGACACATTCAAGGAAGTCACTTAATCTTTTGAATTTATTCTCATTCAAATGCATCAGTTCTGCTGTCAGTTTTTAACTTTTATATTTTAAAATAAAATTAAAACTGGCTTTTCAACTGAAACATATAAACAGGGTTTCTCTGGTGGCTCAGTGGTGAAAGAGTCCTCTTGCCAAAAGATATAGGTTCCATCTCTGATCAGGGAGGATCCCACATAGTGGAGCAACTAAGCCAGTATGCAACAGCTTCTGAGCCTATGCTCTAGAGCCTGGGAACCTCGACTACTGAGCCCATGTGCCACAACTGCTGAAGGCTTCATGCCCTAGAGCTCATGCTCTGCAACAAGAGAAGCCACCACAGTGAGAAGCCTGTACACCACAACGAAGAACAGTCACACTTGCCGCAACTAGAGAAAAGCCTGTGGAGCAATGAAGACCCAGTACAGCCAAAAACAAATAAACAGAAATGAAAACACACAAACAAAAGACACATAAGCAAACAAAAATAAGAGTCATCATAACAAATCCTTGGCTTATCAGTCTGAGTTGAAACTATAACCTCCTCTGTGGCTGTGTGATGGGCCTGGGATAACCCTGGCCTCTGTTACCTGGTAAGTGGTTCCATCTTGCCCATTAGCATCAGACAACTTGACTTTGACCCCAATTCCTGCATGAGTTCTAATCGGCCCAGCCTCTGGGATCTAGGAACAGAGCCACATCCTGTTTTTCCTGGAGTCATTCTCTGTTCAGGGAGACTTCTCCCCAGGGTTGATTCTAAGTCATATCTCGGGTCACCCTTCCTGTCTACTCCTCACTGAACTCTCTCTCTCTCTGGGACTGTAAATGTGGCCTGAACTCTGTTTATCTTATAAACTCAACTTCTGATCCCTTCTGCCTCGTTAAAGAACATCTATGGATTTATAGTGTTTTTCCACTCAGATGGCCCCTGAGACTCCTCTGACTATGCTCCTTGGGATGACTGGAATATTTCTTATTAAGAAATGAAAAGTAAATGGAAACCTTTTTAAGAAATAAAAACTGTGCTGTGCTTAGTTTCTCAGTCATGTCTGACTCTTTGTGACCCCATGGACACAGGCTCCTCTGTCCGTGGGGATTCTCCAGGCAAGAATACTGGAATGGGTTGCCATGCGCATCTCCAGAGGATCTTCCCAACCCAGGGATGGAATCCAGGTCTCCCACATTGCAGGTGGATTCTTTACTATCTGAGCCACCAGGGAAGCCCAAAGAAATAGAGCAATTAGCCTATTTGCTCAGAAGACTTCAGCTAGTATTGATGTCGCGAGGGCCTAACTAAATTTACGGATTTAAGAAAAAGTAATTATGAGGCAATATTTAAAAACCTGTAGGATTTATGTCAGAAGTATGCAGCTCTAGACTAGTGCTAGGAAAATTAGATGATCTGGCAATGATGTTTTCCTATTTCTTGTTTCATAACTATTGGAGAGCCTGTGCCACAGTCCCTAGCATCCCTGTTACATTGTTTCCAGTTCTATCATGGCTTTAACTTTTATGCCTGTCCAGTATTTCTATTTGAGTTTGGAACCTCTTCCCAAGTTGGACCTTTCTAACTCTGCTCTCATCTAGATTATGTATTATGAGTGTCTTTATTCTCAAGAAATATATGTTTTTTAACCAAAATATGGTTGATTTACAATGTTGTATTATTTTCACATGACAGTACTGTGATTCTTTTATTCTTTTTCAAATTCTTTTCCCTTATAAGGTTATTACAAAATATTGACTACAATTCCCTTGCTATACAGTAACTGGTTATCTATTGTATATAGAGTAGTGTGTAATTGTTAATCCTAAACTCCTAATTTATCTCCCTCCTCCCCTTTCCTCTTTGGTAACCAAAAGTTTGTTTTCTATGTCTGTGGGTCTATTCCTATTTTGTAAATAAGTTTATTTGAATCTTTTTTTGTTTTGCTTTTGTTAAATCCACATATAAGTGATACCATGTAATATTTGTCTTTTTCTGTCTGGCTTATAAATGAGATATGCTTTTGAAGTTGTATGTACAATCCCCATTGTGAATATATTAATTTTAGTTGTTCTTAACCTGTTGTTTCTTAAAGAGATGGGAATATCAGACCATCTTACCTTCCTCCTGAGAAACCTTTATGCAGGTCAAGAAGCAACTGTTAACGGACTGGTTCAAAATTGGGAAAGAGGTATGTCAAGCCTGTATATTGTCACCCTGTTTTTTAAACTTATATGCAGAGTACATCATGTGATATGCCAAACTGGATAAATCACAAGCTCAAATCAAGATTTCTGGGAGAAATATCAGCAACCTCAGATATGGGCTATTAGTCTATCATTATCCAGAAGGCTGGCCTGAGCTTGTTTACCCTGTGGCTTGGCAGGGTTCCAAGAAATACAGTGTAAGTTCTCTGGAGACACAGGCGGGAAACTGGCACAATGTCACTTCAGCTGGGTATTCTTGACTAAAACAAGCACAAGTACAGCTTAGACTCAAACGATTAGGAAGTAGATATTTGGTGGGAGGGACTGCAAAATCACCTTGCACACAGATGTGGATGCAGGGAGGCCATATTTGTAAACAATCTACCCAATATTCTTCTGTGAGCAGGCAGAGCCCACTATATTGGAATTTAACTCCTCTTCTTGTGGGCACAACCTGTCCAAGCACTCACTGAGTGAATCAGTGGCAACACGGTGATCACACTGATAACTTACAGTGAACGGTGTTGGATTCATGATCTCCGAAGAAGAAGATTTAGCTTCGGGACCAGGGACCAGGCTTGATCACTCAAGAGTTTTTGTGTAGCAGAGTTTTATTAAAGTATAAAAAGGGACAGAGAAAGCTTCTGACATAGACATCAGAAGGCAGACAGAGAGTGACCCCCCTTGCTAGTCTTAGCAAGGGAGTTATATAGTTTTTTAATATATACAATAAAATATATATATTATATATATTATATACATTATATATAATATATATTATATATATTATATACATTATATATAATATATATATATAATACATGATATATATAATACATATATAAATATATATAAATATAATGTAATATAATAATAATATTAATCTATAATATATTATATTATAATATAATAAATAATAATATGATATAAACATATTATATTATAATATATAATAATATAATATAATAAATAACAATATGATATAAACATATTATATAATATATAATAATATAATATAATGTTATAATATAATATATAGTAATATATACATTATAAATATATATAGTATATATATTATAATTATAATTATAAATTATTATATATATATTATAAATATATATTTAAAATAAATATTTTACAAATATATTATACTTATATAAATATATATGATATATAATATATAATATATGATTATATATAATATTTAATAATATACATAATTATAAATATATATAAGTATATATATTATATCTTGTTATTATACTATATATTATAGTTATAAATTATTTTTATAAATATAATTATAATTATAGTAATTATTATATATTATATAATTACATATTATATATAATTATATACATTATATATACTATATTTAATATATATAGAATATATAGTATAACAATACAATGTTAAATATTCAGGATGACAGTGTGTAGCCTTATCCTACTCCTTTCCCATTTTGAAGCAGTTGTTCCATGTCCAATTCTAACTGCTGCTTCTTGACCTGCATACAAGTCTCTCAGCAAGCAGGTAAGGTGGTCTGGTGTTTCCAACCTTTTAAGAATTTTCAACAGTTTGTTGTGATCCACACAGTCAAAGGTTTTAGTGTAGTCAACAAAGCAGAAGTAGATGCTTTGGTGGAACTCCCTTGCTTTATCCATGATCCAACAAATGTTAGCAATTTGACTTCGGATTCGTCTGCCTTTTCTAAACCCAGCTTGTACATCTGGAATTTCTTGGTTCACATACAGCTAAAGCCTAGCCTGAAGGATTTTGAGCATAATAAACTTGCTAACATGTAAAATGAGTGTAACTGTACATCACTTTGAACAGTCTTTGGCATTGCTCCTCTTCAGAATCGGAATGAAAATTGACCTTTTCCAGTCCAGTGGCCATGGCTGAGTTTTCCAAATTTGCTGACATATTGAGTGCAGACTTTAACAGCATCATCTTTGAAACAGCTCAGCTGGAATTCCATCACCTCCACTAACTTTGCTCCTAGTAATGTTTCCTAAGGCTCACTTGACTTCAAATTCCAAGATTTCTGGCTCTAGGTGAGTGAACATACTGTCATAGTTATCTGAGTCATTAAGCTTTTTTTTTTGCTATAGTTTTTCTGTGTATTCTTGCCATGTCTTCTTAATCTCTTCTGCTTCTTTTAGGTCCTTACAATTTTTCTCCTTTATTGTGCACATCTTTACATGAAATATTTCCTTGATACCTCCAATTTTCTTGAAGAGACTTCTAGTCTTTCCCAATCTGCTGTTTTCCCCTACTTCTTTGCATTGTTCATTTAAAAAGTCTTTCATATCTTTCCTTGCTATTCTCTGGATTCTGCATTCAGTTGGAAGAAAGTCCCTTTCTTCCTTGCCCTTTCTTCTCTTCTTTCTTCAGCTATTTGTAAAACCTTCTCAGACAACCACTTTGCCTTCTTGCATTTCTTTTTCTTTGGGATGGTTTTGGTCATTACCTCCTGTACAATGCTATGAACTTCAGTTTATAGTTCTTCAGGCACTCTGTCTACTCGACTGAATCACTTGAATCTATTGGTCTCCTCCGCTGTATAATCTTCAGTATTCTTGCCTTGAGAACCTCATGAACACTATGAAAAAGCAAAAAGATAGGACACTGAAAGAGGAACTCCCCAGGTCGGCAGGTGCCCAATATGCTACTGGAGATCAGTGGAGAAATAACTACAGAAAGAATGAAGAGAAGGAGACAAGGCAAAAACAATGCCCAGCCGAGGATGTGACTGGTGATAGAAGCAAGGTCTGATGCTGTAAAGAGCAATATTGCATAGGAACTTAGAATGTTAAGTCCATGAATCAAGGAAAATTGGAAGTGGTCAAACAAGAGATGGTAAGAGAGAACACCGACATTTTAGAAATCAGCGAACTAAGATGGACTGTAATGGATGAATTTAACTCAGGTGACCATTATATCTACTACTGTGGGCAGGAATCCCATAGAAGAAATGGAGTAGCCATCATAGTCAACAAAAGAGTCCGAAATGCAGGACTTGGATGCAATCTCAAAAATGACAGAATGATCTCTGTTCATTTCCAAAGCAAACCAATCAATATCACAGTAATCCAAGTCTGTGCCCTGACCAGTAAGGCTGAAGAACCTGAAGTTGAACGGTTCTATGAAGACCTACAAGACATTTTAGAACTAACACCCCAAAAAGATGTCCTTTTCATTACAGGGTACTGGAATGCAAAAGTAGGAAGTCAAGTGATGCCTGGAGTAACAGGCAAATTTGGCCTTGGAGTACAGAATGAAGCAGGGCAAGGGTAACAGAGTTTTGCCAAGAGAATGCACTGGTCATAGCAAACACCCTCTTTCAAAAACACAAGAGAAGACTCCACACATGGACATCACCAGATGACCAACACCAAAATCAGATTGATTATATTCTTTGCAGCCAAAGATGGAGAAGCTCAATACAGTCAGCAAAAATAAGACCAGGAGCTGACTGTGGCTCAGATCATGAACTCCTTACTGCCAAATTCAGATTTGAATTGAAGAAAGTAGGGAAACCCAGTAGACCATTCAGGTATGACCTAAATCACATCCCTTATGATTATACAGTGGAAGTGTGAAATAGATTTAAGGGACTAGATCTGATAGACAGAGTGCCTGATGAACTCTGGATGGAGGTTCATAACATTGTACAGAAAACAGAGATCAAGACCATCCCCAAGAATAAGAAATGTAAAAAAGCAAAATGGCTGCCTGAGGAGGCCTTACAAATAGGTGTGAAAAGAAGAGAAGTGAAAAGCAAAGGAGAAAAGGAAAGAGATATCCATTTGAATGCAGAGTTCCAAAGAATAGCAAGAAGAGATAAGAAAGCCTTCCTCAGTGATCAATGCAAAGAAATAGAGGAAAACAATAGAATGGGAAAGACTAGAGATCTCTTCACGAAAATTAGAGATACCAAGGGAATATTTTATGCAAAGGTGGGCTCAATAAAGGACAAAAATGGTATGGACCTAACAGAAGCAGAAGATACTAAGAAGAGGTGGCAAGAATACACAGAAGAACTATACAAAAATGATCTTCATGACCCAGATAATCACCATGGTGTGATCACTCATTTAGAGCCAGACATCCTGGAATGTGAAGTCAAGTGGGCCTTAGAAAGCATCACTATGAACAAAGCTAGTGGAGGTGATGGAATTCCAGTTGAGCTATTTCAAATCCTAAAAGATAATGCTGTGAAAGTGCTGCACTCCATATGTCAGCAAATTTGGAAAACTCAGCAGTGGTCACAGGACTGGAAAAGGTCAGTTTTCATTTCAATCCCAAAGAAAGGCAATGCCAAAGAATCTTCAAACTACCGCACAATTGCACTCATCTCACATGCTTAAGGAATGCTTAAAATTCTCCAAGCCAGACTTCAGCATTACGTGAGCCATGAACTTCACCATGAACTTCAGCACTATGTGAACCAGATGTTCAAGCTAGTTTTAGAAAAAGCAGAGGAACCAGAGACCAAATTGCCAACATCTGCTGGATCATCGAAAAAGGAAGAGAGTTCCAGAAAACCATCTACTTCTGCTTTACTGACTATGCCAAGGCCTTTGACTGTGTGGATCACAATAAACTGTGGAAAATTCTGAAAGAGATGGGAATACCAGACCACCTGACCTGCCTCTTGAGAAATCTGTATGCAGGTCAGGAAGCAACAGTTACAACTGGACATGGAAAAACAGACTGGTTCCAAATAGTAAAAGGATTACATCAAGGCTGTATATCGTCACCCTGCTTATTTAACTTCTGTGCAGAGTACATCATGAGAAACACTGGGCTGGATGAAGCACAAGCTGGAATCAAGATTACCAGGAGAAATATCAATAACCTCAGATATGCAGATGACACCACCCTTATGGCAGAAAGTGAAGAAGAACTAAAGAGCCTCTTGATGAAAGTGAAAGCGGAGAGTGAAAAAGTTGGCTTCAAGCTCAACGTTCAGAAAACTAAGATCATGGCATCTGGTCCCATCACTTCATGGGAAATAGATGGGGAAACAGTGGAAACAGTGTCAGACTTTATTTTTGGGGGGCTCCAAAATCACTGCTGATGGTGATTGCAGCCATGAAATTAAAATACGCTTACCCCTTGCAAGGAAAGTTATGACCAACCTAGACAGCATATTAAAAAGCAGAGACATTACTTTGCCAACAAAGGTCCATCTAGTGAAGGCTATGGTTTTTCCAGTGGTCATGTATGGATGTGAGAGTTGGACTATAAGGAAAGCTGAGCATTGAAGAATTGATGCTTTTGAACTGTGGTGTTGGAGAAGACTCTTGAGAGTCCCTTGGACTGCAAGGAGATCCAACCAGTTCATCCTAAAGGAAATCAGTACTGGGTGTTCATTGGAAGGACTGATGTTGAAGCTCAAACTCCAATACTTTGGCCACCTGATGCGAAGAGCTCACTCATTTGAAAAGACCCACATGCTGGGAAAGATTGATGGTGGGTGGAGAAGGGGACGACAGAGGATGAGATGGTTGGATGACATCACCAACTCAATGGACATGAGTTTGGGTAGGCTCTGGGAATTGGTAATAGACAGGGAGGCCTGGCGTGCTGCGGTTCATGGGGTCGCAAAGAGTCAGACATGACTGAGTGACTGAACTGAACTGTATAATCATAATCATAAAGGATTTGATTTAGATCATACTTGAATTGCCTAGTGGTTTTCCCTATTTTCTTCTCTTTAAACCTGAACTTTGCACTAAGAAGCTCATGGTCTGAGTCATGGTCAGCTCCAAGTCTTTTTTCTGCATGTATAGAGCTTCTGCATCTTCAGCTCTAAAGGATATAATCAATCTGATTTCAATATTGACCATTTGGTGATGTCTATTTTTAGAGTCATCTCTTGTGATGTTGGAAAAGGGTGTTTGCTATGACCAGTGTGTTCTCTTGACAAAACTCTGTTATCCTTTTCCCTCACTCCATTTTGTACTCCAAGATCAAGCTTGCCTGTTATTCCAGGCATCTCTTGATTTCCTACTTCTGCATTCCAATCCCCTATGGTGAAAAAGACATCTTTTTTTGTTGTTGTTTGTTTTTGGTGTTAGTTCTAGAAGATGTTGTAAGTCTTCACAGAACTGATCGGCTTCAGCTTCTTTGGCATTAGTGGTTGGGGCATAGACTTGGATTACTGTAATGGTAAATGACTTTCCTTGGAAAGAAGTCAAGATCTTTCTGTCATTTTTGAGGTTGCACCCAAAGACTGCATTTTGGAGTGTTTTGCTGATTTTAAGTTTACTCCATTTCTTCTAAGGGATGTTTGTCCACAAAAGTAGATTAATGGTCATCTGAATCAAATCCTCCCATTCCCATCCATTTTAGTTCACTGATTCTTAAATATATATATATATGTGTGTGTGTGTGTGTGTGTGTGTGTGTGTGTGTGTATTTCTTTTCAAATTGTTATAGGATGTACTGCTTGTGTGCTAAGTTGCTTCAGTCATATCTGACTTTTTTGACCCCATGAACTGTAGCCTGCCAGGTTCCTCTGTCCACGGGCTTCTCCAGGTAAGAATGCTAGAGGTGCTAGAGGGGGTTGCCATGCCCTCCTCCAGGGGGTCTTCTGGGCCTAGACATTGAATCCGCATCTCTTATATCTCCTACATTGCCAGGCAGGTTCTTTACCACTCTCGCCACCTTGGAACCCCTGTTATAGGTTATTACAGAATATTTAGTAGAATTCTCTGTGTTACGTATTTTGTATATTTTAGTGTGTTCATGTTAATTTCAAACTCATAATGTATCTTTATCCACTATTCCTCCATTGGTAGCTATATGTCTGTTTTCTATGTCTATGGGTCTATTTATGTTTTGTAAGTAAGTTAATTTGTATATTTTTAATAGATTCCACATATAAGTGATATCATATGACATTTATCTTTCTCTATTTGGCCTACTTCACCTAATATGATAATCTTTGGGTTCATTCATGCTACTGCAAATAGCATTATTTCATTCTTTTTTATGGTTGAGTAATATTCCACTGTATATATATACATCACATCTTCTTTATCCATTCATCTGTTGATGGACATTTAGGTGGTTTCTGTCTCTTGGCTATTATAAATGGTGCTGCAATTGAGGCACATGCATCTTTTAGAATTATGATTTTCTTAAGATATATGCCCAAGAGTGGAGTTGCAGGATCATTTGAGAGCTCTACTTTTAGTTTTTATGGAACTTCCATACTGGTTTTCAGAGTAGTTTCTCAAATTTACATTCTCACCCGCAGTGTAGGAGAATTCCTTTTTCTCCTTATCATCTCCAATATTTATTAGTTTTTGTGCTCTGATTGTGAGCACAAATTGGTATTTATAAGGCGTTTAACAGAGAAAGTGGCCCATTAGTGAACATTATGGTGTCAAGTCCAACCTGCAGTCATCGTGGCCCTTAGGTCTTGAGATAACTTGAAAGAAGACAAAAATTATTTTGACTTTTTTTTTTTGACAAAGTCTTTATTTTCAGGAAGAGAAGTAAAATATCATGATATACAAAAGATTATTAGTCACATAAGTAAAAAAAGTGTGGTAGGTTTTCTTCTAATATACAATTATACTACTGAACTTAATTGCCAACTGTATTTTTCTGTAGCAGTAAAACAACACCTGACTATTATTTTACTGAAGCAAAGTAAAAATTATTTAGCATGTTATATTTTATTTAAGAAGAATCTATTCTTTAAAATCCTTCTTGTCCCATTAGGTACATGGGAGTTGATAAATATTTTTCTGAAAGAAGGAAATCTACACAGAAAATTCAGTAGACATCAGATAGCCTAAAAGTTTAATAAGCCAAGTTACTTAATGTAAAGCCTTCAAGGTATACATAGAAATAGGAAGTTCAACCTTTACAGTTTGATCAAAGAATTGCAATTCTGAGTCTGAAGGTTTGATTTTTGCCATCATGGGTATTCCTTCTACCCTAGGGAAATGTCCCTTTCCTGGTATTATTTTAAAATATAGATATAGATATATGGGCTTCCCGGGTGGTGCTAGTGGTAAAGAATCTGCCTGCCAGTGCAGGAGATATAAGAGACATGAGTTCAATCCCTGAGTCAGGAAGATCACCTGGTGGAGGGCATGGCAACCCACTCCAGTATTCTTGCCTGGAGAATCCCATGGACAGAGGAGCCTGGAGGGTTACAGTCCATAGTGTCTCACAGAGTCAGACACTACTGAAGCAACTTAGCATGCACACACGTGTAGATATATAGGTACAATTTTGTAGATTAATTTTTATTAAATTTTAATTGAAGTATAATTATCTTTTTTTCTAAAATGTGCTCAGTTGGTCTCTTCTTTTTTCTTCTTTTTCTTTTTTAATTGGTGGAAAATTGCTTTACAAATCTGTGTTGATTTCTGCCACACAACAATGCAAATCCGTTATAATTATATATAAATTCCTTCCCTCCTGAGCCTGCCTCCCCTCCCCATACCCATGTGTCTAGGTTGTCACAGACCACCTGGCTGGGCTCCCTGTGTTATTTAGCAACTTCCTACTAACTATCTTACACATGATAGTGTATATACGTCAATTCTACTTTCTCAATTTGTCCCACCCTCACTTTCCCCGACTTTGCCCACAAGTCCATTTTCTACTAGGTTCATCAGTACCATTTTTCTAGATTCCATATATATGCATTAATACACAATATTTGTTTTTCTCTTTCTGACTTACTTTATTCTGTATGACAGGCTCTAGATTCATTCACCTTACTACAACTGATTCAGATTCATTCCTTTCTGTGGATGAGTAACATTCCATTGTATAAATATACCACAATTTCTCAATCCATTGAGCTACTGATGGACATCTAAGTTGCTTCCATGTCCTGGCTATTGTTAATAGTGATACAATTAACATTGGGGTACATGTGTATTTTAGAATTGTGGTTTTCTCAGAGTATATGCCCAGCAGAGGGATTGATGGATCATACAGTAGATTTCTTCCTAAGTTTTAAAGGAAACTCTTCGAGAAATTTTTAAAAAGTACTCTTGTTTAGGCTTCAGAGATAAAGCAGAGCAGGTCTCTGACCTTGCTTCTAACCTTCCTGGACACTGCCCTGACTGGGAATGCCTGTGAGTGACTGCCTGCTGTGAGTACAAGACTTGTGGCACCTTAGATAAGATGGGGGAGTAGTCTTGAGATTGTTGAACCCCTGAAGGGGGACTGGCCCACCAAGCGCCAGGCTTAGCACCATTCAAAGTTTCACAAGACAAAGCAAACAGCATTAACATGAAACCAGGCTTGCAATTTGGTCACAGATTGATGATGATATCAGTTTGCATCCTGGGATTATAAATGGAATCCCAAACTGCAATCTTTGAAGTCTCACCCACAGAGCAGAGGTGCTGCCTGGGACCTTTTCCCAGTTGGGACTCCAGATGTGCTGTGACATGGGACTTCCCAGCACTGATTAATTCTGGATGTTGGCCAAAACCCAATTTGGTGATGGATTCTCTGCTCTTTCTATTTCCCTTTTCTTTAATGTTAGTATGTGAAAGTAAGATAGATAATTCTCTAATAAATATCTGTGTTATTTATTTGTATATAATGAATGGCTTATTTTGTTAACAAATCCTCTGAACCCGAGATGAAAGTGAAAACTTTCGGCAAAACAGAATCTCCATACTGTATGGACTGTCTCAGTACATAATGACTGATCAGTTTACATTCCTACCAACAGTGCAGAAGGGTTCCCTTTTCTCCACATGCTCTCCAGCATTTATTGTTTGTAGATTTTTTTTTGAAGATGGACATTCTAATTGGTGTGAAGTGATACCTCATTGTAGTTTTGACTTGCATTTCTCTGATAATGAGTGATGTTGAGCACCTTTTCATGTATCTATTGGCTATCTGTATGTATTCTTTGGAGAAATGTCTGTTAAAGTCTTCCGCTCATTTAAACAAATTAATTTATTTTTAACTGAAGGCTAATTACTTTACAGTACTCTGTTGGTTTCTGCCAAACATCAGCATGAATCAGCCATAGGTATTCATATGTCCCCTCCCTCTCTCACCTTCTTCCCCATCCGAACCCCTTAGTTTGTTACAGAACTCCAGTTTGATTTCCCTGGGTCATACAGCAAATTCTCACTGGCCATCTATTTTACATATGGTAGTGTATATTCGATGTTACTCTGTCCATACATCCCACTCTCTCCTTCCACCTCCTCACTGTATCCATAAGTCTCTTCTCTATGCCTGTGTCTCCATTGCTATTGTGCAAATAATTTCATTAGTACCATCTTTCTAGATTCTATACATATGCATTAGTATACAATATTTGTTTTTCTTTCTGACTTACTTCACTTTGTATAGTGGACTCTAGGTTCATCCACTTCATTAGAACTGAGTCAAATGCATTCTTTTTTATAGCTGAGTAATAGTCCATTGTATGTATGTACCACAGCTTCTTTATCCATTCATTTGTCAATGGACATCTAGGTTGCCACCATGTCCTAGCTACTGTAAATAGTGCTGCAATGAACACTGGGATACATGTGTCTTTTTCAGTTTTGGTTTCCTCTCAGGGTATATGCCCAGCAGTGGGATTGCTGGGTCATATGGTGGATTTATTCCTAGTTTTTAAAGGACTCTCCATACTGTTCTCCATAGTGGCTGAACATTCCTACCAACAGTGGAAGAGGGTTCCCTTTTCCCCACACCCTGTCCAGCATTTATTTTTTGTAGACTTTTTGATGATGGCCATTCTGACAGGTGTGAGGTGATATCTCATTGTTTTGATCTGCATTTCTCTAATAATGAGCAATGTTGAGCATCTTTTCATGTGTTTGTTAGCCATCTGTATGTCTTCTTTGGAGAAATGTCTGTTTAGGTCTTTTCCCCACTTTTTGACTGAGTTGTTTTTCTGGTATTGACTTGTATGAGCTGCTTGTATATTTTGGAAATTAATCCTTTGTCAGTGGTTTCCTTTGCTATTATTTTCTCCCATTCTGAGGGTGTCCTTTCACTTTGTTTATAGTTTCCTTTGCTGTGCAAAAGCTTTTAAGTATAATTAGGTCCCATTTGTTTATTTTTGTTTTTATTTCCATTACTCTAGGAGGTGTGTCATAGGAGATCTTGTTGTGATTTATGTCATAGAGTGTTCTGCTTATATTTTCCTATAAGAGTTTTATAGTTTTTGGCCTTACATTTAAGCCCTTAATCCATTGTGAGTTTATTTTTGTGTATGGTATTAGGAATGTTCTAATTTCATTCTTTTACACATAATTGCCCAGTCTTCCCAGCACCACTTATTGAACAGACTGTCTTTTCTCCATTGTATATTCTTGCCTCCTTTATCAAAGATAAGGTGTCCATAGGTGTGTGGGTTTATCTCTGTACTTTCTATCTTGTTCCATTGATCTATATTTCTGTTTTTGTGCCAGTATCATATTGTCTTAATGACTGTAGCTTTGTAGTATAATTTGAAGTCAGGAAGGTTGATTCTTCTAGCTCCATTCTTCTTTCTCAAGATTGCTTTGGCTATTTGGGGTCTTTTATGTTTGCATAAAAATTGTGAAATTTTTGTTCTAGCTCTGTGAAAAATGTCTTTGGTAATTTGATAGGCATTGAATCTGTAGATTGCTTTGGGTAGTATAGTCATTTCAACAATATTCATTCTTATACTCCAGGAACATGGTATATCTCCCCATCTGTTTGTGTCATCTTTCATTTCTTTCATCAGTGTCTTATGGTTTTCTGCATATACAGATTTTTGTCTCTTTAGTTAGTTTTATCCTATGTATTTTATTCTTTTTGTTTCAATGGGATTGTTTCCTTAATATTTCTTTTTAATTTTCCATTATTAGTGTATAGGACTGCAAGGGATATCAGTGTATTAATTTTATATATTGTGATTTTACTAAATTCATTCATTGATTAGTTCTAATAGGTTTTTGATGAACAGGTAATTTGGTTTTTTATAGAATCATGTTGTCTGCAAACAGTGAGAGTGTTATTTATTTTCCAATGTGGATTAGTTTTTTTCTTCTCTGACTGCCATGGCTAGGATTGCCAAATACTCTAGTTGTGAGAGTGGGTACCTTTGTCTTGTTCCTGATCTTAGAAGAAATGCTTTCAGTTTTTCACTGTTGAGAATGTTTCTTTTGGGTTTGTCATATATAGCCTTTATTATGTTGAGGTAGGTTCCTTCTATGCTGATTTTCTGCTTTTTTTTTTATCATAAGTGAGTGTTGAATTTTATCAAAAGCTTTCTCTACATCTATTGAGATGATCATACGGTTTTTATCTTTCAATTTGTTAATATGGTGTATCACATTTATTGATTTGCATATGTTGAAGAATCTTTGGATCCCTAGGCTAAATCCCCCTTGATTATGGTATATAATTCTTTAAATGTGCTGTTGGATTCTGTTTGGTAGAACTTTGTTCAAGATTTTTGCACCTGTATTCTCAGCGACATTGGCCTATACTTTTCTTTTTTTGTGATATTTTTATCTGTTTTGGTATCATGGTGATGGTGGCCTTGGAGAATGAGATTGGGAGTTTTTCTCCCTCTACAATATTTTGAACAGTTTGAGTGGGATTGATGTTAGCTCTTCTCTGAATTTTGAATAAAATTCGCCTTTGACTTTTGTTGATTGGAAGATTTTTGATCACAGTTGCAATTTCAGTACTTGTGATTGATCTGTTCATATTGTCTACTTCTTCCTGATTCAGTCTTGGAAGGTTGTACTTTCCTAAGAACTTTTCCATTTCTTCCAGGTTATCCACTTATTTGGCATATGGTTTCTCATAGTAATCTCTTTTGATCTTTTGTATTTCTGTGTCTCTATTGTAATTTCTCCTTTTTCATTTCTAATTTTATTGATTTTAGTCTTCTCCCCTTTTTTCTTGGTGAGTCTGGCTAACGGCTTGCCTGTTTTGTTTATTCTCACAGAATCAGCTTTTAGTTTATTGATCTTTGCTACTGTTACTTTCATTTGTTTTTCATTTATTACTGCTCTGATCTTTGTGATTTCTTTCCTTCTACGGACTTTTGGGTTTTTTCCTTCTTTTTCTAGTTGCTCTAGGTTTAAGGTTAGGTTGTTTATTTCATGTTTTTCTCATTTCTTGAGGTAGGGTTGTATCGATACAAACTACTTTCTTGGCAGAACTTTACTGCATCCCATAGATTTTGAGTTGTGTTTCATTGCCATTTTTTCTAGGTATTTTTAAATTTCCTTGTTGATTTCTTCAGTGACTTCTTGAGTATTTAGAATATGTGGTTTAGTCTTCATATGTTTGTGTTTTTTACAGTTTTTCTCCCTGTAATTGATATCTAATCTTATAGCATTGTGATAAGAAAACATGCTTGATACAGTTTCAATATTCTTAAATTTACCAACGCTTGATTTGTGACCCAAGATGTGATCTATACTGGAGAATGTTCCATGTACACTTGAAAAAAAGTGTATTCTGCCATTTTTGGATGTGATGTTCCATAGAAATCAATTAGGTAAGTCTTGTCAAATGTGCCATCTTAGATTTGTTTTTCTTATTAGTTTTTTGGCTGCATGAACTGTGTGTGAGTGGGGTGTTAACTACCTCCACTCTTATTGTGTTACTCTTGATTCCTTCTTTTATAGTTGTTATCGTTTGCCTCATGTATTGAACTCCTCCTATGTTGAGGGCATATATATTTATAATTGTTTTATCTTCTTCTTGGATTGATCCCTGAATCATTGTGTAGCATCCTTCCTTGTCTCTTACAATGATCTTTATTTTAAAGTCTGTTTCATCTGATATTATTATTGCTACTCCTGCTTTCTTTTGATTTCCATTTGCATGGAATATCTTTTTCCAGTCCCTCACTTTCTGTCTGTATATGTCTCTAGGTCTGAAGTGGATCTCTTGTATACAGCATATATAGAGGGTCTTGTTTTTCTATCCATTCAGCCAGTCTGTATCTTTTTGGTTGGAACATTAAATCCATTTATATATTAAGATAATTATTGATGTGTACACTTACTTTATTGTTTGGAGTTTGTTTTTGTAGGTCTTTTCTTTCTCTTGTGCTTCCTGACTAGGGAAATTCTTTTAACATTTATTGTAGAGCTGGTTTGGTGGTGCTGGATTCTCTTAACTTTAGCTTATCTGGAGAGCTTCTGATTTTTCCATCAAATCCAAATGAGATCCTTGCTGAGTAGAGTAATCTTGGTTGTAGGTTTTTCCCCTTTTATCACTGTAAGTATATCTTGCCATTCCCTTCTAGCCTGCAGAGTTTCTGCTGAAATATCAACTGTTAACATTATGGGGATTCCCTTATATGTTACTTGTTGCTTTTCCCTTACTGCTTTCAATAATTTTTCTTTGTGTTTAATTTTTGTTAGGTTGATTAATATGAGTCTCAGTGTATTTCTCTTAGGGTTTATCCTGTGTGGGACTCTGGGCTTCTTTGACATTCGTGGCTATTTTCTTTCCCAAGTTAGGAAATTTTTCATGTATAATCTCCTCAAATGTTTTCTCATATACTTTCTTTTTCTCTTCTTCTCCTGTGACTCCTATAATTTGAATGTTCATGCACTTAATGTTCCAGAGGTCTCTGAGACTGTCCTCATTTCATTTTTTTCTTTTTTCTCTATGCTTCTCTGCTTCAGTTATTTTCAAACATTCTATCTTCCAGCTCACTTATCCATTCTTCTGCCTCAGTTATGCAGCTATTGGTTCCCTCTAGTGTATTTTTTATTTCAGTTATTATGTTGTTCATTGTTGATTGTCTGTTCTTTATTTATTCTAGGTCCTTGTTAAATGTTTCTTGTATCTTCTCAGTCAGGGCCTGCATTCTATTTATCTGCATCACTATTTATTTCCGAGGTTTTGAAATCACATTTACTATCATTACTGTCTTACCTGAATTCTCTTTCAGGTAGACTGCCTATTTCCTCTTCATTTGTTTAGTCTGGTGGGTTTTTATCATGCTCCTTCATCTGCTGCATGTTTCTCTGTCTTTTCATTTTGTTTCATTTACTGTGTTTTGGGTCTCCTTTCCAGAGGTTGCACGGTTGTAGTTCTTCTTAATTGTGACGTCTACCCCCAGTGTGTGGGATTAGACAGCGTGAAGATTTCTTGGTGGCAGGGGGGGGAGATTAGTTCTTGTGTTTTGGTGGGTGAAGCTGGGTCTTTTCTCTCTAAAGGGCAGTGCTGTACCTAGTGGTGTGTTATGACATGTTTGTGAGCTCAGTGTGACTTTGGGCAGCTTATCTGCTAATGTGTAAAGTTATGTTCCTATTTTGCTAGTTGTTTGGAATGGGATATTCAGCACTAGAGCTTGCTGTCCTCTGGGTGGGGCTAGATCTAGTGTTGAAATGGAGACCTTTGGGAGAGCTCTCGCTGATTAGTATTCCATGGGGTCAGGACTTCTCTAGTGGTCCAACCTCCTGGACTAAGGTCTCCCACCTTGGATGTTCAAGCTTGACCCCTTGCTGGAGCACCAAGACTCCACAAGCTGCACAGAAGAGAAAAAGAGGGAAAGAAATGCGGAGAGGGGAATCAAACCAACATACAAACAAACAGACAGACAGACAAAACCCCAAGACAAATGGTGAAAACAACACTAATCAGATACGAACAAACAAAGAAAATTAAAAACTCACACTCACAAAAAGAATAAAAAAGGAAAGAGCGAAGAGAGGAACCAAAAAATGAAGAGAGAAATCAAACCAATAAACAAGCCCATAAATGAAAACAAATGCAACAAATGCAAACAACTAGAGTAGCAAAAATACAAAGCCAAAAACATGGAAAAAAATTGCAATACAACAAAAATTTGTTGTAGAAATAGGAAAAAATAAAATGAATTTATTTGAAAATAAAAGCATTAAAAAAGGAAAAAGTAAGTAAAAATAAAAATTAAAGGATTAACAGAAAGGAATAACAATAGAACAAAATGACAAAGGAAAAAGACCAAATTTATACATATATATATATATATATATGTATGTATGTTATATATTATGTATTATGTATTCTAGCCTGCAGAGAGAGAGAAATAGTGGTAGTAAGAAGCATGGGGCTCCTCTGGTTGCTCAGTGGTAAATAATTCACCTGCCAATACAGGAGACTTGGATTCAATCCCTGAGTTAGGAATATATCCTGGAGAAGGAAATGGCAACCCACTCTAGTATTCCTGCTTGAAAAATTCCATGAACAGAGGAGCATGGCAGGATCGTGGGGCTGGAAAAGAGTCATAAATGACTTAGCAACTAAACAACAAAGTAAGAAGAATATTATCCTGTGATGACAGTTATCCTCACCACATAGTGAGCTACAGCCAATCTGCCTACTCAGAAAGTCCTCTAATATTTTTAGGAATGTCTCTGGGCCTGCTGTGGGCACTGTGGCCACAGTGCCTATTGGCCTTACTCCAGCTTGTTCTTGCTTTCCAAGTCCACAGTTGCCCCCATAGTCCACAGTCTCCGGTTAATTTTCAGGGATTTAATTCACTGCATCTGTGGCTGCAGGAGTGAATTCCCTTCCTCTTCTTTGTTCACATAGCCCCTGGTGCTCAGTTTTTGTTTTGGCCCCACCTCTGCTTCTAGGCTGCCTTCCAGTGTCTGTTCCTTGCACAGATAAGAGGTGGTGAGGGCTGAGGCTTATTAGGGCTCACTTGCTCCGTTGGGCTGGGGAGAGAGAGGGGTATAGCAGCCACAATTTGGATATGTGGGGAGTGCCTGTGGTGGTAGAGACCTGTAGGAAGTTGCTATATTCTGAGGCAAGTCATGCACTTTCCCAAGGGAATTGGCCCCAGGTTGTGTAACTTGTACCTGTCCACAGCTTGGTGGCCACTGCAGTGGTTATCATGCCCATCTCTGGGGTCTCAGACCTCAGCCCCATCTCACCACCTACCTCTGGCACTTGTGCCAGCCTTGGCAGCAGCAAGTCCATAAGCATGCCCACCTCTGGGATTGCAAATTGTAGCCAGCTTGTTCCACCTATGGCACTCAAGAAGCTGTGACCTGTTGTCTGTGAGTACAGAGTTAGAGATCCCATGACAATGATCTCTTACCTCTCTGGCTGACCCAGGCTCTTCCCTGGACTCCCTCAGCTGTGTTGTACTAGCCTCCTCAGAGTATCTTCAATGCAGTTAACACCAGACCTCTCCATGGGGTCCAACCCCCGAAGCCTGAGCCTTAGCACCTAGTCCCCACTTGTCATGGCAGGTGTGCAAATAGCTTCTCAGCTGGGAAGTACTGGTCAGCACTGGTCTCTGTGCTGACTCTGCTTTGTCTTCCACGCACTTGTTGCTGTGCTCCCTTCTAAGGTTCTGAAGCTCCTCGCCATCCCTGCCTGTAAGAGGTTACCAAGTGTGATGAAACCTTTCCTCCTTCACAACTCCCTCCCAGAGGTTCAGGGCCTGTCCTATTTTGTCTCTTTTTTGTCTTATTGCTTTTTCCTTACCACTTTATGTGGAGCTTAGCTTGCCTTTTTGGAAGTCTGAGGTCTTCTGCCAGCGTTTAGTAGGTGTTCTGTAGGAGTTGTTCCACATGCAAATGTATTTTTGATGTATTTGTGGGGAGGAAGATGATCTCCACATCTTATTCCTCCACCATCTTCAACTCCTCTCAAGGGGGTTTTAATACTTTTGTGAATTCAAAGGAAAGACAGAAAAGAAGGTATCTCAGGCCTGCTTCAAAGTGTATGACCTGAAAATAACATTCAATAATAAGAATATTAATATTTATGACAAGAAATCTATTTTCCTTGTGCAAAGGATGGGAAGAGGAATATCACTAGTTGAGGTGGGACAAATAAGCTAACTGCTGCCACTTTCCTCTCTTAGGAGGTACACTTAGGGTTGCCAGAGGTAGCAAAGAAAGATAAAGGACACCAAGTGAAGTTTATATTTCAGAAAAGCAACTAACAATTTGTTAATATGAGTAGTGACCAAATAGTGCATGAGCATCCTGTATTTTGTCTGGCAATCCTAAATCCAATTATAAAACCTTCTACCTCTTCTCTTGAGATCCTGGCACCATCAAGCTTTCTGCTCTGGACATTTTACCAGAAATTTTGGTAATGAGTTTGTCTGTCTGTGTCAGAAGATCAGCAGTTACCCTGAATTACAGAGCTCATATATCAAGCCTGCTCTGTTTAATCAGTGAGGAGATGCTGGCTGGAAGGCTTCTGCCTGGCTCAGACCTTGAGAATTATCCTAATCCATTGCCCTTAAATATGCAGCTCAGAATATACGTGCCTTTGTGGCTGAAGCTAGCCCCCAAAACACTTGGTAAATGATGGTAGTTATTGTGGATCCATATCAGGGTGGATCTGCTGATCACTTGGCATCATCTGCTCTAGCTCCACTGTGTGAGGAGTCTTGATGGAAATGCCTGTCCATCACAGCTGGGGCTTTGGGGAGCAGGACTCGTGGCAATTACTTGATAATGTATATTTGAGAAGTCTTCCCTGTTGGCTCAGTGGTAAAGGATCCACTTGCAAAACAGAAGATGCAGGTTTTATCCCTGGGTCAGGAAGATCCCCTGGGGAAGGAAATGGCAACCCACTCCAGTATTCTTGTCTGGAAAATCCCATTAACAGAGGCGCCTGATGGGCTACAGTCCACGGGGTCACAAAAGAGTCAGACATGATTAGAGACTAAAGAACAACAATGTATTTGAGAAGCTGCATTGTTTTGTGATAATTATGAAATCATGAGTAAACTATGCTTCCCCCCTTCTTTGCATTAATAGTCACAAGGACATGTAGCAATTTTAATGACATATTAATGATCTCTCCAGGAAACTTCTTTTCCCAGGCAGCTGGAGTGTTTGGGGACTGGGCAAGCTCAGTATGGCAGCAGCTCTTCATCTTTTCAGAATGAACACAATAGTCTGGAGCTTCCTTAGGGCTTCTTAAGAGGCCACCTACCTTCCTTCCTTTAGTCTCTCCTGACTTAGTGGGGAAGCTGGAATTATTAATAGAAACCCATTGACTGAAGCTTGCAAAGTCAGTAATAAAACTAGACATTTGTAGAAATTCTTGCAGGATTACTTCATGCATTTTTTCTCTTTACTCCTTCATGCTGTGCTGTGTTTAGTTGCTCAGTTGTGTACAACTCTTTGCAACCCCATGGACTGTAACACATCAGGCTCCTCTGTCAATGGGAATTCTCCAGGCAAGGATACTGGAGTGGGCTGTCCTCCTCCAGGGGATCTTCCCAACCCAGGGATTGAACCCAGGTATCCCACATTGCAGGTGGATTCTTTACCATCTGAGCTACCAAGGGAAGCCCTTGTTCCTTCATAGCAATCACTAAAATCTCCTTTTCACAGAAGAACAAGTGCTAGTGCTTCCCTACAGTATTTAAATTTCCAGGATTAGAAACCAGATCACCTGACCATTGACAAAAGCACATTATATTTTACTTCCTTTTTAAATTTTTAAAAACATTTTTTAAAATTTATTTTTAATTGGAGTATAATTGATTTACAATATTATGTTAGTTTCTGCTGTATGAAAACATGAATCAGCCATGTGTATACATATGTCCCTTCCCTCATGGGCCTCCCTCTTACTCACTCCCACACCTCTAGGTCATTACAGAGCACTGAGCCAAGCTCCTTGTGCTGTACAGCAGCTTTCTGCTAGCTATTTTACACACGATAGTGTATATATGTCAATGCTACTCTCTCAATTCACTCCCCCATCTCCTTCCTCGCTGTGTCCACAAGTGATTCTCTATGTCTGCATCTCTATTCCTGCCCTACATATCTGAATTCCTCTGCGGTCACCTTCTAGGAGAGGCAAGTTACTTCATTAGCACTTGAAGACAATTTCATGGTTCCAGAAGAAGGTATAATTCCTGCTTGGCCCCAAATTTCAATTAAGGCACCATGGAACTTGGAAAATTGTACAAATTGTCTACCCCTCTGTAATGAGTTAAACAATTACCAGTATACCACTGTTAACCGTACAGGACAGGACTTCTCTGTCAATTTATATGGTCATTATTTTCTAAAATAATTTTTCTTTACTGTACCTGCACTGTTTAGCATGGAAACACTAGGCATGTGTGTTTTCTGAGCTTTTGAAATGTGGCTGGTTTGAGATGTTCTGTGAGTGTAAAATATACACCAAGCACTCAAGATTAAGTAGGAAAGATGTATCTCATTAATCTTTTAAAAAATATTGACTACATGTTGAAATGATAATATCTTGGATATGTTTGGTTTAATAGAATGCATTGTATGGTAGTTTGAACATTCTTGAACCAAGGTTTCTCTAGTGGTACAGACAGTAAATAATCTGCCTGCAATGAGGGCGACCTGGGTTCGATCTCTGGGTCAGTAAGATCCTCTGGAGAAGGGAATGGCAACCCACTCCAGGATTCTTGACTGAAGAATTCCATGGAAAGAGAAGCCTGGCAGGTTATAGTCCATGGGATAGCAAAGAGTCAGATATGACTGAGCAACTAACACTTTCACTTTGAACATTCTTTGGCATTGTCCTACTCGGCGACTGGAATGAAAACTGATCTTTTCCTGTCCTGTGGCCACTTCTAGGTCTACCAAATTTGCTGATGTAGTAAGTGCAGCACTTTCACAGCCTCATCTTTTAGGATTTGAAATAGCTCAGCTGGAATTCCATCACCTCCAGTAGCTTTGTTCCTAGTAATGCTTCCTAAGGCCCACTTGACTTCAAACTCCAGGATGTCTGGCTCTAGGTGAGTGACCACACCTTCATGGTTATTCATGGTCATAAAACCTTTTTTATATTGTCCTTCTGTGTATTCTTGCCACCTATTCTTAATCTCTTCTGTTTCTGTTAGGTCCTTATCATTTCTGTCCTTTATTGTGCCCATCTTTGCATGAAATTTTCCCTTGATATCTCCAGTTTTCTTCAAGAGATCGCTAGTCTTTTCCATTCTATTTTTTTCCCCTATTTATTAACATTGGTCTTTTAAGAAGGCCTTCTTATCTCTCCTTGTTATTCTCTGGAACTCTGCATTCAGTTGGATATATCTTTCCCTTTCTCCTTTGCCTTTTGCTTCTCTTCTTTCCTCAGCTATTTGTAAAGCCCCCTCAGGCAATCACTTCGCCTTCTTGTATTTCTTTTTCTTTGGGATGGTTTTGATCGCTGCTTCCTGTACAATGTCATGAACTTCAGTTTATAGTTCTTTAGGCACTCTGAAGATCTAATCTTCAGGCACTACCAGATCTAATCACTTGAATCTATTCATCACCTCCATTGTATAATCATAAGGGATTTGATTTAGGTCATACCTGAATAGCCTAGGGGTTTTCCCAGCTTTCTTCAATTTAAGCCTGAATTTTGCAGTGAGAAGCTCATAATCTGAGCCATGGTCAGCTTCAGGGCTTGTTTTTGCTGACTGTATAGAACTTCTCCATCTTCAGTCGCAAAGAATATAATCAATCTGATTTCGGTATTGACCATTTGGTGATGTTCATGTGTAGAGTCATCTCTTATATTGTTGGAAAAGGGTGTTAGCTATGACCAATGTGTTCTCTTGACAAAACTCTATTAGTCTTTGCCGTGCTTCATTTTGTACTCCATGGTCAAACTTGCCTGTTATTCCAGATATCTCTTGACTTCCAACTTTTGCATCCTAGTCCCCTATGATGAAAAGGACATTTTTTTTTTGGTGTTAGTTCTAGAAGGTGTTGTAGGTCTTCCTAGAAGCAGATAACTTCAGCTTTTGGCATCAGTGGTTGGGGAATAGACTTGGATTACTGTGATGTCGAATGGTTTTCCTTGCAAATGAACCCAAATCTTTCTGTCATTTTTGAGGTTGCACCCAAGTACTGCATTTTGAGCTCTTTTGTTGACTATGAGGGTGACTGAATTTCTTCTAAGGGATTCTTGCCCACAGTAGTAAATATTAAGTTTGCCTATTCCCATTCATTTTAGCTCACTGATACCTAAGATGTTTGAATTTCATGGCTGCAGTCACCATCCACAGTGATTTTGGAGTGCAAGAATCTCCTGCTTGACCATAACCAATTTACCTTGATTCATAAACCTAACATTCCTGTGCAATATTATTCTTTACCTTATCAGACTTTACTTTCACTGCCAGACACATCCACAATTGAGTGTCATTTCCACTTTGGCCTAGCCTCTTCATTCTTTCTGGAGCTATTATTAATTGCCCTCTGCTCTTGGAAATGGTCAAACCTGGTTTAGAAAAGACAGGAAACCAGAGATAAAATTGCCAACATTCATTGGATCATAGAAAAAGCAAGGAAATTGCAGAAAAACATCTACTTCTGCTTCATTGACAATAAGAAAGTCTTTGACTGTGTGGATCACAGCAAACTGTGGAAAATTCTTCAAAAGATGGGAATACCAGGCCATCTATCCTGTCTCTTGAGAAACCTGTATGTGAGTCAGGCTGCAACAGTTAAAACTGGACATGGAACAACTGACTGGTTCAAAATTGGGAAAGGAGTACAACAAGGCTGTATATTGTTATACTGCTTATTTAACTTATATGCAGAGTACATCATGAAAAATGCCAGGCTGGATGAATCACAAGCTGGGCTCAAGATTACCAGGAAAAATATCAGTAACCCCAGATAAGCAGATGACACCAACTTTATGGCAGAAAGTGAAGAGAAACTAAATAGCTTCTTGGGGGAATAGAGGAGATTTAAAAAGTTGGTTTAAAACTCAACATTCAGAAAACTAAGTTCATGACAACTGATCCCATCACTTCATGGCAAATAGAAGGAGTAGAAGTGGAATCAGTGACAGATTTTATTTTCTTGCACTCCAAAATCACTGTGGATGGTGACTGCAACCATGAAATTCAAAGATGCTTGCTCCTTGGTGATAGAGCTATGACAAACCTAGACAGCATATTAAAAACCAGAGACATTACTTTGCCAACAAAGATCCATACAGTCAAAGCTGTGACTTTACTAGTAGTCATATATGGATGTGAGAGTTGGACCATAAAAAAAGTTAAGTGCCAAAGAATTGATGCTTTTGAATTGTAATGCCAGAAGAGACTCTTGAGAGTCCCTTGGATAACAAGGAGATCAAACCCATCAATCCTAAAGAAAATCAACCCCAAATATTCACTGGAAGAACTGATCCTGAAACTGAAATTCCAATACTTTGGCCACCTGATGCCAAGAGCTAACTGATTGCAAAAGAGTCTGATGCTGGGAAAGATTGAAGGCAAAAGAAGAGATCGGCAGAGGATGAGATGGTTGGATAATATTGTTGACTCAATGGACATGACATTAATCAAACTCTGGGAGATAGCAGAGGACAGAGAAGCCTGGTGTACTGCAGTCTATGGTGTCACAAAGAATTGGACTTGACTTAGTGGCTGAACAACAACAACAGCATTATGAGTTATCAGCAATTTATGAATCTTCACACACACACATTATTGTGTGTGTGGAGCATGAATTTCATCCTTTATTTTTTGCATTTGTTACTGTGATGACTAGAAAATGTCAGAGGACATTCAAGATTCACATTATATGTAGGATGGACAGCATTTCTGGACTGTAAGCTCCTTGAGGACAGGAGCCATGTTCCCCGGTTACTAGTGAAGTCTGCTATACAGCAGGTGCTTGATAAATACATGTTGACCAAATGCCTAGAAGAAGATAAGCAAGAAGAATAACTCTATATGGGATGATTGAGTGGGATCTTATCATCCATAGACCTGCACAACAATTAGAGCTAAAGGGATGAGAAGTAATATACGTAGACCCAGCTATTCACTAGGGACAGAAAATCATCTTATGATTCCTAGTGGAGGGCACTTGCATTTGCAGGAAAATATTTGGTGACTGCAAACCTAATGCCTTAAGAGGCCATCTACCCCTGGCAGGGCCTTTATTTGCTCCAAGGATCCCCACTGCATAGTCTTGGGCACATGCATCCACAGAATCCCAGCAGCTGCTTCAAGGGTGAGAGTGGCTCCACATTTTAACTCTCTCCTTCTTCCCTGTTGGCTCCATTGTTGGCCTGTTTCTGGGATCCTTCCTCTTCAACCAGCTATGGGTAGCTTGGTGATGTTTTTGCATATCATCTGGGATTTTGAATGAATTTTTTACCAGGCACCACTGCTTCCTTAGTTGCTCCCTCAGCATCACACATACAAGTTCTCAAACAAGGAAAAGGTTCAGCTTCACCCTCATATGATTTTTGTGGGTACAGATCACTGGCTTGGAGCACCATTCAGAGCTTATGTTGCTTAGACAGGGGAACTGAGATGGTATCAGTTTACCCTCTCCATTGCTGGAGATATTTATCCAAGGGGAATCTTCCCTCTTAGGGAACTGAATCTGTCTCCTGCAAATCTCCACCCATTAGTCTATCTTTCTGTTCCTCCCCTTCCATTTCTTCATCATTTAATAAAAATAGCTAATATTTATGAAAAGTTTCATAAGCCATTGTCTCTGCTAAGACTTTCATACCTCTTAGCTTTAATTCTCACAATTGCCCTATGAGACAGGTAGTATTTTTTAAACTGAAGTGTTATTGATTCACAATGTTGTGTTAATTTCTGCTGTACAGCAAAGTGATTCAGTTATATAAGTGTGTGTGTATATATATATATATACACGTATATATATATTATTTTTTAAAATATTATTTTCCATTATGGTTTATCACAAGATATTGAATATAGTTCCCTGTGCTATTCAGTATGACCTTGTTGTTCAAGTAGTATTAATTCCATTTATACTGACAAAAGAATTAAGCCCTGACAAAATTAAATAACCTACCAAAGCTTATTCAGAAAGAATGACAGAATGGAAATTTGATACAAGTTTAGTCTGATTCCAAATCCTAAATTACTAGTCATGTAGCAATGATGTTTTGTAATCAGTTAATTCTGCATTCTGAAGTTCACATTCTCTTCCTGCCTTCCTTCACAAGTCTTTCCCTGCTTTCACAGGGTCATCTTTAAAAAGTTTGAGGAAAGAATTACCTTCCTCCTTGGCCTAATTGATTTATTTCAGACTGATCAATTTTATTTTCTTCTGCTTTTCATCATCCAGTATGTTGAGAGGGTATACTGCTACCATTCCATTTCCCCTGTCCAAGCAGCATGAACTGTCAGACCAATCCTATCGCTCACACCTTTACTGGGAGTTGGTCATACTTCCATTTGAGAATTAGAAGAAGGGTTTTTAAATGAGAAAAAATGAGAAAATAACAATTTACAGCTCTTAAAAAGAATTTTTACATATACTCATCTTATTTGAGTTTCATAATAACCTTGAGAGGTAGTCTTGATGTTTTCAGATGTTGCGATGATTGCAGACAAGAAATTAAGTGACTTATCCAAAGTTATACATGTGATGAATGAAATAATTAAAATTTTGAGTCTAGACCATCCCATGCAAAGTCTGTCTTTTTCCCGCTTAAATGCACTAATACATGATGTTTATACTTATTGGCACATTAGCCCTGGGGCTTGGCTTCATGAATTCCTATACTAGAGTTCCTTGGAAAGTCTGAGATTATTTTGACAGTAAGATTCACTCTTTCAGAAATATTGCAAAGGCATTGCCATTTATTTTTAAAGAAGTAAATTTTGAGAGAGTAATTGCATCTTTCTAAAAAGCCTTAACTTTAGTTAAGAAACTTTCTTAGATGGTTGAAAAGAAAGACAAGAGACTGAAGGAAACCATTATAAACACCTGATGAACCAACTCACAGCCCTGTGGACTCATGAGAGGGCATTTAGTAAAGTCCCTGATGTGCAGTAGGCTTTCAGTAAGTGTTCATTTCAACAAGTGAACTCATGTACCTTATAAAGGTAGAATAGAGCACACTAACCTTCTTTCCCTCTGTGCAGAGCAATCAGAGCCTGAAAAACTGAGGTCACTTCTCAATGTTTAGGAATATTGAATATTTAATGACTTAGCTAAGGCCAAAGCTCAGTTTTATGTATCTGGGCCAGCCCTGGCTTTGGTTACCACCTATATCCTACCAGAGTCCCTTAGAAAGCTCCTTATGGAGGATGTGTGAATAGTTGTTCTGGTAGCCAGGTTCCATGGTAACCAGACACAATTAGGATGGTGATGGTGCTGAAGTTATAGCCAGTACATTTCCCCATCACTTCCAATAACAAGACTGCCTCACTGTTCCTGGGGAGAGGACTAGGGCATGTCCAACAGCAAACAGGTTTCCAACAGAAATGAAGCAGCTTCATAAAGTTTCCTGTAAGACCACCACTGAAATATATTGATCAGCCCTCTAAGAAGTGTTCAGTGCTCTGTTTAACAGCTCTCAGCCATATCATCACTGTGCAGTTAAATGAAATAGCATTTTTCCGGCTCTCAGGTGAGTTTTCACAACTTAAGCTAGTTTACTGCCCCTTTTGCCTCCACTCATTCACTTGAAAACAGTAACACCATTTTTCTTTCCTGGTTGGCATATATTTATAAATGCAAGTTGCTCTGCATTTATATCCAGCTTAGCAATAATGCATCCATAATGACAAAAATAATCATGGCTGTCAGGGTACTGCTTTGCAGCTCACCAAGTGCTTAATATAATCATTATATTTCTTCCACATATGACTCCTGGGATGTACTTATGATCACAGTTTACAGATGAGGCAGAAAATGAGCCTCAGAAAGTGGAAACATCCTATTCAAATCAGGAAACTGGTAGTGAAGGGGATGGGACAAAAGAAAGGTCTTTTCAACCTCAAAACGCTATGCTTCCTACCCCACCGCATGGAGCACAACCTCTTGTATGTCTTTCCAGCTTTTTTTCTTGCTGCTCCTCAGAGCCATCCTAATCTGTGCTGTTACATTCAAGGGGAACTGTGTGCCTGGTCTCTGAACATCATTCTTCTTCTCTAATTGCTGCCTGTTTTTCTCCTTCAGAAATCTTGTTTAACTTCTGCCCCTACTGGAAAGTGTCTCAGTCAATTCAATTCAGTCACTCAGTTGTATCCAACTATTTGTGACCCCATGGACTACAGCACGCCAGGCCTCCCTATCCATCACCAACTCCAGGAGTTTACTCAAACTCATGTCCATTGAGTCGATCATGCCATCCAAACATCTCATCCTCTGTCGTCCCCTTCTCCTCCTGCCTTCAATCTTTCCCACCATCAGGGACTTTTCAAATGAAAGTGTCTACTCATCTTTAGAACTAGATAAAGGATTACCTTTCTCCATGAGAGATTCCTTGAACATCTCTGCTTGCCTGAAAAAGACCTGTCATTCTAAGGACTGGCTTTTATCACTTTTTCCCATTTGTCTCTCTACTAGGCTATCAATCACTGAGGGTAGGGCTTGCTTCTCTTTGCTTCTGTATTGCCAAGACCTACCTCAGTGTCCAAAACTGGGTAGAAATATAATAAATGACTTTTGAAATAATAGGCCCACATGTATTCCTTTTTAATTTTTAAACTTATTTTATTGAAATATAGTTGATTTGTAATGTTGGGTTAACTTCTGTATGGAAAAGTGATTCACACATATATCTTTTTTCATATTCTTTTCCATTATAGTTTCCATTATGGCAGGATATTGAATATAGTTCTTGTACAATACAGTAAGACCTTATTGTTTATTCCTTCTCTACATAATAGTTAGCTTCTGCTAACTCCAACCCTCCAATCCTTTCCTCCCCCTTGGCAACCACAAGTCTATTTTTTGTTTCTGGGCCCACATGTACTTCTAATGGTTAAATGCAATTTAATTCCACTTGGTTTGTGAATGTGTCACTCTTTCCCATGAACTGACATATCCTTGCAGAGGATGTTTGGCCTCTCTTGGTGGTGAGGTCTTCCAACTGACCAGCGTTCAAGTAGCTCATGAGGTACATTTTAATTTTCATGTGGGTGCCAGAATGAGAGTCCTTTTTTTTTCAGTGGCAGAGATTATTGGTATTTATTATTAATTCCTACTCTTTAGTTTTTATAGCTCCTATTAGCTTATTTTTCTATAAAATTTTTCTTAACAATTACTGTGTACAGGTCCAATTTATAACCCTTATTACTCAGAGAAATTTGAAAAACAACTTGTTCTAGGCTCAAGAAGGCTGGACACTTTGCAGCTTTCTCATCTCTTTAGAGCAGTGCTAAAAAATAATTTATTTTCTCAGCAAAAACAATTTCTCAGTCACTGTGAATCCCACACTTGTCCTTCTCAGTGAACATAATGGTCTAAGAGGACACTAATTTTCCTAAATGGAAAAAAAGATTGTAGGCATTACCATTAGGTTTTGACAGCTTTGTTTTGCCTGGAGCTTTCATAGTTCTATTCCCTCATATGTGGTGGTGAAAATTTCCTGTGTTTTTAATTAAAGGAGTGTCTTTTAAAAAATTATTTGCTAAGAATTAGACTATAGGGTGCTTACATATGCAAAAGTATCTGTGTTGGTATATGTGGGAGGCACTGTGAGTTACTTTCCCTTAGTCCTGGCTAACAGAACTCCAGTTTTTTAATATATACATTCTTTTTCATTATGGTTTATCACATGATACTGAATACAGTTCCCTGTGTTATACAGTAGTACCTTGTTGCTTATCCATTCTATATAATACTTTGCATCCTAAAATATGCTATATTTTAACTATATATAATTATATATATTTAACTATAAATAATTATATTTCAACTATAATCCTAAACTCAGAATCCATCCCTCTCCCAGTCCCTTCCCCTTTGGCAACCACAAGTTTGTTCTCTAGGTCTGTGAGTGGGGTTGCTGGGTCACATGATAGCTCTATTTTTAGTTTATGAGGAACCGCCATACTGTTCTTCATAGTGGTGGCACCAACTTATATTCCCATCAACAGTATAGGTGGGTTAACAGAACCTCAGTTTAGTTTCCAGCAGCAGCGTGTCCAGCCTTGACAGAACGCTTGTGATTAGTGCAGTGTATCATGGCTTTCTGGTTCTCCTTTCTCTGCCTCCCTGTCCTAGAGGTAGAATTGTGTCAGTGAGTTAATGGGAAGGTTTTCTAATTAGACTGCTCCCATCCTTATCACTTCTTGCCTTGGGACCTTGAAGTGACAAGCATAAGTTTAAAGAACCAAATCCTTAGAAGAATAGAAGAAAGCATAGCCATTGCTGGATCCTTGAGGACACTTTTGAGTTTCTGAACCAGCCATGGGTTCCTCACCTCTGGGTATGTTAGGTAAACGACAAATATCTGGAAAGTTTAAGCCACTATGAGACTTTTCATTACTAGTAGTCTAATTTCCACATCCATAGCAGTCAGGGACCCTACCTGCTTGCAAGGACCCATCTCTTCCTGGATTATGAGGTGCTCCTCTAAAATACATTGCTTTTTACCCCTGGCTAACATAAGGTTTTAGAAACACAGGTATATAATAATCACTAACATTCTCAAGGGAAATAAATGTTTCTGATAAGGGAATTTCAATATAAGGAAATGCAGAAGAGAAAGCTATTTAATCAAACTAAAATGTTAGCCCTAGGGGAGGAGAGGGTGAGATGTATGGAGAAAACAACATGGAAACTTGCATTACCATATATAATATAGATAGCCAATGGGAATTCACTGTATGACTCAGGAAACTCAGACAGGGGCTCTGTATCAACCTAGAGGAGTGGGATGGGGAGAGAGATGGGAGGGATATATGTATACCTATGGCTGATTCATGTTGAGGTTTGACAGAAAACAGCAAAATTCTGTAAAGCAATTATCCTTCAGTTAAAAAATAAATAAAAATTTAAAAAGTTAGCCCTTATAGATTTTGAAAAGAAAATCACAAAAGATGAAGTAAGTAAAGCAGTTAAGTGGATGACAATATAATTTGTTATACTTAAGTTTTTCTTTTATAATCTTACTCTGGCGCTATACAATTTGTAAGTAAAAAGCAAATTACTGGTTTTTGTCACCATATTCATGCTTCCTAAAGTGTGTTTTGCTGAAGTGTTCTAAAAAGGTGGGTTTCATCAACCAGTTTGCCGAATGCTATGAACCATATGGGGGCTTCACAGGCGGCTCAGTGGTAAAGAATCCACCTGCAATGCAGGCGACGCAGGTTCAATCCTGAATCGGGAAGATCCCCTGGAGAAGAAAATGGCAACCCACTCCAGTATTCTTGCCTGGGAAATCCAATGGACAGAGGAGCCTGGTGGGCTACAGTCCATGGGATTGCAAGAGTTGGACTTGACTTGGCAACTAAACAATATACTTAATTACTTAGTGACTAAAAACAACAACAAAACTATATATTCTTCTTGGAGACTTCCAATAAACATTATTACTATAAAGGTGCTGCAAAGTCCTGCTGAGAAATCCCTCTGACTTGTTCTAAAACAGGGTTGTTCATGGAACTCTATTTCATGTAATATCCATGAGCAAACTACCAACTGTGTTCTCTTGACCATGTTTTATTTTTTAAAAATTATTTTATTTATTATAATTGAAGGGTAATTACTTTACAATATTGTGATGGCTTTTGCTATACATTGATATGAATCAGCCATGGGTATACATGTGTTCCCCCATTCTGAGTCCCCCTCCCACCTCCCTCTTCACCCTATCCCCATTGGGGTACCTGTGTCTCCTTCAATTCTGGTTTCCTCAGGGTTTATGCCCAGCAATGGGATTGCTGGGTCTTATGGCAGTTATATTCCACCCCTCCTTTTTTTTAAAGCAATCTCTATACTGTTCTCCATGGAGAAGGAAATGGCAACCTACTCCAGTACTCTTGCCTGGAAAATCCCATGGACGGAGGAGCCTGGTGGGCTACAGTCCATGGGGTCGTGAAGAGTCGGACACGACTGAGCGACTTCACTTTCATTTTTCACTTTCACGCATTGGAAAAGGAAATGGCAACCCACTCCACTGTTCTTGTCTGGAGAATCCCAGGGATGGCGGAGCCTGGTGGACTGCCGTCTATGGGGTCGCACCGAGTCGGACACGACTGAAGCGACTTAGCAGCAGCAGCAGCAGCAGCAGCAGCAGCTATACTGTTCTCTATAGTGGCTATACCAGTTTTCATTCCCACCAACAGTGTAAAGAGGGTTTCCTTTTCTCCACGCCCTATCCAGCATTTATTGTTTGTAGACTTTTTTTTTTAAATAAATTTATTTATTTTAGTTGGGGGCTAATTACTTTACAATATTGTAGTAGTTTTTGCCATACATTGACATGAATCAGCCATGGGTTTACATGTGTTCCCCATCCTGAACCCCCCTCCCACCTCCCTCTCCATCCCATCCCTCTGGGTCATCCGATTGCCCCAGCCCTGAGCATTTGTCTCATGCATCGAACATGGAATAGTGTTCTGTTTCACATATGATAATATACATGTTTCAATGCTATTCTCCCAGAACGTCCCACCCTCACCTTCTCCCTCAGAGTCCGTAAGACTGTTCTATGCATCTGTGTCTCTTATTTTGTCTCGCATATAGGGTTATCATTACCATCTTTCAAATTCCATATATATGCATTAGTATACTGTATTGGTGTTTTTCTTTCTGGCTTACTTCACTCTGTATAATGGGCTCCAATTTCATCCATCTGTTTGTAGACTTTTTGATGATAGCCATTCTGACTGGTGTGAGATGATACCTTATTGTGGTTTCGATTTGCATTTCTCTAATAATGAGTGATGTTGAGCATCTTTTCATGTGTTTATTAGTCATCTGTATGAAGGAAATGGCAACCCACTCCAATATTCTTGCCTGAATTCCAGGGACAGAGGAGCCTGGTGGGTTACAGCCCATGGAGTCACAAAGTGTCGGACACCACTGAGGAACTAACATATTAGCCATCTGTATGTCTACTTTGGATAAATGTCTGTTTAGTTCTTTTGCCCACTTTTTGATTGGGTTGTTCCTTTTTCTGGTATTGAGCTGCATGAGTTGCTTGTATATTTTGGAGATTAATTCTTTGTCAGTTGTTTGGTCTATTATTTTCTCCCATTCTGGGTGAGAGAGTCAATTCTTAGGTAGGTTGATGAGAAGTCCAGGGTCCTCAAGGAGGAGAAAGGGGCCTGGGACTCTCAAGGAGGAGATAGGGGTCTGGGGTTCTCAAGGAGAAGAAGAGACAAACATTTTTTTGTCTACGTTCCTTGTCTTAGTCTCCTAAAATGCTTTTTTCTTTAAGCCCAGAGCTAATGATTACACAACAAAACAAATCATCTTGCCCAAGGATATATTTTTCCTTAAACTCTGTACCAAGGATTATATAACAACAATGTATCCTGCCTGAAGACATGTTTCTTCTTAGTAAGAACCTTCTGACTAACCCTCTCATCTTAAAATGTTAACCGTGAGTGTGGGTCTGGTAAGATCTTTCTATGTTAGCTCTAATACTGTTATCTTAAAATGGATGTTGTGGAAGTGGGTCTCGTAAGACCTTTACAACATTGAGACATTCTTTAGATTTACTATAATAACCAATTGAAAAAGTATATATCTCCCTTGCTAAGAGTAGTGAGGGGGGCACTCTCCAACCCCCTTCTGATGTCTATGTCATAAGCTTTCTCTGTCCCTTTTTATACTTTAATAAAACTCATAAACAAAAACTCTTGAGTGATTGAGCCTGGTCTCTGATTCAAAGCTAAATCTTCTTTGGAGATCAGGAATCATTCACTGTAAGCTATCATAAGGGCTGTCTTTTCACCTTGCTTATAGTTTCTCTCATTGTGAAAAAGTTTTTAAGTTTAATTAGGTTCCATTTGTTTATTTTTGTTTTTATTTACATTAATCTAGGAGGTGGGTCATAGAGGGTCTTGCCGTGATTTATGTCAGAGAGTGTTCTGCCTATGTTTTCCTCTAAGAGTTTTATAGTATCTGGTATTGCATTTCAATCTTTAATCCATTTTGAGTTTATTTTTGTGTATTGTGTTACAAAGTGTTCTAGTTTCATTCTTTTAGATGTGGCTGACCAGTTTTCCCAGCACCACTTGTTAAAGAGACTGTCTTTTCTCCATTGTATATTTTCACTTCCTTTGTCAAAGATAAGGTGTCCATAGGTGCGTGGATTTATCTTTGGACTTTCTCCTTTGTTCCATTGATCTATATTTCTGTCTTTGTGCCAGTACCATACTGTCTTGATGACTGTAGCTTTGTAGAATAGTCTGAAATCAGGTAGGTTGATTCCTCCAGTTCTATTCTTTCTCAAGATTGCTTTGGCTATTTGAGATTTTTTGTGTGTTTCCATACAGATTGAGAAATTATTTGTCCTAGTTCTCTGAAAAATGCCATTGGTAATGAGATGGGAATCCAAGTTCTTGTCTGTGGAACCAAAGAATGGGATCCACAAAAATGCAAAAAATCACAGTCACAAGCAAATAGGATTTATTAAAGAGGAGGAAAGTACAAAGCTCTCAGCAGAGGGGGTAGAGTTCCCCCAAAGTGGGACTTACAGCAGTTTTTATATCTTTCCTTAATTAACACTAATTCTCAGCCCAGTTCAGTTCAGTTGCTCAATCGTGCCTGACTCTTTGTGACCCCATGGATTGTAGCACGCCAGGCTTCATGTCCATCACCAACTCCTGGAGGTTACTCAAACTCATGTCCATCATGTCAGTGATGCCATCCAACCACCTCATCCTCTGTCAACCCCTTCTCCTCCTGCCTTCAATCTTTCCCAGCATCAGGGTCTTTTCCAAGGAGTCAGTTCTTCACATCAGGTGGTCAAAGTATTGGAGTTTCAGCTTCAACATAAGTCCTTCCAATGAATCTTCAGGACTGATTTCCTTTAGAATGGACTGGTTGGATCTCCTAGCAGCCCAAGGGACTCTCAAGAGTCTTCTCCAACACCACAGTTCAAAAGCATCGATTCTTTGGCGCTCAGTTTTCTTTGTAGTCCAAATCTCACATCCATACATGACTACTGGAAAAACTATAACTTTGACTAGACAGACCTTTGTTGCCAAAGTAATGTCTCTGCTTTTTAATATGCTGTCCGGGTTGGTCATAGCTTTTCTTCCAAGGAGCAAATGTTTTTAATTTCATGGCTGCAGTCACCATCTGTAGTGATTTTGGAGACCCCAAAATTAAAGTCTATCACTATTCTCATTGTTTCCTCATCTACTTGCCATGAAGTGATGGGACTTAATGCCATGATCTTAGTTTTCTGAATGTTGAGCTTTAAGCTAGCTTTTTCACTCTCCTCTTTCACTTTCATCAAGAGGCTCTTTAATTCTTCTTTAGTTTCTGCCATAAAAGTGGTGTTATCTGAATATCTGAGGTTATTCATATCTCTCCCAGCAATCTTGATCTCAGCTAGTGCTTCATTCAGCCTGGCATTTCAAATGATGTATTCTGCATGGAAGTTAAATAAGCAGGCTGACAATATACAACCTTGACATACTCCTTTCCTGATTTGGAATCAGTCTGTTGTTCCATGTCCAGTTCTAACTGTTGCTTCTTGACCTGCATCCAGATTTCTCAGGAGGCAGGTAAGGTGGTCTGGTATTCCCATCTCTTTCAGAATTTTCCACCGTTTGTTGTGATCCACATAGTCAAAGGCTTTGGCAGAGTCAATAAAGCAGAAATAGATGTTTTTCTGGAACTCTCTTGGTTTTTCTATGATCCAATGGATGTTGGCACTCCAATGTATATTGATCTCTGGTTCCTCTGCCTTTTCTAAATCCAGCTTGAACATCTGGTTATTTCTAACCAATCAATTTAAAGGTCAAGATACTTAACATCTTTATGGCTTCCCTTGAACCTTGAATTAATTCACCACCCTTTTTCATGCCCTCTGGCCATTTTATCATTGACCAGATGTGTGGGTTTAAGATTAATAATCACTAGTGTTTTTTTTTTTCCCTAAAGCATATGGAACAGAATTTAATTACTGTCTTTCCCTAGATCTGAGTACTGATAATTTATTAGACTAAAGACACATTCCAGGAATTCAGGACAATGGAGCAGGATGTTTACTGAAAACAAGATGGAGGCCTCAGAGTTCTACACTGGCTTCTTAATAATTTCTACCTCAGTAGTTTGATAGGGACTGCATTGAATCTATAGATTGCTTTGAGTAGTATACTCATTTTCACTATATTGATTCTTCTAATCCAAGAACATGGTATATTTCTCCATCTATATGTTTCATCTTTGATTTCTCTCATCAGTGCTTTATAGTTTTTTATATACAGGTCTTTTGTTTCTTTAGGTAAATTTTTTCCTAAGTATATTATTCTTTTCCTTGCAATAGTGAATGGTTGTTTCCTTAATTTTTCTTTCTGATTTTTCATTGTTGGTGTATAGAAATGCAAGGGATATCTGTGTTTTAATCCTATATCCTGTGACTTTACTATATTCATTGATTAGCTCTGGTCATTTTCTGGTGGCATCTTTAGGCTTTTCTATGTAGACGATCATGTCATCTGCAAACAGTGAGAGTTTTGCTTCTTCTTTTCTGATTTGGATTTCTTTTGTTTCTTTTTCTTCTCTGATTGCTGTGGCTAGGACTTTCAAAGCTATGTTGAATAATAGTGGTGAGATTGGGCACCCTTGTCTTTTGGGTGGGCTCTTGTCTATTAATGTTCCCTAGGGTCAGAAGTTCTATGATGATCTAAAGTCCTGGAGTTGAGCCTCCTGCCTCTGGGTTTTGGTTTCCCTCTTACAGTATCCTCAAGACTTCACCATCCACACAGCACAGAAGAGAAAACCCTTAGGTTAATGGAGAAACAACTCTCCACAGCCAAGAACACCCAGAGAGATTCACAGGATTATATAGAGAAGAGAAGAGGGAGGAGGGAGATAAAGATGTCCAGGAAGAGAAAAGGAAGAGTCAGAAGGGGAGAGAACAATCAAGCCAGTAATCAAATCCCTAAATGGAAATGGATACTAAAGATTAGGTTCTTAAAGGTACAAAATTGATACCAAATATCAAAAAGCAAAGATCAAAAGTCTAGTACAGAGATTAGACTCTCAAAAATGCAATATAAAAAATACAAAACAAAATTGATCACAAAAATTAAAAGAAATATATGTATATGGAATTTGTTTGAAAAAAACCGGGTTTTTTTTTTAAAGGTAATAGTAGGCTATAAAAATGAAAGTTAGAGGAGTAGTAAAGAACTAAAATTAAAAAAAATTAAAATGTGATAATAGTAAAAATATATCTAGGAATTTCTCTGGAGCTGTTGTGGGCAGTGTGGGATTGTTTCAGTGTCAGATAGTCCCTTGTTCTGGCTTGTATTTGTTCTCAAAGTCTATAGTTGCTCCTCAAATTCACAGTCTCAGTTTAACTGCAGGGTTTTAATCTGTTGCACCTGTCACTTCCAGGGTGGTTCCCCCCTTCTTTGCTTATTTTGGCTTCTTCTGTTTGGAAGTCTCTTCAGCGTCTAATCTCTGCCCTGACACCAGAGGGTGAAGGTGGCTACTTATTCAGGCTGACTTGCTCAGTTGTACTGTGGAGAGGGAGGGACTGTGTGGAGTACCTGAGAGCACAAATACTGCTAGCATATGTGGGGTGTGCTCACATTGGATGGACCACACTGGGGATGCCACAGCCCAAGGTGGACGGTACTTCCCAGGTCCACACTGCTCAGGCTACCAGGTACTTCGTGAGTGCACTATCCCAAGAGGGCCCTGAGTTTTGTGCACTTCCAGATCTAAGCCGCTCAGACTCTCAGGTGCTCTGCATGGAGCACCCAAGATGGGCTGTGTTTTGCTACCTTCCCAGGTCCAAGCTACTCAGGCGACTGAGTGTTCCATGAGGGCACTGTCCCAACTAGGTCCTGTGTTTTGTGCACTTCCCAGGTCTAAGCTGCTTAGACTCTCAGATACTCCACACAGGCACAGACCCAGATGGGCTGTGCATTTTGCATCCTTTCCAGGTCCAAGCCTTTCAGGCATCGGGGTGTTCAGCAAGCACACTTTCCCGGGTGCGCTTATGCACCTCCCAGGTCCTGGTCGCTCAGTTTCCCAGGTGTGGTGCGCTATGAAGGCACAGTTTCAGATGTGCCATATGTCTCCTCTGGGAAGCTGATCTCAGGCTGTGACCCTCCTGGCCAATGTGAACTGTCCAGGATCCCAGGAGGATATGGTTGGCAGCTGGCAGCCTGCTCACAGTTCGGTGGGAGGTGCGGTCTCTGGGGCCAAGTTTGCAGCGGCCCTTTGCCTTCTGCCTCTGGCTGTTGCACACCTGCCTCTCGGCTTCCAGGTAGGGAGGGTTGTAAATGGCAGCAGGCTTGCTCTCATTTGGCATTTGCTTGGGCGCAATCTTTTGTTCCATGAGCATGCCAGGGGTCACCTACCAGCAGCATTAGGACCTTCTCTCAGGAAAGGTACCTTTTTTTTTTGTCTCTCTGGCATTCCCACAGTATGAGTTGCTATGTCACATTATCCCCCTCTCATCTCACACACTAGTAAAGTAATGCTCAAAATTCTCCAAGCCAGGCTTCAGCAATATATGAACCGTGAACTTCCAGATGTTCAAACTGGTTTTAGAAAAGGCAGAGGAACCAGATATCAAATTGCCAACATCTGCTGGATCATCGAAAAAGCAGGAGAGTTCCAGAAAAACATCTATTTCTGCTTTATTGACTATGCCAAAGCCTTTGACTGTGTGGATCACAACAAACGGTGGAAAATTCTGAAAGAGATGGGAATACCAGACCATCTGACCTGTCTCTTGAGAAACCTGTATTCAGGTCAGGAAGCAATAGTTAGAACTGGACATGGAACAACAGACTGGTTCCAAATAGGAAAAGGAGTACGTCAAGGCTGTATATTGTCACCCTGCTTATTTCACTTATATGCAGAGTACATCATGAGAAACTCTGGGCTGGAAGAAACACAAGCTGGAATCAAGACTGCCAGGAGAAATATCAATAACCTCAGATATGCAGATGACACCACCCTTATGGCAGAAAGTGAAGAAGAACTAAAGAGCCTCTTGATGAAAGTGAAAGAGGAGAGTGAAATAGTTGGCTTAAAGCTCAACATTCAGAAAACTAAGATCATGGCATCTGGTCCCATCACTCCATGGGAAATAGATGGGGAAACAGTGGAAACAGTGTCAGATTTCATTTTTGGGGGCTCCAAAATCACTGCTGATGGTGATTGCAGCCATGAAATTAAAAGATGCTTACTCCTTGGAAGGAAGGTTATGGCCCACCTAGATAGCATATTAAAAAGCAGAGACATTACTTTGCCTACAAAGGTCCGTTTAGTCAAGGCTATGGTTTTTCCAGTGGTCATGTATGGATGTGAGAGTTGAACGGTGAAGAAAGCTGAGCACCGAAGAATTGATGCTTTTGAACTGTGATGTTGGAGAAGACTCTTCAGAGTCCCTTAGACTGCAAGGAGATCCAACCAGTCCGTCCTAAAGGAGATCAGTCCTGGGTGTTCATTGGAAGATCTGATGTTGAAGCTGAAACTCCAATACTTTGGCCACCTCATGCGAAGAGCTGACTCATTGGAAAAGACCCTAATGCTGGGAAGGATTGGGGGTAGGAGGAGAAGGGGACGACAGAGGATGAAATGGTTGGATGGCATCGCCGACTTGATGGACATGGGTTTGGGTAAACTCCGGAAGTTGGTGATGGACAGGGAGGCCTGGCATGCTGCGATTCATGGGGTCGCAAAGAGTCGAACACGACTGAGTGACTGAATTGAACTGAGTATCCCCCTCAGATTGTCCTCAGGGCATTTAAGCCCGGTTCTTACCCTAAGGATCAATGATGCAGCCTGCACCTCTGCGCCTAGCCTCCACTTGCTGATGGTGGATGGATGTGAGCGTCTGAACCATTTCTCTGCTGGTAATTGCAGTTTTGCCCGCATTCTGTGTTGTTGTTGTTGTTGTTGTTTTCTGGTTATGTTGTCCTCTGAGATTCCAAAATTGTCCACTTACCCTACCTGTGAGAGGATTCCCTATTGTGTAGAAGATTCTCCTCCTTCAAGACTCCCTCCTCAGGATAGGTCTCCTTCCCTAAATCCTTTGACTCTCTTTTCATCTTTTCTATTTTGTCCTACCTCCTTTCGAAGAGATTCGTTTGTTTTTCTGGATATCTGGTGTCCTCCACCAGTGTTTATAAGTTGTTTTGTGGAGGTTGCTCTACATTCATATGATCTTTTGATGAATTTGTGGGGGAGAAGGTGGTCTCCCCATCCCACTCCTTCACCATCATGGTACCTCCCCTTGACCATGTTTTAGACTTTTCTAATATAAAACAAACCCTTCATATTAAATATGAAATATATTGCTAAAATGTATTGTTTTATTCCCTCTGGCTAAGTATGTGCCACCCATATCTTTATAAATTAAGCTTACATTAATCTTCATTTGATCTGTATTCTATACTCCATCATATAGGATTGTCTCAGCATTTTGTTTTAATATTTCCAGGTAATAGCAGATGAACCTATCCCAGCAATTATAATGAATGCTTTGTTCTATTTTTCTGATTGCATAACTATCTCTTTCATCTAGGCCAGTGCTACCCAATAGAAATATAACAAGAGCCCCATGTGTAATTTAAAATGTCCTAAAAGGAGAAAACACATGCAGATTACAGTATAATAATATCTAAGGAAATGCAATGGTTAGAGTGAAATGTACTCCTACCAATATAATAAAGTGTGTTAAACAGAAAAAAAATTTTTTGTATTGCTTCAGTTTAAAAATTGATATTAGTTAATATTAGTTTTTTGTATTGACCATACTTCAGCGCTCAAATAGCTATATGAAAACCCTATTGGACAGCTCTAAACCTCTTGAGAGCAGAAACTGTGTTCCATGCAGGTCTCCCCTTGGTTTGTTTCCTAGAATGCTTCCCAGGTCCCCCAAGACTGGGTGAAGTGCTCCACTTAGGTGCTCCTACAGCCCTCTGCACTAACTTGTCAGGCAGTGCTTACCTCCTGCATTGCAATTACTTATTTACCTGTCTGGAGGTTCCTTACAACAAGGACTCTTTCTTTCCTTCTCCTTCTTTCTTCTTTTTCTTTTCTTTTGATGTGCAAGACTCTTTTTGAAAAAAATTATTTTCCATCATGACTTATTACAGGATACTGAATATCCTGTGTTATACAGGAGAACATTGTTGTTTATCCATTTTGTATATACTAGTCTGCATCTGCTAATCCCAAACTCTCATATCATTCCTCTGCCATTCCCCCTTCCCCTTGACAACCACAAGTCTGTTCTGCATGTCTGAGTCTGTTCCTGTTTTGTAGATAAGTTCATTTGAGTCCTATTTTAGATTCTACACAAAAGTGATATCATATGGTATTTGTCTTTCTCTTTTTGACTTATTTCACTCAGTATGATCATCTTGAGGTCCATCCATGTGGCAAATGGCATTATTTCATTCATTTTAAGGCTGAATAATATTTCATTGTAAATATGTACCACATCTACCTTATCCATTCATCTGTTGGTGGACATTTACATTGTATCTGTGTCTTGGTTATTGTAAATAGTGCTACTATGAACATAGGGGTGCAAGTATTTTTCTGAATTACGGTTTCATCTAGCTATATGACCAGGAGTAGGATTCCTGAATTATATGACAACTCAAAATGGTTTTTTTTTTTTTCATTCATCTTAACAAAGGACAACTTTTATTCAGCTTGATTAAAACAGAAAACAGACTTTTTCACAATTATCAATGTAGAGTCACAGTTGCCACCCATTTGCACGTGTGAGAGCCCTGAAGAATAGTCAGTTATTCTTGGCAGTTCAGTGTCCAGAATGCTGTTCCTTCCCCCAGGTGTTTAACATCAGGGCTGTTGTCTGCTACCATGGCACTCAAAATGAGAGACCTGTAGACCTTATAGGAACTTGGCTTTTTGTTTTGGTTTGGCTTTAAGCCAAGATGTTTACTTTGGCCCATCTGTGCAAATTATTCAATAGTACTTCAACTGCACATAGCACACTTTTTTTTTATTTTTTTTATTTTTTATTTTTATTTTTAATACATTTATTTATTTTAGTTGGGGGCTAATTACTTTACAATATTGTAATAGTTTTTGCCATACATTGACATGAATCAGCCATGGGTTTACATGTGTTCCCCTTCCTGGACCACCCACCCACCTCCCTCCCCATCCCATCCCTCTGGGTCATCCCATTGCCCTGGCCCTGAGCCCTTGTCTCATGCATCGAACATGGAATGGTGTTCTGTTTCACATACGATAATATACATGTTTCAATGCTATTCTGCCAGAACGTCCCACCCTCACCTTCTCCCTCAGAGTCCATAAAATTGTTCTATGCATCTGTGTCTCTTATTCTGTCTCGCATATAGGGTTATCATTACCATCTTTCAAATTCCATATATATGCATTAGTATACTGTATTGTTGTTTTTCTTTCTGGCTTACTTCACTCTGTATAATGGGCTCCAGTTTCATCCATCTCAGTAGAACCGATTCAAATGTATTTTTTTTAATGGCTGAGTAATATTCCATTGTGTATATGTACCACAGCTTCCTTATCCATTCGTCTGCTGATGGACATCTAGGTTGCTTCCATGTCCTGGCTATGGTAAACAGTGCTGTGATGAACATTGGGGTACACATGTCTCTTTCAATTCTGGTTTCCTCGGTGTATATGCCCAGCAGTGGGATTGCTGGGTCATACGGCAGTTCTATTCCCAGTTTTTTAAGGAATCTCCAAACTGTTCTCCATAGTGGCTGTACTAGTTTGCATTCCCACCAACAGTGTAAGAGGGTTCCCTTTTCTCCACACCCTCTCCAGCATTTATTGCTTGTAGACTTTTGGATAGCAGCCATTCTGACTGGTGTGAAATGATACCTCATTGAGGTTTTGATTTGCATTTCTCTAATAATGAGTGATGTTGAGCATCTTTTCATGTGTTTGTTAGCCATCTGTATGTCTTCTTTGGAGAAATGTCTGTTTAGTTCTTTGGCCCATTTTTTGATTGGGTCGTTTATTTTTCTGGAATTCAGCTGCAGAAGTTGCTTGTATATTTTTGAGATTAATTGTTTGTCTGTTGCTTCGTTTGCTATTATTTTCTCCCATTCTGAAGGCTGTCTTTTCACCTTGCTTATAGTTTCCTTTGTTGTGCAAAAGCTTTTAATTTTAATTAGGTCCCATTTGTTTATTTTTGCTTTTATTTCCAATATTCTGGGAGGTGGGTCATGGAGGATCCTGCTGTGATTTATGTCGGAGAGTGTTTTGCCTATGTTTTCCTCTAGGAGTTTTATAGTTTCTGGTCTTACGTTTAGATATTTAATCCATTTTGAGTTTATTTTTGTGTACGGTGTTAGGAAGTGTTCTAGTTTCATTCTTTTACAAGTGGTTGACCAGTTTTCCCAGCACCACTTGTTAAAGAGATTGTCTTTTCTCCATTGTATATTCTTGCCTCCTTTGTCGAAGATAAGGTGTCCATATGTGCGTGGGTTTATCTCTGGGCTTTCTATTTTGTTCCATTGATCTATATTTCTATCTTTGTGCCAGTACCATACTGTCTTGATGACTGTGGCTTTGTAGTAGAGCCTGAAGTCAGGCAGGTTGATTCCTCCAGTTCCATTCTTCTTCCTCAAGATTGCTTTGGCTATTCGAGGTTTCTTATATTTCCATAAAAATTGTGAGATGATTTGTTCTAGTTCTGTGAAAAATACCATTGGTAGCTTGATAGGGATTGCATTGAATCTATAGATTGCTTTGGGTAGTATACTCATTTTCACTATATTAATTCTTCCAATCCATGAACACGGTATATTTCTCCATCTGTTTGTGTCCTCTTTGGTTTCTTTCATCAGTGTTTTATACTTTTCTATATATAAGTCTTTTGTTTCTTTAGGTAGATATATTCCTAAGTATTTTATTCTTTTTGTTGCAATGGTGAATGGTATTGTTTCCTTAATTTCTCTTTCTGTTTTCTCATTATTGGAGTATAGGAATGCAAGGGATTTCTGTGTGTTAATTTTATATCCTGCAACTTTACTATATTCATTGATCAACTCTAGTAATTTTCTAGTAGAGTCTTTAGGGTTTTCTATGTAGAGGATCATGTCATCTGCAAACAGTGAGAGTTTTACTTCTTCTTTTCCTATCTGTATTCCTTTTATTTCTTTTTCCGCTCTGATTGCTGTGGCCAAAACTTCCAAAACTATGTTGAATAGTAACGTGAAAGTGAGCATCCTTGCGTTGTTCCTGACTTTAGGGGAAATGCTTTCAATTTTTCACCATTGAGGATAATGTTTGCTGTGGGTTTGTCATATATAGCTTTTATTATGTTGAGATATGTTCCTTCTATTCCTGCTTTCTGGAGGGTTTTAATCATAAATGGATGCTGAATTTTGTCAAAGGCTTTTTCTGCATCTATTGAGATAACCATATGGTTTTTTTCTTTCAATTTGTTAATGTGGTGTATTACATTGATTGATTTGCGGATGTTAAAAAAACCTTGCATTCCTGGGATAAAGCCCACTTGGTCATGATGTATGATCTTTTTAATATGATGTTGGATTCTGTTTGCTAGAATTTTATTAAGGATTTTTGCATCTATGTTCATCAGTGATATTGGCCTGTAGTTTTCCTTTTTTGTGACATCTTTGTCTGGTTTTGGAATTAGGGTGATGGTGGCCTCATAGAATGAGTTTGGAAGTTTACCATCTTCTGCAATTTTCTGGAAGAGTTTGAGTAGGATAGGTGTTAGCTCTTCTCTAAATTTTTGGTAGAATTCCGCTGTGAAGCCGTCTGGTCCTGGGCTTTTGTTTGCTGGAAGATTTCTGATTACAGTTTCGATTTCCGTGCTTGTGATGGGTCTGTTAAGATCTTCTATTTCTTCCTGGTTCAGTTTTGGAAAGTTATACTTTTCTAAGAATTTGTCCATTTCTTCCAAGTTGTCCATTTTATTGGCATATAGCTGTTGGTAGTAGTCTCTTATGATCCTTTGTATTTCTGTGGAGTCTGTTGTGATCTCTCCATTTTCATTTCTAATTTTGTTGAACTGATTCTTCTCCCGTTGTATCTTGATGAGTCTGGCTAATGGCTTGTCAATTTTGTTTATCTTCTCGAAAAACCAGCTTTTAGTTTTGTTGATTTTTGCTATGGTCTCTTTTGTTTCTTTTGCATTTATTTCTGCCCTAATTTTTAAGATTTCTTTCCTTCTACTGACCCTGGGGTTTTTCATTTCTTCCTTCTCTAGTTGCTTTAGGTGTAGAGTTAGTTGATTTATTTGATTTTTTTCTTGTTTCTTGAGGTACGCCTGTATTGCTATGAACCTTCCCCTTAGTATTGCTTTTACAGTGTCCCATAGGTTTTGGGTTGTTGTGTTTTCATTTTCATTCGTTTCTATGCATAATTTGATTTCTTTTTTGATTTCTTCTCTGATTTGTTGGTTATTCAGAAGCGTGTTGTTTAGCCTCCATATGTTGGAATTTTTAATAGTTTTTTTCCTGTAACTGAGGTCTAATCTTACTGCATTGTGGTCAGAGAAGATGGCTGGGATGATTTCAATTTTTTTGAATTTACCAAGGCTAGATTTATGGCCCAGGATGTGATCTATCCTGGAGAAAGTTCCATGTGCACTTGAGAAAAAGGTAAAATTGATTGTTTTGGGGTGGAAAGTCCTGTAAATATCAATTAAATCTAATTTGTCTATTGTATCATTTAAAGTTTGTGTTTCCTTGTTAATTTTCTGTTTAGTTGATCTATCCATATGCGTGAGTGGAGTATTAAAGTCTCCCACTATTATTGTGTTCTTGTTAATTTCCCCTTTCATACTTGTTAGTATTTGACTTATATATTGTGGTGCTCCTATGTTGGGTGCATATATATTTATGATTGTTACGTCTTCTTCTTGGATTGAACCTTTGATCTTTATGTAGTGTCCTTCTTTGTCCCTTTTCACATCCTTTATTTTAAAGTCTATTTTATCTGAAATGAGTATTGCGACTCCTGCTTTCTTTTGGTCTCCGTTTGCATGAAATATGTTTTTCCATCCCTTCACTTTCAGCCTGTGTGTGTCCCTAGTTTTGAGGTGGGTCTCTTGTAGACAGCATATATAGGGGTCTTGTTTTTGTATCCATTCAGCAAGCCTTTGTCTTTTGGTTGGGGCATTCAACCCATTTACATTTAAGGTAATTATTGATAAGTATGATCCCGTTGCCATTTACTTTGTTGTTTTGAGTTCGTGTTGAAACATCCTTTCTGTGTTTCCTGTTTAGAGAAGATCCTTTAGCATTTGTTGGAGAGCTGGTTTGGTGGTGCTGAATTCCCTCAGCTCTTGCTTGTCTGTAAAGCTTTTGAATTCTCCTTCATATCTGAATGAGATCCTTGCTGGGTACAGTAATCTGGGTTGTAGATTATTCTCTTTCATTACTTGAAGTATGTCCTGCCATTCCCTTCTAGCCTGAAGGGTTTCTATTGAAAGATCAGCTGTTATCCTTATGGGGATCCCCTTGTGTGTTATTTGTTGTTTTTCCCTTGCTGCTTTTAATATTTGTTCTTTGTGTTTGATCTTTGTTAATTTGATTAATATGTGTCTTGGGGTGTTTCGCCTTGGGTTTATCCTGTTTGGAACTCTCTGGGTTTCTTGGACTTCTGTGACTATTTCTTTCCTCATTTTAGGGAAATTTTCAACTATTATCTCCTCGAGTATTTTTTCATGGCCTTTCCTTTTACCTTCTTCTTCTGGGACTCCTATGATTCGAATGTTGGGGCGTTTCATATTGTCCCAGAGGTCCCGGAGGTTTTCCTCATTTCTTTTGATTCTTTTTTCTTTTTTCCTCTCTGCTTCGTTTATTTCCATCATTCTATCTTCTACCTCACTTATCCTATCTTCTGCCTCCGTTATTCTACTGTTGGTTCCCTCCAGAGTGTCTTTTATCTCCTTTATTTCATTATTCATTCTATATTGACTCCCTTTTATTTCTTCTAAGTCCTTGATAAACATTTCTTGCATCTTCTCAATCTTTGTCTCCAGGCTATTTATCTGTAACTCCATTTTGCTTTCAAGATTTTGGATCATTTTTATTATCATTATTCTAAATTCTTTTTCAGATAGATTCCCTATCTCCTCCTCTTTTGTTTGGCTTTGTGGGCATTTCTCATTTTCCTTTACTTGCTGAGTATATCTCTGCCTTTTCATCTTGTTTAGATTGCTGTGTTAGGCGTGGCCCTTCTGTATTCTGGTAGTATGAAGTTCCTCTTTATTGTGGAGGTTTCTCACTGCGGTTGGGGTTGGACAGGTGGCTTGTCAAGGCTTCCTGGTTGGGGGAGCTTGTGTCGGTGTTCTGGTGGGTGGAGCTGGATTTCTGCTCTTTAGAGTGCAATGGAGTGACCAGTATTAATTTTTGAGATGTCTATGGATTTGGTGTGCCTCTGGGCAGCCTGTATATTGATGCTCAGGTCTATGTTCCTGCGTTGCTGGAGAATTTGCGTGGTATGTCTTGCTCTGGAACTTATTGGCTCTTGGGTGGAGCTTGGTTTCAGTGTATATATGGAGGCTATTGGATGGTCTCTCATTAATTAATGTTTCCCCTGGCTTTCAGTCTTATTCTTGCAGTAGCCTCTAGACTTCTCCTTCCATACAGCCTCAATAATAAAACTTTTAGGTTAATGGTGAAAAGATTCTCCACAGTGAGGGATACCCAGAAAGGTTCACTGAGTTACATGGAGAGATGAGGTGGGGGGTGGTTTGGGGTGACCAGGAGGGGAAGAGGGGAATTCAAATGTGGAGAGAGCAATCTAGCCAGTAAGCACTTCCCTCTGTGCTTTCCACAGTTTGGAACCCTCAGAGTGGTTCACAGAGATACATAGAGAGGGGGGAGGAAGGTAATAGAGGTGAGCATGAGTAGAAAGGGAGGAATCAAGAGGGGAGAGAGAGATCTGGGCAGTATCCTGTTCCTGAAGTGTTCTCCGGTACCCAGAACACCCTCAGAGATTCACAGAATTGGGTTGAGAAGAGAAGGAGGAGGGTGGGAGATAGAGGTTCCCTGGGAGAGAAGAAAGAGCATCAATAGGGGGAGAGAGTGATCAGGCCAGTGATCACACTCCTGAGTAAAAATGGGTCCTAAAGATTGGGTTCTTAAATGTACAAAATTGATATCAAATATGTAAAACAAAGATTAAAAATCTAGAGTAGAGGTTAGACTCTTATAAAACTTACAATATAAAAAAAAAAAGAAAAAAGGAAACAGTGTAAAAAGAAAAAAAAACAGTAAAACAGTAAAAAAAGAAACAGTAAAAAAAAGTAAAACAGGAAAAAAAACATTAAAAAAAGAAAACACAAAAGGTATAAGATATATGTATGTAGTTGGCTTCAAAAATACAGTGTTTTTTTTTTGCAAGTTAATAGTGGGTTATGAAAATGAAATTTAAAGGTGTAATAGAGGACTTGAAGAAAAAGGGAAGAAGAGAAAAAAAAATTTTTTTTTAATTAAAAAAAAAATTAAAAAAAAAAAAATAATAATAGTAAAAATATATATATATCCCGGACTTTCTCTGGAGCTGTTGTGAGCAGTGTGGGATCTGCTCAGTTTCAGATAGATCCTTATTCCTGCTTATACTTTTCAAGATCTATAGGTCCTTTTCAATGCAGTCGGTATTAACTAGAGGGATTTTAATCTGTTTGCCTGTCCCTTCCAAAGCGCTTCCCTCTGTTTATTTGGCTTCTGTTTGGAGATCTCTTCAGTATCTAATTTCCGCCCTGCAACAAAGCGGTGGAGGTGATCTCTTTAGGTTCGCTTGTTCAATCGTGCTGTGGGGAGGAAGGAACGCTGCAAATCTGGCGTGTGTGTGTGTGGTAAGCTCGCAGTGTCTCGGCCGCACTGGGTTCGCCCCCGCTCACGGCGTGTGTGCTTTCCCCGTCTACCCTGCTCAGGCTTCAGGTTACTCGGCCGGGGAGCGGGCCCTGAGCTGCGTGCACTTCCCAGGTCTAAGCCGCTCAGGTTCAGGCTCCCGGTTACTCCACAAAGGCGCAGACTCGGTTTCGCCCGCGGCTTGTGCCGTTCCCGGTCGGAGCTGCCCCGGCGGCCAGGAGTTTGGCGAGCGCGCTCTCCCCTGTTGGGGCGGTGCGGCTTATCACCTCCCTGGTCCCCGCCTCGGTTTACGGGCGCGCCCGGCTCCGGTGTGCTTTGTGTCGGTTCTGGGGAGCTGGTCTCTGGCTGCGACCCTCCCTGCGGCTGTCGACCCTCCGGGATCTCAGGCAGTCTTTGCTTAGAAACTGGGAGCCTGTTTGCAGTTTGGTAGGGGGTGCCCTCTCTGGAGCTGAGTTTGCCCCTTTCCGGCTCTGGCGGGCCCCGCCTGCCCGCTGTGTCCGGCGGGGGATGGGGCGGTCCGCAGCCGGCTAGCTCTCCTCTGGTATCGCTCAGTCCTTTGTTCTGTGAGCGGGCCGGCAGTGCCTTAGAGTTGGGCTTTTCGCGGGATAGTTCTCTCTCTCTGGCTGTCCCACAGTTTAGGTTACTATCTCACGTTAGCTCCCTCAGATTGCCCTCGGGGCACTCGGGCCCGGTCCTTACCCTAGGCAGTGCCGCCCGCTCCTCTCCGTTCAGCCCCCACTTGCTGGTGGCGGATGATGCGAGCGTCTGGGGTTCTTTGCTGGGAGTTGCTTTAGGCACGTAATCTGTGGATTTTATTTATTTTTTCCTCCCAGTTACGTTGCCCTCCGAGATAAGAAATCTTCCCCCACACCCGCCGGTGGGAGGGTTTCCTGGTGCTTGGAAATTCCTCCTCTTTTACGACTCCCTCCCCGGGACGGGTCTCCGTCCCTAGCTCTTTTGTCTCTCTTTTTATCTTTTATAATTTCTCCTACCTGCTTTTGAAGATAATGCGCTGTTTTTGTGGAAGCCTGACGTCCTCTGCCAGCCTTCAGAAGTAGTTTTGTGAAGTTTGGTCAGCGTTCAGAAGTTCTTTCGATAAATTTGTGGAGGAGAGAGTGGTCTCCCCGTCCTATTCCTTCGCCATCTTAGCCCCGCCTCCTCAAAATGGTTTTTTTGAGGAACCTCTACACTATTCTCTATAGTGGATGCACCAATTTACATTCCCACCAAGAGTGTAGGAGGGTTCCCTTTTCTCCACACACTCTAGACAAGAACTGTTTCTAGTTTACAATTACATGCTCTGTGCTTAGTACGGGGCCAGGCATATCACAGACATTCATTAAATATTTATTCCTTTTTTGATGAATTATTAAATTCACCAAAATAAGTTGTTTGAGGAACTTTTATCAGAATAAGGATTTCTTGAAGGTAGAGAAAATGATTTATTTATCTCTGTAGTCTCTTTACCTAGCATAAAGCTTAGCACATAGAAGGCACTCAGTGTTTGCTGAATGACTACTGAACCCTGTCAAAACTCGAGGCTTTGCAGCCCTTCTGTCTTCACAGCTGTTACTGACTGCTGCCTCATCTTCTTCCTCAGGGTTTGAAACTTTGAATCACCTTATGAAGACTTGTGCCTTACCCTCTGAGCTGGAGTCTGCCTTGTGTCTTCTGACTGGTTCTGAGGGCCGTCTTGGACTTGTCACGCTCCCTCTGCCTCCATCATCCTCTGTATGACCAAAGACAATGGCCCCCTGGCTTTTTTAATCCAGTCTCCCTTTGGAGTGCTTGGATTCATCTTGGATTATGCCTTCCTTTGATTTACATGCTATGGTGTCCTGGTGTAGACTGATTTCTGGCCCATAACCATGATTGCATGTACACTACCAGGCTAGATTTCCTCCAAAGTTGACCTAACTTAAGTTGTTTGGGTTTTGCAATGAGAGAACACACCTCCAAGGGAAAGATTCATTCACCCTAGATATGAATCATTATTTTGACAGCATTCCAGTAGAATGGCAGTAAAGTGTTTTAAGCAAACTTGTCTTTTTTCTAGTTTGCACAATGTCCCCAGATAAGCCAGGATCTGGGCTACCAGTGGAGTCTGCCTGCCAGTCTAGCAGGAGCTTCTAGTTGCAGTTTCTTGTTTGTCTCCTTTTTCCCTTATCCTGGTAATCAATTATACTTGTCCAGGTATACTGAAGATGTTATAAATAGGAAAACCTTAAGCTTGGAGAATGAGACATATTTCTTTAGGACAATTTCCTATTGCCAACCATCACAGGGTAGCACAACATGGACCCTCCCCAGCCCTGCCCTGATTCTGGCACTCTAATCTCATTTTCTCACTTCCTATAATTCATCTGTAGACAACACTTGTGTTCTGTCTTAAGTTTGATTAAAGCTCTTTACATGGAATATTATGGCCCTGGAGGTGTCAGAATATTCTATGCAGATTTTTTTTAAGAGAAAGCTTTTTTAAAACTATCAATGGGGAAGAATACCATTTGCAGCAATATGGGTGGACCTAAAGATTAACATACTAAGTGAAGTAAGCCAGAGAGAGAAATGTTGTATGATATCACTTTTATGTGGAATTAAAAAAAATGATACAGGTGAACTTGTATATCAAGCAGAATTAGACCTACAGACATAGAAATCAAACTTATGGTTACCAAAGGGGAAAAGGGGGAGGGATAAATTAAGAGTTTGGGATTAATATATACACACTACTATATACAAAATGGATAAACAAAGATCTACTATATAGCACAGGAAATTACTCAATACTTCGTAGTAACCTATAGTGGAACAAATCCAAAAAAGAACATATATATCTGAATAACTTTGCTGTATACCTGAAACTAACCCAGCATTGTAAATCAATTATATATCAATTTAAAAAATAAGTAAGTAAAGCCAACAAAAAGAAAGAACAAAGAAATGAAAGGGAACAAGTTAGTGGTTCCAAGAGAAGGAAGGTTCCCAAATGTTTGTGATGCTAATTTTCCTTTTAGGCCCAATCCTCTGGACTGTGGAGTCATATCTAACTGTGAGAGATCTGTAAAGCTGTGAGAACCTCTGTGTGTGAGTCCATAGGAGGAACAGAACCCTCCAATTACTGGCTCTCATGGTGCAGTTTAGAGTGCATTTGGGAAGGAAGATTTAACCCCTGCATGGCTAGACTCCTTCCCTCCACTCAGCAGGCTCCAGAGAGAAGAGCACGTCACAACATGAAGCATGTGGTCAGTGCTATCCTGTTTCAGGAGACAACTTCATCCTCATGAATCTCCTTATCCCCAACTCCCCTGGGAATGTATTCCTGCTTAGGAGAGCAGAACCAGTCATTACCTTGTTTGGTTCTTCCAGGGTTGGATGTTTCTGGGTTATTTCTTGGTTGTTTGTGGGCCAATTTGATATTGGTCATGAAAGATCATCACCCATTGCTTGGGAGAACTCTCCACTGACCTGGCACAGTGGAGATTTTCTCAGTTTTCTTTCCAAAAGCTGTGTAACAGATATGGCCAAGATTAAAGGGAACTTCTCTCATTGTTGTGAAACATTGCTGAGGATAACAAAGAGAATTAGATGGACAGAAAAGAAAACTGAGGTCTAACGTTTGGTCCTATCTTTCAAGCAGTTACTTAGCTTTGGGAAATTCATCCTTTCTGAGTGCTACTTCTTTTACATTAAATGTAAATTTGAAAGAGAGGAAGTTTCCAGAATTCTCTGATTTGGGTACTGTAAACCAGCAGCCTTTTCCAGTGGAAATACTGAATCATTATGAGCAAGAATGGCAAGTGCCTGGAATGTTGCTGCTACGTTGTCCAAAATCAATCACACTACCCTAGACTTCCCTAGTGGTTAAGAATCCACCTGCCAATGCAGGGTACATGAGTTTGATCCCAGGTCCAGGAAGATCCTACATGCTGCAAGGCAACCAAGATTGTACACCACAACTACTGAGCCCACAGGCCCTACAGCCCATGCTCCACAACAAGAGAACCCAACAAAATGAGAAGCCCATGTACCACAACTAGAGAGTAGCTCCTGCTCACTGCAACCAGACAATGCCTGTGGGCAGCAATGAAGAGTCCATGAACCACAACAAAGACCTAGGGCAACAACAACAACAAAAAATCACACTACTCTTTCCACTACCAATTAACTGAAGTTGGCTTTCAAGATAGCCATCTCAGACTGTGAGTTCAATGTTCTACCTCTCTCATCATGCTGGAATTTCCATTTCCCTAAAAGCTCCTAAAGATGGTTAGTTGTTCATGACAACAGTAGTCTCAACAGACTCATCAGCCTAAACTCCCATTCCCAACTTGGGCATATATCAAGGAAAGAATGCCTGAATGTGAAAACAAATGAAATGAACAACAATAAAGACAGAGGCTACATATATCAACATAAACTAATACTGTTTGATTTGTGCTATATTAAGTAGGAGAAATAGAGAATTAAAAAAAGATCTAAAATCTAGTTTGACAAAGTAACCTCACATCTCCAAATAAAGGGAAAAAATATTTAACTGATGACATGTTAACAATTCTGTGTTGCTGATTTGATTTCTTTGCCTTAGTATAAATTGATGCACAGTAGAGTCTGCTGTGTACATTCTCCAGGAAAAAGAACCGCTACATCTAAGGTCTTACATCCTCTATTCTTTAATATGAATCCTTTGCATTTTATTTTGTACAGTTCATAACATTGTACAGGAGGTGGTGACCAAAAACATTCCAAAGAAAAAGAAATACAAGAAGGCAAAGTGGTTGTCTGAAGAAGCTTTACAAATATCTCAGAAAAGAAGAGAAGCAAAAGGCAAGGGAGAAAGGGAAAGATACACTCAACTGAATGCAGAGTTCCAGAGAATAGCAAGGAGAGATAAGAGAGCCTTTATAAGTGAACAATGCAAAGAAATAGAAGAAAACAATAGAATGAGAAAGACTGAGATCTCTTCAAGAAAACTGGAGATATCAAGGGAACATTTCATGCAAAGATGGGCACTATAAAGGACAGAAACAGCAAGACCTTAACAGAAGCAGAACAGATTAAGAAGAGGTGGCCGAAACACATAGAAGGAAAATACAAAAAAACTCTCATGATGGTATGATCACTCACCTAGAGCCAGACATTCTGGAGTGCATAGTCAAGTGGGCCTTAAGAAGCATTACTACAAACAAAGCTAGTGGAAGTGATAGAATTCCAGATGAGCTATTTAAATCCTAAATGATGATTCTGTTAAAGTGATGCACTCAATATGCCAGCAAATTTGAAAACTTGGCAGTGGCCACAGGACTGGAAAAGGTCAATTTTCATTCCAATATCAAGAAAGGTAACGCCAAAGAAAGCTTAAACTACCATACAATTGTACTCATTTCACATGAGTGAAAATTTCAAAATTCACATTTCAAAATTCTTCAAGCTAGGCTTCAACAGTATGTGAACCAAGAATTTCCAGATGTACAAGCTAGGTTTAAGAAAAGGCAGAGGAACCAGAGATCAAATTGCCAACATCCATTGGATCATAGAAAAAGCAAGGGAATTGCAGAAAATTTCTACTTCTGCTTCATTGACTATGCAAAAACCTTTGCGCATGAGAATCACATCAAATTATGAAAAATTCTTAAAGAGATGGGAATATCAAACCACTTTACCTGTCTCCTACGAAACCTGCATGCAGGTCAAGAAGCAACAGTTAGAACCTTACATGGAACAGCGGATTGGTTCAAAATTGAGAAAGGAGTATGACAAGGCTCTGTATTGTCACCCTGTTTATTTAACTTATATGCAGACTGCAGCCTGGGGTGGTGCAGTTGATGGGGTTACAAAGAGTCAGAGTATATTATGCAAAATGCTGGGCTGGATGAATCACAAGCTATAATCAAGGTTGCTGGTAGAAATATCAACAATCTCAAATATGTAGATGATACCATTCTACTGGCAGAAAGCGAAGAGGAACTAAAGAGCCTGTGATGCGGGTGAAAGAGGAGAGTGGAAAGTTGGCTTAAAACGCAGCTTTAAAAAACTAAGATCATGGCATTGGGTCCCATTACTTCATGGCAAATAGATGGGGGAAAAGTGGAAACAGTGACAGATTTTATTTTCTTGAGCTCCAAAATCACCAAGGATGGTGACTGCAGTCATGAAATTAAAAAAAGCTTGCTCCTTGGAAGAAAAGCTATGACAAATCTAGACAGTATATTCAAAAGCAGAGACATGCTTTGTTGACAGAGGTCCATATAGTCAAAACTATGGTTTTTCCAGTAGCCATGGAAAAGTTGGATCATAAGAGGGCTGAGTGTGAGTGATAGTGAGTGGCTCAGTCGTGTCTGACTCTTTGTGACCCCATGGACTATAGCTATGTCTTTGAGCCTGTTTCTATTTTGTAGATCATAAAATAATCTGTTTTGTAGATAAGTTCCTTTGTGTCATACTTTATGTTCCATATATCAGTGATATCATATGGTATTTGTCTTTCTCTGTCTGACTTACTACAACTGTTGCTCAGTTCGAAGGCATCAGTTCTTCACTGCTCAGCTTTTTTAATTGTCCAGCACTCACATCCGTATATGACTGCTGGAAAAACCGTAGCTTTGACTAAACAGACCTTCTGTAGGCTGTCTAGGTTTTTCATAGCTTTTCTCCCATGGAGCAAGCATCTTTTAATTTCATGGCTGCAGTCACCATAGAGAGTGATTTTGGAGCCCAAGAAAATAGTCTGTCACTGTTTCCATTGTTTCCCCATCTATTTTCTATAAAGTGATGGGACTGGATGCCATTATCTTAGGTTGTTTTTTTTTTTTAATTGATCTTAGGTTTTTGAATGTTGAGTTTTAAACCAGCCTTTTCACTTTCCTCTTTTATCTTCATCAAGAGGCTCTTCTGTTCTTTGATTTCTGCCATAAGGGTGGTGTTATCTGCATATCTGAGGTTATTGATATTTCTCTGAGCAATCTTAATTCCAGCTTGTTCCTCAGTCCAGAATTTCAAATGATGTATTTTGCATAGAAGTTAAATAAGCAGTGTGACAATACACAGCCTTGACATACTCCTTTCCCAATTTGGAACCAGTCCATTGTTCCATGTCCGGTTCTAACAGTTTCTTCTTGACCTGCATACAGGTTTCCCAGAAAACCTGTAGGTAGTCTAGTAAGGTAGTCTAGTATTCCTATCTATCTCTTTAAGAATTTTCCACAATTTGTTGTAATCTACACAGTCAAAGGCTTTATTGTAGTCAATAAAACCGAAGTAAAATGTTTTTGGAATTCTCTTGCTTTTTCTATGATTCAAGGGATGTTGGCAATTTGATCTCTGGTTTTATTAAATCCAGCTTGTACATCTGGAAGTTCTTGATTCACATACTGTTGAAGCCTAGCTTGAAGGATTTTGAGCATACCTTTGCAAGCATGTGAAATGAGTGCAATTGTGCAGTAGTTTGAACATTCTTTGGGGTTGCGCTTCTTTGAGATTGGAATAAAAACTGAGCTTCTCCAGTCCTGTGGTTACTGCTGAGGGAATTTCCTGTTATACTGAGTGCACCACCTTAACAGCATCATCTTTTCAGTTCAGTTCAGTTCAGTTCAGTCGCTCAGTCGTGTCCGACTCTTTGCCACCCCATGAATTGCAGCACACCAGGCCTCTCTGTCCATCACCAACTCCCGGAGTCTACCCAAACCCATGTCCATAGAGTCGGTGATGCCATCCAACCATCTCATCCTCTGTCGTCTCCTTCTCCTTCTGCCCCCAATCCTACCCAGCATTAGGGTCTTTTCCAATGAGTCAGCTCTTCGCATGAGGTGGCCAAAGTATTGGAGTTTCAGCTTCAACACCAGTACTTCCAATGAACACCCAGGATTGATCTCTTTTAGGATGGATTGATTGGATCTCCTTGCAGTCCCAGGGACTCTCAAGAGTCTTCTCCAACACCACAGTTCAAAAGCATCAATTCTGCGGCGCTCAGCTTTCTTCACCGTCCAACTCTCACATCCATACATGACCACTGGAAAAACCATAGCCTTGACTAGACGGACTTTAGTTGGCAAAGTAATGTCTCTGCTTTTAAATATGCTATCTAGGTTGACCATAACCTTCCTTCCAAGGAGTAAGCGTCTTTTAATTTCATGGCTGCAATCACCATCAGCAGTGATTTTGGAGCCCAAAAAAATTAAGTCTGACACTGTTTCCCCATCTATTTCCCATGAAGTGATGGGACCAGATGCCATGATCTTAGTTTTCTGAATGTTGAGCTTTAAGCCAACTTTTTCACTCTCCTCTTTTACTTTCATCAAAAGGCTCTTTAGTTCTTCTTCACTTTTTGTCATAAGAGTGGTGTCATCTGCATATCTGAGGTTATTGATATTTCTCCCAGCAATCTTGATTCCAGCTTGTGTTTCTTCCAGCCCAGCGTTTCTCATGATGTACCCTGCATATAAGTGAAATAAGCAGGGTGACAATATACAGCCTTGACGTACTCCTTTTCCTATTTGGAACAAGTCTGTTGTTCCATGTCCAGTTCTAACTGTTGCTTCCTGACCTGCATACAGGTTTCTCAAGAGACAGGTCAGATGGTCTGGTATTCCCATCTCTTTCAGGATTCTGGAAAAGGTTAGCTGAAATTCCATCCCCTCCACTAGCTTTATTCACAGTGATGTTTCTTAAGGGCCACTTGACTTCACACTCCAAGATGCTTGGCTCTAGGTGAGTGATCACACCATCATGGTTATCTGGGTCATTAAGATCATTTTTGCATAGTTCTTCTGTATATTCTTGCCATCTTTTTAAAATATCTTCTGCTTCTGTTATGTTCATACCATTTCTGTCCTTTACTGTGCCCATCTTTGCATGAAATATTCCCTTGGTATCTGTAATTTTCTTGAAGAGATCTCTAGTCTTTCCCATTTTACTGTTTTCCTCTATTTCTTTGCATTGTTCACTTATAAAGGCTTTCTTATCTCTCCTTGCTATTCTCTGGAACTCTGATTTCAGATGGATCTCTTTCCTTTTCTCCTTTGCCTTTTGCTTCTCTTCTTTCCTCAGCTATTTGTAAAAACTTCTCAGACAACCATTTTGCCTTTTTCCATTTCTTTGTCTTGGGGACGGTTTTGATCACCACCTCCTGGACAATGTTATGAAACTCTGCCCATAGTTCATCAGGCACTCTATCAGATCTAATTCCTTGAATCTGTTTGTCACTTCCACTGTATAACCAATTATAAGGGATTTGATTTAAGTCATACCTGAATGGTCTAGTGGTTTTCCCTACTTTCTTCAATTTAAGTCTGAATTTTGCAATAAGGAGTTCATGATCTGAGCCACAGTCAGCTCCTGGTCTTGTTTTTGCTGACTGTGCAGAGCTTCTCCATCTTCAGCTATAAAGAATATAATCAACCTGACTTTGATCTTGACCATCTGGTGATGTCCATATGTAGAGCTGTCTCTTGTGTTGTTAGAAGAGGGTGTTTGCTATGACCAGCACGTTCTCTTGGAAAAACTCTGTTAGCCTTTGCCCTGCTTCATTTTGTACTCCAAGGCCAAGCTTGCCTGTTACTGCAGGTATCTCTTGATTTCCTGCTTTCGCATTCCAGTCCCCTATGATGAAAAGGACATCTTTTTTTGGTGTTAGTTCTAGAAGGTCTTGTAGACCTTCATCATAGAACCATTCAACTTTAGCTTCTTCAGCATTAGTGGTTGGGGCATAGACTTGGATTACTGTGATATTGAATAGTTTGTATTTGCCTTGGAAATGAGCAGAGATCATTCTGTCATTTTTGAGACTGCACACAAGTACTGCATTTCAGACTCTTTTGTTGACTATGAGGGCTACTCCATTTCTTCTAAGAGATTCTTGCCAGAGTAGTAGATATAATGGTCTTTTCAATCAAATTCGCCCATTCTGGCTCATTTTAGTTGACTGATTCCTAAAATGCTGATGTTTATTCTTGCCATCTCCTGTCTGACCACTTCCAGTTTGCCTTGATTCATGGACATAGCATTCCAGGTTGCTATGCAATATTGTTCTTTACAGCATCAGATTTTACTTTCGCCACCAAACACGTCCACAACTGGGTGTTGTTTCTACTTTGGTCCATCCTCTTCATTCTTTCTGGGCTATTTCTCTGTTCTTCTTCATTAGCATATTCGACACCTACCCACCTGGACGGTTCATCTTTCAGTGTAATGACTTTTTCCTTTTTATGCTGTTCATGGAGTTCTCAAGGCAAAAATGCTGCAGTGGTTTGCCTGCTACACTTAGTATGATCATCTCTAAGTCCATGTTGCTGCAAATGGCATTAATTCTTTCTTTTTTATGGCTGAGTAATATTCCAGTGTGTGCATATGTGTGTGTGCATGTGTGTGTATTTCACATCTTCATCCATCCATTCATTGGTCAGTGAGCATTTATGTGGCCTCTATGTCTTTGCTACTGTGAATAGTGCTGCTGTGAACATTGGGGTGCATAAAGATACTGTTTATTTAATTTACGTATAACATAAGAGAAAAGGGGTATATATACATTTATCATATATATAGTTATGACTAATTCACGTTGTTGTATGGCAGAAACCAACACAGCATTGTAAAGCAATTTCCCTCCAATTAAAAAATTTTAAAACATATGTGCTACAGATTAGGAAACTGTGAAAGAATTCCATCAGCTAATCCATATGTCACCCAAACTTTCTAACAGTCCTTGACACAGAAGCTTGGTCATTTGGAATATGAAAATGACCAGGTAATTTGAGTTTGAAGTCCACAAAGGATACACACTGATTGAGTTATGTAAAGACTTAACCCATAAGCTTTCGTTTTCTTATGTGTAAAATGATGTTGGTTAACATATTCCTAATGGGTTTGATGTAAAGATTGAGTTACATGTATAGTTCTTGGCTTGAAGCAGACAATTAACACCGGCTTTCTTTCTGCCTCCATGAGAATTAATGAATGCACTCTTTAGGACATAGGCACAAGATATTCTGAAGCTTTGTGCTTTCTGCTTAGATTCAGCTTTAATAACCCTGAAGCTGTCCTTCTCTACAGAAGACAGTTTAAGGGACTTTCCTCTTGGTGCTATATTGATGCTCTTTTTATTGGTCTGTGCTTCTCTCAAGTGTGTTACCCATTTCTAACACTATTTTCTTCATTTAAAAGATTCTCAGCACTCGAGGAATGACACAGAATAAACAACTATCTCATCTTCTTTCACTTGGAGAGGAACACATGAAGCATCACCCATAATTAGTGTGTTTCTGCCTTAATGTTCCCAAGTCAAGCCTACAAATGGAGCCAAGGTTATTACATCCACTTGGAACATCCTTTTCTACCCATCATCAGGAGACAGCAGAAGGAAGTTTGTGTTTCTCTCTTCCTCTGCAACTATTCTTCAATCTGACACTGAAAACACTCATGCTTGAAGTTTAATTTGAATATCTATGGTATAAAATTACCAGCATTCACATGCCCTAGCATTTTCCTGACAAAGGGTATATGGAGGGTGGTGGAGTTGTAGGTTCAGTTTACAGAGGTAATTACAGGTGCGCTTGGCCAGGAAGAGCAGAGATGATACTAAGGAGGCCAATGTTAAGGATAAGCAGCACCTGGTCCTTTGCCTACTCCATAGATCTGTGTGTCTAGGAAAAACATGCAATCTGGAGGGCTTAGCATCTGCCTTTGGTACAGATACTTCAGTTTCTTCAATGTGTTATGATCTGTGGCTTCCATAAGTTCTCTGAAACTACACCCTGTGTCATCATCACCTGGTTCTTAGGTCTTTGCCATATTTTCTCAGCATTCAGAGTCCTCAAAACATTAGGATAATGACTGCAAATAACAAAACCATGCACTGAGTACACACATGCTAAGTCTCTTCAGTTGTGTCCAACTCTTTGCGACCCCGTGGGCTGTAGCTCACCAAGCTCCTCTGCCCATGGGATTTCCCAGGCAAAAATACTGGAGTGGGTTGCCATTTCCTACTCCAAAGGCATGGGGTAAATGAGGCTAAAAAGAGATTCTTCATTTTGACTGAGTCTAAAGGAAGGGGTCATGGACAGAGAAGTCTAGGGTTGCAAAGAGTCAGACACGACTGAAGCGACATAGCACTCATGCACAAGGGAAGGGGCAGTTTTGTTGACATATCTGAAAGTAACTGACCTTCACTAAAAAACATGGGGAAATATTCTGTTGGGATGAAGCACCTGATCTTTTAAGCAATAGTCTTTGCTCATTTCAAAGCCTTCATTGAAAACCCATTTACCTGAAAGATACACCTTTGGAAAAGATGCATGTGTTTCTTTTTCAGCCGAAGCCTCTTACAGTAGTTGTAATTCTCTTGTGTCAGAGGCATTTCCTGCTGGAGTTGTTTTAATTTTTTAGTGTGCTTGTGTGCTAAGTCATGTCCAACTTTAGTCATGTCCAACTCTTTGAGACCCTGTGGACTGTAGCCTGCCAGGCTCCCCTGTCCATGGGATTCTCCAGGGAAGAGTGCTGGGGTGGTTTGCCATGTCCTCCTCCAGGGCATCTTCCCGACCCAGGGATTGAGCCCACATCTCTTACCTCTCCTGCATTGGCAGGTGGGTTCTTTACCATTAGTGCCACCTGGGAAGCCCTAAATTCCATATATATGCATTAATATACTGTATTTATTTTTCTCTTTCTGACTTACTTCGCTCTATATAACCAGCTCTAGGTTCATCCACTTCACTAGAACTGACTAAAGTTCTCAAAGATAATTTTAGAAATAAAGGGTATTAACATTCAGTTCAGTTCAGTTGCTCAGTTGTGTCCAACTCTTTGGGACTCCACGGACCGCAGCATGCCAGGCTTCCCTGTCCATCACCAACTGCTAGAGTTTACCCAAATTCATGTCCATTGAGTTGGTGATGCCATCCAACCATCTCATCCTCTGTCGTCCCCTTCTCCTCCCGCCCTCAATCTTTCCCAGCATCAGGGTGTTTTCAAATGAGTCAGCTCTTCGCATGAGGTGGCCAAAGTATTGGAGTTTGAGCTTCAACATCAGTCCTTCCAATGGACACTCAGGACTGATCTCCTTTAGGATAGACTGGTTGGATATCCTTGCAATCCAAGGGACTCTCAAGGGTCTTCTCCAATACCACAGTTCAAAAGCTTCAATTCGTCAGTGCTCAGCTTTCTTTATAGTCCAACTCTCATATCCATACATGACTACTGGAAAAACCATAGCCTTGACTAGATGGACATTTGTTGGCAAAGTAATGGCTCTGCTTTTTAATATGCTATCTAGGTTGGTCATAACTTTCTTTCCAAGGGGTAAGCGTCTTTTAATTTCATGGCTGCAGTCACCATCTGCAGTGATTTTGGGGCTATGTGAAAAAAACAACTACAACAAAAAGCAGAGAAGTGCATACATTTGATACCATTAAGTCTAGTTCTCAAGTTTTCCCTGTGTTGTCAGTTGCTTTTAAAGATATTAAAGTTATAATGAAGTTGAGATAACATTTCTGGCACTTTAGTTCCTGGAATGATAGGATTGGAGAGAAGAGCATAAGATTCTTTGTTTGCCAAGGCTAATGAACAAGGACTTCACTTGTTTTTTTGATGAATTTGGATCTTATCATCTAAACATCTCATGTCTCTTTAGTGAGATGGATATCATTCCACTTTACAAATGAGAACATCAAGACTCAGAAAAGTTAAGCATTTTGCCTAAGATCTTTCAGATGTTAGTGTAAGATTTGAACTCGTAAATAAATGATTCCAAGTCCATTTATAGTTTTTCTATTCACTATATTTGTTTCACCCATTCCAATATTATTTTTGTTACTCTTTCTAGCACCATGAAAAACACAAAGCTGGGTCAAGATAATCAGCCTTGTCAACTTACACAGGCATTTGTAGGACATCTACCAAACATGAATTTTGTGTTGGGTGGGAGAAAAATACCAAAGGAATATGAGAACTTTATATAACTTTATGTTTCATCCTTAGAAGCTGGAACATTGCCTGGCTCATGTTATGAATTAGTAAGTGAATGGACAATGGAAAATATTTCATTGCTATTGAAATTTTAACATTTTGATATTAAAAGCTAAGATTATTTGCAAATGTTTATCTAAGCAAACTACCAATCTATATAACACAGCATTTTTTTGTTTGCTGGTCTGAGATAAAGATCCTTGGGGCTGCAATTCATGCATTAAGGAAAGAAATGTGTAGTAGAGGGAAAATTCTTCTTTTTAAACTTTTGCCAGTTTCATATAAATTGATTTAATTAGGATGGCATTTAGGGATTTTTGATTTAACTGCACAGGTGAGTTTTTCTCTAAATATTTATTCAGCATTTCCCTAGAGAAATGCATATGTTTACCTTTGGCACATGCAAAAATGTGCATGAAACCTTCCCATTTAATTTACAGGCACCTATCATGAAGCAGTTTATTACTTGGTTAAAACATCCATTTTGGAGCAAATTCATGCATACTTTGTGAGCTAACTCTGGGAGAATCCACTGCAGATATTCTTAGAATGAAAAGGAAAGGTAGCTGCTCTGAATTCTAATGAGACATTCTGGGAAAAGCTCTCACATCTGTGATCTACAAAGGCCCTATAAAAAGGAAAATGAGAAAGAAAAGTAATCTGATATGCAATATATGTCAGGTGACATAAAAAATGTGATCTTCTTTTAGCTCTCATTGCAACTTTATAAGGCAACATTGTCCCCATTTTACAGAGTGAGAAGCTGAGCTCAAGGTTAAGATTTAATCCAAGTCATCCAGCTGGTGTCTATTTCTGCTTCATTGACTACACTAAAACCTTTGACTGTGTGGATCACAACAAACTGGAAAATTCTTCAAGAGATGGGAATACCAGACCACCTTACCTGCCTCCTGAGAAATCTGGATGCAGGTCAAGAAGCAACAGTTAGAAATGGACATGGAAAAACAGACTGGTTCAAAATTGGGTAAGGAGTACATCAAGGCTGTATATTGTCACCTCGCTTTTTTAACTTACAAGCAGAGTATATCTTGCACAATGCTGGACTGGATGAAACACAAGCTGGAATCAAGATTGCAGGGAGAAATATGAATAACCTCAGATATGCAGATGACACCACCCTTATGGCATAAAGTGAAGAGGAACTAAACAGCCTGTTGATGAAAATGAAAGAGGAGAGTGAAAAAGCTGGTTTAAAACTCAACATTAAAAAAACTAAGATCATGGCATTTGGTCCGATCACCTCATGGCAAATAGATGGGGAAACAATGCAAACAGTGACCAACTTTATTTTCTTGGGCTTCAAAATCATTGCAGATAGTGACTGCAGCCATGAAATTAAAAGATGCTTGCTCTTTGGAAGAAAAGTTATGACAAACCTAGACAGCATATTAAAAAGCAGAGACATTACCGATAAAGGTCCATACAGTCAAAGGTATGGTTTTCCCAGTAGTCATGTATAGATGTTAGAGTTGGACCATAAAGAAGGCTGAGTTTCAAAGAATTGAAGCTTTTGAACTGTGGTGTTGGAGAAGACTCTTGAGAATCTCTTAGACTGCAGGGAGATCAAACCACTCCATTCTAAAGGAAATCAGTCCTGAATATTCATTGAAAGGACTGATGTTGAAGCTGAAGTTCTAATACTTGGGCCACCTGATGTGAAGAACTGACCCATTGGAAAAGACCCTGCTGCTGAGAAAGATTGAAGGCAGGAGGAGAAGAGGAAAACAGAGGATGAGATGGTTGGATGACATCCCCAACTTGATGAACATGAGTTTGAGCAATCTCCGGGAGTTGGTAACTGACAGGGAAGCCTGGATGCTACAGTCCATGGGGTTGCAAAGAGTCAGACATGACTGAGCAACTGAACTGACCCAGCTGGTAAGCAGGAAATTCAAATCCATGTTCCTTCTACTGTATCACTGTCCCATCATACTTACTCACTCTCATCCTCCACCATCTACTGTCCTTGCTAGGATGTTTCTACTGCTGCCTTTTTACATGAAAACTCTTTTGTGGGAGCCAAATTTTCCATTTACTACAGAAGAACATCCCAGGGATCAGTCACATTATAAAGGTTTTATGAGGAAAATAGAAATGATAGTGCAAAGTCTTCCCTATTACACAGACAGAAAAGGCTCTCATTCTGGAAATCCAGAAATGGAATTTTGTTTACCTCACAAGACTTTGGCATGCTTGGTCAGCAGATTCAACCAAAATGTAATTTATCCAGGATTTGAGAGATCAGCTATTATGGTTTCCCATACACACATGTATATTACTCTATTAGTCATACAGTGATAGCCATTGTCCAATTGTTGTTATTGTACAATTGCTAAGTGGTGTCCCACTTTTGTGACCCCATGGACTGCAGCACATCAGGCTCCCTCATTCTCCACTATCTCCCCGAATTTGCTCAAATTAATGTCCATTGAGTTGGTAATGCTATCTAACCATCTTATCTTGTGCCTCTCCCTTCTCCTTCTGCCCTCAATCTTTCCCAGCATCAGGATCTTTTCCACTGAGTCAGCTTTTCATGATAGGTGGCCAAAGTATTGGAATTTCAGCTTTGGCATCAGTTCTTCCAAGGAATAGTCAGGGTTCATTTCCTTTGGGATTGACTGGTTTGATCTCCTTGCTGTCCAATGGACTCTCAAGAGTCTTCTCCAGCACCACAATTCCAAAGCATCAATTCTTCGAAACTCAGCCTTCTTTATGGTCCAACTCTCACATCTATACATGACTGTTGTAAAAAAACATAGCTTTGGATCTTTGTTGGCAAAGTGATGTCTCTGCTTTTTAATACATTGTCTAGGTTTAGACAGAACTTTCCTTCCAAGGAGCAAGCCTCTTTGAATTTCATGGCTGCAGTCACTGTCCACAGTGATTTTGGAGCCCAAGAAATAAAGTCTATCACTGTTTCTATTGTTTCCTCATCTATGTGCCACAAAGTGATGGGACTGGATGCCATGATCTTAGTTTTCTGAATGTTGAGTTTTAAGTCAACTTTTTCACTCTCCTCTTTCACCCTCATCAAGAGGCTCTTTAGTTCCTCTGTGCTTTCTGCCACTAGAGTGAAATTATGTGCATATCTGAGGTTGTTGATATTTCCCCTGGCAATCTTGATTCCAGCTTGTGAGTCATCCAGCCCGCATTTCACATGGTGTACCCTGCATATAATTCAAATAAACAGGGTGATAATATACAGCCTTGTCATACTTCTTTCTCAGTTTTCAACTAGTCTGTTGTTCCATGTAACTGTTGCTTCTTGACTTGCATGCAGGTTTCTCAAGAGACAGCTAAGGTGGCCTAGTACCCCCATCTCTTTTAAGAATTTTCTGCAGTTTGTTGTGATCCACACAGTCAAAGGCTTTCTTATAGTCAATGAAGCAGAAATAGATGCTTTTCTGGAATTCTCTTGCTTTCTCTGTGATCCAACAAAACTTGACAATTTGATCTCTGGTTCCTCTGCCTTTTCTAAGCCCAGCTTGCACATCTGTAAGTTCATGTACTGCTAACACTTGAAAGATTTTGAGTATAACCTGACTCGTGTGAAATGGGCATAATTGTTCAGTAGTTTGAACATTCTTTTGCATTGCCCTTTTATTGGATTGGAATGAAATCCAGCTTTTACCAGTCCTGTGGCCACTGCTGAATTTTTCAAATTTGCTGGTGTATTAAGTGCAACACTTTAACAGCATCATATTTTAGGATTTTAAATAGCTCAGCTGGAATTCTATCACCTCCACTAGGTTTGTTTGAAGTAATGCTTCCTAAGGCCCACTTGACTTCACACTCCAGGACGTCTGGCTCTTGGTGAGTGACCACACCATTGTGGTTATCAAGTCATTAAGGCCTTTTTTGTATAGTTCTTCTGCGTATTCTTGCCACCTCTTCTTAATCTCTTTTGCCTCTGTTAGGTCCTTATTGTTTCTGTCCTTTATGGGGCCCATCCTCGCATGAAATGTTCCCTTTATACCTCCAATTTTCTTGAAGAGATCTCTAGTCTTTCCCATTCTGTTGTTTTCCTCTACTTCTTTTGTTGTTCATTCACTAAGTCGTGTTTGACTCTTTGCGACCCTGTGGACTAGGCACACCAGGCTTCCCTGTCCTTCACCATCTCCTGGAGTTTGTTCAAATTCATGTCCATTGTGTTGGTGATGCCATCCAACCATCTCATCTTTGTCAGACCCTTCTCCTCCTGCCTTCAAGCTTTACTTTACATTTCATTGAAGAATATCTTTTTATCTCTCCTTGTTCTTTTCTGGAACTTTGCATTCAGTTGAGTATATATTTCCTTTTATCCCTTGCCTTTCACTTCTCTTCTTTTCTCAGCTATTTTTAAAGCCTCCTCAGACAACCACTTTGCCTTCTTGCATTTCTTTTTCTTTGATATGGTTTTGGTCACTGACTCCTGTACAATGTTATGAACCTCTGTCTTCAGGCACTCTATTCTTCAGGTACTCTGTATACCAGATATAATCCCTTGAATCTATTCATCACCTCCACTGTGTAATCAGAAGGGATTTGATTTAGGTCATACCTGAATGGTCTTATGGTTTTCCCTACTTTTTTTTTTTTTTTTTTTCAATTTGAGCCTGTATTTTGCAATAAGGAGCTGATGATCTGAGCCACAGTCAGCTCCAGGTCTTGTTTTTGCTGGCTCTATAGAGCTTCTCCATCTTTAACTGCTAAGAATATAATCAATCCGATCTTGGTATTGAACATTTGGTGATGTCATTGTCAAGTGGAGGACCTAATTCAGACTGGATATACTGTGATCCTATGCTGACAACAGAATACAAAAGAATTTCTAGGACAATGTGATATTCAAAGAACTGAAATTTTCTTTCTAGTCATGTGAAGGCAGTGAAAAGAGGACAGAGGGTTTCTTGGACACTTTCCCCTCTTTGTTAGATTGTAGAACTAAGACAAAGCCCCCTTATAGACATATTCTGGGGCCTTTCTTATTTCCTAAGATGCTCATTTTCATCTTTCCCCCTGAGAATGAACCTATAGTTCTCTTCCAGAGGCTATGCAAAGGTCCAAGTTAAGAATTTCAAGTAAACTCAGAAGGCCACTTGGGTTTCTAGGAGTTTTCTTTTATAAATCATGAGGGCTTTTGCAAAATGACTCCTGAAATTGCATTAAAATTTTCCACAACAGTTTGGATTATTACCACTAGAAGGTGCTCATCAGCAACTTTCTGGCAAACCTATACTTAGAACTTTTTACAAAAGTACTGGAAAAATGTTATATTTAAGTTTAAAATCTTTTGGAAAACTAGAGCTTTGTAAAATACATTTCCTCTCATTTCCTGGTTCACAGTCCATTCTTTCAGAAATCGGAATTCAAAGGACAGTAGTGAATGTAGCCCTTAGTTTATAAAGTTGGTTTCTTTAGTTTGTAAAAATTTTGTTAACTTCAACATTTCCCATGGCTCAGAGAGAAAAAGCATAAAAACAATTAGAGAATGATTCTTCTCCATCTATTGCCATGTAGTTTTCATTCCCACTTAGGGGATGAGTGTTCCCCTCCCCCTCCCTGAACAGAGATTTGTTTTTTGTTTGCTTTTTTGACTTATTTTATTGAAGTAGAGTTGATTTACAATGTTATGTTAATTTCTGCTGTATAGCAAGTGTTTTAGCTATACATATATAATTATATACATACATGTATATATATAATATATATGTATATATATATAGTTACATACTTATATAATGGCCTACTTGACTTCGCATGGTTTTTCCAGTAGTCAAGTATGGATGTGAGGATTGGACTATAAAGAAAGCTGAGCTCCAAAGAATTGATGCTTTTGAAGTGTGGTGTTGGAGAAAACTCTTGAGAGTCCCTTGGACAGTAAGGAGATCCAACCAGTCCATCCTAAAGGAAATCAGCCCTGAATATTCATTGGAAGGATTGATGCTGAAACTGAAACTCCAATACTTTACCCACCTTATGTGAAGAACTTACTCATTTGAAAAGACTCTGATGATGGGAAAGACTGAAGGCAGGAGGAGAAGGGGACAACAGAGGATGTGATGGTTGGATGGCATCACCGACTCAAAGGACATGAGTTTGAGTAAGCTCCAGGAGTTGGTGATGGACAGGGAAGCCTGGCATGCTGCAGTCCACGAGGTTGCAAAGAGTCAGACGCGACTGAACTGAACTGAACTTATATAATGTATATATATTTCTTAAATAATTCTTCTTTAATTAAGTATATATATTCTTTTTCATTATGGTTTATCACAGATATTGAATATAGTTCCCTGTGTTATACAGTAGAATTTTGTTTCTTATCCATCCTAGTTTGCATCTGTTAATCCTAGACTCCTGATCCCTCTTCCATCGCTGCTCCTTGGCAACCAAAAATCTGTTCTCTATGTCTATGAATCTGTTTCTGTTTTGTAGATAAGTTTATTTGTATCCTATTTTAGATTTCACATATTATATGTTATTTGTATTTCTATTTCTGATTCCATTTAGTATGATAATCTCAAAGTCCATCCCAGAGGTTTGTTTTATTTTGGCTTGTGGAATCTTAGTTACCCAACCAGGGATTAAATCTACAGCCACAGGAGTGAAAGCAATGAGTGCTAATCACTTGGCCACAAGGGAACTCCCTCTGTAGGTTTTTATTTGGAGATCATTTGCTTACAACTCTAAGAACCCTTCTTGAAACAGGTGTTTTTAATAATGGTAGTGAGATATTTAAAAATTCCTGCTCAATCCTTCTTGTGTCTAGCGGTCAGAGTTTCAATATGATTTCAATAAAATCTAGGCAGTGTTTACACCATTGTTTCTGAAAATGGATTCTGAAATATTTTACCTAGTGGAGACACAGGGGCTGAAACAGTTCTTCTGACACCAGTAATTTAGAGATTTCTTATCTTGGATTATACAGAGGGATCTCAGTAACACTTATGTTGTTTTTTTATTTTTTAATGGGCAAGGATTGATAGTTCCACTTCTAGAGGTAAACCTGAACTTTCTCCCCATCCAGGGCTGTGGGAATCCATTATTTTTCTAACCAAATGATGTTTTTCCCTTAAAATCAAGTCTTCAATAATTTTGAGTAGCCTCAGTCCTACCTTTGGCAGGTGCTGCCCCACAATCAAGTAACCCTTTATAAATGGGATCATTTGAAGTAGAAAATGCTTAAAATGTAGTTCAGGGTGTAGCAGAATCAAAGGAAAACTTTGATGTTGAGTAATTCACTAAAAATCTTTTAGAAACTGTGGGTCACCTTTATCATTGTTAATGGGACACCATTTCTTTCTACAGTCAGGACCTATCTGGTCTAAGAAGAGGTGTGGTCCATAGGTTAGGTCTCAAATGTTTCCCAAAATTTTAGAATCCAGCTGATCAATCTGATCTTAACAAAAAGTATGTTCTCAGCTCTTTGCTAAGTCTCAGAGGGGCAGAAATATTAAATTTTAGTGTTAAGTACATAAGAGAAATATGGTTATGTTAATAATATGCTATTGTATGCTCAGCATCACTAATTATTAGAGAAATTCAGCCTCACCCTGGTCAGAATGGCCATCATCAAAAAAATCTAAAGATAATAAATACTAGAGAGAGTATAGATAAAAAGGAACCTTCACTGTTGGTCAGAATGTAAATTGGCAGCCACTCTGGCAAACAGTATGGAAAGTGAAAGTCACTCATTCATGTCTGACTCTTTGAGACCCCATGGACTATACAGTCCATGGAATTCTCCAGACCAGAATACTGGAGCGGGTAGCCTTTCCCTTCTCTAGGGGATCTTCCCAACTCAGGGATCGAACCCATGTCTCCCTCATTGCAGGCAGATTCTTTACCACCTGAGCCACCAGGGAAGTCCAAGAATACTGGAGTGGGTAGCCTATCTCTTCTCCAGCAGATCTTCCTGACCCAGAAATCTAAACAGGGTCTCTTGCATTACAGGTGGATTCTTTACCAATTGAGCTACCAGGGAAGTCCAAACAGTGTAGAGGCTCCTCAAAAAATGAAACGGAGTTGCTGTATAATCCAACAATCCCACTCCTGGGCATAACTAGACAAAACTGGAATTCAAAAGAATACATGAACCACAATGTTGGTTGCAGCACTAACTATAATAGCCAGGACATGAAAGTAACCCAACTGTCCATTTGACAGGTGAATGGATGAGGATGGTACCTATGTACAATAGATTATTACCCAGTCATAAGAAAAGAATGAGATAATTCCATCTGCAGCAACATGGATGGACCTAGAGATTATCATAATAAGTGAAGTAAATCAGGCAGAGAAAGACAAATATCACATGGTATGGCTTACATGTGGAATCTAAAAGAGAAAAAAAGAAAGAGATATAAATGAGTGTATACAAAACAGAAATAGAACCACAGACATAGAAAACAAACGTATGCTTACCAAAGGGTAAGGAAAGAATTTGAAATTTGGGATTAACATAAATACACTACTGGATAAAGGAAAGATGGCAGGGGAGTAAGACAGGGAGATTATCTTTCTCCCCAAAAGTTCATCTGAATATGGAACAATTCCTGTGGAACACCTTCAAAATGCTAGCAAAAGACCCCAAGCTTTCAAAAAAGCAAGCCAATCTCCTTAGAATGAGGTCAAGCAAAAGATAAAGACAAAAATAAAAGAGACGAAGGATTTCAGAATGAGGACTTGTGCCCTGGGGAGGGAGTCATGAAGGAAGAAAAGTTTCTATATTCTAGGAAAAACCCCACAAGTAGGGCAAGGGGGGAATTTGAGAACCTCGGGGGGGGGGGTTACAACAGCAGGGGCTCAGAAGGCAAAGCAGAAAAAATTCAACACAGAAATCACTGCCGAACAGCATTTCCCAGCCAAGAAACAACTTGCACAGCTCTGCCAACAGCAGGGGATGGCAGCAGGGTGCTGAGGCTCAGGCATGAGTGTCAGATCCCAGGGAGATGACCAGGGTTGGCAGCCATGAGGATAGTCTGAGAGGGCTACTTCAACAAAGTGGAGAAAGACTGGACCAGACCAGACTTCACTCAGAGAAAAGACTGGGTGTCCCAGAGTGGCAAGAAGTCATTGTCACCAGGACACTAACTTCATACTAATAGACAGTGGCTGAGAGCCCACCTGCAGCTGCCAAAACCAGAAAAACCATTCAGAGCACCAGCTATGGAATTAGACATGACTGCCACTGCCAAAGCTGGGGAAAGTGCTTGAGACAGCAGGCAAAATGCCACTGATGCAATCCTGATCCCACAGTTGGCAGCTACCACCAGACTGTGAGCAGGCAGAGGTTACTATCCACACCTTGCTGGTAGATTAAGCATCTTGGCTCTTCCTAGGGACCCACGACGTGGGACCAATTCCTCTGGGAGAGCGCACGACTCGCCTCAGACTGTAACAACATCTGGCAGGTCTCTATCACTTCAGGCACCCCCTGATACATCCCAATTGGGAGTGCATTATCCTCCCTTCACCCCAGCCCAGGTGAGCAAGTGAGCTCTAATAGGCCTCAAACTTCACTCGCTCATGCCTGGGCAGGGAACAGACTGTGGACTCTAGGGGCAACTGTGAACTTTAGGAACAAATACAACCTGGAGTAAGCCCAGATCTGAAACTGAGCTGACCCCGTACACTTACCAAGCAACAGGTCCAGAGACCTTCCTAGAAATATTGGAGGACTTTGGTATGAGTCTATCTGGGTGTTCTGGGCTGTTGAGTGTTGCCTTCACCAAGAGTCTTGGAATTTTGTCTTCTGTGCTGTGTGGCTGTGAGATCTTAGTGCTACAGTTAGGGTTTGGTCTTGAACACCTGAGATGGAAGACAGGAGTCCAGGACTTTGAAATATCATAGAACTCCCAATTCCAGGAAACATTAATTGACAAGAGCCCTCCCAAAGGCTTCCAAGTCAATATTAAGACCAAACCCTGCCCAAAGGCCAGCAAGCTCCAGTGCTGGAAGCTCCATACCAACCCTTCAACAAAACAGGAGCACAACCCTGCACATCAGCAGATTGCCCAAAGTCATACCAAACCCATAGACAACCCAAAACACATACTGGACATGGTACTGCCCTTGAGACAAGATATAGCTCCACCCACCAGAACACAGGCACAAATTCCCCAAACCACGAAAACTTCACAAGTTCCAACCCCACCCATGGTGGGCAAACTCCAAGATTAAGAGAAACTACAACCTCCAGCCTGCAGAAAGGAGACCACAAACATAGTAAATTAAGCAACATGAAAAGACAGAAACATGCAGCAGGTGAAGGAACACAATAAAAACCCACAAGACCAAACAAATGAAGAGGAAGTGGACAGTCTACCTGAAAAATAATTCAGAGTTATGATAGTAAAGATGATCCAAAATCTTGAAATTAAAATGGAGGCATGGATAAATAGACTGGAGGCATGGGTTGAGAAAATGCAAGAAATGTTTAACAAGGACCTAGAAGAATTAAGAAAAACAATCAACACAATATGTTGATTAGAAATACACAAGAGGGAACAAACATTAGAATAACTGAGGCAGAAGAAGAGAGAACTGAGCTGGAAGATAAAATGATAGAGAACTGGAGCAGAATACAATAAAGAAAAAAGAATAAAAAGTAATGAAGAGACTTTCAGAGACATCTGGGACAACATTGAGAATAACAACATTCAAATCATAGGGGTCCCAGTAAAAGAACACAAAAGGAAAGGGCATGAGAAAACATTTGAGAGGATTATAGTTTAAAACTTCCCTAAAATGAGAAAGGAAATAGCCACCCAATCCAGGAAGCCCAGTGCATCCTACATAGGATAAACAAACCCAAGAAGAAACATGCCAAGACACATATTAATCAAACTAAACAAAAATTAAACAGAAAGAGCAAATATTAAAAACAGCAAAGGAAAAGCAACAAATAACATACAAGAGGATTACCACAAGGCTAACAGCTGATCTTCCAGCAGAAACTCTGCAGGCCAGAAGGGAATGGCAGGATATACTTAAAATGATGAGAGGGGAAAGCTTACAACCAAGAATACTCTGCACAGCAAGGATATCATTCAGATTCCAAGGAAAAATCAAAAGGTTTATAGATAAGTAAAAATTAAGAGAATTCAGCACCACAAAACCAGCTCTACAACAAATGCTAAAGGAACTTCTCTAGACAAGGAACACACACAAAAAAAGGTATACAAAACAATGAAGTAAATGGTAACGGGACTATATATATCAATAATTAAAAAGACTAAATGATCCAACTAAAAGACACAGATTAGCTGAATAGATACAAAAACAAGACCCATATATATGCTGCCTATAAGAGACACACCTCAGACCTAGAGACACATACAGACTGAAAGCAAAGGATTGGAAAATGATATTCCATGCAAAGAGGAATCAAGGGAAAGCAGGAGTAAAAGTACTCATATAAGATAAAATAGACTGAAAAACAAAGACTGTTATAAGAGACAGAGAAGGACATTACATAATGATCAAGGGTTCAATACAAGAAGAAAATAAAACAGTTATAAATATACAAGCACAGGTACATAAGGCAAATGCTAACTATTAAAGGGGAAATTGACAGTAACACAAAAATAATGGGAGACTTTAACACACCACTTACACCAATAGATAGATCATCCAGATAGAAAATTAATAAAGAAACACAAGCTTTAAACAATGTGTTGGACCAGTTGAACTTTATTGATACCTATAGGGCATTTCATCCAAAAACAATAGGTTTCCCTTTTTTCTCAAATGTACGTGGGACATTTTCCAGGATAGATCACATCTTGGGCCACAAATCAAGCCTTGGTATACTGAGAAAAATTGATATCATTTCAAGCATCTTTTCTGACCACAACGGTTTAAGATTAGAGATCAAATACAGGAAAAAAAACAAACATAAAAACACAAACACATGGAAGCTAAACAATACACTTCTTCTTAACCAAGAGATCACAGAAGAAATCAAAAAGGAAATCAAAATATGCCTAGAAAAAAATGACAATGAAAACTCAAAATCTATGGTATATAGTAAAAGCAGTACTAAGAGGGAAGTTTATAGCAATACAAGCCTACCTCAAAAAACAAAAGAAACACAAATAAACAATCTAACCTTACTACCTAAAGCAATTAGAAAAAGAAGAACAAAAACCCCAGAAGTTAGTAGATGGAAAGAAATCATAGAGACGAGAGCAGAAATAAATGAAAAAGAAACGGAAGAGATAATATCAAAGATCAATAAAACTAAAGGCTGGTTCTTTGAGAAGATAAACAAAATTGACACACCATTAGCTAGACTCACTAAATAAAAAAGGGTGAAGACTCAAATCAATAAAATTAGAAATGAAAAAGGTGAAGTTACAATAGACAACATAGAAATACATATCATACATAGATCATAAGAGACTACTATGAGCAACTATATGCCAATAAAATGGACAACTTAGTAGAAATGGAAAAATTCTTGGAAAAATATAATCTTCCAAAACTGAACCAGGAATGTAATAAAAAATCTTCCAACAAACAAAAGCCCAGGGCCAGAGGGCTTCAATAGGCAAATTCTTTCAAAAGCTTAGAGGAGAGCTAACAACTATACTGCTCAAACTCTTCCAGAAGATTATAGAGGAAGGGAAACTCCCAAACTCATTCTATGAAGCCACCACCACCCTGAAACCAAAACCAGACAAAGAAGCCACAGAAAAAGAAAATTGCAGAACAATACCACTGATGAACATAGATGCAAAAATTCTCAATAAAATTCTAGCAAACAGAATCCAAAAACACATTATAAGGATCATTTATCATGCTCAAGAGGGCTTTATCCCAGGGATTCAAGGATTCTTCAATATTATACAAATCAATCAATGTGACACACCATATTAAGAAATTGAAAGATAAAAACCACATGATCATCTCAATAGAGGCAGAGAAAGTCTCAAAATTCAAGACCAATTTGTGACAAAAACTCTCCAGAAAGTAGGTATAGATGCAACATACCTCAACACAATAAGGGTTATATATGACAAACCCACAGCAAACATTGTCCTCAGTGGTGAAAAACTGAAAGTATTTCCTCTAAAACCAGGAATAAGACAAGGATGCCCACTCTTACCATTATTATTCAACATAGTTTTGGAAGTCCTAGCCACAGCAATCAGAGGTGCAGAAAAGAAATAAAAGCAATACAGATTGGAAAAGAAGTAAAACACTCACTGTTTGCAGATGACATGATTCTCTACACAGAAAACCCTAAAGACACCACCAGAAAATTTCTAGAGCTAATCAAGAATACAGTTAAGTCATAGGATATAAAATTAACACACACAAATCCCTTGCATTTCTACACACTAACAATAAAAAACCAGAAAGAGAAATTAAAGAAACAATCCCATTCACCATCACAACAAAAAGAATAAAATACTTAGGAATAAATTTACCTAAAGAGACAAAATATCTATATCTATCTATCTATCTATATATATATCTATATAAAACTGTAAGACACTGATAAAAGAAATCAAAGATGACATAAACAGATGGAGAGACATGCCATGTTCTTGGACTGGAAAAATCAATATAGTGAAAATGACTATACTACCCAAAGCAATCTGTAGATTCAGTGCAATCCCTGTCAAACTACAAATGATATTTTTCACAAAACTAAAACAAATAACTTCACAATTTGTATGGAAACACAACAAACCCTGAATATCAAAGCAATCTTGAGAAAGAAGAATGGAACTGGAGGAAATCAACCTCCAGCACTCTATGGTCCTTGGGCAAAATCCAGTTTACTACCAGTTTTTGTAAATAAAGTTTTCCTGGAACACAAGCCATGTTTATCATCCCTGTCTGCTTTTGTGCTATTGTGGCAGATTTGAGTAGTTGCAGCAGAGAATCTTTGACCCACAGAGCCCTTTGAAGGAAGTAGTTGGGGCCTCTTGTTAATAATAATGGAGATACAAGGCTCATGATCTTAAAAAGTTAACACTGTGGAGAAGAGCATGGTGCTTGAAAGATATCCTAAACAAGTGAAAAGATGAAAAATATACTGCTGTTACAAAGCAGGTAGAAAGATGTGCTGGAGAATGGCAGGGACGGTCTTTCTGAGGTTCCACATGAACACATCTGAGTGAGGGAGGGAGAATAAGGAGACTTGGGAAGAGCTCTGGGGGAAGGAAGGGCACAAGCAAAGGCCTCATCTAGAACTAGGTTGGTATGTTAAAGGTGCAGAGAAAAGGAATAATAGGAGATGAAGTCAAACAGCAGTCAAGAGATATATTAGGGGGCACCCTAGGCTGTGCTTTAGGCATTAAATTTGTTCAAAAACACTGGGAAGCCTTTGGATACTTTTAAGAAGAGTGGGGACATGAACTGATGTGTGTGTTCAGAGATCATTCCCAGTGTTAGGAAATGGATTGAGGGGTGGAGGCAAGAGTGGAAGCTAGGAGACTGACTAAAAGAAATCTAAGTGAGAGAGGATGGAGGCAGTAGTGATGAGAAGTGAATTGATCTGGGACACCTTCTGGAGTTATGGCCAGTGGGACACGCTAATGGATTGGAAATGGATATGAGAGAAAATGAGGATTCAAGGCAACTTAAGTGTTTGGGTGGAGTAACCAAGGAAAGGGTGATATACTGTCTAATTGAAGAAGGTAGAATAAATTCAGATAGAGATATGATGAAGAGTTTTAGGAAGATTAAGATGCCTGTTTGATATCCAAGTGGAGACATCAGATAAGCTATTGGATGCATATTTTTGATGTACTATCAAAATTGGAATGGTATCAGAATTGGAAATGAGAATTTTAGGGTAGTGGCGTATGGATGGTTTCCATAACCATGGTAATGAAAGAGATTTCTTAAGGAAATAATCTTGATAGAAAAGAGAAAGCCACCAATTAGGTATGAACATTACAGATATTCTCACAGAATGGGAAACGTATCTTCCCAAGCCAGAGACCGACCCTGGGTATCTCACATTGCAGGAAGATCTGCCAGATCCCAGGATCTGGAAGATCCCCTGGAGAAGGAACTGGCAACCCACTCCAGTATTCTTACCTGGAGAATTCCATGGACAGAGGAGCCTGGAAGGCTAGAGTCCAAGAGGTTGCAAAGAGTTGGACATGACTGAAAGACTAACACATGGACCCTTAAGAGGGCTATTGGTTGCAGGTGATACTACAACTCTGATGATTCCTGACCGAGTTTGCCCAAAGTTCCCTTTAGCATATGATTAGCCTGTTCCACTTTTCCTGAGGACTGAGGTCTCCAGGACGAATGGAGATGGTATTTAATTCCTAAAACCTGTGAAAGCTGTTGCTTAACTTTTGCTACAAACAAAAGTCCGTTGTCACTCTGAAGGTGATGGGGCGATCTGAATTGAGGAAGAATTTTCTTTAGGAGTGTCTTAGTCACTTCAGTTGTCTTCTCTGTTCTAGTAGAGAAGGCTTCTATCCATCCAGTAAAAGTATCTGCAAAGACTAATAAGTATTTGAAGCCCTGGAAGGAAGGCATCTGAGTGAAATCTATTTGCCAGTCCTCCCCAGGTAACTCCCTCATAGCTGGACTGGGCTAACAAGAAAGGGAGGCTTGACGTTACCTCCTGGATTACAGGTGGCACAAAGGGCACAGGCTCGAGTTACTCTTTTACTCCAGGAGCCCTTTCCTTATAAAAGTTCAGAAAACTATTACAGATACTGCATCTCTCCCCAAGTGAATAAAATCATGTAGCCCTTTAATAATTTTCAATTAGTTAGAAAGATGTATGAGTAATTTCTGATCTATGTGCCACAATAAAGAACAGCAATGGTACTAACAGAAGCAGAAGATATTAAGAAGAGGGGGCAAAAATGCACAGAAGAACTATACAAAAAGGATCTTAATGATCTAGATAACCACAGTGGTGTGATCACTCACCCACAGACAGACATTGTGGAGTGTAAAGTCAAGTGGGCCTTAGGAAGCATCACTACAAACAAAGCTAGTAAATCTTAAAAGATGATCCTGTGAAAGTGCTGCACTCAATTTGCCAGCAAATATGGAAAACTCAGCAGTGGCCACAGGACTGGAAAAAGTCAGTTTTCATTCCAATCCCAAAGAAAGGCAATGCCAAAGAATGTTCAAGGTACTGCACAACTGCACTCATCTACACGCTAACCAAGTAATGCTCAAAATTCTCCAAGCCAGGCTTCACCAGTACGTGAACTGAGAACTTTCAGATGTTCAAGCTGGAATTAGAAAAGGCAGAGAAACCAGAGATCAAATTGCCAACATCCCTTGAATCATAGAAAAAGCAAGAGAAAATCAGAAGATATTCTGAAATTTCTGCCTCATTGACTATGCTAAATCCTTGCCTGTGTGGATCACAACAAACTACGGAAAATTCTTCAAGAGATGGGAATACCAGACTCTCTGTCTCCTGCGAAACCTGTATGCAGGTCAATAAGCAACAGTTAGAACTGGACATGGAACAATGGACTGGTTCAAAATTGAGGAAGGAGTACATCAAGGCTGCATATTGTCATCCTGCTTGTTTAACTTACATGCAGAGTACATCATGTGAAATGCCAGGCTGGATGAAGCACAAACTGGAATCAAGATTTCTGGGAGAAATGTCAATAACCTAAAATATGCAGATGACACCACCCTCATGGCAAAAAGTGAAGAGGAACTAAAGAGCCTCTTGATGAAAGTGAAAGAGGAGAGTGAAAAAGTTGGCTTAAATCTCAACATTCAGAAACTAAGGTCACGGCATCTGGTCCCATCACTTCATGGCAAATAGATGGGGAACCAACGGAAACAGTGACAGACTTTATTTTCTTGGGTTCCAAAATCACTGCAGGTGGTGACTGCAGCCATACAAAAGACGCTTGTTCCTTGGAAGAAAAGCTATGACCAAACTAGATAGCATATTAAAAAGCAGAGACATTACTTTCCCAACAAAGGTCCGTCTAGTCAAAGCTATAGTTTTTCCAGTAGTCATGTATGGATGTGAGAGTTGGACCATAAAGAAGGCTGTGTTTCAAAGAACTGATGCTTTTGAACTGCGGTGTTTGAGAAAACTCTTGAGAATCTCTTAGACTGCAGGGAGAACAAGCCAGTCAATTCTAAAGGAAATCAATCCTGAATATTCATTGGAAGGACTGATGCTGAAGCTCCATAACTTTGGTCGCCTGATGGGAAGAGCTGACTCATTAGAAATATTGACGAAAGATTGAAGGCAGGAGGAGAAGGGGAAGACGGAGGATGAGATGGTTAGATGGCATCACTGACACAATGGACGTGAGTTTGAACAAGCTCTGGGAGATGGTGAAGGACAGGGAAGCCTGGGGTGCTACAGTCCATGGGGTTGCAAAGAGTTAGACACAACTGAGTGACTGGACAACATATGCCACCAACCATCTGTTCCCTTAGTTTCCCCTCTGTCTCGTGCCCAGTTTTCTTCATAAGTTGAGTACCTGGATATATAATGTTAGGAGAATTAAAGGATTGGGATTAGAGCCATTTTGTTATAGGCGTCGGGGCTGCTTTCTTTTTTTTGTTTGTTTTATTTTTTATTTTAATTTTTTAAATTTTAAATTAGTTTACTTATCTATTTTTTAACTTTACAATATTGTATTTGTTTTGCCATATACTGACATGAATCCAGGGCTGCCTTCTTGCTTCCGAATCTTCTCTGTCTTTTCTTTGGGAAATTTGAGAATTTCCCTTTTGGTGCCTATAGCAGTGGATGACTGCTACCTGTTCTGGTTTCTGGACCACTTCTGTGAGATGTAAAATCTCAGCCACCTACTTTATAGGGGAGTTTCTTGCATTTAGTAGTCCTTTCTCTTTCAAGATAACTGCATGGGCATGTAAGAAAAGGAAGGCATATTTTGAGTCTGTGTATATATTTACAATCTTTCCTTCCCCAGATTATGGCTCGGGTTAGAGCTATCAGTCAGAGAAGGAAATGGCAACCCACTCCAGTACTCCTTCCTGGAAAATCCAATGGACGGAGGAGCCTGGTGGGCTACAATCTATGGGGTCGCTAAGGGTTGGACACGACTGAGAGACTTCACTTTCACTTTTCACTTTCATGCATTGGAGAAGGAAATGTCAGCCCACTCCAGTGTTCTTGCCTGGAGAATCCCAGGGACAGGGGAGCCTGGTGGGCTACCGTCTATGGGGGTCGCACAGAGTCGGACACGACTGAAGCAACTTAGCAACAGCAGCAGCAGCAGGGCTATCAGTTCAGCCTTTTGGGCTGAGGTGTTAGGTGGCAAGGATTTTGCTTCTGTAATGCAGTGACCATTCAAAGTAGCATATCCTGCCCTCCTGACTCCATCTCTAATGAAACTACTGCCATCAGTAAACCATTCTTCCTCAGAGTTTTCTATGACCTGGTCTGTTAGGTCAAACCTGCAGGCAAGAATGTGTTAGCTCTGGGCTTTCGGTGGGCATTAAGTTAGTGGGGTTAAGACTGTGGCAGGCTTTGAGGGTTAACTCTGGGGAGTCAAGGAGCAAAGCCTAGTACTTAAAAAGGTGGCCCCCAGTTAACCTTTTATCTCTAGAATCCCTTGTACCTGATAAGGGGTCTGGACTTCAAGTAAGCTTGTTAGCTTAGTCCACCAATAAAGGCCAGCAGCTACTGCCTGGAAACAGCCAGGCCAGCCTCATGCCATGGAGTCTAGTTGTTTTGGAAAGTCTCCTATAGGCTCAGGAACTTCCCCTAGCTTCTGTATAAGAGCCCTCAAGGCTGTCCCCTACTTTTCAGCCACGTACAAGAAGAATATGCAATGCTTAGTCACTCAGTCATGTCTGACTCTTTGCGACTCTAGGGACTGTAACCCACCAGGCTCCTCTGTCCTTGGGGATTCTTCAGGCAAGAACACTGGAGTGGGTTGCCATGCCCTCCTCCAAGACAAGTACCCTATAGGTTCAGGAACAAGAAGAATGGCTTTTATAGACTGGGGAGACCCTGAGCAGGGGCTCTGGTGAGGGCCTGCTTGTTATTGTTAAAAGCTTTTCCTGTTCCCCATTCCAGAGCAACTGTTTGGTATCCGGGCCTTTAGTGGCTTCATATAGGGACTTAACCATTAGCCTGAATCCTGGAATCCAAATTCTAGATAATCCTGCCATGCCCAGAAAGTAATGGAGATTTTCTTTGACTTTGGAGTGTTTGGACCCAATACAGCTTGTTTCCCATCTGGAAAACAGTATAGTCCAAATGTCTACTTCTGAGGTTTATAATATATCTCAGATACTAACTTGTTGCTTAGAAATTTGTGCCTTTTTCTGAGAGACTCTGTAACCCTGGGCCCCAAGGAAATTAAGAACTTCAATGGCATTTTGATCCAAGGCCTCAATGGAGGGACTACATATTAAAATATCATCTATATACTGTAGAATAGCATCTTCTCTTAGGTGTTATTTCCGTTAGCTCCTTTCCTAGAGCCTGGGCAAACAGGTGTGAGCTGTTCTAAAATCCCTGAGGCAATACTGTACAGGTATGTTACTGCATTTAGCTTGAGGCAGGATTGCATGTGTGCATGCTAAGTTGCTTCAGTCATGTCCAGCTCTTTGTGACACCCCTGGACTGTAGCCTGCCAGGTTCTTTGTCCCTGGGATTCTTCAAGCAGGAATACTGGAGTGGGTTGCCATGACCTCCTCCAGGGGATCTTCCCAACCCAGAGATCGAACCCACATCTCATATGTCTCCTGCATTGGCAAGTGGGTTTTTGTTTTGGTTTTTTTTTTTTTTACCACTAGCACTACCTGGGAAGCCCCTAAGTCAAGATTAGTCCACTCAAAGACAAACAGATATTGTAACAAGTGAGAGGGTAACAGGAAGGAAGGCTGCTGCTGCTGCTGCTAAGTCGCTTCAGTCGTGTCCGACTCTGTGCGACCCCATAGACGGCAGCCCACCAGGCTCCGCCATCCCTGGGATTCTCCAGGCAAGAATACTGGAGTGGGTTGCCATTTCCTTCTCCAGTGCATGAACAGGAAAAGTGAAAGTGAAGTCGCTCAGTCATGTCTGACTCTTAGCGACCCCATGGACTGTAGACTACCAGGCTCCTCCGTCCATGGGATTTTCCAGGCAAGAGTACTGGAGTGGGGTGCCATTGTCTTCTCCGGAAAGGAAGGCTAGGGGTTCCCAAACAGAGGAAATGGGCTACAAGTGTCAGACATTTTTTTCTCTCTCTTATCGGCAGGAGGAAACAAACCACAGGTGTCAGACTTTTTTCCCCTTCTCTATACAAAATTAAAAGGAGGTTTCTTTTAAAATTCTGTGTTGCCATAATGACACCTGGTTCCACCTGAACTTAACTTTTCTCAAACCTTGAGCTAACCAATGCGTTTTTTATGGAAATGTCTTAAGCTATGTTAATGAACTGTGTATTTACTTTAGACTGTCTTTCTTCAAGTTGGTCCCACCTCAGACTCAGAACCAGTAACAAGCCAGTATGTTTTACTCATGGAAATGTACTCTTAAGCTATGTTAATAAAACTCTGCATTTGCTTGGAAACCTGCCTTTCTTCAAGATTCATGTCAATTGTTTCATGGCCCGGGATGACTCACCTTCTGCCAATGCTATCTCAAAATGCATGTTGTGGGTGAAGGACCTGGTGCCACTCTCTGTGTTTTGAGACATTTCCTTTCTCTAATTAGCAGCTTGCTAATAGGTATATAACTTCTTGGTAAAAACCAGAAAGGGGGCACCCTTTCTGCCCCCTTCTGATGTCTATGTCAGAAGCTTTCTCTATCTGTTTTAATCTTAGTAAAACTTTGTTACACAAAAGCGCTGAGTGATCAAGCCTCGTCACTGGTCCCAGATCGAATTCCTCTCCTTTGGAAGCCAAGCATCGCAGCGTCGTTCACGGCTCATAGCAGCAAACTTTCATGAGGAATGAGCTGGGATGCAGAAGAAGCCATCCTTGAGATTGTGTACAGTAAACCATTTAGCATCCTCAGGGATTTGGGTTAATATGTTATAAGGATTGGCCCCGAGGGGAGGTATAGAGAGCACTATGTCATTTACTACCCTAAGGTCTTGTACTATCCTATATTCTTCATTTGGCTTAATAACTGGCAGAATAGGAATGTTGCACAGAGATTGACAGGGCAGCAAGAGCCCATGCCTTAGGAATTTATCCACCAGAGGTTGACAACTCTTTTTTCTTCCAATTTTATAAGGTATTGTCTCTTGTTAGGTTAAGCAGTTTCTGGATTAAGGCTAATTCTTACACATGGGGCATTCATTGCCCTTCTAGGGATTCCTTGTTCCCTATTGAAGGGTCAACTGGTTGTAGAATATGGTCATGAATCTTCTGGCTAGTCTTAGTCAGAGTTAAAATGAGGGGCTCCTCAGGGCCTCCCTAACCAGAGTATGACCCTGAGGAAACCCAGAAGGTCTCTCCCAAGGAGAGGAGTAGGACACTGAGGCACAATTAGAAAGGCATACTGGAATTGGCAAGTGAAATAATGCCCAGTGAAATAATGGGTGGGAGGCTTTCCATCGACACCAGTCACAGTACAGCTTTTGGAGGAGAGGTCCAGCATGAGAAATTAAGACAGAGTAAGTGGCTCCCGTATCAATTAAAAAATCGATTTTCTTGCCTGCCATGCCAAGGACTACCCAGGGTTCCTTGATAGAGATAGATATCTTGGTGGGGGAGCTGCTAGAATCCCTGGGCCATCTCAGTCATCCAGCATGGCCATTTCAGGAGTGCCTATGAACTGTTTGTTTGCAGGCTGGTCATGGCCCAGGGGGCACTTTCTGGCAATCTCAGGCTCAGTGGCCAGTTGACTTGCATTTGCAGTATTCGCCCTTGTTGGTCTTACCTCTGGATGGATGTTTGGACTTTCTTGGCCCTCTTTGGTTGTCCCGAGGTCTTAAGGCATGACTAACAGCAACGGCTATCAGTTGTGCATGAGTTGGGTTCTCTCTTCCTCCTGAGTTTGGTCTTGATTATTAAATATCCCAAAGGCCACATCTAAGAGCTTGGCCATAGGTGTTTCTGAGCCGAATTGTAATTTTGGGTGCTTCTGCCTAATATCAGGGGTGAACTGGCTAAGTGGGAATACTGTTAGAAACAAGAAGAGCTCAGTTTGAAGCAGGATGGGCTAGATTTCCCCTTGAGAGACAGGAGAGCTTGGGAGTGAATCATCCCAAATGTCAGGAGAGTCGCCTGGTTCTCCAGGTTTTAAATTAAGAGAGCCATATAGGGAAGGATTTTGGTAAAGGACTATGAAAGCCTGAACATAGGGAATCTCACTGCACTTTCCAATCCTGTGATAAGGATCCAGTTGTGTTATAATTTAGAAACCCATTTCTCCATTCTCCAACTTATAAAAAGGCCAGGCACTGCTACAATAGAACTTAAGATTTGATAGGGCCCACATATGTCTCATTTTATGTGTTTTTGTAGGGCTTTGGTTAACCTGGCTAGAAATTGTGCCAGGTTTTCGACTAGTCTTTGAGTTACTTCCCGGAGCTTATCAAAGTTGATGGCTTTATGTTCTGCCTTTTGAAGGCCCACAATGAGGCAAGCAACCATGTGATTACCGGCTGCTCGCCCAGGTCTCCCTGCCTGATAATCCCAGTTGGGATGAAGAGGGAATTCATAAGACCTGGACTCCGTCTTAGGCCTGTTTATGCTGATCATGCTTGGCCACCTCTCTAATGGACTCTAAACTCTGTGCTTAGTGCCTATGGAAATGACAGTAAAAGGATAAGACCCCCGCCGGACAGGGGAACCTTGAGGATCATATCTGGGTTACTCATTGCCTAAGAGAAAACATACACTAATCACCCCTGTCTCCGGACAGGCCATAAATTTTTCTGTACCTATCGGAGTGTAACCTCAGGCTTTGATTATTGGCCAATGGTTTAACTGTTTGAACACATAACACCTAAATGATAAGATTATTGTGATTGTATTTACCCTTCCTTTGTTTATGTAAGTCTCAAGGAATTTTGGGTGGTGAGTTCAGACACGTACACATAGGGTATAAAAGGTTTTCACAAATGCTGGTCGGGGTCCTTGGCTAAGAGAAGACTCTGCCTTGGGCCCACCGGTGTAATAAACTGCACTCCACTACCTGCATTGTCCTTCTGAGTGAGTTTGTTTCCCAAAATGCGTGGCTATAACAGGGGTCATCTCAGGGGACAGCCGTTTCCCCTATGGGCTTAGAGTCATCTGTCTTGTGTGTGTCATCAGCATGAGCCTGAGATACTTGCCAGAGTGGAGGAAAGTATGATGTAAATATCATGCCAGTTTAAGTCATAAGACTGGGTAAGATACTTGAATTCCTTTAGATAATTATCAGGGTCTGAGGAGAAGGAGCCAAGATGCTTTTCAATCTGAGATAGATCGGTGAGGGAGAATGGGACATGAACTCGGACAATGCCTTCCGCTCCAGCTACTTGCCATAAAGGGAGGAGCGGAGCAGGAAAAGGAGCGAGGTCCTGTGGTGAAGTGTCCAGTTTTAAAGTTGTTTGCACCGGTAAGGGGAGGGGATCTAGGGGCGTTGGGGTAGAGGGTGGGGCTGAGGTCTCAGAACTTGCCTCAGGCTCAGGCAGGGGAGGGGGGTTGGGAGTTGTGAGGGGGTGGCAGCCTGCGCTTGAGAAGGAGGGAGGGAGGAGGGGATGTAAGGTGGAGGCTGTGCACAAGGCCGAGGACCCGAGGACCGTGGGGACCCTCCTGCCTAGTGCTACGACTTGGAAACAGGTGATAGAAAGTATCCGAGGGAATGGGATTTCACTCACCCTTGTAACTCATGGATGAAATGTAGGCCGGTGTATGGATGTCAGTCCAGCAAGGCAAGTGGAGAGTCCTGTCCCGGAGCTCGTCTCAGTTTCTCAGCAAGGTGAAAGGGCGGGGACCACTGGAGGTGGGCTCGTGAGAGGAGCCCACCCAGTTGTGGTGAATCTTCCCTCCTGGGTTTCGGCACCAGAAGGTAAGGAGAGTGCAGATAAAAATAGAGCAAGCTGGGCAGTCAGGCAAGAAAAGTAAAATTTATTCGAGGGAAATGAGAGGGTGACAAGTCCTTAAAGAGAACCAACGTCCTCCCTTTCTGACAGGGTCCTTCTTATACCCCATCAATGAAAATTCTCTGAAGGGATGGTCATGTAGCTGGAGGTCTGGAATCTGGTGGTCTCTCAGCTTTGAGAAGATAGGTGCCAGTGAGAGAACAGCATGCCATTTGGGCAATTTGGTCAGTCTCACGGATCACTGTGATTTTATTCTTTGTTTTGAAATCAACATAATGAGCCGTCTTATCAATGAGATCCCATGTGGGCCCTATCAAGATTTTCCTTTTTTAACTCCTCAATTTTAAAAAATTTCCAGTTCTTAAGGATATACTTCAGAAGTGTTTATTCTGACTTGGAGAGGGATCCTCCCATGTTGAGTAGCCTGCAACTGAGAATAAGACAGAGCTCCTAGAATGGAATGCGGTGTCCTGGAAACACTTACCGGGAGACTTTAACCTGAAGCTGTTCAGAGTGTCCCCCCAATTCCCTTTGAACCTGATGGTGTTTTAAGCATCCTCTACTCTCCCACTGATTTCTGACCAGATATCCCTGGCCCCTATGATAGCCTGTGTAGGGCACCCAACCCAGCCAGGCTGGAGAAGGGCTTTCCAGCATAGACCAGTTGCTAGGATTTTCCTGAGGAAGGATTCCTTGTCCATAGCGTTTATATCCTATGATAAGTTTTCCTATGCTGGGGTGTACTCTTGAGACTGAGCATCCACAAAGTTTTTAATTCAGGCTTCTGGGTAGCAGCCAGCTTGATAGGCTGTCTGTAGCACTGTGGAGGCTGCCAAGGCCTAGAGTGAAGGGGTTCCAATAGATGCAAAGAGGAACCCTTGGAGAAATTGGGATTGGGCACCAAGAAAGATGGCATGGTGCTCAAAGTCTGAGGGCTGGAAAGTGGAGAAATTATCATAGGGATTTCTGGTCATAAAGTGAGGTGAGAGACTAGATGGCAGAAGAACCCAAAATCCTTTGCCCTATCTTCCTGTCAGCTAAGATAGAATTGGGCACTGAGTTTGACAGTGTCAGGGACGCAGTTTAGGAATGATGTTTAGGAAATCATTCGGTAACCAAAGGGGTTAATTTTAAATTTACACTAAACCTGCTTCAGATACTTTAACTCTTTTTGTTATTGTAAGCAAACGTAATGGCTTGCCTCAGGGAGATAACCTGAGCCACCCACATGTGAAGAACTGTAAGGAAGTGAGACTAACACATTCCCCTGCCTGAGGCTTGCTATTCTAGGAGACATTTTTAAGGATTGAGTAGTCTTTTTACTTTGTTTCCTCACCTCCCCCCATCTCTGATCCATAAAAGAACCTGACAACCAGGCCCTGACAAGATGGTTATTTTGAGGTGCTAGCCTGTCATCTTCTTGGTCAGCAGACTGCCAAATAAAGCCTCAACCCCTCATCTCTCAGATTCATTGGCCTATCGTGCGGCAAGCAGAGCGAGCTTGGACTTGGTAACAATTCCCTGGAAGGGCACAGAGATAAGAAGTGAGAAAGAAACCTTTGAGTTGCATGAGAGAGTGAGAGCAAGAGAAAGACCCCTTGGGCTCCTGAATGGTCAGGAGGACAGCATCAGGTGCCACTCAAGCATTATTTGAATCTGCAAGGCCTGGGGAATTCCCCTGCTACCCCCAATGTTGGGGGGAGCCATAATGCTGTGAGCAAAGATTATGCCTTGCAGGCCTTGAAAAGAAAATGAAGGGGAGAACGAGAAAAGGCAGGAGCCAAAGCCAAGGCCTCAAGCCAGAGCTGGGTGAGGCCCGTGGTTTACCTTGACTTTCAGAATTCCCAGTTTCAGCACCAGATATGATCAATAGGTGACCTCAGCCTACAATGGCTTAGGGCAGGGCTTGAGTTCCCAGTCAGAGATTGGGCTGGTTGTTGGTGGTGAAAGCATCAGATCCTAGACACTAAACTGGTGGTCAATGATCCTGGCCATTGGCTTTGCAGAAAAGAATTTCCACAAAGACAGAAAGTAGTGAAGCAAGTGAAGTATTTACTAAGAGGAAAAAAAGTACAGTACATGTGGATAGATACACAAGCGAACTCAGAGAGAGAGAGTCACTGAGTCGCACCCTTGTGGTAATTGGAATTACTTTTATGGAGTATTTATTCAGAGTTTCCTTTGGCCAATCATCTGGATTTACCTAGTTCAGAGTCCATTGATAGGGCCTCCATGGAGACTCTTGGTAGAAATGGCTCAATATGTTGACCTCGCAAGCAAAGAATAAAATCACAGTGATCCTTGAGACTGATCAAATTGTCCCAATGACATTCTGTTTTCTCACTGGTGCCTACCTTCTCAAGGCTATGAGACCACCAGACCTCCAGCTACGTGACCACAGGACTCAACTACAGTCTAAAAATTAACCATCTCTTCAGATAATTTTTCATTGATGGAGTATAAGAGAGACCCTGTCAGAAAGGGAGGACACTAGTTCTCCTTAAGGGCCAGTCACCCTCTCATTTCCCTCTAATAAATTTCCCTTTTTGCCTGACTGCCCAACTCACTCTCTTTTTCTCTGCACTCGCCTTACATCCATATTTGGTATATCTCAAGATCTCCCATGTGTGCGCACACATCTCAGCCAAGGTGGATTTTACCAAAAAGGTGTCTGGGTAGAACAACCCTTAACATAACTCCCCTTCAGCCTTCAAGGAGTCTTTCTGTGTATGTGTTGTCAGGGAGGTCTCCTGACTTTGAGAAAGAGAAATACGTGCTCTGGGAAGGGCCTAGCCTCCTTTCTTAATTGCCTTTCTATTCTCTTCATGGAGTTTTGGTCAATAGGGAATGAATCTCCAATTGCTTTGCCAGCCGGGGAGAGTGGGGGGCATCTGCCTCCTGTCTCAGGCTGTCCTTAGCGTGCTCTACCCTGATGACATGCTGTGATGATGAGACATGAGAACTAGGACCAAGCTTGGGTTAGATGTCTTGGAAAATGAAAGGAGACACTAGAGCTGGGAGAAAGGAAGTTTCACTGGAAACACTGGAGTACTGCCTCGTGAATTCCACTTAATCTCCTCCGTTTTCTAACTTTTCTGCAAGTATGATGTACTACAGTTAACCTTGAACAACACAGGGCTTGGGGTGCAAATCCTCAAACAGTTGAAAGTCTGCATATAACTTTATAGTCAGCCCTCAGTAATTGCGGTTTCAGGTCCACAAATTCAACCATCAGAGGATTGTAGTACTGTATTTATTGAAAGGAATCCTTGTATAAGTGAATCCGTGCAGTTTAAACCTGTGTTGTTCAAGGTTCAACTGTGGCTGTATCATATGTGATACTGTGATTTATAAAAAATATGCAGTTGGGTTCTGTCCCAAGCACAGAGCTCCTAAAACCCTTGTAATTTCCTGTGAAGAGGGCAATAAAGGTGCCTTTTGTTATGTTAATAAAGTTATATTTGGAAAACCTCTAAGGAAGGGAACTGTTGTCTTGGGAACCAGCTCGTTATTAGAGGGTTGGAACTTTTAGTCCCTGTCCCTCCCCAACATTTGGAAAGAGAGAAAGGCTGGAGATTGAGTTCAATCACCAACGACCAATGATTTGAACAATCATGCGCATGGAATGAAGCACCTGTAAGAACCCAAAAAGAAGGGGTTTGGACAGCTTCCAGTTCAGTGAACCTAAACTCATCCATGTGCTTCTGTGCTGGGCCTTAAATTCCTTGGACACAGAAGCCCCTTTGTTCAGGATCTTGCAATGTGTATCTGGCTGTTTTGTGTCCTTTAATATCCCGTGTCATAAACTGGTAATCTAATGAGTAAACTAATTTCTTGAGTCCTGTGAACCACTCTAGCAATTAATCAAACACAAAGAGTGGGTCATGGGGACCTCTGATTTGTAACCAGTTGGTCAGAAGCACAGATAATGACCTGGATTTGAGACCGGCATCTGAAGTGGGGGCAGTCTTGTGGGACTGAGCTCTTACCTGTGACACCAGATGCTATCTCTGGGTAGATGGTGCCAGAACTGAGTTGAATTGTAGGACACCACACTGGTGTTAGAATTGGTTGGTGTGAGGAAAAAAAAATCCACATGTCAGGACTGGTGTTAGAATCATATTAAAAATCACCTTACCTCTCCCAACCCCACATAGGCACTAAATGTATTGAATTTAAGCAAACTGTTTATCATGCATTTATTTCAAATCAGTGAGGTCAAAAGGATGAGACTGTGTTTCCAGCTTGGCTTATGCCTGAGACTTGGACACCTACAGAACTTCTCTATCTAAACAATAGAAGTGTCACCAAGTCCAAGCTCACTCTGCTTGCTGCACGACAGGCCAATGAATCTGAGAGAGTGAGGTGTTGAGGCAAGGAAGAGACTTTAATCCGAGAGCCGGCAGACTGAGAAGATGGCAGGCTAGCGCCTCAAAATAACCACCTTATTTGGGTCTGGATGCCAGGTTCTTTTACATACCAGAGAGAAAGAAGCAATGAGGAACTAAAATCAAAGACAGAATAGAATGTGAGAGGCAGTGGGGAAGTAAAGTGAAAGGGTCTTCAGTTTTGCAAAACATCTCCAATGGATTGGCCAGTCTTCTAAAGGGGTGTGCTAATCTCTTCTATTCACAGGTAGGCAGGGACAAACTACCTTTCCATGAACTGAACAAAGGCACTTTACTTCAGTCAAGCAGAGGGGCAGGGTACTTCAAGCAAGTCATTGGAGAAAGAAAGTGTCAGGTCCTCAGTTGTGTCCGACTCTTTGCAAACACACGGACTGTAGCCCACTAGACTCCTTTGTCCATGGGATTTCCCAGATAAGAATACTGAAGTGGGTTGCCATTCACTTCTCCAGGTGATCTTCCTGACCCAGGGATCAAACCCAGGTCTCCTGCATTGCAGGCAGATTCTTTACCATCTGAGCTACCACAGCAGCCATTAAGTATGCTTATAATAACAAAAGCAATGAAAAGCAAGACAAAGAAACAGTTTCCAACATGGAGTCAGAATTGGCTTCCTCCCTGCAACATCAGCATTTACTCAAAGCCAGTGCATCTGAGTTAACTCAAACTTAATTTTTTTCAATTGATTGAAGTAGAGTTGATTTACAGTGTAGTGTTAATTTCTGCTATGTAGCAATGTGATTCAGTTATACATATATATGTGTGTGTGTATATATATATATTCTTTTTCATATTTTTTCCATAATGGTTTATCGAAGGATACTGAATATAGGTCCCTGTACTATATAGTAGTATCTTGTTGTCTATCCATCCTGTATAGCAGTTTACATTTGCTAATACCAATCTCCCAATCCTTCCCTCCCTCACCAGCTGTACCCAGTGGCAACCAAAGGTTTAACTCAAACTTTAAAATGTTTATGATTCATCTCAAGATCTTGTTACAATGAAGTTCTGATTCAGTGTATATGGAGTGGGGTCTCAGATTCCTCATTTCTAACAGTTCCCAGGATCCTGATGTTGCTGCTTCAGGGATTGCATTTGAAGAGCCAGGATCTAGATTTCTTCAAGGTTGAAAATGCTATGATTTTATAGTAGGGGATATAGAAGGTGTGTCTTTGACACCATTAATTCATTCAATATATATTTATTTGCTGCTCATCATGCATAAAGACTTGTACCAGACATTGGCATTGCAGAGGTGGATGTGGCCCAATCCCATTTATCAAATCACATTCTAGTCAAGGAGACAGATGTGCAAGCAAACATTTTTCAAAATCAGCTGACCCAGATTTCTGAACAGCTATTTCTTTCATTTCTTTAAAATCCCTATCTAGTCTCTGGCTAAGCCTCTTTTATTCATCCATTCTGAGGCCATCTTGAAAGATATAATGTAGGGCAGATGCTGATAGTCATGTTTCTAATGAAAGGGTGAACTCACAGAGTTCTTTGTGGGTCTCAGCTTTTTTACAGCTACAAGATCTTGGGCAAAATTCTCAAGGCCTCAATTCTCCTATTGCAAAATGAGAAGTGTTGTACCTCACTTTCTTATCATGTAGAATTTTCATGTAGCTTAGAATGAGATAATGGATGTGAAATGTTTTTGAAACTGTAAAATGAGGTGTAAATAGAAAGAAATTTTCAGCTTATCACATGCACATGAAAAATAGTGTTATCTAGCCATAATGATGAAAAAATAAATACAAATATTACAAAAGTGGAACTGCAGTAAGGTTAAGGCCTTAGAACTAGGCTAATAGAACTAGTTGTCAGTTGTAGGCCATGGCAGTTAAGAGCTTATGTACCTTCCTGGCCCCTCCCTTCCCCAGTGCAGACATTCCAAAGTCCACACATACAAGATTATCTAACTACATGATAGAAGCAGCCCTGATTTTCAAGTCACCATTTGGAGGAAAACCACATAGAAGGATCACCTTGATCTTGGGAGTTATTTATTGTTATAGAATAGCCTATTTTATCTTAAGAGCACAGTTAACTCCTTCAGACTTTCAATGCATTTAGATATATAGGCAATTACAATTATATACGATTTACCTTGTGAATTTTTGCCATAAATGTTTTCTTACTGTATATACTGTAGTGCAACTTATTATTTTCACTCATTAATATACTACAGACATGTTTTAAGTTGTTTAATATAGCTCAAACTACCGCACAATTGCACTCATCTCACACACTAGTAAAGTAATGCTCAAAATTCTCCAAGCCAGGCTTCAGCAATATGTGAACAATGAAATTCCAGATGTTCAAGTTGGTTTTAGAAAAGGCAGAGGAACTAGAGATCAAATTGCCAACATCCGCTGGATCATCGAAAGAGCAAGAGAGTTCCAGAAAAATATCTATTTCTGTTTTATTGACTATGCCAAAGCCTTTGACTGTGTGGATCACAATAAACTGTGGAAAATTCTGAAAGAGATGGGAATACCAGACCACCTGACCTGCCTCTTGAGAAACCTGTATGCAAGTCAGGAAGCAACAGTTAGAACTGAACATGGAACAGCAGACTGGTTCCCAATAGGAAAAGGAGTACGTCAAGGCTGTATATTGTCACCCTGCTTATTTAACTTATATGCAGAGTACATCATGAGAAATGCTGAGCTAGAGGAAGCACAAGCTGGAATCAAGATTGCCAAGAGAAATATCAATAACCTCAGATATGCAGATGACAGCACCCTTATGACAGAAAGTGAAGAAGAACTAAAGAGCCTCTTGATGAAAGTGAAAGAGGAGAGTAAAAAAGCTGGCTTAAAGCTCAACATTCAGAAAACTATGATCATGGCATCCGGTCCCATAACTTCATGGCAGATAGATGGGGAAACAGTGGAAATAATGGCTGACTTTATTTTTCTGGGCTCCAAAATCACTGTAGATAGTGACTGAAGCCATGAAATTAAAAGACACTTGCTCCTTGGAAGGAAAGTTATGACCAACCAAGATAGCATATTAAAAAGCAGAGACATTACTTTGACAACAAAGGTCTGTCTAGTCAAGGCTGTGGTTGTGTATGGATGAAAGATTTGGACGGTGAAGAAAGCTGAGTGCAGAAGAATAGATGCTTTTGAACTGTGGTGTTGGAGAAGACTCTTGAGAGTCCCTTGGACTGCAAGGAGATCCAAGCAGTCCATCCTAAAGGAGATCAGTCCTGCGTGTTTTTTGGAAAGACTGATGTTGAAGCTGAAACTCCAATACTTTGCCCACCTGATGTGAAAAGCTGACTCATTTGAAAAGACCCTGATGCTGGGAAAGATTGAGGGCAAGAGGAGAAGGGGACGACAGAGGATGAGATGGCTGGATGGTATTATTGACTCGATGGACGTGGGTTTGGGTGGACTCTGGGAGTTGGTGATGGACAGGGAGGCCTGGCATGCTGTGATTCATGGGGTGGCAAAGAGCCGGACACGACTGAGCGACTGAACTGAACTGAACTGAATGGAAGTTTCCATGTTGCTCTTTGCATACATCTTACCCTCTCCTCTCCCCATGTCCATAAGTCTGTTCTCTATGTCTGTTTCTCCACTGCTGCCCTGAAAATAAATTCTTCAGTACCATTTTTCTGGTTCCTGTATATAGGCATTAGAATACAATATTTTTCTTTCTTTCTGACTCACTTCACTCTGTATAATAGGTTCTAGGTTCATCCACCTCATCAGAACTAACTCAAATGCATTCCTTCTTATGGCTGAGTAATAATCCATTGTGTATATGTACCACAACTTCTTTATCCATTCATCTGTCAATGGACATCTAGATTGCTTCCATGTTCTAGCTATTGTAAATAGTGCTGCAATGAACAACGGGATACATGTGTCTCTTTCAACTTTGGTTTCCTCAAGGTATATCCCTAGGAGTGGGATTGCTGGGTCATATGGTGGTTTTATTCCTAGTTTTTAAAGGAATCTCCATACCATCTTCCATAGTGGGTTTATCAATTTACACTCCCACAAACAGTGCAAGAGCATTCCCTTTTCTCCACACCCTCTCTATCTTGCTTATAGTTTCCTTTGCTGTGCAAAAGCTTTTAAGTTTAATCAGGTCCCACTTGTTGACTTTTATTTTTGTTACTCTAAGAGGTGGATCACAGAGGATCTTGCTTTGATTCATGTCATTGAGTGTTCTGCCTATGTTTTCCTCTAAGAGTTTTATGGTTTCTGGTCTTACATTTAGGTCTTTAATCCATTTTGAGTTTATCTTTGTGTATGGTGTTAGGAAGTATTCTAATTTCATTCTTTTACATGTAGCAGTCCTGTTTTCTCAGCACCATTTATTGAAGAGACTGTCTTTGCCCCATTGTATATTCTTGCTTCCTTTGTCAAAAATAAGGTACCTATAGGTGCATGGGCTTATTTCTGGGCTTTCTATCTTGTTCCATTGGTCTATATTTCTGTTTTTGTGCCAGTACCATACTGTCTTGATGATTGTAGCTTTGTAGTATAACCTGAAGTCAGGAAGGTTGATTCCTCCAGCTCTATTCTTCTTTCTCAAGACTGCTTTGGCTATTCCAGGTCTTTTGTGTCTCCATATGAATTGTGAAATTTTTTGTGCTAGTTCTGTGAAAAATGCCGTTGGTAATTTGATAGGGATCACATTGAATCTGTAGATCGCATTTGGTAGTATAGTCATTTTCACAATATTGATTCTTCCTACCCAGGAACATGGAATATCTCCCCATCTGTTTATGTCATCTTTGATTTCTTTCATTAGTGTCTTATAATTTTCTGTGTAAAGTTCTTTTGTCTCCTTTAAGTTTATTCCTAGTAATTCTTTTTGTTGCATTGGTGAATGGGATTGATTCCTTAATTTCTCTTTCTGATTTTTCATTGTTAGTCTATAGAAATGTAGGTGATTTCTGTGTATTGATTTTACATCCTACAACTTTGCTAAATTCACTGATTAACTCTAGTAATTTTCTGATAAAGTGTATGGTAGAGGGTGAGATTGTTGGATGGAATCACTGACTCTATGGACATGAGTTCGAGTAAGTTCCAGGCATTGGTGATGGACAAGGAAGCCTGGCATGCTACAGTCTATGAAGACACAGAGTCAGACACAACTGAGTGACTGAATTGAACTGATCTTTAAGGTTTTCTATGTACAGTATCATGTCGTCTGAAAACAGTGAGAGCTTTACTTCTTCTTTTCCCATCTGGATTACTTTTATTTCTTTTTCTTCTCTGATTGCTGTAGATAGGACTTCCAGAATGGTGTTGAATAATAGTGGTGAAAATGGACACCCTTGTCTTATTCCTGATATTAGGGGGAATGCTTTCAGTTTTTCACCATTGAGAATAATGTTTGCTGCAGTCTTATCATATATGGCCTTTACTATGTTGAGGTAGGTTCCTTCTGTGCCCATTTTCTGAAGAGTTTTAATCAAAATGGGTGCTGAGTTTTGTCAAAGGCTTTTTCTGCATCTATTCAGATGATCATATGGTTTTTATCTTTCAGTTTGTTAATATAGTGTATCACATTGATTGATTTGCATATATTGAAGAATTCTTACATTCCTGGAATAAACCCAACTTGATCATGGTGTATGAGCTTTTTGATGTGTTGCTGAATTCTGTTTGCTAAAATTTTGTTGAGGACTTTTGTATCAGTGATGTTGGCCTATAGCTTTCTTTTCTTGTGTTGTCTTTGTCTGGTTTTGCTATCAGGGTGATGGTGGCCTTGTAGAATGAGGTTGGAAGTGTTCCTTCCTCTGCAGTGTTTTGAAAGAATTTTAGGATAGGTATTAGCTCTTCTCTAAATGTTTGATCGGAGAAGGCAATGGCACCCCACTCCAGTACTCTTGCTTGGAAAATCCCATGGACGGAGGAGCCTGGTAGTCTACAGTCCATGGGGTCGCTAAGAGTCGGACACGACTGAGCGACTTCACTTTAACTTTTCCCTTTCATGCACTGGAGAAGGAAATGGCAATCCACTCCAGTATTCTTGCCTGGAGAATCCTAGGGACGGCGGAGCCTTGTGGGCTGCCGTCTATGGGGTCGCACAGAGTTGGACACGACTGAAGCGACTTAGCAGCAGCAGCAAATGTTTGATAGAATTCTTCTGTGAAGCCATCTGGTCCTGGGCTTTTGCCTTTCAGGAGATTTTTTGTCACAGCTTCATTTTCAGTGCTTGTAATTGGGTTGTTCATGATTTCTATTTCTTCCTGGTTCAGTCTTGGAAGATTGAACTTTTCTAAGAATCTGTCCATTTCTTCCAGGTTATCAATTTTATTACCATATAGTTGTTCATGTTGCCACTGCTAAGTCACTTTAGTCATGTCCGATTCTGTGCGACCCCATAGACAGCAGCCCACCAGGCTCCCCCATCCCTGGGATTATCCAGGCAAGAATACTGGAGTGGGTTGCCATTTCCTTCTCCAATGCATGAAAGTGAAAAGTGAAAGTGAAGTCGCTAAGTCGTGTCTTACTCGTAGCGACCCCATGGGCTGCAGCCTACCAGGCTCCTCAGTCCATGAGATTTTCCAGGCAAGAGTACTGGAGTGGGGTGCCATTGCCTTCTCCAATAGTTGTTCATAATAGTCTCTTATAATCCTTTTTCTTTCTGCATTGTCTGTTGTAACCTCTCCTTTTTCTAATTTTGTTGATTTGATTCTTCTCTCTTTTTTTCTTGAATCTGGCTAAAGGCTTGTCGATTTTGTTTATCTTCTCAAAGAAACACCTTTTAGTTTTACTAATCTTTACTATTGTTTCTTTCATTTCTTTTTCATTTATTTCTGCTTGGATGTTTATGATTTCTTTCCTTCTACTAATTTTGAGGTGTTCTTGTTCTTCTTTTTCCATTTGCTTTAGGTGTAAAGTTAGGTTGTCTATTAGATGTTTTTCTTATTTCTTGAGGTTGGATTGTATTACTATAAACTTCCTTCTTAGAAATGCTGTTGCTACATCCCATAGATTTTGAGTTGCCATGTTTTCATTGTCATTTGTTTCTAGACATTTTTTTATTCCCTTTTGATTTCTTGAGTAACCTGTTGGTTATTATGAAATGTGTTGTTAATCACCATGTGTTTTTGTTGCTAGCAGGTTTTTTTTTTTTTGTAATTGATATCTAGTCTCATAGCATTGTGGTCAGAGAAGGTACTTGATACAATTTCAATTTTCCTAAATTTACTGAGGCTTGATTTGTGGCCCAAAATGTGGTTTATCCTGGAGAATGTTCCATGTGCACTTAAGAAGAAGGTGTATTCTTCTGCATTTGGATGGAGTGTCCTGAAGATATCAATGAGATCCAGCTCATCTACTGTGTCATTTAAGACTTGTGTTTCCTTATTAGTTTTCTGTTTTGATGATCTGTCCATTGGTGTGAGTGGGGTGTTAAAGTCTCCTACTATTATTGTGTTACTGTCAGTTTATCCTTTTATGTCTGTCAGTGTTTGTCTTTTGTTTTGAGGTGCTCCTATATTGGGTACATAGATATTTACAATTGTTATGTCTTCCTCTTGGACTGATCCCTTGATCATTATGTAGTGTCCTTCCTTATCTCTTGTAATCTTCTTTATTTTAAGGTCTATTTTGTCTGATATGAGAATTGCTACTCCAGCTTTATTTTGCTTCCCATTTCCATCCTCTCACTTTCAGTCAGTATGTGTCTTTAGGTCTGAAGTGGGTTTCTTGTAGACAACATATATGTGGGTCTTGTTTTTGTATCCATTCAGCCAGTCTGTGTCTTTTGGTTGGAGCATTTAATCCATTTACATTTAAAGTAATTATTGATATATATGTTCCTATTGCCATTTTCTTAATTGTTTTGGGTTGATTTTGTATATCTTTTTTCTTCTCTTGTATTTCTTGACTATATAAGTCCGTTTAACATTTGTTGTAAAGCTGGTTTGCTGGTAATGAATTCTCTTAACTTTTGTTTGTCTGAAAAGCTTTTTATTTCTCCATTAATTTTCAGTTGGTGGGTACTGTAATCTTGGTTGTTGATTTTTCCCTTTCAATACTTTAAATATATCCTGCATTCCCTTCTGGATTGCAGAGTTTCTGCTGAAAGATCAGCTGTTAAGCAATGGAATTTCCCTTGTATGTTACTTGTTGCTTGTCCCTTGCTGCTTTTAATATTCTTTCTTTGTGTTTAGTCTTTGTTAGTTTGATTAGTATGTGTCTTGGCATGTTTCTTCTTGGGTTTATCCTGTATGGGACTCTTTGTGCCTCTTGGACTTGATTGACTATTTCCTTTTCCATGTTGGGGAAATTTTCAACTATAATCTCTTAAAAAATTTTCTCATACACTCTCTTTTCCTCTTCTTCTGGGACCCCAATTATTCGAATGTTGGTGCATTTGATATTGTCCCAGAGGTCTCTGAGACTATCATCAGTTCTTTTCATTCTTTTTATTTTATTCTGCTGTTCAGAAGTTATTTCCACCATTTTATCTTCCAGCTCACTGATCTGTTCTTCTGCTTCAGATATTCTGCTATTGATTTCTTCTAGAGTATTTTTCATTTCAGTAATTCTGTTGTTTATTTTTGTATGTTTATTCTTTAATTCTTCTAGGTCTTTGTTAATTGATTCTTACATTTCTCCATTTTGTTTTCAAGGTTTTTGATCATCTTTACTATCATTATATTGAATTCTTTCTCAGGTAGTTTGTCTAGTTCATCTTCATTTATTTGGACTTCTGTGTTTGTAGTTTGTTCCTTCATTTATGTAGTATTTCTCTGCCTTTTCATTACTTTTTTTTTAACTTATTGTGTTTGAGGTCTTCTTTTCCCAGGCTTCAGGATTGAATTCTTTCTTTCTTTTGGTTTCTTCCCTCCTAAGTTTGGTCCAGTTGTTTGTGTAAGCTTCTTATAGGGTAAGATTTGTGCTGAGTTTTTGTTTGTTTTTCCTCTGATGGGCAAGACTGAGTGAGGTGGTAATCCTGTCTGCTTATGATTGGGTTTGTATTTTTGTTTTGTTTGTTGTTTAGAAGGTGTCCTGCACAGGGTGCTACTGGTGATGCTGGGTCTTGGGTTTAAATGGTTTCCTTTGTGTGAGTTCTCACTATTTGATATTTCCTAGGGTTAGTTCTCTGGTTGTCTAGGTTTTGGAATCAGTGCTCCCACTCCAAAGGTTCAGGGCTTGATCTCTCTCCGAAGACTATGAAGAGAAATTTCACTTGAGATGAAAGAGCCTTTACTTGAGTTCCAAAAGCCAGTGCATGGAGGCGGGGCTAAGATGGCAGAGGAATAGGACTGGGAGACCACTCTCTCCTCCACAAATTTATTGAAAGAACATCTGAACGCTGAGCAAACTTCACAAAACTACTTCTGAATGCTGGCAGAGGACATCAGGCAACCAGAAAGATAGCGCATTATCTTCAAAAGAGGTAGGAGAAATTATAAAAGATAAACAGAGAGACAAAAGAGTTAGGGACGGAGACCCGTCCTGGGGAGGGAGTCGTAAAAGAGGAGAAATTTCCAAGCACCAGGAAACCCTCTCACCGGCGGGTTTGGGGGAAGATTTCTTATCTCGGAGGGCAACATAACTGGGAGAAAAAAATAAATAAAACCCACAGATTACGTGCCTAAAGCAACTCCCAGCAAAGAACCCCAGACGCTCGCATCCACCACCAGCAACTGGGGGCTGAACAGAGAGGAGCGGGTGGCACTGCTTAGGGTAAGGACCGGGCCCGAGTGCCCTGAGGGCAATCTGAGGGAGATAACGTGAGATAGTAACCTAAACTGTGGGACAGCCAGAGAGAGAGAACTATCCCGCGAAAAGCCCAACTCTAAGGCACTGCCGGCCCGCTCACAGAACAAAGGACTGAGCGATACCAGAGGAGAGCTAGCCGGCTGCGGACCGCCCCATCCCCCGCCGGACACAGCAGGCAGGCGGGGCCAGCCAGAGCCGGAAAGGGGCAAACTCGGCCCCAGAGAGGGCACCCCCTACCAAACTGCAAACAGGCTCCCAGTTTCTAAGCAAAGACTGCCTGAGATCCCGGACGGTCGACAGCCGCCGGGAGGGTCGCAGCCAGAGACCAGCTCCCCAGAACCGACACAAAGCACACCGGAGCCAGGCGCGCCCGTAAACCGAGGCGGGGACCAGGGAGGTGATAAGCTGCACCGCCCCAACAGGGCAGAGTGTGCTCGCCAAACTCCTGGCTGCCTGAGCTGCTCCGACCAGGAACGGCACAAACCGCGGGCCCAACCGAGTCTGCGCCTTTGTGGAGTAACCGGGAGCCTGAACCTGAGCGGCTTAGACTTAGGAAGTGTACGCATCTCAGGGCCCACTCCCCGGCCCACTCCCCGGCCGAGTAACCTGAAGCCTGAGCAGGGTAGACGGGGAAAGCACACACGCCGTGAGCAGGGGCGAACCCAGTGTGGCCGAGACACTGTGAGCTCACCACACACACGCCAGGTTTGCAGTGTTCCTCCCTCCCCACAGCACGACTGAACAAGAGAAACTAAAGAGACCACCTCCACCCCTTTGTTGCAGGGTGGAAATTAGATACTGAAGAGACCTCCAAACAGAAGCCAAATAAACAGAGGGAAGCGCCTTGGAAGTGACAGGCCAACAGATTAAAATCCCTGGAGTTAATACCGACTGCATTGAAAGTGGCCTATAGATCTTGAAAAGTATAAGCAGGAACAAGGATCTATCTGAAGCTGAGCAGACCCCACACTGCCCAAAACAGCTCCAGAGAAAGTCCGGGATATATATTTTTTTACTATTATCTTTTTTTTAATTAAAAAAAAATTTTTTTTCTCTTCTTTCCTTTTTCTTTAAGTCCTCTATTACACCTTTAACTTTCATTTTCATAACCCACTATTAACTTGCAAAAAAAAAAACCCTATTTTTAAAGCAAACTGCATACATATATCTTATACCTTTTGTGTTTTCTTTTTTTACTGTTTTACTTTTTTTACTGTGTCTTTTTTTACTGTTTTACTGTTTTTTTCTTTTTACACTGTTTCCTTTTTTCCTTTTTTTTATATTGTAAGTTTTATAAGAGTCTAACCTCTACTCTAGATTTTTAATCTTTCTTTTACATATTTGATATCAATTTTGTACATTTAAGAACCCAATCTTTAGGACCCATTGTTACTCAGGAGTGTGATCACTGGCCTGATTACTCTCTCCCCCTATTGATACTCTTTCTTCTCCCCCAGGGAACCTCTATCTCCCACCCTCCTCCTTCTCTTCTCAACCCAAATCTGTGAATCTCTGAGGGTGTTCTGGGTACTGGAGAACACTTCAGGAACAGAATACTGCCCAGATCTCTCTCTCCCCTCTTGATTCCTCCCTTTCTACTCATGCTCACCTCTATTACCTTCCTCCTCCCTCTCTATGTATCTCTGTGAACCACTCTGAGGGTTCCAGACTGTGGAAAGCACAGAGGGAAGTGCTTACTGGCTAGATTGCTCTCTCCACATTTGAATTCCCCTCTTCCCCTCCTGGTCACCTCAACCCCCCCCCCCACCTCATCTCTCCATGTAACTCAGTGAACCTTTCCGGGTATCCCTCACTGTGGAGAATCTTTTCACCATTAACCTAAAAGTTTTATTATTGATACTGTATGGATGGAGAAGTCTTGAGGTTACTGCAAGAATAAGACTGAAAGCCAGGGGAAACATTAATTAATAAGAGACCATCCAATAGCCTCCACATATACACTGAAATAAAGCTCCACCCAAGAGCCAATAAGTTCCAGAGCAAGACATACCACGCAAATTCTCCAGCAACGCAGGAACATAGCCCTGAGCATCAATATACAGGCTGCCCAGAGGCACAACAAATCCATCGACATCTCAAAACTCAACACGGGACACTCCATTGCACTCTAGAGAGCAGAAATCCAGCTCCACCCACCAGAACACCGACACAAGCTCCCCCAACCAGGAAGCCTTGACAAGCCACCCGTCCAACCCCACCCACAGTGAGGAACCTCCACAATAAAGAGGAACTTCAAACTACCAGAATACAGAAAGGCCACGCCTAACACAGCAATCTAAACAAGATGAAAAGGCAGAGAAATACTCAGCAAGTAAAGGAAAATGAGAAATGCCCACCAAACCAAACAAAAGAGGAGGAGATAGGGAATCTATCTGAAAAAGAATTTAGAATAATGATAATAAAAATGATCCAAAATCTTGAAAGCAAAATGGAGTTACAGATAAATAGCCTGGAGACAAGGATTGAGAAGATGCAAGAAATGTTTATCAAGGACCTAGAAGAAATAAAAAGGAGTCAATATAGAATGAATAATGAAATAAAGGAGATAAAAGACACTCTGGAGGGAACCAACAGTAGAATAACGGAGGCAGAAGATAGGATAAGTGAGGTAGAAGATAGAATGATGGAAATAAACGAAGCAGGGGGAAAAAAGAATCAAAAGAAATGAGGAAAACCTCAGGGACCTCTGGGACAATATGAAACGCCCCAACATTCGAATCATAGGAGTCCCAGAAGAAGAAGATAAAAGGAAAGGCCATGAAAAAATACTCGAGGAGATAATAGTTGAAAATTTCCCTAAAATGAGGAAGGAAATAGTCACAGAAGTCCAAGAAACCCAGAGAGTTCCAAACAGGATAAACCCAAGGCGAAACACCCCAGACACATATTAATCAAATTAACAAAGATCAAACACAAAGAACAAATATTAAAAGCAGCAAGGGAAAAACAACAAATAACACACAAGGGGGTCCCCATAAGGATAACAACTGATCTTCCAATAGAAATCCTTCAGGCTAGAAGGGAATGGCAGGACATACTTAAAGTAATGAAAGAGAATAATCTACAACCCAGATTACTGTACCCAGCAAGGATCTCATTCAGATATGAAGGCGAATTCAAAAGCTTTACAGACAAGCAAGAGCTGAGGGAATTCAGCACCACCAAACCAGCTCTCCAACAAATGCTAAAGGATCTTCTCTAAACAGGAAACACAGAAAGGATGTTTCAACACGAACTCAAAACAGCAAAGTAAATGGCAACGGGATCATACTTATCAATAATTACCTTAAATGTAAATGGGTTGAATGCCCCAACCAAAAGACAAAGGCTTGCTGAATGGATACAAAAACAAGACCCCTATATATGCTGTCTGCAAGAGACCCACCTCAAAACTAGGGACACACACAGGCTGAAAGTGAAGGGATGGAAAAACATATTTCATGCAAACGGAGACCAAAAGAAAGTAGGAGTCGCAATACTCATTTCAGATAAAATAGACTTTAAAATAAAGGATGTGAAAAGGGACAAAGAAGGACACTACATAAAGATCAAAGGATCAATCCAAGAAGAAGACATAACAATCATAAATATATATGCACCCAACGTAGGAGCACCACAATATATAAGGCAAATACTAACAAGTATGAAAGGGGAAATTAACAATAACACAATAATAGTGGGAGACTTTAATACTCCACTCACACATATGGATAGATCAACTAAACAGAAAATTAACAAGGAAACACAGACTTTAAATGATACAATAGACAAATTAGATTTAATTGATATTTACAGGACTTTCCACCCCAAAACAATCAATTTCACCTTTTTCTCAAGTGCACACGGAACTTTCTCCAGGATAGATCACATCCTGGGCCATAAATCTAGCCTTGGTAAATTCAAAAAAATTGAAATCATCCCAGCCATCTTCTCTGACCACAATGCAGTAAGATTAGACCTCAATTACAGAAAAAAACTATTAAAAATTCCAACATATGGAGGCTAAACAACACGCTTCTGAATAACCAACAAATCAGAGAAGAAATCAAAAAGAAATCAAATTATGCATAGAAACGAATGAAAATGAAAACACAACAACCCAAAACCTATGGGACACTGTAAAAGCAATGCTAAGGGGAAGGTTCATAGCAATACAGGCGTACCTCAAGAAACAAGAAAAAAATCAAATAAATCAACTAACTCTACACCTAAAGCAACTAGAGAAGGAAGAAATGAAGAACCTCAGGGTCAGTAGAAGGAAAGAAACCTTAAAAATTAGGGCAGAAATAAATGCAAAAGAAACAAAAGAGACCATAGCAAAAATCAACAAAACTAAAAGCTGGTTTTTCGAGAAGATAAACAAAATTGACAAGCCATTAGCCAGACTCATCAAGAAACAAAGGGAGAAGAATCAGATCAACAAAATTAGAAATGAAAATGGAGAGATCACAACAGACTCCACAGAAATACAAAGGATCATAAGAGACTACTACCAACAGCTATACACCAATAAAATGGACAACTTGGAAGAAATGGACAAATTCTTAGAAAAGTATAACTTTCCAAAACTGAACCAGGAAGAAATAGAAGATCTTAACAGACCCATCACAAGCACGGAAATCGAAACTGTAATCAGAAATCTTCCAGCAAACAAAAGCCCACGACCAGACGGCTTCACAGCGGAATTCTACCAAAAATTTAGAGAAAAGCTAACACCTATCCTACTCAAACTCTTCCAGAAAATTGCAGAAGATGGTAAACTTCCAAACTCATTCTATGAGGCCACCATCACCCTAAATCCAAAACCAGACAAAGATGTCACAAAAAAAGAAAACTACAGGCCAATATCACTGATGAACATAGATGCAAAAATCCTTAATAAAATTCTAGCAAACAGAATCCAACATCATATAAAAAATATCATACATCATGACCAAGTGGGCTTTATCCCAGGAATGCAAGGTTTTTTTTAACATCCGCAAATCGATCAATGTAATACACCACATTAACAAATTGAAAGATAAAAACCATATGGTTATCTCAATAGATGCAGAAAAAGCCTTTGACAAAATTCAGCATCCATTTATGATAAAAACCCTCCAGAAAGCAGGAATAGAAGGAACATACCTCAACATAATAAAAGCTATATATGACAAACCCACAGCAAACATTATCCTCAATGGTGAAAAATTGAAAGCATTTCCCCTAAAGTCAGGAACAAGGCAAGGATGCCCACTTTCACCACTACTATTCAACATAGTTTTGGAAGTTTTGGCCACAGCAATCAGAGCAGAAAAAGAAATAAAAGGAATACAGATAGGAAAAGAAGAAGTAAAACTCTCACTGTTTGCAGATGACATGATCCTCTACATAGAAAACCCTAAAGATTCTACTAGAAATTGCTAGAGCTAATCAATGAATATAGTAAAGTTGCAGGATATAAAATTAACACAGAGAAATCCCTTGCATTCCTATACTCCAAGAATGAGAAAACAGAAAGAGAAATTAAGGAAACAATACCATTCACCATTGCAACAAAAAGAATAAAATATTTAGGAATATATCTACCTAAAGAAACAAAAGACTTATATATAGAAAACTATAAAACACTGATGAAAGAAATCAAAGAGGACACAAACAGATGGAGAAATATACCATGTTCATGGATTGGAAGAATTAATATAGTGAAAATGAGTATACTACCCAAAGCAATCTATAGATTCAATGCAATCCCTATCAAGCTACCAATGGTATTTTTCACAGAACTAGAACAAATCATCTCACAATTTGTATGGAAATATAAGAAACCTCGAATAGCCAAAGCAATCTTGAGGAAGAAGAATGGAACTGGAGGAATCAACCTGCCTGACTTCAGGATCTACTACAAAGCCACAGTCATCAAGACAGTATGGTACTGGCACAAAGATAGAAATATAGATCAATGGAACAAAATAGAAAGCCCAGAAATAAACCCACGCACCTATGGACACCTTATCTTCGACAAAGGAGGCAAGAATATACAATGGAGAAAAGACAATCTCTTTAACAAGTGGTGCTGGGAAAACTGGTCAACCACTTGTAAAAGAATGAAACCAGAACACTTCCTAACACCATACACAAAAATAAACTCAAAATGGATTAAAGATCTAAACGTAAGACCAGAAACTATAAAACTCCTAGAGGAAAACATAGGCAAAACACTCTCCGACATAAATCACAGCAGGATCCTCCATGACCCACCTCCCAGAATATTGGAAATAAAAGTAGAAATAAACAAATGGGACCTAATTAAAATTAAAAGCTTTTGCACAACAAAGGAAACTATAAGCAAGGTGAAAAGACAGCCTTCAGAATGGGAGAAAATAATAGCAAACGAAGCAACAGACAAACAATTAATCTCAAAAATATACAAGCAACTTCTGCAGCTGAATTCCAGAAAAATAAACGACCCAATCAAAACGACCCAAGTTCTTTGGCCAAAGAACTAAACAGACATTTCTCCAAAGAAGACATACAGATGGCTAACAAACACATGAAAAGATGCTCAACATCACTCATTATTAGAGAAATGCAAATCAAAACCACAATGAGGTATCATTTCACACCAGTCAGAATGGCTGCTATCCAAAAGTCTACAAGCAATAAATGCTGGAGAGGGTGTGGAGAAAAGGGAACCCTCTTACACTGTTGGTGGGAATGCAAACTAGTACAGCCACTATGGAGAACAGTGTGGAGATTCCTTAAAAAACTGGAAATAGAACTGCCATATGACCCAGCAATCCCACTGCTGGGCATACACACCGAGGAAGCCAGAATTGAAAGATACGCGTGTACCCCAATGTTCATCGCAGCACTGTTTACAATAGCCAGGACATGGAAGCAACCTAGATGTCCATCAGCAGACGAATGGATAAGGAAGCTGTGGTACATATACACAACGGAATATTACTCAGCCATTAAAAAAAATACATTTGAATCGGTTCTATTGAGATGGATGAAACTGGAGCCCATTATACAGAGTGAAGTAAGCCAGAAAGAAAAACAACAATACAGTATACTAATGCATATATATGGAATTTGAAAGATGGTAACGATAACCCTATATGCGAGACAGAATAAGAGACACAGATGCATAGAACAGTCTTATGGACTCTGAGGGAGAAGGTGAGGGTGGGACGTTCTGGGAGAATAGCATTGAAACATGTATATTATCATATGTGAAACAGAACACCATTCCATGTTCGATGCATGAGACAAATGCTCAGGGCCAGGGCAATGGGATGACCCAGAGGGACGGGATGGGGAGGGAGGTGGGTGGGGGGTCCAGGAAGGGGAACACATGTAAACCCATGGCTGATTCATGTCAATGTATGGCAAAAACTATTACAATATTGTAAAGTAATTAGCCCCCAACTAAAATAAATAAATTTATTTAAAAAAAAAAAAAAAGCCAGTGCACAAGAACACAATGAAGATCTTTGACCCAGCGGAAGCTCAGTATTCCCTGCCACATGGACAGGCCTCCGTGGATTGCCTAAACTCCACTTCTTGATGAAAGGAGCTGCAAAGCCATGATGCAAAAGATGCAGGCAGATACAGAGAAATGTGAAGAAGTATAGACAATTCTGAAAAAAGAAAGTACGACAGGAATTAAAATACACCTTACATTTTCCCCAAAATACAGTCTTTTATTATAAAATAACAATTACACTTTACTTGCATTATCCCTTTGTTTATAACTGTTTCACCTCCTACTACCTTCTTTCCCTTGATACATCATTTACCTGTACATCACAGGTGAGAAGGTCTCAGAAGTTGAAGAGAATTCAGAGGAGAGAAATTCTTACTTGGCACACACAAAAAGACACAGAGGCTGGATTTACTGTGTGTAGGAGGAAGACTGTTAGATAAATCAATGAAAGGGAAAAGGATATGAAGTTACCCCTGCAAAATGAAAAGGTATGGCTGGATCATTCTTCACATGCTGTCAGAATGGCCCATGTTGATTCACTCTATTATTTCCTTTTTTCATAGAAATTTCCCCCAAATAAGAGAAGGGGATAGTCAGAGGAATGGGGCCTAAAAGTCACTCATGTTATAAAACAAAATAGATGCGGGAAATAGTAACCTAGAGTTAGAGAGAGCAAAAGAGAAAAACAGCATTTATTGAGTTCCTCAGATCTGCTAGACTTAGAACTCTGCAATCTACTGATGTATTTTACCTTTCCCGCAATCTATGTAACCAGGTAGTAGCAACCCTATTGTACAGGTGAAGAAATGGAGACTCCGGAATATTAAGAAATATGTCCCAAATCTCACAGTTAGTTAGTGGTAACTGTTGCTATTTATTTATTGGAGGGTGAGGAATTGCATGGAAATCTGCAACAGAGTTTTGCAGGTATTGATGAGGAAGAAGTTGCCATGTTCTGTGGTAATGATTGTAAGCTTCTTGAAGACCTGACCTGTATCACCTTTGCCTTCATATCCCACTGTCCAGCACAGTTCCTGGAGGCATTCAAGTGAAGTGAAAGTTGCTCAGTTGTGTCTGTCTCTTTGCGACCCCATGGACTATGCAGTCCACTGGAGTGGGTAGCCTTTCCCTTCTCAGGGGATCTTCCCAACCCTGGGATCGAACTCAGGTCTCCCACATTGCAGGCAGATTCTTTACCAGCTGAGCCACAAGGGAAGCCCTCCTGCAGGCATAACTGTGTATTATTCTGCAGATAATAACGAGGGCTCCGTTGATGTGTAATGGTCAGAGCACAATTGAAGTGCTGGGGAATAAACGTGAATTTGAGGCATAGTGGAGGTCACAGGAAAATAGAGATGAAAGCCAGAGCCAGGAGTCCACAGCTGCAGGATGGAGACCAAGCATGGGTGAGGAGGGAAGCTACTAGAGTCTAGCTTTCTCCATCCAACAGAATCAGATATCAGAACCTCCTGGATTTGCTAGAGCCAGTACCAAAGCTTCTCTCATGGCACAAGTGAATGAAACACTTGGATCTTTAGCCTTGCCACAGTTGGGGGAAAATAGTAATAATGGGAAAGAGAAGATTCTAAGAATGGAATGAAGTATAGGGAATTGAGATAAACTTCAGACTACTTCTGTGGGTCATGAGGGAATCCTGTCTTATTATATACTGACAGGCACTGTGCACTAACCAGTTACTGCAGCAGGGATGGAACAAGTGCCCACAGACTCCATACATGGGTTTAATCCATGTGTCTTATTTTTAAATTAAGCAAACAGTAGTTATACAATTGAAGACTTTCTTCTAAAAATAATGGAAAGCATAAAAATACCCTGGAAAAATTGTAAGATCCAAAGTTTTGCTAGTAGATGATTTACCAGTGTGATTCCAGTTACTGTGATAACAAACAAGCCCAGCACTCAATGGCATAAAATAACTATCTTCTCATATTCACAGATTTTGTGGGTCAAGAATCCATACAGGGCACAGCATTCTCTGATGCTCCTTCAGGTCTAGGTCCTCAGATTCAAACACTGGGGTCTCTCAATAGCTTGGGGGACTGGAATTATCTGGAGGTGGAGGTGTCTTCACTGACATGATTGACAGTCAGTTCTGGCTGTTGGCTGGGACCTCAACTGGGCTCTCAGCTTAACACCTACAGGTTAATTACAGGTGGTCTCTCTGTATGTGGTTTTATCTTGAGCTTCTTTACATAAGGTACCTAGATTCCAAGAGAAGTGTCCCAAGAGAACATGGTAGATGCAAATGGCATTTTCATGATGTAGCGTCAGAAGATGCATAGCATTCATCCTTCCCTATTTTTGAAGAAGCCACTAAGATCTGCCAAAGTTTAAGAGAGGGGGCACAGACTTCATCACTCCCTGGAGAAGTATCGAGGCACAGTGTAGGAAGGGCATGAAGCATAAGGGAGAGTGTAGTGCTCATTTTTGGAAAACAAAATCTTTCATAAATGCACATTCCCTTTTGATGATTTAATGGCAGTGCTTGTCATAACTAGTACCATTCTTGGTACTAGACTCTTAATACATCAGTACCACCCTGGACATGAGGAGAGCTTCTGGCAGAACTCATCCTAAAAGAACATTCTGGGTTGGAAATAAAGTGGCCAAAATTTCAGATCCAACTCTGCCACACTAGTTGGACCTCAGCTTCTCATCTGTAAAGTTCGAGAGATTAAGAAATTAAGAACTCTGTTCTTATTAGGGAAAGAAAATTGTTCCCTGGGCATTGAGTTGGATTCTCAGACCTCCCCTTACCCTAGTCCCAGAGATATGGCCCACCTGCCTGCCCCTCACCAGTTTGGCTATCTGTACCCTGAAACCACAACTATAAGCTGGCTTCATTGGGGTTATCCTCTTGGGAATCTGGAATTCTGGGTTGAAATTCCTAAGACAAGTTAGGTGGTGCTGGACATTGAAGTCATGTGGAACCATTAAACATTTCCCTCCATAGGCTGCTGAAACACAGAATATTGCTTTGCAGAAAGACAGGAGTAAGGCCTTTGTGGAGGCAGAGTAAGAGGAGGGTGTTGGGGAGGGCAAGCTGGGTGAGTAACACTGATTGTGGTTTTATGGTCCATGGTTTCAGTCTCTCATTAGATCTAATTGCTTTATCTACTTTAGTTGTAAGAAATCCCTGTAGTTTCTAGGAAATTACCCATTTGCTTGAGAAGTATATTAAATCATTCTATTCTTTTGAACAAACTCTGCCTGAACAAGATGCATATTCAAACTTCAGTGTAATGAACTTGACAGTATAACCCAGATGAGACCTGTCCATTTCAGACACTCCTCTTGCCCAGCTCTCACCATTCATAGCCTGGTGCCCATATTGTAAAACCTTGGGTGAGTATCACCCTGCAGTTTATCATTCAGTGAGGATATAGAACAGAGAAGGAGAACATTTGTAGCTATCAGTCCTGGAACAGACCTTGGAGACAGTCGAGACCAAGTCTCTCACATTGGAGGAAACCAAGTGCAGAGAGAAGAAGGGACTTGCCCAAGGCTGTGGATTATTTTCAGTGGAGCTGGCATGAAAAGCATATCTGATTGTTATTTCAGCACCTGTCTGGCTTTAAATCAGCCAGAGCTACCTAGAAGAGAGATAGCAAATGATTGAGCAATCAAATAATTCTGCATCATTTTTCTCTGCTCCTCTGTTCTCCTGGGAGTCAGGCTATATAGGAAAAGCTTTACTGCTCACAATGACAGATTTTGGTTATTGCCCTGATGCAGGGCAGTGAGAGTAGAGGGGAATAAATGAGGCTCATAAAGGGGTCAAATTAAATTTGTGCAGGTCCAGCATGTCTTTTGAAAACTCTAGTGACACAATTGAGACTATAATAAGTCTAAGCATTAAAAGCACTTGTCTACCTCCCAGTGGGGGAGGGAAATTGATATGTTATCATCTCAAGCTGCTTCTTGTTCCATGACTCTCATTATGTTGTACCAAAAAGACAAAGATACTTCTTTTAAAATTTTTATTTTGGACATATACAAAAGGGGACAAAATAGTGAACTGGATTTCCAGACAACAAAGATTTTTTTGTGGTTAACACAATGGATATTATATCATATCTTAGGTGCTTTTAAGAAATTGCACCCTCCAAAATACGTGTAGCATTTTGCAATTCCACCAGCACTACAGTAGTGTTCCTGTTCCTCCATATCCTCTCCAACATTTGCTATGGTCAGTTTTAAAAGTTTTAGCCACTCTAATAGATATCAATGGCATCTGAGATTTTACTTTCAACTTTACAATTGAAATTATAATTATGTTGAGCATCTTTTTAATGTGCTTATTTGACATCCACATTTCTTCATTGATGAACTGTATATTCAGGCCTTTTCCTGATTTTTTTAAAAGTTGGGTGGTTTGTTTTCTTGGAATTTAAATAAAAATTAAACAACTATAAAAAACTATTAAAAAGTTCTTTTAATACTTGGGTTTATGTTCCTTATCACATATAAATTTGACAAATACTTTTCCCAATCTGTGGCTTGTCTTTTCATTCTCTTAATGATGGTTTTGTTCTAGGAAGGAGGACCCCTTCTAGGGCCTGAGAGTAGGCTGTGTCTAACACTCAGAAATCGAGTGTCCTAGGAGACACACATGCTGACAAAGCAAGAGATTTTATTGGGAAGTGCACCCAGGCAGAGAGCAGTAGGGTAGGGGAACCCAGAAGAACTGCTCTACCACGTGGCTCACAGTCTTGGGTTTTATGGTAATGGGATTAGTTTCTGAGTGGTCTTTGGCTGATCATTCTGATTCAGGGTTCTTCCTCGTGGTGCATGCATTGCCTAGCCAAGGTAGATGTCAGCGAGAAGGATTCTGGGATGTGGTTAGTCTCAGAGTGTCTCCTTTTGACCTTTCCTGAATTCTTCCGGTTGGTTCAGTTCAGTTCAGCCACTCAGTTGTGTCCGACTCTGTGACCCCATGGACTGCAGCACGCCAGACCTCCCTGTCCATCACCAACTCCCAGAGTTTACTCAAACTCATGTCCATTGAGTCAGTGATGCCATCCAACCATCTCATCCCCTGTCGTCCCCTTCTCCTCCTGCCCTCAATCTTTCCCAGAATCGGGGTCTTTTCAAATGAGTCAGTTCTTTGCATCAGGTGGGCAAAGTATTGGAGTTTCAGCTTCAACACCAGTCCTTCCAATGAATACTAAGCACTGATTTCCTTTAGGATGGATTGTTCGGATCTCCTTGCTCTCCAAGGGATTCTCAAGAGTCTTCTCCAACACCACAGTTCAAAAGCATTAATTCTTCAGCGCTCAGCTTTCTTTATAGTCCAAGTCTCACATCCATACAAGATTACTGGAAAAACCATAGCCTTGACTAGATGGACCTTTGTTGACAAAGTAATGTCTCTTCTTTTTAGTATGCTGTCTATGTTGGTCATAACTTTCCTTTCAAGGGGTAAGTGTCTTTTAATTTCATGGCTGCAATCACTATCTGCAGTGATTTTGGAGCCCATAAAAATAAAGTCAGCCATTGTTTCCACTGTTTCCCCATCTTTTTGCCATGAAGTGATGGGATCAGATGCCATGATCTTAGTTTTCTGAATGTTGAGCTTTAAGCCAACTTTTTCACTCTCTTCTTTCACTTCCATACATAGGCTCTTTAGTTCTTCGTTTTCAGCCATAGGGTGGTGTCATCCGCATATCTGAGGTTATTGATATTTCTCCTGGAAATCTTGATTCCAGCTTGTGCTTCATCCAGCCCAGCGTTTCCCATGATGTACTCTGCATATAAGTTAAATAAGCAGGGTGACAATATACAGCCTTGACGTACTTCTTTTTCTATTTGGAACTAGTCTGTTGTTCCATGTCCAGTTCTAACTGTTGCTTCCTGATCTGCATACAGGTTTCTCAAGAGACAGGTCAGATGGTCTGGTATTCCCATCTCTTTAAGAATTTTCATTAGTTTGTGGTGACCCACAGAGTCAAAGGCTTTGACATAGTCAATAAAGCAGAAATAGATGTTTTTCTGGAACTCTCTTGTTTTTTCAATGATCCAACAGATATTGGCAATTTGATCTTTGGTTCCTCTGCCTTTTCTAAATCCAGATTGAACATCTGGATGTTCACAGTTCACGTATTGTTAAAGTCTGGCTTGGAGAATTTTGAGCATTACTTTACTAGTGTGTGAGATGAATGCAATTGTGTGGTAGTCTGAGCATTCTTTGGCATTGCCTTTGTTTGGGATTGGAATGAAAACTGACTTTTTCCAGTCTTGTGGCCACTGCTGAGTTTTCCAAATTTGCTGGCATATTGAGTGCAGCACTTTCACAGCATCATCTTTTAGGATTCAAAATAGCTCACCTGGGATTCCATTACCTCCACTAGCTTTGTTTCTAGTGATGCTTCCTCAGACGCACTTGATTTTGTACTCCAGGATGTCTGGTTCTAGGTGAGTGATCATACCATTATGATTATCTGGGTCATTAAGATCTTTCTTGTATAGTTCTTCTGTGTATTCTTGCCACGTCTTCTTAATATCTTCTGCTTCTGTCAGGTCCATACCATTTCTGTCCTTTATTGTCCCCATCTTTGCATGAAATATTCCCTTGGTATCTCTTATTTTCTAGAAGAGATCTCTAGTCTTTCCCATTCTATTGTTTTCCTCTGTTTCTTTGGCACTGATCACTGAGGAAGGCTTTCTTTTCTCTCCTTGCTATTCTCTGGAACTCTGCATTCAAATGAGTATATCATTCCTTTTCTTTTTGCTTTTCACGTCTCTTCTTTTCATAGTTATTTGTAAGGCTTCCTCAGACAACCATTTTGCTTTTTTGCATTTCTTTTTCTTGGGATGGTCTTGATAACTGCCTCCTGTACAATGTCACAAACCTCCATCCATAGTTCATCAGACACTCTGTCTATCAGATCTAATCTCTTGAATCTATTTCTCACTTCCAATGTATAATCATAAGGGATTTGATTTAGGGAGCAGCAACTGCACGGCGCTCGAGCGGTCATGAGGAGATACCCTACATCCAAGGTCAAAGAAACCCAGCAAGATGGTAGGAGGAGTGAATTTGCGTTTAGAATCAAACCCCATTCCTGCCAGAGACTCTCAGAGGGCTCAAACAAACCTTGTGCGCACCAGGACCCAGAGATCCCACAGAGACTGAGACAGAACGGTGTTTGAGTGTCTCCTGTGGAGGTGTGGGTCAGCAGTGGACTGGTGCTGGGGCAGGAGCTCTGGGCACAGCAGAATTGGTTATGGCATAAGCCCTCTTGGAGGAGGTCACCATTAACCCACCATAGAGCTGCCAGAACTTACACAGGACTGGGAAATAGACACTTGGAGGGCACAAACAGAACCTTGTATGCACCAGGACCCAGGAGAAAGGAGCAGTGACCCCACAAGAGACTGACCCAGACTTGCCTGGGACTGTCCAGGGTCTCCAGCGGAGGCGTGGGTTGGTGGTGGCCTGCTGCAGGGTTGGGTGCAGTGAGTGTAGCAGTACATGCATGGGATCTTTTGAAAGAGGTCACAATTATCTTCATTACCTCCACCACAGTTTGAAGTGAAGTGAAATGAAGTCGTTCAGTCGTGTCCTACTCTTTACGACCCCATGGACTGACTGTAGCCTACCAGGTTCCTCTGTCCATGGGAATTTCCAGGCAAGAATACTGGAGTGGGTTGCCGTTTGCTTCTCCAGGAGATCTTCCCCACCCAGGGGTTGAACCCAGGTCTACCACATTGTAGGCAGACGCTTTACCCTCTGAGCCACCAGGGAAGCCACCATAGTTTGGCCCCAGGTAAATAGCAGGGAGGGAAATACAGCTCCACCCATCAACAGAAAATTGGATTAAAGATTTACTGTGCATGGCCCTGCCCACCAGAACAAGACCCAGTTTCCCCTCACTCAGTCTCCCTCATCAGGAAGCTTCCAGTTGGTGGTGTTCTTTACCAGGACCTCATGTCATAAAATAACTCACACAGATGGTTACTATGGTGGTTGGCCAGGGTGGGCGGTTTCAATCAGTGTGCTTCCCCTAAGAGTTTTAGAAGAGCAAGCATTTTTAATTTTACTAAAGGCTAATTTATCAATTGTTTCTTTTATAGATCACACTTTTGATATCTTATTTAAGACATCTTTGCCTAATTCACGATAACAAAGTTTTTTTTTTCTTAAGTCTTCTTTTAGAATTTTTAGTTATAAGTTTTGTATTTGTTTGTGATCCATTTAAATTATTTTTTAAAATTTATTTTTAGTTGGAAGATAATTGCTTTACAATATTGTGTTGATTTCTGCCCTACAACAGTGTGAATCAGCCTAAGCATACATATATTTTTATTTATGATGCAAGATTGGATCAGAGTTTATTTTCTTCACGTAGCCAATAATTCTGGTACTATTTGTTGGCAAAACTATAATTTCTCCAGTCAATTGCCCCTGCACTTGTTAAAATGATCCTAGAAGAGTCAAGGTGGAGATGGCATTTGTTCTGGATTTTGAAGAATATATAGTTCTGAGGAAGGCTGATCTTCCAACTCCCACTCAGTCATGTAAGAATGAGGCTTAGGTCTTAGCAAGAGCTAAAAGAGCCCAGACAGCCTGCGCTGGGCTTATCTCCTTGTCTGGGGATATCTTTCTTGGTTTTAGGTGCAATGAATAGTCTTGTCTCTGCCTAAAGTGAGTGTTGTGTGACATCTGGCCAGCCCTACTGTTATATCTGTCCTCCATGAGGAAAGGTTGGTTTCCTTCCACTGCAGCACAAGAAGGGTGCACATAGAAAGACTGTCCCGTACTGGCTGCTAGGAGAGTCTCATTGACCATGAAGGACTGATACTATCTATTGAGACTGATCTAGTTTTGTCTCTTGTCTATCTAAGGAAGGTGTTGCTCCATCCAGTGCTCGACTGCGTGTTGTGTTTTCCTTGGCAATTCTGATACCAAATTGCCGTGGGTAGAGGGTTTAGAATCCTCTCCTGGGATTGGTAACCAGTGCATGGCATTATGCTCCCTTGGGATTGATAGCTAGTACATGGGACCCTGCTTGACAACCAAGACTGTAATGTTTGGGTGAAAGAAAAGTCTGAGTTAGGAGGTAGACAGTGTGGAACTCACAGGGCAACAGCAGCACAGAGTTGTCTGTGCATCAGACCCTTGGGATTAAACCTGGTCCTACGGATCTTTCTAAATGCATCTCCTCATGTGACACCATTTTATTATAAAACCCTCCCATTGTACTCCAATCACCTGCAGACCAGCACCTAATGATCTGTCCTGATTCATCTCTTGCCGGACCCCTTAACCGTTGTCTCCCAACTTAAGATGCAGATAAATGATTTCCAAATTTCTGCAGAAGCCATGTTCTCTCTAGACTATCAGACTTAGTCCATCCCGTTCACTCTGCCTGGAACCTCTCCCTCCTTTTCCCTCGACTCACTTTTCCCAAATATTTCCAACAGCCTCTGAGAACTTAGCTTTTGAATTTTTTTCAAATCCAAACTTTATCTGCCTCTAAGTTTTGTTGCTAACAGTGTTGGTTATGTGATTGGCAGATCCTAGTGGAAAACAAAAATATGGAGTCTCTTGTTTAAACAGTAAGGAGTAAAATTGCCATTAATAGTACTACAATATAAAGCTTTTTCTTTTCTTTCATAGCCTCTTGTTTAATGTTTGCTATTTGCTATTTATGTACTATTTAGTGTCATTCTAAGTAAAGAAAATTTAAATTCTTCAGTGTTAGCCAAAATTTTATCATTCATCTCTATAATGTGCAATGTCAGTTTTATATAAGAACATTTCCCTCATATGCAGGACCACCAAACTTGCAGAATGGATGTTTCATAGCTTGTACATGCATATATATATTTTTCCTATCAAGCAGTGGAAAATATGCACAGAAGTATCTCAACATTACCTCCACCATAGTTTGGCCCCAGGTAAATAGCCGGGAGGGAACACAGCTCCACCCATCAACAGAAAATTGGAATAAAGATTTACTGAGCATGGCCCCACCCATCAGAACAAGACCCAGTTTCCCCCTTAGTCAGTGTCTTCCATCAGGAAACTTCCATAAGCCTCTTATCCTTCTCCATCAGAGGGCAGACAGGCTGAAAACCACAATCACAGAAAACTAACTAATCTAATCACATGGACCACAGCCTTGTCTAACTCAATGAAACTATGAGCCATGCCATGTAGGACCACCCAGGATGGACGGGTCATGGTGGAGAGTTCTGACAAAATGTGGTCCACTGGAGAAGGGAATGGCAAACCACTTCAGTATTCTTGCCTTGAGAACCCCATGAACAGTATGAAAAGGAAATGGGGTTGCAAAGAGTCTGACACGACTGAGCAACTGAACTGAATTGAACTGATCTCAACACTAAGTTTTATTTTTTGATAAATATACATTTCCCAGTACTCTCTACCTTCAACTACTGATGAATAGGAAAGGACTAAAGATAAGTAATTGGCTGATACACAGAAGTAATATGAATAAACTAGAATATAATAGTGTTTCTTGGCCATATGTATTTGTTAGAATGCCATTGTCTTCTTTTCTGTTGTTTGATGTGACTTTTGGTTAGAACTGTAAGTGTGGCTTCTCAGAGCTGTCAGCTGTCCTTTCCCATCTACTTACTCAGTTGGAGACAAAACAACTTTATCCTGCACTCACTCTGAGTCTCACTGAGTTCCCACGCATTATGAGTCCACTGGGATTCATGGGTCAGAGTATCAAGGTACTGTACATGAATGAATCAGCAAAGAATAGTGAATGTGCATATTATATGTGTCTCCTTCTGCTCATACATGCTCTATCATTCCATAAAATTTCACTTGCAAAATACAGATTTAAAGATAAAATTATGAAGATTTTCAAGATCATGATAGTAGAGCATATAAATCAGTCTTTCTGAGTGTAAGGTCCTCTGTGGGTGCATAGGTAATTCACCTGTGAAGCCAGCTCTAGTGCTAATGATCATTAATTTGTGTATCATAAATGCTTGATATTGTAGGAGAGTTCCAGGAAGTTATATTAGGATTCTTCAGAGAAACCCATCTATCTATCTACATACCTATCTGTCTGTCTGTTTGCTGGGGACCAAGAGAAGAGTTGATGTTGCAAGTGGAGTCTTAAGGCAGTCTAGAAGCAGAATTCCTTCTTCCTTGGGAGACGTCAGTCTTAAGGCCTTCAACAGTTTGAATGAGGCCCACGCATATTATGGAATACTGAAAGTCTACTGATTTAAGTGTTAAGCACATCTGAAAAATACCTTTATAGGAACATTTCATTAATGTTTGAGCAAAACCTGGGTGCCATAGCCTAGTCAAGTTGATACAGACAATCAATCGTCACAGAAGTAGAGTCTGAGAGGATATCAATAAGTGTGCAGAGGTTCTATTAAGGAATTCTCTGGTATCAATATTGTGGAAAGGAAGAAGAGGAAGCAGGAGAGGTCAGAGGAAGGAGGTGAACTGTGTTACAGTATCAGTGTCAGCCAACTTATGGGAAACTCCAAAGAGGAACGACCTTTCAGAAGTGACACAGTTTGGAGCAAGGGGGACTGTTCCTTTAGATGCTCAAGTTGATCATGTTGGCTATGAATTCTCAGGAAGTGGGCATGACCTTGGGCAAGGGCATTCTCTTTGATCCAGGCGTTACCGTTAAGGGACTGTCTGTAATTGCAGCAGCTGGGGGAATAAGTCTTTTTCTTTTAAATTTAATTATTTATTTTATTTTTAGTGGCACTGGCTCTTTGTTGTGCTTAGGAGCTTTCTCTAGTTTCAGCAAGTGAGGTCTACTCTCTAACTGAGGTGCATGGGCTTCTCATTGCAATGGCTTCTCTTGTTGCAGAGCATGGGCTCACGGGCTTAGTTGCTCTTAGGATGGGCCTGTGGGATCTTGGTTCCTGGCAGGTAATCGAACCCAAGTCGCCTGCATTGTCAGGTGGATTCTTAAACACTGGACTACCAGGCAAATAAGTCTTTTGACACCAAAGGGGGATTTGGCTGCCACATCACGGCATCTATTATGCTTAATCTCCTTTTCCTATTGCCTTCACACCCCCATGCTTCCCACCCCACCTCACAGACTAGGTAGTCTTTGAGAGTCAAGATCTCCTTTATTTCTTCTGTATTTTCCACGTAGAGCCCATTGTCTGGCACATAGCAGGCTCTCAGCAAACCTTTGTTATTGAATGAATCAACAAAAGCTTGAGCCAAAAATAATTTTTCTCTAACAAAAAGTTCATAGTTAGGAGAGAATGACTGAATGTTTATACTGCTTTTCCCAATTTTCACAGGTCTTTCACATTTATCCCATTTAAACTTTACCACAGGAAATGATTGTTCTCATTTTCTAGATGAAGACGAAGCTCAGAGAAACAGAATGATTTACCCAGGATCATAGAGTTAATGAGTGGCTTTTGCAAGATATTTTTTTGCTGCAGCTTGAAGGGATTGTGTTATGTGAACTAAATGTGTCTCAATCTTCTTATCTCCTGACACCCAGCTCTCATAGTCGTGCTCCAAGAACTAAGTGAACAATCAATGCCTTTCCTTCCTTTAGCTACTCAAAAGGTGCTACAGATGTGTGTTTCCAATAGCAGCAGGAGTTAAGGGAGATCCACGTTTCTGGACTTTATTGCAACTACTGATGTCAACAATGGTTTAGGTGGCCTCCTAGGGGATAGAACTAGTCCCTTGTCCTGTTTATGTCACCACACTCTAACTACCAAGGCTAGTGATAAGACAAGATCAGGCTTGAGGCTATTATGGGAAGAGAGATTTGTGAGAGCTCTTCTGAGTTTCTCCTTTTACTTCCATGGGGCTGACCTTTAAAAATCCTGCAGACCATCAGATGGACATAAAAATAGCCTTTTTTTGGCATTGAATAATCTGATTTCCCTTGACAAAGAGATCATAGACTCCTCTCTTTGATATCTTCTTTTTGATTAACTAGCCAAATCTGTTGAGGAAAGAGCATTCACTTCTTTGGAGGAAGAAAAATGGAGATATTTAGGTAAAGGACATCTTTTTTTTTTTTTTAATGTTCCTAAAAGGTGACTTTCATTTGATCGTATAGAACACATAAAGTATAGATCTGTGGGTTAGAATGATAGCAACAGAACTTAACTCTGTTTTTTGAGAGCAAATAAGAAGTACCAAATATGTCTTCTGGTGCTTGCTAGAAAAATTAAAACCTAAAGTAAACAGCCCATTAATCAGTACTCTTAAAGCCATCTGTGATGTAATGGGAAAACAATAGATTCAGATACAAGTAGATGTTAGTCCATTTACTAGCTCTGTGATTCTAAAGCTTAGTTTCTCAGCTGTAAAAGAAGAATAAAGACATATGCCTTATTGAACTATTTCCCAGATAAAATATAAGTGAAAATTCTCTTCAAAAAGTAAAGTGATTTTTACTATAAAGTGCTTTATTTTTTAACATTTATTTAATTTTTGGCTGTGCGATGTGGCATGTTGGATTTTGGTTCCCTGATCAGGGATTGAACCAATGACCTCAGCAGTGGAAGCTTGGAGTCTTAACCACCAGAAAAGTCCCATCAAAGTACTCTATTATTTGTAGTATAAGTAAGGATGAAAACAGACTTCTAAAGGCCCGTACCAATTAGAATTACTGGGTATCAGGTCTCACGGTTAATTGCACACCATGTTTAATCTACTCATGAATTACATGACAAGCCTCCTGGAATAATATATCAATCACTTGGATTCCAGAAAGTCTTTTGATATTATCTGAATCTAAAGAGTCTGATTAATAAAGTGCGTTTTTCAAAGGGTCACTACCCATTAATGGAGCCAAAATTAACTCATTCATTTAAAATGTACAATTCCATAAATTTTTACAAACATAGACATCCATTTAACCATCACCATAATGAAGATATAGAATATGTCCATCATCTCCTGAAATTCCCTTGTGCCCCTTGATGGTCAGTCTTCTCTTAGATTCCAGGAACCACGGATATTTTTTGTCAGTAAGAGCAGATTTATATAGAATTTTATATAAACAGAAGCATATAATATGTACTATGTCTTTCATTTATTATAGAGTCTGTGAGTTTCATCCATATTTTGTGTACCAATAGTTTCTCTTTGTTGCAGAATAATAGTCTTTTGTCAGGCTATATCACAATTTGTTTACTCATTCATTTGTTGTTGGTGATGGTTGTTACCTTTTTTAAAATATTTATTTTAGTTGGAAGATAATTACTTTACAATATTGTGAAGGTTTTTGCCATACATCAACATGAATTGGTCATAGGTATACATGTGTCCCCCCTCATCCTGAACAACCCTCCCACCTCCCTCCCCACCTATCCCTCTAGGTTGTCCTAGAGCTCTGGCTTTGGGTGCTCTGTTTCATGCTTCAAACTCACACTGGTCATCTGTTTTACGTATGGTAATGTATATGTTTCGATGCTGTTCTCTCAAATCATCCCACCCCCTCCTTCTTCCGCTGAGTCCAAAAGTCTGTTCTTTATATCTGTGTCTCCTTTGCTGCCCATATGTAGGGTTGTCAGAACCATCATTCTAGATTCCATATATATGTGTTAATATACAGCATTTATCTTTCTCTTTCTGACTTCACTCTGTGTAGTAGGCTTTAGGTTCATCCACCTCATTAGAACTGATGCAAATGCATTCTTTTTTATAGCTAAGTAATATTCCACTGTGTGTATATACCACAATTTCCTTATCCATTCATCTATCAATGGACATCTAGGTTACTTCCATGTCCTAGCTATTGTAAATTGTGCTGCAATGAACATTGGGGTACATGTGTGTTTTTGGTTCTGGTTTCCTCAGAGTATATGCCCAGCAGTGGGATTGCTGGGTAATATGGGAGCTCTATTCTCAGTTATTTAAGGAATCTCCACACTGTTCTCCATAGTTGTTGCACCAGTTTGCATTCCCACCAACAGTGTAAGAGGGTTCCCTTTTCTCCACACCTTTTCTAGCATTTATTGTTTGTAGACTTTTCAATGATGGGCATTCTGACCAGTGTGAGATGATACCTCATTATGATTTTGATTTGCTTTTCTTTAACAATGAGTGACATTGAGCATCTTTTCATGTGTTTATTAGCCATTTTTGTGTCTTCTTTGGAGAAATGTCTATTTAGTTCTTTTGCCTGGTTTTTGACTGGGTTGTTCATTTTTCTGGTATTGAGCAACATGAGCTACTTGTATATTTTAGAGTTTAATTCTTCCTTAGTTGTTTCATTTACTATTATTTTCTCCCTTTCTGAGGGCTGTATTTTCATCTTGCTTATAGTTTCCTTCATTGTGCCAAAGTTTTTAAGTTTAACTAGGCCCCATTTGTTGATTTTTGTTATTATTCCATTACTCTGGGAGGTGGGTCACAGAGGATCTTGTTGTGATTAATGTTATAGAGTGTTCTGCCTATGTTTTCCTCTAACAGTTTGATAGTTTCTGGCCTTACATTTAGATCCTTAATCCATTTTGAGTTTATTTTTGTGTATCATGTTAGAAAATGGTCTAATTTCACTCTTTTACATGTAGTTCACCAATTTTCCCAGTGCCACTTGTTGAAAAGACTATCTTTTCTCCACTGTATATTTTCACCTCCTTTGTTAAAGATAAGGTGTCCACAGGTGTGTGGATTTATCTCTGGACTTGCTCTTTTGTTCCATTGATCTATATTTCTGTCTTTGTGCCAGTACCATAATATTTTGACGACTGCAGCTTTTGTAGTATAGTCTGAAGTCAGGGAGGTTGATTATTCCAGTTCCGTTCTTCTTTCTTAAGATTGCTTTGGCTCTTTGGGTCTTTCGTGTTTCCATACAAATTGTGAAATACTTTGTTCTAGTTCTGTGAAAAATAACATTGATACTTTGATAGAGATTGCATTGAATCCATAGATTGTTTTGGGTAGTATACTCATTTTCACTATATTGATTCTTCCAATCCAAGATTGTGCTATATTTCTCCATCTATTTGTGTTATCTTTTGTTTCTTTCATCAGTGTTTTATACTTTTCTGAATACAAGCCTTTTGTGTCTTTAGGTAAATTTATTCCTAAGTATTTTATTCTTTTCATGTGATGGTGAATGGGATTGTTTCCTTAATTTCTCTTTCTGATATTTCATTGTTAGCATATAGGACTTCAAGGGATTACTGTGTGTTAACTTTGTATCCTGTGACTTTACTATATTGATTAGCTCTAGTAATTTTCTGATGGCATCTTTAGGGTTTTCTATGTAGACCATCATGTCATCTGCAAACAGTGAGTTTTACTTCTTTATTCCAATCTGGATCCTTTTTATTTCTTTTTCTTCTCTGATTGCTATGGCTAGGACTTCCAGAACTATGTTGAATAGTAGTGGTAAGAATGGGCACCCTTGTCTTGTACCTGATTTTAGAGGAAATGCTTTCAATTTTTTGGTAATGAGGATAATGTTTGCTGTGGGTTTGTCATATTTGGCTTTTATTATGTTGAGGTAGGTTCCTTCTATGCCTACTTTCTCGAGAGTTTTTGTCATAAATGGTGTTGAATTTTATCAAAGATTTTCTCTGCCTCTGTTGAAATAATCATATTGTTTTTATCTTTCAGTTTTTATCTTTCAGTTGCATTGATTGTTTTGTGAATATTGAAGGAGAGATGCTGCTAAACATCCTCCGAGGCACAGGATTATTCCCCAAAGAATGTTACCATTATAAATGTCAATGGTGCCAATACTGGGAAACCCTGATCTACCAATTATCACTACTTATAAATATAGTTTATTTGCATTTTTATTTAATATTTATCTCCTTCACCATACTGAAAAGGATGCTAGCTGATTTATCACTGAACTCTCAGATTATAAAATATGGCATGCTATGTAGAAAGTGCTCACAAAATTTTGTTCAGTGAATAAAATAATTCCAAATATAATTCACTCACATTTACTCATTTAAAATATTTTTTAGATATTTACTGTGTCAAGCACTGGAAAACCAAGATGAATAAACTTTAGACCTAGCCTCTATACATCTTTTTGCTGTATTCATTGTATTTACTATGCACAGTTAGTAAACTGTGAACTGTCTCTTCATAATTCTCTCATTTATGCTTCACAAGGACCCTCTGAAATGGGTATACTATTATGATCATCATTTTCCCATAGTTAATACTCAGAGAGTTTAGTCGATTTGCCAAATATCACACAGTAAGCACATAGAAAAACCAGAATGCTGCTTCAATTGCATTGAATTATCAATTCTTTCCAAACTACATTACAGTATTCATTGCTTTTGAATTGACTTTCAACCAAGACTTAGCATTTTTGTTTTATCAGTTGCTGTTATTAGCACTAAAATGCAAAAGCCCTGAGAGATAAGAGATATGGGGTTTATTGAAACTATTTTGTTTTTATTGTTTAAGATTTATTTTTTTTTGATGTGGACCATTTTTTATTAAAGCCCTTATTGAGTTTGTTACAATATTGCGTAGGTTTTGGTATTTTTGGCCACAAGGCATATGGGATCTTAACTCCATGACCAGGGATCAAACCCACAACCCCTGCACTGGAAGGTAAAGTCTTAACCATTGGACTGCCAAGGAAGTCCTGTAACTATTTTAAACATGAGGAAAAAGGTGTGCAGTAAAGCCAATTGATCTGCTGCAGGACATATGTCCAGTAAGTGGCAGAACCAAAAAGGAAATGCAATGTTGATGTTTACCAGCCAAAAACCAGAAGGAACAAACCTGTGATAGAACAAGTTGGCTTTACTGATACTTGTTTCAACAAGGGAGGGCATACACCGTGGGGAACAAGGGACCTTTCTGTATGAGAAGCTTGCTATGGGATTGAGCTTGGATTAGGAGCATTGGAGTAGGCCTCAAGAAAGCATGGCTTTATTCTGGATTGAGGGCTGTTAGGAGGAAATTTTAGATAGCTGCAGTTGAGTATCCTAAAAACTTTTATTCAGGAAGTGGGAGGAGTGGTGTAGGGATAGAAAGGCGGCAGACGCTCATTTTAGCCACTATAGTAGGATATCGTTGTGGTTTGCACACTTCTAGAGAGGTTTTGTTTTTGTCTTTGACAAAAATCATTTTGTTAGATGTTAGTGTCCTGTGAAATAGTTAACTAGAGAATACCAGGCTTTTCCTGTGAGTACTGACCAGCTAGCTTGTGGCAGCTGTCAGTAGCTGCTCTTTTTCTTTCTGAAAGTCTTGATACTTCTAATTCAGTGATTTCACTATGCCACACTACCTGCTTATAAGCAATTTTCTCAGTACTGTGTCTATGTTTACAGGTGTCTGAGAAAGGGCAATGTGAATGGGGCTGGAAGTGGTGTGCTATGATCCCCCCACCTCACTGCAGGCCAACAATATGCCTTTTCCTTTTCTCCCTTTACTCAACACTCAGCGATGTAAGTTTTGCCTCCTCCCAGTCCATACTTGATCCCGGGGACTTCCCTGGTGGTCCAGTGGTTAATATTTCACCTTCCAATACAAGGGGTGCAGATTGGATCTCTGATCAGGGAGCTAAGATTCCACATGACTTGGGGCCAAAAAACCAAAATGTAAAACAGAAGAAATATTGTCACAAATTAAAGACTTTAAACATGGTCCACATCACAAAATCTTTTTTAAAAAAATTTGCTTCTCTAGAAGATATGAAACTGAAAACTCCTTGGATTGTAAGTAATTAATGACATTCCCAGAGACCCTAGGTGAAAACAAGATACCAAAGTCCTATCTTCTCTAGAGGATTGTGATATTTTCACCAGTTTATTTTAAGAAGTCTTTTATTTGCATCAGAAAAGTACCATATGCTCACTAAATGAGGAATAAAGAGAACTGTGGAAATTCAAAGAGTCACTGAGAATCTCACCACCTGAAGAAAAACACTGTCTATATTTTTGAGCCTTTTGCATCAGAATTTTCTCTATGGAAAACATTGTGTGAGATATTTGTGATGTGTGTTGTTTTGACCAGACTCAGTCTAAAATTTTTGTCCTGTCCTTTTTATTAACTTAGAAAATAAATTGTAATCAAGATTTTCAATGTTGACTTGAAACTCCATCATATGGCCATGCCAAATTTGTTTCATATTTTAATTTGGGGGCATTTACATCAGTTTCATTTTTTAAAATACATGGTTGTCCTTCAGTATCCACGGAGGATTGACTCTAGGACCAGCCCCCCAAAATCTGCAGATGTTCAAGTCCCTTATATAAAACAATATAGCATTTGGACGTACATCCTAACATTACTTTAAATCATCTCTAGATAACTTATACTACCTAATACAGTGTGAATGCTGTGTAAATTGTTGCAGGCCTGCCAGATTTAAGTTTCACTTTTTGGAACTTTCTGGATTTTTTCCACATATTTTTGATCTGCTGTTGGTAGAATCCTGAATGCAGATACAGATGGCTGACTGTGACAAGCAATCCCGTGATAAACACTTCCTTCAAAAATCTTGCTGCATGTCTCTGTTTTGTTAGACTAAATTTTTATACTGGTGTTGATAAATTGGAGGATACAAACATTTGAAATACTATTAACATGTATTATTGAATTTGGACAGTTGTATTTTGAGAATGAAGACCTTGACTATAGGAATGACAAGTTTTAGTAGAATTTCAAGTGTTGGGCAGCTGGTGGGTGGGGTGAAAAGTAACGTGAGACATGAATTTTCCTGAAAAGCACATCATTCTTTCTCTTCCACATGAGGTTGGTTCAGGTGTTCAGAAGGTCTCTGGAGGAAGTTTAGTAGACCAAGAAGGCAAAGGGGCTGCAGAATTAGAAGGTCAAAGAGAAGAAATCCAAGATTTATCCTGAAAGTAGTGACCTTGCTTTAATTTAATCCCCCCACCCCTACCCTGGTAGCTCAGCTGGTAAAGAATTGGTCTGCAATGCAGGAGACCCTGTTTCGATTCCTGAGTTGGGAAGATCCCCTGGAGAAGGGATAGGCCACCCACTCCAGTATTCTTGGGCTTCCCTGGTGGCTAAGCTGGTAAAGAATCCTCCTGCAATGAAGGAGACCTGGGTTTGATCCCTGGATTGGGAAGATCCTCTGGAGAAGGGAATGGCTACCCACTCCAGTGTTCTGGCCTGGAGAATTCCATGGACTGTATAGTCTATAGGGTTGCAAAGAGTCAGACACGACTGAGTGACTTTTCACACATGCACCCCCACCCTGAAGGAGCATTGCTTTGAGCTGCTCACAGAGCTGAGGGCTGCAGCAAGGATCCCAGGCCCTCACCCAAGGCTGTTGAGATGGAAAGAGTGATTGGTATTCATTAGCATTTGCCCAAAATGAGTCATGGAAGAAGGGAAATACACATTGGCAGTCAGGTCTTAAGCTGCAATTGGTGTTAAGGCCAAAGCTTCCCATTCTCAGCTGCTTCTCATTCAAGACATCTTAATTCCCCCTTGTCCCCTGGTGAAGCATTAAGTACACAGCCAAGGGGAGCCTGTGAACACGGTGCCAGCAGAGGAGAACATTAGCTAATTCTTTTCTGGTTGGCAATTCTCATTCTCTCTCTCTCTCTCTCTCGTGACCTCATTATTAAGAATCCTGGAAGCTCTTTGAAAGTCTGATGTTGCTTGGTATAATCTATAGTATCTTAAATGAAAGGTGGAAACCAAGATGGTATCACTTTCAGAAGGGCACTGGCAAGGGGGGAAACTAGCAGGATTTGGCACTTCACTGGAGCTGTAAGCAAAAGTTCAGGCAGGTTATGTTATCAAACCCAGGTTTGGTTACTCGTCACTCAAAGCCATTCAAGAAGACAGGTTGGTGGAAAGTTTGCTTTATTTTGGATTCCAGCAACCACGGGATGGGGGGCGGGGGACAGACACTTGTCCAAAGGCTGACTCCCTTCTGTCTGGACAATCAGTGGAAAGGAACTTTTATAGGCTGAGGGAGGGGGCTACATGTAAAAGCAAAATAGTCAGCTCTGACAGTCATCTTGAAATTGGTCATTTGTGGTCTGACAAGTGTCATCTTGATTGTTTTAAGTATAGTTAATCTTCAGCTCCATGGTCAGTTGTTTCCATTTCTTTAAGGTCAATTCTCAGAATTGTGGCAGCTTATGTCATGACTTCCCTCATGGCTCAGACAGTAAAGAATCCATCTGCAATATGGGAGACCTGGGTTCGATTCCTGGGTTTGGAAGATCCCCTGGAGGGCATGGCAACCCACTCCAGTATTCTTGCCTGGAGAATCTTCATGGACAGAGAAGCCTGGCAGGCTACAGTCCATGGGGTTGCAAAAAGTAGGACACAGCTGAGCGACTAAGCACAGCATGTCATGGCTGGACTTCCCTGGTAGCACACTGGTAAAGAATTTGCCTGCCAACGCAGGAGATGCAAATTATGCGGGTCTGATCCCTGTGTCAGGAAGATACCTTGGAGGAGGAAATGGCCATCCACTCCAGTATTCTTGCCTGGAAAATTCCATGGGCAGAAGAGACTGGAGGGCTACAGTCCACGGGGTTGCAAAGAGTCAAACATGACTGAGGGACTGACCACACATACATGAATGTCATTCCTACAGTCTGGTCATCATGCAGTTTACTTCTTCCACCTGGTGGGGGTTTCAGTGTCTGTAAGACAACTCACAGAATATGGCTCAGAATATTATCTATAGCCCTTGAGAAGGAACTAGAAGTCCTTGATTATGCTTAAAGACTAAACTATTATTCTTTGGTCTCCTTTGACTGTTTTCCCTTGCTTCTGCATTTTCTCACTTCTCTGATTAAACTTATTCTTTGCCTAAAATTTCCCCACAGACAAAAGGCAGGCAAAGGACATGAGGGTCAGGGACCATAGAGTCTTGCTCCATTTCAGTTCTAGACCAGAGAGGTGGGGGCATGCATTCTGCCAAGACAGCAGGGGAAAAATCACTGCTGTGGAATACTGTCACCTGGTAGAAGAAGTGTTAGAGTTGCAATGTGCAAATTAGTTACCAAATGTTATACTTCAAGAAAGAGAAGGAAGGAAGAAAATGAATATTTATCAAGCTTCTATTAATTAATAGGACCCTACTGGCACTGATCTTATACTTTCTCATTCATGTCCCAACTTGTTCTACGAAACAGGTGTGTAAATAATATTAAAATTCATCTTTAATGTGAGAAAATAGAGTTTCAGAGAGGTTTGCTGCATGCTGAGTTCACAGAGCTGATGTGGGTGGTAACAAGGATGCAGAAGTAAGGCTGATGCCATTATAACATAAATAGTGTATATGGACATGCACAAAAATGCATTGAAAGAAATAATATGTAAGTTTTAAAAGTTAAACATTCAGGTGTGCTTTATTTAGTTATAATTTACACACTTCAAAAATCATCCATTGGGGGAAACATCACCATTTATAAATCACCATTTATGGTTAAAAATAACCATTTAGAATGGTTTTAGTAAATTTATGAAATTGTGTAACTATCATCACAAGCCCGTTTTTTAAGATTTCTATCCAGGTGTATTTCTTTTTATGCAATAAGGTTATGACTGAAGATATGGGTAGAGAAAAATGCTATAATTTCTATTGATTGCCTATATTATCTTTTCTAGATTCTAGAAAATAGGATGTTGACCCAGGGTACAGAGAACCATGACAGCTTCTTAGAGCAAACCAAAGCTGGGTGAGATTTCCAGAAAGTTAACTCTAAAAATCAGTGATGCCCTGTGTGACATCACTACAAAATAAACTATGTAGTGCAAACTAATATTCTCCTCAGTTCAGTTCAGTTCAGTTGCTCAGTCGTGTCTGACTCTCTGCGACCCCATGAATTGCAGCACGCCAGGCCTCTCTGTCCATCACCAACTCCCGGAGTCCACCCAAACCCATGTTCATCGAGTCGGTGATGCCATCCACCCATCTCATCCTCTGTCGTCCCCTTCTCCTCCCGCCCCCAATCCTACCCAGCATTAGGGTCTTTTCCAATGAGTCAGCACTTCGCATGAGGTGGCCAAAGTATTGGAGCTTCAGCTTCAACATCAGACCTTCCAATGAACACCCAGGATTGATCTCTTTCAGGATGGATTGATTGGATCTCCTTGCAGTCCCAGGGACTCTCAAGAGTCTTCTCCAACACCACAGTTCAAAAGCACCAATTCTGCGGCGCTCAGCTTTCTTCACCGTCCAACTCTCACATCCATACATGACCACTGGAAAAACCATAGCCTTGACTAGACGGACTTTTGTTGGCAAAGTAATGTCTCTGCTTTTAAACATGCTATCTATGTTGGCCATAACCTTCCTTCCAAGGAGTAAGCGTCTTTTAATTTCATGGCTGCAGTCACCATCAGCAGTGATTCTGGAGCCCAAAAAAGTAAAGTCTGACACTGTTTCCCCATCTATTTCCCATGGAGTGATGAGGCCAGATGCCATGATCTTAGTTTTCTGAATGTTGAGCTTTAAGCCAACTTTTTCATTCTCCTCCTTCACCTTCATCAAGAGGCTCTTTAGTTCTTCTTCACTTTCTGCCATAAGGGTGGTGCCATCCGCATATCTGAGGCTATTGATATTTCTCCCGGCAATCTTGATTCCAGCTTGTGTTTCTTCCAGCCCAGCGTTTCTCATGATGTACTCTGCATATAAGTTAAATAAGCAGGGTGACAATATACAGCCTTGACGTACTCCTTTTCCTATTTGGAGCCAGTCTGTTGTTCCATGTCCAGTTCTAACTGTTGCTTCCTGACCTGCATACAGGTTTCTCAAGAGACAGGTCAGATGGTCTGGTATTCCCATCTCTTTCAGAATTTTCCACAGTTTATTGTGATCCACACAGTCAAAGGCTTTGGCATAGTCAATAAAGCAGAAATAGGTGTTTTTCTGGAACTCTCTTGCTTTTTCGATGATCCAGCGGATATTGGCAATTTGATGTCTGGTTCCTCTGCCTTTTCTAAAACCAGCTTGAACATCTGGAAGTTCACGGTTCACCTATTGCTGAAGCCTGGCTTGGAGAATTTTGAGCATTACTTTACTAGCATGTGAGATGAGTGCAATTGTGCGGTAGTTTGAGCATTCTTTGGCATTGCCTTTCTTTGGGATTGGAACGAAAACTGACCTTTTCCAGTCCTGTGGCCACTGCTGAGTTTTCCAGATTTGCTGGCATATCGAGTGCAGCACTTTCACAGCATCACCTTTGAGGATTTGAGATAGCTCAACTGGAATTCCATCATCTCCACTAGCTTTGTTCGTAGTGATGCTTTCTAAGGCCCACTTGACTTCACATTCCAGGATGTCTGGCTCTAGGTGAGTGATCACACCATCGTGATTATCTGGGTCGTGAAGATCTTTTTTGTACAGTTCTTCTGTGTATTCTTGCCACCTCTTCTTAATATCTTCTGCTCCTGTTAGGTCCATACCATTTCTGTCCTTTATCGAGCCTATCTTTGCATGAAATGTTCCTTTGCTATCTCTAATTTTCTTGAAGAGGTCTCTAGTCTTTCCCAATCTGTTGTTTTCCTCTATTTCTTTGCACTGATCGCTGAGGAAGGCTTTCTTATCTCTCCTTGCTATTCTTTGGAACTCTGCATTCAGATGAGAATATCTTTCCTTTTCTCCTTTGCTTTTCGCTTCTCTTCTCTTCCCAGCTGTCTGTAAGGCCTCCTCAGACAGCCATTTTGCTTTTTTGCATTTCTTTCCCATGGGGATTTTCTTGATCCCTGTCTCCTGTACAATGTCACGAACCTCTGTCCATAGTTCATCAGGCACTGTGTCTATCAGGTCTAGACCCTTAAATCTATTTGTCACTTCCACGGTATACTCATAATGGATTTGATCTAGGTCATACCTGAATGGTCTAGTGGTTTTCCCTACTTTCTTCAATTTAAGTCTGAATTTGGCAATAAGCAGTTCATGATCCGAGCCACAGTCTGCTCCCGGTCTTGTTTTTGCTGACTGTATAGAGCTTCTCCATCTTTGGCTGCAAAGAATATAATCAATCTGATTTCGGTGTTGACCATCTGGTGATGTCCACGTGTAGAGTCTTCTCTTGTGTTGTTGGAATAGGGTGTTTGCTATTACCAGTGCGTTCTCGTGGCAAAACTCTATTAGCCTTTGCCCTGTTTCATTCTGTACTCCAAGGCCAAACTTGCCTGTTATGCCAGGTGTTTCTTGACTTCCTACTTTTGCATTCCAGTCCCCTATAATGAAAAGGACATCTTTTTTGGGTGTTAGTTCTAGAAGGTCTTGTAGGTCTTCATAGAACCATTCAACTTCAGCTTCTTTGGTGTTAGTTCGCTGATTCCTAGAATGTCAACGTTCACTCTTGCCATCTCCTGTTTGACCACTTCCAGTTTGCCTTGATTCATGGACCTAACATTCCAGGTTCCTATGCAATATTGCTCTTTACAGCATCGGACTTTGCGTCTATCACCAGTCACATCCACAGTTGGGTATCGTTTTTGCTTTGGCTCCATCCCATCATTCTTTCTGGAGTTATTTCTCCACTGATCTCCATTAGCATATTGGGCACCTACTGACCTGGGGAGTTCCTCTTTCAGTGTCCTATCCTTTTGCCTTTTCATACTGTTCATGGGGTTCTCAAGGCAAGAATACTGAAGTGGTTTGCCATGCCCTTCTCCAGTGGACCACAATCTGTCTCACAATATTCTCCTAGTCACAATATTCTCCTATGTCACAATATTCTCCTAGTATTAGTTAAATAGACATGCAACATTAGCACCTGTTGTTATAAAGTTCCATTTACATTTCATGTTAATCTTAAACATTCTAGGATATTAAAGTATGTGTATATAAAAAGCTGAAATGATTATGACTCAGTCTGTACTGTTTTTCCTTTCCCCTATGATCTGCTTTGATGGTTCTTGCTTGGTCATTACTTCCACTTGGCATCTAGTTCTGACCTTCTTTCTCTTCTTCCCAAGTATGGTTTGTATTTCCCTGTAAAATCCTGTGATTATTGCTACCATATTATACTGTATGCTTTTATCCTTCTACATTTATTCCTTTCCCATTAGACACTAAGATACTTTAAGGCATAGGAATGATATTTTTCCACTTTCAGAGTAAAAAATTCACTTAGATTTCGTTTGATTCTAGCTCACCTAGGGAATTGAAAAGCTATAAGGATCACATATTCCTTTAAATTTTTCTAGAAGGGGGTGTCAACTTAAAAAACAGTCACAACCTAAAAGTTGAGAGTTATGCTTTACCCAGTGGGAATTTTTAGGACTTCAAGCCCAGGAGACAGAATCTCAAGTAACTGTTTTGAGGATGTTGGGGGAGGAGTCAGGTTATATATAGATTGGCAACAAAGGGTAGGTAGTCTGAACATCGAAAGTATTTTGGGGAATTAAAGAAAATCAGATATCCCAAGTTAAAGAATGTAGCACTTTTCTATGTACAGGAATATGCAAGATTCTGGGCTCACTGAAATTATTCCTTTTATATTCATTGCAGCTACCTTGGAGTCAGTATCCTCTGTTTTTCACATCCTGAGTTCCTCAGGGCTCACCATAGGGAGTGGTTACAGCCTGATGGCTGCCAGATTGCAGGTATTCTTCTCCTTTCTAAGTGCACTTAGGACTCAGGAATTCACTTTTGAAGGGCTGGAATTTCTGATAACTGTGACATCCTTATTTACTGATATGGCAGGAAATACTCCATTTCCCAGGAGCTAGAAAAAACTGAAAAGTATTACGGTGGAATTCTCTGGTGGTCCAGTGGTTAGGACTTGACACAGAAATGGAGTATTTCCTGCCATATCAGTAAACAAAGGATCTCACAGTCATCAGCAATTGCAGCCGCCACAGATGGTGAGCTGGTGAGCCCTTAGGGAACTCAGGAAGGAAAGAATACCTGCCATCTTGAAGTCACTCCCTACAGTGAGCCCTGAGGAAACTCATTGTAGGGAGTGGCTCTTGCATCTTCTCATACATAGAAAAGTGCTAAATTCCTTAACTTGAGATATCTGGTTTTCTTTAATGAACAATAACCTTTTGATGTTCGGACTACTTACCTTTTGTTGCAAAATTTCTATATAAACTGGCTCCTCCCCTCACTTTCTCAGAAGTTTTCTCAGGGTTACTTGAAATGCTGTCTTCTGGGCATGAAGTCCTAAAAATTCCCACTGAATACCACATAACTTTAAATGTTTAGGTTTTGAATATTTTTTCCTTTTTTTTCCCTTTTTTTCCCTTCCCCCCCCTTTTTTTCTTTCTTCTTTTCCCCCCTTTTTTTTCTCCTTTCTCCCCCCTTTTTTCTTTTCCTTTTTTTTTTTCTTCCTTTTTTCTTATTTTTTAAATCCATAGTGCTTTCACTGCCAAGGGTGTGGGTTCAGTCCCTGGTTGGGAAATAAGATCTGGCAAGCTCTGCAGTCAAACAAACAAACAACAACAACAAAAAAAAACAACAGTGTCTGGGCCATTGTCATCTAAAGATGAAAGCCCATTGTAAAAGAATTTGAAATATTCCTAAATTTTCAATGTCATTAAATGGGACTATATAAGAGTTTGGGAATAGGAGTTGTTTAAGAAGATTCTGATTCATGTCAATGTATGGCAAAACAAATACAATATTGTAAAGTTAAAAAATAGATAAATTAAAAAAAAAAAAGATTCCCACGCCATCCCATGCCGTTCAGTGGAAAGAATCCACTTGCCAGTGCAGGAGATGCAAGCAATTGGAGTTTGATCCCTGGGTAAGGAAGATACACTGGAGGAGGAAATGGCAACTCATTCCAGTGTTCTTGCCCGGAAAATTCCATGGACAGAGAAGCCCGGTGGACCATGGGATCACAAAGAGTTGGACACGACTGAGTGACTGAGGCACAAGAAAATTTCCGGTTATAAAAAACATATGTATATTTCATAAATTCACACATGGAATATAGAATCCCCAAAACTTCCAAATTATTTAGAAATTATTTATCTCACCATCTCCTCTATACTAGAAATCTTGAAATTTTCCTAGCATTAACATTTGACAGCAACTTTAAGCACAGGTCTTGAATTTTCATTTGATTCAATTTTTATGTAACTACAGTCCTCACTTTTTAAAAATATTTAATAGTGTACAATATATTGAAAAATGACTTTTCAAGTGATATTTGCAAATGTTCTACCACAGCAATATGATTTTCTTTTGGCTTTCACATGACTGTATGCTAAATGAATGCCTGGTACTTTATCTTAAACATGAGATTAGATACTAGTAATTATTCAATATGTGAAGTTCTTGTTGCAGTGTTCAGTTCAGTTGCTCAGTCGTGTCCAACTCTTTGTGACCACGTGGACCACAGCACACCAGGCCTCTCTATTCATCACCAACTGCCGGAGTCTGCTCAAACTCATCTCCATTGAGTCAGTGATGCCATCCAACTATCTCATCCTCTGTCATCCCCTTCTCCTCCTGCCTTCGATCTTTCCCAGCATCAGGGTCTTTTCAAATGAGTCAGCTCTTCGCATCAGGTGGCCAAAGTATTGGAGTTTCGGCTTCAACATCAGTCCTTCCAATGAATACTCAGGACTGATCTCCTTTAGGATGGACTGGTTGGATCTCCTTGCAGTCCAAGGGGCTCTCAAGAGTCTTCTCCAACACCACAGTTCAAAAGCATCAATTCTTCAGGGCTCAGCTTTCTTTATAGACCAACTGTCACATCCATACATGACTACTGGAAAAACCATAGTCTTGACTAGATGGACATTTGTTGCCAAAGTAATGTCTCTGCTTTTTATATGCTGTCAAGGTTGGTTGTATTTTTTTACTTCCTTGTAAGCTCTATACTCTATATGACTGACTCTTCTGCTGATTCATATTTAAACAACTGTTTGCACACCTCAACAGATTTCCTCTCAGTTTTCTTGTGCCTTTTGTTTTGCTCTAGAAAATACTTCTTGTTGAAGCTTTTTTTCTTCTTATTGCTCATTGGCAGCAAATGTAACTGTTTCTGATTTCTTTATTTGCTTTCTTATTTGCTTGTTTATTAAGAACTAGGGAGCCTTCAGTCTGGATGGTAATTTAGGAGGTTAACTGTCTCCAATTATCTTTCTTAGAACAACCAATTATCTTTTCCTGATTTGGCTATTTCCCGGAATTTCTTCACCTAATTGAGGTATAACTGGGAAGCCACAGCAGAGTCATTGCTAAAAAGGTTTCAACTTTGGTAGCAAATGTAGAAGGATGGGTTAGCCTTGTGTTTTCCTTCCAAGTTACTAGCTACCTTTCTCCTCTCTATCTGTGGCAGTCATTTATTTTTATACTAAGCTGGCTCAGATGTAATCACAACCATTATTTGTATTGATCTTTTCTCCTGGAAGCTAAAGATGGAACTGGGCTCTTACTGAACACCGCGTGTGGCTTAGCGCTCTTCAGAATCACAGAGGAAGAATTGGAACCGAATGATAGAAACTGTCAACCTTCCCTGGAATCCCGGGGGGTTTCATCCAATGATAATGGCAGAATCTTGACTGAAAGAGCCTGAAGATCATTATCAAGCTCAGTGTTTTCCAATTACCCTGTTTGCTATGCAGTATATACTTTATTTGTTCGGACCTCAGATGCATGGAGTTAAGATCAGCATTCTTTTCAGTTCGGGGTGCACTATCACTACAGTTCCCACTCTTTTTTTTTTTTCTTAATTTTTTTTTCTTTTGAGTATATGGCTCAGTGGCAAAGAATCCACCTGCTAATGAAGGAGACTCAGTTTCAATCCCTGGGTTGGGAAGATCCCACAGAGGAGGAAATGCAACCCACTCCAGTATTCTTTCCTGTAAAATCCCATTGACAGAGAAGCCTGGTGGGCTACGGTCCATGGGGTCACGAAAGATTTGGGCATAACTTAGTGAATAAATAACAACAGCAACTATATATATATATATATATATATAGTCTGTTTTAAATATTCTTTTCCATTATGGTTTATCATAGCATAATTTTTAATTGGAGGATAATTGCTTTACAATGTTGTGTTAGTTTCTGCTGTACAACAATGTGAGCCGGCTTTATATATATATATATATATATATATATATATATATATATATATACTCTCCCTCTTGAACCTCCCTCCTATCCCTGCATCCCACCCATCTAGGTCATCACAGAGCACCATGCTGAGCTCCCTATGTTATGCAGCAGCTTCCCACTAGCTTTCTTTCCTGCTCTTGTTATATTTTTATTTTCTCTTTTATGTCTTAGCCTCTCTCCCACTCTTTATCTATAGAGTGTTGCTCACTAGGCAGCCTGTTTAATGTGTCAGATGCATATCCTTAAGTTTGTGTGGATTCTTAGTGTCTAAAATGGTAATCACAACCTGAAAGTCAGGAATTCTGAGGACTTCAAGCCCAGGAGACAACATCTCAGGTGACCTTGTTTTCAAGGAGGTGGGTGGGGAGGAAGCAGGCTATATGGAAGTTTGCAGCAAGGGGCAGGTAATCTGAATTTTTAAAGATTATTATTAATTAAAGAAACCAGATATCTTTTGTTAAGGGATTTAGCACTCTTCTATTTATGGAAAATGCAAATATCTGGGGTCACTGAATTCATTCCTTTCATGGGATTGCAAGAGTCAGACAGGACTTAGTGACTAAACCACCACCACCAAATGCATTTCAGCTGTTTGGGGCCAAATTCTGCTTCTTGCTTGTTCACACCCTTAATTCCTCATCCACCTTTTATCGTATGGCAGATGGCTGCCTCTTGCACTTTCTCACATCACTTCCCCCACCCCTAACTTCTCAGCACTAAACAGGAAAGTGGCTGATGGCTGCCTGATAGCACAGTATCATTTTCCTGGGCTCAGAAACTTACATTAGAAAGGCTGGAATCCCTGATGGCTGTGACATTCTTGTTTACAGGTATAGCAGGAAATATTTCATATCATATTAGAAAACATAATGTGTGTGTTCTTTGGGGTGGTTTTACATTGTAGCCTTTATTATTATTCTTTTTAATTTGTATTTATTTATTATTTTTGACCGCACAGGGTCTTAGTCATGGCATGCCGGAGCTTCGATCTTTGTTGTGGCATGCTGGATATTTAGTTGCAGCATGTGAGATCTTTTTAGTTGTGGCATGCACACTCAGTTTCAGCATGTGGATCCCAGTTCGCTGACCAGGGATCAAACCCAAACCCCCTACACTGGGAGAGCAGAGTCTTAGCCACTGGTCCACCAGGGAATTCCCTGTAGCCTTCATTATGATTTTACTTTTATCACTTGACACTAACTTTCTGAGATTTAGTTATGTTGTTGTTGTTGTTGTTGTTTTTAAATTTATTTATTTATTTTAATTGGAGGCTAATTACTTTATAATATTGTAGTGGTAGTTATGTCTGTTTTATCATGTTGAACATCTAGTTCATTGCTGCTAATTCCAATGGAATTACAGTTTGGGTCTACATTTGATTTCTTCATTCCCCTAATGAATAAACCAGGCTGCCTCCAATTTTCTACTTCTACAAGTAGGATTCAAATGAACATCCTTGACTCCTTTTGGACCAAGACAAGGATTTCTTTAGGGAATATGCCTTGGATTGGTGATGCTGTGATTTCAAGGATGCACACACTTATCTTTACTATCTACAACCAGATTTCTTTCCAAAATGGCTATACAGGGTCATAATTCCAGTAGCAGTATATCAAGTTTCCCATTTCTGCATGTTCTTGCCAATACTTGGTATCATATAATTTTTTTAATTTTTACTAATGTGATGAACAAAAAGTAGCATCTTATTTTGATTTGCATTTCTCTGATTATTAGTAATGTTAGCTTGGGGGTTTCTCTTTCTGTGAACTACATATTTATATTTTTCTGCTCATTTTGTTTTTATTAGTAGTCTCATCTTCTATTGCAAACTGCATTTTGTTGGGTATAAATGAGTAATAATGAATCATTTCCTATTTCACTGTGCCTAGAGCTCTGCTTATCTTTTCATCTACTGACCATGGCTTCCTATCAGTCTTTCTAATCAATGAATTGATATAATTCCAGCTAAAATAAGACTTATTTATCTGTTGATTCATATGGTTATATGCTAATATAAACAGAGAATTTCCACTAGCCTTTTCAAATGCTTGTGGATAGAACGTTGATGACACACCTCTAAGAACTCCTAGAAACCCAACTAGTAATCATGGATCTAAGTCCATAAAAGGAATTAAAATATTCCTAAAACCTAGAGTATTTTCTCCTGGATTTAGCATCTTTAGGGCTGACCACTTGACTGATCAATGATATGTTATTGCTCCATAAGGGAAGGTCATAATAAAGCCACACTGGGTGCCTATAAAGTACATGATGCTGTTAAAATTAGACATATAAATCCTGGTTTGGGTTTCCTTCAAGAAGCATTTGTTTAAGAATATTAATTATGAAGAATCAGATGTGAATTCTTCCCTCATGTACAATTTAGTTATCATTCAAGTTTCCACCTTTGGAGGAAGCATCTTTTATCCAATGATGCTATATTGTTCAAAATATTGTGGTATTCTTCAGTTCAGTTCAGTTGCTCAGTTGTGTCCAACTCTTTGCAACCCCATGGACTGCAGCACACCAGGCTTCTCTGTCCATCACCAACTCTGGGAGCTTGCTCAAACTCATGTCTATCTAGTCGGTGATGCCATCCAACCATCTCATCCTCTATCGTTCCCTTCTCCTCCTGCCTTCAATCTTTCCCAGCATCAGGGTCTTTTCCAATGAGTCAGTTCTTCACATCAGGTGGCCAAAATATTGGAGATTCACTTTCAGCTTTAGTCCTTCCAATGGACTGATTTCCTTTAGGATTGACTAGTTTGATCTCCTTGCAGTCCAAGAGATTCTCAAGACTCTTCTCCAACGCCATAGTTCAAAAGTATCAATTCTTTGGTGCTCAGCTTTCTTTATGGTCCAACTCTCACTTGGTCCAACTCTCACATGGTCCAACAGCTTTCTTTATGGTCCAACTCTCACTATTTCCCAATAGTGGTATTCTTACTGTTTTATAATTATTGAAAAATCCAAGTGATTACATGCAGCCACCACTGTTTGTAGCTGGGAATTCTGAACTACTCTTCAAGAGAGCTGAGTTAACATGCAGCTTTATCATTCTTAGTTGTGAGGTGCTGTACACGGTGTGTATGTAACATGTATGGATTTCACTTTTCTCAAGCAACAGAGATCCTTCACTCACAAGGCTGGTGAGGAAAATAAACAAGATAACTCATGGGGAAAGTCCTTGCACAGTGATGGGTACAAAATTAATATTTACAAATATTTCTTATATTGGAATTCAAATTTGTGTCAAAATCATAGTGAGCTTCCTAGAGTACCCTTTGTCTAAGTTCTGAAATGTACTGAGGCAGAATGTAGGTGAACATCTCAAAGTTTTGTTTTGGTGTTCATTTGTATGTTGATGAGATGCCACATTTGTCATCCCTTTTTTGGAAGCAGTTCTGTCCTGTTTACATCCTGACAGTGCCATCTGCTATGGGGTAGCAATAGTTCTAAGTTTGGGTTGTTAAACAGCGTGAGCTGAGAGTATCCAGAAACCTACCAGGGAGAGGGCTCTCTGTTTCTACCTGAAATGGATTTACCTAATACAACATTCTCTAACAATGGCTGATGGAAACTAAAAGCCCAGCTTGGATTCTAGGGGCAGATTTCTACCCTGTCATTCAGATGAGGCAGCTGTAGACTTTTGGAAAATATTTGCCATCTGTAGTTGTCTTATCGAATTCTCCTGTGTCACATTTATCATTTGGGTTCTAAGAACACAGTGGAATAGATCCATCTTCCAACTTGCATTCTCATTTTAACCAGCCACATGACCTTGAATGAGTCTAATCTATTTGAGCCCCATTTTTTTCATTTACAAAAGTAAAAAAGAGATCTCGCAGGGCCACTATAAGGATTAAATAAGATAATGCATGAAAATCCTAAGCACTTTGGCAGGGCTACTGTAGGTCTTTAGGAAATTTTACTTGCTTTCTGATTCACTTAGCCACAGAATAAGTAGGCTACTCTGTAAGTGGAAAGCCAGTGTGCCCCAGCACCTCATGTCTTATTCCAAACTGGGCCTCTTTCTCAGATGCCTGCCAGGTGCTCTGAACTCCATTCTTGTTTTGACAGAGGCTGGATTCTGGATTCACAAAGACCATTCTGAGACCTGCTGAGTATAGAAATGAAGCCTCTCCAAGAGCTGCTGAATGTCAGGAAGTAGCACTTCTGCCAAAGACTATCAGTGTGCTCTCTTTTGCCATCACTGCTCTGAGCTCTCAGAGTACCTTTCAAAATTTTAAAACCAATGAATTCAAGGGCTTGCCAAGGCAGGACTCAAGCTTTCTCACTGTAGCTTGAGAGGCATGATTAGACGTAAGGATGCACCAGTGAGAGGTTCAAGGAAGTACTCATGACCTGAGCTTGGGTTCCAATACCATGGGACCAGAACACATAGTTTTGAGGGAGGAGAGGAAGGTGCTAACTCTCATTAGGTGTGATGGGTAAGAGTGGCCTCCTTTACTGATAGAGAGGGCTCTTTCTGCTCAATGTGTCAGGGATCCATTTGCCAAGCCCTAAGATCCACAACAAGGGTGTGACTTCATGGTGAAGAGGAGGAAAGTGAGGCCCATTTCAAGGAATATGGTCCATAAGTCTTTACTAAATAGTAAAGGTCTTTACTCAGGACCTCAGAAGGCAGACATTTGTAAACAGACCACAAAACCAGAAGCAAAGAAAGTCAGGAACTCTATAGTCTATTTATAAGTTGTCTTTGCATCTCTTACCTGGCATCCAATGCATTTCTCTAGGTTTGACCTGGGCTTGCCCTTGGCTCCTCTCATGCACAAATGTCAGAAGCTAGACATCACCATCATCATTATTACCACTGCAACAACAGTAGCAATAATGATAATATTTTAAGATCTTGTACAGGTTACACTGTATGAGTAGGTCTTACAGCTTGAAGGGATCAGGCAGAATTTTGTAACTGGCTTCATGACATATTTCTGGCTTTTGTCTGGTGTAGTGGCTAGCTATTGCTGTATAACAAACAACTACAAAAAATCTCAGTTGTTAACAATAAGTGTTAACTTAGCTTACATGTCTTCTGGTTTGTCAGGGTGTCCTTGCTTGAAGCTGAGGTTCCAGCTGCTGCATGTGCTTTGTTCTAAGGTTCAGGATCAGGAACAGCTACTTCTTAAGGCAATGGCAGAGACATAAAACAGAAAATAAAAATACATGTGGCCTCTGAAGGTTGAGCCTTGGAACTGTTGCTCCTGCCTGTGTATAATTGGCTAAAGAAAGTAACAAAATCAAGTCCAAAGGCAAAGGTTAGGGAACTGTATGCCATCAATGGAGGCGGGAGGAAATTTCTTTTTTTGAAAGATCATAGCATAGTGCTTGGATATATGGAAGAGTGAAGAATTGGGGCCAGCAATCCCTACCAGGAATTAACAGGAAGACTTTCTATTTTATTAAATGTAATTCCTATTTATTTACTTAGCAGATTACTTTGTGATTTGTGGTACTGCATTGAGGGCTAATGTTTCCTTCAAGCACACACATGCCAGCCAGAGTAGGATGTGAGATATATGAGCTATTTCTCCATTCCAACTAACATTCATGAAGATAAACCAGTAACTGAAAGTAAGTGATGTTCCTAGAGTTTTCTTTTAAAAATGCTTTGTTGCTCACGATTAATATACGTTCCAAAATCCCAAAAAGTGTACACATCATGAGGGCATAGCTTGAAGTTGTTGTTCAGTCGCTAAGTCATGTCCAATTCTTTTCAACCCCACGGACTGCAGCATGCCAGGCTTCCCTGTCCTTCACTGTCTTGTACTCTGCATATAAGGTAAATAAGCAGGGTGACAATAGACAACCTTGACGTAATCCTTTTCCTATTTGGAACCAGTCTGTTGTTCCATGTCCAGTTCTAACTGTTGCTTCCTGACCTGCATACAGGTTTCTCAAGAGACAGGTCAGATGGTCTGGTATTCCCATCTCTTTCAGAATTTTCCACAGTTTATTGTGATCCACACAGTCCTAGTCATTAAAGCAGAAATAGATGTTTTTCTGGAGCTCTCTTGCTTTTTCGATGATCCAGTGGATGTTGGCAATTTGATCTCTGGTTCCTCTGCCTTTTCTGAAACCAGCTTGAACAACTGGAAGCTCACAGTTCACGTATTGCTGAAGCCTGACTTGGAGAATTTTGAGCATTACTTTACTAGCGTGTGAGATGAGTACAATTGTGAGGTAGTTTGAGCATTCTTTGGCATTACCTTTCTTTGAGATTGGAATGAAAACTGACCTTTTCCGGTCCTGTGGCCACTACTGAGTTTTCCAGGTTTGCTGGCATATTGAGTGCAGCACTTTCACAGCATCATCTTTCAGGATTTGAAATAGCTCAACTGGAATTCCATCACATCCACTAGCTTTGTTCGTAGTGATGCTTTCTAAGGCCTACTTGACTTCACATTCCAGGATGTCTGGCTCTAGGTGAGTGATCACACCATCGTGATTATCTGGGTCATGAAGATCTTTTTTGTACAGTTCTTCTGTGTATTCTTGCCACCTCTTCTTAATATCTTCTGCTTCTGTCAGGAGAACAGGGCTCAGTAAATATTTATAGATTAATAAATTGGGTAACCCTGCAAGTCATGTCCACAGTTTGCCTATAAAATGTCATAGCCTTTTCTACTTATGTCAAAATGATGATACATCAGTCAACACCAGTCACTATGTGTCATCTCTCCGAATTTCCTTATCATTCTTATTTGCCTTCACTGTCTTCCCAGTAAAGGGCTCAAATGAACTGATGGGCTACATAGCTTCAATATTCCTTAGAAAGTTCTTCTTGTTAATTAGGAATATGTTCATTTGAAAATAAAATATCAGCTGAGAGAAGCTGAAACAAGGGATTTTTCTCAATAAAAAGCAGCAAGGAAGTGTTGCAGCTACAAGTCCCAGAGACGGCCCTGGGGACTCAGGTTCTGTCTCCATCCTGGCTGGGTCAGCCTTCATCCCCCAGCTGGTCACTTACTGGTTGAAGATGGTGAAGTGGCTATGTCTCTAGGCCTCACAATTGCAGGAAGTAAAGTGAACGGTGGTGGGGTATCTATTTAGCAAGGTTTAGCTCTTTTGTCCATGGATGTTAGCCTATATTTTATCAGTCAGGCATGTACAATAGGACTACTACTATCCACAAGGGAGCAAATTGTAGATGGCTACATTACTGCCTTGAACAAATCAGGTTAGCAAGGAAGAAGCAAGCATGAGCTAAGGGGGAAGATGGAAGGAGTGGGTGATATGAGGGGTATATAGCCATTGAATGGATAATTAGTGATGTCTATGCCAAGAATTCACCAGTCAATTGTTTTAGCAATGGGTTCTCTGTTCTGCTCACACAAACCCAGAAGACTGCCCTGTTTTATGCTCATACAGACATGAGTAAGGCAGAGTTTATAACCCAGTAGACAGCTTCAGCAAAAGGTCCTGGAGGTAAGCTAGACTTTCTGTTTCACTTTTATCCATCTTAAAGAATAACTTGAGTGTGAGATAGTCACTCATTTTGCAGTAAATTTCAGAGACAGTAGTTGCGGTGGGTGCACGCTACATGTGGCAGTGAAAAATCAACCCCTCTGTTGTTGCAGTGGAAATCAATAAAGAGAATTACTAGTCTAACAGTTGGAGAGCTTTGATATTTTTAGTAGAAATCCCCACCAGATAAAGGGACTTCCACTGTATTATTTGCTTGGATTTAGCTTCTGTCTCAAGCATATCATTCTTGAGTTTTTCTCCCTTGCAACCAACCAGCTCAAGAGAGAGTAACAGATAGGAAGGCCAGGGGTCTCCAAACAGAGGAAATGGGCTGGAAGTGTCAGACATTTTTATCTCTCTTAAGCGGCAGGAGGAAACAAACTAGCGATATTTTTTCCCTTCTCTATACAAATTTAAAAGGAGGTTTCTCTTGAAATACTGTGTTGCCATAATGACACCTGGTTTCACCTGAAGTTAACTATTCTCAAACCTTGAGTTAACCAATGCATTTTTTATGGAAATATTTGTCTTAAGCTATGTTAATGTACTATGCATTTACCCCAAACTCTGCCTTCAAGTCGGTTCTGCCTAATGGCTCAGAACCGACTTGACAAACCAATATGTTGTTCCCCTAATTTATGTAAACGAAACTATTTGTATTGTAATCTGCCTTTCTACAAGATTCAAGTCAATCATTTTATGGCCCGGGATAACTCGTTTGGTGCCAAGATTATCCCAAAATGCCTCTTATGGATGAGGGGCCTGGTGCCATTGTGAGTTTTAAGACATTTCTTTCTTTCATTAACAGACTGCTAGGGACTATATAACATCCAGCTGAAGACTAGCAGGGGGGCACTCTTTCTGCCCCCTTCTGATGTCTATGTCAGAAGCTTTCTCTATCTCCTTTATACTTTAATAAAATTTTATTACACAAAAGATCTGAGTGATCAAGCCTCGTCTCTGGCCCCGAATTGAATTCTTCTCCTCCAGAGGCCAAGAATCCCAGCGTCTTTACATGGTTCAGTAACAACCTTTCACTCACAAACAGACCAACCGTCTCACTGAACCAAGAAACCAGTGTCACATTAGAGAAATGATGACACCATAATATCATCACCTTGCATTTAATGTCCTTTTCATTTCATAGCCTTTTCTACATGTATCACTTTTTTTTTTTTTCAACAATCATATGGTGGGAGTTTGGGTACAGCCCTAGGAAAAAAATCTCAGTTCGTTCTCTTTGTAGATAGGCAGACTGAGGCTGTAAGAGAGGAACTTTGTTAAATCCACCTAACTGGTACTTGCCCAACCTCTGACCCTCACTCCACTGAACCAGGAACTTATTTATGGAACCAGCTGTCACTTAATTTAAAAAGCCACAAATGCTACCTGATGTTTTTGGTGATTTGATGCTCACCTCCTGTGTTATTTTTCTTTTCTTCCTAAGTCTCTATTGTTGACTCTGTACATCTTTCTAACTTGAATGTATTTGGGACGATTTTCAATTCTCTTCTTGATCTTGAACCTGGGTTCCAACACAGTTGCTGGTTTGATATGCCCTTACTCCTTGTGAGTCCAGGCCTCTTTGGGCTCTTACTAGGGGGCAAACCATGCAGGGACCTTTGTATCAACTTGCCTCCTCATCTTTATACCATCTTACAAGTCACAATGCAGTTTTTTGGAATAAAACAATAGCCAGAATAATACCGCCCTTCAATCTTTTAATGATCAATAACAAACAAGCTTTTCAGACCGGCATTGCATTTTACATTCAGCTTATCTGGAAGTCTGATTCATTCTCTTGCTTTTGCTTGGCAGTGGCCCAAACAGTTTTCTCCCCTTTTCATATTCACCGAGTAGTTCTCAGGTTTTGCATGGGTTCTGTTCCCTGTTCTCCACCTCTTTCTTATGTGGAAAATCTGTGTAGCGATTTGAATTCTGCTCACCCATCCTCCTCTGCCAGAAGCCTACCCAACGATGGTTTTAGTAAATTCTTTCTTGCCACCTTGTACCTATTTCCTGTCCTCTATTTTCTTGTCACTGGCAACAATGTTCCTGGTGCTTAATATCTAATTTTCAACTTCTCCATCATGCATCTTTCAACAGAGAGGTCTTACAGTGTGGTGGGAGACCTAGGAAGGAAAAGATTTCCAAATGACAACAGGCATTTGTTGTCTTCATTCCTGATTATATTTCTGCCTGCCAGCTGTACACAATTTCCTTGCTGACTGCAGCTTCCTTAGCCAGGGGCACTATGCCGCATTTCCGGAGGAGGTTAGCTTCTCTGTCTCAGTTTTTTTCCACCTGATAAAAATGGATGAAGAACTGGTTGGCAGGGACTTCTCTGGTGATCCAGTGGTTAAGAAACTGCCTGCCAATGTCGGGAATGCAGGTTCAATCCATGGTCCGGGAAGATTCCACATGCCACAGAGCAACTGAACTATGTACCACAACTGCCAAGCCTGTGCTCTAGAGCCCATAAGCCACAACTACTCAGCCCACACACTGCGACTACTGAAGTCTATGTGCCCTGGAATCCATGCTCTGGATTAAGAGAAGCCACCACAATGAAAAGCCAACACACTACAACTAGAGAAAGACCACATGCAACAGCGAAGACTTAGTACAGCCAAAAAAAAAAAAAAAAAGAACTGGTGGCTGGCTTTCTTGGCCCAGAGCCAAGAAGTAGAAAGGATGAGTTAAAAATTAAAATTCACTCAGTTGTGTCTGACTCTTTGCAACCCCATGGGCTGTAGCCAGCCAGGATCCTCTCTCCATGCGAATTCTCTAGGCAAGAATACTGGAGTGGGTTGCCATGCCCTCCTCCAGGGGATCTTCCCAACCCAGGGATCAAACCCAGGTTTCTTGCCTTGTAGGCAGATACTTTACCATCTGAGTCACCAGGGAAGCCCAAGAATACTGGAGTGGGTAGCCTATCCTTTCCCCAGGGGATCTCCCTGACCTAGGAATTGAACTGGAGTCTCCTGCATTGCAGGCAGATTCTTTACTCCTGAGTTACCAGGGAAGCCCAGGAAGTAGAAAGGCTGAATTAAAAATTAAAATTCTCTTCAGAATTTGAAAATTAAAATCATCTCAAACTTGTAGTGTCTCAAAAGAGGAAAAGGCAGCAGTTCTATATCTGATGGTTCATTTGAAGTGCAGCAAAGAAATAGGCCAAAAGAATAAGCACGACTAGATATTGGGGAACATGTTCTATTGCAGGCTTTGTGCTAACTAACTAGTTTTGTGACTTGGAGCAAATCAGTAAACCTTTCTGAGTCTTATAACTGGACTAGTCTGTTTCCAGCCTTAAAATGCTGAAAAAGGAAGAACTCAGTGTGTTCATTTCCCTTCAGTGTTAGTTGCTAGTATTGTCCAACTCTTTGCAACCCCATGGACTTTGGCCCACCAGGCTCCTCTGTCCATGGAATTCTTCAGGCAAGAGCACTGGAGTAGGTTGCCATTTCCTACTCCATGGGATATTCCCAACCCAGGTATTGAACCCAGGTCTCCTGCATTGCAGGCAGATTCTTTACCATCTAAGCCGCCAGAGAAATCTCCCTTTAGGGCATCAGCTATTCTTGCTTATTATCCTCTAAGTTTCATGCTCAAAATGTATTTAGAAGTAGGAGCCAGGGTCTGAGCTAGACCCTGGATGTCCAGGGTCTGTGCTTTTTTAATGAAGAGTCTGCTACCATCAGCACCTTTTCCATTTTACACAATAGGCCTATGTCCTCTCTTATTGTGAATTAGTCTGGCACAAGGCAAGGGTTCTCAAATTTGAGTGTGCATCAGAGTTGTTCAGAAACCTAACAAAATATAAATTGTGTGTCCTCCTCCCAGAGCTATTTTTTAGAAGGTCTGGGGGCAAGACCTCCAAATTTGCATTTGTGACAAATCCCAGGTAATGCTGATACTGATGGAGTGGGGCTCACGCTTTCAGAACTTGACGTTGGAATGAACAGAGGTTTTCCAAACAGATAGGACTTCAAACGTCGACTCTGTCATTTACTGTTTGTGTGACTATGGACAAGTTATTTCATTCATCTAAGCCTTGGTTTCCTCACAAAAGGAGAAAAAATATTTTCTAGGTTGCTGTAATATTAAACAGTTGCCATGTATTAGTGTCTGGTAGTTTTTACAAAATTCATTTCCTATTCCCTTGTTCTTTTTCTCCTCCATTTTAAATCTTCCAGGAAAATAATCAAATCATGGATCATTTTTATAGACAGTGACCATAATTTTACAAGCAGAATGAAAGGAAACAAGCCTCTATTCTAAGAGTCTTCCTAAAGGACATAATTTTAGTGTGCTTAATAAAAACCTTCTTGCACACTCAAGAAAATCTTTAATAGGAATCTTCCCATCTGAAACTCTTAAATATTCTTCAGTTATAGAATATATGGCCAATACATTAGTCTTTGTGACCCATTCAGAGTCTTAAAAATCAGGCCAGAACTAAAATGAAGCACAAAATCTTGAAGAAATTGGTAATTATCATTTACTTTCTCTTAACTTAAACATGCAGGACTTATGTATCTGAGTAGATGACTAAGAATTTTGGTATCTACTAGATAAATTACATGTTCTCTTAGCCTAGTCATACAAAGAATCACGGGTGAATCACAATGAATGACTCCTTCATGGATCACAGTCTTGTGGCAAAGGGGCTTGTGTAACCCAATAAAGCTATAAGACATGCCCTGCAGGGCCACCCAAGACCAACGGGTCATAGTGGAGAGTTCACAAAACGTAGTCCACTGGAGGAGGTAATGGCAAACCACTCCAGTATTCTTGCTGTGAGAACCCACTGAACAGTACAAAGAGCCAAAAAGGTATGACACTGAAAGATGAGTCCCGTAGGTCACAAGGTATCCAACACGCTACTTGGGAAGAGCTGAGAGCAATTACTAATAGCTTCAGAGACAGTGAAGCCACTGGGCCAAAGCAGAAACAATGCTCAGTTATGGGTGTGTCTGGTGGTGAAAATAATGTCCAATGCTGTAAAGAACAGTATTGAATAGGAACCTGGAATGTTAGGTCCATGAATCAGATAAACTGGATGTGGTCAAGCAGAAGATAGCAAAAGTGAACGTAGACATCTTAGGAATCAGTGAACTAAAATGGACAAGAATGGGTGAGTTTAATTCAGTTGACCATTTTATTTACTACTGTGGACAAGAATCACTTAGAAAAAATGGAGTAGCCCTCATAGTCAACAAAAGATTCCAAAATGCAGTACTTGTATGCAAACTCAAAAATGACAGAACAGAATGATCTTGTTTGGTTTCAAAGGCAAATCATTCAACAACACAGTAATCCAAGTCTGTGCCCAAACACTGATGCTGAAGAGGCTGAAGTTGACCAATTCTATGAAAAACTTCTAGAACTAACACCAACAAAAGATATTCTTTTCATTATAGGGAATTGGAAAGCAGAAGTAAAAAGTCAAGAGATATCTGGAATAACCAGCTAGTTTGGCGTTGGGGCTTAAAATGAAGCAGGGCAAAAGACCACAGAATTTTGCCAAGAGAATACACTAGTCATATCAAACACTCTTTTGCAACCACACAAGAGAAGACTCTACACATGGACATTATCAAATGGTCAATACTGAAATCAGATTGATTATATTCTTCGCAGCTGAAGATGGAGAGGCTCTATACAGTCAACAGCAACAACAAAAAAACCTGGATCTCACTTTGGCTCAGATCATCGGTTGCTTCCTGCAAAATTCAGGCTTAAATTGAAGAATTTAGGGAAAACCATGGGCCCCATTCAGTTCAGTTCCGTTTAGTCACTCAGACGTGTCTGACTCTTGGCGACCACATGGACTGCAGCACGCCAGGCTTCCCTATCCATAATCAACTCCCAGAGTTTGCTCAAACTTGTGTCCACTGAATCGGGGATGCCATCCAACTGTCTGTCCTCTGTTGTCCCCTTCTTCTCCCACCTTCAATCTTTCCCAGCAGCAGGGTCTTTTCCAACGAGTCAGTTCGTTGCATCAGCTAAAGTATTGGAGTTTCAGATTGATCATCAGACCTTCCAATGAATATTCAGGACTGGTTTCCATTAAGATTGAATGGTTGGATCTCCTTGCAGTCCAAGTGACTCTCAAGAGTCTTCTCCAACACCACAGTTCAAAAGCATCAATTCTTCAGAGTTCAGCCTTCCTATGGTCCAACTCTCATATCCATACATGACTACTGGAAAAACCATAGCTTTGACTAGATGGACTTTTGTAGGCAAAGTAATGTCTGCTTTTTAATATGCTGTCTAGGTTTGTCATAGCTTTTCTTCCAAGGAGCAAGCGTCTTTTAATTTCATGGCTGCAGTTACCATCTGCAGTGATTCTGGAGCCCAAGAAAATAAAGTCTGACACTGTTTCCATTGTTTCCCCACCTATTTGCCATGAAGTGATGGGACCGGATGCCATGATCTTCATTTTCTGAATGTTGATTTTTAAGCCAACTTTTTCACTCTCCTCTTTCACTTTCATCAAGAGGCTCTTTAGTTCCTCTTTGCTTTCTGCCATAAGGGTGGTATCATCTACATATCCGAGGCTATTGATATTTCTCCCGGCATCTTGATTCCAGCTTGTGCTTCATCCAGCCTGGCATTTCACATGAAACATTCTTCATATAAGTTAAATAAGCAGGGTGACTATGTACAGCCTTGACATGCTCCTATCCAAATTTGGAACCAGTCTGTTGTTCCATGTCCAGTTCTAACTGTTGCTTCTTGACATGCATACAGATTTCTCAGGAGGCAGATAAGGTGGTCTGGTACTCCCATAACGTTAAGAATTTCCACAGCTTGTTGTGATCTATATAGTCAAACACTTTGCCGTAGTCAATAAATCAGAAGTAGATGTTTTTCCGGGAACTCTCACTTTTTCTATGATCCAACAGATGTTGGCAATTTTATTGCTGGCTCCTCTGCCTTTCTAAATCCAGTTTGAACATTTGGAAGTTCTCAGTACTATTGAAGCCTAGCTTGGAGAATTTTGAGCATTACTTTGCTAGCATGTGAGATGAGTGCAATTATGCAGTAGTTTGAACATTGTTTGGCATTGCCTTTCTTTGGGATTGGAATGAAAACTGATCTGTTCCAGTGCTGTGGCCACTGCTGAGTTTTCCAAATTTGCTGACATGTTGAGTGCAGCACTTTCACAGCCTCATCTTTTGGGATTTGAAATAGCTCAACTGGAATTCCATCCCCTCCACTAGCTTTGTTTGTAGTGATGCTTCCTAAAGCCCACTTGACTTTGCACTCCAGGATGTCTGGTTCTAGGTGAGTAATCATACCATCATGGTTATCTGAGTCATGAAGATCTTTTCTGTATAGTTCTTCTGTGTATTCTGGCTACATCTTCTTAATATCTTTTGCTTCTGTTAGGTCCATACCTTTTATGTCCTTTATTGAGCCCATCTCTGCATGAAATGTTCCCTTGGTATCTCTAATTTTCTTGAAGAGATCTCTAATCTTTCCCATTCTTTTTCCTCTATTTCTTTGCATTGATTGCTGAGGAAGGCTTTCTTATCTCTTCTTGTTATTCTTTGGAACTCTGCCTTCATACAGGTATATCTTTCCTTTTTTCCTTTGCGTTCAGCTTCTTTTCTTTTCTCGGCTATTTTTAAGGTCTTCTTAGACAACCGTTTTGCCTTTTTGCATTACTTTTTCTTGGGGATGGTCTTGCTCATCACCTCCAGTACAATATAGTGAACCTCCCTCCATAATTCTTCAGGCACTCTGTCTGTCAGATCTGATCCCATGAATCTATTTGTCACTTCTACTGATTAATTGTAAGGGATTTGATTTAGGTCATACCTGAATGGTCTAGTGGTTTTCCCTATTTTTTTTCATTTTAAGTCTGATTTTTGAAACAAGGACTTCATGATCTGAGCCACAGTTAGATGCTAGTCTTGTTTTTGCTGAATGTATAGAGGCCTCCATCTTCAGCTACAAAGAATATAATCAATCTGATTTTTGTCTTGACCATCTGGTGATGTCCATGTATAGAGTCGTCTCTTGTGTTTTGGAAGAGGGTGTTTTCTATGACCAGTACATTCTCTTGGCAAACTCTGTTAGTCTTTGCCCTGCTCCATTTTGTACTCCAAGACCAAACTTGCCTGTTACTTTAGGTATCTCTTGACTTCCTACTTTTTCATTCCAGTCCTCTATGATGAAGAGGACATTTTTTTTTTTTTGATGTTAGTTCTAGAAGGTCTTTTAAGTCATCATAGAACGTTGAACTTCAGCTTCTTTGGCATTAGTGGTTGGGGCATAGAATTGGATTACTTTGATATTGAATGGTTTGCTTTGGAAACAAACAGAGATCATTCTGGTATTGTTGAGATTTTAACCACGTACTGTATTTTGGACTCTTTTGTTGATTATGAAGGCTACTCCATTTCTTCTAATGGATTCTTGTCCACAGTAGTAGATATAATGGTCATCTGAATTAAATTCACCAATTCTGGCTCATTTTAGTTCACTGATTCCTAAAATGCTGATGTTTACTCTTGCCATCTCCTGTTTGACCACTTGCAATTTGCCTTGATTCATGGACATAGCTTTCCAGGTTCCTATGCAATATATTGTTCTTTACAGCATCAGACTTTACTTCTGTCACTAGTCACATCCACAACTGGTGGAGAGTTCTGACAAAATGTAGTCCACTGGAGAAGGGAATGGCAAACCTGTTCAGTATTCTTGCCTTGAGAACCCCATGAACAGTGTGAAAAGGCAGAGATATGACACTAAAAGATGAACTCCCCAGGTCGTTAGGCCATTTAAGTATGACCTAAATCAAATGCCTTATGATTATACAGTGGAAGTGATGAATAGATTCAAGGAATTAGATCTGTTAGAGAGAGAGGGCCTGAAGAACTATAGACAGGGGTTTATAACATTGCACAAGAGACAGTGGCCAAAATTATCTCAAAGAAAAAGAAATACAAGAAAACAAATTGGTTGTCTGAGAAACAAATTACAAATAGCTTAGGAAAAAAGGGAATTGAAAGGCAAAGGAAAAAGGGAAAGATATATCCATCTGAATTCAGAGTTCCAGAGAACAGCAAGGAGAGATAAGAAGGACTTCTTCAATGCAAAGTAATAGGGGAAAACCATATAATGGGAGAGACTAGAGATCTCTTCAAGAAAATTGTAGATATCCAGGGAACATTTCATGCAAGGATGGGCACAATAAATAACAGAAATGGTATGAACCTAATGGAGGCAGAAGAGATTAAGAAGAGGTGGCAAGAATATACAAAAAAGGTCTTAGTGACCCAGATAATCTTGTTGGAGTGGTCACTCACCTAGAGTCAGACATCCTGGAGTGTGAAGTCAAGCGGGCCTTAGGAAGCATTACTATGAACAAAGCTAGAGGAGGTGATGGAATTCCCTTTGAGCTATCTCAAATCCTAAAAGACGATGCTGTAAAAGTGCTGCACTCAATATGCCAGAAAATTTGGAAAACTCAGCAGTGGCCATAGAATTGAACAGGTCAGTTTTCATTCTAATCCCAAAGAAGGGCAGTGCCAAAGAATATGCAGACTGCTAGAAAATTGTGCTCATTTCCCATGCTAGTAAGGTTATGCTCAAAATCCTTCAAGCTAGGCTTCTGCTGTTCATGTACCAAGAAATTCCAGATGTTCAAGCTGGATTTAGAAAAGGCAGAGGAATCAGAGATCAAATTGCCAACATTTGTTGGATCATAGATAAAGCAAGGGAATTCAAGAATTCTACCTCTGCTTCATTGACTATGAGAAAGTCTTTGACTGTGTGGATCATGACAAACTGTGGGAAATTCTTAAAGAGATGGGAATACCAGATCACATTTACTGCCTCCCGACAAACCTATACAGATCAAGAAGCAACAGTTAGAACCTTATATGAAACAACTGATGGGTTCAAAATTAGGAATGGAGTATGATAAGGCTATATATTGTCACCCTGCTTATTTAACTTAAATGCAGAATACATCATGTGAAATACCAGGCTGGGTGAAGCACAAGCTGAAATCAAGATTTCTGGGAGATATATCAATAACCTCAGATATACAGATGATACCATTCTAATGGCAGAAAGCAAGAGGAACTAAAGAGCCTCTTGATGAGGGAAAGAAAGAGAGTGGAAAAGTTGGCTTAAAACTCAACATTCAAAAACCCAAGATCATGGCATCTGGTCCCATCACTTCATGTAAGTGGAAAAAGTGGAAGCAGTGACAGACTTTATTTTCTTAGAATCCGAGATCACTGCAGATGGTGACTACAGCCGTGAAATTAGAAGACACTTGCTTCTTGGAAGAAAAGCTATGAAAAACCTAGACAGCATATTAAAAAGCAAAGACTTCACTTAGATGACAAAGGCTCACGTATTCAAAGCTATGATTTCTCCAGTAGTCACGTAGTGATGTGAGAGTTGGACCATAAAGAAGGCTGAACACAAAGGAATTGTTGCTTTCGAACTGTGGTGCTAGAGAAGACTCCCGAGAGTCCCTTGGACTGCAAGGAGACCAAATCAGTCAATCCTAAAGGAAATCAACCCTGACTATTCATTGGAAGGGCTGTTGCTACCTGAAGCTACAATACTTTGGCCACTTGAGGCAAAGAACTGACTCATTGGAAAAGACCCTAATACTGGGAAAGATTGAAGACAAAAGGCGAAGAGGGTGGCAGAGGATAGGATAGTTAGATAACATCCCCAACTCAATGGACTTGAGCTTGAGCACGCTCCAGGAGATTGTGGAAGACAGGGAAGCCTGGCCTGCTGTAGTCCATAAGGTCGCAAAGAGTCGGACATGACTGAGAGACTGAACAGCAAGAAATTTCTGTTCTTTTATTTCACTCTTACAATGAGTCATAGTAGGAATCAGCAGCATTTTCTGAATTAGGGAAATACAGAAATCCTTAATAAAGAGAATTGAAAAGCGTTCAGATATTACTGGGGGCTTCCCAGGTGGCGCTAGTGTTAAAAGAACCCGCTTGCCAATGCAGGAGATATAAGAGACATGGGTTACATCCCATATCAGAAAGATCCCCTGGAGGAGGGCACAGCAACCTACTCCAGTATTCTTGGCTGGAGAATCCCATGGACAGAGGAGTCTGGCAGGCTACAGTCCATAGGATCACACAGAGTTGGACACGACTGAAGTGACTTAGCATGCACACACAGATATTATTACTAGGAGGAAGTTTTCAAATATTTCTTTAATCCAGAGTCACAAAATCAATTATCTGACTTGTTCAGATATGCATCCTTGTTATCATTTGATTCATTAGACCACTTTAACTTACATTTATTTAACTCAGATTCACTTTTATTATTTTTAAAATCTTGAACCTAGAAGTAGAAAATTGACTCTAACATAGAGATATGTTTTCTCTCATTCTCTTAAAATGCATGGCCTTCTTCTTCTTCTTCTTTTGTTTTTTTTCTGTTTTCTTTTCTTCCAGCTTATTTTGTTTTACTTTTTAAGATTTTTTATGTGGACCATTTTTAAAGTCTATAGAATTTGTTGCAGTTTCACTTCTGTGTTATGGTTTGTTTTTTTGGCCTCAAGGCATGTGTGAGCCTAGCTCCTTGACCAGGGATTAAACCCACAACCCCTGCACTGAAAAGCAAAGTCTTAAGCACTGGACTGGCAGGTAAGTCCCTCTTCCAACTCATTTTAGAGATATGAAAAAGAACTTGATATTACATTTAACTTATTTAATAAAAGTGAAAGTCGCTCAGTAGCGTCTGACTCTTTGCTGCCCCATGGACTGTAGTCCATGGAATTCTTTAGGCCAGAATACTGGAGCTGATAGCCATTCTCTTCTCCAGGGGATCATCCCACTCTAGGGATCAAACCCAGGTCTCCCATATTGCAGGTGGATTCTTTACCAGGTGAGCCACAAGGGAAGCCCAAGAATACTGGAGTGGGTAGTGACAGGTTGCTGCTGGAAGCCGTGTGTTATGCTGGGATTAGTGACCTCCAAAGAAGAGGATTTCCATCTAGGGTCAGAGATGAGGTTTGACTACTTGGAGCTTTTTATGTAGCAAAGTTTTATTAAAAGTATAATAGAGATAGAGAAAGCCTAACATAGACATCAGAAGGGGACAGAAAGAGTGCCCCCTTGCTAGTTTTTAGCAAGGTGTTTTATTTAGGCTTCCCTGGTGGCTCAGATGGTAAAGTGTCCGCCTGCAATGAGGGAGACCTGGGTTCGATCTCTGGGTCAGGAAGATCCCCTAGAGAAAGAAATGGCTAACCACTCCAGTACTCTTGCCTGGAAAATTACATGGACAGAGGAGTCTGGTGGGCTACAGTTCATGGGGTCACAAAGAGTTGGACATGAATGAGCGACTTCACTTTATGTCTGCTAGAAAGCTATTAATCAAATAAAAGAGACATCTCAAGGCTGAGGGAGTTTCACCAGGCCCCTCTCCCATAATATGCATTTTTGAGAGGATGGCACAAGATGTGTCATCCCCCAGCCATAAAACAACTGACAGGAATATTGGTTTGTTGAGCCATTACCAGCCCTAAGTTTGAGAAAAGAAAAAAAGTTAGTCTTAGGTGGAACCATTTTGAAGAAAGGTAAATTCCAAAGCAAATACATAGTTTCATTAACATAGCGTAAGAAAAACATTTCCATAAGAAAAATGTATTGGTTAGCTCAAGGCAAAATCAGGTGTTGTCAACACAAAATTTAAAAAAGCCTCTTTTTAATTTTGTATAGAGAAGGAAAAAAACATCTGCCACTTGCAGTTTATTTCCTCCTGCCTCTTGGGGGCCTCTGGCCTTCTTACCTGTTACCCTCTCGGTAGCCGATCTCTTCTCCAGGGGATCTTTTAGACCCATGAATTAAACCGGGGTCTCCTGCATTACAGGCAGATTCTTTACCAGCTGAGCTAAAAATGGCAATACAAGTGTGGTGATAAATGGAAACTGTTGCTCAGGCTTAGGATAAAGAAGATGAAAAGGCAGGGGACAGATGGTGAGTAACTAAAATCTCAGGCCCTGCCTTTAGACACAGCTGCTACACACCCAGAGCAGATCTCTGCCATGTGAAAAGAAATGAACCCATGACCTTCTTACTGCCCAATTAATAATAAAATTTAGTTGAGGAATTCGAGAAGGGGAGCGGGGTTGGGGTCAGGAGTAACACCACAATCAGCAAATGACACATCTTCCATCTCCTTGTCCCTACTGTGTTTGGTATGCTGTGCACTGGGGCTCTGGATGTGCATGTATGTATAAATGGTATACATGGCCCTACCTCATGGAAGACTCCTCTTGAGCATTTTACATGGGGTGGTGGGTGGGGGAGAAGCTTCACCTTTGATTTCTTTGGTATAAATGAGGAGGGGTAGAGAATAAATACCTTCATTTAGCCTAGGAGTGGAAGAAGGGAATGGTGCACCAGGGTGGGGGGAAGGGTGGGGGATGCTACTTCACAGAATTAGAATTCATTAGTGGTAATGACCTATGTGAAGACATCTCCCTTAACACCTGAGATAGCAGGGTGCAACCTTCAGACCCAGTTCAGTTCAGTGCAGTTGCTCAGTTGGGTCTGAATCTGCCATCCCATGGACTACAGCACACCAGGCTTCCCCGTATGTCACCAACTCCCAGAGCTTGCCCAAACTCATGTCCATCAAGTCAGTGATGCCATCGAACCATCTCATCCTCTGTCGTCCCCTTCTCCTCCTGCCTTCAATCTTTCCCAGCATCAGGATCTTTCCAACGCGTCAGTTCTTTGCATCAGATGGCCAAAGTATTGGAGTTTCAGATTCAGCATCAGTCCTTCCAATGAATATGCAGCATTGGTTTCCATTAGGATTAACTGGTTTGATCTCTTTTCAGTCCAAGGGACTCTCAAGAGTCTTCTCCAACACCATAGTTCAAAAGCATCAATTCTTTGGCACTCAGCTTTCTTTATAGTCCAACTGTCACATCCATACATGACTACTGGAAAAACCATAGTTTTGAATAGATGGACTTTTGTCGGCAAAGTAATGTCTCTGCTTTTTAATATGCTATCTAGGTTTGTCATAGCTTTTCTTCCAAGGAGCAAGTAACTTTTAATTTCATGGCTGCAGTTACCATCTGCAGTGATTTTGGAGCCCAAGAATATAAATTCTGTCACTGTTTCCATTGTTTCCCCACCTATTTGCCATGAAGTGATGGGACCAGATGCCGTGATCTTCATTTTCTGAATGTTGAGTTGTAAGCCAACATTTTCACTCTCCTCTTTCACTTTCACAAAAAAAGTGGAATCTTTGCTTTCTGCCATAATGGTGGTGTCATTTGCATATCTGAGGTTATTGATATTTCTCTCGGCAATCTTGATTCCAGCTGGTGCTTCATCCAGCCTGGCATTTCGCATGATGTACTCTGCATATAAATTAAGTAAGTAGAATGACAATATACAGCCTTGATGTACTCCTTTCCTAATTTGGAAAAAGGCCGTTGTTCCATGTCCTGTTCTAACTGTTGCTTCTTGATGTGAATACAGATTTCTCAGGAGACAGGTAAGGTGGTCTGATATTCCCATCTCTTGAAGAATTTTCAACAGTTCGTTGTGATCCATATAGTCAAAGGCTTTGGCATAGTCAATAGGCCAGAAGTATATATTTTTCTGGGAACTCTCTTGCATTTTTTTAAGATCCAATCGATGCTGGCAATTTGATTTCTGGTTCCTCTGCCATTTCTAAATCCAGCTTGAACATATGTTCTTGGTTCATGTAATACTGAAACGTTGCTTGGAGAATTTTGAACATTAATTTGCTAGCATGTAGATGAATGCAATTGTGTGCTAGGTTGAACAATCTTTGGCATTGCCTTTCTTTGGGATTGGAATGAAGACTGACCTGTTCTGATTCTGTGGCCACTGCTGAGTTTTCCAAACTTGCTGGCATATTGAGTGCAGCACTTTAACAGTCTCATCTTTTAGGATTTGAAATAGCTCAACTGGAACTCCATCCCCTCCACTAGCTTTGTTTGTAGTGATGCTTCCTACATCAAGTCAAGGTCCACTTACTTTGCATTCAGTGATCATACCATCGTGGTTATCTGAGTCAAGAAGATCTTTTTTGTATAGTTCTTCTGTGTATTCTTGTCACTTCTTCTTAGTATCTTCCGCTTCTGTTGGGTGCATACCATTTCTGTCCTTTATTGTGCCCATCTTTGCAAGAAATGTTCCCTTTGTATATTCAATTTTCTTGAAGATATCTCTAGTCTTTCCCATTCTATTATTTTCCTCTATTTCTTTGCATTGATCCTTGAGAAAGGTTTTCTTAACTCTCTTTACTATTGTTTGGAATTCTGTTTTCAGATAGGTATATCTTTCCCTTTATCCTTTGCTTTCAACCTCTCTTCTTTTCTCAGCTATTTGTCAGGTCTCCTGAGACAACCATTTTGCCTTTTTGTATTACTTTTTCTTGGGGATGGTCTTGCTCATCACCTCTGGTACAATGTCATGAACCTCCATAGTTCTTCAGGCACTCTGTCTATCAGATATAATCCCTTGGATCTATTTGTCACTTCCACTGGTTAATTATAAGGGATTTGATTTAGGTCATACCTGAATGATCTACTGGTTTTCCCTGTTTTCTTCAATTTAAGTCTGAACTTCACAATAAGGAGTTCATGATCTGAGCCACAGCCAGCTCCCAGTATTGTTTTTGCTGACTGTGTAGAGCTTCTCCATCTTTGGCTACAAAGAATATAATGAATCTGATTTTGGTCTTGACCATCTGGTGATGTCCATGTGTAGATCTTCTATTGTGTTGCTGGAAGAGGGTGTTTGCTATGACCAGTGCATTCTCTTGGCAAAACTCTGTTAGCCTTGCCCTGCTTCATTTTGTACTCAAGGCCAAACTTTCCTGTTACTCCAGGTATCTCTTGACTTCCCACTTTTGAATTTCAGTCCTCTATGATGAAAAAGACATCTTTTTTTAGTGTTAGTTCTAGAAGGTCTTTTAAGTCATCATAGAACTGTTCAACCTTAGCTTCTTCAGCATTAGACGTTGGGGCATAGACTTGGAATACTGTGATATTGAATGGTTTGTCTTGGAAGTGAACAGAAATCATTCTGTCATTTTTGAAATTGTACCCAAGTACGCATTTCAGAAGACACATTATGACAAACCTAGACACCATATTAAAAAGAGGAGACATTACTTTGCTAACAAAGGTCCGCCTAGTCAAAGCTCTGATTTTTCCAGTAGTCGTGTATGGATGTGAGATTTTGACCATAAAGAAAACTGAACACTGGAGAATTGATGTTTTTGAACTGTGGTGTTGGAGAAGACTCTTGAGAGTCCCTTGCACTGCAAGGAGATACAACCAGTCAATCCTAAAGGAAATCAGTCCTGAATATTCATTGGAAAGACTGATGTTGAATCTGAAACTCCAATACTTTGGCCACCTGATGTGAAGAACTAACTCATTTGGAAAGACCCGATGCTGGGAGATATTGAAGGCAGGAGGAGAAGGGGACGACAGAGGATGAGATGGTTGGATAGAATCACCAACGTGATAGACATGAATTTGAGAAACTCCCGGAGTTAGTGATGGACAGGGAAGCCTGGCGTGCTGGAATCCATAGGTTCACAGAGAGTTGGTCATGATTGAGGACTGAACTGACTGACTGACTGCATTTTGGACTCCTTTGTTGACTATGAGGGTTATTCCATTTCTTCTAAGGGATTCTTGCCCACAGTAGTAGATATAATGGTCATCTGAATTAAATTCGCCTGTTCCAGTCCATTTTAGTTCACTGATTACTAAAATGTCAATGTTCACTTTTGCCATCTCCTGTTTAACCATTTCTTATTTACCTTGATTCATAGACCTAACCTTCCAGGTTCCTATGCAATATTGTTCTTACAGCATCAGACTTTACTTCCATCACCAGTCACATCCACACTGGGCATTGTTTTCACTTTAGGTCCTTCTCTTCATTCTTTCTGGAGTTATTTCTCCACTGATCTCCAGTAGCATACTGGGCACCTATCGATGTGGGGAGTTCATCTTCCAGTGTCATATCTTGCCTTTTCATACTGTTCATGGGGTTCTCAAGGCAAGAACACTGAAGTGGTTTGCAATTCCCCTCTCCAGTGGACCATGTTTTGTCAGAACTCTCCACCATGACCTGTCTGTCTTGAGTGGCCCTACGCTGCATGGCCCATAGTTTCACTGAGTTAGACCAGGCTGTGATCCACATGATCAGTTTGGTTAGTTTTCTGTGATTGTGTTTTTTATTCTGTCTTCCCTCTGATGGATAAGGATAAGAGGCTTGTGGAAGCTTCCTGATGGGAGAGACTGACTGTGGGGGAATCTGGGTCTTGTTCTGATGGGCAGGGCCATGCTCAGTAAATCTTTAATCCAGTTTTCTGTTGATGGGCAGGGCTGTGTTTCCTCCATGTTGTTTGGCCTGAGGCCAAACTATGGTAGGTATAATGGTGGTAATAATGACCTCCTTCAGAATGACTTATGCCCATGCTCTTGCATTCAGTGCCCCTGACCCCCCAGCAGGCAACTGTCGACCCATGCCTCCTGGACACACCCAGGCAAGTCTGGCTCATTCTCTTGTGGGGACACTGCTCTTTTCTCAGACCCAGTGCTGACCCAGAAATGGGGGCTTAGTGGCAAAGCCCGCCAGTGTGCTAAGAGCCTTTACCAGTAGCTCCTGCCAGCTCACCTGGTGCCACCTTCACCTCACACACATGAGTTGGTTGTGCCCACATGCTTTTGCTCTGCACTTTATGCTCAGCTTGCCGTGCTCTCATGAAAAGCAGTCCCAAAAATCATTGCTAATCAACTGATTTTTTAAACTTAAAAATAAATTTAGACTTATCCTAAGCAATAATATCCATGAAATTGTTACCAACTCTAAGCTCACTCTGCTCACCACATGACAGCCTAATGAATCTGAGAGATGAGGTGTTGAGGCAAAGAATATGACTTTATTTGGAAAGCCTGGTGACTGAGAAGATGGCAGACTAATGTCTCAGAGTAACCATCTTGTTGAGATTTGGAAGCCAGGTTAGCCAGGGAGCCCAGTTAGTGTTCTTTGTTCAGACAAACAAATGATGAGATATTATGGGTATTCTGGGTATAGTTTTCAGGTAAAGCCACGTTGTTGGACTGAAGTGTAGTGAGGGAAAGAAGAGTCATGATTAACTCCAGACTTTATAAGTGAGTGATGAGAAAGATGCAGTTGCCATCAATTGAAATGGAGCAAGTCTGAGCAAGTTTGAGAGGGAAAATCAGGAGTATTGGACATGTTGAATTTCAGATGCCTAATGGAATCTAAGTGGCTAGACTTTAGAATCTAGGAGAAAGCTGTGAACTCAAGATGCACATTTACAAGTAGCTATTGTATATGTGTTATTAAACTCATGAAACTAGATTAAACTGTCTGATAGAGTGCATAAATAGAGAAGAAGAGATGACCAAGGACTCAACCCCAAGGAACCTCAACATTAAGAGGTCAGATATAAGAGAAATCAGGAGACTAAGAAGGTGCTGCTAGGGAGATAGAAGCAGGAGCATGTGATATCCAAGTAAACAAAGTGTAATTAAGAAGGAGGGAGTGAGGAACCATTAAATGCTGCTGATGGATTGAGAAAGATGAGGACTGGACACTGACCATAGGACTCAACCACAGAGGACATCTTCATAAGAGCAGTCCTGGTGGAGCAGTCATAGAAAAAGTGAAGTTGGAGGAGTGCATTTATGTGAAAAAATAATTTTAGGTAGTTTGTATGACCAACATTTTCAAAGACTTTTCCTACAAGGAAAGGTAGCTAGAGGGAAAGTGGGAACTAGTGGAAAACATGGTTTTTCATTGAAGTATATAGCTAATTTACAATGCTTTGTTAATTTCTGCTGTATAGCAAAGTGATTCAGTTATGTTTATATCAGATATATAATATATATATTATATTATTTTCCATCATGGTTTATCACAAGATATTAGATATAGTTCCCTGTGCTGTACAGTAGAACCTTGTTTTTTATTCATTCTATATATAATAGTTTGCATCTGCTAATCCCAACTTCCCAATCCACCCCTTCCCCCTTCCCCCAACCTTGGCAACCACAAGTTTGTTCTCTATGTGTGTGAGTCTATTTCTGTTTTGTAGATAAGTTCATTTGGGTCCTATTTTAGGTTCCACATATAAAAGTCATCATATGGTATTTGTCTTTCTCTTTTGGACTTACTTCACTTATGATAATCTCTAGGCCCATCAATAGTGCATTTTGTAAGATGGAAGATATGAAGTGTTTGTAAACTGATGTAGGTAACTTCAAAGAGGGTGAAAATTTGCTGATGTAGGGAGAGAATGGGGCTTCCCAGGTGGCACTAATGATAAGGAACATGCCTGCCAATGCAGAAGGCATTTGAGTTGTGGGTTCGATCTCTGGGCTGGGAAGATCCCCTGAAGAAGGGCATGGCAATCCACACCAGTATTCTTGCCTGGAGAATTCCATGGACAGAGAAACTTGGTAGGCTACAGTCCATAGGGTCGCAGAGACTCGGACACGACAGAAGCGACTTAGCATACAAGCATGCAGGAGAAACAACTAATTGCTAGGAGAGTATTACTAGGAAAATATCATTCAATACCAGAGGGGATGTGACCAAGTACAGAGAGGAGGGTTTTTTAGACAGGAGTGTGGTTAATTCACATGTTAGCAGATGAACAGATAGGAAATGTGGCCTTGGAAATGGTAGATAGGTAGAACCAGTGGTAGGGTTTGCCTAACTTCTATTCTTCCAAACTTCTCCAGGAAGAAGCAAGTGAGAATTGGCTAAAAATAAGAATGTGGGAGGTTTCTTGGGAGTTTGAGGAGAGAAAGTCCTTTCAAAGCGTAGGAAGTGAATGGACTGGAAAAGTAGAGTACGATTTCTCTCTCCTCCCCCCACTTCTCTTCCTACTTTCCTCCCTTAACCCCTCCCTTCTTTCCTTCTTTTAATCCAGCTTCCTATTGTGTGTCTATAACACACCAAGCACTGGATATATGTAAACGGAGGCACAAACATTTTTCTCAGTGAATTCTAGAGGAAGAGGCATCCCTGTTCCAAGTTGGTATCATAAATGAAATAATCAGGTGTCAGACCCATCCCAAAGTCTTCAAAGCTCTTCCTAGCAAGCAACAAAGGATGGTTAGAAGTGGGCAGTGAAAATACCAGCTGAGTTTTACAAGAGAGTAGAAATCCAAACTCCAGCAGTGAAACTGTGTTTGTCTCCCTCCCACACATAGGTTTCAAATTTCATTTTCAAGGGAGGCTGTTCTCATTAGTCAGTTAACTAGAAATTTAATTTGGATTATTTCTCAGAGCTAGATGAAAAATATTTTTTATAATGTAGCACTTTCAGAATGTATCCAAGCCAAGGAAATCCATCATATGAATCAGCTAAAGATTGTTGGTCAATATATCTTCCTCAAGTACCATCAGGATTCTCAACACCTGCTGAGTGCTTGGAGCCTGTAATAGGGATTGGTTCTTGTTATTCAGTCGCTCAGTCATGTCTGACTCTGCGACCCCATGGACTCCAGCATGCCAGGCTTCCCTGTCCTTTACCATATCCCAGAGCTTTCTCAAACTCATGTCCATTGAATTGGCCATCCAACCATCTTGTCCTCTGTCATTCCTTTTTTCTCCTGCCTTTAATCTTTCCCAGCATCAGGGTCTTTTCTTTTCCCTGATCTTTTCCCAGCATGAGGGTCCAATAGGGACTGGACGTTGTCTTTATTCATAGGGACCCAAGACAGAACAATATAGCATTTATAGATTGAATTTCAAGTGGGAGGTTAAAACCTTCATGGGAAACAGAATGGCTAGGCATTTTATTCTAAATAGCTTTTCTCCTTTCTTAAAATTCTGAGGGTTAAACAACAATATGAGATTGGTTGCTTTTAATCTTTCCAGGCACACCATTTTGGCTCGCATTTTCACTATGTTGGCCTCTCTATTGCCTCTTCTGTTAAGGTGTTAATGTACTTCTGATAATTGAGTGGCCTGAAGGTGGTCAAGATAGTTGAGTGAATCTAGATCCACGGTTCTAACAAGAAATGCATTTTAGAGGTTTGATTAGAAAGTGATTGTATTAATTTTTTCCACATTTCAATTACAATATATTTTTCAATTGAAGTATAGTTGATTTACAATGCTGTGTTACCTTTAGGTGTACAGAAAAGTGATATATATATATATATTTTCATATTCTTTTCCCTTCTGTATTATTACAGAACACTGAGTATAGTTCCCTGTGTTGTACACTAGGTCATTGTTGGTTATCTATCTTATATATAGTGATGTGCATATGTTAATCCCAAACTCCTAATTTATCTCTCCCTCCCTTTCCCCTATGGTAACCACAAGTTTGTTTTCTATATATGTAGGTCTATTCCAGTTTTGTATATAAGTTCATTTGTCTCATTTAAAAAAAATTCTACATGTAAGTGATATATATATATACACTTGTCTTTCTTTGTATGGCTCACTTCACTTAGTATTATCATCTCTTTTCAGTTCAGTTCAGTCGCTCAGTCGTGTCCAACTCTTTATAACCCCATGGACTGCAGCACGCCAGGCCTCCCTGTCCATCACCACCCTATCCATCCTGGAGTTTAGTGAAACTCATGTTCATTGAGTCAGTGATGCCATCCAACCATCTCATCCTCTGTCATCCCCTTCTCCTCCTGCCTTCAATCTTTCCCAGCATCAGGGTATAATCTCTTTAGATCCATCCATTTTGCTGCAAGTGGCATTATTTCATTCTTTTTTAAGACTGAGTAATATTCAATTGTATATACTTACCATATCTTCTTTATCCATTCATCTGTTAGGGGATATTTATGTTGCTTTCATGTCTTGGCTATTGTGAATAGTGCTCCTATGAACATTAGAGTCCATGTATCTTCTTTAATTAGAGTTTTCTCTGCATGTATGCCCAGGAGTGGTATTACAGCATCATTTGGTATCTCTATTTTTAGTTTTTTAAGGAAACTCCATACTTTTTTTCATGTTGTCTAGGAAGTGCTTGTGTCCCTAGGGGACTTAATTTTTTATTGTAATGAGCTAAGATCTTATCTACAATACAGATGGTGCCATGGCCTCATTGTCCCATTTACCAGCAAATCAGGGAGTGACTTGTGATTGTGTTCACTGTTGAATCTGTACTGAGTTCAAGTCTAGGTTCCTCCACATATTAACCACTCTCTGACATGATATCTTGATTAATTGATGTGGGTCCTCTCTTGCTTTGCTATTGGTCACTTGTGGAACTCCCTAGGACAGCCCCCTTGGAGGGACATGGTTCCCTCATTGTGAGTTCATCCAAAGGCTGGATGTGAAACAGGTAGCATCCCTTCCTGCCCACCCCCAATTACACTGTCCTCAACATATACCTCTCCAAGTGTCATGGAGATGCTGCTCTTTATTGAAGAGTTCACAGAGGTAGTTTTTAAAAATGTATTTTATTGAAGTTGAGTTGATTTACAATGTGCTAATTTCTGCTGCACAGCAAAGTGATTCAGTTTTATATATGTATTTTTCATATTTTTTCCATTATGTCTTATCACAGGATATTGAATGTAGTTCCCTGTGCTATACAATAGGACCCATTCTATATACAATAGTTTGCATCTACTAATCCCAAACTCCCAATCATTCCTTCCCCTACTCCCCACCCCCTTGACAAACACGAATCTCTATGTCTGTGAGTCTGCTTATCTTTTGTAGATATGTTCATTTGTGTCATATTTTAAATTCCACATATAAGTGATATCATATGGCATTTGTCTGGTTTATTTCTTTTAGTATGGTAATCTCTAGGTCCACCCATGTTGCTGCAAATGACATCATTTCACATTCTTTTATTTATGCCTGAGTAATATTCCAATATATTGTTATATAATGTAGGGATATATATAGTAGGATTCGAGAAACACCTGGAGTAACAGGCAAATTTGGCCTTGGAGTATGGAATGAAGCAGGGCAAAGGCTAATAGTGTTCTGCCAATAGGATTCACTGGTCATAGCAAACATCCTCTTCCAACAACACCAAAGAAGACTCTACACATGGACATCACCAGATGGTCAACACCAAAATCACATTGATTATATTTTTTGCAGCCAAAGATGGAGAAGATCTATACAGTCAGCAAAAACAAGACTGGGAGTTGACTGTGGCTCAGATCATGAGCTCCTTACTGCCAAATTCAGACTGAAATTGAAGAAAGTGGAGAAAACAACGAGACCATTCAGGTATGACCTAAATCTCATCCCTTATGACTATACAGTGGAACTGAGAAATAGATATAAGGGACTAGATCTGATAGACAGAGTGCCTGATGAACTATGGATGGAGGTTCGTGACATTGTACAGGAGACAGGAATCAAGACCATCCCCAAGAAAAAGAAATGCAAAAAAGCAAAATAGCTCTCTGAGCAGACCTTACAAATAGCTGCGAAAAGAAGAGAAGTAAAAAGCAAAGGAGAAAAGGAAAGATATACACATTTGAATTCAGAGTTCCAAAGAATAACAAGGAGAGATAAGAAAGCCTTCCTTAGCGATCAGTGCAGAAATAGAGGAAAACAACAGAATGGGAAAGACTAGAGATCTCTTCAAGAAAATTAGAGAAACCAAGGGAACATTTCAAGCAAAGATGGCCTCAATAAAGGACAGAAATTGTATGGAGCTAACAGAAGCAGAAGATATTATGAAGAGGTGACAAGAATACGCAGAAGAACTATACAAAAAAGATCTTCACTACCCAGATAATCACGATGGTGTGGTCACTCACCTAGAGACAGACATCCTGGAATGTGAAGTCAAGTGGGCCTTAGGAAGCATCACTATGAACAAAGCCAGTGGAGGTGATGGAATTCCAGTTGAGCTATTTCAAATCATGAAAGACGATACTGTGAAAGTGCATAACTCAATATGCCAGCAAATTTGGAAAACTCAGCAGTGGCCACAGGACTGGAAAAGGTCAGTTTTTGTTCCAATCCCAAAGAAAGTCAATGCCAAAGAACGTTCAAACTACCACACAATTGCACTCATCTCACACCCTAGTATAATAATGCTTAAAATTCTCCAAGCCAGGCTTCAGCAATACGTGAACTGTGAACTTCCAGATGTTCAAGCTGGTTTCAGAAAAGGCAGAGGAATCAGAGATCAAATTACCAACATCTGCTGGATCATCGAAAAAGCAAGAGAGTTCCGGAAAAACATCTATTCCTGCTTTACTGACTATGCCAAAGCCTTTGACTATGTGACTCACAATAAACTGTGGAAAATTCTGAAAGAGATGGGAATACCAGACCACCTGACTTGCCTCTTGAGAAACCTGTCAAGAAGCAACAGTTAGAACTGGACATGGAACAACAGACTGGTTCCAAATGGGAAAAGGAGTACATCAAGGCTGTATATTGTCACCCTGCTTATTTAACTTATATGCAGAGTACATCATGAGAAATGCTGGGCTGGAGGAAGCACCAGCTGGAATCAAGATTGCCGGGAGAAATATCAATAACTTCAGATATGCATATGACACCACCCTTATGACAGAAAGTGAAGAAGAACTAAAGAGCCTCTTGATGAAAGTGAAAGAGGAGAGTGAAAAAGCTGGCTTAAAGCTCAACATTCAGAAAACTAAGATGATGGCATCTGGTCCCATCACTTTATGGTAAATAGATGGGGAAACAGTGGAAACAGTGGCTGACTTTATTTTGTGGGGGGCTCCAAAATCACTACAGATGGTAATTGCAGCCATGAAATTAAAAGACGCTTACTCCTCGGAAGGAAAGTTATGACCAATCTAGACAGCATATTAAAAAGCAGAGACATTACTTTGCCAACAAAGTTCCATCTAGTCAAGGCTATGGTTTTTCCGGTAGTCATGTATGGATGTGAGAGTTGGACTATAAAGAAAGCTGAGCGCTGAAGAATTGATGCTTTTGAACTGTGGTGTTGGAGAAGACTCTTGAGAGTCCCTGGGACTGCAAGGAGATCCATCCAGTCCCTCCTAAAGGAGATCAGTCCTGAGTGTTCACTGGAAGGACTGATGCTGAAACTGAAACTCCAATACTTTGGCCACCTGATGCGAAGAGATGACTCATTTGAAAAGACCCTGATGCTGGGAAAGATTGAGGGCGGGAGGAGAAAGGGAGGACAAAGGATGAGATGGCTGTTTGGCATCACCGACTCAATGGACATGGGTTTGGGTGAACTCCAGCAGTTGGTGATGGACAGGGAGGCCTGTAGTGCTGCGGTTCATGGTGTCACAAAGAGTTTGACACCACTGTGCGACTGAACTGAACTGAATATTTCATTGTATATATATGTACCACATCTTCTTCAGTCATCTGTTGATGGGTATTTACCTTGCTTCTGTCTTGGCTATTGTGAATAGTCCTGCTACAAACACTAAACACTGGGGGTACATATATATTTTTAAGTTCATGTTTCTAAGATATATGACCAGGAGTGGGATTCCAAGATCATATGGTAGCTCTATTTTTATTTTTTTAAGGAACTTTCATACTATTTTCCATAGTGGCTGCACCACTTTACATTCCTACCAACAGTGTAGGAAGCTTCTCTTTTCAAAGAGGAAATGTTAAATTGTAGATTAAATTTAACTTTTGGCAATTTTCAAGGGAAAAACAGGAGAATCAGACCTTTCTAAAAGTTATCTGGCAAAGACCCCTCTGGTTACTAGTCCTACACTGTCAGGTGCTTGCTTCTCCCGGGCACAATTGATCCCTTTTCTTTTTTTTCTTTAAACCTTAGGTCTGTGACTTTTTATCCAACTTGTTGGAAACATCATTTCTTATATGGTTAGATTTCAGATTCTTGACCTATTCAGTGAACCACTAGGTCTACCATGGAACCATCTTTTTTCAAGACCTTCCTCAAATAGTCCTAGAGTCCCACATTTTGAGGTCTTGACAACCTCAATCCCCTTCTCTGTTGAGCAACCCCTTTTTTTCAGGGCCTTCAGGGCAATTCTTTGTCTTCTTTTTTCATTCCCCACTGAGACATATAACATAACTTAAAGGAGTTTGGGCTTTCACCATGACAGAAATATGTTTCATCATATGCATCACTAGAAACTTCAGCTTTCTGCTCAGTAATCACTCTCTGCAAATTACAAGGAATTAAAAAGAGCTTGTCCACTTTCTTGAAATGGAAATGGGAGAGGAGGTAAAAATTCAGATACAAAAATAAAATAATATACCGTGAAACAAGCAAAATACAAATGGTATGGTTAATAACATTGATGGAATTAAAAGTAAATAGCCACAAGCCTCCCACACCAAACCAGTTTTTTGTTTTTTTTTTAAAGATAATCAAGACTAGGGAATGGGTCACTTAAAGCAGAAATCTGGTTTTTCATGTGGTTCATCAAATGTGTTACATTAAAGGATTTATCATATATGAAAATATAGCATTCACTTTGAATTATAGCACAGATATCTTCCTGAGATACTGTTAGGTGTCAAGGGCCTTGCAGTTGTGTAGCACTGCCTTTCTCATCATAGAAATCTCAGAATTCAATAAGGTAATAGCCCAGTTACTATCATTTAAAACTTATGAAAGTAGTTAAGGCTTCGATATGGCCAATTACATCCTCTAACCCATGAAGGCACACACACACCAAAAAAAGCTGCTAAATGGTCATGCCAGTAGAATACAGATCTTTGATCCATTGAGATCATATCAATGGTAGATTTGTTGGGGTTACTTCTAATTTGTTAACATATATGACCTTAAATTCATGAGAATCCCAGGCTACACCTTCATATCCATCTCTGTAGATGTGAAGGCCATAAATTAGTACCACAGATCCACTGAGTTCCACACCAATCACTCTCTCTAAGGGTAATAATAGGCATATTTCATAAAGCACCCAGCCTTGTCTCATAATTACCAGGTTGATCATTTTTATTATGATTTAACCCTTCCCAACATAGAGGAGCTTTTAAACTTAAATGACCATAGCCTGGTGTTAACCATGTAGATCCAGCCCATAATTGTGGGTGTTTTCCTTTTAATAGATGAGAGGTTAATTTTTTTTATTGAGACTTAACTCCTCACTCTGATTGAGTTTGAATAACCCTAAGAGAAAACTTAACTCTATGCCCAGCATCAGAGCAGATATTATTAATTGGCCAGGTGAGAGGATCCCATTTAGTAATATCATGAAGATAGAATAAGAAGATAGAACACTCATCTAAAATAAATTCCCTAGGGGGTATCCAATCAGAGCCCTAGAGAACAGAAATCCACCAAGGTAACCCAGAAATACTAGACACAGGTAATTGGTCACAACCAAAAAAATGGATTGAGTTTTAAACTAGCATAGAATCGTGTCCATGATAGAAAACGTTTGATTGATAGGCATAGGTCCAAGGAATCAAGAACATTATGAATGATCATAAAAGTCAGATCAGCATCTTGGGCAAGCTGTCTACTTCTGATGTCATCTTCTTTTCATCCTAGTATAGTGTAGTTTCCTCTGTGTGAGCATTGTTTTAAGGTGAGTTTGAGGTCAGTAGGCCTCTCTATAGACCAGTCCAGCTTAGGGCCTTTGGAAGTAGGAGTTAATCCAAGAGTTAATTTCCTTTCAATTTCACTGGGCATGAGCTAGTTAAGAGTACCTGATAGAAAGGTTCTTCCCTCTTATTATTAAATAGGATTATTATTTCTTGTATTACCAAGGGTATGACTGAGCCTCCAATGAAAATAATGATGACTAGACTTGAAGCAGTTGATCAAATGTGTAGATGTAAAGCTCAATATATGATCAATGGTTCTAATAGTGTAACTCTGGATATGGGAAGATGCAACAAAAGGGGAATACTTTCTTGGACCATAACTAGAAGACAGGTGTCCAGAGATCTTTGATTATTAAGACCTAGTTCAGTAATAGCACATTGAGTGGCCTATCAACAAAATCCTTCAGAATTGCAGCAATACAGGACAAAATGGTCATGAATGCCCCCCAAAGTATGGTTGGATTTATGACCACAAGGGGGCCATGTCAACTACAAATTGGCACTTAGAAAGAGCATTACCAATGACTGAACAACAAAGGCATTTGCCATCTGCCTCTAGGGAGATTGAACCCCATGCTGCTATAGCTATTGACCTTCAACAACCCCTGAGGGAGTTCAGGGTGGAGCGAGGCACTCTGTGCTCCAGGGAATCTGGTGGGACAGGTTTTTAGATAGTTGGATGTTTTTAGGAACAGATTTTATGATCTCAATCCTTGCATCTCCTCATATCTAGAGAAGCACTAAATCCTTTCATGGTGACATCATATCCTCATGACTAACAAAAACCTTTTGTAAAATGAGTGCTTCATGGTATTGAACTCCGCCTTCACCAAAACCTTATATGTTGACTTTCCCCCACTGCCACTTTGGAGCACTCTCTCAGAGCTATCTGAGATGCTGCCTCCCAGGCTGCAGTCCTCATTTTTCCCCAAACAAAACTTAACTCACAACTCAATAATAATAATAATAATAATAATGATACCCCAATCATTTTGCCATAAGTATTTTTGTTATCTTGTCATTTGAAGAAAATAATGACCACTATTTCTGGAGTATGGCATGAAATTTCCCCAAAGGCTTCTTTTGAAAAACCTCCAAAAATCTTAAGATGGGGTGGTACATGTCTTAAGTAGGCTTTTCCTAGGGTCTTCTAAGAAGGAGATTCAAGGGTGGGGATTTATGTGGATGGATTTTGAGGAAGAGTCATCAGAATAGTGGTGAACTGGAATCAGGTAGGAAGGGTCCAAGAAAGAGGTGTGAGTTGAAGAAAGTCCCCCAAGGAGATCTTTAACTTTATACACAGAAGATTTCTAGAGACAGTGGAGTTCAAAGTTTCCCCAATAGGGAGGAAGGCAAGGAGAAATATACGCACCCATGCATCTGTCAGTAATTGGTTAAGGGCTATGGGGGAATGTCACTTCCCAGGCACTGGAAGGTCTCTCCAGGAGCATATGTGAAAAGGTCTCCTGAAGCCTAAGGGGAGCCCTGTGAAAAAGAGAGGAAGGTATGAAATCTTGTGAGTGTGGCAGATTGAATCTTCCAAAAGCAGCACAATACTCTCCTATTCCACATGCTTTCCTCACATTACAACTATGACACTCTTTTCATTGAGAAATGGGCTGTAATTCTTCTCCCTGAACCCATGCAGATCACTAGTACTGCCTCTGCAGGTAGGATGTAGCAGGAGTAATGCTGGGAACGCCAGCTGAGGAGGAAGACCATGCGTATTTTGCCTTGTTCTCTTGTAAGACTTGCTTCAGGAGTCTTGAACTGCCAAGTAAAACCTCTGAGACTGGTTTGCTGTGAGGAACTGATTTTCCCCATTAAGACACCAATGTGGAGAGGAACTGGCAGCCAGTATCCAACTGACAGCCTTGTGAGTGAGTCAGTTAGGCAGTGGATCTTCCAGCCCAGGCTGCCTCATAATCTAATGACATTCCTCTTGGAGTCAACACTGTTGTTCTGTTGAACCCTGATCACATTAAAGATGCATATGCAAAGAGATTATTTTTGTTTTAAAGTAGTAAGGTGTGTGTGTGTATGTTTACATATAGAAGGCTTTGGAAATACTATAGAAACACTTTCACTACGTCATAGACCCACCCAGATTTGAAAGAAGAGAGAACACAGATCCAAACAACTGATGGCAGAAATATCAATGTAAAGCTGTAGGAAGAGTTTGTAGGATAGGAGAGCTTCTTGCAGTCATCTTAGCAAACAGAATCTGCCCCGCTGGGAAAGTTGAAGACCTCTGAGCAGTGTTAGAAAGGGACACTTTTTTTTTTTAAATAAATTTATTTATTTTAGTTGGGTGCTAATTTCTTTACAATATTGTAGTAGTTTTTGCCATCCATTGACATGAATCAGCCATGCGTTTACATGTGTTCCCCATCCTGAACCCCCCTCCCAGCTCCCTTCCCATCCCATCCCTCTGGGTCATCCCATTGCCCCAGCCCTGAGCATTTCTCTCATGCATCAAACATGGAATGGTGTTCTGTTTCACATATTTTAATATACATGTTTCAATGCTATTGTCCCAAAATGTCCTACCCTCACCTTCTCCCTCAGAGTCCATAAGACTGTTCTATGCATCTGTGTCTCTTATTCTGTCTCACATATAGGGTTATCGTTACCATCAGAAAGGGACACTTCTAAGTGCTGGTGTTCAGTTTAGTTCAGTTCAGTCACTCAGTCGTGTCCGACTCTTTGCAACCCCATGGACTGCAGCACGTGAGGCTTCCCTGTCCATCACCAACTCCTGGAGCTTTCTCAAACGCATGTCCATAGAGTTGGTGATGTCATCCAACCATCTCATCCTCTCTTGTCCCCTTCTCCTCCCGCCTTCAAGCTTTCCCAGCATCAGAGTCTTTTCCAGTGAATCTGTTCTTCTCATGAGGTGGCCAAAGTATTGGAGTTTCAGCTTCAGCATCAGTCTTTCCAATGAATATTCAGGACTGATTTCCTTTAGGATGGATTGGTTGGATCTCCTTGCAGGCCAAGGGACTCTCAAGAGTCTTCTCCAACACCACAGTTCAAAAGCATCAATTTTTCAGTGCTCAACTTTCTTTATAGTCCAGCTCTTACATCCATACACGACTACAGGAAAACCATAGCTCTGACCAGACAGACCTTTGTGGGCAAAGTAATGTCTCTGCTTCTTAATATGCTGTCTAAGGTTGGTCACAACTTATCTTTCAAAGAGTAAGTGTCTTTTAATTTCATGGCTGCAGTCACCATCTGCAGTGATTTTGGAGACCAAGAAAATAAAATCTCTCACTGTTTCCATTGTTTCCCCATCTATTTACCATGAAGTGAGGGGACTGGATACCATCATCTTAGTTTTTTGAATGTTGATTTCAGCCAGCTTTTTCACTCTCCTCTTTCACGTTCATCAAGAGGCTCCTCAGTTCCTCTTCACTTTCTGCTACAAGGGTGGTGTCATCTGCGTATCTGAGGTTATTGATATTTCTCCCAGCAATCTTGATTCCAGCTTGTGCTTCATCCAGCCTGGCATTTTGCATGATGTACTCTGCATATAAATTAAATAAGCAGGGTGACAATATACAGCCTTGATGTAGTCCTTTCCCAATTTGGAACCAGTCTGTTGTTCCATGTCCAGTTCTAACTGTTGCTTCTTGATGTGCATTCAGATTTATCAGGAGGCAAGTAGGGTGGTCTGGTATTCCCATTGCTTGAAGAATTTTCCACAGCTTGTTGTGATCTATACAGTCAAAGGTTCTAGCATAATCAGTAAAGGGGAAATAGATATTTTACTGGAATTCTCTTGCTTTTTCTATGATACAACGGATGTTACCAATTTGATCTCTTGTTCCTCTGCCTTTTCTAAATCCAGCTTGAACATCTGGAAGTTCACGGTTCACGTACTATTGAAGCCTGGTTGGAGAATTTTGAGCATTACTTTGCTAGTGTGTGAGATGAATGCAACTGTGCAGTAGTGTGAACATTCTTTGGCATTGCCTTTCTTTGGGATTGGAATGAAAACTGACCTTTTCCAGCCCTGTGGCCACTGCTGAGTTTTCCAAATTTTCTGGCATATGGAATGCAGCACTTTCACAGCATCATCTTTTAGTATTTGAAATAGCTCAACTGGAATTCCATCACCTCCACTAGCTTTGTTCATAATGATGCTTCCTAAGGCCCACTTGACTTCACATTCCAGGGTGTCTGGCTCTAGGTGAGTGATCACATTGTGGTAGTTATCTGGGCCATGCAGATCTTTTTTGTACAGATCTTCTGTGTATTCTTGCCACCTCTTCTTAATATCTTCTGCTTCTATTAGGTCCATACCATTTCTGTCCTTTATTGTGCCCATCTTTGCATGAAAAGTTCCTTTGGTATCTCTAATTTTCTTGAAGAGATCTCTAGTCTTTCTCATTCTATTGTTTTCCTCTATTTCTTTGCAATGAACACTGAGGAAGCCTTTCTTATCTCTCCTTGCTCTTCTCTGGAACTCTGCATTCAATTGGTTCTATCTTTCCTTTTCTCCTTTGCCTTTCACTTCTCTTCTTTTCATAGCTGTTTGTAAGGTCCCCTGAGATAACCATTTTGCCTTTTTGCACTTCTTTTTCTTGGGTATGGTCTTGATCATTGCCTCCAGTACAATGTCATGAACCCCCATCCATAGTTCCTCAGGCACTCTGTCTATCAGATGTAATCCCTTGAATCTATTTGTTACTTCCATTGGTTAATTGTAAGGGATTTGATTAGGTCATACCTGAATGGTCTATTGGTTTTCCCTACTTTCTTCAATTTAAGTATGAATTTGTCAGTAAGGAGTTCATGATCTGAGCCACAGACAGCTCATGGTATTGTTTTTGCTGACTGTATAGAGCTTCTCCATCTTTGGCTGCAAAGGATATAATCAACCTGATTTTGGTATTGACCATCTTGTGATGTCCATATGTAGAGTCTTCTCCTGTGTTTTGGGAAGAGGGTGTTTGCTATGACCAGTGCATTCTCTCGGCAAATTCTGTTAGACTTTGACCTCCTTCTTTCTGTACTACAAGGCCAAATTTGCCTGTTACTCCAGGTATCTCTTGACTTCCTACTTTTGCATTCCAATCCCCTATGATGAAATGGACATCCTTTGGGTGTTAGTTCTAAAAGATTTTGTAGTTCTTCATAGAACCATTTAACTTCAGCTTCTTCAGCATTACTGGTTGGGGCATAGACTTGGATTACTGTGATATTGAATGGTTTGCCTTAGAAGTGAACAGAGATCATTCTGTCATTTTTGAGATTGCACCCAAGTACTGTATTTCAGACTCTCTTGTTGAATATGAGGGCTACAACATTTCTTCTAAGGGATTCTTGCCCACAGTAGTAGATATAATGGTCATCTGAAATAAATTCGCCTGATCCAGACCATTTTAGTTCATTGATTCCTAAAATACTGATGTTCACTTTTGCCATCTCCTGTTTAACCATTTCTTATTTACCTTGATTCATGGACCTAATGTTTCAGGTTCCTATGAAATATTGTTCTTTACAGCATTGAACTTTACTTACATCACCAGTCACATTTACAACTGGGTGTTGCTTTCACTTTGACTTCGTCTCTTCATTCTTTCTGAAGTTATTTCTCCACTGATGTCCGGTGCACCTACTGACTGGGGAGTTCATCTTTCAGTGCCCTATCTTTTTGCGTTTTCATACTGTTCATGGATTCTGAAGGCAAGAATGCTGAAGTGGTTTGCCATTCCCTTCTCTAGTGGACCATGGTTTGTCAGAACTCTCCAGCATGACCCATCCATCTTGGGTGGCTCTACAAGGCATGGCTCATAGTTTCATTAAGTTAGACAAGGCTGAGGTCCATGTTATCAGTTTGATTAGTTTTCTAATCAAGGAGGGAACAGAGCTACACTCATCAACAAAAAATTGGATTAAAGATTTACTGACCATGGGCCTGCCCATCAGAACAAGACCCAGTTTTCCCCATAGTTAGTCTCTCCCATCAGGTATCTTCCAGAAGCCTCTTATCCTTATCCTTCAGAGGGGGGACAGAATGAAAATTCTGGTGTAGATCATGAATAATTTCCACCAGAGTTGAGCCTCAACATCAGAGATCATAGCTTACCTGTTTTTGGATGTTTTGTATGGAGAACTGTGTTGGATTCATAGTAGCTGCTCAATAAATGTTTATTGTATAAAAGGATGGAGTCATTTAAATTCCATCTGGCCCAACCCTCAAGGACATTTCATGAAGAGAAGGGACTAAGAAAACTAAGAAGCCTGTGAACTTACAATAAGCTTTATAAAGCTGCTGATGACTGTGGCTACAGCCCCTGATTCCAGCTGGCAGAAATGGCATACATGACACCAGTGGCCTCAGCAAGGTCAGAGTCCATGGAGAAGGAGCTAAAGGAAGCAACAGCTGTTGTGTAAAGCCACTGTGCATTGGATTGGATATAACTCCATTGGTAACAGCAACAACAATAATAATGGTTATTATTGTTATAATCATTAATATAACAGTCCAATAATTATACATTAGCTAAATTTACTAGAGAACCATGTGCTGGTGTACGTGAGAAGTTTAGAAAAATAAATCTCTATAATCTCAAAAACCATCAAGCAAGATAGGCATTATTATCATTATATTTTAGATGTCAAAACTGTGATGAAGAAAGATTAAGTAATTTTACCAATAACACATATCTATTAAGAGCAGGACTGGTATTTGAATCAAAGTAGATCTGATCCAAAAGTCTGGGCTCATTAGTCTGTATCTTGTGTTCTTCCTAGGAAACTTTCAATGGCTACTGGGGAATGTCAGACCCCTTCTTAAATAAATTAAGGGTTTCTAGGTTTGGAGTGTCAGGGATTCTCATGATTGAGATAATTGAAATAGTTACCCAGTTCTTGACTGGTCTGACCTAGAAAACAAAGGTTTTATTTAAATACAGAATATGAGTGAATATCTCACTAAGAAGGAAAAGTTTCTTAGCACTTCAATTTCCTGTACTTCAATGCTCTGCATCTTGAAGACCCATCTCTTTCAAATCTTTACTTGAATGGGATGGCATGCATTGATTGCCATTTCATTTCATCCCTGGAGCATAGCAAATCATTTCATTACTTATTTGCAAATGGTCATTCAGGAAAAGTTGTATTCACTCTGGGTTTATGAACATGGAAACCTATTTCCTATTCATTTTGCTTCAAGCACTACTTATGGAGGTCCATCAAAAATAACTCATTTTAAGTCAGTTTTTAAAACATTCATTTTCATCAAAGATTTACATGCAGATGATTTAACAAGTCAAACTGTGGTATAAAGTTTTATACGAAAAACAGTAGCACTGCTCCTCTACCCAGATTTTTCTCCTTTAAGAGGGAGCTTCATCTCATTAGTGAATTCTTTTGATATTTACTGCCATATTTTAAAATAACATTTTCCCATTAGGCATTATCTATTGACTTCTGAACAAGAGGATTTAACTCTCTCTCAATCCCTGTAACCCTAACACTTACACTTCCCATTCTCCTGTCATACTATATTTATAAGTTAGAGCAATACTCAGAGTTTACACTACGCCAATGTAAAGAGTTTACAACAGAGCCATGTAGTGCTCTAGAATATCTATTTTGCACTGCTTTTTGTTTTCATCAGTGAGATTGTCTCTTGTTTGCTTTCTCTCTATGTACCTTTCCCTAAATTCAGTCCAAAATTTCATAGGCTATCCAATTCATCTCTCAATACATACTCATATACATCAGCATTAATACGATTTCATTTTCTTGAAGAAAATCATTCTCAAGTTGTCTTACTTGCTCCAGTATGTATGGATTGCTTTCTATCCTAGGTAGCAACTGCTTGGAGATTCTGGTGTTGTTTTCCCCTGTTTCCTGAACCCAAATCTTTTTCTTTCTGGTTTACTTTTCTTTTAAATAGTATATATCCATAAGAAAATGCCAAGAAATGTTGCATTAAGAAGTCAACTATAATTTCAGAGATACATGTTTAGGTAGTAAATCTATAAAGTAGAACAAAAAAAATTTAGGATAATGGTTACCTAGAGGGGAAAGCAGTGGTAGAGATTGGGGAGGTCCAATGAAAGTTTCTAAATATGGTAATGTTCTTTTTGCCAAACCCAGTTGGTGGATGTTCCCCACTAAGCTATTGAACTATGCATTTTTGCTTTGTGTGCCGCTCTGTATGGATAATATATTTGACCGTGTGTATGTATTGTGTGTGCTCAGTCACTAAGTCGTGTCTGAATGTTTGTGACCCTATGGACTGTAGCCCACTAGGATCCTCTGTCCATGGAATTTTTCAGTCAAGAATATTGGAGTGGGTTGCCATTTCCTCCTCCAGGGGATCTTCCAAACCCAGGGATCAAACCTGGGTCTATTGCATCTCTTGCATTGGTAGGCGGATTCTTTTTTTTTTTTAACTTTACAGTATTGTATTTGTTTTGCCATACATTGACATGAATCCACCATGGGTGTACATGTTTTCCCCTTCCAGAACCACCCCCCCTCCCTCCCCATCCCATCCCTCCGGGTCATCCCGGTGCACCAGCCCCTAGCGCCCTGTATCATGCATCGAATCTGGACAGGAGATTTACCACTGTGACACCTGGGAAGCCACATATTTGACGTATTTGACCATAAAAGGCATTTAAAAACAGAGTTTAAACCAATGGTTAATCTGTAGTACACCTTCAGGAAATGTTTGCTATTAGCGTATTGTTAAAGCAACAGTTTTCAACTAGCTGCAATTTCACCACTCTGGGGACATTTGGCAATGTCTAGAGATATTTTTAGTTGTTTCAGCTGAAAAGAAGAATGGTGTTACTGAATCTATTGGGTTGAGGCCAGAGATCTTGTTAACATGGTACAGTGTACAGGACAGTTCCCAATAGCAAAGAATTATTTGAACCAAAATGTTAATAAATTATGTTGAGGTTGAGAAACTCTGTTGTAAAGCCTCTCATATCATATGTAATGCCCAGAAGATCTTAATTAATGGTGATCACCCCCACCACAAATTATATTCTTTACTTATATCTGTTTATAGCCTTATTATCAATTACATCACTGCTTCAATATGATAACAATTCAGGGCTTCTGATTCCTTCAAGGTCAAATACTAGATAAACTCTAAATAGATGAGAATAATGAAATGAACATGAGTTCCTCTTAAATCGCTTAGGTAGGACGATGTTTTATTTGCTGACAATAAACTCTGCTCTCTAGAGAGTTATCAGATTTACTAGGCATATGCTGCATCTGTCTTTTCTTCTCAATAAACAAGGGTCATCTTTGTTTTGTTGAAGGCTTTTCCCTGTAAATTCAGTATGCATCATTGCAGGCCTGGCTCCTCAGGCAGTAGTGGCAGAAGGTTCATGGATGTCACTTACATAATCTTTACTTAAGCACCAGAGATTTAGGCCAATGGGTACAACTCAAGGGACATTGGCCCACCTAATGTTTCTTCTCTGGACATAACTAAAGATCTGTTGGGTCTTTAAAGATCTGTAGCTCAATTTTCCAAGCCATAATGGTCAAATTATTAGATCAAGATAATCACAAATTATAATAATTTTTAAGTATAATAATTAGAGAAGATTACAGATAATCCAAAATTAGTGTGGCAGTGGTATAGGAAAAACCTCAAAAATGGAAACAAGAAAGGCTTCTGGTTCAAGATGGCAGAGTAGAAGGACGTGCACTTATCTCCTCCTGGGAGAGCACCAAAATTGCAACTAGCTGTTGAACAACCATACACAGGAGAACATTAGAACCCACCAAAAATATACTCCAGTCCAAAGACAAAGAAAACACTGCAATGAGATGGTAGGAGGGGTGCAACCATGATATAATCAAATCCCATACCCCCCAGGTGGATGACCTACAAGCTGGAGAACAATAATACCAAAGAAGTTCTCCCACTGTAGTGAAGGTTCTGAACCCCATGTCAGGCTTCCCAGCCTGGGGATCTGAAAAAGAGACTGGGAATCCCCAGGGAATCTGACCTTGAAGGCCAGTGGGATTTGATTATAGGATTTCCACAGGACTGGGGAAAATAGAGACTCCAGTCTTGGAGAGCACAAACAAAACGCTGCATGCACCAAGAGCCAGAGGAAAGGAGCAGTGACCCCACAGGAGACTGAACCAAAACTACCTGCTAGTGATGGGAGGGGGTCTCCAGTGGAGGCATGGGTTGGCAGGGGCTTACCATACTGATGTGGGCACTGGTAGCAGCACTCCTAGAAAGTCCTCCTTGGCATAAGTGCTCTTGGAATTCACTATAAATCCTACCATAGAGTCCAGAGACCCCAGGGCTGAGTTGCCCCAGGCCAAACAACTAACAGGGAGGGAGTGCAACCCCACCCACCATTATAATCCAGATAATTGGATTAAAGCTTTACTGAGCAAGGCTCTGCCCACCAGGATAAGACACAGCTTTTCCCATGCTAGTCCCTCCCATCAGGAAGCTTACACAAGCCTTTTAGCTTCCTCCATCAGAGGGCAGATAGAAGAAGCAAGAAGAACCACAATCTCACAACTATAACAAAAATCGCATTACAGAAAGTTAATCAGGATGAAAAAGCAGAAAGTTATGTCCCAAATGAAGAGACAAGATAAAACCTCAACCTTCCAGAAAAAGAATTAAAAACAATGATAGTGAAGATGATCCAGAATCTTGGGGAAAGAATAGAGGCAAAGATTGAGAAGATGCAAAAAAATGTTTACCAAAGACCTAGAAGAACTAAAGAACAAACAAATAGAGGTGAATAAAACACTAGAAGGAATCAATAGCAGAATAATTGAGGCAGAAGAATGAATAAATGACCTGGAGGACAGAATGGTGAAAATCACTGCCACAGAACAGAATATAGAAAAAAGAATAAAAGAAATGAAGACAACCTAAGAGACCTCTGGGACAACATTAAAACAAACATTCGCATTATAGGGGTCCCAGAAGGAGAAGAAAGAGAAAGTTCCTGAGAAAGTATTTGAAGAGATGATAGCTGAAAACTTCCCTAACATGGGAAAGGAGATATTCAACCAAGCCCAGGAAGCACAGAGAGTCCCAGGCAGGATAAACCCAAGGAGGAACACACTGAGACACATAGCAATCAAAGTGACAAAAATTAAAGACAGAGATGAAGTATTAAAAGCAACAAGGGGAAAATGACAAATAACATACAAGAGAACTCCAATCAGGCTATCAGCTGATTTCTCAACAGAAACTCTACAAGCCAGAAGGGAATGGCACCATATTTTAAAGTGATGAAAGGGAAGAACCTACAGCCAAGAATAATCTACCCAGTAAGTCTCTCCTTCGGATTTGATTGAGAAATCAAAAGCTTTCCAAACATGCAAAAGTTAAGAGAATTCAGCACCACCAAACCAGCTTTACAACAAATGCTAAAGGAACTTCTCTAGGCAGGAAACACAAGAGAAGGAAAAGACTTACAGAAAATAAACCCCAAATAATTAAGAATTTGGTAATAGGATCATACAAATCTATAATTACCTTAAATGTAAATGGATAAAATGCACCAACCAAAAGACATAGACTGACTGGGCAGATTAAAACATGTGCATGTATGCATTTCCACTTATCACATCACTCTGCTTGACCCCCCCAATTGTATGTAATTATTTTATATTGTTAGGTTAATCATATTTCCATTATGGTTTGCAATAGTAATTATCTTTTCTTTTTTGTCCGGTTATTGATTGTGAAAACTGATAAACATCTTTTACTATTGTGATTATGTAACTATTACTCACTTAATACCATTGTATCATGATTGGTCAACAGAAAGATAATAGAATTCTATATCACCAAACCACTACTTCATAGAAAAACCTATAATCACTTTTTAAAATCCAGATGCATATCAGAATCATCTTGGAGTTTTTTGAAAAATACAAATGCCCAGGTATTGATCTTTTTCTCCAAAGCTTCAGATATGTTTCTAATGAACAGCCATGTTTAAAAACAGCTGGACTATATGACGATCTTTTATCTAGTTTGTTTCACTTTTTCTATTTCACATTCAGTGCTTCTGTTTCATTTAGTTTATGTTTTCCAATTTCTCTATCTCTCTTTTTTTTTTGCTGTTTTTCTCAAGCCTTTATCAAGTGTAGTAGAAAAGTTTTTGTATGCATATGTATATAGCATGTATAACATATACATATTATAGAAAGTATGAATTTTTGCCAAACTAAAAAAATTATGACATTTTGATTCCTCTTGCTTGACTTAATATAAATAGAAGGCTAGATTTCTAATTAAAAAAAGTAGATATGCAACAAGCCACAAAGGTTTACTGTATAGCACAGGAAACTATAGTCAATATCTTGTAATGACCTATAATGGAAAATAATCTCAAAAGCAATCTATGTGTATATGTATAGCTGAATCACTCTGCTGTGTACCTGAAACACTGTAAGTCAACTATACTTCAATAAAATATATATTAAGATAAAAAAGGAAAGAAAGAAGCTGAATCAATATTTGTCTATATTTATTTGGTAGAACAATTGTGAGGCAGTGATTAATTTGGGTGTTCTGTAAAGTTTTTTTATATGCCTTCATAATAAGTAAAATAGTACATTTGAACCTTGTTAAGTTAAATCCATTTCTTACAAGTTATTTCATCCCTTCTCTAAACTACTCTGCCTGAGAAAAGTAATGCTTTACAAGCTTAGGAATTCCACAAGCTGAACTAGGTATGATTCAACAAGCCACACCCTCAGTTTGGACCAGATTCTGATATCACACCTGTGGTTTTGTGTTTTTCCTTGTGTGCTTAAGACAACAACCTTCTCATGGAGGCTGCCCCTAGATCTGCAGCCTTCCTGTCAGAAGCTATCCCTGGATACAAAGTTTAGATAAACATCTACTAACAAGGGATTCTGATTATTTTGGTTTGACTTTTCTGTGCCAGGATAGAGGAATGTTCTCTTTCTCTAATATTAGCATTTCACCACAGTTTGAGGCAATTTTTCATGGTACAATTAAAATAACAAAGATCTTGGCTTTATTGGATCCCAGTTCTGCCATTTACTGCATGGGAACATTCATCTAAACTCTCTATGCCTAAATTTCCTCATCAGTAAAAGGAACAGATATTTTGAACAGCTATGAGAATGGGGAAGGAGGTGTCATGGGCTTTTAGATGGGCAATTTTAAGAAGTGGTGTGGGAGAGCCAGGGAATTAAAAACATCTCTTAGTAACCAGGGACTAGGAATTATGTTCTGAAGGAAAGTTAAAGTTTTAAGATTTAATTTGGGTGACTATAGAGAGAGGAAAAGAGAATATAAAGCATCTTCGTTAATGTCTATATGCCCATCATATATGCTAGGTACATTTACTCATTTTCACCTTGTTTAAATCCTTACAATAGTCATAAAAAGTGAATATTAGTTTGCTCCTTTTTCAGTTGAACCATAGGCTTGCCAGGGACCTGTATATAATATGGCCTTGACTTCAAAGATGAACTGGAACCATCAGGTCCTGTTTCTTGGAAATCAGGAAACAGAGAGAGAGAACAGGAGAGAAGGAGAGAAAATGAGGGGGGAAGAAAGAGAGAGAGAAGAGAAGGGAGAGAGGTGGAGAAAGAAGGAGAGGAAGAACACAGCTCAAGAACTGGAGGACAGGTACCCAGTCTACATGGCTGCCAAGATGCTGTCAAATCCTGCAGTTCCAAGTCAAATGTATCCTCACCTAATCCTGAACCTCCTGTATGTAGTCAAAGATAAAATAATTTGGGCTGTTCTCTGAGATCCTAGTTAACAATGTAATATCATAAACACATACACAATCCCCAGTAAGCCTCTCCTGAGTGTTGCTTGTGAGCAAGGCAGTGTGCACAACAGACAAAGGTAGCTATCATGGCCACAGAGATATACTTGGGTCTTTCCTCAGGGTTTCTCTCTGCATATTTTCTCACTTCTTCACAGCTGGCTCCTAACTTCAAGCTTTCCCTGACCAATGAGAATGAACGAATGAATGGGTTTTTCTTTTTGAATGGGGTTCTTAATCTCATGCAGCTACACACTGTATCCAGCACCACAGTAGGGAGTTATTAGGACCTGATCAACTCCTCTTCTCATATTGTGTATGGTCTTCTCTACCTCTTGCCCTTTCTACCAGGCCAGTTTTCCCAAATACTTAAAAAAGCCAAATAAAATAACTGTGTGTGCTTGAAGCCACCACCTGGAGCTTATTCTCACCTCCGCTCCCGACCATTTGATTGTTCCTGGTTTTCTCTAGCCTCTGATACTCATCCTCTGATTTCCCAGTTCATCTCCAACCATGAACTTGTCCTCACTTCGGGTCTTCAGATCTACAGTTCTGTTGTGTTGTTCAGTTGCTAAGTTGTGTCCGACTCTGGGACTCCATGAACTGCAGCATGGCAGACTCCCCCGTCCTTTACTATCTCCCAGAGTTTGCTCAAACTCATGTCTATTGAGTCAGTGATGCCATCCAACCATCTCATCCTCTGTCACCCTCTTCTCCACTTGACCTCAATCTTTCCCAGCATCAGGGTCTTTTCCAATGAGTTGGCCCTTCACATCAGGTGGCCAAAGTATTGGAGCTTCAGCATCAGTCTTTTCAATGAATATTCAGGGTTGATTTCCTTTAGGATTGACAGGTTTGATCTCCTTGCTGTCCAAGGGACTCTCAAGAGTCTTTTCCAGCACCACATTGAAAACATCAATTTTTAGGTGCTCAGCCTTCTTTATGGTCCGATTCTCATATCTAAGGCTCTGTAGCAGGGTTATCTAGTGTTTAAACCTCAATAGCCTTTCCCATTCAGAATTTATTGTAATATACCTATTGTTCATCATACTGGCTAAAGTACCCTGACTAGAAGTTGTACCATCCATAGTCCCTTGTAAGATGAAGAGGGGCATGCAGGCATTCTCACGAAGTAAATTTTTCAACATCTGCACTGATGGGATTTAGTAACCCAGTAGAGTAGCCCACATGTGAGTCCATGCCTGAAAGGGCTGGGATGGAAGGCAGAGAACAGAATTGAAATGAAATCAGAAACTTGAGGTGAATAGCTAGTGAATTTTTATCTGTCACTGGAGACTTTAACAGAAATCTGTTAAATCTGTTAAAGAGAGAAATCTGGCAGGTTAGAGGTTTATCCTGGTGCCCTGAATAACTCAAGTGTATGACAAGAATCCAGCGTTGTTGACAAGCTGATTGATGGCTTCTTTTGGCTATTCATTCTCTTGTTCATCACACATTTATTAAGTATCTGCCATGTACCTGGAACCCAGTCTAACAACACATCTTTTCTGCTTCCATGCAATGCTTCAACTACTGGATTTCCAAAAATAAACATTGTAATCTTGGCCATGTGTTAGACCAAGGTGTGAACAGGAGGGCTCCATTTTCAAACTGTGCTGTGACTAAGAATTTACCAGGACTATTATGTTTGCTCTCTTTTCCCAACAGCCAGCTTCATGGTGCAATCTGAGCTCTAGTGAAGGAAGCAAAAGGGCTTTGCTATACAGTCTGTGTGGAAGGAGTACCTTGCTTGAATGGGACAGTTAGAATAGGGATTCAAATCTGGGCTTAGTCAGTGAGTGAGCCATTCTCTGCATATAGAAAATGCACAAAATTCTAGAGAAGACTTTTATATTTTTTATGACCTTAACCTTCTGACACAATTTTGTGTACAAATAAGATTACAAGATATATGCTATTTGTATCAAGTGTTTCCCATTAGCATTATGTTTTGAAAACTTTCCCACTTCATTAATATTTTCATTCATATTTTTAGGATATATATTTTTAAAATTTATTTCATTGAAGTATTGCATTGCTAGGCAGATTCTTTACCACTTGTGCCACCTGGGGCTTCCCAGGTGTTAAAGAATTTGTCTGTTAATGCGGAGACACAAGCAAAGTGGGTTCAATCCCTGGACTTGGAAGAACCCTAGAGTAGGATATGGCAACCTCCGCCAGTATTCTTGTGTAGAAAATTCCATGGACAGAGGAACCTGACAGGCTACAGTCATGGGACTGCAGAGTCCAACATGACTGAGCAACTGAGCACACACTTATTGTTGATTTACAACATTGTGTTAACTTCTACTCTACAGCAAATTGATTCAGCTATATATATTTATATATACATTCTTTTTCCTATTATTTTTCATTATGGTTTATTGATATTGAGTATAGTTCCCTGTCCTGTAAAGTAGGACCTCATTGTTTATCCATTCTCTATATAATAGTTTGTATCTGCTAATCTCAGATTCTCAATCCATCCCTCCCCAGGACCCTTCCCTTTAGAAACCACAAGTCTGTTTCTGTTTTGTAGGTGGGTTGATTTGTGTCCTATTTTATTCTTTTGTCTGTTTTCTTTTACTTATGTGAATTTCTGTCTTATACATTTTGTTTTTTTTAAATTATTTATTTTATTTTTGGCTCCACTTTATTTTGGCTAAAGGTTTTCATGGCTGTGCAAGGAGTCTCTCTAGTTGCGGTGAGCAGAAGCTACTGTCCAACTGTGGTGCACAGGCTTCTCTCCTTGCAGAGCACAGGCTCTATGGCACACTGGCTTCAGTAGTTACAGCATGCCAGGCTCAGTAGTTGTAGCCCCTGGGCTTTAGTTTCCCTATGGCATGTGGAATCCTCTCAGACCAAGGATCTCACCTATGTTCCCTGCACTGGCAGGCAGATTCTTCATCACTGGCCCACCAGGGAAGTCCTGTGTCCTATTTTAGATCCTACATGTAAGTGATATCATATGGTATTGATCTTTCTCTGTTTGACTTACTTCACTTGATATGATCATTTCTAGGTCCATTCATGTTGCTGCAAATGGCATTATTTCATTCTTTTTGTGTCTGAGTAATAGTCCATTGTATATATGTACCACATCTTTATCCATTCCTCTGTCAATGGGCACTTAGGTTGCTTTCATGTCTTGGCTATTAAACAGTTCTGCTATAACACTGGTATGCACATGTCTTTTCAAATTATGGTTTTCTCCAGATTTATAACCAGGAATTGGTTTACAGGACCATATGATAATTCTATTTTTAGTTTTTTAAGGGACCTCCATACCATTCTCTATAAAGGCTGCCACTGTGTAGCTGAGATGGTAAAGAATGTGCCTGCAATGCAGGAGACCTGGGTTCAATCCCTGCATTGAAGGGTCTCCAGGAAGATCCCCTAGAGAAGGAAATGGCAACCCACTCCAGTATTCTTGCCTGGAGAATTTCATGGCAGAGGAGCCCGGCTGGCTACAGCCAGACACAATCAAGCAACTAACACACACATACACACATAATTTTAATGGCTACTACATTTCATTATTTGAATGCATCTTAATTTATTTAACAATATTACCGATTTTTTAAATCATAAATGGTGCTTTTATGAATGTTCTTTGCCTGCATCTCTAACTACTTTTTTAGGTAGATTCTTAGAAGTACTGAGTTTAGGAATTTTAACTTTTAATGTTTTTGAGGCATACTACAAAAAGTAAGTTTTTTCAGACCAAAACTCCCCATATGCATCCCAACAGCAAAGTATAAAGGTGATTGAAAAACCACACTGTCTCCAATATTGTGTATCATTTAAACAATTCTTCCATGATTGAATTAGTTGTTGAATTATTGGTTGGAGGCTAAAAAGAGTTACTTGGTGCATTTGAAGGTTTATTACCCTTTTCTGACTCTTTCCCTGGGAAAGATGAAGCGATTGAGCAGGTATCCACAATGTCATCATAACTTTTTATGTTCTGTGATGTGCCTTCATCTTGCTGCCAAGAAATGTTGTAAATGATTCCTGTTCCTCTTCACCTCTCCCCACTCAGAACACTTGTCTCAGTGATATGATGATTTCTCTCCTCTCATTCTGGCTGATAAAGAAGTCAGAATGTTCTTGGAGTATGATATAATTTGAAGCTGCTGATTGGGACCTGGGAAAGGAAAGGTTATTAAGACCTTAGCATTTGGATCTTGCCTTAAAATTTTACTTCAAGACCACAGTCCTACTTTGGTTTTGTAATACCTCCAGATATTTTCATTTTCACCATGATTGCCACAAAACCTTTTTTTCCCAAAAGTAATTTAATATATTTAGCTCAAAAATTAACTTAAAAAAACCTTCTTAGGAAGAAAAGAAAGTATAATAAAACCAAACAAATAAAGTGGGGTTTCTCAGCTCCCTGAAGATTGGCAAACAGTTCCCTAACAGTAAAGGATTTTCTCTGTGTGGGATATTTTTATACAGCTAGGGATGTGGTGTCTTGCTTGTTTGCATGTTTGCTTTTTCTTAGAACAGTGAGGAAAAGTTGACTGGGATGAGACCAGAGCTAGGATTATCTGCTTACTCGGATCAGCTGGCAGTTTAGGGGACAGAGTTAATTGTGGAAGCCAGAAAAAAATGTAGCCTATGTGTATAAAATAGTACCTAAATAATATGGTAATTAGTGGTACACAAAGTGGGTTTCAACAGGAAATAATGGGAACATCCTGAGTGATGGGTGCAACACAGTGTGAAAGTAGATGGCTGTTGTGATCCAGCCAACGTGGTCAGCATTTCCAGTAAGGCTTTCAGAATATTGTATGTGTCCAGACATTATGAATATAGGACTAAACCCTAGTTCCTATCTTCTTGGGAGAGTAACATGGCTGAAGGACCTGCAAAGATTGGGATCCTAGGCAGAAGGTCAAGTAACCAGACTGTCGCATAAGATTGTCAACTTATTTAGAAAAGAAGACTTCAAGGTTAAGTACAGAACTGCTTCACAACCCAGGTGCAAAGCTGGATGGTGGCGTTGGGCAAGAACTTATGATAATATGCCGGCCTGGATTTGACTTGGTCCTAGTACAGGCTGGCAATGGATGGCTCTGGGGACCCTGTTGCCAGGATGAAGTAATTGTGCTGGGATTAAAAGCCAAGCAGGCTTGACTTTAGACTAGGAAGATGGCATGGATAATGCATTTCATGCTAAATGTCCCTGTTTGGCCTCAGCATAATATCTTCTCTTTTGAATGTATAGATGGATTATGAAGACAGTTTTACATCCATCCCTCTTATCTTCCCTTTTCTGTTTTATCTGCTAGAAGTCAATCATCAGCACCCTGTTGAAGAGGAAAAAAGAGAGGACTGAGAAGAAAGTACATCAAATACACCTCACCAATGTCACACTTGTCAGAAGGTAGATGAGGGCTGCAGGGATAGCACATCCATCTTCTCCCACTCAAGTGTTCTTTAAAAAGTGATTCATGGGGCCAAAGCAGTCCTCCATCATAGGACGCTTAGCCCTTGGCATGACTGTGCAAAGTTAGAAAAATTTTGTGCAAGCAGAATTTGGGGGAAATGCTCTGAATTTAAGAGGAACATAGATACTGTTATTTTTCTCTTCACCTTGGTCAAATCATCTGTCTATGCTTCAAAGTACCTGCAGTGTCATGCAGGGGATAGAGCATGAACTTGGGGGTCAAATAGACCTTAAATCATCACTTTTTACCTGAAACTGACCCTCAGTTTCCTCAGTTATAAACCTTTCTCTTCTTTGCTGTCTTCTAGGATTGTTTTGCATTTCAGTTGGAATAATGCAGGTAGAAATGCTCTGCATAGTGAAAAGTGCTACATAAAAAATGATGGTTACTAAGTGAAAAGAGAAAATAAAATAATGAGTCATCTGTCCTACAAGTTGACTTTCCACCTCCCACTTTAACCCTGGTCAGAACCTGGAGATAAGTAGGCAGTGCTCTCAGGTCCCAAGTCAGCAGAGCTAAGGTCAGCCTGTGAGACCACACAGGGCCACCTCACACACAGTCCTGTGCCAGGAAGCGAAGAGACAGCAGGAGGCCTTCTATCCACTCTCTTTTTATTGGAGGTGATACTCCTGGAAAAGAAAGCAAGCAAGAGATACAGTCAAATTTCCTAGTAAAGAAGCTAATGACAGATGTCCTAGAAAATATGTTCAGTCCTTGTCTACAGGATGCTTTTGGAGGGTTTCAAGGATTTTATCCCAAATCTAAATCTTAGGAAAAGATATAGAATCATATTCTAAACCTGTATCTAGGGATTAATAGGTCACAGATCCTTAGGAAATGGGAGGTAAGCTGAGTTCTTCACTGCTCTGTATAAGTGATATGAGTTGTGCACATTTTTCAGAGACTGATAGTTCAGTCTAGGCTTAAAGTGAGATGGATGGGAAGTCAGTGTCTGAAGTCCCCAGGCCTCTCTTTGCTTTGTCTGAGTCTTGTAGTTACCTATATCTTTGAAATTATTAGAAAAGTTTGACAACTGGGTAAGATTTCAGTTATATGTTGGTATGTTTTGACAATCTGACTTTCATGTAATCTCAAATACCTTCCTTAAAAATGAGCTGAAGCCCTGTAACAGGAATTACCTGTTATTCTCTTCAGAGTGTTTGTTTTCATGAGCACTAAGATATGCCATTCAGGTATGACCTAAATCAAAACACATGCAATTATACAGTGGAAGTGACAAATAGATTAAAGGGATTAGATCTGATAGAGTCCCTGAAGAACTATGGATGGAGGTTCCTAACATTGTACATGAGGCAGTGATCAAAACAATCCCTCAGATAAAGAAATTTAAAAAGACAAAATGGTTGTCTGAACAGGGCTTACAAATAGCTGAGAAATGAAGAGAAGTGAAAGGCAAAGGAGAAAAGAAAAGATAAACCCAACCAAATGGAAAGTTCCAAAGAATAGAAAGGAGAGAAAAGAAAGTCTTCCTAAGTGAACAATGCAAAGAAACAGAACACAATAGAATGGAAGAGACTAGAGATCTCTTCAAGAAAATTAGAATACCAAGGGAACATTTCATGCAAAGGTGGGCACAATAAAGGACAGAAACAGTATGGACCTAATAGAAGCAGAAGATATTAAGAAGAGGTGGCAAGAATACACAGAAGAACTACACAAAAAAGATCTTAATGATCCATCTAATCATGATGGTTTTATCGCTCACCTAGAGCCAGATATTGTGGAGTGCAAAATCAAGAGGGCCTTAGGAAGCATCATTATGAACAAAGCTAGAGGAGGGGGTGGAATTCCAGTTGAGCTATTTCAAACTGTAAAAGATGATGCTTTGAAAGTGCTGCACTCAACATGACAGCAAATTTGGAAAACTCAGCAGTGGCGGCCAGAGGGATAGAACAGGTCAGTTTTCATCAAGGTAATGCTCAAAATTCTCCAAGATACACTTCATCAGTACATGAACGGAGAAATTCCAGATGTATAAGCTGCATTTAGAAAAGGCAGAGGGACAAGAGATAAGTTGCCATCATCTGTTGGATCATTGAAAAAAGCAAGCGAATTTCAGAAAAACATCTGTCTCAGCTTCATTGACTATGCTAAAGCCTTTGACTGTGTGGATCACAACAAACTGTGGAAAATTCTTAAAGAAATGGGAATACTGGAACACCTTACCTGCCTCCCAAGAAACCTGTAGGCAGGTCAAGAAGGAACAGTTAGAACCAGACATGGGACAACGGACTGGTTCCAAATTGGGAAAGGAGTATGTCAAGGCTGCACATTGTCACCCTGCTTATTTAACTTATATGCAAAATACATCATGTGAAATGCCGGGTTGGATGAAGCACAAGCTGGAATCAAGATCTCTGGGAGAAATATAAATAACCTCAGATATGCAGATGATACCGCCCTTATGGCAGAAAGCAAAGAGGACCTAAAGAATCTCTTGACAAAAGTGAAAAAGGAGAGGGACAAAGCTGGCTTAAAACTAAACAATCAAAAAACAAAGATCATGGCATCCAGTCCCATCACTTCATGGCAAATAGATGTGGAAACAATGGAAACAGTGAGAGACTTTACTTTTTTGGGCTCCAAGATCACCACAGATGGTGACTGCAGCCATGAAATTAAAAGATGCTTGCTCTTTGGAAGAAAAGCTATGACCATCCTAGACAGTATATTAAAAAGCAAGATATTACCTTGCCAACAAAACTCCATATAGTCAAAGCTATGATTTTTTCCAGTAGTCAAGTATGGATATGAGATTTGGACCATAAAGAAGGCTGAGCATGGAAGAATTGATGTTTTTGAACTATGGTATTGGAGAAGACTCTTGAGAATCCCATGGATTGGCAAGGAGTCAATCATTTGGGGATTGACTCTTTCCCAATCAATCCTAAAGGAAATAAACCCTGAATATTCATTGGGAGGAATGATGATGAAGCTAAAGCTCCAAAATTTTGGCCACCTAATACGAACAGAAGATTCACTGGAAAAGACCCTGATGCTGGGACAAATTGAAGGCAGGAGGAAAAGGGGATGACAGAGGATGAGATGGTTGGATGGCATCACCAACTCAATGGACATGAGTCTCAGCAATCTCTGGGAGATGGTGAAGGACAGGAAAGCCTGGCATGCTGCAGTCCACAGCGTCGCAAAGATTCAGATATGTTGAGCAACTGAACAACAGCAACAAAGATAGATGTAGCTTGTTCTTGACTCAGTGACCCAGTAGCAAATTTTGCGTTGAACAAAATCAATATTGATCGGTTTTGTCGTCCGTTCAGTCAGCTCAGTTCAGTTGCTCAGTTGTGTCTGACCCTTTGTGACCCCATGGACTGCAGCATGCCAGGCTTCCCTGTCCATCACCAACTCCCAGAGCTTACTCAAACTCATGTCCACTTAGTCAGTGATGCCATCCAACCATCTCATCCTCTATCATCCCCTTCTCCTGCCTTCAATCTTTCCCACTATCAGGATCTTTTCAAATGGGTCAGTTCTTCGCATGAGGTGGCCAAAGTATTGGAGTTTCAGCTTCAATATCAGTCCTTCCAAAGAATATTCAGGACTGATTTCCCTTAGGATGGATTGGATGGATCTCCTTGCTGTCTGAGGGACTCTCAGGAGTCTTCTTCAATACCACAGATCAAAAGCATCAATTCTTCAATGCTCAGCTTTTTTATAGTCCAACTCTCACATCCATACATGACTAATGGAAAAACCATAGCTTTGACGAGATGGACCTTTGTTGGTAAAATAATGTCTCTGCTTTTTAATAAGCTGTCTAGGTTGGTCATAGCTTTTCTTCTAAGGAGCAAGCGTCTTTTTATTTCATGGCTGCAATCACCATCTGCAGTGATTTTGGAGCCCAAGAAAATAAAACCTCTCACTGTTTCCATTGTTTCCCCATCTATTTGCCATGAAGTGATGGGACCGGATGCCATCATCTTAGTTTTCGAAATGTTGAGTTTTAAGCCAACTTTTTCACTCTCCTCTTTCACTTTCATGAAGAAGTTCTTTAGTTCTTCTTCACTTTCTACCATAAGGGTGGTGTCATCTGCATATCTGAGGTTATTGATATTTCTCCTGGCAATCTTCACTCCAGCTTGTGCTTTATCCAGCCCAGCATTTCTCATGATGTACTCTGTATATAAGTTAAATAAGCAGGGTGACAATAGACAACCTTGACCTACTCCTTTTCCTATTTGGAACCAGTCTGTTGTTCCATGTCCAGTTCCAACTGTTGCTTCCTGACCCGCATACAGATTTCTCAAGAGGCAGGTCAGGTGGTCTGGTATTCCCATCTCTTTCAGAATTTTCCACAGTTTATTGTGATCCACACAGTCAAAGGCTTTGGCATAGTCAATAAAGCAGAAATAGATGTTTTTCTGGAACTCTTTTGCTTTTTCAATGATACAACGGATATTGGCAATTTGATCTCTGATTCCTCTGCCTTTTCTAAATTCAGCTTGAACATCTGGAAGTTCATGGTTCATGTACTGTTGAAGCCTTACTTGGAGAATTTTGAGCATTACTTTGCTAGTGTGTGAGATGAGTGCAACTGTGCGGTAGTTTGAGCATTCTTTGGCATTGACTTTCTTTGGGATTGGAATGAAATTTGATTATATCGATTCCTTTTTCCCTCAGTCTTTCTCTACCTTTGCCTCCTCCCTGACATCCCCCTCCCAGAACCATATTCATCAGGTCCTGATGTGCCTCTGTTTAGTATTTCTTCATTGAGCCTCAGCTTCCCAGGTGGTGCTAGTGTTATAGAACCTGCCTACCAATACAGGAGACATAAGAGACACAGTTCCATCCCTGGGTTGGGAAGATCCTCTGGAGGAGGACATGGCAGTCCTCCCATGACAACCCACTCTAGTATTCTTGCCTGGAGAATCCCATGGACAGAGGAATCTCACAGGCTACAGTCCATAGTGTCACAAAGAGTTGGACATGGCTGAAGCTACTTGGCACTCATTGGGCCTCATTAGCACTGAGATTAGTAGAGTCCTGCAGCTGTCTTGAGAGAGACTTGAGATGTTATCTAATCAATCATCTTGGAATCTCCATCCGTGTCTATTAAATATGCCAGGGGTCCCCAATCCCCAGGCCATAACCATCGTAGGCCTGTTAGGAACCAAGCTACACAGCAGAGACTGAGCAATGGACAAGTGAGAGAAGCTTCATCTGTATCTACAGCTTCTCCTCATTACTTGCACTGTGCTGTGTGCTGTGTCACTTCAGTTTGTCCAACTCTTTGAGACACTATGAACTGTAGCCTGCAAGGTTCCTTTGTCCATGAGATTCTCCAGGCAAGCATACTGAGTGGGTTGCCATGCTCTCCTCCAGGGGACCTTCCCAACCCACTTCTCCTTGCAATGACAAGCAGGTTCTTTACCACTAGAGCCACCTACTGCCTAAAATTGCAAATGACAGTGGCCATAAATTTATGTTTGAGACAACTTCATTCTCCCTAAATTCTGGATTAAAGTCAAGGCAGAACATCCTGAGATTGCCACAAATGCACTGAAAAGTCTGCTTCCGCTTCCAACATCCTATCTTTGTGAAGCAGGGTTTTCTGCAGTGACAAGAAAAATGAGATTACAGAGTTCAGTTCAGTTCAGTGGCTCAGTCGTCTCCGACTCTGCGACCCCATGAATTGCAGCACGCCAGGCCTCCCTGTCCATCACCAACTCCTGGAGTTTACCCATACCCATGTCCATCGAGTCAGTGATGCCATCCAACCATCTCATCTTCTGTCGTCTCCTTCTCCTCCTGCCCCCAATCCTACCCAGCATTAGGGTCTTTTCCAATGAGTCAAATCTTCTCATGAGGTGGCCAAAGTATTGGAGTTTCAGCTTCAACATCAGTCCTTCTAATGAACACCCAGGATTGATCTCTTTTAGGATGGATTGATTGGATCTCCTTGCAGTCCAAGGGACTCTCAAGAGTCTTCTCCAACACCACAGTTCAAAAGCATCAATTCTTCGGCGCTCAGCTTTCTTCACCGTCCAACTCTCACATCCATACATGACTACTGGAAAAACCATAGCCTTGACTAGATGGACTTTTGTTGACGAAGTAATGTCTCTGCTTTTAAATATGCTATCTAGGTTGGCCATAACCTTCCTTCCAAGGAGTAAGCGTCTTTTAATTTCATGGCTGCAATCACCATCAGAAGTGATTTTGGAGCCCCCCAAAAATAAAGTCTGACACTGTTTCCACTGTTTCCCCATCTATTTCCCATGAAGTGACGGGACTAGATGTCATGATCTTAGTTTTCTGAACGTTGAGCTTTAAGCCAACTTTTTGACTCTCCTCCTTCACTTTCATCAAGAGGCTCTTTAGTTCTTCTTCACTTTCTGCCATAAGGGTGGTGTCATCTGCATATCTGAGGTTATTGATCTTTCTCCCAGCAATCTTGATTCCAGCTTGTGCTTCTTCCAGCTCAGCATTTCTCATGATGTACTCTGCATATAAGTTAAATAAGCAGGGTGACAATATACAGCCTTGACGTACTCCTTTTCCTATTTGGAACTAGTCTGTTGTTCCATGTCCAGTTCTAACTGTTGCTTCCTGACCTGCACACAGGTTTCTGAAAGACAGGTCATATGGTCTGGTATTTTCATCTCTTTCAGAATTTTCCACAGTTTATTGTGATCCACACAGTCAAAGGCTTTGGCATAATCAATAAAGCAGAAATAGATGTTTTTCTGGAACTCTCTTGCTTTTTCAATGATCCAGCGGATGTTGGCAATTTGATGTCTGGTTCCTCTGCCTTTTCTAAAACCAGCTTGAACATCTGGAAGTTCACGGTTCATGTATTGCTGAAGCCTGGCTTGGAGAATTTTGAGTAACACTTTACTAGCATGTGAGATGAGTGCAATTGTGCGGTAGTTTGAGCATTCTTTGGCATTGCCTTTCTTTGGGACTGGAATGAAAACTGACCTTTTCCAGTCCTGTGGCCACTGCTGAGTTTTCCAAATTTGCTGGCATATTGAGTACAGCACTTTCACAGCATCATCTTTCAGGATTTGAAATAGCTCAACTGGAATTCCATCATCTCCACTAGCTTTGTTCGTAGTGATGCTTTCTAAGGCCTACTTGACTTCACATTCCAGGATGTCTGGCTCTAAGTGAGTGATCACACCGTCGTCATTATCTGGGTCGTGAAGATCTTTTTTTGTACAGATCTTCTGTGTATTTTTGGACTTCCCTGGTGGCTCAGAGGTTAAAGCGTCTGCCTCCAATGCGGGAGACCTGGGTTCGATCCCTGGGTCGGAAAGATCCCCTGGAGAAGGAAATGGCAAACCACTCCAGTATTCTTGCCTGGAGAATCCCATGGACAGAGGAGCCTGGTAGGCTACAGTCCACGGGGTCGCAAAGAGTCGGACACGACTGAGCGACTTCCCTTCCCTTCCTTCTGTGTATTCTTGCCACCTTTTCTTAATATCTTCTGTTTCTGTTAGGTCCATACCTTTTCTGTCCTTTATCGAGCCTATCTTTGCATGAAATGTTCCATTAGTATCTTTAATTTTCTTGAAGAGATCTCTAGTCTTTCCCATTCTGTTGTTTTCCTCTATTTCTTTGCATTGATCGCTGAGGAAGGCTTTCTTATCTCTCCTTGCTCTTCTTTGGAACTCTGCATTCAGATGGGAATATCTTTCCCTTTCTTCTTTGCTTTTCGCTTCTCTTCTCTTCCCAGCTATCTGTAAGGCCTCCTCAGACAGCCATTTTGCTTTTTTGCATTTCTTTTGCATGGAAATGGTCTTGATCCCTGTCTCCTGTACACTGTCACGAACCTCTGTCCATAGTTCATCAGGCACTCTGTGTATCAGATCTAGTCCCTTAAATCTATTTGTCACTTCTACTGTATACTCATAAGGGATTTGATCTAGGTCATACCTGAATGGACTACTGGTTTTCCCTACTTTCTTCGATTCAAGTCTGATTTTGGCAATAAGCAGTTCATGATCTGAGCCACAGTCTGCTCCCAGTCTTGTTTTTGCTGACTGTATAGAGCTTCTCCATCTTTGGCTGCAAAGAATATAATCAATCTGATTTCGGTGTTGACCACCTGGTGATGTCCACGTGTAGAGTCTTCTCTTGTGTTGTTGGAATAGGGTGTTTTCTATTACCAGTGTGTTCTCTTGGCAAAGCTCTATTAGCCTTTGCCCTGCTTCATTCTGTACTCCAAGGCCAAATTTGCCTGTTATGCCAGGTGTTTCCTGACTTCCTCCTTTTGCATTCCAGTCCCCTATAATGAAAAGGATATCTTTTTGGGGTGTTAGTTCTAGAAGGTCTTGTAGGTCTTCAAAGAACCGTTCAACTTCAGCTTCTTTGGCGTTACCAGTTGGGGAATAGACTTGGATTACTGTGATATTGAATGGTTTGCCTTGGAAACCAACAGAGATCATTCTATCGTTTTTGAGATTGCATCCAAGTACTGCATTTCGGACTCTTTTGTTGACCATGATGAGAATTTCTTCTTCTCCATTTCTTCTAAGGGATTCTCACCCACAGTAGTAGATATAATGGTCATCTGAGTTAAATTCACCCATTCCAGTCCATCTTAGTTTGCTGATTCCTGGAATGTCGACGTTCACTCTTGCCATCTCCTGTTTGACCACTTCCAGTTTGCCTTGATTCATGGACCTAACATTCCAGGTTCCTATGCAACATTGCTCTTTACAGCATCGGACGTTGCTTCTATCACCAGTCACATCCACAGCTGGGTATCGTTTTTGCTTTGGCTCCATCCCATCATTTTTTCTGGAGTTATTTCTCCACTGATCTCCAGTAGCATTTTGGCACTTACTGACCTGGGGAGTTCCTCTTTCAGTGTCCTATCTTTTTGCCTTTTCATACTGTTCATGGGGTTCTCAAGGCAAGAATAATGAAGTGGCTTGCCATGCCCTTCTCCAGTGGACCACATTCTGTCAGACCTCTCCACCATGACCCATCTGTCTTGGGTGGCCCCACACGGCATGTCTTAGTTTCATTGAGATAGACAAGGCTGTGGTCCGTGTGATCAGACTGGATAGTTTTCTGTAATTTTAGTTTCAGTGTGTCTGCCCTCTGATGCCCTCTCGCAACACCTACCGTCTTATTTGGGTTTCTCTTACCCTGGACGTGGGGTATTTCTTCTCAGCTGCTCCAGCAAAGTGCAGCTGTTGCTCCTTACCTTGGACAAGGGGTATCTTCTCACGACGGCCCCTCCTGACCTTGAATGTGGAGTAACTCCTCTCGGCCCTCCTGTGCCCATGCAGCCGCTGCTCCTTGGGCCTGGGGTAACTCCTCTCGCTGACGCCCCTGGCCCAGCCTAGCTCCTCTCAGCCACCGCCCCCAGCCCCCAGCTGGGCCTAGCTCCTCTCGCCGCCGCCCCCGGCCCCCCGTCCGGCCTAGCTCCTCTTGGCCGCCGCCCCTGGCCCCGGCCTGGCCTAGCCCCTCTCGGCTGCCACCCCCAGCCCCCGGCCCCTGGCCTGGCCTAGCTCCTCTCAGCCGCCGCCCCCTGCCCCAGGCCTGGCCTAGCCCCTCTCAGCCGCCGCCCCCTGCCCCAGGCCCGGCCTAGCCCCTCTCGGCTGCCACCCCCCAGCCCCCAGTCCCGGGCCCGGCCTAGCTCCTCTCAGCCGCCGCCCCCGGCCCCCAGCCCAGCCTAGCTCCGCCCCCGACCCCCGGCCCGGCCTAGCTCCTCTCGGCCATGCTTCTGCGCGGACCCGTCGCAGCCACCTCGCTTCTGCGTAGACCCATCGCAGCCGCCTCGCTTCTGCGCGGACCCGTCGCAGCTGCCTCGCTTCTACATTACAGAGTAGACTAGACCTAAGCAACGTGCTTTGGATGTCACTGTCTCCCGTCACCCTCAGATGGGAACGTCTAATTGCAGGAAAACGAGCTCACGGCTCCCACTTATTCTGTGTTATGGTGAATTGTATACTTATTTCATTATCTCTCACAATGTAATTATAATAGAAATAAAGTGCACAATAAACGTAATGTGCTTGAATCATCTTGAAACCATCCCCCATCCCTGGCCCATGGAAAAATTGTCTTCCATGAAACCAGTCCCTAATGCCAAAAACGTTGGGGATGGCTGGAATATGTGACCCTTGTGTAGATTCTTCATTCTCTTTTTGGAGTGGCCACTCAGTGGTCACAGGAACTCAGAGGTTCCTGTCTCCCCCAACTTTCATTACATGGGTTGAAAACTATACAGCTGAAGTTCACACAGAGACAGTTATAGACTGAATAATACACTCTCCACATTCACACTGTTTCCTAATCTTCACAGCTCACATGCAAGCATCAGAATAAAGTTTCACGTATTGGTAAAGAATTACTTTAAAGCTTCTCACAGACAAATAGTTAACTTCCTGCTGTACCCTGATTGTGAGAGATGGCCTTCCTAAAATCTTTGACAAATGAACTGTTCTTTTGTACTGTTCTGCCCCTATGGAGTTGTTCTATTAGAGGTGTCCTTCGTATTTAAAAGTCAGTTTGAGAGGGGAAAGATGTTGCTACATGGGAAGAACAACATCTGATTCTAATTTTTTAAAGTGTGTATTTTTAAAGCTTTGGAGTCCTATCTGGGATGATTCTGTGTCCTTTTCATCATTCTTCTTGTGCCTCTTGGAGGGAGGAGCTAGGTAGTGTTGTGAGATAGTAAAAGGATAGAAGGACAGGAAACTTTGAGCCACCAGGTTGTGAAGTGAAGAGAATCTCTCTTCCATTTAGTCACTGTGTGGCCTTGGACCCATCCTTTTTCCTCTCTGAGTCACACTTGCCTTATGTATAAAATTGAAATAAACATGTACATTGATGGATGGTTGGGAAGGTCAAATGTGATGGTGAATGTGAAAGCATTTTGTAGACTACAATGTGCTACAAAGAAATGTCCTGATTTGGCATTTAAAAAAAAAAGGTCTTGATTGTTTCTGGGGCTTTTTAAATTATCTTTATCACCCCTGCTCCCACCCTGATCAGAAGTTCCATAAACATTTAACATGGGAGTATAGTAGGCTCTATCAGGTGCTTGGCAGACCATCTGCTAAATGAATCCTGAGATCTGTTCAAAAGAAGGAAGAAATTCAGTGGACCAAAGTACACATAGATGACTGAGTGTGTACATGCACATGCTCACACAGGCGCACACACACACATACACACCCTTACCCTCAAATCTCATGCGTGTGTACTAAGTTGCACAGTCATGTCTGATTCCTTGCAACCCAATGGACCATAGCCTGCCAGGCTCCTCTGTCCAGGAGAATTCTCAGGCAAGAATACTGGAAAGGGTTGCCATGCCCTCCTCTAGGGCATTTTCCCAACCCATGGATGGAACTACATCTCTTAAGTCTCCTACATTGGCAGGTGGGTTTTTTACCACTAGTGCCACCTAGAAAATGCCTCCCCTCTCCCCTAAAAAAATTCAGAGCTACCATTTCTTCAAGTTATGTAATGAAAATAAAATCAGACTGTTTCTCCCACAGCTGTTTATAATGCCAGCTGGAAAGCAGCATTCGTTCGTTTTAAGGTGGTGCCTCCATGTCGGATTGGTAATCCACCATGACTGTGAGGTCCGAAGTGGGGGAGAAACAGGACACTCCCACAGAAGGGGCCACCTTGGGATCAGAAACCAGGGTTATAACTCAGATTGCAAAGCTCGATTTTCATCCTGGCATAGATTTTCCGGGGATTTATTCCTTACCTCCATCCCCATCTCTGGGGCCTCCTGCTGTTATCCCATGGGGATGGTCTGGAAGAGAGTAAGGAGCTCCAGGGAGCTTCTGGGATGAAGCCAGAGAGCAGGACAGGCTTGGCATGTCCTCTAGGGATAGAGGACATTGGAATCAGGTTACTCATGAGTACAAAGTCATGTCCAGGATATTTTTCATTATCCTAGATCTTTGTGATTCAAACCAGACTTGTGCATCTCAGAGTAGCTATATAATTCTTTCACTTTTCATTGGGCAAATCTTCATTCTTTGTCGAAAATAGGACTTAGAAAAACTAGCTGTTGAATTGTGGTTTCCCTTCAATGCTATTCCTAGATATTTGGTTCAATGGAACTAAACAAATGTGAATTCAAATCCTACTAATTTGTTCTAAGGCTATGGGCAAGATGGCTATGCTCCCCGCAGGCAGTTTCTTTATTTGTAAAATGTGGATAATAATATTGATAAAATCACAAAACTGTTGCCAATTTTGGAGTAGATACTCGCAAAATGTTGGTTCTTTTCCAGGCCCTCTTCCTTCTTCAGGCCTCCTTGTTGGGTCTCTCCAGGAAAACTCCTTCCACCCATAACAACTCTTTAGATTCAGATTATTTCAAACTCATTTGGTTATTTGTCCAATTGTTTTCAAGCTAATGGAGATAAAAAAGAACCTAAGAGGACCTATCATATGGGTCCATTGTAAAGGATAAATGATGTATATTTATTTTACAAATAAAACACTACTGAGCTTGGCAAGTAGTAGGTGGATACAGGCTAGCAAAATGTATTATCCTTCTGATAAGGGAAGAAAAGACAGTCCTTGAGTCCCCAATCAACCCAATCTTTAATTGTTCCTTGGCGCCATCTCCATAAGTCAGTAATCCTGTTTGAGTCAGGAAGTCCTCAAAATATTGTATCTATTCCCAGTGACCTGACACTACAGAAAAATTTCAAGTCAGCTAGAGCCTTGTCTCTGTTCTGTTTATCCTGCATACCTTCATTGTTTGGCTTATTGCAATTTGAATTGTTGAGAAGACAAGACACTTCTACCGTTCCCAAAGAGTAGACAATGAAATGCTTCAGAAAATTCTATGCCAGGCTTTTTGTGTTTTCCTGGGCTCGTATTGTGAGGGTGAGATGACAGGGTCTGGAAATCCTCCATTTTACAAAGGAAGAAACACTTTAATTTTATCATTTTCTGGTTCTAGCTTCAGATTATAATGCAAAGTCAAATCCACCACCCTCAACACACCTTCAGCAATCTAGTGATGGCACCTGATTCCAAAGTATAACTTCTGGATGCCAATTCCTCAGAAGCTATGCTCTCTTTTGATACTGATATTATTGGGACTCATTTTTTTTTCTAATTTCAAGAGAATAGAATACATAATAACACTGATCAAGAAAGGTAAAAGATTCCTACCTAGAAATGGTGGCATCAGAAACATGCAGTTATTTTTAGATATGTATAGAACTGGTCCATTGGACAACAGAATAAAAAAATTCTTCCCTAAACCTTAGTGTGCAGAGAATGGAAAACGTCATACTAATTAGGAAACAAAAAGAAAAATTACCATTTTAAACAGCAGAAAAATGAAAGTAACCAGCTTTTCAGGCTGGGGAGAGTTTTATTTTACATCAAAAAAGGTGGAGAATTAAGATGGAGAATTAAGAATCAATCTTGATTGTTTCTTTGTAGGTGGAATCTGAAGGCTCTTCATCACAGGACATCAACTTAAGGGAGAGGCAGTAAGATGGGTGGATAGCAGGATTGCTCTGCACAATAAACCTAATAAATCTGGAGTGGGAAATTTTGGATTTCTTAGGGCCACCCAGGAAGGGAAAAGGTATGTAAAGTTGCAAGGAAACTAGGAGAGGTGTGTGTATGTGTGCATGCTCAGTTGTATCTGACTCCTTGCGATCCCATGAACTATCCCATGAGCGATCCCAGGCTCCTCTGTCCATGGAATTGTCCAGACAGGAGAGGGGAGATAGCCAAATGAGGGTTCAGGCAGCCAGCGGTCCCTAAGTTGGCAGGACGCCTAAAGGAAGAAACACAGTTAGCAGAGCAAGGGAAGGATGTATTTTGGAGCAAAATGCATGATTTTGCTGATGTACAAGAAGACAGAGCAGTTGCAGGAAGAGGAATGCAGAAGCAGGACACTGGCTGTAGGATAAGATGACCAAAGGACAGATTAAACCCTTTGTGAATCCTCAGAAATATCGCAGGGGTAGGGGCAGTGAGAAGGGAATAGTGTAAGTGTTGGGTTTTCTAAAGAAAGTAGGAGAAACACTTTAGTTTCTGTTGGAAAATTAAAGGACAAATGAGTCCCTGAAAGCCTGAAGATACAGGTCCCCCAGAGGCAGCTGATTTGTGTGTATGTAGTGGTGGTGGGGAAATCCTTAGGTAAGGCAATTAACAAATGCTGATACCTTTTATAGACATCATTTGTACTAGACAGAGCTATTTTGTATAAACCAGAAGGCTAAAAACAGAGCCTGAAAGCCTTATTGTGTGACTCTGGTTCTTGACAGTAAACTATTCCACACTGGCATATTGGAGGTAATCTAGCTGACAGACACAAATAGGTCAGATCAGAGGTAAACTCATTTTGTAGACAAACTTAAGATCCTTTTATAAAAGAGGATTAATTAGATTATGCTTCAATTAGATTATGATAATCAGTTAAGATTGTGCTGTTTTATCCTGCAACTGTGCTGTAGCTTCCTTGGTAGGTGGTGCTACTGTGTAGACAGGTACCTTTTGTGTACCTGGCCTAGGTGGGTGTGGAGAGTTAACACCAGCCGAGAAGATGTGTATCTGTTAGCTGGTGGGCCCCAGAGCCTCGAAGGTAAAAGGCGTGATCTCATTGTCATCACTTTTTTATTTTACTTCTTTTGCGTCTTTTTGTAATTCTTAGTACAATGGTTCTTTGTGCAATGTACCTTCAGAATATTCTTATTGATGTGCCAAACTTTTAAACTCAATAATCATTTTGTCCTCTCTGAGGTGACATGCTTCAATTTCCTCAACTTCTAAAAAAAAGAGACCATGAAATACTATACAAAGTATCCTCCTGGCAAGTTCTTGTGCTTTTCTTAAGGAAAATAAAGCAATTATTTCATAGGAGACTTGGAAAATGAAAGTTTTCAATAAGAACTCATCATATCTATGGTTTGCATGGCCTATCATATTCAGACTTTAGAATTTCATATATTGCAACTTGACCATACCAGCTGGAGTACAAATCTAAATGGAAAGTGGCCATACTTGCACTCTAAGGCTAGGATAACAAGATTACATTTTGGTATGATTGGTAGTAACAGCCCTGAGCAGTGTGTTGTAAAGATGATAGGGCTTTATTCAAGCTAACTCAGGACTGGATGGCCACAAGCCATTAGTGGTGCCTGCTGTAGATATGAAAGAGTGGAAAGTATATGCCATGTGGTATTATGTGGTCCTCCTCTAGGTCCTTTTTAATAGTATTGAACAGAATAGGTACTCAATAAAACTTTGCTTTGGGTAGTATACTCATTTTCACTATATTAATTCTTCCAATCCATGAACACGGTATATTTCTCCATCTGTTTGTGTCCTCTTTGATTTCTTTCATCAGTGTTTTATAGTTTTCTATATATAAGTCTTTTGTTTCTTTAGGTAGATATATTCCTAAGTATTTTATTCTTTTTGATGCAATGGTGAATGGTATTGTTTCCTTAATTTCTCTTTCTGTTTTCTCATTATTGGAGTATAGGAATGCAAGGGATTTCTGTGTGTTAATTTTATATCCTGCAACTTTACTATATTCATTGATCAACTCTAGTAATTTTCTAGTAGAGTCTTTAGGGTTTTCTACATAGAGAATCATGTCGTCTGCAAACAGTGCGAGTTTTACTTCTTCTTTTCCTATCTGTATTCCTTTTATTTCTTTTTCAGCTCTGATTGCTGTGGCCAAAACTTCCAAAACTATGTTGAATAGTAGTGGTGAAAGTGGGCATCCTTGCCTTGTTCCTGACTTTAGGGGAAATGCTTTCAATTTTTCACCATTGAGGATAATGTTTGCTGTGGGTTTGTCATATATAGCTTTTATTATGTTGAGATATGTTCCTTCTATTCCTGCTTTCTGGAGGGTTTTAATCATAAATGGATGCTGAATTTTGTCAAAGGCTTTTTCTGCATCTATTGAGATAACCATATGGTTTTTTTCTTTCAATTTGTTAATGTGGTGTATTACATTGATTGATTTGCGGATGTTAAAAAAACCTTGCATTCCTGGGATAAAGCCCACTTGGTCATGATGTATGATCTTTTTAATATGATGTTGGATTCTGTTTGCTAGAATTTTATTAAGGATTTTTGCATCTATGTTCATCAGTGATATTGGCCTGTAGTTTTCCTTTTTTGTGACTTCTTTGTCTGGTTTTGGAATTAGGGTGATGGTGGCCTCATAGAATGAGTTTGGAAGTTTACCATCTTCTGCAATTTTCTGGAAGAGTTTGAGTAGGATAGGTGTTAGCTCTTCTCTAAATTTTTGGTAGAATTCCGCTGTGAAGCCGTCTGGTCCTGGGCTTTTGTTTGCTGGAAGACCCAAAGCAATCTATAGATTCAATGCAATCCCTATCAAGCTACCAATGGTATTTTTCACAGAACTAGAACAAATCATCTCACAATTTGTATGGAAATATAAGAAACCTCGAATAGCCAAAGCAATCTTGAGGAAGAAGAATGGAACTGGAGGAATCAACCTGCCTGACTTCAGGCTCTACTACAAAGCCACAGTCATCAAGACAGTATGGTACTGGCACAAAGATAGAAATATAGATCAATGGAACAAAATAGAAAGCCCAGAGATAAACCCACGCACCTATGGACACCTTATCTTCGACAAAGGAGGCAAGAATATTCAATGGAGAAAAGACAATCTCTTTAACAAGTGGTGCTGGGAAAACTGGTCAACCACTTGTAAAAGAATGAAACTAGAACATTTCCTAACACCGTACACAAAAATAAACTCAAAATGGATTAAAGATCTAAATGTAAGACCAGAAACAATAAAACTCCTAGAGGAAAACATAGGCAAAACACTCTCCGACATAAATCACAGCAGGATCCTCCATGACCCACCTCCTAGAATATTGGAAATAAAAGCAAAAATAAACAAATGGGACCTAATTAAAATTAAAAGCTTTTGCACAACAAAGGAAACTATAAACAAGGTGAAAAGACAGCCTTCAGAATGGGAGAAAATAATAGCAAATGAAGCAACAGACAAACAATTAATATCAAAAATATACAAGCAACTTCTGCAGCTGAATTCCAGAAAAATAAACGACCCAATCAAAAAATGGGCCAAAGAACTAAACAGACATTTCTCCAAAGAAGACATACAGATGGCTAACAAACACATGAAAAGATGCTCAACATCACTCATTATTAGAGAAATGCAAATCAAAACCACAATGAGGTATCATTTCGCACCAGTCAGAATGGCTGCTATCCAAAAGTCTACAAGCAATAAATGCTGGAGAGGGTGTGGAGAAAAGGGAACCCTCTTACACTGTAGGTGGGAATGCAAACTAGTACAGCCACTATGGAGAACAGTGTGGAGATTCCTTAAAAAACTGGGAATAGAACTGCCATATGACCCAGCAATCCCACTGCTGGGCATATACACTGAGGAAACCAGAATTGAAAGAGACACGTGTACCCCAATGTTCATCGCAGCATTGTTTACAATAGCCAGGACATGGAAGCAACCTAGATGTCCATCAGCAGACGAATGGATAAGGAAGCTGTGGTACATATACACAATGGAATATTACTCAGCCATTAAAAAAAATACATTTGAATCGGTTCTACTGAGATGGATGAAACTGGAGCCCATTATACAGAGTGAAGTAAGCCAGAAAGAAAAACAACAATACAGTACACTAATGCATATATATGGAATTTGAAAGATGGTAACGATAACCCTATATGCGAGACAGAATAAGAGACACAGATGCATGGAACAATTTTATGGACTCTGAGGGAGAAGGTGAGGGTGGGACATTCTGGGAGAATAGCATTGAAACATGTATATTATCATATGTGAAACAGAACACCATTCCATGTTCGATGCATGAGACAAGGGCTCAGGGCTGGGGCAATGGGATGATCCAGAAGGATGGGATGGGGAGGGAGGTGGGTGGGGGGTCCAGGAAGGGGAACACATGTAAACCCATGGCTGATTCATGTCAATGTATGGCAAAAACTATTGCAATGTTGTGAAGTGATTGGCCCCCAACTAAAATAAATAAATTTATAAAAAAAAAAAAAAAAAAACACAACTTTGCTTTGTTTCATAAATTAAGACAAAATATATTACTACCAAAGGAATGCTGGAATTCTCACACTATCCAACTTCTGTCTGTATAGGACAATAAACTGTATACCAACAACCACATGGTTTATTGTTCAAATGGGTACATTTTAAAAACAATTAAAAAAATTCTTTTCTATCATTTATCACAGATATTGCATATAGTTCCTTGTGCCATACAGTAGGACCTTGCTGTTTATCCATCCTATACATAATAGTTTGTATCTACTAATCCCAAACTCCCACTCCATCCCTTCCCCACACCCTTGCCCCTTGGCAACCACAAGTCTGTTCTCTATGTCTGTGAATCTGTCAAACTGGTACACTCTTGATAGTGAAATGGTTAGTATTAACTATTTTCTGGGACAGAGGATATTTGGGTTTCTTCTGGGTGGCTCAGATGGTAAAGAATCCGCCTGCAATCCCTGTGTTCAATCCCTGGGTTGGGAAGATCCCCTGAAAGAGGACATGGCAACCTACTCCAGTATTCTTGCCTGGAGAATCCCCATGGACAGAGGTGCCTGCCAGGCTACAGTCCATGGGGGTCGCAAAGAGTCAGACATGACTGACTAAGCACATTTATTGAGACTGCTACTAATAAACAAGACATATGGATCACCCTACATATCTCCTTGAAGTGACTCTGTAGGGTAAATTAATATTTCTTTTAATCCAAGGGTTAGCAAACTATGACCCATAGACCAAAAACAACCAGCCATCTGGTTTTATAAATAAAGTTTTATTGGAACTTTGCAATGCCTATGTATTTATGTTTTGCGTCTCTAGCTTCTTTCGCTACAACAGTGTTGAGTAGTCATGACGAAGACTGTATGGCCTGCAAAGCCTAAAATATTTACTATGTAGCTGGCTCTTTACAGGAAAAGTGCTGACCCCTCCTAGTCAATGGCGTGCTTGTTGTCAGAAGGGTCTGTGGGCTGGCTTCTTGAAGAAGAAAATGAATGTACTAGGACTTACTATGTGCTGAACCTCATGCTACACACTTCACATATGTGATCTCACTTAATCTCAGATGATATTGAGACACATGCATAATCTCCAATGAACTTAGAATTTTCCTGGCTGCCAAGGACAGGAGAAATGAGACTTCCTGGCCAGCAGTGCTCAGAATCTTTTCCTGTAAACCCTCTGACCACCTATGAGGCATTCATAACATTCCATAGCCAACCCAGCAGCAAATCCTATAGACTCCACTTTCAAATTTTATATCTAGAATTTGACCACTTCTCATCATCTTCACACCCCCGATGCAGCAGCCCCTATCTGAAGTTTCATGCAGAATCCACTGTCACTTCTCACCTAGATTAAGTCAGCTTTCTCGCTTTCTCCAAGCCTACTGTTGAGCCTGCATCTGTTGTCACTGTATTATCTACAGTGATCATTTAACCCAAGACACTCATATGCTTTGATCCGTTTATTCCCCTTTGATTCAGAGTAAGAACCAAAATCTTAATAAGGGTTCATCTTCACTGCCCAATATGGTGGCCCCATGAAGTTCTTTAAACATATGAAAATTAAATAAAATTAATAATTGAGTTTTTTAGTCACACTAGCCCCATTTCAAGTGCTCAGCAGCCACACATGGCTTATGGCTATATTGGACAGCCCAGGCATGGAACACTTTTATCATCACAGAAAGTTCTTTTGAATGGCACTGGGACTAGTTCCCTTCTTGTCTCTCATAGCTCTTCCTGCTCCATCTCAGTAAGATGCTCTCCTGGCTGTTTCTTAAACATCTGTGCCTCAGGGCCTTCAAACACATTTTATAAATCTGTTGTGAATTTTCTACCCCTAAACTATGATATGCCTGGATTGCATACAAACTTCAGGTCCTTGTTCAAATAGCACCATCTCTGACACTCTGTTTAGTCTCCAACTCCTTCCCCTCCACCTCCCTTGCATGTCATTCACCAGCATCTAACATATAATATGTGTATGTGTATATACATCCCCTCCATTTCCAATCACTTTAACATGACTTCTAATGAGACAGCTTTAAGAATTTTTGGTTTTGATTGTCTTTTCCCCATGACTTTCCCCAGCTCACAGCAATGAACTCAAAGTGTCTGATGAAAGAAAGAATGAATGAATATTCAGCTTAGAAGCCTACCTAACTTTCTCCACATTGTACCACACTGTTTTTTCACCCACTAGTCTTGCTTTGCTCTGTAATTGACTGTGGTCCTGTCTCCCCTCCCAGGTGCTTGTCTTTAGGAGTACACAGTCCCTGTCTGTAATTCTTCTGCCCCCTCCTCCAGTGCTCAGAGTGCCGTCAGCCCTACGTTTGCTGATTCACTGGTGTCCATCAAATTGAGAACCCTTAATTTACTCTCATAACTCAAAGCAGTAGGAATATATTAGGTTGTCAATATTTCTTCTTCATTGCTGCTTCTAAGAGCTATTTTCCCATTGCCTTGAGAAAACTTATGTGCACTAGTGGCATTACGCAAATGGTGGAGTGTTTCTATTATTTTAGTTAATCAAAGTTCCATATGTACACAAAAGAAAAGATCTAATGAAATATCATTTTCATAGCAACATGTAATTGTAGTATGCCAGTGGAGGAATATTTGCTCATCAGAAGTTATGTCTTCCTGTCCTTTGATAGGAATTTGGGTCAGATGAAGCTGGGTCTTGACTACTGTTATTGTGTAAAATGCTGAAAAAATTTTTACCTGGTTTTATGACACACATGTTCTAGAGGATAAAGTGTGACTGTGCACTTAGTTGCTCAGTCACATCTGACTCTTTGTGGCCACATGGACCGTAGCCTGCCAGGCTCCTCTGTCCATGGGGATTCTCCAAGCAAGAATACTGGAGTAGGTTGCCATGCCCTCCTTCAGGGGATCGTCCCAACCCAGAAATCGAACCCAGGTCTCCCGCGTTGCAAGTGGATTCTTTACCATCTGAGCCACTAGGGAAGCCCAAAGTGTGACTGAGGGTAGGATAAATAAAGAGCTACTGAGCGTGCATGCACAAGTAAATTCAGACTCTGGAAAAGTGCTGGCTGTGGTTCAAATCCTCATTTGGACACTTTGGGGCCCTATGAACTTTTTCATCTTCTAACCTTGGGAGATACATAAAAACAGCAAAAGGGAGCAAAATAAATGCAGATATTTGGGGGAAGCCAGACCAACACTGAAATATCTAACTATTGGCTCTGTGAGCAAATTAATTTCACTGAGCTTCAGATTCTCAGTTAAGATGAGATGCCTTGTGGGGATCAGAGATGAGTGGTCTGGCACAGACCAGGCACTCAATAAAAATGTTAGTTTTATTTGTTGATGGTTCCAAATCTGTGTGTGTGCTTAGTCGCTCAGTCATGTCTGACTCTTTGTGACTCCACAGACTGTAGCCTGCCAGGCTCTTCTGTCCATGGGGATTCTCCAGGCAAGAATACTGGAGTGGGTTGCCATGCCCTCTCCAGGGGATCTTCCCATCCAGGAATTGAAATGAAGTCTCCTGCATTACGGGCAGATTCTTTACCATCTGAGCTACCAGGGAAGTGCAGTTCCAACTCTACTTCGAACTAAGTGTAAGACTCTGGACAAGCCATTTATTTATTTTTTAAAATGTATTTTATTGAAGTATAGTTGATTGACAATGCTGTGTTAGTTTCTGCTGTACAACAAAGTGATTCAGTTATATATAAATATACATTTATTACATTTTGTCCCGTTATGGTTTACCATAGGATATTGAATATAGTTTCTTGTGTTATACAGTAGGACCTTGTTTTTTGTCCATTCTGTATATAATAGCTTACATTTACTAACCCCAACTTGCCATTCCATCCCAACTTGCCATGCCCCCAACTTCTCTTGGCAACACAGTCTTTATTGGGTAGGTCACTTCAAATGTTCAGTTCAGTTCACTTCAGTTGCTCAGTTGTGTCCAACTCTTTGTGACTCCATGGACTGCAGCATGCCAGGCCTCCCTGACCATCACCAACTACTAGAGTTTACCCAAACTTAGGTCCACTGAGTCAGTGATGACATCCAACCATCTCATCCTCTGTCATCCACTTCTCCTTCTGCCCTCAATCTTTCCCAGCATCAGGGTCTTTTCCAAGGAGTCAATTCTTTGCATCAGGTGGCGAAAGCAGTGGAGTTTCAGATTCAACATCAGTCCTTCCAATGAACACTCAGGACTGATCTCCCTTAGGATGGACTGGTTGGATCTCCTTGCAGTCCAAGGGACTCTCAAGAGTCTTCTTCAACACCACAGTTCAAAAGCATCAATTCTTTGGTGCTCAGCTTTCTTTATAGTCCAACTCTCACAACCATACATGACTACTGAAAAAACCATAGCCTTGACTAGACAGACCTTTATTGACAAAATAATGTCTCTGCTTTTCAATGTCTCTTAAATGTCTCTTAATATGTCTCTTTAAATATCTCTCTTTTTTTCTTTAATTTGTCTAGGTTAGTCATAAATTTCCTTCCAAGGAGTAAGTGTCTTTTAATTTCATGGCTGCAGTCACCATCTGCAGTGATTTTGGAGCCCAAGAAAATAAAGTCTGACACTGTTTCCACTGTTTCCCTATCTATTTGCCATGAGTGATGGGATCAGATGCCATGATCTTAGTTTTCTGAATGTTGAGCTTTAAGCCAACTTTTTCACTATCCTCTTTCACATTCATCAAGAGGCTCTTTAGTTCTTCACTTTATGTCATAAGGGTGGTGTCATCTTCATATCTGAGGTTATTGATATTTCTCCCAGCAATCTTGATTCCAGCTGGTGCTTCATCCAGCCCAGCATTTCTCATGATGTACTTTGCATATAAGTGAAATAAGCAGGGTGACAATATACAGCCTTGACGTAATCCTTTTCCTATTTGGAACCAGTCTGTTGTTCCACGTCCAGTTCTAACTGTTGCTTCCTGACGTGCATACAGGTGTTTCAAGAGGCAGGTCAAGTGGTCTGGTATTTCCATCTCTTTAAGAATTTTCTATAGATTATTGTGATCCACACAGTCAAAGGCTTTGGCATAGTCAATAAAGCAGAAATAGATGTTTTTCTGGAATTCTCTTGCTTTTTCAATGATCCAGAAGATGTTGACAATTTGATGCCTGGTTCCTCTGCCTTTTCTAAAACCAGCTTGAACATCTGGAAGTTCACGGTTCACGTATTGCTGAAGCCTGGCTTGGAGAATTTTGAGCATTACTTTACTAGCATGTGAGATGAGTGCAATTGTGCGGTAGTTTGAGCATTCTCTGGCATTGCCGTTCTTTGGGATTGGAATGAAAATTGATCTTTTCCAGTCCTGTGGCCACTGCTGAGTTTTCCAAATTTGCTGGCATACTGAGTGCAGCACTTTCACAGCATCACCTTTGAGGATTTGAAATAGCTCAACTGGAATTCCATCACCTCCACTAGCTTTATTCGTAGTGATGATTCCTAAGGCTCACTTGACTTCACATTCCAGGATGTCTGGCTCTAAGTGAGTGATCACACCATCGTGATTATCTGGGTCATGAAGATCTTTTTTGTACAGTTTTCTGTGTATTCTTGCCACCTCTTCTTAATATCTTCTGCTTTTGTTAGGTTCATACCATTTCTGTCCTTTATCGAGTCCATCTTTGCATGAAATGTTCCCTTGGTATCTCTAATTTTCTTGAAGAGATCTCTATTCTTTCCCGTTCTATTGTTTTTCTCTATTTCTTTGCACTGGTCACTGAGGAAGGCTTTCTTATTTCTCCTTGCTATTCTTTGGAACTCTGCATTCAAGTGGGAATGTTTCCTTTTCTCCTTTGCTTTTCACTTCTGTTCTTTTCACAGCTATTTGTAAGCCCTCCTCAGACAGCCATTTTGCTTTTTTGCATTTCTTTTTCTTTGGGATGGTCTTGAGCCACGTCTCCTGTACAACGTCACAAACCTCCATCCATAGTTCATCAGGCACTCTGTTTATCAGATCTAGTCCCTTAAATCTATTTCTCACTTCCACTGTATAATTGTAAGGGATTTGATTTAGGTCATACTGAATGGTCTAGTGGTTTTCCATACCTTCTTCAATTTAAGTCTGAATTTACCCAACGTAATAGAAACCCCAGTAAGATGGTACACTCTGAGAGAGGGCATCAGAGGGTAGACAGACTGAAACCACAATCACAGAAAACTAACCAATCTAATCACAGGGACAACAGCCTTGTCTAACTCAGTGAAACTGAGCCACCCAAGATGGACTGGTTATGGTGGGGAGTTCTGACAAAATGTGGTCCACTGGAGATGGGAATGGTAAACCACTTCAGTATTCTTGCCTTGAGAATCCCATGAGCAGTATGAAAAGGCAAAAAGATAGGACATTGAAAGATGAACTCGCCAGGTGTCTAGGTGCCCAATATGCTACTGGAGATCAGTGGAGAAATAACTTCAGAAAGAATGAAGAGACAGAGCCAAAGCAAAAATAACACCCAGTTGTGGATGTGACTGGTGATAGAAGCAAGATCCGATGCTGTTAAGGGCAATATTGCATAGGAACTTAGAATGTTAGGTCCATGAATCAAGGAAAATTGGAAGTGGTCAAACAGGAGATGGCAAGAGTGAACATTGACATTTAAGGAATCAGTGAACTGAAATGAACTGGAATAGGTGAATTTAACTCAGATGACCATTATATATACTACTGTGGGCAAGAATCCCTTAGAAGAAATGGAGTTGCCTTCATAGTCAACAAAAGAATCTGAAATGCGGTACTTGGATGCAATCTCAAAAACGACAGAATGATCTCTGTTTGTTTCCAAGGCAAATCATTCAATATCACGATAATCCAAGTCTATGTCTCGACCAGTAACATTGAAGAAGCTGAAGTTGAATGGTTCTATGAGAGACCTACAAGACCTTTTAGAACTAACACCCAAAAAAGATGTCCTTTTCATTACAGGGTACTGGAATGCAAAAATAGGAAGTCAAGAAACACCTGGAGTAACAGGCAAATTTGGCCTTGGAGTACAGAATGAAGCAGGGCAAAGGCTAATGGAATTCTGCCAAGAGGACACACTGGTCATAGTAAACACCCTCTTTCAACAACACAAGAGAAGACTCTACACATGGACATCACCAGATGGCCAACATCAAAATCAGACTGATTATATTCTTTGCAGCCAAAGATGGAGAAGCTCTATACAGTCGGCAAAAACAAGACCGGGAGCGGACTGTGGCTCAGATCATGAACTTCTTGATGCCAAATTCAGACTTAAATTGAGTAGTGAAAACCACTTCAAATGTAGATTTTGCTTTTTGATCTATAAAATGCAGAGTTGGACAACATGGATGCAGTTTTTACATCTCTTCTGTCCTTAACATTTGAGAATTCAACTGTATTTGCACTCATAACACTGTGTTTTTATCTTAGGGTCCTGTGAGTTTTGCTCATCTTCCTCTGAGTGTTCACGTTATCATCCATGCAACAGCTCTTTGCTTTTGCTTTCCTAGGATGTGATTGTTGACACTCCCAAGAATAACCCTGAGCTATATGGAGTCAGCCTGAGAGTGAAGTCTCCTTCTTGCTTCTCCCCCTCCATGTCATTACTTAGGTAAGCTAACATCCTTTAGAACTTTCTTTGGCTTTCCATCTTATGCATTTGGAGCTCCTGAGCTGCCTACATTTTAGATGACTCATCAGATGCTCATTTGGATGGCCATTGAGCATTGCTGTTAGTGTTTACCCGTTTGGATGATGCCTTGCCAACCTAGATATAAGACAGAAAGCCTAGTGTTCAGCTCAGGATATAACCAGGCTGTACCTATATACCTAAGGTTATACAACTAGTTAGAGATGGAAAAGTATACTGGGATCCAGGTCTTACATTCCAAACCCAGTATGTACCTTGATGCTTTGACTGGGAACATCTGGGTATAACATATAGAAATACTATACAACCTTTGATTCATCAAGGTTGGCAGACTTGATAGAAGATGAACTTAGAAGGGAAAAGCTATGAAATGGTGACATTCTCGAGATTTTAAAGAAGAGAGTTGGGGATTACAGGCTGCATTTACCCAGGCTTCCATTTGTAATTTGTCCGAGGGTAGCAGACCAGAACTTGACCCAGGTGTTAGAAAAACAGATCAATTAGAAAAAGTCATGGTGAAACTTCCTCAATCAAACAAGAATAGGAGGAAGTGTCAACGGGTGAGGCTGGACACACTGCACTGGGTGCTTTGCTTTACTCTCACTTCAGTGGTGGTTTTATCATCTGTGTTTCCTTCACTGATGGGAAGTTATTCTGAAGTTGAGATATAATTTGGCAGCTCACAGAGTTTGAGCAAGCTCCGGGAGTTGGTGATGGACAGGGAAGCTTGACGTGCTGAAGTTCATGGGGTCTCAGAGTCGGATATGACTGAGCGACTGAACTGAACTGAATTGGAAATACCATATTTTTGCTTCTTTCTCATTTTCAACTCTGGAATCATGCATAAAAATGTACTCATCAGCCAAGTTGGAGAAGGATTTTCTTTATTTAACAGCTAAATGTACCCAACATTATGTTAGGCATTTGCAAAACATACCTAGAGAGTGGGAATTAAAGTAGGTCAGGGGGAATTTGGGATCTCACAACAAGGAGTGAGAAAAACAATGAAGTGTCTTTTGTGACATTGGATCAGGATGAGATGGTAGGTTGTAAAATCTCAAAGGTTATGAAAAGTCTTAATATGAGTTTGTTCAACAAAACCCCTAAGAAATTGGGAGAACCAGTTCTGAAGTCACTAGAAAGACATGATTCCATGCAGGAGACAGCAAACTTATAAGATTTGCAACAAAAGGTAGCAGAGTTGAAAATGCTGTTTCTCTGCAAGGATACAGATATATCCATGGGTGAAAACTCCATTCAAAGTTGTTAGTAGAAATGAGGGTTGTTTGAACTGAATTGCTGACCTCATATGGCTGATGTCATTGGAGACCATCATGACCTTCAAAACACATTTCTTGGGGTTCCTCTAAGAAATGGAGTTCTAAATCAAATAAATTGTGTTTCTAAACTTGAAGTTTATTGTTGTTAATGACCTCACTATTTTGTAAAAATGTTTCATAGATTCAACATAAGAAATTAAAAGAATATAAAAAAGTACAAGTAACTATCATCAACATCAAGTGAACATTATTCTAAAACATCTCTCTCTCTCCTCTCCCCTCTTTCTCTCTCTATAGAAAGAAAAAAGGGTGGTTTAGATGGAAATGATGATTACATTAAGAGATCATACTATATATATGTCATTTTACATAAAATTATAAAATTCCCTTAAATGTAAACTAAAATAATGATTTCCCAAGAGAATCTAGTTCCTAAAGGCTCCTACTAAGACAGTGGTCTCTGGACCAGCAGCATCAACGATTCCTGAGAACTTGCTAGAAATGTAGGTTCTTAGGCATCAACTCAAACCTGCTGAAGCAGAAAATTTTCGTGTGGGCCCAGAAAACTGTATTGTAACAAATCCTCCAGATAACTTTGTGCATAGTAAGATTTCAGACCTGGGCTTCCCAGGTGGTGCAGTGGTAAAGAATCTGCCTGCCAGTGTAGGCGATGCAAGAGACATGGGTTGGATCCCTGGGTTGGGAAGATCCCCTGGAGTAGGAAATGGCAATCACTCTAGTGTTCTTGCCTGGAAATTTCCATGGGCCAAGGAACCTGGTGGGTTACAATCCATGGGATTGCAAAGAGTCAGATACAACTGAGTGACTAAACACACACACAAGATTTGAGGCCCATTGTTCTACTAATAAGAAAATAGTTGGTAGAAATGTTGACAGATACAAGTCCTTCATGGTTTTTAACTGTGTTCCATGTTTGCACAATGCTGATTACTACTCTATTATGAAAAATGAAAAACATGCGTATTTACATTTTGCCCTATTTTCCTTTCCCTTATGTCCTAATTTCCTTTAGCTATACGTTGTGTTTAAATTGTCAAGATCTATAACATTCACTTCTATTTTGAACAATTCCCATAATTGTTTAATCCTAATTTATGGAAAGAAATTAGTCCCTTTTACTTCGGGGTGTATATTTTTGTATTTTGTATTTCAATTTAACTCTCTGTTGGTTTGATTTAACCATCTGTGGGTTTTTTTTCCTCAAGGTTTCTCAGGCCTTATAATCCCTTAACTCCTTTGTGGTGAAAGCAATTTTTTGTTTCTTCTATATTTGAAAGACATCTTGATTTTGCAAGATAGTCAGGTCAAAATTTCTTGAACTCAGAAATTTGTAGCCATTAATAATTGGCTTCTGTCATTAAATTTTGCTGTGGAGATTCTGATGCCATACTCTATTCTTTCTCCTAGTGACTTGCTTTTTTTTGTCTACCAAATACCTAAAGAATTTTCTTTTAGCTTTAGAGTCCAATAACTTAATGATGATTTCATTAATTCTCTCACAATCATTAATTTTTCCAGGACTTGTAGACTAACTGGGTCTACATCTGATACGACTCTGATGCTGGGAAATGTGGTTCCTTTCCCCCCTCCCCCACCAATGCCCTTCTCTATCCTTTCTGATCTGCAGACACAGCCGTAAGGAAATGAGGAAGGATGACTAGTATCCTAACATGCATCTTATGTGTCACCGATGCTTTTCTTAACTTGTATTATCTCATCTAACATAAAGAGTATGAGGTGAAATCAAGTCGTGGAACATTTTATGTCCTTTCAATCTGTGCATTATTTCCCTAATTTCAAAGAAAATCTCTTCAATAACTTTTAAATGCATTTTTGTCCCATTTATTTGAATTTTCTATTTATGGAACAATAATATGCCCTTTGGGGGGCAATTGGTTCCCCCCCCTTTCTGTTTTCTGCATTTATTACCTTTTTTTCTTATTGATTTATGTTCTTGGGTTTTGTTTTTTTTTACGTTTGGAGTTTTGGGTTTTTTTCCCCCTCTCTGCATTCCTTGTGATTTTTTCCTTGCTGCTGCTGCTGCTGCTAAGTCGCTCAGTCGTGTCCGACTCTTCGCGACCCCATGGACTGTAGCCTACCAGGCTCCTCTGTCCATGGGATTTTCCAGGCAAGAGTACTGGAGTGGGGTGCCATTGCCTTCTCCCGATTTCTTCCTTACATGTTTGTAAATGTTTTTAGCTGTGTCTATTATATTCCTTGTTCCATAAGGGGTTGTTTTGGTCCTTGCCTTTTTTCCCTGTCTTTACAATCTCAATTTTCATCTCATCCTTTTGTTTTATTATCTTTGGTGGTCTTATTTTATAGATTTCATTTTCCACAGAAGCCCATAGAAAAATTATAGCATGAAACATTGCCAGATAATTTCTTCCACATTAGCTTTAGGAAGAGTTTTGGCATATTCTGTCCTTTCTCTCCCCTCCTTGCCCCAATCACTCTCACTCCTGCTGTGCCTTCTCTTAAGGCCACATTGTTTCTTTTCATCTTCAGTGCCTGATGTGGACAACCCTAGAGTTTCTATTGGTTCTAACAATGTGGACATATTCTCCTTGACCCTTTTGCTCTATTTGTGACTTGTTTGTCTTACTCTTCTGACCTACTTTGAAGTGTAGCAGCTTGTGAATTCTCCCCATTTTCAAAAATAGCCTGGAGCAGTGGGCAGGATCGTGGAGAGAGAAGATTGGGTCATGGACAACTTTCAGAGGATCTGAGACTTCTCTTCGTTCCAAAGCTTTGTAATTGTCCTGTATCAAGCCTCATTGCACTTGGTTGGCTGGTTTCTATTCACATGCAAGTGAGAGAGGACAAGGATGGCATCTTTCTTTGGTCTTTTCTCCAGGTCAGTGTTGACCTTACTTAATCAGAGTGATTGTAATATCTCCATCCCCACTCACCTTCTTTTCTCAATAGCTTTTTCTTTCCCACAGTTAGAAGAAGAAAAATGACAATGATTAGAACCATTTCCAACAATAACAGAGACAGCAGAACAAGACAAAAAGTGTGCTCCTAGGGTACACAGAGGGGGCTCTGAGGGGCCTGGATGAAGAGTCCCTTCTCTGCTCAAAACTGTGAAGAAAGATCCAAATCTCAAGAAGACCTTTTTAAATTTAAATTTATTTTATATTAATATATATTACATTATTAGGTACTTTATTAAACTTAGAGGTGCCCTGAACTGGCTGATTAGAGCCACAGTGATTGTTTATTAATATGTTGTATAAGTTTGAGGTTGGAGAACATTGAGGTGGGTGGTTAACACTAGTGTCCTTGAAATAGTCCTATGTGACATTGTCCAGATGCTAGGCAATGCTCTTACTGAAAGCTCCACCAGGAAAAGCTTTCTCTGCCTTTGGGGAATATTCACATGAAACAGTAAAAATGGCTTGAAATCAAATAGTATAGTGAAGAAATATGAACTTTGAAGCCAAACAGGCCTAAGTTAAGTCCAAGCTTTATCATACACACTTATGTGACATTTAACTACCATAACTTCAGATTCTTCACCTGTGAATGGGAATAATGTCCCTTGTTATGTAGACTAACTGGGTCTACATCTGATATGACTCTGTTGCTGGGAAATGTGGTTCCTTTTCCCCCTCCCCTGCCAATGCCCTCCTCTATCCTTTCTGATCTGCAGACACAGCTGTAAGGAAATGAGGAAGGATGACTAGTATCCTAACACACATCTTATGTGTCACCGATGCTTTTCTTGCCTTGTATTATCTCATCTAACATAAAGAGTATGAGGTGAAATCAAGTCGTGGGCAGGTGGGGAAGTATTTTGCTTTTTGACCTATCCCTAGATAGTGGATATGTTTTCCTTTAAAATTCAATTTGTGTAAAGTCCAAAAAGGTATAAAAAGTAATTATATACTAAACTACTTGTTCTCCCAGCAAAGATTAACACATTAATATAGCACAGCTGTTTAATTTCTAGATGATTTGCGGTGGGCATAATTTCCTCTGTTTGCCCCCAGTCACTGGTGAAGATAGAGGCCCTGGCAAGGAAGGGAGGAACATGACTTGATTAGAATCTAATATTCTAGTCATCTGCCCTCCAGAGGAGTGGTCCTGAGTGGGATCTGGCCATTTGCCTCTCTTGAGTGACAATAATGATTTGAAAGAGACAAAGGAGTGTATATGAGCTTTTAAAAAGTCTCTTTCAGTTAATAAATTTGATGACAATGTAATGCTTAATTTAAGTTTCCCCAAAAGCTAACCCTGAGACAAGGATTTTGGCACAAATGATTTATTTGTGAGGTGACCCCAGGAAGCAGAAGTGAGGGGATAATGCAGTGACTTAGAAGATCAGCAAGCTGATGAAGATACATTTATGAAGGCGTCACCAATGTGGCTCACTGGGGCTCTGTTTCAATGAGGGACCCTAAAAGACTATGGAAAAGATGCCAAGTGTCATCTCACACAAAGACTAGGGTGTTTATCTACAAACTCCCACTCCTCTTTGGTAGAGGGTCACTCGTGAAGCACTGATTTACAGCCAGTAGACAGAATACCCCTAGATACAAATGCAGAGAGCTCTGTGTGTATGAACTGTCTGCAAGTAATCTCAGATGTGGGCAGAGGTATTGTGGATCCACATTAAATGGCCCCAAGCCAGTTTTTGTCTTATGAATATCTCTAGAATTAATTACTCAGCCTTCCCATCTTCCCTCTCACCAACATCATCTTTTCCCCAGATCATTGCTGCCATCTTAAGTAAGGAGTCTCTTGACCTTCAATCAGTTCTCCGACCACTTGGTAGAAGGAGCTTTATAACATAGAAATTAAATCATACTCAGTTCAGTTAGGTCACTCAGTCATGTCCGAATCGTTGCCCCATGGACTACAGCACGCCAGGTTTCCCTGTCTATCACCAATTCCCGGAGTTCACTCGAAATCACATCCATTGAGCCAGTGATGCCATCCAACCATCTCATTTTCTGTTGTCTCTTTCTCCTCCCGCCTTCAGTCTTTCCCAGCATCAGGGTCTTTTCAAATGAGTCAGTTCTTTGCACCAGTTGGCCAAAGTATTGGAGCTTCAGCTTCAGCATCAGTCCTTCCAATGAACACCCAGGACTGATTTCCTTTAGGATGGACTGGGTAGATCTCCTTGCTGCCCAAGGGATTCTCAGGAGTGTTCTCCAACACCACGGTTCAAAAGCATCAATTCTTCGGTGCTCAGCTTTCTTTATAGTCCAACTCTCACATCCATACATGACTACTGGAAAAACCATAGCTTTGATGAGATGGACCTTTGTTGGCAAAGTAATATCTCTGCTTTTTAATAAACTGTCTAGGTTGGTCATAGCTTTTCTTCCAAGGAGCAAGCGTCTTTTTAAATTTCATGGTGGCAGTCACCATCTGCAGTGATTTTGGAGCCCCCAAAAATAGTCTCTCACTGTTTCCACCGTTTCCTCATCTATTTGCCATAAAGTGATGGCATCAGATGCCATGATCTTAGTTTTCTTAATGTTGAGCTTTAAGCCAACTTTTTCACTCTCCTCTTTCACTTTCAAGAGGCTCTTTAGTTCTTCTTCACTTTCTGCCATAAGGGTGGTGTCATCTGCATATCTGAGGTTATTGATATTTCTCCCGGCAATCTTGATTCCAGCTGGTGCTTCATCCAGCCCAGCATTTCTCATGATGTACTCTGCATATAAGTTAAATAAGCAGGGTGGCAGTATACAATCTTGACGTAATCTTTTCCCTATTTGGAACCAGTCTGTTGTTCCATGTCCAGTTCTGTTGCTTCCTCACCTGCATACAGGTTTCTCAAGAGGCAGGTCAGGTGGTCTGGTATTCCCATCTCTTTAAGAATTTTCCACAGTTTGTTGTGATCTACACAGTCAAAGGTTTGGCATAGTCAACAAGGCAGAATTAGATGTTTTTCTGGAACTCTCTTGCTTTTTTGATGATCCAGAAGATGTTGGCAATTTGATCTCTGGTTCCTCTGTCTTTTCTAAATCCAGCTTGAACATCTGGAAGTTCACGGTTCACGTACTGTTGAAGCCTGGTTAGAGAATGTGAGCATTACTTTGCTAGCATGTGAGATGAGTGCAATAGTGCAGTAGTTTGAGCATTCTTTGGCATTGCCTTTCTTTGGGATTGGAATGAAAATTGACCTTTTATAATCCTGTGGCCACTGCTGAGTTTTCCAAATTTGCTGGCATACTGAGTGCAGCACTTTCACAGCATCATCTTTTAGGTTTTGAAATAGCTCAACTGGAATTCCATCACCTCCACTAACTTTGTATGTAGTGATGCTTCCTATGGCCCACTTGACTTTGCATTCCAGGATGTCTGGCTCTAGACGAGTGATTATCTAGATCACCATCGTGATTATCTAGGTCATGAAGATCTTTTTTGTATAGTTCTTCTGTATATTCTTGCCACCTCTTCTTAATATCTTCTGCTCTGTCAAGTCGATACCATTTCTGTCCTTTATCTAGCCCATCTTTGCATGAAATGTTTCCTTGGTTTCTCTAATTTTCTTGAAGAGATCTCTAGTCTTTCCCATTCTTTTATTTTCCTCTATTTCTTTGCATTGATCACTGAGGAAGGCTTTCTTATCTCTTCTTGCTAATCTTTGGAACTCTGAATTCAGATGGATGTATCTTTTCTTTCCTCTTTTGCCTTTCACTTCTCTTCTTTTAAGAATTGTTTGTAAGGCCTCCTCAGAAAACCATTTTGCCTTTTTGCATTTCTTTTTCTTGGGGATGGTCTTGATCACTGCTTCCTGTACAATGTCATGAACCTCCATCCATAGTTCTTCAGGCACTCTGTCTATCAGATCTAATCCCTTGAATATATTTGTCACTTCCACTCTATAGTCATAAGGGATTTGATTTAGGTCATACCTGAATGGTCTAGTAGTTTTCCCTGCTTTCTTCAATTTAAGTCTAAGTTTGGCAATAAGGAATTCATGATCTGAGCCACCGTCAGTTCCCGGTCTTGCTTTTGCCGACTGTATAGAGCTTCTCCATCTTTGGCTGCAAAAAATATAATCAGTCTGATTTCAGTATTGACCATCTGGTGATGTCATTGTGTAGAGTCTTTTCTTGTGTTGTTGGAAGAGAGTTTTTGCTATGATCAGTGAATCCTGTTGTCAAAACTCTTAGCCTTTGCTCTGCTTCATTCTGTACTCCAAGGCCAAATTTGTCTGTTACTCCAGGTGTTTCTTGACTTCCTATTTTTGCATTCCAGTCCCCTATAATAAAAAGGACATCTTTTTGGAGTGTTAGTTCTAAAAGGTCTTGTATCCCTTCATGCTGCTGCCAAGTCGCTTCAGTCGTGTCCGACTCTGTGTGACCCCATAGACGGCAGCCCACCAGGTTCCGCCGTCCCTGGGATTCTCCAGGCAAGAACACTGGAGTGGGTTGTCATTTCCTTCTCTAGTAGCCCTTCATAGAACTATTCAAATTCCACTTCTTCAGCATTATTGGTTGGGGCATAAACTTGGATTACTGTATTATTGAATGGTTTGCATTGGAAATGAACAGAGATCATTCTGTCATTTTTGAGATTGCATCCAAGTACTGCATTTTGGACTCTTTTGTTGACTATGATGGCTAGTCCATTTCTTCTCAGGGATTCTTGCCCACAGTAGTAGATATGATGGTCATCTGAGTTAAATTCACCCATTCCAGTGCATTTTAGTTCGCTGATTCCTAAAATGCCAATGTTCACTTTTGCCATCTTCTGTTTAACCACTTCCAATTTTCCTTGATTCACGGACCTAACATTCCAGGTTCCTATGCAATATTGCTCTTATAGCATTGAAGTTTACTTCCATCACCAGGCACATCCACAACTGGGTGTTGTTTTTGCGTTGGTCCATCTCTTCATTCTTTCTGGAGTTGTTTCTCCACTGATCTCCAGTAGCATATTGGGCACCTAGCCACCTGGGGAGTTCATCTTTCAATGTCTTATCATTTTACCTTTTAATACTGTTCATGGGGTTCTCAAGGCAAGAATGTTGTAGTGGTTTGCCATTCCCTTCTCCAGTGGACCATGTTTTGTCAGAGCTCTCCATCATGACCCATCCATCTTGGGTGGCCCTAACACACGATGGCTCATTGTTTCATTGAGTTAAACAAGGCTATTGTCCATGTGATTAGATTGGTTAGTTTTCTGTGATTCTGTTTTTCATTCTGTCTGCCCTCTGATGGAAAAGGACAAGAGGCTTATGGAAGCTTCCTAATGGCAGAGAATCATGCTAGTCCCCCTTTAAAATTTTTCCATGATTCCTTAAAGTCTGTTCTTGAATGGCCTTGTAAGATCTTCCATTATCTGCCCCTTCCCCCTCTTGATTCTCATTTAACACTTTGCCATCTCTTTTTCCAATCTGCAACCCCTCCCTTAACTTGCCAACATACCTCTTTCTTCCACCTCTCTCCCCCGCCACTTTTATCTGCAGATACAACCATTTCTCTGCCTTTTCCTCCTCCTTCACTACCATTTTCCTGACCAACTTGTGCTAACCCTTCAAGTCTAAGTCTCAATCTTATCTCTTAAGGAAATCTTTCCATCTCTGTGTCTTTAGATCATATTAATTCCTCCTAACCCTCATGTTTCCTTGTAGCCCTGAAGATTCTCTATCATAATCTCACCATGCTTTATTAGCTCAATCTGACCATGACCATCACTCTGAACAAGTCTGTTTTATTTTCCCCATTTCTCCAGTGACAGGAAAAGGACCTGGCATATAGAAAGTGCTCAGCAATACTAAATGAATGAATGATAATAAACACTTGCCTTTGATTCTGTGCTTCTCTATTCCCTGAATTCAAGAAGAAATGAATCATGAATAAATCGCCATGTTCTTGTGGCAGCTTTAACAAGAGGCTGTGAAAACATAGTGTTTGTACCATCCTTGTTCTCATTTTTGATAGATGGAAAAATATTTGCAAAATAAAGTTTATTTTGAAGACTATAAAAAGCAGAGATATTTTGAGGTGTTGAATCACTTTCTACAAATCTGATGGCCTGAATTACACTATTAAATGACCTGACTAACATCTTTGTTTATCCTGCGTGTGTGCTAGTTGCTCAGTCATGTCCAACTCCTTGTGATTCTATGGACTGTAGCCAGGCTCCTCTGTCCATGGGATGGTCCAGGCAAGAATACTGGAGTGGATTGCCATTTCCTCCTCCAGGGGATCTTCCTGACCTGGGAATCGAACCTACATCTCCTGTGTCTCCTGCATTGACAGGTGGATTTTTTACCACCGAGCCACCTGAGAAGCTCCTTTCTTTATCTTACTTGTGCTAATTTTCATTGTAGAACTTAATATTGGCAGGAAGGAGCTGAACAGTAAAAATTTCTGACATGTTAAATCCAGAAAGGATGTTTTGTTTCACTATAGAAAGAATGATGTTTCTACTTGAGGCAGGGACTTGGTTTTAGTTTGGGCCTCATCTGAAAGCTACTCTTTTTGTCCCCAAAAAGCAGAATGGCAAATCCTTTTCCACTGTTGCAGATAAAGTGAAATACAGAGACTTCCTCTAAGAATAGTACAGAAATGAGGCGGCAGAAGAAGATGGTGGAGGAGTAAGATGGGGAGATCACCAGCCTCCCCACAAATACATCAAAAATTCATCAAGATACAGAATAAATAGTACAGAAAAACCTTTAGGAGACAGCAGAAGACCCCAGGTCTCCAGGGGCACAGGCTAAGCTCCCTGGAATGAGGTAGGAGAGAGGACGGAGACATAAAAAGGGAAAAGAGGGAGAACTTCTGGATGGAAGCTTGTGCCCTGAGGGAGGCAGGGAGTCATAAAGCAGGAAGAGTTCTGGTGCACTGGGAAGCCCTTACAGGGGGTCTCAAAGGGGAGCTGTGGAATCTCAGAAGGCTGGGCAAAGCAGGGACTTAGAGGGCAGAAAAGAGAGAAAATTGCACTTCTCAGCCCATGAACAACTCACGGACTGTGCCTCTGACCAGACAACAGGCTCAGGGAACCAAGAGAAGACCACAGAAGCCCCATGCAGAGGTCGGGCCTGGGGAGGAGGGGGGGCAAGAGAGGCGTGGTATACAAACCTCTCAAGTGCACATGACCCTCGAGGAGCAGAGGGCAGGCCCAGGTAGCCTGAAGAAGAACACTCAAGATCCAAGACATAGAAGGCAGGCCTGGGGAGCAGAGACAAGTGCACACAAGCCCCGTGACATAGAAGATGGGCCCAGTGAGCTGAAACAAGTGCACACAAGTCCTGCAATATAGTGGGTGAGGTCAGGGGCCTGAGGGAAGTCCACACAAGTCTCCACAATACAGAGGGCAGGGCTAGGGAGCTGCCACACCAGCCTCTGCCTAGCAAGCTTTGGCTTGCAGTGCAGGGCAGGACCAGGGAACAGAAGCACCAGCAAAGATTCCAGGGACAGTAGGGGGCTGGCAGCAGTGAAGTTATGCTGAGAGGGCCACTTTGATGAGGCTGCAGAAACAGATGTGTCTAACAGTGCCAAAGCCAGAAGGACTCCCCAGAGACATACTGAACCCATAGACAGCCCCAAACCTACTACCAGACACTACACTGCCCTTCAGAGAGATGAGATCCAGCTCCATCAACATACAGGCACAAACTTCCCCAACAAGGAAAACATTACAGGACACTAATCCAACCCCATACACAAGGGCAGACTCCACAACCAAAAAGAAATATGACCTCTAGAATTTTTTTCTTATAAATCACAGTTTATTTCCCTTACATATTTCTACATTCACTTTAGCCTTTTGCAGTGCTGTCGAGTTTTCCTCTTTGCTTTTCTTGTTAAAAAAATTCTTTTCAAGATTTTTTTTTCATGCCACCCTTATTTTGTGTGGTGTTTCTGATTTTGTTTTTGATACATTTGACTGCCTTTCTTATACTTCTTTACCGGCTATGGCTATTCCTGAATATACAAAAATTTCTTTCACACATGTCTATCTTTGCTTTTCTATTTTTCTTTTTCTCTCTTTTTTTCCCCTCTTCCACCCCTTCCTTTTCTCTTTTCTCTCCATTCTCCTCTTTTTTCCTTCACTCTTTCTTTTTTCACCATGTAAGTTATCTTGTTGTGCTCTCTTTGCTAGATTCCCAGTTTGGCAATATGTTCAGGCTCAGATTTCCAGATTGAGTGTTAGTTGGCTCTGCTTTTAATTGGTCAATATCATTTTTGGTTTCCCTTGTTCACTAAGTCAATCTCCTCTACTATTTTCTTTAGAATACTTTGGTTATAACTGTATGTGTGGACGTGTGTGTATATGTCCCATTATTTCTGCAACTACCTGCTTGATCTGCTTGATCTCCTCCCACTAGAACACAGGCACAAGTCACCCCTAACAAGAAATCAATACAAACCACTCAACCAACGTTTCCCTCCAGGGAAAAAACCAAAAGTAGGAAGGAATACAACCCTAAAGTTTGGGAAAAGGAGACCTCAAGTGGAACAAGTTAGAGAAAAGAAAATGAAAAGACAAAGAAATACAGCACAAATGCAAGAACAAACGAGAAACTCACAAGACCAAATAAACGAAGTGGAAATAAGCAATCTACCTGAAATTGAATTCAGAATAATGATAGTAAAGCTGCTCTGAAGACTTCAAAATAGAATGGAGAAGATGCAAGAAAAGATTAACACAGTTATTATAATCACCAAGGACATAGAAGAAATAAAGAATAAGCAAACAGAGATGAAAAACACAATTGCTGAAATTAAAAATACTCTAGAAGGAACCAAGTCAGGCTTCAACAGTACGTGAACCATGAATTTCCAGATGTTCAAACTGGTTTTAGAAAAGGCAGAGGAACCAGAGATCAAATTGTCAACATCTGTTGGATCATTGAAAAAGCAAGAGAGTTCCAGAAAAACATCTACTTCTACCTTATTGACTATACCAAAGCCTTTGACTGTGTGGACCACAACAAACTGTGGAAAATTCTGAAAGAGATGGGAATACCAGACCACCTGACGTGCCTCTTGAGAAATCTGTATGCAAGTCAACAAGCAACAGTTAGACGTGGACATGGAACAACAAACTGTTTCCAAATAGGGAAAGGAGTACATCAAGGCTGTATATTGTCACCCCGGTTATTTAACTTCTGTGCAGAGTACATCATGAGAAACGCTGGACTGGATGAAGCCTAAGCTGGAATCAAGACTGCTGGGGAAAATATCAATAACCTCAGATATGCAGATGACACCACCTTTATGGCAGAAAGTGAAGAACTAAAGAGCCTCTTGATGAAAGTGAAAGAGGAGAGTGAAAAAGTTGGCTTAAAACTCAACATTCAGAAAACTAAGATCATGGCATCCGATCCCATCACTTCATGGCAATTAGATGGGGAAACAGTGGAAACAGTGGCTGACTTTATTTTTGGGGGCTCCAAAATCACTGCAGATGGTGACTGCAGCCATGAAATTTAAAAAGACACTTGCTCCTTGGAAGAAAAGTTATGACCAACTTAGACAGCATATAAAAAGTAGAGACATTTCTTTGCCAACAAAGGTCCATCTAGTCAAGGCTATGGTTTTTCCAGTGGTCATGTGTGGATGTGAGAGTTGGACAATAAAGAAATCTGAGCACCAAAGAATTGATGCTTTCGAACTGTGGTGTTGGAGAAGACTCTTGAGAGTCCCTTGGACTGCAAAGAGATCCAACCATTCCATCCTAAAGGATCAGTCCTGAATATTCACTGGAAGTATTGATACTGAAGCTGAAGCTCCAATACTTTGGCCACCTGATGCGAAGAACTGACTCATTTGAAAAGACCCTGATACTGGGAAAGATTGAAAGCAGGAGGAGAAGGGGACGACAGAGGATGAGATAGCTGGATGGCATCACCCACTCAATGGACATGAGTTTGAGTGAATTCCGGGAGTTGGTGATGGACAGGGGAGCCTCACGTGCTGCAGCCCATGGGGTTGCAAAGAGTTGGACACTACTGATTGAGTGAACTGAACTAAACTGAGAAGGAACCAATAGCAGAAATAACTGAGGCAGAAGAATGGATAAATAAGCTGGAAGAGAGAATGGTGGAAATAAGTGCTGAAGAGCAGAATAAGGGAAAAAGAATGACAAGAATTGAGGATAGCCTCAGAGACCTTTGGGTCAATCTGGACAATATTAAATGCATGAAGATTCAAGTTATAGTGGTCCCAGAAAAAGAAGAAAAAAAGAAAGGCACTGAGAAAATTTTTGAAGAAATAATAGTTGAAAATTTCCCCAACATGGGAAAGGAAATAGTCAGTCAGGTCCAAGAAGCACTGAGAGTCCCTTACATGATAAACCGAAGGAGAAACACATCGAGACACGTGGTAATCAAGCTGACAGAGATTAAATACAAAGAAATAATTTTACAAGAAGCAAAGGAAAGGCAACAAATTACATTTAAGGGAAAACCCATAAGATTAACAACAGATCTTTCAGCAGAAACACTGCAGACCAGAACTCTGCAGGACAGAAGGGAATGGCAGGATATGTTTAAAGTACAAAAGAAAAAAATCTAAAGCCAAGATTACTTTACCCAGCAAAGATCTCATTCAAAATTGTTGGAGAAATCAAAAGTTTCACAGACAAGCAAAAGTTAAGAGAATTTAGCACCACGGAACCAGCCTTACAGCAAACACAAGAGAAAGGAAAGACCTACAAAACAAACCCAAAAGAATTAAGAAAATGCCAATAGGAACATATGTATCAATAATTACTTTAAATGTAAACAGATTAAATGCACAAACCAAAAGATACAGACTGATGGATATAAAAACAAAATCTATATATATGCTGCCTACAAGAGACCCACTTCAGACCTAGAGACACATACAGACTAAAAGTAAAAGGATGAAAAAAGATATTCCATGCGAATGGAAACCAAAAGAAAGCTGGAGTGGCAATCCTTATTTCAGACAAAATAGACTTTAAAATAAAGAATATTATAAAAGACAAAGAAGGACACTACATAAAGATCAAGGGATCAATCAAAAAAGAAGATATAACAATTGTAAATATTTATGCACCCAACATAGGAGGACCTCAATACATAAGGCAAACACTAACAGTGTTAAGGGGAGAAATCAACAGTAACACAATAATAGTAGAGGACTTTAACACTCCACTTACACCAACGGGCAGATCATCAAAACAGAAAATCAATAAGGAAACACAAACCTTAAATGAAACATTGGACCAATGGACTTAATTGATATATTGAGAACTTTGCAGAAGAATACACTTTCTTCTCAAGTGCACATGGAACATTCTCCAGGATAGACCACATCTTGGGTCACAAATCAAGCTTCAGTAAATTTAAGAAAACTGAAACCATATCAAGTATCTTGTCTGACCACAGCACTATGAGACTAGATATCAACTACAGGGAAAAAATGCAAAAAAACACAAACACATGAAGATTAAACAAAACATTACTAAATAACGAAGAAGTTACTGAAGAATTAAGAAGGGAAATCAAAAGATTCCTGGAAACAAATGACAACAAAAACAAGATGACCCCAAACCTATGAGATTCAGCAAAAGTAGTTCTAGGAGGGAAGTTTATAGCAATATAATCCTACCTCAAGAAGCAAGAAAAGCATCAACTGACAACCTATATCTACATTCAAAGCAAGCTGGAGAAAGAAGAAGAAGAAGAACAGCAGCAACAACAAAACAACCCAAAATCAGCAGAAGGAAAAAAATCATAAAGACCAGAGCAGAAATAAATGAAAAAGAAAAGAAGGAAAAAATAGAAAGATTAACAAAACTAAAAGCTGGTTCTTTGAGAAGACAAACAAAATTGACAAACCACTAACCAGACTCAACAAAAAAAGGGGGGGGGGATAAAATCAAAATTAGAAATGAATAAGGAGAGGTTACAACAGACAGCACAGGAATACAAAGGATCATAAGAGAATATTATGACCAATTATATGCCAATTAAATGGACAACCTAGAGGAAATGGACAGATTCTTAGAAAAGTTCAACCTCACAAGACTGAACCAGGAAGAAATAGAAGTCATGAACAAGCCAATTACAAACACTGAAATTGAAACTGTGATTTAAAAAAATCTCTCCAAAAGCAAAAGTCCAGGCCAGGGCCAAGACAGCTTCACAGCGGAATTCTATCAAACATTTAGAGAAGAGCTAATGCCTACTTTTCTGAAACTCTTCCAAAAAAAATAGTAGAGGAAGGAACATTTCCAAACTCATTCTACAAGGCCACAATCACCCTGATACCAAAGTCAGGCAAAGACAGCACAAAGAAGGAAAATTACAGGCCAATATCACTGGTGAACATAGAAGCAAAAATCCTCAACAAAATTCTAGCAATCAGAATTCAACAACACATTAAAAAGTTTATACACCACGATCAAGTCGAGTTTATTTCAAAGATGCCAGGCTTCTTCAGTATACACAAATCTGTCAATATGATACACCATATTAACAAATTTAAAGGTAAAAACCATATGATCATTTCCATAGATGCAGAAAAAGCCTTTGACAAAATGCAGCATCCATTTATGATAAAAACACTTCAAAAAGAATGGGCATAGAAGGAACCTACCTCAACGTAATAAAAACAATTTATGATAAGCCCACAGCAAACCTTATTCTAAGTGGTGAAAAACTGAAAGCATTCCCTCTAAGATCAGGAACAATAAAAGTGTGCCTTCTCTCACCACTATTATTCAATGTAGTTTTGGAAGTCTTAGCTATCACAATTAGAGAAGAAAAAGAAAGAAGAGGAATCCAGATCAGAAAAGAAGAAGTAAAACTCTCACTATTTGTAGATGACATGATACTATACATAGAAAACCCAAAAGAAACTATCAGAAAATTACTAGAGCTAATCAGTGAATTTAGCAATGTTGCAAGGTACAAGGTCAATACACAGAAAACACTTACATTCCTAAAGTATACTAACAATGAAAAATCAGAAAGAGCAATTAAGGAATCAATCCCATTCACCATTGCAACAAAAAGAATAATACATCTAGGAATATGAGACCAAAAAAACTGTATATAGAAAATTATAAGACACTGAAGAAAGAAATCAAAGATGACATAAACAGATGGAGAGATATTCCATGTTCCTGGTAGGAAGAATCAATATTGTGAAAATGACTGTACTACCAAATGCAATCTACAGATTCAATGCAAGTAGAAGTCACTCAGTCATGTCCAACTCTTTGTGACCCCATGGACTATGGAATTCTTTAGGCAAGAATACTGGAGTGGGTAGCCATTTCCTTCTCCAGGGGATCTTCCCAACCCAGGGATTGACCCAGTCTCTTGCATTGCAGGCAGATTCTTTATCAGCTGAGCCACAAGGGAAGCCCAAGAATACTGGAGTGGGTAGCCTATCCCTTCTCCAGCAGATCTTCCAATCCAGGAATCAAATCAGGTTATCCTCCATTGCAGGCAGATTCTTTACCAGCTGAGCTATCATGGAAGCCCCCAGATTCAATGTGATCCTTATCAAATTACCAATGGTGTCAAAATAACATTTTTCATAGAACTAGAACAAAAAATTTCACAGTTCATATGGAAACACAAAAGACCCTGAATAGCCAAAGCAGTCTTGAGAAAGAAGAGTGGAACTGGAGGAATCAACCTTCCTGACTTCAGACTATGCTACAAAGCTATCATCATCAAGACAGTATGGTACTGAGACAAAAACAGAAATATAGACCAATGGAATAGGATAGAGAGCCCAGAGATAAACCCACACACCTATGGGTACCTTATTTTTGACAAAGGGAGCAAGAATATACAATTGGGCAAAGATAGCCTCTTCAATCAGTGGTGCTGGGTAAACTGAACAGCTATGTGTAAAAGAATGAAATTGGAACACTTCCTAATGACATACACAAAGATAAACTCGAAATGGATTAGAGACCTAGATGTAAGACCAGAAACTATAAAATTCTTAGAGGAAAACACAGGCAGAACACTCGATGACATAAATCAAAGCAAGATCTTCTATGATCCACCTCCTAGAGTAATGGAAATAAAAACAAAAATAAACAAGTAGGACCTAATTAAACTTAAAAGCTTTTGCACAGCAAAGAAAACTACAAACAAGGTGAAAAGACAACCCTCAGAATGGGAGAAAATAATAGCAAAGGAAACAACTGACAAAGGATTAATTTCCAAAATATACAAGCAACCATACAACTCAATACTAGAAAAACAAACAACCCAATCAATATGTGGGAAAAAGACCTAAACAGACATTTGTCCAAAGAAGACATACAGATGGCTAACAAATATATGAAAAGATGCTCAACATCACTAATTATTAGATAAATGCAAATCAAAACTACAATGAGATATCACCTCACACCAGTCAGAATGGCCACTATCAAAAAGTCTACAAGCAATAAATGCTGGAGAGGGTATGGAGAAAAGGGAACTCTCTTGCATTACTGGTGTATGTAATGTAAATTAATACAGCCACTATGGAAGATGGTATGGAGTTTCCTTAAAAAGCTAGGAATAAAACCACCATGTGACTCAGCAAACCCACTCCTAGGCATATGCACTTAGGAAACCAAAATTGAAAAAGACACATGTACCCCAATGTTCATTGCAGCACTATTTACAATAGATAGGACATGGAAGCAACCTAGATGTCCATTGACAGATGAATGGATAAAGAAGCTGTGGTACATATGTACAATGGAATATTATTCTGCCATAAAAAGAACACATTTGAGTCAGTTCTAATGAGGTGGAAGAAAAAAGAGCCTGTTATAGAGTGAGTGAAGTCACTCAGTTGTATCCGACTCTTTGCAACTCCGTTGACTATAGAGTCCATGGAATTCTCCAGGCCAGAATATTGGAGTGGCTAGCCTTTCCCTTCTCTAGGGGATCTTCCCAACCCAGGGATCAAACCCAGTTCTCCTGCATTGCAGGCGGATTCTTTACCAGCTGATCCACCAGGGAAGTCCAGTAATGTATTAACCCCCATTAAATTTTAACAAAATAGAATTAACCCACTTAAATAATGTTCTAATGTCACAGTAAGTTGGTAATTGCTGAAGCAAGCCACAAACATCAGGAAGCAAACTAAAGACAGGTGGGCATGAAAGAATTCTGATGGTCATAAGGCAATCAAGTATGGTAAGTAAGTCTAGGCAGATGCTGAATATAAAAGTTTATTTGGGAACTCTAGGGTTTTCATGTTGTTGTTTAGTTGCTAAGTCATGTCTGACTCTTGTGACCTCTTGGACTGTAGTCCGCCAGGCTCCTCTGTCCATGGGATTTCCCAGGCAAGCCTACTGTAGTGGGTTGCCATTCCTACTCCAATACAGAGTGAAGTAAGTCAGAGGAGAAAGATAAATATCATACACTGATGCATATATACGGAATCTAGAAAGATGGTACTGATGAATTTATTTGCAGGGTAGCAATGGAGAAACAGACATAGAGAACAGATTTATGGACATGGTTGGGAGGGCAGGAGGAAGAGGGTGAGATGTATGGAAAGAGTAACATGGAAACTTACAATACCATATGTAAACTAGATAGCCAATGGGAATTTGCTGTATGCCTCAGGGAACTCAAACAGGGACTCTGTAACAACCTAGAAGTGTGGGATGGGGAGGCATAGGAGGGAGATTTGGGAGGGGACATGGGTGTACCTATGGATGATTATTGTTGATGTTTGACAAAAAATAGCAAAATTCTGTTAAGCAATTATCTTTGAATTAAAAAATTAATTAATTAAAAAATAATACAAAAATGAAAAATAAGACCCAAAAGAGAGAAGTCATTCCCAAAGCCAGGAACAACCAGCAGCTGGAGCTGGTGGAGCATATTTGAAGAAATGATTTTTAGAAATAGTTGATGAAGCCTCTGCATTTAAAATGTTAACTTTGAGTGATTACTCATCAAGAGGCTGTAGAGTTTCTGCCAATCATGATAAAGGAGCCCTACTTTGAGCACCGTTTCATCACAGAATGATGTTGCGATGGAGCTCACCAGAATTTGTATAATGTGAGACATATTGAGAGCAGATCATGCATAGAACGCATATCCTGTGAATCATCATGAATTCAGTCATGGAAAACGATGTGGTGACAAATGCAGAGTCATTGTTAGTTATAGCTGGTACACATGATTCTTTCTTTTTTTTTTAAACTTGTTATGAGGAAAGATTTTCTTTTTCAAATATATTTTACTGAAGTACAATTGATTTACAATGTGGTTTTATTTCTGCTATATAGAAAATTATTCAGTTGTATATGTTCAGTTCAGTTCAGTTCAGTCGCTCAGTCGTGTCCGACTCTTTGCGACCCCATGAATCACAGCACGCCAGGCCTCCCTGTCCATCACCAACTCCCAGAGTTTACCCAAACTCATGTCCATTGAGTCGGTGATGCCATCCAACCATCTCATCCTCTGTCGACCCCTTCTCCTCCAGCCTTCAATCTTTCCCAGCATCAGGGTCTTTTCAAATGAGTCAGTTCTTTACATCAGGTGGCCAAAGTATTGGAGTTTCAGCTTCAACATCAGTCCTTCCAATGAACACCCAGGACTGATCTTCCTTAGGATGGACTGGTTGGATCTCCTTGCTGTCCAAGGGACTCTCAAGAGTCTTCTCCAACACCACAGTTCAAAAGCATCAATTCTTCAGCACTCAGACTTCTTTATAGTCCATCTCTCATATCCATACATGACTACTGGAAAACCATAGCCTTGACTAGATGGACCTTTGTTGACAAAGTGATGTCTCTGCTTTTTAATATGCTGTCTAGGTTGGTCATAACTTTCCTTCCAAGGAGTAAGCGTCTTTTCATTTCACGGCTGCAATCACCATCTGCAGTGATTTTGGAGCCCCCCAAAATAAAGTCAGCTACTGTTTCCACTGTTTCCCCATCTATCTGCCATGAAGTGATGGGACCAAATGCCATGATCTTAGTTTTCTGAATGTTGAGCTTTAAGCCAACTTTTTCACTCTCCTCTTTCACTTTCATCAAGAGGCTCTTTGGTTCTTCTTCACTTTGTGCCATAAGGGTGGTGTCATCTGCATATCTGAGGTTATTGATATTTCTCCCGGCAATCTTGATTTCAGCTTGGGCTTTTTCCAGCCCAGCATTTCTCATGATGTACTCTGCACAGAAGTTAAATAACCAGGGTGACGATATACAGCCTTGACGTACTCCTTTTCCTATTTGGAACCAGTCTGTTGTTTCATGTCTAGTTTTAACTGTTGCTTCCTGATCTGCATACAGATTTCTCAAGAGGCAGGTCAGGTGGTCTGGTATTCCCATCTCTTTTAGAACTTTCCACAGTTTATTGTGATCCACACAGTCAAAGGATTTGGCATAGTCAATAAAGCAGAAATAGATGTTTTTCTGGAACTCTCTTGCTTTTTCAGTGATCCATCGGATGTTGGCAATTTGATCTCTGGTTCCTCTGCCTTTTCTAAAACCAGCTTGAACATCTGGAAGTTCATGGTTCATGTATTGCTGAAGCCTGGCTTGGAGAATTTTGAGTATTACTTTACTAGCGTGTGAGATGAGTGCAATTGTGCAGTAGTTTGAGCATTCTTTGGCATTGCCTTTCTTTGGGATTGGAATGAAAAATGACCTTTTCCAGTCCTGTGGCCACTGCTGAGTTTTCCAAATTTTCTTGCATAGTCAGTGCAGCACTTTCACAGCGTCATCTTTCAGGATTTGAAATAGCTCAACTGGAATTCCATCACCTCAACTAGCTTTGTTTGTAGTGATGCTTCCTAAGTCCCAATTGAATTCACATTCCAGGATATCTGGCTCTGGGTTAGTGATCATGCCATTGTGATTATCTGGGTCATGAAGATCTTTTTTGCACATTGTATATACATTCTTTCGTACATGTATATACACTCTTTTTCATATTCTTTTCTATTATGGTTTATCACAGGATATTGAATATAATTCCCTGTGCTCTAAAGTAGGACCTTGCTGCTTATCCATTCTCTATATAATAATGTGCATCTGCAAATCCCAAATTCTCAATCCATCTATCCATTGTTGTAACCACCCCCTGCCCTTGGTAACCACAAGTCTGTTCTCTATGTCTGTGAGCACATGAACTCTTTTCTCAATGTTGGCCACTACTTCCCCACACAACCCACTTATTTTTGGAGTGAGAAGCTTAAGCCATCAGCATTTCACATTATCCTGCTCCCAGCATTGACCCTTTGATGGTTATATGGCCTAAGTGATCCAATCAGAATAGACCTTGAAAATTTGCTTGGGGTTTCTGGACAAAAGTGATTCCTTACATCCTCTGAATCTGTGAATGTGTAACCTGAGCACTTACATGACAGCTTGGTTGGTAAAGAATCTGCCTGCAATTCCGGAGACCCTGGTTCAGTTCCTAGGTTGGGAAGATCCCCTGGAGAAGGGAATGGCCACCCACTCCAGTATTCTTGGGCTTCCCTTGCGGCTCAGCTGGTAAAGAATCTGTCTGCAATGCGAGAGACCTTGGTTTGATCTCTGGGTTGGGAAGATTCCCTGGAGAAGGGAATGGCTACCCACTCCAGTATTCTAGCCTGGAGAATTCCATGGACTGTGTAGTCCATGGGGTTACAAAGGGTCTGATATGACTGAATGACTTTCACTTTCACTTCACTTTCTGTCAGAGCAGTAAGACAGCCAGAGTTTCTGGCTGAAAATCATCTGATTGTTATCCTGCCTATTCTGTTTTCCAAATACATGAACCAATCAATTCCTGGCTTTTTATGCTAGCTTGTGTTCCTTTTTCTATTACTTATTGCCAAAAAATATTCCAAGTTTGCTTTTTGTATATTGAGTCTTAAAAACCATGAAAACTCTTTTGAAGCTAAATCATACATAAGGAAGAATAATGACGCATAATTCATATATTCAATGAATATTTACTGAGGGTCTAGTATATGCAAAACTCTGTGACAGCCTTAGGTATACAATGGCAAATAAAACAGACAGTATGTTAAGGAATATGAGTAGTTAAACCAGCAAATACAGTACTGAGTGGCAAATGCTATCATAGGGTAATACAGGCTACTTGTGGGAACATAATGAGACTGTGTTATCTTGTTTAAGACATTCAGGGCAAGATTCTCAGCAGAAGGGAAATTTCTCCTAAGACTTAAAAAAAAATGTGTGTGTGTGTCTATGTGTGTATGTGTGCTCACATACTTCAAAGGAATTCCCACTTGAGACAATAGCATATAGGAAGAGGGAAGGCTCAGAAATAGGAGCTAAAGGACCTGAAATAAATCCAATCTAGCTGAAGTGTGTATGTCAGGAGCTGGATGAGGTCATAGTATGAGACAAGTCAGAAAAGTAGGAAAAACTGGGTCATGTAGGAAATACTTTGCCGTGTTAAGGAGTTCAGACTCTCCTGAGAGCAATAGAAAAGGGCTGAAAGATTTTAAACAGAGGAATGTTATGATCTAATTCATTGTCTTGCAGAGCCAAAGAAAGAAGTAAATGAACTAGAGGAATGACAAAATCAAGGCCGGACAATGAAGTTATCAAATTTTGTCACTGACCAGCAGCTGCTTGATATCTGGCTCAGGTATAGCTGCTTTCTCCTCTCAATCTCAGTCTTGCGGGGACCCTGGTCCTGCAACACCACGTAGGGCAGTTGCACCTTGGGCACGTAGGCCTGCAGCAGTAAGTAGTCTGGTGAGCCGCTTGGCGGTGGACCCAATGAGCTTATGCTCCAGGCTCTCTTTGAGGTCCGCAGAAACGTCAAAGGTTCTTACTTTTGTGTTGAACTTGTCAAGGTTGGCCTGCCACAGGAGGTCCAGATTCGTGCAAGAGTCACAATACTTCCCCAGGTTTATCCAAGTTTATTCAAACTTCCAGGGCTGAGGATATTAGAGTAGAACCCACACTGCTTCATCAGGGGATATTTCTTATCATTGCCTGTCAGGGGCAACTTCCTAGGCCGCCCCAAGTCTGAGGAATGGGTGGGGCCATAGGCAGGGGTAAACGTGGAGTCTTGGGGCCAGGGCTTGGAGGAAACTTCTCTGACCCAGAATCTGGTTCCTGAAGAATGCTTCCCAGGTTATGCTCCACGATTCTCAGAGTACACTCTTGGCCTATAGGAGTTAGGGGGATGGGGCAATTAGGCATTATGGGGCTATTATGGGGCTGATTAAACTACTTTTATTTATGTTGTGACAGACAGATAAAGTTAAAGGACATGCACAGGAGACAAAAGGAGAAAAGATTTGGAAAGAGACAAGGCACAAAGGAGGGATGAATAGCAGAGCCCCATAGGGAGAGAGAAAAGGAGTGCTGAGTGGTTATTGGCTTTGCTTTTAAGGGAGAAACAAGCCAGTTTGTCAAAAGCAAATCATTTCTCATTGTGAGGTGATTACATTTTTGCACCAAGGTTAATGCATTTGTTTCAGGCTATGTTACTGAAGTTAAAAAATAGCTGTCTCTCATCCTTCTCTCCATTGAATACATCATTCTTTACAAAGGTACATACATGAACCCATGCTGTTCACTAATGGGAGAAAGCTAGGGAAAGAACTAATTTTATCACATTCAAGTAACTGTGACACTTGGTTGTGTTGGTTTTTATTCTTGTTTTCATTCTATGGGCAGGGGTTCACTTGGATTTATTTAGTCCTTGGGTTGACTCCTGACTTTCCCCACTTATTAGCTGTGTGGCCTTGGAGACCTTATTTAATCTTTCTATGCCTCAGTTTTCTTTTAACTTAAAAAGAAATTTGACTATCTTCTTGTACTTTTGATATATAATGAACCACTTTCAAAACTCAGTGGCTTAAAATATGAAGCATTTATCAGCTCAATCTTTTGCGCAGGCTCAGTTGTTTATGGCATGGCTGATTCACGTGTCTATGGCCAATCAAGGACTGTCTGAGAGCTAGTTTGCTCATCTTGCCCAGGTCGTCTCACATGTCTGGGCTTCAACTGCAGTAGCTCATCTCCACTCATCTGTTAATCATCCTCCAACAGGATGGACTGGATTTTTCCTGGTGACTAAGTGGAAATATGCCAGTCCCTTTAGAAGTCTAGGCTCAGAGCTGGCACCAAACTTCTGCAGCTTTCTCTTGAACACAAGGTCAGCTTAGATTTAAGACATTTAAACCCCCTTACCTGATTGGAGGAGTTTTAAAGCCACCTGGCAAGGGATACAACCATATATATCCACATATTTATTTGCATATATATGAAAGAGAAGAACAGTGATCATTTTTTGGAATCTCCCTCTCTGTTACCCTGCACTGTAGGGAAAAATCAATGAGAACACACCTAAAGAGGCCTAGTACAGTGCCTGGTTTTCAGACGCTCAGGACCTGCTAATGTCTCTCTTCCCATAAATACCAACAGCAAGATCAGACACAAGGGAGATCACCCTGCTGCATGCTGCTGCCAGAGGAGGTGATATAAACAAAACAGATAAACTTTTTAATATAGGCCTCAGCATTACTTATGCCTCTCCCAATAGGCAAGTGTTTTTAAAAAAGATTTTCAAAAGAGCAAATTATAGGCCTCACTTTTAGAAGAAAGAGGCAGTGTGGTCTTTCTCTGGCTCATCTTTCCTTTTCCTCCAAGAACACCCTCAGAATGATAGGATTTCACCTTCTCTTCTCTGGAGGAACAATGTGTTATTTTGGTCTGCCTTTGATCACCAGTGATTCACTTTAAAGGCAGTGCTGCTGGGAAAATGCAGAAAGCAGAGTTGCAATCAGAAAAATGACTATGTACAAATGACATCCTCTGACTTTCTGTCCTTGTTTCCCAGGCATTTTTTTTTTTCTAGTCACTTTTTTTCAATTCTTTTGCCCTATGCGAACCAACCAGGCTATAAAGTTGGGCTGGTTCCTAATTTTTTGGCCATTCTCATCAATATTCTCTCTGAGTTCTGTGGAGAAAACTGGGAAATGTCTTCCTGTGGAATTTGCCAAGGAGGCATTTGACTTGAAGATGCCAAGCAGATAAAGTAAGGTTTTTGCTGACAAAGTAGGCAAAAATGATGCCTTAAGTTAAATAACCATCAATTTCACAAAATTTATCCAGAGCATGAAAATTTTGCAAAGGTTTAACTTCAACTAGTCTAACTTTATCTTAAGGAGACAAGTGGAAAAGTTGTGTGTTTTTTAAAAGTAGACTTTTAATTGGGGATAATTTTAGATTTATGGAAAAGTTATAAAGAACAGTACAGAGAATTTCCATACAGTTATCACTCATTTTCCCCTAGTGCTAACAGATCATGTATATTACCATAGGACATTTGTCATAACTAAGAAATCAGCACTGGTGCATTACTATTAGGTAAAACCTAGACTGTATTTCACCGGTTTTCCCATTACATTCTAGGCAAGTAGCTGTCTCTGCAACATAGTGATAGTTGCATACTGACACTCCTTAAACCCAAAGGAATGGAGTCTTCATGTATTTACCACTCCAGAGTGGTGTAGCAGCGCAGACATGATGTTGCTGAAAAGCAGAATCCCAGAACTGAAGATCAATTCAAATATCTTCCTTTTAAAACGAGGAAACTGAGAGCTGACCAAGAGGCCTAATTAAATGCAAACTCAAACTATTTTATATATAGGATGGATAAATAACAAGGTCCTACTATAGCACACAGGAAACTGTAGTCAATATCCTATGATAAACCATAATGAAAAAGTATATGAAAAAAATATAGATGAATCACTTTGCTGTACAGTAGAAACTAACACAACACTGTAAATCAACTAAACTTCAATAAAATAAATTTTAAAAAAGAGACAAATGGGATAATCTGCTCTGAAACAATAGAAAGATAATTTAGTGTTTTTAAAGCATCAGTTCAGTTCAGTCACTCAGTCGTGTCCGGCTCTTTGTGACCCCATGAAATGCAGCATGCCAGGCCTCCCTGTCCATCACCAACTCCCGGAGTCCACCCAAACCCATATCCATTACCCATGGTAAAATATAAAATCTCAGAAAGAAAATGCTCTCTGCCAGTGATTTTTAAAAAGCAATGAAGAGCTAAAGGGATTCTGATGCCACCTATTGGTAGAGAAAAGAATAGGGCACCCCTTCATGACTGGGAGATTGTGACTGGTGGACCGGTGCCTGAGGTCTTCACATGCAAGAATGACAGATAGTAGAAGATATCATGTTGACATAAGCTTGGAACGTGCGTATCAGTCTCTATCGACTCTTAGCATCTTAGAAGCACTTTCTCAGAGCATTCCTCTCTGCTTTCCAGTAACACAACCCATTTCAGGCATATATAGAAACACCGCAGGAAGACATATCAGTCAATTCTCAAAATCACATAAATAGAAAAAAGAACACATTTTATATATATAAATAACCCTTGGGGGGGAGGAATGCAAGATTCTTTTTTGATCCAAAGTCTCAAAAATAAGTCTTATTATTTATAGAAGTCTCTTTGACTGGTTGAGGATGTAAAAAAGAAAAGATAAAAAAGAAAGAAAGAAAAAAAGAAAGAAAGAAAATAGGAATTCAATTTCAAAACAAAATGCTCACCCTGACTCATTCAGGGAAGAATCCAAGGTTTTCAATACAGGGCACTGATTCTCTGCCTGTTTTTCCTCTTCATCATCTGTCACCCTTAAAAAATGGGATCAATTGCATTGGTAAGAATCCACATTTTTTCCCTTTTCATTTCCTGGCTTCATTCCAGTATTGCACTTGTCACACTGATTGGAGGGGTTCCTCTCATATTGGCATAAGACAGTAAGCAAATGCCTCCCCTTATGTTATCACACAGAGACCCGGTGAGAGGATCTGCACAGAACTGGAGGCTCCTTTTGTGGCTTGGGAATGCCAGTGGTACCGTGACCCTGTGGATTTCTTTAGATCATTTTAACTATATCTGTAGAGCCCAGCAGCTCAGAATCCACGAAGAGAAGAGTTGGAAGGAGGTGACTGATACAGATCGGGGGTTTTGATGTAACAGTTGTTGAAGGGACTCCAGCGAATGAGCAACTTGTAGTGACTGCGACCTGAGTTCATGAGCTGGTTATAGATCTTCATTTGTAGAGATGGGCTGGATTGTTAGTTCCATGGGTGAGGTGGGAGAGAATTTTGCTTTCTGTGCCTGGCAGAGAGCCTCTTTGAATTTACCTTCAGTGTAATTTTTTTCCTTGAGGAAAAAAATCCAAATTTCTGGCATAGAGTTGCATGTGTGTTCTGCACACTGGTTTGCAGGCAACTGTTTCTAATTAGAGAGCTGAAGCCTGCTGGCAGAGGAAACCATATTTGTCACAAGTAGTGGCACTGTGTTCAGTTTGTGTGTTTGTGCCTTTAGCACAGGGACTAACAATGGCTATACTGGACTCTCCCTGTGGTTCTGTCTATAATTTGCCCTGTGGTCCCTGGGTATGTCATTTTTAGTTGTGCTTTCAGAGCTTGCTTCCATCAATACTATGTTCTCTGGTCTGTGCATTCTAACCACCCAAACCCTGGGCTTTTTGTAAAGATAATAAAATCTATGCGGGCAATTGGTGGTGGTCAATAGAGTAGCTTACAGATTGCCTGGAAATAGTACATGATCAACATACCTTAATGCTTTTTCTCTCACCTTAATTCCTTTTCCCATAAGATAAGATGCTTGTGCTCAATAAACTCTAAGGCATTTTTGTAAATTTCACAAATGTTTATTGACTATCTGCTAAGTGACAGACATTGCAATGGCATCAGGGTTGCGATCACAAGACAACAAAACAGACTATCACCTGCCTTCATGGGACTTAGATTTCAGAGGACACAATCAACATGCAAGGAAATACATAATCACTTTCCTTTTTCTTTCCCTCATTTTTGCAAATTCAATCCAGCTCAACTTTATCTCCAAGGCTACTTCTTTATTAAACTGGAAAGGAATATTTTCTTACTTAGTATTTACATATTCAGTAAACATATGCTGACTTTGCCTGCACAGCATCTACCCCTCATTTTCTTGTAGTATGACAATGAATTTCCTCTGGGGGACCATCCTGTGTCTCACGCTCAGTTGCTGTGGATCAGGCGGAGCTCCACTTCGGCTCCAGAAGTGCAGCAGAGCACAATGAATGCTCCCTAGCTCTGTAGAAGGCCTGTAGCATCAAGGGAATCCTGTGAGGTCACAATGATTGACTTGTGCTTAGCCACCTGACCCAAGTTTCTCCAATCAAAGTGAATCAAAGGCACTTACCATACAGACAAGCTCCCTAAGTTTCTTTCTAGGGTCAATATTTTGTGGCTGAAGGTCTCAAGACCTTCAAAATGGCATACTTGAGAGGTAACCTGGGAGAAGAGAAATATTAGTCTATTTTTCCTTCTGAAGTCTCTTCCTCTGCTTCTCAAATATCTTCCTAATTGGCTCTACAGAACCATGAATGAAGTACCTGTTCCTCATCCAATTACTTCTTTTCTGGCCTTTGAAATTTAGAACACTGTGGTTGGTAAAAGTCCTTGGCTGATAACCTCTTTAAATGAAGAGAGGTCTTGTTAGACGTGCCTTAAGAAGATGGGGAGGAAGACCTGGCTATGTCCCTGTCTCCCTGTTCACACTGTGTTTAGTATCCTCCATGTCATCCCAGTGTCAGACAGAGACAGATTTTTCTGAACCTTATGGATTCTGAAGTCCAATGTGTGGTTCTGACAATACCCTCTATGCTGAAAGAATGTAATTGTCTAGTTTATCTACTATTGTGGAAACAATCAAGATAAGTGCACAGTATACACCTGAAGCACTCACTTGCCTGAATTCGACCTAAGTTTGGAGCAGAAAAGTCACACTTTCTTTCTAAAGTGCTTCATAACATGTGGTCATGGTTAACCTCTTAACATAAGACGGCATGTTTATACTTATTTTTAAGCAGTGGTATTCCCCAAGCATTTCTTTATTTTATATTCTTTGTAAAGTGGATGTATTCTGGAAGATATTATGAGATGAAAAAGAGCCTCAATGTCCATTCATTTATTCATGCATTTATTTACTAAAAAACAACTACCAGGCTCCTACCATATGCCAGGCACTCTTGTAGACACAGAGGATTCAGAGATGAGCGATCTCGTCACCTCTTTTGGTGGCAGTTGAGCATCCATCCAAGAAGTTTCCAGGAATGTGTGCAAAGAGTAGCATCACAGCCACCTCTTTCCAGATATTTCCGATTTCCTCTGAAATGAAGAGGAGATCCCTTGGGTGACTTGACTCTAGGATTCCGGGGTGAGCGACTGGGCCTGGCGGGGAGCTAGGGCTGCAGCTGTCACCGGCGTGGCCGCTATCCACGACTCAACAGCTGTTCAGGATCCGCTCCCGGAGGGCGGGGCAGCGCCCTCGGCTCCCGGCCGCGCCCTCCTCCGAGGCCCCCAGGGGGCGCTCGCTCCCAGGCCTCAGAGCCGGCAGCGCGCGGGCGGTGGGGCGCGCGGGTTTCGTCAGAAGGTGGAAGCTCTCCGCCGAGCCGTAGTTCCCCGCCGCTGGGTCGCGCCCTGCTGCCTCCCTCCCGCTCCGCCCCCCTCTCCAGCGCCCCCACCTCTCTCCCGGAGTGACCGGGGGCCGAGCGGCTCCGCCCCCGCCCCCGGCATGGAGCCCGGGTCCCCGCGCAGCCCGAACTCCCAGCTCGGCGCCTCTCCGTTCCGCGGCTGCTGAGCTGCCTAAGAGCCCGAGGGGAGGGCGGCACGACCCCCGAGCCCGACCGCGTCCCCGCCCCCGGCCGCACCGCAGCGGCGTTCGGGTCGCCCGCCGAAGCCCAGTCTGCCTTCGGGGCCCGCGCCAGGTAAGTTGGTCGGGACCCTGCACCGCGTACCGGGCTGCGGCCGGAGACCAACTTTTGAGGTGCGGGGGTTCGCTCCGAGCCGGCGCTGCTGTCGAGGAAGAGCTGCGCGCAGCGTCTTGGTCCAGGGGAACTTCGGTCCCTCCCCTCTCCCCTCTCCCCCGCCCGGCAGGCTCGGCTGGTGGTGGTTGGGGAGGGGGTGGATCTGCCTGTCCGGAGGGAATCGGGACCTGGAGGCGCGGAATCTATCCTCCTGACGGCGGGAAAGCGACGAGGATGGGGTTGGGGGTTGTGCGGGGTCCCGGGGCTGGGGCGCCGCGGTGAGACTCGGACTCTCAGCCTCCTGACCTCCCCTCCTCGTCCCTACCCCCCTTACGATAGGGTGCGATGATACTTAATTGTGTTTCGGGCTCTCTGGTTCTCAGGTTTCTTGATTCAGCCACGTCCTTCTGCACTCCTTCCCCCATTAAAGTACCACGGGGAAGGAACGGGGTTGGGACTGAGGGACCTCTGAAGCGCTGGCCGCAGCCCACTAAAGAGGTCGGGACCAAAGCTGTCACAGAAGCCCAAGGACCCTTAGGGTGAAATTGAAGGGGACAGTTAGGAGTTGGTACCTGCGGGGTCAAGTGTGTATTGATCACCGTCGTTTGGGGAGGAGGCTGACCTCTGAAAAGTGCTATTAGGAAGATCCGTTCCCCCCTCGCCTTGAAGGACGAGGGTGGGCTTTAAAGGTTTCAGTCCCCCCACTCTTCCTCCAGGTCCCACCGCGCCTCCAGCGGCCTTGGAAGCCTGACTTCCAGCCTCCGAACTTGCCAGGCTCCAGGAAGAATCCAGGCTGCAGAGATGGCCCCTAGGGGCTCGAGCTTAAAAAGTGCTGTCCCCGGGGTATCAGAGGTGAAGGGAGGAAGGGTGAATGGTAGTGCGGTGGTGTAGGGAGGGATGAGTGTCCTGGGAGACTTTAAGAGAGAAACACCCTCCACCCACTGCCCCCTGCAACTGACCCATTGATGCCAGAGGATTTTAGTGCCTTTTGGAGCTGATGCTTCTGCTTCTTTCCTCCTGTATTCAAAACTATGCAAAACCAGCTCCTCATCCTCTTGCTGCTTTGCCAGGATTTTTAAAGCATTGCTGTGGCTCACTTGGTTTTTGGTTTCCTAACCAGGAGTTTTGAGCTGTCCAGGGTATTTTAAAATGTTCTCCTGAAACTGATACTAAACCCTATTCTTTTGGAACAGCTACCTTCACTTCAGAGGAGATGTGCTTTTCTCCCCATTCCTTCTCTCTACTGCCCTCTTAACAATCTCTGTTCTCAAGGACCGGTTTTGTGTTTTACTTTTTTGCTTTATGTTAAAACAACCTTCCCCCTGCACTCTCCCACTCCCCTGACCCCCACCTCTGAAAAAAAAAAAAAAAAAAACTTTCCTAGAACACGGGTGTTTCAAATCCATGCCAATGTTTTGTAGTTCATGTACACTGGTTGAAAAGACCCTGATGCTGGGAAAGATTAAAGGCAGGAGGAGAAGGGGACGACAGAGGATGAGATGGTTGCATGGCATCACCGACTCAATGGACATGAGTTTGCGTAGGCTCCGGGAGTTGGTGATGGACAGGGAAGCCTGGCGTTCTGAAGTCCTTGGGGTTGCGAAGAGTCGGACACGACTGAGCGACTGAACTGACTGATTAAGCTTCATAATGATCCCCTCAAAAGCTAGAGGCAAACAAATTTACCTACTTCATTTGATGTTCTTCAAGCTTAGGAAGGTTCCGTTTTTATTACCCAGCAGATAAGACAGAGTTCTGGATGGCTGTGGTTGTGATTAGATAACTTCTGATGTTTTTATTTCCCTTACTAAACTGCTGCTTCTAGGTTAAATTCATTCTATTATCAGTCCATTTTTAAAGAAAGACTGACAGAGTCACTCTAATAGATAGGTCTGAGTTCAGAGCAGATGTAAGGTACCTACATGTAGGGAGGTGGATAAAAATAGGTTTGGCAAGTACAGCCAGGACACCTGTGTTCATCGTGCATATTAATAACGGCCAGAATCTCCTCATTTGTCTCTGGAGGGGACTTCTGAGGGTTTCATAGGACCAGACTCAAACCACATCAAAACTAGGTGATTTACCCTAAGCATTACATAAAAAGAAGTATCCCTCCATAGTGGCAGTGGCTGTTGAATCCTGGGCTGGTTTGCATGGTTCAGTGAGAAGTTGTTTAGTCACTAAGTTGTGTCTGACTCTTTTGCAACCCCATGGACTTAGCCTACCAAGCTCCTCTGTCCATGGGATTTCCCAGGCAAGAATACTGGAGTGGGTCACCATTTCCTTCTTCAGGGGATCTTCCCAACCCAGGGATCGAACCCTCGTCCCTTAAGTCACCTGCATTGGTAGGTGGCTTCTTTACTACCAAGCCACCAGGGAAACCATCAATCAGAAGTTTTCCTATAATAGAACCAAAGGTCTGCTAATGTGTTGCCCTGTGAAAAGGTTCACGGATGTCAAACCTATACTATTCCTGTGAGTGCTCATCCTGGCATAATTTATTGGGAGCAGTGAGCTTCCCAGCATAAGACAAGCAGTTTCCTACAATTTCTGAATATCTCTTTAAAAATAGTTGCTCTGAGATTTGTGTGTTTCTTTTTATTTATTTATTTATTTTTAAATTGAAGGATAATTACTTTACAGAATTTTGTTGGTTTCTGCCAAACGTCAACATGAATCAGCCATATGTCCCCACTCGCTTGAACCTCCCTCCCATCTCTCTCCCCATCCCACCCCTCTAGGTTGTTACAGACTTCCTGTTTATCTTCAAGTCTCTGGTAGTAGCATGGCATTTTGCTTGAATCCTTGGTTTGTCTTTAGGAGACCCTGCTTCTGGAGGTTTTGATTAAAAAATGCCTTGTTCGACAGGTTTCTTGATCTGCATGTGGGCATCTGATTTTAAAATATAGTACTTTAGTTAGTGGGAAGCAAAATTTTTACCTGTTTCCAGAGTAGTTTTATGTAGTATTCCAGGAAATAGAGGCTGTATCCTTCTCATTATCCAGTGATTGAGTCCACTATCATGACTGAAAACCTTTAGATTCTGCTAGCTAGAAGGACTCACAGAGGGGGAAAAAATGGGTCAGTGGTGAAATCTTTATTCTCATCTATATTGGAATCTTTTGAAACTCAGCTGAAGGTATTTATAGAGTTTGCACCATGCATTTCTCTGTCTTCTCTTTGCAAGTTTTCTGAAATACAATACGCTGGACCTTTAACCACCTTTATTCACATAAAGAAAGGATTTTCCCATTTGGAGGAAAACACATTGGTGGTTAGTAGTTAATATTGTGTATAATCAGTGTCCCATACATTCACAGGGGCCTCAATCCAGACCAAAAAAAATGAGAGAACTCTGGTGGTACCAGCCCCACTGGTTGAGAGAAAGTCTCTAAACCAGTTTGGAAAGTCACTTCACAAATCTTTGTATTTTTAAATCAGAGATGTGACCAGAGGATCTGTATTTCATGCATTTTGAAAAGGAAAGGGGCTGAATTTATTCTCTATACTTTTTCCATTTTTGTCATGTTAATATTTAATAAAAAAACAACAATAACAAAAAACAAAAGCCTCTTTGGATCCCTGGAGTAACCCAAAGTCATATTTCCTTGGCAACAGTAGCCAGTATATTGGAGTCACAAAATATCAAGACAGAAAAGTTTCAATGCACTTAAAATAAAATGTCACATGGTTCAAGACCATCCTATAGTGCATTAAAACTGACCTGCTAGCATATGATAATAGAATTGCCTTTAACTTTGCCTTTCTTCTGATTGAATGTAAACAGTAAAGACAGATTATAGAACTTTAATTCTTTTTAGCATGTTCTAAAAATTCTAGAATGGTCTTTCTTTCGAGGGAAGCATGTTATCAAAATTAAGTGGGCTGGAGTAACATATCCTTTCTTTGAGTGAGAAGTTCTTGTGGAGGTTGGTAAGTCCAAAATCAAGCCCAATCAATGGGTCAGACAAAATGTTATATTTTCTGTGTTATTTGAAATAGACAATATATAGTAGAACCTCAATTAGCATTAAATTCAACCAATCTGCTAAAACTTGTGACTGCAGAGTAAAAACATAGTAATGCCTACATATACTTTTAGTCTTTTCTGTACTAGAAATCACATTTATGTGGGAGCTTTCTGCTACGAACTACTAAATATATATGACATATAGTATATGTTTTCCCTAAGTTAGCAAATGTTGGGAAGTCTTTTCTTTGGTGTTCTAGCCCTGGGAAAGCATCCTGAGAACCACAAGCTTTTTAACTGAGTAAACATAGAAGGCCTGAAGGCAAGTCTTGAGGAGTGAAAGGTGACAAAGATGACTTATTTGGGAAGGTTTATCCTTATCCTGTGATTTTGGTGCCCTCCTATGGGTGGGTGGGTGGGGACTCTAAGCTGGGCTGTGGTGGGCTTATCTCGGAACTGTGAACAACAATTTTATCACTTTGAATCTTTGACTGTCAGAACCAGAAGAGAGCTTGGGGATCATCTATTGACTCCAGCTGTTTAATTTGACAGATGTGGGAACTGAGCCTCAGAGAGATGACATGCTCAAGATCAGGGAACTCACTAAGCAGCCCTCTTGATTACTAAGCAAGTCTCTTGATTCTGAGAAGAGACTCACATTCCCTGGAGATAATTACTGTGGTGGTGGCCATGGGTACTGATGATCTTGACCAAGTCTAAGTCGGGGATGATGTGGGGGAGGGGCTCTCCTACCTTCACTGGCTGTCTTGAGTCTTAATATTTTGCTCTCTCTTGGAGCCAGTGCAATATTTACCCAAGGGATGTGATTCAATTTGTACAAAGTCATTGTCTGCAGCCTTCCCTGTTAATGTGCATGTTTTGTGAAGAATTGCTCATGCTCAGTCCTAACTTTCTATTTTAAATGTCACAATTGAGTCAATAGAGTAAATAGAGATTTTATGTGTATCCAGTTTAAGAAAATCCACAGGGGAATCCTTTATTCTGTCTTGAATGAAAGATCCATTCAAAAAGAACAAACTTTCTAAGATGTTGCTTTTCCGTCTCTGGCTCAGAACATCATATTGATGACTTTCTTCTGACTTGGAAAACTAGAGCTGCTGCTTCAAACATCAGGAGAAAAATGTAGTGCTTAAGGTTAATTCTAGAAGCAACCGACTCAGGTTTAAGATGTATTGACTAAAAGAACTTCGTTCTTCAAGAGATGCTAACCTCTGCAGGGCACTTTATCGCACTTGGAGAAGAGGAACAAAATCAGGCTGGCAAGTGCCCAAGGCGAGTGCATCCCCCAGAACTGGAGGGGAAGGAAGGAGGAACGGCTGAGAGATGGCGTTAGAGCGGACCGCCGCTAGAGGGCGCCGGAGCACCAGCGGAGCCCTCCTGCGGCTCCCAGGCCGACCTCCTGGCTGAGAGGTGGGGTTGGAGATGGGGGTGACAGAACCCCAAGGAGGTGCCCAGAGAGGAGGGGTTGGTTACTGGGCACCTCTGACTCTCTGGCCCAAACCGCTTTGCTTCACAGAGGAGATCTGCCTTCATTATCGGATGGGGCGCTCCAGCCTGGTCCGGTCCTAGTGTCTGGATACCTGACATGCTGTCTACAGTCTCACAGCCCTTTGTTTCCCTGGAGGCAGGACTCCAGACCCAGAAATGCCTGACTCGAATCTCGGGCTTGCAGGTTTGCAAGCTGCAGGCCTGCGTGGATGTTGGCCTCTGGAAAATGAAGCTTGTGGTGGTGAATGTGGAGTGTGTAGAAGTGGTCTTTTAGTGGGCAGGCTATGCTCATCCCTGTGACCTTTCTCTTGAGAGTTCTCCCTAAACTTCCTTCTTCCCTTTCCATCTGAGCCTTTTCCTTCTGTCCCCATACCCATCCCTTCAGCAGAAGGGTCTCACCTATCCATCTGTTGAACAGTCGCTGAACACAGCCTCTGTGCTGTGGGCTGAGTTAGGTACTGGAATCAGTCAATATGGAGTTCCCCTGGTTTGGAGTTGGGGCTTGAGGGGCAGATGGTGATTATGAGAGAGAGATGAACAGACCATGTGGGTTGAGAGAGACTGAGTCATTTGCTTTGTTTCAGAGGCCATGGGAAATGGTCTCTCAAGTTCTTTACACTCATGTTTTTTCATCTCCCTGCATTTTAAGGAACCTGGTGTATAGAGGGTAGTTCTGAGGGAGGGAAAGAGGGATGAAATCTCTTTCAGCATGTGCTTTGGTTTATATATCTATTTAACTGTGCCAACAGAGGTTCTTAAGTCCAACCAACTTGTACTACTGCCCTCTATGTGTTGTTTTCATCAACATCATTAAAATAAATGCCTATATAATTGACTTAATTTCATTTAAGCCGGAAAATGATTTTTAAAGGAAACAGAAATATAACAGCAAAATCCTTACTTCTAAAGGTTGAGTCTGGAACAGCCTAAATCAGGGTTCTGTTTTTAAAGTATTACAGATGTGATCAATACAAATAACAAAAATGAAGAATAATGAGGGCAGCAGAATGGTTGAAAGAAATACTTCATCATTAAAGTGACAGAAAACTGTTTATTAGTAGGCACTGGGGACAGAGGATGGCTGATTTTATGTCTTTGTTATATTTGTGCAGTTATTTCAGTGAGTAACTTAAAGACAAAATGGGAAAACAAGGTTTGTGCCTGAGGTGGTGGGGTTTTTTAAATTTAAATTTTATTTTATTTATTTTTGGCTGTGCTTGGCCTTCTGTTGCTGCACGAGGGCTTTCTCTAGTTGTGACAAGTGAGGGCCACTCTCTAGTTGGGGTGTGCAGTCGTCTCCTGTGGTGGCTCCTCTTGTTGTGGAGCACTGGCTTTAGGTGCGCAGGCTTCAGTAGTTGCAGGTCTCGGGCTGTATAGACTGCAGGCTCAGTAGTTGTGGCACATAGGTGGAATCGAATCCAGTGCATTGGCAGGTGCATTCTTAACTATTGAACCACCAGGGAAGTCTGAGATGGTGTTGATATGAAACCGGGGATGGCCACGTGGGCCAGGTGAGTTAAGTTTACTTGGCCAGGTAGATAGCAGCACTCCAGAAAAACCGGGGTTGTCATTCTTCTGCTGGATGCCCTGTAGGTTCTGTGACTTGATTGATTGTGAATTATGTTGGCAGAAAGGCCTGATCAGAGAAAAAGGGTGGAAACAGTTGATTTGGGGAGCAGCTAACAACATTCATCACATTTCATAGCCTGACTGACTTTTAAAGAGACAGGAAAACGAACACTTCTTATGGAATCAGAGAATGTGAGGGCTGAATAATCTCACAAAATTAGGAACACCTCTTCCCATTTTCCCGATGAGGAAACAGAAGCCCAGCAAGATGAAATTCATTACTCAACCTGCACCCGTTTCTCTTCCTGACTGTGTGCTTCCCAGGAGGCAGAACTCCTGTCTTGTTCCCTGGTGAACCCCAAACAGGGCCAGGCATCTGGCTGATGCTCCAGAAAGTTTGATCAACTGCATTAATAATGCTATTTCTTTTTCTCTCACTCTTATTCTGGATCACTAGGCTGCAGTATATTTGATAAAGATAAATATTTATTGAGTTATTTTAAGATAAGGGCTTAGGCTTAGAAGGTAAACAGACTTGGTTCAGATTCTGGTTCTGCCACTCAACAGCTCTTTGGTTTGGGGAAGTTTACTAAATCTCTCAAGTTTTATTTCCTCGGTTGTAAAAATGAGGATAAAACTGCGTAAGGCAGCAAAGGACTTGGACTTAGTGTTGGTCTTCCTCAGTCTTCCATTCCTGCTCTGTTCTTCCCAGAGAAGATTAAAGGGGGATATAATGCTTTTTAAAAAGGAGTTTTTAATTTCTTTCAGGTAATACACATTTGCAGAAAAGATTACTCCACTATAGAAATATAAATACCTGAAATCACTACAAATACATATTCTGTGGGTTAGAGATTAGTTCCATTTTATAAATAATTAGACTAATGCCAAAGCACTGGAAATGGGAGCAAGAGGACTCAAACCTAGGGTGCCCCCATCCCATTTTCAAGACCAGAGAATTGTTTTTCTTTTTTTTTTCATCTCCATTCTCATAGGATATTGACTATAGTTCCCTGTGCTATACAGTAGGGCCTTGTTTTTTTATCCATTCTTTATAATAGTTTGCCTCTGCTAATCCCAAACCCCCAATCCATCTCCCTGACTCCTCTCCCTTGACAGCCACAAGTCTGTTCTATATGTCTGTGAGTCTGTTTCTATTTGATAGATTTCTATTTGATAGATAAGTTCGTTTGTATCATATTTTAGATTCCACATGTAAGTGACATCATATAATATTTGCCTTTCTTTGTCTGACTTATTTCACTTGGTGTGATAATCTCCAGATCCATCGATGTTGCTGCAAATGGTATTATTTCAATCTTTTTTATGGCTGAGTAATATTTCATTGTGTATGTATGTACCTCATCTTCTTTATCAGTTCATCTGTTGTTGGACATTTAGGTTACTTCTGCATCCTGGCTATTGTAAACAGTGCTGCAGTAAACATTGGGGTGCATGTATTTTTTCAAATTATGTTTTTTTTGCCAGATGTATACCCAGGAGTGGAACTGCTGGATCATATGGAAGCTCTATTTTAGTTTTTTAAGGAAGCTCTGTATTGCTCTCCATAGTGGCTGCACCAATTTACATTTCCACCAACAGTGTAGGAGGGTTCAACTAGGGTGTTTTTCTAAAATCCATCTTTCATATGGTCTTTGTATCTCATCTATCCTTCTGTGTCTGAGTCTCTCAAGAAGGCTCAAATCCTCCTTTTTCACATCCTCCTGAATGGTCGCTCTCTAGCCCCAGTTGTGTGACACTGGTGTACACGAGTGTGCCTGCCACCGCAGGGTGCCATGGGCTTTGCCAGGTAGTGGCTGTATTGTGTACTGCTTACTGTGGCCAGAGTGCTTAGAACCTTCTGGTACATAGGGTGCTCCTTCTGTGTGTGCCTGTTTCCTTATCTTACATCCTGCATCTGAGTCAGGTTTGTTAGTGACTGCAGTGTACATTTAATTTCCTCAAAATAAGCTCCACACCCTTGATTACTTGTTAAAAATACTCATATTGCATTTTGATTGTTTGCTTTCTATTATATATTATAATTTGTGACGTTGTACAGATATATTACTGTATGATGTTATCATGTCATGTATTGTACTTGGTGAACAATTTATGGGAGTTTTTTCAAAAATCATTTTGACTTCGAATCATAGCCCTCACCTAAAGTGTGCTCTATTATATTGTGTTCTGTGTGGGTAGGTAGAATCATTAGTGTTCCTGAGTTTGAATTCCAGCTCTGCTTAATCTCTTGAAGCTCAATTTCTGCAGATGTAAAATTAGAATAATGTGAGACCCTGTGCCCTGGGGTTGCTGTGAGCCTTGGAAGATGTGTGCATCCCAAGATCTGATCATATTGTGGGCTCATGGAAATTCCTCAGGTTGTCACTGTTGTTGGCTGATGGCATCCCTTAAACGTTAGTGTTTAGGAGCAGTTACCTTAAAGGCAGTGGTTTGCTGTGTTGCAAGGGAGTTGTGAAAACTAGAAGAAGTGTGTGACGGTAGAGTAAAAACTAGCAAAAAAATGTGTGCTCTCACAGCTGCTAACACAATCATTCAGCATCCTTCCATTCCCCCTCACTTCTGTTTCCGCACACAAGTTTTATGCCTAGCCACAGAGATGACTCAAGAACTATGCTAGAGTTTCTCCAAGGTAAAACCTCCTGCTGATTCCAGATTTACTTCAAATGCAAAGTATGTTTAGCACTGGCTTCCAGATACACAGCCAGAATACACAATGAATCACTCTGCCCTACGAGACTTCACATCAGACATTTATTATATTTATATATCTCCTGTGTGTGTGTGTGTGCATGTTCAGTCATGTCTGATTCTTTATGACCCCATGGACTGTAGCCCGCCTGGCTCATCTGTCCATGGGATTTTCCAGGCAAGAATACTGGAATGGGTTGCCATTTTCTTCTCCAGGGATATATCTCCTATCTTCGCCCAAGAGATTCTGGGCAGCCAGCAACAGATGGCATATTGGGTGCACTGTACTGTCAAATCCACAATTCTACTAGCACAAGATATTCTTTTTTTTAGGGAGACCCCATTCATATTGTAAAGCCATGGTTCTCACACGGGAGAAGAAATCAAGAAATCTCCTGCAGGACTTTTGTTACAACACAGATCTATGGGCCTCACCATCAGAGTTTCTGATTTGGTGGGTAGAGTGTTAGAGTCAAATAATTTGTATCTCTGACAGTATCCTAGGTGATGCTGAGGCTGCTGGTTTGGGAACCACACTTTGAGAACCAGTGCCTTAGATATTCACTTTATTTGGATAATCTGTGCATTTTCTCTCCTGTGGGGTATGACTGAGAATAGCATTGATGATGAGGAAAGGGATCTGACATTTACTGAGCACCTGTGACATTTGCCATATTCCAGGAACCTCAGCAGCACTTTACACATATTATCCTATTTAAGCCTCACAACTGCCCCACCAATCAATTCATGATTATTTATTGAGACCCTGTCATGTATCATGCCATGTGAAGTGCTAGGTGCTGGGGATATGGAATCAACACCACAGACATAATCAGGGAAACGTGCTTGAGCAGAATAATTATGAGGGTGATTAGTCTGATCCATAGAAAATGGAAGATCAGAGAGTTAAGTAACTGGGCTAAGGTTACACAGCGAGTGGGAAACAAAGGAGACAAAAAACACTTTACTCAAAAATGTACAATCTCTCCAGTAAAGCAGAGGTTCTTAGATTTTTGGTCTCAGGTCACCTTTACACTCTCATAAATTATTAAAGACCTCAAAGATTTTTTTTGCTTATTTAGGTTAAATCTATCAACATTTACAGTATTAGAATATAAAACAATGTGGTTCATACTTTGAGCACTGCTACACTAAACCAGGCTGCAAATAGTACCATTTTCTTATGCTCTAAACCCTGACTTGTTTTAATGACTTCTATGAGCCATCAAAGATAAGAAACTTCTCCTAAACTAATTTTTTAAAGCACAAGGGACTCAGTCTTTACTTCTAGTGCTGATGGCTTCCTAAAGACAGGGCTGACCTACTTTGGAATCGCAAATGTGTGTTTGTGGGACTTCCCTGGTGCTCTAGGGGCTAAGACTCTGCATTCCCAATGCAGGAGGTCGAGGTTCTACCCCTAGTCAGGGAACTAGGTCTCACATGCCCCCAAGTAAGGATTTTGAGTGCCAAAACTAAGACTTGGCACAGCCAAATAAATAAATATTAAATTAAATAAATATATGTGTGTTTATGATAAGGAAAAGCAACAGTTAAATGATTAATTGCAGAACAAAACAAGATGTGTTGGCTTTATTGTTCACTGAAGGGTCCCTATCCCAGCCAGTGGTATTTAAAAAGTTATAGTTCATGAAAGTTGCTGACACGCATTGCCTTCAGTGTTCCCTGGGGCTAATGCCGTGGTCAGAGAAGCACTGGGGGATCACTCTTGCTGTCTCCTTACAGTGAGAGAAATAGATGGAGGACTGGACTCAAGTCTGGCAGTTTGTATGTAATGTTGGCAGCTGAATCATGATTAATTGTGCTTTAATGACTAAAATACTGCCTTTCCCATTATTTGTAGTCATTGTCTAATGAGCATGAGATGGCCTAGTAGATACTTACCCTCTGTGTGTAATGGTCTGTGGTTGTTCAGATACAAATGCTCTGCCTGACTCTGAATGTTTTATGGCTTTGTTAAATTTTACTGAGTAAAATCACCAAATCAGAGCTGCCATAACTCAGTGCAATTCTTGGTGGATGATCAATGAGATTAGATCTCCTTTTATTTTTATAGGATCCAGTGAACTGGCGGCAGGGGAGGGGGGGCTTCTGCAACAAGATTTGTGCAGTTATTTAAATGTAGCAGACCCTAGGATGAGAAGCAGGAAGGAGAAACCTCTAGTCATCTGACTGTGTGGTCTTCTTGACACCAAACATATGGATCACTGGTTCATGGGGAAACTTTTAAAATGTTTATCCAGGTATTTTGTGTCACACATGAACGTTCCACAGATAAATCAGAGTAAATGAAAAAAAATGGATGGTGCTGAATGATCATTCGTCGTCTTCCTTAAAGGCTGAATTTTGACACCAAGCATCTCTGTTGGTCAACCTGAGGTCACATGGAGCCTTCACATGGCGTTTCTGCAGAGGGCATGTTTTGCCTGGTGACTCTAACATTTTAGAGGAAATATTTTTCTGGAAAGAGGCAATTATAGAAGATCTAAGGCATGAGGCAAGTTGAATCTCCTTTTCACCGTCACATCAGACGGGAGACTATGTTACATCCCCTGAGGGGCCATCTCCTGGGAATCCTTTTAGCCAAGTTTCTTTTGCTGTTTGTAGATCGTGAGCTTCTTGCCCAGAATTCTGAGTCCATGGGCTCATGTGAGCAGCTCTCAGTGATGAACCTTGTTGGTTTTGCAGATTGTTAGGTCTATTTTCTAGAACCCCTATTTTCTAAAGCAAGCACAAGGAATTGCCTTTGCCTGTCTGTCCAATGATTAGGACCAGCAAGGGCACGGGTTTAATCCCTGGTTGGGGAACTAAGATCCTGCAAGCCATATGGCCAAAAAATAAAAAGATGAAAATAAAGCAGGCACAACCATGAAAGGTAGCTGGGCCTCTGCTCATCACCAGCCCTCTCTGTCCAGGGATGGGGCCCAGGGAAAACCAGACCTGCTCACTGACCCTCCATGTCTGTTGTGAGTCTGCCTTGCCAACAGTCAGCCTCAGTTTCTGCCCAGCGAACACTTGCAGGAAGGGATGGAGTTGTTATCTATGGGGATGGAATAAGGGAAATCCACCTGACATCATGGGAACATTGTCTTCCCTAAGTTGGGGAGAATACACAGCATTCATTTAGGGAGATACAGTGTGGTTACTTGGGTTTCCTAGGTGACACTAGTGGTAAAAAACCTGCCTATCAATGCAGGAGACTTAAGAGACTTTGGTTTGTTCCCTGGGTCAAGAAGATCCCCTGGAGTAGGAAATGGCACCCCACTCCAGTATTCTTGTTGGGAGAATACCATGGACAGAGGAGCCCTGGTGGGCTACAGTCCATAGGGTTGTAAAGAGTCAGACACTACTGAAGCGACTGAGCACATAGCATGCAATGTGGTTACTTAGGTGGAAACTTAAAATATTAGAGGAGGTGAACGTTTATGCTTTTCACCCTAGTCTTCAAAGTGGCAGCTACAGCCTCCTGAGTCCTCATCAGTCATGTTCATTCAGCATGAGCCAGAGTTATTAGGCAATGTCAGAAAGCATGACCATCTGCTGCTACTGTGTATCAAGTGTCTTATATGGAGAGAAACAAGGAGGGTTAAGACTTGAGAGCATCCAAATTATGCTTAATGGCTGTTTCGAGTTGCTTTGTGGAACATTGTTTGTGTTCTGCAGCTCGTGGTGTGACCTTGTACGTGCCAGATGTCCCAAATCACAGTCCAAAGGGTGATGAGTGGTGGATGAATGATTTGGTGGGGGATGGAGGGAAGGAGAGGTGATGGCATTAGTCTTCCACTCAGGGAGAAACATGAGCTGTGCTGTGGGGGAGGAAGGCTCACGCTCCATGGTGTGATTTGGCAGCAGACTACTGATTCAAAGCTTATGCTGTTCCCTCCTTTAGGACCTGGAGTTCTGAAGGTCCCCTTTCCCGAGGAGATAGCCAGAGTTTCCATCTGCTTAGCTCCACAGAGTTGACTGTGGGGTCATCATTTATTCATTCATTCATTTGGGAGGGTGACAGGCTGCCTCTGCTGATATGTAAGCAGAGCCTCAGCCTTTGCATCTGCATCCAGGCTGCACCTGGGTTTTCCTTTCAGGAATTGCAGGCCTCAGAGCACTGGGGTTCAGCTGAATGGCCCTGCCTCCTCCCATCCCACACTTAACTCACTGTGGCAGGTCTGAAGGCTAAGGTCAAGCAGGATGTGAGCAGCCCTGGGCTGAGGAAGGAGAGGCCTGCTCACTTGCTCTTGGCTTCCATATGTAGGACCCTTTGGGAAGAGAAGGGTAGAAAGGACAGGACCAGCATGGAGCACTATACAGTTTGTGCTGTGTTCTGACTCTCATACCTTTAAGCTCCAAGGCTAGGAGGCATGTTGCAGTGACAGACTGCCTAGTCCTGCTGGAGGAGCAGAATTTGTTCATTCTAGATTTTTAATTTCTGAGAACTCATAGTTCTTAGAACTTCTGAAAATTTTTTCATATTAGGACTGGAGGTAGAAAGATTGATCTGCTGAAGTGTGGCTAAAGTTGCAGTTCAGGAAATTGCATGATTAGGTCAAGTGAGAAAATTAAAGCACATTCTCTGGGGTCATTAGTTTTATATTGGTTGCTTCTGTTGTTCTGTTTTTAAGAGTAAGTATCTAATCACAAACTTTTCATGTTTCCAGTGAATGTTTATTTACCTTTACTTATCAAATTTGTTTTTCAGATATATTGTATTATATACTGATGCAATACCATGCCCATTACTTTGAATCAGTTATTTAAGTCCTTCATCTGAAATAACAGCTATCTGAGTATTTCTGCTACTTAATACTTAGGGCTTAGAACATTTCATGTGCAGTTGAGGCAAAGTCCTACAGTAGAAGAGATGGCATGCTTTCTAAAGCTTGGAAATGGAGGTGCTAATACTCAGCTTCACAAAATTGTACATAATTTAAAACTGTAACACACTTTCTTACTCGCTTTATTTTTAAATGTTGATCCTGGCACTCAGAATCTCAGAGCTTCTCCTATTTTCTTATTTTACAACTCCTAAGGAATGTGCAAAAGGAAAGGTAATAAAGGACAATCTTTTCAAGATAAAAACATGATTCATAAAGGTGACAGCCATGTCATATGTGGGGAGTGATTAATAGCTATAGTGTCTGCTAACGGCTTTTTAAAAATAAAATGATACAGCAGATTTTCCTATTATTTTGTGTTTCAGTGCTTGCTCAAGTACATTGCCCTGATTCTTCTTCATACCCCAGCAGTGCTGTGTTAGACCTTACTTAACTATTTCACATAGCTCCATGGTTATTCTTCTAGTGTATTTTAAGTTTCAAGACAAGGATGTGGTATGTTAAAACTGTAACCGCCACTTTTTATTTCTGGAGAGTGCAATTGGATGGACAGAAGGCAAAGTATTTTCAAAGTTTGCTCATTTGGAATTTCATCCAAAGCAGTGATGAACCAGTAATCCTGCGCTTAATGAAGCACATGCACACATTTCGATGGCCTTCCCTTGCCATCCTCAGCAGATCTGCTGCAGGCCTCATGGGGACAGACAAGCAGGCCCAAAGACCACTGCCTCTGAGTGAGGTATGGAAGGGGAAGAAAGCCCTTATTTTAGAATTCAGTTGTCTTGCATTTCTCTAATAATGAGTGAGGTTGAACATCTTTTCATGTGTTTATTAGCCATCAGTATGTCTTTAGCCACTATAGAAGACAATATGGAGACTCCTTAAAAAACTAGGATTAAATTCAATTGTCATCTTAGCAAAATTGGTTAGTTCTAGGAAATGCATCTCCATGAAATTCTATTGTTTTTGGCAAATAACCAAACCCTTTCCCCTTCACTGATAAGCTCCTTGTGTATGTCAGTAGTTTTTCTCTTGTTTGGGTCACAGTTCCCTTCGAGAATCTACTGAAAGCTATAGATGCTCTCACCTAAAAACTGAACTCACTTACTTGTACACAGAAGTCAGCATCCAGTTTCAGGAGCTTACAGACCTCCCTGAGGCTGAGATCTTTTTCTTTTCCCATCAAGAACCCCTTCATTGTTTCTTCAGTGGATGTGTTCTTCATGGCAAATTTCTCTGAAAAAATACCTACATTAAACTTGTGACATGGTAGCGTTTCTTTTAGAGGAAAAGGGAGCAGTGGAACTGGGGACATTTTATTACCATAAATAGCTGTGCATTGTGTTGTCTGGGGCACAGTCTGCATTGAGCATCTGGCTCCTCAGCTCCTGGGGATGCTTGGAGGAAGCAGGTGCAGGAGGGGCGAGGGCAGTGCCTTGGGGGTTGGCAGTGAGGGAGGCATGGTTGCGTGCCAGTCATTGTCCTCAGGGGCACTCCCTGCCCCCACTCTGTGAAGTCCAGGAGCCCTGATTCCCTGATGGGCTGCCCAGGAAGCTAGTAAGTTGAATGCGTCATGTGATGCCTTGCCACAAATAAGAGGAGAAGGCCTCCTGCCGCATTCCTGGTAGAGGGCCAACAGTGCCCAGGCTTTTGCCCAGATGTCCTCCAGAGCTCCGAGCCCTGGGTCATGAGACGCAGCATTTCTGGGACCTGCTTCCCTAGACCAGGGGTGTTGTGCTCACAGGAAACAGTGGTTGCTTACCAGTGAAGCAAATTGGCCTTGGAAGTGGTTCCCACACATCTTTATGCAGGTGTGTCAGGCAGCCTGGAACTAGGTGCTGGGTGCCTTGTAAAGTCCCAAGAGATATTTTGGAAATAGGGAGGGAAGAAGAATGAACATGGAGGACCTGGAAGCTCAAGGGTAAGATGTGTCTTCCATCCCTTTCTCTTCGCCTTTTTCACACTCCCTCTTCCTTCCTCCTGCTCCTTCCTCTATCGTTCTGTCCATCTTTCTTTCCTGCCTTGTTTTCATTCTTCTCTCCTCCTTCCCTCTCTTTCTCCTTCTTCTTTCTCTATTTTTCTTTCCTCTCCTCACTTTCTTCCCAATGCTCTTTCTTTCAGTCTTTTCTTCCTTTCCGTCCCTCCTTTCAAAAAATGTGTTCAGGCATCTGCCTGGTGCTGTTGGTTCTCAGCTGGAGTGGAATTTTGGTGCCCTTTCTAGGTCCAGCTCTTCCTACCAGGGAGCATTTTTGTACTGTGTTGCCTTCCCCTGCTCCTTCCTTCATCAATATATTGAACAGCTGCCTTTAGAGAAAAAAAGCTAAAATGAGTATGGACTTCACTTTCAGGAAGGAAGATTAAAATCAAATTTAGGAATCGAGGTACAAGTATGTGAAAAGCTAAATAATAGTGGAATAATGACATGATGTCTTGAAACAAGAAGGTGACATGCCAGAAGACAGAATGAGCATTATTGTTAGATGAATGAAACGAGACATTTGAGTTAGGAGAATTGAGCAGTTTTTGTGGAATAGGTGGGTTTGGGAAAGTTTTAGAGAGGAGGAGTGTAAACTGGGGTTCCAAATAGGGTTTTCATATTTGGAAAAGAAAGAGAATTTCAGTCCAGGAAAGGGGAATGACGTGGGTAAAATGTTAGTGGTGTTGGTCTTTTTCTTTGGTCTCCTACATTTTCCAAGGGAAAGTTCCAGTCCAGGGAACCTCTCTTTCTCTCCTGGTCATGGCTATCTTGTCTCCAGTTTTGTATCTTTTCCCACATTTTAAGTTCAGCTGTTGATGGGCTCAGGGGAAGCACCTGGTATGTCTCAGCCCCTGCCCTGATAAGCAGACTGGTCACTTTCTGCTACATGTAAGGAGCTACTTGGAGGGGATATTTAAACTGAAGAGAGGGCATTGAACCGTCTTTCCCAGCTTATTGTTGAAATTCCAACAGTAATTTTTTTATCAGCTCTTGGGAACCAGAGCACTGCTATTAGAACTCATGATTTAACATGCTGGAGGTCTCAGAGCACCTGAAGTCAAGGCTTTGGATTGGCATTCTTTATGTGACTTGTCCAGTGCGATTGAGTCCAATCCAGGAAACACTCCCATTTTTTCTTGCACATTTTATGTACATTTAGCCATTGGTCTTGTAAGTTTTCATAGTAGATATGTATTATAAGCTGAAGTCAACCCATATTATTTTGTTCCAGCATCTTGAGTCCTTGAAGAAATAGTTGATTTTTAAGATGTCTGATGAGCTTTGTACCTAGCCTGGTGTCTGGGTCTTTCCTGGCAGTGGCTTGAGTCAAATCTGACTAATATACTGTGGTGACACCTGGGCTGTGGAAGTTGAAGATTCTAAGTTTATTCCCTCTGAGTCTCGAATTTCTCTTTGATTGTTCCATTGGATCCTTTCCAAGGCTTAGCCTCTTTGGCAACATTGGTAGGGAGATACAGGGTTGCTGGGTCCTCCTAGGCTTGTGCACTTTTGATATTTGCCCTAAGTAAAAGAAATAATTCCTTTACCGAAAACTTGCTAGTTGTCCAGAATTGAAATTTTCTCATTGGTCCATTACATTTGATTATTGAAAAGTTCACATTCAGGCGTCATATATGTCAGGTGTTGTGTGCGTGTGTGTGTGAGGAAAGAATTCTTTTTCCTTTCAACAAGAGTGTGGTGATTCTCAGGATCTAGTTGATCTTCTCTTCTTTCATAATTTGGTTTAAAAGGTTACTTTGGAGCAGAAGGGAAGGGGGATGATGACCCTGGTGGTAAATGTAAGCCTAACTGAAAGCTGTCCTAAAGTGCTATTGTCAGAGGACAATTTTGAAAGTTTTAATTCAGCTCCCCATGTTATGCAAAAAGGAAAACCTAGGTCCAGAAATGTGATTTCTGCCAATGTGATGCAACAGATTTAAAGACAAACCAGGATCTGAGTACAGGTTCTCTGACTCTTAGAAATAACTACATGTACAGAATCTGTGCAGCCTATTATCAAAATATATAGGACAAAGAAAGCAATGATAAATAGTTTTCAGCAGAATAAAGGAAAACAGCTTTGTGCCACATTTAATTAGGAGTGATTTAACAAAATGTTTCAGAAAAAAATTTTAAATTGGAGGATAAATATTTCTCAAGAATACAGAGATCTTTTGCTAGGATATTTAGGGTCTGTTTGAAACATATTATCAGTTAAAAAAAGCAATCAGACTTATTGCCCATGACATTCTCATAACACCATATAATGACTTTGGATGTGTAGAGCTAAGCTAATCAAAAGCTATTCAGTTGCTTGAAAACTATTAAATAACTGTTTTTGTGAAAACAGCCAAGTACACAATATATTAAAAGATACTAGAAGTGCAGTCTTCTCATATACCATGGGATGCAGTCAAAACTGTAATTAGACTACATTTCCTGCTCCCGAAGCCAGTGTTAGACAAAAGAAGAGATTAAAATAGTTTCTGAATCAAAAATATTTTAAGGAAAAAAGAAAGAAAAAGGAAAGAAAAATCAAAATTATTTCGGTGTTGAGGAAGGAAAAACCAAATGTCTAATGAACAAAGCTATCATTTGCAGCCCAGTTTGATGGTGCCTCCTCCCACCTCTCCTTCTCAGCTGCCTGTCGTTCTCACCCCAGTCTCTGAGAAATGCCTGGCCCCTGTACTCCCCTAGGATCTTGGGGAGGTATGGAGAGGAGGCAGGGACTGCCCTGGCCATTTTCTCTACTCTGTTGCCTTAGGGAAGGCTCTTGGAGGGTCAGAGAGAGTGCTGTTCCCAGCTGTAGGCACATATCCAGGGCCCGGGAGGTGGTTGAAGAAGGTCTTCTTTATGAGCTGCCTACAGGCCTTCTTTCAGCTCCTCCAGTAGCAGCCACCCTCTTAGAGCTGAGTTTGGGTGCAGAGCCCTCAAGATAGTCCTGGGTTCCCCACCCAGGAGAGTGTGCAGAGTGAGCTCATGGCAGTCATGCACAGTTTGGTTTAGCTTCAATCCAGAGCTCTTCCTTTGCTCTCCATCTCTCTGAGTCACTACTGTCATCTACCCCAAACATGTGCTGATCACCTGTGTTGTTGCATTGTTAGAAAGCTATGATGTAAATAGAGCAGAAGAGCTCTGGAGCTGGAATACCTGGGTCCATATCTGGACTTCACACTTAGTAGCGCATGATTTGGGGCAAGTTATGCAATTTCTTTGGGTCTCAGTTCCATTATCTGTGAATATGGAATAATAATGATGTGTGAGTGCTTAGTCACTCAGTTGTATCTGACTTTTTGCGACCCTATGGGATTCGCCAGGCAAGAATACTGGAACGGGTTGCCATTTCCTACGCCAGGAGATCTTCCCGACCCAGGGATCGAACCTGGGTCTCCTGCATCAGCAGGCAGATTCTTTACCACTGAGTCACCAGGGAAGCCCTGGAATAATAATGATAATAAGTCCCAAGGCATGGGTTGTGAGGTTCTTAAATGAGAAGGGAAAAGCACTTTGATAGTGCCTGATGTGGAATAGCGGCTCCTCAGATGTTAGTGATGATTATTACTCTAACCTGTGTGGATGCTGGGAAAGGGTATAAATATCATCCCTGCCCTGGATGTATTATGCTGTAATCTGGGAAACTGAACATTTTTCAGTCATGAAGAAGGAAGTTGGTCTTGTAAAGCTGGTCTAGTGGTGCTGAATTCTCTTAGTTTTCACTTGTCTGTAAAGCTTTTGATTTCTCTGTCCAATTTGAATGAGAGCCTTGCTGGGTACAGTGATCTTGGTTATAGGTTTTTCCCTTTCATCACTTTAAATATATCTTGGCACTCCCTTCTGACCTATAGTTTCTGCTGAAAAATCAGCAGATAATCTTATGGGGTTTCCCTTGTATATTATTTGTTGCTTTTCCCTTGTTGTTTTTAATAGTTTTTCTTTGTATTTAATTTTTGTTGGTCTGATTACTGTGTGTCGTGGTGTGTTCCTCCTTGCGTCTATCCTGCCTGCGATTCCGTGACTTGGGTGACAGGTTCCTTTCCCGTGGTTGGGAAGTTTTCGATTATAATCTCTTCATATATTTTCTCAGACCCTTTCTCCTTTTCTTCTTCTGAGACCTCTAAAATTCAAATGTTGATGTGTTGGAAGATGCTCTTATGATCTTGTGTGTCTAGCGAAGGATCACCTTTATGTCTGAGGACAGATTGCTGGCCTTGCCTGTGCCATCTAGCATGGATGCAGCAGAGGGTCCTTATTTTCCAAAAAGAGCTAAGCCTTCTAGTCATGTTACTTTTTCCAGATCTTAGGCTTCTGAGAAATCCAGACAGGATTTCATTCACTCTTTAGGGAAAAAAAAAAAAAAGTACTTGGTTACATAGGAATAACTATGTGTAACTGGCCAAAGAAATAGAATACACATTAAATATGCTACTGTTTTCAAGGCCATCTTTTTGATTGTGCCCCTTTGGTATCCTGGGAAAATGCAGAGGGAAGGCCAGTCTGTTTTGTGGAATCTTGTATGAATTTATCAATCTCATAATGCCTAGAAGATGCATCTTAGAATGAAGCCTCCATGCTCTAGTAAGTCCCTCCTCTTATTGTGTGATGTCAGTCTTTTCAAGGAAGGATTTCACACCATTGCTATTTTGGATACTAACTTCAGTTTGGCTGGTAGCATCAACTCTTGGTGGCTTTCACGGCTCCTGTCAGTGAACTGGGGCTCAGGTTCTGCCCACTTTATGCCCAGCACTCCTCAAGCGGAGGTCAGCAAACTAACCAAGGAGCCCAATCTAGTCTGCCACCAGTCTTTATAAATAAAGCTTTATTGAGACGCAGCCATAGCCATGAATTGACATATTGCCTATGACTGCTTTTGTGCTACAAATGCAGAGTTAAGTAGTACTTGTGAGAGGCCATATGGTCCACAAAACCTAGAAAAGGTCCTGTCCAGCCTGCTGATCCTCGACCTAAAGATTAGATGTACAGAAAGGGGGAGTCCTCCCAAGGCCACATGGGGAGGCAGAGATCACAACTGCTCAACTTTAGGGAAGTTCAGGACAAGAAAGTATAAGATGAGAGTAAGAAAGTTGCCTGTAGAATCAAGGAGATGAAGTGGAAGCTGAACTGTTTGGGTACAGGCTTCTGCTGTGGTGTGTAACAACTTATCAAATTCCACTGGAAGTTGTCCCTGATCGTATGTTTTTCTCATCACAGGAGTCACATGAAATCTTCCAGTGAAGGGAAATGTGTTGAATCTGTGACATGATTCCCTGTCTCCCTACAGCTCTGTTGTGATGGCTGGTTACAGTCTCCAAACAAAACTGCCCTTTGAGATTTGACCTTACATTTCTGTGTTGACTCAGAACTGGGTAATGAGATTCTTGTATTTCCAGCTACCAGAGTCCCCTCACTCCTTTGAAAGTCCCGTGTGAAGTATCCCCGAGGAAACCACACAACTCCAAGTGTCTGCCTTTCCCATTTCTGTCATTGAAAGGGCCACAAAGAAGAAAGAGTATGAAACCCAGTCTTGTTGACCCACGGATCTTGCTTTGCAAGGAGAGCGGTGGCTTAGGAGCCACTCATTTTCCATATGTTACTGCCTCCATCTCTGCTAAGAGCTTGTCAGTCTGATCTCAGCTCTGTGACAACCCCTTCCCAGAGCTTCTTCACAGGACTGTCTGCTGGCTTGAGATCTCTGCTGCCTGCTGGCTGTTCACTGTACCAGGACTGCCTCCATCCAGATGGGCACCATTTCCAACTTACACAAGGCATGCTGTGGACTGGCAGCAGTCCTGGGTCCTGTTCCTTTCCCTCTCTGAGCTTCGGTGTTGCCTGCTTGGGGAAACTGAGCTAGATGGCTTCTAAGGCATCTCTTAGCTCTTTGATTTGTAGTCCTTTTGAGGAGTCTGTATGGCTGGTGAAGTTCCCTTCATTCTCTGTGGTACGTCCCTGCCTGGAGTGCCTTTGAAACCAGCAGGGAAAGCTGTGCCAGGAAATCCAAGGGCTTGAGAAGAGAAAGGCTCTTGAGTTGCCCTGGAGACTGGATGTGACAGTGCCAAGGCAAATACTGGCTTTGAGTGTCAGACCAGAGGCAGATGTGGCTAAGCCTGGACTGATCTCAACATCAGAGCAGGAGAAAAGCTGGAGCCCCTCTGGCTCCATGTGCAGGGAGAGCAGCAACATGTGTCAAGTGTCTTCTCTGCCTGACCAGACCATGGTTGGAGTCTGACAGAGATCTGGACACAAGAGTGACCAGATATCTGGGCTGAGCAAAGGGACAGTCATAGAGAGGAGAACAAGGCACCCTGTGGGTGTGAATACACAGAGGTGAGGCTCACTGAGGCCACAGACACTGTAGGGAAGAGGCATCTCTGAGCTTCCTTGAGACCTTGTCAAACCCACACTCCAGTTCCCTTAGGTTACTAAAGTGCTTGGTGTATTTTTCTTAAAAACTTTGTTTTCTTCTGTGTTGTCCCTACTTTGTTGGGTGTTGATAATGATGGGTGTGGACCTGATGCTAAATGATTTCCTATTATCTCATGTAATTTAAACCTCACATGGTTAGCTGTGGCCAGTTCTCTCTACATTTGGCAGAAGAGACAACCATGGCTCACTGGAGTTAGATCATCTTCCCAAAGCTGAAGAGCTAGAAAGCTCTGCAGCTGAAATTCTAACCCAGACCTTCCACTTGGATGATATTGTTTTTAAAGGCTATGCACCGATACCTGTCCACATTGGCTTGAATGTGGCTAATGGAATTGCTAGTGCAATGATATTGCAGGAGCAGGGGGAGCTTTCTTACCTGTGCAGAGTTAACAGAACTCAGGGTTCCTTAACAGCACTACTGACATTGGGGCAGAGAATTCCTTGGGTGGGGGGACTTTCCTGTGCATTGTAGGAAGTTTAACAGCATCCCTACTCTCTACCCACTAGATGCCAGTAGCACCCTCATCTCCACCCACTTGTGACAACCCAGAGTGTCTCCAGACTTTGTTAAATATTCCCTGGGAGACAAAATTGATCTTGCTCCAGTGAGAATCACTGACATGTTAATTTGTAAATAAAGAAGTCTCTCATATGTAATTCTTTTATTGTCTACCTTTCTTTCCCCTTTTACACCAAAATTCTGCTCTTCAGGGCTTGAGCCCTTCTTCCTACTTGGCTGACATCCTGAACTGTGTCACTGGGAACACTTTACTTTGGTGGCATCTTGTCCAGACACTCTCTCTTTGAGCCTGGAGCCTCCTGAGGGAAATATTAAGAGACAACGAGCTATGAAAACAGTGTGTTCTTCCTTGTGCTAAGTGCCTCTGCTCTGGCAGTAAAACGCTTCAGTGGTATGAACATATGGCATCAATTCAGCCTCTGAAAACCATGCTGGGCATCTAACATGCATGGAGGAAAGCAAGCAGGCTGTGTGAGCTCTGGAAGCTTTTGGAAGGGACTCCCCTCTCTCCAGGAGCAGCTGGGTTGGGGTTCCTCGGAGATCTTGATTCCACACAGGCCAAGGCTTTGCAGGCCTTGAAGCCATTGCATTTTGCTCCTTTAATTAAACTCCCTGCAGCCCTTGACATCTGCCACAGAGAAAGGCCTAGAGCAGAGCAGCCTAGTGGCTCAGTGCCAGCCCTCACCTTGACTCCAGGCAGGCGTCTGTTAAGTGAGGGGTCAGGGCACACCAGTAGGGACCCACTGCCCTCTGCCCACACAGCCTTCTGAGGGTGGGGTGTCACTTGGAGACTTCTAGGCCGATAAACAGCCTGGGGTATTGGTCTCAGAGCAGGGTGTCTGAGCTGCTCAGCTGCCCAGTTTAATAGTCTCAGCTGTAAAAGGTTAGCAAGGTCAGGGGGTTAATGTGCCAGAAAGTGATGCCTGTGAATTTTCATCAACATGCTTCCTGGGGGATGTCATCATGGGATCTGACAATGAGTTTTAAAATAGTCTTTTTTTTTTTTTTTTTCAGAACATAAATTTTTGGAGCTAAATAGAATTATCAGGAAAAATCTTTGAAAGTTTAGTCCACAGGGATTATATACATGTCCTGAACCCTGGCTGTAGGTGTAGGGTGTACACGTGCCTGAACCTTTATGCCCATGTGTACACATGTGCTTGTCTGCATGTGAAGGATGAGGGGCTTAAAGCCAGATGAGCCTGTTTCACATTCCAGATCAAGTCAGTTGCTTTATATACTCATGGATGAGTTACTTATGATCTCTGAGCCTGTTTCCTTATCCTTAAAATATGAATAATTGTACTGACATCCATGGCACTATTGTGAAGGTTACCGATAATGTGTTTGAAGTTAACAAAGCATAGAAGATACTCAATAAATGATGTTGTTGTTTCTATCACAATATCCTGTTGTGAATTGTTAGGGAAAAGGTACCAAGTCTAAGTTAGAACTGAGTTTTTTAGATTACTCTTCAATAATTGGGTTACTGTATCTCGTACTTCCTTCATTTCACTCTTGGGACTGGATGTGAATATATTCAATTTCAAAATACTCTCTCATTCAATAATAATAACATGATCTTTCAGGAACTTGAATTATTATCACTTAACACCTCCAAAGTCTCCTGTTTTGTGTTCATTACTGTGAACCTTTATGAAACATGTACTGTGTGCCAGACATAGACCCAAAGGCTGGGTATCCAGCAATTAAAACAGACAAAGCCCCTCTTGCTGATGGTTTATGTGCTGAGTCTGCTCCAGTGAAGCCTCTGGGAAAGATGTGCCATCCCATGGCAGAGATAACCACTGTGAACAGACTTCGTGTCCTGTTCTGTGTTGGGTGCTTAGGGGAGAAACATGTAGTGATGAAAAGAAACACTGAAATATGGCAACGTGGTGGGTTTGTTGGGTAACTGACACATGAACAAGTGACTGAGACAGAAAATGCAAAACCAAGACAGGTGTCATGGAAATCTAAGAATTGATTTAGAATAAATTTATGGATGAATAATTCATTAAAGCTAATTAAGGGAAGTTGAGAGCATAGTTCCTGAAACATAGTATGCGAATGTTTGAATGGATGAATTGTTGAATGAAGGGGAAGTCCGCCATGTACAGTTGTGTAGGTTTCGTATTGCACTCCACTATAGGCCATTCAAACTGTGATGATGGTGTTCAGCCTCTGTGCTCATGTGCCAAGAATTTCACATGTGATCTCATTCAATCTTCCTAACACTCGCCGTTTAAGTGGTGTTTGCTCCATTTTGCAGGCATAGACTTGGGGACTTAGTGAGGTTGTTACCTGCCCAGGTTCACAAAGGAAGTCAGTGGAAGAGGGGACCCACAATTGGAATCAGACCCTTTTAACTCCAGAGTTCCTGCTTGGAGAATAGGAGAAAAGAGTAGTTTAAAAGGAAACTTAATTGTTTGGGTCTTGTCTTTTAGAACAACATGCTTGGGTTTCTGAGGTCAAAAGGAGAAGTAGAGACACTGAAATGATTGCTTTTCCAGGTTTCAGGCTTCAGGTCACAAGCTTAGTGAGACCCTTACCCTGTTTTCTCCACCATGATCACATCACACTCTAAGCACTCCATCCTTCTCTCCTTAAGGGAAGCATGGATCCCAGACCCCAGAAAAACCCATCTAGTAGAGGTGGTAAGTACACCATATGGATTATTAACAAAATTAATAATAAAAAAAAGATGACAGCCCTGGACCAGATAAGTATTATCATGTCCACTGTTATTGTAGTGGACACTTAGCCTCTTGGCCAGGAGATGACATCCAGCTCAGATGTGCTGTTTCTTTTATAAATAAGTTTAGCCCCTCTCCCTTCCTGAGTCAGCAATAAGCTGGATAATGCACTGCCATGTTGGTGTCCTGTCAGGACTGTGAGCTAACAGGATCTTCCCCACACTGCCCCCTGAAGTCTCAGCACTTCATGCTCCTGTGTGATCCTGGAAATTGGCAGGAGTAGGGGGTCGACTGACTGTACCTGATTGCTAGTTGCTCTTAAGAGGCAGTTTATTTCTCATCCGATTCATAATATATCCATTTAATCTAGAGAACTATAGTTCTTAGGTGAAAGAAAACTTTATGGCAGGTTAAGTAGAATTGTAGATAACAGTGAATACAATTTTAAAATTTCAGGAAATGGAGGGTTAGAAGTTGCATGGCTTTTGAAGGAGAATGTAGTCTGCCTGCTTTGGAAACATCCTGCTTCTTATACTGTTCTTCTCTTGGAATTCCAGGACCTATAGGATTCTTAGAGATAATCTACTTACAGTTGTAGACAGGCTTTACCTCTTTTGTCTGGTTATCTTAGAGAAAGAAGGGGAGGGGTGAGGAAGAGAATTATATTCTGAGTTGTGCACTGGATTTCCTTAATTTCTTCCAAGGGTCCTGACAGTGAGATATTATTGCCTCAATGTTACTGTTGATGAAACTGAGGTCCTCAGAAGTTCCAGGGCCCAGGGTGTGTGTTCAAGCTTTTCGTCTCTGGACTGCTCATGCCCTTTCTGTAGTAGTGTTTATTTTTACAGTCAGGGAGGGAGTTTTCTTAAATAGAAGGAGGAGCATTTCTGTTTTAACTAATATCTACTCTAGGTAAATAAAAACAACAATAATGGGTATTTAATGAGTAATTGCTATGTTAGACGCTGTGCTAGGTGTTGTCTTTTTCTGGTGAGGAAGGCACTGTTTTTCTGTATTTGACAAGTGATGGAGCTGAGCAAATGATTCCCTAGATAGGTACAGGTGTTAGAAGTGCTCTGTCTTTGTACTCAGGTACTGTTTGTACTTTCCTTCCTTCTCTGAAGCATAGTGGCTTACAGCTCATATGAATGTATGACAGGAATGGAATATTCTTTTTTTGTGTATGTGTGACTATATTAGGATAATACAGATGGTGCTAACTTGACAAATAACCACAGTGGACTGGTATCTTGGAGCAGCTTTCTAGGGCCCCTGTCCCCCATCATCAGTGGTGTAAGATGTGCCTTGACCTTTGGCTCTGCATTTCCACAAAAAGCCCTTTCATAGTCACCCCAGTGGAACAGCTGGGTGCTGGAACTGTCCTGCCCTGGTCATTGAAGAGAAATATATCATACTGGTCACCTCCTATCAAGCTGAAATTAGTTGTATGCCCCTAGACAGCAAATAAAGTAGAGAGGAGGAATTCTGCCCTCTGCACAGAAGAGGAAAATTAGATGTAATTGATCTTGAAGACTCTAGTCCACTGGTACTGATCCTTTGTTTTATTCCCTCTGCTGACTATAGAAAAAGTTAAAGGTAGCAGTTATAATACTATGATATCTCTTAGAAATACTTTCATGGATTTGCAGTTCCATTTGGCAAATGATACTAATTTCAATTCCATATGTTTAACCACAGTGACTCATGTCTAACTCTGGCTATTTTAAGTTTTTGTATGTTGGCTATACCAGTAACTGCAATTTTTTTTAAAGGATAGGATACTTCTTCTAAACTGTCAGAAATGTTTTAGCTCAGGAAATTGTTCTATTTTCTTGATAATATCTCAAGTGATGCCTTAACAGGAGTTCTCAACTTTTTTAAACATCAGTGTAAAAATATTTTCCAACAGATTGTTAAAATCCTTCACAAAATAATGCTAAGTGAACCTAACAAAATATAAAACTATATATATTATGATTCCAAATTTCTCTGTCTCTGATAATTGTTGTCTGTGTCACTCTCTTCTACGCACACACACACACACATCCATATTGTAAATCAGTACATCAAAATATTGACAGCTATAGTATCTGAGCCTAATGATAATTTTTATTATCTTTTCCAGTCTTTTTAGAATTAAAAAAAAACTTTATACCAAAATATCTTTTTAAAAATTAACATAATTTTTGTTCAGATATGTTATAATCAGAAAAAATGCATTTTGTATGTATATATACATATAGAATGATTATGTATTTCTTGTTATTCTGTCTCACAGAACAGATTTCAATGGTTGCTTATCATAGATTATTCCTTGTTTCCTTTTTCAAGTCATTTAGAAGTTGGAGGCAGTGTTGAGAACAGGAAAGGAGAGAGATGCTGTTCAGAGATGAAGGGAATATCATTTTCATCATGAAATCCAGTTTAATTAGGGTCAGCCAGTCCCCACATCACTCTCCTCTTCTCTTCTTCCTGGATAGTTACTGGTATCTTCTGATGAATGTCATCTTGCAATTAACATGCTGGTGCCGGCGACTTTCAGGATCTCACCTGCTATGGCTCCTAGGTGTCAGCAGCCTTGTCTTTTCAATTAGGACCTATATGGGTATGTTTATTCAAGTAACTGTACTTTCCCAGATTCTAGTGAATTTGGATGGAGAAGGGGGACACTAGCTGAATTTTAGTTTAATCACTTGCCTATTGGGAAACATGCTAAAAAGATGGCATTAGAATGGTTCATACAAGGTCAGGATAATGCATCTGCTAGGGCCTGATTCCTACTGACTTGTCACCCTGGTACAGAGCACTGAGGGTGAGCAGCAGGCCTGTCACCTGGGAGCAGAAAGTGAGGATGGCTTCCCTTGAAAGAAGGAGAGAAAGGCAGCCCATGGCTGTCAAGGTCATCCTAATCCTTGCTGTCTGACTTGTGAATGGAAGGGAATATGGCCTCCACACGCTTGCTTCCTGGGAACAAATGACTGACACAAGGTGCTTGCTGGGATCAGCGGATTGATGAGGGCTTTCTGAAGAGGCTGATCAGACTGACAGTTCAGAGTCATCACAGAGAGCCTGAGAAGTTGTTCTCTGTGACAGATGCCTCCTCTCCTCCATCTTCCCTTACTTATCACCTTAACTGCATGGAGTCCCTCAAGCAGCACCTGTGTTGTCATCTGCATGACCTGTGTGGCTGTGTGGACTTACGGTGTAGTGTGTGTACAGCTGCCAGCATTGGGCTGACCAAGCTGGGTGTGCAGGCAGTAATGAGTTCCATTCAAAGCCTAACAGCTCACTCATGGAACTCAAGGCTCTTGAGCCCCAAAGTGTAGACAGATCCCCACATGGGGATCTTGAAAAAATGCAGATTCTGTCTCAGTAGGCCTGAAGTGGGGCCTGAGAGTCTGCATTGCAGCAGGTTTTCAGGTGATATTGAGACTGCAAGTTGCAGGACCTCTCTTTTGAGTTGTCTTCACTGGGGCCATCAGCCTATTAGGATACTGGCAAAACTTGGCTTCTTGATACATTTTTCTGTTTGAATTTTATCTAGACTTTCCTGGTGGTCCAGTAGTTAAGAATCTGCTTTGAAATGCAGGGCACTTGGGTTTGATCCCTGATCAGGGAAATAAGATCCCATATGCCACAGAGCAGCTAAGCCTGCATGCCCATGTTACACAGGGAGCCTGTGTTACACAGCAAAGACCCTGCATGCCACAACTAAGATCCAATGCAGTCAGATAAATAAATCACATAAATAAGCACTTACATAAATAAATTTTTATCTATTGCAAAGGGTGATTGTTTTAATGTAGCCTTTGATAGGGAATGGCAACTCACTCCGGTATTGTTGCCCAGGAAATCCCATGGACAAAGGAATCTGGTGGGATACAGTCCTTGGGGTCGCAAAGAGTCAGACATGACTGAGTGACCAGTACACTATGATATAAAAATAGATCTTAAAGGGATTGGTTCATGATTGAGTTTCTTTTTGGTTATTTGTTTAGTTGGAAATGGAAGTGCCTAGATGGGCACTGTGGTCTCATTTTCTGCAAGAGGAGGACCACATCACCTCATCTAAATGCTGCAACCCTAACTCCCTAAGTTGTAAGCTTCTGGAGAGCAAGGGCCAATACTTGTGCAAACTGGTGCCTAATAAAAATTTTCTTATAATATTCTGTGTACACTTTTTGATGTGATCTACCTGGGCAAAAAATAAAAAGAATAAAAAAGATGTAGGCATTTGAGTTAAATATGACAAGAAAAATTGAAGCAGTGTCTCTGGAATGTCATGCCTTATCTTCCTGCTTAAATCAGAGTTCAGCTCCTTACAAGACTCCCATGAAAGTGACAAGTTGGCTACACATTAATGAGAACTTTGGTCCCTGTCACTCACCTTTTCTTTCTGGCTCCCTCTGAGGCTTTCTGATGAGGCATAGGTTTAATTTAATATCCCCCCATCTCTACTGCAGTTGGTTTTTGGGCATCTCAGACTCTGTTCTGAATGCCATGGTATACTGGTGAGATGACAAATGGGGCAGATAAAGGAAGTCAAGCAAGTAGCTCTGGAGGCTGTTGCCATGGGGTATGGGCGCCAGAACTGATGATGAGATTGGCAGCCTAATGGGTTTTATTAGCTAGTATCAGTTGTGTCTGCAGTGATCTCATCCCTTCAGAAAGGAGCTCAAGACTTGCTGGGAACAACATAACCTGGTTAAGAAAAATAAAAATGTTTGGAAAGAATCACACATGGGAAAACATTCTATTCAGCAGCAGCTGAGTTAGGGAATTTAGAAAAAGGAACTCAGTTGCACATGGGTCACCATAGTTAACATCCAGTGATTTCTTGCACTGGGCAAGAGTTAAATAACCTCCGTGACTTGGGGGACTCAGTGATGTGACCCAAGGATGTGGGTTTTAACCTTGATGTAGCCCCCACGTCTCTGGATATCCTCCTCATTTGTGGAGTGCACAGAAGGAAGAAGGGTTGAGCCTGTCTTCTATCTACTTTATCCAGGCATAAAGTATTTTTGGAATTGTTACTTTGCATCCACGTTTTTCAGAATTGTTGCTTTGTATCCATATTCAAAGCATGGATGAAATTTTTTCTAAATGCTGAGAACTACAGGGCACCAGGTATTTCCTACGGTCTAGGCCAGCGGGCTTGGAGTTTCTGATTTCGTCATATTTGTTGTCTGTGGTCTGTTGATTAAAACAACCATATTGCTGACAGTATCTACTCACCATACTTTGATAAGATTCCCCTCTTTGCCCTTCATGAAAGTGTCTTATTCTGGTTCTTGTGAATCAAGACTAATCAACATCTTCATCTATTCAAGTTGAGTAATGTTTTGGTTGACTTAGTTAACTGTCTTGCTCTCAAGCCAGCAAAATAAATCATTCAGTATCAGAATTTCATTGACTTTGCTTTGCTTTCTTGATCAGGTTATAATATTTGGAACCTTAGACTTTTTTCTCCATGGAACACTTGCATCTACAAAGCAAAGAAGAGAGACTTTGGTTGTACATTAGAGCATGATACATGGCCACAGCTAATTCTACTGAGGGCTTGTTTTGAGTGGATTGAGTGTATCTTAACATTTCTGGGCTTTAGTTTTCTCACCTGTCAAATGTGGATTATTATAGACTATAGCTCATAGAGTTTATGACTGGGATTAAGTGAGATTATAATGTCTTTGTTCTGTCTGCCTAGAATGTTCTTTCTCCTCAAACTCTAATCATCAGCTAACTCTTTTATGTTTTTACTCAAGAATTCCCTTCTCAGACTTCCTTGATAGTCCAGTTGTTAAGAATCTCCCTTTCATTGCAGGAGATGTGTGTTCAATCCCTGGTTGGGGAATTAGGATCCCATATGCCATGTGGCAACTAAGCCCATGTGCCATAACTACTGAACCCACGAGCCGCAACTAGAGAGAAGCCCAAGCATCAAAGCAAAAGATTCTGCATGCTGTAACTAAGACCTGAAGAAGACAAATAAATAAATTAAGTATTAAAGAAAGAATTCCCTTCTCAATGAGTTTGCCTTATCTAAAATATCACCTGCCCAATAATTCACATCCTCTTTCTCTGTTAATTCTTTCTCTTAGGTCTTATCACTACTATTAAACTGGGCATTTTATTTATTTGTCTTATTTACTGACTGTCACTCCCTCTCTCCAAACCATCCTGTTTTACTTGTAGCACTTGAGGATAAAGTAAGTATGGGTAGTGTGCGTGCTAAGTTGATTCAGTTGTGTCTGACTCTTTGCGACCCAGTGGACCCAGGGATCCAATGCCTTGGACTTTACAGGTGGCACTAGCGGTAAAGAACTTGCCTGCCAATGCGGGAGACACAAGATACGCATGTTTGATACCTGGATTTGGAAGATTCCCTGGAGGAGGGCATGGCACCCACTCCAGTATTCTTGCCTGGAGAATTCCCATAGACAGAGAAGCCTGGTGGGCTGTAGTCCATGGGGTTGCAAAGAGTCAGACACAATTGAAGCAGCTTAGCACAGCATGCACACTATGCTTCAAGCACAGTGGCTACTTAATAAACATCACATTGTGACTGCCTTCTTTCCCCTGATTATCTGTGCTCTACAGCTGAACGCAATTTTATCATCTTTCTTTCTGGGTCCACTCAGATGCCCTCCTCTTGCCAGCTGCTTTCTTTAAATCCCATTTTTATTTTAAAAAAAAAGTTTCTAAAGACTTTTTGCTTTTTTTGATGTGGATCATTTTAAAAGTCTCTGTTGAATTTGTTACAATATTATTTCTATTTTATGTTTTGGTTCTTTTTTTTTTTTTTTGTCCACAAGGCATGTGTGATCTTAGTTCCCTGACTAGGGGTCAAACCCACACCCACACTGTAAAGCAAAGTCTTAACCACTGGACCACCAGGGAAGTCCCTAAATCCCATTTTTTATGATAACATTATCTTTTTGTCTTCCCTAACTTGTTCTCTGATTATTTCATACGAGTTGGTCCAGTTGTGTCAACCATATCTACAGGTTTCTTGTGGGGAATAAATAGCTCATACTTCTGCCCTCTATCCTTCAGCATAGTCCCTGAGGTGTAGTGAGTATTCACTGAATATTGTTGCTGTATCAGTCTGCATTGAGGAAATGATGTGTGACTACAGAATTTACTGTTTACTAACTAGAAACCATGACACCAGTTGAATGAAGGGAAAGAAGTATCATTCAACCAAAAATCACATTGGTGAAACGTTTGCTTGTGTGAATGATTTGATCAATACTTGTCTCCAATCACATTAGGGTACTCTAGCTGCACTGGCCATCTTCTTGTCTTTCCCAAGCTTTTATTGTAAAAATATTTTAAATATCAGAAAAGTTGAAAGAATTTTACAGTAAATACCTAAGTACCCACCAGTTAGATTCTACTGTTAAAAATTTTAGTTTATATCATGTGTAAAATAGATAGTTAGTGGGAAGTTGCTATAAAACACAGGGAGTCTTTAGGGAACATTCTAATAGCAAATGTTCCTATGCACGGAAAAGAAGCCTATCATAAATAAACTGCTGTGTCACTTAAAAAAAAAAAAAAAAGAAATACACAGGGAGCCCAGCCTGGCATTCTGTGATGACCTGGAGGGATGGGATTGGGAGAAGGGAGGGAGGTTCAGGAAGGAAGGGACATATATATATATAATTATGACTGATTCACATTGTGTACAGTAGAAACCAACACAAAAAATGAGTAAATAAATAAATAAAATATTGATAGGAAATTCCCTGGTGGTCCAGTTGTTAGAACACATGGTTTCACTGCTGAGGGCTCAGGAAACTAAGATCCCACAAGCAGCTAGGGGGAATAGAGGGGAGGCGGTGAGGAAGTAAACTGATGACATCAGTACATTTCTGCCTAATTACTCAGCATATATTGAAATGGAGTTGATCATATAAATGGAAATTCATCATGTACTATCTTGTTGCATGAGGCTTGCTCACTAAACATAGTGTTCCTAAGATTTATCCATGTTCTTACAAGCTCATTCCTTTTCACTGCTGAGTTCCATACTTTGTCTTGCCCTAGCTGCCGGATGTTGTGACCTATTTGGGTGCTATCCATGTATGTTTGTGTGCAAAGCTATCTTCTACACCTTCTGTTTCAAACACCTCAGATGAGATTTCTGGGTCACAGAGCACACTCTTCCTTGTTTGTCCTTAGACATACCAAGCTTTTCCCTACCTTACACCTTGGGCATTCACTCTTTCCTGTGTTTGGGATGCTGTTCTGTGTATGAAATACTTTTGCTCCTTATTTTCATGTAACTGCCTCTGTTGTATCACTTAGATCATAGGCTTCCCTGACTGACATTCTAAAATAATCATCTAGTCTCTCTTTAGCACATGATGCTTTTATAATTATCTGCATAGCATTTCTCATCCTCTGATAATTTTGTTTTACCCTAATGTAAGGTATGAGATGTTAAAGATGGGATGGTTAGATAGCATCACCAAATCAATGGACGTGAATCTGAGCAAACTCCGTTGGAGATGGTGGAGGATAGAGGAGCCTGTAGTGCTGCAGTCCACTGGGTCGCAAGCAGCACGACTGAGCATGCACACACTACGTACTATGCCAGTTTGACCACAGAATAATCTAAAACCATTAAAGCCTAAACTGTCGTTGAGCACTTTAGGGTATAGAATGAGAAAAGTAAAGCTGACGGGCCCTTTCCCTAGCTTACATTGTTCTTCAGTCACTCAGTTGTGTCTGACTCTTTGTGACCCCATGGACTTTGTGACCCCATGGACTTTGTAACCCCAGGGACCCCATGAAACCATGTACCCCCCAGGTTCCTCTGTCCATGGAATTCTCCAGGCCAGAATACTGGAGTGGGTTGCCATTTCCTTCTCCAGGGGATCTTCCCCACCCAGGGATTGAAACCCCATCTCTTGCATCTCCTACATTTGCAGGTATATTCTTTACCACTGCACCACCTAGGAAGCTGTAGTAGGCACTCAATAAACATTTCATGAAGAAGTGAATACAGGGATGAATACACAATTCTGAGTTGCTAGACCCCGTCCACCTTATTTATTGTTTAATCCTCAGTACCCAGCATGTAGCAAGTGTACCCCATCTATTTGAGGGTAGTCTATTCCTTGGTAGATCATAAACCCCTAAAATGCCACTCTGGAAAAATATCTTCTTTCATGCCTTGTAATATGAAGGGAGTTAACTCAATTCCTTAAACATGTTCAAAACCTTGGTGAAAATATGTCACAGCTGGAGATGCGAGGTATCTGTCATCTGCCTTGATATCCGGCGGGATGTTGCTGGTGGCAAAGTGGAAAAAACATTTATAAGCTGCCTTTAACATATTGGCTCATTAACCTGGCTTTTAATGGTGCTAAAATATGTTTCTCCAAATTTAGTTACTAATAGTTACCCTGATTCAGGGAGTAGGGGTGAAGGAGGAAGGGAGGATTTATGTGCCTATAGGGCAGTTAGTGCAAACGGTGGGGTTGGCAACTGGACTTGGGTTTCTTGTCTTGCTCAGGCATTGTCACCCAGGATGCCCACAGCCATAGCAATAGGAGATCTTTGAAGTTCGAGGGAAGGAAAAGTCAGCATTTTATGCTGGTAGAGTCCTGGGGTGGTGGAGAGGGACAAGAAAGAAAGACTTCCTGGTGACATCTACCTCAAGGTTCTTCCTTTTTCAGTTCGGCTGAGCTTGTACTATCTGGGAGCAAAGAGCTGGACATGCCCATCCTGTGAATTGAGAAAGAGTCCTTGTATCTTCCAATACTCCACCAAAGAAGTGGAAAACCAGTGGGGACACTGGAGGAAAATCTTCCCAGTATCAGCTTCCTTCTACCTTGGCCACTGTTGAGCATGTGTCCTGAGCATTTTTATAGGCAGAGGTATGAAAAAAGTCAAGGAAGAAGTTATGGTTGAAGTTGTGAATAGCTCCCAGAACAGTGCTACCCCCTTATTCCTGGCCCTACCACAGTGCCCAGCAAAGAATCTGCTTATGTGGAGATCAGACTCAAGCAACCACCTTCCACTGTGTCTTTCACTATTTACCCCTCTCTCAGGAAGAACTGGATCCAGATATTAAGGCCTTGCTTAGTGTCCAAGTTGAACCAAACCATATCTGTTAAATTCCTCCATTTGAGGGAAAGGAAAATGATAGCATCAAGACAATCTAGGGCAGCTTGATTAGGAATGAGGGGAATCTTATGTGGGCTTCTTTCTGCACTACGCATAACCATGAAAGAGCCAGGCACTCACAAGGTTTCTTTTTGTTTGTTTGTTTGTTTGTTTGTTTTTTAAATATCAGGCTATGGTAATTCTAAGGAGGTGCCAGCTACTCTTAATGTAACATTTTGCAAAGCAGAGTTTTTCTGTAATAGGAATAACCATCCTACATTATATCCTTTAGAACCTTGGACTTTGATCTTTTTAGCCGTACTTGAATAATGTTTGAGTTCAGGGGACAGTTTGTGGTAAGGGATTCTGGGAAGATGCAGCTTGAAGGTGTATCCTTCATGTCAGTCCCTCTTCATTCCAAATTATCCGCTTCTCATGGGCTAAGTAGCAGATGGAATTGACACTGGAAGTATTATTGAGTCCACTTTTCCTGGGATTTCTGGATAAGGGAGCAAGCTTAGGACTTTATTACCTTTGGGCCAGATGTTGTTGTTTAGTTGCTAAGTCTTGAAGCTGAAACTCCAATACTTTGGCCACCTGATGTGAAGAGCTGACTCATTTGAAAAGAACCTGATGCTGGGAAAGATTGAGGGCAGGAGGAGAAGGGGACGACAGAGGATGAGATGGTTGGATGGCATCATCGACTCAATGGACATGGGTTTGGGTGGGCTCCGGGAGTTGGTGATGGACAGGGAAGCCTTGCGTGCTACGGTTCATGGGGTCGCAAAGAGTCGGACACGACTGAGCGACTGAACTGAACTGAACTGAGTTGCTAAGTCATGTCTGACTCTTTGCAACCCTATGGACTGTAGCACACCAGGCTCCTCTATCCTCCACCATGTCCTGGAGTTTGCTCAGATTCATGTCCATTGAGTTGGTGATGCCATCTAATCATCTCATCTTCTGCCATCCCTTTCTCCTTTTGCCTTCAATCTTCCCAGCATCAGAGTCTTTTCCAGTGAGTCTGCTTTTCACATCAGATGGCCAAAATATTGGAGCTTCAGTTTCAGCATCTGTCCCTCCAATGAGTATTCAGGGTTGATTTCCTTATGATTGACTGGTTTGATAGTCTTCTCCAGCATCACAATTCAGAAGCATCAATTCTTTGCCACTCAGCCTTCTTTATGGCCCAACTCTCACATCTATAGATGACTACTGGGAAAACTCTGACTTTGACTATCCAGACCTTTGTCAGCAAAGTGATGTGTCTGCTTCATAATATGCTGTCTAGGTTTGTCATAGCTTTCCTAAAAAGAAGCAAGAGTCTTAATTCATGACTGCAGTCACTGTCTGCAGTGATTTTGGAGCCCAAGAAAATAGGTTCTGGGAAATACAGAGACTGAGAGGCCAGGGGCAAAGAGTGGTTAGAAATGGGCATAGGAAAGATGAAAGGACCTCCATAAGGAGGGAGTCCAAGTATAGTCTTTGATGGTGGGCCTGATGGATCTTCCTGGACCCTGAGTAGCTGCCTGGGAGTTAATTAGATGGGATGAAATCCTCAAATCCTCAAGTCTAGGAGACAACCAACTCTTGTAGCTCAGGTGGTCTGGATGCGGAGGCTTCCTCAGGAAGAAGGAATAGAAAATGGAGGGTTGCTGACCAGTGCTTCACCAGCCCCCAGCGACTGCTGCAAGTTTCCTACTATCTAGGGTAACACTTACTTGATTGCTGGAAGGTGGGAGAGGTGTGGGAAGATTCTAAGTCATGATTAGTCAGAGGAAACAGTAGTGCAGTTGGAGGGAGGAGGGCAACAAATGTTGCCTAATGAAATTGAACCACTGGAAATACAAGCTGACCAATGACAATGAGACTTGTAAGAATATTTAGGAAAATTTTCTTACCAGGTAAAGTTATTGGGATGTAAAAATTATTTTTAAATTAAAAATGCAATAGTTCAACTGAAAGAATAATTGCTATTAAAAAAAAGTGGCTTGGAAGGTGAATGAGAAAAAATATTTCAAAGTAGAGACCCTTAGTCTTAGATACAAATATGAAAGTAAGGAGGTATGCCAAAAGACCCAGGGGACAGTCTGAGATCCTCACTAGGCATTTCAGAAGGTCTGCAAAAGAACAAGTGGTAGAGAGACAGTTATTTTTTTTTAAATGGTGAAAAAAAATTCCTTACTTTGAAGGAAAACTTGAGTCTATACACTGAAGGTCCTCACTGAGTTCTGGACAGGATTAATTATAAAGATATACATCTAGATTTAAAAAATATGGATGTAACTATCAAAAGCTTCCAAACATCAAGAAATGACTGATAAGCTCAGACTAGCATCAGACTTGTCTTCTGCAACTCTAAAATCTAGAGTGTGGTGGAAATAACATCTATGGAAAATCTGTTTTTTTATATCTGATGTTGAACTCTCTGAGAAGAGATGATTACTGGCTTGAGACTACATGATATAGAAATGTTAACTGTTTTATTGAGTCAGAACTTGGAAGACTAGTGGGCACTCCTACTGATACTGTCACTACAGAAAAAGTCTTTTGATTGCATTTTCTGGCAAGCCTTACCATTCCTTCCTGGGAAATTTCTTCCTAGTATCACTGAAGACAGTTCTTGAAAATAGAATTATTTGAGAATTCCAGACTGAAATGGCTCATCTGTATTATCTGGTTCTACTACTACTTTACAGAGACTGGGAAACTAAAAATATCAGATAAGTTAACCAAGGTTTCATAAGGAATGAGTGTACAAGTCAGGATAAGAACATGGATCTGGTCTTCAGTCTAATCATCCTTCCAATTTAGTTGAGGAGAGGAAGTCCTTTACTTCTGTGATCTATTTCACATCCTTTGATATATTTCTTTCTTAAATAAAAGTCTAACTGTTATCTCAGTTTCAATAATAGCATATAATCATATGATTACTAACTTGATATTTCTAGGCATGACCTTTTCCTCTGCTTTCAAAATCTCAAATTTCCTAAAAGAAGTCTCTCTCTGCAGGACTTACTCATTTTTTCAGATTCAGAAGGCATCAAGTCATACTCACAATGTCATTTCCAAAATCAATGTTGTCTTTATGTTCCTGCTTATGTCACTTATATCACTTACTCTAGGAATTCGGATCACTTTTCATGAAACATTTTCATTGTCATTCTCTTCCTCAGAAACCTCTGCCTTTCTTTGTTGCTTGCAAGATCATGTATGTTAACATCTTGGCTTAGCAGTCAAGTTCCTATCAAATCTCATCATTTTATTGTCATTAATCTATGACCATATCTGTGACCGTACTGGACATTCCAACCTAAGGTGAATTTCCCTACCTGAGAAATGTTTTGCATATTGCATGTAATAACAGAAGATCTAGCTAGTATGGTACAGCAATTATCAGTTCAGCTCAGTCACGTCCGACTCTTTGCAACCCCATGGACTGTAGCACGCCAGGCTTCCCTGTCCATCACCAACTCCTGGAGCTTGCTCAAACTCATGTCCATTGAGTTGGTGTTGCCATCCATCTCATTCTCTGTCGTCCCCTTCTCCTCCTGCCTTCAATCTTTCCCAGTATCAGGGTTTTTTCTAATGTATCAGTTCTTCACATCAGGTGGCCAAAGTATTGGAGCTTCAGCTTCAGCATCAGTCCTTCCAATGAATATTCAGGACTGATCTCCTTTAGGATTGACTGGTTGGATCTCCTTGCAGTCCAAGGGATTCTCAAGAGTCTTCTCCAACACCACAGTTTAAAAGCATCAATTCTTCGGTGCTCAGCTTTCTTTATAGTCCAACTCTCACATCCTTATATGACTACTGGAAAAACCATAGCTTTGACAAGATGGATCTTTGTTGGCAAAGTAATGTCTCTGCTTTTTTTTTTTAATTGACGGATAGTTGCTGTCTGTCAATTAAAAAAAAAAGCTCTGGCTCTGTGCTTAAAATCAAAGATTTAGTTCCACTAATCCTGGATATGGGTCTTTGAAGCTTCAGTTATTTTTATCTATAAAATATGCACATTTTCTCTTCTAGGCCAGATCTTTCATTTTTATTCATATAATAGAAAAATAAGACAGAGAATTTTAAGAACTTGATCAAGGTCACATTGCTTCCAAATAGAGGAAAACTAAATGAAAGTGAGATGCTGCATTCTCACGAGGACTGTTTCTCAGGAGTCCCCTGCCTGCTGCTACTTATAGCCTTAAGCATATTCAGCTGTGAAGACTGGTCTGTTCACTGGGTATAGAGTGGGCGAGGGGAACGATTTGGGCAGAGTCTGATCTGTAAAGTTTGTTTCAGTCTTTAGTCTAACAGCAGCTGTTGGAAATGTCTGAAACTTTTATTTCTGAGTGACCTGCCCTTTCCACTGATGGTTTAAAACAGACTTTTAATATATTGGGAAATATTTTTTCAGGTAGGCAAATTATAAAGTTGGAAAGCATGCTAGAATCCAGACACTTTGATGTGAAAATGGGTTTCATTGAACCCATTGGAGGTGGAGGGAGGGACCCTTAACCATACTGAGTTGAAAGCATTTCTGCCCATAATGCCAGCGTCTACACCGATGTGCCCCCCTCTCCCTGTATTATTATTTATGTGTAAGAGTTTTTGGTATTACCCATTCTCATCACCAACATGTAGGTCTCCATCCTTCTTGAGGCAGGTGTTTTGCACATTTAGAATTTCTTGAAATTCTCCAATTTCAAGAATGCTAGTGCAAACCCTTCAGGTTTCCTGAAATTCAGGCTGTTCCATTTCTGGACAGAAACACTTTTCAAAGAGGTGTGGCCATTGCTTCATTATCCCACCTCCTAACTCAGAAACCAGATTGTGCCTTGTATGGCTGTGACATTGCACTCCCAGGAGGTTGGGGATGCCACCGTCAGTATCAACTGATGAGGCCTGCTCTCATACATAACCCACCTGACAGATCTGATCAGTTCATGCCTGGGCTCTGCAGACAGGTGCAAGCTGAGCTGAGAGGTAATGATTGAAGTGCAAGGGGCGTAAACACTCTCCCTGACCATATGAGGTTTGCTTGTGTACTTGCTGTCTTGGGGCTTACTCCCCTCCTCGCCTTATTACCCTCCCCATTTTACACTGATGTCATTGGGCTTCTCCTTCTAGCTCATCTCCTTCTGCCTTTGCCAGGTGCGCTGATTCCTTTCCCTCCTACTTGTTGACTTTCTCATTTCAAGTCCTCCTGCCTTCCAGCCTGAGTTCATTTTATTTTTAATGGAATTTCTCCTCTGGTTCTCTTCTCTCTCCTCCTACTCTCTGTGTTCTTCCACAGTCCCTAAGCTATAAATAACCCAAAGCATCCAACCTTTTGCTCTCATGGAGAAATGAATAATTAAAACTCCAAAGGAAGACACGTGGATTAAATCAGGCACTTAATTCCTTCAAAACACAGAAGGCATTTTGTGGTGTCCTGTGCAAATGGTGAGTCACAGCCAATTACTTCCCGAGTGAGAGAAAGCTGAGGTTTGATTTGGTCAACAGCATAATAAAAAAAATGGAGCATGCTCATGAATGTCAGATGTTCGATGGGAACAATATTCCTCCCACATTCAGCAGCATGAGCCCTGGAGTCCCAACTGTAACACATGTGAAAGTGATAGAGTTTACTTACCAGTGATTCGTAGAATGTTTCTCTATAATATTTCATTTACATTATCAAATATCACAGATTTGAGTTCTTTCGTATTAAATGTACCTCAGCAACAGTTCATTCATTAGCAATGCTCTGTTTGGTGAAGTGGAGAATTGAGATTCTCTTAGAGACATTGTGGAGATGAAGGCTTATGGGACTATTTAATAGTGCTCAGAAAGCTCAGGGATGTCTCAGGAATGGGTCCACAAAGGAGGCTGGCGGTTGCCAGGCTGAATGGTTCTCACTGGTTCCCCTCACGGTGTAAGTTCTTCTTCAGCTTTCCAGAGCCTGCCTGTGTCCCTTCCAGAATGGTCTCATTTTATGGTGTCTTCTCTTACCCCGAGACATCTTGCTGATGTTGTCAGAAAAGCGCAGGCATCAGGATCCATTATGCCAGGCTTTGTAAAGACACTTTCTGAAGGAAAGTCAACAAGCATTTTCAACCTGGATGAAGTCTACAGAGCCTTTTATGGGAGGCCAGGGGCTCTGCAGAACCTTGAAGGGGGAGGTATCATTCAGAGACCCATGAAGAGAAAAGGCCTAGGTACTGGGTTAAGAAGTGAAATACACATACAACCCTAAAGAAAATATTGGTAATTTTACAGAAATATCTCAGACCTGGTTCAACCCAGGAAATAGCCACGTGTTGGAACTCTCAAAAGAACAGTGTGTGTGTGTGTGTGTGTGTGTGTGTGTGTGAATTCTGCTTTGAGAACAGATAAAATAAAAACTGCCTTAGAGGAAATTACTCAGCGGGTAGGAGGGAAGGAAGAGTGGCATCTTAAAAGCTGAACAGTAAGGAGGGCAGTAGACTTATATTTTTATTAAAAAAAATCACTTGGCAGCATGTGCTTTTGTTAAATTCCTTCTTCTCTTTGAACACTGATTAGCTGCTTTTCTCTACAAATGAGTTTCGTTATAGAAAAACTTGTTTTCTCTTGTTTATCTCCCCTTGCTCATATGCTACTCTTTCAAAGTTTAGGTCTTTTGGAGGAGTAGGTGTTAATCAAGCTAATTGCTTCCTTTAGTTTATTCAGACCTTAGAGATGGCTTTAGGGCCCAGTGCACAGGGCTTTCCCAAAGAAACAGACACATCTTTGAAATAATTTGTTTCTTTTATATACACTTTGCTGCTAAATAAGGGGAAAGACTTTGGATGAGGGTAATTTGTTTGTGGAAGGGCTGAAGGTGAAAGTCACGAACACAGTGCTTCTTAAACTTTAGTGTGTACATGGATTGGACTGCCAGGGCATCTTGTTAACAATGCACGTTCTGGTTGGGCAGGGCTACTAGACGGTGCCACTGCTGCTGGTCCTGAACCACACTTTGAGAACAAGGAGCTGGCATTTCAAACTGTGATTCCATTACAATTGCAGCTCACAATTATCTTTACTTTTTCTTAGGTAAGTTTATTTTTTATAATACATAACCACAAAACTCACCTTCCTGATACTTTGTTGGGTGTTGAATTGAGTGTCTCTCTCTCTTTAGTCCCTCAGTCGTGTCCGACTCTTGCAACCCATGGACTGTAGCCCACCAGGCTCTGTCTGTGGCATTCTGCAAGCAAGAATACTGGAGTGGGTGTCCATTTCCTTCTCCAGGGGATCTTCCCGACCCAGGAATAGAAACCGGGTCTCCTGCAGTGCGGGAAGATTCTTTACCAACTGAGCTATGAATTGAGTGTGTACAACAATATTAAGTCTTCTGATATATTTCCATTTATTTAGGTCTTCTTTGATTTTTTTTGTTAATATTTTGTGCTATTCAGCATATAATCTGGGGAGACTCTTGCTAGATTTAGATCTTTATCTAAATTTAAAATTCAACTAGATTTAAATTGCATGTTTTTGGTGCCACTGTTAATAGTACTTTTTAAAAAATGTTACTTTTTCATTTCATGGCTATTATATGGACATGCTGTTGTTTCTTATATGTTGTCTTTGTATCCGCAATTTGCTAATAAGCTCACTGTTAGTACTAATAGTTTTTTTGTAGACTTTTGGGATTTCTTACATAGATAGTCATTTTGTCCAAGGACAGAGACAACATTATTTCTTTCTTGCTGAAGCAACTTAGTACTTAGCACATAGCGTGCAATCTGTATGCCTTGTTATTTCTCATTTCTGGCATTTTTGCACGAGCAAAGGTCGCTAATATGATGTTGAATAGGAGTGTCTTACTGGTTCTTTTAAAGCTAGGGATATTATTTTAAGCAATAATTAAAGCAGATCTATTATTTTTATTTTAAGCAATAATTAAAGTAGAGGAGAAGGGGACGACAGAGGATGAGATGGTTGGATGGCATCACTGACTCAATGGACATGAATTTGAGTAAGCTCCGGGAGTTGGTGATGGACAGGGAAGCCTGGCGCACTGCAGTCCATGGGGTTGCAAAGAGTCGGACACGACGGAGCGACTTAACTGAACTGAAAGCAGATCTAAGAGTGGTATCTTAAATTGAGGGTTGTTGCCTATTAACATATCTTTAGGTGATTTTTTTCAGTTACTGCAAAAAGAGACTGTTCTCTGTGGGTTAGAAACCTTCTAGGGCTCATCCTCTTCCCGAGTTTTATTTTTGCTTCTGCTATACTTGAGATGTCAGTGTTTGCTCAGACACCCTCACTTCACAGACAAAGTCGTGCTAGTGATGGCTGGACCTCTGGCTCACAGTCTCTGAGCTGTGCTGTCTCTCACCATTCCTGCGACAAAAGAGGGGTGTCTTCTGCCAAGGCAATCCACACTTGAATAGCTCTAACTAACAGCACTTCTTCTGATTGTTTTTTACCTTCTCAAAAGGTTGCTGAATGTGAAATAAAAATCACAAGTTTCTTGTGCTCTACTTTTAAAAAGGACATGAACCCAGGTAGCATGTGTCAGTCTACTTAGCTTCTATAGCAAAGGAGACAGCAAATATGTACTCACTTCAGAACTGGAAAATCATCTTTGATTCCTTCACATCAGTGAGGTAGAAGAGAGCAGACAGTTTTGTGTGGACCCACCACCTCCTAAATCACAGCTCTGCAGTCCCTTATAGCTCTGCAGAGCCATCTCTAGGAACTTCTTCCAGCCCTGCCCTATGTTTTACCCTTCATCAGCTTTTCAGCCTCTCTGTACTCCTTTTCTGTTAATATCTTTATCAATGAATATCCTGGACAAATAAATTATACTGGGAGCAAAAGGGGCACTAGTGATTTTTTGAGTCTATTTTTGAGCTATAAATTTCCAAATCAGATATTTATTATAAGAGATCAAAGAAAATAAGGTCAACTTTTTTTCATATTATAACTTTGTACTGGCATCATGTTGTAAAGTCAAGTAACATTTCTGTTACATTTTTCATTAAATATGTCCTTGGAAAGCTTCCTACAATTGTTATTGTATTTGTTGGAGGATTTTAAAGGGAAAAAGAACTTAAGACAACATTTATTCCACATTTATAACATTTCAGTCAGTTCAGTTACTCAGTCATGTCAGACTCTTTGCAGTCCCATGGACTGCAGCACACCAGGCTTCCCTGTCCATCACCAACTCCCAGAGCTTGCTCAAACTCATGTCCATGGAGTTGGTGATGCAAGATGGTGGAGTAGAAGGACATGGGCTCATCATCTCCTGTGAGAACCTCAAAATTACAACTCGCTGCTATACAGCCATCCACAGGAGAATGTTGGATCCAACAAAAAAAGATACCCCACATCCAAAGGCAAAGGAGAAGCCCCAGAAAGATTGTAGGAGGAGCAAAATCACATTTAGAATCAAACCCCATACCCATCAGAGATGCTCAGAGGGCTCAAACAAAACCTTGTGTGCACCAGGACCCAGAGACCACACAGAGACTGAGCCTGACCTGCCTTTGAGTGTTTGAGTGTCTCCTGTGAAGGTACAGATCACCAGTGGCCCGCCGCAGGGGCAGGGACTCTGGGTGCAGCAGACCTGGGTCACACAGCATGTGGCATAAGCCCTCTTTGAGGAGGTCGCCATTAACTCCACCGTAGAGCCGCTGAGCAGACAACCCACAAACTGCAGAACAATTATACCGAATAAATTTTCACACTGAAAGTTCGAGGACCCACAACAGACTTCCCAACCTGGGGATCTGGCAAAGGGACTGAGAACCCCCCAGGGAATTTGACTTTGGAGGCCAGTGGGATTTGATTACAGAGCTTACACAGGACTGGGGAAACAGACTCTTGGAGGGCACATGTAAAATATTGTGTGCACCAGGACCTAGGAGAAAGGAGCAGTGACCCCAGAAGAGACTGTCTCAGACTTGCCTGTGAGTGTCCAGGAGTCTCCGGCGGTGGGTCGGCGGTGGCCTGCTGCAGGGTTGGGGGCACTAAGTGCGGCAGTGCGTGCATGGGACCTTTTGAAGGAAGTCGCCATTATCTTCATCAGTTCCACCATAATTTGGTCTCACGTCAAACAACAGGGAGGGGACACAGCCCCGCCCATCAACAGAAAATTGGATTAAAGATTTACTGAGCATGGCCCCGCCCATCAGAACAAGACCCAGTTTCCCCCACCCCAGTCTCTCCTATCAGGAAGCTTCCATCAGCTTCTTATCCTTATTGTCAGAGGGCTGACAGAATGAAAACCACAGTCACAGAAAACTAATTAAACTGATCACATGGACCACAGCCTTGTCTAACTCAGTGAAACTATGAGGCATGCCATGTAGGTCCACCTGTGACAGGTGGGTCTTGCTAGAGAGTTCTGATAAAACGTGGTCCCCTGGAGAAGGGAATGTCAAACTGCATCAGTATTCTTTCCTTGAGAACCCCATGAACAGTATAACATTTATTCTCTCTCTATTCAATAATGGCCATTTGGACTTAGTTGCTGCAAAATTGGGTAAAACCCTAAACTCACCTCAGCCCTCAAACCAAGAAGTGTTTGGGGAAAAAAGAACCTTTTTATGGTATGAACAAACACAATTTAGATACTGAAATTCTCCTTTTTACAAAATAAAACCTATCGACTCTCTCTTTTCTTTAAGAAACCTGAAATTAAATTATTTTTTTTCCCTCTTGGAGATATAGTCATGTAAGTTTCTAGAGGCTTGTATGATAAGCAGAAAATGATAAATGAAGATGTGCAATTTTAAATCTTTGGTATTGTTGTTCAGTTGCTAAGTCATGTCTGACTCTTCATGACCCCATGAACTGCAGCTCGCCAGGCTTCCCTGTTCTTTACTGTCTCACTGAGTTTACTCAAACTCCTGTCCATTGAGTCATGAGTCAGTGATGCCATCCAACCATCTCATCATCTGTCACCCCTTCTCCTCTTGCCCTCAATCTTTCCCAGCATCAGGAATTTTTCCAATGAGTCGGTTCTTCGCATCAGATGGCCAAAGTATAGGATCTTTGGTATGTGAAGTTGTTATTGAGACCATGAGCATCACAGTTCAACTGGAGAGACTTTGACTCTGACTTTGACTAAAAATTCTCAAGAATCCAATGTTTGTGTTGTTCCCTTTATCCAACAGCCCTTGTACTCCAGAACATTCAGTGTCTTCCTACAGCCCCATGCATCACATGTCAGCCTGCCTTGCCCAGGATTTTGCACCTTCCTTACTTAGTCAGATCCTACCTACTGCAGGGCAACAAAATTTCACAACAGACTGCTACCTATTTCCCAAAATCTAATTGCAGTTTTGCTTCTCAGTGCTTTTGACATCGTATTGTCTTAGTCTGGACAGGCTTTCTCTGCCTGTTGAAATTTTATTTCTCAGCCACCGCTCAGATTTCATTGTCTTTATTATATCTTTCCTGTTTCCCCAGTAAGAGAAAATGTATAATTCCTCTCCCTTTCACCAAAATTCCTTCTCTCTCTTTGTAGCACTAATTTCATTCTGTTTGGGTTATCTTTTCTTCTTACCATGTCTGTCTCCTGGCAAATTACATTTCCATGAGGATAGGACTCTTGGTTTATGTGTCCCCAAATTTGCACTGGGTGTTGGCCATTGTTGGTGCTCAAGAAGTATTCTTAAAACAAGTGTATTTTATTTAAAAAAGTACCTGGGGTACACATTATCTGGAGTACATACATTGATGTATGTATGTAACAAAACTATTGCCAACAGAAGTTATTAATGCCTGAGACTCTCTCCAAGTGAATTAAACCAGAATATATGGAACAGTAGTTCTCAGTCTTCACTGCAGTCTGGATCCACCTGGGGAACTTTAAAATCCATGGATTCCTGGGTCTCACTCCAGAGATTCTGATGAAAACCCTCAAGGTGATGCTGAAGTACAGCCATGGTTGAAAACCACTGGTCTAATTGGCATAGGTATTTTTATAGCTCTGTGTGATTCAGATGTACATGTAGGGTTGAGAACATCTGCTAGAAATTAATGATTCTAAAACATGAGTGTGCCTAAGAATCACTGGTGAAATGTAGTTTTAAAAAAATATGTGTTTTTTTAGCCAAAGCCTCTTGTGATACACCCAAAATAGTTGATGGAAATTCAGCATTTATGTTCCAAAGGAGCATTTTGTGCCTGAAACAAGCCTGTGTGCTTTTAGAGGCATTTACTTGACTCCCCCGGAGAAGGCAATGGCACCCCACTCCAGTACTCTTGCCTGGAAAATCCCATGGATGGAGGAGCCTGATAGGCTATAGTCCATGGGGTCACTAAGAGTTGGACACGACTGAGCAACTTCACTTTCACTTTTCCCTTTCATGCACTGGAGAAGGAAATGGCAACCCACTCCAAAGTTCTTGCCTGGAGGATCCCAGGGACGGTGGAGCCTGGTGGGCTGCTGTCTGTGGGGTCGCACAGAGTCGGACACGACTGAAGCGACTTAGCAGCAGCAGCAGCAGCACTTGACTCCCCTTTAGAGACCCCAGGCAGCTTTAAACTCCTGTATTTTTATGTTGCATCTGATCTCAATAGCCACCAAAAGTGGATGCACTATAATGAACCCAGGACTGTGGCTTGTCTCCTAGAGGTCATGTTCATCATCATCTTTGCAAGGTACCTGCTGTCATCCAGGAAGTGGGCTCTGAATGTACATTAAAAATGCATGCTATGTACTTTAAAAATGTACAGCTTTTATTTGTCAAGTATACCTTAATGAAGCTGGAGAAAAAACTGCACAGTTTTACATGTGAAAAAATACATTACTCTGGGAAGTAAATTCAGCACATGGCAAGTCAGAAGAGCACACAATTATGAGCAATTTCCTAAATATGTGTCTTCATATACAGTAGTCAATTATTGATTTATGAGAGCTAAAAGGAAGAAGGAAGGGATGCACAAAGAGAAGGATTATTTGGATCCAGTTTTTGAGTTCTGGGGACTTTATATTCACAGTGAAGTGTAAGTGGACTTGGCATTACAGTGATCCATGGTTATGTGGAAAGAGCTATACTTACATAGGGAAAGAGCTGTGCTGACCGTTGGAAAAGAGATGCCATTGTTGTCAAGCTGTTTTTTAATTTTGTGGATTTATTTCTAGAAGTCTTATATTGATAAACTATGTTTACTGGAAAATAATAAATTTGTATGAAATTGGGAGTACCCTGGAAAGCCTTAAAAATATGGAAATAATAAGCATAGTGTTCTCCACCTTTGCAAATGACACCCCCAGTTTTATTAGAGTTGTGCAAATGAAAAGACTCAGCCTCATCTTTGACAGCCTCATAGTCAGTCTTTCATGAAGACCTGCTCGTGTTCCTAGTGAGTATCCTTAAACCATCTCTATCTCTACAGCTGTCACCCTTGTCCAAGGTAAAGTCACCTCTCCTCTGGTCTACTAGATTAGACTTCTCTCCTGCACCCCTCTAAGGGTTCTCCACACTGGAGTTAGAGTGATCTTTTTAAAAATGCAAATCTGATTATGCCATCCCTCAGCTTAAAACCTTTCAAAGGCTTCCCATTGCTCCTCAGGTAAAGACTAGACTCCTTACTGTGGCTCTCAAGTTCTGGCCACTGCTTGTATCAGTGAACCCATTGCTTAACTGCTGACCATCACTCCTGACTTTTCCAGCCACGCTGGACTTATTTCTGCAACTCAGTCTTACACTGGTCTTATAGCACTTCTGCCAGTTTGGATGAGTGAATATTTAGGATGAGCATTTTCTGGAAATGGGGAAACAGGCACCTGCTCATAGCAAATGGCAGACACTCACTGAGATTTTTTTTTTTTTTTCAGTTAATGAGGTTTTTTTTTTTTTAACTTTTTATTTTATAATGGAGTATAGCTGATTAATAATGTTGCGATAGTTTCAGGTGGACAACAAAGGGACTCAGCCATACATACATATACATGTATCCATTCTCCCCCAAACTCTCCTCCCCATCCAGGCTGCCACATAACAGTGAACAAAGTTCCCTGGCTATATAGTAGGACCTTGTTTGTTACCCATTTAAAATATAGCAGTGTGTACATGTCAATCCCAAACTCCCTATCACTTCCCCCCATCCTTTTCCCCAGCAACATACATTTGTTCTCTTAAGTCTGTGTGTCTGTTTCTGTTTCTGTTTTGTAAATAAGTTCATTTGCATTATGTCTTTTTAGATTACTCACATAAGGGATGTCGTGTGATATTTCTCCTTTTCTGTCTGACTTCCTTCAGTGAGTGAATTTCTTGTATGAAAGGTGTCGGACTGTGACTTCTTCAAGGATAGTATATGCTGGAGACATGTCCAGGGCCTGTTGTTCATACCACCTGGGCCCAGCCCTGCACCTGGCACACATGGGCACTGGGTAAGCATTTGTAGCACATTTACTTTAAGTCACAGTGACTCTAGCTGAGGGCCTTAAGGCTCAGACAAGCAGCATCAGCATTGCTTGGGAGCTTATTAGATCCAGACTTTCTAGACTCACCCAGCCTTACTAAAGCAGGTTCTGATTTTGCACCTAGACCCACTGTTTAGTTGTTGAAGTGTAGCATATATACAGTAAAGTATGTAAATTGTACTAAACTTCAGTGCATGACTTAGTGTGTTACCTGTGTTACCAGTTCTCAAATCAGAGGTAGAACATTCCCAGCAACCAAGAGAATTTCTTTCTTCCTGTTGTTTTGCCAAAAGCTTTCACTTTCATCTCAGGCTCAAAGTATTTGTTAACAAAATAAACCATTTGTTGTATACAAATAAATAATACCAGTATTTATTAGAATATTATCTAGCTTACTTTCAATATACTAACATTAAAAGAAAAGAGAAATAGAGCAGAAGATACATCACCAAATTGGATTTTGACCAACATCCGACCTTAATCAGCCAAAGGAAGTCCCGTGTCACAGCACATCTGGAGTCGAGTCCCAACTGGGAAAGGGTCCCATGTGGCATCTCTGCTCTGTGGGTGAGACTTCAAAGATTGCAATTTGGGGTTCAACTTATAATCCAAAAGATGGGCTCAATAAAGGACAGAAATGGTATGGACCTAACAGAAGCAGAAGATATTAAGAGGAGGTGGCAAGAATACATGGAAGAACTGTACAAAAAAGATCTTCATGACCCAGATAATCATGATGGTGTGATCACTCATCTAGAGCCAGACATCCTGGAATGTGAAGTCAAGTGGGCCTTAGGAAGTATCACTACAAACAAAGCTAGTGGAGTTGATGGAATTCCAGTTGAGCTATTTCAAGTCCTAAAAGATGATGCTATGAAGGTGCTGCACTCAAATGCCAGCAAATTTGGAAAACTCAGCAGTGGCCACAGGACTGGAAAAGGTCAGTTTTCATTCCAATCCCTAAGAAAGGCAATGCCAAAGAATGTTCAAACTACTGCACAATTGCACTCATCTCACATGCTAGCAAAGTAATGCTCAAAATTCTCCAAGCCAGGCTTCAATAATACATGAACTTTGAACTTCCAGATGTTCAAGCTGGTTTTAGAAACGGCAGAGGGACCAGAGATCAAATTGCCAACATTTGCTGGATGCTCGAAAAAGCAAGAGAGTTCCAGAAAAACATCTCTTTCTGCTTTATTGACTATGCCAAAGCCTTTGACTGTGTGGATCACAATAAACTGTGGAAAATTCTGAAAGAGATGGGAATACCAGACCACCTGACCTGCCTCCTGAGAAATCTGTATGCAGGTCAGGAAGCAACAGTTAGAACTGGACGTGGAATGGCAGACTGGTTCCAAATAGGAAAAGGAGTACATCAAGGCCGTATATTGTCACCTTGTTTATTTAACTTCTATGCAGAGTACATCATGAGAAACGCTGGGCTGGATGAAGCACAAGCTGGAATCAAGATTGCTGGGAGAAATTTCAATAACCTCAGATATGTAGGTGACACCACCCTTATGGCAGAAAGTGAAGAAGAACTAAAGAGCCTCTTGATGAAAGTGAAAGAGGAGAGTGAAGAAGTTGGCTTAAAGCTCAACATTCAGGAAACTAAGATCATGGCATCCAGTTCCATCACTTCATCGCAAATAGATGGGGAAACAGTGAAAACAGTGAGAGACTTTATTTTCTTGGGCTCCAAAATCACTGCAGATGGTGACTCCAGCCATGAAATAAAAAGACTCTTTGGAAGAAAAGTTATGACCAACCTAGACAGCATATTAAAAAGCAGAGACATTACTTTGCCATCGAAGATCTGTCTAGTCAAGGCTATGGTTTTTCCAGTAGTCATATATGGATGTGAGAATTGGACTATAAAGAAAGCTGAGCACTGAAGAATTGATGCTTTTGAACTGTGGTGTTGGAGAAGACTCTTGAGAGTCCCTGGACTGCAAGGAGATCCAACCAGTCCATCCTAAAGGACATCAGTCCTGGGTGTTCATTGGAAGGACTGATGTTGAAGCTGAAACTCCAATACTTTGGCCACCTGATGCAAAGAGCTCGTTTGAAAAGACCCTGATGCTGGGAAAGATTGAAGACTAGAGGAGAAGGGGACGACAGAGGATGAGATGGTTGGATGGTATCACCACCTCAATGGACATGAGTTTGAGTAAAGTCTGGGAGTTTTTGATGGACAGGGAGGCCTGGCGTGCTATAGTCCAGGGGGTTGCAAAGAGTTGGACATGACTGAGAGACTGAACTGAACTGAATTTATAATCCCAGGATGCAAACTGATATCAATCTGTGAGCAAATTGCAGTTCTGGTTTCATGTAATGTTGTTTGTTTTGTTATGTAAAACCTGGAATGTTGTTAAGCGCAGGGCTTGGTTGGCCAGGCCCTCTCCAGGGGCTTAACAAATTCCAAGATCCACTCTGTATCTCTCTATTGTGTTTTTCTGCTGACTCGCACTGCAAGTGTGGCTGACACCCACAGCAGTAGTCAGGGCACTGTCCAGGTAGGTCAGAAACAAGGTCAGAGGGCTGCTCTGCTCTTTTGTCTCTGAAGCTTGAACAAGGTTACTTCTATTTAATTTCCCTAACACTTATTTTCAGTCAGTACTCTCTCAGAAGTAACCGCTAGTCTTACCTCTGTCTTTATTAATTAGCTTATTAGCTTTTCATGTTCTTGAATTTACAGGGTGCACTTTTTTACTTAACATTTTCAGAATCTGCATTTTCACAAAAAACCTAGGTGAGTTGCATTCACATTCAAGTTTGAGAAGTATTTCTAGAGAGCTTTAGTTCTTACCCCTGGTGGCATATTGATGTCAATTGGTGCACAGGTACTGCCTTCACTGATGCTGATTTAATTGGCCTTGGGTGAGCCCTAGGCAGCAATTTTTTTGTTGTTTTTAATCCTGAAGGGATTCTAATTTGCAGCAAAATTGAACACTGCTCTGTGTGTCCTATGTCAGCCAGTGCTCCTTGCCTCTCCAGTCCATGCTGGAAAAGAACAGTCGTTACATCTCTGAATGAAACAGATATCACCTAGAGCAGATTTTGTCAGCTTTCTCAGTTTGCTGCTTTCCTCATCTCCCATCTTCCCTAGAACCTAGAGAAGATACACTTAAGCCTTTTCATCACTCCATGGGAGCAGTGGTGTGCCAGAGCTGGCTCATACAGGCTTGTGAAGGCAGACTTTGTGCTTCTCTTTCCAAGTATGCATTAAAGGACCACATGTTGGCAGCTCAAAATTGGCCATGGTGGGAGTTTATTTACACCACAGAAATAGGCAAACATGACCATTCAGGTTTTGTTTCTTCCCCTGTCTCTTCTTGGAGAGTTGGTTTGCATCACATATTCCCTTAATATAGGCAAAATACTTTTCAAGTGGTTCCCAATGTCCACTCATTCTTTCACTTCTGCCAACCCCTAACTTACCACTTGGCATTTAATTGTATGTTTCAGAAATATTGGCAGTGCATCCACTGCTTTGGGAGTATAAGAAGATGGGCATGATTATCATGTTTCTTCCATCCAGCTTAGTTGGAAATCCCTAGATGTATGCTTCCAGGGTCACACTGTCTATCCTTATTTAGGCCATCCGTATGTGAATAATGAAGCAGAAGTCAGTGAGAACATTCATTACTGTAACTCACATAAGATTTTTCATTGCATCTAGTATTCTCTTGGAGTTGTTCAGCATTTCACTTGTCTGATTTCTACTGATCATTGGATACCACTGATTACAAAGTGATTCAGGATATGTTGCAGACATTCTGTAAGTATATCTGTTGGTCAACACTGATAAAAGATTTATGGTTCTTAGTGTTTAAAAACAAGACTTTTAAGTCATATAGATTTGTGTATTAATTGTGACTCATGCACTCCTAACTGGACGATGGTGGGCCTGTTATAACATCTCCAAGTTTCTCATTCCTCATCTGTAAAATGAATGTAAAAATCCACTGTGGAATTGTTACAAAGATTAATTAAGGTAAAATAGGCAAGGCACTAGGCTGCAAACCTGACACATAGTCAAACTTTATTCATTGTCTTAGGTTGGGTCCCAAGGAATAGACCCCAAGACCAGGATTTGGGTGGAAGTAGTTTGAGATGTGATCTCAGGAAATACAGGTGGGTAAAGGGTGGGAAAGCAAGACAAACAAGAGCTGGAAACCAATAAAGGGTGCCATTGTCAACCCATTTTACACTGTTAGCAATTGGAACTTAATCCTACTGGGAAACTCTGAGAAACAAAGTAAAACAGTGGTCCTCAACCTTTTTGTCACCAGAGATCTGTTTTGTGGAAGACAGTTTTTCCATGGACTAAAGTAGGGGAGATGGTTTCAGGATTATTCAAGCACATTACATTTATTCTGTACTTTATCTCTATTACATTATATCAGCTCCACTTCAGATCATTAGGCATTAGATTCTGGAGGTTGGGAACCCCTGATATAGAAGACAGAACTCAGGTTTGTCCCATTAGAAGGTAGAGGAAGCTGTGGTATTAATCCATCAACCAATAGTAATAGCTGTGTATGGGAAAGTTTCCCATACCATAAGTTTGTTTTTCTGATCCATTACTCTGAGAAAGGCAGGATAGTATAGCCGAAGGAACATTAGTTCATCTCCTAAGGTTTGTTCTAGCTCTGTTATTCACAAATAGTCTTATGGCTTAATTTCATTTTGTGTGCACAAACATTACTGCTGGTATTGAATTAAAATCACATTCACACATACACTCACACATTCAGAAAACCCTTGTACAGTTTTACTTTTCTTACTGTAGTGATAGGAAACAGTAGCTATTCAGCTATAATATACTGAAACATAGATTTGTCTAGAGGCAGTGTGGCTCCATTGTAATACCACAGGATGAGGAATTAGGAGGCTTTTGTGGAATCTTGACTCAGTCACTTACTATTTTTGTAGTCCTTAAAAGGAGCAAAATTTCCATGAAACTCTGCTGAAGGGGAAGAATTTACCTGCCAAGTTAATTCTTTGTGGTTAGAAGAACAAGGATAGTGCTTTAAAAAAGGGTTGTCTCATATACTGTGGTCTATATTGGAGGAGCCAAGTCTCCATCAGTCATCAGAGCAAGGTGCTTCTGGTTGCTTTTGGCAGGATTCTTGAATTCCCTGTAGGACTTGGGAGTTACCTTGTTATTTTCCTGTATCCTTAGCATTGCAGTAATTTGTAGCCTAAAGACGTGGTGACTCTTGGGAGACCCTAAGACACACTGATGTAAATCTGTTGGTTCCAAGGATTCTGTGAGTCTCTTGGCTTCAGTAGAGAGTGTGGCTGCAACAACTTTCTTTAGTTTCTCCTAGAAAACAGTGTTGATATCAGTCTGACATCCTGGAATATTTCCTTGGCTCCTTGGACATGAAGGAGAAGAAGGACAAATACTTACATAACTTTATTCTTCCTTGTTTTCAAATCCCAGGAATGATCATGTTGGACTTGGACAGAAGCTTCTTTGCCCTCAACATGTCCATCATTTTATGAATTAAGTTCTGTATGCATACAAGGTCTTCAGTTACTGAACCGGTTGTCACTGTGTAAATATTTAGAGGGTTCCCAGGTTGCTCAGTGGTAAAGAATATGCCAACTAATGCAGGAGACACTAGAATGGGAAAGACTAGAGATCTCTTCAAGAAACTTAGAGATACAAAAGTACCAACGGAAAATTTCATGCAAGGATGGGCACAATAAAGGATAGAAACAATATTAACCTAAAAGAAGCAGAAGATATTAAGAAAACATGGTAAGAATGTATAGAACTGTACAAAAAAGTTCTTAATGACTCAGATAACCGTGATGGTGTGATCCCTCACCTATAGCCAGACATCCTGGAGTGTGAAGTCAGGTGGAGCTTAGGAAGCATTACTATGAACAAAGCTAGTGGAGATGAAGGAATTCCAGCTGAGGTATTTCAAATCCTAAAAGATGATGCTGTTAAAGTGCTGTACTCAATATGCTGGCAAATTTGGAAAACTCAGCAGTGGCCATAGGACTGGAAAAGGTCAGTTTTCATTCCAATTCCAAAGAAGGACAGGGCCAAAGAATGTTCAAACTATCACATAATTGCACTAATTTCACATGCTAGCAAGATTATGCTCAAAATCCTTCAAGCTAGGCTTCAATAGTATGTGAACTGAGAACTTCCTCCAGATTTGCAAGCTGGATTTTGAAACAGTAGAGGAACCAGAGATCAAATTGCCAACATCTGCTGGATCATACGGAGAAGGCAATGGCACCCCACTCCAGTATTCTTGCCTGGAAAATCCCATGGACGGAGGAGCCTGGTAGGCTGTAGTCTATGGGGTCGCTAAGAGTCAAACATGACTGAGCGACTTCACTTTCACTTTTCCTGTTCATGCACTGGAGAAGGAAATGGCAACCCACTCTAGTATTCTTGCCTGGAGAATCCCAGGGATGGCGGAGCCTGGTGGGCTGCCGTCTATGGGGTCGCACAGAGTCGGACACGACTGAAGCAACTTAGCAGCAGCAGCAGCAGCAGCAGCTGGATCATAGAAAAAGCAAGGGAATTCCAGAAAAACATATATTTCTGTTTCATTGACTGTACTAAAACCTTTGACTGTGTGGATCACAACAAACTGTGGAAAATTCTTAAAGAGTTGGGAATACCAGACCACCTTACCTGTCTCCTGAGAAACCTGTATGCAGATCAAGAAGCAACAGGTAGAACTGGACTTGGAACAACTGACTGGTTCCAGATTGGGAAAGGAGTACGTCAAGGCTATATATTGTCACCCTATTTATTTAACTTCTATGTAGAGTACCTCATGTGACATGTCAGGCTGGATGAAGTTCAAGCTGCAATAAAAATTGCAGGGAGAAATATCAGTAACCTCAAGTATGCAGATGATACCACTTTAATGGCAGAAAGCGAAGAAGAACTTAAGAGCCTCTTGATGAAGGTAAAAGAGGATAGTGAAAAAACTGGCTTAAAACTCAACATGCAGAAAATAAAGATCATGGCATCTGGTCCCATCACTTCATGGCATATAGATGGGGAAGCAATGAAAACAGTGACAGACTTTATTTTCTTGGGCTCCAAAGTTGCTGCGCATGTTGACTGCAGCCGTGAAATTAAAAAACGCATGCTCCTTGGAAGAAAAGCTATGACAAATCTTAAAGCTTCCCTAATGGCTCAGTGAGTAAAGAATCTGCCTGCAATGCAGGAGACACAAGAGATGCTGGTTTGATCCCTGGGTCAGGAAGATCCCCTGGAGAAGGAAATGGCAAGCCACTTCAGTATTCTTGCCTGGAAAACCCCATGGACAGAGGAGCCTGGTGGGCTATAGTCCACAGGGTTGCAAAGAGTCAGACATGACTGAGTTACTAAGCACAACCCTTACATAAAATGTCTAGAAATTACAAATCTAGACAATGTATTAAAAAGCAGAGACATCACTTTGCCAACAAAGGTCCAAATAGTCAAAGGTATGGTTTTTCCAGTTGTCATGTATAGATGTGAGAGTTGGACCATAAAGAAGGCTGAGTGCCAAAGAACTGATGCTTTCAAACTGTGGTGCTGGAGAAGAATCTTGAGAATCCCTTGGACTGCAAGGGGATCAAACCAGTCAATCCTAAAGGAAATCAACCCTAAATATTCACCGGAAGAACTGATGCTGAAATTGAATCTCCAAGACTTTTGCCACTTGATGCAAAGAGTTGCCTCATTGGAAATAACCCTGATGCTGGGAAAGATTGAAGGCAGAGGAGAAGGGAGTGAAAGAGGATGAGATGGTTGGATGACATAATCAACTCAGTGGACATGAGTTTGAGCAAACTCTGGGAGATAGTGAAGGACAGGGAAGCCTGGCATGCTGTAGTCCATGGGGTCACAAAGAGTCAGACATGGCTGAGCAACTGAACAACAAAATATTTAGATGGAAAACTTTGGAATTGCAAGACTTTACTTCATATTTTGAACTTTAAAAAGGTCCTTTTCTATAAATTAGGTTGGCCAACATAAGTTTTTCCTGCAGCTACATGTGGGAGCAAGAAACTAATATTATGTATTTACTTTAAAGATGCAATGTGGCATTCTAGCAATTAAACAATCTCAATATGATGTAAATGTAAATTAATCTCATCAGATTCTATGTTTTAAATTGCAGTGAAAAGCTATATACATTTTAATGATGGACCTACTATTAGAAAAAAAACACTTTATTTTTTAAAAAATAAATATAGACAAATATAGAGTAAGCTAGAATTAACTAGAGTTGATTCTCAAGTCCCTAAACTTAAGTACTTGAAAATTTAGATATTTATAAGTTAGTAGTTTTTAATTGGAAAGTCTAATGCTTACCAAAGCTATTATTCAGTATTAATGTGGTTACAATATTTTTAGTTTCAATTAAAAAAAAATTAGTGAGGTGCTTTAGAAAGAAAAAATGATGACACAAATTAAAGATCATGGGAAATAATTATATCATCCTTCTAAAAGATGGTTTTACTTGTTCAAATCAGAGTTATCTGTAACTTCAGCATAAGCATACATTTCAGAGTATCCATAAAGATAATATGTGCAGAATATTTCTAAATAGTTTCTTATATAGTACAGGTATAACAGCTTTATTATGAGCCAATTAGAAGTTTGTTGAATATTGCACATATAAATTAAAATAAATATGGGTCTTTTTTCTATCAATAGAATTTTTTATACTTGAGCAAAAGAACAGCTCTTATGAGCAAATACTAATAATAGGCCACCAATGATCCTAACAATGAAGTATACAAATAAAGTGGAAGTTATGATTTTCCTTTAACCATAAACTCTAATCATAGCAAAGGGGATAAAACAACATTGTTTATAATAATTCAGTATTTCATAATTATATTTGATAAACTGATTATTCCTTTTATGTGACCTCACTTTCTAAATCTAACACTTCAATTTTGTGAGTGGAAGGACCTGCATATTGCATCCAGTATATAGAAATTGTATACCGAATAACTGCAAATTGATTGGACTCTTTTGACTTTTTCAGTAATTTTAAAAATTGAAGTATAGTTGATTTATGATGTTGTATTAGTGTCTGGTGTATAGCAAAGTGACTTGGAGATATATATATATATATACAAACATATATATATATATATGTTCTTTTTTAGATTCTTTTCCATTATAAGTTATTATATGATATTAAATATAGTTCCCTTTGCTATATAGTAGGACCCTGTTGTTTATCTGTTTTATACATAGTAGCTTATATTTGCTAATCCCCAACTCCTCATTTATCCCTTTCTCTGCTTCCCTCTTTGGTAATTTTAAATTTATTTTCTATATGTTTCAATCCATTTCTGGTTTGTAAATAAGTCCATTTGTATCATTTGTAAGTCCATTTGTAACTGGAATCGTAAGATTCCAGTTATAATGCATTTGTCTTTCCCTGACTTCACTTAGTATGATAATCTTTGGGTCCATCCATGTGGCTGCAAATGGCATTATTTCATTCTTTTTTTTATGGCTGAGTGATATTCCATTGTGGGCTTCCTAGGTGGCTCAGTGGTAAAGAATCTGCCTGCCAGTGCAAGAGATGGAGGAGACATGGATTCGTTCCCTGGGCTGGGAAGATCCTCTGGAAAAGGAAATGGCAACACAGTCTAGTATTCTTGCCTGGAAAATTCCATTGACAGAGGAGCTTGGCAGGCTACAGTCCCTGGGGTCGTAAAGAGTCAATCACAACAGAGCATGCACTCTGTGTTCCATTGTACATATGTATATCTTCTTCATCCATTCATCTGTTGATGGACATTTAGATTGCGTCCATATAGTGCTGCTACACTATTGGGTGTATACCTTGGAGTGCATGTATCTTTGCAAATTCAAGTTTTCTCCAGTTCTATGCCCAGAAGCATGATTGTTGGATCACATGGCAACTCTAATTTTTAGTTTTTTAAGGAACCTCCATACTGTTTTCCAGCGGCTGCACCAATTTACATTTCCACCAACAGTGTAGGAAGTTCCCTTTTCTGGTTGGACCCTTTTGAATTCTGCTATGTTCACTAACTTATCTCTATGACACTTCATTTGTATCTTTGTGAGTGTTTTTTTAATTAATTAATTTATTTTGATTGGATGAAAATTACAATATTATGATGGGTTTTGCCATACATCCACATAAACCAGCCATAGGTGTATACATGTGTCCCCTCCATCCTGAACCCCACTCCCACATCAGTCTCTGGCTTTGGGTACCCTTCCTAATGCATCAAATTTTTGGAGTGTTTTTATTAAGTCATATTATTTATGTAAGACTTTCTAGTTGTTTAAAATGACTAATCTGTTAAGAGATCTGAACAGATAAGTCTTAGTGATAAGAGAATTTACCTCATAGATTCCACTGGTAAATGAATCTTAGGGATATATAGTTAGAAATTTTTAGAGCTTTCGGTGGTCAAACAATGGACATTTTAAAGACCTGTTTACAGGAGATGCCTGAAGCTAAATATGAGATGGCTGGATGGCATCATCGACTCGATGGACATGGGTTTGGATGGACTCCAGGAGTTGGTGATGGACAGAGAGGCCTGGCGTGCTGTGGTTCATGGGGTCGCAAAGAGTCGGACATGACTGAGCGACTGAACTGAAGCTAACTAGCATTGCAGTGGTTTCTGTGTGGTGGATCAGTGAGGAAGTATTTTCCTCCTTGGGTGATTTATTGTCAAATATGGATTGACTGGATATTCAGCACAGGATGTCACCTTAATCACTGGTCCTCACTGAGGTGTGAGCTTCTATTCTTATGCTACTTTCCACAGCCCTGAAAGGAGAAGGTGTCCTGGTGGCTAATTATTACTCTATCTTGTTATTACTGTCACAATAAAATGGTATCTTGCTTGAATTAATCATCAGTCCACGTGGTGAAGATTCCTTTCTGGAACTTAGCAACTTATTAAACAGTTGAACTGCAGTTTTGCGGAGAGTGGTGGTTATATTCCAGTGTCTGCTGCCATCATGCTCTTGTAAGTAACAGGAGACTGTGGGTGGTCTCTATATTCCTCTCTCACTGTGGTTCCTTTGCTTCAAGTCCAGCATCCTTGAATGCTAGATAGAATTAGTTCATATTTGATTTTCATCTTTACAAAGACTGTTGAGGAAAAGAACAAAATAAGTTTCACCTAAAATAACTTGATCAGAAATGATAGTGTTTTTTTCTTTATTACCTATTAATTTTTCAGTATTGGATGTTTATTCCTTTCAGGTATTTAGAAGCCAGTTGCCGAATCCTTCACCAGCCATTACACAACCAGGTCATTTCCTTTGATGCCAACTTGGAAATAATTTCCTTGATCATTTATGCAGTTTTCCCTCCTGAGCTTCCCTTATTTACTCTTCCTTTTAGATATTGTACAGCCTGGAATGCTAGATAAAATTCTGACAATCATTTCAGGAGACTAGTTAGGGGGACAGATTTCTTATTTCTTTTTGTGCCCTCCTCCTTCACTCTCAAATAAATAAAACCAAAGCCAAAAAAGAACCAAAAAACTTTTTCAGTGTCTCAGGCTGCAACTGCCACAAATAGGCTGATCTCTTAAAGAAAAAATAACTGAGGTAAACTCTGTGAAAGTTTTTGTTGTCAGTGTTGGGTTTTTATTGTTTGCTTGTTTTTATATGAACCATTTTTTAATTGGAAAAGTAAACCATAGTCATAGTATTAAAAAAAATAAACCCCTTAGCCGTGCATTTCTGTCCAACTCAGACTCCTGACCCCAGATGCTTCTGTTGAAGTGATAGATATGCTGATTTCAATAAATAAGGCCTTCTTATAGGAGAGAAAGATGAGGCAGTTATTTTGTAGCACTTTAACTACCTCATTGGTTTTATCTTCCCCCAAGTCAGTGATTTTCCAAATTCAGTGATTTGTGCCTGAAGACACAGTGGTGACTCTCCAGACACAGGAAGACACACTAATGTAAATCCACTGGTTCTAAGGATTCTATGAGTCTCTTGGCTTCAGTGGAAAGTGTGACTGCAATGGCTTTGTTCAGTTTCCTCCTGGAAGACAGTATTGATATCAGTTTGTCTGACATCCTAGAATATTTCCTTGGCTTCTCAGACATAAAGGAGAAAAATCAAGGACAAATGCTTATGTAACTTTATTCTTCCTTGTTCTCAAATCCCAGGAATGATCATGTTGGATTTGGACAGAAGCTTCTTTGCTTTCAACATATCCATCACTTCATGAATTAAGTTGTATATGCATGCAAGATATTGGCTTTCAGTTACTGAACAGATTGTCACTGGGTAAATACTTAGGTAGAAGACTTTGGAATTGCAAGACTTTACTACATATTTTGAACTTTAAAGAGCTCCCCTCCCCCCCAAGGTTAGGATTACTTGTGATCCTAGAAATACTCCAAGGATTGAATGTTACATGGCAAAGGGGATAGGAGAGAATGAAAGGAAGAGAGAGCATTCCCTTTTTTAAAAAGATTAAGAGTGACAGCCTAAGTTTTGTTTTTTTTTAAACTCAACTATATATTTTAGAGGTCTTTCTATATCAACATCCATAAGTCTACTTTATCTTTCATCACAACTGCATAGTATGGATAAGTTATAATCTATTTTGGCTATTCTTTATCAGTGGACATTTCAGTTATTTCATTCATTCATTCATTTTGACTGTTAAAGTCATGCTGTAGTGATTGCCCTTATTTGTACTCCTCATACCTTGTTTATACTTGTCAAATAAAATTCTGTGCATGCTACGCATAAGTGTCTTCATATGCAAATATGGTATAACCGTTTGTATACTCAAAACAGAAGCATTAAGAATGCAGTTCTGCACCACCCTAATTTCTTCACTTTACAAAATATCCTAGGATGGTAGCAGGTACAGAGGCATCTCATTCTTCAGGTTTTCTTGCCTTTCCCTCCATAGATGTAGATGTCAGGGTGTTGTTTCTAGAGTGAAGATGTTCAGTCCTGCAGAAGTAGCATGAGTAGATGCCCCTGGATATGAAACGAATGGGCTGAAGAGGTTGGAGCCAATGGCAGGCATGCTTGTGGTAGTTCAAAAGACTGGGCTCTTGGCCATGGGAGAGACAATGGGGTAGTGGAGCCCAAGCCCTCATTCTCTGGGCGGAGGAACTGGACATCCAGGCAGGGTCATTCTTGTGCCAAAGTCACTTATCCAGTGAGGGGCAGAGCCTCCCTGTTCTCCACTCAGGGCTTTTTCTACTACCCATGGAAAACTCCATGTTTGTCTATTTCTTGTTTGCTGACTCTCCTGTTGTTTATTATTTCTCCTTGTGACCTTGACTGGGTTCTTTTGACCCATTGAAGGGATATTTAAACACCATTCCACTCAACTTCTAGAACATAGTTAAAATTTGACACAGTTTTGTCTTGCAAGAGAGAGTTTTGCCAACTTTATTAAGGCCCCCATCTCAGTTTAATAATAATAATTTCAAAATCCTTGCTAAAAAAAAAGTGGTATAACTTTGGGAAAGGGGAGGGGAAGGAGAGAGTGAGACAAATTGGAAGATTAAGATTAACATATACACTACCGTGTGTAAAACAGATTGCTAATGGAAACCCGCTATAAAGCACAGGGAGCTCAACTTGGTGCTCTGTGATGATCTAGAACGATAGGATGGAGAGCAGGGTGGGAGGGAGGTCCGAGAGGGAGGGGATATGTGTATACATATAGCTAATTTACTTCATTGTACAGCATAAATGAATACAGCCTTGTAAAGCAGCTATGTTCCAATAAAATATGTATCTCTATCAGTTCAGTTCAGTCGCTCAGTCGTGTCCGACTCTTTGCAACCCCATGAACTGTGGCACACCAGGCCTCCCTGTCCGTCACCAACTCCTGGAGTTTACCCAAACTCATGTCCACTGAGTCGGTGAGGCCATCTAACCATCTTATCCTCTGTTGTCCCCTTCACCTCTTGCCTTCAATCTTTCCCAATATCAGGGTCTTTTCAAATGAGTCAACTCTCTGCATTAGGTAGCCAAAATATTGACGTTTCAGCTTCAACATCAGTCCTTCCAATGAAAACCCAGAACTGATTTCCTTAAGGATGGACTGGTTGGAACTCCTTGCAGTCCAAGGGACTCTCAAGAGTCTTCTCCAACACCACAGTTCAAAAGCATCAATTCTTCTGTGCTTGGCTTTCTTTATAGTCCAAATCTCACATCCGTACTTGACCACTGGAAAAACCACAGCCTTGATTAGACGAACCTTTGTTGACAAAGTAATGTCTCTGCTTTTTAATATGCTATCTAGACTGGTCATAACTTTCCTTCCAAGGAGAAAGCCTCTTTTAATTTCATGGCTGGAGTCACCATCTGCAGTGATTTTGGAGCACCCCAAAATAAATTCTCTCACTGTTTCCACTGTTTCCCCATCTATTTGCCATGAAGTGATGGGATCAGATGCCATGATCTTAGTTTTCTGAATGTTGAGCTTTAAGCCAACTTTATCACTCTCCCCTTTCACTTTCATCAAGAGGTTCTTTAGTTCTTTACTTTCTGCCATTAGGGTGGTGTCATCTGCATATCTGAGGTTATTGATATTTCTCACAGCAATCTGGATTCCAGCTTGTGCTTCATCCAGCCAAGCATTCCACATAATGCACTCTGAATATAAGTTAAATAAGCAGGGTGACAATATATAGCCTTGATGTACTCCTTTTCCTATTTGGAAGTAGTCTGTTGTTCCTTGTCCAGTTCTAACTGTTGCTTCCTGACCTGTATACAGGTTTCTCAAGAGGCAGGTCAGGTGGTCTGGTATTCCCATCTCTTTCAGAATTTTCATTAGTTTGTGGTGATCCACACAGTCAAAGGCTTTGGCATAGTCAATAAAGGAGAAATAGATGTTTTTCTGGAACTATCTTGTTTTTTCTATGATCCAGCGAATGATGGCAATTTGATCTCTGGTTCCTTTGCCTTTTCTAAAACCATCTTGAACATCTGGAATTTCATGGTTCATGTATTGCTGAAGCCTGGCTTGGAGAATTTACTTTACTAGCGTGTGAGATGAGTGCAATTGTGCAGTAGTTTGAGCATTCTTTGGCATTGCCTTTCTTAGGGATTGAAATGAAAACTGACCTTTTTTAGTCCTGTGGCCACTGCTGAGTTTTCCAAATTTGCTGACATATTGAGTGCAGCACTTTCACAGCATCATCTTTCAGGATTTGAAATAGCTCAACTGGAATTCCATCCTCTCCACTAGCTTTGTTTGTAGTGATACTTCCTAAGTCCCACTTGACTTCACATTCTGGGATATCTGGCTCTAGGTGAGTGATCATACCACCGTGATTATCTGAGTCACGAAGATCTTTTTTGTATAGTTCTTCCGTGTATTCTTGCCACTTCTTCTTAATATCTTCTGCTTCTGTTAGGTCCATACCATTTTTGTCCTTTAATGAGCCAATCTTTGCATGAAATGTTCCCTTGGTATCTCTAGTTTTCTTGAAGACATCTCTAGTCTTTCCTTTTTTATTGTTTTCCTCTATTTCTTTGCATTGATCACTGAGGAAAGCTTTCGTATCTCTCCTTGCTATTCTTTGGAACTCTGCATTCAAATGGGTATATCTTTCCTTTTCTCCTTTGCTTTTCACTTCTCTTCTTTTCCCAGCTATTTGTAAGGCCTCCTCAGACAGCCATTTTGCTTTTTTGCATTTCTGTTTCTTGGTGATGGTCTTGATCCCTGTCTCCTGTACAATGTCACAAACCTCCTTCCATAGTTCATCAGGCACTCTATCAGATCTAGTCCCTTAAATCTATTCATCACTTCCACTGTATAATCATAAAAGATTTGATTTAGGTCATACCTGAATGGTCTAGTGGTTCTCCCCACTTTCTTCCATTTAAGTCTGAATTTGGAAATAAGGAGTTTATGATCTGAGCCACAGTCAGCTCCCTATCTTGTTTTTGCTGACTGTATAGCGCTTCTTCATCTTTGGCTGCAAAGAATATAATCAGTCTGACTTCGGTGTTGACCATCTGGTGATGTCCATGTGTAGAGTCTTCTCTTGTGTTGTTGGACGTGGGTGTTTGCTATGACCAGTGCATTCTCTTGGCAAAACTCTATTAGCCTTTGCCCTGCTTCATTCTGTACTCCAAGGCCAAATTTGCCTGTTACTCCAGATATTTCTTGACTTCCTACTTTTGCATTCCAGTCCCCTGTAATGAAAAGGACATCGTTTTTGGGTGTTAGTTCTAAAAGGTCTTGTAGGTCTTCATAGAACTGTTCAACTTCAGCTTCTTCAGTGTTACTGATCGGGGCATACACTTGGATTACTGTGATATTGAATGGTTTGCCTTGGAAACAAACAGAGATCATTCTGTCGTTTCTGAGATTGCATCCAAGTACTGCCTTTCAGACTCTTTTGTTGACTATTATGGCTTCTCCATTTCTTCTAAGGGATTCCTCCCCACAGTAGTAGATATAATGGTCATCTGAGTTAAATTCACCCATTCCAGTCCACTGCGTTCACTGATTGATAGAATGTCGACGTTCACTCTTGCCATCTCCTGTTTGACCACTTCCAATTTGCCTTGATTCATGGACCTAACAATCCAGGTTCTTATGCAATATTGCTCTTTACAGCATCAGACCTTGCTTCTATCACCAGTCCCATCCACAACTGGGTGTTGTTTTTGCTTTGGCTCTGTCTCTTCATTCTTTCTGGAGTTATTTCTCCACTGATCTCCAGTAGCAAATTGGGCACCAACGAATCTGGGGAGTTCATCTTTCAGCGTCCCATCTTTTTGCCTTTTCATACTGTTCATGGGGTTCTCAAGGAGAATGCTAAAGTGGTTTGCCATGCCCTTCTCCAGGGGACCACATTCTGTCAGACCTCCCCACCATGCTCCGTCCGTCTTGGGTGGCCCCACACGGCATGGCTTAGTTTCATTGAGTTAGACAAGCTGTAGTTTGTGTGATAAGATTGGCTAGTTGTCTGTGATTGTGGTTTCAGTCTGTCTGCCCTCTGATGCCCTCTCTCAGTGCCTACCATTTTACTTGGGTTACTTTTACCTTGTACATGGTGTATGTCTTCACAGCTTCTCCAGCAAAGCGCAGCTGCTGCTCCTTACCTTGGATGTGGAGTAGCTTCTCTCTGCCGCCACCCGTGACCTTGGACATGGGGTGGTTCCTCTTGGCCACTGCCCCTGAGCTTGGGCATGGGGTAGCTCCTCCTGGCTGCTCCTTGGGCGTGGGGTAGCTCCTCTTGGTTGCTGCCCCTGAACTTGGACATGGCATAGCCTCTCTGCCGTCACGCAGCTGTCGCTCCTGCACCATATCTCTCTATATAATCTTAAAAAATACCTTTGGGGGAAAAATGATGGTTCTGTCTTTCTCTCTGCATCCCATTTGAAGATGCTTAGGTGATGGGGGAATAGTGGGCAGCCAGGCCTGGCCCTATTGATATAGTATGGGGGAGGGGAAGAAGCAGTGGTGACCTTAATGAACCAGATCACATCTGCGTGGGCCATTCTCTCATGGAGATCAGAAAAGGGAAGATGCTGCTTGGTATCCTTTCTCAGCTGAACTCAGCCTCCAGGTGGACAGCATCTTTCAGAATCATGAGCTGAGAGTACTGTGGTGAAAGGAAGATGGGAAGTCAGGAAATATCCATCATCATTTGAATGTGCATGTTATATACACACATGCATTTGCTATATGTATATGCATGACATGTACGTATATGTATCAGTTCAGTTCAGTCACTCAGTCGTGTCCAACTCTTTGCGACCCCATGAACCGCAGCATGCCAGGCCTCCCTGTCCATCACCAACTCCCGGAGTCCACCCAAACCCATGTCCATTGAGTCGGTGATGCCATCCAACCATCTCATCCTCTGCTGTCCCCTTCTTCTCCTGCCCTTAATCTTTCCCAGCATCAGGGTCTTTTCAAATGAGTCAGCTCTTTGCATCAGGTGGCCAAAGTATTGTGTATATGTGTGTATAAACGGGGCATATGCAGACGGCCTGTATATGCACGCACATTGATTTTACAGTGTATGGCTGTGAAGGGAAGAAGAAGATAAGGATTCACTCAACCCTCTTCCATGCAGGAAAAAAAACCCAAAAAAAACTGTATTAATAAGATTTGAGAACAGAAAGTTCTGACAAAAGCAAGGATGTTTGTCTTCCTGAAGTGAAAAATCTCCCACAGGACAAATTATCTCCAAATACCCACTTTCTATCACAAGCAGTATTTTAATGACAGCCCTTCTTTTATTTGTTTACATGGGGGCATCTCCACTGCCACTGGTTGCCATGGTAATTTGAAGCAACTGATCTGGGCCTGTAGTTTAGGATAATATATTTTGAATAGGCAGGGTAAATACAGAGCCCAGAGAATGCATATTTGTGGCCTGGCATCTTGCTAATCTGTGCTGAATTCTTAGGGTTAAAAAAAATAAATCAATGGTATGCTGTGTGAGCCAGTTTCTTTTGACAAGATAAGTGCTTGAGACATGTCTGCTTTTCCCAGGTAATTGTTAAATAGATCTGCAGATTAAATTGACCTTAGAGATACACAGTCACACTCAGTCCTCCATGGTGATGATAACTATTCAAAACCTTCCTTCTGAGTTTCTCTGAACAAGATTCCCATGTGGGAAGATGTGGAAGCACTGACTCATGTCCATTTACCTGGGTTTGAATCCCAGCTCTACTGCTCACTGGCTGGGAGACCTTGAGAAAATTATTTAAACTTTTGGGTCCTCAGCTTTCTTACCTGCTATTGGTAATGATAATAGTCTCTACCATTTGGGGTTGTATTGAAGAAAAATTAATTGATATACAGAAAGCACTTAGAATTTTGTCTGATCCATACTACAGGCTACGTAAATGTTGGATATCACCATCGCCATCATATTTCTGTTATTATTATCATATTTAATTTTTATTGGGAAGACTTGACTTTTTTCCTCCATCCTACACTTTGATGAACTCAGGGAGAAGAAGAAAGCCAATAAAATTCCTAGAGTGGAGTCTGAGTAGAACCTTGAAATCTCAGGAATTCTTTGAGATAACCTGAAAATCTTCTTGAACACATCTGAGAACCTCTAGCCTTTCTTCCTTTTCTTAAACTCAGGTTTTTGTAGCTTTTAAAGTTTTGAAGTAGTCATCATTTCACTAATCAGTTATAGAAATGCTTTTTCTCCAAGCCACTGGATGCACTGAGATTCTGTACTCAGTCACACTCTGCTACTACAACCAGTTGGAGTTTTTGAGCCAGGAGATGAGTTAGGGAGTGTTTGTACATGTGAGGGGGAGAAGATGGGACCAAACTGAAGTTGAGTTATGGGCCTTTGTTACTTTCTAATCCCACCCCCCCCCCCCTTTTTTTTACAGTATGTGAGAAAGCTGAGTTCAGGGAAAGATTAAGAGTAAAACTCATTGTGCAATGGTTTCTTAGGAACTGTGATCTCATAATGGCAGAGCTGGGATGAGTCCATTGGGAATATTTGCTTCTACACTCTGCAGGTAAAACATGTAGATGGACCTGCGGGGGCAAGCACAACTCTAGCATAGTAGGGCTTTTGTAAATGAATCCAGATGACCCTCTGGGGCCAAAAGGAAAGCATTTAAACTCATAGGGAATTGCTATTTGCTCATTAAAGCTTAATGTTATTACTGGGGGTTTTTGAATCTAATGATATCTTAGGGAATCAGAGAAGCAGTCAAGAGAGTGCTCTTTCATGGTATAATACGTATAATTACAGATACTTTGTTTGCCCTGGCACTGAGTTGCAGAATTTAATTCCCCTTCATATCAACTAGATACAGCCTTTTTTTCACCAGTAAATCTCAGCAGAAGTGAAGTTCTGGGACTTTTAAAGCTAGATCCTAAGAAGCTTTGCAGATACTACCTTGGAACACTCTAAGAAATCCAGTTCCCTGAGATGACCATGTTGGACTAGGTCCTGGATTTAACATAATCAGATGAATCCTTGTCTTTCAGCCATCCCTACTACATTTCCAGACATGTAAGGGAAGGCACCTTGGACTCGCTAGACCAGCCCCTTCACCAGATAAGCACCGGTAGATGGCCTCATCTATGCCATTAAGCAGAGCCCTTCCCAAATTTCCCACTCACAGAACCAGTGGTATACAATGAAATGGTTGTTGTTTTAATACACTAAGTTTTGAGGCAACTTATTAAGCAGGAATAGATATTTAGGAAATGCCCTTACCATTTATGTCCACACTGTTAACAGAGGCTGGAAATGACCCTCCACCAACCCCTATACACAGAGATACTAACACATACCACTTTAACTTTGCAATTCTGTTCTAAGCAATCTAGGCAGATAATTGAGTCTAATGTGAAACTGTTGATTCTAGATGAATTTTGAATTTGGGGAATGGAGAAATCAGTAAAGAGCAGCACCGCCAGTTAACCTGTGCAGCCTGGGGACAGTGCTCAATTGTGTCTGACTCTTTGCAACTCCATGGACTATCAGTCCATAGAATTCTCCAGGCCAGAATACCAGAGTGCATAGCCGTTCCCTTCTCCAGCCCAGGGATCAAACCCAGATCTCCCACATTGCAGGCAGATTCTTTACCAGCTGAGCCACCTTGGAACCCAGGGGACAGTGCAGCTTGGTGAAAGATGCCTGGGGATGGAGCAGCCTAGGGACAGTGCAGCCTGGGGAAGGTGAAACGTGGAGAAAAGTGATCATCTGTATCATCTCAAATTGTTTTTAAATAAAAGTCTAAGAAGCTATAATATATGCTCCTTGCCCAGATGTTTCATAGAAATACAAACAAATCTTTTACTCGTATCAGAGTGATTGCACCAATTTCTAAGGAGAAATGCAGCAAGGAAGTGGCAGGTAATAAGACCTAATCAGAAAAGGAATGAATATTAGTAAACAAAGTACTGGTCAGAATATACTGGACTATGCCACTGTAGCAAACTCCAGATCTCAGTGACTTTATACAGGTAAAGCTTTTCTCCTACTCTTCCATAGGTCCAACTCAGGTTGGTGTGTGGGGGTGTCTCCATTTATTGAAGTTACTCAGAGACACAAAATAACTGGACTTCACACAGTTTATGCTTCCACCGTGTCCTAAACTTCAGGAAAGGGAAATGGCAGCTCACATATGGTTCTTTAAGCTTAATTTGGACTAAAAGAGAGACCTTCCATTCACACTTCACTAGCCAAAGAAAGTTATGGGGCTGCCATAAAATCCCAGTGCATGCTAAGTCACTTTAGTCATGTCTGACTCTTTGTGACCCTATAGACTGTAGCCTGCCAGGCTCCTGTTGTTCACAGGATTCTCCAGGCAAGAATACTGGAGTGGGTTGCCATTTCTAGGGGATCTTCTTGACCCAGGGATCTAACCCACATCTCTTGTATCTCTTTCATTGGCAGGAGGGTTCTTTACCACTGGTGCCACCCAGCTTAAAAAGGGCAGGGAGCTCTCCTTGGAGAAAGTATAATGGGTAACCCTTGTTGAGGACCACTGGTTATGACAACAATTGTGTATTATGGGACAGGCACTCTACCAGGCATGTATCACTGAATTCTAACAAAACTCCATTTTATAGGTAGAAAACAGGCCTATAGAGTGAAGCAAGCTGTCCATAGTTACAGCTGATACTTATAAGGAGGGCCTGAGACCGAGGTCCTTGGATCAGATTCCAAAGGGCAGACACTTTTTGACATGATAGTTAACCAAGCATATTCATATTACTGAGGAACAAGAACAGACAAAAGGAAGTGAGGAGAATTTGATAACTATTTGTATTTTGCAGCAACTTTCATCTTAATAAGGCACTTTGCTTCTCCTTTGACCTATGCTGTGAGATACATTGAGATGCTTGGTAAGTTACAGAGGCCTCGCTGTGTTCATGGCACTGTTCTTGGTCTGTGGGCAAAAGAAAGAAATCAGAACACAGTATCCTTGTAGAGTTTATTATACTCTAGTAAAAGGAGACATACTTTAAAAGAATAATGATTCCTTTTATATACAATATGCATGGAACTTGCTCAGATATAAATATATATTGTGCCAAGCAGATTTTAGAACAGTGGTTCTTAATTTTTTTAATGTCCTGAAAGCTATTCTCTCTCCTATAAATCCTATAAAAGTAAATTTGCATACTTGAACATTTTTCACAGTTTCTAGGTCTCCACAAATGCATCTTCCTCTAGAAGCTCATCCATTTGCTCAAGACTCCATGATTTAGTCAGTTATTCATTGGAAGGATTGATGTGGAAGCTAAAACTCCAATACTTTGGCCACCTGATGCAAAGAGCTCATTTGAAAAGACCCTGATGCTGGGAAAGATTGAAGGAGGGAGGAGAAGGGGATGATAGAGGATGAGATGGTTGGATGGAATCACTGACTCAATGGACATAAGTTTGAGTAAACTCTGGGAGTTGGTGATGGACAGGGAGGCCTGGCGTGCTGCAGTCCATGGGGTCGCAAAGAGTCAGAGATGACTGAGTGACTGAACTGATACATTTTTAAGTTCCTAGAGCTGTACTTTCCCCATATCAGGTGCTCAATAAAAAAAATATATATATAAATATATATATAAATATATATATATATATAATATATATATATATAAATATATATATATACTTTAAATCAACTGTACAGTTGATTTACAATGTTTTGGGTGTACAGCAAAGTGAATGAATGGGAAGAGAAGGAAGGACTATTTAGATGTAGTTCTAATATATGCTCATCCTTATATGGCTGTCACTCAAAAGTATGGTCTGTATTTTCTCTGGGGCTTCTTAGCAAATTTTTGTTGTTGTTGTTCATGTTCATACGTGAGAATTGGACCCCATGGAACTGAGAGAAGATCAATGACTGAATGGAGAATAAAGCAATGTATTGATTTTAACTGTCAGAGTAGTTGCTGTTAGGGTAGTTGCTGAAACATGTAACAAATTCTGTGGGAAGAAGATATTTCATCATCTACCTTTGACTGCGCATCCACTAAGCACCAAGCACTTGTTGAGTGGGCACTTAGGAAATAGAAATTAAAGGGAAAATTATGATCTTGAGAGGCCCTTAGTCTAATGGATGAAACAGAAGGGAACAACTAACTACAATGCATTGTGAGAACAGTGGCAGGGACTTGAATGACTTGGAGTAAATGGTGTTCCTGGATCCGGTTCCCGTGTGTGTGTGTATGTGTGTGTGTGTGTGTTTGGCAGGGTCCTTCCTGATACCAGCAAGGATATACTGCTGGTGTCTGATAATTCAATTCAGTTCTGACACTCTCTTCCTGGAGATAGATATGAGAAGATACAAGAATTTGGGCTCATAAAATCTTTGGAAGATAACTATTTTAAAGCCTTATTCTGCAAGGTTTTCTCAGAGCACAGAGTATCTCATTCCTGATCTCCACCCTAAACTCCCTCACAGGGTATTGAAGTTCAGTGGCTACAGTGGCCATTGACTTAGTTCCTGCAGAGGCAGATGGCAGGTACCAATTTTCAGTTGGCAGGGCCCCTTCAGGGTTATATACTCGACCATGAAACTATGGGTGGTATTTCATCACCATTTTGTCCCATGGTGCTCAGAATGCTTATTCCTAGGTACGGCAAATGTTTCACTGATAGGCCACCCAATGTGCTATTATTGGACTAGGCCTTATTATCAGTGCCAAAAGACTCTGGACCACCTGTTTTACTAGTCTCTTATGGTCCAGGAAAATATTCCCTCTTGTGCCTCTTCCCATATTTAGAGTTATACAACCATTGATCTCATATGAAGCTATATATAATCATTTTATCAGAGGCTCACATTGGTAATGGAAGAAATAATTTTGTAGAATAGGTAAAATAAAAAATAATATAGCTAGCAGTATTTGTAAGGTCATAAGTAAGAATTTAAGAACTTCCATTAGGTGCAGCCCAGTATATCCTAGATCATCTGACTTTCTCTGCTCTCTATCAATGCTGTGTTTAAGGAAAATTATATATTTACATTGTCCAAAAATTTCCCACTGCAATTTCCTAGTGTTACTAGGCTGGTTATCCCTAGTATGGTTTAATTGGCTCCAACATATGGCAGCCTTCAAATTTAAATAACCATAGTCTGGTGTTAACCTCCTGGTTGTAGATCATGGAGCATCTGATCTTCATCCAAAGATAGCTTACTGAGTTAAACTTCAGAAACAAACTTAAAGTGTCCTTTTAATAATTCAATTAAACCTTCAGTTCAGTTCAGTCACTCAGTCGTGTCTGACTCTTTGCGACCCCGTGGACTGCAGCATGCCAGGCCTCCCTGCCCATCACCAACTCCTGGAGTTTACTCAGACTCATGTCCATTGAGTCGGTGATGCCATCTAACCATCTCATCCTCTCTCGTCCCCTTCTCCTCTCCTCAATCTTTCTCAGCATCAGGGTCTTTTCCACTGAATCAGTTCTTCTCATCAGGTGGCCAAAGTATTTCAGCTTCAACATCAGTCCTTCCAATGAATATTCAGGATTGATTTCCTTTAGGATGGACTTGTTGGATCTCCTTACAGTCCAAGGGACTCTCAACAGTCTTCTCCAACACCACAGTTCAAAAGTATCAATTCTTCCGCGCTCAGCTTTCTTTATAGTCCCAATTAAACGTTACAACAATGTAACATGACAGCAAAGAACTATCTGAAAAGTGAGTCTTAGTGAATACAGACCTCAGTAAACAGAATTACATTTTGGTGTCCATTGAAACATCTCTTTCTCTCTAAAAGTGCTCTCATTTTTATCAAATATAGTCAAATCAAGATTATTTTTCCCACAAATTAATTTTGGTTAATTGATAAAAGGCCTGCCTGGGCCAAGAAAGCCTCACCAAGGGCTTGTCACAGATTTAGGTAAAGTGAAGTTGCTCAGTCGTGTCCGACTCTTTGCGACCCCATGGACTGTAGGCTACTAGGATCCTCAGTCCGTGGGATTTTCCAGGCAAGAATACTGGAGTGGGTTGCCATTTCCTTCTCCAGACGATCTTCCTGACCGAGGGATTGAGCCTGGGTCTCCCACATCATAGGCAGTTGCTCTACCGTCTGAGCTACCAGAGAAGCCCTGGTAAAGTCCTCCCTTTTTGAGGTCTACAGAATACCCTCGGCTTGCTGTGCCTGTTAGGAGGTAGCATTGCTGACTTACATTAGTTGCTAGAAACCTAAGAATTTAGGAAGGATTAGGTAAAGAGAAAACAGAACTGTTTCAACTCTGCTTACAAAGGTATAATTTACCAAATTGCTATAAGTAATAATGAGTTTGAGAGGAGTTATTTTAGTTATATTTGAAAAACAGATTGCTGTTTTTCACTTGCTAAGTTGTGTCCGACATTTTGCGACCACATACACTGAAGCATGGCAGGCTTCCCTGTCCTTCACTGTCTCCTGGAGTTTGCTCAGACCCATGTCCATTAAGTCAGTGATGCCATCCAACCATTTCATTCTGTCATCCCCTTCTCCTCTTGCCCTCAATCTTTCCCAGTATCAGGGTCTTTTTCAGTGATTAGGCTCTTCACATCAGGTGGCCAAAGTCTTGCAGCTGCAGCATCAGTCCTTCCAATGAATATTTAGGGTTGATTTCCTTTAGGGTTGACTGGCTTGATCTCACTGTCCAAGGGAATCTCAGAAGTCTTTTCCAGAGCACAGTTCAAAAGCATCAGTTCTTCAGCACTCAGCCTTCTTTATGGTTGAACTCTCACATCCATCCATGACTACTGGAAAAACTATAGCTTGACACATGGACCTTTGTTGGCCAAATGATGTCTCTAGTTTTTAATATGCTGTCTAGATTTGTCACAGTTTGTCTTACAAGGAGCAAGCATATTTTAATTTCATGGCTGCAGTCACCATCCAGAGTGATTTTGGAGCCCAAGAAAATAAAGTCTGTCACTGTTTCCATTGTTTCCCCATCTATTTGCCATAAAGTTATGGGACTGGATGCCATGATCTTTGGTTTTTGAATGTTGAGTTTTAAGCCAGCTTTTTCGCTTTCCTCTTTCACTTTCATCAAGAAGATTTTTAGTTCCTCTTTGTTTTCTGTCATTACAGTGATATCATCTGCATATCACAGGTTGATATTTCTCCCAGCAATCTTGATTCTAGCTTGTGAGACATCCAGCCTGGCATTTCACATGATATGCTCAGTATAGAAGTTAAATAAGCAGGGTGACAGTATACAGCCTTGACATACTCTTTTCCCAATTTTGAACCAGTCCATTATTCCATGTCCAGATCTAGCTGTTGCTTCTTGATTTGCATACAAGTTTCTCAGGAGACAGGTAAGGTTGTCTGGTATTCCCATCTCTTTAAGACCTTTCTACAGGTTGTTGTGGTCTACACAGTAAAAGACTTTAGAGTGGTCAATGAGCAGAGGTAGATGTTTTTCATGAATTCCCTAGCTTTTTCTGTGTTCCAGTTGTATGTTGACAATTTGATCTTTGGTTTGTGTGCCTTTTCAAAATCCAGCTTGTACATCTGGAAGTTCTTGGTTCATGTACTGTTGAAGTATACGTTGAAGGATTTTGAGCATAAACTTGCTAGCAGATGAAATGAGTGCATTGTATGGTAATTTGAACATTCTTTGGCATTGTCTTTGAGATTGGAGTGAAAACTGACATTTTCCAGTCCTGTGGCCACTGCCACAGTTTATCAGATTGGCCGGTGTGTTGAGTGCAGCACTTTAACAGCATCATCTTTTAGGATTTGAGCTAGCTATGCTGGAATTCCATCACCTCTGTCAGCTTTGTAGTAATGCTTCCTAAGGCCCACTTGACTTTACATTACAGGATGTCTGGCTCTAGCTGAGTGCCCAAACCATCGTGGTTATCTGGGTCATTAAGACATTTTTTGTACAGTTCTTCTCTGTATTCTTGCCCTTGCCTTTATTTCTGTCCTTTATTGTGCCCAACTTTGCATGAAATGTTCCCTTTATATCTCTAACTTTCTGGAAGAGATCTCTAGTCTTTCCATTCAATTGTTTTCCTGTTTCTTTACATTATTCACTTAAGAAGGCTTTCTTATCTCTCCTTGCTATTCTCTGGGACTCTGCATTGAGTTGGATATATCTTTCCCTTTCTCCTTTGCCTTTGCTTCTCTTCTATTCTCAGCTATTTGTAAGGCCTTCTCAGGCGATTACTTTGCCTTCTTGGATTTCCTTTTCTTGGGGATGGCTTTGCTCACTACCTCCTATACTATGTTATGAGCCTCTGTCCTAGTTCTTCATGTACTCTGTCTACCAGATCTAATCCCTTGAATCTATTTGTCACCTCTACTGTATAATCATAAAGGATTTGATTTTGGTCATATCTGAATGGCTTAGTGGTTTTACCTACTTTCTTAATTTAAGCTTGAATTTTGCAATAAGATGCTCATCATCTGAGCCACAGTCAGCTCCTGGTCTTGTTTTTGCTGACTGTATAGAGCCTATCCATCTTCAGCTGCAAAGAATATAATGAATCTGATTTTGATATTGACTTCCTGGTGATTTCTCTGTGTAGAGTCTTCTCTTGTGTTGTTGGAAGAGGGTGTTTGCTATGACGAGCACATTCTCTTGGTAAAACTCTGTTAACCATTTCCCTGCCTATTTTGTACTCCTAGGCCAAACTTGCCTGTTCCTCCAGGTATCTCTTGACTTCCTACTTTTTCCTTCCAATCCCCTATTATGAAAAGAACATCTTTTTTTGTTGTTAGTTCTAGAAGGTCTTATAGGTCTTCATAGGTTCAATGTCGGCTTCCTTGGCATTAGTGATTGGAGTATAGACTTGGGTAAGTGTGATATTGAATGGTTTGCCTTGGAAATGAACTGAGATCATCCTGTCATTTTTGAGATCTCATCCAAGTACTGCATTTTGGAGTCTTTTGTTAACTATGAGGGCTACTGCATTTCTTTTAGAGGATTCTTGCCTGCAGTAATAGATATAATGCTTATCTGAATTAAATTTGCCCATTTCCATCCATTTTAGCTCACTGATTCCTAAAATGTCGATGTTTAGTCTTGCCGTCTCCTGCTTGACCACGTCCAATTCAGTTCACGTTGATTCATGCATCTAACATTCCATGTTCCCATACAAAATTGTTCTTTACAATATTGGACTTTTTTCACCTCCAGACACATTCACAACTGAGTGATGTTTCTGCTTTATCCCAGCCTCTTCATTCTTAGTGGAGCTGTTTCTTTGCTCTTCCCCAGTACCATTTTGGACACCTACTGACCTGGGGGGCTCATCTTCTGGTGTCATATCCTTTTGCCTTTTCATTGTATTCGTGGGGTTCTCAAGGCAAGAATATTGATGTGGTTTACATTTCCTTCTAGAGTGGACCACGTTTTGCCAGGCCCTGACTAGCAGATACATGTCCTTCAGCTGCTCCATGTAGCTGGATGACATGCCTGGCACCCTGGTTGTCTCACTGCTGGTCCTCATTGACTGTGTAAACCTTCACTGACCACTGGGTGTCAGTCAACATGCTGCCCAGGGGCCAGGGCAAAGCCCCTGCTGGAGTCAGTGGGATGGGGATGGGGGAAAGGATGGAGACGGGGTTGGAAGACACCCAGGACTGTATGGGCCCTGGCCTCACTGCTGTTGCTGGCTGCCCTTGGGCCGATCTGCCACCCAAGAGTAGGTAAAACTCATAAAAATTATAAACATATTCACTAGTTCACTCCGTAACTAATACTTTAGTCAACTTTTTATGAAACCATCAAGTTTTTCCATAAGATTCATTAATTTCTTATCCAGTTCAGCGTTATGGTCTGAAAGTCAGAATTTCGTATTGATGCAATAGTCAAGGGAATTTCAGAAAAACGTCTATCTCTGTTTCATTGACTACACTAAAGCCTTTGACTGTGTGGATCATGAAAAACTGTGGAAAGCTCTTACAGAGATGGGAATACCAGACCATCTTACCTGTCTCCTGAGAAATCTGTATGCAGGTCAAGAAGCAACAGTTAGAACCCTGTATGGAACAACTGATTGTTTCAAGATCGAGAAAGGAGTATGACTGGGCTTTCTGCTCTCATCTTGTTTGTTTAACCTATAGGCTGAGCACATCATGAGAAATGCCTGGCTAGATGAGTTACAAGATGGAATCAAGATAGTTGGGAGAAACATCAACAACCTCAGATATTCGGATGATACCATTCTGATGGCAGAAAGCAAAGAGGAACCAAAGAGCCTCTTGAATGAGGGTGAAGAAGGAGAGTGAAAGAGCCAAGTTAAGACTAAATATTAAAAAAACTAAGATCATGGCATCTGGCCCCATTACTGCATGGCAAATAGAAGGAAAAAAGGTAGAAGTAGTGAGGGATTTCCTCTTTTTGGGCTCCAAAATCACTGTGGATGGTGACTGCAGCCATGAAATTAAAAGATGTTTGCTTCTTGACAGGAAAGTGATGACAAACCTAGATGGTGTGTTGGAAAGCAGAGACATTACTCTGCTGACACAGGTCCATATCGTCAAGGCTATGGTCTTCCATTGGTCACGCATGTGAGAGCTGGACCATAAAGAAGGCAGAGCACAAAAGAATTGATGCCTTTGGACTGTGGTGCTGGAGAAGACTCCTGAAAGTCCCTTGGGCAGCAAGGAGCTCAAACCAGTCAATCTTAAGGGAAATCAACCCTGAATATTCACTGGATGGATTGATGCTGAAGCTGAAGCTCCAGTATTTTGGTCATCTGATGCGCACAGATGACTCATTGGAAAAGTCACTGATGCTGGGAAAGATTGATGGCAGAAGGAGAAGAGGGTGTCAGAGAATGAGATGGCTGGAGAGTATCACCAATGCAGTGAACATGAACTTGTGCAAAAGCTGGGAGATAGTGAGGGACAGGAAGGTCTGGTGTGCTGCAGTCCATGTGGTCTCAAAGAGTCAGACATGACTGGGCAACTGAAAAACAACAATAACCTTTCTATAAATCTTCTTGAAGAGTATGCATTTTTGCAGAGACATCAGAGTGAAACCATAACTGTCTATAATGCAAAACACTTAAGAGTACACATTTAAATCTGATTACAATGCAGTTGACAAAGTAACTTGGTTACTGCTATGACATACAACTTTCAGATAAAAAATAGAATTATGACTGATAACATTTTGCCAGGACATATGAGATTTTTAGGAACGCCATATAATTTCTAGAATACCTATATTAGTAACATTTATCATACAGTATAACTTAAGATTTATTACTCATTTGACAATATTTCCCATATAATTTAACATACCTAATGAACCTAATTAGTTTAATATCTCTCTTCGGGATGTTTTAGGGGCCCTTTGAAGTTAGCTAAAGGTCAAAAGGATTTCATTAGAATTTGATGTAGGAAATTTTTTTGTCAAAAAATATCAAAAGGATTTAGAACTCTTAGTCAGATAGAATCATAGGTCACTTTGAGACAATAGTTATTCACTTAGCCAAAGTGACAATAAAAGATTTCAAAGGCAAATATAGAACAGATCAGTTAAAAAGTCAAGAAGCTTAAAATCTGTTGTCAAAGGCAGTTTAACATTTTAAGAAAACTTGTTCTTTTAACACAGAGAAAGGCCACATTCAGGTTTTGTACCAGCTTGCTTTTTTTTTTCCAGAAAAAATAATTTTTACATTAATATTTAAAGATTATTTTAAATTATGAAAGTATAATAATACATTTACAGAAGACTTGGAAAATACAGAAGACTTGGAAAAGAGTTGCATGTAGTTCCACTATATATTACAATTATTTTTAAGTAAATAAATTAAGATTTCTAGTTAGACTTTCAATATCCAACTCTCAAAAATTAATAGAATGAATAGAAAAGTAGAAGAATATAGTAGACCTGAAAAGCAGTATGAATCAGTTCAACATAATTAAGATTTAATGCAATTTTCACACAACCACAGGTTTCAAATTCTGTTCAAGTTCCCAGGGACATAAAACATGGTGCAAAAATTTCATGGTTTAAAGGTATTGAAATCATTCAGAATTTGTTCTCTTATCACTGTAGAATTGTGTATTAGAAATCAATATCAAAAGATATTTGAAAATAACCCACATATTTTTAAGTGCAATATGACATTTACCAAGAGAGATGTTTTACTTAGCCATTGAAAGCCTCAATAAAATTAAGACTGAAGAAACACAGAGGGTGATTGCAAAGAAGAAAGCATCTAAATGAGAAATTAGTATCAAAGGTACTTTAAAAATACCTTGTATTTGGATATTAAGTGTCCACTTTTAAATGATGAATGTATCTAAGAAGTCATAACAAGGAAAATTAGAAAATATTTGTAATGGAATAAAAATGAAAAAAGTATTTATCAGAATTTGTTGCATGCTGCTGAAGCTGCTCAATGCAAACAAATACAATGGTGAAATCTTAAATAAGGTATGGAAACAAATAATGGACACTAACAAAATTTTGTGAAATTTGAATAAAATCTGTACTTAATAGTACTGTATTACATGTTAATTTCCAGTTTTTTGTTTTTACAACATATTATTTCTTTATAGTCTCAGAATTGGATTAGACGTTTCAAGCCTCATTCAATTTTTTGAAAAAAAATCACTAAAATAATAAGCTTTCTAGACTTTTAGCAATAATACTAGATGCCAGAATAAATGGAACTATATCAAAGTTTTGAGTGAATGTAAATTAAAAGTCTAGCATTCTATTTATACTTTGTCAAACAGGTGGAACCAAAATGTTATAAATTCTTTCGCTAAGCAAAATTTTGTAAGTTTTCTAAAGCATATGTATTACATACTATATATATGTATACATATACACACACATATATATGTATCAAAAGTTTTTCTACTGCATTTGATAAAGACTTGGGAAGACTCTTGAGAGTCCCTTGGACTGCAGGGAGATCAAACCAGTCAATCCTAAAGGAAATCAGTCCTGAATTGAATATTCATTGGAAGGACTGAATTGAAGCTGAAGCTCCAATATTTTGGCTACTTGATGTGAAGAACTGACTCATTGGAAAAGACCCTGATGCTGGGAAAGATAGCAGGCAGGAGGAGAAGGAGATAACAGAGAATGAGATGGTGGGATGGCTTCATTCTCTCAAAACTATGGGCATGAGTTTGAGCAAGCTCTGGGAGTTGGTGATATACAGGGAAGCCTGGTGTGCTGTAGTCCATGGGGTCACAGAGTTGGACATGACTGAGCAACTGCTGAACTGAGAAAGAACAACAGAAAGAGACAGAGAAATTGGGAAACATAAACTAAATGAAATGGGAGCACTAAATATGAAGTAGAAAACATGAAACAAACTAGATAAAAGATCATCATATAGTCCAGTTATTTTTAAACATGACTGCTCATTAGAATCACGTATGGAGCTTTGGAGAAAAAAACAATTTTTGGGCTTTTGTACTTTTCAAAAAATTCCAAGATAATTGTAATATGCATCTGGATTTTAAAAAGCAATTACAGATTTTTCTATTAAGTGGTAGTTTTAGAATCCTCAATTCTTAAAACTGTATAGAATTTTATTATTTTCTATTGCCCAATCATGATACAGTGATAGTAAAACAAATAATAGTTACATAATTACAATAGTAAAAGATGTTTATCAGTTTTCACAATCAATAGCTAGACAAAAAGTAAAAGATAATTATAATTGCAAGCCATAATGGAAACATGATTAACCTAACAGTATAAAATAATTACATACAATTTGCGGGGGTGTCAAGCAGAGTGATATGGTAAGTGGAAGTGCACATATGCACATATTTTCATCTACTAAGCCAATCTATGCCATGCTTGGTGCATTTAATCCATTTCCATTTAAGGTAATTGTCAATATGTGTGATCCTATTACCGTTTTCTTATTTGTTTTGAGTTTAATTTTTGTAAATCTTTTCCTTCTCTTGTGTTTCCTGCCTAGACAAGTTCCTTCAGAATTGGTTGTAAAGCTGTCACCAGCTTACTTTTATAATTTATTTACTCAGGTAACTTCAATCTAAACGTGGCCAGCACTGATCATCCACAAACATTCTATCACTTTCTGTATCCATATTAGTCTGTCCCCCATTCTCTTCTCCATCTAGAAAAAAACTAGTTGCTTACTTTCCTTTCTCTTAATTAAGTACAATTCCATTCATCGTACCTTTTTTTATTTAAAACACACATCCTACTTTCCTACTGTATACTGAAATATTTCCTTTATTATTTCTAGTAGCTTTAATTACATATTTAAGTTAGACTCCTGAGCTCTTAAAAACTTAATTTCTTGTGAAAATTAAGAAGTAAGCAATTATGAACTTTTACATTAGTGCTCTGTAGATTGGTAAACATAAAAGCCAATGATAATTTCTAAAAGCCTTTTGTAAAATAGAGAACTTCTCAGGTGGTACCGATCATATTCACTAATAATCCCAACTACTTTTGGTTTCTCTGTTTAGTAATTGATACCTTTAACTTCTGTTGAGTATTTCCTAGATCTCATTAACTTGAAATTTATTCTGGCCAGTTTTATATTTCCGATTATACAAGTACTTTATTTGTTTTAAGCCAGTTAAGTAGAGCCTAATTTGGTTGTATTTTTGGGCATACCATACATCTACGACATACAGAGATACATACATACACACACATAGAGAGACCTCATAGTCCTCATTTCAAAATTTCAGCCCTGAGTCAGGTACAACAACATAAAATACATCAGCTACAATGGTTTGGATTCACATTGGCCTTCTGGCAGATGGAACAAATCTAGGTCGTTTGTCTAGATGGCTAGATGGCTTTTTTACTAATATTTACAGAAAAGACACTTAGGATTTCTACTACTCTTTAACAAGTCAAGTTCTAATACTTTACCCCTTTTTGCGAAATTTGCATTTTAAAAAAATGGCAGAGATAAGGGTTCCAGAGGCGGCCAGGTAAGACATTTGTATCTCAAAGGTACAGTTCAGTTCAGTTCAGTTCAGTTCAGTTGCTCAGTCGTGTCCTACTCTTTGCGACCCCTGAGCCGCAGCACGCCAGGCCTCCCTGTCCATCACTAACTCCCTGAGTCCACCCAAACCCATGTCCATTGAGTCGATGATGCCATCCAGCCATCTCATCCTCTGTCATCCCCTTCTCCTCCTGCCCTCAATCTTTCCCAGAATCAGGGTCTTTTCCAATGAGTCAACTCTTCACATCAGGTGGCCAAAGTATTGGAGTTTCAGCTTCAACACCAGTCCTTCCAATGAACACCCAGGATTGATCTCCTTTAGGATGGATTGATTGGATCTCCTTGCAGTCCAAGGGACTCTCAAGAGTCTTCTCCAACACCACAGTTCAAAACCATCAGCTCTTCGGCGCTCAGCTTTCTTTATACTCCAACTCTTACATCCATACATGACCACTGGAAAAACCATAGCCTTGACTAGATAGACCTTTGTTGGCAAAGTAATGTCTCTGCTTTTTAATATGCTATCTAGGTTGGTCATAACTTTCCTTCCAAGGAGTAAGGGTCTTTTAATTTCATGGCTGCAATCACCATCTGCAGTGATTTGGGAGCCCAGAAAAATAAAGTCAGCCACTGTTTCCACTGTTTCCCCATCTATCTGCCATGAAGTGATGGGACCGGATGCCATGATCTTAGTTTTCTGAATGTTGAGCTTTAAGCCAACTTTTTCACTCTCCTTTTTCACTTTCATCAAGAGGCTCTTTAGTTTCTCTTCACTTTCTGCCATAAGGGTGGTGTCATCTGCATATCTGAGGTTATTGATATTTCCTCCGGCAATCTTGATTCCAGCTTGTGCTTCTCCCAGCCCAGCGTTTCTCATGATGTACTCTGCATATAAGTTAAATAAGCAGAGTGACAGTATACAGCTTTGATGTACTCCTTTTCCTATTTAGAACCAGTCTGTTGTTCCATGTCCAGTTCTAACTGTTGCTTCCTGACCTGCATATAGGTTTCTCAAGAGGCAAGTGAGGTGGTCTAGTATTCCCATCTCTTTCAGGATTTTCCACAGTTTATTGTGACCCACAGAGTCAAAGGCTTTGGCATAGTCAATAAAGCAGAAATAGATGTTTTGCTGGTACTCTCTTGCTTTTTTAATGATCCATCGGATGTTGGCAATTTGATCTCTGGTTCCTCTGCCTTTTCTAAAACCAGCTTGAACATCTGAAAGTTCACGGTTCACATATTGCTGAAGCCTGGCTTGGAGAATTTTGAGCATTACTTTACTAGTGTGTGAGATGAGTGCAATTGTGCGGTAGTTTGAGCATTCTTTGGCATTGCCTTTCTTAGGGATTGGAATGAAAACTGACCTTTTCCAGTCCTGTGGCCACTGCTGAGTTTTCCAGATTTGCTGGCATATTGAGTGTAGCACTTTCACAGCATCATCTTTCAGGATTTGAAATGGCTCAACTGGAATTCCATCACCTCCACTAGCTTTGTTCATAGTGATGCCTCCTAAGGCCCACTTGACTTCACATTCCAGGATGTCTGGCTGTAGATGAGTGATCACACCATCATAATTGTCTGGGTCATGAAGAACTTTTTTGTACTATATATACAAAAAGAAACAGTTTTGGAATTTTCAAGACTTTTTCCTACACCAGTTTTTTCCAGAGTCTAAAGAATATGATGGCTACGCACTGTCATAATAAAATACTATCTCTTTCTTAGACATGGAGTCATACCTAGAATCTTCCCAGTCACAAAGAATTTGTTCAAGAAGTCTCCACAGTGGAACAGAATCAGAATTTCCCATTTCACAGTGCAGAATGACCATCACAAGTCACCACACAGAACCCAAAGTGTAAAACACACAGACATGGCTGTCCTAATCGGACATTCCCTTCAGTACAAGTTTGCAGTCTCTCTCAAAAAAAAAAAAAAAAAATCTCATACAGAAACATAGCCAAGTACTGACAAAGAAGAAATGGAGATATCTTGAATCTTCAAAGATTTCATATGGAGGAATGGAGGCCAGATTGAAAGAAGGGAAAGGGAGGGGACAAAAGTGGCCTTATGACTGTCTCCTGCCACCTGCAGATGCCCAGGCATTATAGGACTTTTCCTTGGGCTTCCAAGGAGGATGGGAACTTGGCCCTACCAGAAACTAGATTGTTGTTTAGTCGTTAAGTCATGTCTGACTCTTTTGCAAGCCAACGGACTGTAGCCAGCTAAGCTTCTCTGTCCATGGGATTTCCCAGGCAGGAATACTGAAGTGGGTTGCCATTTCCTTCTCCACGGGATCTTCCCGACTTGGGGACTGAATGAAACTATGTCTCCTGCATTGGCAGGTCCATACTTTACCACTGAGCCACCAGAGAAGCCCTCAGAAACCAGATACAAGACCAGACCAGAATTTGAGTTCTCTTCCCACTGAGGGTGATCAGGCCCTAACCCTCAGATCAGGCTGAAGCCCTTCAGTTGGACTCTTGAATCCAGGACCTGGAGAGAGAATAAAGGGTAGGATAGGAGAGGTTGAAAAGAGGAAAGGAAGAGGAAGAGGGGAAGAGGTCAATAAAGCCTCTTATTTCTAACCCCATCAGGGTACTCTGCATCAGGAGGAGACCAGGGACAAAAGGTTTCAGTTGTGACTGCTAGGTCTGGTCCATTGGTGGGTCAGCTGGTCCCCAAGAGTGGTCAGGATGTTAGTTGTGGCGAAAGAGAGGTCCTGCCAGAGTCACCATTTGTTGCAGGAAGGGGGACCCCTTCTAGGGCCTGTGAGTGGGCTTTTGTCTCACAGTTAGAAATGAATTGTCTGAGGAGACACTTGTGCTAACAAAGCAAAAGACTTTATTGGGAAGGGTGCCCTGGCAGAGAGCAGCAGGGTAAGGGAACCCAGAACTCTTCTGCCACGTGGCTTGCAGTCTTGGGTTTTATGGTGATGGGGTTAGTTTCTGGGTTGTCTCTGCCCAATCATTCTGACTCAGGGTCCTTCCTGGTGGTGCACATGGCTGCACCAAGATGAACTCCAGGGAGGACGATTCTGGGAGGTTGGTAGGACATATGGACTGGCATCTCCTCTCTCCTTTTGACCTTTCCCAAATTCTTCCAGTTGGTGGTAGCTTTACAATTCCAAGCTCCTTACCAGGGCCTCCTGTTGTAAGATAACTCATACAAGTGGCTACTGTCTTGCCTGCCCACAGCGGGCAGTTTCAGTCAGTGTTTCCTCCAACAACAGGGCTTGCTCTCTCTCTTCCCTCACACAGTATATTGCCAGACTCACAATTCTTTTCTTTTCAAGGCTGAGTCATTTAAATGACCTGACTCTTTAGAAGCACCACATAGTATGACATATTTCTTGATTTGTTATGAGTTTTGGTATTCAGAAGATGTATTTCTTAAAATAAGGGTTTAGTCAGTCAAAGATAGTTCTTTTAGACATTAATATCCATAGCTCCCTGTCATTGTAATTCAGGGCACTGTATGACATTTAATTCAGGTGGCTTTATATGAGAATGGGCAGGAAGGGGTGGTAAAGGAGAGCAAAAGGATTTTGCCTTGATTGCATCTGAGAGTGGAAAACATTCTTTATACCTTCCATTGTTTTTCAGAGGTGCCATCATGCTTCGGTGTTACAGGCAGTTACACAGGCAAGTTAGACTGAGTGGAGGAGAGACTTTTTAATTGGGAATTTCACTTTCTCCCTTATGGTCCCATGGACAGTAGCCTGCCAGGCTTCTCTGTCTATGGAATTTTTCAGACAAGAATGCTGAAGTGGGTTGCCATTTCATACTCCAGGGGATTTTTCCGACCCAGGGATCAAACTTGTGTCTCTTGTGTCTCCTGCATTGGAGGCTGATTCTTTACCGCTGAGCCATCAGGGAAGCTTCCCCCTTTCATAATGGTCCTCTAATGAGAATGTTGTCAACTGGAAAAAAAAAAAAAAAGGCACAATGTGAGAGTTTGAGTTAGGTTTTATCTGAGGCCAAATGATATACAGCCTGGAAGACAGCATTTCAGATAGTTCTGATAAACTGATAAACTGCTCCAAAGAGATAGAGAGGAAGGTCAGTGTTATATAGGATTTTAGTGAGGCAGGATATGTGTAGTCACACATTTTGGCAAAGACTTGCTGCTAGTAGCAAGGAGCAGATGTCTCTGTTAATGATTTTAGTGCTTTTCTAGATATAAGAAGATGAAAGAATTGTCTGAAGGCCTGTTCTGCCAGTATTCCCAGAGCGCAGAGTGCCTCAGCACAGCCTGCAGCAGCTCATGAGGTATTCCTTGTAGAGGGAGATGAGAAGTGCCAGTTTGTAGTTAGCAATGTTTAGGAAGCTGGTGGCTGTGCCTTGGTGATTGGTCGTCTGTTCTGAAAGGGCAGTGTTTGAGTTTGTGATTTTTCTCTTTTATGGGTCTTGATTAGAAGCAGCTTGCCTTTTCTCTCTTACCCTTCTTGTCCCCTGCTGCCTAGATATTGAAATATTACACTCATTTCTCTACTGTTTGATGTTTTTGATATTTGGTGCTCAGGGATGACTGGCTCCTATGGATCTCTGCACATGTTAATCCCAATCCCTCCAACCTTTTTTTTTTGCTAACTTGTTCATTTTGGTCAGAGAATTGTTACTTGATTCACAGCCTATGGCCAGTTTACATCCAGATATCATTTATGGAGCCTTCACTGCTCTAGATTCTTGCATTTATCTCATTATATTCATTATAAAACCCACTAGGATTGGGGAATATAGGGTTACTTATTATTAACTCCATTTTTTAATACAGAAGAATTGAAACTTAGGAAGGTACATAGATTGTCAAAGTTCACACAGCTGGCACATAGGAGAGCTAGAATTTCATTCCAGATAACTGACTTCAGAGTCTGGGATAGAGCAGTGGTTCTCAGGCATCATGTGTGTCAGAACCCTGAAGGGCTTGCTAAAAGTAGTGTCCTGGATCTTAGGCTCAGTTTCTTAATCAGCTTATTAGGGACAGGACCTGGAAATTTGCATTTCTAGTGTGACACTGTGTGATGACCATGCAGCCAGTTTGACACTGGAAACAAAAATGTACAAAGAAAGGATTTCTTGAGTCAGTCTATCTGGATTTAAATACAGACTCCATTACTAATTAAGGGAAAGCACAGTGGAACATCACTTGGTCTCTGAAATACTCATTGCTCATCTAGACCTGCTTCAGAGAGTTACAGTAAGAATGAGATGAAATAAAGCATTCCAAATGGTTCACAGAGTGCCTGAGATATGTGAAGTTTTATATTGTTACCACTCTTACTGAATTTCTCTGCCAGAACTCTGCAAGTCTTTCTCATGCTCTGAGATATCACATTTTCTATTCTTGAAGTCCTATGATTTGCTTAAAGCACCCATGTTGTTTTCTGTCAGACTCCAAGGTGTTCTTTCTCCCCTTCTTAACAACTACTTCCCCTGACTCACTTCCGATCCAAAGTACAATGTTGAGAAGCTTCTGCAACCACATGGGTAGCATAAAACTCCCAATCTCAACTTTATCTCCAACTGTTTTCTGCTACCTTCTGACACAGAAGATGCAGTAGAATCATTTGACTTCAGAACTTTTCTTCTAGAATAAGCTCCTGGAAGATAGATGTGGTGTGCAACAAATCTTTGATCCTCTGCAATGCCTCTCACTATTAGCAGGACACTAACACGTATCTGTTGAGTGAATAACTAAGTGAGGGAATTGGAAGGCATGAGGTGAGAAAGAGCCTTCCTACCTAGGGTGGATTATTTTCCCATTGTGGGTTTTGGTTTCCTCAATGAAAGGCTTGAATTAGAATTAAAAAATATATATATAAATGCGTGCCTTTTCTATTACATCTGTACACACCTCAGGTCAAATTATTTCCTATTCAGTAGTTTGATAATAATGCTGGTAACCAAAGGCTCTGTACATGCTCCACTTATCTTATTTTACTATAAGTCTCCTTCTTGTATACCTGGTGCTGAACAAAAGGCAGGACTTGCTAGTGACCATTTTGGTGACTTTTTTTTTTTTTCAAAATCCCCATGATTCAATTCAGGAAGCTATTATATCTGCCCTAGGATCAGGCTGTCAGATATGGGGACAACATTCTCCTTCAGTAAGATTTGCTTTGTTTCAGTTTAGAAGTTGCCCTAGATGTGTTCTGACAGGCCTAAAGTTCTAGTGGGGATGTGTTCTGATACCAGTTTTAGGTGTCAGCAGTTTCTCCTCAAGTTGCAGTGTTGGGTTATTTTATATCCCTACTCAGTAAGTAGGACATAGCATTGAATTAGTAGAGAATGCCTTTCTGCAGGAGGAGCTAACACCCCATCCTGGATCAGTATGGCTTTAAAAAGCAAAAATGACTTTTTAAAATCTGTTATAACAGGTTTTCTTTCTGATGGCAGAAGTATCATTCATGTTCATGATAAAATACATATGTAAAAATTTAATGAAAAATATAGCAAGGTTAAAACTTTGGGATATGTACTACTATGAGTCTTTTATTCTCTCCTCTTTTCCTTTCCCTCTGTCTCTCTCTCCCTTTCTCTTTCTGTCTCTCCCCTTCCCTCCTCCCTCCCTCTCTCTTATTTGCAAACAAAAGTAATAGAATATATAATTTTTTCTCACCTTTCAACCCATAATATTCTCTCACATTCTCTAAATATTCTTCAAGAATATAGCTTTTGTTGGCTGTATGGTATTTAATTGAGTGGATATGATATTTTGCTGAAAACAATCTCAATGTTTAATATTTATATTGTTTCCAAAATTATTGGCGTTATAATAAGTACTGTATTGAACTTCCATCCCTATGTATAAATTTTGTGTATCTTTTTGATAATTTCAGTCAGTAAACTAAAGTGGAATTTTACTGGATCACAGGGCATGAATGTGCTGCGCTGTTCCATAGATTTCAAACTACATTTTTTATGCAAGCTATTTTAATACTTAAGATTTTATTGACTGAAGGTGACATAGAAAACCACAGTGACCCAGTATCCATTAAAGAAATAGTCTTTGTAGTTAAAAATGTGCCTCCATCAATTCTATACCTCTCAAGAATAAGAACTACATCAGGCCACTAAAATTTGAACACAAGTTTCATCAAACATCAACTGGTAGTCCCTATCTTATACATATTTTAGAGAACACAAAAAGAAAGAAAATTATAGGCTTTTTAGCTATATTATCTTGATACCACAACCAATACTCAGAATTTAAAGAAAAGGCTACTATAGACTAATCTCACTTAGGATCATAAATGAATAATTCCTAAATGAAATACTAGTGCATGAAATCCAGTATTTGTAAAATATATCATGTCCAAGAAGAATTTATCCTGAGGATGAAGGATTGGTTGACATCAGTCTTTGTATCAGTATATATCAGCATATCAATGTCAGAGATTAAAAGAGAAAAATGTTACCACTCTTAGTAGATGTGCTAGGTTTTAGTCTGAGTACCCTAGGCTGAATCTGCTAGAAAGCAGAGCCTGGGGTGCAGATTACAAAATTGACACTTTGAGGGGTACAGATCTCAGCAGGGAGAATGAGAAAATAGGTCATGTCTGGCAAGGAAAGTTGTAGAGTAGTTGTACTGTTGCCATATTAGCCACAACTTCCAAATAGATTACAGACATTCAGGCTTGTGACTTCAGCTTATGGGAATTTACACAAAAGGTTTGCAAGGAGGAAGTGTCCCCACCGAGCAGATCCATAGAGGAGCAAAGGGAGGGTAAATTTATCTGCCTGACTTCCTCTTGACTTTGTTTCCCATTAGTCATGGTCTATTCCACAGAGACCTGATGCTTTTTTATACCTGGCAAGATGGTGACAACTAAATAAGCCCCATTGTGTAATATTTTATCCAAGTCTAGAAGCAGAGGGCAGATTCAGCTGGTTGGAGGACCAACAAAGAGAGCAAAGAAGGAGGCAGCTGAGAAAATCAGGTGATACACAAAACTTTAGATGCAGTGCAACTTGAAACACTGGATGTGATATAACACTTATGATAAAAATAAGTAAAACCAAAGGAAAATTTCATCATCAACATGGTCAATATATCTATCCAAAAGCCCTTGTAAATTTCAGGTGTTAAAAGCTTAGAGATAGTTCCATTAAGTCAGATGTAAGACAAAGATGCCCACTTTTCTGCTACTATTCCATCTTTAACTGAAGATTCTAGCCTTACCCTTGTGGCTCAGCTGATAAAGAATCTGCCTGCAATGCGGGAGACCTGGATTCAATCCCTGGGTTGGGAAGATCCCCTGGAGAAGCGAAAGGCTACCCACTCCAGTATGCTGTCCTGGAGAATTCTGTGGACTGTATAGTCCATGCGGTTGCAGAGTCGAACACCACTGAGCAACTTTCCCTTTCCCTTTCTAGCCTTACCACTTAAAAAACTGAAGAAAAACAAAAACAGAGGGCTTCCCTGGTGGTCCAGTGGCTAAGACTCTACCCTCCCAATTCAGGGGGCCTGGGTTTGATTCCTGATCAGGGAAATAGATCCCACATGTAACTAAGAGTTTGTATGCCACAGCTAGATATCTTGCATACTGCAACTAAGACCCAGCACAGCCAAATAAATAAATATTTTTAAATATAAAAACAGAAAACCCATAACTTAATCACATGATTATAAGAGAGCCTAAAATATGTTATGTTTAGCTGTTGGCCATGTACTTAGCTAAAACATGTGTATGTATTGGGAAGAAAGCCTTTTACAAAGTGAAAATATGGTGAATGGGTGCTGGGACCATAATTAGCACTTTCTGCCCCATCTATGTGGGAAAAGTACCAATAGAATCTGCAAACAATAATCAAAAATAATAGAGCTCAGTGGTTCCGGATAAAACATTAACAAAAACTTTAGTAGCATGAGAATGTAAATTAGTGCAGTCATTATGAAAACCAGTGTGAACGTTCCTCAATAAATTACAGTTATAGCTACCATTTGTTGTTGTTGTCCAGTCACTCAGCCCTGTCTCTTTGCGACCCCATGGACTGAAGCACAACAGGATTTCCTGTCCTTTGCCATCTACTGGAGCTTGCTCAAACTCATGTCCATTGGGTCGGTGATGCCATCCAACTATCCCATCCTCTGTCCCCCACTTCTCCTCCTGCCTTCAACCTTTCCCAGCATCAGGGTCTTTTCCAATGAGTTGGCTGTTCACATCTGGTGGCCAAAGTATTAGAGCTTCAGCTTCAGCATCAGTCCTTCCAATGAATATTCAGGGTTGATTTCCTTTATGATTTACTGGTTTGATCTCTTTGCAGTCCAAGGGACTTTCAAGAATATTCTCCAGCAACACAGTTTGAAGGCATCAATTCTTTGGCACTCAGCATTTTCAGTTGTCTAGCTCTCACATTGGTACATGATACTAGAAAAACCATAGCTTTGACTATATGGACCTTTGTCAGCAAAGTAATGTCTCTGCTTTTTAATATGTTGTCTATTTTAATTTCATGGCTACAGTCACCATCCACAGTGACTTTAGAGTCCAGAAGAGTCCAGCAATTCCAATTCTGGGTACATTACATATCCAAAGAAAACAAAAATACTGTCTTGAGATATTTATGCTACCCTCATGTTCATTGTATAATTATTTACAGTAACCAAGACATGGAAATACACCGTGGTCTGTGTCCATCAGCAGAGGAATGGATAAAGAAAATGTAATTGATGACATCCATTAGATCATAGAAAAAGCAAAGAAATTCCAAATAAACTTATATTTCTGCTTCATTGACTATGCTGAAGTCTTTGACTGTGTGGATCACAACAAACTGTAGAAAATTCTTTAAGAGGTGGGAATACCAGACCACTTTACCTGCCTCCTAAGAAACCTGTATGCAGGTCAAGAAGCAACAGTTAGAACCAGACATAAAACAATGGACTGGTTCAAAATTGGGAAAGGAGTATATTGTCACAAGGCTATATATTGTCACCCTCCTTATTTAATTTCTATGCAGAGTACATCAGGCGAAATGCCAGGCTGGATAACTCACAAGTTGGAATCAAGATTGCTGGGAGAAGTATCAACAACCTCACATATGCAGATGATAACACTAATGGCAGAAAGCAAAGTGGAAATAAAGAGGTTTTTAATGAAGGTAGAAGATGAGAGTGAAAAAGCTGGCTTAAAACAATGTTCAAAAACTAAAATCATGGCATTCGATCCCATTACTGCATAGCAAATAGAAGGGGAAACAGTGACAGATTTTATTGTCTTAGGTTCCAAAATCTCTGCAGATGGTGACCACAGTCATGAAATTAAAACACTGGTTCCTTGGGAAAAAAGCAATGACAAACCTAGATAGTGTATTAAAAAGCAGAGACATCACTTTGCCAACAAAAGTTTAGATAGTCAAAACTATGGTTTTTCCAGTAGTCATGTATGGATGTGAGAGTTAGACCATGAAGAAGACTGAGTGCCAAAGAACTGATGTTTTCGAATTGTGGTGCTGGAGAAGATTCTTGAGAGTCCCTTGAACAGCAAGGAGATCAAACCAGTCAATCCTAAAGAAAATCAACCCTGAATATTCATTGGAAAGACTGATGCTGGAGCTCCAATACTTTAGCCACCTGATACAAAGAGCTGACTTTGGAAAAGACTGAGGGCAGGAGTGGAAGGGGGTGGCCAGAGGATGAGATGGTTAGATGGCATCACGGACTCAATGGACGTGAATTTGAGCAAATTCCCAGAGACAGTGAAGGACTGGGAAGCCTAGCATGTTGCAGTCCATGGGGTCGCAAAGAGTCAGACACGACTTACTGACTGAACAATAACAACTACACACACACACACACACACACACACGGACTTCCTGATAGCTCAGGTAGTAAAGAATCCACCTGCAAGGCAGGAGATCCTGGTTCAATTCCTGGGTTGGGAAGATCTTCTGGAGAAGGGATAGGCTACCCACTCCAGTATTTTTGGGCTTCCCTTGTGGCTCACTGGTAACGAAACCACGTGCAATGCGAGAGACCTGGGTTCGATCCCTGGGTTGGGAAGATAGCTTGGAGAAGGAAAAGGCTACCCACTCCAGTATTCTGGCCTGAAGAATTCCATGGACAGCCCATGGAGTCACAAAGAGTCGGACACGACTAATTGATTGAACAACAGCAACAGTATACACACACACACACACACACACACATACATATATATACACACATATATATGTATATATAAATAATAGACTGTTATTCCGCCATAAAAAAGAAGGAAATGCTGCCATATAAAATAATATAGATGTTTATTTTAGTTTATTTACCTATTTTTTAACTTTATAATATTGTATTTGTTTTGCCATACATTGACATGAATCCAGCATGGGTGTACATGTGTTCGCCTTCCAGAACCCCCCTCCCACCTCCTTCCCCATCCCATCCCTCCGGGTCATCCCGGTGCACCAGCCCCGAGCACCCTGTATCATTCATCGAACCTGGACTGGCGATTCGTTTCACATATGATAATTTACATGCTTCAGTGCCATTCTCCCATATCATCCCACTCTTGCCCTCTCCCATAGAGTCCATAATAAAAAATAATAATAATAATAATATAGGTGTACCTTGAATTCATTATGCCAAGTGAACAAATAAAGACAAATACTGTAAACCTAAGTTAATCTCAGTTATATGTGAAACATTAAAAAAAACAAACTCCTAGAAACAGAGAGCATACTGGTCATTATCAGAGGTGGGGGGTCAGAATCGGGTGCTAAGCTGCTAAGAGAGCAGATCTTAAAAGTTCTCATCACAAGAAAAATATATAACTATGTGAGGTGATGAATATTAACTAAACTTATTGACATGATCATTTGGCAATATATATGTATATGAAATCAATGTGTTATATGCTTTAAATGAATGCAATGTTTATGTCAATTATATCTCAGTAAGCCTGGGAAAATTTTCAGTAATGAGCCCTATAGCAATAGTAATCAATTAGAAAATGTTATGGGGATATATAAATTATAACAAAAACTATACAGTGACTAGAAATAAATTTAATTCCCAAATGTATAATATTTTTCCAGAGAAAAATCACAAAACATCTCTGAAATACATAAAAGAAGATAGTAATAGATCTTTTAACAATGTTATTTCTCCTCAAACTGACCTATAAAATCAATGCAATTCTAATAAATTTTCCAACAGAATTTTTTTTTTAAGTGGGCAAACTTGTTCTAAAATTTGTATGTTGAGTTACATATCCAAAGATAACCAAAACAAACCAATCAGCAAATAATAGGAAAATGGAAAATGAGCTTCTGGGCAATTAATAAAGGACAAAACTTATAAAGGGGTTCTCAATCTTATTAGTAATCTGATAAATCCATCTTTAAGCAACCAACCACACATTGCCATTTTATGTGCCCTGGACTGACAGAAGTTAAAAACAGTAACACTACTAAGGGTTGGAAATGATGTGGGGACATTAGATGGGGTGAAACTTATGATGGAAGTGAAAAAGGTACAACCGTTTTGAGCAACAATGTGCCAACACCTAATAAATTTGGAAGATGGCTATAGGTTAATATCTAGCCAGATTTGCAAATTTGCCCACTTGCTAAAATGTATTTGTAATCCTCAAATCAGTGCCCACAATGCTCTCACAGTCACTTGTAGATGAATAGCGGCAGAAGTTTGCATCCCTTCACGTGCACGGTCCCAGCTGAGGCCAAACAAGGTGACACTTTGCCTTGAGAAATGGAATATTTCCTGCTATATCAGTAAACAATGGATGTCATAGTCATCAGCAATTACAGCTACTTTGGATAGTGAGCTGGTGAGCCCTGAGGGAACTCAGGATGCTGTGAAAACACGGGATAATTGCCCCAGTTAGCTGAGGTACATATCAAAGGAATGATTTCAGTGAGCCCAGACCCTTGAATCTTTCCATACAGAGAAAAGCATTAAATTCCTTAACTTGAGATATCAGATTTTCTTTAATTAACAATAATGTTTTGATGTTCAGACTACCTGCCCTTTGTTGTAAAACTTCTGTTAAACCTGGCTCCTTCTCCTTGCCTCCTCCCAGCAGTTCTCTCAGGGTCACTTGAGTTGCTGTCTCCTGGGCTTGAAGTCCTAAAAGTCTCCACTGAGTAAAACATGACTCACGTTGTGAGTTAAAACATAACTTTAGGTTGTGAATATTTTTGAAGTCCACAGCCTTCTTGTTTTGTTTGCAAATGCGTGTCCTTCCAGTCATGGTCATTTTAGTGCCTTTTTTGTTTTTTTTTGCATTTTGTGGATTTTGTTGGTTATTTCATTTTTAAAATGCTCCCCAAATATATGCTGAAGTGCTGTCTCGTGTTCCTAAATTCAGGAAGGCTGCTTGTGTTAAATATACTTTGTTTAGCCATGAGTCACAGTGCTTTTGACTGTGAGTTCAACGTTAGTGAATCAATAGCACGTATATAAGGTGTCCTGAAACAGAAATACACATAAAACAAGAACTGGTTGACAAAAATATTGTGACCAGAGGTTTGCAGGGATCTAACCCTGTATTTCCTCTAGGAGCAGTAAGTGCAATATCTGCTAATTCAGTGTTTGCAGTACTTTATAAAACACAACTACTGCAAATAACAAGAATCAACTATAAATCACAGAGAACCTCTCATATGTGAATAAAAGGACATAAAGAATGTTCATTATTTATAATGGTGAAAATGTAGATATGACGCGGATGTCTTTCATGCAGAGAATGGATGAATGCATTATGGTATATCCTTGCAATGAAACACTCTCATGGTGCTAGCATTTTGGTAGAGAGACATACAATAAACAAAATAACTATGTAAAGTATATAATATGTTAAAAGGTAGTGCATGCTGTGGAGGAAAATTAAGTAGAAGAAAATTTTAAGTCCTGCTTTGAAATTTTAAATAAAGTGGCCAAGGAATGCCTCTCTGCAAAGATGTAAAATAATTAATATTTGATATTCTCTTATTTCATAAGGTAGAACTTCCAGAATTTATTAAATAATGATTAGTAACAGCACATTTTTTACTCCTGGCTCAGAATCTAGCAAATAATAGGGGATGAATAACTGTTTACATAATGAATGTCTCTGATATTTCACCTTTAAGTATGATTTTGGTTAATGTCCAATACATCCACATTTCAGTGCTCTAGGAACTTTGCATATTTTTTGCATGTTTTGTTATTTCAGTTGGAAGAAATGTTGTAGGTTTTCCTGACTTTCCTCCATTCTGGAGTTCCTTGACTGACATTTTAATGTAAGTGAAGCATTGGGCCTGACATGAATTAACACTCAATAAATGTTTTTTAATTGAATTAATGAAGAAACTGAGAGGGGGAAGGGAATACAATATTTACCTTGATTTGTAATTTTTAAACAATCATATGTTTATTAACAGCCTCTTTTTCTCCTTTTGCCATGACCCCTGCAGATGGTAGGGGTGGGCTTAGCCAAGGGAACTAGTGTTTGTTCAGCTGCAAGTATGTTCTAAGTACAGAGTATAGAGTGCAGTCCTACACATGTAATCATAACAAAACCCTGCAAGGCTGATATTATTTCTACAGAAAAGGAAATAGTTTCAAAGAGATTATACAAATTTCTCAATGTGACACAACTCGAATCATAGCAGAGCTGGATATTCCAACCTAGTTGGTCTAACACCAAAACCTGCTGTTTCCTTCACATAATGGTGCTGGTTCCTAGAAGCATATCAGGGTGTTCAGAACTGTCTATGTATTTTTGTTTGCTTTTTCCTCCATTGGCATTTTATACTCAGCATTGCCATGCCAAAGCATATCAGCATATAGCGAAAAATCACTTCTTGTTTTCAATTTAATAAATACTTAGAGTTCCTACATTGATTATTTTCAATACTCTATAAAAAATATGACCTTCTCAACATGATAAAAGGCATTTATAAAAAACCCACAGCTAACATCATGCTCAACGGTGAGAGACTGAAAGTTTTCCCCTTAAGGTGGGGAACAGACAAGGATGCCCACTTTTACCACTGATATCCAACATTGTACTAGAAGTTGTAGCCAGAGAAATTTTTTAGGAAAATAAAAGGCAATGAAATTGAAATGGAAAAAGTAAAATTACCTCAATTTACATATGACATGATCCTATATATCTCAAAGAATCTACAAAAAAACTGTTAGAGCTAATAAACAAATTTAGCAAAGTTGCAGCATACAAGATCAACACACAAAAACCAGTTGTGTTTTTAAACTCCAGCAGTGAACAATCTGAAAAGGAAATTAAGGAATCAATTTCATTTAATATCCCCGAAAAGAATAAAATACCCAGGAATGAACTTAGCCAAAGATGCTAAAGACCTGTGTGGTATAAAACATCACTGAAAGAAATTAAAGAAAACTTATATAAATGGAAAGACATCTATGTTTATGGATTAGAAGACTTATTCAGATATCAGTACGATCCACAGTAATCTATAGATTCAGTGTAATCCCCTATCAAGATTTCATTTTTGGCAGAAATGTAAAAGCTAATCTTCAAATTCATTTGGAATTGTAATATCCCTCAAATAGCCCAAAAAAATCTTGAAAAAGATGAACAGCTTCTTGATTTCAAAATTTACTACAAAGCTTCAATAGTTAAAAGTGTGGTACTGGCACAAAGATAAACTTATGGGCCAGTGGAATAGAATTGAGGGTTCAGATATGATTTCATACCAAATTATGGCATATTCATACAATGAAATATTATTTAGTCATAAAAAAGGGATTAGGTACTGATATATGTTGCAAAACAGATGAACCTCCAAAACCTCAAGCTAAGTACAAGAAGCCAGACACAAAGTGACAAATATTGTATGATTCCATTAATATGAAATATTTAGAATTGAGAATTTCATATAGAGAGATTACAGATTGGTGGTTGCCAGGGGCTGGGGAAAGTTGGGAGTAGGGAGAAACCGTTTAATGAATAAGAGGTTTTGAAAGTGATGGAAATGTCTTGGAACTAGATAGAGAAGATAATTTCAAGAAAACTTTGAAGATACTAAATGACACTGAATTATTCTCTTTAAGTTGGTTGATTTCATTGACTGTGATTTTTACCCCAATAAATTACTTTTTTAGGTCATGACCAATCTCAGAGATTCCAGTAGGTTTGAGATGGGTATTAATTCTGTCTGTTTTGTAAACATAGCACTAGTGGTTCAGATGTATATCAAAGGTTGTGAACTTTTGGCCTCGTGCCATCAGTGTCCTGGGATCTTTCACAACATTATCTCCTTCTCTCATTCCTGTTCTCATTTAATTCTCCTAGGATCTGACTCTGTGGGTTATATTCGCTATATGTGTGTCAGTTTTGATCCTCCAATAAGAAGTTGCCAAGATGGAATTAGACATTGGAGAGATTTATTTGTGGGAAATAACTACAAAGAATAAAGGAGGAAGAAAACAGATTTGGTGGAAAAGACTTTCAGAGTGTAATAAAAGTCTGATACCTGTGAAAGGGGAACCAGAAGGAAGGAGGCTTGAGGAGGAAAAGCCTCAGACTTCACTGCAGCCCTGGGAAATGCTCATCTAGGCAATAAGATCTGCAGAGTAGATTTCCCATCAGAGGAGTTCTTCTCAGGATGGAATGGCCCTTCTCTTGTACCAGAATTATTCCCTTTCGTTGGCCAGGAGCAGCCCTGGGAGGGAGTGGTCTCAGGGATGAATGCTGCTGAAGATTTGAGTATAAGGCACATGGAGAATGTCCACCAACCAGCCTTCTTGTAGCAGGTTTTCTTGAAAGATCTGAGTACAACACATCCACCACCACCAATAGCATGATACTGGGCAAGTCTCATAATCTCTCTGAACCATATTTGCAAAATGGAGTTCATGTCATCTCCATCACAGGTTTATGTGAAGACAAAATTAGATAAGTAAAAGTACTGGTGAGGTATTTGGAGTGAATATAAGTGATTGACAATTCTTCCTTTTCGCATCATACATGTGAGCAAACTGTGGCTGAAAGAAAAACGACCTTCCTAAAGGTTGCAAAGCTAGTGAGTAGCAGATGCAAGATTAAAACCCAGCTTGACTTCATATCCTACGCATGTCCTATTTAATCATATAGTTATCTGAGATTTTTATCCCAGTACCTGGAACTGGGATCTACATGAACTTTCTGTAAAGCTGTCTGTGGAGACACATCTGCCAGCTCTGGGTGTGCAATACTACTTTTACTTTATTTCCTCATGTCTTCCTTTCCATTGGCATATCACAGAAAAGAGCCAAGCATCCTATGTCATCTTTAAAGAGAGTTTTTCTGTTCCTTTCTTGCTTAGATACCCTTCATTTGTTTTTATGGACTAATTGTGCTGGCTAGGAATTCTATTACACATGGAATAGAAGTTCTGAGAATGGACATCTTTGTCTTAGAGGAAAAGCTTCCAGCTTTTCATTGTTGTATATGGTGATAGCTGTGGGCTTCTTATATGTGGCCTTTATTATGTTGAGGTATGTTTCTTCTGTTTATATTGTTGAGGATTTTTTATAAAAAGATGTCAGATTTCATCAAATGTGAGATGATCATATGATTCTTTGTTTTATATGGTGGGTGATTCATGAATCCTGAGGCCTGTAGCTCCCAGAGCTGGGTAGTTTGTGATCCAGTCCCTCAGAGACAGCCGTAACATTTGGGGTGCTAGGTATGGACAGGCTCCTTCCAGGGAGAAGCTCAAAACTTGATCTGAGTTGCAGTGGACCAGGAGAGATAGTGGGGGATGTGCCGATGAGCTGTTTCAGGTTCATGGGAGGATCCCAGTCTCTTCCCACATTCAGGCTGATTAGAAGCCAGAGCCTCTGGCAGCAGTTGGGAAAGCATGCAGTAAATACAATCCATGGATAGATTGGGAGACGGGTATTTTTGCCTTCTCCCTCTGCAGTAAATCTGTCGAGGGTAGCTTCAGGAAGTGCTTATGCAGCTGTTTGAAAACTGGATGGTTTTTTTTTCCCTTTGTTTATTATGTTTCTATGGGGCTCATGAAGGCTGAGCTCACTGGCTATCAGAACCAGATGATTTGAGGGTCCATGTCTTGTTTGGCAGCTTCAAAGTTATGGACAATCTCCTTGGACCCTTGGTTTTGCTGTTGAAACTAGGTGGAGAAGTTGTCCTTTCAGGCTCCCAGGAGAATCCAAGTCAGCCCTAAAATTCAGGCTGATTAGAAGCTGAACCTTCAGACAGCAACTAGGAGAGTATTGTAATCAAATCTCTTTCAAGAAAAAAACTGGGAGATGGGCATTTTTGTTTGTTCTGTGTGCACTGAACCTGGAGGGGATGTCCAAAAGGAGTGCTTGTGTTCTTTGTTTGCTACAGTCCTGTGGGACTTTGAAATTCAAACCTCACTTGCTGTCAGAGATGGGTGATTTTGTTGTCTATCCCTCAGGTGACAGCTTTAAAAGTTGGTACACTCCATGTGTGGCCCAGTCCCTTTGCTTCTCATGGAGAAGCTGTCAGCTTCCTTCTCAACTGTATGGTATTGTGCTTAGGGTAGAGATCATGGTGAGAACGTGTTTCAGTCTTTCCTACGCATTTCAGTGTGGGCATTTTCTCAGTTGCCTGATGCACAGAAGTCACTCACCTTCTTTTTGGATTTTCCTCAGAGGGAAGTGATCCATGTATAGCTGTATATTTAGTGCATCTGTAGGAGGAGGCTAAGTCAGGAGCCTCCTAGATCATCATCTTGGTCAGTCCTTCATTTCCATCACCAGAAGCAATTAATAGTGACCAGTAAATATACTGACTCTTTCCTTTCTTTCCGGCTTTTCTATCACTTTATTTTAATGAGTAGTTTTATCTTCTTATTAACTTTGTATTATTAAATATGCCTTTACTTTTCTTAATTGATATATCAGTTTTAAATGATATGTGGCATGTTTTTTTCTGTCAGATGCTCGATAGAGCAGAGAACACTTTTTTTTTTTTAAAAAAAGCTAACTTTTACTTACTTATTTAATTTTGACTGAACTAGGTCTGGGCCTTCATTGCGGCTTGCAGGCTTTCTCTAGTTGTGGTTGGGGGTGGGGGCTTCTCTCTACTTGCAGCACGTAGGCTCTGTTGTGCCACAGCATGTGGAATCTTCCCAGACTAAGGATCAAACCTCTGTCCCCTGGTGAGTTCTTAACCACTGGACCACCAGGATAGTCCTAGATACCACATTTTCTTCATCTCCCAATTTCTTTCCTCTTTGCTCCCTCATATTTCTGTTATTCACCTAATTTATGTGATCAAGATGTTGATAGATACATTTTGTTTTGGCATCTTAATTCTCACATTTGTTTTTGTCTTAGTTGGAGAGTTAAATACTTTCAATGCACTGTTCCTTTGCCATAATTTCCTCAGTCATTTTGTAATTGGTTTGTCTTCTAGTATTTCCTCAAGAAAATCTCAGAAGTACAACATACCTATAAGTTGCAAAATGCTAGTCAATGACCTTTATACCTAACGTATAGTTTGGCTATATTTGAAATCCTTGGCTTATCATTTCATTCTTTCAAAACCTTGTAAGTGCTACTACGTTGTGTTCAGTGTAGAATTTCTCTGTAGAGAAATCTAATGCCAGTCTGATTTATCCTCCATGGTTTTACATAGTTGTCCAAATAGTTACTTAAAGTGTGATAACTTCACTGGGATATGTCTTTGTTGTTGTTGTTCAGTCACTCAGTCATGTCTGACTCTTTGCAACCCCATGAACTGCAGCACGCCAGGCTTCCCTGTCCTTCACCATCTCCCAGAGCTTACTCAAAGTCATGTCCATTGAGTCAGTGGACATCCAATCATCTCATCCTCTATTGTCCCCTCCTGCTCCTGTCTTCAATCTTTCCCAGCATCAAGGTCTTTTCCAGTGAGTTGGCTCTTCATATCAGGTGGCCAAAGCACTGGAGCTTCAGCTTCAGCATCAGTCCTTCCAGGAATATTCAAGGTTGATTTCCTTTAGGATTGACTTGTTTGATCTCCTTGATGTCCAAGAGACTCTCAAGAGTCTTCTCCAGCACCACAGTTTGAAGGCATCAATTCTTTGGCTCTCAGCCTTTTTTATTGTCTATGACTATTAATAGACAAATGGATAAAGATTGCATTAATATACAGTAGAATATTACTCAACCATAAAAATAATGAAATTTTGTCATGGCTTTGACTATATGGATTTTTGTAGGCAAAGTAAGGTCTCCACTTTTTAATATGCTGTCTAAGTTTGTCACAGCTTTTCTTCCAAGGAGCAAGTGTCTTTTAATCCCATGGCTGCAGTCACCACCCACAAATAGAGCCCCCACCAAAAATATGTCTATTTATTGTCTATTTTTGTATAAATTTCCTAATACTTTTGATAAATATATTGAAACATTTTATTTCAGGTAAGTTTCCTTAATCATATTTAAGTTAGTTTTCCTGTGTCTTTGTTTAGTTTTCATCGAGTTTTATAAATGGGGAACTCTGAATATTCACAAGTTGGCTGTTTTTTGCTTTTCACATAATTTTTATTTTCTGTCTAATCCCTAATTCATTTTTGTGGCTTTTTTCTTCTTTGATTCTTGTTTTTTTCTTTTAAATTTCTGGTGTCTGTTCCATTACTGTGCTAACTGTGATGTTTGCTTTTCTCATGTTCTTTCAAATTGCATCTTTACATCTGTGATTATTTTTTCCTCCGTTTATTTCCTAGGTTCTGCCAGTTCATTTTTTCTTGTTTTTTTCCCATATTTTCCCATTTTTTTCTAAGATTATTTTATTAAACTTATTATGATTTGTTGTAAAATATTTTAATAACAGTTATGATGTGCCTATGACACTTTCTGATGTCTATTTTTTGTCTTAGTAAGTTTTTTCTCCCCTTTTCCACATTTTCTTTGCATCATGTCTGTGCCAATTCACTTTCAAACCATTGAAGTATAGTTGATTTACAATGTTTTCTTAGTTTCAGATATACGACATAGTGATTCAGTATTTTTATAGATTATACTCTATTTAAAGTTATTGCAAGATAATGACATTTCCCTAAGCTTACAATATATTCTCATTGCTTATTTACTTTATACATAGTAGTTTATGTCTCTTAATCCTCCACCCGATCTTCCCTCTCCCCCCTTACTTTTTCCCACTGGTAACTCCTAGTTTATTCTCTATATCTGTGGAATCTGTTTCTGTTTTGCTATATACATTCTTTTGTTTTAATTTTTAGATTCCACCTATAAGTGATAACATACAGTATTTGTCTTTTTATATGTGACTCATTTCATTAAGTTCTCTAGGTTAATCCATGTTGTTGCAAATGACAAAATTTCATTCTTTTTATGACTAAGTAATATTCCATTGTACATTTATGCAATCTTTATCCATTTGTCTGTTGATGGGATACAAGTTGCTTCACTTTGTTGGCATTGTAAATAAGGTGTCCATGAACATTGCAATGCATATAGTTTTCTGAATTTGTATTTGCATTTTCTTTAGATATATACCTAGAGTGAAATTATTCTATGATATAGTAGTTCTGTGAACTTCCCTCGTGGCTCAGTGGTAAAGCGGAGAAGGCAATGGCAGCCCACTCCAGTACTCTTGCCTGGGAAATTCCATGGACAGAGGAGCCTGGTAGGCTGAAGTCCATGGGGTCGCTAAGAGTCGGACACGACTGAGCAACTTCACTTTCACTTTTCACTTTCATGCATTGGAGAAGGAAATGGCAACCCACTCCAGTGTTCTTGCCTGGAGAATCCCAGGGACGGGGGAGCCTGGTGGGCTGCCGTCTATGGGGTCGCACAGAGTCGGACACGACTGAAGCAACTTAGCAGCAGCAGCAGCAGCAGTGGTAAAGAATTGGCCTGTCAATGAGGAGATGTAGATTTGATCCTTAGGTTGGGAAGATCCCTGAAGAAGGAAATGGCAACCCCCTCCAATTTTCTTCCCTAGGAAATCCTCTAAGGACAGAGGAGACTGGTGGGCTACAGTACATGGGATCACAAAAGAGTTGGACATGACTTAGTGATTAAACAAAACAACAGCAATAGTAGTTCTATTTTTAATTTTTTTGAGGACCCTCCGTACTGTTCTCCGTAGTGGCTGCACCAATTTACATTTACATTTCCACCAACAGTGTGGGAGGGTTTCCTTTTCTTCACATCCTTTCCAGCATTTATTGTTAGTAGACTTTTTGATGATGGCCATTCTTACTGGTGTGGGGTGATACATCATTGTAGTTTTTTTTCCTCTGATAATTGATGTTGTTAAGTAATTTTTTCATATGCCTATTGGCTATCTGTATATCTTTTTGGAAAATATCTATGTAGGTCTTATGTTCATTTTTAAAATTGGTTTGTTTGCTTTTTTCATATTGAATTATGTGAGCTATTTATATATTTTGAATATTAACCCCTTGTCAATCATATTTGCAAATATTTTTTCCCATTCTGTAGGTTGTCTTTTGTTTTCTTTATGATTTTCTTTGCTACAAAAAAGATTTTAAGTTTAACTTGGTCCCATTTGTTTATTTTTGCTTTTGTTTCAGATCAAAAAATATAGTTATGATTTTTGTCAAATGTGTTCTGCCTATGTTCTCTTCTAGGAATTTTATGGCTTCTAGTTTTACATTACATCTTAAATCCATTTTGATTTTATTTTTGTATATGGTGTGAGGAACTGTTATACTTTCATTTTTTTTCACATGTAGCTGTCCAGTTTTCCCAGCACCACTGTCAAGTCTTTTTGTCATTTGTATATTCTTGCCAAAAAGAATTGTATATTCTCATCCAGAAAGAATGATGGGATGGAGCCAAAGCAAAAACGATACCCAGCTGTGGATGTGACTGGTGATAGACGCAAAGTCCGATGCTGTAAAGAGCAATATTGCATAGGAACCTGGAATGTTAGGTCCATGAATCAAGGCAAATTGGAAGTGGCCAAACAGGAGATGGCAAGAGTGAACATCGACATTCTAGGAATCAACAAACTAAGATGGACTGGAATGGGTGAATTTAACTCAGATGACCATTATATCTACTACTGTGGGCAAGAATCCCTTAGAAGAAATGGAGTAGCCATCATGGTCAACAAAAGAGTCCGAAATGCAGTACTTGGATGCAATCTCAAAAACGATAGAATGATCTCTGTTTGTTTCCAAGGCAAACCATTCAATATCACGGTAATCCAAGTCTATGCCCCGACCAGTAACGCCGAAGAAGCTGAAGTTGAATGGTTCTATGAAGACCTACAAGACCTTCTAGAACTAACACCCCAACAAGATGTCCTTTTCATTATAGGGGACTGGAATGCAAAAGTAGGAAGTCAAGAAACACCTGGCGTAACAGGCAAGTTTGGCCTTGGAGTACAGAATGAAGCAGGGCAAAGGCTAATAGAGTTTTGCCACGAGAACGCACTGGTAATAGCAAACACCCTATTCCAACAACACAAGACAAGACTCTACACGTGGACATCACCAGATGGTCAACACCGAAATCAGATTGATTATATTCTTTGCAGCCAAAGATGGAGAAGCTCTATACAGTCAGCAAAAACAAGAATGGGACCAGGCTGTGGCTCAGATCATGAACTGCTTATTGCCAAATTCAGACTTAAATTGAAGAAAGTAGGGGAAACCACTAGTCCATTCAGGTATGACCTAGATCAAATCCCTTATGAGTATACAGTGGAAGTGACAAATAGATTTAAGGGACTAGACCTGATAGACAAAGTGCCTGATGAACTATGGACAGAGGTTCATGACATTGTGCAGGAGACAGGGATCAAGAAAATCCCCATGGAAAAGAAATGCAAAAAAGAAAAATGGCTGTCTGTGGAGGCCTCACAGATAGCTGGGAAGAGAAGAGAAGCGAAAAGCAAAGGAGAAAAGAAAAGATATTCCCATCTGAATGCAGAGTTCCAAAGAATAGCAAGGAGAGATAAGAAAGCCTTCCTCAGCGATCAGTGCAAAGAAATAGAGGAAAACAACAAATTGGGAAAGACTAGAGATCTCTTCAAGAAAATTAGAGATACCAAAGGAATATTTCATGCCAAGATAGGCTCGATAAAGGACAGAAATGGTATGGACCTAACAGAAGCAGAAGATATTAAGAAGAGTGGCAAGAATACACAGAAGAACTGTACAAAAAAGATCTTCACGACCCAGATAATCACGATGGTGTGATCACTCACCTAGAGCCAGACATCCTGGAATGTGAAGTCAAGTGGGCCTTAGAAAGCATCACTACGAACAAAGCTAGTGGAGGTGATGGAATTCCAGTTGAGCTATTTCAAATCCTGAAAGATGATGCTGTAAAAGTGCTGCATTCAATATACCAGCAAATTTGGAAAACTCAGCAGTGGCCACAAGACTGGAAAAGGTCAGTTTTCGTTCCAATCCCAAAGAAAGGCAATGCCAAAGAATGCTCAAACTACCGCACAATTGCACTCATCTCACATGCTAGTAAAGTAATGCTCAAAATTCTCCAAGCCAAGCTTCAGCAATACGTGAACCATGAAATTCCAGATGTTCAAGCTGGTTTTAGAAAAGGCAGAGGAACCAGAGATCAAATTGCCAATATCCGCTGGATCATCGAAAAAGCAAGAGAGTTCCAGAAAAACACCTATTTCTGCTTTATTGACTATGCCAAAGCCTTTGACTGTGTGGATCACAATAAACTGTGGAAAATTCTGAAAGAGATGGGAATACCAGACCATCTGACCTGTCTCTTGAGAAACCTGTATGCAGGTCAGGAAGCAACAGTTAGAACTGGACATGGAAGAACGGACTGTTCCAAATAGGAAAAGGAGTACGTCAAGGCCGTATATTGTCACCCTGTTTATTTAACTTATATGCAGGGTACATCATGAGAAACGCTGGGCTGGAAGAAACACAAGCTGGAATCAAGAATACAGGGAGAAATATCAATAATCTCAGATATGCGGATGACACCACCCTTATGGCAGAAAGTGAAGAAGAACTAAAGAGCCTCTTGATGAAGGTGAAAGAGGAGAGTGAAAAAGTTGGCTTAAAGCTCAACATTCAGAAAACTAAGATCATGGCATCTGTTCCTATCACTTATGGGAAATAGATGGGGAAACAGTGGAAACAGTGTCAGACTTTATTTTTTTGGGCTCCAGAATCACTGCTGATGGTGACTGCAGCCATGAAATTAAAAGACGCTTACTCCTTGGAAGGAAGGTTATGGCCAACCTAGATAGCATGTTTAAAAGCAGAGACATTACTTTGCCAACAAAAGTCCGTCTAGTCAAGGCTATGGTTTTTCCAGTGGTGATGTATGGATGTGAGAGTTGGATGGTGAAGAAAGCTGAGCGCCGAAGAATTGATGCTTTTGAACTGCGGTGTTGGAGAAGACTCTTGAGAGTCCCTTGGACTGCAAGGAGATCCAATCAATCCATCCTAAAAGAGATCATTCCTGGGTGTTCACTGGAAGGTCTGATGTTGAAGCTGAAACTCCAATACTTTGGCCACCTCATGCGAAGGGTTGACCCATTGGAAAAGACCCTAATGCTGGGTAGGATTGTGGGCGGGAGGAGAAGGGGACGACAGAGGATGAGATGGTTGGATGGCATCAGCGACTCGATATACATGGGTTTGGGTAGACTCCGGGAGTTGGTGATGGACAGAGAGGCCTGGCGTGCTGCAATTCATGGGGTCGCAGAGAGTCGGACATGACTGAGCAACTGAACTGAACTGATATTCTTGCCTGCTTTGTCATATACTAATTGACTATAAGTGTGCGGATTTATTTCTTGGCTCTCTCTTCTGTTCCATTGATCTATGTATCTGCCTTTTTGCCAGTGCCATGTTGTTTTGATTATTGTAGGTTTGTAGTATAATCTGAAGTCAGGGAGCATGATACCACTAGCTTTTGTCTGTTTGTCTCAAGATTGCTTTGGCACAATTAACCTTTTATTACTCTTAAGTAAGCAAGTTGGATTTTTCTGAGCTAGTTATATGTACGAGGTTTCTGTTTGAAGTCGTATGGGTCCAGGGTAAACTTAAAAGCATCCCAGTCCAAAGATTCTCTCCTTTTCTGCTGCTACACCTACCCATTCTAGTGTTTCTTATGTAATCCCCTCTTATCTTGTCTGAACGAGGCTTAGTAGAACAGGTCTTCTGCTTTAGCCCTGCTCACCCAACCTACACTGATTATTGCAGAACCAAGGCATACCTTGCTCTCTTCAGGTGAAGCCTTCACCTTTAAGTGAATTGTTGCTTATCCCTTCAATGCTGAGTTCCCTCATCTGTTTATTCACTTTTCACGCCCTAGAAGGCTTCTTCTCAGATGCTTTAATGTGTTTTGAGTCTCTGTGGATTAAATCTGTCTCTTTTCTCACAAAAAAATAGAGTTTGAAGATTTTATTTTTATTCTCTTTGTTACTTTTTTATGATTTTCATGAGGAAAACAGTAACATAGACTTACATAGCCATTATCATACTTAAAATCCTAAATAATATTTCTGCCAAAAACAAACATAAAACGCAGTAGGAGGCCCCTAATCATGGAATTTACATTGGCTTTCCCTGCCTCTAATGTTTAAAAGGAAATTTATACCCCTCCACTAATCCATGCGTCTTCTTTACATACTTCTTTCTGTAGTGCGTACTTCTTTCAGTAGTGCCCTAAACACTACCCCTCCTCTCCAAAACCTGCTTCTAGTTGGTGTTTCTTAGAATTCTCCATATAATGAGCTTCTATAACTTTTATACTTACAATGGAAAATTTCCATCCTCTACTTTGCCTAGGTTAATATATGTTTGAATCCCTAAGACAGCACTTTTTCTGTGTCCTTCTCAAGAAGAGTCTATTTATCAAAGCCATGCTGTCACGTCCTGCCTCCTTACTACACCTTTTCTATTACGGAAGGCTTTACTCAATCTTCCTCAGTTCCTTGCTTTCAGCTATCATCCTTGAAAATTGACATCTGCTTGAACATCCCCCAAAGGGCTCAGACCTCTCATTTTCTTATTTTATTTTTTTCTATCTCCAGTGAATCTTTGTTCTCTTCGACTTTGTTGATCTCATCTGTCATTTATGTTGTTGACTTTGGTGATTAATTCAAAGTGCCCCACCTCCAGCATTGCTAATTCATTCAACCCACTGTCCAGCTTATTTGTTCAATTATCTCTCCACAGTGATTTTGTGACCACATCAAGATGTCCAGTCTATTGGTATTTCCAATTTCTCTCTTGACTTCTTCCTGTTTTATTTCCATCCTATCCAGATCATATTTTATTGGCCTTCATGTTTTGAATTTATTTTTATATATGTATATATATATATTTAATTTATTTTTTAATTGAAGGATAATTGCTTTACAGAATTTTGCTATTTTCTACCAAACTTCAACATGATTCAGCCATAGGTATACATATAGCCCCTCCCTTTTGAACCTCCCTCCCATCTCCTTCCCCATCCCACCCCTCTAGGTAGATACAGAGCCCCTGTGTGAGTTTCTCAGACATACAGCAAATTCCCATCGGCTATCTATTTTACATCTGGTAATGTAAGTTTCTGTGTTACTCTCTCTATACATTTCACTGTCACCTCCCCTCTCCCCATGTCCATAAGTCTATTCTCTATGTCTATTTCTCCATTGCTACCCTACAAATAAATTCTTCAGTATCATTTTTCTAGATTCCATATATATGCGTTAATATACAATATTTATCTTTCTCTTTCTGACTTACTTCACTCTGTATAGTAGGCTCTAGGTTCGTCCAACTCACTAGAACTGACTCAAATGCGTTCATTTTTATGACTGAGTAATATTCCATTGTGTATATGTACCACAGTTTCTTTATCCATTCATCTGTCGATGGATATCTAGGTTGCTTCCATGGTTTAGCTGTTGTAAATAGTGCTGCAATGAACAATCAGATACATGTGTCTTTTTCCATTTTGGTTTCCTCAGGGTATATGCCTAGGAGTGGGATTGCTGGGTCATATGGTGGTTTTATTCCTAGTTGTTTAAGGAATCTATACCATCTTCTATAGTGGCTGTATCAATTGACATTCCCACCAACAGCACAGCAGCATTCCCTTTTCTTCACACCCTCTCCAGCATTAATTGTTTGTAAACTTTTTGGTGATGGCCATTCTGACTGGTGTGAGGTGATATCTCATTGTAGTTTTGATTTGCATTTCTGTACTAATGAGTAATGTTGAGCATGTTTTCATGTGTTTGTTAGCCTTCTGTATGTCTACTTTGGAGAAATGTCTGTTTATGTATTTTCCTCACTTTTTGATTGGGTTGATTGTTTTTCTCGTATTGAGTTATATGGCTGCTTATATATTTTGGAAGTTAATCCTTTGTCTGTTGTTTCACTTGCTATTATTTTCTCCCATTCTGAGGACTGTCTTTTCACCATGCTTGTAGTTTCCTTTGCTGTGCAAAAGCTATTAGGTTTAATCAAGTACCACTTGTTTACTTTTGTTTTTATTTCCATTACTTTAGGAGGTGGATCATACAGGATCTTGCATAAATTTATGTCATCAAGTATTCTGCCTATATTTTCCTCTAAGAAATTTATAGTTTCTGGCCTTACATTTAGGTCTTGAATCCATTTTCAGTTTATCTTTGTGTATGGTGTTAGGAAGTGTTCTAATTTCATTCTTTTAATGTAGCTGTCCATTTTTTCCCAGCACCATTTGTTGAAGAGGCCATCTTTTCCCCATTGTTTATTCTTGCCTCCTTTGTCAAAAACAAGGTATTCATAGGTGCATGAGTTTATTTCTGGGCTTTCTATCTTGTTCTATTGATCTATATTTCTGTTTTTGGCCAGTACCATACTGTCTTCATGAATGTAGCTTTGTAGTGTAATCTGAAGTCAGGAAGGTTGATTCCTCCAGCTCCATTTGTCTTTCTCAAGACTGCTTTGGCTATTCGGGGTCTTTTGCATTTCCATATGAATTATGAAATTTTTTGTTCTAGTCTGAAAAATATCATTGTTAATTTGATAGGGATCACATTGAATCTGTAGATTACATTTAGTAGTATAGTCATTTTCACAATATTGATTCTTCCTACCCAGGTGTATGAAATATCTCTCCATCTGTTTATGTCATCTTTGATTTCTTTCATTAGTGTCATAATTTTCTGTGTACAGTTCTTTTGTCTCCTTAGATAAGTTTATTCCTAGATACTTAATTCTTTTTGTTGCGGTGGTGAATGGGGTTGATTCCTCAATTTCTCTTTCTGATTTTCCATTGTTAGTATATACAACTGCAAATGATTTTTCTGTATTGATTTTGTATCCTGCAACTTTGCTAAATTCACTGATTAGCTGTGGTAATTTTCTGATAGTATCTTTACGGTTTTCTATGTACAATATCTTGTTATCTGCAAACAGTGAGAGCTTTACTTCTTCTTTTCTGATCTGGATTCCTTTTATTTCTTTTTATTCTCTGATTGCTGTAGGTAGGACTTCCAAAACTATGTTAAATAATAGTGGTGAAAGTGGACACCCTTGACTTGTTCTTGATATTAGTGGCAATGCTTTCAGGTTTTCACCATTGAGAGTAATGTTTGCTGTGGGCTTAACATATATGACCTTTACTATGTTGAGGTAAGTTCCTTCTCTGCCCATTTTTTGAAGAGTTTTCGTCATAAATGGGTGCTGAATTTCTTCCAAGGCTTTTTCTGCATCTATTGATATTATCATATGGTTTTTATCCTTCAATTTGTTAGTATGTTATATCACATTGTTTCATTTGTGTATATTGAAGAATCCTAGAATCCGTGCAATAAACCCAACTTGATCATAATGTATGAGCTTTTTAATGTATCATTGAATTCTGTTTGGTAAAATTCTGTTGAGGATATTTGCATCTATATTCATCAGTGATATTGGCCTGTAGTTTTCTTTTTTGTGTGTTGTTTTTGTCTGGTTTTGGTATCAGGGTGATGGTGGCCTTGTAGAATGAGTTTGGAAGTGTTCCTTCCTCTGCAATTTTTTGAAAGAGTTTTAGAAGAATAGGCATTAGCTCTTGTCTAAATGTTTGATAGAATTCTTCTGTGAAGCCATCTGGTCCTGGACTTTTGTTTTTTGGGAGACCTTTGATCACAGCTTCAATCAGTGCTTGTAACTGGGTTATTTATAATTTATATTTCTTCCTGGTTGAGTCTTGGAGATTGATCCTTTCTAAAATCTGTCTATTTCTTCCAGGTTATCCAGTTTATTGCTATATAATTGTTCATAATAGTCTCTTATAATCCTTTGTATTTCTGCACTATCTGTTGTAACTCTCCTTTCTCGTTTCTAATTTTATTGATTTGATTCTTCTCTATTTTTTTCTTGATGAGACTAGCTAAATGTTTGTCAATTTTGTTTATTTTCTCAATGAACCAGCTTTTAGTTTTATTAATTTTTACTGTTGTTTCTTTCATTTCTTTTTCATTTATTTCTGCTCTGAAATTTATGATTTCTTTCCTTCTGCTAATTTTGGCTTTTTTTTTGTTTGTTTGTTTTTCTTTTTCCAGTTGTTTTAGGTATAAACTTAGGTTGTCTATTCAATGTCTGCCTTGTTTCTTGAGGTAAGATTGTATTGCTATAAAATTCCCTCTTAGAACTGCTTTTGCTGCATCCCATAGGTTTTGAGTTGTCGTGTTTTCATTGTCATTTGTTTCTAGGAGTTGTTTTATTTCCCTTTTAATTTCTTTCTTTGGTATTCCCTTGTGGCTCAACTGGTAAAGGCTCATCTGCAATGCAGGAGATCTGGGTTTGATCCCTGGATTGGAAGGATACCCTGGAGAAGAAAAAGGCTACCCACTCCTGTATTCTGGCCTGATAAATTCTATGAACTATATTCTATGGAGTCGCAAAGAGTCAGACGTGACTGAGCAACTTTCACATTCACTTTTGATTTCTTTAGTAACCTGTTCATTATATAGAAACATATTGCTTGATCTTCATGTGTTTGCATTTTTTACAGGTTTTTTTTTCCCCTTGTAATTGATATCTAGTGTCATAACTTTGTGGTCAGAAAAGATACTTGATACGATTTCAATTTTCTTAAATTTACTGAGGTTTGATTTGTGACTCAAAATGTGGTCTATCCTGTAGAATGTTCCATGTGAACTTGAGAAGAAGGTGTATTCTTCTCTATTTGGATGGAATGTCCTGAAGATATCAAGGAGATATGTCTCATCTAATGTGTCATTTAAGACTTGTGTTTCCTTATTGATTTTCTGTTTTGATGATCTGTCCATTGGTGTGTGTGGGGTATTAAAATCTCCTACTATTATTGTGTTACTGTCAATTCCTCCTTTTATGTCTGTTAGTGTTTGTCTTATGTACTGAGGTGCTCCTGTGTTGGGTGCATAGATATTTACAATTGTTAGATCTTCCTCTTGAACTGATCCCTTGATCATTATGTTGTGTCCTTCCTTATCTCTTGTAATCTTCTTTATTTTAAGGTCTGTTTTGTCTGACATGAGGATTGCTACTTCAGCTTTCTTTTGCTTTCCATTTGCACAGAATATATTTTTCCATCCTTTCACTTTCAGTCTATATGTGTCTTTAGGTCTGAACTGTGTTTCTTGTAGATAGCATATATATGGGTCATTTTATCCATTCAGCCAGTCTATGTCTTTTGGTTGGAGCATTTAATCCATTTACATTTAAAGTAATTATTGATATGTATGTTCCTATTGCCATTTTCTTAATTGTTTGGGGTTTGATTTAGTAGTTTTTTCTTCTCTTATATTTCCTGACTATATAAGTTCCTTTAACATTTGTTGTAAATCTAGTTTGGTGGTACTGAATTCTCTTAACTTCTGCTTGTCTGAAAAACTTTTTATTTCTCCATCAATTTTGAATGAGATCCTTGCCAGGTAGAGTAATCTTGGCTGCAGGTTTTTCCCTTTCAGTACTTTAAGTATATCCTGCCATTCCCTTCTGGCCTGCAGAGTTTCTCCTGAAAGATCAGCTGTTAAGCATATTTGGTTTCCCTTATATGTTACTTATTTCTTCTCCCTTGCTGCTTTTAATATTCTTTCTTTGTCTTTAGTCTTTGTTAGTTTGATTATTATGTGTCTTGGAGTGTTTCTCCTTGGGTTTATCATGTGTGGAACTCTTTGCACCTGTTGGACTTGATTGACTATTTCCTTTTCCATGCTGGGGAAATTTTCAACTATATAATCTTTTAAAAAGTTTCTCATACCCTTTCTTTTTCTCTTCTACTTCTGGGACTGTATAGATCGAGTGTTGGTGCATTTCATATTGTCCCAGATGTCTCTGAAACTGTCCTCAGTTCTTTTCATTCTTTTCACTTTATTCTGCTCTTCAGGAGTTATTTCCACTATTTTATCTCCCAGCTCACTGATCGGTTCTTCTGCTTCAGATATTCTGCTATAGATTCCTTCTAGTGTATTTTTCATTTCAACAATTGTGTTGTTTGTCTCTGTATGTTTCTTCTTTAATTCTTGTAGGTATTTGTTAATTGATTCTTGCATTTTCTCTATTCTCTTTTCAAGGTTTTTGATCATCTTAACTATCATTATTCTGAATTCTTTTTCAGGTAGTTTGCCTTTTTACTCTTCATTTATTTGGACTTCTGTGTTTCTAGTTTGTTTCTTCTTTTGTGCATTATTTCTCTGTCATTTCATTAGTTTCTTTTTTTAAACTTATTGTGTTTGAGGTCTTCTTTTCCCAGGCTTCAAGGTTTAATTATTTCTTCCTTTTAGTTTCTGCCCTCCTAAGGTTGGTCCAGTGATTTGTGTAAGCTTCCTATAGGGTGAGATTTGTGCTGAGTTTTTTTTCCCCTCTGATGGACAAGGCTGAGTGAGGTGATAATCCTGTCTGCTGATGATTTGGTTTGTATTTTTATTTTGTTTATTGTTTGGATGAGGTATCCTTCTCAGGGTTCTACTGGTGGTTGGGTGATGCCTGGTCTTGTATTCCAGTGGTTTCCTTTGTGGGAGTTCTCACTATTTGATACTCCCTAAGGTTAGTTCTCTGGTAGTCTAGATTCTTGGAGTCAGTGCTCCAGCTCCAACGGCTCAGAGCTGATCTCTGGTCAGGAACGAATATTCCACAAGTGGTTTGTTATGACATTAAGTGCGATTAAACTAATACACAACAATGAGAAACCAAAGGTGAACCCCAGACAAATGCCAGTTACAAAATCAGGCAAATAATAATTAAAAGAATAGAATACACACACACATACACACACACACACACACACACATATATATATACACCCGTAAGCAAAATCAAAAGAGCCCAACACAAATAAAGTACAATAGATTGACCTGGTGAACAAAGGAAACCAAAAATGATATCTACCAGTTAAGAACAAAATCTAGACTACCAGAGAACTAACCCTAGATTTCATAGTATCAACAAGATCAACAACTATGACAGAGGGGGAAACAAAAAGGAAAAGAAAAGAAAAAAATCCAAAACATACTACATAACAACCAAAACATAATAATACTAAATATTTTTCTTGAGTCATTGCTGTCAGGGTCCTTTCCTTTGCTGGGAGTCACAGTCACCTCACCTCCCTAGGATACCCTCCAAATCTGTGCTGGTCTCTGTACCTGCTGTGGGGGTGCAGCTCAGATTTTAATCTGGTCCTACTCCTGTGTATTCTTGCCTCCAGTGTCCACAGCTATCAGAACTAGTGTGTTTTCTTTTGTGGGAGCTCACAATGTCCTGTTATATATTCCATAGCCACAGAGTCTGCCTAGTTGATTGTGTGGATTTAATCTGCAGATTGCACAGCTGGTGGGAAGAATTTGGGTCTTCTTCCTTAGCCACATTGCCCCTGGGTTTCAATTTTGGTTTTATTTCCACCTCTGCATGTTGGTTGTCCACTAGGATTTGCTCCTGAGACTGCCCTGGAGGGCTTGGGTTTGCCCCATGAGGGCCAGGTGTGGAGGTGGTGCAGCTGCTTGGGTCACAGGGTTTCTGGCAGCAGATATTCAGGGGAATTGGTGGCTAGGGCAGCAGGAAATATAGTGCTCTAGAAGGGTATGGCAACCAGTATTGGCCAATACACTCCAGTATTCTTGCCTGGCGGACCCCACTGACAGAGAAGCCTGGCAGGCCACAGTCCTCAGGTTCACAAAGAGTTGGACACGACCGAAGCAATCCCATGTGCACAGATGCGAGAGTTTTTGCCTATTGCAGCTCTGCCCCAGTGAGGGTTGAGTGTGAAGGTGGCACAGCTGCTTGGGTCATGGGGACCCTGGCTGTGCCAAGTGTGCAGGGACACTGACTGCCTCAGCTGCACGAGTTATGGGCCTACCAGAGTGTTTTTTCAAGTCTCTGGTAGCTGGCAATCAGAAGGCCTCTTTGGTCAGTCTTTCTCCATAGCTCCACCTATTCAGGGACTTAGAGGGCTCCCTTGCCTGGGTTCCTTCTCTGCTGTTCGGCGCGTCAAGCACTTAAAGGGGCACCTTGGGTGGGGTCCTACTCTGTAGTTCAGTGCATCAGTCACTTAAAGGAGCACCCTGGATGGGACCCTACTCTGTAGTTCAGTGCATCAGGCATTTGATGAACCAGCCTCTCTATTATTCAGCTGCAGATCCTGGCATGTGGGGAGAGAGGCCATGGTGATGGCTCCACCCACTATGCGTGACTCAGCAGTATCGCCTTGCTTCTGTGGCTGCCTGGATTTCCTGTACAGGCATTTCCCACCACCATCTCCTCCTTCACATCCCCTCGATCCATGTCTCTGCAGTCAACAGCAGTCTCACCCTGGGATAGCTCCACAATTCCTTAAACTCCAGCTCCCAGCTTCTGCTCCTTCTAGGGGACGTGTGTCCCTGTCTGGGGTACGTATGGCTGTGGCAAGGACTATCTGATTCTCATTTCATTTAGGCTGCCACAGATCAGCTGTTTCACTCTCAGCCTTAAATGTTTCTCCTCTGGCTCAAGACGGTTGCCCTGATGTGGGGCTTGGACCCTTGCTTCAGTTCCCCCACCCACGAGGGCAGGTCCAGTACTACCAACCCTCCGTTTTTCTCCCTAGTTCCTTCATCCTACTGAGTTTTTCCTGGTTCTATATATTCTTTTCTGCTGGTCAGACACTCCTGTCCACTCTCAGCTGGTGTTCTACATGCATTTCTGTGTTTGAGGGTGTAGTCCTGATGTATCCGTGGAGAGAGATGTACTCCACGTTCACCTACTTTTCCACCGTCTTGTTCCCTGCCACCTGGCCTTCATTTTAATGTCTCTTTTGCAAATACTCTCACGTTCTTTGACCTTCTCTCTATCTTTATGGCTGCTTGATCTCATCTCAGCTAAACCACTTATGTGCCCACACCCAAGAGCTAGGTCAGGTTCTCTTGAGAATACCACACATTGGGAAAAGGTGGTGATTTGGAAATCCATGACCACCACCCCTCAACTGGGCCCTCAATAATGCCAAAATAGCTTGTTTACGTTTTCTTATTGAGGTTTTTCTTCATCATTAAGCTAATATTGCATCTCCTCCATGCTCCTTGTATCTCTAAACTCCTTTCCCATAATGTACATCAAATGGCATGTTTCTTTTTGAAATTAATGTTATTGGAGTATAGTTGATTTACAAGTGTTATGTTAATTTCTGCTGTACATCAAAGTGAGTCAGTCGTACATAAACACAAACATATATATAAATCCACTCACTTTTAGATTCTATTCCAATATGTCATTACAGAGTATTGAGTAGCATCCCCGTGTCATACAGTAGATTCTTTTTTTTGGACAGGCATTTTTTAAAATTAGAGGATAATTGGTTTACAATGCTGTGTTATTTATAACAATCTGAATCAGTCATTTGAAGGCCAGAGAAGTAAAGTGATTTCACCAAGGTCACATGGTTATGAGACTCCTTTGTCCACATCGTTCGTTTCACGTGCATGCCAGCTTTAGATCAGCTTTCTTTGGAATTTTTTTTTTTGAGTTGTAAAAAAGTAGAGCAGAATAAAGATGGGGATGAAATGGGTATGGGAACTTAAACATATTTGTGATTAGAGGGAAAGGCTCGAGTTCTGCACCTCTCAGTGTTGAAGGGGACCTCACAAGTCATTAGGCCAAAGTAGTGTGGCAGATCCTATAAACCCAGCGGTGTGAAGCTCAGTCAGTTCAGTCACTTGGTCGTGTCTGACTCTTGCAACCCTATGGACTGCAGCACGCCCGGCTTTGCTGTCCATCACCAACACCTGGAGTTTGCTCAAACTCATGTCCATCAAGTCGGTGATGCCATCCAACCATCTTATCCTCTGTTGTCCCTTCTCCTCTTACCCTCAATCATTCCCAGCATCAGGGTCTTTTCTAATGAGGCAGTTCTTCACATCAGGTGGCCGAAGTATTGGAGCTTCAGCTTTAGCATCAGTCCTTCCAATGAGTATTCAGGATTGATTTCCTTTAGGATTGACTGGTTTGATCTTGCAGTCCAAGGGACTCTCAAGAGTCTTCTCCAACCCCACAGTTCAAAAGCATCAATTCTTCAGTGCTCAGCTCTCTTTGTGGTGCAACTCTCACATCCATACATGACTACTGGAAAAAATCATAACTTTGACTATTTGGCCCTTTGTCAGCAAAGTAATGTCTCTGCTTTTTAATATGCTGTCTTGGTTTGTCATAGCTTTTCTTCCAAAGAGCAAGCATATTTTAATTTCATGGCTGCAGTCACCATCCACAGTGATTTTGGAGTCCAGGAAAATAAAGTCTGTCACTGTTTCCATTATTTCCCCATCTATTTACCAAGAGTGATAGGATTGGATGCCATGATCTTCATTTTTTGAATGTTGAGTTTTAAGCCTACTTTTTCACTCTTCTCTTTCATTTTCATCAAGAGGCTCTTTAGTTCCCCTTGCTTTCTGCGTAAGGGTGGTGTCATCTGCATATCTGAGGTTATTGAATTTTTCCTATATAATTCTCTTTCCCTGCATTCTAGCTCCTCCTGTTGTCTGTTTATTGTATTATCCCTTGAATTTTCCCTGTATCACACTTACCCTGATTTGAGTGTGCCATTTTTTTCCTTGTAAGGACCCTAACTAATACAAGCTAGATATCAAGATGAAGTCCATCTCACTAGAAAGTTAATGTCCTTACCATAGATGAAACAGGAACTGAATTCTTGTTCATGGAGCTGAAGAGTGAACTTCATGAACATGCAAACACTCACAGTAGCAAGGAGGCAGAATTTATTCTAAAGAAAAGCACAAAGTTTTAGGATTTCCTTTAGGATTGACTGGTTTGATCTTGCAGTCCAAGGGACTCTCAAGAGTCTTCTCCAACCCCACAGTTCAAAAGCATCAATTCTTCAGTGCTCAGCTCTCTTTGTGGTGTAGACACTGAGAGGGGGTGAACTGCCCTGAAAAGGCGGGACTTAACAGCAGTTTATATCCTTACTCGTATGGATCTGTATATTCTGGCTGATGCTTATCCTTAACATATGTCATTTCTAACCAATGAGTTTACAGTGCTTAACTTGACATCTTTATGGCTTTTTTGACCCCCAGAAACTGGGGAGACTTAGAAACTAAGTCTCCTCAAACATTGAGTCACCATTCCATGACCCTATCTTATGACCCTTGGCCATTTCACAAAGGACCAGATATCGGCCAAAAGTTGATGGTCTGCCTGTTGTTTTTCATTTAATAAGAGGACCAGGAGTTAATGGTTGCTCTGTCCTGGATCTGGTTATTTTATGATCTAAGGCCAAAGAAGCATTCCTCTGAAAGTCAGGAAACTGGAAGAAAGGGTATGGCTTTAGGTTAATGGAGTGAGATGTTTATTGAAAAAAAGACCGAGATCTCAGAGTCCTACACTGACTGCCTAGCAATTTCTACCTTATTTATATTTCTTGGTAATACCTATTGAAAAGAGCCAGTACTTTCACGTGACTGTCTGTTAAGTGGAGTCTCTGGCAAGGACCTCGAGGGTGGTACATGTTAGTTGCTTACTTGCAAATCTTCACAGCTCATTTACAGTAGCACTTGTAGCCAAACAGACCTGCTGTCTATGTGCATGTCGTATATGGTTCTCAAGTGATTTCTTAATAAGACACATTGCAATAGTCCTTCCTGTGGAAAGGCTCCCCTGCTCCCAGCATCTTGTCAGGCAGCCATTGCTGTTAATGCAGATCCACTCCACAGCACTAAGGTTTGCATCTAGAAGTTTTCAGTTAAAGATTTAAAAAGCCCTTTCAGGGCAGAGAGCACACACTTGTGACAGAATGGCTAATTTCTTGGTGTGCTTTCCAACAAGATACCTAGGTGGAGAGAATGGAATGCAGAAAGGGTTGACTTTGATAAGCAGGGGGAGAATATGCAGAACAGCTCTGTGTGGATAGTGGGTCTGTGAAGGTGTATGGGATGGTGAGGGGGGCTGGGTGGTAAGGGCACACCTGATGGAGTGGGCGGGAAGACATAGTAGGACTAGAAAACAGATGTGGAACAAAGTGGAATCTCCACCTCCCTTAGAGGTTCTTTTTTTGCTGGCCCTGAATGATGTCAGTATAGGTCTCTGGCCATTCATCTTCCTGGCTTAGAGTTTAATCCTTTCACCTCATCATGAAAGTCACTCTGATTTCCTACTTAGTTTCCAGCAGAAGTGGAGTTCAAGGCAGGCAGATTATCATGAATGAGTCAGTAGGCTAGAGGGCATCGCCATGAAAGAGATCCCAAGAGCAAGAGAGGTTGGCACACTTCCTGAAGGGATGCATCCTTTCTTTAGTTGTTTATCCTTTGAATTAGGTCCAGGGTTATGGTTAGGGGCTACCAAGAAACCATGGAGCCTATATAAGTGCCATCTCTGTCTCAGCCTCTGTAGCCATAGGGAGAAAATGGATGGAATGGAAAGATAGAGGTGATATACAGTGGGTGGAAGGACCGTGGAAGGAAAGCAGTGGCTAAGCTCAAGCTCTGATAGCAGATTCTGATATCACTACTACTATTACTTCAACTGCCGCTACTAGTACTGCCACTACTAGTACTCCTACTGCTACTGCTGCTGCTGTTACTACTATATACCTCCCAGGTTTGCTATGAGAGTCAAAGAAATTAAGGGCTTAGCACAATTCCTGGCCCACACTAAGAGGTCATGCTATGTTAGCCATCATAATTATTGTTGCTGTTATGCAGAAAGGGAAGGAAGGAGGACTATTAACAGTTGGTGAGAGGTTGCCAGAAAAACTTTCCCAACTTGAGTTTGGCTGGAACTAGTCCTGGTTGTGTAACTCAGAACCACCTTTTGGATCCCTTTTGTTATTTATTCACCCATTCAACAAATATTTCTTGAATGTCTGCAACATGCTAAACATATGAGGGGTTGGCTTTGTGATGGGGAACACTTATAGTCTCTCATGTAATCAAGAGTGAAGGAGAGCTTGGAGAACAGATTATTACATACAGAAGGGCATGTGCTCAACCCCTACTAGGGGTTGAGCATGTTAAGTGTAACATTGTCTTTTCATGTCAATTGATGATTAACTTTAATATTGTGTGTGAGTGTGTGTGTGTTTGTGTGTGTGACTGAGCACATATGATTGATAATTACTTTAAATGTAAACAGATTAAATGCTGCAACTAAAGGACACAGACTGGCTGAATAGATACAAATACAAGACCAACATATATGCTGTCTACAGGAGATACATTTCAGATCTAGGTATACATATAGATCTAGGGATACATATAGACTGAACGTGAGAGGATGGAAAAAGTTATTCCATGCAAATAGGAATCAAAAAGAAGCTGGAGTAGCAATACTCATATCAGACAAAACAGACTTTAGAATAGACTGTTGTAGGAGATAAAGAAGAACACTGCATAATGATCAAGGGATCAATCCAAGAAGATATAACAATTGTAAATATATATCCTCCAATACTTGCGATATTTTGAAGCTCCAATACTTTGGCCACCTGATGAAGAGCCAACTCAGTGGAAAAGACTCTGATGCTGGGAAAGATTGAAGGCAGGAGGAGAAGGGGGTGACAGAGGATGAGGTGGCTGGATTGCATCACTGACTCGATGAACATGAGTTTGAGCAGACTCCAGGAAACAGTGAAGGACAGGGAAGCCTGGCATACTATAGTCCATGGGGTTGCAAAGAGCTGGACACAACTTAGTTATTGAACAACAATAACAAGTATATACACACTCAGCATAGGAGCACTTTAACATATAAGGCAAATACTAACAGTCATAAAAGAAGAAATCAATAGTAAAACATACTTTTAACACTATTTTCATCAGTGGAGATAGCATTCAGGCAGAAAATAAGGATAGACAGGCCTTAAATGACACATTAGACCAGACAGAATTAATTGGTATTTATGGAGCATACCATTCAAAAGCTGCAGGATGAACATTCTTCTCAAGTGCACATGGAACATTCTCCAGAATTGACCACATTCTGGGCCACTAAGCAACCCTCAGTAAACTTAAGAAAATGGATATCATATCAAGCATCATATCAATCATATCCAGCACCACAATACTATTAGAAATAGCATTAGATTAGAAATCAACTACAAGATTAGATTAGAAATCAACTATAAGCATTAGATTAGAAATCAGCTACAAAGGAAAAAAAAGCTATAAACAAACACAAACACGTGGAGGCTAAACAATATGCTACTAAACAGCAAATGGATTACTGAAGAAGCCAAAGAAGAAATAAAAACATACCTAGTGACAGTGAAAACAAAGGCACAATGATCCAAAACTTATGAGATTCAAAGAAAGCAGTTCTAAGAAGAAAGTTTATAGCAGTACAGTCTTACCTCAGGAAGCAAGAAAAATATCAAATAAACAACCTACCCTTACATCTAAAGCAACTAGAGAAAGAACAAACAAAACCCAAAATTAGTAGAAGGAAAGAAGTAATAAAGATCAGAGCAGAAATAAATGAGATGGAGATGTAGAAAACAAGAGCTAAGACCAATGAAACTAAAAGCTGGTTTTTTGAAAAGATAAACAAAATTGCCAAGCCTTTAGTGAGATTCATCAAGAAAAAAGGGAGAGGAGTCAATCAAAATTAGAAATAAAAAAGAAGTTACTACTGGCACTGCAGAAATACAAAGAATCATAAGAGACTACTACAAGCAACTGTATGTCAATAAAATGGGCAACCTAGAAGAAATGGACAAATTAGAAAAGTACAGCTTTCCAAGACTGAATTAGGGAAAGTTAAGAAGCATGAACAGACCAATCCCAAGTAATGAAATTGAAACTGATTTAAAAAAAATCTTCTAGTAAAAGAAGTCCAGGATCAGAGGACTTCACAGGTGAATTCTGTCAAACATGTAGAAAAGAGCTAACACCTATCCTTCTCAAAGTCTTCCAAAAAGTTGCAGAAGGAGGAGCTCTCCCAAGCTCATTCTATGAGGCCACTATCACCCTGATACCAAAGCCAGACACAGATATCACAAAAAAAGAAAATTAAAGTACAATATCTTAATGACCATAGAAGTAAGAATCCTCAAGATTCTAGCAAACCAATTTGACAACACATTAAAAAGATTATACACCATGATCAGGGGCTTCCCAGGTAGTGCTACTGGTGGGAAAAAAAAAAAAAAAAACGACCTGCTAATGCAGGAAATGTAAGAGATGTGGGTTCCATCCCTGGGGAGGACAACCCTCTGGAGGAGGGCATGGCAACCCACTCCAGTATTCTTGCCTGGAGAATCCCATAGACAGAGGAGCCTGGTGGGCTACAGTCCATAAAGTTGCAAAGAGTCAGACACGACTGAGTGACTAAGCATGCATGCATGCACACCATGATCAAGTGGAATTTATCCCAGGGATGCAAGGATTCTTCAGTATACATAAATCAATCACTAGGATACACTACATTAACAAATGAAGACTAAAAACCATAGTATCATATCAATAGATGCAGAAAAAGGTTTTGACAAAATTCAGCACACATTTATGAAAAAAAAAGACTTTCCAGAAAGTGGGCCTAGAGAGAACATATCTCAACATAATAAAGGCCATAGATGACAAACCTGCACTAAACATTATTCTCAGTAGTGAAAAATGGAAAGCTTTCCCTTTGAGGTCAGGATCAAGACATGACCACTCTCACCACCTTTACGTAACATAGTTTTGGAAGTCCTAGCCATGGCAATTACAAAAGAAAAAGAAAAGGAATCCAAATTGGAAAAGAAGAAAACTGTCACTGTTTCCAGATGACATTATACTGTACATAGAAATCCTAAAGATGCCACCAGGAAGCTACTAGAGCTCATCAGTGAACTTGGTAATGTTCAGTTCAGTTCAGTTACTCAGTCATATCTGACTCTTTGTGACCCCATTGACTGCAGCATGCCAAAATTGTTACACAAAAAATATCTTACATTCTAATGAGTGATCAGAAAGAGAAATTCAAGAAACAATCTTGTTTACCATCACATCAAAAAGAATAAAATACTTAGAAATAAACCTACCTAAAGAGATAAGAGAGCTCTACTCGGAAAACTGTACAATACTGATGAAAGAAATCAAAGATGACATAAACAGATGGAGAGACATACTATGTTCTTGGATTGGAAGACCCAATATTGTAAAAATGACTATATTACCCAAAGCAATCTACAGAGTCAATGCAATTTCTATAAAATTACCAATAGTATTTTTCACAGAATTAGAACAAAAAATTCTACAATTTGTATAGAAATACAAAAGAACCTAAATAGCCAAAACAATTTTGAGAAAGAAAAATAGAGCTGGAGGAGTCAGGCTTGCTGAAACTAGACTACACTACAAAGCTACGATAATCAAGACAATATGGGGGGAGAGCAGAAGATGGCGGAGGAATAGGACGGGGAGACCACTCTCTCCTCCACAAATTTATCGAAAGAACATCTGAACGCTGACCAAACTTCACAAAACTACTTCTGAAGGCTGGCTGAGGACGTCAGGCTTTCACAAAAACTGCGCATTATCTTCAAAAGAGGTAGGAGAAATTATAAAAGATAAAAAGAGAGACAAAAGAGTTAGGGACGGAGACCCGTCCCGGGGAGGGAGTCGTAAAAGAGGAGGAATTTCCAAGCACCAGGAAACCCTCTCACCGGCGGGTGTGGGGGAGGATTTTTTATCTCGGAGGGCAACGTAACTGGGAGGAAAAAATAAATAAAATCGACAGATTACGTGCCTAAAGCAACTCCCAGCAAAGAACCCCAGACGCTCGCATCATCCGCCACCAGCAAGTGGGGGCTGAACGGAGAGGAGCGGGCGGCATTGCCTAGGGTAAGGACCGGGCCCGAGTGCCCCGAGGGCAATCTGAGGGAGCTAACGTGAGATAGTAACCTAAACTGTGGGACAGCGAGAGAGAGAACTATCCCGCGAAAAGCCCAAATCTAAGGCACTGCCGGCCCGCTCACAGAACAAAGGACTGAGCGATACCAGAGGAGAGCTAGCCGGCTGCGGACCGCGCCATCCCCCGCCGGACACAGCGGGCAGGCGGGGCCCGCCAGAGCCGGAAAGGGGCAAACTCGGCTCCAGAGAGGGCACCCCCTACCAAACTGCAAACAGGCTCCCAGTTTTTTAAGCAAAGACTGCCTGAGATCCCGGAGGGTCGACAGCAGCCGGGAGGGTCGCAGCCAGAGACCAGCTCCCCAGAACCGACACAAAGCACACCGGAGCCGGGCGCGCCCGTAAACCGAGGCGGGGACCAGGGAGGTGATAAGCCGCACCGCCCCAACAGGGGACAGCGCCCTCGCCAAACTCCTGGCCGCCTGGGCAGCTCCGTCCGGGAACGGCACAAGCCGCGGGCAAAATCGAGTCTGCGCCTTTGTGGAGTAACCGGGAGCCTGAACCTGAGCGGCTTAGTCCTGGGAAGTGCACGCAGCTCAGGGCCCGCTCCCCGGCCGAGTAACCTGAAGCCTGAGCAGGGTAGACGGGGAAAGCACACACGCCGTGAGCGGGGGCGAACCCAGTGCGGCCGAGACACTGCGAGCTTACCACACACACGCCAGAATTGCAGTGTTCCTTCCTCCCCACAGCACGATTGAACAAGCGAACCTAAAGAGATCACCTCCACCGCTTTGTTGCAGGGCGGAAATTAGATACTGAAGAGATCTCCAAACAGAAGCCAAATAAACAGAGGGAAGTGCTTTGGAAGGGACAGGCCAACAGATTAAGATCCCTGTAGCTAATACCGACTGCATTAAAAAGGACCTACAGATCTTGAAAAGTATAAGCAGGAATAAGGATCTATCTAAAACTGAGCAGATCCCACACTGCTCACAACAGCTCCAGAGAAAGTCCGGGATATATATATTTTTTACTATTATTATTTTTTTTAATTTTTTTTAATTTTTTTTTTAATTAAAAAAATTTTTTTTTCTCTTCTTTCCTTTTTCTTCAAGTCCTCTATTACACCTTTAACTTTCATTTTCATAACCCACTATTAACTTGCAAAAAAAAAAAAAAAACCCTATTTTTGAAGCAAACTACATACATATATCTTATACCTTTTGTGTTTTTTTTTTTTAATGTTTTTTTCCTGTTCTACATTTTTTTACTGTTTCTTTTTTTACTGTTTTACTGTTTTTTTTTCTTTTTACACTGTTCCCTTTTTTCTTTTTTTTTTTTTTTTAGATTGTAAGTTTTATAAGAGTCTAACCTCTACTCTAGATTTTTAATCTGTGTTCTACATATTTGATATCAACTTTGTACATTTAAGAACCCAATCTTTAGGACCCATTTTTACTCAGGAGTGTGATCACTGGCCTGATCACTCTCTCCCCCTTTTGATGCTCTTTCTTCTCCCCCAGGGAACCTCTATCTCCCACCCTCCTCCTTCTCTTCTCAACCCAATTCTGTGAATCTCTGAGGGTGTTCTGGGTACCGGAGAACACTTCAGGAACAGGATACTGCCCAGATCTCTCTCTCCCCTCTTAATTCCTCCCTTTCTACTCATGCTCACCTCTGTTACCTTCCTCCCCCCTCTCTATGTATCTCTGTGAATCACTCTGAGGGTTCCAAACTGTGGAAAGCACAGAGGGAAGTGCTTACTGGCTAGATTGCTCTCTCCACATTTGAATTCCCCTCTTCCCCTCCTGGTCACTACAACCCACCCCCCCCACCTCATCTCTCCATGTAACTCAGTGAACCTTTCTGGGTATCCCTCACTGTGGAGAATCTTTTCACCATTAACCTAAAAGTTTTATTATTGAGGCTGTATGGAAGGAGAAGTCTTGAGGCTACTGCAAGAATAAGACTGAAAGCCAGGGGAAACATTAATTAATAAGAGACCATCCAATAGCCTCCATAAATTCACTGAAACCAAGCTCCACCCAAGAGATAATAAGTTCCAGAGCAAGACATACCACGCAAATTCTCCAGCAACGCAGGAACATAGACCTGAGCATCAATATACAGGCTGCCCAGAGGCACACCAAATCCATAGACATCTCAAAAATTAATACTGGTCACTCCATTACACTCAAGAGAGCAGAAATCCGGCTCCACCCACCAGAACACCGACACAAGCTCCCCCAACCAGGAAACCTTGACAAGCCACCTGTCCAACCCCAACCGCAGTGAGGAACCTCCACAACAAAGAGGAACTTCATACTACCAGAATACAGAAGGGCCACGCCTAACACAGCAATCTAAACAAGATGAAAAGGCAGAGAAATACTCAGCAAGTAAAGGAAAATGAGAAATGCCCACAAAGCCAAACAAAAGAGGAGGAGATAGGGAATCTATCCGAAAAAGAATTTAGAATAAGGATAATAAAAATGATCCAAAATCTTGAAAGCAAAATGGAGTTACAGATAAATAGCCTGGAGACAAAGATTGAGAAGATGCAAGAAATGTTTATCAAGGACTTAGAAGAAATAAAAAGGAATCAATATAGAATGAATAATGAAATAAAGGAGATAAAAGACACTCTGGAGGGAACCAACAGTAGAATAACGGAGGCAGAAGATAGGATAAGTGAGGTAGAAGATAGAATGATGGAAATAAACGAAGCAGAGAGGAAAAAAGAAAAAAGAATCAAAAGAAATGAGGAAAACCTCAGGGACCTCTGGGACAATATGAAACGCCCCAACATTCGAATCATAGGAGTCCCAGAAGAAGAAGATAAAAGGAAAGGCCATGAAAAAATACTCGAGGAGATAATAGTTGAGAATTTCCCTAAATTGAGGAAAGAAATAGTCACAGAAGTCCAAGAAACCCAGAGAGTTCCAAACAGGATAAACCCAAGGCGAAACACCCCAAGACACATATTAATCAAATTAACAAAGATCAAACACAAAGAACAAATATTAAAAGCAGCAAGGGAAAAACAACAAATAACACACAAGGGGATCCCCATAAGGATAACAGCTGATCTTTCAATAGAAACCCTTCAGGCTAGAAGGGAATGGCAGGACATACTTAAAGTAATGAAAGAGAATAATCTACAACCCAGATTACTGTACCCAGCAAGGATCTCATTCAGATATGAAGGAGAATTCAAAAGCTTTACAGACAAGCAAGAGCTGAGGGAATTCAGCACCACCAAACCAGCTCTCCAGCAAATGCTAAAGGATCTTCTCTAAACAGGAAACACAGAAAGGATGTTTCAGCACGAACTCAAAACAACAAAGTAAATGGCAACGGGATCATACTTATCAATAATTACCTTAAATGTAAATGGGTTGAATGCCCCAACCAAAAGACAAAGGCTTGCTGAATGGATACAAAAACAAGACCCCTATATATGCTGTCTACAAGAGACCCACCTCAAAACTAGGGACACACACAGGCTGAAAGTGAAAGGATGGAAAAACATATTCCATGCAAACGGAGACCAAAAGAAAGCAGGAGTCGCAATACTCATTTCAGATAAAATAGACTTTAAAATAAAGGATGTGAAAAGGGACAAAGAAGGACACTACATAAAGATCAAAGGATCAATTCAAGAAGAAGACGTAACAATCATAAATATATATGCACCCAACATAGGAGCACCACAATATATAAGGCAAATACTAACAAGTATGAAAGGGGAAATTAACAATAACACAATAATAGTGGGAGACTTTAATACTCCACTCATGCATATGGATAGATCAACTAAACAGAAAATTAACAAGGAAACACAAACTTTAAATGATACAATAGACAAATTAGATTTAATTGATATTTACAGGAGTTTCCACCCCAAAACAATCAATTTTACCTTTTTCTCAAGTGCACATGGAACTTTCTCCAGGATAGATCACATCCTGGGCCATAAATCTAGCCTTGGTAAATTCAAAAAAATTGAAATCATCCCAGCCATCTTCTCTGACCACAATGCAGTAAGATTAGACCTCAATTACAGGAAAAAAACTATTAAAAGTTCCAACATATGGAGGCTAAACAACACGCTTCTGAATAACCAACAAATCACAGAAGAAATAAAAAAAGAAATAAAATTATGCATAGAAACGAATGAAAATGAAAACACAACAACCCAAAACCTATGGGACACTGTAAAAGCAATACTAAGGGGAAGGTTCATAGCAATACAGGCGTACCTCAAGAAACAAGAAAAAAATCAAATAAATCAACTAACTCTACACCTAAAGCAACTAGAGAAGGAAGAAATGAAAAACCCCAGGGTCAGTAGAAGGAAAGAAATCTTAAAAATTAGGGCAGAAATAAATGCAAAAGAAACAAAAGAGACCATAGCAAAAATCAACAAAACTAAAAGCTGGTTTTTCGAGAAGATAAACAAAATTGATAAGCCATTAGCCAGACTCATCAAGAAACAAAGGGAGAAGAATCAGATCAACAAAATTAGAAATGAAAATGGAGAGATCACAACAGATTCCACAGAAATACAAAGGATCATAAGAGACTACTACCAACAGCTATATGCCAATAAAATGGACAACTTGGAAGAAATGGACAAATTCTTAGAAAAGTATAACTTTCCAAAACTGAACCAGGAAGAAATAGAAGATCTTAACAGACCCATCACAAGCACGGAAATCGAAAGTGTAATCAGAAATCTTCCAGCAAACAAAAGCCCAGGACCAGACGGCTTCACAGCGGAATTCTACCAAAAATTTAGAGAAGAGCTAACACCTATCCTGCTCAAACTCTTCCAGAAAATTGCAGAAGATGGTAAACTTCCAAACTCATTCTATGAGGCCACCATCACCCTAATTCCAAAACTAGACAAAGATGTCACAAAAAAGGAAAACTACAGGCCAATATCACTGATGAACATAGATGCAAAAATCCTTAATAAAATTCTAGCAAACAGAATCCAACATCATATTAAAAAGATCATACATCATGACCAAGTGGGCTTTATCCCAGGAATGCAAGGTTTTTTTAACATCCGCAAATCAATCAATGTAATACACCACATTAACAAATTGAAAGAAAAAAACCATATGGTTATCTCAATAGATGCAGAAAAAGCCTTTGACAAAATTCAGCATCCATTTATGATTAAAACCCTCCAGAAAGCAGGAATAGAAGGAACATATCTCAACATAATAAAAGCTATATATGACAAACCCACAGCAAACATTATCCTCAATGGTGAAAAATTGAAAGCATTTCCCCTAAAGTCAGGAACAAGGCAAGGATGCCCACTTTCACCACTACTATTCAACATAGTTTTGGAAGTTTTGGCCACAGCAATCAGAGCTGAAAAAGAAATAAAAGGAATACAGATAGGAAAAGAAGAAGTAAAACTCTCACTGTTTGCAGATGACATGATCCTCTACATAGAAAACCCTAAAGACTCTACTAGAAAATTACTAGAGTTGATCAATGAATATAGTAAAGTTGCAGGATATAAAATTAACACACAGAAATCCCTTGCATTCCTATACTCCAATAATGAGAAAACAGAAAGAGAAATTAAGGAAACAATACCATTCACCATTGCATCAAAAAGAATAAAATACTTAGGAATATATCTACCTAAAGAAACAAAAGACTTATATATAGAAAACTATAAAACACTGATGAAAGAAATCAAAGAGGACACAAACAGATGGAGAAATATACCGTGTTCATGGATTGGAAGAATTAATATAGTGAAAATGAGTATTCTACCCAAAGCAATCTACAGATTCAATGCAATCCCTATCAAGCTACCAATGGTATTTTTCACAGAACTAGAACAAATCATCTCACAATTTGTATGGAAATATAAGAAACCTCGAATAGCCAAAGCAATCTTGAGGAAGAAGAATGGAACTGGAGGAATCAACCTGCCTGACTTCAGACTCTACTACAAAGCCACAGTCATCAAGACAGTATGGTACTGGCACAAAGATAGAAATATAGATCAATGGAACAAAATAGAAAGCCCAGAGATAAACCCACGCACATATGGACACCTTATCTTCGACAAAGGAGGCAAGAATATACAATGGAGAAAAGACAACCTCTTTAACAAGTGGTGCTGGGAAAACTGGTCAACCACTTGTAAAAGAATGAAACTAGAACACTTCCTAACACCGTACACAAAAATAAACTCAAAATGGATTAAAGATCTAAACGTAAGACCAGAAACAATAAAACTCCTAGAGGAAAACATAGGCAAAACACTCTCCGACATAAATCACAGCAGGATCCTCCATGACCCACCTCCCAGAATATTGGAAATAAAAGCAAAAATAAACAAATGGGACCTAATTAAAATTAAAAGCTTTTGCACAACAAAGGAAACTATAAACAAGGTGAAAAGACAGCCTTCAGAATGGGAGAAAATAATAGCAAATGAAGCAACAGACAAACAATTAATCTCAAAAATATACAAGCAACTTCTGCAGCTGAATTCCCGAAAAATAAATGACCCAATCAAAAAATGGGCCAAAGAACTAAACAGACATTTCTCCAAAGAAGACATACAGATGGCTAACAAACACATGAAAAGATGCTCAACATCACTCATTATTAGAGAAATGCAAATCAAAACCACAATGAGGTATCATTTCACACCAGTCAGAATGGCTGCTATCCAAAAGTCTACAAGCAATAAATGCTGGAGAGGGTGTGGAGAAAAGGGAACCCTCTTACACTGTTGGTGGGAATGCAAACTAGTACAGCCACTATGGAGAACAGTGTGGAGATTCCTTAAAAAACTGGGAATAGAACTGCCATATGACCCAGCAATCCCACTGCTGGGCATATACACCGAGGAAACCAGAATTGAAAGAGACGCGTGTACCCCAATGTTCATCGCAGCACTGTTTACAATAGCCAGGACATGGAAGCAACCTAGATGTCCATCAGCAGATGAATGGATAAGGAAGCTGTGGTACATATACACAATGGAATATTACTCAGCCATTAAAAAAAATACATTTGAACCGGTTCTACTGAGATGGATGAAACTGGAGCCCATTATACAGAGTGAAGTAAGCCAGAAAGAAAAACAACAATACAGTATACTAATGCATATATATGGAATCTGAAAGATGGTAACGATAACCCTATATGCGGGACAGAATGAGAGACACAGATGCATGGAACAATTTTATGGACTCTGAGGGAGAAGGTGAGGGTGGGTCGTTCTGGGAGAATGGCATTGAGACATGTGTATTGTCATATGTGAAACAGAGCACCATTCCATGTTCGATGCATGTGACAAGGGCTCGGGGCCGGGGCAGTGGGATGATCCAGAGGGATGGGAGGGGGAGGGAGGTGGGTGGGGGGTTCGGGAAGGGGAACACATGTAAACCCATGGCTGATTCTTGTCAATGTATGGCAAAAACTATTACAATATTGTAAAGTAATTAGCCCCCAAGTAAAATAAATAAATTTATAAAAAAAAAAAAAAAAGACAATATGGTACTGGCACAAAAACAAAAATATAGATCAGTGGAACAAGATAGCAAACCCAGAGATAAAACCACGCATCTATGGACACTTTAAGAAGTGGATGGCCACTTGTAGTTTTCCCCATCAACTGTTACAAAATTAGTGCTCAATGTACCATGGCATCACTGATTCAGTGGACATGAACTTGGTGAACTCTGGTTGATGGTGAGAGGGAACAAGGCCTGGCATGCTGCAGTCCAAGTGGTCGCAAGTACTTGGACACAAATAAGTGACAGAAAAAACAAATGGGCACTTTGTCTTTGACAAAGGAGGCAAGATTATAAATGGAGAAAAGATAGCCTCTTTAATAGCTCAATATCGAAAAATCAACTCAATTGAAAAATGGGTGGATAGGGATCTAAATAGGCATTTCTCAAAGAAGACATAGAGATGACCAAAAAGTAAACGAAAAAATGCTCAGGTTTACTAATTATTTTTTGAAAGTTGTTCAGTCGTGTCTGGCTCTTTGTGACCCCATGAACTATACATGGTCATGGAATGACCATGGAATTATCCAGGCCAGAATACTGGAATGGGCAGCCATTCCCTTCTCCAGGGCATCTTCCCAACCCAGGGATTGAGCCCAGGTCTCCCGCATTGCAAGCAGAGTCTTTACCAGGTGAGCCATGAGGGAAGCCCAAGAATACTGGAGTGGGTAGCCTTTCCCTGCTTCAGGGGATCTTCCTGACCCAGGAATTGAACTGGGGTTTCCTGCATTGCAGGCAGATTCTTTATTACCTGAGCTAACAGAGAAGCCCTGGTACTTAACTCATTATTAGAGAAATGCAAATCTTACTAATTATTCAGTTCAGTTCAGTTCAGTCACTCAGTCGTATCTGACTCTTTGCGACCCCATGAATCGCACCATGCCAGGCCTCCCTGTCGATCACCATCTCCCAGAGTCTACACAAACCCATGTCCATCGAGTCAGTGATGCCATCCAGCCATCTCATCCTCTGTCATCTCCTTCTCCTCCTGCCCCCAATCCTTCACAGCGTTAGGGTCTTTTCCAATGAGTCAACTCTCTGCATGAGGTGGCCAAAGTATTGGAGTTTCAGCTTCAACATCAGTCTTTCCAATGAACACCCAGGACTGATCTCCCCTAGGATGGACTGGTTGGATCTTCTCGCAGTCCAAGGGACTCTCAAGTCTTCTCCAACACCACAGTTTAAAAGCATCAATTCTTCAGTGCTCAGCTTTCTTCACCATCCAACTCTCACATCCATACATGACCACTGGAAAAACCATAGCCTTGACTAGATGGACCTTTGTTGGCAAAGTAATGTCTCTGCTTTTAAATATGCTCTCTAGGTTGGTCATAACTTTCCTTCCAAGGAGTAAGCGTCTTTTAATTTCATGGCTGCAATCACCATCTGCAGTGATTTTGGAGCCCCCAAAAATAAAGTCTGACACTGTTTCCACTGTTTCCCCATCTATTTCCCATGAAGTGATGGGCCCAGATGCCATGATCTTAGTTTTCTGAATGTTGAGTTTTACGCCAACTTTTTCACTCTTCTCTTTTACTTTCATCAAGAGGCTCTTTAGTTCTTTGCTTTCTGCCATAAGGGTGGTGTCATCTGCATATCTGAGGTTATTGATATTTCTCCCGGCAATCTTGATTCCAGCTTGTGCTTCTTCCAGCCCGTTTCTCATGATGTACTCTGCATATAAGTTAAATAAGCAGGGTGACAATATACAGCCTTGGCATACTCCTTTTCCTATTTGGAACCAGTCTGCTGTTCCATGTCCAGTTCTAACTGTTGCTTCTTGACCTGCATACAGGTTTCTCAAGAGACAGGTCAGATGGTCTGGTATTCCCATCTCTTTCAGAATTTTCCACAGTTTATTGTGACCCCACAGTCAAAGCCTTTGGCATAGTCAATAAAGCAGAAATCGGTGTTTTTCTGGAACTCTCTTGCTTTTTCGATGATCCAGAGGATGTTGGCAATTTGATCTCTGGTTCCTCTGCCTTTTCTAAAACCAGCTTGAACATCTGGAAGTTCACGGTTCACGTATTGCTGAAGCTTGGCTTGGAGAATTTTGAGCATTACTTTACTAGCGTGTGGAATAAGTGCAATTGTGCAGTAGTTCAAGCATTCTTTGTCATTGCCTTTCTTTGGGATTGGAATGAAAACTGACCTTTTCCAGTCCTGTGACCACTGCTGAGTTTTCCAGATTTGCTGGCATATCGAGTGCAGCACTTTCACAGCATTATCTTTCAGGATTTGAAATAGCTCAACTGGAATTCCATCACCTCCACTAGCTTTGTTGGTAGTGATGCTTGCTAAGGCCCACTTGACTTCACATTCCAGGATGTCTGGCTCTAGGTGAGTGATCACACCATCATGATTATCTCGGTCGTGAAGATCTTTTTTGTACAGTTCTTCTGTGTATTCTTGCCATCTCTTCTACATATCTTCTGCTTCTGTTAGGTCCATACCATTTCTGTCCTTTATCGAGCCCATCTTTGCATGAAATGTTCCCTTGGTATCTCTAATTTTCTTGAAGTGATCTCTTGAGTTTCCCATTCTGTTGTTTTCCTCTATTTCATTGCACTGACCGCTGAGGAAGGCTTTCTTATCTCTCCTTGCTATTCTTTGCAACTCTGAATTCAGATGGCAATACCTTTCCTTTTCTCCTTTGCTTTTCGCTTCTCTTCTTTTCACAGCTATTTGTAAGGCCTCCTCAGATAGCCATTTTGCTTTTTTGCATTTCTTTTCCATGGGGATGGTCTTGATCTCTCTCTCTCCTGTACAATGTCATCAACCTCTGTCCATAGTTCATCAGGCACTCTGTCTGTCAGATCTAGTCCCTTAAATCTGTTTGTCACTTCCACTGTATAATCATAAGGGATTTCATTTAGGTCATACCTGAACGGTCTAGTGGTTTTCCCTACTTTCTTCAATTTAAGTCTGAATTTGGCAATAAGGAGTTCACGATCTGAGCCACAGTCCACTCCCAGTGTTGTTTTTGCTGACTGTATAGAGCTTCTCCATCTTTGGCTGCAAAGAATAGAAATGCAAATCAAAACTACAGTGAGGTAAATCACATTAACACCAATCAGAATGGCCATCATCAAAAAATCTACAGACCAGTAAATGCTGGAGAGGGATGGAGAAAAAGGAACCCTCCTACAGTGCTAATGGGAATGTAACTTGGTATAAGCACTGTGGAAAAGAGTGTGGAGGTTCCATAAAAAACTAAAAGTAGAGCTACCATATGATCTAGCAGTCTCATTTCTGGGCATATATCCATAGAAATCTTTAATTTGAAAAGATATATGCACCCTAATGTTCATGGCAGCACTGTTTGCAGTAGCCAGGACATGGAGTCAGTCTACATGTCCATGACAGAGGAATGGGTAAACTTGATGTAGTATATATCTATAATGGAATATTACTCAGCCATAAAAATAAAATATTGCCATTTTGCAGCAACATGGATACACCTAGAGATTGTTATATGGAGTTAAATAAGTCAGTTCAGTTCAGTCGCTCAGTCTTGTCTGACTCTTTGCGACCCTATGGACTGCAGCACGCCAGGCCTCCCTGTCCATCACCAACTCCTGGAGTTTACTCAAACTCATGCCCATTGAGTTGATGATGCCATCCAACCATCTCATCCTCTGTCGTCCCCTTCTCCTCTTGCCTTCAATCTTTCCCAGCATCAGGGTCTTTTCAAATGAGTCAGCTCTTCGCATCAGGTGGCCAAAGTATTGGAGTTTCAGCTTCAACATCAGTCCTTTCAATGAATATTCAGGACTGATTTCCTTTAGGATGGACTGGTTGAATCTCCTTGCAGTACAAGGGACTCTCAAGAGAAAGATATGATATCGCTCATATGTGAAATCTAGAAAATTTTTAGAATGAACTTATTTACAAAATAGAAATAGAGTCACAAATTTAGACAAGAAATTATGGTTACCAAGAGGGAACAGGGGGAAGGGATAAATTGGGAGTTTGGTATTAACATATACATACTACTGTATATAAACTAGATAACTAATAAGGACCTACTGTATAGCACGGGGGACTCTGCTCAATACTCTGTAATAACATATATGAGAAAATAATCTAAAAAAGAATGGATATATGTATATGTAAAACTGATTCACTTTGCTGTAAAGCAAAAACCAAATAACATTGTAAATCAACTATACTGCAATAAAATTAAAAAAAATACTTATCTGATATTTCCCATTTGCCTGCAAGTTCCTTGGATTAGTGACCCTGTCCTTTCCCCTTTGTATCTGCCAGTACCCAGCATGTTTCCCAGCACATATTTGAAATGTTAAATAAATATTTTATGGATGAATGAATGAGATATAATTCTCTGGGACTGTCAGCCTTAAGGGACTCATATAGAAATAGAAACTGAACTGGGATGTTAAGGTTTACAGGGGCGGCCAAATAACATTATTTGCTGAATCCTGTAACTTTCGAGTTAAAAGAATTTGATTGAATCCTGTGATCTAGGAATTTACTTAGATTTTCTGAATCTCAGTTTTCTCATCTGTAGAACTTAAATAATACGGAGTTACCCTTCATAACTATTGAAATGATTGAATGTGCTAGTGTAACTGGCAGCATTGAGAACAGTGCTGGTAACACAAATATCCAAGAACAGTTGTGGTTGGTTTCATTGGTACTATTATGGTCGTCCTTGGGGCATTTGTTTGTTTCTATGCTGTGTCTCTGCCTACACTGGAACCTGTAGGTTTTCCTGTGTTCATAATTCTCCTTAATGTCAGTGAGGATGGAAGTCTGCAGAACTTCCAGCCTGGACACGCATGGCATCTGTCCGGTTTCTTTGTCATCTAATCACGTCTTGCACATGCCTTGTCCAGGTGCTTAAACTTGATCTATTCAGTCAGTATCTCTTCCTGCTGCCAGCAGATGCCTGAAGTTTCTCAGTGCTCATGAGAAAACTGTATTTTTCCTTTTCAGACTCCTCCACTAAATGTAAATTTTTCACATTGTTACACAAAAACAGCCCCACTTTGTACTCTGGAAATTCAGTGGGAGAGAGAGGGAGAGAATGAATGTGTGCATGTGTCCACATGTGAGTACTGACATGCAGATACCATACCTTCCATATCTGCTATTGGCTTTCGAAGCATCATGATTTGTACTTAACAACAGATATCTGAGACAAATAATGATGCTATCCTCCAAAACACCTTGCTTTTCCAGCAGTCCTCTCTCCACTCCCAAATCACACCCACATTACATAGTACTTCTACCTCAGTTCTCATCTCTCATTTGTTTGTATCCATTGCTACTCTAGCAAGGCCATAAGCTTATGTTTTGCCATTTTGAAACTTTCTATAGAAACATCATTACACATCAAGCATAAAGGTAATGCCACATTAAAAAAAAAATTCTAATTTCTTAAGGAAACTCCATAGTATTTTTCATAGTGGCTGCATCAGTTTACATTCCTACCAACAGTATAGGAGGATTCCCTTCTCTCCACACCCTCTCCAGCATTTATTGTTTGTGGATTTTTTGATGATGGCCATTCTGATCAATGTTAGGTGATACCTCATTGTAGTTTTGATTTGCATTTCTCCAATAACTAGTTATGTTGAGCATCTTTTCATATGTCTCTTGACTACATGTATGTCTTCTTTGGAGAAATGTCTATTTAGGTCTTCCGTTCATTTTTTTATTGGGTTTTTTGCTTTGATGATATTAAGCCATGTGTGCTGTTTATAAATTTTGGAAACTAATCCATATGATCCTGAAATCCCACTCCTGAGCGTATACCTGGAGAAAAACATTGTCCAAAAGGATACATGTGCCCCTATGTTCATAGCAGAACTATTTACAATAGCCAGGGCATGGAAGCAACCTAAATGTCTATCAACAGAAGAATGGGTAAAGAAGATGTGATACATAAATATGTGGAATATTACTCAGCCATTAAAAAGAATTAAATAATGCCATTTACAGAAATACAGATGGACCTGGAGATTGTCATACTGAATAAAGTAAGTCAGACAGAAAGAGAAATATCATATGATATCCCTTTTAAATGGAATCTTAAAAAAAATGAAACAAATGAACTTATTACAAAACAGAAACAGACTCACAGACTTAGAGAATGAACTTGTGGTTAACAGGGGAAGGTTGGGAGAAAGGGATAACTAGGGAGTTTGGGATCAACAGGTACACACTTCTGTGTTTAAAATGGGTAACCAACAAGGACCTACTGTATAGCACAGGTAACTCTGCTCAGTATTCTGAAACAACCTAAATGGGAAAAGAATTAAAAAAAAAAAAAAGACACATGTATAAGTGAATCACTTTGCTGTATACTTGAAAGTAACACAACATTGTTCATCAACTCCAATATAATATAAAAAGTTTAAAAAAGAAGTTCTAAGGAGAATCACACTCCAGTATCTTCCATAAGCTACTACATACCCAAACTGTGTGGATGGCACCCATTGTTAATTAACCACACTCTTTCTCCTGCAGTCTGTGCAGTACTATAAGCATTCACCACTGATAAACTGGCCCTGGAAAATGAGGTAAAACTTAGGGACCAAACCGGGACCCGTCAAGTCCTTATAGTACCTCTGTGTCCAGTCTCCACTAAAGAGTGGGAAGTAAGTTTCTTTATAAAAGAATCCTGTTTCCATGACTTCCTTTGAGGTGAGGTCCTTGACATCACATTCATGTTGGAAGGTTCTTTTGAGCAGCAGCATTCAGGTTTAGTCTTCAGTAGAAACAAAGGGAAAAAAAGAAAAGTATGAACAGTAGTTTAATACAGTATGTCAAGGACATGTCAGTTATGGTAGCCACCAGTCACAGGTAGCTATTTAATTTTAAAATGAAATAAAATTAAATATTCATTTCCTCAGTTGCACTAACCCCAGTTCAAGTACTCATGGCTGCTGTATTGGAGAGTGTAGATAAAGAAATTATCCATCATCACATATTTCTATGGGGCAGTGCAGAACTAGAGGTTGTGTTTTATACCCTACGAGGTAGTTCTTTTTATACTTTGTAATCTACTAACCCCCTTCTTCTCTCCCAAAACACATGATACTGCCCTGTGCTAACTAAGCAAAAGCCTGTTAATGCTAGGATGTCATTCAAAGCAGAAGCAAGTCTTTTTTTTTTTTTTTAATAAATTTATTTATTTTAGTTGGGGGCTAATTACTTTACAATATTGTAATAGTTTTTGCCATACATTGACATGAATCAGCCATGGGTTTACATGTGTTCCCCTTCCTGGACCCCCCACCCACCTCCCTCCCCATCCCATCCCTCTGGGTCATCCCATTGCCCCGGCCCTGAGCATTTGTCTCATGCATCGAACATGGAATGGTGTTCTGTTTCACATATGATAATATATATGTTTCAATGCTACTCTCCCAGAACGTCCCAGAATTGAAAGAGACACGTGTACCCCAATGTTCATCGCAGCACTGTTTACAATAGCCAGGACATGGAAGCAACCTAGATGTCCATCAGCAGACGAATGGATAAGGAAGCTGTGGTACATATACACAATGGAATATTACTCAGCCATTAGAAGCAAGTCTTAAATGAGGTGTAGGAGTAGAACAAGAACCATCAGTAGATCTATTATGATGCTTTTTCAAGGAAATTTGCTTATGGCTTCTTATACTGTCTATAGTTTCTCTTGGTGAACATAAAAAATAATGTTGCTCCTTTTTGCTTTTAAATTTAGCCACATATATGAGACTAGAAACACACAATCCATTATGTGAGCCTCCAGCTTCCTGTTAACATGACATTAGTAGAAGAATCCACCCTGTGATAATATTAAAAAGGAAAATAACTGAACAAAAGAAGACTGGGATTTGATTTTTCTATTGGCTAAATTTAGTTGCCTGAGAAACAGGAGGAAATTATTTCAGTACCAAAATAAAAAAACATCATCTAAGTTTGCTTTTTCTCTTTTATTCAGGAGTTATAGTTGCCTTTGGTGTGGTAGGAAAAGGAAGGGCTGTCGAAGGGAAGAGACAGCTATTCATACAATTTCCTTTAACATTTTGTTCATGTGTCCCTTTTAAAACTTTCTGTCAGCCTTTATAATCATCCAATTAAATTTGTCTATCCAGTTCTCCTAAAACTAGGTGACATTTGAGTGCTATAAAATTAATATGAATGTGATGCAATGGACATAATTGCTTTCTAGAAAAATCTCATCTGTATGACTCATTGTCAGAGACACAACTGTGAGCCCGGAAGTTCCTAGAACATTGATATATCTGATTCCTCATGTATATTTAACCAACAAAGCTCTTTTTCAGGAAATAGGATCTCTGCTGGATTTTTTTCTTTTGGTTTCTTGGTTGTCTCAAATTAGAAAGTCAGGAAATTTCTGAAATAATAACTTACTGCACTTGTGTGATTTGGCATAGTATATTTCAAGAAAAACATTCAAATCCACATGTTGTCAATTTTGAATCTTATTCGTTAGCATCATGGCCTTTTGAGGTTCGTGTGGTTTTATTTCCAGGTTTGCTGATGTTGTAGCCCCACCATCTGTAACCCATCAATTAAATCATGAGGTTACTGAGTTCCCAGACCCTCAACCTCTTGATAAGGCTACTGTTAAAGAGTTCCAAAATGACTTGGGCTGCCTTGAGAATAAGGGGAGAAAAGAAAAGTGAATTTTTCAAGGTTGCTGGAGCAAAAGGTCATTAATGTACACAGTACACTTTAGAGATTTATTAAAATTGGACCAAGTTTGAAGTTTGCCTTTGCATAATCTAGAAGGAAAATGATTGTTAAGCTAATTAAGACTATAAATCATTTTATAAGAAATGATCAGAAATACAGATTGTGGAGTCCATTACACCCAGGCTTAACTCCTAACTCTGTCACTTAGCAGCTGTGACTTCACCACCATGAGCCTTATTTTTACATCTACAAAGTGAGATTGACAATACTTATCTCAAGAGATTTTCTCAAGAACTTTGTGAAACACTGCGCAGTTTGTTATTAGTGTTGTTAGTATTAGTGGTTAGGAAAACAAGCTATTTTAAAAAGAGATTTATAGAACATTATAGGCTTCATGAAAACAAAAAGTATAAATGTTCCCAGCTTTTCTCTCTTTTCAGCTCTCGTGGGAAAATTCAGTGTTTATGCAGTGAAAGCAGGAGCCAAGGGGGCCTGAGCATGATTAAAGTTGTGAGAGGAAAGGAACCTAGAGGGCAGATTAATTTGTAAAGTAAAGAGCTCTCTATGAAGGAAAAATAATAAGGAATCTAAAAGTTTTGAGGACTGAGAGAGAATGGTCCTGGAAGCTGAGAGGATAGCCAGAAAGAGGGAGGAGCATAGCAGTGTGACACTTAGGAAAACCAGACAAGTCAGGAACGTTTGAGGAAGTGTTGTGCAGTGTAATTCTCCAGTTGCCACTTTTATTGAGAGTCTTCTTTAAAAATTTTTTTTTAAATTGAAATATAGTTGATTTATAATGTTATCTTAATTTCTACTATATAGTAGAGTGATTCAGTTATACATATATACATTCTTTTTCATATTTTTTCCATTATGGTTTATCACAGAATATTGACTAGAGTTCCTTGTGCTATGCGGTAGAACCTTGTTCATCCATTCTATATGTAATACTTTGCATCTGCTAATCCCAAACTCTCAATCCGTCCCTCCCCCAGTGCCCCCTTGGTAACTACAAGTCTGTTCTCAATCTCTGAGTCTGTTTCTGTTTTGCAAGTAAGTTAATTTGTGTCATATTTTAGAGTTCACATACAATTGATACATGTAGTATTTTTCTTTGTCTGACTTAATTTAGTATGATCATCTCTAGGTCCATCCATGTTGCTGAAAATGGCATTTATTCATTCCTTTTTATGGTTGAGTAGTATTCCGTTATTTTGTGTGTGTGTGTCACATCTTCTTCATCCATTCGTCTGCTGCTGGGTTTCCACATCTTGGCTATTGTTAATGGTGCTGCTATGAACATAAGGATGTATGTATTTTTTGAATTATTGTTTTGTCCAGAAACATGCCAGGAGTGGGATTGCTGGATCATATGGCAGATCTATTTTTAGTTTTATGGAGAACCTTCATACTGTTCTGCATAGTGGCTACACCAATTTATGTTCCCATCAACAATGTAGTAGTTGTTGTTCAGTCACTCAGTCCTGTCCAACTCTTTGCAACCCTATGGATTGCAGCACACCAGGCTTCCCTGTCCTTCACCATCTCCTGGAGCTTGCTCAAACTCATGTCCATTGAGTTGGTGATGCCATCTAACCATCTCATCCTCTGTCATCCTTTCCTCTTCCTGCCTCCAGTCTTACCCAGGATCAGGATCTTTTCCAGTGAGTAGCTGTTCACATCAGGTGGCCAAACTATTAGAGCCTCAGCCTCAGCCTCAGTCCCTCCAATTAATATTCAGGATTTATTTCCTTTATGATTGACTGGTTTGATCTCCTTGCCATCCAAGGGACTCTCAGGAATCTTCTCCAACACCACAGTTCAAAAGCATCAATTCTTGGAAACACAGCCTTCTTTGTGGTCCAACTCTCACATTCATACATGACTACTGAAAAAATCACAGCTTTGACACATGGACCTTTGTTGGTCAAATGATGTCTCTTCTTTTTAATATGCTGTCTAGGTTCATCATAGCTTTTCTTCCAAGGAGCAAGTGTCTTTTAATTTCATGACTGCAATTACCATCTGCAGTGATTTTGGAGCCCAAGAAAATAAAGTCTGTCGCTGTTTCCACTGATTCCCCATCTATTTGCCATGAAGTGATGGGACCAGATGCCATGATCTTACTTTTTTGAATGTTGAGTTTTAAGCCAGCTTTTTCACTCTCCTCTTTCACTTTCATCAAAAGGCTCCTTAGTTCCTCTTCACTTTCTGCTGTAAAGGTGGTGTCATCTGCATATTTGAGGTTATTGATATTTCTCTTGGTAATCTTGATTCCAACTTGTGCTGCATCCAGCCCAGCATTTCACATGATGTACTCTGCATATAAGTTAAATAAGCAGTGTGACAGTATGAAGCCTTGACATACTGCTTTCCCAATTTGGAACCAGTCTGTTGTTCTATGTCCGGTTCTGAAGACAGTATGAGGATTAATTCATTTAATTTAGGACAGCTCTACAAGGCAGGAGCTATCATTATTTTCATTCCACAGATGTTAAAACTGACGTACAGAGGAGTTAATTAACTTGGCCAAAGTCATACACAGGGAGTAGCAGAACTTGGGTTAGCATCAAATATTCTGATTCTGGATCCATACTCTCGTCCTCTATATCAGAGTTACCCAATTCCCTGGCCATGGACCAGTACCCAGTAATGGTCTGTGGTCTGTTAGGAATCAGGCCATGTAGCAAGAGGTTAGTAGCACTTCAGAGAGTGAAGCTTCATCTGTATTTACAGCTGCTCCCCATCACTCACATTACTGCCTGAGTTCTGCCTCCTGTCGGATCAGTGGTGCCATTAGATTCCCATAGGAACATAAATTCTACCGTACTTGAATTATCCTGAAACCATCTCCACCAGGTCCATGGAAAAATTGTCTTTCATGAAACCAGTCCCCTGTACCAAAAAGGTTGGGACTATTGGCATCTCATACATAAGTGTCTGGTCTTCAGATGAACAACCTCAATGGCAGTTTGCCTTGTTTTATAAATGGTTGGTTTGTACTCAGCAATCTTGCCACTCAAGTGTGGTCCATAGGCAGCGGGGTCAGTGACATCTGGGAACAGTCTCAGGCCCCCCACTCCAGACTCTTGAAGCAGGAACTATGTCTTAACAAGCTTTCCAAGTGACCCATGATCATGCATAGCCTGAGAAGAGGCTCCAGCATATGAATATGTAGGGGATGGGCTATCTCAGTATCCATCATCACACTTGCTGCCTATGGGTAGAGTTACTTTTAATCTACAAATAGGTTGAATAGGAAATAAATTCACAAATCGAGGGAATAATACCTGCTTTCTCCTCAGCTGAGTGAATGATGCTTGGGGCCTCTGGATCCACTGCAGCAACAGGCACATAGTAGATTCCCCATCATATTTCTTGCACTGAGATGCAAGGTTGTGTGATAGAGACATCCAGCATAGTAGCATTCTGCTGCAACATTTAAAAAGGCTAGATAATGCCAGTGTAAGCAGAACAGAGATTATGCACTTAATCTTAACACAGCTCTAAGACAAGCTCTGCTCAACTGGTTCCCCTGTGAACTGAAGCTGATTCTCTTCTCTCTTGGGCTCTCTATTGTCTTGGTGCTGTTTGCAGCTCATTCAGAAACTAATTAAGTTTCAGGATCAGTTTGTCCTATTAAAAGAGTGTATATATGCTGAAGAGGTTTTGTTTTTTTTTTTTTAATAACTTATGTTTTCCAATTGAAAGGACAACTATAATTTGCTTCTAAAATTAGCCAAAAGTCAGCTTTCATCAAAATAATTCTCAGCAGACATTAGTCTCTGTAAAACCAGAGTATTGTAAGGAAGGCAACAAATGGATTTACATAGGCCATGGAAAATGTATTGATAATCTGGCCATATTAATCCTGTCCTCTAACAGAGTGTGAAATTACTTGTTTACTTCACTTATCTGGGGCTGGAGGTAGCTGATCATTGGTTGACAGAGCCGTATTTTGTGATCACCTTTCAACCATAAGCTTCAGCTGGGCCAAGGCCAACAGTCTGACTTCACTGGCCTGTATACCACCTCCAAAGTCAAGGTCAGGACTCCTGCTACCTCTGGGCAGCCAGAGGAACTCATGATCTCCAATATCTCCATCTAGGTATGGCTTTCACTTGTACATGGGTATGTCCTATATCCCATGCCCCGAAAGTGAGGGTCTATAGTGGTTTCATCATCAGTGTGTAAATATTATCAAGGTGAACACTATTAGGGATATAATAAAGTATAAAAAGTAGTCCCTGACCTAAAGTAGACTACTGCTGCTGCTGCTAAGTTGCATCAGTTGTGTCCGACTGAGCAACCCCACAGACAGCAGCCTACCAGGGTCCTCTGTCCCTGGGATTCTCCAGGCAAGAATACTGGAGTGGGTTGCCATTTCCTTCTCCAAAAGGAGACTAACCACTGTGGTAAAATAGACCCTGCTGATGCTCTGCCCAGTTTCCCTTTATCAAGGTAGTGCATCTATCCTCCAGTGCCCAATAGATGTGAGTGTTTGCTGCTAATGGCTCACAGCTGCCCTTTTTCTGGAGACTTGACCAATTGCTCTCAGCTCATGGGTGATTGGGACCAAACCTGAGGGGTTATGGTTCACCAACTCTAGCATAACTGTAAGCCTGAAGGAGCCAAAGAAAGAACCTGTATTCCCAAAGCATTGTGAGAGCCTTGGAAATGGAGTTACCCTACAAGACTGGGTCATGTCGGGGTTTGGCTCACATTTCTGGTGGCTAGACATCCCATGATCAGAGTGCCATCATGGTTGGATGAGGGCTCTCTTCCCACTGTGTTTGCACATGGCAGAAGGGCCTGGGGAGTTCTGTGGGTCTCTTTTATAAGAGCACTAATGTCATTCATGAGGGTTCCACCCTCTTGAGGCTCCACCTTCTAATCTCACCACCTTCAGGGATTAGGATTTCAACCTTGGAATTTGGGGGCGGGGCACATTCAGACCATAGCAACAGGAAGCTAGCCATCAGTGGTCTGTTATTCAGTGGAGATCAATCTCTTAGGTCCCTGAACAAAAGAAGAAGGGGGAAATCAATGAGAAAAGGAGTAATAAATAATGACCTTATACAGCCTTACACAGTCATAAGTTTTCTTTTCTCCTCTAGTTCAACCATTGTATTGGCACTAGATTGATTTTTCTTGAATGATTATTTCATTGTCTATTTTCCAAGCTCTAAATCCTCCAAATCTTTGCCATTGCCTAAAAGAATGATTCATTAAAAAGTTTTTGGATCATATACCCAATTGGTTAAAAGAAAGTCTCTAAACATGTGCCTCCTGTTCATTTTTTTATTCATTTATCAACAATTTAAATTTACTACCAACTAATAGCTCAGAATACTACATACACTTACAGCTTAGGATGTCATTCATGATTATGGCATAAAAGAAGCTTTCCTAATAGTTTTAAATTATTTTAGACAGCTTTTGGCCTATGTGATCAGATTGTCACATGTTTTATATCTGCCTTCAAAACGTGTGAGAGTTATCAGCTAATCAATGTATATGAATCCTCAGACAAACCACTGATTTGAGAGGTAGCTCTGGCTCTTAGGTGGAAAGTGTTATGCCCAGACTGTGGGCTGAAAAGACAGAATGAATTTAAGGGGTCAAGTAGAAGCTTGAGCCTAGAGTAATAGCAGAAAATCTGAGAGAGTTCCAGTTGGCAGTGGGAGAATGAGTGATTTAATCTTGAGGGCAGTCAAATTACAATAATAATAGCTCCACTTTTGGAGCACCTACTGTATACTTGGGCTTCCCTGATAGCTCAGTTGGTAAAGAATCTGCCTGTGATGCAGGAGACCCCTGTTTAATTCCTGGGTTGGGACGATCTGCTGGAGAAGGGATAGGCTATTCACTCCAGTATTCTTGGACTTCCCTTGTGGCTCAGCTGGCAAATAATCTGTCTGCAATGCAGGAGACCTTGGTTTGACCCATGAGGTTGGGAAGATCCCCTGGAGAAGGGAAAGGCTACCCACTCCAGTATTCTGGCCTAAAGAATTCCATGGACTACACTCCATGGGGTCGCAAAGAGCTGGACACAACTGAGCGACTTTCACTTTCAATGTATACTTGGTATCGTGCTAATCACTTTACATGTATTATTTCATCTGCCCTTCATATCAGCTTCAAGGTAGGTATCACTACAAGAGAGGTTAAGAATCCTGTTCAAGTTTACGTAGTGGATGAAGGAGCCAGGATTTGATCCTGAAGGAACTATGTGTCTTCTTGACAATCTTTTTTCCATCACATCCCACAATTAAGACATAGCCTTAGAATAGGTGTCCCATTCTATAACCACACTTGTTTTATATAGAGAGGAGTCCTGGATGAAAGAAGCCAGACTGAAAAGATTCCCATCTTTGTGACATTCTGGAAAAGGCAAATCTGTGGAGACAGTAAAAAGAATCAGTGGTTGCCAGGAGTTAGGAGGTATGAATAAGTAGAGCACGGAGGATTGTTAGGGTGGTGAAACTGCTCGGTATGGTACTATAATGGGTGTTCACATTATTATACATTTGTCCAAACTCATGGAACGTGCAACCCCAAGAATTAACCCTGATGTGAACTGTGGACTTTGGGTGACTATGATGTGTCAGTGGAGGTTCACTGATTGTGACAAACATCAGTTCAGTTCATTCGCTCAGTTGTGTCCAACTCTTTGTGACTCCAGGGACTGCAGCATGTCAGGCTTCCCTGTCCATCACCAACACCAACATAATGGAGATGAAAAGGTGGCATATGGGATATCCCTGAACCTTCCTCTCAATTTTGCTATGAACCTAAAACAGCTCTAAAAAAATTAGTGTTGAAGAAAAAGCAGGGGGAGGGATGGAGGGGATGGACATGGCTATGAGTCTGTAAGGATAGGGCCCTTAGGTAGCAATGCCTCCCAGAGATAGAAGAGGCCACTCAGAATTCAGAAGAGCAGTGTGGATACAAGGAGCCAGTTAATGCTTTGGGAAAGCAGAATTCATGAAGGATAAGCTGTTCTTATCAAAAAGTTCATAGTTAAAATTTTTTTTCCAATACTGTCTGATATAAAGCCATCCTCATACTTGTCCATTTTTCCTCTGTGTGCCTTTTTATAAATCAAAGTTCATATATGCTCTGCCTTCTATGTTGCTCTAATAATTAGTCTGCTCACAGTCTGTTAACATAGAGGAACCATCATTTACTAAGCTGTGCATTTATGATTTGTGCATTTTCTATAAATGAATAAAATTTATTTAAATATAGAATGATTCTGTATGGAAGTTGAAATAAGTCAAGGATATTGTCGTATTCACTATTGCTTGGTAGATTCACACAATTCTCCAGTCAACCATTTTACATATGATAAATAATAGTGTGGGTTAAGAGATAGAAAACTGGCATTCCAGTCTTAGCTCTGCTGTTAGAATAACTGTGTGATACAGTCAAGGTACCCAGTCCCCTCTGAGCTTGGATTTCCTCATATATAAAAAACAAATGCCCCAAATTCCCTATTAATTTTCAGTATGATGGAGGATAGAGCAACTCTTACCCTCAAACTAATCCCATAGCACATATTGAAACAGAATCCCAACTCTTCCCAACTGCAAACTCCCCTTACCTGATATTTTAGAGCAGAGATTGGGAAACATTTCCAGTTGGGAGGGTCAGAGAGTAGGTATTTCAGGCTTTGCAGGCCATGCAGCCTCTGTTGAAAGTACTCTGAGCTGCCATCTATTAAGGTATCCACATACACTATGTAAATGCATGATGAGGCCTGTGTTCCAACAAAACTTTATGTATCAAAGCAGGTGTCAAGACAGATTGGGCACACAGGCCATAGTTTGCCCATTTCTGTTCTAGGACATAACTTTTTGGGATTCAGTTAAACTTCCCTTCAGCATATATGGGAAAAATCATATGTTCACAATAATTAAATAAAACAGGGGACTAGAGACTTGGAGGGCTTCCCTGGTAGCTCAGCTGGTAAAGAATCTGCCTACAATGCAGGAGATCCCAGTTTGATTCCTGGGTCAGGAACATCCCCTGGAGAAGGGATAGTCTACCTACTCCAGCATTCTTGGGCTTCCTTGGTGGCTTAGATGGTAAAGACTCTGCCTGCAATGGAGGAGACCTGGGTTTGATGCTTGGATTGGAAAGATCCCCTGGAGGAGGGCATGGCTATCCACTCCAGTATTCTTACTTGGAGAATCCCCATGGGCAGAGGAGCCTGGTGGGTACAGTTTGTGGAGTCACAAGGAGTTGGACACAACTGAGCAACTAAGCACAGTGCAGCACAGAGACTTGGAATGTACAAGGGAGGGAGAGTAGAGAGCCTTGTGATGCAGGATTTGGAGAGAAAATTCCGGTGATATCTGCTATGAAGGAGAGGCATTGTCACATTGGAAAAATTGGCTTTGGTATGGAGCTAGCTGCTAAGTTGGGAGAGACCAGCTGGTGTGTGTGTGTGTGTGTGTGTGTGTGTGTGTGTGTGTGTGTGTGTGTGTGTGTGTGTGTGTGTGTGTGTGTGCAGGTGTGTGGGTACACGTATGTGTAAGAGGTTACAGTATACTCAAGCCTACTGTGGTTCCAGATACCAAGGGGACTCACTGAATATTTGTGGAGAAAGGGAAGGAAGAGGGAAGAATTATTCTCATTTATATATGAAGAAATTCTGCTGTGGGACTCCAGTGTTGTTTCTCATAAGGAATCTACAGGGAAGCAGAATTTCATGGGAAGGATATTGATTTCACCCTGGAAAGGATCTGTCAACGTCTGTACAGGCCCAGCCCTTCTCAGAAGAGGAGACTATTGTTGGGCTCAGAGTTCCCTGTAATCCTGAGCTGTGGTCATGCAAAGTGTCAATGAAAGGTGACCATATGAAGACAGGAAGGGGGACTGCAGTTATTAATTGTGGCAGCTGTTTCCATGGGTTAGGCTTTATACTCTCCCTAAATGGTCACAGTTGCATTTCTGACATGGCAGCAGGAACAAGGAAGGGAAATGGGCTTATGAAAATGTACTTATGTGTTGTAGTCAGGAGATCAGATGCTGAGTCTCTCTTGGATTTGGTTTGCTGAAAACATCTTCGGAAAGGGGGCCAGAGTTTGGAGAAGGGAAAATTGTCCTTCTCTGTGCCATCACACAGAAGCTGGATTTGGGGGAAATCTTAACATCTTGGAATGTGGTTAAATTGATGAACTAACAACTAGGTAAAATTTCACACAAGCCATGCTTTTATTAGAGAGCTGATTAAGGTTTGCAGTCTGCTGCACTAATTCATTAGTAAAAGTTTTACTATGCAAATGTATGCAAATCATATAAGAAAATAGTGTTCTTAGCCAAGTGCATTAGCACCTATTTCTTTGGTTTTGTTTGTTTGTTTCACTGGAACTCTGGCCCTGCTAGATAAGTAATATATTCAGTACTCAAAAGTATGTGTTTAACATTTTCCTGAAGGGTGATTGAGAGACTTTCTCCTTTGACAAATACTGTAGTGATTAGCATGTATTTTTTCCTCTTTTTCTTGCCTAAAACAGAATGAAGAAGATGAGCAACATTTATGAGTCAGCTGCCAATACACTGGGAATCTTTAACAGCCCCTGCCTGACGAAAGTTGAGCTACGTGTGGCATGCAAAGGCATTTCCGACAGAGATGCCCTTTCCAAACCAGACCCCTGTGTCATCCTCAAGATGCAGTCCCACGGGCAATGGTTCGAGGTAGGCATGTCCAGTGAAATGGAGAGAAGCATGGCAGGAGGAGAGATTCGAAAATGTTTTGGCATTTCCTGTCTTCAGGTGGTTTATTTCGGTGAGACAGAAAATTCTAGAAATGAATATGATCACATTGCTGCTCATATCATGATTTTTTAAATTTATTTATATATTTGAATTAAAATTATATTAGAGTATACTTGATTAAAAATGTTGCATTAGTTTCAGGTGTAGAACAGAGTGATTCAGTTATACATATATATGTATCTATTCTTTTTCAAATTAGTTTCCCATTTATGTTATTGTAAAATACTGAGCAGAGGTCCCTGTGCTATGCAGTAGGTCCTTGTTGATTATCTGTTTTATATATAGCAGTGTGTATATGTTAATCCCAAACTCCCAATCTATCCCTCCCCTCCATCCTTTCCCCTCTGCTAACCATAAATTCATTCTCTAAGCCTGTGAGTCTGTTTCTGTTCTATAAGTAAATTCATTTATATAATTTTTTTAGATTCCACATATAAGCAATATCATGATATTTGTTGTTTGGTATCTGAATTTTTCACTTAGTGTGATAATCTCTAGGTCCATCCATGTTGCTACAAATGGCGATATTCCTTTCTTCTTATGGCTGAGTAGTGTTCCACTGTGTATATGTACCATATCTTCTTTAGCCATTCATCTGTCAATGGACATTTAGGTTGCTTCCATATCATGATGTTTTAATACTGTGGATATTTTGACATTTACCATTAATTTGTGTGCTTATTGTGGATATAGTATCTCCTGGGGATGGGCAGCAGGGACTGATTTACTGGGGCCACATCACACACTTATTTGGGGGGAGTAAGAACTTAATATTAGCTAAACTTTATTGGGTGCTTATTAAGTATCAGGCACTATTCTAAGTGCTTTATGTAAAACAACTAATTTCATCTGTACAATAATCCTATGAGGAAACAGAAAGATCAAGGATTTTCCCAGGTTCATCCAGTTTATAAGTGGAATAGCTAATATTTTCCAGTCAAGCTCCAGGGCCTGAGCTCTTAATTGCTGTTTTATACTTATAGTGCCCATTGGTGTGGCCTTTGGTATTTTGTGTGGCAATACAGCATGTCGAATTCTGCAGTTGGGTTTTGTTTGTTTATTTAAAATGGAAACAAGTTGGAGAAGGACTGATTTTTCAGTTTGGGGGGATTTGTTATTGTTTTCTTTGTTCTAGGTACCTGGTCTAAGTTCAGTTCAGTTTAGTCGCTCAGTCATGTCCAACTCTGTGACCGCATGGACTGCAGCACGCCAGGCTTCCCTGTTCATCACCAACTCCCAGAGCTTGCTCAAATTCATGTCTGTTGAGTTGGTGATGCCATACAACCATCTCATCCTCTGTCATCCCCTTCTCCTCCTGCCTTCAATCTTTCCCAGCATCAGGGTCTTTTCAAATGAGTCAGCTCTTCCCATCAGGTGGCCAAAGTATTGGAGCTCCAGCTTCAGGATCAGTCCTTGTAATAAATATTTAGGACTGATTCTCCTTTAAGATGGACTGGTTGGATCTCCTTGCAGTCCAAGGGACTCTCAAGAGTCTTCTCCAACACCACAGTTCAAAAGCATCAATTCTTCGGTGCTCAGCTTTCTTTATGGTCTAACTCTCACTTCCATACATGGCTACTGTTAGCAATATTTTAAAAAGATCTGGTCTCAGGTGAAATGTGGGATAGGGAGGAATAGCGGGTGCAGCTGCAGAAGCAATTATTATAGTCTCTAAGGGAACGAGATGCCCAGTAGAATTTGGGTGAGGGTTTTGGATCCATGCTGAGTAGAACAAGTGTATACAAATACCTTGCTTGGATCCCTGAGGACAGACTTCAGTCCTCTTTCTATCTGTTTGCATGGAGCTGACAGGTGCTCCTCTCGGGGCCAAAGTCTTCACGCCACAGTAAGAAAAAGGTTCAGAAGATCTCATAGGTAGTATGTTTACTTACTTGTACATATGTGATAAAAGGTACTTATCTGAAAGGATAGTTTGATAGAAGTTGGTGAGCAGATGAAATGCAGGTGAGAAGGCAACAACACATGAGGAAATCAATGACAGATGGCAAATTGGGGATCTTCCTTTAACCTCCATCTTATTCAGGGCTTATATTGTAAATATAAAATAGCATTTACAGGAATCTTAATGTGTAATGTCTCTTTTTCCTCTTCTAAATATTCTCCCTGACTTTGTTGGTGGACTTCCCTGTCTTTTATTTTTTGTCTAACAAAACTAAGTGGAATACCTACATTAATAAAAAGAGACTCGTGGAAAATTAGAGGAAAAGACTTCATCTCCTAAGACTCCCTTTACATCATTTGTTTATTTGTATATATTTCTTTTCAGTGTTTTCCTTCTAGCATTCATATTCTTATATGACATTTATGATGCACATAAAATTTTCTTTTGTGATTTGATTACCTAGCAGAATATGTTTTTTCCATATTGCTATAATATTCATAATTTTAATTTTTAAGCCTGCATTATATGCCACCAAGTAGATTTATTTAATCATTTTCCTATTTTTTTCACTTTTTAGTTGTTTTCAAAATTACCCTATTTTAAATAATGCTGCAGTATCCATCTTTGAGCATAAGACTTTCCCCTTCCTTTTGTATTACTTCGTATGAGAGATTCTGTCAAAGTGGAACTAGTGGAACAGGATAGGACATTTTGGGGGCTTTTGATGCATTTGCCAAATTGCTTTTCCAAAGCATTCTTCTACATAGTTACTTGAAGTGTGTTTGCACACAGCTACCAACTTGCAAACATTTTCTTACCAGTGCACAGTGAAATCAGAAACTTGTGCCACAGTAAACTAATTCACTGCTTCCTTCATCTCTAAATTCTTACTTTTTAACAGTAGTGTCAGCTGAACTTCCAGCATGCTTAGTGACATGACTGAGTTATATTTTGGAACTTTTGAGAAGCACTTCTTTAATAAATTTTAGTCTTAAGAGGGTACATTTAGGGTATAGTTGGGAAAACAGAGCACACACCAAGTAAATAATAGAAAAGATTTAACACAAATAACTAATAACAAAAACATTGGAAATGTTGAGAAACTAAGTAGGCACTGTGTGAAAACCCAGAGATTGACAATAGGGAGGTGCTGGTTGATTTAGGGTAGAGCAGTGATATGCTGAAGCTAGCTCATAGAGGCTTGTGAGTCAGTTGTTAAATCTTCAGGAATTTTGCAAGCCTGGTGTAAGTATTTATACCATAGATACTGGCAAATATTTCAAATCAGAACTTTACTTCCCATCATGAGAACTAGTTGTTGAGCATTTACTGACATACCACTGGGATAGAAGGACAGATGTTAGTACCAGCTGGATCACCCAGCAGAGGCTGGATTTGTGGAAGGAAGGCCTATCTAATGGGAGCCATAAAGGTAGGGGAGATGCAGGTCATGCTGGAAACATTGCCAGAAAAGGATATGAGGAAGGAGTGGCATCCCAGATCTCCCATCTGTGTCTTCCAGTGACCAACCCCTGGTGGAAGCCTGTTGCCAAGGTTGCAGAAAGAGTCTGGAACACATTTGAAAATACCGAGGTAACTGACTAGCTGGGAGAAATATCAATAACCTCAGATATGCAGATGACACCAACCTTATGGCAGAAGGTGCAGAAGAACTAAAGAGCCGCTTGATGAAAGTGAAAGAGGAGAGTGAAAAAGTTGGCTTAAAGCTCAACATTCAGAAACCTAAGATCATGGCATCTGGTCCCATCACTTCATGGGAAATAGCTGGGGAAACAGTGGAAACAGTGGCTGACTTTATTTTTTCGGCTCCAAATCACTGCAGATGGTGATTGCAGCCACGAAATTAAAAGACGCTTACTCCTTGGAAGAAAAGTTATGACCAACCTAGACAGCATATTAAAAATCAGAGACATTACTTTGTCAACAAAGGTTCCTCTAGTCAGTTCAGTTCAGTTCAGTCGCTCAGTCTTGTCCGACTGTTTGCAACCCCATGAATCGCAACACGCCAGGTCTTCCTGTCCATCACCAACTCCCGGAGTCTACACAAACCCATGTCCATCGAGTCGATGATGCCATCCAGCCATCTCATCCTCTGTCGTCCACTTCTCCTCCTGCCTCCAATCCTTCCCAGCATTAGGGTCTTTTCCAATGAGTCAACTCTTTGCATGAGGTGGCCAAAGTATTGGAGTTTCAGCTTCAACATCAGTCCTTCCGATGAACACCCGATACTGCTCTCCTTTAGGATGGACTGGTTGGATCTTCTTGCAGTCCAACGGACTCTCAAGAGTCTTCTCCAACACCACAGTTCAAAAGCATCAATTCTTCGGTGCTAAGCTTTCTTCACCATCCAAATCTCACATCCATACATGGCTACTGGAAAAACCATAGCCTTGATTAGATGGACCTTTGTTGGCAAAGTAATGTCTCTGCTTTTAGATATGCTATCTAGGTTGGTCATAACTTTCCTTCCAAGGAGTAAGCATCTTTTAATTTCATGGCTGCAATCACCATCTGCAGTGATTTTGGAGCCCAATAAAATAAAGTCTGACACTGTTTCCACTGTTTCCCCATCTATTTCCCATGAAGTGTTGGGAACAGATGCCATGATCTTAGTTTTCTGAATGTTAAGCTTTAAGCCAACTTTTTTACTCTCCTCTTTTACTTTCATCAAGAGACTCTTCAGTTCTTCTTTGCTTTCTGCCATAAGGGTGGTGTCATCTGCATATCTGAGGTTATTGATACTTTTCCCTGCAATCTTGATGCCAGCTTGTGTTTCTTCCAGCCCAGCGTTTCTCATGATGTACTCTGCATATAAGTTAAATAAGTAGGGTGACAATATACAGCCTTGACGTACTCCTTTTCCTATTTGGAACCAGTCTGCTGTTATATGTTTAGTTCTAACTGTTGCTTCCTGACCTGCCTACAGGTTTCTCAAGAGACAGGTCAGATGGTCTGGTATTCCCATCTCTTTCAGAATTTTCCACAGTTTATTGTGATGCACACAGTCAAAAGCTTTGGCATAGTCAATAAAGCAGAAATAGATGTTTTTCTAGAACTCTCTTTCTTTTTCAATGATCCAGCAGATGTTGGCAATTTGATCTCTGGTTCCTCTGCCTTTTCTAAAACCAACTTGAACATCTGGAATTTCATGGTTCACGTATTGCTGAAGCCTGGCTTGGAGAATTTTGAGCATTACTTTACTAGCATGTGAGATGAGTGCAATTGTGCGGTAGTTCGATCATTCTTTGTCATTGCCTTTCTTTGGGTTTTTCTATGGTTTTTTCCAGTGGTCATGTATGGATGTGAGAGTTGGACTATAACGAAAGCTGAGTGCGGACAAATTGATGCTTTTGAACTGTGGTGTTGGAGAAGACTCTTGAGAGTCCCTTGGACTGCAAGGATATTCAACCAGTCCATGCTAAGGGAGATCAGTCCTGGCAGTTCATTGGAAGGACTGATGTTAAAGCTGTAACTCCAATACTTTGGCCACCTCATGCAAAGAGCTGACTCATTGGAAAAGACTATGATGCTGGGAAAGATTGAGGGCAGGAGGAGAAGTGGACGACAGAGGATGAGATGGTTGGATGGCATCACCGACTCAATGGGCATGGGTTTGGGTGGACTCTGGGAGTTGGTGATGGACAGGGAGGCCTGGCTTGCTGAAGTTCACAAAGTCGCGATGAGTCAGACACGACTGAGCGACTGAACTGAACTGAACTGACTAGCACATAGACCTGACAATTCTCAGTAAGTGAGAGAATCATGCACTCAGTCATGAAGTAGTACATATTTATTTAGTGCTAACACCTGCCTTTTGGTGCGAGTTCAGTGCGTGGTCCTGTGCTCAAAGTGAGAAGCACCTGACAATCTATTTAAACCACACACCTACTACCTTCTATGTTTAGTGAAAGCTGGCAAATATGGACATTGCCCTGGGGCATAACTGATGCACATTCTTCTGTATCTGTCCCTTGGAACAAGACTGGATTTACATCTCTGTTCTTGGTGCAGAACTTCAAAATTCAGAGAAAGGCTTGCAGAATATAATTCATGCTGGCTGTAGGCGCATCCTGGGTGTCTTTGTTATGTGGAATCTGGTAACTAAGTGAAGAAAAAAAGAAAAAACCTGGGAGGCTGAACTTCTTTGTATAATGAAGAGATTGTTGAGGGTGTCAGGGTGAGAGAGAGAAAAACAAGGTGAACTTCTGTTTCAGAGAATTTTGAAGTTTTGTAAAAGAGACTCCATGGAGATAAGCACTATCCGCTAGAACTTCCTACAGTGAAGGGAATGTTCTGCATGTGTACTGGCCAGTAGGTAGTTGCTGATCACAGGTGGCTCCTGAGAAGTTGAAAGGTGGCGTATATAACTGAAGAATGGAAAAGTTTAATTACTTAAGTTTAATTAATTTGAGGGTAAATAAGTAGCTGGTGTGATTTCAGAGTCTCCTTGGGTGGTAAAGAACTAGGGTATATGGAGAGATGAGGAAAGGGAGTTTGTTAACATGTTATATTCATAGGATGTTGTTTTTACAGCTAAAATTCTTTTGGAGAAGATATACCTAGAGATTGACATCTCTTTGTTATTACTTGTGATTGCTGGCCTGTGCTTTTTGTAATAGCATTCCATCCAGAAAAGGCCCTCTTATGCCCACATTTACAGCTCAGGTACTACTGCAATAATTATAACTACCTTCAGATACCACACAGAAGCGTGGTGGCTGCGAAGTGTGGCCGAGAGGAGCTACCCCAAGGCCAACACCAGGGGGTGGCAGCTGAGAGGAGCTACACTGCGTCTGAGGCCGAGGTCAGCGGCCGAGAGGAGCTACCCTGCTCCCAAGATCTGGAGTGGCTGCCGAGAGGAGTTACTCCATGTCCAAGGAGCGGCGGCTATGCGGGCACAGGGGGCCGAGAGGAGCTACTCCACATTTAAGGTCAGCAGGGGTGGCAGTAAGGAGATACTCCTTGTCCAAGGTAAGGAGCAGTGGCTGCACTTTACTGGAGCAGCCGTGAAGAGATACCCCACGTCCAAGGTGCGAGAAACCCAAGTAAGACCGTAGGTGTTGCAAGAGGGCCTCAGAGGGCAGACACACTGAAACTATAATCACAGAAAACTAGCCAATCTGATCACATGGACCACAGCCTTGTCTAACTCAATGAAACAAAGCCATGCCGTGTGGGGCCACCCAAGACAGATGGGTCATGGTGGAGAGGTCTGACAGAATGTGGTCCACTGGAGAAGGGCATGGCAAACCACTTCAGTATTCTTGACTAGGAACCCCATGAACAGTATGAAAAGGCAAAAAGATAGGACACTGAAAGAGGAACTCCGCAGGTCGGCAGGTGCCCAATATGCTACTGGAGATCAGTGGAGAAATAACTCCAGAAAGAATGATGGGATGGAGCCAAAGCAAAAACAATACCCAGCTGTGGATGTGACTGGTGATAGAAGCAAAGTCCGATGCTGTAAAGAGCAATATTGCATAGGAACCTGGAATGTTAGGTCCATGAATCAAGGCAAACTGGAAGTGGTCAAACAGGAGATGGCAAGAGTGAACGTCGACATTCTAGGAATTAGCAAACTCAGTGGACTGGAATGGGTGAATTTAACTCAGATGACCATTATTTATACTACTGCGGGCAGGAATCCCTTAGAAGAAATGGAGTAGCCATCATGGTCAACAAAAGAGTCCGAAATGCAGTACTTGGATGCAATCTCAAAAACGACAGAATGATCTCTGTTCGTTTCCGAGGCAAACCATTCAATATCATAGTAATCCAAGTCTATGCCCCGACCAGTAACACTGAAGAAGTTGAAGTTGAGCGGTTCTATGAAGACCTACAAGACCTTTTAAAACTAACACCCAAAAAAGATGTCCTTTTCATTATAGGGGATTGGAATGCAAAGCTAGGAAGTCAGGAAACACCTGACGTAACAGACAAATTTGGCCTTGGAGTACAGAATGAAGCAGGGCAAAGGCTAATAGAGTTTTGCCAAGAGAACGCATTGGTCATAGCAAACACCGTCTTCCAACAACACAAGAGAAGACTCTACACATGGACATCACCAGATGGTTGACACCGAAATCAGATTGATTATATTCTTTGCAGCCAAAGATGGAGAAGCTCTATACAGCCGGCAAAAGCAACACTGGGAGCAGACTGTGGCTCAGATCATGAACTCCTTATTGCCAAATTCAGACTTAAATTGAAGAAAGCAGGGAAAACCACTAGACTATTTGGGTATGACCTAATCAAATCCCTTATATCATACAGTGGAAGTGACAAATTGATTTAAGGGACTAGATCTGATAGACAGAGTGCCTGATGAACTATGGACAGAGGTTCGTGACACTGTACAAGAGACAGGGATCAAGATCATCCCCATGGAAAAGAAATGCAAAAAAGCAAAATGGCTGTCTGAGGAGGCCTTACAGATAGCTGGGAAGAGAAGAGAAGCGAAAAGCAAAGGAGAAAAGGAAAGATATTCTCATCTGAATGCAGAGTTCCAAAGAATAGCAAGGAGAGATAAGAAAGCCTTCCTCAGCGATCAATGCAAAGAAATAGAAAAAAAGCAATAGAATGGGAAAGACTAGAGATCTCTTCAAGAAAATTAGAGATACCAAGGGAACATTTCATGCAAAGATGGGCTCGATAAAGGACAGAAATGGTATGGACCTAACAGAAGCAGAAGATATTAAGAAGAGTTGGGAAGAATACACAGAAAAACTGTATAAAAAACATCTTCACGACCCAGATAATCACAATGGTGTGATCACTCACCTAAAGCCAGACATCCTGGAATGTGAAGTCCAGTGGGCCTTAGAAAGCATCACTACGAACAAAGCTAGTGGAGGTGATGGAATTCCAGTTGAGCTATTTCAAATCCTGAAAGATGATGCTGTAAAAGTGCTGCACTCAATATGCCAGCAAATCTGGAAAACTCAGCAGTGGCCACAGGACTGGAAAAGGTCAGTTTTCATTCCAATCCCAAAGAAAGGCAATGCCAAGGAATGCGCAAACTACCACACAGTTGCACTTATCTCACACGCTAGTAAAGTAATGCTCAAAATTCTCCAAGCCAAGCTTCAGCAATACGTGAACCGTGAACTTCCAGATGTTCAAGCTGGTTTTAGAAAAGTCAGAGGAACCAGAGATCAAATTGCCAACATCTGCTGGATCATTGAAAAAGCAAGAGAGTTCCAGAAAAACATCTATTTCTGCTTTATTGACTATGCCAAAGCCTTTGACTGTGGGGATCACAATAAACTGTGGAAAATTCTGAAAGAGATGGGCATACCAGACCATCTGACCTGCTTCTTGAGAAACCTGTATGCAGGTCAGGAAGCAACAATTAGAACTGAACATATAACAGCAGACTGTTTCCAAATAGGAAAAGTAGTACGTCAAGGCTGTATATTGTCACCCTCCTTATTTAACTTATATGCAGAGTACATCATGAGAAACGCTGGGTTGGAAGAAACACAAGTTGGAATGAAGATTGCCAGGAGAAGTACCAATAACCTCAGATATGCAGATGACACCACCCTTATGGCAGAAAGTGAAGAAGAACTAAAGAGCCTCCTGATGAAAGTGAAAGAGGAGAGTGAAAAAGTTGGCTTAAAGCTTAGCTTTCAGAAAACTAAGATCATGGCATCTGTTCCCATCACTTCATGGGAAATAGATGGGGAAACAGTGGAAACAGTGTCAGACTTTATTTCTTGGGGCTCCAAAATCACTGCAGATGGTGATTGCAGCCATGAAATTAAAAGACGCTTACTCCTTGGAAGGAAAGTTGTGACCAACCTAGATAGCATATTTAAAAGCAGAGACATTACTTTGCCAACAAAGGTCCGTCTAGTCAAGGCTATGGTGTTTCCAGTAGTCATGTATGGATGCGAGATTTGGACAATGAAGAAAGCTGAGCACCGAAGAATTGATGCTTTTGAGCTGTGGTGTTGGAGAACACTCTTGACAGTCCCTTGGACTGCAGGAAGATCCAATCAGTCCTTCCTAAAGGATATCAGTCCTGGGTGTTCGTTGGAAGGACTGATGTTGAAGCTGAAACTCCAGTCGTTTGTCCACCTCATGTGAAGAGTTGACTCATTGGAAAAGACCCTAATGCTGGGAAGGATTGGGGACAGGAGGAGAAGGGGACAACAAAGGATGAGATGGCTGGATGACATCACCGACTCTATGGACATGGGTTTGGGTGGACTCCGGAAGTTGGTGATGGACAGGGAGGCCTGACGTGCTGCGATTCATGGGGTCGCAAAGAGTCGGACACGGCTGAGTGACTAAACTGAACTGAACTCAGATACCCTGCTCATATATGGTGAGGGGGAGTGCTCTTGCTGTTTTAATTGGCTGTGCCTGTTTGCAAGGGAAGACAACATTTGATCTCTGAAGTGTATCATAAAAATGCAAGCCTGATTGTCAGACTCAAAAGGACCTACAATCCGACCTTCTGTGTTATTAATCGTTGTTGTTGTTGTTCAGTTGCTAAGTTGTGTTGACACTTTGTGACCCCAAGGACTGCAGCATGCCAGACTCCTCTGTTCTCCGCTGTCTTCTGGAGTTTGCTCAAATTTTGTCCATTGAGTCAGTGATGCTATTTAATCATCTTATCCTCTGTTAATGGTATTGAGTTAGTAAGAATATATAGTAGTTTGTGTCTCATAAACCCCCTCCCCTATGTTACCCTTCCCCACTTCCATCTCCCTGCAGGTAACCACTAGTTTATTCTCTGTATCTGTGAGTCTGTTTCTGTTTTGCCTCATACATTCCTTTGTTTTATTTTTTAGATTCCACCTGTAAGTGATAACATACAGTATTTGTCTTCTTCTGACTTATTTTGCTAAGCATAATGCTCTCTAGGTCCATCCATGTTAATGTAAATGGCAGGATTTCAATTTTGGGGGAGAGGAGTAATATTTCATTGTGTATATATACACCGCATCGTTTTATCCATTAAGGATATATTGTACAGTACAAGGAGTTATAGCCATTATTTTGTAGTAACTTTAAATAGAGTATAATCTATGAAACGACTGAATCACCTTGCTGTAAACCTGAAACTAATATAATATTGTAAATCAATTATACTTCAAAAAACAGTTGAGGATAAATTGTGTGTTTGAAATATTGGGAATCAGTTATTCTGAAATGTAGAACAGATTGTTGCCCTTTGCAGACCAGCAGGGTTTGGAGTGTATGTCTGAGGGCTGAGGAACTGGAGAGGATGCTTTTTGTTTCTCCTCAGAGTATAAACACGAGATGGTAAAACTTCTGGTAAATCTTTAATGACCATGATTGTAACTCTCAAAAAGGAAGGAAAGGAAAACGTGTAGCTTGGAAATATATTCCCAGTGGAGAATTTCAGACCTGTTGTTTAATGTCCCTAATTTAATTCATACCCATTTTAAAAATCACCCCTGCTTCTCGGTATGTAATTGTGATAGTAAATGGTACAATTCAGTGTGATGAGGATAATTTAGAACACATTTCATCTTCCAATGAAGGATGGAAATATTTCCCTCTGACTTCTAGTGAGTGCTGATATTCACTAACTCCTGGAAATGAAGCTTCATATGCAAGTAGAATAAATTGACACTTCTCAGGGATTTGAAAGGCAAGAGCCCTTGTGAATTGGAGACTTTTATTCAGTTTCCAGGAGCACATCCTCTATTCCCTGGACGCGCTGGTTGTTCTCCATGAAGCAGAGCTACACTCCTGGTACCCTGGTCGTTGGCAGAGATCTTGTAAATAGCATAGTACTTGTCCTCATTGGAAAAAGCCGAATGATTCCCCACACTACTAGGATGTTGTTCCATCACCTCTAATTCCATTTTCCATTTAATTCCTTCATAGAAAGCTCTAAATAATTCTGAAGATGAATTACCCTTGGATAAATTCCATATGAAACTATGTTATGATGAATGACATGCTTTGGTAGATTGTTGGTAATAATTGTTGGTAATAATGTGGTTCTATTCAATACATTATCAGTGGATGTTAATGCAAGATTACTATTGTTTGTAATAATAAAGTATCCGTATAATACTTTACGTTCAGAAAACCCATCTACTTACATTACTTCATTTATTTCTCATAATATCCCGGTAAAAAGGTGGCACAGACATTGAAATTAACCCTAGAATGAACTGAGTACTATGAAAAAGACATGGTTTGTGTCCTTGATGACTTCATGGTCCAGTAGAACAAAGCACATCTCAGAGACAGGGGCCTTGGAGACTTAGATGGTCATGTGAACTTGAGAAAGGGGGCTCAAAACAAGGTCCTAACTTAAACTCCTTCCTTCCCTTGAATATGTGGAGGATAGTCTATTTCAAGGGTCCCTAGGCTACTTTTGTTTGAGGTAGAACTAAAATCAATCATTCCTCTATCCCTCCACTATTTCGCATCTTCTCTCATCCCTCCCCACCTACCCAAATGTAGGGGTCTGTATGCCACATGACCCAGCATCACTACTGGCAGTACAAAGGAGAAATATGGGTCCATGGTGTTAGGCTTGCCCACTCCCAGATAAGTAGTCTGTGAACCATTTCCAGAGGTTCTTTCTTTTTTTTATATATATATATTTATTAATTTATTTATTTTAGTTGGGGGCTAATTACTTTACAGTATTGTAGTGGTTTTTTCCCATACATTGACATGAATCAGCCATGAATTTACATGGATTCCCCATCCTGAACCCCCCTCCCACCTCCTTCCCCATCCCATCCCTATGGGTCATCCCAGGGCACCAGCCCTGAGCACTTGTCTCATGCATCGAACCTGGAATGGCGTTCTGTTTCACATATGATAATATACATATTTCAGTGCTATTCTCTCAGATCGTCCCACCCTCACCTTCTCCCACAGAGTCCATAAGACTGTTCTGTGCATCTGTGTCTCTTTTTCTGTCTCGCATATAGGGATATCGTTACCATCTTTCAAATTCCATATATATGCATTAGTATACTGTATTGGTGTCCTTCTTTCTGGCTTACTTCACTCTATATAATGGGCTCCAGTTTCATCCATCTCAATAGAACTGATTCAAATGTGTACCCCAATGTTCATCGCAGCACTGTTTATAATAGCCAGAACATGGAAGCAACCTAGATGTCCATCATCTTACGAATGGATAAGGAAGCTGTGGTACATATACACAATGGAATGTTGCTCAGCCATTAAAAAGAATACATTTGAATCAGAGGTTCTTTCTTGACTGGAGGGCTCATGGAGGAGTGGAACTTGTGGAACAAGTTTCTTTCATGCTTGGGTAAAGAGTGAGGCAGCATCCTTTTGTGTATTGAACCAGGAGATAGTCCAAGATAGTAGTTTCACCTATATGGGAGATTTTCAATTTTCTATTGCTCTGTAGTGCTAGAATTTTATGAAAATGTGTCAGGCAATGTGAACATTTAGGTGTAACAAAATAAAGTAATCATCTCTAATTGTTAATACCAGCCATGTATTCGTCATTTTACGTGTTTTCCTTCTAATCCTCACAACTGCTCTGCAATGCAGACTTTATTAACCAGATGAGAAAACTGAGGCTTAGGCTGAATTAATAAATCACCAGGTTACAAACCTAGTCAATGGTAAAGCTGGAATCTGGTTGACTCTAAAACCCATGTTCTCTCTGTTTTCCCAGAGGTCAAGAATTTAAAGCTAAAGACCTCTATTTAATCTCCAGACATGTTTGACTTTCATGGTGTTTAACAAGTTTTGTACTAGTTGACAAAATTTAAAGATGAGGAGATTTTCATAAAAATGCAGATCTTTTGTTGCCAGGAAGTCTGGCAACATTAGTTCTTGTGAAGTGATGGTGAGCAGCTGCCCCCTACCCAGAGTCCAAATGTGTCCTTGTGCTCACTTGGAGGAAGCCTCCTTCTCTCACTGGGATGGCTTGAATGGCCCCGTGGAGGTGTTTGAGTTCAGACCATACTCCTGCAACTGCTGGGCTGGGCCTCTGAAACATAACTAACCTCTCAGTTGTAGACTCAGACAAGAGCTGAAAAATGAAAATTAAGGCAATTAAAGCATTCCCTTTGGATATCACAAACAAGCTCCATTCTTGAAAGATTTTCGGTTTACACTTTGCTGACTCTCAGCATTTGAGTGGCTAACACCTAGCATGATGGATGATAAAGAAACAACAGTTTCCTGCAGTTGTTCACAGAGTTTCCACTGTGGTTTCACATCAAACTGCTATTTGGGAAAACTTAGATGTTGCTTTCCACCTCCCCCTTAACACGTCTTTAAATGAGAATAATTTCTTTTCTTTAAAAAAAAAGAAATTAATTTTGGTGATATTAGAAACCTTACCCTGAGCACTGAATAGGAAAGGAAACGAAATATTAGAAGCAGAAAATATTTCCTTCCTGCCGCTGGAGGTTACATCCATGTGACCAGGGACTGCATTGCCATGATGCTCACTCCCAATTATGATGCTTCTTGGATGAAAGGGAAGATTACTGTATTGTGTAATATGTGACTAAGTAGTTTTTTTAATCATTGAAATCAAGTTGTCAATGTTATGATGTCTGAGAGCAGAGTGACACAATGTGGAAAATTTGAGGCTGCAAATGAGAAAAAAACCAATTTGAATTGAAACTTTTTTTTACTACTAATTCCCTCGGGGACTCGGAAGGCGATTTATCAGCTGGAAGGATAATATCAGGGTTCCTGCAAAGAGGAAAGCACCATGATATGGGTTTCACTGCCTCCTTAGCTCAAACAACTGGCAAGGTACACTCTAGATACAAACTCACCATTGGTTGCCGTGGGTTTTGTAATGTGTCTTGATTTCCCATGTTGAGTGTTTGAAAATGTGAATCTGGGCAGGGAAAGAAGATATCTGTGATTTAGAGCTCTCTGACTCTAGCTCAAACCACCTGCAACATTTCAAAGGAGATATTTTTAACACCTTTTCTGGGTATTCATTTTAATATTTATCTAGTCACTATGATAATCATCTTAAAATTACCTTTCCTTTGCAATTTATTCAATCTTATCTTTTTACTAACTGTAATGGTGGTTTACTGATGATGATACCTTAAATATATTGAAAGTTATCATGCGATGTATAAGGAACTCTTTTTAAGCACTTTACATGTGTCATCCTATATAAATATCAAAACAGCCCTACAAATTGTCCTATGAAATGTAGATATTTTATAGAGAGGCACAGAAGAATTAAGCAACTTGCTCAGTGGTCACACAAGTTGTAAGTGGAGGAGCTGTGACAAATTGAATCCAGACTGTCTGACTGCAGACCCTGCTGCAAGGATCCTTCACTGCCCGTCTCTGAGAATAATGCATCCCAGTCATTGGGTGTCTCCTGTGTGCCATGTGCTGAATTTTTACATGCATATTCACAGAGTTCTCACAACAATGTTAGCAGACAGGAACTGATTACCCATTTTACAGGTAAAAAAATGACACTCACATAGGAAAGGTACATGTCCAAGGTCACAAGACTAGTTAGAAGTGGTATTAGGAAGGACTTGAACTCAAATCTTCATATCTCCAGTGCCCATGAAGCTAGAGTGACCTTGGAATGCCTCCTAACTCTTCTGAACCTCCCATACCACCTGTCTAAATGGTTGTCATTAGGATTGAATTATTGGCTAACAGGATAATGATAGTGCTGATGCTATAGGCTCTGCAATTAGGCCATTTGGGTCATATGTAAACTTACATAGAAACCTTACCTTCCCTGGCCCTGTGTTCTCTCCATCTACAACATGGAGGTAACAATAAAACCTGCTGCATGAATTTACTGTTAATGCAAGGATAGAATGAAATGATGCTTAACAGTGTCCCTGAGGCATAAACATTAAATGTTACTTCACTTAAAGAATATAATGTGTGCAAAACTAACGTGGTTAGTATACTACATAGGATTCCATATGTAGAAGATGTTATCAGGTAGCACCTACATGAGATGTGTTTAACGTCAGCAACAAGTTTTTGTTGGCTACCTTGTCCAAGTGTTCTTGGTTCCATTCTTTGTGTTAAAATAAGAGAACTTTCAATCAAAAATTTTGACAGGTCTCTAAGTTTCTCCCAAGCCTCTGACTAACCACTTTGATTGATCTGTTTTGGCTCTCCTGGTAGGGAATTATCTAAGCCTCTTCCTCCCCTGCACTCCCTGCATCTTGAAGAAGATGAATAGTCTTGAAGCAACTTCATTTTACTTGTCTGTGTTCTCTAATCTGTGGATGGGAATCAGAGAGGCCATTGTGATAACCTTGCCTTACCATCTTTGCTTCTGTACCAATGTCAGCTAGCACTGTTCAGCAGTCTTAGAAGAGAAGTGACAAGAAAATCCTTCCTTCAGGAAGCTCCAGATGTTCTCAGGGTCAGTTTATAGGCTAATTAAATATTTTATCTCTATTCAAGCTCAGAAATGTTCAACTGCCTGTCTTGGCTAGTCTGTTTTCAAATATTTGATATTTCAAGACCTTCTTCTAATTTGAGAATTCACTCTTAGTTTCTTCCTGAGTGTGAAGACTAGTTCTTATTAAAAGATTACAGTTTGAGAACTGTGTATGTAAATAAGAATTTTTTTAAACTATTTTTAGAAATTTATTTATGTATTTAAATTTAGAGGATAATTACTTTACAATATTGTGATGGGTTTTGCCATACATTAGTATGAATCAGCCATAGGTATACATGTGTCCCCTCCATCCTGAACCCTGCTTCCACCTCCCTCCCCACCCTATCCCTCTAGGTTGTCACAGTGCACTGGCTTTGGGTTCTCTGCTTCATGCATCAAACTTGCCCTTGTTATCTGTTTTACATATGGTAATGTATATGTTTCAATGCTATTCTCTCAAATCATACCACCCTGATGGGTGGGAGTCCAAAGTCTGTTCTCCCACTGAGTTCAAAATCTGTTCTTCATGTCTGTGTCTCTTTTGCTGCCCTGTATAACTGATTAACAATGTTGTGGTGGTTTCAGGTGGACAACAAAGGGACTCAAGCTTCCTTGGTGGCTCAGATTGTGAAGAATCTGCCTACAATGCAGGAGGCCTGGGTTCAATCCCTAGGTTAGGAAGATCCCCTGGAGAAGGAAATGGCAACCCATTCTGGTATTCTTGCCTGGAGAATTCCATGGACAGAGGAGCCTGGTGGTCTGTGGTCCATGGGGTCACAAAGAGTCAGACACAACTGAGCCACTAACACTTCCATACATATACATGTATCTGTTCGCCCTCAAAGTCCCCTCCCATCCAGGCTGCAGAGTTCCCTGTGCTATACAGAAGGTCCTTGTTGGTTATCCATTTTATTTATTTATTTATGTTTTGTTATCCATTTTAAATACAGCAATGTATATGTCGATCCCAAACTTCCTTCCCCCCATCCTTCCACCTGGCAACTATAAGTTCATTCTCTAAGTCATGAGTCTGTTTCTGTTTTATACAAAGTTCATTTGTATCATTTTTTTTCTAGATTCCAAGTATAAATGAAATCATATGATATCTGTCTTTATCTGACTTACTTAGTATGATAATCTCTGTATCCATACATGTTGCTGAAAATGGCATCATTTTTTATGGCTGAGTAATATTCTATTACACACACACACACACACACACACACACATATACCATATCTTCTTTTTAAAATGTATTTATTTTAATTGGAGACTAATTATTTTACAATATTGTGGTGGTTTTTGTCATACATCGACATGAATCAGCTGTGGGTGTGCATGTGTCCCCCTAATACACCATACCTAATATTCTATATTGTAATATTCTATAATGTCATATTCCATTGTATACACATACCATATCTTCTTTACCCATTCATTTGTCAATGGACATTTAGGCTGGAAGCAAGAAAATTTGGTACCTTTTAAACACTTTTTGAATTCTAGCCTTTTCAGAGCAACTTCTGAGGAATTGGGGTTTGTGGTAGGAGAACCAATAAAAGTCTACCTCTCTTGAGGCTTTCCTTTTCCAGTTTGTTCCAATTACTTCTGTTGTATAACAATCACTCGAAAATTTAACAGCTTGAAACTACGATTTTTTTAATCTGATGGATTCTGTGACTTCAGACAGGGCCCAGTGGTGCTGTCTTATCTCTGATCCCAAGGGTCCAAGGCCTTAGCTGGGTAAACTAGAGAGGAGGGCAGGACTTGAGGCTAGGTTTCAAATCATCTGAAGGCCCTTCACTCTCATATCAGTCTAGGACTTCCAACTGGAGCATCTGCATGTGGCCTTCTATGTATGGTGATCTCAGAGCGATAAGTAAAGTGTTGCATGTTTGCTATCCAGTTAAACCATGGACAATGAAGGCTGAAGTCCCTCTTCTGGTTCTTGACACCAGTTTTAAGAATAAAGTATAAGAAATAGAGATGCTGACATAGAGAACAAACATGGTCACCAAAGGAGGAAAAAGTGTGGGATGAATTGGGAGATTTGGATTGACATGTATACATTGCTATGCATGGGATAGGTAACTGTTGTTACCTATCCCTAACAACTGTTGTTACCTAACTCTAACCCTAATTGTATACCACAGGGAGCTCTACTATATCCTGTATGGTGACCTAGATAGGTGGGAATCCCAGAAAGGAGGGGATATGTGTAAACATATGGCTGTACAGCAGAAACTAGCAGAATACTGTGAAAATAAACTGTAAAAAAAAGAATAATGCATAAATATTACCATACTAAATATAAAGAAGAAGAAACAAAGGCATAGCACTTCCACAATTTTTTCATAGATTCCCCATATCAATCTGTGAAAGTCAGTACTGTTATTTTTACAACCAATTTACAGATGAGAACCTGAGATTCAGAGATCCCATGATAAAATTTTCAAGATCATATAGTCTATATATATGGTAGCTGCTCTCCAAAATCTTCTGACTCAAAGTGTGGGATCCTTTAGTTGCATAATAAATCCTCTCCCACTGGTATTCATCATTCAAATCCTGGCCGTTTCTGAGAAGCCAGTACACCCATGGCTGTGGGAGCCACTTGAGCCCAAACACAACTCTCTACATCTACTTGCTACTTCATTGTTTTCTTGCCCACTCCCTGCCTGCTGCCTTGAAATTTGCTCAACTACATTTTCCAATCGCAGTAAATACTTTCCACATTGATTTACTGGCAAGAGAACAGTTTATCCCATGGGTCAGCCATGATTCACCTACCATGGTACACATATAAGTGGTTCATTTTTTATTCATTTAGCAAACATTTATTGAATTCCTACTATGTGCCAGGCACTGTGCCATCCATGGGCTGGAAGAACAGCAGGGAATAACACACAGCCCCAGCCTTTTGTGCAAGTGAAGAGAACAGAAAGTAAACAATGAATGTATAACCTGTTGTCAGGTAGTGGCAGTACTGGGAAGAAAAACAAAGCAAGGAAGAGGATGAAGAATGCTGAGAGCATCAGTTTAAAAATTATGGTTAGGGAAGACTTCTCTGACTATTAAAATGTGCATGGATAAAGAATATTCTAACAGAAGAATGAGCAGAGGCCATGATACAGTGACACAGGTTTGCTAGACTTTCTAAGGAATAGCAGGGAGGTGGGATGGATAGAGAACATTGGGGTTGGAAGGCAAGGGTGAGAGGAATGTTGTAGGGAGGCAGTGAGGGGCTAGGTCCTATAGAGACTTATATGCCACAGTAGGGATCCTGGGGGTTCCTGAGTTTTACTCCAACGTGGAGGGCATGGAAGGCTTGGGGCAGGGAGTTCAGTTCAGTTCAGTCGATCAGTCATCTCTGACTTTTCGCAACCCCATGGACCGCAGTATGCCAGGCTTCCCTGTTCATCACCAACTCCTGGAGCTTGCTCAAACTCATGTCCATTGAGTTGGTGATGCCATCCAACCATCTCATCCTCTGTTGTCCCCTTCTCCTCCTGCCTGCAAACTTTCCCAGCATCAGGGGCTTTTCCAGTGAGTTGGTTCTGTGCATCAGGTGGTCAAAGTATTGGAGCTTCAGCTTAAGCATCAATCCTTCCAATGAGTATTCAGGACTAATAACCTTTAGGAGTGACTGGCTTGATCTCTTTTCTGTCCAAGGGACACTCAAGAGTCTTCTTCAACACCACAGTTCAAAAACATCAATTCTTCAGCGCTCAGCTTTCTTTATGGTGCAAATCTCACATCCATACATGACTACTGGAAAAACCATCGCTTTGACTAGATGGACCTTTGTCAGCAAAGTAATGTGTCTGCTCTTTAAGATGCTGTCTAGGTTTGTCATAGCTTTTGTTGCAAGGAGCAAATGTCTTTTAAATTTCATGGCTGCAGTCACCATCCACAATGATTTTGGAGCCCAAGAAAATAAAGTCTGTCACTGTTTCCATTGTTTCCCCATCTATTTGCCATGAAGTGATGGAACTGGATGCCATGATCTTTGTTTTTAGAATGTTGAGTTTTAAGCCAGCTTTTTCACTTTCCTCTTTCTCTTTCATCAAGAGACTCTTTAGTACCCCTTTGCTTTCTGCCATAAGGGTGGTGTCATCTTCATATTTGAGGTTATTGATATTTCTTCCAGCTGTCTTGATTCCAGCTTGTGCTTCATCCAGCCCGGCATTTTCCGTGATATAATCTGGATATAAGTTAAATAAGCAGGATGACCATATGCAGCCTTGTCATACTCTTTTTCCCAACTTGGAACCAGTCCATTGTTCCATGTCCGGTTCTAACTGTTGCTTCTTGACCTGCATACAGATTCCCCAGGAGACAGGTAAGGTGGTTTCGTATTCCCATTTCTTTTTGAATTTTCCACAGTGTGTTGTGGTCCACACAGTAAAAGGCTTTGGCATAGTCAATGAAGCAGAAGTAGATGTTTTTCTGGAACTCGCTTGCTTTTTCTATGCTCCAAGGATGTTTGGTAGTTTGATCTCTGGTTCTTTTGCCTTTTCTAAATTCAACTTGAACATCTGGAAGTTCTTGGTTCACATACTGTTGAAACCTAGATTGGAGAATTTTGAGCATTACTTTGCTAGCATGTGAGATGAGTGCCATTGTGCAGTACTTTGAACATTGCCATTTGCCATTGCCTTTCTTTGGGATTGGAGTGAAAATTGACCTTTTCCAGTCCTATGGCCACTGCTAGGTTTTACAGATTTGCTGGCATTTGAGTGCAGCACTTTCACAGCATCATCTTTTAGGATTTGAAATAGATCAGCTGGAATTTCATCACATCCACTAGCTTTGTTTGCAGTGATGCTTTCTTAGGCTTACTTGACTTTACATTCAAGAATGGCTCTAGGGGAGTGATCACACCATCATGGTTATCCAGGTCATTAAGGTCTTTTACATATAGTTCTTCTGTATATTCTTGCCACCTCTTCTTAATACCTTCTGCTTCTGTTAGGTCCATACCATTTCTGTCCTTTATCGTGCCCATCTTTGCATGAAATGTTCCCTTGGTGTCTCTAATATTCGTGAAGAGATCTCTAGGTCTTTCCCATTCTATTGTTTTCTTCTATTACTTTTCATTGATCACTTAGGAAGACTTTCTTATCTCTCCTTGCTATTCTTTTTAACCCTACATTCAGATGGATATATCCTTTTCCTACTTTGCCTTTCACTTCTCTTCTTTTCTTAGCTATTTGTAAGGCCTCCTCACACAACCATTTTGCCTTTGGCATTTCTTTTTCTTGGGAATGGCTTTGATCACCTACTCATGTTCAATGTCACTATCCTCTGTCCATAGTTCTTCAGACACTCTGTCTATCAGATCTAATCCCTTGAATCTATTTGTCACTTCTACTGTATAATCATAAGAGATTTGATTTAGGTCCTACCTGAATGGTCTAGTAGTTTTCCCTACTTTCTTCAATTTAAGTTCTGAATTTTGCAATAAGGAGTTCATGATCTGAGCCACAGTCAGATCCCAGGCTTGTTTTTTACTGACTGTATAGAGCTTCTCCATCTTTGACTGCAAATAATATAATTAATCTGATTTTAGTATTCACCATCTGGTGATGTCCCTGTGTAGAGTCATCTCTTGTGTTGTTGGAAGAGGGTGTTTGCTATGACCAGTGTGTTCTCTGGGCAGAACTGTGTCAGCCTTTGTCCTGCTTCATTTTGTACTCCAAGGCCAAACTTGGGCAGGGAAGTGATTGGGATTTTAAGAGATAACACTGTTTGTTGTGCCAATGTACAGAGAATACATTTGTCTAAGGGAGATAGATTATAGTTTGGTAACTGTGGATATGAGAAGTGGTTAGAAATGATATCTATTTAAAAAACAGAATATACAGTTTGCTGATGGATTGGATGTAGAGTGTGAGAAGAAGGGAGGAATCAAGCACGATTCCAAAGGCCTAAGCACCTAGGTCACTGATGACAATACTGGGGGGGAGGGGGAGTATGATTATAATCCTATGATGAACATGTTTCTAGTAGTGAGAGGCAGGGTGGTGTATTTACAGTGTGAGTCAGGAACATCTACATTTGAATCCCAGCTCTGTTATTTATCTACTGTAAGATCTTACCCAGGGATCTTTCTGACCCAGGGATTGAACCCAGGTCTCTGGCATTGCATGCAGTTTCTTTACCCTCTGAGCCACCAGGGAAGCCCTTACCCAAGTCAGTTAGATCCATTTTCTTACCTATATAGTGGAGACCCTGATGCTGGGAAATATTGAAGGCAGAGGAGAAGGGGACGACAGAGGATGAGATGGTTGGATGGCATCACCAACTCAATAGACATGAGTTTGAGCAAGCTCCAGGAGTTGGTGATGGACAGGGAAGCCTGGCGTGCTGCAGTCCATGGGGTCACAAAGAGCTGGACACGACTGAGTGACTGAACTGAACTGATAGTGGAGACGATGAAAGTACCTACATTGTCAGGTTGTTTGGGGGACTGAATACATAGCAGTATCTAGCACTTAACTGACAGCCATCAGTGTCATTATAAACAAAATCTGTTAATACTTAGATTGTTTTCTTAGGGGAATTGCTGGATCAAAGGATATAGACACATATTAAGCCTTTAAAATTATCCAATTCCCTATCTAGAATGATCATATCCATATGTTCCTTACAGCAAACTCTGAAATGCAAAGGAGGCAATTCTTTGCTTAAAAAATGTTTTAAATATTTAACATTTAATATATAGGCTCCCCAGACCTCTGTTGCCCTCTCCTGCCCCAGTCACAGAGGGAGGTTTTCTTTGATTTGGCATGACTTGAGCTCACATAAGGGATTCTACTCACACTTCTGCCCTTCTCCTTCTGAAAGTATCATTATATTAACTATTAAAATAATATGCTATGCCTAATATAATAAAACACTAATACAATTAAACATAACTAATTGTTACTACTTTTTATTACCATATAGTGTGGTTTGCGAGACTGAGAGCTTGAACGAGAGAGATGTGGGTTTTGTGTGCATGTTAGGACTGGAGACTGAATCCAAATATCTCTAGGTTTTCATCTCTAATTCTGAAAGATCACTGTACTTGATGCTGTGCTTTATTTAAAGAGAGGGAGAGAAATTGATTTAATAACCTGTCACATTATACAACACAAGAAGAAATTGGGAAGAAAAAGTGCTCTGGTATTCTCAGTGGAAAGAAAAATATTATGACAGCTCCACAGAGAAATCTTTGTACAGAGAAAGCTGGTAGAAATTATGGTGGTGAGCTGAGGATCTTAGTAAAATGTTCTGCTTCCATAGAAGAAGTGTGACCACTACACCAGAGAGCTTTCTTTTACAGAAAACTATTTCCCTCTTTCATCTAAGGGAGTAAGAAAATAGAAACTCTGATTGTTCCTTCTCTTATTCTAATTCCTTAAAATAATTTATCCCAGCATCATTTCCTCTGGGGCTTTCTAAAATATTTTATTTACCTGAGGTGGGACAGTTCAGTTCAGTTCAGTCGCTCAGTCGTGTCTGACTCTTTGCGACCTCATGAACCGCAGCACGCCAGGTCTCCTTGTCCATCACCAACTCCCAGAGTCCACCCAAACCCATGTCCATCGACTCAATGATGCCATCCAGCCATCTCACCCTCTGCCGTCCCCTTCTCCTCCTGCCCTCAATTTTTCCCAGCATCAGGGTCTTTTCAAATGAGTCAGCTCTTCGCATCAGGTGGCCAAAGTATTGGAGTTTCAGCTTCAACATCAGTCCTTCCAATGAACACCCAGGACTGATCTCCCCTAGGATGGACTGGTTGGATCACCTTGCAGTCCAAGGGACTCTCAAGAGTCTTCTCCAACACCACAGTTCAAAAGCATCAATTTTTCGATGCTGAGCTTTCTTTATAGTCCAATTCTCACATCCATACATGACCACTGGAAAAACTGTGGCCTTGACTAGACAGACCTTTGTTGACAAAGTAATGTCTTTGCTTTTTAATATGCTATCTAGGTTGGTCGCAACTTTCCTTCTAAGCGGTAAGCATCTTTTAATTTCATGGTTGCAGTCACCATCTGCAGTGATTTTGGAGCCCAAGAAAATAAAAAATCTGTTAATGTTTTCACTGTTTTCTCATCTATTTTCCATGAAGTGATGGGGCCTGAAGCTGTGATCTCAGAGTTTTAGATGTTGAGTTTTAAGCCAGCTCCTTCACCCTCATCAAGAGACCATTTCCTCTTCGCTTTCTCCCATAAGGGTGGTGTCATCTGCACATCCGAGGTTATTGATATTTCTCCTGGCAATCTTGATTTCAGCTTGTGAGTCATCCAGCCTGGCATTTCACGTGATGTATTCTGCATATAAGTCAAATAAGCAGGGTGACAATACACAGCCCTCACACATGCCGCTCCCAATTCTGAACCAGTCAATTGTTCCATGTCTGGCTCCAACTGCTTCTTCCTGACCTGCACAGGCTTCACAGGAGGCAGGTAAGATGGTCTGGTATTCCCTTTCTCTAAGAAATTTCCACATTTTGTTGTGATTCACACAATCAGAAGCTTTAGTATAGTCAATGAAGCAGAAGTAGATGTTTTTCTGGAATTCTCCAGCTTTTTCTATAATGCAATGGAGGTTGGCAATTTGATCTCTGATTCCTCTGCCCTTTCTAAATCCAGCTTGTATATCTGGAAGTTTTCAGTTTACATATTGCTGAAGCCCAGCCTGAAGGACTCTGAGCATCACCCTGCTAGCATGTGAAATGAGTGCAACTGCACAGCAATTTGAACATTCTTTGGCATTGCCCTTCTTTGGGACTGAAATGAAAACTGACATTTTCCAGTCCTGTGGCCACTGCTGAGTTTTCCAAATTTGCTGGCATATTGAGTGCAGCACTTTCACAGCATCATCTTTTAGGATTTGAAATACCTCAGCTGGAATTCCATCACCTCCACTAGCTTTGTTCGTAGTGATGCTTCCTAAGGCCCACTTGACTTCACATTCCAGGATGTCTGGCTCTAGGTGAGTGATGACACCTTCATGGTTATCTGGGTCATTAAGATCTTTTTTGTGTAGTTCTTCTGTGTGTTCTTGCCACCTTTGTAATATCTTCTGCTTCTGTTAGGTCCATACAGTTTCTGTCCTTTACTGTGCCTATCTTTGCATGAAATGCTCTCTTGGTATCTGTAATTTTCTTGAAGAGATCTGTAGTCATTCTCATTCTACTGTTTTCCTCTATTTCTTTGCATTGTTCAGTCAAAAAGACTTTCTTATCTCTCCTTGCTATTTTTTGGAACTCTGCATTCAGACGGGTATATCTTTCCTTTTCTCCTTTGCCTTTTGCCTCTCTTTTCTCATCTATTTGTAAGGTCTCCTCAGACAACCATTTTGCCTTTTTCATTTCTTTTTCTTTGGGATGGTCTTGATCCCTGCCTCCTGTACAATGTTAGGAACTTCCATCTATAGTTCTTCAGGCACTCTATCAGATCTAATTCCTTGAATCTATTTGTCACTTCCACTGCATAATCATATGGGATTTGATCTAGGTCTTGAGAGTTCCTTGGACTGCAAGGAGATCCAACCAGTTCATCCTAAAGGAGATCAGTCCTGAGTGTTCACTAGAAGGACTGATGTTGAAACTAAAAGTCCAAAACTTTGGCCATCTAATGTGAAGAGCTGACTCATTTGAAAAGACCCTGATGCTGGAAAAGATTGAGGGCAGGAGGAGAAGGGGACCACAGAGGATGAGATGGTTGGATGGCATCACCAACTCGATGGACATGAGTTTGGGTAAACTCCGGGAGTTGGTGATGGACAGGGAGGCCTGGCATGCTGCGGTCCACGGGGTCACAAAGAGTCGGACACAACTGAGCAACTGAACGGAACTGAGCGACTGAACTGAACTGATTTTTCACTTCCACTGTATAACCATATGGGATTTGATTTAGGTCATACCTGGATGGCCTAGTGGTTTTCTCTATATTCTTCAATTTAAGTCTGAATTTTGCAATTCCTAGTAAAAAGTGTTATTTTGCCCATTTTGGGTAAAGCAGCCAAATAGGATCTCGTCCTGATCCCATTGAGATGCTCCTAAACAGTCACCCATGCAGTTTATTCTCTGAGGACAACCTTCTCATCATCCAGGTCATCTCCTACTCATCGTGGGTAGATTTTAGCTTAACTGTCACTTCCTTGAGAAACTTTCCCCAACACCCTCCCACCAAATTTCAGTTTTCCTTCCTTCTTTGCCAAATCAGGGACTCCTATATATACTTTCTTATACTTTTCATATTACAGGAAATGCCACATTTTGTTGCTTGCCTATTAATTATATTCACCTTCAAACTGCATACTCCACAAGACAAACATCCACATGTATCTTTTAGTATCATATTATCAATATAATACAGAGTGCCTGGCATATTGCACGCTCCTGATAAATATGAATACAAGTATATAGGAATGATTAATAAAATCAAGACCTTTTTAGGGGGTCTTGGAATAACATTCTCTCCCCTTTCCTTCTTCCAACATAGAACCGCACCATCTATATAGTTAGAATTGTGCTATAGAAAAAACCATAATAAAATATATACAATGTCTTGTACAAAGAAACCCAGCAATGTCTTTTATTCATGCTTTTGTCTAAAAATATTCCATTACTGTAAAATATGCAGCAGTAGAGGATACATAGCTTACAAGTTTTCCGTAAGTTGAAAAGCTCAGCTCCCTGTGGGCTTTGGCATCTCTGCTGTTATTTGTGAATAAGCTGCTCCAGCTGCTCTTGGCATCTGAGGTGCAATCTACTTACTTCTTAGAGAAAAATATGATTACTATGAGGAACATTGGCATTTTACCTAAAAAACAAAAAAAAATAGACATAATATGATCCATTCCGGAACTAATTATTAAAGGATAGTAAGGATGTTTTCTATTCCTTACTTAGATGGTTTGAGAAGGATAAGAGTCCTTCATAGAGATGGAATCCAACGTCCCCTCAATTTTAGAGAGGTGATTGTCCCCATTAACTGTTCACGGGAGTGTTTTACATGTCCAGGGCAACATGAGCTGCTTCTGAGCTGTTCTGGTCTATGATGAATTCCATTTTAAAGAGTACCAGTTCAGTTCAGTTCAGTCGCTCAGTCGTGTCCGACTCTCTGCGACCCCATGAACTGCAGCACGCCAGGCCTCCCTGTCCATCACCAACTCCCGGAGTTTACTCAAATTCATGTCCATTGAGTCGGTGATGCCATCCATTTAAAGAGTATATTTCAGCTTAAATCTACTAATGGTTGCTTGTATATATTTAGAGAGAAGTAAGAAGTTCACTGGGCTTAGGTATCGAAATTTTCATGTATTCGCTTTGTCGGCCACCATTTTGGCTAGGGCAGGTCTGGGAGTCCTCTGAGGTGCTAGTATTGCCTGCCCAGGGGAGACAAGGGGTCAGACCCCGACCCCGCGCCTTCTGTTGCTGCTGCCACCACCACGGCCTCCACCGGTCAGGTATCCACTCTGCCGCCACGGGATCCATGAACTGAAACCCCGTGTACCGCCACCTCCGGCCGCTGCCATCTTTTGCCCCTCCCCCTCCAGCAGACAGAGCTAAGGGGGATTTTGGCCTCTCCTCAGACACAGCTCCCTCTCTAGGTCCCCTTGGCTGAGGAGCAAGAGGAGCACGGCGGCAGCCACCACCGCCCTCCTGCCTGCACCAATGAAGCCACCTCTCCCACAACCTCCATCTCCTCCCTCCTCCTCTCTTTTGTCTGCACCTATCTACCATGCTGCTGCCTCCACTAGCACAGGGACTGGAGGGATCTTCTGGCGCCACTGCTGCCACCTCGCGTGCGTGGCACAAGCCGGATCCCGGTGAGGCTGCCAAGCTAGAGCGCAAAGATGCCCTGGTCGTGCCTCCACTGTCACCAGCGCCATGCCACTGCCATCCGCCCGCCACTCCTGCAGCTGCCTCTGGGCCCCAGAGCACCTTGACCCCGCGTGCTTCTCAAAGCCTAGTCAAGCTGTGAGACGCACAATGTGAAACCTAGACACCAGCTTTTGCACCATGATGCACAAGGTTGTACTTTTTGTAATGAACTGATAGGTGGTCTATAGGTTGACTTATATTTAACTTATATGTAGAGTACATCATGAAAAACCCTGGGCTGGATGAAACACAAGCTGGAATCAAGATTGCCAGGAGAAATATCAATAACCTCAGACATGCAGATGGCACCACCCTTATGGCAGAAAGTGAAGAAGAACTAAAGAGCCTATTGATGAAAGTGAAAGAGGAGAGTGAAAAACTTGGCTTAAAGCTCAAAATTCAGAAAACAAATATCATGGCATCCAGTCCCATCACTTCATGGCAAATAGATGGAGAAACAGTGGAAATAGTGAGAGACTTTATTTCTGGTGGCTCCAAAATCACTGCAGATGGTGACTGCAGCCATGAAATTAAAAGATGCTTACTCCTTGGAACAAAAGTTATGACCAACCTAGACAGCATAGTAAAAAGCAGAGACATTGCTTTGACAACAAAGGTCTGTCTAGTCAGTTCAGTTCCGTTCAGTCGCTCAGTGGTGTCCTACTCTTTGCGACCCCATGAACCGCAGCACGCCAGGTCTCCCTGTCCATCACCAACTCCCGGAGTCCACCCAACCCATGTCCATCCAGTCGGTGATGCCATCCAGCTTTCTAATCCTCTGTTGTCCCCTTCTCCTCCTGCCTTCAATCATTTCCAGCATCAGGGTCTTTTCAAATGAGTCAGCTCTTCGCATCAGGTGGCCAAAGTATTGGAGTTTCAGCTTCAACATCAGTCCTTCCAATGAACAGGACTGATCTCCTTTAGGATGGACTGGTTGGATCTCCTTGCAGCCCAAGGGACTCTCAAGAGTCTTCTCCAACACCACAGTTCAAAAGCATCAATTCTTCTGCACTAAGCTTTCTTTATAGTCCAGCTCTCACATTCATACATGACCACTGGAAAAACCATTAGCCTTGACTAGACGAACCTTTGTTGGCAAGTAATGTCTCTGCTTTTTAATATGCTATCTATTTTATGGACTCTGAGGGAGAAGGTGAGGGTGGGACGTTCTGGGAGAATAGCATTGAAACATGTATATTATCGTATGTGAAACAGAACACCATTCCATGTTCGATGCATGAGACAAGGGCTCAGGGCCGGGGCAATGGGATGACCCAGAGGGATGGGATGGGGAGGGAGGTGGGTGGGGGGTCCAGGAAGGGTAACACATGTAAACCCATGGCTGATTCATGTCAATGTATGGCAAAAACTATTACAATATTGTAAAGTAATTAGCCCCCAACTAAAATAAATAAATTTATTAAAAAAAAAAATGCTATCTAGGTTGGTCATAACTTTCCTTCCAAGGAATGTCTTTTAATTTCATGGCTGCAATCACCATCTGCAGTGATTTTGGAGCCCAGAAAAATAAAGTCAGCCACAGTTTCCACTGTTTCCCCATCTATTTGCCATGAAGTGATGGGACCAGATGCCATGATCTTAGTTTTCTGAATGTTGAGCTTTAAGCCAACTTTTTCACTCTCCTCTTTCACTTTCATCAAGAGGCTCTTTAGTTCTTCTTCACTTTCTGCCATAAGGGTGGTGTCATCTGCATATCTGAGGTTATTGATATTTCTCCCAGTAATCTTGATTCCAGCTTGTGCTTCCTCCAGCCCAGCGTTTCTCATGGTGTACTCTGCATATAAGTGAAATAAGCAGGGTGACAATATACAGCCTTGACATACTGCTTTTCCTATTTGGAACCTGTCTGTTGTTCCATGTCCAGTTCTAACTGTTGCTTCCTGACCTGCATACAGGTTTCTCAAGAGGCAAGTAAGGTGGTCTGGTATGCCCATCTCTTTCAGAATTTTCCACAGTTTATTGTGAGCCCCACAGTCAAAGGCTTTGGCATAGTCAATAAAGCAGAAATAGATGTATTTCTGGAACTCTCTTGCTTTTTCAATGATTCAGCAGATGTTGGCAATTTGATCTCTGGTTCCTCTGCCTTTTCTAAAACCAGCTTGAACAACTGGAATTCACGGTTCACATATTGCTGAAGCCTGGCTTGGAGAATTTTAAGCATTACTTTACTAGCGTGTGAAATGAGTGCAATTGTGCGGTAGTTCGAGCATTCTTTGGCATTGCCTTTCTTTGGGATTGGAATGAAAACTGATCTTTTCCAGTCCTGTGGCCACTGCTGAGTTTTCCAGATTCACTGGCATATTGAGTGCAGCACTTTTACAGCATCTTTTTTCAAGATTTGAAATAGCTCAACTGGAATTCCATCACCTCCACTAGCTTTGTTCGTAGTGATGCTTCCTAAGGCCCACTTGACTTCACATTCCAAGATGTCTGGCTCTAGGTGAGTGATCACACCATCATGGTTATCTGGGTCATGAAGATCTTTTTTGTACAGTTCTTCTGTTTATTCTTGCCATGTCTTCTGAAAATCTTCTTCTTCTGTTAGGTTCCTACAATTTCTGTCCTTTATCAAGCCCATCTTTGCATGAAATGTTCCCTTGGTATCTCTGATTTTCTTGAAGAGATCTCTAGTCTTTCCCATTCTATTGTTTTCCTCTATTTCTTTGCATTGATCGCTGAAGAAGGCCTTCTTATCTCTCCTTGCTATTCTTTGGAACTCTGCCTTCAAATAGGTATATCTTTCTTTTTCTCCTTTGCTTTTCACTTCTCTTCTTTTCACAGCTATTTGTAAGCCTTCCACAGACAGCCATTTTGCTTTTTTGCATTTCTTTTTCTTGGGGATGGTCTTGATTCCTATCTCCTGTACAATGTCACGAACCTCCATCCATAGTCAAGGCTATGGTTTTTCCAGTAGTCATGTATGTATATGAGAGTTGGACTATAAAGAAAGCTTAGCACTGAAGAATTGATGCTTTTGAACTGTGGTGTTGAAGAAGACCCTTGAGAGTCCCTTGGACTGCACGGAGATCCAACCAGTCTATCCTAAAGGAAATTAGTCCTGAACGTTCATCAGAAGGACTGATGTTGAAACTGAAACTGCAATACTTTGGCCATTTGATGGGAAGAGCTGACTCATTTGAAAAGACCCTGATGCTGGGAAAGATTGAATGTGAGAGGAGAAGGGGACGACAGAAGATGACATCACCAACTCAATGGACATGAGTTTGAGGAAACTCCAGGAGTTGGTGATAGACAGGGAAGCCTGGTGTGCTGTAGTCCATGGGGTCACAAAGAGCTGGACATGACTGAGCTATTGAACTGAACTGAACTGATAGGAAGCCTAGTGGTTATACCCTGTACTACCATTTTGAGGCTCTGGACTCCATTCCTGTCTTGGTCTTTGGACCACGTTGTCAGTTCACACTGAAACTATGTTCCAACTTGCTGTCAACAATCATGGCAGTTTAAGAAATGCCCAGAAAACTGTGAAAAAAAAATACGTAGTGACATTGGGATGGAATACTGTGAAGAACACATAGAAGAGTTTAAACAATTTGAACCTAAAGACTTTTATTTTAAAAACACTACATGGGTTGATGTAAGGTTGTGGGCCTTTGCTTACAAAAAACCAGGACTTTTGGACAAAACCTTTTTCTGCAGCACTTGCCCATTTTCTTTAAAGTTTTTCTCTGCCTACAAAAGTCATTTCTGGAATGTCCATAATGAAGACTTTGAAAATAGAATTCTCCTTAATTGCCCCTACTGTACGTTCAATGCAGACAAAAAGACACATTCAAATATTCGATGCTCCAAATGTCAGCGCACCAGGTTAGCCTCAGCACATTCAAAGAAAAAAGCAAAAGTGATGGCCTTAAACCTAAGCAGGTTGTCAATGTATAACAAGCTGTACCAAGATCCTCTTTAAGAAATAGTTAGGAAGCACACTTACAGGGAACATTTTCAGCAGGTGGTAGCACTTTACATAGCAAGGGCAGGAGAAAAATCATTCAGTGGTGCAGTTCCTTTAGACGCAAATGCTAGAGCAGAAAGTAGTATTCACTACAAGTGATGCCTTTTTATGTCAAAGTCCTACGGAGCTTTGGTTCAACATGTCGTTGAAGACCATGAACACACAGGCTATCAGATCACTGCCATTGTTGGTCACACAAGTGTGGTGGCTCCCAAATCCAATCCCTTGATGCTAATTGCTCCCAAACCTCAAGAGAAAAGGGCATGGGACTCCAATCAAGAATTGGTTCCCTCACTTCTGGAAAAGTCAGGTCTTTGCCATCACAGCAGGTGGTGAATTGACTCAATACCAGAGCCTAACTTAAATTCAACAGGTGTCAACATGATGTCCAATGTTCACCTGCAGCAGAACAAATATGGAGTCAAATCTGTAGGCCAGGGCTATGTGTTGGTCAGTCAATGAGACTGGGGCTAGGTGGCAAGGCACCTGTTTCCATCCCTCAATAGTCTCAGTCTATGAAGCAGTTACTTCCAAGTGGAAATTAAAGATCTTACTGTCTTGGGTCAGAGCAGAGGACCCAGACACCAGCAATATACTCACGGGAGTTTCCAAATGCCCTATCTCCCTCTTCAGGCCAGTTAAAGTCTCCTTTCCTCTCCCAGTCACAGGCATTCAGAGTATTAGGTCAGTCCAGCTCCAAGCTGACTGCAGCTGCCACTGGCCCTCCACCACCCAATACTTCCTCAACTCAGAAGTGGAAAATATGTACAATCTGTAATGAGCTTTTTCTTGACAATGTATATAGCGTGCACTTCTAAAAAGAACATAAAGCTGAGAAAGTCCCAGCAGTAGCCAACTACATTATGAAAATACACAATTTCACTAGCAAATGCCTCTACTGTGATCACTATTTGCCCACAGACACTCTGTTCAACCATATGTTAATTAATGGTCTGTCATGTCCATATTGCTGGTCAACCTTCAATGATGTGGAAAAGGTGGTGGCACACACGTGGATGGTTCACGTTGATGAAGAGATGGGACCTAGAACAGATTCTAGTCTGAGTTTTGATTTGGCATTGCAGCAGGGTAGTCATACTAACATCTATCTCCTTGTAACCACGTATAACCTGAGGGATGCTCCTGCTGAGTCTGTTGCTTACCATGCCCCAAATAACCCACCCCTCCCTCCAAAGCCACAGCCAAAAGTGCAGGAAAAGACAGATATCTCTGTTCACCTCAAGCTGCAGTGCCCTATAAAAAACATGTTGGGAAAACCCTTGGCCCTCTTTGCTTTTCAATCCTAAAAGGACCCATATCTGATGTACTTCCACATCACTTATGAGAGAGGCATCAAGTTATTCAGACGGTTTATCCAGTGGAGAAAAAGCTCACCTACAACTACATCCACTGCCTTGGTATGTATACCAGCAACATGACGCCTTGACTGTCACTCTGCATCTGGTTCACTGCAGGGGTGTTGGAAAGACCCAGAACGGCTAAGACAAGACAAATGCTTAACCAGTCATCAGGCTTGACACCTGTGATGCACACTCATGAGCAAATGGAATTTTCTTTGGTGAAAAAGTGAAAGTTAGATGAAGATAGTGGTTCACCCGGCTTCTTTAAAGAGAGCCTGAGGAGCCTGTTGTTTTAGCTTTAGACCCTAAGGGTCATGAAGATGATTCCTGTGAAGCCAGGAAAAGCTTCCTAACAAGATATTTCAACAAACAACCCTATCCCACCAGGAGAGAAATTGAGAAGCTGGCGGCCAGCTTATGGTTGTGGAAGAGTGACATTGCTTTCCATTTTAGTAACAAGATGAAGAAGTGTGTCTGAGACTGTGAAAAGTACAAACCTGGTGTGTTACTGGGCTTCAACATGAAAGAATTAAAAAAAAAAGTTAAGCATGAGATGGATTTTGATGCTGAGTGGCTATTTGAAAATCATGATGAGAAGGATCCCAGAGTCAATGCTAGTAAAACAGCAGAACAAAAACTCAATCTTGGGAAGAAAGATGACAGTTCCTCAGACAGTTTTGAAAATTTGGAAGAAGAACCCAATGGAAGTGATTGTCCTTTTAACCCTGTTTTTTTTTTTTTTTTTTTTTTTAATAAATTTATTTATTTTAGTTGGGGGCTAATTACTTACAATATTGTAATAGTTTTTGCCATACATTGACAAGAATCAGCCATGGGTTTACATGTGTTCCCCTTCCCGAACCCCCCACCCACCTCCCTCCCCCTCTCATCCTTCTGGATCATCCCATTGCCCCGGCCCTGAGCCCTTGTCACATGCATCGAACATGGAATGGTGCTCTGTTTCACATATGACAATACACATGTCTCAATGCCATTCTCCCAGAACGTCCCACCCTCACCTTCTCCCTCAGAGTCCATAAAATTGTTCCATGCATCTGTGTCTCTTATTCTGTCTCGCATATAGGGTTATCGTTACCATCTTTCAGATTCCATATATATGCATTAGTATACTGTATTGTTGTTTTTCTTTCTGGCTTACTTCACTCTGTATAATGGGCTCCAGTTTCATCCATCTCAGTAGAACCGGTTCAAATGTATTTTTTTTAATGGCTGAGTAATATTCCATTGTGTATATGTACCACAGCTTCCTTATCCATTCATCTGCTGATGGACATCTAGGTTGCTTCCATGTCCTGGCTATTGTAAACAGTGCTGCGATGAACATTGGGGTACACGCGTCTCTTTCAATTCTGGTTTCCTCGGTGTATATGCCCAGCAGTGGGATTGCTGGGTCATATGGCAGTTCTATTCCCAGTTTTTTAAGGAATTTCCACACTCTTCTCCATAGTGGCTGTACTAGTTTGCATTCCCACCAACAGTGTAAGAGGGTTCCCTTTTCTCCACACCCTCTCCAGCATTTATTGCTTGTAGACTTTTGGATAGCAGCCATTCTGACTGGTGTGAAATGATACCTCATTGTGGTTTTGATTTGCATTTCTCTAATAATGAGTGATGTTGAGCATCTTTTCATGTGTTTGTTAGCCATCTGTATGTCTTCTTTGGAGAAATGTCTGTTTAGTTCTTTGGCCCATTTTTTGATTGGGTCATTTATTTTTCGGGAATTCAGCTGCAGAAGTTGCTTGTATATTTTTGAGATTAATTGTTTGTCTGTTGCTTCATTTGCTATTATTTTCTCCCATTCTGAAGGCTGTCTTTTCACCTTGTTTATAGTTTCCTTTGTTGTGCAAAAGCTTTTAATTTTAATTAGGTCCCATTTGTTTATTTTTGCTTTTATTTCCAATATTCTGGGAGGTGGGTCATGGAGGATCCTGCTGTGATTTATGTCGGAGAGTGTTTTGCCTATGTTTTCCTCTAGGAGTTTTATTGTTTCTGGTCTTACGTTTAGATCTTTAATCCATTTTGAGTTTATTTTTGTGTACGGTGTTAGGAAGTGTTCTAGTTTCATTCTTTTACAAGTGGTTGACCAGTTTTCCCAGCACCACTTGTTAAAGAGATTGTCTTTTCTCCATTGTATATTCTTGCCTCCTTTGTCGAAGATAAGGTGTCCATATGTGCGTGGGTTTATCTCTGGGCTTTCTATTTTGTTCCATTGATCTATGTTTCTATCTTTGTGCCAGTACCATACTGTCTTGATGACCGTGGCTTTGTAGTAGAGCCTGAAGTCAGGCAGGTTGATTCCTCCAGTTCCATTCTTCTTCCTCAAGATTGCTTTGGCTATTCGAGGTTTCTTATATTTCCATACAAATTGTGAGATGATTTGTTCTAGTTCTGTGAAAAATACCATTGGTAGCTTGATAGGGATTGCATTGAATCTGTAGATTGCTTTGGGTAGAATACTCATTTTCACTATATTAATTCTTCCAATCCATGAACACGTTAACCCTGTTTTTAAAGTTGAGTCTAAAATCCCTAATGATAACCCAGATGGACACGTACTGAAGGTAATTTCTGAAGATGCTTTAGGATCTGAGAAGCTAGACCAAAAGGAGGAGGATGGTTCAAAATATGAAACTATTCATTTTACTGAGGAACCAACCAAACTAATGCATGATTCCTCTGATAGTGAGGTTGGCCAATATGATGTTGTTGAGTGGAAAGGTGGTGCTTCTCCATCTGAGAGTGGCCCTGGTTCCCAACAAGTGTCAGACTTTGAAGACAACACATGTGAGATGAAAACAGGAACCTGGTCCAATGAGTCTTCCCAAAGTGAAGACGCAAAGAGCCAGCTGCCAAAAAAAAAAAAAAGGCTACCACACAGGGTAACAGAGAGCAGCTGAAATGGAAGAATAGTTCCTGTGGAAAAGTTGAAGGGTTTTGGTCCAAGGACCAGTCACAGTGGAAGAATGCAACTGAAAATGATGAGCGCTTATCCACCCCACAGATTGAGTGGCAGAATAGCACAATTGACAGTGAAGATGGGGAGCAGTTTGACAACATGACTGATGGAATAGCTGAGCTGATGCATGGCAGCTTGACAGGAGTTAAACTGAGCAGCCAACAGGCTTAAGGGCCAGGTTCTCTGGCATTGGTGACAAACTCTGCAGCCTGGAACTCTGTTCACCTTTCAGTTATGACTTCAAAGCTATCTTCTAACTGGTACTGCCTTTTGAGTGCTGGGTCATCAGGCTGTGGGGACACATGGCCACTCCAATCCCAGTAGTTATTTCTAAGTCTGTGACACATGATTGGTTGATCTTGCTTTAGAACGTTCTGTGACGGACACAGTAACTAAATGTGAAAAACCAGTAAGCTGGTGGCTCATGAATGCACATGAGAAAAAGCATAGGTTTGTTTTATCTGCCTTCTCCACATTTGTTTCCCTCTGTAAAACAATGTCTGGTTGAGTGTCCTTGAGAAACGTTCTCCAGATTAAAATGGTAGTGTAGGGCTAACACACAAGCTACCAGTCCAATGTGTACAGTAGACTTTGGGGAAATCAGTTTTTTTCATGTATTCATTCTGAATAATTGAAATGTATATTTGTACAGTATTTTAGACCTATTCAAGTGATGCTTATGATATTGTTATGGTATATCCATCATAGATTCATTTCTTTTTTTAGTGTTGCCCTTGCTGTGTAATAAGTGTTGTATCTGGTTGACGTAGCATAAGCCTGAAACTACGCTAATGTGGACTTAGGGACAGACTTAGTTTTTGCACATAACCTTGTACAATCTCGTGACAGAGACCAGCCAAATAAGACATATATCTGGAGTCTCTTGTATTATAGAATTTTTCTTGTTTTGAATACCCTTGACATTACAGCTGACAAAAACAAAAACTCGTATTTCAGATGTGTTCTGAAATCTTTTAAGCTAAATGTCACATGAAAGTATTGACTTTGCAGCTACTAATTTTGACACCTTTTAGATCTGTGTGGAAATGTGTTGTGTTGAGCAGCAGACCAATGAGTGCCACTTTTTGGATATTTAGTTTTATCTTTTGTTAAACACCACCCTGGTGTATTCATTTATACCATCTAATATATGACACACTGTTGTAGTATGTACAATTTTGTGATCTTCATTTCCCTTTGTATTCATTTTAAGCATCTAAATAAATTGCTGTATTGTGCTTAAAAAAAAATTGTCCTGTATTCATATATTAGCTCTCTTGAAACTTTCAGCCACTTATTAAATTTGTAAAATAAAGCTGTTAATTCCTATATTTGTATCAGTTAGGAATTATTTGGGTTGCAAGGGAAATAAAAGTATTAGTTATTTATACAAAACACAAGTTTATTTTGCTCACATATTATCCAGAGTCTGCTAAAGCAAATTCATGGGGTCATTTGGAATCAAGGCATTTTATCCTTTTGCTTTTATCCTTTTGCTTTGCCATATTCTACCTGGAGTTTCTACTTCGGTCCAAGATGTTGCTTGACTTCTACCAACTGGTCTGCATCTCAGCCAAAAGGAAGGAGATGGGGGAAAGAAATGCATGGCCACCTATTTTAAAGGATGTTTTCTAGAAATTATAACATTGCTTCTGCCAGAAGTTAGAGAAGTATCACACCTAGCTGTGTGAGGAGGTTGGGAAAGGCATTCATTATTTTAGGTGTGGTCATAGGTTACAACAAAAACCAGGAGCTGATTCCTCTGAAGACAAAAACAGTGGATATAGGGGGACAATCAAAAGCCTTTTCCACCACTCCTCACCTTAATATTGTAGAGATTAAGTGATACAAATGCATTTCATAAACTTAAATCCTGTATCCTTGACAGATTTGGTTTTTAAGATACTAGTAGCACTATTCTCATGGGTGGGAATTCAGAAAACTAAATAGAAGTTAAAAGAATTGCCTTCTTAAAAGGACAATTGCTAGATAAAATTTGATTCTGAAGAGTGATTGTTGAGATTTGTTTTTGAAGCATTCAGTTCAGTCGCTCAGTCGTGTCCAACTCTTTGTGATCCCATGAACCGCAGCACGCAAGGCCTCCCTGTCCATCACCAACTCCCGAAGTTTACCCAAACTCATGTCCATTAAGTTGGTGATGCCATCTAACCATCTCATCCTCTGTCATCCCATTCTCCTCCTGCCTTCAATCTTTCCCAACATCAGGGTCTTTTCAAATGAGTCAGCTCTTTGCATCAGGTGGCCAAAATATTGGAGTTTCAGCTTCAACATGAGTCCTTCCGATGAACACCCAAGACTGATTTCTTTTAGGATGGACTGGTTGGATCTCCTTGCAGTCCAAGGGACTCTAAAGAGTCTTCTCCAACACCACAGTTCAAAAGCATCAATTCTTCGGCGCTCAGCTTTCTTTATAGTCCAACTCTCACATCCATACATGACTACTGGAAACACCATAGCCTTGACTAGACGGACCTTTGTTGACAAAGTAATGTCTCTGCTTTTTAATATGGATGGTGTATCACTTTCATTTTACAAATGAAGAAATGAAGTCCAGAGACGGGATGTTATTTTTCCAAGGTTACAGAGCTAATTAGTGGTAGAGCCAGAATTAAAATTCAAGATCTCTTGAAGAATATTAAATATCTTATCCAATGTACACCCCTACCTTCCCAAAATGACAATCAGTTGTAAAATGAAGGTTGATTAAACTGTCAAGGGAAGTTGCTAGAATTTTCTGAGACTGGCTAAGGGGACATCTTCAGGCCACCTCAGCTGCAGGCTTTCCTTGGGACTGGAGTGAAAATTCAGAGTGGCTCACTTAACATTGCCTATCCGTCCTTTTGTTTCTTAGTGGCAGAGTTGATTTTGGCCCCGCATGACTACACTGTGGGGGTCCATTCTTTTTAGCTTCTTGAAATTTGTTTGATGTTTTGCTTGTCCTTTGGTTTCCACATTCTGAATTCAAGGATTCTCAATTTATCAGCTCCCAGTGATTTTTGTCCTTACAGCTTTTCTTACCCACTCCACCAGCAGCCATTCCCCAAGTACAGTGGGGCTGTCAGTTCTTCCTGAGTGTCACAGCCCTTTTTTCCATCTCTTTCCTAGCATCAGGAAAACCTATTTCTATCTCAGAGTGTGACTTTTAGCTTCTTGTATGAAGACTCTTCCCTCTCTCCCAGTAGCACCAGCTGCCTCTCTCAATTCTCACCTAAATTTCTGAATGCTGCTAACTAGGTGCTGAGGTATCTGTGCTTCATGTTTTATGCTTGCTGTTTTGTTTTAATGTTTAGTGGTATCTTATTCTCATTTTGCCCTTTTCTTTGTATTCTTTTCTTTGCTCTCTCTCATTGAAGATGACTTTGATTCTTTATCCCAGAAATTTGTTTTCTGCTGTGTCAGGAGCTGGGTGCCACACGTCCCCTAATCTCCTTTGGCAAGCTTAATTAATTCATATAATTTTGTTTTGCTAAGTGGGAAATGGTCACTTTACAAAACAACAATTACCTTATGCATCTACCCTGTCTCCACGTTATCCAATCTTATTATATGTCACTTGTTTCTCCTTTGAACGTAGATTTTTTAAATTAATTAATATTTTTATTGAAGGATAATTGCTTTACAGAATTTTGTTGTTTTCTGTCAAAACACAACATGAACCAGGCATAAGTATACATATATCTCCTCCCTTTTGAGCCTTCCTCACATCTCCCTCCACATCCCACCCCTCTAGGTTGATACAGAGCCCCTGTTTGAGTTTCCTGAGCCATACAGCAAATTCCCGTTGGCTATCTATTTTGCATATGGTAATGTAAGTTTCCATGTTACTCTTTCCATACATTTCACCCTCTCCTCCCCTCTCCCCATGTTCATAAGTCTATTCTCTATGTCTGTTTCTACAATGCTGCCCTGTGAATAAATTCTTCAGTATCATTTTCCTAGATTCCATATATATGCTTTAGAATATTATATTTTTCTTTCTTTTCCTGAACCTATTATACAGAGTGAAGTAAGTCAGAAAAAGAAAGAAAAATATAATATTCTAAAGCATATATGTGGAATCTAGGACTGACTCAAATTTATTCCTTTTTATGATTGAGTAATATTCCATTGTGTATATGTACCACAGCTTCTTTATCCATTCATCTGTCAGTGGGCATCTAGGTTGCTTCCATGTTCTAGCTATTGTAAATAGTGCTGCAATGAACAATGGGATACATGTGTCTTTTTCAATTTTGGCTTCCTCACGGTATATGCCTAGAAGTGGGATTGCTGGGTTATATGGTGGTTTTATTCCTAGTTTTTTAAGGAATCTCCATCCAGTCTGCCATACTAGCTGTATCAATTTACATTTCCACCAACAATGCAAGAGTGTTCCCTTTTCTCCACACCCTATCCAGCATTTATTGTTTGTAGACTTTTTGATGATGGCCACTCTGACCAGTGTGGGATGATATCTCACTGTAGTTTTGATTTGCATTTCTCTAATAATGAGGGATGTTGAGCATCTTTTCATATGTGTGTTAGTCATCTGTATGTCTTCTTTGAAGAAATGTCTTTTTAGTCTTTTTCTCACTTTTTGATTGGGTTGTTTGTTTTTCTGGTATTGAGTTGCATGAGCGGCTTGTATATTTTGGAAATTAATCCTTTGTCCATTGTTTCATTTGCTATTATTTTCTCCCTTTCTGGGGTTTGTCTTTTCACCTTGCTTGTAGTTTCCTTTGCTGTGCAAAAGCGTTTAAGTTTAATCAAGTCGCACTTGTTTACTTTTGTTTTTATTTCCATTAATCTAGGAGGTGGGTCATACAGGGTCTTGCTTTGATTTATCTCATCGAGTGTTCTGCCTATGTTTTCCTCTAAAAGTTTTATAGTTTCGGGTCTTACATTTAGGTCTTTAATCCATTTTGAGTTTATCTTTGTATATGGTGTTAGGAAGTGTTCTAATTTCATTCTTTTAATGTAGCTGTCCAGTTTTCCCAGCACCATTTATTGAAGAAGCTATCTTTGCCTCATTGTATATTCTTGCCTACTTTGTCAAAAATAAGGTACCCATAGGTGCATAGGTTTATTTCTGGGCTTTCTATCTTGTTCCATTGATCTATATTTCTGTTTTTGTGCCAGCACCATACTATCTTCATGACTGTAGCTTTGTAGTATAATCTGAAGTCAGGAAGGTTGATACCTCCAGCTCCATTCTTCTTTCTCAAGACTGCTTTGGCTATTCAGGGTCTTTTGTGTTTCCATATAAATTGTGAAAATTTTTGTTCTAGTTCTGTGAAAAATGCCATTGGTAATTTGATAGGGATTGCATTGAATCTGTAGATTGCATTTGGTAGTATAGTCATTTTTACAATATTGATTCTTCCTACCCAGGAACATGGAATATCTCTCCATCTGTTTATGTTGTCTTTGATTTCTTTCATTAGTGTCATAATTTTCTGTGTACACTTCTTTTGTCTCCTTAGATAAGGAGACAAAATAAAGGAGACATTTGTCTCCTTTATTCCTAGATATTTAATTTTTTTGATTTCTTTGATTAGTGATTTGATTTCTTTGATTAGTGATTTGATTAATTTCTTTGATTTCTTTCAGTAGTGTCATAATTTTCTGTGTACATTTCTTTTGTCTCCTTAGGTAAGGAGACAAAACAAAGGAGACATTTGTCTCCTTTATTCCTAGATATTTAATTCTTTTTTTTTTTGAATGGTGATGGAATTGATTCCTTAATTTCTCATTCTGATTTTTCATTGTTAATATATAGAAATGCAAGTGATTTCTGTGTATTGATTTTGTATCCTGAAACTTTGCTAAATTCACTAATTAGCTCTAGTAATTTTCTGCTACTATCTTCAGGGTTTCCTATGTACAGTATCATGTCATTTGCAAACAGTGAGAGCTTTACTTCTTCTGTTCTGATCTAGATTCCTTTTATTTCTTTTTATTCTCTGATTACTGTAGCTAGGACTTCCAAAACTTTGTTGAATAATAGTGGTGAAAGTGGACACCCTTGTCTTATTCCTGATCTTAGGGGGAAGGCTTTCATTTTTTCACCATTGAGAATAATGTTTGCTGTAATCTTATTGTATATGGCCTTTACTATGTTGAGGTCGGTTTCTTGTATGCTCATTTTTTGACGAGCTTTCATCATAAATAGGTGCTGAATTTTTTCAAAAGCTTTTTCTGCATCTATTGAGAGGATCATATGGATTTTATCTTTCAATATGTTAATATGGTGTAGCACATTGATTGATTTGCATATATTGAAGAATCCTTGCATTCCTGGAATAAACCCAACTTGATCATGGTGTATGAGCTTTTTGCTGTGTTGCTGAATTCTGGTTGGTAAAATTTTGTTGAGGATTTTTGCATCTATGTTCATCAGTGATATTGGCCTGTAGTTTTCTCTTTTTGTGTTGTCTTTCTCTGGTTTTGGTATCAAGGTGATGGTGGCCTCGTAGAATGAGTTTGGAAGTGTTCCTCCCTCTGAAATGTTTTGAAAGAGTATTTGGAGGTAGGCATTAGCTGTTGTCTAAATATTTGATAGAATTCTCCTGTGAAGCCATCTGGTCCTGGACTTTTCTTTTTGGGAGACTTTTGATCACAGCTTCAATTTCAGTACTTGTAATTGTGTTGTTCATAATTTCTATTTCTTCCAGGTTCAGTCTTGGAAAATTGAACTTTTCTAAGAATCTGTCCATTTCTTCCAGGTCATCCATTTTATTGCCATATAGTTGTTCATAATAGTCTCTTACAATCCTTTGTATTTCTTCATTGTCTCTTGTAACCTCTCATTTTTCATTTCTAATTTTGTTGATTTGATTCTTCTTTTTTCTTGATGAGTCTCGCTAGAGGTTTGTCAAATTTGTTTATCTTCTCAAAGAACCAGGTTTTAGTTTTATTTTTATTAAAAGCTTTTAGCTTTTAGTTTTATTAAAAGGAAAACTCCACAGAACTGCAAAATCCCAATGTAGAGGCAGAAGCTTATAAGAACAATAAAAAGTGTGACTGAATATATACATATAAATATACACCCATAAGCAAAATCAAAACAGTCCAACAAAAATAAAGTACTATAGATTGACCCGGTGAACAAAGGAAACCAAAAAATATATCTATCAGAACAAAACTAACTAAAGCACAAACTAGGAAACAAAACTAAAGCAACGTGGCAATTGGGGATTAAAGCACTGAAAATAAACTAACAAATATGTTGAGAGGAAAGCAGAGAAAGTAAAGAAAGAAAGAAAGAATAGATATGCAAAGTTAAATAGAGGTAGATAAAGAAAATTTATATATATTAAAGATTAACTGCAAGGGGAAAAGAACAGTAGGAAAAGCAAACAAAGAATAAATGTAGAAAAAATAATAATAGGTTTAAAATATTAAAAATTTAAATTTAAAAAAGGAAAACTCCACAGAACTGCAAAAGCCCAACGTAGAAGTGGGAATTTACAACAGCAATAAGAAATGTGACTGAGAAAAAAAGAAAAGCTTAATTAGATTTCATAGTGCCAAAAAAATCAACAACTACAACAGAGGGGGGAAAAAAAGAAAAGAAGTTAAAAAATCCAAAAGAGTCTACAGAACAAGTCAAAACATAAGAATAATAAATGTTTCTCTTGAGTCACTGCTGTCAGAGTCCTTACCCTCGCTGGGAGTCAGAGTCCATCTCACCCTCTAGGGTGCCTTCCAACACTGCACTGGTCTCTGGACCTGCTGTGGGGGCAACTCAGACTCTAATCTATTTCTACTCCTGTAAGTTCTTGCCTCCAACATCCACAGCTATCAGAACTAGTGCGTTTTCTTTTGTGGGAGCTCTCAATGTCCCTTTATATATTCCATAGACACAAAGTCTGTCTAGTTTATTGTGTGGGTTTAGTCTGCAGCTTGTACATCTGGTGGGAGGATTTTTGGTCTTCTTCCTTAGCCACACTGCCCCTGGATTTCAATTGTCATTTTATTTCCACCTCTGCAGGTGGGTCGTCCACTGGGGATTGCTCCTGAGGCTGCCCTGGAGGACTTGAGTCTGCCCCTGTGAGGGCCAGGTGTGGAGGTGGTGCATTTTCTTGGGTTTCAGGGGTTCTGGCAGCACCAGTTACTCAGCAGAGTTTGTGGCTAAGACAGCAGGAAATATAGTGCTCTAGAAGGGTATGGCAGCCAATATTGGCCACTACACTCAAGTATTCTTGCCTGGAGAACCCCATCCCTGACAGAGAAGCCTGGCAGGCCAGAGTCTACAGGGTCACAAAGAGTCCCGACATGACCGAAGTGACCCTGCACACATAGACGCAAGAATTTTTTTGTCTGTGGCAGCTCTGCCCCAGTGAGAGTTGAGCATGAAGGTGGCACAGCTGCTCGGCTTGTGGGCACCCTGATGGTGCCAAGTGTGCAGAGACATGGACTGCCTCAGCTGCAGGAGTTATGGCCCTATCAGAGTCTTTTTTTTTTCTGAGCCTCTTGTAGGTGGTGATCAGAAGGCCTCTCTGGCCAGTCTTTCTCCATAGCTCCAGCCATTCACACACTTTGAGGGGACCTTGAAGGATGTGGAAGTTTTACCATATAAAGTAGGAGGTAAAGGGCATCAAAAAGGGAAGAGTATCCATTAAAATACACATGGCTTAAAAGGGCTTGGCATGACTAAAAAAGACAAATGATTTTCTGGCAGGTGGGGAGACAGGTGATTTGAATCCTGATAGTGGAAGACATTATATAAGTCTTTGAGAATTCATTGGTATTTGTAAGAGTCAAGGTTTTATGATAGTTTGAGGACTGATGAAAGGCCAACTATTGGTCATGTGAAAGGTAGATTAAATAGGAAGTATCAGGAGTAGGCAAACCAGCAAGTGCTCTTTGTTAGCTTATCCAGGCAATAGATGATGGGAGTCTAAACTAAGACAAGGACTGTAAGTACAGAGAGGATGTGATGGATTTCGGAAATTTGAGTAGAGGAATCAAGAGGGCTTGTAATCTATATTGATGTAGATAGTAAGAAAGTCAAAAATGACTGAGAATTTTGGCTAATGAGATGCGGTTAGTTCAGTTCAGTTCAGTCGCTCAGTCATGTCCGACTCTTTGTGACCCCATGAATTGCAGCACGCCAGGCCTCTCTGTCCATCACCAACTCCCGGAGTCTACCCAAACCCATGTCCACCGAGTCAGCGATGCCATCCAACCATCTCATCCTCTGTCGTCCCCTTCTCCTCCTGCCCCCAATACTACCCAGCATTGGGATCTTTTCCAATGAGTCAACTCTTCACATGAGGTGGCCAAAGTATTGGAATTTCAGCTTCAACATCAGTCCTTCCAGTGAACACCCAGGATTGATCTCCTTTAGGATGGATTGATTGGATCTCCTTGCAGTCCAAAGGACTCTCAAGAGTCTTCTCCAACACCACAGTTCAAAAGCATCAATTCTGCGGCGCTCAGCTTTCTTCACCGTCCAACTCTCACATCCATACGTGACCACTGGAAAAACCATAGCCTTGACTAGACGTACTTTTGTTGGCAAAGTAATGTCTCTGCTTTTAAATATGCCATCTAGGTTGGCCATAACCTTCCTTCCAAGGAGTAAGCGTCTTTTAATTTCACGGCTGCAATCACCATCAGCAGTGATTTTGGAGCCCCCCAAAATAAAGTCTGACACTGTTTCCACTGTTTCCCCATCTATTTCCCATGAAGTGATGGGACCAGGTGCCATGATCTTAGTTATCTGAACGTTGAGCTTTAAGCCAACTTTTTCACTCTCCTCTTTCACTTTCATCAAGAGGCTCTTTAGTTCTTCTTCACTTTCTGCCATAAGGGTGGTGTCATCTGTAGTCTCAAAAGCCAAAAGAGGGATTAAAAGAGATTTGAGGTCTTGAAGATATCTAGAAAAACAACTTGAAATAGATTTCTAGCACACAAAACCATCCCTGGACAGCAAATGTAGGTTTCTAATGCACTGAAGTATTTGTGTTATTTGAAGGCCTATATTTGAGTGATGTTTTTCAGAAAGAAGTTGTAGAATAGAAGAAAAAAATGGTAAAGGACAGAGACCCAGGGAAACGTCATTGTGCCATTGTTTTTCAGTCCTTAGTCATGTCTGACTCTTTGTACCCCATGGACTACAGCACGACAGGCTCTTCTGTCCTTTAATATTTCCTAGAGTTTGCTCGAATTTGTGTCCATTGAGTCAGTGGTGCTATCTAATCATCTCATCCTTTAGCCCCCTTCTCCTTTTCCCTTCAATCTTTCCCATCATCAGAATCTTTTCCAATGAGTTGGAATAAGACCTGAATAAGTAATGCTGAATCCTGAGCAGAGTGATGATGACTAAACATTTGAATCAAATGAAATTGAGTGAAACCTTTTAGAATCTTTCCAGTAAGTGATGTTTTGCAGTTATTATCTGACTCCAAATGAAATGTTTTCTGCAGATATGGAAATATATGTCCGGTTTCAGAAAGACTTAAGTAGAAATAAATGTATAAAGTGATCACTGTGATTAGTCTAGTTGTCGTCCATCAGCATACAAAATTATTGCACTATTATAGACTGTGTTTTCTCTGCCATACATTACATCCTCAAGAATTACTCATTGTATAACTGGAATTTTGTACTTCTTAATCTCCCTTACCTTTTTATACATATACCCCTCCCCACCTTGCCTCTGGTAACCACCAGTTTTCCTTTGTATCTTCTTATGAGTGTTTATGTTTTGTTATGTTTGTTCATTTCTTTTGCTTTTTAGAGATCACATTTATTAATAAGTGATATCATATGACATTTGTCTTGCTCTGACTTATTTCTCTTAGCGTAATACCTTGAAGTTCATCTATGTTGTCACAAATGGCAAGGTTTCACTATTTTATGGTTGAATAAAGTTCTGTTTTATACACACAGAGACACAGGTGCTTGCATGCGTGCTAAGTTGCTTCAGTTGTGTCGGACTCTTTGTGACCCTATGGACTGGAGCCTGCCAGGATCCTCTGTCCATGGGATTCTCCAGGCGAGAATACTGTAGTGAATCTACTGCTGGGAATCTTCCCAACCTAGGTACCAACGTCTCCTTCATTGGTAAGCAGGTTCTTTACCACTAGTGCATCTCGGAAGCATATATATATTTATAACATAAACATATATTTTTATATGTATTTATAACAGAACATATATATATATATGGGCTCCTCTGGTGGCTCCGTGGGAAAAAAAAAATCCACCTGCCAATGCAGTAGATGTAGGTTCAATCCTTGGGGAAGGAAGATCCCCTGGAGAAGTAATGGCAACCCACTCCAGTATTCTTGCCTGGGAAATCCCATGGACAGAGGAATCTGGCAGGCTACAGTCCATAGGATCGCAAAAAAGACATGACAGTGACTAAACAACAACTATACACACACACACACACATAATATTATGTATCCATTAATCTCTTGATAATTAGGTATTTCCATATCTCAACTACTGTGAATAATGCTGCAAAGAATGTAAGGGTACATAAATCTTTCCAAATTAGTGTTTTTGTTTAGTTTGGAAAAATACCTAGAAGTAGAATTTCTGGATCCTATAGTAATTCTATCTTTAATTTTGGCTAGAACCTTCATACTATTTTCCATAGTAGCTACACCAATTTGCATTTCCAACAGTAGTGCATGAGAGTTATCTTTTCTCTACGTTTTCATCAGCACTTGTTATTTGGTGTGTTTTTGACAATAGACATTCTGACAGGTCTGAGGTAATGTCTCACTGTGCCTTTGATTTGCATTTCCCTGATGATTAGTGATTTTAAGCATCTTTTCATGTGTCTGTTACCCATCTGTATGTCTTCTTTGAAAAACTGTCTATTCAGATTCTCTCTCTATGTTGTAATTGGTTTTTTATATTGATTTGTATGAGTTCTTTGTATATTTTGTCTAGTAACCCCTTGTCAAATGTAATTTACAAATATCTTCTCTCATTCAATAGGCTGCCTTTTCATTTTGTTGAAAGTTTCCTTTGCTGTGCAAAAGCTTTCAAGTTTGGTGTAGTACTACAAGTTTGTTTTTGCTTTTGTTTCTTCTGCCCAAGGAAATATCCAAAATAAATTTGCGATAGATGCAATAGCTGTGACATGGAAGCAACCTAGATGTCCACTGGCAGATGAATGAATAAGGAAGTTGTGGTTCATATATGCAATGGATATTATCCACCTATAAAAAGGAATGCATTTGAGTCAGTTCTAATGAGGTACATAAACCTAGAGCCTATTACACAGACTGAAGTAAGTCAGAAAGATATTGTATATTAACACATGTATATGGATTCTAAAAAGATGGTACTGATGACCTATGTGTAGGGCAGCAAAGGAGACACAGATATAAAGAACAGACTTTTGGACTCAGTGAGAGAAGGAGAGGGTGGGATGATTTGAGAGGATAGCATTGAAACATATACATTACCATATGTAAACAGATAGCCAGTGAGAGTTTGATTTATGATGCAGGGTGCCTAAAACTGGTGCTCTGTGACAACCTGGAGGGATAGGGTGGGGAGGGAGGTGGGGAGTGGAGTTCAGGAGGGAAGGTACACTTGTATGGCTGTGGCTGATTCATATTGATGGAAGGCAAAATCCATCACAATATTATAAAGTAATTATCCTCCAATTAAATAAATCATTTTTAAAAATAAAATAAATTTGCTAAGATTGATGTCAAAGAGCATATTGTCTTATGTTTTCTTCTAGTTTTTTTTTTTTATGGTTTCAGGTCTTAGATTTAAGTCTTTAGTATATTTGGAGTTTATTTTTGTATATGGTATGAAAAAGTAGTCCAGTTTGATTCTTTTGTGTGTGGCTGTCCAGTTTTCCCAACACTGTTTATTCAAGAGTTATATCCCAACACTTTTCCACATTGTATGCTCTTGCATTCTTGTCATAGATTAATTGACCATATAAACGTGTTTATTTCTTGTCTCTATTTTGTTCCATCGATTTATGTGTCTGTTTTTGTGTTAGGACCAAGCTGGCTTGATTACTGTAGCTTTTTTGATATTGTGTATATTTTGATACTGTAGTATATTTTGAAATCAGGGTGCATGATACTTCCCTCTTTGTTATTCTCCATTACGTTTGTTTTGACTATTTGCTGTCATTTGTGTTTTTATACAAATTTTGATTTATTTGTTCTATTTCTGTGAAAAATGCCACTGGTAATTTCATAAGGATTTCACTGAATCCATAGATTTCCTTGGGGAATACTCTCATTTTAACATTAATTCTTGTAATCCATGAACATGGTATGTCTTTCCATTTGGTTGTATTATCTTCAATTGCTTTCATCAATGTCTCATAATTTTGTTACGATATGACTTTTACCTCCTTAATTAGATTTATTCCCAAGTGCTTTATTCTTTTAGATACAAATGTAAATGGTTTTTTTTTAAATTTCTTTTCTGATAGTTTTTTGTTAGTGTATAGAAACACAACAGATTTTTGTATGTTAAGTTTATATTCTATAATTTACTGAGTTCATTTATTAGTTCTAATAATTGTTTGGTATTGTCTTTAGGATGTCATCTGCAAACAATAACAGTTTTGCATCTTCCTTTATAATTAGAATGTCTTTTTTTTTCTTGTCTGATTGCTGTGGTTAGGACTTCTAATACTATACTAAATAAAAGTGGTAAGAGTGAGCATCCATGTCTTATTTCTGATTGTAAAAGAAATGCTTTCAGCTATTCACAGTTGTTGGCTCTAGGTTTGTCATACATAGCCTTTACTATGTTGAGTTATGTTTCTTCTGTACCCACCTTCTGAAGAGGTTTTGTCATAAATGGATGTTGAATTTTGTCAAAAGCTTTTTTTGCATCACTGAAATGATCATATAATTTTGATTCTTCAGTTTATTATGTGGCCTATCACACTGACTGATTTTTTAATATTGAACCATTCTTGCATTCCTGGGATAAATCCCACTTTATCATGGTGTATTATCCTTTTAATGTATTGTTGGATTCGGTTTGCTAATATTTGTTGAGGATTTTTGTATCTATGGTCATGAGTAATATTGACTATAATTTTCATTTCTTATGGTGCCTTTGGCATTGTGGTATCAAGGTGATGCTAGTCTTATAGAATGAGTTCAGAAACACCCTTTTTCTTAAAATTTTTGGAATAGTTTGAGAAGGACAGGTGTTAATTCTTGCTTAATTGTTTGGTAAGATTTACCTGTGAAGTTTCTGGGCCTGGAATTTTGTTTGGTAGAGTTGTTTTTTCTTAAATTACTTACTCAGTTTCATACTGGTAATCAGTCTGTTGGAGAAGGCAATGGCAACCCACCCAGTACTCTTGCCTGGACAATCCCATGGACGGAGGAGCCTGGTAGGCTGCAGTTCATGGGGTCGCGAAGAGTTGGACACGATTGAGCGGCTTCACTTTCACTTTTCACTTCCATGCATTGGAGAAGGAAATGGCAACCCACTCCAATGTTCTTGCCTGGAGAATCCCAGGGATGGTGGAGCCTGGTGGGCTGCCGTCTATGGGGTCACACAGAGTCAGGCACGACTGAAGCCACTTAGCAGCAGCAGCAGCAGCAGCAGCAGCAATCAGTCTGTTCATATTTTCTATTTCTTTCTGAGTCAGTCTTGGGATATTGTATATTTCTAGGAATTTATCCTAGAAATTGCACTCTTCTCACACACTAGCAAATATTCAAAATTCTCCAAGCTAGGCTTCAAGAGTACATGAACCAAGAACTTCCAGATGTTCAAGCTGAATTTAGAAAAGGCAGGGAAACCAGAGATCAAATTGCCAACATTTTTTGGATCATAGAAAAAGCAAGAGAATTCCAGAAAAACCTATACGTCTGCTTCATTGACTGCACAAAAGCCTTTGACTGTGTGGATCACAACAAACTGTCGAAAATTCTGAAAGAGATGGGAATACCAGACCACCTTACCTGCCTACTGAGAAACGTGTGTGCAGGTCAAAGACTGGTTCCAAATCAGGAAAGGAGTATGTCAAGGCTCTATATTGTCACCTTGCTTATTTAACGTATATGGAGAGTACATCATGCGAAATGCTGGGCTGGGTGAAGCACAAGCTAGAATCAAGATTGCCGAGAGAAATATCAATAACCTCAGATATGCAGATGACACCACTCTTGTGGCAGAAAGTGAACAGGAACTAAAGAGCCTCTTGATGAAGGAGAAAGAGGGAAGTGACAAAGCTGGCTTAAAACTCAACATTCAGAAGACAAAGATCATGATATCCAGCCCCATCACTTAATGGCAAATAGATGGGGAAATAATGGAAACAGTGACAGACGTTATTTTCTTGGACTCCAAAATCACTGTGGATGTTGACTGCAGCCATGAAGTTAAAAGACACTTGTTCCTTTGGATAAAAGTTATGAAAACAAAACTAGAAAGCATATTGAAAAGTAGAGACATTACTTTGCTGACAAAGGTCTGTCTAGTCAAAGTTATGGTTTTTCCAGTAGTCATGTATGTATATGAGAGTTGGACTATAAAGAAAGCTGAGCACTGAAGAATTGATGCTTTTGAACTGTGGTGTTGGAGAAGACTCTTGTGAGCCCCTTAGACTGCAAGGAGATCAAACCAGTCCATCCTAAAGGAAATCAGTCCTGAATATTCATTGGAAGGACTGATGTTTAAGCTGAAGCTCCAATACTTTGGCCACTTGATGTGAAGAACTGACCATTGAAAAAGACCTTGATGCTAGGAAAGATTGAAGACAGGAGGAGAAGGAGAAAATAGAGGATGAGATGGTTGGATGGCATCGTTAACTCAATGGACATGAATTTGGACAAGCTTCGGAAGTTGGTGATCAACAGGGAAGCCTGGCATGCTGCAGTTCGTGGGGTCAAAAAGAGTTGGACATGACTGAGCAACTGAACTGAATGGGAAAGACTAGAGATCTCTTCAAGAAAATTAGAGATACCAAGGAAACATTTCATGCAAAGATGGGCTCGATAAAGGACAGAAATGGTATGGACCTATTAGAAGCAGAAGATATTAAAAAGAGGTGGCAAGAATACACAGAAGAACTGTACAAAAAAGATGTTCATGACCCAGATAATCACGATGGTGTGATCACTCACCTAGAGCCAGACATCCTGGAATGTGAAGTCAAGTGGGCCTTAGAAAGCATCACTACGAACAAAGCTAGTGGAGGTGATGGAATTCCAGTTGAGCTATTTCAAATCCTGAAAGATGATGCTGTGAAAGTGCTGCCCTCAATATGCGAGTAAATCTGGAAAACTCAGCAGTGGCCACAGGACTGGAAAAGGTCAGTTTTCATTCCAATCCCAAAGAAAGGCAATGCCAAAGAATGCTCAAACTACCACACAATTGCACTCATCTCACACGCTAGTAAAGTAATGCTCAAAATTCTCCAACCCAGGCTTCAACAATACGTGAACTGTGAACTTCCAGATGTTCAAGCTGGATTTAGAAAAGGCAGAGGAACCAGAGATCAAATTGCCAACATCTGCTGAATCATTGAAAAAGCAAGAGAGTTCCAGAAATACATCTATTTCTGCTTTATTGACTATGCCAAAGCCTTTGACTGTGGGGCTCACAATAAACTGTGGAAAATTCTGAAAGAGATGGGCATACCAGACCATCTGACCTGCCTCTTGAGAAACTTGTATGCAGGTTAGGAAGCAACAGTTAGAACTGGACATGTAACAACAGACAAGTTCCAAATAGGAAAAGGAGTACGTCAAGTCTGTATATTGTCACCCTGCTTATTTAACTTATATGCAGAGTACATCATGAGAAACGCTGGGCTGGAAGAAACACAAGCTGGAATCAAGATTTCCGGGAGAAATATCAATAACCTCAGATATGCAGATGACACCACCCTTATGACAGAAAGTGAAGAACTAAAGAGCCTTTTGATGAAAGTGAAAGAGGAGAGTGAAAAAGTTGGCTTAAAGCTCAACATTCGGAAAACTAAGATCATGGCATCTGGTCCCATCACTTCATGGCAAATAGATGGGGAAACAGTGGAAACAGTGTCAGACTTTATTTTTGGGGGGCTCCAAAATCACTGCAGATGGTGATTGCAGCTATGAAATTAAAAGACGCTTACTCCTTGGAAGGAAAGTTATGACCAACCTAGATAGCATATTTAAAAGCAGAGACATTACTTTGCCAACAAAGGTCCGTCTAGTTAAGGCTATGGATTTTCCAGTAGTCATGTATGGATATGAGAGTCGGACGGTGAAGAAAGCTGAGTGCCGAAGAATTGATGCTTTTGAACTGTGGTGTTGGAGAAGACTCTTTAGAGTCCCTTGGACTGCAAACAGATCCAACTGGTCCATCCTAAAGGAGATCAGTCCTGGGTGTTCATTGGAAGGACTGATGTTGAAGCTGAAATTCCAATCGTTTGTCCACCTCATGCGAAGAGTTGACTCATTGGAAAAGACCCTAATGCTGGGAAGGATTGGGGGCAGGAGGAGAAGGGGACAACAGAGGATGAGATGGCTGGATGGCATCACCGACTCGATGGACCTGGGTTTGTGTAGACTCCAGGAGTTGGTGATCGACAGGGAGGCCTGGCGTGCTGCGATTCATGGGGTTGCAAGGAGTCGGACACAACTGAGTGACTTAACTGAACTGAACTGAACTGAGCAAGTGAACTGAACTGAGGAATTTCTCCATTTTCTCTGATTATCTGTTTCATCAATGTATAATTGTTCATAGTAATCTCTTAACAAATGAACAAAATGAAGCAGGACAAATGTTGACTGAATTCTGCCAAGAGAATGCACTAGTCATAGCAAATACTCTTTTTCAACAACACAAGAGACAACTTTATACATGGACATCACCAAATGGTCAATACCAAAATCAAATTGATGACATTCTTTGTAGCCAAATATGGAGAAGCTGTATACAGTCAGCAAAATCAAGACCAGACCTCGAGCTGACTGTGGCTTAGATCATCAGCTTATCATAGCGAAATTCAAACATAGAGTAAAGAAAACCGGGGAAACAATAGGCCAGCCAGGTATGACTTAAATCCTTATGAATTCACAGTAGAGATAACGAATAGGTTCAAGGGACTAGATCTAGTTAACCTTTTGCCTGAACAACTATAGACAGAGGTCTGTAATATTGTACAGGAGGTGGTGAATAAATTCATCCCAAAGGAAAAGAATAGCAGGAAGGCAAAGTGTTTTTCTGACGAGGCTTTACAAATAGCAGAAGAATGAAGAGAAGCAAAAAGCAAGGGAGAGAGGGATAAGTACATCAAATTAAATGCAGAGTTCCAAAAAATAGCTGGATAAGACAAGAAGACTGTTCATCTTCAATGAACAGTGCTTAATAATAGAAGAAAACAATAAAAGAGGAAAGACTAGAGATCTCTTCAGGAAAATTGGAAACATCAAGGGAGCATTCTACCCAAAGATGGACACAATATAGGATAAAAATGGTAGAGACCTAGTAGATGCTGAAGAGATCAAGAAGAGATGGAAGGAATACACAGAAGAAGTATAAAAAAAAAGATCTTAATGAACCGGATTGCTATGATTGTGTGGTTAGTCACCCAGAGCCAGACATTCTAGAGTATGAAGTCAAGTGGGCCTTAAGCAGCATTGCTGTTAATAAAGCTAGTGGATGTGATGAAATTTCTGCAGAACGATTCAAATCCCTAAAAGAGGATGCCATCAAGGTTTTGCATTCATTATGTAAGCAAATCTGGAAGACCCTACAGTGGACACAGGACTGGAAAAGTTCAGTCCTCATCCCAGTTCCCAAGAGGGGTAGTACCAAAGAATGTGCTAACAATCAGCCAGTTGCACTCATCTCCCATGTTAGTAAGGTCATGCTTAAAATCTTGTGGGATAGACTTCAGCATTATATGCATGAAGAACTTTCAGATGCCTGAGCTGGGTTGAGAAAGGAAGAGAAATTAGAGATCAAATTGCCAGCATTCACTGGATTATAGAGAAAGCAAAGGGATTTCAGAAAAACATCTTTCTCTGTTTCATGGATTATGCTAATGACTTTGTGTGGATCTTGACAAACTGTGGAAAGCTATTAAAGAGATGGAAATACCAGACCATCTTATCTGTCTCCTGAGAAACCTGTATGTAGGTCAAGAAGCAACAGTTAGAACCCAATATTGAACAACTGATTGGTTCAAGATGGAGAAAAGGTGGAAGTAGTGACAGATTTCCTCTTTCCAGGCTCCAGAATCACTGCAGATGGTAACTGCAGCCTTACAATCAGAAGACGGTTGTTTCTTGGCAGGAAAACAATGGCAAACCTAGACAGTGTGTTGAAAAGCAGAGACATTACTCTGCTGACAGAGGTCCGTATAGTCTAGGCTATGGTGTTCCTAGTGGTCATGTACGGATGTGAGAGCTGGACCATAAAGAAGGCAGAGTGCCAAAGAATTGATGTCTTTGAACTGTGGTGCTGGAGAAGACTCTTGAAAGTCCCTTGTACAGCAAGGAACTCAAATAAGTCAATCTTGAGGGAGCTCAACCCTGAATATTCACTGGTTGGACTGATGCTAAAGCTGAAGCTCCAGTATTTTGGTCATCTGATGTGTACAGATGATTCATTGGATAAGTCCCTGATGCTGGGAAAGATTGATGGCAGAAGGAGAAGAGGGTGTCAGAGAATGAGATGGCTGGATGGCATCACTGATACAATGAACATGAACTTGGGCAAACTCTGGGAAACGGTGAGGGACAGGAAGGCCTGATGTGCTGCAGTCCATGGGGTTGCAAAGAGTCGGACACAACAGGATGACTGAACAGCAACAACAACAACAATCTTTATGATCCTTTGTGTTTCTGTGGTGCCAGATGTAACTCCTCTTTCATTTCTGATTCTATTTATTTGAGGCCTTTTTCCTGATGAGTCGGGTTAAAGGTTTGTCAATGTTTTTTTTAATATTTTCAAAAAGGAAGTTTAGTTTCATTGATTTTTTTTATTGTTTTTTTGGTCTGTTTCATTTATTTCTACTCTAATATTTACTGATTTCTTAGGTGGCTCAGCTGGTAAAGAATCCTCATACAATGTGGGAGACCTGGGTTCCATCCCTGATTTGGGAAGATCCCCTAGAGAAGAGAATGGCTACCCACTCCAGTATTCTGGCTTGGAGAATTCCATGGACTATATAGTCCATGGGATCGCAAAGAGTTAGGTATAACTGGGCGACTTTCACTTTCATTTTACTTTCTACTAACTTTGAGTTTTGTCTGTTTTTCTTCTTCCAAGTTCCTTTAGGTATAAGATCAGATTGTTTGAGATTTTTCCTATTTTCTGGCATAAGTGTGTGTCACTATAAACTTCTCTCTTAGAACTTGTTTTACGAACTCCATAGATTTTTCAGTTCAGTTCAGTTGCTCAGTCGTGTCCGACTCTTTGCAACCCCATGAATTGCAGCATGCCAGGCCTCCCTGTCCATCACCAACTCCCGGAGTTTATGCAAACCCATGTCCATCGAGTCAGTGATGCCATCCAACCATCTCATTCTCTGTCATCCCCTTGTCCTCCTGCCTCCAATCCCTCCCATAGATTTTTAGATCATTATAATTCCATTTTCATTTGTTTCAAAGTATTTTTTGATTTGCTCTTTGATATCATCAGTGATCATTGGTTATTTAGTAGTATTTTTTTTTTAGCCTCTGTGTATTTGTGGGTTTGGCTGTTTTTTTTTCTAATGGTTTACTTCCAGCAACATAGTGTTGAAGTCAGAAAAGATGTTTGAGGTGATTTCAGTCTTCTTAATTTTATTGAGACTTGTTTTGTGTCCTACATGTGATCTATCCTAGAGAATATTCCATATGCACTTGAAAAGAATGTGTATTCTGCTGTTTGTAGATGAATGTTCTCTAAACATTAAGTACATCTTAATAACTGTGCTTAATAAAAAAAGTGTCTTATATGGCCAATGTTTTCTTTTTTATTTTATGTCTTCATATTTGTCCATTGATGTAAGTGGAGTGTTAAAGTCATCTAGCTTTGTTATGTTACTGTCAATTTCTTTTTTTACGCTTGTTAATATTTGCTTTATATATTTATACACCCAATCCTATTTAGAATGCATATTTATATTTGCAATTGCTATATGTCTTATTAGGTTGATCTCATTATGTAATGTCCTTTGTCTGTTCTAGTCTTTCTTTTAAAGTCTACTTTGTCTAAGTACTGCTACCCCAGCTTTCTGTCTGATATAAGAATTGTTACCCCAGTTTTTCTTTTATTTTTATTTGAATGGAATGCCTTTTTCCATTCCCTCACTTTCAGTCTCTTTATATCTCTAGATCTGAAGTGGGTCTGTTGTTGATGGCCTATATATGGGTCTTTTTATTTTTTAGCCCATTCACCAATCTCTGTTTTTTCTTTTTTAATTGGAGCATTCAGTGCATTTACTTTTAAACTAATTAATGGTAAGTATATACTTATTTCCAGTTTTGTTGTTTTCTGGTTGTTTTGTGGGTTTTCTTTCTTTTTTTCCTCCTCTCTCCTTGTTTTGCTCTCTTTCCATGATTTTCTGCCTATCTTTAGTGCTGTCTTTGGATTTCATTCTCTTTTTTGTGTGTGTATCTATTAAGGGTATTTGGGTTACAGTTACCATGAGGTTTATATATAACATTGTGTGTATATATGCATGATTATTTTAAATTGATAGTCTGTTTAGTTCAAATGCATTTTAACAACCCTATGTATTTACTCCCCTCACCTACATTTAATGTTTTTGGTCATATTATATATCTTTTTGTTTTATATATCCTTTAACTATTTACTGTGGATATAGATGTTTTACTATTATCTTTTAATCTTCCTACTAGCTTTATAAGTGATTGATCCACCACCTTTAATGCTTGTTTGCCTTTACCAGTGAGATTTTTTTTTCATAATTTTCGCATTTCTAATTGTGACTTTTTCTGCTTAGAGAAATTCCTTTAACAATTATTGTAAAGCCTATTTAATGTTGCTTAACCCTTTTTCTTTTACTTGTCTGTAAAGCTCTTGATAGCTCCTTGAAATCTGAAAAATAACCTTGCTAGATAGAGTATTCTCAGTTGTAGGCTCTTTTCCTTTCATTATTTTGAATATATCATGCCATGCCCTTCTGGCCTGCAAAGTTTCTACTGAAAATTCATGTGATAGCTTTATGGGAGTTTTCTTGTATATAACTGGTTGCTTTTCTCTTGCCACTTTTAAAATATCTCTAATATTTGCTATTTTAATTTCAATGTGTCTTGATGTGGACCTCTTTGGGTTTATCTTCTTTGGGACTCTCTGTGATTCCTGGACCTAGATGCCTGTTTTCTTTCTCTGTTTAGGGAATTTTTCAGCTATTGTTTCTTTAAATAAATTATCTGTGCCTTTCTTTATTCTCCCTCTTGGATCTCTCTAATGCAGATGTTAATATGCTTGATATTGTTCTAGAGGTCTCTTAAACTATCCTCATTTTTAAAAATTCTTTTTTCTGTTCAGCTGGGATGATTTCCGCTTCTTTGTCTTCCACTTCACTATTCATTTGCCTGTAACGTCTAACCTAGTATTGACTCCTTCTAGTGTAATTTTTTAAATTAATTTATTTTTAATTGAAGGATAATTCCTTTACAGAATTTTGTTGTTTTCTGTCAAACCTCAACATGAATCAGACATAGGTATACATATGTCCCCTTCTTTTTGAACCTCCCTCCCATCTCCCTGCCCATCCCACCTCTCTAGGTTGATACAGAGTCCCTGTTTGAGTTTACTGAGACATAAGCAAATTCCCATTGGCTATCTATTTTACATATGGTAATGTAAGTTTGCATGCTACTCTTTCTATATATCTCACTCTAGTGTAGTTTTTATTTCCATTGTATTCTTCAATACTGTTTGTTTCTTCTTTACATTTTTGTAACTCTTTCTTAAACTTCTCACTGTGTTTATCAGTTCTTCTCCTGAGTTTATTGAACTTCTATGACCATTTCCTTGAAATCTTTACGGGAAGATTGCTTATCTTCTCTTCACTAAGTTCTTCTCCTGGAGTTTTGCCTGTTTCCTCATTTGGAACATATTCCTCTGTCTCCTCATTTTACCTAATTTATCTGTGGTTTTTTTTCCCCTATGTATAAATAGGTCTGTTATGTTTCCCAATCTCAGAGAAGTGGGCTTATGTAGGAGAAATCCTCTGTGGCGCAGCAACACTCCCCTCTGATCATATGAGCTGCATGCACTCAGAGTGCCCTCTGTGTGCACTGCACAGGCCCTTCTGTTGTGACATAACTGATTACTGTGTGTGTGTTGGTAAGCAGAGCTGACATCTGGCCTGGTTGGCTTCCAGGAGCTGCCTCATGTGTTAGTTGTCAGCCTGCTTTGGGTCATTCATTTCTGGATCTTTGCAGGGCTGGCTGCTTGTCTCTGGAGTCCCAGGTTGATGCCAGTCCACTACAGAGTGGGGCTGTATCACTGCACTGCTGGCTATGCAGCCCTGTGGGCTGGTGCTGATGCTTGCCAACTGGTGGGCAGGTAAGCCTCTGCATTTAATAGGCTGGGAGGAGGCACTCCAAAATGATGTGTGTCAGCATAGTGTCATGGTAGAATGAACTCGCTGAAATGTCTGCTACTCTGTGTCCCCGGGAGCAGTCCCAGTTGCCTTTTGCCTTTATGAGAGGCTCTCTAGGATCAGCAGATATGTCTGACTCAGGGTCCTTTCCAACTACTGACTTTGTGCTAGGACTGGATTATGCCAGATTTTGCATGTACCCTTGGAGAGCAGAGTCGCTGTTTCCTTCAGCCCTCTGGCTCACCCATAGGGGTGCCCTGCTTCCCTTTAAAGCTAAATGTTCTGGGCACTCTTATACCTGGTAAATGACCCTTGGCTTGCAGAACCTGATATGGGGCTTGGACCCCTCACTGCTTCAGAAGAACCTCGATGATTATCCTTTTGTTTGTGAGTCACCCACCCAGAATTGTGAGTTCTGACTGTACTGCATCTCCACCCCTACTAATCATCTTCTTGTGGCTCCTTCTTTATATCTTCAGTTGTAGAAAATATCTTCTGCTGGTCTCCAGGTCATTCCCATAGATATTTGCTCTGAAAATTGTTATAATTTTGGTGTATCTGTGGAAGGAGGTAAGATCACGGTTTTTCTGCTCTGTCATCTAGACCATATCAATGTCAATATGTTTATGTTTGTACTCAGCAATGACTCCTGGAAACTTTTATATGAAATGATACCTGAGCCTTTTCAGGCTGCTATAAAAGAATATCATAGACTGGGTGGCTTGCAAATGACAAAAATGTGTTTCTCACAGTCCTGGAGGCTAGGAAGTCCAAGATTAAAGGCCCTACTTTGCAGAAGAGACAGGGTAGTTCTTTGGGGGCTCCTTCTTAAAGGCACTAACCCCATTGATGCAGCCTCCACCCTCATAAAATTCTGAAAGGCCATAATCACTTCTGAAAGGCCTCACCTCTTCAGTTCAGTTCAGTTCAGTCACTCACTCATGTCTGACTCTTTGCAACCCCATGGACTGCAGCACGCTAGGCTTCCCTGTCCATCACCAGCTCCCAGAACTTCCTCAAACTCATGTCCATTATGGTGATGCAATCCAACCATATCATCCTCTGTTGTCCCCTTCTTCTCCGACCTTCAATCTTTCCCAGCATCAGGGTCTTTTCCAGTGAGTCAGTTCTTCGCATCAGGTGGCCAAAGTATTGGAATTTCAGCTTCAGTATTAGTCCTTCCAATGAATATTCAGGACTGATTTCCTTTAGGATTGACTGATTGGATCCCCTTGCAGTCCAAGGGACTCTCGAGTCTTCTCCAACACCACAGTTCAAAAGCATCAATTCTTTGGCTCTCAGCTTTCTTCACCGTCCAACTCTCACATCCATACATGACCACTGGAAAACTATAGCTTTGACTAGATGGACTTTTGTTGGCAAAGTAATATCTCTTCTTTAATTATGTTGTCTAGGTTTGTCATAGGTTTTCTTCCAAGAATAAAGCGTCTTTTAATTTCATGCCTGCAGTCACCATCTGCAGTGATTTTGGAGCCCAAAAATATAAAGTCTGTCTCTATTTCTTTTGTTTCCCCATTCATTTACCATAAAGTGATGGGACTGGATACCATGATCTTAGATTTCTGAATGTTGAGTTTTAAGCCAGCTTTTTCACTCTCTTTCACTTTCATCAGGAGGCTCTTTCATTCTTCTTCGCTTTCTGCCATAAGGGTGGTGTCACCTTCATATCTGAGGTTGTTGATATTTCTCCCAGCAATCTTGATTCCTACTTGTACTTCATCCAGCCAAGCATTTCGCATGATGAACTCTGCATATAAGTTAAATAAGCAGGGTGACAATATACAGCCTTGACGTACTCCCTTCCCAGTTTGGAACCTGTCTGTTGTTCCATATCCAGTTCTAACTGTTGCTTCTTGACCTGCGTACAAATTTCTCAAGAGGTAGGTAAGGTGGTCTGGTATTCCCCTCTCTTTCAGAATTTTCCACAGTTTGTTGTGATCCACACTGTCAAAGGCTTTGATGTAGTCAATAAAGCAGAAGTAGATGTTTATCTGGAACTCTCTCGCTTTTTTGATGATCCAGCAGATGTTGAAAATTTTTATCTGTGGTTCCTCTGCCTTTTCTAAATCCAGTTTGAACATCTGGGATTTCATGGTTCATAGGCTCTTGAAGCCTAGCTTGGAGAATTTTGAGCATTACTTTTCTAGTGTGTGATATGAGTGCAATTGTGTACTAGTTTGAACATTCTTTGGCATTGCCTTTCTTTGGGATTGGAATGAAAACTGACCTTTTACAGTCCTGTGGCCATTGCTGAGTTTTCCAAATTAGCTGGCATATTGAGGGCAGCACTTACACAGCATCTTCTTTTAGGATTTGAAATAGTTCAACTGGAATTCAATCACCTCCACTAGCTTTGTTTGTAATGATGCTTCCTAAGGTCCACTTGACTTCACAAACCAGGATGTCTGGCTCTAGGTGAGTGATCACACCATCGTGGTTATCTGGGCCATGAAGATCTTCTTTGTATAGTTCTTCTGTGTATTTTTGCCACCTCTTCTTAATATCTTCTGCTTCTGTTAGTTTCATACCATTTCTGTCCATTATTTTGCCCATTTTTGCATGAAATGTTCCCTTGATATCTCTAATTTTCTTGAAGAGATCTCTAGAATTTCCCGTTCTATTGCCTTCCTCTGTTTCTTTGCAGTGATCACCGAGGAAGGCTTTCTTATCTCTCCTTGCTATTCTTTGGGTATATCTTTCCTTTTCTCCTTTCCCTTTAGCTTCTCTTCTTTTCTCAGCTGTTTGTAAGGCCTCCTCAGACAACCATTTTGCCTTTTTGCATTTATTTTTCTTGGGGATGGCCTTGATCCCTGCCTCCTGCACAATGTCACAAACCTCCTTCCATAGTTCTTCAGGCACTCTGTCTATCAGACCTAATCCCTTGTATTTGTCTCTTCCACTGTATAATCATAAGGGGTTTGATTTAGGTCATACCTGAGTAGTCTAGTGGTTTTCTGTACTTTCTTCAGTGAAGTCTGAATTTGGCAATAAGGAATTCATGATCCAAGCTACAGTCAGCGTCTGGTCTTGTTTTGCTGACTGTGTAGAGTTTCTCCATGTTCAGCTGCAAAGAATATAATCAATCTGATTTCGGTATTCACCATCTGGTGATGTCCATGTGTAGAGTCTTCTCTTGTCTTTTTGGAAGAGAGTATTTGGTATGACCAGTGTGTTCTCTTGACAAAGCTCTGTTAGCCTTTGCCCTATTTCATTTTGCACTCGAAGGCCAAATTTGCCTGTTAATCCAGGTATCTCTTGACTTCCTACTTTTGCATTCCATCATATTGGGGATTAGGTTTCAATATAAGAATTTGATGTGGAGGACAGTCATTGAGTTGATAGCAGGTAAATAGAAATTCACAAAGTCAGTGATAACAGAGGCAGCAGGGCATGCTGGAGATGTGATTCATATACTGAAACTCACATTTTCACTCATGTCCAGAAATCTCTGGGGCTTCCCAAGTGGCTCAGTGGTAAAGAATCTGCCTGCCAATGCTGTAGAAATAGGAGATACAGGTTCGATCCCCAGGTCAGGAAGACCCCCTGTAGTAGGAAATTGTAACCTACTCTATGGACAGAGGAGCCTGACAGACTACAGTCAAAGAATTGAACATGACTGAGTGATTGAGCATGCACACTAGAAATCATACAGTGTTCTTTTTCATCAGTTATTAAAGACATACTCATAAAACAGGTGTTACTCATTCAAAGACAGATTCACCTTTCACTTTTGAGTATTTTGTGTGCTAAGTACTGTGGTTTATTTTGTTGTTGTTTTGCATTGCTTAGCACAGGTGAGATACAAGTTATTTTATTCTTTCAGCATCTTCTGTGACATAAGCAATATAACCTCCATTAACAAATGAGGAAACAAAGACTCTTTGTACTTGACTAACTTAGTCACCACAATCTAGATCTCTGATTCACACTGAGGTCAAATTGACTCAAAGTCCTATACACTTTAAAACATGTCCACACTGTTTCCATTAAATCCTTCATTAAAAATGTATGCATAACCCAAGTAAAGGGAAGTAAATATAACTCTCAGATTTCTTTATTATCTTAGTGTATAATCCGTGCCAAGATCAGGAACTGCTGGGGGATATGCAGACTTTGTCTCAACTGTTTCACCTTGCAGATCCTGCCATTTCTTTTAGAGGTTTATAACAGTCATTTAAATGAGTCTGTCTTTGACTTTTTTGTATCTTAGCCCCTAGTCTCTTTATGTTTTGCACAACAAGTAATCCTCAGTTAATATCTTATCTGCTTCCAAATGTTATCATTGTAACTTAGTAACTCTTTTATTTTGTAAGGCTATAGCCTTAGAAACCTCTAACTCTGGTGGATTGAGTCTTTATTATGGCCATCTTTATCTCTTCAGAATAACTTCTGAGGCATTTGTTGTCATGCTTTGTTGGGTGATGTGCCAGCATAACTTTATAGACACAAAAGGACTGACTGATAACAAACAGTTAAAGGCCCAAGTGCCCTAGCTTGTCTAAATAATGACTTAGGTTTAATATAATTATGTGCGCATGAGAGATGGAACCCAGGAGAAGGTGATTTGTTTGAAATGAAGGAAAGGGATGAGGAAATAATTGCTGAGTGAGAAAGTATGGGATAACTAGGTCATTTTGTGGATGGATTTGCATTGATGTTTTCTATTTTAGTTTATGCCCTAGGTTCTGGTGGATCAAAATCATTGTTATTTCTTTTAGCAGTACCAGTATTTTTCTGTGCATCTTTTCCCATCGGATACAAGTTTTACATTTTGATGTAAGGTTCTTGAGAAATAGAAGAGTTTGGACATCAGCAGAATCACTGAGAGTATTATGAATTGGACAGAGTTCGGTGGATAACAACACTGTATCTTTTTTGTAATTGCCCAGATAGTACTGAATCTCAATTATGGCTATACACTCAAATCATCTTTAAAAAATATTGATGCCTTACGTTTAACCCTTAGAGATTCTAGTTTTATATACCTGGGATATGGCTTTGTTGTTGTTATTCAGTCACTTAGTCATGTCCAGCTCTTTGTGACCCCTTGGACTGTAGCACACCAGGCTTCCCTGTTCTTCATCATCTCCCAAAGCTTGCTAAAACTCATGTCCATTGAGTTAGTGATGCCATCCAAACATCTCATCCTTTGTCATACCCTTCTCCTTCTCCCTTGAGCCTTTCCCAGCATCAGGGTCTTTTCCGATGAGTCAGTTCTTCGCATCAGGCGGCCAAAGTATTGGAGCTTCAGCTTTAGCAGTAGTCCTTCTAATGAATATTCAGGACTTTCCTTTAGGATTTCCTTTAGGATTGACTGGTTTGATCTCTTTGCAGCTGAAGAGACTCTCAAGAGTCCTCTCCTACACCCTCAAGATTTCAAAACCATCAATTCTTTGGCACTCAGCTTTGTTTATTGTCCAACTCTCACGTCCATACATGACTACGGAAAAACCATAGCTTTGACTATACAACCTTTGTCGGCCAAGTAACATCTCTGCTTATTAATAGGCTGCCTAGGTTTGTCATAGCTTTTTTTCAAGGAGCAAGCATCTTGTAATTTCATGGCTGCAGTCACCATCTGCAGTGATTTTGTAGCCCAAGAAAATAAAGTCAGCCACTGTTTCCATTTTTTCCCCATCTATTTGCCATGAAGTGATGGGACCAGCTGCCATGATCTTTGTTTTTTGAATGTTGTTTTAAGCCAGCTTTTTCACTCTCCTCTTTCACTTTCATCAAGAGGCTTTTTTATTCTTCTTCGCTTTCCGCCATAAGGGTAGTGTCATCTGGATATCTGAGGTTATTGATACTTCTCCCGGCAATCTTGATTCCAGCCTGTGCTTCATCCAGCCTGGCATTTTGCATGATGTACTCTGCATATAGGGCTTCTCTGGTAGCTCAGCTGGTAACGAATCTGCCTGCAATGCAGGAGATCCCCGTTTCATTCCTGGGTCAGGAAGATCCCCTGAAGGATGAATAGGCTACCCACTCCAGTATTCTTGGGCTTCCAAAAACTGGTGGCTACTTCTTGAGCCACCAGTATTCTTGGTGGCTCAGATGGTAAAGAATATGCCTGCAGTGCGGGAGACCAAGGTTCAAGCCCTGTGTTGGGAAGATCCCCTGGAGGAGGTCATGGCAACCCACTCCAGTATTCTTGTCTGGAGAATCCCCATGGTCAGAGAAGCCTGGCAGGCTACAGTTGATGGGGTCACAAAGAGTTGGACACAACTGAGCAACTAAGCACAGCACAACAGGCTGCATATAAGTTAAATAAACAGGGTAACAATATATAGCCTTGAAGTACTCTGTTCCCAATTTGGAACCAGTCCATTGTTCCATGTCCAGTTCTAAGTGTTGCTTCTTGACTTGCGTATGGTTTCTCAGGAGGCAGGTAAGGTGATCTGGTATTCCCATCTCTTTAAGAATTTTCCACAGTTTGTTGTGATTTACACATTCAAAGGCTTGATGTAGTCAATGAAGCAGAAGTAGGTCTTTTTCTGGAGTTTTCTTGCTTTTTCTATGATCCAGTGGACGCTGGCAGTTTGATCTCTGGTTCCTCAGCCTTTTCTAAATCCAACTTGTGCCTCTGGAAGTTATTGATGCACATACTATTTTGTAGGGTAGCTTGAAGGATTTTGAGCATTACTTTGGAGCATGTGAAATGTGTGCAGTTGTGTGGTAGAATGAGCATTCTTTGGCATTGCCCATCTTTGGAATTGGAATGAGAACTGACTTTTTCTCCAGTCCTGTGGCCATTGCTGAGTTTTCCAAATTTGTTGGCACATTGAGGGCAGTACTTTCACAGCATCATCTTTTAGGATTTGAAATAGCTCAGCTGGAATTCCATCATCTTCACTAGCTTTGTAGTAATTAATGCTTCCTATTGCCCACTTGACTTCGTACTCTAAGATGTCTAGCTCTAGATGACTGATCACACCATCATGACTTTGTGGGTCGTGAAGATCTTTTTTGTATAATTTTTCTGTGTATTCTTGTTGCTGCTAAGCTGCTAAGTCGCTTCAGTCATGTCCGACTCTGTGCGACCCCATAGACGGCAGCCCACCAGACTCCCCCGGCCCTGGGATTCTCCAGGCAAGAATACTGGAGTGGGTTGCCATTTCCTTCTTCTTAATAAATTCTGCTTCTGTTAGGTCCTTGCTGTTTCTGTCCTTTACTGTGCCTGTCTTTGAATGAAATGTTCCCTTGTTATCTTCAATTTTCTTGATGAGATCTCTAGTCATTCTTGTTCTTTTATTTTCCTCTATTTCTTCACATTGTTCACTCAAAAAGGCTTTATTTTCCCTTCTTGCTATTCTATGAAACTCGGCATTCAGATGTGTATATCTTTCCTTTTGTCCTTTGCCTTTCACTTCTCTTTTTTTCTGAGCTATTTGTAAGGCCTCCTCAGACAACCATTATGCCTTTTTGTATTTCATTATTGGGTATGGTTTTGACCACTACCTCCTGTACAATGTCATGAACCTCCATCCATAGTTCTTCAGGCACTGTGTCTATCAGATCTAATCCCTTGAATCTATTTGTCACTTCCACTGTATAATCATAATGTATTTGATTTAGGTCATACCTGAATGACCTAGATGTTTTCTCTACTATATTTAATTTAAGTCTGCATTTGCAATAAGGAGTTCATGATCTGAGCTGCAGTCAGCTTTTGGTCTTATTTTTGCCTACTGTATAGAGGTGCTTGAAAATTTAATCTGTCCAGCAGTTTCTAATGTGTTGTGAGAACCAATCAGATAGAGGTTGAGAATCACTGAGATCAATCCTTAACTTGGTGGAAGATAGTATGGGAGATGGAGAAGGCAATGGCACCGACTCCAGTACTCTTGCCTGGAAAATCCCATGGGCGGAGGAGCCTGGTAAGCTGCAGTCCATGGAGCCTCGAAGAGTCGGACACGACTGAGCGACTTCACTTTCACTTTTCACTTTCATGCATTGGAGAAGGAAATGGCAACCCACTCCAGTGTTTTTGCCTGGAGAATCCCAGGGACTTTGGGGCCTGGTGGGCTGCCATCTATGGGGTCGCACAGTTGGAAACGACTGAAGCGACTTAGCAGCAGCAGCAGTATGGAGAGAAAGAAGAATGGAACTGGAGGAATCAACCTGCCTGACTTCAGATTATACTACAAAGCTAGTCATCAAGACAGTATGGTACTGGCACAAAGACAAAAATATAGGTCAGTGGAACAAAATAGAAAGCCAGAGATAAATCCACGCATCTATGGATAACTTATCTTTGACACAGGAGGCAAAAATATACAATGGAGAAAAAACAATCTCTTTAACAAGTTTTGCTGGGAAAACTGGTCAACCACCTGTAACAGAATGAAACTAGAACACTTTCTAACAAAAATAAACTCAAAATGGATTAAAGATCTAAATGAAGACCAGAAACTATAAAACTCCTAGAGGAAAACATAGGTAGGACACTCTCTGACATAAATTACAGCAACATCCTCTATGACCCACCTCCTAGAGTAATGGAAATAAAAGCAAAAATAAATGAGACAAAAACTTTTAAGTTTTTGCACAATGAAGGAAACTATAAGCACAGTGAAAAGGCAGGCTTCAGAATGGGAGAAAATAATAGCAAAAGAAACAACTGACAAAGAATCTCCAAAATATACATGCAGCTCAATACCAGAAAAATAAATAACCCAATCAAAAAATGGGCCAAAAAACTAAACAGACATTTCTTCAAGGAAGACATACACATGGCTAATAAACACATGAAAAGATGCTCAACATCACTCATTATCAGAGAAATGCAAGTCAAAACCACAATGAGGTACCATCTCTAGCCAGTCAGAATGGCTGCCATCAAAATGTCTACAAGCAATAAATGCTGGAGAGAGTGTGGAGAAAACAGAACCCTCTTACACTGTTGGTGGGAATGCAAACTAATACAGCCACTATGGATAACAGTGGAGATTCCACTATGGAGATTCCTTAAAAAACTGGAAATAGAACTCCCATATGACCCAGCAATCCCACTGCTGAAACCAGAGGAAACCTTACACACTGAGGAAATCAGAATTGAAAGAAACACGTGTACCCCAATGTTCATTGCAACACTGTTTACAGTAGCTAGGACATGGAAGCAACCTAGATGTCCACTGGCAGGCGAATGGATAAGAAAGTCGTGGTATATATACACGATGGAATATTACCCAGCCATAAAAAAGAATGCATTTGAGTCAGTTCTAATGAGGTGGATGAAACTGGAGCCTATTATACAGAGTGAAGTAAGTCAGAAAGGAAAGCACCAATATAGTATATTAATGCATATATGTGGAATTTATTTTTATTCAGCTGTGAATATATATGTATATGTATATGTGTGTGTATATATATATATATATATATATATATATATATATATATATATATATATATATATATTCACTCAGTTTCATTTGACTCAAATGTTTAGTCATCATCAGTCTGCTCAGGATTCAGCAGTACTTATTCAGGTCTTATTCCAACTCATTGGAAAGGACCGTGATGATGGGAAAGATAGAAGTTAAAAGGAGAAGGAGGCTAGAGGATGAGATGACTAGATAGCATCACTGACTCAATGGATATGAATTTGAGCAAACTCTAGGAAATATAGAGTAATAAACTTTTTGAATCGCCTTTGTGGAAAATCAGTTGAAAGTGTTTGTGTCAGTTCATTTCCAGACTTTCCTCTGCTCTGTTTATTACTTTTCTGTTCTTACAACAGTATCAGACTTTCTTGGTTAGTGTATCTGTGTAGTATGTCTTGAACTTGGATACTGAGGGTTCTCAAACATTTTTATTTTCCAAGATTGTTTTGGCTATTCTAGATCATGTGTATTTTCACAAAAATTTAAGATCAGCTTAACAATGTCTTCAAAAATTTTGGCTTGTATTTTGTTGAGATTGCTTTGAATTTTACATCAATCAGCGAATAATTGACATCTAACATGTATATCTTAACATGAGCTGTCACTCTTTAAAAACTTTTTTTAGAACTTTCTCTTGGAAATTTTAAATAATTTTTACTGCACAGGTCTGTGCATGTATTGTTCATTTTATTTTTATGTATTTTTATGCTATTTTAAATTATATATTATTTTCTAATTATTTATTATTAGTAAATGAAAATACAATTGGTTTTTGTACATGAATTTTTATCCTGTGAATTTCATAATTTGTTTTATGAGTTTATTTTTTAGATTCCATAGGAATTTCTGAGTACACAATAATATTGTCTAAAGTAATGATCATTCTCCTTTTAATCTTTTTTCTTTTTGTCTAGAACTGTGTAGAACTTCTAGTACACTTTTGAATACATGTAAGGAAAGTGGAAATCTCTACTTTTTTCCTAATCTTGGGTAAAAATGGCTGGTAATTCAACATTAAATATGTTAGCTCTAGGTTTTTCATAGATGCCCTTTATCACACTCAGGAAAGTCCCATCTATTTCCAGTTTCCTGAGCAGTTTTAATATCAATAGACTTTTGAATTTTCAAGTACATTTTCTGCATTTCTTGTTATGATGTTTTTTCTCTTTTGTTCTGTTAATGTGGTGAATTATAATGATTCATTTTCAAGTGTTAATGTGATCATGAATCCGACATGATCTGTTACCCTTCTTGTATATTGCTGGATTTTATATATTGCTTATATTTTGCTAATATTGCTGGTAGCACAAATCATCATACTCTCCTATTAGATATAAGTCTTGAGAAGGGAATTTATTTCTAATCTGTGAAAGTTTCCATTACTGTATCATACTCTTAATGACCAACAAGTGCATATAAAATATTGTATTTTAGGAATAAATGAATTCATAAATAAATATATATGCCTTTGTTCTCCCATGTCTCTTTCAAAAGTAGGCTTTACTTAATAAAAAACTTGGGATGTATAACATCCTTGTACTGTAGCACATGATAAATATCATTAATACCATTGTATATGAGAGTAAGTCCTAAGAGTTCTCATCACAAGGAAGAAATTTTTTTTCTATTTCTTTCATGTTCTATGTATGTGAGATGTGGATGTTCACTGTATGTATTGTGGACATATTTTCATGATGTATGTCAGTCCAGTCATTATACTGTACACCTTACACTTACACAGTGCTTTACATCAATTATATCTCAATAAAATGGGAAGGAAATAAGAAAGCTCATGCTCAGCACCTTCCTCTTTGGACAGGTCTGAGTGCCTTATACAGATGTGAACATTGTAGCTGTCTGTGGTGTGCACAGTCATCCCAGTGGCTCCATTCTCATCCATGAATGAAGACTCAGCCATGAGTGTATGGTGATCGAGGAGGGTTCTGCTGGGGTCTCAGCCTGGGCTCCAGGAGAACTGCTACCAGGAGAATTTGAGCAATCTACCTCCTGCCCTTGTCTTCATTTCCTCATCTGTGAAGTGAGAAAGGTCTTAGGTCTCTAAGACCTTCTTTGAGTGTCAATTATTCTGTGTCTGAATGTGGCAGTGAATTACAGGAAGACCAAAAACAGAATCCAGGTCTCCTCAGGCCGAGCTGTTGTCTCCTCCACTGCAGTGCTCTGTCTTCCTCTTCTAACGCTCACTGTTTCATGCTGTCTGTTTGAAGGCTTATACTAAAATTTCTCAGTGCAGGGGATGTTTACTCCTCTCTTCCATCTTAATATGAGGGTAGTAGTCAAACTCTTATTTTTAGCTTGAGGTATACTTGACAAATAAAATTATAAGATATTTAAAGCAAACTCACTCCCTTACTTACTGCCATGTTAATCCTTTATTGTCTTTCAGCATTTCTATATGTGTGATTCATCTGTGAATCATACATATAGAATGAATCATTCATCTATATGTATGGTCCTATCTGTGTTTTATGATTTTCTGGCCCTAATTTTTTCAGCTTGATAAATTTCCTCCATCCAACTGTTATGCAGCTCATGCTAAGTAAGCTCATAGAATATTCTTCCAGGCAGCCTTTGGAGTTTCTCACTGAATTTTTTGTTAAGAAGGGATTAAAAATATTAATTTTTAATTGAATGAGAAATATATAAATACAGTCTAATTTTAAAAGCCACCCCCTTGTTTCCTGGTCACTTCTCAAGAGGTTATCTGCGGGGTAACTTTTCTCATATATTTACATACATATGTACATGTACCTAAAAAAGTCTGAAATCATAGCACAAATGGCATCTTGCAATGCTCATTTTTCATTACCCTTCCTCATGGTATTGTTTCAGTTTATCAGTATTGTAAACGGTTCTGCAGTGAACCAAGTTCTTAGACACATTGTCTTGCACATGGGAGCAAGCAGAGCCGGCAGGAAGCAGGATTTCTGTGTCATGGAGCTTCTGCATATTTACTTTAATAAATACCATCATAGCAGAGGGGTAAGAGCATGGGCCCTGGATCCAGACTACCTAGGTTTGAATCTCTGCTCTGCTGCTTCCTAACTATGTGACTTGAAGGCTGCTCTGCAAAATGGGGATAGGATCTCACAAGATTGTTAAGGGGATTAAATGAGATGATAGATAAAATAGTACCCACTCCAGAGTGTTGTCTGCTACACTTTAGTTCACTAAAGCTGCAGATCATGTCTTACTCATCTTGTATCCTCAGTAAAGCATTATATTTAGCACATATTAGAAATTCAGAGATTCTATTAATTGTAGTTCAATACCAAAATGTTTTTTTTGTTTGTTTTCACATAGCCATAGTAGCTCCTTGAATAAGATAAGAGGGGAGTCAGAATAAAAAAGAAACAAATACTTATTCTGTTACTTGCATATGTCAGGTATCAGGCTGGGAATTCTACATTTCTTACCTCATTGAATGCCCCATGAGATCTCATTTTATCAATTAAATAATTGAGCCTAAAAGAGGTTAAGTAACTTGTTCGAGGCCATGCAGCTAATGATTTTGAATTCAAATCAGCATTGTCTATTTTCTGATCTAATGAATATCCTTCCAGAACAAACATCAGGATGCCTTCAGTTCCTATAGGCACAGTCCCATTGGGAGAAGGTATGCTTTTTCTAGAGGTGTCGTAACCCTACCCCAAGAACTCTTAAAAAGCATTTTTTTCAAGACCAAGCCCCATTTTAAGATATAGTTAACATTAAGCAGATGAGAGGAGTTCTAAATCTTAGCCAAAAAGCTAAAAATTGTTTTAAAATTTAGGAAAATGGAAGTGATGAATAGTGCAGACCTCTGCTGCTGCTGCTGCTGCTAAGTCGCTTCAGTCGTGTCCAACTCTGTGCGACCCCATAGACGGCAGCCCACCAGCCTTCCCTGTCCCTGGGATTCTCCAGGCAAGAACACTGGAGTGGGTTGCCATTTCCTTTTCCAATGCATGAAAGTGAAAAGTGAAAGTGAAGTCGCTCAGTCGAATCCAACTCTTAGCGACCCCATGGACTGCAGCCCACCAGGCTCCTCCATCCATGGGATTTTCCAGGCAAGAGTACTGGAGTGGGGTGCCGTTGCTTTCTCCAATAGTGCAGACTGTTGCAACCCAAAAAGATACTCTCAGTATTAAGGAGATGCTGGTCATGAATATTGTACTCACAATGAAAGACAGATTTACAGCACCAAACCAAGGATAGGGTACTCCTAGCTTTCAGTGCTACTGGATAGTACTATAAGAGCCTGCTGTAGCTATGATCATTCTGTGGAACAAATAACCACAGAAATTCAGTGGTACAGAGATGAGTTAGGTGTGTCTGTGGGTTGACTGAGAGCCAGATGGTTTGAGCTGGGCTCCTTCACCTTCTTTTTGGTTGAAGCAGCTCTGTTCCATGAATTTTTCATCCTCCTCCCGGGACTAGAGGGCTAAAAGGGGAATGTTCTATTGTGGTGATGGCAAAAGTACCAAAGAGGCCCATGCATCACACAAGGCCTCTTAAAGCTGGACTCAGAGCTAGCATACTGATCCTGCTGCTTCATTCTATGGCCAAAGAAAGTAACATGGACAACCAAAGGCAATGTGTGGAGAAACATACTCATTATCTTTACAGGGAGGAACTTCAAAATCATTTGGCAAAGTGCATGGATTTGAGCAGAGTGAAAAATTGAGACCAGTGATGCAATTTACCTTGAAGATTAGTCAGATTTCCCTTGTTGCTATGTATTTGCTCCTCCAGCCTTGGCTGCGCAGCTAAGAGAGAAAGAAGTGGCTGTATCTCATCTGTGTTTTTTCTTTTTTTTTTTTTGAATCACCACTGTTATTCTACTAGTGATGGAAAATGCCTTCTTCAATTCTCCCTCCCCTGTGGTCACATGGAATGAAGAGTAATTTAAAATGAACACACTGCCTTAGATTTTTCAGAACACCTGTATCTTATTTTAGAAGCAATTGACGGTCTTGGCCTGGTTTGTACTTGAGCAATTTGGAGTGATTAAAGAATTTTATATTTCTCAAGTGCTTCTGGGTTTAGATGAGCCAAATACAGGTTGGATGCAAATTTTCTTCAGTGGTTTTTTTTTTAACATTTTAAATTACTAATCACCTAATAAAGTGGCTAAGATATGAAGCTCCCAGTATTCCAGTTTGAATTCACAGCAGAACAAATTTAGAAGCCCTCCTGGAAAATTCTACTTCATTGGCTTGGTATTTTTTCCCCTTTCCCTTTTTTATTTTTATCAACAAGAAGTCCTTGCCTGTCTCTATGTTTGTCATTTTTGCCCACATGATGTAGGCTTAAAGGAAGTCAGCTTAAAAGTATTGCTCTCTTAAATGAGATTATTTTGGGATGGGGACTGGTGGAGTGAGATGAAGTAGGAAAAGAAGAATAGTAGGGGCATGAATGGGGTGGAAGCCACAAACAAGATTAGCCACTGGTAATATTTGCTTAGCAATAGACAAATAACCTAGAGATAAATGGACATGATACAAAGGAAACAACAATATCTGAAGTTTTTAAAATGAAGCTATCTTCCAAAGAGGGTGGATTGTACCAAATACTAGTTCAATTTTCTGTGCAATACATTGGGTTTGGAAAGGCAAAAAGTGGGTGTGGAAATGTAACTTGGCAATAGGAGCCTGGAAGAGCAGAACTGATCCGTGTGAAACAAAAATACAAAATTTCCCAAAGCCTTCCACAGAGTATTGTCTTGGGACCAGCCTGGGCTACAACCACGAACCTGTCAGAAATGGAGAATCTTGGACCCAAACTGCCTTTTGGATCATAAGCTACATTGCACCAAGATCCCCAGATGTTTTGTATTGAAGGTGAACTGCCTTAGAACAGGACTATTTGATTTTACACCTGAGTCTAAGTGGGAAAGACTAGAACCAGCAGATGCAACAAGGCAGGGTGACTCGGTACCTGAGAGAATCTATTGGAATTGAGAGTCTGGGATAAGAGACCACCAAGGTGATGTTGATACAATGAGGATGTTTTAGAACTTAATCTTTTTCTCCTTTAGCATGTGCTTGTGACCTCCACATCAATTAAAAGAAACCTTTGCCTCAAGGAGTATTGGTATTCTTAAAGCCACAGGGCAATCAGAGATGGTCAATATGCAAATTCCAGGTGTCTTGACAATTCTAAGAATTTCCTAAATTATAGATGCTCCCAATTACATATCAAGACTGACTTGTCTGGCTGTAATCATAGCATTCTATTGTAAACTCTGGTGTAGAGAAGATCCAGACTATAATCTTGGAGAAGGGACCATGTGACAAGAAGTGGACACTAATCTAGGCATCCAGTTTCTCCACTGCATTGGCTTTACTCAGGGGAGCTGAGAAGTAAGAAATCCCAGTTAGACTGAAGAAGAAGTCAACAGTGAGAGGGCTTCTATCTGCTTTCTCCTTATGACTCTGGGAAGAGATGTGGCTGCAATGCCTCAGGGTGATATATATGGTGAACACAGTAGGATCGATGTGGCATTGTTCAATGTGGAGTGAAAACTTGACACTATTTCTCCCTCACATCCACCACACTATTCTTAAGACTTGTGGTAAAAAGGAAAGGACCAGCCTGTACCTCTATGCTCAGTAAAAATGTGGTATATAACTGAAGAACACTCCGGCAAGTTCTGGCTGAAGTGACTTTGTGGCCAAGGGCTTGAAGTGGGGTGAGCTAAGCTGGCAATTAAATTGGAGTCATGGTCAGAGCTCAGAAGATTTGCTAAGTCTGTATGAGCTGCTGAGATTGGGAGGAGAACCCAGGCCTCAACCACAGGCACCCTGAACTGTAGTTACACTGAGGACAAGAGCCACTGCCTAAATCCTTGGTGAAATGAACTGTCCTCAGCCTTGAGTTTATTAAGGACCATGAGGAAGGACACCGTAGGACCTGACACCTCTTCCGCTGCTGCCAGGAAGATATGAGCTTCACCTTACTCCCAGATAGGCTTGTAGAAAGGTGGGGTGGTGGTGGTGATGGTGGTGGGGAGATCCTTTAAGAAAAGAGGATACCCTTGATGATGGGTATTTTACACTTAAATTGACAGAGTACTTACCCAAAGAAGTTGAAATAACTAGAAAGTTTATTTTAGTGTATACTTTTAAAATTAGAGATGCCAAGGAAACATTTCATGCAAGGATGGGCACAATAAAGGGCAGAAACAGTATGGACCTAACAGAAGCAGAAGATATTAAGAAGAGGTGACAAGAATAAACAGAAGAACTATACAAAAAACATCTTTATGACTGCAATACTGTGATCACTTACCTAGAGCTAGATATCTTGGAGTGTGAAGTCAAGTGGGCCCTAGGAAGCATCACTACGAACAAAGCTAGTGGAGGTGATGGAATTCCAGCTGAGCTATTTAAAATCCTAAAAGATGATGCTGTTAAAATACTGTACTCAATATGCCAGCAAATTTGGAAAACTCAGTAATGACCACAGGACTGTAAAAGATTAGTTTTCATTCCAATCCCAAAGAAAGGCCGTTCAGACTACTGCACAATTGCACTCATTTAACATGCTAGCAAAGTAGTGCTCAGAATTCTCCATGCTAGGCTTCAAATGTATGTGAAGCAATAGCTTCCAGATGTTCAAGCTCTTTTAAGAAAAGACAGAGGAACCAAAGATTGAATTGCCAACATCTATTGGATCATAGAAAAAGCAAGAGCATTCCAGAAAAACATCTACTTCTGCTTCATTGACTATACTAAAGCCCTTTGACTGTGTGGATCACAACAAACTGTGGAAAATTCTTGAAGAGATGGGAATACCAGTCCGCTTTACTTGCCTCCTGAGAAATCTGTATGTAGGTCAAGAAGCGACAACTTAGAACCAGACATGGAACAACGGGCTGATTCAAAATTGGGAAAGGAGTCAATAAAGGCTGTATATTGTCACCTTGTTTGTTTAACTTATATGCAGAGTACATCATGCAACATGCCAGGCTGGATGAAACACAAGCTGGAATCAAGATTTCCAGAAGAAATATCAATTAAACTCAGATATGCAGATGACACCACCCTTATGGCAGAAAGCAAAGAGGAACTAAAGGGCCTCTTGATGAAGGTGAAAAAGGAGAGTGAAGAAGCTGGCTTAAAACTCAACATTCAGAAAACAAATATCATGGCATCCAGTTCCATCACTTTATGGCAAATGGATGGGCAGACAAAGGAAATAGAGACAGACTTTATCTTCTGGGGCTCCAAAATCACCATAGATGGTAACTGCAGCCATGAAATTAAAAGATACTTGCTCCTTGGAAGAAAAGCTATGGCAAATCTAGACAGCATATTAAAAAGCAGAGACATTACTTTGCCAACAGAGGTCCATCTAGTCAAAGCTATGGTTTTTCCAGTAGTCATGTATGATGGGAGAGTTGGACAATAAAGAAGGCTGAGTGTCGAAGAAATGATGCTTTTGAACCATGGTGTGGAAGAAGACACTTGGACTGCAACGAGATCAAACCAGTTAATCCTGAAGGAAATCCGCCCTGAATATTCACTGGAAGGACTGATGCTGAAGCTCATTATTTTGGTGACCTGATGTGAAGAGCTGATTCATTAGAAAAGGCCCTGATGCTGGGAAAAATTGAAGACAGGAGAAGGGGACAACAGAGGACAAGATGGTTGGATGTCATCACCAACTCAATGGCCATGAGTTTGAGCAAGCTCCAGGAGATGGTGAAGGACAGGGAAGCCTGGCGTGCTGAGGTCCATAAGGTCACAAAGAGTCATAGATGACTGAGCGACTGAACAAAAACAATATTTTAATGTGAAGAGTGTGACTTTTAATTGGTATGTACATATTTTCTTTCAAAATTGAAAAAAAATGATGAGATGAATTAATAGAAGATAGAGGAAACTACATTTTTTGCAATCTGACATATTGAGTTAAATCTCCCTGTCCAGCTTCCTTGAAACATAGACACACAAGCACACATACAAACACACACTCATGAAACGTACACATTTCTGAGAATTTTTTAAAAAGATACGAAGGGCATCTTTAATTGTTCCACAGTATAGGAAGTTGGAGCTTTCAGTCTTCATGGGCACTGAGACCCCAAATGATATCCAAGTGACAGTAGATGTCAAGTACTTGAGTATCTTTTGTGCTGATACTTAATACATTATTTAAAATAACTTGTACAGAAAAGTCTGATTTATTAATAGGTAGTGGTATTCCAGTTTACAGATGGGAAACCAGAGGCTCAGAATGGCTGGTTTACAGGTAACTTGCCCAGTGTAATACGGCCAATAAGTGACCACATTGGGACTCCACCCCAGATTTAACTCCAGAGTTTATGTTTATGTCTCGCAGTCTGTATTTGATACTCTCCCAAATGTATGCTTGCAGCGTAAGAGCCTTCCCTATTCCTTCCTCCTTCTAGGTTCTGTATTTCTATTTTCTCTCCCTTTGCTTGCTCCATTTGTAGTTGCATGATGACTGTTTGTCTCTGGGCATTAGCACAAGCATTAGCATTTTCTGTCACATGTACTCCCCTGGTCTGAGTCCTGTGTCCTAGTTGGACCTTTTTCAGTGGTCCTCATACATGAAGAAGAGACACATGTAACCCAGTGTCCATGCAGGTCTCCCTGGAGACAGAAGTGTGGCCGAGCATCTGTTATGGCTCCTGGTACTGTGGCCTCCCATTTACATTCTAGAAAATGGCCAGGGTGCCTCAGCCAGGGAGCCACCCTTGTGTTGGCTGACATTGGCTTTGGTTGGTTGTGTTCTCTCTAAGTGCTGGGAACTCTGAATGCCTCCTGGACTGTTGTTGCTCTGCTTTATGACCACAGTGGACTGGCAGGTTCTGCTGTTACATGAGAGCTGTAAAGCTTCCTTCCTCTCTCACTGGCTCATTTATTCCCTGAACATACCTTCCGTTGTCCCACTTCTGTTCCCCAGAATCTCACATAGAATTAATATCTAAGGATTCAGTGATTGAGTAATATATTGTATGTAGTTATTATCAAGCCTCCCTAGAGTGATGAGACCTGGGATAATTTGAAAACGCTGCTTACTCAGGCTGTAAAATCAGAAGTTTTAAAAAAGAACAGACAAATCAAGAGATAGCTTTGTTTTTGTTTCTCTCATAATGTCTTTATTTTAGGAAGTAGGGGCTTTCCAGGTGGCGCTAGTGGTAAAGAACTCACCTGCTGATGTAAGAAATGTGGGTTCAATCTCTGGGTCAGGAAGGTCCCCTGGAGTAGGAAATGGCAACCTGCTCCCATATTCTTGCTGGAAAATTCCATGGACAGAGGAACCTGGCAGGCTACAGTCCATGGGGCCTCAAAGAGTGAGACATGACTAAGTGAGCACTACAAAGCAATCTTGTACCACTGTTTTATGGGGTCACACTACTACCTGTATTCTGATTCTTCATGAGTTACCCTTATTTACTATCCATGTTTCTCTCAGATTAGCAATTGATATCACAAGAGATGTCAAAATATATGTCTATGTCTTGCTTTGCAAAAGAGGGGATGACATGACACTGCCTGAGAACACAGAGGCTATACAGGACATAAAAACAGATTGGCTGAAAGATAGGGGTGAGCTGTGCAAATGAAAATACAGTGATAGTTACCCTCACTATAAATTAGTGAAGGGAGCCAAGATGCACAAACATTTTCATACTTTTGGAACTCGTTATTCCAGTTTTTGGAATCTTTCCTCAAGGAGTAATGAAAGATACAGACAAAAACTGCACTGATTAGATAATATGGGATTTACTAAGTCCATGAATACTTTATAGAATTTACCTGTAAAACCATAATGACCTAGAATGCTTTAGGAGGAAATACTTCATGAACTTTCCAATTTCTTTAATGGTTATTAGACAATTCAATTTTTTTTCTTGTGTCAGTCTTGGTACTTAATAATAATTCTCACCAGTAGTCCATTCCATCAAACTTGTCACATTGCTTTTGAGTTTCTTAAGTCTTCTCCATGTATGTTGTAATAAGATTTCACTAACATTGTATTGTGAAACTTCAAGCATTCAGAATGTTGGAAAGATTTTATAATGAGCACCCATACACTCACCACCAAAATTCTACCACTAACATTTTACCATGTTTGCTTTATCATACTTCTATCCATCACTCCATCTTTTTAAAATGAATTCCAAAGTAAATTGCAGACATAGTATTAGGATTTTAACATGAAAAACATTATTTTAATCTCTGAGTAGTGTAATAGCATTAGTATTATTAGTTGACATATCTGAGATTCATGGAAGGAAAGAGATGGTATGTAATATTGAAGACTGTTCACAAGGATGGGAATGGTGCCACCCCAAGGCATTGGGGCACCAATGCCACCCTGGGACCTAGAGGGGCAGCTAAAGAGGGCACTAACTAGAACTAGGTACAGAACTGTACAGAGGCAGTTGCCTCACAGGGAAAGTGCAGGTAGGAGCCTGGAAGACTAGACACCAGCTTCACCTGCCTCTCTCCCTTCAGTCTCCTGCTGGTGCTCCCATTGCCCAAAACCAACCAGAAGCCAGAAGGCAAGGTTAACCTTTGGAGCAGACAGCAGGGTGGAGAAGGGAAGAAAGTAGATCAGGAGGGGACTATCTAAGTGACATAAATTCTGTGTAGAACATAGCATGTTCAGCAATAACCTGGATTTTGAAAACCTTGGTGTATGTAGCTTAAGTAGTTATATACATAGTAGGTGTATAGGAAATGTCAGTTAAATTAATATCAGAGTGTGGTGATTAAATCCTGGAAAACCCATCAGCATAGTAGCAGAAAGACTTCTATGAGGTAGAGGTGACTGTGAGGGAAGGCAAGTACAAGATAACCATGAGGTTGATTGATCACACTGTCAGCTTTTTGTGTGTGGGTTTCTCGTGGGTCTTCTGCCTCGCTGGATGCCCCCAGCCTTGCACATTTGGCACCCTCCTGACTCACTTAGCTGGCCTGCTGCCTTCACAGCCAAGAAAGTTAATGCCCTTTCTAAAGGAAGTGTTCAAGACATCATGTCTTTGTATCTGGGAGTCTTTTGAAAGGTGCCATCCTAGGTACTGTGGGGAATTCAGGCAGGGAAGGCTACCCGCAAGGAGCATCTCATCAGTTAATGAGCTATAAGGAGGCATATCTGAGATCTCACTTGCAGGTGTCATTGAGACGTGATCCCTGGGTGTGCCCGGGTCATCACTGATTTCTGCTTCATCCTAACACTGCAGGTCAGGCCAATGATAGAGAGAAGAGGCCCCCCACTATAAAGTGTAATGGGTGCTTCACTTCTGTTTCAGCTGCCCACCTGCTACCTCTTTCTGTAATGGGAAATCTCCATCTCAGGAATTTGGGTTGTGCATGCAAGCCTCCTCCTTCCTGTGGAGTCTAAGGTTTAGTTAATTGGCCATGCTGGTGCCAGACTTTGACTCAAAAGCTAGTGAAATGAGACACAAAGAACAAGGAGTTTCTCTCTCTCTCTCTGGTGGCTGTTGTATAGGGGCAGTAGTTTCTTGAAAATAATCAGTTGAAAAGGGAAGTGTTAGTCATATTTCCTGGCTGCTTAGCCTCAAGGTTAGTTTTCAAGCCTTCCCAAAGACACTAGGAACTACCTCAAATCTTTTTAACATAACCTTGTCTCTTCTTTCTTTCTGTGTTTCCTTCCTTCTTCTTTCTTTCTCTCTTTTTTCCTTGCAGTTAAAAGCCCTGAGTTATACATAAATCCCTGCTTCAGATATTATCATCACATGTCAACAGATATATGTGCACAAACTATGGGCAGAATTCCTAAAGTAGACTCTTAAATGGCTAATAAACACACAAAAATATTCTATTCTATTAATAAATATGAATATAAAATAAGATACAATTTTTCAATTATTGTAATTCCTTAAGTTTTAAAAATGATAAAAAGTGTTTTTGAGGGTGCAAGGGGGAGATATTCTAAACTTTTTATTTTTGCTGATGAAAATAGGATCTAATTAATATGTGAACCTTATGTATAAAGAAGGTTGCTCCTCACAGTGGTTGTTATAATAGTGGAAATATGAAAACAGTTTATATGTACAACAATAGGAAAGTGATTATGTAAATTATCTTCATATAGTTCAATAGTGTTCACGTATTAACAGTGAAATTTTGAAGCAATATTTAATAATATAGATAATGAAATAGCACTTTAAAAAAGAAGAATGTAAGGGTAATATGATCCCATAGCTGCCAAAATTATGAAAGAATATATGTTATAATATACACAAAATTATTAGGAAAAAATTCACCAAAGGTACATACTTTTCTCTGAGCTGTGAGCAAATAAGAGATTTTATTTTTTCTATATTTTCCAAATATAGTCTTCAATAATCAAGTAAAAATTTTAAATCCATGGTTATCCTTTTCTCTCTTACCACTTATCTAGTAGCCCATCTGATACAATTAGCACTTGTTTCTCCATTTGAATTTTTGATACACTATTTGAAACAGTGGATGTTCTAAGCATTTGGGTCTCTAAAGTGGATGTGTAATTTTTATATTTCTGTGCTGGCTCCTAACACTCATTGCAACCCCTTGGACAAACTCCGGTATGTGGGATTTGAGTGAAATCCCATTGGTCTGGCCTTTTAACACAAAGTGGCCTTGAATTCAATCTCTACTGATCTATGATTCTATTCCAGCTCTGTCCCAAGTCAGAAAATATCTAGATTTATTCTTTGAATATACAGCGTCAGCAATGCATTCAATTGTACTTATTCCTATATGTTCAGGATTGTGAGAAAATTAATCATTAAGAACATTGGTTCCTGGAACTAGTAATGTTAGATATAGGGCTTTTCTGGTGACTCAGATGGTAAAGAAGCTGCCTGCAATGTGGGAGACCTGGGTTTGATCCCTGAGTAGGAAAGATCCCTTGAAGAAGGGAATGGCAACCCACTCTAGTATCTTGCCTGGAGAATTCCAGGGACAGAGGAGCCTGGCAGGCTACTGTCCATGGGGTTGCAAAGAGTCGGACATGACTCAGTGACTAACACTTTTTCATTTTCAATACTAGGTATGACTAACAATGAACTAAATGGAATTTGCTTCTCTGTTGGAAGAGAAACAGAGAGGCGAGGGATATATATGTAAAACTCACATTAGACAAAGCTGACCCTGAGTGGAAATAGTGGTGATGAACAAAACCAAGTCCAGGTGGGCACCAGGACCCAGGGCACAGCCATGAGGGGAAGAAGAGATGGAAGGTTCAGGGTACCAGTGTCCACAAGAAGAATGGCAGGCAAACACTTGTGGAAGAGCCAGTAATGACGTAACATCATGCCTGAGAGCTAGAGTCAGGGAAGCGGGTGTTTAGCAGATTGTGTCTTCCAAAGATGGCTATGAAAATTGGACCCTTCCTCATGCTCTTCCTGTAATAGGACTTTGACATCCCTCCTTTCAAGGTGTGAGATCTGGGTAGACTCGTGACTGTAGTGAATTTTGTGTACCTCTGAGGCTGGATTATGGGAGGAAATACAGCTTCTGCCTGGTTTGGGGCAATACTTGCTCTTGAAACCCAGCAGTCATAGCGTGAGGAACTCACACAATCCATGAGCATGTTGAAATGGTTGCTCTACACCACTGTGTTTGGGATGTTTGTTACAGAGGATACTAACTGGAATAGGAAGATGTAAACATAAATGAAATGAGTCACAATCTGGGGATTTGGTGCAGAATTAAGGCTGGACCCCACAGGCTAGAATCATGTGGCTAAAGAAGGGTAAAAACAAAGTTATCTAAAATAAAAATGACATTTAGCTTGTAGTAACTCTATGCTGCAGTATCACAAAAACACAGAAGAACATCTACAGCACCTCCAAATATGGAGAAAGACTATCACTGTTGGGGTTTTCACATGCTTCAAATCTCACAGAGCTGAATTGGGAATCTCAATAGGCAGCCTGCCATCTGAAGCCATTCCTCACTGTGAAAGAAGCAGAAAATACTTTTTTACTTCCTTAGTAGGGTCTGAACCAGGCAGAAAACTGAACAGCTTTTACTGTGTGGGTGACCTCAGGAAACAGCCACTTATTCTATCCTTGCCACATCTGCTATATGTGTTTCTAGTAAATTCTAATCTGATTCATTACCTTTACCCACCTCCTGAATAAGGCCAAGCCCTTAGACCTCTCTTATTATTGATGCATCTATTCTGAGACAAGTTTTCCCTGTCAACAAAAAATGGAGGTAACGGAAGTGGGTTGTACTAGGGAAGCTTTAGGGTGAGGCAGAGGACTTTTAGAGGTAGACTTCTGACAACAAAACATAGAAACTAAAAGACAAAAGAAGAACCCAGGTAGCTGGACATGAGGGGTAGATTTTTGTTAGTTTATTCCATCAAGAGAGTTGGTAGTTTCTAGCGGCCCCACCCTCTTTGGAACCAAAGACTGGTTGCAAGGAAGACAATTTTTCCACAGACCAAAGACCAGGTTGGGGGATAGTTTTGGAATGACTCAAATGCATTACATTTATCGTGCACTTTATTTCGATTATTATTACATAACTCCACCTCAGATCATCAGGCATTAGATCTTGAAGGTTAGGGACCCTTGCTATAGTCAGTAAGGATGGAAGATATCAGCTCATTCTGGAGGATCTGTGCTAAACAAATGCCTCTTGGACCCTAGAAATTATACTAGATGTTCTTGAAAAATATATATTTAGTGCCAAGCACTTCTAAGTAATGTACATGTATTAACTCATAATAACTCCATTAATTAAGTGCATTATTCCCCCATTTTACATATAGGAAATCAGCACAAAAAGGTTAAATGCCTTGTCCAAAATTGTATGGCTTGTGAAAGTGAAAATTTAGGCAATCTGGCTCTAATCCCAGTGTTGTTGACCTCTGTTCTATCAGACTTCAAATGCTTGATTTAATTCCATTTAACTTTCCAGAGCTGATAATAGAATCAAGGATGCAAATTTAAAAGTTTTGTCCCATTTCAATAAAAATAATGGAGGAAGACTCAGTCCTCTGCTCAATATTCTGTGTGCTGTGTTGTACTTAGTCACTCAGTCGTGTCCAACTCTTTGCGACCCTATGGAGTGTAGCCCTCCAGGCTTCTTTGTCCATGGGGATTCTCCAGGCAAGAATACTGGAGTGGGTTGCCATGCCATCTTCCAAGTGGCATCAAACTCAGGTCCCCCATATTGCAGGCAGATTCTTTACCATCTGAACCATGAGGGAAGCCCCTATAGGGAATATTCTATAGTAACCTAAATGGGAAAATAATTTGAAAAAAAAAGGTATATGTATAACTGAATCACTTTGCTGTACACTTGAAACTAACACAACATTGTAAATTAAATATAGTACAATATAAAATAAAAATTTAAACAAAAGTCTTCAACTCAGTTAACCAAATTTTTCTCACTAAGCAAAAATGCAAAGTGTATAAACATCCAGGAATTTTAAACATATCCTAAAGGGAATCAAAATCAAGCTATTTTCCAATTTCTGCTTCATTAAATACCAGAGGAGAAACCAAACAGCATCTACATAGTCTTTGAACAGGAAAGGTATGGATCAACAATTTTATGGATGCCTAATTATTACTTCATTGATCATTCATTCAATCAACATACTTATTCAGCATCTATTATTGAAAAGGGAGTACATGAAAGTAGTAGAAAAATATTCTTAGACATATTTTAACTTCATTGGACCTATGTTCCATCTTTGAGCCTCTTGTCTTCCTGGATTCTTAAAGGTACAGCATGTTTCTCATGACAGAGTTAAGTAGATTAGTGGAATTGTGTTATAGTTAACTTTAGCTTTCAGAAGATTTGACTACAGTTAAGTGGATGAGCAGTATAACCTTGGAAGGCAGATTGCATGGTAAAGAGCGAAATCTTTTACGCCAGAGAATGCTGAGTTTGAGTGCTATGTCTGCTACTCAGATGTGACCTCAAATAAAATAATTATCCCTTTTAAACCTTATTTTCCTCATTGTCAAATGGAGTTAATATATCATAGAGTTGTGAAAATTAAGTGGGGTAATATATTTGAATGGTTGAACCTGGTACCTGGTATAGAATTAATATTCAACATAAGTTGATGATGTTGATGGTTATGATGATGGCCTATTTGTATATAGTGAAGAGTCAGTATTTAAGTCAATCTACTAAAGATTTTCAACCAATGTTTTTTTGAGATTTTTTTTTATTGAAGTGTAGTTGATTTACAATGTTGTGTTAGTTTTAGGTATACAGCAAAGTGATTCATATGAATTCATATATATATATATATAGATAGATAGATAGATATATTCATTTTCAGATTCTTTCTCCTTATAGGTAATTACAAGATACTGAATATATTTCCCTGTGCTATACAGGAGGTTCCTGTTGGTTATCTATTTTACATATAATAGTGTGTATCTGTTAATCTCAAACTGCTAATTTATCCCTCCCTCCTTTTCCACTTTGGTAATCATAAGTTTGCTTTCTACATCTGTGAGTCTATTTCTGTTTTGTACATAAGTTTGTTTCAGTTTTTAAATTCCACATACAAGTGGTATCAAATGATATTTATTTTTCTTTTCTGACTTACTTTGCTTTGTATTATAATTTCTGGGTCCATCTATGTTGCTGCAGATGGCATTATTTCACTAATTTTATGGCTGAGTAGTATTCCACTGTATGTATGTATGTATGTATATATATATATATATATATATATATATATATATATATAAACTAAATCTTCTTTATCCATTCCTTAATCAATGGACGCTTAGGTTGCTTCCCTGCTTTGGCTATTGTAAATAGGCAGCGAGTCTTAAACCCAGTAAAAATACATAAATGAAATCAAAACATTGACTGAGTCCCTTTGTTTTTTTGTTAGCTATTCCGCCAAACCATCTTTTTATCTCACCTAATATTGAAATGTAGTATGAAAGAACTAATAAGGAAAGTGACTTTCCTAAATAACAAAGGTATAACCTGGGAGTAGAGATTCAATAAAACATAGCTCATAGTAGCTTCACTTTTCCAAGTGTAGTGACTTGTAGAGTATCCAGAATATGTGTTAGTGTCATGAGGAAGCCCTTGTGAAGAACTTTCAAAAGCAAATTTGTGGCTAGAGAAAATACACCACGGTTATTTATATAAGTTCTCCCCCCACACCCTCTCTATCTCCACTGCTTACTACTCATATCTCTGTCTCTGTCTCTCTTAGTCTCCTTCTAGGTTTCTCTAACACAGGCAGTTTTTATTTCCTAACAGTGCAGCAGGGAACACCTTCAAGTTTATATCCTGAGGTCTTGTACTCCATGGTTGATAGCTGCACAGCTGAGGTGATCCCTGAGGAAGCTGGTACTGAGTTTGGGGCAACAACTCATTCCATGGAGGATCTGGGTGGTACATTTCCAATTGCATCACAGTGATGGTGGCTTCTCTGCTAAGTGATGTAATTACTGTTGTCTTTCTTCCTGTGCTCATCTGAATACCTTAAGTTATTTTCTCATGTAGGAAAATCTTTGCCTCATTGCAGTGAAAGGAGGGGGAGCAGTTTGTGCCCCTTTGGGAAGCCTAGTCACTTTCTAATGGGAATATGAAACAAAAATTGATTTTCTGTACTCTCTTCTCCCCTTGTACTTCCCTGTGTAACACTATTTAATTCCCCCTGTTGCTAAAGAAGCTCAATGGTTCCTTTTTAGACATTCCAGGCTTACTGTGGTTTTTCCAACTATCATTTTTCTAGTAGTCATATATGGATGTGAGAGGTGGACCATAAAGAAGGGCAAGTGCCAAAGAATTGATGCTTTTGAGCTGTGGTGCTGGAGAAGACTCTTAAGAATCCCTTGGAGACCAAGGAGATCAAACCAGTCAATCGTAAAGGAAATCAATCCTGAATATTCATTGGAAGGACTGATGCTGAAGCTGAAGCTGCAATACTTTGGCCACCTGATGTGAAGAGCCGACTCATTGGAAAAGACCCTGATGCTGGGAAAGATTGAAGGCAGGAAGAGAAGGGGATGACAGAGGATGAGATGGTTGGGTGGCATTACTGACTCAATGGACATGAATTTGAGCAAACTCTGGGAGATGGCGAAGGACAGGGAAGCCTGCTGTGCTGCAGTCCATGGGGTTGCGAAGAGTTGGACATGACTGAGCATCTGAACAAGGCTTACTGTGATGAGTTGTTTCAGGAACTGGAAAGACAGCATTTTTCCTCCTTTGGAGGTGGTGATGAGTTGGGGAAGAACTCTGTTCAGAAGGGAGTATGAGTGCAAGGCAGGAGAGAGACAGCAGAAAGGTTGAAAGGAAGCTACCTCAATCCTTGTGAAGTTCCCCCAAAGTAATGAAACATCAGGTAGCCGCATTCAGATGAATGGTCACACCCAAGCTCCGTCTCCCCCACCCCATAGTGTGAATGCCTGTTTGTAATTTACTACTGGACAAACTACTCCAGGTTCAGTTCCTACCAAGGTTAGGTCATTTACAGGCCAGAATCTGTGTTCTACAACCCCACTTTGGGCATGTGTAAAATGGTATAATGTAAAATGCCAGATAATAAACTCCCAAATGGAATCCGTGAAGGGTTGCCAAGGACTCAGATCGGTGTCTGTGTTCAAGAGCCTTGCCATCTGAGGTTGGCAGCAAAGCACTCACACAAATATTTGTCTTGCTGCTTTGAAAGTCCTTTGATTAGAAATCTTACCAGCTAGATATACCACATACTTAGCTGAGCAGAAATTTAAATCAAACTTTAGAGTTAAAATCCTGTTGATAAATATTTTGGCTGACTGTTTCATAGTGAGCCTGGCATTTAGCCAATATCTTTGTGGTTCTGTGTCACTCTTACATTTCTGACAGGATTCACTGCAGAGGAAATTGAAATAAAAACTAATAATGATTCAAAAAACTAATGGAATAAAATTGGAAGCCAATTGAGAAAATTATAGAGGAGAACATTAGTTGATTTTGCAAAATCCTTCATGAAAATGTTTCTGCTCAACCTGCGAGATGTGGCTTCTCCTCTGCAAACATCATGACTCCCAGCAAACGCTCCCTCATGCACAGTGGGTTTAGATATGTACATGATTGTTTCCTGTAACTAGATAGTAATGTGTTTGAGGTTCAGTTCACATTTTCCATCTTGCCTGGCCTTGTGTCATTTCACTTCCGTTGCTCAGTCACGTCCAACTCTGCGACCGCATGGACTGCAGCATGCCAGGCTTCCTTGTCCATCACCAACTCCTGGAGCTTGCTCAGACTCATGTCCATCAAGTTGGTGATGCCATCCAACCATCTCATTGCCTTGTGTAGTGCCTCACATATTCTAGATAATTAAACTGTAAAATAATAGAGCTAACAGGAACTCTGAGATGACATAACTCACTCCTCCTTTAACAGGACAGGGATGTTTTGTAAGGTTGGTCCAAAAGTAATTGCAGTTTTGCATTGTTGAACTTTGCTGTATGATGTTGAAATGCATTCTTAAATGTGATCATGTTATATATCATTTTAATGCAAATTTCTAGCTTTATGTTTTTTTTCCTAAGGACTTATTCAGTTCAGCCACTCACTCATGTCCAACTCTTTGCAATCCCATGGACATCACCCCAGGCTTCACTGTGCATCACCAACTCCCGAAGCTTGCTCAAGCTTATGTGCATTGAGTCGATCATGCCATCCAACCATCTCATCCTCTGTCATCCCCTTCTCTTCCTGCCTTTAATCTTTCCCAGCATTCAGGTCTTTTCCAAGGAGTTAGTTCTTCACATCAGGTACTGTTTCAGTGATCCAGCATATGCTGGCAGTTTGATCTCTGTCTGTTTCCTCTGCCTTTTCTAAATCCAGCTTGAACATCTGGAAGTTCACAGTTCACATACTGTTGAAGCTTGGCTTGGAGAATTTTGAGCATTACTTTGCTGCATGTGAGATGAGTGCAGTTGTGCAGTAGTTTGAAAATTTTTTGGCATTGCCTTTCTTTGAGATTGAAATGAAAACTGACCTTTTCCAGTCCTGTGGCCACTGCTGAGTTTTCCAAATTTGCTAGAGTAATGAGTGCAGCACTTTCACAGCATTATCTTTTAGGATTTGAAATAGCTCAATTGGAATTCCATCCCCTCCACTAGCTTTGTTCATACTAATGTTTCCTAAGGCCCAGTTGACTTCACACTCGAGGATGTCTGGCTCTAGGTGAGTGATCACACCATCAGGGTTATCCAAGTCATTAAGAACTTTTTGTGCAGTTCCTCTGTGTATTCTTGCCACCTCTTCTTAATCTCTTCTGCTTCTGTTAGGTCCTTGCTGTTTTTATCCTTTATTGTGCTGATCATTGCATGAAATGTTCCCTTGGTATCTTCAGTTTTCTTGATGAGATCTCTAGTCTTTCTCATTCTATCATTTCCCTCTACTTCTTTGCATTGTTCACTTAAGAAGGCTTTTTTAACTTTCCTTGATATTATTTGGAACTCTTTATTCAACTGGGTAAGTCTTTCCTTTTCTCCTTTGCCTTTCACTTATCTTCTTTTCCTCAGCTATTTGTAAGGCCTCCTCAGATAACCATTTTGCCTTTTTGCATTTCTGTTTTCTTGGAGATGGTTTTGATCACCGTCTCCTGTAAAATATTAGGAACCTCTGTCCATAGTTCTTCAGGTACTCTGTCTATCAGGTCTAATTCCTTGAATCTATTTGTAACTTTCATATAAAACAATCATAAGGCATTTTATTTAGGTCATACCTGAATGAACTAGTGGTTTTCCCTACTTTCTTCAATTTACGCCTGAATTTTTCAATAAGGAAAAAAACTATAGTTTGTCAAAACTATATGTCAAAAACATGTAAAAAGACAAAAATGATGGAGAAATTTTACAGTAAATTAAAGTATTATAAGCAAGTCATACATATAAATCATTCATATTAAATAATTAGAAAAAATATTTAAATATCATTTGAGATTGACCAAAGGACATGAACAAGTTATTCAAAGAAGAAGAAGTAAAAATTAACAAATTTAGAAAACAAAGTCTATCTCACTAGTAATGAAAATAAAATGATAGGAGGTTCCCTATCTTGTCAAGGTGGAATAAATATATTTTATCCTACCTCTGTTAATTACAACTAAAACCCTGGGCCCACGGAAAGCAGTTATCAGAAGATTGTAAAAGGTGAAATTAAGAAAACTAAGGAAAAAGAAAGACTTTATGGTGAATTCCCTGAGCTTTATTTATTTATTTCTCATTTATACCCTTGTCTGGGTGCTAGAATGTCCTGGAACTCAGAATCACCACGAGACACAGTAAAAAAATCAGTTATTTGCAGGAGAAGCCTGCTCCCTCCATCCAGAAGACTGAGAGGAGGAAGCTCTTAGAAGACATCCTTTTTACCCCGCTTTGCCCTCTAGCACCACAGAAGAGGCAGCTCCGGGCAGAGTCCCTTTGTTTGCTTATACTTAAAGAGTCTTGGAGTGTAGCCCCATCAAAGCACTCCTTTTTACTGAACAAATGACAGCAAGGAAGTGGTACCCCCATCCTCCTACCATAATCTGGCATTAGTGCTGCATATACAGTGGTAGAGCTCTATCCCCTTCACCAAGCAAATGCAGGAGAGGCAGCATCTGTCTATTTGCTGCTTCCCCCTAACTAGAGACTGGGGAGATCACTGAGAAGACAAGCGAGAGAAAGAGATCCTTTGCATCTATGTATATAGTCCCAGGCTCAGTCTGAAGTGGCCTATGCATAAAATTGACCAAGAATGAACGCAGTGAATACTTTGAGAACTGAATTATAAAACATCACCCAGGTGTTAGGTTGGCCTCTACATAGGACCAGAATTGGCACTGCAAAGGCTTTCAAATATAATTGGCATTTGAACCACAGATCTCCTGGTCATAGATTCAAAAAGTTTTAACAAATATTTGTAAATATGTAAAGGAATAAAACATCATGACCAAATGGATCAAAGTTGTTTCAAAACTCAAAAATGAATTAATGCAAACTGACATGCAAACTCTAAAGGAAAAAAAAAAACCCACATGATCATATTGATTGAGGCATAAATGTCTTTTGAGAAAATTTAACACCCACTCATGCTAAAACCTCCCAGCAAAGTAGGAATAGAAACTTCAACATAATAAAAAGTATCTACAAAACAACAGTAGCTCACATTGTATTCAGTGTAGCAGACTGAATATTTCTCCATAAGTCTAAGACAAGTGTGTCTACTTTCACCAGTCTTATTCATCATAAGGGTGTTCCAGTATGTACCATAAAGCAAGCAAAAAAAGAAAAGGAGTTTGGAGAAGAAAAAATAAAATTTCCATTCACGACCAGGGGTTAGGCAAAGAATACTTAGATATACCATCCAAAACATAATTCATAATAGAGCTGATCAAATAGACTTTAGCAAAACAAAGCAAAACCACTCTTGCTAGGCTAAAGGCAATGTTAAGAGAATGAAAAGGCATGCTACAGACTGGGAGAGAAAATTATAAATCACATGTCTAACAAAGGACTTGTATCCAGAATATATAAAAATTCTCTGAATGCAAAAGTAAAAATTAAGCAATCCAGTTTAAAAATGGATAATATATTTGAATATAAACTTCACCACAGATATGCTGATGGAAAACACGCAAATGAAAATATTTTAACATCACTAGACCTTAGGATGAAAGTGAAAGAGGAGAGTGAAAAAGTTGACTAAAGCTCAACATTCAGAAAACTAAGATCATGGCATCCAGTCCCATCACTTCATGGCAAATAGATGGGGAAACAGTGGAAACAGTGGCTGACTTTATTTTTCTGGGCTCCAAAATCACTGCAGATGGTAACTGCAGCCATGAAATTAAAAGACGCTTACTCCTTGGAAGGAAAGTTATGACCAACCTAGATAGCATATTAAAAAGCAGAGACATTACTTTGCCAACAAAGGTCCGTCTAGTCAAGGCTATGGTTTTTCCATTGGTCATGTATGGATGTGAGAGTTGGATGGTGAAGAAAGCTGAGAACAGAAGAACTGATGCTTTTGAACTGTGGTGCTGGAGAAGACTCTTAAGAGTCCCTTGGACTGCAAGGAGATCCAACCAGTCCATCCTAAAGGAGATCATTCCTGGGTGTTTATTGGAAGGACTGATGTTGAAGCTCAAACTCCAGTACTTTGGCCACCTGATGTGAAGAGCTGACTCATTGGAAAAAAAACCCTAATGCTGGGAAAGATTGAGGGCAGGAGGAGAAGGGGACGACAGAGGATAAGATGGCTGGATGGCATCACCGACTCGATGGACATGGGTTTGAGTGGACTCAGGGAGTTGGTGATGGACAGGGAAGCCTGGTGTGCTGCAGTTCGTGGGGTCGCAAAGAGTCGGACACGACTGAGCGACTGAACTGAATTGAACTGAGACCTTAGGAATATGCAAATTAAAGCCACAATGAGATACCACTACACATCTATTAGAATGGCTAAAGTAACAAAAGGCTTGAAATAGTAGGTGTTCACAAGAGAACAGAGCATCTGGATCTCTCATACGTTGCTGGTCAGAATGTAGAATGGTGCCACCATTCTAGGAAATGCCCAGTAGTTTTCTGAGAGTTTACCATATAGAACAAAGATTTATATTTATACAAACACTTGTACATAAATGTTCATAGCCTAAAACTGGAAACAACCTAAATGTCCTGGACGAGGTGAATAGATAAACAAACTGTTGGATGTTTGTACCATGGAATACTAACTACAGCACTAAAGAAGGACACACTCTAGGTACACACAACAACTTGCATGGCTTCAAGAGTATTATCCTGAGGGGAAAAGGCCAATCTCAAATGACTATAAGGTGTGATTTCACTTTACATAAAATTAAATACACTATGACAAGATTGTAGTGATGGTGAATAAATTAGTGATTGCCGTTGGGGTTATGATAGGGAAAGATTGACTTGAACAGACAGCTCAATGTTTGTGAGAGGTGATGGAACAGCTCTGTAACTATGACAGTGGTGACACAAATTTACACATGTAATAAAAGTAATAGAACTATATGCCCCCACTGAAAAATAACAAAGGGAAAGAGTATGAAAAAAAACCTGATGAAATCCACGTTATACTTGTCACTCAGGTAATACTGTTGTACCAGTGTCAAACTGCTGGTATTGATAACTGCACTAAGGTTATTTAGTGGCCACAGGACTGGAAAAGGTCAGTTTTCATTCCAATCCCAAAGAAAGGCAATGCCAAAGAATGCTCAAACTTCCTCACAGTTTCACTCATCTCACATACTAGTAAAGTAATGCTCAAAATTCTCCAAGCCAGGCTTCAGCAATACGTGAACCGTGAACTTCCAGATGTTCAAGCTGGCTTTAGAAAAGGCAGAGGAACCAGAGATCAAATTGCCAATGTCCACTGGATCATCCAAAAAGCAAGAGAGTTCCAGAAAAACATCTATTTCTGCTTTATTGACTATTCCAAAGTGTTTGACTATGTGGATCACAATAAACTGTGGAAAATTCTGAAAGAGATGGGAATACCAGACCACCTGGCCTGCCTCTTGAGAAATCTGTATGCATGTCAGGAAGCAACAGTTAGAACTGGACATAGAACAGCAGACTGGTTCCAAATTGGGAAAGGAGTACGTCAAGGCTGTATATTGTCACCCTGTTTATCTAACTTATATGTAGAGTACATCATGAGAAATGCTGGGCTGGACGAAGCATAAGCTGGAATCCAGATTGCCTGGAGAAATATCAATAACCTCAGATATGCAGATGACACCACCCTTATGGCAGAAAGTGAAGAAGAACTAAAGAGCCTCTTGATGAAAGTGAAAGAGGAGAGTGAAAAAGTTGGCTTAAAGCTCAACGTTCAGAAAACTAAGATTATGGTATCTGGTCCCATCACTTCATGGGAAATAGATGGGGAAACAATGGAAAGAGTGGCAGACTTGATTTTTTGGGCTCCAAAATCACTGCAGGTGGTGACTGCAGCCATGAAATTAAAAGACACTTACTCCTTGGAAGGAAAGTTATGACCAATCTAGACAGCATATTAAAAAGTAGAGACATTACTTTGTCAACAAAGTTCAGTCTAGTCAAGACTATGGTTTTTCCAGCAGTCATGTATGGATGTGAGAGTTGGGCTATAAAGAAAGGTGAACACAGAAGAATTGATGCTTTTGAACTGTGGTGTTCGAGAACACTCTTGAGAGTCCCTTGAAGTGCAAGGAGATCCAACCAGTCCATCCTAAAGGAAATCAGTCCTGAATATTCATTGGAATGGCTGGTGTTGAAGCTGAAACTCCAATACTTTGTCCACCTGATGCTAAGAACTGACTCATTTGGAAAGACCCTGATGCTGGGAAAGATTGAAGGCAGGAGAAGAAGGGGTTGGCAGAAGATGATATGGTTGGATGGCATCACCGACTCAATGGACATGAGTTTGAGTAAACTCCATGAGTTGGTGATGGACAGGGAGGTCTAGCATGCTGTGGTCCATGGGGTTGCGAAGAGTCAGACACAACTGAGCAACTGAACTGGACTGATCCTGAACTTAAAATAAAGATACTGTACTACTACACTCTATACAATACTGTACAATAAAGTACACAAAAGCATAACCGCTTGTAAAGGATGCATGCCTGTGACAAGGTACACCAGACACATGACTAACATTATTGTACATGGGAACACATGTTCACATCTCTGAAAGCTCTCGACTTAAAGGTTTGTATACAGGACTTACTGTAAAGTCTTGAAAATATCCATTAAGTCTAACTGTTCTATTGTATCATGTAGGATTTCTATTTTCTTACTGATTTTCTGTCTCAAAGATTTGTTCATTACTGTGAATGAGGTATTAAAATCTCCTACTATTATTGTATTCTTGTTGATTTCTCCCTTTAAATACTAACAAATACTAATCTGTTTTGTTTGTATTTGTTTTATGTATCTGAGTGATCCTATATTAGGTGTGTATATTTTGACAAGTGTAATATCCTCTTCTTGTGTTGATCCTTTTATCATTATGTAGTGTCCTTCTTTATCTTCCTTTATGGTCTTTGTTTTGAACTCTATTTTGTCTGATGTGTGTATTGTGACCCCCACTTTTGTGTCATTTCATTCGCATGAAATATATGTCTCCATTCCCTCACTTTCAGTCTGTGTGTCCTTTGCCCTACCATGGGTCTCTTATAGATAGCATATTGTAGCCTTTTTTTTAATCCAGTCTGCTACTCTGTGTCTTTTGATTGGAGCATTTAGTCCATGCCATGTAAGGGTAATTATTGGTAGATATGTACTTATTGTCATTTTGAGCCTAGTTTTCCCATTGATTTTATATTTCTTCTTTGTCTTTTTTTTTTCCCTTTTGTGGTTTGATGGTTTTCTTTGACATTATTCTTATGTTCTCTCTTTTTTACTTCTGTGGATCTATTGCATGTTTTCTGATTTGTGGTTACTCAATTTTTCAAGTACATTAACCCCTTCCTATAGCTAAATTGCCTTAGACTGGTAGGCATATAGGCCCAAACACATTCTAGGGGGAAAAAATCTACATTTCTTACTCTCCTCCCCTACATTTTATAATTTTGATATCCTCTTTTACATTTTCATGTTCATTCTTTTGCTGTTCATTCTGGTTAACATCTCTTTCACAGAAATTCTATATTTTTTTTAATCTGTGTGAAGTGAAAGTTGTTCAGTCATGTCCAACTATTTGTGACCCCATGGACTATACAGTCCATGGAATTCTCCAGGCAAGAATACTGGAATGGGTAGCCTTTCCCTTCTCCAGGGGATCTTCCCAACCTAGGGATCGAACCCAGGTCTCCTGAGTTGCAGGCGGCTTCTTTACCAGCTAAGCCACAAGGGAAGTCCAAGAATACTGGAATGGGTAGACTATCCCTTCTCCAGGGGATCTTCCTGACTCAGGTATCAAGCTGGGGTCTTCTGCATTGCAGGCAGATTCTTTACCAACTGAGTTATCAGGAAACCCCTAATACTTTCCAATTGTGGTTTTTCTCTTTCCTATAGATTCTTACTTCTTTTCTATTTAGAGAAGAATTTTCAATATTTCCTTTAGGATAGGTTTAGTATTGCTCTATTTTTTTTTTTTTTTTTTTTTTAGTTTTTGCTTGTCTGAGAAATTCTTTCTCTCTCCTTCTGTTCTAAATGATAACCTTGCTGGTTAGAGTATCCAAGGTTGCAAAATTTTCACTTTCAAGACTTTGAATATATCTTGCTGATCTCTTCTGGCCTGCAGTGTTTCTCTAGAGAAATCAGCTTATAGCCTTATGGGGGTTCCCTTGTAATTAACTCTTTTGTTTTTCTCTTGTTGCCTTTAGAATCCTCTCTTTATCTCTAATTTTAATCACAGTGTGTCTCGGTGTATGTCTGTATGGGTTTATTTTGTTTGGGACCCTCTGTGCTTCCTGTACCTGGATATCTGTTTCCTGCTTTAGGTTTGGGAAGTTTTCAGCCATAATTTCTTCAAATATATTTTCTATTACCTTTTCTCTTTTTCCCCCTTCTGGAATCCCTATTATGCGTAGATTGGCACACTTTATGTTATCCCATAGGACTTGTATTGCTTTTTTTTTTTTTTTTTTGACTTCCTGTCTGCTGTACTGATTGGGTGATTTCTATTATTCTATCTACCAGGCCACTTATTCATTCTTCTGCATTATTCATTGTGCTATTTATTGCCTTTAGCTCAGGTTTTGTCTCAGCAAGTGAAAAGTGAAAGTGAAGTCCTCAGTCATGTCTGACTCTTTGCAACCCCATGGACTGTAGCCTACCAGGCTTCTCAGTCCATGGGATTTTCAAGGCAAGAATACTAGAGTGGGTTGCCATTTCCTTCTCCAGGAGATCTTCCTGACCCAGGGATTGAACCTGGGTCTCTCACACTGTAGGCAGATGCTTTACTGTCTGAGCCACCAGGGAAGTCCAGCAAGTGAGTTTTCTAATTTTCCTGGTTCCCCTTTATAATTTCTAATTCCTTTTTACAGTAATCTGCAGTTCTGTTGATATAGCCTTTCAGTATTTTCATTATCTACTTTTAGAAATCCATGTCATTTGACTCAAGAGATCTGTCTCATCGTGTTTTTTCAGGGGAATTCTCTTGGTCTTTTTAAAAAATTTTATTTATTTGGTTACACCAGGTCTTAGCTGCAGCATGAGGAATCTTCAATCTTTGTTGCAGCATGAGGGACCTTTTAGCTGCAGCATGCAGACTCATAGTTGTAGCATGTGGGATCATGAGGGATCAAACTCAGGCTCCCTACATTGGGATTGTGGAGTCTTAGCCACTGGACCACCAGGGAAGTCCCCCTCTTGGTCCTTTAACTGGGAGTAGTTCCTCTACTTCTGTATTTTAATTTTCTTTTCCTTACTTTGAGAGTTTAGGAGAAGCAGTTATCCACTGTGTTCTTGGAGGGCTGTTTATGTGAAATATCTCTGTGTAGCTCGTGTGGTTTTAATATTTTTTGTGGAAGGTTTTTCTTTTTTAGTATGGATACCTGTTGCCTCTGTTCCTGGTGTGTGTTGGTCATTATCTCCATGGTAGGGAGTGTGCAGATGTGGTGGTTGGTGCCTGGTCCTGGAGTTCTCAGCAGCAGTGGTGGCTCACATGCATTCCAGAGCATACAATTAAGGAGCAAGTAGCTTGTGACCACTCCTGAAGCTCAGGACGTGGCAGCAGCAGCTCAAAACCACTCCTAGAACTTGTGTAGGTGGTGTCCTGCCACCTGACAGCACGCACAGGGAAAAAGGCTGCAGTGGTGGGTCCCAGCCCTCCCCATGTGCACCCCCAAACAATGGTACCAGGCTTCTAAGGCAGTCCAGACTTCCTCCACACATGCCCTCAGTTGCAGTCACACCAGACTCCAGCTTCTTCAGGCTGTTTCATGCAACCAACCCCAATTTTCTCCCCTAGGTTTGATCTCTGAGGTCTGTGCTTCAGCACCCAGCCCTCACCTGAAACAGCAGATGTGTATCTCAGGCTGGAGAGTGTGAGGTGGTGGCACTGACCATCTGTGCAGGTCTCTCTTCATTCTGGCTGCCACAAAGCGGTTGCTGTATTCTCCTCTGAGGCTCTGAAGCTCCCATTCTGTCCTTGCTGATCTCCGTGCTGGCGAGGGGACATCCCAGAGTATGGGAACCTTTCCTCTTTTACAGCTCCTTCCCAGGGGCACAGCTTCCATCCAGATTACTTTCTTATTTTCTTCTTTTTCTTTTCTCCTACTAAGTCACATGGAGGCTTTCTTGCCTTTCAGAAGTCTGAGGTCTTCTCCCAGTCTTCAGTAGACATACTTTGTGAATCATTCCATGTGTAGATGTATTTTTGATGTATTTGTGGGAGGAAGTGAGCTTTACGTCCTGCTACTTCTCCATCTTGATCACCAACAAATTTAGTTTTAGTCTTTTGTGAGAAGTGATGTAACTTGATCTTTCTTCCAAATAATTGTCTCAGACTCTTTCTTTATTTAGTGATCCTTTTTCTCTACTAACAGATGTAATTATTGAATGAATAAATCCTTTTTCCTTCAAAGAAGAATTTCTTTGCCACCCACACTTTCAAGCCCAATAAACTCTCTTTTTGAATCAAAATAATAAAATATAATCTAACTTCTCTCATAAAAGGTGACATAGAAAGAATCTCCTTGTCTTCACTTTTCTACTCCCCACATACCAGTCCACATGAAAGAGATAAACAAGTAAATGAGCCAAACAAAGAAATAAGAGGAGTTTAAAAGAAGATAATTAAATCTGGCTGTCCTGTGATATTAATAAAGGGAGAAAATGCAGAAAGATAAAGATTATTATAAAATCTAAAAAGAGAATTTAAACCACAGGCTTTCACTGTAGTCTGCATTTTCCTCCTAGCTGTTGCCTTTTTAGAAATGAAAAACATGAACATTTATTGCCATCTTTTCAAAATGTGGAATTAAAATTGCTGTTTCATAGAGAAGTAAAACAATTGTATTTTAGTTTGTAGACATTTCTGCTTTTCCAGTTTAATGTTTTGAGTTATTCAAATAATTTTAATTGGCCATTTTAATAGTTTTATGAATTTAAAGATATATCACAGCCCTCAATTGCCCCTGCTTTTATACAGATGGGGAAAATATACCCAAAATGTGAGTTTCCTCATGCTGGGATGCATATTACTTGGTAAAGGTAGGAATCATGGTGAAAAGTATGGTAAAGAAGAGGAAATGCTGAATGTTCTTGGTGAGTCAGTGGTGACCTTTGCAAATTACCTCAGTTCAATGAATTATTCTTGAGCAAGTCAGCCAAGCCAAGTTTTATATCTTGGATACTCTGAGCCAGCCCTCTTCTGGCAGAGATAACATTTTTAACTGTAAAGGCTGAGAGATCATCTTTGTTCCCCAAACAGACTCACTTGACCTAGCATTTACTGTCATACTCCACTCAAACCACCAAACTATGATGACATATTGACATAAATGTCAATTATACAATATAAAACATAAGCCCATCAAATAGAACTTTGAGCCCTTGACAGTGAGGACACAAGCATGGCCTGAACAGGGTTTTAGTCATCGATATTAAATTCCAAGATTCTTTTTTGACCAGAAGAGTTTTTGTTATTCAGTCAGTAGTGTCCTGTCTTTACAACCCCATGGACTGCAGAATGCCAGGCTTCCCTGTCCTTCACCATCTCCCAGAGCTTGCTGAAACTTATGTCCATCAAGTCGATGATGCCATCCAATCATCTGTTCTCCATAGTGGCTGTACCAATTTACATTCCCACCAACACTGTAGGAAGGTTCCCTTTTCTCCACCCTCTCTCCAGCATTTCAGTTCAGTTCACTTCAGTTGCTCAGTTGTTTCCATCTCTTTGCAACCCAATGGATTGCAGCACACCAGGCTTCTCTGTCAATCACAACTCCCGGAGCTCGCTCCAACTCATGTCTATCGAGTCGGTGATGCCATCCAACCATCTCATCCTCTGTCGTCCCCTTCTCCTCCCACCTTCAATCTTTCCCAGCATCAGGGTCTTTTCCAATGAGTCAGTTCTCTGCATCAGGTGGCCAAAGTATTGGAATTTCAGCCTCAGCATGCATCCTTCCAATGAATATTCAGGACTGATTTCCTTTAGGATGGACTGGATGGATCTCCTTGCTGTCCAAGGGACTCTCAAGAGTCTTCTCCAACACTACAGTTCAAAAGCATCAATTCTTCGGTGCTCAGCTTTCTTTATAGTCCAACTCTCACATCCATACATGACTACTGGAAAAATCATAGCTTTGACTAGATGGACCTTTGTTGGTAAAATAATGTCTCTGCTTTTAAATATATTGTCTAGGTTGGTGATAGATTTTCCTCTTAAGAAGCAAGCGTCGTTTAATTTCACGCCTGCAGTCACCAGCCAGAGTGATTTTGGAGCCTAAGACAATAAAGTCTGTTACTGTTTCCATTGTTTCCCCATCTATTTGCCATGAATTGATGGGACTGGATGCCATGATCTTCATTTTTGAAATGTTGAGTTTTAAACCAGCTTTTTCACTCTCTCTTTCACTTTCATCAAGAGGCTCTTTAGTTCCTCTTCTCTTTCAGCCATAAGGGTGGTGTCATCTGCATATCTGAGGTTAATTGATATTTCTTCTGGCAATCTTAATTCAAGCCTGTGCTTCATCCAGCCCAGCATTTCACATAATGTACTCTGCATATAAGTTAAATAAGCAAGGTGACAGTGTACAGCCTTGACGTACCCCTTTCTCAATTTTGAACCAGTCCATTGTTCCATGTCCGGTTCTAACTGTTGCTTCTTGATCTGCATACAGATTTCTCAGGAGGCAGGTCAGGTGGTCTTGTGTTCCCATCTCTTGAAGAATTTTCCACAGTGTGTTGTGATCCACACAGTCAAAGGCTTTAGCATAGTCGATAGAGCAGAAGTAGATGTTTTTCTGTAATTTTCTTGCTTTTTCTATGATCCAATGGATGTTGGCAATTTGATCTCTGGTTCCTCTCCCTTTTCTAAATCCAACTTGAACATCTGGGAATTCTTGATTCACGTACTGTTGAAACCTAGCTTGGAGAATTTTGAGCAATACTTTGCTAGCATGTGATATGAGTGCAATTGTGTGATAGTCTGAACATTCTTTGGTGTTATGCTTCTTCAGGATTGGAATGAACAATGGCCTTTTCCAGTCCTGTGACCACTGCTGAGTCTTCCAAATTTGCTGGCATATTGAGTGTAGCACTTTAGCATCATCATCTTTTAGGATTTGAAATAGCTCAGCTGGAATTCCATCACCTCCACTAGCTTTATTCATACTAATGCTTCCTAAGTTCCACTTGACTTTGCACAGTGCAAGAACTTCTTTGGTATAATTATTCTCCAGTTTGTGAGTTGTCTTGCTCGGCTGCTCCTATAGTGGGACCAGAAGAGTACCGGTATTTAAGAGTCCTTGCTCAGCAGTTTCTCATATTCTACTATCTGTCACATGAGTCTTCAAAATAGTCACTATTGGCCCCATTTCACAGGTGAGGGAAAATGAAACTTGGAGAGATTATGGCTCCAGCTCAAGTTTTCAAAGTTGGTAAGTGATGGACTTGGCATTTAAATCTGTGTTTTGGACTCCAAAGCCAACACTAAACTACTCTAAGGTTCTAGGGACACAGAGATGATTTTAGGGGAAATCTGGATGCAGAATTAAGTAATCCTGAATCACATAGTGAAACATTTAGCCCTTCTAAATTCTCTTTCTTTTCTTCTGGTGCTGTCAAAAAAGTTGTGTTTGGGTGTTGTACATTTTCATATCTTTTTAACATTTTATGTCCTCCATTTTCAATAAAGAAAGCAAAGATCTCAGACCCAAAGTATTGGGCCAACAAAAATATCTAGCTAGAATTTGTTTATTTGCTTTCATTATATATATATCTATTTTTCTCTTTTATTTTTGTCTGTATTTATTTGTCTATTATTTTATTTAAATTTTATTTTAAATATTTATTTAAATTTTTATTTTAAATTTAAAAATTTAAATTATTTTAAATTTTCCATTTATGGTAGTGATGTAAAGCTTCACTTGTTTGGATAAATACACTTAATTTTTTAACATGTCAATTTAAAGGAAAATAGTATTTAAATGCAAGTATGAGTAGTATATGAAAGACTAACATGTGGAAAACACATATTTTGTTTTAGATATGATGCTATAAATTCTTAGGATAATTTCAGTGCTTGAACAATATGATGTATGCTCCCTTACTCTAGGGCCCACATTCATCCCAATGTGCCATGGACCACTGGATATGAGAAATATCAGTACCAGAACATGGTAGCATTTTTCTTGCAGAGTAAAGAAAAACTTATTGTTCTCTATTTTGAGAAGTTCCTAACAATATTATAATACTAGACGAATTGCATTTTTTTTTTCTTCCTTTAAAAGCCCTCCTCCACTTCTGGGTGCAATAACTTTTACCTGAGATTCTACATGTAATATAAAAATTGGCCTTTGACAATAAATCTAACAGTATCTCTCAATATATTTTCTAAATTTTCCATAATGAAGTCAGCCTCAAGGAAGGCCTTCATTACCAGAAGCATCTAATGCAAATTTTTCATTTGTTCAACAAATGTTTATTGAGTACATATTGTATGCTAAGCATACACTTGGGATATATCAGTGAACAAAATATATAAGAATTTTTAGATCCCACCTTTGTGAAGATAGTTAGGGAAAAGAGACAGTAGGTAACATATATAATAGGTAAGTCTAAAAATGTGGCAAAGACTATGGTGTGAGGATTGGGAAGGGAACAGGGGTTAGAATTTCATTAGGAGGGTCTGAGCAGGCTTTATTAAAAGGAAACATTTGAACAAAGACTTGAAGGTGGTAAATAAGAAGTAAGGAGGAGGAAATACCATTGCAGTTGTAGAGAATAAGTATATCCAAGAATGTTTTAGGAATATTAAGGAGGCCTGAGTCACGATAGTGTGAGATGTAAAGAAGTGGAATGAAAGGAGGTGAAGAATTTAAAAGAAAACAGAGTAACAATGATCCATCTTATCTCTTAGAAGAATCATGCTGTCAGCTTGGGAATAAGCTGTTGAGTTGTTGAAGAACAGGAATGAAATCAGGAACCCAGGTAAAATGGTATTGTAGTCATATAGGTGAGATGTTGTGATGACTTTGACTAGGGAAGAAGTGTGGAAAACTAGTCATTTTCTGGATGTATGCTGAAGGTCAATGGATTTCTCAATGAATTGGATGTAGAGTGTGAAAGAACTTGTCAACAAGAGGGCAGCACAGAATGGTATATCTGGGAGAGAATCTCTGTAGCAAAGGCATAAATTCAGAGGAGAATATAATCCTTGAGAAGCCACATTGTAATGAAATTTTATAAGCTCCAAAGAGTGAATTTAAGAGAAGAGACCCATAAAATACTTGATTTTTGCCTGTAGAGCTGAGTACATCTAAATGATGATCACCACTTCTTGCAAGAATCTTCCAGTGTTGACTTTTGGAGGTGTTTTTGCATGCATGTAGGGTCTTGCCAGTTTCCACCTAAAAACTATCACATAGTGGCTTGACTGAAATGCAGTGACACATTCTACTGGTGAACAGTCCTGGTGACAGTGATGTGTATAAAGTTGTTTCAACAATCGATGACATATAAATCCAACCAATTTCTCGGTGTCCTTTTGTGAAGGGGTGTTGCTTCTGATTTATTCAAGTTTAACATCTTCAACACTTGTCAAGTGATGTCCCATTTGGACTTGTTGCTCCTTGGTTTATTGTTTTTATAGTGTAGTTGTAGTATCATTTTATAGAATCATCTGGTTAATGTTCTTGGTATCCTTTTTGTCTTTACTACCTCATCAGCTACATCTAGGATATGAATGTTAATTTCTCACTCTTGTAACTTTTCACCTTGCACTGATGAGGCTGGTTTGTGGATAAGAGGGAATAACTAAACTGCACCAATGAAGTTAAATTTGAGTGACTCAGAAGAAGCACACATTTTATTTGAAAAATACTAACTTCTGGCCATGTGCCGGGCACTGGGATCATAATGATGAAAAGATATATACCATCCCTACCTCAAGGTGGAGTATTCCAGGTGAATGATGATAAGACCTAGTTTTAAAGCAATGACATTGATAGTTGATGAGAGAGGAGATGGATTTGAAAAGTGTGTCATCCATGTATATATAAAAAAAGATATTTTATGTAAGTTTTCAAGAAATACACCATTTTTTTAAGATACATAATGCTTACCAAACTTTCCAGCATCCTAATATGTGACCCAGATTACCAAAAGATTAATCAAAACAAGAGTCTGAGAATAAAATGTGTGAAGTCAATTATCTCCCTATTTGTATTCATCTAAGAAGAAAGATATATACATATAAAGACTTATATAAGAATGTTCATACAGCTTTATTTATAATAGCCCAAACTGGAGGCAGTCTAAATTTCTTAAATTTGAGAATGAATAAATAACTTGTAATATATTCATACAATGGAACACTACACAGCAATAAAAAGAAAAATGCAATGCATATAATAATGGATGAATCTCATGTATATTTTTTTTAATTGAAGGAAAGCAAATGTAAAAGATCTTCCCTGGTGGCTCAGATGGCAAAGAATCTGCCTGCCAGTGTAGGAGATCCCAGTTCCAGCCCTGGGTCGGGAAGATCCTCTGGAGAAGGAAATGGCAACCCACTCCAGTATTCCTGCCTGGAGAATCCTATGGATAGAGGAGCATGGTGGGTTACAGTCCATGGGGTCACAAAGAGTTGGGCACGACTGAGAGACTGACACTTTCAAATATAGAAGAGTACATATTGTATAATTCTATATATATGAACCAAAAATAAGCAAATAAAAGCTAGGATGGTAGAAATCAGTATAGGAAGGAACTTGCTTGCGTTATGGGAATGTACCATTTTGATTATGGTACTGGTTGCATTAGTATATAAAGTTGCCAAAAGTCATTGAACTGTGCTCTTGAAATCTGTGCATTTTAATGCTGGTGAATTATACCTCAATAAGCAAAGACTAGAGATGATAGATAAAATTTGAGGATGAAACAATTAGAAGATTATATCAAGCAAATTTAGGATTCAAGTAATACATTGTTATACTTACTTGTCCTAGACTGACAGGATTACCATTACCATATTAATGAATTTCTATTTTAACTATGGCTTCTAATTCTTTCTCCTTCATTGAAATATGAACTCATTAGTCTCTGATTTATTGTAATGGAGAGCATAATGCATGTCACAAAGTACTTTCTTGGAATTTTGTGGCCTCAGCTGAAGAAAACCATACAAGGTACCAAGGTTTGTGCTTGTGCCTTGCCTGATCCAGATTAGCCCCATGTTTATTCCTATTGTTTTATCTTATTAACTTCCTGTTTGTTTCTGCTACAAATTCAACCTGAAGAGCTGTCCCTTTCCTATACTTCAGCACCAACTCAACACTCTTCCTTTTGATATAATGAAATAAGGGTAAAGACTGAAATTTAATACTCTAAGACATGACAGTTATTGTGGCAAAAATGTGAGAATTCACGAGTGGATTTGACTTACTCTTCTTTATGCTGCAGTTTTTTTATTTATGGCTATGTTGTTTAAATCATAAAATGCCTTATATTTTGCTATGCTATCAGCTGTATCCTATTTGTTCATTGCTGCTGTTTTCTACAAATATAATAAAGCCAGAGGCTACTGCTGTGATGAGCCCACAGATTACTGTGTCTTGCCTCACCCTTGAGTATATGCACATTCAAGCCATGTGTGTAGTGAAGCAGGTTTCTGTTACTGGCAAAGCCAAGAAACCTTAAAATAAATAGGTCGTTTTCACAATGCAAAGTCTGATTTCTTCCTAGAACACATTTTAGGTAATTCAGTATCTGTGGTTGGACATAGAAACAATTGGGAACCGGGTTGACGAGGTTTTATGGTATTTATTTTCACATGTCAACCTGAGACATTTTCCTTTTTCCTCCCAAATATGTATCTTTGACACTAAAATTTTAGATACATCTTTTTTTAATCCCATAAAAATTCCTCAAGATAATTCAAATTCTCCCACTTTGAAAGTGATACATGATGTATTTTGTAACTTCAAATCACATGGAGCAATCTTCATAAAAAAGGGAAGATTAAGAAGGGTGGGATGAGATGGGAGGCAGGTTCAAGAGCGAGGGGGCATATGTATACCTGTGACTGATTCATGTTGATGTATGGCAGAAACCAACACAATGTTTTAAATCAATTATTCTCCAATTAAAAATATTAAAAAGGTAAAGATTTAACAAGTACATCATCAAAATAACCTATGATAACTATATATGACTTTACTAAATAAAACATTAAAAAAAAAAAGAACAGTAAGAAAGAAAAACTCAGGATGCCTATGGAGACAAAAAGCTCATTGGATTTTAGTAACTAAGGAAAAGACAGTTTTTGTGATAGAATGTATAGTACATCTGTGTGTTTACATTCACAAGGTAGGAGTGGCTGTGAAGACCTCAGTGGATGGCCTGTGGAATAAAAGCAGCATTTAAGGATGAGATTTAGGGAAGGATGTTAGCTTAAAGAATAAGTGACCCTAAAATTTTTCATTTACTTCATCTCCTTCAGTCTGAGAGACCTGGTACAAGGAAGCCCATCCCACATGGGAGCTGGAAGAACCAAGATATACTGAACCAAAAGCTGGATGGGAATCTTCCCTGAAAATTATTTTTCTCTTCCCAGGTCCATTTTACTGTTTTCCTTTTGTTCTGACCTTTATGTTGTAAGAGAATGAATGAAGAGTGGCCTTCATAAAGCCCTGCAGTGGGAAGCCTGCTTAGTGTTAAAAGTCACAGAACAGAGTCAGAAGAACTGTGCTCAGTCCCACATTGTCTTAGGCAAATACATCTTTGTCCTCAAGCCCTTTTTGTAATAGGAAAAATAAGGGTTCTCTAAGTTTCCTTCCAGTCCACTCTGACTTTCTGTGACTCTTGCTAAAACCTTTCTCAGGTATGAAATTACCTTAAACCTTTTCTTTTCCAAGCCACCCAACCGTCCTTGGGTGGTTTAGTTTTCATTCTTTAACCATTTGCATTACTCTTACCCAAAAGATCTCCAGATACACTAGAATACCTTTAGATCATGAAGAGCCTAAACAGACTTTTTGATTACCTACTTACTGTAGGCCCATGTGTGTGCATACACATATACACACACAAACACACACACACAGGCAGTTTTACCTTATCCTCACCCACAATCACGTTAAATAGGCATTATTTACCCTATATTTGGGTTGGGGGGATAGAGATATATAGCAATTGAACAATTTACCCAAAATTTAGCTTATGTAAGTCAGAACTAGACTCCAGGGCTCATAATCTCCCCTCTATTTTGCTTCAGCTCCTGAAATACTAATTTCACTTATTTATTCATGCAACCAGAATTTGTATCGAACACTTACTATATACTTGTCTCTGTACTGGGATTTGGGATGTCCCTAATGTCTATAAAATATTAATTCAGGCATTTTCTTTCCTTCAGGAGTGAAAATAGTCCAACATATATTCCACCAAAACTTTTGTAGAGTTCTCCGTTTTTATCACAAGCATTTATGGGGCCCTTTCTCTTTTGTTTTGTCCATTTCTGCCTTCACACAATGCTGATCCAAGACCTGGGACATAGGGTCTGGGCTTTGCTTATCATCCGCCATGCTAGAAACAGATGACCTGTGCTGTCAGTCTGCTGTTGGAGACAGCAATATTGAGTAAGATGACCAAGAGTTCATCATGTGTTATAGCCTTTATGAAGCCCAGGGACCTTGGTTGGGCCTCTTTCTAGTGACCTGAATCATAGTCATCAGCCTGGGGAAAGATTTTATGACCACTTTCAGTCTAAACCTGCACAGAGTAGATGTATTCTTGTGCTGTGCTAAGTCTCTTCAGTTGTGTCCGACTCTTGTGACCCCATAGATTGTAGCCTGCCAGGCTTCTCTGTCCATGGGATTCTTCAGGCAAGAATACTGGAGTGGGTTGCCATGCCCTCCTCCAGGGGATCTCCAGGACCCAGGGATCGAACCTGTGTCTCTTGCGTATCCTTCATTGGCAGGCAAGTTCTTTACCACTGGCACCACCTGGGAAGCCAGATATATTCTTACTTGGCTTGAACTTTGTGCAGTCAATTTATTATATTCAAGACCCATTAAGACATGACCAAGAAGCAGCTGACACTGGTTGGGAGTGAGTATGTTTCTTCATTCTGATATTCTTCTTAGGATGAAGTTCTACCTTAGAAATGACTACTCACAAAAGTTACCATGTTTTTATTTGTTGATTGGGCCTTAAACAGTGCAAATTGTTTTGCCAAGTTTTAATTGCCATTTCTGGAGATTACTCTTAAGAATATGCTATAAGAACCACTCACATTGTTCCTATTTCACAGTATTAATTACATTTGCAGTAAAATGGACAGATCCCTATGGTTCCTGATACTCCTGGGTTCCTCACAGGGTCCTGCTTCAACTATTCCATTGATGGTGGAAGTTCAGGTCACATTCTATGAGAAGAAGACTAAACGTCCAGTTATATGGTCGCTTGTATGGTTCCTTCAAGACTTGAAAATTCTGTGCTGCTATGGAGAATTTTCAAGAATATCAGCCTGTCTTACTTCCTATTCCCTAATATGCTGTCCTCTCCATGACCTTTACCAGAGTTGCTCTGCAAATCCAAGGTGCCCTAGAAATGAGAGCAAGGAAATGTTGCCTCCATTCTCTAGTTATCCCTTCTCTTGTTCTACTCAGGAGGATAAGGGAACAGACACACCAAAAAAATGGGGAACATTCTCCTTCTGAGGAGGTTCCTATGCTTAATCTGCTTTCCCTCAAACAGCTGGTTGTTCTTCCCAGTGGGAGAAGTTTACGCAGGCTTACCTATTTAAATACTGATAAAACTGAAACCCAGAGACATTAAAAAAGCTGAGCAGACCCCTGACTGGTATTATTAGCTTCAGCAGTTCTGCCTTTTTCCCCAGCATCCCAACTAAAGGATTAGACTGGTCTCATCACACATTAGACTAGGTTGTGTCACATTTGCAAAAGTCACCATCATCCAGTATCTTCTGACAACATACTCGAGAACCCTTAAAGTACACTGTCTCCTAAGAGGCAGTTCTTTTTTTTTAAACTCTTATTTCTACATTTCTCTCTAAGCCACATTTATGTTAAATTCCTATGTTATTGGATAACCAGAAAGTTAACAGAGTATGTATGATCTGAATAACTGGGTTTTGATTTATAGAATCAGAGTCATATTGTTAGCTGGAGCCTGTCTTTTTTGTTTTAAACTTTAAGCTTTTTATTTTGTATTGCTGTATAGTCTACTAACAATGTTGTAATCATTCCAGGCAAACAGCAAAGGGACTCAGTCATACATATATATGTATTCATTCTCCCCCAAACCCCCTTCCCATCCAGGCTGGCACATAACATTGAGCAAAGTTCCATGTGTTATACGGTAGGTCCTTCTTGGTTATCCATTTAAAAATAGTAATAACATTGTGTATATGACCTTCTCAAAGTCCCTAACTATCCCTTCCCCCCATCCAATAACCATAATTTTGTTTTCTTATGAGTCTCTTTCTGTTTTGTAAGTAAGCTCATTTGTATTGTTTCTTTTTAGATTCCACTTATAAGGGATGTCATATGATATTTCTTCCTTTCTGTCTGACTTACTTCACCTAGTATGACATTCTCTAGGTTCATCCATGTTGCCACAAATGTCATTATTTCATTCATTTTAATAGCTGAGTAATATTCCATTGTGTATATCTACCACACCTTTTTAAAATTAATTTTAATTGAAGGATAGTTAAAATATTGTGATGGTTGTTGCCATACATGAACGTGAATTGACCACAGGTATACATGTGTCTCTCACCTCCCTCCCCACCCTATCTCTCTGCATTGTCCCAAAGCAACGGCTTTGGGTGCCCTGCTTCATGCATTGAACTTGCACTGGTCATCTATTTTACATATGGTAATATACATGTTTCAATGCTATTCTCTCAAATCATCCCACCCTCTCCTTCTCACACTGAGTCCAAAAGTCTGTTCTTTACATCTGTGTCTCCTTTGCTGCCCTGCATGTAGGATCAGTGGTACTGTCTTTCTAAATTCCATATATATGCATTAATATGCAGCATTTGTCTCTCTCTTTCTGACTTACTTCACTCTGTAAATAGGCTCCAGCAAAATACTAAAGAGAATTTAAATGACTTACCCAACCAATTAGCTGTAGGAGTCAGGTTTTCTATCTTCCATACTAGTGTTTTCAATTCTCTGAAAGTTCAACATATTAAAGATTCTTAGTCTTGAGAATAAGGAATCAGACTCTCATTCATTTATTCATTCAATACGGCTTTGTTATAGATCTTTTCTGTGCTAGGTGATAAAATGGCTCCGAAGAATCATGAAACAGTTCTTCACAGTCTCATGAAACAATCTTACAGATTGTTCTAAGTTGTTCTAAGTTGTTCTAAGTTGTTCTAAGTTCCAGTATGCACAACAGTGCCTCTGTTTCTTTTTTTTTTTTTCATTTAAATTATTGAAGAGAAGAAATATCTGGCTTGCTACCCTTGCGATCAGACTGAAAACAAAATATAGATTTGATGTACGGTCTTATTTAAATCCTACAACATGTTCTTGTCTTTACATAATATGCGGTGTGGCTGATGAAAGTAACTTGATCTTCATGCCTAACCTTTAAGGAGGGTGTGATTGCAACATGATTTTGCAACTCTGGTAATTTTTGCATTCATTAGAAAGTACTTCAGTGGTGCTTCAACACTCACCCTCCATCATTTGCTTTCAGGAAGTTATTTAATTGTCATGCACTCAGTGAAAATGAAAGTCTTGACCCTCTCTTCAGAGCAGGTGATACACTTCAGTTCCAACAGCTCACCATGGTGGTGTCTGTAGTGATGTGACGAGGTGATTTCTGAACTATGGCACCATCACACTTATGTCTTGCTGGCAGTGTCATAGCGGAAAGCTCACAAGTGGTGTTGTTACAGTCAAATGCAGACTTGCCAGTTATGAATTGTGGGATCTCCAGCAAGTTGCTAACATTTCCAAATGTCCATTCAGTGAATATAACCCAGCATCCTACAGGGTTGTGATGAGGACAGAATGATACACGAGGCATCTAGCAATGCCTGGCACATAGAAAGCTTTCAATAAATGAGAGATTTCTCCCCGCTTCTCTTGCATTAAAAAAAAAAAAAAAAAAAGCTTGAGATGATGTGTGAGTTGCCATTTATTTCTGCCTCCTTCCTGAGAAATGAGGGCATTATTTTAGAGATCTCATACTGGACGCAAATAACAAGTTGAAGCATATGAAACAGGAATACTTCCCAAATGATCATAAGTGGATGGGTTTTTCTGGGGCTGCAAGAGTGAGGCGATGACCTTGATAGGTGTACATTTATGTGAACAATGTACTTCCTGACTCCATAAAACTATGTCTAGACAGGCATTTGGTTCCCTGTGCAGGTAAAAAAGCCAATTCACTCCCCAAGGCAGACAAGGACATTAACTTGGATGGCTGAATAACAAACTCAGCCAAATTCTCTCTACATGTTAAATTAGTGCATCTTGAATTACATGGGGATTTGGGAGTAGGGTGGATATTTAAGGAGAAAAGAATATATCAATTATTTTCTAACCCTTGTTAGTTCATTCCTTTGGAAAATCACCCATTTGTGCTAAGGCTGGAATTGCAATCACTGGTCTATGCTGGTCTAAGTATCAGGGCAGTCGGTGTATTTAACATATAAAAATCCCTCTTTGGGATTTCAGGACAAAGACCATATTCCACATCTTCCTACAAAGGCGTGACCAAATACATTTTGTTGTAGCCTGACTAGAGGTTAAAATTTTAAGTAGTTCGCTTGCAACCTGAAAAAAAGTTCTATTTTGCATAATCAGCTGGTTTGTCAGCTCCATTGGCTTTTACTTTGTTTTGAAAATACAATTTCACTGAGTTTATAGAATTTGGGAATTAAATGGCTTCTTCTTCCTCAGTTATCAGGAGTATATATAAAATAACAATTTCCCCAGATAATTGGAATATTTACCAAGTCCTTCTTACTCCTGGAAATATTATTTAACATTACACTTCTCTTGGTAATGAGAGAATAAGCAATCCCTTGAAGAACTACTCAGGGTTGATTTAACCAGTTTTCCTATTTTCCAGAGAAGTTTATCAGATAAAAATGGAATGCACAAGAACCCCGGGAGAGACCTAGGGCCTGGGAAGCAGAATCCTGAGATGATTTGGACAGCATCAGAATACAAAGAAAAAGTTGATTTGCTTCCTGGACATAAGTCTGAGTAAGCAACCTCGCACTAGGTATGAGGATTTGTATTGCAGTGCCCAGTCATATTCCCCTTTCCAAATATACCCTGGTTTCCTTTTGTGAAGTAAAATCTCAAATTTGTGATGCTTTGGTGGGAGAAAAATTCCATGTGTCCTCACCTACAATGGAAACGAAAGGACTTGTGGCCTCTCTGTCTTCACCTGGTATAGCTATGGGGCAGCTTAGCAGAAGATTTCTCTCCAGACTTCCCATTTTGGGTGAGTCATAAAGGGTGGAAGGAGTACTTGGGAGTCATTCTTCTGTGGCGACCGTGGATAGCACCTGTCCAGGCATCTTGCAATGAGCAGACAGCTGGCTTCCTGGTTGCCAGTCCCCAGGGACTGCATAGTTCTGCCATTTCCACTGACTCCCTAAACTCTTAGCATTCTCCAAAGTATTCTTTTGCATAACTTAGCCAAAGCTAGTTTTTATAGCATGCAACCATAACTGATCTAGACCTGTGTTCTAAGCTTGTCTCAAAGTATATTACACTGCACCTATTAATATGCTGGATTATCAGTGGAGAATTCTCAAGTCAAACGGGGCTCTCAGTTCAGTTCAGTCGCTCAGTCGTGTCCAACTCTTTGCGACCCCATGAATTGCAGCACGCCAGGCCTCTCTGTCCATCACCAACTCCCGGAGTCTACCCAAACCCATGTCCATCGAGTCGGTGATGCCATCCAACCATCTCATCCTCTGTCATCCCCTTCTCCTCGTGCCCCCAATCCTTCCCAGCATTAGGGTCTTTTCCAATGAGTCAACCCTTCGCATGAGGTGCCCAAAGTATTGAAGTTTCAGCTTCAACATCAGACCTTCCAATGAACACCCAGGATTGATCTCTTTTAGGATGGATTGATTGGATCTCCTTGCAGTCCAAGGGACTCTCAAGAGTCTTCTCCAACACCACAGTTCAAAAGCATCAATTCTTCGGCGCTCAGCTTTCTTCACCGTTCAACTCTCACATCCGTACATGACCACTGGGAAAACCATAGCCTTGACTAGACATACTTTTGTTGGCAGAGTAATGTCTCTGATTTAAATATGCTATCTAGGTTGGCCATAACCTTCCTTCCAAGGAGTAAGCGTCTTTTAATTTCATGGCTGCAATCACGATCAGCAGTGATTTTGGAGCCCCAAAAAATAAAGTCTGACACTGTTTCCCCATCTATTTCCCATGAAGTGATGGGACAAGATGCCATGATCTTAGTTTTCTGAACATTGAGCTTTAAGCCAACTTTTTCACTCTCCTCTTTCACCTTCATCAAGAGGCTCTTTAGTTCTTCTTCACTTTCTGCCATAAGGGTGGTGTCATCCGCATATCTGAGGTTATTGATATTTCTCCCGGCAATCTTGATTCCAGCTTGTGTTTCTTCCAGCCCAGCGTTTCTCATGATGTACTCTGCATATAAGTGAAATAAGCAGGGTGACAATATACAGCCTTGACGTACTCCTTTTCCTATTTGGAACCAGTCTGTTGTTCCATGTCCAGTTCTAACTGTTGCTTCCTGACCTGCATACAGGTTTCTCAAGAGACAGGTCAGATGGTCTGGTATTCCCATCTCTTTCAGAATTGTCCACAGTTTATTGTGATCCACACAGTCAAAGGCTTTGGTATAGTCAATAAAGCAGAAATAGATGTTTTTCTGGAACTCTCTTGCTTTTTCGATGATCCAGCGGATATTGGCAATTTGATCTCTGGTTCCTCTGCCTTTTCTAAAACCAGCTTGAACATCTGGAAGTTCACGGTTCACGTATTGCCGAAGCCTGGCTTGGAGAATTTTGAGCATTACTTTACTAGCATGTGAGATGAGTGCAATTGTGCGGTAGTTTGAGCATTCTTTGGCATTGCCTTTCTTTGGGATTGGAACGAAGACTGACCTCTTCCAGTCCTGTGGCCACTGCTGAGTTTTCCAAATTTGCTGGCATATAGAGTGCAGCACTTTCAGAGCATCATCTTGGAGGATTTGAAATAGCTCAACTGGAATTCCATCACCTCCACTAGCTTTGTTCGTAGTGATGCTTTCTAAGGCCCACTTGACTTCACATTCCAGGATGTCTGGCTCTAGGTGAGTGATCACACCATCGTGATTATCTGGGTCGTGAAGATCTTTTTTGTACAGTTCTTCTGTGTATTCTTGCCACCTCTTCTTAATATCTTCTGCTTCTGTTAGGTCCATACCATTTCTGTCCTTTATCGAGCCTATCTTTGCATGAAATATTCCTTTGGTATCTCTAATTTTCTTGAAGAGATCTCTAGTCTTTCCCATTTTGTTGTTTTCCTCTATTTCTTTGCACTGATCACTGAGGAAGGCTTTCTTATCTCTCCTTGGTATTTTTTGGAACTCTGCTTTCAGATGGGAATATCTTTCCTTTTCTCCTTTGCTTTTCGCTTCTCTTCTCTTCCCAGCTATCTGTAAGGCCTCCTCAGACAGCCATTTTGCTTTTTTGCATTTCTTTTCCATGGGGATTTTCTTGATCCCTGTCTCCTGTACAATGTCACGAACCTCTGTCCATAGTTCATCAGGCACTCTGTCTATCAGGTCTAGACCCTTAAATCTATTTGTCACTTCCACGGTATACTCATAAGGGATTTGATCTAGGTCATACCTGTGGTGCTGTAATCCAATCACCTTCTGCAGTTCTTGGGGGAAGTGGAGGGATGAGGCATGGGCTGATTATACTTTACAGTGTAATCTTTGTAACATAAAGGGGGCATTGTGACATAAACGTTAAGTGAGTTGGCAAGATACATGTGTCACCTTTCTCAACAAACAGGAAGAAAGAGAACACAATTCCCTTGAACCTTTGTTGTTCAGCTGTTGATGGGTTGAGCTGAGGTTGGACAGGCACATCAGTGGTGTAGCAAGAAGTACCATTAAAAACCTGTCCAATATCATGTCCTTTCACTCTGAACCACTCATCAGAACTAGTTCTACTTACTGTCTGCACTTGTTTCTTACACTGTAAGATGGAGACGAACTTTATCTCGTGGAGTTATTGAGAAGTTTAAATGACATGAATATGGGTTTCAAAGGCCCGGAGCCCAGGATCTAACAAAGTACTAAAAGCTATTTTTAAGAACAGAGAACCAAAATTGATAAGATGTTAATCATAATAGAATCTTTCTGGACACCAGAATCTCTATTTGTAAAAGAAGTTTTTAAGGATTGTGTAAGCAAAGGAAAGGAAATAAACGTGACTTGCAGAGTATATGTTGGATGAAGAGACATAGCACCCAAATCCCCCGTTAAGGGGTTTGTCACCTTGCTGTAGAGAATGCTCTCTGCCCCTTCAGGGACTGACTTGGCTGCAGAGAACCCCCTCACCCAAGATCATGTTCTTCCCTGAGCTGCCCATCTCTATTGACTGACTGATGGGTGTGGGATAAACATCTGGCTGTTTCAGCCCACTGCCAGACAGCTGTGTCAGGCCATGGTAAACTCCGGAGTTCTCATGAGGTCAGCCAAGTCCATTGCTGGGGCTCATTGCAGCATCTCCTTCTGTCCTTTCTGTTCCTTTTCCTTTCCTTCTACAGATGTTTTGGCCCCAAGGGCATTCCCTAACACATCTACTGAAAGGTAAACTCAGAACCTGCTTCAGAAGGAACTTTATCTACAACACCCTTTGTTGGGCATTTTACACTAAATTCTTGCAAGAAACCTTCTGAAACATCTCTTATTTCCCCACTGTAACAGATGAAGGAATTGAAGCTCAGTGAAGTCAGCAGCTTGTCTCAGGAAACACATTACGTGACAAAGCTGGCATCCAAATCTAGTTCAGTTTGGTTATAAGGACTGTTTTGAGAAATTATTAATATATCTTTTCTTGGCCTGAAAAAACAGTTTTCTCTCCCGGAGTGAGCAGCTGGGCTCAGTACTTGGTCAGAATCATTCTGTCCACATAACTGTCTAGGTTGTTTCAGATGAGATTCCCTTTCCTTTTGCCTTTATTCCTTTGCATCCTTCTTTTGTTCCCTGAGTTAATGTCTATTGTTTAGCTTAAAAATAGCAAGTGTCAGTTTCTACACATTTTCAAAAATGTCAACGTAATCATTTAAAAATAGGCACTGAAATTTTGTTTTCTCTCTGTTGGCAACCACAGTTGCTATGGAGTTCAAGTAATAGATTGTGATGTTTAACACTGAATTAATCACTACTCCTCACTCGCAGGGAACATCTAATTATATGTATTCATGCCGAGCAGGATTTGATTTTCTTACAGAAAGTGTGGTGTGGGGGGTGTGTGTGTGTGTCCTTTTACTCTATAAGATACATGGGGGAAGGGTCTTGGTTTGTGTTCTTCTAGAAAAAGACTTCTCTTTCCTTCTTTTTTTTTTTTTCTTTCCTTCTTAATTACAGGTTTTCCTAACTAGATCTGACCTTTGTTGAGATCATACTTCTCTCTTACACACCTCAGTGAATTTTCATTCATGCAAATGGTGGTGTTTTTCTTTTATTTTAAACATCTTGGTGAGGAAAGCATGAAGATTTCCTCTCATTTCATCCCCTAGCCTTCTCCTCTTGGACACATGTTTCATGAGCTGGAGACAGTATATTATCTGTTAGAATCAGATATACCTGAGTCTGACTTCTGGTTTTGTGGCTTAATTGACTTGGAGCCAAATCAGCTCAGGACTGAATTTCAACTCCTTAATTGATGAAATGGGAATGATTTTATCTACCACTTGGAGCTATTACAAATATTAAATTACATTTTAAGCAAACTTAGCACCATGCTTCTCAAACTTTAATGTGCAAGATGGAGCTCTTGTTAAATTGCAGATTCTGATTCAGCTGGTTAGATTTGGGGTCCAAAGTTCTGCATTTCTAACTGGCTCCCATTTGATGCTGATGCTGGTGGTCTGTGGCTCATGCTGTGAGTAGTAAGCATGTACATGATGCTGGACACATAGTATAAGGTAAGTGCATTTGTAGCTATTAGTACAAACTCTTAATTTATTACCCTATACCTTTTGGACAGAAGAGCACAAAATTCACACCCACCAGCCAGATAGAGAAACAGAGGCATAGGCAAGCAGACTGTCACCAAGAGGATGCCACTGGGTGTCTCTTCCATGTGTTGCCTTCCCTTGTAAAGCTTCTGTTTTTCCCTTGTGTGGACTGTTGCAAATCCTACTGCTACTAATGGGAATTACCCAGACATGTGGAGGAAAGAACATAAATTCTGTGGTGTTTCTATCTACTCAGCTAATAAAGCAATTCTGTATTTTGCTGAAGAGAAACCACTTTCTTGACAGTAAGCTGTTGAGAAATTTTCTCTTTCAATTGGCCCATCAGGTGACTAGTTTTTTTCAAGTTGAACTCATGGTGTTCACGTGAAATGTGATTGTGACTCAAAGGCTTGGGGGACCCAAGTGGTTGAGATTGTGCAACACAGCACTGAGTTTTTTAAGATTAGAAGGCGACCGCTTGCTGAAAAGATCCAGGGATTCTTACAAAACAGGAGTTGGCAACCTTTCAGATGTGGGTAGGTGGTATTTCTTTTATGTATACACTTCATTTAGGGGAGATGGTAAATTGCTTCTTCTTTGAAAGGGTTAGGAAAGAACTTTTCCACCTTCCTTTGTCAGTGGCTCAAGGAAATACTTCTCTATTTAATGTCTGCCATGGGCATCATCATAGTTTCCCATCTCCTGGGCTTCCTGGCTTCTTTCCTAGAACTTCTTTGTCTTTCTGGCCTGCCCTTTTGAAGCATGTATCTCTTGCTGCTCTATCCTTTTGATCCAGGATGGAGGAGCAAAGGTCAGAAAGGAATACATCTGATCCATCCTTGGACCAGGACCAAAACATACCTGCCACCTTCCCCTTAGCTGATGACTCTGCTGACCCCTGCTGGCCTAACCACGCTGCCATACCACATGGTAAAAGAACAGTAATAACCAGGCTCCTCCAGTGGCCATCTGCAGCCAATGTGGTTTGATTCCACCGTGATCTCTCTGGTCTGCAATCCTCCTATTCACTCCTCACTTCTCACACTCCAGCCATGGCCTCCTTGGTGTTCCCTGACTGTGGAGGTATATTCCAGCATCAGTGCTGGATTGTTGCCATAGCTGCCGCCTTTGCCTGGAACTCTTTCGCCTGAGTTAACTCTCTCCCCTCCTTCAAGGCATACCTTCTCAGTGAAGGCTTGCCTTATTTACTCCTTTAAATTACAAACTGCAAATTAAGGCCATCTCTACTCCACCATTCCTGATCCTGTTACCTTCTTTTGTTGTTGTTGTTTTTTTTCCATAGGGCTCATAACCTTCTGTTCCTATGCAGTAAACTGCAATTCCAGTAGAAAACACTCCTCACTCCCTCTCCCTCTCTCAACGTTATTGATTTGGTTTGAAAATTCCTTTCCCCCCACAGAAGGCAAATCTAACTCCTCAGAAACAGCAGAAATAATTTTTCCTCAAGAAAAGTTCAGGCTTTTGTGTCTTGATTTTGGTGGTAGCTACATAGGTGTATACATTTGTCAAAACTCATCCAGCTACTTCAATGAAGTTGATTTTTAAAAAAAGAAGATGTAACTGTTCCTTTCAGCACATGGATTGGGTGTGAGGTGGGCTGATATTATAGGGTAGAGGTAGTAGTTGGCGTTTGGGAAGGTAAGTTTCCTCCTCAGAAATAGTGAGGACAAAGAAGTCACTACAAATATATATCATGTGAATCACTCCCTCTGGCTTTGAATGATAAGAGCAAATATTTGGTGTTTATAGAACTGCACTGTCCCTGCTGGCTCTTCTTTTATTTGCAGAGTGACTCTCAGAAACCCAAAGATTAGAAATTTTCAGGTCAGTTTAGTTTTATTATTTTCTAAAGTGAATTGATCCCTGTTGCATTCCTATAAAGATGGTGTAGATTAGAACTCTTCACTCTGAAAACATAGTTTTCACTTGGATAAACAAAAACAGAAACAAACAAAACCTCTTATCTTTCTTGGTTGAAAAACAAGCCAGGAAAAGGTAAATGATTGAACTTTTCTTGTTTTAATACAGGAAACAACCAACAGGAGAACAGCTAGCAAACTCCCCAGATGTACATACTCAGGTATCTAAAGATGACCACGCCCCCTCCTCAGCCCAATTTCAGTTTTCAGCTTTTCAAAATGAGTCAGACAAATCTTTGATGTGAGGATGCAAGGAAGTAAAAGAAAGATATAAGTCTAAATTCTACCATCTCTGAAACAGCTGCCATGATAGCACGGAAGGTTTGAAAAAAACTGTCAGTACCTGAGTGTTGATATTAGTCCTGGACATATTAAAACCTTTTGTTCTAGACTTGAAAAAGAATTAAAATGCTTACAGAAGTATTTTTATCAGTCAGTCAGTGTTAGTCGCTCAGTCGTGTTAGACTCTTTGTGACTCCATGGACTATAGCCCACCAGGCTCCTCTGTCCATGGGGATTCTCTAGGCAAGAATACCGGAGTGGGTTGCCATGCCCTCCTCCAGGGGATCTTCCCAACCCAGGGATTGGACCTGTGTCTCTTATGTCTCTTGCATTGACAGGCAGGTTCTTTACCACTAGCACCACCTGGGACCTCTGGTATACAGGCAGGTTCTGGAATCTTCCCATAGTGGAGTAGAGGGAGGGTTCTTTATAAAGTGCACCAAAATTGAAGTAACAGTATCTTAATGTGCAGTGTTGTTATGAAGATCTAAATAAATAATAGCTATAATAGCACTTTGCAAAACAGTTAAGAGCTATACAGGTAATAATAAAGAGTAAGTAAGTGATCAGAATCTGGGGAACCCATAATGTAGTGTAATCACTTACCCTTAATCTCATTAAAAGTCAATCTTATCCATTCATCTGTCGATGGACAACTAAGTTGCTTCCATGCACTAGCTATTGTAAACAGTGCTGCAGTGAACATTGGGGTACATGTGTCTCTTTCAATTCTGACTTCCTCAGTGTGTATGCCGAGCAGTGGATGTATGGCAAAAACCACCGCAATATTGTAAAGTAATTATCCTTCAATTAGAATAAATTAATTGATTTTTTTAAAAGAAAAAAAATTAATTTTAATAAATCTCTGTATAAGTTTTTTTAAAAAGCCTCAGTTGCTCTAAACTCTCAGAAGTGTTATCAAGAGGATGGTATAAACTTCCTTCCCACCCCCTCAAGTTGAAATCTGACTAGCAGTCAGGAACTTCTTACATGAATTTGGGGCCCTCCATTTTCATCCTGAATGGCTCCAACCCTCTTCAGTTCTTATCCACTGGATTTTTTTTTCCTGTCTTCTCAAGGAAAAAGTATTCAAAGTGCTTCTGTCTCTTTCACTTTACTTATATCATTAGCATTGTCCAATTTCATGATCCCAGAGCCTATTTCCTTACATATCTCTCTAGAATGCTTAGTGATACTTTCTAATTTTCATGCTCAATAATTCTCCCTCTGGTCCTTTACATCTGGTGGATATTTTTAGATTGCTACCCGTCCACCTCCACCACCCACTGTTGCTCCCCACTGAGTAGGCTCAGCCAAACTATACATATTTAATTCTTCTAATCTTCCTTTATCCACCAGTCTCACCAGTCTCTTAAAATTGTTTTGCACTTTTTAGGACTTCCTCCTGATTGTTGCTGCCCTGTGACCCTGCAGACTGTCTCTCAGAGATGGTGTTTGAAGCACATCTCAGTGAATCCTGACTCGGTTAAAAACAAACAGTGGAAACACTGCTTTGGGGAAGCAAGTGTTCTCCTTACTTGCTGCAAGTGATAAATCCTTCTCTAAAAAATAATAGTAATAGTAAACAGTGGAGAAAGGAAGATTTTTATGGCAGTCATAAGCAATATTTATCCACTTCTTTGCCTTCTGGACATGCAGTAGGATTTCACTTCCTGGGCCCTTGTCATTGGTAGAAACTTGTGACCAATTTTGGGACCTGAATTATGAGTAATGAAACACTTCCAGACCAGCGAGACCCTTGAGTACTGTCTTCTCTTAGGAAAAGTGTCTGACAATGTTCAAGAGAGTAATTGCTCAATGCAAACCGTTGCATATAGAATGGATAACAAGGTCCTACTGTATAGCACAGAGAAGTGTATTTGATAACCTGTGATAAACCATGATGGTAAAGGATATGAAAGAGAATATATTTATGTGTATAAATGAATAATTTTGCTGTAAAGCAGAAATTAATACAACATTGTAAATATTTTAATAAAGAACAACGCTTTAATAAAGAAGATAGTGGCTGCTTTGATAGCCTGATTCCTTGGGTTACTGAAGTGAGTTGAGACACTCAACCCCACCCTGCAAAGCTATGCTATCCATGCAACAAGAACAAAGATATACTTTTATTGTTTTAAGCCTCTGAGGTGGGAGGGCTGTTTGTCACTGTAGAATAACCTAACCTCTGCTGACTGATACAACTCTAATAGATGCCCTGGCATGCTTCATATATATAGAGGTCCGTGTCATGCCCAGCAACCTGTTACAGTGAAGTTTTATTTGTGGATATAGCAAATCTCTATTGGATGCAGTTAATATCTAGTTGAAGCCTTCACTTAGACCCTTGCCATTTATCAGTCATAGAGAAATCAGGTCTGAAGAGATGACACAACTGGAACATCTTGCCAAAGACTCAAGATACAAAAAACTTAGGTATCCCCCATATCTTATTGCAAAGCCATCTTGGGTGTAATTAAGCACATCACATCTCAGATCCAGATACTGTGACAGCAGCAGGAATAAGTAAGTTTTTTGGAACTTTTCTTCCCAAAACCTGCAGCTTTATAGCATGGGAATCACTCCCACTTCAGTTGACTGCTGTTTGATATTTCTGTTTAAGAATGGAACTTCTTGATTTAAGAATGGAAACAGTGAACTTCTTGTTTCCCTGGAAAAAAAAAATAGGTTAATGTGTTTCTTTCAGATTTAGATTAAATGGAATATTTCAGGTAACCGACTAAACCACTTTTAAAGGATTCCGATTAATTTGCTATCACTTTGGTTCACCAAAATTTAAATCTGTACATACTTGTGTGTATCCATACATGCCTATATTATGCACACATGTGTATAAATTAATATGAATGGATTTTTAATATTCTCATTGCATCTGCTGTGCTGTTACAATAATTATTCTCATTTCAGTTTTCTTTTTCATCATTGTCAGCACAGAAACATTTTACATGCTTGAATTTATGTTACACGTGGAATATTTGTTAGTTTGTATTTTACCTGTCATTTTATTAATTCTTTTATCTGTTTCTACATAGTCTTCACAGATTTTCTCCCATTTTCACTGGAATAACTACTGTTAGATTGAAATCCCATTGGGTTAAATAATGTGAAACTATTCTTTAATGGTTGAACATGTTGATTGTTTCCATGTTTGAATTTCAGAGTAAATCTGCTTTCAGTATCTTCATGTGCTGTGCTTAGTTACTTAGTTGTGTTTGGCTGTTTGTGAACCCGTGGACTGTAGCCCTCCAGGTTCCTCTGTCCATTGGGATTCTCCAGGCAAGAATACTAGGGTGGGTAACCATTCCCTTCCCCAGGAAGTCTTCTCAACCCAGGGATCGAACCCAGGTCTCCTGCATTGCAGGTGGATTCTTTACCATCTGAGCCACCAGGGAAGCTGCAATATCTTCATACATTTATTTAAAATTTGTTTTCTTGGCGTATATTCCCAGATATTGTCTTACTGAGTAAGATGTTTATTTTTTCTTTGTTTTTCTCTGACGAGTTCCTATGTATATTTTGAGATCCAACTCAAATTGCTCCGTTTGTGAAGGGGTCCAGTGTTCTTGACTCCCCCAACAGGACTGTACCTATTCTGAAGCACGATCTATTCTGTAGATCTTGAAATGTTTAGTCTACCAGTCTGCTTTCTTGGCCTCTAGCTTCTGAGCTGCATCTTCCTGTCCTGTAGGCCACTAGTGCTATCAACAGTGATTGGGATACAGTTAGTGCTCAGTGTACATTTGTGGAATGAAACAAACCAAGGGTTGAGCACACTCCCAAGTACCTAACATTTCCAGGTGAGTTCAATATTTATTGCCAAGGCTGTTGACCTAAGGCAGAACTCAGAGAAACTCAGATTCTTTCAGTTTTATTTGAGTAAGAGTGAAGTGGGTTTTGGGCTAACTGATCAAATAGCAGCCTCCAATATCTTTGTTTTTGTCCCTAAACCCTGATTGCTACCTTGACTTGACCTTCAACTTGCTTTCCATCAGACTGTGCTAAATACATGTGTTTACTTTCATCTTTCTGTCCCTAACTTTATTGATTTTTTAATAGAATTGTGGTTCAGACTTTGTGGGCTTTTCCCTCCCAATTTGGCCAACTTAATTTCCATCTTCTTTATTTCCTCTTCAATTCAGTTCAGTCTCTCAGTCATGTCCAACTCTTCAAAACCCCATGGACTGCAGCATGCCAGGCTTCCTTGTCCATCACCAACTCCTGAAGCTTGCTCAAACTCATGTCCATTGAGTTGGTGATGCTATCCAGACATCTCATCCTCTGTCATCCCCTTCTCCTCCTGCCTTCAATCTTTCCCAGCATCAGGGTGTTTTCTAATGAGTCAGCTCTTCGCATCAGCTGGCCAAAGTATTGGAGCTTCAGCTTTAGCATCAGTCCTTCCAATGAATATTCAGGACTGATTCCCTTTCAGACTGACTATTTCCTCTTGGGAAGTACAAACACTGAATTCTAATTATAGTCCTCAATGATTTGAGCATCAGTTAGGGTACAAGAATAAAATTGCCTAATTTATTCTTTATACCCAAAGACACTCAGGAAGGGGGCATACTGGGATTTCTAGCAAGGACTATTGATTTCTATGCCCTTGCACATGGACAGTTCACTCTCTTATACTGGAATATCAAACAGGATCCTTCTGCTTTTCTGAAAAGCCATGTTTCTCCCTTTGCTGACTGTTAACCATGTGACCTTTGGCAAGATTCAGTTTCCTGATCAGGATAGTTATAAACTACCACATAAAGATGAGGGGGTTAAATGAGGTGATGCATTTAATAGCTAAACTCCTAACATGGTGCTTAACATGACATCAATTTTTTGGCAGTATTGATGTCCTCTTCATTTGGGACCATGTTCCTTTTGGTTTACTATACTAACTGTTAATTTGAGAAAGTCTACATGATGCCCTTCCTCTGGGACACTTAGCAAATTAAGAACTTTTATATAAAGGTTAATTTGAATAACATTCTCAGAGAAAGAATTAGAGACAAGGTTGAGACAGAAGAGAACCACGAAGGGGTAGAATCTCATGAGAGAGCTTTGAATGCACAGCAGAAACTCCAGTTGGTACCAGACAGCTGTCCTCCTGAATATGAAGCTGGTGACCTAACTGTCTTCCCATCAGTTCTCTCTCCAGGCCCCAGTTCCAACCTGTCATATTTAGATTATTTCCAAGATCAACATCTTTATGCTTTTATGTCTCTTATACTTCTTTCTTTTCCTCCTTCCCCTTATTTTTCTCTTCCTTTGACTCATTTTCAACTTTTTCCCTCATGTATCCCCATGAAGGGATGTAATCTGCTTATTTAAATAAACCAAAGATATTCAATGACTGAGGAAGCACTGTTTGTCTTTTAATCTATTTGAACTTAGTTCAATTCAGTTCAGTCACTCAGTCATGTCTGACTCTTTGAGACCCCATGGACTATAGCATGCCAAGCCTCCCTGTCCTTCACCAACTCCCAGAGTTTACTCAAACTCTTGTCCACTGAGTCGATGATGCCATCCAACCATCTCATCCTCTGTCATCCCCTTCTCCTACCACCTTCAATCTTTCCCAGCATCAGGGTCTTTTCAAGTGAGTCAGTTCTTCATATCAGGTGGCCAAAGTATTGGAGTTTCAGCCTCAGCATGAGTCCTTCCAATGAATATTTAGGACTAATTTCCTTTAAGATGGACTGGTTGGATCTCCTTGCTGTCCAAGGGACTCTCAAGAGTCTGCTCCAACACCACAGTTCAAAAGTATCAATACTTCAGCACTCAGCTTTCTTCACCGTCCAACTCGCACATCCATACATGACTACTGGAAAAACCATAGCTTTGACTAGATGGACTTTTGTTGGAAAAGTAATGTCTCTGCTTTTTAATATGCTGTCTAGATTAGTCATAACTTTTCTTCCAAGGAGCAAGTGTCTTTTAACTTCATGGCTTCAGTCACCATCTGCAGTGATTTTGGAGCCCCAAAAATAAAGTTTGTCACTGTTTCCACTATTTCCCCATCTATTTGCCGTGAAGTGATGGGACCAGATGCCATGATTTTAGTTTTCTTTTTTTTTTTTTTCAGCTTTAATTGATTTGTATTTTTCCAGGCTGTTAAAGATTAAATCATGGTATGAAAAGTGCCTAGGGCTTAAAATAAATGAGGAGAAAGGCAAGTCATTTCAGAAATGTCCAGGAAGCAAGCTGAACCTCTCCAGTGCAAACTGCAGGCTTGGTGGTTGTATTCTTTGCTCAGAGGGAGGCTGCGTCCTTCTCTTCCCCAGCTGTCTCTGCAGTTGGATTTGACTTGACAAGCCTACCAAGGTGTGAGTGCTTTGAGGAGGCAGTTCTGAGGGGGAGAGAGCCCTTTTCCCTTGGAGGCCATGTCTCTGGGCTGGTGGCTGCTGGCAAAGGCTTTGGCTAGGAGTCAGGAAACTCAGTTCCAGGCTGGCCCTTTGTTGTTGTTCGTTTGCTCAGTTATGTCTGACTCTGTGACCCCAGGACTGCAGCATGCCAGGCTTCCCTGTCCTTCACTATCTCCTGGAGTTTGCTCAAACTCATGTCCACTGAGTCAATGACACCATCCAACCATCAATCCTCTGTCGCCCCTTCTCCTTCTGCCTTCAGTCTTTCCCAGCATTAGGGTCTTTTACAATGAGTTGGCTCTTCACATCAGGTGGCCAAAGTATTGGAGCTTCAGCATCAGTCCTTCCAATGAATATGCATTGGAACGCTGGCTCTACCTTGGATTTAATGAGTGATCTTGGCCTAGAATTTTCCCCTTTCTGGGCCTCAGTTCAGTTCAGTTGCTCAGTCGTGTCCAACTCTTTGCAACCCCATGGACTGCAGCAGGCCAGGCCTCCCAGTCCATCACCAACTCCCGGAGTTTACCCAAACTCATGTCCATTGAGTCGGCGATGCCATCCAACCATCTTATCCTCTGTCGTCTCCTTCTCCTCCCACCTTCAATCTTTCCCAGCATCAGGGTCTTTTCAAATGAGTCAGCTCTTCACATCAGGTGGCAACATCAGTCCTTTCAATGAACACTCAGGACTGATCTCCTTTAGGATGGACTGGTTGGGTCTCCTTGCAGTCCAAGGGACTCTCAAGAGTCTTCTCCAACACCACAGTTCAAAAGCTTCAATTCTTTGGCACTCAGCTTTCTTTATAGTCCAACTCTCACATCCATACATGACTACTGGAAAAACCATAGCCTTGACTAGATGGACTTTTGTTGACAAAGGAATGTCTCTGCTTTTTAATATGCTGTCTAGGTTGGTCATAACTTTCCTTCCAAGGAGTAAGCGTCTTTTAATTCCATGGCTGCAATCACCATCTACAGTGATTTTGGAGCCCGAAAAAATAAAGTCAGCCACTGTTTCCACATCTATTTGCCCTGAAGTGATGGGACCGGATACCATGATCTTAGTTTTCTTAATGTTGAGTTTTAAGCCAACTTTTTCACTCCCCCCTTTACTTTCATCAAGAGGCTCATTAGCCCTTCTTCACTTTCTTCCATAAGGGTGGTGTCATCTATATATCTGAGGTTATTGATATTTCTTTTTTTTTTTCACTAATGAATTATATACTTAATTTTTTTTAACTTTACAATATGTCAATGTATGGCAAAACATATACAATATTGTAAGGTTATTGATATTTCTTCCAGCAATCTTGATTCCAGCTTGTGCTTCATCCAGCCTGGCACTTACTAAAGAGGCTGTCTTTTCTCCATTGAATGTTCTTTTCCTTCTTCATCAAAGATAAGATGCTCATATGTGTATGGGATTATCTCTAGACTTTCTCTCTTGTTCCATTAGTTTATATTTCTGTTTTTGTGTTAGTACCATACTATCTTCATGACAGTAACTTTGTAGTATAGTCTGAAGTCAAGAAGTCTGATTACTTCAGCTCTGTTTTCCTTTATCATGATTTCTTTGGCTATTCAGGGTCTTTTATGTTTCCATACAAATTGTGAAATTTTTGTTCTAGTTCTGTGAAAAATACCATTGGTATTAATAGTTTGATAGGGATTGCATTAAATCTTTTATTAATATAGTCATTTTCACACTATTAATTCTTCCAAGAACATGGTTTATCTCTCCTTATGTTTGTGTCTTCTTTGATTTCTTTCATCAATGTCTTACAGTTTTCTGCATACAGATTTTGTGTCTCTTTAGGTAGTTTTATTTCTGGGTATTTTATTCTTTTTGTTTCAATGGTGAATGGAATTGTTTCCTTAACTTCTCTTTCTGATTTTTCATTACTAATGTATAGGAGTACAGGAGATTTCTGTGTATTAATTTTATATCCTGCAACTTTACTGTATTCACTGATTAGCTCTAGTAATTTTCTGATTTTCTTTAGGGTTTTTTATGTATAGTAGCATGTCATCTGCAAACAGAGTTTTACTTCTTTCTTTTCCAATCTGGATTCCTTTTGTTTATTTTTCTTCTCTGATTACTGTGGCTAGGACATCCAAAACTATACTGAGTAATAGCGGCAAGAGTGAGCACCTTAGTCTTGTTCCTGATCATAGAGGAAATGCTTTTTTTTCACCATTGATAATAATGTTTTCTGTGGGTTTTTCATATATGGCCTTTATTATGTTGAGGTATGTTCATTCTATGCCTACTTTCTGGAGAGTTTTAATCATAAATGGGTGTTGAATTTTGTCAAAAGTTTTCTATGCATCTATTGAGATGATCATATGGTTTTTATCTTTCACTTTCTTAATATCAAGTTGATTGATTTGTATATATTGAGGAATTCTTGCATCCCTGGGATAAAGCCCACTTGATCATGATGTATGACCCTTTTAATGGGTTATTGGCTTCTCTTTGCTAGAATTTTGTTGAAGATTTTTGCATCTATGTTCTGCAGTGATGTTGGCCTGTAATTTTCTTTCTTTCTTTTCTTTTTTTTTTTGTCGTATCTTTGTCTAGTTTTGGTATCAGGATGCTGGTGGCTTGTAGAATGAGTTTGGGAGTTTTCCTTCCTCTGCAATTTTCTGGAAGAGTTTGATAGGTGTTAGCTCTTCTCTAAACTTTTGGTAGAATTTATCTGTGAAGCCATCTAGCCTTGCACTTTGTTTTTTGGAAGATTTTGATTAGAGTTTTGATTTCTTTGCTTTTTATTGGTCTGTTCATATTTTCTATTTCTTCCTCATTCAGTCTTGGAAGGTTATTCTTTTTAAGAATTTGCGCATTTCTTCCAGGTTGTCCATTTTATTGGTATGTAGTTGCTCATAGTAGTCTTTTATGGCTCTTATATTTCTGTGTTGTCTCTTCTAACTTCTCCTTTTTTATTTCTAATTTTATTGATTGAGTCTTCTCCTTTTTTTGCTTTGATGAGTCTGGCTAATGGGTTGTCAGTTTTGTTTATCTTCTTAGAGAACCATATTTTAGTTGTATTGATCTTTGCTATTGTCTCCTTCAGTTCTTTTTCATTTATTTTTGACCTGACCTTTATAAGTTCTTTCCTTGTACTAACTTTGGGTTTTTTTTTTTTTCTTTTTCTATTTGCTTTAGGTGTAAGGTTAGGTTGTTTATTTGTTGTCTCTCTTGTTTCTTGAGGTAGGCTTGTATTGCTATAAACTTCTCTCTTAGCACTGCTTTTACTGCATCGGTTTTGAGTTGTGTTTTCATCATCATGTGTTTCTAGGTGTTTTTTTATTCTCTCTTTGAATTCTTCAATGACTTCTTGAGTACTCAGAAGCATAGTGCTTAGCTTCCATGTGTTTGTGTTTTTCACCATTTTTTCCCTGTAGCTGATATCTAATCTTCTAGTGTTGTGGTCAGAAAATATGTTTGAAATGATTTCAACTTTTAAAAATTTACCAAGGCTTGATTTGTGACCAAAGATTTGATCTATTTTGGAGAATATTCCATGTGCACTTGAGAAAAAAAGTGAAATCTACTGTTTTTGGATGAAATGCCCTGTAGATATCAATTAAGTCCAATGGTCTAATGTATAGTGTAAAGCTTGTGTTTCCTTATTAATTTTCTGTTTGGATGACCTGTCCATTGGTGTGAGTGGATTGTTAAAGTCCCAAATTATTATTGTGTTACTGTCAATTTGCCCTTTAATAGTTGTTAGCATTTGCCTTATGTATAGAGGTGCTCCTATATTTGGGTACATATGTATTTATCATTGTTATGTCTTCTTTTTGGACTGATCCATTGATCATTATGTAGTGTCTTTTTTGTCTAACAGTCATTATTTTAAAGTCTATTTTGTCTGATATGAATATTGCCTCTCCTGCTTTCTTTTGATTTCCATTTTCATAGAGTATCTTTTTCCAGTACCTCACTTTCAGCCTGTGTGTGTCCGTAGGTCTGAAGTGGGCATCTTGTAGACAGAATATATATGCATCTTGTTTTTGTATCTGTTCAGTCAGTCTGTGTCTTTTGGTTGAAGCATTTAATCCATTTATATTTAAGGTAATTGCTGATATGTGTTCTTATTTGTGGAGTCTTTCCCCCATGGTTGGGGTTGGACCAGTGCCTTTTGATGGTTTCCTGGTTGGAGATACTTGTGCCTGTGTTCTAGTGGATGGAGCTGGATTTTGTCTCTCTGAAGGGCAGTGCCGTGTTCATTAGTGTGTGTTTTGGGGTGTCTATGGGTTTGGTATGGCTTTGGGCAGCCTGTCTGCTGTTGTGCAGTTTATGTTCCTATTTTGCTGAAGGTTGGTGTAAGGCATTTGGCACTGGAGCTTACTGGTCTTTGGGTGGGGCCCTGGTCTTAGTGTTGAGGCCTTAGGGAGAGCTCTCTTAATGTTCCATGGCACTGGGAGTTCTCTAGTAGTCCAAAGTTCTAGACCTGGACCTCCCACTTCTGAGGTTTAGGCCCAACTCCTTACTGTAACACCAAGGCTCCACAAGCCACACAGCACAGAAGACAAAACCACAAGAAAATGGTGAAAGCAACACTCAACAGACAGAAACACCCAAAGAAACTCAGACAGTTACAAAGAGAAAAGAAGAGAGAAAAGAGAGGGGAAAAAAAAGAATAAAAAAGTCTCCCAATTTTTAACTGGCTTCTTTGGTTTTTTGCTACTCATTGTATGGGTTCTTTGTATATTTTTGATATTGGCCCTTTTCAGGTATATGATTTGAAAATATTTTCTTCCATGTTGTAGGTTGCCTTTTCATTTGGTTGATGATTTCCTTAGCTGTTCAGAGCTTTTTAGTTTGGTTTAGTCCCATTTGTTCATTTTTGCTTTTATTGCCTTTGCTTTTGGAGTTAGATCCAAAAAATTATTGCCAAGACTGGTGTCAAGGAGCTTATCACTTGTTTTCTTCTAAGAATTTTATGGTTTCAGGTCTTACATTCAAGTCTTTAATTCATTCTAAGTTAATTTTATGTATTTATATAATATAGTAGTCTAATTACATTCTCTTGCATTTGGCTGCCAAATTTTCCAAAACCATTTTCTAGAAATTGTGTTAGTTGCTCAGTCATGTCTGACTCTTTGTGACCCCATGTACTATAGCCCACCCATGGATTCTCCAGGCAAGAATACTGGAGTGGGTTGCCATTCCCTTCTCCAGGGGATCTTCCAGATGCAGGGATTGAACCTAGGTCTCCTGCATTGCAGGCAGATTATTTACCATCTGAGCCACCAGGGAAGCCAGCGAGGGTAAAATAAAAGGGTAAAATAAAATTTTCTAGAAAGTCAGCCCTTTATTTATTGTAGGTTCTTGGCTCCTTTTTTGTAAACCACTTGACCATATATACATCAGTTTATATCTGGCTTCTTGATTCTGTTTTTGTTCTGTTTTTACACTCAAACCATACTAACTGAATTCTTCTTATCTACACTTATGTTGGCCTTGTTTTCCTCTCATGTTCTGTGCTCCATCTCCCCTTGCAGACATTTTCCTTTAGACTTCAGGCTGGTTTGTACCCTGTGACCTTAGTTTGGTTTAAGAAAAGTTGTGAATATTTAGATTATTTGGCTTTTTCTGATTGCTAGAATAGAAGCAATGCTCTTTCCAGCTATCAACACTGTAGGCAGAAATCCTCATTTCAAAAAGGTTTGAGAAAGATAAACTTTTTCCATTTTCTTGTTATGGTTGGTTCATTTATTCAATCACTCATCAACTAATCCTGATAAAATGTCTTCTATTAAGTACCAGGAACAGTTCTAATTTATATATATAAAATTTATATGTAATATATATAACAATTTATAATATATAATTTATAATATATATTAATTTATAATATATAATAATTTATATATATATAAAATTAAAGACAGGAAATTTTCTTGATTTCATGGAGGATATGTTTGGACATTTTCTAATATTTCTTTTGCTCTTGAAATTCATCATAAGTTTTAACATATTGGTTTTATATGTGTATGTATATGTATATATATGAAAATGTGGGGAAACAAGTTTTATCTCATATTTTGCAGATTAAGATACTAATTACTACACCCACTTTAGAAAATAATTAATCAAGACTAAAATTATATACCTTAAAAAATGCATTCCCTGTGACCCAGGAATTTATTTATCTTCTCTAGAGAGATACATGAACTTGTTCACAAAGAGATTATCACAAGGACATTCACTGCCATATTATTTTAGGGAATAATTGGGGAAGAAAATACCTATCAATAGGAGAAGGTATTCTATTTTGTGTCCATATTATGAAATAATATGCAAACAGATACAATAGGGTGGGTCTGTAGGTAGTGGCCAAATATTTTTTAAAAGGTATGAAATTATATATGTAATCTGATACTTTTTAAAAAATATTTTTTTAAAACCCAGACTTTTTAAGTGATGTTGAATGATGAATAGTTGAAATAACTGCTTAGAGACATATCAGATAATTTTTAATAATGCTGAGGAAAGGAGGGGGAGTTCCTCATAAATCCACTATTCAGATATTCATTAAGAAACTGGATGTCCTCATGAATTCCTGAATTGAACAGACAGATAATTGTACCACATAACTTGAAGGTCTTTTCTAATTCTGGAATTATACAAGCCTATTAAAAAACAAAAGTGAAAACAATCTTGAACTTGTATTTCTAAGCTTAATAATCAAATTAACCAATGTACCCCTGGACCTTGATACATGAGTACAACTTAAGTTCTAACAGGAAGTGTTATGGCTAAAGAGAACTGACTGAGAAAAATAAAATACAGACTGTGAAGTAGACAAATGCTTTCATGGAACTTTATTTTAGCAGCTTATCCCAAAACTTAATGGCATAAACAATAAGGGTTTTTGGTCTCTTACTGTTTCTGTAGGTCAGGAAACTGAGAGCAGTGTTGCTGGTTGGTTCTGGCTCAAGGTCTCTCATGAGATTATAGTCAGATAATGGCCATGGCTGCATATTCTGGAAGCTTGGGCAGGTTTGAAGCAATTGCTCTAAGATGGTCCATTTATGTGGATGGTGAGTCAGTGCTGGCTGTAGGCAGAAGGCCTCAGTTTCTCACCACAAGGACCTTCCCATAGGAATATCTGATTGCCCTCATGTTTATTAGGTTATTTCCCCTAGAGCAAATGACTCAACAGGGAGCAAGGTGAACTCTGACCTGGCCTCAGAAGCCACACCTCTATTGACTGTGCTGCTGCTGCTGCTGCTAAGTCGCTTCAGCTGTGTCCGACTCTGTGCGACCCTATAGACGGCAGCCCACCAGGCTCCGCCGTCCCTGGGATTCTCCAGGCAAGAACACTGGAGTGGGTTGCCATTTCCTTCCCCAATGCATGAAAGTAAAAGTGAAAGGGAAGTCGCTCAGTCTTAGCGACCCCATGGACTGCAGCCTACCAGGCTCCTCTGTCCATGGGATTTTCCAGGCTAAAGTACTGGAGTGAGTTGCCATTGCCTTCTCCAACTGACTGTGCAGGCTGGCCCCATACAGTGTGGGAGGGAGCTACAGAGGAAATGGGAATCGCTGGAAACTATCTTGGATATTGACTATCACAGAATTATTTTCCAACTTTTTTAGCCACCTATCTGAAGGAAGTGGTGAACAGACTAGAGCAGACAATGAAAGTGATTTCTAATTGCATCACATTTTATGATACGTCAGTAAATAAGAATGGAATTTTTTCCCATGATTTTTCCTTCAAGTTGTTGTTGTTGTTCAGTTGCTAAGCCACTTCCAGCTCCTTGGGACCCCATGGACTGCAGCACACCAGGCTTCCCTGTCTTTCACTATCTCTTGAGTTTGCTTAAACTCTTCCATTGAGTTGGTGACACCATCCAACAATTTTATCCTCTGTCGCCCCCTTCTCCTCTTGCCCTCAATCTTTCCCAGCATCAGGGTCTTTTCCAATGAGTTAGCTCTTTGCACCAGGTAGCCAAAGTATTGGAGCTTCAGCTTCAGCATCAGTCATTTCAATGAATATTCAAGGTTGATTTCCTTTAGGATTGATTGGTTTGATCTCCTTGCTGTCCAAAGGACTCTCAAGAGTCTTCTCTAACACCACAATTCAAAAGCATAAATTCTTTGGTCCCAACCCTGTTTATAATCCAACTCTCACATCTGTACATGACTACTGGAAAAACCATAGCTTTGACTATATGGACCTTTGTTAGCCTTCAACTTAATTATATTCAAATTGTCCAGTCTTTCATGAATGCCTATAATATGCATAGATAGGAGATGAAGACTAACACATCTGGAGTTATAAGGATGCTACTTCATAGCAACCTTTGCACATTGGTCATAATTAAACTGTTCAAGAGTCCTGTACGGAAGTATGCTTTGTTTCATATCATGGATGACAAAATTGAGGATAAATGAAATGCTCATAATACACACCCAGTCAGTAGTATCATCAGGATTTGGACCCAAAGCTACCTGTCTCCAGGTATTCTTTCTACTAAACTGGGATGAAAGATATTTCCCCCTTCTCTAATTTTCTGTCCACTAATGCAAAATTAATTTTCTTGAAATTAAGAAAATAGTAACTACAAAAATATTTATTTCTCAGATAACAATGCAATGCTTATGAAGTTTAGTCTACAAACTGGTGAGTGAGAAATATAACTTGCTTCATTTTCTGTAATACAATTTAATATTTACGATTGTAGTCTCACTAAGCTAATAGGAAGCTTCAGCATTTGTTTTTTCCTATGGCTCCCTGAACCCATCTTATTCCATCTATATGGTGCCAAAGTTGGGCAAGAAACATGGACCATGTGACCCAGAAAGGTCCCTGAGATGTCCTTTGCTACATGGTCCTGAGGTCTTGTGACTGTATGAGGTTTCCATGTCTGGTTGGGGCAAGTGTACTTTTGTTCAAAATGGCACCTCCCCCTACCTATACCAACCATAACCATTGCTCCTCATGGATTTGTGTGACCCCTTCTCTCTAGCACCTTAAATCACTGGTAGCTTAGATCACCAGTTACTGATCTCTAAGCTCTCCCACATCTCTCTGAATTTTCATGGCCTTGCCAGGAATGCATGTCCCCTTGCTCTCCTGTTATGCATGCCTTTTTTCTTTTCTCTTTTCCTCCTAGCCTTGGGAAATCTCTGGTTGTAAGCAGAACCCTTTCACCTCCTGAATTATTTAAGAATTTTTGTGAAAACTACAAACTTACTCCTTCCTCATCCATTCCCCTGGATAGATGTTAGGTTTTTGAAAACACATCCACGAAGACTTACAAGTAATTCACTCACCCTTACCCCCACCACATCCTTCAGAGGCAGGGGAACTGGAATAGACCATCTATGACAAATCAAAGCAAGGAAATGCAACAATAACTTTGCTGTAGTTTGTGGCTTCATAAAGTGTCAAGAGTCTTTTGATGTTGTTGTTGAACCTTTTCCCTGCACCTGGGATTTAATTTAGTTGACCAAGTTGGTTGTGGTTTGGCTTTTTTTTTTTTTTAATCCAGGGAGAGGCTGACAACAGTAAAATTACTGTGTTCTGAAGTTAATACTTTACAGCAAAGTTCATATTTTTAAATTAAATATCATTTAGATGTGTGTGGAAAGATGGTATCCAGGCAACAGAAAGGTTACCATTAACTTAAAAGATGCTTTTAGGCAGATTCAGATCAGGCAAGTTTCAAGTTCTAATCAAGACCTGGCTGAATATGGCCATACAGTATTTAATGTCTAAATCATTAGTAGAATTCTGACTGCCTGTTAATAAAATGTCTGGCTTGGGGCAAGGAAAATTGACTGAGAAATTTCCTGATTTCCTATTATTTATCTTCACATCTGGAAAGTTTTATTTTCCATTGAAGGCTGTAATAACATCTCCCACCCTACATGTTTTTCTTTGAATGTGACCTTTCCAGATCCATGAGTACTAGAGGTAGAATCTATGTCCCTTTTTCTTGCACCTAGGCATACCTTTTTGACTGAGTACCGTTCAACAGATCATAATGTCAATTTCACAGTAGAAGTGATACGCTGTGATTCCTGAGGCATTAAATGAGTTGCAACTTCTGCCTAGCTGTCTCTCAGAACACTTATTCTTGGTGCCCAGTCACCCTGCTGTGAAGAACCCCAAACCATGTAAAGAGACCACTTGTAGACTGCCCAGCTGGCATGAACCACCAGCCAGGTGAGTGAAGAATGTTCAAGGTGACTTCATTGTCACTCATAATTGGGCTGCAGCTTCATGAGAGATCCTAGTTAAGAATCATATAGTTGAGCCCAGAACTATAAGAGAGAATAGTAATAAATGATGATTTTTTTCCCTATACTATTACATTTAGGGCTTTTTTTTTTCAGACAGTTAAAAGAAACTAGAACAGCACATTGGCCCAGGGACAAAAACACCCTGAACTAAAGGTGTCAAAGTTGGTGGAGTCACCTGCTTGTGGTTTCACTGTAGCTCTAGATGCTAATCTTCTTCTGTTCACCTATTTATCTTGCCATAAATACTTGTAAAGCATGGGTGCTCCCTGTCATATACATCTCTGTAAAATTATTCTTTAGGTCAGGTATCCAGAATAATGTATCTCCCCAAGGCACAAGGCAAATAAGACAATGCAGCTCTCTAGGTTTTCCTGTGTAATTCATTTATGGATTGAGAATGAGGAATGAGGAAAGAAAACTCACAAATGGGAAACTAGAATTCTGGCTGGACTCATGGTACATGAATCTGGGAAGTGCCCCATTTTGGAATCTAGTTTGCTTCTGTTTCCCTTAAGTAATAAACCATCCAAAATATAATGGCTTAAAACAACCACCATTTATTTAACTCAGTATGTGGGCAGCAGTATGTGCTGTGCTTAGCTGAGCATTCTGGTCTCAGATGAACTTTCTCATCTGTATGTCTTACACCACAGTAAGGCTTGGCTAATGGAAAAGATAATGGGAGTGATTGGGCCACATGTTCCCTTACTTTTCTGCAGTATAGCATGGGATCAGTCACATGGCAGTAGTTTAGCTCCAAGAGGAACAGCAGAAGCCTGCAAATGTCTTATAGCTAGGCTTAGAATTGTCAACAATACTTCTGCCACATCCCACTGGCTAAAGCAAGTCACAAGGCTAGCCCAGAAGCAGAAGGTGGGAAAATACACTGTACATGTTGTTGAGATGAGTTGAAAAGTCACATTGTAAAGATGTGGGACATGGGGAATGGTAATATATATATACTCATTTTGCAGTCACTTAGTCCTGGCCTTGATTGACCAGTAGTACAAACCTTTGTGCTAGTTCTATGGATAAGGCTAAAGAGGGCAGTCTAAGAATTAAAAAGAGCCAGGTGCTGACCATTGATTCTTAAGGCTGTGGTCATACTCAGGAGAGATATACCTCCCAGTTTGAAAGACATTTTCAAATCACATTTTCAGTAGATATTTACAATTTGTGTTTTGGTAATACTTGCCCACTCCTTGACATTAACATTTCCCCAACTGCATTTGGCTAAATCATGTGGATTGTTCTCAGGGCCAGCAACTGGGTTCCACAGAGGTGTAAATACTGTTGACGATAAAATGTGAATGGGTAGGGAAGGCAGAAATAGTAACAACTCTCAGAACTTCTACCTGATGGTTGAATCAGAGAATCTCAAACTGTCAGTGCTCAGAGTAAATTTCCTCTTCAACTCTGTTGGGATAGATTAATTAATAATAGTGTGTGTGTGTGTGTGTGTGTGTGTGAGGGGCTTCCCAGGTGGTGCTCATAGTAAAGAACTCACCTGCCAATGCAGAAGACACAAGAGATGTGGCTTCAATCTCTGAGTCAAGATGTGGCTTCAATCCCTTCAATTTCTATGGCTCCAAGATCCCCTGAAGGAGAGCATGGCAACCCACTCTAGTATTCTTGCCTGGAGAATTCCATAGATAGAAGAGCCTGGTGGACTACAGTTCATGGGGTCGCAAAGAATCAGACATGACTGAAGTGACTGAGCATGCATACGCATGCATGGGTGTGTGCATGAGAGAGACAGAGACAGAGACAGAGAAACAGAAACAGAGAGATACAAAAAGACAGAGGTTGACTCAAGGTACTACAAAAGAAAAAACAAGGTGAGGAAAAAGAACTGAAGTGTGTTGTGTCAAGAAGTCTATCTTTTCTCCATTGTATATTCTTGCCTCCTTTGTCGAAGATAAGGTGTCCATAGGTGCGTGGATTTATCTCTGGGCTTTCTATTTTGTTCCATTGATCTATATTTCTATCCTTGTGCCAGTACCATACTGTCTTGATGACTGTGGCTTTGTAGTAGAGCTTGAAGTCAGTCAGGTTGATTCCTCCAGTTCCGTTTATCTTTCTCAAGATTGCTTTCGCTATTCGAGGTTTTTTGTATTTCCATACAAATTGTGAAATTATTTGTTCTAGTTCTCTGAAGAATATCTTTGGTAGCTTAATAGGGATTGCACTGAATCTATAGATTGCTTTGGGTAGTATACTCATTTTCACTATATTGATTCTTCCGATCCATGCAAAACCAATACAATATTGTAAAGTTAAAAAATAGATAAATAAACTAATTAAAAAAAAAAACACAAACTCTTAGCCACCAAGGTTAATGGCTGTATAATATTCCATCATGTGAATTAGTTGAGCCATTCCAGTTTGTTTCTAATATTTTTCTTTTATAAATGTGGTGAGAAACGGGAAAAAAAAAAAAAAAGAAGAAGAAGCCTATCTTACAGATGCTCCAGGGATGGAGTCAAACCTTAATAAGAACCTGAATTTCTTATTCAGTAAGAAGATGGTTCTTATTTATACTTGTCCATTCTTTTCACAACCATCATTTGATCACTACATAATGCTCCAGCAATTAGAAGTACATAATTTACTTAGCCATTTCCCTGTTGTTAAGTATTTATATTGTATCTAGTTTCTTACTATTATAAATAATGTTGCAATAAACATTTCTGAGCAGAGTTATGTTCTCCCCAACTTGTGTATAAGTGTCAGGAGATCTGAGAATCATTCATCTTTATATCTCTAGTGCCTAGAACAGTGCCTGGCACAGAGTAGGTGCCTAAAAATATTTTTAAAATCTCTTTCCTCACATTTTAAATTCTTTATTTGGAAGATTACCAGATGTCTATATCTTCAAAGTGTTCTTATCCAAATATTTCCTTTAAGGAACAGAAAAAAATCACATACTCAGTTTTTCTATCATTAAAAAACTCTATAGAAGCAATTATCAGCAAAGCCTCCTCAATACTTTTGCTTTTTTGGGGGGGAAGGGGGACTAAATTTACATAGAGCTGAGTGGAGCCATTAGAGACACCCCACATCCAAGGTAGGAGAAAACCAAGTAAGATGGTAGGCACTGAGAGAGGGCATCAGAGGGCAGACAGACTGAAACCAAAATCACAGACAACTAGCCAATCTGATTACATGGACCACATCCTTGTCTAACTCAATGAAACTAAGCCATGCCATGTGGGACCACCCAAGACGGAGAGGTCATGGTGGAGAGGTCTGACAAAATGTGGTCCACGAGAAGGGAATGGCAAACCACTTCAGTATTCTTGCCTTGAGAACCCCATGAACAGTATGAAAAGGCAAAAAGGTAGGACACTGAAAGATGAACTCCCCAGGTTGGTAGGTGCCCAATATGCTACTGGAGATCAGTGGAGAAATAACTCCAGAAAGAATGAAAGGATGGAGCCAAAACAAAAACAACACCCAGTTTTGGATGTGACTGGTGATATAAGCAAGGTTCAGTGCTATAAAGAGCAATATTGCATAGGAACCTGGAATGTTAGGTCTATGAATCAAGGCAAATTGGAAGTGGTCAAACAGGAGATGACAAGAGTGAACATAGACATTCTAGGAATCAGCGAACTAAGATGGACTGGAATGGGTGAATTTAACTCAGATGACCATTATATCTACTACTATGGGCAGGAATCCCTTAGAAGAAATGGAGTAGCCATCGTAGTCAACAAAAGAGTCTGAAATGCAGTACTTGGATGCAATCTCAAAAACGACAGAATGATCTCTGTTCGTTCCCAAGGCAAACCATTCAATATCACGGTAATCCAAGTCTATGCCCCGACCAGTAACACTGAAGAAGCTGAACTTGAACAGTTCTATGAAGACCTACAAGACCTTCTAGAACTAACACCCCCAAAAGATGTCCTTTTCATTGTAGGGTACTGAAATGCAAAAGTAGGAAGTCAAACACCTGGAGTAAAAGACAAATTTGGCCTTGGAGTACAGAATGAAGCAGGGCAAAGGCTAATAGAGTTCTGCCAAGAGAATGCACTGGTGATAGCAAACACCCTCTTCCAACAACAGAAGAGAAGACTCTACACATGGACATCATCAGATGGTCAATACTGAAATCAGACTGACTATATTCTTTTCAGCGAAAGCAGGAGAAGCTCTATATAGTTGGCAAAAACAAGACTGGGAGCGGACTGTGGCTCAGATCATGAAATCCTTATTCCCAGATTCAGACTGAAATTGAAGAAAGTAGAAAAAACCACTAGACCATTCAGGTATGACCTGAATCAAATCCCTTATGGCTATACAGTGGAAGTGAGAAATAGATTTAAGGGAGTAGATCTGGTAGACAGAGCGCCTGATGAACTATGGACAGAGACTCATGACATTGTACAGGAGACAAGAATCAAGACCATCCCCAAGAAAAAGAAATGCAAAAGAGCTAAATGGCTGTCTGAGGAGGCCTTACAAATAGCTGTGAAAAGCAAAGGAGAAAAGGAACGATATTCCCATTTGAATGCAGAGTTCCAAAGAATAGCAAGGAGAGATAAGAAAGCCTTCCTCAGTGATCAGTGCAAAGAAATAGAGGAAAACAATAGAATGGGAAAGACTAGAGATCTCTTCAAGAAAATTAGAGATACCAAGGGAATATTTTATGCAAAGATGGGCTCAATAAAGGACAGAAATGGTAGAGGCCTAACAGAAGCAGCAGATATTAAGAAGAGGTGGCAAGAATACACAGAAGAACTGTACGAAAAAGATCTCCACAACCCAGATAATCACGATGGTGTGATCACTCACCTAGAGCCAGACATCCTGGAATGTGAAGTCAAGTGGGCCTTAGGAAGCATCCCTACGAACAAAGCTAGTGGAGGTGATGGAATTCCAGTTGAGCTATTTCAACTCCTAAAAGATGATGCTGTGAAAGTGCTGCACTCACTATGCCAGCAAATTTGGAAAACTCAGCAGTGGCCACACGACTAGAAAAGGTCAGTTTTCACTGCAATCCCAAAGAAAGGCAATCCCAAAGAATGCTCAAACTACCGCACAATTGCACTCATCTCACATGCTAGTAAAGTAATGCTCAAAATTCTCCAAGCCAGGCTTCGGCAATACGTGAACCGTGAACTTCCAGATGTTCAAGCTGGTTTTAGAAAAGGCAGAGGAACCAGAGATCAAATTGCCAACATCCGCTGGATCATTGAAAAAGCAAGAGAGTTCCAGAAATACACCTATTTCTGCTTTATTGACTATGCCAAAGCCTTTGACTGTGTGGATCACAATAAACTGTGGAAAATCCTGAAAGAGATGGGAATACCAGACCACCTGACCTGCCTCTTGAGAAACCTGTATACAGGTCAGGAAGCAACAGTTAGAACTGGACATGGAACAACAGACTGGTTCCAAATAGGAAAAGGAGTATGTCAAGGCTGTATATTGTCACCCTGCTTATTTAACTTATATGCAGAGTACATCATGAGAAATGCTGGCTGGATGAAACACCAGGTGGAATCAAGATTGCTGGGAAAAATATCAATAACCTCAGATATGCAGATGACACCACCCTTATGGCAGAAAGTAAAGAACTAAAGAGCCTCTTGAAAGTGAAAGATGAGAGTGAAAAAGTTGGCTTAAAGCTCAACATTCAGAAAACTAAGATCATGGCATCCAGTCCCATCACTTCATGGCAAATAGATGGGGAAACAGTGTCAGACTTAATTTTTCTGGGCTCCAAAATCACTGCAGATGTTGATTGCAGCCATGAAATTAAAAGACGCTTACTTCTTGGATGGAAAGCTATGACCAACCTAGACAGCATATTAAAAAGCAGAGACATTACTTTGCCAACAAAGGTCCGTCTAGTCAAGGCTATGTTTTTTACATTGGTCACGTATGGATGTGAGAGTTAGACGGTGAAGAAAGCTGAGCACCAAAGAATTGATACTTTTGAACTGTGGTGTTGGAGAAGACTCTTGAGAGTCCCTTGGACTGCAAGGAGATCCAACCAGTCCATCCTAAAGGAGATCAGTCCTGGGTGTTCTTTGGAAGGACTGATGTTGAAGCTGAAACTCCAATACTTTGACCACCTGATGCAAAGAGCTGACTCATTGGAAAAGACCCTGATGCTGGGAAAGGTTGAGGGCAGGAGAAGAAGGTGACGACAGAGGATGAGATTGTTGGGTGGTATCACCGACTCAATGGACATAGGTTTGGGCAAACTCCGGGAGTTGGTGATGGACAGGGAGGCCTGGCATGCTGCGGTTCATGGAGTCACAAAGAGTCGGACACAACTGAGTGACCAAACCTAACTGAACTGAGTAGACAAAGAATGGGCAGAAACTTCAGGTTTCCTTTCACCCGTCACATGCCAGGCACTGTGCTAAGCATGGTGCTGCATCATCATCATCTTCATGACAACCAAGATGTGGGTGAAGTAATGCGCGTATCCAAACCTCCAGGAGATTATGCAACTTGTCCAATTCCAAGGCCATCCAATTCCAAGGCCATCCAAGGCAAGCTAATAGTAGAGCCACATTGAATTCACATTTGTCTGATTTCAAAGTAGTTTTAATTTTACCTTTCACTACTCCTCTGGAAACCAATTTGAAATTATAAGGTAGAAAATGTTTGAAGTCAAGCTTAGAAACTTCTAATTCCAGTCCTGTGTTCATCAAAGTTTTCAGACTAAGGCCAGGATGCCAAGACTTGAAGTATTCATTCAGGGATGGTTTTCACTGTAGGTGCTGACCTATTTTGCTGTGGCTCTGTGTTATTATAACCTACTGTCTGCAAATCATCAGGAGCAAAGCAGCGTCTTTTTCAGTGTCTATAAAGCTGAATATTCTGTCTTGACTGCCCATCTGACTCTTGCCATCTCCTCTGGGGCTTCTAGCAATGAGATTCTCTCACTTTCTCTCTAGTCCTGTTGGCTTCTGGCCTAGTTTCTTTTGACTCCTAGCATGGCATGAGCTCAGGGTCACTAGTCAGTGTACCCAGACTAGGTCCTGACACTGAGCACTTACTAAGTACCTATTAGCCCTCCCAAGCCTGAGAAAACACTCATGAAGTACACTACATTTTATATCCCAGAACTTTTTGAACAGTGATGCGTTCTATTTGAAGAGTGAGCCAGTGTCGAGTCCTGTGTTTGGTAAGACATCATGGCCCAGAGTCCCCCTGGTTTCTCCTCTGTTGACACAAAACTCTGGCAGAGAGCTGAGCCAATGGAACATCTGGATTGGATTCCAGGTTTTCTTTAATGCTTGTGTAAAGATGACACCACCCTTATGGCAGAAAGTGAAGAAGAACTAAAGAGCCTCTTGATGAAAGTGAAAGAGGAGAGTGAAAAAGTTGGCTTAAAGCTCAACGTTCAGAAAACTTAAGATCATGGCATCTGGTCCCATCACTTCATGGGAAGTAGATGGAGAAACAGTGGAAACAGTGTCAGACTATTTTGGGGGGCTCCAAAATCACTGCAGATGGTGATTGCAGCCATGAAATTAAAAGATGTTTACTCCTTGGAAGGAAGTTTATGACCAACCTAGATAGCATATTGAAAAGCAGAGACATTACTTTTCCAACAAAGGTCCATCTAGTCAAGGCTATGGTTTCTCCAGTGGTCATGTATGGATGTGAGAATTGGATGGTGAAGAAAGCTGAATGCCAAAGAATTGATGCTTTTGAACTGTGGTGTTGGAGAAGACTCTTGAGAGTCCCTTGGACTGCAAGAAGATCCAACCAGTCCATCCTAAAGCAGATCAGTCCTGGTTGCTCATTGGAAGGACTGATGTTGAAGCTGAAACTCCAATACTTTGGCCACCTCATGCGAAGAGTTGACTCATTGGAAAAGACCCTAATGCTGGGAAGGATTGGGGGCGGGAGAAGAAGGGGATGACAGAGGATGAGATGGTTGGATGGCATCACCGACTCGATGGACATGGGTTTGGGTAAACTCTGGGAGTTGGTGATGGACAGAGAGGCCTGGCGTGCTGCGATTCATGGGGTCGCAAAGAGTCGGACATGACTGAGCGACTGAGCTGAACTGAACTAAAGACACAAGGCAACTTTTTTGCCTGTATTGTATATATTTATCTCTTCTACAGTGATCTAAATGGTTTGGAGTGATTGGACAGAAAGTTATTGTAAAATACAGTAAAGTACAAAAATAAACCTGACCGCATTTCAGTCAGAAAAGCTGACTGAGCTTTTTAGAAAATTCCAGGCACCACCTGCATAATGACTGATTGGCCTGCGGTGGGCATTGCTGATAGAAGCAGGTCACTCCTCCCAGTCCCCAGGACAAATGACAGAGGCTGCCTACAGGTGCCACTGAGGAAATACATACCCATGACTGTGCTGCAAGGTCTGGATACAGATTCCACTTGATATATAAGCCCCTGCTGGCATTTTGAATGAACCCCTTGGAAGTCATTCTAGATGATTTCTTTCTTGGGTGATATGGTGAGTTCACTCCTATAGTAGCTGTCAATCTCACACTCTCATGGAGGCTTCTTCACTTCTCTCATAAAAGATGGAGTGGCTGCCAGTTAGGCATGTTCACCTTTGTTTTCAGCCTTCTCCTGTTACTGCCAGAGGTAGTTCCACAATATATATATCAATTCTGTCACTTATCCCAAGCATTCATCCAATAATATCTCTCATTTGTTCAGAACTTTATCCTGAAATTAAGGCTGCACACTTAAGCTAACATTCAAAGCCTCCCCAGTTGTGACCCCAGTATTTCTTTTCTGTGTTGTCTTCACCCAGACCTTCCCATGCCACTCTTGGGCAGCACTAGTGAGAAGCACATGGTGGAAGGACTGCAGCAGAATTGAAGGAGGCCCTCCTTTTATTACCCATCAAATATTAACACAAGTAATGTCTTGGCTCCATTCTAACCCTGACAGTTTAAGTGTCCACAAAATTAAAATATTGGTACATTTAGGATCAAAATCCTAAATATTGTTTCCTTTTATGCCAGTAATGGATTGATTGAATGTGACAAAACTATCAGGATTTGTGAAAAACTATTTCTTCTGTCATTTTATTGTGAGGCTACAACCCCAAAGCCATTCCACCACTTATCTGCCATAGAACAGCTACTGTATGCTCAGTAGTTGATATAGGTCGGTAGAAGATATAGATCCTTAAGATAAATGGACCCTGTCTTCAAGCATCTAATCATGTGATAGTGATAGAGACCTGTAAGCAGAGCTATATTATTAGGTGTTATGAGAGCTGCTAAAACACTCTTTATGGTTACAGAGGGAGCACAAACTCCTGCAGAGGTTAGGGAATGCTTCTGGAAGGAGACATATGAAATACACACATATACAATGAATAGTCCATTTGAAGCCTAAGACCTGATGTCTAGGGCTCTTGGATACCGAAGCCCACTCCAGTCCTAAACTTTACATTTTTTCTACAACAATAGAGAGAAGGCAGTAACTCTAGCTGCTGGCACTGGCCATTACTTCACTAATGCTAGGATGACCTGCAGGCCACTGAATTATCATTCCAGCTATGTTTCACCAGTGGTCATACTAGGGGGAGGGGATCTAAGCTACCACCGAAAATGGTGATTATATTTGACTCGTGTCAATGCTGGAGCATCATTTATGGGAGCCAAAAGATGGGAGAAAGAGAAGAGATCATGGAAGAATATTATTCCAGTTCTTCTCATAACTCAATTTGGAGACTGAGGAGTAACAGCAAAATATTAGAAAAGAAAAAAAAATGAAACAAAACCCAAGAGCAGGTAGAAAATAATGATCTCTTTTCATCATTATGTAACAATTCTGTCACTCATTCTTGCTTGTAGTAAGAACTCGGCGAGATAGGACTGAATATACCCCTGAAGGCTCTCATGGGAGAATTCTGAGCTCAGTTCAGCACCTTGGATAAGATTATGATGATGGCCCCATTCAGTATTGTAGCTCCACTTCAGCATTGGTCTTAAAGACACTGCATAGAGTTTAACCTTTAATAAGTTTATTTTTACCACAGGAGCAAGTCCTGGCCCAGCTGTCTGTGTCTTTTCTAAATCAATTATTCCTAGTCTCTCATGAGATAACTCTAAAAGTTAAAAATGTATCCACAGTAGTGATCATAACATTTTTTTTTCTTTCAGAGCCAGTTTTCAAAACCCCACAAAGTGAGCAAATACATCTTAAGCTCTTTGGAAATGTCAGAAGAGTTTAGAGAAAACTGCCTTTAATTGACTGTGGGGCATAACAAGTTCAATTTAAATTCCAAAGTGGAATGGAATTAAATCTTGCACAATTTTATCTTATTTTCTTCTAGGTTTTTAGATTTAAAAGTAGAAGAAATAAAAACATCCAAGCAATTATTTTGTGTGTGTGAAATTCAAGCTATGATGTTAGTAGTATTAATGCCATATTAACAAAACATTGCCAGTTTTCTACCACCTTGTCAATACTTTGTAGTCAGTAGCTATAGAAAGTGGGTTAAGTACTTTACTTACATTAAGAATGACAGTATTTGTGTCAGCAGTGTTCTGAGATAGACAGACTGCAGTGTTCAGACACAACACATCAATGCCTCTTACAACAAAATTCCCTGAATGAGTCATGCCAAGGCTTGCCCGAAGTGTACCAGTTGAGCAAAACTGCCCACTGAGTGGACATGAGAATTTAGATGCTCTGCCACTGAACCAATAATATAATTATGAGAAGAGCGCTCCTCAAAAGCTTCAGTCACAGGCTTCTGCCAACTAAGATCGGTCTATGGACATGTACACAATAATTCATTGAATCACCACCAAGGACCTATTTTGTACCATGGCTTATGCAAGATAATAGGAAGATAAGCAGAAATACCACTATATAAGAGAGACACATAAACAGATAGTTAGTAAATATTTTAAACAGATACAGATTAAATAGTCTTAATTGTGATGTTTAAAGTGGCTTCCCTGGTGGCTCAGTGGTCAAGAATCCACCTTCCAATGCAGGAAATGTGGGTTCTATGTCTGTATTAGTAAGATCCATGGGAGAAGGAAATGGCAACCCACTCCAGTATTCATGTCTGGAAATCCCATGGACAGAGTGGCCTGGCAGGCTACAGTCCATGAGATTGCAAAAGGGTCAGACATGACTTAGTGACTAAGCAACAACAACGATGTTAAAGAAATGCATATGAAGTGTTAGTGTAAGTGTTAATGTAAGTGAAAGTGTTAGTTGTTCAGTCACATCTGATTCTGTGACCCCGCAGACTGTAGCTTCTGTCCATACATAGAGTGATGTAAAAAATCACATGTAGTAGCATCATCTAACCTCATCTATGAAGAGTGGTAGGAGATCCCTCCTAGAAGAGATGGTCCTTGAGCTGAGTGAGAGGTGAGAGTTTTCTGAGATGATTGGGAGTCTGAGGAAGAAATTTTTCAACCTTCCAATTTTCTTTCAACTCAGTATGTGTTTAAGTCTGAATTTTGCAATAAGGAGTTCATGATCTGAGCCACAGTCAGCTCCCGATATTGTTTTTACTGACTGTATAGAGCTTCTCCATTTTTGGCTGCAAAGAATATAATCAACATGACTTCAGTATTGACCATCTGGTGATGTCCATGTGTAGAGTCTCCTCTTCTGTTGTTGGAAGAGGGTGTTTGCTATGACCAGTGCATTCTCTTGGCAAAACTCTGTTAGCCTTTGAACTGCTTCATTTTGTACTCCTAGGTCAAACTTGCCTGTTAGTAGAAGTATCTCTTGAGTTCCTGCTATTGCAGGCCAGTCCCCACTGATAAAAAGGATAAACTTTTTTGGTGTTAGTTCTGGAAGGTCTTGTAGGTCTTCATAGACCTGTTCAACTTCTTCTTCAGCATTACTGGTTGGGGTATAGACTTGGATTACTGTGATATTGAATGGTTTGCCTTGGAAACAAACAGAGATCATTCTGTCATTTTTGAGATTGCACCCAAGTACTGCATTTCAGACTTTTTTGTTTACTATGATGGCTACTCCATTTCTTCTAAGGGATTCTCGCCCACAGTAGTAGATATGATGGTCATCTGAGTTAAATTCAGCCATTCCAGTCCATCTTAGTTCACTGATTCCTAGAATGTCGATGTTCACTCTTGTCATCTCCTGTTTGACCACTTCTAATTTACCTTGATTCATGATCCTAACATCCAAGTTCCTATGCAATATTCACTTCAATTGAAGAAAGTAGGGAGAACCACTAGGCCATTAAAGAAAGAAAGTTAGTTACCCAGTTGTGTCCAACTCTTTGGGACCCCATGAACTGTAGACCGCCAGGCTACTCTGTTCATGGAATTCTCCAGGCAAGAATACTGGAGTAGGTTGCCTTTCCCTTCTCCAGGGGATCTTCCTGACCCAGGGATTGAACCTGGGTATCCTGCATAGCAGTCAGATTCTTTCCATTTGAGCCACCAGGAAAGCCCAAGCCATTAAGGTATGACCTAAATCAAATCCCTTATGATTATACAGTAGAAATGACAAATAGATTCAAGGGATTAGATATGATAAACAGATTGCCTGAAGAACTATGAATAGAGGTTCATGACATTGTACAAGAGGTGGTGGTCAAAACCATCCCCAAGAAAAAGAAATGCAAAAAGGCAAAATGGTTGTCTCAGAAAGCCTTACAAATAGCTGAGAAAAGAAGAGAAGCTAAAGGCAAAGGATAAAAGGAAAGATATAACCATCTGAATGCAGAGTTCCAAAGAATAGCAAGGAGGGATAAGAAAGCCTTCCTAAGTGAACAATCGCTGAAGAATTGATGCTTTTGAACTATAGTGTTGGAGAAGACTCTTGAGAGTCCCTTGGACTGCTAGGAGATCCAGCCAGTCCATCCTAAAGGACATCAGTACTGGGTGTTCATTGGAAGGACTGATTTTGAAGCTGAAACTCCAATACTTTGGCTACTTGATGCAAAGAGCTGACTCATTTGAAAAGACCGTGAGCTGGGAAAGATTGAGAGCAGGAGGAGAAGGGGACAACAGAGGATGAGATGGTTGGATGGCATCACTGACTCAATGGACATGGGTTTGGGTGAACTCAGAGAGTTGGTGATGGACAGGGAGGCCTGGCGTGCTGCGGTTCACGGGGTCGCAAAGAGTTGGACACGACTGATCAACTGAACTGAACTGAACTGAAGTGAACAATGGAAAGAAATAGAGGAAAACAATAAAATGAGGAAGACTAGAGATCTCTTCAAAAAAATTAGAGATACAAAGGGAATATTTCATGCAAATAAGGGCACAATAAAGGACAGAAGATATTAAGAAGAGGTGTGGCAAGAATACACCGAAGAACTATGCAAAAAAGATCTTCATGACCCAGATAACCCCAATGGTGTGATCACTCACCTAGAGCCAGACATCCTCAAGTCCGAAATCAAGTGGGCCTCAGGAAGCATCACTATGAACAAAGCTAGTGGAGGGGATGGAATTCCAACTGATCTATTTCAAATCCTAAAAGATGATCCTGTGAAAGTGCTGCACTCAATATTCCAGCAAATATGGATAACTCAGCAGTGGCCACAGGACTAGCAAAAGTCAGTTTTCATTCCAATCCATGCCCAACTCTTGCGATCCTATGGAGGGTAGCCTGCCAGTCTCCTCTATCCATGGGAGTCTCCAAGCAAGAATACTGGAGTGGGTTGTCCATGGGAGTCTCCAGGGAAAAATACTGGAGTGGGTTGTCATTTCCTTCTCCAGGGGACCTTCCCACCCCAGGAATTGAACCCAGGTCTCCAGCATTGCAGGCAGATTCTTTGCCAACTGAACTACATGGGAAGCCTTTTCCAATCCCAGAGAAGGGCAATGCCAAAAAATGTTCAAACCACTGCACAACTGCACTAATTTCACATGGTAGCAAAGTAATGCTCAAAAATCTGCAAGCCAGGCTTCAACAGTATGAGAACTTCCAGATGTTCAAACTAGATTTAGAAAAGGCAGAGGATCCAGAGATCAAATTGTAAACATCTGTTGGATCATGGAAAAAAGCAAGAAAGTTCCAGAAAAACATCTACTTCTGCCTCACTGACTACTCTAAAGCCTTTGACTGTGTAGTAGTGGTAGTGAAAGTTGCTCAGTCATGTCTGATTCTTTGTGACCCCATGGACTGTATAGTCCATGAAATTTTCCTCGCCAGAATACTGGAGTGGGTAGCCTTTCCCTTCTCCAGGGGATCTTCCCAACCCAGGGATCGAACCCAGGTCTCCCACACTGCTGGCAGATAGTTTACCAGCTGAGCCACAAGAGAAGCCCAAGAATACTGGGGCCGGTAGCTTATCTCTTCTCCAGCGGATCTTCCCGACCCAGGAATCAAACTGGGGTCTCCTGCATTGCCGGCGGATTCTTTACCAACTGAGACTGTGTGGATCACAACAAACTGTGGGAAATTCTTCAAGAGACGGGAATACCAGACTATCTTACCTGCCTCTTGAGAAATCTGTATGCAGGTCAAGAAGCAACAGTTAGAACTGGACATGAAACAACAGACTGGTTCCAAATCGGGAAAGGAGTACATCAAGGCTATATATTGTCACCATGCTTATTTAACTTATATGCAGAGTACATCATGCGGAATACTGTGCTGGATGAAGCACAAACTGGAATCAAGATTGCCGGGATAAATATCAATAACCTCAGATATGCAGATGACACAACCCTTATAACAGAAAGCAAAGAGGAACTAAAGAGCCTCTTGATGAAAGTGAAAGAGGAGAGTGAAAAAGTTGGCTTAAAACTCAACATTCACAAAGCTAAGATCATGACATCTGGTCCCATCACTTCATGGGAAATAGATGGAGGAAACAATGGAAACAGTGACAGAGTCTAGTTTCTTGGGCTCCAAAATCACTGCAGATGGTGACTGCAGCTATGAAGTTAAAAGGCACTTGCTCCTTGCAAGAAAAGCTATGACTAAACTCGACAGCATATTAAAAAGCAGAGACATCAGTTTGCTGACAAAGGTCCATATATCAAAGCTATGATTTTTCCAGTAGTCATGCATGGATGTGAGAGTTGGACCATAAAGAAGGCTGAATGCCAAAGAATTGATGCTTTTGAACTGCGGTGTTGGAGAAGACTCTTGAGAGTCCCTTGGACTGCAAGGAGATCAAACCAGTCAATCCAAAAGGAATGCAGTCCTGAAAATTCATTAGGAGGACTGATGCTGAAGCTGCAGCTCCAATATTTTGGTGACCTGATGCAGAGTCGACTCAGTAGAACAGTCCATGATACTGGGAAAGATTGAAGGCAGGAAGAGAAGAGGATAACAGGATGACATCTCTGACACAATGGACATGAGTTTGAGCAAACTTTGGGAGATGGTGAAGGATAGGGATGTCTGGCGTGGTGTAGTTCATGGGGTCGCAAAGAGTCAGACATGACTGAGTGGCTGAACAACAGCAAGGTATGTGTTTGGAAGAAAGAAAGCAGTTACCTCTTAGTCTCTTTCTCAGCCTGATCAAATAATTTTTACAGCTGAATTAGGACATTTAAAAAGGCACTGTGCTGGGTGCATGCTCAGTCATTGTCTTGTTCTTTGTGACCCTAGGAACTCTAGTCTTCTAGGCTGCTCTGTCCATGGAATTTTCCAGGCAAGTTACTAGAGTGGTTTGCCATTTCCTACTCCAGGGGATCCTACTGATCCAGGAATAGAACCTGCATCTCTTATGTCTCCTGCACTGGCAGACAGATTGTTTATAACTGAGCCACCAAGGAAGCCACTTTAAACATCACACTTAGATTATTTAATCTGTATCTGTTTATTATATTTATTAGTATCTGTTTATGTGTCTCTCTTATATTGTGGTATTCCTGAGGGTGGAAGCCGTGCCCTGTTTATATTCCTATTGTCTTGCACAAGTCATGGTACAGTGTCGGTCCTTGATGGTGATTCAGTGATTATTGTACATGTCAATAGACTAATCTTAGTTGGCAGAAGCCTGTGACTGAGGCTTTGAGGAGCACTCTTCTCATAATTTTATCATTGGTTCAATGGCAGAGCATCAGAGTTCTCATGTCCACTCAGTGGGATGTTTTGCTACTTGACATGACTCATTCAGGAAGTTTTGTTTGTAAGAAGCATTGATGTGCTGTGTCTGAACAGGGCAGTTAGTCTATCTCAGAACATCACTAACACAAATACTTCCACTCCTAATATAAGTAAAATACTCACCCCACTATCTATAGACTCTAAAGTGTTATAAGGTATGTAATAGAGCCCCTTTGTTTCCATGTTCCTGTTTTCTACAGAATAAAACAAAAACATATAATAGATGTCCTGATAGTTGGACCCCTCTAGTGTGTTCATTTGGAAAGTTTGTAGTGAAATCTAACCTTTCCTACACTTTGGGAGGAATCCCTGTGATAGGATAAACCAACCAGTCTTGATTAGCCACTGGCATGATGTTAGCCACATCATGGTTCATTCATGCTTGAGATATCATGGGCAGATACACAGTGAGTTGAATGTGTCCTGTATTACCCTCCTCAGATCCCTCCCTTTGCTAGTTTGGGGATACTTACTTTGGAAATACTAAATCCAAGAAAGCAGGTCATTGCAAATGATGAGGGGTCTGAAGTATCCTACTTTCAGCACAACTGTCCTTGACAAATGAGAATGACAAGAAGATGCTTTTGATGTGGCCAGCATTTCAATCCAGAATTCAGATTTCTGTAGCTTAATAAAACCAGAGCCACTGTGACCTGCAGAGTGTAATCATACAGTCTGGAGTGAATGAAACCTAAGTAAACACCTGTCAGAGGCTGGAACTGACCAGCGCCATCTGGAGTTTATAGAAACCATTCAGACCCCTCTCCAAAGAAAGATCAGTATTCTGGTTGGACACACAGAGCTGTTACTTTTGCAAAGAAAGTTAAACTTGCCCAACATCATTAGAGGAAAAGAATATATGTGTATTATTCTTACAACAAAGCAGTGGCTTGAAGAGGAAGACTCCTGTTGTCTGCCTCTGTGAACTGCAATGGCACTGATGTTCTTTGAGTGGAAGGTTTCTGTTCATTTGACATTTTCAGCTTTTTGTGCCAGAAACAGAAGCACCTTGGGAAACTTGTGGTTGAATGCATTCTCCCTAGAGAGCAGCAGATGAGGTTAAATCCATGTACTGATGGAGGGTCTGGGGATAAAGGTGGGGAGCAGGAGAGGAAGGGGCAGATGGATGTGTGGCAATGAACTGACTTAAAGAATAGTTGTTTTCCAGCCTTTCTCCAAAGACTTCAGGGACGAAGCTTGGGAAACATGTCTTTCAGCAGAAAGCTATGGGGTAGTTCATGTTCTTGACCTGAGGAAGCAGGTCCAGAATAGATGAATGTGTCTGAATAGTCAGGATTGGGACACCTGACTTCATCCTAAATGTGGCAGAAATTGTCTCACAAAATGGCTTTGATTCAAGTAACCTTGGACAGTACATATCTGGATGCAGAAAATTTGGTACCAGGCTTCCTCTGAGGTTTTCATGATTCTGTCAGGAAGAACATCTATATGATTTCTTTGAAAGATGTCATGATCTTAATCAGTGTAAGTCCTTTTAAGATACTGAAACTGGTGTATGACAGGTAGATCCTTTATAGCCAAATTGTGCTTGAGCATCTAAGTTGAAGCTCATTCTACTCCTGAGAGCTTTACACCCCAGTCAACTGCATCTCTGAAAAAGTAGCTTCCTAGTGATAATCCTGATGGCATCTCAGGAAGTCTGTGAACCATAGGCAAGGAAACAGGAGGGCAGCCCATGGCAATGAGCTCATAGAAACAGGACACATGATATGGCAGTCACTGGGACATGCACACTGGTAAATCCTGATAGAGGACTTTGATCTCATGTACCCAGACATGGAGGTTTACAATTCTGTTTCACAGTTCGCTGTGACTCTCTTCTTTGAAGAAGTGATATTTGAGCAGAGAACTGAATGGTGACCTGGAACCAGCCAATATGAAAATCTGGGAATAAAGCATTCCAGAGAGAGGAAACAGCTAGTGCAAAGATCCTGGGGCAAGCACACATTTGGTGCATTCAAAAAGAGATTTGAATCAGTATGCTTGGATTTTAGTGACTGAGAGAGACCGTGATGGAAGAAATGCTCAGAGCAGGTGACAGAAGTCTTATCATGTTGGACAGTGGTTGTTATCAATCACTGTGTATCAAAAATGTAGGCACTCTACCTGCACTGATTCCCATTCAGTTATTCTAGAATGGGGCATTGTTGTTTGATTCTTGTTTTCATTGTTGTGGCTGTTCCTGCTCTTGTGGTTATTTTATGTCTCCAGGTGATTAAAATCACAGGTGAAAAATCACTGGTGAGGAGCCTTATAGGTTCTTCTAAAAGTTTGGATTTTATTTGAGGAACAATTTGAAAAACCACAAAGGACTTTAAGCAGGGAGGTGACATGATATGATTTCCATGTTCAAAATGTCATTCTTGCTCCTGTGTAGAGAATTAATTAAAAGGGACAAGAATGAGAGAAACTCTTAGAAGTCCATTGCCAATATCTGTGGAAACTTGGTCTATTGGAGGGAGAGTTGAATGGAGAGAGGAAGCATGGAGGTTTGTCCTACACATTTTATAAGTTATTTATGTGCTGATGGATTGGATTTGGGAGTATGGAAAAGATGAATGACCAACAGATTTTTTAGGAATTCAATGCATTATGGTGCCATTTACAGAAATAGGATACCCTGAGGAGAAGCACATCTTTTGGAGGATGAGTGGAATAAAAACTTCCATCCTGGAGTGTTATGTTGAGACCACATGTTGATTCACAATAGGAATTTAGGGGGGAGATACAGGCTATGCATAGAAAATTGTGAGTTTGTATGGTATATCAAGCTATAGGTTGAGATTTCCTTGCATTCAAATGTGGAGAGTGTGGGGGTGTGGTAATGTTTAGGGGATCTAAGGCAACTGGGTGCTTTTTGTGTGAATTAAAATTGGGAATAATGGATCTGTGCAGAGCATTCTTGTATTGGTATTAAAATATTTCTTGAAGATATAAAAGAATCTCAAGTGGAAGATGAAACTAAAGAGTTTATTGTATTTTAAATAAGCCCAGTGTTGGTCAGTTTTTCTCTATAGAAAGAAATGGAAGTAGGTGTGAGATGACATGAGGGTGGGGGCAGGAATAAGCTTTTCAGTGACAACAGCCTTGATTCCAGAGACAGTTCTCTGAAGATGAATCATTGTGTCCTGTTCCTTTTCTGCCCCTCACCCCAGGCTGGTTCTCCTGCCAAGTGAGGGGGTACTTTCAGCTTCTAGTTCCCTTTAATTCTGCTTCAACTGCCAGTTTTGTGATTATAGTCCAGTATCTTAACAGTGTCTTCAGACAACCTTAATACTAGTGAAGTGGTTCACCTAGTGGTAAAAATAAGTCCTTTCCTTAAAGAAAACAACTGAAATCACTGAGGAACCATGGCTTGGTGATGGCAGACAGCCCTGGAGAGGTGAAACCTGCCTCTAGCATGGCTCCAGAGCACCCACTGGCTGTGGGTGGGGTGGTACCTTCCCACACACAGTGAATTTCTCCATTCCACAACCACATCAATACTTTTCCGCCTTTCACAATCTTGTATGGTCTGTTGATTAGTTGACTTAGAGCAATATTCTTCAGACCCTAGAGGCACATGCTTTAAGGAAACATGAAGATTTTCCAAAGAGTACAAGGGAGTAATTACAGATCTTCCAGTTCCATCTGTACTGCTTCCTAAGAATTGAACTGTGTAGCAATTCTCCATTCTCCTACCTTATCAAATAAAGAAACTTTCTCCTGGACTCTGTCTAATGGTGCATTGCCCAGTGGTTTACAAAGCTTCCTAAATGCTAAACAAGGGGCTATTTGAATTTTATGGTAGATACTGAGAAAATGGAGGACAGTCCTGACAAATCTTTCTGCAAGTCAGGTTTTCCAATTCTTTGATTTTACAAAGTTGAAGGTGGACTAATTGACGTGTCAGCTGCTAGATCATTAAAAATAATTTTGATGATAAATCACTTTGTGATTTTGAGATACAACTTAAAAGGCATACAAAAATTAAATGGCACTTCTATTACAAAACTCATTCACATCTGTTTATTTACAAAAAATAGTCTTTCAGTTCCAGTTGTTGTTCACTCGCTAAGTCGTAGCTGATTCTTTGTGATACCATGAACTTCGGCATGCCAAGCTTCCCTGTCCGTCACTGTATCCTGGAGTTTGCTCAGAATCACTTCCATTGAGTCAGTGAAGCCATCCAACCATCTCATCCTCTGTTGAAACCTTCTCCTCTTCCCCTCAATCTTTCCCACCATCAGAGTCTTTTCCAGTAATTAGCTCTTTGCATCAGGGGACCAGAGTATTGGAGCTTCAGCTTCAGCATCAGCCCTTCCAATGAATATCCAGGGCTGATTTCCTTTAGGATTGACTGGTTTGATAACTCTCAAGAGTCTTCTTTAACACCACAATTTGAAATCATCAATTCTTCAGTGCTTAGCTTTCTTTATAGTCCAAATCTCAAAATCCATACATGACTACTGGAAAAATCATACCTTTGACTACCTGGGCCTTTGTTGGCGAGGTGATGTCTCTGCTTTTTAATATGCTGTCTAGATTTGTCATAGCTGTTCTTCCAAGGAGCAAATGTCTTTTAAGATCATCGCTACAGTCACCATCCACATTGATTTTGGAGCCCAAGGAAATAAAATCTGACACTGTTCTCACATTTTCCCCATTTCTCTGCCATGAAGTGATAGGACCAGATGCCATGATCTTCCTTTTTTGAATGTTGAGTTTTAAGCCAGCTTTTTCACTCTCCACTTTGACCATCAATAAGATGCTCTTTGGTTCTTCTTTACTTTCTGCCATTAGAATGGTATCATCTGCATATCTGAGATTGTTGCTATTTCTCCTGGCAATCTTGATTCCAGCTTGTGCTTCTTCCAGCCCAGCATTTCTCATGATGTACTCTGCATATAAGTTAAATGAGCAGGGTGACAATATACAGCCTTGACGTACTCCTTTTCCTATTTAGAAGCAGTCTTTTGTTCCAGGTCCAGTTCTAACTGTTACCTCTTGACTTGCATACAAACTCCTCAAGAGGCAGGTCAGGTGGTCTGGTATTCCCATCTCTTTCAGAATTTTCCACAGTTTATTGTGATCCACACAGTCAAAGGATTTGGAATAGTCAATAAAGCAGAAATAGATTTTTTTTGGAACTCTCTTGCTTTTTCGATGATCCAGCAGATGTAGCAATTCAATCTCTGGTTCCTCTGCCTTTTCTAAATCCAACTTGAACATCTGGAAGTTCACAGTTCACATATTGCTGAAGCCTGGCTTGGAGAATTTTAAGCATTACTTTCCTAGCGTGTGAGATGAGTGCAATTGTGCGGTAGTTCGAGAATTCTTTGGCATTGCATTTCTTTGGGATTGGAATGAAAACTGAACTTTTCCAGTCCTGTGGCCACTTCTGAGTTTTCCAAATTTGCTGGCATAATGAGTGCAGCACTTTCACAGCATCATCTTTTAGGATTTGAAATAGTTCAACTGGAATTCCATCACCTCCACTAGCTTTGTTCATAGTGATGCTTCCTAAGGCCCACTTGACTTCACATTCCAGGATGTCTGGCTCTAGGTCAGTGGTCACACCATCCTGATTATCTGGGTCGTGAAGATATTTTTTTGTACAGTTCTTCTGTGTACTCTTGCCACCTCTTTTTAATATCTTTTGCTTCTGTTATTCCCATACCATTTCTGTCCTTTATTGAGCCCATCTTTGACCAAAATCATGTTGATTATATTCTTTGCAGTCAAAGATGGAGAAGCTCTATACAGTCAGTAAAATCAATATTGCGAGTTGACTGTGGCTCATATCATGAACACCTTTTTGCAAAATTCATACTTAAATTGAAGTAAGTATGGAAAGCCACTAGACCATTCAGTTGTGACCTAAATCAAATCACCTAATTATACAGATGAAGTGACAAGTAGATTCAAAGGATTAGATCTGATAGACAGAGTGCCTGAATAACTATGAACAGAAGTTCGTGACATTGTACAGGAGGCAATGATCAAGAAAAAGAAATGGAAAAAGGCAAAATGGTTGTCTCAGGAAGCCTTACAAATAGCTGAGAAAGAAGAGAAGCTAAAGGCAAAGGAGAAAAGGAAGGATATACTCATTTGAATGCAAAGTTCCAAAGAATAGCAAGGAGTTATAAGAAAGCCTTCCTCAGTGATCACTGCAAAGAAATAGAGGAAAACAATAAAATGGGAAAGACTAGACGACTTCTCAAGAAAATTAGAGATACCAAGGGAACATTTCATGCAAAGATGGACACAATAAAGGACAGAAATGGTATGGACGTAACAGAAGCAGAAAATATTAAGAAGAGGTGGCAAGAATACACAGAAGAACTGTACAAAAAAGATCTTCATGACCCAGATAACCACAATGATGTGATCACTCACCTAGAGCCAATCATCCTGGAATGCAAAGTAAAGTGGATCTTAGGAAGTATCACTATGAACAAAGCTAGTGGAGGTGATGGAATTCCAGTTGAGCTATTTCAAATCCTAAAAGATGATGCTGTGAAAGTGCTGTACTCATTATGCCAACAAATTTGGAAAACTCAGCAGTGGCCTGACAGGAAAAGGTCAGTTTTCATCCTAATCCCAAACAAAAGTAATGCTAAATAATGTTCAAACTACCACACAATTGCACTCATCTCATGCACTAGCAAAGTAATGCTGAAAGTTCTCCAAGCCAGGCTTCAACAGTACGTGAACCCTGAACTTCCAGATGTTCAAACGGGATTTAGCAAAGGCAGAGGAACAAGAGATCAAGCTGCCAACATCTGTTGGATCATCAAAAAAGCAAGAGAGTTCCAATAAACATCTACTGCTGCTTTGTTGACTATGCCAAAGCCTTTGACTGTGTGGATCACAACAAACTGTGGGAAATTCTTCAAGAGGTGGGAACACCAGGCCACCTTACCTGCCTCTTGAGGAGCCTGTATGCAGGTCAAGAGGCAACAGTTAGAACTGGACATGGAACAACAGAGTCATTCCAATTATCGAAAGGAGTGCATCAGGGCTGTATATCGTCACCCTGCTTATTTAATTTAGATGCCTAATGCATCATGCGAATTTCTGGACTGGATGAAGCACAAACTGGAATCAAGATTGCTGGGAGAAATATTAATAACCTCAGATATGCAGATTACACTACCCTTATGGCAGAAAGCGAAGAAAAACTAAGGAGCCTCTTGATGAAAGTGAAAGAGGAGAGTGAAAAAGTTGGCTTAAACTCAACATTCAGAAAACTATGGTCATGACATCTGGTCCCATCATTTCATGACAAATAGATGAGGAAACAATGGAAACAGTGAGAAACTTTATTTTGGGAGGTTCCAAAATCACTACAGATGGTGACTGCAGCCATGAAATTAAAAGACTCTTCCTCCTTGGAGGATAGCTATGACCAACCTAGACAGCATATTAAAAAGCAGAGACACTACTTTGTCAACAAAGATCTATCTAGTTAAAGCTATGGTTTTTCCAGTAGTCATATGGATGTGAGAGTTGGACTAGAAAGAAAGTTGAGCGCCAAAGAATTGATGCTTTTGAACTGTGGTGTTGGAGAAGACCCTTGAGAGTCCCTTGGACTGCAACTCCTTGCAGTCAATCAAATCAGTCAATCCTAAAGGAAATCAACCCTGAATATTCACTGGAAGGACTGATGCTGAAGCTTAAACTCCAATACTTTGGCTACCTGATGCGAAGAGCTGACTCATTTGAAAAGACCCTGATGCTGGGAAAGTTTGAAGGCAGGAGGAGAAGGGGACAACAGAGGATGAGATGGTTGGATGGCATCACCGACTTGATGAACATAAGTTTGAGCAAGCTTTGGGAGTTGGTGATGGACAAGGAAACCTGACGTGCTGCAGTCCCTGGGGTTGCAAAGATTCGGACATGAGTGACTGAACTGATACTCATAATTGTAATGATAACTCAATCCAAATTAAAATCTTTTAACAGTTAGGGTTACACAAACCTTTTTTAAAATGTTTACATTTATAGACATATTTTTGCCACAAAAAGTTATTAGAGACCAATGAATAAAACAATTTAACACATAAAATTATATTTCATGAGATAAAATTCTATAAGAATAATAAAATGGAAAATCAATTTGAAGGGACCCAAGGAACTTTGTAAAATTTGTTAATGAAGAACTTGTCCATGTATTTTTCAATAGATAGTCACATTAAGTCACCATGGCATCAAATTTCTACTCTTGAGAGTTCAGGCAGTTTTAAGACGGCAGTGTATCAAAATACTCTGAGTACTATATGTTATGAAAGCTGGTGATGAAATATTTCAAGTGCCAGCTTAGAAGTGTTTTAATGGATTCACGGCTTTTCAAACTTCTTTTAAGGGGGGAATCTAAGCACAAAGGTAGATGATGACTCTCAGAGCATGTGTTAGATCTTCATACAGGCTGTTTAGATTCCTCTGATACCAAGGACACAAATCTTCATTCAGATTTTTTTAAGTTTTTATTTTATTGGTGTATAGCCAGTTAACAACACTGTGGTAATTTCAGTTAGACAGCAAAGGGACTTAGCCATACATATACATGTATCTATTCTCCCCCAACTCCCCTCCCATCCAGGCTGCCACATGACATTGAGCAGAGTTCTCTGTGCTGCACAGTATGTCCTTGTTGGTTATCCATTTTAAATATAGCAGTGTGTACATGTCCATTCTATACTCCCTAACTACCCCTTTCTCCCTACAAATCCTCATTCTAAATGGCCACTCTTGGGTCACTGAGCCTTGGTGTTGCAGTCTTAGTTCAGGATAATTTCAAAGTGATCACTGGGGGGATATAGACAGACAGACAATATACATAACATACAGTTTACCATTTTAACTATCTTCAAATGCACAATTCTGTGATATTAAGTACATTCACACTGTTGTGTGTCTATCACCACTATGAAAACATGTATTTTAAAAAATATTTAGCACCTCAAATCTATACCATCAGTGAGTTGTATTTTATTGGTGTTTTTTTGAGCAAGAATTCAGCATGTGAGAAATTGTTACTTAGTTTCTGTATAAGTCTCACTGAGAATTTTGTTTGCTCTGTACTGCAATTTAAGTCCCATGTGAGATACCTCCTAATAACATTCAGGTCTTGGAAAGAATTTCATTTTAAAAGTGTTATCAGTGGCTGGGCTCTTCGTTTTATTTTTCTGCATTAAAAAAACCCTGTAACAATAATGTATTCCTTATGGGGTAAAATATAAAACAAGAGAGAGTTTGAAGGCCTTTTATTGAGGGTAATGAGCTATATGTTCAGCTTTACATGACTAAGGTGGCCCTCTGTGAAGCCCTGGAGAGTCCTAGCAGGAGTCTGTAAGGATGTATTTCTGCCCACGATTTGCTCTATTATCTTACATTAAGTTGTATACCTGACTTGTATGAAAAGTTCACTTTTTCATTCACTCATTTATTTCATTCACTCATCTAATACTGATTGGACACCTGTTATATGCCATGTCACCACCATGCTGGCACTGGATTATAGGTAAAAGTTATAATAACCACACTTACAAAAATTCAAGGTTTAAAGTGGGAAAGAGAATTATTCTAAATGTTACTGGTGGGGTTGGTGCTGTTGCTGATAGTACATAACTGAGCCAGGAAGCAGAGTCAGAGAATGGTTTCAGAAGGGGTGATGCCACAGTTGAGATTCAGCAGACATAAGGAATCAGAACGGTGGAGAGAAGAAGGACAGGATTTCTAGCCAGAGGGAGCAGCTGGCCTTTCCAAAGAGCTCTCCCCAGGCGTGGCCCATTCTTGACCTGAACTGGAGAGATTTGAACTTCTAAATTAGACTCCTAAGAGAGGTGCCAATTAGAGGAAGGCATGGAGTGACTGGAAAACAAAATCAGCTGTGTTGGGGTAGGGAGTATCCAGACGGGTCCTGTTTGGCCTGAAGAACAAAGAAATACCCGTGGGGATGTTGGATATTGACTAAGCGGCTTAGTTAATTTTCAGATGTCCTGTGTTCCTAAAACTCTGTGACAGCAAGACATGGGTATTTACTGCTTTGTGAGCAGAAGGGTTAGCATAGCCTTTCACTAAAGGTCAACCCAACCCACAGAGGGGAAGTACAGAACTCCCATATCTGGCAAGAGCAGGAGAAAGAGCCTGGAAATGGCAAATGCATGTCAAAAATGAGTGCAGATTTGTAGTGAACTATCAGTTACCTACAGTTGGCATGGGAAAATGAACTGGAAGAAAAGCAAGCATGTCTGTTCCTCATTCCCTCTCTTGTTTCTATTACCTAGTCTCCTCATAGGATTGACAAGGAGAGATGATTAGCAGAGTGGAGTAGAGGAAGAGATGGATGTGGGTGAGATACCTACTGTGTGCATCATAATCAGTATCACTTCCTTCTCTGAACTCCTAGACTAGACAGATGAAAAGCCCCTTTTTGTGCTCCTAGAGTGCCCTGTACAGACTCCAAACTGATTTACTTTATTCTATTCGGGAACTTTTTTTTTTTTTCTATACATGCCTCCTTATCAAAATCATGACTTTCCTAAAAGCAGAGGTTATATATTCTGCTATCGTAGATTCCTTGGAAGGACTTGGCACATAGTAGATATTCAGATTCCAGATTAACTGAATTGCATCTCTTTAATCGTGTTTTAAACCCAATGCCTCAATGAATTATTGTGGAAAGCCTGGCCTTAGTGTGCGCCATGTGCCAGGATGGATCTAAGTGTTTTTTAACCCATATGCTTCTCCTAAAACCCTGTAAAGTGGACACTCTTATTATCTCCCATTAAATAGGCAGCCACCACATCTCATAAAGGTTAAATAATTTGGCCTGGTCCCACAGTTAGCAAGTAACCGAGCTGGGATTTGAACTGAGGCAGCCTGACTCCTGAGTTTGTGCTTTGAACCAGTTGAACAGTTATTCCCATCCTGTTCTTGTCACATTAATATTGGGTAGATATTTATAACCATGTAACCTTGCTTTGCAAAGAAGGGCAGTCTCATAGAATACATGTAAGGGAGTTGCCCAAGAGACACAGCTTGTAATTGCCTGTCCTGAGATTCACATTCCAACTTGTGCAACTCCAAAGCTGGTGTCTGTTACACTCCACAGAAATCTGCACACTCTCAGCTCTGGACGGTCATCTCAAGTGTTTTGACTAAAGATGCCGAGAAGGTGAAGGTGTCATTTCTTCAAGAATCTAGAATGAGTAGCTGAAGATGGGTGGCTGGTGAAAGAGCAGGAGCAGACTTAACTTCCTCTGTTATTAGTTTCCTGTTTAAAAGTGTGTGTGTGTGTGTGTGTGTGTGTGTCGAGTTATCTGAAATGCACAAAGTGTAAAAGTTTTGAAAACAGAGAAAGAAATGAATACGGAAAGCCATCATTACCATTCCACCCTCCTGACATAATCACTACTAACTTCTATGTATCTAGTATGTATATGTATGTATGTAAATAAATATATTTATAAGTGAATTTAGACTTACAATGTTGTCTGCGACTTTTTTCAACTTAACATTATAACCTAAGCACTTTCTAATTTCATTAAATATTCCTCAATTAGGTGCTTTTTAATAGCTTCACAGTAAGTGGATAAATCATTATTTAATCCTAATTCCTCTATTGGTGGATGTTTATCAGTGTTTACATCTCAGATAATTTTACAGAAAAATTTAAAGTTAGCATAGTTAGATCACAGACTTCTTATGCACACAGAAAATATCCTTAACAAAGGTGGTATAAATTTATTTTTCCTCCCAATCTATATGTAAATCTCATCTCCCCAATCTTTGTCTACAGTATTATCTTTTCAAAATTTGTAGTTGGATAGATTAAAAAACTTTTTTTTCAGTTTTAAAATTGCAACCATTTGATTATTATAAAGTGGCTAGATGTTTTCTGTATATTTCTTGGTCATTGTAGTTATTCTTTTTGGAAAAGTACTTTCATATCATTTTTTTTCCATTAGTATATTTTTATTATCCTAATGACCTTTTCTGAACTCTTATTAAAAAGAAGACTTTATCTGTTACAAATATTTTCCAAATTATTTGCTTTAAATTTTTTTCTTTTATTTATTTATTTTATTTAAAAATTTTTAATTAATTAATTTATTTTAGTTGAAGGCTAATTACTTTGCAATATTGTAGTGGTTTTTGCCATACATTGACATGAATCAGCCATGAGTTTACATGTGTACCCCATCCTGAACCCTCCCTCCCACCTCCCTCCCCATCCCATCCCTCTGGGTCATCCCATTGCACCAGCCCTGAGCACTTGTCACACGCATCGAACCTGGACTGGGCTTTTTTTTGTATATGGAAGTTTAAAAATTATAAAGGCAAACTCTGAATTTGCTTTGTGATTTCTTTCTTTGCTTCTAAAATATGAAAATATCAAAATCATATGTACCTGCTTTCTTTTTTATAATTATATTTATTTTTTTTAATTGATTGATGATTGTGTTACAATATTGGTTTGATTTCTGTCACACATCAACATGAATTAGCCATAGGTGTACATATGTCCCCCCTCTCTTTAACCTTCCTCCCACCTCCCACCCTTTCCCACCCCATTAGGTTGTTACAAAGCCCCAGTTTGAGTTCTCTGGGTCATACAGAAAATCTCCGTTGGCTATCTGTTTTACATATGTTAGTGTATATGCTTCTATGATACTCTCTCCATTCATCTCACCCTCTCCTTCCTCTCCCCAACGCTTTTCCTTAAGTCTGCTGTCTGTGTCTGTGTCTCCATTGCTGACATGCAAATAATTTCATCAGCAGCATCTTTCTAGATCCCATATATATGTGTTAATATATGGTATTTGTTTTCCTCTTTCTTACTTACTTCACTCTGTATAATAGGCTCTAGGTTTATTCAGCTCATTAGAAATGACTCAAAAGTGTTCCTTTTTATATAGCTGGAGTAATATTCCATTATATATATGTACCACAGTTTCTGTATACATTCATCTGTCAATGGACAGCTAGGTTGCTTTCACGTCCTAGCTATTGTAAATAGTGCTGCAGTAAACAATGGGGAATATGTGTTTTTTTCAGTTTTGGTTTCCTCAGAGTATATTCCTAGATGTGGTATTGCTGGGTCATATGGTGACTTTTCATAAATATTTGTTTTCTTACACTATGGTTTCAGTTTTTACCCATTCATTTCAGTCGCTCAGTCATGTCCAACTCTTTGAGACCCCATGGACTGCAGCACGCCAGGCTTCCCTGTCCATGACCAAACAGCATATTAAAACTCATGTCCATGAGTCCATGTCATGCTCAAACTCATTTCCATTGAGTCGGTGATGCTATCCAACCATCTCATCCTCTGTCGTCCCCTTCTCCTGCCCTCAATCTTTCCCAGCATCAGGGTCCATTCCAATGAGTCAGCTCTTCGCATAAGGTGGCCAAAGTATTGGAGTTTCAGCTTCAACATCAGTCCTTCCAATGAACACCCAGGACTGATCTCCTTTAGAATGGACTAGTTGGATCTCCTTGCAGTCCAAGGGACTCTCAAGAGTCTTCTCCAACACCACAGTTCAAAAGCATCAATTCTGCGGCGCTCAGCTTTCTTTATAGTCCAACTCTCACATCCACACATGACTACTGGAAAAACCATAGCCTTGACTAGACGGACTTTTGTTAACAAAGTAATGTCTCTATAGGAGAAGGCAATGGCAACCCACTCCAGTACTCTTGCCTGGAAAATCCCATGGACGGAGGAGCCTGGTAGGCTGCAGTCCATGGGGTCGTGAAGAGTCAGACAAGACTGAGCAACTTCACTTTCACTTTTCACTTTCATGCATTGGAGAAGGCAATGGCAACCCACTCCAGTGTTCTTGCCTGGAGAATCCTAGGGACGGGGGAGCCTGGTGGGCTGCCGTCTATGGGATCGCACAGAGTCAGGCACGACTGAAGCGACTTAGCAGCAGCAGCAATGTCTCTATTTTTTAATATGCCATCTAGGTTGGCCATAACTTCCTTTCCAAGGAGTAACTGTCTTTTAATTTCATGGCTGCAGTCACCATCTGTAGTGATTTTGGAACCCCCCAAAATAAAGTCTCTTACTGTTTCCATTGTTTCCCCATCTATTTGTCATTAAGTGATGGGACCAGATGCCATGATCTTAGCTTTCTAAATGTTGAATTTTAAGCCAACTTTTTCACTCTCCTCTTTCACTTTCACCAAGAGGCTCTTTAGTCCTTCTTCACTTTCTACCATAAGGGTAGTGTAATCTGCGTATCTGAGGTGATTGAAATTTCTCCTGGCAACCTTGATTCCAGCTTGTGCTTCATCCAGCTCAGCGTTTTGCATAATGTACTCTGCATATAAGTCAAATAAGCAGGATGACAATATACGGCCTTGACACCGTCCTTTTACTATTTGGGACGAGTCTGTTGTTCCATGTCCAGTTCTAACTGCTGCTTCTTGACCTGCATGAAGATTTATTCCCATCTCTTGAAGAATTTTCCAGTTTGTTGTGATCCACACAAAGGCTTTGGCATAGTCAATAAAGCAGTAGTAGATGTTTTTCTGGAACTCTCTTGCTTTTTTGATGATCTAATGGATGTTGGCAGTTTGATCTTTGGTTCCTCTGCCTTTGCTAAATCCAATTTGAACATCTGGAATTTCATGGTTCATGTACTGTTGAAGACTGGCGTCGAGAATTTTGAGCATTCCTTTGCTAGTGTGTGAGATGAGTACAATTGTGTGGTAGTTTGAACGTTTCTTTGGCATTCCTTTCTTTGACACTGGAGTGAAAACTGACCTTTTGCAGTCCTGTGGCCACTGCTAAATTTTCCAGATTTGCTCACATATCGAGTACAGCACTTTCACAGGATTATCTTTTAGGATTTATTTTTATAGTTACTACGTTGATACATTTGCTGTTCATTTTGGTACATGATATGATATAAGTGCCAATTAATCTTTTCTCTTTCACAATTAAACAATTGTTCAATAATTATTTGCTGACAAATATCCATGTAGTCAAGGCTACAGTCTTCCCAGTTGTCACATACGGTTGTGGGAGCTGGACTTTAAAGAAGGCAGAATGCCAAAGAATTGATGCCTTTAAACTGTGGTGCTGGAAAAGACTCCTGAGAGTCCCTTGGACAGCAAGGAGATCAAACCAGTCAATCTTAAGGGATATCAACCCTGAATATTCATGGAAGGACTGATGCTGAAGCTGAAGCTCCAGTATTTTGGTCATTTGATGCACATAGATGACTCATTGGAAAAGTCCCTGATGCTGGGAAAAATTGAGGGCAGAAGGAGAAGAGGGCATCAGAGGATGAGATGGCTGGATGGCATCACTGATGCAATGAACATGAACTTGGGCAAACTCCGGGAAATGGTGAGGGACAGGGAGGCCTGGTGTGCTGCAGTCCATGGGATTGCAGAGTTGGACATGACTGGGTGGCTGAACAACAACAATATCAATAATGATCTACTGAGCAATCCTTTTTCCCATGGCCCTTAGTAGAATTCTCCCGTAGTTTTGTACTTGACAACATCCGCATCCTCCTCATTATATAAAGGGGGGATCCTATGTGTTGTGGTAGCTTCAGTTGCATAATCCCTAGCTTCTGCCCTCTAGGAATGTGTAACACCATGGGGAGGGTCAAGCTATTGAATTAACTCCCGCACAAGGCAGAAGGAAGAAGAAGAGTGATCATTTTGGTCAAGGCCTCAAGGTTTTCTTTAGAATATTGATGAAATCTCAGGTCTAGTTTCAACATCCATGTAGAAGTTGTAGAGATTCACCACCCGGATCTCCTTCAAGGAAGCCTGATACTCAACAGTGGGGAGGGACAGTCATCAGAGATCCTTAAACTGTCATAGCCTTCAGGGTTGCCTGGGTGCAGAAGAACGCTCAACCCAAGAACATGCCCTTTCCAAAGCATCTGGTGCCTTGGTGAGGCCGGTTGTAAACACCAAGCTGTGTGGACTTAATGTAGGGTGATCCTGACAGGCAGTATTTGCTCCAGGGCTCCCCACAAATTGGCCAAGACTTTGTCATCCCTGCGTTGACATTCATCTTCTTCCTCTGCCAAATCTTCCTTTTTACCCCTTCCTCTCACAGGAGTTAATCCTTGATAAACCAACCTCAACATCTTCTTCTGGACTCCCTAACTAGAGATTCTCCCTCCTTCCCCTGAGCATCGCCCTGGACCAAAGGGGGCTAATCAAGCCTTCCAAGGTACCCATAGAAACTTAATTCTGGAGATCAAGGGGAAACCTTACAAATGACTTCAATGTGCCAGGAAATGAGTGCATCAGCATCAATTAGCAAGTACTATGAACTTAAAATGTGTGAAGATACAAAAGAGAAGCAGAAGGTCAAGCTGGTAATAACTGATGTGTTCACAGAAGGTGTACAAGGAAATACCTGGCAGTCAGAAACATGTGCTAGTGCTAACTTTTTAGGATCTGATGAAAGAAGCATAGCCTCATTGACTCATATTCACAGGGAGGATATTCACTTTCCCTACACAATACAAATATGATTTCTAAATGGGCACTGTGTGATAGCAGTAACATTTACAGAGTATGCCATGTACAGGCACTGAAATAGGCACTTTTTTTTTAAATTTATTTTTCTATTGAAGGATAATTACAGAATTTTGTTGTTTTCTGTCAAAACTCAACATGTATCAGCCATAGGTATACATATATCCCCTCCCTTTTTAACCTCCCTCCCATTTCCCTCCCCATCCCACCCCTCTAGGTTGATACAGAGCCCCTGTTTGAGTTTCATTCATCTTTGTGTATGGTATTAGGAAGTGTTCTAATTTCATTCTTTTACATGTAGCTGTCCAATTTTCCCAGAACCATTTATTGAAGAGGTTGTCTTTGTCCCTTTGTATATTCTTGCCTCCTTTGTCAAAAATAAGGTACCCATAGGTGCATAGGTTTATTTCTGGGCTTTCTATCTTGTTCCATTGGTCTATATTTCTGCTTTTGTGCCAGTACCATACTGTCTTGATGACTATAGCTTTGTAGTATAATCTGAAGTCAGGAAGGTTGATTCCTCCATCTCCATTCTTCTTTATCAAGGCTGCTTTGGCTATTTGGGGTCTTTTGTGTTTCCATATGAACTGTGAAATTTTTTGTTCTAGTTCTGCGAAAAATGCCATTGGTAATTTGATAGGGATAGCATTGAATCTGTACATTGCATTTGGCAGTATAGTTATTTTCACAATATATAATCTTCCTACCCAGGAACATGGAATATCTCTCCATCTGTTTATGTCATCTTTGATTTCTTTCATTAGTGTCTTATAATTTTCTGTGTACACTCTGTTTATTCCTAGATATTTTATTCTTTTCGTTGCAATGGTGAATGGGATTGATTCCTTAATTTCTCTTTCTGATTTTTCACTGTTAGTATATAGAAATGCAAGTGATTTCTGTGTATTGATTTTGTAACTTTGCTAAATTAACTGATTCAGTTCAGTCGCTCAGTTGTGTCCGACTCTTTGCGACCCCATGAATGACAGCACGCCAGGCCTCCCTGTCCATCACCAACTCCCAGAGTCTACCCAAACCCATGTCCATCGAGTCGGTGATGCCATCCAGCCATCTCATCCTTTGTCATCCCATTGTCCTCCTGCCCCCAATCCTTGCCAGCATTAGGGTCTTTTCCAATGAGTTAACTCTTCGCATGAGGTGGCCAAAGTATTGGAGTTTCAGCTTCAACATCAGTCCTTCCAATGAACCCAGAACTGATCTTTAGGATGGACTGGTTAGATCTTCTTGCAGTCCAAGGGACTCTCAAGAGTCTTCTCCAACACCACAGTTCAAAAACATCAGTTCTTAGGCACTCAGCTTTCTTCACCGTCTAACTCTCACATCCATACATGACTACTGGAAAAACCATAGCCTTGACTAGATGGACCTTTGTTGGCAAAGTAATGTCTCTGCTTTTCAATATGCTTTGTAGGTTGGTCATAACTTTCCTTCCAAGGAGTAAGCGTCTTTTAATTTCATGGCTGCAATCACCATCTGCAGTGATTTTGGAGCCCCCCAAAATAAAGTCTGACACTGTTTCCACTGTTTCCCCATCTATTTCCCATGAAGTGATGGGACTGGATGCCATGATCTTACTTTTCTGAATGTTGAGCTTTAAGCCAACTTTTTGACTCTCCTCTTTCACTTTCATCAAGAGGATCTTTAGTTCTTCTTTTCTTTCTGCCATAAGGGTGGTGTCATCTGCATATCTGAGGTTATTGATATTTCTCCCGGCAATCTTGATTCCAGCTTGTGCTTCTTCCAGCCCATCGTTTCTCATGATGTACTCTGCATATAAGTTAAATAAGCAAGGTGACAATATACAGCCTTGATGTACTCCTTTTCCTATTTGGAACCAGTCTGTTGTTCCATGTCCAATTCTAACTGTTGCTTCTTGACCTGCATACAGGTTTCTCAAGAGACAGGTCAGATGGCCTGGTATTCCCATCTCTTTCAGAATTTTCCACAGTTTATTGTGATCCACACAGTCAAAGGCTTTGGCATAATCAATAAAGCAGAAATAGATGTTTTTCTGGAACTCTCTTGCTTTTTCGATGATCCAGCGGATGTTGGCAATTTGATCTCTGGTTCCTCTACCTTTTCTAAAACCAGCTTGAACATCTGGAAGTTCATGGTTCATGTATTGCTGAAGCCTGGCTTGGAGAATTTTGAGCATTGCTTTCCTAGCGTGTGAGATGAGTGCAATTGTGTGGTAGTTCGAGAATTCTTTGACATTGCCTTTCTTTGGGATTGGAATGATAACTGACCTTTTCCAGTCCTGTGGCCACTGCTGAGTTTTCCAGATTTGCTGGCATATTGAGTGCAGCACTTTCACAGCATCATCTTTCAGGATTTGAAATAGCTCAACTGGAATTCCATCACCTCCACTAGCTTTGTTCATAGTGATGCTTTCTAAGGCCCACTTGACTTCACATTGCAGGATGTCTGGCTCTAGGTGAGTGATCACACCGTGGTGATTATCTGGGTCATGAAGATCTTTTTTGTACAGTTCTTCTGTGTATTCTTGCCATCTCTTCTTAATATCGTCTGCTTCTGTTAGGTCCATACCATTTCTGTCCTTTATTGAGCCCATCTTTGCCTGAAGTGTTCCCTTGGTATCTCTAATTTTCTTGAAGAGATCTCTAGTCTTTCCCATTCTATTGTTTTCCTCTATTTCTTTGCATTGATCGCTGTGGAATGCTTTCTTATCTCTCCTTGCTATTCTTTGGAACTCTGCATTCAGATGGGAATTTCTTTCTCTAATGCTATCTTTAGGGTTCTCTATGTACAGTATCATGTCATCTGCAAACAATGAGAGCTTTACTTATTCTTTTCTTATCTGGATTCCTTTTATTTCCTTTTATTCTCTGATTGTTCTAACTAGGCCTTCCAAAGCTATGTTATATAATCGTGGTGAAAGTGGACACCCTTGTCTTTTTCCTGATCTTAGGGGGAATGCTTTCAGTTACTCAACATTGTGAATAATGTTTGCTGTTGGCTTATCATATATCACCTTTAATATGTTGAGATAGTTTCCTTCTATGCCCATTTTTTGAAGAGTTTTAATTATAAATGGATGCTGAAGTTTGCCAAGGCTTTTTTCTGCATCTATTGAGATGATCATATGGTTTTTATCTTTCAATTTGTTAATATGGTGTAGCACATTGATTGATTTGAGTATATTGAAGAATCCTTGCATTCCTGGAATAAACCCAGCTTGATCATGGTGTATGAGCTTTTTGGTGTGTTGCTGAATTCTGGTTGGTAAAATTTTGTTGAGGATTTTTGCATCTATGTTCATCAGTGATATTGGCCTGTAGTTTTCTCTTTTTGTGTTGTCTTTGTCTGGTTTTGGTATCAGGGTGATGGTGGTCTCGTAGAATGAGTTTGGAAGTGTTCCTTTCTCTGCAATTTTTTGAAAGAGTTTTAGAAGGATAGATATTAGCTCTTGTCTAAATGTTTGATAGAATTCTGTGAAGCCATCTGGACCTGGGCTTTTGTTTTTTGGGAAAATTTTTATCATATCTTTAAGTTCAGTGCTTGTAATTGGGTTGCTCATAATTTCTATTTCTTCCTGGTTCAGGCTTGGAAGATTGAACTTTTCTAAGAATCTGCCCATTTCTTCCAGGTTATCCATTTTATTGCCGTATAGTTGTTGATAATAGTTACATAATTGTTCGTATTTCTGCATTGTCTCTTGAAACCTCTCCTTTTTCATTTCTAATTTTGGTGATTTGATTCTTCTCTCTTTTTTTCTTGATGAGTCTGTCTAAAGTTTTGTCAGTTTTGTTTATCTTCCCAAAGAACTGGCTTTTAGTTTTATTAATCTTTGCTATTGTTTCTTTCATTTCTTTTTCATTTATTTCTGCTTGGATCTTTATGATTTCTTTCCTTCTACTAATTTTGGGGTTTTTTTGTTCTTCTTTTTCCAGTTATTTTAGGTGTAAAGTTAGGCTGTCTATTCAATGTTTTTCTTGTTTCTTGAGGTAGGATTGTACTGCTATAAACCTCCCTCTTAAAACTGCTCTTGCTGCATCCCATAGATTTTGAGCTGTCGTGTTTTCATTGTCATTTATTTCTAGAAATTTTTTTATTTCGTTTTTTATTTCTTCAGTAACCTGTTGGTTATTTAGAAACATGTTGTTTAATCTCCATGTGTTTGTGTTTCTTATGGTTTTTTTCTTTTAATTGATATCTAGTCTCATAGTGTTGTGGTTGGAGAAGATGCTTGATATGATTTCAATTTTCAGAAATTTACTGAGGTTTGATTTGTGACCCCAAATGTGGTCTTTCCTGGAGAATGTGCACTTGAGAAAAAAGGTATATTCTTCTGCATTTGGGTGGAATGTCCTGAAGATATCAAGGAGATCCATCTCGAATCTAATGTATCATTTAAGACTTGTGTATCATTATTAACTTTCTGTTTTGATGATCTATCCATTGGTATGAGTGGGGTGTTAAAGTCTCCTATTATTATTGTGTTATTGTCCATTTCTCCTTTTATGTCTGTTAGAGTTTGTCTTATGTATTGAAGTGCTTCTATGTTGGGTGCATAGATATTTACAAATGTTATGTCTTCCTCTTGGATTGATCCTTGATCATTATGGAATGTCCTGCCTTATCTCTTGTAATCTTCCTCATTTTAGGGTCTATTTGGTCTGATATGAGAATTGCTACTCCAGCTTTCTTTTGCTTCCCATTTGCATGGAATATATTTTTCCATCCTCTCACTTTCAGTCTATATGTGTCTTGAGGTCTGAAGTGGGTTTCTTGTAGACAGCATAAATATGGGTCTTGTTTTTGTATCCATCCAACCAGTCTGTGTCTTCTGGTTGGAGCATTTAATCCATTTACATTTAAAGTAATTATTGATATATATGTTCCTACTACCATTTTCTTAATGGTTTGGGGTTGATTTTGTAGTTCTTTTTCCTTCTCTTGTATTTCTTGACTATATAAGTCCGTTTAACATTTATTGTGAAGCTGGTTTGGTGGTACTGAATTCTCTTAACTTTCGCTTGTCTAAAAAGGTTTTTATTTCTCTATCAATTTTGAATGAGATCCTTGCCAGGTAGAGTAATCTTGGTTGTAGATTTTTCCCTTTCAGTACTTTAAATATATCCTGCCATTCCCTTCTGGCCTGCAGAGTTTCTGCCGAAAGATCAGCTGTTAAGCATAGTGGGTTTCCCTTGTATGTTACTTGTTGCTTCTCCTTTGCTGCTTTTAATATTCTTTCTTTGTGTTTAGTCTTTGTTAGTTTGATTAGTGTCTTGGCGTGTTTCTCCTTGGGTTTATCCTGTACGGGACTCTGTGCTTCTTGGCCTTGATTGATTGTTTCCTTTTCCATGTTGGGGAAATTTTCGACTATAATCTTTTCAAAAATTTTCTCATACCCTTTCTTTTTCTCTTCTTCTTCTGAGACCCCTATAATTTGAATGTTGGTGTGTTTGATATTGTCCCAGAGATCTCTGAGACTATCCTCAGTTCTTTTCATTCTTTTTACTTTATTCTGCTCTTTAGGAGTTATTTCCACCATTCTATCTTCTAGCTCACCAATTCATTCTTCTGCTTCAGATATTCTGCTATTGATTCCTTCTAGAGTATTTTTCATTTCAGTAATTGTGTTGTTTGTCTCTTCATGTTTATTCTTTAATTCTTCTTGGTCTTTGTTAATTGATTCTTACATTTTCTCCATTTTGCTTTCAAGGTTTTTGATCATCTTTACTATCATTATTCTGAATTATTTTTCAGGTAGTTTGCCTATTTCCTCTTCATTTATTTGGAATTCTGTGTTTCTAGTTTGTCTCTTCATTTGCACAGTATTTCTCTGCCTTTTCATTAATTTTTTTTGACTTATTGTGTTTGAGGTTTCCTTTTCCCAGGCTTCAAGATTGAATTCTTTCTTCCTTTTGGTTTCTGCCCTCTAAGTTTGGTCCAGTGGTTTGTGTAAGCTTCTTATAGAGTGAGGTTTGTGCTGAGTTTTTGTTTGTTTTTTCTCTGATGGGCAAGGCTGAGTGAGGTGGTAATCCTGTCTCCTGACAAAGTCGTGCATATTGTAAGAGGTGGCACAGGACCCTGAGATTTGAATATAGTTGGTTTTTTTTCATTTATTTAATTTTTAATTTTTTTTAAAAAATGTAGTATAATTGCTTTACAATGGTGTATTAGTTTCTGCTGTACCACAAAGTGAATCAGCTATATGTATACATACATACATACATGTAAACATACAGCTATATATGTACATGTATCCCCTTCCTCCCATGCCACTCCAGTCCCACCACTCTAGGTCATCAATGAGCTCCCTGTGCTATATGGCAGCTTCCCATCAGCCATCTATTTTACACATCATAGTATATATATGTCATTGCTGCTCTCTCAATTTGTCCCACCCTCTCCTTCCTCCACTGTGTCCACAAGTCTTCTCTACATATGCAGCTCTCTTCCTTCCTTGCAAATAGGTTCATCAGTACCATTTTTCTAGGTTTCACATATATGCAATATTTGCTTTTCTCTTTCTGACTTATTTCACTCTGTATGACAGAGTCTAGGGTCATCCACCTCTCTACAAATGGCCCAGGTTCCTTCTTTTTTATGACTGACTAACATTTCATTGTATATATGTACCACATCTTTATTTGGGAGGAGATGCCAAGAAGCAGGCATGAAGGAATTTGGAGGAGACAGGGAAGAGCAAAAGACAGCAAAGGCTCTTCTAGAATGGGCAGCTGGGGCCTTCTTATACTAAAGACTTTCTGAGGAATTGTGTAGCATGCATCTCAGAACTGTCCCTCCAAAGTGTGGGAAGCTGGTTAAGGTCACTCAGGGGAGTGATAACTCACCACACATCCAGGCTGCCTCCAGATGGGCTCCCATGGCTTCAGATAAAGTCCAGATCCTTTGCTCTTTCTTTCTAGAGAAATTGTCAGGAATGCATGAAATACTTAGAGATCTGCATTTTCACTCATTATTCCCTACCAAAGGGACCTAGAATCTCTGATCCCAGCCCCCAGCTGCCAGCTCTTTAACAATATATCACATTCTTTTTAAAAATATTTTAAATCTAGTTGCCTGATTTCAAAAACTCTGTATGGCCTTTTTGGAATAAAATTAATCTTTTCCAAATAACTGGAACAAGTGAACTATGTGTGTGCATGTATGTGTATATTGTACTTAAATGAGATAAACCAAACTGAATTTACTTAGATATGTTCAAAGGGCATCAAATATTGGGAGGGTATAGATTAAATTATTAATAGCTTCAATATAGTTATAAGTTATTTATAAGATATGACATGTTTGTCGTTATTGTTGTTCAGTTGCTAAGTCACATCTGACTTTGCCACACCATGGATCGCAATATGCCAGGATCCCCTGTCATTCACTACCTTCTGGAGTTTGCTTAGATTCATATTCATTGAGTTGGTGATGCTATCCAACCATCTCATCCTCTATTGTTCATGTCTCCTTTTGCCTTGAATCTTTCTCAGCATCAGGGTCTATTCCAATGAGTCTGCTTTTTGCATCAGTTGGCCAAAGTATTGGAGCTTTAGCATCAGTCCTTCCAATGAATATTCAGGGTTGAATTCCTTTAGGATTGAGTGATTTGATCTCTTTGCTGTCCAAGGGAGTCTCAACAGCCCTCTCCAGCATCACAATTAGAAAACATTAATTCTTTGGCAGTCAACCTTCTTTATAGTCCAACTCTCATATCTGTACCTGACTACTGGAAAAACCATAGCTTTGACTATATATTTGGCAAAGTAATGTCTCTGTTTTTTAATATGCTGTCTAGGTTTGTCATAGCTTTTCTTCCAAAGAGCAAGTGCCTTTTAATTTCCTAGCTGCAGTCACCATCCCCAGTGATTTTGGAACCCAAGAAAATAAAATCTGTCACTGCTTCCATTTTTGTCCCGTTCTATTTGCCATGAAGTTATGGGACCAGATGTCTTGATCTTAGTTTTTGAATGTTGAGTTTTAAGTCAGCTTTTCCACTCTCCTCTTTTACCCTCCTCAAGAGTCTCTTTAGTTCCTCTTCACTTTCTGCCAGTAGGGTGGTACCATATGCATATCTGAGAGTGTTGATGTTTCTCCTGGCAGTGTTGATTTCAGTCTGTGCTTCATCCAGCCAGGTATTTAGTATGATGTCCTCTGTACATAAGTGAAATAAGCAGGATGACAACGTACAGCCTTGTCATATTCCTTTCCTAATTTTGAACCAGTCTGTTGTTCCATGTCTGGTTCTAACTGTTGCTTCTTGACCCATATACAAGTTTCTCAGGAGACACGTAAGATGGTCTGGTATTCCCATCTCTTTAAGAGTTTTCCAGTTTATTGTGATCCATACAGTCAAAGGTATTAGCATAGTTAATGAAGCAGAAGTAGATGTTTTTCTGGAATTCCCTTGGTTTTTCTATGATCCAAAGGATATTGTTGATCTCTGGTTCCTCTGTCTTTTCTAAATCGAGCTTGTATATCTGGAAGTTCTTGGTTCACATACTACTGAGGCCTATAACAAGACATGTTAGGGACCATTAAATCTGTTTGAAAAGAGATGAGACAGTAATAGTGTATGAAAATCTTTTGTGTTGGAGGTCTCTTTTCACTAAGATATTCTGTTTTATTATGAATTTTAGAAACTGTTATCTTCAAAGTTGACCAAATTGATACTACTAAGTTTGATCTCCTTGGTTTGCTGTACTCATCTGCTTTTAATTTTGAAGATGCTTAAGAGCATAATGAATATTCAGGAGAGATATGATTATTGCAAGGGAGAAATGAAGAATGGCAGAAATACTGTATTTTTAAGTCATTTAACCATTTCAAAGTATTTCCATATTATTTAGCTCTTATCCTTATCTACTCAGTCATTTTAACAGACAGTAACTACTGAACCCTCTATGTGCCAGAATCAGTGGCAGGCACTTGGAGGTAAAGATTCAAAAAATGTATCTCTACCTCAAGAAACTCTGGTATCAGGGTTCTGGCATGCATGGTGAGATCCTTCTGTGTGATGAGAGAATGAGACTAAAGAGATGAAACCATTTACCCAAGAGAACAGCTTGTTAGTATTTGAAAGGGCTAAAATTTTAATCATGTCTCCAGCTTAAGCAGGAAGCCCAGACTTTTTTTTTTTTTTTAAGATGGTACATTTAATAACAGTTTCACTTGGCGTTTAGACCTAGAATGTTGATTTCTGAGCCAGGCCTGACCCAGTGGGAAAATAGTAGAACAGAACATGCAAGAATTTCCACTTACATATCCTCACTTCAGGGAGTGTTTTTCTTTGACTTCAATTGACTTCGCACTCCTCTGCATATCTTAGCTACGTACATTTTAAATTTAATTTTTCAGTCTCTTATTTAGAAGGAACCTGTACTCTGCTGTGCGATCAAGATTCTGAATGGCCTCTGCATATTTATTGTGCGTTGCTTTCTTCATCTTAGATATTCAAAAGACTAGGATACAGCTTGAAGATTTAACTTGGATAAACACAAGATGGGGTCCAGTTTGATGATGTCTTCATCCTTATGGAGGGGGCTTCCATGGTGGCTCAGCAGTAAAGAATCCGCCTCAAAGCAAGAGTCCCAAGAGATGCAGGTTTGATCCTTGGGTCAGGAAGATCCACTGGAGGAAGGCATGGCAACCCACTCCAGTATTTTTGCCTGGAGAATCCCATGGACAGAGGAGCCTGGCAGGCTACAGGCCATAGGGTCGCAAAGAGTCAGACATGACTGAAAGGCAGGCATCTTTATGAAAAGCAGGTCAGACTTCCAAAAAGTTTTCTGCCCTTTTAGCATATTTGTTTATGAAAATTGTCTGCCTCCAGCCTTATTCAGGCAACTGGCATAAGAACTCAGTGAAATATTCCTTATCTTTGCTGCTTTCTTAGGAATTTTTCTTGACTTCTTGGTAAAAGTGGAGTCAAAGTTAGACCAAATTTCATTTTATCTTCACCTCATGTTACCAATGTCAGGGACATATTTATTCAGAGGGAATTTTGTCTCCTCCTGTCCTCTACTTCAGAGAAATATTGAGTCGGTTTCACTCATGCAATTGTCAGGGGGTCCCTGAGCAAACTGGTTCTCACCACAGCCAAGATCATGGCCTGTTCTTTTGCAGCCTCCCAACCTCCATTCATCTGTTTGACATCAGTCCAGGTTCACATGCCCCCTCCAGGACCTGATGGCAGGTGTATCTTTTCTCATTTGCTCCTGGGTATTCCTCCTTGGATTTTGTATTACCCTCTAGCTCAATAAGCCCTCCAGCCCAACCTCCCCAGCTCCAAAGAGGGGAGATAAGATGGGTGTGGGAGAGCATCTGTACTTGCTCTCCACAGTGTCTGGTGATGCTGGGGGTTTTCTCAGCATGCTGTGTCATGGGTGCTCTTTCTGATCAATCACCCTTGGAATTTGAACAGGGAGGCCAACTGTGGAAGGATCAGATATATCTGCCATTTATTGAGGATCTGCCATCCTCTATTCTGTATTCTCTATTCTGCATGCAAACTGCACTTTACATGTACTTTCTGTGTGGCAGTAATTATAATCCCCACTTTTCAGGAAAGGAAACTGAGTTTCAGGAAGGTTATATGACTTGCCCAATGTCACATCATTTGTAAATGACAGGACTTGAGCCTTACTCCAAACCCATACTCTGTACAGAACAGGCTGCATCTCACCAGATCTGAACTAGACATGCACTTCTGGAAGGAGTGCCTGATGGAGAGTGGGGGCAGTGGGTGTTCAGGAAGTACATCGGTCAAGCAGCTGGCACCAAGACAGTGCATCATCCCTAAAGGAAGAATGTAGGAGTAGAGGGATCCTTGTGAGATCTGTCTTTGGCCCCCAGGGATAAGCCTTGATGCTTGAGGTCAGCCACACTCTAATCTAGAGGACAAGGCAGGACCCTTTGCATGAGGAATGCAGTCACCTGAGAGCAAAAGCCAGTCCTGCTGGGAGAACTGGATTTGACAGTTGGGCCAGAGTCTTACAGAACCAGTATGAAGCCCTTTCCTGAAGACAGCTATGAACCTCCCCTAACATATCATCACTAAGTAGCAGCCTCAATGAAGGGGTGTGTTTTGCCTCCAGACCTGCTCAGGAGAAGGTCTCTGCATGTTTCCTTCAACTTTGCCCAGGGATAGGTGTCAAACGCTTTCCATTCCACACCCTAGCTCCTTTCCATGTGCCAAACCACCACCCTTGATCTTGGGGAAGGGGGTTTTTAAGGTTCCCCTGGAATGTGTATAAGTGCTGCCCATAAAGGGTGGGACTGCCTGAGATTGCATGAAGTCCTGGGGTACACACCGAGTCCCGGTGGCTGCTATCAATAAGACACCCTACCCAGGGAGGACAGCCTCTGTGCCTTCTGATGAGCAGTGAGCCAGGAGTTTTCTCCTGGGTCCCTCTCAACCTGGGTCTCCGGTGTGATCCATACTCCAGTGAAACAGCCCTCATCTACCCTCTGGGGAGGTCTTCCTGCTCTCCAGTTGTTTCTCCCAATTATTTATAATAAGGTTTGCTTTTGTTATTTGAAATTTCTGGGCTCTTGAAGCTAAAAAAAATCTGGAAATGCTGTCATCTCTGGTCCAAACTGTTACTTAAAAACTCAAAGGTGAGCACACCTTATATTATTTTCTGTCTTCATTTCTACCTTTTCAGAAGTACCTGAGAGCAGAGTATGTTGAACGCTCCTCCTGCTTTGTGAGTGCTGGGAGAGGTCGGGTTCAAGTTCTTATCTTACAAGGGAAAGATTAACATGGCTTACTCTAATAATGGCACCTCACCACACAACCTCCCAGGGGAAAAAAAGAAGCACTTCCACATGAAAGATATATATTTACTGTAAGAAGAGCCCCTCTTTGGGGAAGATTAATGTGTGTATTTTAGATCTTGGACCAGGCAAGTCTGCAGGTGAGGTGTGGTCCAATGGCTGTTCTCTGAGGATGGAGGAGTATGGCCTCTCCAGCTGGAAAGTGTGAAAACTCAGCAGCCTCTGACCAGCCTTCCTGTGTACCAGGGGACAGGTGTATCTGTAACTGATATAAAACTTGATGAATTACCCTGTCACTCTTTAATTCAATCTGTACACTTGCTTCAATGTACTTCTTAATGTTTAACAGTTCTCCCTAAATCTGTGTGTACCAGGTAGAGGATGAGGAAGGGAGTTGCTTTCTCCCTAAAGATAGGTCCTTAATCACCTGTCAACTCCTGATGAATAAAAGACCATTGTCCAGCAAGATGGGATAAAGCAGTGTGTTAAGCAAGGTGGCCTTGTCCTCAGTGTTTTGTGTAAACTGGGTTGACTTTTAAAGATACTGATTGCTTCCTGTCTGAGTGCTTTTGTCCAGCGCTTTCCCTAAATTGGCATTTCCTTTATCTCTGGGGTTATCTCTCTCGCTTGGCTTCAGTGCCTCAATTTGAAGCTGACTGGAATGGGTTTGTCTGAAATAAAGTTCCTATCATTACACTCTCTCCTCATCCCTGGTGGGCGGCAGCAGGGTGCTGAGGTGAAAAATGTCCAGCCATGATGCTATCAGCCTCCTCCCTCTCCTGTTCAGGCTTCAATTTCTGGAATCCTCTGACTAGGGCTTTGAAATGTCCTGAGTCAGTGAAAAGAGTCCCCTAGTTGGAATCCTGGCCTCTCACTTGCTATAAGCGAAACTCAAAAAATGTCAAAATTTCTGAACCTTGGCTTCCTGACTTATGAGAAGGGAAACAGTTTTATTGGAGAAGATTGGAATTACCTACATTGATATCAGGCCCATGACAAATACATGAAGAGGCCGGCACCTGATCATCTAAGATGCTTGGTTGGTTTGGGAAGCTTATTGGAAAGCTAGTGAGAAGTTGGGTTTGGACTTACCTGGGCTTCCCAAGCGTTGCAGTGGCAAAGAATCTGCTTGCCTCTTCTCCTGCAGGAGCTATAGGAGATGTGGGTTCGATCCCTGGGTCAGAAACATGCCCTGGCATAGAAAATGACAACCCATTCCAGTATTCTTGCCAGCATAATCCCATGGACAGAGGAGCCTGGCAGGCTACAGTCCATGGGGTCATAAAGAATCAGACTGAAACACAACTGAGCAACTCAGCATGCACACACATTTACCTTCTCCTGGATCACATTGTGCATAGAGGCTGAGGGAGGGCAGGCCAGCCTGTCTGGGCTGGTGCATTGATTTTGCACTTACTTTCATGGTGGCCCACAAAGGCCTCTCTTATCTGCATATTCTGACATTCTCCCAAGCACAGTGAAGCCATGATATCTGAGCTGTTCCCCTCACCTTTTAATTCTCAAGTCTGAGATTTTGGATTGAGGTAAATAAAGAAGAAAAAGGAGAGCCCTGAAATCTCCTTGTTTTCCAGCTGGAACATTTTTCAATTTTTTTCCCCCAATTTGCTCTCTGACTGTGTGCAAGTTCCCATCAGGAACCCTCGTCCAGAGAAAACAAAATCTGAAGAATCAGGGCTTTCAGACATCATGTCCATCTCTCACTTGAAAACCTGGACGATTCAGGTTCCAGCCTCCAAAAGAAGTGGGAAGGCTCCAATGGCATCTTTAAGAGTACTTTTAAATTTCTTCCTTTATTTATTTTTGACTGTGCTGAGTCTTTGTTGCTGTGTGTGGGCTTTCTCTAGTTGCAGTGTACTGGCTTCTTTCTTGTTGTGGAGCACGGGCTAAGTTGCTCCACAGTATGTGGAATCTTTCCAGACCAGGGATTGAACCCATGCATTGGCAGTCAGATTCTTAACCACTGGACCATCAGGGAAGTCCCTCGAAAATGGCATTTAAACTGAGCGGAGAGGTTATTGGAATATTGCGTCACTCTGCCCCTCCCCCCAACGTGTCTCTTTCTCTAGTGTCCTTTAGACATATAGTGTGTATGAACCAAAATTCCACACCCCCAAAGTTGGTTAATCTTCTGGAACAAAAGAAAATAGTCACCAAAATCTGTCTCAGGAGGAATCAAAGATTTTAAAGAACTTATGCTCTGGTTGTTTCCACAGTACAGTCAGATGTTACTGCCTCATGAACTCTCTTTTCTACAGGACCTGTGATCATTTCACTCCTCATCAGTACCTTCCCTAACCGGTGAAAAGTACAAGGGAAAAGAAGAGGGTGGTTAGAACAGAAAACAGTGATTTTAGCTATTTAATAGCACAGAGGAAGAGAGATCTAGATAAGAAAGAAGACGTTAGACCAATTCAGTTAAGGAATGATTTCTGAATTGCCTTTGGATTTCATCTTTCCTTCCTTTCTGCTCCATACCTTATCAGCAAAAATCACTGAAGCAAAATTTAGACCATGATTTTAAGCGTAGTCTTCTTAAGCAGAAGAAAACCATCTGTTTAGAATTAGCTTGAAGAAAAAAAAAAATCTGTCTTCAAAGAGGCTGCATAGAGTGGTGAAATGGTTTTCCATTATTTTTAATCAGGAAAAACTTTTTAAGAACAGTATCTAACTCTCAACTTCTACATGTTAAACAGTGAAGTGGAGGAGGGGGCAGTGGAGGAGGTCTCTCCAGTGTAGCTCCTCCCTCGTTCTTGCCAGCACCTCTGAGGCACAAGGTTTGAGCTTTGTACTCAGGCCTGTGTTTAAAAATCTCATTTCTGTCACTCTTCCATCTAGAATGCTCTTGATTACAAGTAGAAGAATACTTAGTTATTTATTAACTATTACTAATAATTAATGTCCTACAAATCCAGGATCTTTCCTCCTATATTCTCCTCCATCCAGAACATGTTGGCTTCACATTCAGGCTGTTTCTGCAGGACTGTAAGTTGATGGCCATAGCTCAGACATTATGCCTTCACTCTGCTATGTCCACAGGACATAGCTCTGCCTCTTTCCTTTTTTTAAGAGTAGAAAACACGTAGCAGAGGCCTTCAACAGATGTTCCTGCTATATTTTTGGCTGGACTAGATAGAGGCTCACCTCTAGATGAATCACTGATCAAAGAGAATGAGATTACCATTTTGAGTTTTGACCAGTCATGCTCCAGCTCAGGATAAGGGCCCATCTCCCCTGTGGGTCTGTTAGTGGTAGATAAGGCAGCATAGGCAAGGGGTAGCCAGCCTTCAGTGGACGAAGCTCACGGGTGCCCCCAAACACATTCACGATGAGCCTACAAATTACATGTTCTCAAAAAGAGCAAAATTCCAACAGGAACAGAATGGAAGGACTGTGCTGACATTGACTCACATGTAGTAAGGTCTAGGGTGGCTCAGCATCCCTCTCCACTTCTGCCATTCCTTTCTGTTGACAGGATGTTACAAAGTGATCTGTGTTTCACAAATCTTAGTAGAAAGACCAGGGGCTTCACATTAATAATTTAAGTTTCAAGGGAAAAATTATGACTCCTTGTGCCTGTGGCAGTCTGATAAGTCTGTTAGGGGAGGAGATGCATGTAGTGATTCTGATGCTGTGAGGGAATTCCCTTGCACATGTCTAACATGGTGATGCTGCCTCATAGCTCACGCGCCCGCGTGGAAACTCTCAACAGAGCTTCCATAACCATACTTTGGCAGTAAGACTCTTTTTTAAAGAGATTTTGTTTTAATTGAAGTATAGTTGGCGTACAATGTTGTGTTACAGCATTGTGTACAGTTTCTGCTGTACAGCAAAGTGATTCAGTTATATATGTGTGTGCTAAGTCACTTCAGTTGTGTCTGACTCTTTGCAACCCTATGGACTGTAGCCTCCCAGGCTCCTCTGTCCATGGTATTCTCCAGGCAAGAATACTGGAGTGGGTTGCCATGCCCTCCTCCAGGGATCTTTCTGACCCAGGGATTGAACACACATCCCTTATGTCTCCTGCATTGGCAGGCAAGTTCTTTACCACCAGTGCCACCTGGGAAGTCATACAATATATACAGTTTTTAGATTCTTTTACATTATAAATTATTACAGTAACCTATTGTTTCCATTATAGATTATTATATAGTGCAGGAAGCTATACTGAATATAATTTCCTGCACTATACGATAGGATTTGTCATTTAACCATTCTGGATATAATAATTCGTATCTGCTAATCCCAAACTCCTAATTTATTTCTCCTCCCCTATCCCCTTTGATAATCATAAATTTATTCTCTAGGTCTGTGAATCTGTTTCTGTTTTGTAAATAAGTTCTTTTGTGTCATATTTTAGATTCTACATATAAGTGATATAATTTGACATTTGTGTTTCTCTTCCTGACTTACTTAGTGTGACCATCTCTAGTTGATCCATATTGCTGCATTATCTCATTCTCTTTTATGGCTGAGTGATGGTCCATTGTATATATGTACCACATCTTCTTTATCCATTCATCTCTCAGTGGATACTTAGGTTGTTTACACGTCTTGGCTCTTGCACCCAGTGCTGCTATGAACATAGGGGTGCATGTATATTTTCTAATTAGAGTTTTGTCCAGATATATTCCTAGGAGTGGAAGGGTGGCAAAGCTCTTGAGGTCTCACTCTGTAGTTCCTTGCAAATGCCAATGAGCACTTATATTAACATGTATCACATCTGTTTCTTCATGTAACATACCTTTGTTGTCCACCTGCTGTACACTGGGCACTGTTCTTAGTGTGATGTAGGTACAGGCCACTTAGCTTTGTTTGCTCTATCAGTTCCCTCCTCTCTGTCTCAGTGAAGATGGTTCCACCAAACCTGTGATGTTGCCGCCCCTTGTGGCCCAACTCCTGTGGTAGAATGAGGAGCCTGCTTTGGGACAATAAACATGGTCAATTCCTGGGACACCATGTGGAGATTCCTTTCAGGAGATTCCTGTGGCCTCTCTCTTCTGTTTTTTGGTCATTTGCTTACTGATTGTGAGGGATGCTAGTGATTGTTAACGAAAGGACCGTAACACCCTTAAAACTAGTTGAACTACATGTAGACTCAAAGGCAGGATTGATTGTATCTGAAAATGTGTGTGTTGGAAAAAAAAATCAAACCTGATGCTAACCCCAAACTGTGCCTCAGGCATCTGAGAAGGAGTCAGGAGCACATGGAAGCATTTTCAGATAGTATTGACTTCTTCAGAATGGGGATTTTGAAAATTCAATATGTATTCCAGACCCAATTTCTTTATGTCTGGTATAAATAAATAAATGCCTTATAGCTAGGATATGTCTGTTTGAGGTATTATAAAGTTTATTTATTGTTTCTTCAAAAAGTATTTATTAAACATCTATTGTGTGGCATATTTTGCCATAGACACTGAGGGCAACAGCATTAAAGGATTAGAAGTGCTTCTCATTTTCATGGGGCTTACAACTCAGTAGGGGCAAAACTTTAACAAACAGACATATAGAAATAAGGAATTACAATCAAGATGAAGAGCATAATGGTTATCAGACATTACATTTAGCCATTACTTTCACCTTTTTATTGAGTATAGTAGATTTACAGTGTTGTGCCAATCTCTACTGCACAGCAAAGAAACTCAGTCTCACACACACACACACACATATATATATTCTTTTTCATATGGTTTATCACAGGATATTGTGTTTAGTTCCCTGAGCTATACATTAGGACCTTGTTATTTATCCAGCCTGTATATAACAGTTTTAATCTACCAACTCCAAACTCCCAGTCCATCACTCTTCCTCCACCACTCCCCCTTGGGGACCACAACTCTGTTTTCTATGTCAATGAATCTTTTTGTTTTGTAGATAGATCCATTTGTGCCACATTTTAGCTTCTACATGAGAGTAATATCATATGTTTGTCTCTTTCTGACTTACTTAGTATGATAATCTCTAGTTGCATTCATGTTGCTACAAATGACAGTATTTAATTCTTCCTTATGACCAAGTAGTATTCCATTGTGTATATCTACCGCATCTTCTTTATCCACTCATCTGCTGATGGTTTTTTCCACATTATGGCTATTTTGAACAATGCTGCCATGAACTTAGGGGTGCATGTATCTTTTTAAAGTACACCTATGCCTGGATATATGCCTGAGAGTGGGATTACTGGATCGTATGGTAATACAATTTTTGTTTTTCTAAGGAATCTCCATGTTTTCCATAGTGTATGCATCAATTTACATTCCCACCAACAGTGTAGGAGGGTTCCCTTTTCTCCACACCCTCTCCAGCATTTCTATTTGTAGACTTTTTATTATTATTTTTGTAGACTTTTTAATGATGGCCATTCTCACCAATATGAGGTGGTACCTCACTGTAGTTTTGATTTGCATTTATCTCTGCAGCCAAAGATGGAGAAGCTCTATCAGTTCAGTTTAGTTCAGTCGCTCAGTCATGTCCGACTCTTGGCGACCCCATGAATCGCAGGACGCCAGGCTTCCCTGTCCATCACCAACTCCTGGAGTTTACCCAAACCCATGTCCATCGAGTCAGTGATACCATCCAACCATCTCATCCTCTGTCGTCCCTTTCTCCTCCTGCCCACAATCCTTCCAAGCATTAGGGTCTTTTCCAATGAGTCAACTCTTCGCATGAGGTGGCCAAAGTATTGGAGTTTCAGCTTCAACATCAGTCCTTCGAGTGAACACCCAGGACTGATCTCCTTTAGGATGGACTGGTTGGATCTCCTTGCAGTCCAAGGGACTCTCAAGAGTCTTCTCCAACACCACAGTTCAAAAGCATCAATTCCTTGGCACTCAGCTTTCTTCACTGTCCAACTCTCACATCCATACATGACCACTGGAAAAACCATAGACTTGACTAGACGGACCTTTGTTGGCAAAGTAATGTCTCTGCTTTTAAATATGCTATCTAGATTGATCATAACCTTCCTTCCAAGGAGTAAGCGTCTTTTAATTTCATGGCTGCAATCACCATCAGCAGTGATTTTGGAGAAGCTCTATACAGTCAGCAAAAACAAGACTGGGAGCTGACTGTGGCTCACATCATGAACTCCTTATTCCCAAATTCAGACTGAAATTGAAGAAAGTGGGGAAAACCACTAGACCATTCAGGTATGACCTAAATCAAATCCCTTATGACTATACAGTGGAAGTGATAAATAGATTTAAGGGACTAGATCTGATAGACAGAGTGCCTGAAGAACTATAGACAGAGGTTTGTGACATTGTACAGGAGACAGGGATCAAGACCATCCCCAAGAAAAAGAAATGCAAAAAAGCAAAATGTCTGTCTGAGGAGGCCTTACAAATAGCTATGAAAACAAGAGAAGTGAAAAGCAAAGGAGAAAAGGAAAAATATAGCCAGTTGAATGCAGAGTTCCAAAGAATAGCAAGGAGAGGTAAGAAAGCCTTCCTCAGTGATCACTGCAAAGAAATAGAGGAGAACAATAGAATGGGAAAGACTAGATATCTCTTCAAGAAAATTAGAAATACCAAGGGAATATTTCATGCAAAGATGGGCTCAATAAAGGACAGAAATGGTATGGACCTAACAGAAGCAGAAGATATTAAGAAGAGATGGCAAGAATACACAGAAGAACTGTACAAAAAAGATCTTCACGACCCAGATAATCACCACGGTGTGATCACTCACCTAGAGCCAGGCATCCTGGAATGTGAAGTCAAGTGGGCCTTAGGAAGCATCACTATGAACAAAGCTAGTGGAGGTGATGGAATTCCAGTTGAGCTACTTCAAATCCTAAAAGATGATGCTATGAAAGTACTACACTCAGTATGCCAGCAAGTTTGGAAAACTCAGCAGTAGCCACAGAACTGGAAAAGGTCAGTTTTCATTCCAATCCCAAAGAAAGGCAATGCCAAAGAATGTTCAAACTTGACACAATTGCACTCATCTCACATACTAGTAAAGTAATGCTCAAAATTCTCCAAGCCAGGCTTCAGCAATACGTGAACCATGAAATCCCAGATGTTCAAGCTGGTTTTTGAAAAGGCAGAGGAACCAGAGATCAAATTGCCAACATCTGCTGGATGCTCGAAAAAGCAAGAGAGCTTCAGAAAAACATCTATTTCTGTTTTATTGACTATGTCAAAGTCATTGACTGTGTGGATCACAATAAACTGTGGAAAATTCTTGAGGAGATGAGAATACCAGACCACCTGACCTGCCTCTTGAGAAACCTGTATGCAGGTCAGGAAGCAACAGTTAGAACTGGACATGGAAGAACAAACTGGTTCCAAATAGGAAAAGGAGTATGTCAAGGCTGTATATTGTCACCCTGCTTGTTTAACTTATATGCAGAGTAAGTACATCATGAGAAACACTGGGCTGGAAGAAACACAAGCTGGAATCGAGATTGCCGGGAGAAATATCAATAACTTCAGATATGCAGATGACACCACCCTTATGGCAGAAAGTGAAAAAGAACTAAAGAGCCTCTTAATGAACGTGAAAGAGGTGAGTGAAAATGTTGGCTTAAAGCTCAACATGCAGAAAACTAAGATCATGGCATCCAGTCCCATCACTTCATGGAAAATAGATGGGGAAACAATGGCTGACTTTATTTGGGTTGGGCTCCAAAATCACTGCTGATCGTGATTGCAGCCATGAAATTAAAAGACGCCTACTCCTTGGAAGGAAAGCTATGACCAACCTAGAGAATATATTAAAAAGCGGAGACATTACTTTGTCAACAAAGATCTGTCTAATCAAGGCTATGGTTTTTCCAATAGTCATGTATCGATGTGAGAGTTGGACTATAAAGAAAGCTGAGTGCTTTAGAATTGATGCTTTTGAACTGTGGTGTTGGAGAAGACTCTTGAGAGTCCCTTGGACTGCAAGGAGATCCAACCAGTCCATCATAAAAGAGATCAGTCCTGGGTGTTCACTCGAAGGACTGATGTTGAAGCTGAAACTCCAATACTTTGGCCACCTGATGCAAAGAGCTGACTCATTTGAAAAGACCCTGATGCTGGGAATGATTGAAGGCAGGGGGAGAATTGGACGACAGAGGATGAGATGGTTGGATGGCATCACCGACTCAGTGGACATGAGTTTGGGTAAACTCCGGGCGTTGGTGATGGACAGGAAGGCCTGGCTGCTGCGGTTCATGGAGTAGCAAAGAGTTGGACATGACTGAACTGAACTGAACTGAATAATTAGTAATGTTGAGCATCTTTTCATGTAGTGGCCATCTGTATGTTTTCTTTGGAGAAATGTCTGTTAAGGTATTCTGCTGCTCTTTCAATTGGGTTGTTTATTTTTTGTTGTTGTTGAGTTGTATGAACTGTTTGTATATTTTGGAGATTTGCAAGTATCTTCTCCCATTCTATAGATTCTTTTTTTTGTTTCCTTCACTGTGCAAAATCTTTTAAGCTTGATTATGTCTCATTTGTTTATTTTTGGTTTTATTTCTATTGCCTCAGTAGATGACCTAAGAAAACATTGGTATGAGTTATGTCAGAGAATATTTTGCCTGTACTCTCTTCTAAAAGTTTTAAGTGTTATGTCTTGTGTTTAAGTCTTTAAGACACTTTGACTTTATTTCTGTGTATGGTGTGAGGGTGTAATCTAACTTCATTGATTTACATGCAGGTGTCCAACTTTCCCAGTAGCACTTGCTGAAGAGATTGTCTTTTCCTCATTTTATATTCTTCCTTCTTTTGTTGAGGAGTAATTGACCATAGGTGTGGGAGCTAGTCATTACTTTCATAAGTAGATTTTCATGTGTTCTGATTTGGCCAATAAAATGAAACATCCAGTTTATGAAAAAACATGTGATCTCTCCATATTTGCAGCCAGACAAGTCTAGTAAATGTCTTGTGGTGGGTAGGAAGGCTTCAGCAATTTAGATTTGGGATCCATTCATGACCTATAACTCAGATAAGTAAGTCAGTGAGGTTTTCCAAGATAAGAACTTTTGGTGGCAGGGACACAGCTAAACTGGTTCCAGGGTGGCAGAAATCTCAGGATATCAGCTTTATAAATTGCTCTAGGATTAAATGCCAGCAGGTGGTCACAGCACTGGGCAGAGGCCTCCAGCCTTCTTCACTCTTGCCTTTAGAGGATTATCCCATGATTTCCTGGAACTCCTGGAGCCTCAGTTGACCCTCAATAGTAGGATGCATGCAAGACAGTTCAATGATGCCTGCCTTCCTGGATATCATTTGACCAGCAGAAATAACACCCATCTTTGTCACACCAAATGGTAGATTCATTAGCCAACTTGCCAACTCTCCTTTCACTGCTCAGATTGGTGCCAAGAAAATATTAGCAAACCACTGCATAAGCAGGTGGCCAACCAAGGATCCCCGTCCTGCTAGCCCTCTCAGTTTCTAAGGAGAGTTCTCCTGGAGGAACTCTGCTCCCCTAACTTTGCAGAGTGAAACTTTACCTCCCTTGAGGGAAGAGACAGCAGTCATCACACTGGCCATCAGCCACTTGGCCCTACCTCCCTTCTTTTCCAATCATAAGCTTAAATTGAAGACACTGATGGTTATGGATTTGGTCATCTCAGAGAGGTGTTTGGCTCCCAATTTATCCCACTCTTTAAAATATGAAGTACCTGATGTTTGTGTTCTTAGCTGGAGGTAATTCCAGGGTAATAGGAGAAGTTCCATTTAAAGTTCCTTCACATGTGTAACACACTAACACAAACCTAAAGCCAAACAACTTCTTGTGAATCCACATGATAGCTGGGTCAGTGCTCAGAACACATTTTGTGCTATGAAAATAAACAAACAGCAACAAAAAAAACCTCATATACATTTAGAAATGGAGTATCTTGAAATCATTCAAAAGTTCAAGATTCATGCTTTGTTGTTGGAGTAAATGCATCATGAACTGATTGAGTGTTTTGGGGCCCAGACCAAGAGTAATTTAGCTCAGAGAATGAACCAAAGATTATCTTTGGCCCTATTTGGCAAAAAATATATATAGGTAAGGGGAAATAAACAATCGGTTAGTTCCGTTCAGTCACTCAGTTGTGTCTGACTCTTTGCAACCCACAACACATGGTCCACTGGAGAAGGGAATGGCAAACCACTTCAGTATTCCTGCCTTGAAAACCCCATGAGCAGTATGAAAATAAACAATGTTCATGTCATAATGCAGTTTTAATTATTTGACTTTTACAGATGTCTGTTTAAAAGATAAGGCACAGAAATCATTATTCATAGTCCAGTTACTAGAGATAGGAGAGAACTCCCTCCCATCAGTAGTGGCCAAGGGATGGCCCCCTAAATTCTAGGACCAGCCAAATTGGTCATTCAGAAAGGACCAGCAGGAGGAAGAGAGCAGATACGAAGGAAGAAAGAAGCTTCTTAAACAGTCTTGTTGACTCCCCAAACAGGAGTCATCGCCACTGTGGCTTCGGGAATCTCAGGTTACCATTCCTTTCTGGACATAATTCACATCTCAACTTCTTACTAATTTATCATAAGGAAAAGCTTGAATGTTTCTTTTTCAGCACAGACCAATCAACTACTGTCAGCTATATCATCTACAAAAGTAAATGTTAGATTTAATATTTACATATTCTTCACACAAGTGTGCATCCTCATTTACAGACGGCCAAGTCCTATGGGACTTCCTTGGTGGTCCAATAGTTAAGACTTTTCCTTCCAATGCAGGGGGTGTGGGTTAAATCCCTTGTTGGAGAGCTAAGACCCAATCCATATGCTTTGGGGCCAAAAATCCAAAACATAAAACAGAAGCAACATTGTAATAAATTAAATAAAGACTTAAAAATGTGCTGCCGTTTTTTAAGAATAGAAGAAGTAAAAGGGAACCTGGCACTTAAGTTTTCTTTACATCTTCCCATAACCCTGAGAGATACCCCCACCAGTTGTGTTTCTCTATTTTCACTGTGTCGTACCTTGATTTTAGAGTACTCAAAACCTGTCCCTAAGCTTGCATGATGATACTAATTCCAGAAGAGGGTCACTGAGCCAACATCATCTCATCTAACTCTATGGATTCCATTAGCACTGGACTTTTTTGGTGGCTCAGATGTTAAAGAATCCGTCTGCAATGCGGGAGACCTGGGTTCAATCCCTAGGTTGGGAAGATCCCCTGGAGGAGGGCATGGCAACCCACTCCAGTATTCTTGCCTGAAAAATCCTATGGACAGAGGAGCCTGGCAGGCTGCAGTCCATGGGGTCGCAAAGAGGTGGACACTACTGAGAGACTAAGCACAGCACAGCACTGGAAAACTCCATGAGCAACAGAACATGGAAATCTTTACCAGCGCCAATGGGTGAACACTGGTTGGGTGCGGTCAAGCTTTGTAGATCGTTGATGGAAATCCACATACTTAACACCAGCATATACCTAAATATAATAACTATTTGCCCTGGCAGTCCTCAGGGCTAAGAAATATTTGGAATGTCTTTTTGTAGCATAGTCAAGTTATAAAAAACTATAATTTTCCCTGAATAACCAAATTACTTTGAGTGGGGTATGAGTAGCCTTTCTTTCTGGCTGGTCTAGTTTTGGGGCTTGAGTTTCTTTCCAGGAGATTCATCCAGTATTCATGTCCAGTCTGGTTGTACTGCAAGGAAGTGTGGCATTAAATTCATGGATGATAGAAAACAAGGCAAAATCGTCTTCAACAGCAGAGGCAATTCTGTTTGTCCCAGGCCTTTCAACAGCTGATCAGTGGGAGCTATTCCCCAACCTACTTAAGATGAAGTTGTTCAGCAGACTTCCCTCTGATTAAAGTGGGTTTTGCAGATAGCGTTAGCTAAATCTCAGCCAGTTCAAGGTCCTAAAAGTGCTGCAATTTCTCAAAATTGAGAGATTCTATTTGATACCACTACAGCACTGAGAGGAAAGAATAGATCACCATGAAGGGCATTTACACAAAGGAGAATTTCTGATTCAATTTCTATCCCGATGGATGGACTCATTCTAGGCTCAGGATATTACATTTATGGTAGGATTTTTTCAAGTCTCTCCTGAACCCAGTTTAGCCTTCCTAGTTGTCTGTCTTCATTTCCACCTTTCCTTGCAAAACTAGGAATTGAAACTCCTGGGTTCTGATGGAATCTCTCTTACTGAGCATCGTTAGTGACTGCACAAGCCACTGGAAGACAGAATCGGGTTCTAGAACTTGTTATTGTTGTTGTTTAGTTGCTAAATCAAGTCCAACTCTTATGTGATCCCATAGACTATAGCCTGACAGGCTTCTCTTTCCATGGAATTTTCCAGGCAAAAATACTGGAGTGGGTTGCAATTTCCATCTCCAGGAGATCTTCCTAACCCAGGGATTGAACCCTCATCTCCTGTGTCTCCTGTATTGCCAAGTGAATTCTTTATCACTGAGTCACCAGGAAAGCCCTGGGTTCTAATAGAATAAGTGAGTAGAAACATCCTCAAGACCAACCTGTGGTTTTCTGCAGAAACACAGAAACTTCCAATACATGCAAACTGGCTTCAGCTTGATAAAAATCACAAGTTGTAGCCTCCTCTTCCACCAAGCTTTGGAATTCCAGATATCCTGGCCGATAGCTAAAGTGAATGGCCTTTTTTTCCCTGTCTTCTCCTTAACCAGACCTGCGAGGACAAATAAAGCAAAATAACAGAAAAGCCTAACACCCCAAAAGTCCACAAACTGGTTTCCAAATAAAATAATAGGGTGCGGGTTGAGTTTGATAAGGGTATAGGCTCGGTTTTTGACTTTCTGGATACAAGCACTCAAAACATATTTCTCTTAATACCTGTGAAATCTGAATGTGGGTGTTTGCGGGAGGAGATTTGGGGAATTGAAAAAAAATGCTTCTAAAAAGTTCACTCCTTGGTAGGCAGATTGGATCTGAAGCTCTTGTTTTGAAGAAATACTCACTGAGGTGGCAGAGGGAAAATTATAACTGTGATTTTTTTTTCCCCTCTCAAGTCTGACAAAGTATGAACAGCATTCTTTCCTTGCCTAAAGGAGAAAGGGGTCATGGCTACCCCCAGTCCCCATCAGTGCCCCAGCCAAGCTGAAGGGAGCCAACTGGGCTCTTTGTTTAAAAAAAAAAAAAAAATCCACTCACTAGATTCCAATGGGTCCAGCCCTTCATTATTGAGTCCTGATTTTTTTTTTTTAACAATCTGAACTGGTTTTCTTCAACTTTCTTTTAAGGGCCAGCTCTAAATATATGTCTCAGTGTGGTTTATCACTTTGTTTTTTTTTTTTTTTCTTTTTTTCCAAACTTTAAACTTTTTATTTTGTATTGGGTTATAGCCGATTAACAATGTTGTGGTGGTCTCAGGTGAACAGTGGAGGAACTCAGCCATGTATATACATGTATCCATTTTCTCCCAACCCCTCCTCCTATCCAGGCTGGCACATAATATTGAGCAGAGTTTCATGTGCTATACAATAGGTCCTTGTTGGCTATCCATTTTAAGTTCAGCAGTGCGTACATGACCTTCTCAAAGTCCTTAACTATCCCTTCCTCCTAGCAACCGTACATTTTCTAAGTTTCTGAGTCTCTTTCTGTTTTCTAAGTAAGTTCATTTGTATCATTTCTTTTTAGGTCCCATGTATAAGGGATGTCGTACAATATTTCTCCTTTTCTGATTTACTTACTTCACTCAATATGAACCTCTCTAGGTCCATCCGTGTTGCTTCAAATGTCATTATTTCATTATTCTTAATGGCTGAGTAATATTCTATTGTATATATGTACCACAAATTCTTTATCCATTCCTCTGTTGATGGACATTTAGGTTGATTCTATGTCTTGGCTATTGTAAACAGTACTGCAGTCAACACTGGGGTGTGTATATCCTTCATGTTTTTCTCCAGATCTATGCCCAGTAGTGGGTTTCTCACTTTGGGATAGAGGTTAAACTATGCTGAGAAGTGTTGTAGGTTTTGTGTGTGTGTGTGTTTACTAAATATCTGAATACAATACACATGCATACCACACACACATGCACACATTTAACACTTTCCACACTTTGTGCTTCTATTACCCCATAATCAGATGTCTTAGATAAAGTTATAGACCAAAGACGAAGGAAGGAAAGAAGGAAGGAAGGTGGGAGGGAAGATAGACTTTTCTTGCACACATGCTTTTATGTCCAGGTTCATACTCTATTTTAAAGTTTCATTGATTTATTGTTTGTACAACATGAACAGGCATCCAAATGAATGGAAGAATTCCCTTATGAGATTACTTCAACAACAAATCAAATGGTGTTCCCTTTACTCTTTTCCTGTCCCCATCCCAATGTTGGCATCAATTTATCTACCCTTTACTGTTGATTCTAGAGAAGCATAACTTATGTGGGACACCAGTGATGAAATAACTGCTTTTCAGAAAAACAGCAAATACATGGAACAACATTAAGTGGAGATTGTAAGATGCACAGTGACCATAGAAAATCAGCAAAACTCTGAAAACCGTGCATCTTAGAATCAAGGAAGGGACTTCCCTGGTGGCCCAACAGTTAAGAATCTACCTGTCAATGCAGGGGACAGGGGTTTGATCCCTCTTCTGGGAACTAGGATCCCACATGCCACAGGGCAACTAAGCCCGTGCGTCACAACTACTGAAGTTCATGTGCTCTAGAGCCTGTGGACCGCAACAAGATAGTAGCCCCTGCTCACCACAGCTAGAGAAAACCTGCCTGAACAACAAAGACCCAGGGCAGCCAAAAATAAATCAATAAGAATCAAGGAATCCTGTGGGTTACCATTTAATTACAGATATGGTTTTGAATCTAGACTTTTTATTATGATAAGAATTTTGTAGGGCTATATCTAGTCTTTATAATTCTAATTTCCATAACGTATGTTATCAAGGGACTGTTCTTCTTCCACAGATATTTAAGCCTCCCCACAGTGGTGAGCAGTGCTTGTGCCAGCTCACAGGGTCCATCATTTATATCTCATCTCTGCCCTGGCTTCAGAGACTTCAGATTGGTGGCTTTGAATTGGCCATGATAGGAACTTCTACACCATGAAAGTTGGCAGACATGACCCATTTACTAGCACTCCACTACTCATTTCTAAAACTGTCCCTATTATATGTAATACCATAATGATTGACTAAGCATCCCAATTTTTTTCTTATTCTACATCTGGAATAATTCTGCTAAGGGGATAATGATAATTTAGTAGTAATAAGTAAACACTAACTTTTCCTGAGTGCTTACCAAACAAGATACTATGTCAGCTAACTTATTTATCCACCTTATAATATCCTATGTCAAATTAGGAATTATTTGTAAATTTACTTTACAGATGAGAAGACTGAGACTTTTAGAACCATTTGGATAACAGCCAAGCAGCTTACTCAGCATTACACAACTAGTGAGTGGCAGGCAGTCTGAAGCCAGAGGTCACCCTCCTAATTCATAGTGAAGTCAAAAGGATTCCTGAGAGTCTGACTCTTGTCCCCAACAAACAGACTCTCTGAAGCCCAAGCCTGCCAGCTCCCTCCCCTACCCCATCACAGGCTCACACAAGGGTTCACACTGTCCTTGGCTGCCCTGAAGCTGCTGCTGCCAGATCTGCTTGTTCTCTTCTGTCTTCCTTGCACCATCTGGTACCAGCACTCTGTGAGTTGATTCAGTGTCTCCATTCTCAGGCTTTTTGATGCTTTTTCTCACAGGTCTTCTTCTTTTCCTGCCTTCCAGAAAAAGGAAGGCTCACCCTTCTCAGGGCTCTAGAGTTTTCTTCCAGCTCAGCAACATCACTGCCACCACCTCACCCATTCCTCTCACTTCCAGTTTCTCCTCCTGTTCCTTGACCTGAGAGGAGTATGCAAAAGATCCTGAAATCCTGCTGGTCAGGAAAGCAGAATTTGTTAAATATGCTGCAGTGAAGGACAAGACCACCTAGACAGTCTCAGGAGTTTCACAGGGAAATGAGAGGATATTCAAAGGCTTCAGGGTCTGGGCTTCATGATTCAAGGTAGGTCTTATGAGGCAAGGAACTACTCAGTGTCGGGGAGACTTTATGGGCTTTTGGTTTGTGGGCACGGTCAGGGATCACCTAAAACCACTCGTGATCTGCATCCAGCCACTAATCTTCATCAATAAGCTCTCCTATGGTTCATGTTGTCATCTTCTCAATGCAAGCGCTTCGCAGAGCAATTAAGCAAGTTGCATGTGTGAGTTCCCAGTACTGTGTTTAGCACAGAAAAAGGAAATACATTTGCTCCCAGTATTGTTTATCAGAGAGATAAAAGTGATATTTTAGTTCTCAGGAGGAAGAGGCCCTTTCTTCATCTGCGCTCTGTGATCCCAATGGGCTGGTAGAGGCCTGATCATAGGATCTCTGAAGGCCATCTCTCCCACAACCCACTGGCATTCCTGGAGTTAAGTCTAGTCTGTGCTTTTTCCGAGTGGGTTTCCTGGCCTTCAGGACACCAGGACTTTGACAGGAGGTTTTAGTCAACCACGCAGTTCCCTTCAATATGTCTGGTCAGTGTCTTCCCTCATACACCCATTGGAAAGCTGTGCGAAGAGGGGACCTAGTAGCCTGCCAGCCTCTCAGGTTTCTCCTAGCAGACACACAAATTAAATATTTCAGTTTTGTATTTCTTACTATGTGCATAAAGCAGTTTTCTTCTTTTGAATTGTGATCATAAGATAATTTCCACAAGTGAGACCACAGGTTTAACAGGAAATGAACATTTTCATGAATGATTTTCATTGCCAGCTTACTTTCTGTAGAGGTTTGTAACAATTTATACTGTGAGCAGCAGTGCATGATTGAATTGTTTTCACCAAAATATGGTTGACATTAGGTTTTATGATTCAAAACATATATACTATAATTATACTATTATTTCTTGTACTTAAATTTCAATGTGTTTGACTTCTACAGTGCTTAACATTTTTTTGTTTGTTTTCCTACATTCTTTTTTTTTTTAAATAAATTTATTTATTTTAGTTGGGGGCTAATTACTTTACAATACTGTAGTAGTTTTTGCCATACATTGACGTGAATCAGATGTCCATCAGCAGATGAATGGATAAGGAAGCTGTGGTACATATACACAATGGACTATTACTCAGCCATTAAAAAAATACATTTGAATCGGTTCTATTGAGATGGATGAAACTGGAGCCCATTATACAGAGTGAAGTAAGCCAGAAAGAAAAGCACCAATACAGTATACTAATGCATATATATGGAATTTGAAAGATGGTAACGATAACCCTATATGCGAGACAGAATAAGAGACACAGATGCATAGAACAGTCTTATGGACTCTGAGGGAGAAGGTGAGGGTGGGACGTTCTGGGAGAATAGCATTGAAACATGTATATTATCATATGTGATACAGTGCTTAACATTTAAACACATGGTCTTTGTAACAATGATTAGAACTAAGAGAGAAGCAAAAAAAAAAAAAAAAAACTCCGAAGCATCTAAACATGCTGCCCCAAAGAAACCACTGTCAATAGAGTTGGTTATAAAAGATCTTTAGGTTTATTTCTTTCTACAAATACTCTCTTCTTTTTTTCTGTGAAAACAGGGTCACACTGTTCAACCTATTTTATAACCTGTTTTTCTTTTTTTTTTTTTTTACTAACCTCCATATTCTAACACTTTTTCATGAAATGGCATATCACCCTAACACCAACACTACCAATGGAACATTATCTCCCTGTTGTGAGGCAGTGTAACTGATGATTAAGAATACAGACCATAGTGCCCAGTTCATTTCAGGCGCTCGGTCGTTTCTGACTCTTTGTGGCCCCATGGACTGCAGCACACCAGGCTTCCTTGTCCAACACCAACTCCCAGAGCTTGCTCAAATTCATGTCCATCAGTCAGTGATGCCATCCAACCATCTCATCCTCTGTCGCCCCCTTCTCCTCCTGCCTTCAATCTTTCCTAACATCAGAGTCTTTTCCAAGGAGTCAGTTCTTCGCATCAGGTGGCCAAAGTATTGGAGTTTCAGCTTCAACATCAAATCCTCCAATGAACACCCAGGATTGATCTCCTTTAGGATGGACTGGTTTGATCTCCTTGCAGTCCAAGAGACTCTCAAGAGCCTTCTCCAACACCACAGTTCAAAAGCATCAATTCTTTGGCACTCAGCTTTCTTTATAGTCCAACTCTCACATCCATACATGACTACTGGAAAAACCATAGCTTTGACTAGACAGGCCTTTATCGGTAAAGTAATGTCTCTGCTTTTTAATATGCTGTCTAGGTTGGTCTTAGCTTTTCTTCCAAGGAGCCTTTTAATTTCATGGAAATTCTTTCCAAGTAGTCTTTTAACTTCATGGCTGCAGTCATCATCTGCAGTCATTTTGGAGTCCCCAAAAATAAAGTCTCTCACTGTTTCCATTGTTTCCCCATCTATTTGCCATGAAATGATGGAACTGGATCCCATAATCTTAGTTTTTTGAATGTTGAGTTTTAAGCTAGCTTTTTCACTCTCCTCTTTCATCAAAAGGCTCTTTAGTTCTGCTTCACTTTCTGCCATAAGGATGGTGTCATCTGCATATCTGAAGTTATTGATTCTTCTCCCGGCATCTTGATTCCAGCTTGTGCTTCATCCAGTCTGCCATTTCGCATGATGTACTCTGCATAAAAGTTAAATAGGCAGGGTGACAATATACTCCTTTCCCAAATTGGAACCAGTCCATTGTTCCAGGTCCAGTTCTAACTGTTGCTTCTTGACCTGAATACAGATTTCTCATGAAGCAGGGAAGATGGTCTGGTATTCTTATCTCTTGAAGAATTTTCCAGTTTGTTGTGATCCACACAGTCAAAGGCTTTGGCATAGTCAATAAAGCAGAAGTAGCTGTTTTACTTGAACTCTCTTGCTTTTTCGATGTTCCAACAGATGTTGGCAATTTGATCTCTGATTCCTCTGCATTTTCTAAATCCAGCTTGAACATCTGGGAGTTCATGGTTCACATACTGTTGAAGCCTGGCTTGGAGAATTTTGAGCATTCCTTTGCTAGCATGTGAGATGAGTGCAATTGTGTGGTAGTTTGAACATTGTTTGGCAGTGCCTTTTTTTGGAATTGGAATGAAAACTGGTCTTTTCCAGTCCTGTGGCCACTGCTGAGTTTTCCAAATTTGCTGGCATAATGAGGGCAGCACTTTCACAGCATCATCTTTTAGGATTTTAAATAGTTCAACTGGAATTCTATCACCTCCACTAGCTTTGTTTGTAGTGATGCTTCCTAAGGCCCACTTGAGTTCTCATTCCAGGATGTCTGGCTCTAGGTGAGTGATCACACCATCGTGTTTTTCTGGGACATAAAGATCTTTTTTGTATAGTTCTGTGTATTTTTTCCACCTCTTCTTAATATTTTCTGCTTCTGTTAGGTCCATACCATTTCTGTTCTTTATTGTGCCCATCTTTGCATGAAATATTCCCTTGGTATCTCTAATTTTCTTGAAGAGATCTCTAGTCTTTCCAATTCTATTGTTTTCCTCTATTTCTTTGCATTGATCTCTGAGCAAGGCTTTCTTTTTTTTTCTTTTTTTTTTTTTTTTTTTTATAAATTTATTTATTTTAGTTGGGGGCTAATTACTTTACAATATTGTAATAGTTTTTGCCATACATTGACATGAATCAGCCATGGGTTTACATGTGTTCCCCTTCCCTGGGCAAGGCTTTCTTATCTCTCCTTGTTACTCTTTGGAACTGTGCATTCAAATGAGTATATTTTTCCTTTCCTCCTTTATCTTTTGCTTCTCTTCTTTTCTCAGCTATGTGTAAGGCCTCTGCAGACAACCATTTTGCCTTTTTGTATTTCTTTTTCTTGGGGATGGTCTTGGTCATTGCCTCCTGTACAATGTCACAAAACTCTGTCCATAGTTCTTCAGGCACTCTATCAAATATCATCCCTTGAATCTATTTGTCACTTCCACTGTATAATTTTCAGGCATTTGATTTAGGTCATACCAGAATGGTCTAGTTGTTTTCCATACTTTCTTCAATTTAAATCTGAATTTTGCAATAAAGAGTTCATGAACTGAACCATAGTCAGCTCCCAGTCTTGTTCTTGCTAGAGCTTCTCCATCTTTGGCTGCAAAGAATACAGTCAATCTGAAATTGGTATTGACCATCTGGTGATGTCCTTGTGTAGAGTCTTCTCTTGTGTTGTTGGAACCAGCTGTTTGCTATGACCAGTGCGTTCTCTTGGCAAAACTCTGTTAGGTTTGTCCTACTGCATTTTGTACTCCAAGGCCAAATTTGCCTGTTGCTCCAGGTATCTTTTGACTTCCTACTTTTCATTCCAATTCCCTATGATGAAAAGGACATCTTTTGGGGATATTAGTAGTAGAAGGTAGTGCCCAACTGCTGGATTCAAGTGCCAGATTAGCCATTTGAAGCTGTGTAACCATGACTAGGTTATTTACATCCTTGTGACTCAGTTTACTCACTTGTGAAATAGGGATCATGATAGTACTGCTTCATAGGGTTGTTTTGGAAATTAAATAAATTAAAACATGGAATACTCAGTCTGACACACTATGTGCTTGTTTTCTGGAAACAACATTGGGTATGCAATAAATAATTCACCAAACTATATTATTAGATATTTCAGCTGTTTCCTTTTTTCTTGTGATACAGAAAATGCTATAATGAATATTTCTTAAGATAAATTCCTGAATATTAAATTGCTTGGTCAAAGAATACATGCCTATTTAAGGCTTTTATTCCATATTGCTAACTTTCCTTCAAAAAGTATATCTCATAAATAGTATTGTTATTGTTCAGTCGCTAGGTCATGTCTGACTCTTTGTGATCCCATGAATTGCAGCATGCCAGGCCTCCCTGTCCTTCAGTATCTCCCTAAGTTTTCTCAAACTCATGTCCACTGAGTCAGTGATGCTATTCAACCATCTCATCTTCTGTCACCCCTTTCTCCTCTTGCCATCAATCTTTCTCAGCATCAAGGTCTTTTCCTAAGAATCGGCTCTTCACATCAGGTGGCCAAAGAATTGGAGCTTCAGCTTCAGCATCAGTCCTTCTAATAAATATTCAGAGTTGGTTTCCTTTAGTATTGACTGGTTTGATCTCCTTGAAGTCCAAGGGACTCCAAGAGTCTTCTCCAGCACCACAGTTTGAAAGCATCAATTCTTCCGTGCTCAGCCTTCTTTATGGTCCAACTCTCACATCTGTACCTGACTACTGGAAAAACCATAGCTTTGACTATATGGACCTTTGTATGGACTTGCTTTTTAATATGTTTTCTAGGTTGGTCGTAGCTTTCCATCCAAGGAACAAGCGTCTTTTAATTTCATGGCTGCAGTTACTGTCTGCATCGATTTTAGAGTCCAAGAAAATAAAATCTGTCACTGTTTCCATTTTTTCCCCATCTATTTGCCATGAAGTGATGGGACCAGATGCCATGATCTTCGTTTTTTGAATGCTGAGTTTTAAGCCAGATTCTTCACGCTCCTCTTTCATCTTCAAGAGGCTCTTTAGTTCCTCTTCACTTTCTGCCATTAAAGTGGTATCATCTGCATATCTGAGGTTGTTGATATTTCTCTCCTATATGAGTAGTATATATAGGAGAGTGCAATTTCTACCCTGATGTTAGCAACAAGTGTCCTTTTTATTCTTCGCCTACCTGAGAAAGGCAAAGTCTGGAAGGTAAACATGAGCTGACTCGAGAGTCAGGAGTACAATTTCCTGTGGCCTCTCTGTTCTGCCCATCACGATCCCCTCATTAGCTGACCTAGACTCTACCTAAAGCAGGGAACATTCACCTTTTAGGCACCTTTTAAAGTGAGAAATAATAACTGGTAATATTGCAGTTAGTGTTATCATTAACTTGAACTAAATTACAAGCAGATAACTCCAGAAGCAAGTGGAAGACTTGAAGGAATAACAGTGTAATTTATTACAGCTCCATATGCCCACAGAGAGCAGTAGGCTGGGCAGGCTCATCACAATGGGGATTTCAGAGAGTGGGCTTCAGACCAGCCTCATCTGACAAAGCCTGCTTGACGTGGCAGATGTGGTTCGTGTTATCTCAGGTATTAAGTCAGTTGGTAAATCACATTTTTCATGAATCCTTATTACTTGTCCAGATTAAAGAGGAAAAACGAATTGCAAAGAGAATCAAACACCAGCTTCTTTATCATAATTAAGTACACATGTACAACAGAATTTCTTTGGGGAATATACATTGTTGAATTTGAAGAAGATTCTAGATGGTCATGTCCTGGGTTGAAAAGGTAGTTTTATTTTCTGAAAAAAAAACAAAAACATTTTGTGATATATACATTCTTTCTTGCCTTATCTCCTTCACCATCAGAATTTCAGTGGGAATTCTCTAGTCACTTCTCTGTGTGTGACTTTTTTCCTGCCTTGACATGTACAAGTTTATTTGTAATATTGAAAAGATCATGAGCTTTTTGCCCACTGTAACTTGGTCGAGGAAAAAAAATAATGTATACCTAAAGTAAGGGGGAAACAGTTGATTTTTTTTTTATGTGATTACCTGAGTTTTCCCACCAAAAGGAATTAAACTGTGTTTATCATATCTTTGTATTACAAGGAGTGGTTATCTAGTTCTTTACTATTGTTTGGAAATCAGCTGTCTTCATTTCTGGTTATCCCCTTTGGGTCACATGCCTGATTATTAACTTGTTAATCCATGAGAAAAAAACTAGAATATGCATGTCATCACACTGTCTTTTTTTGTCTGTGCTGTCTTTGTTGCATTGTGCAGGCTTAGTTGCCTGTGGCATGTGGGATCTTAGTTCCTTGACCAGGGATCAAACCCATGATCCCTGCATTGGAAGGCAGATTCTCAACTACTGGACCACCAGGGAAGTTCCCATATTGCCTTTCTTAAGCTGCTCTGGAAAGAAGTTTGAAGAGGAGGTTGAAGTTCTTGGGCCGTATGAGGTGACTGAATAATCTCCATCCCTGACACATTTCTTCCCCCAAACCATGCAGATAGTGACTGCTTATGAGTGCCTGTCATTTACAGTATTCAGAGCATGTATGACTCACTCTGTTATTCAAGAAACAAAGGTCTAGAAAGTTGTGTGTTTTGACTAAGTTCAGAAAAAATGAGACAAGACTCTCACTGATACACGTTGAACATCTATTACAGACTACACATGCTAATACGTGGCAAATGACTTCACCTGAGACCACAGCAGTGAAATAAGGTAGGAACATATCCTGGCCTGGCAGATGTGAAATGCATCATCCAGGTCCATAAAGGCCACAGGTGTTTTAGTTCATTGTAGTTGGTCCCCAGGTATATTGCAGAACTTATCAGGGTATTCAATTTGCAGGTTAGCATTGTGTATCTTTAAGAAGGGAACATAATATTCAGAATTTTCCAGCTGTCTTGGCATACCTTCCCCCCTTCACACACACACACACACACACACACACACACACCCCACAAACAGGCATAATTTTTTAAAAATAATATATTTTCAGTTAATGTTCCATAAAGCACATTTGGAAAATACTCTTCACTGTACTGGTGAGATATGAGAGACCCAGAGTGGCTAAGCAACTTTCTGAAGCTCACACAGAGATTTTGAGGTAGAATTGGCACTTAGTCCCACCAACACAAATCTTAAACTTAAGCTGTTATAGGAAAGTGAAGTCGCTCAGTCGTGTCCGACTCTTTGCGACCCCATGGACTGTAGCCGACCAGGCTACTCCATCCATGGGATTTTCCATGCAAGAGTACTAGAGTGGGTTGCCATTTCCTTCTCCAGAGGGGCTTCCCAGCCCAGGGATCGAACCCAGGTCTCCCATATTGCAGGCAGATGCTTTACCATCTGCGCTACCAGGGAAGCCTAAGCTGTTATAGCAGTGCTTTAACAATAATCCTCACACAGTGGCCAAAACTTGAACTCTAGCTGATAGTTTCTCCTCTGGTTTCTGTTTTTTCCTATATTTTAATATTACTCTATATTAATTCTCAACTTCAGTTTAAAAGGCAAGTCATTCCTTGTTTGTCCTAAGCAAAAGATTGTAAGATACTGAACCTTAGTTGAGGAAATGTGGTAGAGAAGCTTATCAGTCTCTGATGTGAGCAGACATTCTGCAGTGATGAAAGACACAGCCTTTGGTGGAGACATGCAGCCCTGATCACACCTGGCTCTGTCATCTGACTGCTGAGTTTTTTAAGTTAATGAGGGCCGTGTCTAAGATGGTTTTGCTCAATAGCATATAACCACTTTTGGCTTACAGACCATTAAGGAATAATAGTTAAGCATACATATATAACATATTTCATGTGTGCTCAGTCGTGTCCAGTTTTTTGTAACCGCATGGACTATAGCCTGCCAGGCTTCTCTGTCCATGGAATTTTCCAGGCAAGAATAGTAGAGCAAGTTGCCATTTCCCTCTCCAGGGGATCTTCCTGACCCAGGGATCAAACTTGTATGTCCTGCATTTGCAGGCAGGTTCTTTACCACTGAGCCACCTAGGAACAATAAAATATGACATATTATACATTATATATTGGATTGGCCAAAAAGTTCATTTGGGTTTTTCCGTAATACTTATGGAAGCTTCCATATATTTTCCCCCCATTCCAACCCTCTGATGGCCTTGCACATCTCATTGAGTCAAAGTGCTTACAGTGGAGAAGTAAATGGCAATCCACTCCAGTATTCTTGCCAGGAAAATCCCATGGACAGAGTCCATGGGGTCACAAAGAGTTGGACATGACTGAGACTGAGCACACACCCATACATACATACAGTTACCATTAAGGATTTTGAATGTTGAACTAAACTTACAGGTCCTCTTATGATATTCTCTTTCATCTACAATGTTAAATATTGGTTAAAAATAAATTGAATAAAGAAAAATATCAAAGAGAAAACAAAAACAAACAAAAATACTTAGTCCTTCCAATGCGGGGGGGGGTGTGTTTGCTCCCTGGTCAGAGAGCTAAGATCCCACATGCCCCGTGGTCAAAAAAACAGAACATAATACAGAACAAATGTTGTAATAAAATTCAATAAAGACTTAAAAATGTATTGACTTTATTTTAAAAAGTGTTTACAGTGACTGGCCTGCAGAGTCACACATCTCTAACTTGATGCACTTTTGCTCTCCGCTTCATTCAGTCTACTGCAGCCACAGTGGCCTCATCATTCCTTGAGCCCTCCAGGTCTACTCAGGGCCTCTGAAAGTCTGTTCCCTCTGCCTAGAATGCTCTTTCTAAAAGAACTTGCTCCCTAATCCTGTTCATGTCATTACCCCAAAGTTACCTTTCTTCTGGGTATCAATCACTATGTAGGAAAGAGCCCCCAAAATTAGTGGTTTAAATAACAATGAGTAATTTCTGTTACAAATGATTGATTCTACAGAAAATAAGGCAGAACAGAGGAAATTTGTTTCTGAACCCCAAATTCTGGGGCCTCAGCTGGGATGACTTGTATAGATGAAGATAGGAACAGCTTGGGGATGGCTGTCTCTCTCCCTTCACAGTTCCTGCTGTGCAGAGCCTGGGCTTCCTTTTAGCACGGCACCCCTAAAGTAGTAAAATTTCTTGCATAGCAGCTCAGAGAAAAACGAGACCAAAGTGGAGGCTGCCGGTCATCTTGAAGCTGCTCTAGTAACTAGGCACAGCATAACTTCTACCAAATACTGTTACATTTGGTAACAATTACATAGACAAATTACATAGACATTGAACAGCCCTTGAAAGTCCCTTGGACTGCAAGGAGATCCAACTAGTCCATCCTAAAGGAGATCAGTCCTGGGTGTTCATTGGAAGGACTGATGTTGAAGCTGAAACTCCAATACTTTGGCCACTTGATGCGAAGAGCTGACTCATTGGAAAAGACCCTGATGCTGGGAAGGATTTGGGGCAGGAGAAGAAGGGGACAGAGGATAAGATGGCTGGATGGCATCACCGACTCGATGGGCATGAGTTTGGGTAGACTCCGAGAGCTGGTGATGAACAGGGAGGCCTGGCGTGCTGTGATTCATGGGGTCGCAAAGAGTCAGACATGACTGAGCAACTGACCTGACCTGACCTGAACAGCCCAGATTCTAGAAGAAGGTTGTCAATAGCACCCTGCTTTTAATAAGAGGAACAGCAAAGAATTCTGCCCTATGTAACCTACTACTTACTTCAGTAAGGCCTTCTCAGTCTATCTTACTTAAAACGGCAATCCCCCTAATGCATTTAATCACCTATTCTTTCTGTATTTTTCTCTATAACGACAATCATTTCATATATTTTATATCTTACATGTTTAATTTGTTGTCCGTAACCCCCACTTGTTTATATATTCCATGTGTCCAGGGATTTTTTTCTATTGTGTTCACTGTTGTAATCTTCATCAACTAGTATAGTGTGTGACACATAGTAAGAACTCTATAAATAGTTATAGAAAGGAAGGAAGGGAGGAAAAGAAAAGGAGGAAGGAAGGAAGAAGGGAAGGATGAGTTTGGAGGAGGGAGGAGAATAAACCTGGGGTGAATCATGAAATTAAAAGACACTTGCTCCTTGTAAGAAAAGCTATGACAAATGTAGACTGCGTAAAAAAAAGGAGAGGCATCACTTTGCCTATGAAGTTACGTATAGTCAAAGTTATGGTTTTTCCAATAGTCATGTATGGATGTGAGAGTTGGACCATAAAGAGGGCTGAGTGCCAAAGAATTGATGCTTTCTAATTGTGGTGTTGGAGAAGACTCTTGAGAGTCCCTTGGACTGCAAGGAGATCAAATCAGTCAATCCTAAAGGAAATCAACCCTGAATTTTCATTGGAGGACTGATGCTGAAGCTGAAGCTTCAATACTTTGGCCACCTAATGTAAAGAGCTGACTCACTGGAAAAGATCCTGAGGTTGGGAAAGACTGAGGGCAGGTGGAGAAGGAGGCAACAGAGGATGAGAAGGTTGGATAGCATCACTAATTCAATGGACATGAGTTTGAGCAAACTCCGGGAGATAGTGAAGGACAGGGAAGACTAGCATACTGCAGTCCATGAAGTCACAAAGAGTTGGACACGACTGAGTGACTGAACAACAACAACAAAAGTAGAGCAAGGATTTAATGAAAGGGATAGGAGTGACTTATTTTTAAAAGAGGGTTCCTTTTGAAGTGAACAACAAAGTTGCTAGAAAGATCCTTCATAAAATGGACATGAGGATGAGTCACTGTATGTATTTCACTGAGGAGGGAAACCTCATTTGAGTGCTATCATTTGCTCCCTAATTGAATGACTATAAATAGTATTTCAATCATTTATTTCCTCTCAGAAAAAAGCCTACTAATTTGTTCATGTGAGCCTTAAGGCAGTGCTAATGCAGAGTTTCATCTCCTCTCTGCTGGAGAATCATGGTTTGGTAGGTCTATTTTTTGTTTGTTTGTTTTTGAGAAATGTCCATAATCCTACCTACTTCCATTTCTACATCAGTTTTTGCTTCTTCTTCAGACAGTTGACCAAAGTTCACTCAAGATTTCATTGTGGGGTGGTGGTGAGAGTCCCAGTGTCCTCAGAGAGGCAAATAGAATGAGAAATCAAGAATACAGAACTGTAAAGCTACCAGTGCAGCTGTAGGCTTCTGTGAGAATCTGGGTGAACTTGGCCCAAGCTTTTCATGGCTCTGGGAGCCACACCGTGTCCCCCACCAGTGGATAATGTTCTCAGAAGCTTACTTCCTTGTGAACTCTGCCTCCATGACCACCAATTTTCTCCTGTAGTACCAATCTGTCACTCCAGACAATGTGCCCAGGCTTTTTGTGATTTAGTATTCCTTTTTATCAAGTGTTTTGTGACTTTCTTTGGTAATCTGATTAGGAATGAGGCTGGGAAATGATGTGGAATTACTTCATAATCAAAGAGCCCTTTCCTCATTTTTTCTGCTCTACTCTCTTTTCCCTGTCTCCTTCTCCCTTACTGGCTTCTCCCTCTTTGGAGGAAAAAAAAACAAATGCTACCCCAAGTCTCAGGCTAAACAATTTTATCCTCATTCTGGCCCTGAAGTTCCAGATTCTATCCCAAAATGGGCTTATTTGGGCACCTACTCAACAAGAAAGGCATATATCTTCCCATGGAAGGCATATATCTTCTTGGACTAACTGCCAAGAAAATGAAATCATCGCCTGAATCTCCTTCTCTTGCCTGAACCAAGTTCATAATCCCATATGATTTGTTGTTCTGTTGGCCAGGTCACCACCCGAAAACATGAGAATGGACGGGACCCTGACCCTGATCTTGACCTTGGGAATATATATGTGACCTTCCAAAGCTTTGCTTAGCAAATAATCCTCAAGAGCAAAAGGATTTATCCCATCCCATGAAATATACAAATAGGCATGTACCCTGTACCTCGAGGGTGACACAGTGTTTCAGGGGATAGAAATGGAGAAAAGTTCCCGATTTGGAACCAGTCTGTTGTTTCATGTCCAGTTCTAACTGTTGCATCTTGACCTGCATACAGATTTCTCAAGAGGCAGGTAAGATAGTCTGGTGTTCCCATCCCTTGAAGAATTTTCCACAGTTTGTTGTGATCCACACAAGTCTCAGTTGGCAAAGAATCCGCCTGCAATGCAGGAGACCTGGGTTTGATCCCTGGGTTGGGAAAATCCCCTGGAGAAGGGATAGGCTACCCACTCCAGTATTCTTGGGCTTCCCTGGTGGCTCAGATGGCAAAAAATTCACCTGCAATGCAGGAGAACTGGGTTCGATTCCTGGGTTGGGAAGATCCCCTGCAGAAGGGATAGGCTACCCACTCCAATATTCTGGCCTGGAGAAGTCCATGGACAGATGAATCTGGTAGGCTACAGTTCATGGGGTCCCAAAGAGTCAGACACAACCAAGCGACTTTCACTTTCACTTTCAAAGTGAAACTTAGAAACATGTCACATGGAAACCTGGGTTTGATTAGTGAAAAGAAACAGACAACAGGTTTTTTTGGGATTTTTTTTTTTTTTGCCTTTTTTGTGGGCTTTTTTTTTTTTTAACAATTAAGTTTAAGAAAAGGGTCAGATTAAAATCTGCAATTTAACAGGTAGGCATCCTCGAGCCAGTTATAAACCCTCCCAGAGCCTCTTTTCTCTCATTTGTACAATAGTAGGGAGGATGCCCACTTTACAGGGATGCTAAGAGGATTAAGTTCTATAAACACACAAGAAGGTCAGAAAAAATTCCAGGCTGATAATTTCCTCCCTTAAGTGAGAAAAAAATCCTGCAGTTATAACATATATGCGCTTCATTGTCAGTTATTTCATTCTTGGGTATCATAGTGACCAAGGCATTTTCTTTATAATGGAGGATGTACTATTTCAGAAGTGGCAAAGCTGCTTAAGGTCATTCCTATAAAATGGACACTTGACAAAGCCATAATATTGACAACTATCTGCAAGCCACAGCACCTAATCTATATTAGAATGCAGTCTTTAGAACAACTAGAAATATGTCTTATAGATTTATTCCCGTTTATAGGAGGGATGGTGCTGATTTGAGCTGTTCCTTGTTGCCCAATGACTTACACTGGCTCTGTTTCCTGACTTGTTCTTTTCTTCTTGCTTGACTCCGTCCACTTTCTGCTGTCCTTATTATCTGACTAAAATCCCACTGGTGTCCTAACCTGCTTCGTTTTCACTTTGAGTTAGACACTTTTCAGCCCTCAACTCTAGGCCTTCAACTCAAGTCTTTGCTATTGAGTTGCTGAATCCCCCAAAACTGTAACTAATGGCCCAGTCCCAAAAGGGACCCCAAAAGGATCTGCCTTCTCCATGAGATACTCTCTCCTGCCATCTCTTGGTCAAAGGTGAGCTACCAGCTGCCACCCTCTGCTCATTCTTTTCATCCCAAGGACATCATGGATGGATGATAATGGAATTTAACTTTCTAGGAGAAGGCATTTTGGGATAAGAGGGTAGTAGCACAGTAGCATAAGCTCTGCCCTCTAATGATACTTCAAGTTTGGCCCTGGATAGAGATAGTGCCAGAACCTAGTGGGCTCCTGTGTGGGTCCAGTGGATGCAGAACTCTTAGAATTTATGAGGTGAAAATTGAAACTTGAGCTAAGAATAAATACCCTTGAGAAAAACCTAGTTTTTGTCAGCATCTTACAAAGGAGTACTGAGCAGGGTAAATATACAGCTATTAATTTTATGAGATCATTTTACTTTAGCACTAATGAGTATTTGTGGGTCTAATTACCAATATGTATCAGCGCTTCTTGTATTTGGCCAAAGAGATATCAAAGTGTTTTGGACACCAAAGCTTCTTGGCATTTTTTACCCACTGTCTCTTTATGGCCACCCATAAAACCCTAGCATGACCCTTGGCACACACTTGTTCTTGGTGGTAGGATGATTATTGGATCAGGAGGACTTAGATGAGTTTACTCACCTTCTTTCAGGGTGAAATTGAGAATTTATGGAAGCACACTGTCAAGACTTCTTTGGGCCTTGCCAGGGCTTTTAGAAATTGGTTTTTCTTTTGGAAATTGGTTTGCAGAATCTCTCAGAAAATGTTTCACGATACTAGCAACCCTGACAGTCTCCAGGATAAGAGTGCCTAATGTTAGGGGACAGATGATCCTAATATGATTTATTTAATAATGATATAATAATGTGGACATGCAGCCTTTATATTTAACAAATCCCATTACAAGACACACAGAGGAAGTAATCAAACACTAGAATGTGCAAACTCTGAAGAGATCTGACACCTGGTTTCTGAATATTGAAAAACTTGTCAAACTTACTGTGTCTCCTAGCAAGGCAGTGCTCAGATTTATGGTGCCTGAAAACCCAATGTAACAGTAATCAATTTGTAATTGTTTTGTATTCTTTTCTCCCTGCAGTATGTAATGGAGACAGTAAATGGAATAGCAATTAACTTCTTGGGGTTAATATGCGTGAAGTCAGTGGCAGCACATTTAGCGTTAAAAAAATTCTTTTATCAGGTTTATAGAGGAAAGACTTTATTATATTTTAGTGGTGGTCATCCATCCCAGGCCCATTAATGATTTTCATAGAGTTTCAACCCTTTGTCTCCTTCCTTGTGGAGGTTTGAGTCGCTTAGCTTCATCTCTATCATCTTGTAACAGAGGATGCTCTCACAGCCTTTTTAGTGGCTCAGTAATTTTCTTACGAGCTTCTCTGGTGGTTCAGTGGTAAAGAATCCACCTGCCAGTGCAGGAGACACGGGTTCCATCACTGGGTTGGGAAGATGCCCTGGAGAGGGAAATGGCAACCCACTCCAGTATTCTTGCCTGGGAAATCCCATGGACAGAGGAGCCTAGCAGTCTACAGTCTACAGGTTGCAAAGAGTCCAAAACGATTTAGTGACTGAAAAAAATTTTCTTACAATGTATCTAGGCTGAAAGAAATACCAGTTCCATCTATTAAGTAATTAGGTCCAAACAACTAAACAAAGCATTTGAAAAAGTAATACACATAAATTGAAAGAAAAAATATTCAAAACTGTATTCTTTAGTAATCATAGTTACTTGATAGCAGAATGTATGTGACTTTTGGGCACAAATTTTCAGACCTTGAAGTGCTATCAGACCACACCACTCTTATTTCGTTTTACATTTTGGCAACTGCCAAAACACCTAGTTTCACAATGATATCATGACTTTGAAAGAAATGTAATAAAGTGATCTAATGTTGAAAATGTAAACTACTTAAAGTTTGCAAGATATCCATCAGATATCAAATATCCCTGTTCAGTTCAGTTCAGTTCAGTCGCTCAGTTGTGTCTGGCTCTTTGCAACCCCATGAACCGCAGCACGCCAGGCCTCCCTGTCCAACACCAGCTCCTGGAGCCCACCCAAACTCATGTCCATTGAGTTGGTGATGCCATCCAACCATCTCATCCCCTGTCATCCCCTTCTCCTCCTGCCCTCAATCTTTCCCAGCATCAGGGTCTTTTCCAATGACTCAGCTCTTCGCATCAGGTGGCCAAAGTATTGGAGTTTCAGCTTCAATATCAGACCCTCCAATGAACACCCAGGAATGATCTACTTTAGGATGGACTGGTTGAATCTCCTTTCAGTCCAATGGACTCTCAAGAGTCTTCTTCAACACCACAGTTGAAAAGCATCAATTCTTCGGCACTCAGCTTTCTTTATAGTCCAACTCTCACATCCATACATGACTACTGGAAAAACCATAGCCTTGACTAGATGGACCTTTGCTGACAAAGTAATGTCTCTGCTTTTTAATATGCTATCTATGTTGGTTATAACTTTCCTTCCAAGGAGTAAGTGTCTTTTAATTTCATGGCTGCAATCACCATCTGCAATCACCCCAAAAATAAAGTCAGCCACTGTTTCCACTGTTTCCCCATCTATTTGCCATGAAGTGATGGGACCAGATGCCATGATCCTAGTTTTCTGAATGTTGAGCTTTAAGCCAACTTTTTCACTCTCCTCTTTCACTTTCATCAAGAGGCTCTTTAGTTCTTCTTCACTTTCTGCCATAAGGGTGGTGTCATCTGCATATCTGAGGTTATCGATATTTCTCCCGGCAATCTTGATTCCAGCTTGTGCTTCTCCAGCCCAGTGTTTCTCATGATGTACTCTGCATATAAGTTAAATAAGCAGGGTGACAATATGCAGCCTTGAGGTACTCCTTTTCCTGTTTAGAACTAGTCTGTTGTTCCATGTCCAGTTCTAATTATTGCTTCCTGACCTGCATACGGGTTTTTCAAGAGGCAGGTCAGGTGGTCCGGTATTCCCATCTATTTCAGAATTTTCCACAGTTTATTGTGATCCACACAGTCAAAGGCTTTGGCATAGTTAATAAAGCAGAAATAGATGTTTTTCTGGAACTCTCTTGGTTTTTCGATTATCCAGCGGATGTTGGCAATTTGATCTCTGGTTCAAATATCCCTGTACTTCTCTTGAAAATATATGTTGCTATGAGCTCACTGTAATACCCTTGGTGCCATGATGTACTCAGTTTAGAGCCAGAACACATAGATTCACATCGCAGGAGCGCCTTACTTATATAAATTCAACTACCGTATCCCCCTCTTATCTATGGGTCATATTTTCTAAGACCCTCAGGTGGTGGTTTAGTTACTAAGTCATGTCCGACTCTTGTGACCCCATGGACTGTAGCCCTCCAGACTCCTCTGTCCATGGGATTCTCCAGGCAAGAATACTGGAGTCAGTTGCCATTTCCTTCTACAGAGGATCTTCCCGACCCAGAAATTGAACCTAGGTCTCCTGCATTGCAGGCAGATTCTTGACTTACTGAGCTAAAAGGGAAGTCTGAAACCACAGATAGTACTGAACCCAATATATACTATGTTTTTTCCTGTGCATACATATCTAAAGTGAAGTGAAGTCACTCAGTTGTGTCCAACTCTTTCCAACCCCATGGACTGTAGCCCACCAGTCTTCTCTGTCCATGGAATTTTCCAGGCGAGAGTACTGGAGTGGATTGCCGTTTCCTTCTCCAGGGGATCTTCCCGGCCCAGGGATCAAATACAGGTCTCCCACATTGCAGGCAGACGCTTTATCATCTGAGCCATCAGGAAGCATGCATACTATGGTAAAGTTTATTTTATAAATAAGAGATTCATAGAGATTTGAAAGAGTAACAGCAGTGACTGATAATAAAATAGAAGTTATAATACTGTAATCAGTTATATGCATGTGGTCTCTTTCTCAAAATACCTTATTGTATGGTACTCACCCTTCCTCTTGTGATGATGTGAGATGATAAAATGCCTACTTCATGAGCTGAAGTAAGGTGAATGACATAGGCATTATGAAATAGCTTTAGGCTGCTACTGAAATTCTGCCAGTGTGTCACAAGGAGTATCACCTGCTTGGGTAACCCTGTTTTATGGAGCTGTGAGTTAATGGTTGGATGTCAGGAGTAGTTGATGTCAATTGTTGGGGATCCCAGGTGGGACAGAACAGTATGGCATGACATTTCATCACTCTGCTCAGAACCACATAAAGCAAATTAAAACTGATTAATTTTTTATTTCTGGAATTTTCCATTTAATATTTTTGGACCACAGTTGATAGTAGGTAACTGAAACTGTAGAAAGCAAAGCCACACATAAGAGGGGACTACTGTACCCTCCCTTGCTGCTAAAAGCTATTCCTGTGTTCAAAGTTACATATTTTTTTTTCACAGTTACATATTTTTAATACAGCATGGTCCACAAATGTAAATCAACTAATTCAACTTACCTCACACAAAGAATCAGAGACTGTTCCAAAAAGGGCAGAAAAGTTAATTGTTTTGGATATACTGAAAGGTTATGTCTATATTTTATGGGTAATTTGGGTATTTTCAAAATTTTTAAACTTTAAAAATTACAGGATACTTATACACACAAATGTATATATAGTTTTATGTAAATATACAAGTGAGAGCCTATCTTTAACTTGTAAGAACAATCTCTCTTTTTCTTGTACTTTTTTTTTGCTTGATTTCAACATCATCTTCAATCTTTCAATGTGTATTCTTACTCTAATATAAACAACTTAGATTATAAGCTTTTAGATTTTTCTCTTTGTTCAAGTAATCTTAAACACTGTTGATAAACACACTGATATGGATACTAATCATTGATTTACATGAGGGAGATATATATATATATTCATTTCTGTTTGTTTTTTTTAATATTCTTGGGGGAGAATGTATACATGTATATGCATGATTGAGTCCCCTCAATGCCCACCCAAAACCATCACAACAGTGTCAATCAGCTACACTCCAATACACAACAAAAAGTCCAAGGGAAAAAATAATACCTTCCCTCAGACTTCCAAGGCTATAGAGAAGAGCCTGGAATATAAAATAATATGTGAGAAAATACCTTGTAGATTATTGTTTAATGGGCAAAGAATTTCAATGTCACAAGATCAGAAGAGTTATAGAGTTGAATGGGTGATGGTTGCCCAACAATGTGACTGTACTTAATATTCCTAAATTATACACCTGAAAATTATTAACAAAGTAAGTTTTATATTATGTGCATTTACATATACATTGTTTCTTGTGTCTTGCATTTTTAAATAGAAAGTACCAAGTTGGTTGATATGTTGATTTATTTTTTCAAATGGCTGCATGATATCCCATGGTGTGGATGACAGTGTACCCAGCCATGCTCTTGTTAATGAGCATTCACCATGTTTCCAGTTTATCCAGCCCCAAAACAGCTCTACAGTCCACAATATTGTTTGTATTTTCTCACATACTCAGTGGTTTTATTTCTAAGGGTTACATTCTCAGGTGTAGAATTGCTGTGCTGACGGGCATATTCACATTAATTTTTTAAAAATAGATGTTGTTAAATGGCTTTTATTTTTATTTATTCTATTTAGATTTGATTCGTTTCTGCCTTTTAAAGTAGTTTTCAGTCATTCCTCTTTCACTTGGTAGTGTTGTTTTCAGCTTGTATAGATCTGATCACATGGTTCCCTCCATATAATGTATTGATATGATTAATTACATTAATAAGTTTCCTAATGCTTCATTTGTATCACAAGAATAAACTATGTAGTCATAATGTATTTTTGTGTACACGCTGGATTCTTTTGCCAATATTTAATTTATAATTTTCACAATATTCCAAATGAGGTTAGCATATACTTTTCTGTTTTTCTACTATTCCTTATCAGATTTTAGTATGAAATTTGTGCTTGTTCCATAAAATTAATTGGGGAGCTGTCTAGTTTTCTCTATAGCCTGGAAAAATTAAAGTAACATTATAATTATTCTATAAAGTTTAGCTCAATCTCAGCTGTGGTCCCATATGGTCCCAGTGCCCTCTTCAATGTTAGATCTCTAATCACCTTCACAAGCTTGTCTACATTTGCTAGTCTATTCATGTTATCCATTTCTTCTTATATAAGCTTGAGTAATTTTTATTTTACTACAAAATAATTTCCTCTTGGAAATATTTAATATTAAATATTATTTTAGTCTTTTTAATATTCTTTTAATCCTTTTGTGTCTGTGATTGTTCTTTCTCTTTTATCTATAATTAGACTGCTAGGTGTTGGTCTGTTTTACTTTACATTGTTTTCCAAAGAGCTGTCTCCCAAATTTGTTTATCCTTTCTAATATTTGTATTGCCTTATTTTCTATTTTGTTGACATAAGCTCCCATTTTCATTAATTCCTTCTCCTAGTTTCTTCTGATTTATTTTATTCTTCTAGTTTCTTAAGATGAGTAGTACCAAGTTTCTAAAACTTTTTTTATTCTTTCTTCTTTAGTGGTAAAGGCATTTAAGGCTAAATTTTTTCCAGAGTAAAATTTTCAGAGTCCCACAAGTTTTGATTATTCATTTAGTTGCTTTCTAGAATGTCTGAAATTTCTATTTATTTCCTCTTAATATAAACATGTCTATAAATTTTGTCTTTACCTTTCAAAGTAAATAAGATTTTTGGTCACATTTTAGTTCTTTACTTTTATTTTTGTTGGATTTGGCTCAGAGAATGTGTCTATAGAATCTTTACATTTTCTGAATTAATTTTTATTGGAGTATATTTGCTTATAATATTGTGTTAGTTTCTGTTGTAGAACAAAGTGGATCAGCTATATGTATACATATATCCCCTCTTTTTTTATTTCCTTCCCGTCTAAGTCACCGCAGAGCACTAAATAGGGTCCCTGAGCTATACAGTAGGTTCTTATTAACTGTTTCATACTTAGTATCAATAGTGTATATGTCAATCCCAATTTTCCAATCCATTCCACCTCCCCTTCCCACCTTGGTGTCCATACACTTGTTCTCTACATCTGAGTCTCTATTTCTGCTTTGCAAATAAGATCATCTATATCATTTTTCTGTATTCCACATATATGTGTTAATATTAATTAATTTGTTTTTATCTTTCTGACTTCACTCTGTATGAGAGTCTCTAGGTTTATCCATGTCTCTACCAATGACGCAGTTTTTAAAACTTATTTATTTATTTTAATTGGAGGCTAACTACTTTACAATATTGTGGTGGTCTTTGCCATGTATCAACATGAATCAGCCACAGGTGTACATATGTCCCACCATCCTGAGACCCCCTCCCACCTCCCTCCACACCCCATCCCTCTACGTTGTCCCAATGTAGCAACTCTGGGTGCCCTGCTTCATGCATTGAATTTGCACTGCTGATCTATTTTACATATGGTAATATACATGTTTCAATGCTATTCTCTCATATTGTCCCACTCTCTCCTTCTACATAGTCCAAAAGTCTGTTCTTTACATCTGTATCTCATTTGCTGACTTGCATATAGAATCATTGTTACTGTCTTTCTAAATTCCATATTTATGCGTTAGTATACTGTATTGGTGTTTTTCTTTCTGGTTTACTTCACTCTGTTTAATAGGCTCCAGTTTCATCCATCTCATTAGAACTGACTCAAATGTATTCTTTTTAATGGCTGAGTAATATTCCATTGTGTATATGTACCACAACTTCCTTATCCATTTGTCTGCAAATGGACATCTAGGTTGCTTCCATGTCCTAGCTATTGTGAACAGTGCTGCAATGAACATTGGGGTACATGTGTCTCTTTCAATTCTGGTTTCCTCAGTGTGTATGCCCAACAGTGTGATTGCTGGGTCATATGGCAGTTCTTTTTCAAGGTTTTTAAGGAATCGCCACACCTGTTCTCCATAGCAGCTGTACATAGTTTGCATTCCCACCAACAGTGTAGTAGGTTTCCCTTTTCTCCACATCCTCTCCAGCATTTATTGTTTGTAGACTTTGATGGCAGCCATTCTGACTGGTGTGAGATGGTACCTCACTGTGGTTTTGCAAATGATCCAATTTTGTTCATTTTTATGGCTGAGTAATGTTCCATTGTATAAATGTACCATTTCTTCTTACTAAGTTTCAGTTGGTGGTTAATTATAAGGCCAATTTGCATAAATGTTCCATAGACATAAAGAAAAATAACCTTCTATTCAATGAGTATAAGGCATGTATATATATAAGAACATGTATGTCTGTATGTGTATGCATGTGTATATATTCACAAATATACATGCATACATGTGTGTATGTGTGTATGTGTGTGTGTGTATGTATATATATATATATATATACACAATTATTTTTTGTATATATAACAAATACCTCTATGGCTTTATTTATTATCTAATAAATCAGCTCTTTCTGAGACATGTGTATTGACGTATCGAACAGTAATTGCATTTTTGCAGCATTCTCTTGCATAGGTTTTGTTTTAATATATAGGTGATCTTTATGTATGTGTGCATTAAGGTTTATAGCACATATCTTTTTCACAAATTGTCCAACATAATTACACAGCACCTGTTTACTCTGTCCATCTTATTTGCTATCAGTACCAGAAATCCTGCTTTCTTTAGGTTTTTATTTTACTGAATTCCTTCTTTATGTTTAATCTTTATTATTTTCTTTGTGTTTCTTGTAAACTGCATTCAAACTGTTTTCTTTTTAAGCAGTAATATGGTCTTTGTATTTTAATGAGAGAAATAAATCTATTTACATTTATTCATTGATTATTATGCCTTGTTTTGTTTCTTTTATCTTGATTTATTATTTTACATTTTTATTTCTTCTTGTTTGTTTTCTTTGTTTTTACTCATATGATAAAGTTGCTACTCATTTCCCTTCATCAATTTGATAAAATTGTTTTCTTATTTTTCTTAGAAAAATCAGGAGTGGTTATCAGGAACTCTGTTTAGAAATGCAAAGTTTGAAATGCCTGCAAAACATTAAGCAGGGCAGGGGCTTGGAGACTGCCAATAGAGTTCAGGAAGTTTCAGTTTTGCCTCCTTTTCAACCACAAGGCAGTAGCTCTGAGGCCATATCTCCAGTGTGTCCTGAGAGGGCTCATCCTTGAGTATGCCCAGTTTCTCAGACCATTAGGGGTAGATGTGATTTTATTTTGAAAGCCTGGCTTCCTCGAAATCATCCCTGGGTCAGCATAGCTTAATATTCATCTAGGTTTGGTCTGAATTTGTTCTTAATCCCCTTGAGCTCATAAGGCCCCTGTGTTTGCTGATGAATCAAGTGTGACTAGGAACATGCTTTTGAGTCTGTTTCATTTTCTGCTCTGAATGTTTCTGAGTAGGTGCAGCCTAATGAATGTCCACAGCCTTCCTGACCCCCAGAAGGGTTTTTCTTGTCTGTCCTTTTCCATGGTTCTCAGTGTTAAATTTCTTGCTATTCTGCCAGGTAGCCTGTTGCTACTATATCATGATTACTAACCCTTTCTTAATTGCTCTCCACCAAGATCTCCATGATTTTTAACATCAAGGCATTTAAACAGAACTTTTCCAGGCTTTGTTGCAAGTTAAATCAGCTCTCTCCGGCAGAGCTCTCTTCCTTAAGGCTCCTCCCCACTTGGGCAGAACCTCTGTGCCGTTGTACCAGGATGGGCTGGGATTCACGTTTCAACATCTGAGCTTCAGAGAAGAAGGACATCTAGCTTTGAGATATCAGTAGGGATGGAAATCATCAGTTTATCATTTTTATTTAAAACCGTGAGGTTAGATTAGCTGACCCAGGGACCTGTGTAGAGGGAAATAAGAGCAACTGAAGAATTAAGTATTGGATCATGCCCTCTTGTAGGGCTGGGCTAAGGCATTTAGCTATGAATAGATGAGGGGTTTCCTGCCTGAGACCAGGGCCAGGAAACACTTGGTTCAGTAGCCATGGGCCAGCTCCATCTCAAGCCACAGGGGACAGACTGAGTTCCATACCTTTTGTGTCTCATCCTGTACCCATACCACTTGGTTATAAACATGCTTTCCATTCGCCAAGTCTAGTTTATGCTGTTATCTCAAGAATCCAACTGACTCTACTTGTAGTAGATGAACAGAATCCTTTCCCATTCTGAGTTTGTGACCTTGAAAAAAATCAAGGCAGGCTGCTGTGACATTCATATTTGGTTTAGAAAAAGGTAACTGCAATATGATAAAAATAAATAATTAAAACCTGGACTCATCATGGCCAGGAACTAAGGGTGACACCACCAAAGGCAAGTTACTTAACTTCTTCAGGTGTCACTTTCCCTAATATTTATCGTCTCTACCTTGCAATGCTATCATGTTCTGAGACCTATGTAATATAATGTAAGTACAGTAACATGCAGTAGGTGCTTAATAAATGTCACCTTGTTTCCTTTGCTGACTTTAGAAGCCACAGAAAAGCTACTTAAATCCACGATGCAATCTCTAAATTTCTTTTTTTATTATTATTTTTATGCTTTTTAAAAAAATTAGTTTATTTATCTATTTTTTAACTTTACAATATTGTATTTGTTTTGCCATACATTGACATGAATCCACTATGAATGTACATGTCTTCCCCTTCCAGAACCCCCCTCCCACCTCCCTCTGCATCTTATCCCTCTGGGTCATTCCGGTACACCAACCCGGAGTGCCCTATATCATGCATCGAACCTGGACTGGCAATTCGTTTCACATATGATAATTTATATGCTTCAGTGCCATTCTCCCATATCATCCTGCCTTCGCCCTCTCCCATAGAGTCCATAATACTGTTCCATTTATCTGTGTCTCTTTTGATGTCTCGCATACAGGGTTATCTTTACCGATTAACTAAATACCATATATATGTGTTAGTGTACTGTATTGGTGCTTTTCTTTCTGGCTTACTTCACTCTATATAATAGACTCCAGTTTCATCCACCTCATTAGAACTGATTCGAATGTATTCTTTTTAATGGCTAAATAATATTCCATTGTGTATATGTACCACAGCTTCTTTATCCATTCATCTGCTGATGGGCATCTAGGCTGCTTCCATGTCCTGGCTATTATAAACAGTGCTGCGATGAACATTGGGGTACACGTGTCTCTTTCGATTCTGGTTTCCTCAGTGTGTATGCCCAGCAGTGGGATTGCTGGATCATATGGCAGTTCTATTTCCAGTTTTTTGAGGAATCTCCACACTGTTTTCCATAGTGGCTGTACTGGTTTGCATTCCCACCAACAGTGTAAGATGGTTTCCTTTTCTCCACACCCTCTCCAGCATTTCTTGCTTGTAGTCTTTTGGATAGCAGCCATTCTGACGGGCGTGAAATCGTACCTCATTGTGGTTTTGATTTGCATTTCTCTAATAATGAGTGATGTTGAGCATCTTTTCTTGTGTTTGTTAGCCATCTGTATGTCTTCTTTGGAGAAGTGTCTGTTTAGTTCTTTGGCCCACTTTTTGATTGGGTCGTATTTTTCTGAAATTCAGCTGCAGGAGTGGCTTGTGTATTTTTGAGATTAATTGTTTGTCCATTGTTTCATTTGCTATTATTTTCTCCCATTCTGAAGGCTGTCTTTTCACCTTGCTTATAGTTTCCTTTGTTGTGCAAAAGCTTTTAAGTTTAATTAGGTCCTATTTGTTTACTTTTGCTTTTATTTCCAATATTCTGGGAGGTGGGTCATAGAGGATCCTGCTGTGATTTATATCGGAGAGTGTTTTGCCTATGTTTTCTTCTAGGAGTTTTATAGTTTCTGGTCTTATGTTTAGATCTTTAATCCATTTTGAGTTTATTTTTGTGTATGGTGTTAGGAAGTGTTCTAGTTTCATTCTTTTACAAGTGGTTGACCAGTTTTCCCAGCACCACTTGATAAAGAGATTGTCTTTTCTCCATTGTATATTCTTGCCTCCTTTGTCAAAGATAAGGTGTCCATAGGTGCATGGATTTATCTCTGGACTTTCTATTTTGTTGAATTGATCTATATTTCTGTCCTTGTGCCAGTACCATACTGTCTTGATGACTGTGGCTTTGTAGTATAGCCTGAAGTCAGGCAGGTTGATTCCTCCAGCTCCATTCTTCTTTCTCAAGATTGCTTTGGCTATTCGAGTTTTTTGTATTTCCATACAAATTGTGAAATTATTTGTTCTAGTTCTCTGAAGAATACTGTTGGTAGCTTGATAGGGATTGCATTGAATCTATAGATTGCTTTGGGTAGCATAATCATTTTCACTATATTGATTCTTCTGATCCATGCACACGGTATATTTCTCCATCTATTTGTGTCCTCTTTGATTTCTTTCACCAGTGTTTTATAGTTTTCTATATATAGGTCTCTTGTTTCTTTAGGTAGATATATTCCTAAGTATTTTATTCTTTTTGTTGCGATGGTGAATGGAATTGTTCCTTAATTTCTCCTTCTGTTTTCTCATTGTTAGTGTATAGGAATGCAAGGGATTTCTGTGTGTTAATTTTATATCCTGCAACTTTACTATATGTTGTTCTTTCTTTATCATGCTGTCTACCTTCCTATAGCTACATTGTTTTTAAGGGTACCTGAAGGGTACTTTAAGGAATTATTTCAAGCATGCATAGTAAAACATGAAGGCACAAAATTATTTTTATAAAGGAGGAAGTCTGTACTCACATTTCCCTAGAAACAGGAGACACGGCATGGTGCACGGGGCACATGGAAAGTCACTGGGTTCAGTCAGAAGGCAGAGGGAGCAAGGCAAACAGAGGCAGGAGGAGCCTTTATTGTGGTTTTCATAAGAAAGAATGGACAAAGAGGGGTAAGCAGGTTTAGGATTGGCAGTTATGAAAAATGTCAGTGAGTGCCAGCCAATAGGGGCTGTTCCTAGTTGTCTGAATCTTGATTCTGGAGTGATCATGGCAGGGGAATCATGGTGGAGAGTGAAAAACTGGATAAGGAGGTGATGGGGGTGGGAGGAGGCTCTGGGTTGGTTGGTTTGCATGTGAAAGTGTGCCGTCCAGGTCTCTTACTCTCTCAGAATTGGCCAGTCTTGACAAGGACAGTCCCTCCAGGGTCAGCGAGGACCAAGATGTCAAAGCATAAAAATGTAGAAAAAAGATGTCATGATTAATACACACATTCTGTTTCATTTATGTTTGTGCATATTTGCTGGACCACGAAAAATAGGTCTTATGTTGGAGCAAGCAAAATCAGGGAGAATCCATAACACTGAATTATCCTTGAGGTAATTAAAACTATCCATTCTCTTAATATCAAAGCCAGTTTTTAAAAAGTCCATATTTGGATTTAGGAATAAGATTATAAATGCAGAGCTGGAAGAAAACTTAAGAATTAATCTGTTCCTCCCCTACACTCACATCTGTTGTTTAATCTCTTCCTTATTTCTGTGAAATAAGTGAAAGTGAATTTGCTCAGTCATGTCCGACTCTGCGACCCCATGGATTGTAGCCTACCAGCCTCCTCCATCTATGGGATTTTCCAGGCAAGAGTACTGGAGTGGTTTGCCATTTCCTTCTCCAGAGGATCTTCCCAACCCAGAGATCAAACCCAGGTTTCCCACACTGCAGGCAGACACTTTACCATCTGAGCCACCAGGGAAGCCTCCATTTCTGCTAAGGTGGCATGAAAAAAAAACTGAAAAACCTCCTTCGGGTTTTTCTGATTGTAAGTAAAGTTCCTGTCTTTATGGAGCCAAGATTTTCTTTGCTTTGTCCTTGGCCTGTTAATTCCTAAAAGCCTGATGACTTGCTGTACAAATACAAAAAACACTCAGCCAAGCTCCCTGAATAACTGCCAGATCAAATAAACTGTGTGTAGTGAGCTTGTGGAACTGACAAAGGACACTTGTATTTTCTTTCTCTGAGCTGGGGCAGGAAAACGTCCACTGTAGGGAACCCCAGTGTGTTGCCAATAGCCGCTGCTACATAAAGCTTCCTTCCCACAGAACAGATGGGACATGGAGTAGGACACCTGTATTATAAATTGAAGTCTTGACTTTGAGAGGTATGGTATATAGTTTAATGCTGAATCCCTAAGGTCTAGCTGAGTGCTGGAAAGGCCACATACACTCATTAAATCTTCATCGAGTTGTGCTTCCATTGCAGGGGGCATGGGTTTGGACCCTGGTGTGGGAGCTAAGATCCCGCATGCTCAATGCAGCCAAAAACATCTTCATCGAGTGAATGCGAGGATACATAGAAATGAATATGAAGTGCTAATCAAAAGTGTTACAAATAAGTAAATCAAGAAAAGAAGCTTTGGGTTGCTAATAGAAGGAAAAAGCAGTCCTCCAGGGAACCAAAGTTAGGCACTGAAATCACTGGTGTTCCTCCAAGAAGGCAATATATTCTTTTAAAATTTAAATTTATTTATTTTTAGTTGGAGGATAATTGCTTTGCAATATTGTGTTGGTTTCTGCCATATATCACCATGAATCAGACATAGGTATATGGCTATGGTTTCCTCCTTCTTGAACCTCCCTCCCACCCTATCTTACCCCTACAAGCTGTCACAAAATACCAGATTTGAGCTCCCTACATAATACAACAAATTTCCACTGGCTATCTAATTTTATTAGGTTTTCTTACCTGTTGAGTGAAGGCCAACATAGAAGATTGTTGTCTAGCTTTAAAGAAAGAATGAACATTAGGAACTTAGCACAGAGCCCATGAAGAACAGTCAAGCACTCCAGCTATTGTTGATTTGCTGCTTCTGTATACACTTGACTCTTGAACAACTTGGGGCTTTGGGTGCCAACCCCCTCATGCAGCTAAAAATTAACACATAACTTTTGACTAAAACTGAACTACTGTTGACTGGAAGCCTTACCAATAACATAAACAGTCAATTAACACATATTTTGTATGTTATATGTATTATCTACTATATTGTTATAATAAAGTAAGCTAGAGAAAATGTTAAAAAATTATAAAGAAGAGAAAATACATTTACAGTACTATATTAAGCTGTAAACTACATCATCTGTTTGCAAAATGAATCCTCTGTTAGTACCTATATCAATATTGTCTTACACAATATAAAAGACTGTAGCTGTTATATGTATTACTACCACTAGGCATCAAAAATGAAAAGATGACATGAAAAAGAAATTTATATTTAGATACAGGTATAACGAGTCATTCATTGATAATGGAGAAGCAGTAGAAATATTTCTTCATCATCACCTAAGAATGAATTGTTATAAAATGTTTGTGGCATACAGTATTACAATCACATTCATAATATAGTATTGGAAACATATTAGTGCATTTAAAAAAAACTTACTACCTATGATAATAGGCTGATATGCAGTTTCTCCAACTATGAGAGAGAGAAAGAACATACTGTACAGTAACATAATTCTTTGAAAGCAAAGTTATAAAACAGTTAAAAAAAAAAAAACCTAGCACATTATTAACTTTATATTCCATACTACTCACCTAGTGAGTAATGATAGGTTATCCACTTCAATACAAATCTTACACACAGTGTTCTACATGATGAACACTTGGGAGATGGTGATGATGATAATACAAAAATGTCTACACCATTCTTGCTGTACAGTTACTAGAGTTCACACCAAAACACATACGTACTCCCAGCAGGTAAGTTTATCAACTGTATGACATGATAATTATTTACTATTCATTTTGTAAAAGTGGGTCATCTTTATCTCATGTCTGCACACTGAGTGAGCTGAGTGGGAGGAGAAGGCATTGGTCTTGCTGTCTTGCTTGGGTGGCAGATGTGGAAGCAGTGGAAGTGCAGACAGGAGGCAGCTACACTGAGTGTAAACTTATACATCATAGTTTATATGTATATTACATATCATATAGAAATACATCATAGTTTCTGAGTTTTTTCAGTTCAGTTCAGTCACTCAGTCATATCCAACTCATTGTGACCCCTTGGACTGCAACATGCCAGGCTTCCCTGTCCATCACCAACTCCCGGAGCTTGCTCAGACTCATGTCCATTGAGTTGGTGATGCCATCCAACCATCTCATCCTCTAACATCCTCTTCTCCTCCTGCCTTCAGTCTTTCCCAGCATCAGGGTCTTTCCCAAGGAGTCAGTTCTTCGCATCAGGTGGCCAAAGTATTGGAGTTTCAGCCTCAGCATGAGTCCTTCCAATGAATACTCAGGACTGATTTCATTTAGGATGGACTGGTTGGATCTCCTTGCACTCCAAGGGACTCCCGAGGGTCTTTTCCAACACCACAGTTCAAAATCATCAATTCTTTGGTGCTCAGCTTTCTTTATAGTCCAACTCTCACATCCATACATGACTACTGGGAAATCCATAGCTTGGACTAGATGAACCTTTGTTGGCAAAGTAATGTCTCTGCTTTTTAATATGCTGTCTAGGTTGGTCATAACTTTTCTTCCAAGGAGTAAGCGTCTTTTAATTCAATGGCTGCAGTCACCATCTGCAGTGATTTTGGAGCCCAAGAGTAAAGTCTGTCACTGTTTCCATTGTTCCCCATCTATTTGCCATGAAGTGATGGGACCAGATGCCGTGATCTTTGTTTTTTGAAAGTTGAGTTTTAAGTCAACTTTTTCACTCTCCTCTTTCTCTTTCATCAAGAGGCTTTTTAGTTCCTCTTCACTTTCTGCCATAAGGGTGGTATCCTCTGCATGTTTCGGGTCATTGATATTTCTCCTGGCAACACTGATTCCAGCTTGTGCTTTATCCAGGCTGGCATTTCACATGATGTATGCTGTATATAAATTAAATAAGCAAGGTGACAATATACAGCCTTGATGAACTCCTTTTCTAGTTTCTATCTATTGCTTTTTGACCTGCATACAGATTTCTCAGGAGGCAGGTAAGGTGGTCAGGTATTCCTATCTCTTGAAAAATTTTCCACAGTTTGTTGTGATCCACACAGTCAAAGGCTTTATCGTAGTCAGTGAAGCAGAAGTAGATGTTTTCCTGGAACTCTCTTGCCTTTTTGAATATCCAACGGATATTGGCAATTTGATCTCTGGTTCCTCTGCCTTTTCTAAATCCAGATTGAACATCTAGAAGTTCTCAGTTCACATGCTGTTGAAACATAGCTTGGAGAATTTTGAGCATGTGAGATGAGTGCAATCGTGCAGTAGTTTGAACATTCTTTGGCATGGACTTTCTTTGGAATTGGAATGAAAACTGATCTTTCCAGTCCTGTGGCCACTGCTGAGTTTTCCAAATTGGCTGGCATATTGAAGGCAGCACTCTCACAGCATCATCTTTTAGGATTTGAAATAGCTCATCAGGAATTCCATCACCTCCACTAGCTTTTCTCGTACAGATGCTTCCTAAGGCCCTCTTGACTTCACACTCCAGGATGTCTGACTACGTGAATGATCACACCATCGTGATTATCTGGGTCATTAAGATCCTTTTTGTATAGTTCTTCTGTGTACTCTTGCCACCTCTTCCTAATATCTTCTGCTTCTGTTAGGTTCATACCATTTCTGTCCTTTATTGTGCCCATTTTGCATGAAATGTTCTCTTGGTATCTCTAATTTTCTTGGAGAGATCTCTAGTTTTTCCAATTCTATTGTTTTCCTCTATTTCTTTGCATTGATCACCGAGGAAGGCTTTCTTTTTTTTTTTTTTTTTTTTTTTATTCATGGCATTGCTATTTATTAGTTTGATTTTTAAACTTCAGAAAAAGTTATTTAAATCTCCCAATATGATCTCAAATTTATAAATTTCTCTTTCTAATTTAACACATATATACTTATATATACACACACACTACTTATATTTGTCATACACACTATCACAGACCTACACATAGTCATATTTTCATATTTCAAACAAGATTTTCATCTAGCCCTGGCCTTATTTATAATAAAAAATGACTTTATCTTTAACAATTGCATTTCTCCTTAATATCTATTTTGTATGAAAGTAATACAGACATTATAGATTTTTCTCTTTGATTAGTATTGTTCAGAATATGTTAGCTCTTTATTTCAAAATTTCTACATTATGCTTTAGGTGAGTTTCTTTGTAGTCTACCAAATTGGACCTTTTTGACACATATGGTTATTTCTGTCTTAACAATCAAGTTTAATCCATTTGTAATTTTTATGATATCTGATATCCAGTGTCTATTTATTATGGCTTTTACTTTTTTATGCTTTCATCTTTCAATTAATTTTCAACAGAGATGCCAAGACAATTCAATAGGTAGGGGAAAAAATAGTCTTTTTAATAAATGGTCTTGGAACAGTTGGATATCCACATGAGAAAGTTAGACCCTTACCTCACACCATATACAAAAATTAACTCAAAATGGAACAATGACCTAAATATAAGGACTCAAAGTATAATAATCTTCAAAGAAAACAGAGGCACAAAGATTTGTAATCTTAGATTAAGCAGTGACCTCTTTGATATGACAACAAAGGCACATGCAATAATAGCTAAAATAAATTGAATTTATCAATCAAAAAAAATTTTTTGTAATGTGCTTCAAAGGACATCATCATGTAAGTAAAAAGACACTGCACAAAATGGGAAAATAAAATTACAAATCATATATCTGTAAAGGACTTGTATCTAGAATATATAAAGAACTCTTACAGATTAATAATACAAAGACAAAAAAAATTAAAAAGGCGCAAAATACCTGACATTTCTTCAATGAAAATACAAATTTACAATAAGCACATAAAAAGATGCTCAAATCAGAAACCACCGGAGAAATGGAAATCAAAACCGCAGTGAAATACCATTTCACACCCACTAGGATGAATATTAAAAAGACAGATAACAACAAGTTTGGAGCATATGGAGAGAAACTGGAACTATTGTGCATTGCTAGGAATTTTTTTTTTTTCCTTTTTTTATAAATTTATTTATTTTAGTTGGGGGCCAATCACTTCACAACATTGCAATAGTTTTTGCCATACATTGACATGAATCAGCCATGGGTTTACATGTGTTCCCCCTCCTGGACCCCCCATCCACCTCCCTCCCCATCCCATCCTTCTGGATCATCCCATTGCCCCGGCCCTGAGCCCTTGTCTCATGCATCGAACATGGAATGGTGTTCTGTTTCACATATGATAATATACATGTTTCAATGCTATTCTCCCAGAACGTCCCACCCTCACCTTCTCCCTCAGAGTCCATAAAATTGTTCCATGCATCTGTGTCTCTTATTCTGTCTCGCATATAGGGTTATCGTTACCATCTTTCAAATTCCATATATATGCATTAGTATACTGTATTGTTGTTTTTCTTTCTGGCTTACTTCACTCTGTATAATGGGCTCCAGTTTCATCCATCTCAGTAGAACCGATTCAAATGTATTTTTTTTAATGGCTGAGTAATATTCCATTGTGTATATGTACCACAGCTTCCTTATCCATTCGTCTGCTGATGGACATCTAGGTTGCTTCCATGTCCTGGCTATTGTAAACAGTGCTGCGATGAACATTGGGGTACACGCGTCTCTTTCAATTCTGGTTTCCTCGGTGTATATGCCCAGCAGGGGGATTGCTGGGTCATATGGCAGTTCTATTCCCAGTTTTTTAAGGAATCTCCACACTGTTCTCCATAGTGGCTGTACTAGTTTGCATTCCCACCAACAGTGTAAGAGGGTTCCCTTTTCTCCACACCCTCTCCAGCATTTATTGCTTGTAGACTTCTGGATAGCAGCCATTCTGACTGGTGTGAAATGATACCTCATTGTGGTTTTGATTTGCATTTCTCTAATAATGAGTGATGTTGAGCATCTTTTCATGTGTTTGTTAGCCATCTGTATGTCTTCTTTGGAGAAATGTCTGTTTAGTTCTTTGGCCCATTTTTTGATTGGGTCGTTTATTTTTCTGGAATTCAGCTGCAGAAGTTGCTTGTATATTTTTGATATTAATTGTTTGTCTGTTGCTTCATTTGCTATTATTTTCTCCCATTCTGAAGGCTGTCTTTTCACCTTGTTTATAGTTTCCTTTGTTGTGCAAAAGCTTTTAATTTTAATTAGGTCCCATTTGTTTATTTTTGCTTTTATTTCCAATATTCTAGGAGGTGGGTCATGGAGGATCCTGCTGTGATTTATGTCGGAGAGTGTTTTGCCTATGTTTTCCTCTAGGAGTTTTATTGTTTCTGGTCTTACATTTAGATCTTTAATCCATTTTGAGTTTATTTTTGTGTACGGTGTTAGGAAATGTTCTAGTTTCATTCTTTTACAAGTGGTTGACCAGTTTTCCCAGCACCACTTGTTAAAGAGATTGTCTTTTCTCCATTGAATATTCTTGCCTCCTTTGTCGAAGATAAGGTGTCCATAGGTGCGTGGGTTTATCTCTGGGCTTTCTATTTTGTTCCATTGATCTATATTTCTATCTTTGTGCCAGTACCATACTGTCTTGATGACTGTGGCTTTGTAGTAGAGCCTGAAGTCAGGCAGGTTGATTCCTCCAGTTCCATTCTTCCTCAAGATTGCTTTGGCTATTCGAGGTTTCTTATATTTCCATACAAATTGTGAGATGATTTGTTCTAGTTCTGTGAAAAATACCATTGGTAGCTTGATAGGGATTGCATTGAATCTATAGATTGCTTTGGGTAGTATACTCATTTTCACTATATTAATTCTTCCAATCCATGAACACGGTATATTTCTCCATCTGTTTGTGTCCTCTTTGATTTCTTTCATCAGTGTTTTATAGTTTTCTATATATAAGTCTTTTGTTTCTTTAGGTAGATATATTCCTAAGTATTTTATTCTTTTTGATGCAATGGTGAATGGTATTGTTTCCTTAATTTCTCTTTCTGTTTTCTCAATATTGGAGTATAGGAATGCAAGGGATTTCTGTGTGTTAATTTTATATCCTGCAACTTTACTATATTCATTGATCAACTCTAGTAATTTTCTAGTAGAGTCTTTAGGGTTTTCTATGTAGAGGATCATGTCGTCTGCAAACAGTGAGAGTTTTACTTCTTCTTTTCCTATCTGTATTCCTTTTATTTCTTTTTCAGCTCTGATTGCTGTGGCCAAAACTTCCAAAACTATGTTGAATAGTAGTGGTGAAAGTGGGCATCCTTGCCTTGTTCCTGACTTTAGGGGAAATGCTTTCAATTTTTCACCATTGAGGATAATGTTTGCTGTGGGTTTGTCATATATAGCTTTTATTATGTTGAGATATGTTCCTTCTATTCCTGCTTTCTGGAGGGTTTTAATCATAAATGGATGCTGAATTTTGTCAAAGGCTTTTTCTGCATCTATTGAGATAACCATATGGTTTTTTTCTTTCAATTTGTTAATGTGGTGTATTACATTGATTGATTTGCGGATGTTAAAAAAACCTTGCATTCCTGGGATGGAAGGCTTTCTTATATCTCCTTGCTATTCTTTGGAACTCTGCATTCAGATATTTTTCCTTTTCTTCTTTGCCTTTTGCTTCTCTTCTTCTTAGCTATTTGTAAGGCCTCCTCAGACAATCATTTTTCCTTTCTTGCATTTCACTTTCTTGGGGATGGTTTTGATCACCACCTCCTTTAGAGCATGGGCTCAGTAGTTGTGGTACAGGGACTTTGTTATCCCACGACATGTGAAATCTTCCCAGCAGGTGGATTCTTAATCACTGGACCATCAGGGAAGTCCCTCAGTGATTTTCTTAATGGTGACTGGACACTTATCTTCGGTCTCTTGGTTGGCAGAATTTGCTTCTCCTGTTATGTTGACATTTTTAAAACCAAGCCTCTTTCTAAAATTATCAGTCCGTCCTTTGCTGGCATTAAATTCTCCTGTTTTAAATTCATCTTCCATTTATTTTAAGTTGTCATATATCGATTTTGTTTTTCTCAAATCATATTACAGTCTTAGGTGTACCTTTCTTTTTTAAATGTTTACCTGTTTACTTATTTATTTTTGGCTGTGCTGGGTCTTCATTGCTGCACATGGGCTTTCTCTGTGGCACATGGAGGCTACTCTCTAGTTGTGATGTGCAGCCTTCTCATTACAGTGGCTTCTCTTTTATTGTTATATTTTGATTGGAGAACAGTTGCTTTACAATGCTGTGTTAACGTCTGCTGTACAATGAAGTTAATAAGCTACATGTATACGTACATCCCTCCCTTTTGGACCTCCCTCCCACCTCCCCCATCCCATGCATCTAGATCATCACAGAGCACTGAGCTGAGCTCCCTGTGCTAAACAGTAGCTTCCCACTAGCTATCTATTTTATACATGGTAGTGTATATATGTCAATGCTACTCTCCCAGTTCAACCCACTCTCTCCTTCCCCCTCCGTGTCCACAAGTCCATTCTCTACATCTGCGTCTCTATTCCTGCCCTGCAAATAGGTTCATCAGTACTGTTTTTCCAGATTCCCTATATATGCACCCACATGAATGCTGCCTTTTGTCAAAAAACTAAATGCTGTTTCACAAAAAGTGCAAGATTTTCACAGCTGCTGGTGTAGCAGAAGCGATCACTTCACAAATTTCCTTCCCTATTTTTACAATGGTCCTTACACTGAATTTGGGCTTCCCTTGTGGCTCAGCTGGTAAAGAATCCGCCTGTAATGTGGGAGACCTGGGTTCGATCCCTGGGTTGGGAAGATCCCCTGGAGAAGGAAACAGCTACCCATTCCAGTATTCTGGCCTGAAGAATTCCATGGACTTATCCATGGGATTGCAAAGAGTCGGACACAACTGAGCAACTTGTACTTTACACTGGATTCATTCATCTTGAGAGGTGGTAATCACAGTTGCAGGCCTCAATCTAGGGTACATATCAAGCAACTGATCTTTTCCTTGTAATGCCATGATTTTCTCTGCTATTTTGGGAGCATTGCCAGCATCACCAGTGGCACTTTGTGTGGGTCCCATAGGTGCTAAGGTTCATGGCATTGAACTAATAAACATGATGAAAAATAACAACTGCAAGGGATCACTTTCTACTGCCATGTGCAATTTACTAGAGGCAAACTGTTCACATGGGGATGACTAGCATAACATGGCATCTTAAGCAGATGCTCGAAAACACTTGAGCTCATCACAATAGCAACAGATGACTACAAATTATTACAGTAGCACAGTATGTACTACAGTTCACTTTCTGCAGATATGATTGAATACTGCATCTTTACATTTGTTTACATTTCTCTCAACTGAGAATGGCACCATGATTGTCTGTAAGTGTTTGTGTATGTAAGTTTTGATAAATTTTAACTTTTTAGACTAGATTTGTATATGTTTTATGGTGGTAAATGATGAAATAGACTAGTATCTACATATATTTTATGCATTAATGACATATCTAACTTTTCCTTATTTTTGCCAATATTTCTAGATCGTGCGGTATGTGAGTTTTTCAAATTGTCACAGATCTTCAAAATATTTTCCAATGTATTTATTGAAAAAAAAATCCACATATAAGTGGATCCATGCAGTTCAAACCCATATTGTTCAAGGGCCAGCTGTAAACATAAGAGTATCTAACCCCATGCTTATAAAATGTAGGCATGCAATAAATATTCGTCACTGATCATTTGAATGATGCTGATGGTGATGAGAGTGTGGCTCCACTCCTGAAAGTGCTTGTACCTAGTGAAGGACCCAGCAATGTAAGCTTTTCAGTGTCAACAGAATTAATGACAAATAAGAGAGGTGTCACAGCATCTCTAGGAGATGCCTATAAAAGAGACTTGTGCTTTGTAAAGAAGCCTTGTATGTTGTATATGTGTGTGTGTGTGTGTGTGTGTGTTTATTTAAAGTTAGAGGAAGTAGATGTTTGAGAATGTGAAAGCTAAAAAGAAAGAGATTGATTATTTTTACCTCTTCTAATGTTATCTTGTGACAGTCTTAGAATAACTGTGGTCATAAAGTGATCATAAAGAATCAGTCTGGGGGCTTCCCTGGTGTCTCTGTGGTAAAGAATCTGCCTGCCAATGCAAGAAACGTGGGTTCAATCCCTGGTCCAGGAAGATCCCACATGAGCAACTAAGCCTGTGTGCCTCAACTGTTGAGCCTATTCTCTAGAGCCTGGGAACCACAATTATTGAGCCCATGCACTGCAACTACTAAACCCCACATGCCCTAGAGCCCATGCTCTGCCACAAGAGAAGCCACCACAGTGAGAAGCCTGAGTGCTGTAACAAAGAGTAGTCCTCACTCACCACAACTAGAGAAAAGCCTGTGCAGCAGCAAAGACCCAGCATACCCAAAAATAAACAAATAAATAATATTTTAAAAGGGTCCTCATTGAAAAATATCATTATTAAAAAAAAAAAAGAATCAGTCTGCCCAAGTGGTTGGTGGTAAATTGAAAAATCCATTGAGATTAATTTTAGGATTACCATCCATTTTCATTTATCAGAAGCTCTCTCTGTTGTTTACAAAGAAATTAATAGGAATGGGGGAAAAATTAGAGAGCTTTGTGGTATGTGGAGCAGCTTGAATCTTCTGGGGTGATGCCAGAGCAGTCATCATCCACAATAGCCTTGATCATTCCGGAATTCAGCTTATCGCAGGGTAGACTCAGAACAGACAACCAGGACTTGACAAGGAGAATGTGCCTCCTATGCTCTGGGTGTCCGTCCCACCATGTTCTCTCTCAGCCCTGTGTAGGCAGCTTCAACTTTTAAATTAACTAATACAGTAAATATATTCAGTCACTAAGTTGTGTCTGACTCTTTGTGTTCCCATGGACTGCAGCACACCAGTCTCCTCTGTCCTCCACTATGTCTCAGAGTTTGCTCAAATTCATGTCCATTGAGTTGGTGATGCTATCTAACAATCTCATCCTCTGCCACTCCCTTCTCCTTTTGCCTTCAATCTTTCCCAGCATCAGCGTCTTTTCCAATGAGGTGGCCAAAGTGTTGGAGCTTCAGCTTTCCCATAATATAATGAATCCAATTTCTTGGATTCTAAAAGAAGTCTTTCAGGGACTGGTAAAATGAAAAGTGAAATATGTGGAAATGGGACAAAAAGAAGGGGGGCTGGTTGCTGAGTCTCAGTGGAAGGAGAACCCGGGTGAATGGCTAGACTGACGGACATCCCCCAGACTTGTCACCAGGTGTGGCCTGTGGCTAAAAAAAGCTGTTTGATCTGAACTGAGTGTGGTGAGAAGGCAGTGGGCTGTGACACGTGTCAGGATCCACCCTAGGCTGAGAAGAAACTCAGCTCTCCCACTGTCTTCTAGTTTCTGAGCTAGAGTTTCATGATGATAACAACTTATGGTAACTTGGGTTTGGCTTCAGATAGAAGCTCAGCACTTTAAAGAGGAGCTCGGAGAGAGAAGCTGATCAAGAGAAACATCAGGCAAGATGAGAAGTAAGGACCACAGAAACTGCAAAACATTGAACACACTCAGTGGTTTATTATGTATCATTAATTTAATAAATACTGAGCAAACAGTTTGTGTTTTTGGCACTGTGCCTGTGTGGAGCATGTAAGTCAACACATCCTACTTGTGTTGTAACTTCTTTGCCCTTAGAGAAAGTAAAAGGTATCTATTTTCTTAACACTTTAGTGCCAACTCCTTCAAGTGTGTTTTGCTGGATATTAATATATGTATTTTGGGAGAAGGGGAAAGGAGGGTTAAGTACACTTGGAAATTTTTAGATAAGTTAACACATTAATTGTTGCAGAATCCCTCAGGAGCCTGTAAAATACTACACTATGCATGACAACTTTCTAAGAAAAGGGTACAGTGGACAGTGAAGTGAAAAGTGAAAGTGTTAGTCGCTCAGTCATGTCCTACTCTTTGTGACCGCGTGGACTGTAGATTGACAGGATCCTCTGTCCATGGAATTCTTCAGGCAGGAATACTGGAGTAGGTTGCCATTCCCTTCTCCAGGGAATCTTCCTAATGCAGGGATTGAACGTATGTCTCCTGCATTGCAGGCAGATTCTTTACCATCTGAGCCACCAGTATTCTTGCCCGGAGAATTCCATGGGCAGAGGAGTCTGGTGGACTACAGTCCAGGCAGTCACAAAGAGACAGACATGACTGAGCAACTAAAACAGTGGACAAGACTTCCAAAATTCTTTTGACTGCAGATGCCTTATGTCTAGGAGCTGCTTGTTGAACTCAATGTTGTATAGCATGCTTCTGTGTGGATACTGCTGTAAAGCCCTGATTAGGGACTTCCCTAGTTATCTAGTGGTTAAGACTCTGTGCTTCCACTGAGGGGGCATGGGTTGTTTCCCTGGTTGGGGAATTAAGATTCATATGCTGTGCAGGGATAGGATGCTATTATCCTTATACCTCAGAGGGAAGACAGAATGAAAACTACAATCACAGAAAACTAATCAAACTGATCACATGGACCACAGCCTTCCCTAACTCATGAAACTATAAACCATACCGTGTAGGGCCACACATGACAAACGGGTCATGGTGGAGAGTTCTGACAAAATGTGGTCCACTGGAGAAGGAAATGGCAAACCACTTCAGTATGCTTGCATGGAGAACCCCAAGAACAGTATGAAAAGGCAGAAAGATATGACACTGAAAGATGAACTCCCCAGGTTGGTAGGTGCGCGATATGCTATGGGAGAAGAGTAGAGAAATAACACCAGAAGGAATGAAGAGATAGAGCCAAAGGGAAAACAACACCAAGTTGTGGATGTGACTGGGGATGGAAGTAAAGTCCAACGCTGTAAAAAAACAATATGGCATAGGAACCTGGAATGTCAGGTCCATTCAGTTCAGTTCAGTCGCTCAGTCGTGTCCGACTCTCTGCGACCCCATGAATTGCGGCACGCCAGGCCTCTCTGTCCATCACCAACTCCCGGAGTCCACCCAAACTCAAGTCCATCGAGTTGGTTATGCCATCCAACCATCTCATCCTCTGTCGTCCCCTTCTCCTTCCGCCCCCAATCCTACCCAGCATTAGGGTCTTTTCCAATGAGTCAACTCTTCGCATGAGGTGGCCAAAGTATTGGAGTTTCAGCTTCCACGTCAGACCTTCCAATGAACAACCAGGATTGATCTCTTTTAGGATGCATTGATTGGATCTCCTTGCAGTACAAGGGACTCTCAAGAGTCTTCTCCAACACCATAGTTCAAAAGCATCAATTCTTCAGCGCTCAGCTTTCTTCACCGTCCAACTCTCACATCCATACATGACCACTGGAAAAACCATAGCCTTGACTAGATGGACTTTTGTTGGCAAAGTAATGTCTCTGCTTTTAAATATGCTATCTAGGTTGGCCATAACCTTCCTTCCAAGGAGTAAGCGTCTTTTAATTTCATGGCTGCAATCACCATCAGCAGTGATTTTGGAGCCCCCAAAAATAAAGTCTGACATTATTTCCACTGTTTCCCGATCTATTTCCCATGAATTTATAGGACCAGATGCCATGATCTTAGTTTTCTGAACGTTGAGCTTTAAGCCAACTTTTTCACTCTCCTCTTTCACCTTCATCAAGAGGCTCTTTAGTTCTTCTTCACTCTCTGCCATAAGGGTGGTGTCATCTGCATATCTGAGGTTATTGATATTTCTCCCGGCAATCTTGATTCCAGCTTGTGTTTCTTCCAGCCCAGCGTTTCTCATGATGTACTCTGCATATAAGTGAAATAAGCAGGGTGACAATATACGGCCTTGACGTACTCCTTTTCCTATTTGGAACCAGTCTGTTGTTCCATGTCCAGTTCTAACTGTTGCTTCCTGACCTGCATACAGGTTTCTCAAGAGACAGGTCAGATGGTCTGGTATTCCCATCTCTTTCAGAATTTTCCACAGTTTATTGTGATCCACACAGTCAAAGGCTTTGGCATAGTCAATAAAGCAGAAATAGATGTTTTTCTGGAACTCTCTTCCTTTTTCGATGATCCAGCGGATATTGGCAATTTGATCTCTGGTTCCTCTGCCTTTTCTAAATCCAGCTTGAACATCTGGAAGTTCACGGTTCACGTTTTGCTGAAGCTGGCTTGGAGAATTTTGAGCATTACTTTACTAGCGTGTGAGATGAGTGCAATTGTGCGGTAGTTTGAGCATTCTGTGGCATTGCCTTTCTTTGGGATTAGAACGAAGACTGACCTCTTCCAGTCTTGTGGCCACTGCTGAGTTTTCAAAATTTGCTGGCATATTGAGTGCAGCACTTTCACAGCATCATCTTTCAGGATTTGAAATAGCTCAACTGGAATTCCATCACCTCCACTAGCTTTGTTCGTAGTGATGCTTTCTAAGGCCCACTTGACTTCACATTCCAGGATATCTGGCTCTAGGTGAGTGATCACACCATCGTGATTATCTGGGTCGTGAAGATCTTTTTTGTACAGTTCTTCTGTGTATTCTTGCCACCTCTTCTTAATATCTTCTGCTTCTGTTAGGTCCATACCATTTCTGTCCTTTATCGAGCCTATCTTTGCATGAAATATTCCTTTGGTATCTCTAATTTTCTTGAAGAGATCTCTAGTCTTTCCCATTTTGTTGTTTTCCTCTATTTCTTTGCACTGATCACTGAGGAAGGCTTTCTTATCTCTCCTTGGTATTTTTTGGAACTCTGCTTTCAGATGGGAATATCTTTCCTTTTCTCCTTTGCTTTTCGCTTCTCTTCTCTTCCCAGCTATCTGTAAGGCCTCCTCAGACAGCCATTTTGCTTTTTTGCATTTCTTTTCCATGGGGATTTTCTTGATCCCTGTCTCCTGTACAATGTCACGAACCTCTGTCCATAGTTCATCAGGCACTCTGTCTATCAGGTCTAGTCCCTTAAATCTATTTGTCACTTCCACTGTATACTCAAAGGGGATTTGATCTAGGTCATACCTGAATGGTCTAGTGGTTTTCCCTTCTTTCTTCAATTTAAGTCTGAATTTGGCAATAAGCAGTTCATGATCCGAGCCGCAGTCTGCTCCCAGTCTTGTTTTTGCTGACTGTATAGACCTTCTCCATCTTTGGCTGCAAAGAATATAATCAATCTGATTTCGGTGTTGACCATCTGGTGATGCCCACGTGTAGAGTCTTCTCTTGTGTTGTTGGAATAGGGTGTTTGCTATTACCAGTGCGTTCTCGTGGCAAAACTCTATTAGCCTTTGCCCTGCTTCATTCTGTATTCCAAGGCCAAACTTGCCTGTTATGCCAGGTGTTTCTTGACTTCCTACTTTTGCATTCCAGTCCCCTATAATGAAAAGGACATCTTTTTTGGGTGTTAGTTTTACAAGGTCTTGTAGGTCCATTAATCAAGGTAAATTGAAAGTAGTCAAACAGGAGATGGCAAGAGTGGATATGAACATATTAGGAATCAGTGAAGTAAAATGGACTGGAATCAGTGAATTTAATTCAGAAGACCATGATATCTACTACTGTGGGCAAGAATCCCTTTGAAGAAATGGAACAGCCCTCCTAGTCAGCAAGAGTCCAAAATGCAGTACTTGGGTGCAATCTCAAAAATGACAGAATGATCTCTGTTCGTTTCCAAGGCAAACCATTCAGTATCACAGTAATCCAAATCTATGCCCCAACCAGTAATGCTGAAGAAGCTGAAGTTGAATGGTTCTATGAAGACCTACAAGACATTCTATAACTAACAACAACAAAAAAAGATGTCATTTTCATTATAGGGGATTGGAGTGCAAATGTAGGAAGTCAAGAGATACCTGGAGTAACAGGAAAATTTGGCCTAAGAGTACAAAATGAAGTAAGACAAAGGCTAACAAGTTTTGCCAAGAGAACACACTGGTCATAGCAAACACCCTCTTCCAACAACACAAGAGAAGACTCTACACATGGACATCACTAGATGGTCAATACAGAAATCAGATTGATTATATTCTTTGCAGCCAAAGATACAGTCAGGAAAAACAAGACCGGGAGATGACTGTGGCTCAGATCATGAACTCCTTATTGCAAAATTCAGACTTAGATTGAAGAAAGTAGGGAAAACCACGAAACCATTCAGTTAGGACCTAAGTCAAATTCCTTACGATTATACAGTGAAAGTGACAAACAGATTCAAGGAATTAGATCTGATCGACACAGTGCCTGAAAAACTATAGACAGAGGTTTGTGACATTGTACAGGAGGCAATGATCAAGATCATCGCCAAGAAAAAGAAATGCAAACAGGCAAAATGGTTGACTGAGGAGGCCTTACGAATAGATGAGAAAAGAAGAGAAGCTAAATGGGAAAGACTAGAGATCTCTTCAAGAAAATTAGAGATATCACGGGAACATTTCATGCAAAATGGGCACAATAAAGGACAGAAACAGTGTGAACCTAACAGAAGCAGAAGATATTAAGAAGAGGTGGCAAGAATACACAGAAGAACTATACAAAAAATATCTTAATGACCCAGATAATCACGATGGTGTGCTTACTCACCTAGAGCCAGACATCCTGGAATGTGAAGTCAAGTGGGCCTTAGGAAACATCTCTATGAGCAAAGCTAGTGGAGGTGATGGAATTCCAGTTGAGCTATTTCAAATCTTAAAAGACAATGCTGTGAGAGTGCTGCCTTCAATATGCCAGCAAATTTGGAAAACTCAGCAGTGGCCACAGAACTGGAAAAGATCCATTTTCATTCTAATCCCAAAGAAAGTCCATGTCAAAGAATGTTCAAACTACTGCACGATTGCACTCATCTCACATGCTAGCAGCAAAGTAATGCTCAAAATTCTCCAAGTCGGGCTTCAACAGTACATGAACTATGAACTTCCAGATGTCCCATCTGGATTTAGAAAAAGCAGAGGAACCAGACATCAAATTGTCAACATCCACTGGATCATCAAAAAGGCAAGAGAGTTCCAGAAAAACACATACTTCTGCTTTATTGATATGCCAATGCCTTTGACTGTGTGGATCACAGCAAACTGTGGAAAATTTGTCAAGAGATGGGAATACCTGACCACCTTACCTGCCTCCTGAGAAATATGTATGCAGGTCAAGAAGCAACAGTTAGAACTGGACACGGAACAGCAGAGTAGTTCCAAATAGGGAAAGGAGTACGTCAAGGCTGTATATTGTCACCCTGCTTATTTATCTTATATGCAGATTATATCATGTGAAATTCTGGGCTGGACGAAGAACAGGCTGAAGTCAAAATTGCTGGGAGAAATATCAATAACCTCAGATATGCGATGACACCACCCTTATGGCAAAAAGCGAAGAACTAAAGAGCCTTTTGATGAAAGTGAAAGAGGATAGTGAAAAACCTGATTTAAAACTCAACATTAAACAAACAAAGATCATGACATACAGTCCCATCATTTCATGGCAAATAGATGGGGAAACAGTGACAGACTTTATTTTCTTATGCTCAAAAATCACTGCAGATGGTGATTGCAGCCATGGAATTAAAAGACGCTTGCTCCTTGGAAGAAAAGCTATGACCAACCTAGACAGCATATTAAAAAACAGAGACATTACTTTGCTAACAGAGGTCCATCTAGTTAAAGCTATGTTTTTTCCAGTAGTCATGAATGGATGTCCATTTCTTGTACTATAAAGAAAGCTGAGTGCCAAAGTATTTATTGATGCTTTTCAACTGTGATTTTGGAGGAGACTCTTGAGAGTCCATTGGACTGCAAGGAAATCAAACCAGTCAATCCTAAAGGAAATCAGTCCTGAATATTCATTGGAAGGACTGATCCTGAAGCTGAAACTACAATACTTAGGCTAACTGATGCAATGAACTGACTCTTTGGATAAGACCCTGATGCTGGGAAAGACTGAAGGCAGGAGGAGAAGAGGATAAAAGAAGAGGAGATGGTTGGATGGCATCACCAACTCAATGTACATGAGTTTGAGCAAGCTTCGAGAGTTGTTGATTGTAGGGTAGCCTGACATGCTGCAGTCCATGGAGTTGCAAAGAGTCAGACACAATGAGCAACTCAACTGAACTGATGCTGTGCAGTGAACTGAACTGAACTGATGCTGTGCAGTGCAGTAAAAAAATAAGTTAAAAAATAATAATAAAGTACTGATCATCCCATTTGGGGTAGGCAGGATGCCTGACTGTGCACTTCTCTGTTAACCAAGCATCCTGATCTATCTGGCTGCATGGTCACCTCTGAATGATGCTTGGGTTGAGAGGCATCTGGAGTGATTTAGCTCATTTCCTAAGATCGCATTCCATGGCATGGCCTGGTTCCATAGTGTTGTCCCCTTTAGGGAACCTGGCTTTTAGAATGTTGTTTCAGATATTGTGGGATTAACCCTCATTAACCAACACCACACAAAAAAAAGGTTGAATATGTGGATGTTTGTTTTGAACTTTGAAGTTGAAATGCTGGGCCCTGGGTCCCATAAGCATCTGTGTAGCTGTGTAGGCAGTTGTGGAATAAGCAGTTTGGTGTGGGGAAACCAAGTGCTGAACCAGCAGGCAGAGAACCTAGTTTATCCACATGCCTACTATCAGTCTATAGCTTCAGGAGTTTGAGAATGTTGTTTTAATATCTGTGCGCCTCAGTTTCCTCTGTTACAAGTTGAATCACCAGCGTAGAAGAATGACACACATTTGACACCTGAGCCATCCTGCCCCTCCCACACCTAGGGCAGACATTGCTAAGCAACCATCTTCTTTGTAAACACAGAGATGGCCTCGGGCACTTTTCCAGTACACTATTCCCACCAACCACTCAGAACCGAGAAGAAGGATGGAAAGTGAACGTGAAGTCGCTCAGTTGTGACCAACTCTTTGCGACCCCATGGACTGTAGCCTACCATGCTCCTCTGACAATTTTCCAGGCAAGATTTCCAGGATTTTCCAGGCAAGAGTACTGTAGTAGGTTGCCATTTCCTTCTCCAGAGTATCTTCCTGACCCAGGGATCGAACCTGGGTCTCCCGCGTTGTAGGCAGACGCTTTACTGTCTGAGTCACCTATCTCTCATTAGCTGCTGCCATTCTCTGACTGGATGAATGCTAAGATCTGAGATTATCACTATCAACAATATCTACTTTCTGAGAAAAGCCAAGGAGAGGTGAGTGCCCCCAGTGAATGGGGAAGCACTGTTGGGGGAGAGCCTCAGGCATAGGATGATCTGCTCCCCTCTCGTCAATGGCATTCAGAGAAAGTCCATTTGGATCATTTCACAATCTGGGCAGTTACGAGTTGACTTATAAGCAGAATGGATGTTGATTATTCTAAAGGAGTCAGGGGAGGAGGAACTGGAACCTGGAAGGTTGACCCCAAGCCATGGGACCACCCCCACTGCTTCATTCCTGCATGTGGGCACCTGTTGTAAGGACAGGGAGGCAGCCTCTAGAGCCCACCTGCATAGTCGGCTGGTTGGTGCACATGTGGGACTTGGCACGCATATGCAGCATCCTGCAGATGAGTTTCTTTTCACTATTTCACGTCAGTCAATAAAAAAGCTAATGCTCTCCAGTCTTAGATGACCTTTCCCGAGGTCTCTAGAATTGTGATAGAGAGATGAGATGATGGGACCATTCTGTTAATAACCAGCATCTGAGTGAAGTGCAAATTTCTTTCCACTTTTGTTGGCTTAACCTTCAAACTCCCTTATGAGGAGGATCTGACAGGAGCTGCAACTCAAAGTGACCTGCAATCCAGCCCCTTCCCATTCCTGTCTCAGCAGGGTCTAACTCCCTTTAGAAGACAGATATGAGTTTTGTAAGGGAGTTTCTGATAGTTTGATATTCATGTGCCAGCTTATAGGTGAAGTCCGATAGAAGGCAGTTAGTTTAGGATTGAAAACATCATTTATGTTATTGACTCTTCTTAAGTCCTATCCACTTAAAGCATCCAGATTTCTCCTGAGCCATCCCCAAGGGAAATGAGTTAAGTGAAAGAGCAAAATATAAAGGAGGGGGAAGAGAAGGTTTGAAGACAGGGAGAGGCATGCTGGACACCCCACAGTCACACTGAGAAATCTTTTCTGGGTCTGTCACCCAGCTTAAGACAGTAGAGATTGTTTTCCTTTCAAAGAACATTTAGAGTCTTGAGTATTAGGAAGGACTCTGCTTGAAACCATTATGTTCAGAAGGTACCTGAAGAGATGTGTCCTCTTCAGGAAAGATGGTCATGTTCCAGGGAAGAGCTTTTAAAGAAAGTCCACATGGCTCGATCACTTACACCTGAGTGACTGTGGCAGGTTAACCCCTTGACCCTATGTCTTCTTACGTGTAAAATAGTGATAGTGGTACTATATGGTTATTGGGAGAACTAATGCGATAATACTTGTGAATTGGTTGAAAAATGCCTGTGGCATATTAAATATTCAGCAATGTTCCTTGTGATCTATTACAGAACCCAGTTGAGGAATAGACGTTGAGGCTAAGAGGAAGTTACCACATGAATCATATATTGATCACCAGTTTTCAGACTCTTAAAAGAGCATATAATGCATTCATCGTGAGCCACCAGACTGGACACAATTTTGCCTGCCCTTGGGATTCTTAAGGCGCTTCCAGAAGACATGTTAATGTCACACATAGGGATTTTGAATGTGTGTGCAGAGTTAAAGGGGTCAGCAAGGGATGCTGAGATGCTCTGGGAGTAGCAATACAGGGAAGGCACCACTAGGCTTGATGGGCAGGTGGAGATGGCAGTGTTACTAGAACCCAGTGAGGGCTAGAACCTTGCAGGCAGGCTACTAGCAGAGGACTATGGGATGGGAAGACATAGTCACTGTACAGTTGCAGTGTGGGGCAGGGAGAGGGACAAGAAAAACATACTGACCTCTCTTTCCTCCTCCTTTCTCATCTCCTACTGTTGCCTCCCATTGGCTGAAGGAGGCAAGCTGGCAAAGAAATCCTAACAAAGCAATTCATGCAGCCAATCTCCTGGGGGCACAGAGTAGAGCAGAAAATCTGTGGATGCAAAGGAGGCTAATCACCACATTCACTAACTCATCTCACGAATTGAGAGTGTTCCAGTTAGTGGAGTGCTCAGATGGATAAACCTTCAACTAAATCAGCTCACAGTTATTTCCTTCAGTCTTCATATCCTGTAGCACAATGCAGCAGTCAAGATAGCAGCTCCCAAGAAAGCAGAAATGTGCCAACACACAATATGACCAGGAGGTGGGGGTGCTCAGAGTAGATCACGTGATACCTTCTGGTCACCATGATCTTGGAGCTGAGCCATAGCACCTGGTAATATAATATTACTAGTTCTCAAACTTAACTGTGCATTGGTTAAGATTTCTAAATTATATATATTTAAATTACATAAAAAGTTTAAAGATCACCTGTGTCTTGGTCTATTAGGGCTGCTATAACAAAATACCATAGACTGGACAATTTGTAAGCAAAAGAAATTTATTTCTTACAGTTCTGGAGGCTGGAAGTCCAAATCAAGGGGTCAGCAGATTTGGTGTCTGGTGAGAGCCTGTTTCCTGGTCACTAAGCACTGAAGTGTCTTCTTGCCATGTCTTTATGTTGCAGAAGGGGCAAGGGAGCTCTTTGGGGGCTCTTTTTTTAAGTGCACTAATCTCATCTGTGAGCATTCCACCCTCATGACTTAATTACCTCCACAAAGCCCCATTTCCTAATAACATCACACTGGGGCTTATGTTTCAAATAGGAATTTTTGACCATGGGAACTAAGCCACACACACTGGGCACTCATATTGGGGAGAGGAACACCTGAGGAGGATGCAGAGATGTATACTTGAGACCCCTACCAATAGGGGCTAAGGAGGCCAGCAAAAGAAGAGGAAGACCCAGAAACCCTGCCTGTGGCCCTTGAGACCTCTCTGAAGGTGCCTTTAAGTGCTGCTCATTTCATTCATTTCTGAGCTACACTCTTCAATGAGGCGATGTGACTCTGCTGTTTACTCTGAGCAGTACAAACCCAGCTGAGACTAGTGGTTAAAGGATTGCCTCACACTAGGTCCTCTAGCAGGCTAATCCCACGGGCTGCATAAAAAGAACCCAGTTCACACAAGTGACTCTGTTCCTTGAGAGGAAGATGAAGTGCAGAGCAGAAAGATAAGTGATATGTATGTGTTGGGGGTGGGATGAGGTGGGGGTTGGCAATGGATTGACTTCTGTAATTCTAGATTAAATTCATTCAATTTAATCTAGGACATTTGAAGATCTTTCTGTGGGGTGGGTGAGTAATGCCTTTTCAGAGCTGAATCTTTTTTTAATTGGACTATAATTGCTTTACAATGTTGTGTTAGTTTCAACTGTGTAGCATTGTGAATCAGTTATGTGTATACAGATATCCCCTTCCTCTTGAGCCTCCCTCCCACCTCACCCCCATCCCCCATCTAGGTCACCACAGAGCACCGAGCTGAGCTCCTTGTGCTGTACAGCAGCTTCCCACTATCTGTTTTACACATGGTAGTGTATATATGTCAGTGCTACACTCCCAACTGTCCCACCTGCTTTCCCCCCTCCCATGTCTACAAGTCAGTTCTCTATGTCTGTATCTCTATTCCTGCTCTGCAAATAGGTTTATCTATACCAGTTATAGAGAGTCCATATATGTGTTGATATATGTTTGTTTTTCTCTTTCTGACTTACTTCAGTCTGTACAACAGACTCTATGTTCTTTCACATCACTCCAAATGATTCAATGGCATTCCTTTTAGTGACTAATATTCCATTGTATATATGTACCGCATACACGCATGCTAAGTCGCTTCAATCGTGTCTGACTCTGTGACCCTGTGGACAGTGGCTGGTGAGGCTTCTCTATCTATGGGAATCTCCAGGCAACAATACTGGAGTGGGTTGCCATGCTCTCCTCTGGGGAATCTTCCCAACCCAGGGACTGAACCCACATCTCTTATATCTCCTGCTTTGGCAGGTGGGTTCTTTCCCATTAGCACCATCTTGGAAGCCTGTATATATGTACCACATCTTCTTTATCCATCCATCTTTTATTGGACATTAAGATTGTTTCCACTCTCTTGATGTTGTTCAGTCCCTAAGTTGTGTCCAACTCTTTGTGACCCTAGGGACTGCACCATGCCAGGCTTTTCTGTTCTTCACTATCTCCTGTAGTTTTTGCTAACTCAAGTACATTGAGTCATTAATGCCATCCAAGCATCTTATCCTCTGTCATCCCCTTCTTTTCTTGCCCTCAGTATTTCCTAGCACCAGGATCTTTTCCAGTGAGTTGGCTCTTCACATCAGGTGGCCAAAGTATTGGTGCTCAGCTTCAGCATCAGTCCTTATAATGATAATTCAGGGTTGATTTCCTTTAGGGTTGACTGGTTTGATCTCCTTACTGTCCAAGGGACTCACAAGAGTCTTCTCCAACACCACAGCTCAAAAGCATCAATTCTTTGGCATTCAGCTTCTTTATCATCCAGCTCTCATATCTGTTCATGATTACTGGAAAAACCATAGCTTTGACTATAAAGAACTTTTTCAGCCAAGTGATGTCACTGCTTTTTTAATATGCTTTCTAGATTTGTCATTGCTCTCCTTCCAAGGAGCAAGCGTCTTTTAATTTCATGGCTACAGTCACCATCTACAGTGAGTGTGGAGCCCAAGACAATAAAGTCTGCCACTGTTCCCACTTTTTCTCCTTCTATTTGTGATGAAGTGATGGGTCCAGTTGCCATAATTTTCATTTTTTGAATGTTGAATTTTAAGCCAATTTTTTCACTCTCCTCTTTCACCATCATCAAAAGGCTCTTTAGTTCCTGTTAGCTTTCTTCCGTTAGTGACATCATCTGCATATCTGAGGTTGTTGATATTTCTCCTGGCAATCTTGATTCCAGCTTGTGATTCATCCAGCTTGGCCTTCACACAATGTACTCTGCATATAAGTTAAATAATAAGCTCGGTGACAATATACAGACTTGAAGTACTCCTTTCCCAATTTTGAACCAACCCATTGTTCCATGTCCAGTTCTAGTTGTTACTTCTTGACCTGCATGCAGGTTTCTCAGAAGACAGGTAAGGTAGTGTGCGATTCCCATCTCTTTAAGAATTTTCCACAGTTGGTTGTGATCCACACAGTTAAAGGCTTTAGCATAGTCAGTGAGGCAGAAGTAGATATATTTCTGGAATTCCCATACTTTCTCTATGATCCAAAGGATATTGACAATTTGATCTCTGGTTCGTAGGCCTTTTCTAAATCCAGCTTGTAATCTGGAATTTCTCGTTTCACATACTGGTGAAATCTAGCTTGAAGTATTTTTTTTTAGCATTACTTTGCTAGCATGTGAAATGAGCACAATTTTATGGTAGTTTGAACATTCTTTGACATTTCCCTTCTTTGGGATTGAAATGAAACCTGACTTTTCCAGTCCTGTGGCCACTGCCAAGTTTTCCAAATTCGCTGGCATATTGAGTGCAACACTTTAATAGTATCATCTTTTAGGATTTTAAATAGCTCAGATGGAATTTCATCACTTCCACTAGCTTTGTTCACAGTAATGCTTCCTGAAGCCTACATCACTTCACACTCCAGGATATCTGGCTCTAGGTGAGTGACCACACTATCATGGTTATCTGGGTCATTAAGATCTTTTTTGTACAGTTTTTCTGTGTATTCTTGCCACCTCTTCATAATATCTTCTGTTTCTGTTAGATCCTTGCCATTTCTGTTCTTTATCATGCTCATTCTTTTTTTTTTTTTCATAGTGAAAACTTTTATATTTGGAATTAGCCAGCAGGACTCAGTTTAGATGATCCCAATTTTGTTGGCAACATCCAAAGCATCATAGTCAGGAGCCAGTCGAACACATGCCTTCTTCTCTCCATCAGGCCTGATCAGAATATTGACCTTAGGCACATCAATGTCGTAGAGCTTCTTCACAGACAGTTTAATTTGGTGCTTGTTGGCCTTGACGTCCACAATGAATACCAGTGTGTTGTTGTCTTCTACTATTTTCTTCATGGCTGACTCGGTGGTGAGGCAGAATTTGATGATGGCATAGTGGTCAAGTTTGTTTCTCCTAGGGGTGCTCTTCCAAGGATATTTGGGCTGCCTCCTGAACCGCAGTGCTTTGGGCCGCCGGAAGGTAGGTGACGTCCGGATCTTCTTTTTCTTGTGGCTGTGGACACCTTTCAACACTGCTTTCTTGGCCTTCAAAGCTTTTGCTTTGGCTTCAGCTTTAGGAGGGGCAGGGGCTTCCTTCTTCGCCTTCAGCGCCATCTTCATGAAAAGTATCATGCTCATTCTTGCATGAAATGTTCCCGTGGTATCTTCAATTCCCTTGGAGAGATCTCTAGTCTTTACCACTCTATTGTTTTCCTCTATTTCTTTGCATTGTTCACCTAAGAAGGCTTTATTATCTCATGCTTCTTTGGAACTCTGCATTCAGATGGGTATATCGTCCCTTTTCTCCTGTGCCTTTCACTTCTTTCCTTTTCTCATCTATTTATAAGGCCTCCTAAGATACTTTCCCTTCTTGCATTTCTTTTTCTTTGGGTTAGTTTTGGTCCCCACCTCCTGTACAATATTCCATCTGTAGTTCTTTAGTGACTCTATCTACCAAATCTAATCCCTTGAATCTATTCCTCACCTCCACTGCATAATCATGAGGGATTTGATTTAAGTCATACCTGAATGGCCTAGTGATTTTCCCTACTTTCTTCAATTTAATCCTGGATTTTGCAATAAGGAACTCATGATCTGAGCCACAGCTATTCCAGGTCTTATTTTTGCTAACTCTGTAGAGCTTCTCCATCTTTGCCTGCAAAGAATATAATCAATCTGATTTCAGTATTGACCATCTGGTGATGTCCATGTGTAGACATCACATGGAAGAGGGTGTTTGCTATGACCAGTGCCTTCTCTTGACAAACCTCTGTTAGCCTTTGCCCTGCTTTATTTTGTACTCCAAAGCCATACCTGCCTGTTACTCTAGGTATCTATTGACTTCCTACTTTTGCATTCCAATCCTCTATGATGAAAAACATCTTTTTTTTGGTGTTATTCTAGAAGATCTTGTAGGTCTTCATAGAACCATTCAACCTCAGCTTCTTTGGCATTAATGGTTGGGACATAGACTTGGATTATGTGATGTTGAATGGTTTGCCTTGGAAATGAACTGAGATCACTGTCATTTTTGAGACTGCACCCAAGTACTGCATTGTAAACTTTCTTATTGACTATGAAGGCTGCTTCATTTCTTCTAGGGCTTTTTGCCCACAGTATTAGATATAATGATCATGTGAGTTAAACTCACCATTCCCATCCATTTTAGTTCATTGATTCCTAAGATGTTGATGTTCAGTCTTACCATCTCCTCCTGATCACATCCAATTTACCTTGATTCATGGACCAAGCATTCAAGGTACCTATGCAGTATTATTCTTTATAACATCAGATTATACTTTCACCACCAGACATATCTACCACTGAGCATTGTTTCTGCTTTGGTCTAGCCTCTTCATTCTTTCTGGAGCTCTCTCTCCCCTCTTCCCAGTAGCATACTGGATACCTACTGACCTAGGGGGCATTACAATATGACATCTTCTGGTGTCATTATCTTTTTGCCTTTTCATACTGTTCGTGGGGTTCTCAAGGCAAGAGATGCACAGCCGTATTCTGGTATTAGAATATTGTAAATATACATGCCCTGTGAGTGTGTGCATGCTAAGTCCCTTCAGTCATGTCTGACTCTTTGCGACCCCATGGACTGTAGCCCACCAGGCTCCTCTGTCCATGGGATTCTCCAGGCAAGAATACTGGAGTGGGTTACCATGCCCTTCTATTGTAAATGGCTATTGTAAATGGTACTGCAGTGAACATTAGAATACAAGTATCCTTTTGAATTATGGTTTTCTGGATCATATGGTTGTTCTATGTTAACTTTTTAAAGGTTCTCCATACTGTTCTCCACAGTTGTTGTATCAATTTACATTTCTTGATATAGGTAGAATGATGTCTATTTTAATATGACTGCTGTAAGAAACTACCATAGACTGGGTGGCTTAAAAGATAGAAACTTGTTGTCTCACAGTTCTGGAGGCTAGGAGTCCAAGATCAAGGTATAACCAAGTTTTGATCCTTCTGAGGGCATTAGGGAGAATCTGTTCTACATGTCTCTTCTGGCTTCCAGTGGTTTGCTGGCCATCATTGCTGTTTCATGGGTTGTAAGTGTAACGCCAATCTCTTCCTTCACGTCCAAATGGCATCTCCTTGTATTCATATCTGTATCTGAATATCCCTATTTATAGGACACCAGTCATATAAGATCAGGGCTCCTCCCTATTCTAGTATGACTTCATCCTAACTTCTAACTTCAGTAACAACTGTATCTTCAAATAAGATCACATTCTGATGTACTCAACATATGAACTTTGAGGGACATAATTCAACCCATAATAAAAAAGTAGAAAAAGCATATATGTTTTTAATTGGACAGACTGTGTTTGATCCTTCTCTTTACCACTGCTTTTCTGATTCAGTTTTATTTTGTCACCTGCAAAATAAGGATAATGTCTTTAATAGACTTATTGATTAAATAATAAATAATAATAATATTATAATAATTATATATTTATTGTTTATTTTTAATATTATATTTATTTATTTAGACCCCTGTTCGATTCCTGGGTTGGGAAGATCTGCTGGAGAAGGGATAGGCTACCCACTCCAGTATTCTTGGGCTTCCTTTGTGGCTCAGCTGGTAAAGAATCTGCCTGCAATGCAGGAGATTTGGGTTCGATCCCTGGGTTGGGAAGATCCCCTGGAGAAGGGAAAGGCTATCCATTCCAGTGTTCTGGCCTGGAGAATTCCATATATAGTCCATGGGGGCACAAAGAGTCAGACACGACTGATCAATTTTCACTTCACTTCATATATATTAATATATAATATATATTATATTAATAATATATATAATACATATATAGTTAATAAAAATAATAAATATGTATAAATAAAAAATAAAAATATAAAGTTTTTGGTGAAATGAAGCACTATTTTATGTATCACTAGTTAACAAGAAAATGCTTTCAATTAAACAATGGCATATCATCAATTATAACATGCATCCAAATTTTAAATATATTACATTGTGAAAGAAAAGGTTTTTTAAAAGTTAAGGAAGATAAGGATTGAAAATAACTGGTAAAGTACCTTCTACAGAAAGGTAAGAAGGTGAACAATAAATGTACATCACTTTTTCCTCTCACCCCTTCCTTTGCCTGTGCAGAAAAGTTACCATCACCATTGGTCACCACCCAAGCTGCTGTTCATTTCCAGGTGGAATTAAAATAATTTAGTAGGCAGGGTCAAAATTCCTAAGGAGGTGACTTTTGTGAAGCATGTTATTTCCATAACAATACTTTTATGATTGCTTCAAATACAGTTGTCTTCTGAAGTTTCTTTCTGAAGGATACCCATCTTTATTCCTCTCTTGGCTAGTAAGTCCACTCATATGCATGGTGCTGAGGCCCAAAGACCCTTGGATAAATTTCTTTATTTGTTTAGTTGGGGTTGAAAATGGGTTGGACAAATAGAAGACACCACTAGCTTTGGAGAGTGTTTAGTTCTCTGTTGACTAGAACTAACCTCCACATTGTAGCATCCAGTGATGTCACACCAGTGATGTGATGACCCCAGACACCTCTATGCATTTCCACGTGCTCCCTAGGAAAGTGAGTATTGCCCCCACTGAGGACCACATATGTCCAGGTGCAAGGTCAGCTTTAGCCCAGGATATTATAAGTGAAGGAGAAGCGAATGTTGACAAATACTCAGGCATATTTTCATTCCTAGTGAGCAGGAATCATCCATGTGGCACACCACCAGAATGATGCAAGCACAAAGACATAGCACGAAAATGGTGTCAGGAAACTCAGGTTCCCACATATGACTTCTTACATAACCAGCAAAATGTTAAAGAGTGTTAGTCCTGTTCAAGTAGAAAACCCACTACAATGAAAATAAAAGCCGTATCTCACCACCAACAACCTATCTCCCCCTGTTGAGTGATTTTCAAGACCAGTGACTTATTTCTTTCAGCTGTAGGGCAAGCCCACCAACCCCACAGCCAGCACTTGAAAGCATCTGAAGCTGAGTAGTGCTAATTCCTGTGACTCAGTGACTTATCTTAATATCTAAATTCTATGTGGTTTAATATGTCCCTTTGGAAGTTCCATGGTTTGAAAAATTCTCTGTAATCAATCCTTTATTTTTGATCCTAACATTATCCTTTCTTTTTTCAGAGAAAGTTAGTTTCTCCTCACTCACTAAATAAATATTGAGGAAATATTAAGGAATATAAGTTTTAAATAATATCTAATTATAAGCCTGCCCTAAGGGTTAGGTTATGTCTCTCTCTGGTGCATGATATCACTCTTCTCCAGCCCTGCTATCCTTGGGATAAAGACTTGTACTTCTCTAGGAAACCTTCGACTGTTCAGTGAGACATCAGTTTTGGCTCCTGGCTTTAGTTTTTCCCCATTAATAGCTTCACATTGTTTAGTGCTTTACCTCTCAGTCCCCTCACCTCCTTTGCCTCTGTCAGTCCCAGCCCTTGGGGGCCTCAGGGAGCAGATGGCCATTATCTGTGTTGAATTATTTTTGATGACAGACTGAGCTTGTCCCATACACAAATCCCTGGGCAGTGTGTGGGGTCCCCATTGTATCTCCAATATGTCCAGCGGACAAACTAAAGATACAACTGCAGCCTCATTCACTTACTTTCCCCATTAGTTCCATATCCATGTCTGTTGTTTATTTTATACAGAGGATTTAGGTTAAAAAGCTTCATGACTATTTAGCATGAAGATGAAAAATCCTGCCTCTCACAAGCTGTATGAAATTGGGAAAGGTATGGAGGTCTCTCTACCTCTTAGGAAAGGGGATAATAATAGTACCTACATCACAATGTTGCCATAAGGATGAAAAGAGAGTCAGAAGATTTGAACATATACTTCACCAAAAGAGACAGATGGCAAATAAGCACTTGAAAAGATGCTCTATTAAAGCCCTCATGAGTTATTAGGAAAACACAAGTTAAAACCACAGTGTGATACCACTACACACCAGTTAGAATTTTAGGAGTTTAACATATACCTATTTCACTCCTAGAGAGAAGAAATATAAAGTTCATACAAATGTTTGTACATGAATATTCATGGCAGTTTTATGTGTAACAGCCAAACTGGAAACAGTTCATCAATGAAATATTACTCAGAAATAAAAAAGATGAACCACTGATGCACAATGAATAAATTTCAAAATAATTACACTGAATGAGAGAATAAAGACAAAAAGACTACACAGTGTGCAATTAATTTATATACCATTATAGAGAATACAAACTGATTATGGTAACAGAGAACAGATTGGTAGTTGCTTGGGAACAAAGGCAGGGAGGGGTGAGAGGAAGGTTTTAAGGGGAAATGAAGACACTGTAGGGGGTCATGGGTGCCTTCACTTTCTTGTGGGGATGGTTTCACATATCAAACCTTACTGAATTGCGTACTTTAAATAGATGTGGTTTATTTTATGTAAATTATGCCTCAATAATGCATTTTTAAAAAGTGAGTGCCTGTGACACACCAGGCCTTCCATAAGCATTAACTATCATAAATTTTACTGGCATACTGAAAAATGTTTTAGATGAAAGTCTTTAAAAGAGTATCTCTCATCAAAAGCAATATTCAGTGATTGATTCTATCATCATGATATCGTAACACAGCTACATTTTTTCTTTCCTTCTAGGGATGCTTATGAATAAAGATGAATTAAGAAAATAGTCCGGACTTTGAGGTCAAAAGGCCTGAGCTCATTACCCATTCTGTCATCCAGTACTTTGTCCTGATGTCTGACCTTGATTTTACTCTTATATAAAATAATATAAATCTACAGCATGCGATTGTTCTAAGAATCAAACAAAAATGGGTGTGAATATGTTCTGCAAACCATAAGCAACACTAGGATATCAGTCATTACAACTGCAGAGGGGAGAAGCAGAGAGAAGTGTTGACAGTTTTGCAGACTCGGTAACAGAAAGAAAGTGAAAATTTTAAACCCTTGCCCAAAAAACAACAAACAAAACCCCACATAAGAGCAAGAGCTAGACCTTCCATCTCTTGAATTCTTTTACTCTGATATTCGCACATTCAGATTGCCTAGGACACCTTTAAAATACACATTTCTAGGATCCTCTACTCTTATTGAATCAGAACCCCAAGTGTAGGGATCATGAATCGAGTGTAAGGAAACCAGCCCCAGTGATTCTGATGCAACTGGCAGTACCAGGCAATGGGTGGTCCTTTGGAAACAGCTGCCTTGACCTTGAGGCCTCTCAGTGAGAAACAACAGCCATCCTAGGCTCTGTTGCTCAAGGTAAACCTGACTTCAGTCTCCAGAAAAGATAATGTAACTCCCATAATGACTAGGAATGCCGAATGTTTTGAAGCATCAGCAAGTGTTACAAACGTTTCCCTATCACCATGCTCCTTCTAGTCCTGAGCATCCATACTCAGGAGTCTCACTGGTCCTGAGATTATCCTTGTAATTATCTATCTTGGTAATGCAAGTGTGTGTTACTTAACTTCTTTCCAAATCAGTCCTTTCCCTCACAAAATGAAGTCATTCAGTATTGCCTTGGATGGTCCATCTGAGGTGTGGCATGATGTTTATGTGGGATCAGCATTTGAAAATCAAGAAGTGAGAAGAAAGCCAGCAGGGCTGATGCGCATCAGTAATTTGTGCCCTTAGGGGTGGTTAAAGCAGAGAAATAAAGACCTGAGTTTCCATCTCCTATCTCTTATCATCTAAACCTGTCCAGGACTCTATTTCTTCAGCCACAAGAAAAGAATCTTTTCTGTATCTCGAGAATCCACCTATAAGTTACTTCTTGGGGATTGTTGCTTCAAAACCCTCTATCAAAAGGCACTACATGAATGCAGTTAAGTCTCTTATCATATGGCTCATGGTTCTAGGAATTTTGACCGAATGTTGCAACAGTGCCTCTAGGAATCAGATGGGAGAATTCATTGAAGATTAAGAGCTTGGAAAATGGAGAAAGAATGCCCATCTGAATGGGGCAGCCCCCAATTGGTTTTCATGTACAAATCCAGCCCCAGGTTGCCAGATAATCTCTGATTTTTTTTTTCCCCCAAAGGTAGGGCAATAGAAATAGTACTTCTGTTCTGTTGGCAAATTAAGGGAAAACTACTTTTTTTTTTTTTTCCGGTTACAGCTCAGTTTTATTAGGAAAACCAAAGGATAGTACACCCTCAAGGAGCGAGGGCAGGCTGACCCCAAATGAGAGGCCTCAATCCTTCTAAGCTTCCTCCTTTTATACATTTGTCTCCTCCCCCCTGAGCCTGCTGTATGCAAATTGGGCTAGCCAAGAAGGGGGAGTATTTGTTTCACCTGAAGTACTCACTCCCAACAAAAGTTTCCTTTTTTTCCACTTTCGCGGACTTTTTCCTTTCTTTGTCTCTTAGCTACTGCCATTTTGGACTCCTTTTCCCTATTCTAACTACCTAACTTTCCTTCCTCAAGAGATGGGAGGCCCAATTCTTTGGTAATGGGGCATGGCAGTCTCTCTGGCTACTTCCTGCTGAGCTGGGACAGTGAGGGGCATTGGGCCTCCTCCTCTTGCTAGTCTCAAGCCTCAGAGTCCTTATAGTGATGTCCATTTAAGGGTGAGTGGAAAAAAAAAATGAAAAAAAAAAGGATGAGTGATATTTTCTGTGGTCAGGTGTAGTTTTATATATCCTTGTTGAACTGGCACTGCATATTGTAGCTTGTTGACCTGGGCAGAGACAAAATGGGTTAGACAATTGATAATACATGGAGCAATCATAAGCAGCATCAATATGGTGATAACAGGGATTAGTAGGGGCATTAGCCAACTCCAAATTCCCCTTTGCCAGGAGAAAGGTCCCCCAAAGAGAGGTGGTAGCCACCCCGAAAACTCTCCAGCTCATTCTTTGAGATCCTGTAGGATCTGAATGTTTTTCTTGAGGTCTGTGAGACTTTCTTCAACTTAGCTGGAAGTATTTACCCAGAAACAACACGTCTCATTCAACGTGGTTCAAGCCCCTCCGTTTTCAGGGATCAAGCGATCTATCTCCTGTCTATTTTGGAGTACCACCCCTGCCAAGCTGTGTTGTCTCTTTAGAGCTATTCTGAGAGATCTTATCTCCATAAACTTAATTTCGGGAGTTTTCATTAGAATGGTGCTCATTTGTAGTCCTGAATAGGTATCTGAGATCCCCCAGGGGCTCACAGGTGTATTGAGTGTCCTTTTTTGTCTTCTTCCATGGCCTGACTCATGAGTAGTGAATCCAGGAGTTGTGTCCTGGTACCTTGACTGCTGTGGGGGTAGAAAGTATTACAGGTAGGGGCCCTTCCATGTGGGCTGGATTTGAGCCTTTGGGGACCCATCTTTCCAGACTTTAATTAGGACTTGAGTCCCTGGAGCATATAGTGGTAGCTCTTTAGAATCTTTTAGGTCCTGGTTGACACCCCACAAGCGTATATCTTGGAGTTTCCCAATGTCCATAGTATAAGACTGGAGGGTCTGAGCCTCTGGTTCTAGGAAGAGGTCATTGACATAAACAAAAGGACCCCCATATACCATCTCATAAGGACTAAGACCAACCTGTTCCTTAGGGACAATATGGGTGCAGAGGAGAGCTATTGGTAAAGCTTCCTTACATCCCAGGGAGGTCTCCTAGGTTATCTTTTTTAATCACTGATTTTAAGAATTGGTTGCCTCTTTCTACTTTTCCTAAAGACTGAGGCCTCCTGGCACAATGGAGGTAGTAAGTAATGCCCAATGCTTTAGAGACCCCTTGGGTGACCTTAAAAGTAAATGATGTCCTACTGTCACTTTGTAATGACATGTGCAGACCAAATCTCAGAATAATTTCATGGAACAGTTTTTTTTTTTTTTTTTTTAACCACCTCCTCAGCCTTCTCAGTCTGGGTGGGAAAGCCTTCAATCCATCCTGTCATAACTAGTAGGTATTTATACCCTTGAGAAACTGACATATGGGTGAAGTCCATCTGCCAGTCCTCTCCTGGGTAGTTCCTGTGCCATTGGACAGACTGGACCAGCTGGGGTCTTCAAGCTCCTTGGGGGTTGTTTAATTGGCAAGTGGGACAAGAGGAGACCACTTGCCTTATAGTCATTTGTAGGCCTGTTCCTCTAAAGGACCTTTCTAGTAATCTTTGGAGGGCCTTCTCCCCTAAATGAGTAGTGGCATGTAAGGAGTTAACCAGCTTCCACTAGAGGTTCCCACGCAGAAAAAGGAGTCCCTCCTTTTGGATCCACCCCATATGATCTACTTGAAAGCCCTCACTCTTAGCTTTAAGAGTATCACCTTCAGTATATGAAGGAATTTCTGGCAAAATTAGTCTGTGGAACGAAGGTGGCAACCCCTGTTAGGTCATTGTTCTGTACTGCTACTCCCTTAGGTGCCTGATCAGCTGCTTGGTTCACTTGTGCCACTTCTGTGCTCCTGTTGTGGTGTCCTTTACAGGGAGACTGAAACCTCAGGGCAGATGGACTGCCTCCAAGAGTCCAAGAATTTGATCACCATATTTGATTGGGGACCCTTGGGGTTCAAGTGGCCTCTTTCTTTCCAAATAACAGCATGTGCATGTAGCACCAGAAAGGCATACTTGGAGTCAGTGTAAATGGCTACTCTTTTTCTTTTTCCCAGCTCTAAAGCTCGAGTCAGGGCTATGAGCTCAGCCAATTGGGCTGAAGTACCTGGTGGCAAAGGTTTAGCCTCTATGGTCTCAAAATTCGAGACTACTGCATATCCAGCTCTTCTTTTCCCATCTAAGACAAAGCTGCTTCCATCAGTGTACCAGATTTCCTCAGGATTGGTCAGAGGATCTTCTGACAGTCCTTCTCGGGGTTTTCTCCAGTGGTCCAAGGTTTCTTAACTGGAGGTCTTCTGGGATCTGAGACTGAGCCGTGTGAGCTTTCTGCCCAGTTTGTTTTTGCTGTCCCAATTTCCAGTCTGCCAGGCTTCTTGTTACTTCCACTGTGCTGGGTTTTCTTCGGTTCAGCTTCCATTGCATGAGCTTTCACCAAGTTGGGCTTCTGCTGTGCTTGGCCTCTGCTTCACAGGCTCTGAGCCAAGGTTGTTTCAGCCAGGTTAAATCTGAGAAATGGCACCATATATGTTGGAGGAGTGTGTAATTTTCTTGATTCTGTCTCGCCATAGCAAAGATTTGAAATGGCAGACCGTATTACAGCTCAGTTTTATTAGGAAAAACAAAAGATAGTACACCCTCAAGGCACAAGAGCAGACTGACCCCAAAGGAGAGGCTGAAAACTACTTTTAAGTGGAATGAATGAAACACCTCCAGGTCACTGTGAACTTATAGGCCTCTGATTTTTCAGTTCAGTTCAGTTCAGTCACTCAGTCACGTCTGACTCTTTGCAACCCCATGAACCGCAACACACCAGGCCTCCCTGTCCATCACCAACTCCTGGAGTCCACCCAAACCCATGTCCATTGAGTCTATGATGCCATCCAGCCATCTCATCCTCTGTCGTCCCCTTCTGCTCCTGCCCTCAATCTTTCCCAGCATCAGGGTCTTTTCCAATGAGTCAGCTCTTCGCATGAGGTGGCCAAAGTATTGGAGTTTCAGCTTCAACATCAGTCCTTCCAAGGAACACCCAGGACCAATCTCCTTTAGGATGGACTGGTTGGATCTCCTTGCAGTCTAAGGGACTCTCAATAGTCTTCTTCAACACCACAGTTGAAAAGCATCAATTCTTCGGCACTCAGCTTTTTTTATAGTCCAACTCTCACATCCATACATGACTACTGGAAAAACCATAGCCTTGACGAGATGGACCTTTGTTGGCAAAGTAATGTCTCTGCTTTTTAATATGCTGTCTAGGTTGGTCATAACTTTCCTTCCAAGGAGTAAGCGTCTTTTAATTTCATGGCTTCAGTCACCATCTGCAGTGATTTCGGAGCCTCCCAAAATAAAGTCAGCCACAGTTTCCCCATATGTCTGCCATGAAGTGATGGGACCAGATGCCATGATCTTACTTTTCCGAATGTTGAGCTTTAAGCCAACTTTTTCACTCTCCTGACTTTCATCAAGAGACTCTTTAGTTCTTCTTCACTTTCTGCCATAAGGGTGATGTCATCTGCATATCTGAGGTTATTGATATTTCTCCCGGCAATCTTGATTCCAGCTTGTGATTTCTCCAGCCCAGTGTTTCTCATGATGTACTCTGCATGTAAATTAAATAAGCAGGGTGACAATATACAGCCTTGACGTACTCCTTTTCCTATTTGGAACCAGTCTGTTGTTCCATGTCCAGTTCTAATTGTTGCTTCCTGACCTGCATACAGGTTTCTCAAGAGGCAGGTCAGATGGTCTGGTATTCCCATCTCTTTCAGAATTTTACTATTATTCAAAAGCATAATTTCTTAATAACAAACAAAAAAAGTATACCAATATAATAAACCTTGAATTCACATAATCAGTCAATAACATATACAATCCTGCCTCCCAGAATGAACATTTTAAAGAATATAAATTAAGCTCAAATAGCTTGACTCTTCATGGAAAGAGTCAAATAGCTATTAGTCTGAACAATAGCTTGTTGTCAAATCCTAATCAGCAGTGGATTGAGGTTTGGTTTTCTGTCTCTTGCAGCAGGACATAAAAGAACCATATTCTCCTTCTTCTCACAACCAGGATCATCCATCCCACCAGAAATAGCAAAAAGTACTCCTTACAGTGTAGCCCTCTCTCACACAGGGTCCTGCATAGGAAGAGATGGGGCCAGGGATCAAACACGGAGATCAAGAGTGTATCAGGATTTTTTCTTTGCTGGATAAGATGTACCTGCATGATATAGTCAAAAATGGCTTCCCTCATTTTATTGAGAAACTCTCCTTGTACTGTAATGAAAGTGGGGAGGTGTTTTTCACAGTTGGTGCTAATGAATGACTCTTGCGAGGAATCCAATAAACTGTTGACTGAAAAAAGTTTCACAACATAAAAGTTTAGAATTATGTTTTATTCAGAGGACATTCTGAGCACTTCAAGCCTAACAGACAGCATCTCAAATAACTCTGAGAGACTGCTCCCAAGAAGCAAGGTGAGGAGCCAGTATATACAGGAGTTTTTGCAACAAAGACCAGGTAGTGGGAACATCAAAAGATAACTATTAATTAAAGAAAACCAGCTATCTCAAGGTAATGAAATTTAGCATTTCCTATGTATGGGAAGATGCAACAGTCAGGGCTCACTGAAATCACTCCTTTGATATGCACTTCTGCTACCTGGGGCCAGAATCCTGCTTCTCTCCATCCTGAGTCCCCTCAGGGTACCCCATGGGGCTGCTGCAGTGGCTGAAGACTTGGCAGCTGGCAGCCCATTTTTCTCCATCCTGAGTTCCCTCAGGGGTCACCATCAGGGTGACTGTATTGTGATGGCTTGGTGGCTGCAACATCCTTTGCTGGTATGGCCTGCAATATTTTTCATTCACAAAATGATGTTTCTGTTTGAAATCTGAGAGTACATGTAAGCTCCAATTGACCTATAAAATGTGAGTGATGGATATCTCCAGTTGAGAACTACCGTAGGATCTTGGGTAGTATCTGTAAGTTGGTCCTCTAAGGCTTCAGAGAATATAAGTGGTGTTGGGTATTCTGGTCTGGGATAGATGTGGAAGAGATAAACTTTAGTGGTTGAGGTACTAGCAGAGAGCAGAGTACCCTATTGGCATTCCCAGAGTTTCCCTCAAAAGGCTGAACTCTTCACACAGAAGCTCTTTGCATGGGTTGGGGTAAGGGAGTCAACCAAGGACGCTGTGGCAGCTGCAGAAAGTCATCACCATCCCTTGGTCTGAAGGTCAGGTCCGTGTCACCAGATCCTGGTAGCAGCTCCCTCTGTGGAACGGAGTTGCTAGCAGACTGTGTGGAGAGGTGCAGAGACACTGCCCATGTCCTTCTGATCTCCTGCCAAGTCCCTCCTCAGGCTCCCTCCCCTCTCTGACACCCAGAGGTCCAGGGAGCCCAGGAATCCATAGAGACCAGCCAGTATCCAAGGGCACAGAGTGGGGCAGAGAGTGAGGGAGAAATGAGAGTTATTATCTCAGAAGGCTGGGGAAATCTTCACTCCTGGAACATTAGAGACTAGGGGTTTTTCAACCTCTAAAATAGAGGTTCCCAATCCCCAGGCCATGAACTGGTGCCAGTCTATGGCATGTAAAGAACTGGGCCACACAGCAGGAGGTGAACGGCAGGCAAGTGAGCAAAGCTTCATCTATATTTACCGCCACTCTCCATTGCTCACATCCCCCTAGATGAGACTGTCTAGTTGCAGGAAAAGAAGCTCAGGGCTCCCACTGATTCTGCATTGTAGTGAGCTGTATGTTTATTTCATTATGTATCACAATCTAATAATAGAACTAGAATGTACAATAAATGTAATGTATTTGAATCATCCCCAAACCTTCCCCCTTACCCTGGTCTGTGGAAAAATTGTCTTCCAAGAAACCAGTCCCTGGTGACAGAATGGGGACCACTGCCCTAATCCTCTAGCCCTCATTGGTTGATGAGGAGACTGACACAGAGGGACTGAAACTACTGAGTCAACATGTGTAAACCCAATAAGATACACGCTTGAGATCACAGGGATTGATATGACACTCACACTACAATAGGGTTGGCTAAAAGGGACATCTACAAGGTCATTTGCCCAACTGTGCCCCTCAGACCTCAGGAATTGAGTGCAGATTTTTTCCTTCTGAGCTAAAACATGCCCTCAGACATTTTCCTGAGGCTCCAGGTGGCCCCTAATAATCAATCCATCTTCTTTCCCTATTGCTTAACAATACAAGGTGCTCTTAAACCCTTAGACATAAAGCTCAGATTATTCTGTGATTTTCCTCCTTGAACCATGGCTCATTCTCAGAAGGTATACCCTTGAAGATGTCCAGACTGCTTGCCCTGGTGACTTGATAGAGGGCACTGACAGTTTGGAAGGAGACAGAGCACCATAAAATGAAGCTTCCTCAAGGATAACGATACAAGGCCCTGATCCCTGTTGGGTTTTCTCTTCCTCTGTCCTGCAGGTTGACAGAACAGAGGTGATTCGCACCTGCATCAACCCAGTCTATTCAAAACTGTTCACAGTGGACTTTTACTTCGAGGAGGTGCAGCGCCTGCGGTTTGAGGTCCATGACATCAGCAGCACCCACAATGGGCTAAAGGAGGCTGACTTTCTGGGCGGCATGGAGTGCACGCTTGGCCAGGTGGGTCCGTGACGCCCTCCCTCCCCTTTAGCCTTCTGAGGGCCTTTCTCCCTCCTTTTTTCCCCTCTCCCCTCATTCAGTCCTTGCTTTCTTTCTCCTGTTGATTTTATTTCCTTTAACATGTAGTGTTGTGTGACATGCACTGCCATGTCCATTATATTCAGTGTTACACTTTCATGTGGATGACGGTGCAGATATGTCAGGTGTTACTTATTTTGCAAAGTTAACAATTTTTGTTTCTGAATTCCTTCATTCTGTCAATCATTTATTTAACAACTATTTATGGAGCACCTGCTCTGCTCCAGTTGTGTGTCTGCTATTGCCTTATCCTGATATATCATAATCTTCCATCTCCCAACTCAACTATGGGAACCATTACACAGGGAGAATCACTCAGTCACAGATATCCCAAGCCTCTGGGGCCAAAAACAGCCCAAGAGAGGGCTAAATAGATACATGGTGAATGAATAAATGCTTTACTTAATCCTCACAACAATGTTGGGAAATAAACATTCATTTGTCAGAGAGAAACTAAGGCTCAGAAGTAATCAGCTTGCCAGAGACCCCACACTAACAAGGGCAGAGTTACACCCAAATGGGCCTTACTCCAAACCCCATGCTCTTGCCTTTGTAACACCTTTCCTTTTTCCCTTCCTTCCTGCTGTACCCAGAACTTGAATAAGTGCTGAGGTGGGGTCTAAGCGGAAATAGTCCGCTGTGCTCAAGACTAATTGGGGAAGGCTCGGTGTGTGCCCTCAAACACAGCCACTCCCGATGTTCTCTAAGCTCTCGTGAGACAACTCATCCTGGGCTCTACGTATGGCTGTGGGCCTGCAGGGAAGGGAGAGCTTTCTGCTGGGGAGAATGACAGAAGGCATTGTGGAACCAAACTTTGAAAAAATATGGTCCAGGGGTTGAAGAAGGAGGAGGGATGTCTGCAGGTAAAAAGACAATGTAAACAAGGCATAGAGGTCAGAGCAACCATGCAGAGCTAAGGGGTGAGAGGACCAGCCACCCTTAATCAAGGTCAGAGGCTGATTTACTGGGAAACTAGTGCAGCTTAAAATTCAGAGACCTTCACTTATGTGGACCTTTCCAAAGTTCTGTATCACGTTTTTATTTGTAGTGTTGTACTTTTCCACAAAGAAAGATTCCAAATTATATAAGTCTCAAGCCTCACAAAACCTGCATTAATCCCATGTAGAGGTAAGGATCTTGTTTAGGGATTAGTAAGAAAGAGTTTAAGTTGGCTTAAAACTCAACATTCAGAAAACTAAGATCATGGCATCCAGTCCCATCACTTCATGGCAAATAGATAGGGAAACAATGGAAACAGTGACAGGCTTTATTTGGGGGGGCTCCAATATCACTGCAGATGGTGACTGCAGCCATGAAATTAAAAGACACTTGCTCCTTGGAAGAAAAGTTATGACCACCCTAGATAGCATATTAAAAAGCAGAGACATTACTTTGCCAACAAAGGTCCATCTAGTCCAAGCTGTGGTTTTTCCAGTAGTCATGTATGGATGTGAGAGTTGGACTATAAAGCTGCACTCTTCTTCCTGCCTCACTTCTCTACTCCACTGTGGTACTTCCTTCGCCTCCTTTGACTTTCAGTCTCAGAGTCAGTTTTTTGGGAAATCCAAATGAAGATACTCTGCAGCATATGCCAAACTACTTCCTGAATCCAGAGACTGTATGCAGTGTTCCCATCTGCTCAGAATGTGCTTCCTTTCCCTGCTCACATTCATGCTCCCTTCCCAATTTCAGTGGAAATGTCACTTCTTTCTGGAAGCCTTCTCTGAGCTCTTGTCTGCTTGATACCATCCTTTCAATGTTCGCTTCCTCTTCTGTGCTTCTCCCTAAGAATGGCTGTGATTTATTTGTGTAATTATTTGTTTTACATCTTTATCCCCAACTAGTTGTGAGCTGTTTGAAGGCAAAGATAATGTCACTGGCCCCTGGCACACTGCCTGGTATGAGGTAGAGGGTCAAGGACTGGTTGGACATAGGAAGATAAGCCTTACAAAAGAGGTAATTTTGAGGATCATTCACACAGACAAAATTGTGAAAACTTTGGATAAACAAGATTTTTTATTCACATGACTTAGCGGATCTACATTTACTTCTTGGGACAGCATATAACTTTTATGCATAGGCGGGATGCTCATTGCTAAGTGAGAATCTTAAAATGATTCCTTTATATCTGAAAAATGCCATTTTAATCACCTTTTAAGTTTATTTATTATTTATTTAAGTTTACTTAAGTTTATTTATACATTACAGAATTTCGCCTCAAATCCACTATTCATTCATTCATTCATTGCCTACTTATAGTGCACGGTACCTATTAAGAACTACATGCTCTGACTCTTTCCAAAAGTCATGAGAGAGATATACAATGATCATTATATAATATATGATGGAGAATATCCCCAGAATGCACCTTCTTGTGGATTCCTCCTCAGGAGGGAATAAGGTGTGCTGCTGTCAAAGCCCTTTGGGGTGAGTTTTCCCATTACTCAAGTGAAAAGCACCAGGGTTGGTATGGAGAAATGGCCAGATGGCCTAGAGTGGGAGGAGCAGAGAAACTGAGGTGTTCATTCACGTAACCTTCTTAATCTGTCAAGATGAGAAATAATGTAGACCTGAGCACTTAAGGTGAATTACCAATAGTCCTTCCTAAGTATACTTTGATGCTTTTGAAAGGGCTTTCAAACTGATCATTTCTCTTGGCTTTTTAAAAATTTATTTTTTTTGAAGTATAGTTGAGTTACAATGTTGTGTTAATTTCTGCTGTACAGCAAAGTGACTCAGTTGTACATGTATATACATTCTTTTTCATATTCTTTTCCATTATGGTTTATCATAAGATGTTGAATATAGTTCCCTGTGATATACAGTAGGACCTTTTTCTTTATCCATCTTATATATGCTAGTTTTCATCTGTGTTGAGAAAACTGAGAATCAGAAAGATCCCGTGCCTTGACAGAGCCAAGACCAGAAGTCAAGAGCTCTTGATCTTTAATTTAGAGCTCTTTCTTCTGCCATGATTTAGGAAAGGATAATGCAAGGAGGCTGCATTTTGTGAGAAATTTTTTTGACATTGTGGCTTAGGAGGAAAAAAAGACACGAGCAGCAAGTCAGCCATGCTTCCTGAGCCATACTACTGCACTCCTCCCCCTCCCCGGTGATTTGCTGGCCTGACTGGGTATCCTGTATATTTTTAAACAACCACCCTCTCATAATATCAGCCATGTGATTGGTGCTATTGACCTGACCCACACTTTGGGATGCCACTGACTTAAATCAATCAGAATGTCTCAATTTTGTGGCAACAGTGATTGATTCAGGGAAGCGATGTAACTCATCAGGCATAATAAGATGTAAATATATATTGGCTGGAGCCTTATAGGAAAGAAAAGGTAGGGTTGTGACGTGGAAATGGACCCTGCAAGAGAAAAACCTGGGTGCTATTGGAGAAAAAGAGAGAAACTGAGTGGTGTTGTTTGCACCCTAGATAGTCTTGTCTGAAGCCAGCCTGTCCTCAAAATTTCAACCATTATCTTCTCTTTGCTGTTTGAACCACTATAGGCTAATTCATTTTGCCGCTTGCAAAGTGTCTAGCATATTGAATTATATTCCACAGAACCCCTTTCCCAGACCATAGTGATCTCTTTAAGCTCCAAACTCCTATAACCCAACTTTATTTCATTCATGTAAATCATTCTACATTGCACTGAGAAGTTCCTTTTTATCAGTTCATTAAAATAATTTCTCTCTTAATTAGCACTTATTGTTATAGTTACCTGGTCCGTCCCCAGATTACAAGTTTTTAAAGCTGGAGGCCACAGGCCACATTCGGCACTTCTTTGGATCTAAAGCAACATCTTGCTTTATATATCATGTGCTCAAGTCAAATTTATTGATCAGTTAATTTTGAAAATTTCAGATCAGTATGAACTTATACTTTGACATGATAAATTTAATTCTTTTATGTATTCTTTTTTTTCAGCAAATATTTAGGAAGGACCCCAGGCATAAAAAATACTGTACTAGGTGCCACAGGCACAAAGATGAAAAAGACAGGGGCCCTGCTCCAGAAGAGCTTATAATTAGTTAGGAGATATAGACTAGTAAAGAAATCATCAAAATGCATATTACTAAGTACTATATGATGAGTTGTGTTTCAAGGGCTCCGAGAGAAAGACTTACCTCTGCCTAAAGGCAATCGAAGAGGTCTCATAAGAAAATTGTCTCACTCTGGACCTGAGTCTCAAAGAGTGAGTAGGGATTCACCAGCAGAGAAAAGAAATAAGGTGTCTCTGGGCAAAATGACTGGTACACACCAATGCCCAGCAGCATGAGAATGTCAGAGAACTCTGAGTGACTCAGCTTGGTGGGATGGGCAAGTGAGTTGGGAAAGGGATAAAGGAGGCCAGACAGGAAAGAGTGAGCTGAGCTGACCACATGCCTTTATGAGCCTTTCATTAAAGTTTGGAGAGCTTGGACTGGATGCAAAAAAGGCCCTGAGGGGCTTTAACAAGGGAAGGGCTAGGACTGAATGTGTGTACTGGAAAGATCACTTTGGCATTCCTATAAATGGTGGATGGGAGAGGACTGATGTGGAGGAAGAGAAACAAGTTAGGAGGCTGTTAAAACAATAAAGAAGAGTTGGGGAGGAAAGTGGCGATGAAAATTGAGAAGAGGAGATGCAGAGGGGAATGTGTCTGAGAGCACAACCAACAAATTTTCGAACCTGAGTGAGGGATGCAGGGTCTTCTGGCATCTGACAAAGATTACTGGAGGAGCGACTTGCTATCATTGAGGGGAATCAGATTGAGGAATGAGATGGGGAGTAGAATGTGGTGCCAACACCTTAAGCTCAGGATGTCTGTGAAAAGTCCAGAGGAGGTTGCCACTTGGTGGTTTTACCACATGGATCTGATGATGACACAGATTTAGGAGCTGACTCCCTACAGATGGTAGTTGGTAGCAGAAAATCAAAATCTTTTCCTACATGTAGAGTTCTTTGCATGGTTATTTAGAATGGGATAAGTAAAATAGAATGTGATTAAAACAAGATTTGATATTGCCACCCTACATAAAGGGGGCTTCCTTCATAGCTCAGTAAGTAAAGAATTTGCCTGCAATGCGGGAGACCTGGGTTAGATTCCTGGGTCAGGAAGATCCCCTGCAGAAAGAAATGGCAACCCAATCCAGTATTCTTTCCTGGAGAATCCCATGGACAGAGGAGCCTGGAAGGCTACAGTCCATGGGGTCACAAGAGTCAGACACGACTTAGCGACTAAACCAGCACCATGTATAGAGTAACACAACAGACAAATGCATTTGTCATGAGACCTCTGCGAAGGGTAGGCAGACCTCCTTTACTCTTCACAGTTTGACAGTTTGTTACCCTTTGATGAGAATGGGAATTTTCTTGCTTTTTTCAAATTGTTCTTCTCTCTAATGTGATCAAGCAAAAAAGAAAAACAAATCAACATTTTCCTTCTTTGTAACTTCAACAGTGAGAGAAGATTCCTTTTCCTTGCACTGCTTAGTTGGGCAGGGAATGGTGGAAAAGGGAATGGTAGGAACAGTGTGGTGGGGGCCCAAGGCACTGTTTCATGATGCTGCACCACGGAGTTGAGTGGATCCCAGCTCAGCCATGCTCAGTTGTATGTCCAGAGGCAAACTCCTGCAGCCATTTAAACCTCAGTCTCTTCATTTGCACAGTGGAGATTATAATAGTTCTGACCTCAAGAAATAGTGTGAGGATCAAGTGAAAAAATACATATAAGGTGCTAAGCAGCATCCCTGGCATTCAAGGTCTGAAACCTGTTATTAAGGAGATACCACTATGGACACTTTTAAGGACCAACATTGTTTCAGGAGTAAATGTGGAAGGAAAAAAAAAGTGAAAACATGATAGAACCCATGTCCTGGGCAATTAGTAAAACTGAACTTATAATTTTGCTTTAAGTTTGTTGCATAATTTATGTAGTTAAAGATTCATTGTGTGTAATATTTACTCTTATGAGGCTACTTTTAGTAAAAAAATGGTTTCTCTGAAATAATTTGGAACATATGTTCCTGATCCTATCTTCCACAACTGAAGCCCAAGACAATAGATAAAATGACTTCCCAAAACCCATCCAGAAAGTCACACATTCAGAGCCTCTCAAGTACCTACTCTGTCTGAATTTGTCACATTTCCATTTTGCCATGTGAATCAGCAGAATCATGGTATTTGGGGAGGGAAAATAGCAGCCCTCAGCATGTTAGAACTGGCATTGGCCATAACATTGGGTACCAGCAGCGCAAGTGACTTAGCACTGAGCGGTGGTGCCAGATGAAGGTTCATGTCCTCTAAAAGCACTCAAGGCAGAACTGTGTGTTCTCAGCAGATGGATGAAGAGGGCGAATCATAGATGCAGGGTGCTCAGAAAGCTGTGTATGCCTTCTGTGTCAGTGTGGAGACCATCCTTGGGTTGCTGTTGGCTGAAAGAAGATCAGAAACTAAACCCTGCTCCTGCTGTACCCATCAGAGGGCATGCTAGGGAGAAACTCAACCCCTCACCATCTTGAACAGCAAGCCAACCTTTTTTATTTAACTTTATTTCTTTATTATTTTACATAATTAATTTATTCTCAATTGAAAGATAATTGCTTTCAACATTGTGTTAGTTTCTGCCAAACATCAAGATGAACCAGCCATATGTGTACCTATGTTCCCTCCTTCTGAACCTCCCTTCCACTTAACTCCCCATCCCACCCCTCTAGGTTGTTACAGAGCCCCAGTTTGAATTCCCTGAGTCATACAGCAAATTCCCATTGGCTATCTAGTTTACATATGGTAATGTATATGTTTCCATGTTACTCACGCCATTATCCCACCCACTCTTTCCTTCCCTCCCAACCTTTGTCCATATGTCTGTTCTCATTGTCTGTGCCTCCATTTCTGCCATACAAATAGGTTCATTAATACCATCTTTCTAGATTTCATACATACACGTTAACATACAATATTTGTTTTTTCTTTCTGACTTACTTCAGTCTGTATAAGAGGCTCTAGGTTCATCCACCTCATTAGAACTGATTCAAATGTGTTCCATTTTATGGCTGAGAAATATTCCGTTTTATATGTATATATATATATATATACATACATATGTGTGTGTGTGTGTGTGTGTGTGTATTATATATATACCACAGCTTCTTTATCCATTCATCTGCTGAAGGACATGTAGGTTGCCTCCATGTTCTACCATTATAAATTGTGCTGCAATGAACATTGGGGTACATGTGCTTTTTATAATTTTGGTTTCCTAAGGGTATAAGTCTAGTAGTGAGATTACTGGGTCATATGCTGGTTTTATTCCTAATTTTTTTAAGGAATGTCCATCTGTCTTTCATAGTGGCTGTATCAGTTTACATTCCCACCAACAGTAGAAGAGGGTTCCCTTTTCTCCACACCCTCTCCAGCATTTAATGTTTGTAGACTTTTGATGATGGCCATTCTAACTGGTGTGAGGTGATATCTCAGTGTAGTTTTGATTTGCCTTTCTCTAATAATGAGCAAAGTTAAGCATCTTTTCATGTGTTGGTTAGCCATCTGTATGTCTTCCTTGGAGAAATGTCTGCTTAGGTCTTTTGCCTGCTTTTTGATTGTTTGTTTCTCTGGTATTGAGTTGTATGAGCTGCTTGAATATTTTGGAAATTAATTCTTTGTCAGTTCTTTCATTTGCTATCATTTTCTCACATTCTAAGGGGTGTCTTTTTACCTTATTAATAGTTTCCTTTGCTGTGCAAAAACTTTTAAGTTTAATTAGGTCCCATTTGTTTATTTTTGTTTTTATTTCCTTTGCTCTAGGAGGTGGTTCATAGAGGGTCTTGCTGTGATTTATGTCATAGAGTGTTCTGCCTATGTTTTCCTACACAGAAATCACTTGCATTCCTATGCACTAACAATGTTTTCCTAGTTTTATAGTTTCTGGTCTTACATTTAGGGCTTTAATCCATTTTGAGTTTATCTTTGTATATAGTGTTGGGAAGTGTTCTAATTTCATCCTTTTACATGTAGCTTTCCGGTTTTCCCAGCAGCACTTATTCAGGAGACTAGATATCTTTGCCCCACTGTATATTCTTGCCTCCTTTGTCAAAATTAAGGTACCCATAGGTGTGTGGGTTTATCTCTGGGCTTTCTATCTTATTCCACTGGTCTATGTTTCTGTTTTTGTGCCATTAACTTACTGTTTTGATGACTGTATATTTGTAGTGTAGTCTGAAGTCAGGAAGGTTGATTCCTCCAGCTCCATTCTTCTTTCTCAAGATTGCTTTGGCTCTTTGGGGTCTTATATGCTTCCTTATGAAATGTGAGATTTTTTGCTCTAGTTCTGTAGAAAATGCCATTGGTAATTTGATAGGGATCACACTCAATCTGTAGATTGCATTAGGTAGTATAGTCACTTTCACAGCATTGATTCTTCCAACCCAGGAATGGAATATCTCTCCATTTGGTTATATTGTCTTCAATTTTTTTCATCAATGTTTTATGATTTTCTGTATATAGCTCTTTTGTCTCCTTAGGTAGGTTTATTCCTAGGTATTTTATTATTTTTGCTGCAATGGTAAATGGGATTGATTCCTTAGTTTCTCTTTCTGATTTTTCATTGTTAGTGCATAGGAATGCAAGTGATTTCGGTGTATTGATTTTGTACCCTCAACTGTCCTGAATTTACTGATTAGCTCTAGTAATTTTCTGATACTATCTTTAGGATTTTCTATGTATATTATCATGTATCTGCAAACAGTGAGAGTTTTACTTCTTTGTTTCTAATCTGATTTTCTTTTATTTCTTTTTCTTCTCTAATTACAGTGGCTAGGACTTCCAAAACTATGTTGAGTAATAGTGGTGAGAGTGGACGCACTTTTCTTGTTCCTGATGTTACAAGGAATGCCTTAAGTTTTTCAACATTGAGAATAATGTTTGATGTGATTTTATCATATATGCCCTGTATTAGTTAAGATAGGTTCCTGCTATGCCCATTTTTTAAAGAGTTTTTATCATAAATGCGTACTGAATTTTGTCAAATGCTTTTTCTGCATCTATTGAAATGATCATCTGGTTTTTATCTTCCAACTCATTAATATGCTGTATCATATTGATTGATTTGTGTATATTGAAGTTGTTGAATTCTGTTTGCTAGAATTTTGTTGAGGATTTTTGCATCTATATTCATCAGTGATATTGGCCTGTAATTTTCTTTTTTGTGTGTTGTCTCTCTCTGGTTTTGGTATCAGGGTGATGGTGGCCTCACGGAATGAGTTTAGAAGTGTTTCTTCCGCTAAAATTTTTTGCAAGAGTTTTAGAAGAATAGAAATCAGCTTTTCTCTAAATGTATGGCAGAATTCACCTTTGAAGCCATCTGGCCCTGGGCTTTTGTTTATTGGGATTTTTTTTTTTAATCACAGTTTCAATTTCAGTGCTTGTAGTTGGCTTGTTCGTAACTTCTCTTTCTTCCTGGGTCAGTCTTGGAAGCTTGAACTTTTCTAAGAATCTATCTATTTCTTCCAGGTTGTCCATTTTATCGGCATGTAGTTGTTTGTAATAGTCTCTATGATCCTTTGTATTTCTGCATTGTCTGTTGTAACCTCCCCCTTTTTGTTTATAATTTTGTTGATTTGATTCTTCTCCCTTTTTTCTTGATGAGTCTGGCTAATGGTTTATCAATTTTTTTTATCTTCTCAAAGAACCAGCTTTTAGTTTTATTAATCTTTACTGTTGTTTTCTTCATTTCTTTTTCATTTATTTCTGCTCTGATCTTTATGATTTTTTTTCTTTTACTAACTTTAGGGGTTCTTGTTCTTCTTCTTCCACTTGTTTTAGGTGTAAAGTTAGTTTGTATGTTTGATGTTTTTCTTGTTTCTTGCAGTAGGGTTGTATCGCTATAAATTTCCCTCTTAGAACTGCTTTTGCTACATCCCATAGATTTTGAGTTGTCATGTTTTTATTCTCATCTGTTGCTAGGAATTTTTTTATTTCCCTTTTGACTTCTTTAGTAACCTGTTTGTTATTTAGAAATATATTGTTTAATCTCCGTGTGTTTCTGTTTCTTACAGTTTTTTTTTGCCCTGTAATTTATATCTAGTGTCATAGAATTGTGGTCAGAAAAGATGCTTCATATGATTTTGATTTTCTTAGATTTACTGAGGTTTAATTTGTGATATGGTCTATCTTGGAGAATGTTCCATGTGCACTTGAGGAGAAAGCATGTTCTTCTGCATTTGGATGGAATGTCCTAAAGATATCAATTAGATCCTTTTGATCTAATGTGTCATTTAAGACTAGTTTTTCCTTATTAATTTTCTGTTTTGGTGATTTGTCCATTGGTGTAAGTGGGATGTTAAAGTCCACTACCATTATTGTGTTACTGTCAATTTCTCTTTTTATGTCTATTAGTGTTTATCTTATGCATTGAGGTGCTCCTATGTTGGGTGCATAGGTAATTACAACTGTTATGTCTTCCTCTTGGATTGATCCCTTGATCATTATGTAGTGTCCTTCCTTATCTCTTGTAATAGTCTTTATTTTAAGGTCTATTTTGTCTGATATGAGGATGGTTACTCTGACTTTCTTTTGATTTCCATTTGCATGAAATGTCTTCTTCCATCCTCTCACTTTCAGTCTGTATGTGTCTCTAGGTCTGAAGTGGGTCTCTTATAGATAGCATATATATGGGTCTTATTTTTGTGTCCATTCACGCAGTCTGTGTCTTTTGGCTGGAGCATTTAAACCATTTACATTTAAAGTAATTATTGCTATTTATATTCCTATTGCCATTTTCTTAGTTGTTTAGGGTTTGTTTTTGCAGATATTTCCCTTCTCTTGTGTTTCCTGTCCATATAAGTCTCTTTAACATCTGTTGTAAAGCGGTTTGGTGGTACTAAATTCGCTTTTGCTTGCCTATAAAGTTTTTGATTTCTCCATCAATTTTGAATGAGATCCTTGCTGGGTAGAGTAATCTTGGTTGTAGATTTTTCCCTTTCAGTACTTTAAGTATATCTTGTTATTCCCTTTTGGCTTGCAGAGTTTCTGCTATGAGATCCTCTGTTAATCATATGGGGTTTCTTTTGTATGTTACTTGTTGCTTTTCCCTTACTGCTTTTTATATTCTTTCTTTGTGTTTAATCTTTATTAGTTTGATTAGTATGTATCTTGGCATGTTTCTACTTGGATTTGTCCTGTGTGGGACTCTCTGCACTTCTTGGACTTGATTAAATGTTTCCTTTCCCATGTTGGGAAAATTTTCAAGTATACTCTCTTCAAAAATTTTCTCAGACCCTTTCTTTTTCTCTTCTCCTGGGACCCATGTAATTTGAATGTTGGTGCATTTAATATTGCCTTAGAGGTCTCTGAGGCTATACTCAGTTCTTTTCATTCTTTTCCTTTATTCTGCTCTTCAGCAGTTATTTCCACCATTCTGTCTTCTAGCCCACTTATGGATTCTTCTGCCTCATATATTCTGCTGTTGATTCCTTCTAGAGTATTTTTAATTTCAGTAATTGTGTTGTTCGTCTCTGTTTATACTTTATTTCTTCTGAGTCCTTGTTAAATGTGTTAATTGATTCTTCCATTTTCTCCATTCTATTTTTAAGGTTTTTGGATCATCTTCACTATCATTATTCTGAGTTCTTTTTCAGGTAGTTTGCCTATTTCCTCTTTGTTTATTTGGTCTTGTGTGTTTCTAGCTTGTCCCTTCATTTGCGCAATATTTATCTTCCTTTTGTTTCCTTTTTTTATCTTATTGTGTTTGAGGTCTCCTTTTTCCAGCTTTCAAGGTCGAATTCCTTCTTTCTTTTTGTTTCTGCTCTCTCGGTGGGTAAGTCTGGCTCAATGGTTTGTGTAGGCTGTGTGTTGGGTGTGACTTGTGCTTGCGTTCTGGTGGGAGGAGGTGGTGGGTATTTTCTCCCCCTCTGATGAGCAGGGCTGTGTGAGGTGGTAACCCTGCCTGCTGATGATTGGTTTGTGTTTTTTTCTTGTTTGTTGTTTAGGTGAGGCATCCTGCATTGGGCAGTTGGGTGGTCCCAGTCTTGCATACAGGTGGAGGCCTTTTGGGAAGTTCTCTCTTATTAAAACTCCCTGTGTTTAGAAGTTCTCTGTCAGCCTAGGATTTTGCATCAGAACCACGACTCCAAAGGCTCAGGGCCTAATCTCTGACTGGGGAACTGAGATTCCACAAGTGATTTGTTAAACACACACAGAGGGAATGCAAACTAGTACAGCCAATATGGAGAACAGTGTGGAGATTCCTTAAAAAACTGGGAATAGAACTGCCATATGACCCAGCAATCCCCCTGCTGGGCATATATACCGAGGAAACCAGAATTGAAAGAGACGCGTGTACCCCAGTGTTCATCGCAGCACTGTTTACAATAGCCAGGACATGGAAGCAACCTAGATGTCCATCAGCAGACGAATGGATAAGGAAGCTGTGGTACATATACACAATGGAATATTACTCAGCCATTAAAAAAAATACATTTGAATCGGTTCTACTGAGATGGATGAAACTGGAGCCCATTATACAGAGTGAAGTAAGCCAGAAAGAAAAACAACAATACAGTATACTAATGCATATATATGGCATTTGAAAGATGGTAACGATAACCCTATATGCGAGACAGAATAAGAGACACAGATGCATAGAACAATTTTATGGACTCTGAGGGAGAAGGTGAGGGTGGGACGTTCTGGGAGAATAGCATTGAAACATGTATATTATCATATGTGAAACAGAACACCATTCCATGTTCGATGCATGAGACAAGGGCTCAGGGCCGGGGCAATGGGATGACCCAGAGGGATGGGATGGGGAGGGAAGTGGGTGGGGGGTCCAGGAAGGGGAACACATGTAAACCCATGGCTGATTCATGTCAATGTATGGCAAAAACTATTACAATATTGTAAAGTAATTAGCCCCCAACTAAAATAAATAAATTTATTAAAAAAAAAAAACACACACACAGAAAAACAAAAAAAAAACAAAACAAGAAACAAAAAATGAACCCTATACAAATGGTAAATACAAAATCAAGCAAATAATAACAAAAATAATGGAATATACACATGCACACATATACACACATAAACAAAACCAAAACAGCCCAAAAGAAGAAAGTATAAGAGATTGACCCAGCAAGCAAAGGAAACTAAAAATGATATCAACCAGTTAAAAACAAAACTAACTAAAACATACAGGAAAGCAAAACCAAAGCAAGGTACCAACTGGAGGATAAAGCAGCAAAAACAAAACAAACTAACAAACATGGTGAGAAAAAGGAAGAAAATAAAGAATAGAAAATCAAGATTAAATAGAGGTAGATTAAAAAAAAGGTTTACATATATTAAAGAATAACTGCAGCAGTAAAGAACGATAAGAAAAACAAATAAAAGAATAAGTATAAAAAATAATAAAATTAAAAAAAAATTTTTTAAAGAAGAAAACCCCACAGAACCACAAAAAGCCAATGTAGAGGCAGAAGCAAATAAAGTAAATAAAAAGTGTAATTTAAAAAATTTCTCAAAAGCTTAAATAGATTTAATAGTACTAATAAAATCAACAACTACAGCAACAGAGGGGGAAAAAAAGAAAGAAAAAAATCCAGAAGCAACTACAGAACAAGTCAAAACATAAGAATAATAATAAAATGTTTTTCTTGGATCGCAGCTGTCAGAGTCCTTTCCCTTGCTGTGAGTCATATTCTACCTCTCCTCCCTAGAATGCCATCCAATACTGTACTGGTCTCAGACCTGCTGTGGGGGCAGCTCAAACTCTAATCTGGTCTTATTTCTGTATGTTCTTGCTTCCAGTGTCCACAGCTGCCAGAGCTAGTGAGTTTTCTTTTGTGCAACCTCTCATTGTCCTTTTACATATTCCATAGACACTCTGCCTAGTTGATCATGTGGATTTAATCTGCAGCTTATATAGCTGGTGGGAAGGTTTTGGGTCCTCTTCGTTAGCCACACTGCCCCTGGGTTTCAATTGTGTTTTTATCTCTACCTTTGTATATGAGTCATCCACGGGGATTTGCTCCTGAGGTTGCCCTGGAAGACTTGGGCCTGCCCCAGTGAGGACCAGATGTGGAAGTGGCACAGATGCTTGGATCACAGGGACCCTGACAGCACTAGGTTTGCGGGCAGCTGGCAGCTAGGACAACAGAAAATATGGTGCTCTTATGTTTTTTTCTAGTCTCTGGCAGCTCTGTCCCAGTGGGCATCCAGTGTGAAGGTGATGTGATTGCTTGGATCACAGGGACCCTGGCAATGCCTGGTACACAGGGGTGAGGGCCTCTAGTATCACAGAAGATATGGTGCTATTAGGGTTTTTTTCTGGCCTCTGACAGCTCTGCCCTAGTGAGGATTGAGTGTGGAGGTGGCACAGCTGCTTGGTTCATGGGGACCCTGGTGGTGCCAAGTGTCCAGAGACACTGACTGCCTCGGCCATAGGAACTATGGCCTTATAGAATCTTTTTCTAGCCTCTGGTAGCTGGCAATCAAAGAGCCTCTTTGGCTGGTCCTTCTCTGTTGTTTGGCACATCAAGCATTTAAATGGCTGCCCTGACTGGGGTCCTTCTCTACTGCATGGCGCTTCAGGACTTAAATGGCCACCTGACTGGTGGTAGTTTAGTCGCTAAGTTGTGTCCAACATTTGCAACCCCAAGGACTGTAGCCCGTCAGGCTGCTCTGTCCATGCCATTCTTCAGGCAAGAATACTGGAGTGGGTAGCCATTCCCTTCTCCAGGGGATCTTCCCAACCCAGGGATTGAACCCAGGTCTCCTGTGGTCCTCCACCATTGCTCCACGAGTTAGGCACTTAAAGGACCACACTCTGTGGGGTCTTCTTTATTGTTCAGCTGCCAGTGCTGGTGTGGCTACAGTGATGGCTCCACCCCCTGCACATGACTCAGTAGTATCACTTTGCCTCCATGGCTGCCTGATTTTCCTCCACAGCATTTTCCACCACAGGCTCCTCCCTCACATACCCTCATGCCATCTCCTGGCAGTCAACAGCAGACCTTGCCCTGGTATTGCTCTTCAATCCCTACACTCCAGGTCCCAGGAACTGCACTTTTTAAGGGACTTGTGTCCCTGTCCAGGGTATGTAGGGCTATGGCAAGGATTGTCTGTGTGATTCTCATTCCATTCAAACTGTCATAGATCAGCTGCTTCACTCTCCAACAGACTCAAATGCTTCTCCTCTGTCCCAAACAATTGCCCTGATATGGGGACTGATCCTACTTCAATTCCCCCACCCCACGCCCGCCTCAGGTGGAGGTCCTGTCCTGCTCGCCCTCCTCTTCTTTTTTCCCTTCCTTCCTTTATCCTACCGACTTTTTGCATCAGTCTATATATTCTTTTCCAGTGGTCAGGTATTCCTGACCTTCCTGACCCAGGACCCAGGGATCGAGCAGGCGTCTCTTATGCTTCCTGCATTGGCGGGTAGGTTATTTACCACAAGCGCCACCTGGGAAGCATTTTTATTTACCAGCCACTGGCCTGGGTACTCACTAGACTTCAACTCATTGATCAGCACAGCATCCCTGCAAGGTAGACACTACCACTATCTCTAATTCCGTTTGAGGAAACTGATACAGTAAAGCTTGGTAGGTTTTTCAAAGTCATGTAGGTGCTGAGGGGTCTAGCTGGAATCTGAATACAGATCTCGGTGAGCTCCTAAGGCCCTCAGGATCTTTTCCATTTACCCTAATAGCTTATCACTAACTACTACAAATTATGATGTAGTGGCTATTAATGCAAATCCATATTGGAGTTTACCTTGCTGGGTTTTTTTTTTTAAGTTTGTTTGTCTTGTACAAAATTGATAGAGGCAATATAGGAATCCTCTTGGGGTGAAAAATAGCTTTGTTTATCTCTCCTCAAGATTTGCACACTGAATTCACTTTAAATATAACATGACTTCTTAAATTTTGCATAGTGTACTCTGCATGTAAGTTAAATAAGCAGGGTGACAGTATATAGCCTTGACGTGCTCCTTTCCCAATACGGAACTAGTCCGTCATTCCATATCCAGTTCTATCAGTTGCTTCTTGACCTGCATCCAGATTTCTCAGGAGGCAGGTAAGGTGGTCTGGTATTCCCATCTCTTGAAGAATTTTCCACAGTTTGATGTGATCCACAGAGTCAAAGGCTTTGGCATAGTCAATAAAGCAGAAGTAGATGTTTTTCTGGAACTCTCTTGCTTTTTTGATGATCCAACGGATGTTGGCAATTTGATCTCTGGTTCCTCTGCCTTTTCTAAATCCAGCATGAACATCTGGAAGTTCTCGAGTCACATACTGTTGAGGCCTGGCTTGGAGAATTTTGAGCATTACTTTCTTAGCATGTGAGATGAGTGCAATTGTGTGGTAGTTTGAACATTCTTTGGCATTGCCTTTCTTTGGGATTGGAATGAAAACTGACCTTTTCCAGTCCTGTGGCCACTGCTGAGTTTTCCAAATTTGCTGACATATTCAGTGTAGCGCTTTAACAGTTGAAGCACAAGCTGGAATCAAGATTGCTGAGAGAAATATCAATAACCTCAAATATGCAGATGACACCACCCTTATGACAGAAAGTAAAGAGGAACTGAATAGCCTCTTGATGAAAGTGAGAGAAGAGAGTGAAAAAGCTGGCTTAAAACTCAACATTCAGAAAACTAGGATCGTGGCATCTGGTCCCATCACTTCATGGCAAATAGTTGGAGAAGAATGGAAATAGTGACAGACTTTATTATGGCAAATAGATGGGGAACAATGGAAACAGTGACAAACTTTATTTTCTTGGGCTCCAAAATCACTGCAGATGATGGCTGCACCCATGAAATTAAAAGACACTTGCTCCTTGGAAGAAAAGCTATGGCAAACCTAGACAGCATATTAAAAAGCAGAGACATTACTTTGCTGACATAGGTCCATCTAGTCAAAGCTATGGTTTTTCTAGTAGTCATTTATGGATGTGAGAGTGGACTATAAAGCACCGAAGAATTGATGCTTTTGAACTGTGGTCTTGGAGAAGACTCTTGTGAGTCCCTTGGACTGCAAGCAGATCCAACCAGTCAATCCTAAAGGAAATCAGTCCTGAATATTCATTATAAGGACTGATACTGAAACTCCAATACTTTGGCCACCTGATGTGAAGAACTGACTTCTTGGGAAACACCCTGATGCTGGGAAAGATTGAAGGCAGGAAGAGAAAGGGATGACAGAGAATGAGATGGTTGGATGGCATCACCGACTCAATGGACATGAGTTTGAGCAAGCTCCAGGAGTTTGGTGATGTACAGGGAAGCCTGGTGTGCTGCAGTCCAGGGGGTTGCAAAGAGTCGGACATGACTGAACTGACTGACTTCTTAAATAGTGTGTTAACCTCACAAAATAATAACCTTACAAATTCAGCACCCAGAGGTGGTCCTCCCTGGTCTTTTCACCCTCAACAATGTTGTATAAGCCCATTATCCAAGTTCAGTACTTGCCCTGAATTTCATCATCGCTTTTTTTGCAGGCATTTTCTCTCCTCCACAGCTAGGAGGACAGTTACACTGTGTGGAGTCCTCTCCTCATTGTCTTGTGACTGTTCTTTTGTGTATTTCTCCTCTAAATGTCAGTGAATATATGTTAACACCAAGAACTTCCTGTCATCATAAATGAGCAAGAAATATTTAACCCCTCAAAGGAGTCTGAGACTCTCTGGGGACTGTGACTCTTATTCATGAGAGAAGAATCATGTGCCATCTTCCCACAGAGCAGGGGTTCTCAAAGTTGAACTTACCAGAGTCACCTGGAGGCTTATGAAAACATGGAGTATGTGACCCACTCGCAGAGTTTCTGACTCAGAAGCTTTAGTGAGAACACAAGTGATTTGCATTTCTGAGTTCCCAGATGACAGAGATGCTGCTGGTCACACTTTTAGAATCACTGCCCCCAGAGTCTTGGGAGGGGAATGCTAACTTGAAGGAATGCTATTCTTGGATAGTCCACCTTTTAATAACAAAAGAAGTAATGTTTGGGGGCAATTATCTAGAGAAATTAAGGAGAATGATGAAAACATCTAGAGAGCAGGAAAAAAATTACTTCATAAAGTGTACAGTCACCCAAAGAAGCATGCATTTGGCTTTGGGTTTATATTCTCAGTGAGGATCTTGATTTCCAAAGTTTGTTTCTCCTAACCACTCAATGTAGTTGAATGGGCCTGTTATCTAGACTATCAGTTCATCTCCTGACACAAGTGAATGTTAGGATTAGATAAGCCACAGTGACTCCTGAAAGGATTGCAGGCCAGAAGCTGTCGATGATCTACATGCATTTGGTTTCAGGCTGGGATGGGCTCAATCAGTGGGTACTGTGGAGATCTGATGGTGCAGAGGGTGCTATGCAAACTTGATGTAAAGTCCAAAGTGAGATTCCCAAGGTTAATTTTTTGCTGCATAACATGCAGTATCCTCTACATAAAACTGATGGCCCAGGGAAGTCAAATTTACACTTTAAGGTAGGTAACTCATTTTCCTTCTGCTGCTCACATGGAAAGCTTTCTCTAATTTTGCAGGATTACTGCAATCAGAAGCCACATGAGTGATGATGTCATCAATAAATGTCACTATCTTGGCTTCCACGGACCAGCTGAGAAATCCTGGGAAGCAGTGCTGCTTCCATGCTGACTGTGGTCTTCACATAGGGCAATTGTGAGTGAGCACACCTCAGCTCTCCAAGAAGAAGAAAACTAATTCTTGCCTTTTTCTTTGCTATCTTTGTCCAGCAAGTAGTGTTCTTACATTTGGCTACTAGGGAAACCCTCTGCTTCCTCTAGAGTCTCCTTTTGTACCTTTAAATCTCCTCTATGGTCTCCTAGACTGGCATCATAAGCCCAGGCCTGGATCTGCCACCAAGCCCCTGTGGGGTCTTGGTGATGTAGTGACCTCATCTGCTGTTGTTGTTCAGCGGCTCAGTCATGTCCAACTCTTTGCCATCCTATGGACTGCAGCATGCCAGGCTTCCCTGAACTTCACTATCTCCCAGAGTTTGCTCAAGCTCATATCCATTGAACTGACAATGCCATCCAACCATCTCATTCTCTGTCATTCCATTCTCTTCCTGCCTTCAGTCTTTCCCAGCATCAGGGTCAATTCCAAGGAGTCAGTTCTTCCCATTAGGTAGCCAAAATATTGGAGTTTCAGCTTTAGCATCAGTCTTTCCATTGAATATTCAGGACTGATTTCCTTTAGGATTCACTGGTTTGATCTCTTTACTGTCCAGGGGACTTTCAAGAGTCTTCTCCAGCACCACAGTTTCAAAGCATCAGTTTCTCAGTGGTCAGTGTTCTTTATGGTCCAACTCTCACATCCATACATGACTACTGGAAAAGCCATAGCTTTAACTAGACCTTATCTGTAGAGGGAAGTTTTTGTATTGATTAATCTCCAAGTTCCTTCCAGTTCTACTAGTCAATGATTCTCACTCATCTCTTACCTTCCCCTTGTTTCTGAAAGTAAAGCATCCCTCCCTGCATCCTCATCCCCTTGCAGAGTGCTCTTTGCTCACCTTCCCTCAACTCCCCACCCCACTGCTTCTCTTCTCATCCAGGATTGACCCTGCCAATCACAGACGTCATTCAGCCACAGATTGTCTCTCCCGCCTGGGTGCCCCCCAGGAAAACAGCTCCTCCTATCTACTTAATTTCAAAGATAGCTTTCAAAAGATATATTTAGTGACAATTAAAATGAGTCTGTATATTCAAGCCCTCTCCCACATACATTCACAGGAATATGGTACCTCTCCTATCTCCATAAAAGTACAAGAGAGGAGGGCAAGTGACCTGAAACTGAGTGAGAATTGAAAGAACTGACATATTACTGCTGAAAAGCAGCTCTAGGTGTTTGACCTGGTCTCAACACATTAAAATAGGCCGGTGCAGGCACTCAACCTTCAGCCTACCTGGTCAGGGTGCCCTGGGCCTGTTTACCCATACGGGGAGCCACAAGTACCAGCTGGGTTTGAAGGCAGCTACAGGGACCAGACCTACCACTTCTGCTTATTGCCAGCTAGCCTTCGTTCCACTCTTCCACCCAACACAGAACTACTGACTGTAAAAACCCATCCTGACCCCATCTTTTCAATATTCACACAGGCTCTCTTCACTATGTGGTTCTGGCCTATATTCTCAGCATTGTCTGGTTGCACCTTCTCAATTATCAGCTTTCTGAGCACCTTAAACAAAAGTGTCCTAGACTTGTCTCAGCTCTGAAGCATGAGACACTATAATACTATGAACCAAATCCTCAATATGCCAAATGGCCAATTTGCTGAAGTCAAATAGCCAGAAAGTCAATCCACCAGATAATATAGTAGCTCCCAAATTAATTCTCTACCAAATATTTTTATTTAGCAAAAATAATTTTTTGAAATATATTTGTGTTTTATTGACATTATTTTAAAACTTGAGAAGATTACTGCATTTTTTTAAAGTTTGGCTGCTTATGAAATTTAGTTAGCAGTTACCATAAACTCCTCTGAACATCAAATGTAGCCATCAGAAGACTAACTCTTCTTGGTCTTCTCTCTCAAATGCGTGTATGGGGGATGTTACCAGCTCTTAAAGTCCTAATTTCTTCATAGGCCAAAGGACTAGGACTTGTCATTTTTAAATGACAAGAATGAAGATGTGGAGTGTAGGGTTATGAGTGATTTTTACTGTCACCTCCATATTTTTTTATATTTTCTAAAAAGAATATGTATCACCTCTATAATCAGGAAAAAATCACAATGAATATTAGTAAAAACATAGTAATTTTTTAAAAAGCCAGGCCTGCATGATGCCTTGGAAGAATTCATATTCACACAGAAAAAATATGACACCTAGTATTGTGTAAATTTCAAACTTTTAAAGAATTTAAAATGTGTAAAGATGCTTAATTTGGGGAATTGATCAGAAATACTTTTGAGTGAAGTGTCTGCTGAGCCTGTGCTTTATGTTTATGTATATTTTGGTTGAAGTATGGTTGGTTTACAATGTTAACTTTAGGTATATAGATAGATAGATAGAGAGATAGATAGATAGATATAGATAGATAGATAGATATTCTTTTTCAGATTCTTTTCCCTTATAAGTTATTACAAAATATCAAGTATAGTTCCCCATGCTATTTGTAAATCCTTTTTGGTTATCTATTTTGTATATGTTGTTGTTTGGTTGCTAAGTCATGTCGAACTCTTGCAACACACAGGCTGTAGCTTGCCAGGCTCTTCTGTCCATAGGGTTTCGCAGGCAAGAATACTAGAGTGGGTTACCATTTCCTTCTCTGAGGGATTCCAGGGGATCTTCCCAACCCACAGATCAAACCTTCATCTCCTGCATTGGAGGGGAATTCTTTACTACCAAGCCACCAAGGAAACCCTATTTTATATATAGTAGTATATATATGTTAATCTCACCCTCCTAATTTATTTCCCCTACCATAAATTTGTTTTCAAAGTCTGTGAGTCTGTTTCTGTTTTGTAAAGAAGTTTACTTGTATCATTTTCTTTTGATTCTACATGTAAGTGATATAATATGGTGTTTGTCTTTCTCTTTCTGGCTTACTTTACTAAGTATGGTAATCTCTCAGTCCATCCATGTTCCATTTGTATGAGATATATATATATACCACATCTTCTTTATCCATTCCTCTGCTGATGGACATTTAGGTTGCTTCCATGTCTTAGATATTGTAAACAGTGCTTGGTGTGAACATTCAGTTCAGTTCAGTTGCTCAGTCGTGTCCCATTCTTTGAGACTCCATGGACTGCAGCACACCAGGCCTCCCTGTCCATCACTAACTCCTGGAGTTTACTCAAATTCATGTCCATTGGGTCGGTGATGCAATCCAATCATCTCACCCTCTGTCATTCCCTTCTCCACCCACCTTCAATGTTTCCCAGCATCAGGGTCTTTTCAAATGAGTCAGCTCTTCACATCAGGTAGCCAAAGTATTGGAGTTTCAGCTTCAACATCAGTCCTTCCAATGAATATTCAGGACTGATTTCCTTTAGGATGGACTGGTTAGATCTCCTTGCAGTCCAAGGGACTCTCAAGAGTCTGCTCCAAGAACACAGTTCAAAAGCATCAATTCTTTGGCGTTCAACTTACTTTATACTCCAACTCTCACATCCATACATGACTACTGGAAAAACCATAGCCTTGACTAGACGGAACTTTGTTGGTGAAGTAATCTCTGCTTTTTAATATGCTGTCTAGGTAGGTCATAACTTATCCTTCCAAGTGTCAGGATACATTTAACAGGAGGCTTCCTGTGTGCTGTTTTCAGTCTTGCATAAATTCTATGTTCCTTAACAGCACCTGAATACAGGTGCCAGAGAGCTGGCAAGCCAGCTTTCGGGGATAATAGAAATTCATGTATCTCATTCATATGGAAATTCCATATGGTGAACAGCAGCCATTTACAAGTCTCCTCCTTACTGATATGTAAAGTAACTTTTACAACCCCCTCTATTGAGAATGATTCTAGCATCCAGCTTTCTAGATGACTTGTTAGACTTGTGATCCCTATCTCTGCTAAAAAAGGCTATCTGGTAAGAGAGTATATATATGCCCACAATATGTTGAATAAATGCCTTTGTTCCACCAGAGCACTGGTCACCATGTCTTTCCTCATTTTCTCTCTCTCTCTTGCTCTCTCGCTCTCTCCCTCTCTCACTCTCTCCGTTTCAGGCTGTTTCCACGGAGCACAGGTGTCCATCGTGTCTACTTATTTGCCCAGGCTTTCAAGACCTCTTCGAGAGGGCGCCCTGAGCCTACGTAGATGGTGCTAACTCTTTGTCCTAGAGTTATATTCGCATACTGTGTAAACCAGGGAATATCAGACTCTTTTCTTCCTTCTTTTCTTATCGGTCGACTCTGTACCCCCAAGTTCTGGTCCATTAAAGGACCACAACACCAAGGAGTAAGCATCTTTTAATTTCATGGCTGCAGTCACCATCTGCAGTGATTTTGGAGCCCCCCAAAATAAAGTCTGCCACTGTTTCCCTAACTATTTGCCATGAAGTGATGGAACCAGTTGCCATGATCTTAGTTTTCTGAATGTTGAGCTTTAAGCCAACTTTTTCACTTTCCTCTTTCACTTTCATCAAGAAGCTCTTTAGTTCTTCTTCACTTTCTCCCATAAAGGTGGTGTCATCTGCACATCTGAGGTTATTGATATTTCTCCCAGCAATCTTGATTCCAGCTTGTGCTTGATCCAGCCCAGCATTTCTCATGATGTACTCTGCATATAAGTTAAATAAGCAGGATGAAAATATAAAGCATTGACGTACTCCTTTCCCTATTTGGAACCAGTCTGTTGTTGCATGTCCAGCTCTAACAGTTGCTTCCTGACATGCATACAGATTTCTCAAGAGGCAGGTCAGGTGGTCTGGTATTCCCATCTCTTTAAGAATTTTCCAGAGTTTGATGTGATCCACACAGTCAAAGGCTTTGGCATAGTCAATAAAGCAGAAATAGATGTTTTTCTGGAACTCTCTTCCTTTTTCGATGATCCAGAGGATGTTGGCAATTTGATCTCTAGTTCCTCTGCCTTTTCTAAAACCAGCTTGAATATCTGGAAGTTCACAGTTCACATATTGATGAAGCCTAGCTTGGAGAATTTTGAGAATTACTTTACTAGCATGTGAGATGAGTGCAATTGTGTGGTAGTTTGAACATTCTTTGGCATTGCCTTTCTTTGACATTGGAATGAAAACTTTCCAGTCCTGTGGCCACTGCTGAGCTTTCCAAATTTGCTGGCATAGTGAGTGCAGCACTTTCACAGCATCATCTTTTAGAATTTGAAATAGCTCAACTGGAATTCCATCACCTCCACTAACTTTGTTCATAGTGATGCTTCCCAAGGCCCACTTGACATCACATTCCACGATGTCTGGCTCTAGGTGAGTGATCACACCATCATGATTATCTGAGTCATGAAGATACATTTTTGTACTGTTCTTCTGTGTATTCTTGCCACCATTCCTTAATATCTTCTGCTTCTGTTAGGTCCATACCATTTCTGTCCTTTATTGAGCCCAACTTTGCATGAAATGTTCCCTTGGTGTCTCTAATTTTCTTGAAGAGATCTCTAGTCTTTCCCATTCTATTGTTTTCCTCTATTTCTTTGCACTGATCCCTGAGGAAGGCTTTCTTGTCTCTCCTTGCTGTTCTTTGGAACTCTGCATTCAAATAGGTATATCTTTCCTTTTCTTCTTCGCTTTTCACTTCCCTTCTTTTCACAGTTATTTTTAAGGCCTCCTCAGACAGACATTTTGCTTTTATTGCATTTCTTTTTCTTGGGGATGGTCTTGATCACTGTCTCCTGTACAATGTCATGAACCTCCCTCCATAGTTCATCAGGCACTCTGTGTATCAGATCTAGCCCATTAAATTTATTTCTCACTTCCACTGTATAATCGTAAGGGATTTTATTTAGGTCATATATGAATGGTCTAGTGTTTTTCCCTACTTTCTTCAATTTAAGTCTGAGTTTGGCAGTAGGGAGTTCATGATCTGAGCCACGGTCAGCTCCTAGTATTGTTTTTTCTGACTGTATAGAGCTTCTCCAACTTTGGCTGCAAAGAATATAATCAATCTGATTTCAGTGTTGACCACCTGGTGATGTCCATGTGTAGAGTCTTCTTTTGTGTTGTTGGAAGAGGGTGTTTGCTATGACCATTGCGTTCTCTTGGCAAAACTCTGTTAGCTTTTGCCCTGCTTCATTCTGTATTCCAAGGACAAATTTGCCTGTTATTCCAGGTATCTCTTGACTTCCTACTTTTGCATTCCAGTCCCCTCTAATGAAAAGGACATCTTTTTTGGGTGTTAGTTCTAGAAGGTCTTGTAGGTCTTCATAGAACAGTTCAACTTCAGCTTCTTCAGCATTACTGGTCAGGGCATAGACGTGGATTACTGTGATATTGAATGGTTTGCCTCGGAAATGAACAGAGATCATTCTGTCGTTTTTGAGATTGTATCCAAGTACTGCATTTCTGACTCTTTTGTTGACTATGAGAGCAACTCCATTTCTTCTAAGGGATTCTTGCCCACAGTAGTAGATATAATGGTCATATGAGTTAAATTCACCCATTCCAGTCAATTTTAGTTCGCTGATTCCTAAAATGTCAACGTTCACTCTTACCATCTCCTATTTGACCACTTCCAATGTGCCTTGATTCCTGGACCTAACATTCTAGGTTCCTATGCAATATTGCTCTTTACAGCATCAGTCCTTGCTTCCATCACCAGTCATATCTACAATTGGGTGTTGTTTTTGCTTTTGCTCTGCCTCTTCATTCTTTCTGGAGTTATTTCTCCGCTGATCTCCAGTAGCATATTGGGCACCTCCCAACCTGGGGAGTTCATCTTTCAGTGTCCTAACTTTTTGCCTTTTCATGCTGTTCATGGGGTTCTCAAGGCAAGAATACTGAAGTGGTTTGCCATTCCCTTGTCCAGTGGACCACATTTTGTCAGAACTCTCCACCATGACCCTTGGTCCATCTTTGGTGGCCCTATACATCATGGCTCATAGTTTCATTGAGTTAGACAAGGCTGTGGTCCATGTGATTAGATTGGTTAGTTTTCTGTGATTGAACATTGGGATTCACGAATCTTTTCAAATTAGAGTTTTGTCCAGATATACACCCAAGAGTGTGATTGCAGGAATGTATGGTTACTCTATTTTTAGTTTTTTAAGGAACCTCTATACTGTCCTCCAGGAGAAGGCAATGGCACCCCACTCCGTCTATGGGGTCGCACAGTCGGACACGACTGAAGCGACTTAGCAGCAGCAGCATACTGTTCTCCATAGTGGCTGCACCAAAATACATCCCCACCAACAGTGTATGAGGGTTCCTTTTTCTGCACACCCACTTCAGCATTTATTATTTGTGTACTTTTGATGATGAGGCTGTCCTTTTTGTTAGGTTTTTGAGAAAGAATTTTGCAAGTGCTGCAGGTAAAGCCTTGATTCCCATGCCACTGCACACAGGGAGGAGGTTTTCCTTGGGTAATCTGATTCTGATCTTTCACAGTACTGCTTTTGATTACAGAAGAGACCCAAGAGGACTTGGAGCACTAATAATGAACAAGTTAAACAAGCTTCATTAGAATCACAAAGAGGTTCCGACATTCCCCCAAACTCCAGAATCTCCAGTTCAAGCCTAATTTGTAAAAGAGAATATTTTATTTTGAATTAAACTAATAAAGTTTAAAGGGAGGAAAAACAATAACTGCTTGGGTTACAAAATCATTCCCAAGAGTCTTGGGTTCAGATTCAAGGACAAAATGAGGCCAAGTATGAATTCATTAGCTTTGTTTTGGATGGAATGTGAGCCCTTGGGATTCTTCTGTCCTCCTGAGCAGGTCAGGGAGGCTTCAAGTGAGCTGATTATAGTGCTCACCCACTCTTTCCTGGCATCTGCCCACCAGGAGACTGAGGACATCACATACTCCCAAGCCAGTTTTCAGCAACAAATGAATGGAAATCATTCAGACCTCTCTCCCCACAATGAGACTTGAACCAGGAAAACTAATACCACGGTGAACTTGCAGACATAGTTCCAGTGGAATCGGAAAAGCTTGACATGGGGAAGAAGACCAAAAGCCAGCTGGGTTCAGCCAGCACTATGCAGGTGTCAGCCCTCATGCTCCTGGCTTCAGCTTAAGTACTTCCAAGGAGGGGAATTCATCCTTACTGTAAGGTATCCTCATAAGGATATGGTAATCTAGACTCCATTTGCCCTAGGCCATCTTGGCTCACACCTATTGTCACTTAATTAATACTGTTCTCTTTCATTTTCAAGTGTCCAAATTAGGACAATATATTTTACAGTCCCTTCGTGATAATAAATCATTTTCATAGCTGACATTTATCAAGTGCTGATCATATGAACCAAAGAATTGATGCTTTTGAACTGTGGTGTTGGAGAAGACTCTTGAGAGTCCCTTGGACTGCAAGGAGATGCAAACAGTCCATCCTAAAGGAGATCAGTCCTGGGTGTTCATTGGAAGGACTGATTTTGAAGCTGAAACTTCAATACTTTGGCCACCTCATAGGAAGAGTTGACTCATTGGAAAAGACCCTAATGCTGGGAAGGATTGGGGGTAGGAGGAGAAGGGGACGACAGAGGATGAGATGGTTTGATGGCATCACTAACTCGATGGACATGGGTTTGTGTAAACTCCGGGAATTGGTGATGGACAGGGAGGCCTGGCGTGCTGCGATTCATGGGGTCGCAAAGAGTCAGACACGACTGAGTGACTGAACTGAACTGAACTGATCATATACCAGGCATTCATGAGCTTGGTGCTGTCAACACCATCATCACAGTTCATCATCATCATCACCAGACCAAGATCCACACCTCCTGAGTCAGAGTCAAGATGTAATAACAGGCATCTGGATTCAGAGTCAGAGCCCTAAGCTCTTCCTCTCTTATCCCTAAACTTCACTACTTCTGGACTTCTGTTTTGTATACCTAATAAGAAAAATATCCATATCCCTCTCCAGATGTCCCCACCACTGACTTTCTCTTAAGTGCTCAGTTGAGGGAGGAGAGTGACTGATATCTGAGGGCCTCGTATATCTCAGGTGCTATGTTACCTGATAAATCAAGAACTGGGCTCTGAGAGCTCAACTAATTTATCTGCACTCATGTTAACAGCAAGTTGTGGAACTAAAATTCAAACCCAGGTAAACCTGATATTGGTACTTGCCTTCGCAGTATACCACATTCCCATCCCCATTGCATTCAGTTTCTACACCCTTTGCAGACTGAAAAAATTGGAGAATAATTCTCCCTAAATGTAAACTGCAGTAACTGCTCAGTGAGGTCAGGAAGAAAGCGACCCTTTCCATATGTTGATAAATTGACTTCTGTATCTTTTTCCCAGCTCAGGAAAACCTATGACATCCATCTGTGAGTGTTTATCTTCAATACTCCTGGACCACAGAATCTGAGCAACTTACAGTATTCAGGCCTCACCCTTCCCTGGGCACAGACCTTTTGTTCATGCACCAGATATGGATAACAATCAGATAAAAATTCGTTTATTCATCCATTCAGTGAATAACACATTCAATGCAAACAATAATAATAAAAAGCTAATATATATTTATTCACTCATTCAAATAGATATGTATGTATTCATTCATTTATTGAGCCCTTACTATATGCCAGACACTCCTCTAGACCCTGGAGCATCAGCTGTGAATAAAAGGGGAAAAGCCCTGTTATCATCGAGTTTACCTGTTCCTACATAAAATAATAACAGTGATAGTTCTATGAAGGAAAAAGTCTTGACAGGGTAAGGAATAGAGTGATGGGAAGGGATGGGTGCTAATTTAAATAAGGGTTCTGGGAGGCCCTTTCTGAGCTGAGACCAGAATAAAGTATGGGCATAATCCATACAGAGAATTGTAGGAAGGCAGTCCAGGCAGAGAGCAAAGTGACCACCCATACATTCTGCCCTAGGCTGAAAACTGTGCCAACCAACCATCTCATTTCATTCTAACAGAACCCCTGAGGGAAAAGCGCCATTATTTCCACCTTTTCTGCTAAACACTTGAACCTTGAAGTGACTTGCTTAAATACAAGCCATTTTCAAGTGGGCGAAGTTAAACCCAGGCCTCCTGACACCCAGATGATGTCTCCACTGCAGCTCCTGGGCACTTCTGTGCCTTTGCCTGTGGGTGACACCCACCAGGCTTTCAACATGCGATTTAGAGGATGACCAGGAAGCAAGCTCTGTAAAGCCTGCATCATCCATCTTATTCTGCATCTGGTTCTGACCTTTTGTTGCATTAGTTTTGATTATAGAAGAGACCCTGGAGGGCTTGGAGCATTAATAATGAATAAGTTAAGGACCCTCATGGGCCCATAAGGATGGGAAGTTTAACTCTCCGTGTCCCAGGTTCACCAATCAAGCCACAGGCAAGCAGGAATCTTTGATCTGGGGCCATGCCTGGAACAGATGGAGTGCCACTCACTCCCTCTGCCCCACAGCCCACCCATTACGCTTTCCCAATGCCCATTGTTATCCACACTGAGATCAACTCAGTGTCTTAAGTATCTTTACTCTCTACCTCTTTTTCCAATCTATTTCCAGGACCCCAGTCCAAGCCAGTCAATGACTATAGTCATCTCTTTGTGGGAATTGATTAGATGGGAGAGAAAAGAAGAGGAAGGAGCATTTCCTAAGCATCTCCATGTACCTGATACTGGAATTTTATTGGTACTCATTATGCACATGATAATAAACCACTAGAGTGGATAGTATTATCACCATTTCACAGAAGAGGAAACTGAGGCTTGAAGAGGTTACCCTACTTGTCCTATACCAGCCTCAGCATTTGGAGCCTCATGTGTGATTCTTTCAAAACTTAATTTATCTTCATTTTTAATTGAAATATAGTTGATTTAGAATATTGTGTTAACTTCAAGTGTACAGCAAAGTGATTCATTATATATCCTTTTTTCAGATTTTTTTTCCTTATAGATTATTATAAGATATTGAATATAGTTCCCTGTGCTATCCAATAGGACCTTGTTGGTTATCTATTTTATATGTAGTAGTGTGTATATCGGAGAAGGCAATGGCACCCCACTCCAGTACTCTTGCCTGGAAAATCCCATGGACAGAGGAGCCTGGTAGGCTACAGTCCATGGGGTCGCTAAGAGTCGGACACGACTGAGCGACTTCACTTTCACTTTTCCCTTTCATGCACTGGAGAAGGAAATGGCAACCCACTCCCGTATTCTAGCCTGGAGAATCCCAGGGATGGCGGAGCCTGGTGGGCTGCCGTCTATGGGGTCGCACAGAGTCGGACACGACTGAAGCGACTTAGCAGCAGCAGCAGCAGCAGTGTGTATATGTTAATCTCAAACTCCTAATTTGTCCCTCTCCCCTTTCCTCTTTGGTAACCATAAGTTTGTTTTTATGTCTGTAAGTCTGTTCCTGTTTTATAAATAAGTTTATTTGTATCATTTTTTAGATTCCACATATAAGTGGCATCATATATAATTTGTCTTTCTCTATCTGACTTCACTTAGTAAGACAATCTCTAGGTCCCTCCATGTTTCTTACTCAACATTATATAGCAAGAGTGAAACATGAAGCTAGGGCACAAGTTAAGTGGCTTCTGCAGTGGTCTGAGGGAGAGGGAATACCCCTCTGAGGTTAGCTTCTCCAGGGTGAGGAGTGAGTATGAATTACTGCATACATCCGGCAGGATTTAGTGCAGGATCAAGTCCAGCCTCTGTCATTTATAGGAGGCAGCAGAGAAGGGATGGACTCTGGCTAGACTGACAAGATTCAAATCTCAGCTCCTCTACTTCCTGGCTGTGGAACCTTGGGCAAGTCACCTAGCCTCTCTATAGTGGACTGAATGGTGGCCACCCCCAAAATATGACTGCATCCTCAACCCCGCAGTCTGTGAATGTGACCTTATTTGGACAAAGAGTTTCTGCAGATCTAGTTAAGTAAGGGTTAGCAAGATGCAGAGGTCATCCTGGGTTATCCACATGGGAAAAGTCCAATGACAGGTGTCCATACAAAGGAACCACAGAGGAGGAACGCAGACAGGAGAGGGTCACAAGAAGGAGGTGGAGTGATGCAGCCACAGGCCAGGGGACAGCGGCAGGCACCGGAGTCTGGAACAGAGACAAGATATAGAAATCGCCTTCAGAGCCCCTGGAGGGAGCATGGCCCCCACAGACACCTTGATTTCAAACTCTGCCCTTGAAACCATGAGAGAAGATGGTTCTGTTTTTTTATGTCAATTTGTGATAATTTGTTATAGCAGCCCTAGCAAACCAATACACTCTTTATACTTCATTTTCTTATCTGCAAATGGGCATAATACTTACTTTATAGGGCTGTTACGAGAATTAAATTAATCAGTACACTTAAGTCACTTCAGAGCAGTGGCTGGCACACTTAAAGTAAGTGCTCTTCCTGTAGTAGTATTGTTACTCTTTGACAGTTGTGTGACTTAATTATCTCTGAGCTTCTGGTCTCTTCACTTGTTAACCGGTAATAAAAATACTTGGTCCAATAACCTGAAAGTTGGAAATGCATCCTTCATTTAAAAGTAGTCCAGGGATTTCTCCCATCCTCCTCTTCCTGTAGACTACTAGTACCTAGTTGCCAGCCTCACTGACAATGAGTCACCCCCTGCCAAAGGCGAGGATGGTTGAAAAGCTGCCTTGTGTCCTTGACCTGACACAGGGCCCTCCCCTGGGCAGCTGCTCCTTGGAGATGCAGCTCTCCCTCTTTCTCCTGATCGCCATGTGGTATCCCTCAGCTCGGGGTGGGGAGATGGCCTCTGGGCCAGGTCATTGGTGATGAGGAGGCAAAGGTGCAGAATATACAGGCAGTCCTTAAATCCTTCTCTGAACATCTCTCCATCCCTTACTAATGAAGTCAGAGAAAGGGTAAAAGCCTGTAATTACACTGGAAGTAATTAGAACACTGCTTAATAGAAAGCCGGAGACAGGAAGCCCAAACGAGCAGATTACCCATCACGCCTGTCACTTGAAATCATTCTTGCTGGGCTGGTCCTTCAGTGGGTCTCCACTGGGGAGCTGGGGACCAGACTGAGTTTATGTAAAACGTGCATACACACATGTGTTGCCATTCTCTCTCCTGAATATCTGAGAAAGCTTCTAAGCTGCTACAACTTTACTTTTGATCAAAGTCTAAATCAGCAGAATGGATTCATTTTAAAACCCTTTTCTAAAAATCCTTTAAATCTGATCATACTGTACTGAAATTCGACATGAAATGTCGACATGTAATTCTCACTTCTAGCTCAGTGCTTATCACTTTTAATGTACAGGCAGGTCACCTGGGGACCTCATCAAAATGCAGATTCTGGCTCAGCAGGTCTGCAGTGGGCCCTGAGAGTCTGCCTTTCTAGCCATGCAGGCTGTGTTGCTGCAGCTGGATAGTACCCATCTAGGATGAGGAGGGGAGGACACAAGTGAGGGGAGAAGAAATAATTCTCTCTCCCACGGGGTGACTCCACATCCCTCCTACCACAGCAACCACTCCAAGGTCCTAATGAAGATCATAAAAATGAATAAAATTTGCCAACTGAGGGGAGAGAGAACAGCATAAGAAAAAGCATAGCTCTTTAAAGGCTATTTTAAAATGATCTTTAAAACAATGCTATGGCAAAAACCACTACAATATTGTAAAGTAATTAGCCTCCAACTAACATAAATAAATCAATTAAAAAAAGAAAAAAAACAAAAAACAAGGTTAAGTTTCCTTTACTGGTAGTGCATACAAGATGCCAAGCTTCTCAGGCATTATTCTGTGCTCCGATAGAATTGTGGTTCCTCTGGATCAGTGGTGGAAGCCAGGTGACCAGAAAAGGGAGGGAGAGTGTCAAGGCCAGGGTCTTCGGGTGTATTTATCTTAGCAAGTCTGATGTCTACCAGGTGAAGTGATATTGCCCAGCAGTCTTCAGAGGGAAATGAGAAGGTAGGGATTTCCCTAAAATCAGTCATCATCAAAGCCATTATCACATCTTTTCCTGGGACTTTGAACCTGGTCATTGGGTAGGTCAGTATTAGTTCCCTATGTTAACTGTTACAAATGATCACAAGCTTGGTGGCTTGAAACAACAAATTTATTCTCTCACAATTCTGGAAGAATAAGTCCGAAATCAGGGTGTGAGCAGGGCCATGCTCCTTCTGAAGGCTTTAGGGGAGAATCCATTCCTTGCCTCGTTCATCATCTTCAAATATTTCTCTGCTCTGTCTTCATATTTCCGTTCTTTCTAAGTGTATGTTATCATATCTCCTTCTGATTCCTTAGATTACATTTAAAGTCCACCCAGATAATCCAGGATTATCTCCACATTTTAAGATCCTTAACTTAATTACATCTATAATGACTTTTTTGCCATATAAGGTAATCCACACAGGTTTCAGTGATTTAGGGTATGGATATCTTTGTGCTCAGTCGTGTCTGACTCTTTATGACACCCTGGACTGTAGCACACCAGGCTCCTCTGTCCATGGGATTTTCCAGGCAAGAATACTAGAGTAGGTTGCCATTTCCTCTTCCAGAAGATATTCCAGACCCAGGGATCGAATCCACATCTCCTGCATTGGCAGGCAGATTCTTTACCTCTGAGCCACTTGGGAAGCCCATTGATATCTCTAGGGGTTCATTTTTAACCTACCCCAGCCAACATTGCTAAAGTACCTAGTGTCAGTCAGAGGACAACACTGCCAGGAACCTGGTCTGTAGAAATAAAGGAAAAGTCTTTTCTGCCTCATATATTCACCCTGCTCCTCATACTCATACATGGCCCTGGTAGCTACCATTCCCTCTCCTCTTTGACTCCTCAGTTTTCATCCATGAGCCTTCAGGTCAGGAGAAGTTTCTTCAGAAGTGCCTCACCCAACCTTCTGGATCAGGTGAGCCTCCTCTCATGGCACGGCATTGCTTCTCCTTGCAGAGTTGGAATTTGACACGTGTTTTGTGTTGCTATCTCTAGAGGGCATTGTATGCCTGCCTTGTGCCATCATGTTATTCTCAATATCCAGCACATGATAGATACTCAATAAATAGGATACTCAGTGAAGGAGTAAATCTTGGCCTCAAATCTTATAAGCTTTGTGTATTAGTCTGTTAGAACTGCCATAACAAAATATCACACACTAGTGACTTCAACAACTGCAATTTATTTATCATATTTCTGGAGGCTGGAATTCAAAGATTAAGGTGACAGCAGGGTTAATTTGTGGTGAGGCCTCTCCTGCCTTCTCATGGTCTCCCCATAAACCTTTTCCTCTGTGCATATACACAGAGAGAGACAGAGAAAGAGAGACTTCTAATATATCTTTCTCTTTTATAAGGACACTAGTCCTATCGGATTAGGGCCCCAAACTTATGACCTCATTTAACCTCAGTTATCTCCATTATAGGCCCTGTCTCCAAATACATTGTGGGTCAAGGCTTTAAGATTTGAATTGGGGGAAGTGATTCAGTCCATAATGCTCTGTGAACTTAGATAAATGCCCTAATTTCTCAAAGTCTTGGCTTCTCTCATACCTGTTTCTCTGGGCAAGAGCAAGTTTTGCTCGTTGTGCTGAGTTGCTCAGTCATGTCCAACTCTTTGCAACTCCATAGACTGTAACCTTCCAGGCTCCTTTGTCCATGGGGATTCTCCAGGCAAGAAGACCAGAGTGGGTTGCCATGTCCTTCTCCAGGGGATCTTCCCAACCCAGGAATCGAACTGGGGTTTCCTGCATTGCAGGTGGATTTAATGTTTTGCTCATTAAATGACAGTAAATGAGATCATTTATGTGAAACACACAACACATTATCTGACACAGAGTAGAATGTCAATAGTGTCTCCCAGAAGCAGACAGGCATTGAAAAAAGATTATTTGGAAAGTAAAAGAAACACTAAAAAGGGAGTGGAGAAGTGGCAGGAAAGGAGGCGGAGTCAATAAAGCAAAGGCTGTGACGTCTAAGGAATCACCACTGGGAGTAACTGGAGCTCCATCCACTGGGGAAACTCAGCTTCTGTGCAAAGCAAACACCACAGAGTTACCCCCATACCTGGGCGAAAGGAGCTGGGGCATTTCTGTCTGCTCCCAAGGGTGTTAATCCTTTCCACTTGCAGCTTTCTGAGCTGGTGGACAGTGGACAGAGACTCCAGAGGAAGCTGCGGGCAAAGAGATGCCAATGTCAGTTGTTGGGAGCCCAGCCAGCCCTGCAGGGGCCCAGCCTGAGGGGACCTGGGCCTGTCCCCTTCTGTTGCTATAGGAGCCATCAGGAATGCTTGGTTATACGCTGTAGTGATGGGAGTTGTAACTGCTACTTTACGGAGCACCAGGGATGCTCCTTGACAAAAGGTTCTGGGGCCAAAAAAGTATAAAGAATACTCCTACCATGGCTGTACTCAGGGTGATTCAAAACTAGAGCTCTGCTGATGTCCTGCAGTTAAGGTGTCAAGCTTTTTTCTAATCCTATGATTTCCAGACTTATCTACATGTTCTCTGACACATGCTTTGCTGTTGTTATTGTTTAGCCACTAAGTTGTGTCTGATTCTTTTGCAACCCCATGGACTGTAACCTGCCAGGCTCCTCTGTCCATGGGATTTTCCAGTTCAGAATACTAGAGTGGGTTGCCATTTCCTTCTCCGGGGGATCTTCCTGATCCAGGGATTGAACCCATGTATCCAGCATTGGCAGGAAGATTCTTTATTACCTGGGAGTAGTAAGGCCACTGGGGAAGCCAACATATGCTTTGGGCGTTCTCAGTTCTGGCTAACAGAGGTGTGATTGTCCTGTATTGTAAATATGTTCTCATCTGTCCACCACTGTTGTCTCAGAACAGCACCTAGCACAGAAAAGATGTTCAATAAATGTTTGTTTTGCAATAAATTCCTAAAGAAATTTCCAGAAATGATCTGGAGATATTTTCAGTAAAAGGAGCTCATGAAAAACAACTGTCTAGTCCCCAAAATGACTGCTTTGAAAGCCTTTGTATGCAAATCCAACGAATATACACGTTGAAATATTGACCAAAATGTTTTTTATTCACCTGGATTCTTTTTCCATTTATCTAAGTGAAACAGTGGACTTTCCTAAAAGATGAGGATACCTGCTGTTAGAATACTGTTCCCTTCAGAAGGAGAGAAGCATTTCCTCCATAGATTCATGAGTGAATGCAGATCAGAGAATTAACGGTGGTAACGTCCCTCTGATCTGACTTTGCTAATAAGAGTGTTTGCTCCCCCTATACTTCACCTTTCTCAGGATTGCAGCTGCGAGCCACTCTAGGGTGAGAAGAATCAAATGAGAGGACTTCTGACAAGTGCATCCCCTTCAGACCAGTGCTAAATACTGCCTATTTATTGGCATCAGTGTCAGCTGGTACGAGGGTGAGTCCTTGTCATTCAAACCCCCTCATCCTCTGACAAGACCAAAGGTTTTTCTTGAGTCTGATGCAGTTGCTTCAGTTGCAACAAGCCTGCATGAGATGGGGATTGGCACGAATAGGCTTTTCTTCAAAGATCACTTCTCCAGCTGGGTATCCTACTGTTCTTGCCCAAATGCCTAAAAATGGCAATGCCAGTGGGAACTCATTGTCAATCATTATTACAATGAGAGATTTGAGACTTTAATTGTTACTCATTTTTTGGAGCTAAGATGGAGGCCTGGAACTGAAAAATAAGTTTGTTTGAATACCTGCTTGATTAGCCACTTATGTACTCAAAGGCCCACTTCTTAAGAAGGAATATTTTCTGGAATATTGCTTGTCTTCCTAGCATTCATAAAAGACAAGAGGTGGTACACAGTAGCATTCTTTTCAGGCCCTACCAATGGAAATGTTAGCATTTCTAAATAAGTTCTTCTTTTTCTCCTGCAAGAACTCCAAAACTACAACTTGCTGCTGAACAACCATCTACTGGAGAATGTTGGATCCCACCAAAAAAAAGATACCCCATGTCCAAGGGCAAAGAAGAAGCCCCAGCATGATGGTAGGAAGGGCGAAATCGTATTTAGAATCAAACCCCTTACCCACCAGAGATGCTCAGAGGGCTCAAACTAACCTTGTGTGCACCAGGAACCAGAGGCCCCACAGAGACTGAGCCAGAACTGTGTTTTAGTGTCTCCTGCGAAGGTACGGGTCAGCAGTGGCCTGCTGTAGGGGGAGGAGCTCTGGGTGCAGCAGACCTGGGTATGGCATAAGCTCTCTTGGAGAAGGTCGCCAATAATCCCACCATTGAGCCGCAGAACTTACACAAGACTGAGGAAACAGACGCTTAAAGGGCACAAACAGAACCTTGTGTGATTCAGGGCGCAGGAGAAAGCAACAGTGACCCCACAAAAGACAGACCCAGACTTGCCCGTGAGTGTCCAGGAATTTCCGGCAGAGGCATGGGTCGGCGGTGTCCAGCTGCAGGGTCAGGGGCGCTGAGTTCGGCAGTGCAGGCATGGGACCTTTTGAAGGAGGTACCTCCACCATAGTTTGGCCTCAGGTCAAACAACAGAGAGGGAACACAGCCCATCAACAGAAAATTGGATTAAAGATTTACTGAGCATGGCCCCACCTATCAGAACAAGACCCAGTTTCCCCCACAGTCAGTCTGTCCCATCAGGAAGCTTCCATAAGCCTCTTATTCTTATACATCAGAGAGCAGACAGAATGAAAACCACAATCACAGAAAACTAACCAAACTGATCACATGGACCACAGGCTTGTCTAACTCAATGAAAGTATGAGCCATGCTGTATAGGGCCATCCAAAATGGACGGGTCATGATGGAAAGTTTTGACAAAACGTGGTCCACTTGAGAAGGGAATGGCAAACCACGTCAGTATTCTTGCCTTGAGAACCCCATGAACAGCATGAAAAGGTAAAAGTTAGGATGCTGAAAGGTGAACTCCCCAGGTCAGTAGGTTCCCTATGCTATGGAAGATCAGTGGAGAAATAACTTCAGAAAGAATGAAGAGACAGAGCCAAAACAAAAACAACACCCAGTTGTGAATGTCACTGGTAATGGAAGTAAAGTCTGATGCTGTAAAGAGCAATACCCATAGGAACCTGGATTGTTAGGTCCATGAATCAAGGCAAATTGGAAGTGGTCAAACAGGAGATGGCAAGGGTAAACATCGACATTTTAGGAATCAGTGAACTAAATGGACTGGAATTGGCGAGTTAAACTCAGATGACCATTACATCTACTACTATGGGCAAGAATCACTTCGAAGAAATGGAGTAGCCTTTATAGTCAGAGTCAATGAAAGAGTCCAAAATGCAGTACTTGGATGCAATCTCAAATACAACAGAATGATCTCTGTTCATTTCCAAGGCAAATAATTCAATAGCGCAATAATCCAAGTCTGTTCCCCAACCAGTAATGCTGAAGACGCTGAAGTTGAATGATTCGATGAAGACCTACAAGACCTTCTAGAAGTAACACCAAAAAAAAAGATGTACATTTCGTTATAGGGGACTGGAATGAAAAAGTAGGAAGTCAAGAGATACCTGGAGTAAAAGGCAAATTTGGCCTTGGAGTACAAAGTGAAGGAGGGCAACGGCTAATAGAGTTCCGCCAAGAGAACACACTGGTCATAGCAAACACCCTCTTCCAACAACACAAGAGAAGACTCTACACATGGACATCACCAGATGGTCAACACCGAAATCAGACTGATTTTATTCCTTGCAGCCAAATTTGGAGAAGCTCTATACAGTCAGCAAAAACAAGACTGAGAGCTGACTGTGGCTCACATCATGCACTCCTTATTGCAAAATTCACACTTAAATTGAAGGAAGTAGGGAAAACCATTAGACTTTTCATGTATGACATAAATCAAATCCCTTATGATTATACAATGAAAGTGAAAAATAGATTTAAGGGACTAGATCTGATAGACAGAGTGCCTGATGAACTACGGAGGGAGGTTCGTGACATTGTACAGGAAACAGTGATCAAGACCATCCCCAAGAAAAAGAAATGCAATAAAAGCAAAATGGCTGTCTGAAGAGGCCTTAAAAATAGCTGTGAAAAGAAGGGAAGTGAAAAGCAAAGAAGAAAAGGAAAGATATACCCATTTGAATGCAGAGTTCCAAAGAATAGCAAGGAGAGATAAGAAAGCCTTCCTCAGTGATCGATGCAAAGAAATAAGGGAAATAATAGAGTGGGAAAGACTAGAGATCTCTTCAAGAAAATTAGAGACACCAAGGGAGTATTTCATGCAAAGATGGGCTCAATAAAGGACAGAAATGGTATGGACCTAACAGAAGCAGAAGATATTAAGAAGAGGTGGCAAGAATGCACAGAATAACTATACAAAAAAGATCTTCATGACCCAGATAACCACAATGGTGTGATCACTCACCTAGAGCCAGACATCCTGGAATGCAAAGTCAAGTGGACCTTAGGAAGCATCACTATGAATGAAATTAGTGGAGGTGATGGAATTCCAGTTGAGCTATTTCAAATCCTGAAAGATGATGCTGTAAAGTTCTGCACTGAATAAGCCAGCAAGTTTGGAAAACTCAGCAGTAGCCACAGGACTGGAAAAGCTCAGTTTTCATTCCAATCCCAAAGAAAGGCAATGCCAAAGAATGTTGAAGCTACCGCACAATTGCACTTATCTCAAGCCTAGAAAAGTAATGCTCAAAATTCTCCAAGCCAGGCTTCAACAGTACGTGAACTGTGAACTTTCAAATGTTCAAGCTAGATTTAGAAAAGGTTGAGGAGCCAGAGATCAAATTGCCAACATCTGTTGGATCATCGAAAAAGCGAGAGAGTTCGAGAAAAACATCTACTTCTGCTTTATTAAATACGCCAAAGCTTTTGACTGTGTGGATCACAACAAACTGTGTAAAATTCTCCAAGAAATGGGAATACCAGACTACCTGACCTGCCTCCTGAGAAATCTGTATCCAGGTCAGGAAGCAACAGTTAGAACTGGACATGGAACAACAGTCTGGTTCCAAATAGAGAAAGGAGTACGTCAAGGCTGTATAATGTCACCCTGCTTATTTAATCTATATGTAGAGTACATCATGGGAAATGCTGGGCTGGATGAAACACAAGCTGGAATCAAGATTGCTGGGAGAAATATCAATAACCTCAGATATGCAGATGACACCACCCTTATGGCAGAAAGTGAAGAAGAACTAAAGAGCCTCTTGATGAAAGTGAAAGAGGAGAATGAAAATGTTGACTTAAGGCTCAGCATTCAGGAAACTAAGATCATGGCATCCAGTCCCATCACTTCATGGCAAATAGATGGGGAAACAATGGAAACAGTGACAGACTTTATTTTCTTGGGCTCCAAAATCACTGCAGATGGTGACTGCAGCCATGAAATTAAAAGAAGCTTGCTCCTTCAAAGACCAGCTATGACCAACCTAGACAACATACTAAAAAACAGAGACATTACTTTGCCAACAAAGGTCCGTCTAGTCCAGGCTATGGTTTTTCCAGTAGTCATGTATGGATGTGAGAGTTGGATGGTGAAGAAAGCTGAGCGCCGAAGAACTGATGTTTTTGAACTGTGGTGTTGGAGAAGACTCTTGAGAGTCTTCTGCAAACAAATCCAACGAATCAATCGTAAAGGAAATCAGCCCTCAATATTCGTTGGAAGGACTGATGTTGAAGGTGAAACTCCAATACTTTGTCCACCTGATGTGAAGAAGTGACTCATTGGAACTGACCCTGATGCTGGGAAAGATTGAAGGCGGAAGGAGAAGGGGATGACAGAGAATAAGATGGTTGGATGGCATCACCGACTTGATGTACATGTTTTTGAGTAAACTGTGGGAGTTGGTGATGGACAGGGAAGCCTGGCGTACTGCAGTCCATGCGTTCACAAACAGTCGGACACAACTGAGTGACTGAACTGACTTATTGGCTAAGTAAGAGTGAGAAGAGAGACGTGAGACCATAATTGGTCTTCCTTGAAGAAAGAGATTGTGGATCTTGGAAGAAACAATCTGTAAAGGCAATCTACCAACACCTGGTAACCCAATGCATGGATCATCTCTGTGCTGAGAGGATTGTTGAGGTCATTTGGAGCTATTGGAATGGGTAACAATTGCGATGGAACACAATGACACTGGACCAAAGTATTTTTTGAAATTTATTTTATCATGTCAGATCTTAGTTGCATCACATGGGTTCTTTGTTGCTTCAAGCGGGTTCTTTCATTGGGGCACACAGATTCTCTAGTTGTGGTCCATGGACTCTAGAGTGCACGGGCTTAGTAGTTGCAGCATCTGAACTTAGTTGCTCCATGATATGTGAGATCTTAGTTCCCCAACCAGGAATTGAACCTGCATCCCCTGCTTTGCAAGGTGGATTTTTAACCACTGGACGACAGGGAAGTCCTGACCAAAGTATTCCTGAGACCAGATTTATTTGGGAACGGGGCATAATATTGCCTTTCTTTAGACAGATATTGATCTGGCTACTTCTTATCAATGACTCTTGTTTTGTCATCTATTCATGTGTCTTCCCCTCTCCCCCGCTACTTAAAAACCCCTAGAAAGAAAGTGTTCCTAATGTCCTTTTACACTTTGTATTCTGTGCTTTGGTTTATCTCAAGTTAAAACAATAATGTATACATTATTCTAGGAAATGGTAGCTTTTCTATAACAAGTGATAATCTGGGAATGGGGTAAGGGGGATAATGATTTTGCCAATAAGACTAAAAACACTGAAACATTCTTAATGATAGGGTGGGAAAGGTGAGGAGTTTGGGTTCAAAATTGACTATGGGAAGGAAAGCCAATTCCTTTATCATCTGAATTTTTCATGTCATTTTATTGCTAGCTATACGTAAAAAAAAAAAAAAAAAAAAAACATATGTTCTTTTATTGGAATATAATTGTTTTACAATGTTGTATTATTTTGTGCTTTATAACGAAGTGAATAGGCTATATGTACACATACATCCCCTCCTTCTTGAGCCTCCCTCCCATCCTATCCCCACATCCCACCCCTCTTGGTCATCACAAAACACCAAGCTGAGCTCTCTGTATTATATAGCAGCTTCCCACTAGCTATCTATTTTGCACACGATAGTGTATATATGTCAGTGCTAGTCTCTCAGTTCATCCCAATCTCTCCTTCCCACCTTGTGTCCACATGTCCATTCTCTACATCTGTGTCTCTACTCCTAAGCTGCAAATAGTTTCATCTGAATCATTTTTCTAGGTTCTATATATATGTGTTAATATTTGTTTTTTCTCTTTCTGACTTACTTCACTCCATATGACAGATTCTAGGTCCATCTATATCACTACAAATGACCCAATTTCATTCCTTTTTATGGCTGAATAATATTCCTTTATATATATTAAATATATATGTAATACACACACACACACACACACACACACACACACACACATATCCATCAACAGATGAGTGGATAAGGAAAATATGTTACATATTTACAATGGAAGACCTATGTTCTTAGTCATTATGCCACAGTGAGCTTAACCAAAGCCAGTGTCTTTAGATTACTTCATTCTTAAGGTTTAACTTAGTTATTTCTTTACCATCTTCTCCATGCTTACACATTGAGACTTAAGCACTAACATGAGATCTAGGGCTTAAAAGCAAACACATGTTGTACAAACCCCACTGTGGACACTTTCTAAATCTCTTTTAGGAGTTTCCTTACCAGTCATAATGTAACTGGAGATCAGTTTCTAGAGTCAGACCCAGGTTCAAATCCCAGCTACATTCCCTCTTATCTCTATAACCTTAGGAGAGTTACTTAAACTCTCTGTCTCCAACTTTGCTCCTCTATCAAAAGAAACTAATAATACCAAATTTGTAGGGCTGTAAAGTTAGCAACAAAGTGACCACTAAGACAAAAACCTTACTGAATTTCTCCTTCCTCTCAGGGTCTATTCTCTCTTCCCCACTTTATAGTGAAATTTATTGGAAGAATTATCTTCTTATCCATTTCCTTCCTCTTTTTCTCTTCATCAACCTACTCCAGTGTGTTTTCTGCTTCAAACTTTGTTCTTTGCCTTCCAATTTAATATCCTCTTTGTTGACTCAGCTCAATGAAGGGCATTTCTGTCTGATTCAATGATGCCTTTAGGATGCCTCCCACTCTCTCCATATTCAATCCATTTCCAAATTTTGACTATTTAACATTTATCTCGTAAATCCAGTCTTTTCTCTCCATCTCCACAGTAACTGTTACCTCTCACCTGGCCTGTTGCCAGAGATTTATAAATGGTTCACCCTCAGTTACCCCACTCATCATCCCCACTATGGCCAGTACATCTCTCCTTTGTGACAAGTTATATTTGTTTGAACATTTGTTGTGTTACTTGTGCTAAGTTGCTTCAATCATGTCCGACTCTTTGTGACCCCATGGACAGTAGTCCGCCAGGTTCCTCTGTCCATGGGATTCTCTAGGCAAGAATACTAGAGAGGGTTGCTGTTTCCTCTTTCAGGGGATCTTCCCAACCCAGGGATCAAACCCTCATCTCTTACGCCTTCTGCATTGGCAGGTTACTTACCACTAGTGCCACCTGGGAAGCCCTGGTTTATTGCTATCTCCTCTACTAAAAACGTAAGCTCCATGAGGTCAGAGATTGTATCTGACTTTGCTTACCACTCTATTCTTAGGGCCTAGCACCAAGTTTGTCATACAATATGGGCTAAATTATTATTTTTGGAACGAATAAGGCATCTGCCACATAATCTGTGTTCTTACACGGGAGCTCCCATTGTTTTCCTTGATATCATCATCATCATCATCACTGGTGATTTTTTACAGAAACACTCCTTCCTAACATTAGGATAACATTAGTATATTTCAATCTGCTTGGCCTAGGGAAGTTCTCTGAACTTTTTTGCATTGGATATTAGCACACTCCTGATATTGCTCTAACATACAGACAAAATAAGGGTTTCAGAGACTAAGGTTATGCCCCCACTTTTCACAGTGATCTTCTTCTCTATCTTATGTGTACTTTTACCGATTCCTACATCAAAGATTACCCCAAAACTTGAAAGCTTAAAAACAAACATTTATTATCTCACAGTTTTTGTGTGTCAGGAGTTGCAGCAATGGTCCTCTGGACCAGTGTCTCTCACAGGCTATTGTCAAGGTACAGTTATCTCAAAGCTCACCTGTGGGGAGGGCCTACTCTGTGCTTACTTATGTGGCTGCAGATCAGCTTCTGGTTCTCACTGGCTATTGAGTGGGGACATCAATTCCTGGTCATGTGGGCTGCTCTTACAGGGCTGTTCACAACCTAGCAGCCTTCATTCCCCAGAGCAAAGACTCTAAGACAGAGAAAGAGAGACGGTGAGGAAGAAAGAAGTCACGGTGATTTCAGAACCTAATCTTCGAAGTGATATCCCTTCACTTTTGTGGTATTCTGTTCATTAGAAGCAAATTACTGGATCCACCCAACACTCAGGAGAGGGAATTACACAAAGGCAAGAACAGCAGGAAGCAAGGATCACTGGGGCCATTGCAGATAGAAAGCACCACCAGCAACTGGGGACTTTGTTCTCCCTCCTGAGAGCATGGCTTTCGCTCAAGTCTTTTAAGCCTTGTTTGCTTTAGGAATCATCGGGTACATCTGGGCCTCAGTGCCTTGCCATCTTTCCCTTCCAGAAAAGAAAACAAGAGGGGGATGGGGTGGGTTCTAATGAAAATAACTGCCAGGGAACTGATGATTTTAGTTGACACAGAATTGTGGAGAGGACCCCAACTACTCCTTTTGGCTTGTCTGAACATCAGTCTCCTGATGACTTACTTTATAGCTTCCTAATGAATATATTAAAAACAGAACTCTGGAGGTTATAGATACAGGAGGTATATATTTAGACCTTGAGTTTCTTTCCTCCCTTCACCCCATCCCCCACTCTGCACAGAGTTTTAGTGCTAATTTGAGATCATTCTGAAACTTCATCTCCTTTATCTTAATTTACATACCCAACGTGTTTTGTCTAATTTTAATATAAATTTCTCAGCAATGATTAAGCCACCTCCTAAGTGACTAAATTATCTGTAATCCTTCACTCACTCACACAGCTGAGACTGTAAGAGGAAAGGAAAGAATGACCTGTATTTAGCAGAGGTTTGTGGAAGAACCTTGGAAAATAAGTGGACATTGATGTCATAATTTAAAGGAGAACTGTAAATGTAGAATTCTGTAAGAAAAATACTGAAGTGCATACCTGCAAGTATATGACTAGTATCTCCACCTTGTGTTTCCTTCGTACAGATTGTTTCCCAGAGAAAGCTGTCCAAATCCTTGTTGAAGCATGGGAACACGGCAGGGAAATCTTCCATCACGGTGAGCCCTCCCTCAGCAGCCACCTGCTCAGGTGCCCAGATGGAGCCTGCTGGTCCAACCCAGCCTCATGGGAAGCTGACCCTCTGGATATTAGGGGTTGATCCCATAACTGCTCAGCTATATCAGTCACCTCTTGTTTTTTCAATCTTTCTCCTTCCTAATAATACAATTTTGACCTTTTCATTGTAGGAAAAAGGATTTGAAAGTGAGGCCATTCACTTCAACTAGCACTTCTGTAATTAAATATAGGTTTTAGCAGGGAACAAAGAAAGGAGTTATTGATTATAGTAAGAATATGGAATTGTCTGGCATTTTCAAATTATCAAAGCTACCTATCCCAGCTTCTCAGTTTCTTGAGAAAAAACATCTAATAGCATTTAGTCCAAGGTTTGGTCTGTTGCCTAAGGATCAGAGAGCCCAGCATTTAACTCTTCTTTTTAATATGATACTTTGGAGCTGTGCCTTTCTATTTGGTAGCCATGTGATTTTTCAACTTAAAATTATTTAAAATTAAATAAAAGCAAATAGTCATTCCTTATGCTAGCCACATATCAAGTGCTCAGTAGATCCATATACTGGACAGCACAGATTACAGAGCATTTCTGTCATTACAGAAAGTTCTCTTGGGCAAAACTGGAAGTATTTCTAAATAAAACAAGCAATGTTCAAGAAGAACTCCAGGATTTAAACTTTGGCATCTTGTATCGAAGTCCTTGAGAAAGATAAACTAGTCTAACCATTTAGTTGTATGGGCAAAAAATAATAATAGGTTTAAAAAGTGCCGGAAGAATTTGAGTCGCTTGCAAGGCAAATTGCCTTAGGAGGAAAACCTAAGTTCTTTGAACATTCCTTTTTAACTCAAAAGTGACTGATTCATTAAAAAAAATTAAGTCATTTTTTAATGAAGAATTTTAAAATATTTCATTTCTACTGGTGAAAGTTAGGACTGTTCTCACAAGAACTTAGCTGAGTTTGTTGGTTTGGATATTTTAAATGATGAAGTTGTATCAGATCTGTTTGTTGACTACCATTTTCAATCATGAACAAATGGCTCAAATGGTCTTTGACAATGCCACTAGTGCTCTAAAAAGCTCACACCCAAAGCCCACAGTCCTAGAAAACACTTGGGATGGTGAACCCAGTTACGAGATCTGCCACGGTTCCTTCCCAGGAAAACAAAAGCTCATTTTCTCACGTTTTCTCTAAGAAGTATTGGAAATTTCCTTTCTCTACACAGCCCATAAAAACTCAATCTCCTTTCTAATTTTAGATATTTAAAAACTCCTCTTGACCTTGGATCCTTGGGTCAGAACAACTTCCATAGCTTCTGGAAAACACTTGAAAATATGTGCAAATTTTTCTAGGCTTTGCAGATGAAAGTCATAGCTTTCATCATCTTTACAAAGGTGTCTGTAACACAGGATAGTTGAAGACCATAGCTCAAGAGGAGTGTAAGAGGCATTAAAGGACAAAAGAGAATCTAATGAACAACCTAAATATGGTGATTCCTGGTTTATCAAGTCATTCTTGAGTTATACAGCAAAAACTCAAAAATGACTTGAGTTTTGTCTGGGCCCATGTTCTCTACTCCTCAGGTGCTTACACCTTTGAGGGATCCTTCCCTCTTTAGATAGCTCTTTTAGCTTTAATTTTATGAATAAAATTAAAATTTCCAGAGGCTACCAATGTGTACTCAGAACAGATGAATGCAATTCACAATGAAAAAGTTGAGCTCAGATAGAATGGAGATAAAATTGAATTAAAACTCAATATCTTCACATAATAACTTTGATGAGGGTGTCCACAAGGTCAGAAGCATTATGGCCTCTGAATGCATAGCGAAGTCTTAACATGACTTAGAAGTAGTTTAACCTATATGCAACTACCCTGGTCCCATATTTTGTTGTTGTCATTGTTTTTCTCCTTTTCCCATCAATTTCTGCTTCAAGGGTTTAAGAGTCATTGTTCAGTATTAGGAAGTGATTTTTTTTATGGAACAGGCTTTTAGATACTAGTATCTCTTCACTTATGACAAAGTTGTTGTTAAGAACTCTCTGTTCTTTGGAGTTAAGGGTTTAGATCCTTGTTCTCTTTCTTCCCTCTCCCCCCTCCTCTTTCTCTCTCCATCTCAAAAAGCCCAGGGACAGTCTTTTTTGAAGCATTGCAATTAGAACTTTCTTTGATGACCTTATAACCTTTGGTCTGGAAGGGCCATACAGACCAGTTTATTTCACAATCCTTTGTGCATCTGGTTGAAAACAGTGGAGAAATATTGCTGCCTGCTCCTCATTTTTTGGTCACTTCCCAAGGAAGAAAATATACATAATTATTTATGGATGTGCTGTTCAGTGCTGTGTGGCCTTTGAAGGAGAAGCTCTTCCTAATTGCTCCTCTAAAACTTCTTCCTCCAGCTTACACCCCATATTTCATGTTCTCATGCTCAGCACCAGTGAGGTCTACTTATCATCTGTGGTCTATTCTAGGGGGTTCTCTGGTACACCTGGAGATGATGTGCCACATTCACTGGATTGTGGGAAACTCCATGCCAGGTGTCAGTCTTTGTTGATTTTTGGATCAAACACGAGCTAAATTGTTCATGAATTCCGGGGTTGAGTGGTCCAACTGCCACTGCACCTGATGAATGCTTTTTTCCTTTAGGTGATTGCTGAGGAATTATCTGGTAATGATGACTATGTTGAACTTGCCTTCAGTGCACGGAAACTGGATGACAAGGTAAAGTGTTTGGCATCAGCCTCGTTGAAGAAAGTAATAAAGCTAGCACACAAAGCTTAATAAGATTTCCCCTCACAGCTATTTTTTCCCTTTCAACTCACATCATTAAACAGATCAACGATTTCAGAGAGGATGGAGAGTAAGACTTCCCCCCATAGAGAAGCAGTTAATGAGAAGAAGGAAGGACTATAATTAAAACAATTTTATAATTAAATTTATAATTAATAATTATAATTAATTTAATTTATAATTAAGACAATTTTATTACACTAAGATTTCATTTGTTCCCAAATGCTACAGGTCACATGGCATAGGTGAATGTGATTTAAACCCATTGCTAGGAACTTTTTTTTTTAAACCCTGGTTCATATTTTATGTGCATAAAATATATACATATGTATTACATGTACGATATGTTCACTTTCTTATCTCCCTCCAATTACCTCGGTGTTCAGATGAAGTTTTATTTTATTATTTATTTATTTATTTATTTACTTTTTATTTGTTTTGCCATACATTGACCTGAATCCATCATGGGTGTACATGTTTTCCCCTTCCAGAACCCCCCTTGCACCTCCCTCCCCATCCCATTCCTCCGGGTCATCCCGGTGCACCAGCCCCAAGCACCCTGTATCATGCATTGAACCTGGACTGGCGATTCGTTTCACATATGATAATTTACATGCTTCCATGCCATTCTCCCATATCATCCCGCCCTCGCCCTCTCCCATAGAGTCCATAATACTGTTCTATTTATCTGTCTCTCTTTTGATGTCTCGCATACAGGGTTATCTTTACCGATTGACTAAATACCGTATATGTGTGTTAGTATTACTGTATTGGCAATGGCATCCCACTCCAGTACTCTTGCCTGGAAAATCCCAGGGATGGAGGAGCCTGGTAGGCTACAGTCCATGGGGTCGCCAAGAGTCGGACACGACTGAGCGACTTCACTTTCACTTTTCCCTTTAATGCACTGGAGAAGGAAATGGCAACCCACTCCAGTATTCTTGCCTGGAGAATCGCAGGGACGGCGGAGCCTGGTGGGCTGCCGTCTATGGGGTCGCACAGAGTCGGACACGTCTGAAGCGACTTAGCAGCAGCAGCATACAGTATTGGTGTTTTTTCTTTCTGACTTACTTCACTCTGTATAATAGGCTCCAGTTTCATCCACCTCAAAGGAAAAAAGAAGATGGGAAAGGGAAGAAAAGTTGCATTTTTTAAGCGTCATATTTGCAGACATGGAGTTAAGAGCCTTTCAAGCATGATCACAGTTAATCATTCTTATAGCACCCATGTAACAGGTATTATTAACTCTTTTACAGGTGAAGTAACAGATTCAAAGATAAAGTAATTGTCTAAAGTCACTCCATGTGTTAGTCCAAATAATCCAATAAACAGACACCAAGAGAGAGTTAATGATGCAAGAAGGGTTTTATTAGGAGAAATGCCTGTGTAGGGAACACAAGAAGGAAATCAGGAGAGCTGACAGACCACAGTGCAAGTCTGAATATAAGTAAAAAAAGAGAGGGAAAGAGGTTTCAGTTTCTGCAACACCACATAGTCTAAGGAAGGTTCTACCAAGCCAGAAAGGAGTCCTGTGTGTCTCCCATGAGTGCCTTATAGCTCTTACACACGCAGCAATGGCTAGGAGCAGCGCACGTGCAGCCTGGCCTCGGAATGAGGGCAGGACTGGATTTCAGAGTACAAAAGCACTCAGTTACATTTCCTGAGTGGGAGATCTGCAAAGCACGTGCCAAAGAACACCCTGCTAGTTGGTAACTCTGCTAGTTGGTGGTAACTCTGAGGACTCAGTCCCAGGTCAGCCTGACTTCCATCTGTACTCTTTCAGTTATATCCCGCAACTTCCATGCAGTCACAGGCCATGTTAGTCTTGTATATACAGAAAAATCCTAGAGACTCCACTCCTTTAAAAAAATGTTTCCTCTCCAACCATAACATCATATCCACCAGTGTATTCACAGAGGAATCCATTTTCCTAGCATACAACTAAAGAGGCGATTTGGGGATGTGGCACTACTTTTTCAAACAATTGCTTGTAGGCATTAGACAGAAAAAGGAAAAGTTTTTTTCACAGCTCCCCATAGTATTAAGCAGTAGCTCATATCCTGGCATAGTTCATTTTCACACACAAAGAGTACTCAGCCTGATTATGTGTTCATTAATTCACTCTCCTATCTGTTCATTTATTTACTCCTTCATCATTCATTTACCAAACCTTTGTCGTGTGCTTGTCATGCATCTGTTGGTGGGAAATGGGCATCCTTGGAATCATTCTTATATCCAAAACCTGTAATTCACCATCCAAATGACACATCAATTTAAACAACAAATGACATAATGATACTAAAGCTATAAGAGGATGATACATAATCAGAGTGTCCTGAAAAGGGTAATCCATTCTGCCTTGGAATAGTAGGGAAGACTTTGTTCTTAAGAAGAAATCATAGTTGGATTTTTTTGTTATCTTGAGTGGATTGTGTGACACTTTCACAAACTGTCACCTTTTGACATTAGCTGAACGAGGTACTGGGAACTATAGTGTGCAATGGTGTCAATGGAGTGTAAGATCTTATCACTCACTTCCTGTGATTATCAGGCTCTTTCTATCATCTTCAAGTTTCAGAATAATTCACCAGACTCCTTTGTCATATCTTACCTGGGGACACTATAAGCCATTGGGTCAGTGTGTAGCAGTTTTAAACTACTCACTTCATGGCTTCTCATGACTTCTTCCCATTTAGTCACGCACTCCAACTGATTTATGTTACAGAGCAAGGGGATGTGGGGGTTTGTCAGTGGGTCCATCAGCTCTAAGGTATATAAGCAGTTTCCCTTCATGCAAATGAGCACTTGCTCACAGAACTGAAAGATCCCCATCCACACCTACCATGGTTCTCGATGGCTGTGCCCTCCCTGAACTGTGTAGATTGCTCATTACTGAGACCTCAGTCCCCTGGAGCCACAGACAGCAGGTCCTCTTTAATGAGGTGGGATCTTTCCCAGACTCAGTCACCCAGAGAGGAGTGGGCCCTGTTCATAACAAAGCAGAAGCCGTTGCTCCACTGTGGACTAGGAGATGAATGGTCTCAGATAGAAAGAGATTGTAGAGATGAGGAGAAAGACGATACCATGAAGATCCGCTCACACAACCTCTTTAGGAAACAGTGGCTCAGCAAGGCCTAATGACCTGCACCAAGACACTGCTGCCTGGTTATTTATTACTGCATCACAAACTACCTCAAAACCTGGTGACTTAAATTAACAACTACTTTTTTATGTGTTATCATTTTGAGGGTCAGAAATTCAGGCAGGGTTCAACTGGGCAATTCTTCTGTTCCTTATAACATTGACAGGAGTCAGTCAGCTAGGGACTTTCCTTGTGGTCCAGTGGTTAGGAATTCACCTGCCAACACAGGGGATGTGGGTTCAATCCCTGGTCTAAGAAGATTCCACATTCTGTGGGGCAACTAAGCCCATGCACCACAATTACGGAGCCTGCACTCTAGAGCCTGTGAACCACAACTACTGAAACCCATGCGCCCTAGAGCCCATGCTCCACAACATGATAAGCTACTGCCATGAGAAGTCTGCCCACCACAACTAGAGAGTAACTCCTGCTCGCTGCAACTAGAGAAAGCATGTGCCCAGCAACGAAGACCTAGCACAGTCAAAAATAAATAACTAATAAAATTAAAAAGAGGTCAGTCAGTTATACTCAGCTGGTGGAAGAGCTTTCACTCACATGCTTGGCACATAGGATTGCTGGAAGGCTGGGCTTCACCAGGTCGGTCAGTCAGAGTACCTTCATGGTGGTCTTAGGTTTATCACATTTTCTATATGGTGGCTAGCTTGAGATATCATTCCAAGAGAAGCCACTGAAAGCTGTGTGGTCTTCCTTTTTTTAAATTTTTTAATTGGAGGATAATTGCTTTACAATGTTGTGGTAGTTTCTGCTGTACACAGCAGGGAATGGAGATGGTAGGACGAATTGACAAAGTAGCACTGACATAAAAACATTGCCATGTGTGTGGCCTTTTCTGACCTAGCCTTGAAAGTCATGCATTATCACTTCTGCTGCTGCTGTTGGTTACAAGTGAGTCATAAGGCTGCCCAGAGTTGAGGAGAGGAAAATGACTCCTTGTCTTGGTAGGAGAGTGGCAAAATCATAATACATAAAAAAGCATGTGGACATTGTGGTGGAAAATGCAACCTGCCACAGTATTTTTGTGACAGAATCAGAATAAGAGAGGACAATTATTTCATGTCACAGCTAGTAAAATAGTTCCCAGAGGTTCTCAAGGAAGACCTCCTTCTAGCCTTAGCACCAAATGAGGTTGTTGCTCCCTGCATGTTAACAGTTAAACTTATATCTATTAATTGAGAAAACAGACCATGATTAAATGCCACTGAGGTAAGTTCAGTTCAGTTCAGTCGCTCAGTCGTGTCCGACTCTCTGCGACCCCATGAATTGCAGCACGCCAGGCCTCTCTGTCCATCACCAACTCCCGGAGTCTACCCAAACCCATGTTCATCGAGTCGGTGATGCCATCCAACCACTGAGGTAAACAGATCTCTTAATTTAAAACATTTTGCTAATTAGTATCATGAGAGCAACTAATTTTGATCTACATTTGAAAAAATTTCAGTATGAATGTGCTATATCCAATTCAGAATAGTTATGGACAGCTGGGCCCCCAGTCTCCTTGAAGTAATTCTCCAGTTATCCACATACCTCTGGTAGAAAACTCTGGCCTAATACAAATAGCCTTCTTTTACATATGAAAATGTCAGAGTTTAAGGATGTGAAATGACTTACCCAAGGCCACAGACACTCACACCCACACTCACAATCATAGACAAAGAGGAACCCAATCAATTTGCCCAACTACAATCTAAATCTTTTTGGGGGGCAGAGACTTAATGAACACAGGTTAGATTGGTCTTGGGCTGTGGAGAACTTGGTTATATTCCCATGTATTTCAGGGAAGAGGGGATCTAGGCAAGAGGAAGATGAGAGTATGTATGCTATTAGGCAGCAGTCCTCAAGGTGTGGTCCCAGGTCCCAAGACCGTTTCAGAAGAATGTATGAGGTCAAAACCATTTTCATAGCAATGCTAGGACATTATTTTCTATCTTCATTCTCATTCTGTCACATGTGTACAGTGATTTTCCAGAAACTACTTGATGCCCAATATCACAAGAGATTGAATGCAGCAGCAGGTATGAGAATCCCACTGCCTTCTATTGATCCAGTCATTAAATTGATCTACGAAGATGTAACATAGTGACATTCTTCTGACAATTTTATACATTTGGAAAATATAATTATATTCCATTAAAATGCATTTTTATTATGATATAATGGGTTTATCTTTATTATTTTAAAAATGATATAACAAATGAATGTTTTTAAAATTTCTCAGCTTTAGCTTATAATATGGTAAAGTATTATTAGATATAATCCACATAAACAAAAGCTCCTTCGTGTCCTCAATAATTTAAGTGTATAAAATGGTCCTAAGACCAAAAAGTTTGAGAACTGCTGTTGTGGAGTATATTTCTTTTGCAAACCATGAAGACAGGTAAATGTATCTTTTCTTTGAAAGAAGTAGTTGGTTTTTTTTTTAAATTGCAGATGAGAATAATTCATTTTTTCAGAGCTTGTAATTGCTTTACAATATTGTATTGGTTTCTTCCATACATCAACATGCATCAGCCATAGGTACACACATGTCCCCTCCTTCCTGAACCTCCCTTCCACCTCCCACCCCATCCCATCCCACTAGGTTGTCACAGAGCACCAGATTTGAGCTCCGTGGGTCATACAACAAATTTCCACTGGCTATCTAATTTTACACATGGTAATGTATATGTTTCAACGCTACTCTCTCAATTAATCCTACTCTCCATGTCCATGTATCTGTTCTCTATGTGTGTGTCTCTATTTTTGCCCTGCAAATAGTTTCATCAGTAGCATCTTTCTAGATTCTATGTGTGTGTGTGTGCTTAGTCGTGTCCAACTCTTTGCAACCCCATGGAGTGTAGCTATATGTGCGTTAATATACAATATTTCTCTTTCTCTTTCTGACTTACTTCACTCTGTATAATAGGCTCTAGGTTTATCCACCTTATTAGAACCAAATCAAATGCTTTTCTTGTTATGGCTGAGAAATAGTCCATTGTATATATGTACCACAATTTCTTTATCCATTTATCTGTTGATGGATATCTACTTGCTTCCATGTCCTATCTATTGTAAATAGTACTGCAGTGAACATTGGAGTACATGTGTCTTTTTCAATTATGGTTTCCTCAGGAAGAGAAGGAAATGGCAACCCACTCCAGTGTTCTTGCCTGGAGAATCCCAGGGACGGAGGAGCCTGGTGGGCTGCCGTCTATGGGGGTCACACAGAGTCGGACACGACTGAAGCGACTTAGCAGGGCATATGAACAGTAGCGGGATTTTTGGGTCATATGGTAATTCTATTCCTATTTTTTTAAGGAATCGCCATACTGTTCTCCAAAGTGGCTGTATCATTTTACATTCTCACCAACAGTGCAAGAGGATTCCCTTTTCTCCACACCCTCTCCAGCATTTATTCTTTGTAGATTTTTTAATAATGGCCATTTTGACAGGTGTGAGGTGATACTTCATTGTTGTTTTGATTTGCATTTCTCTAATAATGAGTGATGAAGAGCATCTTTTCATGTGTTTGTTGGCCATCTGTATCTCTTCTTTAGTGAAATGTCTGTTTAGATTTTCCACCTATTTTTTTTTTTTTTGATTGGGTTGTTTGTTTTTCTGGTATTCAGCTGCATGATCTGCTTGTATATTCTGGAGATTAATCATTTGTCAGTTGTTTCACTTGCAATTATTTTCTCCCATTCTGAGGGTTGTCTTTTCACCTTGCTTATAGTTGCCTTCATTGTGCAAGAGCTTTGAAGTTTAATTAGGTCCCATTTGTTTATTTTTGTTTTTATTTCCATTACAATGACCCAGTGAGGTGGGTCATTGCTGTGATTGATGTATGTTGAAGAGTGTACTGCCTACGTTTTACACTAAGAGCTTTACGTTTCTGGCCTTACATTTAAATTTAAGTCTTTAACCTATTTTGAGTTTATTTTGTATAGGGTGTTAGGAAGTGTTCTAGTTTCATTCTTTTGCATGTAGCTGTCCAGTTTTCCCAGAACCACTTATTGAAGAGGCTGTCTTTTCTCCATTGTATATTCTTGCCTCCTTTGTCAAAGATAAGCTGCCCATAGGTGTGTGGGTTTATCTTTGAGCTTTCCATTTTATTCCATTGATCTATATTTCTGTTTCTGTGCCAGTATCATACCGTCTTGATGACTGTAACATAGTCTGAAGTCAGGAAGGTTGAGTCCTCCAGTTGTATTCTTCTTTCTCAAGATTGCTTTGGCTATTTGGGGTCTTTTGTGTTTCCATGCAAATTGTGAAAATTTTTGTTCTAGTTCTGTAAAAAAAAATATCACTGGTAGTTTGATAGTGATTGCATTGAATCTGCTTTGGGTAGTATAGTCATTATCACAGTATTAATTCTTCCAGTCCAAGAATATGGTATATCTCTCCATCTGTTTGTATCATCTCTGATTTCTTTTATCAGTGTCTTTTAGTTTTCTGCATACAGGGCTTTTTTCTCTTTAGGTGGGTTTATTCCTAAGTATTTTATTCTCTTTGTTGCAATGGTCAATGATAATGTTTCCTTAACGTGTATTTATGAATTTTCATTGTTAATGTAAAGGAATGCAAGGGATTTCTGTGTATTAATTTTATATCCTGAAACTTGACTATATTCATTGATTAACTCGAATAATTTTCTGGTGAAACCTTTAGGGTTTTCTATGTAGGGAATCATGTCATCAGCAAACTGTGTGTGTTTTACTTCTTCTTTTCCAATTCTGATTCCTTTTATTTCTTCTCTGATTTCTGTGGCTAGGACTTCCAAAACTATGTTGAATGATAGTGGTGAGAGTGGGCACCCTTTTCTTATTTCTGATCTTAGAGGAAATGCTCTCAGTTTTCATTATTGAGAATAGTGTTTGCTCTGGGCTTGTTGTATATGGCCTTGATTATGTTAAGGTAGGTTCCTTCTATGCCCACTTTCTGGAGCGCTTTTATCATACATAGGCATTGTATTTTATCAAAATCTTTCTCTGTATGTATTGAGATGATCATATGACTTTTATCTTTCAGTTTGTTGATATATCACACTGATTTATGTATATTGAAGAATTCTTGGATCTCTGGGTAAATCCCACTTAACCATGGTGTACAATCCTTTTAATACATTGTTGGATTCTGTTTGCTAGAATTTTGTTTAGGATTTTTGCATCTATGTTCATCAGTGATTTTGGCATATATATATATATACATATATATATATATATATACATATATATATATATATACATATATATATATATATACACACACACACACATACACACACACACACACACACTTGTGACATACTTGTCTGGTTTTAGTATCATGGTGATATTGGCCTTGTAGAATGAGTTTGCGAGTTTTCCTTCTGCGATTTTCTGGAAGAGTTTGAGAAGGATATGTGTTAGCTCTTCTCTAAATTTTTGGTATACTTTGCCTATGAGGCCATCTGGCCCTTGACTTTCGTTTATTAAAAGAGTTTTTATTACAGTTTCAATTTCAGTGCTTATAATTTGTTCATGTTTTCTATTTCTTCCTGGTTCAGTTTTGGAAGGTTGTACTTTTCTAAGAACTTATCCATTTCTTCCAGGTTGTCCATTTTATTGGCATATAGTTGTTGATAGTAGTCTCTTATGATCCTTTGTATTTCTGCATTGTCTTTTTTTGTTTCCAATTTTATTGATTTGAGTCTCCTCCCTTTTTTTCTTGATGAATCTGGCTAGTGGTTTGTCAATTTTGTTTATCTTCTTGAAGAACCAGCTTTTAGTTTTAATCATCTTTGCTATTGTCTCTTTCATTTCATTTTCATTTATTTCTGCTCTGAACTTTACAATTTGTTTCCTTTCTTTGGAGTTTTCTGTTCTTCTTTTCTAGTTCTTCTTTTCTAGGTGTTTGTTTTTTGTCTCTCTTGTTTCTTGAGGTAGGCTTGTATTACTATAAACTTCCCTGTTAGAACTGCTTTTGCTGCGTCCCATAAGGTTTTGTGTGGTTGTATTTTCATTGTCATTTATTTCTAGGTATTTTTTTAAATTTCATTTTTGGTCTCTTCAGTGATCTATTGGTTATTCAGAAGCATGTTGTTTAGCCTCCATGTGTTTTTGTTTTTTACAGGTTTTTTTTTTTTCCTGTAGTTGATATCTAGTCTCAAATCATTGTGGTCAGATAAGGTGCTTGATACAATTTCAATTTTCTTAAATTTACTGAAGCTTGATTTGTGACCCAAGATGCAGTGCATCCTGGAGTGTTCCATGTGCACTTGAGAAAAATGTTTATTCTGTTGCTTTGGGGTGGAATGTCCTGAAGATATCAGTTAAGTCCACCTGGTCTAATGTGTGATTTAATGCTTGTGTTGCCTTATTAATTTTCTGTACAGATGATCTGTCCATTAGTGTAAGTGGGGTGTTAAAGTCCCTCACTATAATTATGTTATCATTGATTTCCTCTTTTATGGTTGTTAGCATTTGCCTTATGTATTAAGTTGCTCCTATGTTGGGTGCATAATTTATGATTGTTACATCTTCTTTTGGATTGATCCCTTGATCATTATATATGCCTTTCCTCATGTCTTGTAACAGTTTTTTAAAATATCAATTTAGTCTGATATGAGAATTGCTACTCCTGCTTTCTTCTGATTCCAATTTGCATGGAATATGTTTTTCATTCCCTGACTTTCAGTCTGTATGTGTCCTTAGGCCTGAAGTGGATCTCTTGTAGGCAGCATAAACACAGACTTTGCTTCTGTATCCATTCAGCTAGTCTGTGCCTTTTGGTTGGGGCATATAATCCATTTACATTAAAGTAGTTATTGACATGTGTGTTCCTATTGTCATTTTCTCAATCATTTAGGGTTTGTTTTTTTCTTCTCTTGTGTTTCCTGCTAGAGATGTTCCTTTAACGTTTGTTGTAAATCTGGTTTGGTGATGCTGAATTCTCTTAGCTTTTGTTTGTTGGTAAAGCTTTTGATTTCACCATCTAATCTGAATTAAATTCTTGCTGTTTAGAGTAATCTTGGTTGTAGGTTTTTGTCTTTCACTTTAAATATATCCTGCCACTCATTTCTGGCCTGCAGATTTTCTGTTAAAAAATTCACTATTAGCCTTACAAGGATTCCTTTATGTTATTTTTTGCTTTTCACTTGTAGCTTCTTATGTTTAATTTTTATTAGTTTTATTAGTATTGTCTTGGTGTACTTCTCTTTGGGTTTATCCTTTATGGGACTCTCTGGGCTTCCTGGACCTGGGTGGCTATTTCCTTTTCCATGTTAAGGAAGTTTTCAACTATAATCTCCTCAAATATTTTCTCATACCCTTTCTTTTTCTCTTCTGGGACCCTTATAATTTGAATGTTGGTACATTTAATATTGTCCCAGAGGTCTCTAAGACTGTCCTCAATTCTTTTCATTCTTTTTTCTTTACCCTGTTCCTTGGCAGCTATTTCTATCATTCTATCTTCCAGCTCACTTATCCTTTCTTCCTCAGTTATTCTGCTATCAATAGAGCATTTCTAATTTCAGTGATTGTGTTCTTCATCACTGTTTATTCTTTATGTCTTCTAGGTCTTTGTTAAACGTTTTAAATGTCGCTTGCATTTTCTCCATTCTATTTTCAATATTTTGAGAATTCTTTACTATCATTACTCTAAATTCTTTTTCAGATAGGTTGCCTATTTCCTCTTCATTTATTTGGTCTTGTAGTTTTTTCCCTTACTCCTTCATCTGTAACATATATTTTTGTCCTTTCATTTTCCTTTTTGATGAGTGGAACTGTGTTCTGTCTCACTAGTTATTTGACCTGAGGTTTCCAGCAGTGAAGTTTGCAAGCAGTTGGTTAGATCTGGGTCTTGGTGTTGAGATGTGGACCTCGGGGATCACTCACTCTGATTAATATTTTCTGGGACCTGACATCCTCTATTGTTTCAGCAGTTCAGACTCAATGCTCCCACCTCAGGGGTTCAAGCCTGATCTCTGGCCAATGAACTGGGATCCCACAAGCCATGAGGTGTGGAGAAAAAAATAAAAAAGGGGGGAAAAGGCAGAACAATAACAAAAAATAACAACTGCTGAAGGGGAAATATGTACTCCAATAGTAAAGAGAGAGAAGGAAAAAAGGGGAAATATATATATAAATAAGAGGGGGAAGAATAATAACAAAGACTAAAAAGTACTAAACTAAGTTTAGAAAGCTAACAGAAATAGTAGAAAAAAATAAGTATATGTATGAAACAATTACTGGAGAGTAAAACCAAACTCCACTGGTAAATAGTAAAAGTAATAATAAAAACCAAAAGGCAGAACAAACCTTGGCTGTAAAGGGCAGGGGTTAGGTGGGGAATGGCTTAAGGGGTGGCAGTTTTTAGGTGGAGGTGGGAGTCACATGAGGGTGAGGTCCTGACTCAGGACCCAAGCCTCCAGAAAAGGCCCTGAATGGGGGTGGAGGGGGACCCAGGCTCCACGCAACCAAGGTGGCCTCTGCAGTGCCTTTGGCTTTGGGGTGTAGAAGATAAGGTCCAGGTCCCAGGAGGCTCCCGGGGCTGAGTGGGTGACAGAACACCAGATGGATTCCCCTTTCTTCCACACCTGAAGGGACCCCTTCCCTGCTCGCCCTACTCTGTCTTCCCTCCCTCCAGCACCTGCAGGCCCTATGTGGGCAGTGTGTGCCCTTGATGGTGGCCCTGAAGGACAGAGGGGGCCCCAGAGGGTGGAGATGGATCCTCAGAGGGCAGAGGGCTCAGCCTGGAAAGCAGAGGGGAGGCCAAAGGTAAGCGGGCCCTAGCGGATGGAGGGGGTGCCCCTCCAGAAGGAGGAGGGAACCAGAGTGTTTAAGGGGGTCCCAGATGGTGGTGGGCCAGGTTCAGAGAGCAGTCAGGGCCCTTGGAGGGGTGAGGGACCCACAGAGGACAGGAACCCTGGAGGGAGGAAGAACATGGAGAACAGAGACGGACTCTGGAGGGTGGAGGCAGGGGGTGTCCTGTATGGCTGAGGGCTCAGCCTGGAGGGAGGGGTGCCTGAGAGGTGGGGGAGGGCCTTGAAGGGTAGAGGGGAACTGGAGGGAGGAAACTGGAAGGTGGAGAGCAGAGGGAGACCTGGAGAAGTCCTTGGAAGGTGACCTGGGCCCTGGAGGGCAGAAGTGGTCCCAAAGGGCAAAGAGAGGTCAGCCTGGGGGCCTTAGGAAGCTTCCCAGGGCCCTTGGGCAGGGGACCGCCAGGCAGTTCCCTATTTCTGGAACCCCACAGGAGCCTCCCCACTTCTCAGGTGCAGATGACCCACGGGTGTTGGGGGTAAGGAGTAGGGGTGGGGAATCCCTCAAGAGCAGGGCGTCCCAGAGAACAAAGGGAAGATGGCTCAGTGAGAGACTAGAGAGGGCCACGGAGGGCAGAGGAGCCCCCAGAAGGCAGATACCCCTACCCCTGGCCCCAGAAGACACCCTGGGGCCAAGTGCAACGGGTACCCCACTGGATCCTCCAGCCCTTTCAGGGGTCTCTCCCTCTCCCAGTAGAGCAGGCACGCTGCTCTGGACGCCCAAAGGCACCCAAACCATTCCCAGCTTGGCGCCCAAACCTCTTCTCCCCCAGCAGCCCTGCACTCCTTCAGTTGGAGTGAAAGGGAAACCCCACGGGCTTCCTCCAACCCTTGAGGATCCCTCCCACTACCGGCTGAGCAGGCATGCTGCTCCTGGCACCCAAGGACTCACAAACGGCTCCCAGTATGCCCAATGGCTCCTGCAACCAAACTGTTTCCCCTCCCCCAGCAGCGCCTCTGTCCTATGTGGGAGTGAAAGAGAAGCGCGGCCCTCCCTCTCCCAGCCAAGCAGGCACACTGCTCCAGGCACCCAAAGGCACCTAAGCAGCTCCTGGCACCCAAATGTTCCCCGAGCCCCAACTGCTCCCCCTCCCCCATCAGCCCCTCTGTCTCTGGTCCTCTGGCCTGGACCTTCCCTCACTCCCGGCTACCCAGTACCTGGTCACCCCTGGGGCTCCTCCCCGCAGGCTGTCTGCCAGAGATCCCTCACCAGGTGCCTGATAAGTCCTTTCCAAGGCTGTCCAGACGAGCAGCTATCTACTCAAGACAGAAATCCAGTAGGCTTCATGAGATTCACACATAAAATAGGTGAGGTTTGCAGGAAATAACGGTTTTAGTGTAATGTTAATGTAATTCGCTTAGTGGAGGGATGGACTTTTTAACTCCTAAAACTCCTCATTACATTAGCAGCTGCTGCTGCTACTGCTAAGTCGCTTCAGTCGTGTCCGACTCTATGCGACTCCATAGATGGCAGCCCACCATGCTCCTCCGTCCCTGGGATTCTCCAGGCAAGAACACTGGAGTGGGTTGCCATTTCTTTCTCCAATGTCCAGGAAAGTGAAAAGTGAAAGTGAAGTCGCTCAGTCGTGTCCGACTCTTAGCAGCTAGTTGGTGATTAATCTAACAAGTAAAGATATGAATTGAATTACTTTGGAACATTCAAGCTGACAAAGTGTTCTTTCTCCTCTCTTTCCTGAGAAAGTATTCTTGTTGGTATGATAGAACTGATTCTTGCACTGGTGTACTTAACATCTGTAATCATGATCATTATATGCTGTATTTTTTAATGTTGCTGTGAAGCTAGTTTGATGGGGTGCTATATAAGCAGCTAAATGTCTCTAAAGTAGAGGTTGGCAAACTTTTCCTATAAAGGACCAGATGGTGAATAGTTTAGACTTTGCAGATTGTATGGTCTCTGTCCCAACAACGAGTCTTTGCTTTTGCAGCATGAAAACAGCCATGTGCTGTGCTGTGCTTAGTTGCTCAGTCATGACAGCACTTAAGTGAATGAGCATGACAATGTTCCAATAAAACTTTATTTACAAAACAAGCAGTGGGCTGAATTTGGACCATATGCCATAGTTTGCCGACCCCTGTTCTATAGCAATGGTAACTCTGTCAGGCTGTGCTGTGATTTTACTATGTTCAAGTATGCCTGCCTGAACACTAATACACCCTACATTAGTGATATAAATTATCATTCATGATCATCTACAATGTACCAGGTGTCAGGTGTCACTCTGCATTACTCCCAAAACATAACCATATTCTTAACAATGGATCTTATTATTTCCAGTCTACAGATGAAGCACGGTGAGGCCAAACAATTTTCCCAAAGTCACAAGGTGAAGAAGTCACAGTGTCTGAATATGACCCCAAATCATTCAGTCTTTTCCAGTTCCAATATTCTATTTTCATGATCACTGTCATGGGTGTGCATTGCTTCCTTTTCTCTTTCAAACCTCAACTGACATCTCCCTTAACTAAATTTCCTTCATATTGGACTAAAAGAGCAAGGGCATATAGCCTCCAAGTTATTAAACATTTCACTATAGCAAAACTTTAGTAAAATGCCTCTCTCATTAATTTTCATTGTACTGAACTGTCCTAAAGGCCTTCTTAATACTGATGGTCAAAGCAAAGAAAGCTGAAAATTCCAGATTGTGGTCAAGTAACTATACAATTAGATGCAGATTTGTTGTTTTTAACTATGAATCTCTGAGTGTACATTTGAGATGCTTTTGAGCTGCTTATGAGTAGTTTTATGTCCAGAAATCAGATGGAAGTACTGCTAAATTCTTAATAGTAATTATCCCTGATATTTGTATAGTGCTTTTCTAAGTATCCTCATGTATTCTCTCTTTTATTGGTAATAATAAACAGCAGTAATGCTTTATGAGTGCTGATCATGTACCAGGCACTAGACTCAAAACTTTATGTGCATCACTTCCTCTAATCCTTCTGCATTGCTACACGGAAAGGCTGATACCCTTTCCAATTAATGGATAAGAAAACTGAGATGTGGAAAAATTAAATATCCTGTCCCAGGTCATCCCTATTGTATATGGTGGAATCAGGATTTGAAACCCAGTGCACTACATATTAGATTTTTAGTTGCTTGAAGGTGAAGATTGGGTCTGATCTTTCTTTTCTTGATTTATAGTACCTCCTCCTGACAATTCCATGCCAATCCTAAATAGTATCTTAAAAGAATGTGAAATGAAGTTAAAAAAATTACAATATACCTCCATTAGGAAAAATAAGATACTAAAGTATATATAGAGTACAATTACAAGTATTTTTTATAAGAAAAAAAGAAAATTATATCTAGATTCTGGAAAAAATTATCAAAATGTTATAGTTGTGGTATTATGGGTGAGATTATGGACCTTTTTTTTTCTTCTTTTTTTTCATATTTCTATTTTTTTATATATTTTCTTTTTTAATTTTATAAATTTATTTATTTTAGTTGGGGGCTAATTACTTTACAATATTGTAATAGTTTTTGCCATACATTGACATGAATCAGCCATGGGTTTACATGTGTTCCCCTTCCTGGACCCCCCACCCACCTCCCTCCCCATCCCATCCCTCTGGGTCATCCCATTGCCCCGGCCCTGAGCCCTTGTCTCATGCATCGAACATGGAATGGTGTTCTGTTTCACATATGATAATATACATGTTTCAGTGCTATTCTCCCAGAACGTCCCACCCTCACCTTCTCCCTCAGAGTCCATAAAATTGTTCCATGCATCTGTGTCTCTTATTCTGTCTCGCATATTTTAAATTTTTTGATATCATTATTTTAAAAAATAGAAAATAGATAACCCTATTTTCTATTTTTTAAAATAATGATAGCAAAAAATTTAAAATGATCAATAAAAGGAAAAAGAAAAATAACTGATAGAGTTCCTCCAGTGTATTAGGGGCCAAGAGTCTATCCCCCCTGGAGGAGGGCCCCAAGGGCATGCAGAGCATGCTAGTGTGTCCACACTAGGAAGTGGGGAGGGGGCTCCAGTTCTTTAACATAAGGGATGAGACACAAATAGACTTGAGGGGTGAATGTCTTGAGCAGATACGTGTTTGTGTGTCCCCACACAGTGAGGCCAAACAAACAGAAACATCGGAGTTTGAAGCAGAGAAAGATTTCTTTCAGGACCAAACAAGGAGAGATGGGTGGCTTATGCTCTAAAGTTTGACAAAACTTTTTTTGTCTTTTTTTTTCGTGTGTGTGCCACACTGCTTAGATTGTAGATTCTTAGTCCCCTGACCAGGAATTTAACCCGTACAATTGACAGTGAAAGCACAGAGCCCTAACCACTGCACACACTGCGCTACCAGGGAATTTCCTCAACACAGCATTTTTAAAATGCCAGGTGAAGGAAGAGGGTCCCAGGGTATGTGATCAGCTCATGCACAATTCTCTGATTGACTGATGGTGGTGAGATAACAGGAAAGTATCACAGGCGTTAACATGATCAATCCTTGGGTTCCAAGAGGCCTGGGTGCTATGTGCTGAAGGTCAATATTTAGTTCACATCTTCTGTTGGGTGGGAGGTTTTCACATCTGTGGAACAACTCAAGGCATGTGCATCTATCTGGGTATTTCAGAGAGGAGCTAAAGCAGAGGATGTGGTGAAAGGCTTTGTCTCAGAAAGGCCCCATAGGATCCTGCTCAGCTACACAAAGAGGTAGCCATCGATAGCAGTGTGTCTGGGAGGAGGCAGGAGCTGTTTCTGTGGAGAGACATGGTTTGCAGGGCAGACTTACTGATGAACGCAAGTGTCAATCAGACACCTTCAAAAATATAGAGGATGGGTACTTTCCAGACTCTGTGCTTTTGGTCCCAGTTGGGTGGGGAGGACAGCCAAAGGGAAAGCAGATATCCCCACCTCCCTCCTCTTTCTAAAGTACCGTACAAAGTTTTCTCTATGGAGCCAATCACATTATTTTCCTGCTCAAAATCCTCCAGTGGCTCACCACTGCCTCTCAGGTGAATGCGAACACTTGGGATACACCTGTAAGGTCCTCCACTTCATGGAGCTGCTCCACCAGTATTGCCTCCAACTCTTCTCCCGCAGAACCTTAGACTGCAGCGTAATTCAGCTACTTGGTGTGTCTTTTCTCTTTTACACCTTCAGTCAGTCTATTCCCTCCCTAGAAACATCCTCCTCACAACTGTGGACTTAATATTCATAACCTAAAAGTTGAGAGTTATGTTTTATTTGGTGGACATTTTTAGGACTTCAAGCCTTGGAGACAGTATCTCGAGTGACCTTGAGAGAAGGAGGAGGCGAGGAGAGGAGCCAGGTATATAGAAGTTTTGCCACAAAAGCTAGGTAGTCTTAACATCAAAAGATTATTGTTAATTAAAGAAAACCAGATACCCCAAGTTAAGAAACTAAACCCTTTTCTATGTATGGGAAGATGTAGGAATCTGGGCTCACTGAAATCATTTCTTTGATATGCACCTCATCTATCTGACCAGTATCCTGTGTTTTCTCATCCTGAGTTTCCTCAGGGTTCACTGTAGAGAGTGGCTGCAGTCTGATGGCTACTAGATGGCAAGTATTCTTACCTTCCTGAGTTCCCTCAGGGTTCACCAGCTCACCATCCCTGGTGGCTGCAATTGCTGATGACTGTGACATCCTTTGTTTTCCTTTTCTCAAAACCATATTTTACAGTCAAAATCCGTCGACTTTCCCTCTTCTCTGTTGTTCATTCATTCATTCGTAGTTAACCCTTGGTTATGTTTACGTGTATACTTAGCACCAAACTAGATAGCACTTTGGAGGGCTGAGAAAAGTTTTTATCCTTCCTTGTACCTTAATATCAAGCACAAGTTTCCAAGATCAGTATATTCCCTGAGAGTATTTTGTTGACTTAAAGACTAAGATGGCTGTAGGCTTTATTCTACTTTGCTGCCACCTGGATTTCTGGGGCAGGTAATAACCTGGTGGAATACATAGTAAGAGTGTGATGACTAAGCTGCTTCTCAGATAACCTCCTGTTATATACACAGTGTTCATGTCATTCATTCATTCACCTAGGTATTCATTCATATATCCAATATATACGTGTGCCACTAAAAACTAGGTGCTATAGAAGATGCTAAGGAAAATGTAGAAATATAAAGGAAAATAAGACATAATTCCTCCTCTCTGAAGAGTTAATAATCTATTAGGGTAAAAAGCAAACATAAAAGAAAGATATGCTGCTTCCAGTATTAAAGTTCTTGTTTGTTTTACGTTATTCTGCCACTGAAGAGAAGACAATGGCAACCCACTCCAGTACTCTTGCCTGGAGAATTTCATGGACGGAGGAGCCTGGTAGGCTGCAGTCCATGGGGTCGCTAGGAGTCAGACACGACTGAGCAACTTCACTTTTACTTTTCACTTTCATGCATTGGAAAAGGAAATGGCAACCCACTCCAGTATTCTTGCCTGGAGAATCCCAGGGACGGGGGAGCCTGGTGGGCTGCCGTCTATGGGGTCGCGCAGAGTCGGACACGACTGAAGCAACTTAGCATCTGCCACTGAAAACAACTGTAAACACTGAACAAGATACAAGGGACGTCTCTTTGGGAGTCTTTATTTTTTTTTTTTAATAAATTTATTTATTTTAGTTGGGGGCTAATTACTTTACAATATTGTAGTAGTTTTTGCCATACATTGACATGAATCAGCCATGGGTTTACATGTGTTCCCCATCCTGAATCCCCCTCCCACCTCCCTCCCCATCCCATCCCTCTGGGTCATCCCATTGCCCCAGCCCTGAGCATCTTTGGGAGTCTTTAAAGGCAGTAAAGACTTAGAAGTGAAGCTGGGAAGAAGAGAAATCCATTGAGATGATTCAGATAGTCTATGCAGATTTTCCACTCAAGACAATTCCATAAGGCTGATTCATAAAACCTAGGGATGGGGACTTGGGAAGCCTAGCAGAAAACAGCTACTAAGAAATAAAGAAACTGAGCGATGGTTTTGATAGTCTCATGGGATTGGGGAAGCAAAACTGGAACTCAGGGTTACAGGGACAGCTTGGGTTATTTGTAGAGGCTTCAGAGGAGGGAGTCAGCCCAATCATTAGAGTGACTTACTCTCTCAGGGCATTCACTAATTAGCAAATAGCAACTTAGAGAAAAACTGTACCAAGAACTGTAGAGCCAAGATATTATGGCCTAGAGCCTGTTATACAGAGTGAAGTACGTCAGAAAGAGAAAAACAAATATCATGTTTTTTTAAAAAATAGAAAAACAACTAACACATATACATGAAATCTAGAAAATTGGTAGAGATGAACCTATTTGCAGGGAAGGAATAGAAACACATAGAGAACAGACTTGTGGACACATTGTGGGGAAGGATAGGGTAGTCATGTATGGGTGTGAGAGTTGGACTATAAAGAAAGTTGAGCACCAAAGAATGGATGCTTTTGAACTGTGGTCTTGGAGAAGACTCTTGAGAGTCCCTTGGACTGCAAGGAGATCCAACCAGCCCATCCTAAAGGAACTCAGCCCTGAATATTCATTGGGAGGACTTATCTTGAAACTGAATCTCCAATCCTTTGGCCACCTGATGCGAAGAACTGACTCCTTGGAAAAGACCCTGATGCTGGGAAAGATTGAAGGCAGGAGGAGAAGGGGACAACAGAGGATGAGATGGTTGGGTGGCATCACCGACTCAATGGACATGAGTTTGAGTAATCTCTGGGAGTTGGCAATGGAAAGGGAAGCCTGGTGTGCTGCAGTCCACGGGATCACAAAGAGTCAGACACAACTGAGTGGCTGAACTGAACTGTCTAGTATTTAATAAAAATTAACAAGCATAGCAAGGGGCAGAACAGAGAAACAGATAATAACAGACTCACAGTGTCTGTAGTCACTGTCAACTTAAAAAATAGTCAAAACCTAAAAGTTGAGAGTTGTGTTTTATTTTGTGGGAATTTTTAGTAGTTCAAGCCTGAGAGACAGCATCTCACATGACCCTGAGAGACGGAGGGTCTCTCCATCTGTTTCAAAGAGGCAGGCGGGATGAGGAGTCAGGTTATAAAGAAGTTTGCAACAAGGGGCAGGTAGTCTGAACAAGAAAAGATTATTGTTAATTCAGGAAAGTTATTTCCTTATAATTTATTAAGGAAATATTTCTTTAGATATTTTGAGTTAAGGAATTTAGTGCTTGTCTATGTATAGGAAGATGCAAGAGTCTGGACTTACTGAAATCATTCCTTTAATATGCATCTCAGCTATTGGGGCCAGCATCCCACAACTTGATTTTTCACATCCTTAGTTCCTCATTCACCTTAGGGAGTGGGGGAAGCTTGTGGCAGCAACTTAATGACTGCCAGATAGGAGGCATTGCTCTTCCTGGGTGCCCTATGGGCCCAGAAATTAAATTTGGAGGCTCAGAATAGCTGATGACTGTGACATCCTTGTTTACTGATATGGCAGGAGATATTCCATTTCACACATCAGACACAGGCTTTACAATAACTAGGATGAACCTGTTTAAGACAGCAGATACACTGCTTCTTAGAGAACTGGCATTTGAACTGATCTTTAAAGACTGCTTGGGACTTCAATCAACCAAATGCTTTCTTCTCAAAGAACTTAGGGGTTCAGATACAGCTTCTTCTAGCCAAAGGTGATGAAGGCTAAAGCAAGGAAGTGTCAAATTCAGGGGTATTTTATCCCAGGCTGTATCAAATGTTTTTGTGCAAGGGGGAGGGGGAGGGAAACAAAACTCATTTTTGCTTATCTATTTTAGGATTTCTTCAGTAAATCTGACCCATTTCTGGAAATTTTTCGAATGAATGATGATGCAACTCAGCAGCTTGTGCACCGAACTGAGGTGAGCAGTGCCATCTTCAGTTTTGCCATCTCGTTTCCTTAAGATGATACACTGACCTTACTTTTCTTAATGTCTGTAGCTCTCCGCCAAGATCTGGGGTCTTCCCAGTCCTCTCTTTATTCTGAATGTGGGTGTTATAAGAGGAGACCCTTTCTCACCCATATTCTCCACTATTGACCTTTAATACAGAAAGCCAGAAACTTATTAATAATAAAAATATGAATCCTAGCTAACATTTAATGAGTGTAACTTGGTGCCAAGCAATCTATTGAGTGATTTTACATATATCATTTTATTTACTTCTCACAACTATGCCTTGACATGGTTAATATTACCCCATATTACAGATGAAGAAGCTGAACTTTGAGGAGGTTAATTCACCTTCCAGTTCTCATAGTGAGCAAGAGGTAGAGCTAAGGTTTGAATTGTGTGTGTTTGACCCTGAGCTTTGCTGTAATTTGAGAAGCCAATCAGCCTCCCCAGGGAAGTCCACACACAGTACTGATGTCAGGTCTGCATATGAACAGCTGCCGTGTATCAGCAGGCACTTGATCTGGCTGCATCTCCCTCTCATACTCCCACCTTCTCTCCACATGTCTGTGAACCTCATCCTTCGGTATCCCACCCACCACCGCCCGCGACCACAAACCCACTTACCAACCAACCCTAGACTCCGCTTTGTATTTTATTTTATGTATAAGTTAGTTCAAGAGAGAGACTTGTTGGGGTGAGAAGTGCATTGATAAGGAGGAATGGCTTGGAGGTGAGAGAACTGTTGTGCTTGCAGTGTAGGGTAAAGGAAGAAGGAACTGTCATGTCTGCTACAGAATTATAGTAGGGTGCTGTGTTCCCACACCTCACACTGGAAATCCAGTTCCTTTTCCCTGAAGTGGCAGAGTTGCAAGTAGCATTAGGGAAACATTTCGTGTCATATTTAAGGTAAGCAAAAACTGAATAGTCTTGGACAGGCTAGTCTGTGAATGTCATTTGGTACATGGTTAGCATTTAGTAAAAGAATGAATACATGAATGGAGTTGAATACAGATAGTATGTCCACTCTCTGTAATAGTACAATGTGACTCTTTGGACAGTCACAAACTATTCCCTAGGGAATAGTTTCAAATGCAACTTGGATGGTTACCCTGAGTGACACCTCGTTACCACCACCATTTAGAACTTTTTCCCCACATAAAGATTCCTTTGATGGAACAAAGTTCTTTCAGAAGAAGTAACTAAATGTTGGAGAGAATCAGAAGTGGTACCCATTCATGTCTTTGCCCAGCCTGTGCATGGGGACTTGAATGTACAGGGAGAAGGAAGAGGGGTGGCATCATATTAGACTTCTTATCTCCTGACGGCGTCCCTCCTCTCAGTTTTAACGCTGGTAAATCCCCCTGTTCCCAGAGTCCCTAACACTTCCCCATACCCCATTGTGAGGGGCTCCTGGAGTCTCACAAGAAATGTGATTGTAAAGTTTTCCAATGAATCAATCAACATAACATTGCTTTTTTTCCTCTTTCTTACTCAATAGATACAAAATAACCAGGCAATACTATTCTCTCTGGGTAAGCACAGGTGTGCACACACACATACAGATTTTAATTTCAGAGGAAATTTCTAGTTGAAATTTTGATTTGCTATTGAGTTTTACATAACTGTTGCAATGAAACACCTTCACTCTTAATATTTCTATAAAGGTGAGAGATTTAACCAAAATAATTTTATCTAACTTTTCTTCTCACTATCACTTTGATTATTCAAGGAATGAGAACAAAAAGCAAAGTCACACAGGAACATTATTTTTCTACTCTTTAATGCACTACAGGAAATTTAATAATGAGCCTACAGTATACTCAGTAATTCTTCATTATATTAAGGAATTCAGAAGAAGAGGGAATCACTTATAAAATGATTATGTTGAATACAGAATTAATTTTTTTTACAATACTAAAATTTATGCCAACTAAAGACTTCTTATGAAGAGAAATCAATATGACAGAATTCCATTTAACTTCATTTGTATGTCCCCTGGAACAGTGATTCTCAAATATCATGCATCAGGATCACCTAAGGACCCACCTAGGGAGTTTCTGGTATATCTGGTTGGAATCTAGGAATTTGTATTTAACAAGTTCCTGCAGATCCAAGAATCACATTTTGGGACCTGCCCCAGAGCATACAGTACAATCCTAGATACAGAGCAAATACTCACACATTCTAAACCAAATTGAATTATTTTAATCATTTGATGACAGAATAAGACTTGACTCAAATGGACCCTCAGGCAGGATTTAACCAAGTTCATGATTAGTAAACTGCCTTTAAAAGGATTACACTCCATTATAGTCTTAGTTTGTGATCCTGAAATTCTGAAGATCTGCCTTCATGCCTTCCAAGCATACTCCTAGGATTTTTCTTCTGACTTGCAATCTGATCTAACCAAGGTCACAGGTCACCAAAGACCACTCAACTTCAGCAATGGAATTTCCCACCTATAGGCTTTATGTATGCTGACCTCAGTAGAAGGGAATTTATGTCATAGCACTGACCTACAGAATGGGGGATCCTTTATCAGAGACAGGCAGCACATCTCCTTAATCCTACCCTCTCTTGATATAGAAGGGGTCATCTCCAACACCCACATACTGCACAATATTATTGTTATTATTCATAAAACAACAGCCAGGCTAGTAATAACAGGAGTTCTGCCCGTAATGTTCACTTAGTGAGCACCTTTCAAAGGTTTACTACTTCAAGTTTTCATTAAGGCACCTGTTGCAGACAATTGTCTGTTTCATAAGCTTCTCAAGCTTTCAGTGCTTCTCGAGTAGTTTTTATGTTGAAAGTGAAAATGTCAAGCATTTGCTCTCCCACCCACCACTCCTTTCTTTTTTCCTCAGGTTGTGATGAATAACTTAAGCCCAGCCTGGAAATCATTCAAAGTATCTGTAAACTCTCTATGCAGTGGAGATCCCGACCGCCGGCTGAAGGTCAGAAATCTGTGTCTAAGAAATGCAATTTTACGTGTTTAATCCTCCTGTTTCTCCTCAAGTGAATGTTGGCAAACTCAAAATTTTCTGTAGCTTTTACCTAGATCTCTTAGCATCTTGATGAAAAAAACAAGCGGTTTCCTTCTGCTAGGGCTTTTGCGGCTCCTGAGATAATAAGAGATAAATCTCAGTTGTGTTAGGTTCAGAGGCAAATCCCATGGCTTCTCAGAGAGAAATGTGGTAGTAAGTTCAAGGACTAATTAGGAGTTTTAATAAACACAAATACTGTTGTCAGTTATCTACTGCTGCATAAAATACTACTCCAATATTTAATATTAAAAACTATAGCCATTTATTTGGTTTATGATTCTGTGCATTGGCAAGCTGAGTTTATCTAAGAAGCTCTTCTGGAGAAAGGCAATGGTGACCCACTCCAATATCTCTTGCTTAGAAAATCCCATGGACAGAGGAGTCTGGTGGGCTAGAGTCTATGGGATCACAAAGAGTTGGACATGACTGACCACACACACACACCATGCCACAAGAGGGTCTTCTCTTGGTCTTGGGTGGACTTCCTTATGTATATGCAGTCAGCTGTGCCAAGCAGAATGCCTCGCTTCCTGGGGTTTGTCTGGCTATCCTCTGGAATGGAATGGTGGGGACATTCGTTTCTCATCATTTAGCAGGTCAGCTTGGACTGATACACTCAACAACTCTAGGGTCCAAAGGATCCAGGACAGAAGATGCACATGTCTTGAGGCCCAGTCTCAGACTCACATGAGGTCACTTCCTCTGTGTTCTACTGGCCACTCACATGGCCATCTCAGATTCAGGGATGAGGAAATAGGACATGGACTCCACTTCTTGGTGGAAGGAGCTGCAGAGTATGGTGGCCACTTTTTTCAATCTATCACACATGTTTTTTGAGTATCGTGGGAATGTAGAAGTTGGAAGAAAAGTTGCATTATGACAATCAGGATGACCAAAGAGGACAGTAGGCCAAGTGCCAGAAGCAGATGCCCAGAGGCATTCCTTATGGTCCTTGGTCTGGCTCTCACTCTATCTTGGAAGTCCAGAAGCTCCATGTTGTCAGTGTCCCAGAGGTTATTCTATCAATCAGGATGACTAAGTAGATTCAATAGAGGCCAGAGCTATAAACCAAAAGACCAGTTGGTTCATGTTTAGTGAAAAACTTGGCCCTCAAGCAGACTCAACATTCGTATCAGCTTTACCAGGTCATTTTCTCCATGTGGGTTAATTAACTATGGGGAAGACGGTTATTAGTGGGTTGTGTGAGAGCCTGAAAACAGAGCCAAGGAAGCTGGATAATGGAAATGGTTAGTGACTTTAAACTTTAAAAGCCTGGGACACCTACCACCGTGGTGGAATAATAGGCAGACTAAACATTCATACTGGGGGCACCAGCTCCCCTGGAAAATCTTGGATGGGCACTGCCAATGCCTATATTTGTAACTTTACACTCACTTTCCTTACTCTTTTTGCCCTGTAAACCTTCTTCTAGTGGATATAATTACTGGATTTGTCAATGTTATCCTTCAGATCAGAATCCTATCTTTTGGTTACTTCCAGACTCTTCATGTGACTTTACATCTTTGCTTAAAAAGCATTCTGTTTGAACTTTGTACTATACGTGGACATGCTTACTTCTGTGGTCTGGAGGAAGAGTTCAGAGTTATCCCTGATATCTCTTGTGGAAGTTTCCACTTTCACTGCAACTGTCTTTCATCCCAAAATCAAGACTCCTTGTGGTTTGGGCCTTGGATATAAGCTCATGTGCAGAGTGACCAAGACCTACAGCTTCAGGTCTGAGGTGGGGACTGTCACCTATACTCTAAGTCACCCCACCCCACTCCCAGGAAGAGAAATGGATCCTTTGGGGGCAAAAATAAGATAATGCCTATATTAACCACAGGTCAACTTAGTCATGGGGAACTGCTAATTCAATAAAAGGAGATGGTTATCTGTAACTGAGTAAATAACAAAAATGCAGAAAAGGAGCATTTTGTGGTTTTTTGAGTGCTCGCTGTCTGTCTGTAGAGGACAAGTGGGAATAAGAGAAAGAGAAGAAGGAAGGAAGACACAGACAGAGAAAGGGAGGATCAGGATTTCTCAACAGCTGCACCATTGACATTTGGATTTTTTTGGCAGGGGGTGGGGCGGGGGTGGGGTTGTCCTGTGCATTGTAAGACCTTTAGCAGCATCCCAGGCTACTAAACACTAGTAGTAGCATTTTACCCCCATCAGTCATACAGCCCAAAGTGTATTCAGACATTACTAAATGTCCCGTAGAGGGTAAAATCATTTAGAGAATCACCTAGAAAGCTGGTTAAAACACATTATTGGGCATTACCCACAGGGTTTCTGATGAAGCATGTCTGGATTGAGCCTGAGAATTTGCATTCTACAACTTCCTGGGTGATGCTAATGTTGCTGGTCCCAGACCACACCGAGAACCCTGGTACAGACATTTGCTCCTTCGTTATAGCCCTTCCTCAACTCACCACTCTCCACCATCCAGTCTCCCCTCCACAATCTTTTCTCTGCCCAGCATTCATGCCCACCCTGCCCTCCCCAAGCCTTCAGGACTTGGCACATGCCTCTCTGTGCCTGGGATGCTTTCCTCATTCTTCTACTTTTCTTGGATTATCATCATCTTCTACTTTCCTTCAGGTCTCTTCAATATCCCTCCACTTCCAGAAACCTTCCCTGATGTCTTTAGCTTCTGTGGGTGCCCTCCAGTTCTCTGCACTCACCTCAGGGAGACACCTCTCCACTTGTTTAGAACATTTCTGTTTCCATCTCTGTTTTCTGAGCAGGTGACTCGTTCCTCCTGGTTTGCTCCTGCAGGGTGAGAACCATGTTTCTTTCTGTGCGTATCCATGCATCCAGCCCAGTGCTTGGCACAGGGTACACACAGTAGCTGTTTCTAGAAGGAATGGATGGAGAACAGGGAGGTGCTAAAAGGTTGACAGCACCTCACTAGGCGAGAGGGGATACCCAGGTGTGCTGAGCTCCCTAGGTGACAAACCCAATATCATCACTCACCAGCAGCTTTTTTGAGAGGCAGGAGAGACTTCCTATATTGTTCTTTATTTGTATTCATTATTTTGTCACAAATACCACTGAGAAATTCTCATAGTGTTATTCCCCTTTAGCTTTCCCTAATAAAAAATGGCACCATATGCCATATTGGAAGGCAGAACCTCCTTGCGACCAAAAAAAAAAAAAAAAAAAATAGAAAGTGAACTTTTAAATTTAAAAAGTTTTAAGCCCTCTGTCCATTTATATTCTCAGTCTTAGCAAAATTCTAACAATGAGATCTTGGTCCCAAATGAGAATTGATATCTTTAGCTCCCATTTATTCAGGGTCACAGTAACACCAAGTTGAAGTAAAACCAGGGTTTTCTTTTGTTTTTTTTTTCCTATTCCTCCTTTGTGGGAAAAAAAATTTTTTAAGCAAATAAGTATTTTTCAGAAATTGATGTTTTTATTTATTTATTATTTATGAAAAATTTTAAACATCCATAAAAGTAGTGAGTTATCAGTTTACAATAGCCAAGACATGGATGCAAACTTAATATTCATCAACAGAGGAATGGATAAAAAAGATGTGGTACATATATACAATCGAATACTGCTCAACCTAAAAAACATGAAATAATGCCATTTGTAGCAACATAGAAATGCCTGGAGATTATCGTGCTGAGTGAAGTAAGTGAGACAGAGAAGGAGAAATATTGTATGACACCTCTTTTATTCAGAATCTAAAAAGAAATGATACAAATGAACTTATTTACAAAACAGAAAGACGCATAGACTTAGAGAATGAATTTATGGTTGCCAGGTAGAAAGAATAGTGGGTAGAGATAGTTAGGGAGTTTGGAATGGAAATGTACATGGATATGTACACATTATTATATTTAAAATGGATAACCAATAATGACCTACTGTATAGCACAAGGAATTCTGATCAATGTTATGTGGCAGGCTGGATAGGAGGGAAGTTTGAGAGAGATTGGATACATGTATACTTCTAGCTAAGTCCCTTTGCTGTCCACCTGAAACTAGTACAACATTGTTACTCAACTATATTCCTCTCACCCTCAATCTTTCCCAGCATCAGGGTCTTTCCAATGAGTTGGCTCTTCACATCAGGTGGCCAAAGTATTGGAGCTTCAGCATCAATCTTTCCAATGAATATTCAGTGTTGATTTCCTTTAGGATTGGCTGGTTTGATCTCCTTGCAGTCCAAGGGACTCTCAAGAGACTTCCCCAGCACCACAGTTTAAAGGCATCAATTCTTTGGTACTCAGCCTTCTTTATGGGCTAACTCTCACATCCATACATGACTGCTGGAAAAGCCATAACTCTGACTATACAGAACTTTGGCAGCAAAGTAATGTCTCTGCTTTTTAATATGCTGTGGATGTTTGTCATAGCTTTTCTCCCAAGGTGCAAATATCTTTAATTTCATGGCTGCAGTCACCATCTGCAGTGATTTTGGAGCCCAAGATAATAAAGTCTGTCACTGTTTCCATTGTTTCTCTATTTGCCATGAAGTGATGGGGCTGGATACCATGATCTTAGTTTTCTGATTGAGTTTTAAGACACTTTTTTTCACTCTCCTCTTTCACTTTCATCAAGAGGCTCTTTATTTCCTCCTCGCTTTCTCTCATAAGGGTTGTCTCATCTGTGTATCTGAGGTTATTGATATTTCTCCTGGCAATGTTGATTCCAGCTTGTGACTCATTCAGCCCAGCATTTCACATGATGTACTCTACATAGAAGTTAAATAAGCAGGGTGACAATATACAGCCTTGACGTACTCCTTTCCCGATTTGGAACCAGTCTGTTGTTCCATGTCCAATTCTAACTGTTACTTCTTGTCCTGCATAGGGGTTTCTCAGGAGACAGGTAAGGTGGTCAGGCATTCCCATCTCTTTAAGAATTTTCCAGTTTGTTGTAATCCACATAATCAAAGACATTAGCATAGTCAACGAAGCAGAAGTACACTTTTTCTGGAGTTCTCTTCCTTTATGTATGATTGAACAAATGTTGGCAATTTGATCTCTGGTTCCTCTGCCTTTTCTAAATCCAGCTTGTACAACTGGAAGTTCTCAGTTCATGTACTGTTGAAGCCTAGCTTGAAGGATTTTGAGCATTACCTTGCTAGCATGTGAAATGAGTGCAATTGTGCAGTAGTTTGAACATCCTTTGGCATTGCCCTTTGGGACTGGAATGAAAACTGACCTTTACTAGTCCTATGGCCACTGCTGAGTTTTCCATTGGGTGAAACACTTTAACAGCATCATTTTTTGGTATTTGAAATAGCTCAGTTGGGATTCCATCACCTCCACTAGCTTTGTTCATAGTAGTGCTTCCTAAGGCCACTTGACTTCACACTACAGGATGTCTGGCTCTAGGTGAGTGGCCAAACCATCATGGTTATCTGGGTCATTAAGACCTTTCTTATACAGTCCGTCTGTGTATTCTTGCCACCTTTTCTTAATCTCTTCTGCTTCTGTTAGGTCCTTAGCATTTCTGTCCTTTATTGTGCCCAACTTTGCATGAAATGTTCCGTTGGTATCTCCAACTTTCTTGAAGAGATCTGTAGTCTTTCCCATCCTATTGTTTTCTCTATTTCTTTGCATTGTTCACTTAAGAAGGCCTTCCTATCTCTCCTTGCCATTCTCTGGAACTCTGCATTCAGTTGGGTATATCTTTCCTTTTTTCCTTTGCCTTTCACTTCTCTTCTTTTCTCAGCTATTTGTAAGACCTCCTCAGACAACCATTTTGCCTTTTTGCATTTCTTTTTCTTGGGGATGGTTTTGGTCACTGCCTCCTGTACAAACCTCTGTCTATAGTTCTTCAGGCACTCTATCTATCAGATTTAATCCCTTGAATCTATTTGTCACTTTTACTGTATAATCATAAGGCATTTGGCTTAGGTCACACCAGAATGGCTTAGTGGTGTTCCCTACTTTCTTCGAGTTATGTCTAAGGAGCTCATGATCTGAGCCATAGTCAACACCAGGTCTTGTCTTTGCAGACTCTATAGAGCTTCTCCATCTTCAGCTGCAAAGAATGTAATCAACATGATTTTGGTATTAATCATCTAGTGATGTCCCTGTGTAGAGTTGTCTCTTGTGTTGTTGGAAGAGGGTCTTTGCTATGACCAATGCAAAACTCTGTTAGTCTTTGACCTGCTTCATTTTGTACTCCAAGGCCAAACTTGCCCATTACTCCAGGTGTTTCTTGACTTCCTACTTTTACAATCCAGTCCCCAATGATGAAAAGGACATCTTCTATTGGTGTTAGTTCTAGAAAGTCTTTCAGGTCATCATAGAACCATTCAGCTTCAGCTTCTTTGGCACTCGTGGTTGGGGCATAGACTTGGATTACTGTGATGTCAAATGTTTTGCTTGGAAATAAACCAAGATCATTCTGTTGCTTTTGAGATTGCACCAAATTATTGCATTTTGGACTCTTTTGTTGACTATGAGGGTTACTCCATTTCTTCCAAAGGATTCTTACCCACAGTAGTAGACATTATGGTCATCTGAATTAAATTCACCCATTCCTGTCCATTTTAATTCACTGATTCCTAAAATGTTGATGTTCACTCTTGTCATCTCCTGTTTGACCAAGTTCAATTTACCTCGATTCATGGACCTAACATTCTAGGTTCCTATGCAATATTGTTCTTTACAGTTTCGGAATTTACTTTCACCACTAGACACATCCTCAACTGAGTATCGTTTCCGCTTTGGCTCAGCTTCTTCATTCTTTCTGGAGTTATTTTTCTGCTCTTCCCCAGTAGCATAGTGGACACCTACCAACCTGAGGGGCTCATCTTACTGTGTCATATATTTTTGCCTCTTCATACTGTCCATGGGGTTCTCAAGGCAAGAATGCTGAAGTTGGGTTTTGTGGAGGTTTTTTTTTTTTTAATTGAAATCTGAACAAGGTCCAAGCATTGCATTTGACTGAAATGTCTCCAGTCTCTTTCACTCTCTATCCCTCTATTTTATCCTTGCAGCTTACTTACTGAAGAAACCAGCCTGTTTTTTTTCTCTGTGTACCCTGTAAATAGCTAGCTGGGTTTGATCAGATTCAGGGGTTGTTTTATAGCAAGAATGTTTTACAAGGGATGGTACTCTTTTATTATTTTAACAGTCACTGAGGCATATTGCCTAGATAGATTATTTCATTAGAATTTCCAAAATGGCAGTTTTCTAATTCTGTTATTCCTTCTTTATTATTTAGAGTTCTTTACAGAAAAACTGTTTGGTTAACAGTTCAACACCTATTTGGTTCCCTGAGGTGTGATTTGTATAAGAAAGACAGGAAAGTGCTTTATTCTTTCTTTTTAAAAAACAATTTTCAGAATAACACGTTTCTACTCTAGCATCCTTCATTGGTGACTAATGGGATCCCTCATATTATCAAGAAGTCATGATTTTTTAATGTATTCTAGTGTTTCAAACTATTTCAGTTAATATTATCCCTTTGAAATCTTGTATCCTTCCATGTTTCATCAGTTTAAACCCCTTCAAATTGTCTCTTGAGTTCTTTTGACATAAGCTTAGTAGTTTGGATGGGGTTGGGGGTGGGAGGGAGATTCAAGAGGGAGGGACATATGTATACATATGGCTGATTCATGTTGATGTATGACAGAAACCAACACAACATTGTAAGCGATTATCCTCCAATTAAATATATTTAAAAAAATAGTTTCCTTGCTTTCTGGTATCAATTTTTTAAGTTCAAGAGTTTGAATTTTTTTCTGTAAGATATGTATCTCCTTATGGATGCTCAATCATACTTTAAAGTCTAGAGATAATTCCTCTTCATGATTGAAGCTCTAACCCATGGAACTGTTGGGTTCCTTTGTTTCATTTTGCTTTCAGCTTTTACAATTTAATTTTCAACAAAATTAGTTTTATAATAATATAAAATGCTTACATGATTCTAAAGTCAAAACTACAAAACAAAATATATTCAGAAAATCTTAGCTTCTATTCTGTTTCTTCTAGTTTTTACTCTCTTCCCTTATAAGTAATTGTTGTGTAGCACATTTTAACACCTGATATAACCAGCTTTTCTCACTTCTGTATTCTTTGTCTTTTGAGGATTTTCTTGAATATTCTCTTGTTACTCTTTCCAGGCAGTTCTTTAATTGCATGTGTAAGCAACTAGTTTTTCAGTCACCTATTCATGTCTGAATCTTCATGACCCCAGTGACTGCAGCATGCCAGGCCTCTCTGTCCCTCACCATCTCCCAGAGTTTGCCCAAGTTCACGTCCCATTGAATTGGTGATGCCATCCAACCATCTCATCCACTGTCACCCTCTTCTCCTTCTGCCCTCAATTTTTCCCAGCAACAGGGTCTTTTCCAGTGAGTCAGCTCTTCACATCAGGTGGCTAAAGTATTGGAGCTTCAGCTTCAGCATCAGTCCTTTCAATGAGTATTCAGTGTTGATTTCCTTTAAGGTTGACTGGTTTGATCTTCTTGCTGTCCAATGGACTCTCAAGAGTCTTATCCAGCACCACAGTTAGAAAGCATCAATTTTTTGGTGCTCTGCCTTCTTTGTGGTCCAGGTCTCACATGCATACATGACTACTGGAAAGATCATAGCCTTAGCTATATGAACCTTTTTCAGAAAAGTGACACACTGTCTAACTTTGCATAGTATTCCTACCAAGAAGCAACCGTATCTTAATTTAATAACTGCAGTCACCATCCACAGTGATTTTAGAGCCCGAGAAGAAGAAATCTGTCACCGCTTCCACCTTTCCCCTTCTATTTGCCATGAAGTGATGGGACCAGATGCCATGATCTTATTTTTTTAATATTTAATTTTAAGCCGGCTTTTTCACTGTTCTCCTTTACCCTCATCAAGAAGTTCTTTAGTTCTTCTTCACTTTCTGTCATTAGAGTGGTATCATCTGCATATCACTGAGGTTGTTGATATTTCTCCTGGCAATGTTGATTCCAGCTTATAACTCATCCAGCCCAGCATTTCTCACCATGTGCTCTGTGTATAAGTTAAATAAACATGGTGACAATAAGCAGCTTTGTCATACTCCTTTCTCAATCCTGAACCAGTCAGTTGTTCCATACAGGGTTCTAACAGTTGCTTCTTGACCTGCATACAGGTTTCTCAGGAGACAGGTAAGATGGTCTGGTATTCCCATCTCTTTAAGAGTTTTCCACAGTCTGTTATTATCCACACAGTCAAACTTTTTAGCATAGGCAATGAAAGAAAGGTAGATGTTTTTCTGGATTTCCCTTGCTTTCTCTATGATCCAGCAAATGTTGGCAATGTGATCTCTGGTTCCTCTGTCTTTTTGAAACCCATCTTGGACATCTGGAAGTTTTGGTTCATGTAATGCTGAAGCCTAGCCTGCAGGATATTGAGCATAAGCTCACTAGCATGGGAGATGAGTGCAATCATCCAGTGGTTTGAACATTCTTTAGTACAGTATTGCCCTTCTTGAGAATTGGAATGAGGGTAGACCTTTTCCAGTCCTGTGGGCACTGCTGGATTTTCCAAATTTGCTGATATAAGCAACTAGTACCAGAAGGCAAAAACTGATAATATTTTTATTGAAATTGCAAAGGAAATCTCTTCTAATGCTGTGTTCCCAGCCCAGAACATGACTTTTCTTCCAGTTCATTCAAGTCTCCTTTTGTGTTTGCAAGAGCACTTAGTGTTCCTCTTAGACGTTTAGAATATTTAAGTTTATGTCTAGTTTGTTTGTGTGTGTCTTTCTTTCTCTCCCATTATTCCTTCAGACTATTGTTAGTAAACATAAAAGCTATTGAATTATTTTCTCAAATTACTATTTTACTGTTTTATTGTTGTTTATAGTAATTTTCTGGAGTTTTAAAAATATATTTCATCTGGAAATAGTGATAGTTTTGCCCCTACTTACTTACCTAGTGATTCTCCTTACTTCTTTATTTGTGTGGACCAGTGCTCCCAACACAGTGTTAAATAGTAGTAGAGAATGGAGGGCATCCTCATTAGCCTTATCCATCACTATAGTGGAAAAGCCTCTGGTGTTTCCCTATTAATTCTGAGAGGTTAATTTTCTAAAGTAATTGTGAAGGTGTCAGAGACTTAGAATTTTCTCAACCATGTCTACTGAGCCTTAAACATCTGTAGTAGGATTCATAAAGGATTCTTTCTTGGTAACTCAAGAGACAATGCTGCAACCAGCTAAAATGTCTTCTGAAGTAAGTAAAATACTTGGCACCACTTCCTGAGTAGATTTAGGATTACACTTAATATTATCTGTTTAACAAAATATTCTAGTAGTCATGTATAGATGTGAGAGTTGGACCACAAAGAAAGCTGAGCACCAAAGAATTGATGCTTTTGAACTGTGGTGTTGGAAAAGACTCTTGAGAGTCCCTTGGACAGCAAGGAGATCCAACCAGTCCATTCTAAAAGAAATCAGTCCTGATAATTCACTGGAAAGACTGATGCTGAAGCTGAAGCTCCAATACTTTGGCCCCCTGATACAAAGAACTGACTGCTTGGAAAACACCCTGATGCTGGGAAAGATCGAAAGCAGGAGAAGAAAGGGACAACAGAGGATGAGATTGTTGGATGGGCTCACCAACTTGATGGACATGAGTTTGAGCAAGGTCTGGGAGTCAGTGATGGACAGGGAAGCCTGGAGTGAAGCCCTAAAACTGAATTGATGTATTTAATATCTCAAACTACCTATTTAATGAAATATGTTTAATAATTGATATTATTTAATGAAATTCATATTTTATATTAGATATTCAGTGAAATATATTTAACATTAGAAACTGAATGAAATTATCCATGATTTCTACGGCATATTAGTTCTGTTCAGTTCAGTCACTCAGTCATGTCCAACTTTTTGCGACCACATGGACTGTAACATGCCAGGCCTCCCTGTCCATCACCAACTCCCAGAGGTTACTCAAATTCATGTCCATCGAGTTGGTGATGCCATCCAACCATCTCATCCTCTGTCATCCCCTTCTCTTCCTGCCTTCAATCTTTCCCAGCATCAGGGTCTTTTCAAATGAGTCAGTTCTTCGCATCAGGTGGCCGAAGTATTGGAGTTTCAGCTTCAACATCAGTCCTTCCAATGAATATTCAGGACTGATTTCCTCTAGGATGGACTGGTTGGACCCCCTTGCAGTCCAAGGGACTCTCAAGAGTCTTCTCCAACACCACAGTACAAAAGCATCAATTCTTCGGTGCTCAGCTTTCTTTATAGTCCAACTCTCACATCCATACATGACTACTGGAAAAACCAAAATCACAACTTCATTTACTTCTAACCAAACTGTGAAGTAGATTCCATTGTGTTCATTTTACAGATGAAAAAACTGAGGCTCAAAACCCCATGCATTTAAATGCCAAATTTCATGCTTTTTGTTGAATTCCTCTATTTTGTTCTATTTCTTATAAAAATAGGTCATCCTTATTTTGTAATAACATTATATCCAGGTCCCATTATTCTCACCCAACCAAAATGTTTATCATCATTCAAATATTTAATAGAAAGGCTTGTCTCTATGTAACATATATCATAAAGTCTCAGAAGCTATCAACTATTCACTATACCACGAAAGGGAGAAAAAACACTCTCAGTGAAGCTATAACACAGTGCTTTCCTACCAATTTGTGGTTGTTAAGAAAATAAATATGTGTCTCTTTGATCCTGTGAAATATGATATGAATCATTTCCTTTGATTTTATCAACACATTATTAATACCTAGTATATATTTGTTAGGCGGTACTGCTGGTATTTAGAATAGATTCTTCCAGAAGAGAATCTTAAAGAGGAAGAGAGGGAAAGGGGACCACCAGCAAGTATTATCAATACCCTAATTGTGCCTAACACTGGGGGAAAGACCATGCAGAACAACCCAAATACCATGTAAGCACCCTGAGGCCATTTCCTGTCCTGTTCTCTGGTGCTCAAACTGTACAGGTAACTTGTAGATTTTCCCCTAGAGAGTTTATCAGGCATCTCTGAGGATAATTGATAGAAGCTAGTTGCCTTGAAGAGGAGTCTAGGATGATGAGGACCAGTTGTTTCTGTATAAACTTGTTGCCCAGCTTTATTCAGCAGAGGCCCAGGTTATTAACTTAGGTCATGGTGGGGTGGGCACAAGCAAGACAGAAGCAGGAGAAATAAGTAGCAGAAAAGAAAGAGAAGCAGGTCCCCAAAGTCAAAGCAGAGGTGAGAATCTCAGGAAACCATGAGAGTTGAGAGGAGGCCAGTACACACATCTAAAACAAGCATACAATGGCATCTTCACCCAGTGCTCATCTTGCTCTTTCTTCATGCCCTCCCTCTTCTGCAGCCATGCCTGGGTGATTTAAAACAGCATGTTCACAAGCTCCCTCCTAACACCTCAAAGTCGGATTCCTTGTCAGTCAGCAAAGTGCTCTGTGGAATCAGAATCCCAGTGATCCCAGAAGTTTCAGTGTAAAGGTTTTCCAAAGTAGTGCTGGTCCAGGCCATTTGCCAAGCATACATGGATAAGCACTGTCTTATTACTGCATCTCCAAACCTAGCTGGCTTCCTGGCACTTCTCTTAGGTAGCTCTGTGTTTTTCCTGCCACCTCACTGCAAAGCTAACATTTGCTCCTCCTCTGTAGGCAATCCTAGCATTTGTCCTTGGCTTCTATCCAGCTGTTCCTGTCCTCTCTTCTCATGTGTGACTAGGCCATCTTCTCCATAAAATCCATGTCTTTGCTTTGGACTCTCTGATCCATACTGTCACACAACTGCTCAATGGATTGGACTCCTGGAGTATGCTCCTGGAGTTTGCCCAGAACATTCCCCCTTTATTCCCAACCCCCACATGACTCCTTACTCCTGGACCCTAAGTGTTGCTGAACCTTTGGATTTAGTTGCCATATTTTTTTCATCCTTAACAAACCCCATGTAAACCCATGGCTGATTCATGTCAATGTATGGCAAAAACTACTACAATATTGTAAAGTAATTAGCCTCCAACTAAAATAAATAAATTTATTAAAAAAAAAAAGAATCAGACATGACATAGTGACTGAACAAAAACTTCAGTAAAAAATAATAATAATAAAGAAATGTCTCTCCGGAAAAAAAAAAACAACAACCCAGTTCTTACTGTTTGGAAAGGAAGAAACCCACCCCTTCTCCAACCCCAGGATGTCAATCCTTGGTAGTGGCCTCATTTCAGCCCCACAGTTGCCCCAAACTCGTAGAAGAGGCTTTAATCATTAGAAAACCCATGGCTTACACCAGCATTTCCTGATTCTTTGTAAAAAACAGAGCAAGTTGGAATTGAGAGGTTCATCACTATGTTCAGTGTTGCTGCAAACCCCTCTAGTAAAGAACCTGACATTCCCAGGCATTTGGGAAACAAGTTCAGTTCCTTCTCTGCCTACCTTATAATGGAAAGGGAAAAATTGGGGGGTGGCTCAGGGTCCTGTGAAGCTTTCTCGATATCTGTTAAAATGTAAGTGCTTTCTTGATGGCCTATGGACTCTAGGGCTGCTGGTTTTATGCCTGTCAATAGCCTGCTCAACCTAGATGCCCTGCAATTACCAGAGGACTGCAGACTCACCAAGGTGTCTCTGTATTGGATCAGCCCTGGCTCAAGAATTCTCAATGCTACTTTAAGTAAATGGCACCCGAGCCCAGCAGGCTGCCCCGACTGAGATCTGTAATCAATACAGTACTGCAGCAAGAAAAAGCAACAGCTAGCTTAAAGAATGTTCAATCATGCAGGAATAGAGGTTTCTGAATGAGAGAAAAACTATATATTCTCTTAATTTTAACAATATTTTTCCTTTTCATTAATATTATTTCCCTTTTTACAGATCAATAATTAAAAACTCTGTTTGAGGAAATTGCTTAAGATTACTTAGCAAACTAAGTACAACCTTAGTTTAAAACCAGGTCTCACATGCTGTATCATTCTGGTTCTTCACTGTTAAAGGACAGTTAACATTCACTGAGCATTCACCCACCAGCTCCCAAGTGCTATGTTGGACACTGCTTAAATTATCTCATTTAACCCTATAATTATCTTAGGTTAAATAATGCTGCAGTAACAAACAGCCTCCATGCAATATAAGCTTATGTCTTGCTCACATAACAATTAGAACTAAAACTTTCTAATCAGTGTCTGCCTCTCCTCCGTGCAGTGATTCAGAACCCAAGTTGCTTCTATCTTGTGGCTCCTCCATACTCTAGGGCCTCACTGTTACCTGCATTGACAGGAAGAAAGGTAAACAATGGGGAGAGTGCACTCTCTAGAAGTTTTAGGTGAAAACAGCACTTGGCGTTGTTGCCTATATTCCAATGACTGAAAGTGAAAGTGAAGTCGCTCAGCTGTGTCTGACTCTTTGCAACCCCATGGACTGTAGCCCACCAGGCTCCTCCATCCATGGAATTCTCCAGGCAAGAGTACTGGAGTGGGTTGCCATTTCCTTCTCAATGACTAGAGCTTAGTCAAATGGCCACACTGAACTGCAGTAGAGGCTGAGAAATGTGGTCTAGTTGGATTTTGTGTGTTTTTTTGATGGCTAGTGAGCTGGCTTTTCCACAGGGTGACACTCTTAATATCCCCGTTTTGCAGATGAGAAAACTGAGGCTTGGAAAAGGGAAATCATTTGACTCAATTCACAGAACTTGCAAGAGACATAACCAGAATCATGTTTGTCTGACTGTTCAATAAAACTCTCTGTGATGGAATATTCTGCATCTGTGATGATCAAGAAAGTATCCACTGCCCATATGTGGCCATAGCAATCCTCTCCCACCCTCTACTCTGTTTCTCTTCAAGAAGCCTTCCTATATCCACTCATCCCATCCTGGGAACCCATTCCTTCTTCTCCAAAAAACACCATTCCAGAAGAAAATTTCCCCCTCTTCATGTGTCGAGGGCTCACTGTTCATGGGAGACATTCTCTGCCCAATCTTCAATGATTCCAAATGGAGAGGAATGGGTGTCCTGAAAATCAGGTCACAAGTAGCTACTTCAATACAAAGATAATTTTTTCATCATGGGGAATCAAGTCTGATTTCCTCAATATCTAAGAAGAGAGAACACCTTGTCAAAGTGCTGTGTTTCTCCCCTAGGAAGCTATACCATCTGGTCTTCCATAAAAAAGGAACCTTGCAACTTAGTGCTTAATACTTAATGGGTATACATTTTCAGTGGGGAAGATGAAAAAGTCTGGAGATGGATGGTGGTGCTGGGTACACAGCAATGTGAATGTACCTAATGCCACAGAGCTGTGCACTTAAAATGGTTAAAAGTAGATTTTCTGTTATTTAGCTTTTTCTACAATGGAAAAAAAAATTGTGTGCAAAAAAAAGAATCTTCTTTAAAAAAAAAAAAAAAGAATCTTCTTCCTGCTGATGTGACTTTGAACTTGCTGCTTGTGAAACACCTGCTTGGCATTACCGTACTAGAGTGTTTGAGTGCTGCCCACACCTGGAAAACTGCACCTAGGATGGCTCTTGCTAGCACAGTAACCTGGAATGAGGGTGTGGCAACTTCTCAGACCCCCAGACTCCTCCCTTTCCTTCTCAGAAACCCTTGTGGTGTGTAGGGGAGGTCCTTCCTTGCAACATTATGAGTGAAAAGTGTAGAAGAGTTGGCACAATCTAGCCCAACTATTTTGTGGGGATACTTGTCCATGGTTATGCTCCAATTAACTCAAAAAAGATTTTTGAGGAAATTACCTTTGGAAAATAGTTTGAAGTTCTGAACTAAGAAAACCAAATAAACACTAATCAGTGCCCTGGTGAGATCTCTCACATAAAGTAAAGAGGGAGCCTTCTTGTCATCCAAGGTGGACATTTCCCACTAGAGAGAACATCTATTTCAATAAATTGTAATTTATTGCTCTGATGAGAAGCAATTTCTTCACATTATTTAACCCATCTGTTCCTGCATCTTGACTGAAAATTAAGATAGCTAACTAACTCCTGGGAAGATGCTTAGGGAGAACTAGGCAGCTGAACCAAGTTGCTGAATGAAGGCAAGGAAGGAATGTGCTAAGTATGAGGATGCTCTGTACAGCCTCCAGGCACAATTCAACCCAGCGGGGCTCCCTGCTCTGATGAATGATGCTGCGTGCAGGCGACATGGGCATTTCCCTTATGCTGGTTGCTCTTGTTTGCTTGTGTGTTTGTTTTTTAGGTCACTGTTCATTGCTCATTGTACCACTTTGTTAGCGTTGAAGCTGAAAAAGTTAAGTTGCCTCAAGATCTCAGTTTTCATAAACTGGGTTGACATCCCAAGAGGCCGCTATATTGAGTCTGTTTCTGTAGGGCATTCAGCTACTCTCCAACATTTTAAACATTAAAGAGGAATGTAGGTTTAAATAAATAAGTATTGCAATCTGCAGCCATCCTGGGCATTTCTTGTGAAAAGTCTTTTCAATAGAATTTCAAATAAAACATTAACAGAGCTCTCTTTTATGAGAAAGGATAACTTTTATAGAGAGTTTTTGAGGCCAAGAGAAATGACCTTTTTACAGGTGCTGAGGGCCCACAGGCCTTCCTTCTCAGGAGCTGGAGGAGGTGTCAACATCTCTTCATGACCACTGTGCTCATGAAATCCCAGCTGCTATAAGGTGCTCAGGCTTCTAAAAAAGGGTTAGAGAAGGCTAAGATTTTGTCTGTGGGGAGTACATGAAACAATTGTCAGGGGAGAGCAGACTGACTGACATCATAAGAAATAAAGTATTTGTCCCCTGGGAGCATATGAGTTCCTTCCTTCCTGTGACCTTAAACTCATGAGAGAGGTTGCAGGTGTCCATCCCAATGAGGAAAATAAAGATAGAATGATCATCACCCCACCTCTACCCAACAAGTTAGAAACAAGTGAGATGCTTTTCATGTTGCCTAGAGTGGCCGCTCAGCTAAACAGCTCCAGCTGGGCCCCTGTCCACTTGCTGTGGTCTGTCTCTAGCTTCTTTTATTAGACAGCCACTCAGACTTGATGGGTCCTGGAAGAAGTGACCCCTGTTAGAATTAGATGCATACATCAGGAGACCAATATATGAATTTATAAAAAGTTTAATAATTTAACAAAACTATAATCTCCATGCTCCACACAAGGTGCTCATTTCCTGACATTTAAACTTTTAAGAAGCAGAGTTAGCCATCAGAACATTGCTTGAAAAATCAAGGCCAGAGCATATGAGGAGTCTTGAGAGATACTACTGTGGTTAGCAGTGGACACAAAAACCCCCTTGGAGAGTCTGAGTAATACAATATTTGCCTTTTAAAATGCAGATAATTTCAGGGCTACACATACTCATTAAGGCTGATATCTGGCCCAGAGCCCTGGGCTGAGCTATGGAGAGTCTTATCAAAATATAATTTTCCAAAAGTTAAAAGCTTGCCTCATTTGACTATCAGTGATCACATATCAGAAATTTTAATCAACTCATTCATTATTGAGGAAACCAATATGATGATACATTATTTTCTAAGAGGAGTAGTGTTTACACAGTCTTTTTATTTAAACATGACTAGACTAAGATTTCTAAACACAAAATTGGTCAGTGTTCCTCACAGCAACAAATCATAAATTTCAAGATTATCTTTGCTATTATATAGAAATCACTGCATCATATGTAAGTTTAACATATATAACTTTGCAGAGTCTGAGCTCTCGATTAATAAGTAATAAATAGCAAAATCTTGCAATGGTACATTCTTGTAGGAAAATCAATCATCCTTGGGCCTGTTAAACAAAACTTCAGTATACTTTTGAAAGGACTTATAGTGTCACTCTTGATGTGTTTCCAGGTTATGGATAATTTTTAAAAAATTCATTGGCCCCCTAGTTCACATTTCTGGAAAATTTTTTTAATTAGCTTATTTATCTATTTTTTAACTTTACAATATTGTATTTGTTTTGCCATACTTTGACATGAATCCACCATGGGTGTACTTGATATATGCTTGAAATTTCTGTCTGTCCTCCTTCGCTCCCTCTCCATCTCTGAATGGCTGTAACATTCTTAACTTTCAGATGTCAGCTAAAATCCCAGCCACTCAGAAATGTCTGAGGGGTTCATGCATACATTTGTTCAAGTACTGTCTCTCTCACCACCCTATTAATCTGTCTGATGGCACTTATCATCATCTGTCATCCTCGTATTTACTTGTTTACATGTTTGTTATCTGTCTCCTATCCTGAAATGCATGTACCAAAGTCCAAGAGAAAGGAATTGGCCTATATAATTTGCCTTTATATTCTTAGCTCCTAAAACAGTGCTGGGCATTATAGTTGATGCTTGATAAATATTTGCCTAATGGATGGATGCAGACATACATGAATTAATGCATGGATAGGTGGTGTATATGCATACCCACAGATACACTAGCAAGATCTTTTGGAAGCATTCTGAAAGTTTCTGCTCTTTGATCTACTCTTTTAAGGGTTCCAAGAAAAACATTCCTCTCATCCACTTACTTATTCTTACCCTCACATATATTGACACTGCTGCTGCTGCTAAGTTGCTTCAGTTGTGTCCGACTCTGTGCGACCCCATAGATGGCAGCCCATCAGGCTCCGCATCCCTTGGATTCTCCAGGCAAGAACACTGGAGTGGGTTGCCATTTCCTTCTCCAATGCATGAAAGTGAAAGTGAAGTCACTATTAACTTCTTATTGCCATCCCATCCCAGTGGCCCTGGAACACTTCCTTTTATGTAAGCCAAGTCTAAATGCATTACAGAGATATTCCCTCCTCATTGTCAGTGTCTTGGAGAACACCCCACTACAGCCCATTTACCATCATGTCCCTCTCCTGATAGTTTCTCCCTTAAATTTAAGCACATCTTTCCTTCTACCAGGCATGTAGGATTGCAAGAAAGAAAGAAAGGAAGAAGGCACTCTGGATGAGGGAGAAACCAACAGGAAAAGACACTCCTTCAGGATGAAGAGCTAGAATGAAAGCCACAAAGAGGAGAAACGGCCTCAGCTGGCTCTCACAGCATACCTCTTGAAGGCCAGTGGGGCCAAAATTCCTCTCAGAAAAGAAAGAGACGGAAAGTAGCCTTGTGAATTTTCCAAACGCCAAGTCTCAGACAATCTCTCAAATAGCAAGGGCCAAATCTAGGGCTGGGAATGAACAATTCTAGTTAATCTGTAAGCTGTAAAATTTTCAATGGAAAAGTCAGGAGACAGAGGTAAGGTGAATGAAACAAGCAGGATTCAATTAAGCCCCAGAGCAGGTGAGAAAAGAAAGAGCCATCTTCTATATTCTGATCCTCAGAACTTTTTCTATAATTTAATTTTCTTTTTTTTACTTTTATTTCCCTTGGCAATTAAACATCTATCCAAATTTTATTGCTGTTGACCACCCAGCATGCCTGGTTGCACTGTCATTTAAAATATGCCATGACAGCTATCCCACGAAGGAGTAAAATCGCTAAATAGACTTGTCAGGAAGCATTACCTCCGGCTCATCTCCCCTGCAGACCAGCTGGTCCTCTTCATACGCTCTCTTACAATTCACTAACCCCTGCTGCTCCCTATAATGAAACCAATTCTTGGAGGCCAAACCGCAACAGACCTTTCTACAGGTCAACATATGATCTGCAGTCCATGGGGTGGCAAAGAGTCAGACACAACTGAGCGACTGAACTGAACTGATATGATCTAGAACAGTGTTGTAAGACTTGGGCATGCAGCAGAATCTCCTGGAGGGCTTGTAAAAACACACATATCTGGGTTCTAACCCCAGAGTTTCTGACTCAGTCCATCCAGGATAGAGCCAGAGAATTTGCATTTCTCACATTTACCATGGGATGGTGATGCTGCTGGTCCAGAGCTCACATTCAGAGAATCACTGACATTGAAGCAGCAGTCCAGAGACAACCTCAACAATGTTTCCTTCAATTCATCCATCTCCACCTTAAAATTTCTCAATATCTGCATCCATTGTTCCCTTCTTGCCAAAACTAGCTTATTCATTCATTCACTCTAGTTCCTCATAATACTCAAAGACTCTTTCATGGCTAGTCATCGATACAAGTATTTTTTAAATTTATTTAAAGTAAAGCTGATTTACAATGTTGTGTTAATTTCTGCTGTAGAGCAAAGTGATTCACTTACACATATACATATACTCTTTTTCATATTCTTTACCATTATGGTTTATCACAGGATATCGAATATAGTTCTCTGTGCTATCAGTAGGACCTTGCTGTTTATCCATTCTACATATAACAATTTGCATCTACTAATCCCAAACTCACAATCCATCCCTCCACTAGTCCCCTCCCCCTTGGCAACCACAAACTAAGTTTATTCTCTGTGTCTCTGAGTCTGTTTCTGTTTAGTAGAAAAGTTCATGTAGTATTTGTCTTTCTCTTTCTGACTTACTTCACTTAGTATGATAATCTCTAGTTTCATCCATGTTGCTGCAAATGGCATTATTTCATTCTTTTTTTATGGATGCATACTGAAATCACCTGGGGACCTTTAAAAAGTATTGATCCCACTTCAGACTAATTAAGTAATTTCTGGGTGTGAGCCCAAGGCATCAGAAATTTTGAAAAGCTGCCGAAATGATTCTAATGTCCACCCAAGGTGGAGGACCACTGCTTTAACCAGAGTCCCTGGTTGGTTATTTCTTTTTTTTTTTTTTTGCTTTTTATTTATTTATTTTTTTTATAAATTTATGTATTTTAGTTGGGGGCTAACTACTTTACAATATTGTAATAGTTTTTGCCATACATTGACATGAATCAGCCATGGGTTTACATGTGTTCCCCTTCCTGGACCCCCCACCCACCTACCTCCCCATCCCATCCTTCTGGGTCATCCCATTGCCCCGGCCCTGAGCCCTTGTCTCATGCATCGAACATGGAATGGTGTTCTGTTTCACATATGATAATATACATGTTTCAATGCTATTCTCCCAGAACGTCCCACTCTCACCTTCTCCCTCAGAGTCCATAAAATTGTTCTATGCATCTGTGTCTCTTATTCTGTCTCGCATATAGGGTTATCGTTAACATCTTTCAAATTCCATATATATGCATTAGTATACTGTATTGGTGTTTTTTTTTCTGGCTTACTTCACTCTGTATAATGGGCTCCAGTTTCATCCATCTTAGTAGAACCGATTCAAATGTATTTTTTTTAATGGCTGAGTAATATTCCATTGTGTATATGTACCACAGCTTCCTTATCCATTCATCTGCTGATGGACATCTAGGTTGCTTCCATGTCCTGGCTATTGTAAACAGTGCTGCGATGAACATTGGGGTACACGTGTCTCTTTCAATTCTGGTTTCCTCGGTGTATATGCCCAGCAGTGGGATTGCTGGGTCATATGGCAGTTCTATTCCCAGTTTTTTAAGGAATCTCCACACTGTTCTCCATAGTGGCTGTACTAGTTTGCATTCCCACCAACAGTGTAAGAGGGTTCCCTTTTCTCCACACCCTCTCCAGCATTTATTGCTTGTAGACTTTTGGATAGCAGCCATTCTGACTGGTGTGAAATGATACCTCATTGTGGTTTTGATTTGCATTTCTCTAATAATGAGTGATGTTGAGCATCTTTTCATGTGTTTGTTAGCCATCTGTATGTCTTCTTTGGACAAATGTCTGTTTAGTTCTTTGGCCCATTTTTTGATCGGGTCGTTTATTTTTCTGGAATTCAGCTGCAGAAGTTGCTTGTATATTTTTGAGATTAATTGTTTGTCTGTTGCTTCATTTGCTATTATTTTCTCCCATTCTGAAGGCTGTCTTTTCACCTTGCTTATAGTTTCCTTTGTTGTGCAAAAGCTTTTCATTTTAATTAGGTCCCATTTGTTTATTTTTGCTTTTATTTCCAATATTCTGGGAGGTGGGTCATGGAGGATCCTACTGTGATTTATGTCGGAGAGTGTTTTGCCTATGTTTTCCTCTAGGAGTTTTATAGTTTCTGGTCTTACGTTTAGATCTTTAATCCATTTTGAGTTTATTTTTGTGTATGGTGTTAAGAAGTGTTCTAGTTTCATTCTTTTACAAGTGGTTGACCAGTTTTCCCAGCACCACTTGTTAAAGAGATTGTCTTTTCTCCATTGTATATTCTTGCCTCCTTTGTCGAAGATAAGGTGTCCATATGTGCGTGGGTTTATCTCTGGGCTTTCTATTTTGTTCCATTGATCTATGTTTCTATCTTTGTGCCAGTACCATACTGTCTTGATGACTGTGGCTTTGTAGTAGAGCCTGAAGTCAGGCAGGTTGATTCCTCCAGTTCCATTCTTCCTCAAGATTGCTTTGGCTATTCTAGGTTTCTTATATTTCCATACAAATTGTGAGATGATTTGTTCTAGTTCTGTGAAAAATACCATTGGTAGCTTGATAGGGATTGCATTGAATCTATAGATTGCTTTGGGTAGTATACTCATTTTCACTATATTAATTCTTCCAATCCATGAACACGGTATATTTCTCCATCTGTTTGTGTCCTCTTTGATTTCTTTCATCAGTGTTTTATAGTTTTCTATATATAAGTCTTTTGTTTCTTTAGGTAGGTATATTCCTAAGTATTTTATTCTTTTTGTTGCAATGGTGAATGGTATTGTTTCCTTAATTTCTCTTTCTGTTTTCTCATTATTGGAGTATAGGAATGCAAGGGATTTCTGTGTGTTAATTTTATATCCTGCAACTTTACTATATTCATTGATTAACTTTAGTAATTTTCTAGTAGAGTCTTTAGGGTTTTCTATGTAGAGGATCATGTCATCTGCAAACAGTGAGAGTTTTACTTCTTCTTTTCCTATCTGTATTCCTTTTATTTCTTTTTCAGCTCTGATTGCTGTGGCCAAAACTTCCAAAACTATGTTGAATAGTAGTGGTGAAAGTGGGCATCCTTGCCTTGTTCCTGACTTTAGGGGAAATGCTTTCAATTTTTCACCATTGAGGATAATATTTGCTGTGGGTTTGTCATATATAGCTTTTATTATGTTGAGATATGTTCCTTCTATTCCTGCTTTCTGGAGGGTTTTAATCATAAATGGATGCTGAATTTTGTCAAAGGCTTTTTCTGCATCTATTGAGATAACCATATGGTTTTTTTCTTTCAATTTGTTAATGTGGTGTATTACATTGATTGATTTGCGGATGTTAAAAAAACCTTGCATTCCTGGGATAAAGCCCACTTGGTCATGATGTATGATCTTTTTAATATGATGTTGGATTCTGTTTGCTAGAATTTTATTAAGGATTTTTGCATCTATGTTCATCAGTGATATTGGCCTGTAGTTTTCCTTTTTTGTGACATCTTTGTCTGGTTTTGGAATTAGGGTGATGGTGGCCTCATAGAATGAGTTTGGAAGTTTACCATCTTCTGCAATTTTCTGGAAGAGTTTGAGTAGGATAGGTGTTAGCTCTTCTCTAAATTTTTGGTAGAATTCCGCTGTGAAGCCGTCTGGTCCTGGGCTTTTGTTTGCTGGAAGATTTCTGATTACAGTTTCGATTTCCGTGCTTGTGATGGGTCTGTTAAGATCTTCTATTTCTTCCTGGTTCAGTTTTGGAAAGTTATACTTTTCTAAGAATTTGTCCATTTCTTCCAAGTTGTCCATTTTATTGGCATATAGCTGTTGGTAGTAGTCTCTTATGATCCTTTGTATTTCTGTGGAGCCTGTTGTGATCTCTCCATTTTCATTTCTAATTTTGTTGATGTGATTCTTCTCCCTTTGTTTCTTGATGAGTCTGGCTAATGGCTTGTCAATTTTGTTTATCTTCTCGAAAAACCAGCTTTTAGTTTTGTTGATTTTTGCTATGGTCTCTTTTGTTTCTTTTGCATTTATTTCTGCCCTAATTTTTAAGATTTCTTTCCTTCTACTGACCCTGGGGTTCTTCATTTCTTCCTTCTCTAGTTGCTTTAGGTGTAGAGTTAGTTGATTTATTTGATTTTTTTCTTGTTTCTTGAGGTACGCCTGTATTGCTATGAACCTTCCCCTTAGTATTGCTTTTACAGTGTCCCATAGGTTTTGGGTTGTTGTGTTTTCATTTTCATTCGTTTCTATGCATAATTTGATTTCTTTTTTTATTTCTTCTGTGATTTGTTGGTTATTCAGAAGCGTGTTGTTTAGCCTCCATATGTTGGAATTTTTAATAGTTTTTTTCCTGTAATTGAGGTCTAATCTTACTGCATTGTGGTCAGAGAAGATGGCTGGGATGATTTCAATTTTTTTGAATTTACCAAGGCTAGATTTATGGCCCAGGATGTGATCTATCCTGGAGAAAGTTCCATGTGCACTTGAGAAAAAGGTAAAATTGATTGTTTTGGGGTGGAAAGTCCTGTAAATATCAATTAAATCTAATTTGTCTATTGTATCCTTTAAAGTTTGTGTTTCCTTGTTAATTTTCTGTTTAGTTGATCTATCCATATGCGTGAGTGGAGTATTAAAGTCTCCCACTATTATTGTGTTATTGTTAATTTCCCCTTTCATACTTGTTAGTATTTGCCTTATATATTGTGGTGCTCCTATGTTGGGTGCATATATATTTATGATTGTTACGTCTTCTTCTTGGATTGATCCTTTGATCTTTATGTAGTGTCCTTCTTTGTCCCTTTTCACATCCTTTATTTTAAAGTCTATTTTATCTGAAATGAGTATTGCAACTCCTGCTTCTTTTGGTCTCCGTTTGCATGAAATATGTTTTTCCATCCCTTCACTTTCAGCCTGTGTGTGTCCCTAGTTTTGAGGTGGGTCTCTTGTAGACAGCATATATAGGGGTCTTGTTTTTGTATCCACTCAGCAAGCCTTTGTCTTTTGGTTGGGGCATTCAACCCATTTACATTTAAGGTAATTATTGATAAGTATGATCCCGTTGCCATTTACTTTGTTGTTTTGAGTTCGTGTTGAAACATCCTTTCTGTGTTTCCTGTTTAGAGAAGATCCTTTAGCATTTGTTGGAGAGCTAGTTTGGTGGTGCTGAATTCCCTCAGCTCTTGCTTGTCTGTAAAGCTTTTGAATTCTCCTTCATATCTGAATGAGATCCTTGCTGGGTACAGTAATCTGGGTTGTAGATTATTCTCCTTTATTACTTTAAGTATGTCCTGCCATTCCCTTCTAGCCTGAAGGGTTTCTATTGAAAGATCAGCTGTTATCCTTATGGGGATCCCCTTGTGTGTTATTTGTTGTTTTTCCCTTGCTGCTTTTAATATTTGTTCTTTGTGTTTGATCTTTGTTAATTTGATTAATATGTGTCTTGGGGTGTTTTGCCTTGGGTTTATCCTGTTTGGAACTCTCTGGGTTTCTTGGACTTCTGTGACTATTTCTTTCCTCATTTTAGGGAAATTTTCAACTATTATCTCCTCGAGTATTTTTTCATGGCCTTTCCTTTTATCTTCTTCTTCTGGGACTCCTATGATTCGAATGTTGGGGCGTTTCATATTGTCCCAGAGGTCCCGGAGGTTTTCCTCATTTCTTTTGATTCTTTTTTCTTTTTTCCTCTCTGCTTCGTTTATTTCCATCATTCTATCTTCTACCTCACTTATCCTATCTTCTGCCTTATTCTACTGTTGGTTCCCTCCAGAGTGTCTTTTATCTCCTTTATTTCATTATTCATTCTATATTGACTCCTTTTTATTTCTTCTAAGTCCTTGATAAACATTTCTTGCATCTTCTCAATCCTTGTCTCCAGGCTATTTATCTGTAACTACATTTTGCTTTCAAGATTTTGGATCATTTTTATTATCATTATTCTAAATTCTTTTTCAGATAGGTTCCCTATCTCCTCCTCTTTTGTTTGGTTTTGTGGGCATTTCTCATTTTCCTTTACTTGCTGAGTATTTCTCTGCCTTTTCATCTTGTTTAGATTGCTGTGTTAGGCGTGGCCCTTCTGTATTCTGGTAGTATGAAGTTCCTCTTTATTGTGGAGGTTCCTCACTGTGGTTGGGGTTGGACAGGTGGCTTGTCAAGGCTTCCTGGTTGGGGGAGCTTGTGTCGGTGTTCTGGTGGGTGGAGCTGGATTTCTGCTCTCTAGAGTGCAGTGGAGTGACCAGTATTAATTTTTGAGATGTCTATGGATTTGGTGTGCCTCTGGGCAGCCTGTACATTGATGCTCAGGGCTATGTTCCTGCATTGCTGGAGAATTTGCATGGTATGTCTTGCTCTGGAACTTATTGGCTCTTGGGTGGAGCTTGGTTTCAGTGTATATGTGGAGGCTATTGGATGGTCCCTTATTAATTAATGTTTCCCCTGGCTTTCAGTCTTATTCTTGCAGTAGCCTCAAGACTTCTCCTTCCATACAGCATCAATAATAAAACTTTTAGGTAAATGGTGAAAAGATTCTCCACAGTGAGGGATACCCAGAAAGGTTCACTGAGTTACATGGAGAGATGAGGTGGGGGGGGGGTTGAGGTGACCAGGAGGGGAAGAGGGGAATTCAAATGTGGAGAGAGCAATCTAGCCAGTAAGCACTTCCCTCTGTGCTTTCCACAGTTTGGAACCCTCAGAGTGGTTCACAGAGATACATAGAGAGGGGGGAGGAAGGTAATAGAGGTGAGCATGAGCAGAAAGGGAGGAATCAAGAGGGGAGAGAGAGATCTGGGCAGTATCCTGTTCCTGAAGTGTTCTCCGGTACCCAGAACACCCTCAGAGATTCACAGAATTGGGTTGAGAAGAGAAGGAGGAGGGTGGGAGATAGAGGTTCCCTGGGGGAGAAGAAAGAGCATCAATAGGGGGAGAGAGTAATCAGGCCAGTGATCACACTCCTGAGTAACAATGGGTCCTAAAGATTGGGTTCCTAAATGTACAAAATTGATATCAAATATGTAAAACAAAGATTAAAAATCTACAGTAGAGGTTAGACTCTTGTAAAACTTACAATATAAAAGAAATAAGGAAAAAAAAAAGAAAACAGTGTAAAAAGAAAAAAAAGTAAAACAGTAGAACAGTAAAAAAAATAAACAGTAAAAAAAGTAAAACAGGAAAAAAACAGCAAAAAAAGAAAACACAAAAGGTATAAGATATATGTATGCAGTTTGCTTCAAAAATAGGGTTTGTTTTTTTTTTGCAAGTTGATAGTGGGTTATGAAAATGAAATTTAAAGGTGTAATAGAGGACTTGAAGAAAAAGGAAAGAAGAGAAAAAAATTTTTTTTAATTAAAAAAAAATAATAATAGTAAAAAAATATATATCCCAGACTTTCTCTGGAGCTGTTGTGAGCAGTGTGGGGTCTGCTCAGTTTCAGATAGATCCTTGTTCCTGCTTATACTTTTCAACATCTATAGGTCCTTTTCAATGCAGTCGGTATTAACTACAGGGATTTTAATCTGTTGGCCTGTCACTTCCAAAGCGCTTCCCTCTGTTTATTTGGCTTCTGTTTGGAGGTCTCTTAAGTATCTAATTTCCGCCCTGCAACAAAGGGGTGGAGGTGGTCTCTTTAGGTTCGCTTGTTCAATCGTGCTGTGGGGAGGAAGGAACACTGCAAACCTGGCGTGTGTGTGGTGAGCTCGCAGTGTCTCGGCCGCACTGGGTTCGCCCCCGCTCACAGCGTGTGTGCTTTCCCCGTCTACCCTGCTCAGGCTTCAGGTTACTCATCAGGGGAGTGGGCCGGGGAGTGGGCCCTGAGATGCGTGCACTTCCCAGGTCTAAGCCGCTCAGGTTCAGGCTCCCGGTTACTCCACAAAGGTGCAGACTCGGTTTCGCCCTCGGCTTGTGCCGTTCCCGGTCTGAGCTGCTCAGGCGTCCAGGAGTTTGGCGAGCGCGCTCTCCCCTGTTGGGGCGGTGCGGCTTATCACCTCCCTGGTCCCCTCCTCGGTTTACGGGCGCGCCCGGCTCCGGTGTGCTTTGTGTCGGTTCTGGGGAGCTGGTCTCTGGCTGCGGCCCTCCCGGCGGCTGTCGACCCTCCGGGATCTCAGGCAGTCTTTGCTTAGAAACTGGGAGCCTGTTTGCAGTTTGGTAGGGGGTGCCCTCTCTGGAGCCGAGTTTGCCCCTTCCCAGCTCTGGGTGGCCCCACCTGCCCGCTGTGTCCGGCGCGGGGATGGGGCGGTCCGCAGCTGGCTAGCTCTCCTCTGGTATCGCTCAGTCCTTTGTTCTGTGAGCGGGCCGGCAGTGCCTTAGAGTTGGGCTTTTCGCGGGATAGTTCTCTCTCTCTGGCTGTCCCACAGTTTAGGTTACTATCTCACGTTAGCTCCCTCAGATTGTCCTCAGGGCACTCGGGCCCGGTCCTTACCCTAGGCAGTGCCGCCCGCTCCTCTCCGTTCAGCCCCCACTTGCTGGTGGCGGATGGTGCGAGCCTCTGGGGTTCTTTGCTGGGAGTTGCTTTAGGCACATAATCTGTGGGTTTTATTTATTTTTTCCTCCCAGTTACGTTGCCCTCCGAGATAAGAATTCTTCCCCCACACCCGCCGGTGAGAGGGTTTCCTGGTGCTTGGAAATTTCTCCTCTTTTATGACTCCCTCCCCGGGACGAGTCTCCGTCCCTAACTCTTTTGTCTCTCTTTTTATCTTTTATAATTTCTCCTACCTCTTTTGAAGATAATGCGCTGTCTTTGTGTAAGCCTGACGTCCTCTGCCAGCCTTCAGAAGTAGTTTTGTGAAGTTTGCTCAGCGTTCAGATGTTCTTTCGATAAATTTGTGGAGGAGAGAGTGGTCTCCCCGTCCTATTCCTCCGCCATCTTCAGCCACCCTCGGTTATTTCTTAAAGGTAGTGAGGAGAGAACAGTCTGATACAAGATCTCCCAGGAAGTTTTTTAAGTCTTTTTTTTTTTTTATAAATTTATTTATTTTAGTTGGGGGCTAATTACTTTACAATATTGTAATAGTTTTTGCCATACATTGACATGAATCAGCCATGGGTTTACATGTGTTCCCCTTCCTGGACCCCCCACCCACCTCCCTCCCCATCCCATCCTTCTGGGTCTTCCCATTGCCCCGGCCCTGAGCCCTTGTCTCATGCATCGAACATGGAATGGTGTTCTGTTTCACATATGATAATATACATGTTTCAATGCTATTCTCCCAGAACGTCCCACCCTCACCTTCTCCCTCAGAGTCCATAAAATTGTTCTATGCATCTGTGTCTCTTATTCTGTCTCGCATATAGGGTTATCATTACCATCTTTCAAATTCCATATATATGCATTAGTATACTGTATTGTTGTTTTTCTTTCTGGCTTACTTCACTCTGTATAATGGGCTCCAGTTTCATCCATCTCAGTAGAACCGATTCAAATGTATTTTTTTTAATGGCTGAGTAATATTCCATTGTGTATATGTACCACAGCTTCCTTATCCATTCATCTGCTGATGGACATCTAGGTTGCTTCCATGTCCTGGCTATTGTAAACAGTGCTGCGATGAACATTGGGTTGCATGCGTCTCTTTCTTTTTTTTTTTTTCTTGTTTTTTTTTAATAAATTTATTTATTTTAGTTGGGGGCTAATTACTTTACAATATTGTAATAGTTTTTGCCATACATTGACATGAATCAGCCATGGGTTTACATGTGTTCCCCTTCCTGGACCCCCCACCCACCTCCCTCCCCATCCCATCCCTCTGGGTCATCCCATTGCCCCGGCCCTGAGCCCTTGTCTCATGCATTGAACATGGAATGGTGTTCTGTTTCACATACGATAATATACATGTTTCAATGCTATTCTCCCAGAACGTCCCACCCTCACCTTCTCCCTCAGAGTCCATAAAATTGTTCTATGCATCTGTGCTCTTATTCTGTCTCGCATTCAATTCTGGTTTCCTCGGTGTATATGCCCAGCAGTGGGATTGCTGGGTCATATGGCAGTTCTATTCCCAGTTTTTTAAGGAATCTCCACACTGTTCTCCATAGTGGCTGTACTAGTTTGCATTCCCACCAACAGTGTAAGAGGGTTCCCTTTTCTCCACACCCTCTCCAGCATTTATTGCTTGTAGACTTTTGGATAGCAGCCATTCTGACTGGTGTGAAATGATACCTCATTGTGGTTTTGATTTGCATTTCTCTAATAATGAGTGATGTTGAGCATCTTTTCATGTGTTTGTTAGCCATCTGTATGTCTTCTTTGGACAAATGTCTGTTTAGTTCTTTGGCCCATTTTTTGATTGGGTCGTTTATTTTTCTGGAATTCAGCTGCAGAAGTTGCTTGTATATTTTTGAGATTAATTGTTTGTCTGTTGCTTCGTTTGCTATTATTTTCTCCCATTCTGAAGGCTGTCTTTTCACCTTGCTTATAGTTTCCTTTGTTGTGCAAAAGCTGTAAGTCTTTTTTAGTCAACTAGTCTTCAAACTTCTGCCGCCATGTAACTTAAATTTATTATAAAGAGCATAAAATATTTACAGGCTTCAAAGCAGGCTTCCTGTGAGAGTGAGCATCTAAGTCAGGACCTTGAAGATATATAAAAAAGCACAGAAGCTCATTATTAATAGTCCCAATGCTGCAATATTTTAATGTGTTGAGGAAGAGGACCCAGGGGAGGATTAGAGGTGGGTAAACAGAACCCTATGGGTCATGTTAAGGAATTTGGATTTTTATCTTGAGAGCACTGAGAGGCACTGGAGTGTCTGTGCAGGAGAGTAGCATGATCATATTTGAATTCTTGGGATCACTACTCTACCTATTTGTGGAATTTGGATTGAAGGAGGAAGGCTTGAAGCAGAATATCTGTTTGGAAGTCACAGCAGTCATCGAGGTAAGAGTTACTTACCAGAGAGGGACGATGAGACTTGGTACCAGACTGGCTGTTGGATGGAGAGATAGGAATAAGAAGGCCTCAAGCATCAGTCCCTAACTCCTGGCATGGTCAAATGGATGGAAAATGGTATCATTCCTTGAGATCTGACCATCAAAGGAGCAGGAGTTTTGAGGTGGGAATGATGAGTTCTGTTTTGTACCTGATAAGTTTGAGGTATGTATGGGTCATCCAGTGGCAGTTGGCCCAAGGTTGTCTCAGTTTTAGCACAGAAAGTCCTGCATCCCAGGAAACTACTTTTGTATTGTTATCCTGAGGGCAATGGGAGGCATTGGAGTTTCTATGCACTGGTACCATTTACCATCCATGTGACTAAGCCAAGAGTTAGAAACTGATGCTTGAAGCCTTCTTCTTCCTGTTTCGCCATCAAACAGCCAATCTGGTACCAAGTCTCATCATCCCTGTCTGGTTCCATCCCTGGTCTTAGGCAAACCAAGACACTTGGACCTGGAAGATATCTAGGTGAGTTTGACTCTCAGAAGAGAAAGCTGGGTGAATATGAGTTGTCAATGAATAGATGGGGTGTGTGTGTGTGTGTGTGTATGTGTGAAATACACATGTGCATATGATTAGAAGGAAACACACCAAAATGATGTTAACAGTCCATATTACTCAGTGACTGAATAATAAAGCAATTTTTAAGAATTAAAAAAATATTCTACCTTAAGAATTGCAACAAGGAAAAAGAAAAGACCAATTTAAAATACACACACAATTTTTAGTATGCATGCCAACACTGTCTATTTGCTTAGTCCTTTTTACTTCCTATTACAAAAGCAAAATTTGAAGTAGTTATTTTTAAAAGTCCCTGAGGGTTTTCCTGGTGATAGGCAAACATGCCTGATTTTTGTATACAAAATTTATTTTTGTATTCATATGTTACCTTTGTATAATTTTGCATACCTTATACAAAATTAGGAAATAGACTATAAATCAGTGTAGCTTATCTTCTCTTAAATTCCATTGTCTACTTCAGTTCAGTTGCTCAGTCGTGTCTGACTCTTTACGATCCCATGAATCGCAGCACACCAGGCCTCCCTGTCCATCACCAGCTCCTGGAGTTTACCCAAACTCATGTCCATCGAGTCGGTGATGCCATCGAGCCATCTCATCCTCTGTCATCCCCTTCTCCTCCTGTCCCCAATCCTTCCCAGAATCAGGGTCTTTCCAATGAGTCAACTCTTTGCATAAGGTGGCCAAAGTATTGGAGTTTCAGTTTGCCTCATTAGAAGCCAAATCATGACTTGAACCTGGACTTACAGAAGCGAAAAGAGCATTAAGCCACTATTGTGTGCCAACTGTATGCCAGGAACCATGCCAGGTACTTCCCATTTTCCACTCCCTCTAATCAACACAACAAAATTTCAAGGCTAACAAAGAGGAAAGCTAAAGCTCAGAGAGTTGAACAAGCCCCTCAAAATTCACAGATCTCTTAAAACCTGAGCCCAGATCTGGTTGATTCCAAAGTCTATCTGATACTTCCTGAAGGTTTCCAGAGGTCCTTCTTTTATATTTCCTATTCTGAAGATTGAAGGCAGGAAGAGAAGGGGACAATAGAGGATGACATGGTTGGATGGCATCACCGACTCAATGGACATGAGTTTGAGTAAGCTCCGGGAGTTGGTGATGGACAAAGAAGCCTGGCATGCTGCAGTCCATGGGGTCGCCAAGAGTCGGACACTACTGAGCAACTGAACTGAAATGAACTGAACTGATTCTGATGCCTGGGAGAAATGGAAGAACGGGTTCAACTGCTGTCTTCAAGGAAGGAGAAAAAACAAAATAGGAGATTTATTTACACATCATTGTCAATGTTTGAAGGACGAGGGGAGAGGAGAAATGCCAAAGACTTTCCTGCAACTTAATATTACCCATCACATTTCAGGTGAAGTGCCCTTGCAGTGAACAGCCAGGAAACAGGAACCTAAAGGGATTTTGTAAGCTTATTGTAAAATCCCAGAGAGCCCTAAAATATTTTCAGTCTCCTGGGGGGTACCCTGTATATATGTTGGAGAAATCAAATATAGGCAGAAAGCAGAAGCACCTTGAACAGTTCTTTCTTGCTTTTCTTAGTGTAAAATCAGAGATGATAACCTACTTTTAGGTTTTCTGTTTTTCTGCCTACTTTGTATGTATTGTGTATATTTCCAAATGTTTCCCAACATTTTCTCTTCAGGACCTCATCAGGGAGGTAGACAGGGCCGGAATTATTATTCCTATTTCTGCACATGAATAAGATGAGTCATAGATTAAGTAATTTGCATAGGATATCACAGATGATTAGCAAAAGTGAGAAGAGAAAGTAGGGAAAAGATCTGTTGCTTGAAATCATTTATAATTTTTTATGATGCATTTCTATCAATAAAAGCACTTTTAATATATACATATTTTATTAATTATACACCTTTACTCTTATACTAATACAGTATGTGTACTTTAAATTGTATACAATGGTAGAATTTTCATGGCTATGATAAAAATGAATTCAAATGCAAGTGCTAATATTTTCCCCATTGACTCCAGTTGTGCACAACCAGGATATGGTGATTGCCACCCTACAGTATCCATATCTTTGTGTATTTCCCTCGCCTCGAGTGTGGGAAGGACCTGTGATCTTTTAGCCAGTAAATATATCAAAGGTGGTGGGACATTATTCTTGTGGTTGTGTTACATTATATGGCAAAGGTGAAAATGTCATTAAGATCCCTAATCAGTTGACATTAATTGCTCAGAAGGGAGGCTATCCTGGTGAACTTGATCTAATTATAAGCCCTTTAAAAGAGGGCCTGTGCCTTCCCTGAAATCAGAGACTTCAAGTAGCAGACACCCCATATCTCTGTTTCTGGCTTTCAAGAAACAAACTGCTATGAATTCTACAGCCACAAATTCTCCCTAGTCAAGCATCCAGATGATAATGCAGCCCAGCCCACACCTAGACCTCAGCCTGTGAGAGCCTGAGCAAGGATGCAGCTAAGATGTGTCTGGACTCCTGATCCACGGATATTGTGCGATAGCAAGCGTGTGTTCTAAGTCACTGTGTTGTAGTAATTTGTTACACAGTGACATAAAATGAATACACCAGAGGGTGGTCTCTGTACCCCCTTGTTTTTGTAGAATTTATTTTCTAGTAAAAAATTTGAGCACCAAGCACTAGGCATTCTGCTCAGCACTTTAGCTGTACGATGTCATTTAATCCTCCCTACCGTATGGAGTTAGTATTTTTGTACCTATTTGGGAGTGATAAATCTGAGATCAGTAGGATTAAGCAATCTTCCCCAGGCTCCACAGTCAGAAATGAAAGTCAAGGGTCTTGACCCTCAGCTTGGAGCTGAGAATAAAACCAGTTAACTCTCTTCCCTTCTGCTGCATCCAGATGACATTACAGAGGACAACAATGGTAAACTTATTTCCCATGGCTTTGTCTACTCGTGAAATGCTGATTATGTGCAACTACTCTAAATATGAAAATTTACACGTATCAGACTGCCCGATTCTTGCCCACAATTTGGCTAAGAGAATAACAACAAAATGCTTTTCGCTTAAGGGATCTAGTCCACAACATCTTTTTTTTTTTTTCACTTTTAAAGTTTCTCTTTTATATTGCAGTATAGCTGATTAACAATGTGAGTTTCAGGTGAACAACAAAGTAACTCAGCTGTACATATACATGTATCCATTCTCTCCCAAACTCTTATCCCATCCAGGCTGCCACATTACACTGAGCAGAGTTCTCTGTGCTATACAGTAGGTCCTTGTTGGTTATCCATTTTAAATATAGCAGTGTGTATGTGTTGATCCCACACTCCCAGCTATCCTTTCCACCTGTCCTTCTCCCTGGCAACCATAAGTTCATTCTCTAAGTCTGTGAGTCTCACAAACATCTTTTAATACTAAGTCTCTGGCAGTGTGTTTTCTTTCCACAATTTTCTAGGGCAAAGCTAACATCTTGTTCTCTTAAGGAGAGAGCTGAAAATTATTTTCTCCTCTGTGCCTTTCAGGATGCTGACAGGGTATTTAGTGAAGCACTACTCTACAGATGTAAAATGAGAGATGGTTAAGTGTCCAGGAATAACAATAGCAGGAAGGTTTTACCATCCCAGGTCTAAATGAACAAGGGCAGGGGATTATGTTACGAGAGAGTAAAGCTGTAGAACCCATCTCCTTTCCCCACACCCAGGAGCTGTAGCAACAAAAGAACACAACCTCAGCATGGCAGGGAGGGAGCAGAAGTAGATGCCCTGATACTCCCCTCTCCTGATGGTGCTTCCTATTATAGGAAGGAAGTCAGCCTTTCACTAGCCTTTCTACTGGATTTCCATTCATGTTATTCACACTGTCCTGTATACATTTATTGTAGCATTGATGCATTGTATGTCCAAAACTCTTAACTTGCAGCAGTGGGTTCTCTATGTAGTAGTGAGAGCCATCTGTCAGGGCCAAAAAATATATTGAGGTGGGGAGTTCAAACAGTTGAATGATTGAGTATCAGTGGAGCTTGGAGCTCTTGGAAGCAATTTGATATGACCTCCCTTTCATTCTATTGTGATGTGCTGATGAAGTAGAACAGTGTGCCCAAAACTGCTGCTTACTGCAAACCAGCTTTTCACCTGTCAACAGCTATACTAAAAGCTGCTGTTCCTGCATTTCCATGTTCTAAACCTTGCAAATCCATCGCTAATCAACACCAAGAAAATAGAGCAAAGTAGGAAAATTCTTTCACTTTCATCAAGAGGCTGTTTAGGTCCTCTTCACTTTTTGCCATAAGGGTAGTGCCATCTGCATATTTAAGATTATTGATATTTCTCCCAGCAATCTTGATTCCAGCTTGTGCTTCATCCAGCCCAGCATTTCGCATGATGTACTCTGTATATAAGTTAAATAAGTAGGGTGACAATATACAGCCTTGACGTACTCCTTTCCCAATTTGTTTTTTTTTTAATTTATTTATTTATTTTAATTGGAGGCTAATTACTTTACAATATTATAGTGGTTTTTGCCATACACTGACATGAATCAGCCATGGGTGTACATGTGTTCCCCATCCTGAACCCCCCTCCCACCTTCCTCCCCATCCCATCCTCCAGGGTCATCCCAGTGCACCAGCCCTGAGCACCCTGTCTCATGCAGGGTGTGCTAGTCAAACCTGGACTGGTGATCTATTGCACATATGATAATATACATGTTTCAATGCTATTCTCTCAAATCATCCCACCCTCACCTTCTCCCACAGAGTCCAATAGTCTGTTCTTTACATCTGTGTCTCTTTTGCTGTCTTGCATATAGGGTCATCGTTACCATCTTTCTAAACTCCATATATATGCATTAGTAAGTATACTGTTTTGGTGTTTTTCTTTCTGACTTACTTCACTCTGTATAATAGGCTCCACTTCCATCCACCTCATTAGAACTGATTCAAATACATTCTTTTTAATGGCTGAGTAATATTCCATTGTGTACATGTACCACAGCTTTCTTATCCATTCATCTGCAGATGGACATCTAGGTTGCTTCCATGCCCTGGCTATTGTAAACAGTGCTGCGATGAACATTGGGGTACACGTGTCTCTTTCAATTCTGGTTTCCTTGGTGTGTATGCCCAGCAGTGGGATTGCTGGGTCATACGGCAGTGCTTTCCCAATTTGGAAGCAGTCTATTGTTCCATGTCTAGTTCAAACTCTTGCTTCTTGACCTGCATACAGATTTCTCAGGAGACAAGTAAGGTAGTCTGGTATTCCATCTTAAAGCTGGCTTAAAACTCAACATTCAAAAAACAAAGATCATGGCATCCTGTCCCATCCCTTCATGGCAACTAGATGGGGAAACAATGAAAACAGTGACAGACTTTACTTTCTTGGGCTCCAAAATCACTGCAGATGATGACTACAGCCATGACTTTAAAAGACACTTGCTTCTTGAAAGAAAAGCTATAACCAACCTCGACAGCATATTAAAAAGCAGAGACATTACTTTGCCAACAAAGGCCCATCTAGTCAAAGCTACAATTTTTTCAGTAGTCATGTATGGATGTGAGAGTTGGACTGCGAAGAACGCTGAGCACCAAAGAATTGATACTCTTGAACTGTGGTGTTGGAGAAGACTCTTGAGAGTCCCTTGGACTGCAAGGAGATCCAACCAGTCCACCCTAAAGGAAATCAGTCCTGAATATTCTTTTGAAAGACTGATGCTGAAGCTGAAACTCCAATACTTTGGCCACCTGTTGTGAAGAACTGACTCCTTGGAAAAGACCCTGATGCTGGGAAAGATTGAAGGCAGGAGGAGAAAGGGATGACAGAGAATGATATGGTTGGATGGCATCACTGACTCAATGGACATGAGTTGGAGCAAGTTCTGGGAGTTGGTGATGGACAGGGAAGCCTGGCACGCTGCAGTCCATGGGGTTGCAAAGAGTCAGACATGACTGAGCAACTGAAATGAACTGAGGAAAATTCTTCGTTTCCACACTTGCCCAGCTGGTTACATTGTGTTCTGGTGAGGAAGAACATAGTGGCAGGCAAACTACCAGCACTTAGTTTGGGCCCTGCCACCTACTTCCAGGTGATGGACCTCCTTGGGCATATCCCAAAGCTTAGCAGCAACTTATCTAAGCTAAGACTTACTCTCTTCCTCAGTCAAATGGAGACAATAGTCCTTTCCCTTATTCCAGGGGATTCATTCATTCATTTATTCATTCAGCAAATCTTGGATCCCCTAGACAGTCTTAACAATTCACATCAAAAAAAAAAAAATGTCATCAAGGAGCAAAACCAGGGCTTCCCTGGTGGCTCAGTGTCAAAGAATCTGCCTGCCAATGCAGGAAGTACATATTTGATCCCTGGTCCAGGAAGATCCCATATGCCATGGAACAACTAGGCCCATGTACCACAACTATTGAGCCTGTGCTCTGAAGCCTGGGAGCTGCAACTACTGAATGAGCCCACATGCGGAAACTACTGAAGCCTGCACTACTAGAAACTACTAGAGCCCATGCTCTGCAACAAGAGAAGGCACCACAATGAGAAGCCCAGGCACTGCAGTAGAGAGTAGCCCCTGCTCGCTGCAACTAGAGAAATGCCTGCATAATTGCAAAGATCCAGAGTTGCCAAAAATAAACAAATAAATAAATAAATTAGTTTGAAAAAAGGAGCAAAACCAGAATTTTCAGAACCGTCTCAATTTTAAATATTCAAACCATTTAGTCCTTGAAAGTGATAATCATTTGCTGAATAGCTTTAAGTGCCAGCTTCTTAATACCTTAAATATGTGATCATTTATTTAATTATACATGTCTCCATTCAAGACCTATAAAGAAGATTTGATATATACATATATATACACACACAGTGGAATATTACTCATATACTCATAAGAAAGAATGAACTAATACCATTTGCAGCAACATGGATAGACCTAGAGATTATCATAATAAGTGAAGTAAATCAGATAGAGAAAGGCAGATATTACTTATAAGTAGAATCTAAAAAAAATAATACAAATGAACTTATATACAAAACAGAAATAGACCCACAGACATAGAAAAGAAACTTAAGGTTATCAAAGGGGAAATGGGGGGTGCAGGGATAAATTAGGAGTTTGGCATAACATAAACACACTACTATATATAAAATAGATAACCAGCCAGCACCTGTATAGCATAAGGAAATATACTCAATATTTTGTAACAACCTATAAGGGAAAATAATCTGAAAAGGTATATATATATATATATATATATACACACACACACACACACACACATACATATATATGTATATATAGAGCTTCCCTGGTGGCTCAGCTATAAAGAATTGGCCTGCAGTGCAGAAGATGCAAGAGACATGGGTTCAGCTCATGGGTTGCCATTTCCTTACCCACTCCAGTATTCCTGCCTGGAGAATCACATGGACAGAGGAGCCTAGTAGGCTACAGTCCATGAGGTCACAAAGAGTTGGACAGGACTGAACAACTAATACACACACCCACATACACACACAAGTCACTTTGCTGTAAACCTGAAACTAACACAAAATTGCAAATCAAAAAAAAAAAAAGACCTACTCTCTGTGAAGCACCATGCCAGTTTCTGGAGGTACAGAGTTCAATGTCTCCACCATAAGGGAATTCAAAGTGTGATGAGAAAACTTAATCTCAGTGTATAACCAGACAGATATATCTTTAAAGTACAGAAATACCAGGAAAGAAAAATCTATAGGACACCCATCCTGGGCTATGAGACATGGAAACTATTGCATTTCTGATAGTTAATCTGACTCCCTGAACTTGAACAAGAAAAAAAGCAATTGTGTTTCTGTGGTCCAGGCAAGAGATAGACGTCCTGCAGTGCAGTGATGTTGAGTGTAAGAGAGCAAAGTAGTCTTTTGGAGACTAGATAGTACGTTTTACAGTAAACTATGAGGGCCTTGATATCACATGGGGAAGAAGAGAAAGGAAAGGGGGATTAGTATTCCTCTCTGATTTCTTGCTTGAGTAATCTTATTAATTCCCCTCATCAGCCCTACAGGGTAGGTATTCTTATTAGCATTTTACTCAGAGCCTCAAGATCAAGTAGCTAGTAAGGTCAGGGCCAAGATTCATACCCACAGCCTGATTCCAAATGCTATGCTTTTGTACTGCAAACCCATCCCCCTCCAGGATCTTCATATCAGTCTTTCTATGAAACCCTCTTGTTAGATTCAAAAGTCTGTTCCCTGGACCATTAAATGTGACAGGGAAAAGAAAGGGTATGGCAGGATTGGAGATGACAGGGGGAAGGAAAAGTGTGGGGCTGCTAACCAGTCTTATCTCCCTTCCATCATCTGTATCCCTTCCCCACCTCTCTTCTCTACCAGCAGGTGCATGATTCTTGGGGCTCAGGGCCCTCCTGATAACCTGGTCCTCTCTATAGGAATCAACACAGTCAGCCTCTGCAGTGTCCCCTGACAGTCGATTTGATGGGGTTTCTCACAGCATCACCAGGTTTGAGGATATCTAATGTGATCCAAAGGGAATGGTTTAAGAAATGAGAATCAAGAAACTCTAGTTTGCTGCTTGCTTACCAGCATTCTGAGGCTCCATCCTTACTCCAGTTGTCGTGTGCAAGGCAGAATTTTCTTTCTGGCCAAAGCAGTATCTTGACAAGTGGGTGAGAGCTATTTTAGCCTTCAGAGTTTCCTCTGGATCTGCACAGCAGTTTTAAAAACTTCTGGGGGCAGAGTGGAAAGGCTTTCTTTCCCCATCTTTTCCTTGATGCTCTGCTCCCAAAGACTGGGGGCTAGTGGTTCAGATGACAGGATGGTGTCATCTGTGGACTAAAGTTCTATATCATCAATGATTTCCAAGGTAGCAAATATGTTACCTAGCAGTAACAGAGCCCACTGGCTGCTCGGCCCTTTTCCTCATCCTGATGTATCTCATTTCTCTTCTTCAACTTGTCTATTTACTACTGCTCCAAACTGCTGAAAATACCAAATAATGCTAGTACCCCAGATTTGAGATGGGTTTCTAATACTGGACACACTGTAGGTGTCCTCAGCAGGACTCACTCTCTGAATTTAGCCTGTGGCAATTGTTGAACCTTTGGAGACCTGGGAGAGGTTTTTTTGAGGAGATTTCCTGAGGACAGAATTCTAACTTGTAAACTCTTCTGCTGTCATAATAAGTAGGAGAGGAATTTTCCTTGTTTCACAGAATAGGTGATTTCAATGAAAGTTCTCAATACACTTATCTAAAACATTTAGATAATTTCATTCCATTTTATAATACGAAATATATTGCTGTGGATGGAGGGAAAATACTTTGGCGTAACTCTTAATTCTTGGGGCACTGTATGTTTTAAGAGAAATGTAACCAGAACTCTTCAGCATTTTAGCCTGATATGCACCAAAAGGTTTTTATTTTCCTTCTATTTGTATGTAGTTTGTCACCCTTTTGAAGTAGAGTTTGTGTTCTTAGTCAGTCACAAAGAGTAAAATTTTGACTTCTTTCTGTGCACAGTAATTTCCTATATTAGAAATTGGATATTCTGCAGCTGTTGAAAAGAGGTCTTTTATGGGCAGCTTCCTGAGTCCTCTCCAAGGTCAAGGTCTGATTTCCACTCACAATTCTGAAACTCTCCTTACTGACTTTGTATTAATACCTTCTTGTACTTAAATTGCATCATCTACAAAAGAAAGATGATAATGTCTGCCCCCCATCCCATTTTTTTCAGTAAATGAGAAAGTCTGGAAGCACTTGGATTGCTCTATGGGACCTATTTTAGAAATGCTTTATTAGCAGCCAGGACAGTCAGACAGATGCCACAAAGATTCAAATGCTGAGACTTCAAATAATGAAAACCCAGCTCATAGCTCACTTTATCCAAACTCTATACTTGAACTTTGGACTTATTTAATTTATAACCAGGCAAGATACTTCTCTCAACTTTCATCATTGCCATAAAGTAGTACCTGCTTTATAGAGATGTCAGATTAAAGGAAGAAATGCAGACAACTCACGCAGCATATAATAAGTGCTCAGGAAGCATAGGCTGTATTACCTTTATTATATGTTATGATAGATCATTCATTAAGATGTTTTATTGGCCAGGGGCCAAATGAAATCAAATGTAAATATGTTCTCTGAGGTACAAACCACTGCCACAGTGTCAGAATTTCCAAGAAAAAATATGACTAAACCTGAAAGATGTGGTGATACTATCTGTAACTGATAACCAAGAAGGCATCTGTGTAGATAACTCCAGCTCTTAGTGGTGAAGGCCGCATCTCATCTCAAGGTATATGTAGTGTTAATTTGAACACTACAGATGGACAGTGGGTGGATCAGTCAGTCAGTTCAGTTGCTCAGTCATGTCTGACACTTTTCAACCCCAAGGACCACAGCACGCCAGGCCTCCCTGTCCATCACCAACTCCCGGAGTTTATCCAAACTCATGTCCATTGAGTCGATGATGCCATCCAACCATCTCATCCTCTTTCGTCCCCTTCTTCTCCTGCCTTCAGTCTTTCCCAGCATCAGAGTCTTTTCAAGTGAGCCAGCTCTTCGCATCAGGTGGCCAAAGTATTGGAGTTTCAGCATCAACATCAATCCTTCCAAAGAACACTCAGGATTGATCTCCTTTAGGATGGGCTGGTTGTGTCTCTTTGCAGTCCAAGGGACTCCCAAGAGTCTTCTCCAACACCACAGTTCAAAAGCATCTTCTTCGGTTCTCAGCTTCCTTTATAGTCCAACTCTCACATCCATACATGACTACTGGAAAAACCATAGCCTTGACGAGACAGACCTTTGTTGGCAAAGTAATGTATCTGCTTTTTAATATGCTGTCTGGGTTGATCATGACTTTCCGTCCAAGGAGTAAGCATCTTTTAATTTCATGGCTGCAGTCACCATCTGCAGTGATTTTGGAGCAAAAAAAAAATAAAGTCAGCCACTGTTTCTACTATTTCCCCATCTATTTGCCATGAGGTGATGGGACCAGATGCCATGATCTTAGCTTTCTGAATGTTGAGCTTTAAGCCAACTTTTTCACTCTCCTCTTTCACTTTCATCAAGAGGCTCTTTAGTTCTTATTCACTTTCTGCCCTAAGGGTGGTGTCATCTGCATATCTGAGGTTATTGATATTTCTTCCAGCAATCTTGATTCCAGCTTGTGCTTCACCCAGCCCAATGTTTCTCATGATGTACTCTGCATATAAGTTAAATAAGCAGGGTGACAATATACAGCCTTGATATACTCCTTTTCCTATTTGGAACCAGTCTGTTGTTCCATGTCCAGTTCTAACTGTTGCTTCCTGACCTGCATACAGATTTCTCAAGAGGCAGGTCAGGTGGTCTGGTATTCCCATCTCTTGAAGAATTTTCCACAGTTTATTGTGATATACACAGTCAAAGGCTTTGGCATAGTCAAAAAAGCAGAAATAGATGTTGTTCTGGAACTCTGTTGCTTTTTCAATGATCCAACAGATGTTGACAATTTGATCTCTTGTTCCTCTGCCTTTTCTAAATCCAGCTTGAACATATGGAAGTTCTTGAGTCATGTACTGCTGAAGCCTGGCTTTGAGAATTTTGAGCATTACTTTACTAGCGTGTGGGATAAGTGCAATTGTGCAGTAGTTTGAGCATTCTTTGGCATTGCCTTTCTTTGGGATTGCAATGAAAACTGACCTTTTCCAGTCCTGTGGCCACTGCTGAGTTTTCCAAATTTGCTGGCATAATGAGTACAGCACTTTCACAGCATCATCTTTTAGGAGCTGAAATAGCTCAACTGGAATTCCATCACGTCCACTAGCTTTGTTCGTAGCGATGCCTCCTAAGACCCACTTGACGCCACATCCCAGGATGTCTGGCTCTAGGTGAGTGATCACACCATCATGATTATCTGTGTTGTGAAGATCTTTTTTGTACAGTTCTTCTGTGTATTCTTGCCACCTCTTCTTAATATCTTCTGCTTCTGTTAGATCCATACCATTTCCATCCTTTATTGTACCCATCTTTGCATAAAATGTTCCCTTGGTATTTCTAATTTTCCTGAGGAGATCTCTAGTCTTTTCCATTCTATTGTTTTCCTCTATTTCTTTGCATTGATCACTGAGGAAGGCTTTATTATCTCTTCTTGCTATTCTTTGAAACTCTGCATTCAAATTGGTATATCTATCCTTTTCTCCTTTGCTTTTCACTTCTCTTCTTTTCACAGCTATTTGTAAGGCCTCCTCAGACAGCCATTTTGCTTTTTTGCATTTCTTTTTCTTGGGGATGATCTTGATCCCTGTCTCTTGTACAATGTCATGAACCTCCATCCATAGTTCATCAGGCACTCTGTCTATCAGATCTAGTCTCTTAAATCTATTTCTCGCTTCCACTGTAAAATCTGCTTTTGAAATGTGGTGTTGGAGAAGACTCTTGAGAGTCCCTTGGACTGCACGGAGATCCAACCAGTCCATCCTAAAGGAGATCAGTCCTGCGTGTTCATCGGAAGGACCGATGTTGAAATTGAAACCCCAATACTTTAGCCACCTCATACGAAGAGCTGACTCATTGCAAAAGACCCTGATGCTGGGAAAGATTGAGGGCAGGAGAAGAAGGGTACAACAGAGCATGAGATGGTTGGATGGCATCACTGACTCAATGGACATGGGTTTGGGTGGACTCTGGGAGTTGGTGATGGACAGGGAGGCCTGGCATGCTGTGGTTCATGGGGTAGTAGTAATAAGTAAGGCATAAGTATCAGGCAGAGGCTTCTGGTTCAGATGGCAATGTAGAAAGATGTGCGCTGATCTCCTCCTGTGAGAGCACCAAAGTTGCAGTTAGCTGTTGAACAGCTGTCAATAGGAGAATGCTGTAACCCACCAGAAAAATTTACCCTACATTCAAGGAAAATAAAGAAGCCATAGCAAGATGGTAGGAGTGGCACAATCATGATAAAATCAAATTCCATACCCACAGGGTGGGTGATCCACAAACTGCAGAGCAATAATACTAAAAAATTCTCCCACTGTTGTAAAGGTTCTGAACTTCATGTCAGGCTTCCCAGCCTGTGGATTTGACAAAGGGACTGGGAATGCCAGTACGGGGTATCTGACCTTGAAGACCAGCAGGATTTGATTATAGGACCAGGGGAAACAAAGACTCCAGCCTTGGAGGGCACAAACAAAATCTTGACAAGACCCAGAGGGAAGGAGCAGTGAGTACACAGGAAACTAACCCAAAACTATCTGCTAGTGTTGGAGGGTCTCCTGTGGAGGTGTGGGTCAGCTGGGTCTCACCACAGGGATGGGGGCACTGGCAGCAGCAGTTCTGGAAGGTCTCACTTGGCATAACCCCTTTTGGAGGTCACCATTAACCCTGTCATAGAGCCTGTAGATCCCAGGGCTGGGTCACCTCAGGCCAAACAACTAACAGAGAGGAAGCACAACTCCACCCATCAACAGATAATTGAATTAAAACTTCACTGACTAAGACCTTGCCCACAAGAGCAAGACCCAGTTTTTTCCCACTGCCAGTCCATCCCATCAAGAAGCTTACACAAGCTTCTTAGCCTCCTCCATCAGAAGTCAGACAGAAGAAGCAGGAAGAACCACAATCCCACAGCTAGAACAAAGCCACATTACAGAACATTAATCAGGATGAAAAAGCAGAACGTTATATCCCAGATGAAGGGACCATTTCTCCCCTTTACAAAAGTGGGAGAACTTTTTTAGTATTATTGTTCTGCAGTTTGTGGGTCACCCACCCAGCGGGTATGGGATTTGACTTCATCATGATTGTGCCCCTCCTACCATCTTGCTGTGGCTTTTCCTTTTTCTTTAAAATCCCCCCAGAGAAACAACTAAATGAAGTGGAGCTAGGCAACCTTTCAGAAAAAAATTGAGAATAATGATAGTGAAGATGATTTTGGATCTCAGGAAAACAATAGAGAAGATGCAATAAATATTTCCTAAAGGCTGACAAGAGGTAGAGAACAAACACAGATGAATAATATACTAGAAGAAATCAATAGCAGAATAACTGAGGCAGAAGAATGGATGAATGACGTGGAAAACAGAATAGTGGAAATCACTGCCACAGAACAGAAAATAGAAAAAAGAATGAAAAGACATGCAGGCAACCTAAGAGACCTCTGGGACAACATGAAACACAACAACATTCATGTTATAGGAGTCCCGGAAAGAGAAGGAAGAGAGAAAGGATCTGAGAAAATATTTGAAGACATAGTAGCTGAAAACTTCCTGAGTATGGGAAAGGAAATAGTCAAATAAGCCTGGGAAGCACAGAGAGTCTCAGGCAGGATAAACCCAAGGAGGAACACACCAAGACACATCGTAAGCAAACTGACAAAAATTAAAGACAGAGATGAAATATTAAAAGCAACAAGAAGAAAATGACAAATAACATACAAGGGAACTCCTATCAGGCTATCAGCTAATTTCTCAACAGAAACTCTACAACCAGAAAGGAATGGCATGATACGTTTAAAGTGATGAAAGGCAAGAACCTACAACCAAGAATATTATACCCAGTAAGACTCTCCTTCATATCTGATGGAGAGATCAAAAGCTTTCCAGACAAGCAAAAGTTAAGAGAATTCAGCACCACCAAACCAGCCTTACAACAAATGCTAAAGGAATTTCTCTAGGCAGGAAACACAAAAGAAGGAAAAGCCCTACAGAAAATAAACCCCAAACAATTAAGAAAATGGGAATAGGATCATACATATTGATAATTACCTTAAATGTAAATGGATTAAATGCACCAACCAAAAGACATAGACTGGCTAGGTAGATGAAAACATGTGCATGTATACACTTCCACTTACCTCATCACTCTGCTTGACACCCCCCCCCCAAGCTGTATGTAATTATTTTCTATTGTTAGATTAATCATGTTCCCATTATGGCTTGCGACTGTAATTATATTTTATTTTTTGTCTGGCTATTGATTGTGAAAACTGATAAACATCTTTTACTGTTGTGATTATATAACTATTACTCACTTAATACCATTGTATCATGATTGGTCAACAGAAAAATAATAAAATCCTATGTCACCAAAACTACCATTTAATAGAAAAACCTGTAATCACTTTTTAAAATCCAGGTACATATCAGAAGTATCTTGGAATTTTTTTAAAAATACAAATGCCCAGATATTGTTTTTTTCCTCCAAAGCTCCAGATATGTTTCTAATGAGCAGTCATATTTAAAAACAGCTGGATTATATGATTATCTTTTACTTTTATCTAGTTTGTTTCACTTCTTCTATTACATATTCATTGCTTTCATTTCATTTAGTTTATGTTTTCCAATTTCTCCATCTCTTCTTATTACTTTTTGATGTTCTTTCTCAAACTTTTATCAAGCATAGTAGAAAAGCTTGTGTGTGTGTGTGTGTGTGTGTGTGTGAGACTTATCTTAGAAAACTTCTGAATTTTTGCCTAACTAAACAATTTCTGACATTTTGACTCCACTTGTTTGACTTAGTATGAATTGAATGTAGATTTTTAACTTAAAAAATAGATATACAACAAGCAAAAAAGATTTACTGTATAACACAGGGAACTATAGATGATATCTTATAATAACCTATAATGGAAAATAATCTGAAAAATAATGTATGTGTATATGTATAACTGAATGTGTACCTGAAACATTAAGTCAACTATACTTCAATAAAATATATATATATATATAATGAAAAAGTTTAAAAAAAGCAAAAAACAAAAGTAAATATTTTAAAGCCACACAAAAAGACATAAGTATAATACAGATAAGTAATAAGACAGAACAAAATCTTTCTTATACTGATTCTTTGACTTTTTGAGCCAGAGGTCAATTTTCGTAAATATTTCATATGCACTTGAGAAGGGTATGATTCCTCAATGTGGAAGGTATTCCCATGGTAGAGTGGGAATGATTGTGGGGAAGTGATAGAATTAGAAAGGGGCAAGCATGGAAGGAAGGAGACAAGTTAGGAGGCTATTATGATTTTAAAATGGTGGCTTGGACCAGGAAGTGAGTAGTGGAAGTTATGAAATGCAGTTGGACTATGGATGTAGTTTCAAAGTAAAATCAAGCAGAATTTCCTAAAGGACTGAATGTGGGAGAGAGAATTCTTGCCTGAGCAACTGAAATGGGTTGGACCATAGGTGGAACAGATTTAGGGTCAAAGGCTCATGGAGAATTTATATTACACACCCAGATGGAGAGATCGAGGAGGCAGAGGAGAGGTCTGAACTGAAGACACAAACTTGGAATATAAACTTGGGTATTTTGCACTTGCTGGTGGTTTTTAAAGCTGTAAAATTAGCTGAGAATACCTAGGACAATGGTTTTCAACTGGGAGTGACTGAGATGGTTGCTACTGAAATGTAATGATTCCACTACAAGGGATGGGATGCTGCTAAACAGGGCTTCCCAAACGGGGCTAGTGGTAAAGAATCCACTTGCCAATGCAGAAATCATAGAGATGCAGGTTCGATCCTTGGGTCAGGCAGATCCCCTGGAGGAGGGCATGGCAACACACTCCAGAATTCTTGCCTGAAGAATCCCATGAACAGAGGAGCCTGGCAGGCTACAGTCCATAGGGTCTCAAAAAGTTGGATGCAACTGAAGCGACTTAGCTTGCAAGCATGCATGCTGCTAAGCATCCTGTAAAAGCACTGGATTGTCCCATCTTAACAAGGAATTATCTGGCCCAGAAGACCTAAATAGACATTTCTTCAAAAAAGACATACATATGGCTAATAAACATGAAAATATGCTCAACATTGCTTATTATTAGAGAAGTCAAAACTACAAGTAGATACCATCTCACACCAGTCAGAATGGTGATCACCAAAAAGTCTACAAGTAACAAATGCTGGAGAAGGTGTGTAGAAAAAGCAACCCTCTTGCACTGTTGGTGGGAATGTAAATTGATACAGCCAATATGGAGAAAAGTATGGAGATTCCTTAAAAAAAAAACTAGGACCAAAACTACCATATGACCCAGAAATACTACTACTGGTCATATACCCTCAGGAAACCAGAATTGAAAAAGACACATGTACCCCAATGTTCATTGCAGCATTATTTACAATAGCTAGGACATGGAAACAACCTAGATGTCCCTTGACAGATGAATGGATAAAGAAGTTGTGGTACATATACACAATGAAATATTCATGCTCATGCTCAATCGCTTCAGTCGTGTCCAACTGTTTGTGACCCCATGGACTGTAGCCCGCTAGGCTCCTCTGTCCATAGGATTACTCAGCTATAAAAAGGAATGCATTTGAGTCAGTTCTAATGAGGTAGATGAACCTAGAGCCTATCATACAAAGTGAAGTAAGTTGGAAAGAGAAAAACAAATATTGTATATTAATGCATGTATATGAAGTCTAGAAAGATGGTACTGATGAATCTATTTGCCGGGCAGCAATGTAGGTGCAGACACAGAGAACAGACTCTGGACACAGAGTGGGGAATGAGAGGATGGGACAAATGGAGAAAGTAGCATGGAAACATATACGTTATCATATGTAAAATAGACAGTGGGAATTTACTGTATGATTTATGGAGCTCAAACTGTTGCTCTGTGACAACCTAGAGGAGTGGGACCGGGTGTGAGGGAGGTTCAAGAGGGAGGAGACATATGTATACCTATGGCTGATTCATGTTGATGCATGGCAGAAACTAATACAATATTATAAAGCAATTATCTTTCAATTAAAATAGTTTTTTGATTTTAAAAAACAAATAAAATTGAGTTATTAATTTTTTAAAAAAGGAATTATCTGGCCCAGATGTCAATACTCCCAAGGTTGATAAAACACGACCCCGGGAAATGAGAACATGAGCATAGCTGGAGAAGAGGAGCTACTTAGAGACTCAGCTCTGAGGCACTCCTTCCTAGGCATTCAAGAAGATGAGAAGCAGTCAAAGGAATGGGAGGGTTTATATCCATACACTAGAAACCACATCTAGAAAGTCTATTACAGAGTAGAAAGTGATCAGCTATGTCAAATGCTTATGATAGGTCAAGAAAGATGAGGATTGAAAATCAGCCATTGAATTTTTCATCATAGCATCATTGAAAAGACCCCCACGTTGACAAGAGTAGTTTTACCAGAGTGGTGTTAGCAAAAGTTCATTGAGTGACCTTGGGCAACCTACTTAGCCTCTCTAAGTTTTAGTTTCCTCACTCATAAGATGAGGATAATTACCTATATCACAGAGTTGCATGAGATAATGTAAATAAGGTATGTAAAGCACCAGCTCAGAACTGGCACCAGGTAGGTACTCAAGAAATGTAAGATCTTCTTCCACAATTTTTGCATCATTTCCAACTTCTATCTTCCTGCACCCCTACACTCACATACAAACCCACTGCTTCAGTGTTTTATCACACACTATAGTATTATAAGAGGCAGTTCTTGCATTGAAACACACTTTATGATAGGAACTATATTTCACTCATCTATCATGAATCAAAGAAAAAGAAATGTGTTAATAACTTGAGGTTTTCTGTATAAGGTGATAAAGTGTACTGAGAGAACCAGGTAACAATTTGAAAATACAGCGAATCACAAAGTAATTTCTCATGAATTTAAGCATTCTCTTGTTAAATTGCATTATGTATGAAGTCTCAGGTTTTGGGACTGTGCAAGCCTGAAACAGTAACCCCATTTTCTAAGTCTACTTATAGCTTCACACATTTTCCTCACATAAAACTCTTATATTTCAAACTCACAGTCAAAATAAAAAACCCTCAGAGAGATGTCAAAGGATGGAGATTGGGGAAAATATAGAGAGGTGGATATTCACTCTTTAAAACCTTTTACTTTAGAAACTCCCACTGATATTTTTTTCTCTTGGGACTCAGAAAATAATTACATCACTATAATGACTGCATAATAACTTTACAAAAATGAATTGAATTTCAAGAGGTCAAAGGTAGCTATATTGTGGAAAAAACTATCCAAAAAGATGTCATTTTGTATTCAATTCTAATTTTCACAGAGCTAAGGTCCCTGGAAGGTCATCCAAGTAATGAGACTTTGTGCTAACTCCCAGCCCAACACAAACAATAGCTCTCAGCTCAAGTAGCTCCCGACTGCTCTAGAAACTCAGAAAACTGAAGAATAATTATCCATGACTTGGCAGTTCTAGATACCCGGACTCAGTTCCAAGTGATTCTCAGACAACCCGATTCTCATATCTGCCAATTCCTCAAAGCAAAGCTCTCAATTATCTCTCTACTTCTGTATCTACTGTATTCCACTGAGTCTCAAGGAGCACACTTTTTTCAAATTCTGTCTCAGAAATCAGACTATGTCATACAATCAATGGCTTTTTACTGTTGATCTGTCCTGTCCAAAAGAACACTTTCTATGTCGGAATTATTCAAATGCTGCTGGTCTGTTCTATCTAATATGGACACCATTAGTCACTCATGGCTTTTGAACACTTGAAATGTAGCTGGTGCAATTGAATAAATGAATTTTTAATTTTGTTTAATTTTCATTGTTTTGAATTTAAATAGCCACATGGGGCTAGTGGCCACCATATCGGGCAACACAAGTCAAGTTGAATTCTTCTAAGTAGTGTTTACATTTGTTTCTTCCACACACTGGAGGAATGATGAACTTGAGAGTCTTTTAAATTAAATTCGTTGCTTGAGGCTTTTTTGCACTACTCTGGTGGTACAATTTCAGATCATGGCCCTGAGTAAATACCAAGTTTGGCTCAAATTCTCAGAGGGAATTTTTCTTTTCCTCCATTTAACCAGTGCCAGTATTGACATATGTAAATTTTCCTGCCATCCCTTCCTGCATGGTGGGCTTATTTTTTTTATTCATCTGCTCTTACCCTCAGAGAGTGGCCCTTGAGTTCCAACATGCAGAAATAATTTACTATTAAAAAATATCATGGATGTTTTTTAGTTTCATATTGAAACCAAAAACAATGATGCTTCTTTCAACCAGTAATAACTAAGAACAAATGAAACATAGTAATATAATTTCTGATAGATAATGGAAGCTTAATGGATATTGAAAGAGAAAAGGCACACAGCAAAGGAAATCATCAACAAAATAAAAAGCAACCTATTAAGTAAGAGAAAATATTTGCAAATCATATACCTGAGCAGGGGTTAATATCTGAAATGTATAAAGAACTTACACAACTCAATATCAAAAAATCAAACAATCTCATTTTTAAATGGTCAGAGAATCTGAACAGACATTTTTCCAAAGACACACATATGGCCAATAGGCACATTAAAAGATGTTCAGCATTACTAATCATCAAGGAAATGGAAATCAAAACAATGATGAGATGTCACTTCACACCTGTTAGAATGGCTATTATCAAAAAGACAAGAAATAACAAATCTTGTTGAGGATGCAGAGAAAAGGGAATGCTTGTGCACCTTTGGTGGGAATGTAAATTGGTGTGGCCATTATGGAAAACAGTCTGGAAGTTCCTCAAAAAATTGAGAAAAGAACTACCATATGATCTAGCAATCCCACTTATGGGTACATATCCAAAGAAAATGAAAACATTACTTCAAAAACATGAATGCACCCCCATCTTCACTGAAGCATCATTTACAATAGCCAAGCTATGGAAAAAAACCTACATGTCCACTGGTGGATGAATGGATAAAGAAGATGTGAGATAGATACACGTGGAATACTATTCAGCCATAATAAAGAAAGAAATCTTGTCATTTGTGACAGCATGGATGGACCTTGAGGGCATTGATAGTGATACAGTGTTTGGTGAATGGTGCCAGATTTGTGGTCTCCGAAGGAGAAAATTTCACTCTGGGGCCAAAGACACAATCAGTCACTCAGAGCTTTGTGTAGATTTTATTAAAGTGAAAGTGATAGAAAAAATTTCTGACATAGACATTAGAAGAGGGTAGAAAGAGTACCCACCTCACTAGTTTAAGCAGAACATTATATGCTTTTCAACTGGCTGCTGAGAATAGATTTAAAAAATATCTCAAAATTGTGAAAGTTTCATCAAATGTCTTTTCCCATAACACACATCTTGAGCTTAAAAAAAAACATGTCCTTGAGCAAGAGATATTGCTTACAAGGCCTATGTGACTAAGGCAAAAGAATGGCTGATTCATGTCAATGTATGGCAAAAACCACTACAATACTGTAAAGTAATTAGCCCCCAACTAAAATACATAAATTTATTTAAAAAAAAACAGAATGTGAAAAAGAAAGAATGTTCACCTCCTCCTTAAAGGGACCTGGGACTCCCTATCAACCTGCCTAAGTTAACTCTCTCAGCATTATGCTAAATAAAATAAGTTGGACAGAGAAAGAAAATACCATATGATCTCACTTATATGTGGAACATAGAAACAAGACAAAAACACACACAAAAAAGCTTAAAGATACAGAGAACAAATTGGTGTTTGCCAGCGGTGGGATTGGAGGTAAGCAAAATGGATGAAGAGAATCCAGAAGTGTGAATTTCCAGTTCTAAAATAAATAAGTCATGGGATGTGTGTGTGTGTGTGTGTGAGAAAGAGAGAAAGAGAGAGGAGCAAGGGAAGACCATATTTGTCCATAGAATTTGTTTCTAAAAGTGATGGTTTTGTGACCACCTAGTTATTTTAAAGAAGGGAGGTGTTAAATGCACTGTTAACTTCTGTTTGAATAAAAGAAGAGAGAAATTGGAGAGAGGGTATGTCTATATAATCCTTATAGGGCACAGGGCTTCCCTGGTGGCTCAGATGGTAAAGTGTCTGCCTGCAATGCAGGAGACGCAGGTTCAATCCCTGGGTCAGGAAGATCCCCTGGAGAAGGAAATGGAAGCCCACTCCAGTACTCTTGCCTGGAGAATTCCACGGACTGAGGAGCCTGGTAGGCTACAGTCCATGGGGTCACAAAGGGTCAGACACAACTGAGCGACTTCACTTTCTTTTCTTTCTTTCTTATAGGGTACAGGAAAGAGAAAACTTAATACTTAGTGTATCAGTCAGAGTCCAGGCAGGAAAGAGTTGGTACATGATAGGGAGATGAGACACCATTACCCTGGCCTGGCTTCTTGAACTGAGCTGGAGCCCTGTTTGCACAGGGGGAGACTGGAAGCTAAAGACACTGTTTCATGAGCATCTTTATGAGCTTCTGTGTGTAAGAAGCACAAATTTGGGGCTCATAAGTGCAAGGTGCAAGCAGGGGTTCCTCTTTACTTATTCAAAATCCATCCCTCTAGGTGCTTCCCTCCCATGTCTTGGAGCTTAGAGAACTTTGAGGGCCACTTTCCTTGATGGGCATTTCCCTGGTGGCTTAGATGGTAAAGAATCTGCCTGCAGTGCGGGAGACCCAGGTTCAGTCTCTGGGCCAGGAAGACCCTCTGGAGAAGGGCATAGCAATCCACTCCAGTATTCTTGCCTGGAGAATTCCATGGAAGAGGAACCTGGTGGTCTACAGTCCATGGGGTCGCAAAGAGTCAGACACGACTGAATGACTAACACTTTCACTTTTCCTTCATGGAGGCATCATTCTGGATGTCAATGACAGCTGTAGTCACAAGGCAACCCAAAGTGACTAAAGAGGAGGCTGAACAAGAAAGGAAGAAACATGACCATACCCCATGGGGATGTGGCTAGACAGGTTGGTTTCTGTATGTAACTGAAGACTCTCTAAGATACTTGGGGTATGAGGGTGACTATGTAACTCTGCAAATGACCATCATTTCTGCTTGAACACATGTACTCATTAATAGAAAGATTTTTCTGTTTTTTTTTGTCACTAAGTCATGTCTGACTCTTTGCAGCCCCATGGACTGTAGTCTGAAAGTCTCCTCTGCCCATGAGATTTCCCAGGCAAGAATACTGGAGTGGGTTGCCATTTTCTTCTCCAGGGTATCTTCTTGACCTAGGGATCAAACCCACAGCTCCTGCACTGCAGGCAGATTCTTTACCACTGAGCCACCTGGGAAGACCCAGAAAGATTTTAGTTCATAATATTTATGTGATCTCACTTCAGTTGAGGAGAGGATGAGAACTGGGATATTCAGATCATGAGAGAAGAAAAATAAAGGAAAAAGTGTAGTTAGCTATTCCCAAGGCTGAAACTGTAATTGTGGAGGAAAATTTGTATGTCCCTTTTTGTCTGATTCATTCAGATTTTATCCAGCGGATGCAAAAACTGGGAAACCCATTTGAGGATTACTGGAAAGTTGTAAGCCTGTTGGGCCCAAGACATAAGACCAGAATTTTTGCAGAGTCCATTTTGGGCATGTGGGTTGTTGGGCATCAAAGTAACCATCCTCTGTCTCCACTAGGGGCATATCAGGCATTATAGACAGATAGCACCAGCCTTGGGTTTAGACTTGGGTTTGAGTCAATTCTGTCAAAGAGGTATTCTGCCTTGTCATCTTTGTATCTTCAGCATTTAACACAGTGTCTGGCACATAGTAGTTGCCTACAAAATGATGAATGAATGAATAAACAAATGGTTTTGGTGGTGGTAGGTTAATGCTGGTGTCAAAAAGAAGCCTCTGAAGAAAATGGTCACAGTGATTTAGCCAAGGCTCAGAATGGTTTTGGGAGAAATTTTTCAAGTCACCAGCATTCCAATATCCTATTTATAATCCAGTGGAGACTCTGAGTTAATTTGTAGGAAATTCCTGTAATTGCAAAGTGTGCAGAGAACTGAAGATACAAAGAAGACACTGTCTTTAAGGATGGACCTTTGCAGTAGTCCAGAGAATATGACATGGGGCTTAAGATGAGGGTTATAATAAATACTAGCATTTCTATTTCAAATTTTAGTTTACAAATTGTTTTCAAATAAGTTCTCTGTTGGAAATGCATCTGGACTACACATCAGAAAATCTGGGTTTCCGAAAAGTGGCCTAGCCTTTCTCAGCTTTATCCTCTTCAACTGTAAAATGGAAATGATACCTCTGCCCATCTCAAAGGGTGGTTGAAAGGAGCAAATGAGATAAGATATGTGACAGCTGTTTAAAAACTTATAAGTGTAGCTGCAGGTGTGGAAGAGTGAGTGTGAGGAGATATTATAAATGGCCCCGCAAATTAAGTGACTGAATAGATTGTTAAGATGAAGTTTTTACTTCCTCTGAGCTAAGAATAAGTAGAACAAGACTTTAAAACAATACTATCATGAATAAATTTAGTGATGTTTGCCCTCAGTTTTCTTATCCTTAAAATTAGAGAGCCTAATGCAATGATCCCCAAATTACTATTGAATTACTAAAATTCTGGTGACACTTGAAACAGGCATGGTGAGTAAGTTCCCATTCAATGAATCTAAGAATACCAGAACTCCTCAAAACAGTGCACAGACCCTATAAATCTACATTACATGAGTGTAGAGTGAGTATCTGGAACACACTGTCCTCTGGCTCATGTTATAGCTGAGCTTGCTGGCAGCAGTCCTAACCCTCATTATCCCTAGTGGGCCTAGACCAATTGGCCAAAGCCTCACAGAGGCTGGCAGAGCTAATTATTTCTAGATGCAACTCATCAACGCTTTGTACCTTCTTTTGTGTTGAGGGCTGATCTCCTGACTCCCATTCTTCCTTTCTCTTTTATGTACTGTCTGTGCCTTAATTCCTTGCATTTTGATGTGCCTTCGGTTCTGATGAATTCAAAGCTCTGAGGATTTTAATGTCCTCATCCATCAGTTGCAGTGATCAGCAGGGAGAAGAGAGAAATGCTATCCCAGTTCTGCAACTATGTGCCAAATCTATCACTAAAGGATTTCCATTGGAGTTTATGTCGGTTAGGCTACTTTTATTGAAAGGAATTTTGATGGCCTTTAGTTTGAGTGAGTTAGAAGTTAGGTAAGAATTCACCTGAATCAAAGGAAGAAGATATTAGGGGTTTTGCTACAGTCTCAGGAACTGCTAAACCACCAGGTCTTACAGAACTTACTAAATAGTTCAAGACTCAATAAACCATTCAGAATTTAGAGCAGCAAAAGTGACTGGGTCATCTGGTCAAGCTCCTAAGCAACAGGGGTTCACAAATACCTATTCTCATGCTCTACCATTGTGGCAGCTTGTGTGGACAGAAACCCTCAGAAGAGGAATATACAAGAAGCAGATGTTCGAAGCCCAGCCTCCAGTATAAATCCAACTCAAAATGCACAAAGATTTTAAGAACTCCTTTATGCACAATTTCATTATTTTTATGCCATGCTACTCTATTATTCTTTGGTTAAAGATCATTCAATTAGTGAAGTTCCCAATGTACTGAAATAAATTTATCAAAATTTAGTGGTGTGTAACTTCTTAGTATCAACCTGTTGGACACAGTGAAGCACACATGTTCAAGGTTGTGTTTGGTTTAACTGGTGGTTTGGCCATGGTATTATTTTTTGTGGTTGTCTATGAAGAACTGAGTGCATTAGCTATATTTCAGGTGACCTGGGCTTTTTTGGTGACCTGGAGACCTAAATACTATTTAACTTTGCTGTTCTGAGTTCTCAGCATCCAATTAACAGCAGGAACTTCCGAGTTATAACCATTTATACATTGAAAATCAATGCAGTTTTATTCCATAAATCTTATACCATCTGAACAACTTTGAAACAACTGCCTTCAGCAAACATTTTTAAAAGGTCTGATCAGCACAGACATCTTATAGCATTTGATTCTATGTCTTGGGAAATGGTGTAAACATGAGGGAAAGATAACTGTGTACTTGTCTAAAACAGTGGTTTTCAAACTGTGGTCCCACAACTAGCAGATCAGCATCACCAGAGGACTTGTTAGAAGTACAAATCCTCATGCCTTACCTAAATATGCTGAATCAGAAAGTTTGTTGATGGGACTCAGAAATCTGTTTTAACAATCCTTCCAAAAGATTCTTGGATATACTAAAGTTTGAGAATGCTGAGCTAAGACTTTTGTGAGCTTCAGAAGACCCCCAGAAAGATATGAGAACAACGCAACATCCTCATCGTGTGGTTAGGAACAAGAGCATGTAGTGTTTCTCTAAGTACTTCTGACTGGGGTCAGATTTGGGAAGAAGTCCAAACCAAAGATCAATGTCACCAATGTACGCTGTTTCTCTTTCTGTATTCTCTGTCCTTCCCTTCTGCTCCAGCAGGTTATCCCCTCACTATTTCTAAGCTCCTTCAGTTTCCTACATAGAATTTCCTCCTCCTTCCTCTTTGTTAACCCAATCTCCATATTTCCTTCAAGTTCTGCTTCAAAAAAGATCTCCTTCAAGAATCTTCCATGTTTCCTCTCAGTTGGTTTCATCAAGTATTTGTTAAATACACTTACTTTTTTTTCTGGCACACATTTCAAAGAAAAGACTTTGTCCCTGTTCTCATGTGCAGGGAGAATCCACAACACAACATGCTTCTGTTGCTTTCACTCAGACCTTTCTCCACAGTTCCTAATAAATTGCCAGACAGCTTCACTCTGGTTTTAGGCTACTTCCAATATGGGTTTTAGCTTCCCTACTAGATAGCAAGCTCCTTGAGGGCAGTGACACGGTTTTAAACTCATTTTGTACATTTTGTGTTTCTTGGCAGACTGTGGAGAATGTGTTAGGGGATGTTGTTGAGTTGAATGAATGAGGTAATGGCTGAAACAATAGTAGAGATGTGCACAGAATGGACTTAATACCTTCATAGTGAATCTCTCTGTCTTTTCTTCATCGGCCCTTTGATTGACTCTTACCCACTTTGCTGGGGTATGAAACTAATAAAATCCCAAAGACAACTCACCTGAATAAAAGTGGATTCATGTTTCTCAGTTCTGGGCTGCAGAGGGGAGGGGAATCCCAAGAAGTGCCAGGCGAGTCATCAAGTCAAATGCCAATTAAAAGTTTTAAAATGTATCTTAAATCTGTATCTTAATTCCACCCTGTGCATTTGGTTGTAATGATGTTTGGGCTGTGAAGAAAAATTTTGTAGAATCCTGACTCACGGCCAAAAAGACCAATAGTTTGCCCTTAATTAGTGGAATTACAAAGAACCTGCCAAATGAATGATTTGTATAAGACCAGAGAGACACAGAGAAGAATGATGGTCTTTTTGGCAGTTATTGTGTGTCCGAATCTTTTAACTGACCTAGATTACATGCCAAGCTGAATTTTCCAAGAGTACCTGCCTGCAGGTAGCTTACAAATTCTCTTTCACATGTCAAATCAGTACTTAGGTTTATAGAGCACATACTTGCTTGCCAAGGTAATTGTTTGTGAATATGAATAATAAGATATTAAAAAGTCCACGTTTGCCAATTTATTCACCTCATCATAGATCAAAGCTCCAGAGAGCATCTTAAAAGCTAACCTTTTTAGTAGAACAGGAGAAGAAGACAAGTTTCCTGTGGTTCTCTTAGAAACTCATGCCAGGGAAATCAAGACCATCAATACTGTATCCATTGGATGTTGGGGCTTGAGTCATCAGGGAGCTCTTGAGATTTGGTACCTGACCTAAAATTGGAAAGATATGTCATGGAAAACACATGACTTTGTGAAAATGAGAGGTTGAAAGAAGATGGATGGGATGGTAATTTCTGTGAATGAAATATATTTTGCTGCCTCATTATGACTTTTGAGTCTTGTCAAGGTGGCAAAAATGAAAGCTACTTTCTTTAATAAAATAGAACATTCTGGATCACTAAAGTTGTCAGTAGGAGGAAGAATCACAGAGCAAGAAAAAGCAGCTGAACTATAGGACCTACATTTCCTAGGAGCGTTTATTAGTTAGTAGTCTCAAGGCAACCAGCTTCCCACCTAACTCTGACCCAAGCATGGCCATACGGTTCTCCTCTGGGTGTTATGTGGTCCAGCTATGACAAAGTCAAATTACTCAAACCACATGTTGCTAAAAGGCAGGTGGGAACAAAGAAAATAAACCCAGTGAGTACAATTAAGTGAAAATGATGTGGTTTACAAGATATGGCTCACTCTTCAGGGCTTCTATCCCTGCCCCAATGGGTAAGACAATGACATTCAGGTAATTCCTTTCCTCCTAGAAACCACCCTACAAACATGCATCCTGACTCATCAGACTTGAAACTGACAATAGGAAACAGGTTTTAATCTTATATTCCAACTATGACCAATAGACAAGGACTGCCTGGGATTCTGAATTGAGGAAGAGTCTGAGTGAGGAAAGTATAACGATTGATTGGTGATGTCTGCAATGGCTGAGGATAAGAGGATGGACAGGGAGTAGTAGGGGAATGCTATGTCCGTGCCAGGTATTGGTCAAGATCTAAGAAAGAAATGCCAAAACAGAGGTATAGAATCCTCTCTCTCCCCACTGTAAAGACCTGTCTCTTCTTCTATTATTGATATTTGAAATAATGCCTCCACATTTCAGGGAAGACTCCACCTAAGCACAGGGTCCAGTTTCTATAGGCAACCTTGTCAGATTCTTGCATATTAGCCTCAGTATTCACACAGAAAAAACCTCATTCTGATGGGAGAGTCATATCTTTCCATCAGACACTTTTCTCTCTGGAATGACTCTCAATAACTATCTCAGCCTTTCTTTTGCCCCACGGGATGTGGAGTTTCTAAGTTACAAGTGACTATCATAGGCAGAGGGCTAACCCCGCGGGATGACTAAACTTTACAAAACAGTCCCTGCATGGGAGGGAAACTCTGACACAGTCTCCTCTACCCTTGCTCATGGTGAAGTTGTTCCTGATCAGCTCAAAGGGAGGACAAGTTAAAAAATAGCTCTAGTGAAGGGAAACACAAAATAGCTGCAGTGAGGGGAAACTTGGAGAAGAGTGGAAATTGATTGCTTTAAAGGTGAATGGCAAAAGGAAAACAGTAAAAGCAGAGATTCATGGGCAAAGGAAAAAGTCATGAGTTGGTGGGGACCTAAAAAGAGGAAGCATTCTAGATAAGGAGGAACTGGCAAATTCTCCATACCAGCCCCCTCCCAAAGATTAAGCTAGATGGCAAGATGATACTGAATATCAAAGTAGAACTACCAGCTTTGGCTCTGGATCTGAGAATAAAGTTCCCATCAGTGGTGGCCTCACACCAGCCCAGAGCAACAGTCTAGACAGGGAAGCACTGAAATAACACAAGTCAACCTTCACATTCCACAGGCAGCCTGGTAACAAGTGTTTATAAAATATAGTTGATCACAATGCAATTTGTTATGTCAATCAGTCATGGAGTTAATTACATGTTACTCTTGGGCACTATTATAAATAATGATATGGTAAACACAGCTAGGTTTAATGGTCTTTTGCATTCAGCTATTAAATTGATGACACAGCATCAGTATTGATGAATAGGGATTTTCTCTATCAAGGATAATTTATATCCCTATGTCTAATGGGCTGTCCTGCTACCATTTTTGCCAAGGCATCATTCACACTGATACAGGCAATGAATCCATCAACAAAGAAGAAACAAACACATTAAAAAAAAAAAACAACCCTGATAAATGCTGCTTGTGAGGAAGCAGGGATTTTTGCATTGCTGACATAGAGGTTACAGAAAATGTGAGCTCACCATAAAAATTGTCAAAACAGAAAAATAAGATGGATTCAGGAGAAAGAATTTGCACCCAAGCACAGCTTCTGCAGAATGTGCTGTCCACCTGCCAAGGACATCCTTCTTTTCTACCTATTCTACAAATACATATCCAAGTTCCTTGACCAAGTAAGTTGTGTTATTATATACTGCGTATATGCCCTAATAGTGGTCATGTATGGATGTGAGAGTTGGACAGTGAAGAAAGCTGAGCGCCGCAGAATTGATGCTTTTGCACTGTGGTGTTGGAGAAGACTCTTGAGAGTCCCTTGGACTGCAAGGAGATCCAATCAATCCATCCTAAAGGAGATCAGTCCTGGATGTTCATTGGAAGGACTGATGTTGAAGCTGAAACTCCAATACTTTGGCCACCTCATGCGAAGAGTTGACTCATTGGAAAAGACCCTAATGCTGGGAAGGATTGGGGGCAGAAGGAGAAGGGGACGACAGAGGATGAGATGGTTGAATGGCATCACTGACTAGATGGACATGGGTTTGGGTAAACTCCGGGAGTTGGTTTTGGACAGGGAAGCCTGGCGTGCTGCAATTCATGGGGTTGCAAAGAGTCGGACATGACTGAGCGACTGAACTGAACTGAGCTGATATGCCCTAATCTTGGAAGTTATTCACAATACAAATTAGCAGGGTGTGGAGTAAGAGAAGGCAAAAGGAGTATTGATGCAAAATTTAAGGAAGAACTCACTCTCAGCTTTATGAAAGTAACAACCCTGTGCTTGTGGTGCCCTAAGAACAAGTGGTTCCTTAAATTTTGTGCCCTTGTTGCCTGGTTGGCTTCATGCTCACATTTCAAAGTCTGCAAAACAGAGACAACTGTTTAACTTTGATAACCCAAGATTATTTGAGGATTCAGCCCTTTTTCGTTAATACCATATTAACCTCCCATAAAATAGGTCCTCTATGAAATGAAATTTTAAAATGCTTTGCTACCATATAGATTTTGATTTCTGCTCTTTAAAATAATAACCTTGAGGTGGAGAATGGAATTTACATGGAAACTTGGGTCCATTTATCAAATACCACCATTGAAAATGTGCTATTATGAAAGCCAGAAAAAAAAAATCTAACTAGTTTCCACTGCTTTTCCTGGTTTTTAAAGTGTTGGGGTCCTTTAATGGACCGGAACCTGGTAGTACGGAGTCGACGATAAGAAAGTAAAAGAAAGAAAGAAGGAAAGAGGCTGATATTCTCTGGTTTATGCAGAACACCAATATAACTCTAAGACAAAGAGTTTGCACCACCTACATAGGCTTAGGGTGCCCTCTCAAAGAGGTCTTGAAAGCCCAGGCAAGTAAGTAGGCACAGCGGGCCCCTACACTCCAGAGAATTAGCCTGAAGGAGAGAGAGAGAGATGAAGAAAGACATGGGGACTCATGCTCTGATGGAACAAGGGTGTTTTATTCAACATGCTGCTGCTGCTTCTAAGTCGCGTCAGTCGTGTCTGACTCTGTGCAACCCCATAGACGGCAGCCCACCAGGCTCCTCCGTCCTTGAGATTCTCCAGGCAAGAATACTGGAGTGGGTTGCCATTTCCTCCTCCAGTGCATGAAAGTGAAAAGTGAAAGTGAAGTCACTCAGTCGTGTCCGACTGACCTCATGGGCTGCAGCCTACCAGGCTCCTCCGTCCATGGAGTTTCCCAGGCAAGAGGACTGGAGTGGGGTGCCATTACCTTCTCTGACATAGTGTTGGTATATATACTGTCTTACAAGGTAGCAAAGATAAGGATCAAAAATCTTACAAATTATCAAGGAAACATAAGGCCAGGATTCATGTCAGACAGAGAGGGTTGTAAATAATCACCTTCCATATCAGAAAGGAAGAGGGTCGTAAATAGGTACTTTTCACCATATGGAAAAGCTAACGAAGGAAATGCCTGCATTTCTCAGTCCAGGGAGCGGCTTGCCGGCTCCTCTCGCACCTGCATTCAGGAGCTAATAAGGAACAGAGGATTTATGCAAGACAGAAAACAGCACACAGGAAGCCTCGTGTTAAATGCTCTCTAACATTAAAGTAGTTATTGATGACCCTGTTACTAGGAGGGCTTTCCCATGAGTGAATGGACAAATTTACACTTCCAGGTGAAGAAATTCTGTGTCATCTCCCCAGAGACAAATAAAGCTATTGGTTTGTCTGGTGATAGAAATGGAATGAGAAAAAAAAAAAAAAGGTTCAATTACTTGGGAAATAAGCTTGATAAGATAGGTCAGTGGCCCTGCTTAACACTGTCAAAATCTCAGCCTTCTGCTTGTCCATCTTGCAAATGTGTTTCTGACTCCATCCAGATGAAAAAATAGGGTTTCTTCCTGGATAACTCAGAACCAAGCCCTATTATCTCTCAGGAAAGTGTTCAACTCAAAAGTCTGTCTATAATAATTACTGCTTAGAAGAGGAAAAATGATTCTCTCTGACCAGGAGAGTTTCACCAGTAGCCATTGTATGCTAACTACTTAGTAACATTGTTTGGTTTTCTTGTTTCATCCTGAAACTCCAGACTGTTCTCCTTACACTCACTTACTAGGCAGCATTGCTCAGAGAGGCACAGATTGACCAGGAACAAGTGATGCTATGTAGAAAGGCCGACTGACAGAGGAACCTCATCACGAGGAACTAAATGAAACTAAAAGCAAAAGTTCTGGATTTCCCTAAGCTTGGTTTCAAAGGTGTTGGAGTAAATCTATACAAGACTTTGGTCAGAAGTCAATTCCTGAATGAGGATTCAGGAGCCAGACCAAGGTCAGATGTGATGTCTGCCCACAAGAGACCTGGGTGAGAGTGTGCCAAGGTGTAGCCAGAACCTGAAGAGATGAGCATGTATGGGGGCCCAAAGGATAACTTAGGATGCTCAGAGAAGCCAAAGAAACATTATAAACACAGGGACATAGCATGGGCCAGTCTGTGGTGGTGATGAGGCAAGAGAATCCAGAGCAATATTTGTGAATCTGACTGGGATGCCTGAGCTATTTTATACTGTCTGTGGATAGATTGGTGTTGTTCAGCAGCTAAATCATGTCTAACTCTTTGCAACCCCCTGGTCTGCAGCACACCAGTCTTCCCTGTCCTTCACCATTTCCCAAAGTTTGCTTAAACTCATGTCCACTGAGTCAATGGTGCCATCCAACCATCTCATCCTTTGTCGCCCCCTTCTCCTCCTACCCTCAATCTTTCCCAGCATCAGGGTCTTTTCCAATGAGTTGGCTTTTCACATCAGGTGGCCAAAGTATTGGAACTTCGGCTTCAGCATCAGTCCTTCCAATGAATATTCAGGACTGATTTCCTTTAGAATTGACTGCTTGGATCTCCTTGCAGTCCAAGGGACTCTCAAGAGTCTTCTCCAGCACCACAGTTCAAAAGCATCAATTCTTCAGCACTCAGCCTTCTGTATGGTCCAATTCTCACATCCATGTGTGACTACTGGAGAAACCATGGCTTTGACTATATGGACCTTTGTTGGCAAAGTAATGTCTCTGCTTTTTTATTACACTATCTATGTTTGTCATAACTTTCCTTCCAAGGAGAAAGCAACTTTTTATTTCATGACTGCAGTCACTGTCCACAGTGATTTTGGAGCCCCCAAAAATAAAATCTGCCACTGTTTCCATTTTTAGTTGAATTCAAACTCCCAGAATTGGCTTGGGTGTGGCAGCCACAAAACTGTTTTCCATAAATCATTTCTTGGGATTGGTTAGGAATGGCTCACTTCTCCGTGATGTTAGGGTCTAAATTTTGTCCCCTGTTTTAAAACCTCCAAATCTTGAACACCTATGATGGTCCCAAAGTCTTCCCTCATGGCTCAGCTGGTAAAGAATTCGTTTGCAATATAGGAGCCCTGAGTTCGATTCCTGGGCTGGGAAGATCCCCTGGAGAAGGGAAGGGCTACCCACTCCAGTATTCTGGCCTGGAAAATCCCATGGACTGTATAGTCCATGAGGTTGCAAAGAGTCAGACATGATTGAATGACTTTCACTTCACTGTGATGGTTCCAAAGGCAATAATTAAACAAGAGAAGTGAGTAAATGAGCTTATGTGGGAAACACACAGTAATGAAGTTGCCTGGCTGAGCCAAGACTCCCTCCTGGCTGTCAGTGAGCCCCATGCTGCCAGCTTGTGGTTTCCAGACTGATTAAGCCATATGAATGGAGTCATCTGTTCTTTTCTGGTCTTCAAGTGCCTTTTCCTCCTCAGAGGCCAATAGGAGGTTGCCTCCAGGCATTAAATTGGAGCAATCAATAAACCATGAGCAGCATGGCTCATTTAGAAATAGAGAGCAGGCATTTTTCTAGAAGAAACAATGATTACCTGTCTTGAGTACAGAGATTCATGGTGTTTATTAGAGGTCAGGAATGTGGGAGTCAACATTCGATATAGCCAAATACTAAACCACCCCTTGAGCCTGCCGGTGATTGGCACCCAAGTGAATGGTACATTGAATCACTCAGAGCAGCAGCTTGCATGTAGTATCAGTTTCTTCTTTTTCTTCTCGCTCAACCCCAACCTCTACTTAGAGATTGAGACCAATAGCTGCCACTTCCGTAATACCTCTGTTCCCATGCCATACATTTACTACAGGCCATCTCTGGACTTCTATCCCCCACCCCTTTTATTCTTACTCCACTTGGCAGTCACAGTAATCTCTCTGCACTGCTAGTCTGATTATGTCATTCCCCTGTTTAGAATAGTTTATCTCAGATTTGCCTGCAGCTAAGGAATTTTATAGGATTCTCTGGGACTTGATAAATTCTGGGGTGGATAGACTTCATAAAAATAGTGAAGTGGCATCCTGTCTCAATTGTAATGTCCCCAGAAAGTTACAGGAAACACAACAGATAATAAATATCCATTTAATGATGAGAAAAAATGCAGTGTGGTATATGGAAAAGCATGGGCTCTTTCCCAAGAGACCAAGGTTCAAATCTCAACTTTATCACTTTCTAGCTGAGTGACCTCTGGAAAATTACCTTATGTCACTGGACTTCAGTTTTCTTCAAAATGTTGCTATCAACTCTTGCCTAACAGGTTTGTTATGAGGATTGAATGAGATATACTTAGAGGACTTAGCCAGTGAGTGCCTGGTGCTTAGAAATAACTCAAACACCAATTGTATTAAAAAGAACAGATAAACTAGCAGGGCAATAAGCATGTATCCATTAGGCATCACCTATAGAGGATACTTTAGAAGGAAATGGGGGAGTTGTGACCTCTGACCTGCAGGACTTAAAACCTACATTGCACAGAGGGCATTTACTCAAGGCTCATCATGCAACTACTATTTGGGCTTTTTGAACAGGGCTAAAGAATCTAACATGGCACATATTGTGGATACTATATCTGACCCTGGAGTCCTAGGATGGCTTTTCTGTCTTGAAACTCTGAAGTTCAGGTTGAGGCTATAGGTTATGTACCTAATCTGAATTCTAAATGAAAGCGGTTTTGTACTGGATCCCCCTGACCCTCCAAAATATTTGGAGGGAATTATGAATTAGCATTTGTGAAGTTCTCCAAGGTCCTTAAACAAAAGATCTCATTGCATGTTGGTGTCATTACTCATTCATTTATCTAACCAACTCTTACTGAGACCCAGTGATGTACCCACTTTAATTTTACATTTTTTTCTATATGTGATTAATGTCTCCTTTTACCACTGGACTGAGATTTTTTTTAATTGGAGTATAATTTTTTTTTTACAATATAGTGTTGGTTGCTACTGTACAATGAAGTGAATCAGCTATATGTATACATATATCCCCTCCCTCTTCACCCTTCCTCCCACTCCCTTCATCCCACTCCTCTAGATCTCTACAGAACACTGAGCTGAGCTCCTATACAGCAGCTTCCCACTAGCTCTCTATTTTACACATGATAGTGTATATATGTCAATGTTAATCTCTAAATTTGTCCCACCCTCTCCATCCAGCCCCGTGTTCATGCATCTGTTCTCTTTATGTGTCTCTATTCGTGTCCTGCAAATAGATTCATCTGTACCATTTTTCTTCATATATATGATATTTATTTTTCTCTTTCTGTCTTACTTCACTCTGTACAACAGACTCTAGATTCATCCGCATCACTACAAATGACCCAATTTTTTTTATGGCTGAGTAATATTCCATTGAAAAATGTACCACACTTTTTTTTATCCATACATCTCTTGATGGATTTTTAGCATGGTCCCTTCCATGCTAGACTGTGAGCTTTATATAGGTAGAGATCAGCTCATCTATCTGTCCCATGTGTTGCTCCATCGACTACATCTAGTTCATTTCCTGACACATTAGAAGTAGTCAATAAAGTTTTGACAATGAATGAAAGGAAACCATCAGACAGGAAAATAAAACCTATTTTTTCACTTTTTCTGCCTCCTATTATAGAATACATAAATTCATCCAACATAGGTCTCAGGAAATACATAGAGGATGGAGATACAGATATAAGAGGCAGAGGGACCAAAGAGAGAAAGGAGAGACACTTGCAATTTCAGAATTCCTTGAGGACAGAAGTGCTTCATCAGATGTTCAGAAGAGTATGCATCATACTGCAACAGCTCACTGGACTGTCTGGTATTATCAAATATCTGTGCTTTGAGTAGGGATTATATTCACATTTGCAGTTCACCCAAGGAAGTTTCCTGAGTTCAACTACTCATCAGTCCTCTGATTGAATATCAGCTTCTCAGATAGATCTAACACCTGTAAATTTGGTAGAAGCATAGAACAGGTTGAGCCAACACAAAGTAACCAATCATGGATTTGGAGCTCCTGACAAAAGCTTGGGACATAAGTTGCTATCAAAGCTGGCCTCTTCACTCCACCTACACAACTCTAGGGCTTTCAGTATTCCTAAAGACTGGTGAAGTGTGAAGTTAAAATGGTTTGGACAAGTATTTGGAGGCCCCTGAAGCTTATCTGAGCTAATCAAGCCTCCCAAAGTCATACATTTCCAATGAAAGCTTCCAAGGGTGACACACCTCACTGTGGAATGTCTCCAGGCTTGGCTGCAGTCCAGAAGAGAAGAGGTGTATACACTGACAAGATAAAGAAGACAGGTGCATCACCCTTCCTTCTGGGCATCTCTCAGTCCAGCTCTTGTGAGCATAACATTTCAGGATTTTTCGCTGCCTGTTTAGAGTGGTGCTACATTGAATAACCATTAAGGAATGAGAATGGCCCTTGAATATTGTTTTCCATCTGTGATCAGGTTTCTTATTGAATTGAAGAATGCAGAGTGTAAGCCAGAAAGTTGTTCAGTCATCAAGTTGTGTCTGACTTTTTGCGACCCCATGGACTGCAGCATGCCAGGCTTCCCTGTCCCTCACCATCTCCTGGAGTTTGCCCAAGTTCATGTCCATTGAATCCGTGATGCCATCCAACCATCTTATCCTCTGTCATCCTCTTATCCTCCTGACTTAAATCCTTCCTGGCATCAGAGACTTTTGTAAGGATGTAATTGTAATTATTGCCACCATTGTCACTAGCCACGGACTCCTGAATTTTCTGTCCAGTGTTTTTCAATGTGTCCAGAGACTACACACATCCAAACTGACAGGTTGCTTGCTTCTAAATCAGGCTCTTGGGACCCTCCTCCAGAAAACTGAATCAGAATCTCTGAAGGTAAGTCCCAGGAATCTGAACATTAATAAGCTCTCCTTAGACATATTAAAGAGTTGACTCTTGATTGTTGCAGCTCAGGAAGCAAGTTAGAACTGTACATGGAACAACAGACCGGTTTCAAATCAGGAAAGGAGTCCGTCAAGGCTGTGTATTGTCACCCTGCTTATTTAACTTATATGCGGGAGTACATCATGCAAAATGCCGGGCTGGGTGGAGCACAAGCTGGAATCAAGATTGCCGGGAGAATTATCAATAACCTCAGATATGCAAATGACACCACCCTTATGACAGAAAGGGAAGAAGAACTAGAGCCTCTTGATGAAAGTGAAAGAGGAGAGTGAAAAAGTTGGCTTAAAGCTCAACATTCAGAAAACTAAGATCATGGCATCCGGTCCTATCACTTCATGGCAAATGGGGAAACAATGGAAACAGTGAGAGACTTAATTTTCTTGGGCTCCAAAATCACTGCAGATGATGACTGCAGCCATGAAATTAAAAGACGCTTGCTCCTTGGAAGGAAAATTATGACCAACCTAGACAGCATATTAAAAAGCAGAGACGTCACTTTGCCAACAAAGGTCCATCTAGTCAAAGCTCTGGTTTTTCCAGTAGTCATGTATGGATGTGAGAGTTGGACTATATAGAAAGCTGAGCACCGAAGAATTGATGCTTTTGAACTGTGGTGTTAGAGAAGACTCTTGAGAGTCTCTTGGACTGCAAGGAGATCCAACTAGTCAATCCTAAAGGAAATCAGTCCTGAATATTCATTGGAAGGACTGATGCTGAAGCTGAAACTCCAATACTTTGGCCATCTGATGTGAAGAACTGACTCAATGGAAAAGACCCTGATGCTGGGAAAGATTGAAGGCAGGAGGAGAAGAGGATGAGATAGTTGGATGGCATCACCGGCTTCATGGACATGAGTTTGAGTAAACTCCAGGAGTTAGTGATGGACAGGGAAGCCTGGCATACTGCAGTCCATGGGATCACAAAGAGTCGGACATGACTGAGCAACTGAACTGAACTGAGACATATTAAAACCATAGGCATAAAAATTATATAACTCTTCCTCCAGTGCAGGATAGTCATTCTGACAATGAACACTGAAACCCAGAGAGATGGAATGACCTGCCCAATATCTCACAGATATTAGCATCACAGGTCACAACAGGACCCACATCTTGGGGTCATTCATCATAGCATAGTACAAGGTCCTGCAGAGAAGTGCTCTGATAGGCTTGTCCTTTCGCTGGGACATGTAATTTGAGGGGAGAGGAGAGACTCAATTAGATTACATTACTGTTGCATGCAGGCTTGAGTGTGAACAAGAGGAAGAAGAAAGTACCTCTATATCCTCCAGTGGTCCCTTCAGACAGGTGCTCCCCTGCTGTATCTGTTCCTGCCTCATGGAAAGGTCTGATTTTAGTTATTTGTCTTTCTGTGTGGATGAGATCAAGACCTGTCATGCTTCCATATACTGTTCTCTGGGGACTCTTCTGATTTGCTGTCTGACTTTACTGTCCTCAGTGAAGACTCCCAGACAACCCTTGGTGCAACCCTCCAGTTTTTATATTTCTGCTCTATTTGCACATCCATCTCCTGCACAACACCATCAGCATCTTGAGAACAAGAGCTAAGTCCCTCATTTCTTTTCCCCATTGCCAGCGTGATTACTAGTCCATGGTAGGTGATAAATAAATAACATGTAAATGTCTAATAAGTCCTCACAACAACCTAGTGAGTGGAGAGGAGTTATCATCCCTACCTTAGAGATGAATAAACTAATGGCAGGGGAAGGGAGACAGCGTGAGCTGGGGATGATTACACAGTTGTCCAGAGAAAGAGAAGAGATTTGAATCAAATTCTGAATGACTCCACTAGCAAATTCCTCCCAAGGTAAAGGTATTTCCTCCTTTGGAGGGACCTACGTTTTTAACCAACAACTCTGTAATTTTAGAAAAGGGAGCTGTGCCCCATTTGTGAAAAGGTAGTGAGGCAAATGCAAAATATAAATCAAGAACATATTTAGAAGAAAAAGCAATGAAGTCGACAGCAGTGGAGTCTGGAACCTGAAGATCAAGACATAAGGAACAGATTGAGGTACATGGTTCTGACCCAAGTCTGCAGGGAAACTTGTGCTTTGGGTTGCTTCTCCCACTGAGTACCTGAGCTCAGTTTCAGGATTAGAGGGATCCCCATCAGTCTGGACACAGGGCATTGACAAGGAAGGTGGTGTACCCCCAGGATGGACAGTGTACCTCCCCACTGCCACTGGACTGCATGTCCCATACACTCTGTTTCCTCTTGAGGAGGAGTCAGCAAGTGAGGGCAGGCTGGGCAGGGAAAACAGCTGGTGGATGACTGTGCACAGACTCATGTAAGGGTCTGCACCTGAGATAAGACAAGTTGATGTATCCAATATTTAGTATGGATTTGAAAATAAAGACTGGTGGTAGAGACTACATTTTTCTTTGTCTTGCTCCATCAACTAAAGCAGGACCTCTGACCTCCCCTTCCTTCTAAAGGTCACCCTTCAACTATTTCTTGAATTTTTCAACCTGGTTCTTGCACAGGTTCACCACATGTCATTTCTGCTACCTCTGGCTTGGGCCATGCCCCCACCCTCTTCCTGTGCATCACCTCCTGCTTCTGACCCCCCTGAAACCCACTGAGGGCCCTTCCCCACTCTCACTGTATCAGAAGCTCATGGGAAATATTAGCCCCCAGACCAAAGAGTGTCATCTTCCATGGATACCTAATATTTCAGCAATATTTTCTCTCTACTACTGCTGCTCCTGCCTTGGTACCTAGGTGCCTGAGTGTGTGGAGGCCCAGACTGTGCTCTCTAGGCTGCCAGACCACCCTGCTGTGGCTGCCCTGCAGCACATCCCCTGAATGGAGATGTACTGAGCCCTCAGCATGCTCAAATCTGGGCCTCTTAGTGCATCTAACTCCCTCTCTTCTCTTGACCTACCTGTGACCCTTCTATTTTGTGAAAACTGCTCTGTCAGGCTACCTTTCTACTTGCAACTCCCTCCCTAGAACTCAGACACGAATCTATGGGGGTTAAACTTGTGGAAAATTCTAAGCGATGGTCACCAGATTCTGTGCAGCCTTGCCCACTCCTTGAAAATGCAGTTCTTTGTTCCTGGGCCCATCTTGTTGTCCTGCTCTCTCTCCCCCTTAGGTCGAGTCCCCAGAAGATACTCACGCTCTCAGACAGGCAGACATCCACTAGTCCTGCCCACCAGCCCAGCAAAGGTGACTCCCAGAGATGCAGGTGGCTGAGGCCCCAGCCCTGCCTGCATTTCTATGGCTATCCCTACATTATGTTCACTTGAGAGACTCTTCCCTCCATCCAGATGCATGTTCCCATCTCCCAGGGTTAGGCTTCATCCCTGCTCTACTGGGAAGATTTCTGTCTCACCTCCCTATTCAGCCTGTCCTTCCAAATTCATAGATCCAAATCAGAGTGTTCACATTACAAATGGAGGAACTACATTTAACTCCCATCCTAGTAGCTGAGTTGATGTTAGGAGGTTACTGCCAAGTCTGCAGTGAGTGAAAACAATCAAGTAATGATAAAATAATCAAAGGAGTGTGGACCCTCTTCTCATGGACACACCTCTCCAAGGTCTGCCTGTGCCCAAGTCACAACCACCAAATAAACAAGTAGACATTTAATACTCTTTTTTATAGATGTTTACAGTCCTGTGTAAACCATTAAACCAATTTTGTGTTAAGGGTTGTCATTGAATTTTTTTTAAAAAAAGCCATTTCAAGTACTAAACTATGAATGAAATTCTCCCAAATCCTTAATCATACTATCCTGAAATACAGTTGTGTATATTTGCCTAAAACTCCTTAAAATAACAGAGCATTGACTGATTTCCAAAAAGTTGCAGTTAGGAGATTGGTCTGGACTAAGTAAAATGAGAACACCATCTGATTCCTACATTACTGGTTCTGTTAGCATTTAATTTTGATGGTCTCAATTTAAAATTCTACCTTTAAATGAGCTCAGTAACGCTCTGCCTGGATTAATTATTCTGGGCAATTTTAGAGTGCTTATTATCAAAGAGAATATTAAGAATGTATATAAATATATTCTTCCCTGGGAGAGGTCAGATGTCCATGATTTATTTGGTTATTAAAAGAAAAAAAAAGGGAAAAGGAAGAAGAAAAGCCTGCCATTGAAAAGGCACCTGGCATGAGTATATTATGAAGCTATGTAGTGTCATGAAAAGGGCTCTGGGTATGGAGAAATAAACCCAGGTCCACAGGCTAATTCAATTCTTGGGAATAAGCCACTTTTAGTTGCTTTATTGAATTTTAGCAACATCACCTGTGAAAATGGACCTGCCATCTCATGAGGATCACCATGAGAAAATTAATAATTGAATTTCAATTGTTCAAGGGGTGTAAAGATACCTTGCAAAAAACAATAAAGGCAGTACTCTTACATTAATCAGATAATTAAGAATTTTATAACTTTAATATGATTATCTTAGACTTTGGAACAGAAAGTTGCAAAAGGAATAAAGGACTTCCCTGCTGGTCCAGTGGTTAAGAATCCTCCTGGCAATGCAGGGGTCTCAAGTTTGATCTCTGGTCTGGGAAGATCTCACTTGCTTTAGGGCAACTAAGCCTGTGCCACAACTACTGAACCCACACTCTACAGCCCACATGCCACAACTACCAAAGCCACCACAATGTCTCCCCACCACAACTGGAGAGTAGCCCCCACTCACCACAACTAAAGAAACACTCCACATAACAGCAAAGACTCAGCATAGCCAAAATAAATAACTATTCCAAAACATATTACCTAGTTTAATCATCTCTTTTAATAAATATTAACCAGTTGATTATGATACCTTCCCTTTGCAGTGTGGCAACTGGACCAATTTGAGAACTGCCATTCACTTAACTTAAGGAGAAAGACCTTTTTCATGAACTCATCACAGATTTATCTGAGTTCTTGCTTGTGACCAAGAACTGAGCTAAACTCTGATAGAAAGCTCAGTACTCAGAAGTTTCCTTCAAGTCATGGATATAGACCAGTGGTGACCATGTAGACAGAGACACGTCAAAGCAGATATAAACAGATTGCACTGGAAGCTTTGGGGATGGTATAACCAAGGCGCCTAGAGAAAGTCAACAGTGAACCCTGCTTCACCTGGACAAATGATAGGTTGCAATGTTAAACATATGTAAAAATTTAAAAAGCAAGGGAAGAAGAATAGATTCCATTTTACTGTAAGGACCCCGCAGTGATGAGTGGCAGTTATGTAGTTTCATAAACACAGTTTGGGTAGCTAGCTTGTCCTGGCCTTCCAGGAAATGAATCACATTCAGATCCCAAGAACATTGCTCTCAAAGCCAGTTGTAGTTTAAACACCAAAATATTCCATAACAGTAGATCATTCCTCTCTCTGTGTCTAAGCTTCCTTATCTGTAAAGTGGAGATGACAATAATAGTGTCCCACTAAAGGCATTACTGTGAAGATTAAGTATCAGAGCTTTGAACAATGCCCAGGACAAAGTTAAGGGTTCAGTAGACATTGGCATATTCATGCAAGAAGACCAATTGTCACTGAAAACACACATGAAGGTATGAATGTCAAGGCAGAAGGTGAGGGAAGGTGCGTAGGCCAGGTTAACCAGAGAAACAGAACCAGTGGAAGATAGACATTAATAGATTTATTGCAAGGAACTGGCTTATGCTGTTGTGGGGGGCTAGCTGCACAACTCTGAAATCCCTAGAGTAGCCCCTCAGGAAGGTCAGACTGGAACCCTCCAGTGAAACTAAAGTTAAGTTATGATCCCAAGGCAAAATTTCTCCTCCCTCAAGGAAGCCTCATTCTCCTCTTAAGGCTTTCAACCGATTATATCAGACCCATCCAGATTGTCGAGGAAAATCTTTACTTTGAGATTCTTTGACAGCTTTATTTAATTGACATATAAAGAATTATACATATTTAATGCATATAATTTTATGGATTTGGACCTGTAAAACCATCACCAGAATCAAGGTAACAGACAGATCCTACATGTCCCAATGTTTCCTTCTGTCTTTTTGACTTGTGATATAAACATGTGATGTGAGATCTACACTCTTAACAAGTATTAAAGTGCGCAGCACTATATTATAGGCACAGTGTTGTACAGCAGGTCTCTAGAGCTAATTAACTTGAGTGACTAAAACTTTGTACACACTACAACAGCACCCAGTTTCCCCCACCCCTCAGCAGCCTGTATTGTATTATCTGCTTCTATGAGTTTGACTGTTATAGATGCATCATAAAAGAGGAATCAGGCACTATTGTCCATCAGTAACTGATTTATTTCAGTTAATATCCATCCATGTTACAAATGGCAAGATTTTCTTCTTTAAGGATGAATAATACTCTTTTTAAAAAATTTTTAAATTACAAAACTGTGGTAATACATTTACAAGAGACTTGGAAAATACAGAAGAAAGTTACATATAGCTCCACTATATAATTATTTTTAAGTAGATAAATGAAGATTTTTAGCTGGAGTTTCAATATCAAACTCTCAAAAATTAATAGAATCAATAGACAGAAAAGTAGAAGGATATAGTAGATCTGAAAAGCACTATGAACCAATTCAAAATAAGATTTATACAATTTTCACACAACAGCAGGATACAAATTCTACTCAAATTCTTATAGACTATAAACCAGGAGACACTGGGACACATCCAGGGACATAAAACAAGGTGCAAAAATTTCATGGTTTAAAGGTATTGAAATTATACAGAATCTGTTCTATTACTGTGGAATTATGTTAGAAATCAATATCATAAGATATTTGAGAATAACCCACATATTTTCAAGTGCAATGTGACATTTACCAAGAAAGATCTTTGACTTAGCCATTGAAAGCCTCGATAAATTTAAAAGACTAAAAAAACACAGAGGGTGATTGCAGAGAAGAAAGCATATAAATGAGGAGCTAATATCAACATTAGAAATTAATATCAAAGACACTTTAAAAACACCATGCTCATTAGAATCACATCTGGAGCTTTGGAGAAAAAAAAAATACTTGGGCACTTGCATTTTTCAAAAAATTCCAAGATAATTCTAATGTGCATCTGGATTTTAAAAAGTGATTGCAGGTTTTTCTATTAAATGCTAGTTTTATTGATATAGAAGTCTATTACTTTCTGTTGACCAATGATGATAGTTACATAATCACAATATTAAAAGATGCTTATCAGTTTTTGCAATCAATAATATGACAAAAAATAAAAGATAATTACAATTCCAAGCCATAATGGAAGCATGATTAACCTAACAATATAAAATGGTGGCAGTATTTAGTTGCTGAGTCGTGTCCAACTCCTGTGACTCCCTGGACTGCTATCTGCCAGGCTATTCTGTCCATGGGATTTCCCAGGCAAGGATACTGGAATGGGTTGCCATTTCCTTCTCCAACAATACAAAATAATTACATACAATTTAGGGGGTTAAGTAGAGTCATATGATAAGCAGAAATGCATATATATACATGTTTTCATCCACTTAGCCAGTCTATGTATTTTGGTTGGTACATTTAATCTATTTACATTTAAGGTAATTATCAATATGTATGATCCCATTACTATTTTCTTAATTGTTCGGTGTTTACTTTTTGTAGGTCATTTCCTTCTCTTGTGTTTCCTTCCTAGAGAAGTTCCTTTAGCATTGGAGGTAAAGCTGGTTTGGTGGTGCCAAATTCTCTTAACTTTTGTTTGTCTGTAAAGCCTTTGATTTCTCTGTCAAATCAAAATGAGAGTCTTTCTGGGTCAAGTATTCTTGGTTGTAGGTTCTTCCTTTTCATCACTTTAAGTATATCATGCTATTCCCTTCTGGCTTATAGAGTTTCTATCGAGAAATCAGCTGCTAACCTTGTGGGAGTTCCTTTGTATGTTATTTTATCATTTTTCCCTTGTTGTTTTTAATATTTTTTCTCTGTCTTTAATTTTGGCAATTTGATTACTATGTGTCTTGGTGTATTCTTCCTTGGGTTTATCCTGCCTGGGACACTCTGCATTTCCTGGGATTGGTTGACTATTTCCTTTCTCATGTTAGGAAAGTTTTCAACTATTATCTCTTCAAATGTTTTCTCAGGTCTTTTCTCCCTCTCTTCTCCTCCTAGGACCCCTATAATGCAGATATTGATGTATTTAATGTTGTCCCAGAGACCTCTTAGACTGTCCACAGTCTTTTTTCTTTCACTCCTTTTTCCATATTCTGTTTTGTGGCAGTGATTTCTACCATTCTGTCTTCCAGGTCACAAATCCATTCTTCTGCCTCAGTTATTCTGCTACTGATTCCTTCCAGTGTATCGTTCATCTGTTTGTTTGTTCTTTGGTTCTTCTAGGTCTTTGATAAACACTCCTTGCATCTTCTCTATTCTTTTTCCAAGATCCTGGATCATCTTCACTATCATTATTCTGATTTTCTTTTCTGGAAGTTTGCCTCTCTTCACTTCGTTTAGTTGTTTTTCTGATGCTTTATCTTGTCCCTTCATCTGGGGCATAATCTGCTACCTTTTCATTATGATTAACTTTCTGTGATGTGGTTTTCCTTCTGGTAAAAGAAAAATTGTAGTTCTTGCTTCTTCTGTCTGTCCTTTGGTGGATGAGGCTAAGGGCCTTGTGTAAGCTTCCTGATGGGAGGAGCTGGTGGTGGGAAAAATTGGGTCTTGCTCTGGTGGGTAGGGCCATGTTCAGTAAAACTTCAATCTGATTGTCTGCTGATGGGTGGGGCTGTACTCCTTCCCTGTTAGTTGTTTTGCCTGAAGTGACCCAACCCTGAAGTCTACAGGCTCTATGGTAGGGTTAATGGTGACCTCTGAGAGGGCTCATGCCAAGGGGCACCTCCTAGAGCTGCTGCTGCCAGTGCCCTCATCTCAACAGTGAGTCACTACTGGTGCATGCCTCCACAGGAGACTCTACAACACTAGAAGATAGATCTAGTTCAGTCTCCTGTGGGGTCACTGCTCCTTTCCCCTGGGACCTGATGCATACAAGATTTTGTTTGTGCCCCCCAAAAGTGGAATCTCTGTTTCCCTCGGTCCTTTGAAAGGTCTGTAATCAAATCCCACTGGCCTTCAAAGTCAGATTCTCTCAGGGTTCCTAGTGCCTTTGCCAGATCTCTAGGCTGGGAAGACTGAGGTGGGGCTCAGAACCCTCACAACAGTGGAAGAATTTTTTGGTGTTATTGTTCTGCAGTTTGTAGGTCACCTACTCAGCATGCATGGTATTTGATTTTATCATGATTGCACCCCCTCCTACCATCTCACTGCAGTTTCTCCTTTATCTTTTTTGGTGGGTTCCAGCATCCTTCTGTCAATAGTTGTTCAAAAGTTGCAATTTTGGTGCATCCATAGGAGAAGATGAGTGCACATCCTTCTATTCTGCCGTCTTGAGTCAATCTCTAAGGCTGAATAATATTCTATTGTACAGGTATGCCACATTTTACTTAGTCATACACTTCGGTTGTTTTCATCTTAGCTATCATGAATAATGCTGCTGAAGTTAGCATGGGAATGAAGGTATCTCTTTGAGATCTTGACTTCAGTTCTTTGATTGTATACACAAAAATGAGACTGTTGGATCACATAGTGGTTCTATTCTTAATTTTTTAAGGAACCACCACTGTACTCTTTTCCGTGGATGCTGCATTGTTTTATATTCCCACCAACCATTACAAGGGCTTGAATTTTTCCATGTATTTGTCAACAATTGTTATCTTTTGCATTTTTTTAAAAACTGTCATCCTAATAGATATGAGGTTGTATCTCATTGTCATTTTGAATTGCATTTCCTAATAGTTAATGACTATGAGCATAGTTTCATCTACCTGTTGGCTATTTGTATATCTTCTTTGGAGAAACATCTGTTCAAGTTCTTTGACCATTTTTAAATCAGGTTATTGGGGAATTTTTTGGTAATGAGTTGTAGGATTTCCTTATATATTTTGGAAATTAATCCCTTATTAAATATACAGTTTGGAAATATCTTCTCCCATTCTGTAGGATGACTTTTCACTTTATTGATGGTTTCCTTTGCTATGCAGAAGATTTTTATAGTTCCTGTAGGAGTTTGATGTAGTCCCACTTGCCTATTTTTGCTTTTGTTGCTTGTGCTTTTGATATCATAGCCAAGAAATCATTGCCAAGGCAAACGTCAAGAATATTTTCCCCTGTGTTTTTTTCTAGGAGTCTTACAGTTTCAAGTTTCACGTTTAAGCCTTCAATCCATTTTGAGTTGATTTTTATGTATGATGTAAGGTAGAGATTCAATTTCATTTTTTTGGCATGGGGATATTCAATTTTCAAAAAAAATCACCTGTTGAAGGGACTACATTTTCCCCACTGTGTATTCATGACACCCTGTCAAATATCAGCTGACCATACATGCATGGCTATTTCTGGGCTATCTATTCTGTTCCATTGGCCTACAGATCTGTCTTTATGAGAGTACCATGATGTTTTAATTCCTATGGCTTTGTAATATATTTTGAAATCAGGAAGTGACATCTTCAGCCTCATTCTTTCTCTCAACATTGCTTTAGCAATTCTGTGTTGACAAAAGTCAACAACTTTTCATGGTAAAAATGCTCAACAAATTAGGGATTACTTCAACATAATAAAGGCTGCATATAACAAGCCCACAGCTAATATCTTACTCAACTGTGAAAATGTTAAAGCTTTTTCTCCAAGATTAAAAATGAGACAAGAATGCCTGCTCTTGCCGCTTCTTTTCAACATAATGCTGAAAGCCCATGTCAGAGCAATTAGACAAGAAAAAGAAATAAAATCCATCTTTGTCACTTTCTATATGTCTAGTCAAGTCTTTAATCTCTCTAGCCTATGATCTGGAGAAGGAAATGGCAACCCACTCCAGTGTTCTTGCCTGGAGAATCCCAGGGATGGCAGAGCCTGGTGGGCTGCCATCTATGGGGTCGCACAGAGTCGGACACGACTGAGGTGACTTAGCGGCAGCAGCCTATGACCAATGTGGAGCCTAAGATGGTGGAGTAGAAGGACATGCGCTCATCTTCTCCTGTGAGAACTCCAAAATTAAAACTCGCTGCTGAACAACCATTGACAGGAGAATGTTGGATCCCACCAAATAAAGATACCCCATGTCCAAGGGCAAAGGAGAAGACCCAGCAAGATGGAAGGAGGGGTGAAGTTGCATTGAAAATCAAACCCCATATGTGCCAGAGATGCTTGGGGGGCTCAAACAAAACCTTGTGCACACCAGGACCCAGAGACCCCACAGAGACTGAGCCAGAACTGTGTTTGAGTGTCTCCTATGGAAGTACAGGTCAGCAGTGGCTTGAAGCAGTGGCAAAGGCTCTAGGTGCAGGAGACCTGGTCACACACCCTGTGGCATAAGCCCTCTTGGAGGAAGTCGCCATTAACTCCACCACAGAGCCACCAAGCAGATGGCCCACAAACTGCAGAACAATTATACCAAAGAAATTCTCTCACTGTTAAGAAAGTTCTAAGACCCACAACAGATTTCCCAACCTGGAGACCTGGCAAAGGGATTGAGAACCCCTAGGGAATTTGACTTTGGAGGTCAGTGGGATTTGATTAGAGAACTTACACAGGACTGGGGAAACAGACCCTTGGAGGGCACAAAGAAAACTTTGTGCACACCAGGACCCAGGAGGAAGGAGAAGTGGCCCTACAAGAGATTGAGCCAGACTTGCCTGTGAGTGTCCAGGAGTCTCTGGCGTGGGTCGGTGGTGGTCTGCTGCAGGGTCGGGGCAGAGTATGGCAGTGCATGCACAGGACCTTTTGAAGGAGGTCGCCATTATCTTCATTACTTCCACCACAGTTTGGTCTCAGGTCAAACAATAGGGAGGGAACACAGCCCCACCCATCAACAGAAAACTGGATTAAAGATATACTGAGCATGTCCCTGCCCATCAGAAAAAGACTCTTTCCCCTACAGTCAGTCTCTCCCAAAAGGAAGCTCTCCCAACAGGAACAGAATGATCTCTGTTCATTTCCAAGGCAAGTCATTCAATATCACAGTAATCCAAGTCTATGCCCCAACCAGTAATGCTGACAGTTCTATGAAGACCTACAAGATCTTCTAGAATTAACATCCCCAAAAGATGTCTCTTTCATAATGAAGGACTGGAATGCAAAAGTATGAAGTCAAGAGATACCTGGAGTAACAGGCAAATTTGGCCTTAAAATAAAAAATGAAGCAGGGCAAAACCTAACAGAGTTTTGCCAAGAGAACACAGTGGCCATAGCAAACACCCTCTTCCAGCAACACAAGAGAAGACTCTACACAAGGACCTCACCAGATGGTCAATACTGAAATCAGTTTGATTATATTCTTTGCAGCCAAACCTGAAGAAGCTCTATACACTCAGCTAAAACAAGACCAGGAGCTGACTGTGGCTCAGATCATGAACTCCTTATTGTAAAATTCAGACTTAACTTGAAGAAAGTAGGGAAAACCACTAGATCATTCAGTTCAGTTCAGTCGCTCAGTTGTGTCCGACTCTTTGTGACCCCATGAATCACAACACGCCAGGCCCCCCTGTCCATCACCAACTCCTGGAGTTTATCCAAACTCATGTCCATCGAGTTGATGATGCCATTAAGCCATCTCATCCTCTGTTGTCCCCTTCTCTTCCTGCCCCCAATCCTTCCCAACATCAGGATCTTTTCCAATGAGTCAACTCTGCGCATGAGGTGGCCAAAGTATTGGAGTTTCAGCTTCAACATCAGTCCTTCCATTGAACACCTGGGACTGATCTCCTTTAGGATGGACTGGTTGGATCTCCTTGCAGTCCAAGGGACTCTCAAGAGTCTTCTCCAACACCACAGTTCAAAAGCATCGAAGAATATGATGTAAATCAAATCCCTTACGATTATACAGTGGAAGTGACAAATATATTCAAGGAATTATATCCGATAGACAGAGTGCCTAAAGAACTATGGGCAGAGGTTCGTGACATTGTACAGGAGACAGTAATCAAGACCATCCCCAAGAAAAAGAAATGCAAAAAGGCAAAATGGTTGTCTGAAGAGTCCTTATAAATAGCTGAGAAAAGAAGAGAAGCTAAAGGCAAAGGAGAAAAGGAAAGATATACCCATCTGAATGGAGAGTTCCAAAGAATAGTAAGGATAGATAAAAAAGCCTTCATAAGTGATCAATGCAAAGAAATAGAGGAAAACAATAGAACGGGAAAGACTAGAGATCTCTTCAGGAAAATTAGAGATACAAAGGGAATATTTCATGCAAAGATAGGCACAATAAAGAACAGAAATTGTATGGACCTAACAGAAGCAGAAGATATTAAGAAGAGGTGGCAAGAATACACAGAAGAACTATACAAAAAAGATCATGACCCAGATAACCACGATGGTGTGATCACTCACCTAGAGCCAGACATCCTGGAATGCAAAGTCAAGTGGACCTTAGGAAGTATCATTACAAAAAAAGCTAGTGGAGGTGATGGAATTCCAGTTGAGCTATTTCAAATCCTAGAAGATGATGTTGGTAAAGTGCTGCACTTAATATGTCAGCAAATCTGGAAACCTCAGCAGTGGCCACAGGACTGGAAAAGCTCAGTTTTCATTCCAATCCCAAAGAAAAGCAATGCCGAAGAATGTTCAAACTACTGCACAATTTCACTTATCTCACAGGCTAGCAAAGTAATGCTCAAAATTCTCCAAGCCAGTCTTCAACAGTACGTGAACAGTGAACTTCCAGATGTTCAAGCTGGATTTAGAAAAGGCAGAGGAATCAGAGGTTAAATTGCCAACATCCGTTGGATCATTGAAAAAGCAAGAGGATACCAAGAAACAAATACTTTTGTTTTATTGGTTGTGCCAAAGCCTTTGACTGTGTAGATCACAACAAACTGTGGAAAATTCTTCAAGAGATGGAAATACCAGACCACCTTACCTACCTCCGAGAAATCTGTGTGCAGGTCAAGAAGCAACAGTTAGAACCAGACATGGAACAGACTGGTTCCAAATTGGGAAAGGAGTATGTCAAGGCTGTATATTGTCACCCTGCTTATTTAATTTATATGCAGAGTACATCATGTGAAATGCCGGACTGGGTGAAGCACAAGCTGGAATCCAGATTGCCGGGAGAAATATCAATAACCTCAGACACGCAGATGACACCACCCCTATGGCAGAAAGCGAAGAGGACCTAAAGAGCCTCTTGATGAAAGTGAAAGAAAAGAGTGGAGAAGCTGGCTTAGAACTCAGCATTCAAAACACTAAGATCATGGCAGCTGGTCCCATCACTTCATGGCAAATAGATAGGGAAACAATGGAAAATGTGAGAGATTTTATTTTTGGAGACTCTAAAATGACTGCAGATGGTGACTGCAGCCATGAAATTAAAAGGCACTTGCTCCTTGAAAGAAAAGCTACGACCAACCTCGTCAGCATGCTAAAAAGTGGAAACATTACTTTGCTGACAAAGGTCCATCTAGTTAAAGCTATGGTTTTTCCAGTCGCCATGTATGGATGTGAGAGTTGGTCTATAAAGAAAGCTGAGCACTGAAGAATGATGCTTTTGAACTGTGGTGTTGGAGAAGACTCTTGAGAGTCCCTTGGACGGCAAAGAGATCCAACCAGTCCATCCTAAAGGAAATCAGTCCTGAATATTCTTTGGAAGGACTGATGCTGAAGCTGAAACTCCAATACTCTTGCCACTGATGTGAAGAACCGACTCCTTGAAAAAGACCCTGATGCTGGGAAAGATTGAAGGCAGGAGGAGAAAGGGACAAAAGATGATGAGATTGTTGGATGACATCACCAACTTGATGCACGTGAGTTTGAGCAAGCTCCGGGAGTTAGTGATGGACAGGGAAGCCTGGCATGCTGCAGTTGATGGGGTCACAAAGAGTCAGACACAACTGAGTGATTGAACTGAACTGAATTGACCCCTGTGACTGATATCTGTAAATGATAACAATAATATTATAATTTCAAAATTATTGTACAGTATTAGAGACCATAAAAACAAATGGCTTGGGTTCATATGAAATGATCAGTTAGAGCAAACTCTGAAATTTAACTTCTTTTTGTTCAAAGATTACCTATGGTTAGCTGTGTGGTCTTAGAAAACTTACTTGACCTATCTGTGCCTTGGTTTCCTCATCTGTAAAATGTGCATAATGATAAATTGTTCTGGATAATACATGAATCCAGGTAAAATATTCAGAACAGTTTCTGGCACATAGTAAGCTCTATATGTGTTGTAATTATTGTAATTTGATGTTTTGTGGTCGGGTGGAAATTAGGTAGGTAGGAAGCCTGGACTTCATCTCCATCCTGTACTGGATGAACTTGTAGGAGTCACTTCCCTTCTCTTTCATTAATTTCCTTCTCTGTAAACAAGGGCGTTGATAAGACCGTCTATCAAGCTTAGACATTTTAAGATGATAAACTCCACTGTGAGCTTAAGAACTCCTTAAGAAGGCCTCCTGGCTTGTAGATGGTTTTGAGCTGCTGCTGTCTCACCAATCTGTCAAGGCTTCCTTATTGATTTACACCAAGTACTCTGCCCTTGTCTCAACTTTTCTGCAGAGCAGTTGATCTGTTTACTCTTCACCAAAATGCATTCCTCTGTCAGTTGCATCAGAGCTGTCATATAAGCCAGCTTCATGGCAGGGAGTGAGAGGAAAATAGTGTTTTTATGTTTATGCCTCACTGTATCTTCCTTCCTCTGGGAATCCCTTCTGAAAAAGGTCAAAACAGAATTCTGCAACTGCCATGATGAGAAATGACACTGATTGAAGAAGCAGAGCGTATGTAAGCAGTCGTGTCTGCCCAAGGAGGCGGGGCCTGGAGCCCTGCTGGGCCTGACTCATCCTCCACCCCAGGGGAGTTCTGCCCTTGAAAAGAGCAAACGTCTTTTTTTTTTTTTTTAATTATTTTTTTTATAAATTTATTTATTTTAGTTGGGGGCTAATTACTTTACAATATTGTAATAGTTTTTGCCATACATTGACATGAATCAGCCATGGGTTTACATGTGTTCCCCTTCCTGGACCCCCCACCCACCTCCCTCCCCATCCCATCCCTCTGGGTCATCCCATTGCCCCGGCCCTGAGCCCTTGTCTCATGCATCGAACATGGAATGGTGTTCTGTTTCACATATGATAATATACATGTTTCAGTGCTATTCTCCCAGAACGTCCCACCCTCACCTTCTCCCTCAGAGTCCATAAAATTGTTCTATGCATCTGTGTCTCTTATTCTGTCTCGCATATAGGGTTATCATTACCATCTTTCAAATTCCATATATATGCATTAGTATACTGTATTGGTGTTTTTCTTTCTGGCTTACTTCACTCTGTATAATGGGCTCCAGTTTCATCCATCTCAGTAGAACCGATTCAAATGTATTTTTTTTAATGGCTGAGTAATATTCCATTGTGTATATGTACCACAGCTTCCTTATCCATTCATCTGCTGATGGACATCTAGGTTGCTTCCATGTCCTGGCTATTGTAAACAGTGCTGCGATGAACATTGGGGTACACGCGTCTCTTTCAATTCTGGTTTCCTCGGTGTATATGCCCAGCAGTGAGATTGCTGGGTCATATGGAGGCTAAACAACACGCTTCTGAATAACCAACAAATCACAGAAAAGAGCAAACGTCTTGAATGTTATGGCAGCAGGTGGAAGAAGGGCAGTAACTAACGGAAGCATGATGGGAAACCTAAGAGAGAGCAGAGAAGAAGTGATAGTTTTGCCTCAGATTCGGTGACAAACCAAAGTACTATATACATTCCCTCTTGCTTTGCCGGAGAAGGCAATTGCAACCCTCTCCAGTACTCTTGCCTGGAAAATCCCATGGACGGAGGAGCCTGGTAGGCTGCAGTCCATGGGGTCGTGAAGAGTCGGACACGACTGAGCGACTTCACTTTCACTTTTCCCTTTCATGCATTGGAGAAGGAAATGGCAACCCACTCCAGTGTTCTTGCATGGAGAATCCCAGGGACGGCAGAGCCTGGTGGGCTGCCGTCTATGAGGTCGCACAGAGTCAGACATGACTGAAGAGACTTAGCAGCAGCAGCAGCTTGCTTTGCCTATATTGTTTTTTTATTGGAGTGTAATTGCTTTACAATGATGTGTTAGTTTCTGCTGTACAACAAAATGAAATCAGCCATAAGTATACATATATCTCCACCCTCTTGGACCTCTGCCCTCCCTATCCCACCCGTGTAGGTCATCACAGAACACAAAGCTGAGGTCCCTGTGCTATATATACAGCAGCTTCCCACTAGCTATGTATTTTACACATGGTAGTGTATACATATGCCAATCCTACTCTCCTGCTTTTCCTATATTCTAAGGAAGAGTTAAAAAGAAACACAGTAAGACACAAGGGAGTGTAGAAAAGTCTGCTTTCTCCTCTCTTCTCTTATTGGTTTTGACCCCTTTGCATTTTTATCTGCTTCTCCCCAAGACAGAAGACTGGATATCTGACCATTAGACTCAGTTATCCCAGGGCTGAGTTCACTACTGGGCAAAGTTAAGAGCCTAAAAGAAAGAGCCCCAGGAGCACACTTCCTTCTCTTTCTGTGTCCAAGCTGGACAAGCTTTCCTTTGCTTCTTGCTCCAGGTAATGACTGTGTGAGTGCCAGGGTCAGTGGGCAGGAACTGACAAAGAGAGAGAAAAACCCCTGTGGTGAGTAGCTGAGATCAGTGGACAAGTGTTTGACAGTGCGCTGTTCACAGTGTGCTTCCTGAGTGATGTTACCCACCAGATGGATGTTGATAAATCCACTGTGACAGAAAATAAATGAGTAGGAATAAGTTTGAAAGAAAAGAAAGAAAGTGAAAATCTCTCAGTCATGCCCAACTCTTTGCGACCTCAAGGACTATACAGTCCATGGAATTCTCCAGGCCAGAATACTGGAGTGGGTAGCCTTTCCCTTCTCCAGGAGATCTTCCAACCCAGGGGTTGAATCCAGGTCTCCTGCATTGCACGTGGATTCTTTACCAGCTGAGCCACAAGGGAAGCCCAGGAATAGGTTTAAGGGGAGATTAAGTTTTGTTTGGGGCAGTATTTCATTTTAGGTCTGGGCAGTATCCCACAGGGTCAGAAAATAGATTTACACTCCAAGTTTGCCAGGAAGGACTGACCAGCAGGTTCTTCATTCCAAGAAAAATCCAGGAAGCCCCATGTACCCCAATATTCCAGGGAAAACCTCTGAGGTAAATGTCTCATTTACTCACTTGATCTTATCTGAGGTCTGGGGTTCCTGATTGCAAATCCCTGGTTTAAGATGTAGAAGTGACATTTGAAGTCCTTGAGACCTTAGTCCAACCTCCACACTAGAAAATATGGGAACTCCCTCTTTATCTAAGAACATGTGACCAAGCAGAGGGGTGGCTACTGATTTAACCTGCATTACTCTGCAAAGTGTTACTTGGGAGCCCAGAAGGTAGCATTAGCACTGTTAGATGGAGCCCTCTTGTTGTATGGTCGTGTCTTAACTGTGATGTATGCCTGCTTTTTAACCAATGTAACTCACCTCTCTGTTTTTCGCCCATTTTTTGCTTGGGTATAATTAATGATCTCACTTTTTGGCTCTCTTACTCGTTTTTGTTAGCATCGCTCTTTTGCCTTCAGAAAAAAAAAAAGGAAAAGAAAATGTGATTCATATGATCAAATTATTGCTGCCACTGTGGAAGCCACAGGCATGAACTCAGGCACCTGGTTCCATCTGCAAACCACAGAGGCTCTGCTGTGGGGAAAGCATTAGAATTGGAGTCAGGATACCCACCTTCAAATCCTAGACTTTTCATTCACTGCATGGTACCTTTGGCAAGTTACTTATCTCCTTTTGGTCTTACTGGCCTTATCTGAAAAATGGGCAAATTATTAGTCACTGTTGCAGAACAGTGCTTCTTGGAGATCATGGCAAAAATGCTAAGTAAAGCCAGTGGAAACCGAAGGCATACCTCATCCCACAGGCTGCAATCCTAGACTTCTGACCCAGAAAGTTTTCATTGCCTTCAGCTGCTGTGGACACATTCTTAAGTTTAAAAAAAAGAAAATTACTTCTTTTCTGTTGCAGTGCATAGTATGGGACTGGGACTCCAATGGCAAACATGACTTCATTGGAGAATTCACTTCAACCTTCAAGGAGATGAGAGGAGCAATGGAAGGCAAACAGGTGAGCCCCCTGTGGTATTTCTCCAAGACTTACCTGTCACGATGCCCTGTTAGCATCCAGAGCAGCTAGAGGTGAAATATTAGTGTATAATTAAATGAGGCCAGGAGGCAGCATGGAGGGATCCAAAACCCAGGTTCTAGTTCCAACCCAGCCTACAGCAATTAATGTGACTTTGGACAGGACCCTGCCCAGGGTGATACCCTTCCTCCACTGGCAAAGAGGAGAAGTCAAATAAGGATGATTCAAATTTTCTTTAGCTGTGTAGGCCTGGACAAGTGACTTAGTCTCTCTGTGCCTCAACTTTCTCACTTAAAAAAAATTAAGGTGATAATGGTACCTACCTGTGAAGACTAAATGAGATAATTCATGATTCGCACTTGGCAGGGTGTCTGGCACTTATAAAATATGTACTATTGTAATTATCTAGTAGCAGTACTCTTTCCAGCTCTACATTTCCATAACCTGATAGCATTAATTACACATTTAATGCTTTGGACAAATTGATTCCTTCAAGTTTGAATTTTGGGCACCAGATTTTCATCTAGTCTCACCATTTCATTCTTACACACTTGATACCAAGACATAAATCTGAACACTACCACATACCACAGGAACACATAGGGATTTCATTGCATCATGCAGAAGCCTGCCCCTTCTCTGTGTATCTTTGATAGATATATACATGCATCTGTTATTCAGTTGCTGTCGTCTGGACCCTGACCATGTTCTGACCTGTTCAGGGTTCACCTGCCCAACTTCAGCTGCAGAACCTGAATTTCTTTGTTGAGAGCTTTTTCTGGCTGCTGAATCCTGCTCTGCACCTGCTAACAGCAGGCTGAATGTGTCAGGGAAGATGTACATATTTCAGACAGCTTCCCTCAAAAATTAACTAGTGGTAAGCAGGCTATAACACCCTATCTCTATTGCCTTTCAGGCGGCAGAACTCTGAGGTGTGCTCTGAGCAGCTACCCACAGCTCGCCAGCAGGGAATGGCCCTGGCTGACAATGGAGTCCCTGACTTCATCACACACGCCTTTTTGGCTGCTTCCCTCTCCCAGGTCCCCACTCTTCTACTGTTGTTTCCTGGAACTACCTACTAGATGAATTGTTGTTCTTGTTGTTGTTGTGCAGTTGCTATGTGTGACTCTTTGCAACCTCATGGACTGCAGCACACCAGGCTCCTCTGTCTTCTACTATCTCTTGGAGTTTGCTCAAATTCATGTCTATTGAGTCGGTGATGCTATCTAACCATCTCATCTTCTGCCACCACTTTCTCCTTTTGTCTTCAATCTTTCCAAGCATCAAGGTCTTTTCCAGTGAGTCAATTCTTCATATCAGGTGACCAAAGTACTGAAGCTTCAGCTTCAGCACCAGTCTTTCCAATGAATATTCAGGGTTGATTTCCTTCAGGATTGACTGGTTTGACCTCCTTGTGGTGCAAGGAACTCTCAAGAGTCTTCTCTAGTACCACAGATCAAAAGCATCTATTCTTCGGGGCTCAACCCCTTCTTTATGGTACAGCTCTCACATCCTTTTATGACTACTGGATAAATGATAGTTTTGACTATAGTGACCTTTGTTGGCAAAGTGATGTTTCTGCTTTTTAATACATAGTCTATGTTTGTCATAACTTCCCTTACAAGGAGCAAGCGTCTTTTAATTTCATGGGTACGGTCACCATCTCTGCTCTGCATCTAAGTGAAATAAGCAGGGTGACAATATAGAGCCTTGTCATACTCCCTTCCCAGTTTTGAACCTGTCCATTGTTCCATGTCCAGTTCAAACTGTGCTTCTTGAACCACACACAGGTTTCTCAGAAGCTAGGTAAGGTGGTCTGGTACTCCCATCTCTTTAAGAACTTCCATAGTTTGTTGTGATTCACACAGTCAAAGGCTTTAGCACAGTCAATGAAACAGAAGTAGTTGTTTTTCTGGAACTCCCTTGCTTTCTCCATGATCCAATGAATGTTGGCAATTTGATCTCTGGTTCCTCTGTTTCTTCAAAACCCAGATCGTATATCTGGAAATCATCAATGCACATACTGCTGAAGCCTAGCTTGAAGAATTTTGAGCATAACTTTGTTAGCATGTGAAATCAGCACAATTTTATGGTAGTTTGAACATTCTTTGGCATTGCCCTTCTTTGGTATTGGAATGAAAGCTGATCTTTTCCAGTCCTATAGCCACTGCTGAGTTTTTCCAAATTTGCTGGCATATTAAGTACAACACTTTAAAAGCATCATCTTTTAGGATTTTAAATAGCTCAGCTACTTGAACTTAAATCTTTGCTTCAGCATTAGCTTCTGGAAGAACTCAAACCAAGATACCTGTTATCTTTACTCTGGGACCACTAGACCCATAGACCAGAAAAGAGTGGTAGCAAAGAAAGACCTTTTCTGTAAGAGATAAGACTCTGTGCCTGATCTGCTCAGAATTACTGCTCAGGGAAAATGCCCCAACTCATTGTTCAAGTCTCTCCTTTCAGATATAACTCAAGATATAACCACACTGGATGGACATAAATTAATATCCTTTAGGATCAGAGGCTTAATCAGAATCAGACCATTTGTTGAATACCTCTCTTTGGCCTGAGAAGTCAAGGGCAGTTCTCCACATAGCTTCCACAACTCACTGTATATACTGTTGTACACCCAGCATTGAAAGAAATTTGTCAGATACACAGAGGCCTTCACCCGTGCGCAGGCTTTCTGAGTTTCAGGACTATAATTACAACCAACAGTAAACTATAAATAAAGTGACTCCCCAAATAACTAGGAGTTTATCCAGAGATGTTGTTTGTTCTTTGAATGTACAAGACAAGGCCCCTTTGAGTTAATAAATTAATGACAGTTATACACATCACCCTCTGGAGTTTTAAAGAGTTTTACCAAGTTTTGCCTTGTTCTCCTTTCCAAAGAGAAATAAACAAACCAATAAACATGGGAAACATTACATTTTTAGAATGCTGGGAACATATTAAAAGTAAGATTATAGCATACATCACAATTGAAGCATACTGAAGTCTGATGCTTTAAAACAAACAAGAAAGAGTCTTTAAGTGCCTCTGAGGAAATGGATCATATATTCTTGTTCAGGCATTAAGGTGTGCCCAAATCTCTGCAGCCCCATAAACTGCAGCGTGCCAAGCTTCCCAGTCTTTCACTATCTTTCTGAGTTTGCTCAAACTCATGTCCATTTAGTCAGTGATGTCATCAAACCATCTCATCTTCTGTCATTCCCTTTTCCTCCTGACCTCAATCTTTCCCAGTATCAGGGTGTTTCCCAATGAGTTGACTCTTTGCATCAGGTGGCTAAAGTATTGGAGATTCAGCTTCAGTATCAGTCCTTCAAATGAATATTCAGGGTTGATTTCCCTCAGGATTGACTGGTTTGATCTCCTTGCTGCCCAAGGGACTCTCAGAAGTCTTTTCCAACACCACAATTTGAAAGCATCAATTCTTCAGCACTCGGCTCCTTCTCTATGGTCCAACTCTCACATCTGTACGTGATTACTGGAAAAACCATAGCTTTGACTATGTGAACCCTTGTTGGCAAAGTGATGTCTCTCCTTTTTTAATACATTGTCTAGGTTTGAACTGTGATCTTGGAGAAGACTCTTGAGAGTCCCTTGGACTGCAAGGAGATCCAAAGTATTGAAATCCTAAATGAAATCAGTTCTGAATATTCATTGGAAGGACTGATGCTGAAGCTGAAACTCCAATACTTTGGCCATCTGATGTGAAGAACTGACTCAATGGAAAAGACCCTGATGCTGGGAAAGATTGAAGACGGAAGGAGAAGGGGATGACAGGATGAGACGGTTGGATGGCATCACCAACTCAATAGACATGAGTTTGAGTAGGCTCCAGGAGTCGGTGATGGACAGGGAAGCCTAGCATGCTGCAGTCCATGGGGTCACAAAGAGTTGGACATGACTGAGCGATTGAACTGAACTGAACTAGTTTTGTCATATCTTTTCTTCCAAGGGGCAAGCATCATTTAATTTCATGGCTGCAGTCATGGTATGCACTGATTTTGGAGCCTAGGAAAAGGAAATCTTCCAATGGTTCTACACTTTTCCCCTTCTATTAGCCATGAAGTGATGACTGGATGCCGTGAATTAGTCTTTTCAATGTTGGGTTTTAAGCCAGCTTTTCACTCTACTCTTTCACCCTCATCAAGAGGCCCTTTAATTCCTCTTTGCTTTCTGCCATTAGAATGGTATCATCTGCATATCTGAGGTTGCTGATATTTTTCCTGGAAATCTTGATTCCAGCTTGTGCTTCATCTAGCCCAGCATTTTTGCATGATGTGCTCTGTATATAAGTGAAATAAGCAGGGTGACAATATACAGCCTTGACATACTCCTTTCCAAATCTGGACCCCAGTATATTGTTCCATGTCCAGTTTGAACTGTTACTTCTTGACCTTCTTGATCTCCTGTTTCTCAGGAAGCAGGTAAAGGTGGTGTAGTATTTCCATTTCTTGAAGAATTTCCCACAGTTTGTTGTGATCTATACAAAAGCTTTTACCTAGTCAATGAAGCAGAAGTAGATTTTTTCTGTAATTCTCTTGCTTTTTCTGTGATCCGATGGATTTTGGCAATTTGGTCTCTGTCCTCTGCCTTTTCTAAATCCAGCTTGTATATCTGGAAGTTCTCAGTTCACGTAGTGTTGAAGCCTAGCTTGGAGGATTTTGAGCATTACCTTGAGGATGTGAGATGAGAGCAATTATACAGTAGTTTGAACATTCTTTGGCATTGCTTTCTTTAGGATTGGAATGAAAACTGAATTTTTCCAGCCCTGTGGCCATTGCTGAGTTTTCTAAATTTGCTTTCATAATGAGTGCAGCACTTTAACAGCATCATTCTTAGGATTTTAAATAACTCAACTGGAATTCCATCACCTCCACTAGCATTGTTTGTAGTAATGCTTCCTAAAGCCTACTTGACTTCACACTCCAGGATGCCTGGTCCAGGTGAGTTTCCACACCACTGTGGTTATCCAGGTCATTAAGACCTTTTTTTTGTATAGTTCTTCTGTGTATTCTTGCCACCTCTTTTAATCTCTTATGCTTCTGTTAGTTCCTTGTCATTTCTGTCCTTTATGTGCCCCATCCTTGCAAGAAATGTTCCCGTGGTATCTCCAATTTGTTTGAAGAGATCGCTAGTCTTTCTCATTCTATTATTTTCCTCTGTTTCTTTGCATTATTCACTTAAGAAGGTTTCTAATCTCTCCTTGCTATTCTCTAGAACTATGCATTCAGTTGAGTATAACTTTCCCTTCCTCCTTTGCCTTTTGTTTCTCTTCTTTTCTCAGCTATTTATAAGGCCTCCTCAGACAACCTTTTTGCCTTCTTGGCATTTCTTTTTCTTTGAGATGGTTTTGGTCACCACCTCCTATACAATATTATGAAACATTGTCCATAGTTCTTCAGGCACTCTGTCTCCCATATCTAATCCCTGAATCTATTTGTCTCCTCTACCAGAGTAAGACCAAGTTTTCCCCACAGTCGATCTCTCCCATCAGGAAGCTTACCTCTTATCCTCATCCATCAGAAGGCAGACAGAATAAGCAAGAACTGCAATACCACTGCCTTTGGAATGAAAACAAAAATCACAGAAATCTAACCAAAATGATCACATGGATCACAGCCTTGTGTAACTCAATGAAGCTATCAGCCAGGCCATCCAGGGCCACCCAAGATGGACAGGTCATAGTGGAGAATTCTGACAAAGTGTGGTTCACTGGAGAAGGGAATGGCACATCACGTTAATGTTCTTGCCTCGAGAAACCCATGAATAGTATGAAAAGGCAAAAATATATGACACCTGAAGATGAGTACTCCCCCCTACCCAGATCAGTAGGTATGCTGTGGGGAAGAGTGGAGAAATAGCTCCAGAAAGAATGAAGAGGCTGGGCCAAAGCAGAAACAACACTTAATTGTGGATGTGTCACTACTAGGTCAAAGTAAAATCCAATTCAGTAAAGCATAATGCTGCATAGGCACCTGTAATGTTAGGTTCATGAATTGGATGTGGTCAAGCAGGAGACAGCAGGATTGAACACTGACATCTTAGAACTAAAGGAACTAAAATGGATGGGAATGGGTGAGTTTAATTCACATGACCATTATATCTCCTACTCTGGGCAACAACCCTTTAGAAGAAATGGAGTAGCCCTCACAGTCAATGTATTGTGTGCTTAGTTGCTCAGTCATGTCTGACTTTTTATGACCCCATGGACTGCAGCCTGCCAGGCTTCTCTGTCAATGGGGATTCTTCAGGCAAGAATACGGGAGTGGGTTGTCATGACCTCCTCCAGGGTATCTTCCCAACCCAGGGATCGAACTCAGATCTCCTGCATTGCAGGAGGATTCCTTACTGTCTGAGCCACAAGGGAAGCCCAAGAATACTGGAGTGGGTAGCCTATCCTTTCTCCAGGTGATCTTCCCAACCCAGGAATCGAATTAGAGTCTCCTGCACCGCAGGCAGATTCTTTACCAACTGAGCTACCATGGAAGCCCAATAAGAGAGTCTAAAATGCAGTACTTGGGTGCAATCTCAAAAACAACAGAATGGTATCAGTTTGTTTTCAAGCAAACCATTCAACATCACAGTAATCCAAATCTATACCCCAAAAACTGATGCCGAGCTGAAGTTGACCAGTTCTATGAAGACCTACAATACCTTCTAGAACTGCTGCTGCTGCTAAGTCGCTTCAGTCGTGTCCGACTCTGTGCAACCCCATAGACAGCAGCCCATCAGGTTCCGCTGTCCCTGGGATTCTCAAGGCAAGAATACTGGAGTGGGTTGCCATTTCCTTCTCCAATGCATGAAAGTGAAAAGTGAAAGTGAGGTCGCTCAGTCGTGTCCGACTCTTAGCGACCCCATGGACTGCAGCGTACCAGGCTCCTCCATCCATGGGATTTTCCAGGCAAGAGTACTGGAGTAGGGTGCCATTGCCTTCTCTGACCTTCTAGAACTAACACTCAAAAAAAGTGTCCTTTTCATCATAAGGGATTGGAATGCAAAAGTAGGAAGTCAAGAGATATCCAGATTAACATGCAAGTTTGGCCTTGGGGTACAAAATAAAGCAGGGCAAAGGCTAACAGAGTTTTGTCAAGAGAACAGGCTGATCATAGGATATACCTTTTGCCAACAACACTAGAGATGACTCTACACATGGACATCATCATATGGTCAATATCAAAATCAGATTGACTAAGTTCTTTGCAGCCAAAAGTGGAGAATCTCTAAACAGTCGGTGAAAACAAGATCTTGGAGCTAACTGTGGCTCAGATCATAAACTGCTTATTGCAAAATTCTGGCTTAAATTGAAGAAAGTAGGGAAAACCACTAGGCCATTCAGATATGACCTAAATCAAATCCCTTATGATTTTACAATTAAGTGACAAATAGATTCAAGGGATTATATCTGGTAGACAGAGTGCCTGAAGAACTATGGACAGAAGTTTGTAACACTGTACAGGAGTCAGTGACCAAAACCATCCTCAAGAAAAAGAAATGCACAAGGGCAAAGTGGTTGTCTGAGGAGGCTTTACAAATACCTGAGGAAAGAATAAAAGCAAAAAGCAAGGAAGAGAGGGATAGATATACCAAACTGAATGCAGAGTTGCAGAGAATAGCAATGAAAGATAAGAAGGCCTTCTTAAATGAACAAGAAAAGAAATAGGGGGAAACAATAGAAAAGGAAAGACTAAAAATCTCTTTAAGAAAATTGGAGATATCAAGGGAAATTTTCATGCAGGGATGGGTATAATAAAGGACAGAAACAGCAAGGACTTAAAGAAACAGGAGAGATTAAGAAGAGGTGGCAAGAATAAACAGAACTGTGCAGTTAAGGTCTTAATGACCCAGAAAACCATGATGGTGTGCTCCCTCGTCCTGAGCTGGACATCTTAGAGTATGAAGTCAAGAAGACATTACTACAAACAAAGCTAGTGGAGGTGATGAAATTCCATCTGAGCTATTTAAAATCCTAAAAGATGATGCTGTTAAAGTGCTGCACTCAATATGTCAGCAAATTTGGAAAACTCAGCAGTGGCCCTCAGCTGGTAAAGAATCTGCCTGCAGTGCAGGAGACCCCAGTTTGATCCCTGTGTCAGAAAATTCCCCTGGAGAAGGGATTGGCTACCCACTCCAGTATTCTCAGGCTTCCCTTGTGGTTCAGCTGGTAAAAAATCCACCTGCAATGCAGGAGACCTGGGTTTGATCCCTGAGTTGGAAGATCCCCTGGAGGAGGGCATGGCAACCCACTCCAGTATTCTTGCCTGGAGAATCCCTGTGGACAAAGGAGCCTGGTGGGCTACTGAGCATGGGGTGGTAAAGAGTAGACACAGCTCAGAGACTAAGCACAGCAACACAGCACAGCAGTGGCCACAGGGCTTGAAAAGGCCAGTTTTCATTCCAATCCCACAGGGCAGTGCCAAAGGATGCTCAAACTACTGCACAGTTGCATTCATTTCACATGCTAACAAGGTTATGCTCAAAATCCTTCAAGCTAGGCTTCAGCAGTATGTAAACCAAGATCTTCCAGATGTACGATTTGGGTTTCCAAGAGGCAGGGGTACCAGAGATCAAATTGAGAACATTCATTAGATCATAGGGAAGGCAAGGGTGTTCCGGAAAAACACCTACTTCTGCTTCCTTGACTACGCTAAATCCTTTGACTGTGTGAGTCACAACAAAATGTGGTAAATTCCTAAAGAGATGGGAGTACTGGACCACCTTACCTGTCTCCTGAGAAAACTGTGTGTGGGTCAAGAAGCAACATTTTGAACTAGACATGGAACAATTGACTGGTTCAAAAATGGGAATGGAGTACTTCAAGGCTGTATATTGTTACCCTGCTTCTTTCACTTATTAATATATGCAGAGTACATTATGTGAAATGCTGGACCAGATGAATCACAAGCTATAATCAAGATTGCTGAGAGAAATATCAACAACCTCAGTATGCAGATGATACCATTCTAGTGGCAGAAAGTGAAGAGAAATTAAAGAGCCTCTTGATGAAGGTGAAAGAGGAAAGTGAAAAACCTGGCTTGAAACTCAACATTTCAAAAACTAATATCATGGCATGCAGTCCCATCACTTCATGGCAGATAGAAGGGGGGAGAGTGGAAACAGTGACAGATTTTCTTTCCTTGGGCTCCAAAATCACTGTGGAGGTGATTGTAGCCATGGAATTAAAAGACCCTTGCTCCTTGTAAGGAACACTGTGACAAACCTAGAGAGCATATTAAAAGGCAGAGGTATCACTTTGCTGACAAAGGTCAATATAGGTAATGCTTTGGTTTTTCCAGTAGTTTCCAGTGGTTTTATGTGTGGATGTGAGACTTGGACAGTAAAGAAGTGTCTGAGTCTGGAAGAATTGATAGTTTGGAATTTTAGTACTGAGGAGACCCTTGAGAGTTTCTTGCTCTGCAAGGAGATCAAACCAGTCTATCCTGAAGGAAATCAGTCCTAATATTCATTGGAAGGACTGATGCTGAAGCTGAATCTCCAATATTTGGGCCACCTGATGTGAAGAGCAGATTCATTGGAAAATACCCTGATGCTGGGAAACATTGAAGGCAAAAGAGAAAGGGTGACAGAGGATGAGGTGGTTAGATAGCATCACCAATTCAATGCACATGAGTCTATGCAAACTCCAGGACATAGTGGAGGACAGAGGAGCCCAGTGTGCTACAGTCCATGGAGTTGTAAAGTGTCAAACATGATTTTATGACTGAACAACAACAAAACAAAAACTGTAATTATACATTGTGACAAATGCTATTAAAAAACTGAGCCATTTTAGTTATAAAGGTGTAACGTAAAAGAGATCACCTGGAAAAAAAAGAAATGTAACATGAGCGCCCTTAAAAATGAAATGTCAACCATGTAAAAAGCAAAGAAACAGCATTTCAGGTAGAGGGAACATTGCAAATTGCTGAGTCAGAAAAGAGTTTGGTGTGTTTAAGGATCTGTAAAGAGACCAGTTTATCTGTAGCAGAGAGGGTAAAGGAGCCATGCATGAGATGTGATCAAGGACAGAGGCAGAGGCCAGGAAAAGAAGGTTCTGATAGCTTGGAGAAAAGAGTTTATGTCTTCCTATAAATGTGTTGAGAGCACACTGAAGACTCTCCAATTTAGTAGCCACTACCTATATACACCTATTTCAGTTTTAATAAGTTTTAAATTAAATTCAGTTAAATTTCAATTCTTCTCTGTCTCTCACTTACACATACACACACACACACATATCAAGTGCTCATGTGGCTAGTGTCTTTCACATTGGTTGGTACAGATGTGGGATCTTCTCATTATTGTAGAAAGTTTTATTGGGCAATGCTATGAAGGAGTCTAGGCTGGACAATGATAAGATTGGAGAATGACATCAATTTTTTTCAAGATTACTCTGGCTACTGTACAGAGAATCAGTTATAGAGAGACAAGAGAGTGAGGCAGGGAGATTTTTCAGGAAGCCACAGCTATAGGCAGGACAAGAGGTCAGCAATCTGGGCTGAGTTCCTCTGGGAAACTCCTCTCTGCTCCAAACAATGCCAAGGGGACTCACTCCTGCATTTGTGCCTCTGCAGCTGGGGTAGCTGAGATGTTTCTCAACGTGCTCTTTCATCCTCTAGGACACCAGCCTAGGCTAATTTCACGTGAAAACATCCAATCAGCAAGAGCAGAGCAAGCCCCAGTGCACAGGGACTTGTGAAACCTCTGCTCATATCACTTTTGTTAATGTCCCATCGGTCAAAGCAAGTCACCTGACGAAGTTCAGAGTCATCATGCACTGGGAAGAATGGGTCATTGCGGACAATGCTGTATCAGCCTATCCACTAACATCTGCCTCAGAAATGTCTTTGTTTTCAGACACTTCCAATTGTCAGGGGGTGAAAATTTGTCTTCTGAGTGAAAATCCAAGGATGACTCCTGTAGGACAGTGAGCAGGAGCAATTTGGTGACTCTTCGATGTTTGACTTTGTCAGTGGTCAAAATGCAGTTAGCTTTGTCCCACGAAGTCTTGTGTAGAAAGGTTGAGCTCTGTTCACCCATTAGCTCCCATCTGCCTCCTCAGTTCTGATTGTATCCCTCACAGAAGCCTCTCTGGAGAAAGTGCCACCATTGTGACGTGTACCAATCCATCATTTTAGTCCTCTACGAAGCTAAGCAAGCTCATTATCCCCATCAGCTTCCTATAACCAGTATTCAACGTTCCTCAGTTTTCCTGCCTCTTAAGTCAATTCCCAGACACTAAGACTCAGCATTTGGGTTATTCAGCTATGTGTCCCAAGATCTCTCCTTCTCTCTGCTTTTTGATTTGACCCCATTCATAGCAAGCATTTGTAAGTGTCAGGCACTGTTCTAAATGTATTACAGTGGTTACTCATTCAATCCTCACAGTAACCCTATGAGATAGCTATAATTACGGGCTCCATTTTACAGAGGCAATATGCAAGGCGTGAGGGAATCAAGTCATTTGTCAAAGGACACACAGCTGGAAAGTGAGGAGCTGGGATTCAAACCAGGCAGATGATGTCAGAGTCTTCTTCTCACCACTTCTCCTTCCTTCCCCTCCAGATGCAAGGGGATCAGCTAGAGACCAGGTGTCAGCCCTCAGGACCGCCTACAGCAGATGACCAACAGGAGCCCAGGGGCCTCCTCATGAATGACTCCGCTTCTTCCTGAGCTGGCAATCATAGTATAACCTTTCTTATTGCAGGTGCAGTGGGAGTGTATCAACCCCAAGTACAAAGCCAAGAAGAAGAATTATAAGAACTCGGGCATTGTGATTTTGAATCAGTGCAAGGTATAAACATAGCCCCTGTCTTCTAGGAGTATGAAACTAAGGCTGTCTCGGAGGAAGGCCCAGGTGGTATGAACAAAAAGAGAGAGTGTCAAGAAGATATGATCTTTTTAAAATGAAAAAATCAGAAAGTCAAGGTATTAGTGGACATACATTATAAGTTTGGGTGGTTTTGGAGTTGTGGTAGGCCAATGCCTCCATCACCTCAACAAAAACAGTCCTGCCCAAAGATAAGAGAGTCCTGGCCACAAGTCAGGTTCTTCTCTGCCAGGACAGCACCAGAGGGAGGTCCCCAGACGGGGACAACCAACATTTCTAAAGTACCTGAGTGAGTGAGTGAAGGTCATTCAGTCGAGTCCAACTCTTTGCGACCCCATGGACTATACAGTCCATGGAATTCTCCAGGCCATAATACTGGAGTGGGTAGCCATTCCCTTCTTCAGGGGATCTTCCCAACCCAGGGATCAAACCCAGGTCTCCTGCATTGCATGCGAATTCTTCACCAGCTGAGCCACCAGGAAAGCCCAAGAATACTGGAGTGGGTAGCCTATCCCTTCTTCGGGGGATCTTCCTGACCCAGGAATCAAACCAGGGTCTCCTGCATTGCAAGCAGATTCTTTACCAGCTTAGTTACCAGGGAAGCCCCCATTTACATGTAATAAGCAATAACTTTTTAATAAAAAAGATTTTAAATAGAATAGTTAATATTACAAGAACTGTACCAAGACAATGTAATACCACAAAAAGTTATGGAAAATAGCAATAATCTGCCAATAACAGGATTATTTCTATTAAATTCTAAATTCAAATTTTATCTTCATTTATGCACATGTCACAAAAGAAAACACTAAAATTAAGTTTTAGAGTAAATTTTTACTCTTATTTTTTTGTACTTTTATTCTATAACTACATTAAAGTATTACCATTTCAAAGAAACATCTACAGCTTCCCAGAAGAACTAGTTTTAATACTGGCAGTCTTCCTGTTCAATACACACCAATATAAATCGTTTCTTGTCAGAGAGCTCAGTGTTAAGTACTCTGCACCAGGCTTTTTTTATTCTGTGTTTTCTTCTCTTCTTGGGTGCAGTGAACTCTGTTTCACTAAAACTTTCATTCTCCTCTTCCCCTTCCGTAACCACAGGCATACTCAGACTTCAAGATTTATCTTCCTTACGTATATTCTGCGTGCCACCTCTGTTTCTGGAAGACACTTTCCTTCCTGCTGACACTTTCTAAAGTGTCACTTTTAGACACTCTCTAAAGCACCTACTCTGTGCTTATCACACAAAGTGATAGTCACTAGCACTTACCACTGAGTGCTTTGTATGTGGCACCTCCTCCACGCTGACTAGATACCATGAAAACAAGACATGGGGGACGAGTAAAGCACCTAAAATTTCTCCAGAGGGGCTCTAACTTCGCAGAAAATATCCTTGGAATAATTTTGCCACTGCTTGAGTACTTACTATGGTAAAAATAATTATAATACATTCTGTTACTCTTACCACAGCTCTGAGATTTCTACTTTCAAATGTGATTGTAATTAACGCATTGTCACATACATGGTAAGAGCTGAGATTTCCATCTCTGTCTGTCTGACTCCATGATGTGAGACTTTCATGCTATCCAGTTTCTTTCTAAATATATCAGGTTCCTTTACTCAGAGTTGGCATTCCTGGCTGCTAGGAGCTGTAGGAGCCCATTCTCACATAACGGAAGAGTCGGGGAAAAGACTGATGGGTCTAGCTTAGATCACAGGCCTATCTCATGAACTAATTACTGGAACTAGACGGTAACAGTGCTTATGATTGGCCATCATTGTCCTGATAATGTTTGCTGTATTTTATGATCCTTTGATATCTTGGGGCCTTGCATACTGGGAGGAACTGCCCCTCTTAGGTTTAGCTAATTCCTCAAGATAGCAATCAGCGTGCCTATGAGCCCATCTTTGACATGCAGACAGAGCAATCCAGAGCCTGTATCCCTAGCCACCCCCTTTCCTGCGCTCTCACACACCAAGCCAATATTCCCCCTGCCCTGTATAACCCCAGAGCCAGCTTCAGACAATTAGAGACCATCTCTATTTTCCAGAGTCTTCAGCATCAACTCATTATTCAGTCCTAAGCCTGCTTAACTGCTTACCTTGCCTCACTCATTCCTCCCCACAAAAACCACCATAATGACTTTTGCCTATGCTTTCCCTGCACACCTCCTGCCTCCTGACTAACCCAGTGCTACCTCATGTGGCCCTCTTGTGTGGCAGGACATGCCTTCAGTCCTTTGGGGAACTGTGAATAATAAACTCTTCTTTCAAAGGCAGTTGTGTCTGGTCATCTTACCTACCTACCTATACAGACCAAATCCTGGTGCATTCAGAACAGTCCTGTGCCCACAGAAGCAGGAGAAAATAAGATCCAGATGAGTCAGTTCAACCGATCATCTCTGTAAGGTGACTGTGCATATAACTGTTTCGATCTAAGAGTCTGGCACTCAGAGGACATGGTATTGGTAGGGGTATAGTAGTAGGGCCACCCACTCCAGTATTCTTGGGCTTCCATGGTGGCTCAGACAGTAAAGAATCTGCCTGCAATGTGGGAGACCTGGGTTTGATCCCTTGGTTGGGAAGATCTCCTGGAGGAGGGCATGGCAACCCATTCCAGTATTCTTGCCTGGAGAATTCCATGGACAGAGGAGCCTGGCGGGCTACAGTCCATGGGGTCACAAAGAGTCAAACACGACTGAGTGACTAAATATAACACAGCATCTCAACTATCAGGCAAAGCATTCGCATAAGGAAGCCGGGAGCAGGCACTATTCTGAGGGCCCAGTAAGCATCAGCCCTGAGACAAGTCTACCGATAGATGTGTGCCACCTGGAGGTGGTGCCTGGAAATGCCACCATGGAGTTTTGTGGATCAGTCTTTGAGAAGCTTCTTGGTGGCTCAGACAGTAAAGAATCTGTCTGCAATGTGGGAGACCTGGGTTCGATCCCTGGGTCGGGAAGATCCCCGGAGAAGGAAATGGCAACCCACTCCAATGCTCTTGCCTAGAAAATCCCATGGATGGAGGAGCCTGGTAGGCTACAGTCCATGGAGTTGCAAAGCGTTGGACACGACTGAGCAACTGGGTGACTTTGAGAAGCTGCCCTGAGCCTCAGATGGAATATGAGAAGTGAGGGTCAAAAATCAGCTGATGGTTGTACCAGTAAAACGATACAGATTGTGAGCTCTATAACTGCAGGTACCATGCCTGTTTCTCTTCTCCCTGTATTCTTAGCATCCAGGGCATGGTGGAGGCTCAATAAATCCTTGTCAAATAACTGTGTAGATGAATGTCACCAAGACTCAAGCAGCAGAATCATAATGAAGCAGAAATGAAGACTAGAAATCAGTAAAGAGTGTGAGAACACAGAAGCTAGGGGTGGGGCAGGCAGCAGGAAGCCTGTTGACTTCCAACCTAGAGGTCAAAAGGATGCATTTGAGTACCCCCTCCACCATCTAGGTAGGTGATCTTAGCTTCAGTTTCCTCGTGGATAAAATGGACACAATAATAATCATAACATCACCTTCACAGGCTCGTTCTAAGAATTAAATGAGATCATGTATGTTAAGAGCTTGGCATACAGTTAGCGCTCAGTAAATATTAATCCTTGTTCTTCATGGCAAGGGAGGAATCTCACTAGCTGGCAGCTTACAGTGGAGAGCTTCTTGGATAATTGTGACCTTGAAGCTGCTCGTCGTTTTCCCTGTGGTGTTAGGAACATTACCAGAACTGGGACTTAGACACGGGCAGCAAGACTGAAGCCAAGTGTGAGACTTCATGAATTTCAAACCAGTGGTGACCCATGAAAACACAGTACCAGTCTCACCCCAGAGGCAGAGGCTGATTAAAATCATATGTAAACCCAAGAAGAGTGAGAAAGAGGATGGATGGTTGCAGCCCTCACAGGCCCCTCTGTTTTCTTTCTCTCCTCTCATGAAAGATAATCAGCTGACTCATCGTTTTCCCACAGGCCTTTCTCTGCTCTCCCCTCTAGGTCAGCAAGCCCCATGTTTAGGCCTCTAGTGTGTAAGTACTCGGATCACACTGTTCTAATACAGCTTCCTCTCCTCCCATGCAGATCCACAAGATGCATTCTTTCTTGGACTACATCATGGGTGGCTGCCAAATCCAGTTTACAGTGAGTTGTTTGTTTGTTCTTACTCAGGGAGTGAGGTTGGGGGGCAGTGCTGGGTGTGGGGCACAAGGACCCACAGTCTGTTAAGACTCTGGGTTGGCTTTGCTCAGGTCTCACCGCTGAAACATCATACAGTAACATGTCTTTACAATGAGGTCACACTTCTGTTCTCCCCACAACTATTTTTTCAGCATCCAATCAGGAAATGCATGCCATTCAACCTCAGGGGGTTTGGGGAACCAGTCCATTATGCTTTCCATTCTTTCAGTAACTGCAGGAGGCAGGAGGCAGTGGGTGGGTTGCCAGATTCCATCACTGGGTGAAAAGGGTTGGGGGGAGGAGTGAACCATGCTAAAACGTCCCACTGAACCATGGCCGACATCTTGGTTGTGTTCATGTGGACAGAACACAAGCTTACATGTTAAGCCCAACGGTCAATGCCAAGAGTAAGCCATCCAGATGATTCATCAGGCAATGAAAAAGTGAATTCCAAAAGACTGGGGAACCAGTCTGTCAATGTTGAGAAATACAATTAATGAGTGCACTAAGGATCTTCTACATGGAATCTGTGAGCCCTTGGGATTTGTACACTCCTAATAATGTATTTGGTAGTGGGCTGGGTCTTTTGTAAGTGTCTGGGTGGGCCAAGATTGTAAGTCTACCTGCCCTGGAACAATTTGCTCTTAGTGGCTTCATATTCAAAATCCTCCTAGTTTCCAGCAGACATGACCCGCAAAAAGAGAATACCCAGATGACAAGAAATAGATCTATTAAAACCTGTGGGAAAGTCACGTGGATGTAAACAAGTTGTGCAGCATCTGTGCCCCATCTTACAGAACTGTACTTGTGAAACTCAGCCCTATTTAGCTCCCTAGAAGGGCTCAATCATGTGAGGAAGGCAAAGAAAATGGTTTGAGCCCAAGAGAGTTGACTGGACCAATGTGTTCCTGAGACTAAAGGTAGTGGAACCCAAAGGATTAGAAGGGGATTCCCCAGGGGGATGAGATAAGGCCTCTCCCTAGATAGAGGCTGGGCTTTTGCTCTAACTTCAGAGGAGTCTACCTATGTCCTGCCTAAACTCAGGCCATTGTTCATTTGCCACTGAATACTTATGGGAGTTAATTATAGATTATGGTCATTTCTTTAAAGTCTAAGGTTCTCTAAAGGCACACCCATAGAGCACCCCACCCCCATATACACACTGGCATGTTTAGAAGGTAGCAACCATGTGCATTGTGGGCAAAACACCCCAACCCATGTCTGTCCTGGGCACTTGGAGTTGGAGGAGCCAGCAATGTCACAGAGGAGACAGTGTCCCATGATCTTAGGCAAAGGGCTGGTTTCAGGAAACTATTCATAGATTTTCAAGTGAAAGCTCTATCGATTTGGGTCTGTTTTAGGTTCTATAGATCCCATGCTTTTGAGCAACTCTTTAGTCAACCTTCAGGGGCTTGCTTTGCCCTTGGAGTTGGGCTGCAAAGAATTAGCCCCAGTGAAAACTGGAAGTTTGAGCCCAGAGAGTTTCCAGCTCTACACCCTGGCTCACAGAGGAGAGGGAAGGTCGTGTGGTCCCCTGACCCAAGGAGATTATCCTTCTGGCGTTGCTCTCCCCTCCTTCTCACTTTTTTAAAAAGTGCTTGAGTAACAAGAAACCTGTTTTTTAAAACTAGTTACTTGCCAATTAACTTTTCATTTTTTAACTTTATTTATTTTGGCTGCACTGGGTCTTTGTTGCTACGTGTGGGCTTTCTCTAGTTGTGGCAAGTGGAGGCTACTCTTCATTACAGTGCACGGGTTTCTCATTGTGGTGGCTTCAGTAGTTGGGGTTAGCAGGCTCTAGAGCACGGACTTATTTGCATGTGGAATCTTTCTGGAGCAGGGATCAAACCTGCGTCCCCTGCATTGGCAGGCAGATACTTAACCACTGGATCACCAGATGTCCCATCCTTCTCACTTTTGCTGACCCTCCCCAACTTGGAGGGACCACCTCAGTGGTAATCACCACTTCCCCAGCCCCCACTTCTCAGCCCTCCAGGGTCCACAGAGGGACCTGCAGGAAGTCTGCAGTGAGTGAGGAGCAAGACCTCTGAAGAGGGAGAGCAGGTGCAGATAAATGCCGAGCAGAAGGGGCCAGACCATAAGCAGTGCCTAAAACAAAGTCCTTCCTCCTGGAGGGCTCCAGGCCAGGGATGCAGGAGAAGGTGCTAGGTGTTCTATTTTGAGGTTTCTGTTAAAGAAAGCATAACAACCACCTCATTGTCATTTTCCTCTAAAATTAAGTCATTTCCTCTTAAAATTAAGTCAATAATTTCTTATTACTCAAGCATTGCCAGCTAATGTAAATGATAAGCTGTAATGCAAACTATTAATAACAATTAGCATGCCTTACTTAATTTGGCCTCTAAGTATTTATTATCTGCCCCATCATTTCATTGAAGCCATCTGGCAAAATGAAGGGAACTTTGCAGAGGGATGAGAAATGAGAAGAGGGCTTCCTGGTGTGGAAATGGGCAGAACAGAGGAAATGAGTCTAGGATGATTCAAATGTTTTGTGCCTGAAGACAAAGCATGTTGGCCCCATTCACAGAAATATGGAAATCAAGATTAGCTGCCAGACAGCAGAATGAACTTCCCTGCAGATGTGGTGGGGTGTTTTCAGGTATCCCAGTGAGATGGCATTTATAAATATGGACCTTGGTTTCAGGAGAGAGGTGGAAGCTGCACATGTATAGGTCAGGAGGAGACAGCTAAAGAGAAGAAGACAGAAAGATAGCAGGCCTCGTAACAGAATGTTATAGAAAATCTGCATTCAGCAACTGGGGAAAGAGGAGCCAACAGTAACAGAAGTTACACCAGAGGAAAAAGTCTCAGGAGAGGCAGTAACTCAGATGATCAGGAGAAATTCTTACAGGATCAAGGACAATAATATCATATGCTAAAGAAACGATAAGGTGAAGAATGAAAATCAATGATTGGGCCATGTGATGAGTAAGCACAAGTCATCTTCAGAAGAGCAACTTCAGCAGAAGAGCAGCTTCAGAGACAATAGGCCCAGGTGTTGGGGTATAACCGAGAGTGAGGACATGAACGCAGCGGGTGTAGCTACTCTTCGACACAGCCGACAGTGAAGGAAAGACAAGAGGCGGAAAGTAGATGCCAACCTGAGGATGAGAAGAGGGGAATTTTAAGTAATAAAATAAGCAGAAAAGATCCCAGGGAGGGAAGGAGATAAAGGATGCTAAAAAGAGCCCCTATCAATGATTCTTCCTCTTTTTCGGTCCCATGGACCACTTGAAATCTGATACAAGATTTATATCCTCTCACTGGAAAGTGCACACACTCCATCCCACACACAATTGCAGGCTGTCAAGGACACCCGTGAGGACAACCTTTGTTCCTCGTGTGAATTCTTGAGTCATAAGGACTGGAGCAACAGTCATGTCGTGGTCTTGGAAGAGCTGGGCAGAGGTTAAGCAGAGATTGAGGGAGAGAGATTGGGTTCCATGCATTTGGCGCATGACACAGCAGCCAAAAGAAAACCAGATACTAGAATTTTACCTACAAAATCAACAGCCATAGACAGCATAGATGAGAGCAGACTCCATAAGATACCTGGAAAGACAATGGTAGAAGAATTAAAAGTTTCTTTTGAAAGTTACTGCCTTTCCAGATGCAAAATATGTTCATTGTAAAATGGATTTTCATGGAATCAGGTTTTAAGCAACACAAATGTCTAACAATAAGGTAATGGCTATATAAATTGTAGTGGCTCATTTAGATGGACTATGATAAAGCCATTTTAAGTGATAATTATAATACTTGTAATCACATGAAAATATGTTAATGTCATAATATTAAGTGAAGAAAAAAAGAATATGAAGCAAAGCTACCCTATAATTACAACTATGTTAAATGTCTTTATGTATTGTATATATTTTTTACATATAAATTTTTAAAATATTTTGTATTTAATATATATGTAAAACTAAAAAGGAAAAATATAACTTACTGAACTAGTAGAATCTTGAGTGGTCATTTTTCTCATATTATATTCAGACAACCCTTTTTATTATTTGTAATTTTTTAAAATTAAAAGTGGTATTTCTGGGACTTCCCTGGTGGCCCAGTTGTTGGGACTTTGCCTTCCAATGCAGGGGGTGAGGGTTCAATCCCTGGTCAGGGAGCTTAGATGCCACATGACTTGTGGCCAGGGAACCAAAGCATAAAACAGAAACAATATTGTTACAAATTCAATAAAGACTTTAAAAATGGCCCACATCAAAAAAATCTTAAAAAGGGCGAGTATCGCTTTTCATTATCTCTGATTTTGTTACCTATTTTTTAATAATATGATATAACAAGCTGAATGTGGCTAAGCTTGAAGATTAGCCTTCAAGCCTAAGAAAAGATCACCTGTTAAAGGTCCTCTCATGTCATCTTTTCTGACCTTAATACACTTAGGACATCCTATGCCCACACTATATCTCAGTTTAGTTTTAAATCCTGATTTTAAATGCCAGACTAAATAGTGATGGACTCTTGTATAGACCTCTAAGACATGAGACTGAGTCCTGGGTTGAAGAGGAAAATGTTTTGCACATTCCAGGAAGTAAACCAGACAACATCCAGGTTCTTTCTCATCTTGTCTTGGTTCCTATTTCTTTCCTGCTATGGAGTTTTGAGGAAGCAGAAAAGCACAAGAATTATACATGTTATTTAAGAAATGGTCCAGACTGAATAGTATCACCACCTATAAGGCTCGTTGTATAGGCCCAAACTGTATACAGACTTAAAAAAGAAAAACGAACAGCTGCCCTATAACAGATGATATCACAAAGGTTTCAGAGAGATCAGACAACTAACCAGAGATGGGTTCACAGCAGCTTTCCCCAAAAAACACCCAGGTGGGTCTCAAATGGCCCAGTTGTCAGAGGAAGGGAAGGGATCTGAGGCATGGGCTCGTTTCAGGTAAGAAGCTAAAAATATCCAAGGAAGGATAACATCGTTAGCATCCAGCCTTTTTCGGAAGCAGTTCCTCACACTGGGGACTTGGCAGCATAGAGAAAGTAAGCACTTTGCTCTCATACTTTACAAGATTTTGCAAAACTGCTCCATGGCTCTGCTTAATGAACAGCAAGGCCTCCTGGGCAGAAGGGGAGACAAAGGAGGCCTGCTCTGGGGCTGCCCACTGGGAAGATGCGAGTGCACACCAGAACCACAGGCTTTCCTAAATGCTTCATAGCAGAAGATGAAAACAGTAGCTCTGCAGGCCTGCCACATTCAGGAGGCCAGGAATCAAGAGCCTCCTCCACAAACTGGCATTTTTCAGGCATTTTCTTGCTTTTATTTCTCAACTTAGTCCCATCTTTTACAGCCTCCCTGTTGCTTTTTAAAATAAACCTAACCTTTCTCTCTGTTCTCTTTGCACTCATGCTAACTTAAAGAGCACAGAGAATTCGTGGTAGAAGACCACCTCCTAAAGACAAAATTCTTATCTCCAGCCTCATCAGGGAGATTTTAGGAACCATCGCTTGCCAGGAAAAAAAAAATCTTTGAGCTGCCTTGTACCTGAGACTGTCTGTTTACTGTCAACTCAAATGATAAAGTGAGACAAGGTAGCCGAGAGCTATACAAAAAGATCTTAACGACCCAGATAACCAGGATGGTGTGATCACTCATCTAGAGCCAGACATCTTGGAGGAAGTGTGAAGTCAAGTGGGCCTTAGGAAGCATCACTACAAACAAAGCTAGTGGAGGTGATGGAATTCCAGTTGAGCTATTTCAAATCCTAAAAGATGATGCTGTGAAAGTGCTGCACTCATTCTGCCAGCAAATTTGGAAAACTCAGCAGTGGCCGCAGGACTGGAAAACAGTAGTTTTCATTCCAATCCCAAAGAAGGGTAATGCCAAAGAAAGTTAAAACTATTGCACAATTGCACTCATCTCACATGGTAACAAAGTAATGCTCAAAATTCTCCAAGCTAGGCTTCAAGAGTACGTGAACCGAGAACTTCCAGATGTTCAAGCTGGACTTAGAAAAGGCAGAGGAACCAGAGATCAAATTGCCAACATCCGTTGGATCATTGAAAAAGCAAGAGAATTTCAGAAAAATATCTACTTCTGCTTCACTGACTACACTAAAACCCCTGACTGTGTGGTTCACAACGAACTGTGGAAAATTCTTCGGGAGATGGGAATACCAGGCCACCCTACCTGCCTCCTGAGAAACCTGTATGCAGGTCAAGAAGCAATTGTTAGAACTGGACATGGAACAACAGACTGGTTCCAAATTGGCAAAAGAGTACATCAGGGCTGTATATTGTCACCTAGCTTATTTAATTTACATGCAAAGTACATCATGCAAAATGATGGGCTGGATGAAACACATGCTGGAATCAAGATTCCCAGGAGAAATATGAATAACCTCAGATATGCAGATGACACCACCCTTATGGCAGAAAGCGAAGAGGAACTAAAGAGCCTCTTGATGAAGGTGAAAGAGGAGAGTGGAAAAGCTGGCTTAAAACTCAACATTCAGAAAACTAAAATCATGGCATCTGGCCCCATCATTTCATGGCAAATAGATGGGGGAAAAAATGGAAACAGCGGCAGACTTTATTTACTTGGGCTCCAAAATCACTGCAGGTGTTGACTACAGCTATGAAATTAAAAGATGCTTGCTCCTTGAAAGAAAAGCTATGACCAACCTAGACATCATGTTAAAAAGCAGAGACATTACTTTGCCGACAAAGGTCCTTCTAGTCAAACCTATGGTTTTTTCAGTGGTCATGTATGGATGTGAGAGTTGGACTATAAAGAAAGCTGAGCACTGAAGGATTGATGCTTTTGTACTGTGGTGCTGGAGAAAACTCTTGAGAGTCCCTTGGACTGCAAGGGGATCAAACCAGTCAATCCTAAAGGAAATCAACCCTGAATATTCATCAGAAGGACTGATGCTGAAGCTGAAACTCCAATATTTTGGCCACCTGATGTGAAGCGCGTACTCATTAGAAAAGACCCTGATCCTGGGAAAGATTGAAGGCAGGAAGAGAAGGGGACGACAGAGGATAAGATGGTTGGATGGCATCACTGACTCAATGGACATGAGTTTGAGCAAGCTCCTAGAGTTGGTAAAGGACAGGGAAGCCTGCCATACTGGAGCCCATGGGGTCGCAAAGAATTGGACACAACTGAGTGACTGAACAACAACAACAAATGATGAAATATTTTTATGAGCAGAGGGAACCATAGAAAGCAGCATGTGATAGGGATCATTATTTTATTTCCTTTTTTCGTCAGATAATTTTTAGGTTAATACGCTTCCCCAAAGTTTCATCAGCATTTTCTGAGCTTGAATAGCCTCTGTGGTTGTCATAAATAAGGGGGCCATCCCCACAGAAAGAGTGCAAACCCCAGAGGCCTGCAGAAAAATAAAAAGCAATTTCCACTGGGCATGTTTTTCTCTACAGCACCACCAGGGACAGGCAACTCAATACTACCTACTAACCTTGAACTTCAAGTTACCCCACTTCATAATCTCCTCCATCCCCAAGGAGATCTGGCCACTCCCTTCCCTAACTGGCATCCAACTTCACAATCAGTCAACAAATATCCTATTTCTATTCCATGCTTAATATATTCCATCACAATCCTCTTCTCACCACCATCTCTGCCTCTCCCTAGTTTGTTAAGCATAAGGGAATGATTCCAAGCCTAAGGATGAAGAGTTGATAGAAATGAAAAGATGTAGAGCACTGGGACCAGAGTGAAGAAAGAGAGGAAGTCACCTAGGGTGCAAAATTTAAGGAGGCATCACTCGCATTGGGCAAGTGTAGGATCAGATGAGTGCCTTCCTGAGTTTATGCCCTAGTCACCTCTCTTGTCTTACCCTAATCCCAGCCCTATGATTTTTTTCAAAATTTAATATAGTTGTTGCCAAAATTTTTAATGCTCATCCAGATGTTACATACATTTCTTCCCACACCACAGGGACTCATCCAGGTGATACACCTGGGCTCAGATGCTGCCTCTTGGTGCCTACATGCTTGGAGGATCTCGCCCATGCTTAGGAGGATTAGATGTTCAATTCTATTTCTTGAGTTGTCATTTTTCTTTATGGAGGTTTTCCCCTCTATTCTTTATATTATCTGATTTATCTGATTTCATTCTCTGGTTTTACATCAAGATACCAGCATGTTTTTGTCATCACAAGACACCCTTGACAATCAGGTAATCAACACACATGGGACAACTCCAGTATTAAAAAACACAGGTAGATTGGAACATCAGTGATTTGCAATATTTGCAATGACACTGATAAATCAGAGCAGAATCAAGTTTATGTGTATGTTAAGTCACTTCAGTCATGTCTGGCTCTGTGACCCTATGGACTATAGCCCACCAGGCTCCCCTGTCCATGGGATGTTCCAGGCAAGAATACTGGAGTGAGTTGCCATTTCCTTCTCCAGGTGATCTTCCTGACCCAGGGATTGAACCCACATCTCTTATGTCTCCTGCATTGGTAGGCGGGTTCTTTACCACTAGTGCTACCTGAGAATCAAGTTTATCTCTGCAACATCCTTGCAGTCTCTAGAATTTTCTACAGTTCTAAAGTGCTTTCCACAATAGGAGAGAAAAAGATGCTTTACTTCTAGCCTTCCCAGCACTATTTTTACTTTTTAAACACTATGTACACCTGTGAGGTGCTATGATCTCTTTAGTGTGTCTTGTCAGGACAGAAGTCAAGAGTGGTGGGTGTGTGTTGAAGCTTAGCAAATCCAGGAGGCCTGAGATGCTTGATTTCTTGGAAACCTGTCTGTTGGGTACCTTTTGAGTGTCTTCCTTGGAGAAGTTTTCCAGCGATTGTCTGAATGTATCTGGACCTTTGTCTAGTTGGTGCCTCATAGGTGTGACTTAGAATGCTTTTTTGACTGCAAAATGCATGTAGACTCCCCACCCTCAACTAACTTTTCAACACAGTTCATGTTGTCTTCCTTTCTTTTTTCACCAGCTTGGCTTTCACCTTCAGGATGAAATCTATCTCAGAAGATATTGGATTTCACTGGTCCTTTTAGGTCACCCCTAATCATCCTCAGTCACTCATTATCCCTTTAATTTTTTTTCTTTTTAAAAATTATTTTATTTTAATGTTTTTATTGAAGTATAGTTGATTTACAATGTTGTTTTAATTTCTGCTTTTATAGTAAAGTAATTCAGTTTTACATATATATACATTCTTTTTTTAAAATATTATTTTCCATTACAGTTTATCATAGGATACTGAATACAGTCATCTGCAATATACAGTAGGACCTTAATGTTTATCCAGCTTGTTGTTGAGTCATCAAGTTGTGTCCGACTCTTTATGACCGCATGGACTCTAGCACACCAGGCTTCCCTGTCCTTCACTATCTCCCGGAGTTTGCTCAAACTCATGTCCATTGAGTCAGTAATAGCATCCAACTGTCTCATCTTCTGTTGCCCCCTTCTCCTGCCCTCAATCTTTACCATCATCAGTGTCTTTTTCAAAGAGTTGGCTCTTCATATCAGGTGGCCAAAGTATTGGAGCTTCAGCTTCAGCATCAGTCCTTCCAGTGAATATTTAGGGTTGACTTCCTTTAGTTTACAGCTGCTAACCCCAAACTCCCACTCCATCCTTCCCCCACACCCTCTCCCCCTTGGCAACCACAAGTCTGTTCTCCAAGTCTATGAGTATGTTTCTATTTGTACATAAGCTCATCTGTGTCATATTTTATATTCCACATATAAGTGATATCATATTTGTCTTTCTCTTTCTGACTTACTTTTTGCTTAGTATGGTAATTTCTAGTTGCATCCATATTGCTGCAAATGCATTATTTCATTCTTTTTATGGCCAATTAGTATTCCACTGTATATATGTACCACATCTTCTTTATCCTTTTATCTATGGATGGACATTTAGGTTGTTTCCCTGTCTTGGCTATTGTGAATACTGCTGCTATGAACATAGAGGGTGCATGTATCTTTTTGAAAGAGAGTTTTGTCTGGATATATGCTCAGGAGTGGGATTGCTAGATCATATGCTAACTCTACTTTTAGTGTTCTGAGGAACCTCCATAAGAACCTCCATACTGTTTTCCATAGTGGCCGCACCAATTTACATTCCCACCAAGAGCATAGGAGGGTGCCCTTCTCGCCACATCCTCTCCAGCATTTGAACAACTAGCTTTTAAAGCTAATGAAATTTCTTCTCTAACTCTGCTTGTCAGCAGGATTTGTAACATACCACTTTCCCCCTCCCTCAGGCTGCATCACTGTCAAGGTTAAATGACATATGTGCACTTTAAATCCACCCACTCTCCTATCTTCTCTTCCAGGTAGCTATAGATTTCACGGCCTCAAATGGGGACCCCAGGAACAGCTGTTCCCTGCACTACATCCACCCCTACCAGCCCAATGAGTACCTGAAGGCCTTGGTGGCAGTGGGAGAGATTTGCCAAGACTATGACAGGTATGAGACTTCCCATCTCTGGGGGTTCTTGTAGCCCCTAGCTGATCCTGGGCAGAATAATGGAAATGAAGTTATACTGAGGCTCACAAGGGGACAAAATAAAGCCTGGCTCTAAATGTGTTATCCTCTTCACCTCTAGAGGAACTGAGTTCATGCTAAGCTCACATTAGCCACCAAAAAATCCTTTCTTCTCTTACTTGGCTGGCAGGACCACTGGAAAGAAATTTTGCTTTCTCTTTTGTGAAGTTTCATCATGTGCCTTACTACATACAGAAACTTGCAAAGTTGGGTGCATTGACTAGCAGCATAATGTCGCAGAACATCAAGCTCCACTTGAACATCTAAATCAGCATCTACATTGTAACATGATTCCTAGATGATTTGTGTGCAATTTGAGATTTGAGAAGCACCGGTTTATTGGGCACTATTCTCTCTGATCCTCATACTAACCCTTCTGTTTAACAGAAGAGGAAAACTTTGCAGGGAGGTGAAGTGGTGTGTACCCTGACCTACAGCCAAGGGCTGTAGAATTTAAACCCAGACGCACCTCCTTCCACAGCATAAGCTTGCAATCATGGGATTTCACTGACCTCAAGAGCTACTGGTAACTTTATCAGAGGGTGTGTTTGTGCCCACGACAGTGGTTATATGTGTTTGTATGTCTGCATAGAAAACAATTTTTAGATCAGATCGATATTATATTTATTTTTACTTGACGGCAGACATTGACCTTGCCCACCAAGAGAATTCCTTGTAAGAAGTGATTTACATAAACTACGTTGAACTGAATTTATTTTGCCTTTCCAGTATTTCTAGATTGAGGTGAAATTGTTCACATGTTTGATTAAGAAGGCTCTTTGAAATAGAACCAGTGTAAATATATTATGGGTAAATCTCAGTTAACAGCGTGGTGTGATTGTAAAACAAGACTAGTTAGTAATAAACAGTAACTAAGTGACGTGAAAGTTGCTCAGTCATGTCCAACTATTTGTGACCCCATGAACTATACAGTCCATGGAATTCTACAGGCCAGAATACTGGAGTGGGTAGCCTTTCCCTTCTCCAGGGGATCTTCCCAACCCAGGGATTGAACCCAGGTCTCCTGCATTACAGGCAGATTCTTTACCAGCTAAGCCACCAGGGAAGCCCAAGCAGTAACTAATTGACCAGGAAAATAAAGAAAGTGACTCTGTCCTCCACTTTCAGAGACATTTCATGAAATAGCCTGATTTCTATTCTTTCTAGTCTCATAATTGGTGATAACCATATTAAAAACCTGATACCCAGGCACTTAGGGAGTGACACAACCTAGTGACCAGAAGGTGCGTGAGTGTCCTTCCCACCGGCAAGTCTCTGGATTTGGATTGGTCATCACCAATAACTCGGATGTGTATGAAGCTAGTTGGGGATGAATGAACAGATGCAGTGAAATCAGATAGTGCTAAACATGAGGCCCTTGCCAACACTTCCCCTCCACGTTTGGAACAGAGAGCAGTGATAGCATTTTAAATTACCTTGTTGAAATGATACTTGTACTTAACCTTGAAATATTATCTGTGAAGGCAACTTGAATCTCAGCTCTGATTTCTTCAGGCCCCAATTCAGGAAGGATTCTTAGAAAGGCTCAAGTCATATGGAGATTTTTACCAAGAGGGAAAAAACAGACAGATTGCAATTTCCATTGTTAGAAACTCCTCCAAATATCCCCCAAGAAACCACCACAGTAATTCCCTCCTTTCTTTCTCTCTCTCTCTCTCTACCCTCCACCCCAAACACACACAGTGTTACCTAGCATCATAATGTGTCCATTTAAGAGAAGAAGAGTGAGAACTTCTTCAGGATTCTTAATAACTTTTAAATATTGAAATACTCATAAAATAAAGTAAGTAAAAGCACTTAATACAACACAATAGACACTTAGTTGAATCAGTAAAGTTGACCTTGACTGACTCTGCAGGCACAAGACAGCCTAGTAATGAATTCCAAAGAGCAAATTGGTGGCTTGGCCAGAAATTAAGATGCCGACACCCAGAGCCCTTGCTGTGTTTCTGCAGCAGATTTATTGGAGAGGCTACAGAATTTCTGTTTCCTGATTACCTCAAACTCAAAATGCCGATAAGACAGTCAGAGGGACCCACACATCTTTTGGAGCTATTATCCCTTCATAATATGAGCCAGACAAAGCCCGGGGAGGAGTTTTGTATTTCCTCAAAAGTACAGATAAAAGTAAGAGAGGATACCTTCGGGTTACATAAAGAATCATCTCAGATGATTCTTTTAAAAAACTGATTCATGTTATATGTGACAAAAACCATCAAAATATTGTAATTATCCTCCAATTCAAATAAATTATTATTTTTTTAATTTTAAAGGAAAATACCAAAGTTGTTGGTCCCAACTGGCCAAGAAAATCAGATTTCTTCAACTCAGTGGAGCATTTTTATTTTTCATGTAAAGAAAGCATTGAAATCGGCACACTAATCACTTCATGAAAACTGACAAGTTTCCCTCGCTTCTCTGTGTGGGTGGAAAGATAGTCAGGACATTGCAAGTAGGGGCTTTGGAATTAATTTATTCTTGCATCAAAGTCAGTAGGGTTGCTGCTCAAAAAGAAACAGTTGAATAAAAATTGACAGAAGGCTCCATTTGCCCACCTGTAGCGACGCAGAGTCTTTTAATCCCCAGGAACCTTGAAATTCCTCTCAGCCTCTGACAGCCAAGAGTTTTCTTCCTGCCTTGTACATTCACTGCTCACGGGTCATGACGAGCTGATCCATGAAGCTGAACAGCTTGAGAGATGCGTGAAGGTCGGAGTTCTCAGGGCAGCCTTGAGGGGAGGCTCAGGTCCTAAGCCTGGAAGGCACCTCTGCTAGCCCATTTTCTCAGCGGTTCTGAGAGAGAGACCCCTGCCTTCTGTTTCCACCAGCTCCCCAAGTGTGTGCCTCACAAACGAGCTCATCCGTTCCCAGTCAGTTGTAGCCGTCCCCCAGCTCCTACAAACAACGTGGTCTCTTTAGGCTGCTCAAGGCCAGGGTAGCATCCATTCTTAGGGCTCGGCAGAGATGTGAGTCTCTGACAAGTGTCTCTTTCAAAGAGTGCTGGGTAGGGTGCTGCGAGGTACAGTTAGAACTGAAACAGGCTGGAATGTAGAGGATTGGGTTAGAAGTCAGAAGTCACATTACCGTGCTGTCTTTTTCACTCTGCAGACACCAGTCCATTGTTCTCTTGGCTTCACTTTGGAACCACTAGGGAAGCCTTAAAACATGCTGGTGCCTGGGCTCTATCCCCAGATTTAGTCTGGTTCACATTCTGAGGTTAAACTCCTTGGGCCTTGTTTCCTTGACAGCAAATGAAAGATTCAGCTAACTTCCCCTGCAGAGTAGTTGTAAGACTTAGATATAAAAGTTCTGCCTTTTGTACATTCTTAATAAATAGTAGAAGCTTATTAAGTGATAGAGGCTTATACTCTTATTTTTAAAACATCAACTGACACAAAAGGGAAAAGGACTATAGTGTCAGACCTAAAAGTCATTTTAGACCAATGACCTTTAAAATTTTTGGCTCACACACCCCTAAAAAGAATGTTTAAACATATAACCTTCATACCCTATTACATTGAAATCTAACATTTTTCCATCATGAGTTTAAATAGTGACATAGAATGAAAATTCTAGTGTAATGTAAATATGGACATCTAAAAATAAAACTCTTACATAACTCTATTGAATGCATCCAGCAGAACTAAACGCTACTTGATACCCACCATCATCCATTTAAAAGCTGCGTGAACAAGTTCATCAGTTTGAGGTGAAAATTCTGTTTCTTCTTTTTCATGAACTCATATTTTCATTCCCTTCTCCCATAGAATTTCATCCCAATGTATCTTTAAAATTTGCTTTGAAATTCCTTAATTGATCACTATATTATGTCTTTAATTAAAATATGAATATAAATTTTTAAATTTCCAATTTCTAAAATTTACTGTAATGAAAAGATTTGAAGCATTTAAAAATATCTTCTGGTTTAGTCTTTATTATAATCATTATTGTTGCCTAATTGATCATAAATATTTGAGAAATTTCAATAACAGACTATTGCCTATAAAATTTTTTTTTTAAATCTTAATGAAACAGATATTAGGTTTTTTCCCCAGTTAGTTTACTTATCTGTGGGTAACTGCCCCCTCTGACCAGAATGGAAAAGTCCAGCATCAATTCTAATTCAATTTTTTGTTTTATCAATGTAAATACTAAGAAAGCTTATTTTTATAAGTCCATGGTAATGGAAAGAGTTTGCCTAGCAGTGTTATGCAGTTCTTTCAATTCCAAGTTTTATATAAAAATATTACATATCTATCATCAAAAGATATTTTTAATGGTCTACCATCTGACATCAGCACTTCCAACAGTTCTTTTAAGCAAAGACTGGCAACTACCTGACTCACGAAAGGATTTGTTTGCTAGCAAGTCATTCTCATCAGGAAATGTCCCTTTGTATTCTGCTGTGGAACTTCTGCAAAGGGGAGCAGTGCACACGGAGACTGAGAGTCTGCATGGGTGAGCAGAGGGTAACTGGGAGAGGGGAGGTGCAAATGAGGAGCAGGTACTTCAATCACAGACATTCCCAGAAGATCAATTTCAGCAAAGAATACATGGGGAGGTAAAGGAGCTGAATATTGATTTCCTTTAAAAGCAAAGAAGCCATGCTCTAATGTCTATAGAAGGGCTTTGCACCTCCACATACCCCAACTTTAAGACCACCGCTTTAGAGAACAGCTTTGATTTAATGTCTAGCTGTTCTAAAATGCAATTTTACTGAGTTCATCTCCATTTCCTTATGGGCACAGTCTCTCCTTTAATTCATCTCTTGCTTTAGCCCCCTCTTCCTTACCTGGGAAGGTAAAAATGCATCTCCCATTGGCAGATCATCTGACCAAGATCTTTCCCTAAGTTCAAGACAGCAACCTCATTGCCGCTGAAAACCCTGGACTCTTTGATCATATTTGATACTATTTTATTCCAATAGTAAGAAATACTGCCTTCAGAAAATTCAATCTGCCTTGAATTTTCCAGGTTGGGAGGTTCCACCAGTCATCTCAGTAGTTTCTAAATGGCCCCTTTATAAGTGCTGGTAGGTCTCATTTTAAGTTTTCTGATGTGCTGGCAAGCCTTCACTTGCTTGTGTGGCTCAACTTGCCTTCCCTTTCTCTGTCTAGTTTTATTTTTAATCAGGGAAAATGAATGCTTAAATCTATTGTTCTTAGGCTTGATTTTTTTTTTCTTTAGTATGCTTATTAGAGTCTCTGTGGTGGTTAACTTCAGAGAATTGAGACCTCATGACTCATTAATTATTCCCCTTGTAGGTGAGGCATTTTCCCTACCTTCCTGCTGTTGAAACTCAATTGTGTAACAGTGCCTCATGCTCAGTAAACTTCAAATCCCCAAGGGTGGCTTGAAGGTATAAAATCTGAAACACTGGTTTGCTGATTAGAAATAGAATACTAGATCTCACCTCTCTTAAACTCATCAAAGAAAATAAAAAGGTGTGGAGCTTCCTAATTTTCTCTGCTTTGACTTCTGAGCCATCTGAGTTGGAAGAAGCTGGGCCCATCCTCCACCCAGAACAGCTTTCTTCCAGACTTAACTAGAAAGTACCTCTAAAAACTCCTTCACATTCCTCACCCTTATCTTAGCTAAGAAGGAATCTCTGAGACAAAGCATTTCAATATTTCCAAGGCCCAGAAGTATTTCAGACCTGTGTCTAATCCTTCATAAGCTTTTATGATTTTCTGTTTATCATCATTAATACCCTAATACCTGCTAGATGTATGCAAAGTCCATATCTACATAACAGAGAGGGAAAGGGGGAACCAGTAATTTTCTGACAAACTTAGCCTCTGATTTCAAAGAATTTTGATTTCCCTGTATCTCCCAACCCCTGCCCCAAATTTGGTCAAATTGGATGTATTTTGGTGAAGTTCTATCAAAGCCTTCTTTGGCTACCAGTGACCTCTATCTAAATCAGTAGATGGTGATGGGTGACATTCTGGCTTTGATCCTTTGACTTCTCAGCCTGGGGCTCCCCTTTTGCTTCCAGAGACATTCCAGGGACAGTGAGCCCTTATCTGAATTTCCTCTTCTCCTTGACTGACTCTGCAAGAATTGAGAAATGGAGAAATTGTTCCAAGAACAAATCTCAATTGGGTCTTTAATGGGAGAGAAAATAAAAAGTAGGTGTCCTGAGGACATGCCCTCTTCAAAGAGCAATATTCCTGAGCTCCACTGCAACAATCCCCTGACAGCACAAAATTCACTTAAGAAGTGTCTTGTTTGTGATCTGATCAGGGGCCCAGTTACAGAAAGCACAAGAGGAAACCACGTTTAATACTGTACATAATCATTAAGTTTTGATGGTATAATAGAAAATTCATAGGCTTTGGAATTACACAGTGCTTGCTGGTAAACACCTTAGTTCACTTTCTTAGACTTTCTGAGACTCAGTTTATTCATCAGTAAAATAGGAATAAAAAGTAGGTGGACCTTCAAATGTATGAAAATTAACTAAGTATAGACATAGCCTAGCATCATATCTGGCATACTGTAGTGCCAATCAATGTTCATTCTTCTCCTACTCACTTCTCACCTATAGTATAGGAAAGCAGTAAAGTGATGAGCTTTGGGGATTATTTCTTTATTTCAGGTTTCCACTCCATTGCTGTCCCCTGTTACCACAGGTAATCAAAAAGCATGAGTTAGCATTTGGCATAGGGACCTATTCTAGGGAGGCAATGCAGGTTTATGTTTTTCTTTCTCATTAGATGAAAAAATACAGCAACTTCTTTTTTAATTTCAGTGACAAAATGTTCCCAGCCTTTGGGTTCGGTGCCAGGATACCCCCAGAGTACACGGTGAGTGGGTGTTTTACTATAAACAAAGGATGACATGGATTTCCCTCACAGGAGTCTCACACCTTCGACATTTAATACAGTTATGTAAAGGCCCATAGTCAGAAGTGATCTTCACAACCAGTGAGGTTAGCTCTTCGAGCTGGTGTATAGATGTCACCCATTCTCCTGGGATTCTCGATGGGCTGTCTCAGAGTCAATTCCAAATGAAAACTTCTATTGTTTAGCTTCATATAGACAAGTCAGAGAGTGTAGAAACTATTGTAAGTTGATCTTCAGTGGCTCAGAGCCCATCTATTCAGATCTCCCCTGGAGAAAGACTACTGACCATTCTGACAGTGAAAGTCCATGACAGTGAGGTCTACAGACTCCTTCATCCAAAGTTCATAAATGCCAGTCTTGTGTGGCAGATACAGAGAAATCCTGAGGAAAGAGCTACTTGGGTTCAGAGAATTTGGAGCTGAAACGCTACTGTAAAAACACTGGAATCCTATTTGACCTTGATGCCGATTTCTCATGACACAAAGAAGGCAAAGACTGAATATGGAGAGATTTGTGCTGCAGTGGGGCTGAGGCACTCTCCCATACCAGATGGCCCGAGTGGAAGAATCTTGGGGAGGAGCAGGGCCATCTGTTCTTTAGGAGGCCTCTGAGGTCCCAGCTAAATGCAAGCAATACTGCCCAGTCATCAATTTCTCTTTTACTGACCTAATCTGAGCTGCACATCAGGAGGCAGATGCCCACTTTTGCTCCCACCCTACAGCAGTCAGACCGAAGATCTTTTATGAAAAAAGCAGTCCACCTTCCTTTTCCTGCTGGAGTGAGCCGTGATGGAGTAGCCTGTCTCCATGACCTGTCCTCCTTCTTGTTTGCCTATTGCCCACATTGTTCTCCCTGCTGGCCATGCTACAGAATTCTGGAAGCATTTGTTGGAAATGGAGCACATGGTGGGGGAAGAATATAGATCAAGTGTTGTCAACTGTTGACTTATAGATGTTAATCAGGCCACAAATATATTCTGACACATAGTTGTTTTTTTTTTTTAAAGAATTAGACAATTTCATGAAAATGTCAGATTTCTGGCTTCTCTGGAAAAACTGAAAGGCCTGGCAATACTAAAATTAAAAGATCATACATAAAAGAATTACCCAGAGCTCAGGAGATGCAGTCCCCTTCAGATGGGGTATCAGTTCCAAGATGTGGGCAGGTGGGTGCCCACCTTCCTCACAGAACTGCTAAGCCTCTAGCCTGGAATTGGACCTGGACATCTACCAGTCCAGCTGCCCTGAGCTGCGTAAGCATACTCCCCAATCCCCCTAGGTAGCCTTGGCCCAGTGGGGCTGAGGATAGAGGTGTGCGGCATACCTGGCTCCAGGCCTTCCTGTCCTCATCTCTGACATCTGCCTGGTCCCCCTTCTAAAGCAACTTCTTCTAGCTGTTAGCTAAAGTCCTGATCCCCCTCCTGATCCACTCTGCCTGACAGCTAACTTCTTCCTGCTCCCCTACCAGGCATCCCTCATGCATCCTCACTCTATTCCCCCAAAGCCATTCCCCCACCCTTTTCCTTGCTTCATCTCCATGCCTCATCTCCCCTCTGCCTCAGACAGGCCCTGATGGTCTCAGCAGCTCAGGTGCCCCCAGAGAATTTATAAGGTTACCATGACTTACTTCTTCAGGATAAAATCTCAGTGTGCATTGAAACTGAGTCACAATCACCTCTGTCTTAGTTTGCACTCTCCAGGACCTTACAGCAAGGATTAGGATCCAAGCAGTTTATTTGAGAGGTGGAGAAAGCTTCAGTAGAGAGAGGGAAAATGTGAAGAAGTCAACATAGGGTTTACTAACAAGTCATTAGCAGCATGGACAGCCAAAGCCAAATCCTGGGAGACAGTGCAGAGTACACACAGACCCCAAGGGATTAGAGGGCTGGGATGCTGATTCACAGCCTCCTGTCAGCCCATGATGAAGAGCTACTCTCCAGGGACATTACTCTCAGGGGACATTAATTCCCCAACACTTTTAACCTGTCACTTGGGTAAGCCACGCAAGCTCTGGAAGCCCAAGAAAAACTTAAGGTAAATAAACCAGGTAAGATGACTGACAGTTGATTGAGTTGCCTGGAAGAGCCAAGGGCAAGGGAATGTGGGTAAGGCACCAACAGCATCAGCTCTGACCCCCACTGGGAAAAAAGGGATTTTTACCACAATGATCTATTTTCTAGGCCCCAGAGAGTCAGTGCTTTGGGAAATAGCCTTTGAAATGGAAACATCAGTAAAATTCCAAGTGACCCAATAAAAATGTCTAGATGCCAGGACACACATCTTATTTTATCACGTTTTAGAAAGAAAAAAATAAGCCACGTATTATTTGACCTTGTATTGTACATAGGTCCCACCAGGTTGAGGAATCTGTGTTGGAAGTTTCCAAATTATGTTACTTTATTACTTTTCCAAAAGCTGGAATCTATTTTTACCTGTATGTATGTGAAAATCCTCCTGCCCAGCAGTTCTATATATTATGTTAGAATGAGTCGTAAATGTCAACAGCTTAGCTGGAGCCTTTGTAACCACAGCCATCTTGAGCAGACAGCTTGGGTTATTGAGTTATCATTTTTTAATCACTTGGTCCAAATAGAACTCAGCCAAATCTAGCCTCTGTTCGCAGGCCACTTCTCTCTTGAAGCTATTTGGAGTTAACAATTTTCTGAAATCTTTCCTTGTATTTTTTTTTCATATACCTTATTCTCCCTCCCTGCCAGCATTTATCTGATTCTAGAAAATCTCCCTGTCACCTCAACTCCACAGGGAGCTTAGAATCCACCCTCCATCTCAGAGAGATTCTGTAAAGGCTTAAAATGGTTCCTGCTGCTTGACACAAAATGAATGTAATGAGCGACTGTTTGCAGACTCTAACCCCAGTGCCTCCTGACTGGATTAATGTTGTCATTCTCCTGTCTTCCTTTTGTAAATTTTAATTGGTGTCCAGGTCTCTCATGACTTCGCCATCAACTTTAATGAAGACAACCCGGAATGTGCAGGTAAATCATGATGTGAAAGGAAGCCAGGGTCCCACAGCCCTTCCCTTCCCCCTTTTTCCATCTTAGTTTCTCTCTCCTGATGCAATATATCAGTGATGGTTGTCTACAGCAGAGAATTAGGCTCCCTGGACCCAAATAACAACAGAGCAGAGGTATAAGAGCTGGAAAAGACAGAATGCAGAAGAGGTCTTGAGCTTAGAGCAAGAATATCAATCCCAATTCTGGATTCCTCTGGCCAAAAAAAAAGAAAAGCTACAAAAAACTAAAAAAAAAAATCTTGAGGGAAGGGTCACCTGATGGGCAGTGATGAGGAAACCCCCTTTCTGCTTTCCAAGTTGTCATCAAGTATTTATTTTTCACAACTGCCTGTGTAGCAAGAAGAAGAGGGGGAAGTATGGACATCACATGACAATCTTACCATATTGGTAACGGAGTCGTTTCAAAGGTTTTGTGCCAGAAAGAGCTCCGCAAAGACTTTGATCCCTATTCTGTTATTTCCAGCTAGAGATTCTCCAACACATTCCACAAAGTAATGATGATGACTATGATGATCAATTGTATCCTAGAATCATTTTTCCTGGTTTCTAAATGATAAATAGAGCCAAGCACATCTGTTGCTATGAAAATGGTAAGACATTTTTACAGTGGGCTGGTGGAAATATTCATGTCTCTCCTCCTTCCTGTCAAGGAGGAACCCCAAACAGAGTTAATTCACATCCTGTGGGGGATGTCAAGCTTTCTGCAGTTTCTTTCACAAATCTGGCACTAACTTTCCAAGAACATGACATCAGTATCCCTAGGTCTGCACAGAACAACCTCTGAGACCAGATCTCCATTCTGCCCTTATTCCCTTTCACCATCCTTCATGCCAAATTTATTAGAATTTAGGCTTCCCTCATCTGGAACCATCCCTGCTTTTCAACTGTAAGGTTGATTTTTCATCAAAGCAGAGTGAAGGGCACATCCCATGTTAACCTGTTTCACATCTTAGAATTTATCTGCCTGGGACCTTTGAAAGAGAATTCAAACTTGCTTATCTTAAGCAAAAACTCAAGGGCCAAAAAAGATAAAGAACTTCTATTCAGTATCACTTAACTTCAAAACCAGGCTGCGTATATTGATTTGGTATCTGTCTTTAGAATGGCAGACTAAAGAGAATGGAACACAGTCATTTTCATACACATTTTGTTACATGCGTGTGTATAAAGGTAAAACAGAATACAGCTACATCCAAGATGCCCAAAAGCTGGTTAGAAAGTTATGGACAGAAAACAATCACAGGAGGGACTTTGTGAGTCTCTCTGGCCTGAAACAGGATCAGTGTGCTGTTTTAGGGTAGAGAGGGCTTTAGGAGGATGAGATGAAACAGGGGAAGGGAGGGGGAACACAAGAACAGGCATGGAAAGGACCCTTTGAACAAAAACCACTGGTAATGGGACTGTGTCACTGGGGGATCATGATTAGAACCTTCATTGTGCAGTCAAGACTCAGGCTTGGAGAAGCTCCACAAACAAAGCCCACCTGTCAGGATGTTTGGACGGAAGCCCCCTTCAGTGAGGGGTGCCCATGGTGATGAGCGTCACTTGTCTGTATTACGGTCCCCAACAGGTAACAGTAACAGTCACTTTCCTCATCCATCACACATTTGGGGAGCAGCTACTATGTGCCTGACATGCCTCGAGCTTATGAGAGAGGAAGGTGCAATTCCTGCCCACAAAGACTTCAGCCTCTGGAGAGACAGCTGTATATACACATTACTCACATAGGTGGCCTGGGGTGGGTGTACTAGAGTAAAAATGGTGGTGCAAAAACTAGAGAAATGTTAGAGCCTTGAGCATGGCCCTTGCTGCTAAGTCACCTCAGTCGTGTCCAACTCTGTGCGACCCCATAGACGGCAGCCCAGCAGGCTCCGCTCTCCCTGGGATTCTCCAGGCAGGAACACAGGAGTGGGTTGCCATTTCCTTCTCCAATGCATGAAAGTGAAAAGTGAAAGTGAAGTCGCTCAGTCATGTCTGACTCTTAGCAACCCCATGGACTGCAGCCTACCGGGCTCCTCCATCCATGGGATTTTCCAGGCAAGAATACTGGAGTGGGATGCCATTGCCTGCTCCGAGCATGGCCCTTAGAGCCAGACATACCTGGTGTGAACCCTGAGTCTGCAACAAACCTCTCTGAGCCTCAGTTTCTTCACCTGTAAAAATGATCGCTTTTGACTTCACCTTTTAAGAGAATGAGTTCTGACCAAAAGATTTCTCTCTGAATTTTAAGCTGTAGGGTTGCAAAATATCCCCAACATGAATCCCTTATTTTTGAAAGTGTAGAAAAGTTTGGGGAATACAGAGGTTTGTAACTGACATTTTTTCAACTGAGTCTAGAATATTCTCTTTCTCATAAAAAAAACTTGTTTTTATTCTGTAGGAAACACAATCATTCATTAATAAATTCTTCCCAAGCCAATTTCAAAAAATAACTAAAATGCATAAAGTGAAGGATTTTAGTGAAATGGAGGCAGAAACATCAGCCCAGATGTGATGTTTTCTTTTTTATCTTAAGAACATAAATGTGTTGTTGATAAGGACTCTTTGAGGGAAGTTAATGCTTCGTGTGTGTGTGTGTGTGTTTGAATTTAAATATATTTTAAAGACTATTTAGCTATTGATCTTTACCGATTTTACCTCAGGGATTCAAGGAGTTGTGGAAGCCTATCAGAGCTGCCTTCCAAAACTCCAGCTCTATGGCCCCACCAACATCGCTCCCATCATCCAGAAGGTGGCCAAGTCAGCATCAGAGGAGACCAACACCAAGGAGGCGTCGGTAAGGGGAGGGGTGGTCTGCCTGCTAGTGGGTACATACCTTTCCGCCCCTGGATACTGGCCATAACACCCACTCCACTCTGACAATAAATTTGCATTTTTACCTGCATCAGTTCAGTTCAGTCGCTCAGTCGTGTCCAACTCTTTGCGACCCCATGAATCGCAGCATGCCAGGCCTCCCTGTCCATCACCAACTCCCGGAGTTTACCTAAACTCATGTCCATCGAGTTGGTAATGCCATCCAGCCATCTCATCCTCTGTCGTCCCCTTCTCCTCCTGCCCCCAATCCTTCCCAGCATCATGGTCTTTTCCAATGAGTCAACTCTTCGCGTGAGGTGACCAAAGTATTGGAGTTTCAGCTTCAACATCAGTCCTTCCAATGAACACCCAGGACTGATCTCCTTTAGGATGGACTGGTTATATCTTCTTGTGATCCAAGGGACTCTCAAGAGTCTTCTCCAACACCACAGTTCAAAAGCATCAATTCTTCGGCGCTCAGCTTTCTTCACAGTCCAACTCTCACATCCATACATGACTACTGGAAAAACCATAGCCTTGACTAGACGGACCTTTGTTGGCAAAGTAATGTCTCTGCTTTTAAATATGCTATCTAGGTTGGTCATAACTTTCCTTCCAAGGAGTAAGCATCTTTTAATTTCAGGGCTGCAATCACAATCTGCCTTGATTTTGCAGCCCCCCAAAATAGTGTCTGACACTGTTTCCACTGTTTCCCCATCTATTTCCCATGAAGTGATGGGACCAGATGCCATGATCTTAGTTTCTGAACGTTGAGCTTTAAGCCAACTTTTTCACTCTCCTCTTTCACTTTCATCAAGAGGCTTTTTAGTTCCTCTTCACTTTCTGCCATAAGGGTGGTGTCATCTGCATATCTGAGGTTATTGATATTTCTCCTGGCAATCTTGATTCTAGCTTGTGCTTCTTCCAGCCCAGCGTTTCTCATGATGTACTCTGCATATAAGTTAAATAAGCAGGGTGACAATATACAGCCTTGACGTACTCCTTTTCCTATTTGGAACCAGTCTGTTTTTCCATGTCCAGTTCTAACTGTTGCTTCCTGACCTGCATACAGGTTTCTCAAGAGATAGGTCAGGTGGTCTGGTATTCCCATCTCCTTAAGAATTTTCCACAGTTTATAGTGATCCACACAGTCAAAGGCTTTGGCATAGTCAATAAAGCAGAAATAGATGTTTTTCTGGAACTCTCTTGCTTTTTCAATGATCCAGCCAATGTTGGCAATTTGATCTCTGGTTCCTCTGCCTTTTCTAAAACCAGCTTGAACATCTGGAAGTTCACAGTTCACGTATTGCTGAAGCCTGGCTTGGAAAATTTTGAGCATTACTTTACTAGTGTGTGAGATGAGTGCAATTGTGCAGTAGTTTGAGTATTCTTTGGCATTGCATTTCTTTGGGATTGGAATGAAAGCTGACCTTTTCAAGTCCTGTGGCCACTGCTGAGTTTTCCAAATTTGCTGGTATGTTGAGTGCAGCACTTTCACAGCATCATCTTTCAGAATTTGAAATAGCTCAACTGGAATTCCATCACCTCCACTAGCTTTGTTCATAGGGATGCTTTCTAAGGCCCACTTGACTTCACATTCCAGGATGTCTGGCTCTAGATGAGTGATCACACCATCGTGATTATCTGGGTCATGAAGATCTTTTTTGCACAGTTATTCTGTGTATTCTTGCCACCTCCTTCTAAATATCTTCTGCTTCTGTTAGGTCCATACCATTTCTATCCTTTATCGAGCCCATCTTTGCATAAAATGTTCCCTTGGTAGCTCTAATTTTCTTGAAGAGATCTCTAGTCTTTTCCATTCTGTTGTTTTCCTCTATTTCTTTGCATTGATCACTGAGAAAGGCTTTCTTATCTCTCCTTGCTATTCTTTGGAACTCTGCATTCAAATTTACCTGCATAAGTTTGAATAAATGATTTAACCTTCCCTCCCTAGTCCTCAGTCTCATCTGAAAAATGGGGATAATCATGGCTGTCTCTTCTGGATTAACATGAGGTTTAGGGATGACACAACTCAAATGTCTTCAACATTACCTGAACACAGGAGGCATTGAACAAGGGAAGCTTCTATACTCTCTGGAGTGTCGGTCTACGTCACAATGCTCAACTCACCTTCAGTTCCTGGGAAGGAAAAAAAAAAAAAACTGTCCAAAACTAAGCTTGTATCCAGGCTACAGATGGAAGTGAAATAAAATGATGGGTTATTCTTCTACCTAGTAGTCAAGTAAAGTAACACACAACATCATGGGGAAGATTTGTTTGAGGTCCTATTGGTGGTTTTCTTAAGAAAAATGCAAACCAAAGCTGAAAGGCCAGAGTTTGGTTTTTTTCCTAATACGTGGTGTGCATGCTAAGTCACTTCAGTTGTGTCTGACTCTTTGTGACCTCATGGACTATAGCCTGCCAGACTCTGTCTGTCCCTGGGATTCTCCAGGCAAGAATACTGGAGTGGGTTGCCATTTCCTTCTCCAGGAGATCTTCCCAACCTAGGGATTGAACCCAGGTCTCCCACATTATAGGCAGATGCTTTACCATCTGAGCCACCAGGGAAGTCTAATTACATTAGAGTTACATGTATTACCATAATATAATAATTTTTCTATGTATCTTTTTTCAATACCATCATTATGTCCCTTTTTATGGTTTTATGAAATTTTTTCAGATTTAGCAGAATATTAATGATGTCTGAAATTTTCTTTATGATTTTATCCTGGGTTCTACAACACTGGATTTGCATAAAGAACATGATATACTGCTGCCTCACCTTCTTATGTGAGCCATCTTTCCCCCACGCCCTCTGCCTGTGTTCTCAGCATCCCTCATGTCAGGATGGGCTGGACATAGTCCCATCTTACAGTGGTGTCTGCTCTGTGCACTGCAGCACACACCTCCCAACTATCCAGGAACACTGACCTCGTACTTGCATTCCCTTTCTCTCCTTATCATCTATTTCTCTTTCTACTGAAGACTCATTCCTATTAGCAAATAAAACATGTTGTAATATCTCTTGCTTAAGTTCAAAGCTCTCCCTTGACACCACTCTACCCTTTAGCTACTGTCCCTTATTTTACTCTCTTTGAGCAAAATTCATTGAAAGAACTGCCCATACTCACCATCTCCATCTCTCTTTCCACTGGTGCCTCTACCCATACCACCCAAACTTTGCTCCTGACACCACTCTGAAGACCACACTTGTCAAAGTCAATAGAAGCTCCATCTTACCAAACCCAAGAGGCCTTGGAGGAATTCTGAATCCTCACAGATGCAAGGTTTAGGGATAGGGTTGGACAGGATCAGTATTTCATTTATTTTAACCCCTTTTAAATCACCAGAACCTCAAATTCTTCAAATAATATCTTGCTTAGAAACCAAACATAGATTTTAAGAAAACAGACTGTTCTGACTGAATCTGGGCTAAGGGGTGCAGTCCACACTTGTCTATTCTCCTTAGCTGCTTTATCCTTAAGAGGATCCAAGGCATCCCTAGGGCTCCATGGAGCCCAGTTTGAGAACTGAGTTATCTCAGCCTCTCTAGGGTACCAACACTCACAAAAGTAAAGAGAATCTGACATAGGTGTGCATTCTGGATTAATAGAAACCAGAATGAGGTTTTGGGCATCACTTACTGCTCCAGGGTCAGGTAGGTCTGCTCTGAAAGAACAGATCAGAAAACAGTACTGGAAGAATCTAATCCACATCTTCTCAAATAACTCATTCCTGTATGCCAGGAACACTGATGCTTTCCCCCACAGTTTCTGTTGTCTTAAACAGAGTGTGGTCCAGGTCCCCTTGTTATCACTGATTGCTAAGTGTCCTAACCTTGAACCTTGTAGGCAAGTGGTGTCAGGAAATCTGTGGCTATAGGATTTTCTCCCCAGTTTTATAAAACTCTTCTGGAAAGAAAAAGTCGCCTCCTTATTTAAACAGGACCTCAAGTACATTCAGACCATAATGTTTCACCCATGAGCATTTTCCTAGCCTGACTTTGGAAGCAACTGTTACTGCAAGCTTTATTGGAAATTTCCATCCGAGTTTCGATCCAGCAGTCTGCAGCCTATTACCTTTAGCTAGATTAAACCTGGAAGGATCAGGTCTAGAATCTTGACAGTCTCTTCAGACCAGAGCTTCTTAACCCTTTCTGATCCATAGACACCATTAGCAGCTGGTGAAGCCCATGGACCCCCTCCTCAGAATGGCCTTTAAATGCACAGAATAAAATGTGTATTATAAAATAAACCAATTATGTTGAAATGCAGCTAAATATTAAATATTTTTAAATACTAAATATTTTTAAATGTGACATAGAAGCATCATAAATATAGCAATAAATTAAAATTATGAGAATTAGTGGCTGGTCTAATAATTCTGTTATTTCCAAGTAATATTGAATGATATTAAATGATACACTCTATTATAACAGGAACATATTCTGTGATTTCTATTGGTGACTGTCACAAGTACAGTTAAAACCAATTTTATTTGTTGATTATACTCAGAATTGAAAAATGATACATTTTTAGTTAAAGGTAAGTGAAAACAGAACTTTAATTTACCCCAACTGCACAGATGGCCTGAATTCTTTCAATTCAACAGTCTGCAAGCCCAGGTGAAGAATCCCTGCTCTACCTCTGGAACCTCCCTCTCACCTCCCTCACCATCCCACCTCTCTAGGTTGTTACATATGTATACCTATGGCTGCTTCATCCTGATGTTTGGCAGAAACCAAAAAAGTTCTGTGAAGCAATTATCCTTCAATTAAAAAAAAGAAATTCAAAAGAAGAAATCAAGGCAAATGAGAAAGAAGTAAAGAATTAATTAAAAAACACTGAAAAAAAAAAAAAGAATCCCTGCTCTAAATGAAAAGCCAGCAACATTCTGCAACCTGTTTTTCAGTTAGCTAAGAATGGCTTCTACAGTTTTAAATGGTTGAAAAAAATCAAAAGGAGAATCATATTTCATGGCACACAAAAGTTATATGACATTCAAACTTGTGTCCCTCAATAAACTTTTATTGGAACACAGCCATGCACATTTCTATTGCCATGCACATTCCTATTAAGTAATATCCATGGCTATTTTCATTCTAACAGGCAGAGTTAGGTCATTGCCACAGACACCATTATGGCCCACAGAGCCTAAAGTATTTATCATAGCCACTTTACAGAAAATATTTTCCCAACGCTCGATCTAGACAATGACAACTCTAAATTCCTCGATGTGGTGGTGTGATTGTCAGGTTGTTCACTCCTGGAGGTATTGTAGGGGACAGGTAGGGGAGATCCATGCCCTGAACCATGAAGATCAGATCAGACAGGAGTTAGGGGAGGGTGAGGAGTGAATGGTGGGGGTGCACAAGTGTGATTCACTCACAAGGCCACCTGCTCAGGAATCAGGAGAAATTTCCAGATTTGGTACCTGTAGCCTGCAAGGCGCATCCTGCAAAGAGTCATTTATGGCCCTGGTATGGCCTACATCACATTCATCCATCCCTAAGCCACCAAGTTGCCTCCTTTGGCCCCTTCTCCCTGTACCTCCCTAGCTCCTCAATCACTTTCCCTGATTAAAACCTTCCTCCAAACTCCCAGGCCACTTTCTCTGTGAATGTATAAGACTCCAAAAGCATAGGTATGGATGAAAAGTGATAACGCAAATGAATTTAAAAATTGTTCAGTAGAACTGCTGCTGCTGCTGCTAAGTCGCTTCAGTCATGTCTGACTCTTTGCGACCCCATAGACGGCAGCCCACCAGGCTCTGCCATCCCTGGGATTCTTCAGGCAAGAACACTGGAGTGGGTTGCCATTTCCTTCTCCAATGCATGAAAGTGAAAAGTGAAAGTGAAGTCGCTCAGTCGTGTCTGACTCTTCGTGACCCCATGGACTGCAGCCTACCAGCCTCCTCCGTCCATAGGATTTTCCAGGCAAGAGTACTAGAGTGGGGTGCCATTGCCTTCTCCTCAGTAGAACTCAGTTCAGTTCAGTTCAGTCGCTCAGTCATGTCCAACTCTTTGCGACCCCATGAATTGCAGCACGCCAGGCCTCTCTGTCCATCACCAACTCCCGGAGTCTACCCAAACCCATGTTCATCGAGTCGGTGATGCCATCCAACCATCTCATCCTCTGTCGTCCCCTTCTCCTCCCGCCCCCAATCCTACCCAGCATTAGGGTCTTTTCCAATGAGTCAACCCTTCGCATGAGGTGGCCAAAGTATTGGAGTTTCAGCTTCAACATCAGACCTTCCAATGAGCACCCAGGATTGATCTCTTTTAGGATGGATTGATTGGATCTCCTTGCAGTCCAAGGGACTCTCAAGAGTCTTCTCCAACACCACAGTTCAAAAGCATCAATTCTTCGGTGCTCAGCTTTCTTCACCGTCCAACTCTCACATCCATACATGACCACTGGAAAAACCATAGCCTTGACTAGACGGACTTTTGTTGGCAAAGTAATGTCTCTGCTTTTAAATATGCTATCTAGGTTGGCCATAACCTTCCTTCCAAGGAGTAAGCGTCTTTTAATTTCATGGCTGCAATCACCATCAGCAGTGATTTTGGAGCCCAAAAAATAAAGTCTGACACTGTTTCCACTGTTTCCCCATCTATTTGCCATGAAGTGATGGGACCAGATGCCATGATCTTAGTTTTCTGAATGTTGAGCTTTAAGCCAACTTTTTCACTCTCCTCTTTCACCTTCATCAAGAGGCTCTTTAGTTCTTCTTCACTTTCTGCCATAAGGGTGGTGTCATCTGCATATCTGAGGTTATTGATATTTCTCCCAGCAATCTTGATTCCAGCTTGTGTTTCTTCCAGCCCAGCATTTCTCATGATGTACTCTGCATATAAGTTAAATAAGCAGGGTGACAATATACAGCCTTGACGTACTCCTTTTCCTATTTGGAACCAGTCTGTTGTTCCATGTCCAGTTCTAACTGTTGCTTCCTGACCTGCATACAGGTTTCTCAAGAGACAGGTCAGATGGTCTGGTATTCCCATCTCTTTCAGAATTTTCCACAGTTTATTGTGATCCACACAGTCAAAGGCTTTGGCATAGTTCAGTAGAACTAGGGGTGGGTAATTGGCAGACATGGAACAGAATTTGTCTCTATATATTAAACTGTATGAAAAGTGTTAAGGACACGTGTCTGTCTTCATCATAGTATGAATTTCTCTTCTCTCCAATTGTATTTTTGACTGAGTTGTTTTGTTTAAAAATATTCACAGAGAAAAATGGGAACTCTTTAGCACTGCCAGCCCTGTATGCAACCTTTTAAGTGTGATTCTCAAAACCAGATGTGTTCAACATGTGATTTTCTATCTAGCCTTTCTCCTTTGAAATGTGGCAACTGGGAGTGATTTCACCATCCCACATTTATTCCCTGTAGATGAGCATATTGCAAAGGTTACATTAAAAGTTCTTTAGAGTTTGGTGTGAGCAGCATCTCAGTAACCTCATTCCTGAATCCCCTCTCATCCTAGAGGCTGTCTTGATGCCTCTAACAACTAAGGACATTGGGGTCCTCCTTGAACTTTCCCTCTTCAGACCCCATAGCACTTCCCTAGCCCTCCCTGTGTTGGTGAATATGGAGCCTCCTGTCCAGTCTCCGTCTCAGGTGAAATTCCCACAGCCTATTCAGCCATGACTTAGAGCAGTAAGAGCCTTCTACCCCCATCCTTGGAGAAGGGCAGCCACCTGCAGGCCACTCACCAGTCCAGGGCACACGATCTAAAGAAGGAGAGCCCACAATCGTCACCTCTCCTAGGGCTTTAGTGCAGTGCCGTCCTCTAGAAATACAATGGGAGGTGTGCAGAAATTTTAAATTCTCCAGTAGTCTCATTTTAAAGCCTAACAGAAACAGGGAAATTAATTTTAATAACATATTTTATTTAACCTAGCATAACTAAAACCATCATCTTAAGAGGTACTCCATATAAAAATTATTAATAAAGTATTTTAAGTTATTTTTTGTACTAAGTCTTCAAAATCTAGTGTGTATTTTATCCTTAAATCATTTCAATTTGGATGCTAAATTATCATCAAGAATACTTGATCCTTATACAGATTCAATAAATTGATAATTGAGAAAGTAGATTCACATATTTTTAAATTTATTTTTTAATTGAAGGATAATTGCTTTACAGAATTTTGTTGTTTTCTGTCAAACATCAACAAGAATCAGCCATAGGTACACATATGTCCCCTAGATTCATATATTTATAGTTGTGCAAATATACTTAAAAGATTTCCAGTAAATCAATCAGGTATCTATTTTTAAAGTTAAATTTAAATTTATTTGAATGAGATAAAATTTAAAATTCTGTTTCTCCATTGCTTTCACGGCATTTCAAGGCCTCAGTAGTCACATGGAGCTGGTGGATAAATTAGGCAGCTACACTTTAGACTTGCAAATCTCCAATCTGAAGTGGACCCTATAAATGATCCAGCTCCACCACTCACTTGAGAGATGAAAAGGGTGAGACCCAGAGAATTCAGGGGAAAATTCCCACCATCTCAGAAAACGAAGCTTTGAAACCAGCCCCCTTACTCCTCTACTATTCTGTCTATACCCTGTGCTTTATAAACATCACTAAGGTGATTATTTGGAGAAGGCAATGGCACCCCACTCCAGTACTCTTGCCTGGAAAATCCCATGGACGGAGGAGCCTGGTAGGCTGCAGTCCATGGGGTCGCTAAGAGTCGGACATGACTGAGCGACTGCACTTTCACTTTTCACTTTCATGCATTGGAGAAGGAAATGGCAACCCACTCCAGTATTCTTGCCTGGAGAATCCCAGGGACGGGGCAGCCTGGTGGGCTACCGTCTATGGGGTCACACAGAGTCGGACACGACTGAAGTGACTTAGCAGCAAGGTGATTATTTGGATTTACTTGCAATTACTGAGCTGGCCTTTAACTTCCATTCATCCTAAGTCTTTGGTGTTTAGGGCTGTAAACTCAGGCATTCAGGAAAAGTTAGTCATCACTTTTGCTGTGGTCAGTGTGCACTGGAGCCACCTGAGTGTGTAACTGGCTTTGTCCTTGTCTCCCCCACTTCTCTGTCCCCATTGTCTCCTGGTGTTCGACCTATGGCAGCAATACTTCATCCTGCTGATTCTGACTGATGGGGTCATCACAGATATGGCCGACACACGGGAGGCCATCGTCCATGCCTCCCACCTCCCCATGTCAGTCATCATCGTGGGAGTAGGCAACGCAGACTTCAGCGACATGCAGATGCTGGACGGTGATGATGGGATTCTGAGATCACCCAAGGGAGAGCCTGTCCTCCGTGACATCGTCCAGTTCGTGCCCTTCAGGAACTTCAAACACGTACGCACATTTTGGGGGCTTCCCTTGGGAGAGCAGAAACCCCCCATTTTTCCACCAGTGTTGGTAGGGAAGCAATGCCAGCTGTACCTGCCTGGGCCAGGCCACCTCCCAGCTAGGACATGTAAAGCTTGACTCATCGAGTTATGGATGAGGAGTCATGCTAACTATGTAGCCAACCTTTCATTGAACTTGGCCTCATCTACATAATATAGGGTCTTCAGTGTACCCAAGGCTGGCATATACAGTTGGACAGGTTGTTTCCTGTTCAAGGGTGACCGGCTGAAGTAGTAAAGAGAAGCTGAAATGCAGCCTCAGTTCTCCTTGTCAAGCCATGTGCCCTGGCAGAAGCCTGTGTTTTCCTTGGCAAAGTATGTTTTCAAGATGATAAAATCCTAAATCCTCTATAAATATATAATAAGCAGCATCAAAGATTTATTTAATTCAGTAATGAAAGAACCAGCAAGATGACAAAGTTAGTTTAAAGGATAATATTAAACAGTTGATTGTGATCAGTAGGGGAAAAAGCTGGAATCAGTTTGCCAAGGTAGACTCAAAACTGGTTCATGACCAATAGGTTTAAAAAGAAATTTTTTTTCTGACTCACACGAAGTTTCCCTCTGGGTCGGTGGTGGCCCTGAAGAGCCCTGCTGTGTTATAGAGTCCCCTGTGTTCTTTCGTTCCACGCCCCTTGTGAAAGCTGCCACAAGTGTGAGCAGTAAGCCTTGGGGAAGGGTACCTCTGCTACTGTAGCCTATGTTCAACTTTCCCAAGGGGAGGTTTCAAGCCCCTAAGATGTCTGCACAGGACAGCAAGGAGGGGCATCTTTGTCAAGTCGGGGTGTGCTGGAGCTGAAGCCCCTACAGTTGTGTCCATCAATGAAGCTAGTTGCTAGAGGGTGTTCTTCCAGACTGTAATGTCTTGCCCCATCTTGTCAGCTGACACAAGTACCACAGGAGTGACCACTACCCACAATATCGCCTGAGTGATGAGGGGTTCAAGAGTTTCCCCAAACCACCCTCTCCCTACCCACTGCAGACACACACACACACACACACACACACACACACACATGTGCCTCATTGCCATGTAGGGCTGCAGCCTTCGCTCCGGCCCCTGCTCTCCCTCATACACTTATGGACTGCCTGCTGCGTGCTTGCACTGTGACCACAGTGAGATGAGGAGCCATGGGCCCAACCTCCTCCAGGAATTTACTGGAGAATTGCCCAGTTGGAACACAAGTGTCCCCCTATGTGATCTGTGGGTGGTTGAGGAGAGCTACCCTGTCACTACAAAACTTCAGAGACGTGGCCAGAGTTGGGGCATGAAGAAGGCAGACCTTGGTGGGGTGGCAGGAGGGGACGAGGGACACCTGCAATAAGGAACTGCCTAATGGGGCCAGGAAGGGGGTATGCTGGCTGTCCCTCTGCCCCAGGGTCCTAGCTTCCTGTGGACCACAGAGCAGAGCACCAGGAGCTCAACACCCACCTTATCTTCCTGAATTTCAAATTAGATTCTGAGAACCATTTCATTATCCAAACTAATCTACTCTGAATTCAATAAACCATAAATAAAGCACAAGATGAGGTGCTGATATCATTTCATACAGCCAGGAACCCGTGAATTGCCTCTCTTTTTCTGCTCTGCAAAGTAACTCAGACCTTCAGACAGGCAGAGGCTGTGGGCTGTGTGACTCAAGGCACTTAACCTCTCTGTGTCGCAGACTTTCATTTGTAAAATGGGGTAAATGACACACACTTTGGAAGATTAGAGGAAAGGCCTATATAAAGCTCAGCCTAGTGCCTGACACATGTAGGTGGTTAATAAACGCAGCTGTTATTACTGTTGTTGCCAGCTACTTTCATATTTTTTTCCTTTTCCCAACCTAAGGACCTCCAAGCAGTCTTTTCTCACCAGAACCACCAGTACAGATGTGCAAAGAGCAGGAGAATCATTGGGAGCTGTGCCATCCAACACAGTAGCAAAGGGCCACATGTGGTTATTTAAATTTAAATTCATTAAAATTAAAAAATTGGTTTTTCAGTCACACTAGCCATATCACGGGGGCTCAGAGACACCATGTGTCTAGTGACTACCACATTGGACAGCATAGATACAGAATACTTTTATCACCCAAGCAAGTTCTATTTGACACACTGGTCAGGAATGTTTTTGCCTTAAAATAACAGCAAACCCGTATCACAGTGGATCACATGAGTTGTTCTTAACCAAGGATGATTTTTCTCACCAGAAAAATTTGGCAATGGCTAGAGACGTTTTTGACGCCTACTTGCATCCGGTAGGTGGAGGCCAGAGAGGCTTGTAAGCATCCTATGATGCAGAGGAATAGTCCCCACATGAAGAATAATCAAACATATCTAGTATAGCAAAATAGAAAGAGTGCCAAAATTGATTATGTAAGTACAAATATACTTTTCTTTTCTCATGTAACTAAATGTTAGGGGCTAGTGGCTACTGGCTAGTTTTTTCAATGATTCAATAGTGTCAGTACCACTTAGAGATTCTTTTTGCTACTCCCTCATAATGATAAAATGGTTGCCAAAGCTCTAGAAATCACATTCTAGTTCAAGGTAAAAAGGAAGGGAAAAGAGATGTAGAACTGATGATATCTGTTGAAGAGCTTTCCAAGAAACAACCCCCAGGAAACTTCACTTGGGTCTCAAATAATGAAATTGGGTCACATGGCATCCCTACATGCCAAGAAGACTGGGAAATCAAGTCTTTATCTTTCTAACCTTTGTGTGAGCAACAACCAGAGAGAAAAGGAAGGAAATGACCCTTGTGTTTTCCCCAGTGTACAAGCTGGCCATGATCTAACACACCTGAGCAGCTATTTATAAAATAAAAGAGTATTAATGGATGCCAATGGCCAACATATTGACATCTTCAAAATGTGAGCAGTCACTTTAGAAGCAGTATTTTCAGACTGTTTTTGAAATTTTTAAGATCTCTTGCATTTTGAGCCACCTAGAATATTTGAGGTAGAATGAATTCCAGTTCTTTCCTTCCTGTCTCAAAACATCAGGGCTTAGCAAAGTTGAATGGCTGAGTGACAAGGAAGGCAAGAGCTAGAAACCTTGTCACCTGGCATTTAGGCCAGCCCTTTTTCCTTCAGGATTTTTCCTGAGGGACCTCAAACATTTCACTCTGCCTCAAGTTCTCAACCTCTGCAGTAATTGCTAACAATGAGATTCAGGCAATCTTGCTTGCCCAGGGGCTGGGCAGTTAATAGTGAGTGCCAGGGTCAGAGGTCAGGCCCAGCACCATGAGTCCAGAGTCCATGCAGAATGTCAGCCTCCACCTTCCTCTGCCCCAAAGCTTAGAGTCTATAATGCTGATAGAAGAAAGGCTACATAAACTAGCGCAGTATTCAAGACATTCCATCACTCAGCCACAAGCTCATTTTCCAGCTGAATGCACAGCCAATCCTGCATCCCTAATACGCACTTCCTTCAGAGCCCCATCAGATGACTCACTGTCCCTAGAATGATCAAACGCCAGTCCTCTCCTTCTCCTTGTTTCAAAACATACCCAACTTAAACGCTATCTCTTCTTGGAACCTGCTGTGATCTCCTCTTAGATGACTTACTCTCTTGATTTTCTGTGCTCTGGTCACACAGTGTTTGTGACTCCCTAGGGCAGTGCTTCTCGAATTTCAATATGCGTAGGAGTCACCTAGGCATTGAGTTAAAACGCAAATTCTGATTTATTAGCTCTGGGATGGGTTTAAGGATCTTAGTTTCTAATAAGTTCACGTGTGATGGATCTGCTGCTCTGTGGCATGGATCATGTTCTGCCTCATGGGAGGGTTCATTTTGGCCCCACCAGGCTCCTCTCATGTGACTGTGTGTGTGTGTGTGTGTGTGTGTGTGTGTGTGTGTGTGTGTGTGTGTGTGTGTGTTAGTCACTCAGTTGTGTCTGACTCTTTGTTACCCCATGGACTGTAACCTACCAGACTCCTCTGTCCATGGAATTCTCCAAGCAAGAATACTGGAGTGGGTTGTTATTTCCTCCTCCAGAGGATCTTCCCGAACCCAGGGATCAAACCTGCATCTCCTACATTGCTATCAGATTCTTGAACGTCTAAGCCACCAAGGAAGCCCTTCACACGACTGTAACTTCCATAATGGCAAGAACCACAGACACTACGGACATTCCCAGAGTGCCTGGAACATAAATAGGTGTCTGGATTCGAATGTAATTCAAACGCAAAACTGCAAGGCAGTTCTCCCTACCATCCAATGTTCACCCATTCTCAGATGTGAATAGTTCTATATTTTGAGACATGAAAAAACCATAGTTATGAAATTAAAGGCTCACTTTCCAACAATCTGACAACTCTTGCTTGGAGTAGATGCTGACAAGTACAGAATGAATGATGAATAAATGAATGAGTGAATGAAATCTGCTGTTCAGAGCAGGATTCAAGTGTTTTAGGCTGATTTGGGTCAGATTAGTTCGACCAGGTGCCAGAGTCACACTGATTTCTTCTTCCCTGCAGGCATCTCCAGCTGCCCTGGCAAAGAGCGTGTTGGCTGAAGTCCCAAACCAAGTCGTGGACTATTACAATGGCAAAGGGATTAAGCCAAAATGTTCATCAGAAATGTATGAATCTTCCCTGACACTGGCTCCATGAACTGTACACACTTTTACTGAGTTCTCAGATACTATTCCTGCTAATATTTAATACTTCTATTACTCCTGTACTTAAAAAGACACACAAATATACATTTAAAAATAGCACGTTTTGGTGATTTTTAACTAACTGACAATTTTTTTTGCATGTGTAGCCCTGAGGCCTGGATCTGTTAATCCCTTGTATTGTTAAAGACTTTTTACAAAGAAACACAGATAATTATAACTTACTCTTTACATTACAGCATGTTGCCTTGAAATAAAAAGTTATCTGTATCTGTTTTTTATACAGGTTTGTTGAAATTTTGCTAAATTTCTTATTATCTTTACACTGTAAAGCATTTTGAAACATTTCTTGAATGTTGATAGCCAAAACATATTTGGTTTTATCTGCTACAGGATGAGAGACTTTTTAAAATGGCAGATGCATGGACTGTATTTTGCATGTTTAAAATTAAAAAAAAAACAAACCCATACTGTTTTTGCTGTTGTCATCAATAATTCCTCCTTGCTGGGAATGGTGTCTCCCCTGAAGAAGAGGTTTATCCAGCTAGAGGTGATCTTCTTAAAGTGGGGCTGGGGCACCCAGTCCAACACTTCTTAGACTTCCTTGTGTATGCAGTTCACCAGAGGATCTTGTTAAAGTTTAGACTGTAATGCAATAGGTCTGTGTGAGCCCAAGATCCAAGCAGCTATAACAGAATCCCAGGTGATGCCAATTCAGGCCCCATGTTTATGTCAATCCTTAGGTGTGACCTCAAAGAGTCTTCAATAGACCCATGAGAGTGGAGACTTGTCCACAGAAAATGGCCATGTGGTGTGGCTCCTCAGAGAGGTGGCCCACCAGACTCATCTTTAAACTTATCCTTGGGCTTCTTTGTGCTTCTTATCACTCGTGAGAGCAAATTCAATCATCAACACAAATGCTTGGGAGAGTTTTGGGTAGAGGTGTTTTGTTTTGATATAAACTGGCCACTCTTGAACCTAAAGAATGAATGTTTCACTTGTATAATCTTCTTACAGAGAAATGGGCAAGCTTTTTGCAAGTATAAAATGCCCTAGGTGGAGCCTACATTTATTCAGAGATACAGGAGGTAAATGACAAGGCACAATAGATCTGTTTGTTGTTTGGTAAGGGGGGAAGTATTTAACGTGCAAATCAAATGCCTTCTATGATTTCCAGTGTTATAAATATAGATCTTAACCTTACAAATATATGTCGGCCAAAAGCATATTTGGGAATGATGGTAAATATATGACTGAAAAAAATCATAAATATTGAAAGTGTATTATTTTATGAATAAATTGGGTACTTACAGAGTTTTTTCTAAGAGTTATAGTCTTGTTTGTCTTTTTAAGGCCATTTCTGAACAGTGATTTATTTCATGTATGTTACTTGGTCTCAGGTTAGGAATAAATCTTTCAACAGTCCCATAGAAACATGTAGATCTTTTTTTGTAACAGACAAGGAATTAAAATACTTAGACCCTGTTCACCAGAAATAGCTGGTGCTTGTTTCTAACCCAAAACAAGGACATGAGCTTCCATGTCTATGTACCAGGAACATAGTAAGCAATATGTTTAATGAATAAAAAACCATTCAATAGATTGATGCTTAAAGAATAAATAGAATACTAATCAACTGGGTAAATGCATGAAAGAACAAATGAATGGACTTATTAATATGCCTCATGAGCAACATCAAGTCCACTATAGATTTTTTAAAATTTTTTTTAAATTTTATTGAAGTATAGTTCATTTGCAATATTGTGTTAGTTTCAGGTGTACAGCAAAGTGATTTAGCTTTATATATATATATATATATATATATATATATATATTCCTTTTTAGATTCTTTCCCATTATAGATTATTACAAGATATTGAGTATAGTTTCTCTGTGCTATAGAGTAGGTTCTTGCTCATTATCTGTTTTTTATATAGGAGTGTGCATGTTCTAGTCTCGCACTCCTAATTTATCTCTTCATTCCTCTCTTTCTCCTTTGGTAATCATAAATTTGCTTTCCATGTCTGTGAGTCTGTTTCTGTCTTGTAAATAAGTTTATTTGTATCATTTTTTAGATTCCACATATAAGCAATATCATATGATAGTTCTTTTGTCTGGCTTACTTCATTTAGTATGATAATCTCTACGTTCATCCATGTTGCTGCAAATGACAATATTTCATTGCATATATATGTGCCACATCTTCTTTATCCATTCAACTGTCGATGGACAGTTAGGTTGTTTCCATGACTTGGCTATTGTAAATAGTCCTGCAATGAAATTGTGGTGTAAGTATCTTTTTGATTTATGGTTTCTCTGGATACATGCCCATGAGTTGGATTGCTGAATCATATTCAGCAGGTAAAGAATCTGCCTGCAATGCAGGAGACACAGGAGATGCGGGTTCAGTCTCTGGGGCGGGAAGATCCCCTGGAGAAGGAAATGACAACAACTCCAGTATTCTTGCCTGGAGAATTTCATGAACAGAGGACCCTGAAGGGCTACAGTCCAATGGGTCGCAAAGAGTCAGACATGACTGAGCAACTAAGCACAATGCAAATGATAAATGGTAGCTCTATTTTTAGGTTTTTGAGGAAGCTCCATACTGTTCTCCATAGTGGCTGCGCCAATTTACATTCCCACCAACAGTGCAGGAGGACTCCCTTTTCTCCTTACCCTCTCCAGCACTTACTGTTTGTGGATTATTTTGCTGATGTCCATTCTGACTGGTTGAAGTGACAGCTCATTTAATTTTGATATGCATTTCTCTAATAATTAGTGATGCTGAATGTTTTTTCATGTACCTGTTGGCCATCTGCATGTCTTCTTTGGAGAAATGTCTATTTAGGTACTTCTGCCAAATCCACTGTAGATTTAACAGGTATGAATTGAGTAACTGTGCCTGTCAATCAAAATGAGGCACCATGTCATTCTCAAATATTGGTTGGGATCCACTGCATTCATGTCAGGATGCCTGGGATCTGGGAGATAGGGTGGTAAGGACAGAGTCCAGGTTTTCTGGCAGAACCTAAGGCAGCCGACTTCCCTTTTCATAGCCAGGCTCGAGCCCAGCTCAAAAGAATAATAAAAATAACAGCTAACAATCATTGAAGGCCTCTTTTGTGCCAGCCACTGTTCTAAGTGCTTGTCACATATTACCTCATTTAATTCTTCCAACAACCCAATGAGGTAGATAATGTGAGTCTCATTTTTCATTTATTTCATTTATGTATTTATTAAAACTAAAGCACACTGAGTTTGGATAACTCATCCAAGGTCACACAACTATCAAAAGGTTTATAACCAGGATTTGAACACAAACGCTCTGGCTCTTGAGCACAAACTCATTTTTTAACCCCCATTTCAGCTACTCTCCTGACACCTTACCCATCCACTTGCCACATTCAGCAGCAGATTATTAAGATATTTGAGAAAATGAGTTTTAAAATATGACTTTTGCCTCCATTTCAAAAATCCCTGTCTCATCTGGTGATCTTATCTTCTTTTCACGGGCTCTTGGCATCTTGTGATATGTAACATTCCCCAGGGAGCAGTGGAAGAGTCTCGAGACACACCCAGGTCTTCCCAGCTTCTTGCTGCTGAAGAGACCAGGAAAATGAGATATTTAAAACACAGATGTTTCCAGGAGCTGAGAAACCATGTGGACAACGGAAGGGGAGCAGATTTAAAGGGAGGAATGTAAAGAATGGGATGTGGCAAAGATGGAGGGACACTGGAAGGCATGCATGCAGAGGAAGGCTACTCCACCCAACTGCAAGGGCCAGGCAGGATGTGGACCCAGTAAAGCCAGATCATTCGGTTTTTCAAGACAACTGAAAAATGTGATATTTCACCTAAAAACTGCCAGTTTGTAAGCAGAGAAAACTCATTCAAAATTCAACAATTGTCTTACATAGTAAAAGGGCTAAAGTCAAATGAAAAGTACTCTGGTTTTACATTGGCTCTGGAGTGCAAATTTGGAACTATTGAGTTACATCCATGTGTGGCCTGCCCTCCGACAAGCCTCAGTAGATACCATCCACTCTAAAATTTCTGAGGACTCCAAAACGATTTTATTTCTGTGGTTTATGTCTATTAATATTTGCACTATTTGAAGTTGAAACAGAAATTATAATTAATTTATTAATTCATTTATATCAATAATGAATTCATTATATATTAACACAAAATATTTTTAGAAAAATCTATATTTTCAAAACCAAAAAAACAGTCAGTGGGACAAGATGCATTGTGTCTCTTGCTTAACAAAAGACCGCTGGATTCTTACTTATGCCTCTGCATTCAACCTGTTGTGAAATGAGGTCTTGGCTAAAGTACAATGAAGCAAACCTAGCCTCATGTGGCTTTGTAATTGGTAAGGGGAGGAATATTTTTAAGATAATTATGCTAATTCTTCTTTTTACCACAACAAAACTCAACAAGTTTCTAAAGGTTAGTTACAATTTGGAATATGGAAGCATATCAATAAACACTTCTGGCATTTTCCATGGTTCCTTTCCCCATGCATGATTCTGTAACATTGGTCATTTGGAAAATAATGACCTACTGTTATTCACATGCTGCAAATACTTCCACACTTTATTTTACAGTCTAAAAAAAAAATCACATTCTTCTGCTGTGTAATATCACAGTTGATCTCATCAGACTGTCTGAGTATTGAGGATCAGTCAAATTCCAGCGGCAGACTCAGGTTTTCTAAAATTCTATTCTTTGCTTGAAAGCTCAAATACTGTCGTTGAAAACAAATACTGTCGGTTTTTCTTGAAGTGGCAGGCTCACTTCATTCATTTTCAAGAAAATATCTCCTGAATATCCATGTTTGAGTAACTCTCATTTCTGTATCAGTCTTTTGTTAAATAAAAATGATGTTCCATGAGAGAAAAGGCACACGTGCCTTTCTTCGAGGCAGGGAGGCTTTCTGGTGCTTTTATCACCCAGCATATGGAGAAGACATGGACTTAAGGGTCAAGATTTAATTTGTTTTGTTTTGTTCAGTAGCTCAGTCATGTCCGACTCTGCAACCCCATGGACTGCAGCACGCCAGGCTTCCCTATCCTTCACTATCTCTCGGAGTTTGCTCAAACTTATGTCCGTTTAATAACACTAAGAAATTTTCTGCTTCTTAAGAGCATCCTCAAGTGAAACTGCATGTTCTTTTCTTCAAGGTTGTGGTGGCGAAACTAGAATGACCACTGGTAAAGTGATGCTACCTTGACATGAGCCAAGACACCAGTGGTTTTCCCCACTGATGCTTTTGCACTATTGGTGCAAATGTCAACAACGTGAAAAAGGCAAATACCATCTTAGTGTTACTGTGAAAATCATCTTCCCTTCACAGACTTTCTGAGAGAGTCTAAGGGACCTTCAGGAATCACACTTTAAGAAGTGCTTTCTCTAGAGGAATGAATAAAGATGTGGTACATATGCACACTAGCTGGTTTTAGAAAAGGCAGAGGAACACACAAAAAGGCTCCCAGGAAAAAGAAAGAGAATCCAGACAAGGACAAGGAGTGATGGTAAAAATATACATTGATTCAACACTGCTGCCCAGGAAAGCTTCCTCTGAGTCTGTTTGAACATCTTGCTTCAGGCTTTCCATCACTTGTTAAATACCAACCTGTACTAAGTGTGGGGGTGGGGATGGGCATGTAGAGGGGAGCAGTTAGGAGTAAAGGAAGCAGAGGAAATACATGGTCTGTTTGTCCAGAGGAGCTCTCAATCCAGAACTGCTGATTCTAGGGCTTTGGATCCTGCTAGACATACCGTACATGACTTAACATTAAGACACACAAGATTTAAGGATGTTCTCATCAAGATCCTCTTAAATATTAAAAGGAAAAGAGTACTGGAAGGAGATAGGTGGGGACACGTGTGAGAGGAAACATGAGGCTGACCAACCATTCTCATGATCCTCCTCCTCCCTGCCCCCAGCGTGAGACAGACCTTCAAATCAGTTCTGAAGAAAAATTCTACTTTTCATACAAAGATGGGTACAATAAAGGACAGAAATAGTAAAGACCTAACAGAAGCAGAAGAGGTTAAGAAGAGATGGCAAGAATACACAGAAGTAGTATATAAAACAGGTCTTAATGACTTAGATAACCACAATGGTATGGTCACTTACCTAGAGCCAGACATCCTGGAATGTGATGTCAAATGAGCCTTAGGAAGCACTACTAGGAACAAAGCTAGTGGAGATGATGGGATTCCAGCTGAGCTATTTAAAGACCAAAAAGATCATGCTGTTAAAGTGCTGCACTCAATATGCCAGAAAATTTGGAAAACTCAGCAGTGGCCACAGGACTGGAAAAGGTCAGTTTTCATCCCAGTCCCAAAAAAGGATAATACTAAAGAATGTTCAAACTACCATACAACATGCTAGCAAGGTTATGCTCAAAATCCTTCAAGCTAGGCTTCAGCAGTATGTGAACCAGGAAACTTCCAGATGTACAAGCTGGGTGTTGAAGAGGGACAGGAATCAGAGATCCAATTGTTAATGTTCATTGGATCATAGAGAAAACAAGGGAATTCCAGAAAAACATCTACTTCTGCCTCATTGACTACAATAAATCCTTTGAAGATGCCATGATCTTCGTTTTCTGAATGTTGAGTTTTAAGCCATCTTTTTCATTCTCCTCTTTCACCCTCTGGAGAAGGAAATGGCAACCCACTCCAGTACTCTTGCCTGGAAAATCCCATGGACGGATGAGCCTGGTAGGCTACAGTCTATGGGGTTGCAAAGAGTCGGACACGACTGAGTGACTTTACTTTCACTTTCACCCTCATCAAGAGTCTCTTTAGTTCCTCTTCCCTTTCTGCTGTAAGGGTGGTGTCATCTGCATATCTGAAGTTATTGATATTTCTCCTGACAATCTTGATTCCAGCTTGTGAGTCATTCAGCCCAGTATTTCTCATGATGTACTCTGCATATAAGTTAAATAGTAGGGTGACAATATACAGCCTTGTTGTACTCCTTTCCCACTTTAGATACAGTCCTTTGTTCCATGCTACTGGAGAGTTGGTTGATATCTCTGAGTCTCAACTTTCCCATCTGTGGAATGGGGAGAATAATTTCTACCTTGACAGGTTTCTGTTCGGTGTGAGATAATGTGTGTAAACTATTGCATGTTTCCCAAGAAGTGAACTCAAAGACTGAGATTATTGTGTAGGTAAGTTATTAAGAGCTCTTAAGAGAAAATTCTTGGAAGTAAGACCTGTGGAAAGAGAGAGAAGGAAGTAATCCTGGGCAGAGTAAATGTTGGGTTGCAACAGGTGGATTTGAAGCTGGGATAGTCTTTCCAAGTTACCTTGAGTTGGGGCAAGACAGCCAGGTCTTTATACTCCCTTATAGACCAGCCAGTGACATGAGCTGCCTCAAGATGAGGGGTAGTTTGGAGTCAAGTCCTTCAACCCTGAAGGGGAGATCTGGGTTGCACAGCACAACACGCATGACACCTGGCCTATGGCAAGTACAAAACACATTGTAACATTTGCTATTTTAATTGTCAGCATCATTTTTGTCCTTCTTTTCATAGTCACTGCCCCAACTTAGTTTAAGTCTTCATCATCTCTTGTCTAGAATATAAAAGATCCTCCTAACTGCTTTTCCTCATTTACATTGTCTCCCTCAGATCTGTCCTCCATACCCTCCCAGAGTGGTGATTATAATCTAAGCCTCTCACCACTCTGCATAAAACCTCCAGTGGCTCCCCACCAACTTCACAATAAGAAAGCTCACTTTAAAGTGACCTTGAACATAATATGTACCTAACATTTCCCTCTGATCTTTGCCCACTTTCATCACCTACCTCAGCCACCCCACTGCTACCTAACCACCTCTTCACACTCCATTTGTTGAAGCTTCCCCCACCCTCTCTTCACTCAGTTGGCTCCTGCTTATTTTTGAGTTCTCAGCTCAGGTGACAACTCCTCTCAGAATCCCTCCCAAACCAAGTCGTGGCCAAGTATTCTTCCTACCAGTTCCCTTTTCATCTGGGCATACCTCTGCCAAAACTCTCTCCATCTAGGACCTGAGTTTCTCCCAGACAGCAGAGCCCTCGGGTCCTAATGTCAGCACAGATACAATATCAGAGTGTGCAGGGCTAAACCAGTAAGAGAAGGTGCCCTTCTGGTCAGTGACAGACCTCCCCACAGTCTTTTGAGAAATGCAGCTGCCAAGCACAAATCAGATTCTGGTGCAATAACCACCACCATCACCACCATGGACATGCTTAATTTTCCAAAATACAGCCGAGAAGAGACAACAGCACTCAGCAAAGCTTTCCTAAATGTTTGAACTGAACAAAGAACATTTTTAATATGATGGAGATACATTTTAAAAGGGAATGCACTGTTTGCTCTAATAACTCATGGATTACAAGATATACCATTCATTTAATAACTCTGAGGAGAAAAAGAAACACCATAAAATATTTACAAGAATTTCACGCTTACCAATAATAGCACACATTCATCCCCACAATCCCATTCTTCTTTCTTCTTCATAGTCAAAATACATCTAAGCCTTCTTCACATCGTGACGTGCTTCTGCTAATTACAAGTAAGCTACTGCTTAGTCGCGTAGTCTTGTCCGATTCTCTTTGGCCCCATGGACTGTAGTTCGCCAGTCTCTTCTGTGCCTGAAATTTTCCAGGCAAGAATACTGAAGTGGGTTGCCATTTCCTACTCCTGGGTCTCCTCCCAACACAGGGATCCAACCCACATTTCTTGAGTCTCCTGCATTGGCAGGCAGATTCTTTACCATTAGTGCCACCTGGGAAGCCCTACATGTAAGCAGAACTTCAGGAATAAATATTGGGATTGTAACTGCTTGAGACCTTGACCTTTTGGGGTCTTTAGGGCAGACAATATAATTCTGAAGTTTACCCAAGAACACTGAGGTTTCGAACATGGTTCCAATTTGGTGAAACTTATAGTGATTTCTAATTTTAAAAGCCCAGAGTGGATTCACAAAGGAATACCAGTCTGCCATTTCATTCCTGCCTGTTTCTGTGACTCCTGAGAACACAAAAGGGTCCGAAAGTTCCAGTCGTGTTGATGGAATGAAAAACTTTTCCCCAGAATGTAAACACAGCTTCAAGTTCAAACGGCATGAATAATTCCTCTAGTCTTGCCCAAAAATTTCTAAAAGAAAAATAAAACAGATTCAAGCATACATTGTTTTCTTACAGTATATGGAGTGCTTTTTCTTTTATACATCTATGTACACATATGCACATGTATTCATGTGCTTTCAATTTGTAAAATTGAAAGCAGAGCTGAAGGTTGGCTGAGTTCCCTCTAATATGAACAAACAGGACTTCCCCCATTATCACCCCATCCTGATGGCCATGTGAGATTTCTAAAAAAGGACTTTCTTTCATAGACGATTAAAAGGCATGGCATACTTCAAAAGAAAGATATTTTCTTCCCTCTTGCATATTGAATGATTTTTCTAAGTGACATAAAATGCTAAAGAGGTCCTTCTGCATACATTAACAGTCCACAGGTAAGTCTCTGGCAACCAGCTGGGACCCACTGAGACTGCAATCCCTGCATTACAGAAAGCCACCAAGGTCAAACTCAGGTGGACTGGGGTGCTAACACTAATTCATTTAGAGTTGAATACAAATCAAATGAATTGGGAGTGATTAAAAATATCATCAAATATAGCCACAGTCCAAAAATTAACATCATGTTCAGTTTAAGTTTCTTTTGTTAGGTAGTTAGAATAAGAAAAAGGAGTCTAACATGGCGGTGGATAAAAGACAAAGAAGGGAGAAGCACACAAAAAATGGAACGAAGGAAGGTCTGAGGACCAGAGTGAGAACCTCAGGTGAAACAAACAGCCCTCCCGGCTGGCCCAATTTACATAGGGCAGGTTCAGGGAGAGGAGAAAAAAACATATAAAAAGAGAAGTCAAAATTGAGCCCCTTTCTTCTTTTGGATTGGCCCACCCTCATGCCTCAAGGATGTATTATCTTTTGCTTGCCAAATAAAATTGAGCTGTAAAAAAGCTGTAACACTGTTCCACCGTTTCAAATTTTTACTGCGGTGAGACAGAACCGAGAAAATTACACACTCCCCCGACATATCTGGTGCCGTTTCTCAGATTTCACCTGGCTGAAACAACCTCAGCTTGGCCCCCATGAGGCAGAGGCCAAGCACAGCAGAAGCTCAACTCGGTGAAAGCTGATGTGGTGGAAGCTGAACACAAAGAAAACGCAGTGCAGTGGAAGTGACAAGAAGCCCAACATGCTGGAGACAGGGACAGCAAAAACAAACTCAGCAGAGAGCTCACGCAGCTCAGTCTCAGATTTCAGACCTCTAGTTAAGGTAGAAGGTCCTTGTTCCTATGGCTAGAAGGACATATGGCTAACAAAATCTTAATTCCTTTACAATCTCTTGTTTCTTGTTTCCTTGAACCCTCTGTGAACAGGTGAGCAGCAACGGGTGCAATTGAAGGACTCTGGCAGGGGCTGCTCCCCAGTGTGTCCTGAAGGCTCCACTATCTGCTATGATCTAGTAGCTGTTGCCCAAGTGGGTAAGGGTTCTTCTGTCCTTAACCTCCTTTGTGCCAAGGATCAGGCCAATGAAAATTGTGGGCACAGGCCAGGCATTAAGCAGATTTTCCAACAGCTTTTGAAGGGGATTCCTCAACACGTTTTTCCCACTGCTCTTTCCTCTAGTCCTTCAGCTCCTCTCTCCATCTATGCCACTGCTTACAAAGTATTGGACAAGTCATCATCTTCCCATTTCTGAAAGTTGTGTTTGAAATTGTTTACCTAAGATTGGAACTCAAACCCATGTGGCAGGGACTCTGCTATTCTTAGTCACTTAGTCCTATTCAACTGGGAATTGAGCCCGGCCTAAACCCACAGTGCCTGGTTTCAGGACCTAATGAAGTTCAGGTTTTTGATGTCTCATTGCAAAAAATTCAGTGAGAGACACAGTGATAGGTAAGAGGTAGATTTGTTCGGATTCAGAGAGAAGCACAGTCCACAGAGTGTATGCCATCACAGAAGGTGTATATGGCGGCCATGAAATGTGGTGTGGTTAGTTTTCCTGAGTTGGGTGATTTTATGCTAATGAGTGGGAGAATCATTCCAACAATTGGGGAACCACACACTCCTTGGTCTTTTGATAGTGCCTTGGAACTATCATGGTGCTTCTGGGTGTGTCATTTGGCTTGCAGATTGAGAAGCAAGGTTGAATTTGACTTGTCTGTCATTTTGGACCCATTTGATTTTAATCAGTTTATGTTATGCCCTTGGGCTATCTCATTCTTTCAAAAGTTGTGCCCTGCCCCTTTTGTTCCTGTTTCCTAAGCCTCATCGGGGCCCACAGTGTTGCCTCTACAATCTTTTGGAGGGACAACCAGGAAATAGCTGGCCCTTGGGAGGGAAATACTGTATAATATCCAATCCCTCTAGATATTCAGGCCTTCATCTTCCATGTTTCCTACAACATGTGCAACAACAGCATCTCTCAGTGAACCTGCTACAGCAGATGACAGGCACACAATGCCTGCTAGAAGTCCATCTGTTGGTGGCACCCCTTCAAGGGCAATTGGGCTTCTGGGTGTCAGGCGAGTGTATATTCCTTGGTTCTGTCTCATCACAACAAAGATTTGAAGTGACGCACATTAAAGCCCTTGGTGTGTCACAGCTCTCGGGTCTTGGACAGACCATGTTATAGCTCTCAGGTCTCATACAGACCGTGTTCTAGATCTTAGACAAATCAGTGTTACAGCTCCGTGTTACAGCTTTATTTTATTTAGAAAATAGCAGGAGAATCCATCCTCCAGGTGTGAGGGCATGCCGACCCAAAGAAGCGAACCAGTGCGCGGGAGAAAGAGAGAAAGAGAGAGAGAGCCCTTTGGCTCTTTTTATATGTTTTTTTCCTCCCCTTGGGCCTTCCCTATGTAAACTGGGCTAGCCAGGAGTGCTGTTTGTTCTACCTGAGGTCCTCACTCAGGTCCTCGGACCTTCCTTTGACCTTCCTTTGTTCTATTTTCGCGGGCTTTTCCCTTCTTTGTCTTTTAGCCACCGCCATTTTGGACTCCTATTTCCTATTCTAACTACCTAACATGGGGACAGTGTTTGCCAACTTGGGAGTTAGCCCTGCAGGCCATTTGGGTCCAAACCCTTACCACCCTTCTCCTAAAGTCACAAACATACCCTTGGATCAAATCTCCACTCCACTTTCATGAAATATCTGGTCTGTTGCTTCTTATCAATTTGTCCTTAAGCCACTTACTAACTCCTACAACTAGGACCCTGCCCCCTTGTAGGCAACATCACTCCACCCCACTTATTATTAAAATACTCTTAATGCCCCAACAGGACCAGATTACCCACTCCTTTGTCATTACTTCTGTTATTACCTAGAGGGAGTCTATGACAATGAAACGTTTACCATTGGAAACACCCTAAACTGCTCTTATGGAGGACTAGGGGAAGAAATCAGTGACTTACATTCCCTCAGAGCAGTAAGAAGATTAGGCTTATGGCTGTTTAGCCAGATTCCCAGTCTCAGGGCACAGGCTTGCATTGCTTTACATCATGGTATCTATTCCCATCCGTGGTGGACAAGCCAGCAATGAGGTAAAATTACGATGCCTTAATCCTACTCAGCACTAGTCACGCTGGAGAGCTTGGGGATCCCCAACTCCAGCCTGGGGTCCCAGGAGGTCGATCTGCCTCAACCTGCCTAAGGATCTGGTTCCTGGAAGGTTGTCACACCTCACCCTACTCAGGGATTCACCAGCCCGGGGTCCCAGGAACTCAACCTGCTTCAACCTGCCTAGGAGCGGGTCCTCGGCAGGTTGTCATGCCTCAGCCTGCTTGGGGATCCACCAGTACAGGGGTCCCAGGAGGTTGACATGCCTCGACCTATCCAGGGACCCAATTCTTGGGAGGCCGACATGCCTCGACCTGCCGGGGGATTCAATCTCCAGGAGGCTGTCACACCTCAGCGTGCCTGGGGATCTGCACCCTTACCTGGGGACACCTGGCTCTCAGGTTACAACAGTACTGGGAAGAATAAGCTTCAGAAAGACTCACCCCTAAGGAAGTCCACCCATGGAAATAGAAAGAAGCCTATTAGTTGTGGAACTGTGAGTGTTCTCAGCAATAACTCAAGAGTCCAATGAGAACCCCGTTGCCTTTCTGGAAAGTCTAAAAGAGGCCCTCCAAAAGTTTACTAATCTGGACTTAGACTCTTACGAGGGACAGGTGATTTTAAAGGACAAATTCCTGTCCCAATGTACATCAGACTTCAGAATAAAGTTACAACAGCTACAGCAGCAGGACTCTGCTGCCTCTTAAGATGATATGGTCCAGACAGCCACCAATACGTTTTATAACAGAATAGGAGATGGAGGCCAATGCCCAGGAAAAGGAGAAAAGGAAAGAGACAAGGCATGCCTGGATGCTAGCCACCCTCCAGAGAAGCCCTATGGCTTCCTTGAAGGACAAGGCACGAGGCAAATGCCTAATCTAGACAAGCGGGGCATTGGGCCAAGGAGTGTCCAAACCATGGAAGTCTACTAAAATGGCTTGCTACAAATGCCATTAATTGGGACATTGTGTGGCACTCTTCCCTCAGGACCCAAGAGCTTCAGGGTCAAGTGCCAAGCCTTCCCTCATGATGGTTCAACAGGACTGAAGTGGCCCACTCCAGCCAGCCCACCTGGATAGTCATCATGGGACTGGAGCCAAGGGTGCAACTGGATGTGGCAGGTAGGTCTGAGAATTTCTTGTTTGACACAGGAGCTACCTACTCTGTTCTGACCTCCTGCTCCAGAGCCTCTCCTCCCAAACCTGTACCATTTTGGTTGCTACAGGAAAAACAATTAGAAAAAGATTCACCTGAGCACTTTGTTACTGGGATGGACAAATATTTTCTCACCAGTTTCTGGTGGTCCCTGAGTGTCCCACTCCCTTATTGGGAAAGGATTTTTCCCTGCCTTTGAAGTCTTGCAGCTATGGCAGTCCTAATAGAAGATGCTTTAAAACTCTCTTTTGGGGACAAACTAACTATTTTTACCAGCCACCAAGTGAAACGACTCTTGAATGGGAGAGGCCATTTATGGATGTCTGCTCAAAGGATCCTAAATATCAAGTAGTGCTGACGAAAAATCCAGGCCTGACTATATCCCCTTGTGAGGTTCTTAACCCAGCTACCCTCCTACCTACCCCTGAGGGCTCTCCCCTCTTCCACTCTTGTCAAGAAACTTTGGACCATTGGACAAAACCCCAAGAAGGACTGTCAGAAGATCCAGTGACCAATTCTGAGGAAATTTGGTACACTGATGGAAGCAGCTTTGTCTTAGATGGAAAAAGAAGAGCTGGATATGCAGTAGTCTCCAATTTGGAGACCACAGAGGCTAAACTTTTGCCACCAGGTAGTTCAGCCCAATTGGCTGAGCTCATAACCTTGACCCAAGCTTTAGAGCTGGGAAAAGGAAAAGGAGTAGTCATTTACACTGACTCCAAGTATGCCTTTCTGATGCTACTTGCACATGCTGCTGTTTGGAAAGAAAGAGGATACTTGATCACCCGAGGGTCCAAAATCAAAAATGGTGATCAAATCCTTAGGCTCATGGAGGCAGCCCATCTGCCTGCTGAGGTTTCAGTCTCCCATTGTAAAGGACACCAAAATGGGAGCACGGAAGTGGCACAAGGGAACAAAGCAGCTGGTCAAGCACTAAGAAAGCAGCAGTACAGAACAATGACCTAATAGGGTTTGCCACCTTAGTTCCACAGACTAATTTGCCAGAAACTCCTTCATATACTGAAGGTGAGACTCTTAGAGCTAAGAATGAACGCTTTCAAGAGGATCATATGGGGTGGTTCCAAAAGGAGGGACTCCTTTTTCTGCCTGGGAACATCCAGTGGAAGTTGGTTAACTCTTTACATGCCACCACTCATTTAGGGGAGAAGGCTCTCTAAAGATTACTAGAAAGGACCTTCAGAGGAACAGGACTCCAAAAGAATATAAGGCAAGTGATATCCTTCTGTCCCACTTGCCAATTAAATAACCCCTAAGAAGCTCAAAGACCTCAGCTGGTCCAGCATGTCCAACAGTGTGGGACCTACTCAGGAGAGGACTTCACCCAGATGCCAGTTTCTCAAGGGTATAAATACCTACTAGTTATGATAGATACATTCACAGGATGGGTTGAAGGCTTTCCCACCCAGACTGAGAAGGCTGAGGAAGTGGTAAAGAAACTGCTCCATGAATTCATTCTGAGATTTGGGCTACCTAGGTCATTACAAAGTGACAATGGGACATCATTTACTGCTAAGGTCACCCAAGGGGTCTCTAAAGCATTGGGCATTACTTATTACCTCCATTGTGCCAGGAGGCCTCAGTCTTCAGGAAAAGTAGATAAAACCAAAGATAACCCAGGAGACCTCCCTGGGATGAAATGAGGCTTTACCAATAGCTCTCCTCTGCACCCATATTGCCCCTAAGAAACAGGTTGGTTTTAGTCCTTACGAGATGCTATATGGGAGACCTTTTGTTTATGTCAATGGCCTCTTCCTAGATCCAGAAGCTCAGACCCCCCAGTCTTATACCATGGCTGTTGGGCAATTCCAACAGGATACACACTTGTGGGGTGTCAACAAGAACCCAAAAGATTCTAAAGAGCTACCGCTATATGCTCCAGGGACTCATGTCCTAATTAAAGTCTGGAAAGATGGGTCCCCAAAGGCTCAATCCCAGCCCATATGGAAGGGCCCCTTCCCTGTAATACTTTCTACCTCCACAGCAGCCAAGGTTCCAGGACATGACTCCTGGATTCACTACTCATGAGTCAAGCCATGGGAGAAAACAGAAGAGGACACTCAATACACCTGTGAGCCCCTGGGAGATCTCAGATACCTATTCAGGACTACAAATGAGCACCATTCTAATGAACACCCCCAAAATTAAGTTTCTGGGGATAAGATTTCTCAGAATAGCTCTAAGAAGCCAACATAGCTTGGTAAGGGTTGTACTCCAAACCAGACAGGAGATAGATCTCCTGACCCCTAAATAAGGAGGGACTTTGGGCATCTCGAATGAGACATGTTGTTTCTGAGTAAATAACCTCCAGCTAAGTTAAAGAAAGCCTCACAGTCCTCAAGTAAAGCATTCAGATCCTACAAGATCTCAAAAAATGAGCTGGAGTGTTCTCAGGATGGCTTCAATCTGTCTTTGGGGGCTCCTTCTTCTAGCGAGGGGAAATTTGGGGTTGGCTAATGCCCCTACTAATCCCTGTTATCACCATATTGATGCTGCTTATGATTGCTCCATACGTTATCAATCGTCTAACCCATTTTGTCTCTGCCCAGGTCAACAAGCTACAACATGCAGTGCTGTTCAACAAGGATATATGAAACTACATCCAACCACAGAAAATATCACTCACCCTTAGATGGACACCACTATAAGGACTCTGAGGCTTGAGACTAGCAAGAGGGGGAGGCCAAATGTCCCTCACCATCCCAGCTTAGCAGGAAGTAGCCAGAGAAACCTCAATGCCCCTACTTCGAAAGAATTGGGCCTCCCGTTTCTTGAGGGGGCAATGTTAGATAGTTAGAATAGAGAAAATGAGTCCAAAATGGTGGTGGATAAAAGACAAAGAAAGGAGAAGCCCACAAAAATGGAACAAAGGAAGGTCCGAGGACTGGAGTGAGAACCTCAGGTGAAACAAACAGCCCTCCTGGCTAGCCCAATCTACATAGGGCAGGCTCAAGGGGAGGAGAAAAAACATATAAAAACAGGAACCAAAATTGAGCCCCTCTGCTCTTTTGAGTCAGCCTGCCCTCACACCTCGAAGATTTATTTTCCTTTGCTTGCCAAATAAAACTGAGCTGTAACCAAGCTGTAACACTGGTCTGCCATTTCAAATTTTTGCTGTGGCAAGACAGAACCAAGGAAATTACACACACCCCCAACACTTTATTTAATAACTTCAGGATCAGAATGAATTTAGCTGAGCTTTCATCCTTCAGGTCTCAATTTATTCTAGAATATGCATCCATTCTAGAGAGAGGAGTTAAGAAGCTTGTCCGACCTCTTGAAGAAGGCTGACTTCTGATGGTTATGAGCAAGAGTTTTGGTGTCATGCCCAAATATGTTTTGTAGAGAATATAAATTTATTTATCTTCTCTGATCCTCAGATTTCTCATCTGCAAAGCGGAAATGATACTGTCTCTTAGAGTCGTTGTGAAGACTCTAGGAAATAATATCTTTAAAATATTGATCTCAATGCATGGCATCTAATAAGCTGTCTCTAAGTAAGTATTTGTAGCATAATGGGCCAGATGTATAGCCTGAAAGACAAAAAGATGGCTAAAAACTTATTCAAGTAAGCGCAAAACTATAGCATGTGATGGTCCTTCTCACAGTGGCTGACTCAAGGATAAACGTGTGACCTGAGCCAGGCCAAAAACTCCAAACCCAGGACTTTGGCTGGAGCTCCCAGGAGAGAGGTACTGTGCCTTGATGTTGCTGCTCTGTAAGGACATGAACCTGCAGGTGTGGAAGCATCCTCACTGCCTCGTGGGAATGAGTCCAGTGCAGAAGGAAGAGGTGAAAATGGAAAAGGAATTACCTCAGCCAGGCTCTGGATCCAGACTTGCCCTTGGCATTCTCAACGACCAAAGCCCTTAGTTATCCTTTCACCCAGTCTAGTTGAAGTTGGACTTCTATCGCTCGCAACCAGAAATGGAATTCAGCTTTGAGCAGAAAGGAAAGACAGCAGGGAAGCAGTGGAGGGAGGTGGTGCTACATGGCTATTCCTTCTCTCACTAGCCATGAAGGGAACCCATTCCTCTCACTTCTTTCTGGTTGCTGAACCCTTGCAAGGATGAGAAGTATCTAAATTAATAAGAATTACTCATCTATTAATATTTTGTTATAGGTCTTCTGCATTAGGACTTTGGAGAACAGGCTCTGTCCCTGCAGGATTCCGCATACAGATAGCAGATGGGATGTGAAACAAAAGAAGTCCTTCCATGTTCATTGAATGAAACAGACATGTTGTCTATTCATCAGGAACTCTTCCTTGTGTGAGATAGAAAAGAAACAGAGGAGATACAACTTGTTTCTAGAATGGATCAAATCACGCAAGTTGTCACTGCAGGGAAAGAACAAAAGGAAAGTCTTCCTGTTCTCTGCCTACAGGAGCCCACCATGTTCCTTCTTAACATTCTATATCTACCACCTCTTACTATTTCCCTTTGTGTTTATTATATGATGGCCTGTTACACCTCTCATTTCAGGATTTGGAATAAGATAATTCAGAAACGATGAAGAGATTAAAATCTTTCTCACATCCTTGAAAGCAGGAAGGACATTCTAAATTTGCTAGAAGTTCAAGGGGGAAAACTGGGAGAAGTTTCAGGGAGAATGGCTCCTTGTCCATGTGCTAGCCTCTTTTTCCTTCTCAAGAAAAGCCACTCTGTTTTGAAGTCCAAGAAAGCATCCATCAGGACTGGCATCTTTCTGCTGCCTGAGACCTCCAACTTTCCAGTGACAGGATGCTCCCCTCTGTTCATGGGAGGAAGAGCTAAGTTTTGGTGGCAAAGTCAATTTCCCCAAGAATCAATTTCTGATATATTTTATTTTATTTGTGACCAAATCCAAACTCCTTTTTGCAGAAAACTTGCCTGCTCAGAATGACATTTTACATTAGTTCCAATCTAGCTGATATTTCACTTTAAAGATCATCCCTCCCCACTTTTCTACTGGCATAACTTCTGTTTTCAGTCACCTAAAACAGCAAACCCAAGGGCTCAGCAACATATAAAGTGGTGAAATAGAACAGGAATTAGGACAACTGGTTTTAAAGCAGACTGGGCTAGGTACATGGCTTTCTTGTGGACATTTGTCCATGTTTGTCCTGTTGTCCATCTTGGACAATTTATCTAACCTCTCTAGCCACAATACTTTCTCCATAGACTATTGTAGGGATTAAATGAAATAATATTTGCAAAACATTTATAATTATACCCAACACTATATAAGTGATTCAAAAAATCACTATACTATGAGCCTTTTCATTACTACTATTAGTATTGCTACCATATAAGTGGTTTGTTTTCCAGAAAACTCATGTTCTCTCATACAAATTACTGTTTCCATAATGACGGATTCATTTGAAGGAAACTTTGAGGCAAAGTTTGCCGACCCACACCTGGCATTCTCTGGACTGCTCCCAGACTAGAGATTGTGGATTCCAAGAGTAAATAAAGAAATGGAAGGAAGAGAGAGGAATAGGCTTAACATACTACACCTTGTCCAAAAAGGAGCCAAGGCTCCTTGATGGTAGTGTGATGATGATGATGATAAAGATGATGATGAAGATAGTGGTGATTATAATAAAGATGATAAAGAAGGTGGTGGTGATGGTGATAAGGCTGATAATGATGGTGGTGGTGCTGCTGCTGCTGATAATAAAATGATGATGACTATGATAATGGTGATGTTTTCAAACAATGAAAACACTATCCTTTCATATGTTGTATTTCTGTAGTATTGGAAGGAGATCAGCAAACACGGCAATAAAGAACACTATAGGCAAATCAAGGACAAAGAGATCTAGCACCTGTTAGGAATCTTGTATGATTGCATCAAGATGAATTTGTTCATGCAGAAAATATTAATGAGAAAGTTTGAAAAAGATAAGCCAAGATTTTTCATTATTATTGCAGTATCTAACAGAAAGTAAATGTAAATATTATTAATAGTAATAGTAGTTGACTATTTTATTTTGGTTATTACTATATGCCAACTACTGTGTTAAGGATTTTGCATGCATCATTTCTCCTGTACTGATGCCTTGAGAGGGTTTTTCTTTTTTCCTGATTTTATAGATGAGGAAACTCAAAGAAACTAAGTGACTCCCCCAGGTGCATGGAAATAGTAACAGACACAGGATCTGAACCCAGACTTTCCCACTTGTAAAAAGAAATCTGTTTCTAGGTATTATATGAGTAGACCAAATCCTTTGCCCCTGATGTTGGTGGAGGAGACAAAAGGAGCATGTTGGTGAGCAAGACAGACTCTTTTCCTTTTGTTGGTCATTTGGTCACCCAAGTTCAGGCCCTTTCACCCAAGCTACTGTTCTGGAGTTGTGTCTACTTCTGTTGGGGTGATGATTCTGACTACTTTTGATTTTTCACATCAGATTCAAGTATTTGTTACTGAGGCATAACTCACATACCTCAAATCCTCCCTTTCAAAGTGTACAGCTCAGTGGTTTTTAGAATATTCACAAAGTTGTGCCACCATCACCACTAAAATTTCCAAGTGTTTCTGGAGCTCTTATTATATATATTTTTTCCTTTTTTAATGGGATGGTGGAGTACCACGTGGCTTTCAGGATCTTAGTTCACCAACCAGTAATGGAACCTGCACCTTTGGCAGTGAAAGTATGGAGTCTTAATGACTGAACTGCCAGGGAACTCCCCTGGAGCTCTTATTATAAACGTAAGTTTTCTGGGAGAACTGAGGAAGTATATTACCCTGCCTTGAAAGAGTTTGCAATGGCTTGTAAACTTAAGGCTCCTCACTACTTACAATAAAAGAAAACAATATTGTATAAGAAGGTAATACATAAAATGCTAACAGAGAAGAATTAACAGGCAGGGCTAGTGATGATAAGGGAGTCTTCAGTGGGGAGGCAGGCCTTGGAGATGAGGAAAAATTGGAGAAGTGGTGTGAGCAGGAGGGCATCAGATGCAAGAAACTGTCAGGCTAAAGAGCCCAAGTGTTAAACTCTTGCCAAGATAACTATTTTCCCTACTGAGAGACTAGCTGAGACTGCAATAGGAAATAGAAAAGAGATGAGATGAATACCAGTGATATCAGCCAGAGATGGCCTGGCCTATTTGAAGGTAATTTATATAATAGTGACCAGCAGCTCCTCTCAGAAACTAGGGTGTGATGCTCATTGGTTTCAGCAGGATGTATGTTTTGCAGAAAAGACAGCATTTGGCTCTTAGTGGAAATTCCTGCTTTAAAAAGCCATTTTGTTCCATTTTGAAGTAAAGTGGGAGTGAAAGTCATGCCCCATGATGCTTCATGGTTAACAAAACTGCAAAGGCATTTCTGCCTGGGCATAAAAGACTATTTTAAGCATCATCTCCTGGGCTCCTCAGTTACTAAGAGAATCCTGTCTCAGCTCAGCGGTGCAGACAAGCGAGTTGCCATGACAATCCTGCTAGGCTGGTTGGAGTCTAAATACCACAGAGGGAGGAAATGCTGTCACTGCCTGACCCCTGAGCAGCTTGGCAGTGTCCTCCCTACCCCTGCAGCCAGTCACTCCTCCTGGACCCACCTCTGCTGCACAGTCCTTGCCACTAGGAGGCACAAGCATGGCTGTGGGCATTTAAGGGTCAGTAGCTCAATCTGTTCGATGGTCAGTCTCCTCTTGCATCCCAGAATGTGCTGTTCATGCTGAGTCATATTCAAGTCTTCCTGAATGCTCATAGTCCCTCAAGCCTGATGTTTGTCTCTCCAAATAGAGGAACACTAGATATTTACCAAGAAGTTGCACTAGGAAGCAAGTGAAAATCTTGAATGAATCTTATTCTCTTTCCAGCCAGATTATGTGTAGCCAGACATAATCTGAAACATTTTCACAGAGGACACCTGTCATGGTATTGGTCAATCAACAATTGACCAGCAATTGATCAATCCCTGCAATTGCCTAGATGCCATTCTATCCTTTCACGTGGATGCACATAGTGTTTGTGAGCAACAGTGCTCTCTAAAGATGGCAGTAACCACGTCTTCCATCTCTTGTGCTCTTCAACAATGTGACTCAATGCTCACATTGAGGCATGGATCTATAGTCTTCAAATCTGGGCCAATATGTGTCTGAAGTGAAGTAGTGACGTGATTTCTAAGGTTAGGTCAAAAAAGGTAACACAGCTTACATCTGGTTCTCTTGGGATGCTTGCTGTTGGGATCCAAGCCTCATGTTATGAGGAACCCCAAGCAGCCACACGATAGGACCACTTACAGATGTTCCAGAGAACAGCCTAGTAGAGGTCCTGACAGACAGGTAGCATCAAACACCAGACGTGAAGTGAAGAAACCGTCAAAATACTTCAGCCCCATAGCTGACATCACTCCCAGTCCGCCATCATCTCAGCAGAGCTCCCAAACACAACGAAGCAGAAACAAGTTGTCCTCACTATGTCCTTTCTGAATTCCTGACCAACAGAAAGCACGCAAAAAATAATAGTAATTGTTCTATGCCAAAAAGTTTGTGATGATTTGAGAAAGGGAAAGACATAACTGAACTGAATGCAGAGTCATAGTAAGGAGAGATAGGAAGGCCTTTTTCCATGAACAATGCCAAGAAATAGAGGAAAACAATAGAATGGGAAGGACTAGAGATCTCTTCAAGAAAATTGGAGATATAAGGGAACATTTCATGGAAAGATGGGCATGACAAAGGACAGAAACGGTAAAGATCTAAACCAGAAGAAGAGATTAAGAAGAGGTGGTAAGAATACACAGAAGTATACCAAAAAAGTCTTTATGATCTGGATAACCATGATGGTGTGCTCATTTACCTAGAGCCAGACATCCTGGGGTGTTAAGTCAAGTGGACCTTAGGAATCATTATTATACTCAAAGCCAGTGGAAGTAACAGAATTCCAGCTGAGCTATTTAAACTTCTGAAAGACCATGCTGTGGAAGTACTGCACGCAATATGTCAGCAAATTTGGAAAACTCAGCAGTGACCACAGGACTGGAAAAAGTTTTCATTCCAACTCCAAAGAAGGGTAATGCCAAAGAATGTTCAAACTATCACACAATCGCACTGAATTCACATGCTAGAAAGGTTATGCTCAAAATCCTTCAAGCTAGCCTTCAGCATTACATGAACTGAGAATTTCCAGATATATAAGCTGGTTCTTGAAGCAGTAGAGGAACCAGAGGTCAAATTGCCAACATCCATTGGATCACAGAGAAAGCAAGGGAATTTCAAAAAACACCTACTTCACTGACTATGCTAAAGCCTTTGACTGTGTGGATCACAACAAAGTGTGGAAAATTCTTAAAGAGATGAGAGAACCAGATCCCTTACTTGTCTCCTGAGAAAACTGTATGCAGGTCAAGAAACAATGGTTAGAACCAGATGTGGAACAACAGATTGGTTCAAAATTGGGAAAGATATATGACAAGGCTGAATACTGTCACCCTGATTATTTCAGTTCTATGTGAAATGCTGGGCTGGATGAATCACAAGCTGGAACTAAAATTGCCAGGAGAAACATCAGCAACCTCAGATACACAGATGATCCCACTCTAATGCAGAAAGGGAAGAGGAACTAAAGAGCCTCTTGATGAGGGTGAAAGAGGAGAGTGAAAAAGCTGGTTTAAAACTCAAAATTAAAAAAACTAAGTTTATGGCACTTGCTCCCATCACTTCACAGCAAATAGAAGAGTAAAAAGTGGAAGCAGTGGCAGATTTTCTTTTCTTGGGCTCCAAAATAACTGTAGACAGTGACTGTAGCCATGAAATTAAAAGATGCTTGTTCCTCAGAAAGAAAGCTTGGCAAAACTAAACAATATATTAAAAAGCAGAGACATCACTTTGCCAACAAAGGTTGGGATAGTCAAATCTATGGTTTTTCCAGTAGTCATGTACAGATGTGAGAGTTGGACCATAAGGAAGAGTAAGCACTGAAGAACTAATGCTTCTGAATTGTGGTGCTGGAGAAGATTCTTGAGAGTCCCTTGGAATGCAAGGGTATCAAATCAGTCAATCTTAAAGGAAATCAACCCTGTATATTGACTGGAAAGACTGATGCTGAAGGTGAAGCTCCAATACTTTAGCCACCTAATGGTAGAGCCAACTCATTGGAAAAGACCTTGATGCTTGGAAAGATTGAAGGCAAAAGAAGAAGGGGTGGCAGAGGATAAGATGGTTGGATACCATCACCGACTCAATAGACATGAATTGAAGCAAACTCTGGGAGATAGTGGAGGACAGAGGAGGCTGGCATTAGGTCACTAGGAGTCAGACATGACTTAGCGACTGAACAACAACAACACAGCACTAAAAGAAGATAACAGGGTTATCTTTTTTCCAGTGAGAAACTGAAGTCCCAGAGAGGCAAAATGGTATCAGGGTCCCAGGGCCCATGGTACTCTCTGAAGGATAATGTCAGAAATGCTGGGAAGCTGGAGATCAGTGCCCTAGAGAAGCCCTGGCTAGGTCCCTCAAGAACTGGATTGGTTCTTGTCAATTAGCAGTACACTGTAGTGAAGAAATTAAGACAGTACTTCCCAGACCCAGCTGTCAATCAGGAAATACGTGACAGCAGGCAGAGCATGTTTTGCTTTGGTTCGGTTTAGCAATGGTATCTGCTAAGGATTTCTTCATTCAAGGTTATCATGGACTAGGAGAGTTTTGGCACTAGAGGCAAAGGTTTGACTGACTGTCTGCCTCCTCAGGCCTCACAGACTGCCATGTGTGATATAATCACTTACCAATATTCCTCTCAGTGATATAGGAATTCCAATGCAAGGGTAATAACATACTTGTCTTAGAGAGTCAAAGAAACAGAATGACTGGGAGCACAGGCTCAGTGATCACACTGCTGAGATTTAAATCTTGGCCCTAACTAGTCAAATGAACTTAAGTCATGCAGTCTTTCTGTGTTTATTTTCTAAACTGTAAAATGGAGATAACTATAGTATTATCATATGGGGCTATTATAAAGATCAAATGAGGAAATACAACAAAGAGTGAACATGAATTCTGTTAGGAATCAGACTTCAGTGTTTAATTTATAATGGAATGTCAACACAATACTTCTAACAGACCACATACTTCTAACAGACCACACCCAAGGCCACACTCCAGTTACAAAACAGTTCTTTCCTCAAAACATCTTATCCTCAAAACAGATCTGCTCCCTCACCATCATTATCCCAAGTTTCACGTTGTCCTTTTTACCTCCAACAAAATTACTGTGATGCCCAAATGCTGAACTTTTGCTGAATAGTATCCATTTCAAAAGAAGTCTGTTTCCTTCATGCCACCCAATGTAAATCCAAATATTATAATTCATTTGTAGGTGTATGCTCTCTCTTGCTGCAGGAAGCTAATGAAACTAAAACTTATGAATTCAAGTGTGCTCCTGGTAGTCTCTGATTGAGATTTCCAGGGCTTCCACAATACTCATCCGATATTATATGTTCAAGAAATGCTAGCCATTGGCAGTTGTAGGCAAGTCTCTTTATTCCCAGCTGCTTGCATACAGCATACCTCAAGACATGCTTGTTCAGTAAAGGGCTATTCTCAAGTAACTGGAAAGCCAGGTTAGCATGAGCAAACAAAGATTTTGAGACCATCCTTTGTTTTCTAATTTTTATCTTTACAGAACAGTCCAAGTAGTTATCAGGAATTGACCATGACCTGGACTTTTTAAGCCAGCATAGCCATATCTCAGATAAAAGAGGGTTTTGAAATAGCTTAAGTCTTTTTATTTCTGAATTTCTACAAGCACTCATCTGATAAAGAAGAAACAAAGTAATAGAATGAATACCCAAGATCATACATGGTGATTAGGCTGACTCTGGAACCCAGGACAAGGGTTTATTTGTACCTAAAGTATATTAGGAATAAATGATTGTGCAAAAGAATTTAGTAATCATTTACTCTCTCCAGGAGTTTCTCCTGGTCAGGAACCCATGAGTTTCTTGGCTGGGTGGTTCAGGCTCAGTCTTTCATGACTGCAGTCATTGTAAATGTTGCCTGGAACCAGAGGAATCCCTTCCTAAGTGGTTAATTCCTAGTTGGAAAGATGGTTCCTCTTCACATGGGCCCCTCCACAGGGATGTTTGAGTGCCTGCAGGACAAGACTGCTGGCTTCCCTCATAGAGAGCCATCCAAGAGCCCAAGACTCACTAGCAATACCTTTTATGATCTACCCCTGGAAGTCACACCACATCAGCTTGGCCATATTCTACTAGCACATGTCAATCCTGTTTCAGTACCAATTCTTCCACCTGTTTTGGACCAGCACTGTCAGTATTCCTTCATTTGCAATATAAAAGTAACGACCTTCTTTCAGGGATGCTTTGAACATAACCCCATATAAGAATATCAAGAGCTGCTTAGTACAATGAGCTGCCCCACAACGGGCACTACTTAGAAGTGACTTCGTTTCCTTAAGAAGCCTGTCCCTACTTTGCCTCATTCTCCTAAAGTTTAAATTCCAAGCGTCAGTTTTTTTTCCACCCGATGGAGAGCCAGATCCCACCCTCCGCACCCCATTCAGAGCCAAAGTTAGGACTATTCCAGAGGCGGAACTTTAGTTCTTGGAGCCAATCCTAGCACCGGCGCGCTCTGAGAGCGGACCGGAAATGGCTCCGGCAGTTCTTTTTCGTCCGGGAAGGCAGTGCGGAAGGTTGCGGCACAGCTCCGGACGGTTCACAGGACTGAGACACGGTCGCTGGGGCGCCCTGAAAGCCAAGCCGTGCGTCAGGGCGCCCGAGGGTGAAGGGGCTGAGCTCTCCCGGCCTCACCATGCCCAGTTGGAGGCTGCTGGCTTGGGCCGGCGCCCGGGTGCTGGACCGCGGCACGGGTGGCCTGGGCACTGCCCTGGGCTCGGGAAACAGGTGGGTGCTGGGGAGACGAGCGTGAGGGGTGATCCTTGCACTCGGGGCCACAGGCTGTGGCCTGGCCCGGCCCAGGGTAGGAGGGAGCCCCGTCCAGGCCTGAAGAGTTAAGAATCTCTGCTCAAAGGACGTGCCCTTTGAAGGGTTGAAGGGGTAGGTTTTTTATTTTTAATGATGATGAGCCAGCGACTGGCAGCAAGCAGTACCAACAGCAATAATATTATCTTCCAATTAGGGAGCGTTTACTCTATAATAAATTCTCTGTTAGAAACATTAGGCGCCTTGGCTCATGTAGCCTCATGAGAGCTGTTATCATCCTTTTTACAGATACCACCATTATTCCATCCTATCATTATTCAGTTTTATAGATAAAAGAGTCTTAGAGACAAGCGATTTGCCCAAGGTCACTTAATTAGTAAGTGCGGAATTGAGACTCTAGCCTGGATATATCTTCCTGTTTACGAGAGATAGACCTCAGAAAGCTTTACTTCTTTTCTGACCCTCCTCTCAAGAATTACACACCTCTTTCCCGACCTCCGTCCCCTAGAGTCTTTCTTGTGTGATCAACTAGTAGAGGTCAGGTCTTTTATGGATTTTTAGAATTTGCACACTCCATTTTTTCACCATTCTGAGCCTAGGCCATGTCATTACAGATAAGAGGTGAGTTTATCAGAAAAATATCAGTAAGCCCACATTCTGTCACCTCTACTGGATGTAAACTGTTAAGGTACATGTTCAAATGGGCCTGTGACTTCTCTTGTCTACATAGAACTACCCTGTTGAAAATCTGTTTATCCTAGAGAAGGAGGGGGGAGCTTTTCCTCCAGGATATTTATTAACAGTTAAAATATGAGCCCCGTTCTTTTCATGAGGAATGTCAGTGAAAAAACTGGAACAGGATGCAGACCTTTTCCTAAGGCCCTGACTATACTCTCCAGATCATGTAACCTCCTGTACATTAAATGGGAGAACCTTTTGAATTGTGCTTTGTTCTCTAACTTTGTTTTTACAGAACAGAAATCTGGGTTTTGGTTAGAAGTCTCCATGGCAAGAGTGGTACTTGGTGGGATGAGCATCTTTCTGAAGAGAATGTTTCCTTTGTTAAGCAATTGGTCTCTGATGAAAATAAAGCCCAATTAGCAAGTAAACTCTGTCCTCTGAAAGATGAGCCGTGGCCTATACATCCTTGGGAACCAGGTGGTTATTTTGTGTATGTTGTGTTCTCATTGCCTGATTACTGTCTGACTGGCACATTTAAAGTCATAGTGACTTCTGGATAAATTTGTCATCTCTGTTTTTCATGACATAACTGTGTCTGTTTCACTGTGGTTTGATTTGCAAGTAAATTCCCAGCATCCTAGTCTACTGTAGTTAATGTCTGATGATCATCAAAACTTCCTCAAGAAACTGCATAGTAAGTGAAAAGAGAATCATCTTATTTTCTTCAGATAAAAAATAAAATAGAGAAGAAAAGCTGGAAAAGTGTGGTGAACGAAAATGTATCACTCAGAGGTTTGCATTTGAGGTGTTCTAGCACTCAATGCCTGCCAAGCTTAACCCCAGAATCAGCTCTTAGTGCAAGACAGAGTGCTAGATCCATCTGTGGCCAGACCAAAAAGCATAAGACCTTTCCTGTTGATGCTGTCTTTGATTGGGGTTTTTTTTTGTTTGTTTGTTTGTTTTTGATTGGGGTTTATTGTGGCTGTCAAATTGTTTAATGACTAGACATGTTAGTGGAGCAACTTCATCAATTTATACAACAAATCTGAGTGTCATGGTAGATGCTAACATTTTTTAGCCACATAACCACTTATGTCATCTCTGTAACTCCGGCTAACTTCTTAGAGTTTGAGTAGTAGCTATTTCCTGATTAATGAGGTTGGATATGAATTGATACTAGGAAAGCAAGGCATAAAGGTGGATTCATCATGCCCTCTATTAACTACCACTATTCTAAATACTAGAATATATCAGTTTAACCGTTTTCTTTATTTTGTATGGTTCTCATATTTTTTTTATTTTACAGAGATTTATTGAGTAATACTATGTCAGTCATGGTTGAAGGCACTTATATCTGAAAGGAACAGTTGTATTTTACTCCATGGATATATCAACATGTTTGTTATCTGCCTACTGGTTATATGAAACCAAAATTTAGGAAATCCTGTAGTATCAAGTTGACAGATGTTGAAAAAACTGTGTGAATACTGATTTGTCTTTAATTGCCAGGTTCCTCTAGAGTGGGCCTTATTGCACTGAAGCTAGGCATGATGCCTTTATGGACCAAAGATGGTAAGAAGCATGTGGTCACATTACTTCAGGTGAGAAAGAAATAGAAGATAATAGCAGATCTGCTGTGTGTACCGAGATCCATTTATGCAAACCTGTTGCACAATAGACAATATTTGTATTCTGAAACATGTAAAGAAGAGGTAGAATGGAGCATAAATTCTGTGAAAGAGGTTTACTTCTGAGGATGTCAGTGAATGTTCTTACTCATGCCTGAGTGGTGACTTTCTTGATATTGGTGTTGGAATAACTGGGGCAATAAATTTAGAAAAAAAAAAATTTGTAACCTAACTTCTTACAGATCTACTAGTTTAACTCACAGTCAGAAAAAAGTCTCAGTCCCGTCTTATTTTCATTTATGCCGTTCTTTCAACTCCAAGTTGTAATTTTGATCTCTTTACTAACTCAGAGTGTAACACTTACCTGGAGAAGCAGCATTTTGTTGTCTGAAATAAGGTTAATGGTTAAGAATGTAGGCCCTTTAACCTGAATATCTCATATCTTGGTTATGCCATTTCGTAGCTGTGTTTCTTTGAAGCACTGCCTCATCTGTAAAAGATAGGATTTTATTCTTCAGGAGAAATCACTATGACCTCCCTCAGAGGGTTACTGTGAGGCTTGCACAAGATGATAAATGTCAGGCACTTAAATTTAAAACAATGTTCAATGTCCAGCATTAGCTGTTATTGTCTTTATCATTATTATAAAAATAACTGGTAAGTTGAGACCATCATTCTCCAGATCACTTTGAATAGCTCACTTCATCTTTGGAGTTAAGCCTTGGACAAGCAATTAGGCAAGTGGTGGAGATTAAAGTGAGAGCCCATACATAGAAGTGCTTCCAGTACTATCAGGCACAGGTGGCCTGCAAGCCTATAGTAAGTTTTTACTGACTCTGAATGATCAAGGCAAGAATTATTATCAGTAGTTTCTAGAACTCTACAGAACTTTGGGAACTTTTAGGAATGACAGGTGGGATTGTAAATTGGAACAACTACTTCAGGAAATAGCTTAACATTAGGGAAAGTTGAGGTAGGTGAACCTGTGGTCTTCCAATTTCACTCCTGAGTGTTACTAGAAGACTCAAGCAGATGAGTTACAGCAACATTACTCTTAATACTCCAAAAATAGAAATAACTCATGTTTCCATCGTGGTAGAATGGATAAAGAAATCATGGTATATTTACATGATAAAGTGCTGGGTGGAAGTGAAAATGCACAGAATGGAGCTGCAAAAAACAGTGTGGGTGAACCTTACTAATAGAATCTTGAGCAAAAGCAGGAAAATCTGGAGGAGTCTATGTGGTCTGACTCCACTTACATGAAGTTTCAACAGATAGCACTAAACTACAGGATTAAGCAGTGCTTTCAAAGGTAGTAATTATAATGAAAAGTTAAATGATTACCACAGTGTCAAGAGGGATGGTTATTTATTTGAAGGGCAGTGCTTCTCAAACTTTTCTGTACCTTAGAATCACCTAGGGGGCTCAGAAAACATAGGTTCTCTTTTAGTAGGTTCTGGCAGGGGCCTGAGACCCTGCATTTTCACACAGTTCCCAGGTGATGCTGATGCTGCTTGTCTAGGGACCACACTTTGAGAACCACTGCTCCAGGGGTAAAAAGGACAGGGAGGGATGGGTGTGAGGTGGGGATTGGGAAGAGAGACAGAGGTTTGTGGATTTTTGATATGAGTAGTGGTTATATGCATATTTTCATTGTAAATATTCCATTTTGTTGTATATTTGTGTTTTATGCACGTTATGTACTGTAGTTAATGGTTATTTTAGATTGTGATTGGTTTTAGAGGGATGATGAGATCAAAAACTTTAGAGAATTCCTAACTGTCCTAGAGACTCAATGTGGCTGGTATGTAATAGTAACATATATTCCAGCACATTGTTTTTTTGTGTATGTTTTTTGTTTTTTAGGTACAAGACTGTCATGTCCTAAAATATACTCCAAAGGAAAATCATAATGGAAAAATGGCAGCCCTGACTGTAGGAGGAAAAACTGTGTCACGTTTCCATGTAAGGATGCATTTTCATTCCTAGAATACTGCATTACATTAGTTTTAGATCTGAATTCTCTGAAATTCTGAGTTAAGTTTTGAGGCTATCCCATAGTGATAAACTTGTCCTGGAGGTAAACTGTGGATTGGGGGAAGACGGTCTGATAGAGTGGCTTCCCTGATGGCCCAGACAGTAAAGAATCTGCCTGCAATGCAGGAGACCTGGATTCAGTCCCTGGGTTGGGAAGATCCCCTGGAGAAGGGAATGGCAACCCACTCCAGTATTCTTGCCTGGAGAACTCCATAGACAGAGAAGCCAAGGAGAGACAAGAAGGCCTTCTTCAATGAACAGTGCATAAAAATAGAGGAAAACAACAGAAGGAGAAAGACTAGAGATCACTTTTGGAAAATTGGAAATACATTTCACCCAAAGATGGGCACAATAAAGGACAGACATGGTAGAGATCTAGTAGATGCTGAAGAGATCAAGAAGAGATGGAAAGAACACATGGAAGGACTGTACAAAAAAGTTCTTAATGAACTGAATAGCTAGTTCATGTTACCCAGAGCTAGGCATTCTGGAGTGTGAAATCAAGTGGGCCTTAGGAAGCACTGCTGTGAATAAAGCTTGTGGATGCAATGGAATTCCAGTAGAGCTATTCAAAACCCTAAAGGATGATGCCATTAAAGTGTCGCACTGAATATGTCAGCAAATCTGGAAAACCTAGCAGTGGCCACAGGACTGGAAAAGGTCAGTCCTCACCCCAATTCCCAAGAAGGGATGGGACTAAAGCATGTTTAGTACTAAACATGTTTAGTACTTTAATACGAAAGTACTAAAGAATGTTCTAACCATCCGACAATTTCACCCATCTCCCATGCTAGTAAGGTCATGCTTAAAATCTTGCATGCTAGGCTTTAGCATTATGCGAACCAAGAACTTCCAGATGTCCAGGCTGGGTTTAGAAAAGGCAGGGGAACCAGAGATCAAATTGCCAACGTTTGCTGGATCGTAGAGAAAGCAAGGGAATTCCAGAAAAACATCTACTCTGTTTCATTAACTTCGCTAAAGCCTTTGACTGTGTGGATCATAACAAACTGTGGAAAGCTCTTACAGAGATGGGAATACTAGACCATCTTACCTGTCTCCTGAGAAACCTGTATGCCAGTCAGGAACAACAGTTAGGATCCTGTATGAAACAACTGATTGGCTCAGGATTGAGAAAGGATTGGCTCAGGATTGAGAAAGGAGTACGACAGGGCTGTCTGCTGTCACCCTGTTTATTTAACTTATACACTGAGCACACCATGAGAAATGCCAGGCTGGATGAATTACAAGCTGGAATCAAGATAGGCAGGAGAAACATCAACAACCTCAGATATGCAGATGATACCACTCTAATGGCAGAAAGCGAAGAGGAACTAAAGAGCCTCTTGAGGGTGAAAGGAGGAGAGTGAAAGAGCCGGCTTAAACTAAATATTAGGAAAAAAACACACTAAGATCTTGGCATCAGCCCCATTACTTCATGGTAAATAGAAGGGGAAAAAGTGGAAGTAGTGACAGATTTCCTCCTCTTGGGCTCTAAAATCACTGTGGATGGTGACTGCAGCCATGAAATCAAAAGACATTTGTTTCTTGGCAGGAAAGTTATGACAAATCTAGGCAGTGTGCTGAAAAGCCGAAACATTACTGTGCTGACAAAGATTAGTATATCAAGGCTATGGTCTTTCCAGTGGTCATGTGTGGTTGTAGAGCTGGACCGTAAAGAAGATAGAGCACCAAAGAATTGATCCCTCCAAACTGTGGTCTGGAGAAGACTCCTGAGAGTCCCTTGGATAGCAAGGAGATCAAACCAGTCAGTCTTAAGGGAAATCAACCCTGAATACTCCTTGGAAGGACAGATGCTAAAGCTGAAGCAACAGTATTTGGCCACCTGATGCAAAGAGCTGACTCATTGGAAAAGACTCTAATGCTGGGAAAGATTGAAGACAGGAGGGGAAGGGGACAACAGAGGATAAGGTGGTTGGATGGCATCACCAATTCAATGGACGTGAGTTTGAGCAACCTTTGCGAGATGGTGAAGGAAGGGAAACTTGGTGTGCTGCAATCCACGGGATCACAAAGAGTCAGACACGACTGAGCAACTGAACAACAACAATAATTCCCAAGTAGAAGGCTGAGTTTGCAGTTTAAATGTGAAAACATCTGCACAATTAGTATTTTGGAGTTTTTTTGGAGGACTAAAAGCAAAGAATACCTTTTAAGAAATGGTGATGATTTTCACTAATGGCTGCTGAAATGTCTTTATGTTTACTAAAACATTGCTTGTCTCTAGATTAATATTTTTTTATTATAAATTGTTTATGAAGTGATTGAATGGAAATGAGATAGCCTGTGCTATGCAGCTGTCAAAACAAGCAAATGTTTATCATTTGCCTTTTATTTATTTCCTTGTCATAGTTAACTTTTTATTTAAAAGTTTTAATTTTCCCTTTTTTGAAGTATTTTATTTATTTATTTCTGGCTGTGCTGGGTCTTCGTGGCTGTGCAGGCTTTTCTCTAGTTGTAGTGTGCAGGCTTCTCACTGCAGTGGTTTCTCTTGTTGCAGAGCATGGGCCCTGGGGCGCGCGGTCTTTAGTAGTTGCAGCTCCCCGGCTCTGGAGTGCAGGCTCAATAGTTGTGGCCCATGGGCTTAGTTGCTGCTTGGCATGTGGGATCTTCCTGGATCAGGGATCAAACCCTTGTCTCCTGCATTGGCAGGAGGATTCTTTACCACTGAGCCACCAGGGAAGCCCCATAGTTAACTTTTCAGTTAACATGTTACGTGCTGAGTATATAGGCATAAGCCTTTTATGTTTATTAACCAATGAACTTTTTCAGACTCTAATAAGGATAAGTAACTTCCTCAGGGACACCCACTGATAAGAGGTAGTCAGGCTCTTTCTTAATTGCCTTACTTTCTTAATTGTCTATTGATACCCACCCTTTGGAAACATACAGGGAAGGTGGACTAATAAATCAGCCATCTCAATACAGTACTATAAATACAGCAAGCACACTGGCCAGTTGTGCTTGTAGAAATCTTATGAGGTTTCACAGGGAGGAGAACAGAAAGAAGGGTGGGTGTTAAGGGTATGCCAGGGGGAGTGGGCTTTACAGAAGCAGACCTGTGGAGGAGGATTGCTGCCTGGGAAAAGAAGGGCAGTGTGTCTGGATCTTAATGTGTGGTGGGGCCCGTGGGAGAGTGTGATAAAGGTGTGAAAGGTGGGGCTGTCAGGATGGAGTTTAGACTTTCTGAATTCTTTAACCAAAAGGTGAAAGAAAGTGTTAGTTGCTCAAGCTTGTTGACTCTTGGTAACTTCATGGACTGTAGCGTGCCAGGCTCCTCTATCCATGTAATTCTCCAGGCAAGAAAACTGGCATGGTTTGCCATTCCTTTCTCTAGGGGATCTTCCTAACTCAGGGACAGAACCTGAGTTTCCTGTATTGCAGGCAGATTCTTTACTGTCTGAGCTATTACTACTGGCTACTTTAGCCAGGGCAGTAGTCAGATTAGTCAAAGCTATGGTTTTTCCAGTAGTCATGTATGGATGTGAGAGTTGGACTATAAAGACAGCTGAGTGCTGAAGAATTGATGCTTTTGAACTGTGGTTTTGGAGAAGACTCTTGAGAGTCCCTTGGACTGCAAGGAGATCCAACCAGTCCATCCTAGAGGAAATCAGTCCTGAATATTCATTGGAAGGAATATTGGGTGAAGGATGTTGAAGCTGAAACTCCAATACTTTGGCCACCTGATGTGAAGAACTGATTCATTTGAAAAGACCCTGATGCTGGGAAAGATTGAAGGCGGGAGGAGAAGGGGATGATAGAGGATGAGATGGTTGGATAACATCACCGACTCAATGGACATGAGTTTGAGTAAACTCCGGGAGTTGGTGATGGACAAGGAGGCCTGATGTGCTGCAGTCCATGGGGTCGCAAAGAGTTGGACATGACTGAGCGACTGAACTGAACTGTAGTCATATTGTTATCATGGTTAACTAAATTAGAAAATCCCCCATGCTGGGAGGACATTTAAGGAGTGAGCCCTCGGGGAGAGTTGATAAAAGTCTTTTGCCCTGAAGCAGTTGCTTTGGGCTTGGGAGAGGCAAGCATTATAAAAGACCAGGTGAGGATGAGCTGGTGGGACAGGACCCAGCAGGTCAGTGCTGATGCTATGACCTGGGACAGAGATAAGGAACGGATTGCTTTGGGGGGGAAATGGAAAGAGTTTACAGAAAAGGCAGATGGAACTGTCCTATAGGTAGTTGGGTATGTGTGCTAAGTCACTTCAGTCATGTTCGACTCTTTCTGACCCCATGGACTATAGCCTGTCAGGGTCCTCTGTCCATGGGGATTCTCAGGCAAGAATACTGGTTGTCATGACTCCTCCAGGGGATCTCCCGGACCCAGGGATAGAATCTCTTATGTCTCCTGCATTGGCAGGCAGATTCTTTACCACTAGCACCACTTGGGATATACTGATCAGTAAATTGGCAATGGTTGAAGTCCTATGGTTTAATAGGCCTATGTCATAAGTATTAGAAGACTTAGCTATTTTTGCATATTATAGTAGTATGGTTAGCTTATTTTTCATTAAGACTTCATAGTAATATCTGCTACTCTTGACAGTTTATTGACTAATAATTATGGGGTTCAGATAATGTAGTTAAAAGTACAATGTGATATTTTTGGAAACTTTTTAAAAAAATGTCAAATGTTTGAATTTTTAAGTGTAAATATTATGGATGGAGAAGCCTGGTAGGCTACAGTCCATGGGGTCACTAAGAGTCAGACATGACTGAGCGACTTCACTTTCACTTTTCCCTTTCATGCACTGGAGAAGGAAATGGCAACCCACTCCAGTGTGCTTGCCTGGAGAATCCCAGGGACAGCGGAGCCTGGTGGGCTGCCGTCTATGGGGTCGCACAGGGTCGGACACGACTGAAGTGACTTAGCATTTGCCAGACCTCCTGTGAATCATATGAACAATTCTTTAGTTTGCTAGATACCAATGTTTTCTAATTGATTATATTTCTGTGTTTTTGTTAGGACTGGCACTGTCATCTTTATTTCATTACCAATTTTGTAAATTTCTGGCTCTATAGCCTCCATATTTGTAAATCAGGTGTCATGTTGGGGTAATCCATTCTGCTATAGCAGATTTGTGAACATTACCTCCTCAGGACTGTGAGATAGTGGAAAATGAGTGGGCATGACATCAGAAGAGCTAAGTTCTGTTTCTGTGGCTGCCATTAGCTCCTTCACTCCACCTTTCAGAACATCCATTTTCTTACCCACCAAAACAAGCAGTTGGACTTGATGGTCTCTGAATTCCCTCCCAGTTCTAGAAGTTTCACACTGATTCTCAAATACTTTAGTTTTTAACAAAAAACAAAAGTTCCCCTCCTACTTGCCAGCTCAATTTATTTATTTTCCTTAATGATGAAGACAGTCTTGTTGATAAAATCTTAATAACTAAACTATTAGAGAAATGTTAGTACTTTTGTTTCTACTTTTGTACTTGAGACTGGTCTTCATACCTTAAATTTTATCTCATCAGTGAATATATAGCAGGATGCTGATTTGGATGCTGATTCTTATACTGTGGTGAATTTTAACCACTTAACTTACATGAATTTTTAAAACTATTCACTACTGTGGTATAGGAAGTGCTTCAGAGGCCCATTTATTCTTCAAGATATTAATTTTCTAGGTCCAGAGGTCATGTATTGCAATATTAAGGAACAAGTTTGTCTTTGAATGACCTTTTGTCAGAATAGGATGTGAAAATGAAGCTCTAGAATTCTTTAGAAGTAAAACATTTTGGTTCAGAAAGAAAGATTTTTGAAATTCAACGTATACAACTTCAAACTTTCATTTGCACATTGTAACCCTCAGTGAAACTGCAAGTAGATTGATTTTAGAGGGTCTGAGAGAGAGAGAGAGATCTATGAATATTAAATAGTTTAGCATTTTAAAATGAGTTGATTGAATCAGTTTTATTTATACTAAGGCTAGAATGTTATTTTTCTTAATCTGTAAAGAATTTATGCCTCCAAGAAATTAGACTACTTGGCTTTTGCTATTTGTGTACCGTATTATAAATAAAAACTGATGTGGTACATAATGTTTTTGAATAAGGAAGTTTAAGTGGCCTTACAAGTTGATTAAATCAATTCATATTTGGAGCAGAGAAGCATTTTCATTGTGAGAAGGATAATTGAAGAGAACTTTGAAGAGAGAGAAAAAAATGCAACCTTGCAGATGGGATTATCCAAGTGTGACACCGCTGTCAGTCTTTTAAATTGCCTTTTGAAATCATTTATTTGGAAATTAGAAAAAACCCTCTGTAACACTACTGTTGACTTCAGCTCAGCTTGAACATTTGGTTTTTCTCAGGACAGATGCCTGATTAGTTTTATGATATTTTAATTTAAAAGAAGAAGTTATTCAACTTTAGTGAAATTGGAAAATAATAAAGAAGTATGTATTACCTTTGTCCTCCTTATGTCTCAGTCTAGAGTACTTAGTCAAGATGTGTATCTTGTCCATTTTGTGTTACTAAAAAGAGTGCAAGATTTTTCTCATAAGCCTCCTGGAATACTTAAAAACTGATATTAATAAAATATGTTTTTTAGATTGCCAAGTAGAATATGTGAAGGTTAAATATAAAATTGAAATTCTGTTCTAAAATTTAATAAATCTGAATCTGATACATCAGGGAATTAATTTTAAGTATCCACATTTTTAGATGTTTTATTGAAGTTAAATTGATCTAAAACACTGTTAGTTAACGGATGTACAACATAGTGATTCAGTATTTCTGTACATTACAAAATGATTCCCATGATCAGTATAGTTACTACAATATTGTTGACTATGTTCTTCGTGCTATACATTTCATCCTCAAGACTCATTTATTTTGTAACTGGAAGTTTACCTCTTAACTGCCCTCACTATTTCATTCATCCCCCCGACCCCTCCCATCTGGCAACCACCTGTTTGTTCTCTGTATCTATGAGTCTGTTTCTGTTTTGTTACCTTCATTTGTTTTTTACATTCTGCATATAAGTGAAATCATATGGTATTTGTCTTTCTCCATCTGACTTACTTCACTTTGCATAATATCCTCTAGACCCATCCATGTTGTTGCAAATGGCAAGATTTTATTTTATTTTTTTCATGGCTGAGTAATATTCCATTTTGTATGTGTTTGTGTGTGTGTGTGTGTACACGTGTGCATGTGTACACAAATACACATCTTCTTTATCCATTCATCTGTTGACAGACACTTAGGTTGCTTTGATATCTTAGCTATTGTAATAATGCTGTGGTGAAAATAGACGTGCATATATCTTTTCCTATTAGTGTTTTTGTTTTCTTTGGAGGAATACTCAGAAATAGAGTAACTTGAATTATATGGTATTTCTGTTTTTAATTTTGGGGGAACCTCCGTGTTGTTTTCCATAGCAGCTGCATCAATTTATGTTCCCATCAGCAGTGCATGAGGGTTCCCTTTTCTCCACATCCTCTACAGAACTTGTTATTTTTTGTCCTTTGATACTAGCCATTCTGACAGGGGGAGACAATATCTTCTTGTAGTTTTATTTGCATTTCCCTGATGAGTAATGTGTACATTTTTTTCATGTGTCTCTTGGTCATCGGTATGTCTTTGGAAAAATGACTATTCATGTCTACTGTTAATTTGTTAATCAGGTTGTTGGGTTTCTTTTGCTGTTGAGTTGTATAAAATATTTGATATTTTGCATGTTGACCCCTTATCAGATTTATCTTTTACAAATATCTTCTCCCATTCAGAGGGTGGTCTTTTTGTCTTGTTAATAGTTTTCTTCACTGTACAAAAATTTTTTAGTTTGATGTAGACCCATTTATTATTTTTGCTTTTGTTTCCATTGCCTGAGGAGACAAATCCAAAATAGCTTTGCTAAGATCTGTGTTAAAGATCATGCTACCTATGCTTTCTCTGCAGGTTTCTGGTTTCAGCTCTTACATTTAAGTCTTTAATTCATTTTGAGTTTATTTTTGGATATGATATGAGGAAATGATCCAGTTTGATTCTTTTGCATATAGCTGTCCATTTTCCCCAACACCATTTGTTGAAGAGGCTGTCATTTCCCCTTTGTATTTTCTTGCCTTTTTTGTCATAGATTAGTTGACCATTTAAGTATGGGTTTATTTCTGGGCTCTTTATCCTGTTCTGTTGATCTATGTGTCTGTTTTTGTGCCAGTACTACACTGTTTTGATTACCATAGTTTTGTATATAGTTTAAAATCAGGGAGTGTGATACCTCCAGCTTTGTTGTACTTTCTAAAAATTGTTTTGTCTATTCAGGGTCTTTTGTATTTCCATAGAAATTTTAGGATTTTTGTTTTGGGTCTGTGAACAAAGCCATTGGTATTTTGATAGAAATTACATTGAATCTTTACATTGCCTGGGGTTCAGTTCAGTTCAGTTCAGTTGCTCAGTCATGTCGGAATCTTTGCAACCCCATGGACTGCAGCACACCAGGCCTCCCTGTCCATCACCAACTCTTGGAGTGTACTCAAACTCATGTCCACTGGGGCTTCCCTTGTGGCTCAGCTGGTAAAGAATCGGCCTGCAATGTGGGAGACCTGGGTTCGATCCCTGGGTTGGGAAGATCCCCTGGAGAAGGGAACAGCTACCCACTCCAGTATCCTGGCTTAGAGAATTCCATGGATTGTATAGTCCATGTGGTCGCAAAGAGTCAGACATGACTAAGCGACTTTTACTTTCCCTTTCATGTGCATTGAGTCGGTGATGCCATCCAACCTTCTCATCCTCTGTCGTCCCCTTCTCCTGCCCTCAATCTTTCCCAGCATCAGGGGCTGTTCAAATGAGTTAGCTCTTCACATCAGGTGGCCAAAGGATTGGAGTTTCATCTTCAACATCAGTCCTTCGGGTGAACACCCAGGACTGATCTCCTTTAGGATGGACTGGTGGATCGCCTTGCAGTCCAAGGGACTCTCAAGAGTCTTCTCCAACACCACAGTTCAAAAGCATCAATTCTTTGGTGCTCAGCTTTCTTTATAGTCCAACTCTCGCATCCATACATGACCACTGGAAAAACCATAGCCTTGACTAGATGGACCATCGTTGGCAAAGTAATGTCTCTGCTTTTTAATATGCTATCTAGGTTGGTCATAACTTTTCTTCCAAGGAATAAGCATCTTTTAATTTCATGACTGCAATCACCATTTGCAGTGATTTTGGAGCCCCAAAAAATAAAGTCAGCCACTGTTTCCCCATCTATTTGCCATGAAGTGATGGGACCGCATGGCATGATCTTAGTTTTGTGAATGTTGAGCTTTAAGCCAACTTTTTCACTCTCCTCTTTCGCTTTCATCAAGAAGCTCTTAAGTTCTTCACTTTCTGCCATAAGGGTGGTGTCATCTGCATATCTGAGGTTATTGATGTTCTCCAGGCAATCTTGATTCCAGCTTGTCCTTCATCCACCCCAGTGTTTCTCATGATATACTCTGCATATAAGTTAAATAAGCAGAGTGACAATACACAGCCTTGACGTACTCCTTTTCCTATTTGGAACCAGTCTGTTTTTCCATGTCCAGTTCTAACTGTTGCTTCCTGACCTGCATACAGATTTCTCAGGAGGCAGGTCAGGTGGTCTGGTATTCCCATCTCTTTCAGGATTTTCCACAGTTGATTGTGATCCATACAGTCAAATACTTTGGCATCGTCAGTAAAGCAGAAATAGTTGTTTTTCTGGAACTCTCTTGCTTTTTGGATGATCCAGCAGATGTTGGCAATTTGATCTCTGGTTCCTCTGCCTTTTCTAAAACCAGCTTGAACATCTGGAAGTTCACGGTTCATGTATTGCTGAAGCCTGGCTTGGATAATTTTGAGCAACATTTTGCTAGCGTGTGAGATGAGTGCAATTGTGCAGTAGTTTGAGCATTCTTTGGCATTGCCTTTCTTTGGGATTGCAGTGAAAACTGACTTTTTCCAGTCCTGTGGCCACTACTGTGTTTTCCAAATTTGCTGACATATCGAGTGCAGCACGTTAACAGCATCATCTTTTAGGATTTGAAATAGCTCAACTGGAATTCCATCACCTCCACTAGCTTTGTTCATAGGGATGCTTTCTAAGGCCCACTTGACTTCACATTCCAGGATGTCTGGCTCTAGGTGAGTGATCACCCCATCGTGATTATCTGGGTCATGAGGATCTTTTTTGTACGGTTCCTCTGTGTATTCTTGCCACCTCTTCTTAATATCTTCTGCTTCTGTTAGGTCCATACCATTTCTGTCCTTTATTGAGCCCATCTTTGCATGAAATGTTCCCTTGGTATCTCTAATTTTCTTGAAGAGATCTCTAGTCTTTCCCATTCTATTGTTTCCTCTATTTTTTCACACTGATCACTGAAGAAGGCTTTCTTATCTCTCCTTGCTATTCTTTGGAACTCTGCATTCAAATGGGTATATCTTCCCTTTTCTCCTTTGCTTTTCACTTCTGTTCTTCTCACAGCTATTTGTAAGGCCTCCTCAGACAGCCATTTTGCTTTTTTGCATTTCTTTTTCTTGGGGATGGTCTTGCTTCCTGTCTCCTGTACAGTGTCACAAACCTCCATCCATAATTCATCAGGCACTCTGTCTATCAGATCTAGTCCCCTAAATATATTTCTCATTTCCACTGTATAATCATTAGGGATTTGATTTAGGTCATACCTGAATGGTCTAGTGGTTTTCCCCACTTTCTTCAATTTAAGTCTGAATTTGGCAATAAGTAGTTCATGGTCTGAACCACAGTCAGCTCCCAGTCTTGTTTTTGCTGACTGTATAGAGCCTCTCCATCTTTGACTGCAAAGAATATAATGAATCTAATTTCAGTGTTGACCATCTGGTGATGTCCATGTGTAGCATCTTCTCTTGTCTTGTTGGTAGAGGGTGTTTGCTATGACCAGTGCGTTCTCTTGGCAGAACTCTATTAGCTTTTGCCCTGCTTCATTCTGTATTCCAAGGCCAAATTTGCCTGTTACTCCAGGTGTTTCTTGACTTCCTACTTCTGCATTCCAGTCCCCTATAATGAAAAGGACATCTTTTTAGGGTGTTAGTTCTAAAAGTTCTTGTAGGTCTTCTTAGAACCATTCAACTTCAGCTTCTTCAGCATTACTGATTGGGTATAGACTTGGATTACTGTGATATTGAATGGTTTGCCTTGGAAACAAACAGAAATCATTCTGTCATTTTTGAGATTGCATCCAAGTACTGCATTTCAGATTCTTGTTGACTATGATGGCTACTCCGTTTCTTCTAAGGGATTCCTGCCCACAGTAGTAGATATAATGGTCATCTGAGTTAAATTCACCCATTCCAGTCCATCTTAGTTCGCTGATTCCTAGAATGTAGAAGTTCAGTCTTGCCACCCAGTTTCATGTCACCTAAGGGCAGCCTACTCAGTAAGTTATAAAGGGGCACAGTTCATATTTCAAACTGAGATTAGCAAGTACCTCAAGTTTGCTGCATATTGAAATATATGTTCTTCAGATAAGAATGGCTTATCACTGGAGCTGGCACTGGACATGTATTTAACAGACTTTCAGTAAGCTTTTCTGGGCATGTATTTAACAGAAAGTGGTACATAGTGGGAGGAGATTATGGACCAAGAGACTGGGATGGGCAGACACAGGTAAGCATATCTAGAGTACTGTGGCTCATCAGGGCCCTGCAACTGGTTTGTGTAGGATCAGAGGGGAAGCTGAGGGAGAGGGAACAACAGGAAGATAAATACTATTGATTATATTCTCATGAAAGAGGCTCTTCACATCAGGAAGTGTAAAGTGGTACAACTTTTTGGGTAAGTCTTATAGCAATCTATGTCAAGAGTGTTAATTTAAAAAGGTACTAGGATATTATGTTAAGGAAATAAGTTGTCCATAAAATCTTCTATTCAAGAATATTCACAATAGCACACAAAAACAGTGAGAGTGGAGGGAAGAGCAGACACCAGGACCTACCAGGAGCTGGGGATGGAACAGCCATTAAAGTGTCTGCTCTCTGGAAGCTTACATTTTGGTGCAGTTGGGTGTGAGTCAGAAGCTGTTGTACAGAAAATAAACAACTCAAAAAATATATATTATGACAGATGGAGGGAAGTGCTTTGAAGATTAATAAAGTGAGCTCAGAGCATTGCAAGAGACAGAAAATGGTGCTATCTATTTTAGGTAGAATAATTAGGAAAGGTAGGTTGATATTTGGGTGGAGACCTGAATAAAATGGGGGAGCATATCATACCAAAATCTGGCAGAGGCGTGAGGAGAGACATAAGTGAGGGAGGTTAAGAGGTACAGACTTCCAGTTGCAAAATAAATGAGTCATGGGTATGAAATGTACAGTGCGGGGAAGACAGTCAATAATTATGTAATATCTTTGTAAGTGACAGATGGTAACTAGGCTTATCATAGTGATCCTTATGTAATGTATAGGAATATTGCATCACTTTGTTTTATACCAGGAACTAACAGTGTTAGGTCAATTATACTTTAACAAACAAATTCATAGAAAAAGTTTTCAGATTTGTGGTTACCAGAGGCAGGTGATGGGGGAAGCGGAATTGGATGAAGTCAGTCAAAAGGTACAAGCTTTCAGTTATAAGGTAAATAAATACCAGGGTTAAGATGTGCAATATGATAAATATAATTAACACTACTGTGCATTACATGTGAAAGCTAATCTTCTAAGAGTTTTCATCAGAAAGAAAAAATTTGTTTTCCTTTAATTTTTTATCTGCATGAGATGATGGATGCTCACTAAACTTATTGTGATAATCATTCTGTCATGTATGTAAATCAAATCGTTATTCTGTACACCTTAAACTTACACAGTATGGTATGTCGGTTATGTCTCAATAAAACCAGAAGAAAAAATAGAAACAAATGGGCCAAATTTTGATAATTTTTGACTCTGAATGTCAGCATTCATGTACATGTTTGAAATTTTCCTTAACAGAAGCACACTCCCAAATTTAAAAAAAGTAAATCTCCCGTCTACAGTGGATAGAAGTGGTACAAACTTAAAAAGAACAGACGTTAAATTTGCATAACATAGAGAATTCATATAGAATCCATAACCTACTGAGGGAGAAGATTGAAATCCTGGAAAAGCACAGAAAATGTTTCCTTCTTGCCCTTTTTTAAAAAATAGTGAGGCAGACATTTTCCACAGCTGTAAATAGAATAGGCAGTTTAAGACTTTGAAGAGGAAAAGGAAAAGGGAAAACAAATCTGGCAGAATGGCCTTCTAGGCAGAGGGCCAGTATATGTGGAGGACCTGAGGTTGTTGTTTAGTGAGTTCTTAGACTGGTAAGGAGCACATTGTCCCTGAGGCAGGGCAAGTTGGGAGAGTAGGTGGTGTTAGAACCTTGTAAACCATGGTGAGGACTTAGGACTTGATTCTGCATAAGATGCACACCATTGTAGAGATTGACATAGCTTGAGTTTAGAAGGATCATGCCAACCTGTGAATGGAAAATAGACCAGGGAGTCAGTCAGAATTATGGAAGTTGGAGAACTAATGGGAGGCTACTGAAATAATCCAGACAATATACAACCGGCTGGGATGGGGGTGAGAAGTCGCTGATGTGGCCTGTGTGTTTAAATAGAGGCTACAGGAATGGCTGTTGGATGGACATGAGATGTGCAAAAGAGAGGAGTTGTAGGTGACCACAGAATTTTTGGTCTAAACAGAAGTACAGAGCTGCTGTTGAGACGCAGAAGAAGAGGCGAGCAGATCTCATAGGGTAGGAGGCATGTTGAGTTGAAGTTTAAGACGTGTTGAACTTGAGTTGTTCTATGATATCAAAGTGAAATGTTTTCTTGGCAGTAGGGCAGAAGAATCTGTAGTTCAGAGTAGAATTTGGGATGGATATTGGAGAAGTGGGTCATTAACTTGTGCAAAAACCAGATGGTAGTAGCTGGAAGTCAAGTGGAGGCCTTCCAAGGAGCGAGTGACTGCCTGTGCCCATTTTTGCTCACGTTTACCAGTGTGTTTGGTGATTTTAACCAGCACGTTTCACAGGGGCTAGGAGCCCTTTGTGAAAGTGGGTTTGAGAAAGGGAGGAGTGTTTGTGGCTGAAGAAAAGTTTTTGTTTTAATATGAGTTATTGTGATTCTTTATATGCTGATAGGAAAGTTCCAGTGGAAAGGGGGAAATTATTGATTCAGAAGGTGGTGGGGACGATTTCAGGAGTAAAGCCACTGATGGTGAGAGGGCTTAAGAATTAGTACACAGTGGAGGATTTGGCTTTAATGAGAGCATCGACAGTTCATCTGTCATCGTGGTTCCCAGCCCCAGATTCACATCAGAAATATATGGAATGCTGAAAACACACTGCTGCCTAGCTGCCCCCCTGGACCAGTGAAGTTACAGGCTCCAAGCTGAGGCCCTGGCACTGGTGTTCTCTGAGAGCTCCCTGTGTGCCTCTTGGCACCTAGAGAAGGGTGGGAGGATGACATTGTAAAAGGCTGGTGCAGGCCGTTTGATCAGCTTGGTGAAAAAAGCCTGGGGAAGGTCTCTCAGTTTCATTTTTTCAGTGAAGTGAGAAGCAACATTATCAGCTCAAAGTAGGGAGGAGAAGGGAAGAGTGTGATGGATGAAACTCTTACCTCCCTTAAATAAGGGGAATGGGGTACCCTTTGTTCAATAGGGAAGCAGAGTGCACTCTGATTTGTTTTCTGGGCTGTTAGTAACTTAATTTAGATTTCTATGCATTAAATTCCACGTTTTTATTAAATTTTCTTTGTATTAGATTCCACATATTTAATGTGTTGTTTATATGCTTTTCCTCTAGAAATCTACATCTATATTGGAATTTTACCAAGAACTTGGATTGCCACCAAAGCAGAAAGTTAAAATGTTTAACGTATCAGATAATGCTGTTATTAAGCCAGGTAATCTGAAATTGGGGAGAGGAGGGAGGTAAAAATACCCAAATATGTGATTTGTTTAATGTCAGCCGTTTCAATAAAGCTGAGTTCACAATACAAAGTCCCAAACATTTATTTTTAAATATAAAACCGTTTCTGATTTAATCACTAGGGACAAACAGGTCTTTTTCTTTTTTAAGTGGAGGAACTGTAGAGAACTCTTTGTTTTCCATGAAAGAAGGAGGAACGCTTTTGTTTTTAATGTACAGGGTGTTTCACATTTGGAAAAGCCTCTCCAAATAAGTAAGTGAACTTTTAAAATGTGCAGTTCGCTGTTTGTAGGCTGGTATTTTATTAAGTGAGGAATAGATTCTCACTGCAATAGAATACGGAGAAGGCAATGGCACCCCACTCCAGTACTCTTGCCTGGAAAATCCCATGGACGGAGGAGCCTGGTAGGCTGCAGTCCATGGGGTCGCTAAGAGTCAGACACAACTGAGCGACTTCACTTTCACTTTTCCCTTTCATGCACTGGAGAAGGCAATGGCAACCCACTCCAGTATTCTTGCCTGGAGAATCCCAGGGACGGCGGAGCCTGGTGGGCTGCCGTCTATAGGGTCGCACAGAGTCGGACACGACTGAAGTGACTTAGCAGCAGCAGCAGCAATAGAATAAGAAAATATAGGCAGAAACAGAAAAGTGACTGACCATGGCACCTTGATGTAAAGATTCTTACTTAAAAATTCCAAAGTGTTTTGCCTACTCCATGAAATATCAAAAAGTCAGATTTGGCAATATGATTATATTGGTTCACATAGTTAATGGCATTTTGATGTCTTTGAAATTTAGAAATGCTTCCTAATGTCTTGAACTTGAGTTCTTGAGAAGTGGACTATAGAAGGATGTTTTAAGATTTGATATTTTAATACCTGAACTGAATTTCTTGAGGTAGAATACAATTGCAGTAGGCCTTGTTAATTGGGGTGATAGAGTCAACCTTGATAAAAGCTAGAATTGAAGGTATTTTTTTTAAGTGCAGATTTTTCATCTTTGAGGTAAAGTAAATGGAGTTAACTAGTATAAACATGAAGTCTGCATTAACTTTTGCTATAGCTCAAACTGTATGATACTGGGTTTTTTTGTGGATGAAAAATGGCCACATATCAGTTCAGGTGATTCAGCGTTGTAGAAATTTGATCATTTTCAATCTCTCTATTTTTTCTGAATTCAAGGTTTTTCTCTGCCCATATAAATCCACGTTGGGGCCTGCTTAAAGGACCCTATCCTCTGAAACCCTGCAGCACTTTACTCCCTGTTTTAAAACAAACACAAATTAGCTTTTGATTATGTTGTCTACTACATTGGTTCCAGGTTTTTTTTTTGAAGTCTTACTGGGTGATATTAATGTTGATTCCTATATTTGGATAACTTACCTCCAGTAGGAAAAAGAGAAAAGCCTTGATATCCTACGTTTTTTGAGTCATTCTCTTATTTTTATTTTTCTTATTAGAAATGGGAAATATATCTTAATATACTGTTATTCACAAGAAATAAACAAAGAATCTCATGTATTTACCAGCAGGAACAATATTGTCACAGGAGTTGCCTGTTTCACCCGGTGTCATGGGGGGCCTCTAGGCACAAGCACGTCAGTGGCTGTGGGCTGCTGACCACTCCAGCACCATGTGCCCCGTACTTCAGCCTCCGCACTGTCCATTAAAATGCATTTGTTGAGCAATTTTATTATTTTATTGTCGATGTTTCTAATCATTAAAATTGCAGAAGAGACTATCTTGACATTTTGGAATCTGGTAGCTAGAAAGCTTCCTATCTAGTTTGTTTAATGAAGTTGTTTCTGAGCTGACAAGTTTCATATTGATTTTTTGTTTTCTTTTCATAAAGGCACTCCTCTTTATGCTGCTCACTTTCGCCCAGGACAGTATGTCGATGTCACAGCCAAAACGTAGGTCCACATAACAGGTTTTTTCCTTTTGTTTTCCTTGTGTATTAAAAAACAGCAGAGTGACTGAAAGAGGTTCAGTCTTTCAAAGTCAGTGAGTAAAAGATAAGTAATCATCATTCTCATTCATAATTCTAATCTTTAATGTAGCTGATGGTACCAGTTTTTAAATTGCACTGAATTAGTTGTGCATAAAGAGTTTACATTTTAAATTGAGATGTGTGCTTCTTGAGATGGAACTAAGAGAAAGGTTACATTACTCGAGTTCCTTGTGGGCTGGGCCCACATCTATTTGAAGACAAAAGGCTGCATATATTATGTTGGTAAAAGATACAGGAAGCAGTTAAATTACAAACATCTTGTACTGTAGAGCATTTTTGGAACTGTGTTAAAATCCTCTCAGAAACTGGAAGAAGAAAACAGAATCACACCTTAGGCCTCTTCAGTAGCATGGCATCATCTCTTGGCACTAGAAGGAACAAAATATTTTGTGATATGTAAAGAAGAGCTCAGATTTGGTAGAAATGAACACTTAATTGTCACTCTAACAGAAATGTTGACTTTGAATCACACTTTAAGTTCAGCACTGGCTAGATAATCTCCAGGAAACTTTCGAACTTGTAGAAGTAGTTTTTTAAAAATCATTTGTGACAACCTAGAGGAGTGGAATGGGAAGGGCAGGGGAGGCTCAAGTGGAAGGGGGTGTATATATACTTCAGCTGATTCAGATTGTGTGACAGAAACCAACACAACATTGTAAAGCAGTTTTCCTCCAGTTAAACATTTTTAAAAATCAGTTGATGTTATCTCTCTATGGAATAAAGTCACCAAGCCTTTTCAGTATCATCTCTTATAATCCATAAGCTTAACTCCAGATATCAGCTCTCGTCCATTCTTTTGTTTGGCCACGCTGTAAGGCTTGTGAGATCTTAAGTTCCCCTACAGGGATTGAACCCCCAATCCATAGTAGTGAAAGCACCTAGTCCTAACCACTGGACTGCCAGGGAATTCCCAAGTTCTCATTCACTCTTATTTCTTGTTCTGTTAACACTGATGACAGTTTCACTGCTTTATGTGTCTCAGTTTTCCTTTTGTCATTTGACAAGGTACGCAGCCTGTGTTCCAGAAATATTCTGACTGAGAACCTTTTGAAAATGAAAATAGCCTAGAGGTGCTCTGGGATAACCTTAGATCACAGTGACTGAGCCAGAGCTGCTTCTTGTAACCACGGAAACCAGATAAATCTAGTGTCAGTTTCCTAAATGCAGCCAGATACTTCCTCGCTTCCTTATTATTACTGCTTGCTTTTGAATATGGGCCATGGCACACAGGTCCTAGGGACCTTACGTTTTGATTAGCTATTTAGAAATGCAGGGGGTTCGGCCTGGAAAGGAGAGTAAGGCTTTAAAGAGACTGTGAACCATCCTCTTTTTCTCCCTTCTTCCTGATTATTGTGAACTCATTCCTACTTGCTGGGGCCTCTGAAATTACTGGTCTCATGGTAACGTTTGTCCTGCCTGCCCTTGTGAAGAAGTCAAAATATTGGAACTATAAAGCTTTGGTTTGCGTAGATAGGGAGACATGTGTTATGAATCAGATGGTTTTACTTTTTAAATTCCTGAATTATTACATATAATAAAATACTTCACCGTAATTTGTGAACTTACACACAGTTAATAATGTGTGCTTTCCACTACATATTTTGTAGGATAAATGATATATTCAAGAAGTCCCACAAAATCAGTTTCCTTTGTTAGCAGATGCCTTGTGGCAGTGTTTGTGATGAGCTTGGACTGGAGCCTAGCCTTTTTAGTGTCTGTGTTCAGTAGATGCTTTTATTTCATATGCTGTTGTTGGGTTTCTTTGACTTCTTTTTTTTTTTTTTAATTTTTGAAGGAAAATTGCTTTACAATGTTGTGTTGGTTTCTGCCATACAGCAATGCAAATCAGCCAAAGTTATACATATATTACTTCCCTCTTGAGCCTCCTTCCCCTCCCCCAATTCCTTCACTTCTTAGAAGCTGTTTTTAAAACTTCAGGCTTCTTGTGAGAGTGTGTTGGTTTGTGTTTTAAGAGCATATATCTAGAAGACAAGAGTGTGTACAGCCATGTGCATTTCAGCCTCAGGACTAAACAGCTGATGAGAAGAGAGAGAGGAACTAGCCCTAGGCTTTAGAGTAGTTGACACGCAACTGTGGAGAAGGGGGACCTACATTTGTTGTGTGGGGTGCTGTACCACCTTCTGTTTGACTATATAATGTGCGCACAGTACTCTAGTGTGTGTACCTTTTGGGGGTATTACCTGAGATCAAAATGAAACAGACTGATCTTTCACTAAATGTTGCTGATAACTACAGTTTTCATAGCTGGCATGTTATTATGGCCTCAGGGTGCTTGTGCTGCTGCTGCTGCTAAGTCACTTCAGTCGTGTCCGACTCTGTGCGACCCCATAGACGGCAGCCCACCAGGCTCCACCGTCCCTGGGATTCTCCAGGCAAGAATACTGGAGTGGGTTGCCGTTTCCTTCTCCAGTGCATGAAAGGGAAAAGTGAAAGTGAAGTCGCTCAGTCGTGTCCAACTGTTAGCGACTCCATGGACTGCAGCCTACCAGGCTCCTCCATCCATGGGATTCTCCAGGCCAGAGTACTGGAGTGGGGTGCCATTGCCTTCTCCGCAAGTGTCTTTACTACATCCCTTTTCCTATCAAAGAATTAGGCAAGAGGAAATACGTGAAACTTAACACTACTACTATTAACAAATAAAAACCTGACATAAGAGACCATTCTCTGAGCAAAGTTAATACGAAGATAATGTAAATGGGTGCTTGTAAGTGCTTTCAAATTTACAGAACTCTGTCCTCCTCACCTGGAGATGTTTTGGATTTCTCCTGAGCAGGCTTGCATCTAAGCTACACACAGTCCTGGTGGCAGCTGTCACTGCCATTGACTTTCCCCATATGTGTGTGTGCCTGTGTACATACACGCACACATGAATTTGCTTGCTTTTCTTTCTCCTCTTTAAATTCTTCTATCTCCTTTCCATGATGCTTCTCACTTTTTGAACAGTTCCCCCAGCTTGGAGTTTTAGTCCTTCACAGCCAGTGAGAATGTTTTTTCCTTGTTGATTATAAACGGAACCATTATCTTTTGGACATAGGCTCCAAGTTGTAGCAGTCAGAGATTTTCTACTTTGTCCTCCTTTTGCAGCCCTTGTTTTAAAATTTTTAAACTTCTAGGTTCCATCATCTTGATTATTAATGATGTTATAGATGTACACACTGGAGAAAAAGTGTTGCACTGACATAGTTAGGTCAGATGAGGGACAAGGGTTCATAGCCTGGTGCTTCACTTCCCACACTTGAATGGGCTTCAGCATCTCCAAGAAAGCTTGTTAAACAATCTTCCACCTCCTGCCAGTCATCCGATTCATTAGATCTGGGGAAGTACCTGAGAATTTGCATTTACAACAAGTTCCCAGGTTGTGTGGATGCTGCTAGTCCAGGGACCACACAGAACCACTGGACTGAAGAACAGTCAGGAGCTCATCAATGAACTTGCTTTTCCTGTGCTTCTCTACCCAGCACAGAGTCCCAGTGCCTGCCTTTTCTAAGCTCTACTCAAATTAGTCCTGAGAAATCTGTATACAGGTCAAGAAGCAACAGTTCAAACCAGACATGGAACAACAGACTGGTTCCAAATTGGGAAAGGAGTACGTCAAGGCTGTATATCGTCACCCTGCTTATTTAACTTATATGCAGAGTAAATCTTGTGAAATGCTGGTCTGGATGAAGCACAAGCTGGAATCAAGATTGCCAGGAGAAATATCGATAACCTCAGATATGCAGATGACACCACCCTTATGACAGAAAGCAAAGAAGAACTAAAGAGTCTCTTGATGAAAGTGAAAGAGGAGAGTGAAAAAGTTGGCTTAAAACTCAGCATTCAAAAAATGAAGATCATGGCATCCAATCTCATCACTCCATGGCAATTAGATAGGGAAACAATGGAAACAGTGACAGACTTTATTTTCTTGGGCTCCAAAATCACTGCAGGTGGTGACTGCAGCCATGAAATTAAAAGACGCTTGCTCCTTGGAAGGAAAGTTATGACCAACCTAGACAACATATTAAAAAGCAGGAACATTACTTTGCCAACAAAGGTCCATCTAGTCAAAGCTCTGGTTTTTCCAATAGTTATGTATGGATGTGAGAGTTGGACCATAAAGAAAGCTGAGCACTGAAGAATTGATGCTTTTGAACTGTGGTGTTGGAGAAGATTCTTGAGAGTCCCTTGGATTGCAAGGAGATCCAACCAATCCGTCCTAAAGGAAATCAGTCCTGAATATTCATTGGAAGGACTGATGCTGCCAATACTTTGGCCACCTGATGTGAAGAGCTGACCCACTGGGAAAGACCCTGATGCTGGGAAAGATTGAAGGCAGGAGAAGGGGATGACAGAGGATGAGATGGTTGGATGGCATCACCGACTCTATGGACATGAGTTTGAGCAAGCTCCAGGAATTGGGGATGGGCAGGGAAGCCTGATGTGCTGCAGTCCATGGGGTCGGACATGACTGAGCAGCTGAACTGAGCTGAACTCAAATGATAACATATGGACATCTGTTTTAAAGCATGCAAGTCTAATCAATCTGATTTCAAATAACATTGCAGTAAAAGTAAGCCTGTGTATTACGCACATTTTAGTTAGCATGAAACTGAAAACTGGTCTCCTTAGTAACTGGCTTCATCATCTCCTTTCCATTAGAGATTTGAGATTTGTTTCTAATTGAAATTTATTTTTCTCATGTTGTGATAATTATATTTAATTGTTAAGTCTATGCTTATATTTTGAGTATTTCAAATTTTTTACCATATACTTTCAGTTTTAATTACTGGATTAAATATACATTAAAAATAACTTAAGAAAAATTTAAAATGAAAAAAATACTAATTTAAGAAAATATAGTGTTAATAGAATCTATCTACTTGAAGAATGAAATTGTCCACAGACATTTTCTTTTAAGTGACCAGTAACCAACAATAATAGCCCCCTTTCTTTTTACATTTAAAAAAATTTATTTGTTTTTAATTGGAGGATAATTGCTTTACAGGAAGTATTGCATTGGTTTCTTCCATACATCAGCATGAATCAGCCATAGGTATACATACGTCCCTTCCCTTTTGGTTGTCACAAAGCCCCAGCTCGAGTTCCCTGCATCATACAGCAAATTCCCACCGGCTCTCTGTTTTACATATGATAAATGTATATGTTTTCATGCTACTCTCTCCATTTGTCCCACCCTCTCCTTCCCCCACTGTGTCCACAAGTCTGTTCTCTATGTCTGCATCTCCATTGCTGCTCTGCAAATAGGTTCATCAGTACCATCTTTCTACATTCCATATATATGCATTAATATATGATATTTCTTTTTCTCTTTCTGACTTACTTCATTCTGCGTAATAGGCTCTAGGTTCATCTGCCTCATTAGAACTGACTCAAATGTGTTCCTTTTTATGGCTAGGAGCCTCTTCTTAAAGACTTCCTTAAATTGTCTTTTCACTATGTAATTATCTTTAATGTCCAGAGTTTATAATTCAGAGACCAGAGCTTTCTCCCAGACTGAAATTTATAAATTCTCAATTGGCTTGTGAGGCTAGTAGTACTTTTTCTTGTCTAATATGGTTTCTGGGGAAACTTCATTCAAGTCCTCAGTGGTCATCTGATCAAGTGTTATTGTGTTTCTTATCTTCGCCAGCTCTTTCTCATATTCCTCAATTCTGGTCTTTGAGAGAGACAGAAACTCAGCACAACTTTTCACATCTTCTTTTTCTTCAGTGTCTACCTAGGCAGTGTATTTATCCTCTGGCATAGGAACCTTCGGGGCATTAACTTCTTCTCAAAGTCATCTTTCAAGCCAGCCTTTGCCACATTGGTATTGTTGTAAGCCCAGTCAATGGCAGGTGGTTTCTCAGGCAGGTTAGCCAACCTGGAGGTGAGGGTCTCATTCCAGAATTTCAAGGAATTAGCAGTGGCCTTCGGGAGGTAATCTCCCTGAAAGCTACCCAGTCAGTGGCTTTTAGAGCAAGTTTCCATCCAACCATCTTGAGGACCTTTACTGACCCGGGGCCCATAGCAGGCTTCCTTGCATTTTTAAAATGTTCCTTTTTTAATGATTACATTGGAAAATCTGCTTACATTGAAAAAAAAACATTGTGTTTACCTGTGCTGAATTTTTAAATCAGAAATAGTTTTTTATCTGAAGAGTCTGAGAATACAAATTCTATTTAGATTATGTGGGAAAGATCCTTAACATCTAATATATAAAACTATTCTATCAGAATAATTTTTCAGTTTTCATTATTCTATAAATAGACAATAAGTCTCAGTCTTTGCAATGTATCAGTTTTATGTAATTTATTCTAATTAAAGTGTAGCATATATAATGATACATTACCCACACTACCACGACTACCACTAGGTAGTGATCCTACCTAGTGTACTAGGACCCTTTTAAAGACTATATTCTTGTTCTGTAATGGCGATTATATTCCACTGTAATTTCTAACAGATGATGGGTTTGGAGGTTCAATGTTTTTCCCTTTCTTTCTCAATTTTGAGGAGAAAACATCTCTAGATAATGTAGAAAGAGTCACTAAGATAAAGTATGACTGTTGATTCTACCCTTAACATACGATGTTTAGTCCATTGTTTTCTGTTGAATTCTAGCAGTACTTATTTTAACTTTTGAGTTTTTCTTCTTTTTTTTTTAAAGGAGAAAACTCAGGAAAGAATGAAAGTAAGTTAAACAAAAAGAAAACTGTAAATACACATTATGCATTGTTTAGGAGAAAAATGTTAGGTTTCTCTTAAAGAACTTGGAATACACTGGTGATGGTGATGAGCCCATACTGATGGGCATGGGACACTTTCCTGCCAGGTGTCTTACTGAACTTTGAATTCATGACAGTGGCATGCCTGAAGTAATTTCTCAAATCTCAGATTGAAATCAGAAAACAGTTAGTTCATTTACTTAAAAGATTTTTTTCCTTCTATATGTAAGATCATCTAAAAATCTGTCTATGAGTCTGGGCTAATGAAAACAACCCATATATTTTCAGGCCTAATCTTATTGCTTAAATAGCAATTTCTGACATAATCTTACTATTTTTGAAGTTATCAGTGTCCTTTAAATTCACATTACCCTTTGGCTCAAAATAGAAAAGTATGTATGTATGCTCAGTCATGTTCGACTCTTTGTGACCCAGTAGACTGTAGCCCACCAGGCTCCTCTGTCCATGGGATTTCCCAGGCAAGAATACTGAAATGGGTTGCCATTTCCTTCTCCAGGGGATCTTCCTAACCCAGGAATCAAACCCACATCTCTTGTGTCTCCTGCATTGGCAGGCAGATTCTTTACCACTGAGCCACCTGGGAAGCCCAAAAGAGAAGCAGCTGCCAGGAGGGACAGACAGGGTGCTTACTTTGATAATGTTGTCCCTGGTAGTAAAAATGAAAGGAGTAAGGAAGAGTTAATTTGGGTTCTTTCATTAAAACATAAAAATGTGTACAGAAATATTGTCCATCAGAGCCTTCAGGTGATTAAAAAGCTAGGTAGGTTCTTAACAAAGCAGAGACTCTTGAGCTGTGTGCTCAGTCCTGCATACTGTTCAGAGAAGGAAGTTTCCACATGGTCAGAAGCTCAAGAGAAAACAAGATACATGCTGCCTTCAGGGAACAATTGTTCTCCAGCCCTGCACATTTTAATGTTACTTTACTTACTAGTTATTCAAAGCAGTAAAATTTTAAGCATACTAGTGAAAAAATTTTCTAAATGAGTAAACTATAGAGGGAAATAGTCTCTGTGAAAAAACAATGTTTTCAGTCAGTCAGAGTGAGGTGGTCTAGGGAGCATGGTCAAAGCATGGCTCTGCTTCTCAGCAGCTCTGTGACCTAGACAGCTTCCTTAACCTGTCACCTCATCTTTGTTGTTGTTGTTCAGTTACTTAGTTATGTCCGACTCTTTTCCACCCCACAGACTGCAGCACACCAGGCTTCCCTGTCCTTCATTGTCTACTGGAGTTTGCTCAAACTCATGTCCATTGAATCAGTGATGCCATCCAACCATCTCATCCTCTGTCTCCCCCTTCTGCCTTCAATCTTTCCCAGCATCAGGGTCCTTTCCAAGAGTCGGCTCTTGAGTCAGCTCTTCACATCAGGTGGCCAAAGTGTTGGAACTTTCAGCATCAGTCCTTCCAATGAATATTCAGGGTTGATTTCCTTTAGGAGTGACTGGTTTGATCTCCTTGCTGTCCACAGGACTCTCAAGAGTCTTCTCTAGCATCACAATTAAAAAGCATCAATTCTTCAGCGCTCAGCCTTCTTTATGGTCCAACTCGCACATCCATACATGACTACTGGAAAAACCATAGCTTTGACTATATGGACCTTTATTGGCAAAGTGATAGCTCTCCTGTTTTCATATGCTGTCTAGATTGGTCATAGCTTTCCTTCCAAGCAGCAAGCGTCTTTTAATTTCATAACTGCAGTCACCATTTGCAGTGATTTTGGAGCCCAAGAAAATAAAGTCTCTCACTGTTTCCATTTTTTCCTCATCGTGTTTGCCATGAAGTGATGGGACTGGATGCCGCGATGTTTGTTTTTTGAATGTTGAGTTTTAAGCCAGTTTTTTCACTTTCCTCTTTCATCAAGAGCCTCATCTTTAACATGAGACTAATCACACGACCTGCATCATAGCCTCCTAGTGTTAAGATTGAATGAAATAATGAACATAGGCTCTTAGCTTAAGATCTGCTGCTGCTGCTGCTAAGTCGCTTCAGTCGTGTCCGACTCTTAGCGGCCCCATGGACTGTAGCCTACCAGGCTCCTCCGTCCATGGGATTTTCCAGGCAAGAGTACTGGAGTGGGGTGCCATTGCCTTCTCCAGCTTAAGATCTGGGATGTAGTAAATGCTTGAAAGTATTGGCTGCTGTCACTATTACTGTTTTTTCATTTGTTTCAAATTTTTTGTTTTGTTTTCAAAATTTTAAAGGAAAAATCTGTTTTCCTCAATAGGAAATATCTTTTAAAATGAATTAACTACATTAAGTTATTTAGAATTCAATTGTGGTGTTTTCTAATACATCAAGTTATTGCCTCTTAAACTGTTTTGTATAGCCAAGCAGTAACCTTACAAAGCACTCTAGGTAATTTTAAGAATACATAAAACCTGCCACATCTAGAATTTACAGTGTAATGAGGATGCCCTTGAAATAGCTCCATGCTTCTCTGATATGCTACTTTATTTTTGCTTTACTCTGTTTATCAGGAGGCAGTGTGACCTGGGTTGAAAGCATAACCAGATGCTTTCATTTACCAGGGATTTAACCTTGGGCAAGTTGCGTAACTTCTCTGGATACACTTCATTATCTTTAACGTAAAGTTTTAGGATTAAATGGTTTCTAAGTTTCTTCTTTTTTTTTTAAATGTGGGGTTTGGGGTTTTTTTTAAATTTTTTATTTGGTTATTTTTTAAAGTACAGTTGATTGACAATATTATGTTAGTTTCAGGTGTACAGCAAAGTGATTGAGTTATATATATATATACATCCTTTTTCATATTCTTTTTCATTATGGTTTATCACAAGATACGAATATAGTTCCCTGTACTATATGGTGGGACTTTGTTGATTATCTGTTGTATATATAGTAGTTTGTATCTGCTAATCCTGAGCTCCTAATTTTTCGCTCTCCTACCCTTTTCCCCTTTGGTAACCATAAGTTTGTGTTCTGTATCTGTGAGTCTATTTCTGTTTTTTAAATAAGTTCATTTGTATCTCTTTTTTTTTTAGATTCTACATATTTCTAAGTTCCTTTCAGTTATATAAATCTGTTTCCAAAAAGTAATCCCTCAGTTTCCCAAGTGGCATAATTCACTGTTTTCTATATTAATGAAGAAGTAATACTCAGAAAACTGTTTTGTCTTTTCGTGATGTTACAGAATTATTTGTGTTTTCTGTTTTGAGGAGAGCAGACTGAACTTAGGACAACAAAGGAAATGCTGGTGTCTGGGTTTAATTAGGACAGCCAGAAAATGCTCCTTTCTATAAAAGGGCCAGAAGAATCACTACACATTTGGCTCTTTGTCCTACTGAGTGAGGGGCTTCCCTGGTGGCTCAGATGGTAAAGAATCTGCCTGCAATGCAGGAGATGCAGGCTCGATCCCTGTATTGGGAAGATCCCCTGGAGAAGGAATGGCAACCCACTCTAGTATTCTTGCCTGAAGAATCCCATGGACAGAGGAGCCTGGCAGGATATAGTCCATAGGGTTGCAAAAGAGTTGGACACAACTTAGCAACTTAAACAACAACTGTTGAATGATCTAGATTTAATGTCAGAAAGCTGTAAGCAGTGCACACTTAGCAGTCAGTTGTTGATAAAAATATTCGCAGACATTGATGGGAGCTTTATAATTTTTCGACAGAAACAGAATACCTCCTGTTCAGGTTACACTGTCACAAATTCATCCTGGAGAGTAACAGCCAAACAGATCTTCCATGCTAGCTTTTACTTTGTGTGTGATGCAATACAGAGCACCTGAAACATTCCACAATGACTTACCTGTGTTTTTCAGGAGCTGTTTTACATTTCTGATTGAATAAGGTTAGATAAGAACACTGCATTGGGTAGAAACTGACTTCAGACATTTACAGGGGTCTTCAGTGGCCGGGGCAAGACTTGGTGAAATTCCTTCAAAATTCCTTAGAGGATTCAGAATGGATGGACTCGAGAGTACTCCTCACCTATAGACCTTTTATTTTCCTTTTATTATCCTCATATACAAGTGTATCCAGAACCATGCAATCAAAGGCAGTTACCCACTAAGTAGGGAAATATTTGATGGGTGTGTATTAAATCTTTATATCTGCTAGGAGGCATTTAGGTGCTTGTCAGAGTATGACAGGGAAATGAAATTCATAGTAGTAATCTCTGGAGATTTATGGAATACAGTTAGAAACACTAAATTATGCATTCTCTTCTGCAAGGTTCTTTTTATTTTTTATTAATTAAGTTTATTTTCTATTTTTTAACTTTACAATATTGTATTTGTTTTGCCATACATTGACATGAATCCACCATGGGTGTACATGTTTTCCCCTTCCAGAACCCCCTCCCACCTCCCTAATACAGCCTTCTTAAACTTTTATTAAAAAGCCCATTATATACAGCATTTGGAAACTATAGGACCAAATCAAGGAAATAATTATTTCTTCCAAACACAGTTAAAGCCAGTAACAGAGTTACTCTGAGTTCTCAAGGTAGGTCGCTACTTTTAGATGCTGGACAATCCCTGTGCTTCATGAACTTAAAGTATAGTGAGGAAAAACACCAAGAAACAAGGACAATAAAGTCTAAATTTAAATCGTATCTCTGAGATTTTTTGAAATTTTGTTTTAGCAAGTATGAATGCTGTAAATAAAGTACACTTTTTATGTTTTCCTAATTTTCATATATGTTTCACTAGATTTGGACGTTAACATTGTGTTCTTAGCTGATTTGAATTTTCCTTTATTTCATTTATTCTGCTGTCATTAACTAAAAATGGCAGCAAAAAAGGGGTGGGTGAGATTAAAGCATATTATGTATTTTGTATCCCTTTTAGTGAGATGAAGGTTTTATTTTAGGCGACCTGTGAAAATCCTATGTTGGAACTGTGCATGGGTATACTAAGTGTATATTCCTTCATTTTCTGCTTTTGTTTTGTTCTTGTTCTCCAGTTGGGTGACAACTGAGAGAAACAACCCCCAACCCCCACCCCAGAGCAACAGGTGCCTTTTGTTCTCTATGGTCTCAATTCAGCCAGTGATTTGTCACATCATGTGTGTCTTATCCTTTTGTTTAAAGGTTATTGAAGAGGCTCGCATTGTACGCAGTATAACAACATGATGTGTTCTAGAACTAGATTGAAAAACAGTCTGTAATTAGCTGACAGTAATTAACACTTTCAGGATACCACTTTGATTTTGTAATCATCTGCTGGTAAAATGAGCTAAATTATCTTCTGAAATTTACCCAGAATGTTTTTTTTACCAGTGCACAAACTTGCATGCTCTCTCTGTAAGCAGGAGCTGAATCAGTTTGAGAACTCAGAAGGTACCAACAAACTTTCTGCCAAGAATGACCACTTTTGGTATTTTGAAACCATGCTCACTTTAGATTTGGCATTGCCACTCCCTTTGCTTTTTTTCTTTAAAGCATTATTTGCTGAACAGTAGTATAAGTTCAAATGATTTTTTAGATACTTTCTATTTTTAAATTGCAAAGCATTTATTTTTCAAATACATTCTAAAATTCAGTGTTAAGTTTCTGAAACAAAACTGCACTAAAATATTTTATTATTTACTTCCTAGATGTTAATCTTGCAAAGTTTATGGTGACGTTTCAGTGAATATTGAAATTTATTAAATTTCTACTTTACCTCTTTGATCAAGGATAAGCATTATTTTGAATTCTTGAGACCAAAAAGACTTATATACAGGCACACCTTTGATATATTCCAGTTCAGTTCCAGATCACTATGGTAAAGCAAGTCAAACAAATTTTTTCTTTTCCTAGTGTATGTAGAAGTTATGTTTACACTGTATTATAGTCTGTTAAGTGTGCAATAGCATTATGTCTAAAAAAAACAACGTATGTACCTTAATTTAAAAATACTTCATGGCTTAAAAAGAAACTGTCATCTGATCACACAAGGTTGCCACAAACCTTTCAAATTGTAAAATCCACAATATCTTTGGAGCACAATAAAACAAGGTATGCTGGTCAATGTATACCATAAGTGATGTGTTAGTTGATTAATGTTAGTTAGTTGATTAAAAGCTACATTTAAATTATTCATATACAAATAGCTTTGACCTGTGATTTGATAATATTCAGCTGTTATATCCTATACGTATTGGTATTGTTTTTATGTTGATATCATCTTGATTTGTCTAAAACAAGTCATCTTAGTCAGGTAGGCTATTTTGCTTCAAACCATTACTCTCTGATGATTATTTATTTAGTGATAGCTTTGTTAAATTAAGGGAACATAACATTAAAAAATGTTGATATATTATTAATATCTAATGAAAGGTAGAGAAATTGTTTTTATCTTAAGGGTCTATAAAATATGCTTGATAGAGTCTTACAATTCATTATAGGCATTTCTTTGTATCATTCGTCCTGATATATTTGACAATCAGAGACAAACTTTAATACTGTTTGAACTTTAGTATTGTTTCTGTCTACATTGCATAATGTTTCTCTAGTTAGCAGAATTTGAAAATAGAATGGTTTTGTTTAAAAATTGAAGTATTAGACTTTTAAGAAATTGTTAGTGTCTGATTTTATTTCTCCATTGGCTTCTGATTCAGACCTTGAAACCAAGATCCAGTTTCTCATCTTGCTGAGCATTTAGGGCATTATTAATATTTTATTTCATGTTCTATTTTATATTCCTGCCTAGAGTTTTAAAACACAATAGCGTGAAACAATAAGCATTTATTACCTCACAGTTTCTGTGATCATGACTCCCAGTACAGCTTAGCTGGGTCCCTCTGGCTCAGGGCCTCTCACAAAGCTGCAGCTGATGCATCACTCAAGACTGCAGTCATCTCCAAGTTCAACTTGAGGAGAATTGCCTACAAGCTCATTAATGTGGCCACTGGTGAGCATCAGGCCCACAGTTGTTGGCTAGAGAGGTCTTTGGTGCATGACTCTCAATAGGATAGCTTATATTATGGCACCTGGCTTCTTTCAGAGCCAAGAGCACAGATGTGAAGCCAGTCTCTTTGTAATGTAGAGTCAGAGGTGATGTTTATCACTTCTGCCATAGTTTATTGCTTAGAGGTGAGTTACTGGTCTACACAGACTCAAGGGGAGGTGATTGATCATACAGGGGCATGCATACTGGGAGGCTGGGGACTTTTTTGTTTGTTTTGCTTTTTTAATTTCTATTGGAGTACAGTTGCTTTATAGGAGGTGGGGATCTTAATGGTTGCCTGCTGCATCTCTTGCAAGTATCTTGAACTTCTAAGATGTCCCACTTTTACTGTGTTGTTACATAGGATTAGGATGATAGAACTCCTGCTTAACTTGCTGTTGTCTTACGATCTTTCTATAGAATGACTTCAGGAAGTGGTGCAGTCAGGAGAAAGATAAAGGCATGTTCCTTTGCAGTTTTGCTTATATGGCCTTTTCTAGTTATTTAGATAAGGAACTTTGCTGAAATTCTAAAATACTATCAAAGTGTGCAGTTGGGGATATTTTACCTCTGTTCATTATGTAAATTGTAACCTATTTATTTTGCTCAGTATCGGTAAAGGTTTTCAAGGTGTCATGAAAAGATGGGGATTTAAAGGCCAGCCGGCTACTCATGGTCAAACAAAAACCCACAGGAGGCCTGGAGCTATTTCAACTGGTGTAAGTATAACTTAGTGATCCTCTTTTTAGTGGTGAAGATTCAGCTTTTGTGCATATGGTGCTTTGGTCTGTCTTTGGGATCAAGTCACATAATTTGAATCTCATTTCAGGTGGGTCCTAGTAAAAGTCACACTTCTATGGGTTCTGGCCTTTTTTACTCTGCAGAGCCAGACTTTAATTATCTGGTTATATCCTATGTACTTACAGCCAGTGTTCTCAGTACTATCTGCCTACTTTCTTTCCCATCTCTGCCTCTCATGCTATACTCGGAAGTCCGCTAAAGTGATCAAGGGTCATAGTGCCCTTCCATCTGGCCTCACTGGTTCCTTAACAGAATTGTTTCTGCCTTAAAAGAGACCATTGGTAAAAGTTGTCAAGGACAATATAATGATAAAGGGGAAAGTAGTAGAGAAAGAAATGAGAAGTAGACAATAGGGGCATAGGAAGGAAAGAAGGAGTTTTCTACTACTAATTCAGCCCTAGTGAATACCTCTCCCAAAGGTATAGCCTGAAGAACCTGGGGGAGTGTTACTCTTTGGAGCATCAGAGGATGCAAGATCAATTCTAAAGCTTGATAATGTATTCTACTTCTTATAATAGTATATATAATATTCTACTTCTTATAGAGATACAGTCTAAAACCACTCTTGAGTTAATTTCTCACCTAGCAGATTGTGCTGTCAAGCTGTTTAATTTTTTCTGCTCTCTTGGCAAGTATGTTCTCTCATCCATCGCTGATGGAAATATAAAAGAGTGTATTCTTTATGGGGGGAAATGTGGTGATACCTAACAAAACTACCCGTGTATTTGCTTTTGACACAGCAATCCTACTTCTCAGAATTTACCCTAAAGATATTCTTCCAAAAATATAAAGATGCATTTGTACAAAATTAGTCATTTTAATGTTATTTGTAATTTATAAGCATAAATGTCCATACCTGGGAGTTCGGATGAATGAACTATGGTGTATCATAGTTCATTCATCCGAACTCCCAGGTATAGTGGAATACTGTGCAGCTGAAAAACAAACGGCAAGGTCGTTATGAAACAGTGGCATGATCTCCGGGATATAACAAATGCACGTTACCTGCTTATTTTTGCAAAAAGAGGGATGAAAAAGATAAACCAGAAACTAATGAGATTGATTGCCTACTAAGGATGAGTTGGAATAGCGTTGAAGAGCTCAAGAGTACCAGGAGTGGCACTTAAGATATACTTTTTTATTACACTTTTTACTTTGGAACCATGTTAATGTTTTACATATTCAAAGTAAAATAAAACAGGGGTGGAGGGATCCATAATGGAATATAATTAGAAAATGAACCTATTTCAGATGAGTAACAGACCCTCACTAAAGTGGAGGACTGGAGTGGACTAACTCAAGTGTGAACACAGTTGTTGGCTGTATACCCAGAATCTAAATTTAAAATGTTCTGTGTGCAAGTATAGAGTTCTAATTATGTTTTTTGAAGTAGTGTTAATTAGCCATTCTGAGATAATTTTCTGTGAACTGTAGGATTGACCAGATGAATGAATATATTGATAATGAGAGCCAAGTTTCTCACTGTTGGAGTCACTCTGCAGAAAGATAGTAACATCAAAAGAAAGAGTGGGAGAGCAGGACCATTCCAGCTGCAGTGGATGGATGGAATTCAAGTTAATTATTATAGAAGATTCGTGAAAACAGGCCAGGCAGTCCACATTTTTTCTTTGAATGATAGTGAGATGTGTTTGTATGTCCTTCTTGACACCTCGTTTGGTGCTCTCTCTTGTTACTGAAGATTTCTCCTAAAGATGTTCTCAGTCTGTGTTTTTATTGTTCTAATCTATTTAGAAAGGGAATTTGCTAGGGGTAAATGTAACTAAATCCATGTTTAGTTTTTTACTGGGGCCTAGCAAAATGGAGGGAGGGCATGGAATATTTTTATGACTTATTTCTTATTTGCATTTTGGTTTGATTGGTACTGTTTGAAATTGAGAGGCACTACTTGAAAAATGCTAATTTGAGTTCTCTTTAGGATGTTGCCAGAGTCTGGCCTGGAACTAAAATGCCTGGACAGTTGGGGAATGTGGATAGAACAGCATTTGGACTAAAAGTAAGTTTCTGGAGCGAGTCTTTTTAGGAATAAATTAATGCCTAAATGCAAATGCAACAGTATATGTATTTAACATGTGTCCATGTATGGTTTTACAATTATTGAGGGGTGGGGCTACATGAGGGGTGTGTGTGTGTGTGTGTGTATGTATGTATGTGTGTGTGTGTGCGTGTGTGTGCCTGTGTTGGAGTTGCTTTCATATATATTCATTTAACATCCAAGCCATGGAAAATGCACTCATTAAAAAGAAAAAGTTAATTATCTATTATTTGACCTGGAAGATTTCCACAAGGTGTTATATGAAAAAATAAATATTCAGAACATTATGTGTAATACTCTTATAATAAGCATAAGCTCCCTACATATATGTTGCCACGCCATGTAAACACAGAGTAGATGGTTATAAACCAGATTATTTTTGATTAAATGTCAAATGTGTGGGTGGATGTGGGTGAGGAAAAGAAGAGAGGGAAACAAAATAGAGACAATCAAAATAGGAAAATAAAGTACTAAAAAAGCATTGTGCTATACATCCATTGTTGTAAAATAATTATATATTTAAAAGGGGAGAGTTAAATTCACTCTTTGAACTTGAGGATATGTAATATCTAAGTGAAAATGAGTTGTAGATAATAGGTACCATATAGTTATATTTTTATGAAAACAACTAATCTGTATATATGTATGAAACACATAGAAAGTACAAAGAAGAAAATAAGCCATTCAAAAGAACCACCTCCGAAGATAATAATTGGTAACATTTTGGTGCACATTCTTTCCTTCTTATTCTAGATACATGTTATTTATAAATTTTAACCAGCAGAAGTTTTTTAAATTTTATATAATTAAATCTAAGATTAGTTTTCCTCTTCTATTACTTCTATATGTGCCAGTTCAGTTCAGTCGCTCAGTTGTGTCTAACTCTTTGTGACCCCATAGACTGCAGCATGCCAGTCTTCCCTGTCCACCACCAACTCCCAGAGCTTACTCAAACTTATGTCTGTCGAATTGGTGATGCCATCCAACCATCTCATCCTCTGTCGCCCCTTTCTCTTCCCACCTTCAATCTTCCTCAGCATCAGGGTCTTTTCCAATGAGTCAGTTCTTCACATCAGGTGGCCAAAATATTGGAGTTTCAGCTTCAGCATCAATCCTTCCAATGAATATTCAGGACTGATTTCCTGTAAGATTGACTGGTTTGATCTCCTTGCAGTCCAAGGGACTCTCAAGAGTCTTCTCCAAAACCACAGTTCAAAAGCATCAATTCTTCGGCACTCAGCTTTCTTTATAGTCCAGCTCTCACATCCATACATGACTACTGGAAAAACCGTAGCTTTGACTAGATGGACCTTTGTCAGCAAAATAATGTCTCTGCTTTTTAATATGTTGTCTAGGTTGGTCATAGCTTTTCTTCCAAGGAGCAAGCATCTTTTAATTTCATGGCTGCAGTCAGCATCTGCAGTGATTTTGGAGCCCAAAAAAATACTCTCTCACTATTTCCATTGTTTCCCCATTTATTTGCCATGAAGTGATGGGACCGGATGCCATGATCTTCGTTTTCTGATTGTTGAGTTTTAAGTCAACTTTTTCACTGTCCTCTTTACACAGACATCTATTTGTATCTACTGTGTGTATTTTCTTTTCATGTATGCATAGGTGTGACAGGAGAGATTTCGGTTTCCCTAGCATTTAACATTTACCCATGAGGTGTGGGTCAAACTGGATTTTCTGTCAAACCTTTTCTCAGTACTATTTCTTAACTCTTCTCACTTGTGTAAATGTTTTCCCCATGTAAAGATCTGTTGAAGGCCATCTGCTCAGCACACTTTTTTAAAAACTTAGACCCAGAGAGATGATGGCTTCCCAGTTTCTAGTGCAGCAAGCTCATATTAACTAAAAATAAACTTGAATTTCCACTTGTTACTCTTAATGGTGCCAGCAGAATACTGAGATATCCTAGTAGTCTTGATTGTTCAGTCACATTTATACTTAAAATGAGAGTTTTCTACCACTTATATGAGACATGTGTTGTGGTGTTACAACACAAGTCATCCATAGAATTTGAAATTTTTATTCTCATTCAATATTTTGAGTTGCTAACATGATTATGACTCCAGGCTACTTATAGCCTCAGCTTTTGTTTGTATTAATTTAAGTATATTCTCATACTTTCAACTCTTAAAATTTTATTTTATTTCTACTTTAGGTGTGGCGAATAAACACAAAGCACAATATAATCTATGTCAATGGTTCTGTACCTGGACACAAAAATTGCTTAGTAAAGGTATGTATAACTGTCTTTATTTTCTCTTATTCAGAGATGTGGGTGTGTGCCATAAGTTCTCTTCTCACCTGTATGTGACTTGAAAATAAGTGGCTGTTTCCCCACGTATTCTTTGCTAATTTTTCTACTTATATAGTAGCACCTGAGTGAGAAAATTGCATAAAATAACCTATAGGTTATGTCTCTAAAACCATAAACCCACACAAAGGGTAGGTCTAGTAAGAGGCTCTTTAGAAATACAAAAAGATTAGCAAAACTACTTATAAAAAATACCAATATATCTATGTCCTTCCAAAAACTTTTTCATTTTTTAAGAGTACTTTGACATGGGAACTGGAATTATGTGAGGTGAAAGTTAAATGAGAGTCAGCAAGAAAGGTGGTTTGAAGTGGACATTTTGAGAGATTTATTATTATTACTTAGCATTGCTCTGTCTTCCTTGAAAATGCATTTTTGTGTTCAAACATGAAGAGAAGAAAACATGTCGTACAAGATAGACTTGAAAAAAGTTCTTAAGCTCTTAGAGACATTTTTTTCCATCAAAAAAAACAAATATTCAACCTGGGATTTAAGTCAACATAATACAAAATGAGAGATCACTTTGAATTTTGAATCGTCCATTCTGAAAAGTCAACTTGTGGTAGAAGTGTATCAGCAGTTCCCAGAAATAGGCTCTTCATTCTAAAGAACAACAAAATAGGCTGAAACTTAAATCCTAGATTTTTCCAGTCAGATCAACTAGGTTGCATTACTAGCATAAGGTACCAAATTTGTTTCAGTCTTACAGTAATTAAAATTCACTTTCTGGCTTCCCTGGTGGCTCAGATGGTAAAGAATCCATCTGCAATGCAGGCGCCCTGGGTTCAATCCCTAGGTTGGAAAGATCCCTGGAGGAGGGCATGGCAACCCACTCCAGTATTCTTGCCTAGAGAATCCCATGGATGGAGGAGCCTGGCAGGCTGCAGTCCATAAGGTCACAAAGAGTTGGGCACAACTAAGTGGCTAACACTTTCACTTTTCTGGAACTCTTCACTTCTTTGATTGAATTCTCATTTTTTTAAGGAAGAAAATGCATTTGATAAATTATTGCAAGATTTGGGTGGGTTTTTTTTTTTTTTCATTTTCAGGTTTTTAGGTTTAGGTGTTTCCAAGCTCCAGGTCACTCAAGTTGTACTGGTACTGGAAGCCAGCAGATTGTCATTGTGCTTCTCCTAACATTTTGGCCTTAGAATTCAATGCATTTCTATCTCCAGATTTTGTTACACCATTTTAAATATCACAACCCCATAAAAGAGAAAAAAGAAAAATGATCAAAGATTGCCTCCAAAAACTCAATCCACTTAATGACTGGTGGCTTGCTATCACTGAAGATGTTCAGAAAGTACACTGAAGGCAATTCCAAAAGAGGAATCCAAATACATTTTGAGAAACTGTACCATCAGAGAAATGTCTGGCCACTTTGAAGTGTTAAGACACTAGTGATATATTTCCAACAAACAGATTTTGATAAAAGAACTTATCTTGAAAAAAGTCTTTGAAATATAGTATCCTTTAACTGTCTTTTACAACCTTAAATGTCCATCCCAAATATTAAAATGTGGGTTTAGGGGAGTGTTTTGTAGGCTTGTGCTTTAAATGTCAAAAGTTTGGTAAATCTTCTGAAAATATTCACCCTACTTTGTCCATTCTTCCCAATGATTCCATAGCAGGTGAATAAGCCCCTTGTCCTTGGGGGTCGAGGCTCTTCTTGATGGACAGGCAGCCTCATTAATCCACTCATTCCACGGGAGCTTTTGGCTCCATCAGAATACAGAGTACTAGGCTGCCAATAACTTTTTTTTTCATTCTAAAGTTAGTAAATATCTTAGGGATAATGCTGCTGCTGCTGCTGCTAAATCGCTTCAGTCGTGTCCGACTCTGTGTGACCCCATAGACGGCAGCCCACCAGGCTCCCCCGTCCCTGGGATTCTCCAGGCAAGAACACTGGAGTGGGTTGCCATTTCCTTCTCCAATCCTGTTTAATTAATGTGAGCTTTTTGTTGTTGGAATTCACTAAGTGTCTTAAGAGAGCCTAAAGAACTGTTTTTAACAACATAATGTACTTACTATGCATGTGTGCTTGTCCCTATATCCTGATTTATAATATGAGTTTACTTTCAGTTTTGCCTGTTTCGTGTGTGTGTTCTGCCTCTAGCTTTCCTAAAAAGAATTTGAACTGGTTTGCCAATATACATAAATATTAAAGAATGAAAGAGAGAGTCCTGAAGGCAGGGAAATAATAAAGCTAGTGATAAGATTCAGTACACAAAAACATGTACCAGCAACTTTGGCAAAAGATAGTGGAGTAGAGGGACCTTTAGTTCATCTCTTTATGTGCATACCAAAATCACAAGTAACTGCTGACCAACCATCAGTTTTAAAAAAAAGACTGGAACCTCCCAAAAAAGATACTCTACATCCAATGATATAAACAAGAAACCACAATGAGATGGTAGAGAGTGCACTTGTGATATAGTCAAATCCTTTACCACCTGGCTACCCACAAACTGGAGAATGGGTATATCACAGAAGTTCTCCCACTGGAGTGAGTACTGAACCTAATGTCAGGCCTGGGGAGGCCTGACATCAGAAAGAGGAGCTCCCAGAACATTTGACTTTGAAGGCCAGCAGAGCTTGATAGCAGGAGCTCCATAGGACTGGGGGAAGCAGAGACCTTACTCTTAAAGGGAACATGCAAAATCTCATGTGCATCTGGAACCATGGCAAAAGCGGTGATTTCATAGGAGCCTGGGTCAGACCTACCTGGTGGTCTTGCAGGATTTCCTGGAAGTTGTCAGGCAGCTGTGGTTCAACCTTGGGATGTAAAAACCAGTGGCAAATATATTAGGGAGTATTCATCATGAACTCTCGCTGGAGGCTGATGTCTTGCTTGGGTCGTTAGTACAAAGACCTGGCCCCACCCAACAGCCTGTAGACTCCTATGCTAGGACACCTGGAGGCCAAGCAACCAAGTGGGCAAAGACAGCAGCATCCATCAACAGACAGGCTGCCTAAAGACTCCTGAGCCCATAGCCACCTTTGGACACACCTCTTGACACAGGCCTACCCACCAGAGGGCCAAGAACCAGCTCTACCCATCAGTGAGCAGTCACCAACCCCTCTCCCTCCAAGAAGCCTGCACAAGCTTATAGAGCAGCCCCATCCAGCAGGGGACAGATACCAGAAACAAGAAAACTAAATCACATAGCCTATGGAACTGAGTCTTATGGTACCAGCTGGTCCCTCAGCCTTTGATGATGAGCTAGGAGTGTACTGCTAGGATACACAGGACATCCCATACAGAGGGCCACTTCTTCAAGACTGAGAAACTTAACTAACCTACCACACACATAAAAATACAAGCAGAAATTTAGACAAAATGAGGCAATAGAGGAGTATGTTTCAGATGGAGGAACAAGATAAAAACCCCTGAAGAAAAACTAAGTGAAGTGAAGTTTAGGCATTGTATTCAAGGAGTTCAAAGTAATGATTAAAAGATGGTCCAAGAACTTAGAAAAAGAATGGATACGCAGAGCAAGAAGTTAGAAGTTTTTAACAGAGTCAGAAAATAGAAAACAAGCAAACAGAGATGAATAATGAGGACAGTTGAAGAGACCTTTGGGCCAACATCAGGCACACTAACATTCTTATTATAGGGATCATAGAAGAGAAAAAGGGCATGAGAAAATATTTGAAGAGATAATAGTTGAAAATTTCCATAACCTGGGAAAGGAAACAATCACCCAAGTCCAGGAAATGAAGAAAGTCTCATATAGGGTTAACCCAAAGAGGGACACACCAGGACATATAAGAATCAAATTGACAATAATTAAAGATAGAGAAAACATTAACAGCTACAAGGGGAAAACTATCACATACAAGGGAACTCCCATAAGACTGTCTGCTGATTTTTGAACAGAAATTCTGCAGGCCAGAAAAGAATGGCATGATATATTTAAAGTGATGAAAAAATCTACAACCAAGAATACCCAGCAAGACTCTCATTCAGATTTGATGGAGAACTCAGAAGCTTTACCGACAAGCAAAAGATAAAGATTTCAGTATCACCAAAGCAGCTTTATGGCAAATCCTAAAGGAAGTTCTCTAAGCGGAAAAGAAAAGGCCGCAGCTAGAAACAAGAAAATTATGAAATGGAAAAGCTCACTGATAAACTCAGACATACAATAAAGGTAAGAAATCATCCACGCAAACTAGTAGGGAGGTTAAAAGACAAAAGTAGTAAAATCATCTGTATCCACAATACACAGTTAAGGGATACATAAAACAATTAGATGTAAAATATGATATCAAAAAACAGTAATCATGAGAGGAGAAGAGTACTAATGTGGGGTATTTAAAATGCAGTTGAAATTACAAAATCAGCAACTTAATCATATGTATATAGCTGATGTACCAAAACTTCATGGCAATCACAAACCAAAAATATATAATATATATACACACAAATAGCTTTAACATCTGAGCTATAGGACTTCCCCATAGCTCAGATGGTAAGAATCTGCCTGCAGTGCAGGAGACCTGGGTTTAATCCCTGGGTCAGGAAAATCCCCTGGAGGAGGAAATGGCAACCCACTCCAGTATTCTTGCCTGGACAATTCCATGGGCAGAGGAGCCCGGCAGGGTACAGTCCATGGAGTTGCAAAAGAGTTGGACAGGACTAAGTGACTAACACATACACAAAAGAAAAAGGAACCTAAACGTAACACTAAAGGTAATCATCAAATCACAAGATCAGAGAACAAAAGAAAGGGGTGGGGGAAGACCTACAGAAGTCCACAACAGTTAACAAAATGACAGTAAGAACATATATTGATAATTACCTTAAATGCAAGAGTACATCATGAGAAATGCTGGACTGGATGAAGCACAAGCTGGAATCAGGATTGCTGGGAGAAATATCAATAACCTCAGATATGCAGATGACACCACACTTAGAGCAGAAAGTGAAGAATAAATAAAGAGCCTCTTGATGAAAGTGAAAGAGGAGAGTAAAAAAGTTGGCTTAAAACTCAACATTTGGAAAACTAAGATATGGCATCTGGTCCCATCACTTCATGGCAAATAGATGGGGAACCAAGGGAAATAGTGACAGACTTTATTTGGGGGGGCTCCAAAGTCACTGCATATGGTGACTGCAGCTGTGAAATTAAAAGATGCTTGCTCCTTGGAAGAAAAACTATGACCAACCTAGACAGCATATTAAAAAGCAGAGACATTACTTTGCCAATAAAGGTCTCTGTAGTCAAAGCTATGGTTTTTCCAGTAGTCATGTATGGATGTGGGAGTTGGACCATAAAGAAAGCTGAGTGCCGAAGAATTGATGCTTTTGAACTGTGGTGTTGGAGAAGACCCTTGAGAGTCCCTTAGACTGCAAGGAGATACAACCAGTCCATCCTAAAGGAGATCAGTCCTCAATATTCATTGGAAGGACTGATGCTGAAGCTGAAACTCCAATACTTTGGCTACCTGATGCAAAGAGACCCTGATGCTGGGACAGATTGAAGGCGGGAGGAGAAGGGGATAACAGAGGACAAGATGGTTGGATGACATCACCGGCTCAATGGACATGAGTTTGAGCAAGCTCCAGGAGTTGGTAATGGACAGGGATGCCTGGTGTGCTGCAGTCCATGGCGTTGCAAAGAGTCGGACACAACTGAGTGACTGAACTGAACTGAAGGGGATTGATTAACTGCTCCAATCAGAAGGCACAGACTGGCTAAATGGATACAGAAACTAGACCTGTATATGTGTTGTCTAGAGGAGACCCACTTCAGTTCTAGAGACATATAAACTGAAAGATGCTGCTGCTAAGTCGCTTCAGTCGTGCCCGACTCTGTGCGACCCCAGAGACGGCAGCCCACCAGGCTCCCCAGTCCCTGGGATTCTCCAGGCAAGAACACTGGAGTGGGTTGCCATTTCCTTCTCCAATGCATGAAAGTGAAAAGTGAAAGTGAAGTCGCTCAGTCATGTCCAACTCTTAGCAACCCCATAGACTGCAGGCTACTGGGCTCCTCCATCCATGGGACTTTCCAGGCAAGAGTACTGGAGTGGGCTGCCATTGCCTTCGGATTGAAAAAGACATTCCATGCAAATGGAAATTAAAGCTGGAGTAGCAATATTCACATCAGACCACTTTTAAAAATAAAGAAATGTTGAAAGAGACAAAGAAGAACATTACATAATGATCAAGCAAGGAAGATGTAACAGTCATGAGTATATACACACCCAACATAGGAGCACTGCAACAAGTAAGACAGATATTAATAGACATAAAAGTGGAAATTGACAGTAATACTATTGGGGAACTTTAATGCCCCACTTACATCAATGGACAGATCATCCAGACAGAAAAATCACTAAGGAAACACAGGCCTTAAATAACACATTAGACCAGATGGAAATATACGTTTCAAGGGCACATGTAACATTCTTCAGGTTTGGTCATGTGTTGGGTCACAAAGCAAGCCTTGGTAAATTTAAGAAAACTGAAATTGCATCAAGCATCTTTTCTGCTCACAATGCTATGAGATTAGAAAGCAACCAGGGAATTCCCTAGTGATCCAGTGGTTAGGACTCAGCACTTTCTCTGCTGAGGATGAGGATGTGGATTCATTCCTTGGCCATGGAACTAATATCCCACAAGCTGTTTGGTGCAGACAATGAAAAAGAAAACAACCACAAGAAAAACATAACAAAAACACGTGAAAGCTAAACAATATGCTACTAAACAACCAATGGATCACTGAAGAAATAAAAAAATACCTAGAGAAAAATGAAAATGAAATCATGATGATTGAAAACCTGTTGAACAAAAGAAGGAAGTCTATAGCAGTACAAACTTGCCTTAGGAAGTAAGAAAAATATCATCATAGCCTTACACCTAAAGCAACTAGAGAAAGAAAAACAATTGAAATCCAAAGTTAGTAGAAGGTAAGAACTCATGAACATCAGAGCAGAAATAAATGAAATAGACACTAAAAACAAAAAAATAGTAGAAAAGATCAATGAAACTAAAAACTGATTCTTTAAAAAGATAAACAAAATTGATAAACTTATAGCTAGATTCATTATGGAAAAAAAAAAAAAGGAGAGGACCCAAATCAGAAATGAAAAAGCAGAAGTTAAAGCCTATACCACAGAAATACAAAAGATCATAAGAGGCTGCTACAAGCAAGTATTACAGAAGGAAATGGCAACCCACTCAAATATTCTGGCCTGGAGAATCCCATGGACAAGGAGCCTGCTGTGCGTCCATGGGGTCGCAGGAGTCAGACACGACTTAGCGACTAAACCACCACCACCACCACAAGCAAGTATATAGCCATAAAATGGAGAACCTGGAAGAAATGGACAAATTCTTAAGAAAGTGCAGTCTCCCAAGACTAAGCAAGGAAGAAACAGAAAATATGAACAGACCAATTACCAGTATTGAAATTGAAGCAGTAATTTTAAAACTGAACAGACAAAAGCCCAGAACCAGATAACTTCACAGAAAAATTCTATCAAACATTTAAAGAAGAGTTAACACCTATCCTTCTGAAGGAGTTTCAGAAAATTACAGAGGAAGGAGCATTTCTGAACTCATTCTATGAAGCTACCATCACCCTGGGCTTCCCAGGTGGTGCTGGCAGTAAAGAACCAACCTGCCAGTGCAGGAGACATCAGATGCAGGTTCAGTCCCTGGGTTGGGAAGATCCCCTGGAGAAGGGCGTGGCAACCCACTCCAGTATTCTTGACTGGAGAATTCCATAGACAGAGGAGCATGGCAGGCTACAAGTCCATAGGGTCACACAGAGTCAGACACGAGTGAAGCAACTTAGCACACATGCACCATCACCCTGATACCAAAATCAAAGATAATTACAAAAAAAGAAAATTACAGGCCAATATCACTGATGATCAAAGATACAAAACTCCCCAATAAAATTTAAAAAAATTAGCCAACCGAATCCAAAAAATACATTAAAAGGCTCATACACCATAATCAAGTGGGATTTATCCCAAGAATGTAATGATTTTTCAGTATCTGCAAATCAATTAGTATCATACAGCACATTAACAAGTTGAAGAAAAAAAAAACAATATGGTCATCTCAATATATTCAGAAAAAGCTTTTGATAAAATTCAATATCCATTTATGGTAAAAACTCTCCAGAAAGCAGCTATTAATGGAACCTGCCTCAACATAATAAAGGCCATATATGACAAACCCACAGCTAGCATCATAATCAACAGCAAAAAGCTGAAAGCATCTCCTCTAACATCAGGCAGAAGACAAGTACCCACTCTTGCCATTTCTATTCAATGTAGTTTTGGAACTTCTGGCCATAGCAGTCAGAAAAAAAGAATCCAGATTGCAAAAGAAGTAATAAAATTGTCACTGTTTGCAGATGAAATGAGACTGTACATAGAAAGTCCTGAAGATGCTATCAGAAAACTACTAGATCTCATCAGTGAATTTAGTAAAATTGCAGGATACAAAATTAATATACAGAAATCTGTTGTACTTCTTTACACTAACAACAAAAATCAGATGATAAAATTATGGAAATAATCCCATTTACCATCACATCAAAAAGAATAAAATACTTAGGAACAAACCTACTTAAGGAGGCAAAATACCTATACTCAGAAAACTGAGGTGCTGATGAAGAAAATTGAAGAATACACAAACAGATGAAAAGATATACTGTGTTCTTGGATTGGAGGTATCAACACTATTAAAATGATCATACTATCCAAGGCAATCTATAGACTCAGTGTATTCCCTATGAAATTTACAATGACATTTTTCACAGAACTAGAAAAGAAATTTTAAATTTTGTATGGAAACACAAAATCCAGGATAGGCAAATTCAATCTTGAGAAAGAAGTACAGAGCTGAAGGAATCAGGTTCCCTGACTTTATACTACAAAGTTACAGTAATCCAAACAGTTTGGTACTGGCACAAAGACAGACATACAGATCAACAGAATAGAATAGGAAGCCCCAAAATAAAGCCACACACCTATGGTCAGCTAACCTACATAAAAGAGGCAATAATATACAATGGAGAAAGATAGTCTTTTCAATAAGTAGTGCTGGTAAAACTGGACAACTGCATGTACAAGATTAGAACATTCTCTAACACCATTTACAGAAATGAATTGGATTAAAGATCTAAAAATAATATGGGATGTCATAAACTTCTAGAGGAAAACAAGCAGAACACTTTGACATAAATCACAGCAATATCTTTTTTGATCCATCTCATAGAGTAATGGAAATACAAAAATAAACAAATGGAACCTAATGAAACTTAAAAGCTTTTCACAACAAAGGAAACCATAAACAAAGTGAAAAAACAACCTGGAGAATGGGAGAAAATATTTGCAAATGATGCTACCAACAGAGAGTAATTTCCAAAATGTATAAACAGCTCATACAGCTCAACTTCAAAAAAAACAAACAGCCCAATCAAATAACAGGCAAAAGATCTAAGTAGGCATTTCTCCAAAGAAGACATACAGATAGCTAAAAGGCATATGGAAAAAAAAAAAATGCTCAACCTCGCTAATTAGTAGGGAAATGCAAATCAAAACTACAGTGAGGAAGTCACCTCATACCAGTCAGAATGACCATCGTTAAAATGTCAGTAATAAATGTTGGAGTTGGTATGGAGATAAGGGAACCCTCCTACACTGTTGGTGGGAATGTAAATTGGTGCAGCTACTATAGGAAACAGTATGGAAATCCCTTAAACTAAAAATCTGAGTTGCCATATAGCCCAGCAGTCTGACTCCTGGATGTATAACCAGAGAAAATGATAATTCAAAGAGGTACATGCTTGCCATTATTCATCACAACCCTATTTACAGTATCCAAGACATACAAACAACCTAAATGTATATCAAAAGAGATATAAAGAATCCATGGTACATTTATACAGTGGAAAGTTGTGTGTGTGTGTGTGTGTGTGTGCGCGCGCGCACGCATGTGCTCAGTTACTCAGTCATGTCCAACTCTTTGCAACCCCATGAACTATAACCCACCATGCTCCTCTGTCCTTGGAATTTTCCAGGCAAGAATACTGGAGTGGGTTGCCATTTCCTACTCTAGGAGATCTTCCCAATCCTGAGATCGAGTCTGTGTCTCCTGCATTGACAGGAGGATTCTTTACCACTGCACCACCTGGGAAGCCCACAGTGGAATATTACTCAGCTATAAAAAAAGAAAATGCCATTTGCAGCAACATGGATGAACCTAGAGATTACTATACTGAGTCAAACAAAGAGAAATATCATATGTCACTTATATGTGGCATCTAAAAAAAATTATATAAATGAACTTGATTTACAAAAACAGAAATAGACTCACAAACATAGAACACAAACTTGTAGTTACCAAAGAGGAAAAGAGTAGGAGAGGGATAAATTAGTAGTTTAGAATTAGCAGATGCAGACTACTAAATATCAAAATAGATAACCAACAAGGACCTACTATATGGCAAAGGGAAGTATACTCAATATCTTGCAGTAAATTACCACAGAAAGTTTTGTTGTTCAATTTATTGTGTATTTGCTTGGGTTTTCTTTTATAAATTCTGAGACAGTTCAATTGGTAAGAATAGCTTTTTTTTTTCCAAGTTAAAATTGAACCCAGGATTAGTGAATTGGAAAGAAAAATTAAAACAAGTGTTTCCTTTTGGGCAACTGACTGATAATTTCTATCAGTTTTAATGAGAGAAATGACTAGAGATGTTTTTCTGTACTTTGCTATTCCTAGCAGCTGTGTACTAACGTCAACCACATTATTCATTTCTTATTGCCAAAATGTCTTATTTTAATCTGTGTGTATAATTAACATGTAATTTTTTTTTTTAATCTCTGAATGGAGGTTGTGGAATGAGTCAGAAGCTTTAAAGAATCCAGTAATATTTTCCAAAAATATAACAACATTTTAGATCATATCAATATCTATGCTATTCCTCAGTTTATGAATTCACAAATGTAGTTAGAATATTTTTAGAATATAAAGATTAGTTAATAGAGCTAATTTAGAGACTCTGGGTTTATTGTTTTTTGTTAAATACTACTGTATCCTTAGCTACTCAGAGAGAACACTATTTGTTAAATATATGCTAATTTCCTTAATAAAACTTGTTATTTGGGGTTATGTGTTAGAATTTGGGGTTATTTGTTAGAATTAAGACTAACAAAAGTACTAAATAAATTTTATTTTCTTTAATCTGAGCTCAAAAAATTCTGTGGTAGAATATAGAATAATAATAACATTGGGTTGGCAAAAAAGTTGGTTCAGTTCGGTTTTTTTTTTCCATAAGATGGTTCTAATAGCACTTGTGTGCGTTTGTGCTCAGTCACTTCAGTTGTGTCTGACTCTGCAATCCTATGAACTGTAGCCCACCAGGCTCCTCTATCCATGGGATTCTCACAAGGTAGTTGATTAACTTGAGGAAATCTATGTTTCTGTCATTGGATTATTTAAGTTTATTGGAATAAATACATATATACATATATATAAAGTAAGAAGAACTCAGTGTATAACAGCTATATTATTCACATTAGAAAATATAGAAACTAAAAACAAAGAAAAAATAAACAAAATGGGAGAACAGATATTCTAGGATTATGAATAAGTAAACCAGATCATCTTTAAATAACTTATTAATAAAATCTTTGCTTCCCCCAACCCCCAGATCAAAGATTCTATACTGCCTGCACATAAGGATTTCTGTAAAAATCTACCATTTCCAACATATTTCCCTGATGAGGAAGAAAAGGAGCTACCAGAAGATTTGTATGATGAAGAAGTGTGTCAGCCTGGAGCACCTTCTATTACGTTTGCTTGACCTCATTGGACATGAGAGAACCCCATATATGCTGTGAATTCTGATGAGCCAGAACAGTAATATAACCAGGAATTATGGGGGTTTTTTTCTTAGTTAAAACATACCACACTGGTTATCTTTTAAACTGTGTATTTCTCAAATTACCCTAAATGTTTATAAATTTAACTTCTACTAAAGATATGTCTGTCTGTGTGAAAGGGTGGTTGTGGAATGGTGTCAAGTCATATGGAGACTAGATAACTTACCTAGAATAAAGAAAAAAGAAAACCATTTCTTGAGCCTCAAAAACAGAGGAATTCAGATCTTTATCTAAATTATAGAAATGTTTATGTCATAGTTAAAGGCTTGACACATAATAAAATCACAAATTATGGGTCTTATATATTACACTTGTGTTGGGAGGTATAGGTATTTTTTAGCTTGATCACTCAACTATAACTCTTTTTTTTTTGGCTCTGTCTCACAGCATACAGTGGTTAAAGCCCTGCACTAGATCACCAGGGAAGTCTTGTAATCACTTTTTCCTTGATGCCTTCCAAAAGGAATTTGAAACAACCTGGGTGTGCATTCAACAAACTTATTAACCACCTATTACTCAAAATGCTAATAGCTCCTGGGTTTCTCTTCATTGTATGAAATGAAAATATTTACTAATGGCTACTTGTGACAGATAATTAAGCCCAACAATGTTAGTATCATGCTCATGTTCAGTTCAGTCATGTCCGACTCTTTGCAACTTCATGGACTGTAGCCTGCCAGGCTCCTCTGTCTATGGAATTTTCTAGGCAAGGATGCTGGAATGGGTTACCATTTCCTGTTCCAGGGGATAGTCCCAACCCAGAGATCAAACCCGAGTCTCTTGCATCTCCTGCACTGGCAAGCAGATTTACCTCTGAGCCATGCTCTAGGCCAATGTAAGTATAAACAGGCCTTAACTACTGGATTTCCTCTGGACTAGATTCCTGAGGATACACAGAATTTTAACTTTTTAAACTTCAGATGTCTTCTAAGACTTGATTCACATAGCCACCCAAGAGACTTACTAACCACAGTATTACACCTTTTAATAACAAATTCATTAGTTATCAGGAAATCACACAAAGACCTACCAGTATTTTCGGGCCCACATTGCATTTCTCATTCTTAATTTTAAATCCAGCTGAAGCCACATCTCTCTTAAAGTTTTCATTTATACTTCATCTCTTTTTATTAAAGATTTGAGGTAGTTGACAGATCCACACGTTAAAATAGTAAAGTAAGGGGAAAACATGTAGGATGATATAAATTAGTATAGGTGGAAGGTTGAGAAGGAACGGTGCAAATATAATACAGTTGAGCAGGCTGTGGTCTGAGTTGAGCAGAGGTGTTATATTTGGTTTGGCTCTGAGCTTCCTAGATAGCAAAGTAAAACAAATAACATTGATTTGTTTCATGTTTCTCTTTAATTATGAGCTCCTCAAGAGGAGTCACAATGGCACCCCACTCCAGTACTCTTGCCTGGAAAATCCCATGGATGGAGGAGCCTGGTAGGCTGCAGTCCATGGGGTCGCTAGGAGTCGGAGACGACTGAGCGACTTCACTTTCACTTTTCACTTTCATGCATTGGAGAAGGAAATGGCAACCCACTCCAGTGTTCTTGCCTGGAGAATCCCAGGGACGGGGGAGCCTGTTGGGCTGCCGTCTATGGGGTCACGCAGAGTCGGACACAACTGAAGCGACTTAGCAGTAGCAGCAAGAGGAGTCATTTTAAACTGTGGTAAATCTTGTTTAGCACATTATTTTTTATTAAAAATAATTTATCAAACTAGAAATTTCTGAACTTGTTAAAAATAAACATATTCAAGGGTAAAATATTAGACACATTCTTGTCAGAGATCAAATAAAGCTATCCTTTACTACTTGTAGACAACAGTGGTTTTGGAGATCTTAGCCAATGCAGTAAAACAAGAAAAGAGTAGTGATACAGATACAGGGAAATGAGCATAAATCTCATTTGTAAGAAATATGATCTACCTAGAAGATTTAAGACAGTCAACTGATAAGCCATCAGAACCAATGAAGACAGTTCTGGTGAATAAATACAGCATCAATATACAAACATGGACAGAGGAGCCTAGTGGGCTACTACAGTCCATGGGTCGCAAAGAGTCAGACATGACTGAGTGACTAACACACTTTATACAAACATGTAATAGCAATATTAGGAAATTCTGTGGTATGGAAGTGAATACCATCCACAGCAGCAATTTTTTTAAAAGTTACTGAGGAAAGAAGCCTAACATATTCTAAGGTCTTACTGGAGAACTAAAAATGTAATTGAAGAACATGAAAAAAAACCATGATGGTCCTCTCTATTATTTAAGTTATGAATGGGAAGGTGTAATATTGTAAAGAATTTAGCCTAATCCTATTTTTAAAATCTCAATATGACTTACCATAGAACTGTTCAAACTGATTGTAAGATTGTAATGAATGCATAAATTCAAGAATAACCAAAACTTAAAATAGTACCCATTCATTAGGTTTGCCCCATTGTTTGTTTAGGGATTATTTATACCTATTTAATTTTGAAATTCAGAATATTGTGTACATCAGTTCACTCCTGCATTTGACCAAAAGATTTTAGTAAACTTAAAGATGTGTCAAGGTTGCTGATGAAATGATGGGAAGTAGTTGTTAACCTACAAGGCAGATGAACAGTTATTGCTGGAGAACATAAAATCTTGTTTCTGAATAAGGTATTTGCTGAGGTTTGTATCAGGAGTCCCCAACCTCTTCTGAATGAAAAACTTTAATTTCCCAGAAGCCATTGATGGGGGAAATCATTACTCAGGAAGGATGCTTTACACAGTGCAGGAAACAAATCATATCATCTGAAAGTGGCCAGATGACAGAAGAAGGGCAGGATATGTGGCCTTTTGAAGAAGGCAGGAAGTCCTCTACACCAGAGAACCTGCCCCAGACCCATCATCATCTTTCACCAGAGTCTGTGTTACTCAGTCTAACCTTGTACTGCTCACCCCACAACAGGCCAGAAAATCAGAAGATGAGTTGTTGGGGACAAGGAAAGCCAGCAGACCAAGAAGATGGTGGGCTCATGTCCCAAAAAACCAATGTTGCCTGAATTAGAATTCAAGTTTGTTTTATACTAAAAGGGGAGGGGGTAAAGTCAAACACCCCCTGTTTCTGGTCAGACTCATGAGAGGATGTTTTAATTTCTTCCTTCTGCAGTCATTCACAGGTGGGCCTGGTTAGAGTGTTTCCTCTGAGCTAAACAGGTATTTTAGCTTAATGCTCATTACCTGCGAGGCAGGGTTCCCAGAGATGGGCCATTCTGTATAATTTAACTTTATAGGCAGCATCCCTTTGGTGATTAACTTGTAACAGAATACCAAGTTTCTTACCCATTAAAATTCCCTACAGTCAGTGTCCATTCCCATGAGAAAAGGGACAAAGCCAGTTATGGCTACTTCCTGCTGAACAGAGGCAATGAATATTCTTTAGAATCTTTAGTAGGAAAATCGTCTTTCCTTTATTATCTACAGCTATTTAGACCTGATGGAAACTCTTAGCTCTTTGTTTCTAATTTGTAATTGAATATAGGGTTGGGCATAGGGATGTACTTGGGTTCCAGTTCTCAATACATATATACTAAATGCCTATGCTATAAAAACAAATACGTTGAGTCCTCTCCAGCCATAATGAAATTACCATTTACTTCAGTTGTGTAGGCAAACCTTTGGAGGCAAATTCATGAGGAATGTTAGTATAATGTGCAAAGTTTTAATATAATTGTCAACTTCTAGGTCTTTCAGAGCATTTATAGATTTGTCCCATCCAGGTAGACACCTAGAAAAACCAACCATACAGTATTTCAAAGGGACTTAATTTAATCCTGTTTCTGAGAGCAACTGATCCAGAGCAAGCCTTGTTGTTATCATTGTTCAGTCGCTAAGTCATGTCTGACTCTTTGCAACCCCATGGACTGCAGCATGCCAGATTCATCTGTCCTCCACTATCTCCCAGAGTCTGCTCAAATTCATATCCATTGAGTCAGTGATGCTATCTAAACATCTTATCCTCTGTCGCCCCCATCTTCTCCTGCCCTTAATCTTTCACAGCATCAAGGTCTTTTCTAATGAGTTAGCTCTTCACATCAGGTGGCCAAAGTTTTGGAACTTCACCTATAGCAACAGTCCTTCCAATGAATATTCAGCATTGATATCCTTTAGGATTGACTGGTTAGATCTCCTTGCAGTCCAAGGAACTCTCAAGAGTTTTCTCCAGCACCACAATTTGAAAGCATCAATTCTTCAGCACTCAGCCTTCTTTATTGACCAATTCTCACATCTGTACATGCTATGGAAAACCATAGCATTGACTATACAGAACTTTGTCAGCAAAGTGATGTCTCTGCTTTTTAATATTTAATCTAGGTTTCTATAGCAATCCTTCCAAGGAATAAGTGTCTGAATATCATGGCTGCAATCAACATCTGCAGTGATCTTGGAGCCCAAAAAAGTAAAATCTATCACTACTTCCACTTTTTCCCTTCTATTTGCCAGGAAGTGATGGGAACAGATGCTATGATCTTAGTTTTTTTGTTTGTTTATTTTAATTGGAGGCTAATTGCTTTACAATATTGTGATGTTTTTTGCCATTCATCAACATGAATCAGCCATGGGTGTACATGTGTCCCCCCATTCCTCAGCCCCCCTCCCTCCCCACCCCATTCCTCTGGGTTGTCCCTGAGCACCAGCTTTGAGTGCCCTATTCATGCAACAGTTTGCACTGGTCATCTGTTTTATATACGGTAATATACATGTCTCAATGCTATTCTCAAATCATCCCACCCTCGTCTTCCACAGAGTCCAAAAGTCTGTTCTTTACATCTGTGTCTTTTGCTGTCTCGCATACAGGATCATCACCATCTTTCTAAATTCCATATATATGTGTTAATATACAGTATTGGTGTTTCTGTTTTTGATTTACTTCACTCTGTATAATAGGCTCCAGTTTCATCCCCCTCATTAGAACTGACCCAAATATGTTCTTTTTTATAGCTGAGTAATATTCCATTGTGTATATGTACCACTACTTCCTTATCCATTCATGTGCCAATGGGCATCTAGGTTGCTTCCATGTCCTAGCTATTGTAAACAGTGCTGCAATGAACATTGAGGTACATGTGTCTCTTTCAATTCTGGTTTCCTTGGTGTGTATGCCCAGCAGTGGAATTGCTGGGTCTTATGGCAGTTCTATTTCCAGTTTTTCAAGGAATCTCCACACTCTTCTCCATAGTGTCTGTACTAGTTTTCATTCCCACCAACAGTGTAAGAGGGATTCCTTTTCTCCATACCCTCTCCAGCATTTATTGTTTGTTGACTTTTTGATGGCAGCCATTCTGACGGGCATGAGATGGTACCTCATTGTGGTTTTGATTTGTATTTCTCTGATAATGAGTGATGTTGAGCATCTTCTCGTGTGTTTGTTAGCCATCTGTATATCTCTTTGGAGAAATGTCTGTTTAGTATTTTGGCCCACTTTTTGATTGAGTAGTTTATTTTTCTGGTATTATGAGCTGTTTGTATATTTTGGAGATTAGTCCTTTGTCAGTTGTTTCATTTGCTATTATTTTCTCCCATTCTGAAGGCTGCCTTTCACCTTGCTTACAGTTAACTTTGTTGTGCAAAAAAATTTAATTAGGTCCCACTTGTTAATTTTTGTTTTTATTTCCATTACTCTGGAAAGTGGGTCATAGAGGATCTTGCTGTGATATATGTCAGAGAGTTTTCTGCCTATGTTTTCCTCTAAGAGTTTTATAGTTTCTGGTCTTACATGTAGATCTTTAACCCATTTTGAGTTTATTTTTGTGTGTGATGTTAGAAAGTGTTCTAGTTTCATTGTTTTACAGGTGGTTGACCAGTTTTCCCAGCACCACTTGTTAAAGAGATTGCCTTTTCTCCATTGTATATTTTTGCCTCCTTTGTCAAAGATAAGGCATCCGTAGGTGCATGGATTTATCTCTGGGCTTTCTATGTTGTTCCATTGATCTATATTTCTTTTTTTGTGCCTATACCGTACCATCTTGATGACTAGCTTTGTGGTATAGTCTGAAGTCAGGAAGGTTAATTCCTCCAGTTCCATTCTTCTTTCTCAAGGTTGATTTTGCTATTGAAAGTTTTTTGTGTTTCCATACAAATTGTGAAATTATTTGTTCAAGTTCTGTGAAAAATGCCATTGGTAGCTTGGTAGAGATTGCATTGACTCTATAGATTGCTTTGAATAGTAAACTCATTTTCACTATATTGATTCTTCCAATCCACAAACATGGTATATTTCTCCATCTATTTGTGTCATCTTTGATTTCTTTCATCAGTGTTTTATAGTTTTCTACATGTAGGTCTTTTCATTTCTTTAGGTAAATTTATTCTTAAGTATTTTATTCTTTTCATTGCAATGGTGAATGGCATTGTTTCCTTAATTTCTGTTTTTTCATTGTTAGTGTATAAAATGCAAGAGGTTTCTGTGTATTAATTTTATACCCTGCAACTTTACTATATTCATTGATTAGCTCTAGTAATTTTCTGGTGGTGTCTTTAGGGTTTTCTATGTAGAGGATCAGGTCATCTGCAAACAGTGAGAGTTTTACTTCTTTTCCAATCTGGATTCCTTTTATTTCTTTCTCTTCTCTGATTGCTGTGGCTAGAACTGCCAAAACTATGTTGGATAGTATGGTGAGAGTGGGCACCCTTGTCTTATTCCTGATTTTAGAGGAAATGCTTTCAATTTTTCACTATTGAGGATAATGTTTGCTGTGGGTTTGCCTTATATGGCTTCTATTATGTTGTGGTATGTTCCTTCTTTGCCTGCTTTCTGGAGAGTTTTTATCATAAATCAGTGTTGAATTTTGTCAAAGGCTTTCTCTGCATCTATTGAAATAATCAATCATATGGGTTTTATCTTTCAATTTGTTAATATGGTGTATCACATTGATTGAATGTGAATATTGAAGAATCCTTGCATCCCTGGAATAAAGCCCACTTGGTCATGATGTATGTATGATCTTTTTAATGTGTTGTTGGATTCTGTTTGCTAGAATTTTGTTGAGGATTTTTGCATGTATGTTCATCAGTGATATTGGCCTGTAGTTTTCTTTTTTTGTGGCATCTTTGTCTGGCTTTGGTATCAGGGTGATGGTGGCCTCATAGAATGAGTTTGGGAGTTTACCTTCCTCTGCAATTTCCTGGAATAGTTTGGGTAGGATATGTGTTAGCTCTTATCTAAATTTTTGGTAGAATTCCCCTGTGAAGCCATCTAGTCCTGGGCTTTTGTTTGTTGGAAGATTTTTCATTCAGTTTCGATTTCCATCCTTGAGTTGAGTCTGTTAAGATTTTCTACTTTTCCTGGTTCAGTTCTGGAAGTGAACTTTGTCTATTTCTTCCAAATTGTCCACTTTTTTAGCATATAATTGCTCATAGTGGTCTTTTATGATCTTCTGTATTTCTGTGTTGTCTGTTGTGATTTCTCCATTTTCATTTCTAATTTTATTGATTTGATTCTTCCCCCCCACCCTGCTTTTTTTTGATGAGTCTGGCTAATGATTTGTCTATTTTATTTATCTTCTCAAAGAACCAGCTTTTAGTTTTGTTGCTTTTTACTATCGTCTCTTTTGTTTCTTTTCATTTATTTCTACTCTCATCTTTATGATTTCATTCTAGTAGAACTAACTTTGGGGTTTTTTTCTTTTCTTCTTTTTCTAATTGCATTAGGTGTAAAGTTAGGTTGTTTATTTGATGTTTCTCTTGTTTCTTGAGGTAGGCTTCTATTGCTATGAACTTTGTATTGCTCTCAGTATTGCTTTTACTGAATTCCATAGGTTTCAGATTGTTGTGTTCCCATTTTCATTTGTTTCTATGCATATTTCCATTTCCTTTTGATTTCTTCCATGATCTGTTGATTATTCAGAAGCATGTTGTTCAGTCTCCATATGTTTGTGTTTTTAATAGTTTTTTTTTTTTCCTGTAGTTGACATCTAATCTTACTGCATTGTGATCAGAAAAGATGCTTGAAATGATTTCAGTTTTTTAAAATTTACTTAGGCTAGATTTATGGCCCAGGATATGATCATCATTCTTACCTACTTCTTCACAGAATAGCCACCATAAAACCATAAATATCTATTGATCACCTCTAACCTTTAACAGGATGCCTTTTTGCCTTGCCCTCCACCAACAGGACTGATTCTGGGTTGAGCCTTTTGGTGATTATAGGAACAAAGTGGAATCTTCTGTTTCTTTCTTCCATTTGACATCATTAAAACTTTTAAACGTCACAAAATTGATTCAGCTGTAAATTAGCAAACAAAATGAAACAGAACCCAGAGGACAGACAACCCTCAAGTTTGGTCTTGGGGTTTTACATATACAATGACATTGGAGATCATAAATGATGTAATGAACATAGCAAGGTTAGCAGAGCATGGTACACAAGATTCCAAGATAACCCTACCTAACCCTTTATGGAGATCCTAACAGGTGCTCTGGCCACATATTTTTACAATAAAAATCATCTTCTCACTCATGGGTTAGTTTATGTAATCAGACATTAAGATCACTTATCCAAAATCCACCTGAGAGGACTTTCTCTAAGGAATAGTTGAAATATTCTTCTTTTTTAAGACAGAAATTCAAGACAAACAAAACACATATGGCACATACAAATACTAGCATTCAAAGAAGCAAATGAACCAGTTAAAAATCAAGTAGAAGTCTAATAACTCTTTCCTCCCTCCAAAAGTGTACTACAAACAAAGGTATTTTACCTTAATGCTCATTTCCTGGGAGACAGGGTTCCCAAAGATGGGCTGTTATGTAAAATATAAACTTATGGGCAACATGCCTTTGGTGATTAACTCATAGTCAGATACAAAGGTTCTTCCCCACTACAACTGCAGATGGACTGTGTGTTTGCATTTGAGTTTGAAGGAGAAATTTTCTGATTACCTCTTAGGATCACAAATGTGAGCCCTGCCACTTATAGCCAAACAGGGAGCAGAGAATCCACCCCACTCCCCACCACCAGCACCTTGTACAGGTACCTATTTTTGAAGAAGATCGGGCTCCATTCCTGCAGAATATTTCAGTTGCCTAGAAGTGACATGAGTTCTACTGAGCCAGGTGGTAGAGGAGGATGCCTTCTCTACCCTTATGGGATACAAAAGCCCAAGTCTGCCTGGTGCAACAGACACTAAGCAAAACACATGTAATCTGCTAAGAAGCTTGGGTCGCAATTTCCAGCTCCAGCTTTTTCATCCAGCATTCAACTTGAGGAAAACAGACCTTTGCCTGCGATAGATAAGCAGTGCATGGTCTGGACGCAGGCCACTCACTTGCCTTTCTGTTAGGAGCCCATGTAGTAACAGTGGCCAACTCCTGAGCTGTGTTGGCTGCTGGCTAGGTGGGAAGACACGGAGTTCAAGTGGGCTTTAACTTGATCTAGTGTTTTAGGTTTTGTCTTGAAATGAGGGAACTTTCTGTAACCAAACTTCTTTCAGATTAGACATTTCTTCCTTAGTTGGTACTAGCTATTAGTTATGAAGTAGGTAAATACTGGACCTTCTATAAATTCTGAAAGGCTCAGGAAGGCCAGTTGGTCAAAACATACCTGCTTTAGCATTATTCACAATAGCCAAGATAAGAAAACCTAAATTTCCATTGACAGAGGAATGGATAAAGAAGATACACACACAAACACACTCACACAGAGAGAGAGGGAGAGAGAGAGAGAGAGAGAGAATACTATTCAGCCATAAAAAAAGAATGAAATAATGCCATTTGCAGCAACATGGATACAACTGCAGCCATGAAACTTAAAGACCCTCCTTCCTTGGAAGAAAAGCTATGACAAACCTAGATAGCATATTAAAAAGCAGAGACATTGCTTTACCAACAAAGGTCTGTCTAGTAAAAGCTATGGTTTTTCCAGTAGTCGTGTATGGATGTGAGAGTTAGACCATAAAGAAAGCTGAGCACCGAAGAACTAATGCCTTTGAACTGTGGTGTTGGAGAAGACTCTCCTTGAGTCCCCTGAACTGCAAGGAGATCAAACCAGTCAATCCTAAAGGGAATCGATCCTGAATATAATTGAAAGGACTGATGCTGAAACTTAAGCTCCCCACCTGATTCGAAGAACTGACTCAATGGAAAAGACTCTGATGCTGGGAAAGATTGAAAGTGGGACGAGAAGGGGATGACAGAGGGTGAGCTGGTTGGATGGCATACCAACTCGATGGACATGAGTTTGAGCAAGCTCTGAGAGATAGTGAACGACAGGGTAGCCTGGCATGCTGCAGTCCATGAGGTTGCAAAGAGTCGGACACGACTGAGTGACTGAACTGAACTGGATACAGCTAGAGATTATAATACTAAGCAAAATAAGTCAGAAAGAGAAAGACAAATACCATACAATATCACTTATGTGTGAAATCTAAAATATGACGCAAACTTATTTACAAAACAGGAAGAGACATAGAAAACAGACTTGTGCTTGCCAAGGGGGAGGAGAGGTGGGGGAGGGATGGATTGGGAGTTTGGGATTAGCAGATGCAAACTACTGTATATAGAATGCATAGACAACAAGGTCCTATATAGCACAAGGAACAATATCCTGTGATAAACCATACTGGATAAGAGTATATATACCTGAATTATGTTTCTGTACTGAAGAAATTAACAGAACATTGTAAATCAGCTATATTTCAATAAAAAAAATTTTTAAATGCCCATAAGTGTGAGTTTTGGCTGAAAGTCACTACTTTGGAAGTCCCCTTCTCACACTCTTGCAGGAAGTATGGCAGGAGAATGGGCTTGTGGTGATCTGGTTTCTATAATTTATTTCATAATGAAGCACTTTTGTGATGAGGTGGGGAACATTACTGATACTGGTGTTGCTGAAGTGCTGTCCCTAAAGCAGGTAAACACAGTCAGATAGAAGTAGGTCTTGTGTTTTGAAGCCCCCTTAGGCAGACATCTTTAGTTGGGAGCTTTGTAATCACATGTCACTTGGTGGCTACCTGTCTTCTGCACAGGAACTAGTTCTTCACAGAAGAGTTTCTTGACTAATGATGAAAGAAGTTTCCCCTACCTTCAGATATTTTCTATTAAGTTGACTCCTCTGTAATGTGAGACCTTTCCCCTTCAGCTTCCAGTGCTACTGCTATATCTGCTATAGAGCCACATCTGCCAGTTTCCAATCATAACTCCTGAGGACTAATGGGAACTAGTCCCTCAAAACAATGATCCCTCAAAGCATGTGGTACAAGACAGCCACTGTACACATCCTCCCTCTAGCAACTGCCCAGACTCCTCTGAAGTGAGAGGACCCAACAGAAGTGTCATCATCCCTTTTGGAAGACAGCCAAAGTCCTAGTTGTGCATGATTGCCAGCCTCCACCCCATCATTTGCTTTTCTGCTTTTAAATTTTGCTTTCAAAGAACTTACAGCAGTTCCTGTCATGCATGGTTTTTCATTCTTTTTAGATTAATGAGGTAGCCTGCTCAAGTTAGATGAACCAAATTACTGTCAATGAATGCAACTCATAACACCATAAAAGTAAATAAATGGCTTTAATTCCATTTGCCTGGCTCGGGAGTCGCCTAATTGTTCTTTCTTGACATTTGACAGAAAGAGTGAAAGTGACAGTTGTGATCTTGCTTCTCCTAAAACAGATTTTTTATGAACATCAAGTATGTGTCAAGACATTTAGAAAGTTTGTTGTTATTTTTAAAGAAAAAGGATAAGATGTCCATCAAGTTCTGCCACTGCATTGAGTTTGCTTTATTTGAGAAGGAACTAAACACTGCATCACAAAAGTCCTGACAAAAATGCATGGATGACTGTATTAATCCACTCATCAGAATGAATAATAATAAATGACTTTATTGGGTATCCAACATAAATGTCCTTATCTAAAATTGTGTGTTGAGATGATGAAGCAAAGATGGCATCAGAACTGTTGGTTGACTGTGCATTTTTATCTGTTCACAGCAAAAACATTGAACGTGATGTTTTACCTCATTAAGGAGTACTGGGAATTGTAAGGAGGGGACCCCTCCCCTCCTCCAACAGAGAGTTTTATCAGCTGCCAATAACCGCCAGCCTGATGCTAAAATGTCATCTTAAGGAAGAGATCAAATTGCCAACATCCGATGGATCATCGAAAAAGCAAGAGAGTTCCAGAAAAAACATCTATTTCTGCTTTATTGACTGTGCCAAAGCCTTTGACTGTGTGGATCACAATAAACTGGTGGAAAATCCTGAAAGAGATGGGAATACCAGACCACCTGACCTGCCTCTTGAGAAACCTGTATGCAGGTCAGGAAGCAACAGTTAGAACTGGACATGGAACAACAGACTGGTTCCAAATAGGAAAAGGAGTATGTCAAGGCTGTATATTGTCACCCTGCTTATTTAACTTATATGCAGAGTACATCATGAGAAACACTGGGCTGGAGGAAGCACAAGCTGGAATCAAGATTGCTGGGAGAAATATCAATAACCTCAGATATGCAGATGACACCACCCTTATGGCAGAAAGTGAAGAAGAACTAAAGAGCCTCTTGATGAAAGTGAAAGAGGAGAGTGAAAAAGTTGGCTTAAAGCTCAACATTCAGAAAACTAAGATCATGGCATCCTGTCCCATCATCTCATGGCAGATAGATGGGGAAACAGTGGCTGACTTTATTTTTATGGGGTCCAAAATCACTGCAGCCACGAAATTAAAAGAGACTTACTCCTTGGAAGGAAAATTATGACCAACCTAGATAGCATATTAAAAAGCAGAGACATTACTTTGACAACAAAGGTCTGTTTAGTCAAGGCTATGGTTGTTCCAGTGGTCATGTATGGATGTGAGAGTTGGACTATAAAGAAAGCTGAGTGCCAAAGAATTGATGCTTTTGAACTGTGCTGTTGGAGAAGACTCTTGAGAGTCCCTTGGACAGCAAGGAGATCCAACCAGTCCATCCTAAAGGAGATCAGTCCTGGGTGTTCATTGGAAGGACTGATGTTGAAGGTGAAACTCCAATACTTTGGCCACCTGATGTGAAGACCTGACTCACTGGAAAAGACCCTGATGCTGAGGGGTCTTTGAGGGCAGGAGGAGAAGGGGACGACAGAGGATGAGATGGCTGGATGGCATCATCGACTCGATGGACATGGGTTTGGGTGGACTCAGGGAGTTGGTAATGGACAGGAAGGCCCGGTGTGCTGCGGTTCATGGGGTCACAAAGAGTGGGACACGACTGAGTGACTGAACTAAACTGAACTGAACTGAAGGAAGAGAACTGAGTTATAGTATGCACAGAGGACGTGGATATTTAGGAAAACATGAGTCAAAGCAGAGGAAGTAGGCAAAGGACAAAGAACTGATGAAAAGGAAGTAAATAAGGAAAAGATCTATTCTCTAAAAACTGTAGACTGTCTACCTGTAAAATTAGAACAAGCAGCATCTCCTCCCTGTGTACATGGTTCCTTTTCTCTAGTCAGTAACCATGAGGATGCCCTTATCATGGGAATAATATTGTGATTTAATGAACCAAAGTTCTTTGTTAAATGCCACTTCCTAGGACTTCCCTGGTCATTCAGTGGTTACAAATCCACCTTCCAATGCCAAGGACACAGGTTTGATCCCTGATCGGGGAACTAAGATCCTACATGTTATGGGGCAGCTAAGCCCCTGTGCCACAACTAGAGACACTGCGTGATGCAATGAAACCCTATGCAGTCAAATAAATAGATACATAGTTTTTAAATGCCATTTCTCATAAAAAGAGAGGTTCAAGGATCTGGTCCCCAGGAGCCATGAAGATGTATTTTTATGATAAGGCTCATCCAAACTATGTCAAACACAAGAAACGCTCACTATGGTTTACAAAGGCAAGTTTTACCTTCACCTGACACAGTACTTGTCAATGTTGGCTGCACCTTAGAACCACACAGGGAGCTTCTAAAACCCTAGCCCAGTGTCCTCAGAATCTCTGGGGCTGGTCGCCAGATGCCAGTGTTTCTTAAGTCTCGGGTAATACAATGCACAGTGTAGATTCAGAATCCCTAGCACGATGCACAGACAGGCAAGTCATGTAGGACACCTCGGCCAGTTATTGAGGAACCTCCCTAGAGCAAGTCACATTGGAGAAAATTTAATTAAAATGTAACAATAGGGACTTTCCTGGTAGTCCAGTGGCTAAGATTCCATTCTCCCAATGCAGGGGAACTGGGTTTGATCCCTGGTCAGAGAATTAGAGCCCACATACTGCAACTAAAGATCCAGTGTGCCACAAAGAAGACCCAGTGCAGCCAAATAAATAGTTTTTGATAAATAAATGTAGTAATAGTAACGTGTATATGTACACAGTACTACTTTATATTATAAAGTGTTTTTACGTCCTGTGAGAGTGCCCCCTAGGAAAACGCTTAAAACTATACACATGTTAGATGTAGTCAGTCTGGGACTTCCCCAGGGGTCCAGTCGTTAAGATTCTGTGCTTCCTCTGCAGGAGACAAGGGGTCAGTCACTGGTCAGGGAACTAAGCTCTCACATGCCTTGCAGCCAAAAAATACATAAATAATAAGATGTAATCAGCCTGTTTGATCACTGAGGAATGATGGGCCTGGGACAAGGTCAGGGTCTCAGCAAAGAAGTGGTGGCAGACCTTGTCCAGAATCAGGCCCCTGACTTTCCTGTGACAACCTAGGAGTCAGGATTATCTGTTGACTCCTGACTCTTTTAGTCAGGAGATCTCCCTAAAAGACTGACACATTTGGTTTCCTGTATTATGAGCTGTGGCTTAGCCTCATATGCAAACATGTATTAAAAATTGCTCTAAGTTTCCTGAGAAATATGTTGCTTCAGTATCTCCATGGTAAGGTCATAAGTGAAACAAGCTCAATTTTAGCTCATCTGAAGTTTTCAAAGTTTTGTCACTGTTTTTGTAATATTTGCAATTGTATTTGTTTCACTTGTCCTGCACTTGCAGCAAGTATCAGAGGTTTAGGAAAAACTACTGAGAGGAAAAATGGAAACAGAGAGAACTTTATGAACTTAGTTTCTTTGGATGCAAATTGGAATAGATGTGAAAGTGGAAGGTTTTGGGTGGGGAGGAAGCTGACTGACTGATCACTGAGTCCCTCTCGCAGGCCTCCTCAGGGCTTCTCTCCCTCAGGACTCGAAGGTAATAACTGCATGGCAGTTACTGAACTCACCAATGTCAGATGTTTTTCACACAGTCTCTCATTTAAGCCTCAACCACCCTGCAAGTCCGTTGTTACCATCTCTACTTATAGATGAGGATTTGTGACTCAGAGACTATGTGCCATCTCCAAATCAAACATCCAGTGAATGGTCAAGCTGGGCTGAGAGCTGAAGGCCACTGCCCTGGGGACTCCTGGCCCTACATTCTGGGCAGGGCCCCAGCTTTGTAATCATTCTGGTGGAAAAGCTTTCTCTTCAGCTGTGGAGAGAGGGAGTACCTTTCCCCTGGCCACACCTGTTGACATAGTTTAGACAACTTTTCTGGAAGGCAGTTTCTCCCAAGTCTGCAGAAGAAAAGGTGGGTGTCATGTCTCTTAAATTCGCCACTTCTCACCTCTTCTCCCATCACTTGAGATGGGAAGAGAGTGGAAAGAAGACTGGTTCGCAAGAGCCAGGCCTAATGAGAACTGTGTGGGAGTGAATGTAAGAAGGCCTTGGGTTTGGGATCACCTACTGCTAGACTGGAGCTCTGGTTGACACCACTCATATTTACAACGGAGCTTTCATGGCAGGGCTACCTGAACTTCCCATCTTCAAAGAGCGAGAGGCCTGAATATACATCTGAGGGGTCAGATGCAGATGGTGGTGAATACTTGGTGATGTAACTAACACTCCATGTCACAAGTCAAAATAGTTACAGTACCCTCTTGATCAACTCCAAAATTACTGTTTTCACCTGAGCAAAGGTCTTAAGCCTGACTAACAGATATTGACTAGACCTGCAAAATAGCTTCAGGTAGTAAAACTTTATGAAACCCTGAAGTTCCAGAATACCAGTGGTCATACCAGCTAAAACTGCTGAACCAAGTTCTTTAAAAATGAGCACTGATTCAAAATGTCATTGAATAGAGAACACTTGCAGCTTTTTAAGGGTGTTGTCCCAATTTTCTGTCCATCTAATGAGGTGGGTAGGACACTGGACAGGATAGGTAGGTGCTCTTGGCCTCTGTGCCTCTTCATGGCTGGTTGGCCTATGAAGAATGTATGGATTAGTCAACCCTATTTATGAAATAAGTTAGGTTGACCTAAGTATGAGGCACAGAAGGTCAACAATCAGGCCAAATTTGAGGAATCATCTAGTGACCCTTCTATTTCACTGTCGGTCAGAAAAGTGTCCTAAAAGGACCTTGACGCTACCAGGCATGGATCCTACCATTTTTTTTTTTAACATTCCTTTCTTTATTTTTGACTGCTTCAGATCTTAGTTGCAGTGCTCATGCTTAGTTGTCCTGAGACATGTGGGATCATAGTTCCCCAACAAAGAATGCAGCCCATGTCCCTTATATTGAAGGTTTATTGTTAACCACTGGGCCACCAGGGAAGTCCCCCCACCATTTCCTTTTTTACAAAATACTTTATTTATGGCTGCCCTGAGGCTTCATTGTTGCAAGCGGGCTTTCCCTAGTTGCAGCGAATGGCAGTTACTCTCTAGTTGGGGTACGAGGATTTCTCGTTGTGGTGGCTTCTCTCATTGCAGAGCACAGGTTCTAGAGAGTGTGGATTTCAGTAGTTGTGGTGCATGGGCTCAGTTGCCCCTCAGCATATGGGATCCTCCCAGAACAATGATAGAATCTATGTCCTCTGCATTGGCAGGCAGACTCTTAACCACTGGACCACCAGGGAAGCTCCATCATTTCTTATTTGCTTGTGTCTGTGTATAAGTATTTGTCTGACAGTGGTGAGGGGAGTGGTTCTTCTTTGTTACCTCCTAAGCTCTTGGTGTGTTGATTCTACCTTGAGATATGGGTATTTCTTATTCTCATTGAAATTATAGAGAAGTTCAGAGAACCCACTGATTAAATAAATAAAAATTAGGAAAAAATCAATGCAGGTCAATCATCCAGTTGGATTTTGTTGTTGTTATTCAGTCGCTCGGTCCCATCTGACTCTTTGTGACCTCATGGACTGCAGCATGTCAGGCTTCCCTGTCCTTAACTATCTCCAGGAGTTGGCTCAAACTCATGTCCTTTGAGTCAGTGATGTCATCCAACCATCGCATCTTCTGTTGTTTCCTTCTCCTCTTGCCCTCAATTTTTCCCAGCATCAGGATATTTTCTAATGAGTCGGCAATTCCCTTTGGGTGGCCAAAGTATTGGCACTTTAGTTTCAACATCAGTTCTTCCAATGAATATTTAAGGATGATTTCCTCTAAGATTGATTGATTGGATCTCCTTACAATCCAAGGGACTCTCAAGAGTCTCCTCCAGCACCACAATTCAAAAGCATCAATTTTTCAGTGCTCAGCCTTCTTTATGGTCCAACTCTCACATCCATACATGACTACTGGAAAAACCATAGCTTTGACTATATAGACCTTTGTCAGCAAAGTAATGCTGCTGCTTTTTTAATACATTGCCTAGGTCTGTCATAGCTTTCCTTCCAAAGAACAAGTGTCTTTTAATTTCATGGTTGTAGTCACAGTACACAGTGATTTGGGGGCCCAAGAAAATAAAATCCACTTTTTCTCCTTCTATTTGCCATGAAGTAATGGGACTGGATGCCATAATCTTAGTGTGTTTGTTTTTTTTTTTAATTTTGAGTTTTCAGCGAGCTTTTTCACTTTCCTCTTTCATCTTCATCAAGAGGCTCTTTAGTTCCTCTTCACTTTCTGCCATTAGAGTGGTATCATCTACTTATCTGAGGTTATTGATATTTTTCCTGGCAATCTTGATTCCAGCTTGTGATTCATTCAGCTCAGGACTTCACATGATGTACTCTGTGTAGAAGTGAAATTAACCAGTCTTGTCATACTCCTTTCCCAACTTTGAACCAGTCAATTGTTCCATGTCCAGTTCCAACTGTTGCTTCTTGATCTGCATATAGGTTTCTTAGGAGGTGGGTAAGGTGATCTGGTATTTCCATCTCTTTAAGAAAAAATTTTCCACAGTTTGTTGAGATCCACACAGTCAAAGTGTTTAGATAGTCCATGAAGCAGAAGTAGATGTTTTGCTGGAATTCCCTTGCTTTCTCTATGATCCAAAGAATGTTGGCAATTTGATCTCTGGTTCCTCTGCCTTTTCTAAATCCAGCTTGTACATAAGAAGTTCTTGGTTCACATACTACTGAAGCCTAGCTTGAAGGATTCTGAACATAACCTTGCTAGCATGTGAAAAGAACACAATTGTACAGTAGTTGGAACATTCATTGACATTGCCCTTCTTTGGGATTGGAGTGAAAATTAGCCTTTTCCAGTCCTGTGGCCACCGTTGAGTTTTCCAAATTTGCTGACATATTGAGTGCAGCACTTTAACAGCATCACCTTTTAGAATTTTAAATAGCTCAGCTAGGATTCTATTGCCTCCATTAGCTTTGTTCACAGTAATGCTTACTAAGGTCCATTTGACTTCACATTCCAGGATGTCTGGCTCTAGGTGAGTGATCACACCATTGTGGTTATCTGGGTCATGAAGATCTTTTTATATAGTTCTTCTGTGTATTCTTGCCACCTCTTCTTAATCTCTTATGCTTCTGTTAAATCCTTACCATTTCTGTCCTTTATTGTGCCCATCCTTGCATGAAATACTCCCTTGATATCTCCAATTTTCTTGAAGAGACCACTAGTCTTTCCCATTCTGTTGTTTTCCTCTATTTCCTTGCATTGTTCACTTAAGAAGATTTGCTTATCTCTCCTTGCTATTCTCTGGAACTCTGCATTCAGATAGATATATGTTTCCTTTTCTCCCTTGCCTTTTGCTTCTCTTCTTTCCTCAGCTATTTGGAAAGACTCCTCAGACAATCACTTTCCCATTTTGCAATTATTTTTCCTTGAGATGATTTTGGTCGCTGATTCATGTACAATGTTATGAACCTCTGTTCATAGTTTTTCAGGCACTCTGTCTACCAAATCCAATACCTTGAATCTATTCATCACCTCCACTGTATAATCATAAGGGATTTGATTTAGTCATAAGTGAAAAGCCTAGTGGTTTTCCCTACTGTCTTCAATTTAAGCCTGAATTTTGCAACAAAGTGCTCATGATCAGTTTCAAACTGATCATATAGAGACAATATAGAGCTTCTCCACCTTTGGATGCAAAGAACATAATCAATCTGATTTTGGTATTGACCATCTTGTGATGTCCATGTGTAGAGTCATCTCTTGGGTTGTTGGAAAAGGATGTTTGTTATGACCAGCGTGTTCATTTGACAAAACTCTATATTAGACTTTGCCCCGCTTCATTTTGTACTCCAAGGCCAAACTTGCCTGTTATCTCTTGACTTTGTACTTTTGCATTCCAATCCACTATGATGAAAAGAACATCTTTTTTTTGGTGTTAGTTCTAGAAGGTGTTGTTGGTCTTCATAGATCCAGTCAACTTCAGTTTTTTCAGCATCAGTCGTTGGGGCATAAACTTGGATTACTGTGATATTGAATGATTTGCCTTGGAAAGAAACCGAAATCATTCTGTCATTTTTGAGGTTGCATCCAACTACTGCATTTTGGACTCTTTTGTTGACTATGAGGGCTACTCCATTTCTTCAAGGGATTCTTGCCCACAGTAGTAGATATAATGGTCATCTGAATTAAATTCACCCATTCCCATCCATTTTAGTTCACTGATTCCTAAGATGTTGATGTTCACTCTTGCCATCTCCTGTTTGACCACGTAAGAGGACACAAAAGGAAAGGAGTAACTATATTTAAAACTTAAAAATAGACTATAGTATAAAATATTTTACTACAAAAATTTTTTAAAAAAGAGAAAAAACACTTCATGATCCCACCTTGTAGCGTTACTAAGACTGTTAACATCTTCTAGAACTTCTGTGCCTATGTGTGTAATATATAAGATTATACTGTGAATGCTGTTTCATAGTATTTTATCAGTAGATAATTCACCTTTCAGTGTCTTAAAGTTTGAGGGCTTTTGTTTTTTCAGTTGGAAACAGGCCTATGATGGGCATCCTTTTAGCTAAACTTTTGTGGACATCATTAATTGTTCTTAAGTAAATTACTAAAAGGGAAATGACTGAATCAAAGATGTGGAATATCAAATTGCCCCTCAGGAAGACTGTACCAAGTTACACATGCTCAAAATCTCCTCTATTGAAGACAAGAGTAACTGGTCCCCCAGGCAACAACATGGATGGGCCTGGAGATTGTCATATTAAGTGAAATAAGCTTCCCTGATAGCTCAGTTGGTAAAGAATCTGCCTGCAATGTAGGAGATCTCGGTTCAATTCCTGGGTCGGAAAGATCCGCTGAAGAAGGGATAGGCTACCCCCTCCAGTATTCTTGGGCTTCCCTTGTGGCTCAGCTAGTAAAGAATCTGCATGCAATGTGGGAGACCTGGGTTCAATCCCTGGGTTGAGAAGATCCCCTGGAGAAGGGAAAGACTACCCACTCCAGTATTCTGGCCTGGAGAATTCCATGGATTGTATGTACAGTCAGTGGGGTCACAAAGAGTCGGACACGATTGAGCGACTTTAGCTTTTCAACTCAAACAGAGGAAGACAAATACCATAGGATATCACTTATTTGTGGAATCTAAAATTTCACACAGGTGAACTTATCTTCAAAACAAAAACAGACTCACAGACATACAGTACAGACTTGTGGTTGTTAGGGTGGTGGGGAGATGAATTGGGAATTAGGAGTTAACAGATGCAAACTGTTATGTTTAGAATGGATAAACAACAAGGTCCCACTGTATATCCAACTTTGTTTTGTTTTTTTCTTTTACATTTTATTGAGAAAAACAAAGTGTCCCCCCATGGGTTGCTTATTAGTTAAAAGGGGAAAATGCTAACTATACAATAATTACCAGGTGATCAAAATTAATAGCACCACTGAGGGCCAAATGAATATTGTGAAACCAGATATAATACATTGAGACAAAATGTCACTTCTGCCATATCCCAGCTGGAATGTATAATTTGAATTTAATCATTTAGGAATGTCAGGCAGTTCCCCCGAAAGGAAAAAGGGACTGAAAGCTTTCAAAAAATGTCAAGTACATTAAAAAAAAAAAAAAAAAAGACTGTGTATAGATACCAGGGTAAAAGAGATTAAAGACGTGACAACCAAATGTAACACCTGATCCTAAACTAGATCCTGTATACGGAGGGGAAGAGGTGGAAAGGGTTCAAGAGAGAACATTACTGGGGTAATTGGTACATTGGGCCTTATTTTTTTTTTTTAATTTTAGTATGGTTGATTTACAATGTCAGTTTCAGGTGTACAGCAAATGATACAATTATACATATCTATTGTATGTGTTTATGTATATGTATATTCTTTTCTAGATTCTTTCCCCCTATGCTGCTGCTGCTGTTTAGCTGCTAAATCATGTACCACTCTTTGTGACTACGTGGACTATAGCCCACCAGGATCCTCTGTCCATGGAATTCTTCAGGCAAGAATCCTGGAGTGGGCAGCCATTCTCTTCTCCAGGGGATCTTCCCGACTCAAGAATCCAACCTGAGTCTCTTGCATCTGTTGCATTCACAGGTGTATTCTTTACAACTGGGAAACCTTTAAGCTCTCTCCCAAATCACCTATGATTATACAGTGGAAGTGACAAATAGATTCAAGGGATTAGATCTAATAGACAGAGTGCCTGAAGAACTACAGAGGTTTGTTAAACTGTACAGGAGGTGGTGATCAAAACCATCTCCAAGAAAAAGAAATGCAAAATGGCAACATGGTTGTCTGAGGAGAACTTACAATTAGCTGAGAAAAGAAGAGAAGAGAAAGGCAAAGAAGAAAAGGAAAGATATCCATTTGAATGCAGATTTCCAAAGAATACCAAGGAGAGATAAGAAAGCCTTCCTAAGTGATCAATGAAAACAAATAGAGGAAAACAACAGAATGGGAAAAACTAGAGATCTCTTCAAGAAAATTAGAGATACCAAGGGAACATTTCATGCAAAGATGGGCACAATAAATGACAGAAACTGTATGGACCTAACAGAAGCAGAAGTTATTAAGAACAGCTTGCAAGAATACACAGAAGAACTATACGAAAAAGATCTTCATGACCCAGAAAACCACAATGGTGTGATCACTCACCTAGAGCCACATATCCTAGAGTGCGAAGTCAAGTGGGCCTTAGGAAGTAGCACTACTAACAACGCTAGAGGAGGTGGTGGAATTCCAGCTGAGCTATTTCAAATCCTAAATGATGATGCTGTTAAAGTGCTGCACTTAATATGCCAGCAAATTTGGAAAACTCAGCAGTGGCCACAGGATTGGAAAAGGTCAGTTTTCATTGCAATCCCAAAAAAGGCAATGCCAAGGAATGCTCAAACTGCACAATTGCACTCATCTCACATGCTAGCAAAGTAATGCTCAAAATTCTCCAAGCCAGGCTTCAACAGTATGTGAACTGTGGACTTCCAGATGTTCAAGCTGGGTTTAGAGAAGGCAGAGGAACCAGACATCAAATTTCTGGCACCCATTGGATCATAAAATGTAAGAGAATTCCAGAAAAATATCTGCTTCATTGACTACACTAAAGCTTTTGACTGTCTGGATCACAACAAACTGTGGAAAATTCTGAAAAAGATGACCATACCAGACCACCTGACCTGCCTCCTGAGAAATCTGTATGCAGTCCAAGAAGCAACACTTAGAACCGGACATGGAACAGCGGACTGAATGCAAATCGGGAAAGGAGTACGCCAAGGCTGTGTATTGTCACCCTGCTTATTTAATTTATATGCAGAATACATTATATGAAATGCCGGACTGGATGAAGCACAAGTTGGAATCAAAATTGCCAAGAGAAATACCAATAACCTCAGATATGCTGATGACACCACCCTTATGGCAGAAAGCGAAGAAGAACTAGAGCCTCTTGATGAAAGTGAAAGAGAAGAGTGAAAAAGCTGGCTTAAGACTCAACATTCAGAAAATGAAGATCATGGCATCTGGTCCCATCACTTCATGGCAAATAGATGGGGAAACAATGGAAACAGTGACAGATTTTATTTTCTTGGGCTCCAAAATCACTGCAGATGGTGACTGTGCAGCCATGAAATTAATAGATGCTTATTCCTTGGAAGAGAAGCTATGACCAACCTTGACACCATATTAAAAAGTAGAGACATTACTTTACTGACAAAGGTCTGTCTAGTCAAAGCTATGGTTTTTCCAGTAGTCATGCATGAGTGTGAGAGTTGGACCATAAAGAAAGCTGAGGGCCAAAGAATTGATGTTTTTGAACTGTGATGTTGGAGAACACTCTTGAGTCCCTTGGACTGCAAGGAGATCAAACCAGTCGATCCTAAAGGAAATCAACCCTGAATATTCACTGGAAGGACTGATGTTGAAGTTGAAACTCCAATCCTTTGGCCACCTGATGCGAAGAGCTGACTCATTGGGAAAGACCCTGATGCTGGGAAAGATTAAAAGCAGGAGGAGAAGGGGACGACAGGATGAGTTGATTGAATGGCATCACCAACTTGATGGATATGAGTTTGAGCAAGCTCTGGGAGTTGGTGATGGGCAGGGAAGCCTGGCATGCTACAGTCCATGAGGTCACAAAGAGTCAGACATGACTGTGTGACTCAACTGTCAAATCACCTAACATAAGTTTAAGTCCTGCAACAGCCGCCTCCTGACCCCTCTTTCTGAAAAGCCTTGAAGCTCCTTGCAGAGGCTATTTCCTCCATTGTCACAGGTCATTAAATCTACTTTGTTCAGTCAGTGTATTCCTAATGGTGTTTGGCCAGAGGGCATTGAGTAGAAAAGCAGATAAGAAAATTGAGGCCCAGAAAAGCTAAGTAACTGACTTTTGGTCACACCCGATACCAGGCTACCATCAGTGATCTTCAACCCTGACTGCACATCAGATTCTCTGGAGATGGGACCCAAATATCCTTATGTATTAAAAACTTCCCCCAGTGACAACCAGCTAGCCAAAGTTGAGAAACTCAGGCAGGTGATTTCTAGGGCAGTACATCTCAAACTTCAACATGTCTGTCAGTTGCCTCGGGATCTTGTTAAAATGTAGATTCTGATTCAGTGGGTCAGGGTGGATGGAGCCTGAGATTCTGCATTTCTAACACAATCCCAGGTGAAACTGATGCTGCTGGTCCACACATCATATTTTGAATAACAGAACCTGATGTCCCCTACACCTCCAATGGGCAAATTTGGCCTTGGAGTACACAATGAAGCAGGGCAAAGGCTAATAGAGTTTTGCCAAGTTAATGCTCTGGTCATAGCAAACACCCTCTTCCAACAACACAAGAGAAGACTCTACACATGGACATCACCAGACGGTCAATACCCAAATCACATTGATTATATTCTTTGCAGCCAAAGATGGAGAAACTCTATACAGTCAGCAAAAACAAGACTGGGAGCTGACTGTGGCTCAGATCATGAACCCCTTGCTGCCAAATTCAGACTTAAATTGAAGAAAGTAGGGAAAACCACTAGACCATTCAGGTATGACCTAAATCAAATCCCTTATGATTATACAGTGGAAGTGAGAAATAGATTCAAGGGATTAGATCTGATAGACAGAGTGCCTGAAGAACTATGGACAGAGGTTCATGACATTGTACAGGAGGCAGTTATCAAGACCATCCCCAAGAAAAAGAAATGTATAAAGGCAAAATGGTTGTCTGAGGAGGCCTTACAAACAGCTATGAAAAGAAGAGAAGCAAAAGGCAAAGGAGAAAGAAAAAGATATACCCGTTTGAATGCAAGGTTCCAAAGAATAGCACGGAGAGATTAGAAAGCCTTCTTCAGTGATCAGTGCAAAGAAATAAAGGAAAACAACAGAATGGGAAAGACTAGAGATCTCTTCGAGAAAATTAGAGATACCAAGGGAACATTTCATTCAAAGATGGGCACAATAAATGACAAAACCTGTATAGACCTAACAGAAGCAGAAGATATTAAGAACAGGTTGCAAGAATACACAGAAGAACTATAGAAAAAAGATCTTCATGACCCAGATAATCACAATGGTGTGATCACTCACCTAGAGCCAGACATCCTGGAATGCAAAGTCAAGCAGGCCTTAGGAAGCATCAATACAAACAAGGCTAGAGGAGGTGATGGAATTCCAGCTGAGCTATTTCAAATCCTAAAATGTGATGCTGTTAAAGTGCTGTACTCAATATGCCAGTAAATTTGGAAAACTCAGCAGTGGCCACAGGACTGGAAAAGGTCAGTTTTCATTGCAATCCCAAAGAAAGGCAATGCCAAAGAATGCTCAAACTACTGCACAGTTGCACTCATCTCACATGCTAGCAAAGTAATGCTCAAAATTCTCCAAGCCAGGCTTCAATAGTATGTGAACGGTGGACTTCCAGATGTTCAAGCTGGATTTAGAAAAGGTAAAGGAACCAGACATCAAATTGCCAACATCCATTGGATCATCGAAAAAGCAAGAGAGTTCCAGAAAAACATCTGCTTCTGCTTTATTGACTATGCCAAAGCCTTTGACTGTCTGGATCACAACAAACTGTGGAAAATTATAAAAGAGATGGGAATACCAGACCACCTTACCTGCCTCCTGAGAAATCTGATTGCAGGTCTAGATGTAATAGTTAGAACTGGACATAGAACAACAGACTGGTTCCAAATAGGAAAAGGATTAGGTCAAGGCTGTGTTTTTGTCACCCTGCTTATTTAACTTATATACAGAGTACATCATGAGAAATGCTGGACTGGATGAAGCACAAGCTGGAATCAAGTTTGCCTGGAGAAATATCAATAACCTCTGATATGCAGATGACATCACCCTTAAGGCAGAAAGTGAAGAGGAACTAAAGAGCCTCTTGATGAAAGTGAAAGAGAAGAGTGAAAAAGTTGGCTTAAAAAACAACATTCAGAAAACTAAGATCATGGCATCTGGTCCCATGAGTTCAGTCCAGTTCAATCACTCAGCCGTGTTTGACTCTTTGCGACTCCATGAATCTCAGCACGCCAGGCCTCCCTGTCCATCACCAACTCCCAGAGTTCCACCACTTCATGGCAAATAGATGGGGAAACAGTGAAATCAGTGACAGTAATTTTTTGGGCTCCAAAATCACTGTAGATGCCATGAAATTAAAAGAGGCTTGCTCCTTGGAAGAAAAGCTATGACCAACCTAGATAGCTTATTAAAAAGCAGAGACATTACTTTGCCAACAAAGGTCCATCTAGTCAAATCTATGGTTTTTCCAGTAGTCATCTGTGGATGTGAGAGTTGGACTATAAAGAAAGCTGAGCACAGAAAAATTGATGCTTTCGAACTCTGGTGTTGGGGAAGACTCTTGAGAGTCCCTTGGACAGCAAGGAGATCCAACCAGTCCATCCTAAAGGAAATCAGTCCTGAATATTCATTGAAAGGACTGATGTTGAAGCTGAAACTCCAATACTTTGGCCACCTGATGCGAAGAACTGACTCATTTCAAAAGACCCTGATTCTGGGAAAGATTGAAGGTGGGAGGAAAGAGGACAATAGAGGATGAGATGGTTGGATGGCATCACTGACTCAATGGACATGAGTTTGAGTAAGCTTCAGAAGTTGGTGATGGACAGAGAGGCGTGGCGTGCTGCAGTCCATGGGGTCGCAAAAGGTCAGACATGACTGAACAACTGAACCAAGCACCTCCAAAGCACTGACTTTCCAGAAATGTGTTTTGTGTCTCTATTTATTCAAATAAGTATCTTTGTTTACTTATTGAGCACCTATGACTCATCAACATCATGCTTGGCTCTGGGGAATCCAGCAGGAAACCAGATAGAGGATATTTCTGCCCCACCCCACCCCCGAGCTGACTTTCTCAGGACTGAGGAGCAAGGTCTTGTCATCTGCCTGACTCAGGGTCAGCCACTGATCTTCCCCTCTAGCTTGCACCCTTGTGATGATCAGGCCTTGGTAGCTTCCTTGTAGCATCAATATTTTATTATTTGATTTTCTCCTGAATAGTATGAATTTGGGAAGCATTTATTTATTCCAGAGACTTCCTTTTTTTTTTCACTAAGACAACTATATCATGGGGGAAAGAAAACACAATATATTCAAGGTCATGAAAATAGAAACTGTTGTCATTTTTAAAACATCACAGCAAATGTAATGGAATTTCAATGTAAATTATTTAGCATCCATGAAAGAATCCCCTCAAAGATTATCACACTTTTAAAGTAGGTCAGACCCTGGGCTATGTGTCTCTAGACTGTACCTAACTGAAATTCAACTATGTTTAGTGCTCTTGCATTTAAATGATTTTGACATGAAATTTTAATTAGTCTTCAAAAAGCATTGTATGTCTGCTCCTGGGAGATGGGGAATTTGATAACCCTGCCTTTTTTGTTTCTCCTGGATGTTGCACCAACAGAGCCAATTTAATGAAAGATGGGGTTTTCTTGCCCTTCATGCCTGGTCAGTTGTGTAAGGTGAAAAAGAGAAAAGTTGTCTTTGACATCTGGGAGCTGGCTTGGTGCTCGCTGCTGGGCTGTGGTCCTCTGGTAGAGCTTAATACTTACACAGACCATCAACATCAGACGAGGCCATTCTGTGATGGTGATGGATAGAGACAAAAACAAGACCACCCTACGATCATGTCTGAACACAAATTGTGATCATCGTGCAAATCATAAAGTGACCTATGTTCCCTATCCTGGTTTTCCAAGCATTAGCCTTGGTCTTTTCCTCCCCACCTCTAGGTGAGATTACTTGGGTATACAATCACAGAATTCTCCTAGCACATAGATCTCCCAGCCACTCAGGATCTAATTGTGGAATGGATCGCCTAATATCTGATTCCATATATCCTCTTCTCGGACCACCATTTCCCATTCTTCTGGCCTGACCTCAGATGCATGGATCTTACAGATGCAAGCCAGGTTTTTCACCTTCCCCAGGCCTGGCCTCTGCCACTGGGAGACTGGAGAAGCTCACAGCATCAGTTGAGTTGCCTCACCTTAGGCTCACTGGCAGGATGACTGCTGACACTCCCACGTGCCTTCAGGCTGTGAGACATACCAGGCAGGCGATTTCCCCAGAGTGATTTGTGTTGTTCAACTTCGAGGGAAGGGAAGAGGGGTTTGAGATAGAAGAGAAAGTTTCCAGGGGAGGATACAGGGAGGAAAGGGGATAAGGAGTGAGGGGTCATCTTCGGAAACACTGGCTTCCAGTGGAAGAAAGTGACACTTTCTTAGAAACAAAAAAATTCCTTTTGGAAGTATGATCTTTTACCCCTCATCCTCCAAAATCCTAACCATCCCATTCATAAGCCCTTTTACATAAGCCCTTTATATTTTAGAAAGAAGTTCATTTAATTAAAAATAAGAAAAAGCATAGTGTCGTTGTTCACAGGGGTAGAGTCTCATAGCACCTGGTCTCTGGAGAGCCCACTATTGTTGCTACCCCCATAGCACTAGCCAGCCTGGAATCGCCCCCCTCAGTCCACAGGCCCTCTGCCTCATCCCATGTGCCATCCTCTACTCCCAGCTCACCTGGGACTTAGAATATCTCTTCTCTTAATTTGGGCCACTCTAGAGGCTTCTCCTTTCAAACTCCCCAGTCACCTGCCTCTTTGCCAAACACACCCCAGTGTTAATTAAAAAAAAACATTTCTGCTCAAGCCACAGTCTCAGAGCATCTAGTGGCAATGCCCACATATGGCAGTAGGCAGGCGTTCTTTCTTACAGAGTGTGGTAGACTGAAAACGGGCTCCCAAAGATATCCTGTTCTAATCCCTGAAAGCTGTGAAAGTTACCTTATCTGGCAAAGCAGAACTTTGAGAAGTGATGAAGTTCAGGATTTCGAGATGGGGAGATTGTTCTGGATAATGGGAGTGAACCCTAAATGCAATCACATGTATCCTCCCAGGAAGGAGGCAGAGAGAAGACAGGCAGAAAAGAAGCAGAGTGAGGATGGAGGGAGGGGTTTCAGGAGAGCAGCCACACAACAAGGAACCCACAGCCCCCAGAGGTTGGAAGAGGCAGGAATGGATTCACACCTGGAGACCCCAGAGGAAGCCCAACAGGCTGACACCTTACTGTAAACCTCTGCCCCTTAAACTGGAGAGAATATAATTTCTCTCTGAGCCACTGAGATTGTGACAGTTTGTCACAGTCACCCTAGGAAACCAGTACAGGGAGGTCCCACCTCCCCATCTCCTGCCTCAGCTGTGGCTTCCTCTAGAGGCAGCCCCAACTCTGTCAGCAAGCTGAGAAGCAGCCTGCCTGGAGCAGAGAATGAGCATCAGACACAAAAACACAAAGAAATGTGTGCAGAGCAGCAAAGGGATTCCAGCTGAAGTGTTTGTTTCTGTTCTTGACCTGTCCCTAGGCAGTGAAGGTTTCTACCCAACAAGAGGCAGAAAGTCCGTTACTTCAGATGAACCAGAACCCTCAGCTACAAATCAGCTTCTTTGGGGGGGAAAAAAAAACATTTTTGGAATAGAAAAAGTTTAAGGGAATGCCTTCATGGAGGTGGCCTTTCTTGAAATGTTATGGCCTGTGCAAATTCCCAGTGTTCAGTTTGGAAAATGAAGAACTCCATGGCAGGAGAGGAAGGCACAGGATAAGCTGATGCTAATGAGGGCTGTTGGTTTAAAAGGGGCTGGAAGCACCAGAGGCTAAAACTGTTTGCAGAAAACTGCTTCCTTTCCTTAGTTCACCTAAACTCAGTGTCGTCCAGCAGGAGCTGGGGAACCAAAAACTTTCAATGAATAAAAATGTCTCTAGCTTTTCAGACCTACCCCTTCTCAGGCTAGTGTGAACAGCAAAAAATAATCCCTTTGGGGGACTGTGAGCTATACTGTGCCCAAAAGGAATCTGGAATCTCTTAAACTGATGCTTCTTTCTCTTAATAGTTACTTTTCAAAATTAAAATATATAAGCATCTTACAGAAAATTTGTAAAATAGGGACTAGAAGGGGGAAAAAATCACACACCCATCTCTCTAATGCACCTATCCACTGATGGAATTTCAGAGTATTTCCCTCTTCCACAGCATTGTTCTTTGATTTTAGAAAACTAAAATTAGAGAGGACTAGAGTCTCAAATTCTGAGAGCTTGCACCTGACCACCCATTCTGAGACAGTTACCTGTCTCCTCTCCCTGTTTTTATGTTCCTTGTAGCCCACATCATCTTTTACAACACTCACCTGCAGTCCAGTCACAGACATTGTAGGGAGAAGGGACAAGGAGAAGGGGTTGAAAGTTGGTATAGACTACCAAAGCAAAATTAAGCTCAATTTGGATAAATGGTGTTCATTAGTGATGTTAAATCCAAGTGGCAAAAGTGAGAACACTGACTTTATACAGTTGATTCTCATTGTTCATGGATTTGTAAATTCGCCTACATGCCAAACTTCCTCTGTAACCTGATAATCAACACTCATGGCCCTACGGTCATTTACAGACACACAGGAAGGAGTGAAAACCTTGAGACTCTGCCACACGTTCCCAGCTGAGGTCACACAGTGACACTACCTCTTTGCTTCAGTTCCTCCTGTAAACAAGAGTCTTTTTGAGTTATATTTAGTGCTATATTTGTACATTTTTGCACTGTGTGTTGGTGATTTTGCTATTTTCTGAGCCTAGTGCTAAAGTGCTGTCTAGGATCCCAAATGCAGAAGGCTGTAATGAAGCTTACAGAGAAAATGCATGTGTTAGGTGAGCTTCATTTCAGCGTAAGTTCTAGTGCTGTTGGGCATGAGTTCAACCCTTATGAATCAACCAAATATATTAAAAGGTGTCTTTAAACAGAAACACAGAGTAAACAAAGTATGTATCAATTGGTTGACAAATACACTATGACAAGAAGACCAGAACTCTAATCCTGTATTTCCACCAGTGGTGGGTGCGGGGTGGAGGGTAGTTCCAGGTTCATGAATCCAGTGTCCATGGCAGCTTTATAGACCATCATGACCACGAATAACAAGATTCAATTAGCCACCTTTTTAAAAATGCTTTCCTTAAAAAAAAAAAAAAAAAAACTAAAAATAAAGATATGATCCTGCAGTCCCACTCCTGGGCATATATCTGGCGAAAATTCTAATTTGGAAAGATACATGTACCCCTATGTTCATAACTGCACTATTTACAGTAGCCAGGACACAGAAACTGCCTAAATGTCCATTGACAGATGAATGGACAAAGAAGATGTGGTACGTATATACAATGGAGTATTATTCAGCCATAAAAAATGAAATAATGCTATTTGCAGCAGCATGGATGGACCTAGGGATTATCATACTAAGTGAAGTAGGTCAGACAAAGACAAATTACCATATGATATCACTCATATATAGAATCTAAAATATGACACAAATGAATTTCTTTATGAAATGGAGTCACAGGGAAAATGGACCAGGGTGGGGGCTGGAAACCTTGAAAGTTTGGAGGTAGCAGATGCAAACTACTATATATGGGATGGATAAACAGCAAGGTCCTGTTGTACATGTGAATGAATGTGTTAGTCACTCAATCATGTCAGACTCTGTGACCCCATGGGCTGTAGCTCCTTTGTCCATGGGATTTCCCAGGCAAGAATACTAGAGTGGATTGCCATTTCCTTCTCCAGGGAATCTTCCTGACCCAGGGATCAAACTCAGGTCTCCTGCATTGCAGACGGACTCTTTACCATCTGAGCCACCAGGAAAGTTGTACATACAGGGAACTATATGCAATGTTGTTGTTCAGTCTCTAAGTCATATCTGACACTTTGAGACCTCATGACTATAGCACACCAGACTTCCCTATCCTTCACCATCTCCCGAAGTTTGCTCAAACCCATGTCCATTGAGTTGGTGATGCCATCCTCATTCTCCCTTCTCCTCCTGCCTTCAATCTTTCTCAGCATCGTGGTCTTTCCAGTGAGATTGCTCTCAAAATCAGCTTCAGCATCAGTCCTTCCAATGAATATTCAGGGTTGATTTCCCTTAGCATTGACTGGTTTGATCTCCTTGCAATCCAAAGGACTCTCAAGTCTTCTCCAGCACCACAGTTCAAAAGCATCAATTCTATGGGCTCAGCCTTCTTTACGGTCCAGCTCTCACATCCGTACATGACAACTGGAAAAACCATCAGTTCAGTTCAGTTCAGTCACTCAGTCGTGTCCGACTCTTTGTGACCCCATGAATCGCAGCACGCCAGGCCACCCTGTCCATCACCAACTCCTGGAGTTTACCCAAACCCATGTCCATCGAGTCGGTGATGCCATCCAACCATCTCATCCTCTGTCGTCCCCTTCTCCTCCTGCCCCCAATCCTTCCCAGCATTAGGGTCTTTTCCAATGAGTCAACTCTTCGCATGAGGTGGCCAAAGTATTGGAGTTTCAGCTTCAACATCAGTCCTTCCAATGAACACCCAGGACTGATCTCCTTTAGGATGAACTGGTTGGATCTCCTTGCAGTCCAAGGGACTCTCAAGAGTCTTTTCCAACACCACAGTTTAAAAGCATCAATTCTTCGGTGCTCAGCTTTCTTCAGTCCAACTCTCACATACATACATGACCACTGGAAAAACCATAGCTTTGACTATACAGATCTTTTTTGGCAAAGTGACGTCTCTGCTTTTGAATATGCTGTCTAGGTTTGCAACAGCTTTCCTTGCAAAGAGCAAGCATCTTTTAATTTCATGGCAGCAATGATTGTGGAGCCCAAGAAAATAAAGTCTGTTACTGTTTCCACGTTTTCCCCTCCTATTTGCCATGAAATGATGGGACTGAATGCCATGATCTTAGTTTCTTGAACATTGAATTTTAAGCCAGCTTTGTAACTCTCCTCTTTCACCTTCATCAAGAGACTCTTTAGTTCCTCTTCACTTTCTGCCATTAGGGTGGTATCATCTGCATATCTGAGGTTGTTGATATTTCTCCTGGCAATCTTGAATCCAGCTTGTTCATCCAGCCAAGCATTTCACATGATGTACTCTCAGTTCAGTTCAGTCGCTCAGTCGTGTCCAACTCTTTGCAGCCTCATGGACTGCAGCATGCCAGTCTTCCCTGTCCATCACCAACTCCCAGAGCTTGCTCATACTTATGTCCATCGAGTTGGTGATGTCATCCAACCATCTCATCCTCTGTCATGCCCTTCTCCTCCTGCCTTCAATCTTTCCCAGCATCAGGGTCTTTTCCAATTTCTCAGTTTTTCACATCAGGTGGCCAAAGTATCAGAGCTTCAGCTTCAACATCAGTCCTTCCAATGAATATTCAGGACTGATTTCCTTTCAGATTGATTGGTTTGATCTCCTTGCAGTCCAAGGGACTCTCAAGAGTCTTCTCCAACACCACAGTTCAAAAGCATCAATTCTTTGGCACTCAGCTTTCTTTATGGTCCAACTCTCACATCTATACATGACTGCTGGAAAACCATAGTTTTGACTAGATGGAACTTTGTCAGTAAAGTAATGTCTCTGCTTTTTAATATGCTGTCTAGGTTTGTCATAGCTTTTCTTCCAAGGAGCAAGCATCTTTTAATTTCATGGCTGCGGTCACAATCTGCAGTGATTTTGGAGCCCCCCAAAAATAAAGTCTGTCACTGTTCCCATTGTTTACCCATCTATTTGCCATAAAGTGATAAGATGTACTCTGAATATGTTCAATAAAGAAGGTGGCAATATACAGACTTGATGTACTCCCTTTCCGATTTTGAACCAGTCTGTTGTTTCATGTCCAGTTCTAACTGTCGCTTCTTGTATTGCATACAGGTTTCTCAGGAGGCAGGTAAGGTGATCTGGTATCTCCATCTCTTTAAGAATTTTCCACAGTTTTTTTGTGATCCACACAGTCAAAGGCTTCAGTGTAGTCAATGAAGCAGAAGTAGATGTTTTTCTGGAATTCCCTTGCTTTCTCTATGATCCAACGAATGTTGGCCTTTGACCTCTGGTTTCTCTGCCTCTTCAAAATCCAGCTTGTACATTTGGAACTTCTCAGTTCACATACTGCTGAGGCCTAGCTTGAAGGATTCTGAGCAAAACATTTTTAGCATATGAAATGAACACAATTGTGTCATAGTTGGAACTTTTGTTGTCATTGCTTCTCTTTGGGATTGAAATGAAAACTGACATTTCCCAGTCCTGTGATCACTGCTGAGTTTTCCAAATTTGCTGACATATTGTGTGCAGCACTTTCACAGCATCATCTTTTAAGATTTGAAATAGTTCAGCTGGAATTCCATCACCTCCACTAGCTTTGTTCATTGTAATTCTTCCTAAGGTCCACTTGACTTCACACTCCAGCATGACTGGCTCTAGGTCAGTGACCACACCATCATGATTATCTGGGTCATTAATATCTTTCTCGTATAGTTCTTCTGTGTATTCTTATCACCTCTTCTTAATCTCTTCTGCTTCTGTTAGGTCCTTACTATTTCTGTCTTTTATCATGCCCATCCTTGCATGAAATATTACCTTGATATCTCCAATTTTCTTGAAGAGATCACTAGTCTTTCCCATTCTGTTGTTTTCCTCTATTTCTTTGCATTGTTCACCTGAAAACACTTGCTTATCTCTCCTTGCTGTTCTCTGGAGATCTGCATTTGGTTGAATATATCTTTCCCTTTCTCCCTTGCCTTTCACTTCTCTCCTTTCCTCAGTTATTTGTAAAGTTTTCTCAGACAACCACTTTGCCTTCTTTTCTTTGTGATGGTTTTGGTCATTGCCTCTTGTACCATGTTACAAACTTCTGTCCATAGTTCTTAGGCACTCTGTCTACCAGATCTAATCCCTTGAATCTATTCATCACCTCCACTGTAACATCATAAGGGATTTGATTTAGGTCATACCTGAATGGCCTAGTGGTTTTCCCTACTTTCTTCAATTTAAGCTCCAATTTTGTAATAAGGAGCTCATGATCTGAGCCACAGTCAACTCCAGGTCTTATTTTTGTTGATGGTATAAAGCTTCTCCATCTTGCCTGCAAAGCTGGGGGTGCTCATCTTCTGGTGTCATGTTTTTTTGCCTTTTCATACTGTTCATGGAGTTCTTGCAACAAGAATACTGGAGGGGGTTGCCATTTCCATTTCCAAGGGACCAAGATTTGTCAGAACTCTTCACTATGACCCGTCCGTCTTAAGTGACGCTGCACAGCTTCATTGAGTTACACAAGCCCCTTCTCCTTGACAAAGCTGAGATCCATGAAGGAGGGTTACACATAGCATGTGTATATACCACTTTTTTTCATTGATTTATCTATCGATATATATTTGGGTTGTTTCTACCTTTTAGTTATTGTGAATAATTCTATATGAATATTAGTGTACAAATATGTGCTCAGATCTCTCTTTCCAGTATTCTGGGTCTATACCTAGAAGTGGAATTACTTGATCATTTGGCAATTCTATGTTTACTTTTTTTTGACAAACATGCTAGTGATGCTTTTAAGATAGCCCTTCAAAGTCACCTCTATCAGGGGGTGAATTTTTTACCTCTCCTTGCTTCCTTTACTTTCTCTCTGAATGTGGATATAATGACTGGAGCTTCAGCAACTGTCTGAGAATTGAAGGCACTTTGAGAATGGGGACAAGGCAGTAAAAAACAAAGAGGAAAGTTTCCCTGGTCACATCATGAAGTGTGCTATAGAGATAGTGATGGCCAGGTATCCTTCATGTGAGAGAAAAATCCAGTCCCTCATTTGTCTTGTGAGGTTAGAGTGATCTCTGATACTTAGCCAATACAGGTCCTAACTGACACACCTCCCTTAGTACTGACCTCCATCCTGGGGTAACATTGGTTGGATCAGAAACATTGGTTTGCATCTGCTAACCCTGAACTCCTAATCCTTCCCCCTCCCATCCCTCCCCCTTGGCATCCACAAATCAGTGGACATTTGTGATTCTGTTATGTTCCACAAATAAACGATATTATGATATTTGCCTTTGTCTTTCTGACTTACTTCACTTAGCAGGATAATCTCTAGGTCCATCCATGTTGCTACAAATGGCATTATTTCATTCTTTTTATGGCTGCATAGTATTCCATTATATATATATAATCTCACATCTTCTTTATCCATTCATCTGTTGATGGACATTTAGCTTGTTTCCAGGTCTTGGCTATTGTAAATTGTGCTGCTATGAACATAAGGATGCATGTATCTTTTGAGTTATGGTTTTGTTTGAGTATATGCCCAGGAGTGAGATTTAGATGCATTCCTATTACTTTAAACTTTATGCTGTGTTGCCTGTGCTTAGTCACACTGCTCTGCACCTTTTGTAGAAGAATGTTGTCTATAGCCTGAAATATAGAAGAAAGCCTATTCTCAGGGCTCTGACCTTTAAGAGTCAGAAGTAAAAGTTGCAGAAAAAAGAATAACATTCATTGGGGGTTTATAGGAACATCATGACTTGACCTACCTGGTATAAGAACAAAGGATTCCAACACCAAGAAGTTAGTAACAACTAATCAGGTCCCTCCCTTTCTTTGCCTTAAGAAATACTTTGTTGAAACCCTACAGGGAGTTCTGGGTTTGGGGGGCATGAGCTACCTTCTCCTTGCATGGCCCTGCAACACACCACTTGCATTTTGTGGTTTTTATACAGTTATTGTGTGGATTAACTAAGCAAATGCATGTGGAGGGCCTGGCAAAAGGAAGGGCGTAGGCTAATAACATTATTATAACTTTTCCTTTGGCAAAAGCCTCCTGTCAATTCAACTTCACACAGTGATTCACATAAAAGAGCTCCTTAACGAGGGCACATGAAACAACAAACACTAAGATTTATGTGTATTTTCCCATTTAATCTTCCTGGGAAACTTACAAGGTGGTTACCATTAATATCTCCATTTTACAGATGCAGAACTTGAGGTTCAGAGAGACTGAGTAACTTGCCCGAGGTCACAAAGCCCATAAGTCATGAAGCCAAGATTCAAATCTGGGTCTCTCTGTGTCCAGAGTGTGAAATAGTAAGAAATACATGTATTGGTCTCTGCTTCAAGATTCTAACACAGAGTTCCTAAAATCTTTGTAGATAGGGTGGCTGGGAGAATCTTTAGTTCTAATATTTAGTCTTTTTGACCCTTGTTCCTGATACTGAGTTTTAAATCCCCTGGAATTTCCTGGGAGGTAAGAACATCTTTTGTTTAAATAAGGCAACTCTGTGTGGGCTCTTGGATGAGGGCTGATCATAGGAAAGACCAAGTCATGATTAGAAGCTTGGAACTTTTAGTCCCTCTCCTGATTTTCCACAGAAGGGAGAGGAGCTGGAATCAGAGTTCCTAATGGAGCATGGCTATGTTCAGTTCAGTTCAGTTCAGTTGCTCAGTCGTGTCCGACTCTTTGCAACCCCACGGACTGCAGCACGCCAGGCATACCTGTCCATCACCAACTCCCGGAGCTTACGCAAACTCATGTCCATTGAGTCGGTGATGCCATCCAACCATCTCATCCTCTGTCATGCCCTTCTCCTCCCACCTTCAATCTTTCCCAGCATCATGGTTTTTCAAATGAGTCAGCTCTTCGCATCAGGTGGCCAAAGGATTAGAGTTTCAGCTTCAACATCAGTCCTTCCAATGAATATTCAGGACTGATTTCCTTTAGGATGGACTGGTTGGATCTCCTTGCAGTCCAAGGGGCTCTCAGGAGTCTTCTTCAACACCACAGTTCAAAACCATCAATTCTTCAGCGCTCAGCTTTGTTTATAGTCCAACTCTCACATCCATACATGACTACTGGAAAAACCATAGCCTTGACTAGATGGACCTTTGTTGGCAAAGTAATGTCTTTGCTTTTTAATATGCTGTCTAAATTGGTCATAATTTTTTCTTCCAAGGAGCAAGTGTCTTAATTTCATGGCTTCAGTCATCATCTGCAGTGATTTTGGAGCCTAAAAAATAAAGTCAGCCACTGTTTCCCCATCTATTTGCCATGAAGTGATGGGGCCAGATGCCATGATCTTAGTTTTCTGAATGTTGAGCTTTAAGCCAACTTTTTCACTCTCCTCTTTCACTTTCATCAAGAGGCTCTAGTTCCTCTTCGCTTTCTGCCATAAGGGTGGTGTCATCTGCATATCTGAGGTTATCGATATTTCTCCTAGAAATCTTGATTCCAGCTTGTGCTTCTTCCAGCCCAGCATTTCTCATGATGTACTCTGCATATAAGTTAAATAAGCAGGGTGACAAAATACAGCCTTGACATACTCCTTTTCCTATTTGGAACAAGTCTATTGTTGCATGTCCAGTTCTAACTGTTGCTTCCTGACCTGCATACAGATTTCTCAAGAGGCAGATCAGGTGGTTTGGTATTCCCATCTCTTTAAGAATTTTCCACAGTTTGTTGTGATCCACACAGTCAAAGGCTTTGGCATAGTCAATAAAGCAGAAATAGATGTTTTTCTGGAACTCCCTTGCTTTTCCTATGATCCAGCAGATGTTGGCAATTTGATGTCTGGTTCCTCTGACTTTTCTAAAACCAGCTTGAACATCTGGAAGTTCATGGTTCACGTATTATTGAAGTCTGGCTTGGAGAGTTTTGAGCGTTACTTTACTATGTGATGCTGCTGCTGCGGCTGCTGCTAAGTCGCTTCAGTCTTGTCTGACTCTGTGCGACCCCATAGACGGCAGCCCACTAGGCTCCTCCATCCCTGGGATTCTCCAGGCCCTTCTCCAATGCATGAAAGTGAAAAGTGAAAGTGAAGTGGCTCAGTCGTGTCCGACTCTTCGTGACCCCATGGACTGCAGCCTACCAGGCTCCTCCGTCCATGGGATTTTCCAGGCAAGAGTACTATGTGATGAGGTTTCATAAAAATCTCATTAGTACGTATGGGGAGCTTCTGGGTTAGCAAACATATCCAGGTACTGGGCTATTTGCACACCTGTCAGGGAGGAAGAACTTTCCCCCCTACCTCTCATGGGTTCTTACAGCTGGACTAATAATGAAATTAATACAGGACAGATTAACAGGAGGAAAAGAAAGAGTTTAAATGGTGAGCACGGAGGTCTCATAGAAATGGTACCTACAAAGTGGCCAAAGCAGACAGCTTTTATACTTCTTAGACAAAGAAACAGTAAATTTGAAAGGAATTGACAAGACAAACTTAGGTTTGGGTGCTTAATTGGTTCTGTGAGCTGTTTTAGCAAATGATGGAACCCAGGGAAGGGACTGTGCAAACATCCAATTTGTAAGCAAGTTGGACAGAAGTTGTGTGTCACCTGGGGACCTACTGCTTGTGACTGGCATCTAACATTCAGGGGACAGTCATGTGTAACTTAGCCCCTAACTTGCAGGGTCTGTGCTAACTCCAGTTAGTGTCAGACTTGAACTGAATTGTGGAACACTCAGCCAGTTGCAAAGAATTACTTGGTGAAGGAAAAATGGTGAAGGAAAAATGCCCAGACACTTGGGGACCAGAAGTGTCAGAAGCAAAGTGTTCTGTGTGAAGAGCAAGAAGCTCAGCGTGTGCCTGTCCTGGACAAGCCTCAGAGGCTGACCACTTTGCTGCACAGCCCCCATGCCCCTGGCTCTGTCCCCATATCAAACTCTTCACAAAGTAGCAGGGACTGAAATGATGATCGCCAGTTTAATATTAGGCAGGGAAAGCCTCAGGGAGGATGAAGATACAGATCAGTATCTGCTTCTACTATTATATGTATTGATTTTGGCTTGGAAAAGATAATCCTCAACACATGCCCTGAATCAAACTAGGGCACGACTGAAGAGTGCAACTGCTCTCAAGTGAAGCTCCTCTGGGTACCCCAGAGGGAGGGAGTGAAGGGGCTGGAAATACAGAGAAGGGGGAGGACGAACAGAGTGCAGGTCAAACTGGACAGGACAGTGGGAGCCAGAAGGGATAGTGAGGGGCAAAGCGCAGGCAGCCGCTGTGCTGGGGGACTTCTAAGAACAGGGTTTCCAGGTATCTGGTGTTTACTGACCTGCTGATCTGACCCAGGCACCCAGCCCCACAGTGATCTGCAAATTGTTGGTGGCAGAGACTTCATGGTAGTGTGGATGGTCTGGGAGGCAGCAGGGAAAGGAGGTGGGGGCTGGTGTTTGGGGGGTTGAGCATATCCAAAAGTAGGAAATGGCCACAAGAGACAGAATGGGATCCAGAAATGAGCAAAAACAGGAAATCAGAGTAAGTTATAAGTAGGAGAAACACGTGCCTTTAAGAATCTCCCCCAGATACTAAGGAGGCCAAGATTTTGGACTTGACACATCCAGGTGGTACTAGGTCAGACTGCTTGGAAACTGGCTGGGTGCCTCCAGCTCAGAGACTGCTGCTTCTGCAATGGCAGAGCCTAGATGTCCTCTGAACAGGTCCCTTCAAGAATCCTAATTGGAAAGAGAAATGGTGCTCCATCCCAAGTTACCTGAGAGAGAGGGTGCATGTGTGTATATACATGTGTGTGTCTGTGTGTGCATGTGTTGTGTGTGTGTTGTGTGTGTGCATGTGTGTAGGGGCAAGGAGGATTCTCTGGGACTGGAGTTGACCCTGTCTTCCCCTCCCCGTGGGCTAAACTGCAGAGAGAAGGCTGCTGAGGGCTGGAGGGAATCATACCTATGAGTGGGCCCTGCCAGAACCTAACGTTTTCTCTTCTCCAGCCACAGTAAAAATAAATGCTCCTGCCAATAATAAGACTACGCCTTGCCTGCCAATGAACACCTCTGCAGAGGAGCCACCTGGAGGGAGAAATACACAGGGACTTACCAGCTATCCACCTGCCAGACCACTTCCCTCAAAGGCCCTGTGGGAAGCCCTCAAACACCACCCAGAAGAGAACCTGCTAAGTTCTTCTGTGCGGCAGAAAGCAGGCGGGTAAGGGGACAGAGACCTGACCCTCTCCTGGCCACCCCCCTCATCAAACCAGACACTCCTGTTCCACCTGCCTCCTCCCCCAACACATGCAGTGACACGGAGAGGCAGGAAGGAAAAGCAGCTGTGACAAGGCCCATTCCACTTCCACAGCACACACAAAGCTGATCCCACCCGGATGCTGCCTTCGCAGGGTAGAAGGCAGCAGCCTGGAGCAGGAAGACTAGATAGCCTAGGATGCACACCTGGCCCAGCACCTGTGAGATGGGAGGCATTGTGAAAGCAGCAACCCCAGTAGTTGTGGGAGTTCAAACCACACCTTAAAACATGCCATTTGGGTATATTGATAATTCTGAATTAAAGATATTTGAGAGGAAGCCAGTAAAAGACACTCTGAATCTTCTGAAAGCAGGAGGTGAATCTTCCACGTGCAGTGAACCCTTCCAGTGCTGGAAAGGCAGAGGCACCCTTATCACCATAAGTCGGGAATATAGGGCCCAGTAGTCTGTATGAACAAACCTGTCACTTCTTCACCAGTTCACTACCCCAAGCCCAAACCCCTTGTCTTGTCAATTCTTCACAAATATATTATTTCTTTGTCTAAAATGTACAAAAGCCTCCTGCTTTGGTCACTTCTTTGAGCCTCATATTTTTACGGGACTCCTACACATAGGAAATTAAATTTCTTTTCCCCCTCTCTCAGTCTGTCTTATGTCAATTTAATTGTTAGACCAGCCAAATGATCTAGAAAGGAAGAATAGAAGTTTCCCTCCCAGTCAATCCTGTGCTCACAGTGGGGCTCTAAGGATAGATTTTGAACATGAAACGCCTGGAGCAGAGCTGGTGCTCAACAGATAGCAGTTTATATTTTCTCTGGAAAACCCAAAGTCCTCCCCACCACTTACTCTTTCCCTGAAGTCAATTTGAAAAGGCAATAGAGGGTCATCATGTGACATGAAGGAAAGTCCGTATTTGCAAGCATACACCATGAATCACGCACAGGCTGTTGTTAAGTCGCTCAGTCATGTCCGATTCTTTACAACCCCATGGACTGCAGCATGCCAGGCTTCCCTGTCCTTCACTATTTCCCAGAGTTTGCTCAAACTCACGTCCATTGAGTCGGTGATGCCATCCAACCATCTCATCCTGTCGTTCCCTTCTCCTCCTGCCTTCAATCTTTCCCACCATCAAGGGCTTTTCTAATGAGTCGGCTCTTCTCATCAGGTGGCCAAAGTCTTGGAGCTTCCAATTCAGCATTAGTCCTCCCAATGAATATTCAGAATTGATTTCTTTTATTGACTGGTTTGATCTCCTTACAGTCCAAGGGACTCTCAAGAGTCTTCTCTAACACCACAATTCAAAAGCATCTATGCTTTGGCCCTCAGCCTTCTTTATGGTCCAAGTCTCACATGCCTATATGACTAATGGAAAAACCATAGCTTTGGCTAGACGGATCTTTGTTGGTAAAGTAATATCTCTGCTTGTTAATACACTGTCTAGGTTTGTCATAGCTTTTCTTCCAAGGAGTAAGCATCTTTTAATTTCATGGCTGCAGTCACCACCTGCAGAGATTTTGGAGCCCAAGACAATAAAATCTGTCACTGTTTCCATTTTTTTTACCATCTATTTGCCATGAAGTAATGGGACTGGATGCCATGATCTTAGTTTCTGAATGTTGAGTTTTAAGTACAGGCTATGGGCCTTACTAACAAAACAGTTTCCTAACAAAACAGGTGTGTGTGGGATGGGATCAAGAAGCCCATTCTCTTGTTGCAGGGAAGAAAATGCATCCAAGTCCCTGGGACAGGCCACCAAGTGTAGGTTTTTGGCTTTTTGCAGGAAAGAATTCAAGAGTGAGCCATAGTAAAGTGAAAGATTTATTCAGGGAGATACACACTTCATAAAGTGTGGGCCATCTTAGGAGGTAAGAGGCACTAAGGTATGGGGTTGTCAGTTTTTATAGGGGTGGGTAATTTATAGATTAAAGAGTGGGAGGGTTATTCCAGCTATTGTGAGGAGTGGGTGGGGATTTCCAGGAATTGGGCCACCACCCACAGTTCTACCTTTATAGTCATGGCATCTATAGGAGTGTCATTTACAGTACTGATGTGTTACAACAAGTATGTGCTGAGGCTCAGGGTCAAGGGGAAGTTGACTCATCCACCCTCTTAGACTTACTTGATTATAATCAGTTTATGTCCCTCTTCAACCAGAGGTTTAAACCCTCTTCCAACAACACAAGAGAAGACTCTACACATGGACACCACCAGATGGTAAATACCAAAATCAGATTGATTATATTCTTTGCAGCCAAAGATGGAGAAGCTCTATACAGTCAGCAAAAACAAGACTGAGAGCTAACTGTGGCTCAGGTCATAAACCCCTTATTGCCAAATTCAGACTTAAATTGAAGAAAGTAGGCAAAGCCACCAGAGCATTCAGGTATGACCTAAATAAAATCTTTTATGAATATACCATGGAAGTGAGAAATAGATTCAAGGGATTAGATCTGATAGACAGAGTGCCTGATGAACTATGTATGGAGTTTCATGCCATTGTACAAGAGGCAGTGATCAAGACCATCCCCAAGAAAAAGAAATGCAAAAAGGCAAAAATGGTTGTCTCAGGAGGCCTTACAAATAGCTGAGAAAAGAAGAGAAGCTAAAGGCAAAGAAGAAAAGGAAAGATGTACCCATTTGAATGCAGAGTTCCAAAGAATAGCAAGGAGAGATAAGAAAGCCTTCCTCAGTGATCAATGCAAAGAAATAGAGGAAAATAATAGAATGGGAAAGACTAGAGATCTCTTCAAGAAAATTAGAGCTACCAAGGGAACATTTCATGCAAAGATGGGCACAATGAAAGACAAAAAGTGTATGGACCTAACAGAAGCAGAAGATATTAAGAAGAGGTGGCAAGAATACACAGAAAAACTATACAAAAAAGATCTTCACGACTCAGATAACCACAATGATGTGATCACTCACCTAGACCCAGACATCCTGGAATGCAAAGTCAAGTGGGCTTTAGGAAGCATCACGACATGCTAGTGGAGCTTAACATCCACAAATTTAGTGGAGGTGATGGAATTCCAAGTCCTAAAAGATGATGCTGTTAAAGTGCTGCACTCAATATGCCAGCAAATTTGGAAAACTCAGCAGTGCCCACAGGACTGGAAAAGGTCAGTTTTCATTCCAATCCCAAAGAAAGGCAATGCCATAGAATGCTCAAACTACTGCACAACTGCATTCATCTCACACGCTAGCAAAGTAATGCTCAAAATTCTCCAAGCCAGGCTTCAACAGTATGTAAACCGTGAACTTCCAGATATTCAAGCTGCATTTAGAAAAGGCAGAGGAACCAGACATCAAATTACCAACATCTGTTGGATCATTGGAAAAGCAAGAGAGTTTCAGAAAAACATATATTTCTGCTTTATTGACTACACCAAAGTCTTTGACTGTGTGGATCACAATCAACTGTGGAAAATTCTTAAAGAAATGGGAATAACAGACCACCTGTCCTGCCTCCTGAAAAATCTGTATGCAAGTCAAGAAACAACAGTTAGAACTGGACATGGAACAACAGACTAGTTCCAAATCAGGAAAGGAGTATGTCAAGGCTGTGTTTTGTCACCCTGCTTATTTAACTTATATGCAGAGGACATCATGTGAAATGCCAGGCTGGATGAAACACAAGCTGGAATCAAGATAGCCAGGAGAAATATCAATAACCCCAGATATACAGATGACACCACCCGTATGGCAGAAAGTGAAGAAGAACTAAAGAGCTTCTTGATGAAAGTGAAAGAGGAGAGTGAAAAAGCTGGCTTAAAACTCAACATTCAAGAAAGGAAGATCATGGCATCTGGTCCCATCACTTCAAGGCAAATAAATGGGGAAACAATGGAAACAGTGAGAGACTTTATTTTGGGGGCCCCAAAATCACTGCAGATGGTGACTGCAGCCATGAAATTAAAAGACGCTTACTCCTTGGAAGGAAAGTTATGACCAATCTAGACAGCATATTAAAAAGCAGAGACATTACTTTGCCAACAAAGGTCCATCTAGTCAAATCTATTGTTTTTTTCAGTAATCATGTATGGATGTGAGAGTTGGACTATAAAGAAAGCCGAGCGTCGCAGAATGGATGCTTTTGAACTGTAGTGTTGGAGAAGACTCTTGAGAGTTCCTTGGATTGCGAGGAGATTTAACTAGTCAATCCTAGGGGAAATTAGTCCTGAAAATGCATTGGAAGGACTGATGTTGAAGCTGAAACTCCAATACTTTGGCCACTTGATGAGAAGAACTGACTCACTGGAAAAGACCCTGATGCTGGGAAAGATTGAAGATGGGAGAAGGGGAGGACAGAGGATAGCAAGGTTGGATGGCACCGCCAACTCAATGGACATGAGTTTGAGTAAGCTCCGGGAGTTGGTGATGGACAGGGAAGCCTGGCATGCTGCAGTCCATGGGGTCTCATAGAGTTGGACATGACTGAGTGACTAAACTGAATTGAGTTCATGTCCTGTCCTTGGGCTATGTTATTCTTTTAGAGGTTGTGCCCTGTCCCCTTCATGTCTCACTCCCACCCCCAACCTGTGGCCCTTGATTTTCCCAGAGACAAAAGCTGAAAACGACAAAGGGTTTGCTCAGGATGATGTACAAAGCCTAGAGCAGAGACCATCTCTGCTCCCAGTCTCTTGACCTTCTGGAGGGAAATCAAGAGAGAATGAAATGGGGTGCAAACCTCTGGTCTCACTGAGCTGGTCTCATTGTCTTACCATAACTGGGAATGGGAGCAGGCAAAAGGCTCCAGTCTCTTCCTTGAACCAGAGTTTCCTACAAAACAAAAACCTTCGATCCCCTGGTTGAGGGGCAGCAGATCTTACTGCCTCCAGGGCACAAAGACCCATATATATGGAGGAAGGATGGAAGAAAAATTCTACTGCAGCTTAAAGGGCAGAAACCTGTCTTGGGGGAAGAGAGATGCTGCACTGTGAAAACACTCAACCAGCCCTGTGGAGAAGCTCTTGTGAAGAAAAGCTGAGCCCTCTCCCTACTCTACCCCCCTGTCAACTGCAAACTGGCACTTGCCAAGGGCATTTGCCATCTGCCTCTGCAGAGACCGAATCTTGTGCTGCTGCAACTGTTGACCTACAACACACCCTGAAGGGAGTTCATGGTGGAGAACAAGAATGAAGCACTTTGTGCTCCAGGAAAACTGGTGGAAATGTTGCAGGGAAGGGGACCCCTTCCAGGGCCCAAGAGTGGACTCTTGTCTAACACTCAGAAATGAATTGTCTGAGGAGACACATGAGCTGACAAAGCAAGAGATTTTATTGGAAAGGGCACCCAGGCAGAGAGCAGTAGGGTAAGGGAACCTAGGAGGACTGCTCTGCCAAGTGACTTGCAGTCTTGGGTTTTATGGTGATGGGATTAGTTTCCAGGTTGTCTTTGGCCAATTATTCTGACTCAGAGTCCTTTCTTGTGGTGCATGTATTTCTCAGCCTAGATGGATGCCATCAAAAAGGATTCTGGAAGGTAGTCATACACATGGTGTCTCTCTTTGACTTTTTCCAAACTCTTCCGATTAGTGGTAGCTTATTAGTTCCTTATTCCTTACTAAGACCTCCTGTCATCCTAGTAACTCATATGCATCCAAAACTCATGCAAATAGTTACTATGGTGCCTGGCCAGGGTAGTGATTTCAGTCAGTGTGTTTCCCCTAACAGAAAAGTCTTAGATAGTTAGATATTTTCAGGAACTGATTATATGAGTCCAGGCCTTGTATCTCCTCATATCTAGGAGAGCACTAAATCTCTTTTTGGGTACATCAGCTCCTTATGTGGCTCAGCTGGTAAAGAATCCACCTGCAATGCAGGACACCTGAGTTCGATCCCCGGGTTAGGAAGATCCCCTGGAGAAGGGAAAGGCTACCCACTCCAGTATTCTGGCCTGGAGAATTCCATGGACTCTATAACCATGGGGTTGCAAAGAGTCAGACATGACTGAGCAACTTTCATTTACTTACTTTTGTTAGATAAGTGCTTGATCACAAGAACTTCCCCTTCACCACAATCACATCTATTGACCTTCCCTCTCTACCATTTTGGTACAATTTTGAAACCGTTTACCACAGATTGGGAATTGAACCCATGTGCTGGTACTCAAACCCAGCCAAAACCCTGCTTGAGACTTGAACCCACATGTCTGGGACTCTGACCCAGCCAAAACCCTGTTTGGGACTTGAACCCTTGTGGCTGGAACTCAAACCCAGCTGAAACCCTGCTTGGGACTCAAACCCACGTGGCTGGGTCTCAAACTCAGCCAAAATCCATGGTACCTGGTTTCAGGATCTAAGGAAGCTCAAGTTCTTGCTGTCTCATCACAGAAAGAACTCAGTGAGAGACAAAGTGATAGGTAAGAAGTGGATTTATTTAGATTCAGAGAGAAGCACACTCCACAGACTGTGGCCCATTGCAGAGGGTGAGTGCAGACGCGAAATGTGGCGTGGTTAGTTTTTATAGGCTGGGTAATTTCATATGCTGGTGAGTGGGAGGATTATGCCAACTATTTTGGAGAAGGGGTGGAGAGTTCCAGAATTTGGGCCACTGCCCACTCCTTGGTCTTTTGATGGTGCCTTGGAACTGTCATGGCACCTCTGGGTGTGTCATTTCACTTGCTGATTGAGGATCAAGGTCTAGTCTTGTCTGCCATCTTGGTTCCATTTGATTCTAATCAGTTTATGTTGTCTCCTTCGGCTTTGTCATTCTTTCAAAAGTTGTGCCCTGCCCCTTTCCCTCTTGTTAAATTTCTCAGAGCTATGTTAGGTGCTATCTCCTAGGCTACAGTCCTCATTTCGCCCCAAATAAAACCTAACTCACAACTCTCATATTGTGCGTTTTTTTTAAGTTGACACCACCACCAATGGGCTTCCCTGATAGCTGGTAAAGAATCTTCCTGCAATGTGGGAGACCTGGGTTTGATCCCTGGGTTGGGAAGATCCCCTGGAGAAGGAAAAGGCTACCCACTCCAGTATTCTGGCCTGGAGAATTCCATGGACTGAATAGTCAGTGGAGTCACAAAGAGTCAGACACGACTGAGCAATTTTCACATGCACTTTCACCACCACCAACATCCGCCCCCACCCGCCCCGCAACTTCTGTGGCCTCAAGAGCCAGCATGTCCTTGCCAGCTATATGAGTAATACACCTTAAAAATGCTGCCCCAGTCAAGACTTTGGTTAACAACTGATTTTGACCTCATAAGAAATACCGCACTAAACCATTCAGCCAATTTGGTCCCAAATTCTTCACCCATGGGAGTTAAAACCAACCAGGACCCCGTGGGGCCCTCTCTGGTACAAATCCTTTCTGTTTACCCAGTTCCACTGCCAAAATCTTGGCTCTCTGTGCATCAGTGACAAACAGAAATATCAAGACAGAGCTCTGGAGGAGAAAGAAAGACTGTTTTTATTACTTTGCCAGGCAAAGGGGGAACACAGTAGGCTAGCACCTTGAGAACTGTGCCCCTCCATCCCCGGTGAGTAGGGGAAGGTTATACAGTTAGGCATGAGTATGTGATAAGAATCAAGGCAGGAATAGTCCTCTATTCTTTCTTCTACAGTTGCAAAAGGGCGGGGTTGCTGACAAGTTAGGGTGTGCACAGGGTCCTAGGTTTCAACCCTGAATATTCATTGTAAGGACTGATGCTGAAACTCCAATACTTTAGTCACCTGATGTGAACAGTCAACTCATTGGGAAAGACCCTGGTTCATTCAGCCTGCTTGACCTTCCCTGAATTCCAAAAGACAGGATAAAATAGATAAGTTATGACCAACCTAGATAGCATATTAAAAAGCAGAGACATTACTTTGCCAACAAAGGTCAAGGCTATGGTTTTTCCAGTAGTCATGTATGGATGTGAGAGCTTCACCATAAAGAAAGCTGAGCGCCGATGCTTTTGAACTGTGGTGTTGGAGAAGACTCTAGAGAGTCCCTTGAACTGCAAGGAGATCAAACCAGTCAATCATAAAAGAAATCAATCCTGAATATTCATCGGAAGGACTAATGCTGAAGTGGAAGCTCCGAGACTTTGGCCACCTGATGCAAAGAGCTGACTCATTAGAAAACTCATTGATGCTGGGAAAGATTGAAGGCAGGAGGAGAAGGGGACGACAGGACAAGAGGGTTGGATGGCATCACTGACTCAATAGACATAAGTTTAAGCAAGCTCTGGGAGATGGTGAAGAACAAGGAAGCCTGGCTTGCTACAGTCCATGGGATCACAAATAGTAGGGCAAGACTGAGTCATTGAATGACAAAGATGTATGGGAAGATGCAAGCCTCTGGGCTTACTAAATTCATTCCTTTCATATGCATCTCAGTAATCTGGGGCCAAATCCTGTTTCTTGATTGTTTATGGGCTTCCCTGGTCGCTCAGATGATAAAGAACCTCCCTGCAATGCAGGAGATCTGGGTTTCATCCCTGGGTTGGGAAGATCCCCTGGAGAAAGGAATGGCTATTCTTGCCTGGAGAATTCCATGGACATAGGAGCCTGGCTTACTAAAGTCCGTGGAGTTGCAAAGAGTGGGACATGACTGAGCAACTAAAAAGTCATTGTTTACTGTAAGGGGTGGCAGCTGTGGCAGATGGCTGCTTCTTGCATCCCCCTGTGCTCCTCAGCAATCACCGTGGGAGTGGCAGTGTTATAGCCACGCGTTTTGGGAAACAAACTCACTCAGAAGGACAATGTAGGTAATGGAGGGCAGTTTATTACACCGGCGGGCCCAAGGCAGAGTCTCCTCTTAGCCAAGGCCCCCGACCAGCATTTGTGAAAATCTTTTATACCCCATGTGTACGTGTCCGAACTCACCACCCCAAATTCCTTGAGACTTACATAAACAAAGGAAGGGTAAATACAGTCACAATAATCTCATCATTTAGGTGTTATGTATTCAAACAGTTAAACAATTGGCCAATAATCAATAAGCCCGAGGTTACACTCCGATAGGTACAGAAAAATTTACGGCCTGTCCAGAGATAGGGGTGATTAGTGTATGTTTTCTCTTAGGCGAAGAGTAACCTGGATCCGATCTTCAAGGTTCCCCTGTCCGGAGGGGGTCTTATCCTTCTATTGTCGTTTTCACAGGCACTAGGCACGGAGTTCAGAGTCCATTAGAGAGGCGGCCGAGCATAATCAGCACCAACAGGCCTAAGATGGAGTCCAGGCCCCAGGAATTCCTTCTTCAGCAGCAGCTGCTGGATCACAAGTATTGTGTTCCCTTTTGGGAGCCCTCTTTCACATTTGGAGGCCATAAATCACTGATGACTGTGACATTTCTTGCCCACTGATATGGCAGGAAATATTTCATTTCACATAATCAAGTCAAGGCACAGACAAACCAGAATAGAATTTCCATGGTTACTTTATTCCATCCCATTCAACAAGATCAGATATTGGGGAACAAGGTACTCAGAGTTTGGTTGAGGGAGAAGACTGATTTATCCAACCTGGTTGTGAAGACAGGTACCAAGATGTTCATGAGAGAAGATTTGATAAGTCTGGTCTTCAGTTTAAAACAGGAGGGAAGAGGGCAGGGCACAAACTTTAAAAGAATGACAAACCTCAAGGACACACATAGACTAATTAGAAACAAATGGGTCCAAGACAGACAAAGTCAATTTCCACTAGACCTTGAACCTCAATATACGCTCATCATAACACATCAGCAAACTAAGTGACACGCCATCAGATGCCATGACAGTTCTGAGGTCAAGCACAAAGGTCAGAAATGGGTGATTACCGAATTCCTGGAAATCTCCACCCCGAAATTATTGAAATAATCCTCCCATTTTTTGTTGTTGTTGTTGTTCAGTCGCTCAGTCATGTCTCACTCTTTGGAACCCCATGGACTACAGCATGCCAGGTTTTCCTGTCCTTCACCATCTCTCAGAGTTTGCTCCAACTCATGTCCATTGAGTCAGTGATGGCATCCAACCATCTCATCCCACTTTTTACTGAGTCCAAGCTCACTCTGCTTGCTGCATGACAGACCAATGAATCCCAGAGATGGTGTGTTGAGGCAAAGGAAGTGCCTTTATTCAGAAAGTCAGGTGACCGAGAAGATGGCAGGCTAGCACCTCAAAATAACCATCTTATTCAGGTCTGGATGCCAAGTTCTTTTATAGATCATAAAGAAGCAATGAGGAACTAAAGTCAAAAGGCAGAATAGAGAGGGAGAAGCAGTGGGGAAGTAAAGTGAAAGGGTCTTCAGTCTTGCAAAACATCTGCAAGGGAATGGCAAGCCTTTGGAAGGGGTGTGTTTGGTGTGTGTGCTTAGTCACTCAGTCGTGTCCAACTCTTTGCGACCCCATGGACTGTAGCCTGCCAGGCTCCTCTGTCCATGGGATTCTCCAGGCAAGAATACCGGAGTGGAACGCCATTTCCTTCTCCAAAGGAGTGTGCTAATTTCTTCTATTCACAGGTGGGCAGGGACAAATTAAAAGCACTTTAGTTTACAGTCAAGCAGAGGGGCAGGGTCTTCCAGGCAAGCCATTAAGTACGATTACAATCTGTCTGTGAAGTGTCTCTCTCTTTAGTCACTAAGACATGTCCAACTCTTGCAACCACATGGACTGTAGCCTACCAGGCTCCTCTGTCCATGGGATTCTCCAGGCAAGCATACTGGAGTGCGTTGCCACTTCCTTTTCCGGGGGATCTTTCAAATCCAGAAATCAAACCTGGGTCTCCTACATTGCAAGCAGATTCTTTACCAACTGAGCTAGGAGGGAAGCATAAATCGACTTTTTACCTGACACTTTATCTCTCACTGAATTCTTTCTGCGAAGAGAAAGTACCTCAGTTCAGTTCGGTTCAGTCACTCAGTTTTGTCCTACTCTTTGTGACCCCATGGGCTGCAGCATGCCAGTCATACCTGTCCATCACCAACTCCCAGAATTTACTCAAACCCACGGCCATTGAGTCGGTGATGCCATCCAACAATCTCATCCTCTGTCATCACCTTCTCCTCCCACCTTCAATCTTTCCCAGCATCAGGGTCTTTGCAAATGAGTCAGCCCTTCCCATCAGGTGGATTTTCAGCTTCAGCATCAGTCCTTCCAATGAACATTCAGGACTGATTTCCTTTAGGATGGACTGGTTGGATCTCCTTGCAGTCCAAGGGACTCTCAAGAGTCTTCTCCAACACCACAGTTCAAAACCATCAATTCTTTGGCGCTCAGCTTTCTTTATGGTAAAGCTCTCACATCCATACATGACTACTGGAAAAACCATAGCCTTGACTAGACGGACTTTTGTTGGCAAAGTAATGTCTCTGCTTTTTAATATACTGTCTAGGTTGGTCATAATTTTCTTCCAAGAAGTAAGCCTCTTTTAATTTCATGGCTGCAGTCACCATCTGCAGTGATTTTTGGAGTCCAAAAAATAAAGTCTGCCACTGTTTCCACTGTATCCCCATCTATTTGCCATGAAGTGATGGGACCAGATGCCATGATCTTTGTTTTCTGAATGTTGAGCTTTAAGCCAACTTTTTCACTCTCCTCTTTCACTTTCATCAAGAGGCTCTTTAGTTCTTCACTTTCTGCCATAAAGGGTGGTGTCATCTGCATATCTGAGGTTATCGATATTTCTCCCAGAAATCTTGATTCTAGCTTGTGCTTCGTCCAGCCCAGCATTTCTCATGATGTACTATGCATATAAGTTAAATAATCAGGGTGACAAAATACAGCCTTGACCTACTGCTTTTCCTATTTGGAACCAGTCCGTTGTTCCATGTCCAGTTCTAACTGTTTCTTCCTGACCTGCATACAGATTTCTCAAGAGGCAGCTCAGGTGGTCTGGTATTCCCATCTCTTGAAGAAGTTTCCACAGTTTGCTGTGATCCACACAGTCAAAGGCTTTGGCATAGTCAATAAAGCAGAAATAGATGTATTTCTGGAATTCTCTTGCTGGATCATCCAGCAGATGTTGGCAATTTGATGTCTGGTTCCTCTGCCTTTTCTAAAACCAGCTTGAACATCTGGAAGTTCACAGTTCATATATTGTTTAAGCCTGACTTGGAGAACTTTGAGCCTTACTTTGCTAGCATGTGAGATGAGTGCAATTGTGCAGCAGTTTGAGCATTCTTTGGCATTGCCTTTCTTTAGGACTGCAATGAAAACTGACCTTTTCCAGTCCTGTGGGCACTGCTGAGTTTTCCAAATTTGCTGACATATTGAGTGCAGCACTTTCACAGCATCATCTTTTAGGATTTGAAATAGCTCAACTGGAATTCCATCACCTCCACTAGCTTTGTTCATAGTGACGCTTTCTAAGGCCCACTTGACTTTGCATTCCAGGATGTCTGGCTCTAGGTGAGTGATCACACCACCGTGATTATCTGGGTTGTGAAGATCTTTTTTGTTTAGTTCTTCTGTGTATTCTTGCCACCTGTTCTTAATATCTTCTGCTTCTGTTAGGTCCATACCATTTTTGTCCTTTATTAAGCCTATTTTTGCATGAAATGTTCCCTTGGTATCTCTAATTTTTTTGAAGAGATCTCTAGTCTTTCCTATTCTATTGTTTTCCTCTATTTCTTTTCACAAAGCACCTGAGCCTCAGTAAATCCAGACACCAGGCAAGTGATTCAAATTAAAAGAGCATGAGTTCAGGTTTCAAGCTGGGCTTTGGCTAGGTTCAAGTCCCACCTGAGTTATACAGTTCCGATACCAAGAGTTGAAGTAAACGGCAAGAGGTTACTGTTTATTACTATCCTAAATGTAAGGCATGATGAGTGGAACTTTATGAGCCTATATTTTAAAAAAAAGTTTATAAACAAATGTAAAACTCATCAATCCATTAACTAAAAGCTTTGCTGCCCCAAACATGGCAATTTCTCAAACACCAAATCAATGATTTGCAACATAAATAAAGCAATCAGAGTGATGAAAATAGAAAGCTTCCAGCAAAATCCACTTCCAAGAGCTGCTGCCAAAGGGAGAAGAAAAAGCATTTTCAAGCTAAAATTTGGGCTGAAAATGAGCTGAGAATAAGCTGCAAATGATCACCTCTCTCTGAAACCCAGTGGTTAATTATGCTGTTTCATAGCAAGGTGTGTACAGATGCATCCCAGATAAAAGAAATAAATGTATATCCAGAGAGAATTCAAACCACAATTCCTTTGATGGTGTATTACTCGCTTCTTTTTCCTGAGCACAGACCAGGTTGTAAATATACACTGACTTCCTTCAGTAGAGGTTGTGAAATTGCTGGAAAATGCTGAGGATCTTTGGCCTGTCTCTTCAAATGACCAGTTCCCAAGTCTCTCCTTTCAACACTCCCTGCTCACTGCTATTTAAGCTGCCACCTGGAGGCATATTCAGCATGTGGGACAAGCCCCAAAACTTGCTGGAGTTCTTGTTCCTTCCTTGGTCTGTGTGAGTAGCAAAGACATGTAAGATCCTACACGTGCAGGTTCTGGGGGCTGCTGCACAGCTCTACATGGAAGCTCTATTCTCTCTACTCAAAATATGACTTATGATTTAATTTTCATATAAACACATCTACTCACAATCATAGGCAGAGAGAATAGAGCTTTTTAAACAATTAAAATGAGCATAGTAGCTCATGTTGAAATGAAGCAGGATCCTGTGGTTCTCCTGGATACAAATCCTTTCTGTGTCCCCTGTTTCTTGTTTGTAGGAAATAGGTTTCATTCAGCCTCCTTGACCTTCCCTGAGTTTCAAACAGGGAAGAGAGCAGATGCAGAAGTAAAGGAGGAATAGTAAGAAAAGTTTAAAAATAGTGCGACCTTGGGGCAGGGTCCTGGTTCCTCCTCAAAGGGTATACATAACAATATCTTTGAGCAGAACTAAAACCCCCACCAAAATGGAAGATGCTAACTACTTGGCGAAATATTCTTTATTCCAGAGACAAGGTCACCATTCAATAACCTTGAGAACCATTGAACCCCTCACAAGACCACCTAATGCCAGATGATCTCTAGATTGAAGGAGTGAAGGCCCTTGTGTGCACCCTGATCCATATCAGCACCTCTGCCTCTTGACTACAAGACTCCTCACAATCCAGTTATTCCACCCCTGGTTGGGACACACAGTTTTGAGAGCATTAGCCTGCTGCAGCCCCCTTTGCCTGGCAAAGCAATAAAACTATTCGTTTCTATGTCATCCAAAACTGTGTCTTTGAGATTCAACTTGGTGCTGGTTGCACAGAGGCCAGGTTTCTGCATCACACATGCACTAAAAACATTCCAGCAGTTTTTTAACATGTCTCCTTTGCCCAGTCTTAAACTCCAGTCCACACCATGGAGCCAGATTAAGCTTTCCATTGTCCAGCTCAGGCTATATGACCCCCATGTTTAAAACTCTTCAATAGTTGTCTCCTCTTGATGCAAGAAGGTTCAAATGCATTAGGTTGGTATCCCAGGCCTCTTACAATCATGCCCCAACCTCTCTAGATCTATCCTTGACTTCAGGTAGACAGTAGGTACCTAATTAATGTTTGATAACAAATGGATGATTAAACTCGTTAATATCTTTTACCTGAATGTAATGGCTTACTTTCTGCTGTTAAGAGTAAAAGCTGTTGTACCTTTCCCTTATTGGGTATCCCACCTAAAGTATTTCTCATTTGGCTTTCCCCAGGAGTAGAGCCCAAGACAGGGATTCAGGGATCAGTAGTTTGAGAAAAATGATCTGAGAAAACTCCAGCAAAGCAGTAAGAGAGCAGTGTGACAGAGGGTATGTGATGAAGCCAGTTCCCATGGTAATAACTGTGGATCCAAACAGAACCCCACACCCCATGCCCCAAAGTACGAAGGCCTCTCCATGTTTATAGAAAAGCTGAAGTCTCCCATGCCTCTTTAAGTCACAAAAGAGCAGGTTCAACCAGCTAATAATTAGGACGATAGAGTCACAGACTCGGGCCTAATGAATATTTCTGTGTTGTCTTGCAGATACTGTAACTGCGACCATAGGGGAAAAGCTAACTGCATGATGACCAGACTGTAGCTATGACTTAAGCTGTTCCATCTTGAGAAGTACAGAATCCACAGCTAGTACAATTCCAAGAACTAGCCTTACAAGAGTGGGGTTAACACTGTTACTCAGAATAATCTATATCTTCCTGGGCACCAAAATAATGTAGCCTCTTCTGCCTGTATATGTAAGTGGGCAACTGTCAGCAAAGAGATGCTGCAGATGGTAGCTCAGCTGGTCAAGAATCCAGCTGCAGTGCAGGAAACCCTGGTTTGATTCCTGGGTTAGGAAGATCCACTGGAGAAGGGATAGACTACACACTCCAGTATTCTTGAGCTTCACTGGTGGCTCAGCTGGTAAAGAATCGCCCACAATGTGGGAGACCTGTGTTCGATCCCTGGATTGGGAAGATCCCCTGAAGAAGGGAAAGGCTACCCACTCCAGTATTCTTGCCTGGAGAATTTCATGGACTGTACAGCCCATGGGGTCGCAAAGAATTGGCTTTCACTTTCACGCTGACATTTTCCCAGTCTAAGAATATGGCAATCTGTGTCAGCATGAAGTTACAGAAAACAGACTTCCACCCATTATCCCATAGAAACAAAATGATGTTCTGAGAAGTGGAGATTTGTAAGCAACTTTTGGCAGAAAAAAAACTGTAGGAAAGAGTTCTCTGAAGGAGGCCCCTTTTCTCTTCACTAATCTTAAATCAGACATCCCCAAGCTCTACTCATCTCTGGCTCTAGCATACTTTTCAAATATTTTGATCACACAATACTTTGCCTAACTTATTGGCTCTTTCTGTAAATCAAAAAAAGTAGAAAGAATAAGGAATTAACAGATGACTAGATCTCTTCCTCAGCTTCCCTGTCAGTATTCTCACAAAGAAACTGAGTGAAATAACATCTAAAGAAAGATCAGGAGAAGTCAACAAGCCTGCACACAGTGGGGAATGGCAATGTCGCCCCCTCCATCTCAATGAGTAACTGAGATTACTTCCTAGTTTCCCTTTAGAAGTTTTCATGGCTGAGCAAAATCTTCAGAGATGGTTTTGGGGAACCCTGTGTCCACCATCTCCCCAGACAGCCAGGTTTCTGATTCAAGGTAACTTTCTTCTCTACCATCATCTGTGAGTATTGATTTTGTAAAGAGCAAGGAGCAAGAGAATCTGTGGGACCACATTCCATAACAACTGGAGATCACTTCTACTGGATGTCCTGAGGAATAGAAGAAGACTGCCTTCAGAGCTGCCCCATCCAAGAGGTGAGGACATGGTGGGTATTTATCTGCTGATTCCCCTTCTGTTACTGGTTGAGTGTTGCTTCTGTGGACATTGTCTCCTGACACTTGCAGCCGCTCTGCATATGGCTCCCTCCTCCAGAAATGCTCAGGCAAAGTCACAAGCCTTTCCAGTAAGCAGCCTTTAGGGCACCAAAAGCCCAGGCTGCAATCCTGCAGAAATTCTGAGCCAAGTGATTCAATGTATTTCCTACAGATTAAGACAGGCTCCTCTCTCTTAACATTGCTCTTTCAGAAGCCAAAATTTTTTCTGATTATATTCTAGCACTATTGAGTTCTATTGCAGTCCTAGATTTAGGTGATATGGCTTTGGAATATATTGAAGGGTCTCAGGAGTCTGGACTCATCAGTGTTTGGCGATAAAGGAGGATATCTGCAGGGGTTTTTTTATTATCATTATTAAGATTGTATAATGTGTCAATTATAAGCAAAATGAGATTGGTTGGGACTCCTGCTTGCCTTCATGTCATTACTTCTGTGTGCATTTAATGTGCTCCCTTTGGGTGTTATTTAGCATTGCAGGTTACAGTGTGGGGAAGCAGAGGGGAGGGGAGGGAGGAGGCCTAATGCTGGAAACCTGAATCATCTTCATTAAAAGATACTCTGCATGTAAATGAGGAAAGAAAGTGGGGAGGCTCACATCTCTCTGCAGGAGATACTTGAAAACCAATCACAAACAGATCACTGTTGATCTCTGGGATGGAAGAGGACCAGATCAAACGTGGCTTTGGGAACACATTGAGTCACAAGAAATTTCAGGTGGTGATAAAATTTAACTACAATTGTCTCCAGTACAGGTGGAACAAGGCTTGTAACCAAGCAGGACCCTTCAGGGCCTTCCCTGAACAGACCCCTTTGCCACATCCTGTGCCATAGCTCTTTTCCAAAGTACCCAGATAACAGTATCTCATGCATATATCCTGAGTTTTTCAGATCCTAAAAATCACCACCAAAAGTGTTGCAGGAAGGGGGATCTCCTTCCTGGGCCCAAGAGTAGGCTCTTAGCTAACACTCAGAAATGAATTGTCCAAGGAGACATACATGCTGACAAAGTACCCCTTTCTTGGGAAGTGGCTTCTGGGCAGAAAGCAGTAAGTTAAGGGAACCTAGGAGAGCTGCTCTGCCTCGTGGCTTGCAGTCTTGGGTTTTATGCTGATGGGATCAGTTTCTGAGTTGTCTTTGGCCAATCTTTATGACTCAAGGTCCTTCCTGGTGGTGCACACATTGCTCAGCCAAGATCGATGTCAATGAGAGGGATTCTGGGAGGTGGAAGGGCACATGGCATCTCTTGTTGACCGTTCCCAAACTCTTCTGATTGGTGGTAGCTTATTATTTCCATGTTCCTTACCAGGACCTCTTGCCATAAAATAACTCACACAAATGATTACTATGATACCTGTTCAGGGTGGGAGGCTTCAGTCAATATGCTTCCCCTAACAAAAAGAAAAATTCAGTGGGGACTTCCCTGATGGTCCAGGGGCCAAGACTCTGTGCTTCCAATGCAGGGGATCTGGCTTTGATCCCTGGTCAGAGAACCAGATTCCACATGCTGCAACTAAAAGATCCCACATGTCACAACTAAGACCTAGTACAGCCAAATAAATAAAATAAATAAAAATAAATATTAATGGAGCCCCCAGACCTACTGGCACCTATGGATTGATAATGTTAACTGCTCTGTTATCTCAAACTCAACCAATCAAAGAATCATGCAGGAGCTGATCACATACCCTAAAACCCCCCCTCTCTCACTCAGCCCTGAAAAGGCTTTGCTGAAACCCTTCAGGGAGTTTGGGGTTTTGGGGGATGTGAGCTACACATCCTTGTGTGGCCCTGCAATAAACCTTGTTCTGTTCAAACCTCTGATGTTTTGGTTTGTTTGGCCCCACTGAGCATTAGGCACATGGACTTGTGTTTGGAAGAGGCTAACTCCCAGTTCAGTTGGGGGGTTATACTTGGAGAAGTGCTGTAATCTGTGGATTTATTACCCCCAAACTGAATTCACCTCTTGGCGAGTGTTGAGCCAAAAGACACAGCCAAGCCAAAGAGCAGAAGAAAGAAGGATTTATTACTTGTAGCAAGTAAAGAGATCACCTAAAATCTTTCCCAAAGTAGTGTCACCCTAAACACAAACTTGGGCAAGTTTTAAACTAAAGGTATTTGCATATTCATGAAGAGGCTTGGGCAGAAGAGAATCAGCACAGAATTGGGGCAAAGGTCAACAGAGTCTAAGTGATAATTGATTACAGTCAGGAGGGTCAGGAAAGGTCAACATTATCATCCCTTAGGTCCAGTTGATCTGGGTGGTTAAGCTTAGACAAATTTTTATCTTTGAAACAGAACTGGGAAACTTTACACCTAATTTATTTTCTTTGCTATTGTTACTCCTCTTGCCTGATAACAGTCTTTGTTCTTTTGTTCCCTTAAGATTACTAATTACTGAAATCTGTTCAGGGGCAAGCATTGAAGTCAGGCTTAGATCCTAAAATGGCTTGGATACCAAAATGGCTTCTGTTACATCAAGAAAGTAATGCCTGGTTCTCCTTCCTCTGGATCCCCTATCCTATCTGCTTACAGATTTACACACCAAGCTTCTCATCCTTCACCGTTTTCCTCTGCCTCTGACCCCCTTTCAAGCATGCTTCTTACCTCCCTGGGTTCTAGTGTTCTTAGAGGCTTCTTCAGATTTGCAGTGATACTCAAGAACAATAGTTCTCAAACTTGAGCTGCGTCAAAATCACCTAGAAGTTTTATTAAAACACAGATTGCTGAGTCTGAACTCCAGAGTTGCTGATTCAATAGTTCTGGGGTAAATTTACATCACAGGAAGTTTCCAGATGATATTGATACTGCTGGTCCAAAGACTGTACTTCGAGAACCACTGCTCTAGAAATAGTAGGACATGGGTCTTCAGCCCCACCAGAAGTGTGCCTAGTCTTTACAGAATGATTGAAACCATCACATCCTCTAAAATGCCCAGGAATACATCCCAGCTCAGCTTTAGGTTGAAACAGATCATCCCAATTTTAGGCTTCTAAATTTTAGTATTTGCATCGGAAAGTCCTCAACAATGATTCCACCCACAATCATCTACATTCTTGCTTTTCCACAAAGCTTTTGTGTAGATTGTTCTTAAAATCCCTTCATTCCTAAAAGACCAAATATCTTTTCAGTGTGAATACAACTGTTCTACAGATGGGAAAAGGGACCAGATCACAAACACACAAACCTACTGAAGGTAATGGAATTTGGGTCACCCATCTCCTGGATGAATGCAGGTTTCATTCTGGTCCCTCAGTGTTGGGTGACTTCAAGGGTAGCCTGTGGGCCACAATCCAAAGTAGCACCTATGAGAACTGGAGAACTGCTTCCCAATCCTGGCTCACTTTTTGGTATGAAAATTAGCAGCTACAAGTGCATTCTTGCAACTAGATATGAGGACTAGAGCTCTTTCATCCAGCATCACAGCACAGACTGGGAGCTCACCATTAAGCTGCTGTTGACAAGGACTTGGGGACAGGTCCTGGAATCACAGTGCCCAGACAAACTGAGCTATGGACAGTAAGCTGGGATCCAGAGAGATAGGGCTACTATGAGAAAGGATAAGCTCATCCTCTGTGTTGACAATTTCCCTTTTATTCACTGAATGATTTAGAACAAGCTACTGATTTCTCTGAACTAGTATTCTCACCTGTATTAATAACACAGCCAATGTTTACCAAGAGCTGAACTATGGACCAGGTACTATGTTAGTCCTTGTCAACCAAACAACCCACAGAAGGTTGCAAACAAGAGTTTGTTTTATTTTGTTTTTTCTTTAGGGGTCTTAATTGCAGTTTGGGAGATGCACCAATCACAAGCTGGAATCAAGATTGCCAGGAGAAATATCAACATTCTCAGATATGCAGATGATACCACTCTAATGACTTAAAGTGAAGAGGAGCTGAAGAACCTCTTGATGAGGGTGAAAGAGGAGAGTGAAAAAGCTGGCTTAAAACTCAACATTCAAAAAACAAAGATTATGGAATCCGGTTCCATTACTTCATGGCAAATAGATGGGGAAAGCATGGAAACAGTGACAGACTTTATTTCTTGGGCACCAAAATCACTGTGTATGGTGACTGCAGCCACAAAATTAAAAGACGCTTGCTCCTTGGAAGAAAAGCTATGACAAACCTAGGCAGTATATTAAAAAGCAGAGACATCACTTTGACAAAAAGTTCACATAGTCAAAGCTATGGTTTTTCCAGTAATCATGTACAGATCTGAGAGCTGGACAATAAAGAAGTCTAAGTCCTGAAGAACTGATGCCTGCAAACCATGGTGCTGGAGAAAACTCTTGAGAATCCCTTGGACTGCAAGGAGATCAAACCAGTCAATCCTAAAGAAAATCATTGAATATTCATTGGAAGGACTGATGCTGAAGCTCCAATAATTTGGCCACCTGATGGAAAGAGACAACTCATTGGAAAAGATTCTGATACTGGGAAAGACTGAGGGCAAGAGGAGAAGGGGACAACAGAGGATGAGATGGTTGTATGGCATCACTGACTCAGTGGACATGAACTTGGGTGAACTCCAGGAGATAGTGAAGGATAGGGAAGCCTGGAGTGCTGCCGTTTGTGGGGTTGTAAAAAGTCAGACAAAATTTAGCAACTGAACAACAAAAACAAAAACCAATTTCAGTAATGACTCAAATGTGCTCCAAAAGGAAAAGAGAAGGGCAGGAGTTTGTGAAGACAACAGGGACATTCAGAGAAGTTACAGAGGTTGTTTTACAGAACTAGAGCTTCCCAGGTGCCTCAGTGGTAAAGAATCTGCCTGCCACTGAAGGAGACACAGAGACGCAGGTTTGATCCCTGGGTCACGAAGATCCCCTGAAGGAGGAGATGGTAGCCCACTCCAGTATTCTTGCCAAGACAATTCCATGGGGAGAGGAGCCTGGTGGGTTATAGGTCGTGTAGAGTTGGACACAACTGAGCAACTGAACAATAGCAACAGTGTATTACAATGAGCATATGATGAAGCTCAAGGTCTATGGGAAGTCAAATCTTTTGCCATCTTGAACCCATTTGTTCTTCAGTCACTCAGTCATGTCCGACTCTTTGCAACCCCATAGACTGCAGCACGCCAGGCATCCCTGTCCTTCAGCATCTCCCAGAACTTGTTCAGACTCATGTCCATTGAGTTGGTGATGCCATCCAACCATCTCATCCTCTGTTGTCCCCTTCTCCTCCTGCCTTCAATCTTTCCCAGCATCAAGGTCTTTTCCGATGAGCTGGCTCTTTACATCAGGTGGCCAAAGTGTTGAAACTTCAGCTTCAGCATCAGTCCCTCCAATGAATATTCAGGACTGGTTTCCTTTAGGATTGACTGGTTTAATCTTCAGGAACTCTCAAGAGTCTTCTCCAACACCACAGTTCAAAACTATCAATTCTTTGATGCTCCACCTTCTTTATGGTCCAACTCACATCCATGCATGACTACTAGAAAAACCATAGCCTTGACAAGACGGACCTTTGTTGGCAAAGTAATGTCTCTGCTTTTTAATACACTGTCTAGGTTTGCCGTATCTTTTCTTCCAAGGAGCAAGCATCTTTTAATTTCATGGCTGCAGTCATCATACACAGTGATTTGGGAGCCCAAGAAAATAAAGTCTGTCATTGTTTCCATTGTTTCCCCATCTATTTGCCTTGAAGTGATGGGATCAGATGCCATGATCTTCATTTTTTGAATGTTGAGTTCTAATCAGTTTATGTCATGTCTTTGGGCTATGTCATTTTTTTGTAAAGGTTGTGTCCTGCTCCCTTCCCTCCTGTTTCAATTTTAAGCCCCATCTACTAGCTAGTGACTCTCAAATTTACACCTTCAACTCCAATCTCTCTCTCTCTCTCTCTCTCTCTCTCTCTTTAGTTGCTAAGTCGTGTCCAACTCTTGCGACCCCATGTACTATAGCCCACCAGGCTCCCTGTCCGTGGGATTCTCCAGGCAAGAATACTGGAGTGGTTTGCCATTTCCTTCTCCAGGGGATCTTCCTGACCCAGAAATAGAAACCGGGTCTCCTGCATTGCAGGCAGGTTCTTTACTGACTGAGCTATGAGGGAAGCCCTTCAACTCCAATTTGTTTCTCCAAAACGGAACTCTTGATCCAGCTTTCAGCATCTCAGAAAATGGTGATGGAGAGGAAGAAACTGAAAGGGTTTTAGTTCCTGGCCAAGAGTGCAAAAAAGTCCTCACATCATTACTGGGATTTTTCATGGCCAAGGAGTGATAGGATTAGGACAGTCCTTCTGCTAAATCCCATTAGAATGCAAATTTCCCAGAGAAAGATAGCATCACCTCAATTTGTATCAAGCCTTATCACCTTTGTGTGACTAATTTGACTGAAACCTGACCAAAGGTATGCTGAGGGGAACATGCCCAGGGCAAGAGTTCCCAGTGCAAGGGACCACCCGGCCTGGCAGGAAAAGTGAATGAGTGATGCCACTCCTCTTGCAGAGGATAAACTGCAACCTGTGCTACTGCTTTGTTAACAAGGGCATGCTGCTTCTCCAGCCCAGCCCCTCCCTCACACATGACAGTACTGCTAGAGCCTACAGTTTTCTAAGATGGATTTATTTTTAAATGTGAGAACACTCATTTTTAAACATTGGGACTAATTCATAATAAACAAACAAACAAAAAACCTCTAAGGCAGTGGGTGCGGGAGAAGAAAAGAAAAAAATGAGGTCAACCCTTGCAGTAATCTTGAAATTTCTAGACTAGTATGTTTAGACATTAATCCATTCTTAACATTAGTCCTATTAGGGTAAGTAAGAGTTTTCCCATTCTGCAGAGGAGAAAACCAAGCCTCCCAGGGCATGGAATTTGCTCCCAATTAGTCTGAGATCTTGAGCCTGAGTTTCTATATCTGTAAGATGAGGAAGAGGAGGTTTCTGAGCCCCCTGAAGTTGAATGTGAAGGTCTGAACAAGTTAATGTGTGTGTATTTTTCTCAGAAAAGGATGCAAAAGCTTCATCATATTCTCAAAGGGGTCCCTGACCCAAACAGCTTGCACATCACCATCCCAGGGAGGATAAGGATGAGGAATTTACAGAAGGTTGTTAGATGTCCAATAAACATGAAAAACTGCTCAATTTAACTGCAGTCGAGGAAATGCATGTCAAAGGGGTTTATTTCAAAGATAAGCCACGTGGATCCAAGGACTTGAGGTGGTGCAGCAAAGCTGAAAATGGGTCATTCAATCAGTTATGGATACTTTGATGGCTGCGCCTCTCCTGCTTGGCATCTGTGGTCACCCTAGCACTAATCCCACCAACAAGTGCCCACTGGATGCATGTTTTCTGTGCACCAGCCTTCAAGGAACAATTATAAAGCTCGTGTATCAGGATATAACTCAAGCCAATTCCAGCTGTTTGAAAATATTTTCTATCTTTTGATTCATTTTGTAACATCCTACCTCCTCTCTATAGCAAAAGGATTTTCAGTGATAACTATGAAATGAAATTGATGATGATAATGATCAGAAGACAAATGCAGAATGTTTCTATTCTAAATAGTAAATGTTTCTGTTATTGAATTGCATGTGCATAATTATGTCAGTAAATAAATTTTAAACTAAAGAAGGATTATATTACAAAAGATAAAAGATAATATTTTAAAATATATTGGTGCAATTTTTGAAAAAGAAAAAATTACCTACTCCATCTCAATGATGGAATAACGTTACAGTTCTTGTGCTTAAACCTTAACTTTTGAAAATGTCAATGAGTTGGTCAAAATATGCATCTTCATGTTAAACAGAATATCCAGATTTGTCTACCAATCTCTTCACTTACAGTTCACAGAAGACAATTTTTATTAATTTTTTAAAAGATTTTTTGATGTGAACCTTTGTTACCAAAGCCTTTATTGAATTTGTTACAACATTGCTCTGGTTTATTTATGTTTTGGTATTTTGGCTCCTACACATGTGGGGTCTTAGCGCCTGACCAAGGCTCAAGCCCACACTTACTTCACTAGAAGGTGAAGTCTTAACCACTGGACTGCCAGGGAAATCGGAGAAGGCAATGGCACCCCACTCCAGTACTCTTGCCTGGAAAATCCCATGGACAGAGGAGCCTGGTAGGCTACAGTCCATGGGGTCGCTAGGAGTCAGACACGACTGAGCGACTTCACTTTCACTTTTCCCTTTCATGCACTGGAGAAGGAAATGGCAACCCACTCCAGTATTCTTGCCTGGAGAATCCTAGGGACAGCAGAGCCTGGTGGGCTGCCGTCTGTGAGGTCGCACAGAGTCGGACACGACTGAAGTGACTTAGAAGTAGCAGCCAGGGAAATCCCAGGTTTATTAATTTTAATTCTAAAAGTTTTCTTTCACCTGAAGTAAGTTATTTAAATCATTACGAAAAGTCTTAAAGATAAATTTCACTGATTCATAAAAAACCTCAATTTACAATGAATTTCAGAAACTGCGGCATTCTCCACATCTTTGTTTCTTCAGGATTGTTCTCAGTGGTTTTCATACGTCTCTGTAGCTGAAACATTTCCCTTGAAACAGTTTCACCAGAAGATTCATCATAAGTGAGAGAGCTTATTCTTAGGTAGACTGCTAAGAAGACCAGAGCCCTTGCAGAGGAAGAAGGGAGAAACATTTTTTTTCTACATTCCTTCATCTTAATCACCCAAGACTTTTTTCTTAAGCTCTGAGTTATGGCAACAATCTATTTTGCCTAAGACTAACTTTCTTTAAGCCTGGAGCCAGTGATAACACAACAAAACAACACATCTTGCTCAAGAGTATGTTTTTCCTTAAGCTCTGTACTAATAATTTTACAACAGTGTATCTTGCTCAAGGATATGTTTCTCCTTCTTAACAAAAACCTTCTGACTAATCCTGTTATCTTAAGATGTATGTTCTGGGAGTGGGTCTGGTAAGACCTTTACAAACTTGAGATATTCATTTGATCTATTGTTTGTAGCCAATTGAAAAAGTGGACTTCCTTGGCAGCTGAGTTGGTAAAGAATCTGCCTGCAATGTGGGAGACCTGAGTTCAATCCTTGGGTTGGGAAGATCCCCTGGAGAAGAGAACAGCTATCTACTCCAGTGTTCTGGCCTGGAGAATTAATTCCATGGACTGTATAGATCATGGGATCGCAAAGAATCCTATGTGACTGATCGACTCTCACACAATTGGAAAAGTATATAAAGCCCCACCCAAACTCGTGAGGGGGACACTCTCTGCCCCCTTCTGATGTCTGTGTCAGAAGCTTTTTCCATCCCCTTTTCACTGTAATAAAACTTCTGCCTCACAAAGCTCTGAGTGCCTGAAGCTGTGTCTTTGGTCCCAAAGCAAAATTCTCTCCTTTGAAGATCATGAACCCAACACTGTTCACCATAAGCTATCAATAAGTTTCTATTGTGTGTGTGCATGTGTGCTAAATCGCTTCAGTCGGGTCCAACTCTTTGCGGCCCCATGGACTGTAGCCAGCCAGGCTCCTCTGTCCGTCAGATTTCCCAGATAAGAATATTGGAGTGAGTTGCCATGCCCTCCTCCAAGGGATCTTCCCGACTCCAGGATAGAAACTGCATCTCTTAGGTCTCCTGCATTGTCAGGCATGTTCTTTACCGCGAGCACCACCTGGGAAGCCCACGTTTCTATTACAGATTTTTCTCTTATACTGAATTTAGAGAAAATGATTAAAGAGCGAACACTAACATTATATGATCCATTTCTTTAGAATGAGTGTCTTTTTGCTGGTGAATATGATCCAGGTGTTCAAAAACCGTCCTCCTGATTTCTTTTGGCAACAGAAGACCAGCACTTTCATCGTGTTTCCTGACATTCTTCTTCAAAATTTGACTCTATTTTCCATGGATTGTCTATTTCCTTACTTGAATTGTTGTTGCATTGTTCCTAGCCTTCTGCACAGTTTCTGTGGCCTGACCCTTGAAGAACAATGTTAAAGCTTGGTGCTTCAGAATATGTGATTCAAGCCTCATTCTATTTGAAAAAATTGTTGTGTACTCTTCAACTTCCGTTGAATCATTGAAAAAGCAAGAGAGTTCCAGAAAAAGATCTACTTCTGCTTTATTGACTACACCAAAGCCTCTGACTGTGTGGATCACAACAAACTGTGGAAAATTCTTAAAGAAATGGGAATACCAGACCACCTTACCTGCCTCCTGAGAAATCTGCATGCAGGTCAAGAAGCAACAGTTAGAAGTGGACATGGAACAACACACTTGTTCCAAATCGGGAAAGGAGTATGTCAAGGCTATATATTGTCACCCTGCACATCATGTGAAATGTCAGGCTGGATGAAGCACAAGCTAGAATCAAGATTGCTGGGAGAAATATGAATAACCTCAGATATGCAGATGACACCACCCTTATGGCAGAAAGCGAAGAGGAATTAAGAGCCTCTTGATGAAAGTGAAAGAGGAGAGTGAAAAAGTTGGCTTAAAAAATCAACATCCAGAAAACAAAGATCATGGCATCCCATGCCATCACTTCATAGCAAATAGATGGGGAAACAGTGGAAACAATGGATGACTTTATTTTGGGGGGCTCCAAAATCACTGCAGATGGTGATTGCAGCCATGAAATTAAAAGACACTTGCTCCTTGGAAGAAAAGCTATGACCAACCTAGACAGTGTATTAAAAAGCAGACATATTACTTTGCCAACAAAGGTCCATCTAGTCAAAGCTATGGTTTTTCCAGTAGTCTTGTATGGATGTGAGAGTTGGACTATAAAGAAAGCTGAGCACTGAAGAATTGATACTTTTGAACTGTGGTGTTGGAGAAGACTCTTGAGAGTCTCTTGGACTGCAAGGAGATCCAACCAGTCCATCCTAAAGGAAATCAGTCCTGAATATTCATTGAAGGGACTAATGCTGAAGCTGGGACTCCAATACTTTGGCCACCTGATGTGAAGAACTGACTCATTGTAAAAGACCCTGATGCTGGGAAAGATTGAAAGTGGGAGGAGAAGGGGACGACAGAGGATGAGATGGTTGAATGGCATCACTGACTCAATGGACATGAGTTTGGGTAAATTCTGGGAGTTGGTGATGGACAGAGAGGCCTGGCATGCTGCAGTTCATGGGGTCACAAAGAGTTGGACACAACTGAGCAACTGAACTGAACTGAACTCTTCAATGTGTGGTACCACAGGGGCTGAAGGCACAAGCCATACCTGAATTGCACTAAGATTATTGAGAACCATCATAATTCATTTTTGAAACAAATGTGTGTGGCTGAATTCATGTGCATTTGAGGCCAGTTGTGTAGCTGGGATGTGATGTTTGCATATATTATTAAAACTCAACAGTACCCACAGCATTAGTTTAGAATGTAGGCCAACAAAAGATTTTTGACATTTATATTATTGAAGTGTTGATTTACAATGCTGTGTTAATTTCCACTATACAGCAAAGTGGTTCAGTTACACATATAAATTCTTTCATTTTCTTTTCCATTATGATTTATCACAGGATATTGAATATAGTTCCCTGTGCCATACAGTAGAACTCAGTTGTTTATTCATTCTATATATAATAGTTTGGATCTGCTAATCCCAAACTCCCAATCCCTCATTTCCCTAACCAACTCCCCCTTGACAACCACAGTCTGTTCTCTATGTCTGAGAGTCTGTTTCTGTTTTGTACATAAGTTCATTTGTGTCATATTTTACATTTCACAAATAAGTAATATCATATGGTGTTTGTCCTCCTCTTTCTGACTTACTTCACTTAGCATGATCATCTCTAGGTCCATTCATCTTGCTGTAAATGGCATTATTTCCATCTTTTTTATGGCTGAGTAGTATTCTATTGTATGTATGTACCACATCTTTTTTTGTTTGGCTGTGCTGGGTCTTTGTTGCAGTGCGTGGTTTTCTTCAGTTGTGGCACACAGGCTGTAGAGCATGTGGGCTCAGTAGTTTTGTCACATGGGCTTAGTTGCCCTGTGGCATGTGGGCTCTTAGTTACCTGACCAGGAATGGAACCCGGGTCCCCTGCATTGGAAGGCAGATTCTCAGTCACTGGACCACCAAGAAAGCCCCAGTACCACATCTTCTTCATCCATTCATCTGTCCATGGACACTTAGGTTGTTTCCATATCTTGGTTATTATGAATAGTGCTGCCATGAACAAAGGGGTACGTTTATCTTTTTGAATTATAATTTTTTCTGGATATATCCCCAGGAGTGGGATTGCTGGAGCGTATTGCAACTCTACTTTTACTTTTTTGAGGAACCTCCACACTGTTTTGCATAGTGGCTGCACCAGTTTATGTTCCCGCCAACAGCAACAAAAGATTTTTGAGAGAGGAGTACATTAGCACTAACATTGTTATAATGGCCTACATGTGGTGATTGCTAAAAGCAAACTGACCTTGTTTTCAATCTTTCATTGCTTGTACCTTGGCAACTACTCTCACAGGAGTCAGTTTGCCACTGTTGAGAGACACCACTTTTAATCATAATTCTGAAAAAAATCCAGAGGGGTGATAGTGAAAGGGTAACAGGAAGGAAGGCCAGGGGTCTCCAAAAGGAAGAAATAGGCTGCAAGTGTCAGACATTTTTTCTCTCTCCCTTAAGTGACAGGAGGAAACAAACTACAAGTGTCAGATTTTTTTTCCTTCTCCATACAAAATTAAAAGGAGGTTTCTCTATGGAAATGTTTTTCTTAAGCTATGTTAATGAAATTATGTATTTGCTTTGGAATTTGCCTTTCCTCAGAATGGTTCCACCTAAGACTAACTTTTTTTCTTTTATCAAACCTTGGGTTAATAATAACTCAACAAACCAGTATTCATATCAATTGTTTTATGGCTGGAGGATGAAACACCTTGTGCCATCCTATCTCAAAAATGCATATTGTGGGAGAGGGGCCTGGTGAAACTCCGTCAGCCTTGAGGTGTCTCTCTTATCTGATTAATAGCTTTCTAACAGACATAAAACAGTGTCTATGTCAGAAGCTTTCTCTGTCCCTTTTTATACTTTAATAAAATTCTGCTACACAAAAGCTCTTGAGTGATCAGGCATGGCCCCTGGTCCTGAAGCTAAATCTTCTTCAGAGATCATGAATCTGACATTGTTCACCATAAGCTATTAATAGCACCTAATGCTGGGCCAGAATGTGGAGAGTCTGGGGACAGTGGGGGAAGGCAGAATATACTCACTCATTGCTGGAGAAAATGGGGGTCAGTCTCACCTTTGGGCTGGAATCTGGTAATATCTATGAAAATTAAACATAAAAATGCTTTTCAATCCAATCATCCTACCCTGGGAAAGAGGCTGAAGGCACCTCAAAATATTGTCCTATATTTGAACAGTGAAATTCCACAAGGCCACGGACATGAATAGGTTAGGTCTGGATTGGCTGACTCAGAACTATTTCCACAATGTTTTATTAACATAAAAAAGCAAGTGTTTACCAACCACAAACCTTTCTACACGTGATATGAAACTTCCCATGAGGGTAAGAGCACAGGGGAAGGCCCAGAAAGGCTCCTACATACCTGGTTTATCCCAGTGAGAGAGGGGAGAGGTCAAAGCTGAAAAAATGAGCCATAGACAAGAGAATAACAAAAACAGCATGTAAAACATTCCTTTTATATAAAATTACATGTATTTGCTCACTGTCCCAGAGAACTGTGAAAAAAAGGCCAAGTTACTCAGGGTTACCAATCAGAACTTTCTGTGATGATGAAAACATTTTCTATCTGTGCTTTGTCATCCAAACCAGTAGCCAGGAGATGCACGTGGCTACTGAGCCTGTGAAATGTGGTAAGTGTGACCAAGAAACCAAATCTTTAATTTATTTAATTTTAATTAAATGTAAGAAGCTAATACATATAGACAATGGTTTACCATCAACAGTACAGTTGCTTTTTTAAGAAACTTAGTTATTTTCAGTTGTGCTGGGTCTTTGTCACTGTATGAGGGCTTTCAATAGTTGCAGTGTGGAGGATTCTCATTGTGGTGGCTTCTCTTGTGGAACACGGGCTCTGGGGCACAAGGGCTTCAGTAGTTGTGGCATTTAGGTTCATTGCCCCATATCATGCAGAATCTTCCTAGACAAGAGATCAAATCTGTGTCCCCTAAATTGGCAGGCAGATTCTTAACCATTGGACAACCAGGGAAGTCCTATTTTCTTTTTTCTACTCTTCTATAGTGTTTGAATGGTTCTATGATGAAACTATTATGTAATCAATAAAATAAATAAATAAATAAAACTAAAAACCTGTAGAGAAGCAGTATGTGTGGTGATTAAGAGTTCAGATTTAGATCCACACAGCCTGGTTCAAATTCTAGCCTTGCGACTTCATTGCTTATCATTTGGGGAAAATGACTTAGCCTAAAATTACTTTCTCTACTATGCCTCAGTCTCCTCACCAGTAAAAGGGGCAAAATCATAGTACCTACCTCATGGGATTACTGTGAGGATGAAGGGAGTCTGTATGTGAGGAGGTCTTAAGACCAACTCTTAGTACATAATGTTTGTTAAGTATTTGCAAATGTAAGTATTCAGTTCAGTTCAGTCGCTCAGTCGTGTCCAACTCTTTGTGACCCCATGGACTACAGCACGCCAGGCTTCCTGTCCATCACCAACTCCCAGAGCTTGTTCAAACTCATTTGCATCAAGTCAGTGATGCCATCCAACCATCTCATCCTCTGTCATCCCCTTCTCCTCCTGTCTTCAATCTTTCCCAGTATCAGGGTCTTTTCCAATGAGTCAGTTCTTCATATCAGTATTACCAAGGATTTAGTTGCAAGTGGTAGGAGACTCTGGCTAAAGGATGTACTAATTGGATACTTGTTGGCTTGCAAAAATGTTGAGATGTCTGGAGGACCAGGTGTCAAGCCCAGGAACTGATCCCTCACTGCTATTCTGATACCAACCTAAGTTGTCAGAGGCCATTGCTTTCCTTTGTAACCAAAAGTAGGGTCCACCTGCTCACTGTTAAAGAGCCCTGAAAGAGCAATGTTGGTGGAAAGGAAAGTTTGCTTTATTTGATGCTGGCAATGTGGGGCGGGGGGGAACAGTTCCTGTCCAAAGGCTGACCATCCTCCTCCGCCCCCAACAGTCAGTTCAGTTAGTTCAGGTCAGTCGCTCAGGTGTGTCTGACTCTGCGACCCCATGAATCGCAGCACGCCAGGCCACCCTGTCCATTACCAACTCCCAGAGTCTACCCAAACCCATGTCCATCGAGTCGGTGATGCTATCCAGCCATCTCATCCTCTGTCATCCCCTTCTCATACTGCCCCCAATTCTTCCCAGCATCAAGGTCTTTTCCACTGAGTCAACTCTTCGCATGAGGTGGCCAAAGTATTGGAGTTTCAGCTTCAACATCAGTCCTTTCAATGAATATTCAGGACTGATCTCCTTTAGGATGGACTGGTTGGATCTTCTTGCAGTCCAAGGGACTCTCAAGAGTCTTCTCCAACACCACAGTTCAAAAGCATCAATTCTTCAGTGCTCAGCTTTCTTCACAGTCCAACTCTCACATCCATACATGACTACTGGAAAAACCATAGCCTTGACTAGATGGAACTTTGTTGGCAAAGCAATGTCTCTGCTTTTAAATATGCTATCTAGGTTGGTCATAACTTTCCTTCCAAGGAGTAAGCGTCCTTTAATTTCATGGCTGCAATCACCACCTGCAGTGATTTTTGAGCCCAAAAAAATAACGTCTGACACTGTTTCCACTGTTTCCCCATCTGTTTCCCATGAAGTGATGGGACCAAATGCTGTAATCTTTGTTTTCTGAATGTTGAGCTTTAAGCCAACTTTTTCACTCTCCTCCTTCACTTTCATCAAGAGGCTCTTTAGTTCTTCTTCGCTTTCTGCCATAAGGGTGGTGTCATCTGCATATCTGCTGCTGCTGCTAAGTCGCTTCAGTCGTGTCTGACTCTGTGCGACCCCATAGACGGCAGCCCACCAGGCTCCGCCGTCCCTGGGATTCTCCAGGCAAGAATACTGGAGTGGGTTGCCATTTCCTTCTCCAATGCATGAAAGTGAAAAGTGAAAGTGAAGTCACTCAGTCGTGTCCAACTCTTAGCGACCCCATGGACTGTAGCCTACCAGGCTCCTCCGTCCATGGGATTTTCCAGGCAAGAGTACTGGAGTGGGGTGCCATTGCATATCTGAGGTTATTGATATTTCCCCTGGCAATCTTGATTCCAGTTTGTGCTTCTTCCAGCCCAGCGTTTCTCATGATGTACCCTGCATAGAAGTTAAATAAGCAGAGTGACAATAAACAGCCTTGATGTACTCCTTTTCCTATTTGGAACCAGTCTGTTGTTCCATGTCAAGTTCTAACTGTTGCTTCCTGACCTGCATACAGGTTTCTCAAGAGGCAGGTCAGATGGTCTGGTAGTCCCATCTCTTTAAGAATTTTCCACAGTTTATTGTGATCCACATAGTCAAAGGCTTTGGCATAGTCAATAAAGCAGAAATAGATGTTTTTCTGGAACTCTCTTGCTTTTTCGATGATCCAGAGGATGTTGGAAATTTGATGTCTGGTTCCTCTGCCTTTTCTGAAACCAGCTTGAACATCTGGAAGTTCACGGTTCACGTATTGCTGAAGCCTGGCTTGGAGAATTTTGAGCATTACTTTACTAGAGTGTGAGATGAGTGCAATTGTGTGGTAGTTCAAGCATTCTTTGGCATTGCCTTTCTTTGGGATTGCAATGAAAACTGACCTTTTCCAGTCCTGTGGCCACTGCTGAGTTTTCCATATTTGCTGGCAAATTGAGTGCAGCACTTTCACAGCATCATCTTTCAGGATTTGAAATAGCTCAACTGTAATTCCATCACCTCCACTAGCTTTGTTCATAGTGATGCTTTCTCAGGCCCACTTGACTTCACATTCCAGGATGTCTGGCTCTAGGTGAGTGATCACATCATCATGATTATCTGGGTCGTGAAGATCTTTTTTGTACAGTTCTTCTGTGTATTCTTGCCACCTGTTCTTAATATCTTCTGCTTCTGTTAGGTCCATACCATTTCTGTCCTTTATTGAGCCCATCTTTGCATGAAATATTCCGTTGGTATCTCTAATTTTCTTGAAGAGATCTCTAGTCTTTCCCATTCTGTTGTTTTCCTCTATTTCTTTGCATTGATCATTGAGGAAGGCTTTGTTATCTCTCCTCGCTATTCTTTGGAACTCTGCATTCAAATGGGTATATCTTCCCTTTTCTCCTTTGCTTTTCGCTTCCTGTCTTTTCACAGCTATTTGTAAGGCCTCCTCAGACAGCCATTTTGCTTTTTTGAATTTCTTTTTCTTGGGAATGGTCTTGATTCCTGTCTCCTGTACAATGTCATGAACCTCCATCCATAGTTCATCAGGTATTCTGTCTATCAGATATAGTCCTTTAAATCTATTTCTCACTTCCACTGTATAGTCAGTCATAAGGGATTTGATTTAGGTCATACCTGAATGATCTAGTGGTTTTCTCCACTTTCTTCAATTTTAGTCTGAATTTGGCAGTAAGAAGTTCATGATCTTTGACAGGTAAATAAAAATTTCATTGGACTGGCTCTTTTCTCAAGATATTTAAAAAATTTTGCTCCCAATAAAAAGACTGCCCTTACTTACTGCTCTCACCAGAATTCACAGAGCAAGTTTTATATTGGTAAGTACTAGGACAAGATTCTTACGTCCCCTTTACCATTGGCATTTTTTCCTCTCTTTACACATGGTGGGTTGAAGAATTTACATAATAGATCCTGCTGGTTATTCTAAGCAAGGTCACCCATGTTAGCAAGAGAAAGATGTGTTTGGCTTAGAGACACTTGTATATAGGCCTGAAGAATGGCCTTCGAAAGATGTCCCATGTTAATTCCCAGAGCCTGGGGATTCACCAGAACTTGGTGAATATGTTACCTTATATATATATATAAAATAAGGTAGGTATGATCAATTTAAGGACCTTGAGATGGGAAGATTATCCTGGATTATCCTGGTGGGCCAGTATAATCATCAGAATCTTTATAAAAGGCAGGAGGGAGGACAGAGAGGAGGGAAGTGCTGTCTTTGAAGATGAAAGGAGGGACTGTGAGTCAAAGAATGGAGGCAGTCCGTAGAAGCTGGTATGTGCAAAAAAAAACAGGGTCTCCTTTAAGCCTCCAGAAGGAAAGCAGCCTTGATTTTAGACTTCTGATCTCTGGAACTATAAGATGGTAAATTTGTGTTGCTTAAAGTCACTAACTTTACACTAATTTGTTATAGTATGAACCATAAAAGAATACAATGCTCTCTATACCAAAGACTTTCTCCAGATGATCCATGGAAGTTCAGATGACTTGACCTTGCAGAAGATGCTCAGAATGAACTAAGAACAATGGCGCATTTTGTTTGGTTGGTTTTTTTTTTTTATTTTGTTCTTTTTAAAGAAAGATCTGGCATCATCCTCTGGACTCTGCTTTGTGATCAACTAAGAACAAGATCATTTGCCATCTGGTCATGAATTGCACCTGCAGATGTTTCCAAACTTAGTAGCAAATTCTCTCCATAGAACATACTTGAAAAGTTCCCGTTTTTCTCTTGTGCCATTCCTTCTATTGTTTTTGTTGACTTGTTACCTAATTCTTTTGTTTAAATTTTTACATATGTATATAATAGTACTGACAACTACCCTGTATCACAAACCTTCTGTGTATCAGGCACTGACCAAAGCAGAACAAACATGCATTCATTCATTTAATCTCCACAATAACCTATGGAAGAAGACACTACAATTATGCCCAGTTTACAGATGAGGAAACCAAGGCACAGAGAGAATAAGCAACTTTCCCAAAGTGAAATAGCGTCATAGTAAGTCATTCTTCAAAATCAGGTCATGAACCTAACTGCTGATAACTATAAACTTCTTCAGGGCCAAGACCCAGTGTTATTCTTGTTTTAACCTCCCCCGCTCCCACCCACCACATCTAGCACATTTACTGAGCTCCTGTTATTGCTAGCACTGTGGTAGACCCTTCCACATCATCTGTACTATAATCTCAAGTGCCTTGTCCGAGGCCCTACAAATACTAAAGTGGAAGAGCTTTCCAAGCCACCAAGCTGAATTACAGATATGAGAGCCCTGGAGATGGGGCATGAAACCTGACTGGAGCCTTAGCTCTCCTACTTTTCACAACAGTGAAAGTTGTGCCAGTCTCTTCACCATTATTGTCTCTGCCACTTCACTTCTAAAATGGGGGTGATAAAACCTACTTTGTAGGCATTTCCATCTCCTCCTGGATGGGGCTGTGGCACATCGAAGCTGGGAGACAGAGCGGGCTCCCCTCACGGCAGCAGCAGGTGTCTGAGGCTTCTTGATGGAGTAGAGCTCTGGAGGGCACGCTACCCCTTCCCCAGTGAAGCCCACTTCCTGTCTTCCTTCCTTCCCTTCTCCAAGAGGAGTTACCATCCAGCTGGAAATGTTCGAGATTACTTCCTTCCAGGGAACAGCACCACATCACCTACCGTTCATTAGGTGCAAACACTGTTTCTCCCTCCCTCCACTCCTCAGTCAGGGTCTTGTTGCCACAGGCATCGGCAGCGCCTTAGAAGCCCTCACTGTCACGTGTGAATGGGGGACTGCAGGTTAACATGCTACCTGACCCTTTCCTTCACCATGGTTCCAGACACCTATCCAGGCCCTGAAGGAAATTTGAAGATGAAAGGGCTGTGGGACCTTCATGTGCGAGTTGAGGGAACAGGTCCCAGTCCCTGGGAATAGACATGCCACCAGTTTCTACTACTTCTCTGACCCAAAGAGAAGGGAGAAATGAGGCAGCCCAGAGCAACCTCTAACCTCAACTCTGGGAACCAGAATGGATTCTCAGCCAGCTCACAAATTATTCAAAACACAATTCAGGAGGGATCAGCCAAGTTGGCGTAGTAGAAAGAACTGAGCTTACCTCCTCTCATGAGTACACCAAAATCACAATTATCTACAGGACATCAGTGAAAAAGATCAGACTTACCAGAGAAGATTTTCTATAGTAAAACACAAGGAAGGAACCACAACAAGATAGGGAGGAGGGATACACTCAAGATACCGTCACGTCCTGTACACCCAGGTGTGGGATCCACAAACGAGAATAAATATAGTGTGTATGTTATTCCACAGGAAGGAGAGTTCTGAGCTCTCCCCAGCTCAGGGGTTCTGCAGTGGGAAGACCAGCCCCCAAATGTTGTCCATTCACTCAGTCATGTCCAACTCTTTGCAACTCCATGGACTGCAGCACACAAGGCCTCCCTGTCCTTCACCATCTCCCAGGTTTAACTTCAGCAGCCCCAAAGGCCTGGGTTGAATAGAGACAGCACTCTTAAATGGTGTACCTGAAACCAACACAACATTGTAAGTTTACTTCAGTTTTTTTTTTTTAAAGAGTTAAAAAAAAGTGACACATTTCACAGTACATAAACTTCACTTAAAAAAAAAAAGGAATATTGAACCTCTACCTACTACTACTATGTGTTCTGAACCATTTAGGGTAGAGTATGCTGGCATCTGCACATTACTTCTAATTATGTCACAAAATATGATGAAATGATAGTTGGATAAAGGGAAGGATAGATGACTACAAATGTAATAGAACAAGTAAAGGAAAATCTTAGTAGTAAAATCTAGATAGTGGGTATTTGGCTACCTTCTGTACAATTCTTTAAAGCTTTATTTATGTTTGAAACTTTTTATAACAAAATGTTAGAGAAAACATGTGGGCAATTTATATAAATAGTTGACTGTACTCAGGGTAGGGTAGTCATATATGGACGTGAGAGTTGGACTATAAAGAAAGCTGAGCACCAAAGAATTGATGCTTTTGAACTGTGGTGTTGGAGAAGACTCTTGAGCATCCCTTGGACTGCAAGGAGATCAAACCAGTCCATCTTAAAGGAAATCAGTCCTGAATATTCATTGGAAGGACTGATGCTAAAGCTGAAACTCTAATACTTTGACTACCTGATGCAAAGAACTGACTCATTGGAAAAGATCCTGATGCTGGGAAGGATTGGGGGCAGGAGGAGAAGGTGATGACAGAGGATGAGATGGTTGGATGGCATCACTGACTCGATGGACATGAGTTTTAGTAAACTCCGGGAATTGGTGATGGACAGGGAGGCCTGGCATGCTGCAGTCCCTGGGGTCGCAAAGAGTCGGACACGACTGAGCAGCTGAGCTGAACTGAGGGTAGGGACACCAGTGCATTTATAGATGCTAACAAATTCTAAAGCAGTAAAGAGTCTAAGAGATTTATTCCAGTTACCTCATTTAACATGAGGAAACTGAGGCTCAGAGGTAAGTGACTTGCACTGGGTCACCCAGCCAACTGGTGGCAGGGGAGGCCTAAAGCTGTCGGACTGAAAACCCTCTTGATTCTATCATTAGGAAAATGTTTTGCCTCAAATTGAAGCATTGTTATCAAACGCATTTTAGAATCTCAGAGTTTTATTTTGTACTTTTGCAAATGATAATCTTTGTTATCTACTGAAGCAAAAAACACTATTTTTTAAAGTTTGTAGACTCTGGGGGTAAAAAAAGGGAATGAAATAGTACTTTATTTTAGGCAGTTTAATTAAAGTTTTTAGCTACTTATCTATTTATTGCTTTATTATAAGTGCTTCTGCAATGCCTAAATGCTTTGGCAGAGCATGGAGAAATACAATTATTAATTGCTATTATTATAACCACTTCACAAAGCAGTGAGTACTTAGACCTTCACCTCTACTTCCTGGGAGCAAAAGTTTCACACCAAACATTTCTCAAATACAAGCAACTTCAGAGTAAAATATTCATATGAATCACCAAGAGCTATTATTAATCCTTTTTCAGAGTGTCTGAGTCATTACCTAAAAGAAGATTTCCCTTGGGTTTAATTTGAGGAGAAAATAAAGGGTTAAAATTTAATATTTTTCTTCTGCCTTAAAAAGTACTGGTCCTTGGCCCTGTTTCCTGGCCTGCTCTCCCCCTCACTCCTTCTGAGAGAGGGGGTGCTCAGAGGCAGATCGACTGCTCTGTGAAATGAGATGTATGTCCAGGCCTTTGCCTATTTCTGTCAAAGGAGTGTACTGACCACCCAGATGTACCCTAGAAAAGCCGTAGAAGCAGATGCAATCGTGGATCTGAAAAAACTATTAAAAACACCTCCAAAATATGAGATGCCCCTGGGGAGAAGGCAGGCGTGTTGCAGGGAGACAGCGGGATGGCAGAGCAGATGGATGGCAAGGGTAGAGGAAAGGCTCAATTCTCTTCCTTCTCCACGGCCTGACCTTGAGTGGATCAGAGTGGCCTTTGGCTACAGAAACCTGCAGCATCAGCGCAGGTAGCCAGTGTTGTCAGGGAATATGAAAGTACCACAGAAGCCCTGCTGGGGTGAGGGGCTGATAAAAAACAGGACTGATAGCTAATATTTAGCATTCACTCACTCACCTCTCCCCCTTCAAGCTTCCCAGGATGAGGGATTCTAGCCTAGGAGACCCCTGATCACAGGAAGTACCTGCAGTGTGGCACCAAAGTCATAGTTTACAGAGTTCTGTGGGGTCCAGAGCAGTCTGCCAGAGGGCTCATCCCTTCCTCTGTCATTACACTCCCCTGGAGAAATCTGACTCTTCTTCAAAACTAAATAGAGTAGCTTAAAACAGTAACATGAATTCCCTGGGCAAAATAACCATGCATCTAAAGATGACAAAGGGAACAACAGACGTTGATTGGAACTCATGAGGCAAAACTTAAATAAGCACGATAAATACTCTCTGCAGGGCTGGAGGTTGGGAAAGAGGTGAGAGTGTTGGCCAAAGGGACAAACTTCCAGTTACAAGAAGAAAAAGGTCCAAGGAGCTAGTGTATCGTCTGATGACTATAGTTAACAACACTGGGTTGTGTACTTGAAAGTTGTTATGAGATCATAAATGTTCTCACAACAACAGCAACAGAAACGGTGGATGTGGGAGGTGGAGAAGTGAGCTAAGTGATCAGGAAAAACCAAGTCCTAATCAGGTCGTCTGAGCATCAACAGCTAAAGCCAACCACTGATGAACTTCCCAATGGCACAAGCCAATAAAATCCTGTATATGTGTGTGTGTGTGTGCGCGCGCGCATGTGCACTCACATGATAGACAGCTTACAGACAAGGACCTAAGAGGGGATGGGACAGGCGGTAAGATTAGACATCACTAATCTTACCTTGCCTTTAGTTCTGACACTTTGTGATGCAATGAACAGAGCGATTTCACAAAGAGGCCCTTTCTGAAGGCATTACTTTAGCTAATAATTCACTGGCAAAAGCCTCTTTTCTTCTCTTCCATTCTTGATTTGGCAGTCTCCACGATCTTGCTAAAAAAAAAAAGTGTACTCTTTGGAATATAGTCATATACATTTTGATTCTATTTATGTAAAGCTCTAGAAAATAAAAACTAATCTCCACTGACAGAATGCAGATCAGCAGTTGTTTGGGACTAGAAGCATTTAAAAAGGGACAGAGCATTTAAAAAGGTGTAGGAGAAAATGCTTGGGGTGATGGATATGTTCCCTCTCCTGATGGTGTTTATGGTTTCAGCAGAATATATGTATGTAGAAACTCACCCAAATGGATACTTAAATATCTATAGTTTGTTATGTGTCAATTGTATCACAATAAAACTGTTAAAAAGAAAAGGAAATAAAAACATATTGACAAAACAAAAAGCAAATTGGATAGCATCACCCTATTTAACACCCTGCAGTGGTTTCCCAGTTCTCTCTTGGCAAAACCCAGTCTATAATGGGATTTGGAAGGCTTTCCTGATCTGGCCCTGCTGATCTCAATGCAACTCTTACCATGTCCAACTTCTCATGGGGCCCCAAATATCCTCAATTTCTCCCAATTCCTAGCTCCACTCCAATCACGTGCAATACTCTGCTTCTTGGAACATCCTGCTTGCACCCAGTCCTGCACACGCACACATATTTACCTGATACCTGCTTTAAGCTCCTGCCCAGACGTTCCATCCTATGTGCCTCCTATGTACTCCTACCCAGCATCTCCTTACCCCCGTGACTGTGAGGCTCCCCTCCTATGTACCATGTTGTACACAGAACTTCCCACAGCTCAGCACCTATACTCCATCTTCTAAGAGCCTTTTTACCTCTCTGAAGCCCCTCACCATCCTGTGAGGTATTCTAAAGATCTGTCTTATATGTCATAGCTCTGGTGCCCTGAACATTGTCCAGAATATCATGTGCTTATTGAATAATTCGATAAATAAATCAGCAGGTCATAGACAGTCCAAGAGTATATCTTAACTACTAAACTTAGAGGAGGGACTTCCCTGGTAGTTGAGTGGTTAAGAATCTACCTTCCAATATATGGAACACAGGTTCAATCACTGGTCAGGGAACTAAGATCCCACATGTTGCGTGGCAACTAAGCCCAAGCGCCACAACTAGAGAAGCCTGTGTGCTGCAGTGAAGACATAGCATAGCCAAAATAAATAAACAATAAACTTGGAGGCGACTCAGGCCAACCTGGAGAAAGGGGGAGAGGCAGGGTAGCTCCATGGTAAGAGCTTGGGACCCAGTGTTAGGTGGACTTGGGTTCAGATATCAGTTCTGCCACCCTGTAGTGTAACCATGTGGATGTTCCAAAACATCTCTGTGCCTCAGTCTCTTCCTCTGTTAAATGGGGATGGTGACATCTATCTCATTGGGTGGTTTAGAGGAGTAAAGGAGATCATCTGCATAACTTGAGGTCCAAATGTTAACTGCTGCTGCTGCTGCTAAGTTGCTTCAGTCGTGTCCGACTCTGTGCGACCCCATAGACGGCAGCCCACCAGGCTCCGCCGTCCTGGGATTCTCCAGGCAAGAACACTGGAGTGGGTTGCCATTGCCTTCTCCAGTGCATGAAAGGGAAAAGTGAAAGTGAAGTCGCTCAGTCGTGTCCGACTCTTAGCGACCCCATGGACTGTAGCCCACCAGGCTCCTCCGTCCATGGGGTTTTCCAGACAAGAGTACTGGAGTGGGGTGCCATTGCCTTCTCCGAAATGTTAACTACAATTAAGCAAAATAATATCATAGTCCTTAAGAGAAAAAGGAACTACACAAATAGAAGTCAGTCAAATAAATGTCTCTGGTATCACCAAAATGAGGTTGCCAGTTCGAAGTCAAGTAGGTGCATAGCAGTCCAACATTTCCCTCTGACCAGTTTGTGCCTGTAAACCCATCTCAACCAACTTCTTACCTGAAAATCTCTGGCTCAGGACCTGCTCCCCTGGAAACTGGACCCACGACATTAAGTCCAAACACCCATCTCTTGAAGCACCAGTCCCTCCAGTGCCCCTATACCCATGTGCCACTGGGCAAGCAGCCAATTCAGGGCCAATGTCTCCTCTGAAGCCAAAACAATGGGGCAGCTGAGTAACCTGGATCAGAAGACTAAACAAATTCCCACTGCCCTTATGAATCTGAAATGCTGATCATATTTCAGGGCAAGTGGCTTTTGGGAAAGAGGCCCTGAGTTTATTGAATTCCTTATTGAAAGGAAAAAGGATTTTTAGAGTGAAAATCTGGGAGAGCAGGACCCAGACAATTGAGCTTATTTTTGATAAAATGCAAGCTCCTATAGGGAGGACTTCTGTCTGCAGTGTTCACTGTTATGTGTCCTGAAATAGCGTCTGGCTTAAGGGAAGTGCTCAGTCAGTATCTAGTCAATGAATACAGAGTTTGACAGGGCAGGGAAGGTGGCAAAGCTAAAAAGAAAATAAAAAATCTGTAACTTAATTCAAGTCCTAGAGAAAGATTGAGACAGTAGAGCTCAGTGGGTCCAATACTGAGCTGTTTCCTTGCCTTTGAAATGGAATTCATATTTAATACAGCAACTCTGCAGAAGAAGTAAAATGATTTCAATTAAGTGCTTGTACATAGTAGACACAATTCCCTGTTCATAAGTGAACATATTGGGTACACATACACACACACACACGTACACACTCACACCATCTCCAGAGATTCGAGGGTGACTTTTAATTCTGTATTTCCAGAGGAAGGAGGGTGGTGCTTTGTTCATTGCAACATATTGGAATTAAGGATGGTGAGAATCAGTGCAAAATGTTCTGGCCAAGTAGAGCCTGTGAAATAAACTCAGAAGGCTATGCCAGCTCATTAATTTGAGCCCTAACCACATTACTGATTTTATAGTCACTTAAGAAAATAAATGTTTCGAGACACACTTTGGAGAACAGCCTAATTCATGAGTAATTTTTTTTAATTGGCCATTTGAGATGTTGCCACTGAGGCTTGACTATTCTGCTCTGACTTAGAGCAGAATGCTTATTCCAGACGAAGGACAGGTCATTTCACTCTTTCCACTCAAGCATTCTAAACAAGGAAAGCTAGGACACAAGATTAGCTGCAGCCTCTAGTTTTCATAGTAAATAAGCTACAAAATCCATTTCTGACTCCAGTCTCTAATTGAATATGGGACAGAATTTGGAAAGCTGCCAGACAGCCAATGGTTTTACATAAATTCTTCAATTACAAGGAATTGTTTGAAATTAGGCAGAACAATACAAGTTTCCTTTGTAATCCCTTTCCACTTTGACAGAAATAATTATATACTTATTCAGGGATAATGTTCTGTCTCCCATAGTAGCATTGCTGGTTGTTTGGACATTTGTGATTTTCTTTCCTCCCTCATTGAATAGCAGTCAAGAGATGTGAATAGAACTGACCCTCACTTAAGCCTATTCACCTGGGCACAGTCACTGAGGCCTCCCAGGCCAAAGTTCATGGTTATCCTGATAGCTTACGGTGAACAGTGTCGGATTCTTGATCTGAAGAAGATTTAGCTTCGGGATGGGGGGATAGGCTTGATACTCAAGAGCTTTCCTAGAACAGAGTTTTATTAAAGTATAAAAAGGGACAGAGAAAGCTTCTGACATAGACATCAGAAGGGGGACAGAGAGTGCCCCCATGCTAGGTTTAGCAAGTTGTTTTATCTCTGTTAGAAAGTTATTAATCAGATAAGAGAGACACCTCAAGGCTGATGGAGTTTCACCAGGCCCCTCTCCCACAATATGCATTTTTGAGACAGGATGGCATGAGGTGTGTCATCCCCCAGCCATAAAACAATCGATATGAGTGCTGGTTTGTTGAGCTATTATCAGCCCAAGGTTTGAGAAAAGAAAAAATGTTAGTCTTAAGTGGAACCATTTTGAAGAAAGGCAAATTCCAAAGCAAATACATAGTTTCATTAACATGGCTCAAGAAAAACATTTCCATAGAGAAACCTCCTTTTAATTCTGTACGGAGAAGGGAAAAAAAATCTGACACTTGTAGTTTGTTTCCTCCTGCCGCTTAAGGGAGAGAGAAAAAATGTCTGACACTTGCAGCCTATTTCCTCCTTTTGGAGACCCCTGGCTTTCCTGCCTGTTACCTTTTTAATCCTTTGAACACAGGGGTTGGGCAGGGCTGATCAATCATGGCAAGGCTAAGAACTCTTGCTTTGGATACAAATAAGGGGAACCAACCTTGAGATGCAGCCCTCACTAGAGTAGTACAGTGTAGAGAGAGAAAGGGAATAAAACTAAGTCACTGAGACTTTGGATCAACTATTCCTGAAATCTATATACTTCTCAGATTTCCAGATATATGAGCTAATATGGTTTAAATTGGAGCTTGTGTTATGACCCCAAACTTCATAAATAATATATGCCCATCAGCAGATGAAAATGTATATGCATTTCCAAAACTATATTTGACTTCCTGCATTTCATCTCAGCCCCAAATTCCTCCAAGTGGAGTGCATAATCAAGGTAGGCAATTTTACTTATGCCAAACGATTTTTCTTCACATCTGAAGTAGACTATGTACCCTAATTTTGCAGCTTGTTTGTAAGTGAGCACTGCACATTCTGACTGCCTCTGATTAGTAAAAGCTCAGAAAGTCACGCAAAACCTGAATTAGATCTGGAAACTGCTTGGTTGGTTCAGCATCAATGAGGCAATGTTAAGGCAAAGTACCTTAACATCCATTAGCCAATGAGTGGGTCAGCAGAAACTCAGGAGGTATCCACAGCCTCTGTGGGCCAGCCTCAAAAGGCTTCTCATCTTTGCTGTTGGATGAAGTTTGGATGAAGTTTAGCAGCAGATTTACCTGCCCTTTTCTACCTGTCCATCTTGTTTGGTTTCACATGATTAGTAAGCAGCATTTGATTACAATCTCCCTGAATTAAAGCTATGAAGCAGGTTTGCTTTTTCTCATAAGAAACTCAGTCAGAATCACTCAGGTGCCCAGATATGAATGAAAATAAATATGAAGGCAGGAACATGTGGATAATTCTAGTAAATTTTAAAGGTCTGTTCTTACAAAGCCCAGAGTATTCTAGCTGGAAAGGATAAGACGGTAGACCACAAGCTGAGCTAGGAGGTTTTCAGCCATATCAAATCATACCTAAAAATCCATCATTCAGCTTCCTTTATCTGTTAAAATGTATGGAAGTAATACTTTCTATAAATAACTTAGATCTTAGTGTAATTACAATTATCTATAATGAATGCACTTAGAGACCTATCCTGCAGTCTGAAAAATTGCCACCAGCTGTCATACTGCAGACCTGAAACAATGATTTGTGAGTTTAATTCCCTGAAAATAACATCATGAAACTGAAGCAATATGACCTCTCAACTCACCAGTGCTATCTTTAAAAGTTCCATGCAGCCAGTATACAAAGATGTTTGTTCTGATACTGGACACTGTTTTTAAAAAAAAAAATTCTATGCCTTTTGAAGAGCATAAAGCTCTTCATATCAGTTGACGGGGGGAAGAGACTCTGAGGCATATCCCTAGGGACCACTAAAACCTTATCACATAACAATCAGTAAGGCTGGTCTTGAGTTCCAAACCTCAGTGTAAATACTAGGTTAGCTCATCTCGGAGAGTACCTATATTTGAAGACTAGCAAGTGTGATATTGCCATGGTAATAAGTTGCTAGGATACTCCCAGCAGCCATCTAAGCTGACTTTGTTAAACTGTATCACATAGATTAAGAACTAAGATATGGTTTTATGAGGCTTCCCTGGTAGTTCAGGCAGTAAAAAATCTCCCGGCAATGCAGGAGACCCGGGTTCAATCCCTGGGTCAGGAAGCCTCCTGGAGAAGGGAATGGCAACCCATTCCAGTAGTCTTGCCTGGAGAATTCCAACAGATCCTGGTGGGCTACACTCCATGGGGTCACAAAGAATTGGACACGACTGAGCGACTAACACACACACACAAAGTGATTTAAATATTCCTAAAACTTCTGCAGAGTGTCCAACTCTTTTGAATAATTTTTCATCTTGAGGTCATGGGTGTTCATGTTTTTCTACAAAACATCAATCTCTGTGCTTCGAGAGCAATGTTTCTGAAGAGTTCTCCACCTGAGTCTCTGGGATTTCCTCCCAGGCTGCTGACATTTATCCCACAACTTTTCAGGCCACATGTAGCAGGTGACAACCACATCAAGGCCACTGCCTGACATCAGTTGTGAGACCCATCCTGACTTCAGAGAGTTTAATGTAAGTCTTAGAATAATGGAAGCAAGGGTAAGTCAGACTTCTGTCCTCTACAGACAATCACTGCTGCAAAACTCACCAGGGAACAGTCCAGGAACTGAACTTGTCTCCTCAGCCTTTTGACATGGTGCCACCCTGTGTGCCTCTCTGGAGATGTCAAAGCCAGTGGCCCCCAATCTTTTGGCACCAGGGACTGGTTTCATGGAAGACAATTTTTCCACGGTCAGGGGTGAGGGTGAGGAGATAGTTTTAGGATGATTCAAGAGCATTACATTTATTGTGTACTTTATTTCTAATATTATAATAATGAAATAAACATATTAATACAACTCAACCATAATGCAGAATCGGGGAGTCATGAGCTTATTTTCCAGCAACTAGACCATCACATCTGGGGGTGATGGGAGAATGGTGAGGAGGGACTGTAAAAACAGATGAATCTTAACTCGCTGACCCCCCGCTCACTTCCTGCTGTGCAGTCCAGCTCCTAACAGGCCACAAAAGGGTATTGTGGTCCATGGCCTGGGGGTTGGGGTCCCCTGGTCTAAGCTGTGACTGGCTTTTCCTGGCAGCCTCATTCCTATCATGCCCACCCAAGAGGGAGAAAAATGAGCTTCAGAACTGGCACCACAGCAGTTGGTGTCAGAATTCCCAGAGTTCTGGGATCAAGAACTCTGATTTCAATCCTGTCAAATTCACACCTGGATCCCTCTGAAGAGTTCCTGGAGCTGCCTGCTGAGCTGGGTAGGCCTACAAGGAGAGTTCTCACACCCAATATCCTCTTTTTATAATCAACACTTCTAGACACCAAAGATGGCTGCAACACTATCTGCCCCACATGATCTTCTAGAGATTGATCACTCTCTTATCCAGAGATGGAGTCAGTCTCCCCACAACTCAAATATATGTGAGTTTTGTCTTGTTTGTGACAAGTAGAACATGGCAGAAATGAAGTTGACTTTTGAGGCTAATTCAGACAAGGCTAAGTGACTTCCATTTGGCTTGCTAGAGCCCTGATGGCCAGGTAAGCAATCCGACCACCCTGAGGTGACCACAGAGGAGCCCAAGACAGTTGCCATAAAAGAGCCTAAGACTATGTGGGGGGAGAGAGGCCTGGCTGGCCCCCAGCTGCTCATATTCAGACTGGAATTGACTCCAGCCATGAAAGACAAAGCAACTGCTGTTCCTCTAAGCTACTGCATTTGAGGATGATTTGTTACATGACTGTAGCAAATGGAACTACCCTTTGGGGATGGAGTGTCATTGCCACAGGGGATTGACTGGCCTAGAGCCATTAAAGCCTCCACATGACCACCATAGTTGCCAACAAAGGTCCATCTAGTCAAAGCTATGGTTCTTCCAGTAGTCATGTTTGGATGTGAGAGTTGGACTATAAAGAAAGCTGAGTGCCGAAGAGTTGATGCTTTTGAACTGTGGTGTTGGAGAAGACTCTTGAGAGTCCCGTGGACTGCAAGGAGATCCAACCAGTCCATCCTAAAGGAAGTCAGTCCTGAATATTCATTGGAAGGACTGATGCTGAAGCTGAAGCTCCAATACTTTGGCCACCTGATGCAAAGAAATGACTCCTTGGAAAAGACCCTGATGCTGGGAAAGATCGAAGGTGGGAGAAGGGGACGACAGAGGATGAGGTGGTTGGATGGCATCATTGACTCAATGGACATGAGTTTGAGTAAGCTCCAGGAGTTGGTGAGGGATGGGGAAGCCTGGTGTGCTGAAGTCCACGGGGTCGCAAAGAGTCGGACACGACTGAGCGACCGAACTGAGCTGAACTGAACTGATTACCACCAAGAACAGTGACACCAGGGAAACACTTGGAGCTCAGTGAGCACTATTTTCAGCCGCTTCCTGCTCACAGAGCTTCAGTGACCCTCTCCATCCCTTCTTCTCTTCATCACTCCTAAGTCCCAGGATGGAAAATTTAGATTACTTGTCATCTATTGCATAAAAAGGGAATAATTTGAACTAGCTCTAGAAGCTTAAAAAGGTCAAATGGATGACAGCTTATTCCTTATGTAATTAAACCCTGGCCTTCCCTTTGGGCTCCACCATCCTGGGATTGGGGGCTTCAGGGGGTATGAGGTGGTGACAGGTCCTGCCTGGCTTCCACCACTAAAATAGCAATAGTGTCCAGACAGCAACACAAGGCAGGACCAGGCCTCTTGGGATCTGAATCTTATGCAACTTGGGGAATGTTCTTTAGGTAAAAAAAGAAACCAAAATTATAAAAAGGAAACCAAAGGGGATATTGATATAGGATGTAAAAGCACAACCAATTATAACTTTAGAAAGCTAAAAAATATCACAAACATGACAAAATCCAGGAAAAAGAATTATGAGTTCATTACCTGACATGCTTTTATAGTGTTCTTTCCTACTTATAGGAGGGTGGATATCCTTTTATTCCATTTTATACTATCATTTTCTACACAGTGTAAGGTAGATTCACCTAGCCCAGAAGATCAGGACTAGAGACTGCTTCCATTAGGAAGTGACATTAAAAATAAGAAAAAACTGGAGTTAGTGAGGCAAAATGTGCATGTAGGAGGCAGAGCTAGGTCGGGGGTGGGGAGGGTGGGAAGGGGTATGGCCCAGGGAAGGGGGTGAGTGTCCCACTGCAAGAAGCCTGAGGTGGAAATGGCTTTCTCAGCTCTGGTGGGTCAGAGGATGAGAAATGAGAGAGGATGTGATCAAAATGCAGGGGAAATACCTCCATGGAACATTATGCAGCCATTAAAAGGGATCCTGTGGGGTCTACCCAGCAACATGGAGCAAAGCCTTGGCTGAAAATCACAGGCATGAATTTCTACACAAAAGTACAGCCACATGAAGAATTATGGAATCTCACCAACACGGTCCCTAGCGGAACAAAGAGTAAGTTTGAGTCCTAGTCTTTTTTCCCACCTGTGTGGGGCGTGGGCTGTTCGTGCTGCACAGCATCCCTGCCCCCTCCCTCAGGAATCTGCTGCATCCCCTCCCCCAGCCCCTGCGAGGAGCCAGGCCGCCAGTCAGGTGCACAGTCCAGGTGCCACCAGGGAGGGACCAGATGAGCACGTGACCGTCTCATTTGGGGCTGAAGAACTTCCATCCCCCCTCAGCTCAGCAAGTGGACCCAGCATTCTTCCTGGGATGGGTCCTGTGCCCGCCCTCAATCCTTTGCTTGTTTCTTTAGATTTATTTGGGTCCCATTTCTGTAAACTCACAAGAAAAAAAGCAGCTTCACTCTTATTACTTTAACCGGACACTTTATAAACAAAATACATACACATTGTAGAAGGTTCAGGCAACATAAAAAACCATAAAGAAGAAAGGTTCAGAGGGTTTGCTCTCTGTCATTTATTCCAGTTTTATCACATTGTGCTCAGAGAACATGATGTGTACTTGGTCATTTCAGAGGTGGTACAGACTGGAGAGGATTTACTGGAGGTTTTCTAAGGCCCAATCAATGAATAACTTGGTAAATGTTTAAAGGTAGATTCTCTCCTTCAGTCAACAGAGTTCAGGATTTATCTTTTAGGCAAATTATATTATTCTGTTGGACTTTGTGCCAAAGTTTTTTATCTGGAATATGGAGATAACATAATAGTGTCTCTGCCTGATGTGGTTGGGCTAAGTTACATATGTTTACATACATGAAAAGAGCTGAGAATAATGTCTGCAGCACAGTAGGTGTTTACACAGTAAGCATGCTTAATTGCTGCCATCATGGTCATTATTTTTATATCCTAGATTGTGTACTTAAATGGAATTTTGTCTGCCAAGGATTAAGGAACTGGGTTTGTGGCTTCCTGATCATTTTCTATTGATTTCTCCTTATATTTCCATAGATTTGCTGTATACAGTCTGAAATTCATGTGATCATAGTGGATAAACTCTTAATTAAAGAATCCTTGTGTAATTTTAAGCTGATAGAAATCTAGCCCCTTAAGCCCTTTCCTCCATGCTGCCAGCTGTTGTGTCTTATCCCATCTTCCCTCTTAGTCCATGTTTTCCTCAAATTTCCTGAGCAAAACTGCTTCTGTGGGTTGGAATCAGTTTTTAGAGCAGGCTCTTTATCATACTGCTGGTGTTTGTGTCCCCTGTTAACTTCAGTGAATTGGAGGTGATTTTTCCACTCCTTTGCCCTCAAACAAGCACAGGTTCACTCATCTGCTCTCCCCTCCCTGTTGACCCCAACTATGCCTACATCCTTACCTGGAACAAGTACTGGACAACTGGAGGTTGTGAACTGATCAGTCTGTCCTTCAGCAGCCAGAAGAGGCTGGGGTTCCAGGGCTATGGGTAAGTTGCCCTTCCTGGAGTTTTTCCAAAGGCTGTTTTTTTTGTTTTTTTTTTTTTTTTACTGAAAACCCGACCAAAGTCATCTGAGTGGAAGGAGAAAAATCCTTGCCACTGTATCTACTAGGAATGCCTGTGGAGGGTAACAGGACCTGGTGGGGAGAGGAGGTGAGAAGCCCACAAGACAGCCTCCTTTCTCTGCTTTCAGGCCTCTGCCAGCCTGCCTTTACCTGGAGGGAATCTGAACTTTCACTTTCCTCCATCTGCCTCCCTCAGAGTCAAAGAGAAGTGGGGGGATGGTGGGGTGGGGAAGGGATGACACCGTGTGGTTTCTCTTCCTGGGAGTTTTCTGTGGCCTTAGGGCCACGGTGGATGTTTCTCTATGCCATGTCCTTCCTTCTCAGAAGTGAACATGTTTTAGGTATAATCCCCCACCTCCTGCTCTCTACCCATCTTTAAGGGAGGTCAAAGTCCAGCGTTCATTAGTTGGGCTCAAATTCTGTTACCATTCACTAATTTCATCAGTTTCTCTAGTTTTTTTTCTCTGTTCATTTTTCTGTGTGGAGGAAAGTGTTTGGGGAAAAAAGTACCCTGTGTGATAATCTAAAGTCACAGGACACACCTCTTCCCACATCTGCATGTCTGCCCTGGTCTGGTTCATTCAGAAGCCTTTGGGCCGAGCAACCAGGAAGGTGGCGGGCTGTCTCCTCAAACATTTCTGATCAAAGCAGCAGCTCTACTAGAAACTCGATCACACCATGTTTCTGCAAATTACTCAAATTTAGGTCTCAACACATCAAAAATGACCTTGATTCCACCCCCTATTCCCTTTGAGCTCTGCTGGGCTTTTCCTTCATCCATAATTTGAACCGTACAGTCAAAGCTATAGCTTTTCCAGTGTCATGTACAGATGTGAGAGTTGGACCATAAAGAAGTGTGTGTGCTTAGTCACTCAGTCTTGTCTGACTCTTTGCAACCCTGCAGACTGCCAGGCTCCTCTGTCCATGTGGATCCTCCAGGCAAGAACACTGGAGTGGGTTGCCATGCCCTCCTCCAAGGCATCTTCCCAACCCAAGGATCGAACCCAGGTCTCCTGCATTGCAGGTGAATTCTTTGGCTAAGTGCCAAAGAATTGATGCTTTGGAACTGTGGTGCTGGATAAGGTTGTTGAGAGTCCTTTGGACAGCAAGATCAAACCAGCCAATCCTAAAGGAAATCAACCCTGAATATTCACTGGAAGGACTGATGCTGAAGCTGAAGCTTCAATACTTTGGCCACCTGATGTGAAGAGCTGATTCATTGGAAAAGACCCTGATGCTGGTAAAGATTAAGGGCAAGGAGAGAAGGTGGTGACAGAGGATAAGATGGTTGAATGGAATCACTGACTCAAAGGACATGAGTTTGAGCAAACTCAGGAATATAGGGAAGGGCAGAGAAGCCTGACATGCTGCAGTTCATGAGGATGCAGAGAGTCAGACATGACTTGGTGACTGAACAATAATTTAAACGACTTAAGACACCAACTGAAAAGTCACCCCTGAGTCCTCTCTGTCCTCCAGCCAGCCCATCAAGGGCTTGTCAATGCTGCTGCCATCTCTTAAGCATCCCCACTTTTCCACCTCCTCTGCCATCCAGGCCCAGATCAGCACCACTTCCCATATCCCTCCTACCCTCTCCAGGCCTTGTTCCACACTACTAACCCCTGACCATGGCCTGTGGGCCTCTGCACATCTGGTTCCTGCTTTACTTTCCCTTGCTTACTTTATTTCTTTATTTTTTAAGTATTTATTTGGCTGTGTCAGTTCTTAGTTGCAGCATGTGGGATCTTTCATTGTGGCACTTGGGCTTAGCTTCTATGCAGCATGTGGGATCTTCCTGGACCAGGGATCGAACTTGAGTCCCCGGGATCGAACTTGCGTCTCCTGCATTGACAGGTGATTCCCAACCACTGGACCACCAGGGAGGCCCCTCCCTTTGCTTAGTCTAATTATACTGGTCCTTTCAATTCCCCAGACCATGCTCTGGTAAAGAAGGCTGCAAATTATTGGTGCCACCCCCTGCCACCCTCAATTGAGAAGTGGAGTCTCATTTCCTACCTTTGTTTTGGGATAATTTGCGAAGATTCCTCCTCAGGGCCTTAATACCCAGAATCCTCTCCCCACACTCCTCTCTGGCTCCATCCTTCAACCTAAATGATCTTCAGAGGCCCTTCCAGACCACCTCAACTAAAAGTGAAAATGACAAGGTGGGACCTGCAGCTGTCCTTTATTTCCTTCTTAATGTTGTTCAGTTGCCCAGTCGTGTCAGACTCTTTGTGACCCCATGGACTGAAACACTCCAGGCCTCCCTGTCCCTCACCATCTCCCAAAGTTTGCCCAGTTTCATGTCCATTGCATCAGTGATGCCATCCAGCCATCTCATCCTCTGACGCCTTCTTCTTCTGCCCTCAATCTTTGCCAGCATCAGGTACACTTCCAACGAGTCAGCTGTGCACATCAGATGACCAAAAGACTGGAGCTTCAGCTTCAGCATCAGTCCTTCTGAGTATTTAGGGTTGAGTTCCCTTAAGATTGACTGGTTTGATACATACATATAGACACAAATAAAACAAGCAAATAAGCATCATAATTTATTGTATCTTCCTCTCTAGAGCAGGGGTTGGCAAACCGTGGCCCACACCTTTTTAAATGGTTTTACTGGAACACTCACACCCATTGTCCATTGCTACTTCTGCCATGGCAGTTACGCAGTTCTACAAATGCCATGTGTCCTATCAAGCCTCAGATAACTACCATTTGGCTCTTTAAATAACCTGGCTGCACAGAGAGTAACATCTGTGCCTCTTTCATCCTTAGATCAACAATACCTAATATAGTTAATTGGTTGAAGGGATTGAAGAGCTTTGAAGCCTGGCTATAAGCCCTTCTTTACTGGTGGGCTCTTTGAGTTGCAGCAGGGCACGGCCAGCTCCCTTCCCTGTCCTCAGAGTCTAAGGGGTCCCAAATGAAAATTCTGGAGGAGATGCACCAGAACCCAGGAGTCTTAAGTCCAAGGTCAGTCCAAGGAGGCCAAACTCTTTCCTCATCCCTTCTACTCAGCTTCAGAAGAGGACAGGGGGTAGGTTAGGGCCCTCTACCACCTTTCGGGGGATACTGCTCTGACCAACCCCTTAGGCAAAGATAAGACCATACTTTCAGGGGAAAAACAGGTCCCTCTGCTTCTCTGCTTTCCCTGACAAGTATGGGCTGGGCTAGACCCTGGGAACAGCCATGTAGGAATGTGGAGAAAGACTCTCCCTGCTTCAGAAGCTCCTCCCCAGCAAGGAAGTGGTTATACTGATATGCCACTTCCTGCTTAAACTGGACATCACAAGGGATGGGGGGGAGGCATCAGCTTATGTGTGTGCTTAGTTGCTCAGCTGTGTGCGACGCTTTGTGATCCCATGAACTGTAGCCCGCCAGGCTCCTCTGTCTATGGGGATTCTCCAGCCAAGAATACTAGAGTGGGTTGCCATGCCGTCCTCTAGGGGATCTTACCAACCCAAGGATAGAACCTAGGTCTCCCGCATTGCAGGGGGACTTTTTTTTTTACTGTCTGAGCCACCAGGGAAGCGTGTGCACAGATATAAAGAAAAGAGTCAGGCTCTGAGAATCTGCCAGGCCCCCGGGATGAGCTGCAGATTTTTGCCATTGATGCCATGAGTCACCAGGGGGTCCTCTGCTCAGAACACATTACATACTCTTTTAATATGTTACCATCTATCAAGCTCAGGCCCAGAAGAGAAAACATTCCCTTTTTCTTCCCTGCCTCCCCAGTACAAAGGCCTGATCTCAGGCAGGTTTCACGGGTCCATGGAGGGCTGCCTCTAGGGAGGAGGTGAAATCTTAAGGCGTGCAAAAGAGCCAGGTTCCAGCAGTCCCAAGTTCTGGATGGCTTCCAGCAGCTGTTCCCGTGCATTTCCAATAAAGGTATTCTCCAGGAAGGCAGGCAGGCCTCCCACACCATCCCGCAGGGTATACAGGGGCACCCGCACCAGGCCCAGCACCTGGGAAAGGAAGGAGACAGGAGACTCTGGAAATTCAGGGAGCTCATCTCAGCCAGATCTTTCTAGATCAGAGGTCTCACCCCTTATCAGTTCAACAGAACCAGGCCTGAGCATGCACACCTCTGGGGACATAGAGGGCACAGGTCTTTGCAGACACATAACCCAGGTCATGCCATACATCTCACAAATGCCAACCCTTCCCACACCACCTTAGTGGCTCCCACCTCCAAAACGCATGCTACACCAGTAGTTCTCAAAATTTGGTACCCGAAGCAGCCACATTAGCACTATTCAGGAACTTTTGAAAAATTCAGATTCTCATGTCCTTCTCCCCTCCCCAGCTGAGCAAATATGGGAGTGGGGTCAGTAATCATTGTTTTAATAAGCCTCTTAGATGATCCTGATTAGCATATACAATCTATCCCTCTCTCCCCTAGCCTAAGAAGTGCCAAAGTTTTCCAAAAAACATCAGGCAAGAAAAAATAGGGCCTAAAGTGCCAAGTGGTAGCAGAAGAGTGACTTGAGTGGCTGAGTTTTAGAAAGACAATGCAGAGGCCTGTAAAGAGGGGAGAGGGCAAGATCTTTGCAGGGAGACCAGGTTGGCTGTAACTAATCACCCAGACCCCAACTACACAAGGACACAACGGCGACAGGCCTTCCGGGACTGGAGGAGGCGGGGTGGGGTCCTGGGTTGGCCCCACCTCCAGCCCGTGGTCTCGGGCGCGCGGCGCGCCCATCTCCACCGCAGTCAGCTGCTCCAGGGTCAGGAGCTTGGTGTAGAAGTGCGCCACAACGCGCGGCCGGGACCCAGCGTGCGAGCTGCGGTAGTCAGCGCGCTCCACGCGAAAGGCTGCCGCAGCCTCGCCCAGCTCCTCGCCCAACTCGCGATTCAGCCCGTCCTCTAAGCTGCCGTCGCGCAAGTCCACGAAGCCGCCAGGGAAGCCCAGGCGCCCATCAAAGCGCATCTGCATCTGTGGGAGAGGGAAGCTGGGATGGCCGGGGACGCCCAAGGCGGCGTGGCCGCGGGGCGGGGGCGGGGGCGGGCGGTGACCCGGAGCGTCCCCTCCTCACCAGCACGGCGTAGCGTAGCGGAATGCGGCCAAAGAGCAGCCCTGGGTCCGGTGCGTAGAGCAGCGCGTGGCACGCGTGCCGCCAGCCGGGCCCCAGATGCAGAGCCTCCGCCAGCTCAAGCCTACGCATGCCGGCCATGGCCTGCCTTCACCAGCTCTGCGGTGCAGAAGGCCCAGGTGGGCAGGCGTGGGCCACCAGAACCAATCCCTGCAGGGCCCGGGGCGGGGCGCGGTAGCGCGGGCCAATCCTGCAGGGCCCGGCGGCAAGGGCCAATCCCTGCGGGGCTCGGGCGGGGCGCGGCAGCCGGCGGCAGCCAGTCAGAGCGGGACCTGCGGGGAAGTCGAAGGCCCAGTGGGGCACCTGGAAAGTGGCCCTGGGCCGGGGCGGGGGCTGCAGGAGTGGCGGGATCCTGGACGCGGACTGTGCTGCAGTCACAGTCTAGCTTCAGGGTACTTCACCAGTGTTGGGATTGCTGAGTCGTGCGCAGAGGTTTTCTGCCTGAGTAGAGTTTAAGTATCTAATTAGAAACAGGGATGCGTCCTGGCAGCCACACCTGGTTAGTCTAGATGGTTCCCCGGGCCTGCAGTGGGAAGGGAATAGAGCAGAATTGGCTCAGAGCCTCGACCTGTTCTGTGCGGTGGGGACAGAGATGGGTTTAAGAGCCATACTGAGGGTGGTACTGCAGGGACTCAGTAGCTGATTGAGTGGGTGGGGAGGGATAGTTTGCCAGGGTAATGGCAGGGTTTCCGGCCTGGATGGATGGCGCTGTCACTTTCTGGGATGGGTATTATAGGATGGGGTGTGGGGGTGTAGTTCTGGTCAGGACTTGGGGGTGGCGGTAAGTGGTGGATAGAATGGACAGGACCCCGAGACTTACCCGGAAAAGGTGAGGAAGGGGCTGTGCTTGAAACCCTGTGGGCGCAGGAAGGAGAGAGAGCAAGAGTCATAGGTAGAAGTGTCCAAGGCTTTCTAGGCTCAGACCATTGAAGGAAGGAAGGTGGGGAACAGCCCACCCCCAGAACTGGGGGCTCCTCAGGGCTTGATGCTGAGTGAGGAACAGGGGTTCAGGATCCCTCATCCTAAGCCTCCCCACCTTTTTTCAGGCCCTGCATTCTATGTAGGTTCTCTCTTCATCAGCAGTCAGTATTTGTTACACAAAGGATAGGAGGAGTCAGCTTCTTGAGAGAGGCTGGGCTTGGAGTCACAGCCTGTAAATGACAGCATATGGTAAGAAAAAGCCCAAGAACCCTCCCAGACACAGGCTGGCTTTAGCAAAAATCAGTCAACTCTCTCTGTTAAGTAGAGAGTATACGAACCTATTGGGCTTCCTAGATGACTCAGTGGTAAAGAATCTGCCTGCCAATGCAGGGGACACAAGAGATGCAGGTTTGGTCCCTGGGTGAGGAAGATCCCATGGAGGAGGGCATGGTAACCCACTCCAGTATTCTTGCCAGGGTAATCCCATGGACAGAGGAGCCTGGCAGACTGCACTCCATGGGATTGCAAAGAGCCTAACACTCAGCAGGTAGACACATACCAACCTATTAGGGATATTAAGAGATTTGGAGCACTCAAAAACAGTGCTAGGCACAGCAAATGTAGCAATGTTTGGAATTTAGGGTGGGCCAGAGAGCTGTGTAAAGGCGGGCACTTGGAGCTCACCAGGCCTCAGCATGGGGTGGGTTGGGGTAGGGGGTGGGGGTGGAGTGAGGTGTCCCAGGGATCAAATTTCCTAGCTTAGTCTTCTTAATAAATGGCAGAGATGGCATCTACTGACAGAGGCAACTGAATTAAAGTGATGAGACTGTGTGTGTGATATAAGTCATTCCCCTCTTAGAGTTATAGAAAATCTAAGAAATTTCCAGGGGTCTGGGAATTGCCAAGGTTAAACAATTAAACTTTGCAAAAAGCTCATAAAAACTGCCAATTCCAGAATGTAAATTGGTGCAGCCACTAAGGAAAACAGTACGAAGTTTTCTCAAAAAACTGAAAACAGAGCTACCATATGACCCAACAATTCCACTCCTGGGTATATATCCAAAAACAAGACAAAGACAAACAAAAAAACACTTATTGAAATTGAAAAAGATACACGCACTCCAGTGTTTATGGAAGCATTATTTACAATTGCCAAGCAACCAGAATGTCCACTGACAGACAAATGGATAAAGAAGATGTGGTATAAGTACAATGGGATACTACTCAGCCATAAAAAAGAATGACTTGGAGGGTGTTGTGTTAAAGTGAAATGAGTCAAACAGAGACAAATCCTGTATGATACCACATATATAGAATCTAAAAAAATACCATAAACTAGTGAATATGACAAAAAAGAGGCAGACTCACTGATTTAGAGAACACACCAGTGGTTACCAGTGGAGAGAGGGAAAAGGGAGTGGCAATGTAGGGGCAGGGGACTATGAAGTACAAATATCAGGTATGAAATAAACTACAAGTATATATTATACAACATGGAGAACATAGCAAACATTTTATAATAACTAAATGGAGTATAACCTTTAAAACTTAAGAATCACTATATTGTATATCTGTAATTTATATAATATTACATGTCAACTATACTTCAACAATAAAAATATAATAAAAGAAAAAACCCTGCTAATTCCAAGGTTCCACCCCAGACAAAGTGATTCAGGATCTCTGGAAGTGGCACTGAGGCGTAAATGGGTTTGTTTGTTTGTTTTTTAATTATTTATTTTTGGCTGTGCTGGGTCTTCACTGCTGCACTTGGGCTTCTTTAGTTGCCGTGAGTGGGGATTACTCTAGTGGTGGTTCCTCTTGTTGCAGTGCGCAGGCTCCAGAGCACAGGCTAGTAGTAGTGACCCATGGGCTCAGTTACTCCACCGCATGTAGGATCTTCCCGGACCAGGGATTGAACCACGTCCCCAGCACTGGCAGGAGGACTGTTGACCACTGGACCACCAGGAAAGTCCCATAAGTGGTTTTTATATGTGTTTGAGGTGACTCTGATAAGGAACCAGGGCTGAGAACTGTGCCCTAAACTTAACCCTTACCCCTAACATGCTAAAGGTGACTTTGGTTTCTCTCTAGAAGGGCTTCCTTGGGGATTTAGGCTCCAACATGCCTTTTCCAGGGCTTTGAGAGATTGTATTCTTTAATGGTTGCTTGAAAGAGACTTTTAATTCAACTATTCCTATGGCAACGTGAACAACTATGAAACCAAGACAATAGCTCTACAAGAAAATGACTTGAGACCAGAGCTTTTTCAGGATGGATGAATATGGAAGCCATCAAAACCCTCCGGCCTGGCCTGCCTTTCCAAACTGCTCTCTGCCTCTGCTGGGGGAGCCGAGCCTCTGCCCCCACCTCTCCTCTTCCACCTCCTGAGACGGATTGCCCAGAAGTTGGGGCTAAAGTTCGAGAGCTGAGCCACATGCCTCCAGAGATGCTCCCAGTTCAAGAGCAAAAATAGCTCAGTGTTCAGCCTCAGAGACTGCTAAGGGAACTTATTCATGATTTTTAAGTAAATGAGAAAAGAGCTCTACCTTAGGCAACCAAATAGTTGATGTTGTTGTTGTGCAGTTGCCCAGTTGTGTCCAACTCTTTGCATGGACTGCAGCACGCCAGGCTTCCGTCCTTCACTGTCTCCCAGAGTTTGCTCAGACTCATGTCCATTAAGTTGGTGATGGCCATCCAACCATCTCAACCTCTGTCCTCCGCTTGGCCTCCTGCCTTCAATCTTTCCCAGCATCAGGGTCTTTTCTAATGAGTCAGCTCTTCCCATCAGGTGGCCACAGTATTGGAGCTTCAGCTTCAGCATCAGTCCTTCCAATGAATATTCAGGACTGATTTCCTTTAGGATTGACTCACTTGATCTCCTTGCAGTCCAAGGGATTCTCAAGAGTCTTCTCCAAAACCACAGTTAAAAAGCAATCAATTCTTCAGTGCTTAGCCTTCTTTATGGTCCAACTCTCACATTGGTACATGACTACTGGAAAAAACAGGTTTTTCTTTCTATAGAGAATTCCAGTTATTCAGAGAAGAAAGAGGAAGTCAATCAAAACTTTGCTGTTTTTTAAACTTTAAAGAATTAAGAGATCCTAGGAAATGATCATCAATGGCTGCCAAAATCATTAAAATGATAGAAAAATGTCCCACCTATGAAATATTCTTGCCCCAAAACTGAATTTGAATCTAGCTACCATATTATAAGAAATACAAAAAAAAAATCTTTTCAAATATCAGGAAGAAGCTAGGGTGATCCAGGTAGTAGTGGATTAGAGTTGGAGACATCAGTTAAGAATTTGTTTAGTTTAGATATTGAGGGTTATATACAGAAACATTTTTGGATAAGTGTATATTCAAGGGACATTTAGTATACATACAAATGTCCTTGCTCTGTCAGCTGGGAGGGCCTAAATGAAGTGATTCCCCAGGAGCAACAAGCACACCCAGTGCCCAGATCTTGGTTTCTGTTACTATTTCCCAGTAAAAGGAACCAGGACTCCTTGGAGAAATGCTGATTGAAGCACTGGGCCGGGAAATATACACAGTGGGTAGATAATGAGCTCAGAGCATCTTGTGACACCAGAAAGTTAGGAAGTACACTGAAAATTCATCAATCAATCAATAATGGAAAAAAAAAAACATATTGATGGGAGTTTGTCAAAGCGGCAGGGACACAGGAGCCAACTGAAAGAACTCTCTACAGCCAAAGTTGAAACAGTCTGGGCAAGAAAATAAAGCTCTATTGGGTTATAACCCAAAGATGAAATAAATCTCCACAGGTCTACGCTGATATAAATTATGAAAAAGTACATAAATAGAAAAGAAACAAATTACTCAGTAGTAGTTAAAATAATTTATGTAGAGGCTCTGCCCTGAAGGGGTAAGTAAAACTGCCGCTCCTCCAGTATGGGCTATGAGCACATAGGGGCCTAACGGACCGGGGTAGGGTGAGGTCTCTGTAACTGGGGGACCTGACACCATTACCTCTGCACCTCTGCCAGGCAATCCAGACCAGCAGCAACAGTGGTACGTCCTGTGGGTGCCATGCACTTGTGGTATGATGGTGATTATAGGGGTGACTGTGTGAACTATCTGGGATCTCTGTACTGTCTTCACAATTTTTCTGTAAATCTAATACTTCTAAAAATAAAGTTTTTTTTTTTAATTCAAGATGATGCAGTCGAGACTGAAGGAAACTTTACAAAAGAAATGAGCTTGTTTTTTCAGTAAATTAATTACAAGGGAAGAGGAGATGGGGGCAGAATCCATACATTAAAAGAGATTAAGGAGACATATCTAGTGAAAGGATTATTTAGATCCTAATTTGAAGAAACAAAGACTGGGGGAGATGTGAATACTGAGTGGATATTTGATATATAGGAATTATTGATCATGTTTTAAGTGTAATTGGATAAAGAAATGGCAACCCACTCCACTATTCTTGCCTGGAGAATTCCATGGACACAGGAGCCTGGTGGGCTACAGTCCCTGGGGTCACAAAGAGTCAGACACAACTGAGCGACTAACACTTTTAAGTGTAATAATAGTAAGTGTGGCTTTCTATAAAAAAAGATTCTTTATCTTTTAGAGATACATGCTGAAATATTTATGAATGATAAAAAGATTAACCAGCGAGGGAGTAATGGTGAGACTATAAATAAAATCAAGATTGGCCACAAACTGATAATTTCTGAAGCTGAGGAATAGTTCCCTAATAAAGGCATACTATATTATTCTCTTTACTTTGTATATAGTTTGATGTTTTTCATAGTAAAAAGTTAAAAAGCTCTTTGACTTCTCATGAAGTTAAAGGTAAAGGTTATAATTTACATTTGAATAAAGCTTTACATTTCACAAAACCCTTTCACAGAGAGGATCTCTTTTGGTCCCGGAGAGCGGGAGAGAGAGGTGAGAGTGGTTTTACTTTTTAGGCAAAATAAGACTGCAAGCATCCCCCATTTGTCAGAAAATTTTACACCATCCCATTTAATCCTCATAAAAGTTGCCAGGTGTTTCAAATGCAGAACCAAGATTAAGAACCGCTGATTTTGAAGACGATAGGATGGGAGAAGGAGGGAGGGAGAGGAGGTGCCACCTGCAGAGCAGGTGCCAGCAGGAGCCCATTGAGGTTTATCCAGCAGTACTTACTGGAAAGGCTAGATGCTGCTGCTGTTATTATTAATTTTTAGCATTCACATACCTGCAGTTACATCCAGCAGCCTTCAAGGAGGTGGCATTCTACAGAAGCCAACTCTCTTCTTGATTATTTGCAGGCACATCATCAAAAATATCCACGGCTGTGTTGTCTGGAGCTCATCAGGTCGGTCCATTTCAGTTAGAGGACAGAACTTTTCAGATACTTCCAGCTCCATACCTGGACTTCTCCCCGCTGAATACCCCACAAATGCCTCAAATCCAGCACACCCAGGAATGAGCTATTTCTCCCCCACCTGCGTCTTTTATACCCCCACCTCTGTGAATGCCTGTCCAGCCCGCCTTCTGGAAACCTAGGAGCCTCACTGACATCCTGCTCCTTTGCCCACCCCAAGCAGCCCTCACTCCTCAGCTCCCTCTCATGGTCTCCACCCTTGATGCCCAGACTCATCACATGAAGATCAGGCTTCATCTTTGCACTTGGATCAGCCTAATATTGCTTTATCTCAGACATTTTCAAACCTGCCCTCCACACAGTCTCAAGTTACAGCTCAACGCCATGTCCTCCTCAGGGGCTGTGCATTTCTAGGGATACAGCAAAGTAAACTCAACAGCTCACGTGTGGAGTTCTGTGGTGCCTAGTGGTTAGGGTTCTGGCCGTTCACTGCTGTGGCCAGGGTTCAGCCCCTGCTTGGAGAGCTGAGATCCCGCAAGCTGTGTGACATGGCCAAAAAATAGAGTAGTGTTTAGGAACTTACTTCCCTGGTGGAGCAGAGGTTAAGATTCTGTGCTTCCAATGAAGGGGGCATGGGTTTGATCAGGTCAGGGAACTAAGATTCCATATGCCGCGCTATATGGTCAAAAATATAAATAAAAATAAATGAGTTAAAAAAAAAAACAGCTCACGTGTGAACTTTGCCTTCTGTATTAGTGATCTGTTGCTGAAATGTACTGTAAAAGGTATTAACAATAAACACATCTCACAGTGGCTGATGCTCAGGAATTACAGAATGGCTCCCTAGATGGTTCTGGCTCAGAGTTTCCTCAAGCTGTTTTAGTCCAGCAATCAGCACGGGCTGCATCAGATGAAGGCTTGACTACGGCAGAAGAATTTGCTTCCCAGGTGGCTCACTGTTATGACTGGAAGTTAGAACTGGTGGCAGAAGCCTCAGTTTCATGCCACATAGATCTCGCCATGGGGTTGCTGGAGTGCCCTCATGACACAGTGGCCAGCTTCTTTCAGAGTGAGGCACCCAAGGGAAAGCAACATGGGATCCATATCTTTTATGACTAGTGTCAGGAGTCATACATGACTTCTACAGGATCCTCCTGACCACAAGGCCATCCCTGATGCCACATGAGAGGGACCTGCACAGATAGAGCAGGATACCTACCAGAGGTGAGGGACCACTGGGAGTGTCTTGGAGACCAGCCACGCACCTTCCTCTCAAACCTGCCATGGTCACCCTCACACTCAACGAACTAGTAGCACAGAAAGATGGCATGTTCTTCATGCCTGTAAGATCTTTGTCTCCTTACTTGCCTGAATTTCCCCCCAGCTTTCAGTTCAGTGCAGTCACTCAGTCATGTCCCCAGCTTTATTGAGGTATAATTGACCAAGAAAAATTGTATATATTTGAGGGGTACAACATGACGATTTGATATATTTGTAGACATATACATTGTGAAATTACCACAGTCAGGCTAATTAATGTATCTTATCACCTCACATAGTTACTATTTTATGTGTGTGTGTGGTGAGAACATTTAAGATTTATTTCTTGGCAGATTGTAAGTCTACAATAATACAGTTTTATTAACTACAGTCCTTATGTACATAAAATCTCTTGAACTTATTCACTGCATATAACTGAAACATCGTGCCCTTTAACCAATTGTCCCTGTAAGTTTCCTGCTCCTGAGTGATAATACAGCCGGAACAGTTCTGTAGCCAAACTCAGAGTCTGGGGGTAGGAAAGTACCTGCCCTCCTATGACAGTGGGAAGAAATAAGAAGTTAAAGAACAGTCAAGGATCCAGGGAGGGATGAACTGGAGCCAAAAATTCAATCTTTAAGAGCAGGAAAAAGCGTAATATTTTGGGAAGAAAACATTCTAGTTGCTGAATGATTGTCTCCCAACTAAACTTACAAATCTGCCCTGCAAATACTCTATTAGTGTTAAGCTTTGTTTCCTGCATAAATCTTAATGGCTCCGGGAGGATCCCCATGGACAGAGGAGCCTGGTGGGCTACAGTCCGTCAGGTCACAAAAAGTTGGACACCACTGAGCAACTAAGCACAGCACAGCACTCCTAATGAGTATTTATGGATATATTATTTCATAATATATATTTGTTGGACTAAATTTCTGAATTTCCTTCTGAAGCTGGGGGAGAGCTGAGTGTACTGAGGGCATGGGGGACACAGCTTACGTTGTAGGTTCCTGCATGTGAAGTGTGTTGAGGCCTGGGCAGGACCTGGAGCTGGTCCTTGGCACCACTCGAAGGCCTTCTCACAGCTGCTTTCTTCACAGCCTCTCAGCTCTCAACTGACTGTAAACAAATTCCTAGTCAAAGACCTGGCTGAAAATAGCTTCAAGTATTGACTTTTGGGGTGTGTTTGGATGTCAGTAGTAGAATCTTAACCACCTAAGGAGGCCTTCAGGGATAAATCTCCAATGATGGGAGATCAGGCAGCCTGATAATAAAATTAATAATTCCTCCTCCAAAGTCGAGAGCATCTTAACAGCGTTTAAAGCATGTGCACATGAGCCCCATGAGCAATTCCCCATGATTCAACATATGACATTATCTTGCTTAATTTTTATGGCCATCTTCAGGCAAAGGCAGGAAACTGAGCTTCCAAGGAAATGACTTGTGCTTGATCTCACGGTACATGGTAAGAGTGGTTCTAGAGTCCTAGTCATCTGAGTGGTGGTTGGTGGTTTAGTTGCTAAGTCGTGTCCAACTCTTTGCAACCCCATAGAGTGTAGCCTGCCAGGCTCCTCTGTCCATGGGATTCTCCAGACAAGAATACCGGGGTGGGTTGCTATTTCCTTCTCCAGGGGCTCTATCCAACCCAGGAATTGTACCAAGGTCTCCTGCATTGCAGGCAGATTCTTTACCAACTGAGCTATGAGGGAAATCATCTGGGAGCAAGTTCAATTGTTTTCCTTATGCAAACAAAGATCACTGTTTTTTTATGTGGACCATTTTTAAAGTCTATTGAATTTGTTGCAGTACTGTTTCTGTTTCATATTTTAGTTTTCTGGCCGCAAGGCATGTGAGATCTTAGCTCCCCAACCAGGGATTGAACTTGCATCCCCTGCATTGGAAGGCAGATTCTTAACCACTAGGCTGCCAGTGAAGTCCCAGGAAGATCATTTTAAAATACTCTTTGCTGTGTGGTCACTCCTGTCCCTCTGCCCTCCCCTCTCTCTGTCTCTGCCTCTCTTTCAGCCCTTTCTTCTTCTCTTCCATTTTTCATTTTTCCTCCTTTATCATGTTGGTGGCCTGGCCCCCTTCCCTTCTGACACAGTAGTTAAGGTACATGAGTTACGCCACCATCTTGAAAGAGGAGTGGAGTTTCTCCTCTCCTTGAGCTGCTACCTAATTTGCCTGCCTCCTTTATCCTGAGCCCATATAATGGACTGAGAGCTTTGACTTTGGCCCCAGCCCCAAATACATTAAATAATTAATTCCCATCACTCTCCTTTGTGCACCTTATTTCTGCATCACTCAGAATAGCTGGTGACATTTCCCCTGCATAAAGAGAAAGCAGAGAGGTCAGTTGGCATTTCTGAAATATATATGTTTTTTTACAAAGCCACGCACTAGCAGGGCTTCTTTATTCCTTCATTCCTGTGACTGCTTCATAACAAGCAGCTTCCTAGCTCTCCAATTGCTCAGCCAGTTTCCACTCACCATCTTGCAATCTGGTCAGCGATAAATGCCCACACTGAGTATGGCCGAGGGACAAAGCGTTTTCCCAATGGTAAAATCCAAAAGGAATTTTGTAGTCATTTTAAATCCTGTGCTGCCACTCTCAGTAAACTAACCATCAGGTAAACACAGTGAGCTGCTTTTATAAGACAGGGAGCTCTGATCCAAGATGGTATTTCTTCCTAGCTTTCCTTTCTGTGATGGCTGATACAGCGCACAGCATAAATCCTGGGGGATAACATGTTTTCCTCCTGCACCTGTCTTCCTAGACATTGTAGGGGACAAGAATAGACCACCTCCAAATATGCCACTTCGGCATAAGGATTATTTTGAGCTGAAAGTAATTAAGAAAACAGCAGATGCAGGAAGAGCTCTGTTAAAAGCATCATTTCCCATGAGAAAAACACCCTCCCTGACTGGGGAAAGGATAACATTTTTATCACTGGAGATGGGGCGCCAATGCCGAGACAGATCTGTGCAGACTCCTAACTCACCCCTTATAAGCCACCAGTTCCATGTGTCTCCTTTTCACGGCCCCACAGTTCACCCCTCTTGGAGCTCAAATCTCTTTTCCCTCTGTTTTGTCACATCTCCACATATTGATCCCTGCTCTTTTGTCAAAATAGTGTTTAAGTTGTCAGGCCTGTTTCTTTGGCATTTTTACTTCTCTCTAAAACGCACCCCCGACACACACCACATATGCCATGTAAAAACATTAAATCAAACAAAATGTGTATCCTTTTTCTTCTGCTGTCTGCGGTCAGTTTACTTTGAAGACTCCAGCTACAGAACCTAAGAGGGTAAAGGCAGTCTTTTCTCTCCTCCAATATGTTCTTAAATGCAGGGTGATGTTCCCTGGATATGTTTTACTTGTGAAATAGTTGAAAATCTACCTATTTCCTCTTCTGACCCAAAAACTCACCCAGTGTCAGGGAGGAGGAAGTTTCCCCTCTGCCCCTCTTGAGTTCTTGTGACTGGACTAAAAATAAAATTGACACGAGATGGAGTAACAGGGACTTGAACCTGGCCAAAACCCAGTTTGGGACTCCAACCCACGTGGCCAAGACTCTCTCACTCTCTCTCTCTGGTGAAAAGACTTGATGAAGTAAGATTCTTACAGTAATGAGCACAGCACTGGACAATAATAGGCAACAAGCAAAGTCTTAGCTCCTCTAAGTAATAATTATCCTTAGATGGACGTTCTACATTCAACAAGATACTTCTGGATAGGACAAGAGGAAAATAGGTGATTTATTTTATAGCCACGAATAAAAGAATAAAAGTCTTTAATACTCCTTGGATGAGTTTGGGGAATACATCACAGAAAGGATTCGCTCTATCCCTACACATATGCACTTCTTGCTTGTTAGGCATTCAAGGGTAAAGTGGACCGAAAGCAGGTAACCTGAGACAGGTACATCTGGCCCCTGAGAAGCAGTTCAGCATGTCAGAGGCTGGGGACCAACCCCCCTCAGGAGCAGGCTGCCCACAGTCCCTGGAGACTCAGAGCAGTCGGCACTGAGTGGAAATGTGCAGAGCACGTGGCTTCTCCCAGGCCAAGGCCAGGTGAGCCAACCCTGCTGGAGACCCAAAGGCACTAGAGCAGGACTACTCTTCAGGAAGACAAACTGATCCGTGTGCCTGTCTCACAGTATAGACTTGACAACACTAAGGCCCAGGTTTACTACTCTCTGAAGGAGAGCGACAAGGGATGGAAGGTAGAGACCGCTGCTCTGCACCCAAGTCCCAGGACAGAGTCAGCGACGGTGATGATGGATTTTCACAGGCACCTTGTCCGCTGGAACCCGCTTGTTTCTGATAGTCACCTCATGATGGTTCTGGGGAAGAGTGACCCCTTCTGCGCTGGTGATCAGCAACTGCTCCTCAAAGTAGAGTAGTTGGTCAACCTCAAAACAGTCGCTGGCTCGAGGCACCACTGTTTCCAGAGACGCCCAGACCTCTGCCTCGCTGGCTCCCTGCTGCCTTGCTCTCTTGAGGTAACTGTAGACCTCCTCAAACACCTCCGCCCCCAGCTTCTGCACAGCGGATCTGCCAGGCAAGTCAGGAAAGAGCAAGAAAAGTTACACACTGAGAAATCGTACAGTCAGCCCTGTGTGTCCACAGGTGGTTGAATCTAGGGGCGCAGAACCTGTGGATACCAAGGGTGACTGCACTGCCATTTTATACAAGGCACTTGAGCACCCATGGAGTCTGGTATCTGCAGAGGGCAGGTGCATTTCCTGGAACCAACCCTCCGTGGATACCATGTTTGTGTTTTTCTGGATATCATGCTTTTTAAAGTCATTAATTAGCGACTTTCCTGGTGGTCCAGTGGCTGAGACTCCGTGCTCACAAGGCAGGGGACCCAGGTTTGATTCCCTCCACAGGGAAACAGATCCCACACACTGCGCTCTCAATGAAGGAGGGCTGGTTGATCCATGATGAGGCAACTAGATCCTACCTGATGCAACTAAGACCCAGAGCAGCCAAACAAATAAATAAGTATATAATTTTTTTTTAATGAAAAATGTTGTGTGATGAATTAGGTTGATGATTATACAGTCGTCCCTTTGGCAGGGCATTTGTTCAGGACCCCCTGCAAATACCAAAACCACGGATGCTCAAGTCTCTTTTATAAAATGGCATAGTATTTGCATACAACTTATGCACATATCATCTCTAGATTACTTACAATACATAATACAATGTAAATGCTATGTAAATACTTGTAAATACAATGTAAATGCTATGTAAATTGTTGCTGGCTTGCAGCAAATTCAAGTTTTGCTTTTTGGAAACTTCTAGAATTTCTTTTTCAAATATTTTTGATCCCCAGTTGGTTGAAGACACAGATGCAGAGCCCAAGGATACTAAGGGGCAAGTATAAATATTTTTATAACTTTAACTGTGAAGAAATGTTTCTTTACTCTTCATTTTAATGAATTTGGTGAAAAGAAAAATCAGAGATTTTTTCCTCCAGAATTTTAAATGCATTACTGCTAGACAATAATGATAGTAACGCTAACAATAACTGAAGGCATTAATCACAAATGCTTTCATTTATTTTTTTAAGCTTTTATTGTACAGTATTGTACAACTTTGTAATTCCTAGAACACATAGAACTGAGTTAGGCATTATGGCAGATAAAAAGAAGTGACTGATCCTGATCTAGTTTACAGGCTTGTAATTACAATGCAAGATATACGCATCTTAAATTTTAACTTACATTTTTATATTAAGTCAGAGCTTACAAAATGCTTTTACATTTATTCTCAAATGACCCTTGTAAACTAGGCAACACATTGAATGTTCATCTCCATTTTACAGATGACAATAGGTATGTTGGCTTTCACAAACTCACACAGCTAGTGGTTGATGGAACTTGAACTCAAACACAGGTCTTGGAACTTCAAGTGCTGGAGAGATTGGCAGCCCTAGGGCCCCACATCCTCCAGCTTGTGTAGGTTTCCCACCTTTGCTAAGAGATGATCAGAACCAAACCCAAGATACTTCACATCTGTAGTCACCTCAGCCACTCTCAGAAATTCACACTTTCCTTGCTGACACGTACAAAACCACAGTCAGATCCTATGACTTCACTGCCTTAGACTCCTATAACATTAGGGTCTGGTCCCTTCTCTACTCTCATTTATCAGGCTGTGCATAATCTGTCTCCTGCCTCCCTCCACCAACCTGCTCTGTCTTGTCCACAGCGTGCCTTAGCCATTAGGTTCCAATCACACCTCCTTTCTGTTCCTTAAATACAACCCAAGCTTATTCCCACCTCTGGGCCTGTGCACAAGCTGTACCCTCTTCCCTAAAATGCTCCTCCCTTTGATCTTTACATTGCTGCTTCCTTCTTGCCATTCAGATCTCAGCTTAAATATCACCTTTTTGGAGAAACCATCCTTCACCACTGAGTCTAAGAGATCCATCCAGTTGTTCCACAGGATCACAGCACCTGAACTATTTGCACAGCACATATTACTTTTGATATTTTCCTTCCATCTTTTTGTGTGTATCTGTTTGCTGTTGGCCTCTCCCTACTTCCCTAATTAGCATACAAATTCCATAAAGGAGGGACTCAGCACCTAGAACAGGACCAGGCATTCAGTAGGTGCTCAGGAAAGACTTGGGGAATGAAGGAATGACCTAGACGGCCACTAAGTGCCATCAAACACTGTCTCATGAAAGTTCATGGTTGGGAAAGTCAGGGATACCTTGTGGAAGAGGAGGAGGCACTATCTCACTTGAGCTATAACAGCTGGAGGACATGTGTAGGAGCAGCGGGAGACCAGTGAGGTACCTGGCAGGTGTGGAGGATGCGCAAAGAAGTGGGTGAGAACCACATGAACACAACATTAAAGAAACCTTAGAATGAGATTATTAATATTAACCGTTGATGATAAAGAAGTCCCAAATGTCCCCTGAAACCATACTAACAGTTCTTGCACTTTCCCTGTGTGCCAGGCTCCATTCTGAGCATCATCTCAGATCATCCCTTTAAATCTTCATAACAACAGTGTAGATAGACATTATTGTTATTCCCATTTTACAGATGAAGAAACTGAGATACTAAATGTATATATATGTGTGTGTGTATATATATATATGTATATATATATATATATAGAGAGAGAGAGAGAGAGAGAGAGGGTATTATATAACCTGCCCACCAGCACCTAACTTTTAAGTGGTGGAGCTGGAATGTGAGTCCCAGTAGTTTCACTCCAGTACTCATTCTTTTCATCACTAGGATACGGACTTCGGATTCAGAGAGATCAGAGTTGGATCCTGGCTCTCCCTTTCACAGTCTGCATGACCTCGTGCCAGTTACTTAACCTCTCCGAGGCTTGGGTTTTTCATATTTAAGTGGCATTTACACACACACAGGTGGCTCAGTGGTGAAGAATCTGCCTGCCAGTTTAGGAAACAGGTGATGGCAGGTTTGATCCCTGGGTTGGGAAGATCCCCTGGAGTAGGAAATGGCAAACCACTCCAGTATTCTTGCCTGGAAAAATTCCATGGACAGAGGAGCCTGGCAGGCTACAGTCCATGGGGTCACAAAGAGTTGGACATGACTGAATGACTGAGTGCACACCCACACATACACACACATTTTAGCAGAGTACCTGTTGCCTACCAGGAACCTGATAACCATTGTTTTACTCTCATGTACATTATTGTTGCTTCCTCAGTGGTGAATTACACAGTAATCCTACTTTAGTTCCACTGGGAGCTTCAAGTAATTTTGTTGTTTTACCGCCAATTGAGACACTATTTTAAATAGTTTTCTTTTCTAGCTGAATTTTGGGGAAAAAATGACATAAAAAGACTGGTGGCACAGTGGGATTTAAGAAAAAGTAATTTTGTAGAGAGAAAACCAAGTTTAACAGAAAGCATTAAGAAACACAGATTGTTCTTTAGACACAGTTTAAGGAAACCTTGAAAAATGATTTTACAGAACATAAGAAATTCCTGCACATTAAATATGTATGAGGCACCACAGGAATAGAAGAGTGCCATGAGCTCTCCCTTTAATACCACTGTCTTAATGGTCACTGGCGCTAACAAGTACCAGGAACCTTTATGAAAGGTGGATTTTGTACTACTTCTCTCCACGTCTAGTATTTCCAATGTCTGACTCTGAATCTTGTGGGCAGAGACAGACGACCCACTTTCCATGCTTGGGTAACACGTGACACCCCTACATGGGATGTGTGACTTTTAGGCCCTTTCTGAAAATGGTGTTGCCTTCTGTTCTGTACCCTGTGCAATAGGTTCTTGTTGGGTACCCGGTTACAGCTAACCATTCCTGGAAGGGCTATTTTATTTGTGATCTAAACATCCTCCAGCAAATGTTGATGAATAAACGCACTATCTAAAAAGCAAAATCCATCTAGGTATAATTTATGAAACATACCTAAAATATAGGACATTGAAAGGTTGAGAGTAAGCAAATCTAAAAATAAAAGATATGCCAGCCAAATAAAAACCAAAAGAAATCTGCATTAGTATATATGTTTTATGAGACAAAATAGATTTTAAGGAAAAAAAAAAGCATTAATAGAATAAAGAATGCCACTAGATAATGAAAACAGTTCCACCAGGAAGAAAACTTCCACCAGGAAGAAATGAAAATTCTAAATCTGCATGCAACTAATAAAGTAGAATAAAAATACATCAAGTACCGGACTTCCCAGATGCTCCAGTGGTTAAGAATCTGCCTTGCAATGCAGGGGACTCGGTTTAATCCCTGGTTGAGGAATTAAGATCCCATGTGTCTAGAGAGTCTACACGCCGCAAAACAAACCAAAACCAAAAAAAAAAAAAAAAAAAATCCATCAAGCACTACAGGGAGAAATTGTCAGATATATTCTCATAATGTAGTATTACAGTTATTGATATAGGAAAGCATTGGAAAAAATTAGTAACAGAAACCTGAATATACTTAATAAGCTAGATTTAATAGATATATATAGGACCCTCTCCCACCTGATGATTATAGCACCCACACTCTCCCCAGACTCTCATGAAACATTTACAAAAAACTGACCATATACTAGATGACAATTCAAGTTACTACACTTTTCAAATACTGACTTTTATATGAGATCTTGTTATCTGACCACAGTACAATTGTTAGAAACTTGTAACAAAAATATGTGGTAAAGATTTCTGTGTTTGTAAATTTATTTATTCCAAATAAATTGTGGGTCAATAATGAAATCAGGCATGCCATAAACAAATTCATTTTAAGCCAAAAGAAAAGTGACAGGTGCTTTAAGATTTACATGTTGTAAGATGGCAGCATAAATCTACTCTGATACTCAGAAAACAGGCTGTAATATTCCTGCAATGATGTGTTCTAGTATTTTAGGAATCACAAAACAGAAAATTCTATTTCAGGGGTCTTCCCTGCCGTTATCTAAGATTTGGAAAGAGAAGGGAGTGTTTCCTGTGGTTTAAGGGGGAAAAGGGGTTAGTTTTATCAAAAGGAGAACTATCTCTTTAGTTCGGCGGATACCTCAAGTAAAAAGAACTTACATTCTCAAATGAAAAAAAAGTGTATTTTAATTCTTTTTCATCTATTTTGTCCCATGCTTCATATTCTTAATCAATTTTATCCTCTTGTTCAAAGTATTTTAAGTGTTTAAGAGATCCTAAATATCATCTTAGTCCAGATGCTTCTTTTGTAGGCGGGTGCTCTTTGGGTGGATCACCATCCTGCTGAGACAGTGGCAGACTTGGGGAGTTGAAGGAAGTCTCCCATGGTTCTAAAGAAGCTCCAGCTGCCTGGAGAAACCCCCACTATGTATTTGGCTGATTCTCCAGCTGAAAGATTCCCTTAAACAGCCAGGGAGTGCTATACTTACTCCCTCTCCTGTTTCCTCCAAGTCCTGTTTCTCATCCTCCAAACTCCTTCACTAGCCTCTTCTCATGTTTGATTGTTATTTGTAAACAACATATTTATCACATCTATTTACTTTCCCATCAACTACCGATTGCTCTGTGTGCCCTCTCTTTCTCCCAGGGCTGTAAAGAAGAGGGCTATGTCAATGTAGTTCTTTAGTGTTAGTCCCTCAGTCATGTCCGACTCTTTGCAACCCCATGGACTGTAGCCCGCCAGGCTCCCCTGTCCATGGGGATTCTCCAGGCAAGAATACTGGAGTGGGTTGCCATTCCTTCTCCAGGGGATCGTCCCAATGCAGGGATAGAACCCTGGTCTCCTGCACTGAAGGCAGATTCTTTACCAACTACCTGAGCCACCGGAAAATTAGTTCAAGGATGGCACACAAAAATGTGCTCACATTCTAAACATTATTTTAGTTGGAAGCAATCTCAAACTTACAGAAGAGTTACAGGTATAGTTCAAAGAACGCTTTTTGCTGACCTGATGTTCCTTTCTCCTGTATTTTGTGTTTATTCTTTACAAATAAAGACTGCGTGTGTATTCCTTACAAATAAAGACACTCTCTTACATAACCACAGACCAAGCAGAAAAATCACAAAATTACCACTGATACATTACTGTCATCTAGTTCTCTAATCCATTCAATTTTCCCCAGTTGTCCAAGTTCACTTCATTCAGTTGCTCAGTTGTGTCCGACTCTGTGACCCTGGGGACTGTAACACGCCAGTCTTCCCTGTATATCACCAACTCCCAGAGCTTGCTCAAACTCATGTCCATTGAGCTAGTGATGCCATCCAACCATCTCATTCTCTGTCAGCCCCTTCTCCTCCTGTCTTCAATCTTTCCCAGCAACAGGGTCTTTTCAAATGAGTCAGTTCTTCACATCTGGTGGCCAAAGTATTGGAGTTTCAGCTTCAGCATCAGTCCTTCCAATGAATGTTCTGGATTGCACCCAGGTCTCCCACATTGCAGGTGTATTCTTTACCAGCTGAGGCACCAGGGAAGCCCACGAATACTGGAGTGGGTAGCCTATCCCTTCTCCAGTGGATCTTCCTGACCCAGGATTCAAACCGGGGTCTCCTGCAATCCTGGTGGATTCTTTACCAGGGAAGCCTTAAAGCTGTAAACTTTACCCCATTTCTGCAATAGCTATCCGCCCTCCCTGCTTTGTATTTTCTTCCTAGCATTGTTACTTTCTACTGTACTCTGCTTTTCCTTTATATTTATGATTTGTCAATCATCCCACTTGAAAATAAAGTTCCTTATTATTGTTGTTCAGTCGCTCAGTCATGCGACCCCATGGACTGCAGCATGCCAGGCTTCCCTGTCCTTCCTGGAGTTTGCTCAAACTCATGTCATTCAAATTGGTGATGCCAACCAACCATCTCTCGACCTCTGTCATCCCCTTCTCCTCCTGCCTTCAATCTTTCCCAGCATCAGGGTCTTTTCTAATGAGTCGGCTGTTCGCATTAGGTGGCCAAAGTATTGGAGCTTCAGCTTCAGCATTAGTCCCTTCAATGAATATTCAGGATTGATTTCCTTTAGGATGGGCTGGTTTGATCTCCTTGCAGTCCAAGGGACTCTCAAGAGTCTTCTCCAACACCACAGTTCAAAAGCATCAGTTTTTCAGTGTTCAGCCTCCTTTATGGTCCAACACTCACATCCGTACATGACTACTGGTAAAACCATAGCTTTGACTATACGGACCTTTGTTGGCAAAGTAATATCCCTGCTTTCTAATATGCCGTCTAGGTTGGTCATAGCTTTTCTCCAAGGAGCAAGTGTCTTTTAATTTCAAGGCTGCAGTCACCATCTGCAGTGATTTTGGTCCATAGTATAGGGATTATTTTCACCATTTTTGTTCACTGATCCTGCTGCTTGGAACAGTGTCTGGTGCAGAACAAGTACACAGTAAATACTTGTTAGATGAATGAATAAATGCCTTGAAAGCCAAGTAAGAAAGGAATAAGGTGATTTATACAATTTTATTTAAAAATATTTGCATCTGAGATGGGAGGTCAAGATGGTAAAGTAGGAAAATTCTGAGCTCACCTCCTGCCATTAAGATTATAACTACTCACAAAGCAATGATCTCTAAGAACAACCTGAAGATTAGCAGGAGAGATTTTTCTACAACTAGAGATATAAGAAGGAACCTCAGTGAGATGGTAGGAAGTGCAAAAATGGGTCTAGCCACACCCTATGGTCAGTGACCCACGAATGAGATGGAAATCACAAGTGCAGAAGTTCTCCCTGAGGAGCAAGGGGTCCAAGCCCAACATCAAATTCCATAGCCTGGGGACCTTGCATGGAGATGATTGGGCCCCAAAAGTCAGGCTTTGAAAACCAGCTGGGCTTCCATCTGGGAGAGCTGGAGGGCTACAGGAAACAGAGAATCTGCTCTTTTAAATGGCACGTGCAAAATCTCACAGGCTCCAAGTCCCAGCAAAGGGGCAGGATTTTAAAAGGATCCTGAGTGAGACCCACTTGCTGATCTTAGAGAGCCTCCTGGAGAGGCAGGAGGCAGTGGGGGACTCCTCCTGGAGAAGGAGATGCTGGAAGCAGACATTTTTGGGATCTCCTTTTATTGTATTAACACTGGCACTGGCAAGTACCACTTGGGAATCCTGTCTCTAGCCAATTAGACCAGGGGCCTTCCTTGCCCACCAGTGGACACAAGGTAACCACAAGCCGCAGCCAGCAGGGGGCCAGCCTGCTTATGTGCTCACCCACAGTATCGGCCCCACCACAACAGAAGTGCACACACAACTCAGGTCAGGAACACCCCTAGAGCATACAGGTCTGGCAGCCCGTGTGGGGTGTGCAGCTGGGCCGATAGAATAGCTCCTGCAAGGATGTCTCCACTTCTTCAGTACACACACAGTGGAATATCAGCCACAAAAAAGAATGAAATCTTGCCATTTTCAACAACATGGATAAATCTAGAGGGCACTGTATTAAATGAAACAAGTCAGATAGAGAAAGACAAATACCGTGTGACTTCACTTATACGGGGAATCTAAAAACAAAACAAATGAACAAACAAAAGGAAAACAGACTCATAGATACAGTGAACAAACAGATAGTTGCCAGAGGGGAGGGGGTGGGGGTTGGGGGAAATAGGAGAAGGGAATTAAGAGGTACAAACTGCCACTTCTAAAATTAAAAAGTCCCAGCATTCTGTTGTATTCCACAGGTAATGTCATTGATGTTGCTCTAATAGCTTTGTTGGGAGACAGATGGTTACTAGATTTACTGTGGCCATCACTCTGTAATATATTTAACTTTGAATCTTTATGTTGTACACTTGAGACTAACATAATATTATACATCAATTACATTTCAATTAAAAGATAAAAATATATGCATGCCTAGTATTGTTGAAGAATTAGCACCTAGTGAAATTACAATCTAATTTTGCAAAGTGTAAGGTCACTGTTGTGATTTTTAGCTGTTTTTCAAGTCCAAGATAAAAATCTGATCAAGTGTAGTTTTCAGTCAGTCATCAGTTCAGTCACTCAGTCGTGTCCAACTCTTTGCGACCCCATGGACTGCAGCATGCTCAAACTCATGTCCATCGAGGTGGTGATGTCATCCAACCATATCATCCTCTGTCGTCCCCCTCTCCTCCTGCCTTCAATCTTTCCCAGCATCAGGGTGTTTTACAATGAGTCAGTTCTTCACAACAGATGGTCGAAGTATTGGAGCTTCTGCTTCAGCATCAGTCCTTCCAATGAATATTCAGGACTGATTTCCTTTAGAATTGACTGGCTTGATCTCCTTGCAGTCCAAGGGACTCTTAAGAGTCTTCTCCAACACCACAGTTCAAAAGCATCAATTTTCGGCACTGAGCTTTCTTTATAGTCCAACTCTCACATCCATACATGACTGCTGGAAAAACCATAGCTTTGACTGGACGGACCTTTGTTGATAAAGTAATGTCTCTGCTTTTTAATAAGCTGTCTAGGTTGGTCATAACTTTTCTTCCAAGGAGAAGGGTCTTTTAATTTCATGGCTGCAGTCACCATCTGCAGTGATTTTGGACCCTAAAAAATAAAGTCTGTCACTGTTTCCACTGTTTCCCCATCTATTTCCCATGAAGTATTGGGACCAGATGCCATGATCTGAATGTTGAGTTTTAAGCCAACTTTTTTACTCTCACCTTTCACTTTCATCAAGAGGCTCTTTAGTTCTATCTGAGGTTATTGATATTTCTCCTGGCAATCTTGATTCGAGCTTGTGCTTCACCCAGTCCAGCATTTCTCATGATGTACTCTGTATATAAGTTAAATAAGCAGGGTGACAATATATGGCCTTGATATACTCCTTTCCCAATTTGGAACCAGTCCGTTGTTCCTTGTCGGGGTCTAACTGTTGCCTCTTGAGCTGCATACAGGCTTCTCAGGAGGCAGGTAAGGTGGTCTGGTATTCCCAGCTCTTTAAGAATTTTCCACAGTTTGCTGTCATCCATACAGTTAAAGGCTTTGGCATAGTCAATAAAGCAGAAGTCGATGTTTTTCTGGAGCTCTCTTGCTTTTTCAGTGATCCAACAGATGTTGGCAATTTGATGTCTGGTTCCTCTGCCTTTTCTAAATCCAGCTTGAACATCTGGAAATTCACAATTCACGTACTATTGAAGCCTGGCTTGGAGAATTTTGAGCATTACTTTGCTAGCATGTGAGATGAGTGCAACTGTGCAGTAGTTTGACCATTTTTTGGCATTGCCTTTCTTTGTGATTGAAATGAAAACTGGAAAAGTTCCAGTCCTGTGGCCACTGCTGAGTTTTCCAAATTTGCTGGCATACTGAGTGCAGCACTTTAACAGCATCATCTTCTAGGACTTGAAATCGCTCAACTGGAATTCCATCACCTCCACTAGCTTTGTTTGGAGTGATGCTTCCTAGGTCCACTTGACTTCGGATTCCAGGATGTCTGGCTCTAGGTGAGTGATCACAGGATCGTGGTTATCTCAGTCATGAAGATCTTTTTTGTGTAGTTCTTCTGTATATTCTTGCCACCTCTTCTTAATATCTTCTGCTTCTGTTAGGTCCATACTGTTTCTGTCCTTGATTGTGCCCATCTTTGCATGAAATGTTCCCTTGCTATCTCTAATTTTCTTGAGGAGATCTCCAATCTTTCCCATTCTATTGTTTTCCTCTATTTCTTTGCCTTGATCTCTGAGGAAGGCTTTCTTATCTCTCCTTGTTATTCTTTGGAACTCTGCATTCACTTGGGTATATCTTTCCTTTTATCCTAAGCCTTCAGTGTCTCTTCTTTTTTCAGCTATTTGTAAGGCCTCCTCAGACAACCATTTTGCCTTTTTGCATTTGTTTTTCTTGGGGATGGTCTTGATCTCTACCTCCTGTATAATCCCGAACCTCTGTCCCTAGTTCTTCAGGCAGTCTGTCTATCAGATCTAACCCCTTGAATGTGTTTGTCACTTCCACTGTGTAATCATAAGGTCATTCCTAATGGCCTGTGGTTTTCCCTACTTTCTCCAATTTAAGTCTGAATTTGGCATAAAGAGTAGTTTTGAGTATTTTCTATTTTATTTTCATCCTTATTTCAAGTGGATTGGCTTTATCATCTTTGGATAAAAATGACCTCATATTTCTTTGAGTGAAAAGGAATGCACCTTGTTCTTTTAAAAAACAATTCTATGTGTTAGTGGCTGTGTCTGTTTCGTACATTCCCTCTGGGGCATCCAGAGTGTGCTGAGAGTGCTGAGGCCTCAGGGAAGGACGGAGGGAGTGAGCAGGCAAGGCCGCTCTGCAGCTCTCACTCTCTGCATGGGAGTTCAATGAGGCAGAGAGCAGCATCCAGGGGATTCTTCCCTCTGTTCTGAACAGTATTTTTAGCTTAACAGCAGAAAATATTTGACACCATCCCCTTCCTAGAAAGACCACACGCAATTTCTCTTCAGGGAGAAGGAACGAGTTTCCACCCGCCCTGCTGCATCATCAGGTTTCAGACCCCCTTAGCGCTGTCCTGTCTCTGAGGTTTAACAGGAAAGTCTCCCTCTTGCCTAGCACTGATTTGGTTTGCAAACTATTTCTCTCCCAGTAGAAGTTCCGCAGTAATGGCCACATTCGCATTTCCTGTTTCCAGATTAATTAGCCTCTTAAGGAGCGTGAAACTGAAAGCAAAGGCCTTTTGTCTCTTTTCTGGTCTGCTCCCTCACTTGGTTTGGGGCCCCGCTGGGGATACAGGGCCTTTCTTAGTCATCTTTGTACCCAGCATTGTCCTGACACAAAACTGCCCCAGTGTTACTCATTCAGCACATTTTTAATAAGCACCTAGTGCTTGCCAAGTTCTAAGATGCAGCCATAAGCCCGTGATGTCACAGAACTCATACTTTAGTGGGAAAATGACAAATATAAAATAAATAAAGAAATAAGGTAATTTCAGATTTTTGTCTTTTGCTGCAAAGGAAATAAACCGGGAAACAGAAGAGGGCGAGCAGGGCTGCCTAGAAGAGGGCTTGAATCCCCCAGCAAGGAGGAGGCAGAAAAGGTGCTTCTAGGGGGGCTGTGACACCAGGCCCTGTCAGTTGAACCAGCTCCTGCATCTTCCTGACAGACCTTCAGGTAGAGGAAGCAAGGCCCACCTCTAACATTTGTGGAGATGGAGCAAGAAGACCAGTGGCCCACACGTGTCAAAATATTTATAAGTTGTGAACCAAGCTCACGAAGTGTTAAACAAAATATGACCTACCTTCTTACCCTGACAAATTAACTTCATAGAGGCCTAGAAGGCCAGCTCTAGTATTCTCAGACTTCTGAGTTCTGCACCGAAACACGGCAGAGCTGGCTGAGCCAACCCCAACCCTTGTCCCTAGATGCACACCCTGCCCCTGCCCCCTCTCTCCCCAGCCTGGCTCCAGCTCCTACTGTGAGGGGTCTCTGCACTCATGCTTGACACCTCAGCCCCCATGTCCAAGAGCCACTGATGCCTTCTGCAGACGGCCAGCCACCCTGTGGCCACCTCAGACTTAGGGCTGTGCGAACTGGTAGCACAGACCACCCATGGGAGGAGGGCCTAAGGCAGAGGCCCACAGATTCTAGAAATGAACTCAGGTCATTTGGGCAGAGAATTGCAGGGTCCCAGGTGACCAGGGCACAGTCTGAAGAGGAGACCCAGGCTCTGAGGATGCCAGTGCCCTTGGCCTTGTGGGGTCCTGGGAGGATGACCACAGGGGCACCCTCGACAGGCAGGTCCAGTCCTGGCCCTTTTGCCTGAGGCCTAGGGATGAGACTAGGAGGGAGGCTGCCTTTGTCAATATGATTAAGGAAAACCTCTCTGCGGGGGCAGTGTTAGGAATGGCATTTGAATGGAGACTTGGATGGCCAGGTTCACTGGGAGCAGAGCATTCCCAGCTGAGGGAAGAGGCGGCCAGGCAGGTTAAGCTCTGCGTGGAAGGAAAGCAGCCTGGGTGACGGGGGCCTGACTCAGAGCAGCAGAACGACAGGCAGTGAGGGCAGACGCTCAGGCAGGGCAGCGAGCTTGGAGGATGAGGAAGGGGTTCTGCCTTGACCTGTATGCAGTGGGGCCTTTGAAGGGCCGACAAGATCTGAGCCTTGTTATAACCTGATCACTCTGGTCCTGTGTGAAGTGGGTGAATCACAAGGAGCCACTGTCAAGGGCAAATCAAGAGATTTGAGCACCACACAAAAGGCTTCAGTGCCCTTGATGTAAAGATCCTTGTGACTAGTTCTTCCCCAAACTTCAGTACCAAGAAAACTCTCCTACTAAGCTGGTTCTTGTTGATTCAGAGGGTTTCTCCTCTTGTCCAGGCCACCTGGAAGCTCAGAGCTGAGTTGATGCTTATTTGCAGGGTAACTGTTCAATTTATCAATCTGGCATCCAATCTCAATTTTTTTTGCCATTCCATGCCTCATACAGAACTTCCCTGCCCACCTGGGGATGGAACCCACGCCCTCTGCATTGGAAGCATGGAGTCTTAACCACTTAACCAGGAAAGTCCTCTAATCTCCATTTTATACATCACTTCCCATATATGTTTTTACAAACTTTTGTCAAAACACCAAAAAGTATATATAAATAGCAATACTAGCTAGAAATGTAAGAAGATGGGACTCAAGACACTGGTACCTGACTAGCAGTTCCTTTGGCAGTGTGTACACCGGAAGTTGTTTGTGTGTTTTGTTTTGATTGCTTGGTGTATTGTAATTGAGGGGCAGGTAACAAGGAGCTTTTAAATGCCTGTTAACCTTTGATACTAACAAATTGTAGCAACTTGTTGACATTCAGTTTCTAATCTTTACAAACAAATGAATGCCATGGCTTTTCATGACCCTCCTAACATTTTTACAAGGATGTCATAAAACATTTTAAGATATATAAAAAAGTATAAAATGTAATACAGTGAACAAGCCTATCCAACTCCAGGTTTATGGATTCAAACATTAGCAAATGCAGCTGAAGCTCTCAAGTCTGTTGCTAATTATAATCCCTTCCCAATCACCAGCTGCTGCTGCTGCTGCTGCTGTCGCTTCAGTCATGTCCGACCATGTGTGACCCCATAGGCGGAAGCCCACCAGGCTCCCCTGTCCCTGGGATTCTCCAGGCAAGAGCACTGGAGTGGGTTGCCATTTCCTTCTCCAATGAATGAAAGTGAAAAGTTAAAGTGAAGTCGCTCAGTTGTGTCCGACTCTCAGCGACCCCATGGACTGCAGCCTACCAGGCTCCTCCGTCCATGGGATTTTCCAGGCAAGAGTACTGGAGTGGGGTGCCATTGCCTTCTCCACCCAATCACCAGAGGTAACCACTATTCTGAATCTGGTGTTTTATCATAAACAAGCATTTAAAAAATACTGTTATTATATATGTAAGTATGTATCCCTCAAAAATAAGTAGCACTGTTTTGTGTGTTTTTACACTTTCAGTAAGTGGTATCATATTTGGGTTTTTTCTTGCCTTTTTTGCTAAAATTGTTGATATTTACCCCCTTTGCTGCCGGGGCTTGCTGATTTTCTGTTTGTGCCAGTCCATCACTATTCTGAATGTTATCCTGATGAAGTACATTTCAGGTTGTCTCTACCACCCCCACCCCGTCACTACCACTTTCACTAACAAAGCTGCTGGGAACATCTGTGAAAACCCTTTCTGGATTGCTTTTACTTCAAACTACAATATATACGCATATGTGTGTGTGTGTGGAAAACCCAGCCTTTCAGACACAGTTCCTACATAAAGTAATTATTTTCAGAATGACTTACCATCATTCATATCCTATCTTTTATAATGACTCCAAGATGAATATTTTATAAGAAAATACAATCTAGAGAGGGATAGAATTACAGAACTTTAAAAAAGTCCTGCAAAGTAACAAGGAGTCATCTAATCAACTGCCTTCATTTTATAGACGAGCAAAGTGACTCCAGGATAGGGGAGGGGCCTCCCCAGTGGTGAGCACTGGGCTTCAAGAATGGACTCTATACTGGCCTCCACGAAGATGGACATACATGTGAGATAAACATAAAATAAACAAATCTTCAGTAAACAAGGCATCTTGAGACGTGGACCACTTGGTGAAGTCCCTCTTGGCTGAATTATGACTGTGCTTCTGTTGGTCAATTCAAACCACTTTCTTGATTTTTCACAAGTGAGTTTCATCCTAACTTTGCTGGAGCCAAAGCAAAGAGCAGGAGATTAAACAGATTTTCTAATCAAACACAAGAATAATTGGATTTGCAAAGGAAAATGAAAAGAAATCACAAAGGAAAAGAAATTAGAACATAAATATGTTTGGGAGAATTCCTCAGAACAAGAGTGAGTTGTTATAGTTGGGGAACTACAGGTTTCCTTGGAGAAGAATGAATTTTAAAAGCTGCCTTTCATTTGATCAGATTCCGTTAAGAACTCTCTCCTTGACTAAACTTTAGTTAGGCTTCTCTGTGTCCATCTTCTGCTCAAGGAGGCCTCATCCTCAGCTGCAGTCCCTGTCCCACTGGGCCCAGTTTAGCAAGGACTCCCATGCCCTTCATGCCTAAGCAATTCCCCTTAGTAATCTTCTGTCCACTGACTTCCTTCCTGTTCACTGGCTACACATCCCCAGCCGTCCCTGTTGTACCCAAGCAGACGTCAGTCTCTCTCCCTTATCACAGCAGTCTTGAGTAAAGTCTTCCTCGCCTGTTTGATTTCTGTCTGGTGCAATTTTTCTGGGACAGATTCACGTCTCAGTGCCAGAAAGTCATTGGGTAGAAACTGCCCATAATGAGAAGGGCCGTGTCTTGGTTAACCTGCAACGGTCTCAGTGCCTGCCTGACGTAGAAGCACAATCACCAGTGGTGCCTGTTCCATTGTCAAAAGGGTCCTGGTTTGGACAATAAATTATATGGTCACCCACATGTGATGTGAAATTTACTGGCTAAATTGTCATTGAGGACCTTAATGACAAGATGACCTACTGGACTTCAAACTGGTGCTATAGCAACTACAAAGGACAAAAGAGGGCAGACTCTTTAGATGAGAACATCTCCTTTTAGTCCTGACTCCCCCCGCCCCCACTCCAAGACATACATAGTTACATCAGATTTGTATCATTTTATTTCCCCAATTAAAATGGTTCTCCATGAATAAAACATGATTTTCATCACTTCGTAGCTCAACATGTTCACTCGTCGCCTTTATTGTACCTCTCCCTTGACGACTACAGATTGGTCTATCACAGTACATTTACCATCAATGAGACATGCATTCCAGAGAGGGAAGAAGGGAGGAGACGAGGCCAGGAAGGCCAACATGCCATAGGCCCGAGGAAAAACAGCTGAGATCAGGGAATCACACCTCATTCTCTGCTGAGTACCAGTAAAGGATGAAATGAATTTGCAAAACAATAATTGAAGCTGACACTGCTCTTGACAGGTGGGGGCAGACCAAGATTGCCCTGTGCTTTCACCTGCTGTGGAAAGAGGGACAGGCGAGAGGGATTCCCCTACAGCCTCCCACCAGGAAGCACTGGGTTTCTTGTCTTCTGCCCTAACCCCAAAGGGGGAGACCCTTCATTAAGGTGAGGTTTGTGAGTAATTTTGAGCAATGGCTTTTATAGTTACTTTCACTTATTTGAAACTGTCAGGGGATGTTTAACAGGAGGATTTCTACGTGCTGTTTCTCATGAATCCTCAAATTGTCAGGGAATGTTTAACAGGAGGATTTCTACATGCTGTTTCTCATAAAACCTCTGTTCCTTATCAAGTGGAACGGCAAGCTGCTTCCAGGACAGAGGTCATGGAATGAGACGGGCTCGGGTCTCCTTCAGTAAACATTCTCCTTAGGCAAAACTAGTTAGTCTCGATCCTCTTTCTTGAGATATGGTTTGTCTCCTGACCTTGTGATTATTATTATTCCCTTGTTCCCTTGGTAATGGTTGCTGTACGTTTGGTTTTCTGACCTTTGTCATTGTCAAAAGAAATTTCTTGTAACACAGCATATATATATACTCATAGAAAGATCATTAAAGTACCCTTCCTCCATCAGAGGCTTGGGTCCAAGTGTCTTTCTTTCTCTCTTTCCTTTTCTCTCTATCTATCTTTCTCTCTTTCATTTTCTTATCGCTGACTCTGGACCACCAGGTCCCAGTCCATTAAAGGACCCCAACAGAAACTATCTGCAAGAGGCCCTTATCCTGCAGAGCGCTCTCAGGTCTGATGGGATGGCTGCAAACTGTCAGCAAGATCTCATGCTCTGGCTTTAAGATACAGATGGGCTGGGGGTGGGGGGCAGCGGAGGGAAAGGATTGAATCAGGATAATCTCCAAATTTCCTCCTACTGGGAAAGTCAAAGATTCTATCCTCAGCTAGGTGTGTTAGCCCCTGTTTTATAGGCAGGACGATTTGAAAGAAGAGAGAGCAAGGTCACTGAAGGGGACCGGTGCCTCTTGACTTCAGCACTCCGTGTGTGACCCGCAGGAGGAGATGGCCAATTTAGAAAGAGGAACCAAGGCTGTCAGAAGGGTGCTTTACCCTGGAAGCAGGACCCCACCTGCAGCATCACCCCTTACTGGAGCTGGTTGGAAATGTAGGCTCTCAGGACCCACCCAGACCTACTGGATCAGATTTTTCTTTTCAGAAGACTCCAAGTGATTCACGTGCACTTTAGAGTCTGAGAATGCTGGCTGCAGCTGTGGATTACACTTTGAATAGCGGGACTCCATAAAGCATTTCAAATTCTGATGTTTTTATGGGATCAGGCTAGCTTTCCAAGCTCTGAGGCATCATTTCCCATACCAGCACCCTCTACAGAATTACTGAACTTAAATTTCTTACAGTATGAGTTTAAATCTGATAAGAGTAATGCTTCCATTGATGGGGTCTTCATCAATTTCAGGCTGACTCTCTCTTTCTCATCTCTTCCCTCTCTCCTTCTCCCTAAAACTCTGATGTGCAGCTTTACATTAGTAATAATCTTGGATTCATAACACACTCTCAGCATCGTGTTTGTCTTAAGAGGAGGACACCAGCCTTGTCTGGGTTGGAGACTAGAAACTATAGTCTGTTTGGTAGTTTTCTGGGTTTGCTTGCCTATGTTTGCCTGACTCCTAATTCTGCATCAGCTAGAAGCCCCTCTGCTTAAATAAGCAGGAAACCTCTTTCCCTTCAATTTGGAAAATATTGTATTCTAGTTTTATCTGATGACCTAAGAAGTGACAAGCAAGCATAAACCTATGTTAATAATTTTCCCACCTTTTCTTTGTATCTGGGGCAGATATTGCAGAAATCATTTGGTGTGAAATGAAGTTTCGATTAGTTCTAAAGTATATTAGATATGTATAATCGGTAGTCTTGGGAAGAAACAGGAAGAATTAAATTGCAGGTTTTAGTTGAACTATATGAAACTGCCAGTTTTATAGGTTAAAAAAGTCAAATATTAGCAGTTTCATTTAGTCAACCTAGTTAGGATGTTTCAATTAAGATTTTCTTGACATAAGAAATATTAAGAGGTTTGACAGTGCTATTTGTGGAGGCTGAGTTGTCTCTTTAAAAAAAATTTTTTTTAATTAATTTATTTATTTTTGGCTGTGCTGCGTTTCTTTGCTGCTTGGGCTTTTCTCTAGTTCCAGCAAGCGGCTCCTACTCTCTAGTTGCAGTGCTTGGGCTTCTCATTGCGGTAGCTTCTCTTGTTGCAGAGCACGGGTTCTAGGGTGAGTGGACTCAGTAGTTGCAGTTCCTGGGCTCTAGAGCACAGACTCCATAGTTGCGGCGCATAGGTTTAGTTGCTCTGAGGCATGTAGGATCTTCTTGGATCTGGGATTGAACTCTTGTCTCCTGCTTTGGCTGGTGGATTCTTTACCACTGAGCCACCACAGAAGCCCTGAGTTGTTTCTTTTATCTGGGGATATTTTTTGGAAGTTGGGGCAAATGCTTTGAAGACTAGACCACCATCTTTCTATTCTAAGCAGGCAGGGGAACATGGGCTGTGGGAAGGTGAAGTTTGGTTACAGATTTAGGATGAATGTATGTGTCCTTGAAGGAAGCTTATAACCTTCTGAATCTGTGAAATATATAAATGGTGACACAGAAATATAGATAGTTGACACACAAATTAGAGTAAGTTTCTTTTCTACTTTCTTTCTACAGTCAGGTATAGTTAATACTTGAACTCTGATAGGAGTAAGAAAAGAAAATATTCCCCCTTCCCTACGTCAGCATCACTCTTTAGTTAGAATGAGAGGAGTGAAGTCAAAGTGAAGTGTAAGAATCTCTTGGTTAATTGTCACAGTCACACCTTAGGCCTGCTGTATTCCATGGCATGGTGGGCATAATTCTATGATAGGCCAAACTGCATTATGTTCTAATTATGTATTCAAGTGTGCTGGTCCAAGGGTCACACTTTCACTTGAAGGTAGGGGGTGCCTGCTAAGTTGCTTCAACTGTGTGACTCTTTGTGACCCTATGGACCACAGCCTGTCAGTCTCCTCTGTCTCTAGGCAAAACTGGAGTGGGGTGCCATTTTCTTCTCCAGGGGATCTTCCCGGCCATGTCTCTTGCATCTCCTGCATTGGCAGGCAGGTTCTTTACCACTAGCGCCACCTGGGGAGCCCTGACTCGAAGGTAGAGACCATGTCTTAATTGTGATGACGTGCCCAGTGTCTTCAAGGCAGCTTGGCAGACAGTTGGTGTCAGTAACTGCTATATGGCAAAATTTAAAATTTGTAGAACAAATGATGGCTTTTAGTAACTAATCACATTAACAAAAGTTGAAAATATTACATTAAAAATCTTTGTGGATTATGGAAACTAATTTGGCAATAAATATCAAGGGCCACATCCTATAAGCCAATAATTATAACAAAATATTATACCCTATGAACCAGTAATTACATTTATCTTCAGAAAGGCTTTGAAATTCAAAAACAGCATTCAGTAAAAAAAAAAATGATTATGACAACATTATGTACAAGTTGGAAAAACTGAAAACAACTTAAAAATCCAAGAGTAGGAAAATATTTTTTTGGAATATTTAATAACATTGGAAAATACTCAAGGAAGGAAGGGGAGAAAAATCATGACACATGTCCTGCTTTTGTTTTAAACTTAAAAAAAAACCTTTAAACTTAGCATCACGTTACAAAGATGTCCCAAGTATTAAAAATTCTGCCAAAGCAGTGTTTGTAATGGCTATAGAATTCCACTGGATATAAATACAATAAGTTATTAATTGTGTTTTATAAATGTATACAAGTTTCCCTGGCGGCTCAGTAGTAAAGAATCCACCTGCAATGCTGGAGATGAGGAGATGCAGGTTTGATCCCTGGGTCAAGAAGATTCCTTGGAGGAGGGCATGGCAACCCACTCCAATATTCTTGCCTGGAGAATCCCCATGCACAGAGGAGCCTGGCAGGCTACAGTCCATGGGGTCACAAAGAGTCGGACACGACTGAAGTGACTGAGCATGTACACATGTACACACACTAAAAATCACACATGGATGGGGTAAGATGCATATTGTCTGGCACCTTGTTTTTCTCATCTGACAACATTATCCAGAGAGCTTACCACAGAAGCACATGCAAAACTTCCTCAATTCATTTTTTGTGCCAGGATACTATTCCACTGCAGAGACATGCACTGATTTTTTCAAAACAACTTGTATTGATACTTTCAGCTATTTCTAGCCCTTTGCTATTAAATAGTCCTGTGACAGATACTTTTGACATATATTTCTGTGCATTTATGCAATTATATCTGTGGGAAAAATTCTGATACTGCTGGATCAAAGAAAATGTTCTTTTTAAGAACTCCAATAGACATTGGCAAATTGCGCTCCAAATTGTTACATCAATGAATGCTGTCTTGAACACTGCATAAGGGCACTTTTTCATTTAAAATAGAAATAATGGATGGAATATATTTGCATGGGTGTATCTGAAACAGAGCTGATGAGCTCGAGCAATGGCACGGTGCCGTGAAAACTAGGTCTTCCTCCTTCCTCCCCTACTCCCTTCCCACTCTCCTTTCCCTCCTTCTTGCCTTTTTTTTTTTCTTCCTTCCTTCCTTCTCCTTCTCTCCTTTCCCTCCCTCTTTCTTCCTTTCTTCCCTCCCTCCTGCCCTTCCCTTCTCCCTTCCCACCTTGTTACGGGAGGAGAGACATGCGGAAAATTAGAGTGAAGGTCATGTTCCAGTTAGAGAATTAGAAGAAAACAGGGAATGGGCTTAGCTGCAGCAGGGTGCTCCCTCTGGCAGGAGAGAGGCTGAAACTGGACCCAAACAGAGGAGGTCAGCGTGGCCCCTGCCTGAGGATGATATACAATTCTGTGAAGTATTCCATATGTTACAGTAACTGTGATGTGACGATGTGCTCACTAACCTTATTGTGGTGTGCTGGGCTAAGTCGCTTCAGTCATGTCTGACTGTTTGTGACCGAACGGACGGTAGCCTTCCAGGCTCCTCTGTTCAAAGGATTCTCCAGGCAAGGGCTGCCATTTCCTGCTCCAGGGATCTTCCTGACCCAGGGATTGAACCCGTGTCTCTTACATCTCCTGCACTGGCAGGCGGGTTCTTTATCACTTGCGCACCTGGGAAGCCTAATCTTATTGTGGTAATTGTGTCAAATCATGATGTACAAATCATCACACTGTACATGTTAAAAGATGAACTGAGGCATATTAAAAAATTTAAGAGTTTATTGAGCAAAAATAGATTTGAATAGAGTGGTGTTAGGTCACAAGTGGTGAGGGCCCTCCACTGATGGGAGCTCAGGAAGAGACTTTCTAGAAAAAAGGTGAAAGCGAAGTGAGCAAATGATTGATGATCGGCTTCAGCCTCAATCCTGATGGGTGGTTTGTGCTCAGCTGTCCTTTAGTTTTAATTTCGTAACCTTGAGGCATATACAAATTTAGATTTTGGCTTGCAGATGTCAGCCACAATAGCATTAGAGCCACATTGAACTCATGACCTACCGGCTTAATTAACTTAGTGTATACCTTAACCTTAACAACATTGCATGTCAAATGTATCTTGAGAAAGCAGGAATGAAACTTGGAAGCAGACTGTTACAGGGAATACAGTACATAGAAATGAATCTGCAGTATGGGCAACCTGGGTGGGGCAATTTGAATGTGTCTCATTTTCCTGGGCACAGAAAGGATTCACGGAGGATCCTTGTTAAGATGCAGATTCTGATTCTGCACGTCTAGGGTGAGGCCTGAGGTTCTGCATTTCTGATGGGCTTGCAGGTGACACTTATGTGACTGATCTGGGATCACACTTTTAGGAACAGCACTTAGTTGACAAAGCCTCCTGCCAGAAACCACAGGCAGCAGCAGTAGCAATCAGTGGGGAGGGGGTGAGCATTACTGTTAGAGGCAGGAATGCCCCTGCAAATGTTACAAGGTGACAACGAAATGACAGGCTCAGCCTGTCACTGCTACTTCATCCACCAGCTCCAGTCGGGCCCACCACAGCAAGAGGACCAAACAAATGCTGCATGAAACCTATGCTTACTTCTCCCACTCCTACAGGAACCCTTACCTTTAAATCAGATCATATTCTATTTGCTTCATCTCCAGAAGTCAATAATAACTTCTGTCACAGAGTCCTTCAGTATTTCCTTGATTCAAGTTATACCTGGTGTCGCTGACTCTGTCCAGGGTTTAAGCGACAATCGCTTGCCTTTGGTTCAGTCTGCCCACAGCCTGCAGCTGGAGGGACAGAGGCCCTGCCTGTTACTTTCTTCATGGGATGAGAAGAACACAATAGAACTACTGCCCGAAGGCCCAGAATTAACATGTGGCCTTACAGCACTACACTTCCCCTGGATTGGGCTACTTGAAAACTTCTCTATAACCTCCCCATATTCCACCAAGATATTTTCTGAAGTGTTAGATTCGGCAAAGCTAAGGGTGCGAATATATGTTTAGGAACCAGGATACTGCTATATTTAAATCTTCCTGTGTGATTGTTTCCTTGCCATCAATCCTTGTAAATCAAGAGGAGTTTAAATGCTAACTTCAAATATTCACAAGCTGCAGTTGACAGGAACATTTTTCACCTCCCTGATCCAAGCAGACAATGTATGATGCTGGCGGGCTAGCTGTTAGCTCTCTCAGCTTCTGCGCAAGGATAGGGAACACACACACACACACACACACACACACACACACACACACATGCTGTACAAACAAGAGCTCTGGTTTGAAGCCTTAGGGAAACTAGCTAATGCTTGCTCTCCTTCTCAAAACATAATCAAGAGGACAAGACTCAAATAAGCACAGGTCTTAAGAACTTTGTCACCTGATGAAGCTGTTAAATGTATCCTCTGTGTTTATTTATACTCAGAAAAGTATTTGCATCTAAGAAATAGGTTCTGTGTGAGTGAATGGTATATTCTTCCAAAGCCTGGCAGATGCTCAGGGTCAGCTTTCTGAGTAATAGACACAAATTAAGGATCCATGAGAAAAATTTCTAACATGCTTGTATTCACTTTAAATTTTGCTCTAATTAAGGATCATTAAAATATATGATGGTTAGCAATTAGGTTGTTTTTATGCTTGATTCATGATTTCATTTGCATTAAAAAGTTTTGAGTAGAAAATCAGAGAGGCATAATGTTTCCTTCATTTTTCAAGAAATTAGGATGTATAAACTGTATGTTTATAATAACCACAAAATGATTATCTACCCAGTGTACAAAAGAAAACAGACAACTTTTTGAGAGTTATCTTTACATATAAACACATCAAAAGCCATACAGATCTTTCTGCCTTTGTATGGATGATTAAAAAGAAATATGAAATGGGAGCTTAGAGAAAGGCTTGTTTCAGGACCATTGAATGTCAAGACTCTTTTCACCAAGGATGCTGAAGGAACTGCTCCGGTTTCACAGAGGAACAAGAAGTGCATAACCCTGGTCTGCTCCAAGGACACCTTTGTCATGTGTGTGCTCGCCGGCTGCACCAGTTTCAAAACTATTGCCTCTGTTTCAAACCCACTCTTCCCTACTTGCATTGGAATGCTGAGCCCACATCTCTGCTGCCCATATTTTCCCTTTGCCAGCAGCTTTCTATTAGGCTCCGCCAGAAGGGGGTGCCAGAGAGAGACAGGTGAGCAGGAGAACTTCCCTCCCATCCCTGTGAATGTCAGGCTGACCCACTCCCCCAGCAGCCAGTGAATTCACTTCTGGTTTCTCCGACCTATCCAACCTTCCTGTAACCCCTCAGAGACCCCAGCACAAGAGGCTGGCACCCTCTTTTTCTGCAACCTGGGTACCACACTACGGGGTCCCTCTGCAGGCTCAGAGCCATCAGCACGAGTGACCCAGCAGTCCCCTCCTGAATGTCTGAGTCTCTGTGCCCAGGGCCCCTCCTCCAGGCTTCTGAGTTTTCATATCCCAATCTCTTCCTCCTACTCTTCCGACCTTGGTGGCAACCATTTCCTGCACTTGCTACTCTGAGATATTCCAGTATCCCCTCTGTCTTCTTGGCTCCCAACTCAGTATTACACTCCCTCCACTAGAACAGGGCTTTCTCCCAACAGGCCCTGCCTATGGACAAGCTGGTGGAGAGGCTGGGCAGGGGTCCTTCCCAAGATGTGTTCTCTGAACACAGAAGACGTCCTTATGTGATCTGTTGTGTGATTTGATATTAAATCAGCTATAGGTCAAGCTACCTGGCCCTTACCAAGGCATCAGAGATGAGCGCAAGAAAAAGTTGTTCTGTGATCTTCTACCTCCATCCACTGCTACCCACGTTTAACAGGAAATGGGAATGAATAGGCTGTGAGGTGGTAATTACAGAATTCTACAACAACTTCCTCAGTGTACACACACTCACAAGCAGGTTTACACACTCATGAACATACACTCAGACACCACACCATACACACTTTTTCACCATTTCTTCAGCAAGAAATTAAAGCAATGAGAGGGATTTCCAGAGAAATCTGGAGAGCCAAAACCAGAACACCAGGTGTGGTTTGTTGTTGTTTTAGTTGCCAAGTCATGTCCAACTCTTTACCACCCCAAGGACTGTAGCCAGCCAGGCTCCCCTGTTCATGTGGTTAGATGAAGAGAATTCTATGTCATTAGCAGAATAAATGCCAGCAATGTTGGGGGGTTGCAGTTGACATTTATTTCCCTATACAGTGGACTAAAAAGTAAATGCACCTTAATTTGAAATAGTTTTAAGTGAGTGGGAAAATTCTCAGTAATTCATTTACTGTTAGGAAAAGCATAATGCTAAAGTGCTGCTTGTTCAGATGTCAACCCAGGAGGCAACACTCTACCTGGAACTTTGCACTGAAACACTCCTGTTGTTGCAGGAGGCAGTCGTGTGCGGCACGAGTCTTGCTCAGGCAAGTTCCCAAGAACCTTTCGTTCATGCTGCTTTAACACAGCAAGATTGCACACATGGAAACACTGTGTGAAGGTTGTCAGGTATGTTGCTTTGTCTACAACAGTGAGGAGTGGAAATAACTCCTGAATCTTGTCCATTTCTCTTGTCTCTCATTTTTTGTCTTCCTATTTGAACCATCCTGGAACAGGCACACGTGAGCACCATAGGGGTCCTGAGACTATTGGCTGAATCACATTTGCCCCTAGTCAAGGTTGGAAGGGATCAACTCGAGTTTGTGGTGCTTGTTACAGATGTAGAAGCTACAGTCATAGGCTGAGTTGGCTGAACATTCATTTGAAAAATATTCAATCTCTTCTAGAGAGACAGTGGCAGGCTACGAGCAGATTCTTCAGAGGAAGGATCCCTGCAGCCCATACCTGCCCGGATCCCACACTGCCCGGAAGTTGCTAGATCAGTCCTCAGGATCCCTGGATTCTAGGTCTGCTCTGTCCACAGGCTGAGGCTTAGAGGACCTTCCTGTCATCTGCAGAGTGAGCTCAAAGCTATACTGCATGTCCTCAAGACTAAATATCAATAGGTTACAGAGATGCTTCACTGTCTTGACGGCATGAGAACCGTTTCAGTTTCACAGTCTGGGGAGCGCACATGCCCACACAGTCCGTTCCGGTCAGCATCTAGTATTACACACGGTGGTTGGACACAGGCATCAGTGTGGCAGGCGGTGCTGCTGATGTGCAGTGGGGGAGGGGACCCTGGATGCTCATCACAGACATGACTGCAATTAACCCTTCTCCTGTGTCCCAGACCCTGGACCTAATTACCTCAGACAATGACAGGCGTTGTTATCCACGTTCACAGATGATGAGGTTAAATCTCAAAGAGGTAAAGCTGTGGCTCAAGATCATAGAGCTGTTTCATGGCAAAAAGTCAGAGTTTATATCCAGGTCCCCTTCTCAGGGCAATCACAAAGCCCCGTCTGACTCCCTCTCTCCCCACTCAATATTAGGCTTTAGGTGCCTTTTCTCAGGTGATTACAATTTTACAGGCAAAACTCATAACTCCTTGGGTGACAGTGACCTGGTTATCATATTATGATAGGTTAGTATTTTCCTAAGATAAACCAGCCAGTTCTTTAAAATAAAAAGTAAGTTTAAAACCTCTCTGGCCTTTGTGGGCATCCATTGAATTGGCCAGTGGTTTACCACTGTTGCTATGTCCTCCTCTTCTCCAGTACATCTATCCCTGGACCTTACTGATTTGCATGCACCAAACATTTGCAGGAACTGTACTCTTCATGCTGGTCTCCAGTGTTCCTTCTAAGTGACAAACATCTGCCACCTTAGCGCATTCTTTTTCTTGCATAACAGTGCATTTTCCTAAACAGGATTTACTCATCACTATTCAGCCAACAACTTGGAGCGCAACAGTGGGCTTCTATGTGCTTGATCGAATTTAGGTCAAAAGTCATAAGAAACAAATGAGAGTAGGCAACATTATCTTTCCCATTTTATGAAGCAGGAAAGGGATGCCCAGAAAACTCAGCAAGTCACTCAAAACTACAGAGCAGGTAAGTCACAGAGTTGATCTGGAAGTTCCAGCCAAATTTCCAGGGCTGACACAGTTCCCAACACATGTAAACAGAGCTTGAGGGATCCCCAGAACCCCACTGTACACAGAAGAATTTGTGGAAGAAGGAAAATAGTTAACAGGGCTAGTGGTATTTCCTTCCCTCCAACCTTGGTATAGGAAGAAGCTCTGTGGTCCTCAGACTATGGAGCTAGATGCAACGGCTGGGCTGTCAGTATTTACAGACATTCCATCAGGGGTGCTGACAAAAGCAGCTTAAAGAAATCAAACATCATTCTCAAGCACAGTTTGGAAGATACAAACTGCTTGAGATGCCCCATTATGTTGTTACACAACTCCTATATTTTCTGTATTCGTCATTTTCTTCCTGCACAGATACAGACTGTACTTCCTTCTACTGATGTGCAGAAACAGCCAAGAAACATCCTGCTGCAGTTGACACTCAAAAGGTGCAAATATGCCAGAGCCTCTGACATTGCTTTTCACTTTTAAGTTTGAAAGAATATGTGTCATGTTCAAAGTAAAAGTTAAAAATTAAAAACAATGAGATGCAAGATATAAAAAACAATACAACATTTAGAATGTAATAGCAAGATGTTCATCAGTGAATTTGTCTATGAAATTTCTCCCCATTTAGTCCTGAGAAGTCATCTTTGAGGCCCCACTGTCTCCTATGAACACCTCGCATCAAGCCTCACATGAAAGCCCTGCTCCTTACTGCAGCCCTATTTGCTATTCAGAGAAAACAGACCTCTGATTGTCTGAAAACTGCCCTTAAAGCCCATTCTCCTTAAGTCTAATCACAGTCCACCCAAGGGATTACTATAGATGAGTGAGTGATTTTTCAGAGACTTGGGGACACCAGAAGGAAGAAACTCATTTGTTTATGTTCCCATATTTCATTCATTCATCCACTCACTCATCCTTTTGTACTCATTGAGTACCTCATCTTTGTGCCAAGGAATCAAAGCATCCTGTTTAAATCACCTCCGTATCTTTTATCCATGGACAAATGCAATAAGGAAGTCATATAATCATATCTGCCTTTCGAAACACACTGTTTCACCCTCACATTTCTGAATGTGAGGGGAGTTTTCTTTATAATGCTCTTTAGGCTGTCTGGCAAAAACCTTCTGTTAATTTACTCACCACCTTCCACTTAGGCAGATATTTGTGTCATACAAACACATGCACAAATTACAGAGCACTTCTCTTATACCCAAATAACCTAGTCTATGAAGAATCTTGGTATGATTTGAGGGGTACTGAAACCTCATTGTCTGGAAGCTGTGTTTAATGAGGACTGTTTCCTGGGTTTTCTTTCTTGTTTGATGGGGTCTCATAACAAGCATCATGGTGTCCATGCTTCTGATTGTGGGAGATCAATGTTAGCCTGCATTTCAACTAGGAAATGACTCTTTTATGAATTTTTAAAGTAATCCAAGTAGCAATTTCAGAGACTAACTTTCTGTTGCTTTGGTTTCCCAAAAAAATTCAATTAGGAAAGAATGTATACCAGTGAATTTTAAAATGTTTTTCCCAATTCCATAGCAGGTAAAATATTCACAGGGACCAAGAGTCCTAATATTCCAGAAAGTTACAGGCAAGCAAATAGCAAAAAGCATTCTGGAGGAATTAAGTAGCACCTAGCATTTTACAGAATGCATAGAGGAAGTATGAGTTACAAAAACTAGCCAATAGTGACTGTACTTAAGTTGAATCTTACTAATCATTAGCAGCTAATATGGAGAAGGAAATGGCAACCCACTCCAGTGTTCTTGCCTGGAGAATCCTGTGGACAGAGGAGCCTGGTGGGCTGCCGTCTATGGGGTCGCACAGAGTCAGACACGACTGAAGCGACTTAGCAGCAGCAGCTAATATAATTAAGTTTTACAAATTGTTAAAGGGTTCTGATACAAAGAATAGGTCATCTCAGTCCAGAATAGAGTGGGACATGCAGAAGACCACCAGCAAAATATGTGCCATACAAGGAGGAGAAAAAGCTGGACCAGACTGGACAAGTCATGCGGCAGAAGGGTAATTGTCAAGTCCTAGGGAAGGAGGTGGAAATTTGTTGTGCTCACTCTATCTTGTCCTCTGCACCCCTGCATTTAGCCATCAGATTTCTTCATTCATAAACTGTTCACATGCCAAAAGGTAAAGTTGATCACACTCCACAAATACTTGAGAGACCTTTAGACAGTTCTGCATTAAGAAAACACGCCATGCTTTAATATGTCAAGACTTTCTTGGTTATTACAGATACATAATATGATAAGGCTTATATGGAAAAGGCCTGAACACGGGCAAACCAACCCAGCAGAATCCCTTCCTGAAGTCTGAAGAGGCTCCACCTTGAGTTACTTAAGTTGGGTGGCCTGCTTTTCTTAGAACATCTAAACTAGTGATTGTACTTCAACATTTCTTGATTAGGAGTTGACCATAAAAATAGAAAGTCAAACACAGTTAGTTAATTAATTCATGGCAGTAGAGAAACACACTCATCAAATCAGCCAAGGGCATCCCTGTCATTTATTCCTCAGGGACTTCAAATCAAAATCTGTCTTCAGTTTTGCTCTTAAGACTTCTTCAAGGGTCACATATTTTTAATAAAAAAAAAATGTAAGAAGGAAACATTTAATTCTAATTAAAGTCAACAGATTGTAAATCTTCTCTAAGTACTTCTAGTCTTACTTTTAAGTCAAGTTAAACCCCTTAGAAGACTATGTGGTCTAGTTCATCATAGACCATCACCAAAAGAAGCCACCTCTATGAACTTCCCATCTGCCTTTCCTGCATAAAGATTGTTGAGGATGTGACATCCCTCCATATGCTCTATATGAAAGTAAACACAAAAGCTCTGTCTTCCCTGAGGAACCAGTAACAGTCACATTCTTGCTAATGAGAACTAGTAACTGTATCATGTTTCTCTGTTTTGACTTGGTTTCCCAGAAGCTCAGGACCACACTTCACACTCGGTCATAGCAACAATAGTTACACTTTGACTACCCCTCACATCTCTCTGATCTTCATTTTCTACATATATTATTTTATTAGGTTTATTGCATATTTCATTTAATGTAAAAATGAATTAAATAAACTTCTCTCAGGTGTTAGAGGTAAGCTCTGATCAACACAACATGCTATTCACGTGTGTCAGCTGGTAGTCTGATTTGCAGATCCCTTTAACAGAGAGTTAGAGAATCAATTTTTAAGTAAAATTTCAGTCTCTCAAAGACAAAGACTGTGTCTCATTTCTCTCTTCACTCCATTTTTCTCTGCAAACAGCAGGGTCTACTGAAGGCAATAAGGACTAACACTGCTGATTGAGGGCTGGGTCCATATTTCTTAGAATTTGATGTAAACTGGGACTGGAACTTGGCTCCAAAGTAGGAGGTGCAGGATTAGAAGATAAGTAGAGAAGGTTTTAAATTTCCGTGGTGAGAACTCCTCTGATCTCATAGAGTTGGGGAGACTTGTGGAAATCTGGTGCATGATTACAAGCTGTCCTGAGGCTCCCGCATCAAGGGCCTGGTGGAGTTCCAGAGAGTCTGGCAGCACTGCAGCAGCAGGGACAACCATGGCCTAATGGAAAATTGTCCAAGACAAATGACTTGAACAAGAGACAAGGGAGACAGAGCCTGTGCCTGGGCAGCAACCTATGCCTCTGTAACCTACTTTCTCTCACCTGCCCCGCTCTCCTCAAATCTCAGCTGGTTCTCTGCTTTTCTCTATGATGTACATCGTAATTTCCTGGGATTGGAACACTGCTGTTGAAAAATACATTAGAAAATAATCCTTTCTTCCCTCCTCTTGTGAGATGATGCAAAGGCAGAGGCACCCTGCCTTTTCCGAAATCTCTTTTTGTCGGTTTCATTTCTGCCCTGATATTGATGAGAGTGCACAGTTTGACAAGAGTGAGACGGGAATACATGAGCTCAGCTTCCTGCCTGTGTTGCCATCCAAGCTGGGTCTTTAACTGAGCAGGGCTCCAAAGCCATGAAAATCAGAACAGCAAAACAGAGGCTGAGAAGTCTCTGGTGTGCTTGAGAAAATCTATTCCTATGTCCAGCATGATTAGTCTATGGAGAGACCTGGCTGATGAGCTGAAAAGATAACTGTGCTTATAGATTAGAAGAATTAATATTAAAATACACTACCCAAGGCAATTTATAGATTCAGTGTGATTCCTATTGCATTCCAATGGCATTTTTCATAGAACTAGAACAAATAATATAAACAATGTGTTTGGAAACACAAAAGATTCCAAATAGGCAAAACAATCTTTAGAAAAAAGAACAAAGCTGGAGGTATCATGCTCTCTGATTTCAAACTACACTACAAAGTTGCAATAATCAAAACAGTATGGTATTGGCATGAAAACAGACACATTGATCAATGAAATAGAATAGAGAGCCCAGAACCTATACTTATGTGGTCAATTAATCTACAATAAACATGGCAAGAATACAGAATGGAGAAAAGACATCCTCTTCAGTAAACAGTGTTGGGAAAACTCAGTAGCTACATTTAAAAGAATCAAACTGAACTGCATTCTCATACTATATACAAAAATAAACTCCAAATGGATTAAAGACTTAAATGTGAGACCTGAAATCATGAAACTTCTAGAAGAAAACATAGGCAGTTTTTCTTTGACATTGATCTTAGCAAGCAATTTTTTTTGGATTTATGTTCTCAGGCAAGGGAAACAAAAGCAAAAATAGTCAAATGGGATAACCCCAAACCAAAAAGCTTTTGCACAGTGAAGGAAACTATCTACAAAATGAAAAGACATCTACCGAATGGAGAAGATAATCACGAATCACATATAGAATAAGGTTGAAAGTGAAAGTGTTAGTTGCTCAGTCATACCCAACTGTTTGTGACCCCATGAACTGAAGGCCACCAGGTTCTTCTGTCCATGGAATTTTCCAGGCAAGAATACTTGAGTGGGTAGGCATTCCTTTTTCCAGGATATCTTCCTGATCCAAGGATTGAACCCAGGTCTCCCATAGTACAAGCAGATTCTTAACCATCTGAGCCACCAGGGAAGCCCAAAATGAAAGTGTTAGTCACTCAGTCTTGTCTAACTCTTTGTGACCTCATGGACTGTAGTCTTTTAGTCTTCTATGTTCATGGAATTATCCAGGCAAGAATACTGGACTGTGTAGCCATTCCCTTCTCCAAGGGATCTTCTCAGCCCAGGGATCAAACCCAGGTCTCCTGCATTGCAGGCAGATTCTTTACTATCAGAGCCACCAGGGCCTGGTGGTTAATAATATTATTAAGAGGTTAATATCCAAAATATACAAAGAACTCATACAACCCAATATCAAAAAACAAACAACCTGATTAAGATATGGGCAGAGAACCTGAATAGACATTTTTCTAAAGAAGACATACAGATGGCCAACAGACACATGAAAAAAATGCTCAACATCACTAATCATCAGGGAAAATACAATTCAAAACCACAATGAGACATCACCTCACACTCAAAATGGCTATTACCAAAAAGAAATAACAAGTGTTGGTGAGAATGTGGAGAAAAGGGATCCCTCGTACAGTGTTGGTGGGACTACAACTATCAATAGCAGTATGAGGTTCCTCATAAAACTGAAAATAGAACTACCATATGATCTGGCAATTTTACTACTGTGTATTTACCTGAAGAAAACAAAACACTAATTCTAAAAGATATATGCATCTATGTTCACTGCAGCATTAATTACAAATCAAGATATGAAAATGACCTAAGGGTCAGTGGATAGATGAATGGATAAAGAAGATGTTTATACATATATATATATATAAACATATATATTATATGCATTTTCCATATATATATATATATATATATATATATAATGAAACATTACCCTGCCATAGAAAATAAGGAAATCTTGTCATTTGCAAAAACATGGATAGATTTTCCTTGAGGATATTATGCAAAGTGAAATAAATCAGATGAAGAAAGACAAATAACATGTAATTTCACTTATATGTGGAATCTAAAAAACAAAACAAGTGAAGAAATGTAACAAAACAGAAACAGACTTATGGATACAGAGAATAAGCAGGTGGCTGCCAGGCAGGAGGGGGCAGGAGGGATGAGTGAAATAGGTGAGGAAGGTTAAGAGGTACAAACTTTCAGTTACAAGAGAAATGACCCACAGGGATGAAATGTAGGGCACTGGGAATATAGTCAATAGCTATGTAATAACTTTGGTGACAGATGGTGACTAGACTTATCACGGTGATCATACTGTAATGTATAGAAATATCAAATCACTATGCTGTGCACCTGGAACTAACAGAGTGTTATAGGTCAATTATACAACAAACTCATAGAAAAACAGTCCAGATTTGTGATTATCCAAGATGGGGGAAGAGATAACTGGATGAAGGCAGTCAAAAGGTACAAACTACCAGTTATAAGATAAATAAGTACTGGGATGTAACATACAACATGAGAAATATAATTAACATTACTGTATGTTGTTATGAAAGTCATTAAGAATTCTCATCACAGGGAAAGAAAATTTCTTTTTCTTTTTTGTATCTGTAAGAAATGATGGATGTCCACTAAACATATTATAGTCATTATTTCATGATGTATGTAAGTCAAATCATTATTCTGTATACTTTAAATTTATCCAGTGCTGTATGTAGGTCAATTATGGGGCTTCCCTGGTGGCTTAGGGGTAAAGAATCTGCCTGCCAATGCAGGAGACACAAGTTTGATCCCTGGGTCGGGAAGATTCCCTGGAGAAGGAAATAGCAACCCACTCCAGTATTTTTGCCTGGAAAATCCCATGGGCAGAGGAGCCTGGCAGGCTACAGTCCATGGGGTTGCAAAGAGTAGGACACGACTTAGCGACTAACAATGACAACAACAATGCAGGTCAATTCTAATTCAATAAAACTGGAAAAAAAACCTTTTTGTAAAGAATTTGATTACGTAAATGTACAGTTTTGAAGGCATTCAAGAGTCTAATTAGTAACTCATTGTCTATTCAAATGTTTTAAACTGATACCTAGCCAATTGAAATAAATGGGGTCTTTTGAATGAAAAAAGTGATGAGTATCAAAACTCAACAAACACAGCAATAAATGTAAGACTTTCTCCTTAACCTGTGGTTTCTGGTGGTGCTTAGGATCTTTAGCACTGAACAAACTGTAGATATTTCAAAATAATATAGGAACAGCTGTGTTAATTCACTCAATTTTATCACAAACATACTTAATTGTTTCAAAATAATGCCTATTGCCTCCAGCTAGGAGAAATACAAGTTTACTATAATTCAGGCATGGTCTTACTGGGAATCAAAGACATGGAACATATTTGATTTATGGCGCAAGGAAGAAAAAAACTTAAACAAAGTAGAGTAACCAGGAGACACCAGGAAGACTGTAAAAGCCTCGGTTCATGAATATGAACATGCCCCAGAAGTCCTTGAATTTGTGCCTCCTGACCCGCAACCATGGACATATGTTCTGTGGTTGACAATAGCTAACGGGCCTCTTTAGGATCATTTGCTTGGAAGCAGGATTTCAAATCTGTAAAAAAAATTTTGTGAAAAACTTAAAAGAACAAGCGTTTTCATAGTCAATTAAAAACCAGCTCATAAGTCACGGCAACTGGAAGGTCAGGAAAGAGGTGTGAGCAGGGAGGCTCCTAGCTTTTGCTGAGTGTCTGCTGAGTACTAAGCAGAGTGCTGTTGATACCCATGCTAATGATGCCCCCATTTCACAGGTGCAGAAACTGAGGCTGGAGGCAAAGGGACTCACCTGAGACCACAGAGTAAGAAGTAGAGCCAAGTTGTGAACTCAGATTGTTCAGATTCTAAAAATCACTTTCTGTTCATTTCAGCAATTTACCTCTGATGTTGCCCACTGTTACTGAAATAGGACAGATGGAAACTTCAGTAGGTACACACACACACACATACAGACACACACACACACACACACACAAACACACAAGTCTCCAAAAAAAAAAACAGGTACAGAAGACTTCTGGGGGTAAGATGAGATCCTGAGGACACAGAAGTGAGCAGAAGCCTCAGAAAAAGGAAAGGCTACAGCCCTGGCCTGAGAATGTTTTTTGTTCCCAAAAAAAGGGAGGAAAGCAACAGATGCCAGAAAATGGGGAGGAATGTGGAATTGGAGACCCCTGGGGGGGTGCAGTGGTCACTGGTCTGTACCTCAGGATCCCTTGTCAGGAATGAATTCTAGTTCCCCAGCAGTGGGGGACATCCCTTCCACCCACCAACAATGTTGCAGGCAGGGCCACCCCGGCTTGAGCATAGTCCATTCCCTTAGATAAGGCCTTGCTGAGTGGTACCCCATCCTGGCTTATCCCTCTGCCCAGTTTCCTGCCCTCCCCCACATGTGTGGATCCAGGGAGGTGCCACACCCACCCCCCACCAGGAAAGCTTTCTGTAGGAAAATCATCTCAGAGCAGGAAAGTTATCTCACTGCTTTCCAGTGAGTCTACCTGCAACAGGAAGTGAAAGAACATTTTTAACAACAGGGATGCCTAGTGACTATTTGAAGTTGCATAAGCCCTTATGACATGAAGCCTTTACCACTAGCCTCCAAATAGTCAGCAAAGGTCCAATGCCTTCATAGATGATTTGGTGAGTAAGGATGTGAAGGAAAATAAAGAATAAAGAACATAGATCTTCAATCTAAGCCAACATGGCATAGAATGGAGGCAACAGAGAAGAAGATATTATCTCGGAAAGAGTGTGAACTACCACACGGGCTGAGGACTTGAGCCAGAACTTCCCAGACCCTTGAGGGGCAGGACAAGCTGGCTGACATGTGGGTTACATCTATGAGGCTGAACTGTGCCTTCAAAGAGAGGGGAAAGTCATTTCTGGTGCAGGCAACAGATGTAACAGGTCCACTTGAGGGAGGAGGCACCATCTGGGCAGTGCAAGGGCCACTCCATTCCTGTGGAGGAGATGAGCTGCTCTTCTGAACTGAACTTCCTGGGTGTTGGCTCCACTTGGGCAGCACTTGGCATCCATCCCTGTCTTGTGAGTCACACCCAAGTGTCCAATCTCCCTGGCTAGGGTGTGAGGCTTCTCCCTCACACCTTCCGTCTCACAGACTCTCAAGAAAAGCACAATCAATTAATTGCAGACCTCAAGGCAGCTGAGCAGGAAGAAGCCTGGCTGGCTCTTTAAAGCATCTCTTAAACCTACATGTCTATTTGGAAGGCTGCTCTGTGGGGAAGGAGTCCTCGTTTGCCAGTCACCAAGCCTTCCTTACACACAAGCTTTTATTTGTTGTTTTGAAATTGAAATGTTTGTTTCAATCAGCAGTTCCTTCAGAAGTGCTGCCTGATACTGACCTTTTATTAAAGAAATGGAATGTTGGAGGCATAACTAACACCTCTTCAATGAGATTTGAAAAGTGAAGGAGAAAAGAAGCAATGCTTCTTCTATTTCTCCACTGAAAGGTTATTTCAGTCAGTCAGACAGAATGAGCTTCATAAAGCACTTGGAAAGCCTCTTTGTATTAAATATCTACATTTGACAAGGAGAAGCCTGAGTTCAGGAAATAAGATGCTGTTGAAACACAAACACCCACTGGCTCAGAAAAGCCTGTGACAGGCAGAGAATTTGACAGGAGCAGACCACCCTGGACACTAGCTGCGGCCTGGGTTACAAATTCGTCATCTTTTGTGGGTTGGCTCATACTAATATGGAGAAAGAAATGGCAACCCACTCCATTATTCTTGCCCAGAAAATCCCATGGACAGAGGAACTGGCTGGGCTACAGTCGATGAGGTCACAGAGTCCGGTGACTGAGTGACTGAGCACACACGCATGTACATAGTAATGACCACAAAATGAGAACAAGTAGGTTCCAAAGCATGATGCCAGGCTTGTGGTAACTTAAGAGTTTCTGATGGGTCCCGGGCTCTTGGGTTACTCGCTCCCACTGTCACCATCTCACCTTGGTAGTGGTTCCCAGCACTGGTTTTAGAATTAATCAGGCATCTATTTGAAATGTAGCTTTGCATTTACTAGCTGTATGACAGTAGAAACATTTCTTGACCTCTTTCTTACAAGATGGAGAGTCTTGCCCCCCTTACAGATATGTGGTAAGACCTGCATGTAATGAGGTGTTCACTCCCTGGCACAGAGGAAGCAAGCTTCCCTCCACATAAACATCACTATAACTTTGGTCCAGTTCAGAACCTGAGCTGAGAATATTACAAACCTCATACCACTCCATCTTGGAAACACTTTTAGCGAGCTTAATGCTCCAACATCATTTTTGCAAGTGATTGGCACTGTGCCATGAACTATATATCAGGTTAATGAGAAGAATAATGAAGGTTGTAGGCTTCTCATCTTCAGTTTGACCTTCCTCAGATCAAAGTCAAAGTGTGATTGAAAGTGAAATTTTAAGAACTTCTGAGAAGCTACCCATGACAGAACCCATTATTATGTCTGATCTCAGTGTTACTTACAGAACCTCCCTGCGCCTTCTACAGCCACTTAAGAGTTGACTTCAGCCCTCATCACAGCACTCCACCAGGTCTGTGCTTTCACCTTAATAGGATCTTTCCAAACAGCTGACATGAGCATTCAGCAATGAAACTGCCAGGAAACTTTCCACAGCCCCAAGGCTCTCAAGGAAGGCTCTGCAACCATAGCAGCTGACACACCAGCTAGTGCCATCTGGCCTGGACAGGCCTCTGTGACACACACAAATACACAAGTTGGTTTTGAGCATCGGAAGGGCATGCACTTTTGGGGCATGCACAGGAAAGCCATGGGAGCAGCCCACACACCAGGGCATGGGACAGCTCCCTGAGGACCACCTTTCTTTACCCAGCCCTCAGTAAGGACTGCATGCTAAGTGCCTCCTTAGAGGAGAAGCAGTGCCTATGTGAGCGTGACACCACATCGCTACACTCCATCTCACAACACCAAAGTCAGTGTCCTGGAGAGGTGATTTCTCCTACATGTTAGAGACTTCCAGCTCAATCAATCCCTTCACCTCATTAAGATAAATCACAGAAAAATCACTTGCTAAATGCAAAAAAACCCACGCATCACTTTTTCTGTGTGTGACCACACTATTTTACTCATAATAAGCAGTGCTTCTGATAAACTGTGTTGGAAATCTTAGTTGAACTCTGAGGCCAAACATGACCTCTTCCCTTCTACTCCAAATCTAGACTCTGAGACATTTCGTGTGCTTGACTCTCAAGTGTGTTTGCTGAGAGACATGAAAACTCAGCTTCCTAAATTCCAAGAATATACCAAAAGCAAGTAAATAGACCCCACAGTGAAAGACTACATTTACAAAAAAAAATTGACAAAGAAAGATAATATAAAATATAAAAGTTTGATAATTATTAAGTGGGGGAAACTGCAGAAAAGGCATTCTCATACATTACTGGTAGGAATGAAAATTACATTTGGAAATGTCTACCAAAATAATATTATGCATCTTTCTTTTGACCAGGCAATACCACTTACAGAAATCTCTCTCAAAGATAAAAAAGGAAACAAAACAAAAAAGCTGAATGCACAGGTCATTCATTATATAATTATTTGTAACAGCAAAGTTTCGGGAAACCCACTGGGACAGAGTGAATGGACAACTGTCCATTCACACAAGGAAACACTGTAAGCTATGACAAGGAATGAAGTATATTGCTATACACTACTATGAACCAATTGCCAGGATACACTGCTAAGTGAAACCAACAAAAGTGTGTATAATGTGCTACCAATTTCTTCAGAATATAAATATTTGAATATATTTAAAAACTGAAAGAGTGAATGGAAATAAAAACAAAAATAAACAAATGAGACCTAATTAAGTTTAAAAGCTTTTGCATAGCAAAGGAAATCATAAATAAGATAAAAAGACAACCCTCAGAATCGGAAAAAATAACTGCAAATGAAGCAATGACAAAGGATTAATCTCCAAAATATATACAAGCAGCTCATGCAGCTCAATATCAGAAAAACAAATGCAAAAAAAAAAAAAAAAAAAGAGCAGAAGACCTAAACAGATGTTTCTCCAAAGAAGACATAGAGATGGCTAAAAAACACATGAAAAAATGTTCAACATCACTTATTATTAGAGAAATGCAAATCAAAACCTCATTGTGGTTTTGATCTCACACAGGTCAGAATAACCATCATCAAAAATTCTACAAACAATAAATGCTGGAGAGGATGTGGAGAAAATGGAACCTTTTTGCACAGTTGGTGGCAATGTAAACTGATACAACCACTATGGAGAACAGTATGGAGATTTCTCAAAAAACTAGGAATAAAATTACCATATGACCCAGCAATCCCATTACTGGCCCTGTATACCCTGAGAAAAACCACAGTTCTAAAAGACACATGTACCCCAATGTTCACTCAGTTCAGTTCAGTCGCTCAGTCGTGTCTGACTCTTTGAAACCGCATGGACTGCAGCATGCCAGGCTTCCCTGTCCATCACCAACTCCCAGAGCTTACTTAAACTCATGTCCATCAAGTCAGTGATGCCATCCAGCCATCTCACCCTCTGTCATTCCCTTCTCCTCCCACCTTCAATCTTTCCCAGCATCAGGGTATTTTCAAATGAGTCAGTTCTTCACATCAGGTGGCCAAAGTATTGGAGTTTCAGCCTCAGCATCAGTCCTTCCAATGAATCTTCAGGACCAATTTCCTTTAGGATAGACTGGTTGGATCTCCTTGCAGTCCAAGGGACTCTCAAGAGTCTTCTCCAACACCACAGCTCAAAGGCATCAATTCTTTGGCGCTCAGCCAACCCTCACATCCAAACATGACTACTGGAAAAACCATAGCTTTGACTAGATGGACCTTTGTTGGCAAAGTAATATCTCTGCTTTTTAATATGCTGTCTGGGTCAGTCATAACTTTTCTTCCAAGGAGTAAGCGTCTTTTAAATTCATGGCTGCAGTCACCATCTGCAGTGATTTTTGAGGCCCCCAAAATAAAGTCTCTCACTGCTTCCATTGTTTCCCCATCTATTTGCCATGAAGTGATGGGACCAGATGCCATGATCTTCGTCTTTTGAATGTTGAGTTTTAAGCCAACTTTTTCATTCTCATCTTTCACTTTCATCAAGAGGCTCTTTAGTTCTTCTTCACTTTCTGCCATAAGGGTGGTGTCATCGCATATCTGAGGTTATTGATATTTCTCCTGGAAATCTTGATTCCAGCTTGTGCTTCATCCAGCCTAGCATTTCGCATGATGTTCTCTGCATATAAGTTAAATAAGCAGGGTGACAATATACAGCCTTGACGCACTCCTTTTCCTATTTGGAACCAGTCTGTTGCTCCATGTTCAGTTCTAACTGTTGCTTCCTGACCTGCATACAGATTTCTCAGGAGGCAAGTCAGGTGGGCCCATCTCTTTCAGAATTTTCCACAGTTTATTGTGATTCACACAGTCAAAGGCTTTGGCGTAGTCAATAAAGTAGAAATAGATGTTTTGCTGGAACTCTCTTGCTTTTTCAATGATCCAACAGATGTTGGCAATTTGATCTCTGGTTCCTCTGCCTTTTCTAAATCCAGCTTGAACATTTGTAAGTTCACAATTCATGTATTGTTGAAGCCTGGCTTGGAGAATTTTGAGCATTACTTTGCTAGCATGTGAGATGAGTGCAATGTTTACTGCAGCACTATTTACAATAGCTAAGACATGGAAGCAAGCTAGATGTCCATCAAGAGATGAATGGATAAAGAAGTTGTGGTACATATACACAATGGAATATTAGTCAGCCATAAAAGGAAGGAATTTGAGTCAGTACTAGGTGAGGTAGATGAACCTAGAGCATGTCATACAGAATGAAGTAAATCAGAAAGGGAAAAACAAATATCGTATATTAACACATATATATGGAATATAGAAAAATGGTACTGATGAGCCTATTTGCAGGAGAGCAATGGAGACACAGACATAAAGAACAGACTTGTGGACACAGTGGGGGAAGAAGAGGGTGGGACAAATCGAGAGAGGAACATTTAAATATATACATTACCATATGTAAAATAGACAATAGGAATTTGCTGTATGATGTAGGGAGCTCAACCCAGTGCTCTGTGACAACCTAGAGGGGTGGGATGGGGTGGGGGGTGGGAAGGAGTCTCCCGAAGGTAGGGACATATTGCTGATATGTGTTGACGTATGGCAGAAACCAATACAACATTGTAAAGCAATTATCCTCCAATTAAATGTAAATGAAATTTTAAAAAAAGAAAGAGTAAGCCATAAAAATTTTAAAATTATTCTCTTTTGAGAAAGGAGACCATTAGGGTAAGGCATCAGGATAGAGATTAGTCTTTGTTAAATATGTCTGTTTATGAATTTGACTTTGGACTCATGGGAACACTTTACATAATCAAGAAACAAAAGTTAAAAAAAGCAGTTTCTAAAAATTTAAAACAAACAAGCCTCTGTATAACCATGCAGAAACTAATGATCTGGCTCAGTACAGTAAGTGCATGTACATGAGGAAATTACTGAGGGGAAGGAAAGGACAGGGTGAGTTAGAGAGAACGGTGCTTGGAACTCACACAGGACCAGGCCAGGGTATCTTCATACCTGCCAAGCCAACCTGATAATTCACTGGCTCCTGGGTGGAGCACACAAAAGGGTCTTTCCTCAGTCATGGGCAATAATCAGGGATGGTTTAATTGCTGCTCTGGTTCCACATAACAAAGCTGAATCAAACTGTTTCTAAGCAGCTTAAGTGAGTCCTGAAACAAAGGTTAAGAAGTTTACTGGAACACAGAAACACCCAGGACCCAACAAGGAAAAATTCACAATGCCTGACATTCAGTAAAAGATTACCAGGCAGACTGAGAAGCAGAAAAATGTGATCTATAGTAAGGAGAGAAATAAATCCATCAAAACCAACCCAGAAATGATACTAATGTTAAAATTAGTAGACTTGGACATTAAAACAGTTATTATAATTCTACTCTACTTGTTCAGATAGAGGGACTATTAAACATGTTAATCAGAGACATGGAACATATTTTTCAAAAAGACCCAAATTAAACTTCTAGAGATGAAAACTACAATGTCTGAGATTAAAAGATACACTGGATAGGATTAATAGCAGTTTAGTCATTGCAGTAGAAAAGATTAAATTGAAGTCAAAGCCATAGAAACTGCAAAATGAAACAAATCGGGGGGTGGGGGGGGGAATGCCTAAAAAAAAAAAATTGACCAGAGCATCCACGAACTGAGGGACAACATCAAGAAGCCTGATATGTGTTACTGTAGTTCCCACAGTGAGGACAAACATGCATGCAGACAGTGGTTTGTTTTCCTGTGGCCTTTGCATGAACTGGCATTGCAGAGGTGATTCAGGGTTGTGGTCACCACAAAAGGATTCTACCCCTCCAGGTCCAGATGTTACTCAGGGCATCAGCATCCAGTGGGAGAAACAGGCTCAGAAGCTCCCTAGACCTTCAGGTGTTCTCCATGGCTTCTCCTTCTCAGGCTGGGCTTCGTGAGGTGGATTCCAGCCCTAAAACTTGGTTTCCCTGAGCAAGATGGTGGAGGCCACTCCTATGCACATTGTCTACAGGCACTAAGATAAGCACCTGACAGGCTCCTCATAGTGAAGCTCAGTCTCAGAATTTCCTAGCTAGTGAGTCTCTAACACTAGGCTTCATGGGTCCAGAAACCTTAGGGACAACTGCTGAGCGGCCTGAAACATAAGCCCAAACCTGGGTCTCTTTGTGACAATTCTGTGGGCATGAAGGGATTCAGAACTGCAAAGGTTTAAAACATGACTCTTCACTGATCTGCATCCATATCCACAGCTACTACCCAGTTAGGTGTGGGGTCTGTGATGCTAAGTGATGTATCCACTTATGTGATCTCCACAAGAGGCAACACCATGAGCACAAAAAACAGATACGTGTCTCCCAGGGGCAGGTTAACAGGAGAGACAGACACAAAAAGAACACAAGGGAAGTTTTAGAAGTGAGAAAACCATCTTTCAATCTTGATGGTGTTGATGTTTAAGTAACTATATGTACTTATCAAAATTGATACAACTGTATAATTGAAAAAGTAGATTTTATTGTATGCAAATAAAAAAGTGATGCATTTGTCAAATCTCATAGAACCATACTCTAAATAGGGTGAGTTTTACTATTAATAGAGGTAAATGATCTCTTCCTTAATAAAATAAATAGAAAATGAGTAAACAAAAAAGTCTAAAAATCAAGGCATTAAAAGCATACATATATAAATATATTTTTATATGATACTTAGCTTTTATTGAATCCAACTCATATTCTGCTAGTAAACATTTCCCAGGGTGAATCCTCCTGAATAGGTACTTCTCAAACTTTAATATGTATGTGAATCTCCAGAGAGCTTATTAAAATTCAGATTCTGATTCTGCATTTCTCACAAGCTTCCTGGTGATGCCCATGCTGCTGGTCTGCTGGCCACACTTTCAGTAGCAAAGCCAAGGGCACAGTGAGATCACCTGATATATAAAGGCCAAAAGAACCATTCACTCAGATTGAACAAGGCCTCCTTGCATGACCCACTGCCTTGGCCTGTGTGAGTTATAGGATCTGTCTCTCAGCAATAGTGTCACTTACTCACTGCTGAAAGGTGACCCACCGTCATCCCATAGGTCCTCCTGTTTGGTCTCCAGTGGAAGCCTGAAGCCAAGTGTGGAACTGAATGCAGTAGATGATTGTGAAGAAAGCTTAACAGAAAGCCAGAAACTCCTGTCCTGAAGGCAGAGATTTCAGGAGGTCCATGAAGCCATAGAGGCCCATCCATTCACCCACCCATCCACCCATCCCTCCACCCATCCACCCATCCCTCCATCTAACCATCCACCCATCCATCTGTCCATCCACCCATCCGTCTATACATACATACATACATCCACGAATAAATAGCATCATCTCTTCAAACGTCAATTGAGATTACTCAGCCAGAAAGGAAGTCTACACTTATTCCTTGTGTTTCTCCAGATATTGCAATGACTTTGAGTGGTATCACCTAACAATTGCTCAAAGTGAGTGCTTCCCAGGACCCAGCAGGGCATTCCATTTGTGGATGGTCTCCCAGCAGGAGTAAGAAGTGGCCTCTACTGGAAGCTAAATGTTGGAGGATGGTAAATGGCTGGCTTTTATATTCAACAACTTCCTGACATTTCCCCAGTGAACTGACACTTCTTTGTGCATGCAAAAAATAATGCTATATAAATGCCTTCACTGACAGCTTCTCTGCCCACAGATGCCCACAGGTATAAAACATCACATAGCAGGCTAACACATGACAACACCTTCAGATATTTGCTTAGGGATTTTCAGAAGGAAGCAACCACACGTATATCCAGAGTCTATTTTAAGTCATTAACTTTCACTGAGCACTTACTCTGTGCCATAAAGTACCCTAAGTGCATTTCATATATAGGTAACCCCAACTATCCCTCAGAGCAACCCCACAAGGTGGGAACCATCACATTTTACAGATGAGACTTCTCAGGCACAAGGAGGTTGGGTAACTTGTCCAAGGACACAAGCTAGTAATGAGAAACAGGGACATAAATTCCAGCAGTTGCTGTCCCCAGACCCAGGCCCTCCCTCCTGACTGCTATGCTAGGGTTACCCTTTGCCTGACACTGCATGTTTAGTGCTTACTGAGCCCTGGGGGACCCAGCTGGGGGAATTGAAGGAACACTGCGCTATGAACAATCATCACTTGTTCCTCCCCACATCCCTACAGAGCTTCCCTCTCTCACAGTAGGACAGGAGGAGGCCTGGTACCTGAAGTCACATACAAAGAAAGGTTCATTTTTACCTAGGTCCTACCTTTCTTACGCAAAGATGGGGAGAGCTGTGGAGGAAGCAAACTTGGTTAAGGAAATCAGGGGTTCAGTTTGAACATCCTGAGTTTGAAATGCTTCCAAGGGAAGATGTCAGGGAGTAGGTTAAAAGCCACATGTTCAGTTCAGTTCAGATGTTACTGGAAGTCACATGTTACTGAAAGATTAATAGATGAAAATATCATGAATAGTGCGTACGTGCATGCGTGCTAAGTTGCCTCAGTCATGTCCGACTCTTTGCAACGCTATGGACTATAGCCCGCCAAGCTCCTCTGTCCATGGGATTCTCCAGGCAAGAATACTAAAATGGGTTTCCATGTCCTCCTCCAGGGGATCTTCCCGACCCAGGGATCAAAAGGATCAAACCACATCTCTCACGTCTCCTGCATTGACAGGTAGGTTCTTTACCACTACTGTGCCACCTGGGAAGCCTCTGATGGATGGTACTTCTTTACCAGCTGAGCCACAAGGGAAGCCCTGGATGGTATGTTCTTAAAAGCAACACGGAAGAATAGATGGTAGTAGAGACAAAGCAAGGTTTGCCTTGAGCTATTGATTGTTGAATTGGTTGATGAGTCTGTTGGGATTAATTATACTACTCTGATGACTTTTATGTACATCTACAACTTCCAAAAATTAAGTTTTAAAAAATTCAGAAGGACATAGAATCACTTACATAGGATATAATAAAAAAAATTAGAAACTTGGCTCTAACTGTAAGGAAATATCAGACAAATACAAACTGAGGGACAGTCTACACAACAACTGGCTGTACTCTTTAAAAATGTCAGTATCATGAAAGATGACAAGTAACTGAAGATTTGCTCCACAATAAATAACACCAAAAAGGCATAACAATCTGTGATCCTGGTTTGTATACTGGATCAGAAAAAAAAAAAACTGCTGTAAAAGCCATTATTGGGGCAATTGGTAAAATTTGGATCTGGATTGGTGTATCAGATCATATATCAATGTGAAATTTCTTAAATTTAGCCATTTACTGTGATTATATAAAAGACTGTCCTTGTTCTTAGGAGCTGTAGTTTTAAATATTTAAAAGTGAAGAATCGTGGTGAATGAAACTTATTCTCAAATTACCCTGTAATAATAAGAATAATACTTCACAAGTATAGATAGATATAAAGAAATTATGTAATTGTGGCAAAATGATAATTGGTGACTCTAGATGAAGCAGATATAGGGATTTATTGTGCTATTCTTACAAATTTTCTTAGGCTTGACAGTTTTCAAAAAAAAATAAAAGAATACAATCACCTGATATAATTAGTATCCCTATAATACATTCTTTGTGTTCCTTTCCTTGTAGTCTTTAAAATAAAAAGCTATCTTTTTGACCCTTTAGAGATTGGTACCAGATACTTGATTTTTCTTTAAGAACCTCTTTTATGTATCAGTTTTACATGCATTAAGTTACAGACTCATCACAGCAGGCCCTGCATGCGCTCCCTAGCTGCTGGGGATGTCCCTAAGGTTCTTCCCGTAGCTGTCAGCCCTTCTTGGGATTTCCTTGGCTGAATAAAGCCTTGTCTTAGTCCCTTTCCAGGGTGGTCCACATCCAGTTCTTGGTTAACCTGGGTTCTATGGGCCTAGTCCTCTCACCCCTACCCAGTGGAGCCCTGCAGGGCAGGTCCAGCTTCAGAGCTCTCTGCCAAAGCAGTAGAGATCTCCACCGAGACCGTCTGCTTCCTTTGCCCTCCTTCCTACAGGTGTTGGCCTCCAGGACACCCTACACTTACCTCCTGCACAGAAATCCCCATCCCTGAGTCCACTTACCAGGGAATTAGCTATGGCAATAATATGATGACCATTTTGCAGATGAGAAAACTGAACCTTGGAAAAAAACCACTTGCCTGAGCTCAGAAAGCCATCGACTGGTGAAACTAAAACTCAGACTCCAAATCTGCTGGCCTCCAGCTCCCTCCTTCTCTTTACCTTTCAAATCATATGTCTCTGTTAAGGCCGAGGCCAAGTTCCTACTTCCCCCAGAGACATCCTCAAATTCCCTTTCTCATCTTGACACTCTCACCATCTGCTCTGTTTGGCATATGACTATGGTCTCAGTTGGGGCGTTTTCTTAACCATCACCTCTGATTACATAACCACTGTGCTGTTATTTAGCTTTTCAGTTTGAAGTCTGGTGCTTTCCCCACATTATAATCTCCCTGGGGACAAATGTCATTTATTGTTCTTTGCATTCCAACAGTTGCTGTCCGTATGTTGGGGATGCAGCCAGTACATTACCACGTCGGGAAAGAACCCACAATTCCCATTTTTTTCTGGCTGTGGAAACAAACATCCTCAGAAGATCCTTAGCTCTGCAGCCTCAATTTCCTCTTGGCCTTTTCTGGAATGGTGTGGGGCTTTGTGATGTGGAATATAAGGGGATAACACATTATTCTGCCAGAGGAGCAGTACCATCTATGGGGGAGTAGCTCAAACTGTATCGCTGAGCCAGGAAGCACTTGGTCAAATTCAATCAAGCATAAAGAAGTGAACAACACACCAGGAATAAAATCACTGGAATGCAGCTTGGTTACTTTTTTTGGCAAAACTGCTTTTATTTTAATTATTTAAAGCATTTCATAATGTGCTAGGGAATGAGATATTGTGTCCTCCGCAAAGGTGATGAAGTCTTAGATCAAAACTCTGACAACACCACATTATTAAATTTTAAGGGTGAAATAAGTAAGTTGCTTTTCTTGCCTTTGAAGATTATTGACTGGGAGATTAGCAAGCCTTCTCCATAATCTTCTCCAAGAAAGAATGAGTGGAAGGAAGGGCAGATGGGAAAGTTTCATCCAAACTCCCTCACTTCCAGATCCTGGGAATCTTTGGTGCCATGGTAACTGTGTTACCAGATGACCACTGAGGTATAGGGAAGACTTGAAAACAACAGGCATCTAAATATATTATCAGCTCAAGGTTTGGAAACAATTTTCAGTACTTTTTTTCTCCTTTATTTCCAAATATATCAGCCTGGAGGATAATGTGTTATACTGCAAGAACAACATAAATGCAAATCAACTGAAAATAATTTTTATCAAACTTCCTAACTATTCAACCAGCACCCATATAGGAAGTAGATTTTAGAGAGAAGTTTCTGAGTTGGAACATCTATAGGAGTGGTACACAAACCATACAGCCCACAGGCCAAAGCTAACCTGCTGTTTGTTTCTGTATATCTTGTGAGTTAAGAATTGTTTGAACATTTAAAAATGGTTGAAAAAAATCAAAGGAAGAATAATACCTTGTGACACCTAAAAATTATATCAAATTCAGACTGCAGTTTGAAGACAATATTTTGCTGAAGTATAGCCATACTCATTAATTCATATTGTCCATAGCTGCTTTTGTGCTACAAGAACAGAGCTGTAATGGTAACAGAGATAACTGGCCCATGAAACCTAAAATATTCACCATGTAGCCTTTTCAAAGAGAGTTTCCCACCTTTGATCTGGAGATATGAGTTGCAGAGAAGTTAGATTAGGAGGCTGGGTCCCTTCCCTACCAAGAAGTTTATAACAGGTGCTGTCATAGTTTGTTTAGTCTGCTACAACAAAGTAGCACATGCTCAATGGCTTCTAAACAACAGACTTTTTTTCCTCACAGTTCTGGAGGCTGAGAAGTCCTAGAACAAGGTGCCAATGTGGCCCCCTTTTAGTGGAGGCCCTCTTCTGGGTCACAGCTAGGGCCACGTCACATGGCAGAAGGGGCAGGGATCAATCTGGAGCCTCTTTTATAGTATGTCACTAATACCACACCTGAGGGCCCCACCCTCATGATTTAAGTACCTCCCAAAACCCCCACCTACTAATACCATCTCCTTTTGGGCTTAGGATTTCAACATATGAGTTTGGGGGGAAACATGTTCAGACCACAGCCTAGTGCCTTCCATGCAGATTCAGGCCTCTTCAGCTGAGCTATGTACATTCCACTCACTGCTGCTTCTATAATAGAAAAGCATGGCTGTGATTTCTGGGGTGACCAAATGGGACAGCATCACGTGACTGACATGTTCTCACAGATTGCAGTCTCTGAGGGGTCAGACCATTGGCTACTTACTCCCGCATGTGTTTCATCCTGGTCCTGGCCATTGTGCTGTTGAAAATCGTTGGTTCTGAGGGTGTGTCTGGAGCTGAGCTGGTGACAGTCCTTGTGTCTGAAAATCAATGCACAGTCCTTACTGACTCCATCAGCACTTCAGCAACTTTAAGGCAACAGTCAAGGACAATCAGAAAACAAGCTATTTCACCTCTGCCACAAGGTAATGCCACATTAATTAGAGATAAATTCAATTAAGACATGCCTATTAAAGAATTTATTCCAAATGGCAAGATTATTTACAGTTTTAATATGTACAAGGAATTCTGGGACAAAGCCTCTTTCAGGAAGGATTATTTAAACAAATACCATTATTTTAAAGATGGCCTTTTTATACAGGGGGAAATGCATCAATAGCCTTTGGCCACTATCTTTCAGTAGCTATGGAATTTGCTTTGATGACTGAGGAATTTTTTCTAATAAGCTTAGTTTTCCCTTTATCTTAACCTCACATCTGAGCATTAGCTTTTTTGCAGTGGAAGGTAAGATGCTGACCAGGGAGTAATCTGCAGCTTTGAACTTCAGCAGGATGGAGCAGAAGGCCAAAGTTGGGTTCAGGAGGTAAAAAGCTGTTAATGAAAGCTGCAGAGTTAGGAAATCTGTTGAGAGCCACAGTTTTTTTTTGTTTTTTTTTTACCAAGATACCTTAGAGGCTCTTACAGAACAGGTGAGAACTGATGGGAAGAAATACTCCACCCACTGAAACAACATTGCTTCCATTAAGCTAAGGCTGCCCCTAAGTGAGGGGCTGGGTCATCAAAAGTCAGATCTTCATGTGGCCCGAGAGAGGGGGGCAGAGTCCTCTCTGTGTCTTCTTCCCTCAGAGCCCCCGCAAGGTGCCTCATCCATCAGGAGAAAACTCTCAGTCCTAAGATTCATTTAGGAACTGTATCCATGCAGTGACTTTGTTAGAGCAGGTACCCATGCTGTGAAACTCCTGCTTTCCCCTCATAACACACATGACTGTCTGCTTTTTGGACCAAACAAGGGAGTGAGGGCCAACTCCCATTTGTGGGAGTAAAATTAGTAAAGCTTTTCCCCTATATTTTTAAACTAAAAAGACCAAATGAAAATACTATTACTTTTTACACCTGCCTCCTTTGTATACTCCTCTGGAGGCACACAGCCCCACTTTGAACTTTGTGTTTTCACAGACACCGTCAAGATGAATATAATCTTACTTCACTTTGTCAGAATCTCTGGTCTTTCCTCATGCTCCATCCCTAGACGCAGAGTCACTGGTGAGAACTTTGTAAAGGGCACAGCACAATTAGCTAAGTAAACTGCATGTGCTGCCTGGTATTTCATAGGTAGATACTAGGGCCTGACGGCTCCCTTTGCTCTCACTCAGGAGGACACCCTCCAACTCCGAGAGAAACCCGTCTCAGTCTCTGTTACCAGAGATGGCTTCACAGCCGCATCCTCTCCCAGCGGCTGCTGCTTCCCAGAAAAGGCTCTTGTGAGGGGGTGATGGGGGAGGCAGAGTGGTTCACTTCATATTCATGTTGGTTGCTTTTAATAACCATCTTTTCTAGAACCTAAGAAGTTACAAAAACAGCAAGCACACCGTGCCAAGTAACATGCAAGCTCAAAACCCAGTTCTGCCAAGGTGGAAAGAAGGCTATGTTTCCCGTCTCACCCGGAGCAAGCTGGCAATTCTTAGGGCTTATGCAAGGAAAGGTCAGAGCAATTTCCCCAGAGCTGCAGCTTATTTTAATCTGGTTACTGTTCCCTTCAATAAGACCCTCAGCATCATGGGGAAAGATGCTAAGCCTTGAGCCCAAGGGTAGAGGTTGGGGCAAAGAGAATTTCAAGCAACAGTCTTGGCGAAGCTTGGTGCTCAGAGCAACTCTTTTCTCAATGTTTCCTATTCACCAGCCTTTCTCCTTCCATTTTCCAACATGAACAGCAGTTGCTTTACGTCTAAGATAAGGACAACATGTTCAGCACCCACAATAAAGAACAGCTGGGCCAAGTCACAGGCTTCCTCTAACAGGTGGTCACTGAGTCTTGGAGTACATTCTAGACCACTGCTTCTCAAACTCAAGTGTGATTCCAATCAGCTAGGGATCCTGTTAAAATGCAGATTCTGACTTAGTATGTGTGGGTAGGGCCTGGGATTCTGCGTTTCTAATATGCTCTCAGTTGATACCAGTACTGCTGGACGTGAGACCACATTTTGAGTAGCAAATGTGCAAGCTAGCTATTAATGCGTGGGGTCCAGTGCTACTTGACAATGCAGGACTCTTTGTTTAAAAAGCAGGAGAAAAGCTGGTTTCTTTTCCTGCATTTACCTAGGGACCTGTCCTGGTGTTTTTTACTGGATATTTATTTCATGTCATCTTCCCCTGGGAACTGGGCTAGCCACTCTCAAGAAGAGTGAAAAGCTTCACAAAGACCCAAGGGCCCCCCTGATTCCAGCCCTCCAGAAGTCATGTCTGGCCTCCCTTTCCCCCACCCCAGCAGAGCTGGCAGAGGTGGGGGAGGGCAGTGTGGAGGAGGAGGTGGTGTTCAGAGGACTCTCTCCAGGGAGGAGGCCCCAGAGGAGACTTGAAGACCCTGCCATATGTCCCACTGTCTCAGCAGACTTTATTCATAAAACATAAATGCAAAAATAAGATTATTAGGAATTCATTAAAAGCCCTCCTGAGCCTGGAGCCCTGTGTTGGTTGTATGCCCATAAAGTTCTGGTTCCAAAGGTCTGCTGTCTTGATGTTTCTAAAAAAACAATGAATCCTGAATCTCTAGGTTGATTTTTAAAATTAATCTTCTTTGTTAATTCCAGCAGCACTTGCATGCATTTACACAGAGCACGTGTACGTGAGATGCCCACACCATGTCGGAGTCGCTGACGGCGGCACGAATTGGGAACTCTGTACTCTCACCTCTCCCAGGGCTCTGGGAGCCACAGCCTCTACTGAGTCTGTCCCTTTCTGATCCACCTTTGATGGGTCCTCCCCTTTGATTCATCTTCAGCTTTTTCTGAAACCAGTGGATCCTGACAAGGAGCATGGCTTAGACATCACTCTTCTCCTTTCAGGGTTTCTAAGACTGATGAATGTCCACCAAACAGAACTTATACCTATGGTGATTTTTCAAAGAGGGTATGTGCACAGTGAGGGTAGGTTTTAGAGAAAACTCCAACCACTCTATCCTTCCTGTGGGAAGTTCTGAAGGTGCTTGGTCCCGTGTACCTCTGAGAAAAGTCCTAAGGGGTGTGCTACATGGCTGAGACCCAGGGGGTCTTTGAGATTGCAGCCAGGGGGCAGCAGCAGATCAGTTGGCATCCATGCCCTGCCTCTTCCACCCACTCCCTGCCTGGGCTGTGTGCTCTGGGGGAGGGACTGAAGAAAGTGAAAGTGTTAGTCATTCAGTCGTGTCCGACTCTATGTGATCCCATGGACTGTAGCCTGCCAGGCTCCTTTGTCCGTGGGATTTCCTAGGCAAGAATACTGGGGTCGGTTTCCATTCCTCCTCCAGGGGATCTTCCCGACATGGGGATCGCTGCGTCTCCTACATTGCAGGCAGATTCTTTACCACTGGGCCACCTGGGAAGCCCTTCATTCAGTAGGACAAAGAGCCAAATGTGCAATTATTCCTTTGGGGCTTTTTACAGAAAGAAGCATTTTCTGGCTGTCCTAGGTAAACCAGAATGCCTTGTTTGCTGTCCTGAGTTCAGTCTGCTCTTCTCAAAACAGAAAACTCAAATAATTCTATGCAAATTCATTCCAATTCATCATGGACAACAATAGCACCAACAATAATGACTAAACTTTTTTTGGTGAATAAGTGCCGTGCCCTGGGCATCATCTCATGGGAGGTTCGCAAGAAGTAGGTACATTTTTCAATGAGGAAATCAAGGTTTAAGATATTCAGTTCACACAATGAATACCCTATGCAGCTGGAGCTTGACACCAGGCCTAGATTCTAGTCACCCATATTTAAATGTCCCAGAGGGAATACCCACTTCATGGTGACCACCGTGCTGGGACTCAGTCAAGGTGCTCCTTGCCATGTTTTACTTTCCAATACTCTTCACTCCTTCTCCACTCCCCTACCCTTTTCAACTAGTTACTAACTCCTTGAACACAGAGATTACCTCCTGTTCATCTTTTTTTGAACTTCTTATTCTAAGTGTACAACTCAATGGCATTAGTACATTCATGATGTGCAACCATTAATACTATCTCCAAAACTTTTTCATCACTCCAAACAGAAACTCTGTAACCATTAAACAATAACTCACTATTCTTCCCTCCCCAATCTCCTGGTGATATCTAAAGTATTTTCTGTGCCTGTGAATTTTACTGTTCTAAATAACTCATATAAGTGGCACACAATATGTGTCCTCTTGTGCCTGGCTTATTTCACTGAGCATCATGTTTTCAAGTTCATCCACATTGTAGCCTCTGTCAGGACCTCCTTTTTATAGGTGAATAATATTTCATTGTATATATCTATCACTTTTGCTTATTCATTTAACCGTTGGACAGTTGGGTTGTTTCCACAACAAAAGATAAATGAACAAACAAATGAGTGTTATGACTAATGCTGCTGTAGGTAGTTTTACAGAGGTCCTTTGTCAGGTTTAGGAAATTCATTTGTATTCCTAGTTTGGTGACTGTTTTTATCAAGAAAGGGTGTTAGATTTTGTCAAATGCTTTTTTGCATCTACTGAGATGGTCATATAGTTTTTGTCCTTTAGTCTGTGAACTTAGTCAATTACACTTAATCAATTACACTAATTGATTTTCTGATGTAGAACTATCCTTGCAGTCCTGAGATAAATCTCACTTGGTCATTCTATATAATCCTTATAATCCTTTTTTTTTTTAATTGCTGTGTTTGGCTTGCTAGTATTTTGTTGATGATTTTTGCATATGTAGCCATAATGAATACTGGTCCAGTTTGTTATTTTTTCTTGTGATGTCTTTGGTTTTAGTATCAAACAACAGCCTCACAGAATGAGTTGGGCAATGTTCTATTGTATTCTGTTTTTTAGACGAATTTGTGAAACTGGTATTAATTCCTCTTTGAATGTTTAGTGGAATTCACCAGTGAAGCAGTGTGGGCCTGGTGTTTTCTTTGTTGGAAGTTTTAAAATGACTAATTTGACTTACTTGTTATAGGCCTATTCAGATTTTTTTCTTCTCTTGAGTCAGTTTCAGTAATTTGCATCTTTCTAGAAATTTGTTCTTTCATCTCATTTATCTAACTTTTAGCCCTTTGTAATTTATCCTTGTAATTTCTTTAAAGTTGATAGCAATGTCTCCTTTTTCATTCCTCATTTCTTAACTGTCTTTCTTAAAGATTGATCAATGTTTTAAACCTTTTCAAAGAAACAATTTTTGGTCTCATTAATGTCTTATATTTTTTTTCTCTTCTTTATTTCATTTATTTCCACTGCAGCCTTTACTATTTCCTCCCTTCTGCTTGCTTTGGGTTTCATTTGCTCAAGTTTTTAAGTTCCATAAGGTAAAGCATTTATTTTAGAGGTTCAATAGGTAGGAATTAAAATCAAAGCACCAGCCTTTAGGTTTTGGGACCACAGTCATCATTCTGTTTCTAACATCACAAGCAGCATGGTCCTCCAGTCATCTCCTTGGGCTTCAGTTTCCTCACTGTATATTTAAGTGTTTCATTAGACTAAGGGCCTTCTTTCAATTCAAACATTCTATGATCTGTAAGACATATCCCCAGATCTCCAGGGTTATAGACTTTACTTGGGAAGGTAAAGATGAAGAGCAATCAAAGGGACCAAATGTGAAAAGACAGATGGCTGGGACCAACAATGAAAGTTACAGGCATTACTGAACATCAGGGACCATCATTCCAGAGTCACTCCCCACCTGGGAAATGTCGGCTGTTGAGGCTTGATACCACCCAATGGGAGTGTTTTGACAATGAGATGAAAACAAAATGATCTGAATAGACATCAACCAACTAGAAGCTGTGTTTCTTAAGAATGCAAAGTGCCGCTCATGATAGTAATATTGTCAGGATCCCTCCTATTCCTATGGTCTCTCTTAAATAGCAAAGCTATTTTCCCTGCAGAAGTGACAGCTTGATGATCCTGACATTTCATCAGCAGAGATTCTTCTCTCATTTCTTCCAAAGTTTCCCTTTATTCATTCCAGTTGCTGGATGAATGACCTTGATTATAAAACAAAAACCTACATTTGCACTTTCTGCAGAACACCCTACCACATGGGTGATGAGCTGATGCAGGCGCCGCAGGGCTGGATATTTTGGCAAACGAGCTCTCCCTTAAGTTCCCGGGACACTGCTTAGTCAGGAATCCTCACAGACGCTGTCCTTGATGCTCAGCATGTTTAGAATGCTTCTCACCTCATCTCCTTCAACCCCTCTCTTTCTCTCAGTTGCCCACAGAATACTCAGGGTGTCCTTGACAGACACCCCTCTCTGCCCAGATTATTGCAAAGGTACAGCTTCATGGCCCACAATTTCTTTCTCCTCCAGGACACTGTGAGAGCAGTTCCACTTACTGAGCTTAGCTGACCCACATCTTTGTGGACACCTTTCTTTGAGTATCTCCCATGATGATACTGGACCTCAGGGTGTCGATACAACAGGCTAAGAATCTTTGAAGCACGTTGGTCTCTGCCTTCACCATGTTATCCCAACAGGCAGAGGTGGAGTTGTGCGCCCAAATTTTGTTTCAAGGAAAGACGTGTTACCCAGCTGGCGGGAGTGGGGGACACAGCCGGGTCCCTGCAGAAGCGGCCTCAGTGGCAGAGCTGCATTGCCCAAAGTTATGCCCTTCCCATGTGCCCCTGTCATGAAACAACTCATCACGGTTGAGGGAGAAAGCCGATCATTTTGTCTTGCACAGACAACCCTGAGTTCTGACCCCTGAAAGGGTTCAAATAAGGCTTGTCAGACCTGCATCACTACAGCTTCTTCTCCACCTCATCCTGCTTCCCTTCCTTCCTGTCCACAGAGGCCCATCCTGAATAATGTCCTCCCACCCAGCTCCATGTCAGAGGCTTCTTCCCAAAGAACCCATGACATGTGGGGATGGGGGCTGGTGGACAGGGGGCATGCAGGTGGTTGTCTTGAAGCCCTCAACATGGTGAGTATTTGATGAGTGATAATAAAAAATGACAATGTAACCTCCCCCAACCCCACCACCATCCCCAGCTCTCTCGGAGAACTGTTTCTATAGGAACAGGGCAGAAGTCAGCAGCTAAGGAAGTTGTTGCCAACCCTGCAGCAGCAGCTGAGTCCCAGCCAAACCCCAGGAGGAGGCTGGAGAAGAAAGCAGACAGGCGGAAGGGAAGAAGATGGCCCAGGAGAGAACCACCTCCAGATGTTTTCAGTAGAAGGGAGCCGGGGCACATAAGGACGAGTACGTGAGCTGCCTTAGGGAACTGCGATCTGGGTCCCGACAGTGATGTTTGATCAGTTATAAAACTTCTGTGACTCAGTTTCCTCACCTGTACAAAAAAAAAAAATCTGCATTTTAGGGCTTTAGCAAAGCCTAAATGCAATGATCTATATAAAAGTATGTTGCTGTCAGTACATGTATGCTGCCTCCCTGGCCCCCAGGGTCCTCACCCCACTGCTTTGCACAGGGCAGCTTGTCAATAAATAAATAGCACCCCACTGCCTCTACCAAAATTAATTAGTTGAAAAAAAGTGGGTCAGCTTGGAGAGGAAACCTGCTACTCACAGGGGAAATGATAAATACCAGAAGATAAGAAATAAACTTTCTATTTTTATTACATAGTTATTTCACACAACAAATATTCAAAAGAATTCCATGGAAGATTAAAAACAGCAGGAGTTCAGGGGTTTGCAAATGGTCATTTTCTTTTGAATACATCAGAAGAGGCCTCTAAGAATAGTACCTTTCAACTTATATATAAAAAAAAAGAGAGTGTCTATTTTAGGATTGAGGCAGAGCAATTAAATGTGCCATCAGGGTAAGAGGTTTGTGGAGGCCAGACCTTAACTTTTTCAGCTGTGCTTACCTTGAGGAGACAGTAGGCAGCGTTTGGGATTTTCATTATTCTGGGGTGCTTACATGGAGAATCAGCTTTAGAAACAAAATCTGTTTTTCTGTAACAGAAGATTGGGCTGGCTTCCAAACTGACTCAAATGTTTAAGGTAAGTATATCAGCACTCCCCTCTTCTTTCAGCAGAAAAGAATCACAGAGGTCATCCATGGTCATTGTGGATAAATTAGAAAACATGGAAGGGGAAAGTCCCTCAGAGAACCATTAGTATCACTGTGGTATTTCTGGTGTGTTCATGTGTGTGTATCAACTATAGTTTATTTCTTAATAACACCTCTCATGCCAATGAATATGTAACTACAGCATCATTTTTAATAAACTGAGAAGAACTTCTTTATTCTAGAAGACATATTAGCCCTTACTGCTAGGTATTTATTTTGATTCTCAATTTTTACTATTGTAAACCATACTGCCTTGAGAATCTTTGCATATTTCTCTTTACACACAACTCTGATTATTCCTTTAAGATAAATTCCTAGACAAGACTTGCTGGGTCAAAAAATATTTTAATCTTTCAGGTTAGTTTAACCTAGATGTTGAAAGCCAAACATATTCTAGGTTGTAATTAACACTGGGGGTCAAGGGGGTCACAAATATATCAAAGATGCAACGCGAGGCATCTTTAGTAAAAACTTGATTTAATTCATGAAAATCAAAAATCAAATATAAGCATTTTCTTTATAAAGCCTTAGCTGGAAGTGAGAGCCCAGTGGTTTTCAGAGTCTCTGAACCAGCACCATCAGTATCATGTGGGAAAACGTTAGAGATGCAGATTTCTGGGGCCCACACAAACCTATTGAATCAGAATCTCTAGGGGTGGTACCCAGCAATCAAGTTCTCATGCGGAGTTCACCACTTCCTGCCTGGAGTTCTAGTCATTTGGTCTAGAGATAATGATAAACCCAGAAGTTCCCCGAAAACATGAAGTGTGTCTGACATTGCTCTGTGATCCCTATGATGGTTTATGTCAGAAAATACTTGATAGATGTGTCATCATTTGTAATGCAGGCTTACATTTCCAACTTTTCACATAAATAAACTAATAGAACTTTTAAATGAACTGGATAAGAAATCCTCTATCCTGAAAAATGGGTGGACAGTCTTCTGTCAGTGACACAGCTTTACTGACCCAACCAGAGTGGCCTCAGAAAGTATCTGGTCTGGTGCATAATCACTGCTGATAGAATAGCTTGACACTTCCCCTTCGAGAATGAGCTGTGTCTAAAGTTCAAATGGCCAGGATGACTTGTCATTTGCTGGGCCTCTAACACCCACCTCTCTCTGGAAGGCACTTCGATGGCCATCTGTGCCACATGCACACATAGCCAGGAGCATCACTGAGCCTCTTCTGGGGCCAAGATGGATGACAAGAGACCATGTCCCTTTCACCCCTTCTAAGGTGATGGTGTGGAATTCAAGTCTCAGCTGGAGACTCAGCTGAGCAGATTCAGGACCAGGTTTTCCGCTTCTGCAGGTAGGCATTCCATGGAGTCTATTGCCAGCTGGCACTGCTGTTGGCATCTATTCAGGAGAGCACACTGGATAGCTTCTTACCTTTCCATACAGCATCAATCCTGACAACTGCTGCCGAAGCAAACAGCTTCCTCTGCAGTCAGCAGCACAGAAAAGAATGGAAGAATACCCCGCCTCCCCCCGCTGCTGATCACCTACTCCTGTGAAAGACAAAAGAGGGGCTGTATCCCCAGGACACTGCCCAGGCCATCTCTCCTCCACATATCTAGGCACTTTTAAGGCCTATCCTTATCATTACTGCAGTACCAGGCATTATTATTCTAGACTTCACATTCTCCTTTCCTGTGTAGGAGAATCCTCTTCTTCATGAGACAGAGTCCAGCACCCACAAAAGCAGCTATAGATGCCAGAAGGTCACTTCCCAGCCTTTGCGCCATCAGGGAGCAGGCACACGGCCAGCCTCTGAGGTGCTCCCCAGACTTACTATCAGAAGTTGCACGGAGGAGGCAGTGGAGCTTGAGGAGTGCATCCAAGCAGGGGTGGGGCCCCAGCCAGAGGCAGCCTGGCAGCCACGCCTGACGACCATCATTTGTAGCCTTGAGGATGCTCAAGCTGCCCTCAGGGGCCACATGTGGAGAGGAGCTGAGGCCCCAGGCAACTTGCAAGTGTGAGTGAGTGAATGAGTTGCCAAGAGGTGTCCTCCAGCTCCAGTCAAGTCTTCCCAGGATCAGTGCCCTAAGGACATCTGACTATAACCTTGAGGAAGAACCTGAACCAGCACTCCATAGCCAAGCGGCCCCTGGATTCATGACCCACAGATACCACAAGAGGTACAGAGGACTATTGCTGTTTTCTGCCAGTGTGTTTCTGAGTAGTTGTTAATGCAGCCACAGTTTAAGCACCAAGTTTTTACAGAGGGTCAGGATAAGAAACTAATATATGAAGAATTTTTCCGTTTCATGTTTGCTGGAGAACTGTGTTGCTAAGTTTTTGGAAACACCTTAATAGACATCTACATTTTGTAGATGTCCTTTGGAGATAGATAAAAAATCTTAAAATTCATGTGAGAAAACACATGTCAGAGGATAGGAATATTTGAAAAAATATGAAAATTAGAAGATGAATGTCTTATCAGACATTAAAACATTCCATAAAAGCAGTGTAATGAGAACACTTTGGTATTGATAGGGGATTAAGAAGCTAGATCAGCAGGCCAAAAACAGAGGCAGAAATAAATAATATCCAGGAGTTGGAATTCAAAAAATAATTTAAATGGAAAAAATAGATTTTATTGGTGTAAAAAACCTCAAGTGTGTAAAATAAAACAATAGCAATTCTAGAATGAAATTTAGGAGGCTATATAGAAAACACTCTTAAAAAACAGTGGAGGAGGAATGAATTAGAAATTTGAGATTAATGCATACACATTACTATATATAAAATAGATAACCAACAAGGCCCTACTGAATAGCACAGAGAACTATACTCAATATAGCCTACAAGAAAAGAATTTGAAATCTAAATCACTGTGCTGTGTACTTGAAATTAACATAACATTGTAAATCAACTATACTTCTATAAAAAAAGAAGGGAATAAATAAAAATACTGAACTGCTATGTTGTATGCCTGAAAAACTTTTAGATTATACTTACATTGTTTTGGTCAATTGTACACCAACAATATTTGAAAAAATTAAGCTGAAAAACTTAAAAAAAAAAACAGAAAAGCTGAAATATATAAAAATCAAGTCACCTTTGCCTACTTAAAAAATAAAAAATTCCCCCACCAAAAATCCAAAAGAGACAATAAACAGAATAGACATAAAACAGACTAGGGAAATTTTGCCACACATATGACAGAAAAGGGGGTATTAATATTTTTATAATAATTCAGCTTAATACATTGAACACTAAGTCAAGTGCAATGGCACTGACTATTTCCACACAAAACAGCATGGGATATTAAAGATCCTAATAAATACCTTTTACAAAGAAAAGACTTTGTTTAGGAAAAATAATAAAAATTAGCTACCAAGACAGTTCATGCCGTATACACCAGTGTGATGATTTGAATTGCTCACCATTCTCAGTCAGCCTGTTCCTTCTACCTGTTCCTGTCTCTGTTTTTCCCTATCTTATCCTTTCCACTTGCAGGGCCTTCCTCTCCATCTTTTCATGGCCATATCTGTCCTCATATCATGAACAATCTCAGATGCTGCCTTCTCCTTGAAACATCCTTGGTGGCTCCATCCCCCAACTAAAAGCCATCCCCCTACTTTCTGAATCCTTATTCTCTTGTGACATAGTTATTTAGGCCCTTGTCTTGGTTCTTCTCTGAAATCTTAAGCCTTTAATGGCAGGATCCAGGCCTAACACATCATTGCCATCTACTACCATTTCTCTACAAAGTATATAAACTTTGATGAAATCCTAATGTGCAAGTCATAAAGGAACAGCTGACTGCTGAGTTTCTTCCTTAGCTAGGTAAACTTGATTCCTGGAACTTTTTTTCTAGATAATAGGAAAATACAGAAAGTTCTTTGCTAAGAAGATGCTACTAAGAGTGATTAATAATACTGTTTTAGGAATTTATTTAAATTACTAAGCCTTTCTCTACCTCCTTCCCATCACCACACACCTGCCAAATGAATGTGCCTGGCATGGTAGCAGACATATAGCTGGTTCTCTGTAAATCGCCACTAACTCTAAATCTATTTTAATCTTTCAAGTTTCAAAGAACTTCTAGAAACTATTAAATTTTTATCAGATTTAAATCTATAAAGACAGAAGGTATAGTGGCAAGTTTTGCACATGCACATCAAAATGATCCAAATGGTTTTTAATCCAAAATATCCCTCCTCTCCTCCAAATGTAGTGGTTTCAAAGTGTCAGTAACCAAAGATAAGACACTATGTTGAAATCACTCTAATTATTACATTAAATTCTTTTCTGTCAAGGTGAAAAGCACAATAGTGCAAGGTTAAATGGCTGTCAGTCATCCCTACATTTAACAGCTTAGAGTTTGAAGAGCTTAAGCAAAGGAAGTTTTGAAGGGATTCCAAAGCCCTGATGTCTTCTCTGGTCTCTATCAGTCATATTGTTTAGTGGAGATTAAACAGTAATTACCAATGTTCAATGGAAGAACTGAAGGGTAACAAATTTCAAAAAGCCAAATTGATTAGACATGTTAACACACTAAAGAAATCATAAAGGGCAGAGAGGTTTGGAAGCATCTCTTGTGTTCTAATGACTTCTGAGACAACATCCTGCTTGGAGGTATAAAACAAGCCTTTTTATAAATAGTTCACTCGACTTGTATCGTTCTGCTGATGACTTCTCTATAGAAGTACAGCTAATTTCCCAGTCGTTAAAAGGGCTAAACTTCATTTGTTGCCTTGGTTCCTAATCTGGTTACTAAGAAACACAGAGACAGAATTTTCCTTTTTAAAGGAAAACAGAGGTCATCTTTGGCCTTTACTGGCTAGTGATGGGCCTGAACAGTTACTATAGCAACACCATGTGTTGTCTGTGGAATGAGAGCCCATAATCAGTCCCCCATCTCAAGTCACTTCTTTCAAAACATCCTCCTTATTGTTTGTTAAAGCTGATTTTTTTCTGACCATGCTTAAGAACCAGTGGTACCCTAGTCCACACGATAAAGTTCAAGATCCTTAACCTGGCACCAAGGTTCACCATGGGCTTGGTCCTGTGCATCCAGATTTGCTGATCCCTCCTTCACACCTTACCCTGAAGCAGCACCAGCCTTCTTGTCAGTTCTATGGATACACCCAGTTGTTTCATATTTCTGAGCCCTCTACTGCTTGATCCTTTCTAGGGAACACTTCCTCTTTCTGACCACTTGGCCACTCTACTTACCTTTCCATTCATTCATCTAATGACTATTGAAAATTACTGTGTGCCAGGCTATGTGCCAGACTCTGAAAACACTGGTGTGAATAAGATCTTGTCCTGTCCTCATGGACCCGGGCACTCATAAGCCTTCTCCTCCTCTGTAGAGCTTTGCTCCAGCTGCATATCCAGAGTGGACCCCTCCTATCCACCTGCCTTGTTCCCAGTATGTGTTGTCCTCCTCACAATGTCCTGTAATTACCTGCTCCTTGACTAGACTGGGAGCTCTTCAAGGGAGGGATCTTGTTTTCTCCATTACTCTGTGATACCTGGCTTATTATATGTGTGTTATAAACATAATAGGGGAGAAAGGAGGGGTGGGGAGATAGGTTGCACATTTCAACCATCGAAGTTTCATGTTTTGAAGCATCTGCTCTCAGTGAAATGTCTGTTGCCTGCATCTCTGGCTGTCTCCAGACACCCCAGGCATTTCTGGCCTTTCCTATTCCCTTAAAAAGTGTTCTGTTCTCCTTTCCTCACATAATACTACCTAGGATCCCTCAGCATTCTGTTTATGACTGGCCTTGCCTTCTTGTATTCCATGGGGAAATATGAGGCAAATTTAGGGCTTCAGAAATGAGGTGCCTCCATTCGGGAGGGTATGTCCTCCATGCATAAAAGAAGTACCTAGTGGGTGACACCGCTACAAAGATTTGTGCTGGTCTATCCAGGACCACACTTGGTGGCTGGGACCATGTTGCAAATAGGTTTCAACATCTGAATCTTCATAAGTGCCTCAAACCCACCTAAATGTCTGACAAAGATGCCGAGGATGATGAAAAAATACAATATTGGTTCCAACAAAGCTCAGTAACTCTTGTATACAGTGCCAGATAGCCCAGCAGACACTGACATCACTATAAAAAGAAGAAAATTCCTAGAAGAAGCTATTTTCATTTTGGCTTATAATCAAGTTCTCTGTAATTTTAAGAAATACATATATATTTTTAGTTTTAGTAGCATTTTGTTTGAATTATAAATTAGGGTGGATAGGCAGGATAAGAATCTCAGGGCTTAAGGGTATTAAATCCATGGCTCTCAAAGTATGGTCTGGATCCAGAATATCAGCCTCACCTGGGACCTTCTTAGAAACAAATTCTAAGGCACACAGTGCACCTGCATCTTCTCAAGGCCTTTAAGTGATTCGGATGCCTGTTCAAGTGTGAGAACTACCGGTCTAAGGGCTGTAAACTGACCTTGATATATTCAAGAGACTCAGATACTGAACCTGGAATTCAAAAAGCCACCTTCTAATTGGGGATCCCTTGAAGCTCCACAAATGTTTTCTCATCCACCCTCTCCACTCTCCAGTGACACAGGAAGGGGAGGCATCCCTGCCCCTGTTTCACATGGAAATCAAACAGTCTGGGGTAAACCGCTGCCAGCAGCATCTTCAGGGCAACAGTTACAACATACTTGGTCCAAAGAACCGGAAGGATATTTGCTTCTGTTGTTCCTCCTCTCTTGTCCAGGGTTGGTTGGTAGAAGCTGTTGAAAATGTTTCTGGAAGATAATTAAGACCTGGCATGCTCAATGGGCAACTGGATATTGCCATTGCATAGGCTGATGCTGCCTGTGAGTGAAGTGTGTTAATCATCAGTTCAGTTTAGTTGCTCAGTCGTGTCTGACTCTTTGTGACTGCATGGACTGCAGCACGCCAGGCCTCCCTGTCCATCACCAACTCCCGGAGCTTGCTCAAACTGATGTCCATCGAGTCAGGGATGCCATCCAACCATCTCGTCCTTTGTCGTCCCCTTCTCCTCCAGCCTTCAATCTTTCCCAGCATCAAGGTATTTTCCAATGAGTCAGTTCTTCACATCAGGTGGCCAAAGTATTGGAGTTTCAGCTTCAGCATCAGTCCTTCCAATGAATATTCAGGACTGATTTCCTTTAGGATGGACTGGTTTGATCTCCTTACAGTACAAGGGACTCTCAAGAGTCTTCTCCAACACTACAGTTCAAAAGCATCCATTCTTTGGTACTCAGCTTTCTTTATGGTCCTACTCTCACATCCATACATGACTACTGGAAAAACCATAGCTTTGACTAGATGGACCTTTGTTGGCAAAGTAATGTCTCTGCTTTCAAATATGCTGTCTAGGTTGGTTATAACTTTTCTTCCAAGGAGCAAGCATCTTTTGGCTGCAGTCACCATCTGCAGTGATTTTGGAGCCCAAGAAAAAGTCTCTCACTGTTTCCATTGTTTTCCCATCTATTTGCAATGAAGTGATGGGACCAGATGCCATGATCTTCATTTTTTGAATGTTGAGTTTTAAGCCAGCTTTTTCACTCTCCTCTTTCACTTTAATCGAGAGGCTCTTCAGTTTCTCTTCACTTTCTGACATAAAGGGTGGTGTCATCTGCATATCTGAGGTTATTGATAGTTCTCCCATAAGTCTTGATTCCAACTTGTGCTTCATCCAGTCTGGCATTTCGCATGATGTACTCTGCATATAAGTTAAATAAGCAGGGTGACAATATACAGCCTTGACATACTCCTTTCCCGATTTGGAACCAGTCCATTGTTCCAAGTCTGGTTCTAACCATTGTTTCTTGACCTGCATACAGATTACTCAAGAGACAGGTCAGGTGGTCTGGTATTCCCATTTCTTGAAGAATTTTCCACAGTTTGCTGTGATCCACACAGTCAAAGACTTTGGCATAGTCAATAAAGCATAAGTAGATGTTTTTCTGGAACTCTCTTGCTCTCTCTATGATCCAGCGGATGTTGGCAACTTAATCTCTGGTTCCTCTGCCTTTTCTAAATCCAGCTTGAACGTCTGGAAGTTCTTAGTTGATGTACTGTTGAAGCCTGGCTTGGAGAACTTTGAGCACTACTTTGCTAGTGTGTGAGATGAGTACAACTGTGGAGTAGTTTGAAAACTATAGAACGAACTACCGCACAATTACATTCAGTGTCAGTCATGGAGGGTTCCTGTCTAAGTGACAGGGCTTATACTCTGACATACCAAAGTTTCTATTGCCCCTTGGATCCTGTTAACATTCAGACATATATCAAAAACCATGACCGTTAATAAGCTCTAACTGTGACTGTAGTTGACAAATCTCCCAAAGTGCAGTTAGAGCAAAGCAACTACTGTCTACCTGAGCAATCTCATGCCCAATGAGACCACATCAGGGGATGTCTTCATGGCTCCTGTGTAATGGCAAAGAAGCTCCTGGAATCCAGAAAGTCATCATATTCTCGTCTGCAATGAGTACCTCCCCAGACAGGTGTTCCTGAGGCTTGCTGCTCCTCATGTCTGTGTCTGGCAGGCCCATTCCTCCCTGTCTGCCTTCCCACACACACTTAGGAGTTTAGCTTTCACCTTTCTCTGTTCCTAAATCACTCACCACTCACCCATCTGCTTTCTGTCTTCTCAAAGTCACTAACCGCCCTCACCTGCTCCCACCTCTTCTCTGGTTCCCTTTGTTTCTGAAGGTTTATATCAGCTTTATTCCATTGCTGTCACTTCAGTGGCACTCCTGGCAGAGATGAATGTGTATTTTTATTCCAAGTTCTCATGCTCACTTATAAAATCATACAGTCTTGAAGGGAATTTAGATATCATCTATCCAATCCAGCATTTTTATTTTTTGCAGTGGAATCTCTTTTAAGACACAATCTTATGTTGAAATCTAATTTATAAAGCAGATAAGAGTGAAACTATTTTGGTTGAAGCTGGGAAAGGAGCAGAGTCTGCATCTAATTTCTCTTAAATATTTAAAAATATTTGTTAAGGGCCTCTTCTACACCAAGCTCTATGTTAGACAGGGCTTCTATCCCTGTGCTTCTCAGGGTCCCCCTCCCCCCTTGCTAGCTTCTGCAGATCCCCAAGGAATCCAATTTGAAAATTACTGAGCTAGTCTAACTGAGGTCCAGAGAGAGGGAGAGTGCTTCGCCAAAGGACAGCCTTCCCGGTCTGCTAATTTGAAACTTGGGATAAATGCACCTCATAGTGTTACTGATGGACAATTAAACAGGTCACAGGATGATGACCAGGAGAAAAATCAGGGAGCTGTGTTATGAGTGAGGCTTCTCACGTACAGATGTGGAAGAAGCTAGAAAAAGGCTATAAATTGTGCATACACTCCTAACAAAATATTGGTGAATGCTGGCACACATGAAAACTTCATCTTTATTGCTGTGATTCCCTTTGAAGGGACTGCTTTTGGTCACACAATTAAAACATTTAAAATTAATATTCACCATCAAATTTCAAAGAAAAAAGATCTCACCCCTTTTCACCCAGGACCTGTAAAAATAGAGTTATCCCTTGGCATCCCTGAGGGACTAAGCCCTTGTGAATAACAAAACCTGGGGCCCCTCAAGCCCCTGCACACAAAGGCCTGGTACAGTGAGTGCAGGTGGCCCTCAGGGCTGAAGGCGCTTCCATCCAGGGCAGGTTCCATCTGGGGAAGTGAAACCTGCAGATGACAGACTGTATCTTCTGATATTCTATTTCTGTCAGGTGACAATTTATCATCAGTGCTGGAAGTGATCCCGGTTGGGTTTGTTGGGTGAAAAAAGGAAGAAAATAAGAAATAGGGTCTTATCTTTGAAGCACAGCAATCCCATTCATCAAGACCAACAATGCTAAAGAAATTTTAGCTCTGTTTTTCAGACCAAATCTCTTCCAGTAACTGACTGACCTTCAGAATGATGATACTTTCAGCTTGAATGAATGTAGTGTTTCTACAGGACTGGTAAGGTAGAAAGATTCCTCTCCCAGAAAAACCTGTAAAATCTATTATTGCATCCTCCCAGACCACCACTGGATCACAGTGAACCACTGAATTTAACGATTTCATCCTTGGACACCCAAGGTCACTGAACAACAAGGATAAACAATTCTTCTTTGCATTTCCTGGCCCGTGGGCCAGACATTCAACCTCTGTTGGCCTGTCTCCTCATCTGTCAAATGAGGAGGTTAGACTAAAATACTAAGCTTTCTCCTTGGTGGATATTCCAGTAGATTCAGTAGGTATCGGTATATTTTGGAATCTGAAGAGACTTACTCACCTGGAGTGGTGCAGCCCAGCGCATGCTCCAAACACTGGGCCAGAGCTTCAATATCACTGTCCTGTCGGAACAAGAGAGATTTACTTCACTGGGTGGTAAATGTGGAAAAATGTTCTCACTACATGTAGGCAAGAGAAAACACATGAAAATCTAGTTGCAAACTTATTGGATGATTCCATTTTTTGGAAAGAAAACTCTATATGTGTAGCCACATCTTCTCCCTCATGGCAATCTATGTATTAGTGTCTATTGTCTATCTCTCTGACAGGAAGAGCATACACTAAAAATGTTAACAGCAGTGTGACTACAAGGTGCGGTTAAGGGGATATCTTTATTTTCCCCCTTGTGTGCTTCTGTCTTTTGTAAATTTTTATAATAAATTTTATTTATTTAAACTATGAAAATGGTAAATACTTCTAGAATGAAGAGAAAAAGGTTTCATTCAATCTATACTCAATACTACAGGAATCAAGTGAATATTTTTTTTCTAGACAGCATCTCTACCATTCTTCTTTGGAAATCCATGGTCTTCAAGGAGTCATAAATCTAAGAATTGTACTTCTTATTTAATTCTCAATACGAGTCAAGTACCCCATGAGGATTTTGAGGGGGAGAATCCCAGAGCTGTACTTGATAACAAATATTATCTTTAATGTAAAATAAACATCTAAGGCTGGAAATATCCAAAGCAGCATCATAATGATCAGGGGAAATGTTAAGATCTTAATTATTTTCAGGTTTGTTATATTGAGAAAAACTAATAATTATGGCTCACCTACTCTATTTCAAAACAAGCTACACATTTCATATTGCAGTAATTGTGGATTTTAGAGAAACGCACTGTAGTATAATAGATTACCCTAAAACATTATGTAAATGTGTTGGGTTTCATTTTATAACATGTGGTAAAACCCTGAATTGCTTCATTTTCCCAAATGAAAGAAGAGGAGTGATGAAGAAGGTATCCCTGGTGAGTGTTGGTCAGCAAGGCCAAAGCACTAATTGAACACCCCAGTGTGCAGCCCAGGAACAGGGAAGCAGGTATCAGGCACAGAAACAGAAGTGAGAAAAACAGGTCCCTCCCTTCTTCTATACTCTTGTGGTCTCCAAACTTAACAGGGGCAGCCTTGAGACAGGAACTTGGCAGAGACATCCTCTGCAGGAAGCAAAGCAAAGCACACATCTGCATATGCAAGTAATGGTGCCAACCAGACAAGCTGGATCCAAGCCTGGCTGCTCCACTGACTGTGCTGGTCAAAGCCAAGTAGCTTCACTTCCCAGGTTGTAGTTTCTGCATCTGTGATTATGGTTGTTGTTTAGTTGCTAAGTTGTGTCTGAGTATTTGTGACCCCATTCACTGCAGTACACCAAGCTTCCCTCTCCTTCACCATCTCCCGGAATTTGCTCAAACTCAAGTCTATTGAGTCGGTGATATTATCTAACCATCTCATCCTCTGCCTCTCCTTTCTCCTTTTGCCCTCAAACTTTCCCAGCATGAGGATCTTTTCTAATGAGTCAGCTCTTCGCATCAGGTGGCCAAAAGTATTGGAGCTTCAGTTTCAGCATCAGTCCTTCCAATGAATATTCAGGGTTGATTTCCTTTAGGATTGACTAGTTTGATCTCCTTGCTGTCCCAGGGACTTTCAAGTCTTCTCCAGCACCACAATTCAAAAGCATCAATTCTTCAGCACTCAGCCTTCTTGTGGTCCAACTCTCACATCCATACATGACTACTGGAAAAACCATAGCTTTGACTCTACAAATCTTTGTTGGCAAAGTGAGGGCTCTGCTTTTTAATACGCTGTCTACATTTGTCATAGCTTTCCTTCCAAGGAGCAAGTATCTTTGAATTTCATGGCTGCAGCCAACACCCACAGTGGTTTTGGGGCCCAAGAAAATAAAATCTGCCATTGTTTCCACTTTTCCCCCATCTATTTGCCATGAAGTGATGGGACAAGATGCCGTGATCTTAGTTTTTTGAATGTTGAGTTTTAAGCCAGGCTTTTTACTCTCCTCTCTCGCCCTCATCAAGAAACTCTTCAGTTCCTCTTCACTTTCTGCCACTAGAGTATCATTTGCATGTCTGAGGGTACTGATATTTCTCCGGGCAATCTTGACTCCAGCTTGTGATACTAGAGGTTAAATCAGAGGACAGTTAAGGAGCCTTCCAGCTCTCAAACCCTATTTTCCTGGGCATCTGAGCCATATGCATAGAAAAGCGTGGTAGATTGCTTTCAAAGTGGCTGCAACCACCCTCCCATCCCCCATGCTTCTATGCCATTCCTCACATCAAAAGGGGGCGATCTTCTTTTACCCCTGTGGCTGGGCCTGTAGCTAGCTTTTGGGCCACAGAAAGAGGCAGAAGTAATGCTGTGACTTCTACAACTAGGCTTCATGAGGCATGTAGCTTCTGTTTTGTACTCTTGGCAACCACCAATCACATAAAGAAGTCCAGGTTGTCTTCCTGGAGAGATCCCTGGGGAGATCCCTTGGAGCATGAGAAGCCACAGGAGGAAAACAGAGACCCCCTAGCCAACAGCCAGCACCACCACCGGCCATGGGAGTGAGGCCACTGTGGGCCCCCAAGACAAGTTCTCAGCTACATGCATCCTCAGGAGGGACTCAGCACCGTGTGGAGCAGAAGAGCTTTCACATGCAGCCCTGGAAACACAGAGTCATCAGAAACAAGAAATCATCATTTTAAGCCACTAAGTTTCAGGGCATTTTGTTGTACGGTGAAAGATAACTGAAGTAGGACTTTGAGGTCACTGACTAAGCACTGTATTTCTACATTTATATCCCAGCACCAGCACAGACCCTGGCATACGACAAACACTAAGTCTCATCTGTTTGGGTCATCTCAACTTCTCTGATTTGCAAGGAAAGAAAATAGAAGAATGGCCTGAACTCTGGGTTCTCCCCTACTCAAAGTACTTCATTTCTGGGAACATGGAGGTTTTCGAAAGCATGCTGCTTCTTAATCCTGTGGCCTGGTCAAGTTAACTCCTCCAAGCCTCAGTTTCCTTAATTAAAGTGATGAGAATTACAGTTTCCATCTCAGGGCTCTTATGAGACATGAAGTAATACAAAACCTTTACTATAGTATATGGCTCACTGGAAATACACTCAAAAAGAGAGTTCAGTAGAAGACGACAGGATGGACACAGGACAGAGACACTCACTGTGCTGGCCACACAGCATGAAAAGTCTTAGGAAGCGCCTGGGTTGAACCAATGCAACAGAAACAGCAAGAACCAGAGACAGGACTGCAGGAAGCACCCAAGGCTCATGGAGGTGGGGAGGGCAGAAAGAAAGAATTCTGATACTATAGATGGATGAATGAATACTAACTTTAATTAAGGTATTAATATCTGCCATTGTTGTACCAGCTTAATTAAACTCTAATTAAAGTAATTAATTTAAACTCTACCAGGTTTGCTATTTTTCTCCCCATTTAACAGTTGAGAAAACTGAGGCACAAACTTGGTTCCATAATAGCACCAAGTTCATGCAACTCGTTAGATGTGCAACAGGCAGTATTTCCAGGGCCTGACCTCCTAGCCACTCCATTACATGTGCACAGAGTAGAAACTGGGGCTCTTAACCCAGAGCAGCTCATGATATTGTTGGAGAAACTAGGGTATTGACTCAGTTCAGTCGCTCAGTCGTGTCTGACTCTCTGCGACCCCATGAATTGCAGCACGCCAGGCCTCCCTGTCCATCACCAACTCCCGGAGTCTACCCAAGCCCATGTTCATCGAGTCGGTGATGCCATCCAACCATCTCATCCTCTGTCGTCCCCTTCTCCTCCCGCCCCCAATCCTACCCAGCATTAGGGTCTTTTCCAATGACTCAACCCTTCGCATGAGGTGGCCAAAGTATTGGAGCTTCAGCTTCAACATCAGACCTTCCAATGAACACCCAGGATTGATCTCTTTTAGGATGGATTGATTGGATCTCCTTGCAGTCCAAGGGACTCTCAAGAGTCTTCTCCAACACCACAGTTCAAAAGCATCAATTCTGCGGCGCTCAGCTTTCTTCACTGTCCAATTGACTCAAGAGAAGACCTAAGAACAATTCCTTGGGATATATATATACATATATAAATAAAATAGGGTGCAGCCTGGAAATGAGATGCAGCTAAAGAGGGGGAGGTGGGAGGGGTGGGCTCTCCATTAGCAGCTTCTGACTCCAGGTGGAAAGAGCAGTTTAAGGAGAACAACAATGCTTATCTAAATATGGCCTCAACCCAAGGGGCGTGCTGTCTCATAGCAGAGTAAGCAAATCCAGCCATGATCCCTGTGGGCACTTGGGACTTTTGCTGACTTCCCTTCCTGCCCCTGGAGACTGCAACGCCAGAGGTCATGGGCAATGACCAAGCTGAACCTTCATTCTCAACAAGGGACACATCATTTTCTGTCTCTAGGCTACAGAACATGGTATTACAGTTCAAGGTACCAATACCTATTGAAAACTTTGTAAAATTTGGAATATTTTCAGACTTACAGAAAACTTCCAAAAATAGTGTGAAAACTCCCACTTACCTTTTTCCTTGATGTCACTGCTATACCTTATTTATGTTATCACTCCATCTATCCACATACATCAAAGTTTCTCAACCAGGCACTACTCACATTTGAGGTGGACAATTCTGGCTAGTGCACTGAGAGATGTTTAGCTTTAGCATCCCTCCCTTGACCACCAGATGCCAGTAAGACACTCCTATCAGCCCTTCCTTTGATCCTGAAATTGGAAAATCAAAAATGTCCCTGGACACTGCCAAATGCCTACAAGGGGCAAATCTTCCCTGGTTGAGACAAACCAACCTATATCCATCTCTATCTCCACATACATATTTTCTCTACTGGTCAAATCTGGAACAGCCTAAGGATCAACATAAACAATACTAATGGTTATAAAGGGCTTCCCTGGTGGCTCATATGGTTAAGAATCTGCCTGCAATGCAGGAGACCTGGGTTCAATTCCTGGGTCAGAAAGAGCCCCTGGTGAAAGGAATGGCAAGCCACTCCAGTATTCTTGCCTGGAGAATCCCAAGGACAGAGGAGCTTGGCAGGCTACAGTCCATGGCATTGCAAAGAGTTGGACACGACTGAGCGAGTAACACTTACACCTTTTAACATTTGAATGAAATTTTGTCTATTTTGACAAGCAGACAATTTATAACAAAGATCCGGTTCTACATTTTTCACATAGTAGTTTAGGAAAGGCGTTAAAGAGCTTGTTTTACTGTGTTACGACTTAATGTGGCAATCAGCTCGTTCCTAGTGTTCTAGAAATTATCATTTAATGAGCACAAATGATCTCAATAGAAATACACTCACCCCATGAGAAAAAGGGGGAAATGGAAATGAACTCCATGTTTCTTGAGTCTGTACTGTGTTTGCGCTCAGCAAGAATTTCAGTCATGAAAAAGACCTTTTGGGAGTATGTCATGGCTGGTGCAATGCAGGAATTATGCTGCTGATTGGAACTTCTGCATCTTCTCCTTGCTTCACAGTTCAAATTGATCTCTGCCTGAGCTCAGTGGCCCGTGGAGCACTCATGTCTCCCTAGGAGCCACATCATGGTGCCACCAGCCAAGTGCTAGGAATCTAATTTTCAAATGCTGTTGAAAAAACCTAATTGCTCCTTGCTGATGAATGGCTCCTTAGATATTCTTCAAGTCTCCTTCCCTCCTAACCATCAACCTCTCTAATGAGATCATGCCTTAGAGGCTAGGGAACATCTTTTAAGATTCAGCTCTAAAAAACTGTCCCACAGATTCAAGTTCCGTCAAACACCCAGATTTGTTTCAGAAACAGATGCAGTAATTTGGTTAATAAATTAGAAACGTCTTCTAAGCAGAAGTGAAAGTGTGCTAGTCGTGTCCAACTCTTGTGACCCCATGGACTCTAGCCCCCCAGGCTCCTCTGTCCATGGAATTCTCCAGACAAGAATACTGGAGTGGGTAGCTCTTCCATTCTCCAGAGGATCTTCCCAACCCAGGGATCAAACCCAGGTCTCCTGCGTTACAGGCAGATTCTTTACCAGCTGAGCCTCTAGGGAGATACCCTCTAAGTGGAAAGGGTAGTTGTTATAATATATTCTCTAATAATCCATATTTATTTTTAATATGGAAAAATAGAAAATCTTTAAAAGAAAATAAATACCCCAAATTCCATCATGTACACATACACATCTACAAAAATATATACACAGTCTTTTCTAGGTAGATCTATTAGAAATATGTATGGTATACATAGAATACACAGACGCATATACACCTTTGCTTGGATTTTCATCATTTGTTATTAAAAATTCTTCAGAAACATAATTTTAACAGCTACACATCAGTACTCTAAAGCCATACGAATTTATTTATCTATACCCTGTTATTGTACATCTAGACTGCTTTCATTTTTTTCATAAATAATATTGCAGTGACTATCTTTGCCCCGTGTTTATGGTTATTGCTTTAGGTTACTGTTTAGTAATGAAATTACTGAGTCAGAGAGTGTGAACATTAGGAAACCCCCTCTTTCTCTGCTCTGGCCATTTTCTTCACATTCCAGCCATTCCAACCAGTTTATTTTCTCCACAATCAGTTTTAATGTCTTCATACTTTTTTCAACTTCCTTACTATTAAAATGTCCTTTCCTTCAAGAAAAGATATGATAGATTCATTAATGCAAAGATGATTGATAAGGCTTATAGATTATCTCAGGATACTTGTGCTTCAGCAGAGAAATTCATTTCTAATAGCAGGCATACCAGAGGAGGAAATCAGGTGATACTGTCACAGAGCTGGAAAAATCACAATTTCCCATTTAATTATCAGCCAGTTCTGTCTGACTAAATAATCCAGAGTATCTCCTCACTTTAGAGCTTTCACTTGAGTTGTGGTGATTTAGTTCACACACATGTGCACGCATACACTCACACAAAGCCATTTCATTATTCAGCTTTGTTCAATTCAGGTGATGTGTATTAAATGCCAATTATGTTCTGATGTATACAAAGTTGAGGGAGACAGATATGGCCTCAACCCACCATTTCAGATAGGTAATCCATTCCACACCCCAGGGGTACTTCTGCCAGCACCCTAGTGACTCACTGCTCTTTCAGCAGTACCTTCCCCCATCAAATCCTCTGATCAATGTTCTCCATGCTGGTGGGATTACACAAGTCAAGTTGAGAAACACATTAAAATCAAACAAATAAAAACCCAACAGCTACCCGAGCTCAAGTCCACTTCTTGCCTGGACCCTGCACGGCCTCCTTACTTTTCTCTCTGCCTCCTCTGTGGTGTTGCTTTAATCCATTTCCTTCACAATAGCCACAACTTTGTCACTATGTACAGAATAAAATCCCATCACAGCTGGCCACGCCCTGCATAACTTAGCTCCTGCTCATTTCTCCAATATCATCTCTTTCCACTTCTCTGACTAACAGTGCTCCAGCCACATGAGATCTTTCCCACTTTGAGGCCTTCTCATTGGCTGACAGTGCTCTTGCCTCACATATGACATGATTGTCCTTCTCATCCCTCAGATCTCAACTGTAGGTCACCTGCCCGGAGATCCCCCTATTTGAATTGAACTGAGATCCCCCTAATTGAATTTGTTTCTGCCACCACTCCAGTTGACATATCACAGAGCCTGTTTCTTTTGAGGCACTTACCCAAGGACACAATTAATGCTTTGTTTGTTAGTATTTGTTCCATGAGGGCAGGGACCATGCCTGTTGAGTCATTATTAGCTCAGAGCTGGCAACCAATAAACCCTTTGTGAATATGCTGATGAAAGAAAAGCAAACATCAAGGCAACATAGTCAAATAAAATATTCCTCTGTTTCTACCTCACCATCAGATTTTACCTAAATTCATAGCTTCTCAATCCTGTCAATACTTGGACACATTTCTCCCACTGAATTCTTTCAGAGGTGTTTATTTGCAAAGCTTCATTTCAAGCCAGTGGACTGTGTATCTTCTACTTCCATCTTGGCTCCCAGCTGTTCTATGATAAGGCTATTTTCTGTTTGCCTCTGAGGTAATCCCAGAGACAGTCATGACCTCACAGGCTCCCCACAAACTAGAACTTCCTTTGGTGAAATCCCTGTCATGAGCCTTCTGGGAAAATTTCTGTTGCAGCCTCCCAAATGGCCCCAAATGAAGAACATCACCTTTCAGATGATGGCCCCTCTGTAGGTTGAAGCCATTGCTACAGGCTTTTCTTCCCTGTGGCCACCATGGGGTGTACACCCTCAGGCACTAGGGGGACACACAGCTTTCAAGAGGGGAAAGCCACACGTGGCATACGTGAACGGCAGGCTGCTTTCTCAGTGCAATTCAGGCTTGTGCTCACTGGTCTCCCAGGCTTTCCTGGCTCTGGCTCATCCTCTCTGGAGCACGTTCACTAATCCTCCCAGTTTCACATTCTAGCAGAACCCATGTTATTTTTTCTACAGATTCTGTGATCCTATAGATTCCTATAGACCTAGGAACTTGACCCCTTATTATCTGAGTCACAGATTTATCCACTTTGGCCGTAACTATATATGTATGTACACATATAATGAGAGGATTCTGCTTCCTGGAAAACATAAAAATCTCATAAAGCAATCCAGGAAGGTTTCCTCTGAGCAATATTTTGTTGGAATCTGATACCTGGATAGGCACAATGGACCAAATTCTTAAAAATATTCTCATCTAGATGATCTTAACAGAACATGATAGTAAAAATATAGTTACAAGGTTTATACTAAACTAGAGCTACACAGCACCTTACATTTTTATCTTTAGTTCTTAGAGGCAACCCTAAATACTGTAGTTTGTATAGAGCCACATCTGCAAAGCTCAAACTGCAAACAAGCCCCCCCAGCTCCTGAAACACGGGATGCCTCTGTCACTGCATTGGAGACAGCTGGACGTGACTGTCAGGGTGTCCACATTTCACGTGTTCCCTCCACATCATCAAAGCCTCCTAACCTCACTGCTGCTTGTCAATGTCAGGTTTGTGGCAAGTCAGCATCTGCAGGTTGCTTTAGGGTTTCACAGACACGCATGGGAATTCATTACTGAACTACTCTTCAGATATTCTGGGTTACAGTTGGAAATGTAGAGAGTGGAGAGAAGAAACAAGAAAACAGGACTGTTTTCTGAGAGAATAGCATTGAAACATGTATATTATCATATGTGAAACAGAACACCATCCCAGGTTCAATGCATGAGGCAAATGCTCAGGGCTGGGGCAATGGGATGACCCTGAGGGATGGGATGGGGAGGGAGGTGGGAGGGGGGTCCAGGAAGGGGAACACATGTAAACCCATGGCTGATTCATGTCAACGTATGGCAAAAACCACTACAATATTGTAAAGTAATTAGCCCCCAACTAAAATAAATAAATTTATTTAAAAAAAAAATCTATGTTAGTTAAAATTTAAAAAAAAAATATGTTAGTTAAAATTAAAAAAAAAAATCATCTATGTTAGTTAAAATAAAAAAAAAAAAAAAGAAAACAGGACTGACAGAGTGGTGCCATGAAGCCTGCCCAGACCATGGGCAGCAGGGTTTTAAGGAGCTGGTTAGGTGGGTGCTCCCCTACTGCCTCGTTTCCAGAGTTCCAGCAGCTGGAGGGGGGCCTTCCCCCACCCCTTCTCTCCCTCCCAACAGCTCACAAGCTTTGTCCCTTTACACGCCACAGCCCAAGAGTCCAGCGGAGAAAGTTCTGCAGTTGGAGGAGGTTTACTGGAGGAGAAAGAGAAAGAATGTTCATGTTCCAAAAGGGGCCTGGAGGCACACACTCCCTCATTGCAGCTTCCTCTTTCTGATTCCAGTTCTAGCTTTCTTCCTATATAAACCCCACGGAGGAAGTGGGAACTTGGCCCTGTGTTTTGAACATAATTTTAAATCATCAGATGCTCCATTTTCACACATTCAAAGCTGGGTCCCCAGCATTTCTTCATCATCTCCTTTGCCAGCTTCTCCAGTAAGTGCTGTGCTCACCCCGAATGTCTACAGTGGACACAGGGTGCTTGCTGGTTTGAATTCCAGCTCTCCAATGCACTGCGTGACCTAGGAAATTGGTTATTCTTTCTACTTTACGTTTCCTCATTTGGCAGATGGGATAAAAGCTGTTACTCCTAGAAAGCGCTGATGAGCACAAGGGACAAAGCACATAAAGGACTTAGTGTGGTGCCAGGTGAGCTGAGGTGGCTGTTAATTGTTCACCAAGACTTGTCGCTTTCTCTGGTATGACGTGGACCCATGAGCTCCCAGATCAGCAGGTTAATGGAAGGACAGCACCTCCAACACCATCCCAGATGTGCCACACCCATTTCCTCCCAGACTGAACACCCAGATTCTTTCCAGATTCTTTCTTATTCTTTCCAATAAGTAAAAACTTATTGAGAAAATAAAATCAAATTTCTTTGTGTAACTCAATCACAAAATAGTGGGACGGACCTTTTGTTTGCAAGGGCTGTTTAGGAGGATTTTCATATTCTTTGCAGACTCTCTGATGGTCAGGGCCCCCCAGTTCTGATGGCAGAGAGGGACAGGAATTGGTGTGTGTGCAGGGGTGTGGGGAGGGGGTGGAGAGAAAAGCCCTGGAGGTGCCACTTCAAGTCAGTCAGCTCTGTGCAAACAGCACACACCTCTATACCACTCTCACCCTGGCCTCAAGAACATGCAGCAGCCAAGCACCATGCAAGCCACTGCGCCCTTACCCCCTACCCACCTGTGCACCTCGGTGACCGTCAACAAGGAGGTGGCAGAGGCCACCAGCACCCTAGAAGGACCACACAGATCTGCCCTTCTGCCTGTGTGCTCTGTCGTAAACCATCTATCACCTCCCTTTGCCTTCTGTGCTTTGGTGTCAGGGCTAGAGGGGTAGGTATGACCTTGAACACAAGAGTGGATCTAATTAAAAAGATGGAAGGACTACAGCCTTCTGCAAAGTCTGCTGTGCTATATCCAGACAACAGCAAGGTTTTGCTGGCCCCCATCTGACCAGCAATGCACTGTGCTTTACCCTGGACCATAAATGGCAGAGAGGGAAGGGAGAATGACTATGCTGATGAAGGCTGGAATGGGGTTGGGGTGGAAACTGTAACATCAGAGTCACTCCTTTCAGCAACATAAGCTGGGTCTGCAGAGGCTTATCACCTGGAAGCAATGACACCTAAACTGTGATTTCACTAGCCTTCAGCAGGGCTGGCTGCTATACCACCTGGGCCACAGGCCGGGGGATATTGATGGAGAGATGACTCAGCAGCAGCGCTGGCTGCTTCTCAGAACTGACTCCGACTGACGCAATTCAAGACAAAAAGTGCAAACACACAAACAGCTCGATTAAGGAGCTCTGACTATACAAAACAGGAGGCAAATCAGTCTTACCATTTGGACTCAAGAGTTCTGGCACCGTCTATAAAAAATTAAAAAAGAGTAGGAGGAGAGAAATCTGTATCCTACAATAGATGTGGGAAGCAGGTTCATTTTAGGTTTAATTTTCATAACTCAGCACTTTTCCTCAAACTGGGACAAACTTTGCCTTGTACACAGATCAGTAACTCTCTTCAGTAAAGCAGCTCTCTGCAGAGGACCAGATAAGGCAGCAGCCCCTCAGCTATCCTCTCCTCATGGTGGAGGAGCAGTAACTGCCATGCAGGAGACTGTCTAAGGAAGGGCTACAGACAGGGGCAGAGAGTCCACCTCTGCTACTTACTAGCTGTGTGGCCCTGGAGAAATTCCTTCACCTCATCAGGCCTCAGTTTCCTCTTATGCAAAGTGAGGAGAGCCCAACAGTCTCATCTTCCAAGGGACCTGAGTTTTAAAGTCAGTGCTTCATACAATAATCAATTATAGACAAAATGCCTCCCAGAGGACCTAAACAGACATAGTACATCAAGTACTAGACATAGAGTAAAGATTTGGGGAACATTAGCTCTTATTATTATAATAATTATGTCTTGATTAAACAAATGACTCCACTAGCAGAAGACACTCTTAGAGGCACCTTCTCCCATAACGATCTGCTCCAGGAGTCCTCAGTGGACCATTCCAAGGTCATTCTTGCCTTTCTTAATGTTTCACTGTGCAGAGAGCATTTCAAAATCAGTGGAGGATTTGGTGAAAAAGTATTGAAAAGTTCAGAAGTAGCTGAGAAATGGGCCTCTACAGCTTTCCATCTTAGCAAGAACAAACATCATGGTCCTAAGAGCTTTCCTCAAACAAGTGTCAATGAAAGCCAGCCACTAAACAGCAGGGTCTTTCCTGAGGGAGCTCTGTGTCACGTCATCATGGCCCACCATGAGTCTGCATTACAGGGGGATGCAGGATGCTGATTAGTAGTGGAGAGGGAAGCACTGGTCATGTCAGTAAGGGAAAGACAAGAGTCTATAGAAACATCATCAGTCCGGGCACGTGAAACACTTTTCAGTGACAGGTCCCACAAATACTGTTGAGAACCTTGTTATGATGACAGCTATAAACTCCATTCTCTTGAGATCTGAGAGGCTGGTTCCAATTCAGTGACCAAAGACTTCACAGAGGAGCCATCAACAGCATGATAAGGGCTTGTGATAAAGGGGTTACTGATGTTCTCCTTATTGATGCAGAGAAACAACTGACAAATAGGTGCTTCACAAAATTGCTCTGGAGAAACGGCTGCTGAAAAGATTGTCATGGGTGGCACAAGGGACCCTGCAATCAATCCCAGGGAAGCCTGTGGCTGTCTTTCTTTTTTAAAGCACTTCTTCCATCAAAATAGAAACCATGTGACTTCTGTTCCATCTGAAGGAAGAGAATATCAACTCTGACCTGATGACTCAAGTAAAAGACGTGGATATGATGATCACCTAAGCAGATTCTAGGTGTTAGGGAGCAGGGGAAGAGATGGCTGGAGGCATCATCCAGCTCACAAAGCCAACAGTGACTGGGTCTCAGCCCAGGGTTCTATAACTGCAAATTGTGTGCTTCTAATAAAATAACCTAAAAAGAGAAGGGTAAGTACTCACCACAACCCCACGCTCACAACCTTTGGGGAAGGGGAAACTATCCTGAAGAACAAACGGGGCTATAATTACCTGTCTCTAACACAAACTACTCAGTTAACATGTCTCCTCCTGCCAAGTCCATTCTATTCTATTATGCCAAGTCTATTCTGGGATCATATACTTTGGGTCCTAGAAAAAACAGCTTGAAACTGTGATGAACCTGGGCCTGAAACATGGTTTCAACCCTTCCCCAGCTGCATAGCTTTAGAAATTCAGTTTCCTTATCTGGAAAATTGGGTTAAGAGTAACTACCCAACAGGGCTTTGTGAGACAAAACACCAACATGTATGTGAGCAGCCTTACAGAAGCCAATAATTATTTACAATCCATCACAATCTATCATACCACATGCTATGGAGGCATAGCCTAGAGCAAAATTACTGCCCAGTATTAATCACTGGCCTAGAGATCAAACTGCCAACATCTGATGGATTATCGAAAAAGCAAGAGAGTACCAGAAAAACATCTATTTCTGCTTTATTGACTATGCCAAAGCCTTTGACTGTGTGGATCACAATAAACTGTGGAAAATCCTTCAGGAGATGGGAATATAAGACCACCTGACCTGCCTCTTGAGAAACCTGTATGCAGGTCAGGAAGCAACAGTTAGAACTGGACATGGAACAAAGACTGGTTCCAAATAGGAAAAGGAGTATGTCAAGGCTATATATTGTCACCCTGCTTATTTAACTTATATGCAGAGTACATCATGAGAAAAGCTGGGCTGGAGGAAGCACAAGCTGGAATCAAGATCGCCAGGAGAAATATCAGTAATCTCAGATATGCAGATGACACCACCCTTATGGCAGAAAGTGAAGAACTAAAGAGCCTCTTGATGAAAGAGGAGAGTGAAAAAGTTGGCTTAAAGCTCAACATTCAGATAACTAAGATCACAGCATCCAGTCCCATCACTTCATGGCAGATATATGGGGAAACAGTGGAAACAGTGGCTGACTTTATTTTTCTGGGCTCCAAGATAACTGCAGATAGTAATTGCAGCAATGAAATTAAAAGACACTTACTCCTTGGAAGGAAAGTTATGACCAACCTAGACAGCATATTAAAAAGCAGAGACATTACTTTGCCAACAAAGGTCCATCTAGTCAAGGCTATAGTTTTTCCAGTGGTCATGTATGGATGTGAGAGTTGGACTATAAAGAAAGCTGAGCACTGAAGAATTGATGCTTTTGAACTGTGGTGTTAGAGAAGACCTTTGAGAGTCCCTTGAACTGCAAAGTGATCCAACCAGTCCATCCTAAAGGAGATCAGTCCTGGGTGTTCATTGGAAGGACTGATGTTGAAGCTGAAACTCCAATCGTTTGTCCACCTCATGCAAAGAGTTGACTCATTTGAAAAGACCCTGATGCTGGGAAAGATTGAGGGCAGGAGGAGAAGGGGACGACAAAGGATGAGATGGTTGGATGGCATCACTGACTCAATGGACATGAGTTTGGCTGAACTCCGGGAGTTGGTGATGGACAGTGAGGCCTGGCGTGCTGTGGTTCATGGGGTTGCAAAGAGTCGGACACGACTGAGTGATTGAACTGAACTGAACTGACCTGAATAAATAAGAAGGGATATTTTTTATACTGCAGTTGTAAACCCTCACTTTATTTTAAAAATTATTTATTTATTTATTTGGGTGCGTTGGGTCTTAGCTGCAGCACTTGGATCTTTCATTGTGGCATGGGGGATCTTTCACTGCAGTGCATAGGCTTGTCTCCAGTTATGGTTCACAGGCTTAGTAATTATGCTGCATGGGTTTAGTTGCCCCGTGCCATGTGGGATCTTAGCTCCTCTACCAGGGATCCAACTCGAGTCTCCCACACTGGAAGGCAGATTGTTTGGGGTTTTTTTGAAATTATTTTCCATCATAAGTCATTATAAGATACAGTTCCCTATGCTATACAGTAAATCTTTGTTGCTTGTTGCATGCATGCATGGATGCTCAGTTGCTTCAGTTGTGTCTGACTCTTTGTGACCCAATGAACTGTAGCCCACCAGGCTCCTCTGTCTATGGAATTCTCCAAGCAAGAATACTGGAAGGGGTGACCATTTCCTTCGCCAGAAGAGCTTCCTGACTCATGGATCGAACTCAGGTCTCCTGCATTGCAGATATGGTTGTTGCATAACTATTTTTTAATTAGAAATCTAGCATTATATTCATACTAAGTCAAACAAGTGGAATTAAAATGGCATAATTTTTTAGTTAGGCAAAATTTCATAAGTTTTCTAACTATATATATTATATATAGGTATATGTATACAAAAGCTCTTCTACACTTTATATAAAGGCTTGAGAAAGAACATCAAGAAAAAAGAAATGGAGAAATTGGAGAACATAAACTAAATGAAATGGGAGCACTGACTATGAAATAGAAAAAGTGAAACTAACTGGATAAAAGTTCAAGATCATCATACAGTCCAGTTATTTTTAAACATGACTGCTCATTGGAAACATACCTGGAGCTCTAGAGAAAAAATATAAATAACTAAGCGTTTGTATTTTTCAAAAATTTTCAAGATAATTCTGTTATGCATCTGGATTTTAAAAAGTGATTACAGGTTTTTCTTTTAGATCCTAGTTTTGGTGATAAAAAGTTCTATTATTTTTCTGTCAACCAATCAAGAGAGGACACTGAAAGATGAACTCCCTAGGTCGGTAGCTGCCCAATATGCTATTGGCAATCAGTGGAGAAATAACTCCAGAAAGAATGAAGGGATGGAGCCAAAGCAAAAACAACACCCAGTTGTGGATGTGACTGGTGATAGAATCAAAGTCCGATGCTGTAAAGAGCAATATTGCATAGGAACCTGGAATATTAGGTCCATGAATCAAGGCAAATTGGAAGTGGTCAAACTGAGATGGCAAGAGTGAATGTCGGCATTTTAGGAATCACTGAACTAAATGGACTGAAATGGGTGAATTTAACTCAGATGATCATTATAGCTACTACTGTGGGCAAGAATCCCTTAGAAGAAATGGAGTAGCCATCGTAGTCAACAAAAGAGTCCGAAATGCAGTACTTGGATGCAATCTCAAAGAACAACACAATGATCTCTGATCATTTTGAAGGCAAACCATTATATATCACGGTAATCTAAGTCTATGCCCTGACCAGTAATGTTGAAGAAGCTGAAGTTGAACAGTTCTATGGAGACCTACAAGACCCTCTAGAACTAACACCCAAAAGAGATATCCTTTTCATTATAGGGGACTGGAATGCAAAAGTAGGAAGTCAAGAACCACCTGGAGTAACAGGCAAATTTGGCCTTGGAGTACAGAACGAAGCAGGGCACAGGCTAACAGAGTTTTGCTGAGAGAACACACTGGTCATAGCAAACACCCTCTTCCAACAACACAAGAGAAGACTCTACAGATGGATATCATCAGATGGGCAACACCAAAATCAGACTGATTATAGATTATATTCTTTGCAGCCAAAGATGGAGAAGCTCTATACAGTCAGCAAAAACAAAACCAGGAGCTGACTGTGGCTCAGATCATGAACTCCTTATTGCCAAATTCAGACTTAAATTGAAGAAAGTGGGGAAAACCACTAGACCATTCAGGTATGATCTAAATAAAATCCCTTACAATTATTCAGTGGAAGTGAGAATTAGATTTCAGGGACTAGATCTGAAAGACAGAATGCCTGATGAACTATGGTCGGAGGTTCGTGACATGGTACAGAAGACAGGGAACAAGACCATCCCCAAGAAAAAGAAATGCAAAAAAGCAAAATGGCTGTCTGAGGAGGGTTTACAAATAGCTGTGAAAAGAAGAGAAGTGAAAAGCAAAGGAGAAAAGGAAAGATATACCCATTTGAATGCAGAGTTCCAAAGAATAGCAAGGAGAGATAAGAAAGCCTTCCTCAGGGATCAGTGCAAAGAAATAGAGGAAAATAATAGAATGGGAAAGACTAGAGATCTCTTCAAGAAAATTAGAGATACCAAAGGAATATTTCATGCAAAGATGGGCTCAATAAAGGACAGAAATGGTAGGGACCTAACAGAAGCAGAGGATATTAAGAACAGGTGGCAAGAATACACAGAAGAACTATACAAAAAAGATCTTCACAATGGTGTGATCACTCACCTAGAGCCAGACATCCTCGAATGTGAAGTCAAGTGGGCCTTAGGAAGCATCACTATGAACAAAGCTAGTGGAGGTGATGGAATTCCAGTTGAGCTATTTCAAACCCTAAAAGATGATGCTGTTAAAGTGCTGCACTCAATATGCAAATTTGGAAAGCGCAGCAGTGGCCACAGGACTGGAAAAGGTCAGTTTTCATTCCAATCCCAAAGAAAGGCAATGCCAAAGAATGGTCAAACTACCACACGATTGCACTCACATCACACGCTAATCCTCAAAATTTTCCAAGCCAGGCTTCAACAATATGTGAACCATGAACTTCCAGATGTTCAAGCTGGTTTTAGAAAGGGCAGAGGAACCAGAGATCAAATTGCCAACATCTGCCGGATCATCAAAAAAGCAAGAGAGTTCCAGAAAAACATCTATTTCTGCTTTATTGACTAAAAGCAAGAGAGCTCCAGAAAAACATCTATTTCTGCTTTATTGACTATGCCAAAGCCTTTGACTGTGTGGCTCGTCACAAACTTTGGAAAATTCTTCAAGAGATGGGAATACCAGACCACCTGACCTGCCTCTTGAGAAATCTGTATGCAGGTCAGGAAGCAACAGTTAGAATCGGACATGAAACAACAGACTGGTTTCAAATTGGGAAAGAAGTACGTCAAGGCTCTATACTGTCACCCCGCTTATTTAACTTATGTGAAGCGAACATCATGAGAAACACTGGGCTGGAGGAAGCACAAGGTGGAATCAAGATTGCCAGGAGAAATATCAATAATCTCAGATATGCAGATGACACCACCCTTATGGCAGAAAACGAAGAAGAACTAAAGAGCCTCTTGATGAAAGTGAAAGAGAAGAGTGAAAAAGTTGACTTAAAACTCAACATTCATAAAACAAAATCATGGCATCCAGTCCCATCACTTCATGGCAAATAGATGGGGAAACAGTGGAAACAGTGGCAGACTTAATTTTTTTGGGCTCTTAAATCACTGCAGATGGTGACTGAAGCCATGAAATTAAAAGACGCTTACTCCTTGGAAGGAAAGTTATGACCAACTTAGACAGCATATTAAAAAGCAGAGACATTACTTTGCCAACAAAGGGCCATCTAGTCAAGGCTATGGTTTTTCTAGTAGTCATGTATGAGTGTGAGAGCTAGACTATAAAGAAAGCTGAGCGTTGAAGAATTGATGCTTTTACCAATTCCGATAAATACAATGATATTAAGTGACTAACAGTTACATAATCACTATAGTAAAAGATGCTCATCAATTTTCAAAATCAGTTCAGTCGCTCAGTCATGTCTGACTCTTTGCAACCCCATGGATTACAGCATGCCAGGCTTCTTTGTCCATCACCAACTCCCAGAGCTTGCTCAAACTCATGTCCATCAAGTCGGTGATGCCATCCCACCATCTCATCCTCTGTTGCCACTTCTCCTCCATCAATCTTTCCCAGCATCAGGGTCTTTACCAATGGGTCAGTTCTTCACATCAGGTGGCCAAAATATTGGAGTTTCAGCTTCAGCATCAGTCCTTACAATGAATATTCAGGACTGATTTCCTTTAGGATGGACTAGTTGGATCTCCTTGCAGTCCAAGGGACTCTCAAGAGTCTTCTCCAACACCACAGTTCAAAAGCATCAATTTTTGGCGCTCAGCTTTCTTTATGGTCCAACTCTCACATCCATACATGACTACTGGAAAAACCATAGCCTTGACTAGATAGATGGACCTTTGTTGGCAAAGTAACGTCTCTGCATTTTAATGTGCTGTCTAGGTTGGTCATAAATTTTCTTCCATGGAGCAAGCATCTTTTAATTTCATGGCTGCAGTCACCACATGCAGATTTTGGACTCCCCAAAAATAAAGTCTCTCACTGTTTCCACTGTTTCCCCATCTATTTGCCATGAACTGATGTGACTGGATGCCATGATCTTCATATTCTGAATGTTGAGTTTTAAGCCAACTTTTCACTCTCCTCTTTCACTTTTCATCAAGAGGCTCTTTAGTTCTTTACTTTTAGGCACAAGTGTGGTGTCATCTGCATCTCTGAGATTATTGATTTTTCTCCTGGCAATCTTGATTCCAGCTTGTGCTTCATTCAGCCCAGCATTTCGCATGATGTACTCTGCGTATAAGTTAAATAAGCAGTGTGACAATATACAGCCATGATGTACTTCTTTCCCGATTTGGAACCAGTCTTGTTCCATGCCCAGTTCTAACTGTTGCTTCTTGACCTGCATACAGATGTCTCAGGAGGCAGGTAAGGTAGTCGATATTCCCATCTCTTTGAGAATTTTCCACAGTCTGTTGTGATCCACATAGACTGTGATTCACACAGATTGTGATTTCACAATCAATAGGGAGACTAAGAATAAAAGATAATTACAATTGCAAGCCATAATGAGAACATGATTAACTTGACAATATAAAATAATTACATTCAATTTGGGGGTGTCAAGCAGAGTGATGAGGTAAGTGGAAGTGCATACATGCACATGTTTTCATCCACCCAGCCAGTCTGTCTTTGGTTGGGGCATTTAATCCATTTACATTTAAGGCAATTATCTATATATATGATCCTATTACTGTTTTCTTAATTGTTTTGAGTTTATTTTCTGTATGGATTTCCGTTCTCTTGTGTTTCCTGCCTAGAGAGGTTCCTTTAGCATTTGTTGTATGGCCGGTTTGGTGGTGCTTAATTCTCTTAACTTTTGCTTGTCTGGAAAGCTTTTGATGTCTCCATCAGATCTGAAGGAGAGTCTTACTGAGTAGACTATTCTTGGTTTTAGGTTCTTCTCTTTCATCACTTTAAATGTATCATGCCATTCCTTTCTGGTTTGTAGAGTTTCTGTTGAGAAATCAGCTGAAAGCCTGATGGGAGTTCCCTTGTATGTTGTTTGTCATTTTTCCCCTTGTTGCTTCTAATATTTTATCTCTGTCTTTTTGTCAGTTTTATTACTGTGTCTTGGTGTGTTCCTCCTTGGGTTTATCCTGCCTGAGACTCTCTGAGCTTCCTGGACTTGGTTGACTATTTCCTTTCCCATATTCAGGAATTTTTCAGCTATTATCTCTTCAAATATTTTTTTCAGGTCCTTGCTCTCTTCCTTCTCCTTCTGGGACCCCTATAATGCAAATGTTGGTGTGTTTAATGTTGTCCCAGACATCTTTTAGACTGTCTTCATTTTTTCTTTCATTCTTTTTTCTGTATTCTGTTCTGTGGCAGTGATTTCCACCATTCTGTCCTCCAGGTCACTTATCTGTTCTTCTGCCTCAGTTATTCTGCTACGGATTCCTTCTAGTGTATTATTCATCTCTCTTTGTTCTTTAGTTCTTCTAGATGTTTGGTGAACATTTCTTACATGTTCTCAATCTTTACTTCCATTCTCTTCCTGAGATCCTGGATCATCTTCACTATCATTATCTGAATTCTTTTTCTGAAAGGTTGCCTATCTCCACTTCATTTAGTTGTTTTTATGGGGTTTTATCTTGTTACTTCATCTGGGACATAACTTCCTGCTTTTTCATCATGATTATCTTTCTGTGATATGGGTTTTGTTTTAACCACTGTGAGACTATGCTTCTTCTTGCTTCTCCTATCTGCCCTCTGATGGATGAGGCTAAGAGGCTTGTGTGTGTTTCTTGATGGGAGGGACTGGTGATGGGAAAACTGGGTCTTGCTCTGGTGGGCAGGGCTTTGCTGAGTCAAGCTTTAATCCAGTTATCTGCTGATGGGTGGGGTTGTATTCCCTCCTTAGTAGTTGTTTGGCCTGAGGTGACCCAGCCCTGGGGTCTACAGGATATATGATAGGGTTAATGGTGAATTCCAAGAGGGTTTATGCCAAGGGGGACCTTCCAGTGCCCCCATCCCTGTGGTGAGCCCATACTGACTCATGTCTCCACAGGAAGTCCTGTAACACTAGCAGGTAGTTTTGGTTCAGTCTCCTGTTGGGTCATTGCTCCTCTCCTCTGGGTCTTGGTGCATGCAAAATTTTGTTTGTGCCCATCAAGACTGGAGTCTCTGTTTCCCTCAGTCCTCTGGAAGGCCTATAATCAAATCCTGTTGGCCCTCAAGGCCAGATTCCCTGGGGATTCCCAGTCCCTTTGTATTATCCCCAGGCTGGGAAGACTGACATGGGATTCAGAACTTTCACAATAGTGGGAGAACTTCTTTGGTATTATTGTTCTCCAGTTTGTGGGTCACCCAACAAATGGGTATGGGATTTGATTTTATTGTGATAGAGCCCTTGCTGTCTCACTATACCTTCTTCTTTGTCTTTGGACATGGGGTATCTTTTTTTGTTGGATTCCAGTGTCCTCCTGTTGATGGTTGTTCAACAGCTAGTTGCAATTTTGGTGCTCTCTCAGGAGGAGATGAGCACATGTCCTTCTACTCGACCTCCACCATCTTTAACTGGACTCTGGAAGGCAGAGTCTTAACCACTGGACCATGAGGGAAGTTCCACAAACTCTCACTTTAGAATTAAGGAGTTTTGGAAGTATCATTAAAAAGCCACAAAATGGCTATATAGCTTTATCTTAATAACAGCTAATATCTCATTATTAATTACTCCATTAGATTGGGAAACCAAGGCACAGTGGGGTTTAGTGACTCGCACAAGGTCACATGATCTGCAAGTGATTCCTCTGGTTTTCTGAAATCAGTTTTATTTTATTGGAAATATTTTCAAGCAATAATGTCAGTAGCTAAAATTTTACCACTTGATGCTTTGGACGGAAACAGAAGATATGTTTTGCATATTGTGTTTTTGCCACCACAGGCACAGAATGAAGTTTCTGTAGTACTGTAACAATATTTGTCTCTGCTGTTTAGGACAGAGGTACAGAAGTAGAGATTACATTTTCAATTTGTGGTAGGAGGTGCTTCTGTTCACAAGTCCACTGGAGAAAATATGGAAATGGTGTAAGGGAAGTGTTTTTATTTTGGTATGCTGAATCCTCACTGTCTGGACTCTATTTTTCTCAATATTTATTTGTTTTTCTCTTCATATATTTCTCTCTCAATTTCTCTCTCTCATCCTTTCTCTCTTTCTCATCCCTTTCTCTGTTCAGCTCTATACCACTCCCTTCTATCCCCTTCTCCCTGTCTCTTTATTTTTCTTATGGAGAACTTGAGAACATTTCTTACTGGATTTATTCATTGAGTATTATGATGAATTGCCTAGTCTTCATTAAAAAGGATTGAATGGACTGTGGACAACCTTCAGTTAATACTCCTGAATTAAGTCTCCATTAACACAGATGCCCTTTGATTGACTGTTATCTTACCAGCTTAATGTTTTCAGTTAGTAAATAGCTTCTGTACCTTATGAAAGTTTAGGACTAGGAAGATTATCAGATTATGGCCTAAGAAGAAAATCAAGTATAAATTGAATAAATTTCCCAGAGTCATCTGCTTTTCCTTCACACAACTCTTGCTTTTCCTCTCTCCTGCAGGCAACCAACAGTGAAATCACATGCAGGGCTATTTCTTGGTGTATGATCCAGATGAAGCTAGTATTGTTATTGTTACAGAATCTATGACAAGGTTGTGGACTCAGAGATTCCAGCACTGTATGTAAGGGGGGATCTTCAAGGGCTGAAGTGGCCAGGAAGACCATCTCCTAAGCCCAAAATCTCTGGACCTCAACCCCAGAACTAATTAATGCACTGGGACATGACTCAAAAATCTGATTACCAGGCTGAACTGTATAATTTTAAATATCCTCTTCTCTCTTCTAAAGAGACACATAGAAATGTTTATTCAGCAGCTATATGTGGGGTGCTCCTCAGTGTATAAACAGTGTATTGTGTATCATCCTCTCATCTGAATCAGTACTGAGTGCTCCAGCCCTTTCCTCATCAACATATCCAGATTCACACAATCCCATGGGGCCCTGCCTGCCCCTGGACCTTGGAAATCAAGACACATCATGTAGAGCCTGTATAACAAACCTTAGTTCTCCTACTTGGGTTCTAAGACTCCCTTGACTCTTCCTGGGAAGGCACAGCCTGGTCAGCACCTTGGACAGCCCCACTGCTTCTGCTGGCAGCAACGTTTACCTGTTGGTTTGTCCTGTAAACAGGCTGGGGTCCTTCATCCTCAACCTCTTCATCCCTGACTGAGAATACTGTTTTTTCTTCCTCACTCTCCTCACTTTCTTCAGAACAGGAATCAAATACATCAGCATAATACTCTTCAGCCACAAGTGGGTCTTCTGGGATTTCTGAAATAAAGAATAAGCAAAAATCAGGTCCTGTTAGTCATTAAAATTATAATGAGTCTAGGACCCCCATGTTTTCCCAGAGATATGTATTCTGTTAACGCTAACAAAGTTTTCATGGAGTGTAGAGTAGAATCTTCGCTTCCTGAATGCACCTAGTAGAATGTAATAAATACTCAACAGTTAAACCAGTGGAGGAAATGAGAGATGGCTCTATTTGCAACCACTTTTTGAAACTGTAAGACTATAACCACGAAACAAGAAGAAATGACCTCTTCTAAAGTCTTTACATTCAGAGGCATGAATCATTATTACAAACAAGGGGATTTAGGGCCAAAAGAAAAGTAAGATGCCTTGGCCACCAGACTCTATTATCCACATAAAGTTTTTGTGACACAGTGGAGAGGACAAATATAAGCATTCTTCCTGGGAATTTCTTCTTCTTCTTTTTTTTTTTCTTTTTTTGGAATTTCATCTTTTAAAGAAAATACTAGTAGGGAGATCAGGCAAGAGGGATAGAATACATAGAAATGGTATTATTGGCAAGTTGAGGGAAATGTTAAAATTCTAAGGCTATGAAGGTTTTTGAGATGTAGTTCACACTAAGGTTCTACTTACTCACATGAATATGAAGCATTTCTCAAAAAAAAAAAAAAACACACACACACAAGGAAAGGCCACCCAGTTATGCTGCTGCCAGGAAGAGGCTACCTAAGTTACTTGATGCAATACAATATTATTACCAACTAGAAATATTGTTGTTGCTGTTCAAGTTGTGTCTTACTCTTTGTAACCCCATGGACTGAAGCCCACCTGGTGCCTCTGTCCATGGGATTTCCCAGGCAAGAAAACTGAAGTGGGTTGCCATTTCCTTCTCCAGGGTAACTTCCTGATCCAAGGATCGAACCTGTGTCTCCTGCATTGGCAGGAGGATTCTTTACCACTGAGCCACCAGGAGAGTCTGGCTGGTGCTTATAATGGTCTTTAACCAAGAAAGGCTACGTATGGATCTGTCAGTCCATTCAAAATCCAAGATCCCAAAAAAGCACAGTGATATAAATTCCAATTTGCTAATGGGAGCCTAGAAATAAGAAACATCCTTGGGAAAGGGAGAAAGTTAAATAATGGTACTCTATCTCCCTTATTAAAACCATGGGCATTTAGGCTTTATACACATTAGTTGTTGTTGTCGTTGTTCAGTCACTCAGCTGTGTCCGCCTCTTTGTGACCCCTTGGACTGCAGCACACCAGGCTTCCCTGTCCATCACCATCTCCCAGAGCTTTTTCAATCTCATGTTCATTGAGTTGGTGATGCCATCCAACCATTTCATCCTCTGTCATTCCCTTCTCCTCCTACTTTCAATCTTTCCCAGCATCAGGGTCTCTTCTAATGGGTTAGCTCTTCACATCAGGCAGCCAAAGTACTAGAGTTTCAGCTTCAGCATCAGTCCTTCCAATGAATATTCAGAACTGATTTCCTTTAGGATTGACTAGTTTGATCTCCTCGCAGTCCAAGGGACTCTCAAGAATCTTCTCCAACACCACAGTTCAAAAGCATCAATTCTTTGATGCTCAGCCTTGTTTATGGTCCAACTCTCACATCTATACATGACTACTGGAAAAACCATAGCTTTGACTATGGATGTTTCTTGGTATTGTAATGTCTCTGCTATTTAATATGCTGTCTAGGTTTGTCATAACTTTTCTTCCAAGGAGCAAGAATCTTTGAATTTCATGACTGCAGTCACCATCTTCAGTGATTCTGAAGCCCAGGAAAATAAAGTCTGTCACTGTTTCCATTGTTTCCCCATCTATTTGCCATGAAGTGATGGGATCGGATGCCATGATCTTAGTTTTCTGAATGTTGAGCTTTAAGCCAACTTTTTCATTCTCCTCTTTCACTTTCATCAAGAGGCTCTTTAGTTCTTCTTCACTTTCTGCCATAAGGGTGGTGTCATCTGCATATCTGAGGTTATTGATATTTCTCCCAGCAATCTTGATTCCAGCTTGTGCTTCCTCCAGCCCAGTGTTTCTCATTTTGGGGGGCTCCAAAATCACTGCAGATGGTGACTACAGACATGAAATAAAAGACACTTACTCCTTGGAAGAAAAGTTATGACCAACCCAGACAGCACATTAAAAAGCAGAGACATTACTTTGCCAACAAAGGTCCATCTAGTCAAAGCTATGGTTTTTCTAGTAGTCAAGTATGGATATGAGAGTTGGAATATAAGGAAAGCTGAGTGCCAGAGAACTGATGCTTTTGAACTGTGGTGTTGGAGAAGACTCTTGAGAGTCCCTTGGACTGCAAGGAGATTCAACCAGTCCATCCTAAAGGAAATCAGTCCTGAATATTCATTGGAAGGACTGATGCTGAAACTCCAATATTTTGGCCACCTGATGCAAAGAACTGACCCATTAGAAAAGACCCTGATGCTGGAAAAGATTGAAGGCAGGAGGAGAAGGGGACAACAGAGGATGAGACGGTTGGATAGCATCACCGACTCATTGGACATGAGTTTTAGCAAGGTCCGGGAGTTGGTGATGGACAGAGAAGCCTGGCGTGCTGTAGTCCATGGCGTTGCAGAGTCGGACATGACTGAGTGAACTGAGTGACTTATAAACAAAATTATCCTCCTAAACTGTAACACAGAGCACTGGTTTTCATCCCATTGTTGCTATTTTATGTCTAGTGCATGTGTGCTCAGTCATGTCCAACCCTTTGAGACCCTGTGGACTGCAGCCTGCCAGGCTCCTCTGTCCATGGAATTTTCCCAGTAAGAACACTGGAGTGCATTGCCATTTCCTACTCCAGGGGGTCTTCTCGGCTCAGTGATCGAACCAGCATCTCGCGCGTCTCCTGCGTTGGCAGATGAATTCTTTTCCACTGGTGCCACCTGAGCCTATTATTTTATGTCTAGTGGGCAAATATGGAATTTGGGGTTAGAGAATCAAGGTTTGAATCTAGCTCTGCCAACTCTTAAATGAGAAACTTGAGTGAGGGACTTGAATTTACTGAGCTTTACTTTTTTCTAGTGAAGCTGACAGGGTAGCTATGAAGATTCAATAATATGATTGAATAATATGAAGATTCAATAATCTGATTTTTATGAAAGCATCTGTGTATAGGGAAACTTTATCAAGTGTTCCATCAATTTCCACATCTGTAAAAATGAACTTTTCATTAACTGATTCCAGAATCCCTTGAAAGTAAAATACTTAGTGGATGTAGAAAACCCTGACAATTGAATGTTTTAAAATCTTTGCTATCTATGATTTTGCATAGAACACAAGAGGCAGTACCATGGAATTAAAACTGGCCAGCTCAAAAACAAGAATTATTAATACACATATTCCAAAATGCCTTTGCCAATTCTTTAGGAAATTCACACTTTCTCTCAATAACTCCAACACAGTCTGTTTTCCTCTCCGATCACTGATTATCAGTTGAGCAGCAGATGAAACAGAGTATTTGTACACAGGGGCCATGTTTTATAAAAATCTTTATTTGACTCACACTCAGAATGACAAAAGGATCACAGCAAGAGAAGTATATGAAAACCAAAATCTACCAAGAGGACAATTCAGGTCTCCAGTTCCGTCTTCAAGAAGAGGCACGCATCGCTGAGTGGGCTTCCTGTCTCTCTTCTCCACCGCCCTCGGCCTCTCCCTGGGTCTGTGTGTCTTCACAGAGATGCTCATTCTCTGTCATCCCACTTCCTCCCATGTCCTCTCCCTGAGTCTGTCTCTCTTTGACAGTTATTCATTCACTGACTCACTCATATTTTCTCCCTCTGTTTCTCTATCCCCCATATCCCACTTTCAGGAAAGAATATTTGCTTTCAAGATTGACTCTGAAAGAGTAAGACACATCATTTACATTGTTGCCCCGGATACAGAAATGTGCTTGGATTTGCGTTTATATAAAAACATTTTTACAATTAAAACAAAGGCTTCATGCATCAATATTTACCCATACTACAAATGACACACTCTGGCATTTTGAATACTATTCAATGATTTCTCTTTTTTTTTTCTTTTAATGCTAGTTGCAACTCGCTAAGAGTTGGACACGACTGAGAGACTTCACTTTCACTTTTCCCTTTCATGCACTGGAGAAGGAAATGGCAACTCACTCCAGTATTCTTGCCTGGAGAATCCCAGGGACAGCGGAGCCTGATGGGCTGCCGTCTATGGGGTCGCACAGAGTCGGACACGACTGAAGCGACTTAGCTGCAGCAGCAGCAACTTGCTAAACTGATTTCTCAACCCACAATTTGAAAAACACTGGTTTAGGATGCTGACTTTGGCATAAAAAAGACCCACATTTAAATTGAGCCTCTTAATGCTGGGTGTTATGTAAACTTTCTGCCCCTCAGTTTTTTCATCTGTAGAGTCGGGATGGTTGCACTCATCTCATTGAATCACTGTGAACATTACATAGTATGACGACACAGCTATCAGTGCACATGGTATGTGTCCAGGAAATGTGAGCTACTGACATTTAACATAAAACTCTGTAGTTTTGTCTGTAATGTTCAACACCAGGAAGAAAATAAATATCAGGCAATCACAAATGGATGCCAAGTTAAAATTTTTAACAATATTTTAAATAGAATCACTTCTCAAAATCTACACAGTACCCAACTCCAAAGGCAGTAAGGAGTGGCTCCTCCCAGTACCCTTTTGACTGCTGGACTCCAGAGGGACCCTGGGCATTTTACACCCTCCTCTCCTCCCATCACCTTCCAGTCTCTGGTTCCATCTTAGCTCCTCCAGGCAGCTCAGAGGGAATCTCTATGACAGGGATGAACAAACTTGCTCTGTAAAGGGCTTGACAGAAAAAGTGTTAGGTTTTGTAGGGTATACAGTCCCTATCACAACTACCCAACTCTTTGTAGTGTGAAAGCAGATAGACAATACATAAATGCATGAGCATGGCTGTGAACTTTATTTAGAAAAGCAGGTGGCAGCTGGATCATACCACAGCTCTACCCCACAGACAAGTGTTTCTCTTACTAAATATTGAGCCCTTCCCATAACATGGCTCCCTATGCACAGTCAGTCCTTTTCTCTCTCCTTCAAGCATCTCCTCCCAGGGAGAAGAGGAGGGAAGAAATGGACAGGTGTCCAAGTCATGAAATAGACCAGGATGAACCCATCACCAGTGTTTCTTACTCAAATACCACTAACTTGGTGAGGCTCAGAAAAGGGTGCATTTTCAAGTGGAAAAATAGAAAGAAAAAGTCAGCTCATGCTGTTTGTCAAATTGTGGGTTTTTCAGACACTGGTCCAGTGTGAAGCCTTGTTAGGCTAAGGCTCATTTCTGCTGTCACCGAAAGGAAAATGGTCTGAGATAAATAGCTTTCATTTTCTCATACCCTGAAGTCAGCCTCCTGACAGATGCTTGGGAGCAGCATCCAGATCTCCATTACACTGGGCGGTGGTGACGGATACATTTATGCAGGAATCTAACAATGGCTGCCCGAGCTTGGACACGGTTGTTGCAAATCCATGCTGGAGAAAAAGAGAGGCAGTACCCTGTCCTGGGAAAAGGCTGCTCTTTGTCAGACCCTTCAACAGAGACCCTAATAAAGCCCTTCCTCTAAGACTTAAGTGAGCAGCAGGATTACCTGCTTGTTAAAACATGGACCACTGGGCCCCACATAGGGCCCTGATCCAGCAGGTCAGGAGGGAGGCCTGGAAATGTGCATTTCTGACAAGTTCCTGGGGGATGCTGGTGCTGCTGGCCTGAGGGCCACAATGTGAAAACTTCTGCTCCAGGATGTGACTAGTTCAAACAAAAGTACTAGCATATACTATTATAGAAACACTATAATAAAATGTATAAGACTTTATAATATCTCCACACCTTACAACATTTATATGTTACAGACAATAAATGAAGAAATAAACTTTACTTTTGTTGTTGCTATTGTTCAGCTGCTAAGCTGTGTCTGATTCTTTTGCAACACCATGGACTATAGCCTGCCAGGCTCCGCTGTCCATGGGATTTCCCAGGCAAGAATACCTTCTCCAGGGGATCTAAGCTCAAATCGTTGTGATATTAGTTGTCTCACTACTCATAATCTCTATAGAGTTATAGGGGCCTATTCCCATTTTAATGATGGGAATAACAAAACCATGAATTAGCAGGCCAGAGTCACAGCACTTTATAGATTGTTTTTAAATGCACATTCGTATCCATTATTCTACTTGATCACTGCAACAGTGATTCAACTTAGACCAGGACAACCTTTTTATCTCAATTTTTAGATAAAGTGAGAGACAGGCTAATAACCAACCACATATCACACAGCTGAATACATGGCAGACTGGAATGTAAATTACCTGAATCCTATCTTTATTCCACTGCATTAGTGCTATTTTACGGTTGCTTTGTTAAGTCACTCAGTCATGTTCGATTCTCTGTGACCCCATGGACTGCAGCATATCAGCCTTCCCTGCCTTTCACTATCTCCAGGAGTTTCCTCAAACTCATATCCATTGAGTTGATGATGCCATCCAACCATCTTATCCTCTCTTATCCCCTTCTCATGTCCTCAGGCTTTCCCAGTATCAGGGTCTTTTCCAGTGACTCAGCTCTTTGCATAAGGTGGCCAAAGTATTACAGCTTCAGCTTCAGCATCAGTCCTTCCAATGAATATGCAGGACTGATTTCCTTTAGGATTGACTGGTTTGATCTCCTTGCAGTCCAAGAGACTCTCAAGAGTCTTCTCCAACACCACAGTTCAAAAGTTTCAATTCTCATCCTTTTTTATGGTCTAACTCTCACATCCGTACATGACTACTGGAAAAACCATAGCTTTGACTATACGGATGTTTGTCAGCAAAGTGATGTCTCTAGGCTGTCTTAGCTTTCTTCCAAAGAGTAAGCGTCTTTTAATTTCATGGCTGCAGTCACCATCCATGGTGATTTTGGAGCCCAGGAAAATAAAGTCTGTCACTGTTTCCCTTGTTTCCCCATCTATTTGCCATGAAGTGATGGGACAAGATGCCATGGTGTTAGTTTTTTCAATGTTGAGTTTTAAGCCAGCTTTTTCACTTTCTTCTTTCACCTTCATCAGGAAGCTTTTTTGTTCCTCTTCACTTTCTGCCATTAAGGTGGTGTCATCTGCATATCTGAGGTTATTGATATTTCTCCCAGCAGTCTTGATACAAGCTTGTGATTCATCCAGCTCAGCATTTCGCATGATGTACTCTGCATATAAGTTAAATAAGGAGGGTGACAATATATAGCCTTGACATACTCCTTTCTCAATTTTGAACCAGTCTGTTGTTCCATATCTGATTTTAACTGTTGTTTCTTGATCTGCCACAGGTTTCTCAAGAGGCAGGCAAGGTAGTCTGGTATTCCCAACTCTTTAAGAATTCTCCAATTTGCTGTGATCCACACACTCAAAGGCTTTGGTGTAGTTAATGAAGTAGAAGTAGATGTTTTTTCTGGAATTCACTTGCTTTATCTACGATCCAATGGATGATGGCAATTTGATCTCTTGTTCCTCTGCCTTTTCTAAATCCAGCTTGTATATCTAGAATTTCTTGGATCTTGTACTGTTGAATCCTAGCTTGAATGATTTTGAGCATTACCTTGTTAGCATGTGAAATGAGCACAGTTGTGTGGTAGTTAGAACATTCTTTGGCATTGCTCTTCTTTGGGATTGGAATGAAAACTGACCTTCTCCAGTCCTGTGGCCACTGCTAAGTTTCCCAAATTTGCTGTCATATCACATGCAGCACTTTAACAGCATCATCTTTCAGGATTTGAAATAGCTCAGCTGGAATTCCATTACCTCCACTAGCTTTGTTCATGGTAAGGCTTCCTAAGGCCCACTTGACTTCACACTCAAGGATGTCTGGCTCTAGGTGAATGACACCACCATTATGGTTATCCACATCATTAAGGCCTTTTTGTACAGTTATTCTGTGTATTCTTGACACCTCTTCTTAATCTCTTTTGCTTCTGTTAGGTCCTTACCATTCTGCCCTTTATTGTACCCATCTTTGCATGAAATATTCCCTTGGTAACTCTAATTTTCTTGAAGAGATCTCTAGTCTTTCCTGTTCTATTGTTTTTCTCTATTTCTTTGCATTGAAAAATGGAGAAGCCCTATACAGTCAGCAAAAACAAGACCAGGAGCTGACTGTGAGTCAGATCATGAGCTCCTCATTGCAAAATTCATACTTAAATTGAAGAAAGTAGGGAAAACCACTCAGCCATTCAGGTATGACCTAAATCAAATCCCTTATTAAACAGTGGAAATGACAAATAGATTCAAGGGCTTAGATCTGATAGAGAGAGTGCCTGAAGAACTATGGATGGAGGTTTTGTAACATTGTACAGGAGGCAGTGACCAAAATCACCCCAAGAAAAAAGAAATACAAGAAGGCAAAATGGTTGTCTGAGGAAGCCTGACAAATAGTTGAGAAAAGAAGAGAAGCAAAAGGCAAAGGAGAAAGGAAAAGATATACCTAACTGAATGCAGAGTTCCAAAGAATAGCAAGGAGAGATAAGAAAGCCTTCTTAAATGAACAAGACAAAGAAATTTTATGGTTAAGTAGGAATTTCTCATCTACTTATGACATTATTTTCATATTTTCATTATTATTTATGAAATTTAAATGTCATAGATAATAATTGTGATTATCTTCCTCATAACTCTGAAAGATGTCATACAACAAGGGGTAGACCTTTGACTTAATGAGATAGAAAAACTGAAGCACAGTCATCCTGGTAAACTATCTGAAGGGAGCTAGGACTACTGAATGCCAAGGGCCCTCACTCAGCCTCAATCCCACTGTTGCTCAGTCCAACTCTGTCTCAGATGTGCTCAAGGTGGACTGTGGGTCAGGATCACCTGAGACATTTGTAAAACAGATTCTTGGCCCCAAAGCCCACTGATTCAGATTTAGCTGCTCTGGGGTGGGGCCTGAACTCTACACAAAGATGCTGCAACATACTATGAGAGCTACTGCTCTATCTTTTGGACCTTCAAGGAGAAAATGACATACAATTGTTTAAAGATAAATTCCCCAATACTTTGTCTATTATTGCACCAGCACTTTAAACTTCTAAAATGATCAAGAATGTATTAAAGAATTTTGTAAAGAGCCAATAAGGTAAGAACTTTGCTTAAAGGCAAAACCAAATTTCCTTTAAAGGAACTTAGTTATGTGGGAGGAATTTCTCAGCCTGTGAGCTCACCACTACCCTAAATGATTCTAGCCATCCAATACATATGCTTTGAGCAAATCCAGGGAGCAAGCTTAGCACAATGGTTCTCAAAAGCATGTCCCAAAAGAGAAATAACAGCAGCATCACCTAGGATCTTATTAAAAACGCAGATTCTCAGACACCCCAGACCTACTGGATCAGAAACTGCAGTGAGGGTCCAGCAATTCATACTTTAACAAGTCCTCCAGAGGATCCCAACACACATCTAAATTTAAGAACCACTAATTTAGCACAATGTAGATAGTAAGCTCCCACAGGGCAGGAGTTGCACTCATCTTTTTCATGGCATCACAAATCCATGTTTCAAAGCAGACATTCAAGCTTCTTGTTGAAGAAGTGAATGCCGACATCTCTAATAGATGAGAACTTTCAAACTACCACACAGTATCTCCTGCAAAGAATTTTCTGATGTTTATTTTAGGGAGGGTCAGCAGAAGGGAGGAGGAAAATCAGTAAAAGATAAGGAATTTTTTTCCCATGAAAGACCTACTCTGTCCCAGTTTCTCACATCTTCTGACCTTATATCTCAGATGGAGTCATAACTCCAAACAGTAAAGTATGTCTTCCTCATACTACCATCTCTGGCTATATTCCACAGGCCTGCAAGTTTGAGGACTCAGTTTAATACTGCCCAGCCTGTGATGGTACTCACATTAGATAGTGCTTTTGTCAGGTGCCCCAGACTCTGCTCCAGCTGCAAGAACACTCTGACTCTCTCTGCATGTCTAACAATACTGTTGGAATTGGTTAATGTCTGAGGACCAAATGACTTGTGATTTGGGAAAGCCAACATTTAAAATGCATTTTTAATTGCACTTTTCTGCCTCTTCTCTAAGGAAGTCAACAACATCCACAAGACACTTTTTAAGATGTTTTTGCTATATCCTGTATACAGGGGGTATGTGTGGTGGGGAGAATCTCTTCTTAAAGAGAAGATTATCTGCATTTTAGCTACAGTGAGGCAAGTTGGGGTCTTGGTAGCAGGCCGCTGCCCAGAGATGCCCTTCTTTATTTTTCCTTTCTTACCTAATTTTCTGAAGGAGGCAATGGCTTTATTACACTGAGCCAGAAAATATTGAGCCAAATTATAATAAACACAAACCATGATCTACTGTTAGATCATGATGTGGCCTCTCCAAAGACCATTGTTCAGTGCCAGTGCTGAGAACGCCATCATAATTACACTGACAAGGCAGATCTCAGAACTTCTTATTCCCTTAAAACAGCATATGTGGATATGAAAAAGATTGCCCTAATTCATTTTTTAATAAAAAACATTTTAAATAAAGACATCATCTTATATGCAGGGAAAACCTGAGGTTAATATGCTACAACATTCTCAAACAACAGGGCAACAGGGTAAAAGACAATGCTTTTAGAAGGCACTTAGACACAGACATTATCTATGCTGAGCTGGCTAGGTTTCCCCAAGGAGCTCCATCTCATGTACGGTGGGCACAAATTAGGGTAAAAAAGACAGAAATGGAGCCCAAGTTAACTGGCAATATCTGCTGCTTCTGAGAAAGACTGCAGAATAGTGATTAGGAGGATTAGCTACAGAGACTGAAGTTCAACTCTGTTGTTTATTGACTGTATCACCTCGGGCACCCACTTCACCCCTGTGGCCATGGTTTCCTGATTTGTAAGTGGGTGTGGTGAATGCTATTGATGTTCCACCCAAAGCTCCTTAACAAACACACTCCACCTGCGAGTGTTGGCCTGCTCATCCCCCAGATGCTGAGTTACGGTCTGCTAGGTTTGCCACGACAGAATGCTTACACAACAGAAATGTATTTTCTCATAGTTCTGGAGGCTAGAAGTCCAAGATCAAGGTCCTGGCAACTTTGGTTTCTCCTTGGCTTGCGAGTGTGGTGTCTCTGTGTCCAAGTCTCCTCTTCTTGTAAGGACACTAGTCAGAATGGATTTGGGCCTTGCCCTAACAGTCTCATTTCAACTTAATTGCCCCTTTAAAGGCCCAATCTCCAAATACAGTCACATTTTGATGGCCTGGGGCTTAGGGCTTCAACATCTAAATTTTAGGGGAACACAGCTCAGTCCATACCAACTTCTAACAGGGCACAGATGCCTCCTTCTCTAGACAACAGCTCTTAGATCAAAGAATTACCTTATCAAACAGGTTACATCTCACCTCCCCCCAGGAACAGTTCTGGCCAGTGGCTGACTAACTCAAGATGGAACCAACTCTGAGGTGTCACTCATGTTTGAGCTACTGTGGGGTCAGGCAGGGCAAGTCTGTAGCTGGACCATATTTTTGCTCAGCAACCTCCACTGCCCTGCCCAGACACAACCCTCACCCTACTCTACCCAAGAAGACACACACTACAGAATAACCATCTCAGCCCCTGCTTCTAAGCAACCCAACCAAAGATTAGGGGTATTAAAATAATATTAAGAATACCTTAAATCATAGATACAATGTAAAATTTTATAAAAGTTAATAATATAAACACTCCTTAAAGGAAAACAACCAGATGCCAGCAAGATTATATTCTTTTATATTATACATTTAATCCTTAGATTTTCTAGAAAACAATAGAGCCCATATCTATGGATACCGCTAAAGGAAGTCCTTTTTTCGGCTATCAATTATATTTCAGACAGTTATATCTTTTATCTCTTGAGGTCTAGTCTACTTGTCCTGCTTAAGATCTTCTTAAAATGTTCTATATAGCATAATGTCCTGCACCTAGTAGGTATGAATAAATGACCACTATTATTACCTTTTGTTGCTGTTTAGTTGCTAAGTTGTGTTCAACTCTTTGTGACCCCATGGACTACAGCATGCCAGGCTCCTCTCTCCTCCACTGTCTCCCAGAGTTGGCTCACATTCATGTCCATTTACTCAGTGATGTTATCTAACCATCTCATCCTCTGCCTCTATTTCTCCTTTTGCCTTCAGTCTTTCCCAGCATCAGGGTCTTTTCCAATGAGTTGTCTCTTCACATCAGGTGGCCAAAGTATTAGAGCTTCAGCTCCAGCATCACTCTTCCAGTGAATATTCAGGGTTGATTTCCTTTCGAATTGACTGGTTTGATGTCCCTGCAGACAAAGAGACTCTCAGGAGTCTTTTCCAGTATCACAGTTTGAAAGCATCAATTCTTCAGTGCTCAGCCTTCTTTATGGTCCAGCTCTCACATCCGCACATGACTACTGGAAAAACAACAGCTTTAACAATATGGACCTTTGCCAGCAAAGTGATGTCTCTGCTTTTTAACATGCTGTTTAGGCATGTCACAGCTTTCCTTCCAAGGATCAAGCACCTTTGAATTTCACGGCTGTAGTCACCATCTGCAGTGATTTTAGAGCCCAAGAAAATGAAATCTGTCACTGCTTCCACTTTTTCCCCTTCTATTCGCCATGAAGTGATGGGACTGGATGCCATGATCTTAGTTTTTTCAATGTTGAGTTTCAAGCCATCTTTTTCACTCTCCTCTTTCATCCTCATCAAGAGGCTTAAAGGTTTTCTTCACTGTCTGCCACAAGATTGGTATCATCTGCATATCTAAGGTTGTTGATATTTCTCCCAGCAATCTTATAAAAGCAGCATTTATACAAAAAGGGCCAACTGCAAAGCTAGAGAAACTACTCCTTGGGCAGAGGCAGCTTGACTCCATCAAGTAGACAAGGATCATTCCTAAACTCCAGGCTTCTGTCCTCCTGGGAGCTAGTAAAGGCACCAGTCTCTCACCTCTGGACACATCTTCCCTACACCATTAGAAGGAAAGAACTGACCCTGAAACTTTGCTCTTTTGGAAAAGGCATTTTTTCAATTTCTAAACCTCAGCTTAAATTGGATTTTATTTTTCCTTTCCAATTTTTAAAAGCCATCACCACCCCCACAGTGAACCGGTTTATCAGGGTTATGTAGTGAGTCATCAGCTGGGCCTAGAACACAGTTTCCATCAGCAGCTACTAAGACTGGTCATTGGAGATTGTAAGTTACAGGGGAGAAAGGTATACCCTAAGACCAGTGGTTACTGCTTCCCTGTGGCAAGTCATCCCTTTTATGGGGACCAGGGGCCCCAGCTGGAGGTCCTGGGGAGGCCATATGCCATACACTAAGGGGCTGCTGCAGAACCAGCATTTCATTATGCAGCCCCCTTCTGGCCCATGGGAGATAACTGTAATTTTCGGTCACAATTTAGTGGGGCTGGAGGCTTCCAGCAGCATATTTGCTAAAGAATATTTTGAACCAATGCTCAGTCCAGGGAAGCATGTAGACAGCCCCTGGTGAAACAAGCACTCTGGAACCTGAGGGAGAAATGAATACTCAGCTCTGTGACCACCTCGGTCTTATTCAGGCTGCCACAAATCTTACCTAAAACACTCACCACATCACTCTTCCCTACCAAGGATGCCCCCACTGCCAATAAAGTTGAGTATGGAATCTTTAGCTTGGCATCAAGGCCTTAAAAATCTGGTTGCAACCCAGTTTCCTAGACCTGCATTCTCCTGCTGATGGATGTGGTAGCTCTCAGTTAAAGGTGGCACAAAAGGGATTCTGATTGGGTGGCCCTGGGTGAGGTCTAGGCAGCTTCATTTTTCTGATGCTTTCCAGATGGTTCTCAAATATACCTTTAGATCAGGACCATGGCTTTTGTGAACTGGACTCTACATTTTCCCCTGAACTTCCTCATGCTTTCCATTTCTACACTTCTATGAATTCTCCTTCTAGAACTGCCTTGTCCAATAGGGTAGCCATTAGACACATGTGCCTTTTAAATTAAAATTGAAAGGAAATAAATGACAAATTCAGTCCCCTAGTCACACTGGCCACATCTCGAGTGCTTGAAAGTCTCCTGTGACAAGAATACAGAACATTCTATCCTCACAAGGTGTCCGCTGGATGGCCCACAGTCCCCAGTTGGAATTTGGCCAGATTTCTTGAAAACCTAAGATGTGTGTCCCTTCACCTTTTGCTCTGTCCCTCTGATAACGCTCTGTGAAAGGGAGGGTGAAACCACAGGCCCTGTAGTGCCTCCAGCCCTCACAGTCCTTGGCTTCAGCAGAGACAGGCAGTGACTCCATTCCACTCTAGCCTCGGCCTCCTTCACCTGCCCCTGAGACCATGTCAAAGGATCCATCAGACTGAGACTTCTCACCTGTGCAAACCTTCCTTATACAGTTTCTGCAAGCAGGACTTTCATAGAGGTACAGGCCCCACCCTTCAAGCCTAGAGAAAGGCAGCTCGTGGACCCCCAGCTCCCCACAAGAGGCACTGACTTTCACACCACAGCAGGGATTAAGTCCACTGTACTAATCATACCACTGACTCTGCGGTGCTGTGCTTAAGTCACTCAGTCATGTCTGACTCTTTGCAACTCCATGGACTATAGCATGCCAGGATCCTCTGTCCATGGGGATTTTCCAGGCAAGACGACTACTGGAGTGGGCTGCCACGCCCTCCTCTAGGGTATCTTCCCAATCCAGGGATCGAACCCAGATCTCCCACATTGCAGGCAGATTCTTTACTGTTTGAGCCACCAGGGAAGCCCAAGAATACTGGAGTGGGTAGCCTATCCTTTCTGCAGGGGAACTTCCCAACCCAGGAATCGAATCAGGGTCACCTGCATTGCAGGTGGATTCTTTACCAGGTGAGCTACCCAGTAAGTCCCATTAACTCTAAGCAGAACTAAATCTTAAATACAACAATACATTTATATTCTTGGGAACAGGAGTGCAGCAGTTGCTTGGTTGTATAGCTTTTTGATACTTCCTTCTCTCACACAATAAGCTAAAAGTTAGCACCAGTACTGTGACCTTTTCTAAAATAAACCCTCAAACTAAAGCTAAAATTAGCAATGTTAATTAGCTTACCCTGCACCATCACACATGAGGCTGTGAAAAGAAACAATTTTCTTAGGCAAAATGCATATTCATGACCCTTTCTGTATGGAAAGCTAAATTAAGTACAGTACAATGCCATATATATACAGATATAACAGCAGCTTCTGCTGTAAGTTTTTCTTAGAGAGACTTATACACACACAGAGAACAGAAAGAAGCTCCATGATTCATTTGAAAGTAGGTCTCCTTTAGGCTCTCAAGTCTCAATGCTTTGATTCTATGTGTCAGGATTGATTCTCCCTTAGGCAAAATCATAACATTTCTCTGAAACATTTTTTCTGGTTTGAAGAGCAAAAGCCAAAATAAGTAGGTATATTTTCTCCAGAAATGAATATAGGCCAAGCAACCTATTTTCTGACAGGGAAATACAGGTAGATTGAACAGACCCTGAAAAAGCTGGTATGTATGACTGGATGCTGTGTTTGTGGCAGAAGACATCAAGTTCTGTGACTTTAGGCAACTAGCTCATGCTCTCTGGGTTGTAGAAGTCTCATCTGTAACATGCAGATAATAATAGCTTGGCAGCCTAAGAGCAGGAGCCCAAACTAGATGATTCCAGGTTGTTTCCTGCTCTAAGGGTTGCAAAAGTACAATATGGAGTAATGAACCAGACAAGTGTATATATGAATTGTGGGGGGATCTTGATGAAATACGATTTTGATCAGTGGGTCTGTGCATTGCCTAAGAGTCTGTACTGCTGACATGCTCCTCAAACCACACTTTGAAGAAGCCCCAAATGTTTGTCAAGAAGTGAGATTACAACTAAGATTTTCATGAAATTGAAGAATTTAAAGTGCTGTCAAAACGAAGCCTCTGCCTTTTCTCTGGTTTTCCTTTCCTCTTTAACAAGAGGCTTGAATACATCAGAATGCATTTAGCAATTTGTTTGTTGGCAGAGAGAACACCTTGTGAGCCAAGTAGGATTTCTTCTCTGATGAAATCTTAGAGTGATAATTTCTCTTTTCCAACTCATTGCTCCTGGCAAATATTTGTTTCCCACTGGCAGCATCCCTCTGTTAACTGTCCAGCTGGAGGCAGTCAGGAAGCTGCCAGAAGCTGCTTGCTTATGCTAAGATGCTCTAAGCTTGCCAGTGTGAGCAGGCAAGCTGAGTATGGCAACATGGGCTAATGATCACAAACACAAGGGCAATCTACTGCATTGATAATATGGACATGGTTTCATTTAAATGCTTTTAATTAAAGGAAGTGCATATTATACACGTCAGTTTAGACAAGCGCTCATGGTTCTACTTAGGTGCTAATCCAATCCATGTTGAATTTTCCTGCATGACCAGGGACTCCCTGTTGGATGTGATATGGTCTTGTAGAGCAAGGTAAACTCAAGTTTAAAAGGAACTCTTTCATAACATTGACATAGATACACTATCATGTGTAAAATAGTGTAAAATGTAAAAAGCTAGAGGGAAGCTGCTGTATAGCATATGCAGCTCAGCTCAGTGCTCTGTGATGATCTAGAGGGGTGGGATGTGGGGCGGTGGGAGGGAGGCTCAAGAGAGAGGGGATATATGTACACAAATGGCTGATTCATGATGCTGTACAGCAGAAACTAACACAACATTGTAAAGCAATTATACTTAAAAAAAAAAGGGAACTCTTTCATGGCCTGTAAAATCTGGAAATGCTTCCATTTACATGTTCCCAAAGTAAGTAATAATTACTTCCCTTTGTATGACCCTTCATGATTCACAAACTGATTTCAAACATATTCCCTCACCTAAGGCTCCCTCACTATGTGGTGTGAGATGGATGGCGATATCCCCTCGAGTCCACATAGGAACACAAAAGCTAGGGTTCCCTCACCTTTTCAACTTAATTTGAAAGTGGCAGACCCCAAACCATGACTTCAAATTCCAAATCTAGTGCTCATTTGTATCAAGTCATGTTGGTTACATAATTCTGCTTGGCTGCTCTCTGAAGGTTACTGCTCAGTTTGGTCACATACTCACAAAGGTAACCACATCTGCAGAAGGTGACATTCAGAATTCATTGCAGGGCTTCCCTGGTGGTCCAGTGGCTAAGAATCCACCTGGCAATGCAGGGGACACCAGTTCCATCCCTGGTCCAGGAAGATCCCACAAGCTGTGGGGCAACTGAACCTGTGTGCCACAACTCCTGATCCAGCGCTCTAGAGCCCGAGACTCACAGCTACCGAAGCCTGCACGCCCTAGAGCCTGTGCTCCACCGAAGAGAAGCCACAGTGAGAAGTGCTTACAACCAGGGAGTAACCTCCACTTGCCGCAACTAAAGAATGCCCTTGTGCAGCAATGAAGACCCAGCACAGCCATAAATAAATTTTTTTTAAAAAAAGAATTATACTTCAGAGATTCTCTTGGTTCTGCCTTTTATCTTCCTTGAAGATAAATCCTACAAGATTTATCTATGTTGTCACAAACAGTTGAAGTCTGTTTATTTTTATTGTTGTACAACATCCTACTGTATAAATATACAACAACTTATTAGTTATACTATTAATAAATATTTGCATTGTTTCTAGTTTGGAGCCATCACAGCATTCTTGTGTATATCCTGGTGTACACATGCATATGGCTTTCCATTGAACAGATCCAGGAATGAAATTGCTGAGCCATACAGTATGCCTATTTTCATCTTTATTAGATGATGCACACTCCCAATAGTGGAAGTGTAATTTGTCCTTGCAGTTTCACTTCCTCAACAACACGTGGTACTGTCAAACTTTAAATTTTTGTCCATCTGAATAGTATTTAGTGGTATCTCAGGGTGGATTTTAGTTTTCATTTTCTGATTTACTCTGTATGGAATTGGAAGTTGGAAGTTATTTTCTTTTAGCACATGGAAGATATCAATGACATGCCTTGCTTTACTGCTATTGGGCTTCCCTGGTGGCTCAGGTGGTAAAGAATCTGCCTGCAATGCAGGAGACCTGGGTTCGTTCCTGGGTTGGGAAGATCCCCTGAAGAAGGGAATGGCTACCCACTTCAGTATTCTGGCCTAGAAAATTCCATGGATGGAGAAGCCTGGCAGGCTATAGTCCATGGGGTCGCAAAGAATCAGACATAACTGAGGCCACTTTCACTTACTGCTATTAACTCTGCAGTTTGTTAATTATCACTCCCTTGAAGAAGGATAATTTCTTTGTTTTTCTCTGGACTAAATATCTGTACTTTTGGTTGTCTGAGGTTTAATATAGTGCATCAAGTTGCAGATTTCTTTTTGTTTTCTTACTTGGCATTGGCGATCTCTTGAATCTAATGAATGATTTCTATCATCAGTTCTGGAAAATTCTCACTTATTATTCCTTGAAATATGTTTATGTTTCTTTCTGAAGCTCCATTTAAATGACTTGAGTTCTCACTGTATTGTCCATGTCCTTTTCTCTTTCTTCTGTAATTTTCATGTCTTATCTGTCCATATTGTAATGTCTCCAACTTTCCTTTCTATTAATTAATTTCTACTTTGGTAATTTAGTCACTCAGTCGTGTCTGACTCTTTGTGACCCAATGGACTGTAGCCCACCAAGTTCCTCTGTCCATGAGATTTCCCAGGCAAGAATACTGAAGCAGGTTGCCATTTCCTTCTCTAGAAAATCCTTCCAACCCAAAGATCGAACCTAGGTCTCCTGCATTGCAGGTGGTCTCTTTGCTGACTGAGCTACTAGGAAAGACCACAATTTCTGCTTTAGCTGTGTCTAATTTGAGATTTGGAGAAGGAAATGGCAACCCACTCCAGTATTCTTGCCTGGAGAATCCCAGGGACAGAGGAGCCTGGTGGGCTGCCGTCTATGGGATCACACAGAGTCAGACACGACTGAAGTGATGTAGCAGCAGCAGCAATCTGAGATTAAACTCACTCATTGAGCTCTTAATGTATTATAGTTTTATTATATTATAGTTATCATTTCTAGAAATTCTCTTTAATTCTTTTTCCAAAATGCTATATGATTTTTACAATTTCTTATTTCTAGCAAATATGTTCAAGTTTTTGTTTGCTTGCTTACTTAAACATAAGAAGCAGTATCGCTTTATAACCTATGTCACATAATTCCAGTACCTCAAGTCTTTGGAGGTAAACGGCATATGTATGTCTAGTCTAGTGGACAGTTGTTGGTATTAGCAAGCCTGCATTATCCAAAGCAGAAATTTGCTGTTTTAAAACTCTTTTATTTTTTAAATTCATTTTCTAACTTCTCTTCTAGAATGTTACATTCTGTAAGTTACATTTTTTAAATCACTGTATCCTCAACATGGATTTAGAAAAGGCAGAGGAACCAGAGATTAAATCGCCAACATCCGTTGGATCACTGAAAAAGTGAGAGAGTTCCAGAAAAACATCTACTTTTGCTTTATTTACTACGCCAAAGCCTTTGACAGTGTGGATCACAATAAACTGTGGAAAATTCTTAATGAAATGGGAATACCAGACCACTTGACCTGCCTCCTGACAAATCTGTACGCAGGTCAGGAAGCAACAGTTAGAACTGGACATGGAACAACAAACTGGTTCCAAATCAGGAAAGGAGTTATGTCAAGTATTATCACCCTGCTTATTTAACTTATATGCAGAGTACATCATGCAAAATGCCAGGCTGGATGAAGCACAAGCTGGAATCCAGATTGCTGGGAGAAATATCAATAACCTCAGATATGCAGATGACACCACCTTTATGGCAGAAAGCGAAGAAGAAATAAAGAGCCTCTTGATGAAAGTGAAAGAGGAGAGTGAAAAAGCTGGCTTAAAATTCAACGTTCAGAAAACTAAGATCACGGCATCCGGTCACATCACTTCATGACAAATAGATGGGGAAACAATGGAAACAGTGAGAGACTTTATTTATTTGGGCTCCAAAATCACTGCAGATCATGATTGCAGCCATGAGATTAAAAGATGCTTGCTCCTTGGAAGAAAAGTTATGACCAACCTAGACAGTATATTAAAAAGCAGAGACATTACTTTACCAACAAAGGTTTGTCTAGTCAAAGCTATGGTTTTTCCAGTAGTCATGTATGGATGTGAAAGTTGGACTATAAAGAAAGCTGAGCACCCAAAGAATTGATACTTTTGAACTGTGGTGTTGGAAAAGACTCTTGAGAGTCCCTTGGACTGCAAGGAGATCAAACCAATCAATCTGAAAGGAAATCAGTCCTGAATATTCATTGGAAGGACTGATGTTGAAGCTGAAACTCCAATACTCTGGCCACCTGATGCGAAGAATTGACTCATTGGAAAAGACCCTGATGCTGGGTGGGAAAGATTGAAGGCAGGAGGAGGAGACAACAGAGGATGAGATGGTTGGATGGCATCACTGACACGATGGACATGAGTTTGAGTAGGCTCTGGGAGTTGATGATGGACAGGGAAGCCTGTCGTGCTGCAGTCCATGGGGTTGCAAGGAGTCAGACTGAGAAACTGAACTGATCTGATCCTCAACATCTAGAATATTCGTCTGCATGCAAATTTTAAATTATTAAATAAAAACATTAATTATTTTAAAATACTATAAATATTTCTTCACAACTATTATACCATGTTACCAACAATGGGTTAGAAAATCCTAGCTTTTCCCCACACTTTTGCTAAAACTGTATAATCTCAATCTTGTAAATCTTTGCCTGTTTCACAAAAAGCAATATTATTTATTTTAATTTTTATTTATTTAATAATCAACAAGGTAGAATCCCTCTTATTAACCATTTATAGCAGGTATTCATGGAATCAGTAATTTCCCTTGTTCATTTTTCTTTTTTGATTGAAGTATAGTTGATTTACAATATTGTGTTAGTTTCATATGTGCAACAAAGTGATTCAGTAATACATTTATATATTTTTTCAGATTTTTCATTTTAAGTTATTATAAAATACTGAATTTGTTTCCTGTGTTATACAGTAAATTCTTGTTTATTTTACATACAGCAGTTTGTATTTGTTAATCTCATACCCCTGGTTTACACCTCCCTTTTTCCCCCTTAGATAACCATAAGTTTGCTTTCTATGTCTGTAGGTTTGTTTCTGTTTCATATATAGATACATTTGTATCGTATTTTAGATTCCACATATAAGTGATATCATATACTCTTTCTCTGTCTAACTTAATACAATATTCTCCAGGGCCATCCATATTTCTGCAAATGGCAATATTTCATTTTTTTAATGACTGGGTTAAGATTACATTATATATATATATATATGTATATATGGTGGTGGTGACTTAGTTACTAAGACATTTCAGACTCTTGTGACCTCATGGACTATAGCCCAACCAGACTCCTCTGTCCATGGGATTTCCCAGGCAAGATACTGGAGTGGGTTGCCATTTCCCTCCCACATCTTAAACCAGTCATCTGTTGATGGACTTATAAGCTGTTTCCATGTCTTAGCCATTGTAAATAGTGCTGCTATGAACATTGGAGTGCGTGTACTGTTTCAAATTAGAGTTTTTGTTTTTACTGGATATATGCCCAGAAATGGGATTGCTGGATCATATGGTAGCTCTATTTTTATTTTTTTAAGGAATCTCCATACTGTTCTCCAGACAGTACTACAACTGGGAGGGTTATGCCTCCAGCTTTGGTCTTTTTGCCCAGAATTGCTTTGATAATTCTGGGTCTTTCATGTTTCCATATATATTTTAGGATTATTTATTCTCATTCTTAGAAAAATGTCATGGGTAAGTTTATAGAGATTACATTAAATCTGTAGACTGCTTTGAGTAGTACAGCCATTTTAATAATTCTTCTGATCCAAGAGCATGGGCTATCTTTCCATTTCTTTGCATCATTTTCAATTTCCTTTATCAACACTTTGTAGTTTTCAGTGTGTAGGTCTTTCATCTCCTTGGTTAGGTTTATTCCTAGTTATATTTTTTGACACCATTTTAAATGGGATTTATTTTGTTTTCTCTTTTTGATATTTCATTGTTAGCGTAAAGAAATGCAACAAATTTCTGTAGTAGTCTTTTATCGTGTCACCTTGCTGAATTCATTTGTTAGCTCTAATATTTTTTGTGTGGAATCTTTAGGGCTTTCTATATAGAGCATCAAGTCACCTGCATGTCACTTAAGTGTCATTATAATGACAATTTTACCTCTTCTCTTCTGATTTAGATAACTTTGTTTTTTCTTGTCTGGTTGTTATAACTAGAACTTTTAATATTATATTGAATAGAAGTAGTGAGAGGGGGCATCCTTATCTTATTCCAGAATTTAGTGGGAAGGCTTTTAGCTTTTCACCATTGGGTATTATATCGGCTGTGAGTCTGTCATAAATGGCTTTTATTATGTTGAGAATTGTTCCCTCTATGCCCAATTTGGTGATAGTTTTTATCATGAATGGATGTTGAATTCTATCAAATGCTTCTTCTGCATATATTGAAATGATCTTGTGGTTTTGGTCTTCTTTTGTTGATGTAGTGTATCACATTGATTGATTTGCATACGTTAAGCTATACTTGCAATCCTGAAATAAAGTCAACTTGATCATAATGTGGTTTATGATCCATTTTATGTAATGTTGGATTTGGTTTGCTAATATTTTGTTGAGGATTTTTGCATTTACATCCATCAAAGATGCGAGTGTGAGTGTATGCATGCTCAGTTGCTCAGTCATGTCTGACTCTTTGTGACCCCATGGACTATAGCCCACCAGGATTCTCTGTCCATGGGGTTATCCAGGCAAGAATACTGGAGTGGGTTTCCATGCCCTCATCTATCAAAGATATTGGGCTGTAATTTTCTTTTTTCAAATGTCTTGGTCTGGTTTTGGTATCAGGGTAAGTGTGGCTTCATAGAATGACTTTAGCAGTACTCCCTCCTTTCAATCTTTTGCAATAGTTTGATAAGAATAGGTATAAGTTCTTTCTTATATTTTTGGTGAAATACACCAGAGAAGTTATCCAGTCCTGGACTTTTGCTTGCAGGGAGTTTTGACTTTTGTCAGCCATGCTGCATGGCCTATGGGATGGGATCTCAGTTCCCTGAACAGGGATTGAACCCAGGCCATAAGTAGTAAAAGCCTGGAATCCTAACCACTAAGCTACCAGGGAACTTCCTTTTCAGGGAGTTTTGTTTTGTTTTTTTTACAGATTCTATTTCACCTCTAGTGACTGGTCTGTTCAAATTAGCCATTGCTTCTTGACTTAATTTTGGTGGGCTGTAAGTTCCCTGAAACTTTTCCATTCCTTCTATGTTATCCAATTTGTCGGCATATAACTATTTAAAGTATTTTCTTACAATTTTTAAAATTTCTGCAGTACTGGTTATTTTCCCCCTTTCATTTCTTATTTTCTTTATTTGAGTCCTCTCTCTCTTCTTGGTGAGCCTGGTTAGAGGTCTGTTGATTTTGCTTATCCTTTCAAAAAAGCAGTTCTTGGTTTTATTGATCTTTTCTACTTTTTATTTCTGTTTTATTTACTTCCTCTCTGATCTTTATTATTTCCTTCCTTCTTCTGATTTTATTCTTCTTTTACCAGTTCTTTTAGGTGGTGGGTTAGGTTGTTTGTTGGAGACACTTCTTACTTATGAGGAGGGCCTATCTTGCTATGAACTTCCCTCTTAGAGAACTGCTTTTGCTGCATCCCTGGTGGCTCAGATGGTAAAGTGTCTGCCTACAATGTGGGAGACCTGGGTTCAATCCCTGGGTCAGGAAAATCCCCTGGAGAAGGAAATGGCAACCCACTCCAATACTCTTGCCTGGAAAATCCCGTGGACAGAGGATCCTGGTAAGCTACAGTCCGTGGGGTCGCAAAGAGTCGGACACAACTGAGAAACTTCACTTTCACTTTCATAGATTTCACAAGTTGCATTTTCTTTGTTGTTGTTTTGAAGTATTTTCTGCTTTCCTTTTTTATTTGTTGACCCATTGATTTTTTGAGTGAGCGAAAGGCACTCAGTTGTGTATGACTTTTTGAGACCCCATGGACTAGAGCCCACCAGGCTTCTCTGTCTATGGAGTTTTCCAGGCAAGAATACTGGAATGGGTTGTCATCTCCTTCTCCAGGGTATCTTCCTAACTCAGGGATAGAAACCAGGTCTCCCACATTGCAGGTAGAGTCTTTATGGATTGAGTCACCAAGGAACCTTGGTTTCTTAGTAGCATGTTATTTAGTCTCCATGTGATTTTTTTCCCCATTTTTCTTTCTGCAGTTGAGTTCTAGTTTCATACCATTATGGTCAGAAAAGATGATTGAAATAATTTTTATCTTCATTGACATCAGTGCAGCATGAAAGTCTCCTACTATTATTGTATTCCTGTCAATGTTTCCCTTTATGTCTGTTAGTATTTGTTTCATTTATTTAGGTGCTCATACCTTGCTCATTTTTCTATTGGGTTATTTTTCTTTTTATTATTGATTTAAAAATTGAAACATAGACATCATATATATATTATATAATAATGATTATAAACATTATAAGAATTATAAATACTTTAATTTGTTATTTCTCAATTGCCTTTTAATTTTGTTTATTATGGCTTTTGTTACCTAGAATTTTTTTTGTTTTTATATAGGCAAATCTGTATTTTTTTTTATGCCTTCTGGGTTTATTTTATAATTATCAGAAATATCTTACTCCAAGATTATGAACTGATTCTTCAATATTTTTTGATTAATGTTATGACCAACCTAGACAGCATATTAAAAAGCAGAGACATTACTTTGCCAACAAAGGTTCGTCTAGTCAAAGCTATGGTTTTTCCAGTAGTCATGTATGGATGTGAGAGTTGGACTATAAAGCAAGCTAGCGCCGAAGAATTGATGCTTTTGAACTGTGGTATTGGAGAAGACTCTTGAGAATCCCTTGGACTGCAAGGAGATCCAACTAGTCCATCCTAAGGAAATTAGTCCTGAATATTCATTGGAAGGACTGATGTTGAAGCTGATACTCCAATACTTTGGCCACCTGATGCAAAGAGCTGACTCATTTGAAAAGACCTTAATGCTGGGAAAGATTGAAGGCAGGAGAAGAGGACAACAGGAGATGAGATGGTTGGATGGCATCACTGACTCAATGGACATGAGTTTGAGTAAACTCCTGGAGTTGATGATGGACAGGGAGGCCTGGCATGCTGTAGTCCATGGGGTTGCAAAGAGTTGAACATGACTGAGTGACTGAACTGAACTGAATGTTTTATACCTTTAAAATCTGAATCCACTATAACTCATTTTTGTGTTATTATAAAACAGGAATCTAATTTTGTTATCAAACATGCAACTGTTTTAGACCACTTATTAAAATATATTTTTTTCTTCACTAAATAAAGCAATGCCATTTTTGTATATTAAATTCACATCATTTCAACTTACAAAAGGCCTTCAATATATTACCTCACATAACAGTCACTATATGAAATGTGATCCCATTCATTCACTAAGAAAAGATTTACTAAGCACATTTTACACATGTAGGGAAACACATCAGTTTATTGTAAAAGGATATGATAAATGATAGAGATGAACATCCAGATGGAAGAGACTGTAGGGCAAGGAATATGGGAAGGGACGTGGAGCTTCCATGTCCTCTCTGAGTACCCCACTCTCCCAGCACCTCTGTGTGTTCACCAACTTAAAAGCTCTCTGAACCACATACTTTTGAGATTTTTGGCAGGGAAGGGATTAACTCTATATTTCCAGCCTCCTTTGCCTCTCTGGACAACGAGGGGTGGAGTTGAAAGCTCTAAGCCTCTAATCACGGCTTGGTCTTTCCAGTGACCCGTGCAGGACTCCACCAAGATTCACCTCATTAGAACAAAAGACATTTCTATCTGCCAGGAAATTCCAGGGGATTTAGGAGTTTGGTGTCAGGAACCAGTGTCAAAGAGAAAATATTGGAACAAAAGATATTCCTAGTGTTCTTGTCACTTAGGAAATTGGAAGGGTTTTAGGAGCTCTGTGTCAGAAATCGGGGGCAGAACAATCAATCCATATGTTCTATTCTTAGTGTTTATCTTATAAAGACAAAGTTGAGAGGATGCATCCAGTTGCATGACTCTAAGTAGGATGAAATTTTCTTAGAGAAACAAAAAGGGAAAGTATATTTTATATTTTATAAATCATTGTGGTCTCTCCTATATAAACATTTAAAACATAAGCAAAATTCAGAGTTAAAATGGTGTGATATTACCAAAATATTTAACTAGAAAAGACAATTTATACAATGTTTTACAATGCAAAGAGCATAAGCATTATATTGCTTCACTCAATAAATGAAAATGATCATTTTAAACAAAGGAGAAGGGTAAAATGATCAGTGTCAAAGTGAAAAAATATTATGCATTTCTGATTTAGAATCTGAATAGGGTCCTACTGGAAAGCCCCAAGGAAACTTATAGGATCTAATAAATCTTGACAATGGATGAGGTACATATCTAGAAATGCAAATTTGGACCCAGCAGTGCCTTTGCTGTGCATCCAACTAGAAAACTAGAATTGTATTTATTCCATCAATACATTAAGTACCTTTGTCAAATGCACCTAATTTTTCACAAGCCATTTGACTAAAAATAATTTTATATCTTCCTGAAGGTAAAACAAAATAGAAATGTATTCATTTAACAATATAGCTAGATAAATTAAAACAGAGATCGCTATACATGTAATTTATCAACAGTGACATAGAAAAATTGATCAAAAGACAAGCTGTAAAAATCCACACCACCAGGGAAAGAGCATGGTTTACCATCACCATAACTCCCTGTGTCTGAAGGTTTTATCTCCATGACGATGAGAGCTAGAAATCAACCTGCTCTAAAGCATTGACTGCATTATGCTGATGCTACAGCTCTCTAAGGATTATTTTTCTGAAAAGCTGAAGAGTAACACAAAATAATTAATCAGATGATTTGCATCATATTTGGGATTATTCAGTGATGAAAAACTGTTTGCATAGAGAATGCAGGAGCCCATAGTTTGGGTGACTGATTTAGAAACTCCCAGGCTCTTTGGAGGAAATATGTAGTGAGTGAGTGCATTGCACAATTAACCCCGCAGGAGGCCACTCAAACAGTTTCAAGATCTTGCATTCACTTAGTACATAAAATGATGTCAATTAAAGCATAAAAGTGCATCATCTCAGTAAGACTGCAGATTTTTACAACCATTACAATTACACTGGCAGCATTACTTTTGCTTATTAATGATTTCACACCCATGAAATGCAAATAGAGCTTTTACCTTAGAGCACCTTATTCATGTAAAGGGCTCCTGCTGCTTAACTATCTTTTTTTTCTTGCTTATTAAAAATTTATTTAACAGGGCAGTACAACTGGAGAAATTATTCAAGAGATCCAGGAATATTTAATGCTGGCTCTTTCAGTGTCTCCTTTCATGCCCAGAGGAACAGTTCTCAGAGTGGTCCGGGGACTATGGGAGTACCTGAGACATTTTCAAGGGATTCCAGAACTAACTTCATAACAATACCAAGATAGTATTTTCCTTTTTCACTCTAATCCACTCAGGTATACACAGTGGAGTCTTCTAGACACTATGTGACATGTAACATCACAGTAGTCTAAATGCAAAACAGATATGAGAATCCAGCTGCTTTTATTAGGCCAGTTACTTTTTCAAAATTATAAAAATGTAAAGCAATGTTGCTATTCTCAATAAGTATTTTAGAAAATTCATAATATGTGACAACATGGACAAACCTTGAGGATATTACGTTAGGTGAAATAAACTAGTCACAGGAGGATGAACACTGTTTGACTTCACTTATTTGAGGTTTGTAAAATACTACAGCCATGAAATTAAAAGACCTTTGCTCCTTGGAAGAAAAGCTATGACCAACCTAGACAGCATATTTAAAAGCAGAGACATTACTTTGCCAACAAAGGTTCACATAGTCAAAGCTATGGTTTTTCCAGTAGTCATGCATGGATGTGAGAGTTCGACCATAAACAAGGCTGAGCACCAAATTGAGGCATTGATGCTTTTGAACTGTGGTGCTGGACAAGACTCTTGAGAGTCCCTTGGACTGCAAGGAGATCAAACCAGTCAATCCTAAAAGTAATCAACATTCATTGAATATTCATTGGAATATTCATTGGAAGGACTGATGCTGAAGCATGAAGGCCAATACTTTGGCCACCTGATATGAAGAGCCGACTCATTAGAAAAGACCCTGATGCTGGGAAAGATTGAAGGCAGGAGGAGAAGGGGACGACAGGGAATGAGATGGTTGGATGGAATCACCAACTCAACGGACATGATGAGTATGAGCAAGCTCCAGGAGATGATTAAGGATAGGGAAGGCATGCTGCAGCCCATGGGGTTGCAAAGAGTCAGACACGACTGAGCGACTGAACAACGACAAAAATACTCCAATTCATAAAATCAGAGAATGCAATGGTGGTTGCCAAGGGTTTGGGAGAGAAGGATATGGGAGCTATGGGCATAGAGTTTTACTCTATATGTTTTTACTCTATCCTACTTTTTTACTCTATTTACTCATCCAGTAAGATGAGTAAGTTCTAGAGACCTTTTGTATGACACTATCTTCGATCAACATTAGTATACTGTACACTGAAAAAAGTGTTAAGAGGGTAGATCTCCTGTTAACTGTTATTCTCCCAATAAAATAAAATGTAAACAAGTAAGTATTTTTTAAAAATTCAGTGTTCTTTCCTGGAGAATCCCATGGACAGAGGAGCCTGGCAGGTTACAGTCCAGGGGGTCACAAAGAGTCTGACATGACTGAGTGACTAACATTTTCAAAGTAGCAAAAGCACTGATAAACAAACAAATCAATAAGTAAAAGTAATGAAGGAATGTAGGTCCTACCAAATATTTAAACATATTTTGATACTACAATCCAAACAATTTTTTAGTATAGGAATAAAGCCCAGCATTAATGCAAATACCCATGCAGGGATTTGATGTACAAAACTGATGTATATTTCAATTATATGTGAAGAAATAATCACTTATTAAACAGAAATACAATTTTAAGAATATGCTATTTCTGTCGACATGTAGGGTTTATTACTGCTATTTTTAAATGGCTATTGTTTAAATTCTCATAGATGTAACCACATAAACAAAAACTCTTTGGTGTCCTGAATAATTTTTTAAGAGTGTAACGTGCCTTGAGATCAAAAAGTCTGAAAACTGTGAGCCTAGGGTAGTCATGTATGGATGTGAGAGTTGGACCATAAAGAAAGCTAAGCACTGAAGAATTGATGCTTTTGAAATGTGTGGTGGAGAAGACTCTTGAGAGTCCCTTGGACAACAAGGAGATCAAACCAGTCAATTGACAGTCAAACCAGTCAATTTGATCAAACCAGATAAAATCAGTCCTGAATATTCATTGGAAGGACTGATGCTGAAGCTGAAGCTCCAATACTTTGGCCACCTGATGCAAAGAGCTGACTCATTAGAAAAGACCCTGGTGCTGGGAAAGATTGAAGGCAGGAAGAGAAGGGGATGACACAGGATGAGATGGTTGGATGGCATCACTGACTCAATGGACATGAGTTTGAGCAAGCTCTGGGAGTTGGTGATTGGACAGGGAGGCCTGGTGAGCTGCAGTCCACGGGGTTGCAGAGTTGGGACACGATCGAGTGACTGAACTGAACTGAGGGTTTATTAAATAGCCGATTGTGCCTATTCTTTTGTTCATCATCACTGAGAACTCCCAAACAGGGATGGGAAGAAAGTGGGCTTCTGCATCAGGCAAAACTAATGTCAAATTCTGGTTTTCTTATTACTGGCTGTGTGATTTCATGTGAATCGTTTAACTTCTCTGAACATTAGTCACCTCATTTAAAACAGAGGTGATATTATCAAACTATTTTACTCAAGAAATTTGGTAATTACAAAATAAAAAATATTGTATATTTACAGGGAGACACTACCTCAGCAAGAAAGATGTCACCTCATTCAAGTGATCAGAGTGACACATATCACATATTCTCAGTTCAGTTCAGTCGCTCAGTCATGTCTGACTCTTCGACCCCATGGACTGCAGCATGCCATGCTTCCCTGCCAAGCTTGCTCAAACTCATGTCCATCAAGTTGGTGATGCCACCCAACCATTTCATCCTCTGTTGTCCCCTTCTCCTCCTGCCTTCAACCTTTCCCAGCATCAGGGTCTTTTCCATTGAGTCAGTTCTTCACATCAGGCAGCCAAAGTATTGGAGCTTCAGCTTCAACATCAGTCCTTCCAATGAATATTCAGAGTTGATTACTTTTAGGATTGACTGGTTTGATCTCCTTGTAGTCCAAGGGACTCTCAAGAGTCTTGTCCAACACCACAGTTCAAAAGCATCAATTCTTTGGCACTCAGCTTTCTTTATAGTTCAACTCTCACATCCATACATGACTACTGGAAAAACCATAGCTTTGACTAGATGGACCTTTGTTGGCAAAGTAATGTCTCTGCTTTTAAATATGCTGTCAGCTGTGGTACATATACACAATGGGATATTACTCAGCCATTAAAAAGAATACATTTGAATCAGCTCTAATAAGGTGGATGAAACTGGAGCCTATTATACAGAGTGAAGTAAGCCAGAAACAAAAACACCAATACAGTATACTAACTCATATATATGGTATTTAGTTAATCAGTAAAGATAACCCTGTATGCAAGACATCAAAAGAGACATGGATAAATAGAACAGTATTATGGACTCTATGGGAGAGGGCGAGGGTGGGATGATATGGGAGAATGGCACTGAAGCATGTAAATTATCATATGTGAAACGAATCACCAGTCCAGGTTCGATGCATGATACAGGGTGCTCGGGGCTGGTGCAACGGGATGACCCAGAGGAATGGGATGGGGAGGGAGGTGGGAGGGGGGTTCTGGAAGGGGAAAACATGTACACCCATGGTGGATTCATGTCAATGTATGGCAAAACAAATACAATATTGTAAGTTAAAAAATAGATAAATAAACTAATTTAAAATTTTTTAAAAAAGGAACTTCTGTTAATAAATAAATAAATATGCTGTCTAGGTTGGTCATAGCTTTTCCTCCAAGGAGCAAGCATCTTTCAATTTCATGGCTGCTGACACCATCTGCAGTGAAAAATTTTGGTGCCCCCAAAAATAAAGTCTGTCACTGTTTCCATTGTTTCCCCATCTATTTGCCATGAAGTGATGGGACCAGATGCCACGATCTACATTTTCTGAATGTAGCCAACTTTTTTTCTGAAAAAGCCAACTTTTTCACTCTCCTTTCACTTTCATCAAGAGGCTCTTTAGTTCTTTGCTTTCTGCCATGAGGGTGGTATCATTTGTGTATCTGCATTATTGATATTATTGATATCAATATTATAATATTGATATATTATTTTATTGCTATATTATTGATATAATATGTTATATATATTATATATCAACATATAATATTGATATATTATTGATATTTCTCCCAACACTCTCCCATACTCTACCTGATGTGATATAGTAAGGACACATCACTTCTGTGCCAGTCTTAACTAGAAAGAGTAACCTCTACCTAACTCAGAAGTATCAGACAAACTCACAGCAAGAGACATGCTACAAAGTAAGTGAATGTTACAAAAGCGCCAAGATCAGGAAAGAGGACGATGAACTTAGGGCTGTCACAGATAGGGGGAGATGAGGAGACACAACAATAAACACAGTGTAGATGCTGGACTGGACCTTGAAATGGCAAAAGGGACCTTTGGGGAGGGGACTGTAGAATAAGATTTATATTTAGTTAACAGTGTCATTACTTTTTTGGGCTTTGATTACTGTACTTTGGTTAAGATGTTAACATCTTAAGAAGCTAAGTGAAGGGTATATAGAAACTCATTGCACTATTTTTTGCAAGTTTTCTGTATGTCTAAAATTATTTGAAAATAAAAATTTTAAAAGTAAATTAATCAAATGGAAGCAATCATGTCTTCCATTCAGCACTATATAAGGTTTAGAGGTAACCTGTGTAAAATGTTTTCTGCCACACCTTGCTTATAAATGCAGGCTTCTGTTTTCATTCTTTTTGTTGTATACGCTTTACTTTTTTCCCCATGACAATTCATCTTTATTTTTTTAGCCTTTTTGCAAAGCTGGTCAGGTGGTACTGAATTCATTTAGCTTTTGCTTCTCTGTAAAGCTTTTGATTTGTCCATGAAATGTGAATGAGAGCCTCACTGGGTAGAGTAATCTTGGTTGTAGGTTCTCCCCTTTCATCACTTTAAATATATTGTGCCATGCCATTCTGGCCTGCAGAGTTTCTGCTGAGAAATCAGCTGCTAATATGGGAGTTCCCTTTTACGTTGTTTCTTTTCCCTTGTTGCTTTTAATATTTTTCTTTGTCTTTAATTTTTGTCAATCTGATTACCACATGTCTTGTGTTCCTCCTCGGGTTTATCTGCCCGAGACTCTCTTTTGCTTCTTGGACGTGCGTGACTGTTTCCTTTCCCATGTTGGTGAAGTTTTCAGCAGTTATCTCTTCAAATTTTTTTTAAGGTCCTTTCTCTCTCTTCTCCTTCTAGGAATGCTCTAATATGAATGTTGGTGCAATTAATGTTGTCCCAGAGGTCTCTTAGACTATCTTCATTTCTTGTCATTCCTTTTTTTTTTTTCCTGTTCTGCAGCAGTGATTTCCACCATTCTGTCTTCTAGGTCACTTATCCATTCTTCTGCCTTGGTTATTCTGCTATTGATTCCTTCTAGTGTATTCTTCATTTCAGTTATTGTATTGTTAATATCTGTTTGTTCTCTAGCTCTATGTCTTTGTTAAACATTTCTTGTATCTTCTAAATCTGTGCCTCCATTCTTTTCCCAAGATATTCGATCATCTTCACTATCATTATTCTGAATTCTTTCTTTTCTTTTTTTGGTAGGTTGCCTAGTCTCACTTCATTTAGTTGTTTTTCTGGGGTTTTATCTAGTTCATTTATCTGGGACATATTCCTCTGGAATCTCATTTTGTCTAACTTTCTGTGACTATAGTTTCTGTTCCACCAGCTGCAGGATCATAGGTCTTCTTGCTTCTGCTATCTGCCCTCTAGTGGATGAGGCTCTCTAAGAGGCTTGTGCAGGCTTCCTAATGGGAGGGGCTGGTTCCTGCCTAGTGGTGGGTAAAGCTGAGTCTTGTGCCTCTGGTAGGTAGGGCTGTGCTCAGGAAGATTTTAAGCAGCCTGTCTGCTGATGGGTGGGGCTGTGTTCCTGACTTGTTGGTTGCTTGGCCTGAGGCATCCCAGCAATGGAGCCTACAGGCTGTAGGGTAGAGCTAATAGCAGCCTCTGGGAGGGCTCATGCCAATGAATATTCCCAGATCTGCTGCTGCCAGTGTCTTTGTTCCTGCAGTAAGCCACAGCTGCATCCCCCTTAGCAGGAGACCCTCCAATACCAGCAGGTAGGTCTCGCTCAGGCTCTTATGTGGTCACTACTTTTTACCCTGAGTCCTGGCGCACACAAGACCTTGTGTGCACCCTCAAAGAGTTGAGTTTCTGCTTCCCCCAGCCCTGTGGAATTCCTGGGATCAAACTCCACTGGTCTTTAAACCTAGATTCTCTAGGGCTCCTCCTCCTATTGCTGGGAAGCCCTATGTGGGGCTCAGAACTTTCACTCCTGTGGCAGAACTTCTGTGGTATAATTGTTTTCCAGTTTGTGGGTCACCCATCTGAGTATGGGATTTGTTTTTATCATGATTGTGCCCCTTCTGCCATCCGGTGGCTTCTTCTTTGCCTTTGAATGTAGAGTATCTTTTTGGGTAGGTTTCAGCAATTTTTCGTCAATGGCTTTTCAGTGGTTTGTTGTGCTTTTCGTGTTTATATAACAAGGGATGAGCTCATACCCTTCTACTCTGCCATCTTGAGCTAATCCCCTTTACTTTTTAAATTATTTTATATTAGAGTACAGTTAATGTACAGTATTGCATTTATTTTATGTTCAAGTATAGTTAATGTTCAGGTATACAGCAAAATGATTTAGTTACACACACATAACACATATACATTTATATATATCAATTCTTTTTCAGATTATTTTCTTATATAGATTATTACAGATTGTTGAGTAAAGTTCCCTGTGCTATTAAGACCTATTGGTCCTTCTTGATTATCTATTTTATATATAGTAGTGTGTATATGTGAATCCCAACCTCTTAATTTATATATAGGAGTGTGTATATGTGAATCCTAACCTCTTAATTTATCTCCCCCAACTCCTTTCCTCTCTGGTAAGATTGTTTTCTAAGCCCATGAGTCTGTTCCCATTTTGTAAATAAATTCATTTGTATCAATTTTTTAGATTCCACATATATATGATATTATAAATACCATGATATTTGTCTTTCTCTTTCTGACTTTACTATAATACTACAATAACTTCTAGGTTTATCTATGTTGCTACAAATGGCATCATTCCATTCTTTTTCATGACGAGTAAAGTTCCATTGTATATATGTATACCACATCTTCTTTATCCATTCATCTGTTGATGAATATTCATATTGCTTCCATGTCTTGGCTACTGTAAATAGTGCTGCAATAAACATTGGGGTTCACATATCTGTTCAAAGTATAGTTTTCACAGATATATGCCCAGGAGTAGGATTGCTGTATCATATGGTAACTCTGTTTTTAGTTTTCTAAGGAACCTCCATGCTACTCTCCATAGTGGCTGTGCCCATTTACATTCCCTCCAACAGGGTAGGAGGGTTCCCTTTTCTCTACAGTGCTTACTGCTTATAGACTTTTCAGTGGAGGCCATTCTGACTTGAATGAGGTGATACCTCATTGTAGTTTTGATCTGCATGTCTCTAATAATTAGTGAAGTTGAGCATCTTTTCATGTGATTTTTTGGCCATTTGGATGTCTTTCTTGGAGAATAGGCTGTTTAGATCTTCTGCCCTTTTTTTGATTGGGTTCTTTGTTTTCTTTTATATTGGGCTGCATGAGCAGCCCATTTGGAAAGTATGGACCCAGAACACAAGTTAGCAAGCACACCTTGACTTCAGGAGCAAAGTGGCCTCCTCAGCCTCCTGTGCATGAGGTAGCCTGACATAGACTATTAAGACCTGCTCCCTCCTGAGCATGGACAAGCCTCAGTCTCAGTCTCTCAGATGGAGGGTCACAGTCAGCCTGCCTTCCCTTCCCTTCGAATCGCCATTCCAAACCTCCCATTCTCTGATATGATAAGCAACATCACAGGTGTAGCCAGCTCTAGGACAGGCCCTAGGTATAAGCAACCATGGCCCTCTAACCACAGCTCCTGCTTTACTCTCCCACTTAAAAAGAGAATTGAGAATTATATTATTACTAGGACAATCTAGAATTTTTAAGAAAATATAAAAATTTCAGAAAGTTTCTAAAGGTATTTTTGAATTTATATCTGAATTTAAAATTTCTGAAGACGTAGTTGTTTATGACATACAACAGTCAAAAAACACTCTTTTGAACAAGCTACTATGTCACTTCTAGGACATACATGCCTTTCTTTAAAATAAATGTGACTTGCCTATCTCACCAGATTTGTGGTAAGAATCAAATGATTGAATCAAATGATTTAACTAGCACATAAAGGGCTTCCCTGGTGGTTCAGTCAGTAAAAAATCCTACTGTAATGCAGGAGACTGTCTGAAATGCAAGAGACCTGGGTTCAATCCCTAGGTTGGGAAGATCCCCTGGAGAAGGAAATAGCAACCCACTCCAGTATTTTTGCCTGGGATATCCCATGGACACAGGAGCCTGGCGAGCTACAGTCCATGGGATTGAGTCGGACATGACTTAGCAACAAAACCACCACCATGACCACCATGAACATAAAATCATATCAGGAATATTCTGATTCCATTGCAGCCCTAGGAGAGGCAAAATCATACATTCGTTTGAAATAAGCACAGACTTTCCCCTAACTTAGCAATCTATGCTATGGAAAAGTGGCCTGCTGAAATTCCTTTATATCCTACCTAAAGGAGAAAATAACAGAATTCAGGGCAACTTGTCTAAAACCAGGAGGTCACTCATACATATAGCCTCTGAGGTAGAGTACAGAACAAATCCCGGTGATTCAGAAAAGCTCCCTCATTTCATTATAAACCAGAGCAAAAAGTTCTATTAAAATAATTGCATGCATTACTTGAATATTTCCATTGCGAAAGTCATAGTTATGACTACCGAGTTCTTTATTTTAATCTACTGAGTTTGGCCTAAATCCCAAATGAGACTACAGTGGAAAAATGAATGTATATTCTTGCCCTTATTATGCTCCTTAGCACAAAATGTTTTTACATTTATAATGTTTTTAGAGAAAATAGCTGGATATTTTAGCTGCTAGTTTACAGGCTGAGGATGGCTGGCAAAGGAGCATGTTTTAAAGCAGTAACTTTGTCCCAGGTTCTGCTTCTGGGTATAACAATGGCACCCTTGACGCAAAAATAGAACATGTATATCTGCAGAGACTCAGCCTTTGTTCTGGGGGCTGGTTCTGGTTCTTGTCTATGGTCTTGACAAAGAAGGCAATTTTTCTTGGTGCTAAAATAATTGGCCCAGATGAGGATAATTAAGATCATAATTGGACAGGGGGAATTAATGAGCCTAAGTGATTTTACATTTCCCATATGCAAAAACTAGAGCAAAAAAAGTAATGTATTTCAAATCATATTTAATTTATAGAGTGAAGGTGCTTATAAAACTATAATCAGAAGGTCTCCTGGGTGGTTAAAAACTGATGAGATATAGTTGGTTATCTCATTACTAACTGTAAAGGTTTTATGTAGAAGTTGAGAAAATACTGCAACTTGCTTTGACACTGTATTTTTTCAGTAAGAGATTGTTGTATGTTTTCTGTTTTGTGTACTATGCTAAGTTCTTTGTATATCATCTAATTTATTCCTCATTAACCCCAGAAGTCTGAGTATTACTATTACACCCATTATATGGATGAGAAAATGGAGACTGGGAAATATAAATTTTTTGCCCAAGTTCACACAGCTGGTAAATGGAAGAATTGGAGAAACGATAAATTCTGGCTCCAAATATCTTTCAACTCATGGCTTCCAGTCTAATGGAGTTTTGTGAAATGTCTGTGGTTATTCCAGAAGTTTCAGTCATTCTTAGTCTTAACATACTGGAGATAAGGTTACTTGAAGTTAGAGAAAAATATTGAATTACAGACTGTTTATCCCAATCTGCTTTTTCTTCATCAAGCAGATGGGTGACTCAGATGAACCATTGTGGCCTCTACAGAGGGTGCCTCTCAGCTCTCCTCCCACAAACTTCCTGCTGAGCGGCAGGGCATGCAGGGAGCTGCCAGTTTTCAACTGCAGCATCCTGCAGGCCTGCTGAGCATTGGAGCTAGCAGCGATGGTGGGACAGTGTCCTCTGGGAAGCAGACACTGAGACTGAGAAGTATAAGAGATGTACTGAGGGAAATCAAAGATTTCCCATAGAGGAATCTTTTGTTGGGCAGGAATGCTGTGCCCCACCATGGTCCATAGACCATGCTTTAAATAGCGAGGGACCAGCTTACTGGCTCTCAGCTATGGGGCTGTGACACACTCCTGTATGTGAATGCCTCTCAGGGATATCATCACATGTGAATCAATGAATATTGTCAATAAAATGAGAAACATATATACTCTCACAAGGATACCTACTAGGTAGAATTTGGAGCAGAGATCAACAAAATGTAAATGTGATTTATCAAGTAAAAAACAGGAGGTGCGGTACTGAATGATATCAGGATGGCGTCAAAGAATGCCGGCACTCCTGGGAGCACAAACGTGGGTCTATGAACATGCCTGCATACCCAGGGCACTAGCTCCTTAGCAATGACACAAAGCTACATTTTAGGCATTTAAAATTTTCCCCAGATCTGCTTTTTCTTAACCAGTAGTCACCTTCTAGCCCTCTCAAGTACATCACTAAAATCTCTCATTCAGGGGACCATAAACCCACAAAAGTTAGTTTTGTTCAAAATGTCTAATTCTACAAATAAAGGGAGGCCTCTACAACTAGAGGCCAGATGTTCATAAGCAACTGCTTGTGCAAACTGTCAAATTGTATCTTAAAATGGGGTTGGGGAGGTGGAAGTAGAGAGAAAGAGTGGGGTTAATTTAATTCTAAGCTGCTTTAAGCCAGGAAAGCAAGTGATGTGGAGTTAAGCTGGGGAGAGGAGTTGGGTTTGCTCAGTATCCCTAGATTCAAAAGAAAAAATTAACATGAGATATAAGAGAGTAAAGTCACTTTGATCTCTACAACCCCAAATGTCCAGGTGCAAAATGTATTGAAAGATAACAGGCATCTTACATTCATCTACAACTCTGTACTTAGCCAGCTAATCTTTAATAGTCAGAAGAAATGCCCATTAATAATTTAAAGGAGTCATGCCAGGAAAAAAAAAACCCAAATAAGTCCAGAATCAGCAGGAAAGGATGGTCAAGGTCAGCTGTAAAGTGGGACATGTAGGATCACACTACACCTTCACGATTCGTATGAAATGCATTCTGACATGTGGATGCCAATGCACAGATTGGCAAGAGGAATTTATGAAGACACCATCCTGCAGCCTCAGAGACGATTCCAGCTGAGAAGCTGTAAATGCTGACAATATCACAAACATTCTGAAGGCAAGCAGAAAAATGGATTTTTTAAGAGTAAGTCAAATTCATATTATTGCTCACACACAGACATACTACTCTGAAACAAAACAATCACTTCGGATATTTTTATAGGTTTCTTATTTTTCTATTTTGAATTTTTTAGAAGCAAGAGAAAAAGAGAAGTCAGTGGAAAATGCTGTTAGTCATGAGTGACAGAAGGAATTACTACTGAAGTTCCTTGACAGAAATGTTTTGTTATTATTGGTTTTTTTTTTCTGGAAATGTTATTTCACTTGAAAAAAGTGCAAGTTTGACAAGTACAGCTAGAGCTGAAACTGAGGAGGCTCTCACTGCCACACAACAGGAAAGAAAGTCCCTTTACAAAGCTCAAAGAGGACAATTTAAATGCCTATTACAAATATCTAAAGTCTGGCCTAAACACCAAAGCAGAAGACTTCAATCACTTCAACAAAAAAATTAGTGAGTCAAAGATGCTCATGAGACTGGAAGTAAGCACTGTCCAATATTGCTGCTGCTGCTAAGTCACTTCAGTCATGTTGGACTCTATGTGACCCCATAGACGGCAGCCCATCAGGCTCCGCCGTCCCTGGGATTCTCCAGGCAAGAACACTGGAGTGGGTTGCCATTTCCTTCTCCGCCAATATTGCTAGGTTCGTTTTCTATGGCCTCTTAGCTTCTTTCGGCATCATGTGGTGGGTACAGGAGCCCTGAGCACAACTGTGAAATTGCACACAAGAAAAACAATTTCATTTACAAAAGGAAAACCATACCATAGTAGGTCCAAAACGCTATCTGAAGCACACATTATACAGGTTTTAGTCTATAATATTTTGTTGCTATTCTACCTTAAAGCTATGATGTATGCTTAATTTTCTGCTTAATTGATTCATTCCAAACCTGAACCATGCTACGGGAAATGAGGTCACTTAAGGATGCTCTCTGCCTGGGAATTCCCTGGTAGTCCAGTGACTAAGACGTCGTGCTTCCACTGCAGGGGTATGGGTTCAATCTCAGGTCAGCACTAGGATCTTGCTTGCCACACTGTATGGTCAAAAAAAACCCTCTTTGCTCTACCAGCAGAGCCCTTAGTTTAATAACTACTGGGCTTCTCTGGTGGCTTACTTAGTAAAGAATCTACCTGTAATGCAGGAGACCCAGGTGAACGCGTGGGTCAAGAAGATCCCCCAGAGAAGGAAATGGCTACCCATTCCAGTATTCTTGCCTGGGAAATCCCACGGACAGAGGAGCCTGGTGGGCTACAGTCCACCACATCACAAAGAGTCGGATATGACTGAGTGACTAACACACAATTTATGCTTAGCTAAGGGGTTCAGTTCAGTTCAGTTTCTCAGTCGTGGCCAACTCTTTGCGATCCCATTGACTGCAGCATGCCAGGCTTCCCTGTCCATTACCAACTCCCAGAGCTTGCTCAAACTCATGTCCATTGAGTCGGTGATGCCATCCAACCATCTCATCCTCTGTCATCCACTTCTCCCACCTTCAATCTTTCCCAGCATCAGGGTCTTTGCCAAGGAGTAAGTTTTTTCTCATCAAGTGGCCAAAGTATTGGAGTATCAGCTTCAACATCAGTTCTTTCAATGAATATTCAGGACTGATTTCCTTTAGGATGGACTGGTTGGATCTCCTTGCAGTCCAAGGGACTCTCAAAAGTTTTTCCCAACACCACAGTTCAAAAACATCAATTCTTCGGCACTCAGCTTTCTTTATGGTTCAATTCTCACATCTGTACATGACTAGTGGAAAAACCATAGCTTTGACTAGATGGACATTTATTGGCAAAGTAATGTCTCTGTTTTTCTAATATGCTGTCTAGGTTGGTCATAACTTTTCTTCCAAGGAGCAAACATCTTTTAATTTCATGGCTGCAGTCACTGTCTGCAGTGATTTTGGAGGCCAAGCAAATAAAGTCTGCCACTGTTTCTATTGTTTCCCCATTTATTTGCCATGAAGTGATGGAACTGGATGCCATGATCTTAGTATTTTGAATCTTGAATTTTAAGCAAAGTTTTTCACTCTCCTCTTTCACTGTCTTCAAGAGACTCTAGTTCTTCTTTCTTTCTGCCATAAGGGTGGTGTCATCTGCTTGTCTGAGGTTATTGATATTTCTCCCAGTAGTCTTGATTCCAGCTTGTGCTTCATCCAGCCCTGAATTTTGCATGATGTACTCTGCATATAAGTCAAATAAACAGGGTGACAATATATAGCCTTGACGTACTCCTTTCCTAATTTGGAATCAGTCTGTTGTTCCATGTCCAGTTCTAACTGTTGCTCCTTGACCTGCATACAGTTTTCTCAGAAGGCAGGTAAGGTGGTCTGGTATTCCTATCTCTTGAAGAATTTTCCAGTTTGTTGTGATACACACAGTCAAAGGCTTTGGTGTAATCAATAAAGCAGAAGTAGATGTTTTTCTGGTATTCTCTTGCTTTTTCAATGATTCAGAGGATATTGGCAATTTGATGTCTGGTTCCTCTGCCTTTTCTAAAACCAGCTTGAACATCTGGAAGATCTTGGTTCATGTACTGTTGAAGCCTGGCTTGGAGAATTTTGAGCATTACTTTGCTAGCGTGTGATGTGAGTGCAATTGTGCAGTAGTTTGAGCATTCTTTGGTATTGCCTTTCTTTGGGATTGGAATGAAAACTGACCTTTTCCAGTCCTGTGGCCACTGCTCCATTTTCCAAATTTGCTGGCATATTGAGTACAGCACTTTTACAGCACCATCTTTTAGGATTTGAAATAGCTCAACTGGAATCCCATCACCTCCACTAGCTGTGTTCATAGTGATGCTTCCTAAGGCCCACTTGACTTCACATTCCAGGATGTCTGGCTCTAACCACCATTGTGGTTATCTGGGTCATGAAGATCTTTTTTGGTAGTTCTTCTGTATATTCTTGCCACCTCTTCTTAATCTCTTCTGCTTCTGTTACAACCATACCATTTCTGTCCTTTATTGTGCCCATCTTTGCATGAAGTGTTGCCTTGGTATCTCTACTTTTCTTGAAGAGATCTCTAGTCTTTCCCATTCTATTGCTTTCCTCTATTTCTTTTAACTGATCACCTCGGAAGACTTTCTTGTCTCCTTGTTATTCTTTGGAACTCTGCACTCAGATGGGTATATCTTTCCTTTTCTCCTTTGTCTTTAGCATTTCTTCTTTTCTTAGATATTTGTAAGCCTTCCTCAGACAGCCATTTTGCCTTTTTGCATTTCTTTTTCTTGGGGATGATCTCGGTCACTGCCTCTTGTACAATACCAAGAACCTCCATTCATAGTTCTTCAGGCAGTCCGTCTATCAGATCTAATCCCTTGAATCTATTTCTCCCTTCCACTGAATAATCATAAGGAATTTTATTAGGTCATACCTGAATGGGCTAGTGGTTTTCCCTACTTTCTTCAATTTCAGCCTGAATTTGGCAATAAGGAGTTCATGATCTGAGCCACAGTCAGCTCCCAGTCTTGTTTTGCTTACTGTATAGAGCTTCTCCAATTTTGGCTGCAAAGAATATAATCAGTCTGATTTCAGTATTGACCATCTGGTGATGTCCATGTGTAGAGTTAGTTCTAGAAGGTCTTGTCAGTCTTCATAGAACCATTCAACTTCAGCTTATTCAGTGTTACTGGTGGGGCACAGACTTGGATTACTGTGATATTGAATGGTTTGCCTTGGAAACAAACAGATCATTTAGTTGTTCTTGAGATCGCACCCAAGTACTGCATTTCAGACTCTTTTGTTGACTATGAGGGCTGCTCCACTTCAACTAAGGGATTCTTGCCCACAGTAGTAGATATAATGGTCATCTGAATTAAATTCACCAATTCTAGTCCATTTTAGTTCACTGATTCCTAAAATGTTGAATTTCACTTTTGTCATCTCCTATTTGACCACTTCTAATTTACCTTGATTCATGGACCTAACATTCACGGTTCCTATGCAATACTGTTGTTTACAGCATCAGACTTTACTTCCATCATCAGCCACATCCACAACTGGGCACTGTTTTCGCTTTGGGTCCATCTCTTCATTGTTTCTGGAGTTATTTCTCTACTCTTCCTCAGTAGTTAAGGGGTGGATCATGGAAGCACATACAGCTTTCCCAAGCAAGGGCATTATTTTGAGAGATCCACAGGTGCTGATTTTCCTTGTAAATAACTGATGTTCTGGGGCTGCATTTTCCTCTTATCTCTATCATGCCTCCTTTGGACACACCAGTGAAGTAGCTAATGAGGCATGTGTTATTCTGTATTCACTTCAATTTTTCAAATTCATATATAATCTTTCAAATTTCAGCCAGAGGTACCTTCCCAGCTCATCATGCAGAAGAAACACTCTGAATTATTAAATATGTCTCAGGGTGGGGAATCAGTACATCTTCATTTGATATTAGATTCATTCTAATTATCCTCTAGAACTCAGAAAATTAGGGAGTGACTGCAGGTGCCTATTCCTGGGAGTAAATGTGAGAGTCAGTAGCAAACACGAGTGTAACTCAGCAGAATATATGACAAATATGAAGCAGAAGCACCATCAATTTATATTCATTAATCAAGTCTCTAAGACAGAGCTCTGAAAGTAAGAGGACATCTGGGAATGTGGACATGACCTCCAGCATATGGTCATCTTTTCTGTGGGCTGACAAGGCAGGTTTTTGGATACATTTGGAGTCTGGACTGTTACATTTTGTCCTATGATGCTCAGGGTGCTTTTGTAGGTCCCAGGTCCTCTTAGATCTACTGGTATGGGTCCCCAAACTCACAACATGAGCCCCGCAATCAAAAAGACTGAGAGAGGAGCCAAAGGGTTCCAGCCCTCATCTTCTCTCCTCCTGACAGAAGACTGCTGCTGCTGCTGCTAAGTCACTTCAGTTGTGTCTGACTCTGTGCGACCCCATAGACGGCAGCCCACCGTATTTGAGGCTCCCTCATCCCTGGGATTCTCCAGGCAAGAACACTGGAGTGGGTTGCCATTTTCTTCTCCAATGCACGAAAGTGAAAAGTGAAAGTGAAGTTGCTCAGTTGTGTCCGACTCTTAGCGACCCCATGGACTGCAGTCTACCAGGCTCCTTCATCCATGGGAGTTTCCAGGCAGGAGTACTGGAGTGGGTTGCCATCCCCTTCTCTGGACAGCAGACTACAAACTCTATTAACATTCCTTATGGAAGACAATGTTGCTTGGTTGACATTAGAAGAAAACCTCACAATCATTTTTTTGGACTAAGGACCCTGTGTCCCAAATAACATCCAGAGATCCTGTTGGATGCCTTCTAGCTCCATGATTTCATGTCAATCTCTCTTAGCCATTCATTAGCTAAGACACAGGCTAATAGGCATTACTCATGTATTCTTTTCTGAATATTTTATCATTTTTTAAAAATTTATCAGTTTTATTGAGGTATAACTTATGGACAATAAAATGCACTCATTTAAATTATAGAGTTCAATGGCAGGGTGGATGGGGGGGTTTCATGGAGAATGGATACATATATATGTTTGGTTGAATCCCTTTTCTGTCCAACTGAAACTATGACAGCATTGTTAATGGGCTATATTCCAATACAAAATAAAATCTTAATAAAAATAGAGTTTAATAAGTTTTGACAAATATATACATCTGGGTTACTATCACCACAAGAGGTTCCTTGGGTACTTTTGGAGTCAGTTTCTAACACCATGATCCCCAGGCAACCACTGGCCTCATTTCTGTCACTGGAGGTAAGTGCTGCTAGTTCTGGATTTCATAGAAATGGAATTATTCAATAGGAATTCTTTCATCTTTATCTTCTTTCATTCAGCACAGTGTTTAGATAAGCACCCAAACTAGTGTATAGTGATAGTTTGCTTCTTCTCATTGACGAGTATTACATTATATGGATAAACTACAAATCAGTTTATCTATTCATCTGTTGATCGACACTTGCTTCTACTTTTTGGTACTATAAATACAACTGCTAAGAAGATCTGTGTTCATCCTTGTAGACATGCTTGCATCTCTCTTGGTAACCACAGAAGTGCAGTTGCAATAAGTAAACATTTTCTTTTTAAAAATAAAAACAATTAAAAAATATCATTGTCTATCACTTTATTTCCACTTAGACATTTAAAGGGAAGAAATGGCACCATAAATCATAGGTCAACCTGCAACTAAAAAAAGGGTATGTGGGCTTCCTATGGGCAAGCAAAGTATGAAACCTTGAGGTCCAAGCTTTCTCTGAGCACAGGGAAGGAGCTCAGAACTGGCTCAAGGAGTGGCTTGAAATTAAGGAAATTAAGTGGCAGCTGGTCAGGCTCTAGGTAGGCAGCCAAGGTGGACAACTGTGCAGCCTCTGCATCATGAGAGCCATGCTCTGGGTGGGTCTGGGGCCCCTGAGTTCCAGGCTATTCCAGCTTTGCAAGAAATGCTACTCTGAAACTCAGCTGTTGGTTGCTAAAAATAAGGCTAGAGTGTAATAAAGTTTCTGGCAAGAATTAATGTGCAAGAAATCATCAGTATTACATACAAGGAGTTAAATGAGGATAATTTCTTCAATGTTCCAGTCATGCTTTTTCATTTGATTATAATGGTTACTCATGACTTCAGCTAGATTAAATCTACCGTAGTCAACTAAATGCATATCAGATGTAAATAATGCATCACCCTGTCCTGTTTCTCTGCAACAAACTCCTCAATTCCAGAAGGGATTTCCTAATTCAACATCAAAGACTGATTAAACATTTGGTAAAGGAGCTTAAAAAATGATTGTGTGATTTTATTTTACATATACAAACCAGATAAAAAATAAATAAAAACTTCCTCTGGGTGCTTAAAGTTTGTAGTCAAATCTTCTAAAAGGAAGAGAATGGGAGAAATAATGAACCACTTCAGAGTTCATCAAAAAATTAAAATCTCCTGTCTCAAAGTTTCACAATTAAGCTATGAGGTCCCTAATCATCCTGCAGTTACTAAACAATCATCAAGTCAAGGGCTACGTGTTCATAGTCCTTCATAGTCTCTCTTTTCAATTTAGTATTTAAGAAAGAACAGAAATTAGAAAATACAAATTTACAGAGAGGGAAAAAATAAGGGAAATTTTGTATTTTCCAAGGCATTGGCCAAACTAAAACTACTATGTGTTTTTGACTCTCACAGCTTATAATGGGGATTTAAATAGTGTTTCCTTACGGCATGAACAAGGTGGACAAAGGAGTGAATTGGCCTATTTTCAGTTTGGTTGGTAACTCAACACATGGTCTGCCATAGCAGAACCTCCTGACAGGGGACAAAGCGTGAGGTAGGGAGGCCGCCAGCCCAAAGAGTCCTGGCAGCTCTGTGGTCTGAGCTAGCTTAGAAGTAACGTGCACTGGAAGCAGGAACTCTGGAGTCCTTGAGCAAATTAATTACTGTCTGCTTCTTGTTTGTGAAGTGAATAATAGGTTTCTTGTTTGTGAAATGAATAATAGGTACCTTTCCTGTCTGAAATCTGGAGGCTGAGCCCAGGCCTCTCACTCCTAGACCACCTGCTCAACACTCCGACCTGGGGCTTCCTCTTTCTAGATGGTGATGGCCCTTCAGCAACACACAGGCTGTCAGAATTGGTGCTACTTGGTGGCTGTCTGATCCTTAGTTTTATAGTCTAGGAAAGAAAGGCCCAGGGGACAGTTCTATGCTTCCAAATTTTACCTTTGGACAATAACAAATAATGTATTAAAGAAACACCTGAAAAGAACCTAGATGCAAATCCATCTGATACACATATCTGTCTGCCAACAACTCCCATTACCAGGTGGCTTCCAAAATATCCTTTCAAAAGTTGGCAGATAGTACTTGAAGACTTTCAGGTCCTGGTCTCCTCACAGCTGAAGGAGGCAATACCAGCTCTAACAGCCCCAACAGGAAGACATCAGATGCACACTTGGGCTGAAATGGCCAGCCAATCCAAGTGCCTCCATTTTTTTTTTTGAAAAGAGAATTCAGCTCCTGCCAAAGAGAGTTTCAGCCACAAGGATGCACCCAGAGACCTTTGACCACAAGACGCGTGAGGCTCCCACGCCCCCATCCCCACCCCAGGACCTCTGCAGCAGGCACACTAAGGCCTAAGACAGCAGTCTCCTGAAGCACCTCCTGACGTCCTGGCTGCCTCTGCCTGCTTGGCAGACTGGTGCTTGCCAGGAACCTCTCTGCACTTGGACTGAAACTTGAACCATAGTCTGACATTCTCTCAACCTTTCGGGCTCCTTCCCCAACTCTCCTGATTATATTTTGTACTTTTAGCCCCATCTTGGCACCTGCCTCTCAGAGGTCCAAACAACGTATCATTCATTCACTTGAGGAATGTTAACTGAGTGCCTACAATGGTCCTGGGCTTCCCAGGTGGCACTAGTGGTAAAACTCGCCTGCCAGCGCAGGACACATAAGAGACATGGGTTCAACCCCTGGGTCAGGAAGATCCCCTGGAGGAGAGCAAGGCAACCCACTCCAGTATTCTTTCCTGGAGAATTCCATGGACAAAGGAGCCTGGTGGGCTACACAGTCCATGGGGTTGCAAAGAGTTGGACACGACTGAAGTGACTATGCATGCACACACAATGTTTCTGGCACTTGTCCATAGCCCTGGGGAGAAGAGTACAGGACTGCAAGGCCACATATTCCTAGCCCTCTCTCTCAGGGTCATGAACTGCTTCCTCTCTTTGGCTTTCACTATGTGCTGAGAGCACATAACAGCCTCAGCTCATTCACTTTACTAATGGATTGCTTCCTGGTTAAGGAAACTTGCCAGGGGCTTCCCCCACTGGGCCAGCCTTTTTACTCTAAAATTCATGATTTTTTATCATTAGGCTATGATAAACCAGTTTGGCTGACAGCTCTGAGCACTTTCTTTTCTAGCTCATGAGGGCCAGGAAAACCAGTTACAGAGGGAAACTGTATTTCAGAGCATTCATAGTCCTACACAGGTTAGTGGTGATGCTACTTAACTCATGCAGAAGGGAAGGTCCCTTGTCCAGCGTGAATTTCTAGCTCATCTTCACCATGTCAAGAAGACAGAGAGGATAGACAAAGCCTCAGCTTCCTGCTCTGTATCACCTCAGCTCAGCTCTGGCGAACTGATAGAAGGTGGCTGCATATACCCAAAGCTTTCCCCAGAGGCCGCCAGGCCCACTGGACGGTCAGCCACACCAGCCCACCTGTCATCCAAGAGCAGCCTTCTGAACACTGATGTAAATTCATACCATGATCTCCAAGGTCAGCTATGGTGTCCTCCACATTTGACCCAAGTGCGCGGAGATCCAGGGAAGGAATGGGCTGAGACTCAGGCAGGTTGTCTGAAGCTGGGTCATCAAATTCCTTGCAAAAAGTATGAACAATTCATGAGAAGCTGATCAGAGGAAACAGCATTACGACAAATGAAACAATATTCTTGTTTAGAAAATGATTTTGAAACAAAAGCCCACCTAATCCTCTCCCTTAAACATGATAACATTTTCAAATCTTAAGAAGGCAGCTTGGGATGAGAGAAACAGCTTTGAATTAACTTGGCAGGTGACCTTGGGCAAAGCATGTAACCTCTCTCGGCCTGAGTGTCAGGGTCATGGTGAGGGAGAGGCAGGCGGGACACCCAGGGCGCACACGGAAGGAGGTACTAACTTGCAGCATCAGCTGTGGAGAATGAGCATCTCCTTCCATTGTGTATCCAGGCCTCACGCTCCCCGCAGCCTAGCCCAGCCCTGATCACCTTCCTCATCTCAAGACTACAGGTGCTGGCTTTGATAATGTTCAAGCTCTCTTCCAGCTTTTAAAGCTCTGTGATTTTATGAATTTCAATTCCCTAAAAGAAAGAGATCTAAGAGGTGACATAAGAGTTTATACTTCAAAAAAAAAATGTTAAGTTAAACTTCTCAAATATATCAACAGGCATTTCAGCTAATCACTGTGTCTATATACGTGTGTGAGTGTGTTTAACACCCAGACCTAATGCTGAATTGACCTGTTTTCCAGGATAAATGGTTTTCATGGAGAACTAGTCCAAGAGCACCTTCTTATCAAAAGGAGAAAGTTCAAACTAATCCTAATAAATAAGTAGAACAAGGCTGTGCTACACTGTGATGTGGCATCTGTGGAAATATATATAGTCATAAATATTTTTAAGAAAAATAGTCCATTTTTTGTACTGTATAATAATTGTTGCAGGAGGTGAAACTGGGGCTCCAAATTTCAAAGGATCACCAATAATGCGGAAAAAAAAAGACTTTGTGAAATGTGCCTTTGCGTCTATTTCAGAAATTTTTTGAAAACAAGTATTTGAACTTTCAATTGATTTCAATTTTCTGAGGTTCTCTTTGAAGAGCACTATTATAATTGTCTTAGAAGGAGCAGGACATGATCTGCTCTTTGATCCCCAAGACTATGTCACATTTGCGGGCCTGACCTGCCACACTCTTCACAAAAACCTTCACACCTGCATATACCCCCGGATAAAAGAAAGACTGGGCTTAGTGTGTGCATCGTGGTATCCAGTTGTTTTCAGCTACCATCCTTTAAGAAATGGTGCCAACATGATTCCACAGTCAACTACACTTCAAGATTTCAAAGCCCAAATCCAGCAGAGCAGAAAATGCCTGCCAGAGAAAAAGGCCCCATCAGTCAGGATCTGAAAAATAAAGCAAGCCACTCTCCTAAACACCTCAAAGAATTTTTATAATGTTTAAGGGGTGACACAACCAGCCTGTCTCTCTCTGAACTCTGATTCTATCTCCAGCTACTGCTTTTGAAATATAATGAGGTTTGCTTCAGCTCGCCAGACAGAAGCAAGAGGAATAGAGAACAGAGCCCAGTGAGAGGAGGAAGAAATTCAAGCACAAATGCGCATTTGGGGAAAGACAGGAGTGTGTGCCTCTTCTTTCCTTCTCTCCTTTTTAATTATGTTTTTCTTTAGCCTCTTGCATCTGAATGATACAACTTATTTCTCATACTATACTTCATCCTTTTCAGCTCACTGATGCCTCTCCACTAGATGTCTAGACCCTTTAGTCCCTCTGCAAAGTGTTCAGCTCTCTGTCCTTGGTTCTCTGAATATGTTACACCTGCCTCACTCCTGGGCTTTCCTACTGGTTCAGTCAGTAAAGAATCTGCCTGAAATGCTGGAGACTGAATATGATCAGACTGGTCTCCGCTCTGCCTGGCCGCCTCTCTCCATCCTCCTCCAGGGGGAACAAGAACCTTCACTCAGGCTGCCTCTCCTTTTCTTCCAATCCCATTAAATGTTCTATTTTTCCTAAAGCGATAATAAGAAGGTCTGCTCATCATGGCTTTCCCAGACCCTCCTCCATCTGAAGCTGCTTTGTAGAACCCAATTTCTATTCATTACTAATCAGTGTGATTCTGGCCCAGCAGTGTCAGAATCACCAGGGAGTTTGTTAGAAATGCAGTATCTCAGGCCCCACTCCAGATCAGGCAAGCCAGAATCTGCATTTCAACAAGACCAACAAGTGATTCAGGTGCATTTTGAAGTTGAGAAGTGCTGCTAGAAGCCATAAGAATTTGGAGAAGGGCCAGCTGACTGTGGAGCTGAGTGGTCAAAGATGGTTCTCCTGAAGAGGAGGTGACATTTGAAAGAGAGAGAGTGGGATGCTACCAATGGGCCAGAGAGAAGCAGCTGATTGGCACAAAGGAAGGTGAGAGACCTGGGGAGCTGAGCGACACCATGCGCTGGGCACAATCAGCGTTTCCTGTCCTCGCCAATATGCAGCTGAGGAAAGCTGTTTCTGAAAAGCTCAGGACCAAAGACACTGTTGAACTGAATCCTAATAACTAAAGAATGAACCACCACCATCTCTGACCAAGACAGCCACAGGCACCTCCCTCCTGCCTCTGCTTCTTGCTGATGGATGTGGATGGAATTGGGAGGAACTAGGCAGACACTGTGGAGGTTATGTGTTGGGACTCCATAAAACCTGTCAAATCCTCACGTTCCTCATCTGAACTGAGCCAAGATCTGGAATCCCATGTTCTGTAGGATAATATAGAGTTAATAAAATCTTAAGTGACTTCAGGATCCCCCAAGTGCCCTGATTTTTATAGGATGAACAGGACCTCATATAGTGCAGTTGCTTTGCACTGGTAATAATCATATCAGGAATTTAAAATAACACAAAAATGATGATTTTGAAGGCCCATGAAGAAAAGTAAAGAAGTTAAGAAGTTATCAGACACTAAAATGTAAGATTATATTTGAAACTATGTTTTTATTTACCATAGGCTAACTTCAATATGGTTGGAATAAAGTTATTTAGGCTTTATAATACAAAATATTACCACATCTGTACTTCTCAATTTCCAGTCTCTGGGGGTAAAATCCCTTAGAAGCAGGGGACTCTGAGCATTTCAGAAAAAAAAAAACCCTCCCAACCCCCACATCTCTGAGGCCACCTTCCCTGAGAACGGGGGTTGAGATAGAGCAGCACCAGTGCCCCCACGTTGTCTGCTGAGGGTTCAATTGATAGAGACTCCTAAGGTCAGACAAGGCTGGGCCCCCATCTGCTCTAGCTGTGGGTTTTCAGAACTCGAGAGTACTCACAACCGCTAAGTCATCGAGAAAGGTGAATCCTCCGTCAGGGAGCAGCAGAAAACAATGTTCTCAGGCTCTGCTTTGTCTGCAAGTGAGCTCCACTGGGGGCTCCTGCACACCCCAGATTCAGAGCCCTCTGCTGACTGAGCTACAGTAGTAGAAAGAGTGTCTGCAGGCCTAGGGATCGCTCCCACAACTTCAGGGGGCCTGGCCCTTCCTGCTAAAGGAAAGACTCTCCCTCAGATGCAGGAATCGCCAGTGAACAAATAACCAGCATTTGAAACAGTAAATTTCTCCCAAAAAATGACTCCTTCCCAAGTTGCTTTTACCAAAAGAGCTGCAAGGTTGGTGTTGATGTCCATTATCCAAATACAACCCTGAAGAAAAACTATGTTAAGTATCAAAGCCCACATCAAGGTCAATGAAGATATGTTTAACCATTAGGGAATGGTATTTGCTATTCAGGTGTTTGGGATACAGAGGACATGAATTTGGGGTGCATTTCATGTGAGTCTCCAACTTTATTTATTATTGGATATCTAGGGTAACTCACCAAAGGAGTTATTAACACAATGTATGATGATATGGATGCTGCTGCTGCTACTAAGTCACTTCAGTCGTGTCTGACTCTGTGCAACCCCATAGACGGCAGCCCACTAGGCTCCCCCATCCCTGGGATTCTCCAGGCAAGAACACTGGAGTGGGTTGCCATTTCCTTCTCCAATGCATGAAAGTGAAAAGTGAAAGTGAAGTCACTCAGTCGTGTCCGACTCTCAGCAACCCCATGGACTGCAGCCTACCAGGCTCCTCCGTCCATGGGATTTTCCAGGCAAGAGTACTGGAGTGGGGTGCAATGATATGGATGGGAGACAGAAAATAAAGAGGGAAAGAACGAAAAATAAGACAAAAAGAACAATGGACTAGAGAGGTAAAGCATGGCTGAAATTCAAAATTACATAGACACATATCTATTCTGCAAAGTCATACCTTTAACTCAGCTGTTCATTCTGTCCTGATGAAGTCACCCTTAAACAGCAGGCACTTGGTACAGCTGCTCTGAATTAGTGTTGTCTCTAATTTTTGGCCTACAGTTAGCACTCTAAACAAATTTCAGTACATCCCGGAATTGTGCAAATTTGGTCTGGATGTTTTTTTTCCCCTACCTTGTCCCTTTTCCTACCCAATTGGCCCTATGAGTCTGAAGAATCTGAGGCAAGAAAAGGTCTTTTGTAAAATTTAAAACAGAAGCGCACTCACGTGGAGCACATCCACAGTCTGATGCTGGAAGTTCCGAGATCTCAGTTCCTGCATTCGTCTGTTGTTTTCTTCATATTTTTCTTCCACAAGCTTTCTGCATAAAGTGAACATAGGCAAAGACCTGCAATTTGCTAAGACGACATCTATGTTTCATAAGTAAATGTGATCCCTGTTTCAACAGGCAGACCAGGGTGTTGGGCAGCCTACGGTCTCTCTCTCAATGGATGAGCGTGGCGCAGCCTCAGTGGGTTCTCCTTTAAAGCATGCAGGATGCCAGCTCCTTGTTCCCCCAGGACTCAGTGTAGGAGGGCAGTGCCATCCCTGTGTGCTCTGGTCTGTGCTGACAGGGGTATGTCTCAGATGCTCGACTGAGAGCCCAACACATACTAATAACTAGGTAACAAACCCATAGACATGGAAAATAGACCCACATTTCAAAGAATTTATGGAAAAGAATATGAGAGCCACTGTGAAGAGGAATTTTTCTTGGACATTTCCAGTTTCCTCTAAACAGGAATTGAATTTACTAGACCTGTTGTTAAACTGGAGGAAAGATTTGAGTTCTTGTGATTACTAGTGCCCTAATTTATACTTAAGATTTCTTGAAAAATCACTGAACATCCCTGTCGTCAAATTTTCTTTGGGTAACACTATAACCCTCATGACAATGAAGTCATTTTCTAGCTAACACCCATCCTTTCTTGAATCCTAGAAATAATAATCAAAACAACTATGATGCAATTCATTCATAAAATCAAGAACAAACTCTACTTAACAAACCATTGCCTTTAATAACAAAAATATTAAATGTCACAAGGAAGATCAATGACTTTTTTGCATATTAAAGAAGTTTTAACCTGAGAAATAATTTATAATGTGCAAGTTATTAAATTGCTTTTTTAATCTGCTACTGTCAGAGATTTAATTTTCCTTTCACCCTCAACCAATGACACGAACCATGGTACCCTGGAAATATTTGCATTCCTGAGGTGTTAGATATGGGGCTATGAATTGATGCAACTGTTAAACAACATTCATGAATACATTTTCTCAACTAAATCCACACTTAGTGGTATACTGGATTGTACATATCTTCCAGCTGAACACTGAATAATATCACACTGGTACCCTGAAAGGGCATTGTTGGAACGTTTACACCATAGAATCAGCAAACATATTATTAATAGTAGCTACTCTTCTGGCCCCCACAGGCCCTGAGGCTTCATCAGCACGCTACTGCCCATGAAGCACTGTGACAGAAATCTTTTCCCATATTTATTAAAACATTTGATAAGAGGAAGTTGTCTCTTAGGTTCTTACATGGTTCATCGTGATATACACTTTAAGTACAAGGACACCTTGAATCATTTTTCAGATACAATGTTGTTGCTGTTGTCCTATTAGTAAGTCATGTCCGACTGTTTCCAGGCTGAAGTATGCCAGGCTCCCTTGTCCTTCACTGTCTCCCCGAGTTTGCTCAAATTCACGTCTGCTGAGTCAGTGATGTGATCTAACCATCTCATCCTCTGTTGCTGTCTTCTCTTTCTGCCTTCAATCTTTAGCAGCATCAGAGTCAGCTCTTTGCATCAGGTGGCCAAAGTATTGAAGCTTCAGCTTCAGGATAAGTCTTTCCAACGAATATTCAGGGATGATTTCCTTTAGGATTGACTAGTTTGGTCTCCTTGCAGTCAAAGGGATTCTCAAGAGTCTTCTCCAGCACCACAATACAAAAGCCTCAGTTCTTCAGTGCTCAGCCTTCATTATGATCCAACTCTCACATCCGTACACAATTACTAGAAAAACCATTGCTTTGACTACATGGACCTTCGGCAACAAACTGATGTCTCTGCTTTTTAATATTCTGTCTAAGTTTGTTATAGCTTTCCTTCCAAGGAACAAACTTCTTTGAATTTCATGGCTGCAGTCACCATCTGCAGTGATTTTGAAACCCAAGAAAATAAAATCTGTCACTGCTTCCACTTTTTCCCATCTATTTGCCATGAAGTGATTGGACCAGATGCCATGATATTGTTTCTTTAATGTTGAGTTTTAAGTCAGCTTTTTCACTCTCCTCTTTTCCCCTCATTAAGAGGTCAGATACATTAACAAGGTCATAAAATGGACAGATTTTTTTTTCAGGCCTTTTTGTCTCTCTAGTTCTTGGTTTGGGCTTCTAAGCTACCTCCCCTCCCCCAAAAAAATGGCAGAGGAAGAAAGAACAAAAATCAGTCAATTGGGTCACTTATCAGCTGAAAAATCAGTCTTTGAGAAATTGGGAGTCTGGGGTTCTTTGGAAGCACCCTTTCATGTGTAAACTCTGAACACTAGTGATCTCATACAAGCAGCACTGCCCCCAGACTGCAAAGGGCTTCACTTCACAGAACAGAGCTGCTTCCAGTCTTATCTCTCAGTTTAGTTCAGTTCAGTCGCTCAGTCGTATCCGACTCTTTGCGACCCCGTGGACTGCAGCACGCCAGCCTTCCCTGTCCATCACCAACTCCCAGAACTTACTCAAAGTCATGTCCATTGAGTCGGTGATGCCATCCAACCATCTCATCCTCTGTTTTCCCCTTCTCCTCCTGCCTTCAGTCTTTCCAAGCATCAAGGTCTTTTCCAAGGAGTAAGTTCTTCGCATCAGGTGGCCAAAGTATTGGAGCTTCAGCATCAATCTTCAGTCTTGTCTCTACAGACAACAATTTCCTGCAGGCACATTCTTCTCCCTACAGAGCAGCCAGGACTCCAGGAAGAGGGGGTTTAGCAAACACCTGGGGAGTATGGACAGAATAGTGAGGCCACCTTAACACCCCTCACGGGGCTATGTAAAGAAGGTATCAGCAAAAAGGAGGCTTTGTCTGGAGGTTGTCTCTGTATTTTCATTCCTAATAACCTCCCTGATAGTCAATCATTCTTTTCACATAAGACTGAAAGCCTGATTTAATAGTGTCTGACATCTAATCATCATATTTTGAGCGAATGAGTGAAAGAAAAAATTGATAAATATATAAGAATATACATTTTAGTTTTCTCTTATGGTTTCTGCTTTTCTTTAGTACATTCTTTTAGAGCCCTGAAAGGCAGCCTTCACTAAGGGAAGGTCACTTACTTCAGCTTCCTGGCCTCCTCATCAGCTGCCTGGACCTTCCTTATCCGCATCCTTTCTCTTGGTGTCATCTTCTGCACCTCAGACAGTGCCCTCAGGGTCTGCAGGTGAATCTTTTTTTGCCTATGAGAATAAAGATTCCCACATGCAACCCATCCCAAATATGCTCAGAAAAATTAAACAAGTATTTTACAGAAGTATCATTACACTACTGAGAAGGGAAAAAGATCTCAAGACTTGCCAAACAAAAACTAATAAACTCTGGGTAGGTAATTAGCCAAGCAGGACTGTGGTTAATTGGCAATATTTTTTAAATTAGACTTCTGTTTAAAAGCAAATTATGTACTTTGCAAATTTCTGCTCATTTCACCGCCTATGACTGATTTTCATAGTGTAACATAAATTAGGATCTTGACTATTAAGGAGTAAATAACGATGTGGATAGGACACAAATTTAGAATTAGACAGACAGGGTTGGAATCTCATCTCTCCCATTCATTAGTTCTGCATCCTTGAGCAAGTCACTGAACCTCTCTGAACCTCAGCTTTCTCATCTATAAAGAATGGGCTATCATGAGTATTATATGAGATAATGTATATATAGTGCCTGACACATAAAAGTATCCTCAAATGGTGCTATTATAATGTGCATGCTCAGTTGCATTCAACTCTTTTTTTTTTTTAATAGATTTATTTATTTTAGTTGGGGGCTAATTACTTTACAATATTGTAATAGCTTTTGCCATACATTGACATGAATCAGCCATGGGTTTACATGTGTTCCCCTTCCTGGACCCCCCACCCACCTCCCTCCCCGTCCCATCCCTCTGGGTCATCCCATTGCCCCGGCCCTGAGCCCTTGTCTCATGCATCGAACATGGAATGGTGTTCTGTTTCACATATGATAATATACATGTTTCAATGCTATTCTCCCAGAACGTCCCACCCTCACCTTCTCCCTCAGAGTCCATAAAATTGTTCTATGCATCTGTGTCTCTTATTCTGTCTCGCATATAGGGTTATCGTTACCATCTTTCAAATTCCATATATATGCATTAGTATACTGTATTGTTGTTTTTCTTTCTGGCTTACTTCACTGTGTATAATGGGCTCCAGTTTCATCCATCTCAGTAGAACCGATTCAAATGTATTTTTTTTAATGGCTGAGTAATATTCCATTGTGTATATGTATTGTGTATATGCATTCAACTCTTTGCAATCCCATGGACTGTAGCCTGCCAGGCTCCTCTGTCCATGGGATTTTCCAGGCAAAAATACTGGAGTGGGTTGCCATTTCCTCCTCCAGGAGATCTTCCCAACCCAGAGGTCATACCTGTGTCTCCTGCAGCTTCTGCATTAGCAGGCAGATTCTTTATCATTGAGCCACCTGGGAAGCCTCAGTACTATAATAGCTAAATGTTATTGAATATGCCCTGTCTTCTAGGCTTCACACGGTAGCTATTTTTTAATATTTTATTTATTTTTTAATTGGAAGAAAATTGCTTTACAATGTTGTGTTGGTTTCTGCCATACAGCAATGCAAATCAGTCATAATTTTATATATATATATATATATCCTCCCTCATAAGCCTCCCTCCCCTCCACCAATCCTACCCCTCTAGGTAATCACAGAGCGCCAGACTGGGCATCCTATGTTATATAGTGGCAGCTTCCCACTAGCTATTTATTTTACACATGATAGTGTTGTATATATGTCAATGCTACCTTCTCAATTCGTCCCACCCTCTGTTTCCCTTGCTGTGTCCACAACTCCATTCTCTCTGTTTGTGTCTCCTCTCCTTCCCTACTCCTCTCCTTCCCTGCAGACAGGTTCATCAATACAATTTTTCCAGATTACATATATATGTGTTAATATACAATATTTGTTTTTCTCTTTCTGACTTACTTCACTCTATATAACAAGTTCTAGGTTCATCCACCTCACTAGAATGGACTCAAATTCCTTCTTTTTATGGCTGAGTAATATATAGATGTACCACATCTTCTTTATCCATTCATCTGTCAGTAGACATCTAACTTGCTTCCATGTCCTGGCTATTGTAAATAGTGCTGCAATGAACATTGTGGTACATGTATCTTTTTGAATTGTGGTTTTCTCAGGGTATATGCTCAGTAGTGGGGTTGCTGCATTGTATGGTAGATTTATTCCTAGTTTTTTTTTTTTAAAGAACCTTCACACTGTTCTCCATAATGGCTGTAGCAGTTTACATTTCTTCCAACAGTGTAAGAGGGCTCCTTTTCTCCACAAACTCCCCAGCATTTGTTGTTTGTAAATTTTTTGATGATGGCCATTCTGGTTGGTGTGAGGTGATACTTCATTGTGATTTTGATTTGCATTTCTCTAATAATGAGTGATGCTGAGCATCTTTTCATGTGTTTATTGGCCATCTTTATGTTTTCTTTGGAAAAAAATCTGTTTAGGTCTATTCATTTTTTTATTGCGTTGTTGTTTTTCTGATTTTGAGCTATATGAACTACTTATATATTTTGGAAATTTATTCTTTGTCAGTTATTTCATTTGCAATTACATTCTCCCCTTCTGAGGGTTGTCTTTTCATCTTGTTTATTGTTTCCTTTGCCATGCAAAAGCTTTTAAGTTTAATTAGGTTCCACTTCCTTATTTTTGTTTTTAATTTCATAACTCAAGGAGGTGAGTGAGAGATCTTGCTGAAATTTATGTCAAAGAGTGTTTTGACACTATGGTTTCTTCTAAGAGCCTGTTTTCCAATACACTATGCTTCTTCTAAGAGCCTATGTTTTCTTCTAAGAGCTTTATAGTTTATGGGCTTACATTTAAGTCTTTAATCCATTTTGAGTTTATTTTTGCATATGGTGTTAGGAAGTGTTCTAATTTATGTGTAGCCATCCAGTTTTCCCAGCACCACTTTTTGAAGAGGCTGTCTTTTCTCCATTGTATATTCTTGCCTTGTCAAGGATAACATGTCCATATGTGTGAGGGTTTATCTCTGTGATTTCTATCTTGTTCCATTGTTTTTTATTTCTGTTTTTGTGCCAGTACCATACTGTACTGATGACTGTGGCTTTGCAGTATAGTCTGAAGTCAGGAAGGTTGACTCCTCCAGCTCCATTATTCTTTCTCAAGAATTGCTTTGGCTATTTGGAGTCTTTTCTGTTCCCATACAAACTATAACATTTTTTCTTCTAGATCTGTAGAAAATGCCCTTGGTAATTTGATAGAAATTGCACTGAATCTGCAGATTACTTTGGGTAGTATAGTTATTTTCACAATATTGATTCTTCTAATCCAAGAAAATAGTATACCTCTCCATTGTGTCATCATTGATTTTGTTCATCAGTGTCTTATAGTTTTCTGCAAACAGGTCTTTTGTCTCTATAGGTAGGCTTATTCCTAGGCATTTTATTTGAATGCAAGGGATATCTTTGTATTAATTTTGTACCCCGTAACTTTACTGAATTCACTGACTAGCTCTAGTAATTTTCTGGTGGCATCTTTAGGATTTTCTATGTATTGCATCATGTCATCTGCAAACAGTGAGTTTTATTTCTTCTTTTCCAATCTGGATTCCTTTTATTTTTCTTCTCTGATTGCTGTGGCTAGGACTTCCAAAACTATATTGAATAACAGTGATGAGCATGTCCGTGTCTTTTTCCTGATCTAGAGGAAATGCTTTCAACTTTTCACCATTGAGAATAATGTTTGCTGTGGGTTTGATGTATACGGCCCTTATTATGCTGAGGTAAGTTCCTTCTATGCCAATTTTCTGGAGAGTTTTTTTTCCTTCTTTATCATTAAGATGTGTTGAGTTTTGTCTAAAGCTTTCTCTGCATCTATTGAGATGATCATATGGTTTTTATCTTTCAATTTGTTAATATGGTGTATCACATTGATTTATTTGTGTGTATTGAAGAATCCTTGCATCTCTGAGATAAACCCCACTTGATCATGGTGTATGAATACTTTTAAAGTGTTGTTGGATTCTGTTTGCTAGAACTTGGCTGAGGATTTTGCATCTATGTTCATCAGAGATTTCTGCCTGTGGTTTCCTTTTTTTGTGTGACATCTATGTCTGATTTTGGTATCAGGGTGATGGTGGCCTTGTAGCATGAGTTTGGGAGTTTTCCTCCTTCTGCAATTTTTTGAAAGAGTTTGAGCAGGATATGTGTTAGCTCTTCTCTAGATATTTGAGAAAATTTGCCCTCAAGCCATCTGGCCCAGGAATTTTGTTTGTTAGAAGATTTTTTTTTAAATCAGAGTTTCGATTTCAATGCTTATGATTGGTCTGTTCATATTTTCTATTTCTTCCTGGTTCAGTCTTAGAAGGTTATACTTCTCTCAGAATTTGTCCATTTCTTCCAGGTTGTCCATTTTATTGGCATATAGTTGCTCATAGTAGGCTCTTACAATCCTTTGTGTTTCTGTGTTTTCCACTGTAAACTCTTTTTCATTTCTCATTTTATTGATTTGAGTCTTCTCCCTTTTTTACTGGTGAGTCTGGCTAATGGTTTGTCAATTTTGTTTATCTTTGGGATGAACCAGCTTTTAGTTTTATTGATCTTTGCTATTATTTTCTTCATTTCTTTTTCATTTATTTCTGCTCTTGTTGTTGTTGTTCACTCAGTCGTGTCTGACTCTTTGTGACCCCATGGACTGCAGCATGCCAGGATTCCCTGTCCTTCACTGTCTCCCAGAGTTTGCTCAAACTCATGTCCACTGAGTCCAAGATGCCCCCTTCTCCTCCTGCCCTCTATCTTCCCCTGCCCTTAATATGTCTGCTCTGATCTTTATGATTTCTTTCCCTCTACTAAATTTGGGAGGTTTTTGTTCTTCTTTTTCTTGTTGCTTTAGGTGTAAGGCCAGGTTGCTTATTTGATGTTTTTCTTGTTTTCTGATATAGGCTTGTATTGCTACAAACTTCCCTCTTAGCAATGCTTTTACTGCATCCCATAGGTTTTGAGTTGTTCTGTTCTCATTGTCGTTTGTTTCTAGGTATTTTTTAAATTTTCTCTTTGATTTCTTCAGTGACCTCTTGGTTATTTAGAAGTGTACTGTTTAGCCTCCATGTGTTTGTGTTTTTTACATTTTTTCCCCCCTGTAATTGATATGTAATCTTATAGCACTGTGGTTAGAAAAAAATGCCTGATATAGTATTAGTTTTCTTAAATTTACCAAGGCTTGATTTGTGACCCAAGAAATAATTTACCCCAGAGAGTGTTCCAGATAAAAAACGTATTCTACTGCTTTTGCCTGGAGAATCCCAGGGACGGCGGAGACTGGTGGGCTGCCGGCTATGGGGTCGCACAGAGTCGGACACGACTGAAGCGATTTAGCAGCAGCAGCAGTAGCAGTCCTATAAGATATCAGTTAGGTCTACTTGTCCAATGTGTCATTTAAGGCTTGTGTTTCCTTATTAATTTTCTGTTTTGATAATCTGTCCACTGGTGTCAGTGGAGTATTAAAGTCCCCCACTATTATTGTGTTACTGATTATTTCCTCTTTTATACTTGCTACCATTTGCCTTAAGTATTGACGTGCTCCTATGTTGGGTGCATATATATTTATAATTGTTATAATTTCTTTTTGGATTGATTTCTTGATCCCTTTATTATTATGTAGTGTCCTTCTTTGTCTCTTCTTTGTCGCTTTCTTTTGATTTCCATTTGCATGGAATATCTTTTTCCAGCCCCTCACTTTCAATATGTATGTGTCCCTAAGTTTGAAATTGGTCTCTTGTAGACAGCATATATAGGGGTCTTGTTTTTGTATCCATTCAGCCAGTCTGTGTCATTTGGTTGGAGCATTTAATCCATTTACAATGTAAATGGATTAATTATTGATATATATGATCCTATTACCATTTACTTTATTGTTTTGAGGTTTTTTTTTTCTTAGTAGGTCTTTTCTTTCTCGTGTTTCCCATCAAGAGAATTTCCTTTAGCATTTGTTGTAAAGCTGGTTTGGTGGTGCTGAATTCTCTTAACTTTTGCTTATCTGTAAAGCTTTTGATTTCTCCATCAAATCTGAATGTGACTCTGACTATGTAGAGAAATATTGGTTGTAGGTTTTTTCCTTTCATCACTTTAAGTATATCCTGCCACTCCCTTCTGGCCTGTAGAGTTTCTGCTTAAAGATCAGCTGTTACCCTTAAGGGGATTCCCTTGTATGTCGTTTGTTGCTTTTCCCTTGCTGTTTTTAATATTTCTTTGTGTTTAATTTTTGTTAGTTTGATTAACATGTGTCTTGGCATGTTTCTCTTTGGGCTTATCCTATATGGGACTCTCTGAGCTTCTTGTATTTGGGTGTCTATTTCTTTTCCCGTGTTAGGGAAATTTTCAACTTTGATCTCCTCAAATATTTTCTCATACCCTTTCTTTTAATCTTCCTCTTCTGTGATCCTTTAATTCAAATGTTGGTACACTTAATGTTTTCCCAGAGGTCTCTGAGACTGTCATCATTTCTTTTCATTCTTTTTTCTTTTTTTTTTTATTCTTTTTTCTTTATTCTACTCTGCTTCAGTTATTTCCACCATTCTTTCAGTTCACTTATCCATTCTTCTGCCTCAGTTATTCTGCTATTGGTTCCCTCTAGCATATTTTTTATTTCAGTCATTATGGTGTTCATCATTGATTGTCAGGTCACTGCCCACACTTTCCTGGGAGCCTGTGTGGTCTGGCATTGCCAAGGAACCCACAAACTGGGGCCAGTTTCTCTGGAAGAGCGCATTACCTGCCTCAGGCTGTAGCAAATCCCCGCAGTCCTCTGCCACTACAGGCACTCCCCACACATCCCAGTTGTGTCTGCTGTACCTCTCCTTTTCCCCAGCCTGACTGAGCAAGTGAGCCCTAAGCTTTCTTTCTCCTTTATTTCTTATAGATCCTTGTTAAACATTTCCTGTGTCTTCTCCATCTGTGCCTCCATTCTATTTATCTGTGCCTCCATTTTAGTTCTGAGATTTTGGATCATCTTTACTATCATTACTCTGAATTCTTTTTCAGGTAGACTGCCTATTTCCTCTTCATTTGTTTAGTCTTTTTCATTTTTAGCATCCTCCCTCATCTGCTGCATATTTCTCTATCTTTTAATTTTGTTTAATTTACTGTGTTTGGAGTCTTCTTTCCACGGGCTGCAAGGTTGCAGTTCCTCTTACTTCTGCCACCATTGGGTGGGTCAGACCAGTGCTTTGTGAAGGTTGCCTGTTGGCGGGGGACTGGTGCTTGTGTTTTGGTAGGTGGAGCTGGATCTTGTCTCTCTGAAGGGTAATGCCATGTCCAGTGGTATGTCTGGGGGAGTCTGAGCTCAGTATGCCTTTGGGCTGCCTGTCTGCAAGCAGGTAGTGCTGTGCTCTTGTTTTGCTAGTTGTTTGGTGTGATTGTCTGGCACTGGAGTTTGCTGATCTTCGTGTGGGGTCAGGTCTTAGCATTGAGATGGACACCTTTGGGAGAGCTCTTGCTGATTAATAGTACATGGGGTCAGGAGTTTGCTGTTGTCCAATGTTCTGGACTCAGTCTTCCACCTTGGAAATTCAGGCTCAAACCCTGGCTGGAGCAAAAAGACTCCACAAGCCACACAGCACAGAAGAGAAAAAGAAAGAAAGAAATAGAATAAATATCAAGCAAACATACAAACAAACAAAAAGAATGGATGGACAAAACCCCATGACAAATGGTACAGGCAATACTAAACATACAGGAACACACAATGAAACTCACACAAAGAAAAAAGAAGAAAGAATAAAAAGAGGAACCAACAAAGAAGAGGCAATCAAACCAATAAACAAACATACAAATGAAAACAAACACTAAAAACTAGAGTAGCAAAAATACAAAACCAAAAACATGGGGGAAAATACAATAAAATGAAAAACTACTGTAGAAATAGGGGAAAATACAACAAAATAATTTTTTTAAAAAAGCATTAAAAAAAGGAAAAAGTAAGTAAAAACAAAAAATTAAAGAACTAATAAAAAAAGAACAACAATAGAATGAAATGAAAAAGAAAAAAGAGAGTGGTAGTAAGAAGAATATTTTCCTGTGGCCTTAGTTGTCCTTGCCACATAGTGAGCTCCAGCCAATCTCTCTACTCAGAAAGTCCTCTAATATTTCTAGGAAGGTCTCTGGACCTGCTGGCACTGTGGAGTCAGCTCAGACTCGGATCTAGTCTTACTCCAGCTTGTACTTGCTTCCAAAGTCCACAATTGCCCCCAAAGTCCACAACTGCCACCGAAGTCCACAGCCTCAAGCTAATTGTGGGGATTTAACCTGCTGTACCTGCAGCTACAGAAGTGAATTCCCTTCTTCTTCTTTGGTCACACAGCTCCTCATGTTCAGCATTGGTTTTGGCTCCACCTCTGTTTGTAGGCCACATTCCATTGTCTGTTCCCAGCCCAGACAGTAAAAGTCACTCAGTCATGTCCTACTCTTTGTGACCCCATAGACTGTACAGTCCATGGAATTCTCAAGGCCAGAATACTGGAGTGGGTAGCCCATTCCCTTCTCCAGAGGATTTTCCCAACCCAGGGGTCAAACCCATGTCTCTTGCATTGCAGGCAGATTCTTTACCAACTGAGCCACCAGGGAAACAAATGCAGCAGTTGCATAGGGCTCACTTGCTCAGTCAGGCTGGCGAGCAGGAGAGGTACAGCAGACACAATTGGGATGTGTGAGGAGTGTCTGTGGTAGCAGAGGCCTGCAGGGATTTGCTACAGCCTGAGGCAAGTAATGTGCTCTCCCAGGGGAATTGGCCCCAGCTTGTGGGTCCCTCGGCAGTGCCAGACTGCACAGGCTCCCAGTAAGGTATGGGCAGTAACCTGCCTGCTCACAGCTTGGTGGCAGCTGCAGCAGCCTTCACACCCACTCCTGGAGTCACGGACTGCAGCAGTGGCCCATCCTGCCTCTGGCACTTATTAAGGTGGTGTCCTGCCATCTGCAAGCATTTGGAGTTAGAAAGTCTCTTGACTCTCTGGCTGGCCCAGGCTTTCCCCTGGACTCTGTCAACTGTGTTGTAATAGTCCCCTCAGTCTGTCTTCAAGGCAGTTAAACCTGTCCTCTTCCTGCGGCCTGACTCCAAAGACTGAACCTCAGCACCCAGCCCCAACTCACCATGGCAGGCATGCAAACAAGCATCTCACGCTGGGAAGTGCTGGTAGGCACTGATCTCTGTGTTAAATTCTCTCTGCTTTGCCTTCTGCTCACCTGTTGGCTGTGCTCCCCTCTGAGGTTCTGAAGCTGTTCCCATTTCCCTCCATGAGGGAGTTTCCAAGTGTGTGGAAATGTTTCCTCCTTTATAGGTCCCTCCCTGAAGCACAGGTGCTGTCCTGATCCCTCTGGCTCTTTTTTATTTTTCTGATTTCTTTTGCCCTACCCTGTTACATGGAGATTAGCTTAGAGGTCTTCTGCCAGCGTTCAGTAGATGTTCTGTAGGAGTTGTTCCACATACAGACGTGTTTTTTATGTTTCTATGGGGAGGAAGATTATCTCCACGTCTCACTCCTCTGCCATCTTGAAAGTACCCCCTCCCCAGCAGGTATTTTCATGGCATATGATTAATTGCGTGGTTAAGAACATTCACTGGGTTCAAATCCTAGCTCTTAAAGTGAAAGTGAAAGTCACTCAGTCGTGTCTGATTCTTTGCAATCCCATGGAATATACAGTCCATGGAATTCTCCAGGCTAGAATACTGGAGTGGGTAGCCTTTCCCTTCTCCAGAGGATCTTACCAACCCAGGGATAGAACCCAGGTCTCCCGAATTGCAGGCAGATTCTTTATCATCTGAGCCACCAGGTAAACCCAAGAATATTGGAGTGGGTAGCCTATCCCTTCTCCAGGGGATCTTTCCAACCCAGGAATTGAACCAAGGTCTCCTGCATTAGGCTACATACTATATTCCTTTAGACAAGTTACTTAAACTCTCTATGATCATTTAAATAATAGTAATAATAGTACCTATTTTATAGGGTCAGTTTGAGGTTAAATGAGCTAATTCAGGCAAAGAGCTTATAATAGAGCAAAGCATATTGTCATTACCTCTGAAAATGTTAGCCAATATTATTCAAGAGCCTCTTTCTTCAGTTAAAGTAATGTGCATATGTTAAACGTACTGAAAGATCTGCAGCCACATTCTTAATGGCATCTGGCTTGATTATGGCCCAATAGTGGAATGACTTTTCCACTCAACTCCCTCCTGAAGAATCACTATGAGGAAATTTTAATGATTGCTAGGCAGTTCTCATTCTTCTGGAATACAGTTCAGACCAGAACCTCCAGGGGCCATGCTGTTTTCAGGAATACATATGCCCTTAGTCTCTGTAAGACCAAAAAGAACCCTCAAGACAGAGTCATATATCTTGAAAATAACAGTGACAATTTGAAATCAATATCTCATAATGTGAAAGACCACCCAAAGAATTGGATTTGAGCACACTAAAATTGTAAGCACAGTCAGGTAAACTGTTTCACAATTACAGTGCAAATTGATAGCTAAAGTAAGTCCATTATTTTAAAAGTAAGGTATCTACAACTGTTACATATCCTGTTAATAAAATAAAATGAGAAGTTCCAAGCATTCTTGAAAAAATAGGTAGTAACCCAAGAAAACTAGGTTACAGGAGCATGCCTAAAGGTACAGGGTATTTTAACTGGAAACCAGGCATTAAAAAATGACTATATACCTTTGATGGACCAGTTCCCTCAGTTTGAATGTGAATATGGAAGACAAACATAGCACAGTTGAGAAACCACTGGACTGGGAGATAGAGAGGCATATTTGTGTAATTTGGCCTTGAAGATTAAGCTGATAATGGCTAATCTTACTTCACAGCCTTGCATAGTTCTGGGAGGGACTGTCACTCTCATTGGGTCCTCACAAAATTAAATACAGTTCCATTAGCAAAATTATAGCTTTGGTCTTATCAGTGGTGCCCTCTGGAGTTGTGCAGTAACAGCCTGCACAGCTGCACATGGCTATTCTGACATAAGCTAGTACTCTGGGCTCTTGTAAGTTATGGCATAGGAACTCTGAATCAGGCAGGAGAGAGAAATATGAAACACACATTCTCTAGTTCTTATGTACATCTTAAGAAAGTAAATTTTGGCTTATTTTCAATTGTCCCAAGATTCCATAATGTCGACTTTTCAATAGATACTCTGCCAGTTCCTGTTAAACAAACAATATGTGATAGCCATTTATGCTTAATCTGAACGTTCATTAGCATAAATGTCACTAAATGCTTGAAAGATAAATTTCTTTATATACTTACAGTGCAACTGCAGAGCTACTCTGCAGATCTGTAAGCTTTGTAGCTTTGTAGAGGTTTAAACTTTTATGGTTTGTAGAGGTTTGTAGAGGTTTAAACTTTTATGGTTTGTAGAGGTTTGTAGAGGTTTAAACTTTTATGGTTTGAATTTGCTACCACCTGGGGCAAAGGGATTTGAAACATCAAGTTACTGAAGCTCCTTAATTTCTTGGCAAGACTTAAGTGAATTCTAGGATACTCCATGCAGTCAGCTTACCACTAATAGATTTTTTAAGGTAAATGCATTTAACCTTTATACTCAGTGGGCTTTTTTTAAATAAAGCAATTACTTACACAGCATTAATTATATAAGCTGCCTCCTCCTGACTATTCAAATTCTTGTCTTCCAGGGCCATTTCTGAATATCGACACATCAGGTCCTGAAAAAAGAACAGCCATAACATGCCTTAAAGAATCCTCTTCAGGGATGAAGAGGCATAAAATGACCAGGGGGCTTTTCTGATGTGTCATACTATTGACCGTGTCTGAGGCTTGAAATCAAACCCACCAGTAACATTTTTCCTTCTGTAAAGGGTTTAAAACATTACACAGCAGATCCTGTGTGGTCAGGCCCCTGCCCACCTCTCTAACCTCATATTGCTCTGCCTGCTCTCTCACTTCCAGTCACACAGACACAGATAGGCTTTTTCTCAGCTCCAAGAACATACAGCTTTCTCCCACCTCTGGGCTGTTAGTGGACAATGTCTTCACTCCCAGTGAAACCAAGCAGAAACCTGTGGGGCTCCTGGGCAAGAAAGTCTTTCTGTGTCTCCTGTTTCTTGTATATAGGGAATAGACTCAGCCTCCATGACCTTCCCTGATTCCCAAGGGCAGGTTCAAATAGTTGTTGATCAGGGAAGGGAGGGGATGCGGAGACAAGGGAGAAGTAGGCAAAAAGCAACAGTGCAGCCTTGGGGCAGAGTCTTGGTTCCCCCTCGAGGGATATGTATAACAGTATCTCTGAGCTCTTCTGCAGAACTAAAACACTGAATAAATGGAAGATGTTAACTACTTGAGGAAGCATTCCTCATTCCACAGAGAAGGTCACAGTTTGATAGTCTCAGAGACCACAGAAGGTCATCAGGAGATCACTTGAGACCAGACTAAAGGAGTGAAGGCCCTGCACACACCCTGACCCTTATCAGTAACCCCACCCTTGAACCATTGCTATAAAGTGAAAAGTGAAAGTGAAGTCGCTCAGTTGTGTCTGACTATTTTCGACCCCATGGACTATAGCCCACCAGGCTTCTCCAACCATGGGATTTTCCAGGCAAGAATACTGGAGTGGGTTGCTATTTCCTTCTCCAGGAGATCTTCCCAACCCAGGAATTGAATCCAAGTCTTCCGCATTGTAGGCAGACACTTTACTGTCTGACCCACCAGGACCCCTGGTTGGAACACGCGGTTTTGAGGGCATGAGCCCACTGTGTCCCCCTTTGTCTAACAAAGCAATAAAGCTATTCTTTTCTACCTCACCCAAAACTCGTCTCCAAACATTTGATTCAGCACTGGTGCACAGAGGCCAAGTTTCAGCATCACCAGGGCCAGGACTAGGGTGAGAGGGTACTCACCTCTCAGGTGCAAATTTAAGGGGCACAAGCAACTCAGTAAGTAAGATAAATAATGTTTTAATATAATAGTATTCTAAAAATTAATGACAAAAACCCTTGGAGAATACAATATCAAACCCAGTCCTGAACTTGCACCATTCCACCTCACTTTCTTTTCAAGCTGACCTTAGGTCTAATTGCCAGAAAAACCAATTTACTGACACCAGACTGTGGTGCAGGAAAGTACAGTGTTTATTGCAGGGTGCCAAGAAAGGAGAATGGGCACCTAATATTCAAAATACCCAAGCTCCCTGATAGCTTTCAGGGAAGGGTTTGTTTTTTTTTCCCCAAACTTTAAACTTTTTATTTGTGTATTGGCATATAGCTGATTAACAATGCTGTGGCAGTTTCAGGTGAACAGTGAAGGGACTCAGCCATACATATAAATGTATCCATTCTCCCCCAAACCCCACCCCCATCCACTCTGGCACATAACTTTGAGTAGAGTTCCATGTGCTAAACAATAGGTCCTTGTTGGTTATCCGTTTTGAATATAGCAGTGTGTATATGATATTGCTGCTGCTGCTGCTGCTGCTGCTGCTAAATCACTTCAGTCGTGTCTGACTCTGTGTGACCCCATAGACGGCAGCCCACCAGGCTCCCCCATCCCTGGGATTCTCCAGGCAAGAACACTGAAGTGGGTTGCTATTTCCTTCTCCAATGCATGAAAGTGAAAAGTGAAAGTGAAGTCGCTCAGTCGTGTCCGACTCTTAGCAACCCCATGGATTGTAGCCTACCAGGCTCCTCTGTCCATGGGATTTTCCAGGCAAGAGTACTGGAGTGGGGTGCCATTGCCTTCTCTGTCGATGATATTAGGGAAGGTTTTTTAAAGGCAACATTTGGGGTGAGGGTTGCAGCTCACAGACTTTCTTAGGATTTGTAGATGGTGAGGTGACAGGTAGGGTGGTGTTTTGGAAATCTTAATCATCAACCAGTCTGAGGTCTATGTACTGGTGGTCATCATATAGTCACCACATGGGTAGGGGGTCTTAGTTTCTACAGAACAACTCAAAGGTATGCAACAGATCATTATATATAACCCTTGGGGGAAGACCTAGGACTCATGGAACTATTGTTTAGGCTATCGTTACTTTTCTTGCTTGACTGCTTTTCTTTTGTTTCTGCATTCCCTCATTTCTCTAATTAGTAATGGTTTGAGTCTGCATTTTGGCACTCCGGGAAGAGCTAGGAGACTAAAAAAGCCTTTTTCTACAGTAACAGTGAACATGGAGGGACTTTCATCCCTGGGAAAGCTCTGCAGTGTCCTGCTTCATTTTAGCTTCACATTAACCCTAGCCTTGTTGGATCCTGTCCTTGAACTTTTGGTACTTTGTTACTATGGATTTCTTATTAGCATCACTCTGGATTTTTTAAACATTGCATTACAACACAGTTTATCTTGATTACTGAGTTTTTGGCATCCTCTTTAATTTTGCACCAGGGCAAATACCTCACTTGTCTCACCCTATTCCCAGGGAATCTATTGGATACCTTGTGAATCGTTTGTTTGTAGGTTCACATACATTTCATTGTGGTTTTGATCACAATAACCATCCTCTTCTCAGAAGTCTGCCCTCAGACAAGAGGACCGCTATGTTCAGGGAGAGCTACAAGCAGCAGGGAGCTCCTACCACCTCCCCTTCCTGTCATGTTCATCCCACATCTTTAGGGGTTCCTCCTCCAGGGAAAACCACCTAAGTCAGAGCTTTGTAGCACCCACTCCATGTGATCCCAACATTCTCATTCAGGCTTTCTGTAGGGCTGGCTGCTTCTCACTGTCTCACCGATGTTGCTATGTCAACCTGCTCCTTCTCTGATCAACAAAGCCCTCCCTTTACTGTATTTCACAGCATCCTGTTTTCTTTCTTCCTAGTGCTTCTGATAGTTTACAATTATTTTATTTATTTGCTTACTTTTTCCTGGTTATTGGATCCTCTTACTAGCAGTCAAGCTTCAAAGAACAGAAGCCATATCTGTTCCCGTCATTTAGCCAACCTCCCCCCAGCCCTGGAGTGTCAGCACAGTGCTGGGTGCTCAACTAACAACTGCACATCAAGTCAGCATCCCTGCTTCCTGTGGACTGAGAACTGGATACTGATGAAAAGGTGTGCCTATTTATGAAGGTGCATGACTGCTTTGTGGGTCCACTTAAAATTATTCATAAAATTAAAGGAAATCTGCCTGAGGGATTTGAATTGTAAAAGCCTATAAAATCTAAAACAAACAAAAACAAAACCTCCTGAGAGGATATCATTTTCTGTTTTCTTACCATTGAAGGCAGATTCTCTGCAACAGAATGTCTAATCTACAGGAAAACAAAATAAACTCAGCTAAGCAATAAAAAGTATTATTAGGATACAAAATAAAGGAGTAGAATAATAAAGGCCTAATGAAACCTCCAGATTTTGCATCATTAGCAGTACATTGTTATACTAGCAGTAGCAGGAATATAATACTTACAAAGCATCAAGGAAAGATTTGTGAGTCAAGAGCTCTAAGGGCGGATATTGCTGTTAGGGAGAAAAGTACAATTCTAACTTCTCATATCTGGGGCACCAGGGAACTGGAGTTCATACACCTTCTTTGGCAAAGAGACTGACTAGTAACAATTTCTCCCAGCTTTTAAAAAATTTCTTGTTTCTCCTTTCTGACTGATTCTTTAATGCAGCACATCTTCAAGTCCTAGAAGATATATAAATGCTAATATGTACTTCCCAATATCCCTTTCATTTTATATACCTGTAGTTGTTCATCAATGTAAGGAAGTTTTAGAATTTCTATTGCAGATGGTCTCAATGAAGGACTCTTGTTCAACATGCTGTAATGTTTAAAAAGAAGATTATTTTTCAAATGAACTAAAATGTAAGCACAATTTAAAATTGTTTATGCAGCAATACATTTCTTTCCATACCTTTCCATAATGGCATTCAGCTGTCTTGAGTATCTCTCAGGGAGAGAAGGAGTGTCTCCTTCAACAATTTTTAAAACAATGGATAAGAAATTGGAGCCAGTGAATGCATGATTCATGCAGCACATCTCATACAAAATGCATGCCAGGGACCTGAAGACACAGTCAAAGAATCTGAATGAGGAATAAATGTCCTCTTTTAAATTTGATCATTATACAAAATAGAAAACCTCAGATGAGCTAGGGCAGTGGATGTGAGGCACTAACATACACTTTGTTTTCTACTTAAATACATGTTTATTTAAAAAAAAAAAAAGGAAAAATGAAAGAAGAAAGCACAAAATGTAAGCCTGAATGAACACCTTTTGTCAGAGGAGAGCAAACAATCCAACAGGAATATGCCTACACAGAGTAGGGACTCAATAAATATTTGATAAAGGTAGTAAGGAATCTCTGAATTAACCTCTTTGAAGGAAAAATAAAATGCAGATAAATACTGTCTTCCTAAGGCAGTTCAGTTAGTGTTATATATGCAAAATGAAATTTAAATTTATTAGCCTAGCCTTCCCTCTAATGTGTGCCCAAGAATTTTGAAAAGGAAGCTGGCATCTTTATTAGTTTTCTAAATAGAATCCATTTGCAAATAGGGTGGGAGAGTGGTTGCCTGCAGCTCATATTAATGTGCATAAATTCTCCCTTCAGGAATATGAAACAGAATATTAAGGTTCTAGATCAGTCCAACACTAATTTGTAATAACTATGCAAATCACTGATCTCTAAACCAGTAGAAAAATATTTTAAATAATCTACATCATTATGAAAACTAAGGGGAAATTTCTGCCTGAACTTAGTGTTAAGAAAGAACTTTTCTCTTGAATAATGGGTTAATTTTACCTTCTGGATATTTTGAATTATATAACTAGCCAGGTCTCTCTTTTCTTATCAGTTGTTTGAAAGATCAGAAATAAATTTGCCACTGACCTTGTGTAAGCTGTGCTTTATGTAACTTCAAACATAAAAGGCAAAGTATATATCAATACATACATACATACATACATGAATACTGTCTTTTTAACCATTTTGTGGGTGTTCAACAAAATGTGCATTTGTAAGAAAATCCTGGATGTATACATTGAAGATGTTTCTGTTCCAGTAAATAATAACACTAAATATTTTTAAATGATTGGTACTTTACATATTACAAAGCGCTTTCATACAGATCTCAACAGAGCCTCATAATTTCCCAGTGAAATAGAGCCATAATATATTCTCTCCCTTTTAGACATGGTGAAACTGGCTCAGAGATGTTAAATGACTTGGTTTAAGTTAAATTGACTCTTGAGTTAAGTATTTTTCTTTTCAAATCTGAGACTATTCCCATTATAGAACACTAGAAAGAAGGGGATGTTAGGAGAAATTACATGATATTGACTAGAACAGCAAGATCAATGTCAACTTTATAAATTATGAAAATTATTTAAAGCTCAATAAATTTTCATCTATCTGTAAGATTATTAGATGGTATTTGGTATAGATGCACATATTTAGATTTCTATACCCAGAAAAACAATGTCTTTCAAATAAAGGTGAAATAAACACATTTTTAGACAAAGAAAAACTGAGAGAATTCACGGCGACAGGAAAGCACTAAAATCCTAAAAGGGAGTTCTTCCAACAGATGGACAATGATCCCAGACAGAAAGAAGGAATGAAAGAAGAAATGAAGAACACTGGAAAAAGTAACTTTTGAATATGTGTAATCAACACAAACTCAATAAAACAATATTAACTATCTTGTGGGATTTAAAATTACATAGAATAATACTTTTGACAAAAATCATGCAAAATACAGAAGAGGGTAAATAGAGTTAAAGTATCATAAGATCCTAACATTACTGGGAAAGTGGTAAAAGTAGTAATTTTTGTTGTTTAGTAGTCACTAAGTCATGTCTGACTCTTTGTGACTCTATGGATTGTAGCCCGACAGCCTCCTCTGTCCATGGGATTTTCCTGGCAAAAATACTGGAGTAGGTTGCCATTTCCTTCTCCAGGGGATCTTCCCAGCTAAGGGATCAAACCCATGTCTCCTACATTAGTAGGCAAATTCTTTACCACTGAACCATCAGGGAAGCCCTGGTAATTTTTACTAGACTGTAGTAAATCAAGATTCTTTATTGTCTGAGCCACCAGGAAAGCTAAGTCAAGAATGCATATTGTAACTGCTAGCTGCTGCTAAGTCACGTCAATCGTGTCCAACTCTTCGTGACCCCGTGGGCTGCAGCCTACCAGGCTCCTCGGTCCATGGGGTTTCCCAGGCAAGAGTACTGGAGTGGGGTGCCATTGCCTTCTCCTAACTCTGCTAGAGTTACCACCAAAAGAATGGTAAAACAATGTATAACTGGCAAGTGTAAAACGAACCAGTTACTAGAGAGAAAAAAATCAAACAATAAAAATTCAAATTAAAACCAAAAAAGCAAGAAAGGACAGACAAATGAACATAAAACAAGTGAGATGTGAAGATTAAAAAGAAGACAAACTGTCATTACGCATTTCAACATGATTATGTATATCAAAAAGATCAAAATACACTACAAACTATTAGAATTAACAATTGAATTTAGCAAGGTTGTTGGATACAAAGGTCATTTCTATAAGCCTGCAACAAACAAATTTTAAAAACAAAACTAAAAATGTCATTTACATTAACATCACAAAATGTCAAATATGTAGGAATAAATTAAACACAACACGTGCAAGACCCTTCACGATAGCCTTAGTACTCTGCTGAGAGAAATTAAAGAAGATCTTAAAAAAAAACTAGAGAGGGATAGATTCACACTCTTGGATTGGAACATTCAATATTCTGAAGATATCAATTTTTCCCAGAATGATCTATAGATCTAAGGCAATATAAATCCAAATCCTAGCAGACTTTTTTGTAGCTGACTCTAAAGTTTACATGGAATTACAAAGGGAAAAGGGTAGCCAAAGCAACTGAAGATGAACAAGTTTGGAGGTCCTGTATTACCAAACAGCAAGATTATTATGAAGTTGCATTTCTTATGAAAGTATGATACTGGCGAGGAAGAAAAAATATACAGCAGTAGAACAAAATAGAGGGCTCAGAAACAGATCTGCACATAGTCAACTAGTTGACTAATGCAAAGATAAACTGCACTGTGGTAGAGGGAAAGATGATCTTTTTAATAAATTATGCTAGGACAATTGAACATCCATATGGAAAATATTACACACGAATGCCTCTCTCACATCATATTCAAGCACAAAAACCAGTTAAAGGTGGGTCTAAATGAAAACAAAGTCATAAAATTTTAAGAGTAAACAGGTAAATATCTGCCTGATCTTGGATCAGGCAGCAAAGATTTTTTTAAGTAACATGCAAAAAGCATGAAAAATAAAGTTAGGGACTGATAAATGGACTTCATTAAAATTATAAACATTTATTCACAAAGTCAAATCTGGGTTTCATGAAGACATAATTCTACCTGAGTCATACTTGACGAATGTATTGGGATTATAAAAAGATGTGGAACTATCTGTCTAGATAGACCATGGAACAATTAGATTTAGAGGACAACTCAGTAATCAATTTTGATGCAAACTACTCTCTTTTTTTGGAAATCCTCTCAGCTACACTGAATGCACGCTGCTTTCCATTTACCTATTTTATTTTGATCTACTGATATTGGCTGTGCTGCAGCACATGGAGAAGACTTCATTTACCAGCCAGTAACTTGTGGAAAGGTACCTGCTATGGTCCCGGTGCACCTCTCTGGCATGGGAGCCAGTAAATGAAATATGAGACAGTATGATTGTAGAAACTTTGATGACATTTGGGGCAAAAGATTTTTTGATTATCCTGTACCAGTTTTACAATCTATCTACTATGTATCCTTTTATTCTAATAACTACATGTAGCTATATGTCTATGTTTTAATTTTCTCCAGTTTCCAACCAGGCATATCTACATGGGAATAATTATATTATCTCAAACTTATCACTCTACCCTTTTTGAAGACTTTTCTCTTATTTGACTCCCAGGTCTTAAATATGACAATGCAACAGCAGGGAAGGGTCAGGGGCCAGGAGATGAATTGGAAAAAACAAGAGATATATTTTACTTAGAAGTTTGCAACTTGCATTCCTTCCTCCACCCCCACCCCCTGCAAAATACAGCCAACTGTGAAGAAGTAAACAAATAAATCCCTGAGGGGGTGAATGTGGCAGTGAAAGGGAAGACTGGGATCAGGTGTATGAAGCAAATTATACCTGAATTCCATAAACTTGCCATCTGTCCAAATCGACCAGAACTGCCCAGAGGATTTCTGAAGCACAGATTGCTAATGAATTGCAAATGTAACTCTGACTTTGTCTTGTCTCAAGATGACTAAATTTTACTCTTTGAAATTGGCCCTGATTCTGCAAAGAGGAGCCAACCCCACAGTGGTGCATCACTTTAGTGATGGAAATTTTATTGATATTCTAGATAATATGTTTACTTGGTATAAGCAAGGACTACCCTAACATATCCATCTGGAAAAAAGTATATATAATTTAAGCAGCTGAATAAGTAGAGTAATGGAAATTTAATACAAGTACAGAGGGTTTTGCTTTAATATGTTACCCTAAACAAAAGTCTTTAGTGTAGCAAATGAAAATCAACATAAACTCAGTCAATATGATGAATGACTCTGGGGCTGCTTGAACAAATTTTAAGAAGTATATATTAATAACTATTATCTATTAAGGGCCAATCATATCCCAGAATCTGTAGCGGTTCTTCCCAAGCTTTAATATGCATACACATCTCCCAAGGAATTTGTTAGAATGTTAGTTCTGAGTATTTGGGGAGAAATGGTGGTTACATTGGGAGCATAGTTTCTGTATCTTCCTTGAATCCTCATGTAAAACAGAGCAGCTAGATAGCAAAACTAAAAACCAGAGCCAACATTTTCAACAAAGTTAGGTGACAAAGTGTCTCCTTGAGCCTCAAGGTACAAGTATATGGAGACAAATCACAATTGCCACGTGACCTGCATAATGCAGCATCTGTGTGAGAAGAAACAGAGACAATGGAGTAAGTGACTGAGAGACAAAACAATAGAAGACTCTCAAAACAGTCAACAGGTACTCACCGAAAAGTGCAGGGGGCCAATCTAAGAACAGCAGCTAAAACTCATAGGGGTTCTGCCCAATCCAAAATCAGAGTGAATGCAAGAAAACCCCAGGGTAAAGCCTAAAGGGACTGGAGCAGGAAGATCACAGGGGCAGAGGGGAAATAAAAGGGAAAGATTTTTTGATTTTTAGCTATTCTTGGGGTCATGGTCATAGACTCCACACAAACCAGAAAGTCTGGGAAATAAACATGGATAGCGTTCAAAGCTGAGTCAAGAGGTGGGTTGGCACAGCCCCTCGCTGCACAGAGGCTGCTTGTGGCAGCAGCAATGCATTGCTCATGTGACATAAGAGACTTCACATACTGGAATCTAAAGAAGGGTAAAAATGAACTTATTTACAAAACAGAAATAAAATTACAGATGTAGAAAGCAAACTTACAGTTACCAGCGGGTAAGGGATTTGGGGATTGACATATAGACGCTACTATAGATAATAATAAGAACCTGCTATATAACACAGGAAACTCTGCTCAATGCTCTATAATGACCCATATGGGAAAAGAATCTAAAAAAGAGTAGGTATATGTATATGTATAACCTAGACCGTGTATTAAAAAGCAGAAACATCACTTTGCTGACAAAAGTCTAGATAGTCAAAGCTATGGTTTTTCCAGTGGTCAAGTATGGATGTGAGAGTTGGACCGTAAAGAAGGCTGAGCACTGAAGAATTGATTCTTTTGAACTGTGGTGCTGGAAAAGACTCTTCAGAGTCCCTTGGACTCCAAAGAGATCAAACCAGTCAACATTAAAGGAAATCAACCCTGAATATTCATTGGAAGGACTGATGCTGAAGCTGAAGTTCTAATACCTTGGTCACCTGAAGCAAAGAGCTGACTCATTGGAAAAGACGCTGATGCTAGGAAAGATTGAAGGCAAAAGGAGAAGGGGGCGGTAGACAATATGGTTAGATAGCATCACTGACTCAATGGACATGAATCTGAGCAATTCCAGGAGATGGTGAAGGACAGAGGAGCCTGTCATGCTACAGTCCATGGGGTCACTAAGAATCAGACACGACTTAGCAACTGAACAACAACAACAAAAATAACTGATTCACTTTGCTGTATGCAAGAAACTAAAACAACATTGTAAATCAACCACACACCAATAAAATTCTTTTTAAAAAAAGATACTTCACACTTTGAGTGAATGGTTGTGTTCCAACGGCTTTCATCATCTTTGATAGTCTCTGGAGGCTCTTTTAAGATGGCCTTAGCCTTAGGACTTCCTGGTGGTCCAGTGGTTAAGAATCTGCCTTGCAATGCAGGGGGGATGCAGGCTCCATCCTTGGTCAGGGAACTAAAATCCCACATGTCACACAGCAACTAAGTCCTCGTGTCACAACTACTGAGCCCTCCTGCCACAACTAGAGAATAATCCATGCACAGAAATGAAAGATCTCGCATGCCCCTGCTCTTTCTCTAAGCACTAGACAGGCTCCTTTCAGACCAGGATGCAGCCTGGGTCCTGGACCTGGGACACTGGAGCAGGAGCAGAGCAGGCTTGCAACCTGCAGCAGAGGTACAGGTCACCTGCAGTTCTCATGTAATGTGAAGAACAAACACATTTTATAAGTACATCAGAAATTTTTGGAGCTCTTTGTTATTTCAGCAAAACCAACTTGTACACCATCCCCTCATATAACAGTCTTCAGCAGCTTCTCATCCCACAGAAGGTAAAGTCCAAGGTCCTCCCTATGGTCATTCACCACATGAACCCTGACTGCCTCCTGAGCCATGTGGATCTATTGCACACCCCCTCTGACACATACACACACATACACACACACACACACACACACACACTTTGTCGTCAGCTAGCTGGAGGACACTGAGCGGAGCTTCACTTTGGAAGCACTATACTTCCATATTCTTATAGTGCTCCCAGGGGCTTTCAGGAGTCAGAGAAGGCCCAGGTCACTTGCAACTACGTTCAAACTCTCAGTATATTTTGAAAATGAAAAAACACCAAAATAGAGTTTGAAAAATTAGATTTTGAAAATTTTACATCTAATAAATTAATACTGCAGCCTATTTCCATGCACGTCCACTCCTCCTCCCCCAGTGGACACCCTCCTCCTTCAGTCATGGGCACTGGATCTTTCTGCCTGAAAGGCATTTTGTCAGACTTTTCTCTACCCTTCCCATCCTAAGCAGCAGCATCCACTCTCTGAGACCGCAGCTGATGCTCTGCACCCTTACTCTGGCTCACCCCTTTTACATCAGAGCCTTGTGCGTATGGCAATTTATGTCTGCCAATCTTTTAAAGACAAAGTCTAGAACTTTCATGTTTATCTTGATCTTTCTTTCTTTTGGTGAACACCTCATGGGCAAGAGAGAGTAAGGCTAAGGGAGCTGGACATCCTGGTAAACTGGCTTCTGGATAGAAAGGGAAGCCCTAACTTGAAGCATTTATTGGTTTCTGTGAGACTGAGAAGAGATGTGGATAGTGGAGTCTTGTGAGCTGGTCTGAGCTGGCTCCTGCACACCAGTGAATTATGGGAGGGATGGCAAGATGGTGCTGGAGTGAGAAGGTGGTCCAAGGCGGGGACGAGCAGGAGAAGAGAAGAGAAGTCAGGAAGAATGGACGGAGGGTCTGAGGCACACAAAGAAGCTGCTGATCCAGTTTCTCAGCTGAGGCCCAGATTCTTGGGCTCCATCCATCAATGCACCTGCAAGCAGAGTACCAGACTGCCATGCTTGCACAAGCCACTTCTCTTAAGTCATTTCTTAAACTTCTTAAATAAAGAAAATGAACAGTGTCAGCTTGTTAAAATGGAGACCCTGACCAAGGGTGAGTCTCAACTCTGTTTTACTGTCCTCCTGACAAAGCCTATTCTAGTGACCACTAAAAATAATACATAACAAAGCACCTCATAACCTAGAGCCTTCAAACAACAATAGTAATTTTGCTCATGAATCTGTTCTCTCAGAAATTGACAAAGACGGCTTGAATCTTCTTTCCACAGCATTTTCTGGGCAAGCTCAGTTGAGGTTGGAAGATCCATTTCCAAGTCACTCACGTGACTGGCTGATAGGTGTTGGCCATCATTCAGAAGCTCGGCCAGGGCTAAAGGCCAGAGGCCTTGATTCCTTGCACTAGACTCTCCATGTGCTAAACACAGGCTTTCTCACAGCACAGCAGCTGAATTCCAAGAGCAAGGATCTCAAGAGAATCAGACAGAAGCAGTGTCATCTTCTGTGACCTAGACTCAGAAGTCACATAATATCAGTTCTTCCATAATGACAGTCAATAAATCCCTTTATTCACTTAACGAATCAACAAGCAAATAACAAGCCCCAGAGAAGGAGGACTGAGAAGAGTTGCTACAATATATTATCTAAAACACTGAGTTTTCCTGAAGAATTTCTTGTGTATCCATCTCCATCCCCTTTAAACTCTTGGTGGCAAGATCTGCCATAACACAGCAATGGGCACAGATGTGTTTGGCAATTCTTACATGCCTTGCTGACAGGAGAAATTGTGCCTTGGATAACTATATTTTCCTGTAGCTTCCACTCATGTAGTCCTTGGCCAGCTCAAACAAGCTAAGATGCATGTTGCTGAGTGGATTAAGAAACCACAAGCAAGGGGAACCACTGATGTCTCTGAATTTTTTAGGCTGAGAGTTTAAAGTTGTTGATTTAAATGGAAGACTCTGATACTTCCCTTGTTGTTTTTACAAATGAATTCCAGTCATTCTGAAGCATTTTTCAGGGTAGGCTATTGGAACCATTCCAACTTGTGTGTCAACAATCTTCTTGAAGTTGAGCTAGAACAGAAGTTTCATATCCACATTGTAACTCTTGTCCTTAAGAGTGACTGGCGTGAATCCTTGAATCTCATTGCTTTAATTCACACTTCTTGGTTTACTAGTAAATTGAACTTCTCTTCACCAAATGGAGTTTTAAAGTCCTTTTCTGGCAACTTCCCATCTATATCCTTTGTTGATTTTAAAAGTAGGAACTCCTTAGCTTTGCCATTGTGCTGTTGCTGTTGTCTCAGTAGTTCATTTGTAAGAATTTTTGGATATGCTAGACTTTGACATTGCCTTATAGATATGTCTCAAAAACTTACTGTATGCTTCATACATATTGTAATATATGTCTGAAAGTTATTATTTCTCTCACTAGAAGGTGAAGCTTAATTCCTCTCCTGTTATGTGTAGGCTGGACTTAGTGACTCTCTTCTAATAAATAGAGAATAGAAAGTAGAATAGAAATGGAAAAGCAATAACTTTATAGTGGAGAAAACTGGCAGACAATAGTTAATCTAGTGACCAAAGCTGGTGTCACCAATATTAAGTCATGCTGACATCATACGTCTCCTGATAAATTGTGATGAGACAGACACATTACTTTTATGGTATTATTACAAAAATTGGCTTGTCCCCCAGTTTTCCCCCAAACCCCATTGAATCAAGAGAAAACACTGGCCAAATCCAAACTGAATAACTTTTTACAAAATACCTGACCAGTATTCTTCAAAACCATCAGGAGCAACAAGGACATGTCTGATAAACTTAAAAGTTTGAAAAACTTAGGAAATGACTGAGTGCAATGTGGAATCTTGGGATATCAGTGAAAAAACGACTTACATTCAAATGAAGCTTAGTTGATAGTAATGTATCAATGTTAACTTATTAGTATTGATAAATGCACAATGATTATGTAAGATAACACTGTGTGTATGCGTGTGATCCATCATGTCTGACTCTTTGCAACCCCATGGACAGTATCCCACCAGGCTCCTCTGTCCATGGAATGTTCCAGGCAAGAATACTAGAGTGGGTTGCCATTTCCTCCTGCAGGGGATCTTCCTGATCCAGGGACTGAACCTGTGTCTCTTACATCTCCTGTTTGGCAGGTGGATTCTTTACCACTGTACTACCTGGGAAGCCCCAAGATAACACTAGAAAATGCAAATTTTAGAATTTTTGTTCTATTATGTGAAAAATACCATCGAAATTTTGATAGCAATTACACGGAATCTGTAGATTGCTTTGAGTTCGATGGACACTTTAAGAATATTATTTTTTTCCAACCCGTGAGCACAAAATATCTTTCTATTTGTTTCCCTTCAACTTCTTTCATTAACATTGTAGTTCTCAGTGTACAGGTCTTTCACTCCTTGGTTAATAAAAGTGTGGGCATCTTTGTCTTGTCCCTGATCATAAAGGAAAATCTTTCAGCTTTCCACGATTGTGTATGAATATGATGTTAGCTGTGGATCTGTCACATAAGCCCTTTATTATGTTGAAGTATGGTCCCTCTATACTCATTGTGTTGAGTGATTTTATCAGAAATGAATGTTGAATTTTGTCAAGTGTATTTTTCTGCATCTATTGAGATGATCATATGATTTTTATCCTTATTTTGGAAATGCAGTGTTTCACATTGACTGATTTGTGGATGTTGAACTATTCTTGCAAACCTAGAATAAATCCCAGTTGATCATGAATAAAAATAAATTTTAAAAATTAAAATGTCCAGTTTTTACCAGTTATGAAACATGCAAAGAAGTAGGAAAGGATGATCCATATAGGAGGAAAATGGCAGGCAAGATGAACTACGCAACAGAGCCGAGATGTCAGACTTAACACACACGGATTTCCAAGTAGACATTTCAAATATGTTCAATGAACTAAAGGAAACAGTATTTAAAGGAATAAAGTATGATAAAATATCATATTAAATGGAGATTATCAATTCAGTTCAGTTCAGTCGCTCAGTCACGTCCGACTCTTGGCGACCCCGTGGACCACAGTACGCCAGGCTTCCTTGTCCATCACCAACTCCTGGAGCTTGCTCAAACTCAGGTCCATCGAGTCAGTGATGCCATCCAACCATCTCATCCTCTGTCGTCCCCTTCTCCTCCTGCCTTCAATCTTTCCCAGCATCAGGGACTTTTCTAATAAGTCGGCTCTTTGTATCAGGTGGCCAAAGTATTGGAGCTTAAGCTTCAGCATCAGTCCTTCCAATGAATATTCAGGACTGATTTCCTTTAGGATTGACTGGTTGGGCCTCCTTGAAGTCCAAGGGACTCTCAAGAGTCTTCTCCAACACCACAGTTCAAAAGCATCAGTTCTTCGGCACTTAGCTTTCTTTATGGTCCAACTATCACATGCATATATGACTACTGGAAAAATCTTAGCTTTGACTAGACGGACCTTTGTCGGCAAAGTAATGTCTCTGCTTTTTAATATGCTGTCTAGGTTAGTCACAGGTCTTCTTCCAAGGAGCAAGTGTCTTTTAATTTCATGCCTGCAGTCACCATCTGCCATGATTTTGGAGACCAAAAAAATAAAGTCTCTCACTGTTGCCACTGTTTCCCCATCTATTTGCCATGAAGTGATGGGAACGGAGGCCATGATCTTCATTTTCTGAGTGTTGAGTTTTAAGCCAGCTTTTTCACTCTCCTCTTTCACTTTCATCAAGAGACTCTTTAGTTCTTCCTTCTTCCATAAAGGTGGTGTCTTTTGCATATCTGAGGTTATTGGTATTTCTCCCGGAAGTCTTGATTCTAGCTTGTGCTTCATCCAGCCTGGCATTTTGCATAGTGTACTCTGCATAGAAGTTAAATGAAAAAGGTGTCAATATACAGCCTTGATGTACTCCTTTCCTGATTTGGAACCAATCTGTTGTTCCATATCCAGTTCTAACTGTTGCTTCTTGACCTGCATACAGATTTCTCAAGAGGCAGGTAAGGTGGTCTGGTATTCCCATCTCTTGAAGAATTTTCCACAGTTTGTTGTGAGGTACACAATCAAAGGCTTTAGTGTAGTCAATAAAGCAGAAGTAGATGATTTTCTAGAACTCTTCTGCTTTTTCAATGATCCAACGGATGTTGGCAATTTGATCTCTGGTTCCTCTGCCTTTTCTAAATCCAACTTGAACATCTGGAAGTTCTCAGTTCATATACTGTTGAAGCCTGGCTTGGAGAATTTTGAGCATTACTTTGCTAGCATGTGAAGTGAGTGCAATTGTGCAGTAGTTTGAGCATTCTTTGGCATTGCCTTTCTTTGGGATAGGAATGAAAACTGACCTTTCCAGTCCTATACCCTCTGCTGAGTTTTCCAAATTTGCTGGCCTAATGAGTGCAGCACTTTCACAGCATCATCTTTTAGGATTTGAAATAGCTCAGCTGGAATTCCATCACCTCTACTACCTTTGTTTGTAGTGATGCTTTAAGGCCCACTTGACTTCCCACTCTAGGATGTCTGACGCTAAGTAAGTGATCACACCATCGTGGTTATCTGGGTCATGGAGATCTTTTCTGTATAGTTTTTCTGTATATTCTTGCCACCTCTTAACATCTTCTGCTTCTGTTAGGTCCATACCATTTCTGTCCTTTATTGTTCCCATCTTTGAATGAAATGTTCTGTTAGTATCTCTAATTTTCTTGAAGAGATCTCTAGTCTCTCCCATTCTACTGTTTTCCTCTATTTCTTTGCATTGATCACTGAGGAAGTCTTTCTTATCTCTCCTTGCTATTCTTTGGAACTTTGCATCCAGATGGGCATATCTTTCTTTTCTCCTTTCCCTTTAGCTTCTCTTCTTTTCTCAGCTATTTGTAAGGCCTCCTCAGACAGCCATTTTGCCTTTTTGCATTTCTTTTTCTGGGGATGATCTTGATCACTGCCTCTTGTACAAAGTCATGAGTCTCTGTCCATAGTTCTTCAGGCATTCTTTCTATCAAATCTAATCCCTTGAATCTATTTGTCACTTTCACTGTATAATCGAAAGGGATTTGATGTAGGTCATACCTGAATGGTCTAGTGGTCTTCCCTACTTTCTTCAATTTAAGTCTGAATTTGGCAATAGGAAGTTCATGATCTGAGCCACAGTCAGCTCCCCATCTTTCTTTTGCTGACTGTATAGAGCTTCTCCATCTTCAGTTGCAAAGAATATAATCAATCTGATTTCTGTATTGACCATCTGGTGACGTCCATGTGTATAGTCATCTCATGTTTTTGGAAGAGGGTATTTTCTATGACTAGTGCATTCCCTTCGGAGAAGGTAATTTCAACCCACTCCAGTACTCTTGCCTGGAGAATCCCAGGGATGGTGGAGCCTGGTGGGCTGCCGTCTATGGGGTCGCACAGAGACGGACACAGCTGAAGCGACTTAGCAGCAGCAGCAGCAGTGCGTTCTTTTGACAAAACTCTGTCAACCTTTGCCCTGCTTCATTTTGTACTCCAAGGCCAAACTTGCCTGTTACTCCAGGTATCTCTTTACTTCCTACTTTTGCATTTCAGTCCCCTATGATGAAAAGGACATCTTTTTTTGGTGTTAGTTCTAGAAGGTCTTGTCGGTCTTCATAGAACAATTCAACTTCAGCTTCTTCAGCATTACTGGTTGGGGCATAGACTTGGATTACTGTGATACTGAGTGGTTTGCCTTGGAAATGAACAGAGATCATTCTGTCACTTTTGAGATTGCACCCAAGTACTGCATTTCAGACTCTTTTGTTGACTATGAGGGCTACTCCATTTCTTCTAAGGGATTCTCACTCACAGTAGTAGATATAACGGTCATCTGAATTAAACTCACCAATTCCCGTCCATTTTAGTTCACTGATTCCTAAAATGTCGATATTCACTCTTGCCATCTCCCGGTTAACCACTTCCAATTTATCTTGATTCATGGACCTAACATTCCAGGTTCCACCTATGCAATACTTTTGTTTACAGCATCAGACTTTACTTCCATCACCAGTCACATTCACAACTGTGCATTGTTTTCACTTTGGCTCTGTCTCTTCATTCTTTCTGGAATTATTTCTCCACCCTTCTCCAGTAGCATATATAGGGCACCTACTGACCTGGGGAGTTCATCTTTCAGTATCATATCATTTTGTCTTTTCATACTGTTCATGGGGTTCTCAAGGCAAGAATACTGAAGTGGTTTCCCATTCCCTTCTCCACTGGACCATGTTTTATCACTAAAGAGTGAGAAATTATTTTAAAAATCAAATAGAAATTCTAGAGTTGAAAAGTACAATAACTAAAACAAAAAATTCTCCAGAGGGGCTCAACAGTAGATTTTAAGTCACAAAAGAAAGAATCAAGATAGACTGAAAAATATTATGCAGTCTGAAGAATAGAGAGCAAAATGAAGAAAAATTATCATTGCATCAGAGCAGGTAGGAAACCTGGAAACACACCAGCATACACACAGTGGGAAGACCAGAAAGACAGTAAGAGGGAAAGGAGGAGAAAAAGTACTCAAAAAAAGAAGAGCTGAAAGCTTCCTTTTCCAAATCTGATCAAGTTTGTTGAAATATGTTTTTTGTTTTGAAGACAGTAACAATGTTGTGATAGTTTCAGGTGAACAGCAAAGGGACTCAGCCATACATATGCATGCATCCATTCTGAAATAAGTTCATTTACATGTCCAAGAATCTCAACTAACCCCAGGTAGGATAAATGCAAAGCCACACTGAGATTCATCAGGGTAAAAATGCAGAAAGAAAAAGAAAAAATCTTCAGAGAAATCATTAAGGCCTTGATTGAAAAAACCATTGTATTCAGGGACAGAATATTATGCAAACATCTAGATGATACATAGATATATTTTGTTGATACAGAGCAACAATTTGCTGAATGAGAAAAAGCAGGTTTTAAAGTTATACGTAGTGTGATTTTTTTTTGTAGGAACAAATATACTTAAGATAGGTACTACATGAAGCACTTAGCACATTAAATGTCAACCACAGAGAAAGCACTCTACAGAGGGTAGCTATTTCTGGTTCTTTTGCTGCTGTTGTATTAAGCTGTTTAAAAAATCCACCAGGCTAGACTGACATTATCTGCAGAGTTTGTATCAGTCATTGCATGCTCATCATTGAAAAAATATATTAATACTCAAATTTACTGCCTCTAACTGAAGTGTTCCCCTACTCAGCTTCTGCTGAGTGAACCACAAGGTGTGCTCACTCCCCAAGAAGGATCATTCCCGAAGAAGGTGAAGCTGCCCAACAACCTGCTCTGAACCCAAACAAGAAGTGACCAGACCATAGAGGTGAGTGAAATGGGCTCTCTGCCCCAGAGCTTCCTCCCAGAGAGGCAGCTGATGGTGCTGCTGGCTGCCAGCCACTTGGAGGCCCCACATCAGCTACAGAATGTGCTGTCAGGTTTGCCTATTTCTCCCTTTCCTAAATCCTCCCTCCCCACTCCCCCTGTTCACTCTAGGAATGCTCTTCTGGGAAGATACTTAGTCTTGGCAGGGCAGACAGGTGTTGGTTCCTCTCTATCGTCTTTCATCTGAAGCTGCTGCTGCTGCTAAGTCGCTTCAGTCGTGTCCGACTCTGTGCGACCCCATAGACGGCAGCCCACCAGGCTCCGCCGTCCCTGGGATTCTCCAGGCAAGAATACTGGAGTGGGTTGCCATTTTCTTCTCCAATGCATGAAAGGGAAAAGTGAAAGTGAAGTCACTCAGTCGTGTCCGACTCTTAGCGACCCCATGGACTGTAGCCGACCAGGCTCCTCCGTCCATGGGATTTTCCAGGCAAGAGTACTGGAGTGGGGTGCCATTGCCTTCTCCCCATCTGAAGCTAAGCCTTGTCTAACATTTCTGTCCAAGATCACTACAACCTGACTCTAATGTTGAGTGTAAACTAGACTCCTCCAGTGTCCCCCACCCAGCTAACTAACAGACCAGACCCCTGAACAAAACTTTGAGAGTACCCCATTATGCTCTGACACCCCTACAATCCCTACAATCCCTACAATCATAACCTCCATATAAATTATCCAAAGAATGTATGGCTATCTGGTTGACCTCTCACAACATGACAAATAAGGCCAACAATGGATAGTCTGTTTCCTTTCTGCTTAATTATAGAACCCTTATTCCAATAGTATGATCATCATCCTTCATTTGTTTCTCCTACAAAAACAACACATTCTAATGGCTTCCCTGGTGGCTCAGCAGTAAAGAATCTGCCTGCAATGCAGGAGATGTGGGTTCAATCCTGTGTCAGGAAGATCCCCTGGAAAAGGAAATGGCAGCCCATTCCAGTATTCTTGCCTGGAAAATCCCATGGACAGAGGAGCCTAATGGGGGTCCATGGGGGTTGCAAGAGTTAGACACAATTTAGCGACTAAACTGCTACTACTATCCATAGTTGAAACCAATCTAAAGAGCTAGTCTAGGAACCCAACTCATATCTATTTTTCCTGTGGAGGAAAAATGTTCAGCAATAGCTTATACAAATCAGTCATGTTCAAAGTATTGCCCTCAGTGAACCTAATTATCCTAACTTTCTAAATAACCGTTCATAAACTTTTAAAACCTGACTCACTTTTCAGAAAGGGACTTCCTGTACTTGATGGCTGTAAATAAATGAATCCCAAAAGGTTTAGGCAGATTGCAAAAGAAGGATAATGTTACATATGGGCAAACATTAACAAATGAAAATAATAGCATTATATTAATAACAATTCTTTAAGCATTATAAATAAATATGTACAGTCATTAGCGCTGAATCTAAACACCTGTCAATTATTCATAAGTATTTCCAATCCTAATAAAATATCCCACAGTAAACAGATGCTACAAACTGAGATTCAGTGGATAAATTCTCAACCTCACTCAATCTAAATTTTCTAGAGTGTCTCCCAAAGATTACTCATCACACTTATATATCCTTCACTATAATTTATAATTCTCTGTTATTCTTTCCACTTTAGGTTTAGCAATAGACATTTCATTACTAGATAAGCCCATTTGATTCAGATACAACCAAGGTAATTAACAAATTCATAATATGGTGGTTATTTGAGGTCAGGATGATGATGAATTCTTAGCTAGAATTTGCTGAGTAGTTAGCAATCTCTGCAAGGAGAGCTGACCTTCTCCTACATTTCTATATTTGGGAGGTATTGGGTTTTTAAAGTTTTGCCTGAGTCAGATATCATTTTTGTAAGCCTAAGATACTATAGCAATACTGTCTGATATTCCTATGATTGTTATACAACATGAGGAGCAGTTTTTTTTAAAAAAAAGTTTAATGCAGACACAACTGAAACAAAAGTGCGTTCCATAGACTCGGTTTTCTAGGTGACATCCATCTGATTTGGCAAGCAAATATAGATTCTTGTCAAAAGAAGTCAAAAATTACACATAGTTTTCCTGCTATATGTAATTCTAAAGACTTAAATAATGAGCTTCATAAAACGAATCTATTCTTCATTCAAACAACATGATGTAATATCTTCCTGACATACCATGTAACCATAATCATGAAGAAATTGTATATTTGTCTATTTTTAACTGACCATAATAATAATAAATGTGAAGAGAGATTTAGATATGTATCTTGAATTCATTCCAAAGCTCAAGATTGATTTTTCTCTAACTGGAGAAAAATACACCAAAAAGAGCAAGAAAATTTCTCCTGAGGAGCAGGATTACTATCACCTTAGATTTTACACCCTAAGTGCTATTACACAGTCATGGGCAAAGAGATGTTCAATAAAGCAAAATTTAAAAAAATTCATTCATAACGTATCTTTGTGGGTTTTGTCTGCTTTTGGTTTTTGGAAGGAATCAGGGAAGGCGGTAATTGAGGAAAGATAATAGGTGAATTGGGAAAAACCACCAGGGCAGAAAACAGTTAACAATGAAAGGAAAAAAAAACCACGGAAGAACCTAGAAATGTATAATCTCAAGAGTGACTAAAAGGGCAGGATGGATGGGGATCTGCCCTAGGCAGATCTAACTGTAATAGTGTTCTCTCCCATTTGGGAGAGATAGGAACAAAAAAGGAGTAAGAACCCTGATGAAAATCCCAACACATAATCCCTATTATGCTTACTTTTCCCTACCAGAGAAAAGGTAACTTTCTACTTTATCTTCTTTAGAAGAATGAAGCAGGCACAATCTTTAACACTGCTGATAGCTCTGAACTATTTTAGTTGATTTGCATACAATAATTATTTACTTAATTAACAAGCTCTCAGCTAAATTGTCCTTTCAACCCCTAACAAGTTGAAAATTATATAAGATTCCTCTTCAAAGGAAAGGAATTTTCCCAAATAGGATCTACTGCTAACAACAGAATACAATTTTCCACTTGGTTTCTTGTACTGAGATTTAAACTGGTTCCATGATGAGGAAGGAGAAATTCTTTTGGAACAGAGCTCAAAGAAGCTGAGAAATCTCAGATGTAGCTATCACTGAAAACCCAGAAGTTTTAAAATTTAAGTATCCTTAAAGCTAATACCTTTAGTAAAAATTCTTAAAAGCAATAAGAAGACAAAAAAAAAAAAAAAAAAGAAAGCTGTATATTCCCCACAGAGGTGGAAGTTAACCTTAAAAAAAATAAGGCAGAGTGATTAGAATTACAAATGCTTAATGTAATAGGCTAACAGAAATGTATCAAAATTTAATGTTTGTGATACATTAGGAACTTTCTATTGTGATTCAAGAAGAAAAAATCTAAATCAACCAGTTAATCTATGAATAAAGAGAATTTTTGAAATCAATTTAATGAATGTATCACATTTCCAACCTAAAAGATCTTCTTTACACTACTCACAGAATAGCTAACATTTAAAAAGGATAAATGAGTGGATGTAGAAGTAAATGAGCCTAAAAACAAAATGCACCATATCTTAAGGTAGCAAAATGAATAAGGCGCCTGGACTGGCCCATGCCCACTCACCAGATATCTGACTTGGTGTCGTAGCCTTGGTGTTTCAGAGCCTCCGGGCTCATATAATGGGGAGTTCCAGTTAAAGTGGTGGCTAGTTCACAGGATCCCATTAGGAGTCGAGAAACTCCAAAATCCCCTTGAAATAATAATTAACTTCTATGAATACTTAAAACGTGAAAACCAGTACTATACTGGAAATTAACAACAGAGTGTCTAATTTGACAATTTTAATACACAATCATTCATATCATGTTGAAGAAAAAGTTATACATTTTAAATTATATAATATTGGTGAAAAGCTTTAAAAATAAAAGCCTTATAGGAGAAAGAAGAGTTTGATGATAAGAAAGTGAATTATGTAAGCTAAAACTGCTTTTTTTCCTGGTATTAGGGAAAACCAACAACTTGAAAAAAAAGATATTTCAAGTCTGAGTAACAACAAACAGAATGATTCTGGAAGCACTGAATATATGGTTTGCAATTTTATCTGAGCGAGGGGGTAATTTGTTCTTCATTTACAATAAAGAAGAAATTTTAAATAAAAAACCTGAGACTTTTCAAAAACATGACTATAAAAACTTGAATCCACCAGTTTCAGTATAATTGCCTAATTTGTTGATGGTTTCTTCCCCTCTAAGAACATCTTACCTGAAGATCAAACAATTCTGTAACTGTTAGGAGTATAGATACAGTTCTAAAGGAGAACTCGCTATATCAACACTTTAATAATCTGTGATAACTCCTAATTGCTTATTATAAAATAAATGCGGGAGTAGGAAACCTATGGAGAAGGCAATGGCACCCCACTCCAGTACTCTTGCCTGGAAAATCCCATGGACGGAGGAGCCTGGTGGGCTGTAGTCCATGGGGTCGCTAAGAGTCGGACGTGACTGAGCGACTTCACTTTTACTTTTCGCTTTCATGCATTGGAGAAGGAAATGGCAACCCACTCCAGCATTCTTGCCTGGAGAATCCCAGGGATGGGGGAGCCTGGTGGGCTGCCGTCTATGGGGTTGCAGAGAGTTAGACACGACTGAAGAGACTTAGCAGCAGCAGCAGCAGGAAACCTATAGTAATCAAACTAGTAAAACAAGTCTAATCATTTGTTAATGGTTAGTGCTTGGCATGGCATAGGAACTCAAAAGACATTTGTTGGATCTATTAATAAACACAAATGCTTTATACCTCAGTTTCTATCAGATAATCAGAAACAATTGGTCTTTTTGCTGTTGTTGTTGTTGGGCACAACCAATCAAGCACAAAAATTTAAGAAGTTTGAATAAACCAATGATTATTCTACCACTTTTAGTTACTTTATATTGCAATTTTTATATAATAATAAAATCTAGAATATACTCTTTCATGGATACATATTTTAAAATCTTACCAATTTTAAGTTTATTATTTTTCAGAAATATATTCTTTGATTTCAAATCTCGATGAAGTATCTTCCTACAGAAGGAATAAAAGGATATTCAAATTAATGCAAATATAAAATTTTAAAATCCAAATATAAGTAACATATATGAGTGAATGTGAAGTGATTCACACATAAATATACATTCCCAGAGATATATCTTTCAATGTTTGAAAGCTTCAAAGCCACAACATTGTTTAATCTCACTGAGAAAATCAAAATTTCAAAACAGATACAGGGAAACATGTAGTTGAGAGCAGTGTGATGTACTTCCAACTATTTCAATAGGTCAGATTTTATTGTGCTTTTACACTCAGTTCACAGAGCAGTTGTCATAAAGCTTTATAATCTATTATATACTATATATAATGTATTACATGGTATATATATCTTATATATTCACAATATCCTATATATATTAAATATTATAATCCAATTGTTCACATTTTATATACATGTGGAAAAAATGTTGATGATGGTATTTAATAATAGATAACATTTAAGTAAACAAGCAATGTAAATTATGTCAGTGAAAATTTCATTTCTGAAATTATGAAAACTAGACAACTAGAAAACCTTTGTCTAAAAAAACACCTAAAAATGCTGAATAAAGTATATGAGTGTCTTCATATATACACAGCTGAGTCCACAAGAAAATGAGGCTAATCTTTGGGGATTAGGCACAAAGAAAACTGAAAATCAGAGGGAGCAATAGGTGCTGATTTCTCAGCAGCCCAAGGAACTCAGAACCCACAGGAGCCAAGACCTTGAGCCCATGTAATGTGGAGAGTTGGAACTAGTAGAAATGTATAAAGTCAGAATCCCATATGTGGTCCATATCTTAAGAGAAAATATAGTCCAAGAAACATTCATTCACAAGTAAACAAAATCATAAGCTTATCTGTACAGATCTGAAGTTTGAGTGGAGGAAAAAAATATCTCCCTTCATATTTTTTAACCATGTATCTGCTCACTTACATTTGGAATTCAAATATGCTCTATGGCTCTATGGCTTTAAGACATCCCAACCCAAGAAATTAACATAAAAATTGGTTCTCTGCTGTTAATAATCTCTTGGGGCATCTGGCAGAAGCAAATGCAAACTGAGTCAGCAGATAATATATAATAAAATTAAACCCCTGAGAATTTCAGATAACTTAATAGGATACAAACTATAAAATGAATGTATTTCAAATGATTAAAACAATAAAGAATAGAAAACATGAAACAGAATGCTATCCAAAAAAAAAAGATGATGCTGATTTGAAAAACAACCAAATAGAATATCTAGGGGGAAAATGTGATCATGACATAAAAAACTCAAAACTGAGACCTCAGCTTTCAACTGTGATGGGATTCCCTGGTGGCTCAGACGATAAAGCATCTGCCTGCAATGTGGGAGACTGGGGTTCGATCTCTGGGTCAGGAAGATCCCTTGGAGAAGTAAATGGCAACCCACTCCAATATTCTTGCCTGGAAAATCCCATGGATGGAGGAGCCTGGCGGGCTACAGTTCATGAGGTCACAAAGAGTCAGACATGACTGAGAAACTAATACACTGTGATGTATTTCAACTGTGATGAAGTAAGTTTATACCACACTAAATCACCCACCTTCAACAGCTGTACAGAGAACACTGCAAAATTTAAACAATGTAAAGTCTGAGTAAGTTTTTTAAAACAACTCTCTGAAGATATCAGAGATCAGTCAAGGTGAACAAAAGTAGGCAGCACTTGAGGGGCCAGAACCTAAAAGAAGGGAAATACATGGAGGTGAGCAAGCACTTCCCACTGCATTTACCTCTGGGGCATTGGCAGAAGCAGAGTGTTGTGGCCAGAGCTTGCAACAGTTTCAATGGGTTTAGAAAGCAAAAACCTAGAGCAACAAAGGCACCCTGGACTCGGGAGGGGCAAATTCTCCAGAGAAAAGGGAACAAAAGAAAAGTAAGTCTGACATTCTGAATAGGTTTTAACCTGAGGCACTTGCTGGATCCTAAGGAGCTCAGGGGCAAGACATTCAGGAGAAAGTAGCTGCTAAGAGGCAGAGCTTTCAGCAGATTCACACAGCTGAGGAGGGGTCTAGGTAAATAACTAAAGTCTTCAGCTGAATACCCTGAACACTGGAAATAAAAGCAAACAAAACAGACCAGTCCTCAGAAACCTAGCCTTAACTATCTCAGGCCTAACTGTATTAAGGTGATCTGCAACTACTACCTGGAGAAGGCAATGGCACCCCACTCCAGTACTCTTGCCTGGAAAATCCCATGGACGGAGGAGCCTGGTAGGCTACAGTCTATGGAGTCGCTATGAGTCGGACACGACTGAGTGACTTCACTTTCACTTTTCCCTTTCATGCACTGGAGAAGGAAACGGCAACCCACTCCAGTATTCTTGCCTGGAGAATCCCAGGGAAGGCGGAGCCTGGTGGGCTGCCGTCTATGGGGTGGCACAGAGTTGGACACGACCGAAGCGACTTAGCAGCAGCAGCAGCAGCAACTACTACCAGCCAGAAAAAAAATCATATCCTCTGGAGAGGAACATAATATCATCCAACATGTCTGCACTATTTTACGTATATCGATTGTCCAGTATTCCCTCAAAAATGACCAGGTATGCCAAGAGACAAGACCAAATGATTAAAAACAAACAACAAAAAGAAACAAATCCATATGTGATCCACCTATTGGAATTGTTGGACATGAATTTTAAAGTAACTATGATATGCTCAAGGAAATAAATGACACAATGAGAGAACTAGATTCTATGAAGAGTTGCATGCCAATTTTAAAATTGAAACAAATATAATTACCAAAATTAAGAATTCAGTACATACGTTTGAAAACAGATAAGACATAGCAAAAAAAGAAGATTTAGAAACTAGAATAATGGTTAGTGAAAAATGTAGTTCAAGTATTGAAAAGGCAACTGCGCCACCACCTCCAAAAGGACTTATGCCAGCATGCCATGCCTTCCCTGGATGGCTGCTGTCAGTGTCCCTGACCCCGCAGCAGGTCACTGTTGACCCACGCCTCTGCCAGAGACTCCAAAACCACTCATAGGAGAGAATGAGGGCATATCCTTCTACAACACCATCTTTGGAAAGGTGGAGATTGCTGACAAAATGTGGTCCACTTGAGAAGGAAAGGGCGAACCATTTCAGCCTTCTTTCCTTGAGAACCCTATGAACAGTATGAAAAGGCAAAAAGATATGAGACTGAAAGATGAACTTCCTAGGTCAGTAGATGTCCAATATGCTACTAGGGAAGAACAGAGAAATAGCTACAGAAGGAATGAAGAGGCTGAGCCAAAGAGGAAATGACACCCAGTTGTGGATGTATCTGGTGGTAAATGTACAATCCGATGCTGTAAAGAACAATATTGCATAGGACTGGAATGTTAGGTCCATGAATAAACATAAATTGGAAGTGGTCAACCAGGCCCACTGTCAACCACCCCAAGAGTGAACGTGACATATTAGGAATCAATGAACTAAAATAAATGGAAATATACAAATTTAATTCACATGACCATTATATCTACTACTAAGATATAAGTAATAAGATCTATTACTAAGATACGTCTAAAGCAAGAATCCCTTAGACAAAATGGAGTAGTCCTCTTGTCAACAAAAAGAGTCCAAAATGTAGTACTCGGGTGCAGTCTCAAAAACAACAGAATGATCTTGGTTCATTTCCAAGGCAAACCATTCAGTGTCACAGTAATCCAAGATATGGCCCGACCACTAATGCCGAGAAGATGAAGTTGAACGGTTCTATGAAAACCTACAAGACTTTCTAGAACTAACACCAAAAAAAGAAGCCCTTTACATCATAGGGGACTGGAATGCAAAAGTAGGAAGTCAAGAGATACCTGGAGTAACAAGTTTGGCCTTGGAGTAAAACATAAAGCAGGGCAAACGCTAACAGGGTTTTGCCAAGAGAATGCACTGGTTATAGCAAACAACCTCTTCCAACAAAACAAGAGAAGACGATACACATGGACATCACCAGATAATCAATACTGAAATCAGATTGATCATATTCTTTGCAGCTAAAGATGGAGAAGCTCTATATAGTCAGCAAAAACAAGACTGGGAGCTGACTGTGGCTCAGATCATGAACTCTTTATTGCCAAATTCAGACTTAAATTGAAGAAAGTAGGGAAAACCACTAGGCCATTCAGGTATGACCTACAACAAATGACTTATGATTATACAGTAGAAGTGAGAAATGGATTCAAGGGATTAGATCTATAGACAGAGTGCCTGAAGAACTATGGGTGGAGGTTCATAACATTGTACAGGAGGCACTGATCAAAATCATCTGCAAGAAAAAGAAATGCAAAAAGGCAAAATGGTTGTCTGCGGAAGCCTTACAAATAGCTGAGGAAAAGAAGAGAACTGAAGAGTAAAGGAGAAAGGTAAGATATACCCAACTAAATGCAGAGTTCCAAAGAACAGCAAGAAAATATAAGAAAGCCTTCCTAAGTGAAAAATGTAAAGAAAAAGAGAAAAAAAAAAACAGAATGGGAAAGACTAGAGATCTCTTCAAGAAAATTAGAGATACCAAGGAAACATTTCATGCAAAGATGGGCACAATAAAGGAGAGAAACAGCAAAGACCTAACAGAAGCAGAAGATACTAAGAAGAGGTGGCAAGAATACACAGAACTATACAAAAAATGTCTTAATGACCCAGATGACCATGATAGTGTGATCACTCACCTAGCATCAGACATCCTGGAGTGCAAAGTCAACTGGGCCTCAGGAAGTATCACTATAAACAAAGCTAGTGGAGGTGATGGAATTCCAGTTGAGCTCTTTCAAATCCTAAAAGATGATGCTGTTTAAGTGCTGCACTCAATATGCTAGCATTTTTTGAAAACTCAGCAGTAGCCACAGAACTGGAAAAGGCCAGTTTTCCTTCCAATCTTAAAGAAGGGAAATGCCAAAAAAATGTTCAAACCACTGCACAATTGCACTCATTTCACATGCTAGCAAGGTAAGGCTCAAAATTCTCCAAGTTAGGCTTCAGCAGTACTTGAACAAAGAATTTCCAGATGTACAAGCTGCGTTTAGAAAAGGCAGAGGAACCAGAGACCAAATTGCCAACATCCAGTGGATCACAGAAAAAGTAATGGAATTCCAGAAAAACATCTACTGCTGCTGAATTGACTATGCTAAAGCCTTTGACCTGTGGATCACAACAAACTGGAAAATTATTCAAGAGATGGGAATACCAGACTACCTTACCTGCCTCCTGAGAAATCTGTATGCAGCTCAAGAAGCAACAGTTAGAACCCAACATGGAACAATGGACTGGTTCCAAATTGGGAAAGGAGTACATCAAGGCTGTATATTGTCACTTTGCCTATATAACTTCTATGCAGAGTTCATCATGCAAAATGCTGGGCTGGGTGAAGCACAAGCTGGAATCAAGATTGTTGGGAGAAATATCAATGACCTCAGATAAGTAGATGACACCACCCTTACGGCAGAAAGGGTGCTCTAAAGAGGCTCTAAAGAGCCTCCTGATGAAAGTGAAAAATGAGAATGAAAAAGTTGGGTTAAAACTCAACATTCAAAAAACTAACATCATGGCATCTGGTTCCATCACTTCATGGCAAATAGATGGGGAAACAACGGCAACAGTGACAGACTTTATTTTCTTGGGCTCCAAAATCACTGCAGATGGTGACTGCAGCCATGAAATTAAAAGATGCTTGTTCCTTGGAAGAAAAGCTATGACCAACCTAGACAGCATATTAAAAAGTAGAGACATTACTTTGCCAACAAAGGTCTATATTGTCAAGCTATTGTTTTTCCAGTAGTTATGTACGAATGTGAGAGTTGGACCATAAAGACCGAGGGTCAAAGAATTGATGTTTTCGAACTATGTTGCTGAAGAAGACTCTTGCGAGTCCCTTGGACTGCAAGGCACTCTAACCAATCAATCATAAAAGAAATCAACCCTCAAAATTCATTGGAAGGACTGATGCTGAAGCTGAAGCTCCAATAGTTTGGCCACCTGATATTAAGAGCCAATTCATTGGAAAAGACCCTGATGCTGGGAAAGATTGAAGGGAGGAGAAGGGGATGACAGAGGATGAGACGGTTGCATGGCATCACTCTGAGCAAACTCCAGGAGATAGTGAAGGACAGGAAGTCTGGAATGGTGCAGTCCTTGGAGTCGCAAAGAGTCGGACACGAGTTTGTAACTGAAGAACAACAAAATAGAAAAATAATATTGATACTCAGACTAGGCAAGTAGATGATGAGTTTTAGATATAACACATTAACAGCTACCACATATATAAAAATGTAAATACGAAAATCACCACTAGGTATTTTATGAACAAGACAAACATTATGTTAGAAAGCAGTTATGGGAAGTAACTGGCTGGAGCTGTTGTAACAGAACAATTATTTCTGTGCAACAAACCAGATATCAAGCTACTTGATTAAGGTTTTTTTAAGTATAATTTATTGACTTTGTGATTACAGTAAGCAAAAATGGGTCCAGAAAAAAACATCCTGTCATGTACTAAGTTAGTATCCTTTCCTTTGAAGTATATAGAAATCAAATCCAAGAAATAACAAGGTGACTAGCAATTCAAGCAGTTGATATAAAATCTTTCTTCTAAATATAGCTCTCAAATATCTCTCCACATATGTCCCTGTCATTTCTATGTTTCATGATTCCCAAGAGATTTAAGTGCCCTGATTAAGACTGGATGACAGTGGTTATCAAAACCATGGTTGAGCTTTTGCCTCCATCTCCCCATCAGGCTATTCTCCATACCCTCAGCCTCCAGGACCACAGCAGAGTGAGGTCTGTGGAGGCAGCTACAGCAGGGTTTTCTCAGGTCCTGAGCCAGAGTAGGACTGTGGAGATGGTATGGACAGTACAGTCTTCATTTCCCCTTAAGTCCTCATCTGAGTAGTTTCTGAAAATTTAGCTCCCGCCCTACAGACCTGTGTTTATCCGACAGGGTCTCAGGGTAGCCTGCAGATTCTTCTTGCCAAAGGTGCTGGCACAAGCAATGGCTCTGTGGTGATGCATAGCCCAGGCAGCCCCTGTTGCTGGTCTCTGCCACATGGCCACTGTCCTAGATACTGAGGCTCATGCCTGGCTTCCTCATCGGTGTCCTGGGCCCCCAGAACCATGATGAGCCTCTATGCTGTAAGCAAGGGGTGATTTCAGGTCCTTCTCAAATGCAGCTACAAAGTAGGAGTTGCTGACACCTGGCAATGGAGTGGGGTCTCCTTGGAAAAAGTGACCTAAGGACATCCTCAAGAAGTGGGAGCCAAGAGAAAGCAGGAATCTTCCACAACACCACACACACAACTTCTCTCTACTTCCCCATCTCTAGACCTGGGGAAGCACACCTCCATCCCCTGTCACATTTACTGATCTGGATTCCCAAGTAGGTCCTTTCTCTAGGAGCCTCACTATGTTAAAAATGAATTCCTCACACGATCTTTTGCGAAACAGCCATTTGGGCTTCCCAAGTGGTGCTAGTGGTAGAGAATCCACCAGCTAATACAGGAGACATAGGAGACACAGGTTTGATCTCTGGGTCAGGAAGATCCCCTGGAGAAGGGCATGGCAACCCACTCCAGTATACTTGACTGGAGAATCCCATGGACAAAGGAGCCTGGCAGGCTACAGTCTGTAGGGTCGCATAGACTTGGACACGACTGAAGTGACTTGGCATGCACCAAGCTGGCTGGGGAAAGGTGTGAGCTGCTAGGTGAGGAGGCACTCATCTTAGGGAAAGTGCCCCAGGCTTGTTCTCTCCTCCTCTGTGAAAGCACAAACGATGTCAGCAAATGAGCTCTCTTCAGAGAGGCTACTCTGAACTTCATCTTAAAAAATCTAGGCTAATGGAACAGAATCGCTTCAATAGAAATGAGTTGGGGTGGGGGGAGTTTGTTTTGTTTGTGGTTTCTGTGTTATCTCTGGGGGCAAAAAAGGAGAGGCAAGACATTGTCTCTGCCCCCAAGGAATTACTTCATGCCCAGTTCTGCTGTGGTGTCCAGAGAAGATGACATTTCAAAGACTGGCCATTTAACTGAACCAAAGAGAAGAAAGGCTTTGAGTCCCTCATATACTGGTCCAGCTTATGGAGCATTGTGGGAGTTGGTGACAAGCCTCACAGGATACAAACACCTTTAACAAACTTAGCTCTGTCTATGTGCCTGAGGTTCAGGCCCAGGGGGAGGAAGGAGTTTTAGCGCTACATTCTCAAGATAGCTTTCAGTGAACTGTGAATATTTTCAGCTTTTAATATCATTATTTATAAGTGTGTATGCCATATGCCATAGATTTAGAATATTACAAATGTATAAATAAACCAAATTAAATTAAGCATAGGAAAGATGTAAGGAGTAAACAAAATCTTCATTTCTTCTGTAACCTCATTCTTCCTAGTTTTTCCAGGGTCTTCTTTAAGTCTTCTGTCCCTGCACTGTATTAGTCAGAGTCCTCCAGAGAAACAGAACCAATAGAATATATAGATATGGATATAGATACAAATGGAAATTTATTACAAGGAACTGGCTCATGCAAAGATGGAGGCTGAGAAGTCCCAAGATTTGCTGTCGACAGGCTGAAGACCCAGGAAGTTGTTCAGTCGCTAAGTCATGTCCAATTCTTTGCATGGTCTGCAGCATTCCAGGCTTCCCTGTCCTTCACCATCTCCCAGAGTTTGTTCAAACTCACGTCCATTGAGTTGGTGATGTCATCCAACCAGCTCATCTTCTGTTATCCCCTTTTCCTCCTTCCTTCCATCTTTCCCAGGATCAGATGAGTTCAATGAGTCGGCTCTTCATATCAGGTGGCCAAAGTACTGGAGCTTCAGCTTCAGCACCAGTCCTTCCAATGAATATTCAGGGTTGATTTCCTTAGGATTGACTGGTTTGCTCTCCTTGCAGTCCAAGAGACTCTCAAGAGTCTTCTCCAACACTACAGTTCAAAAGCATCAGTTCTTCAGTCTCAGCCTTCTTTATGGTCCAACTTTCAAATTCATACATGACTACTGGAAAAAACACAGCTTTGAGTATATGGACCTTTGTTGGCAAAGTGATGCCTCTGCTTTTTAATATACTGTCTAGGTTTGTCCTAGCTTTTCTTCCAAGGATCAAGTGTCTTTTAATTTCATGGCTGCAGTAACTGTCTTGGAGCCCAAGAAAATAAAACATGCCACTGTTTCCATTTTTTCCCCATCTATTTGCCATGAAGTGATGGAACTGGATGCCATGATCTTAGTTTTTTGAATGTTGAGTTTTAAGCTAGGTTTTTCACCCTCCTTTCACCTTCATTCAGAGGCTCTTTAGTTCCTCTTCACTTTCTGCCATTAGAGTGGTATCATCTGCATATCTGAGGCTATTGATATTTCTCCTGGCAATCTTGATTCCAGCTTGTGATTCATTCAGCCTAGCATTTCGCATGATGGTGGATTCCAACATCCTCCTATCAATGGTTGTCCAGCAGATGGTTGTGATTTTGATATTCTCGCAGGAGAAGATGAGTGCTTATTTTTCTACTTAATCATCTTTTTTGCTTGATGAAGACCCAGGAAGGCTGATAGTATAATTCAGTCCTAGTCTGAAGGCCTGAGATCAGGTGAGTCAATGGACTAAGTCTCTCAACCCAAGGCCAGAAGACGCGGTGAGACATCCCAGCTCCTCAATGAAGCAGGAAAATGGGGACAAATTCCTTCTTTCTCTGCCTTTTGTCTGTTCGGACTTTCAAGGGACTGGATGTGTCCAACCATACTGAAGAGGACAGTCTACAGATTCCACCAACTCAAATGATAATCCCATCTGGAAACTGCCTTACAGACACACCCAGAAGCAATGTTTAATCTGGGCATCTCAGAGACCTCTCAAACTGACACATAAAATTAACCATCACATGCACTAAAGTAATTCTCAAGGCACTGGCAACAGAGGAGCCTAATTCATCTTCTTCTTTGTTCCAAAGTAATCTTCCAAACTTATTTGTAAGCAGAATTTTCAAAATACATTTGAATATGTACTCTAGACCATAAGAGGAAAAGGCTGGAATAATGCTTGTAAATAGATCTTTTATTGGCTATAGTTGAAAGATTTAAGTAGAAGGTTGAGGGAAACACTGTGATAGGCTGTATTCTTGTTCCCAAATATTTGCATCTCTTGTGCTTGGCAGTGAGTGTCCCCCTTGGGAGGAACAGGCACCTCCACTGGACTTGGTCATTTGACTTGCTTGGATCCACGGCATGCAAATAGACCAGGCAAATATCATGGAGAGCAGATCACTCTGAGCAGAGTCTCTGAGTGTTTCCCTTAACTTGCTTGCTTTTCCTCTGCCAACAGAACACATGAGCTGCTCCTTCAGTATAGACAGTGAGACAGGAAGACTCAAAGTGGATCTGCAGCTGCCAATAGGCAACAAAAGCAAGAATTGACTGTCCTAAGTTACCAAGGTTGGGTTTTTGTGTTAACATAGCATAAGGAAGGAGTTTCAGGGCTATAGCCTCAAGGTAGCTTTGAGTGAACTGTGAATACTCTTAGTTTCACACGTCATTATTCATAAGTGTCCATGCCATGTGATAAAAGAATCATTCTTTTGGGTTTAAATTGATTTTTAATATTTTATTTTTGTCTTTAATTTTTGTCAGTTTGATTACTATGTGTCTTGATGTGTTCCTCCTTGGGTTTATCCTGCCTGGGAGTCTCTGTGCTTCTTGGACTTGATTGACTATTTTCTTTCCCACGTTCAGGAAGTTTTCAGCTGTTATCTCTTCAAATATTTTTCAGGTCCTTTCTCTCTTTCTTCTCATTCTTGGACCCCTATAATACAAATGTTGGAAGATTTAATGTTGTCCCAGAGGTATCTTAGGCTGTCTTCATTTTTTTTTTCATTCTTTTTCTATATTCTGTTCTGTGGCAATTATTTCCACCATTCTTTCTTCCAGGTTGTTTGTCTGTTCTTCTGCCTCAGTTATCCTGCTATTGATTTCTTCTAGCATATTATTCATCTCTGTTTGCTCTTTAGTTCTTCTAGGTCTTTGGCAAACATTTCTTGCATCTTCTCCATTGTTTTCCTGAGATCCTGGATCATCTGCACTATCATTATTCTGAATTCTTTAGTTGTTTTTCTGGGGTTTTATGTTATGCCTTTATCTGGGACATAACTTTCTGCTTTTTCATCCTGATTAACTTTCTGTAATGTGGTATTTTTTCTAGCTGCTGTGGGATTGTGGTTCTTCTTGCTTCTTCTGTCTGCCCTCTGATTTGCCATTGTTCAGTTGCTCAGTTGTGTCCGACTCTTTGCAGCCCAATAGACTGCAGCACACCAGCCTTCTCTGTCCTTCACCATCTCCCAAAGCTTGCTCAAACTCATGTCCATCGAGTAGGCGATGCCATCCAACCATCTTATCCTCTGTTGAACCCCTTCTCCTCCTGCCTTCCATCTTTCCCAGCATCAGGGTCTTTTCCAATGAGTCAGCTCTTTGCATCAGGTGGCCAAAGTATTGGAGTTTCAGCTTCAGCATCAGTACTTCCAATGAATATTTAGGGTTGATTTCCTTTACAATTGACTGGTTTGATCTCCTTGCTGTCCAAAGGACTCTCAAGAGTCTTCTCCAGCACCAAAGTTTGAAGGCATCAATTCTTTGTCATTCAGCCTTTTTTATTGTCCAGCTCTCACATCCATACATGACTACTGGAAAAATCATAGCTTTGACTAGATGGACCTTTGTAGGCAAAGTAATGTCTCTGCCCTCTGATGGAGGAGGCTAAGAGGCTTGTGTAAGCTTCCCAATGGGAGGGACTGGTAGTGGGAAAAACTGGGTCTTGCTCTGGTGGGCAAGGTCTTGCTCAGTAAAGCTTTAATCCAATTATCTGCGGATGGGTGGAGTTAGACTCCCTTCCTGGTAGTTGTTTGGCCTGAGGCGACCCAGCCCTGGGGTCTGCAGGCTCTTGGGTAGGGCTAATGGCTACCTTCAAGAGGGCTTACACCAAAGGGACCTTCAAGGACTGCTGCTTCCAGTGCCCCCATCCCTGTGGTATGCTCTTGCTGACCCACACCTCCACAGGAGACCCTCCAACACTAGTAGGTAGCTTTGGTTCAGTCTCCTATGGGGTCACTGCTCCTTTCCTCTGGCTCTTGGTGCACGCAAGATTTTGTTGTGCCCTCGAAGGCTGGAGTCTCTGTTTCCCCCAGTCCTGTGGAAGTCCTGTAATCAAATCCTACTGGCCTTCAAGGTCAGTCCCTTTGTTAGATCCCCAGGCTGTGAAGCCTGATGTGGGATTCAGAACCTTCACAACAGTGGGAGGAGTTCTTTGGCATTATTGTTCTCCAGTTTGTGGGTCATCCACCCAGTGGGTATAGGATTTGATTTTATCATGATCGCACCCTTCCTACCATCTGGCTGTGGCTTCCTATTTGTCTTTGGACGTGGGATATCTTTTTCTGCTGGATTCCAGCATCCTCCTGTAGATGGCTGTTCAACAGCTAGCTGTGATTTGGGTGCTCTTGCAGGAGGAGATGAGTGCATATCCTTCTATTCTGCCATTTTGACCCAGAAGAATTTAGGCTTTATTTTTTGTTTTATTACTGTGTTGTTTCGTCACTAAGTCATGTCCAACTCTTTTGTAACCCAGTGGACTCTAGTCCACCAGGCTCCTCTGTCCATGGAATTTCCCAGGCAAGGCTGGGTTGTCATTTCCTTCTCCACGGGATCTTCCTGACTCTTAACACCATTTAATAAGTGAATGAATACATTTAAGTATGAAATTGAAATTTCCCCATCTGTAGAGAAAAACTTTGCAATAACTGGTTACAATAACATAATGAAAGATGCATCATTTATTATCTGAATCACAAAGTATGGTATTTCAGATCTACATATCCGCAAATACCCAAATATTTAGCCCTATTTAATGACTTTCTTAGAACGCTGAAGGATTCAAAACAAATTTAAATCCTCTCTTTAAAGGACTATTTTAAACTCATTTATTTTAACTATTACTAAGCCAACCCAAAATACATCAAAAATGTTTGGGTTCCTAAATCAACCAGATCTCACTTTTGTATTTTGTACACTGAAGACCAAAGTTGGCATCTTTATAGGTGTTGTTTTCCCTACGTCTAAGTTAACAAATATGCCAAGGAATAGTAGAGAAAATAAAAGGAATACAAATATAACTGTATGTACACAGAGGTCTTATATTCAGCAGTTTTGGTAGTTGATTAAAAGATTGTTTAATATTCTTTTATCATTGTCTCTTAGGATAATTTGATACCATTCAAAAGATTGTTGTGAATTGTCAGTAAGTCAGTGGCTGTCTCATCAAGCATGTGTTTCAGAAGATATACAGAATCAGCAGAAGAAGAAGCACCAAATAATCAGATTACTTTTTATGCCATCAGAAAGCACAGATGACACATTAAAACTATTTGACATTCATGGATTGCCAGGCCTTGGTGTACCCTACAAACTTCCACTTCTGTTCAATAAGAATGTTACCAGTCCTAAGTTAAAAGCTAACATGGAAATCGCAAAGCATCTACTTCTATTTGTCTATGTATGTTCATCTTTCCAGATGCATTCTTATCATATTATGGGTCTATAAAACATTTAACATCTAAAACATCTTGCTTTTTACCTGCAGGAAAAATAGTATAACATTTAAAAAAAAATTTGAGGCCAATATTGCAAAGGCAAATTATAAATAGTTGAACCCATATAGCATACTTTGACCTTCTTTATCAGATACTTAATGTCAAAACTGACTTTCGGTCTGAACACTTATATCTTCTGCCTTAATTTCTTAGCTCATCTTGAGATGTGAACACATTTAGATGTGCACTGACACACTCCAAAGTAATCCCAAAATCTAGCATGCTAGGGTATTCACAGCTCAAGCCTGCTGGAAGATGTAATAAATTCATAGTATGCTAAAGGTACTGGAGAAATGCTTATGGCTCACAGGATAGGATCAGATATAGAGAAATACATTTAATACAAGTTTCTGTTTTGTATTTCAAGTCAGTGCAATTTTTAGAACAACAAAAAAGGTAATCAAGTAAATCCTCTAGGTATAATCGTTCGACAGTTTCTTCATAAAAAAAGCATATCATAGATATCTAAGTATAGTCATTTACCTTTGGACTTGCTTCCTTTTCATTCTACCTCTCAAATTTCATTTTTCATATTCAGACATGACTGTGAAAAAAACTCTGTGCCTCAGTAACAAATGAACATACCTTTCATGCATGTAGTCAACTCCTAGCAACAGCTGGATAAACCATTCTATTATCTGACTCTCTGGAAAGGTTTTTCCAACTTCTTTATATTCTTGAATTTTACAGTCCAGATCTCCACCCTGAAACAAAACAGTATATATATATATGTATATGTATACATATATATATATTTGGTATGTTTCCTTCAGTTATTAATACTATCACTGCAATACCTCTCAACTTGGCCAAAAGCTGCCAGCCTCTGGAGCCCTCTTCTCAACTAGGCATCCCCTTTGGTCAAAAAAGACTTGAACAAATGCTAACATATTTCTAACAGCTCAAAGTCACATTCCTAGGATGACCCTGTTTGATAAACCCCAAGGCTGCCAAAAAAAATTGTTTCAGCCACACCTCAAGATGGAGCCCCTGTCCCCTACTTGCTGGGAGGGCAGGAGCCCAACTTCAATAAGTGCCAGCTAGCAAAATCAGATGGTTCAAAGGAACCAACTGGCTTCCCACTTTTTGTCATATTTCAGCTCCCTGACTGCTCAGGCCCCTGCCTGCATTGCCTCCTCTGCCTCCACTTCATTGTTGTTCAGTCACTGCGCCATGTCCAACTCTTTGTGACCCTACCAGCATACCAGACTTCCCTGTCCTCTATCTCCCAGAGTTTGCTCAAATTCATGCCCATTGAGTAGGTGATGCCATCCAACCAACTCATTCTTTGCTGCCCCCTTCTCCCGCCCTCAATCTTAGGGTCAGCATTAGGGTCTTTTCCAGTGAGTCAGCTCTTTACCTCAGGTGGTCAAAGGACTGGAGCTTCAGCTTCAGCATCAGTCCTTCCAATGAATCTTTAGGGTTGACTGGTTTGATCTCTTTGCAGTCCAAGGGACTCTCAAGAGTCTCTTCTAGCACCATAGTTGAAAAGCATCAGTTCTTCAGCACTCAGCCTTCTTTATGGTCCAACTTTCAAATTCATACATGACTACTGGAAAACCACAGCTTTGACTATATGGACCTTTGTCAGCACTGTGTCCACTTTATGTGGACTTTATCCATTCCATTACTCTCCCTTTAAATTGCCCAGTCACTTCGTGCGCAGCACAGTGGAGCTCAGTTCTTTCTACTCCCATCAGTGTTTACTGAAGAAACTCTGTCTTCAGCACTTTAACTATTGGCTAGCTGGGTCTATCTTTATCTCATGCAAGAAAAAAATTCTTCTAAAGGGTATTAACTTTTATTATATTACCTAAATATTACCTAAGAATTGTCTTTATTATATTACATTACATATTAATATGTACCCACATAAAACTAGGAATAATTCCCCTTATGCTTAGAATTTTCAGTTCAGTTCAGTTCAGTCGCTCAGTCGTGTCTGACTCTTTGCGACCCCATGAATTGCAGCACGCCAGGCCTCCCTGTCCATCATCAACTCCCGGAATCTACCCAAACCCGTGTCCATCGAGTCGGTGATGCCATCCAGCCATATCATCCTCTGTCGTCCCCTTCTCCTCCTGCCCCCAATCCTTCCTAGCATTAGGGTCTTTTCCAATGAGTCAACTCGTTGCATGAGGTGGCCAAAGTATTCATAAAACTAAGATTATGGCATCTGGTCCCATCACTTCATGGCAAATAGATGGGGAAACAGTGTCAGACTTTATTTTGGGGGGCTCCAAAATCACTGCAGATGGTGATTGCAGCCATGAAATTGAAAGACGCTTACTCCTTGGAAGGAAGGTTATGACCAACCTAGATAGCATATTTAAAAGTAGAGACATTACTTTGCCAACAAAGGTCCATCTAGTCAAGGCTATGGCTTTTCCAGTAGTCACATGTATGGATGTGAGAGTTGGATGGTGAAGAAAGCTGAGCGCCGAAGAATTGATGCTTTTGAACTCTGGTGTTGGAGGAGACTCTTGAGAGTCCCTTGGACTGCAAGGAGATCCAACCAGTCCATTCTAAAGGAGATCAGTCCTGGGTGTTCATTGGAAGGACTGATGTTAGAATTTTACATAAGTATAAAAAGAAATCTTTGATATCTTTTCTAAACGTCTGCCTTCTCCCACTAATTTAGAAACTTTAGCTGATCAATTATCTGGGCTAGACCCACGAGGTTGGTTTCAAAATATTATTCACAGCATCAGGTCTGGAACTGTAACTTTGGTGGTTGTCTTGGTGATTATATTTGTTGTTTACCATTGCCTTTCTATAAGAATGGCTAATACTAAACAAACTCAAATGGTCAGGACCTTTCTAACAAATATAATAAAATAGTGGGAATTGTTAGGGAGCATTTAACAGGAGGCTTCCTGTGTGCTGTTTTTTGATCTGTCATGATTCCTCTGTTCCTTATTGATCCTTGAATATTCAAGGATTAAGAGGAGCTGGCAAGCCGCTCCAGGGGACTGAGGAACGCATGCATTTCCTTCGTTAGCTTTTCCATATGGTGAAAAGTAACTATTTATGACTCTCTTCCTTTCTGATATGGAAAGTGATTATTTACAACCCTCTCTCTTTGATATGGATTCTAGCCTTATGTTTTCTTGATAATTTGTAAGATTTTTGATCCTTATCTTTGCTGGAAAAGCTACCTTGTAAGACAGTATATATACCCACACTATGTTGAATAAAACACCCTTGTTCCGTCAGAGCTTGGGTCCTCGTGTCTTTCTTCATCTCTCTCTCTCTCCCTCCCTCCTTCAGGCTAATTCTTTGGAGTGCAGAGGCCCGCTGAGCTTACTTACTTGCCCGGGCTTTCAAAACCTCCTTGAGAGGGCACCTTGAGCCTATGTAAGCAGCGCAAAACCTTTGTCTTAGGGTTTTATTGGTTCTCTGTGTAAACCAGGGAATATCAGCCTCTTTGTTTCTTTTACTTTCTTATCGTCCACTCTGTACCACCAGGTTCCGGTCCATTAAAGGACCTCAACAAGTGGCACCCAGAACAGGGGCTTGGTACACGTGGCACTTCAGGTGGAGTGACTCGGGAGCCTATTGAGGCTGGTAAGTACTAAAGACATGGGTACAATGGCTGGAAAGCCCTATCACTTTTCTACTTTACTTCATCACTTATTAAAAGTTGAGGGACTTTCAGTTTCACGCCAGCGAATAGAGGCTTGCCTTCAAACAGTGGTTGAGTGTAACCCTTGGTTCCCTGATGAAGGCAGTTTTGATTTAGAAATTTGGCACTGGGTCAAAGAGAATGTTGAACGAGCCACCAGACGGGGAAAAAATATTCCTATAGATTTCTGGCCCTTATGGGCTCTTATTAAAACTGTGATTCTGCCATTTCAAGGTAATTCTGGCCCTCCTGATATTCAGCAACAGGCAGAACACTTATTACATGAATATGAATTAAATGACGAAACCTTACAAAAGGCCCAATTAGAACAACATAAAATATTTCACAATTTTCCTACAAACCCTGCCCCGGTTGCTCCAAGAGCTCCTCCTCTGCCAGCAGGTACAAATCCAAAAGTGTCTCCTTTGCTAGAACTTAATGATTCTGGCAACGACTCCCCTAAGACACATTTTGACATTAAAACTGACAATACCTTTCTGAATAACAATGATGAGTTTTTACCACATACTCTTAATTGTAGAAATTTGCTACCTACCCACTCTCCTTCGCGACAGAGGCTTTCTGAATTGCTGGCTTTGCAATCACAGGTCTCTGAAACCGATGGTTTTTCTGCCTTTCCAGTTTTAAGAAATCCTGATGCTCAAGGGGATATAATATCTCATTATGAGGCTATTAACTTTTATCACATGCAACAAGTAAAAACGGCTATAACTATGTACGACCCACATTCACCTTTTACTAAAGTACTTCTAAATTCTATAACATCCTCTATTGGAAATTTTATCCCCCATGATTGGCAAAATTTAATAAAGGCTCTCCTTAAACCAGGAGAATATCTTCAATGTATATTGTAGTTTCATGATATAGCCAGAGATCATGCTAACAGAAATGCTCGAGCTGGCACTCCCCAAAATCAAATTACTTTTGAGATGCTAACTGGTACAGGACAATTTGATGCTATAGAAGCTCAAATACAGTGCCCTCCTTTGTTGCATCAACAATTAAAAACAGTGGCCCTTGAGGTTTGGGATTGAATTACTCCTCAAGGGGAGCCTACAGGTAGCTACACTAAAATATTGCAAGGACCTAATGAAACGTATGCTGATTTTTTAGCTAGATTAGAAACTGCTATTTCCCATACTGTAATCAGAGAAGGAGCTAAAAGACAACTAGAGAAACTACTTGCTTATGAGAATGCAAATCAGGAATGTCAAAAGGCTATAGCTCCTATTCAAGAGACAGGGACTATTATAGATTATCTGAAGGCTTGTTGCAATCCAGGATCAGAAACTCAAAAGCTGCAAATGCTAGCTGAAACAATGGTTGCTGCCCTTAAAAAGGGAAATGAAGGATGTTTTACATGTGGAGATAAGAACCATTTAAAAAGGGACTGCCCTAAGAAGGCTAATAAAAAACCTCCCGAAATCTGCCCTCGCTGCTATAGAGGAATGCATTGGGCCAAAGATTGTAAATCTAAATTTGACATTGAAGGGAAACCTATTCTGGGAAACTCCAAGCATGGGACCCCCCAGGCCCCCTTCAACAAAAACCAGGGGCAAATTCCATCTTTTCCCTCAAACCCTCAACATCCGGCAGTGCTGCCATCGATATACCAGCCCTAAATGACTTTCTCCTTCAGCCTCAAGCAGTCCCCTCTAGAATACCTACCGGGCTTTTTGGACCCCTGCCCCCACAAACTTTCGGTCTCTTACTTGGCTGATCTAGTTTGACTTCTAAAGGAATTACTGTTCACCCTGGAGTAATTGATTCAGATTATAGAGGAGAAATTCAAATTATGATGTCATCTCAGATTTTATGACAATTCAAAAAGGGGGACAAAATTGCTCAATTACTTCTTTTACCTTACATTTCTATTAACTCCTCTAAAGATGGACAGACGGGCAGATTCGGCAGTATGGATCAAAAACAATCCTTGTGAACATCATTAATATCTAAATTTGTCCGACCGAATACAAATATCAAAATTAATGGTAAAAGATTTTCTGGTCTCCTCGACACTGGATCTGATATTACTATTATTTCCAAACATTTATGGCCCAAATTCTGGCCTATACAAAAAATTTCTTGCCAAATTGCAGGAACTTCTCAAACTAAAGTACAAGAGGTTTATCAAAGTACTCAAATAATATCCATGTGAGGGACCAGAAGGCCAACCTGCAACATTAAAACCTTATGTGATAGATGCACCCCTTAATTTAATGGGAAGAGACCTACTTATGCAATGCCAGACTCAAATTTACATTCCACATTTTTCCTAGGGGCCAGCATTCATTTAACAAACAATGCAATTATTAAAATAACTTGGAAGAATGATGAGCCTATTTGGACAGAGCAGTGGCCCCTCATGAAAGAGAAATTACAGGAGGCTAAAGAACTTATAGATACACAACTAGAATTAAAACATATTGAGGAATCTTGTTCTCCTTGGAACTCTCCTATTTTTGTTATAAAAAAGAAATCTAACAAATGGCATCTCCTAACAGACCTTAGAAAAGTTAATGCATCTATGAAACCTATGGGTGCATTACAACCAGGAATCCCATCACCTACCACCATTCCTCAAAATTGGCACATTATTATTATTGATTTACAAGATTGCTTTTTAATATACCTCTACACCCTTTAGAAGGAGAGAGATTCGCCTTCTCTCTCCCTTATCCTAATCATATCAGGTACCAATGGGCTGTGCTGCCTCAACGGATGACGCATTCTCCCACCATGTGTCAGTACTATGTAGCTAAAGCCCTTGAGCCTGTGAGAGCACAATTTCCTAACGTTCTTGTTATTCGCTATGTGGATGATATATTGTTTTCGGCCCCATCTATCTTAGAAACTCAACACATGTTTGACATACCTCAATTATGCTTAAAAAACTCTGGATTAATCATTGCCCCTGAAAAAATTCAAACCTCTACACCTTACCATTACTTGGGGTTTGTTGTTAATTGACAACTAACTCAACTAGCTCAAATCTGTACTGATAAATTATTCCGTACTGATAAATTATCAACCTTAAATGATTTTCAAAAGCTCTTAAGTGATATAAATTGGATTAGACCTCCTTTAGGCATTGCTAATTATCAACTGAATAACCTATTTAATACTTTAAAAGGAGATCCTGATTTAAATAGCCCTCATTCACTTTCTCAAGAGCCATGAGAGGAACTCTATTTAGTGCAAAATAAATTACAGAAACAGTTTCTTACTCGCATCAGACTAGATTTACCTCTAGAATTATTTATACTCCCCTCTCTTCATTCTCCCACAGGACTTCTTCCCCAACAAGAACACCCAGTAGAATGGATCTATAGCTGTTTTAGGGGAATAAAGTCACTTACACCCTACCTTGATTTAATTGCTCTAATCATTATCAATGGTAGAAATAGGACTAAAACTCTAATTGGCTCTGATCCTCATAAAATTGTAATACCAATCAATAAATCTCAATTTGAAAATGCATTACAAACTTTTACCGATTTCCAAATAGCTTTTCTGGAATATTTTGGAGAAATTTCATTTCATTATCCTTCTGGTAAGCGTGGAATTTCTTCAAAAATACTGAATTTATTATTTCCCACATTATCTGCTCACAGCCTATACCACAAGCTGAGGTCTTTTATATAGATGGGATCAAAAATGCCAAAGCTTCATTCTGGTCTCTTAAGGAATATAAAGTCTTTTATACTAAATTTCATTCTGCTCAACAAAATGAATTGTATGCTCTTATTCAAGTTATTTGTCTACATCCTTACCCCATTAATATAGTCTCTAATTCCTTATATTCAGTTTTTGTATTAAAAAAATATAGAAACCTCCACCATAAACTCCAATCAACCTATTATTCAACAAATTTTTTTCAAATTGCAATCCACTATTAGAAACCACACTTCTCCCATTTATATTACCCATATTCAAGCACACTCTTGTCTTCCTGGCCCTATGACTCATGGTAATGGACAAGCTGATAAACTTATTTCTTTTGCTACTCCGGAGGAACAGCATGCTCTGTTGCACAACAATGCTGGCTCCCTACATCAGCTATGGAAAATCCCATACTGCTAGGCTAAAGAAATTATTAATAATTGTTCCACTTGTAGACCCTTACATCTTCGACCCATTGCACAAGGTATTAATCCTCGCGGTTTGCAACCTAATGAACTATGGCAAATGGATGTGACTCATTGCCCTGAACTTTCTCCCTCTTCTGAACTTTCTCCCTCTTCTTTCTTACATGTCTGTATCGATACCAATTCTTCTTTTATTTGGGTCACACCTCTTCATGGTGAAGCTGCACAACATGTTATAACTCACTTACTAGCTTGTTTTGCTGTAATGGGAACTCCTAGTTCTATTAAAACAGACAATGGCCCTGCCTATATTTCTAGACACTTTAAACAATTTTTACAATCATTTTCTATTAAACATATTACAGGTATTCCTTATAATCCACAGGCACAAGGCATAGTCGAGCAAGCACATCACACACTAAAATTGCAAAAAAAAAAAATTTAAAAAGGGGGAATACACAGGAACACTACTGTCTTCCTTATCTAAATCAGACTTTACTAGATTCCAACATAAGATATTTTCTAAACCTATAACTGTTGTTAATACAGCTTTATTTGTTTTAAATTTTTTAAACTTACCACAGGGAGATATCTTAACAAGAGCAGAAAAATATTTCAAGGAATTGAAGGACACTTCCCTTCCTCTGCCCATTTGGTACCAAGACGGGTTAACGAAACAATGGAAATCTGGGAAACTAATCTTACAGGGAAAGGGGTATGCTTGTATTTCCCCAGATGGATCCAACGAACTCACATGGCTTCCTCTTCGGCAGATTCGACCCAAGGGGGCCCCCAGCCTTCAAAATAGAGACAAAACAACAAAAACCCCAGGAGGAAGAAATTCCAATATGGGCCATGGCGGCTCTAAAGATCTCCTGGAAGCACCACCCTCGGCGACATCAATCTTATGATCTCCCCACTTGGGGACAAATAAAAACCCTTACTAATCAAGCTGAAAATTTGGTCTTTCAACAGGGAATGCCACGGAATCCTGAATACATCTTCCTGGCAATGTTCAATCTGCTTGCCTGTGCCTCCTCCCGCCTAAGCAGAACTAATTAATCATACCCAAACCCCCTTTACTACAGTAGGTAGAATGGACAGAGAGAGGACCAACTGTTTCTACTAATGACTCTATACATATGCCTTCTCCCTGGAGCATTAAAGGGCCCTCACACTCTGAAGAAGAAGGGAAACTAATTAATATTTCTCTAGGTTATGAAGTCCTTCCTTTGTGCATGGGCCCAGCAGAATTATGCATAAACATTAGCCGATAAACTTGGGCTTTCACCCTGCCTCCCAAAAAGGACTTGTGGACGTTGCTTGGATTGTTTACAGCCCTTTCTTTGTCTGTGAACCATGTTTATACTACGGAGACTTTAGGGAAAGAGTTAGGGAAAGAACAGAGAACATTATGCAAAGGGTTTCCTGTTCGTTGGGACAAATGTCAAGCTAAATCAGGAAAATTAATATTTGTGGCTAATCATACTATTGTCGATTGAGGACCCCATGGTATGTGGTTATCTAACTGCTCAGATGATATTAACAGCACTGTGTATGACTACGCTACTCAAGTCACATGGAAGGTTACCAACAATACGATGGAGCATTACCATGACAAAGGACTTCTTGGGTGGCTTGAAGGAGAAATCTCCCCACTTCGCCCTCAAATCATCCTCAATAAACAGACTGGGCCTGAACAATGAGACATCTGGAAACTTGCTGCGAGCACTGAAGAACTTGGGACTTGAACCGGACATTTCACAGGAATCAGTCACGGTCCTAGTAACTATGTCTATCACTATAATCAATCATATTTTATACAGGCCTGTGTCCCACTTCCCTTTGTTATAGCCATAGGAAATTTACAATTTAATAAGACTTTACGTTCTGTAACTTGTATTAATTGCAAACTATATACTTGTCTTAACTCCTCCATTTCCTTAAGAAATGATTCCCTTTTGATTCTTCGATCTCAACGTAATTTGTGGTTACCAATAAATCTCCAACGGCCCTGGGAAGAAGGTCCCATGGCTGGACTTGCTTCCATGTTACTTACTAAAAACAACAACCAACAATCTAAACGATTCATTGGATGGCTGATTCTTGGCATTTTGGGGTTAATAGCTATTTGCACCACTGCTGCCGTCGCCGGTGCTACTTTACATACCTCAATTCAAACACATAATTTTATCCAAAATTGGACTGAAGATAGTCACCATATGTGGGCTACTCAGGCTCAGGTAGATAAGGATATCCAAGGGGAAACACAGGAACTAAAAACAGCCATCAAACGGGTCGGAGATCAATTAATAGATTTACAAAAACAAATGATACTAAAATGTGATTGGAATTCTACTCAATTTTGCGTTACTCCTGTTCAATTTAATCATAGTACCTACAACTTGGAACAAATCAAATTTCATTTACAAAACATACGTGATAATGCCTCTCTGAATGTACAATTACTGCAAAAAGAAATCTTTGATACCTTTTCTAAACGTCTGCCCTCTTCCACTAATTTAGAAACTTTAGCTGAACAACTAGCTGATCAATTGTCTGGGCTAGACCCACGAGGTTGGTTTCAAAGTATTATTCACAGCATCAGGTCTGGAACTGTAACTTTGGTGGTTGTCTTGGTGATTATATTTGTTGTTTACCATTGCCTTTCTATAAGAATGGCTAATACTAAACAAACTCAAATGGTCAGGACCTTTTTTACAAATATAATAAAATAGGGGGAATTGTTAGGGAGCATTTAACAGGAGGCTTCCTGTGTGCTGTTTTTTGATCTGTCATGATTCCTCTGTTCTTTATTAATCCTTGAATATTCAAGGATTAAGAGGAGCTGGCAAGCCACTCCAGGGGACTGAGAAAGGCATGCATTTCCTTTGTTTGCTTTTCCATATGACCAAAAGTAACTACTTAGGACCCTCTTCCTTTCTGATATGGAAAGTGATTATTTACAACCCTCTCTCTTTGATATGGATTCTAGCCTTATGTTTCCTTGATAATTTGTAAGATTTTTGATCCTTATCTTTGCTGAAAAAACTACCTTGTAAGATAGTATATATACACACACTATGTTGAATAAAACACCCTTGTTCCGTCAGAGCTTGGGTCCCCGTGTCTTTCTTCATCTCTCTCTCTCTCCCCTTCAGGCTAATTCTTTGGAGCGCAGAGGCCCGCCAAGGTTACTTACTTGCCTGGGCTTTCAAGACCTCCTCGAGAGGGCGCCCTGAGCCTACATAAGCGGCGCAAACCCTTTGTCTTAGGGTTTTATTGGTTCTCTGCGTAAACCAGGGAATATCAGTCTCTTTCTTTCTTTTAACTTTCTTATTGTCCACTCTGTACCACCAGGTTCCAGTCCATTAAAGGACCTCAACAGTATACAAATTAAAAACAGAGCTAATAAAATTTAAATTAATTTAATAATAATTAATTATTAATTATTGATTTTAATTCAATATAAAGTGATGCTGTTTTGGTGCTTATGCTGTGCATACGGTACTAGTCCTGGAGTATAGATTCTTTTTGGTTTGGCAAGCCTCGACTACCACCTTCCTGAGATGGCTTACCTCTCATCTTCTCTGTTTAACTACAGCACCATTCAGGAATACAGCACCTGCCAACTCCTGAGGGGCCCAAACACATCATTTAAACATTAGCAATCTCTGTTCTACTACTCACTGCTGTTCAGTTAAGAATAACACGTGGTGCCAAAAGCTAATTTAGATCACAAATGACAAACACCTAAAACTGCCTGGCGGTGTCTGATACAAGACTCTTTCTGATTATGCTGATATTAATGTATTTCAACTACTATAGAAATGAAGACACAAGATGTTAACTCTTAGAGAACCCCCATAACCTTATCTGTTTTACCTTAAAACACTGAAAATTAGAAAAAATTCAAGAAGCTTTCCTTTGAAGAAAAGGATGGGTTAAATGTGACTGTGGTCTTTGGAGGATGCCAACAATGCAGGCCCACAAAAAGAAGAGGGTACTTGCTCCCTCCACAAGGAGCATGAGAAACAAACATTAAGCCACTCAGACTATTCCTGACAGTTATCATCATTAGATGCAAAGGAAAAGCATTCATCACCAGAGAAACAAAGATAAATTGCTTCTAATCAAACAACACAAAGTTAACTAACTAACTCATGTGTGATGCACTTTTATTTTCTTTCAGTGCAATGTGCAAACATTTGCCTAGCATTTTCTCTCCTTCTACACAGGGCATGACAAGTCATAAGTGACATATTAAACAACTCACACCCTCACTCAAACTCAATATCCTATTGGATTTTCTGGGCCAAGGAGATCAAAGTTTATGGTATGAATTGAGTATTTGACTTTTTGTCAAACAAACCTTTGTTTCCTTCTCATTCTCCAAACCTGCCTTTATATATACCCTCTTTTTAATCCTCCTTCTCCTCCTTTGTGTGCTGAGTCATGTCTGACTCTTTGTGACCCAACAGACTGTAGTTCACTAGGCTTCTCTGTCCATGTAATTGGACACCTCAAAGTGAAATGTCAAAAGAAGGGCAAGAGTACTGGATTGGGTTGCCATTTCCTTCTCCAGAGGATCTTCCCAACCCAGGGATTGAACTCCTGTCTCCTGTATTGGCAGGTGGATTCTTAACCACTACACCACCTGGGAAGCCCCTCTTTTAATCCTAGTGCTTATCAAAATCCTGTTGACCATACTAGTCATAGTGTCATAACGTTTCTATAAGTTTCACAAAACATTTTTTGACATTAGACCATTACAGAAAGGTGAATTGAAAATATATATTTTTTTCCAAACACAGATTTTCTTTTTTGTCCAAGAGAACTCTATTAAAGCTTTCTCTCACACAACAAAGAAAAAACTTTATTAAAAAAATAAGATCTCCTTTCAATATCCCATTTAGAGTCTCTGAATATGATAAAACACCCCCTTCCTGAATAGCTTCAAATAGGAGTGATAGAAAGAAAGTGAAGAAAGCAGGGAGAAGGGAGGAAAAAGAAGGAAGGAAGGAAAGAAAGAAGGAAGAAAGGAAGGGAGGGAGGTAAGAAGAGAGGGAGGGAAGAAGTAAGAGAGAAGGAAGAAAGAAGAGGGAGGGAAGAAAGAAATGAAAAGCTTGTCTTAAATATCAGTGAAGTTGATAGCTTCAAACCAATATTTCTTACTTTAGGAAGGTTATATATAAGTACAGTCACCCATATGAAAAATGGCCTTTGTGTATGTATTTTTGCCTGCCTCAAAAATACTGAAATTTAGAGAAATATATCTGCATGTTCAAATAACACTTCTTTCAGGAATTTGTCTCCAAACTGCAACATTGATCATTTCCTATGATCATTCTAAAACTATATTCACTAAAGAAATATAAATTTCTACACATTTGTGTCAGCTTCAGTGTTGATCTCCTTGTGAGTCATCTTGGCCATAGAGGAGCACACTTCCTGGGTGACATTTATTCTTCGTCTATTATCTCCTTAGCTCCACCGTCAAGTAGTAAGTGGTTGCTTGTCTGTTTCTTGCACTAATGTTATTAAGTGTGTGCACATTTCTTGTAACTAAAGAAATTGTAACTAAAGAAATACTTAGACCCTTGTAACTAAAGAAATACTTAGACTACTGGGGAATAAAAAGATGAGGGTCTTCAATACTAGGCCTCAAAGTGAAATGTCAAAAGAAGGGTGTACACAAACACTCTTCTCAGGTAGAGACATAAGAATAACAAATGTACTAGTTTTTAGCATTAAGCAAAGGACATATTCTACCAACAAGAGGAGGACAGAATGCCAAAAAGTTAAATTAATCAGAGAGCTGAGTCTTATCCTCCTTAAGTTATTCCCCACCCTGAAGTTTTCATTCTGCATGTTTATCTGTAAGAAAAGCTATTTGTCTTGTATTTACTTTGTTCTTTAATAAACACTCTATAGATTTTCTTAGGATTTAATTAAGGTGGTCAAATCACTCACAAATTAAGACACAACGAATTTCATACAAAAAGAAAGAAACAATTTTTTTTGAAGTAGTCTGATTTTAATTGAGCAATATGAAGAGCATTTATTTCTTTTGTTAAGCCATCATCGAAGTAAAAATCAAATATTTTGGATGAAATGTCACAGTTTGGTTTCACAAGTTCTTATTACAGTATCTGTATGCCCATTCTGTTTCCTTGACTTTGTGTTTGAGAAATATTTAATGATGACTTTTATTTCTAAAGCAACTCTAATGAGAACGTTCAAGAAGACTTTAACTTGAGCCAATATTAATGTTGTTCTAAGTCTATGCTGCTAACAAAATGTTTTCCTTCACTGACATCATCCCCTTGAAAGTTGCAATAAAAGCCGTGATGCTAAATTCTAAGGTTTCAAAAATCTGTAACCCAAAATGTGCCATTTGATGGATTAATGGTCTTCCCTCCTTCCACCATCCAAGTTAACCAACATGAGATTGAAATGCCAAAACCCTGAAGAAATGAAGAGCAACTCAATTACAGTGTCTGAACTCCATCTTTGATTGCCATTAAAAAGTTTTAAATCCTAAAAGGACTTCATTTTAAAAATTAATCTGTTTTTTTAAGTCATCAATAGAAGCACTTACATCCAGTTTAAAGGAAGGAGGAGAGCCTTCTCAGAGCCTGAGTACAATGCAACTGCAATGTTCAGAGCATACACAAAGGGCAAAATAATCTCAGAATTTTAGGGCTAGAAGCAGTTTGAAAAACTGTTCTGCCCTACTTCTTCATTTTAAAATGAAAGAGCCGCCCCTGATTAATTCTTTGGGCTGACATCTTAAAATTCAGCTCCTTCACACTCTACATCGCTCCCTCACACTCTACATCTCCTTTAAATAATGTTCTGACACATCCTTCCAATAGACCTCACATTTTTGCATGTGTCAGACACATCCAAGTAGAGTGTTTAAAATGTATATTCCTGGGCTGTATCAACAGAGACTCTGATTTGGTAAATTAGGAGAGGACCAAAGAATTCTATATTTTTAACAAGCATCCTAAGTGACTTTGGGACAGGTCATAGACCACACTTTAAGAAAATGCTGTTAGATAATAACACAGATGGGCCAAATACTCAATATCTCACCTACTAATGGGAATATTTTGTCCAACAGTTTGAAAAATTTCAAAGTCAAAAGATGTATTTGAGAAAGTCAAGGTTGAATAAGATTTTATAATGATATGCTTTTAACTTTGTAAATGGAGTTCATAAAAAGTGGGGAAAATGTCAAATCATGTTATGCTCCTAAATGCAAAATAAGAAGACCCAGTTTCTAAATGGTTACTGAAGAATACCATGTAGTATCATGCTGTTTATGTCTGATAATATAACTGAGCACTCTTGGGTTTAGTTGCCAATTTTCTTTCAAATCCTTTTAGTGTAAGTTTTCTTCCTGCTGAGGTAAATGTACATGAATAAGAATAAAATGGTACAACTTACTTTTTCTTAAGAAGTGACATGAAATAATGCTTTCATCTATAAATGTGATGCCAAAGTCTACACACTTTCTACTTTCAAACCCTACCTAGTGTCCTATTGATAGAAAATACAATAATTAATTAAATCATCATTACATTAAGACATATTTGTGTATACAAATTGATATACATGTATTTCTGGGCCTATGCACATGCATGTATTATACAAATAGAGATAGATAAAGACACAAAACATAAGTGAGAACAAGCCAAGGGAAGGAGCAGCATTCACGTGCAACATGATGATCTGGTGAGCATGTGCACTGTGAGATGACTACCACAGTCAAGTTGATTGACACATCCAACATCTCACATGGTTCCTGTGTGCATAGGTCTGTGTGTGTGTGTGTGTGTGTGTGTGTGTGTGCACACACATACATGTGTGTTGAGAGCAGTTAAGATCTACTCTTTTGACAAATTTCAGGTGTACACTGCAGTATTGCTAACCATGGTCATGCTGTACATCAGATTCCCCAGAACTTGTTTATCTTGTAAGTTAAGGTGTTATTTTCATATTTTGCATAATTCACAAAGATAGGCTTGATTAGTGTGGCTGTGTTAAGATCTATCTTTAGTTTAGGGCCACCATCTGAAACATGTTTGCTTAGCACTGCTGATATGAACAATAAAACAATCCAACTATATTAATTCATGTCCAGATAAAAAGAGATAATTTCATGTATGGGAAGATAGGAACTATGAACTATTTGGTTGACTCCATTAAATATTAAGGGAGGAACAGGAGTAAGCCAAGTAAGAAAAAAAAAAGGCAGCTTTCTCTGTTCTCCTGTGACCCTGGTCCTGCCCTGGATGAAATCCAACATTCCAGAAATGAGAGTGCCAGAAAATCACTCCACCTGTCCAGAGTCCCATTTCCTCATCTGCAAAATATAACTAAGAAATAAGAATCTACTTCTCCTTGCAAAAGAATGAGGGCATGGTCAGAGGACACAGGAGCCAATTTGAAGAAGCCCCACCAGCCAAAGCTGTGCCAAATTAAGAAACAAAATAATAATGACAGCATCAGGCAATAACCCATAGAATAAAATAAATATCCATGAGTCCATACTGATACAAATAATTCAATAAAGACATCAACAGAGGGGAAAGAGCAATGAGATAGCTCTTTCTAACAGAAGAACCCTAATTAGTAAATGTAGAAAGAATGAGGAGAATTCATAATCACAATTAAGCAAACATAACAGTGAAGCAGCTTCAGGCAACCACCACTAAGAAAATGCAAATATCAGGGCATGAAAGTTTGAAAAGAAATAGATAGAAAGTTGCTCAGGGAACCAGGAGAACAAGACGGGGTAATTTTCATGAATAACAGCACCCAGCTGATGGCCTGAGTAGAAAACCACACCACCCAGCAGGGCCCGCCAGACTGCCCCTCCTCACCAGCTCCCCACTCCCCCACCCCGCCCCGTTCACAGCTGAGCCTCATCTTTGCTCAGCGCTCCATAAATGCTGACTCAGTTTTCATCTATGACTCTACCTTTCTGTTTCTACACTGGCCATTTTCCCTTTTTTGCAGTTCTCTGCCCTGGCAGCCCATTAGATCACCTGGAGAGCTTTCAAAAGTCCTGATGTCTGGGTCATACCCCAGGCCAATTAAATCAGACTTTCTGGAGGAGGGCTTCAGCCTCAGGAGTTTTGAAAACTTTCCAGATGATTCCAGAGTGCAGCCAAGGTTGAGCACTACCACTATATTGATATAATTTTTATTTAGCCATGTTAATATCACAGTGCAGGAAAAAGACAAGTCCAACGTTCTCTGCTTTCTGGCAAAGAGATTTCAATATATATGACAGATAGAAGTATCCAATATTTAATCTTTTACACATCGGCACTTGACAGAAATAAGGTGGGAAGCAGTTGGAAGCAAATGGTAAAGAATTCGTCAAAAGGAAAGAAATTTCCTGAGTACTAAATTCTTTGTGCCTCACTACATGGGTTCATGATGTGACACAAAAATGAATCAGAAAAAGATCAGTCCCACATGTCGAGAGTCTGAGATGGATTATACTATGTATAATGTGCTGAGTGTCACCCAGCTGAAACGCTATGAGAGTCAGGGATTGAGTGAGGAGTGATTTTCAGCCAGGAGATAACAAGAGTCTTTGTAGAGGGGGTGGCATTTCACAGGGCCTGGTGGATGGGTGGGAACTTGAAAACTTGGAGCCAGCAGGAAGGATGTTCTGAAAGGGCACAGATGAAGAGGTGTGAAACTGTGGAGAGGAGGCAGGGGACAGCAAGTAGTCCCATTTCCCTGGCTGGAAGAGAATAAAGACACCAATATTTGAAATAATCTGTCACTTTTGTAGTTTGGGTACTATTTCCCATTCAAGATTTGGTTACATCTTGACAGGAAGTTGTGAGAATCAGGTTATTTGCTTTTTACATTCATAACTGGTCTTCCCCCGTGGTTCTGTGGTAAAGAATCTGCCTGCAGTGTAGGAGACGCAGGTTCAATCCCTAGGCAGGGAAGATCCCCTAGAAAAGGAAATGGCAACCTAGTATTCTTGCCTGGGAAATTCCATGGACAGAGAAGCCTGGCAGGCTACATAGTCCCTGGGGTCACAAAGAGCCAGGCACCATGTTGAACTAAACAACAACACAACACTCATAACCTGATGTGATGAGTCCAAAGGGTTGGGTGGTGAATATAAGGGGCCTTGTGAATGCATTTATATGTATTTCAATCTTGAAAGGTGTCAGATTAAATTACAGAGGAGGAAACTTGGAGATAAAAAAAACACCAGCTATTTCAATGGTGATAATATTTTCCTATGAGGTGCAAGTCTGGCCATCTGCCATTTCCAATATTATCATTTTACCTCAATAAAAAGAGGATAATACCAGGCTTCTGTGAGTTAAGATCAATGAGTGTGAAGATGAGAAATATTTCGGTTAGCAAGGAGAAATAGCGACCCACACGCCGTCATCTGTCCTAGTCAGGAAAGTGCGTGCTGACAGCTCAGCAGGTGGATCCAGGAAGCCCCGCAGCTGTTCCCTGGCTGCTGGCCAAGGCCATTACCATGGCAACGCCCCTGGGGTGGGAGGAGCAGCTGAGCCTGCAGAAACCACCAGCATTTAAAAAGGAACACAAATGATCTTGGATTGGATCCTGCGGGAGAAAAAAATTCCTATAGAAATGTCCTTTCTAAAGATATAATTGGGACAGACGGGCTCAATTTGAGTGTGAATTGTGGGTAAGATGGGTGTTTCCCAAATTTCAGTGTGCTTCAGCCTCACCTAGTGGGCTTGGCGAAACACAGATGGCCAGACCCCACCCCCAGAATTGCCAGATTCATTATAGCTGAGGTGGAAGCTAACAATCTGTGTCTCTCACTAAAGATTCCAAATGATGCTGATGCTGCTGGTATGAGGTCGCACACTGAGTATCACTGTATGACACACTAGCATTGCATCAATGTTCATTTCCTGAGTTTGATCTTTTTACTGTAGTTATGATAAGGAAATATCCTTAGTCTTAGAAAACACTCACAGGAGGGTTTAGGACAAAGGGGCAACGTGTCTGCAACTTACTCTCAAGTGGTTCAGGAAAAAAAGTAGATAGATAAACAGAATAATAAAGCAAATGTGGGAAATAACAACTGGTAAACCTGGATGAAATTAAAAGACACTTACTCCTTGGAAGAAAAGTTATGACCAACCTAGACAGCATATTAAAAAGCAGAGACATTACTTTGCCAACAAAGGTCCATCTAGTCAAAGCTATGGTTTTTCCAGTAGTCATCATGTATGGATGTGAGAGTTGGACTATAAAGAAAGCTGAGTTCCAAAGAATTGATGCTTTTGAACTGTGGTGTTGGAGAAGACTCTTGAGAGTCTCTTGGACTGCAAGGAGATCCAACCAGTTCATCCTAAAGGAAATCAGTACTGAATATTCACTGGAAGGTCTGATGCTGAAGCTGAAACTCCAATACTTTGATCACCTGATGCAAAGAACTGACTCATTTGAAAAGACCCTGATGCTGGGAAAGATTGACGTGGGAGAAGGAGACGACAGAGACGAGATGGTTAGATGGCATCACCGACTCAATGGACTTGAGTTTGAGTAAACTCCAGGAGTTAGTGATGGACAGGGAGGCCTGGCGTGCTGCAGTCCATGGGGTCACAAAGAGTCGGACATGACTGAGCGACTGAACTGAACTGAACTGAAATCTGGACGGAGGATATATGGGAGTTCACTGTGTTTTGTAACTTTTCTAGTTGATCCAAATTACATTTAAATTAACAATTAAAAATTAATATAAGGAAAGAAGAATGGAACTGGAGGAATCAACCCGCCTGATGTCAGGCTCTACTACAAAGCCACAGTCATCAAGACAGTATGGTACTGGCACAAGGACAGAAATATAGATTAATGGAACAAAATAGAAAGCCCAGAGATAAATCCATGCACCTATGGACACCTTATCTTCAACAAAGGAGGCAAGAATATACAATGGAGAAAAGACAATCTCTTTAACAAGTGGTGCTGGGAAAACTGGTCAACCACTTGTAAAAGAATGAAACTAGAACACTTTCTAACACCATACACAAAAATAAACTCAAAATGGATTAAAGATCTAAATGTAAGACCAGAAACCATAAAACTCCTAGAGGAAAACATAGGCAAAACACTCTCCGACATAAATCACAGCAGGATCCTCTATGACCCACCTCCCAGAATATTGGAAATAAAAGCAAAAATAAACAAATGGGACCTAATTAAACTTAAAAGCTTTTGCACAACAAAGGAAACTATAAGCAAGGTGAAAAGACAGCCTTCAGAATGGGAGAAAATAATAGCAAATGAAGCAACAGAAAAACAACTAATCTCAAAAATATAGAAGCAACTCCTGCAGCTGAATTCCAGAAAAATAAACGACCCAATCAAAAAGTGGGCCAAAGAACTAAACAGACACTTCTCCAAAGAAGACATACAGATGGCTAACAAACACATGAAAAGATGCTCAACATCACTCATTATTACAGAAATGCAAATCAAAACCACAATGAGGTGCCATTTCATGCCAGTCCAAATGGCTGCTATCCAAAAGACTACAAGCAATAAATGCTGGAGAGGGTGTGGAGAAAAGGGAACCCTCTTACACTGTTGGTGGGAATGCAAACTAGTATAGACACTATGGAGAACAGTGTGGAGATTCCTCAAAAAACTGGAAATAGAACTGCCATATGACCCAGCAATCCCACTGCTGGGCATACACACTGAGGAAACCAGAATTGAAAGAGACACGTGTACCCCAATGTTCATCGCAGCACTGTTTATAATAGCCAGAACATGGAAGCAGCCTAGATGCCTATCAGCAGATGAATGGATAATGAAGCTGTGGTACATATACACAATAGAATATTACTCAGCCATTAAAACGAATACATTCGAATCAGTTCTAATGAGGTGGATGAAACTGGAGCCTATTATACAGAGTGAAGTAAGCCAGAAAGAAAAACCAATACAGTATACTCACACATAGATATGGTATTTAGTCAATCGGTAAAGATAACCCTGTATGCGAGACATCAAAAGAGACACAGATAAATAGAACAGTATTATGGACTCTATGGGAGAGGGCGAGGGCAGGATGATATGGGAGAATGGCATGGAACCATGTAAATTATCATATGTGAAATGAATCGCCAGTCCAGGCTCAATGCATGATACAGGGTGCTTGGGGCTGGTGCACCGGGATGACCTGGAGGGATGGGATGGGGAGGGAGATGGGAGGGGGGTTCTGGAAGGGGAACACATGTACACCCAGGGTGGATTCAGGTCAATGTAGCGCAAAGCAAATACAATATTGTAAAGTTAAAAAAACAGAAAATAAACTAATTTTAAAAAAAATTAATATAAGGAAAGAAAGTTATAGTTTATCATCAAGATCTGTTCAATATGGTAGCCACTAGCTACACATGGTTATTTACATTTAAATTAATTTAAATTAAATAAAGTTTAACATTCAGCTCCTCAACCACATTAGCCATAGTTCATCAGGTGCTAAAGAATTATATGTGACTAGCAACTACCGTATTGGACAGCACAAATATTGAGCATTATCATCATCACACAAAGTTCCACTGAATGGTTCTCACTACAGTGAAAAATATTTTACAACTGAGAAAGTCTCTGTGGAAAATTCAGTGTGCTGAAAGCAGCAGCAGAGGTAGCAATAACAGTAAAAGCAATAGGAGTCAGTTGTTTCCCACAGAAGATAGTTTATTAACTGAATGGGGCAAAAAGAAAAAATGATTAAATTATGGCTGATGGATCACAGTGTAGCTACATTTGTAAATCCCTGGTTTTGCATGAATCAGTGACATAATTGCTGGAGTAGGTGTTCTTAGCCACATTCTGTACACCTCATCATTTTACTGATTTTCTTAACAATCCGCTGGATGAAGGAGAAATAATCACTCAAATGTTCTGGTTATTTTTCTTCCCCCCAACTTCTCCTTCAAGCAGAGGAGGAACAAGATTTGATGGGCAAACTCCCAGCAAGGCTGTGCCAGGGATACTGTCCTGAAGGGGAATACCTAAGACCTGGACAGTATCAAACTTTCAAATATTCTAACTTGGCTACTGGTTTCATTTCAGATGACACACAAGCTACTGTGTAAAGCAAATCAAGGCTGAGTTTTGTTGCTATCTTTACTCCTTCCGAGTTGCTTCTCCTCCCTCTTCTGCATCTCAAATACCCAGCACTCTCTGAGCCAAACAGGCCTGTCACCCACTCTAAAGAGCATTTTCTTTCTTCCTACCATCATTTCTCTTGGGCTCCAGCCACACCGAGATGATGAACTGAACACATTCTAAACACAAGATTCTTTGAAGTTGCATTTGACTTACGCTAGCTCTCAGAATGTTCTGGGAGATACTTCCTAAGCAGGGTCAAGTTTGGATATTCTCTTTCTGACCCAACTCCTATAATTCCCCTCTCTCTAGCCTCTCAGGAGTTAACACACAGACTCACATTACGCTGCACCTTGCCAGCCCCACTTTCTCAGCAACTTCATATTCACTTGGGGCTCAGTAAAATGCACAACTATTATCACTTGGGGGGAACATGGAATGGCAGGGAAAACTGCAAATACTTGAAGCCATGAATCACAAGTCAGTTAACATGAAGACTTTTTGTGGAGAGAAAGAACTGTATTCCCACTTCCAAGTTTCCATTGGGGAAAATGAAACACAGAGCTAAAATCCAGGACTCAGGCGGTGTCCCTGCTCTGCCCAGGCCTCTGTTATGGCTTTAAATGTCCATCTAATAATTGAACCATTGGAAGAGGCTTAAGGATGCACCCTAACCCACTCACACCAAAAAAAAATGCTGCATCATTTTTATGCAGCAATTCCTTCTTAAAATACATTGATTCTGAGTTTTCCCCAAAAAAGAAACCCTTGGTCGGAAACAGCTGGCCAATTACCTAGAGATGATCAATCACTCTTAGCAGCAAGACACAATATCCCAGATAATATTTATATTAACTTTGTGGCTGGCTCATTCAACTTCTGAGATATCTCTTTACAGATATATTTTTACTATGAAACAGATTTTTATTAAGATTTCAAAACCAGAAGGAGAGTCTCACCTCACAGTACTCTGTGATAATGCAGAACTTATCCTGCTCCACAAAGTTTGCATGGAACTTGACAATAGCTGGGTGATTCAGCTTGGAAAGGAGCTGGGCCTCCAAACTGGCCTGCACAGTCTCATTTGGATTGAGTTCTCCAATACAGATTTCCTTCAGAACCTTTCTGCAGCCAAAAAAAAAAAAAAAAAATTTTTTTTAAACACATTTAGAACTAAAATACACATTTAATAGATATGAACAGTGGTACAGGACCATCTAATTAATGCCCAGGCCATAACCTACTCAGAGGTCTGCTCTGGCCTGGGACTCCTGGGGACCTGGCCTGCCTCTGTCCTGGTGGGGCCCTCTGCACCTGCCGCCCTCCCCTCTGCTAACACCAGTGGAGACAGAACTAAGCGTGAGTGGGCATGGCCGAGGAGGCTCTCCCTCAGCCCCTAGGTGTCTCCATTTCTCTTTGCCTCTCAGGACATCTCTATTTCTGTCTTTCTCTGTCTCTTTGTGTATTTCCTGCATCTCCTTATCTGCTTTCCTGTTTCTGTCTGCTTTTCTATTTCTCTCACTGTTCCTATCTTGGTGTTTCTCTTTCTCTCTCACACACTGTATATTAATACATATATATATGTGTGTGTGTGAATATAATTATAAAATCTGTCACTGTGTCTCTGCATCTGATTCTCTTTTTGACTCTCTCTGACTCTGCGTATAAATACACATGCTTCTCTTCGTCTCTCAGCTCTAAAATTTTCCAAATCAACTCTGTATCAGCAGAATCAATATTTATTTATTTTCTTTTTAAAACTAACCTTAGCATATCATACTTTATTTAGGAGTATTTAGGAGCTACCAGTATTTAGGAGAAGAAAAAAATATAAAAACATTGACAGAGGTATTCAAGCATGTAGAAATGGAACAAGAGCTCATCATATCTCCAATTTATTAATTTAAAATTCGTGATAACTAATGAGGAGTGGACCAAAACATTATCTCTTCCCATCTACCGAAAGAAAGACTGATGAACAAACCAATTACAGTGCCACGGTGTAAACAGATTGCCAGGGAGAAGCACTTTAGTGCACCAATTATGTGTGCAGACAGATTCCACTGATTAGAAGTGAGCCTTAGCTGTTCATTAAGATAAGTTCTGCACGGCCTGTACTAGAATACATTTTGTAGTAATGTTATTTGAGAGTTTCTACCTATGCATATTAATGAAAATATATTTATAGTAGAAACTCTTAATTAAAGGCCCTGTAACCAAATCCTAGATTAACCAGAGCTCTGCAGTCCTTTCTAACAGATGCCCAGGGCTGCCTTTGTTTGTACTGGGGATGCTGAAGCCAGCAGGCACTCTCTGGACTACCTTCCAGCTGAGGTATGTGTTTACCCAAGTCACAGCGTCTATTCCCAAACTTGTCTGTGCCAATTGTGCCCAGTATTATAAATCTGTAACTTAAATGTGACAAACTGATGAAGGGTGAGTGAGTGTAGTCTCTGCTAGAAAAACTAGGTCAAATGTTTACCACAATGGTTAATAATGACAAGTTGCAAAAAAATTGCTGTTAAGTAACTGTTAAGACAGTTTTAAAACATTGATTTTAAAATGTAAAAATCTAGCATTCTGAACTGAGATTGCTAAATTTTCATTTCATTTTAAACAAGGTAAACTTAGAAAACTTAAGCAAGTTTATGCAAAAAAGATGAAGAAACCTCTCATGAGAGGACGTTAGACATTGGCAGGACATCAAAAAATGAGAGAAAATGTACAATAATATTTTTCCTAAATTGGGTATAAATATTTTAGTTATGCCATTTCATCATTTTAAAGTTGTTCCCTTATATAACCAAGGACCACCTCCAGTCACATCAGACAGGGGCTATCACATGGGTTTTCTTAGGTCTTGAACACCCTACCGGACCCCTACTTGATAATGGAGTGGATTCTAGAGAAATTCTTGCTTGGTATTGTGTTCCATAGAGAGACTGTTCTAGCAAGAATCTGGTTTAAAATAACCTCATGTTATTAAGAGTGGCATCTCAAACTGTTGGTATAATAAAGGGGCTTGAAATGACGGATGCAGCTGTTCTCCTGTAATTCCTGAAGACAATGAAGCTGCAGCCAAATGACATCTTCATGGTGTTTTTCCAGTACTCACCATCTCCCAGCCAACTTGCAGTTGTAAAAGTCACAGTGGTTAACATGCATGGCGATACAAAGTCACACACAAACCTGCAATATTCTCTTACTGGGAAGGAACAAATGCTATCAAAAGCTTTAAGATACTTACTCTTTCCTTGCAAACATCAACTATTGTGCAACAGAGCATGGGATTTTACATACAGTTATCTGAGCCCCATCTGGCAGCCTGATGATAAAGCATCAAAGCTCATTTGTCCACAGCTTTGCAGATGAAGGAAGGGCTATCAAGGCAGGTAATATCTAATACAATCATCTTTAGCAGGTGCAAAGATATTCAACCTTTCTTACCTAAAACTGGTGGAAGAAACTCATTGCATGTCACATAGTGTGAGAGTCATATCAGCTGAGAAGAGCAAAGAAACTTACCAAGTCAAGAAGCTTGCCCCTGCTCAGTGACACTCAGTCTGTCACCCACTGCTAAGTAACATGACAGATATTTATTTTACCAGAACTTCAGCTGTTTGGGAGAAACTTTTTAGCAGCTGCAAAGACAGGCACCCCCTCAGACTCACTGATTTTGCAAAGTTTCTGTTCTCTTTCCTGAGTGGCAATGTTTCTTTCTAGAATCACTAATGAACTGACAAACTTTGAAGAGTGATTGGAAATCTGGATAGCTATAGCTAATTTCACTCCCATCAAATTGGCCCATCTTCCATATAAATGGGGTAGGTGATATCTTTGAGATATTCAGGGTTGTTTTCCCCCAAATTTCCCTGTAGCCTTTCACATATTTCCCATCGAACAAGCAGCATAGGCTGTGTCAGGAAAAAGATGACACCACAAACTACAGAGAACATGAGCCAAATTCCCAGCTTTTTATTTTCCAAGGAGAGACCAAGGCCAAAGAGAAAAGATCTGAAGGAGCCCCTGACCAATGGGATGAGGGTCCTCCCTGCCCGAAGTGAGAAAGAGACCCTCAGAACCAGATGGAGTGGGGCAAGAACATTAGGTACACTGAGCCCTTGAAAATAGTTCATGCTCCCCAAACTAGGTCCAGAGGGGGAGGAACAGAACTCCCAGATGGGGAGGGGAGCTCCAGAGCAGAAGTCATGGCTGTCTTTCCAAAGCAGGAACTGCACTCTTCCTTGTGTCCAGCAAGAGATAGGAGTACAGGAAAGATCTTCAAGGGGCAAGTAAGCCAAACAGCCTAAGAACTCTGGAACCTCAGTGAGGAGTGCAGAAGCACCTGCTGTGTGTCTGTGATGTAGTGAGCTCTGAGGATTTGTGACCCCTGTCCTTGGGTCTCTTGGAGAAGCAAACTGATCAGTGTGCACAAATGTGTGTTTATGTTTGTATTTTCTAAAACTTCAAACCAAGATGGGTGCTATAAAGTTAGGGTGAGTGATGCTTGAGGCCCTCCTGATTTAAGCTGCCATGACTCTCTAATTTGATAAGCAGCTACTGCACCCACTGAGGGCAAAGTCACAGGAAATAGATTTTAACCTCAGCTTAAATAAGAGAGTAACTCTTTGCTTTTTAAAAAAATTCACTGCTGGGCATATACACCGAGGAAACCAGAATTGAAAGAGACGCGTGTACCCCAATGTTCATCGCAGCACTGTTTACAATAGCCAGGACATGGAAGCAACCTAGATGTCCATCAGCAGACGAATGGATAAGGAAGCTGTGGTTCATATACACAATGGAATATTACTCAGCCATTAAAAAAAATACATTTGAATCGGTTCTACTGAGATGGATGAAACTGGAGCCCATTATACAGAGTGAAGTAAGCCAGAAAGAAAAACAACAATACAGTATACTAATGCATATATATGGAATTTGAAAGATGGTAACGATAACCCTATATGCGAGACAGAATAAGAGACACAGATGCATGGAACAATTTTATGGACTCTGAGGGAGAAGGTGAGGGTGGGACGTTCTGGGAGAATAGCATTGAAACATGTATATTATCATATGTGAAACAGAACACCATTCCATGTTCGATGCATGAGACAAGGGCTTAGGGCCGGGGCAATGGGATGATCCAGAAGGATGGGATGGGGAGGGAGGTGGGTGGGGGGTCCAGGAGGGGGAACACACGTAAACCCATGGCAGATTCATGTCAATGTATGGCAAAAACTATTGCAATGTTGTGAAGTGATTGGCCCCCAACTAAAATAAATAAATTTATAAAAAAAAAAAAAAAAAAATTCAATATTCACCTATTTAACAGATTATTCAATCTGCTCAGGACTTCCAAGAGTTTCCATCCATCTAGCAAGGCATCAATTATTTTAACTAATCCTTTCTTTAATGGTCAGCTCTTATTTTTCTAGTTTATAAGAAAATATAGCTTTATTATAGAAAAATTTGAAACCAAAACATAGACCACAATCTACCACAGAGATAATCAACATTAACAATTTTGTGCATTTCCTTCTCATCTTTTTGCTACACATTTTTTTAACACTAGAGGCCAAGCAATTTAGACAATTTGCCTGCTATCTTCATGAGACGTTATCGTAGCAGACATCTGTCATTAGCTGCACAGCATCTTTGGACAGTCTCCCTACGTTGTAGTAGATCCCTGGGTTGTGGGTCCTGCCTTCTCTAGATAAAAGCAAACAGACAACAAACAGTTCCTCCATCTCCCACCTGCCTTGAGTCCGGATGCCAATGTGGGACATAGGTTCTGCCAGTCTATTGGACCAACCTGGGACCCTGCCTTGTGGGTGAGCTTGTGGAGGGACAGGGTGGGCACAGGATGCCCCCCCCCACACACACCATCCTAAGAAATGGCGTGGGCTTGGGGGCAGTGGTAGTGGGCCACTTTCATGGCGTGGTTCCAGCTGATGTCCCTGGAAATTTGGCCTTCACTGACCCACAGCCCCCTCAGCTGTAAGAGCCATGTGTTCAGCACACATCCCCTTCTGCCTCCACTGTGTAGCGGGTAGCTGCTCATATCTGCATCTGGAGTCCTGACCCACATGCTTATGTGTCACAGATGCACCGTGAGCTAGTCCCATGAAGCTCTTACTTTGAGATAATTAAAACTGAACCTCCAAAACTCTGACCCATTTAGGTTAATTTTTGTTCCTTTATTTGTGTCTTAAAACTTAGGATCTTCTGAGGGATTTAGGGCCATTTATGGGTAGAAGGATCGTAAGAGTGGACAAACATCCTTTTAAAAGTTATTTAATCCCCTTTAAAATCTAAAGGTACATGAAAAATGGCAGAGTGATATTTATTCAAAAACATGACACATTAATAAAAAATGGAAAAGCCAGGAACTAAAGGTACCCAAAGAAATAGCTGAAAAAAATTGCAGGTGTTAGTGGAGACTATACTACAGGTGGAATTTTATTTCATTTCAGTTGTTTTTCCGTTAAGCAACTCAGAAACATTTTTAATGTCTATGGTCAGAGAAAAGGATAAAATTATTTTACAGATCATCATCATATGCTATAATCTATGAGTGGCCTTTGTTTTTAACAATTAAATCCCTGACTCCAGTTTGTTTCAGGGCAAAAACTCTTGATTCATCTGGTCTTTTCCTCCCCACCCCAATCACAGGCATGTTGCAGGTTTTGGACACAGAAGGGGCTCAAATGACATCACCACACAGTGCAGGGACAGGTGCCCACAGCAGACGCCAGCAACTAGGGAGCAAAGTTCTTCTGCTGAGCTTGACTTCAGAGTCCACACAAGGCACCAGGCAGTCACTGCCAAATACCTTCACATCAAAAGTTCCATGTTTCTGTTATTTCACCATCTATTGACTGCTATCAATATGCCAAACACAATGCCATATCCTGGGGACCCAAAGATGAAAAGGATAAAACAAAGATACAAAGATGGAAAGGACAAAACTCCTGCCCTCCAACAAAGCTCAGTCTCATGAAGAATGCCAACAAATGTAAAAATAGTTGAACAACTTTAGGACAGATGCAATAATAGAGCCGGGGATTGAGGTGAGGACCTCTAACCCTCCTTTGAGAAAAGAAAAAAGACAAATCTATAGACTGGAGCCCCAGGAATTCACTTTTGCACACAGAAACTACTTTGTAGTTAGCTGAATTGCCTTCTCCCCAAGTGGATTCCAAGTAGCATAAGACATGAATTTACCTTTCTTTACTATTTGCCCTCTACAAACCTTGCCTGGAAAATCCCATGGACAGAGGACCCTGATGGGCTGCAGTCCATGGGGTCGCAAAGAGTCGAGCATGACTGAGCAACTAACACACACTATTTGCCCTCTATAAACCAATAGTCTGCAGAGGGAGGTCTATGTTTGCATTACCTGAATAGGCTATGAGAGTTAATAAACATGAGATTTTTCAAAAAAAGAAAACTACTTGAGAATTTCAGCATCTATATATCATTCTTTAGAGTGATGCATATACAGACACACACACACAACCACAGTATACATTATGGAATGTGGAATAAAAATGTTACAGGAAGGGGTGTTTCTTAAAAGATCTAAAAAACTGGCAGGTTCATAAACTACTCCTTCCTCCCTTCCCCCTGCCATTTACCTATCCCAATTTTTATCCCCCCAAAAGCATTTGAGCTTTATAGAACTAGATTTTAAAAGATAACGTGAGTATTGAGCCACACTCTGTTCTAGAGAACTCTCTTAGTTTGGTGTCCCCAGGAAGCAAACACTGAGACAGGATATGAAGCAGGTAATCAATCCAGGCAGTAACATGGGGGTAAGAAAGTGAAGTAAAGGGAGGGGAGCCATTCAAGGGCCTGTTATCAAGCCAGTTATCACTGTGGACAACTGGGGCTTAACTCTGTGGAAGAACCCTGGGGGCAGGCATAGAACACACCTCTGGGCTCCTCTGCCCAAGGGCGGGTACCAACTCCCTTCACCTACTGGCTCAGGCTGCTCCTGTGAGTATCACTTCCCTTGCTGGAGCACAGAGACCCTGACAGCCAGGGATGCCTCAGGCAGAGCTGCCCATGAGGCAGGTGGACGTTGGGTCCCTGTACAGGAAATGCTAATCAGCCAGGGGACAGATGGGACCCCAACAACATCTTCCACAAGGATGAATAAAGGAAACTTCCTCCATTTTATTTTATTTTTTTGCTGCTCTGTTTTACCTATATGCCTGAAGAGAGCTAGGATATAGTGATTCTTAGGGTTTCCCAGGTGGCAGAAGTGTTAAAGAACATGCCTGCCAATACAGGAGGCATAAGAGACCCGGGTTTGATCCCTGGGTTGGGAAGGTCCCCTGGAGGAGGGCATGGCAACCCACTCCAGTATTCTTGTCTGGAGAATCCCATGGACAGAGAAGCCTGAAGGGCTACAGTCCATGGGGTCGCAAAGAGTCAGACACAACTGAAGCAACTTAGCATGCACGCGTGATTCTGAGACATAGTGTTGGCAATACTGAAAAAAGTGAAAGAAAGTGCAAGTCACTCAGTCGTGCCCGACTCTTTGGACCCCATGGACTATACAGTCCATGGAATTCTCTGGGCCAGAACACTGGAGTAGGTAGCCTTTCCCTTCTCCAGGGGATCGTCCCAACACAGCGATCGAACCCAGGTCTCCCACATTGCAGGCAGATTCTTTACCAGCTGAGCCACAAGGGAAGCCCAAGAATACTGGACTGGGTAGCCTATCCCCTCTCCAGTGGATCTTCAGGACCCAGGAATCGAACCAAGGATTCTTTACCAACTGAGCTATCAAAGAAGCCCTTATACTGAATAATGAAAGCGCATTATTAGAAACTATAGGTAAATTCCATCTCCTATGCTTTCCCAGTAGTCATGTATGGATGTCAGAGTTGGACCATAAAGAAGGCTGAGCGCTGAAGAATTGATGTTTTTGAATTGTGGTGCTGGAAAAGACTCTTGAGAGTCCTTTGGACTGCAAGGAGATCAAACCAGTCAATCCTAGAGGAGATCAACCCTAAATATTAATTGGAAGAACTGATGCTGAAGCTGAAGCTCCAATACTTTGGCCACCTGATGCAGAGAGCCAACTCAATGGAAAAGACCCTGGGGTTGGGAAAGATTGAGGGCAGGAGGAGAAGGAGATGACAGAGGATGAAATGGTTTGGATAGCATCACCAACTCAATGAACATGAGTTTGAGCAAACTCTGGAAGATAGTCCCGGACAGGGAAGCCTGGCATGCTGCAGTCCATGGGGTTGCAAAGAGTCAGACATGACTTAGCAACTAAACAACAACAATGCTTTTCAAGACTTAGTTTACAAACACATTAGCAGCATATAGGCGTATTATATACAGATAATAAAAAAAATAATTAATAATAATAATACAGATAAAAATGAAGAACAAATAAGAGTAGAAGAGTTTCAGATCTTTTTGTTTGGCAAATAGGCTATTCCTGGCTCCTGTTTAGATTATATTTTCATTTGCGGTGACAAGTTCCATGCAGTGTTTCAATGCTGTTATCCTAACAAATTACACAAGTTGCCTTTTATTTTTAAGGAACAAAAAAGAGTAAACAGAAACTTTAGAAGTAGGAATTTTGAAGATAAATATTGCCTGAATAAAAAGTATCTAATAATCATGTGAATTCAATGACTTTTCCTATCTGTGCAAATTTAAAAAACAGAAATGGCTTGAACACACATCTCAAGGCTGGAAATGGCACTGGTGCTCAGTGGAGGTTGCCCACGGGGAACCTCTGGTGTCAATGCAAGAACAGAGTTGGATTTTGGACAGACCCCAACCAGCCTTTCCCTAGGGGACTTCTTGGAAGTCACATGGGGAAGAGACAAAGTAACTGCTCTGCTATGCAGAGCCCCCCTCCAACGGCTTGACAGAGAGTCCATGGCTGAGCCCAGGAATCCGTGAGTGAGCGTGGATTGTTGGAGGTTGAGAGGCTGTGTATCTGTGCCTTCATGGCCAGGTAGCCATCTCCTCCCTGTGTGTGAGCCACAGTCTCCACCAAAGCTGCTGGGACTGTCTCCTGAGAGTTTACTGAGAACAAACAGCCCTTCCCTCTTTCAGCCAAAAAATGAGTGGGTTCCCTTCATGATGAGCAGCATCCTGGAGCTCCTTTCCACAGCCTGGCAAAGTTATCTTTACCACCGGGGATATAATAGAGCCAATTCTAATTCTCTTCAGAACCAGTGAGGACTCTTCCGCCCTCTCCTTCTCCCACACACCTCCCGACAATGGTCAGACAGTTCTGTCTTTCTTATTCACACAGTTGAGCAAAGTCATTAAACACTGTGGCTTAATTAAGAGACACTGGTGGCTTTCTCCCAGTCCCTGGGTGATTTGCAACTGATCTAAGCCTACCATGTAATCCCTTGCCAGTGATCAGTATAGACATGTGGTGTAATTCTGACCTGGAAGATACGGGGAGAAGTCTCATGATGGTTTTCTGGGACAGATGCTCCTCATTGATAAAAAAAGAGAAGCATGGGAGGAAAGTCTCCTTTCTTCCTTCTCTGCACTGCTATCATTTGCCTCTGAGTCCTTCAGCCTTGGCAGCCAGCTGGCATCCTGAAGGAACTGCCCTGAGATAGCAGGCTGGGTGATGGGGAGGCACCAACACCCCTGCTGACTTCATCACCAGTATCTACTCTCCCTCTGGACTTCCTGCTAGGGAGATATGTCTTTCTTATTTTTAAGCCATCCTGGTGGCCAAAGATAGCCTCATACCAACACTTTGCTACAAGAAGAAAGAGGATACTTTTAAAAAAGAGATTAGAAGCAGAAGTGGAGAGTGTGGTGAACGCTCCACTCATCTATACAGACTTCAGGCTGTGAAAACTCAAAGGACGGAGGTTAGGTTAAGCTGTGTTGTACATACAGATTAGAACAGAGAGAAGCCCCTTGAGAACAGGGGCTATGTGTTATTTCCTTAGAAAGTGCTAAATCTCTTATCTTAAACTAGAAAAGATAACCTGGCTTTTTTTTTAGATATTGGTACGAATCTTCAAAAAAAAAAAAAATCATGACAAAGTACTATGAACTACAATGAACTATACGAAAATGGATCTATTCTGAGAAAAAAGTATTTGAATAAAGGACTAGAAAGGCTAGTGAGTCTGAAAACTAAGATAACATGGAATTTCTTTAAATAATTTGAAAACAATTTTATTCACTGATTCAAAATTCTCATATGTCAAAATCTTAGCAGTTATCAAAATGTATCAGGTTCAGAAAAATTAAAATTCCACAACTGTTTCTCTCCTTCCCTTGGGTGGAGACATTTGAGTTGTGATAGCAAATAGGAAGTTTCTAAAATAAAGGACAAAGAGGAAAAGAGTGAAGTAAAGGGCATGGATAGTCCAGCAATCAAAAAATGAAAATGAGACAAAATATACAAATAAAAAAATATGAGATGAAAATAACCAAGGGAAAAAAAAACCAGTTTCTAAAATATTTGGTCTCTTTCCACTCCTGCTCCCCATCCACAAATTAAGAAAATATATTTTAATAAATAAAAAAATATACATTTTTCTATAATTCTCTGGAGATAGAAAAAGTTGCTAATGTAAAGAATTACTTTTTTTTTCATAGTCTGAAGCCTCGAAATTACGGATGATATCATTAGGTGTTAGAGGCACAAGGCTGATCATAATAATTTTTAGAAGAAGGTAGGACAAAGTTTCAAGAAGTGCAGGTGATTTTTATTCACATGGCGGCATTATCAGAAGCATCCATGCAAGAGAAACTTCTCTTGACCCCTCAGGGCTAAGTCATGGGACAACATCTAGTCACATATGAGCTCCCATACAGGCCTGCAGGCACCCAAAGTCAGCTCAAAGTCCATTCAGTGGGATTCCCAGCACCTGGCAGACCTGATGTCTCTGAATGGAACCAAGCTTATGCACTCCTCATGCTTCAAAATTCAGCTCATTCATTACCTCCACCATAATGACTATCACTTTGACAACTATGTATTTTTATCTTTATTTCTTGGTCTCCAACTCCACACTGAGAACATTTACATTTTGCTCCTTTCTATAGCCTCGGTGCCTAGCACAAGTCTTAGCACATAGTGGATGCTCCATCAATGTTCATTGACTTGTAAATGATCTAAATTAACACCACACCAAGCAAGCACTGTTGCATAGATGGTGGGAGACACAATTCCTTTTCATGATTTTTCCCCTTATGGAAGCATAAAAACTTGTAAGTTGTTGGGCATCCATCAGAAAATGAAAGTTTCTAAAAATGTGCTTCCTAACATCACTGCTGGAATGGCCTGCATCTGGAAGTGACTTACACATGGGAGCTGATAGTAGCATTTGCACAGGCAGGGAAAAATGGCAAAGAGACATTTCAACCTGAAAATGGTTCTGCTCAGATGTTTCATAACATCTCAGAGACAACTCCCACTGGATGACTTGGCCCAGGAGAAGCACAAAATGGCCCAGTTTCTAATCCTATTCCCTCACTCAACCTCTTTCCCAATCATGGAATGAATTTTATGTATTTATAGAATGTTAAAGCTAGTAAGACCCTCAAGTAGATCCATCAGAGAAGCTCAACCTATTAAAGTTCTGAGGATTGAATGCTTTGTTTTGACTGTCATTTTTTTGAAAAAATTTATTGGAGTATAGTTGATTTACAATGTTGTGCTTTTTACTGTTGTACAGTAAAATGATTTAGTTATACACATACATATATCCACTCTTTTCACTCTTTTTTAGATTCTTTTCCCATACAGGTCATTACAGAGTATTGAGTAGAGTTCCCTATGCTATACAGTAGGTCATTATTGGTTATCTATTTTATATGTAGTAGTATGTCTGTCTACGTCAGTCTGAATTTATCCTTCCTTGCAGCCTTACTCCCTGGTAACCATAAGTTTGTTTTCTACATCTGTAATTCTATTTCTTTTGTAGATAAGTACATTTGTACCATTTTTCTTTAGATTTCAAATATTAACAATATCATGTTGTGTCTTTCTCTGACTCACTTCACTCAGCATAACAATCTCTAGGTCCACCCATGTTGCTGTAAATGACATTATTTCATTCTTTCTATGGCTATGTAATACTCCATTATATATATACCCCACATCTTTTTTATCGATTCATCTGTTGATGGACATTTAGGTTACTTCCATGACTTGACTATTGTAAACAGTGGTGCAATGAACACTAGGGTGCATGTTTTGAATTATGTTTTGCTCCAGATATATGACCAGGAGTAAGAGGATCAGATCATATGGTAGTTCTATATTTAGTTTTTAAGGAACCTCCATACTGTTCTTCCTAGTTGCTGTATCAATTTACATTCACTCCAACAGTGCAGGAGAGTTCCCTTTTATCCACACCCTCTCCAGCATTTATTATTTGTAGATTGTTCGATGATGACCATTCTGACTGGTACTGAGGTGATACTTCATTGTAGTTTTGATTTTCATTTCTTTATAGTATCCAAGGTTGAGTAATGAATCCAAGGTTATAGAGAAGTTGCAGCAGGGCTGACACTCACCTCTTGGAGGAGAAAAGGGATGACAGCTCCGAAGAACAGACATTCATCTCCAAGTTTAACAGTTTACCCTCTCTCATTTGTGTATAGAATCTACAGTGGTAAGACAGCCCCAAACTTTCTCATTTTTCAAACCATTTACCGAAGAACAAAAACTCCTGTCATCTGTTCTACTTACCTGCTCCTTAACAACAAAGAAGAGGAAACAAAATGACTAGAGGAGAGTCTTGCTCCTGATGAGGCACTGCCTAGCTATGTCTGTTTTCATTAATTTTCATTTGAGTGCTATGGAAAATCTAACCAAGAGTCAACAATGTTGCCAGTTCCAGAGCCCCAGAGGTGGAAGTCTGTGATAAGATCACACAGAAAAGGAAGACAATGTTCTCCAGGAATTACCTTTCCTAGCAAAGTGGTAAAATCACATTTCTGAGGTTGTTCTGGGTACAACAAACCTGCAAGTGTGACACTGTGTGTGTGAGGGCCAGTTTTTAAAAAGTTCAATTGTGTAAAACTCATTTGATTCAAAACTGTTCAACAGTACAGTAACATGCCTTGAGAACAAAAATAAATATCAACAACATAAAATTCAGAGACATTTTACCCAACTACTGCTTAAGATGTTTGCTGGTCCATTCAGGCCATGATGAAAGTTTAGAAGTAACTGGTGTAACTAATAAATCCTCATCTGTGTGGATCACAACAAACTGTGGAAAATTCTTCAAGAGACAGGACTACCAGACCACCTGAGCTGCCTCCTGAGAAGTCTGTATGCAGGTCAAGAAGCAACAGTTAGAACTGGACATGGAACAACAGACTGGTTCCAAATAGGAAAAGGAGTACATCAAGGCTGTATATTGTCACCCTGGTTATTTAACTTACATGCAGAGTACATCATGAGAAATGCCAGGCTGGATGAAGCACAAGCTGGAATCAAGATTGCTGGGAGAAATACCAATAACCTCAGATATGCAGATGACACCACACTGATGGCAGAAAGTGAAGAAGAACTAAAGAGCCTCTTGATGAAAGTGAAAGAGGAGAGCAAAAAAGTTGGCTTAAAACTCAACATTCAGAAAACTAAGATCATGGCATCTGGTCCCATCACTTCATGGCAAATAGATGGGGAAATAATGGAAACAGTGAGAGACTTTATTTTGGGGGGCTCCAAAATCACTGCAGATGGTGACTGCAGCCATGAAATTAAAAGATGCTTGCTCCTTGGAAGAAAAGTTATGACCAACCTGGACAGCATATTAAAAAGCAGAGACATTTCTTTGTCAACAAAGGTCCGTCTAGTCAAAGATATAGTTTTTCCAGTAGTCACGTATGGATGTGAGAGTTGGACTATAAAGAAAGCTGAGCTCCAAAAAATTGATGCTTTTGAACTGTGGTGTTGGAGAAGACTCTTAAGAGTCCCTTGAACTGCAAGGAGATCCAACCAGTCCAACCTAAAGGAAATCAGTCCTGAATATTCATTGGAACGACTGATGTTGAAGCTGAAACTTTGGCCAATACTTTGGCTACCTGATGCAAAGAACTGACTCTTTTGAAAAGACCACGATGCTGGGAAAGACTGTAGGTAGGAGGAGAAGGGGATGACAGAGGATGAGATGGTTGGATGGCATCACTGAATCAATGGACATGAGTTTGAGTAAACTATGGGAGTTGGTAATGGACAGGGAGGCCTGGCGTGCTGCAGTCCATGGAGTTGCAAAGAGTCAGACACGACTGAGCGACTGAGCTGAACTGAACTGAACATAAGATTCAATGCAACGAATCACTTATTCACTCTATCACACTTTGAAAGGTACTGATCTTAGAGCAAACAAAGCTCCTGTTTAGTCATCAGGGAAATTAATGATGACAATGTCAGTAGGATGTGAAAGAATAATTTACCACAGATAATCAGGTTAGCTCTTGTTACGACTATTCTATGCTCCAAATTTACAATTACTGTTAGGTTAACGTTCAAAATGAGAAATTCTAATGCATAATTCATGTCAGGTTTTATTTTGAATATTATAAATATCCTAGAACTACAGATTTCAATGAGAAAATTAGATGTGATGCAAAGCCTACCATGAAATCAAGAAATAACAACAAATTGAGTTTTAAGAAGCAACAAAAACTGATTAGCTCCATTTCCCGGACTAGATAAAGCCAGTAAAGGATAAACCCTAAAGTAAAATTAAATTAACATCCAAGCAAGAAGAAAGTTGGTGCTCCAAAAATAATACCCCCCCCCAAAAAAATCTAGGGTTTCAGTGAAATAAAGTCATCTGATTATATTTGTAGCAGGCGCTGGCTGGCCTCAGGGTAACATGAAGACAGCCAAATGGAAAAAAGTTTGTATTTTTAAAAAGCTCAACTGTGTAAAACGCATTTGATTCTCTATTTCACCATCACAGTACTTATAAAGATTTAAGCTAAAACTCTGTCTTTGACTATAGCATAAAGAGTTTGTTACTGCATTTAATTTTGAGAGAGAAAGGAAGGAAAACAAAGTTCTGGATTAGCATATTTCCATTAGAGGATTTAAGCAACTGGGTTTTGGGGTCTTACTTTTTTGATGAGTTTTGCCAATGCTGAAAAAAATCTGTTTTTATGACCAGAAAGCTAGGGCTTAATCTACGGACAAAGCTCCAATAAGAATCTGCTACTAGGGAGGATCCAGTTTCCCTGAAGGACAGCTTATGGGTTTAGTCATTGATCTGTAACACACAAAAAAGTCACAGTGGGCTGTGTAAGGAGAGGAAGGGATGGAGGAACTGGGGCTGGCCCACCCCTGATCAACACAAGGCTTCATTATCCAGAGTCAGGAGGCTGAGGGGAGCCTGGCTGAGACACATGTTCTGGGAACACATGTCTGCGGCATCTCACAGGGTAGTTGTGTCAAGCTTTCCCATCTGCCCAAGGAGTCTGCAGGAGCCCAGCAGGAAGGCCAGCTTCTCAGGCTACCATGTTGAACAAAGGATACTGAAAAAGAATATTAAGCATGGTTTTCCACCAGCACTGTTTCTAAAGAGTATGGAATTTATTCAAGGATCAAAGTGTTTTCATGTTCATACAGTGAAAGAAAAAAGAACCCTTAGACTCATAAAGCATGATATCTGAGGAAGCTTCTCAAGCTGTGCTGTGCACAGGGAGGGAAAGGATGCTCATGGCTGAGATCTAAGAAAAACATTTATTAATATTCTTATATTTTGATTCATTCTGTAGGTGGTTCTGGATTTTTTCTTTCTTTTTTTTCTGTTGCTATGGTTGTGTATTTTATTACTATTATTATTAATTCTAAGCTTTTGAGAACTTTTTTTGAATCCCATTTTCTATTTCTTTATATACTTCTACCTCTACGTTGGCTTTTTGTGATTCTCTGAGGGTTTTTTCTTATTTTAAGTTTTTTGTTTTTCTTACTGTTCTTTTCCTGTTGCAGTTATTCTTTAATATATATAATCTTTTTTACATACTTCTATTTAACTTTTCCTTTATTTTTTTCTTTTCTTCCTTTCTTTCTTTATCTCACCATGCTTGTTAGTTTGTTTTGTTTTCTTTCCTTTAATCCCCAGTTGGCATTCTGCTTTGATCTTGTTTTCTAATTTGTGCTTTAGTTAGTTTTGTTTTTAATTAGTCAATATCATTTTTGGTTTCCTTTGCTTTCTGGGTCACTCCCTTGTACTTTTTTTCCTTTGGACTGTTTTGGTTTTGTTTGTGTGTATGTGTGTGTGTGTGTTTTCCTTTGTTTTTGTTATTATTTCTCTGATTTTGTATTTACCATTTGTCTAGGGTTTGGTTGTTGTTTCTTGTTTGATTTTGTTTCAATTCCCTTTGATGCTATAACAAACAGCTTGTGGAATCTTGGTTCCCCAGCCAGACATCAGGCCTGAGCCTTTGGACAGTAGACTGTCAGAGAAGTGATCCCAGGTAGTATTAACTAGTGAGAACTCCCACAAAGCCCTCCACCTGTATTCAACATCAAGCATCACACAACTGCCGGCAGCACTCAATGCAAGACGCCTCACCTAAACAACAAGCAAGACAAAAACACAAATCCAGTCATCAGCAGACAGGCTTCCACTTCTGACTGACATCATAAAACATACCACCTCATATAGGCACTTCCCATCAGAGGGAAAAAATTCACCTTCTCCACCAGAGCACAGACACAAGTCAATCCCAGCACAAACTGTATGTAAACCACTGGACCAACCAACACACTGAGGGCAGGAACCAAAAGGAAGAAGGAATACAATCCTAAAGCTTGGGAAAAGGAGACTGCAAACACAGTAAATTACAAGAAAAATGAAAAGACAGAAATATGATGCAAATGAAGGAACAAAGTAAAAACTCACAAGACCAAATAAATAACCCATGGCTGATTCATGTCAATGTATGGCAAAAACCACTACAATACTGTAAAATAATTAGCCTCCAATTAAATTTTTTTTTAAAAAAGGAAATGGGCAAACTATTTGGAAAAGAATTCAGAATAAAGATAGTAAACACTATCTAAAACCTTGAAAATAGAATGGAAAAAGATGCAAGAATCAATTAACACGTTTAACAAGGACCTAGAAGAAATAAAGAATAAATAAATAGAAATGAACAACACAATTACTGAAAGTAAAAATACTCTAGAAGGAATCAATAGCAGAATAGACAGAAGAACGAATAAGTGAGCTGGAATGAATAAGAATGGTGGAAATAACTGTTGAAGAGCAGAAAAAAGGAAAAAGAATGAAAAGAATTGAGGATAGTCTCAGAGACCTCTGGGACAATATTAAATACATCAATATACAAATTTTAGGGGTCCCAGAAGGAGAAGAGAAAAAGAAAGGGTCAGAAAATTTTTGAAGCGATTATACTTGAAAACTTCCTTAACATGGGAAAGGAAATAATCAAGTCCAAGAAGCATAGAGAGTCCTATACAGGATAAACCCAAGGAGAAATGGTTCAAGACACATACTAATCAACCTAACAAATATTATACACAAAGAAAGAATAATAAAAGCAGCAAGAGAAAAGCAACAAATAACATATAAAGGAAACCCCATACAATTAACAACTGATCTTTCACAAGAAACTCTGCAGGCCAGAAGAGAATGGTAGGATATATTTAAAGTACTGAAAGTAAAGTACTGAAAGGGAAAAATCTACAACCAAGATTACCTGGCAAGGGTCTCATTCAAATTGATGGAGAAATCAAAAGCAAAAGTTAAGAGAATTTAGCATCACAAAGCCAGCTTTACAACAAATGTTAAAGGGACTTCTATAGTTAGGAAACACAAGAGAAGGAAAAGACCTACCAAAACAAACCTAAAGCAAATAAGAAAATGCCAATAGGAGCACACATATCAATAATTACCTTAAATGTAAATGGATTAAACACCCCAACCAAAAGACACAGACTGACAGAATAGATACAAAAACAGGACCCATATATATGCTCTCAACAAGAGACCCACTTCAGACCTAGAGACTCATACAGACTGAAAGTGAGAGGATGAAAAATATATTCCATGCAAATGGAAATCAAAAGAAAGTCAGGTAGCACATATCAGAAAAAACTGATCTTAAAGAATGTTATAAGAGATAAGGAAAAACACTATATAATAAGCAAGGGATCAATCCAAGAAGATATAACAAAAGCAAATACTTATTATTTATTTATTATAATTGTAATAAATATTTTTAAATGTTTAAAATATTTAATATGTAAATTATTTTAAATATTAAATACATATAAATATTAAATATTAAAAACATTTAAATATTAAAATAAAATATTTATATATATAAATTTATATAACTTTATATAGATATTTATATAAATATATACTTTATAATATAATATAAATTATAATATCTATTATGTTATACATTCTTATATAATATAATTATATTATATATTATATATTATTTATTATAACTATTATATATTATATACATATTTAATATATATAGGATTATATATTATAATATAACATATAATGTATTATAAATTATATTATAATATAAAAATATATATCTTATATTTTTATATATAATATATAAAACACATATTATAATATATAATATAATTATTATATTATATTATGTTATAATAATTATATTATATAATAATATATAATAATTAATAATATAAATTATTATATAATATATAGTATATATATGTAATATGTAAATATATGTAATATAGTGTATACATATAATAATATATAGTATATATATAATTATATAATAAACAAAACAATCAATTTCACCTTTTTATCAAGTGCACACAGAGCCTTCTCCAGGATAGATCACATCCTGGGCCATAAATCTAGCCTTGGTAAATTCAGAAAAACTGAAATCCCAATCATCTTCTCTGACCACAATGCAGTAAGATTAGACCTCAATTACAGGAAAAAAACTATTAAAAATTCCAACATATGGAGGTTAAACAACACGCTTCTGAATAACCAACAAATCACAGAAGAAATCAAAAAAGAAATCAAAATATGCATAGAAACGAATGAAAATGAAAACACAACAACCCAAAGCCTATGGGACACTGTAAAAGCAATGCTAAGGGGAAGGTTCATAGCAATACAGGCTCACCTCAAGAAACAAGAAAAAAATCAAATAAATAACCTAACTCTACACCTAAAGCAACTAGAGAAGGAAGAAATGAAGAACCCCAGGGTCAGTAGAAGGAAAGAAATCTTAAAAATTAGGGCAGAAATAAATGCAAAAGAAACAAAAGAGACCATAGCAAAAATCAACAAAACTAAAAGCTGGTTTTTCAAGAAGCTAAACAAAATTGACAAACCATTAGCCAGACCCATCAAGAAACAAAGGGAGAAGAATCAAATCAACAAAATTAGAAATGAAAATGGAGAGATCACAACAGACTACACAGAAATACAAAGGATCATAAGAGACTACTATCAACAGCTATATGCCAATAAAATGGACAACTTGGAAGAAATGGACAAATTCTTAGAAAAGTATAACTTTCCAAAACTGAACCAGGAAGAAACAGAAGATCTTAACAGACCCATCACAAGCACGGAAATCAAAACTGTAACCAGAAATCTTCCAGCAAACAAAAGCTCAGGACCAGACGGCTTCACAGCTGAATTCTACCAAAAATTTAGAGAAGAGCTAACACCTATCCTACTCAAACTCTTCCAGAAAATTGCAGAAGAAGGTAAACTTCCAAACTCATTCTATGAGGCCACCATCACCCTAATTTTAAAACCAGACAAAGATGCCACAAAAAAAGAAAACTACAGGCCAATATCACTAATGAACACAGATGCAACAATCCTTAAGAAAATTCTAGCAAACAGAATCCAACAACATATTAAAAAGATCATACATCGTGACCAAGTGGGCTTTATCCCAGGAATGCAAGGTTTCTTTAATATCCACAAATCAATCAATGTAATACACCACATTAACAAATTGAAAGATAAAAACCATATGATTATCTCAATAGATGCAGAAAAACCCTGTGACAAAATTCAACATCCATTTATGATAAAAACCCTCCAGAAAGCAGGAATAGAAGGAACATACCTCAACATAATAAAAGCTATATATGACAAACCCACAGCAAACATTATCCTCAATGGTGAAAAATTGAAACCATTTCCCCTAAAGTCAGGAACAAGGCAAGGATGCCCACTTTCACCACTACTATTCAACATAGTTTTGGAAGTTTTGGCCACAGCAATCAGAGCTGAAAAAGAAATAAAAGGAATACAGATAGGAAAAGAAGAAGTAAAACTCTCACTGTTTGCAGAAGACATGATCCTCTACATAGAAAACCCTAAAGATTCTACCAGAAAATTACTAGAGCTAATCAATGAATATAGTAAAGTTGCAGGATATAAAATTAACACACAGAAATCCCTTGCATTCTTATACACTAATAATGAGAAAACAGAAAGAGAAATTAAGGAAACAATACCATTCACCACTGCAACGAAAAGAATAAAATACTTAGGAATATATCTACCTAAAGAAACAAAAGACTTATATATAGAAAACTATAAAACACTGATGAAAGAAATCAAAGAGGACACAAACAGATGGAGAAACATACCGTGTTCATGGATTGGAAGAACTAATATAGTGAAAATGAGTATACTACCCAAAGCAATCTATAAATACAGTGCAATCCCTATCAAGCTACCAATGGTATTTTTCACAGAACTAGAACAAATAACTTCACAATTTGTATGGAAATATAAAAAACCTCAAATAGCCAAAGCAATCTTGAGAAAGAAGAATGGAACTGGAGGAATCACCCTGCCTGACTTCAGGCTCTACTACAAAGCCACAGTCATCAAGACAGTATGGTACTGGCACAAAGATAGAAAAATAGATCAATGGAACAAAATAGAAAGCCCAGAGATAAATCCACGCACCTATGGACACCTTATCTTCGACAAAGGAGGCAAGAATATACAATGAAGAAAAGACAATCTCTTTAACAAGTGGTGCTGGGAAAACTGGTCAACCACTTGTAAAAGAATGAAACTAGAACACTTTCTAACACTATACACAAAAATAAACTCAAAATGGATTAAAGATCTAAATGTAAAACCAGAAACTACAAAACTCCTAGAGGGAAATATACCAACTAAAATAAATAAATTTATTAAAAAAAAAAAAAAACTCCTAGAGGGAAATATAGGCAAAACACTCTCCAACATAAATCACTGCAGGATCCTCCATGACCCACCTCCCAGAATATTGGAAATAAAAGCAAAAATAAACAAATGGGATCTAATTAAAATTAAAAGCTTTTACACAACAAAGGAAGCTATAAGCAAGGTGAAAAGACAGCCTTCAGAATGGAAGAAAATAATAGCAAAAGAAGCAACAGACAATTAATCTCAAAAATATACAAGCAACTCCTGCAGCTGAATTCCAGAAAAATAAACGACCCAATCAAAAAATGGGCCAAAGAACTAAACAGACATTTCTCCAAAGAAGACATACAGATGGCTAACAAACACATGAAAAGATGCTCAACATCACTCATTATTACAGAAATGCAAATCAAAACCACAATGAGGTGCCATTTCACGCCAGTCCGAATGGCTGCTATCCAAAAGTCTACAAGCAATAAATGCTGGGGAGGGTGTGGAGAAAAGGGAACCCTCTTACACTGTTGGTGGGAATGCAAACTAGTACAGACACTATGGAGAACAGTGTGGAGATTCCTTAGAAAACTGGAAATAGAACTGCCATATGACCCAGCAATCCCACTGCTGAGCATACACACCGAGGAAACCAGAATTGAAAGAGACACGTGTACCCCAATGTTCACTGCAGCCCTGTTTATAATAGCCAGGACATGGAAGCAACCTAGATGTCCATCAGCAGACAAATGGATAAGAAAGCTGTGGTACATATACACAATGGAATATCACTCAGCCATTAAAAAGAATACATTTGAATCAGTTCTATTGAGATAGATGAAACTGGAGCCCATTATACAGAGTGAAGTAAGCCAGAAAGAAAAACAACAATACAGTATACTAATGCATATATATGGAATTTGAAAGATGGTAACGATAACCCTATATGCGAGACAGAATAAGAGACACAGATGCATAGAACAGTCTTATGGACTCTGAGGGAGAAGGTGAGGGTGGGACGTTCTGCGAGAATAGCACTGAAACATGTATATTATTATATGTGAAACAGAACACCATTCCAGGTTCGATGCATGAGACAAATGCTCAGGGCTGGGGCAATGGGATGACCCAGAGGGATGGGATGGGGAGGGAGGTGGGAGGGGGGTTCAGGACGGGGAACACATGTAAACCCATGGCTGATTCATGTCAATGTATGGCAAAAGCCACTACAATACTGTAAAGTAATTATCCCCCAACTAAAATAAATAAATTTATTTTTTTAAATAATAATAATTAATAATATATGATATAAATACATTATATATTACATATATACTATATATGTAATATATAATATATATTATATGTAATACTATATATGTAATATGTAATATATATGTAATATAGTGTATATATGTAATAATATATAGTATATATATAATTATATAATAAAATTATAAATATATAATATATATGGTTATATATTATATATTTATAATTTTATTATACATGTATTATATAATTAATATATATCAATAGAATATATAATATATATTATATAATATAAAATACACACATATATTATATTATTTATATTTTATATATATAAAATAAATTGCATGTATTATTATTATATAAATTATTATATAATAATAACAACAACATATTATTATAAAATATTATTATATAAATAAATAATGCAAATATATTGTATATATTATATATTAATATATTATATAGTAATTATATATTATAATAAAATTATATAATATATGATATATAAAATAATATATAATATTATATATTATTAATATAATATAATATATACTTACTAATTATAATAGTTATAATTATTAATTATAACTATTTTAATTATTATAATTATTAATTATATATTATATAATTTGCATTTTAATTTATATAAATATTTATATAAATATATAACTTATATAAAATATTTTATATATTAAAAATTAAATATATTTAAATATGAAGCACATATTCAATATATTTAAATATTTAATATTTAAAATATTTTTTTACAATTTAAAAAATATTACAATATTTACAATATTTAAAATAAATAAATATGTGTATTTATATATAACAATTGTAAATATTTATTATTTATATTACAATTATATTTAATTGTAAATATTTACCCAACATAGGAACACCTCAATACATAAGGCAAACACTAAATGACATAAAAGGGGAAATTGACAGTAACATAATAATAGTACTAATGCCTATCCTTCTTACTAAGTCACTTTGGACGTGTCTGACTCTTTGTGATCTAACAGATAGTAGCCTCCCAGGCTCCTCTGTCCATGGGATCCTCCAGGCAAGTATATTGGAGTGAGTTGCCATGCCTTCCTCCAGGAGGTTTTCCTGACCCAGGGATCACACCCGTGTCTCTTTTCTCCAAAAAATTCCAGAGGAAGGAAAACTTCCCAATTCCAAACTCATTCTATGAGGTCACCATCACTCTGATACCAAAACAAGATAAAAACATCACACAAAAAAGAAAATTACAGGCCAATATCACTGATGAACATAGACGCAAAAATCCTCAACAGAATTCTAGCAAACAGAATCCAACAACAGATTAAAAAGATGAGACACCATGATCAAGTTGGGTTTATCCCAGGGTTGCAAGGATTCTTCAATATATGCAAATCAATCAATGTGATACAACATATTAACAAGCTGAAAAATAAAAACCATATGATCATCTCAATAGATGAAGAAAAATCCTTCAACAAAATTCAGCACCCATTTATGATAAAAAAAACTTTTCAAAAAATGGGCACAGAAAGTATCTACATCAACATGATAAAGGCCATATATGATAAACCCACAGCAAACATTATTCTCAATGGTGAAAAACTGAAAGCATTTCCTTTAAGATCAAGAACAAGACAAGGGTGCCAACTCTTACCACTATTATTCAACATAGTTTTTGAAGTCCTAGCCATGGCAAGGGAGAGAATAAAAAGAAATAAAAGGAATTCAGATCAGAAAAGAAGTAAAACTCTCACTACTTGCAGATGACATGATACTATACATAGAAAATCCTAAAGATATGATCAGAAAATTACTACAGCTAATCAATGAATTCAGTAAAGTTGCAGCATACAAAATCAATACATAGAAATAACTTGCATTCCTATACACTAACAATGAAAAATCAGAAAGAGAAATTAAAGAAGCAATCTCATTTACTACTGCAACAACAAAAAATACCTAGGAATAAACCTACCTAAGGAGACAAAAGAGCTATATACAGAAAACTGTAAGGCACTGAAAGAAATCAAAGACAACACAAACACATTGAGAGATGTTCTATGCTCCTGGGTTGGAAGAATCAATATTATGAAAATCACTATATTACCAAAAGCAATCTACAGATTCAGTGCAACCCCTATCAAATTACCAATGGTATTTTTCACAAAACTAGAGCAATAACTTTCACAATTCGTGTGTAAACACAAAAGACCCTGAACAGTCACAGTAATCTTGAGAAAGAAGAATGGAGCTGGAGGAATCAATCTTCCTGACTTCAGACTATACTACAAAGCTACAATCATCAAGACAGTATGGTGCTGCCACAAAAATAGAAATATAGACCAATGGAACAAAATAGAAAGCCCAGAGATAAACCCAGGCAACTATAGACACTTTATCTTTGACAAAGGAGGCAAGAATATACAATGGAGAAAAGGTGATCTCTTCAATAAGTGGTGCTGGGAAAACTGGACAACTACATGAAAAAGAATGAAATTAGAACACTTCCTAACACCATACACAAAGAAAAACTCAAAATGGATTAAAGACCTAAATGTAAGGCCAGAATCTATGAAACTCCTAGAGGATAATATAGGCAGCACACTTATTAACATAAATCACAGCAAGATCCTTATGACCCACTTCCTAGAATAATAGAAATAAAAACAAAAATAAGCAACTGGTACCTAATTAAACTTAAAAGTTTTTGCACAGCAAAGGAAACAATAAACCAGGTAAAAAGAAAACTCTCAGAATGGGAGAAAATATTAGCAAATGAAACAAATGACATAAGATTAATCTTCAAAATATATAAGTAGCTCATGCAACTGAAAACCAGAAAAACAAACAACCCAATCAAAGAGTGGGCAGAAGACCCAAACAGACATTTCTCCAAAAAGACATACAGATGGCTAATACACACATGAAAAGATGCTCAACATCACTCATTATTAGAGAAACACAAATCACAGCTATAGAGATATCACCTCACACTGATCAGAATGACCATCATCCAAATAGCTACAAACAATAAATGCTGGAGAGGGTTTGAGAAAAGGGAACCCTCTTGCTTTGTTGGTGGGAATGTAAATTGATACAGCCACTATGGAAGACTGTATGGAGATTTCTTTAAAAGCTAGGAATAAAACTACCATATGACCCAACAATCCCACTACTGGGCATATACCCTGAGAAAATCATAACTGAAAAATACACATGTACCCCAATGTTCATTGAAACACTATTTACAATAGCTAGGACATGGAAGCAACCTAGATGTCCATCGACAGATGAATGGATAAAGAAGTTGTGGTACATACATACAATGGAATATTACTCAGCCATAAAAAGGAATGCATTTGAGTCAGTTCTAATGAGGTGGATGAACCTAGAGTTTATTATACAGAGTGAAGTTAAGTCAGAAACAGAAAAACAAATATTGTATATTGACACATATATATGAAATCTAGAAAAATGGTAATGATGAACCTATTTGCAGGGCAGCAGTGGAGACACAGAAAACAGACATGTGGACACAGTGGGGGAAGGAGAGGGTGGGATGAACAGAGGAAGAAGCATGGAAACATACTATCATATGTAAAATAGATAGCCAGTGGGAATCTGCTATATGACTCAGGGAACTCAAACTGGTGCTATGTGAAAACCTAGAGGGGTGGGATTGCATAGGAGGTGGGAGGGAGGTTCAAGAGGGACGGGACAAATGTATACTTATGTCTGATTCATGATGATGTATGGCAGAAACCAACACAATATTGTAAGGCAATTATCCTTCAATTAAAAATAAATAAATCTTTAAAAAATAAATAAAAATCTATCCCAATATAGTCCAGGGTGGGCCCAGGACCCCACGTTTCTAACAAGGTCCTAGGTGGCACCCTGAGCAGCTAGTCTAGGGAGCACACTTTGAACAGCAAACCTAGGAGCAGAGTTGGGTCATAGGGCTGCTGGGCCCGCAAATGCTGAAGGGTTCCAGCACTCTCAAGAAGCAGCGCTGTGGGGTAGGGGGATGGTTTGAAAAGCAGACCAAGCCTGTGTCCCCTTACCACTAGAGGAAGCACAAGATCTCCTCTGGCATAAAGTTTGGAACCCACTGCTGGTCCAGCCCACTCCCTTTCCAGATGAAGACACTGGAAGCAGAGAGGCCATGAGACTCAATCATGTGCTCTCCTGAGACTATTCCACAGTCAACACCCACAGGACCCTGAAACTCCAGTTAGGTTTAAAAGATCACAAGGAAAATCTCCCTTGCAATTTAGGCCCATGTCCTAAAACTGATTTGCATACCTCTTGTTCTGTTCCCAGCGGGGATAAAGTATAGCTTCCCATTGACCCTCTGAACATGTCTTCTACATAATTTACTACTTTAATGTATTTGTACTCAGCCTCATTCCACAGAGGATTTGACACATCTTATATAACAAAATAGAAAACTGAGACCAGCAAGAGTAGGTGGAAATAAAAATGAGGAAATGAAAAACACAAGTGTGCTGACCAAAATTTATTGATATGGCTGAGCATCAAATTCAATTCCCAACTTTTCGGATGGTATGTATGATGATGATAATGACTATTACTGTTGTTGCTGTTGTTGATGGTTATGTTGTAGATGTAATTCTTGCCTATTACAAGAGATGATCTCACTATCTGGATCCTTTGTGACATAAAGCAGTTTTCACTTTAGTCACATAGCAGTGGAGGTGTCCCAAGAGACATAAGTAATTCTTTTTAAAGAGATCTCATTCAGAAACAGAATTCCAATTACACATGGAGTAATGCACTTTGATGCTAAACTTATGAGAAAAGCTTCTCAATTCTTACCTTAATTCTAGTCTTTAAACTCAGTACCTGTGTACAGAGCACCTGAGCTGTGTGCAAGACACTCTCTTTGTCCAAGACATGGCCTCTGTCCATGAGGGCTTTGCAATCCAGTGGGAGGGCAGAAACAAAGCATAGCAAGTTATTAGAAAGTGTCATGGACCTTAAAGGGATGAAATGAGTATCCTAAAAAGAGAACCAAAGACCAAGATATTAGCTCAACCTAAGAAAACATCCAGCACTAAAATAGTGACACTGATATTAACTGTGACAAAGGCCATATAAGGAACAGTCACTTGACACCACATCCACTGTGCAGAGAGATTGCTACAATTCTCATTTTTGAAATGAAGGAACTGAGATACAGTTGAACTTCCCTGGTGGCTCAGATGGTCAAGAGTCTGCCTGCAATGCAGGAGAACTGGGTTCGATCATTGGGTCAGGAAGATCCCCTGGAGAAGGAAATGACAACCCACTCCAGTATTCTTGCCTGAAAATCCCATGGATGGAGGAGCCTGGTGGGTTATAGTCCATTGGGTTGCAAAGAGTTGGACACAACTGAGTGACTAACGCTTTTTATGACCCTCACTTAAAGGTACATAATCAGGTGAGTGACAAACCAGACCTGGTAATAATAAAACTGAGACCCCCCACTTCTGAACTCTGGACCCCTCACCACCCTAGATCCTGCCTTCCAAGTTTATGGAGTCAGACCCAGCTGAGTTGCATGCCAAGAACACAACCTCAAGATACATTCTCTGCATTAATGTTGATAATCTGAATAATCAGGAAAAAAAAAAAAGAAGAGATGCTCTCTTGCCTCACCTAACAAAAAAGTAGTGTTCCATTTTCAGGAAAAGTGTCTTACAGAAATTGTAGAGCAATAAGCCTGACACCAATCTCTGGCCAAGTTGAACAACTGACAATTTAACAGGTGGCTTGTAAGCATTTAAAACACGAACCAGTAGCCAGCGTAGGCTCACATGGGCTTACAGAGAATAAGCCATCCTAAATTAACCTAATTCCTTTTTGTGAGAGAGCTATTTGATTGGAAGATCAGAGAGAAGCAATTAGTCTTGAGATAAGATTCCAGCCCATCTGATGAAGGCATGTTGACAGCTGTCAGTGAAAACAGTCTTGTGACATCTGTTAATGTGGGAGACATGCAATCTCCATGTGGACTCATGGCCGACTGAACAAGCAGCCCAGAAGTCCTGGAGCCTGGGGCCTCAGGCTGTTTTGCAGGTGCAACCTCTTGTAAGACCCTCAGTTTCATCCCTAGTGACATCTTCACCAACATTTTACTAATGACTCACATTCAGATCCCAAAGGATACACTAACCAAGTTTGCAGAAAATGCAAAGCCAGGCAGCAACATCAGTAGACACAGGCTGAGTCAATTTTCCAAAGTGATGTAAGATGCTGAAACGTGATCTGGAAGCCACCCAAGTTAGACTTGCAAGGCTAAGCCTGAAGTTCTCCAGTCACAGGTGGGAAAATCAAATCCTCAAATCAAAGATGAGTGAAATGTGGCTGACAAGTAGACTGTCTCATCTATAAACATTCTGGAAGTAATGCGTGGGGAGAAAAGAAGCTGCCCTCCGAAATTCAACAGGGGACCACAATACAATGTGACCACTAAAAGAGCTCTTGAGACTCTAAACTGATTTTGAAATGTGTGAGAGGTTTTACCATCAATATACTTGGTTCCATCCAGCAGCCTCATTTCAAAGGGTATATTGTCACTAAGGAATGACAATTAAGATGTTCAGTTCAGTTCAGTCGTTCAGTCGTGTCCAACTCTTTGCAACCCCATGAATTGCAGCACGCCAGGCCTCCTTGTCCATCACCAACTCCCAGAGTCTACCAAAACCCATGTCCATCGAGTCAGTGATGCCATCCAGCCATCTCATCCTCTGTCGTCCCCTTCTCCTCCTGCCCCCAATCCTTCCCAGCATTAGGGTCTTTTCCAATGAGTCAACTCTTTGCATGAGGTGGCCAAAGTATTGGAGTTTCAGCTTCAACATCAGTCCTTCCAATGAACACCCAGGACTGATCTCCCTTAGGATGGATTGATAGGACCTCCTTGCAGTCCAAGGGACTCTCAAGAGTCTTCTCCAACACCACAGTTCAAAAGCATCAATTCTTTGGCGCTCAGCTTTCTTCACCATCCAACTATCACATCCATACATGACCACTGGAAAAACCACATCCTTGACTAGATGGACCTTTGTTGGCAAAGTAATATCTCTGCTTTTAAATATGCTATCTAGGTTGGTAATAACCTTCCTTTCAAGGAGTAAGCGTCTTTTAATTTCATGGCTGCAATCACCATCAGCAGTGATTTTGGAGCCCCAAAAAATAAAGTCTGACACTGTTTCCACTGTTTCCCCATCTATCTCCCATGAAGTGATGGGACCAGATGCCATGATCTTAGTTTTCTGAACGTTGAGCTTTAAGCCAACTTTTTCACTTTCCTCTTTCACTTTCATCAAGAGGCTCTTTAGTTCTTCTTCACTTTTTGCCATAAGGGTGGTGTCATCTGCATATCTGAGGTTATTGATATTTCTCCCAGCAATCTTGATTCCAGCTTGTGTTTCTTCCAGCCCAGCGTTTCTCATGATGTACTCTGCATATAAGTTAAATAAGCAGGGTGACAATATACAGCCTTGACGGACTCTTTTTCCTATTTGGACCAGTCTGTTGTTCCATGTCCAGTTCTAACTGTTGCTTCCTGACCTGCATACAGGTTTCTCAAGAGACAGGTCAGATGGTCTGGTATTCCCATCTCTTTCAGAATTTTCCACAGTTTATTGTGATCTACACAGTCAAAGGCTTTGTCATAGTCAATAAAGCAGAAATAGATGTTTTTCTGGAACTCTCTTGCTTTTTTGATGATCCAGCAGATGTTGGCAATTTGATCTCTGGTTCCTCTGCCTTTTCTAAATCCAGCTTGAACATCTGGAAGTTCACGGTTCATGTATTACTGAAGCCTGGCTTGGAGAATTTTGAGCATTACTTTGCTAGCATGTGAAGTGAGTGCAATTGTGCGGTAGTTTGAGCATTCTTTGGCATTGCCTTTCTTTGGGATTGGAATGAAAACTGACCTTTTCCATTCCTATGGCCACTGCTGAGTTTTCCAAATTTGCTGGCAAACTGAGTGCAATACTTTCACAGCATCATCTTTTAGGATATGAAATAGCTCAACTGGAATTCCATCACCTCCACTACCTTTGTTCATGTGCTTCTTAAGGCCCAATTGACTTCACACTCCAGGATGTGTGGCTCTAGGTGAGTGATCACACCATCGTGGTTATCTGGGTCATGAAGATCTTTCCTTTATAGTTCTTCTGTGTATTCTTGCCACTTCTTCTTAATATCTTCTGCTTCTGTTAGGTCCATACCATTTCTGTCCTTTATTGTGTCCATCTTTGCATGAAATGTTCCCTTGGTAGCTCTAATTATCTTGAAGAGATCTCTGGTCTTCCTATTTTTTTCCTCTATTTCTTTGCATTGTTCACTTAGAAAGGCTTTCTTATCTCTCCTTGCTTTCTTTGGAACTCTGCATTCAGATGAGTATATCTTTCCTTTTCTCCTTTGCCTTTCACTTCTCTTCTTTCTCAGCTATTTGTAAGGCCTCCTCAGACAGCCATTTTGCTTTTTTGCATTTCTTTTTCTTGGGGGTGGTTTTGATCACCGCCTCCTGTACAATGTCACAAATCTCCATCCATAGTTCTTCAGGCACTCTTGTCTATCAGATCTAATCCCTTGAATCTATTTGTCACTTCCACCAGATAATCGTAAGGGATTTGATGTAGGTCATACACAAATGACCTAGTGGTTTTCCCTACTTTCTTCAATTTAAGTCTGAATTAGGCAATAAGGAGTTCATGATATGAGCCACAGTCAGCTCCTGGTCTTTCTTTGCTGACTATATAGAGCTTCTCCATCTTCAGCTGCAAAGAATACAATCAATCTGATTTTGGTATGGACCATCTGGTGATATCCCTGTGTAACGTCATCTCTTGTGTTGTTGGAAGAGGGTGTTTGCTATGACCAGTGCATTTATCTTGGCAAAACTCTGTTAGCCTTTGTCCTGCTTCATTTTGCACTGTAAGGCCAAACTTGCCTGTTACTCCAGGTATCTCTTGACTTCCTACTTTTGCATTCCAGTTCCCTATGATGGAAAGGACATCTTTTATTGCTGTTAGTTCTAGAAGGTCTTGTCGGTCTTCATTGAACCATTCATCTTCTCGGTGTTAGTAGTTGGGCCATATCTTGGATTACAGTTTGCCTTGGAAATGAACAGAAATCATTCTGTCATTTTTGAGACTGCACCCAAGTATTGCATTTTGGACCCTTTTGTTGACTATGAGGGCTACTCCATTTCTTCTAAGGGATTCTTGCCCACAGTAGTAGATATAATGGTCATCTGAATTAAATTCGCCCATTCCCATCCATTTTAGTTTACTGTTTCCTAAAATGTTAATGTTCACTCTTGCCATCTCCTGTTTGACCACTTCCAATTTACCTTGATTCATGGACCTAATATTTTAGGTTCCTATGCAATACTGTTCTCTACAGCATCGGACTTTACTTCGACCACTGGATACATCCACAACTGCGCTTTGTTTCTGCTTTGGTTCAGTCTCTTCATTCCTTCTGGAACTATTTCTCCACTCTTCTCCAGTAGCATATTGGGCACTTATCAACCCAGGGAGTTCATCTTTCAGTGTCATATCATTTTGCCTTTTCATACCATTCATGGGGTTCTCACTGGGTGCCATGGGGCATGCAAAAAGCAAAATGAAAAAAAAAAACAACCCTCAAAGGCTCAATTCATGTCTTCTAGGAACTTAGATTTTTATTTTTTAATTTTATTTATTTATTTTTGGCTGTGCTGAGTCTTCACTGCTGTGTGGGATTTCTCTAGTTGCAGCAAGCAGTGGCTTCTCTTATTGAAGAGCATGGGGTCAGGGTCTAGGCACGTGGGCTTCGGTAGTTTTGGCTTGTGGGCTCTAGAGCGTGGGCTCAGTAATTGTGGTGTATGCACTTAGCTGCCCTGAAGAATTTGGAATCTTCCCAGACCAGGGATTGAACCCCTGTTCCCTGCATTGGCAGGTGGATTCTTAACCACCAGACCACCAGGGAAATCCTAGGAGATTAGATTTTAGGTGAAGAGCAGCAGTGTACAAAAATTGTTGTTAGGAAGCAATTACAAGGTTCTCCATAACTACGGAACAGAATTCAAGGTGACAGAACTTGTGTGGAGCAGGTGTACCTACAGTGCTATGGGGTAGACTGTACATCACCATATAACCAAAGAGTAGATGGTACTTGGCAGCTTGCCATTGGTCTTGGGGCTCTCTGGTCACCAAAAAGGACATTTTTAACCTTGCAATATGAACCAGAAAATCTTTCCAGCTTAAAGGCTAAAATGCCTTTGCACACTCTCTCTCCTAGGAGCATGGGGAGGGGAAGTGAACTGGTCATGTTGGGGAATAAATACTGATACAGTTCAGACAGAGAGAAGGTCCAGCTGACAGAATGTCTTGAACATGAGGCTTAATTTACATTTTGTCTGACAGAAGGGATTCAAGTGCTGTAAGATCTTTAGCAAGAGAGTGACATTACAAAAATAGTATTTTGAAAAATAGTTACCTTTGAGCTTGAGGCAAAAGTAGTCACCCACCAGCCAGGAAGCGACTACAGATGTAAAAATCACAAAGGCTTATATAGTGAGATCACAGTGGAGAATAAAGGTAAATTTGAAAGATTCTTAAGGAAGAACTGGCAGGTAATTGAATATGTGGTGGGAAGAGAAGGCAGTCACATGTGATACTATTTAGCATTATTCAGAATTGGGAGTGGTAACTACCAGAGAAGAAGGATACTTTCCATTTGATTTGCTAAATTTCAGACACTGCCTAGATATTCAAATAGAGATTTCCTTTAGACTCTAGAAACATAAAACTGCATAACAGGTAAAGGAGCAAAGCTAGGGCCATTTGCTTTCAGGTAACAGGGAAAATGAGGAAAGGAAATGGAGTGAATGTGGAACACCACCTATGATTAATCTATGGTCCTTCAGACCAGAGAACACTGTTCAGATAAACTTCACTCAGTTAATCATCAGAAGGCTAGACAAACTGCCTTAATGAGGAAAGCAATGAACGTCCGTTGACAAAGGACAAAACAAAGCATATTTCCTCTTATTAAACATGGCCTCCCAGGCCTTTATGTTAAGATTTCGTGTGAGGTTATAAAGATCTGTTCAAGCAATATTACTTCACCCTTGCTAATTATCTTTAGACCCCTGGAACCAAACTAGTAACTGTTTTGAAGCTACTGAACTTTGCCATAGGTCTGTCATATGGGGGAGACTCTGTTTGCTGGTCCCCCTCCTGCACAGCAGTCTCCACTACTATCCTGTGCTCCGGGCTGACTTCCTGGGAATGGGGCCTATGCAGGTACCCACGACCTGATGACTGGAAGGGACCCACACTTGATTTAATGCTCTGTTATCACAAGCTTAAAATTCTTAATAATTTTTAACAAGGGGCTCTGCATTTTCATTTTTTACTGCACCCCAAAAAGTTTATAGCCAGTCCCACCTATAATCTTCAAACATAAAAGCTGTTTATAATTGACTCTTGTTAAGTGAACCAAATTCGTTCTTGGTCATTGGATCAATTTTGCTTTTACACGTTTGACAAAGTGAGGCAGGGCTCAATCAGTCAGTTATCTATGTGTCTATCGCTGCTGTAAATGTTCTTAACATGGAAGGACTGTGAGACCACGGTCACAGGTAAGGAAGTCAGGAGGCCATAGAAACATTTATAGAAACTGAAATGTCTTTATCTGCCCACACAAATCGGGTACTCAGAGCAACACTACCACCAGTGGGCTTACTTAAAAACTGACTTTCTAAAGTCAGTAGAAAAGGTCAAACAGGAATCAACTATGTGCAAACTCTGATTCAAGTGTCATTAAATACATATACCTCACACCATGTGGATAGATCTTAATTTGGTTCGGTTCCTGAAGGAACTATATGGAAGGATTAAGTACATTGACAGAGCTCCCATGAAGGACAAGACTCTCTGATGGGATTTTTCTTACATTTTACAATTAGGCTTTATTTCTTGTGAGTTGCACCTCTAAAATTCTAAATTATGTCAGGGAAATATGACTATTGAATTAGAAAAGCTTCACCCTAGCTCTTCAAGAATACAGGTAAAAAGCAAAATTGACATATGTAATAAAATTTCCTCTTGTATTTGTAACTCCAGAAAAAATACTCAGAAAAAATACCCTGAAATAAAACTGATGCAATTCATAGTAGTTTCAATGAACTACAAGACACAAGAATAATAATGCTTCTCCTTAAAATAATCTAAAAATGTATTTTTAGTGTTACAGGTTCTCCTGAACTAGAGATCAGTAATACCTTGTAGTTTACCTAGAATTTTTTTAAAAAGTTTTTACTTGAAGCATCCTCATTGAATTACTGAAAACTCAAATGAAATGATACTGTTGAAGTACTTTGTTTTTTCAAATGAAAAGGTTATACTATAATTAATGGGAAGCAATATAAAAAGACAAAATTTCTGGGATTTTCAGAATCAACTTTGAAGAGTTTTATATTCATAGAAAGTTAAAACAAAAGAAAATAAAATACTTCATCCTTAATCAATTACAGAGTTTGTTTTCAAAGTGAAATGGTTAAATACTCAGTTATGATACAGGACATCTTATGTTTATTCTTGGCTCTCTAGCACCCCCTAGAGCTATGCCTATCACTTCTCCACAGTGACCACTGCTATAGAAAGGGAACTGTGATGGAGGCTTCCAGCCATAAGAAGATGGAGATCAGTCCATGTGCTTCATTTATACAGACTACAATGACAAGCAATATCCAGATATTACATCAGCAGCTTTCAGCCCTCAGCCTGAAGAGGATATTCTTCAGTGTCTAAATAGCCCTGACTCAGAACCGGTTTGGCTTTCTCTGAGACTGGAAGCCGAGGACAGAAGGAGGTGCCCACCCGCGGAAGGCACTGGCTCTGTTGGACTATCCTTTTTCAAAGCAGAGAGCAGGCCCACATCTGGAAGCGCAGTGGTGAGGCCAGCACCATGGACAGCACATTGGCCTGCTTTCCCACCATGAGGGGCTCTGCTCAGAGAGCCCCTCAAATGCTGCATGTTTTTCTCACTGCAGCGCACAGTCCATCTTTCAGAAGGGAGGCACCTATATCTCAGGGTGACAATTAAAAATAACAAAGTAGTCACTGAGCATTAGACCCATGTGCTTCCTGAGAGAAATCATTAATGAAGGTGTCTGGAGGCTTTCGGACCCCACATGGAGGACTTCCTGAGGGCCCCCATCACTGACCCTGATCATGAGAAAACAAATGGTATGCAACTGGCTGCTGATGGAGGCACTACGTGAAGCTGAATGCCCCTGTAAAAACACCTGGTTCCTAACAGCAGGGAGCTATCCCCTTTGAGATCTCGCTCAACCCAGCACCACAGCATCATTCATCCTGGTGTAAAATCTCTCCAGCAGAGAAGGACACACAACGAGGTAGAGACAGTGTGAACCAGCCAGAGATTTCATAGAAGTCTCCACTGAACCTCAAGGCCGTGAAATGAGGTTAAAACTCTTCAGAGGAAAACTCAAGGGCCATCTCCCCAGCCCAGTCATCTTTTTTCCCCTGTAACCTGGTTCCCACATCCAGAAAAAAGGAACTGAATAACACACATTAGAAATATCAACATATGCAAAAATGTTGTATCCCTCTGCTGTTAGGAAAACAAGAGCTTTAGTGACAGGTTTTGCTCCAAAATGCCTTCTGATGGTCTTTTATATCAGCTGTTTTTGTCAGAGTCACTATTGAATATCATTCTAATACCAAACATACATGAACCATGAACAAGCACAGATCAGACAGATACACACCCAGCACTCCCATCTTCTTCTTTCCATAGCACTTAATCACATTTCAACGCATTACATGACCTGAATTATTCATTGTCTCTCTCTCTCCTCAGCTCCACCAGAATGCTCCCCTACCCGCACTGAGAACTGACTTTGCTGTGTTCACCGCTATATCCCAGGCCTAGAGCAGCACCTGACAGTGAGCAACCCACCCATTCACACTGTGAGTTACTTCCTAATTGCCACTGACTGAATGACTCTGTGGCATCAAGCATTTGGCTGATATAAACTGGGTCTCTTTATTTTTCCCTGTGGAACTCAGCAAGATAGATCCTCAAGAGTGACCCTGCTTTTCACCCGGGAATACCAAGGCATCATAGCCCTCCTGTTCCTGGGGTGGCATATGGTCTGGTTAGTTAACGAGGACATCAGCCCTACTCTGCTACATCAAGAGAGGCAAAGCCAGCTCAGCCTTGGAGTGAGGAGGAGGAAGGGATGGGAGGAAAGGCTGCCCAGCTGCACTTCTGGAGGGTCATCAAACTGGTCCTACGCATCAAGAGACACCCATCAAGCTAAGCTATAACCACTCCCTAGGCCATCCTAGCAATGCCACACCCATCAGGTAACCAGGTGCCCTTCCCTGGAAGAGCCTCTCCTCCTTGCAGCTCCTCTGGGTTTATCATCTGCATCAGTGTTTCTCACCAAAATGACTAAAATGTCCTTCTGCTCAGGGCTGCAGATTCCTCAAACACTTTGAACGTTGTCTCTTGATCAGCACTCTAAGCCCAATTGCACCCTCTGTCACACATATCCACTGGCAGCTCTGAAATATGTCCCTAACCAACTTTAAATATATTTCTCATTTCTGGGCCACTCCAGCTATAAAACACTAGGAATTATAATTTATAGTAATTCTATAATTATCTTGTGAGCAATACAGTCACACTGCATCACATTTTTGCGTTTTGAATTTTTTTTATGTGTTTAAACTAAAAATATACCCCATTTTTGCTACCCTGCTTTACAAGGTCTCAAAGAATAGAAGTGGTCCGGAGCTCTCTCAACGTTTAAGAGACCCTGATCCCTCCCACCCATGGCCCTTCTGATAGAGCTATTTGCATTCAAATCCTATTTTCAGCCCAATGCAAGCTCCTGGAGGACAGTGGCCATAGCCACTAGCCAGATGCTTGTTAGATGAAGCTGCTCTTGGCCATGCTCAAGGACAATGTAGAGGAAAGTTTAGTCAAATTTATGGCTTTTTCTTTCAATATAGACTAAAACTAGGAAATGTCAATCTAATACAGGATGGCAAGAAAAAACAAACCTATTTCGTGTCAGTTAAAATAGTCTGTGAAGATAAAAAGTTTTTTTTTCAGCTTACTTTTGCTTTCCTAGGAATAAATTAAAAGTACATTAATGATCTATTTTTAGCCTCTTATTCACTTAACCAGTGAAGTTAAAATATGGGTAGACTGCAACCAAGTGAAGATGGCATGAGGACTTGAGTTAACCCTACAGGTAGAGATGCTGCCCTGTCAGGAGCTGGTCTGCATGTCACTTTACCACCACCTGCTGGTCATGATGGTCAGCATTAAAACAGCGACTTTTCATTCCTATTCCTTTTACTGAATCTCTTGTGAACTTAGTTAGATACCACATATCCTTGTAACCAACAACTTCCACTTGGTACCACGGTGTTCAACATGGGTAGTAACTCCTGAGCTGGCTCCTCAGAACACCAGTGCTAGTAAGAGGGGCTGGGGAAGGGAATTCAGTGGCTGAACACTCAGTAAAAGCTCTGGAAGGGTCACAATGTAGCCAGCAGATTTCAGGCTCTGAAGAGTTCCTTAGCACAGGGTCTTAATTCTGTGGAATCCAACGTTTTCCAAACTCATTTAATCATGTAACCACTTTTTACACAGAACACCTATCAACAATTTCAGGGTCAGAGGGCAATGAGCTAGTTCCCAAAAATCACAGCTGTACATGTTTCATAGTATCGAACGCTTGCCTACACCACAAACTAGACAATTTCACAACATGATTTTCGTTTATAAATGACTTGCCACCAGATTTACACCCTTTCTTACATCACCTCCGAGACACACAGGATGGCAAAGTAACATTGTTGTCACTATCACGTCACAGACAAGTTATTTCAAAGAGTGAAAAAATCATCTTACCATGAGATCTCTATAAGAAGTTTCCAGCAGTGCTTCTCAAACTTTTCCAGCAAAATACCTCTAGTAGCAAAGAAGAAAAAACTTATACCCTGGAACAGAACTGCCAAAAGCAGAACATGTCTGAAATCTCATGCTTTACTTTAAAAATTCATGTAAGAAACTGACGTATTTGTGAAAAGATAATGTTCAAGGTTATTCACTGCAGCAGTGTTTTTAATACCAAAAGATTAAGAACAACCCAAATGTATAGCAACAGGAAAGTAGCTAAATTATACCACAGTCATACAATGGAATGTAGTAAGTATATAGTTGTTAAAGAATGGAAACATTCTCTAAATGTTGTTGTTGTTGTTTAGTCAAGTTGTGTTCAACTCTTCACGACCCACAGACTGCAGCACGCCAGGTTCTCTGTCCCTCACTATCTCCTGCAGTTTGCCCAAGTTCATGTCCACTGAATCAGTGATTCCATCCATTCTCTATATACTGACATGCAAAGCTCTCCCAGATATCTTGGCATATGAAAGAAAGCATGAAACAGAAGTGTATAATATGATAGTTTTTATCAGAAAGGGACAAAAACAAGAATCTGTATTTCAGAGTTGCCTATAAATGCACAAAGCATCTCTGGAAGGATCCACAGGAAACAAACCGATTACATTTTGAGGAAGAGAATGGGAACTCAGAAAAAGGGGGACAAGGATGACAGGACACTTTTCACAGCACAGCTTTTTATATTTTTTGAGCCATATAAATGTATAATCTATTAAAATTATATTAAAATTTCAAAATTATGCAAATTTTTATTCTACTCCATGACATAGTCATATTTGCACTAAATTTTTTAAAATTACACATATATTTTCACAATTATAAAATGAAATCCATATTTAAAGTCCTGCTTCGTGGGTCATCTGGGACATCATAGGTATGGTTCAGTGTGAAAAGTACGGGTTCAGGCCATTTAAATCTTGCTTAAATATTTAGCCTTCATTTCATTTGGAGAACCAACATCAGTACAAAAAAAATCTGAGAATGCTACTAAAAAATGCTTTCTCAACACTCTGGGATTTTTATCTATAGGCTACGGTTTTCAATCAGGTAAAGATTAACCCCAGCATCTTAGAACTCTTATGCTCAAAATCAGTACCAATCTATCTTTGGTAATTAAGAAAGGGCCACCACACTGAGATGGCTCCCAGAGTGCGAAGCTCACAGACTTCTGCCCATTCTTCAACACTAGCGAATCCAGTGGCAGCCAAACCCCAAAGGCAAACCTCTGCTTCATGGCCAAAGTAACTGAACTTCAAACTCTCCAACAATTTTCTACACGTATTTAAAAGATTGGTGATTATTTTTTAAATTAATCAGTCTGGCTTAAGTCAAACAATTTCCTATTCCCTTAATAGAAAAAAATAATCAGGCTTCTTTTGGTTATACTTCCACACTTTTATTAGAATGCTTTTTATATATGTGCAAAAATATAGCATTTCTTTATATGAAAGATATGGGCTAAAAAATAAATAAAATACAACTCAGATATAACTGATGGAACAAGCAAATGCAGCATGACTAATGTCAATAAAAGGTACTATACATACCTAGCGCATTTTGTCCCAGAACAGATATTCTAAGGACAAGTTTTGCATCATTGTTTGCCTCCCAGGAGTAGTTTAATAAAACCAACAGTGCTATAAATGTCTCCTAAATTCTCCCAAACTGAAATTTTATTTCTAGGTGTAAATAAGGCCAGAATTAAAAGGACAAACAGCATGAAGAGATGGAGCAGTGCAGCATGAGCAGCAGGGAGTCATCTGCTGCTGCTTTCATCCTCTCTGGTTCCATTTCAGAAGGCTGTTCTCTCTGGGATCCCTTCAGACAAACAAACAGGCAGTGGGGACCATGAGGACTTAAAACTCTACTGCAATCTCCTGATGATCTGTTGGATATTCATGAGGGGCAGAATGACTCCACCTTTAGGTTTTATATCAGTTGTAATAATGAGTTATGAATAATTGATCTCTAGGTAGTAAATTATTCAGGCAGGCGCACAGTTTCCAAGGAATCCTGGAGAGAGTCTAGCTAATGGCATGAGATGAGTCACAGGCAACTGCCAAAGGGACACCCCACATCACCCCACACAGTGGTGGCAGGGGAGTCAGGGATCCCAGCAGGTGCTTTTCAATGAGGGGGCCATATTAACGCCTTTTGAATTAGTATACAGTGGAAGTTCCCCGCAGGGCACTCCAGTGTCTCTCCAATATATGAAACACTAAGCCCTGATCACTTCATCCATCAGACCAGGATATTTGTTATCAGCTGAGTACAACCTCTGCTGCTGAAACTAGCGCTGAACTGAAAAACTATGAAATCAAGAATGTCCATGTGTGAATATACACACACATGCATATACTTGTGTGTTTATGTCTATGTATATATGCACACACACACACATATATACATATTCACAGTTTTTGTGTTTATGTACATATATACAAAGACACACACACAGGAAGTTTTTATCACTGTGCAGAGAGCAAAATAATGCTAAAATAAGCTTTACCTGGAGGAAATTATCCACTGCTCTTGGTTTTCAAAACGTGTTGAATACACCTTTCCCCTTCTGAGTTCAAAATTCAACCTTTTTAAAGAGAGTAAGGTTTACTTCAGCTATGTGTCAAGTCCCATCCATATTAAACACCCATTCCTAAGTAATGTTAAACTGCCTTGCACATAACATGTCATTGAACCTTCTTATAATTTTCATTTCTAAAACAATTCTGAAAATAATGGAAATATTAATAGTTAAAGCTCCATAATCATTGTACTGAAATATCTTTCAAAGAGCAAATGAAATAAAAGCAGCTGATCAACAAATAGCAAATCCGTTACTGTAAAAACTGCATTGTCTGATCTTGCCTCCAAACCCACAATATCTGTACTTGTGTGAGGCCCATTAGAAGGAAGATGAAGCAGAGAGGAAATGAAGGGCTGCCAGGCCATAACTTTCCTCATATCTCTCCTGAGGGAAGGCAGGTGTAGCTATGTGATTAGGTTTCTAGAGGTTTCTCCAAACTCAAACTAATAGGGAAGTGGAAATATCATTCAAACTAAAACGCTGAGTGCCAACTACATGTAGGAATTTGAGGAAACTGACACCCAGATACATTCTAATCAAAGCTTCAATATTCCAAATTTTCTATTGGAAATTTGGAAACTTAGAACATATGTATTTAACCTTCCTTCCTCACTTGCTCAATAAAGGTCCTGAAAAACAAAGCCTTTAACTTTTCTCTGATCTAAAAACAAGATTGATTGGTCTGAACTCAAAGATTAAGAAGGCAACATTAAGCTTAAGCCATCACATTTCACAATGATTATCACTAGCAACTGCAAAATCAACCAGCTTAACAACCTCAGAGGTTCCACGTACCATGGTCCAGGGTTTGCATTTTCTTTTTTAAATTAATTTATTTTAATTGGAGGCTAATTACAACATTGTAGTGGTTTTTGCCATATATTGACATGAATCAGCCATCGGTTTACATGTATTCCCCATCCTGAACCTCCCTCCCACTTTCCTCCCCATCCCATCTCTCAGGGTCATCCCAGCGCACCGGCCCTGAGCGCCATGTCTCATGCATCGAACCTGGACTGGCGATCTATTTCACATATGATAATATACATGTTTCAGTGCTATTCTCTCAGATCATCCCACCCTCGCCTTCTCCCACAGAGTCCAAAAAATCTGTTCTTTACATTTGTGTCTCTTTTGCTGTCTCAAATATATGGTCATTGTTACCATATTTATAAATTCCATACATATGCATTAATATACTGTATTGGTGTTTTTCTTTCTGACTTACTTCACTCTGTATAACAGGCTCCAGTTTCATCCACCTCATTAGAACTGACTCAAATGCATTCTTTTTAATAGCTGAGTAATATTCCATAGTGTATATGTACCACAGCTTTCTTATACGTTCATCTGCTGATGGACATCTAGGTTGCTTCCATGTCCTGGCTATTATAAACAGTGCTGCGATGAACATTGGGGCAGATGGGTCTCTTTCAACTCTGGTTTCCTCGGTGTGTATACCCAGCAGTGGGATTGCTGGGTCATATGGCAGTTCTATTTCCAGTTTTTTGAGGAATCTCCACACTGTTCTCCATAGGGGCTATACTAGTCTGCATTCCCACTAACAGTGTAAGAGGGTTCCCTTTTCTCCACACCCTCTCCAGCATTTATTCTTTGTAGACTTTTGGATAGCAGCCATTCTGACGGGCATGAGATGGTACCTCATTGTGGTTTTGATTTGCATTTCTCTGATAATGAGTGATGTTGAGCATCTTTTCATGTGTTTGTTAGCCATCTGTACGTCTTCTTGGAGAAATGTCTGTTGAGTTCTTTGGCCTGTTTTTTGATTGGGTCATTTATTTTCCTGGTATTGAGCTGCATGAGCTGCTTGTATATTTTTGAGACTAATTCTTTGTCAGTTGCTTTGTTTGCTATTATTTTCTCCCATTCTGAAGGCTGTCTTTTCACAAGGTTTGTATTTTCTAAACACACCTGTGCTTTGCGCTTAGTCGCTCAGTCGTGTCTGACTCTTTGCAACCCCACGGACTGTAGCCTGCCAAGCTCCTCTGTCCACAGGGATTCTCTAGGCAAGAATACTGGAGTTGGTTGCCATGCCCTCCTCCAGGGGATCTTCTAAACCCAGGGATCAAACTCAGGTCTCCCTCATTGCAGGCAGATTATTTACCATCTGAGCCACCAGGGAAGTCCAAGAATACTGGAGTAGGGTAGCCTATACCTTCCCCAGGGGATCTTTCGGACCCAGGAATAGAACTGGGGTCTCCTGCATTGCAGGTGAATTCTTTACCAGCTGAGTTACCAGGAAAGCCCTATAAACACTTATTAAGGTATAATTGGAATGTTATATACTGCACATATTTAAGGTATATAATTTGATAAATTTTGACATCTGGATATGCCCACAAAACCATCTCCACAATCATGACAACAAGGATGCCCATCAGCTCCAAAAGTTTCCTCATGCTCAGGGTTTGCTTTTTCAATAACTAAAACTTTGGGTAGATTTTTCACATGATTACTAAATAATAGCAATGCTGTCCTAATTAGTATTTTCTACATGTCAAAGCTTTCATAATTGAACAATTCATACTTACAATTATCAGGTAAAGGGGGCTATGAGAGCAGCTGAGAAGTAAAAAGTGATTTTATCCCTGTTAAGACTATGGAACAGAAATTCAATTTCATAGTATTTTAAAGCAATGAGTCACATAATATTAACTGCATATTTTTAAAACTACATGAAATTATTTATATAATGCACAATTAATGTAGCACACAAGCTACTTTTAGAAACTTTGGCGTTAAGTATATCTATTTCCCATGTAAATATAAATTTACAAATCACTGGTTCTAAAAGTGAAGCTTAGGAATAACTGACCAAGAAGCTAATAGTAACATAAAGGTTGTTGTTTTTCTTCCTTGTTGACTTTCAAGTCATATAGTTAAATCTAAGTTTACTATTTAGACATGAATGTCATGGCAACCAAATTTCTTCCCTGGGAAAATCTGCTCAGGAGTAATAAAGTAAGCCAAAACTAATTTTAACCTGAGAGTTTTCTGCTTTCTCATTTCTTTGACGATTAAGTTATAGATGAATCTCATTTTCCGAGTTATTTAACGGTGGACGGTATCACAACTCAAATTTTCAGCTCAAAATATTATAGAGGTGGGTACTGGGCAAAACTGCCCATGCCTATTTCCAGGTCAATGCACGTGTCAAAAAAGGAAGCAGATCAGATCAGAAGGGAAAGGACTGGGAAAACAAGATACCCTCTCAGATGATCCTGCAGGAGCAAGTGACAGTTCAGGGAACTGCCAGCTCGGTGCCAGGCCCAGTGCTGGCTGGCTTGTTCCAACAAAAGCTGCTGGAGGAAAGATTCTCTCAAGAAGGAAGGCTGCTTGAATAGAATCAAGAACAAGAAGGGCTAGTTACAGTTTGTTCTGGCATCAGGAAACTAAAGTTAGCCTGAAAAATATTGTGACATCAACCATTAAAAACCTTGGATTTGGAATCTATCAAAACTCATCTCAGTCTTAGCTGTAACACATCCTACAGGAAAAAAAAAATCCTTTATTTGTTAGGGGATAAAAACATGAGCTGTCCTACACCTATAAAGTTTTGTTCTTGTATACTGTACCTTCATCCTCAAAGCATTTTGTTGTATTTACTGAACACTAAGTGCTAAGTTGCTTCAGTCGCATCCGACTCTTTGCGACCCTATGGACTGTGGCCCACCAGGCTCCTCTGTCCAAGGAATTCTCCAGGCAAGAATACCGGAGTGGATCGCCATTTCCATCTCCAATTTATTGAATAAATTAGACAAAAATCACATTTAAAATAATAGGCTTACACAAATCTTGTGTTTTTAAAACTTGAAGTAGTCAACAATGACAACATAAAGGGACCAGCATATCCAAGTACATTTAAAGATATTATTCACTAAAATAGCTTAGATATCCCTACCCCCATCTCATACATTTATGAAGAATAATATTCCCTATTTCCTGGGGGTATTATTCAGTGTTAGCAAAACCGTCAGCTTCTCTACTCACAAATCCACAGTGTATCCAAAGCAATACAGTGCAGTGTATCCAAAGCAATACACTGGAACAACAGAGTGGTATAAGGAAAGAATTTAAATAGTCTGAAAATGTAATAAATATACTAAAGTAATTTATCTATACTCTTCTCCTGTCAACATATTTTAAATAAATCACTTTTGTTTTCTTTCAAACAGCAGTAATGTAAGAAAAAAGCATTTTTAAAAAAGGCTTTTTGTGTGTTGTTGTCTTCCTTCTGAATGCTTCTTGGTGGTTCAGTCTTCAAGGCAGGCTTGTTTGGCTCCTAAAGTGGAGGGTTTCCTTGTGCCCTACTCATCCTAAGGTATTGTATTTATTAGTCATCCCTCATTCCTAAGTATTACACCGAGATAAAAAGCTCATGGCTTCTTTCCTGCTCATACATGCAGCCTCAGGAAGACATGAATCACTTATCCCAGAATGTCAACTTTATTAATTACCACAACTGGGGTAAACCAGTGTGCACCCACCTTCTCTTCTCCCTTTTCCCTTCCAGCTCCCAAACCTTAATGCTGTCAGATGGCCAGAATCTCAGAGGACCTGAATTACTGCAAACCAAGAAGTGGCAAAGCTCAAAGTGAAGTCTAAGTTCAAACTTAGCCTGTCCAGATTTACCTAGGAGGAGCCTACACACAATATGTTCCAGAACATGAACTACTTTAAAAGAGATTTTAAGATGCACTCATATTATAATCTCTTATTAAAAGACTGGAGATTTTAAGGAGAAAAGACTTGATCACTACAATAACAGCAACAACAACAACAAAAAAAACAGAAGAAAACTATATTTTCTGGCAGGGCAAAATGGAAAGAAATCATTAGTTTCCTCCAAATTGCTTTTATAACTCTCCAACGCATAAACCATTGAATCCTATTAAATTAACTCAGCTCACTCAACAACCCAATTCCATCATCACAGATACCTGCTGGGGAGAACTCCTGGTCATAATATAGAAATAATAGCTTTAATAAGAGTACAGAGAACAGGCTTAAAGCAAGACTCATTAAATCTGCTGCTGCTGCTGCTGCTATTAAGTCGCTTCAATCGTGTCCAACTCTGTGAGACCCCATAGACAGCAGCCCACCAGATTCCCCCGTCCCTGGGATTCTCCAGGCAAGAACACTGGAGTGGGTTGCCATTCCCTTCTCCAATGCAGGAAAGTGAAAAGTGAAAATGAAGTCACTCAGTCATGCCTGACTCGTAGCAACCCCATGGACTGCAACCCACCAGGCTCCTCTGTCCACGGGACTTTCCAGGCAAGAGTACTGGAGTGGGTTGCCATTGCCTTCTCCGCTCATTAAATCTACTGATGTTTTATTTAGAATGACTCAAAACTGAAAGTAAAGATATGTTCAAATAATTAAGTAAATCAGACTGAAAATCCATAAATAGGTGCTAGTAGATGCAATATATAAGTAGTAGCTTTGCTGAAGGCTATCTGCTATTAAATAGCAGAAATTACTATCATTCTGAGTCACTGAAAGCTGTTTCAAATATTATAAAATCTATACATTCTGATAAAGAACTAATACTCATTTTTAATTATTCTTGACACTGGCAGGCTACTAAAATCAATTTATTAATTCTCTAAGAGGAAATAATGTCCTTTCCCATAAACAGTGAAAACATGTACACAGAAAGGGAGGCTTTTTAGTTCATTTCTTATAATAAGCAAACTGATTTCTCCATGTCTCAATGTGTTGTAAACAAACTTGAAAATGGATGAAGTCCTTTTTTTCTAATTAACCTGAGCATCTCAGCAAAAGTGGCTATAATCCATTGAAAGTGAAAGTGAACGTTGCTCAGTCGTGTCTGACTCTTTGCGACCCCATAGACTGTATAATTCATGGAATTCTCCAGGCCAGAATACTGGAGTGGGTAGCCCTTCCCTTCTCCAGGGGATCTTCCCAACTCAGGCATCGAACCCAGGTCTCCCGCATTGCAGGTGGATTCTTTACCAGCTGAGCCAAAAGGAAAGCCCAAGAATACTGCAGTGGGTAGCCTATCCCTTCTCCAGCGGATCTTCCCGACCCAGGAATCGAACCGGGGTCTACTGCCTTGCAGGCAGATTCTTTACTAACTGAACTGGCTCAAATATTCTTCAACTGAGGCAAAGAATGCCCAGCACTTCTCAGTGACTGAAGCTTGGTTATTCCTTAGTGTTTCAGACGTATACCACTGACAGAAAGGATACACTGAAATAGTCATTATATAATATCCCTGAGGATACAAAAAGGCACAACAGTTTTTCACTTCCACTTCAGAGAGTACCAGAATCTGGTCACCAGATTTGCTGAATGAATATCGAGTTTCTTTTATTTACTGTAAGGATTTTTTCAAGCTTGCACACGGTACAAAATTCCAAATGCACAAAAATGGTTCAGTGGAAAGTTAGTCTCCTTCACTCCTTGTCCTCAATCTTTGAGGCAACGACCATGACCACTGCCGTGTCTCCTTGAAGACTGAATAAACATTTGTCAGTGCATACAGGAAACACCAGAAGTTGGATGGCAGGATTACAGATCACTTTCCTGCTTTATGCACACATGTATTTTTGCAAAATGTATGCATGTTACCTTCAATACTGGAAAAGGAGGTAGCCAAGGGTTAACTGTAAGTACGTGCCTCTGGAGTGTTCAGGAGACATACACTGGCTCTGAGGGTTCCCAGGAAAACAGTCACTGGGAACAGTGTTCTCTATTATGAAGAAGAGACCCTTCATCTGATTTAATCAAATAACTGTCTAATTCTTCCATCTATTTCGTTTTAGTTATACTTTCACTTCTGATTAGACATTCAGCTTCTCCAGCCTCACCCCAGAAAATAGTGGGGAGGTACATGAAAGGAGATGCTTATTCATTCTAAGCCTAGAATTAAGAAGTGGCATCATGATTTATAGAGTGATCTCATCTGAATTTGTCCCTCACCTAGACTGATCATCTCTAGGTGTGTTAAGATGAAAAGCTGAGGAATGGATCTTAATGTGATGGCTTTAGCATGGTTCCGTCCTTCAAAAGCCCTGACCCCCTTGGCCCTACCCCTGTTGGTGGTTACAACTCAACACAACACTTTGGAATTGGGCTATAGATCTGAGATATTCTCAGGAGGGACTGGGCTAAGGACAGCCATTTTTTTAGCTTTACAATAAAGGACCTGGACTGTTCTGGGTTTCTTCTTATTGCCTCTTTATAACTTTTCACCTCCTTTATTCTCAAGGTCTAAGACCACCCTGCTCTTGCTGTCAATATGGCTAATTCTATCAGCAGCCGCCAGCCTCCATCTCTCCCATATTGTTTCCATGGCTGGGAGGGAAATCTGCTTGTTAAGGCTTTAAAAAATCCACTCTAATACAGGCCCCAGAGCTTTCCTGGGAGGCAAGGTCCTGGGCCTCATTGTGTGGGCTTGGGGACATTTCTCTAAGGATTTGGTGGCCATTCCTATTTAGGATCCTCATCTCATACAAAACAGACTTGATACTGGGAAAAAATGTCCTGCGGAGAGAAAAGGCATTTTCATGTTAACCATGTTGAGCATATTCAGGCAAAGACCAAAGGGGAGGTGTACAGTTAAGGAGGGAAATATTTAGATATTTTCATGGATAGAACCAAAGAGGGAGAAAATGAAAGCTCTGAGATAAAGCACAGAAACTAGTAAAATAATGACCTAATGTAGCTAAGAGGAAGCTGGGCAGTGGCCATTCCCACATCTCTAAGACCAATCTGCCACGCAAAGGCTGAAGCACTGCACTGGCTGCTGGTTGTTTTATGTCTCTTCTAGAAAGGAAGCTGCTAAGGGCCAAACCTTGTATCATATTGCTTCAGTTTCCTCCCTGATTCTTGGTCTAAACCAAAGGTTTATTACATAAATTGTATTACACACTTGAGTTGACAAACTAAAAGACTACAGCAGAAAATCAACTCCACATAATAATGTCACTGAATCTTAAGTGTGATAAAAGTTTTTTAAAAACCAGCATTCTATGCTGATAAAATTAACGTTGAAATTCACCAACTGTGGCCCATGATTCCTATTAAATTACATACACTATTCTAAGTATCAAAGTAACTTCCTGGCTTATCAAAACCTTTGGTTTGCATAATAAAAAATTTACAGCTTAACAAAAAATATAAAATTATGAGCCAGAATTAGAATAAACTTTAGGAATATGCATTAACTTTATCACATCTTCACATTATCATTAGACCAGAGTTTCTATAATTTATTATGAAAGAAAATATTCCCCAATATTGTTTTATGAATTTCATGACACAGAGTATAATAAAGTAAAATCCCCTATCTCATTCACTAATCATTTTAAGCTTAATTTTATTCTACTGTGATAACTAAAAAAGAATGCCAGATATTTCTATGCCCAAAAATCCCCCCTCACTCCGAACATTTATTAATCAAGTATAATGCCCATAGACTTTTTAAAAATTTCATAGTAAATGCAGAAAGTCAATAAAAATATAAAGGAATGTGATATTTACATTGTAATTCAAATTCACAAATTCATAGTATATGAATAATGTAGATGGTAGAGTGATGACCTCAAGAGGCACAGTAACAAATTGCAACTGTCTAAGAAAGTTCTTTAATTAAATCTAAAGTGCATATTTCCTGGACCTAGAGTTCACAGGAACTGTTAACAGTGACCTACAGACCAGCTGAGGCTCATGGACTGCCAAGTAACTCCTTTAACATGGGTACCAAGACAGTAGTCTGGCATGTGAAAGTACTATGCATGTATGTGTGCATGTGTGCTGACGCTAAGTCGTGCCTGATTATTTGTGACCCTGTGGACTGCAGCCCATCAGGCTCCACTGTCCATGGGATTTTCCAGGCAAGAATACTGGAGGAGTTGCCATTTTCTCCTCCAAGGGATCTTCCCGACCCAGGGATCAAACCTGTATCTCCTACATTGGAGGTGGTTTCTTTACTGAGACACCTGTGAACCCAAAGATACCACACCCTCTCCTTAACATCTCAAAAAGTTAGGAGTGTATCTGCAAAACATGAGGAAAGTCAGATCTACTCTGATCTGTTAAGAGAACAGCATTCATAACATTACAGAAATCTTTTTAGGAGGTATTTTCTACCCATCTCTAAACCAATTTCCTATGTTTATGACCTAGTATGTAAAGCAGAATAAAAAACATAATCTAACAAAACTGCCAAAGCCTTTGACAGTGTCGATCACAATAAACTGTGGAAAATTCTTAAAGAGATGGGAATACCAGACCATCCGACCTGTCTCTTGAGAAACCTGTATGCAGGTCAGGAAGCAACAGTTAGAACTGGACATGGAACAACAGACTGGTTCCAAATAGGAAAAGGAGTACATCAAGGCTGTATATTGTCACCCTGCTTATTTAACTTATATGCAGAGTACATCATGAGAAATGCTGGCTGGAAGAAACACAAGCTGGAATCAAGATTGCCGGGAGAAATATCAATAACCTCAGATATGCAGATGACACCACCCTTATGGCAGAAAGCGAAGAAGAACTAAAGAGCCTCTTTATGAAAGTGAAAGAGGAAAGTGAAAAAGTTGGCTTAAAGCTCAACATTCAGAAAACTAAGATCATGGTACATGGTCCCATCACTTCATGGGGAATAGATAGGGCAACAGTGCAAACAGTGTCAGACTTTATTTTTGGGGGCTTCAAAATCACTGCTGATGGTGACTGCAGCCATGAAATTAAAAGACGCTTACTCCTTGGAAGGAAGGTTATGATCAACCTAGACAGCATATTGAAAAGCAGAGACATTACTCTGCCAACAAAGGTCCATCTAGTCAAGGCTGTGGTTTTTCCAGTAGTCATCTATGGATGTGAGAGTTGGACAGTGAAGAAAGCTGAGGGCCGAAGAATTGATGCTTTTGAACTGTGGTGTTGGAGAAGACTCTTGAGAGTCCCTTGGACTGCAAGAAGATCCAACCAGTCCATCCTAAAGGAGATCGGTCCTGGGTGTTCATTGGAAGGACTGATGCTGAAGCTGAAACTCCAATACTTTGGCCACCTCATGCAAAGAGTTGACTCATTGGAAAAGACCCTAATGCTGGGAAGGATTGGGGGCAGGAGGAGAAGGGGACGACAGAGGATGAGATGGCTGGATGGCATCACTGACTCAATGCACATGGGTATGGGTAGACTCCGGGAGTTGGTGATGGACAGGGAGGCCTGGAGTGCTGCGATTCATGGGGTCGCAAAGAGTCGGACACGACTGAGCGACTGAACTGAACTGAACAAAACTGCTTGGAGAATGGGCAGTGCTTGTTAATGTGGTCTTATCACAAACCAAATGTACAACTGTCAACACTCCCAGAAAAAGATGCTAAAAATATGAGTTTAGTTTCCTGCCTCTATGTGTGCATTACAAACAATAATCAATGGTGAGCTGCTGCCCTACACAGCTAAAAGGTCAGCATTCTGAGGACCAGTTTCTTTCAGACAGCCATAGAAACAGGAAAGAATAGATGACAACAGAAGCATTATGATCTCAAGAAAGATTATACAAGTTTGTAAGATCACATATCTAATATCAAATAGCTTTGCTTGGAGACTTTTCTCTCTTAAAAGTGGAATGCAAGGGCTTCCCTGATGGTCCAGTGGTTAAGAATCCACCTGCCGATGCAGGGGACATGGGTTTGATCCTAGTCCAGGAATATGCCACATGCTGAGGAGCAACTAAAGCCTGTGTGCCACAACTAGTGAGCCCACACTCTAGAGCCTGCAAGCCGCAACTACTGAGGCCTGCGTGCCTAGAGCCCATGCTCCACAACAAGAGAAGCCACCACAATGAGAGATCAATGCACTGAAACAAAGAATAGCTTCTGCTCACCACAACTAGAAAAAGCCTGCATGTAGCAATGAAGACCAAAGTCCAGCAACAAAGACACAGTCAAAGAGAAAGAGAGAAAGAATGAAAGAAAGAAAGAGGAATGCAAAAGAAAAGCTTCTACTTAGAGAGTTCCAGTTGCAGTTGAGCTTCCCTGGTGGCTCAGATGGTAAAGACTCTGCCTGAAATGCAGGAGACCGGGTTTGATCCCTGGGTCAGGAAGATTCCTGGAGAAGGAAATGGCAACCCACTCCAGTAACCTTGCCTGGGAAATCGCAGGACAGAGGAGCCTGGTGGGCTACAGTCTATGGGGTCACAAAGAGATGGACACGACTAAGCGACTAACGCTTTTTTCTCACTTCCAGTTGCAGTTACCAGGTGGTGTCTAAGAAAACTGAAGCTCAGACTAGGAACCTGTATAATCTTAATCTCAGTTAAGAACAAGACTGGCTTTACTTCCTGATCTGTTCACCTTCAAGGCCTGTGGTCTTAACCGTGACACTGCACTGCCTTTCTCTGAGCATTCTAAGACTCCATGAGCAGCCATATTCACAATCCTTCGTGATTTCAGCAGCTCTAAAGTCAAATGTCTACAAAAGCAGGCAAGTAGTGGAAAGTGTAAGAGACAGTAAGAAGGGGAAAGAATGTAGCCAGTTGGAGAGGACTCTAGGATCTGCCTATAGAAGGCCACTGCCTTCAGCTTCAGTCTGCACTGGCTACACAGGCAGCAGCATTAGCAAATATGATCAAATCTTCTAATTTTTTTTCAAGAGAAGATGAAAAGCTCAACTTTAGGAGAGTTGTTAGGAGAGCTACCCATTTTTAAATACTGGCAGCTAATTTAGATTTTAAAAGAAACAACTCTGCAGGCCAAACCAAACGAATCTGAACTGACTATGACTGGTATGTAATATGTTGTAGAGATTCTGATGGTGAATGATTCTTGTCTGAGAGATTCTAGACTAGAACTTTCGTATTAAATGATTTGTCAATTATCCTCACTGTTGAATTCATTCTACACATCCAGGCTTTCTTCAGCTCAAGTCATAATTCTTAAGTTCAGGTACTGCAAAGGTCACTAACAAATCACTTCCCACCCAATCGTCCCCAGCCCCCTCCTCTCTCCCAATCTCCTCCCCGCTTCCCTACACACTTACACACATACACAGACCCATTATCACCCATTATCTCAAGTTTGAAATTTTCAAGTTTAGTCTTAATACAACTTTTTAGACCTCCTGTTAACTCTAAAATTCTTCACATTTCTCATTAGTTGAAGAAACCAAAATTCTTTACACTGTGATTTTTATAACTCTTGGGTCAGATTTAGGTCTACTTTTAATGTCTCCATAAAGAGTCTCTAATAATTTTCATAAATTTATTATCCTGTTCTAAATGTCTGGGTTATTTCTAGTATTTAAGGTAAAAAAATTTTTTGGAGTCATAAAGAATGTTCTAAGGACACCAGAAAAGTGCCAGCATTGTTCCAATTCTTCACATAGGAGTTCATCAAAAATTATTAAGTCTAGATATTTACTTTTAAAAATTCTGGGCATAGAGACCATTTAAAAGGTTGATTTTTTAAATAAATAAAATAGTAGCATCAGTGTAACAATTACTTTTATAGCTTTTATGGCATATTATGAAGTAGAAAGAAGTTTATCACATTGATTTTAAACCATTGGGCAAAAGCTGGAAGAATTCAGAGTAGCATCAAACCCTCTAAGATAGAGCAGATTACGGGATGGAAATTTGTTCTTCTCAAGTTAAGGGCTAGTTTGTCGGATCACTCTTCCTTCTCCTTTCTTTTCCTCCTGTGTTTCTGATGTACACGTTTCTTATTTTCAATTCCAACTAAGTTATCACTGCAGCAAATTCAAACAACTTTAAGTTAAAAATAAAGATTCATCATTATTTGTAAGAGATGTACGGTCCATAGCATTAAGAGGTTTTCTCTACCATGAGTTTATAGGGTTCAATTAAAATCAAAAGGAAAAAAGTAACATGTGCATCATAAATACAAGATAACTTGAGATGGGAACCTCTGTTTTGTTTAAATTTCTACTTTGAGGGCTGTATGACTACAGACTTTGAACAACCCCTCCATGGAAAAAAGCCAAAAAAAGTCAATATCATATTTCCTTGACTTGTGGTTCAGCTGGTAAAGAATCTGCCTGGGAGACCTGGGTTCTATCCCTGGGTTGGAAAGACACCCTGGAGAAGAGAAAAGCTACCCACTCCAGTATTCTGGCCTGGAGAATTCCATGGACTACTCCATGGGGTCGCAAAGAGTTGGACACGACTAAGTGACTTTCACTCACTTTCAGTACATTCTATTTACTTCAAATGTGAATTACCATCCATTTGCATTTCATAACATTTCTACATTTTCTTCAGGATTGACTGGTTTGATCTCCTTGCTGTCCAAGGGACTCTCTCAAGGGTCTTCTCCAGCATCATAGTCGGAAAGCATCAATTCTTCAGTGCTCAGCCTTCTCAGCCTTCTAAAATGCAATCTTTATAAAACAATTTTTATTTTCTCGTTCAAGTCCCAATCAAGTTAAGCTGAAGCAAGGCTGTTACTGAGACTTTGGTATGCATAAAAATCTTACTTTCATATAATCTATCCCATACCAGACTACCTGACCTGTCTCTTGAGAAATCTGTATGCAGGTCAGAAAGCAACAGCTAGAACTGGACATGGAACAACAGACTGGTTCCAAATAGGAAAAGGAGTATGTCAAGGCTGTATATTGTCACCTTGCTTATTTAACTTATATGCAGAGTACATCATGAGAAACGCTGGGCTGGATGAAGCACAAGCTGGAATCAAGATTGCCAGGAGAAATATCAATAACCTCAGATATGCAGATGACACCACACTTATGGCTGAAAGTGAAGAAGAACTAAAGAGCCTCTTGATGAAAGTGAAAGAGGAGAATGAAGAAGTTAGCTTAAAGCTCCACATTCAGAAAACTAAGATCATGGCATCTCGTCCCATCATTTCACGGCAAATAGACGGGGAAACAATGGAAACAGTGGCTGACTTTATTTTGGGGGGCTCCAAAATCACTGCAGATGGTGACTGTAGCTATGAAATTAAAAGATGCATACTCCTTGGATGGAAAGTTATGACCAACCTAGACAGCACGTTAAAAAGCAGACACATTACTTTGCCCACAAAGGTCCACCTAGTCAAGGCTACGGTCTTTCCAGTAGTCATGTATGGACGTGAGAGCTGGACTGTAAAGAAAGCTGAGTGCCGAAGAATTGATGCTTTTGAACTGTGGTGTTGGAGAAGACTCTTGAGAGTCCCTTGAGCTGCAAGGAGATTCAACCAGTCCACTCTAAAGGTGATCAGTCCTAAGTGTTCACTGGAAGGACTGATGTTGAAGCTGAAACTCCAATACTTTGACCACCTGATGTAAAGAACTGACTCCTTGGAAAAGACCCTGATGCTGGGAAAGATTGAAGGCAGGAGGAGAAGAGGACGACAGAGGATGAGACGGTTGGATGGCATCACTGACTCAATGGACATGAGTTTGGATAAACTCCGGGAGTTGGTGATGGACAGGGAGGCCTGGCGTGCTGCAGTCCCTGGGGTCGCAAAGAGTCGGACACGACTGAGCGACTGAACTGAACTGAACCCCATTATGTTATACTCACCTGCTGAAATGCCTTTAAAAATCTCATCTGAAGATACCATTCAAGGAGCTTTTCTATCTCTTACTAAATTCTTATTTTAATGCAAAGAGCAAAGTAAACAGTAAGAGCTGCACATACACAGCAGCCAACTCCAGATCTGCATGAAGTATTTTTTACTTACAATTCTTCTCCTTGTTTGGCTTTCTTGTCTGACACCAGATAGACAGTTCCAAAACTTCCGCTGCCAAGTTTCTGTTGAAGCATGTATCTTCTCGCGATCAAGGGCTTTGGACATGTGGAAACAGCTATTGATCCACTCACACATTTAGCAGCCTCTTGGAATTTCAGCATTGCTCCAAACAAGACAGAAATGTTTGTTTGCTTGCTTATAGAAACTCCAAGTCTCATTCAAGTCTCCTAGGAGATAGTCAAATGCATCCAAGTGGTACTGGTCAATGCCTTAAAGAGGAAAGATCCAGAGGTCAGATCTAATAGGTGCTGAACTATTCCTAACAAAAAATGTAAGTTTCTGATAGTGATACTGATTCCTTGATTAGTGGATTGAATGACCCAATGTTGGTTAACTCTAACTACTTGAGAAAATGTTGAAAGGTAGAGATACTGCAGATTCCAATATAAGACAGTCTTTCACAAAAACAGAGCCTTCCCTCAGATAGCCAAGTTTGGCAAAACTGAGTAACAGTCAAATTTCCCCAAAGTTCTGAGATGTATATATGTTTTCCAATCAACAATCTGTTTAAGATTTTATACTCCCTGCCTACTTTTCAAAAAAAATCCAAATAAAAGAACTTTATAATTTTCTAAAATATACACAGCTGCATCAAGTTTTATGTAATTCTTTTCACCTTGTCTATTATTTTTAATATGGGCCATTTTTAAAGTCTTTATTGAATTTGTTACAATATTACTTCTGTTTATGTTTTTCAGTTTTTTGGCACAAGGCATGTGGGATCTTAGCTACTGCAGCAAGGATCAAACCTGCAGCCCCTGTGTTGGATGGAGAAGGTTTAACCACTGGACCGCCTGGGAAGTCCCTTATGTCTATTTTGACTAACAAATGGTGCTGCTGGTGCTGCTGCTAAGTCGCTTCAGTCGTGTCCAACTCTGTGTGACCCCATAGACAGCAGCCCACCAGGCTCCCCTGTTCCTGGGATTTTCCAGGCAAGAATACTGGAGTGGGTTGCCATTTCCTTCTCCAATGCATGAAAGTGAAAAGTGAAAGTGAAGTCGCTCAGTCGTGTCTGACTCTTAGCGACCCCATGGACTGCAGCCTACCAGGCTCCTCTGTCCATGGGATTTTCCAGGCAAGAGGACTGGAGTGGGTTGCCATTGCATTCTCCAAACAAATGGTGAGTTAGGATTAAACCAGAAATTATCATGATGCTGGTTTCTTTCGATTTTTTTTCCTGTAGATTTTAAACCAGGATATTTGCATTTGTTATTATAGATGTGAAGAGGGATATGGATTTGAAATGAATTTTTTCCCATCCCAATCAAATTCTGATCCGGTTTCTGAAGTTTTTTCATTATACACACTGTGTATAAAATAATCTCCCTGGATTGAAAACAAGAAGTTTCACAAATGCAGTTCAAATCTAAAATTGTATTTTATTATTAGCTGAATATAAATTTGTTATAGGTAAAGCTGTAATTCCTCAAGAAGCTATATATGCATAGCAGAATTATGAAAATCAGGACTGTTTCATATGAGTATGTGCATGGTAAAATCACTTTCATCAAAATGAAAAATGTTTTGCTAATAATTATGAAAAAAATTGCTAAGAAAGCATGATTTTAAATTGAATACTGGGCCTTGGAGTCAGATCAGTCCATATTCAACATTTCCAAAGCTATAAAACAAAAACCTATTGTGCATAATGAGAAAACAAAATGTTACCTGTGTAGTTTGAGGTGTATGGCCAATGGGCTTCATTATGGTGGTGGCCAATCACAAACATCCTTGGAATCGAACATAAACAAGGAAATGTCTATTTACACCTCTTCCTTTCATGAAATAATGTATTAATCAGTTAAGTTTCTCCTAATGCCAGTGAGAAGGAAAACTAGTAACCAGCGAAGGATGGAAAGAAGGCAGGAAGCAAAGAAGGAAGAGAGGGAGGGAAGGAGGAGGCAAATTACCTAAGGGGCTAGGTGATCACAACAATACTAAAACACATTGGACTGGAACTTCAGAGCTGGGGCCCATACCTTGAAATCCCTATATTACGTGGGATTATCAAGATCACAGAAAATATTAGTGAAATTTACTGATGAATTGATGCTTTTGAACTGTAGTGTTGGAGAAGACTCTTGAGAGTCCCTTGGACTGCAAGGAGATCCAATCAATCCATCCTAAAGGAGATCAATCCTGGGTGTTCATTGGAAGGACTGATGTTGAAGCTGAAACTCCAATACTTTGGCCACCTCATGCGAAGAGTTGACTCATTGGAAAAGACCCGAATGCTGGGTAGGATTGGGGGCAGGAGGAGAAGGGGACGACAGAGGATGAGATGGTTGGATGGCATCACTGACTCAATGGACATGGGTTTGGGTAGACTCTGGGAGTTGGTGATGGACAGAGAGGCCTGGTGTGCTGCAATTCATGGGGTCGCAAAGAGTCGGACACGACTGAGCGACTGAACTGAACTGATGAAAAAACAAATGGAGAACAGGACTCCCAATGTATCTTTGTTTGCTTCTGATCCCATAAAAGTGATGCTTTCTGGCCAAATGAAGCTGTTAAGAAAAGTGCATGGACTCATAACCTTTTCAACTGAAAAGACCCTATCAGTAATCCTCCTTATCAGAGAGATGAGATAAAGATCCCGGCCTAGGAAAGGCCAGAATAGTTCTGAGGAAGTTCATTTTCCCAGGAGCTCTCATTGGTAAATGAGCATTTAAGCCCAGCAGTGTCTAAGCGAAGTGACCAGGGCTACAGAAGACTTCCAGACTGAGCTCCCTCCAGCCCAGCCTTTCAGTCACAATCCGCTGCCCCCTCCCCAGTCCCACGTAGGGCCGCTGATTTCATCAGTCTCCTCTCTGCGGCCGCACAGCCACCTGAGAACTGGTCAGTGTTCCCTTGCCCCCACCTTACAGAGGCTGTGAAGGAACCTGAGCGCAAGGAGCACACCTTCTTTCTGTGTCCTCGGCGACTGGCACAGAGTAGGTGTTCAGTAAACTCTGTCAGAGCAGATAAATGTCCAGCAAACCAGCTGCTACCCAAAGTGTGTTTGGTGGGAGAAGGGAGATAAGAGTCTGAAAGCTGCACATTGACTCTTGGGGGTGGAACTGTGTGGCTGGCAGTTATATCAATCTTGGCTCAGTAACAACAATGGAGAAGAAGCAGATCTGACACCAGATTCTGCTAAAGTAGGAATCTAACCTTAAGGAAAACTTGAACCTTTAGGTCAAACGAATAATCCCTTGCCTTAAATTTTTAAATTTACATTTTCCCAAAACAGCTTAACACAAACGGAGGAGGCACGAGCCACACATGCTCCCGGGTCTGGAGCAGGTCCAGAAGGTTAAGAGCCAAGAGAAGTGAGGAGGCGCGGATTCGGAGTCCGGGAGAGGCGGCCCCGAAACCATCACATTCCCGGAACGCCCGCGCGCCCTGAGGAGTCTCCCCGTACCTTTCCGGGTGGAGGACGAGGGTGCGTCGCGCACTCCCAGGGCCCCTCCAGTAACCCGGAGTCCGGAGGCGCAGCCTCACACCTCGATTGCCGAGCCCGGCGAGCGAGAGACCCAGACTGCTGGGGGCGTTGCCAAGGAGACAGCGCGGGCCGTACCAGGAAGTAGGGCGCGGCTGCTGGGCGCCGTTGCCAGGAAGCAGGCGCAGGGCACACCGGGAAGTCGCGGAGCTGACCCCCTAGCGGGTCATTTAAGCGGAAGTGTGCGCAGACCCAGGTGGGCGGGGAAAAGGTGACCGGTCCCGCGGGCCTTGCTACACTAGCCTAACAGCAGCCATTCTGAGCGTGCTTCCTGAATGACCTCGAGCGAGGGCCTGGGGACCCCTCACACCGCGCGGCGTCTGCGCCACAGACTTCCGGGAACCGGGCTCTCCGTGACGTCAAACGCGGAGACTTCCGATTCCGCTCGGGAGGTCTGGCTCACTTGCTAGGTCCTCCAGTTCTCGCCGGGTTCCCGCTGGTCCTCCCAGAGGACCAAGCTGGTGGCCGCTGCCGGCTTTGGGACCGGGTGTGAAGGCCCGTGTTTGAGGACTTGGAGCAGACCTTTTGTGCTCCCTCCTATCCAGCACTAATTTGTTGAACATCTACTCTGCAAGATGCTGTAACTAGCCTGGGATGAGTTGATGTGGTGTCTACTTTCATTTGCTTTAGAAGACAGACTTGCAGAGAAGTAGGTACCCTACAGGGTAAGGTGTTGAGACACACAGGGCCAATACTGGGGTGAAGTGAATTGGGCACTGAATGCAAGAGGAAGCCCCAAAACTCTATAATCAAGGTAAATTCTAACACAATTTCTTTAAAAATAAAAACTAATGCAAAAGAAAGAATCCATGTTTGACAAAATCTCACAGTTTTAAATAAACACAGCATTAGTAACCGTGCATTGCTGAGCCATATTGGAGCCTGAGGCCAAAGGAGAAACTAGCAATTCTTATCCTGGGACTTAGCTGGTTGGGGAAGAGTATGTTCAGTAATCTGGCAGATAGGCAGAGACAGATGAAAAGAGCCCCTTGTTAGGGTGAAACTGGAGAATTCAGTTCCTCCCGGCTTGAAACTTGGAACTATGCTAATTAAGACAGGCCTTTGAGCCAAGGTCTCAAAGAAATTCTCAGACTCTGATTATCAAAATAGAAAAACTGGATCCATATCAGGGACCCTGCACAGTCGTTAACTGAAGCCTATGTTTTCTGATTTATTAAGTGATCGAGGTTATCATTTTTATAGCTTAGGACCTTTTACTTTGACCCCACAAAACAAATATTCTGTGTTGTAGGATGATGACTGTCTCAATATTAAAGTCTGCAGAAGTTCTGTACGTCGGCAGCCTCTGTCCCTGCCCAAAGATCAGATTCTACGAAACCATTGAATTTGTGCCTTGTAACACTTGGGGAAAGCGAGAGAGAATGAAAAAGAACTCAGCTAAGTGGTGTTGGTTCAGAATCTAGGTAAGAGCTAAGGTGCTAACACCTAATGTGTTCTATTTAAAGATTTCTTCATAACCTTTGCTGTTCATTTGATGGTGTTGGAAACAGTAACTTTGTTCCCCATCTGTGACATCAATTAGAAATGTGTTCTCTTGTTTTAAACAGGCAATCCTTCAGACGATCATGGGTATCCGAGGGCTAATGAGTTTTGTAGAAGATCATAGTAATGAGTTCTTCACTGATGTTAAGTTGCGAGACACAAAAATTATCATTGACGGTTATTCCCTCTTCCACCGGCTTTACTTCAATTCAAACTTGGAGCTGCGTTATGGAGGGGACTATGACTCTTTTACAGATGTTGTACAAAAATTCTTTGAATCACTATTTGCTTGTAAAATCTCTCCATATGTTGTCTTAGATGGAGGATGTGACATTTCAGATAAGAAGCTTAACACTTTAAAGGATCGAGCTAGGGAGAAGATCCAGATGGCCCATTCCCTTTCTGTTGGCGGGGGTGGGTATGTGTGCCCCTTACTCATCCGAGAGGTGTTCATACAGGTTCTGATCAAGCTGCAGGTATATTTCGTCCAGTGCTTTTCAGAAGCAGATCGGGACATTATGACCCTTGCTAATCACTGGAATTGCCCCGTATTATCGTCCGATAGTGACTTTTGCATTTTTGACCTGAAAAGTGGGTTTTGCCCATTGAATGGCTTTCAGTGGAAAAATGTGAACACCATCAAGGGCACACGAGACTGCTACATCCCCGCCAAGTGCTTTTTCCTTGATGCGCTGTGCTCTCACTTTGGCAATATGAACAAAATGCTGTTGCCTCTTTTCGCGGTGCTGTGTGGAAATGACCACGTTAATTTGCCTGTCATGGAGACGTTCTTGAGTAAAGTACGACTCCCTCTTGGGGCTGCCAATTCTAAAGGTAGGAGACATCACCGGGTGCTGGGACTTCTAAATTGGTTGTCTCATTTCGCTGACCCTACTGAAGCATTAGACAGCGTTCTGAACCATCTCCCCAAAAAGAGACGAGGAACCGTGAAGGAACTTCTGTGCAGCTCCATGGAGGAGTACCTGCAGGCCCAGGGAAGGCTTCAGGACTTCTTCCAGGATGGTGCTTACACCTGCCCAGATACCTGGAATCCCGGTTTACCACCATGGGTGCTTGCGGCCTTAGCCAGGGGCCAGCTGTCCCCTTTCATCAGCGATGCTCTGGTGCTGAGACGGACCATTCTCCACACACAGGTGGAAAGCATGCAGCGACCAAACGCCCACAGAATCTCTCTGCCCATCCGGCAAGTCATCTATGGGCTCCTTGTGAATGCTCCTCCACGTGTGCGAAATGTGGCCTGGGATGCACTGCCTCCTCAGCCTCCAGCTTTCAGCGAAGTGGAAAGGATTAATAAAAATATCAAAACATCAATTGTTAATGCAGTAGAACTACCCAAGGATCATTCTGACTTAAGCAAATTGACTGAGGTAAGTGTTTGTAATACCACCACAATTTTTGTAAATTACAAAGTGCTTTCATATGTATTAGCTCTCAATTTAACAAGCTGAGTTCGGTTGCTATATCGCTTCTATTTCGTAGCTGAGAAAACTAGGATTCTAAGTAAGTAACTATATGAATCATCAACCAGGGAGTTATCCATGCTAGGCCTTAAACCTAGATCCTTCAGTGCCAAATTTACCATTTCCACTGTACTTCAGTAGCATGTGTTATCTTTGTGGTTATTACTACTGGTGTGTTCTTAACTAGCTAGTAATAGAATGGAGTTAGTGACTAAAAATGAAAGGGGAAAAAGTTCTGAGCTGCAGAAAAAGGCAAGTTTGCCTTCAGGCCTTGACCAAAGGCATAACTAATATCTCAGACTGCACTGAATTGCAATTAACAAAATTGATACTGATGCTTAAACCTAATTTTTCATGTTTATTGATGAGAACTTTTTTTTAGACTTGAGGTTTATGGCATCAGGATGATTTGCTTAGTTTGATACTGAAAACATGAGTCTTAACCTAACTCATTGTTGCTTAAACCTGAATAGCAGACCAACCCCCTTTTCAAGTTAAAAGAAAGTCTCCTGGATCCCAGTCTTTACATTGTTTTTTAGTAATATTACATAAATATATTAAAAATTACAAATAGGTATGAAGCTGCTTATCTTTATAAATTAAATGCAGATGAATTCACAATTCCAATTGTAATACTTATTTGCGGGGGGGGGGGGGCGGTTAGATCCCTGGTGGCTCAGATGGTAAAGAATCTGCCTATAATGTAGGAGATGTGGGTTCGATTCCTGGGTTGGGGAGATCCCATGGAGAAGGGAATGGCTACCCACTCCAATATTCTTGCCTGGAGAATTCCATGGACAGAGGAGCCTGGCATGAGGTCGCACAGAGTCGGACATGACTGAGCGACTAAGCACATTAGATCCAGCTCAGTATTCAGACTCAGGAGTCTCCCAGGCCACTCCAAGTGCCTGTCAGCTCTGGGATATAGGACCTCATGACAGCCTCCTCAGGGGTTTGAATCAGGAGCTGGAGTCCTCCCAAGGTTATACACCATTGGTTCTCCATGGGGGGTGATTTTGCCCCCAGGTGACACTTGGCAGTGTCAGGGGACACTTTTGATTGGTAGTACTTGGGGAAGGGGCCAGTTGCTACTGCCATCTAGTTAGGAGAGGCCAAGTATGTTGCTGAACATCTTATATTTGGCAGAACAGCACCTCAACCAGAAATCATCCAGCCCAGAATGCCTCCACAGGTGACCAGGAACTAGCCCTTTTAGCCTCCCCATTGGTAACAGCTCGGGCAGAATGAATAGGATCCACATTGGTGGGTCCAGGAGCCTTCGTGGCAATGAGGAATGACTGCTAATAGGAAAAAGTTTCTTTCTGGGTGATGAAATGTTCAGGAATTAGTGATGGTTGCACATGCTTATTGCCAGTGGTAAAGAACCCATCTGCCAGTGCAAAAGGCTTAAGAGACCCAGATTTGATCCCTGGCTCGGGAAGATTCCCTGGAGGAGGGCATAGCAACCCACTCCAGTATTCTTGCTTGGAGAATCCCATGGACATAGGAGCCTGGCAGGCTACGTCCATAGAGTTGCACAGAGTTGGACATGACTGAAGTGACTTAGCATGACATGGCATGGCACAGGCAATAGTTCAGTTCAGTTCAGTCACTCAGTCGTGTCCAACTCTGTGACCCCATGGACTGCAGCACGCCAGGCCTCCCTGTCCATCACCAACTCCCAGAGTTTACTCAAACTCATGTCCATTAAGTCAGTGATGCCATCCAACTGTCTCATCCTCTGTCATCCCCTTCTCCTGCCTTCAATCTTTCCCAACATCAGGGTCTTTTCAACTGAGTCAGTTCTTCGCATCAGGTGGCCAAAGTATTGGAGTTTCAGCTTCAGCATCAGTCCTTCCAATGAATATTCAGGAATGATCTCCTTTAGGATGGACTGGCTGGATCTCCTTGCAGCTCAAGGGACTCTCAAGAGTCTTCTCCAACACCACAGTTCAAAAGCATCAATTCTTCAGCGCTCAGCTTTCTTTACAGTCCAACTCTCACATCCATACATGACTAATGGAAAAACCATAGCTTTGACTAGACGGACCTCTGTGGGCATAGTAATGTCTCTGCTTTTTAACATGCTGTCTAGGTTGGTCATAGCTTTTCTTCCAAGGAGTAAGCGTCTTTTAATTTCATGGCTGCAATCATCATCTGCAGTGATTTTGGAGCCCGCAAAAATAAAGTCTGTCACTGTTTCCACTGTTTCCCCATCTATTTCCCATGAAGTGATGGGACGAGATGCCATGATCTTAGTTTTCTGAACGTTGAGCTTTAAGCCAACTTTTTCACTCTCTTCTTTCACTTTCATCAAGAGGCTCTTTAGTTCTTCTTCACTTTCTGCCATAAGGGTGGTGTCATCTGCATATCTGAGGTTATTGATATTTCTCCCGGCAATCTTGATTCCAGCTTGTGTTTCTTCCAGCCCAGCGTTTCTCATGATGTACTCTGCATATAAGTTAAATAAGCAGGGTGGCAATATACAGCCTTGACATACTCCTTTACCTATTTGGAACCAGTCTGTTTTCCATGTCCAGTTCTAACTGTTGCTTCCTGACCTGCATACAGGTTTCTTGAGACAAGTCAGATGGTCTGGTATTCCCATCTCTTTCAGAATTTTCCACAGTTTATTGAGATCCACACAGTCAAAGGCTTTGGCATAGTCAATAAAGCAGAAATAGATGTTTTTTTCTGGAACGCTCTTGCTTTTTTGATGATCCAGCAGATGTTGGCAATTTGATCTCTGGTTCCTCTGCCTTTTCTAAAACCAGTTTGAACACCTGGAAGTTCACGGTTCACGTATTGCTGAAGCCTGGCTTGGAGAATTTTGAGCATTCCTTTACTAGCATGTGAGATGAGTGCAATTGTGCGGTAGTTCGAGCATTCTTTGGCATTGCCTTTCTTTGGGATTGGAGTGAAAACTGACCTTTTTCAGTCCTGTGGCCACTGCTGAGTTTTCCAGATTTGCTGGCATATCGAGTGCAGCACTTTCACAGCACCATCTTTGAGGATTTGAAATAGCTCAACTGGAATTCCATCACCTCCACTAGCTTTGTTCGTAGTGATGCTTTCTAAGGCGCACTTGACTTCATATTCCAGGGTGTCTGGCTCTAGGTGAGTGATCACACCATCATGATTATCTGGATCGTGAAGATCTTTCTTGTACAGTTCTTCTGTGTATTCTTGCCACCTCTTCTTAATATCTTCTGCTTCTGTTAGGTCCATACCATTTCTGTCCTTTATCGAGCCCATCTTTGCATGAAATGTTTCCTTGGTGTCTCTCATTTTCTTGAAGAGATCTCTAGTCTTTCCCATTCTGTTATTTTCCTCTATTTCTTTGCATTGATCACTGAGGAAGGCTTTCTTATCTCTCCTTGCTATTCTTTGGAACTCTGCATTCAGATGGGAATATCTTTCCCTTTCTCCTCTGCTTTTTGCTTCTCTTCTTTTCCCAGCTATTTGTAAGGCCTCCTCAGACAGCCATTTTGCTTTTTTGCATTTCTTTTCCATGGGGATGGTCTTGATCCCTGTCTCCTGTACAATGTCACGAACCTCTGTCCATAGTTCATCAGGCACTCTGTCCATCAGATCTAGTCCCTTAAATCTATTTGTCACTTCCACTGTATACTCATAAGGGATCTGATCTAGGTCATACCTGAATGGTCTAGTGGTTTTCCCTACTTTCTTCAATTTAAGTCTGAATTTGGCAATAAGGAGTTCATGATCTGAGCCACAGTCTGCTCCCGGTCTTGTTTTTGCTGACTGTGTAGAGCTTCTCCATCTTTGGCTGCAAAGAATATAATCAATCTGATTTTGGTGTTGACCATCTGGTGATGTCCACGTGTAGAGTCTTCTCTTGTGTTGGTGGAAGAGGGTGTTTGCTATGACCAGTGCGTTCTCTTGGCAAAACTCTATTAGCCTTTGCCCTGCTTCATTCTGTACTCCAAGGCTAAATGTGCCTGTTACACCAAGTGTTTCTTGACTTCCTACTTTTGCATTCCAGTCCCCTATAATGAAAAGGACATCTTTTTTGGGTGTTACTTCTAAAAGGTCTTGTAGGTCTTCAGAGAACTGTTCAAGTTCAGCTTCTTCAGTGTTACTGGTCGGGGCATAGACTTGGATTACCGTGATATTGAATGGTTTGCCTTGGAAATTAACAGAGATCATTCTGTCGTTTTTGAGATTGCATCCAAGTACTGCATTTCGGACTCTTTTGTTGACCATGATGGCTACTCCATTTCTTCTAAGGGATTCCTGCCCACAGTAGTAGATATAATGGTCATCTGAGTTAAATTCACCCATTCCAGTCCATCTTAGTTCGCTGATTCCTAGCATGTCGACGTTCACTCTTGCCATCTCCTGTTTGACCTCTTCCAATTTGCCTTGATTCATGGACCTAACATTCCAGGTTCCTATGCAGTATTGCTCTTTACAGCATCGGACTTTGCTTCTATCACCAAACTGAGATTGGTTATGTTTCCTTGATTCATGGACCTAACGTTCCAGGTTCCTATGAAATATTGCTCTTTACAGCGTCGGACTTTGCTTCTATCACCAGCTGAGTGAGTTATCCGATAATAAACCAATCCACTGATTATATGAAGCCACATGCCTCATTTTTCAGCCTCAAGATGCCATCTGATTCCCTCCATCCTCCAACAGCAACATTCTAAATGTGTTGCTGAAATTACATTTCTACTCACAACATAAATGGTGCAATGTTGGAGGCCGTTTTTTTGTTTTTAATCTATGACTTTATTGAGAAGTAACTGATGTACAATGAAATGTTTGTTTTAAATGTGCACACTGATGAGTTTCGATGTACATTTACATCCGTGACTCCATCCTACAATTAAGCTAGTGAGTGCATCCATCAGCCCTAAATATTTCCTTTGCCTCTTTGCCCTCCATCCTTCCCTGAGTGTGTCCACATAGCAAAGTGCACAGATAATTTGTACCTTGATGAGTTCTGACCAGCTTGACAGTTCCACATAAGGAGAACCCAGATGAAGACTCATCAGCACCCCTGCTTGCCCCAGTGTGGCTCCAGTCACTCTCTCCCTCGCCTCTTGTAATCATTGTCTTGATCTCTAACAACATTGAACAGTTACTTTTTACACTTTATAAGTCATCTGTCTTCTTTTATTCAACATGATGTTCATGAGATTAGTGAGATTCATTCATATCACTGTGTGTAGTTGCAGATCATTCATTTCTCATTGCTGTGTATTTTTACATTGAGGGAATATGCCACAATTGATTTTTCCAGCTATTTTTTTTTAATAGCTGATGGGCATTTGGGCAGTTTGCAGTTTAGGCTGTTATGAATAGTGCTATGAACACCTGAGTGCACAGCATTTAGTAAAAATATGGTCACATTTCAACAGAACGTGACAATTTCACATTGTCATATGTCCCAGCTACTCCATTCCTAGTTATACGTCAACTAGGAGTGGAGTAGCTGGGACATCAGACACACATATGTTCAGCCTAGGAGATTGCCAGGTGCTCTTGCACAGTGGTTTCACCAATAAATATTCCCACCAGCAGTTTATGGGCATTCCTCTGACTCTACACTGTTACCCTTACTTGATGTCTTCTATCCTTTTAAAAAATTGTAGCTATTCATATGGTTGCCATCATTTTAGCCAATTTCATGGGTGTTAATTTGCATTTCTCTGATGACTTATTTGAACACTTTTTCATGTGTTCATTGGCCGTGTGCATATTCTGTTAAGCTTCCATTCAAAGTCTTTTCCCGTATTCCTGTTTTTTGGTTTATTCCTATATACAGGTCCTTTATCAAATAACATGCATTGTGGGGAGTATACTATGGATTGTCTTTTCACTCTAGTATGTTTTATGAACAGAAGTTCTTAATACAGTCTAAAATTTCATTATTTATGCCTATCACTTTTGTGACCTACTTATTCCTGCTCCAAAGTCATGAAAAAAATTTTGCCTTTCACATTTAGATCTGAAATCTATCTGGAATTGATATTTGTGTGTGTGTATGGTATGACACAGGGGTTGGGACACTTTTCCCACCTGAAAATCAAGTTGAATCAATGAGTGCAGTGTGATAATACTCCTGGCTCAGTGGAGGTGACAGGTATTCTCATCATGTACCTGTATTCAAAGTGAGGTGAAATTTTAGTTGTATCTGCAGTGATGTCATATGGGTTTCCATTGGAACATTCAATTCTGTATTCTAATTCAATGCTCTTAGCTCTGATTAGCCCACAGTAATTCTAAAGGGTATCAGTGCAGATGTGATTCCAGAGATGTGAAGTTCACATATGGAAACTTTGTGATAGTATCTGTTCATTTTGTTTGCTTCACATCATGTGGCAATAGTACTTCCCCTGGGATTTACCTGGTGGCCCAGTGGTAGGGAATCCGCCTTGCAATGCAAGGGATGCAGGTTTGATCTCTGGTCCGGGAAGATTCCACATACTGCAATTAAGCCTGCATGCCACAACTGAGACTCTATGCAGCCAAATAAATAAATTTTTTTTTTAGTTTAAAAAATAATAATACTTCATCTACTCTGTGCCAGCTCTTGTAATAGAAACTTTATACAATCTCTTACTTAGTTCCCACAGTAACCACATAGGATAGAGTTTCCATTTTCGCTGTGTTACTTGTGGTGGACAGAGCCCCATTCAAGTGAACCCTCAAGAGGCTATCTGTAAGGAGAGATGGAAGGGGTCATTCTTGGAGAGTAATGCAATGTGCCGAGACCAGCCTTTCTCCTCTGCCTCTGTGGCAGCTTCTTCTCCAGATTTGTTAACATTTGATGAACCCTAACTAGATTTAAGGGCTGTGAGCAGATCAGTTCCCCCTTTGGGAAGGGAACATGGATGAGTGAGTCTTATAAAACATCTTGTGTAATGCATCTTAGTGTCCATTATATAGATGATCAGACCGGACTGTAGAAAAGCTCAGACAGTTGCTCATGGCTGCAGAGTTATGAGGGGAGAACCTGTCTGAAGTCAAAGCCCAGACTCTACTTGGTTCATAAAAGTTGTAACTTGGCTAGAGAATTCAATAATTTAAGCATACATCAGAAAAGAATTCATGTATTTTCTTAGCTTTGCTTGGTATGTCCTTTTATCAGTTTAGGAGATTATGAGGTATATATTTAAGTAATTAATGCTACTTCCCAAAGACTGTGCTGTAAACCACTTTGTGTATTTCTAATTTAAAAAATTTCATCAGAGTATTCAGTTATTAAAACCAGCACCTATAAATTATTGTATTAAAGCTGTCATACATTGACAATGAAACTGTTGTGTCAGTTACAATGTGTTTTACTTCAAGGTAACATCTCCGTTTTCAGCTGTCAACACACTTACTTACTGGCGAGGTATGTGCCATGCAGTCTCATCTTTCCAGAAAATTAAGAAGGAAGTCTTTTCTGGCTTTGTGCAGACATCACTAATACAAACTATTATCTTTCCTCTCCGAGTTTGATGAAGTCACCCTGAGGTGCTCTTTTAATAGTCCTAATTTCCTTATCTGTGAAGCTCTGTGATCTGCAAGGTCCCTCATGTTTCTTAAATCTTAAGAAAACTATCCTTCAATTAAAAATAAAAATCGAAAAGAAGGAAGAAAAGATATTCATTAAGTTAAAATTATTTCAACCATAAGCCTGAAGCTCTCATAGCTTGCTACTTCCTTTTATGTGAAGCCTGGAGTAAAAGTTGGTATGGTGAGTTACTAGCACAATGCAGGCAGCCCTTAAATATTCCTGTTCCCCTGGAATATACCCGCCACTAGAAGTGGCATTTCTCTTGTGGAAGAAAACAGTAAGATATACATTTGAGTCAGGACCCAGACAAACAGAAGGCTGCGTGGGATGCTGCAGAGGGTGCATGTCATCCCAGTCTGCCTTCTGGAGGTGGTCAGTGATGCCCTCATGGAGGAGGGGGCCTGCACAGTCACTGGCAGGTAAGGGTAGGGTTGAATGTAGATCTTTGTTTCTTAAAGCAGAAGTGTTAAAATGCAGATTTCTGGGCTCCCCTCAGATTTACAGAATCAGTTTTAAGGCATAAGGCCTGAGGATTGTTTTCACTAGCTTCCCAGGTGATGGGCACACTGAAGATAACCAGCAGCCCACACGGGTTGTGGACTGGGGCGTGGACTGATGCAAACAAGGACGACGGCACGTCCAGCCAGTCACCAAACTTAATGCCACCCCTTATGAAGGTTCTAAATGCTTTAAGTGAGGCTGATTTTTTTTCCACAGGAAGATAAGAAACTGATCTAGTTTCATTTGCATGAAAATGTCTTCATACTAGAAAAAAAAAAAGACATTCCCCAAAGTAACTTACAGAATGTCCGGTGTGTATTTTCAGCTCTCTTTGGCTAGCCGGCAGATGCTTCTGTTAGAAACGCTGAAGGTGAAACAGAGCCTCCTGGACCCAGTCCCTGGCACGCTGAAGTTGCCTGTCGCTGTCAGCTGCTACTGGGTGCAGCACACAGAGGCCACACTGAAGCTGCATCACCTACAGGCCCTGCTGCTGGGGATGCTGCTCGGGCCCTTGCATGCCATGGTCAGCAGCCCTGGTAGGTACCTGCATGTTCCAGGTGTGTGTCTTCATGAGTATGTGCATATAATCAACAGTTGAAACAAACAAAAGTTCCCGGACTATTTACTTCCATCAGTTGTATCAGAACTTAGAAGTGGGGCACCCAGACATCTCTGATTCCTTGATCAATCTTTCTGAGCACCACATGTGCCTTGACCGCAAGGGCACAGCAGTGAAGATGTGCTGATGTTGCCTCACCCACCTGCCCCACAGCACCCAAGGCTGAGTCTTGAAAGCACGACTGTCATGTGTATTTTGTACTCTGTGTTCCCTGTCCCTCTCTTCAGTGCAGCAGCAGCATCTCCCCTGGAGACTTGTGTCAAATTGCCCATTAGTGGAACTTCTGAACACCTACAATAACAGTAAACGTTAATGCTTGTGCTGTTGTTTTTTTTTTTTTTTCCTCTCCACTGCAAGTTTCTATTAGTATATAAGTTATGATGGTAGAAATAGTAACTTCTCTTTCTATTAGAGAAATACACTTTGAGGCACTTTCATCTTCATTTAAATACCAGGTGAAATAAAAATTGAAGCATTGGAGCCTGTCAATCCTCTAATGAAATTACTCTTTGTACAAGATTATGAGCTTTATCCAACATGTATAATAGTTGTCACACTCTAGAAAAACACCATCTAAAATGATAGCTGTGAGCCATTAAATAGCTGTGGCTATTTAAAGTTGAACATTCAGCTTCTCAATGAACTCACATTTCAAATGCCTCGGAGCCACAAGTGGCTAGAGGCCGCTGTACTGGACAGCACAGATGTAGAACATTCCCATCATTGCAGGAAATTCTGGACAGCACTACTCTGACATTTGCTATTTAAATTAAGTTCATGAAACGATGAACCAACAGACTCCAGGACACCCCAGTGTGAGAGCAGCTGTCAGAAGTGACTATTGCAAAGCAAGTAAGCTCCAGCCCGCTACCAATTAGGAGAGAAGTTAGGGTTTTTCCCCTCACTGAATATAAACATAGTTTAAGAAGATTGTCAGAGCACCAGCCTATTAGGTTTTTACCTGAGTCCAACAGAAGGGGCATGTCAAGGGTCTGTTTGTTTTCTTTGAGTAATGTGGACCGCCCCCCCACCCCCACCCCAGGCAGGCTCAGTGCCTTGCTGCTCGCTCATTGGTAAAAGGTGGGCCTCTTTTTCCTTCCTTCCAAGTTGGTCTGGAAAGCAGGCAGCGTGTGGACCTGCGTGTGGACCAGGAGACAGGCAGGTCTCCTGGGGTGGTTGCTGCTTTTCAACACTGAGCAGGTGGATGACTTGCCAGATTCTCTGAGAGTCTTACTTTTGTTTTCTCCCCATAAAACAGAAGTTAAAGCGTGTTTTCAACACACGACTCTTTCTTTGAGGAAATTCAGCGAAAGAGAATAGTAAAGAGAATGGATTTTTCATAGTAATTGGTATTTTTCAGAGACAGATTTAGGGTTTGGAGAGTTCAGATGTTTAAGGTCAGGTGGTAGATCAGAGGAAGAGATATTATTTTAAGGAAAAGTAAAGAATTTGGGGTTGAATAAACTTGCTGCTGCTGCTGCTGCTGCTAAGTCGCTTCAGTCGTGTCCGACTCTGTGCAACCCCATAGACGGCAGCCCACCAGGCTCCACCGTCCCTGGGATTCTCCAGGCAAGAGACTTAGGTTGTCACTAAAAAGGCATCTCAGTATAAATATTTCAGTTTATATGTCAAAAGGCTTTTACATTGACATGAAAATAACAAAGAGCCAGAAAAGAAAAGCATTTTGGTTAAACTAGTTTTTTTCTTTATGGAATCTGAAGTTTTATGTATGGAAAAATATTACAAGATGATACAATATTTTTAGAAATACTGCCCTTTGGCTCTGTCTCTTATCTAGAGGAGAAAGCTGTGCGAGGCGGTGGTGCTGAGATGCTGTATGAAGAGCTTCAGAGGGTGAAGGCACCACCGGGCACACGGCTGGACTTAGACACAGCTCACATCTTCTGTCAGTGGCAGTGTTGCCTGCAGATGGGGCTGTATCTCAACCAACTGCTGTCCACGCCTCTCCCGGAGCCAGACCTAACTCGGTGAGTACGTACCAGGAAACCGGTTCAGGTGGCCACATGTCAAAGTTCTATTTACATTTAAAGCAAAGAAGATTTTTTAACGAAATCAAATTTAGTATAATTGTTCTTGAATCACTGTTATAGCTGAAGAACTATAATGCTAAGTTTAAAAAATATTAAATTATTTCCATATTTCCAAAGAAAGTTTCCATGATTTTTTGTTAAAAGCTTTCCAAAAAAAAAAAAAAAATCAGTTCCTTAAAGTAAAAGTAAAAACAAGAGGCAGTTGTTGGTAGAATATAACTCTTTCCCTCATTTCTTTCAGATTTCACAGTATAAAGGCTTTTTCTGATGATCTTACTGAAATATTCTCTACTTCCAGTCTCTGTAGTCCTGCTGCCCTTCTGTGTCTTTGTACTTGCATTTCTTACCACTCGGCATATTATTCATTCATTCATTCAGATAGTAAATATTTACTCTGTGCTAGGGTGTAGTGAGAAAAACATCTAAAAAGTCTCTGTTGTCACAGAGGTTTTAGTGATGTGACTATTAGATGCTGATGTAGATTTTTTTGTACGAAGTATGAAGAAGGGAGAGACAGCCTGCATGCTAGGAAGTGGGTTAACGTTTGACTGTGGAGTGTAAAATGTGTAAGGAAAGGCTAGCAGTAGGGTGTGGGCCAGTAAAAAGGGTGGTAGGATCAACAGACTGGACATCTGAGTGATTTGTATATTTGAGGGAGTGAGTGAGAAACATAAAAGGGAGACGATTAGAAAATAGACTTACAGTTACATATATCTCTGCACTTGATTATAAGCCCTGGGAGGGCTAAGGACTTGCTTGCTGTGTTTACTATTATAGCCCCAGAGCCTCGCATTCAGTAAGTACTCACATATTTGTTGAATAAATGAATTTTATACGGAGGCATTTCACGTGTGCTGGTACGACTTGAAATGTTTCAAATTCAAAGCTTTCTAGCAGTAAATACTGTTGTTAATATTATTGAAGGTAAGTCTGTGTGCCTGACACACAGTGAGGCCAAATAATACCAGAATACTGGAGTTTGGAGCAGAGAAAGGTTTATTGCAGGGCCATGCAAGGAGATGGGTGGCTTGTGCCTTAAAAACCTGAAATTCCCCAAAAGCTTTCAGCAAAGCCCTTTTATAGGAAAAGTGAGGGAGGGCATGGTTAGTTGTTGCAAACTTCTTGGTGTCAGATCCCTTGTTCTTGGTCAGGTCCTGATATTCCTATACACTTCTAACAAACAGTTATTCTCTGTTCAGAGAAGGGGAAGGGGGAGCATTAAATTCTGTCTCCTTGCTTCCTTGCGGCTTTTAACACCTGATTCCTTAGGCAAAGCAATGGCATTACCCCTCATTTTACTTGTTCAAAGTCCCAAGGCTTGACTTTGATCCTCTGAGGTCCAGGCCCTGGTTAAGAGCAGAGGGTCCCCGTGTGGGCCAGTCCCCTGCCCAGGAGCGCTTGTCCAGCACCCAGTTGGTCCTCTCACCCAGGCCTGGCTCGAGAGGCAGATCTCAGCTGCCAGTGCACTCAGAACCAGGTCCCCCGACCCTGCCCAACTGGTCCTCAGCCTCAGACTCGGAGAACACTGTAATCTGCCTGTCCCCACATTGTCCTGGCACCCCTGCGACCCTGACTGTTGACACAGCAGGACCTCTAACCACCTGGCTACCTCTCCTGTGCTGAGGGCCAGGCGCCTGCCCCGCCCGTTTCATGAGTGCAGTGCCCGAAGCTCTTGCTGCCGGCACGTCGGCCCACCAGGCCTGCCAGCTTGACAGCACCTAGGCCTCAGCTGCCCCCACGGACCCCTAGCAATCGCAGGTGGCCACACAAACCTGCCAACCCAGCCAGGCCCCTATTACATTAATATACCCTGGAACTTTCTACCAAATAAGATGAATTGCCCTTTGACCTATGGATTCTTTATTCCTTTCCTTTAATAATTTTGGCCATCCTTGACTGGATCCTCTCTAGTGACCATGGATCCATTTAAAACAAAACAGCAGAAACAGTTCCCTTAATAGTGATTTCAGCAGGAGAGTTGTTCCTGCATCTCAGCATCAGAGGCTCTAAAAAGTGATGATTTATACTAAGTAAATGGTGGTTCTCCATCAGTTGCTAAGGTACCAGTCAACCCTGGCAGTAAGTTATATATTAACATTAAATCTGTGGCTTCCAGTTCATTTCAGCTTGTATTTGTGGAGTTTTTAATCCAAGTGAACCAATGACCTCACAAATGATGCAATTAAATTTTCTCGTATTTCAACAGCCTACCTGTTTGTTTAATCAGAGGCATTTTAATTCCTTTTCTTTGAAGTGTTAAGAGGCCTGCTCAAGTTGGGGCCAGTTGCAGAACCAGCAAGCACCCATCATTTACTTTGTAGATAAAAAGTTCTAAGTATTACCAGCCAAGAAGTAATCTTTGTAACAATTCAGTTCCTTCTTTCAAGAAACAGATTATCCTTAAGTAATAATGATTTTATAGAAGTAGTACTCTCAGTATTTGATGCATCTGTTGAAGCCACGTTAGTGACAGCTGTCCCAGTGCAGGAGCCTCGGCTATAATGATACCCTCTCCTCTTCCCTGAGCAGACTGTACAGTGGGAGCCTGGTGCATGGGCTGTGCCGACAGCTGCTGACGTCAGCCTCGGTGGAGAGCCTCCTGCGCTTGTGTCCTGAGGCCCAGCAACTCTACGAACATCTGTTCAATGCCACAAGATCCTGTGCCCCTGCTGAACTATTCCTACCAAAGGGTAAACTAAATTCAAAAAGAAGAAAGCAGAAGAAATCAGGTATCATCTGGTTAGGGAACAGAGGGGGAACCACCCTGAATGCCAGGAGCTGGCATGAAGGAAACAATCGGTTTGAGCTGTTGATGGTGGAGACCTTGGATGAGCACGAGGAGGCCCCGGAGCTCAAATAAACTCAGTTTATAATTCTTATCAAGAATTTGTGTTACCTCCCTTGAAATGATAAAGAGTTTTTTCTTTAGAATTAATCTGTGAGTGGATAAACATTGCAGTACTTTGAATTGCAAAGTATTTTGTATTCTGCTTTTGATAGTGATTTAAGTAAACTTTTTGTATTTCTTAAACACATGTGAAAACATGTTTGTAGTTGCCACGTTCCATTTCAGTAAGTTAATAATAGTCTACAGTCTTCAAATTGCAGCAACTCAGTCCAAGCTATGTTTTTTCAAAAAGAACAGAAATCCTATGTCAGTTACTTCCTATAAGCTGAAGCTGAGTTACCATCATTTAAAACAACTTTTTTACATCTGTGTCTTCTTCATCCTTTATTAGGAAAGGTCTAGGCCCTGGAAGATAGAAGCAGCCAGACAGAAAATGAGACTCTAAAGTACTTTGACAAGAGCCCGTGGCAGGTCTGATGAGCACTTCTAGAACAGAAATTGAAACTGTAATGGTCCCAGCAAAAGAAGAAACAGCATCCCGGTAATGGGATGTGCAAGTAATTTGATGTCATAGCCAGCATTTTTAAATGGAATTATCAGATACACATATCATGGATTGTGCAACTTCTTACTGTGGACTGCAGTCAAGACTTTGAAAGGGACTGCTCTGGAACACACTAGAGGCTACCAACATTAGAAACACCTACAGAACAGTGAAGACATGGCCGGTTCTAAATAAAGAATTGAAAATAGAAAAGCAAGGGGAATGAATATATTTGGGCAAGATCTGAGAGTATACTCCAACCTTCATTTTTTATGTATTCATGCAGATGGTGTTCCTGCTATCTTTACTGTCTCATTGCTATATTCCATCAGCAGCTAAATGTGGTTTCAGCTGTTTTTTGAGCAGGCCTATCTTCAGTTATTTTTGTACTATTCATGGGGTTCTCACGGCAAGAATACTGGAGTGGTTTGCCATTCCCTCCTCCAGTGGACCATGTTTTGTCAGAACTCTCCACTATGACCCATCCATCTTGGGTGGCCCTGCACAGTATGGCTCATGGTTTCATTGAGTTATGCAAGCATGTAAGATCTTTGTCCTATCAAAATTGTCTTCCTTGATTGTTGGAGCTGGGGGCCAGTCGAGAAATTATACTAGTAACAGTGTCTTATTTCCTGGCTTATCATCAACACTGCTTTTTTAAAAAAAATTTTAATTAGAGGATAATTGCTTTAAATATTGTGCTTTTTAAAACCAACCTTGCATGAAAAACCATTCTTTCCCAGTTCTGCTTTGGCAAGTGTACTGGTTTGATAGGCACCAAACTGAAGAGTGTAGGGCTACATAATTTAATTGTGTAGGGCTACAATTCAATTTTAAATTGAATTGTATCATTTACCTTTTTCTTTCATTAACAGGAATTTTTCAATCAAAGGAGCCTTCCTTCTTTCAGTAGACATAAGAAAACAGGTTCCTTTCTTTCACTGTTGGAATTAGGGCCATTCACTTGAAACTATCTAGCCTTGCAATAAAGTTAAAATCTAATAATGTCCGTTAACTCTTACTCTGAGAATTCAGAAAAGTTACCTACTCTGGTATGTATCTTCTGTGTCTATTAAGCACGAGGTCACAAGTGCCCCACAGTACATCCGAGGGGTTTACCAAAGAAGTATGACATAGTACCTGACCCTCAAAGTCATACCTGTGTAAGCTGCAAGGGGAGGTGAGACAGTGAAATAATGAGAACATTTTATGATGCAGTTCATCAGATGCAAAATGGCAAAGTACAGAGTGAAGGCTACAGTCAGGAGAGAGCGGCCATGAGGACAAGGAGGCGAAACCTGAGGATTCTCAGACATAGCTTTTGAGCTTGGCTGTGAGATAGGGATGTGATTCAGAGTAAGTACGGGAGGGGATGGGTCCACATGTAGAACGTCACATACTCCACTTGGAAAACCTGTTTCCTGTGTTTTTTAATCAAGTCTTTAGACCTTGCTCTTTCTGATTCAGTTCTAGCTACTGAAATTTCACTTGAATCTTTGGGGATGTTAAGTCTTCAATTAGAAATTTAAGTAATAAAAAGAACTTTGGACAGCTAAGATCAATACATTTTAGGAATAAAGCTGGAGAGAAAAACACCATAATGTGATGTTGTTCACTGTTTAGCTGTGATTAAACTTTTATTTGTACAAATCCTTTTTGAGATACCTGGACATGGAAAGTTGAATATGTATATCCTATAAAGATAAATTTAAAGGCCTTTCTTAATAATTATGACAAAAAAGGAATTCAAATTAATTTCATATTTGAATTTGTAACTCAAACCAATTAGTTTTAGAAGCTAGAAAGAGTTTACAATTATCTATCTTTTCCTCCTTTGTGCATAAAATAAATAAACCAATGACTATGCCTCAGTTACCCTATCTGCTGGAGTAGGAAATGGCAACCCACTCCAGTATTCTAGCCTGGAAAACACCAGACAGAGGAGCCTGGTGGGCTACAGTTCCTGGGGCTGCAAAGAGTTGGACACAACTGAGCATATACACACACCCTATCTGTAAAACTGGAATCAAAATAGCTCACATTGTTGTCCAAGGGATAAAATGATGTGTACTTTTAAGTTAGTTAGCACAGTGGCCAGCACAAAAACATGCCACAAATGACAGCTATTATTAAATCCACACCTGAGAGCCAAGAGCAAAGCAAGGGCTCTGGGAGACATGAGGGTGCTGGGCAGAGACATAAGGCATCACGAAACCAGAGCTCATGGCACTGTGGCAGAGGCAGAGCAGGTCAACATGGTTAAATACGGCTGAGTTGAGAAGGGCAAGAATGCGAGAACATTAGCGCAACTTTAGCAGAGCTGCCAGGCTGAAGCCACACTGGAAAGTGGAGAAGTGCTGGAAGGGTGCGAAGCAGCGGCCAACCTCAACTCCAGGAAACAATGAATAAAGACCAGAAGGAACAGGCCCTGTGTGAGCATTTTGCTGCATCTGTCCTTTTTTCTTATTACCAAGGAATTTTCTGGAGTGTTTTTAAACCCAACTTGAAAGACTTCAGGATGTGTTTAAAGACAAGAGAAAATTAGGAGCAAGTGTTACCTTTTCCTGCAGCTGCAAGGGTTGTATCCTGGCCCTACCCCATAACCCTAAGACCACCAGTCTCCCACACAGTGAGGCTTCCCGAGTTCACTGAGCACTGCTCTCTAGCACATGCTATTTGGTTGGTTTGCACACCACGAACCCGGCAGCACCCAGCAAGCGGTCACTCACAAGACCAGGAGAAATAATTCCACTTCTGTAAAGGGACAAACTCTCACTAGTATCTGACTCCAGACACAGGGACCCTGGATTCTTAGTGCGGTGTTAGTGGAGTACTCAATACTTATCTCATAATGTCTTTCATTGGTGCATTTCAGTCAGGGCAGCTAGAACTGATTCTGTACTTGTTCCAATTTAAAATGAAATACTCTTTTGGAGAGATGTCTTATTAAAAAGATGGCTCTCCACTTGTAGCAACAGCTTTCTGAGCCATACAGGATACGTTGCTTTAGCATTTCTTTCCAGGTCTGAATAATGCTACAATTCAAGCCCATCCAGGGGTGATAATTCTAAGATGAGAACTTCCTGCTGAGGAAGCGCATTTTAAATTTCAAAGGCATTGCCCCCAGGCAGTGTACCAGTCTGTTAAAATGGGTGAAAGAAATGAAGAGGTAAAACATGGAGAACTGTTCCAGCTAGTTTCACTGGATTTGGTGTTCAGAGAGAGAAATTCCATATGTTACTTATGCACGTGCAATCACTTTTTTTTTTTTTGGGCCTCACCATGTGGCTTGTGGGCTCTTAGTTCCCCAACAAGGGACTGAACTCGGGCAACACCAGTGAAAATGCCAAGTCCTAACCACTGGACCACCAGGGAATTCCCCCACATGCAATCCCTTTTATTCCTAACTAGTACAGGTAACATTTTAGGTATTTGATTAATATAGCTAAAGTTTTGATTAAAATAGCTAAATTGTATATATTTTAAGAAATTTTCCCATTATCACTTTAGGAGATACTTGGACATTTCTGTGTACAATATAACCCACTATCATCAGGATCAAAGAATACCTAGGAATGTTTTTTCAAAAAACAAAATGAAACAAAACAATAAGAATGTATCAATACTGGATTTTTGATAATTTGTAAGACTGAATCATTTGACTGTGTGAAAGCATTATAACCATCACATAAGCTAGCATACAAGATTGGGAAAACTTTTCAGGCATGTTGATACATATAATTAGGGCTTTTTGGAGGATTAAATGAAGTGCTTGTTCTTCTGGAAAAACTGCTGTGTGTGTATCCAGCCATCACCCCCCTCCCCATCTTCTTGTGTCTGGCTTCTGTGTGTTCCTTGTAACTAGGGAATAAATCAAAGGATGTTAACAGGAAAAACAAGTCTACTCTGCAATGTCTCAATGCATGCTGTCATGGATGCAGAGTAATGAGCTCTATTTCAAAATAGGTGGATTAATCTACTTATTAAAAGTGAACTTGTTCTGCTATGGAAACCTTTTTTTTTTTAGTAAATACATATTAATATTACTCTAAAAAATGGAGTTAATAAACATACCAATGAGAACTGCTATAAATCATTGTTGAAACGGCCATAACACAGAATTTTTATGTTTTCATTAAAAAGAAAAAGCCTTTTCAGACTTCCTATTCAGCTGTCATTCACTATTTCTATAGGATGGGGTGTAGTTGAAAATGAGGGAACTGGGGGTTCTGTTGTGGACTGTTGCTGTTTTTCAGTCTCTAAGTCGTGTCCACCTGTTTTGCAACCCCAAGGACTGTAACCCACCAGGCTCCTCTGTCCATGGGATTTCCCAGGCAAGAATACTGGAGTGGGTTGCCATTTCCTTCTCCAGGGGATGTTCCCAACCCAGGGATTGAATCTGTCTCCTGCACTAGCAGGTGGATTCTTTACCACTGAGCCACCAGGGAAACCTTGATGGATATGTTAAGTTAAACATAGCTTTTAGGTGCTTAAGTAGAGAGAAGCCTAAATTAAACTCTTTGAGTGTTGAGATTATGAAGTGTTTTTTCCTCCTCCTCTGTTTACAAATATCTCCAATAAGTATATTATACTATTATAATCCTCTAAAAAAGAAAGGAACTAGACATCAAATTGCCAACATTTGCTGGATTGTAGAAAAAGCAAGAAATTTCAGAAAAATCTCTCTCTGTTTCATTGACTACGCTAAAGCCTTTGTGTACATCATGACAAACTGTGGAAAGCTCTTAGAGAGATGGGAATACCAGATCATCTTACCTGTCTCCTGGGAAACCTATGTGCAGGTCATGAAGCAAGTTAGAACCCTCTAATGGAACAACTGATTGATTCAAGATCGAGAAAGGAGTACAGCAGTGCTATATGGTGTCACTTTGTTTAACCTATATGCTGAACACATCAGGAGAAATGCCAGGTTGGATGGGTTACAAACTGGAATCAAGATAGGTGAGAGAAACATCAACAACCTCAGATATGTGGATGATACCACTCTAATGGGAAAGCAAAGAGGAACGAAAGAGCCTCCTGATGAGAGTGAAGGAGGAGAATGAAAAGAGCTGGCTTAAGACTAAATATTAAAAAATTAAGATCATGGCATCCGGCCCTATTACCGCATGGCAGAAAGAAGGCTACGGTCTTCCCAGTGGTCACGTACAGTTGTGAGACCTGGATCATAAAGAAGGCAGAACACCGAAGAATTGATGCCTTCGAACTGTGGTGCTGGAGGAGACTCCCGAGAGTCCCTTGGACAGCAAGATCAAACCAGTCAATGTTAAGGGAGATCAACACTGAATATTCACTGAAAGGACTGACGCTGAAGCTCCAGTATTTTGGTCATCTGGTGTGAACAGACAACTCATTGGAAAAGTCCCTGATGATGGGAAAGATCAAGGGCAGAAAGAGAAGAGGCCATCAAAGGATGAGATGGCTGAATGGCATCACGGACCCAATGGGCATGAGTTTGAGCAAGCTCTGGGACCTGGTGAAAGACAGGAAAGCCTAGCATGCTGCAGTCCATGGGGTCGGAAAGAGTTGGGAATTAAAGAGTCACCCACACATGACTGGGTGACTGAACAACAACAATTATAGTCAGAGAACTGTAATAGTTGAGATTCTAGGAAGCATGCCATTAAGAAAGCAAGCGTCTAACAGTCCCTTGTCTAGCCCCCCAAAACTGAGGAAAACGAGGCAAAAATGTTGGGCAGGGGGCCTTTGGTACTGAAACCTGGGAATGGTGACATTCACAATCCAAGTTCACAATCAAAGCACTATAGCTCTGTAAGCTCCCAGATTTATGCAAGTTTTTTTTTTTAAGACACTGACCCTATTATGATCATCATAAATCATTTTGCAAAGCTATTTCGGTAAGTCGGACAGCCAAGGGGAATTCACTAAGAAATCCTGTCATAACTTTACTGTAGAGATACACTGTGCAAATATGTTGGTTTAGAATGTTCTTTCTCTGTAAGACTGGACAGAATATATTTTAGATAATATACTTCAGCCTGCTCAAACAATGATGCCTGTTTTTGTGTTTGTGTTAGGAGGAAGCAACTGACAAGAAGGAAGTCCATCTAAGGGGGTGAAAAGGACAGGTAAACAGAGGAGCAAACTCTGCAATAGGAGCTTAGGTGAGTGGGGTGTGTGGGGGGTCGGGGGGCGTGTGTGTTGAAGAGCATAACTGATGGGACAACAGATCAGAACACCCCAGCCTATTGTAAGAGGGAGCCTTGGTGATGAGGTGGACCAACAGCTGCCATGTCCTTCCTGTTGCTGATGTTCTGAGAACAGACTGAGTCTCTGACTTTTTCCATAAATAGGAGCCTTGGTGGAGACCCAGGAGTCACTGACAACAAATCTGGTATCAGCTGCATCCATTTCAGACAGAATACCTTGTTGAGAGACTGGAGGATAGACAAAATTGATGCCACCTCCTCTCTGGTCCACTGAACACACTGCAGAGTATTCTGCTCTTTGTGAACAGCTACATCAGAGGCAACCTTCTTCTATGAAAGACCAACATGAATGCAGTGCTAAACAATATGGAAGTGAAGGTGAGTACTTGTGTGCCAATAAAATTTGTGGGCCATAGTCTGTCATCCCCTAGACTAAATTAACATCCCTATATGGGTGAGTTAGGAAGATACTCAACAGTTTCTCTTTTAACACCTCTAATTCAGGGGCTATCTATCTAGACCTGCTCCATGAAGAAAGATGCTTATAAATTCCAATGCAGTCATATTATGCAACTATATGGATGAATATGATAAAGGACCATGAAGACACACTCATTTATAACTCCCTAAAATCCATCTAGCAGTGCTTCAATATGAAATCTGTCATGTCCTTTTTATCAAGCATACATTTTTCTGCCATTTGGTTGGGGCCTGCTATGTACTGCTAAAACATAATATTTTGTGAGACTCACATAACCAGTTGTTTCATATTGGCTTTTAAGGTGCACACTTGATGAAAAAGAGCAAATGGTCAAGGCATTATGGTATTTTATAACCAGAGATGACACCAAATTGTCACTTCCAACTGTATAACAGGGAAGGCCTCAATAGAAAACTACTTTAATATAGCTGAGTGAATTGGTATTTAAAAAAAAAAAAAAAGACCTGTATCAAAGAGCATATTTTTTTTAATTCAAAAGCTGAAAATACTCAGAAAACAAAAACAGATCTTTAGGGTCATGGGTCATGTAGAACAATCTGCCCAGTTTCCCACACTGTGTGCTCTTAATATTGTGAGATATGATTTCTACCCTTATCTAAGTAGAAGAATGCAATTACTGCTGAAGAAATAATGGTGATGGGGCAACTGGAACTGATGTATGAAGGCAATTCAGCCAGGCCAGTAGCCATGGGGCCACCATGACATATGGGCCTTTGCCAGGATGTCTGCAGAGCTGGGTACGTCCTGTGACCCGCACAGGAAACACTGCCTACCTGGAGCAGTGCAGACACAGGCAGGCCCCACACTCTCATGTACATGGGAGTGCCGGCAGGTCGACATCAGAGAGTAATTTGTAAGGATCAAAACTAAAGCCTCAAAATGTTTTTCCTACCCAAACTTCCACCACCTAAATTTACTCTGAATAAAGAGAAGATTATAGCAAATTTCTATCTGCATTTGTCACTTAAGTGGCTTGGACTTAAAATTTTAATGCTTTCTAAAAAATAAAATCCCACAGTTGTATACCCAAACTTAATGGCTGCATTTATTCTAACCAGTATTTACCCCTCACACACACATACATACACATACCTTTAGAGCCATCTGGAAAGGCCATCCTGGTTGGCTCTTCAACTGGGCTTTGAAGAACAGGTAAAATCTCTGATTCTCAAATTAAAACAGAGCAAAAAGGATTTCAAGTTGAAGAACTACTGTCCAAAAAGACCAGTAAGTGGATTGTGTTGGAACACTGTGTGTGAGATATGAGGTTAGAGAGATCCAAAGAAGAACTATGAGTAAAATGCAAACAAAAAAAAAAAAATCAGCACTGTTTTCTACTCACTTACCGTAATTCTTAATAACTAAAGAAATTACTGTCAAAAAGTATCTTACTCTGTCAAAGCTGAGTTTACATTCATTTATTGCTTTAATTTTTTAAAATGTATTTTTAATTGGAGAATAACTGCTTTACAATGTTGTATTTGTTTCTGCTGTACAACAATGTGAATCAGTCATATGTATACATATACGTCCTCTGCTTGAGCCACCCTCTCAACTCCCCATATCCCACCCCTTTAGGTCATCACACAGCACCAAGCTTAGCTTCCTGTGCTTTATAGCAGGTACTCACAAGCAATCTGTTTTACACATGGTAGTGTATATATGTCAATGTTACTCTCTCACTTCATCCCAGCTTTCCTTCCCCCACTGTGTCCACAAGTCCATTCTCTATGGACGTATTTATAAGTCCATACCATTATTTATTTTCTATCCCTGCCTTGCAAATCAGTTCATCACTACATTTCTCTAGATTCCTATCGCTTTACTTCAGTTCAGTTCAGTTGCAAACTCTTTGGGACCCCATGGACTGCAGCATGCCAGCCTCCCTCTCCATCACCAACTCCCAGAGCTTGCTCAAACTCCTATCAATCAAGTCGGTGATGCCATCCAACCATCTCGGCCTCTGTTGTCCCCTTCTTTTCCTGCCTTCGATCTTTCCCAGCATCAGGGTTTTTTCAAATGAGTCAGTTCTTCACATCAGGTGGCCAAAGTATTGGAGCTTCAGCTTCAGTCCCTCCAATGAATATTCAGGATTGATTTCCTTTAGGATTGACTGGTTTGATATCCTTGCAGCCCAAGGGACTCGCAGGAGTCTTCTTCAACACTGCAATTCAAAAGCATCAATTCTCAGCTATCTTTATGGTCCAATTCTCACATCCATACATGACTACTGGAAAAACCATAGCTTTAACTGTACTAACTTTTGTCAGCAAAGTTATGTCTCTGCTTTTTAATATGCTGTCTAGGTTGGTCATAGCTTTTCTTCCAAGGAGGAAGCATCTTTTAATTTAGTGACTGCAGTCACCATCTGCAGTGATTTTGGAGCCCAAAAAAATAGTCTGTCACTGTTTCCACTGTTTCCCCATTTATTTGCCATAGTATAGTGATGGGAACAGATGCCATAGTGAAGTGACAGAACAGATGCCATGGTTTTCGTTTTTTGAATGTTGACTTTTAAGTCAGCTTTTTCACTCTCTTTCACTTTCAAGAGGCTCTTTAGTTTTTCTTCACTTTCTGCCATAAGGGTGGTGTCATCTGCATATCTGAGGTTATTGATTTTTCTCCCAGCAATCTTGATTCCAGCTTGTGCTTCATCCAGTCCAGCATTTCGCGTGATGTACTCTGCATATAAGTTAAATAAGCAGGGTGACAGTATACAGCCTTGACATATTCCTTTCCCAATTTTGAACCAGTCCATTGTTCCATGTCCGGTTCTAACTGTTGCTTCTTGAGCTGCATACAGGTTTCTCAGGAGGCAGGTAAGGTAGTCTGGTATTTCCATCTCTTGAAGAATCTTCCACAGTTTGTTGTGCTCCACAAAGTCAAAGGCTTTAGCATAGTCAATGAAGCAGATGTTTTTCTGAAATTCTCTTGCTTTTTCTATGATCCAACAAATGTTGGCAATTTGATCCCTGGTTCCTCTGCCTTTTCTAAATCCAGCTTGAACATCTAGAAATTCTCCATTCACCTACTGTTGAAGCCTAGCTTGGAGAATTTTGAGCATTACTTTATAATGTGTGAGATAAGTGCAACTGTAGGGTAGTTTGAACACTCTTTGACTTTGCCTTTCTTTAGGATTGGAATGAAATCATTTTACTTATACATACATATAGATATATTATGTATAAAATCGATGTATGTAACAAGAAATTATTTTCCTATTACCTATAATTAGTCAGCCATGGCTTTAATTCATCCCAGGCTAGAAATCTCATGTAATATGGAAAAGAACATCACAAACTTCACACTTCAAATCAACCTGTGTCCCACTAAAAGCTGCTCAGCTCTGGAAATTTTCCCAACACTCTAGTACCCAAGCCCAAAAGCCAGAAGATGTAGTATCTTCTTGTCCTCCTATCGGGTCATGTCAATTCTCTTAGAAGGCAGACATTCCATGTTCTTCTCTCCATACTAATTGCCACATTTCAGTTGGTCCCTCTAACCCTTAAGCACCTACAGTTCTCTAATCAGTCTGTTTGTCTTTACCCTCGGCTCTCCCCTCAGCATGTTCCACGACAAAAACCCCAACTCCACACTCGTGAAATCTTCCAGCAGGCTGTAAGTCAGATGTCTTCTCCTTCACATGAGGCTCCAGCCTGTCTCTCCAGCCCTCAAATTAGGCTAGGCCCCCTGCCATAGCCCCAAACTCCTGAAATTTTCACCTGTCCCTTCCAGACTCCACCAACACTCTGCAGAGGTTATGCCTTTTGGTTGCCATTTCCTGCTGTCCTTGACCGGAGAAGGTAATGGCACCCTACTCCAGTACTCTTGCCTGGAAAACCCCATGGATGGAGGAGACTGGTAGGCTACAGTCCATGGGGTCGCTAAGAGTCGGACATGACTGAGCGACTTCACTTTCACTTTTCACTTTCATGCATTGGAGAAGGAAATGGCAACCCACTCCCGTGTTCTTGCCTGGAGAATCCCAGGGACAGGGGAGCCTGGTGGGCTGCCGTCTATGGGGTCGCACAGAGTCGGACACGACTAAAGTGACTTAGCAGCAGCAGCAGCAGCAGCAGCAGCTGTCCTTGACTGGAGCTTCTCAACTTACGATGTGATTCAGATGCCACTAGTTCTAGGAAATTTCCTTGATCACATCTTCCAATGAAGTTATTTCTCTCCTTTTACTACTGTAGCACTTGGGGCAGCACTTAACCACTGTACTTAATGTATTTCACTTTTGTCTCCAAGATAAGACTGAGAACTTCCCAAATATAAACCTACCAAACTATTTGAAGACTATTATACCTACATTAATATCAAGGACTGGTTAACCATTATCCATTATTAATAATAACCAACACTGAAAACCAAACCCCCAAACCCAATATTCCAGTTCATAGTCATTCCAAGTACTAACTGAGCTCAAGGAAGCTTAATTATCAGGATAATCTGTCTGTCTACCCATATACCAGTTAGGATTAACATTTATTATCCACACCATGTTTTAGTATGCAAATCAGCTACTATTTGGGTCACAGCTTATTCTAAAAAAGGCGTTTCAAAGATTTCCAAAAGTCAATGTCAAGGAAAACTTCCAGCAAAATGTGCGCTGTATTCATTTTTAATGTATGTGTATTTTTAAAATAAACGTGCAAATACCACTATGAACTTTTCATCAGACAGCCTGTTAATGTTATATCCTCAGCTAACCTGTTCCAGGAACTCTTGGAAGGGCAGAGATGCCACCACCTTTCTATTCCTAGTACATCTAAGTACTAAAGAAAAGTTTTCTCAAATGACAGTCAATTCATCGATCTAAGTTCAGGGTGAGTCATATGTAGAAAGAAAATGCACACAAATTGCCAAGTGACAGAGGCAGAAAGCAAGGTAAAGTTAACTGAGGTTCTTAGATCTTATATTTATTGTTTGCCACCAAATCAGTTCATGTCACTGAAAATCTGTTGCTAGTATGGCCAGTGTTCACTTTACTTAGGTACTACATGAAAGAGATCAAAATGTGCAATGACTCAGAAAAACTGTCAGTGTAAAAGATAAGCCTTGCTAGGGTATGAGACATAAAAATGTGTTTTATTCTTGTCAGTGAATTTACTGCTATTAAATGAAGTCTGTGTCCTGAGGGGGGAGGTTGTTTATTTTGCCTTGTTTCACACTGTTTCATCTCTGGGCCATGCAGTGCTCAGCACAAATCTGAGAGAACATGCTAAGTCTTGTACCTTTGCAGTTAGTTTGAATCATTTGAGGGGGCTGTCTACCTAGTTGGTGAATTAAAGTTCCTTTTCTTCCCTGACATTTCATCACTTTGAGGACAAAAGACTTCATGAGGTAGTCTGACATGGAAAAATCAAGTTAGTATTGTTAGGGGCTAGATCGAGCAAGTCTTAGGGGCAGCAAATGGGGAAAAATTAAAAATTTAGATATTAGTGCATTTGGATTATCCATGCTAATTCAGCTAGTATGCTATATGAAATACACACAGAGACAGACTCTAATTTGTTGTTTTACTGTGGGAAATCTGTTATACACATGGATATCTGTACTATACATTTCAGTTCTTTTTAAATCACAGATTCAATGTACTATGAGTACTGTGTAATTTCTGTATCTTCAACATCCATATGATTTTAACATTAACAGTCCCAACTGGAAGAACCTTAACTTTTGAAAATAAATCATCCTGGGGGGAGGTTTAAAATCTGAAATACCGGAATAGGCACATTTATTTCACATGAACCTAAAATGCAAAACAAAAGATTGACGTGCACTTAATACGTATTTGAAGTCTCTGTAACAGAGAAGAAAACTTATTACAAAATTTAGATATGAGACATCACCATCACTAAAAAAAGAGTTGATTAGACAATGGCTTCCATGTACATTTGACTATCGAGCCTTAAAGAGTAAAGTAGAATAAACTGCAGACATCTCAGGTCCTTATACTAAACTGTTCCAGTTATATCCCCACAGACTCACAGAACAGGTATCTTTCCTATCGTTAACAAAAGTACTGTGGTGCTAACAGTGCAGTTTAATATTGGAGATAAAAACTGTAGAGTAGAATTATAAAATACAAAATTCAGTAAACTTTAGGAAGAATTAAACATGTAAGAAGTTGAGACCCGTTTCTGTTTCAGAGAGAAATACTCAACAGAAAATGTATTTCTAATTCTGAATTTCTGGCCCAAATTTGCCACACACTCAAAACAAATCACCTACACCACATCCAGCTATTACAAAAACTGATGGCATTCCAAGAGCAAATCTATTCCTTTAGCTTGCCCAATGAAGCAGAAAGAAGACAGAAGATAACAGTGGGAGCAGGAGAGGGACAGACTCTGGGCTGTGCTCCACCTAGGCCCCAAAGCTGCAGATTCATGGAAACCAAGGTCAGCAGAGAATCTTCCACTTACACTCTGGTCCATAAACGGTCTGTTTAGTTAAGTTTGGGGCTTTTTCATTCTTGAAGTTTACCACTCTATATACTTTCTAGAAAAGATTCTTTAAAGTACACATAAAAAGACATTGAAAATAATACAATTCAGATATTCAGGTGAGGTACTTGGATTTATATTTAGGAGGTGACTTTGTCAAGATGATACTTGACAAAATATGTATTTACATTAACTCTAAAAAAAGGCATAACAAGTTAATATAAATCTGCTATCAATTTCAGCCCAAACAGTCTTAAATATTTTTGACTCCATGACTAAATGTTAATTACTACCCTACCTAGCTACCCTACCCAGAAAGCCACTCAACAGCTCAGTATTTATTAATTTTGCTAGACCAAAGACTCATACCAAAAATAAAAAAAGGAAAAAAGGCAACCATTTACACTTACTAAGAAAAGCAAACATTTACTTCAAATTGCAGTATAGGCTTTTCAATCACAAAAAGAAAGAAAAGAACAGTGATCTGACAGTGGTCACATCCTGTGCAAAAAAAGTGAGATACAAAAATGATAACACAAGGTAGCTGAACTGCTTACACTGCAGGGAAAAGGAAATACAGTAGCTGAAATATGGCACTCCTGGGAATTAACTTCCTAAACCAAATAGAATGCCTTTGAAATGATTAAATTTATTTGTGTATTAGTAAGAAAGCCCACCACCATAAATAGTACAATATTTAAAAATTAAAAAAAAAATCATATCTATCTAGAATAGATAGTGTATCTGAACTGTTAGACCTCTTTAAGTGCAGAAGGTGGTTCAGGTTTTACCTTTTTTTTTTTTTTAATTAAATAACTGCCCATACACTTTATGAAGTTCCATTCAATTGCAAAAGCCAATTTAAATCAAGGAAAATGTTACCAAAGTTGCATAATTTCATTTGGGACTGTCAGCAGGTTAAAGTCTCAAGTCTTTAACACTCATTTTTAGTCAATAAAAAGTTCAAAAGTTCTCAAATCTTCATTTTATCCTCTTGAACTTGCCCTTCTAAACGATCTTCAGACTGCAATTCCTAGTTTGCAAATAAAAGAATGCAATATGCATCATACTTCAAGAAAAGACGATGATGTCGAGCTAACAGGCTTCTGGATCTTCTCTCTGCTCCTTTCAACCTTCTTGATAATTTCTGCCACTATGCATACTGATGAGGTGAGACCCAGAAGAAACAGTAAATCTGCAAGAGAAAACAGAGTTTTACAGTTCTTTGAACTTAACAATTTCAGAGCTTAACAGCTTATTTTTTTCTAGCATTTTACCACAGCTTTTAAAATACATTATTTCTCAACCATTCCTTGAGTAGCCACAATTAGCCTCAGTTTAAAAATAAGGCAAGTAAAGCTCAAATGCACCAAATGACTTACCCAAAGTCACACAGCAAGGACAAGTAGCACCAGAGAACTAGAACCCAGAGAACAAGTCCTCTGACTGCTTTCCCTGAACAATAACCTAAGAATCACAAACTTTAACAGCAACACAACCAAGAGGAGTTTTCTGTTTTTTAAAGGCTGTTCAAGCAGTGGTGAGTAACTTGATTGTAATCTGCATCTATTCCACTTGCTGCTGCTGCTAAGTCGCTTCAGTCGTGCCCCCGACTCTGTGTGACCCCACAGACGGCAGCCCACCAGGCTCCTCCGTCCCTGGGGTTCTCCAGGCAAGAACACTGGAGTGGGTTGCCATTTCCTTCTCCACAAGTTACTGTTAAAAGACCATGTCTTTACAATGGTGTTCACACTATCTCATTCTTATTTACTGCTTCAAAATATTTCACCTGTCTTCTTAAAACTCCATTTTCTTTTTAAAGAGGAAAGAATATGAGTATGAAATTAAAATCCTGAAATTAAACTAGTTTGACATTAAGATAAATTTTAACTTACAGCAAAAAATAGTGATCACAAATATCCAAATTAACTTTAAAAACCCAAGAATCAGAACTACCATTATCATAAAATGCATCCATCCTCACACTTACACAGGAAGATTAACTTTTAAATGTACTATATGATGATACATTTCATGCACAGTGTATGAAAAAATAATGTCTGTTTTCCACATCAGGCTTCCCTGATAGCTCAGTTGGTAAAGAATCCGCCTACAATGCAGGAAATCCCAGTTCAATTCCTGGGTTAGGAAGATCCACTGGAGAAGGGATAGGTTACTCACTCCAGTATTCTAGGGCTTCCCTTGTGGCTCAGCTGGTTAAGAATCCACCCACAATGCGGGAGACCTGAGTTCAATCCCTGGGTTGGGAAGATCCCCTGCAGAAGGGAAAGGCTACCCACTCCAGTATTCTGGCCTGGAGAGTTCCATGGACACAGTCCATGGGGTCACAAAGAGGCAGACACGACTGAGTGACTTTCACTTTCACTTTCCACATCAACTTAGTAAAACTCTGCTTTTAGGGCTGTTATTTCATAAAATAAGATGTACAAATTAGCAAATAAGAATAGGAAAATGTTAGCTTAACAACCAAAATAGTAATTTTAAAGATGAGCCATCTGGTTTTTAGTGAGCTTAAATCTAGTTTTTTCTTCACACAAAATTAAAAAGTTACCAACTACAATTACTCTATTACTATCTTTCAGAATCACCAAATATGATTTTGACGAGTGATAACCTATAAAAAATTAACAAGAAAAAAATTACCAGAAGAGTTGAAAACCAGATTTGGGAAAATGACTCCCCTAAATGTGATTCCAAATAGAAACAGAGCACACACATTTTTCAAAGCAAGCCACTTATTTCACTTTTTAAAAGAAGTTTTCTTAGAACAAATACATTAGAAAATATTTACAACTCATTTATAATATATAAATTATAAAACATAACATTTCTTTTACCCAGTATACTTAGGCTCTCAGTCTGAAAAACTTTCTGAAGTGGAGGAAAGTAAATAACTAATAACTGTCCCATGATGGATCCAAGAACTGCGTAGCAAAACATTTTATTACTGCAGAGTCCAATCTCAAACACAGATTTGGTCTGTTGGCAGAGCAGAGAGTTCAGTTATTACTCCTTGGTCATAGAAACAACTTCTTTACTGTTATATTCACCTCTAATTTTTAGTAAGCTGGACTGAATTCTACAATACTAGTACATGAAATCTCTTAATTAACTATATTTTGGAATAATTCACACGGAGTAGGGTAAATTTTAAAGCAGCTTTTCTTTATCAAGGGCTTTCTTTAAAAGTGATACTAGGTTTTTTCCGGTTGCCCAGTGGTTAAGACTCTATGCTCCCAATGCAGGGGTTTGATCCCTAAAAATCCCACATGCCACACAGCACAACCAAAAAAAAAAAAAAGTGATTTTATTAAAAAATAAAGGCCACAGAAACTTCCTTTAGCATTCCAGAGCGTAAGAAACTTTTTTTGTATATGATTATTTTCTGAGTCATTTCATTAAGGTACATAATCTAAGAAATTTTCTTGAAGACTGGACTTAAGTTATGTGTGTACTGAAAAAGTAAAAATGCCTTTCATAAAACAAAAACCGAATACTATAGCTTCTTTAAAAATTAGTCTAAATTAATGACAATGCATTGTACTTGGAAAGTTCAAGCATGGTGAATGGTAATAAATAGTTAAGGATTCCTAAGGTGCTCTAAAATTGAAATGGTCAGGCGGCAAATATAACTAGTTTCCAAGAACAACATGCTCTGAAAAAGTACCATTAGGTTCTAGCCCACTAATTTCTATCAAAGCACTTCAATCAAGAGAAGACCATCCACCTTAAGATACAGCATGGGAAGAAAAGAAAATTTTAAATGTCCTAAGTTTTAACACACTGATGGAGATGATAAGAAAATGTTAATATGCACAAAACTGCTCCTGTACTTCTAACAATACTTTCTTCTATAATGAAAAGAAAGTATACCATCTTAACAGAAGCCATGAACTTTGTCCTATGCTCAGATAATGTTAACTTGAACCTATCATGTAGCTTACAGATAATAAGAAAATGAAAGGAGGAAAAATCAGGTGATGACATCTGTGATTTACTTTGATCTTCTGGCCAGAGTTAAGGCTTATCTCCCCATATCTCTCATCCCTGTTAGGACACATGTCTGTAGGAAGGCTATATCTGGACCTGTAACCATGGCTACAAAAGCAAGCAAAGCTAAAAACCTTGCCCACTTACAGAGACTACTCTACCCAATTGAATTAGCTAGCTACAATCACTCAAGCATACCTGAGATCTGGAACTCAGTGCATTGAACATGTCAAAAAACACAAAGCACGTGAAAGTCATTGTTGTGTCCCGAGGTGTTATCACATTGTCTCGCAGCTGTTGAGAGTCAAAAAAGATTTTCAGTTGGCTGAATTTAATGGACAAATACTACATGCTTTTAAAGGGCTAATATTTTCTTTCTCTTAAAATAAAAAAGCTTTAGTCTAAGATATAAGACATATAAGCAACTTAAATTTCCCATACACCATTTAAATAAGTCACCTAAAGAATAGCTGTAGTCTACATAAAGTAAAAAGTCTTCTCCCAAACTGTAAACTGGATATTAAAACAACTTTTTTAATGACATTAAAATAGCTATACTAAAGGCTCAGATTTTCTAACTTCTACCCAAATATTCATGTTTTTATTGTATTTGATATTTCTCTGCACATTTAAATCTAAAATATGAATCAGGAATTCTATTAACCCATAAATACTGAAATCAAACTATTTTTAAATGTTTTATTATATTTTTAAAGGTTATCCTAACTTCCAGCCTTCTGTTTAATATACAAAAATAATGGAATCCTGTCATACAGAATGCATATTAATAAAACAGCTTATCCAGTGAGTATACCTCCCGCCAGAAGACAAACAACGTCCCACAAACAATGATTATTGAGGAAACAAGTATTTTAAGTATCAGGTTTTTGGTCAAAATGCTGTCTTTCCAGTTGCGTGGAGGTTTACGAATGACATCTTTATCCACTGGTTCTACTCCAAGGCTTCAAAACAAACAGAAAAGTGAATTAAAGTTTTAAGTAAAATTTGGGTTTATTACTTTCACAAGTTCATTGACCTCAATTATCCCAGGAACGAAATGCCTGCTTATGGAAACAAAATGCTGAATTATGAAGAAAACCTTGGCTATGATCACTCAAAAATAACCATACATTTTATCACTCTTTGCTGATTTGTTTATTTGCCACAGTTTGGTAGGGGACTGATAATCAAATTTCAAAAAACTGCCCCATTTCATTTATATATAACTTATTTCAAATATGGCCTGAAATACATGACTAACCAACTGGACTTTGAAGTCTCTTTCATGCAAGCAAGTTTCAACTAGGATAACTGTTATATATTGATACATACTACTCTGTTATGAAAGTGATATCTAGGGCCCCATTATTATAAAAGAAAACATTAGATGCTCAATACTACAATATTGAAGTAGTCCTTCAATACTTTCCCAACGTCTCTAAGACTGACGGTGGAACCTTGGTGAGGGCACTAAAGCCAGAGAGATATTTCTCCATTACATTCTATTCTAAGAAACAAACAGCTTACTTCAAGGACAGGGACTACACCCGTTCCCTGCTCTGATCTCAGTGTAAAAGCTCAGATCATAATGCATGAATGAGCACCCCAGAAGAATAAATGATATGCTCACATCCCACAACTTATAACAAACATGATGCTGCAGAGATTTCCGATGCTATCTGGGAATGAAGTCTTAGAGCTTAACTATCAGGATATAAGGCTATCCTTGTCCTTCTAGTTTACAAATGAGGAAACTCTTACCTCTGAGCTGGAGGTCCATCCATAATAATATTGATCCACAAAATCTGCATGGCATTGAGAGGATTGGGAAAGTTCATTAATGTAGCCAGTGAGATTAAAGTTAATGCTGCTATACTCCTATCAAAAGAAAGAGTTATTTTTAAAAATGGATCAACATTGTATAATTCTTGCTGATTTTATGAAATCACTTTCTTAGCATTTAAAACTCTCATGTTACTACAGTTCTTTTAAAGGAAGCCTATATTTCAAAGTAAACTACTGCTTCATTAGTGTGAATATTTCAAAGAGTTAGCCCTTATGATCCACAGCAAATTAATAAAGGATTTGCAAAGTGTTTAGATAACAACAACAACAAATACAGGAAGATTTTAACTGAATTCAGATAACAGTTAACAGTTTCAGTGATATTTTTTTAACTGTGTTTTGTAACAGACTACAATAAAAGTCCTTCTGCTTTTGGAAAAAGATACCAAGAAGAAAAATTAAAATTTGACACCCTTTTCTTAGTTACTTCAGAAGCTATTAAATAAGCCACAACAGTTAATATATTTTGATGATGATATACACAAGTTATTACATTTACAACCTCTTTATCATGCCATGTTTAGTTTTAGGACAGAATTCAGTTTTCACACTGGAAAACTTATATACGAGAAATAGAGCCCAGAAGCTTATAGGCATTCTGTTTCAATTCTACTTTTTGAATAATTTATCTATAAGACCCGTAAGTTTGCCACAATTTCTTACAAACTTACGTGCTCAGCTGGAATCTAACAAAATTTTTAATGTTATTATAAATCCCTTTACCCTCTTCAATTGCAGACCTGAAAGTTAAAAATAAAATTAGGTGAGAAAATATAAGCACAAAAAAATAAGGATACAGCAATACTGGGGAACTAATTTTGAAAACAAGTTGCCAACTGATAAAACCCATACATTAATAAAACAATTTTACTTACATAATTAAAACTAGAAAAAAATACAGAAACTATCTGCAAAGGCATTAAAGTCAAGCTTCCTACTGTACCTGAACTAATTTCATAACACAATAATTTTTATTCTTAAAGAAATTTCAACATTAAAATCACATACTGTGTTTCTATACAAGACAATAATACACATTTATAATACTAAAATAATGATCTTCTTTACCCCTCCCAAGTTTATTTTTATTAAAGGTACAGACAGATGTATGTATGATAAGGGGTTAAGTTAATGCAGGTCAGAAATTAAATGGCAATGACATACATAAGAATTACAGAATTTAACTCATCTGTTATTCCTAGATACAATTAGATATATGTTGTACCAGAATTATAAAGAATATAGTTTACAAAGATTCGTGAAAATCCTCTCATTCATTTTGCTCCATCTAGGAAAACATGTATTTTATAAACAAACTGTCCTATCTTCTGAGATTTTTATACAATTCTAAAAATGGAAATTAAGTATCTTCTATCCTTAGAAGAACCTTGCAATTCTGGGTCCTGAGGGCCCACATGTTCCACCTGAGGCCACATGGGTTAATGAGGCACCTGAGGCATCACTGAACTAAGACTCCAATCATTCAAGAGGTGACTATCAAGTGACCCCCACCTGAACAATGTGAAACTGACACCAGCAGGTTATTATGGAAGGATCTTAAATCAATTAGAAACTATGGATGAAACAAATCTATTCAAATGATAAACTGCATCATTGACAACGTGAAGAATTCCTGACATAAGGAAACAGATATGGATGGGATCTTTATTTACAATCCTTGTCGTAAGGCCGGGAACATGCTTATTCCTGACAGCCTGAATTTAATGAATAAAGCCACATGAAGGTCCACTGCAGTACCACCACACTAGTGGCAAGGAAATGTGAAACTTGGCTGGTACTCAGTAATATTTCTTGAATGAATAGCCCTGCCATTTTTTATGTACATTCCATACAAATAATTTCCCCAAAAACTACACACTAGGACACAAAACAAGATTACTTAGTTTAGTAAAACAGTTTAGCTCATCCAACGTCTAAAACTGCTGAACACTTTTCTGCAAATGAGGTGCAGAAAAGGATAGGAAGAAACTCCCTGATGTGCATTCACTGAAGGAAAACTTACATGATGGTTTGGAAATCATCATCCACCAGGATCATGTCGGCTGCCTCTTTGCAAACATCTGTGCCAGTCTGACCCATCGCAACTCCAATGTCTGCAGCCTTCAGAGCAACTGCATCATTTACTCCATCTCCTGTCATGGCCACAACCGACCCATTCTTCTGCAGAGACTGGAGGTAGGAGGGGTGAAGTGGGAGGGAGACGTTCTGATTAGAATGTTGCTTTCACACAGGTAAGGAGGTATACAAATCTCTCTTTTTCTTTCCCACATAATCAAAGACTGGAAATAATACAGACCATCACTTTTTCAAAAAAACTTCAGTATATGGAGGTCTTAAGATAAAGCTTAGAAAAAGCTGCCATTAATATTCCCATGTGTGAGAACTCTATGTGTAAAGCCTGATATAGAGTCAATTACACAGTGGTTCTCAGGGCAATTGTGTCTCCCAGGGCACATCTGGCAATGTCTGGAGACATTTTTGAGTGTCATGACTTTGTGGACACTACTGGCATCTAGAGGATAGGCACGAAGGGTGCTGCTAAACTTAAAACACATAGGACAGCCTCTTGCAATGAAGAATTATCCAGCCCACAGTGTCACACTGCCAAGGCTGAGAAACCATGACCTTACTACAACGGAGCACTATTATGATTAATAAGCCGATGAATTGATGGATACCATGTCAGCTGCTTTGTATATATTTGACTAATATAAATATCATAGCCCTTTAAAATTGTTCACAATCTCAAAACATTTTTTGTTGTATTTATAGTAATTATTCCTATTCACACTGGGTTGATCTGGCTGTAGACTCCTATCAGAACAGACTTATGCTGTTCAAATATTAAAAGAAGACTATATTTGCAGATATTTCCTTAAAGTTTTCCTCTACATCTTCCTTTGCTAATGAAATTCTGTTAATGTTTCCATCTCAGGCTTTAAAAAGCACCTGTTTTGCTTCACAACACTTCTGACTTTAGGGCTCTAAGAATATTCCCAGTAGTAAGGCAGACAGACAGAAGCATTTTGGATACACCAGTGAAACAATGTGATTCTTAAAGACCCACCTTAATAATTTTCATCTTGTGCCTTGGGCTAGCTCTGTAAAATACTGCAACCTGTTAAAACACAAGATATACTAAAAATGTTCAACATTAAGAATTATCAGAATAACCTATGTACGTATAACTAAGAATATTTTTTAAATTACCAATTTGAACTGTCTGTTTTGCCATGGAGATCAAACTCAAGAAAATGCCATACACTTGTTAGGACACTCATTTGACAGGGCCATTTCAAACTTTTAGGTACTAAAAGAAACACACAATCTAAACAACTCACCCAGTTTATCCCAACCATGTTTAAGCTCTGAAAAGAAAACAGCCTTATTCTTGAAACATTGCAGAAACAGAGAAAGGAAAAGCTCTCTTGCATGTTTCCTCAACACTGACGCTCAACTAAAATAGTCTTTTCCCTTTGTTCTGTCTTCATGAGATTTGAAGAACAGCTGCTTCTCAATGTCTGTTGAGCTCTTTTTTCTGTTAAACGGTATGAAGTGACTGCTTATGCTCTTCTACTTAGTTTGATTCATTAGGCTGTCTTCGTTTGTGGCTCCACTTGCTTATATGATCTTCTCTCTCCAAAGAATATATTTAATCCCTTTTCCTCATGCCACCTCCTGGTTTCCTAAAATGCTCCCAACTGTGCCCCAACTAGTCATCCACAAATCACCTGTACCCCGACTCCCTCCCACACTGCTGTAACTTGCTTATCCACAAGACATGGGCCGTTCCCCAGTCCTCCCCAACAGCACTGTGAAGAGAGGAGAGGGGTAGGTGTCTTCCATTCCCTTCTTTAGTCACAAATCTTACCTGCAGCCCATGCTGCTCTGGGGGCTACCTGCCATGGTTCACGAGGGTTTTTAACCACTGCCTCCCCATCACTCTTTCCAACACACCCGAGCCAGGTGACTTTAACACCTACGGGACTCACCGTTCTCTTTGCTACTATCCCAGAGGACAGGTCCACACTAGCTTTCTCTCCTCATGCTTCCAGTGTATCCCCTTCCTAGCCTCACTCTCAGTTCACAATCTCATTTCCTACTTCAAAGCAACAGAGTCAGGAGAAAGCTTCCAGAATTCCCACCACCAACATAATACAGACATCTACTTATCTTAAGACTAAAAGCTCCATGAGGCAGAGATTTAGCCCTGTACCTCCAGTGCTCAATAAACACGTGTGAAATGAATGAATAAGTGACTGAATCTTAGGATCACCAATAAAGACAGTTCCCAGGTTCTCTCTGAATTTTAATAAAGGTCTAAAACTTTCTCAGGGGTTAACTATACTATCACATTATTGATTACCCTTATGTCCTCTAGATACAATGAATCACATAACATATGTGGAAAGCATTCTTACTTTAAAAAGGTTCAAAATCCATTTGGAAATTCTTTAGTGTGTCTTTAAAAAGTACTATACACACAGATGGTCAAAACGCACATGAAAAGATGCTCAACATTGCTAATTATTAGAAAAGTGCAAATCAAACTACCATGAGGTATCACCTCACACCAGTCAGAATGGCCATCACTAAAAGTTCTACAAATAATAAATGATGGAAAGGGTGTGGAAAAAAGGGAATCCTCCTACACTGTTGGTGGGAATGTAAACTGATACAGCCACTATGGAGAACAGTACGAAAGTTCCCTAAAAAAAACCAAAACAGAGCTAACATATGATCCTTTAATCCCACTCCTGGGCAACTGTACCCTAATATTCACTGCAGCACTATTAATAATAGCCAAAATATGTAATCAACCTAAATGTCCATCAATAGTTTATACACACACACACACACACACACACACACGCACACGGGGCTTCCCAGGTGGTGTGGTGGTAAAGAATCCACCAGCCAATGCAAGAGACACGTGTTTGATCCCTAGGTCAGGAAGATTCCTGGAGAAGTGAACAGCAACCCACTCCAGTATTCTCAACTATAAAATCCCATGGACTGAGGAGCCTGGTGGGCAACAGTCCATGAGGTTGCAAAGGGTCAGACATGAGTGAGTGCATATATATATATTTATTCACACACACACACACACACACAAAGGAATACTCACTCAGTCATAAAAAAGAATGAAATAGTGCCATCTGTAGCAAAATGGATGGACCTAGAGATGATCCTACTAAGTGAAATAAGCCAAAGACAAGTATCACATATTGCTTACATGTGGACTCTAAAACAAAAAAAATGATACAAATGAACTTACATAAAAAGAACTTATATTCAAAACAGAAACAGACCCAATGACATAAAAAATAAACTTGTTACCAAAGGGGAAGGGTGCTGCTGTGTGTGTGCTCAGTCATGTCCAACTCTTTGTGACCCCATGGACCGTAGCCCACCAGGCTCCTCTGTCTATGGGATATTCCAGGCAAGAATACTGGAGTGGGTTGCCATTTCCTCCTCCAGTGGATCGTCCTGACCCAGGGATCAAACCCGCATTTCTTGTGTCTCCTGCACTGGCAGGTAAGTTCTGTACCACTAGCGCCACCTGGAAAAGGGGAGCAGAGTAAATTAGGAGTTTGAGATTAACAAATACACACTGCTATATACAAAATAGATAAACAAGGACCTACTTCTACAGCACAGGGAACTATACTCAGTATTTTCTAATAACCTATAAGGGAAAAGAATCTTACACACATACACGTATACACACTCACACACATACATATACATATAAAATGAATCACTTTGCTGTACACCTGAAACTAACACAACATTGCAAATCAACTACACTTCAATTGAAAACAATTTTTTAATAAAATAAAAAGGACTCAGCTGTATATGTATTTAAAATGTACCAGTTACCTTCTAAGTCAAAATTCTACATTATTGTAGAAATTTAATCATGTAGCACACAGCACAGAGTACAAAAGCATTTTGCAAAGACTACAGATTTTATAGAATTTTTAAATTAAAGGCTAATTACTAATTACACTCAGGTCATATAGAGTAAAAATTTGCCTTGGTTTCATGGCAAATCGTTCAAAACATTCAAATCACCCCTTCACAGCCACTACAGGTTATCACTAACAATGGCAGTGAGGTTAACAGATCAACTGTTGGGCTGAAAACATATTTCTTTTGTATAGTCACAAATTACTTTGGCATGCATCCAGGACACCTATTGCTTGATCAAGATATTTCAGCATTTCAAAGCCTTGATGGCAACTCAAAAACAAAAGCAGCTTCTTTGAGACTAAGCACATCTCCAAAACAAAGCTGAAGACTTAAATGGAATAGAATGCTGCACAGAGTAAAGTCTCCTTAAAGCACCAAGATTAGCCCATCAGTCTTTTTGGTTGAGTAAAAATATTGAAATTTAGTGACACAAAATTATGGCCTGAAGAAATTAGGTATTAAAAAAAAACTAGCAGTGAGTAAAAACTGAACTACTTCATTTTATCACAGAGCTAGGGTTGAACTAGGGGGTAACTGAAATTCCTCTATTATAATCTTTTTAACCTTTATGTCTGTTTCTCTACCTAAAAGGGGGCGAATATACTGATCCAAGATAAGCACAGAATACAATCACTCAGTATAGGAGCAGGAAGGATGAATCAGAATGAGCACAGTAGACCAGTACAAGGACAACAGGAAAGAAGTAGAACTCTGTCAGCAGAGAGTTCAGAGAATATTGTGGAGGGAAATGGAGGAAGGCTGTGTACTTTCAAAGGAACCCACAAAAGGGTTTTTCTCTTCTCATGGATCTGTCTTTTCAGTGTCATATTTGTGGTCCATACTCACAGTTCTTTTGATCAACATTAACAGAAGTGAAGTTATAAAGAGAAGAAAGTAGGTAAATACAAACAGGAGAGGCTAATGAAATATTATTCTTGGCATTAAAACAATCTCCCAAAGGTCCCCAAATCTTCCAGTATAGATTAAATACAAACAGGAGAGGCTAATGAAATATTATTCTTGGCATTAAAACAATCTCCCAAAGGTCCCCAAATCTTCCAGTATAGATTAAAAAATACCTGATGTATTGAAATAAGTATTGACAACGTACCAAAAATTAAATAGTACACAAACTGGGATTTTATTATAGGGACCCAGTTAATTAGTTTAATAAAAAAACAAATGGAGGCAGTGCTATAAAAAACAAACGAGAAAAGAGAATGTCCATTTTGATCAATAGCAAACACATTCAGGAAATCATAAATAAAAAAACATGAAGAATTCCCATATGGAAATTCAGTTTCCATACTATTTTTAATTGTCCTAGGTCAAAAAGGGCAAAGAAATGTTAAGGGATTGGGAATGTGTGGTTGAATTATGGGAAGAGGAGAGGAAAAAACCTTTTAAAAAGGAACAGAATCAATTAATATGATTTTAGTGCATGTAGTAAAACCTCACTGAGCTGGCAATTTACAAAAAAGTTTTGTTTTGCTTCTAACACTAATAAATGAAAAGCCTTTCAAATTGCTCTAACGTAAAAGCCTAAGACCAAGATTTAAGAGTTACATCAATACACAATAAAACTGGGAAAAAATGGCCAAGTAGGGAGGGTTGAGGGCATGGGGGGTCAGGGGGAGAAGTCCAGCTCAGCTCAGCTGAAACGACTGGAGTAACTCATTGATAGTATTTGAAGAAGAGACTTGGGTTTTCAAAAGACATGATAAACCTGAAAGAAGCTCTGGTATTTATGGAATAGGATGACTCTAAGCAATTCAATGAGCTTCTCTCTTTGGAATAGCATCAGAGCATCTGCCACAACTGATGCAAAAAAACTTGTATTTGGAAATGACCAATGATGTAATTTGTCATGCAATTTATAACTTACTTCTCTAACTGCCTTTCTTCCTTCTCTAACTGCCTTTAGGTTGGTTTTCAGAGTTCATTAACATTTTTATCAGAGCGCCAGACAGTGAACTAAAGAAAGCAAATTAAACGAAACTTCCAGTCTGTCTGATGTCACTACTTGTTAGCATCTCTGAGAAAAGGCTAAACAAAGATCTAATGGGAAAATGTTTAATTAACCGCAGATTTCATATATATTTGCTAATGTACATTCTGTCTCAATACCCTTAGGGAACTTAATACAGGATTTATTCTTTTAGAAATAAATGTAGGGAAAAACTATCAGGAGAGGACACACACATCCATACTGCTCCCAAATGCTCTAAAAAGGCATTTCAATGAAAAAAGGACTGTCTTTTCAACAAATGGAACTAAAATGACTAAATACCCATACATTAAAAAAATGAACTTTAACCCACTTCTCACAGAAAAAAATAATCCAAAATGGATCAGAAACATTAGTATAAAACCTAAAAGTATGAGACTTTTATTTCAAAAAATAGGAAAAAAATCTTTGTGACCTTGGGTTAAAAAAAGTCCTTAGATAACACATCAAAAGCATGATCCATAAAAGAAAAAAATGATAAACTAGATTTCACCAAAATTGAAAACTACTGTTTTTTAAAGTAAAATGGTAATAGACTAAAAAGATAAACCAGAATGGAAAAAACTTTTTTCCAATCAAATATCTGATAAAAGACTTTTATCCACAATATATCCACTTTTATCCACAAAGTAACTTCCAAAATCCAAAAATAAAACATTTAAAAAAAATAGGGAACAGATCTGTGCTTGTCAGAGGTGGGAGTGGAGTGGTAGGCAAATGGATGAAGAAAGTAAAAAAGGTATAGACTTCCAGTTATAATATAAGTAAGTCATGGAGATGCACTGTATATCATGGTGGCTATAGTTAAGTATTGCATATTTGAAAGTTGCTAATAGATTAAATCTTAAAAGTTCTCATCACAGGAAAATAAATTCTGTAACTATTGTGGTGATGGGTGCTAACTAGACTTAGCGTAGTGAACATTTTGTAATATATACAAATAGCAAATCATTATGTTGTACACCTGAAACAAATATAATGTTATATGTCAGTTATACCTCCACAAAAAACGGAAAAAAATTTTAGGGTCAATGATAACAATATACAAATTAAAATGAAAATGCAAGTGCGGTCCTAAGATGGCGGAGGAATAGGACAGGGAGACGACTTTCTCTCCCACAAAAAAAAAAAAAATAGGATGGTTAGACAGTTCACTAAAGAAAATATATGAATGGCAAATAAGCACATGAAGACGCACACAAAATCATCAGTTGTGAGGGAGATGCAAATTGAAACCACAATAAGACACCATGATATACCTATTAGAATGGGCATGGGGAAACTAACAATGCCATGTTCTGGTAACCACTTTTCAAACACCGCTGACAGGAATGCAAAACAATAAAGCCACCAAGTAAAACAATCTGGCACTTTCTTACAAAGTTAAACATACATTAACCATATGACCCAGCAATTACTCTCATGTATTTATCTAAGAGAAATGAATATTTATTTTCTTACAAAGCTTATATACAAATGTTTAGAGTAGTTTTAACCATCATAAGCAAAAATGGAAAATAATCCAAATGTCTTTAAACTGGTTGCATTGGTAACACACACTCAGTGCAGTGGAATCCTACTCAGTAATTAAAAATGCATTATGCTAAATCAAAAAAAGCAGATTCAAAGGCCTCATGCTGTATGATTCCATTTTCAGCATTCTGAAAAAGGCAAAACTACAGGGACAGAAAACAAAATCAATGGTTGCCAAGTACTGGAAGCAGAGGGAGTAGCTGACCACAAGAGGATCTGGGATGGGAGGAAGCTGTGTGGTAGTTACAAGGACCACAGGCATCCGTCAAAACTTAAGAGCTGTACATTAACAAGGAAAAGGTTTACTGTATGCAAATAACAGCTCTTTAAAAAAAAAAAATCATACCCGCATTCAATTAAAACAGAACACAAGGATAAGAAGTATAAGGTAATGATCTGTCTCCATTCTGTACTTTACAAACATAAGCACCACTGTTAATTTTCCACAGTATTTTCCTCAGAGGAAACTTAGCTCTTGCTGAAGTTAACCAATTTGCACTGATATTCATAATGATCACCTCATAGACACTCTCCACGATAAGACAGATCTCAATGATAAGATTTTGACTCATGACTTAGACCAACAATGTGGTGGCCATGTCTCAACTGTTTTCAAATGAAACTGTTAGCTTCATTAACACTGCAGCAGAGGAGGAAATTCCTACAATAAAGCCATAGTCTGAAAGGCTCTGGTTTACGCCTACCTTTGGCACTATTTGTGAAAGCTGCTGGACATCCATTGCATCTATTTCTTCTCCTGAGACTGACTGGGAGGTTTTGGAATATAATCCCAGACGACTAGCTAAAGTGAAATGGGAAAGAAAACATAATTAACCAAACTGCTTTTGCTTGACAGGCTAGTCAACATAATGCTCGCTTAATGATGTTATTAACTCACTTTCGCTTTAAAGTATAAAATGTCCTTATATCAAGGGATTACAAGACAGACCATGGTAAGACAGATCAAACTGAATTAGTAAAAAGTCTTGAGTTTTCTGTTTGATTATTTTTGCTTAAATTCAAGAATAAAGAGTTTTCTCAATTTAACCCTAAGAATTTAAACTTAGGTACCATACCTAAGAATTTAAACAAGGCCATGTGGGTTCTGCTTAGGAGCTCAATTTTAATGAAGATCAAGAGTGCTTTTTAACTAAAAACCAGGCAAGATGGTGGCTCATCTGAGGTATCATGTGCATGTCTGCTCAGTCGCTCAGTCATATCCAACTCTTTGTGACCTCACAGATTGAGGCCCACCAGGCTGCTCTGTCCATGGGATTTTCCTGGCAAGAATACTGGAGTGGGTTGCCATTTCCTCCTCCAGGGGCTCTTTCCAACCAAAGGATGGGACCCACCTCTCCTGCAATGACAGGCAGATGCTTTACCACTGCGCCACCTGGGAATCCCCTAAGGTATCATGTAGTTTTATGTAAATGAAAATAAACATTGAGAAACTTCTCTAGAAATAATCTTCCCAACAATATTATGTTTTCAGCGATGTATTCTTCTTAAAGTGTGAAATTCTTGTCTCAGTCTCTTTCCATATTAGTAAGAATTAATGAACTTTAGCACATTTTAAATTTATCAGTATGAATTATAGTTTACAGGTTCTGGAAGATTAACTTCCATGTCCATTTTTTCCCCTTATATTTGGTAAAGTAATCTTAAATGGCATTCAAACAACATAGGCATATATGTGATCAGACGATAGAAATACAGACACATGCTATTTTCTTTCAAGTTAGGTACAAAGTCTGCTTTTAAAAAATTATATTCAAGTTGAAAGAAAAACTCATTCTTTCACATTCATGATCTAGTGCTTTTAGTCATCAGCATAGTGGACTATGAGACTAAAAATAATCAACTATCCTTTTATGAATATAATAATGTGATTTCACAATGCTTTAGTTATCTTCAACTAAAAGTATCATTTTTTTAACTAAAATAAAATTTTTCCCACAATTTTACAGTGTATGAGCAAACAAAAGCATCAGTTTTAACTGTATAGCTCAATATTTTGTAAACACACTTCATGTCTAATGCTCCACTATGCACTGCAGTAATTTAAGAAAAACTAACAGAAACAAAGGAAGCAGCCTAGTTATACCGATCGCAACTGCAGTCTCCTGTGAGTCTCCAGTAATCATTTTTATTGACACTCCTGAGGCAATGAGTGTTGTAACAGCTTCTTTCACACCAGTTCTAGGAGGATCAATGATTCCCACCAGGCCAAGGAACGTCAGTTGTCCCAATTCAGGACCAGAAGCCAAAGCAAGAACTTGGGAAATAAAATCCAAAAAGAAAATGTGAATCACAAAAACATTAGAATTTACTTTACAAAATCTGGAGGCCATAACACTTCTCACTCAGATAAATCACTTAGGATTAGAATGTCATTGCAGTAATAACAGAAACTTTAAAAATCAAACATTATTACATGTGAAGATACTACAGTTTAATGGTTCTTGATATAGGATTGCTTTAACTTAATAAAAATTAAAAGGAATAAGACTACAGAACTGTTAAGTAGAGAAAGCAGGAGAGGCGCAAATAGGAATGTTTTCACATAGCAAAACTTGCAGCTCCTTTCAGTAGAAACTATTGACTCTTAAGAAAATACAATTAATTATTTGGAAAACTATAGGTTTGTTGAGCTTTAAAGTCAATTTTAAACAGACATCTTTGAAGGTGATTTCTACTATTGTATCATCATCTTTCCATCTTACAGGCCTCCAGAATAATTCAATAGCTTGAAGTTCTAGAAGGCTATATTAATTAGACAACATGTAACAATTTTGTACACAACAAACTTCTGGGAGGTACAGTTAATCTGTAAAGTTAATTGTAAAACCACTAATACCAACAAGAGTTTATACTCTTTCATTCTTTCTATAATATTAACAGGTATTTCTTATTCGTACCTTTGGTTCTCTTGAAACTACATAAATAATACCACCATACCACCCTTTATAGTTAGTTTCTTATCATCCTTAGGAACTTAAGACACAGGACAAAGTACTAGTCATTTCCAAATATCATTTAGCTTATTCTCAGAATTCCAGAACTTTGGCAGTAGCTACCTTATGAGCCAGAGGGATGTGTCTACATCTGGGATATTATATTAAAAGACTGAACAACTTACCAAACACACACACATACAAAGCTAACAAACTAAACATATGTATCTTGTGGGGTAACTGAAAAGCCCCAAGAGACCACAGGAAGTATCCATTCTTACTCAAACAGAAGGTATGAAGGATAAGATACATGTGGAAAACCATGGTTAGAGGCAAATGACTTCTTTTTCCAACACAAAATCTATGGAGATATGAGCCCCACCCAAAAGCTTTCACTCTGGAGGGAATGAGCCACATGACAGTTCCTGTGTTGGAACAGAGGCAGATGGCAATAGAAGGGGGAAGTGAGTATCAACCCATGTGTCGGCAAATTCCAAGCAACGGACACTGGCTCCTGGCACCCTCAGTGGATGGGTGGTATCAGCCCAAAGGTCAATATTTTCTATTTATTTGTTTGCTTCTTCAGCATAAATGAAGATCTAATGCTACTGTATGGGACAAAGGTATGTAGACCTTTTCATGTGGAGGATCCCCAACTCCCTCCTTTATATTTAAAACATAAAAACAAAACATATTCCAATTTTAAAATTAACAACCACATGTATTTTAAGAAACTTAGGTTTTATAAGGTACAAGATAAGTTCATATCAAGTTAAAACTTAAAATCTTTATTCATTTCTTCTTTACTCTTCATCATAGCAATTTCAGCAAGGGGAGGAAAATGGAGCATAAGAAGAGGAAGAGATGTGAAGCAAGGGATAGATGCCCAGAATGTTTCCCAGAGCCTGTGAAACAAAGATGTGCTCCACACCATGTCTGGTCTATTTCACAAAGTTACCACACCAAACCACACATACACAAAGTTCCACAATCTTTCAGATTAAGAGAACTAGGCCAAAAAAAAAAAAAGTGCGAAGCTTCTGTTAAAAAAATTAAGGAAAACAGGGAGCACATATCATACGTTTACGACTCTATAAATGCAAGCCAACTCAAAACTCTCTAGCTATAAGCTACTAAGAATAACAAAACACCGCCCTCAAAGGAAGCCACAAGAATATTTTTCTAAACCTACATTATAAGAACAGAAGTCCTGTAAATCTATGGTTCACCTTAAGTGAACCATGAATAAGAATAGTTTTTACATACTTGTTTCCTGCTCCCAGAATTGTGGTGCTTGACTTTCAATTTGTAAATCATAATAAAATTAAGGAAGCCAACTCTTGTAATTTCCTTGAGAAAGACTAAGAAGTGTGTGCATGTATGTGTGCATGAGCCCATGGGCGCATATTCCCCATAAGCCAGAACGTAAAGACCAGGTATGGCCCTGACCCCTAATCTTCAACCCTACCCATGCTGATGTGTGTGCCCAGCTGACCCCCTCTCCTTATCACTGTCCAGTCAGCAAGCATTTCATAAGGCCAAGTCTGGACACCTCTTTCCTCTCTGGTGATAGGCGGGAAGGAGTCAGCAACTACCTCAGTTTAAAGAATTAGAGACTTAAGTCTCTTAATATTTAGGAAAGAATTTCAGATTAATAAACAAGACCAAGTGATGACATAAGGAAGGAGTAACATCACTTTACTTCATTACCCTTCTCACAAGATAAACTTGTCTAAAATAAAATTTCTGTCAGCTGCTCAGAGACCACTGCAGATCTCTAAGAACTAGAAGTTTCATATTTAGCTATGTTTCCAACTTTCTATGTTCTGGGGGCCAATTAGTCAACTATAACCTAGCATTTCAGAAATGGCAGGGTTCTACAAAGCCTGGATAGAGCTGGGCAGCTCAGATGTGATGCACGAATTCATCTGCAGTTAGCAGCCCTACCTCTCCACCAAGGTGACTGTGCTGACATGGCCTTACCTCTGAGCCCTGCAGAGCCCATCTGGGCCTTCTCTTGCTGGTACAGATCTCTCTGCTGCTGGGTGAGTGCCAAGGTCTGCCCTTTGCTGTGATATGTAGTACAATACTTAATCACCTGTTCATAAGCACCCTTCATAAAACAAATCTCTGGTCTGTCCTAAGAAAAAACAGAGCAAATAAATTCAAGTTAGTTTTAATTCATATATATCAGCCTTTGGGGTCAAAAACAAGCAGCATGGATTCCCATAATACACAGAGAAGTAACTCAAGCCTAAGGCTTTCAATAGCACTTGAACTCTGAAGATTAAAAGTTCACGAGAGAGCTTTCTGCATCCTTTTTAGAACACAGCATCTACTCTACCCCTTCAACCTCCATACTGAAGGCACGTCTACACACAGCTCCATACTCTGAGATCTGAGCTCATGCCATAATAGAAAAAGCAAAGAGGTCTAACATCAGCCCACAAACAATGGTTCATGCTTTCTACAGTGCTGTTACATGCATATATGTGACTCCATTTAATGCTCACAACCAGCTTGCAATTGTGGGTATTAGCAGACTTTTTATCCTGGTTAAGTAATATTCAAAAGCTTACAATGAAAACCCTCAGTTCCCTGCCCAACCTCCTCACCTCCAGTCCTGTGCTCCACAGAGGCAAACCAATTTTAACTCTTCTGGTTGTTTTCCTTGGTACTTATGGTCATGTTTTTAATTACATTTTTACAGCTACTTTTCTACTTGTCAGTTTTATACTGTCTGCTGTGACAGGTGACAGTCTGGCCACCCCCACTCCCTACTCCTTCTCTCTCCATTGTTCTAATACATGCAGAACAAGAGTCACCAGTGCTCTGCTCACTTTCTAACTCCCCACTGCTGAGCCAAGTGGCCACTAGAACAGTTCACAAATGTCTCAGCTCTCCTTGGAGGCACGTGGCAGAAATGTATTTCCTTGCCCCTCGGTACCACTCTGAAGTCAGACGTGATTTGCTTTGGCCAATAAACATAAGCAGTACTTGTGTCTCTTCAAGTGGTGATTTATGAACCAGTGCATAATGTGGCCCTCCTCTGGGTAAGCTCACACTGAGAGAAGCATCCATCTCCCTGGTCCCCAGGTAAGCAGATGCAGCAGAGGCGGCAGAAAGGTATAATGTTCTTTCCATGGCCTATATAAGCCAAATACATTTCTTCCTGTTCAAGTGTTGTTTTTCATACAGTTAATAATTGCCTCTTTTTTTATTTGCTTAGTTTCCTTTATACTTATTACTAATTAATTCGAAGCTCTTCCATGTCATATTATAAAGCACCTCTCAACGTATTCTGCACATGATCCAATGAGTAGGTAAGCTAGTACTCCTCCCATATGATGTCTGAGGACCTCCCGCGTTTCCTTTTCTAGCTCATTTCCAGGCTTGCTACACAACTGGCATCCTGGAGCTTCCCTTCACCCCTCCGCTGGTCAGAACTCACTGGGTTCTAAGTCTCCCTTTTCCTTAGTGTATACCCTTACCTTGGAATAACTTATCCATCAATATCTCTCTAAGAAAAGGTATGTGGGCTATGCATTTTGAGACTTGTGTGAAAACACTTTTATTTCACCCCCACATATGTAAGTTCAGCTGGGAAGAGACTTCCTCTCAGTTGAATGCTTTCCTCTGTCACCTTCCAGCCTCCAGTGTGCAGAGTTGCATCTGGAAGGCCTAAGAAGCCACTTAATTCCTAACCTTCATGTGTAACCTCCCTCCCCCTTGCCCTTTCTCCCCACCCGAACAACCTCTGAAGTTGTTTAGAATTCTCCCAGTGCCCTCAAATTACTTGAATCGGGGGCTTTGGTGTGTTTGTTTCCTCACCCCACCCCTCTGTGGCCTACTCACTGGGTGAAGCAGCCAGTGGGCAATCTCACTCTGGCAGCTGAAGCCCTCCCTCTAGGAGGCCTCCTGATGTCGTCTGTCAAACTCGAATCGTTTTCTATCACCACCGCTATGTGGGTGTTGGAACGCCTACCTCTATTTCCTGATCTCCACACCTTATCTTTTATATTGTCCACCTCTTTGACTTCTCTACTTTCTGATAGACTCCTTGACTTTATTTGAAAAACAAACTATTTAAAGTATTTTGTTGTCATTTCCCATGGTCTCTGGAATTCTTCTTTAAAACCCAGCACTTTGTTTCTCTGAGATCCCTTTCTCTGTTGGCTTGGTCTGTATCTTTTACACTGAAGACTCTCCCCAAGGCTCTCACAACCCGTCTCTCTGTTTACATTCAAGACCAAAGCAAATAAAGGTCTAGAAACCCCATGGGTAATGCAGGGTTTATCAACTGATGGCCCTCACAGTAGAGTGATGAGACAAAGGCCAGGAGCAGGTAAACTCTCCCAGTGAACGAAGAGCTTACGCAGGACCACTCCATACTGTAAGGATCTCCCCAGAACCAGTCAGCTTCTCTGAAACTCTTCCATCTTCTGACACAGAGAATGAGCATATGGGGAGACCTGCCCCTGCAGGCATTCTGAGAAAGTAGAGTTAGTAGCCAGGACAACAACTTTCCCTTAATCATCCTGTGTTTAGTCTTAAAGCTTAATTCTGCCTTCTATGCTTGTGCCCTAGATAAGATTTCTGGTCTGGCCTCAAAAAATAGAAAAGGTACGTGGAATATTTCTATGGGCTCCTTACAAAGAATTTCAACCTGTTTTTAGCTCTGTATCTTAGGCCCCACCTTTAAAAGATAAACTAAAAACAGAAGAAGTATAGGAAAGTCTTATCTTTTATTCACTGGTTGTCATTTTGGTAGGTTCCAGAGAGAGAGCAGAGATAAATACAGATTGATTGTTTTTCAGTCACTAAGTCGTGTCTGACTCTTTGTGACCCTTTGGACTACAGCATGCCAGGTTTCCCTATCCTTCACTATCTCCCAGAGTTTGTTCAAATTCACGGCCACTGAGTCAGTGATGCTATCTAACCATCTCAATGTCTGTCACCTTCTTCTCCATTTGGCTTCAATCTTTCCCAGCATGAGGGTCTTTTCCAATGAGTCTGCTCTTCACATCACATGGCCAAAAGTACTGGAGCTTCAGCTTCAGTATCAGTCCTTCTAATGAATATTCAGGGTTTATTTCCTTCCGGATTGACTGGTTTGACCTCTTTATAGTCCAAGAGACTCTCAAACATATTCTCTAGCACTACAATTCAAAAGCATCAATTCTTCAGCACTCAGCCTTCTTTCTGGTTCTACTTTCACATCAGTAAATGACTACTGGAAAAACCATAGCTTTGACTATACAGAACTTTGCAGGCAAAGTGATGTCTCTGCTTTTTAATACACTGTCTAGGTTTGTCATAGCTTTGCTTCCAAGGAGCAAGCGTCTTTTAATTTTATGGCAGCAGTCACTGTCCTCAGTGATTTTGGAGCCCAAGAAAAAAAAATCTGTCACTGTTTCCATTTTTCCCCAACTTTTTGCCATGAAGTGATGGGACCGGATGCCATGATCTTATTTTTTTTGAATGCTGAGTTTTAAGACAGTTTTTTCACTCTCCTCTTTCATCCTCATCAAAAGGTTCTTTAGTTCCTCTTAACTTTCTGCCATTAGAGTGGTATCACCTACATATCTGAGGCTGTTGATACTGCTCCCCACTATCTTGATTCCAGCTTGTGATTCATCCAGCCTGGCATTTCACATGATTTACCTTGGATATAAGTTAAATAAGCACGGTGACAATATATAGCCTTGATGCACTCCTTTCCCAATTTAGAACCAGTCCATTGTTCCATGTGTGGTTCAAACTGTTTCTTCTTGACCTGCATACAGGTTTCTCAGGAGGCAAGTAAGGTGATCTGGTATTCCCATCTCTTTCAGAATTTTCCAGTTTGTTGGACCCACGAGGTCAAAGGCTTTAGCATATGCAGTCAATGAAGCAGACATAGATGTTCTTCTGTTAACTCTTGCTTTTTTGATGATCCAATGGATGTTGGCAATTTGATCTCTGGTTCCTCTGCCTTTTCTAAATCTAGCTTGAACGTCTGGAAGTTCTTGGTTCATGTACTGTTGAAGCCTAGCTTGGAGAATTTTGAGCATTACTTTGCTAGTGTGTGAGATGAGTACAACTGTGCAGTAGTTTGAGTATTCTTTGGCATTTGGGACTGGAATGAAAAGTGATCTTTTCCATTCCTGTGGCCACTGCTGAGTCTTCCAAATTTGCTGACATACTGGGTGCAGCACTTTAATGACATTATCTTTTAGGATTTTAAATAGCTCTGCTGGAATTGTCCTCTGCTTTTCCTCAGTAGCATACTGGACACCTTCTCACCTGGGGGTGGGGGGCTCATCTTCCAGTGGAATATCTTTTTGCCTTTTCATACTGTTCATGGAGTTCTTGCAGCAAGAATACTGGAGTGGTTTCCATTTCTTCCTCCAGTGGACCATGTTTTGACAGAACTCTTCACTATGACTCGTCCATTTTCGGTGGCCCTGCAAAGCATGGCTCATAGCTTCTTTGAGTTATGCAAGCCCCTTCACCAGGACAAGGCTGTGATCCATGAAGGGGAAATGCAGGCTATTGAATTCAAGTGAAAGTCCTCTAAAGACAAACTACTTGATCCTGGGCAGCTTTTAAATTGGTAAGCTTTTCCTGTCTATGCCAGGCTGACCTCTTCCAGATCCTGAGTCAGGTCAATAGATTTGGGTTCTGTTAGTTATACTGGTTGATTTTGTTTTGTAGGAAAAACTTATCAACAAATAGGAAGAAAAGTCGAGCAATCTTTCCAGATTTATTACCTGCTACTCCATACTCCTACCCCCTAACTGAAAAGATTTAATACACAAGTGAGGCTAGATTTAAAATTGCTGAAGTCAAATCTTAAAACTTCACATGGGCCACATTACCTTGAAGTAGGGTGTGATCATATATAAAATATAAAAAACAGACCTTCCAAATAAACTCATATACATATATTTTCTATATCACTATATGGACAAGGGACATCAAATGAAAATTATCTAACTATGATGCAATTTTTGAAAGCTTTAGATTACAAAGCTTAAAGTAACAGGCATTTTATTTTTTATAGTTTTGTTTCCAATTGTCCCCCTTCTCTGAGGTTCATAAAAGTTCCTTTAAACACTAAAAAGAAATTTATTCTTCCCCTCATCATCAGTTTCTGGCACAAGTTTAGTGTTGGGCAATTTAAAACCAATGTTTCCTACTTATTATAGGTAAGAGGGAATCCTCTCCCTAATTCCCATCTACAGAGATGTAATTGGTTTCAAATGTTTGCTCACAGGTAAAAACACATAACCAATTACTAATTCCTAATAAAGAAAATGTAAAAATAACAACTATATATTTTTCAGGGCAAAGTAAGTTTACACATCAAGCTGGTAATAGTAACTATAAGTGATATGATTATACACTGTAGATCTCATGACTGAATACATTGTGTAAAAATTTCTAAAGCACCTAGAAATACAGTAGAAGTATTTCATTTTGCCAGTTTGTAAGCTGGACCAACTAATATGAATCATACCCATTTGGTAACCATTTTTCCACAAGAGAATGTGGTTCTGTTCAGTGAGAAGACAAGACATTCTTTAGTGGAAGAACACAGACAACAGTCAGTCAGCAGAAACCTGTCACCAAGAATAAAAAACGTGTCAAAAGACTGATGTCACAAGCTCCAAGACACTGAGACCAGGCTCCAGCTCATTTCAGTTGTTTGCTCACATAGCAAAACTGACATGTCTGTGCATAAATTCAAAGAGAACACAAAACAACCAGGGCTGAGTCTACTATGAATGACACACACTTCAGAGCTGGTCTGTGTTATGGTCTATGACAGCTTAAACCTAAAGGTGCACAGTAAATGAAAAACAGTGGTCTAGTTAAATAATACAGAGTAAGTTTTCTGTAAATGGAAGGATACCTGCTGTGTTCGGTGCACACACTTAACAGCCATCCACTTCTGCTCAGAGCTAAAAGGGTATTCAGCTTTTCTGATATAATCCTGTTGCAGTCCATCAAGACCCATCTATATGGCACAAAAGAAAAGTTAATTATCATCAATTTTTTTCCTTTAACAAGGAAACAAGAGTCACAACTTGCAGGGAAGCAGGTTAGATACCTGGATTATTTTCAAACAGCACCACTCCACCTATACATACCATACTTCTCTGAAAAACAGCACACATGTTCAATGTGAAAGCCTGGGTATATAGATAGTCCAGGGCACACTACTGAACTATATGCAGAGCAAAACTTCAACAGTGACTATATCAAAATCTCAACTGGCTCAAACTCTGGGAGGAAGTAGGGTAACAAATAAAGGTGTCCAGCCAATACATATTGTATAATCAATAGAAGTTTCAAACTCAACTCCTTGATTCTCAAATAGGGTAGATACTCAAATCTACCCTGCCTGCTGCTGCCATCCTACGCCCTCTCACCCCACCATTGACACGCTGACTACTACTAATGCCATGCAGCTCTTCTTCCTAGTACCCTTTTTATTTCCCAGCAAACACTCAAAAATATTCTTCAAATTATTCAAAAATCAAGTTTACTGCTCCTTCCTGGCTTTTAAAGGTCCTCCAGTAACCCACCACACAGCCAACTCAACAAGCCTCTAGGCCACTCAAACTGTTCATTTCACCTAGGTTAACCAATTCACAAGTCACAATCCAGTCTACCCTTATGTATTCCTCAAGCTTTTATTCTTGCTCTTTCCCTAGCTTACACCCCCCTCCATCCCTATCTAAATCCCTCCTTCCTTTCAAAGTTCAGGTTCCAAGTCTTAAAGTGCACTCTTCTTATACATGGCTCAGTGTCAAGACTGTCTGCTACCTTGGTTTGCCTTTTATTTGTTCCAGTCTGTCACTATTGACTTCCTACCTAAATTGTGAGGTCCCCACCCATAAAGAGGTGGTTTCATGTTCTTTATTTCTCAAAAAGAGAAAGTTAAACACAATAAATACTCATTATTTAACTTTTCAATATCTTTTAAAAAGTGATACTATGCTATTTTTAGTTACAAGGAAAACAAATGGTAAAGGAAAAAGGAAAGTGACTTCTCGTTAAGGAAGTATATACATTATAAAACCACCAATTTGACTTTATCAAATTAATATTATAACAACCTACATTTCTATACTGAATCTCAACAGAAGCAACCTCATTCAGAGGCATCCTATTTTATACACGTTTCCTAATACTGCTCTTAAAAGTAGTTTTATTTTTGTTATGGGGGTGCCAGATTGGACTTTCAGGTTTCTCATTTAATCAACCTAGGACTTAGAAAAGGAGATCAACTGGGGTAGAGATACTGAGATTAGCACCCTATCTTCCCAACAGAAACGCTATATCTACATTCATTTTAAGAAATTAATAATGGAAGGAAAGGGAAGACTGGAAAAAGAAAAGCTGACTTCTCATGCTGGCCTTAATATCTTTACATGGAAATACTAAAGAATGTTGCCTATTTCACGTTTGAAAATTGGCACTTATGAGAAATTACACATATTTATAAAACTTTTCATACAACACTCTGAATATTATGAAAAACAAGAACATTTCTTTGTAAGAATAAACCCATCACTGGATATCGGTTTGTATGCTGCATGTAGGAGATAGAAAGTTATAGTGAAAACCCTCAGGTTCCGTGTTTCCAGAAAGACTACAATTGGTTCCCAAAAGGCAGTACAAACTATGAAATCCTGTGCATCTTCTTCACTCCACACCTAAAAGCCAGCAATACTCAAATCCATGGCTTCATATTCTCTTGTGAGAGTGACGTTTTCACATGTCAAAGAAGAGAGGACCAGGCACATACCTTCATTGCAAGAGCAATTAAGGCTCCTTCCGTTGGTTTCCCCATTAGAGTGTTATTTCTAATTACAGCATCATTGCACACACAGCCAGCCTAAGAGAAATACACAACTATGAATCCATCACTGCATCCTAAGTCATTATGAAAAAAGCCACTTTCTTATAAAGAAAGCAGTATTTACCTCAACAATTCTGCTAACAGATGGGTTATAGAACCCATGAACAACATCACCATCAACAACCACCTCCCCAAATGGATTGTAGCCAACTCCAGTAACCTAAGGAACACAAAGTAGAGTTAATAATACACTACAGTAGGCAGTGACAATACTTATGAAAACAGAAAACTGTTGAGCTGTGTTCATCATGACAATATTAAATATAGAAAAGCATTTACCAATTTATCTAAAAGAACATTTAATAGTAAAAGGAATAGATAGTAATTTTCACTACAATGATAAACCTAGTTAATTCCATACAAATAATTAACTATTATGCTAATTAATAATTATGAGTAATACATAGTAATACATAGTACATTGTAAGTAAACAATATAATTGCTAATTAATATAACCTTCTATTGCTTCTACTTACAACATACTATAAAAAGGGAAAATAAACCATGAAAATCTCTCTATATAAGTGAGTTTAAATTTACATAACATTACATTTACAGGTGTGTGTGTATGTTAGTCACTCAGTCTAGTCCAGCTCTTTGTGACTCAAGGACTGTAGCCCATCAGGCTCCTCTGTCTGTGGAATTCTCCAGGCAAGAACACTGGAGTGGGTTGCCATTCCCTTCTCTAGGAGACCTCCCCGACCCAAGGATCGAACTCAGGTCTCCTGCATTGTAGGAAGATTCTTCACTATCTGAACCACCAGGGAAGTCCTACATTTATATAACACTACAATTTACAAAGAATTCCGATCTATTACATTTAACATTCATGACAAACCTATGACCTAGACAAAAACAGAGTTCTTTTTGTAAATATGCAAGGCTCAGAGATAAGTGATTTACCCTAGCACTTACCAATTACTTTAACATAGTATGCTACACACCAATTTTAAAAATCAGAGACAGAGACAAGTCAGATACTTATACATGGCAACAACAAGCCAAGTTACATACAAGTTAAATTTCACGATAAAAATAAGGCAGTTTAACGGAATTAACAGTTAATGCTTGACATACAAAATTCTGGGCTTAGAGCAAAAGATAAATTTATGTACTACCTTTCATACCTGGACCATATAAGCACATGTAAACCCAATGACCCTTCTGAATCAACCAAAAAAGACACATCCAACAACACAGCACTGGGTATGCTAACCAAATCTAACACCCTAAATATACAGTCTCATCTTAAGGCCTAGTAAAATAGGATTAAACAGACCCAAGTACAACTTCTGTTAATTTGTGAAATTCTTCCTTTGCTCACAGAACTGGGTATAAATACATTTTAAAATACTGTTCCCGTAACAAGTAGTATTAATGAAAATTCCAGTCAGAAATTCTGCCACGACTAGCTGAGATTGAAATTTGTCTTCATACAGCTTCAAAATTAACCAATGCACATACACTAACATGCACTTCGGGGGCCATTCATATACAATTTTTAAAGTAGAATAATTCATGCATTCATTTATTCTTTCAACAAGTATGTACTAGTACAAAGCAGACCCTGTGTTGGGCACCAGAATTTCTGCTCTATTATGCTCAGTGCATCATGGGAAGAGAGACAGAGGATTTCACCTCAACAAAGAGGTAAGGAGCTATGAAAACATGTAACACAGGGTAAGTTCTAGGTGATCAGCAAAGCTTTTCTGAAGAAATGGGTTAGAAATGAGGTGCAAAGGATGAAGAGGCATTAAATTGTCCTAAACAATGAGAACAGCACCAAAGGTCCTTAAGTAGGAGGAATTCTGTTACACTGCAAGAACCATAAAATCAGTGTACTTGGTCTATGGAAAACCAAGGAGAGATACAGACTGAAGAAGGTATGGGACAGAACCCACAGAGCCATGAGCAGCCCCACTTCAGGACCTGGTCATAATGGGAAGCCACTAAAGCATCTTCATTTAGGGAATTCCAAGAGGTTCCCTTGCTGCAGATAGAGCAAGGGTCCAGAGTCTGGTAACAGATGGATGTAGAGAGACAGACAGAAAGGTGTTGAGGGAGATCAACATTTCTGCACTGCACAGCTGGAGCACGATCAAGACTTGGGAGAATCACACGGGATGGAAAAATACTCAGCTGTCAACTAACTTGCACCCTTGTGAAGACACTGGAATGGTTAGGAATGTTAAACACCAAGACTCCTAAAAAGGAATTCTACTGTTAAAAAAAACATCCACAGAGTACCTCAGCACGTAGGCCATCCGAAGTAAATATGTGGGTAACAGTCATTTCATTCTTGGTCAGGGTTCCAGTCTTATCTGAACAAATCACATTACAGCAACCTGAAGAATAAATCACGAGTCACCAAGAGTCATTAAAAAAACTGAAAGTTTACATTGAAAACAAATTAAAGACTCTAGAAAACTGCCTTGCTTCTCTGAATATTGTAAAACTCAAGCTCATGGATAATTTTAGGTTGTTTTCTCTAATCGTGTTTACTTTATCATAAGGTAGTTTCAGGAATTAAAAAGATACTGATAAATGCTGACTTTTTTTTTTATTTAGTTGAACTTCTACAAAGCTACTTGATATCAACTCTATATAGCAACTTTATATAATACATTTTCTAGAAAGTTTCAAGGTTACCTAAATATATAAACTCATGTAATTTTTTTTAGCCATTATTTTAAGGAATTTCTGCCTTCTCAATATTAAACTACAAACTAGAAGCTAAATTTAACATTTTTGAATTACTAAATAAAAAGAAGCTTCATAACATACATAAAGTTACCACAATTTTCATATCATACATAAAATTACATTATAGCAATATAACTACTGTATACTTACTGTTCTTAATAAATTCAATTCAAGAATGACAGTTTAGGATCTATCATTATCAATTATTTTTCTTGAGATGTCAAACAAGAACAATTCTCTGTAATTCTACAGTTTCATGTTACTTCATTTTAATATATATATATTTTATTGTAGTATAGTTGACTTACAATGTTTCAAGTACATACCAAGGTGGTTCAGTTATACAAAAACACATTTGTTATTTTTGAAATTACTGTCCATCATAAGTTATTACAAGATATTGACTATGGTTCCATATGCTATACTATATAGTACACCTTTGCTGCTTGTTGCACAACTATTTTTTAGTTAGAAATCTAGCATTCTATTCATAATAAGTCAAACAAGCAGAACCAAAATGTTGTAATTTTTTTAACTGGGCAGAAATTCATGTTATATTCAAAAAATATATAGCATATATATTATATATTATGTATACAAAAGCTTTTCTACAATGCTTCATAAAGACTTGAAAAAGAACATCCAAAAAATACTGGAGATATTGGAGAACATAAACTAAATGAAATGGGAGCACTGAATGTGAAATAGAAAAAGTGAAACAAACTAGGTAAGATCATCATATAGTCCAGTTGTTTATCTTGAGCTCTGGAGAAAAAAGGCAATACTTGAGCATTTGGATTTTTCAAAAAATTTCAAGATAATGCTGATATGCATCTGATTTTAAAAAGTGATCATAGGTTTTTCTAATGGAGCCTAATGTTGGTGATATAGAGTTCTACTATTCTTCTGTTGACCAATCATGATACAAAGGTATTAAGTAATAGTTACATAATCACAACAGCAAAAGATGTTTATCAGTTTTCACACTCAATAGCCAGACAAAAAATAAAAGACAGCAACAATTGCAAGCCATAATGGGAACATGATCAATTTAACAATATAAAATAATTACATACAATTTGGGAGGGGGGGTCAAGCAGAGTGATGTGGCAAGTGGAAGTACATACATGTACATGTTTTCATCCACCCAGCCATATATGTCTTTTGGTTGGTGCGTTTAATCTATTTACATTTAAGGTAATTATTGATATGTATGAACCTATTACCATTTTCTTAATTGTTTTGGATTTATTTTCTGTAGGTATTTTCCTTCTCTTGTGTTTCCTGCCTAGAGAAGTTCCTTTAGCATTTGTTGTACAGCTGGTTTGATGGCGCTGAGTTCTCTTAATTTTTGCTTGTCTAGGAAAGCTTTTGATTTCTCCATCAAATCTGAAGGAGAATCTTGCTAGGTAGAGTATTCTTGGTTGTAGGTTCTTCCCTTTCATCACTTTAAAATACAGTGCCATTTCCTTCTGGCTTGAGAAATTTTGAGAATTTCAGCTGATGGGAGTTCCCTTGTGTGATATTTGTCATTTTTCCCTTGTTGCTTTTAATATTTTATGTCTTTAATTTTTGTCAGTTTGATTACTATGTGTCTTGGTGTGTTCCTCCTTGGCTTTATCCTGCCTGGGACACTCTGTGCTTCCTGGGCTTGGTTGAATATCTCCTTTCCCATGTTAGGGAAGTTTTCAGCTATTACCTCTTCAAATATTTTCTCAGGTCCTTTCTCTCCTCCTTCTCCTTCTGGGACCCCTGTAATGAGAATGTTGGTGCATTTAAGTTGTCCCAGAGGTCTCTTCAGCTGTCTTTATTTCTTTTCATTCTTTTTTCTGTATTCTGTTCCGTGGTAGTGATGCCCACCATCCTGTCCTCCGGGTCATTTATCCATTCTTCTGCCTCAGTTATTCTGCTATTGATTCCTCCTAGTGTATTATTCATCTCGGTTTGCTTGTTCTCTAGTTCTTCTAGGTCTTTGCTAAACATTTCTTGCATCTTCTCCATTGTTTTCCCGAGATCCTGGATCATCTATTCTGAATTCTTTTTCTGGAAGATTGCCTATCTCCACTTCATTTAGTTGTTTTTCTGGGATTTTATCTTGTCCCTTCATCTGGGACATAACTTTCTACTTTTTCATCCTAACTTTCTCTAACGTGGTTTTTGTTTTAGCTGCTGTGGGGCTGTGGTTCTTCTTGCTTCTTCTGTCTGCTTACTGATGGAAGAGGCTAAGCAGCTTGTGTAAGCTTCCTGATGCGAGGGACTGGCAGTGGGAAAAACTGGGTCTTGCTCTGGCGGGCAGGGCCTTGTTCAGTAAAGCATTAATCCAATTATCTGTTGATGGTTGGGGTTGTCTCCCTTCCTGGTAGTTATCTGGCCTGAGGTGACCCAGCCCTAGGACCTAAGGGCTTTTATGATAGGGTTAATAGTGACCTCCAAGAGGGATTAGCCCAAGGGGTGACCTTCCCGGACTGCTACTACCAGTGCCCCCATCCCTGTGGTGAGCCCCCACCCACACCTCCACAGGAGACTCTCCAACACTAGTGGGTATTTTTGGTTCAGTTTCCTATGGGGGTCACTGTTCCTTTCCTCTGGGTAAAAATTTTCCTCTGGGAAAATCTGTAGGCAAGATTTTCTTTGTGTCCTCCAAAACTGCAGTCTCTCTTTCCCCCAGTCCTGTGGAAGTCCTACAATCAAATCCTTCTGGCCTTCAAGGTCAGATTCCCTGGGGATTCTGAAAGAGTTAATTCCTAGGCAGGTTGATAAGGAGTCCAGGACCTGCCCTCAAGAAGGAGAAAGGGACAAACTTTTTTTTCTCTACATTTCTTCATCTTAGTCACATAAGATGTTTTTTTCTTAAGCTTTGAGTTGTTATGGCAACAATCTATTTCTTCTAAGACTAACTGTAATCAGAGTTAATGATTACACAAGAAAACAACTCATCTTACTCAAGGGTATGTTTTTCCTTAAACTCTGTACTACTGATTATACAATAACAATGCATCTTGCTCCAGAACATGTTTCTCCTTCTTAAGAACCTTCTGACTAATCCTGTTATCTTAAGATGTATGTCCTGGGAGTGGGTCTGGTAAGACTTTTCTATTGTTCAGTTCAGTTCAGTCGCTCAGTCGTGTCTGACTCTTTGCGACCCCATGAATTGCAATCCGCCAGGCCTCCCTGTCCATCACCAACTCCCAGAGTCCACCCAAACCCATGTCTATTGAGTCGCTGATGCCATCCAACCATCTAATCCTCTGTCGTCCCCTTCTCCTCCTGCCCCCAATCGTTCCCAGCATCAGGGTCTTTTCCAATGAGTCAACTATCGTTAGTAACAAATAAAAAAGTAACCAGAAAGTATGTAAGGCCTTGCTAAGACTAGCCTGTGAGGCACTCTCTGCCCCCTTCTGATGTCTGTGTCAGAAGCTTTCTCTGTCCCTTTTTTACTGTAATAAATCTTTTGCCACACCAAGTTTTGAGTGACTGAAGCCAAGTCTCCGGTCCCGAAGCAATACTGTTTCCTTCAGAGATCACAAATCTGAACCGTTCACCATAAGCTATCAATTCCCATCCCTTTATCGGATCCCCAGGGTCAGAAGCCTGATGTGGGGTTCAGAACCTTCACAATAGTGCAATAACTTCTTTGGTATTATTTCTCCAGACTGTGTGTCACTCATCCAGCAGGTATGGGCTTTGATTGTATCGTGATTGTGCCATCCTACCGTCTCACTGTGGCTTCTTGTTTGTCTCTGAACGTGGGTTATCTTTTTTTGGTGGGTTCCAGTGTCCTTCTGTTGATGACCCTTCAACAGCTAGTTGCAATTTTGGTGCTCACACAGGATATGAGCATGCACATGTCCTTCTACTCTGCCATATTGAATTGAAAGTCACTTTTATTTTTTTTAAACATCATTTAAGCATTAGAACTTTCCATGATGCAGAAAGATTGAAAGTTCCCTTACCTGAGTGATATGAATTTTTAATGACTGGTTTTGGTAGTAAAACCATACTCAACATTGCTATATGTCCACCACTGCCATGTAAACCTCTAAGACAAAAACTATAAAACCATAAGATCTCTGCTAATGTAAACTAACATGTCAGTGGACAAGTATGCTCTAACCAGAGACTTACCCAGAGTTTCAACAATAGGTAGTTTTTTCACAATCGCCCTCTTCTTCACCATTCTCATAACACCAAGGGCTAGAGTCACTGTGACCACAATGGGAAGACCTTCAGGAATTGCTGCTACAGCCAAACTGTAGCCAATAAAGAAATAGCATTTAAGTATAAATTCAGTAGTACCCACAACAATAACTTCAATTAGCTGTTACTTAGAGACTAAATAATGTAAAATTAATGCTGTCAAACACATAAAAGGCCTCAGGATGAGGAAAAATTGATTAATGTTTACTGGCCACCTACAAGCTACCATGTTAAGCATAGTGATTAAAGAATATACATTCTTACATCACACTGCCCAGATTTCTACTCCAAGCTTCAATTTTTACCTGTGTGACCTTAAGCTATTATGCCCCCACCCCTGTAGTTTTGGAGAAGGCAATGGCACCCCACTCCAGTACTCCTGACTAGAAAATCCCATGGACGGAGGAGCCCGGTAGGCTACAGTCCATGCGGTCGCCAAGAGACGGACACGACTGAGCGACTTCACTTTCACTTTTCCCTTTCATGCACTGGAGAAGAAAATGGCAACCCACTCCAGTATTCTTGCCTGGAGAATCCCAGGGACGGCGGAGCCTGGTGGGCTGCCGTCTATGGGGTCGCACAGTCAGACACAACTGAAGCAACTTAGCAGCAGCCTGTAGTTTAGTTTCCTCATCTATAAATACAGTAACAGGTGTTCACACAAAAACTTGTACATGAATGTTCACAGCAACATTATTCATAATACTCAAAACATGGAAAGAGTCCAAATGTTCATCAATTGATGAATGGTAAACTGTGGTGTGTGCCCGTACAAGGAAGCACATAAAAAAGAATAGATTACTGATTCATGCTACAAATCGAAAAACCTTGAAAACATCACGCTAAGGAAAACAGCAGGACACATGTTGCAAGATTTCACTTTTATGAGATGTCAGAAATAAGCAAATCCAAAAAGACAGAATCTGTTTAGTGGCTACCAGCAGGCAAGGAGGGCAGAATGCAGAATGAACAGGCACAGGGTTTTCTTTCGGGGGTGATTTAAAAGTTCCAACACTAGATGTTGGTGATGGTGGTAACAATATGAATGTACTTAACACCACTGAACTGCATACTTTAAAAGGGAATATTTTATTGGTATGCGCATTTTATCACAACAAAAAATTAATTACTTCATTATTTCCCTTCATATTAAAAAAAAACCCTTCAAATTAAAACTCCATTGTCCCATTCCAGGTATTATCCCCTGACCCTGGTACAGATGAAGACAGGTACACATCCATCCTTCATCCTAACACTGCTCTTTGCACTCCCCTCTACTGCCCAATTTCTATTACCAAATTTTTCTTTAGCATGATCTAACTTGGCCTCTCTTTCTGCCCCCTTCTGATGTCTGTGTCAGAAGCTTTCTCTATCTCTTTTATACTCTAATAAAACTTTATTACACAAAAGCTCTAAGCAACCAAACCTGGTCACTGGCCCCAGACTGGATTCTCCTCCAAAGGCCAAGAATCCCAGTGTCTTTTGTGGTTCAGCAGCAACCTTTCATCTTCGGGGCTCATCTGAGTTTCTTCAGGACAAGGTAAGGCGGCTCGGAACTCTAGTTCTTTGTTCTCCTAACGAACATGTTTTCTCCTGTACTTTACTAACTCTACAGTGTGCTTGTGTGAACGAACCACACACCCTGCGCAAAGCAAATGAGGAGCCCTGCTTAGCGGTTCCGTGGTGACCTCGTACGGCTTATGGCAGAAACACTGTTGAGGGTTTATACCGACCTGACAATGGACTTCCCTGGTGGCTCAGACAGTAAAGCGTCTGCCTACAATGTGGGACACCCAGGTTCAATCCCTGGGTCGGGAAGATCTCCTGGAGAAGGAAGTGGCAACCTACTCCAGTATTCTTGCCTGAAAAATCCCATGGACGGAGGAACCTGGTAGGCTACCGTCCATGGGGTTGCAAAGAGTCGGACACGACTGAGCGATTTCACTTTCACACTTTTAACTTGCCTATCATTACACCTTGTTCTACAACCATCATCAATTTTTTATAGGTTGATTCTAAAAGCTAAAATCCAATAAATAATATTTATAATTACTGGCTGAATAGTACACACACTGTATAACCAAGAAATATGTGTTATCATTAATACTTCATTTTCTCTTTTGAACCTCTAAGTACAAACAGAATCTTCTTTACTTATACTTCCATTGACTCTCACTGTATCAGCAAAGATAGCTATCATCATTTATAACTTAGATCCACTGGACCTTCTCATTCTTTTGTATTTAAATCGTTTTATAAATAACTTACAAAGGAACAAAATGGATTATGAAAAACTTCATAAATTTTTATTTGAATTTTAACCCCAAACTATACTCTTGGATTTGAAAGTATATATATCTGAACTGAATAATGTCCTTTGAATGCAACTGCTCATGAACTGTCATGAATAAACCTAGAACATATTTACCTTACAAAATAGTGATTTCACATGCAAAAACCATTTTTAACAGGTTGTAGGTTTATCAATTCTGGTTCCTCTGTTTGCATCTCTCTCTAAAATGTAACACTTCTGAAAATGCTGATGACTCATAACTTTTAGGATAGTCATCTTCTTTGTAACACAATACTACACAACAAATTCCTTGCTATAGAATGATTACCTATAAGAGAATGCCTGTCCTTCTCCTTTTATCCTTAAAAAAAAAAAGCAGTTCAGGGAATTCCCTGGTGGTCCAGTGGTTAGGACATAGTGCTTTCACTGCCATGGCCCAGGTTTAATCTCTGGTCAGGGAACTAAGATCCCACAAGCCACACAGTGCAGGTAAAAAAAAAAAAAAAGTTTAGTCATTAATTCAGAAGTTTGAGAAAATCTAGAGTATCATCATCCAAGGATTCGGTACTGAGATTTCACTTATATAATGATTCAATTTCACCTTCATCATTATAGCCTACAGTGGCTGCTGCTTTGCATTCATCTTCTGGTTTGCGTAATAATTATGAAAACTCTTCTGTCAATTCTTATTTGTCATTATGGTAAAAAAAAAAAACAACTCAATTTCTCAATTTTGTTTAATGAATGCAAAAAGACCTCCAAAATTTTATCCCCAGACTCTTTTTACACTTTTTTAAATGATAATGTAATACTTTGGGCAAAATAACAAGAAAATTAAAGGATAAGAATAACAATGATTTATTTATTATTACAGAAGGGACAGGCTACCCACTCCAGTATTCTAGGGCTTCCCCTGTGGTTCAGCTGGTAAAGAATCCACCTGTAATGCGGGAGACCTGGGTTAGATCCTTGGATTCGGAAGATCCCCTGAAGAAGGGAAAGGCTACCCACTCCAGTATTCTGGCCTGGAGAATTCCATGGACTGTATAGTCCATGGGGTCACAAAGAGTTGGACAGTAGTTTTAAAAGCTATTTATTCTTCTGCTTTCTCATTGTTTTACTTATTTTTAGCACAGTTGGAAATACTTGTTAAAATTACTGTTAGGGTAATAAGAAAGCAAGATGTTTTAAGACATAGGAAAAATAAGGTCACTAAAGATCCCACGTGCACTTTAAAATTTATAAAAATGCAATAGACCCATATGGTCATTGTAAAATAGAATCAGTTTTATTCTATTAAAAAACTGTTTAAATGTTTGATTTTTTTTTTCACAATTTTTATTTTCATTTAAGAGAGGTATGTTGTGAGCTAAAAAGCTTAGACAAGATGTGTGATCTATATGTTACACTTTAATACAAATTTTAGGACATAAAGTAAAATGATATTCTCCAAATCCATATTATTTTTATATGAAACACAGTATTTATAAAATAAACAGCTCCTGCAACAAAATCAACAATAGAAGAGTTGTTTAAATTATTTTTTCATGGTCACAGTAGAGGACCCTGAGGTAGGAATAAAAGTCATGATGTGTTAATCTTCATGAAGTACTCTAAAAAAAATACCCTAAAAAAACATGAGTCCAATAGATGATATGCCAATGATTAATAAAATTCACGCCCAATTTTAAATTCATTTCATATTTAACCCAATGCTTCTTTACATATATTGAAGCCAAGAATTTCAAGTTGTATTTTTGCTCCTCCAAGGAAAAACTATACTCCTTCAACTCTATCACAAATATCTTTTAACTTCTTATTCATCCTAGTTATTCCTTGCACTCCATCTGATTTTTTTTTTTAAATCCGTTGGTTTTTATTCTAAAAGCTGAACTATTACTTGCTAGACCTATCACAGAGCTGTGACCCAGAATTTCCACTTAAGAGGACCGAGTTACACTTTTTCTTACACCCTGTACAGCACTGTCTTCCTTTCTTTCACTCTTCATTTGCTAGAATTCATACAAGAGTAGGTAAGGAATATATTTTCTGAATACTTGCTTACCCATTTGTAATTACCTGAACTGATACTTTGGCTAGTCCTAGATTTATAGATTTAAAATCACTTCCCTCAATGTTTTAATTGTACTACCCCACTGTCTTCTAATTTAATTCAAAGTGGCTGTGGATGAAGGTTTAAGAAAATCCTTTTTCCCTTCTATATGTGGTTAAATCTCTAACTTTGTTCCCTTAGTGACTGTACGTGGTTAAATCTCTAGCTTTGTTCCCTTAGTCGTGACAGTATAGCAATTATGTTGCCAGGCAACACTGCTTATGATAAAAGGATCTCCTGACCAATAAATTATCTATGGATTGGAAGAACTATAATTATCTTATAGGAAGCCATAGCTTTGAGTTTCCTGACTGTGGTGATTCTCATAACTGGACATGGTCCTAGCAGGCATCCTGGAAAGTCTGTTTCCAGAGATGTTGGCTTCTACAGAATATGAGGCATTTTAACCCAGGACAGCTCCTGCCCTTACATGGTCACCTCATCTGCTTGTTTGAACTGCTGCAGGGACTGCTGCAGGAACACTCTCAGAAGAGAAAGTTGCCCTGTGGTATTAAGGACACAGGTACCAGGTATGACCTAAGAAAGTCTTGTGAGCTGAAATCTTAGTGGAGACTAAAAACACCCTGTGATGGAAACTGCAGTTGCTAATGAGAAGTATGATACCAGTCAAATTTTCCTTCCTTGACACATGACCTGACCTGTTTTCTTAACTTTCACAATGATGTATCTAGCCTGGAGTTTTGGTCCTCCTGCTTGGCATCGGGAGGATCCCTTCGATCTATAAAGATTCATGTCTTGCTTCATTTCTTATATAATTTCTTATCTCTTTAAAACTCCTTTTACTGAGATGTGGCATTTATTCAATTATTCTCTTTGACACTTTTATCTCCTCTGTTTTGGACATTTTATTCTATTTTGGGGAGACCATTCTGACTTACAGTCTTTAAGCTGAATTTTTAATTTCAGTAATCATAATCTTTTTTTTCAAATTTTTTTTTTTTTTTATGTAGACCATTTCTAAAGTCTTCATTGAATTTGTTCTATATTGCTTCTATTGTTTATGTTCTGGTTTTTTAGCCACAAAGCATGTGGGACCTTAGCCACCCAACCAGGGATCAAACTCATACCTCCTGCGTTGGAAGGCAAAGTCTTAACGACTGGACCACCAGGGAAGTCTCTTAAAAATCATCAACTTAATTACTAAAAAAAAAAAAAAGTGGGTCCTGTAATCCTTTTCTACAGCAATTTGTCTGTCACAAATGCAATCTCTCCACAAATCTCTGAAAATATGAACACTTTTCTGTTCATTTTCAATTTTTCTTCTATTCCTGCATTTTGGTTTTCCTCTGATTATTCAGTTTCCATATTGTGGTCCTTCTTTCTCATGCTCCTAGTTTTCAGTTTGGTGATCCTTAATTGTCTAAGTATAAAAATGCAATATTTGGTTGGTAATACCAGATATGTAGTGTGGAGTGTCTCCACTGCATACATGTAGGTTTTCAATTTCCTAGCTCTCACTTCAATATATGAATTCTGAGCTATTTAAGTACAGTTAATATACTCTTATGTGCTCGTATAAAACCCACAATGAAACATAAGCTATGCCAAACAAAAAAATGAGAGGCAAAGACTTCAAATTATAAACAAACCATTAGAACTTACCTTACACTAATAGTAAACATTTCCAGTATGTCTTTTCCTAGCAACCAGCCAACCAACATGATGATACCTATAACAGAATCAAACAGCTATTTTCCCCTTTTATATAAAATCACCTGAGCATGCAAGGGATAGAACAAGCTGAGGGCAGCAAAAGTCCCTTGATATAAAAGGGAAAGTTTATCAGATCACAGTTGCAAGATTTTACAAAACTCCATTAAGGAGGGAAGATTAAATTAATATTAAGGTTAAAGCTGTGTATGCATGCACACACCTACAGTTTTACCTTTTGCTGCCACTGCTGCCACCCATCCTTTAAAGTAATAATATCTGAAAGTTCCCAATATAACAGAACATTACCAGTATATTTGTACAATGGGGGAAAAAAGAAGGTGGCACATACATGTAGGTTTTCTATTAACTGTGAGGTTTGCAAGAATAAACCCTAGAACTTTACTTATAACTCAATATCCAGATACTACACATTAAATTTGTACTGCAAACCAAGAAGTACTTAGGACTTGGCCCAAAGATGATGTAAGACAGCTAAAACAGCAATTAACATTTAAAAATTACTACCTTTGCAGCATTTGAAAGTTAAAAAGCAATTAATATAAACCAAACAACTGATTCTTTACTCTCTTCTTTAATCTTGATCTTTGAAAAAGAAGGTGAGGGCAAGTGATGTACCACTGGTTTTGTGAGGAAAAACACAGCATCAGAGTTTTAATAAAACAAAGTAACTTTGTATTCTAGACCAACATGAATATTTAAAACAAGATTTCCTTCATCTTTCTGCAGTTACAAAATAATGATCCAGATTGTGATCTTCTCAGATTCCATTCCAAATACTACCCTGATAAAAGGAATTATGTCTGATGAATTATACCAGGGTCAAACAAACTACAATCTGTGCCCCTCCTACGTGTTTTTGTAAATAGTTTTTTGGAACACAGCCATATCCATTTGTGTTGTGGTTGCTTTTGTGCTGACAAAAGAGCTGAGTATTTCCATCATTGAAAGTATGAACCAAAGGCTAAAATATTTACAATCTGTCCCTTTACCAAAAAGTCTGCTGACCCTTGATTTTGATCTTGACCCTTCTCCTATTCCATCCTAACAAGAAAACATATGTCCAATGCATTGTATTACAACCATGGAATCAAAAAGCTGAAAAATTTTTTTCAAAAAATTTGAGGTGGTTTCATGGTAAAGTGTTGCTATAAACTGGAAAGGTTTAATTGGCTAAACTGCCTTTCAATTTATCAAAATGACTATAAATTCTAAAAAATAAACAGCAGTAACCAAATGAAGGGATCTATGAGACACACCATTTAAACAAATGAACAAAATAACCTTCCCAGCTTTTACTTTGCTTACAATAATGAAAAATAGATCAACAGAATTAATACTTAGAGAATTATTTTATTGTAACTGTACAGCAGAAATGTCTTAAAATCACATTATTTTTAAAGTTAGCAAGGAAAATTAAAATAACATTGTGGAAGAGTTAAAGAAAAAGACTCCAAAATTGATGTGTTTAATGCTATGATAAAGATGTCATTTCAACTTCATGAATAAAGAATGAAATATAGAACTGCTGGTACCAGGATAAATAATTTTTGAGTAAAAGAGTACTAACTCTACCTTAAATCTTATACTAAAATAAATTCTAAATAAAATAGTAAAATTAAGTGTCAAAAGTAAAAAGTAATAGAGTGATGCTTAAATAAACGTAAGTATTTTCCCACATGGGAATGGAAAAGCCTTTATGAATGGAACACAGAAACCTAACTGCAGAGATTATCAATAGGAGAGTGCGATCAGAATCAGAATCTCAGGCAAGAGAGTGTTTCATTACACATATCTCTCCCCTCCCTACCGAGTTTATTATACAGCCCTCAAAAGCAACTTAAAAATCAAGAAAAAAAATGTATTTCTAACCTAAACAACAAAAGGATTAATATCCTAATTATGCAAAGAGGTGTGACCAATCTAAGGCTTAAGCCACAAAAGAAACAGACTGGCAGTTCATAAAATAGAATAAAATAAAAAGTACTAACATACATATGACAAAGTGTTCAGTTTCTCAAATAATAAATTTTGAAATAAAAAAGTTGGCAACAGTGCTGGAAGAGAGACACTTTTTTTGTTGTTGAGGGTATTATTTGGTAATAGCAAAGAAAAGCCTTTAAAAACATGCCAAAATTTTTAAAATCACCACTCTTTGACCCAATAATATCAGTTTCAGGAATTTATCCTAAGGAAATAAGAGTAGTTTATAACAAGATACCTGCACTGAAGAATCACTTATACAATTTAAAAAAATTTTAAAGACCTACACAAACATCTAAAAAGAGTGCTGACTTGTTATGTATGTATACATACACTCATATATTCACACAATGGAATACTACACAACCTTTAAATTTGTTTAAGGTGAGCATCTATTTAATGATGAGATGTTTATGATGGGATGCATGAAACAAAAAAGAAAAGCAGTCATAACACAATACTATCATATTTTATTGAAGACTAGAAAGACATATTAGAAATGCTCTTTGATTATAGGAGTTACAGATTTCTATCTTCGTAGAAAAAGACAACGGCTGGGGATTAGTTTAATAGTTTAAAAAAAGTAATAGTAGCTTAACACATGAATGAACTAATGGATTTTTGTATGTACCTAACTCCCACTTCCCACTCAAAAAAGAAAACCTAAGTAAATATTATGAGATATACATACTCACTCTTCTCTTACCTATTATACCAAAGGAGTAAAAGGAAAGTTGTTTTCCTAAGAGGTCCATGCTCTTCTGCAGAGGGGTTTTTGGTGCCTTGACAAATTGGAGAAGAGTGTCACCACAATTACCTAAATTTAGTCAGCTTTACTAGGTGCCAGGGACTCTTAGTGCTTAACACACTTATGACATGCACAACTCTTCCAGCGAAGAAACTGGGAGGCCTAGAGGCCTAGACTTTTAAAAACCTATTTATTGGAAGAGGTCTGTGCTCTCTATGACTCTTTGGGGAAAAATCTATTCTCCCTAGCAGCTTCCCCAGGATTTCAATATCATCAGCTGCTCCTCTCTTTTCTACTCTTTCTCCTTTCTAGATCCACAAACATGCTTGTAACCCAACTTTTTATCCTGTTGGCTCCCTGGTCTCTGGCAATCCCTCTACTGCCAAGGTTGGGATGGTTTTACATACTGCATCATATCTAGGAATCTCGGAAGGTTACCTGAGAAAACGATATTGTAGAATGCACTTTTTTATATATAAGGAGGTATTTTAAATGAGAGAACTGATTTTCAGTATTCTTAAACAAGGATATCATCCAAGTTATTTATTTCACTTTGCAATCATTTTTTTTCTCCAGATACCTGGAATTATGTCAAGCTGGGAATTTTGGTAGAAGATATGTTTTAAAGCACAAATATACTATTTAGTAATCTTTAAAATTAATATGACACAGCTAATTTCTAAAAACAATAAGGCTTATAAATAACTGGCCATAAATCTTTTTCTCCTATAAACAATGAATAAATATCAGAATGATCAGAATATTAACAATATTAATTCAAGCCCTTCCAATTACAGGCTTTCCAATTATGCTTTTAAGCGCAGACAACTGAGTGATATTCTGAATAAAATATTACTTTTGAAAGTAATAAAATAATCTTCCAATGTTCTCTTTTCCCCTACTCAGAATGAAGACTATTTCAGATTTGAAACCAAAACATCAACAAACCAAATACTCACTTCTTCTGCTTGCATCATTTTAAAAACTTCTCCAAATTCAGAATTTTCTCCTGTTCCAATGACAATACCCTAAAGGAAAAAACAAGAAATCATATTTACATTCAGATGAAATCATCTTTCTCAAATGAAAACAAAACCCCTGCATTCCTTTTCTCCAAGCTACCCATAGTCAACATGTCTGACATAATATATCCAAGATTCCCTTTGGAAATTTACTTCTGATGTTACTATAGATCCCTAAAAACAAACACCTCATTAAACTTATCAATGACTCAGTTCTGAGGTCGATTTTCTGGTCTATATTAATATCTCTGAAATTTGAACCTTTCTTATTACCCAGACATTTAATGTAGTTTCCCCTTCAAATATTACTGAATAATGCCTCTTATATTTGTGTAATATTAGAATCCAGTTAGGGCTTCCCTAGTAGCTCAGCTGGTAAAGAATCTGCCTTTAACACAGGAGACCCCAGTTAGATTCCTGGGTTGGGAAGATTCCCTGGAGAAGGGATAGACTACCCACTCCAGTATTCTTGGGCTTCCATGGTGGCTCGGATGGTAAAGAAACTGCCTTCAATGCAGTAGACCTGGATTCAATCCCTGGGTTGGGAAAATCCCCCAGAGGAGGGCATGGCAACCCACTCCAGTATTCCTGCCTGGAGAATCCCCATTGACAGAGGAGCCTGGCAGGCTATAGTCCATGGGGTCACAAAGAGTCAGACACAACTGAGCAACTAAGCACAGCACAACACAGAAGCCAGTAAATAAAATATTTAAAATCAATCAGCAGCTGAGTGATATACAATGAGAGTCTTATAGCTAGTACCACATCAACTAAATTGAAATTTTAGTCAACCAATGGTGAATATATCCACAAGCCACTGTTTCTATCTAAAAAAAAAAAAATTGCCTGGTAAATGAAAGAACTATGGTTGTATTATATCTCAGGGACACAGCTTACCCTTAGTTGCACAAACAGCTGCCAAGGACTATGTTCAATTCTGCTATTTCTTCCTTGTATATTTTTTAAAGATCCCCGTAAAATTAGCCAAAAAAAGAACTGAGAAAATGGTTGAAAACAAAGGAACTGTTATCTTCAAAACAAGAATGGAAATTTACCTTTGCTTTGCCACATCTGACCAGTGTTCCCATGAAGGCAATGTTACTTCTTGATGCAAGATCTCCATTAGTAGCAGCTGGCTGAGGAGCTGTCACTTTAGAACAAGGTGTTGTCTCTCCTGTCAAGCTGGACTCATCGACAGAAAGATCCACAGCCTTGGGAAACATAAAGCACGCTAGTCAGTTCAAGTCTGAAAACTCTTTCTGCTAAAATTAACATCTAAGGAGTCTGTAATCACCATTTTTTCTGCAAATATCCTCCCTATTACAAATTAGCCAAAACTTTTACCATATCCATTATTCAACGATCATATTTAAAAATGAAGCTAAGTCAAAAAATCTGACTTGCCTTGCATGGGTTGACAGATCCATGAGACAAAATTAGCCTGAACTTCAAAATACAAGTAGGGATAAGGAGACACTAGCTAAAATAATCTCTATCTAGAGAAGACTCGACCCTCATGAGTTTTCTAAAATTATTTCCTAATTTTGCCATATCCTAAAGTCCTGAAAATGGTTTTGGCAGGTTTAAATCAACTGTAACAGAAGAGAAATATAACTAAAAAGGTATAAAAGGTACTAAGAAATAAATATTTTCATAATTTGGGTTTAATTTTCATGAATTCTTGCTATACATCCCTAACATTTATTTTAAATTTATGTCAGCAAGAATCAAAAATGCACACAAATGTTTCCATACAGATCATGAATATCATATTATCATCCAACTCTGCAATAGGGTTCAATACTGAGGGCTGCACTTCTAACACAATTAAGAATTCATCTACCCAAGCATGAAAAAAACAAACATCATTTTATATGTGGAAAACACTGCAGATGTGACCTGGCTCTGTTTATGAGTATGGCCCACAGAACAATAATTCCAAGGATGTTAATAGGCATTGTGTATAATGTTATAGACGGATGATCATTGATTAACACACACACATATTTACACATACACACAAGGGAGGAGTACTATGGTTAAGTAACTTTTAGAAACACTGTATTAAGAGGTAAACAGCTTCCCCTACTGTACCGTTTCTCAAAACTTGCAACACATCGTGTCAATCACCTCAAAAGGAATACAGATACAGCAGGGATTGTAGAAGAGTGGCCTCAGCAGAACCAGCAACACCTCTAACACCTCAGAGCTTGTTAAGAAATTTACTGCCCTACCACAGAGAGTTGGGGGAGTGAGCCCAACAGACTGCCTTTACAAGCTCTCCACGTAATTCTGATGCAAGCTCAAGCTTGAGAATCAATAGAATAGTGTTTCCCAAACATCTCTGATCCATTTTCCAGAAGATCTTGTTCAAGGATCAGTAGGACAATCTCTGGAAAACTACAACCTGGTTCATGATTTTACTCATTCATTCACCCAACCAACATTTACTGACTACCTTAACTATGTACCAGACACTGGGTTAGATCCAAGAAAGAAAACAAGATAAGAAAATGAACCCAGAGCAATTAGATGATTGTGCAGTCTCACTGCTATTATCAACTGAGCTGGTGTTCCGAATCAAGCCTTCTGATTGACAATTCATATTATGTACAAAGTACTGTAAATTTGTGTGCTCAACTGTGTCTGACTCTCTGCGATCCTATGGACTACAGTCTGCCAGGCTCCTCCGTCCATGAAATTTTCCCAGGTGTCATTTCCTACTCCAGGGGCTCTTCCCAACCCAGGGATCAAACCTATGTCTCTTGCAACTCTTGCACCGCACACAGATTCTTTACCACCGAGTCCCCTGGGAAGCCCATTCTAAATTTAAATCCTGTTTTTTTCTTTTCTCAGAGGGTAGGGAAGGGGAATAAATCTCATCTTTTTAAATGAGTCATTTTGTTATGAGCATAAATACCTTAAAAAATCTCATGGAAAATAATTATTAAAAATTGAGTTCATGGATTCTTTCCCACCTACATAATAAAACTTTGACTTATTCATTTAAAAAGTTATTTACTAATGCTTATAATGTCCCAAGCCGTGTACTATATCACATCCAATGGGAATCGGCAGTAAACAAAACAAAGGTCCTGTCCTCAGCTTTTAATCTAATGGGAAAATGATTTGAAAAAATAAACAAGTGTATATAATATAATGCCTGATAGTGGGGGAAAATAACATGGTAAAAATGGAGGGTGACACTTTAGATAGAGAAAGGCTCTCAAACCAGATGAGCCTTTTGCAGAGCCCTGATTTCCTTCTCCAGGAGATCTTCCTGACCAAGGGATCAAACTCAGGTTTCTTGAATTGCAGGCGTATTCTTTACCATCTGAGCCACTAGGGAAGCCCCAACTTTGGGTTCATTACTTCACCTCAACTACAAAAGGAGTAGTTGCTCAAAAGTAATTGATTTTTTATTTCTATTTTTTAAATTAAAAGAACACATTTATTTGACTTTTCTTACCAAAGTAATCTTAGGACTGCCTTATTTTTCATACTTTATTAATAAGTTAGAAAAAAGTTGGGCTGCCCAGGTGGCACTAATGGTAAAGAACCCACCTGCCAATGCAGGAGAAGTAAGAGACATGAGTTCAATCCCCGAGTAGGGAAGATCTCCTGGAGGAGGACATGCAGCCCACTCCAGCATTCTTGGCTGGAGAATCCCATGGACAAAGGAGCCTGGCAGGCTAAGGTCCATGGGGTCAGAGTCAGACACAACTGAGTAACTAAGACACTAAGAAAAAAGTCAGGTCTTTTTCTTCAAAGATGATACTAACACTAAAAATAGTCAGCTGACACTTTGTTGCTCACTATCTGGTAGGCACCAAGCAACATACTTATACCAAGTTAACTACAAACAGTTACTCAGCTACTAGCAACTCCAATGAGGCAAGCGCTAGTAGTTCAGTTCAGTTCAGTCGCTCAGTCGTGTCCAACTCTTTGCAACCCCCCACACTGCAGCACACCAGGCTTCCCTGTCCATCACCAACTCCCAGAGGCTACTCAAACTCATGTCCATCGTGTCAGTGATGCCATCCAACCATCTCATCCTCTGTCATCCCCTTCTCCTCCCGCCTTCAATCTTTCCCAGCATCAGGGTCTTTTCTAATGGGTTGGTTCTTCGCATCAGGTGACCAAAGTATTGGAGTTTCAGCTTCAGCATCAGTCCTTCCAACGTAGTAGTATCCCTATTTTTCAAACTTATTGAAGGATTAAAGCCTCCTCCAACATCATACAGCTAGTAAGCTGTGGAGATGAAACCTAAACATTGACAAATTAACTCCTATTTTTCTAAATCCCAAATCAAAATAAAAAGTTTTCTTTGTTTAGCAAGCTTGTTACTAAATTGTTACATTAATGCTTTTTACTAAAATCATTAATGCTTGTAATTTTCTGAGCTCTTAATTAGAAAAACCTAATACTTAAAAAGAAACAGAAACTTGTATACAAGTTATAGAAAGAACTCCTTTCTCTATGAGAAAAGTAAAATTTACGTTTTTCCACTCAAGACTTTTTACTTTAAATGTAAATCTTAAACAAGAATAAATGCCAGCATTAGGTGGGTGTCTGTAGGGACAAGGAATATAAAAATAATTTGTATTTTTAAAGAGGCAGGAAGCATGGCTGTATTACTGACTATGTCAGGGACCTAGCTCTTCTGTGTCAGCCTTAGCAGTGTAATAATCATTTAAGAGAGTAAGAATTTTAATTCAAATCAGATTTTTTACAGAAAAGAGGCCATGTAATTTTTTGTACAACAGCCCTGTCTTAGTATACAAACTAATGTGGAAGAGAAGGGAGCTTTGGGCCCTTATCTTTTTTTTTATATAATTATAAATTTGTAAAACTTAAAACATTAACAATACATTATCAATGAAATTTGTCTAAATCATACAATATAGCATAACTCTCAACAATATAGCATAACTCTCAACTGTCTGCTGAATAAGAATATTTTCTAAGTGACAAGGTAGTTTTTCTTAATGGTGATTGTGAGTCACCAATAAGTCTCTCAACTGCTTTTCCCAGAAAGCAGTTTTGAAAGAATGAGAGGAAGGCAATCGTTTCTAAGAAGGGTAGTATTTAATAAGGCAGGCAAGCCTAATTATTACAGTTTAACAAATCACAATTTAATTCATCTGAAAAGAAAGATATCAGAGTCATTTATCCAATGCATTCATGAGAGAAAGTTAAGATAAAACAAAATCAAAGAAATAGCCAGCTCCAAACATAAAACCTTCAGAAGAGCTGTTAAAAGGGAAACTGATTATGCTTCCTCAGGCATTATGGTGGAGAAGTAAATAAGACCCAATACAGTTCAAAAGGCAGACTGTAAAAAAGAATCAAGGTGCATACATTATCCACAATCTGAATATTTAACATCTACAGTATTAAAATGGTTGATAAAAACTATCAAGATTATTCTTATAAAACATTAGGGAGAAAGAAGGTAAATGCTAACTAAAGTCACAAAGATTTCCTGGAAAGCAAAAAGTGACTGCTTAAAAAAAAAATTAGTTAATACAGTACAACTGCTAGCCACAAATAAGTTCTTAAACTAAAGAACATCTTGGTATCCTGTATGCTGCTAGGTTAATCACCTCGAGTCCAGAATTAAAAGCAATTGGAAATGGGTTTCTTTCCTCAGAAATGTATTTTTCAAAATAATCATCTGCAACTGCCTGATCATGATAAAACTTCTTACTTATGCTGTCAAAAATTAAGATTCCTCTTACTGTTTATGCAAATGAAGGAAATATAATTAAAAATTCTTCATGAGCTCTAGCTTATTAATCAAAGTCCACCCACCCAAGTGTTACAAGAAATGAATTTGATCCTGTGGTAAATGCTTGCAAACTTTGACTTAAGAGTACAGATTCAACTTGATCAAGTTGCCAATAATTTACAGGCAATAATTTAAATTCAGTTAACAATGATTTACAGGATATTTCACTAAGACTACTAAAAAGAATAAAATTCTCAAAGGGAACCTATTTTTGCAACAGTCCTTTCCCACCAACATAAAATGAGAATCTTAAAACAAGGACACTAAGTCTCACTTCTAACCCACCCATATAATCTTTTTAAATTCTAGTGACTTAATGAGAAGTCACAAAGATTCGGACATGCCTAAGCAACTGAACTGAACAGAATGAGGAAAAAAGAAGCTCTTTCTCTTCAGCATTTTAAAATGAATAGCATTCTTCAGCTCACTATGCTGTTTAACAACTGAACTATAAAAAGAAGACAACAAAACACTAAGCAGAGCTTCAGTTTAAATAATAAGTCTTAGAGAACTAACACTCTTATTGCTCTAAGTATGGACTGGCTTTCTCAGTTGCATGATAATACTATTAAAAGAAAAATACATCTTTTCCAAACTCAAAGACACATGATTACATCAAACAGCTTTTAGTGAATATGCATGTTTCCACATTCCACAAATAAACCATATACCTTTTCCAATATTCTAACTTAATTTCTTTTGACAGCTAGTTTAAAATCTCTTAATATGTTTATAAACTGCTCCTTTTTACAAGTCTGCATGTAAGTTTAATAATTCAGAAATTTAAAAGCAAAGTTTCAGTGACAAATCACAATAAGTAGGGACAACATGCTGAAATCAATTTATCAAAACACCTGCCAAAAAAATACACTGAAGTCAATATAAATACTTATAATTCATGACTAACATCACAGAAAACAGTAGAGCAGGGCATTCAAACAATCGGTCCCTCCACTAAAACAATCATAAGCTGGCAAAAATTGACAGAATGAACTCTGGAATAAAAAACAAATCAACTAGGGAAATGCTTAAGAAGAAACAGGCATTTTTATTTTCCTGTCTGCTTGTCCCCATTCCCAAGAGAAGCAGCAATAGTAGTGGGGATGGAAGCTTCTTTCCTGGACCCTATTCCTAAAATACTGTAAGTTGTGTGTTCTGACCTGTCTGGCAGTTCCCTGAAGGACTGGTACAGAGGCTGACCTTTATTTCACATCCTAACTCCAGCTAGAGTGGCTTTCCAGGTATGTGCCAAAAGATTAAACATACATACTAGCAGGCAAAGGACAGAACACGGCAAGTAGCAGACACACCCAAGAGACTGAAAAGGAAGAGACTAAGGTGGAAGTTCTTTGAAGAAATAAAGGCTTGGAAGGGCCACCATGTATAATAGGGAAGACAGAGTGTAATGTCCATAATCAGAAGCAAGTTCAGAAAAGACATGAGAGGACCCTACAGATCTGAGTCCGGCACAAGAAGAAGGTGAAGGTGCGTGAAGGCAGTGTGGGAGGCAGCCTAGCTCAGTGATGAAGAAGTTCCCCAACTCAGAGAAAAGCTGGAAAGAGCAGAAGAGTGGCACTCCCCTCCCCCACTCTCGGTTTTTTGGCTTCAGATGGATAAGGCTGACTCTGAAGATGATAAAACAGAAACTTCAGGGCCACAAACAACAAGGAATCTTGTCTTTGTAAAAACAATTTGGAAAAGTCACTAAACAAACTGGACTGCTACAGCCCTCAACAATCAAAAACAAATCCTAAGGAAGGAGCAAATCTGATGTCCAGAGTTACGACGTCATAATACCCCAAATACCTACTTTTCAACAAAAAATTACAAATACAAAGAAATAGGAAAGTATGGCCCTTTCACAGGAAATACTAAATTGACAGAAACCATCCCTGAGGAAGGCCAGACATTGGACTTACTAGAAGAACCTTAAGTCATCTGTCTTACATGTGCTCAAAAAGGAAACCATGGATGAAGAATTAAAAGAAATCAGAAAAGTAATTAATGAACAAAAAGAGAATATAGAGAAAGAAATTTAAAAACTGTAAAAAAAAAAAAAAAAAAGAAAGAAAGAAATCTAGGAATTCCCTGGTGACCTGATGGTTAGGACTTTGCACTTCCACTGCCAGGGGCCTGGGTTTGATCCCTGGTCAGGGAACTAAGATCCCACAAGTGGTGCAGTGTGGTCAAAATAAGAAATCCTGATGCTGAAAAGTATAATAAATGAAAATTTCACTAGAGGGGCTCAGCAGCAGATCTGAACAAAGGGGTGGGGGGAATGAGCAAATCTGAAGATAGGACAATTGAAATTAACCAGTCTGAAAGGCAGAGAGAGAAAGAAAATGAAGGAAAATGATCAGAGCTTAAGTATCTGTGGAACACTATCAAACATACCAATTTCAGCATTATAAGAGTCTCAGAAGAAGGGGGGGGGGACCTAGAAATGGGCAAGAATATCTAAAGAAATATTAGATGAAAACTTCCTAAATGTAATGAAAGACAGGAATTTACACATCAAAGAAGACAAATACACACCAAACAGGATAAACTCAAAGACATCTACACTGAGAGATATTACAACCAAACTGCTGAAAGACAAAGACAGAATCTTGAAAACAGCAACAACAAAGCAATTCAACATGTACAATGAACTCTCAAGAAGATTAACATCCCATCTCTTATCAGAAACCATGGAGGCTAGGACCAGTAGAATGACATATTTAAAGCATTGAGGGGGGAAAAAAAAATCAACAGAATTATATATCCAGCAATATTATCTTTCAAAAATGAAAAATTAAGACATTCCTATTTTTAAATAGCTAAGATAATTCATCACTAATAGAAATGTCAACAAGAAACAATGAGAGTCCTTCCAGATAAAATGAAAGAATTTATAAAATAAAATAGTTTAAAGCCATGTGAAGAAATAAAATTTCAGTAAAAATAATAACAAAAATAAAAAATAAATGAACAAAGGATCTGAATACACAGTCTCCCAAAGAAGACATACTGATGGCCAACAGGCCCATGAAAAGATCACCATCATCACTAACTGCTGCTGTTGTTCAGTCGCTAAGTCCAGTCTGACTCTGCAACCCCATGAACTGCAGCACACCAAGCTTCCCTGTCCTTTACTCTCCCAGTTAGCTCAAACTCATGGCCGTAGTCGGTGATGCTATCTAACCATCTCATCCTCTGGCACCCCCTTCTCCGTTTGCCTTCAATCTTTCCCACTATCAGGGTATTTTCCAATAAGTCGACTCTTCGCATCAGGTGGCCAAAGTATTCGAGTTTCAGCTTCAGTCCTTCCAATGAATATCAAAGGGCTGATTTCCTTTAGGATTGACTGGTTTGATCTCCTTGCAGTCCAAGGGACTCTCAAGAGTCTTCTCTAGCACCACAGTTCAAAGGCATTGATTCTTCAGTGCTCAGCCCTCTTTATGGTCCAACTCTCATATCCACACATGACTACTAAAAAAATCACAGCTTTGACTATATGGACCTTCATCAGCAAAATGAGTTTTCTGCTTTTTAATAAGCTGTCTAGGTTTGTCATAGCTTTCCTTTCAAGGAGCAAGCATCTTTTAATTTTATGGCTGTAGCCACTGTCCACAGTGATTTTGGAGCTCAAGGAAATAAAATCTGTCACTGTTTCCACTTTTTCCCCTTCTATTTGCCATGAATTGATGAGACTGAATGCCATGATCTTAGTTTTTTTAATGCTGAGTTTCAAGGCAGCTTTTTCAATAATTGTTAGGAAAATGCAAATCAAAACCTCAATGAGATATCACCTCACACCTATAAGAATGACTATTATCAAAAGGATAAGAAATATCAAGCCTTGACAAGGATTTGGGAGAAAAAGGAACCTTCATACACTACTGGTGGGAATGTAAATTGGTGCAGGCACTATGGAAAACAGTATGAAGATTTCTCAAAAATTCAGAATAGAACTACCACATAACTCAACTATTCCGTATTTGGTATTTATTCAAAGAATACAAAAGACATTAATTTGAAAAGATATATGCACCCATATGTGTTCCTTACATCATTATTTACAATAGCCAAGATATGGAAACAAAATTAAGCGTCCACTGATAGGTAAGCGGATAAAGATGATCACACACATACATATACACACACAATAGAATACTACTCAGCCATAAAAATAAACGAAATTTGCCATTTGCAACAACACATATCATCTCTGAAAGTATTATGTTAAGTGAAATAAGACAGAGATAGACAAACAGCATATGATTTCACTCATATATGAAATCTAACACACACACACTAAAATAAATAAATAATACAAACTCATACAGAACAGACTGGTGGTCACCAGAAGGAAAGGAGGTTTGAGAGTGGGCAAAAGGGATGAAGGGGTCAACTGTATGGTAATGGATGGTAACTAGTTACCACCTTTTGCGGTGATCATTTTGTAGTATATACAGATACCAAATTATAATGATACACAGCTGAAACTTAAAAAATATTATATACAAATTTTACTTCAATTAAGACCCCCCCAAAAATCAATGAAAACCAATTTGCTATTTGAAATTTACAATAAAGAATGCTGTGTGTTTAAGTAAAATAAATGAATGAATGAAACGAATCAGTGAATCAGGGACTTTCCTGGTGGTCCAGTGGTAAAGAACCTGCCTTCCAATGCATGGGGCATGGGTTCAATCCCTGGTAAGGGAACTAAGATCCCACATGCCACAGGGCAACTAAGTCCACACACTGCAACTAGTGAGCGGCCCACAGCAACTATTGAGCCCACATGCTCTGAAGCTGACACACCACAACTACAGAGAAGCCCCCAGGTTGCAATGCAACTAAGACCTGATGCAGCTAAATAAGTAAATAATATTTTTTTTTAAGCAAATCAAGCATTTTAAAAAGGGGAGACTGGAGGAAATCAGAAACATAAAAAATAAAACACATATAGAAAACAAATAGCAAAATGGCACAAAAAAGTCTTTCTCTACCAGTAATTCTTTAAATGTAAACAGATTCACAATAGCGTAATACAGTCATACTATAGAATACTACTATTTGACAATAAAAAGCAGTGATGTACTAATGATACATGCTACAACATAATGAACCATGAAAACATTATGTTAACTGAAAGAGGCAAGACATAAAAGACTACATAGTGTATAATTCCATTTATATGAAATGTCCAAAATAGGCACATTTATTCAAACAGAACAAGCAGATTGGTAGCTACCAGACTCTGGGGCAAGGAGACAAAGTTGGTGAAGGCTAAAAGGTAAGGGTTTTCTTTTGGAAGTGAGGAGAACGTTATACACTTTGCGGTAATGGCTGTACAACTCTGAAAACTACTGAATTGTACATTTCAAATGTGTCAATTGTTTGGTATGTGAACTATATATCTCAATAAAGCTGTCTTTTAAAAATATATATTTTTACATATGGTGGATGTACCAGTACTTTTGGCGTAGACTAAGAGCTAGTTATGAATGTCCCACCTCAGATATGCCAAAACAGAACCCAGATGAGTCCTGCACATATTAAAAGTTAGGATGCACTGCCCTAGGGCCACTCTATGTTATAGAAAGAAAACAGCCCTGAAGGCTCACACAGTTAATTCATTATGTAAGAAGACACATTTTATTCTTTTAATTACTTTGCTTGCAAGTTGGTGTCTCCCAGTGGAAAGGGCACAAAACTGTCTTTTGCATTTCCTAGCTTTGAAACCTGGTATAGCAGTCTATACACAGTACTCAACTATTTGCTGAATGGCTAAAAAATGGACTTCGTAACAGACTGATTTCTGAAGAGAGGGACAACATTTTGCCTAAATATGCTAGCAAATGTTACAAAAAATTCTCTTTTGAAAAAGAATAGCAAATCAAAGCAGAATCTGTTTTGTCAGAATATCAAGTTTTCCACTGAGTAAATGAAGAATTTACTTAGTAACTCAGGAAGTCAGAATGCTCTGACACAGAAAGATAGTTCCACTAACGGAGTTACCCAACAGAGGAAGCTGTTTGCTAGTGGTTATTAACAAAAGAGCGGGCAAGAACGTGAGCCTTACAGAAAGGGACATAATGCGTAACTGAGGTTTCAGTCAGCAACTACCTCTGACTGTAGCCAAGGGAGGTCTGTGCTTATTCAATCACGCTCGTTGTCTTTGGTTTTTACTCGCTCTGGGTACTAAGGAACAACCCTAAAGACACCAGAATCTACTCAGTGAGCCAAACTATTGTCCTATAACAAAGTGCGTGGATTCCTGAAGTAAAAAGGGTCTCTACGCAATGCCAACTGGCTGGTTCTACATTTAGACTTCCAAGCCTGGCCCAAGTCGACCTTGACTCCTAGTGGAAATAGCCTTTCTGCGCAGATCTGAAAGGTCTGATCTAGTGTCATAAAAATGGCTTTCTGGCTCTCAACCACGTAAGTGGTAGTTGTCTAATAGAAGTTTGATACATTTAGAAAAACATCCTATCAAAAATGTGGTTTGGGAAAAAAAGAAGTAGCAACTGTACCCTGTGTGTAGATTGTGAAGACAGTTTCAAAGAATGATATGTGGCACGTGAGCCACAAAAGAAAGTGTCAACAGAATTAATCTTTCAGAATTCCAAGTAAAGAAAAGTCTTGGTATATTTCAGTCAACGTTTTGGGTTTAGTTAGAAATTTTCAGCTAAGAGGTAAAATATTTTCAACAGTCAAAAGAAACCTGCTTTTCCTCTCTGACATTTATTTCTCTTACAAAGAATTCCTTATTCAAATACTGACACAGACTTTACCTGGAAGATTATGGAAAATATTTTATGCTTCCAAAAAGGCAAAATGTACTACTATACAAGTACATGCAGTTTATAAGATTGCTTTACCTAAAGTCGCTGTCTGACCAATCCCTCGAAAGTGTTAGTTGCTCAGTTGTGTCTGACTCTTTGTGGCCCTATGGACTATAGACTGACAGGCTCCTCTGTCCATGGGATTCTCCAGGTAAGAATACTGGAGTGGGCAGCCATTCCCTTCTCCAGGGGATATTCTCTACTCAGGGATCAAACCCAAATCTCCTGCAATGCAGGCAGATTCTTTACCATCTGAGCAACCAGGGAAGCTCAATCCTTTGGCAGCCACCAATTAACTGGCCAGGGTGCCTCTTTTCAACTACTATTTAAAAATTAAAATAAAAATCCTTTGGTAGAAAAACTAGAAAACATGACCATAACTCAATTCCTCTAAGTTTTACTATCCCAGCTCCATGAATAATCCTAAGGTTCCTATCCTGGTAAGGTTACTGCCACCAACACATATTCACTCTTTCCTTGGCTATGGAAAACTGACTCAGGCAAGAAAACACAATACAAAAATCTTTAAGTTATCAATATTAATCTTCTTTAAAAAGAGTTTTATAAAAGATAGGCTCAGCCTGCTATGGACTGAATTCTGTCCCCCTAAAATTCATGCTGAAGCCCTAAACTCCAATGTGATGTGATGGTAACTGGAAATGAGGCCTTGGGAGGTGACCAGGGTTAGAGAAGGTCATGTGGGTGAGGCCCACATAATGCGATCAGTGGCACTGTCACACAAATGGAGATCACTCTTTGTACCATATAAAGATAGAGCAGAAAGGTTGAAAGACAAAGAGAGCTCTCACCAACAACCCAATTCTGCCAGACCTTGACTGTGGACTTCCCATTGCCCAGAAACAAACAAAATAAATGTCTGTTGTATAAGCCACCAAGTATATCGTATTTATTACAGCAGCCTAAACTGACTTAAGACACAGCCAAAACACACTGGAAAAAAGTTATATAGCAGTCAGGTCACTGAACATACTGACAAGATGCTACTGCAGGCCCATGTAAGAATTATAGCTAAAATACGAACCAAAGAAATTATGACAGGAGCCCTCGAGTTGCAGCAGTGACAAGGCTGAAATGGCAACCTTGGCCACAGGCCATGTCCACAAGAAAAAAATTATACAGCAGAAGTCCTGGGCTTGCTTTTTCCTAAGTGAAATCCAAGTTCTTTATTGTGAGAAATTAACAATATCCCAAGGCTGAGGAGTCTTCTGTTACCCTTACACACTAATGAGTTTGTTTCAGATATAAAGTTGGTGCAAAAGTAATTGCGGTTTTTGTACTGTACTAATTTGTCATTTGATATTGGAATACATTCTTAATAAAAGTGATTGTTATACATTACTTTAATGCACATTTCTTGCTTTATGCTTTCTTGCTAGTGACATTATTTGGTGTTTATTTTATATCTTAGACTCAGGAAATTGTGTTAGACAAAAAGCAAATTCAAGTGATTTTCTTATTTGAGTTCAAAATGGGTCATAAAGCAACATCAACAATGCATTCGGCCCAGGAATTGCTAATGACCACACAGTGCAGTGGTAATTCAAGAAGTTTTGCAAAGGAGACGAGAGCCTTGAAGACGAGCTTAGTGGCTGGCCATCGGAAGTTAAAAGTGACCAACTGAGAGGAACATAGAAGCTGATCCTCTTATAACTACATGAGAAGTTGCTGAAGAACTCAATGTTAACCATTTGACAGTCGTTTGGAATGTGAAGAAAACTAGAATGTGAAAAAAATCTGATAAAAGTTCATGGGTGCCTCTTGAGCTAACCACAAATCAAAAAAAAATCATCGTTTTCAAATGTCATCTTCTCTTATTTTACACAACAACGAATCATTTCTCTATTGGACTGTGATATGCAACAAAAAGTGGATTTTATACAACAACTGACAATGACCAACTCAGTGGTTAGACCTAGAAGAAGCTCCAAATCACTTCTCAAAGCCAAACTTCCACAAAAAAAGGTCACAGTCACTGTGTAGTAGTATGCGGTCTGTCTGATCCACTACAGCTTCCTGAATCCTGGCGAAACCATTAAATCTGAGAAGTATGCTCAGCAAATCCATGAGACGCACAGAAAACTCCAAGGCCTGCAGCTGGCACTGGTCAACAAAGGACCCAATTCTTCTCCACGACAATGCCTGAGCAAACATCACACAACCAACACTTAAAAAACTGAAGGAACTGGGCTACAATTTTGCCTCATCTGCCATATTCACCTGACCTCTCACCAACCGACTACCACATCTTCAAGCATCTTGACAACTTTTTGCAGAGAAAATGCTTCCACAACCAGCAGGAGACAGAAAATGCTTTCTAAAAGTTCATCAAATCCTGAAACACAGATTTTTATGCAAAGGAACGTTTTCGTTTTTCTTGTTCAGTCTCTAACTCCTGTCTGACTCTCTGCAACTCCATGAACTGCAGCATGCCAGATTTCCCTGGCCTTCACTATTTCCCAGAGTTTGCTCAAATTCATGGCCATTGAGTCAGTGATGCTACCTAAACATCTCATCCTCTGCTACCCCCTTCTCCTCGTGCTCTCAATTTTTATCAGCATCAGGGTCTTTTCTAAAGTGTCAGCTCTTTGCATCAGGTGACCAAAGTACTGGAGCTTCAGCATCAGTCCTTCCAATGAATATTCAGGGTTGATTTCCTTTAAGATTGACTGGTTTGACCTCCTTGCAGTCCAAGGGACTCGCAACAGTTTTCTCCAACACCACAATTCAAAAGAAGCAATTCTTCGGTGCTCAGTGTTCTTTATGGTCCAACTCTCACATCCACACATGACTACTGGAAAAACATAGCTTTGACTACATGAATGTTTGTTGGTAGAGTGATATCTCTGCTTTTTAATACACTGTCTAGGTTTGTCATAGCTTTTCTACCAAGGAGCAGGAGTCTTTTAATGGCTGCAATCACAGTCCTCACTGATTTTGGAACCCAGGAAAAGAAAATTTGTCACCGTTTCCACCTTTTCCCCATCTATTTGCCATGAAGTGATGGGACCAGATGCCATGATCTTAGTTCCCTGGATGCTGAATCTTAAACCAGCTTTTTACTCTCCTCTTTCCCCCTCACCAAATGGCTCTTTAGTTCCTCTTCACTTTCTGCCATTAAAATGGTATTATCTGCATACCTGAGATTGCTGATATTTCTCCTGGCAATTTTGATTTCAGCCTATAATCATCCAGCCTGGCATTTCTCAGTCCAACATTTTGCAACAGGAATAAACAAACTTATTTCTCCTTGGCAAAAAGGTGTTGACTGTAATGGTTCTTATTTTGATTAATAAATATGTGTATGAGTCTAGTTACGAGGATTTAAAATTCACGGTCTGAAACCACAATTACGTTTGCACCAACCAGTTAGCCTTATATAATCATTCACCACAACCAAATTCAGCAAACAACACAACACTCCAATAAGCCAATTTAATTACATTAAAGGTAGTAACCTGTGTCCAGAAAAGAAATGTACCTCATTAGCTTTCTTATGTCTTCAATCAATACTTAAGTCTAGAAAAAAAAAAGGCTCAACTCTTTTGGTCAAGTTGCCTCAATGTACTGTCAAAGTAGTTGCAAAAACCTGCCTGTGGTACCAAGTAGTATGTAAAATGAATACGAGAGAGAAGTAACAGAAGGAATTAAAGATGGTCAACTATATATGTAAAGTGGATTAACTGAAACAAAATCAACCTAAGCACAGCACTGCCAAATAAAACATGTGCGGATGAAGTGCTGAAAAGTTAACAGATGGGGGAAAACAATCGCAACTAATCAATTACTCCACAAAGCATATATTTATAAATTTTACAGCATCAAGCGTTAAAATGTAGAAAATATTCTCTTACTAAATTCACACTATATCTTTAATATTTATTTGCTGAATGGATAAAATATGTACTAATCCATATTCTGACAATTTTTTTTCTATATGCATGAGATAATTTTAGTTATTTGAGATAATTCTTAAGTGCTGCTGCACTTGTATGCTCAGTTGTGTCTGACTCTTCTCAATACCATGAACTGTAGCCCACCAGGCTCCTCTGTCCATGGAATTTTCCAGGCAGGAAAACCTGAGTGGGTTTCCATTTCCCACTCAAAGGGAATCTTCCCAATTCAGGGATTGAACCTGCATCCCTTGCATCTCTTGCATTGGCAGGTGGATTCTTCACCACTGCACCACCCTTGTGTAAATGAAAGCCCTTAAATACTTTACCAAATCAAATGGTGTTCTGAAGTTTCTATGTCATTATATTATAATGGGAAACATTTTCTTCTAACTATCCCAGTGAGGAAGTCTGCTTCTGAATTAGAAAAGAAGCACTCCAGAATAAATGGCAACAAAAACTTCCCAGATTCAAATAAGGGTTCTTTGGCAGAGGGGAAGAGGATTTATATTAAATGACAGGCCTACTACATCTCTGCTGCTGCTGCTAAGTCACTTCAGTCGTGTCCGACTCTGGGAAACCCCATAGACGGCAGCCCACCAGGCTCCTCCGTTCCTGGGATTCTCCAGGCAAGAATACTGGAGTGGGTTGCCATTTCCTTCTCCAAAGCACGAAAGTGAAAAGTGAAAGTAAAGTCACTCAGTCGTGTCCGACCCTTCGCGACCCCATGGACTGCAGCCCACCAGGCTCCTCCGTCCATGGGATTTTCCAGGCAAGAGCACTGGAGTGGGGTGCCAATGCCTTCTCCAACTACATCTCTAAGGAAAAATAATTCAAGGTCTTTTCATTAACTAAATATCAGGGATAGGAGGAAGGGACAAGAATGAGTAAGAAAGATACAGAAAGACCTATTAAGGGGAGAAAGAAGGTAATAAGGTAAAATTAACATTCCCAGTACTTACTGTATTGTATTATTTCCACTCAACAATTAAAGCAATCTGATATATTTCAAAGGATAAATTTTAAGTATTTGGAAAAAAGACTTCCCTTTATTCCAAGATTAAATGAAGCTTGTACTTATTATAATTCCAAATGTCCTTCAGGCTTTCCATAACCTCCACATGAGAACACTCATGTTTTGGGACATATTAGGTATTCAAAGAACGCAAGCTCCATACACGTCAATTCCTATAGATGAGACTGGTGTGGCTCATGGGCTATGAGGTCTCCTTTTACTAGGTGCCTAACTCTGTCCCTTCAATATATCCTACACCTAGTGGCAAGATTAAAGGTAACATCATTGCCAGTTGGTTATGACCTTCAAAGCCAAATCCCAACCAATAAAATCTGAAGCAGAGCTTGGTATCCAAGACTCCTCTGGATTCTGATTCCACCAGACATGTTCTATCTACTCCTAACTACTCCAGCTCTGGATCATATACCAGAACACTCAGTGATTCTGCAGATTCTAAATTCTGCAGCTGCACCATCTCTACCCAGTACTACCCTTCAATTGGGCTTCCCCAGTGGCTCTGGCCGAATGGTAAAGAATCCGTCTGTAGCACAGGTGACTTGTAGGAGACTCAGGTTCAATTCCTGGGTTGGGAAGGTCCCCTCAAGAAGAAAATGGCAACCCGCTCCAGTATTCTTGCCTGGAAATCCCCATGGATAGAGGAGCCCGATGGGCTACAGTTCATGTATGGGGTTGCTAAGAATTGGACATGACTGAGCAACTAAACCACCACCACCTGTCAATTATCACCACCAGACCAATCACTGTCTTGAGGCATCCTCTCATTTCACTCCAATCAGAAGTAACCTCTCCCTTAACCGAAATTTTCTATTCCGTTCTTTGTACTTCTCTTTCATTTACCCAGTTTTAAATTTTATCTTACGGTGATCTCTGAAGGTAAAAACTCTTCTTTGTGTTTCCCACAATGCATAACACTCCCATAAAGATCTACCAATTCACTACATGGACACCTCAAAAGACTCTATGAGAAAGACGTTTATTTAAGGGAAAAAATTTTAAAAACATGTTTAGATATGTCACTTTTTTATATCTACTTTGATAATCAATAAGCACTAATACAATGGGATTCTACAGATCTTCCTACTATTTGTTCTCCACTTGAGGCAACTACTTATTCTATGTTCCTATTTGTTCTTTTATTTTTTGCCTTCATTTACATTAAAAAAAGTTGTTTCTTTTCTTATACTTTTTTTTTAAGTATAGTTGATTTCAAATTATAGTTGATTTCAAAGAACAGTTGAGATCAAACCAGTCAATCCTAAAGGAAATCAACCCTGAATATTCATTAGAAGGACTAATGCTGAAGCTGAAGTTCCAATACTTTGGCCAACTTATGTGAAGAGCAACTCACTGAAAAAGACTCTGATGCTGGGAATGATTGGGGCAAGAGGTGAAGGCGGAGACAGAAGATGAGATGGTTGGATGGCATCACCGACTCAGTGGACATGAGTTTGAGCAAACTCTAGAAGATAGTGAAGGACAGGGAAGCCTGGCACGCTGTACTCCATGGCGTCACAAAAAGTCAGACACAACTTAGTGACTGAACAACAACACAGCTGATTTTAATGTTGTGTTCATTTCTGCTATACAACAGTGATTCAGTTATACATTCTGTTATTTTTCATATTCTTTTCCATTACGATTTATCACAGGATACTGAATATAGTTCCCTGTGCTATACAGTAGGACCCTGTTGTTCACCCATTCAATATATCATAGTTTACATCTGCTAACCCCAACCTCCTGTTCCATCCCTTCCCCAATCCCCATCCCCCTGGCAAATACAAGTCTGTTTTCTATGTTTGAGTCTGTTTATTTCAAAGATAGGTTCATTTGTGCCATATTTTAGATTCCACATATAAGCAATATCACATGGGGTTATTTGTCTTTCTTTTTGCTGCAAATGGCATTATTTCTTTCTTTTTCATGGCCGAGTAGTATTTTATTGTATATATGTACCTTCATCGTAAACAAGTATCTTCTTTATCCATTCCTGTCAATGGACATTTAGGTTGCTTCCATGTCTTGGCTATTGTGAATAGTGCTGCTATGAACACAGGGGTGCATGTATCTTTTTGAATTATAGGTTTGTCTGGATATATTCTTTAGCCCCTTCCACCATATGAGGACACAACAAGAAGGCACCAGCAATGAACAAGAAACAGGGTCCTCACCAGGATGCAACCATGCTGGTCCCCTTGATCTTGGACTTCCAGCTGCCAGAACTGTAAGAAGTCAATTTATCTCTGTGGTAGTTTGTTAGAGCTGCTCAAACAGACTAAGACATCAAACTCACCTCAAACAAGCGCAAGTCAGCAGGAACTCTGTCCCCAACTGAAAGGCAAACTGTGTCACCTGGAACTAAGTCTCGTGCAAGTGTATGCTCCAATTTTCCTTCACGCACACTGTAACATAAAACGGAAATAGCCACAGCTGAAGAAAGCAAGCAAGACCACTTACTTTAAGAAATTCCTTCCAGGGGCTTGCCTGGGAAAAATATATTGCATTATCACACAGTCACATACAAAAGATATCTGCTGAATAAATCCATGTCTCAACAATCTCAATAAAATTAGAAGTAACAAAAGTTTTAATAGTACAACTTGCTATAATGAATAGAGCATGAATTTTTCATGTCAGATTAATGGTTTCTACCTTATGTTCAGACAAATCTTGGGCCACAAGGTACATTGTACTAGTCACATTTAATTTCTACTTTTAAGAGTAGAAATCCGTTATCAGAAACAAGGATCATACCAATGGCATTCTGGTGGCATAAGTTTATTTAGTTCTTCAAGAGATTTTTCTGAACGATATTCCTATTAAAAAAAAAGAATATTAGTAAAAAATATTTATAAAGAAATGCAATAAATGCATTCTTAAGAACATATGCTATGTTAGACTTAAACATTTACCTAAACCATTATTTTAACATTTCCCCAAATTTTTATCTTTTTCTTTACTTATACTCCTATGCAAAAAAGCTTGTCCTTTATCAAATAATGTTAAATTATAGTGACCAAACAATCTTTTATAATTAAATATTCTCAATTCTATATTTCAATATTCAGTGTACAAACCTAAGGTCAAGTTACTGATAAGAAAGTGAAGAAAACTAGTATTAGTGTAACCAAAGAGTATATAATTTTCAGTCATTAAAAGTTAAGATTACTGAGCCTCATAATTAAGATAATTTTACTTTCAGTGTTTAATGACCAAGGAAGTCAAAGACAATTAAATGCAAATAACACTGGCACTGAAGATTCACGCCCATGGCAACTGTAAAGGTTTGTGAAATAAGTCTGTGTGGGAGAAACATGAATTAAACAAGGAGTGAGACATGGCTGCCCTACCCCAGGAAACATGTTTCCCATGACTCTGAATCACCCAAAGGGGAAATTCTCAGGAGCCCTAACTCTGTGAGGCTCAGTCTTCCTCCATCCATATAATCACAGATAAGAGTCAGAGACATCCTTCACAACACTATGCTATTTAGTCCAGCTTCCATGGACTGTCTCGCTTCATGCAACATCACTGCTATTTTTGTCTCATTCTGCACTAAGTACACCAACCTTCTGATCAAGGTTAAAAGGGGAGGAGAAGGGGTAGGGAGAGTTATAGAAGTGAAAGTTGGGGTGAAAGTTGCGTGCAGTCTGAAATGACGGCAGTGCTAGCACTAATCAAAACTGCACATCCATCACAAACACTTTCAAATATAAAATGCAAAGCTATATAAGTATAACATAGAACTAAATCTGCCTTTACTACTAAGGCAAGAGGAACAAATGTGAGAGTAAGGTAAATCTGTAAATATAAAAATCACAAGACACCCACTGCAATATACAGCATAAGGAACATTATAATAATTTTGTATGGGGACAGATGGTTACTAGACTTATCATGGTGATCACTTCATAAGGCATACAAATATCAAATCACTATGTAGGGCAACTGAAACTAACAATATCGGATGCTAACTATACTTCAATTAAAAAAAAAAATTACAGATACCCCTCCCCTAACTATACCAAGGATATTAAGGAGTTTAGAAGTTTTCCAAAAATTCCATAAAAGGCTAGAAAATACTCACCAGTCCTAGATCCTAGTCATATAAGACATAAAAGCTGCCCAATCTTTATCTCCCTCTTTAAACTTCTTAGCCTTTACTCCCTACAACTACAAAGATACCTCTATATCAAAATGATCCTTCAACATACCACCAAAACCTTGACAGCCATCTTAAATGAACACCTAAAAGTTAAATTTTAAATTTATTGTAAAGGCAGCATCAATATGTAATTATACAGAACAATTAGCTATTTTTATGGCTGCAAGGAGGTATAACAGGGATGGGAAATGGAGATTAGAAAGGATAGTAAGGTCAGATATAAACATTAAAAGACTATAAAAAGCACTCTTCTAAAATATAGGTAAAAACACAAATATAAATAATATTAAATCATGAAGACTTTCTGAAAGATTTCTGACAGTTTTTGACAAAGCATTAATGTAAAGTTCAACAGAGAGTAAATAAGACCTTTGTAGAGAGGATTTTTAATTGTCATTTGTAGAATATTTTGTTCTGTCATAAGCACATTTGGGGAAAAGGCTCACATCTGTATAAAAAAATCAGACCTACCAATCTGAAACTGGGCTTTTCATAAATGTTTCAATTTGTTCTTGAGTTTTCCTTCAAATGGACCTATCATAAAGATATTTGGCAGATGGTTTCAGCCATTAAGATTTAAGGTGTATAACACCATTTTTTGGTAAAAGTCCATACAATGTTAAAATCGTCATTTTGTGGAACTTTTTTTGAGGGTAGGAGTTATTTACCAAGCTACTAAGGTCTTCGATGTTGTTGTTGTTTAGTCACTAAGTCATGTCCAACTCTTCTGCAATCCCACAGACTGTAGCCAGCCAGGCTCCTCTGTCCATGGGATTTCTCAGGGAAGACTACTGGAGTGGGTTGTCATTTCCTTCTCCAGGGGATCTTCCTGACCCAGAGATCAAACCCTGAATCTCCTGCACTGGCAGGCATATGCTCTACCAGTGAGTCACCAGGTAAGCCCATAAGGTCTTCTATACAAAATGATAATTCTATAAGAATTCTTATGAAGCAAGCCACTCCACACATCTGTAACACTACTAGTGATGCAAAAGCATTCCAGTTACTGGTCCAATGAGTTGGTCATACCATGCAAATGATCATGAATGAAACCCAGCCTGGAATGACCTCTGCTATACTAGCCCTCAACCTGCCTTAAGGTAATTTTTATGTTAAAACATAAAGGAGAATTTCCTAGATACAAGATCCCTGATGATGTACTAATGCAAAGCTGTTGCAGATAATCTGATTCCAACTGGCTTTTCTACACTGGGTGGCTATAAAACAAATTACTAAATTAGAGATTATCACAGGACACCTGGATGATGACAGGAAATATCCAAGGAATATATCACAGACGTGAAAATAATCACAGCCACTTAAAATATGCTGTTTCGATTATAAACATGAACTTCAAATGATACATTACAGTTTTCCTTACTTCAAATGATACATTACAGTTTTCCTTAAACTAGAATTCCTCTAGTCTTATTAACGATGCTTCAAATTTTTAACTATCAAATGATACCTGCCAACATTGTTCTAAAACCTGCAGAAGTTATCAGATATTTAAAGAAACATAAAACTAAGCCCATGTTTTTAATTATGTCTACACTAGTCAATAGAAATTCAGACATTATCTCTACACTATTCACATTAATTTTTTAAACAGAGTTCCTTTTCATATATTTTCTTTACTGTCTCACTGCCTGCGCTGAATGGGGGAGTTTTGATCCAGATCAGAACATCCCTTCCATGGATGAACGAGGAGTCTGAACCCTGACCCAATTTTTTAACTGGAAAAAATTTAAAAGTCTACTGCTGGATTTTATTTCCATTTCTGTACTTTTTGTTTCCATCTGCTTCAGATAACTTTAAATAGAAACACCATCAAATAGAAAACTAGATTTTCTTCATGCCACTGCCTAAATCAAAGCAGTCGTGTTGGTTCCACAAACTTCCTTGAAGAGTTATTGTTTCTGAAATTATTTCAAAAACAAAGAGCAAATTATTCTGACCAACATACCCATCCCCCAATAATTACACATTTTAACATAAACCAACTTGATTTTTTGAAGCAATTAACTAAAATACCATTTTATAATGTTATCAAAATAGATTACTCACCTGAACGAAGGCGACCGTAACAACGATAAGTATTGCCTAAACAAAACAAACAACTTTTTAAAATCAGACACTGCAACTTCTGAAATAATTATTAAATAAATCGTATTTTATTTTTCTGACTCTATCTGCAGCCCCACGACACCACACACTAAGCACAGGACAGCCAGGGAAGGAATCACAATTCTGCCTTGAGGCCTAGGGGTGGAAAAACCCACAGCTGACAGGAGTCTGCCTCCCCAGGATGGTTTCTTAAACTCTTTGATCTCAGGATCCCTTTACAAACTGAGGACCAGCTTTTGTTTATGTGACTAATAGCTACTGATATTTATCATATTAAATACTTCTTTAATTACTGGGTTTTAACTTCTACTTTCATCTAAAAAACGTAAGCCCATTACATGTTAACACATAAAATATTTTTTATGAAAAATTCTTTTGCAACCCCATAGACTGTAGCCCACCAGGTTCCTCTGTCCATGGAACTTCCCAGCAAGAATACTGGGGTGGGTTACCCTTTCCTTCTTCAGAGGATCTTCCCAACTCAGGATCAAACTCATGTCTCCTGAATTGGCAGGCGGATTCCTTAACACTGAGCCACCAGCAAAGCCCTATGAAAAATATATCCCTCCCCAAAATTGTGAGAAAAGTGGCAGTGTTTTCAATTTTTCTATCTTTGGTGTCCGCTTTAACACTGGGTTGGCCAAAAAATTCATTTAGGTTTTTCCATTCTCCTATCTGCTTCTGCATTCAGTTTATTGACATCTGTTAACTTGGCTGAAGTATAGGAAAAAAATTCAACCTCATACAGATACTGTTGGAAAAGGGAGGAGTATTTTAAAAGCCTTTTCAGATAATTGTTGCTTTTATTCTTAGCTGCTGCTGCTGCTGCTGCTGCTAAGTCGCTTCAGTCGTGTCCGACTCTGTGCGACCCCATAGACGGCAGCCCACCAGGCTCCGCCATCCCTGGGATTATCCAGGCAAGAATACTGGAGTGGGTTGCCATTTCCTTCTCCAGTGCATGAACAGGAAAAGTGAAAGTGAAGTCGCTCAGTCATGTCTGACTCTTAGCGACCCCATGGACTGTAGCCTACCAGGCTCCTCCGTCCATGGGATTTTCCAGGCAAGAGTACTGGAGTGCGGTGCCATTGCCTTCTCCGTTATTCTTAGCTACTACACCAAAATTAGACAACTGCTACTAACTTTAAAAGTAATTTGCAATGTAGAATCTAAAACTAGATCAGTGAACTTTTCATAGCCTGTTATATTAAAATCTATCAGTCTCCTTAGTATTGTGAATGAATATTTTGTATCATCATGCACAGGTCATTTAGAAAAGGTTGATTCACTGGGTTATTCAAATCTTCCAAGTGTTGACACATTTTATAACTGTTAAAAAAATCATTCACTGAAAATCACTACTGATCTCATTAGAATAAGGTCTTAAAATAGGGGAGCTATCCAGCATAATATTTTTGCAAAGTTCTAGTTACTACTGAAAGCTTGAATTTTACCATTGATATCAAATTCTGTCAGTTGTTTCTCTTGTAGTGAAAGGTTATTTCACTCACTTTCAAAAAAAGTATGCCAATTATTCAAGTCTTAATAACCATAGTTTGTATATCAGTCATTCTTTGGAGTAAAAGGCTAGTTCACTTCAGCACACAACCTTTCCTTGGGACAATCACCATACCTCAATGAGTACTTCCTATTTCATCACAAAGAACAGTAGAAAGGTATATACTTAAGGATCGAGATTTAGTAAAATTAATTTTTACTGTTTTATCAAAAACATTACTAAGAGAAACAGTGAAAGAAAACAGTAACTACTAGACAGTTTACTAGATAAGTGCCACTCTCTTGATTCAGATCAAAGCTCTAATGGTATCACTTTTGCTCCATTAATGCAAATGTCTATAGCAAAAAGACAAATAACGTTTTAGCTTTATGAAAGTAGTTTTGGCCTCACATGCTCCCTAAAAGAATCTCATAGACCCCCAGGAGCCCACAAGCAAAAGCTGGAGACTTCGAAGCTCTGTGTGCATCTCTCCTGTGCAGTTAAGCATAACACACTTGCTTTAATCAGTGTTTAGACTTACTATAAATTTTTATACTACAATGAAACAGAGGGGCAAGAAAGAAAAAAAAAAAAGATGAAACCTAGAATAACCTAGCTGGAGAGAATAAAATTTTACATAGCAAATATACAGTGCATTGTTAAGTATTTTTAATTTCAAAAATGTCAGGCTTCAGTTCACAACTAGTCAAACATATTCTCAAATGGAAAGTAAAAGAAATTAAATATTTAATTGGAAAATTATTATAAAATGTTTCACATCTGTGAAATTATCAGGTTGTTAAATAATTCCCAAGGGTGCCAATCACAGACCCTTGAACATTACTTGAGATCACTACAACTAAAACCAGAATCTTAAAAAAAAAAAACCTGAAGAAAACAGTAAGGCATCCCTCAATTCATTTTCTAAAATAAAAGCCAATCCTAATTTATACGATTAACTAACAATTTAAAAATACATATATTTTTCTTACCACAGTGATACTGACAGCATCATCAAACTGATGCATTAAAACACTGATGACTGCAGAAGCCAGAAGCAGCATAATAAGGGGATTTTTAAACTGAAAGTGAAAACAAACAGCAGTTCAACAGTTTTGCATGATTGATAGTTGTATACCATCACAAAAAAGCCTTAAAAAAAGAAAACAACTATCAGTATCAGGGCATTATTATGTAAAACTAAGAACTGACCAATTCTTAGAGTACACATGTATTTTTAGTACTTATTAACTTAACCAATAAGCTGTTCTGAATTTCTACTGGGGCTAGAATAAATGGAAAATGACTTTTAAGCTAAAGATTTATATTAAGTACTGGTTAGAATACCTAAATTACGAATTTCTAACACTTTCATCATTCCTGTATTTTAAGTAAATGGGCATAGATTACAATTCTGGTTGACCCACCCACCATAGGAACAACCAGATCCCACCCACCAGTGCAGCTAAGAGCATACAATAAGATCCTCGCCACAGAACAAGCTGAAGATTTTTCCAACACTGGTTTCCCTGACATCTAGCTAGCAGAGACAACAGTATCTAAAGAAATAAAAACCACAGCATCAACTCAATCAGGAAGCTCTTAAAACAAACAAGCATCAGAACAACCCCAAATCCTTCCAGTTGGACATCCCAGTTAAACGTCAGAGCTCCGTTGCTGGAGTGCCTTCCTCTGATGAAACGTTGCCAATAGCTGTCAAAGCTGCAAGGTCACTTTGCAAAGAATCCATCACGGCAGATAGCCTCAGCCCCTGGATATCATCAACTCTGAAATTAGACACCACCACCTCCCACTTCCTTTATAGTTCCATTCCCTGGCATAGTGTCTACAACTCTGCTTCACATCAGAATCTTGTGAAGGACTTCCAACAAATGTCCACATTCACACCAGAGCAATCAAATCAGAATCTCTGGGCACAGGACCCAGGCTTTAGCATTTTTAAAGCATTCCCCCAAGTGACTCTAACGCACAGAGGATTGAAAATCACTGCTCTAACAAAATAAAACTACAACTGCAATGTGGTTCAGGGTTAACAAACCACACACAAACTGAGTCAGAATACCTGTGTTTGAATCCAATTCCTTAATTTTTAAGCCCCAGAGGTGCTTCATCTACTAAAATACTACCTTGTACTAAAAACTGTGTAAGGATTAACCAAGAATGTATACTAAAGCACTGTATATACTATAAAACCCTCCAACATCAGCTGTTATTATCACACTCTGAGAGCACGGTTCACGATCATTTTATTTGCCCCTAAAAAAGCTGTGCCGTGATACTAAGGACACTACCTGACAGATGGCAGGCTCTAGACAAACGTCTGTAGAACAACAAAGATGGTGTTCTCTGTAGAGGAGTGAAGAGTCACTCAGTGCTTCATGATTAACAACTGATATTTAATGCTAATTATTGCTTAGTAATTATCAATAACATTAATAATTAATGCAAACTATTACTTAGCTATATTACAGGCACTACATCATTTCATTCTCACAGCAATCCCATGATGCAAGTACTCTGGCTTTGAAACAGGATCAAGTAAAGTAAAGTAAAACATTAAATCATATTACCCAGTGATAAGTCAAATCACTGTAATTTATAAAACCAGAATAAACTTCCTGAAGTTCTGGATGATGTGGAAATACAGTAAAGGTGAGAATACAAAAATACATATAAAAAATATTCCATTAAGAACAAGATGGACACAAAGTTCGTTCCCAAAAATTCAGTTTTTCTACTTTAGACAAACTCATTTAACAACATGGTAAATTTTGGTTCATTAACAGGCAAGGCCCCTTAGAAAAGTTCAACATAGATCTTTTTAAAAAAAGAATCTAAAGATCAGAAGGCATTACAAAGTTTCTTTACTAAAAAGAATCTGTTTTGAAAAACGAACTCTATTAGCTAAAAATTGGCCACAGGAGGTTTGTAGCTTTTCACTAACATGCTTGTTATCAAGATAAGGAAAATCCTACAGCAAATTTTTCTGAAAAGATTAAGATATTAATAAAATATAATAGGTGGGTGCAAAAGTAACTGTGGTTTTGCACTGTTTAACTTTGCCATTTGATATTGGAATATATTCTTAAATAAATGTGGTTATGTTATACATCATTTTAACGCACATTTCTCACTTTGTTTTTTTTCTAATGACTTATTACTTGCTGTTTATGTTTATTTTAGACAAGGGAAATGATGTTAGACAAAAAGCAAATTCGAGCAATTTTCTTGAGTTCAAAATGTAAAGCAGTGGAGACAGCTCACAACATCAATGATGCATTTGACCCAAGAACTGCTAATGAATGTACAGTGCAGTGGTGGATCAAGAAGTTTCGCAAAGGAGACAAGCGCCTTGAAGGTGAGAAGTGCAGTGACTGGTCATCAGAAGTTGACAACAACCAACTGAGAGGATCATTGAAGGTGGTCCTACACAAAAAATAGCCAAAGAACTCAACATTGACCATTCTATGGTCATTCAGCATTTGAAGCAAAGTGGAAAGGTGAAAAAACTCCGTAAGTGGGTGCCTCATGAGTTGACGGCAAATCAAAAAATCATCGAAGTGTCGTCTTCTCTTTTTTATGCAATGAAAACGAACCATTTCTTGATCCGATTGTGATGTGTAACAAAAAGCGGATTTTATATGACAACTGGCAGCAATCAGCTCAGTGGAAGGACCAAGAAGAAACCACCAGGGAAGCCACAAGAAACTCCAAAGCACTTACCAAAGCCAAACTCGGACCAAAAAAGGTCATGGTCACTGTTTGTTGGTCTGCTAAAGGTATGACTCACTACAGCTTTCTGAATCCTGGCGAAACCATTACATCTGAGAAGTATGCTCAGCAAATCCATGAGATACACCAAAAACTGCAACACCTACAGCCAGCATCTGTCAAAAGAAAGGGCCCACTTCTTCTGCACAACAACACCCGACCTCACAGTGTACAATTAACACTTCAAAAGTCGAACAAATTAGGCTACAAAGTTTGCCTCATCCACCATATTCACTTGACCACTCGTCAACTCTACCACTTCTTCAAGCATCTCAACAAGGTTTTCAAGGACAAATGCTTCCACAACCAGCAGGAAGGAGAAAATGCTTTCCAAGAGTTTGTCAAATCCCAAAGCATAGATTTTTATGTTACAAAACTAAACAAACTTAATTCTCATTGAAAAAAATGTGTTGATTGCAATAGTTCCTATTTTGATTAATAAAGATGTGTTTGAGCCTAGTTAAAATGATTTAAAATTCAGTCTGAAACCACAATTACTTTACACCAACCTAATAATTAAAAATAGCTATTTTCTATTGATAGCTACTATCTCCTAAGATTATTATCTCCATTTTCTAGTTAAGACTCAGAGGAAGTTAAGGGACACACAAGCTATTAAAGAAAGGTGGAATTTGTACCCAGGCAGTCTGGATTCAAATGACCTTTTGCTAATTTTCTAAACTAGTCATATTACTTTAAAAAATACTAGCAGTTCCATAATAAAATATACATATAAGACACTTGCAAAGGAAACTACTATTAATACTATCACCTCCATGTGATATAAGCCCTTAAAGATTTACACACTAAAAATTATAGAAATTCCAACCTAATAGTAAACTCTAACAAACGAAACAAATTAGGTAAAAAAAAATTTTTTTAATATTATTTCCTGTATCCATAAATAACTTCACAAAAGTAAAAAACTACATTAACAAAAATACATGCAAACTACACAGCATGAGAAAATAAAAATATACCTGAGAAATATACTTCTTCCACAGTGGCTCATCTTCACTGATATCAAACTCATTCCAGCCATGGAAGGCTCTCCTATGACTTACTTCACATTTGTTTAGACCATTCTGAAGATCAGCCTATGAGATTTTATATATAAAAGTTACTGAAAATATTAGCAGAAAACAAAGGAGAAAACACAAAAAAGTACATATGTATGGTCATATTTCTAGGAACTTCTGTTTATAGGAAAACAATAGAATGGGAAAGACTACAGATCTCTTCAAGAAAATTAGAGATACCAAGGGAACATGTCATGCAAAGATGGGCTCAATAAAGGACAGAAATGGTATGGACCTAACAGAAGCAGAAGATATTAAGAAGAGGTGGCAAGAATACAAGGAAGTACAGTACAAAAAAGATCTTCACGACCCAGATAATCACAAAAGTGTGATCACTCACACTCACCTAGAGCCGGACATCCCAGAATGTGAAGTCAGGTGGGCCTTAGGAAGCATCACTACGAACAAAGCTAGTGGAGGTGATGGAATTCCAGTTGAGCTATTTCAAATCCTAAAAGATGATGCTGTGCAAGTGCTGCACTCAATATGTCAGCAAATTTGGAAAACTCAGCAGTAGCCACAAGACTGGAAAAGGTCAGGTTCATTCCAATCTCAAAGAAAGGCAATGTCAAAGAATGCTCAAACTACTGCACAATTGCACTCATCTCACATGCTAGTAAAGTAATGCTCAAAATTCTCGAAGCCAGGCTTCAGCAATACGTGAACCGTGAACTTCCACATGTTCAAGCTGGTTTTACAAAAGGCAGAGGAACCAGAGATCAAATTGCCAATATACGCTGGATCATCGAAAAAGCAAGAGGGTTCCAGAAAAACATCTATTTCTGCTTTATTGACTATGCCAAAGCCTTTGACTGTGTGGATCACAATAAACTGTGGAAAATTCTGAAAGAGATGGGAATACCAGACCACTTGAGAAACCTGTATGCAGGTCAGGAAGCAACAGTTAGAACTGGACATGGAACAACAGACTGGTTCCAAATCGGGAAAGGAGTACGTCAAGGCTGTATATTGTCACCCTGCTTATTTAACTTATATGCAGAGTACATCATGAGAAACGCTGGGCTGGAAGAAGCACAAGCTGGAATCAAGACTGCTAGGAGAAATATCAATAACTTCAGATATGCAGATGATACCACCCTTATGGCAGAAAGTGAAGAAGAACTAAAGAGCCTCTTGATGAAAGTGAAAGAGGAGAGTGAAAAAGTTGGCTTAAAGCTCAACGTTCAGAAAACGAAGATCATGGCATCCGGTCCCATCACTTCATGGGAAATAGATGGGGAAACAGTGGAAACAGTGGCTACTTTATTTTTCTGGGCTCCAAAATCACTGTGGATGGTGACTGCAGCCATGGAATTAAAAGATGCTTGCTCCTGGAAGGAAAGTTATGACCAACCTAGAGAGCATATTAAAAAGCAGAGACGTTACTTTGCCAACAAAGGTCTGTCTAGTCAAGGCTATGGTTTTTCCAGTGGTCATGTGTGGATGTGAGAGTTGGACTATAAAGAAAGCTGAGCACCGAAGAATTGATGCTTTTGAACTATGATGTTGGAGAAGACTCGTGAGAGTCCCTTGGACTGCAAGGAGATCCAACCAGTCCATCCTAAAGGAGATCAGTCCTGGGTGTTCATTGGAGGGACTGATGTTGAAGCCGAAACTCCAATACTTTGGCCACCTGATGCGGAGAGCTGACTCATTTGAAAAGACCCTGATGCTGGGGAAGATTGAGGGCAAGAGCAAATGGGGACGACAGAAGATGAGATGGTTGGATGGCATCACCAACTCGATGGACATGGGTTTGGGTGGACTCTGGGAGTTGGTGATGGACAGGGAGGCCTGGCGTGCTGCGGTTCATGGGGTCGCAAAGAGTCAGACACGACTGAGCAACTGAACTGAGCTGAACTGAACTGTGACAGTGAAAATTTATCTATGGGGACAAAGCCTATCAGTGATTGCCTGGGGCCAGGAGCAATGGAAGGATTAGCTACAAAAAAATATGTGGAATCTTTTTAGAGTGATGAAAATTTTCTACATCTTAATTGTGATGATGGCTACATTTGCCAAAATGCAAATTGTATATTTAATTAATACGTTGTATTCTATATAAATTATACCTCAATAAAAAATGTTAATGTAAGCAACTAGGTTAATAAACAAAAAATTATGATTTTTATGCAGAAAGAGGAATAACACAAACCAGTGACAATGTACAAAAAGCAAATTGTAAGTACATTTTAACTAGTTTTCATGGTTTCCACTGTTGTCTTACTGTCTTCTAAAATTAGTTTCTCCAAAAGATTATGTATCCTTCTTGTTCTCTGAGTCTATCAAATCTGAGGTTGGTACTACCGTTTGTTCTTAGACGTACATTTATTTCAAGGAGAAAATCTGTGGTTCCTAAATTACTGAAAATAATGAAGTTAAGTCCTACAAACACCACCTACTTTCTGCAGTCACTACCTCTCATGACTTGTTATTTTAAACTATCATTAAAGAATGAAATTACTTGCACCTCTGAAGTAGTTAGTTTAAAGTTTTATAGTAGAGGTCAATAACAGAGTCTTGCGATACCTAAATATATTTAGAGTAAGTGGCTTTAAAACAGAGTATAAATACAACCTGCCCCCCAAAAAAAACTCAAAAAAGGGGAGGGGGGGCGTATGCAATGCTTTTAATGCCATCATTAAAATATGTGAATTCTGAAGAGAAAATTTTAAATATTCTTTTCCTCGTGTTTCATTAGATTGTGCTTTTTAAAACTAGGAAAAGACTGAATTACATAAGCAAAATTTATTTGCAGTTCTGAACTTATATTTAGCTTTTACAGTAGAAAACATATAAAAGGAGAAAACTCCTAACTCCATTTATGTTAATAATTAAATTGATTATTTTCCTAATCCAACTAATCCTCACACAGCACTAACAGTTTCCAGCAACACTAATGATCCAGAGCTGCACCGTCCTATCAGGGAACCACTAGCCACTTACACCTGCAGAACAGAAAATTCTACTGGATAGCACTTAGCTAAGTGACTCAATCTACTATACACTCCCTTCCTCCCCACCAAGAACTTACTTGGAGAATGCTGGCAACTTCACTGACTGGTAATTCACTTGCTTTTTTTGATGTCAATACCGGAATCATTGTCTCATTTTCAGCATTAGGAATTTTTTGAAAACGTGCAACCTAGGAAACAAAACCAAAGGAAAAATATTTGCATATACTAAACAATTCTAATGTTGTCCAGAATAAATGAAAATTCAAATGGTCCCAGAAACTTTTATCACAGAAAACAAGTAAATTCAGACTAATAAAGAGTATCCAGTCCTATTAAGATAATTTTATACTAACATGCTATTCTAAAAAGCATATTTCAGAAAATAACCTACCAGTGAAAGGTAGAACACAAAATAATTTTCATACTGCAAAAAAGATGCTATTTCTACACCAAATTAATCAGTAAAAAGTAAAACAGATGTCCTGTCTAGCAGATTCCAATCGTTATACAGAGTCATTAATCCTCTAAACTCATTATGTTTAACATGAGGTACAGGGAACAGCTACGTTTGTTCCATTTTAACTATTACTGTTGATCAGCTCATTTCTTAACTATCCAGACACTTGTCTACTCTGCCAAAGCGCTATCACAGAACATGAGACTTATAGATCCATTCCCAAACTAGAGGAAATGGAAAGCAGAGAGACCAGACAAGCAGAGGACACACAGGTGAAGTGAAGGGACAAGCAGAATGAATCTTAGAGATGATGGTAACCATGACACCTACTTGATGTATCTTCATAAACAAATATCTACAGAAAATGTTTTAACACAGCTCTAGAAATAAATCCCCAATCCAGACTTCTTTGTAGACAAAGTTTTCACAAAGTATGTGAAAGAGAGACAAAAGCTACACACTGAAACTTTAGAGAAGAAAACAATTCAGTTGCCTGCCCCACATCCACTGATTTAAACAACAGTGAAAATGAAGTGATCATCTTAATGCCAAGACACAAATCTTTAAGCTATCAGGTGAAATGTTTTCAACCTTGAATAATCAACAAACTTAGAATAAAATATTCCCCTAAAAACAATTTTAAGACAACATATAAGGTCAAAGAATAATAATTTAAGTTTCTATTATCATAAAGGGTCACTATAGAGGCCTCTACTCATTAAAAAAAAAAAGTCGTACTTACTGCAAAATATAGTAAATAGCAATAGCAATGTAAATAACCAAGTTCTGGAATATGCATGTTTTCTAATCCCACCTATTAGAAAGGCAATAAATATTCAAGTATTTTAAAGAAAAGAGCATAACAATTTTTCTTTAATGATATTAGTGACCAAAAATTCTTAAGAAATTGAAAACAGGTTACCTTTCTCAACATGGTTATTTTATCTTGTGAAATAATTAAGAAGGATCAAATATGTTTCCATTGTCTGCAGTGACAATGAGATTAAGAAAATCTTTTATTTCAAAGGTTCATATATATCAGTTTCTTCATATGTGAGGATAAATAGTGCCTAAAGTTGTTTGAGGATTACACCCATTTACAGAGCATTCACGCAACTAGTAATAAGCACTGAAATAGCTGTTTTTCCCAAAACTAATATTTATATGTACATTCTCAATAATATAATGAGCTCAGTAAGAAGCAAATCATTAAGGTTAATAAAGCTAGATTTGCAACAGTTCTTCTATTAAACATATCACTACTCATAAAAACACTTTTTAAAAAGTTATCCTTTGGTAGTTGATACATAAATCAGGTCAATGTTGGAATACACTACATAAAATCCCTCAGGAGCATTACATGGGCCCAAAAGAGGTCAAAAGAAGGAAGTGAGACTATTTCTTTTAATAAAGGATGAGTTCAGTTCAGTTCAGTTGCTCAGTCGTGTCCGACTCTTTGCGACTCCATGAATTGCAGCACGCCAGGCCTCTCTGTCCATCACAAACTCCCAGAGTCTACCCAAACCCATGTTCATCAAGTCGGTCATGCCATCTAACCATCTCATCCTCTGTCGTCCCCTTCTCCTTCCGCCCCCAACCCTACCCAGCATTAGGGTCTTTTCCAATGAATCAACCCTTAGCATGAGGTGGCCAAAGTATTGGAGTTTCAACTTCAACATCAGACCTTCCAATGAACACCCAGGATTGATCTCTTTTAGGATGGATTGATTGGATCTCCTTGCAGTCCAAGGGACTCTCAAGAGTCTTCTCCAACACCACAGTTCAAAAGCATCAATTCTTCGGCACTCAGCTTTCTTCACTGTCCAACGCTCACATCCATACATAACCACTGGAAAAACCATAGCCTTGACTAGACGGACTTTTGTAGGCAAAGTAATGTCTCTGCTTTTAAATACGCTATCTAGGTTGGCCATAACCTTCCTTCCAGGAGCAAGCGTCTTTTAATTTCATGGCTGCAATCACCATCAGCAGTGATTTTGGAGCCCCAAAAAATAAAGTCTGACACTGTTTCCATTGTTTCCCCATCTATTTCCCATGAAGTGATGGGACCAGATGCCATGATCTTAGTTTTCTGAACGTTGAGCTTTAAGCCAACTTTTTCACTCTCCTCTTTCACCTTCATCAAGAGGCTCTTTAGTTCTTCTTCACTCTCTGCCATAAGGGTGGTGTCATCTGCATATCTGAGGTTATTGATATTTCTCCCGGCAATCTTGATTCCAGCTTGTGTTTCTTCCAGCCCAGCGTTTCTCATGATGTACTCTGCATATAAGTTAAATAAGCAGGGTGACAATATACAGCCTTGACGTACTCCTTTTCCTATTTGGAACCAGTCTGTTGTTCCATGTCCAGTTCTAACTGTTGCTTCCTGACCTGCATACAGGTTTCTCAAGAGACAGGTCAGATGGTCTGGTATTCCCATCTCTTTCAGAATTTTCCAGTTTATTGTGATCCACACAGGCAAAGGCTTTGGCATAGTCAATAAAGCAGAAATAGATGTTTTTCTGGAACTCTCTTGCTTTTTCGATGATCCAGCGGATATTGGCAATTTGATCTCTGGTTCCTCTGCCTTTTCTAAAACCAGCTTGAACATCTGGAAGTTCATGGTTCACGTACTGCTGAAGCCTGGCTTGGAGAATTTTGAGTATTACTTTACTAGCATGTGAGATGAGTGCAATTGTGCGGTAGTTTGAGCATTCTTTGGCATTGCCTTTCTTTGGGTTGGAACGAAGACTGACCTCTTCCAGTCCTGTGGCCACTGCTGAGTTTTCCAAATTTGCTGGCATATCGAGTGCAGCACTTTCACAGCATCACCTTTGAGGATTTGAAATAGCTCAACTGGAATTCCATCACCTCCACTAGCTTTGTTCGTAGTGATGCTTTCTAAGGCCCACTTGACTTCACATTCCAAGATGTCTCGCTCTAGGTGAGTGATCACACCATCGTGATTATCTGTGTCGTGAAGATCTTTTTTGTACAGTTCTTCTGTGTATTCTTGCCACCTCTTCTTAATATCTTCTGCTTGTGTTAGGTCCATACCATTTCTGTCCTTTATTGAGCCTATCTTTGCATGAAATGTTCCTTTGGTATCTCTAATTTTCTTGAAGAGATCTCTAGTCTTTCCCAATCTGTTGTTTTCCTCTATTTCTTTGCACTGATCACTGAGGAAGGCTTTCTTATCTCTCCTTATAACTCTCTAAATACAAGAAAGGAAGAGGGCAACCCAAAACCAAAGGGTGACTTTACAGAAGACCAGCATCAGGACTTAGAATGAAGAGTGCCCGATGCTAGGGATGGTGGCAGAGCTGGATGGCCATCCACGGTAAGAACCGGTTTCCACAACATAGGGGGGACACAGCACAGAAATTCTCGGTGAAAGGCAGTGATGCTTACTGTATTTATGCTCCCTAGACTCCATGTCAACTTAAACCTATGAGATCATTAAGTTTTAATCCTATTATCTTTTTAAGCAAATGTTACTGACATTGACCAACTTTGATGGGTTTTAGTTATATAGATCATAGGAATATTTTATAAAAGCAAGATCCTCTATGACCCACATCCTAGAGTAATGGAAATAAAAACAAAAGTTAAAAAGTTGAACCTGATTAAACTTAAAAGCTTTTGCACAGCAAAGGAAACTATAAGCAAGGTGAAAAGACAACCCTCAGAATGGGAGAGAATAATAGCAAATGAAACAACTGACAAAGGATTAATTTCCAAAATATACAAGCAGCTCATACAACTCAATACCAGAAAAACAAACAGCACAATCAAAAAGTGAGAAAAAGAACTAAAGAGACATTTCTCCAAAGAAGACACACAGATGACTAACAAACACATGAAAACATACCCAACATCGCTCATTATTAGAGAAATGCAAATCAAAACTACAATGAGGTTATCACCTCACACCAGTCAGAATGGCCATCATCAAAAAGTCTACAAACAATAGATGCTGGGAGAGGGTGTGGAGAAAAGGGAATGCTCTTGTACTATTTGGGGAATGTAAATTGATACAGCCACTATGGAAGACAGTATGGAGATTCCTTAAAAATCTAGGAATAAAACCACCATATGACCCAGCAATCCCACTCCTAGGCTTATACCCTGAGGAAATCAAAATTGAAAAAGACACATGTATCCCACTGTTCACTGCAGCACTATTTACAATGGCTAGAACATGGAAGCAACCTAGATGCCCATCGACAGATGAACGGATAAAGAAGGTGTGGTACATATACACAATAGAATATTACTCAGCCATAAAAAGGAATGCATTTGAGTCAGTTCTGAGGTGGTGGATGAATCTAGAACCTATTATACAGAGTGAAGTGAACCAGAAAGAGAGAGAGAAATATCGTATCCTAACGCATATCTATGGAATCTAGAAAAATGGTACTGAGGAATTTATTTGCGGGGCAGCAATGGAGAGACAGAAATGGAGAACAGACTTGTGGACATGGGGAGATGGGAGGAGAGGGTGAGATGTATGCAAAGAGTAACATGGAAACTTACATTGCATATGTAAAATAGACGGCGGATGGGAATTTGCCGCATGGCTCAGGAAACTCAAACAGGGGCTCTGTGTCAACCTAGAGGGGTGGGATGGGGAGGGAGATGGGAGGGAGGTTCAAAAGGGAGGGGATATATGTATACCTATGGCTGATTCATGTTGAGGTTTGACAGAAAACAACAAAATTCTGTAAAGCAATTATCCTTCAATTAAAAAAAAGAATATTTTAATTTGTTCATTGCTCTTTCAACAAACATCTGCATTTATTGAGAATCTGACTCTGCGCTCAGCCCTTAGAACTTAACAAAGAGCAAAATGAGGGGGAGGACAGTTGAAGGGAAGACAGACATTAACAAGAATAGCACAAAGGAAGAGAAACAGAAACAGTCACTAAGGCTGAGCCAGAGCTGAAACAACACCCAGCTGTGGATGTGTCTGATGGTGAAAGTAAAGTCTGATGCTGTAAAAAAAAAAAACAATACTGTATAGGAACATGGAATGTTAGGTCCATGAGTCAAGGTAAATCAGAAGTGGTCAAACAGGAGACAGCAAGAGTGAACATCAACCTTTTAGAATCACTGAACTAAACTGGATGGGAAAGGGTGAATTTAATTCAGATAACCATTATATCTACTACTGCGGGCAAGAATCCCTTAGAAGAAATGGAGTAGCCCTCATAGTCAACAAGAGTTCGAAATGCAGTACTTGTGTGCAATCTCAAAAATTACAGATTGATCTTGGTTCATTTCCAAGGCAAAACATTCACTATCACAGTAACCAAAGTCTATGCCCCAACCACTAACACCAAAGAAGCTGAAATTGAATGGTTCTATGAAGACCTACAAGACCTTCCAGAACTAACATCAAAAAAAAAATGTCCTATTCATCATAGGGGACTGGAATCCAAAAGTAGAAGTCAAAAGATACCTAGTTTAACAGGCAAGTTTGGCCATGGAGTACAAAATGAACAGGCAAAGGTTAACAGGGTTTTGCCAAGAAAGCACACCAGTCATAGCAAACATCCTCTTCCAGTGACACAAGGCAACTCATGGACATCACCAGATGGTTAACATTGAAATCAGATTGATTATATTCTTTGGAGACAAAGATGGAAAAGCTCGACACAGTCAGTAAAAACAAAACTGGGAGCTGACTATGGTTCACATCATGACTTATTGCAAAATTCAGACTTCGAATTGAAGAAAGTAAGAAAAACCACTAGGCCATTCAGGTATAATAACCTAAATCAAATCCCCTACAATTACACAGTGAAAGTGACAAATAAATTCAAGGGATTATATCTGATAGAATGCCTGAAGAACTATGGACAGAGGTTCATAACACTGTACAGGAAGCAGTGACCAAAACCATTCCCAAGAAAAAGAAATGCAAGAAGGCAAAAGTTGTCTGATGAGGCCTTACAAATAGTTGAGAAAAGAAGAGAAGCAAAAGACAAAGGAGAAAGGGAAAGATACACCCATCTGAATGCAGAGTTCCAAAGACTAGCAAAGAGAGGTAAGAAAGCCTTCTTAAGTGAACAATACAAAGGAATAGAGGAAAACAATAGAATGGGAAAGACTCCAGATCTCGACAAGAAAATTGGAGATACCAAGGGAACATTTCATGCAAAGATGGACACAAGAAAGGACAGAAACACAAGTACCTAACAAAAGCAGAAGAGATTAAGAAGAGGTATGAATACAAAGAAGAACTGTATAAAAAAGGTCTTAATGACCTGGAAAACCACAACGCTGTGATGACTCACCTACAGCCAAACATCCTGGAGTGTGAAGTGAAGTGGGCCTTAGGAAGCACTACTACAAACAAAGCTAGTGGAGGTGATGAAACTCCAGCTGAGCTGTTTCAAATCCTAAAAGATGATGCTATGAAAGTGCTGCACTCAATATGCCAGCAAATTTGGAAAACTCAACAGTGGCCACAGCACTGGAAAAGGTCAGTTTTCATTCCAATCCCAAAGAAAGGCAATGCCAAAGAATGCTCAGACTACCACACAATTGCACTCATTTCACATGCTAGCAAAGTAATGCTCAAAATTCTCCAAGTGAGGCTTCAACAGTATGTGAACCAAGAACTCCCAGATGTTCAAGCTGGATTTAGAAAAGGCAGAGGAACCATAGATCAAATTGGCAACATTCACTGGATCATAGAAAAAGCAAGAGAGTTCCAGAAAACCATCTTCTTCTCCTTATTGACTAGGCCAAAGCCTTTGACTGTGTGGATTACAACAAACTGTGGAAAATTTTTCAAGAGATGGGAATACCAGACCTCCCCATGATCATGAACTAGATTTCTAGTTCATCTTATATGCTAAATAGTAGCACTATTCAACCTGTTAAAGAATAGCAAGAGACTCTTTATAACAAATGGTGCTGGGACAACCGGCTAATCATTCAAAAAAATAAAATAATGCTGTACTCCTCCTCACATCACATATAAAAATTAACTCAAATTGATTAAAGACTTAAATTTAAGAGCTTAAACTATAAAACTCCTAGAAAACAAAGACTTAAATCTTCTTGATCATGACGCCCTAGACATAACATAAAAAGGATAGAAACAAAAACAAAAATTTGATCATCAAAATCTTAAAGTTTTGTACTGCAAAGGACATCATCAAGAAAGTTATTTAAAAAGATAATTCATAGAATGGGGAAAAATACTTGTAAGTCATTAAGGGGCTTATATCTACAATAAATAAACTCGTACAATAATAAAAGGACCAATAATTCAATTAAAAATGAGTAAAAGATTTGAACATATATTCCTACAAAGAAGATATACACATGAGCAATAAGCATGAGACTCCCTCAACATCATTCAGTTCACTTCAGTTCAGTCACTCAGTCATGTCTGACCCTTTGCGACCCCATGGACTGCAGCATACCAGGCCTCCCTGTCCATCACCAACTCCTAGAGCTTGCTCAAACTCATGTCCATCGAGTCGGTGATGCCATCTAACCATCTCATCCTCTGTCGTCCCCATCTCCTCCTGCCCTCAATCTTCCCCAGCATCAGGGTCTTTTCCAATGAGTCAGCTCTTCGCATCAGGTGACCAAAATATTGGAGTTTCAGCTTCAACATCATTCCTTCCAATGAACACCCAGGACTGATTTCCTTTAGGATGGACTGGTTGGATCTCCTTGCAGTCCAAGGGTCTCTCAAGAGTCTTCTCCGACACCACAGTTCAAAAGCATCAATTCAAGGTGCTCAGCTTTCTTTATAGTCCAACTCTCACATCCATACATGACCACTGGAAAAACCATAGCCCTGACTAGACAGATCTTTGTTGACAAAGTAATGTCTTTGCTTTTTAATATGCTGTCTAGGGTGGTCATAACTTTCCTTCCAAGGAGTAAGCATCTTTTAATTTCATGGCTGCAGTCACCATCTGCAGTGATTTTGGAGCCCCAAAAAATAAAGTCTACCACTGTTTCCCCATCTATTTCCCATGAAGTGATGGGACCAGATGCCATGATCTTAGTTTTCTGAAAGCTGAGCTTTCAGTCCACTTTTTCACTCTCCTCTCTCACTTTCATCAAGAGTTTCTTTAGTTCTTCTTCACTTTCTGCCATAATGGTGGTGTCATCTGCATATCTGAGGTTTCTGTTATTTCTCCCAGCAATCTTGATTCTAGCTTGTGCTTCTTCCAGCCCACCATTTCTATGTACTCTGCATATAAGTTAAAGAAGCAGGGTGACAATATACAACCTTGACATACTCCTTTCCCAATTTGGAGACAGTCTGTTGTTTCATGTCCAGTTCTAACTGTTGCTTTCTGACCTGCATACAGGTTTCTCAAGAGGCAGGTCAGATGGTCTGGTATTCCCATCTCTTTCAGAATTTTCCACAATTTATTGTGATCCATACAATCAAAGGCTTTGGCATAGTCAATAAAGCAGAAATAGATGTTTTTCTGGAACCCTCTTGCTTTTTCTACGACCCAGCAGATGTTGGCAATTTGATCTCTGGTTCCTCTGCCTTTTCTAAAACCAGCTTGAACATCTGGAAGTTCACGGTGCACGTATTGCTGAAGCCTGGCTTGGAGAATTTTGAGCATTACTTTACTAGCCTGTGAGATGAGTGCAATCGTGTAGTAGTTTGAGCATTCTTTGGCATTGCCTTTCTTTGGGATTGGAAGGAAACTGTCCTTTTCCACTCCTGTGGCCACTGCTGAGTTTTCCAAATTTGCTGACATATTGAGTGCAGCACTTTCACAGCATCATCTTTTAGGATTTGAAATAGCTCAACTGGAATTCCATCACCTACACTAGCTTTGTTCATAGTGATGCTTCTTAACTTCACATTCCAGGATGTCTGGCTCTAGGTGAGTGATCACACCATCATGATTATCTGGGTCATGAAGATCTTTTTTGTATAGTTCTTCCTTGTATTCTTGCCACCTGTTCTTAATATCTTCTGCTTCTGTTAGGTCCATACCATTTCTGTCCTTTATCAAGCCCATCTGTGCATGACATGTTCCCTTGGTATCTCTAATTTTGTTGAAGAGATCTCTAGTCTTTCCCATTCTATTGTTTTCCTCTATTTCTTTGCATTGATCACTGAGAAAAGCTTTCTTATGTTTCCTTGCCATTCTTTGGAACTCTGCATTCAAATGGGTATATCTTTCCTTTTCTCCTTTGCTTTCACTTCTCTTCTTTTCACAGCTATTTGTAAGGCCTCCTCAGACAGCCATTTTGCCTTTTTTGCATTTCTTTTTCTTGGGGATGGTCTTGATTCCTGTCTCCTGTGCAATATCACGAACCTCTGTCCATAGTTCACCAGGCACTCTTTCAGACCTAGTCCCTTAACCTTAAATCTATTTCTCACTTCCACTGTATAATCATAAGGGATTTGATTTAGGCCATACTTGAATGGTCTAGTGGTTTTCCCCACTTTCTTCAATTTAAGTCTAAATTTGGCAATAAGGAGTTGATGATCTAAGCCACAGTCAGCTCCTGGTCTTGTTTTTGCTGACTGTATAGAGCTTCTCCATCTTTGACTGCAAAGAATATAATCAATGTGATTTTGGTGTTGACCATCTCATGATGTCCATTAGTATGGACACCAACATTAGTCATGAGGCAAATACATATCGAAACCACAATGAGGTAACATCACACCCAGTAGGATCGCTACACTTAAAAAGACAGACAATAAGAAATGCTGAAGAGAATGCATAAAAACTGGAGCCCTCACACACTGTTGGTGAACTGCTAAAAGGTACAACCACTATGGAAAAGTTTGGCAGCTACTATATACTATTATTATGTTATTATGCAAAATTTCAGCTTAAAAACAACTTTTGAGTCACTTAATAATGCTTCAATTTTGACAATTATAAAATGCAAATAAGTTCACATAAGTTTAGTCAAATGTAACCATCCAAATGTAAACCATTTTAAGAGATAATATGTCTTTCACATGTTATTTAGGAAGTCAGCTCTACAGACTCATGTTTCAAGGAAAACTTTTCTGAGTTAAGCCATGAAGAATGGATGGCAGAGAACAGCTAAGACATGCCAAGGAAGTACTCCCAACAAGAGATGAACACTACTAAAGGTCATAGCAATAGTAATTTAATTTGTATGCAACAAATTCCAGATGTACAAGCTGGATTTAGAAAAGGCAGAGGAATCAGAGATCAAATTGCCAACATTCACCGGATCATCGAAAAACCTAGAGAATTCCAGAAAAGCATCTACTTCTGCTTCACTGACTATGCTAAAGCCTTTGACTGTGTGTAACACAACAAACTGTGGAAAATGCTTAAAGAGATGGGAATACCAGACCACCTTACCTGCCTCCCGAGAAACCTGTATGCAGGTCAAGATGCAACAGTTAGAACCCGACATGGGACAACGGACTGGTTCAAAATTGGGAAAGGAGTATGTCAAGGCTGTGTATTGCCACCGTTTAGCTAAGTTTTATGCATAGCACATCATGCAAAATGCCAGGCTGGATCAACCACAAGGTGGAATCTAGATGGCCGGGAGAAATAGCAACAACTTCAGATATTCAGATAATACCACTCTAATGGCAGAAAACTAAGATCATGGCATCTGGTCCCATCACTTCATGGGAAATAGATGGGGAAGCAGTGGAAACAGTGTCAGACTTTATTTTTTTGGGCTCCAAAATCACTGCTGATGGTGATTGCAGCCATGAAATTTTAAAAGACGCTTACTCCTTGGAAGGAAGGTTATGGCCAACCTAGATAGCATATTTAAAAGCAGAGACATTACTTTGTCAACAAAAGTCCATCTAGTCAAGGCTATGGTTTTTCCAGTGGTCATGTATGGACGTGAGAGTTGAACGGTGAAGAAAGCTGAGCGCCGAAGAATTGATGCTTTTGAACTGTGGTGTTGGAGAAGACTCTTGAGAGTCCCTTGGACTGCAAGATCCAATCAATCCATCCTAAAAGAGATCAATCCTGGGTGTTCATTGGAAGGTCTGATGTTGAAGCTGAAACTCCAATACTTTGGGCACCTCATGCGAAGGGTTGACTCATTGGAAAAGACCCTAATGCTGGGTAGGATTGGGGGCGGGAGGAGAAGGGGACGACAGAGGATGAGATGGTTGGATGGCATCACCGACTCGATGGACATGGGTTTGGGTAGACTCCGGGAGTTGGTGATGGACAGAGAGGCCTGGCGTGCTGCAATTCATGGGGTCGCAAAGAGTCAGACATGACTGAGCGACTGAACTGAACTGAATGGCAGAAAGCGAAGAGGAACTAAAGAGCTTCTTGATGAAGATTAAAGAGGAGAGTGAAAAAGCTGGCTTGAAACTCAACATTCAAAAAACTAGTATCATGGCATCTGGCTCTATCATTTCATGGCAAACAGATGGGGAAAAAGTGGTAACAGTGACAGATTTTATTTCTTGGGCTCCCAAATCACTGCAGACAGTGACTGTAGCCATGAAATTAAGACGCTTGCTCCTTGGAAGAAAAGCTATGACAAACCTAGACAGCTTAAAAAGCTGAGACGTCACTTTGTTGACAAAAGTCTGTATAGTAAAAGCTATGGTTTTTTCAGTAGCCATGTATGGATGTGAGAACTAGACCATGAAGAAGACTGAGCGCCGAAGAACTGATGCTTTTGAACTGTGATGCTGGTCATGACTAGAGAGTCCCCTGGAGAGCAAAGAGATCAAACCAGTCAATCTTAAAAGAAATCCAGTGTCAGAAGTACTATTAGAAAAAAGAAAACACTGACATTTTGCAACAGAACAGTGTTATCCTGAGACATACCTATGCCTCTAAAATTATCTTTCACTGAAAGTACAAAAAGGTGACAGAACTGATCAGAAAGAGTTTATGTAATCATCCACAAATTAAGTCTACAACAGAGGACGAGGTAAGTCCACGTATTTCACCTTTGAAAGTGTTGAGATTAAGGTTTCCAATTGCCAGGGGCTTTATTTGATTGTCAAATGTAGCAGGAAATCAAGCAGGAAACATCAGTCCATCCCTAATAACGCTCTCCAAGGACTGCTGGCATGGGGCAGAGCTGTAGCTGGCAAGTACCTCCAGGAAAGCAAGCCTCATTAATACGTGAGGTGTTTATCAAGAATACAGGTTCTATGAAGTCATTCTTTGCAAAAAAAAATTAAACCTGCACCTGACCAGTGGTACAAGTCTAGAATCTAGATTCTCAACCCCAACTGTATGTTAAAATCATCTGGGGAGCTTTTAAAAACTCCTGCAGCCAGTAACTCAAGACCAATTAAATTAGAATCCAGAAGAATGTTGAGTCTCAGAATGGGAGAGTACTAGGGATAGTTCTTTTTAAAAAATCTCCTGAAGTGATTAACATACAGTCAGTGCTCTTAATCCATCCATTAATTTACAAGAAATACAGGAGATAAAGAAACACATTAAATTACCTCAAAAAAATGTACTCAGCAAATTCCAGGTTGTGGGAAATGCAAAAGAAAAAACATCCTGATTTTGTAAATTACAAGGAAAAGAAAAGAGGGAACATTTTTAGACTAAGAGATATTTAAGAGTTCTGTCAACCAGTCACAGTGTATGGGTCTTAGTTCCATCTTGACTCCAACAAATAAACTTAGGGGGAAAAAAAACATCAATCCAAGATCATAGTTGCACTTAACTAATTGTATTTCTTTAGTCTCCTTAAATCTGGAACAGTTCCTCACTCTTTTTGTCTTTCATGACCTTGACACTTTGCAAAAGTACAAGCAGGGAGTACTATATAGGGATATTCTACAAACTATAACTTCGGTTTGATTTTTCTAACTGGATACAAGTAATGCATTTTGGCGGAAAGGGAAACACCATAGATGTAATGTTGTATCCGCCTGCTGTATCTGCCTCAAAACATCATATCAAGAGGCATATGATGTTTGTGAGAAATGGAGTATTTCTTGCTGTATCAGTAAACAAAGGATGTCACAGTCATCAATGATTGCACCACCAGCCAAAGTGAGCTGGTGAGCCCTGAGGGAACTCAGAATATGAAAACACAGTATACTGCATACTGGCCCCAGAAAGCTGAGGTGCATATCAGAGGAATGATTTCAGTGAGTTCAGACTCCTGCATCTTCCCCTACAAAGAAAAGCACTAAATTCCTTGAGATATCTGCCTTTTTTTAATTAATAATAATCTTTTGACATTCAGACTACCTGCTCTTTGTTGCAAAACTCCTATATATCCTGGTTTCTTCCCCCCTTACTTTCTCAGAGCAGTTCTCTCAGGGTTACCTGAAAAACTGTCTCCCAGGCTTGAAGTTCTAAAACTTCTCACCAAATAAAATGTAAGGCTCAACGTTTAGGTTGTGAATAAATCTGTCTCCCCAGAATTCTTACGTTGAAGCCTGTTACCAGGGGGCCGCACCAGAGAGACTGGAACCGAACCAAGTTTCAGTCTCAGAATCTGTGAGAAAATGAATTTGTTAAGCCACCTAGTCTGTGGTGTGTTTGTGTGTGCTCAGTAGCTCAGTCACATCCAACTATTTGCGACTCCACGGCCTGTAGCCCACCAGGCTCCTCTGTCCATGGAATTTTCCAGGCAAGAATACTGCAGTAGCTTGCCATTTCCTATTCCAGGGGATCTTCCTGACCCAGGGATCGACTCACATCTCTTGCATCTCCTGCATTGGCAGACAGATTCTTTACCACTGCACCACTTGGGAAGCCCAGTCTGTGGTATATTTGAGTACTTCTAACTTTCTGGGCTTCCCTGGTGGCTCAGTCAGTAAAGAATCTGCCTGCAATGCAGGAGACCTGGGTTCTACCCCTGGTTTGGGAAGATCCCCTGGAAGAGGGAAGGACAACCCACTCCAGTACTCTTGCCTGGAGAACCCCCATGGAGAGAGAAGCCTAGCAGGCTGCAGTCCATGGGGCCGCTAAGAGTCAGACACGAGTGAGCGACTAAGCACAACTTTCTGGCAACCAAAGAGGTTCCAAGCTTATCTTTGTATCTCCCCTGCCCCTACATTAGAATCAACCATTTCTCCATGGAACCTCAGTTCCTTTCATTGACAAGTATTATTTGAAGTGTCATGGCTTTAAGGCCTTATCAACAGACTGAGTTAACGAATACACACATATATGCACAAACTCATATCTGTATCTACTTTTATGTTTATCTATAAATATGTTAAAAACCATGAGTCCATACTGAAACTGCCAATGCCAATCTAAGTTCATTTCTGTTTCCCTTTCCTTATCTGAAACACTTTTACAGTGAAAAACCTGACTTTCATAATCACCCTTATACATATTTATTTGCTCTAATCTAGAATACACAGAGTAGTTTTGGGAGTTCTGACCATTATCACTGTAAAAAACAAAAATCTAGTAAGTCGAGTACAATATTTGTGTGCAGCTTTTTTTGTCTTTAGTCTCAGGTTTGTTTCAAGTTCTTTGTCAATAGCCTTACAGAGTCAAAACCCTGTATTCCTAAACTATTTAGACTAGTCCTTCCCATGGCCATCCTTCAGAGAGTTATGTTATTCATGTGAAATACAGTTAGGTTCATTTGCTTCTGTGTTTATTATTACATTTAGAATTTGGAGGTTATTTTCTCCCCTTCTCTCCCCTATCCTTGTAAATCTTGTTTATTTGAGAATATGAAACATTAATTTCATTCTAACAGTTAAAACCAGTCAAAAGAGGTAAACACAGACAAGCGTCAGGCAGTCTCCATCCTTTCAGTCTCTCTCTACCTCACTCTCTTTATGTAACCAATCTCCTTTCCAGTGGGTCTTTCCTATGTTTCCTTCTGTTCAAATGAGCACTATGTGTTTGTATTTTATTTCCTCCTCTTCTGCTTATAGTAACATAACCTATAGAGGAAAGGTTGATGATATCACTCTAATGACAGAAAGCGAAGAGGAACTAAAGAGCCTCTTTATGAGGATGAAGGAGGAGTGAAAGAGCCAGCTTAAAACTAAATATTAAAAAAACTACGATCATGGCATCTGGTCTTATTACTTCTGGCAAATAGAAGGGGAAAAGATAGCACTGGTCTTATTACTTCTGGCAAATAGAAGGGGAAAAGGTGGAAGTAGTGATAGATTCCCTCTTCTTGGGCTCTAAAATCACTGCAGATGGTGACTGCAGCCATGAAATCAGAAGACATTTGCTTACTGGCAGGAAAACTATGACAAACCTAGACAGTGTGTTGAAAAGCAAAGACATTACTCTGCCAACAAAGGTCCATATAGTCAAGGCTATGGTCTTCCCAGTAGTCATATACGGTGGTGAAAGCTGGATTGTATAGAAGGCAGAGTGCCAAAGAACTGATGTCTTCGAACTGTGGTGCTGGAGAAGACTCTTGAGAATCCCTTCGATAGCATGGAGATCAAACCAGTCAACCTTCAGGGAAATCAACCCCAAATACTCATTGGAAGGACTGATCCTGAAGTTGAAGCTCCAGTATTTTGGTCATCTGATGCCAACAGCTGACTCATTGGAAAAGCCACTGATGCTGGGAAAAACTGAAAGCAGAAGGTTCTAGAACATGGCGCCAGAGGATGAGATGGCTAGATAGCATCACTGATGCAACAGACATGAACTTGGCAAACTTCGGGAGATGGCGAGGGACAGGGAGGCCTGGCGTGCTGCAGTCCATGTGGTCACAGAGTCAGACGCCACTGGGTGGACTGAACATCAACAACCTATAGATATTCTCTTTGTCACTTAACAATATATCCGGAGATCAGTTCATCAGAGTCCAGTTCAGATATCATCCTCATTGTTTTTACAGCTGCATACGTACACACACACACACTTATAGACACACACACACATATACACACATCATATATACACCATAGTTTATTCAACTACTCTTCTATGTAGGAGATTGCAAACAATGACCCATAAATAACCCTGTACATGGATTTTCATATCATTGGAGTTGTACCTTCAAGAAAAATTCCTACAACTGAAACTGACAAGTCAAAATGCAAATGCATAGGCAGGGCTCTGCCAGATTATCAATGAGTTGTACCAGTCTGCCTTGACAGCAATGTATGTGTCAGTTTCCTCGTACCCTCATCAACTGGATGGACTGCTACACTTTAACTTTTGTCTATCCAACAGCTTAAGAAATAGCATATGGAGCCATTTTCATACATTTTGGGGGGATTATCCTTACTGTATTTTGATCACTTTTCTATCAGATTACTGCAGTCTATTCTCTCAATTTTTAAGAGTTATTTATATATCAGAGATCTCAACTCTTTGTCTTGATATATTGCAGATATTTTCTTCTAGTCTACCAACTGTCTTAACTATGTTTTTTGTCATGCAAAAAAAAATTTTTCATTTTCATGTAACAAAATTTCTCAATGCTGTCTCTTACTGTCTCTGTATTTTTAGAGCTAAAATTATCAATCCATTAACTAGGTGATACTCAATAACTAGGGTATATATAATGACTAAATATTACACAAGGTAGAATTTAGAAAGTAACTACCAAACTTAATAATGCAGAATCTTTAAAGAAAAAAAAAGCATGTCTTATTCATAACTACAAAATTCAATGATCAATCTCACATAATTCTACAAATTTTAGCTCAAAATGGATCAACTACCTAAATATAAGCACTAAAAGCCATAAACTCTCAGAGAAGAATGGATGAATCTTCATGACCTTGGATTCTTGATTCTTGACACCAAAAGTACAATCTATAAAAGGAGAAAAACTAGATAAACTGGACTTCATCAAACTTGAAATCTTTTGTGCATCAAAACATATTATCAAAAGAGAAGATATATTATTCTCTTATCAATGAAAAGAGAATCTATAGATGTCATCACAGATTATCAGGATTTAATATCCAGAATATATAAAGAACTTCTGAAACTAAACAACAAAAATACAAAAACCCAATTAGAACATGGTCAAAGGACGTGAATAGATATTCCTCCATTTGTATATGTACAAATGGCCAATAAGCACATAAAAAGATCTTCAACATCATTTGTCATAATGGAATGCAAATCAAAACCATAATGACATCCTTCTTCATATATACTAGGGCAGTGAGAATTTTTTTCTTAAAAAAGAAAAATGATAAAGATTTACTCTGCCGGTAAAGATGCAGAGAAACTGAAACTCCTGTTTATTGCTGATGGGACTGTAAAATAATGCAGCTACTGTGGATAACAGTTTTATAGTTTCTCAAAAAGCTAAATATAGAATAATCATATGACCCAGCAATTCGACTCTCAGGTATATACCCAATATAATTAAAAACAGACACTCAAATATTTGTAGGCCAATGTCTAATACAATATTATTCACAACAGCCAAAAGGTGGAAACAACTCAAGAATCCATCCACAGATAAAAGAAAATGTGGTATAAACATACAATGGATTATTCTTCAGCTACAAAATGAAATGAAATTCTGATACATATACAACAAAGATAAAGCCTGAAAATATGCTAACTGAAATAAGCCAGAAACAAAAGTACAAATACTGTATGGGTCCACTTAAGTGAAATACAACAGGCAAATTCACAGAGGAAGAAAATAGACCAGTGATAACCAGGGGTAGAAATAAAGAGAAAATGGGTAGATTGATTATTTAATAGATACACAGTTTCCATTTAAGGAAAAAGTTTTGGAAATACACAGTGGTAACAGCTGTAAAATGCTGTGAATGTAATTAATGCCACTGTTGGTTAAAACAGCAAATTTTATATTAAATATATTTCACAATTTTAAAAATACTTCATACATAAAAATATTTCAATGTTACCATCCCTTCCAATCTAAAATACTTAGGTTAAGACATTTACAAATTAACCAAGTGAATCTAGTTTATTACTCTGGAACACACTGCCACAAATGTTTCAAATCAGGATTACCACTATACAACCAACAGAGGAGGACAGTTTGGTCAACACCCTGAAGCTGAAACCTGCAATGCAGACTTCCCACACCATGATCACTGTACCAAGAGCCAAAAGGTAAAGGTTTGTTCCTCATATATTCCTAGTCCTGAGTGAAAATGAAAACATGAAGGTTGTTCTTCAAAATGAAAGCACAATCTGAAACAGTTTCCATCGAAGTCCTGGTATTTCCTTCCCTAATCCTATTCCTTACAAGTGACTTCCAAAGTGTCTGTCTACAATGCGGGAGACCTGGGTTCGATCCCTGGGTTGGGAAGATTCCCTGGAGAAGGAAATGGCAACCCACTCCAGTACTCTTGCCTAGAAAATCCCATGGACAGAGGAGCAGGCTACTATGGGGTCACAGAGTCGGGCACGACTGAGCGACTTTACTTTCACTTTTCTCAATCTGTTTTTGCCCCACATATTACAACTTTCTCCCTCACCCAAGGAAAACATTTTCATTGTCATGCTTATCTACTAATTAACGCTTATGTGTCTGTGTTAGCCACTCAGTCGTGTCCAACTCTTTGCAGCCCCACGTCTACAGGCTGCCAGGCTCCTCTGTCCATGGGATTTCCTGGACAAGAATACTGGAATAGGTTGCCATTCCCTTCTCCACAGGATCTTCCAGACCCAGGCATATTCTTTACCACCTGAGCCACCAGGGAAGCCAAGGTCAGACAGAAACAGCAGACTGGAGAGTCAAGAAGGTTTCACAACAGGGCATCCAGCTCCAACTTGCAAGGGCGGGCTAGGATTACCAAATACTCTTAAAAAATGTAAGAACAGTAAGAGGAATATGACAGCTACAATCCCACCTACCTCCCTTTCTATATATCTAGTTCATTATACATTCAATAATGTTTTACATGATGGCATTCTCTTTTGGGGCCATTTAGTCAATGTTTAACTTTGGTATTAATGCTGGCAGTCCTCTGGAATTCCTCTGATCCACCAGACAGAATTCTTGGTTCTTCCCTCCTTTCTTTGGCAAATATTTCTTATCCTATAGTTACACACAGGGGTAAAGAACAGGATCACTGACGCTTTTCAAGTTTATATTAGCTCTATTACCTTCAACTTGAAAAAACTCCAATATACATACTTCTTTGAACAAAAGTCCTTCTTAAAGTGATTTATAAGGTATACTTGTAGCTTTTTTTCTGCAACAATGCCTTTAAAAAAAAAACAATCATACAGATTCTCTTGCCAAATTTCATCCATCTGATCCCAAGTTTCAGTACTTTAGTTTTTACATATTCAAGTAAAATAAAGCAGAAGTGTTTCATTTTAATTTTCAGCACACAGAACTCTTTAAGCAAGATACAGAAATACATTCTGGCATTCATTCCCAACTGTTGTCTGTTGAATACAGTTGTAAACCATCTGTAATCCAACTGAAGTATTACATAAAATGAACAATCCAAAAAAAGCTCACATTTTTAATATGCTGTCCTTAAAAAAAAAAAAACACTCCTTCCAAGTTAGTCAGGTTTATTTTTTGTAAAATCCACTGCTCAATACTTTGTTTCTGCTAACTAATGACCTCAGCTGTTTCTACCAACACAATTAGGGGGAATGAATTCATAATCAGTATACACTAACAAAAGTCATGTTTCAAAAAACCAATCCTCAAAATCAATGAAAAGAGCAGGCAAGAAAATACCACTTTTGTATACAAACAATCAAAACATAAACAGAACCAGGGAATTAAGTCACACCAAAAGCTAAGATATCACAAGATTCAGTCTCCCACTTCATTAGCAAGACAACTTGAATTCTGCACTGGTATCAGCTACTTCTTTTCCAAGCCAAAAGAAACTGTTACTGAAGTAATACACAATGGTTTTGAAAAGCAAAGAAAAATAATAATAACACAAGTCTAAGCTCTGACTAACTCTATTAAACAATCATATTCTAAGCCCAACCCCCAAGGAAATCATAGTTTCTACCTCACTTTAAACACTTATAACCCATAAGTATCTCTAAAAGGAATGTTATCCAATAGGACCCTAAGAATATTAGCTATTCTTAAATATTCCATTTCTTGAGACACAAATAAGTTTTCTTTACCTGTCCTAATAATCCTTCCCCATGCAGGAATGGTGTATCCTCTATTATTGAATTATTTAGTGACAAATTTTTATTACACAAAACTGTAGAATATTTAGATGATTCTTAAGTTTATGAATGAATAAACTGCTTTCAGTATGACCTGGCTTCTTTCAGGTATGATCTAAATAAAATCCCTTATGATTATAAAGTGGAAGTGAGAAATAGACTCAAGGGATTAGATCTGATAGAGTGCCTGAAGAACTATGGATAGAGGTTCAACCATCCCCAAGAAAAAGAAATGCAAAATAACAAAATGGTTATCTGAGGTGGCCTTACAAATAGCTGTGAAGAGAAGAGAAGCCAAAGGCAAAGGAGAAAAGGAAAGACATACCCATTTGAATGCAGAGTTCCAAAGAATAGCAAGGAGAGATAAGAAAGCCTTCCTCAGAGATCAGTGCAAAGAAATAGAGGAAAACAACAGAATGAGAAAGACTAGAGATCTCTTCAAGAAAATTAGAGATCCCGAGGGAACATTTCATGCAAAGATGGGCTCAATAAAGGACAGAAATGGTAGGGACATAACAGAAACAGAAGATATTAAGAAGAGGTGGCAAGAATACACAAAAGAACCATACAAAAAAGATCTTCATGACCCAGATAATCACGATGGTATGATCACTCACATAGAGTCACACATTCTAGAATGCGAAGTCAAGTGGGCCTTAGGAAGCATCACTACGAAAAAAGCTAGTGGAGATGATGGAATTCCAGTTGAGCTATTTCAAATCCTCAAAGATGATGCTGTGAAAGTGCTGCACTCAATATGCCAGCAAATTTGGAAAACTCAGCAGTGGACACAGGACTGGAAAAGGTCAGTTTTCATTCCAATCCCAAAGAAAGGCAATGCCAAAGAAAGCTCAAACTACCGCACAATTGCACTCATCTCACACACTAGCCAAAGTAATGCTCAAAATTCTCCAAGCCAAGCTTCAACAGTAAGTGAACCGTGAAAATCCAGATGTTCAAGCTGGATTTAGAAAAGGCAGAGGAAACAGATCAAATTGCCAACATCTGTTGGATCATCGAAAAAGCAAGAGAATTCCAGAAACACATCTACTTCTGCTTTATTGACTATGCCAAAGCCTTTGACTTTGTGGAGCACAACAAACTGGAAAATTCTTAAAGAGATGGGAATACCAGACCACCTGACCTGCCTCTTGAGAAATCTGTATGCAGGTCAAGAAGCAACAGTTAGAACTGGACATGGAACAACGGACTGGTTCCAAATAGGGAAAGAAGTACATCAAGGCTGCATATTGTCACCCTGCTTATTTAACTTATATGCAGAGTACATCATGAGAAATGCTGGACTGGATAAACCACAAGCTGGAATCAAGATTACTGGGAAAAATATCAATAACCTCACATATGCAGATGACACCACCCTTATGGCAGAAAGCGAAGAAGAACTAAAAAGCCTCCTGATGAAAGTGAAAGAGGAGAGTGAAAAAGTAGGCTTAAAACTCAACATTCAGAAAACTAAGATGGTGGCATCTGGTCCCATCACTTCATGGCAAATAGATGGGAAACCAGTGACTTTATTTTGGGGGGCTCCAAAATCACTGCAGATGGTGACTGCAGCCATGAAATTAAAAGACGCTTCCTCCTTGGAAGAAAAGCTATGATCAACCTAGACAGCATATTAAAACGCAGAGACATTACTTTGTCAACAAAGGTCCGTCTAGTCAAAGCTTAAGTTTTTCCAATAGTCATGTATGGATGTTAGAGTTGGACTATAAAGAAAGCTTAGCACCGAACAATTGATGCTTTTGAACTGTGGTGTTGGGGAAGACTCTTGAGAATCCCTTGGACTGCAAGGAGATCCAACCAGTCCATCCTAAAGGAAATCAGTCCTGAATATTCATTGGAAGGACTGATGCTGAAGCTGAAACTCCTATACGTTGGCCACCTGATGCCAAGAACTGACTAACTGGAAAAGACCCTGATTCTGGGAAAGACTGAAAGCGAGAGGACAAGGGGACGACAGAGGATGAGATGGTTAGATGGCATCACCGACTCAACAGACATGAGTTTGAGTAAACTCCGAGAGTTTACTCCAATGAACACCCAGGACTGACCTCCTTGCAGTCCAAGGGACTCTCAAGAGTCTTCTCCAACACCACAGTTCAAAAGCATCAATTGTTCGGTGCTCAGCTTTCTTCACAGTCCAACTCTCACATCCATACATACATGACTACTGGAAAAACCATAGCCTTGACTAGACAGACAGTAGGAACCAGCAAATTTGAAGATATGAAATTAGAAATTTAGAATTTGAGGAAAGAAAGAAAAATAATTGAAGTGAACAGAGCATAAATGACTTGTGGGACACCAACAAGAACAAAAAAGACAGAAAGGGTAGAGAGAACATCTGAAGACTTAATGACCAAAAACTTCCCAAATTTGATCAAACACATCCAAGAAGCTCAATAACCTCCAAGCAGAAAGGGACCTACACCAAAACTCATTATAATCAAAAGACATGAGAAAGAATCTTTAAAGCAGCAAGAGATAAGTGATTCACCACATACAAGGGATCAGCGATTATATAATCAGATTTCTCATCACAAAGTATGGAGGCCAAAAGAAAGCTGCTGCTGCTAAGTCGCTTCAGTCGTGTCCGACTCTGTGTGACCCCACAGACGGCAGCCCACCAGGCTCCGCCGTCCCTGGGATTCTCCAGGCAAGAATACTGGAGTGGGGTGCCATTGCCTTCTCCCAAAAGAAAGCAGACATGTATTTAAAGTCTTAAAAGAAAAAACTAAACCAAGAATCCAATATCTGGAAAACCCGTCCTTCAAAAGTGAGGAAGAAATTAAGATATTCCCAGATAAACAAAAGTTGATGGAGTTAATTACCACTAGGCTTGCCTGACAAGAAATGCTAGAGAATCCTGCAGGTTAAAATAAACCGACACTTGACAGTAACCTGAAGTCATATGAAGAAATAAAGATCTGAGTAAAAATAAATATACAGAAAACAGTAAAACCTAGTATTGTTAAAACTCTGGTTTATAGCTCCACATTTTATTTTCTACGTGACTTAAGACACTAATGTATTTTTTTAATTAGGCCTGTGGACACACAATGTATAAAAATGTAACTTGGGTACGTAATAACTAAAAGGAATGAGGGTAGAGATACAGAAGAACAGAGTTTCTATGTTATTGAAGTTGCTAAGTCGCTTCAGTTGTGTCCGACTCTACGCGACCCCATAGACGGCAGCCCGCCAGGCTCCGTCATCCCTGGGAGTCTCCAGGCAAGAATACTGGAGTGGGTTGCCATTTCCGTCTCCAGTGCATGAAAGGGAAAAGTGAAAGTGAAGTCGCTCAGTCGTCTGACTCTTAGCGAGCGACCCCATGGACTGTAGCCTACCAGGCTCCTCCGTCCATGGGATTCTCCAGGCAAGAGTACTGGAGTGGGGTGCCATTGCGTTATTGAAGTTAAACTGGTACAAATCCAAATCACAAGTGTAGTAACTTTAGAAAGTTAAATGCAATGTTGATGATAACCACAAAGAAAACAGCCAAAAAAATACAAAAGTCAGTAAGATAGGAACTTAAATGCTTCATTACAAAACATACAAACAAACAAATCAACTAAACACAGGAAGTAATGACATACAGAAAACAAACAGGAAAAGAACAGAAGTCTCTCATCAGTCAGGCTTAAAAAAGAAGCTCTAAAGTACACTACAACATGGATGAACTCTGAGGACGTATGCTAAGTGGACCAAGACAGTCACGATAAATGATTGCACTTATATGATAAGTGGATTTCCACTATGAAATTCATAGTGAAAGCAGATTAGAGGTTATTTGTTATTGTTGTTCAGTCGCCCAGTCATGTCCAATTCTTTGTGACCCCATGGACTTCAGCACATCAGGCCTCGCTGTCCCTCACCATCTCCTGAAGTTTGCCCAGGTTCACGTCCATTGTATCGGTGATGCTATCCAGCCTTCTCACCCTCTTGACGTCCCCTTCTAGAACCTACTGCGCTCAATCTTCCCCAGCTTCAGGGACTTTTCCAATGAGTCAGCTGTTTGCATCAGATGACCAAAATACCGGAGCTTCAACTTCAGGATAAGTCCTTCCAACGAGTATTCGGGGTTGATTTCCCTTAAGAGTGACTGGTGTGATCTCCATGCTATCTAAGGGGCTCTCAGGAGTCTTCTCCAGCACCACGGTTTGAAGACATCAATCTTCGGGTGCTCTGTCTTCTTTACAGTCCAGCTCTCACAACCATACGTGGCCACTGGGAAGACCAAAGCTTTGGCTATATGGACTTTTGTCGGCAGGGTAATGACTCTGCTTTTCAGCACATTGTCTAGGTTTGTCATAGCTTTCCTGCCAAGAAGCAAACATCTTCTGATTTCATGGCTTCAGTCACCATCCACAGTGGTTTTAGAGCCCAAGAAGAGGAAATCTGTCACTACTTCCACCTTTTCCCTGTCTTATTTGCCATGAAGTAATGAGGCCAGATACCATGATCATAGTTTTTTTAATATTTAGTTTTAAGCTGGCTCTTTCACTCTCCTCCTTCACCCTCATCAAGAGGCTCTTTAGTTCCTCTTCGCTTTCTGCCATTAGAGTGGTATCATCCACACATCTGAGGTTGTTGGTGTTTCTCCTGCCTATCTTGATTTCAGCTTGTAACTCATTCAGCCTGGCATTTCTCACCATGTGCTCTGCATATAGATTAAACAAACAGGGTGACAGCACACAGCCCTGTCATACTCCTTTCTCAGTTTTGAACCAATCAGTTGTTTCATACAGCATTCTAACTATTGCTTCTTGACCTGCATACAGCTTTCTCAGGAGACAGGTAAGATGGTCTGGTATTCAAATCTCCTTAAGAGCTTTCCACAGTTTATTACGATCCACACAGTCAAAGGCTTTGGCAGAGTCAATGAAACAGAAGTAGATGTTCTCCTGAAATTCCCTCGCTTTCTCTATGATCCAGCCAATGTTGGCAATTTGATCTCTGTTTCCTCTTCCTTTTCTAAACCCAGCTTGGACCTCTGGAAGTTCTTGGTTCACATAATGCTGAAGCCTAGTATGCAAGATTTCAAGCATGAACTTGCTAGCATGGGAGATGAGTGCAACTGCCTCATGGTTAGCACATTCTTTACTACCCTTCTTGAGAACTGGGATGAAGATTGACCTTTTCCAGTCCTGTGGCCACTGCTGGGTCTTCCAGATTTGCTGACATATTGAATGCAACACCTTGATGGCATCATCCTTTAAGGTTTTGAATAGCTCTACTGGAATTCCATCACATCCACTAGCTTTATTAACAGCAGTGCTTCCTAAGGCCCATTGACTTCATTCACCAGAATGCCTGGCTCTGGGTGACTGACCACACCATCGTAGTAATCTGGTTCATTAAGGTCTTTTTTGTACAGTTCTTCCATGTATTCTTTCGATCTCTTCTTGATCTTTTCAGTGTCTACTAGGTCTCTACGGTTTCTGTCCTTTACTATGCCCATATTTGGGCAAAATGTTCCCTTGATATCTCTAATTTTCCTGATGAGATCTCTAGTCTTTTCCCTTCTGTTGTTTTCTTCTAGTTTTATACACTGTTCATTGAAGAAGGCCTTCTTGTCTCACTGTGCTGTTCTTTGGAACTCTCATGTTTAGTTGGATATACCTTTCCCTTTCTGCCTTGCTTTTCGCTTCTCTTCTTTAACTATTTGTAAGGCCTCCTCAGATAACCACTTCCCCTTCTTGCTTTTCTTTTTCTTTGAGATGGTTTTATTCACTGCCTCCTGTATAATATTACAGACCTTTGTCCATGGTTCTTCAGCCACAGTTTACTAGATCTAATCCTTTGAATCTATTTGTTACCTCCACTGCATATTCATAGGGGATTTAAGTTGTACCTGACTGGCCTAATGGTTTTCCCAGCTTTCTTTAGGTTAAGACTGAATTTTGCTATGAGAAGCTGATAACTGGAGCCACAGTCAGCTCCAGATATTGTTTTTGCTGACTGTATATGGCTTCTCCATTGGCTACAAAGAATGTAATCGATTTGATTTTGGTATTGACCATTAAGTGATGTCCATGTGTAAAGTCATCTCTTGTGTTGTTGAAAAGGGGTATTTGCTGTAACAAACTCTCTTGGCAGAATTCAGTTAACCTTTGCACTGCTTCATTTTGTTCTCCAAGGCCAAACTTGCCTGTTACTACAGGTATCTCTTGGCTTCTTACTGTTGCATTTCAAATACCCAATGATGAATACAACATCTTCCTTTTTTTGGTGTTATTTCTAGGAGGTCTTTTAGGTCTTCCCAGAACTGATCAGCTTCAGGTTCTTTGGCATCGGTGGTAGGGGCATAGACTTGAATTACTGTGATGCTGAATGGCTTGCCTTGGAAACAAACCGAGATCATCCAGTCATTTTTGAGGTTGCACCCAAGTACTGCATTTTGGAATCTTTTGTTGATTATGAGGGCTACTCCATTTCTTCTACAGAATTCTTGTCCACAATAGTAGAAATAACGGTCATCTGAACTAAATTCATCCATTCCCATCCATTTTAGTCCACTGATTCCTAAGATGTTGATGTTTATTCTTACCATCTCCTGCTTGACCAGGTCCAATTTATCTTGATTCATGGACCTAACCTTCCAGGTTCCTAGGCAATACTGTTCTTTGTAGCATCGGATTTTACTTTTGTCACCATTCTTAAAAAAGAAGTTCTAAAGTATGCTACAAGATAGCTGAACTCTGAGAATGTTACCCTAAGCAGAGCAACCCAGTCACAATAAAAGATTCCACTTATATGATGTACCTAAAATAAGTAAATTCATACTGAAAATAGATTAGAGGTTATACCAGTGGCTGGAAGAAGGGAGGGACCAGGAAATTACTGTTTCACTGGTACAAGTTTCATTCTGGAGTGATGAAAAAATTTTGGAAATAGACAGTGGTGATGGTTGCCCAACACTGCAAACATTCTTAATGCCACTGAACTACACTTAAAATAGTCAAAGTAACAAATTTTGTTTATTACTTGTCTTATAATTTTTTTAAAAATGTAGTAATAATACCAAAAACAACTTTAAATGGGTGAATTTGTATCTGAACTCACAGCTCAGTAAAGCTGTTTTTAAAAAATCTAACAAAGCTTCTTTTTAACTAAAAACAATCTAAGTGTAAAGAAGCTCCTCATCCTCCCCCTCCCAACACACACTCAAAAAATTCTTGAAGAGATATAGAGACAGTTTTGAAAATAGTGGAAAAGAGAAAACAATGACCAGTGTCTATCTGAATATTTCTCACAAGGAACACTAAGATCGTACAATCTCCCGATGCCAAAAGACAGGATTTAAATTCTGTCACATGACAAAAACAGAAAACACATGGGCTAATAACCTGGGTAGACTCCTGGCTAGGTGGGTCAAAAGTATTAATAACTCAGTGCCACTAAGTGTGCCACTAAGCTCTATCCTGTTTAATAGTGCATCAACAACTCAGATACCTAAATAACATGCTTATCCAAGATGACACCAATGCAAAGCCAGAGAGAGTTAGCCACTCTGCCTCATAATTCAAACAAGCTTATCAGGCTAATAAACCAATAGGTAGAGACAATATACCACCACCTTCACATTTACAAAAGCATATATATACACTTTATTAGAGATAAATGTAAAAACCAAAACTAAAAAACCAACTGCTAAAGCACCAGATGCTAAGGCTCTATACTGCTGAAAAGGTAAACAACATCTTAAACTGCATTATGAGAAATACAACTTTTAAGCCAAGGGAGTAAGGACCCCAGAGTACTATCTGATCCAACCACATCGTAACAACTCTATATGCAGTTACAGCATCATTAGGGTCTACCCCAAAGTGTGGCATACTGTGGTGACATACAATGGAAATGAGGTCTTAAAACGATCAATGGAATAAGTTAGGAATATTTGGCCTAGAGAAGAAAATTATGAAGGAGCAGGGCATGACCATTAACTGGACTTCAATAAAAGTTTCTAAATATTAATAAAGGGTATGACAGGCACCTTCAAATATTTTAAGGCTGTTACACGAAATACAACATTCTGCTGAGATTAAGGAAAGAACTAGTACCAACAGACAAAAGTGTGGTTTCCAATCATCAAAACTTTCTAGTAGAGAACACTGGTGATTTTTATATGGGGTGGGAAGTTGGTCACCTCAGTGCAGGGAGATAACACTGGCTCTTAATGTCTGTGGTACTAAGGTTCCCGACAATGAACAGGTAACCTCAGTTAACGAAAATACTGTGAGATGGTTATCTCCCACACTGAGCGTTAAGTTCCAGAACACAGACCCAAAGAACAAAGGACAATCAGGCTCCGATGTAGACCAACACTTAAATATTCCTCTTTGACAAAAACAAGTATAACTGCAAATCCTGTTTTTCTCCCATACTTAGAATACTTGGGGAATGAAACAGTAGGTTCTAAATGCTATTAAATATTTGCATCCAAGAGCTAATTCTAATCCATTTTGGGTAAAGCAATATAAATTAAACACACACACAAATCCATTTACCTCTGCAGACCAATAGGGATCATACACAAAATACTCAACTTGAGGGAAAAAAACCAATCTTTTGTTACTAGCATAGTATGAATTCTTAATTATATTACTAAGTCATTTTTAATAATCTGAAAAAAAAATTAAAACCTGCTTATTGTTTTTTAAGAGTCAAGTAATAAGAAAGGGTTTAATGTAACTAGTACATCTCCCCAATCCCACTGCTCAGGAGTAACTTCTGTTAACTCTGTGTACACTGCCAGCCATTTCTATGCCCATGTTACAAGTTTTGTTTTGTTTAAATTACAAATGGAATCACATAACTGCAATATATTCACTCAATACATCTTGCACCTCTTTCTATTTCACCACACATACTGATCTGCCCCAAGTGATGCTAGTGGTAAAGAGCCTGCCCACCAATGCACAAGACTTAAGGGACACTGGTTCGATCCCTGGGTCAGGAAGATCCCCTGGAGAAGGAAATGGCAACCCACTCCAGTATTCTTGCCTGGAGAATCCCATGGACAGAGGTATGGTCCACAGGGTCGCAAAGAGTAGGACACGACTAATGTGACTACACACACACACACACACACACACACACACACACACACTCACACACACTGATCTGCCCCTTTTTTTTTAATGGCTCACAAAGCACTTCATTATACCGTAGTGCCTCAGTTTAGACCTCCTGATGACAGACGTTTGGGTCATTCCCACCTTTTGCTATTATAAATGCTATTATATGTATATGATATCTTTATACAAATCTCTTTATATGCTTACGCAAGTACAAATACAAGATAAATTCCTGAATGTGAAACTGCTGGGTATACTTTTTATTCTGATAACTATCACTAAAAGTTGCTCTCCAAAGGAATTTTGTAGAATGAACTCCCAACATCTGTCAGGAGCTTCTATTTCCCCTGCAATCTAGCCAAGATTAAGTATAACCACATTTTGGAATTTTTGCCAGTTTGATGAGTGGAATACATTATTTTAATTTCATTTCTTCATTACTGAAGTTGGGGACTTTTTCACATATCTATTGGCCTTCTGCAGTGAAACACCTGTTCATATCCTTTGGCCACTTTCTCCTAAAAGTTACTGCCTATTTCTTATAGATTTAAAGAGCAATCTACACAAAGTAAACTTTTGTCATTTGTTTCAAGTGTTTTTATCACTGGTTTACAATGTATTTACTTTTTTTCTCTTTTTAAAATTTTATATGATCAATCTTTTGCACTATGGTTTTGATATTTTCTCATGCTTAGTTTTTTATAAAAAATCTTTCTTATTCCAGCTTTACTGTTTTGTTTTTCATTTTTTGCCAAAAGTAAGCTAACGGCCCCAACACCATTTACTGAATAATACAGCTTCCCTCACTGCTCCCCAACCACTAAGCTATTCTCTGGAGAGAAGGGCAAAGAAAGTAAGAATAAAATATTACTAACTCAAATTTTTAAAGCCACTTTGTAAAGTTAGCTAGAATAAAATGATACCCAAATGTTCAAAAAAATCTTATTATGTTGGCACCTATAAAAGAACATTATATCTTCAAAGTAAAGGACAATTGAGGGCAATGTCTATGAAAATTCTGTCTTTTTTAAAGCAATGGACCAACTGATTCTAAAATTAATATGGGAATGCAAGGGGCTAACGCTAAACAAAACAATCTTGAAAAAGAAGAACAGGAGTCCCCTGGTAGTCCAGTGGTTAAGAATCTGCCTGCCAATGTAAGCAACACTGGTTCCATCCCTGGTTCAGGAAGATTCCACATGCCACAAAACAACTAAGCCCATGTGCCACACCTACTGAGCCTGCACTCTGGAGCCCAGGAGCCAAAACTACTGAAGCCCAAGCACCCTTGAGCCCACGCTCCACAATTAGAGAGTAGTCCCTGCTAGCCACAACTAGAGAAAGCCCGTGCACAACAATGAAGATCCAGTGCAGCCAAAATAAAAATAACAATAATTTTTTAAAAAGTTGACAGATTCATAATCCCTTTCAAAACTTAGTACAAAAGCTACAAAAATCCAAACAGTGTGGTACAGGTATCAAAACAGACACATGGATCAATGCCACAGGACTGAGAATCTAGAAATAAATTCATACATCCATGGTCAAATGATTTTTAACAAGGGTACCAAGGCAATTCAATGGAGAAAAAAATAGTCTTCAACAAATAGTGCTGGGTAACTGGATATTCCATGCAAAAAAATGAAGCAGGACCCTCACCTAACACCATATAAGAAAATTAACTCAAAATGGATCAAGACTGAAAGCTATAAACTATAAAATTCCTAGAAGAAAACACGGATTTTTGTCACCTCGAAGCAGGCAGTGGTTTCTTAGATATAACATCTAAAGCACAAACAACAAAAGAAAAAAAATAGATAAACTGGACTTCATCAAAATTTAAAAGCTTGTGCTACAGAACACCAAAGACCCCAAAGAAAGTGAAAAGACAATCTAAAATGAGAGAAGTATTTGCAAATCCTATCTCTTAAAAGGGTCTTATAAATGCTGCAATAAACCTGTTTGTATGATTGTGCAAGTAGAGGCATAGTACATATTGTTATGAAGGATCCAAAATACAGAGAGAATCTTAAAACTCAAAAATAAAAAACCAAATAACAAAATCATGCAAGAGGCAAAGGATGTGAATAAACATGTCTCCAAAGGTATGCAAATAGTCAAAAAGCACATGAAAGGATGCTTGATAAACTAGTCATTAGGAAAATAGAAATCAAAACCAAACTTGATACCATTTCATACCCTACAGGATGGCAATTTTTTAAAAAAGAAAGAAAATAACAAGTGTTGGAGAGGATGAGGAGAAATTAATCAGAACCCTCATACAGAAACTTGTATAAGAAAGTTCACAGCATTATTATTCATATTAGCAAAAAAAAAATCAGAAACAACTCAAATGTCCCTCAGTTGATACATGGATAAACAAAACACAGCATAGCATACAACAACCAAAAAAAGAATGAAATGACATATGCTATAACATGGCTGAATATTGGAAACATCCTAAAATGAAAAAAGTCAGACACAAAACGTACATTTATCCATTTACATGCAATATTCAGAACAGTCAAACCCAGAGACAAAAACTGGTCTAATAGCTGCCAGAGGGTGGGGAAAGGAGAGAACAGAAGTGATTACTAATGAGAAAGGGGTTTCTTTTGGAGGTGATGGAAATGTTGTGGAATTAGATTAATGTATGACCTTGTGAATATGCTAAAAAACACTTAATTGTGTACTTTAAAATGGCAAATTCTACAGTATATGAATTATACTTCAAAAAAAAAGAAGTAGAGGACAGGATCTGCTAAATAATTTGTCATGATTTTCTCCAGCAATAAGAGAGTTAGTATTCAGCTTCTAGGTGACTTTGGGTTTAAAACTACGCAACCTGAATAAAGATTAACTGGAGGACTTACTTCAAGCATTTATAGTCATGGGACCATAGACAGTACAATTTCCCAAGTGTAGAAGATATAGAAATGAGAGCTGTAACTAAGAAACCAGATGAGCAAGCACAAGGTAATTATTTCCAGAGCACAGTTCCTTTCAAATAAACTGCTATGAGCCAAAACACACTACAACTGTACCTAACTTTAATCAAAGCCAGTCCTTTTTATGAACATATCTTCATTACAGATAAATAGAAGAGGGATAAAATCACCATTTACTTCAAAAGATTTTAAAAAATTAAAAATCAAACAGGATGTTTCAAAAAGAAACTAAAAGAATACAAACAGTTAATAAACGAACCTAATTTTATTGCAAATGTGTAACACAACTGCACAAAAGTATGTAGGGAAGAAAAGAACTTGCCTAAGGAACTCTGGAAAACAGATTTAGACTGTGTACTGTAAACCTAAGAAAAATGCTGTACTGTAGTTTAAAAATGTGTTTCTCAGATATCAGAGTGAAAAGCTACCTTTGCCGCTCCCCTTCAATCTACAACCAGTAGATAGTTACACAACGCAACAAAAGGTGATTCCGCCCAACACGGCAACAAGCTACGAGAAAAATCAAAGCAGTTCAATGAGCTCAGGAACAAAATTAATGAACAGACGGAACACTTTACAAAAGAGACTAAAACTCTAAACAGGAACCAAACAGAAATTCTGGAGCTGAAGAACAACTCAATAAACAAGATGAAGAATGAATTATAAAACACTGGAAATAGAGCAGACCATATGGAAGAGAGAATTAGCCAACTTGAAGACAGAAACCTAGAAATGATACTAGAAGAGGAGAGAAATAAGGTACTTTAAAAATAAGGAAATTCTGTACGAGCTATCAGAATCTTTCAGGAAGGGCAACATTAGGATAATAGGTATCCCACAAGAAGAGATGGAGAAGGGAACCGAGTTTATTTAAAGATAAACTGATAGCTGAGAACTTCCCAAGCCTGGAGAAGGAACCAAATACATAAGTCCATGAAACTAAGAGAACACCTAATTACCTCAATGCAAAAAGACCTTCTCCAAAACACTTTATATTAAAATTGCCAAAAGCCACGTATTTTAAAGGCAGCCAGGAATAAAAAGATGCTAACGTACCAAAAAACCCCCTAAGGCTTCCTGTAGATTTCTCAGCAGAAACAGGTCAGGAGGGAGTAGAATAACATTCTCAAAATACTGAAAGATAAAACCTGTCACTCAGGAATATTCTAGCCAGCAAAGTTATCATTCACATATGAAGGAGAAATACTTCCCCAGACAAACAAAAGTTGAGGGAGTTCATCTACACTAGACCTGCATCTACCAGAAACAAAAAGGCATAAATACACAGAACTTTGAGTAAGGCAACAGACTCAGAAAATTCCAACTCTTCATGAGACTACATTCTTAAACACTTCATTATATCATAAAGGTTAAAGGGGGGGGAAAAAGTAGAAAAAATAACTACAGAAACTTCAATTTGGTAACAAATGCAACATAAACAGAGAAAATTAATTTGAGACAACAAAAACACAAAAGGAAAAAAGGATGAAAACTATATAGGTAATTATTTCATCTTACCAGGAAAAAAAAAATTGAATGTTTCTCACAGGGGGAAAGCTTAGCAATTCTGAAACTACTTTTGTGGGTGTGCACAGGACTGAACAAAGAAGTAAATACACTGTGGATTAAAATCAGGGTTCTTACCTTTGAGAAGGAAATGATAGGGGAAAAGCTGGCCAGGGGGTAGGGGAACTAAATGAGTCTTGAGGTATGGGATGGGAAGCGGCAGCATCAGTAAGAACTCATGATTTTTATTTACATATTGATAGATAAGGAAATAAAAATGTGTGTTTATTACAAATGTGTATTACTATACATATATGTGCTAGCTCTGTCTACCGAGAGGACCTAGAAACAGTAACATCCCAACAGTACTGAGCACACCTGGCACCCAGACCTTGGTTTCTAGATACCATTCTCCAATAAAATGAATCTGCCTTCTTTGAAAAAATGGTTTGATTCCACGGCTGTTGCAAACAGGTAAAACACGAGATGTACCTAGAACATACTGTGATATCAGAAAATGAATTAGTACTCACAAAATTATGGATGCATTGTATAAAGGACACAGCAGGCAAATTTGTAATTGTTCTCAATAACCAAAGCTGGAATGATTTGCGCAACAAAGCATTATCTTTTAACTCATATGGTAAAAATAAATATCCACAGATCATGTAAATAAATAATTGGGCAATTAGTAAATAGAGGGAAAAGATCAACTCTTCCTTAACATAGAACTGCAACTGACATATATAGAAGGAATGAGAGCACAGGAGTTCAGAACAGGTCTCCCCAAGATATAACACTTTGGCATGTGGGTGTTTTTGAGCTAAAGGCAAAAGAGATCCGTCCCTTGACAACCTACTACAGAATATGAACTAGCGATTTTACCCAGAAAAAGAGTTACAACCAGAGGTTAAGTTGCCCTATCAATACAGCAAAGCAAATATCTAATTACCAAACATGATCCTCTTGTCCTTGGAAGCCCCAGGCTCCTAACCCCATTCCTTAGCTCAGAAAGGCATACTCATCTCCTTTTACCTTCCTGTCTTTGAACCTCTCATATATATGCAGTCTCTGACTCTCATCAATTTCATACAAATTAAAATTTGATTTTCTCCTGTTAATCTGTCTCATGCCATTCAAATTCTTAGACCAGTCAGAAAAACCTATAAGGGTAAAGTTTTCTTTCTCTCTGACAAAAGAAACAGAAAATCATCATTAAGTAATCACCACAGTATTAACTGCTGCCAGCAAGAGCCTCCAACAGAGGCAAAAATTGGCCTGTGAAAAGTATGATGAGATACAGGATGCTTGCAGTTTCAAAGTACCTCCTCACATGAGGAAGGTATTAATTACAATTGAATTATCACATTACGAAGAAAAATTACACATTATTAAACATCCAACTACTGTTTTTTAAAGACTTCCGCTAACAACAATTATTTTACCAGTAATAACAGAGTTTAAAAAAAGACTGCGGTCCTCTTTTGTTAAAGGAATCCCTTTCCTTGAAATCTACAGATTAGCCAGTACTTCAACTATACAAACAAATGGTAGATTCCTTCTCCTCCTACCTCCTATGCCAATGGCATTCGTTTCATACAGCAGTTAATTGATGGACTTAATTTTATAGGCTATGGCAAACCAATCACTTATGAAATCAAAGACATGACTGTAGCCTTCTTCACAGTGTGTACTTACCCGACTTAAATGGCTATAGGTACAGCTGCTGCTGCTAAGTCGCTTCAGTCGTATCCGACTCTGTGCGACCCCATAGACGGCAGCCCACCAGGCTCCCCCGTCCCTAGGATTCTCCAGGCAAGAACACTGGAGTGGGTTGCCATTTCCTTAGGTACAGCAGGGAGCTGTAAAAGCCCTTTCAGCAATTTGTGGTCAGATACAATAGCATCAAAAGCTACCAACTTTGAATCTTAAGATTTAAGTTGAATGAGAATTACTTTGCTACCACAAAGTCACCTTTACTTTATTAATCTCTTGTGACAGATGGGGAAATTAATGTATAGAAAAACAGAACTGTTTTTTTTCCTACAGAGATACCAGTAAAAGATTCCTCAAAAATGCCAATGCTACACAACTATATACATGTAAAGAAACTTTAAACACAGTGAGAATATGATTAGAATGGTCCCTTGCATTAGAACTGAAAATACATGTTTCCTGTCCCAAACATGAGTGGACGAGCTGGTGGTAATGTCCACACTTAACAAAAGAGAATAAAAAGGTACTTGACAAACAAATGAAAGTCACCTATCCAAACCTAACTAAGCAAATCTGAAAGAAATCGCTGACTTCTAAGAGGAGGCTACTTGAAATTTTGTAAATTTTGTAAAAAGGAAAAGGATATCACAGACAGGAGGCCTGGCATTTTCTGAAACAAATAACTCACAACACTTCTATTTTAATTTCAAAGAACAGTAATACTGCTTTCAAACAGTAGAGTTTCTGAAAGCTAGTGAAATAACGAATTTAACCTAGATGATTAGTAAGTAAAAACTTTCAATCCTGATTTTAACATTTTTGCCTACTAATAGAAACAAATCATGAAATACTCAAACCCCAAGCCAACAGAGTCAAAAACAACATAATTTGAAGAAACTGTGAGAAAAGCATTAAGATAATAAAAGCTTCTATAGTTTGCTAGGCATCCCACTCATCTCACAGAAAGATATGTGAAGCCTTGAAATTAGAAGTTGTTTAAAAGATCAATGTCAAAAGTAATTTCCTCAAATCTATTTATCAATCAAGGTAAAGGAAATTTGTATTTCTTGAGCAGCTTTTTCATGCCAGGGACTTACACATCTTGCCTTACTGGATCCCAACAAGCCTGAGGTAGAGTCGTCATTCTCCCTTCACAAGTGAGGATATCAAGGCTTAGAGGAGTCAACTTCCTTGCCTTTGGCTAGAACAATGTTTCTCAATCTCAGCAGCACTGACATTTGGGGTCAGGTAATTATTTGTTCTGGTAGGGACAGGGGGACTGTCTTGTAAATCACAGGATGTGTACCAGAATCACTGGCCTCTATCCACTGGACGGCAAAAGCATCCTCCCACAGTTGTGATCAATGAAAACCTCTCTAAATGCTGCCAAATGTCCCATGGAGGGCAAAACTGCCCCCAGCTGAGCACTACTGAGTTAAGAGTGAAGAAGTCAGTACTTTCATTCAATGGACAAGGGCTACATGCCAGACCCTGTTCAAAATGAATGAGGGACAGCTGAGGATCTTTGCTCTTAAGAGCTTGCTTTGAACCCTGGTCTTCTAGCCCAAGGGATGTTTAATTTTAAAACAAACTTCTCTCCGCATACAATGTGACCTTCAACACCGTCCCTCTGGCCAGCCCCCACATCAGCCAACCCCTCTAGCCAGTCAGCAGCACCTCCACTCACCCACCTGCACTGGTTCTACAGCTGCAGTCACTTCTGACTCAACCCTCCCCAGCATTCCCTATCATCGAGATACTGTCCAAGTTGTGCTAGTTTTCTGGAGGAGTAAAATGTCTCTCTCACCCATCCCTACCCTCCATTTCCATCATTCTAATGTAGATACATGGCCAATTCCCTGTCTTTCTACTACCGGTAGAAATCGGAAGAAACTCACCTCTTGGTCCTTCAAATGAATTAAGGGTACACATCAAGATATCCTAACAGACTACCAACCTCTAGGGTCGGGGGCTGGCAGATATCAAAGAGTGGCCAGCAAACACCACACCCTCTTTTTTTGGAGTGGGAAAGGAAAATGAAATTTAACATCCCATCACAGTAAACAGCAGCCCTGACAAGCATTAAGAAGAGGACACGGAGAGATTAGTTCACCGGCCATTAAAAAGCGGCTCGCATGCTATGCCTGGCACTCGTGCCATGAATCACTTTTGTCTGTTCCAAGCGAATGTAGAACTGACACTCAAGAGGGAAGTGAGATAAGATTCCCAAAGAAAGCCTGAACCAACTAGCATTTCTGCCCCTCCCAATATATAAATGCAGAGGTAGGTGCAGCAAACATTCCACTAGGGAAACTCTAAAACAGCAATCAAACAAATCTAGTGAAATAACTGCATATATTCAATAAAGACATATATAACACATTCATAACATGATATACAGCATCAAAATGTTAATTTATTTATACTGCAAATGAAAGGCTTTGAGGTGACATAAAAATCCACGATCTGTTTTAAAGTTGATTTCTATTCTACCCAGAGAATAGAACTTCATTATATTAATGGTTCTTAGGAAATGCTTTATTTGTTGTGACTTTAAGACATCACAATCAAGATAACTTTAAATTCAGTACCTGAAATTCATAACCTAATCAAAAGTTTTAATTTATACTTCACAGTCTAAAAAAAACAAAACAAAACAATGATCAAGAAAAGTATTATGGGTAACATCCTAAATACTTCTGCCTTATTATTCTGAGTTTTCCTGTAAAGGGTTGAACATTAAACACCAGTACAGGGTAGCAAATACACTCAGTGTCAGGGTCCTACTGCTATTTCAACTTTATCAGATTATTTGTTTTATGTAAGTAAATAAACAAATGAAAATAATTTCTACAAGGATCCTTCAATGTCTCAGAGTTTTCTGAAAGAATTAAGAGATGCATTGTGCTAAATTGCTATTATTTCCTCGTGGGGGATACAAGTTTAGGTCTGTGTCATCATGAAATGATCAAAAGCCAAGCCAAAAGACCTCCCTTAAGAAATTATCATTAACAGGAATATTAAAGACATAATCTTATTCATACAGTCTCTAATATCAGATGTAGAAAGGCTGAAGTTGAATTAGATGTCCCGTTAGGAACTATCTTAAAGTGATCTTCTGACCCCTGCTGTTACTGTCTCTCTCTTTCCTTAACCTACTATATATAGCCTTGTAACATGTCATTCCATCTTTTCCTAAATGTATCCAATAAGCTTAGCCTAAACTAACCTAATTGAACACAATTTGGGTAATTGCCTTGTACAGTCGACTTGCCTTATCCACAGGTTCTGTATAGCAGATTCAACCAACTGCAGATCAAAAAAATTCCAGAAAGATTCACAAAGCAAAACTTGAACTGCATGCTAGCAACTATTTGCATTGTTTCTACAGGTATTTACATAGCATTTAGATTCCATTAGGTATTATAAGCAGTCTAAAGATAACTTAAAGTGTAAGGGAGCATGTACATAGGCTATATGTAAATTATGACACCATTCTGGATCACGGACTTGAGCATCCTCAGATTTTGATATCTGTTGGGTTCCTGGAACCAATCCCCAGATACTAAGAAAAGACTAGTTCTAAGATGTATACCTTTGTCAATATTAACTTACAACCTTAAAGCTGAAAGACATATTAACCAGTGCATATAAATACCAGCCATATAAATTCAAGAGGAAATTACACTGAAAGCCTTGTGGTTTTTTTTTTTTTTGCGAAATCTTTTCCTGCAGGAAACGATGGCATTAAACCAAGAGTTCACCCAACAAGTTTTTACTTTACTGTCTTTTACCAACACTTGTCCCCATGAAATCTGTAAAAATAGACTTGTCACAACTGATGCCTGAAATTACTATAAAGAAAATCTATCTTTTAACAAAGTAAAAGTGGGAAGAACTTTTGAACTTATAAAGAGATCTTTAAGATGTTACATGTAACAACGATGTAATTTAAAATTATCAGAGCTAATTTTACCATTAAGCTAAGGTGTTCTTCGGAGAAGGCAATGGCAACCCACTCCAGTACTCTTGCCTGGAAAATCCCATGGACGGAGGAGCCTGGTAGGCTGCAGTCCATGGGGTTGCGAAGAGTCGGACAGACTGAGCGACTTCACTTTCACTTTTCACTTTCGTGCATTGGAGAAGGAAATGGCAACCCACTCCAGTATTCTTGCCTGGAGAATCCCAGGGATGGGGGAGCCTGGTGGGCTGCCGTCTATGGGGTCGCACAGAGTCGGACACGACTGAAGTGACTTAGCAGCAGCAGCAAGGTGTTCTTAGAGCTTCTCTTGTAGCTCAGATGGTAAAGAATCTGCCTGCAATGCAGGAGACCTGGGTTCAATTCCTGGCTTGGGAAGATCCCCTGGAGAAGGAAATGGCAACCCACTCCAGTATTCTTGCCTGGAGAATCCCATGGACAGAGAAGCCTGGCGGGCTACAGTCCAAGAGGTCGTAAAGAGTCAGACACGACTTAGCGACTAAACCACCACCAAGGTTTTCCTTCCTGCTTTAAAACAAAATTTAAACTTGATTATGAAATTTAAACAGATTATAGTTAACCAAGATCACAAAAGAAAATCAGCCTTGAGGTTCAAGGGGAATGTTCCCTAGACTATTTTGATTGATACTGCTTCAGTTAACAGAGTTGAATTCTGCTGACATTAAATGAATAAATAAAAACATTAAGACAAATCACGTTTTTAGGGCTGAATTGTCAGTAGACTACATTTTACCAATATTCTCTGCAGCATCTTAACTCTGGGTTAAATTACTACAGTTTATAAAATGCTATCACATAATCTCTTTTAGTTTCAACACTTTTCTAGAAATACTAATTAAAATTATTTTATTAACAAAACGGCAAACATAATAAATTATTTTCCACAGCTAAAGATATAAAATATTTTTACAACCTGGTTTTCTATTTCCTGTTAAAGAAATACAATTAACATGGCTTCTCATCCCTTTTTCCTTACAGTTCCTCCAACTATCCTAACACAATCTTTTCTTAACACATTTCCAGTGATTAACAATTTGAACTTGAATAAGAAACTATTCCAGTGATTAACAATTTGAACTTGAATAAGAAACTATTTTAAAAAGTGCAAAGAGACATACTATCATTTTCAAATGCTATCCAAAAAGCTCAAGTGAATTTACTCTAGATGGACTAGCCCATCCTCTAACCTTAAATTAAGCATGTCCTAAAATCTTGAAGGTTATTAATCTCTATATGTAAGGTTACGTTAGTTTCATATGCATTAAACTTATAGCGGTTTTTCTATGGAAAAGACCAGATTTGTTTCAAAGAAAAAAATCCATTATTGGGAAAGATTTGCAAAATTATCCAGCTAGAAATAGCTTTTCTAATAAATCATCCTTTTAAACATCCAAATGATCAATTTTTTAAAAATCAAAAAAAGAGCCATTTATTTGTGCATCTTCAATTCCTAAGTGCTATCTGCGTTGATCTAGGATGTGGATAAAATCCTGACCCACAAATGGAAGTGTAGGACCAGTCCCTGAAATTCCAGGAAACTAACACTTCAGATACTTCCAGTGACTGACTGGAGTATTCATTCTGGAGGCTAAGGCTAAGAACTGGTCAAGGTTTGCCGATATAGTGGGAGGAAGGTCCAGAAGAATCAAAACTGAAGTACGGAAAGAAATGAGCACAGTGGCTGAAAGGAGTCATATAGATGAAGTTGTAGACACGGCACACACCCTAGGACCTCCAGGCTCCTGCTCCAGGGGCCATTGGCAATTCCATCCTGCGCACACCTAGAGGTAGGTGGAACTTACCTATACACCAACCAGAGGAGTTTCTGTTTCTGGGGAACAGCAGCAACCATTCACTCAGACACTCAGCAGGCTGTGTGTCAACCATCCTCCTGGGCACTTTACATAACAGGCTTCATTCTCTCCTCACACTCACCTTCCAAAAAAAGGCATTTAGCCCATTTACAGATGGAAAAACTTAGCAGCTAAGGAAGCTTTAGAAACTGAGTAACTCGTGAGACTTTTTGGAGAGGAAAAAAAAAAATACCTGTCAAGATTCAAATCTAAGCCTGTCTCTTTTTGCACTGTCCCTTGGTTTGTTGGCAGAGCTCCAATTTTTCTCTATGGGCTTAAGGCCTTAACACTAAAGAAAATTCTGCCCTTAACTCTACCCATTCCGTAGCTAATAATGACAACTTCATATAGAGCATTCTGGCCACTACTGTACCCCTTTTCAATATTCAATGTTATAACAACATTACTATGTAAATACTAGGCAAGGCTACTAACGATTAACATTTATTGAGCACTACTGTATGCCACATACTTTAGAACACTAACAACCTAAATGCTACTCACATGGTGTGTGTGTATGCTCAGTTGCTCAGTCATGTTCAACTCTCTGAGACTCCATGAACTGTAGCCTACCAGGCTCCTCTGTACATGGGATTTTCCGGAGTAGGTTGCCATTTCCTACTCCACGGCATCTACCCTACTAGGGATCGAACGAACCGGCGTCTCCTGCATTTTCTGCACTGGCAGGTGGATTCTCTACCACTGCATCACCGAGGTAAACTCTTATCAGTATCTTTATTTCATAGATAAAAAAAGTGAAACAAAACCAGCTTTATTAATGTGCACAAGGCCACATGATGGTAAGCGGGGATCCAGCATTCAAATCAAGTTGTCTGGTTCCACAGTGCATACTCTTCAATGCTAGCCTTTCTCTCTCCCAAGAGAATTTATACTGGGTTTCTCATTTAACTCTAAGTATGTAAGCTAAATATTATCAATCTCATTTACAGATGATTCCAAAGGGGCTCAAAAAGATGACTTTACTTAAAAGTCACACAACTTTTAGTGGTTAAGGTGTAATTCCAATCCATTTGTTTCACACTCGTAATATGCTAATACATCTTATCTGAAAGAGAGCACTATCTATAAAAAGGAAAGCGATCTATGTGTTTCAAAACGGCCAATTGGTTTTGAAAATTTCTAGGCTATATACAAGTTCTTCAAAATGTTTACGAAAAAGGAAAAAACAGTGTTATGGGAATGAAAAACTGACAAAAATGGCCTCGATTATTATGAGGCAGAAACCCCTACCAGTTTTTAAGAATTGAATAATCTTTTACTATGAGGCCAAATCATTATTGAACCATAAAGTACCAAGACTCAGTAAGCTACAAGTGTGCACCATGCTTTCAACGCACAACCACTCCCTCCCACCCCAACAGACAATGAGAACCAGCTTTATTAATCATACTCTGTCATGAGACAGCAAGAAACAGAAAAGCAACATGTAACAATCCACTGACTTTAGGCTACACTCTTAAGTCTGATAACATTCTAAAAGCAGAAGCTCAAGTTTCACGTTATTTAAGATGCAACTATCAACAAACAGGTATATGAATGCATTTAATATTTTGTCTCTTGTGAGGAAAAGATCTGCCTTCCTTAAACCTATTAATATAGACAAGGCAGAAAAAAATTCAGAAAAGTGATTTTCCACACTACCAGCAAAAATTACTGCTTTCGAATGCTGTTTCTAAAGATCCAATTAGACAGGAAAAATCCTCTGCAGTTATTTACATTAGTATTTCAGAAAATGTCTTCCACCAATTATCCATCCGGAGTAAAATTAAGCAATATAATCATGCCCTTTGTCATACTTCCCTCACATCCCAGGGGTCCCAGACAGCAAAACAGATTATCACATATGAGAAACGTCTCTTTTAAAATAACTAGTCCTACTTAGTACAATCAACCTTACGTTTTCAACAATGGAAAAACAAATTAGAAAGCAGCCAAAAAGCCCAACTGCAGCTCCTCTGTACCAGATGCAGATTTTAAAAACCAAAGATATATGAGGACAAAATGTGATCTGCAAACATCTTTCATAGCATCTTCCAGCCCCACTTAAAAAAAAAAAGGAATAAATTATAAAAGATGATCACACACAAGTCAGTCCAAAGAATAGTGTGGTTCTTTCAAGAGGGAAAAAACGACATTTATGCAGAGTTGTTCAACGATTTAAAAAAAAAAACAGTGCTGTGTATGAAAGCATTAAATATTTTATAAGGCCAAAGGAATCGAGTAACATATGAATGATAATCCAGTGTATTTGCAGCGTCCAGTGGACGAACAGGTTCCGCTGTCAACCTCCTAAGGCATGTTTTGAAACGAGGAGGAACTTTTAAGAAAGGAAATCACCTCATAACATTTAGTTAAAGTCAGAGTTGATTTTTGTGAACTGAAAAACACTGAATTTTTTTCCCAAAAACTGAACTTAATTGTTTTCTTTCTTATAAAGGAATCCAGTTAAATCAAATAAAGGCAAATACAGAAAGATGCAGTGCAGAGCCTTCCCTTCCCATCTCCACCTCCCCTGGAGTGATTCCTCTCTGAGAGCAATAGAAACAGCAGAGCTGCCATCAGAAATGAAAACTTCCCTTCCAAACCCCAAGCTAAAGAAAGCAGGTTCCTCGGGAAAGCATTATCAAGCTCAGTCACCCTACAGAACCTTAATTTCCGAAACTCCCTATGTTACGAAAATACAAGCTAGATATCTCAGGAAAGCAATTCCTTGGACACTTCACAATTGAAGGAAAAAATAAAATCAGAACCAAAAACGTGGAGAAAGACAACTTAAAAGCCAACCACCACACCCTCAACTTCGCGCTGCAACCCGCCTGCCGGGGGACCTTTACCTTCATCTTCCATCGAAACTGCACTTGGGTTGATGGCTACAAAGTCTTTAGTGTCAGCCACGGCCACACTGGGAAGAAGGAGAGGAGAACAAGAGAAGCCCCCGGAATCCCAGGCCGTCACCCCCGCTCCCGGCCACGCGGCCCGCGGCTGCGCCCACCACCCCTAGCAGCAGCATCTGCAAGAAAAACCGGAGAAGCAGCGCTGACGGGGGCGGGGAGGGACCGCCGCCCACCGCCCCAGGAGCTCCAGGCCCCGCGCCCGCACCCTGACCGCCCGCATCCCTCAACTCACGCCGGCCGGGCAGCGCCCCGGAGACGCCCCCAGCCGGCTACTCTGGATGCCCCCCCGGACCTGGAAGTTTCTGGAAACTGGGGGACAGTGGGTAATCCGGGCGCCCCACCACCACCACCAAAGCCCCAGACCTCTCTCTGGGCTGCGGGAGACTCACCCGCAAGCTCGCGGGAGCGGCTTGCCAAGCGGCGGCGCCGTAAGGGCGCCTCTCCCGACGTGAAGGCGGTGACCGGGAGGGCGGGCGGGGCGGGAAGGGGAGCAGGTGAGGAGACCGGTCTCGAGCCGGCCCGGGCTCGATGCGGCCCTGCTGGTCTGCTCCCGCCTCCGCCTCCTGGGCTCCGCCCTCCCCGCCGCCCGCCGCCCCGGCGCGCCCCGCACCCGGGTCCGCCCCGCACTCCCGGGCGCCCGCGGACCGAGCTTTGTCGCCACCACTTCCGCCGTGAGGGGCGCGGGCGCAGGCGCACTAGCACGCCCGGGCGGGGACGGCGGAAGTGAGTGGAGGCCAGGTCGCCGGTCCGGAGGGGGCTGCGGCTAGAGGCGGCCGCTCCGATCTCATCACCCCTCCTGTCACCCCGGTCCTAACCCAGAGACGTGCTCGACTTTTCACGCACCTGCCGGGCGCAAGTGTGGGAGAGCCACCCGCTCCCCTGCGCCTGCCGCGCCTCCTCAAGAGGCAGCCGCGGGGTCGGTCCGAGCGGGCAGGCGCAGCCATGTTCGCGGCCCACGAGATGTTTGAGCGCCCGGACGATGAGGCGGGGAGCCCCTCCCGCCGGGCGGCCGTCACAATCTGGGCGGGCGACGCGGGGACCAGCAGCCTCGCTTGCAGGCCTGTCACGGCTGCTCTGCGCTGACCGTGGGACAGGTCCCCGCGGGGCCACATCTCAAAGTTCCATCCCGATGGCGTTCAGCCTCAGCGCACTCGGACAGAGGGAGCCGAGATCATTGGTTCCAATGTGCAACCGGCGAGGCTAGAACAACTAAAAGCCTCGCGCCACGAGATGGAAGCTGAGGAACCGGCGTTACCTTCAGCCTCTTTTGCCACTTGAAATTTCCCCTTGCTCAGCACCTAACCTAGACCCCCATCAAGTCAGTTTTGATGGACGGTTGAGTTTAATAATCCTTGTCAAGTCTGACATAGCAGAGGTTGAACCTAAATCCTCTCGCACCCAAATCCACCAGAGGGCAGGTCCAGCGCATCCTGCAAAGAACTCAAGAGATGGCAAAAGAAACGTCTTTCCTTATATGCTTAGAGGTGTTTTTCTTCATCTACACTTAACGCCTGTTGAAAATTTTGCCCCTTACCCCTCAGGTCCTGTAACATATACCTTATGTGCTTTCTTAAACCACACGTTCAGCATCAAAATAAACAAAGGGACAGGGTTACCTATTCTGTTTGGCCCCAGGTTAAGCTGAACTAGTCTAGGATCAAAAATCCTGGGCAGCTTTATAGGTTGAAGAAACATGATTTTATTGCGTGAGGTCACTTTAAAATGTCAAAAGTGAAACCCTAAAATCACACTATATATATATAGCCATCTTTGGCTTGTATGCGTAATGATTTTTGTTTGTTTAGGGCTGATAAATGTAAGATTATGATTGGTACAACAATGAAAGTTCTCTCTTGCTATGTTTTAATCAATTTGAAATGATTGTTACTGTGGACCTTGACAGCACAGCATCACATTAAAAACATAAAATATCTGAAGTAGGAAATGCACAGGTATAGACATTATTAGCTATTAACATATGATCTTACAGAATGGAGGGTAATTATTAAATTGCTTTGATGAGCTCGAAAATTTTTTTAAGGCAACTTTTCACAGTTCTCTATTGTAAACTGCAATACTCCTGCACTGACACTGAATTCCTACTTAATACCTCCCCCATAGATTTATCATTGCATGGTTTATATCTAAAGTAACTTACAATGGAATTTTACTCTTTGGTTGCCTCAATCGAGAAACCCATTATCCGTATTGCCAAGACAAAAAACCTGATTAACACCAAGGTTGTGGAAGTGACAAATAGATTTAAGGGACTAAATCTGATAGAGTTCGTGATAAACTATGGAAAAGGTTCGTGACATTATACAGGAGACAGGGATCAAGACCATCCCCAAGGAAAAGAAATGCAAAAAAGCAAAACAGCTGTCTGAGGAGGCCTTACAAATAGCTGTGAAAAGAAGAGAAGCGAAAAGCAAAGGAGAAAACAAAAGATATTCCCATCTGAACGCAGAGTTCCAAAGAATAGCAAGGAGAGATAAGAAAGCCTTCCTCAGTGATCAATGCAAAGAAATAGAGGAAGACAACAGAATGGGAAAGACTAGAGATCTCTTCAAGAAAATTAGAGATCCCAAGGGAACATTTCTTGCAAAGATGGGCTCAATAAAGGACAGAAATGGTATGGACCTAACAGAAGCAGAAGATATTAAGAACAGGTGGCAAGAATACACTAAGAACTATATGAAAAAGATCTTCACGACCCAGATAATCACAATGGTGTGATCACTCACCTAGAGCCAGACATCCTGGAATGTGAAGTCAAGTGGGCCTTAGGAAGCATCACTACCAACAAAGCTAGTGGAGGTGATGGAATTCCAGTTGAGCTATTTCAAATCCTGAAGGATGATGCTGTGAAAGTGCTGCACTCAATATGCCAGCAAATTTGGAAAACTCAGCAGTGGACACAGGACTGGAAAAGGTCAGTTTTCGTTCCAATCCCAAAGAAAGGCAATGCCAATGAATATTCAAACTACCACACTCATCTCACACGCTAGTAAAGTAATGCTCAAAATTCTCCAAACTAGGCTTCAGCAATACGTGAATCACGAACTTGCAGATGTTCAAGCTGGTTTTAGAAAAGGCAAAGGAACCAGAGATCAAATTGCCAACATCCGCTAAATCATCGGAAAAGCAAGAGAGTTCCAGAAAAACATCTACTGCTTTATTGACTATGCCAAAGCCTTTGACTGTGTGAATCACAATAAACTGTGGAAAATTCTGAAAGAGATGGGAATACCAGACCACCTGACCTGCCTCTTGAGAAACCTGTATGCAGGTCAGGAAGCAACAGTTAGAACTGGACATGGAACAACAGACTGGTTCCAAATAGGAAAAGGAGTTCGTCAAGGCTGTTTATTGTCACCCTGCTTCTTTAACTTATATGCAGAGTACATCATGAGAAATGCTGGGCTGGATGAAGCACAAGCTGGAGTCAAGATTGCTGGGAGAAATATCAACAACTTCAGATATGCAGATGACACCATCCTATGGCATAAAGTGAAGAGGAACTAAAAAGCCTCTTGATGAAAGTGAGAGAGGAGAATGAAAAAGTTGGCTTAAAGCTCAACGTTCAGAAAACTAAGATCATGGCATCTGGTCGCATCACTTCATGGGAAATAGATGGGGAAACAGTGGAAACAGTGTCAGACTTCATTTTGGGGGGCTTCAAAATCACTGCAGATGGTGATTGCAGCCATGAAATTAAAAGATGCTTACTCCTTGGAAGGAAGGTTATGACCAACCTAGACAGCATATTAAAAAGCAGAGACATTACTTTGCCGACTAAGGTCCGTCTAGTCAAGGCTGTGGTTTTTCCAGTAGTCATGTATGGTAGGAGAAGGCAATGGCACCCCACTCCAGTACTCTTGCCTGGAAAATCCCATGGACGGAAGAGCCTGGTAGGCTACAGTCCATGGGGTCGCTGAGAGTCGGACGACTGAGCGACTTCACTTTCACTTTTCCCTTTCGTGCACTGGAGAAGGAAATGGCAACCCACTCCAGTATTCTTGCCTGGAGAATCCCAGGGACAGCGGACCCTGGTGGGCTGCCGTCTACGGGTCGCACAGAGTCAGACACAACTGAAACGACTTAGCAGCAGCAGCAGCAGCAGCATGTATGGATGTGAGAGTTGGACTGTGAAGAAAGCTGAGCGCCAAAGAATTGATGCTTTTGAACTGTGGTGTTGGAGAAGACTCTTGAGAGTTCTTTGGACTGCAAGGAGATCCAACCAGTCCATCCTAAAGGAGATCAGTCCTGGGTGTTCATTTGAAGGACTGATGTTGAAGCTGAAACTCTGATACTTTGGCCACCTCATGTGAAGAGTTGACTCATTGGGAAAGGCATGATGCTGGGAAGGATTGGGGGCAGGAGGTGAAGGGGACGACAGAGGATGAGATGGCTGGATGGCATCGCCGACTCAACGGACATGATTTTGGGTAAACTCCGGGAGTTGGTGATGGACAGGGAGGCCTGGCGTTCTGCGATTCATGGGGTCACAAAGAGTCAGACACGACTGAGCGACTGAACTGAACTGTCCAGAAAAATTGTTACATACTTCATTCTTAACCCACTGGCAGTTGTCTCACCAATTCCAGGGCATGACAGTAGCAAAACTTGTAAAGAGTAGCTTTCAACCACTTAGCTGATTCTTAAACTTCATCAACATATCTCTACAGTCAGTCAGTCAGTCAGCTCAGTCACTCAGTCATGTCTGACTCTTTGCGACCCCATGGACTGCAGCACGCCAGGCCTCCCTGTCCATCATCAACTCCCGGAGTTTACCCAAACTCATGTCCATTGAGTCAGTGATGCCATCCAACCATCTCATCTTCTGTCCTCCCCTTTTCCTCCTGCCTTCAATCTTTCCCAACATCAGGGTCTTTTCAAATGAGTCAGCTCTTCGCATCAGGTGGCCAAAATATTGGAGTTTCAGCTTCAACATCAGTCCTTTCGATCCTCTATTCTATGCCTGTACAGCACCTCCACCAAGCTGGCCAATAATAGCAATACCAACTTTGATGTCCTGTGTATATGAAAATTATCATTTGTTAACAATATTCAAGTAGGAGCAATGGGAAATGCTTTGGCCACAAGCTTCAGCAATCTCCCTTCTCTCAGCATCTCCTCTGATATGTTAACCTGCATGAAACTTTAATGTACCAGTCTCCACCTCCTCATCTCTGGGGGAAGGGGACTAAAATGTAGGAATCCTGCATTACCTACATTTATGTGTGTATATACATGCAATATGCATATATATATTATGAGACTTTATATATAGATCTAGACATAATAACCACCCTTTTTTCCCTCAAAAAATCATTGTGACGATCTGATAAAGATGAAGACAGGTTGTGAATTATAAGCTATGAAAGTTTAAGATTATCATACAGAAAAATCAGCTAAAATATGGACAGTTAGGAGCTAAAATAAGATTGCTGGCAACAAGAGGTAGTATGTTCAAGTGCCCTCTTAATTCTCCTTTAGAAATAAATGCACTAAAAATCTTTACCCCCATTTTGTTAAAATATTTAACCTATAAAATTAAATATGTCTGATGCAAAAAGGTGGTCACACATGAGCAATAGAGGTGAAATTTGTCAGACATCTCTTCTTTGGGGAATATTACAAAGAGGAAATATTGAGAAAGGACAGACATGATGTTCTAATTTTATTTATACTGTGCCTTATTACACAAAGGTTGTGAGGTATCCTGTTTTTAGTATCAAATTTGATAGCTGGCATTTTTATAAACCTGGATTATAAAGATATATGTGGCTTTTAGGATTTAAAATTCACTTAGGAAAAGTTATTTTTAAATCTCTCCTCAATGTCTTGACTTTTAACTTGTTTAAACTACTCAAAGTTAGCAATTAAGAAATTTTACATAGAGCAACTGAACTGAACTGAACATAGCTGCTAAAAGAAAAAGCTGTCATATTTTAAACTGAATCTTTTAAAAGCATATAAAGACAATATTTTTGTAAATTGACACTCCAACAGAACAACAGAAGTATTTTTCTTCTTATAGGATAAAGGACACGCTAAAGGACATACTAAGGGTCACATTTGGGAAAATACAGTCTTATTCCAAGAAATGTCATATGAAATGAGTGTCATAACAACAGCCTGCCAGTATTTCTATAGATCTCCTTGGTTCTATGTTTTAGCAGTACTGGAAGTGTAAAAACTAGAAGCAAGAATAAAAATCAAATGGGCTCAAAAATGAGCAGTAGAAACAAGGGAATTTAAAGTATATTCTTTTAATTTTTAAAGAAGTTTATTCCAAATATGACTCAGGTCCACCGTTCAAGGGTTCTAAGCATGCAGTGATATTGGGGATCTTTGGTACATAATACTACCAATCTTTTGGGTTGGAGATAAGGGCAGATCAGGGTGCAGGTGAGTGAGGAAAGAAAGAGAAGGAGGGAAAGTGGGTGTGACTTCATATCCAAGAACCAACTCTGCAATTGATTATTTCCATGGAAAATAGCCCTAGAATATTCCATGTTACATATGCAATGTAAGATTTGAGATTAAAATGTACCTATTTAAAAGCCACTCTGTCCAGTTTTCAAGCTGGCATAATTCATCTCTAGTCTCAAAATATATTGTCTATAGTAAATATATAATAAAAGACCTATTGAATAAATGGGTAATCTGAAAATTTTTGTTGTTGTTCAGTCACTCAGTTTTTTCCAACTCTTTGCAACCCCATTGACTGCAGCAACCCAGGCTTTCCTGTCCTTCACCATCTCCTGGAGCTTGCTCAAATTCATGGCCATTGAGTTAGTGATACCATCCAACCATCTCATTCTCTGTCATCCCCTTCGCCTGCCTTCAATCTTTCCCAGCGTCAGGGTCTTGTCCAATGAGTCAGTTTTTTATATCAGGTGGCCAAGGTATTGAAGCTTCAGCTACAGCACTAGTTCTTCCAATGAATATTCAGGGTTGATTTCATTTAGGGCTGACTGGTTTGATCTCCTTGTAGTCCAGAGGACTCTTAAGAGTCTTCTCCAAAACCACAGTTCAAAAGCATCAGTTCTTTGGCTCTCAGCCTTTTTCATGGTCCAACTCTCACAGCCATACATGACTACTGAAAAATCCATAGCTTTGACCAAATAGACCCTTGTCAGCAAAGTAATGTCTTTGCTTTTTAACATGCTGTCTAGCTTTGTCATAGCTTTTTTTCCAAGGAGCCAGCATCTTTTAATTTCATGGCTGCAGTCACCATCTGCAGTGATTTTGGAGCCCCAAAAATAAAGTCTGTCACTGTTTCTATTGTTTCCCCATCTACTTGCCATGAAGTAATGGGACCAGATCCCATGATCTTAGTTTTTTGAATGTTGAGTTTTAGCCAACTTTTTTACTCTCTCTCCTCTTTCACCTTCATCAAGAGGCTGTTTAGTTCCTCTTCGCTTTCTGCCATGAGAGTGATGTCATCTGCATATCTGAGGTTATTGATATTTCTCCCAGCAATCTTGATTCCAGCTTGTGCTTCATCCAGCCTGGCATTTCTCATGATATACTCTGCATATAAGTTAAATAAGCAGGGTGACAATATATAGCCTTGATGTACTCCTTTCCCGATTTGGAACCAGTCCGTTGTTTCACGTCCAGTTCTAACTGTTGCTTCTTGACCTGCATACAGGTTTCTCAGGAGACAGGTAAGGTGGTCTGATATTCCCATCTGTTTAGGAATTTTCCATACTATGAACAAAGCTAGTGGAGGTGATGGAATTCCAGCTGAGCTATTTCAAATCCTAAAAGGTGATGCTGTGAAAGTGCTGCACTCAATATGCCAGAAAATTTGGAAAACTCAGCAGTGGCCACAGGACTAGAAAAGGTCACTTTTCATTCCAATCCCAAAGAAGGGCAATACCAAAGAATGTTCAAACCAATGCACAATTGCATTCATTTCACAAGCTAGCAAGGTAATGCTCAAAATTCTCCAAGTTAGACTTCAACAGTACGTGAACCGAGAACTCCCAAATGTTAAAGCTGGATTTAGAGGAACCAGACATCAAATTGCCAATATCCACTGGATCATAGAAAAAGCAAGAGAATTCCAGAAAAGCATCTACTTCTGCTTCACTGACTATGCTAAAGCCTTTGACTGCGTGGACCACAACAAACTGTGAATACCTGGAAAAGAGTCATCATAAAAAAATTTCATTGTTGAATGAATAAACATAATCCCACTGTTACTTTGCTTCTTGTTTTCTATGAACAAACAAAAACATGAGTCTCTGCTTTCCTTTAAAGCAAAAAAAAAAAAAAACATGGATTTTCAAAGGTTTAAAAATGAACTCACATCTCCAATCCACAAAAGGACAACTTGATCTGAACGAAATAGGTACTAATCATTGCCATGGGTATTTAAGTATTGAGTACTTCCCAGAACAGATGAAATTTCACACTTGGATTTTGAACTCAGGTAACCATTTAGAATTAAAAAAAAAAAAAAAAAAAAACGATGTTGAGGTGGCTTCTTCTGTGCAAGTAGGAAATTTCAGCTGAGCTTGTACTTTGGATTCTAATGGCATGCATATCAATGGCTGACAAAGCCAAAAACATTCTAATTCTCAGCACAATGTTCATTTAATTCCTTAGAGACATCTACTCTTCAGTTATTTCCTTAGATCCATGTCATCTACTCTTAATTCTTGGAAAATATGACTCAGAGATGAGGTGTAAGCCACAGGACTTAGAAAAGCAAAGAAATTTAAATTGCTATTGGCCAGTACCTCCTACTAACTTTGAAAGCCTTGCTTATCGGTTGGATGTTATAAGTAGTTGAAATTATTGGACAGATTCCATAGTGTGTCTGCTAGCTCCCTGCTGTGTTGACAGTAATAGCCTAGGCCTCCCCCCTCCATTTAAAAGCTTTCTCAATTTTACATCAGTAACACCTTCAATCTCTCTTTACTCTGCTGTACACTGGGATCTGAGAAAGCCTTGGGAAAAGCTGCATTTCTTTAGACCTCCAAAATGATTCATTTTACACATAAAGTTTTATACCCAACCATTTTCTAGAAGTCAAATACTTTTGCAAAGCTTGCATCTTTGCCTGAACTTGTCCTCTGTCTTTCCAGGCCACCCACAGAAATTATTTCCCTCCACTGTGCTTCCCATTGGGAGAACAAATGAGAAAAAAGGCACCAAAATGCCATTATGATAATAAATGAAAGAGAAATCCACAGCCCAGAAATTTCCCAAAGCTTTATGAAGATGCTGAAGGTTAGCCCAGGACAATCAAGCAAACAGACCATGTTTCTGTTGAGCATCCTACACAAAATGGAGGACCCATACCAAAGGGATGGTGCAAGATAGGTCATAGAGGAGGAGAATTGTCAATTGGCAGGAAAAAGCTTTAACAACACAAGCAAACTTTTAAAGTGTAAAAACTTCAGGATAGAAAATCCATCACTACAAATAAAGACCAGGGACTTTCCTGGTAGTCCAGTGGCTAAGAATCCACCTTCATGGGTTAGATCCCTGGACAAGGAATGAAGATCCCACATGCCATGCTGCAACTACTGAGCCACATGCTCTGGAGCCTGGGCAATGCAATGAAATATCCCACATGAGGCAACCAAGATCCCATGTGCCACAACTAATGCAGTCAAATAAATATTTAAATATTAAAAAAAAAATAAAGATCAGATGGAAAATTAGATTAGCAGCACTTACAGTATAAGCTCAGACAACTTCATTTCTGCTTTTTTCATTATAAAAGACAAGATCACGTAGCCTCTTTCAGAAGATATTCAAAATAATTTAATATTGCCAAATTATCCTCCTTTATTTGGGAGATTAGGAAAAATGGGTTCTGGAAAGAAAAAGAGATTTCTACGAGACAGAAACAAGTAAAAGGCAGTGCAAACTGATGGCTTGAATCAATCCTACCAGTCCTCAGTTCAAAAAGTTGAGATCCAAACTATTTTCTAAGAAACATACTTCACAACTGCTGGGAATACTGGACACTGGTCCACTCTACTAGGTTGGTGCAGAGTAATTGAGGTTTTGCATTCTTGAACTTTGCCATTTGATATGGAAATACATTCTTGAATAAATGTGGTTTTGTTATACATCTTTTTAATGCACATTTCTCACTTTATGTTGTTTTTTTTTTTTTGCTCATTTCTTCATTATTATTTGGTGTTTCAGTTCAGTTCAGTCGCTCAGTCATGTCCAACTCTTTGCAACCCCATGAATTGAAGCATGCCAGGCCTCCCCGTACATCACCAACTTCCGGAGTCTACCCAAACCCATGTCCATCGAGTCAGTGATGCCATCCAGCCATCTCACCCTCTGTCATCCCCTTCTCTTCCTGCCCCCAATCCTTCCCAGCATTAGGTCTTTTCCAATGAGTCAACTCTTCGCATGAGGTGGCCAAAGTATTGGAGTTTCAGCTTCAGTATCAGTCCTTCCAATGAACACCCAGGACTGATCTCCTTTAAGATGGACTGATTGGATCTTCTTGCAGTCCAAGGGACTCTCAAGAGTCTTCTCCAACACCACAGTTCAAAACCATCAATTCTTTGGCATTCAGCTTTTTTTCACCGTCCAACTCTCACATCCATACATGACTACTGGAAAAACCATATCCTTGACTAGACGGACCTTTGTTGGCAAGTAATGTCTCTGCTTTTAAATATGCTATCTAGGTTGGTCATAACTTTCCTTCCAAGGAGTAAGCATCTTTTAATTTCATGGCTGCAAGCACCATCTGCAGTGATTTTGGAGCCCCCAAAAATAAAGTCTGACACTGCTTCCACTGTTTCCCCATCTATTTCCCATGAAGTGATGGGACCAGATGCCATGATCTTAGTTTTCTGAATGTTGAGCTTTAAGCCAACTTTTTCACTCTCCTCTTTCACCTTCATCAAGAGGCTCTTTAGTTCTTCTTTGCCTTCTGCCATAAGGGTGGTGTCATCTGCATATCTGTGGTTATTGATATTTCTCCCAGCAATCTTGATTCCAGCTTGTGCTTCATCCAACCCAGCGTCTCTCATGATGTACTCTGCATATAAGTTAAATAAGCAGGGTGACAATATACAGCCTTGACATACTCCTTTTCCTATTTGGAACCAGTCTGTTGTTCCATGTCCAGTTCTAACTGTTGCTTCCTGACCTGCATACAGGTTTCACAAGAGATAGGTGAGATGCTCTGGTATTCCCATCTCTTTCAGAATTTTCCACAGTTTACTGTGATCCACACAGTCAAAGGCTTTGGCATAGTCAATAAAGCAGAAATAGATGTTTTTCTGGAACTCTCTTGCTTTTTCGATGATCCAGAGGATGTTGGCAATTTGATCTCTGTATTTTAGACTAGGGAAAGGATGTTGGACAAAAAGCAAATTTGAGTGATTTTCTTATTCAGGTTCAAAATGGGTTGTAAAGCAGCAGAGACAACTCACAACATCACCAGTGCCTTTGGCTCAGGAACTGCTAATGAACATACAGTGCAGTGGTGGTTCAATAACTTTTGCAAAGGAGACAAAAGCCTTGAAGTTGAGAAGTGCAGCAGTGGTGGGTGATTGGAAGTTGACAACAATCAATTGATAGTATCAGTGAAGCTGATCTTCTTACAACTACACGGAAACCTGCCTAAGAACTCAATGTCAACCATTCTGTGGTCATTCAGTATTTGAAGCAAATTGGAAAGTTGATAAAGCCTGATAAGTGGGTGCCTCATGAGCTGACTGCAAATCAAAAAAATCGTCTACTCAACAACAATGAACCATTTCTCAATCTTGATGAGAAGATCTTGATGTGCGATGAAAAGTGGATTTTATACAGCAACCAGTTGTGAACAGCTCAGTGGTTGGACCAAGAAGAAACTTCAAACCACTTCCCAAAGCCAAGCATGCACCCAAGAAAGGTCATGTTCACTCTTTGTTGGTCTGTTACCCATCTGATCCACTACAGCTTTCTGAATCCTGGCGAAACCACAATATCTGAGATGTATGCTCAGCAAATTGATGGAAAGTGAAAGTGAAACTGTTAATCACTCAGTCATGTCCAACTCTGTGTGACCCCATGGACCAAACCCCCCCAGGCTCCTCTGTCCATGGGGATCCTCCAAGAAAGACTACTGGAGTGGGTGGCCGTTCCCTTCTCCAGGGTTCTTCCCGACCCAGGGATCGAAACTGAGTCTCCTGTCTTGCAGGCAGATTCTTTACCACCTGAGCCACCAGGGAAGCCCAGCAAATTGATGAGATGCACTGAAAACTGCATCACCTGCAGCTGTCATTGGTCAACAGAAAGTGCCCAATTCTCCATGACAAAGCCTGACCACATATCACACAGCCAACAGTTCAAAAGTTGAAAGAATTGGAATATGAAGTTTGGCCTCATCTGCCATATTCACCTAACCTCTTGCCAACTGACTACCACTTCTTCAAGCATCTTGACAGCTTCTTGCAGTGAAGATTCTTCCAGAACCATCAGGAGGCAGAAAATGTTTTCCAAGAGTATGTCAAATTCCAAAGCACAGTTTTTATGCTCCGGGAATAAACAAAATTATTTTGTCTGGTAGAAATTTGTGAATTGTAATTATCCTTATCTTGATTAATAAAGATGCGTTTGAGACTAGTTTAAATGATTTAAAATTCACAGTCTGAAACTGCAATTACATTTGCACCAACCTAACAAAATGTTTAATAGTGAGCTGACAAACTAGAAATGCCATCAGGCACTATAAGAAGAGTAAAAAGAACTTTGTTCTACTCCAAATGATAAAGTACAGCTTCTAATGAGTGTTACAGTGATCCTCAAACATCCACCTACCAGCAGTTTCAGGATCACTTGTAGAATTATAAGAAATGCAGATTATTAGATCCTACCCAGACCTACTGGTAATACTCAAAATTCTCCAAGCCAGGCTTCAACAGTACATGAACCGTGAACTTCCAGATATTCAATCTGGATTTAGAAAAGGCAGAGGAACCCAAGATCAAATTGCCAACATTCACTGGATCATTGAAAATACAAGAGAGTTCCAGAAAAACATCTACTTCTGCTTTATTGACTATGCCAAAGCCTTTGACTTTGTGGATCACAACAAACTGTGGAAAATTGTTAAAGAGATGGGCATACCAGGCCACCTGACCTGCCTCTTGAGAAATCTGTTTGCAGCACAAGAAGTAACAGTTTAAACTGGGCATGAAACAACAGACTGGTTCCAAATCAGGAAGGGAGTAATCAAGGTTGTATATTGTCACCCTGCTTATTTAACTTATATGCAGAGTACATCATGAGAAACACTGGGCTGGATGAAGCACAGGTTGGAATCAAGATTGCCAGGAGAAATACCAATAACCTCAGATATGCGATGACACCACCCTTATGGCAGAAAGCGAAGAAGAACTAAAGAGCCTCTTGATGAAAGTGAAAGAGGAGAGTGAAAAAGTTGGCTTAAAGCTCAACATTCAGAAAACTAAGATCATGGCATCTGGTCCCATCACTTCATGGCCAAAAGATGGGGAAACAGTGAAAACAGTGACAGACTTTATATTTTTGGGCTCCCAAATCACTGCAGATGGTGACTGCAGCCATAAAATTAAAAGACACTTACTCCTTGGAAGAAACGTTATGACCAACCTAGACAGCATATTATAAAGCAGAGACATTACTTGCCAACAAAGGTCCATCTAGTCAAAGCTTAGGATTTTCCAGTAGTCATGTATGAATGTGAGAGTTGGACTACAAAGAAAGCTGAACACCAAAGAATTGATGGTTTTGAACTGTGGTGTTGGAGAAGACTCTTGAGAGTCCCTTGGACCACAAGGAGATCCAACCAGTCAATCCTAAAGGAGATCAGTCCTGAATATTCATTGGAAGGACTGATATTGGAGCTGAAACTCCAATACTATAGCCACCTGATGCTAAAGAACTGACTCATTTGAAAAGATCCTGATGCTGGGAAGGATTGAAGGCAGGAGGAGAAGGGGAGGACAGAGGATGAGATGGTTGGGTGGCATCACCGACTTAATGGAGATGAGTTTGAGTAAACTCCAGGAGTTGGTGATGGACAGGAAGGCCTGGCGTGCTGCAGTCCATGGGGTCGCAAAGAGTCAGTCACGACTGAGTGACTGAACTGAGACCTACAGGATCAGAAATTCTGGGGACTGGGCTCAACAATAAATGACTAAACAAGCCTCCCTGTTTTCCCCATGATTCTGAACGCATGGAAGTACTGTAGCTTTCTTATTACCACTCTTCTTCATGGAAAAGACAATACCAAGGAAGTCAAGACCTTTAAGACATAATCAAGCTATCAGTCAACCAACCCTGGAGCCTGTCCTACCACAAGACTTCCATTACTACAAGATAATAAACATTTTCAGCTACTTTCAGCTAGAAGCATCTTAACTGATAGAATCTTAAATGAGAAAAAATAGTTTACCACATATACATAAGTTAAAAGACAGTCGGCTGATGCTTGTGCAAGCTAAGTCGCTTCAGTGTGTCCGACTCTTTGCGACCCCATGGACTATAGCTGGCCAGGCTCCTCTGTCCATGGGATTCTCCAAGCAAGAATACTGGAGTGAGTGGCCATGCCCTCCTCCAGAGGATCTTCCCAAACCAGGGATCAAACCCATGTCTCTTACATCTCCTGCTTTGGCAGGTGGATTCTTTACCACTAGTGCTACCTGGGAACCTAAATGAGAAAACATACTTTACTTTAAATAAGTAGGTTAAAAGTTAGTTGGTTGATGCTTAGGCTGCTCCTATACAAATTTTAAAAAATTCAATATCATATGACGTATTTAAATGATAAAATGTTAAATAAATTTCTTTAAATGCTAAAGGCAGTGTTAATTAAAAGGAAGCTACAGAATAAGATGTTAGTAACATTCACTGAACAAAAGAGTGATATCTGTTTTTTTAACAGATTTCCATACTAGCATAGAAAGTTTTAAAATAGCTGTTGATTGCAGAAACTGCTTTGGGAAGTTTTTCTTATTACTGGTTAGGAGTATTTTAAAATTATGCAGCTAACTATTATATTTGGAAACATTATATCTTAGAATTTTTATTTTTTTAATGTAGTTGTGTGTCCTAACATAGACTTTTTCTTGTTTAATTCTTCAGCTAATGACTACTAAGTGAGAGATTCTGCTAGGAAATTGTTAAAAATTAAGTTTGCTGCTGCTGCTGCTAAGTCACTTCAGTCGTGTCCGACTCTGTGCGACCCCATAGATGGCCGCCCACCAGGCGCCCCTGTCCCTGGGATTCTCCAGGCAAGAACACTGGAGTGGGTTGCCATTTCCTTCTCCAATGCATGAAAGTGAAAAGTGAAAGTGAAGCCGCTCAGTCGTGTCTGACTCTTAACAACACCATGGACTGCAGCCCACCAGGCTCCTCTGTCCATGGGATTTTCCAGGCAAGAGTACTGGAGTGGGTTGCCATTGCCTTCTCCGAAAAATTAAGTTTACACCTTCTTAAAGTATAACAGTCATTTTTTTCACACACTTGAAAAAAAATCTTGAAAAAGATATTTATTACTTTAAGGTTTGGACATCATCTTTTTTCCATTTTCTGACTCAAAGTACAAAATTAAAAGTTAAAAAGCTGTGACATTTTAAAAAACCTATTTGTATTCTTCTGTAGTTTAAAAAACCCTCTTCCAACAACACAAGGGAAGATTCTACACATGGACATCACCAGATGGTCTATACTGAAATCAGATTGATTATATTCTTTGCAGCCAAAGATGGAGAAGCTCTATACAATCAGCAAGAACAAGACCAGGAGCTGACTGTGGCTCAGATCCTGAACTCCTTGTTGCAGAATTCAGATGTAAAGTTGAAAACTTAGGGAAAACCACTAGACCATTCAGGTATGACCTAAATCAAATCCCTGATGATTATAAAGTGGAAGTGACAAACAGATTCAAGGGATTAGATCTGATGGACAGAATGCCTGTAGAATTATGGACGGAGCTTCATGACATAGTAGAGGAGGCAGTGATCAAGACCATCCCCAAGAAAAAGAAGTGCAAAAAGGCAAAATGGTTGTCTGAGGAGGCCTTACAAATAGCTGAGAAAAGAAGGGAATCTAAAAAGGCAAAGGAGAAGAGGAAGGATATACCCATTTGAATGCAGAGTTCCAACAAATAGCAAGGAGACATAAGAAAGCCTTCCTCAATGACCAATGCAAAGAAATGGAGGAACACAATAGAATGGGAAACACTAGCGATCTCTCCAAGAAAATTATAGATACCAAGGGAACATTTCATGCAAAGATGGGAACGATAAAGGACAGAAACAGTATGGACTTAACAGAAACAGAAGATATTAAGAAGAGGTGGCAAGAATACACAGAACTACATTAAAAAGGTCTTCATGACCCAGATAACCACGAGGGTGTGATCACTTACCTAGAGCCAGACATCCTGGAAGGCAAAGTCAAGTGGGCCTTAGGAAGCATCACTATGAACAAAGCTAGTGGAGGTGATGGAATTCCAGCTGAGCTATTTCAAACCCTAGAAGATGATGCTGTGAAAGTGCTGCACTCAATATGCCAGCAAATTTGGAAAACTCAGCAGTGGAAAAGGTCAGTTTTCATTCCAATCCCAAAGAAAGGCAATGCCAAAGAATGTTCAAACTACCACACAATTGCACTCATTTCACACGCTAACAAAGTAATGCTCAACATTCTACAAGTCAGGCTTCAACAATACGTGAACCATGAACTCCCAGATGTTCAAGTTGGATTTAGAAAAGGTAGAGGAACCAGAGATCAAATTGCCAACATTCACTGGATCATCAAAAAAGCAAGAGAGTTTCAGAAATATATCTATTTCTGCTTTATTAACTAGGCCAAAGCCTTTGACTGTGTGTATCACAACAAACTGTGGAAAATTCTCAGAGATGGGAATACCAGACCACCTGACCTGCCTCCTGAGAAACCTGTATGCAGTTCAGGAAGCAACAGCTAGAAATGGAGATGGAACAACAGACTGGAAGGAGTACATCAAGGCTGTATATTGTCACCCTGCTTATTTAACTTATGTACAGAGTACATCATGAGAAACGCGGGGCTGGATGAAGCACAAGCTGGAATAAGATATCCCGGAGAAATATCAATAACCTCAGCTATGCAGATGACAACACCTTTATGGCAGAAAATGAAGAAGAGCTAAAGAGCCTCTTGATAAAAGTGAAAGAGGAGAGTGAAAAAGTTGGCCTAAAACTCAAGATTCAGAAAACTAAAATCATGGCATCCGGTCCCATCACTTCATGGCCAATAGATGAGGAAACAATGTAAACGGTGAGAGACTTTATTTTGGGGGGCTCCAAAATCACAGCAGATGATGACTTCAGCCATAAAATTAAAAGGAGCTTTCTCCTTGGAAAAAAAGCTATGACCAACATAGACAGCATATTAAAAAGCAGAGACATTACTTTGCCAACAAAGGCCCCTCTAGTCAAAGCTATGGTTTTTCCAGTAGTCACGTATTGATGTGAGAGTTGGACTATAAAGAAAGCTGAGCACCGAAGAATTGATGCTTTTGAACTGTGGTGCTGGAGAAGACTCTTGAGAGTCCTTGGACTACAAGGAGATCCAACCAGTCAATCCTAAAGGTAATCAGTCCTGAATATTCATTGGAAGAACTGATGCTGAAGCTGAAACTCCAACACTTTGGCCACCTGATGCTAAGAACTGACTCATTTGAAAAGATCCTGATGCTGGGATAGATTGAAGGCATGAGAAGAAGGGGAGGACAGAGGATGAGATGGTTGGATGGCATCACCGACTCAATGGACCTGGGTTTGATTAAACTCTGACAGTTGGTAGTGGACAGGGAAGCCTGGTGTGCTACAGTCCATGGGGTTGCAAAGAGTCGGATACAGCTGAACAACTGAACTGAACTGAACTAATTTACATGATTAAACTGCTCATTTGAATCCTGGAAAAGTGCTGCCAAGGTAAAGATGCCAACATTGCACATTTGATTAGAGAATTTAAATCACTTTTAAGAAAGTGAGAATCAATTTTCACTGAACATCCACCAAAACTACACATCTGTTTAGTGTTTTTCAGTAGACATAACACTTCCGTGTATATAATTAAATTTAATCCTCACAACCCTATGATGTTAGCTGACTAGCTCTATTGTTTTTTATAGCTGACAAGGCTCAGACTCATAGGTGAAGCTCCTCGTATAAAGAATTTTCTCACTATTTAATGTCAAATCCAGGAGCCAAATATCCATCTTGGCTTCAATTTCCTTAAAAATTCCAGTGACCATTTGAAATACAGAATAAGGTATTCTCTTTATTGAATTATCTTTTATAGTTTATCATTTTGTTTCATTAAATTATTGGCATCTTTCAAGCCCATTATTCCTGAACCTAGAATATCTGCACCAGGGGCTTCTCTGGTGGCTCAGACAGTAAAGAATCTGCCTGCAACTCAGGAGACTCAGATTCAATTCCTAGGTTGGGAAGATCCCCTGCAGAAGGGCATGGCAACCCACTCCAGTATTCTTGTCTGGAGAATGCCCATGAACAGAGGACTCTGGCAGAGTACAGTCCATGGGGTTGCAAAGAGTCGGACATGACTGAGCAGCTAACACTTCACTTTCATAGCTCATTTGGTGACATTCAAGAATGCATTAATTAATAGGGACTTGATTCTAGAACATTTTTGGTCGTTGTCTACATTTATTCATTTGTTCTTATTTAACCTTCAGACACCATCAATGGGAAAATCATGCTCCAAGCAGAAGATGTTTTAGAATTCCTTGGATTTATCTTCTCAGAGTTGAAAATTACTATTAAAATGAGAATGTCATAAGTAAATAATCACAGACAGGCATTTTAGAGAGATTATTCATTAAGTAATTGAGACATGTTCATTAACGTGCTTTATTGGAAAATCAACAGAATACATTTTAAGCATGTGTTCTAAGGCTCTAAACACGAGGCACTAAATAGTATTAGGAACGCTAATTTCATCTTTTCAACTTGTAAAATGTTCCTTTGTTCTTAGTATTTATAATTATATTTACATATCTACCAGAGTAGGGGCAAGGAAAAAACTGAGAGATGTATTTTTAAATGCTAAGACCTCATAATGGCTTTAGATAGCATGGAGGACATAGCAACTATTATACCTTTTCTATATTCTGCAATTTAAACCAACAATTAAAGTTGTCAGTTGCTGTATCAGTTCAGTCAGTAAACAGCTACAAAAGAACTATAGATAAAATGTATTTTCAATTATATTCTTATAAGAATAAGACAAAGACACTGTTTAATGATTTCTTGCATTAAAGTATTGTATCATACTCTCAGGGCTGGGACAACTGTAGCTGGAAATGTTCAACAGGAACCTGTGAAGCTGTAAGTCATCATCACTATCCCCCTGGCTTTAGCAATGACTCTCCATCTTCTAAAGGGCACATGTGTTGTTCTTGAAAAAGTAGAGCAACCCCTGTCAACCTTGATTTTGGAAATACATATCATCAAATGATCTATATCAGTAGTTCTCAAACTATGGTCCTTGTCACCTTAGAACTTTTCAGAAATGCAAATTAGGGGCTCCTCCTTAGACCTGCTGAATTAGCAACTGTGCAGATAGGGCCCTGCAGTCTGTAGTATAGTACTTCAGGTTTAAGCACTGATATACAATAAATACAAAACTTTTGTGTAAAACAGTCCTCAATTCCAAAGAACAGCTGAGAATGTATATCTGAATTTTAAACCTCCTCCAGCATTCTGGGTTTTTTTTTGGCCATGTGGCATGCAGGACCTTAGTACCCCGACCAGGGATCCAAACTGAGCCCCTTGCAGTGGAAGCTCAGAATCTTAACCACTAGACCACCAGGGAAATCCGTAAACCTCCTCCAGCATTCTTAAATCATATACGGCTTTGAATAGTTATCTGTTGGCTTAAGACCAGTTATTTTAAAAGACGAAGGGAGAGGGCACTAAGACCATGAAGAGATTATTCTTCTCCCCTCTTAAGTAACACTGAGCATCGTATCTGTATAGCGATGGAACTTTCATATGGAAGAGAACAAAAGTGCCGTGCAGTGGCAGTGGAGCTATGGTTGTGTTCTCAGCTATGAAGTCAGCCTTTGTTCTCCTATCTCAGGTTTGAAGACTTCTGGAACAATGCTTCTTTGACCAGGTATATCAGGCTTTACCACCACCAGTTAAATGAAAGAAGTGGGGGAAGCTTCATTAATAAAAAATGCCATTACTCTTGAAACGGTGTGTTCGTCAGAGAAATAGTTTCATCCCCAAAAAACAAAACAACAGCAACAAAAATCTATGTAGCATTTCAGAAGTTACCAAAAAAAAATTTAAGTACATTATACAGAAACTATATGATGGGTACAGAGCAAAAGTGTAATTTTTCAGCTTTGTTGAAATAGGATTTTACAGTAATCAATCACTTTAAACAATCTGATTATAAACTATGTACATGTTATGTGAGACCAAAATACTTCAATAATATGATCTATTAATAATATTGTTCACAATGGATTACCAAAATCGTTCTGATAAAAACAAAGATTATATTACCAGTTAAAAAAAAAAGATAATATACTTATTTTAAGGCGTACTTACAGGCCATACTCTAGTTTAGTGGTAAATATTATAATAAGCTTAATGGTACAGGACACAATTATAAGAACAGTTACTCATTTAGAACAAAAGAAAAGAAATACGATGAGTCAAGAGTTTCCACTAAAAGGAAAACATACTCAAGAAAGCTAGGTGTTCAAATACATTACCGGTGAGAACAATTCAGTAAAGAGACCCAACATAAAGGTGATTTTATCCAGACACGAATTAGAGTAACTATGTTATAATTGCATAGAACAGTGAGTTTACAAAAGCTTGATTACATCTCAATGAAATCTTAAAGACTTTCTTTAGTGTTGCTATAATTTTTATACTGTGTCATCTTTAACAGCAATAACATGTTCTTTCTCTACGTGTATTAACTGGCCTGCTTGGAAGGATAGCAAATGGTGTATTTAATATTAATTAGACCAATTTGGGAGTTTTGAGATCTATTGCATTTGCAAATAACCCCATTACAAATAATGTCTTTTGCAAATATAAATGGGGGTGGGGGTGAGGAAATCTTTGAGTTTGAGCAGTACCAGAACATCTCCATCTCCATGGTACTATTTACTATAGTACAAAATACACTGAAAGAATATCCTTTGCCTCATTCAATGGTTTTGGGAGCTCAGGCTGTTCAGAATAGGACCTCATTCATTACTTTGGAAGCCACCCTATGGCATGTGCTCTTGTATATTGCAGCAAAACACTATTTTGTTTGTCTTTTGCATGTTTGTTATACCATCCTTCCAGAGCTGGATTTTCTTGGAAACCAAGGAAAAAAATTAAGTTTGAGGGCCCCTCACTTGCAGATGCACCTTTTAAGGTCCTAAAAGAGATGCTAGGTCTCATGGTTTGGTAAAATTTACAGAAGATATTTTAACTGCAAATGACTTTAGACCACTCTTTTTGCTGACTTTTCTCCCTTCACGTGTCTCCTATCATAGCACTGAAGCAGGCAAGGGCAAAATTCTGAATCTGGCTTAAAGGACGTTGAGGTGAGGATACATTTAGATTGTATTTGGATTTAGTGACATATAAATGTGGTTTGTAGTCGTGTCTGTGTGTGGTTAAGTCATTGCTAGCTGTCCTGGTGGGACGTCTAGGAATATTCCCACTAGCTATAATCCTAAATCACAAGCCCTGAAATCTTTACGTAAGTGTGTCCAGTGGTGCCCAGCACCTGAAGTGTGTGGGTGGTAAAGGAGAAACAGAGTCAGAAGCTAGTCACTAGAACTTTTCTAGACTCTAGTAAAAACCAATTATAAACTAACCATGTTAAGAGTATCTGAATTATCTTTGGATAATCTCTTTAGAAAATATTAGAAAATCATTTTCACATGAAGTGGTGATCAAAGACTCTGTAGTCCAAAAATGTAGGAACAAAACACCTTAGGATGCATCCATGAATTAGCAAAAATGCATATTTTTTTTTAGATTTTGTGATGTTTCTTGTATTTGTCACCCAAATCTGTAATTCATTGAGATTTCTTATTCCATTCTAAGTCTTCACTTTGTATCCAATTTAATACTAGAATTTTGTATTCTTTTTCTTAAAAGAAGTTTCCCCAAATTGACTAACCTTCAAACCTTTCAAAAACATAGATCTCTACCTAAAGGGATTTAATGTGTCTTTCCTACACAGTAGTTATGATGGTTGTATTTTTAACTCTTTAATTCTCAGTTAATGAGAGAAAACACCAGGGGAAAAAGGATGAAAAGAAAGGAGGAGGCAAGGGAAAGGAGGGGAGAAAGGGACCTTACCAATGGAGGTATCTCAGTATGAGGCAGTGAACCAGACTGGAGTCAGACAGGCAAACCTGGAGCTGAAATCTTACTGCCATCATGTGTAGGCTATGTGCCAAGCTATATGCTAACCCTAACTTTACCTCTTGAAACCTGAGTTTTCTCACCCATAAAGTGGGGATAATACCACCAATTTTATAAAGTTATTATGAAGATTAAATTACAACATACATAAAGGATATTGCTAAGTGCCTAGCACATAAGTCATTTAGTAAAAATTTTAAATTTCTTATTTTTTTTTTAACTTTTTGGCTGTACTACAGGGAAAGCTGGATCTTAGTTCCCTGACCAGGCATGGAACCTGGACCCCCTGCAGTGGAAACCTGGAATCTGAGCCACTGGACCTCCAGGGACATCCCTAAATTCCTTATTCTTGAATGAATAATCCAAGTTGTATTTCTTGAAATAATCTTACTAATATGCTACCTTTAAGATGCACAGGAAAGAGATAATTTCAACATTTTTCCTGCTCTCTTCACAGCACATTATGAGCAGTACAGCATATGTGGGAAGCTCATTTCTTTTTCTGCTAAGGCATGAAACTATTTGTACAAGGTGAGAAAATATGTCATCTTCCATTCTGAACAAAAGTTAGCAAATAAAATGTTACAAACTGTCTGAGAAGTGGGATAGGATAGCAAATTTAGGACTCTGCATAAAAAAGCTACATTGTAGTTAAAAAGAAGGGTTTCATATTTGAGTTAATGTGATTTTTTTCAAAAGCAAAGGATTTGGTGTTTATCCATTTCATCCTATGGTTCAAAGACATGAGCACAGTAGATTAGGAAAATTTAGAAGCACATAACAAGATTAGAAGTAGCTCAGAAGTTAACTCAGGGTCCAGGTGTCTCCCAGGCGTGTCTAAAACTTCACAGCTATGGCAATACGGACAAGAAGAGGGGAACACCTTCCAAAGAGACCATAATAAGCAACTGATTGTCAGCACTAAATGCAGAAAAAAGGAAGCTAAAAGAGGCTTGATATCAAGGGGGGAAAGTGGTTAAAATGTCACACAATAGCCTAAAATTTTTTCATGCACCCATTCATCAATGACTGCAGAAGTATACTTAGTTATTTATCTTAATACTGAAGAGGTTATAAAACCTATAAAACTATGGGTGCAGGTAGTTCAGTGGTGAATCAGGCTCCAAAAAGCTAGTCACTGGTGCATAAGCTTTTCACCTGAGGTGTTTTCTGAATGTAGCTATATTTCCCTTCCTTAATGGAGGATTACATGCTATGTGAATCTCCCAAGATGTTGGATTCTGTTTTCTTCGGCTTTTGATTCCAGAATGATATGCTCAGACTGTGGGGTATTTACTACTGAGTTAAACAAATGAACTCTAGCTTGTATACCTGCGTCTTCTTTGTTCCTTGTTGTTGTTCAGTCGCTGAGTTGTGTCCAACCCTTTGCAGCCCCATGGAATGCAGCACGCCAGGCTTCCCTGTCCTCCACTATCTCCTGGAGTCTGCCCAAACTCATGTCCATTGAGTCAGTGATGCCATCCAACCATCTCATCCGCTGTCGCCCTCTTCTCCTCCTGCCTTCTGTCTTTCCCAGCATCAGGATCTTTTCCAATGAGTCAGCTCTTCATATCAGGTGGCCAAAGTATTGGAGTTCAGCTTCAGCATCAATCCTTCCAATGAATATTCAGGGTTGATTTCCTTTAGGATTGACTAGTTTGAGCTCCTTGCTGTCCAAAGGACTCTCAAGAGTCTTCTCCAGTACCACAGTTTGAAAGTATCAGTTCTTTGGTACTCAGCCTTCTTTATGGACCAACTTTCACATCCATACACGACTACTGGAAAAACCATAGCTTGGACAATTTGGACCTTTGTTGGCAAAGGTCTCTGCTTTTTAATATGCTATCTGGGTTTGTTATAACTTTTCTTCCAAGGAGCAAGGGTTTTTTAATTTCATGGCTGCAGTCACCATCTGCAGTGATTTTGGAGCCCAAGAAAATAAAGTCTGTCACTGTTTCCATTTTTCCCATCTATTTGCCATGAAGTGATGGGACCAGATGCCATGATCTAGGTTTTTTAAATGTTGAGTTTTAAGCCAACTTTTTCACTCTCCTCTTTTACCTTCATCAAGAGGTTCTTTAGTTCCTCTTCATTTTCTGCCATTAGGGTGGTGTCATCTGCATATCTGAGGTTATTGATATTTCTCCAGGCAGTCCTGGATTCCAGCATTTTGCATGAGGCAACTTCATTCCTAAGGGGTCTGAATCATCTTTCTATTCACTGCATCAGAATATTGGAGCTGAAATGGGCCTCATGTATCATTCAATCTTCTCATTCATGATGCAGAAACCATCAGTACAACATCTCTTGAGGAGGGTCACATACCCTGCACTCTGCAAAATGTGGCCCATTGTTTTGCCTCACTTTTTAGAAAGTTCATCCTTATTATTGTATCCCAATTCTCCCCACAGTTCTGCTCATTAGTTATGGTTATTTTCTCTGGGACCTCCCAAATGCCACCTCCATTTTTCTCCACAAATTGGCCCTATGTGTCTTGTGAAACACACAAGGAACAAGTACATACACAGAACAATCACCCCTTAAATTTCTTCCTCACAGAGCCTAACATTCAGGATTCCTTCAAACACCTCAGAATAGCATTCATTATCTGCCTAGGCCCCTCCCCACGGCCACCCTCACCACTCAGCCCCTGAGAACCAATTCCACAAATGAGTTCTTAGTGCCTTCCATGCAACAGGCACTTCATTTGCCCTCCAGGACATACTGAGAAGCAAGTGGCCCCCCAGATAGGTGCTCAGTTGCTACTGGGATGAGCACAGCAACAGAGAATTACAAGGTGCCTCCAAAGTAATACATGCTGAGGAGACGGGACAAGGTAAGAGAGTCAGAAAAGGCTGCCCTCAGGGACCTCACATCGAATTAACACCTGAAGGAAGAGTAGGTACTAACTATGGGAGGACAATGAGTGACAGTTGGGACAAAGGCCTAATCCCACGTGTCAGGGATGCAGAGGGAGGAGAAGGAGACAGGACAGTTGGGACAAAGGCCTAATCCCACCTGTCAGGGATGCAGAGGGAGGAGAAGGAGACAGGAGTCAGGGTGCAGAGAACAAAGGAAGGCACATGGGGGCTGGCAGTGTGGTGAGGCTGGGAGTTTCACGGTCAATTTGTGTCTAGAAGACCCCCCTAACTGCAGTGAGAAGGACCCATTAGACAGGAGAGCAGTGGCTAGAGGGAGACCAATGAGACGGCTGTCGCAATATTTCAGATAAGAAGGAAGATGGCCTCCTGGGCTAGGGGGACAACAGGGAGACGTAGATTGAATAATTGGGGGCATACTTGGGGATAAAACTGAAAGGATTTGCTGATAAATTAGATATTGACTGAGGGAGAAGAAAGTGCTAGAGATGACTCCTAGGTCTCTGCCTGAGCAGCAGGATGGATGGTGGTACATTCTCTCAGAGAAGACAGGTTTGGGAGAGAGACAGAGAATGAGAGTGAGTGCCATGACCAGAAGACCATTCATCTTCATACACGCCATCAATTACAGTCCTTGGGTGTTTACAGCCTATGGAGTGCTGCAGACACACTTGTCTGTGTCCCCCAAGTCTGTATGCTGAAATCCTAACCCCGATGTGATGGCATTAGGAGAGGGGCCTTTGGTAGGTGACAGATCATGAGAAGGGAACCCACATGAATGATGTTAGTGACCTTGTAAAACAGAAGCTGGAAAGCTCCCTCCTCTCTTTCTGCTATGTGAGGACACAGCCTAGAAGCCAGCATCTGAACACGGGAAGCGGGTCTCACCAGATACCAGATTGGCTGGCACCTGGATCTTGTACTTTCAGCCTCTAGAACTGGAGAAATAAACTTCTGCTGTTTATAAGTGTATGATATTTTGTTACAGAAGCCCAAACAGACTGAGGCATGAAGAAAACCATTGGAGACTTTTTATTTGGTGAACAAACAGCTCTCTTTCTAAATTTCTCCATTCAGATAGAGGAGACTGTTGAATTTGCCATGATAAACTAGTTTGACTTTTAATGTCATATTAAATAGTCCCAAATATTAAGGTTCAGCTCATATTATCACAGCAATTTAACTGTCAATGTTGCTTAATTTAACTATCAGTGTTGCTTGTATACAATCATGCAAATTCCTCCACAGAAATGGGGTAGAGTCTCTGCCCTCTATCTTAAATTCTACAAGGATCATCTTTTCTTCCTGCTTCTAAAGGATTAAAGCTTTTTCTCTACCCAAGCACAAGGACAAGGGGCAAATGGCTTTAGTTTTCCCCTGAGATGTCATTTGAAGGACCAATAGCATTTCATGAATTTTTTTTGAGACTTTTAAAAATGGATAACTTTGGTATACTATCAAAATATAATAATACACTTACTTAATGAGCTAGAAATTCTTAATATTTCTTAAACCAAGTGGTAGTAAAGTTTCTATCATTTACCTAGAGAGGAGAGCCTGCATCAATAACCCAACACCCTATGCAGTGTTCCAAATCTCAACATAGCTTTTTGGGGGCATCTGAGGGGACTCTTTAATTTTTATACTGTCATTCAGAGCAGACATAAGAGCCGAAATGAAGAACTAAGTTTCTAAGGTTCAAATTAAATCCAAATATTTATTGAACAACCGCCATTGAGGTTGGTATTTACTAAGAAACAAAGCAAGAAGGAAAACGTCAGTGATCCTGTTTAACTGGAAAACTTACCTTAAGCCACTGAAGAGAAACTTCAGAATAGTCTTCAAAACAAAATCCGGTTCTAATCTGTAACCACAGTATAGATATTGTGCATAACCTATGACCCCCAAAGACCATTCTCCTCATTTTTTTTTTTTTTTTTTTTTTTTTTTTTTTTTTTATAAATTTATTTATTTTACTTGGGGGCTAATTACTTTACAATATTGTAATAGTTTTTGCCATACATTGACAAGAATCAGCCATGGGTTTACATGTGTTCCCCTTCCCGAACCCCCCACCCACCTCCCTCCCCCTCCCATCCCTCTGGATCATCCCACTGCCCCGGCCCCGAGCCCTTGTCACATGCATCGAACATGGAATGGTGCTCTGTATCACATATGACAATACACATGTCTCAATGCCATTCTCCCAGAACGTCCCACCCTCACCTTCTCCCTCAGAGTCCATAAAATTGTTCCATGCATCTGTGTCTCTCATTCTGTCCCGCATATAGGGTTATCATTACCATCTTTCAGATTCCATATATATGCATTAGTATACTGTATTGTTGTTTTTCTTTCTGGCTTACTTCACTCTGTATAATGGGCTCCAGTTTCATCCATCTCAGTAGAACCGGTTCAAATGTATTTTTTTTAATGGCTGAGTAATATTCCATTGTGTATATGTACCACAGCTTCCTTATCCATTCATCTGCTGATGGACATCTAGGTTGCTTCCATGTCCTGGCTATTGTAAACAGTGCTGCGATGAACATTGGGGTACACGCGTCTCTTTCAATTCTGGTTTCCTCGGTGTATATGCCCAGCAGTGGGATTACTGGGTCATATGGCAGTTCTATTCCCAGTTTTTTAAGGAATCTCCACACTGTTCTCCATAGTGGCTGTACTAGTTTGCATTCCCACCAACAGTGTAAGAGGGTTCCCTTTTCTCCACACCCTCTCCAGCATTTATTGCTTGTAGACTTTTGGATAGCAGCCATTCTGACTGGTGTGAAATGATACCTCATTGTGGTTTTGATTTGCATTTCTCTAATAATGAGTGATGTTGAGCATCTTTTCATGTGTTTGTTAGCCATCTGTATGTCTTCTTTGGAGAAATGTCTGTTTAGTTCTTTGGCCCATTTTTTGATTGGGTCATTTATTTTTCGGGAATTCAGCTGCAGAAGTTGCTTGTATATTTTTGAGATTAATTGTTTGTCTGTTGCTTCATTTGCTATTATTTTCTCCCATTCTGAAGGCTGTCTTTTCACCTTGTTTATAGTTTCCTTTGTTGTGCAAAAGCTTTTAATTTTAATTAGGTCCCATTTGTTTATTTTTGCTTTTATTTCCAATATTCTGGGAGGTGGGTCATGGAGGATCCTGCTGTGATTTATGTCGGAGAGTGTTTTGCCTATGTTTTCCTCTAGGAGTTTTATTGTTTCTGGTCTTACGTTTAGATCTTTAATCCATTTTGAGTTTATTTTTGTGTACGGTGTTAGGAAGTGTTCTAGTTTCATTCTTTTACAAGTGGTTGACCAGTTTTCCCAGCACCACTTGTTAAAGAGGTTGTCTTTTCTCCATTGTATATTCTTGCCTCCTTTGTCGAAGATAAGGTGTCCATATGTGCGTGGGTTTATCTCTGGGCTTTCTATTTTGTTCCATTGATCTATATTTCTATCTTTGTGCCAGTACCATACTGTCTTGATGACTGTGGCTTTGTAGTAGAGTCTGAAGTCAGGCAGGTTGATTCCTCCAGTTCCATTCTTCTTCCTCAAGATTGCTTTGGCTATTCGAGGTTTCTTATATTTCCATACAAATTGTGAGATGATTTGTTCTAGTTCTGTGAAAAATACCATTGGTAGCTTGATAGGGATTGCATTGAATCTGTAGATTGCTTTGGGTAGAATACTCATTTTCACTATATTAATTCTTCCAATCCATGAACACGGTATATTTCTCCATCTGTTTGTGTCCTCTTTGATTTCTTTCATCAGTGTTTTATAGTTTTCTATATATAAGTCTTTTGTTTCTTTAGGTAGATATATTCCTAAGTATTTTATTCTTTTTGATGCAATGGTGAATGGTATTGTTTCCTTAATTTCTCTTTCTGTTTTCTCATTATTGGAGTATAGGAATGCAAGGGATTTCTGTGTGTTAATTTTATATCCTGCAACTTTACTATATTCATTGATCAACTCTAGTAATTTTCTAGTAGAGTCTTTAGGGTTTTCTATGTAGAGGATCATGTCATCTGCAAACAGTGAGAGTTTTACTTCTTCTTTTCCTATCTGTATTCCTTTTATTTCTTTTTCAGCTCTGATTGCTGTGGCCAAAACTTCCAAAACTATGTTGAATAGTAGTGGTGAAAGTGGGCATCCTTGCCTTGTTCCTGACTTTAGGGGAAATGCTTTCAATTTTTCACCATTGAGGATAATGTTTGCTGTGGGTTTGTCATATATAGCTTTTATTATGTTGAGATATGTTCCTTCTATTCCTGCTTTCTGGAGGGTTTTAATCATAAATGGATGCTGAATTTTGTCAAAGGCTTTTTCTGCATCTATTGAGATAACCATATGGTTTTTTTCTTTCAATTTGTTAATGTGGTGTATTACATTGATTGATTTGCGGATGTTAAAAAAACCTTGCATTCCTGGGATAAAGCCCACTTGGTCATGATGTATGATCTTTTTAATATGATGTTGGATTCTGTTTGCTAGAATTTTATTAAGGATTTTTGCATCTATGTTCATCAGTGATATTGGCCTGTAGTTTTCCTTTTTTGTGACATCTTTGTCTAGTTTTGGAATTAGGGTGATGGTGGCCTCATAGAATGAGTTTGGAAGTTTACCATCTTCTGCAATTTTCTGGAAGAGTTTGAGCAGGATAGGTGTTAGCTCTTCTCTAAATTTTTGGTAGAATTCCGCTGTGAAGCCGTCTGGTCCTGGGCTTTTGTTTGCTGGAAGATTTCTGATTACACTTTCGATTTCCGTGCTTGTGATGGGTCTGTTAAGATCTTCTATTTCTTCCTGGTTCAGTTTTGGAAAGTTATACTTTTCTAAGAATTTGTCCATTTCTTCCAAGTTGTCCATTTTATTGGCATATAGCTGTTGGTAGTAGTCTCTTATGATCCTTTGTATTTCTGTGGAATCTGTTGTGATCTCTCCATTTTCATTTCTAATTTTGTCGATCTGATTCTTCTCCCTTTGTTTCTTGATGAGTCTGGCTAATGGCTTATCAATTTTGTTTATCTTCTCGAAAAACCAGCTTTTAGTTTTGCTGATTTTTGCTATGGTCTCTTTTGTTTCTTTTGCATTTATTTCTGCCCTAATTTTTAAGATTTCTTTCCTTCTACTGACCCTGGGGTTTTTCATTTCTTCCTTCTCTAGTTGCTTTAGGTGTAGAGTTAGTTGATTTATTTGGTTTTTTTCTTGTTTCTTGAGGTACGCCTGTATTGCTATGAACCTTCCCCTTAGTATTGCTTTTACAGTGTCCCATAGGTTTTGGGTTGTTGTGTTTTCATTTTCATTCGTTTCTATGCATAATTTTATTTCTTTTTTGATTTCTTCTGTGATTTGTTGGTTATTCAGAAGCGTGTTGTTTAGCCTCCATATGTTGGAACTTTTAATAGTTTTTTTCCTGTAATTGAGGTCTAATCTTACTGCATTGTGGTCAGAGAAGATGGCTGGGATGATTTCAATTTTTTTGAATTTACCAAGGCTAGATTTATGGCCCAGGATGTGATCTATCCTGGAGAAAGTTCCATGTGCACTTGAGAAAAAGGTAAAATTGATTGTTTTGGGGTGGAAACTCCTGTAAATATCAATTAAATCTAATTTGTCTATTGTATCATTTAAAGTTTGTGTTTCCTTGTTAATTTTCTGTTTAGTTGATCTATCCATATGCGTGAGTGGAGTATTAAAGTCTCCCACTATTATTGTGTTATTGTTAATTTCCCCTTTCATACTTGTTAGTATTTGCCTTATATATTGTGGTGCTCCTATGTTGGGTGCATATATATTTATGATTGTTACGTCTTCTTCTTGAATTGATCCTTTGATCTTTATGTAGTGTCCTTCTTTGTCCCTTTTCACATCCTTTATTTTAAAGTCTATTTTATCTGAAATGAGTATTGCGACTCCTGCTTTCTTTTGGTCTCCGTTTGCATGGAATATGTTTTTCCATCCTTTCACTTTCAGCCTGTGTGTGTCCCTAGTTTTGAGGTGGGTCTCTTGTAGACAGCATATATAGGGGTCTTGTTTTTGTATCCATTCAGCAACCCTTTGCCTTTTGGTTGGGGCATTCAACCCATTTACATTTAAGGTAATTATTGATAAGTATGATCCCGTTGCCATTTCCTTTGTTGTTTTGAGTTCGTGTTGAAACATCCTTTCTGTGTTTCCTGTTTAGAGAAGATCCTTTAGGATTTGCTGGAGAGCTGGTTTGGTGGTGCTGAATTCCCTCAGCTCTTGCTTGTCTGTAAAGCTTTTGAATTCTCCTTCATATCTGAATGAGATCCTTGCTGGGTACAGTAATCTGGGTTGTAGATTATTCTCTTTCATTACTTTAAGTATGTCCTGCCATTCCCTTCTAGCCTGAAGGGTTTCTATTGAAAGATCAGCTGTTATCCTTATGGGGATCCCCTTGTGTGTTATTTGTTGTTTTTCCCTTGCTGCTTTTAATATTTGTTCTTTGTGTTTGATCTTTGTTAATTTGATTAATATGTGTCTTGGGGTGTTTCGCCTTGGGTTTATCCTGTTTGGAACTCTCTGGGTTTCTTGGACTTCTGTGACTATTTCTTTCCTCAATTTAGGGAAATTCTCAACTATTATCTCCTCGAGTATTTTTTCATGGCCTTTCCTTTTATCTTCTTCTTCTGGGACTCCTATGATTCGAATGTTGGGGCGTTTCATATTGTCCCAGAGGTCCCGGAGGTTTTCCTCATTTCTTTTGATTCTTTTTTCTTTTTTCCTCTCTGCTTCGTTTATTTCCATCATTCTATCTTCTACCTCACTTATCCTATCTTCTGCCTCCGTTATTCTACTGTTGGTTCCCTCCAGAGTGTCTTTTATCTCCTTTATTTCATTATTCATTCTATATTGATTCCTTTTTATTTCTTCTAAGTCCTTGATAAACATTTCTTGCATCTTCTCAATCTTTGTCTCCAGGCTATTTATCTGTAACTCCATTTTGCTTTCAAGATTTTGGATCATTTTTATTATCCTTATTCTAAATTCTTTTTCGGATAGATTCCCTATCTCCTCCTCTTTTGTTTGGCTTTGTGGGCATTTCTCATTTTCCTTTACTTGCTGAGTATTTCTCTGCCTTTTCATCTTGTTTAGATTGCTGTGTTAGGCGTGGCCCTTCTGTATTCTGGTAGTATGAAGTTCCTCTTTGTTGTGGAGGTTCCTCACTGCGGTTGGGGTTGGACAGGTGGCTTGTCAAGGTTTCCTGGTTGGGGGAGCTTGTGTCGGTGTTCTGGTGGGTGGAGCTGGATTTCTGCTCTCTTGAGTGTAATGGAGTGACCAGTATTAATTTTTGAGATGTCTATGGATTTGGTGTGCCTCTGGGCAGCCTGTATATTGATGCTCAGGTCTATGTTCCTGCGTTGCTGGAGAATTTGCGTGGTATGTCTTGCTCTGGAACTTATTATCTCTTGGGTGGAGCTTGGTTTCAGTGAATTTATGGAGGCTATTGGATGGTCTCTTATTAATTAATGTTTCCCCTGGCTTTCAGTCTTATTCTTGCAGTAGCCTCAAGACTTCTCCTTCCATACAGCCTCAATAATAAAACTTTTAGGTTAATGGTGAAAAGATTCTCCACAGTGAGGGATACCCAGAAAGGTTCACTGAGTTACATGGAGAGATGAGGTGGGGGGGTGGGTTGAGGTGACCAGGAGGGGAAGAGGGGAATTCAAATGTGGAGAGAGCAATCTAGCCAGTAAGCACTTCCCTCTGTGCTTTCCACAGTTTGGAACCCTCAGAGTGATTCACAGAGATACATAGAGAGGGGGGAGGAAGGTAACAGAGGTGAGCATGAGTAGAAAGGGAGGAATTAAGAGGGGAGAGAGAGATCTGGGCAGTATCCTGTTCCTGAAGTGTTCTCCGGTACCCAGAACACCCTCAGAGATTCACAGAATTGGGTTGAGAAGAGAAGGAGGAGGGTGGGAGATAGAGGTTCCCTGGGGGAGAAGAAAGAGCATCAATAGGGGGAGAGAGTGATCAGGCCAGTGATCACACTCCTGAGTAAAAATGGGTCCTAAAGATTGGGTTCTTAAATGTACAAAGTTGATATCAAATATGTAAAACACAGATTAAAAATCTAGAGTAGAGGTTAGACTCTTATAAAACTTACAATCTAAAAAAAAAAAAAAAAAAAAAAAGAAAAAAGGGAACAGTGTAAAAAGAAAAAAAAAACAGTAAAACAGTAAAAAAAGAAACAGTAAAAAAATGTAGAACAGGAAAAAAACATTAAAAAAAAAAAAAGAACACAAAAGGTATAAGATATATGTATGTAGTTTGCTTCAAAAATAGGGTTTTTTTTTTTTTTTGCAAGTTAATAGTGTGTTATGAAAATGAAAGTTAAAGGTGTAATAGAGGACTTGAAGAAAAAGGAAAGAAGAGAAAAAAAAATTTTTTTAATTAAAAAAAAAATTTAAAAAAAAAAATTAAAAAAAAAAAAAATAGTAAAAAATATATATATCCCGGACTTTCTCTGGAGCTGTTGTGAGCAGTGTGGGATCTGCTCAGTTTTAGATAGATCCTTATTCCTGCTTATACTTTTCAAGATCTGTAGGTCCTTTTTAGTGCAGTCGGTATTAGCTACAGGGATCTTAATCTGTTGGCCTGTCCCTTCCAAAGCACTTCCCTCTGTTTATTTGGCTTCTGTTTGGAGATCTCTTCAGTATCTAATTTCCGCCCTGCAACAAAGCGGTGGAGGTGATCTCTTTAGGTTCGCTTGTTCAATCGTGCTGTGGGGAGGAAGGAACACTGCAATTCTGGCGTGTGTGTGGTAAGCTCGCAGTGTCTCGGCCGCACTGGGTTCGCCCCCGCTCACGGCGTGTGTGCTTTCCCCGTCTACCCTGCTCAGGCTTCAGGTTACTCGGCCGGGGAGCGGGCCCTGAGCTGCGTGCACTTCCCAGGACTAAGCCGCTCAGGTTCAGGCTCCCGGTTACTCCACAAAGGCGCAGACTCGATTTTGCCCGCGGCTTGTGCCGTTCCCGGTCGGAGCTGCCCAGGCGGCCAGGAGTTTGGCGAGGGCGCTGTCCCCTGTTGGGGCGGTGCGGCTTATCACCTCCCTGGTCCCCGCCTCGGTTTACGGGCGCGCCCGGCTCCGGTGTGCTTTGTGTCGGTTCTGGGGAGCTGGTCTCTGGCTGCGACCCTCCCGGCTGCTGTCGACCCTCCGGGATCTCAGGCAGTCTTTGCTTAAAAACTGGGAGCCTGTTTGCAGTTTGGTAGGGGGTGCCCTCTCTGGAGCCGAGTTTGCCCCTTTCCGGCTCTGGCGGGCCCCGCCTGCCCGCTGTGTCCGGCGGGGGATGGCGCGGTCCGCAGCCGGCTAGCTCTCCTCTGGTATCGCTCAGTCCTTTGTTCTGTGAGCGGGCCGGCAGTGTCTTAGAGTTGGGCTTTTCGCGGGATAGTTCTCTCTCTCTCTCTCGCTGTCCCACAGTTTAGGTTACTATCTCACGTTAGCTCCCTCAGATTGCCCTCGGGGCACTCGGGCCCGGTCCTTACCCTAGGCAATGCCTCCCGCTCCTCTCCGTTCAGCCCCCACTTGCTGGTGGCGGATGATGCGAGCGTCTGGGGTTCTTTGCTGGGAGTTGCTTTAGGCACGTAATCTGTCGATTTTATTTATTTTTTCCTCCCAGTTACGTTGCCCTCCGAGATAAAAAATCCTCCCCCACACCCGCCGGTGAGAGGGTTTCCTGGTGCTTGGAAATTCCTCCTCTTTTACGACTCCCTCCCCGGGACGGGTCTCCGTCCCTAACTCTTTTGTCTCTCTTTTTATCTTTTATAATTTCTCCTACCTCTTTTGAAGATAATGCGCAGTTTTTGTGAAAGCCTGACGTCCTCAGCCAGCCTTCAGAAGTAGTTTTGTGAAGTTTGGTCAGCGTTCAGATGTTCTTTCGATAAATTTGTGGAGGAGAGAGTGGTCTCCCCGTCCTATTCCTCCGCCATCTTCTGCTCTCCCCCCCATTCTCCTCATTTTAAACAAACTAATCGCGGAAGGTCTTGAGCTACAAAATACTTGCTATGACAGCAATGTATGGTTTTTGCCTCATATTATAAACACTTGAGAACAGCTCTTTCTACTAATTAAGACTGTAAGCATCACAGAGGGGGTATACTACACCTGATCCTTACCACCTATAAAAATGCTCCACACACAATATATATGAAAAACTTGCCTAATCATCAAAAGAATTCCACAAAACAAGATGACAAAGCAGAGCTCTGTTAGCACGACAGTCAGTCCCTGCTAGGTCAACGTTTGTGTTCATATTTATATATGAGGACATCATGGGTAACATGGTTGCTTTTTCAGATAACAAGAATATGGAGAGATAGCAAAAAAAGATGGTGTGTATTAATTTTGTTGAAAGATGATATTACACTAGTTCAAGGGTCTAATTCCAAAAAGCATATTTATTTATAGCTATTGTACAATGCCCTCTGGCCCCCAAGATCACTCTCCTTCTCCTAAGCAAATTTACCATTAAATAGGCAAGACATGTCAGGTCAGCTCTTATATCTTATTTCTTGTTCAGAAAGAAGTCTTTCTGTTCAAGAGACAGGAAGGCACCAGGTCATCCCCCAAGTTCTTGTCTTATTAGTCATCCTGTATTTTCTGATCCCTCATCTGTAGGATACACGGAAAAAGAGACTGAAGTTGATGAAGCCACCTCAGGGCAGTATAAGCTGTGTTGCTGTCACTAGATCGTTAAGAGATCAAGCATGGTAAAATGGATCCAGTTTAAAGCCAAGCAGATGCGAGTTCCAATTTGCCTTCAGCACTTGCTGGCTGGTGGCCTTGGGCAAGACCTCTTATAGTCTGAAAGTCTGCCTTCCCTCATCTTTGTATTGAGGATCCATCCTATGGGAATATAAGGATTAGAGATAGCTAATGCAGGTCCTAAAACTATACATATTACCAACCTCCTTTCTAACTTTCCAACGAGCTTTCCAAGGTAAGCCATGACTGACTTTGACCTCATTTCTCTAATTCTGTGAGACCTTATGCTGCAGAGCTGTTAATTGTTTTCAGAAAGGAACTGAATATGTTATTTTTCTTACTGTCTCCATTAGTTTATATAGTGAGTTAAGAAATCAGCACAATGCTTATCTCTGTTCCAGGTCATCCCAAATGGTTTTCAGCTGGGGAGGGGACCATCCACTCAGCCCAAGACAGAGGATCCTAGTAAATTCTAATAGTCCTCTGAATGTATTTTGTAACATTTAAAAAATAAACTTAAAAACAAAATTCACAAGCAATATAGCCACATCTCTGAAAATTTACAAATATTGAGAAAAGGGAGGGGAAATTACCTAATCCACATTCCACAGTTCCAGCCCCATCCTTTTAGCCTCCTCTTCCTCCCCTCCCCCCTTCATGAGGCCTGAAGAAGCCTATGGGTGTGGACTTAGCCAATGTGGCCAACCCAGAAACAGCACTTGTGTCTCTGGCTTTCCACTTAAAAAGCAAGCATATACTGAGACTTGGAAACCAAGAGATTTCCTTGTAATGCCAACAACTTGCCTACATAAGAGATAATCTAGACCAGCCTAACCCCCTTAGTTAGCACAGTCTGAATTTCCAGCACTTGTAAAATCATTAAAGGAACTGCATAGGAGCAGTTTCCCCTCAAACAGTAATAATAATTCTTATTTTTCTGAATTATGCATTGACTTTTGGGGAAGCCTGTCATTAGAGGATTTTCTGTCTGCTGACCTTTGCTTTCTCGTCTTGGAAGTGTTTTATTAAGTGGGGCATCTTGTTCAAATACAGAACACTGCTCCTGTCTCCCATGAGGTTTTGCAGTTCTAGTTACTAGCACAATACACACACAATTTATGACTTTTTGGGTCTTCGATGTGGCTACACATTTGTCCTTTACCACTACCATCCTTTTTCCTAAACTAGATTTAAGTGGATCAAACACAGCTATTTCTTCTTAGAATTTGGTATGATTCAGAAAAGTAGTTTTAGGAAATGCCTTTTCATAGATTATAAGGGATAGAATGATATAAATCTCAAAACAGTAAAATGAATGCATGGCTTTTAAAAAGAAATGATCGAACATTTTAGCAGTTTTTTTTTTTTTTTTTTATGTTTAAACTCCTATATGCTAGAGTCTACTGCTAGAAGTACTTTTGATTGGTTAAAAAGACTAAAATCAGCGGTGCTCTGTCCCCTAACTTCCACCAAAAAAGTGGTTAGTTACTCTGAAAGATCCTCAAAATTAGTAATCTGTTTAAGGCTATCATACTTACAGTCTACAAAATGTTTCTTTGTTTGGCAAATCCTGGTGATATTAATCTAGGCATAAATATATACAGAAAACCAAGTATATTTCTGGGGCCTGATATTACTGTCTGTGAAGATATTAACAGTTTTAAAATTTGTATTTGAGGCCCTAGAAAATTATCAAGGAATCCACACAATTTAACTCAGAGTAGTTTAGTCTAGCTATTCTGAAAAAGAGAAAGCACAAGGTTTTATTACAGAACTTGAGCTTAATCTCGGGATCTAAATGTTCCAAGTTCAAATAAATCCCCCACATGCCTGTTTGCTCCTCTGCCAAGTCTGAACAGCTGAAAGCAAATGCCGACTTGTGCCTATAAACAGGTAAATTAGCAGAAACTAAATCACCAAGTGACATAAAAGCAACACCCAGAAGCAAACCCCCATTAACCTTAAAGGTAAAATAAACAAAATGGTACCTGTTCTTCCTCTCTTTGGTTTCTCAGCATCGATAAATATTTTCTAATTGCATGGAGAGGATATTTTTTGAAATAAGAGAATCTTGACTGAGGCAACAGATTATCCATGGTGAGGAGAGCACGAAGATCCTTATGTGCCCCTCCCTGTCAGCAACCACATGAAATCTAGAAGCTGAACAATTCCTCAGATGCCTAGAGATTTGCTTGTAGCTTGACCACTTTCCTGCAAACAAAGCAGATGTTCTTATCCTTGCTGCTTCCTCTTTCAGGTAGAATTCATGGTGAAAGCAGACAGCCGCGTCCCAAGGCTGCCTGAAAGCTTCCAGAAATGCAATACCCAGAGGGCAGCAGGAGCCAGGAGGAATCCAGGGGCTGGTCTGCCGGATGCAAATTGCTTAGTGGTAGTGATGTGACTGTCCTATTTCTAGCAACAGCATTCTGTTGCAAGCTATGTTAATACTAGGTAGCTGGTGACTTTCCACACCCACAGACTCTCACGAGGTTTAATCTTAATTCTTCTGACAGCTTTTCTAGCTCTTAAAGAGGACATGACATGGTTTTTTCCTGTTTCCTTCCAGAATTCTTATCAGCATGAGCACACACACACAACCCTCAGCGGCATCTCAGTTCTAAAGTGTTGAATCATTCAGCCTTGAGAAGCATTGTTTCAGAGGATTTCTAAAAAAAATTTAACAAATTACTTCAGTCTTCATCCTTATCAAGGAGTTCAGTGTCAGCACTTAAAACGGTTGGTTTACACTGTCATGCATTATGCAACATGCCCAGTAACCAGATACTTTATGTCAGCTGAACAATAGCTGCAAACAGATTTTGTTTTGAGTTAAAAGGCTTCTCTCCATGAATCCTTATCTCATACCCATAGGCTGAATCCCGGAACATTAAATTTCCCCAGACTTTATTCTGAGCTTAAGGAAGAAAAATGTTATACATTTACTCTCTAACTCTTATGAAAAGGATTCATGCTTAAAAAAGAGAACATGGTAAGAGGTCTGTGGTCATAAAGGACATGAGATCATAAAATTTGAAAGTTCAATATTTTCTTAATTCTCTACAGAAGTCACAGAGTTTCTGAACAAAGCTCCCTAATAGGCTTTGCTATTTTATTATCCTTTTAAACTTTGCAGTAGCTAGTTTATTTGATGAAACATTTGGCCACTTTTCCGAAGGGTTGTCATGTATAGTCCAGGGTATACATCAGCCAGTGATTTGCTTTCAGGTGAAAGAGGAGAGCTGGTCTTTTCCCCTTCAGAGAGAGCACTGAAGGCCAGAGTGCAGAGGTCAAGCAGAGCTTGGGGAACCCATTTTGCAGCCTGCGCCTTTCCCCTGGATAGCCTCCCTGACATCCTGGTTGGGCTACTTGCCTTCAGGGAACACACTCGATCAGCTAACGTGGGCTGTGCTGTGAGCCACCCAGGCCATCTGTCAGGCTGGCGTCAGCCCACTTGCAAGGTGATCTTCCAGTCTCACCAGGCAGGGCCAGGCTGGCAATTCCAAGAGGTCCTTTGCATAATACTGCTAGGGCTGGCCCCTCAAAGGAGGCCCTGCCCTCATGACCCCTCTCCAGGTGCACTGCTACCTACTGACGGAGGCTCTTGCAGCCCTCTTCCTCCAGAGGCTGGGGACAGCCCACTCAAATAGGAGTCGCAGAGGAGCACCATGCTTTTGAGCCACCAGAACGCTAAGGGCATGTGTGTTGTACCCTCCCAGCCAGCTCTGGCCCTGGGAAGAGGGGTGGCCCTCAGGGCACTGGGCACAGGCATAGGTCCATTTATACACATGCTCCAGGAAGCCACAAGCTGCCCTTTGGCTTCTCTTTTTGAAACTATCAAAAGCTTCACAGATGCCTCTTATACGGGCAAGGCCACACCCCCACAGCACGGCTGGTGATCAAAGCCTCTTCCCAATGGAGCAGCACAAAGCAGACCTCATTTCAAATGGTTGTTTCACAATCATCTTTTCCTGGGTTGAGGAGAGTGATGAAAAGAGATGGGGAGGGAGAAAAAAAACTCCAAACCAAAAACTATCCTGACTAGATTGAGCATGAAAAGAAAAGCTGGTGAAACAAATGCAAAAAAAAATTCCCTTAGGTGTTTAGTTGATAATAAATACAAATTGTGGCTAAAATTTACTAGGCCTTTGGGCTAGGTACTGTACTGGGTTCCTTACATGTATCACCTCATATAATCCTATATCCCTCTATGGGGTAACTGAAGCTCAGAGAGGGTAAACAACTTGCTGAGGTCACACAGCTACAAAGTAGAGAAGAAATTCCAATCAAATAGGCTGACCCCAGAATCTCGGTTCCCAATTAGTACAATGCACAGCCTCTCAGCCCAGTACAGAAATGGATTCTGAGGACCCCTCTGAGGATTAACTGAAAAAGGGAAGATGTGGAGATGCCTTGTAAAAGGAAAACACAAATGTCAATGATGGGAATTTATAGACCAAGATGACAAGGTTTGAGACCAGGTGCATCTTCATGAAGAATCATACACCTTTCTACCCTGGATTCTCTATAAATAAGAGAGAATTATTATTTACCTCTTCAAGATTTCTTTGTGAAATGATTCTAGTGATCTTAAAGAGTTTGTATCCATGGATACAGGTTTTCTGCTTCGCAAACGTTGAAAACTGCTATAATCTCGGTTTCTGTTTGACATAGGTTACAGTGGTCCATTTCTCTGAATATTTAACACAAACATGGTATGGAATTGGAAACACCCAGTTTCTCAGGCAAATGTCATCACCCCTTTGTGTTCACAGTGGCCACCCCTGGCATCTCAGCCTGGAGGGGTTCCATGTTGATCACCACCATGACTCAGCTGCCTTGACAAAAGGCAGTCAGCCAGAGTGCCAGTGTCTGCAGTGTGTCTGCAAGGACCAGAAGGACCCTGTGTAGCTGCTTCAAGTGATAAGAGGTTTATTCCACTCCCTGCAAAGAACACAGTAAAGAGCAGAATGATGACCTGTTATTTGGACTCCCTCCCACCCCTTGTCCTCTATTCAACAGAAAAATAACCAGCAGAAATCACAAATCAGGAAAGGCACTGATGGAGGCTGCAGTCTCACTAGGAAAGGATATTCATGTATTCTCTTTGATTTCTAAGAATTACCTGCTTTTTCACAAGTAGCTTAAAATATGGGGAATCTCAGTCTCTTCACTTAAACAGTAATATAAAGAGGCAAAACCAAAGCCAGAAAAAATAGTGACAAGGTGGTGAAGAGAGAGATTTTAGTTTATTCCATTTCAAACGTTGGAGAAGATGAGATAAAAATGTGGGTTTGTGAAGCTACCTAGCACCACACATTGCAAACAGTAGGTATTTCATTAATGCGTGCCAATGTAATTTGTTAAACAGGAAAAACAAAGAGGAAAGAATGGGACCCAAGTGTTAAATTTCTGATGAGAAACAGGAAAGGAAAACAGAAAACATGTCTTCAGGATACCTTTAAGTGGGCGGAGTTTCCCAGTTGCATCAGGACAAAACTAAAACTGCATCAATTTCTTTCTCTTTTTCTTTTTCAACCATCAGAGTTGAGAGTTTCATTCTCTGGGAGCTACCTCAGCCCAGATACCAAGTGAAGGGCAGACAGTTTGGATGATGGAGAAACAGCTAGCCCTAGAAACAGAAACCATTTTTCATAATGAATACCACTGAGAAATCACTTCCAACTAGGTCTGTGGAAACTAGCCCAGCCTCCTGATCCCCCAAAGACATTTTAAATGAAATCAGGAGAGAGGAAAGGGAGGCATTTACCATTGGTCATCAGGACAAGTTCACACAGCACCAAAGTCTGCTTTTCTGTGCTATTAAAGCACTTGTGCCACTTCCTATGATATTTTCTCGGTGCCCCCACCATGCAGGGGTAATTATATCTGTTTACGGTGCATCTGATGTGAAGAACTGACTCATTTGAAAAGATCCTGATACTGGGAAAGATTGAAGGTGGGAGGAGAACAGGACGACAGAGGATGAGATGGTTGGATGGCATCACCAACTCAATGAACATGAGCTTGAGTAAACTCTGGGAGTTGGTGATGGACAGGGAGGCCTGGGGCGCTGCAGTCCATGGGGTTGCAAAGAGTCGGACATGACTGAGCGACTGAACTGAACTGACTGAATGGGGCATTTGAGGGCTTCCCCGGTGGCTCAGCAGTAAAGAATCTACCTGCAATTGCAAGAGCTGCAGGACACACAGGTTCAATCTCTGGGTCAGGAAGACTCCCTGGATGAGGGCATGGCAACCCACTCCAGTATTCTTGCCTGGAGAATCCCATAGTTAGAGGAGCCTGAAAGGCTACAGTCCATAGCAACTTAGCACACACACCCGATGATGCATTTTTACTTTCCCAGAATGCATGTTCAACTCCCACCCAAGTTCCTAATATAACCACAGTTCAACCAATGCAGAAGACTTGGGTTCAAAACCTGGGTCCAGACGATCCCTTGGGGAAAGGAATGGCTACCCACTCCAGTATTCTTGCCTGGGGAATTCCATGGACAGAGGAGCCGGCGGGCTACAGTCCACAGGGTTGCAAAGAGTCAGACGTGACTAAGCAAATAACACTTTCACATATGTACTCTTTTATAGGCGCTAAAAGGCAATGGCACCTCACTCCAGTACTCTTGCCTGGAAAATCCCATGGACGGAGGAGCCTGGTGGGCTGCAGTCCATGGGGTCGTCAACAGTCAGACACGACTGAGCGACTTCACTTTCACTTTTCACTTTCATGCATTGGAGGAGGAAATGGCAACCCACTCCAGTACTCTTGCCTGAAGAATCCCAGGGACGGCGGAGCCTGGTGGGCTGCCATCTATGGGATCACACAGAGTTGGACACAACTGAGGTGACTTAGCAGCAGCAGCAATCTTTTATCAATATATCCTTTGTCAATTATTGTAAATATATTCTCCTAGTTTGTGGCTCACCACTTCACTCTTGGCTTGATGTTTGTTTTTCAGAGGGAGATGGAGTTTTTTATTTGTTTTGATGAACAGAGGTTCTTAATTTTAATTTTGTTACGTACCAATCTTTTCCTTTATGAATTACCTCAGGATTCTGCAAACAAGGGTGCATGGTTCAAAGCAGACTTACCGCCTATTTTTGTAAATACAGTTTTATCAGAGCATAGATATGCCCATTCTTTCACATGTTGCCTGTGATCACTTTTCTGCTACAGCAGCAGGGCTCAGAACTCCTAAAATATTTACTCTCTGGCGCTTTACCCGAAGGTCATAAAGATCATCTACTTTTTCTATGAGAGTTGTTCCCTAATTTCTACCAAATGGAAATGGAGTGCTTTTTCTTTTTTTAATATTTATTTTTATCTATTTAATTTTGGCTGTGCTGGGTCTAAGTTGTAGCACGTGGGGTCTTTGATCTTCATTGCAGCATGCAGGATCTTTAGCTACAGCATGTGGCATCTAGTTCTCTGACATGGAATTGAACCCAGGTCCCCTGCATTGGGAGTTTGTAGTCTTAGCTACTGGACCACCAAGGAAGTCCCAGAAGCCTCTTTTTTGCAACCTTAATATTTCTCTCTCTGTTGGTAAACTTTCTCATGGGTTTCATTTTCCAGATTAGAAAACAGCTGCAAACTAGCCATCACAGGCTAATTTTGTTTATAAAACAATTTGGTTAGTAACATTTTAAAAAAGTAAATGCAAGCATTTAAAGTCGGATTTCACATAAATATTTGAGTTTCTGATTTCTTTTGAAAAATTAAAAGTTTGAAGAGTCTGCCTTCCACAGTGATGACACTCTCTTAGGATGGAGTAGGAGGTCTGCTGCCTCCTGCAGTTGGGCTGGCCTCCCTGATGAAGCTAATGCTGCTGGCCTGAGGACCTCATCTTGGCCAAACCTGGGTCAACTCCTTTGAGTTTTCTGTTTAACTATGTCCCAAGATTGCCTGCTTAGTTTTGGCAAAAGTCCTGCTGGGTCAGTATAGATTAAATCTTTCACCTTCATATCTGATCAGCATGGCTTGTCTTCAGGAAGAATCCTGTTGAGTTGGTCTAGTCAGAATCTCCTAGCCTTGATCTTTCCTCTTAGTAACTTTCCATCCATTGACCCCCAAACTTGCTCTTTGGCTGCTGTTGGGCTGCACCCCGAGGGCCTGCAAGCTTTCTCGTTGGTCAGCCTTCAGACCAAGGAAAGAGCCCAGGGTTAGTGACAAAGATATCAATGGTTTATTGGATAGGGGATCTTATGAATCTGAAACAAAAGCTCCTGGGGCAACACCCCATCATGTATGGCAGATGGGAGGCAAGACATGACAGGAATCTTCATGACTGGGGTAGGAAGCTACCATTCTTAGGGGCAGTTGATGTCAGGTTGACTCATCAGTTACCAGGGAAATCAACAGTGACGGCAGGGGACAAGCACATAGGCAGATACCCTATAATTAAGAGGATTTGGATAGTCATCTGAGTGAAACAGGGCTTGGTCAACCAGGGGATTACAGAGAGCAAAAGAATTGCCATCTTGTGTGACCTGACCATACTGCAGTCTCCACTTGTCCTCGGTATTTTCAGAGTTGAGTGCAGTCTCTCTCCCCCATTGTCAGGCCTCCCTTGCAGTAGTCCCTCTTGAATAGTCTCCTTTACCATCTTTAACAAGTCATGAATAATTTTTTTCTTTAACACAGTGTAGGTAAAAGACCCAAGAGAGTTGTAACACATGTTTGGGTTAATGTCTTCCAAACTTTTTACATGATTCTAGTACAGTGCTTCTCAATCTTTCATATGCATATAAATCACCTGGTAGGCCTGGCATGGGCACAAGATTCTACACTTCTAACAAGTTCCAGGGTGATGCCAATGTTCCATTCTGACTAGCAAGAGTCCAGCTCCTGTCCTGGAATACACAACCAGCACTATCTCAGAGCCTCCATTGGAAACTTCGATTCTGATGTCCTGTCAGGTGAGCTTCCTCCATTAGGTTCATCACAATTTGCTATTTTTCTATTCATTTGTTTCTTTTATTATCTCCTCCCTTGCAATGTAAGTTCCATGAGGATAAGAAACACACCCACATATCAGTCATTCCCAACACCCAGAACAAACAGCAACAAATTGGAAGCCAGAGCACAGAACAAGTGGCCTCTGACTTAAGAGAACAGAGGAGCTGAAGCCTGACGCAACAACACAGAAAACTGAGAAGAAATCCAACATGGTCTGCAGAATTCCCCAGAGGCTCAGGAACTGGCAGAGTGAGTAACTTTGGAAGGGGAAGTGGACATAGGAACATCAGTTGGAAAGCTTTAAGAAGCGTTTGGGGGCTTCCCTGGTGGTCTAGTGGTTAAGAATCTGCCTGCCAATGCAGGGGACACGTGTTTGATCCCTGGTCCGAGAAGAACCAAGCCTGTGCACCACAACTGCTGAGCCTGAGCTCTGAAGCCCATGTTCAACCACAAGAAGTCTCTGCAGTGAGAAGCCCAAGCACTGCAACGAAGAGTAGCCCCCACTCACCTCAGCTGGAGAAAACCCTGCTTGCAGCAACAAAAACCCAACACAGCCATAAATAAATAAATAATAAATCTTTTAAAAGAAGAAGAAGAAGCAGCATTTGGACCAGACCCCTCCTCACTCCCTCAAGGAGGGGACTGAAATTTCCTTTCAGAAGATTGGTGTTTATCTTCTCTCCTGTTCATTTGGTTCTTTGGGTTTGTGCTCCTCCTCTTTTTTTTTTTTTAAAGACATTGACGGTTATTTGGGAAGACACAAAGGTGAAGGCCAATTCTCCCTGTGTGCAGCTGCCACCTTTTTCATTCTTTATGTCTCAGCTTAAATAACACCTCCTTGGAGAGGGTTTTCATAGAGAATCTATATTCTATGGAATATCTAGACTAAGTTTTCCCTGACTTTTCTCGCTAACTGAGTCCTTTCTGGTGTAACTGGTTCATTGAACACAGTGAACTCATAGGGTAACATAAAAAGAAACATTATTTTAGATGCCTACTGTCCCTTTAAATGAGCCCTGTGAGGAGTGTGTGTGTGTGCGCGCATGTGTATGTGCCTCACCTTCCTGTATACAGGAGTAAACTTTTGGGCCCTCCCCAGGAGGTTTTTAGGAACTGAAAAATCCTACAGTAACTTTAAGTCACAAGCACAGTTTCAATTTGATACTGCCTCATCTCAGGAAAAACATTTTCCACCTGATTTACCTGTGAGTCTTCTCCCCTCCCTCCAGCTGAGACCCGATAAGCACCGACCATTTGCAGTAGGAGAGAGAGGAGTGGTCCGCCTGCTCTTGTTCCTAGTCTAGCATGTCTCCTCAGCCCTCAGCTTGCTGAGGTTTCTGGATCTGCCAGTGCAAAGGCAGGGGATAGAAAGAGAAGTAATATGGATGGAAAGTTCTTTCTTGGCTGATGCTGCTGTAAGATTTCCTCATCTCTCTGGGCCTGGCAGTTGTTTAGAACTTAATCTTCCCCTGATGGTTTTTCATTCATTAAAGCCTTTAGCACCAGCTCAAGTTCTCCTCTCCACCCTAGGCCTGCCACCATCTTGTAACACATGTCAAGACTTACTAAATTGCTTAATAAGACTTCTCTGGCCCTTTTTAGATACATAAAAGTATTTCTATATATTTTCTAATGTGCTTTAATTTTTACATTTAGATACTTAATACCATTTAAATTTTATGTTGTACAGTCATCCCTTGGTATCTATGAGGGATTGGTTCCAGAAGCCCCCTCAGATACCAAAATTCGTGAGTGCCCAAGTCCCTTATATATTTACAACAGTATAGTACCATCAGCCCTCCACATCCGTGCACTCTGTATCTGCATTTTCAACCAAGCATGGTTATGTTATTTTGTATATTACAATTTTATAAAATCTGCAGACTTTGGTGTCTTCAGGGACCCAGAAACAAACTCCTGTGGATCCTGAGGGACAGCTGTATTCACTTCTAATTTATGCTGTTTATTAGTTTACCAGGTCTGCCACAATGAAGTACCACAGACCAGGTGCCTTAAACAACAGAAAAGTATTTTCTCAGAGCTCTTGAGGCTAGAAGTTTGGGATCAAAGGGTCAGCAGGGCTGGCTTCTTTGAAGACTTTCTCTTTGGCTTATAGATGGCCATCATCACTCTGTCCACATGGGGTTCCTTCTATACATGATCTGTGCCCAAATTTCCTTTTTCATAAAGACCCCAGTCATGTTGTAGTAGTACCCACCCTAATGATCTCATGTGCTTATCTCCAAATACAAACACTTTCTGAGGGACAAGGGATTGGGACTCTCACAAATGAACTTGGGAAGGTCTGGGTGAGGGTGGGGAGACATAATTCAGTCAGTAACAACTTGGATCTATTTTCAGATGCTCTACTTATCCAATTCTGTGTTATCAGAGGTACAAACAACATACTATTAGAAATTAACTTTTCTTTTTAAAATTTATTTATTAATCAAAGGATAATTGTTTTACAGAATTTTGTTGTTTCCTGTCAAACCTCAACATGAATCAGCCATAGGTATACATATATCCCCTCCCTTTTGAACCTCCCTCCCATCTCCCTCCCCATCCTGCCCCTCTAGGTTGATACAGAGCCCCTGTTTGAGTTTCCTGAGCCATTCAGAAAATTCCTGTTGGCTATCTGTTTTACATAGAAAGTAACTTTTCTTAATGATTTAGTTGTTACAGCATTCCTAAAACTTTCTCCAATCTCTTCTTTCTCCTACTAGAAACAAATATTTCCCACTGGATTTTATTTGAATACACATGATAACAATATTCCCTTCATAAAGAGATGTGTCCACTTCTCGCTTCAAACTTGTGGGAAGAGAACAAATTAGCCAAGATGGCGTGTTCCGGCTGTCTTCTCCCATGCTTTGTAAATACTGACTATGAAACAATTGAGATCATTTTATAGCACTGTGCCTGTGCGTCATGAAGCTACCTGTGACGGCTACGATCATGGACTACTTTGTGCTGTATGGATATATGAACTCCACATAGAAAGCAGTGGCATTACTGCTACATCAAGTCTATGGCCACTGTGCCAGCCAGGAGAGAGGTTGTGCTGGGTTAGGTTATGCTATGGTTGCTGTTACGGCTGCTGCATCATCCAGGAGAGAAAAAAAGTGTCTGCAGTTCCTATGGCTCCTCAACTCTTCTTCCAGACTCTTAACTTGTGCCTTGCCTACCCTGGGTTCAGCCGACAGTGTGAACGGCAAGACAATTGGCATCACAAACAGGGTCAACAACACAAAACTCAACTGCAAACTCCTAGGGCTCAAATAATTAACATCTAAAAATTATCATTTGAAAATTCATATTTGAAATTATTAACAGTTTGTTAATGACTTACAATACTTCGAACACTGTGTTGTGAGTTTTGTTTGCAACGTTTCAGAAGTACCCTGTAGAGTAGGACACAACATCACAGTAATTCAAGTCTATACCCAATCACTAATGCCGAAGAAGCTGAAGTTGAATGGTTCTATGAAGACCTACAAGACTATCTAGAACTATCACCAAAAAAAGATGTCCTTTTCATTATAGAGGACTGGAATGAAGAAGTAGAAAGTCAAGAGACACTTGGAGTGACAGGCAAGTTTGGCCCTGGAGTACAAAATAAAGCAGAGCAAAAGCTAACAGAGTTTTGCCAAGAGAATGCACTGGTCATAGCAAACACTCTCTTTCAGCAACACAAGAAAAGACTCTACACATGGACATCACCAGATGGTCAACACCAAAATCACATTGATTATATTCTTTGCAGCTGAAGATGAAGAAGCTCGATACAGTCTGCAAAAACAAGGTAGAGAGCTGACTGTGGCCCAGATCATGAACTCCTTATTGCAAATTCAGGCTTATGTTGAAGAAAGTAGGGAAAACCACTAGACCATTCAGGTATGACCTAAATCAAATCCCTTACGATTATACAGTGGAAGTGACATACAGATTCAAGGGATTAGATCTGACAGACAGTGCCTGAAGAACTATAGACAGAGGTTTGTAACATTGTAGAGGAGGCAGTGATCAAGACCATCCCCAAGAAAAACAAGTGCAAAAAGGCAAAATGGTTGTCTGAGAAGGCCTTACAAATAGCTGAGAAAAGAAGAGAATCTAAAAAGGCAAAGGAGAAGAGGAAAGATATACCCGTTTGAATGCAGAGTTCCAAAGAATAGCAAGGAGAGATAAGGAAGCCTTCCTCAACGATCAATGCAAAGAAATAGAGGAAAGCAATAGAATGGGAAAGACTAGAGATCTCTTCAAGAAAATTAGAGATACCAAGGGAACATTTCATGCAAAGATGGGCACAATAAAGGACAGAAACAGTATGGACTTAACAGAAACAGAAGATATTAAGAAGAGGTGGCAAGAATACACAGAAGTACTATACAAAAAATATTTTCATGATCCAGATAACCATGATGGTATGATCACTCACCTAGAGCCAGACATCCTAGAGTGCAAAGTCAAGTGGGCCTTAGGAAACATCACTATGAACAAAGCTAGTGGAGGTGATAGAATTCCAGTTGAGTTATTTCAAATCCTAAAAGATGATGCTGTGAAAGTGCTGGACTCAATATGTCAGCAAATTTGGAAAACTCAGCAGTAGAAAAGGTCAGTTTTCATTCCAATCCCAAAGAAAGGCAATGCCAAAGAATGTTCAAAGTACCACACAATTGCACTCATCTCACACACTAGTGAAGTAATGCTCAAAATTCTCCAAGCCAGGCTTCAACTGTACATGAACTGAGAATTTCCAGATGTTCAAGATGGATTCAGGAAAGGTAGAGGAACCAGAGCTCAAATGACCAACATCTGCTGGATCATAGGAAAAGCAAGAGAGTTCTAGAAAAATATCTACTTCTGCCTTGTTGACTATGCCAAAGCCTTTGACTGTGTGTATCACAACAAACTGTGGGAAATTCTTCAAGAGATGGGAATACCAGACCACCTGACCTGCCTCCTGAGAAATCTGTATGCAGGTCAAGAAGCAACAGTTAGAACTGGACATGGGACAACAGACTGGTTCCAAATTGGGAAAGAAGTAAGTCCAGGCTGTATATTGTCACCCTGCTTATTTAACTTATATCCAGAGTACATCATATGAAATGCTGGGCTGGATGAAGCACAAGCTGGAATCAAGATTGCTGGGAGAAATATCAATAACCTCAGATACGCAGATGACACCACCTTTATGGCAGAAAGCAAAGAGAAACTGAAGAGCCTCCTGATGAAAGTGAAAGAGGACAGTGAAAAAGCTGGCTTAAAACTCAAATTCAGAAAACTAAAATCATGGCATCCAGTCCCGTCACTTCATGGCATTCAGTCCCATCACTTCATGGCCAATAGATGGGGAAACAATGGAAACAGTGACAGACTTTATCTTCTTGGGCTCCAAAATCACTGCAGATGGTGACTACAGCCATGAAATTAAAAGACACTTGCTCTTTGGAAGAAAAGTTGTGACCAACCTAGACAGCATATTAAAAAGCAAAGATATTGCTTTGCTCACATAAGTCCGTCTAATCAAAGCTATGTTTTTTCCAGTAGTCATGTATAGATGTGAGAGTTGGACTGTAAGAAAGCTGAGCACTGAAGAATCGATGCTTTTGAACTTTGATGTTGGAGAAGACTCTTGAGAGTCCCTTGGACTGCAAGGATAGCCAACCAGTTCATCCTACAGGAAATCAGTCCTGAATATTCATTGAAAGCACTGATGCTGAAGCTGAAACTCCAATACTTTGGCCACCTGATGCAAAGAACTGACTCATTTGAAAAGACTCTGATGTTGGGAAAGACTGAATGCGGGAGGAGAAGGGGAGGACAGAGGATGAGATGGTTGGAAGGCATCACCAACTCAATAGACACGGGTTTGAGCAAGCTCTGGGAGTTGGTAATGGACAGGGAAGTGTGACGTGCTACAGTCCATGGGGTCTCAAAGAGTTAGACACAACTGAGTGACTGAACTGAACTGAACTGAGAGTAGGAATAAGGCTCAGAGAAGTAAAGTTACTTGCCTCAGGGAATATAGATTTAAGTGACCAGTTGACAATTCCAGTCCAGTTCTATTTAACTCCAAATCCCAAACTCTTAACTATTACACAGTATTGCCTTCATAGCTATTTAGTATCCTCCTGCATCTCCAAGCAGAATGCCTGGTGCACAGAATGTGCTTATAGAATGAACTAAGCTGAAGAGCACACCAATCAACATTTATGTTGTCATCCATTCCATGTAAAGCCCTGTGACTAGTGAGCTGTTTTAGGTCTGGGTTATGGTGGTTGAAGTAACAGATATGTAGTCAGAGATCTCTCCATTCCCATTACACATGGAGCCTGTACTTCCAAATAAAGACAGTCACCTTTTCAGGCCTGTGTATTCCTAGTCTTCAACATAACTCTTAGCTCAAACCAAACTCCATTATAGCTGTTCACCTAATGCTACCATTTCCTAGAACATCAAGCTAATGCCATAAAAAATTCTCACTGAAAGATCAAAAATAAAACAACTGTTGTGAAGACTATCACACAAGTAGTCAACAAATTATAATTCTCCATTATGACTAGAGAATTTATACACTGGTTTACCTATGAGCTTCCCTGGAGGCTGTGGTGGTAAAGAATCCACCTGCAATGCAGGAATCGTGGTTTGGGTTCAATCGCTGGATTGGGAAGATCCCCTAGAGGAGGGCATGGCAACCCACTCCAGTATTCTTCCCTAGAGAATTCCATGGACGGAGGAGCCTGTGGGGCTACAGTCCATGGGGTCACAAAGAGTCAGACACGACTGAGCAACTAACACTTTTACTTTACCTATGCGCAGTATACTGCATAATGATGTATATGATTTGGCGGGTATCTTAGTCAGCTTGGGCTGCTGTAACAAAATAACCACAGATTGGGAGGTTTGAACAACAAATCTTTGTATTCTCACAGATCTTCAGGCTGGGAAATCCAAGGTCAAAGGGATAGCAAGTCTGGTTTCTGGCCAAAGCTCTCTTCCTGGCTTGTAAAGAGCCACCTTCTCACTATGTCCTCACATGGTCTCTTCTTGGTGGGTGCACACAGAGAAACACACTGAGGTCACTCTGGGGTCTCTTCTTAAAAGAACACTAATCCTATTGGATTTGGGCCCCACACTTTTGACCTCATCAAAACTTTAAGACCCCATCTTAAGGTTAGGCTTTCAACATTTTAATTTAGCGGGGACAGAAGAAATATTCAGCCTATAACGATGGGTCAAGTTGCCTCAGGATAGAAACAGGCCATTGAGGATCTCAGCACATTGTTGGACGCAGGAAGTATGATCAGAACGATGCCTGTTTATACCTAAACTGTTTCCTCTTTCCTACGTGTGAGGGCCTACATCTCTACAAAGTTTGGAACAATATTGTCTACTCAGAGTTTATTTGCAATGCTTGAGTTTTCTGGATGAAAGATCTCTGTATTATTTAATGCTGTAAAAATTTAATCAAAATGAATAAAGTCTCCATTACTATCTTCAGCATTAAAATAAAATTCTCATCCTCATTCACAGTTGCTTTATTTAAAATTGTTATTTTGAGTTATTTCATTGAACTATCCCAGACAATTGAGACAGACGGGGACCTGGAACCCTTTGCTGAAGTGCTTACACCTGGATAAATGTCTCCTCAAGCAATAGAATCCAAAAAACTCTAAGGTATTAAAAATAGCCATGTGCATGCATAACTAGGGCAAATTATGAACATCAAGATACAAAAAAGACCAACAAAAACAGGGTGTCAGGAGCAAAAGCAGAGTACTGCACATGCCCCCTGCAAACAGCACCACCAAGGGGGTGGGCAGACCACCCAAGCCACCCTTCCAGCCTGACCCCTGGACACATCCCTACCCTCACTCTATATAAGGAACTAGCTCACCCTCCCTCAGGGGCAAGCAAGGGAAGCTGTTACTTGTTTTTATACTCCCTGCTGCAGCAGTGGCCCCAGTAAAGCCTTGCCTACATTTCTTGTCTGACTTCTTATCAATTTCTATTGATTAAAGAGGCCAAGAACCCTGGTTGGTAACACAATCTCATTCCTTCCCTAATATCAGTTTTCAGACACTTACATATAACTCTATCTCACCAGAAGCCTTTGTTTACAGTTATAAAATCTTTATTGCTACAGAATTCCTTTTGGTTCTTTATGACTTCTCTTGCTGAGGTCCTGTCTGGATCTGACATTCTACAATTCTGAGAGGCTCCATGATGAAAGCAATGTTTTAAACTCTAGACGTGTTGAGCGCAAAAAGAATATAAGGATGAAGCAATGATGAGAGCAACAGAAGTGTTGTTATTGTTACTGTTGTGTAGAATTGTAAAAGTAGCTCAAAATGACAGCACAGTTGAGTCACCTTCCTTCACGTAGCTGTAAATTCATAAACAAATTGGTTTCTAAGAGCATGCTAAGATTTTCTCCTACCCAAGAATTTTCCCCCAAGTGTTTTGGATGGCTTTCTACCATGCATATCTTATCTGTAGAAAGTGACTCTCCAGCCCCTTAACAGCAGGTGCTCAACTCTCCATCTCCATCTGCACAGTTTCTTACACTTCTGTCCTTGTTAGGAGTGTCTTTTCTGTTTTCCAAAGAGGCAAACTTGTAACAGGTGCCCTCACTCTGCAGCTTTAGATCACCAGAGCTACTGAGTCCCCAGAAGCTTGTGGCTGGGTTTCTTGCTATGGTGGAAGCAGATGCAATGCTGAGACTACCACTTGAAATTCAATATGCACTGGACTGGGTATAACATCTGAAAGAAGAATTTCATTTTGCTAATTTTACACATTTAAGAGTTCAATAATACAATTAAATTTTTTACTGGACAACATCCTTTCAGGATAGCTGAGGTCTTCTCTCCCTCTTCTCTCCCTCTATCTCCCGAAATATATAGGGTTCACCTTGTCCCTAGAAGAGGAGGAGTCATTGTAACAGAGTTCACATTCTGCCTATTTTTCTGCAAGTTTTACCAAACCAAATCTGAGTCCACTTGCTTGTGCTCAGTAAAGTCAATCTACTGGCCAGGTTGTTGTGCAGGAAAGTGGAGTGTTTATCGCAGGTGTCAAGCAGGGGTCCAGGTAGCTAGTGCTTAAAAGGCCTGAACTCACCAAAGACTTTCAAGGAAAGGTTTTCAAAGACAGTGTGAGAAAGAGGGGTGTTGTGGGACATGTGGTCAGCTCGTGGACATTTTGCTGGTTGTTCGATGGTAAGATAATCAGTAGTCAACATCATCAACCTTCTGGTTCCAATCTGTCTGGGGTCTATGTGCTTGTGGGCAGCAGATACTTAACTTTTTCTACTTGGTGGGGATTTCAATATCTGCAAAACAGCTCAAAGGACATGGCTCAGAATATTATCTAGGAGGAACTAGGGTCCTTGACTTTGTCTAATGGCTAAACAGTTAATATTATTTTATCTTGCCTGACTGTTTTCCCATCTTTCTGTGTTTTCTCCTTTCTAATTAAATGTACAGTTTCAAACTCAGGAAAAGCGTATGAGGCTAAAGTGTTTCTACAGGCAAGAGGTAGGCAGAGGATATGGGGGTGGGGGTCTATTCCAGGAAGGTCCCATAGGGTCCTGCTCAGTGGCAAAAGCACAACCAGCTCCATAATATCACTAGGCAAAAATTAACACAACCATTCCTTGGGACCACAGTTTCTAACCGAGTCACAGGAAAAGAGCAATAAGATTCCCCCTTCCACACAGGCAGAGTGTGCTAGTTATTATGTAATTGTCTCTCAACTCCAGACACATCTTTCTATACTTTCTTCAGTGATACTTGGTTTCTAAAATCCGTTTACCCCTTTGCCAGCTACTCCTTCTTTAGGCTCTTCAGGTAGAGGATGACTGCAAGGTTGAAGGAATGAAAAGGGAGGGACTTGCTCCTTTCTGCTTCAGTTTTGCTTCCTGTTCTTGAGAATCACACCAGGGATGCTCCTTCACTGTGGCAGCAACATTTATTTCTATTATTTCTACGGTGGAGGTTGAATCCAGCTTGCAGATTTCCATCACTCTCAGAGCGAGCATTCTTTTCCCTCTCAGTGGTACCAGCACATCCAGTCAGTGCCCTGTCCTCTGAGGTCGGAGTCCCAGCCCACAGGACCTTTCTCTGAGCCCAAAGACAAGAGAACCAGAGAGAACAAGAGAATCTCTCCTCACTTGGTACTAAGAATATTTAGTGAGCCCAGACTCTTTGTATTTGTATGCATGGAATTGAAATTCAGGTCATTTTATTTGAATGTTAAGGGTAAAGCCACCACAAGAAGACTGGAGGACTTGGGAACATTCAGATTACTTGTTAATATCTCACAAAACTGTATCTGTATGCCAGACATTTTCCTCTGGTTTAAGCAGAGAGCCTATATGTGCCTCAAACTCAGAATGTCTACAGTTAAATTATTGTCTTCTCCCTTAACTCGGTGAATGTTGACATCATCTACCACTTTCCAGCAAGAACTACTTTTTACTTTCTCAGTCTCCAAATACTGTCAATTTGGGGCTTCCCAGGTGGCGCTAGTGGTAAAGAACCCAACTATCAAATGCAGGAGATTTAAGAGATGCAGATCTGATCCCTGGGTTGGGAAGATCCCTGGGAGGAGGACATGGCAACCCTCTCCAGTATTCTTGCCTGGAGAATCCCATGGACAGAAAATCTGGAGGGCTAGGTTCCATAGCATTGCAAAGAGTGACTGAAGTGACTTAGCATTTTATCTCCCAAAATGTTTCCTACTTTCCATACGTACTTCACGACCCTGCTTCAGGTCCACTGATCTCATTGCAATACTGTAAAACCTTGCTATTGTCTCTTTGCTTCCAAGTCTTTCCCTCTCAATATAATATTTCTCAAGTCTATTTGGCTCTTAAAAAAGCTAAAAAGATGATTAAAACATGTCATTTTCAGGACATAATCCCAGATCTATCCAGCAATTCTGAAAGAATCTCCTACAACTCTGAATCATTTAAGATTTTTCTTTTTATCACTGGTTATAATCAAGGCAAATTGGAAGTGGTCAAACAGGAGATGGCAAGAGTGAATGTCAACATTTTAGGAATCAGCAAACTAAAATGGACTAGAATGGGTGAATTTAACTCAGATGACCATTATATCTACTACTGTGGGCAAGAATCCCTTAGAAGAAAGGGAGTAGCCATCATAGTCAACAAAAGAGTCCAAAATGCAGTGCTTGGATGCAATCTCAAAAATGACAGAATAATCTCTTTTTGTTTCCAAGGTAAACCATTCAATATCACAGTAATCCAAGTCTATGCCCCAACCAGTAATACTGATGAAGCTGAAGTTGAATGGTTCTATGAAGACCTACAAGACCTTTGAGAACTAACACTCAAAAAAGACGTCCTTTTCATTATACAAGACTGGAACACAAAAGTAGAATGTTAACAAACACCCGGAGTGACAGGCAAATTTGGCTTTGGAGTACAGAATGAAGCAGGGCAAAGGCTAACAGAGTTTTGCCAAGAGAACGCACTGGTCATAGCAAACACCCTCTTCCAACAACACAAGAGAGGACTCTACACGTGGACATCACCAGATGGCCAATCCAGAAATCAGATTATATTCTTTGGAACCAAAGATGGAGAAGCTCTATACAGTCAGCAAAAACAAGACCAGGAGCTGACTGTAGCTCAGATCATGAACATCTTATTGCCAAATTCAGACTTAAATTGAAGAAAGTAGGGAAAACCACTAGACCATTCAGGTATGACCTAAATCAAATCCCTTGTGATTATACAGTGGATATGAGGAATAGATTCAAGGGATTCGATCTGATAGACCAAGTGCCTGATGAAATATGGACAGAGGTTCATGACATTGCACAGGAGACAGGGATCAAGACCATCCCCAAGAAAAAGAAATGCAAAAAAAAAGCAAAATGGCTGTCCAAGGAGGCCTTACAAATTGATGAGAAAAGAAGAGAAGTGAAAAGCAAAGGAGAAAAGGAAAGATATACCCATCTGAATGCAGAATTCCAAAGAATATCAAGAAGAGATAAGAAAGCCTTCCTCAGTGATCAATGCAAAGAAATAGAAGAAAACAACAGAATGGGAAAGACTAGAGATTTCTTCAAGGAAATTAGAGATACCAAGGGAACATGTCGTGTAAATATGGGCTCAATAAGGACAGAAATGGTATGGACCTAACAGAAGCAGAAGATATTAAGAAGAGGTGGCAAGAATACACAAAAGAACTATAAAAAAAAAGATCTTCACGACCCAGATAATCATGATGGTGTGATCATTCACCTAGAGCCAGACATCCAGGAATGTGAAATCAAGTGGGCCTTAGAAAGCATCACTACGTGATGGAATTCCAGTTGAGCTATTTCAAATCCTGAAAGATGATGCTGTGAAAGTGCTGCACTCAATATGTCAGCAAATTTGGAAAACTCAGCAGTGGCCACAGGACTGGAAAAGGTCAGTTTTCATTCAAATCCCAACGAAAGGCAATGCCAAAGAATGCCCAAACTACCACACTCATCTCACACACTAGTAAAGTAATGCTCAAAATTCTCCAAGCCAGGCTTCAGCAATATGTGAACCATGAACTTCCAGATGTTCAAGCTGGTTTTAGAAAAGGCAGAGGAATCAGAGATCAAATTGCCAACATCTGCTGGATCATGACAAAGCAAGAGAGTTCCAGAAAAACATCTACTTCTGCTTTATTGATGATGCCAAAGCCTTTGTGTGGATCACAACAAACGGTAGAAAATTCTTCAAGAGATGGGAATACCAGACCACCTGACCTGCCTCCTGAGAAATCTGTATGCAACAGTTAGAGCTGGACATGGAACAACAGACTGGTTCCAAATTGGGAGAGGAGTATGTCAAGGCTGTACATTGTCACCTTGCTTATTTAACTTATATGCCGAGTACATCACGTGAAATGCCAGGCTGGATGAAGAACAAGCTGAAATCAAGATTGCCAGGAGAAATATCAACAACCTCAGATATGCAGATGACACAACCCTTATGGCAGAAAGTAAAGAAGAACTAAAGAGCCTCTTGATGAAAGTGAAAGAGGAGAGTGAAAAAGTTGGCTAAAACTCAACATTCAGAAAACTAAGATCATGGCATCTGGTCCCATCACTTCATGGCAGATAGATGGGAAACAGTGGCTGACTTTATTTTGGGGGGCTCCAAAATCACTGCAGATGGTGACTGCAGCCATGAAATTAAAAGATGCTTGCTCCTTGGAAGGAAAGTTATGACCAACCTAGACTGCATATTAAAAAGCACAGACATTACTTTGTCAACAAAGGTATATCTAGTCAAGGCTATGGTTTTTCCAGTAGTCATGTGTGGATGTGAGATTTGGACTATAAAGAAAGCTGAGCGCCGAAGAATTGACGCTTTTGAACTGTGATGTTGGAGAAGACTCTTGAGAGTCCCTTGGACTGCAAGGAGATCCAGCCAGTTTATCCTAAAGGAGATAAGTCCTGGGTGTTCATTGGAAGGACTGATGCTGAAGCTGAAACTCCAATACTTTGGCCACCTGATGCGAAGAGCTGACTCATTTGAAAAGACCCTGATGCTGGGAAAGATTGAGGGCAGGAGGAGAAGGGGACGACAGAGGATGAGATGGCTGGATGGCATCACCGACTCAATGGACATGAGTTTGAGTAAGCTCCGGGAGTTGGTGATGGACAGGGAGGGCTGGTGTGCTGCAGTCCATGGGGTCACAAAGAGTCGGATACAACTGAGTGACTAAACTGAACTGAACTGATGGGTAACTTGATGGTGTGTTTTGTACTGTTTACCTCATGTTTCTTATGCCTGTTGTTCACTGAGCTTGGGTCTATGGATTTATAGTTTTCATAGTTTGGAAATTTGGAGCCATTATTTCTTCCAATATTTCTTCTGCATCTACTTTCAGGGATCCCAAGATATATTGGGCCACTTGTTGTCTCACAGCACTCTGATTCACCATTTTTACATTCTCTTTCTCCTAGAGTTTCACTTTGTACACCTTCTAATGCTATTTTTAAAATATTTATTTATTTATTTGGCTCTGCGGGGTCTTTAGTTGCAGCATGTGGGCTCAAACCAGGGATCCCTGACCAGGGATCGAAGTGGGCCCCTTGCATTGGGAGCACAGAGTCTGAGCCACTGGACCACCAGAGAAGTCCCAAGTGCTATGTTTTAAATTCAGTAGTCTTTCCTTTTGTCATATTTAATCATTCATTAATCCTAAAATATATTTTTCATCTCAGTCATTATAGTTTTCCTCTCTAGAAGTTCTACTTTTGTTATATTTTTAGATTTTCTATGTCTTTTAGATTTTGAGCATGTGGAATACAGTTAAAACAATTGTTTAAATGTCCTCATCTCGTAATTCTTGGATCTATGTCAGTTCTGAGTCAGTTTCATTTAATTGATTATTTTCCTTTTTATGGATCATGCTTTCCTACTTCTTTGCCTGGTAATCTTTGTTTGGATGCCAGACACTGTAAAGTTTACCTTGTTGAATGCTGAATATTTTTGTATTCACAGTTATTCTTTTGACTACCCAGTATCTGCCTTCTAATGAGGCAGAGTTTGTATCCCATCATAGAAACTGAAAATGCCAGACTCATTTTTTCTAGCATCCGCTCAGTGTGGAGGAAAGGTCATGGCCTAGCCGTGACAATGACCCATACCCACACCTGTTCTATACTTTAAAGAAGAAGCAGGTACAGTGAAGAAACACACTTCTCATACATTCTAGGGACAGGAAGCAGCAGCAGTGGGAGTAGCTACAGGCAGTCTTTAGAGGCAGCAATCCTAGTGGTCATAGTAACAATGCAGTTGGCCATCTGGTACATGCGGTCCAATATTCTTTAACATTTTAAATTATTCCGTAGACAAGGAGTGAGTGAAAGTTGCTTAGTCGTGTCCCACTCTTTGTGACCCCATGGACTGTAGCCTACCAGGCTTCTCTGTCCATGGAATCCTTTAGGCCAGAATAAGGGAATAGGTTGCCATCTCCTTCTCCAGGGGATTCTCCCAAGCCAGGGATCATATGGACAAAGAATGTCATTTGTGCAACATGTTTGATTTTCTCTCACTAACAATAACTTTTTGATGTTCTGACTACCTGTTTTTTGCTTGCTTGTTTTGTTTTGTAAAAACTCCTATGTAGCCTGGCTCTTCCCTACCTCTTCAGAGCAGTCCCTCAGAGCAATCTGAGAGATTGCCTCCTGGGATTAAGTCGTTTGCAAGTCTGCCAAATAAAACATAATTCTCAACTTTTAGGTTATGCATTTATTTAGTTGACAATTGCAATATATGTGTGTGTGGTGTCCATGTTACATATTTGTGTTTATAAATATATATGTGTGTGTATATATATATATACATATATATATATCTCACGTAAGTGATGATTTTTCACAAACTGAATTTTCGTCAACCGAACACATGTGCCCAAGTCAAGAAACAGAATATTAGCAACATCCTACAAACTTCCTTATTTCCCTCCCAGTCATTACCCTCTGCCATACAAGGATAACTATAATCGTGACTCCTAACACCAAAGACTAGCTGTGCCAGTTTTTTTAACTTTGTAAAAATTGAATCATAATACATATTCTTTTGTGTCAGTTCAGTTCAGTCACTCAGTCGTGTCTGACTCTTTGATACCCCATGGACTGCAGCACACCAGGCCTCCCTGTCCATCACCAACTCCCAGAGTTTATTCAAACTCATGTCCATCGAGTCGGTGATGCCATCCAGCCATCTCATCCTCTGTCGTCCCCTTCTCCTCCTGCCCTCAACCTTTCCCAGCATCAGGGTCTTTTCAAATGAGTCAGCTCTTCCCATCAGGTGGCCAAAGGATTGGAGTTGCAGTTTCAGCATCAGTCCTTCCAATGAACACTCAGGACTGATCTCCTTTAGGATGAACTGGCTGCATCTCCTTGCAGTCCAAAGAACTCTCAAGAGTCTTCTCCAACACCACAGTTCAAAAGCATCAATTCTTCGGCGCTCAACTTTCTTTGGAGAAGGCAGTGGCACCCCACTCCAGTACTCTTGCCTGGAAAATCCCATGGACGGAGGAGCCTGGTGCGCTGCAGTCCATGGGGTCACTGAGTCAGACACGACTGAGCGACTCCACTTTCACTTTTCACTTTCATGCCCTGGAGAAGGAAATGGCAACCCACTCCAGTACTCTTGCCTGGAGAATCCCAGGGACGGGGGATCCTGGGGGGCTGCCGTCTATGGGGTCGCACAGAGTCAGACACTACTGACGCGACTTGGCAGCAGCAGTAGTAACTTTCTTTATAGTCCAACTCTCACATCCATATATGACTACTGGAAAAAACATAGCCTTGACTAGATAGACCTGTGTTGGCAAAGAAATGTCTCTGCTTTTTAATATGTTATCTAGGTTGGTCATAACTTTCCTTCCAAGGAGCAAGCGTCTTTTAATTTCATGGCTGCAGTCACCATCTGCAGTGATTTTGGAGCCCCCAAAAATAAAGTCAGCCACTGTTTCCACTGTTTCCCCATCTATCTGCCATGAAGTGACGGGACCAGATGTCATGATCTTAGTTTTATGAATGTTGAGCTTTAAGACAACTTTTTCACTCTCCTCATTCACTTTCATCAAGAGGCTCTTTAGTTCTTCTTCACTTTCTGCCATAAGGGTGGTGTCATCTGCATATCTGAGGTTATTGATATTTCTCCCAGCAATCTTGATTCCAGCTTGTGCTTCAACCAGCCCAGCGTTTCTCATGATGTATTCTGCATATAAGTTAAATAAGCAGGGTGACAATATACAGCCTTGACATACTCCTCTCCCAATTTGGAACCAGTCTGTTGTTCCATGTCCAGCTCTAACTGTTGCTTCCTGACCTGCATACAGATTTCTCAGGAGGCAGGTCAGGTGGTCTGGTATTCCCATCTCTCGAAGAACTTTCCACAGTTTGTTGTGATCCACACAAAGGCTTTGGCATCATCAATAAAGCCGAAGTAGATGTTTTTCTGGAACTCTCTTGCTTTTTTGATAATCCAACAGATGTTGGCAATTTGATCTCTAGTTCCTCTGCATTTTCTAAATTCAGCTTGAACTTCTGGAAGTTCACGGTTCACGTACTGTTGAAGCCTGGCTTGGAGAATTTTGAGCATTACTTTACTAGTGTGTGCTACTGCTGCTGCTGCTAAGTCGCTTCAGTCGTGTCCGACTCTGTGCGACCCCATAGACGGCAGCCCACCAGGCTCCGCCGTCCCTGGGATTCTCCAGGCAAGAATACTGGAGTGGGTTGCCATTTCCTTCTCCAGTGCACGAAAGGGAAAAGTGAAAGTGAAGTCGCTCAGTCGTGTCCGACTCTTAGCGACCCCATGGACTGTAGCCTACCAGGCTCCTCCATCTATGGGATTTGTGAGATGAGTGCAATTGTGCAGTAGTTTGAGCGTTCTTTGCAATTGCCTTTCTTTGGGATTGGAATGAAAACTGACCTTTCCAGTCCTGTGTCCACCTCTGAGTTTTCCAAATTTGCTGGCATATTGAGTGCAGCACTTTCACAGCATCATCTTTGAAGATTTGAAATAGCTCAACTGGAATTCCATCACCTCCACTAGCTTTGTTCATAGTCATGCTTCCTAAGGCCCACTTGACTTTGCATTCTGGGATATCTGGCCCTAGGTGAGTGATCACACCATTGTGATTATCTGGGTCGTGAAGATCTTTTTTGTACAGTTCTTCTGTGTATTCTTGCCACCTCTTCTTAATATCTTCTGCTTCTTTTAGGTCCATACCATTTCTGTCCTTTATTGAGCCCATCTTTGCATGAAATGTTCCCTTGGTATCTCTAATTTTCTTGAAGAGATCTCTAGTCTTTCCCATTCTATTGTTTTCCTCTATTTCTTTGCACTGATCACTGAGGAAGGCTTTCTTATCTCTCCTTGCTATTCTTTGGAACTCTGCATTCAAATGGGTATATTTTTCCTTTTCACATCCATCATTATACTTATGAAATTCATTCTTATTATTTTGTGTAGTTGTAGCTTGTTTATTCTTATTGGAATAGTAAAGCATTCCATTTTATAAATATACTATAATACATTTATCTATTTGTGTTGAGGGCCTGTGAACTAAAAACGCTGCCTTCCAGATCAGTAAACAAAGGATGTTATAGCCATCAACCACCACAGCTGCCCTTGACTGGTGAGCCCTGAGGGGATAGCTGAGGTGAATATCAAAGCAATGATTTCACGGAGCTGAGACTCTTGCATTTTCTCATACATAGAAAAATGCCAAATTCCCACATTTTGACTACCTGGTCTTTGTTGCAGAAACTCCTGTATATCCCGTCTCCCCCTTGCCTCTTCTGAGCAGCCCCTCAGAGGTATCTGAGGTGCTGTGTCTTGGGCTTAGGTCCTCAGTTTTGCCCACCAAATAAAACATAACTCTCAACTTTTAGTTTGTGATTTTTTTTTTCAGTCTCTAAGACCATACTCAGGCTCAATAATTTGCTGGAAAGACTCACAGAACTCATAAAAGTAACTGTTATATTACAGTTAAAGGTTTGTTACAGTTTGCTGATTTGAAATCAGCAAAGGGAAAAGGCACATGGAGCTGAGTCTGAAAAAACAGGCACAAGTTTCTAGGTGTCCTCTTCCCGTGGATTTGCATGGATAGTACTTCATTTTTCCAGCAAGTATGGGTGACAGCAGGTACAAAGTGTCCAGTAGGGAAGCTCATTCAAGCCTTGATGTCCAGGCTTTGGGGGTATTTTGGAGATCATCACTGTAGGCATGAGATGCCCACATGATGGACCTCAGCTACTCAGTCTCACTCTCACTCATGGGTAAAACTGATACCTCATGATCTAAATTCACAGGCATACAGAAGCAGGCATTCACGTGAATCACATTATTGGCTTAAGCTAACTGGCATAGCCCATAGCTTTAGGCATACAAAGATACTCTTTTTCAGCAGAATATTCCATAGACTCAGAGATCTTCTCCTAGAATACAAGCCAAAGGCTAGTTCTGAGGACTTTGGGAGTGTACAGGGTTTGAGTAGTCTAGGTTTATAGAATTAGTCCTTTCTGCATACTATTATCGGAGAAGGCAATGGCACCCCACTCCAGTACTCTTGCCTGGGTAACCCCATGGACGGAGGAGCCTGGTAGGCTACAGCCCATGGGGTGGCGAAGAGTCAGACACAACTGAGCGACTTCACTTTCACTTTTCACTTTCATGCACTGGAGAAGGAAATGGCAACCCACTCCAATACTCTTACCTGGAGAATCCCAGGGACGAAGGAGCCTGGTGGGCTGCCGTCTATGGGGTTGCACAGAATCGGACACGACTAAAGCGACTTAGCAGCAGCAGCATACTATTATACTGTTGGTGGGCATTTAGGCACTTTACTTTTTTTTAACATGAATAATGCTGCTAAGAACATTCCTGTATACATTTTTGGTGAAGATTTGGGTACATTTATATTGGATGGTTCCTCAGTAGTGAAAATAAAGGTCATAGAATACATATTCAGTTTTCATGTGAAATGTGAAGTGAAAGTCACTCAGTCGTATCCTACTCTTTGTGACTCCATGGGCTTCTCCAAGTCAGAATACTGGAGTGGATAGCCTTTCCCTTCTCCAGGGGATCTTCCCAACCCAAGGATCAAACCTAGGTCTCCTACATTGCAGGAAGATTCATTACCAGCTGAGCCACAAGGGTTAGTTTTCATAGACACTTCCAAATCATTTTCCAAAGTGATTATGTCAATTTAAACTCCTACCATAAGTGTATGAAAGTTTTCAACATCCTTTTTTCTGGGGGTGGGGTGGCACTGCTGCATGGCTTGTGGGATGTTAGTTTCCCGACCAGGGATTGAACCTGGGCCATGACAGTGAAACCAGAGTCATAACCACTGGACCATCAGGAAACTTCCACAATATCCTTTTTTTAGAAACAGTTTTATTGAGGTACAACTGACATACAAGAAAATGAATACTAAAGTGAACAATTTGATAACTTTTGCCATATGTATACATCAGTAAAACCGTCACCAAAAACAAGATAGTGAACCTATTATTCACCCTCAAATGCTTCCTTGCAATTCTAATTTTCTCATTTTCTTTTTTAGAAATCACTGAAAAAAATTTTTTATTGAAATACAGTTGATTTACAATATTATATTATTAATAGATGCAGGTATACAGCAAAGTGATTCACCACCATTATGTATATGGTGGTGGTTAGTGGTCTAGTTGCTAAGTTGTATCTGACTCTTGTGACCCCATGGACTGCAGCCCTCCAGGCTCCTCTGTCCGTAGTATTTCCCAGGCAAGAATACGGGAGTAGGTAGACATTTCCTTCTCCAGGGGATCTTCCCGACCCACGGATCAAATCCTGGTCTCTTGCATTGCAGACAGATTCTTTACTTACTGAGCCACTAGGGAAGCCCCAGTCCTATATATATATTCTTTTTTAAGATTCTTTCCCATTATGGGTTATTACAAGATATTGAGTATAGTTCCCTGTGTTATACAGTAGATCTTTGTTAGTTATTGATTTTATATATAGTAATATGTATACTTTAATCTCAAACTCCTAGTTTATCCCTCCCCCACCCTTTCCCCTCTGGTAACAAATCTGTTTTCTGTCTGTGAGTCTATTTCTATTTTGTAAATAAGTTCATTTATATCAGTTTTTTTAGTTTCCTCATATAAGTGATATCATATGATATTTGTCTTTGTCTGTCTGACTTATTTCACTTAGTATGATAATCTCTAGGTCCCAAATTCTCTTAATGAATCTGTTTTCTATTTAAATTAGCCAGAGTTACTTTCTATTGTTTATGAATGAGACTTCCTAGTTGATATAATCCCATTTTACATTTTTTGGCTTTGTGTCCAGCTTGGTCTTCTGGATTTCTTTTTATTTTGATAGATGCTTGCTAGGTATCTACAATGTATGCTAGGAACGTAGACCCTGGCCTTTGCCTGTGTGAGTCAGTTCAGCTCGACTCCAGGTCCTCTGATTGCAGCTTTGTCCTCAGAACTTCTGGTAATTCCACACTTCCTTTTATCCCCTATTCTCCGAACACTCTTTTTCTTGAACCCCTATAGTTCGGGTCCTAGTCCTTCCTGATTGGCATGGAACCAAACTCCCTGAGGCCCAATTCCAACAGAGGGTTTCCTAGTGTTAAGAGAAAGGGCCTCTCCCTTAGATCTTAAGTTGCATAGACCACTATTATGGGTTGAATTGTGTCCTCTCCCAAAAAAAGATATATTGGAGTCCCTAACCTCTATTTCCTTAGAATGTAAATACATTTGGAAATAGGGCCTTGATGGGGGTAATCAAGTTAAAATGTCATCATTAAGAGCTGGCCCTAATCCAATAAAATTATGGTCTTATAAAAGGGGAGGACTTCCTTGGTGGTCCAGTGGTTGGGACTCCGGGCTCTTAATGCAGGCGGAGCGGGTACGATCCCTGGTGAGGGAACTAGGATCCCATATGCTGCACAGTGCAACCATAAAGTAAAAAATAATAAAAGAGCAGATATTTTAAAAAAGAGGCGGGGGAAATTTGGACACAAGAACACTAATGTAGAGAGGACAACACAGAGACATGGAAAGAAGATGGCTACATATAAGTCAGGGAGAGAGGCCTGGAACAGACCCTTCTTTTACAGCCCTCTGGAGGAATCAACTCTGCTGACGCCTTGACTTTGAACTTCCAGTCTCCAGAACTCTGAGACGATCAATTTCTGCTGAAGCCACTCAGCTTGTGCTACTTTGTTAGAGTAGCCCTCGCAAACTAATGACCAGATGGGGTACATCAGCTTTTCCTAATGGTTTTCAGATCACATGAAGTATGACAGCAGATCAGAGCCTAGTGGCTGCCCTTTTGGAAACACTGCTGCAAAAACCGAGGTTGGGGAGAGAAGAATTGGATAACAACAAACTAATTCCAAATTATCTGGCCATTCATGAGACCTTGAACAAGACCTGGCTACATAGTGGAGTTCTACACTCCTTATTCTTTCTGTTTTCACAAATTGATAAGCCTGACTCACTTCTTAACTGCCATCTGTGGGAACACATGAACTGCTTCACTTAGTGGCTATTAAGGTCTCTTCCACAGTCTTGGGGAGGGGGGAATTTGGGAATGTTTTTCTCTCAGGCCCTTTTCTTGGGAACTTTTCCAAAACCAGAAGATTAATATAATTTTGATAGAGGTGGTACAGCATGTCTTGAAACCTCCCTGAAGTATACTCATCACCATTAATTGGATGATCTGGCAGGTAACCTTCAAAGAACCAACTTCAAGCTGAGCCCTTGTGAAGACTGCATTTTGCTTTATTTGCAAAATGCTGTGAAGTTTCAGAACTCCTATTTGTCTTGATGGTCGAACTTTTGATTAAAGAGGGAAAAACAGGAAGAAAGAGAATGACATAAACAGAAAGTACATTGGGAATCTTAAATGGATTCAGAGCCCATGATTTATTGCTCTTCCAGCTGAACCTGGCAATAAAGAATATAGTAAATGTGTCCCACGAGGAACTTCTTTTCTATTTCAAGTCCCTCCTTTGGCTATTTTCATGCTTCAATTCTTCCCCCCGATTTTTTGGACTTTTAAGTCTGGATTTGAATATATTTCAACAAATCTGCATTAATGATTAAGTGCTCAACCCACTTGGTTGAGCCTCAGGGGTCAGATTCTGCCTGGAGGTGAACATAGTGATACTCCCTCAGGGACTTGCTCTGGTGACATTAAAGAACATTTTGGTTTGCTGGTGGTCGAGAGACCCTTTTGCCTCTTTGGTTCATCTCCTTTTGCTTCCAGGGACTAGCGACACTGCTCTGACCACCTTTAAAAGAGGTTGCTCTTTTAAAATTGAGATGAAATTCACAAAACTGAAAATTCATCATTTTAATGTTTTTACAGCATACACTTCAGTGGGTTTTAACATGTTCACAATGTTGTGCAGCTATTAGAACTAATTCCTGAACATTCCATCACTGTGAATGAAAACTTTAACCATCATCTGTAACCTCCCAACTCCTCCATCTTCTCCAGGCCACTAGTGTGATTTTTGTCTGTGTGCATTTGTCTATTTTGGATTTGCCTATTCATGTAAATGGAATCATATAATAAACGAACAATGTGACTGGCTTCTTAGCATGTTTTCAAAGTTCATTCATGTTGTAGCATGTATCGGGATTCCATTCCTTCATCTAACTGAATATTACTGCATCGTATGGCTAGACCACATTTTATTTATCCATTCATCAGTTGATGGACATTTAGATTATTTCCATTTTTTACTTTTATGAATAATACTGCTATGAATATTCATGTACAATTTTTTGTTTGGATATGTTTTCAGTTCTCTTGGCTATATACCCAAGAGTAGAATTGCAGGATCATATGGTATCTCTATGTTTAACTTTTTAAGGAACTGCCAAATGTTTCCCAGAGTTTTTTCCAAAAGTAGGATGGTAAGATTGTTCTCAGACATACTGTTGTTGAGGGGCAGCTGAATCGTCAGAGAAATGCCCACCATAAAGCTGAAGGTGCAGGAGTAGTGCCCAAAGTTAGAGATGCCAAAGTTAGATATTTCCACTTGGCCATCATCCAAATGCAGTGACTGTTAACGTTGCTGGGAGATGAGTTTCTGAGGGTGATAACAGATGGAAAGAAGGGAATAAAGAGGCATATCATAGGCCAAACACTGTCTAGGATTGTGCATTAGCTGTGCTGCCAATTTAGTCACGACCACACGGTTGAGTGGTTGCTATCATTAGCCCCATTTTGTAGATGGGGCTACTGAGGCCCACTGAGGTTAAGCATGTGAACTGGTTTGCATAGTTTGTGTATAATAGGGCCAGGACTTAATGCTGGCTTAAGACTACCTTAATGCAACCTTAATACAAACTGAGAAAAATGTAAGGGATTAGAGGTAGATTTTAAAAAAGAGAGTACTATTAAGTGTATCAGGGTGGGATATATAACACATAGTGTTCCAGAATAAGAGAGAGTTTTTTGTTTGTTCTTTGTTTTAGGAGGTTGTCAAATATGCCGACTGTCACAAAGGGGTCAATTAAATTCAAAACATATATGCATAAGAATACCCAATTATCTCATTTCTGATCCATTACATTCCTTGGAATGTTTCCTATCCAGACTTTAATGCAGCCTGGGCTACATGCCGCTGGCCTGCATGCATTTCCCTCTGCAGAGCACCAAGGACACCACTGAATCTCTATTATAGACAATAAGTGCATTTCGGAAGGAGTAAGAAAACCCATTATTTATAGAGAAAACAGTTTCACAAAAGCTGGAATTTCAAAGCAAAGTGAGACTTTCTCACATTAAGCCGTGAATCAAAGTTCGAGTGCATAAGACTAAGTAACTCAGTACTAGAAGGGAAAAAAAATTACATTGCAGTGTTGAAATAAGACCATATTTTAGTGCAAAGAGGCGGCACCTTAAACTTTCCTGAGTATTTTATATCTTTAGCATTTTTTTCTTCTTCACATGGTGATGAGTGAACCTGAGATTAAAGTACCATTATTTCAGAGCACTGAAGCACAACCATGTAATGATGACTCCAGAAATCTATGGCAGTTTCAGTCAGCAATCCCTTTCTTATGAACAATCTCGACATTGTTGGGGCTAGAATCTTTCCGGACTTTAGATTGTTGGTTTACTTGACACTTGAGAATGTTTTCAAGGATAAACCAAGTTTGAAGCCAGATCTATGTAAAGCCAGTCATGAAGCACTTCTATGAAAAATTTTCATGGAAAAAATCAGAAACAAGTGTTTCTTTGAAGAAAAGTTAAAAATAAGGTGAAGTTGATGCCATAGTAAGTCTATATTACTCACAAGTCAATGGATGAATTGATTCCAATAGTTGTTTGTTTAGCTTTCTTCTCAGGTAAAAACAGCTTCTTTTTTAAAGTATGGTTTTTTTCTTTTGAAGTATGTTGACTTATAACGTTATTAATTTCTGCTGCACAGCAGAGTAATTCAGTTATACATATATATTCATTCTTTTTTAAAATATTCTTTTCCATTATGGTTTATCACAGCATATTGAAAATTGTTCCCTGTACTATACAGTTGGATCTTGTTGTTTATCCACCCTATTAATGTATAGTAGTTTACATTTGCTAACCCTAAATTCCCAGTCCTTCCATCCTCCACCCACTCTCTCTCTTGCCAACCATGAGTCTATTCTCTATGCCTGTGAGTCTAAAACACCTATGGATTCTGCTATTTATACACTTTCAAGTACAGGGATAAAGGAAGCCTCTTTGGTCCTTCTCTGTGGTGACCTAGTATCTGCTAAGATGCCATCCAGAGGTTCGTTTGCTACAGCTACTGTAATCGCAGGTGCTGATGTCTAAGAAATTGAATCCTTTCCAAGTTGAACTATAGAAATACAGATCACAGAGATATGAGAGAGCATAGGAGGAGAGAAGTCATTGCTGCTTGGGGTTCATGCCATCAGATGACCCGACTTAACTCCTGAGAAGAATATACATCCTTTCAGAAGATCTCAATATTTAGTAACTGAGTATTTACTGTGCAGACAGAGTCTAAGATGGCCCTATAGATGGTTATCTATAGATGGATTCCAACTCTTACCCAAAGGGGATTTAGGGAAGAAAACAGGTCTAGAACCAAGTTTAGGTGAACAACAATAAAAGCTCTTCATGCCCCAGTCAACATGAAATTGGGCAGCAAAGACAGCCTGGTTAATACAGGAATTCTCAGAGAAAACTGTGTTCACTCTTCATTTCTTCTGCAGTCATCATTTTCTTCAAAGATGATGTCTGCCTTCCTTGTCACTGGTGCTTTTTGGTCTGTGATCTATTTAATCTCTTCTCTAAGGTTTCAGTCAATCCTAAAGGAAATCAGTCCGAATATTCATTGGAAGGACTGATGCTGAAGCTGAAACTCCAATACTTTGGCCACCTGATGCGAAGAACTGACTCATTGGAAAAGATCCTGATGCTGGGAAAGATTGAAGGCGGGAGGACAAGGGGACGACAGAGGATGAGATGGTCAGATAGCATCACTGACGTGATGGACATAAGGTTGAATAGGCTCCAGGAGTTGGTGATGGACAGGGAAGCCTGACATCCTGCAATCTATGAGGTTGCAAAGAGTCAGACATGACTGAGCAACTGAACTAACTAACTAAAGTTTCATTAGAGTTTAGACATTGACGTTTGATATTTTAAACATTTTGATATCTCTTCAACTTTTACATATTTGATTAGGCAAATAATTCTCTAGAATTACATAAGCATATACGATTCTTTGAGTAATTATTGAGTAACTGCACATTCATATTAGTAGAATATTCTTATAAATACTACATTAAGTTCAGAAGAGAAGACACATTTTGACATGTAACTCACAGAAAGTTCAGAACTCATTTTTTAAAGATTAAGTAAAGAAATGTGCAGGAACTCATTTATTTCACATCTGTCACCCACCAGTGCCTATTAATGACCTAGTATGATTTGCATTGCATTTGCATGTCTGTGCATGTATTGATCAGAATATAAAACCACTTCACCTAAACTTTGGGAGAAATCATGCCTGGATTTCAGATAGAGAAGTGACCAGTCTAGGGAGAGAGTCAACCATGTTTTTGAATCTTCATAGAAAATATTTATGGGGGGAGTTCCCTGGTGTTCAAATGATTAGGATTTGGTGCTTTCACAGCAGTGACCTGGTTTTAATTCCTGTTTTGAAAACTGAAATCTTGCAAACCACATAGCGATGCCAAAAAAAAGTTACTACCTGCAACCATAGGTGAACTGATATGACCTAGGCCACCTGGACCACACCTCTTACCATGAGAATTTCTTGGCGTTCAAGAAGGCTCAAGATGGATATCTGCTCTCCTCTCCATTAGAAGCGTTAATGAGGCCTCAGCTATGACTCAGAAAAGGGAATCATGGTCTTTATTATCAGTGGAAAAATCCATCTGTAATCAGCCCTGCATGTTTCAGCTACTGGGACCACTGTGACATCTCCCTGAAGCCCTTGCATCTAGTCCAGAATCCTTTTTGTACTTCATAACAATGACATTGTTCAGCTCTAAGTTCACAAATGTGTTTTAGCCACAATTTTTCCAGTAGTCATGTATGGATGTGAGAGTTGGACCATAAAGAATGCTGAGCACCGAAGAATTGATGCTTTCAAATTGTGGTGCTGGAGAACACTCTTGAGAATCCTTTGGACAACAAGGAGATCAAACCAGTCAATCCTAAAGGAAATCAATCCTGAATATTCATTGGAAGGACTGATGCTAAAGCTCCAATACTTTAGCCACCTGATGCAAAGACCCTGCTCATTGGAAAAGACCCTGATACTGGGAAAGACTGAAGGCAGGAAGAGAAGGGGACAACTGAGGATGAGATGGTTGGATGGCCTCACCCACACCAATTCAACGGATGAGTCTGGGCAAACTCTGGGAGGTAGTGAAGGACAGGGAAGCCTGGCTGCTGCAGTCCATGGGGTCGCAAAGAGTCGAACACAACTTAACGACTGAACAATAACAAGTCAGATTTTCCTGTATTAACCAAATTGTCTCTGCTGCCCAGATTTATGTACTTTACTTCTGCAGGAGGATGGGACATCAACAACTTTAAGGATTGCTCACCCAAACTTGATTCCAAGTTTTTATCCTTCCTAAATGCTTTTTGAGTGAAAGCTGGAATACAGCTATTGTTTCGGTGCCTTTCATCTCCACAACCAACTGGTTCATTATCCCTTCTCCACCTCTATTCTTTGCCTGCCTTCAATTCCAAGCATCTTTCTTTCCTCTGAGAAAGATCACCTTTGCCCTTCCATAATGACTCCCTTTACAGAGGGAAATTTGACCTCAGAGCACATAGTGGCTAATGCTCCATCCTCCTACCTGTTCAGAGTCAGGTGACAGCCAAATCCTTGCCTTTTACAACAAAGTGGGGAATGAGGTTAGAGTTCAACACTCAGGCTATTATTTCATAAAGAGTTCAGTGCTTCAGCACAATTATCTGATCTTTATTGTTACAATTCAATTTTCAGGATGCAGTGGAGAGAGAAAATATGTTCACGTTATCAGACTTCTTGTACAGGAACATCTAACAAGAGCCTCTTATTTTTCCCAATTCCCAGAAGAAAACAGCAGCCCTGAAAGCTGCTGCAAGCCATCAGAAACATGGAGATGAATCCCTTCAGTTTGGGGGCTTGATGGCTTTGTGCTTTTTCAGTCACAGAGAGTTGACCTGACTGCTTCTTCTGAAAGGCCTTGAAGAATATCTTTGGCTTTGATTACCCAGTGGTTTTCAGCCCTCCTCATTTGCTTCTCATATCTTGTTTTTCTGGGGTTTAGGGAGTTCCCTCTTACCCTGTTGCCTCAAAGCAACTTGCCTTATCATCTTTCAGAAGTCCAAGACCCATGCTCTTTTGTCCTTCTGATTCTCTTGAATATTCTTCTTCTTTCTTTTCCTTTCTTCCTAGCACCAGTATTTTCATCATAGGGTCATTTTTTATGAACACAGACACTCTAATTTTAATACTAATTCTTTAATAGAGAAAGGAAATAGCATTTTCTTATTCTCTGATTTGTCTAGTTAGGCATCTGCAATTGTTCTTGCAGACTACAGAGCTTTGTGGTGAGTCATTTCAACATTCCTGATATGTCTGTAAAATAATGTGCCAACATTCATATATAGAGACACAGATTGAGTGCACACAGTTTATTTGCAATCTTGGGAGATGTGGGCAGAACAGGGTGTGTATTAATAGTAATATAAGGAAGGGAATACACAGAAGAACTATCCAAAAAAGATCTTCACGACCCAGATAATCACGATGGTGTGATTACTCACCTAGAGCCAGACATCCTGGAATGTGAAGTCAAGTGGGCCTTAGGAAGCATCACTATGAATAAAGCTGGTGGAGGTGATGAAATTCCAGTTGAGCTATTTCAAATCCTCAAAGATGATGCTGTGAAAGTGCTGCACTCAATATGTCAGCAAATTTGGAAAACTCAGCAGTGGCCACAGGACTGGAAAAGGTCAGTTTTCATTCCAATCCCAAAGAAAGGCAATGTCAAAGAATGTTCAAACTACCGCACAATTGCACTCATCTCACATGCTAGTAAAGTAATGCTCAAAATTCTCCAAGCCAGGCTTCAGCAATATGTGAACTGTGAACGTCCAGATGTTGAAACTGGTTTTAGAAAAGGCAGAGGAACCAGAGATCAAATTGCCAACATCCGCTGGATCTTCCAGAAAAACATCTACTTCTGCTTTATTGACTACGCCAAAGCTTTTGACTGTGTGGATCACAATAAGCTGCGGAAAATTCTTCAAGAGATGGGAATAGACCACCTGACCTGCCTCCTGAGAAATCTGCATGCACGTCAGGAAGCAACAGTTAGAACTGGACATGGAACAACAGACTGGTTCCAAATAGGAAAAGGAGTTCGTCAAGGCTGTTTATTGTCACCCTGCTTATTTAACTTATATGTAGAAAGTTATGAGAAACACTGGGCTGGATGAAGCACAAGCTGGAATCAAGATTGCCGGGAGAAATATCAGTAACCTCAGATATGCAGATGTCACCACTTTTATGGCAGAAAGTGAAGAAGAACTAAAGAGCCTCTTGATGAAAGTGAAAGAGGAGAGTGTAAAAGTTGACTTAAAGCTCAGCATTCAGAAAACTAAGATCATGGCATCAGGTCTCATCACTTCATGGCAAATAGATGGGGAAACAGTGGAAAGAGTGTCAGACTTAATTTTGGGGGGCTCCAGAATCACTGCAGATGGTGATTGCAGCCATGACATTAAAAGACACTTACTCTTTGGAAGAAAAGTTATGACCAACATAGGCAGCGTATTAAAAAGCAGAGACATTACTTTGCCAACAAAGGTCCATCTAGTTAAGGCTATGGTTTTCCAGTAGTCATGTATGGATGTGAGAGTTGGACTATACAGAAAGCTGAGTGCAGAAGAATTGATGCTTTTGAATTGTGGTGTTGGAGAAGAGTCTTGAGAGTCCTGTGGGCTGCAAGGAGGTCCAACCAGTCCATCCTAAAGGAGATCAGTCCTGGGTGTTCACTGGAAGGACTGATGTTGAAGCTGAAACTCCATTCCTTTGGCCACCTGATGGGAAGAACTGACTCATTGGAAAATATTCTGATGCTGGGAAAGATTGAGGACCAGAGGAGAAGGAGACAACAGAGGATGAGATGGATGGATGGCATCACTGACTCAATGGACATGAGTTTGAGTAAACTCAGGGAGTTGGTGATGGACAGGGAGGCCTGGCATGCTGGGGTCCATGGGTTCACAAAGAGTCGGACACAACTGAGCAACTGAATTGAACTAAAGGAAGGGAATGCAGTCTGTAAGGAGTACACTATTAAGACAGCTGCCATAGTGTGCAACTAAAGTCAAATCCTTTGAAGAAGTTTTGGGAAATGATGTAAAATACATACTCCCATTATGATCCTATTCAAGTGGCAAGGGAGCTGAAGTATTTTTACATTCAAACCCTATAAATTATTGGTTAAGGAATGGCCTTGTGGGTTAAAATTACCCAGGCACCTTGAGTTGGCCTTACATGCAGGCAGGATGAGTTCCAGGCTGTCCCAAGTACAATCCTCTGACAAAGTTGTAGGTTCTGGCTGTTAGAAATCAGTCTAACATGAACAGGAGTAAGGGCATTGTGAAAACCGCCATAAGGGACCAAAGGTGTGAGCTCAGAGGACTTAGTTCATCCCATCGACTACCTGATGAACAACCACTTTGAAATCCACAGTGGTAGTAGCCCAAGTTGTGATCCAAACATTCCCCACAAACTAGTGGCTGAGGTTAGTGGATGATCAGTATAGTAGACATTTGCCATTCTTCTGGTTGTCCATCCCCCCAAATCTTTCTTATTTGGAAGACTCTGTCATTAAGGGACTTGGTAAAGGGCTTTCATTCCAGAGGTCAAAATATCTGAATAAAGTTTTCTTTCCTTGTCTCCTTCTAGCCAGGGTATTGGCAGAGATTAGCCATTCAGAGATTCCTGCCTGGGATTTCTTCTTAGTCAGTTTGGGGTTGCCATAATGAAGAACCATAGCCTAAGTGGCTTATCAACAACAGATTTTTATTTCTCATAATTCTGGACACTGAAACTCCAAAATCAATGTGCCAGATGGCTGAGTGCTGGTTAGAATCCTCTTCAGAATGTCAGATGGTGGTCTTCCTCTTATATCCTCACATGGTGGAAAAAGTGGGGGAAGCTCTCAGGGTCCCTTTTATAAGGGCCCTAATCCTGTTCAATGATGCTCCACTCTCATGATCTAATCTCCCCAAAATCCTCAACTCCTAATACCATCACATTTGGGGGTTAGAATTTCAACATATGAATTTGGGGGGATGTAAACATTTAGTTCACAACAGACTGCTAATCTTCTTGAGATGCAACAACTGTGGGGAATTGTTCTTGATGGTGCAGTTCAGGAGCAGAGAAGTCCATGTACAGATGTAGCCTGGATCCCTGCCTTGCTCGAGCCTAACTCCCCTGGTTTGTACATGTTCCTCCAACAAATGCATGTTCTTTCACTTAGCAAGTGCTGGTTCCTATTGTCTGCAACTAAGAACAATTGATCTTCACAGAATTACCAGAGTTTGAATGCAGACAATGCCCTGCTTTGTGCAGAGGACTTTTCTAGGATCTAGAAAGGAGGCTGAGAAAAACAAAGGCAGCAGATGACAAGCGTTCAGCCTTCAACAAACTCACAATCCAGTTGGACAGAGAAGAAGTAAACTCATGTGAAAATACCTGAAATAAACCCATTACTTCACCTTGTTTACATACATTACATCTTTTACCCACTTATCTCTTACATACTTGTGATCTTTTATCCTCAGTAACCCTGTATGGGAGGTACTATTCGGTAGGTTTTGCAGAAGAAGAAGCTGAGGCATGGAGAAAGTAATCATATTTCCAGAATGACAAAATGGAGACTCAAGTGTCATTGGGTCCAACTCTGTCATGTGCCCTTGCCTTCAGAGTTCTGTTTAGGAATACCTCGCTGCACATGGGCAAGGGCTGCAGCAGGGGTTGACAAATTATGGCTCAAGTCCAGCCAGCCAATTCTTTTCATAGATAAGATTTAATTGGATCACAGCCACACCCATTTGCATATGTATTGTCTATGGTTGTTTTTGAGCTGTGACCATAGCGTTGAGTAGTTGTAACACAGACCATATGGTCTCCAAGCCTAAAATATTTACTACTTGGCCTTTTATAGAGAAAGTTTGCAAATCCCTGGGCTAGAGCATAGTTATAAACAATTTCACTTCATGGAATCAAGCTTCTGGGAGTCCTCTATCTGGTGTCTCTTGGCCTGCACTGTCTGAGTGACATTAATGATTACACAGTAAACTGAAATGTAAGTACAAAGCAATAGTCATTTTAATGATAATTAAAACAGCAACTGTCATTAATGAAGACTCTATATATTCATGTGATGAATGCTTTACTTCTACTAGCCTGATGCCAAATTCAGAGAGGTTAAGTCAACTTGTGTAGGCACAGAGGACTGGTCATGGCAGAGCTAGATTTATCCTGCATGCAGTCTCTAGAGGCTGGGCTCCCTCTTAACCCCCACATGTCGCAGCCTTCACGTCTATCATGAAGAAGAAGTCATGAAAAAGATAAATTTTCTATGGCTCTGTGGAGACAGACAGATAACCAAGAACATCTCAAGAAGTTGGTATTAATAAGACAGGAGATGGTGGGTTACCCAGAGCAGGAGGGTCTGGTTGTGATGGGCACTTCTGCCTCTCAAGTTGTCAAGATTCACTTGTAATTACGTGCTGCTTTCTATTTTTTCCATGAAGTATGTTGACAACTCTCAAGGCCTACTGTAGACACCTCACAAAGCTGCTAGTCTCATACCCACTAACATTTGATTTTCAAGAGTTTCTGAATTTTCATATTTTGTGATATTTTGAATGACCAACCTCTCAAGCCCTTACAAATCCAGTAGAGGCTCAGATGGTAAACAATCTGCCTGCTATGTGGGAGACCTGGGTTCAATCCCTGGGTCAGCAAGATCACCTGGAGAAGGAAATGGCAACCACTCCAATATTCTTGCCTAGAGAATTCCATGGGCAGAGGAGCCTGGCAGACTACAGTCTGTGGGATCACAAAGAGTCGGACACGACCGAGTGACTAACACTTTCACTTTCAAAGTGAAGAGTACACCTGCTCTTTGCCCCAGTGCACAGCAAAGAAGTAGGTGGTAAGTCCTCTTAAAGAGGGTTTAAAACAGGCCTGCCTTGTCTTGGAATGTCATTTACACAGTTCCCACCTTCGTTGGGAGACTTCAGCTGATAAGAAGTCCTACCATGGTACCACCTTACCCCCTTGACTTTATCCCTGAACTGCTCCTTCCAGGAAGGTCACTCATGTTATACCAGGAAGCTCACCCTTATCTATCACAGGTATCAGACAGCCAAGGATGCAAGCAGCCTGAAAACCTCTGCTGCCACCCAAATATTCCGGAGCGTTGGTTGCCCTCAGATTTTGGCCTCCCAGCCCTGAAAACCGAATTACAATATTAGACTTGGAATCTAACTTGTGTCCACCAGCCTGGGCCCTCTCTAGGCGGGGAGACCCTTCCCCTCCTCTCCATGTGGTCTGTGCTTAGCACACTGCTGGGCATACAATAGGTGATCAGAAAAAGATTTTGGAGACCACCTCATCAGCCTTAGAGGTAGCTGAATCTGAAGGACAGCTGGCTGTATCTCCCTTAACTCATTATGGTTTTCCCTGGGCGCCTGAGGACTAGGGTCCGGGGCAGACACCAGTTCCTGACACCCAGCCTGGTGGTCTGGACCTCATTTTTCTGCCCTGGTCTGGCCACAGCTCACCTAACTGCCTGCTATCAGGTTTTTCAGCATCACTCATTTGGAATTCTGCTCTGAATCAGTGTTTCATCCACCTGTCAGGCCTCAACCCTTGCCTTTTCAATCTTCAGCATTGCCTGCTGGCCCCATGCTTTGCTTCTTGCCCCGCTTCTTCTATTGGCCCAGGAGTGGGTCATTTCCTCTAATGCCTGTCCAGCCGTATGGTATGTCTAATAGGGTCATGTAAGCACAAAACAGAAAATTGGATTAAAGACTTACTGAGCATGGCCCCGCCCATTAGAATAAAACCCAGTTTCCCGGTCAGTCTCTCCCATCAGGAAGATTCCATAAGCCTCTTATCCTTTTCCATCAGAGGGCAGACAGAAGGAAAACCACAATCACAGAAAACTAACCAATCTGATCACATGGACTACAGCCTTGTCTAACTCAATGAAATCATGAGCCATGCTGTGTAGGGCCACCCAAAACAGACAGGTCATGGTGGAGAGTTCTGACAAAATGTTTTCCACTGGAGAAGGGAATGGCAAACCACTTCAGTCTTCTTGGCTTGAGAACCCCATGAACAGTATGAAAGCACAAAAAGATATGACACTGAATGATGACCTCCCCAGGTCGATAGGTGCCCAATATGCTACTGGAGAACAGTGGAGAAATAACTCCAGAAAGAAAGAAGAGATGGAACCAAAGCAAAAACAACACCTAATTGTGAATGTGACTGGTGATGAAAGTAAAGTCTGATGCTGTAAAGAGCAATATTGCATAGGAACCTGGGATGTTAGGTCCATGAATCAGGGCAAATTGGAAGTGGTCAAAGAGGAGATGACAAGAGTGAACATTGATATTTTAGGAATCAGCTAACTAAAATGGACTGGAATTGGTGAATTTAACTCAGATGACCATTATATCTACTACTGTGGGCAAGAATCCCTTAGAAGAAATGGGGTAGCCATCATAGTCAACAAAAGAGTCCGAAATGCAGTACCTGAATGCAGTCTCAAAAACGACAGAATGATCTCTGTTCGTTTCCAAGGCAAACCATTCAATATCACAGTAATCCAAGTCTATGCCCCAAACAGTAATGCCAAAGAAGCTGAAGTTGAGTGGTTCTATGAAGACCAACAAGACCTTCTAGAACTAACACCCAAAAAAGACGTCCTTTTCATTATAGGGGTCTGAAATGCAAAAGGAAGAAGTCAAGAAACACCTGGAGTAACAGGCAAATTTGGCCGTGGAGTACAGAATGAAGCAGGGCAAAGGCTAACAAAGTATTGTCAAGAGAACACACTGGTCATAGCAAACACCCTCTTTCAATAACACAAGAGAAGACTCTACACAGTCAATACTGAAATCAGGTTGATTATATTCTTTGCAGCCAAAGATGGAGAAGCTCTACTGTGCTGCTGCTAAGTCGCTTCAGTCATGTCTGACTCTGTGCGACCCCACAGACAGCAGCCCACCAGGCTCCGCCGTCCCTGGGATTCTGCAGGCAACAACACTGGAGTGGGTTGCCATTTCCTTCTCCAATGCATGAAAGTGAAAAGGGAAAGTGATGTTGCTCAGTCGCGTCCGACTCTTCGTGACTCCGTGGACTGCAGCCTACCAGGCTTCTCCGTCCGTGGGATTTTCCAGGCAAGAGTACTGGAGTGGGGTGCCATTGCCTTCTCTGGGAGAAGCTCTATACAGTCAGCAAAAACAAGACCAGGAGCTGACTGTGGCTCAGATCATGAACTCCTTATCACCAAAATCAGGCTTAAACTGAAGAAAGTAGGGAAAACCACTAGACCATTCAGGTATGAAGAAAAATCCTTTGCAATTATACAGTGGAAATGAGAAATGGATTCAAGAGGTTAGAGCTGATAGACAGAGTGCCTGAAGAACTATAGATAGAGGTTTATGACATTGTACAGGGACAGGGATCAAGACCATCTCCAAGAAAAAGATATGCAAAAAGGCAAAATGGTTGTCTGAGGAGGCTTTACAAATAGCTGTGAAGAGAAGAGAAGCAAAAGGCAAAGGAGAAAAGGAAAGATATACTCATCTGAATGCAGAGTTCCAAAGAATAGCAAGGAGAGATAAGAAAGGCTTCCTCAGTGATCAATGCAAAGAAATAGAGGAAAACAATAGAATGGGAAAGACTAGAGATCTCTTCAAGAAAATTAGAGATATCAAGGGAACATTTCATGCAAAGATGGGCACAATAAAGGACAGAAATGTTATGGACCTAACAGAAGCAGAAGATATACGAAGAGTTGGCAAGAATGTATAGAAGAACTATACAAAAAAGATCTTCATGACCCAGATAATCATGATGGTATGATCACTCACCTAGAGCCAGACATCCTGGAAAGCGAACTCAAGTCGGCCTTAGGAAGCATGACTATGAACAAAGCTAGTGGAGGTGATGGAATTCCAGTTGAGCTATTTCAAATCCTAAAAGGTGATGCTGTGAAAGTGCTGCACTCAATATGCCAGCAAATCTGGAAAACTCATCAGTGGCCATAGGACTGGAAAAGGTCAATTTTCATTCCAGTCCCAAAGAAAGGCAATGCCGAAGAATGCTCGAACTACCACACAACTGCACTCATCTCACACGCTAGTAAAGTAATGCTCAAAATTCTCCAAGCCAGGCTTCAGCAATACGTGCACCATGAACTTCGAGATGCTCAAGCTGGTTTTAGAGAAGGCAGAGGAGCCAGAGATCAAATTGCCAACATCCATTGGATCATCAAAAAAGCAAAGGAGTTCCAGAGAAACATCTACTTCTGCTTTATTGACTATGCCAAAGCCTTTGTGTGGATCACAACAAACTGTGGAAAATTCTTCAAGAGATGGAATACCAGACCACCTGACCTGCCTCCTGAGAAATCTGTATGCAGGTCAGGAAGCAACAGTTAGAACTGGACATGGAACAACAGACTGGTTCCAAATTGGGAAAGGAGTATGTCAAGGCTGTATATTGTCACCCTGCTTATTTAACTTATATACACAGTACATCATTAGAAACGCTGGGCTGGATGAAGAACAAGCTGGAAACAAGATTACCAGGAGAAATATTAATAACCTCAGATATGCAGATGATACTACCCTTATGACAGAAAGCGAAGAAGAACTAAAGAGCCTCTTGATGATGATGAAAGGGGAGAGTGAAAAAGCTGACTTAAAATTCAAAAAGATCATGGCATCTGGTTCCATCATTTCATTGCAGATATATGGGGGAAAAGCGGAAGCAGTGATAGATTTTATTGTCTTGGGTTCCAGAATCACTGCAGATGATGACTGCAGCCATGAAATTAAAAGACCCCTCCTCCTTGGAAAGAAAGCTATGACAAACCTAGACAATGTATTAAAAGGCAGAGACATCATTTTGCCAACAAAGTCTGTATAGTTAAAGCTATGGTTTTTCCAGTAGTCAGGTACGGATGTGAGGGTCGGACTATAAAGAAGACTGACTCTTGAGAGTCCCTGGACTGCAAGGAGATCAAACCAGTCAATCTAAAGAAAATCAACCCTGAATATTCATTGGAAGAACTGATGCTGATACTGAAGCTCCAATACTTTGGCCACCTGAAAGATTGAAGGCAAAAGGAGAAGAGGGTGGCAGTGGATGAGATGGTTATATAACATCACTGACTCAATGGACATGAATTTAAGCAAACTCTGGGAGATAGTGAAGGACAGAGGAGTCTGGCGTGTTGCAGTCCATGGGGTCACAAAGAGCCAGACACGACCTAGCAACTGAACAAAAATGACAGCAGCAACCTTTCAGTTTTCCAGTACAAACCATCTTGAAGTGGGTTTAAAGCAGACCTGCTTGTTTTGATATGCCAGTTACACAGTATTCAGTCTTGTTGGGAGATTCTAGATGGTTTATAACAGTAAAAAAAACCCAGCAGAGCCGGTGAGCAGATCTTATATTAACTCAGTACAGTGGTACATGGTGGTGAATTCCGCTTCTCCTAAGGACAACTTCTCTATATGCAAACAAAGATTTAACAAATATCCAAAGCAGAACAAAAAGATGTAATGCTGTTTTTCAGTTTTAATCAATTTAGAAATACTAAATCTGGATAGAACTTAAATTCCTTTCTCGGTGAAATGCAAAGGAGATAGAGCAGATCTTCAGGGTCCATGAAGAAAGTTGTCATCACATCAGACACTTCTCTGTCACAGTGTCACATCATCCTTTAATTTCTGAGGAAACAGGCCCTGTTACCAATCTCATAAAACAACTTTATCACAGAGGCTGCCATGTGTCCATGGCTGCACCTGATTTCTTGGCCCTCCTTTAATTCCAAATAACAGTACAGTGGAAATTTGATACGGTGAGCAGATACCACAGACTTTTGTCTACTGTTTTTTAGTTTGTGATGAAACACAACTCTGCAGAAACATAAAGTATGTTCTCCTCCTGAGTCTGAGATAGATTCTAAATGCAGGAAAATGCATTTTTAAAAACCTCAAGAAAGCAATAGCAACATAAGCCAGACGTGTCAGAGAATTGAATTGCTTTAGTAGACATACTGTTTGTTTTTTTTTAATCAGAGTATGTTAGGCTTCCCAAATACAATTTTTTTTTTAATATACCAGCACATTGTTAGGTGCTTCCATCAATCACAGCAGAATAATGTTACCATAAAGAAAGAGCTTGGAGAAAGCAAGGACTTCAGCTGAACTGAATTTAACAAAAGCTGTAGAAGCAGATATCAGCTGTGCATGCAAAGCTCTAGCCTCAAAAACACGTGCATGCAAGAGAAGACAAGATATTTATATTTTGCCACCCAAGCTAAAAATATATATATATATATTCCATTGACCAAAATGTATTGCCTTTTGATTTTTTTTTTTTTTTGAACAGAGGAAAATATTTAAACAGATTAAACTAAGGAAATAAATGATGAAAGTATCTACAGTATTTTATAAAACTAGAAACTGGATTCAGTTCCATAAAGAAGGAAGATTAGTGACTGATGTTGGTGGTGGTGGTGGTGAGGTTACCATTACTGTGACCTCAGGTTACAATGGGAAAATAAAGCTGTTATTTTGGAAAGTGGTTCCTGATTCCTACAGGGTTCTTTGTTTTCTGAGCTCTGGAGGGCAGGGTTTGATTGCTCGAGGACAGTGAGATCAAGGGAATTCAGATGTAGAGAAACTTTCAGTTGAGCAATGGGCTCTTGTGCCTGAGACAAGAAGGAAAGAGGCAGGGTGCAACCTTTAAAAGAAGGACATAGCCATTGAGGATAGGACATAAACTGGTTAGAACTGATTAGGCCCAAGATGGCAGAAGAATCAACTTCCAGGAGAACTTGAGCCTCATTATACGTTCACTGTAATATATTGGCTGAATGACATGTCCGTAGGCACCATAATAGTTCCAAGGCTGATCATAAAAGAGCAGTTAGTTGGGCTGTGGCCCAATTCCCGGAAATCACCTCCCCTCTCCAAAATATTGGAATTATCCTCCCAAACACATTAGCCTATAAGATAACCTCGACCATAAAAACTAATCACCTCATATTTTGAGATGGCCCACACTCTGTACAGTATGTTTCTCCCAAGGCCTCTCGCCCACTGAGTCAGACTGCATTCTGTCTACGGAGTGTGTATCTTTTTCAGTAAACCTGCTTTCCCACTTAGTTCTTGGGACAGAACTCCCTGACCCGGCTGCTTGTATCCCTCACAAGTGTCCTATATTAATAAATTCACTTCTTGCTTATCATTTTGCCTCTTGCTGAATTCCTTCTGCACTGAGACATACAGGAACTGAGTTTCATTAAGTCCTGAGACCAGGTGTCCATGCAATTTCAGCTGGGAGATTGTGGGTTTGAGTCCCCCTCCTAAGCTAGAGATTGGGGTTCAAGTTCCATCTAAAGTGTAATTGGGCTTGAGTCTCAATCTGATGTGTGCAGTTTTATGTCCACAGCATAGAAAATCCAACTCTTGACAGCAGGTGTTTGCAGCAAAGTGAGGGTTTGTTGCAGGAGGTTAAGCGAGAGAATGGGAGACAAGCCTCAGATCCACTCAGACTTAGTCTTTGAGTTTGCAGGTTTTTAAAAGGGAAGAACAAAGTAGCTGGGGTTAATCATCATCTTGTGACATTTCTTATTCTTAGTTTTGAGAATGAGGATGTCTCGGTTCAGGATTCTCTGGCCAGGTGGTCCATGGCCCTAGGGTCTGTTAGCTTGTCTTGCCTTGGAGGAACAAGCTTTGAGTTTGAATTAAATGATGATAATTACAACAGCACTTTTACTCATCCGACTCTAATTAGTGTTCAGTCAGCACAGGATTGAGATTAAAGAGGTCAAGAAAAGGAATAAAGTTTTGGATAGAGAGATTAATCATAAACTCAATATGGGAACTTGTTTTCAGACCCACTGTGGCTGGATACCAGGTGAATTGGAGGTAAAACCATCATCTATTCTCATCCCACTCCTTTCCTAGCCCAACACCAGGGAAAAGAAAGGAAGGAGGTGAAGTTACTAACTATGTAATCCTTGAGGATACCTTCTTATCTAGTACAAAGTTAAATTGAAGCAGTGAAATAATTGAAACATCTGGGAACTTTCCTGGTGGTCCATTGGCTAAGACTCTGTACTTCCAATGCAGGGGGTCCAGGTTCAATCCCTCATCAGGAAACTAGATCCCGCATGCAACTAAGAATTTGCATGCTGCAGTTAGAAGATCCCACATGCAGCAACTAAGAGCTGGCACAGCAAAATAAATAAATACAAATAAATATTTTTTAAATATTTAAAAATAATAAATAATTAACATCTCATATAAGTGTAGAGGAAGGAGGTCAGATTTCTTCTTGGCTTTCCCCTCAGCTTTCCCCTCCAGCTGCAAGATGGCACCTGCTACCCTGGGAATGGGGGAAGGGATACACAGAAGTGGTAACAGAGATGAGTCTCACATGACCAAAAGGAGTGAAACAGAGAGAAGAATTGGAAATGGAGTATTCTTTTCCAAATGGAGGGAATATGGATGAGATTCAAAGAGGATGAGGGGAAAAGGAGGAAAGGAAGGGGGAGCAATGTACAGATTCTGGTGAAATGCTCTGACTTCTCTTTGGTAGACCATTGTTTACAGGAAGTAAGAGAAAGCAATCGCATGCAATTTCCTTCCAATTCAAAAATTGGATTTATAGAAAACTTGGACATGGGCCAGCCTGGAGCCAGAATGAGCTGACAGGATTGCTGTTAAGGTATGTCATCAGAGCAAGTGGTAAGAGCTACACAATGGCTCAACTCAAACAGCTTTAAAAAGTGAAAAGGATTTCACTCCCATTATCTAGGCTTTTAGTAGAACCAAAACTTCTGAATCACAAAGGCTCACAGTTTAATGCTAAATTGTGTTACTTGTCAGTTTCTCTTTCCATGACACTTACTTTCTTATTCCTTATTAGAGCACTGCCTATTTTTCAACATTTTTTTTATTCTAATTTTAGACCTCAGCTTTTTCCCTGCCTAGTTTAGTAGTGATGCTGGCTCATTTTTCATTGAAAAAAAAAAATTGTTTCCATATAGGTGGTGCTACTGGTAAAGAACCTCCCTGCCAGTGCAGGAGACATAAGAGATGCCAGTTCTATCCTTGGGTGGGTAGATCCCCTAGAGGAGGTCATGGCAATCCACTCTCATATTCTAACACCGAAGAATTGTTGCTTTCAAACTGTGTTGGAGAAGACTCTTGAGAGTCCCTTAGACTGCAAGGAGATCAAACCAGTCAATCCTGAAGAAATCAACCCTGAATATTCATTGGAAGGACTGAGACTGAAGCTGAAGCTCCAGTACTTTGGCCACCTGATATGAAGAGCCAACTCATTGGAAAAGACCCTGATTCTGGGAAAGATGGAAGGAAAGAGGAGAAGCGGACAACAGAGGATAAGAAGGTTGGATGGCATCACTTAATGGACATGAGTTTGAGCAAACTCTGGGAGATAGTGAAGGACAGGGAAGCCTCGCATGCTGCAGTCCATGGAATCACAAAGAATCAGACACAACTGAGCAACTGAACAAATTCTTGCCTAGAGAATCCCATGGACAAAGAAGCCTGGCAGGCTACAGTCCATACGGTCACAAAGAATTGGACATAACTGAAGTGACTTGACCTAGCACACAGGCACTAAGTTGTTAGACCAAGCCCCAGTAACATTGATCATTATAGGAAAGAGAAGTCTAGAATGCAGCTGTGGCCTTCATGCCTTTAAAATTTTCCATATTTTCACATTCAGGAACTGAGAAGCACAGGTGACAATAGATGAGCTTTCAGAAGGAAAGAATAGAGTGATGAAAAAGCACAGACTTCAGACCCAGACTGCCTGGGTTTAGCTCCCAATTTTACTAATTATTCCTTACTTGCCATTGAAAGCTATGAAATTACAATGTCTCAGTTTCCTCATCAGAAAAGTAGGCATGATATTATTAGATATCTCCTAGGGTTATTGTGAGGATTAAATGAATTAATGTTTCCAGAATCCAGCTAATTACTGTCTCCATTCAGTTCAGTTCAGTTCAGTTCAGTAGTTCAGTTGTGTCTGACTCTTTGTGACCCCATGAATCGCAGCACGCCAGGCCTGTCTATCCACCACCAACTCCCAGAGTTTAACCAAACTCATGCCCATCAAGTTGGCGATGCCATCCAGCCATCTCATCCTCTATCATCCCCTTCTCCTCCTGCCCCCAATCCTTCGCAGCATCAGAGTCTTTCCCAATGAGTCAACTCTTTGCATGAGGTGGCCAAAGTATTGGAGTTTCAGCTTCAACATCAGTCCTTCCAATGAACAACCAGGACTGATCTCCTTTAGGATGGACTGGTTGGATCTCCTTGCAGTCCAAGGGACTTTCAAGAGTCTTCTCCAACACCACAGTTCAAAAACATCAATTCTTCTGCACTCAGCTTTCTTCACAGTCCAACTCTCACATCCATACATGACTACTGGAAAAACCATAATCTTGACTAGACAGATCTTTGTTGGCAAAGTAATGTCTCTGCTTTTAAATATGCTATCTAGGTTGGTCATAACCTTCCTTCCAAGGAGTAAGTGTCTTTTAATTTCATGGCTGCAATCACCATCAGCAGTGATTTTGGACCCCCCAAAAATAAAGTCTGACACTGTTTCTACTGTTTCCCCATCTATTTCCCATGAAGTGTTGGGACCAGACACCATGATCTTAGTTTTCTGAATGTTGAGCTTTAAGCCAACTTTTTCACTCTCCTCTCTCACTTTCATCAAGAGGCTTTTTAGTTCCTCTTCAATTTCTGCTATAAGAGTGGTGTCATCTGCATATCTGAGGTTATTGATATTTCTCCCGGCAATCTTGATTCCAGCTTGTGCTTCTTCCAGCCCAACATTTCTCATGATATACTCTGCACTTAAGTTAAATAAGCAGGGTGTCAATATACAGCCTTGATGTACTCCTTTTCCTATTTGGAACCAGTCTGTTGTTCCATGTCCAATTCTAACTGGTGTTACTATCTCCATTACTGTTTATCAATAATGCCTGAGTTCACCATCATCTTATCAGGGAAGAAGAAATTTTCCTTTACCCTTCTAGGTTTTTCTAGCTGCTCTATGAATTAAACTGGTACATATATTATAATACATATCCATATTAACAGAAAAAAATTAAATAAAAGTTGAATAACATGTATACAAGGGAGAGACCCAGAAAACTTTGTAGTTTGCCAAAACGGCCAAAGCCCTCACCTTAAATACCATCCTCAGCTATCAACAGAAGAAGATGTTGAGAGTGGGCATAGTCATTTAGGAGAGGTGACCAGGAAAAGCACAGTAAACAAGAGTAAAATTGTTATTCAGATTTAAGTCAGTGCCTTCTCTATTAAGAGTTTCTAGAGATTTATCATCCCCCTCTTCCTGATACAGCAAAAGAGACTCTTACAAATGGAGATTTGCCTTACAAATGTGAATGTTTCTCACAAAACAGTAACTCCTATTTGGTTTCCGGAGTTTCCGCCATGTCTGTTGCTTCTTAAACAATAACCGGCTTAAAATAATAATGATAACCAGCTTAAAATATGTCATTCCAAACAGATATATTTTGGGGTTGGCAAATACTGCTCCCCTACAATCTCTTTATGGATTACAGTTTCCCAACCAGACTCTCTCTCTCAGCTTTTGCCTGGCCAGGCCATGGTTTATTTCCCAGTACAGCATGTGTTCTGAAACTGGGTTTCCCTCCTGATGGGTGTTGAGTTAAAAGAAATACTCAAGCCAAAGAGGGGGACAAGGAATGGTTTATTTCTTGCAGCAAGTAAGGAGAACACCTGGGATTTTTCCCAAAGCAGTGTCTCCCTGAACAGCAAACTTGGGGAAGTTTTAGGCTAGCACTATATGCGTATTCATGAAGGGGCTTGAGCAGAGGAGAATTCAGCATAGAATTTGGACAAAGGTGGACAGAAACAAAGTGTTAGTTCATTGAAGTCAAGGTCAGAAAAAAGAGAAAGGGAATCAGTCACAGCCTTCTTGACATAAGAGAAGCCATTTTAGGCCTAAACCATTTTGGAATCTAAGCCTGGCCACAGTGCTAGCCCTTGAACAAGTCTCAGTAATTTACGGTCCTAAGGGAACAAAAGAACAAAGAAACCACTGTTATCAGGAAAGACAAGTAACAACAGCAAAGATAGGAATCAGCTGTAAAGACTCTCAGTTCTGTTTTAATAGTCAAGACTAGTCTGAAGCACTATCTTGAGTCATTTTACAGAATTTAAACCCTCTTCCAGCAGCTCCACCACCAGATATACTGGAACCTAAGGGATGATGATGCTGACATATTCTGAGCCTTGTGACTTCGATCAACTAAAGCTTGGACTCTTTTGACTTTTGTCCCAATTCTATGCTGAATTGTCTTCAGCTCAAGCCCCTTCATGAATATGCATATACCACCCAAGCCTCTTCATAAATATGCATACACCTTTAGCTTAAAACTTCCCCAATTTTGCTGCTTTGAGAAAGGTCCCTGGTGTTCCCCTAACTTGCTGCAAATAATAAATCCTTCCTTTTCCTGCTCTTTGGCTTGGTTGTATCTTTTGACTCGACACATACCCAGGCAAACTCGGTTTGAGGGTAGCAAATGTTCTTCCTTCAGATACCTGCACTGTTCATCACCTCTTCTCTTTTTTAAAAATACAATTTACATACGTATTTGGAGAATGTCACCTGCCATGTCAGTAAACAAAGGATGGTACAGTTATCATGCCATCATCCTCTGCACTCAAACCCAACTGTGCACCCTAAGGAGATTCAGGATGTCAAAAAATAGGATACTGTTCAGGTGCATATCAAAGGAATGATTTCAATGGACCCAGACTCTCGCATCTTCCCACGCATAGAAAAGTGCTAAATCAATTAACTTGAACTGTCTGGTTTTCTTTAATTAACAGTAATCTCTTATTTCTGCTGTTGATGTTTTTTTTTTTCCTTTGCAAAAACTCCTATATATCCTGGTTCCTTCTTTACCTCTTCAGAGCAGTCCCTCAGAGCTCTCTGAGAATCTGTCTTTTGGGCTTAAGTCCTCAGTATGTCTGCCAAATAAAACATAATTCTCAACCTTTAGGTTGTGCATTATTTTTTTCAGTTGACAGTTTTGGAGACTGTGAAGGGACACAGAGCAGTCTTCTCTCCTTTGCATATGAGGATCCAGAGTGTGGTACCAAAAGAGGCCTCTTGTGTCCTTCTGTCTCTTCTGGGAGTCCAGACAAATTTCAGTGAGTCTTTCCTGGTTCTTGGATCTCCCATTACTGGCTGCTGATCCAAAGTTTTATTTGGTGATGTTAAACTTCTCTCTGGAGGAATAGGTTATCATTGAAACTTAGTTTCCAGAAGAGATACCTGAGCCTCAGTTGAAAGGCACTAGAAAGATTTTGCTCACTTTTGACACTGAGTGGGTTATCCTCAGTTAACTGGGAATTAAAGGAAATCTTGCCCTGAAAATGACTAAGATGAGGCTCTTTTATCGTATATGCTGTTAAGTTAGAGAAACCTAGCTTGATTAAAACATCTTTTCAAATTTCTGGCCTTAAAGAAACAAAAGCCCTTCTAGGGGGAATTTTCATTTCTCTCCCTGTGCCTTTGAGATATAAATGTTCTACATGATTTTCTTAGGTGTTGTGTGTGTGTGTGTGTGTGTGTGTTGACAACTTGATCTCTGCCATCTGGAAGATACATATATAGTGTACATTTGGCAGTCAACTGATTCTAAGCAGGCTTTTGTCTTACTTGCCAACTCTCAAGGATAGATGATGGATCCTTTAAATTGGAGAACCATTATATATATATAGTTGTTAACCTAGGAACTCCTTTAATTTAATACCAGCTACTATAGAGAACAGAATGGAGGTTACTTTAAAAACTAAAAATAGAGATACCATAAGATCCAGCAATCCCACTCCTGTGCATATATCTGAAGAAAAACATGATATGGAAGGATGAATATACCCCAATGTTCACTGCAGCATTTTTTACAATAGCCAAGACATGGAAACAACCTAAATATCCATTGACAGAGGAATGGATAAAGGTATGGTGCATAGACACAATGGAATACTCCTCAGCCATGAAAAAAGAAATGCAGCAACGTGGATGGACCTAGAGATTGTCATACTGAATGAAGTTAACTCACACAGAGAAAGAGAAATATCATATGACATTCCTTATACGTGGAATCTAAAAAGAAATGATACAAATGAAATTTCAAAGCAGAAGGAGAAGCACAGACTTAGAGAACAAACTTATGGTTGCCAGGGGGAAGGGGTACGGATGGACATGTACACACAGCTATATTTAAAATGGATAACCAGCAAGGACCTACTGTATAGCACATGGAACTCTCCTCAATGTTACCTGGCAGCCTGCATGGGAGAGGAGTTTGGGGGAGAAAGGTTACATGCATATGTATGGCTGAGTCACTTCGCTGATCACTTGAAACTATCACAACATTGTTTGTTAATCAGCTATACTCCAATACAAAATAAAAAGTTAAAAAATAAAGCAATCAAATTATATTTAAAAGGCCGAAAGAAATACCTGAATGACAATTACTTGAAGCAACAGGCCAATTATTCAAATTAAAAGATTGACAAAAGGGTCTGAGTTCCTTGGCTCAACCCCTCAATGGGGCTCCCAGAGTCTTTGATACGACATAGATTCAATGATTGGGTGATAAAAAGTAAAGAAAGCTTCCAGTACTCCTTATAAGACCAAGACCTGTTGGTTAGTTCTTAAGGGAAACTAGAGGTAAAGGTATAAATGTTGACAGAATTGAGATGAAAGTTTATAAAACTTGGTTTCTTTAAATAAGCTTTATGCAAGATGGTTACAACTCTTTTGCTTAGTTATATTATAGGATAGACATGTTTCACTGGGGAATGCTTCATTTGCTTGGTGTTATAAAACAGGTCATTTGAATCTACCCCTCAGGAAATATTAACCAAACATGCTAAAGAAAGCCAATAGAGTTACCTGAACCTGTGAAGTAAAACTGAGAGCTAACGTTCAAGGCCTAATACAAAAATTAATAGAGATTTTACTCCATGTCTAACCTGTGCACTCAGAAAGAGGGCCTTTGTTGAATGTCTTATACAAGCCTTTGGAGGCATGATAAATTAACCCTAAAATCCTAGAACATGGAACTTTTAATTTTCCGTTTAGTTGGAAATATTCTCACCAATATAAAAAACAAAGAAAGTAGAATAGGGCCAATCAATCTTTTAATATCATTTAGGTAGCAGACCAATCCTTTGGGGAATTAAAGGCAACTACCTTTGTCTTGCAAATCTCAACAAATTAGAAATGTAAATACAGCCCACTTTAATCTGTCAGAGCCTAATTAGGTGGATCAAATAAAATCTGAAATTCAGGGAGAAAAAAATGGGGGAGGGTGGAAGAGGGAGGAGAGGGCAGATCTTTTTTAAACTCAAACCACTAGAAAGGCTCCCTCACCCAAACAAGGCTATCTCTTTCATTACCCACTGAGGCCAGGTCTTCAACAAAATTAATGATGGCTAAAAGTCTTGAGGCAGTTGATCATACAATTCTTAACGTGTAATTCTTAACATCTGCATTGGCAGGTGGGTTTTTTACTACTAGTGTCACCTGGGAAGCCCCCTAATTGTAATAGTGCAACACTAAATATGAGAAAAAGCAACAAGGGAGAACATTTCCTAGATCATAGTAAAATAGTAAGACAGGTGACCAAGAGAATTTTAGATTTCAAAAAGGTCTGACTCCAAGAATTAGCATCTTGAGCAGCCTATTAACAGAATCTTCACCTGATCTAGGAACGAACCTTCCTAGCAGAATGGGACAAAATGTCCAAATGCCCATAAATTCCCTCCCAAATGTTGGTCAAATGTATGACCAAGAGGAGGCACTGTGAACTAGGAATGTCACCTGCCATATCAGTAACAATAGGTGTTGTGGCCATCAAGTTATCAGCCACCATAACTGTATCTTGTGATCTACTTTGAAGGAATTCAGAATTTAGAAAAGTGGATTACTGGCCCTGGAAAGTGCTAAACTCATTAACTTGAGATAGATTTTTTTTTTTTTTAATTAACAGTAACCTTCAAATGTTTCAACTAACTTTTTTGTATTTGTTTGTTTTCTTTTGCAAAAACTCCTATATATCCTGCATCCTCCCTTATCTCTTCACAACAATCCTTGAGAGCTATCTGAGAGGTTGTGTTCTGGGCCTAAATCCTCAGTGTCTGCCAAATAAAACAGAATTCTCAGCTTTAAGTTGTGCACTTTTTTAGTTGACACATGCCATGAAATTTACCTGTTTTACACACTTCAGTGGCTTATAGCAGTGGTCCCCAACCTTTTAGGCATCAGGGACTGGTTTCATGGGTGACAATTTTTCCATGAGCAGGGGTAAGGGGGAAGTGTTTTCAGGATGATTCAAATCCATTACATTTATTCAGCACTTTATTTCTATTATTGTTTTATCAACTCTACTTCAGATCACCAGACATTAGATTCTGGAGGCTGGGGGACTCCTGGCTTATAGCATATTTACAGAGTTGTGCAGCCATCACTCTGTTGGGACCGAGGGCCCCCAAATGTGCCTTAATGGTATGCGGATTATTTTAAGTAAAGTACTTAAGAGATGGCCAAGAGGGACAGTCTAACCCTTCTTTCTGTCTCTGTGAAAGCAGGAAATAAATCTCTCATGTGAAAAATGCCCTCCTGTTATTGAAGCAGGTCCATTTACCCAATGGACAACAGGCCAAACACTGAGACACCGAGGTTGCAATCGAGAGAGTGTTTGTTCCTGAGGCGAGAGATGAGACAGGAGAACAAGTCTGCCTCCGTGAAGGCAAGGGGGTTGGGATTGTTATAGGGACAAACATGGGGGAAAGGTGAGATAATCAGTGTTTTGTGTTGCTACATATGAGTTACATGCTTCTGCACATTCAAAAGTGAAGGCACTTAGCATGATCTGAAGGTGAAGTTTCCTGGCCCTCTGACTTCAAAAGGCCATTGTTCAGACACCTATGCAGGTCCAGTTTGGCGGTTGGTAGTCCCAGCCAGTCTTACCTGGCTTGCACTGGACAAGAGCTGAATCCAAGTCCCAATAAAACAACTGGGCAAGGTGAAGCTGGGAAGATACCCAATTAAAGAGAGGGAAAAAAGGAAGAAAGAAAAAATAACTACAGCAAGTTTAATCAATAAGGCAGTTTACAAGCAGAGGGTTTCTTTTAAAAAGTATTTATTTGACTGCTTTGGGTCTTAGTTGCAGCACTCTAGATCTTCATTGCATCATGTGGATTCCTTTGCTGTGGCCCATAGATTCTGTAGTTATGGCCCTTGGGCTTGCTCCACAGCATGTGGAATCTTAGTTTCCTGAGCAAGGATTGACCAGGTATTGAACCAGTGTCCCCTCCATTTCAAGGAAGATTCTTAATCACTGGATGCACACCCAAAATCTGTGTCCTTGTCCAGTCAATTCTTCACAAATGTATTGTTTCTTTGTCTAAAAAGTATAAAAGCTGCATGCTTTGGCCACTTCTGAGCTCCCTTTTCTATGAGACCTCCAAGCACGGAGTAAAATTTGTTTCTTTTTCTCCTATCTGCCTGTCTTCTATAAATTTTATTGTTAAGATCCAGTATTCTTGCCTGGAGAATCCCAGGGATGGGGGAGCCTGGTGGGCTCTATGGGGTCGCACAGAGTCGGACATGACTGAAGTGACTTAGCAAAAGCAGCATGAGGAGAGAGGAAATTTCCCTTCCCTGCCAACTTTGATCCATTTTAAAATATATTCATCAACTCAAAAGGAACACTGTATACTTTAGATATCATTCTTCTATTTCCTCATCTGTCCCAGCCCCATACAATGTTTAATCCACCTTCTGCATATATATGTACATGTATATAATATGTGTGTGTGTGTATCTGTGTGTTTGTATATATATACATGCCTATTCTGGACATTATATATAAATAGAGTCATACAAAAATATGACTTAGCATGTTTTCAATGTTCATTTATGTTGTAGTATGTATTAGTACTTTATTCCTTTTCATTGCTAAGCAATATTTCATTATATGGATATACCACAATTTATTCATTAATAAGTTCATTTGACTATGATGGCTAATGCATTATGGACTTTGTGTATAGATTTATGTGTGCACAGATGTTTCCAGTTGTCCAGGGAATATAACTAGGGAAGGAACTGTTGGGTCACATGGTAGTTCTATATTTAACCTTTTGAGGAAGTGCCCCATTATTAGGTTGGTGAAAAAGTAACTGTAGTTTTGGACTGTGAATTTTAACTCATTATCAGTTCAGTTCAGTTGCTCAGTCATGTCTGACTCTTTGTGACCCCATGAATCACAGCATGCCAGGCCTCCCTGTCCATCACTAACTACCAGAGTCTACACAAACCCATGTCCATCGAGTTGGTGATGCCATCTAGCCATCTCATCCTCTGTCGTCCCCTTCTCCTCCTGCCCCCAATCCTTCCCAGCATCAGGGTCTTTTCCAATGAGTCAACTGTTCGCATGAGGTGGCCAAAGTATTGGAGTTTCAGCTTCAACATCAGTCCTTCCAATGAACACTCAGGACTGATCCCCTTTAGGATGACTGGTTGGATCTCCTTGCAGTCCAAGGGACTCTCAAGAGTCTTCTCCAACACCACAGTTCAAAAGCATCAATTCTGCAGCGCTCAGCTTTCTTCACCGTCCAACTCTCACATCCATACATGACCGCTGGAAAAACCGTAGCCTTGACTAGACAGACATTTGTTGGCAAAGTAACGTCTCTGCTTTTAAATATGCTATCTAGGTTGGTCATAACCTTCCTTCCAAGGAGGAAGCGTCTTTTAATTTCATGGCTGCAGTCACCATCAGCAGTGATTTTGGAGCCCGAAAAAATAAAGTCTGACACTGTTTCCACTGTTTCCCCATCTATTTCCCATGAAGTGATGGGACCAGACACCATGATCTTAGTTTTCTGAATGTTGAGCTTTAAGCCAACTTTTTCACTCTCCTCTCTCACTTTCATCAAGAGGCTCTTTAGTTCTTCGCTTTCTGTCATAAGAGTGGTGTCATCTGCATATCTGAGGTTACTGATATTTCTCCCGGCAATCTTGATTCCAGCTTGCGTTTCTTCCAGCCCAGTGTTTCTCATGGTGTACTCTGCATATACGTTAAATAAGCAGGGTGACAATATACAGCCTTGACATACTCCTTTTCCTATTTGGAACCAGTCTGTTGTTCCATGTCCAGTTCTAACTGTTGCTTCCTGACCTGCATACACGTTTCTCAAGAGGCAGGTCAGGTCGTCTGGTATTTCCATCTCTTTCAGAATTTTCCACAGTTTATTGTGATCCACACAGTCAAAGGCTTTGGCATAGTCAATAAAGCAGAAATAGATGTTTTTCTGGAACTCTCTTGCTTTTCGATGATCCAGCAGGTGTTGGCAATTTGATCTGTGGTTCCTCTGCCTTTCCTAAATCCAGCTTGAATATCTGGAAGTTCACGGTTCATGTATTGCTGAAGCCTGGCTTGGAGAATTTTGAGCATTACTTTACTAGAGTATGAGATGAGTGCAATTGTGCGGTAGTTCAAGCATTCTTTGGCATTGCCTTTCTTTGGGTTTGGAATGAAAACCGACCTTTTCCAGTCCTGTGGCCACTGCTGAGTTTTCCAGATTTGCTGGCATATTGAGTGCAGCACTTTCATAGCATCATCTTTCAGGATTTGAAATAGCTCAACTGGAATTCCATCACGTAGTGATGCTTTCTAAGGCCCACTTGACTTCACATTCCTGGATGTCTGGCTCCAGGTGAGTGATCACACCATCGTGATTATCTGGGTTGTGAAGATCTTTTTTGTGTAGTTCTTCTGTGTATTCTTGCCACCTCTTCTTAATATCTGCTTCTGTTAGGTCCATGCCATTTCTGTCCTTTATTGAGCCTATCTTTGCATGAAATGTTCCCTTGGTATCTTTAATTTTCTTGAAGAGATCTCTAGTCTTTCCCATTCTGTTGTTTTCCTCTATTTCTTTGCATTGATCACTGAGGAAGGCTTTCTTATCTCTCCTTGCTATTCTTTGGAACTCTGCGTTCAGATGGGAATATCTTTCGTTTTCTCCTTTGCTTTTCACTTCTCTTCTTTTCACAGCTATTTGTAAGGCCTCCTCAGACAGCCGTTTTGCTTTTTTGCATTTCTTTTCCATGGGGATGGTCTTGATCCCTGTCTCCTGTACAATGTCACGAACCTCTGTCCATAGTTCATCAGGCACTCTGTCTATCAGATCTAGTCCCTTAAATCTATTTGTCACTTCCACTGTATAATCATAAGGGATTTGATTTAGGTCATACCTGAATGGTCTAGTGGTTTTCCCTACTTTCTTCAATTTAAGTCTGAATTCATTATAGCTAGACTCAAACACATCTTTATTAGACAAAATAAGAACCATTATAATCAACACATTTTGCCAATGAGAAATAATGTTTATTCAATTCTGTAGCATAAAAATCCATGCTTCAGGATTTGATGAACTCTTGGAAAGAATTATCTGTCTCCTGCTGGTTATGGAAGCATTTTCCTTGCAAAAAGTTGTTGAGATGCCTGAAGAAGCGGTAGTCAGTTGGAGAGAGGTCAGGTGAATATGACAGATGAGGCAAAACTTTGTAGCTCAGTTCCTTCAGCTTTTGAAGTGTTGGTTGTGCCACTTTGAGCTAGGTGTTGTCATGCAGAAGAACTGGGCACTCTCTGTTGACCAGTTCCAACTGTAGGCATTGCAGTTTTCAGTGCATCTCATGGATTTGCTGAGCATACTTCTCAGATGTAATGGTTTAGCTAGGGTTCAGAAAGTTGTAGTGGATCAGAAGGGCAGCAGACCATCAAACAGTGACCATGACCTTTTCTTGGTGCAAGTTTGGCTTTGGGAAGTGCTTTGGAGTTTCTTCTCAGTCCACCTACTGAGCTGGTCATCGCTAGTTGTCATATAAAATCCACTTTTCATTGCATGTCACAATCCAATCAAGAAATGGTTTGTTCAGCTTATGAGGCACCCACTTACAGAGATTTTTCACGTTTCCAATTTGCTTCAAATACCAAACAACCATAGGATGGTTGATGTTGAGTTCTTCATCAACTTCTCGTGTAGTTGTAAGAGGATCAACTTCGATGATCCTCTCAATTTGTCATTGTCAACTTCCGATGGCTGGCCACTCCACTCCTCATCTTCAAGGCTCTTGTCTCCTTTGAAAAACTTCTTAAACCACCACTGCACTGTATATTCATTAGCAGTTCCTGGGCCAAATGCGTTGTTGGTGTTGCAAGTTGTTTTTGTTGCTCTACATCCCATTTTGAACTCAAGTAAGAAAATTGCTCAAATTTGCTTTTGTCTAACATCATCTCCCTAGTCTAAAATAAATATAAAATACACAGCAAGTAATGAGTCATTAGCAAAAAATAAAACAAGAAATGCACATTAAAATGATGCTTAACATTACCACATTTATGTAAGAATGTATTCCAGTATCAAACAGCAAAGTTCAACAATGCAAAACTGCATACCTTTGCATCAACCTAATATTACCCAGACTGGAGGCACCATTTTACATTCCCGGCAGCAAAGCATGGTGGTTCCAATTTCTCTACATTATCACCAATGTTTATTATTGTCTAACTTTTTGATTCTAGTCATACTAGTGAGTGAGAAGTAGTCTCTTATTGTGGTTTTGAATTGCCTGTCTCTAATGACCCCTGATGTTAGACATCTTTTACATCTACATACTTGTTGGCCATTTGTGTTCCTTCTTGGGAGAAATGTCTATTTAACTTGTTCACCCATTTTTAATTGTGTGGTTTGTCTTTTTGTTATTGAATTGTAAGAGTTCTTTACATATCCTGGATACAAGTCTCTTTTCAGGTATATATGATTTGCAAATATTTTATTCTTATCCATACTTTATATTTATTGTTTACAGTGTCCCTTTGCTAAAATATGAACTCTACAAAACCAGACATCTTTTCCCATCTTGTCTGATGATGTATCCCAAGTGCCTAGGCACATATAGCCACTGTTCAATAAATATTTGTTGGATGAATATATTAATCTATTTCTCAAATAGTAACTGCTAAATAAGTTGTTTTCGTTGTTTTTCCTGCATGGAAGATGCAATTCAAAACATGGTGCTAAAATCTTCCTTTCAGTCCAATCTGAAGACACTTGCCAAACGGGCTTCTGAGCTGCTTAAGTGTTTTACCCTTCATCTTTAGGAGTTTTTGTTTCATCGTTTATAAAGAAAATAGTATCTTAATATTTTCTCCATAGATGATATGAGCATGCAATGAAATAATGTATGTAACATGTGATTCAAATCACATAGAAGTTTATCCCTCACATAATAGTTTGAACATTCAGGTCTTTCTGCTCCATGAGGAGAACTAGGCATTATGTTTCTTTCATCTTGTTCTTCCTCCACCTCTTCGAGTATTGTTCCTTATATCAGTTAGCTATTGATGCATAAAAAGCTACCCCAGAACTTTATGGCTTAAAACAATCAATTTTTGTTCATCGTTCTTAGAATTAGCAAATTGGTTTGTGGTCAGATGGATGGTTCTTCTACTGGTCTCACCTGGGATCATGCACGCAGAAATAGTCACCTGGTGGCCTGATTGGGCCTGTGCAGTCCAAGATTGCCTACTCACTTGTCAACTGGGCATCTCTCTCCACATGGTGTCTTTATTGCCAAGGAGGCTAACTGCAGTATGTTTAAATAGTGGTCACAGCATTCTAAGAAAAAAAAACACAAAAAACTAGAAATTAAATAGCCCCTTAAGACTAGATTTAGGAAGCTGATATTGTCACTTGCACACCATTGTATTTTCCAAAGAAGATTAAAAGGGTGGAGAGAAAGGCTTCACCTTTTGACAGGAGCAGCAGCAAAATCATATTACAAAGGGGCATCCATATACAGATGGGATACATTTGTGGCTATTGCAATTTTCCTCCTCTGTACAGTTGAAGCCATCTCATGAGTGTCACATTTGCATTTCAGTTCACTCTAGATCTAATGAGTCAGGGCCCTGGAGTGGGGCCCTGCAATGTGTATTTTAACAAGCTGCACTGGTGATTGTGCTTCAACCCAGAGTTTGAGAACCATGCTCTGTTAAATATGGCACTACTGGGCACAAATCTTTTCTTAAGGATCAAGCCACCCATCCTCAAGCTGCAGGGAATCTTGGCTGCTGACATAGCTGTGTTCCTCACTGGGAATTCCCTCAACATCAGGGACCCACCTTGCCCAAAGTTACACTCCCTGCCAGCATGTGGTCCATGACCCATAACTGGCTGACATAGGGATACAAATATCCAACCTCCAGTCTCAAATTGGGACAACTCTAAAGAGCTTTCTCAACTCCAGAGTTCTCCACAGATCAGCTAAAGCCTCATTGATCACCACATTGCAAGTTAGCTTCTTTGTCTGCCCAATTTTACAGGCGTACTACCATGGAGATATTGCAGGTTTGGTTCCAGACCACTTGCAATAAAGCATGCATCGCAATAAATCAGTCACATGAATTTTTTTGGTTTCCCAGTGCATATAAAAGTTATGTTTATATTATATTGTGGTCTATTTTTTAAAGTAATTTTTTATCTTTTTTTTTTTTTTTTGGCTGTGCTGGGTCTTTGTTGTGTGGCATGAGGGCTTAATTGCCCTGAGGTATGTGGGTTTGTTAGTTCCCCAGCCAGGTATCAAACCAGTGTTCCCTGCATTGGAAGGTGGATTCTTAACCACTGAACCACTAGGGAAGTCCCTATACTATGGCCTATTAAGTGTGAAATAGAGTTATGTCTTTAAAAACATACATATATTAACTAAAAATACTTTATTGCTAAAAAGTGCCAGCCATTTTCTGAGCCTTTAGCAAGTTATAGTAGTAACATCAAAGATCACTGATCACAGAGCATCATAGCAAATATAATAATAATGAAAAAGTTTGAAATATCGTGAGAATAATAAAAATGTGACACAGAGCATGAAGTGAGTAAATGCTATTGGAAAAATGGTTCTCATAGACTTGCTTGATGCAAGATTGCTATAGACCTCCAATTTGTGAAAAACACAATACCTGCAAAATACAATAAAATGAGGTCTGCCTGTACTTTCCTTACTCTCTTATAGGTGTAGCTCTTGAGAATACCTTAACGTACCTTTCACACACAACTCTCCATCTGACAGCCAATTTCCTGGGAATGAATCTAAGGCATGTTTGAAATAACATACTCACAAAGGTTTATAATAGCAGAAGATTAACAACTTAAATGCCCACAGTAGAGGACTGGTGAAATAAACCATGCGGCTTCTGAAGAGAATTACAACTGACATGGAAAGAGCTCTGAAAATAATAATAGTAATGATAAAAGGTTATAAGTATATAGCATTTACTATGTACAAAGCACTGTTCTAAGGTCTTTATGTGTAGGTGCTTTTCCTATGCCCAGCCCAAGAAGAGTAAAAAGGAAACTCAAGAAAGAATCTCCCAGGTAAAGAAAATTGTATTTGAAGTTCCAGGGGCAAGAGAGGATTTGGAATATTTTTAAAATTCACATTACACACGCAATATACAGGACAATAGAAATGCATAGTGTGAGTGGGAAAAAAAAAACAGAGATGAGGCAAGAGAATTAAGATGGAACCGGGAGGAGGATGTAGCATGACTGGGCCCTGGGACCAGTTAGGAGGTTGTTATTCTTGTCCCAGCAAGAGGCAACAGTGTCTTGGGGTAAGACAGTGATAACAGACATGGGGAACAGATTTATGAGATGAAGTTAACCCAATGCAGTAATTTGAATCAGATGTGGGAGGAGAGGCAGATTTGGGTTTGTTTGTATGTAGGTAGTGGGCATGCTTTTAGGAATTGGGTTTGAATATATTAAGTTGGGGAAATTCCTAGTCAAAATCCAAGTGAATTCTTGGACAGGCCAAGAATCACAAAATCCGCATGGATAAGGCAGCAGCAGCACTAGAAGCCAAATCAGATGAGAAGGGGATTCAGGGCAAGAAGCCTGTGGTGGGAAACAAAGAAAAGAAGGCTGTTGGCGTTAAGAAGCTGAAACAGCCTGTGGTGGGAAAAAAGGCTGCAGGGACCAAGAAACCAGCAGCTGAAAAGAAGCCCACAGAAAAGAAACCCACCTCAGAAGAAAAGAAGGCTGCTGCATAAACTTAAATTTGTTTATTCCATAAATGCCGAATCATTTTGGGCAGCTAATTTTGAATAAAGACCTGAACAAAGAGACAATGAGAAACATGAAAAAAAAAAAAAATCCAAGTGAAGCTGTCATATTAGCAGTTGAATATGTAAGTTTTGGATTCAGTCTGAACTGAGGATTGAGTTGACATTGTGTCTGTGTTATTTAAAGACAGAGATTAGATGATTTTAGGAAATTAATGTTGATGGTGAGGTTTTCCCTTGTGATTACCCTGAGGACTGACAGGCCAGTAATTTTATTTATATGAGTTGAGATGAGTTCAGTTGCTCAGTCATGTCCGACTCTTTGCTACCCCATGGACTGCAGCACATCAGGCCTCCCTGTCCGTCATCACCTCCCGGAGTTTACTAAAACTCATGTCCATCGTGTCAGTGATGCCATCCAACTATCTCATCCTCTGTCATCCCCTTCTCTTCCTGCCTTTAATTTTTCCCAGCATCAGGGTCTTTTCCAAAAAGTCAGTTCTTCAAATCACTTGGCCAAAGTATTGGAGTTTCAGCTGTAGCATCAGTCCTTCCAATGAATATTCAGGACTGATTTCCTTTAGGATGGACTGGTTGGATCACCTTGCAGTCCAAGGGACTCTCAAGAGTCTTCTCCAACACCACAGTTCAAAATGTGGTGCTCAGCTTTCTTATACTCCAACTCTCACATCCATACATGGCTACTGGAAAAACCATAGCTTTGACTAAACAGAACTTTGTTGGCAAAGTAATGTCTCTGCTTTTTAATATGCTATCTAGGTTGGTCATAACTTTTCTACCAAAGACCAAGTGTCTTTTAATTTCATTTCTGCAGTCACCATCTGCAGTGATTTTGGAGCCCAAAAAAATAAAGTCAGCCACTGTTTCCCCATCTACTTGCCATGAAGTGATGAGACAAGATGCCATGATCTTAGTTTTCTGAATGCTGAGTTTTAGCCAACTTTTTCACTCTCCTCTTTCACTTTCATCAAGAGGCTCTTTAGTTCTTCTTCACTTTCTGCCATAAGGGTGGTGTCATCTGCATATCTAAAGTTATTGATATTTCTCCCAGCAATCTTGATTTCAGCTTGTGCTTCTTCCAGCCCTGCATTTCCCATGATGTATTCTGCATTTAAGTTAAATAAGCAGAGTGACAATATATAGCCTTGACGTACTCCTTTCCCTATTTGGAACCAGTCTGTTGTTCCATGTCCAGTTCTAACTGTTGCTTCTTGAGCTGCATATAGATTTCTCAGGAGGCAGGTCAGGTGGTCCAGTATTCCAATCTCTTTCAGAATTTTCCACAGTTTGTTGTGATCCACACAGTCAAAGGCTTTGGCATAGTCAATAAAGCAGAAGTAGATATTTCTCTGGAACTCTTTCGCTTTTTCAATGATCCAGCAGATGTTGGTAATTTGATCTCTGGTTCCTCTGCCTTTTCTAAATCTAGCTTGAACATCTGGAAGTTCATGGTTCATGTACTGTTGAAGCCTGGCTTGGAGAATTTTGAGCATTAATTTGCTAGCATGTGAGATGAGTGCAATTGTGTGGTAGTTTGAGCATTCTTTAGCATTTATTTATATATATATTAATAAATATCTATGAATAAATGAAACTTGAACTTTTAAGGTAAAAGTGAGACATTTACCTTTAATGGGGAGATGGAGAAGAGCACAGCAAAAGTGATTGAATAAGAGTGTGGAGACAATGAGGGAAAAAGGGTGCTCTAGAAAGCCAGACAAACTGCTTCAGAGAACTGGAAGCTGGGCCCTGGGTCTTGGCACTGAGGTCATTCGTGACCTTAACAAGAGCAGCAGCATAGGGTAGTAGAGACCAGACTGTGATGGACTGAAAAGTGAAAGTGGGGAGAGAAGAAAAGAAGAGAGAAAGGGAGGAAGGAAGGGAGGGAAGGAGGGAAAATGAAAGTTAGTGAGGGAGGAAAGGAAGATGAGTATGGTGTGTGTGGAAAGAAGTCATTTAGAAAGAAATATATAGGGACTTCCCTGGTGGTCTGGGATTCTCAGGCAGCTCAGTGGTAGAGAATCTGCCTGCCAATGTAGAAGATGTGGGTTCGATCTCTGGTTCAGGAAGATACCCTGAAAGAGGAAATAGCAACCTGCTCCAGTATTCTTGCCTTGGAAGTCCCATGGACAGAGGAGGCTGGCAAGCTATAGTCCATTGGGTTACAAAGAGTCGAACTTGACTCAGTGACTGAGCATGCATGTCCCTGGTAGTCCAGTGGCTAAGATTCCACACTCCCAATGCAGGTGGCCTGGATTCGATCCCTGGTCAGGGAACTAGATTCTACATACTGCAACTAAGGGTTCACATGCCACAACTAAAGATTTGCAAGCTGCAACTAAGACTTGGTGCAGCCAAATAAATAATAAAGAAATATATGGTGTTCAATGACAACTTTCCCATCTAAAATGTCAATTAGGAACATAATAGTCACCTAACCTCTACTTCATCTAGTAGTTGTGAATATCAATACTCTAATATACTATGAAATACTTATAATAGTATCTAGGGCATAGTAAGCATTTAAAAATGAAAGTTCTTGAAATTAAATAGTAGCTTTCATTATTATTCTTAGCATTATGTAACTATTGCAAATGCCGCACTCTTACAAGACAGGAAGTGAGCCTGGACTTGAAATAGATTTTTTAAAAATCTCGTTAGGTACCAAAAAAAAAAAAAAAGACACAGACAAAGATTAGAGGAGAGTCACAGGGGTAAGAATTCATGCCTTTCTTACATGTTGTTATTTGTCATCCTAATTACAATCAATATTGTCTAACAGGTAGTCTGATTTCCTAGGGAATCAGGCTGATGGAGTTTCTGATTGGAAGTGAAATAAATGTTTACTCCTGGGAGGTGTTATTTCTTTCTGCTCCAAAAAGCCAGCTGGTGCTACAAAAACAGTTAATTGAATTTTTCCACCTCCCTCAGTAAAGCTTCTAAAAGAGCCCATTTTCTTCTCAAATGGGAACATTTTATTCACAAAAATCTTATTTTAGTGACTATCCATCTAGTCAATTCGTTAAGCAGAGTTTGGTATTCCACTTATTGGAGCCATTTTGACTGGAATGAATGCAAATGATTGAGTGAGTTTTCTTGTTGAGAGAGAGGAGAAATGCTTTCGAGAAAGTCAATACAATTTTTTTTTTTCTAAGAAGAAATAACTATTACTGGTTCAGTATACTATAGACCTTATTCAGAAAAACCATGAGTTATAAGACCTCTATCTACATTGTGCTGTCCAATACTTTAGTCACAGTGAAATATGGCTAGTGCAACAAAAGAACTGAATTTTTAATTGTATTTAATATTCATTAATTTAAATTTAAAGACTAATACTCAATTATGTTATTGGAAAACTCTTAAGTAAGTTTTGAACAACTCTAGTAGGTAAACTTACTTTTTTTACCTGTAAGTTTTATGTAATATAAATACAGATCAAGAATTTTTTAGAAAATTAGCATCTGAATTAAGAGTAAGTATAAGATAAACAATGGGTTTTGAAGACTTCTTAGGAAAAAAAGTGTTAATAGTGTTTCATACTCACTACATGTCAAAATGATGATCATTTGATCATTATGGGGTTAAGTAATAATATTATTAAAATTAATTTCACCTATTTCTTTTTGGCTTTTTTAAGGTGGATACTGGAAATATTTTAATTACACTTGTAGCTTGCATTATGTTTTTATATTTACATTCCAAGATTCATTGAAATCTATCAAAACTACTATGTAAAGAGATAAAAAAGTAAGATGGCTATTATTTTATGCCAAGATAGTGAAATTTAAAGTCATTGTGCTATTTTTGAAGACATTTTGGGGGTGACTACCTGAATCAGGCACATTTAAAATAAATTATAGTGGAATATTTGGGAATTTGTTGTAAGAAAATCTCAAAATACAAAAAAAGTTTTATGCTAGATGAAATTCATGGCAATTTAATTTATAATTAGGAAAACAATTAAAATAATTTGTATATAGAATAGCAGAAAGTGCTTGAAAAAGTCAAAGGATAGTCTTAATTGAATATCATGATATTATTAAAAATACTAATGATGCTCACATAACAATATGTAAACTGTTTGCCACCCAATATTAAATGAATAAAGCAGTATACAAAATGACGTTCATATACAATTAGAACAAATTTTAAATTATATATACATATAGACATGAACTGGAAATGAACATAAAAAAGAAAAATAGTTTATTTGTTAGACTAGTGGAAATGTAAGTGTGTTTACTTAACAAAAGGGGGACATTATTTTGTATAATTATTCTATAATGAACAGTTATTATATTATGAGTATTATGATTTATTATGTTTGTATGATAAATATACAGTGAACTGGAAAAGCATGTTAGAGTGAGTGGAAACATTTTAAAATTTCTTTTAGTGAATGAAAATGATTTCAGTAAATTACAATACTTGGATTGAATTAACTGGGTATCCATGTAATATAGGATAAAACTTCTTTTCCTTCTAAAATTGTACCAAAGCCAACTGTTTTTTTTAGGGTCACATATCCTACTTACTCTATATTCTGCTGGTGGTTTTAGGATAAAAGAGATCAGAAAGGCATTTGGAAATGAAATGAGTGCTCTGATTGTTGGAAGAAAGACTGGGTTAAGACTGTCAGAAACATTTGCAAATGTGTGAATGCATTGCACCCAAAGAGAAAAGAAAAAAGTGTCACCAAGAGAATAATTTTGTGCTAATGTCAGGTGACAGCACTGTGGCACTTCCCTCTTTTTTCCTGACCAGATTTTTCATTTTTCTTGTTACAGTTCATTCTGATAATGGTGTGCAGCCTAATTACTTTTTTGAGCATGGCTGTAATTTGAGGCCCTTTGTCCCTTAAATTCAACTTTACATAATTGCTTGTATTTTTTTCCTTTTAACTCCTTCCAAGATTGCTTTAGTTAGCAAATTTCTACTCACTTTGAAAGCAAAAGGTATTCATTTTTCTATATTTTGAAATCTACACAACCTTATCTAAGGTTAGTTAATAAGTAAGATTTGAAGTGGAGTTATAAACATGTTATTAGCATATGCAAATCATTAACAATCTCTATATTGTAATACATTTGACCTGTATCAGTTCATAAACTTGGCTATAGAAGAAAATTAAGTTATTTGGGTGGAACAAAAGCTGAATTCTGAAGAAAGATAGTTTGTTTGACTTAATATATTAACCTTGTAATAATTTTCAAGTGATAGACTTACTAGTGCTGGTGCTGACATTTATACTGACTTTATAGTTACATAATGTGTAGAATAACTTTTATTCACCAGTTATACTCAGAATTGCTCAAGCTAGACTATCGGTGTTTTAGAGACTGTTTGACTTAACAGAAGGAAAGCAGGCCTTGCAATCATAGAATATTGAGTTCTAATCCAGTCCTTGCTATGCCATGCTTTATAGTAAGTTACTTAACCTCTTTGAACTCCAGTTTCCTAAACTTTAAAATAAAAGTAACATCACATATCTCATTGCATTGTTGTTACCAATTAGCTAAAGAATGAAAAGAGTGAAAAATTAGCTAAAGAATGAAATTAGCTAAAGAATCGAAAACACATGTACCCTAGTGGCACATAATAGGTTCTCAATTAATCGCAGTGATAGCAAGCATTGGGCTCCACTAGCCCAATGAGATTGTTCTTCTGCTTTAACAAAATATTCTGAAACACTAAAGGGCATCCAGAGAAGAGAAATAAAAATCCTGAAGTAGAAAAATAGGTAATTCTCAAGCAGGTTTTAAGAAATGAGAGGAACTCAAATTATTTGAAAAGGGTGTGTGACAATTGCATGCATTATGTCATAGCCCACTTCAGATACATGAAGGGTGTCAAAGAAGGAAAAAAAGAAGTTCATGTCTTTCCAGATAGATTTTTCAGAAAAATAAATTAGTTTTAATTTCAACAAGTGATTTGGCATCAATAAAATGGTCAGACTACCATCTTAACTGTGAAATGTTAGAACCAATTTTTTTTTAAATAGAAGTATAGTTGATCTACAATGTTGTGCTAGTTTCAAGCATACAGCAAAGTGATTCAGTTATATATATATATATATACACACACACATACATGTCTATATACATGTATATATATAACTTCTAGAATTTTTTTCCATTATAAGTTTTTAAAACTTAATTAATTAATTAATTTTTGGCTGCACTGGATCTTTCTTGCTATGCACAGGTTCTCTCTAGTTGCAGCAAGCAGGGGCTATTCTTTGTTGCGCTGTGTGGGCTTCTCACTATGGTGACTTCTCTTGTTCCTGGAACGTGGGCCCAGGTGCCCTGCAGCAAATGGCATCTTCCTGGACCAGGGACTGAACCTGTTTCCCCCGCATTGGCAGTCAGATTCTTAACATTGGGCCACCAAGGAAGTCCTTTCATTATAAGTTATCATTAGATATTGAACGTAGTTCCCTGTGCTATATAGTAGATCCTTATGTTAGAATCAATTTTAAGGGAGGTTTCAGAATTTCCTGGATGGATATGAGCAGTTGCCTACATGATGCCCATTTCCCCTCCCTGTTTTTTAACAGTGTCCAGGTTCTCTTCTGCTTTTCTAACTCTCCTTCATGTAACCTGAAAGTTTTGGGAAGAGAAGCTCCCTCTTCCCCTATTTCTAAGGGTAGATTTGCAATTGCCTTATGATAATGAACATATCTATCACCCAGGCAGTCATAGGAGTTAAGATGCCTAAAAGCGAACTTTAGAACTCTACTTACACTGCTGGGAAATAAATTCTTTCTTCAAGAATAGTCATTGTATACCCTACAATATAATAGATATATATACAATATATAAAACATATATATATATATATCACTATACTGTCCTCCCAAAATTAATATGGCATTTTATATCAACAATATTTCAATAAAAATTTTTTTAATAATTGCAATATATAGTGGAACTATATGTAACTTTTTTCTGTATTTTCCAAGTTTCCTGTAAATGTGTTATTATACTTTATATTTAAAAATTAAAAAAAATTAACAGTCATTTTGACATTCAGGTGGAACTGGAACTATGGCAACCATCTCAGGATTATGAGAGAGGAGAGCCTAAGAGAGGAAGAGCGGGAAGAGGTCAGAAGAAATTCGGACCCTGATGATCTTGCAGCGCTGACCAGCCAGATCAAGAGTAGCCCCAATGACCTTCGAACATGGCAGGTGCATGACCCCAAATTCCCTTGACTACTCTAGTGGTTTTTGTCTTACTGCAGCAGAGGATGTCATAAAAGTGGCACGGCGGTATCCTTTCTGAAGGTTTATCTCATTCTCAAGTGTGTTTCTTTGCCTCCAAATGGGCTACAGGCATCCTCCAGTGTAGCAGTTATGAGTTATTTTGGATTTCCTATCACATCTAATATCCTGCCCTTTGTGCAGTAGACCCTCTGGAAATGTTTGTTTACTAAGGATTGTGGCTGACTGGCCTATCTTCAAATCATATTGTGTCCTACAAATCTCAGCAGGAACACAGATTAGTTTTTAGCTTATCTTCAAACCCTCTTCCCACCTTGGGCTCTCATTATCTTTCGGATGGGAAAATGGTTTCAGCAAATGAGTTTCAGCTTCTCATTGAGCTCTCTGTTCCTCCACTGTTAGCCAGAACTTGGATTGTCTGGAAAAAACAAATTTTTTTAGGGGAATTCTACTAAAGCCATCACCATAGTCACAGCTCATTTTCAGAATGCGCTAAATATCTATAGAAATGAAATTTACAATTCTCAGAACTCTTGGAAAATTAGTATTTTAATTCAACTTTATGCATGGCTTGCTATTGCCATATTATATATAAATAGAAAAACTGAGCCATTAATTCTCCTTCAAACGGCTTGTGACATGAGCATTTAAAATGTCTATGGTAGGAGAAATTATGTGTGGCATATGTGTGATTAGCATAGTTTATCACATGCTGTGGGCTCCAAAAATCAGTGTTGGGTGAATGTCAGAAACTAATCCTGGCTGGTTCCTGTGTGTGTGCATGCATGCTAAGATGCTTCAGTCATGTCTGACTCTTTGTGACCCCATGGACTGTAGCTTGCCAGGCTCCTCTGTCGTTGGGATTCTCCAGGCAAAAATACTGGAGTGGACTGCCATGCCTACCTCCAGGGGATCTTCCCAACCCAAGGATCAAACCCACTTCTGTCTCCTGCATTGGAAGGTGGGTTCTTTACCTCTAGTGCCACCTGGGAAGACCCATGTGGTTCCTAAAATGTCCTGCTATTGCTGGCTGTTCCATTCATGTAGAAGGCTTTCTTTCTCTCCTTCCATGAAAGTTCATGACCGAAACCTTTTGTAATTAATTTATGCACATATGTAATAATAATTTAGCTAACTCTTTTCATTTATCTAATGTTACTTTGACATGACAAAAACTGTCTCCATCATTTCCCCATGAAACTAACAAACACCACTGACACTGAAATCACATTTCTATTCTTTCCCAAATGAGAGGCTTCTCTAGTTCCAGGTGGGAGCTTGTAGGACTCAGGATAAGTTACAGAAAATGTCCTGGTTTGCAGGACTCATGATATTAATAGAATTAAAGTTCTTTGTGTTTACATAGAATAAAGAGCCAGGGCTGACAGAGTTCAGGCTCATGGCCAAGTTTCTGATGTTTTTAAGACTTGCAAAGATGAGACCGTGTTCTCAAATAGTGGAATCAAGGTCACAAAGAAAAATGAAACTATCAAATCTGACTGATTTTTTATCACAGTGTCCACAATACTTTTCTGAAGCCATCTAACAAACTTTGGTAAGATACCATATTAACTCTGCTCTTAAGCATTTTTCCTAACTCCTCACTTGAAATAACTCACTTGATTTCCTGGCCATGTTTCCCCTCTCCCATGCTGTTATGTTGGCCAAAAAGCTTGTTCATAAGATGCTACAGAAAAATCTGAATGAACTTTTTGCCCAACCCAATAGCTTCAGCCTCCACCCAAAATAACACTTACATAATCCCTATCATGGGCTTCCCCAGTGGCTCAGTGGTAAAGACCCTGTCTGCAATGCAGGAGATGCAGAAGACTCAGGTTAGATCCCTGGGCCAGAAAGATCCCCTAGAGGAAGGAATGGCAAGCCACTCCAGTATTCTTGCCTGGAAAATTCCATGGACAGAGGAGCCTGGCTGGCTACAGGCCATAGGGTTGTAAAGAGTTGGACTAAGCAAATTCTATTATATATGAACCACTCTAGACACTGCATATATTAATTCAATTCTCCTAATAACCCTGAGAAGTAAATACTACTTTATTAGCCTCAGTTCACAGGGAAACTGTTGGGTCTTCCTGAGATCATACAGCTAGCAAGTGGTAGGATCAGGGTTTGAGCCCAGGAAGACTAGCTCTAGGAGTGTATACTTAAATCACCATGTTCCACCATCTCACCGCTGACCTCAAGGTTGAGACTCAAACTGACCAGCAAATAGGAACAATTCTAAGGCCAGATCAGCCTTAGAATCTTAGATCTGAGATCTGTCAAGGCTGCAGTTTTGCCTTGGAGCTCAGTTTCCATTATCAGGTCAATATTTCAACATCACTGCTTTCTTTCCCAAGCCTTGGTCTTTGCCCAATATTTCCAATCCTTTAGAAATAATGTTTGGGATAAAATCCCCAAGGCTTGACATGGGAACTGCCTGACCCTAGCCTGCTGAGCACTTTTTACCTCCTTACCACTGTCAACTACAAATTGGCACTTGCCATCCACCTCTGCAAGAATTAAATCATGTGCTGTTGCAGCTGCTGACATTCAACATCCCCTGAAAGGAGTTCATGGTGAAGAGCAGACATGAGGGACTCTGCTCTGGAAAAACTGGCAAAACAGGTCTTCAGTTAGTTAGATATTTTCAGGAGCTAATTTTATGAGCCCAATTCTTGTATCTCCTCATATCTAGAAAAACACTAAAATCCTTCATGGTGACATCTGTTCCTTATGATTAGCAGAAACCTTCTGCAAAACAATATGTGCTTGATTGCGTGTACTCTCCCTTCCCCCAAATCACATATATTCTGACTTTCCTCCCTGCCTCTTGGGAGCAGTTTCTCAGAGCTATCTGAGGTGCTGTCTCCCATGCAGTATTCACTTTGCCCCAGATACAATGTAACTTACGTTGTGCCTTTTATAAGTTGATACCACTTTGCAGACTCTGCTGCTTACTTCTGCCTGTGGCCCATCACCAGGCCTCTCTGTGCCTGATTTGCCCAATTTGTTAGCATCTATCATTCTCAGGGACGGAAGACAGCTCTCTGGGATTCTTTCAAGTTTATGCTGGGAAATTCTTGATGGCTGTCTGCCTAATTGTAACCAGAAAGAGTAGAGAGTCTCCAGAGAAAGAACCATGAATGGCTTTCTTGACAACAGAGAAGCCATTTTTGGCCTAAACCATTTTGGAATCTAAGCCTGGCCACAGTTCTTGCCCTTGAACAGGTCTCAGTAAGTAATGAACTTAGGGAACAAAGGAATGTGTAAACAAAGGACAAAATCAGGCAAGAGAATTAATAATACCAAAGACAACAGATCAAGTATAAAGGCTTCCAGTTCTATTTCAAAGACAAAGATTTGTCTGCTCTCAACTATCCAGATTCACTGAAACCTAATGGATGGTAATGATAACATTTTCTGAGCCTTGTGACTTCAATCAACCACATCTTGGACTCTGTTGATATTTGCCCTAATTCTAAACTGAATTCTGCTCTGCTCAAGCCCCCTCCTGAATATGCATATACCACCCAAACCCTCTCCTTCATGGATCACAGCCATATCATGGTGAAGGGACTTGCAAAACTCTAAGAAGCAATGAGCCATGCTGTGCAGGGACACCCAAGATGAACAGGTCATAGTGGAGAGTTCTGACAAAACGTGGTCCACTGCAGAAGGAAATGGCAAAACATTACAGGCTTCTTGCCACAAGAACCCCATGAACAGTATGAAAAGGCAAAAAGATATGACACTGAAAGATGAACACTCCCCACCTGGGTCAGAAGGTATCCAATATGCTAATAGAGAAGAGCATAATAATAATAGTTCCCAGAAAGAAAGAAGAGACTGGGCCAAAGTAGAAATGACACTCAGTTGTGGATATGACTGGTGGTGAAAATAAAGACTGATGCTGTAAAGAATGATATTGCATAGGAAGTTGGAAAGTTAAATCCATGAATCAAAGTAAATTAGATGTGGTCAGGCAGGAGATGGCAAGAGTAAACATTGACATCTTAGGGATCAGTGAACTATAATGGAATGGAATAGGCGAACTTAATTCAGATGACCACTATGTCTATTACAGTGGGCAAGAACCTTTTAGAAGATATGGAGTAACCCTGACAGTCAACAAAAGAATCTGAAACACAGTACTTGGGTGCAAATCTCAAAAATGTCAGAATGATCTCGGATCATTTCCAAGGCGAAACATTCGACATCACAGTAATCCAAGTCTATGCCCCAACCACTGATGCCGAAGAAGATGAAGCTGACCAGTTCTGTGAAGACCTACAAGTCCTTCTAGAACTAACACCAAAAAAAGATGTTCTTTTCATCATAGGTTACTGGAATGCAAAAGGAGGAAGTCAAGAGATACCAAGTTTGGCCCTGGGGTACAAAATGAATCAGGGCAAAGGCTAACGGGGTTTTGCCAAGAGAACATACTGGTCATAGCAAACGCTCTCTTCTAGTGACACAAGAGATGACTCTATACGTGGACATCACCAGAAGGTCAATACAGAAATCAGATTGATTATACTCTTTGCAGCTGAAGATGGAGAAACTCTACAAAGTCAGCAAAAACAAGACCATGAGCTGACTGTGGCTCAGATCATGAACTCCTTATTGCAAAATTCAGGCTTAAATTGAAGAAAGTAGGGAAAACCACTAGGCCATTCGGGCAAGACCTAAATCAAACATTTTGTGATTATATAGTGGAGGTGATGAGTAGATTCAAGGGATTAGATCTGGTAGACAGAGTACCTGAAGAACTACGGCTGGAGGTCTGCAACATTGTACAGGAGGTGGTGACCAAAACCATCCCAAAGAAAAAGAAATGCAATAAGGCGAAGTGGTTGTCTGAAGAGCCTTTACAAATAGCTGAGGAAGAAGAGAAGCAAAAGGTAAGGGAGAAAGGGAAAGGTAAATCCAACTGAATGCAGATTTCCAGAGAATAGCAAGGAGAGATAAGAAGGCCTTCTTACATGAACAGTGCAAAGACATAGAGGAAAACAGTAGAATGAGAAAGAATAGAGAGCTATCAAGAAAATTAGAGACATCAAGGCAACATTGCATACAAGATTGGGCATGATAAAGGACAGAAATGATAAGGACCTAACAGAAGAAGAAGAGACTAATAAGAGGTGGCAAGAATGCACAGAAGAACTATACAAAAAAGGTCTTCAGTTCAGTTCAGTCTCTCAGTCATGTCCAACTCTTAGCAACTCCACGGACTGCAGCATGCCAGGTTTCCCTGCCCATCACCAACTCCTGGAACCTATTCAAACTCAGGTCCATCGAATCCGTGATGCCATCCAATGATCTCATCCTCTGTTATCCCCTTCTTCTCCTGCGTTCAATCTTTCCCAGCATCAGGGTCTTTTCAAACGAGTCAGCTCTTTGCATCTGATGGCCAAAGTATTAGAATTTCAGCTTCAACATCAGTCCTTTCAGTGAAGACCCAGGACTGATCTCCTTTAGGATGGACTGGTTGGATCTCCAGTCCAAGGGACTCTCAAGAGTCTTCTCCAACACCACAGTTCAAAAGCATCAATTCATCAGCACTCAGCTTTCTTTATAGTCCAACACTCACAACCATACATGACCACTGGAAAAACCATAGCCTTGACTATATGGACCTTTGTCGGCAAAGTAATGTCTCTGCTTTTTAATATGCTGTCTAGGTTGGTCATAGCTTTTCTTCCAAGGAAGAAGCATCTTTTAGTTTCATGGTTGCAGTCACCATCTTCAGTGATTTTGGAATCCAAAAACATAAAGTATGTCATGGTTTCCGTTGCTTTGCCATCTATTTGCCATGAAGTGATGGGACCAGATGCCATGATCTTCGTCTTTTGAAAGATGAATTTTAAGCCAACTTTTTCACTCCCCTCTTTCACTTTCATCAAGAGACTCTTTAGTTCCTCTTTGCTTTCTGCCATAAGTGTTGTGTCATCTGCATATCTGAGGTTATTCATGTTTCTTCTGGCAATCTTGATTCCAGCTTGTGCTTCATCCAGCCCAGCATTTAACATAATGTACTCTGCATATAAGTTAAATAAACAGGGTGACAATATGCAGCCTTGACATACTCCTTTCCCAATTTGGAACCAGTCTGTTGTTCCATATCCAGTTCTAGCTGTTTCTTCTTGACCTGCATCCAGATTTCTCAGGAAGCAAGTAAGGTGGTCTGGTATTCCCATCTCTTTAAGAATTTTCCACAGTTTGCTGTGATCCACACAGTCAAAGGCTTTGGCATAGTCAATAAAGCAGAAGTAGAAGTTTTTCTGGAACTCTCTTGCTTTTTCGATGATCCAGCAAATGTTGGTATTTTGATCTCTGGTTCCTCTGCCTTTCCTAAATCCAGCTTGAACATCTAGAATTTCACAGTTCACGTACTGTTGAAGCCTCACTTGGAGAATCTTGAGGATTACTTTGTTTGCGTGTGAAATGAGTGCAATTGTGCGGTAGTTTGAACATTCTTTGGCATTGCCTTTCTTTGGGATTGGAATGAAAACTGACCTTTTCCAGTGCTGTGGCCACTGCTGAGTTTTCCAAATTTGTTGACATATTGAGTGCAGCACTTTAACAGTATCATCTTTTAGGATTTGAAATGGCTCAACTGGAATTCCTTCACCTCCACTAGCTTTGTTTGTAGTGATGCTACCTAAGGCCCACTTGACTTCGCACTCCAGAATGTCTGGCTTTAGGTGAATGGCCACACCATTGTGATTATCTGCATCATGAAGATCTTTTTTTTATGGTTCTTTTGTGTATTCTTGCTACCTCTTCTTAATATCTTCTGATTCTGTTAGGTCCATACCATTTCTGTCCTTTATTGTTCCCATCTTTGCATGAAAATTTCCCTTGATATCTCTAATTTTCTTGATGAGATCTCTGGTCTTTCCCATTCTATCGTTTTCCTCTATTTGTTTGCAGTGATCACCTCAGAAGACTTTGTTATGTCTCCTTGCTATTCTTTGGAACTCTGCTTTCAGATGGGTATATCTTTCCTTTTCTCCTTTGCCTTTTGCTTCTCTTCTTTTCTCAGTTTTTTGTAAGGGCTCATCAGACGACCATTTTGCCTTTTTGAATTTCTTTTTTGGGGGATGGTCTTGATCACTGCCTCCTATACAATGTCATGAACCTCTGTCCATAGTTCTTCAGGCACTCTGTCTATCAGATCTTATGTGCTCATCTTCACTTGTGAGATCGCCAAAATTGCAACTCACTGCTGAACAACCATCGACAAGAGAATGTTGATTCCCACCAAAAACAGATAGCCCACATCCAAGGGCAAAGGAGAAGCCCCAGCAAGATGGTAGGAGGGACGAAATCATGTTTAGAATAAAATCCCATACCTGCCAGAGATACTCGGAGGGCTCAAGCAAAACCTTGAGTGCACCAGGACCTAGAGACCCCACAGAGACTGAGCTAGACTTGCCTTTGAGTGTTAGCGTATCTCCTGTGGAGGCACAGGTCAGCAGGGGCCTGTCACAGGGGCAGGGGCTCTCAGTGCAGCAGACCTGGGTCACACAGCATGTGGCATAAGCCCTCTTGGAGGAGGTCGCCACTAACCCCACCATAGAGCCAGTGAGCAGGTGGCCCACAAACTGCAGAACAATTATACCAAATAAATTCTGTCACTGTTAAGAAAGTCTTAGGACTCATAACAGATTTCCCAACCTAGGGATCTGACAAAGGGACTGAGAACCCCCAGGGAATTTGACTTTGGAGGCCAGTGGGATTTAATTACAGAACTTGCACAGAACTAGGGAAACAGACTCTTGGGAGGCACAAACAAAACCTTGTGCAAACCAGGACCCAGGGGAAAGGAGCAGTGACCCCACAAGAGACTGACCCAGACTTGCCTGTGAGTGTCCAGGAGTCTCTGGTAGAGGTGTGGGTCGACAGTGACAGGGTCAGGGGCACTGAATACAATAGTGCAGGCACAAGACCTTTTGAAGGAGGTCGCCATTATCTTCATCACCCCCACCATAGTTTAGTTTCAGGTCAAACCACAGGGAGGAACACAGCCCCACCCATCAACAAAAAATTGTACTAAATATTTACTGAGCATGGCCCTGCTCATTAGAACAAGGTCCAGTTTCCCCCTCAGTCAGTCTCTCCCATCAGGAAGTTTCCATAAGCCCCTTATCCTTCTCCATCAGAGGGCAGACAGAAGTAAAACCACAATCACAGAAAACTAATCAAAAAGATCACATGAATCACAGCCTTGTCTAACTCAATGAAACTATGAACATGCCATGTAGGGCCACCAAAGATGGATGGGTCATGGTGGAGAGTTCTGACAAAACGTGTTCCACTGGAGAAGGGAATGGCAAACCACTTCAGTATTCTTGCCTTGAGAACCCCATGAACAGTATGAAAAGGCAAAAAGATAGGACACTGAAAGATGAACTCCCCAGGTCTGTAGGTGCACAATATGCTACAGGAGAACAGTGGAGAAATAACTCCAGAAAGAATGAAGAGATGGGGACAAAGCAAAAACAACACCCAGTTGTGGATGTGACTGGTGATAGAAGTAAAATCCAATGCTGTAAAGAACAATATTGCATAGGCACCTGGAATGTTAGGTCCATGAATCAAGGTAAATTGGAAGTGGTCAAATAGGAGACGGCAAGAGTGAACATCAACATTTTAGCAATCAGTGAACTAAAATGGATTGGAGTGGGCAAATTTAATTCACATGACCATTATATCTACCACTGTGGGCAAGAATCCCTTAGAAGAAATGGAGTAGCCCTCACAGTCAACAAAAGAGTCTGAAATGCAATACTTGGATGCAATCTCAAAAACGACAAAATGATCTCTGTTCGTTTCCAAGGCAAACCATTCAATATCACAGTAATCCAAGTCTATGCCCCAACCAGTAATGCTGAAGAAGCTGAAGTTGAACAGTTCTATGAAGACTTACAAGACCTTCTATAGCTAACACCCAAAATAGATGTCCATTTCATCATAGAGCACTGGAATGCAAAAGTAGGAAGTCAAGAGATACCTGTAAAAGGAAAATTTGGCCTTGGAGTACAAAATGAAGCAGGGCAAAGGCTAACAGAGTTTTGCCAAGAAAACACACTGGTAATAGCAAACACCCTCTTCCAGCAACACAAGAGATGACTCTACATATGGACATTACTAGATGGTCAATACCAAAATCTGATTGATTATATTCTTTGCAGCTGAATATGGAAAAGCTCTATACAATCAGCAAAAACAAGACTGGGAGCTGACTATGGCTCAAATCCTGAACTCCTTATTGCTAAATTTAAGCTTAAATTAAAGAAAGTAGGGAAACCACTAGACCATTCAGGTATGACCTAAATCAAGTCCCTTACAATTATACAAAGGAAGAAAAAAGATCTTAGTGACCCAGATAACCACGATGATATGGTCACTACTCACCTAGAACCAGATATCCTGGAATGTTAAATCAAGTGGGACTTAGGGAGCATTAATATAAACATAGCTAGTGGAGGTGATGGAATTCCAGCTGAGTTATTTCAAATCCTAAAAGATGATGCTCTTAAAGTGCTAAACTCAAGATGTCAGCAAATTTGGAAAATTCATCAGTGGCCACAAGAATGGAAAAGGTCAGTTTTCATTCCAATCCCAGAGAAGAGCAATGCCAGAGAATGTTCAAACTGCTGTACAATTGTGCTCATTTTACACGTTAGTAAATTTATGCCCCAAATTCTTCAAGCTAGACTTCAGCAGTATGTGAACTGAGAACTTCCAGATGAGCAAGCTGAGTTTAGAAAAGGCAGAGGAACCAGAAGTCAAATTGCCAACACCTGTTGGATCAATAGAGAAAGTAAGAGAATTCCAGAGGAACGTCTACTTCTGTTTCACTGACTATGCTACATCCTTGACTGTATGAATCACAACAAACTGTGAAAAATTCTTAAAGAGATGGGAATATCAGACCACCTTACCTGTCTCCTGAAAAACCTGTATGTGGGTCAAGAAGCAAGTTAGAACAAGACATGGAAAAATGGACTGGTTCAAAATTGGGAAAGGAGTACAACAAGGCTGTATACTGTCCCCGTTTATTTAACTTCTATGCAGAGTATGTCATGCAAAATGCCGGCTGGATGAATCACAAGCTGGAATCAAGATTGCAGGGGGGAAATACCAACAACCTCATATATGCAGATGATACCACTTAAATGGCAGAAAGTGAAGAGGATCTGAAGAGCTTCTTGAAAAGGTGAAAGAGAAGGGTAAAATAGCTGGCTTAAAAATTAACATTCAAAAAATTAAGATCATGACATCCAGTCCCATCACATCATGGCAAATAGAAGGGGAAAATGTAGAAGCAGTGACAGATTTTCTTTCCTTGGCCTCCAAAATCACTATGAACAGTGACTTCAGCCATGAAATTAAAAGATGCTTGCACCTTGGAAGGAAAGCTATGACAAAACTAGACAATGTATTAAAAAGCAGAGACATCACTTTCCCAGCAAATGTCCATATAGTCAAAACTATAGTTTTTCCAGTACTCATATAGAGTTGGACCATAAAGAATGCTGAGGGCTGAAGAATCGATGCTTTTCAATTGTGGTACTGGAGAAGACTCCTGAGAGTCCCTCAGACTGCAAGGATTTCAAACCAATCAATCCAAAATGAAATCAACCTGAATATTCATTGGAAGGACTGATGCTGAAGCTGAAGCTCCAATACTTTGGCCACCTGATGCAAAGAGCTGGGTTATTGGAAAAGACCTTGATTCTGGGAAAGATTGTAGGCAAAAAGAGAAGCGGGGTGCAAAGGATGAGATGGTTAGATAGCATCACTAACTCAGTGGTCATGAATTTGAGCAAACTCTGGGGATAGTGAAGAAGATGGCCAGGTGTGCTGCAGTCCATGGGGTCACAAAGAGTCGGACATAACTAGAACTAAACAACCAGGACCCACGCTCCTTCATGAATATGCATGTACCCTTAGCTTAAAACTTCCCCAATTTCACTGTTCACATAGACATTGCTTTGGGAAAGATCTTAAGTGTAGTCTCCTTACTTGCTGAAAGTAATTAATCCTTCTTTCTTCTGTTCTTTGTCTTGATTGTGTCTTTTGGCTCAGTACCCACCAATAGGCAAACCCAGTTTTCAGGTAACATAATGAGTCTGTTTTGATCACTGTCTTTTGTTATTCTCAAAACTGACCCACCAGGAACTTCCCTTGTGGTCCAGTGGCCAAGATTCTGTGCTCAACGCAGGGGGCCCAGGTCCCATTCCTGGTCAGGGAACTAGATCCCACACACTGCAACTAAGAGTTTGCATGCCACAACTAAAGATCACACATGCCGCAGTGAAGATTGAAGACCCCAAGTGCCGCAACAGACCTAGCATGGACAAATAAATTTTTTAAAAAATACAGTTTAAAGAAAAAACAGACCCACCAGCCTTACTTCTGATCCTTCTCCTTGCTGAGTCGTTATCTCTCTCCACGAAATTTTCCTCTCTCCACCTTTCAATCTTTCTTTTGAACCACATCATTTTCTGTCTTCATTTTGCTTAATTTCCCAACTCTTCATGACTTCCACTAGTTTGGTTTCCCCTATAAAAATCCTACTTTCTCTTTGCATATACTCTTCTAACTTTCTCTGTTTATCTCAATTTTTACACGTTTTTCTTCTGTTACTATCTGGTTTGGAATCACCAATTTTCTAAGATAAAAGATCTTTCACCAACTCTCAATATGCTAGAAAACATCCACATTTTAGAGTTATATTTGTCTGATATGGAACTTTCAGAACTTCAGTTTCCTCATCTGTGAAATAAGGACAGTAGCAGTCATATAAGATCATGCATTGGTAAGCACTTTGAAGACTAAGTGACACTAAACAAATGTTAGGCATTGTTAATACAAAGAACACTAGGGCATCTTTAAAATATGGAAAGAATAAGTGAGTTCCACTGTGCATCATAAACCAGTCTAAGAATTAGCCACTTTGTTCCTGTTCTTTAATCTTTATAGCCAGTGTTGATATATAGAGCAGAAAGAAGCAAGTACATTAGGAAAACAGAGCATATAATAGCTGCAGGCATTATACACATAGGTCTCTGCACTTTTTCAGCACTTTTGTCAAAATCTTTTGCACTCACTTCAAGTCCCTGCTCTTTTCACTAGACTGGGAATAGAAGATTAAACCATAGATTGCAAACTGGTGATTTACTGGCTGGCTCTGCTATTCTAATATATTTTGTTTGACAGAAAAATTACCTTTTTAAAAATTGCATGTGAATGCATTTAGATAATATTGTAGGTTGGATTTTTCCAGGAGCAGTATCTTAGCCAAGGATTTGGGTTGTTGTCATTGTTTAATTGGTATCATGTTCGACTCTTTTGTGACCCCATGGAATGTAGCCCACCAGGCTCCTCTTTCCATGAGATCTTCCAGGCAGGAACACCAGAGAGGGTTGCCATTTCCTTTTCCAGGGGATCTTCCTGACCCAGGGATCCAATCTGCATCTCCTACATAGGCAGGTGGATTCTTTACCTGTGAGCAACCTGAGAAGTCCCAAGGGCTTGGGTAAAGGTGAATTATTAAGAAATGCTTCCAACAGAAACCAGTGGGGTCAGGAAGCAGAAGAAGGCAGTAGAAAAAGCCAAGTTAGTGTGATTTCAGGTGGCACTCCATGTCAGCCTGACCCCCACAGGGCACAGTAGAGCAGAACCAATGTTTTTCTTATCTAGAGTTTATACCTCCTAGAGGTAATGGAGGTGGGCTTTTATACACTCACTCCATTGGCTATGGATGACCAGAAAGAGGGGAGGCCATCACCTCTAGGCACTTCTGTCCTTATCAGGGATTAACCCTAAGGCCCAAGAACAAATCTCTCAAGGTCACAGAGGTGAAACTCTTGTAGCAAATCATGTAGGAGCTGGGAGATGGGCACACAGAGCTGGTAAAAGTGATCTGGGGGTTCCTGCTACCACGTCAGCAAGAGTCCATTACAAATAGGATACATGCTCTCCAGTTTGCCAAAGTCCAATACTTGTCCTTGGATAGCTGTAGTACCAAGGTTTCTATAATGGGGAGGTTGGGTATGGGACTGTGTTTGGAAGTGGGGTACTTGGGTCAGGAACCCCAACTTAAGGCTCTGCTTGCTTAGCATGACAATACAAGTTATACTACATTACATTACAAGATGAAAAAAACATCAGCTCTTCATGTAATGGAGATCATGGGAGTTGGGATTAAAGTACCCTCTTCCCAAGACTCACCCTTCTCTTTACCATTTTACTTTGCACTTCATTTATTTGGCATGATCCCTATAGCCATTTCAGTTTGGCAACTTCATAATTGTGTAACAAAGCTTAATGGCACCATGAAATCTCAGATCTAAAAAGACTTAGAGTTTTGGCCCCCTCACTTAACTTCACAGATTTTGAAGGGATGTTCCAAGCAGTTATGACTTTCTTAAGATCTCAGAGCTAGTCATGAGAGAGAGCAGGTAGCACCCAAGTCTCTTGTCTCTATGGGTGGCTTAGTCTGGGAAGCTGCTTCATCCAGCACCTTAACTTGTGGGTCAGTAGGCTGACTCCACAGGGAGACTGAGGGGGATGAACTTATTAAATTGCAGAGCACAATGTAAATGTTTAAGTGTGATTATGACCTCGAGAATTATCTGGTCCTGCTGAAACTGATGAGTTTTGAGGGTCAGAAGCTACAGATTATTACACAGAAAATGAAGGGCATTAAACTTAATTCTCTCTAGGATGCCTTCTAATCTCTCCTAAATGTGTTTGTATCCTTCACATTTCCCACAAACTCATCTATAAAGGCCTTGCTTGATTTTAGTCCACTGGAGATGATGACTGAGGTAGCTTAGGAAATTGGAGTATTCTTCACATTTAAAAAATGTAAGTGATTCCATCATTGTAAACGTCTCAACTATTCCAAACATTAGCTTGTGGAGAATTCGTGCTATGCCTGTGTACTAAGTCGCTTCAGTCGTGTCCAATTCTTTGCAACCCTATGGACTGTAGCCTGCCAGGCTCCTCTGTCCATGGGATTTTCCAGGTGAGAACCCTGGAGTGGGTTGCCATGCCCTCTTCTAGGGCATCTTCCCAACTCAGAGATCAAGCCCTTATCTCTTATGTCTCCTGCATTGGCAGGCGGGTTCTTTACCACTAGCACCACCTAGGAAACCCTCTATGATATCCACATTAGTAACATTTACCATATAATATAACCTAACCTAACCTAAGAAGATTTATTACTCATTTGACACTACTTCCCATGTAATTCAACATACCAAATGAACCTAATCTCAAAGTTAGCTAGAGATCAAAGGACTTTATTAAATTTTTGTTCAGGAATTTTTGTCAATAAATTTCAAAAGCGTTTAGAACACTCAGTCAAATAGGATCATGTTGTTCAGTTGCTCAGTCATGTCCGACTCTTTTGAGACCCTATGGACTGCAGCACTCCAGTCTCCTCCGTCCTTGCATTTCCCAGGCTAGAATACTGGAATGGGTTGAGAATACATTCCTAGAAACATGGAAATGCCAATTCAATGAGATAATGCCCAAACCAACATTTAGTCCTCGTTTGGTATATAAAAAAAAAAAGCAGCCAATAAAGTTTTTAAGCAATAGCAAAAACTATATAAATGTTCATAGACTTCTGATTTAGGTTGGAGGTGCTGTTCATTTAAAAATTTTCCTGCTACATGGGAAGCAGGAAGCTTGATTTGGCTGCTGATTGAGATAATTCTCAAGGGGAGATCCAAGGAGGTCAGGCTGACTGGTAGACATCTTGGAACATGAACCCACGATAAAGGAGATGATGATGGTCTAGAAGACATCTGTGAGCTGAAACATGAGGGTCCAGTTTGACTGAAGAGCTGAAGTCGGAGATTGGATGGGCACAGCAGAAACCTGGAAAGACAGTGCTGGGACTAGAAAAAGAAGCAGATTCTTTACCATCTGAGACACCAACATGAATACTCCTCAGCAATAAAAAGTGAATAAACGACTTCTACATACAATAACATGGGAAAGAAGGCAGATCCAGAGGAGAATATATTGTATGATATGTTTAAGAACATATTAAAAGTTCAAGAACAGGCACAACTAAGCTATAGAGAAAACTAGCCCCTCTGGGGTGATAGTCATAGTCTCATCTGGGAATGTTTCTTATAGGGCGTTGGAAACATTCTATGTCTGGATGGTGATTAGATGGAGATCCATTGAGCTCCATACCTAAGATTAGTATACTTTTTCATTTAATTTATATGTCTTAACTTCGATTTTAAAACATATGAACACATTCAAAGATAAAATATGCAATATATACATGAAAACAGTTGTCCATGGTGCAGGCAAGAAAGGAATAGGAGTGAAGTATGTGGATAGAAGGAAATCAGGGAAACAAAAAAGAGACCTGTAAGAATCAAAGATGACAATGCATCTGGAACTACAGCAGCATAATGATCCACTCAACTGTCTCTTCTTGAGATCCAAAATTGTATACTTTCAAAAGATAAATTTTAACAAAAAGTAAAATTGTGAGGAAGAGGAGCAGATAAAGAAGGAAGAGAAGCAGAGAAAGAAAGAGGCTGACATGCAGCAGAATAAAGAACCAGTTCAGAATGACTGATCTGGATTGTAAATGCCAAGAGTCAGAGGCCCTGTTGCAAAGAATCGGGGTCTGACTGGAGCCCTCTCTAGTCCAAATCACTGTGTCTGTTTCCTTGAAATCACTGAACCCTCCTAGTGAAGCTGGAAGCCAAGGCTCAGGAGAACTGGGACCATCAACAAGAAGCTATTTTAAAATATATATGTGTGGACTCTGGTTCAAGATGGTGGAGATAGAAGGATGCGTGCTCATCTTCTTCTGTGAGAGCATCAAAATTGCAACCAGCTGTGGAACAACCATTGACAGGAGGACCCTGGAACCCACCAAAAAAAGATACCCCAAGTCCAAAGACAAAAAAGAAACTGCAGCAAAACGGTAGGAGGGGAGCCATCATGATAAAATCAAATCCCATACCTGCTAGGTGAGTGACCCATGAACTGGAGAACAATAATACCAAAGACATTCTCCCATTGTTGTGAAGCTTCAGAACACCATGTCAGGCTTCCCAGCCTGGCAATCTGACAAAGGGACTGGGAATCCCCAGGGAATCTGACCTTGAAGACCAGAAGGATTTGATTATAGGACTTCCACAGGACTGGGGAAAAGAGAGACTCCAGTCTTGGAGGACACAAAGAAAATCTTGCACACACCAAAACCCAGAGGAAAGGAGCAGTGACCACACAGGAGACTGAGCCAAAAATACCTGCTAGTGTTGAAGGGTCTCCTGTGGAGGTGTGGGTGGGGGCTCACCACAGGGATGGGGGCACCAGTAGTAACAGTCCAGGAAGGTCCCCCTTGGGCTAATCCCTCTTGGAGGTCACTATTAACCCTACCATAGAGTCCTTAAACCCTAGGGCTGGGTCACTTCAGGCCAAACAACTACCAGGAAGGGGGATAATCCCACCCATCAGCAGATAATTGGATTAATGCTTTACTGAGCAAGGCCCTGCCCACCAGAGCAAGATCCAGTTTTTCCCATTGCCAATCCCTCCTATCAGGAAGCTTATACAAGCCTCTTAGCCTCTTCCATCAGAAGGCAGACAGAAGAAACAAGGAAGAATCACAGTCCCACAGCAGCTAAAACAAAAACCACTTTAGAGAAAGTTAGGATGAAAAAGTAGAAAGTTATGTCCCAGATGAAGGGACAAGATAAAATCGCAGGAAACACAACTAAATGAAGTGGAGATAGGCAATCTTCTAGAAAAATAATTCAGAATAATGATAGTGAAGATGATCCAGGATCTTGGGAAAACAATGGAGAAGATGCAAGAAATGTTTATCAAAGACCTGGAAGAACTAAAGAACAAGCAAACCAAAATGAATAATACACAAGAAGGAATCAATAGCAGAATAACTGAGGCAGAAGAATGGATAAATGACCTGGAGGACAGAATGGTGGGCATCACTGCCACAGAACAGAATACAGAAAAAAGAATGAAAGGAAATAACGACAGCCTAAGAGACCTCTGGGACAACTTAAATGCACCAACATTCTCATTACAGGGGTCCCAAAAGGAGAAGAAAGAGAGAAAAGACCTGAGAAAATATTTGAAGAGATAATAGCTGAAAACTTCCCTAACATGGGAAAGGAGATATTCAACCAAGCCCAGGAAGCACAGAGAGTCCCAGGCAGGATAAACCCAAGGAGGAACACACTGAGACACATAGCAATCAAAGTGACAAAAATTAAAGACAGAGATGAAATATTAAAAGCAACATAGGGAAAAACAACAAATAACATAGAAGGGAACTCCCATCAGGTTATCAGCTGATTTCTCAACAGAAACTCTACAAACCAGAAGGGAATGACACCATATTTTAAAGTGATGAAAGGGAAGAATCTACAACCAAGAATACTCTACCTAGCAAGACTCTCCTTCAGATTTGATGGAGAAATCAAAAGCTTTCAGACAAGCAAAAATTAAAAGAACTCAGCACCATCAAACCAGCTTTACAACAAATGCTAAAGGAACTTCCTAGGCAGGAAACACAAGAGAAGGAAAATACCTATAGAAAAGAAACTCAAAACAATTAAGAAAACAGTAATAGGATCATACATAGCAATAATTACCTTAACTGTAAATGGATTAAATGCAACAACCAAAAGACATAGACTGGCTGGGTGGATGAAAACATGTGCATGTATGCACTTCCACTTACCACATCACTCTGCTTGGCCCCACTCAAAATTGTATGCAGTTATTTTATATTGTTAGGTTACTCATGTTCCCATAATGGCTTGCAATTGTAATGATCTTTTATTTTTTGTCTGGCTATTGATTGTGAAAACCATTCTTCTTTTATTTTTATTGTGAAAACTGATAAACATATTTTACTATTGTGACTATGTAACTACTCACTTAATACCATTGTATCATGATTGGTCAGCAGAAAAGTAATAGAACTCTATATCATCAAAACTACAATTTAATAGAAAAACCTGTAATCATTTTCTAAAATTCAGAGGCATATCAGAATTATCCTGGAATATTTTTGAAAAATACAAATGCCCAGGTATTGCTTTTTTTTTCCTCCAGAGCTCCAGATATATTCCTAATGAGCAGCCATGTTTAAAAACAACTGGACTATATAATGATCTTTTATCTAGCTTGTTTCACTTTTTCTATTTCACATCCTGTGCTCCCATTTCATTAGTTTATGTTTTCCAATTTCTCCATCTCTTCTTTATTTTTCTGATGTTCTTTCTCAAGCCTTTTATCAAGTGTAGTAGAAAAGCTTTTGTATACATGTATATAAATAATATGTATTATATATATATATTAGAAGACTTAAGGATTTTTTCCTAACTATGAAATTTTTATTTCACTTGTTTGACCTAGTATGAGTAGAATGCTAGATTGCTAATTTAAAAAATAGATAAGCAACAAAGGTTTACTGTAGAGCACAGGGAACTATAATCAATATCTTGTGGTGGTGGTGGTTTAGTCACTAAGTCGTGTCCAACTCTTGTGACCGCATGGACTGTAGCCCACCAGGCTCCTCTGTCCATGGGATTCTCCAGGCAAGAATCCTGGAGTGGGTTACCATTTCTTTCTCCAGGGTATCTTCCCAACCCAGGAGTTGAACCCAGGTCTCCTGCATTGCAGCCGGATTCTTTACCAACTGAGCTATGAGGGAAGCCCATAATGGAAAATAATTTCAAAATAATATATGTGTATGTATGTAACTGAATCACCTTGCTGTACACCTGAAACATTGTAAGTCAACTATACATCAACAAAATATATATATTGAGAAGAAATAAAAAGATAATGTTTAAAAAAAAGCCATCAAATACTACTTCATTGAACACATTAATGAGGTACCCAGTAAGAATTACAAGCAGTTTGAAGGTCAATTTCAACAGTAGAGACCTATAGGGAATAAAGAACTCTGCAATGAATTTCCAAGTTAATACAAAACAGTTCTGTCCACAGAATGGGTCTATCTATTCATCTATGTAGTAATCGGTGCATTTCACTGGACAAAATTATTTTGCTTTCTCTAGACAAGAATCATTTATATTATCAGTTTTCTACTAACAGAATTATTTTTAAAACTAAAAAAATATAGTGAAAGGATGAGTTAACCTGGATGGGTGAGCTACAGAAGATACCACTGTCTAATCTTTTAAACTTCTTCTGAGTATATACATATATACATATATATATACATATACACAAACATATATATCTATAAAAAGTACATACATACATACACACACACAAATTTAACACTAGGAGGCCTGAATAAAACATAGACACAAGCCTGTTTTAGTCCATGAATCTTTAGTTTTCAAGTGCTGATTTAGAATGATTAAGGCACCTCAAAGATCATCTAGTTAAAAAATCTCTCAAGCTACAGGAATAGCACTTTCTTGTAGATTCTTGGCCACCACTCAGCAGGAGGGATACATTTTAAGAGACAGTCTGTTCTTCCAAATGTCCAGAAATCACCCCATCTCAGCCACCTCTCTTCCTACTGGTGTGGTTGGCCCTGATTCTGGAATCTGGTTTCATTGTATAACTTTAAAAAATCTCAAATGAGAGGTGCTAGTGTAACTTTCTGATAGAAGATTATCAGATATCATTTTCATGGTCATTTGTTTTGCTGGGTTTCTGTCTCAGGTGGCTAGAGAAGATGCAGCTCAATTCTTGATCGCTGGCCAGAAGAAAATGCAGAGTGCACTCAATTTCACAGAAGGAACAAAGCTCATTTACAGCACAGCCCTGCGCACAATAGAATTTCATGAGTCAGTCGATAAGGATAATTAAACAGTGTAGGTCAAGGACTAGACACAACCATTCAACTTCCTGCAAATCCATTAGGCAAAATCTTGAGAAACATTATTTAAAAGCTGCAATATTTAATCATTGGTGCATTTTAAAACGTGCTTTATTGCTGCTAAATAATGTTGAAAAAATAATAAAAGTCAAATCCTTAGCAACATTACTTTGTCAAAAAAATTAGCTTCAAAATATAGTGATGAGCTTTCTTTTTTCTCAATATGTGAATTTCCCACTCTTCTGCTTTGCTCCTGTGGTTTCTTCTCCCTGGGCTGGCTTCTCTCCTCTCAAAATACTTATTCCAGGAAGCCCTCTCTGGAGATTGAAGCATGCTAACTCCATGCCCGCCACCCACTCCCACCCTCCCGCCTCCTCCTGCACCTACTGGCCTCGTAAATCCTAAATCCTTTTAGCATTTTTAATACGTAGCTTCTGCTGGCACATTTTAAAAATATTGACTTCCCTGAACTATAATTCATGTATAATAAAAATGCAGCCATACTGAATGTAAGTTTGGCATGTTTTGACAAATGTATCCATCACTACAACCACCATAGTAATTAAAGTAGAGAATATTTCCATCACCTCAGAAAGTCCCCTCATGATCTGTTTTCTGTCACTATAGATGAGTTTTCCCTGTTTCTGAGTTTCACATAAATGGAAGCATGTAGTATATACTTGCGTATCCAGTTCATGTGGCTCAGCATAATATTCCTGACATTTACCTATGTCTTTGTGTGTGTCAGTATTTTGTTCCTTTTGATGGCTAAGTTGTATTCCATTGTACAAATATACACAATTAGTTGGTCCATTCACCTGTTGTTGGAGATTTGAGCTGGTACCATTTTTCTGCTATTGTAAATAAAGCTCACAGGAACATTTGTGTTGGTATATATTTCCATTTCTCTTTGATATATACACATGTTCACAGACACAAAAATATGATTGTATGGTAACCATATGTTTAATTTTATAAGAAAACTGCTGGAAGAAGTGGTTGTACCATTTTCAATTCCGCCAGCTGTGGACAAGATATTCCTTTCACATCTTCAACACTTGGTTTTAACAGATATTAACATTTTTGTTACCCTCTTCTGTGTTGTGCTTAGTCGCTCAGTCGTGTCCGACTCTTTGCGACCTCATGGAATGGGGACATCTTATTGTGGTCTTAATTGATTTGCCTGAATGCCGAGGTAGGCGTGTTTTCGTATGCTTATACCTTCTTTGTGAAGTTCTAGCACTGTTTTGTTTTGCAGCTCAGGGCTTTTTTTTCTATTTTTTAAACATTCTTGATTGGTTCCTCCTCACTCTCATTACCTTGCAATGCATTTGCTTTGAAGTTCTTTCCCCAGATTGTCACAAACTGGCTCCTTCTCATCAGTGAGACCATGAATGCCACCTCCTCCGAGAAGCCTTCAATTACTCTTCAGCATCTTACCCTGTCTGGTTGCCTTCATAACACTTATATAACTTCTGTCTGGAATTATTTTATTTACATATTTGCTTATCATCTTCAAAAATATTTTATTATTCTTATTCTTATTTTATTTATTTTTATTTTCTGGCCATGTCATGCACCTTGTGGGATACTAGTCTCTTGACCAGGGATTGAGCCCAGCCTCCCCTGCACTGGAATCATGGAGTCTTAACCACTGGACCGCCAGGGAAGTCCCTGCTTATCTTCTTATCATCTGTTCATCTCTATTGGAATATAGACTCGGAAGAGTGGGTCTTTTGTTTGTTTGGTTCATGGTCAATACAGACAATGTAACAGTATAGATCAAGGCCTAGACATAATCATTTGACCTCCTGAAAACCCATTAGTCAAAAGCCTAGGAAATACTGTTTAAAAGCTGCATATTAGATTATCGAAACATATGTAAAAGAGCTTTGATGCTACTACTAATAAAGTGCATGGAACACTGTAGGTTCTCGGTGGGTATTTGCTGAACAAACAGTAGTATGGATTTTACAAAGTGCTCTCAAGAAGTTTCACTTCCATCATTCACTTCTTCAATGCACATTTACTAAAAACTATGAAAATATTCCAAGTCTTGTAAGGATATAAAGAAGAATAATTATTCCTACACTCAAGTTGTTTATGATCATTTTAAAATATGGACTTTTATTGCAAAATTAATACGTGTTAATGATAGAAAGTTAAACAGTACAGAAGAGAAAGTCACTGCTTCTCTGAGACCAAGACTTCTTAGGGATAAATATTATTAGTAGCTTTTTTGTATCCTTCCAGAATTTAGACAGTCATACACACATACAAACATACACACACATACACACACACACAAATGGCATTATAGAAAACATACACTTTTAAGTTGCTTATGGTCTCATAGTAAAGAGTAGGATTGCCAGATTTAGTAAATAAAAATGCAGAGAGTCCAGTTAAATATGAATTTCAAATAAACAAGTAAAAAATTTTAGTGTAAGTGTGCCCCAAATATTGCATGAATATACTTCTAAACATTTATTTGCTTCTCTAGACGTCATATTTAACTGGGTACCCTGTGTGTTTTCTGCCAGCCCTGGGTGAAGGCAGACATTCAGAATGATGTGCTACAATCTTGTGCTGTGTCTGCGGTCATGGAAGCCAGGGCACAGGTCAAGCGACTACAGAGCAGAAACTGACTGAGTTTACCAGGCATAATCAGGAAAAGCTTACAAACCAGACATCTGCACAGGGACTCAGTGTATGAATAGGAGTCTGGAAAATAGGATGACCTTTAGTGTCATGGAGGCTTTAGTGCCCGAGAACTCTGTGGGGACACGATATCTGGAGCAGGAAGAAGTGAGACCACAGGCAGCATCAGACAAAGAAGGATCCTGCACACAGGCTGCCAAGAGGAGTTTTTACCCAGGAGACCAATATTTGCCAGGCTTTTCCTACCTCGACCTTTTAAAAAGAAACTCCGGGATCCTTTTCACAGAAGTGTATAAACTTGCTAGTCTTTTTTGGATTCATTTTTTAAATTGCTTTTATGGTGTATTGTAACTGAATGAGTAAAAACAAAAACGTAACTATTGGGTTATAAAGTTTATTTTAAATACATTCCTTCAGTTCAGTTCAGTTCAGTCTCTCAGTCGAGTCCGACTCTTTGCGACCCCATGAATCGCAGCACGCCAGGCCTCCCTGTCCAACACAGTCAAAGGCTTTGGCAGAGTCAATAAAGCAGAAATGGATGTTTTTCTGGAACTCTCTTGCTTTTTCGATGATCCAGCGGATGTTGGCAATTTGATCTCTGTTTCCTCTGCCTTTTCTAAATCCAGCTTGAACATCTGTAAGTTCATGGTTCATGTACTGTTGGAGCCTGGCTTGGAGAATTTTGAGCATCACTTTGCTAGCATGTGAGATGAGTGCAATTGTGCAGTAGTTTGAGCATTCTTTGGCATTGCCTTTCTTTGGGATTGGAATGAAAACTGACCTTTTCCAGTACTATACTATAATCCAGCCATCTGTTCTATAATCCCTAGTACAGAGTTTAAACTGAGTTGTCTGTTGTGTAATCATCAGTTCCTGGCTTAAAGAAAAAAAAATTTTTATGTGACTAAGACTAAGGAATGTAGAAGGAAAAAAGGCATTTGTCCTTTCCTCCTCCTTGAGAATTCCCAACCCCTACCTCCTCCTTGAGAACCTCAGACCCCTTTCTCCTTCTCAGGGGCCCCGGACTTCTTATCAACCTTGCCTAGGAATTGACTCTCAATCAGTTCAGTTCAGTTCAGTTGCTCAGTCGTGTCCGACTCTTTGCGACCCCATGAATTGCAGCACGCCAGGCCTCTCTGTCCATCACCAACTCCCGGAGTCTACCCAAATCCATGTTCATCGAGTCGGTGATGCCATCCAACCATCTCATCCTCTGTCGTCCCCTTCTCCTCCCGCCCCCACCAATAGGGTCTTTTCCAATGAGTCAACCCTCCTCATGTGGTGGCCAAAGTATTGGAGTTTCAGCTTCAACATCAGACCTTCCAATGAACATCCAGGATTGATCTCTTTTAGGATGGATTGATTGGATCTCCTTGCAGTCCAAGGGACTCTCAAGAGTCTTCTCCAACACCACAGTTCAAAAGCATCAATTCTGCGGTGCTCAGCTTTCTTCACCGTCCAACTCTCACATCCATACATGACCACTGGAAAAATCATAGCCTTGACTAGACGGACTTTTGTTGGCAAAGTAATGTCTCTGCTTTTAAATATGCTATCTAGGTTGGCCATAACCTTCCTTCCAAGGAGTAAGCGTCTTTTAATTTCATGGCTGCAGTCACCATCAGCAGTGATTCTGGAGCCCAAAAAAATAAAGTCTGACACTGTTTCCACTGTTTCCCCATCTATTTCCCATGGAGTGATGGGACCAAATGCCATGATCTTAGTTTTCTGAACGTTGAGCTTTAAGCCAACTTTTTCACTCTCCTCCTTCACCTTCATCAAGAGGCTCTTTAGTTTTTCTTCACTTTCTGCCATAAGGGTGGTGTCATGAACATATCTGAGGTTATTGATATTTCTCCCGGCAATCTTGATTCCAGCTTGTGTTTCTTCCAGCCCAGCGTTTCTCATGATGTACTCTGCATATAAGTTAAAGAAGCAGGGTGACAATATACAGCCTTGACGTATTCCTTTTCCTATTTGGAACCAGTCTGTTGTTCCATGTCCAGTTCTAACTGTTGCTTCCTGACCTGCATACAGGTTTCTCAAGAGACAGGTCAGATGGTCTGGTATTCCCATCTCTTTCAGAAATTTCCACAGTTTATTGTGATCCACACAGTCAAAGGCTTTGGCATAGTCAATAAAGCAGCAGAAATAGATGTTTTTCTGGAACTCTCTTGCTTTTTCGATGATCCAGCGGATATTGGCAATTTGATCTCTGGTTCCTCTGCCTTTTCTAAATCCAGCTTGAACATCTGGAAGTTCACGGTTCATGTATTGCTGAAGCCTGGCTTGGAGAATTTTGAGCATTACTTTACTAGCATGTGAGATGAGTGCAATTGTGCGGTAGTTTGAGCATTCTTTGGCATTGCCTTTCTTTGGGATTGGAACGAAGACTGACCTCTTCCAGTCCTGTGGCCATTGCTGAGTTTTCCAAATTTGCTGGCATATTGAGTGCAGCACTTTCACAGCATCATCCTTCAGGATTTGAAATAGCTCAACTGGAATTCCATCACCTCCACTAGCTTTGTTCGTAGTGATGCCTTCTAAGGCCCGCTTGACTTCACATTCCAGGATGTCTGGCTCTAGGTGAGTGATCACACCATCGTGATTATCTGGGTCGTGAAGATCTTTTTTGTACAGTTCTTCTGTGTATTCTTGCCACCTCTTCTTAATATCTTCTGCTTCTGTTAGGTCCATACAATTTCTGTCCTTTATCGAGCCTATCTTTGCATGAAATGTTCCTTTGGTATCTCTAATTTTGTTGAAGAGATCTCTAGTCTTTCCCAATCTGTTGTTTTCCTCTATTTCTTTGCACTGATCACTGAGGAAGGCTTTCTTATCTCTCCTTGCTATTCTTTGGAACTCTGCATTGAGATGGGAATATCTTTCCTTTTCTCCTTTGCTTTTTGCTTCTCTTCTCTTCCCAGCTATCTGTAAGGCCTCCTCAGATAGTTAGAGTTAAATAATGAACTGTTCAAGCAGGTATATAGTTTGCAATCCTGGCAGGTCAGGTTCCTTTCTGTTTGATCAGTGGTTATACTGCAAATCATGATTACATATGGATCCCTAACACAAGTTTGAATATAAAATGTCCAATTTGCTAATGTATGAATGACCAAGGATAATTCGTGGAATGAGAATAATTTCCATCCCAAATTTGATATTTTTTCAGACTTATAGCCAACTTCCATATTTCTGTTTAAGCCCTACCTGATTCGACCTGTGGCTATGGTGGAGACATGCCCCTGCCATGACAGATAATGACTGAATGTGCCATGACTGAATGTGCAGTAATATTAGCATGATTGTATATAGACACATGCCAATGCAACTTCTTATAAGGATTGCAGGATGAGTTATGGTGTGAGCAATTAGAGACTGCATACCCCTTAGGCAACCAGTCCCAGACAATTCCATAGAAATCATTAAGTAAGATCACCCCCTCAATCCTGCGACAATTATCCCAGTGTATCTGATCTTGTCAGTCAGCCCATATGGATCTGCTCTCACACAAGGGCCTATCTGGCTTGGTTAGATTAATTTGATCAGTCTCTTGATATCCAGAGCTCAGTCCAGAATGCTAATGCAGCTGAGCCTTAGTGTGATTTCTGTTCAAAGAATTTACAAAAAGCCAAGCCTACATTGATAGATGAAGACAGCCTTGGTCAGCACTCAGGCAAACAGACCAAGTGTCAAAACCCAAAGTACTATTGAAGGGGGTCCCCTTTTCCTTTTTATGAAGGGCAAATGTTTGTCTTCTGGACCAGGGATCCAGGAGAAGTCATTAACATAAACAAGGATAGATAGCAACGGGGGATTAGGTACATAGTCTTAATAGGTATAATTCTTTGCTTCTGCCAAAGTCAGGGGTATACTCACTGCGATGGTTTTCAGGGCAAACATAGCCATGATCAGGTTTCCTGGAGTCACTGATTGTTTCTGCTTGGTTTTACTCTATGAACTGGAATCCACACAGGTTCTAGACCTTCTCCTGGGGAGATGCAAGCAAACCTTCTTCCCATGTAATTAACTTCCCCGGTGACCGAGCATTTATTAGTGGGTCTTGCCACCAAATCACAGGCTTAGTTGTATTTGTGGATGTAGCCTGAAAATGTCACTCAGCTTCAGTTTCCATAGTTTGTGCTGAAATATTCAAAAATTGAGAGTAAATAAAGCTTTATTCTCAATGAAACTAAGCCATGCCATGTGGGGCCACCCAAGACGGATGGGTCATGGTGGAGAGGTCTGACAGAATGTGGTCCACTGGAGAAGGGCATGGCAAACCACTTCAGTATTCTTGCCTTGAGAACCCCATGAACAGTATGAAAAGGCAAAAAGATAGGACACTGAAAGAGGAACTCCCCAGGTCAGTAAGTGCCCAATATGCTACTGGAGATCAGTGGAGAAATAATTCCAGAAAGAATGATGGGATGGAGCCAAAGCAAAAATGATACCCAGCTGTGGATGTGACTGGTGATAGAAGCAAAGTCCGATGCTGTAAAGAGCAATATTGTATAGGAACCTGGAATGTTAGGTCCATGAATCAAGGCAAATTGGAAGTGGTCAAACAGGAGATGGCAAGAGTGAACGTCGACATTCTAGGAATCAGCGAACTAAGATGGACTGGAATGGGAGAATTTAACTCAGATGACCATTATATCTACTACTGTGGGCAAGAATCCCTTAGAAGAAATGGAGTAGCCATCATGGTCATCAAAAGAGTCCGAATTGCAGCCTGGCGTGCTGCAATTCATGGGGTCGCAAAGAGTCGGACACGACTGAGCGACTGAACTGACTGAAAGCTTTATTCAATATTATTTATTGTCCTATGGCATCTCCCCCTTTTTGTTTTTGTATCATATGTTTAAGTGATTGATTAGCCCTCTCCAATATGGCCTGTCCTTGTGGATTATAGGGAATGTCAGAACAATGTTTCATAGACCAAATTTTAAGAAATTGTTGGAATTATCTACTGGTATAAACAGGGCCGCTATTAGTTTTTCTAGTTTTTGGTAATTTTACAACAGCAAAACAAGCATATAAATGTCTTTGTACATGTTTTGTAGTCTCACTGAAGTGAGCAGTGACCCATATAAATTGAGAGAATATATCAATAGTCACATGTACATAAGAGAGCTTACCAAAGGAAGATAGATGAGTTACATCCATGATAACTATGGATTTTATACGGAACTATATATCATCATTATATCAGTGATTCAGTCACACATTTGGTAATGTAAGGGACAACATTTCTTGAAACAGGCAATACAGGAAACAATACAGTTAGCAGTAATAGTAAAATCATAAGTAAGAACTTTTTTATGTTTTTTTTTTTATGTTTTTTATGCCCAGTGACATCTTTAAGTCATCTGACTTAGTTTGTTAAATGACTATAGCTTGTTGTTAATTTTCTGGTGGTAGATTCTGGAGCATCTGATCTTTATTTAAAGACTGGTTACTGAGATAAGCTTTAGAAACAAACTTAGAGAGTCTTTTTAATTTAACTTAATGAAGCCTCTTATCAATGTCACATAACCACAAGGAACTATCTTAGAATTGCATCTTAGTAAATACAGACCTTAATTAACAAAACTAGAACTTAATATTCACTGAAACATAATAGATACCATAGACCTGACATCAGTTGGGTGGATTTTTCTTTTAGAGCTCCCCAGTATACTCTGATATATACTCTGATATATCAGACTCTGATCTATGTCTGGAGACAGTCTTTTTTACCTTGATGAGGCTGTTCAGAACCCAAATGTCTCCAGTTTCTCGAGGGACAAGGCAAAGAGAAAAGAAAAATGTTATAGTTTTACCCACAGGTATAAATCACTACATTGTTTTAAACCATCCGTGACTTAAGGAGAAGAGCTTTTTTATATCTGAAAATAAAGATTAGAAGCCAGTAATATGTCAGACAAAAAGTCATGAAAATTGTAGTCATATTTAGCAGTCTGTTCAATCCCATGCAATTGATCCCTTTGTTTTGTGGTCCTTGCCTGTCGACTGAGGAAGTCAGTAAAAACCATAGTCTCTTAAGAAGTTTGTGAAGCTTTTTGCCAATGTCTGTATAACCAGTTGGGCAAAGTGGGTGCCCTGATCACTGGAGATTGTAGAAAACACATTTTAACCTTTTTTTTTTTTTTATTGTGAGATATTAGCCCTACAGCCAGGAAAGGCTTTAGCCTTTCAAATAAAAGTGAGGTTTGTCAGGGAGCTGGGAAAAGCCAAGCAGCTGTCTTGGACTTCCCATAGCCCTGACTGTTTGGTTTATAGCCATTATTTATCTATTTTAAATTTCCAGATGAGGGGTCAATTTTGTAGAAGCAGAATGAGCTTTGTCTATGTGTGTCATAGTCTCCATAGATCATTGTGATAAACATTCATTTTATCAAAGTAACAAAAGATTTTAAAAGCAAATATGAATTACTTAAAGAAATTTATATAGTCTGTTATCAAAAGCCATACTCCAAGAAGACTTTGTTTTTTTAACAGGAAGAGAAAATCAAATTCCAGATTGGTATCAGCTTATATTCATTGTGAAACAATTGTTATTTACTTAGTCAAAGTAACAATTAGACTTAAAAGGCAGTTTAATGTCTTAAGAAACTTGTATCATGTACAAACTCTCTTTTTATTTGTCATAAACCCTTTTTTACATTTTCTGTAGTCATCACTTCATTTATCTATTCAGAGAATAGCCACCTGTAAGTTTAGATTTAATTTCTTTTTTCTTTTCTTAATAGACCGTAATTTCATTTTCTATATCTTTCTTATTAAAAACATAGATCTTGTTTTCTTTAAGCAACCATGAACTGTCTTGTATATTAGCATTTTAGAGATTGGTGAACATAAATACCAGTTTTAAGTTTTTTAAAAACATTTGCTTTTTTTTTTTATAGAGAACATCTCAGGATGGCACCAAACATATTAATAGTCCAAAATCACTTTAGTTTTTCTGTAAGAGGAAGTCAGTGTTCAGTAATTAATGTTTCAAAATCTTATTTTATTTGGAAACGAGCTAGTTATTTAACAAACTTTTATCACTTAGTTTAGTACAACCCTAGAAATTTAAGTTACCCAATCCTCAGAGCTTACTTTAGATAGACATTTCTAAAATATAATTATTTTTAATAGAGTTTATCTAAAATTTTCATCTCATTTATATATATTCATATATATAAAGAGTTACTTTTTTGTTGACAAATTTAGTTTACATTAAACTTATACACAATAAAAGTATTACACAATGTTGATGACTTAAGACATGTCTTAATTAGATTAGCAAACAAACATTAATGTTAGATATTTAATATTGAATATTTTTCAGTTCACATGAACCTGAATTTAAATAGAGCTCATTTATAAATTAACCTCATATTATCCAAAAACTGAGACACAGATAAATTTAGACAGGCAGACAGAGATCTCATAGTTTTCCACTTGAAATTTAAAATGTTTCTTTGCCCTTTCTTTTTCTTTTTTTTTCTTGGTTTTGAGTTCTACCAGTTTGTTCATGCTGAGAAGGCAATGGCACCCCACTCCAGTACTCTTGCCTGGGAAACCCCATGGACAGAGGAGCCTGGTAGGCTGCAGCCCATGGGGTCGTGAAGAGTCGGACACGACTGAGCGACTTCACTTTCACTTTCACTTTTCACTTTCATGCACTGGAGGAGGAAATGGCAACTCACTCCAGTATTCTTGCCTGGAGAATCCCAGGGATGGAGGAGCCTGGTGGGCTGCCGTCTATGGGGTCGCACAGAGTCGTACACGACTGACGCGACTTAGCAGCAGCAGCAGCAATTTGTTCATGGCTGGAGTCCCAGATAGAGTGGGCTGTGTATCCTAAGGACATGATAAGAATTAACTTTAGGTTTTTTCCCGGGACTGTTTTTGTTTCTCAGGCAGAATTGGAGCTCCAAAAAACTATTTTAACAAGTCAACTTTTTCCTATTGTACATGCAAAAAGAACCAGTTTTGCAGTTTCAAAGATTTTATTTTAGCCAGTTTTCTCTGGAGTCTAAAGAATATCATGGCCATTCAGTGTCAAAAATGTCATCTCTCTTTTTAGTAGTCATAGTTTCATAGTTAAAAATTAAACCAGAGAACATTCAAATTGGATCTGATGACAGGGGTAGCCTGACTGATGAGATGTTGTCCCAGCAGGGATTGTCTCTTTGGGGAGGTGAGGTCTTAAAGTAAAAAAAAGCCTATCCTTTAAAAACTTCTATTTTCTCTCGGGCTCTTATGCAGTATTGCCTCACCTGTTTTATAGCCTGATCTTTCATAAGCACTTGATCTTGAATTTTTCCCCAATTTCCACTATCTATCAATTGATCTAATGAGATGGGGATCTATCTGACTAGGTAATGAGCGGCCATAATCAAATGGGGACCCTCAGCTAGTCTTTGCACTGCTGCTAAGTCGCTTCAGTCGTGTCCGACTTTGTGCAACCCCAGAGATGGCCGCCCAGCAGGCTCCTCCGTCCCTGGGATTCTCCAGGCAAGAGTACTGGAGTGGGTTGCCATTTCCTTCTCCAATGCATGGAAGTGAAAAGTGAAAGTGAAATGGCTCAGTCGTGTCCGACTCCTAGCAACCCCATGGACTGCAGCCTATCAGGCTCCTCCATCCATGGGGTTTTCCAGGCAAGAGGACTGGAGTGGGTTGCCATTGCCTTCTCTGAGTCTCTGCACTATTCCCAAAGTAAAAGGAGAATTTACTCCATAATTTTGAACAGCTTGCTTAAGTTCCTTTAGTATTCTGAAGGGAATCTGTTTGTGTACAGCCTCATACACCCCATTAGGATTATTAAGCTCTGTCCCAGGAGCTATCCGTTCATGTATTGTCACTGGAAATGTCATAGTCATAGCCTTCAAGTCACCCTCCCATCAAGCCCGCCAAATACCTTTCTGGAGAAGTGACAGAACTGCCATCTGTTGTAAGGAAGGAAAAGCTTGAATTGCTCCAGCGGTTAAGACAGGAGAGGAGATTCGGCTTCCCTAAACAAAGGTGTAGAAGGAACTGCAGCTTTAAGGGCCTCCAGCATTTTATGCTTTATCCCCTCAGTTCAGTTCAGTCTCTCAGTCGTGTCCAACTCTTTGCGACCCCATGGACTGCAGCATGCCAGGTTTCCCTGCCCATCACCAACTTCTGCAGCCTACTCAAACTCATGTCCATCGTGTCCGTGATGCCATCCAACCATCTCATCCTCTGTTCTCCCCTTCTCCTCCCGCCTTCAATCTTTCCCAGCATCAGGGTCTTTTCCAATGAACCAGTTCTTGGCATCAGGTGGCCAAAGTATTGGAGTTTCAGCTTCAGCATCAGTCCTTCCAATGAATATTCAGGACTGATTTCCTTTAGGAATGACTGGTTGGATCTTCTTGCAGTCCAAGGAACTCTCGAGAGTCTTCTCCAACACCACAGTTCAAAAGCATCAATTTTTTGGCCCTCAGCTTTCTTTATAGTCCAACTCTCACATCCATACATGACTACTGGAAAAACCACAGCTTTGACTAGACGGACTTTTGTTGGTAAAGTAATATCTCTGCTTTTTAATATGCTGTCTAGGTTGGTCATAGCTTTTCTTCCAAGGAGCAAACGTCTTTTAATTTCATGGCTGTAATCACCATCTACAGTGATTTTGGAGCCCAAGAAAATAAAGTCAGCCACTGTTTCCATTGTTTCCCCATCTATTTGCCATGAAATGATGGGACCAGATGCCATGATGTTAGGTTTCTGAATGTTGAGTTTTAAGCTAACTTTTCACTCTCCTCTTTCACGTTCATCAAGAGGCTTCTCAGTTCCTCTTCACTTTCTGCCATAAGGGTGGTGTCATCTGCATATCTGAGGTTATTGATGTTTCTCCCGGCAGTCTTGATTCCAGCTTGTGCTTCATCCAGCCCAGCGTTTCTCATGATGTACTCTGCATGTAAGTTAAATAAGCAGGGTGACAATATACAGCCTTGACGTACTCCTTTCCCAATTGGGAACCAGTCTGTTGTTCCATGTCCAGTTCGAACTGTTGCTTCTTGACCTGCTTCTATCCCCTCCGGCTCTGCATATGCAGATTCTCCCTTCGATGGGGTTTCACATTCATCCTCACTCCCTTCTGAGCTTTCTGGGGTCTGAAGAGGTTCTTAAATGGATTTTATCAGTGCCCACGTTGACCAGATAGACACAGGCAAGGGCACTTCCTTGCAAAGAAGTTTCTCTAATTCGCTAACTACCTTCTCCCATGTTCCTAAATCTAAAGTACCGAGAGACGGGAACCATGAGCAGTGCTTTTCAATGGTTTGTAAAAGCTCCAATAACCGGCCCTCACTTGTTTTTGTTCCCCCTGCTTTCAAACGCCACCTTCAGAGGCATATATACGGTCGATACTGTTCCGAGCTTTCTGAATTTCCCATGCTTCACCCCGGTTTCAGTGCCTAAGAGAGTATTACTTACCGCAAAGGGGGATTTTCAGAGGCCTCGCCCCGCTCTTCTTCAGGACTGTGCGCCGATATTTCAGCTTCAGTTTTGCTTGATGCTTCAACTTCAGTTTGGCTCTTGGCGATCCTTCACTTTCGACCCCCACGTTGGGCGCCACTTGCTGCGGCCAGCGCAGCAGGTAAGGATCAAACGTGGTCAATGCACAGTTTGGGAAAAAGAAACTAGAGACAGAATTAAAGTTTTAAAGATGGGACCGGGGGACTCAAGACCTCTTGGATCAAGAGTCCTGTCCCTTGGAGCCACATTACTTTTATTTAGTGTCTTGGAAAGCAGAAAGTATCTGTTGTGCTACGGTGAAGTCAGCCTCCTGCGTCTCCAGTCATGTCTCCCATTTTATTGATTATTTTTTAACTATCTGTTATTTTCTTGTACAAGGGTGTCACCTGGCTGGAGGCCATAGACCTACACGTGCCTTGGGAAAACATCTTGGTGTGTGTGCAAGCAGCGTTCTGAACCTGCGCTGACCCGGCATTCCAAGGTCCAAGCTGTTTTTCCTTAGCTTAGCGGGGCATGACGACCCCAACTGATCAACCTGATGTACTTTTATTTGGGTTATGCTGTATTGCTATATTTTGCTTTTATTCTTTTCCTGTGGGGATTTTCTCATGGCTTAGCCAGAGCAACATGTGGCCGACTGTTATATTAACCCCTGCATCGCAGGACTGATTCACATGCTTTCCTCAGGAAGCACATATGTCTGATTGTCCCTTTCTGGTGCCCTGGGAAGTTATGGATGTTTAATGCCTGGTTAATTTAATTCTTAGGGCTTGCAAAATGACAATATTCCTCTTCTCATTTTCCTTCTTTATTTAGTTGCTGGAAATCATTTATAAAGAGAAATTTTGCCATATCTGTTATTTATGTGGCAACATAGTTCATAGTTCATACATAGCAAGCACCCTTTCCCAACAACACAAGAGACAGCTCTACACATGGACCTCACCAACCTCACCAAATGACCAATACTGAAATCAGACTGATTATATTCTTACTCTATACAGTCAGCAAAAACAAGACCTGGAGCTTACTGTGACTCAGATCATCAGCTCCTTATTGCAAAATTCAGGCTTTTGAATTTTGAAGGAAAAAATTTCCCTACTTTTGAAGAAAGTAGGGAAAATCAATTGACCATTCAGGTATGACCTAAATCAAATCCCTTGTGATTCTGTAGTGGAAGTGACAAGTAGATTCAAGGGATTAGATCTGGTACACAGAGTGCCTGAAGAACCATGGATGGAGGTTTGTAACATGGTACAGGAGGCAGTGACCAAAACTATCCCAAAGAAAAAGAAATGCAAGAAGGCAAAGTGGTTGTCTGAGGAGGCTTTACAAATAGCTGAGGAAAGAAGAGAAGTGAAAGGAAAGGGAAAAAGGGGAAGATATATGCAACTGAATACAGAGTTCCCAAGAATAGCAACAGGAGACATAAGAAGTGAAAGTGAAGTCGCTCAGTGGTGTCCGACTTTTTGCGACCCAGTGGACTGTAGCCAACCAGGCTCCTCCATCCATGGAGTCTCCAGGCAAGAATACTGGAGTGGGTTGCCATTTCCTTCTCCAGGGGATCTTCCCAGCCCAGGGATAGAACCCAGGTCTCCTGCATTGCAGGCAGACACTTTACCCTCTGAGCCATCAGGAAAGCCCAGACATAAGAAGGCCTTCTTAAATTAACAATGCAAAGAAATAGAGGAAAACAATAGAATGGGAAAGACTAGAGATCTCCCCAAGAAAACTGGAAATATCAAGAGAACATTTCAAGCAAAGATGGGCATGATAAAGGACAGAAACACTAAGGACCTAACAAGCAGAAGAGACTAAGAAGAGGTGGCAAAAACGCACAGAAAGATACAAAAAAAAAAAAAAAAAAAAAGCCTTAACCACCTGGATAACCACGATGGTGTGATCACTCACTTAGAGCCAGACATCCTGGAGTGTGAAGTCAAGTGGACCTTGGGAAGCATTACTATGAACAAAGCTAGGGAGGTGACAGAAATCCAGCTGAGCTATTTCAAATCCCAAGAGATGATCATGTTAAAGTGTTGCACTCAATATGTCAGTGAATTTGGAAAACAGCAATGGCCACAAGACTGGAAAAGGTCAGTTTTCTTTCCAATCCCAAAGAAGGACAATGTCAAAGAATGTTCAGACTACCACACAATTGCATTAATTCCACATGCTAGTAAGGTAATACTCAAAATCCTTCAAGCTAGGTTTCAGCAGTACATGAGCCAAGAACTTTCAGATGTGCAAACTGGATTTAGAAAAGGCAGAGGAACAAGAGATCAAATGCCAACATCTGTTGGATCATATAGAAAGCAAAGGAGTTCCAGAAAAACATCTACTTCTGCTTCATTGACTATGCAAAAGCCTTTGATTGTGTGCATCACAACAAATTGTGGAAAATTCTTAAAGAGATGAGAATACCAGACCACCTTACCCGCCTCCTGAGAAATCTGTATGCAGCTCAGGAAGCAACATTAGAACCAGATATGGAACAATGAAGTTAAGTGAAGTGAAAGTTGCTCAGTCATGTCCAACTCTTTGCAAACCCATGGACTATACAGTCCATGGAATTCTCTAGGCCAGAATACTGGAGTAGGTAGCCTTTCCCTTCTCCAGGCGATCTTTTTGACCCAGGAAGCAAACCAGGGTCTCCTGCATTGCAGGTGGATTCTTTACCAACTGAAATATCAGGGAAGCCCATGGAACAATGGACTGGTTAAAAATTGGGAAAGGGGTACATCAAGGCTGTATATTGTCACCCTATTTATTGATTTCTATGCAGAGTACATCATGTGAAATGCCAGGCTGGATGACTCACAAACTGGAATCAAGATTTCTGGGAGAAATATCAACAACCTCAGATATGCAGATGATACCACTCAAATGGCAGAAATGAAGAGGAACTAAAGAGCTTCTTGATGAGGGTGAAAGAGGAGAGTGGAAAAGCTGGCTTGAAACTCAGCATTCGAAAAAGCTACAACCATGGCATCCAGTCCCATGACTTCATGGCAAACAGAAGGTGAAAAAGTGGAAAGAGTGACAAATTTTATTTTCTTGGGATCCAAAATCACTGCAGACAATGACTGCTGCCCTGAAATTAAAAGACACTTGCTCCTTGGGAGGAAAGCTATGACAAACCTCGACAGCATGTTAAAAAGCTGAGACATCACTTTGCCAATAAAGGTCCATAGAGTCAAAGCTATGATTTTTCCAGTAGTCATGAATGGATGTGAGAGTTGAATCATAAAGAAGACAGAGTAAAGTTCTAGAAGCAAAGAACTGATGCTTTCTAACTGTGGTGCTGGAAAAGACTTGAGAGCCTCTTGGACTGCAAGGAAATCAAATTGGTCAGTCTTAAAGGAAATCAACCCTGAATATTCATTGGAAGGACTGATGCTGAAGCTGAAGCTCCAATAACTTTGGTCATCTGATGCAAAGAGCTGACTCACTGGAAAAAATACCCTTATGAGAAAAACCCTTATGGGAAAGTGTGAGGGCAAAAGAAGAAAGGGGTGGCAGAGGATGAGATGATTAGACAGCATCACTGACTCAATGGAGGTGAGTTTGAGCAAACTCCAGGAGATGGTGAAGGATAGAGGAGCCTGACGTGCTGCAGTCCATGGTGTCACAAAGAGCCAGACAGGACTTAGTGACTGAACAACAAGTAGTTCACACAGGAAAAGGAGAATAAATAATTATTTCCTTTTATTTATCAATTTTCAAATGAGCATCTCCACCGTGACCAACTAGCTATGTGTGTGTGTGTGGTAATTAACTTATGGATTTAGACATATTTGATGTGTTTGGACTTCTGCCAACTAAAGAATGTCCCTCACTATATGGTTCTACAAGGATTAAGTCATTAGCCATTGCAGTTGCCGACTTTTAACACACCCTGAAAGGAGTTCAGTGTGAGATAAGGAAGGAGGCACTCTGTGCTCTGGGAAAACTGGCAGAAGAGACCTTCAGATAGTTAGATATTTTCAAAAGAAAATTTTATGAACCCTAAACCCTTACATCTTCCCATATTTAGAAAAGCACTAAAACCATCTGTTCCTTATGACTAGCAGCAACATTCTACTGAGATGTGTGCTTAGTTTTTCACGTACCCACTTCACCAAAATACAAATATTTGACCTCCCCACTTACCTCTTCTGAGCTGTTCCTCAGAGCTCTTTGGGAAGCTGTCTCCCAGGCTATAGTCCCCACATAAAACTGAAATTCACAGCTCTCACATTGTGCATTTTTATTTTAGTTGACACCTCTTACAGATACTTGGGCTTCCCAGGTGGGGCTAGCTTCCCAGGCAAAGAAACTGCCTACCACTACAGGGGACATAAGAGAACTGGATTCGATCCCTGGGTTGGGAAGATCACCTGGTCAAGGGCATGGCAACTCGCTCCAGTATTCTTGCTTGGAGAATCCCATGGACAGAGGAATCTGGTGGACTACAGTCCGTAGGGTCACAAAGAGTCGAATACAACTGAAGGAACTTAGCACGCACATGCACAGATACTACCCTTATTCATATGAAAATTGTCCAATCTTTGGGACAACTCTTCCAGTTGGCTCCCCAGTCCTCAAAGATGTATTTTTTTATGTCATTTAACAGCAAGAATCTGGGTGTAAGAAAAGACCACAAGGAAAATAAGAATTTTGTATCAAAGATATTTGGTTTGGCTCAGTTAAGGCAGATTTTGTAGTCTACACCTACTGTATTTTATTGGAAATTGAATATTCTTTAATATTGTCAGTTTCATGCCTGTGTGGGTGGCAACATTTACTAAAGACAAGTGACATTAGAAGGTGAGTTACAGAAGCTCTACCTGATTTTAAGAGAAATCAGAAGGTTGTTTGACAGATACTCACCATCTTTCTTGCTGGGAAATGACCATGGCTGGTCTGAGGAACTGCCGTCTGCCCTAGGAGATTAACAGCCAGGCCTTGACAATAATTTGCAGTCTCTGGAGCATTGGAGCTGTCTGAGTCCATTTATGTTCAAATCTCTTTGCCCTTAATTGCAGCTTCTCTGTGTGTGCGTGCCAAATCGCTTCAGTGACTAGACCCTGGATTTAACTGTTTTGAAGCTGCTTATTGTAGGGAAATAGATTTTACTGAAATATTTTAAACATACAGAGAAACAGAAAGGCTAACATTATAAACAATGGAACACTGGATCTCTAGACTTCATAAATTTTGTTATTTTGTTATATTTGCTCAGAATATCTTAAAAAATTTATTTTATTGAAGTATAATTGATTCATAATATGTCAATTTCTGCTGTACAGCAGAATATGTATACATATGTATACATATATGTATTTACACATATGTATACATTCTTTTTCATATTCCTTTCCATCGTGGTTTATCACAGGATATTGAATACAGGTCCCTGTGCTATACAATACATCATTGTTGTTTATCCATCCTATATGTAATAGTTTGCATCTGCTAATCCCAAACTCCCAATTCATCCCTCCCCTACCCTCTCTCCCTCTTGGTAACCACAAGTCTGATCTTTGGATGTGAGTATATTTCTGTCTCATAGATAAGCTGTTTGCATCATATTTTAGGTTTCACGTATAAGCAATATCATATGGTATTTGTCTTTCTCTTTCTGATTTACTTTGCTTAGCATGATCATCTCTAAGTCCATACATGTTGTTGCAAATGGCATTATTTCATTCTTTTTTATGGTTGAGTGGTATTTCATTGTATATATGCACCACATCTTCATCATTCATCTGTCAGTGAACATTTAGGTCATTTCCATGGTTTCAGACCATTTTTTAAAAGAAAGGAGATATTAAGCATGTGGTCACCTTTGTTCTCTACACTAATCCTAGTTTCCTCTCTCATTGTAGAGATGGGTACTATACCAGTGTTGATGGATATCTTTCTTATGCTTGTTGTTATGCTTATGTTTACATGTACATATCTATGAATAATGCTGAAAATTGTGTGTTTTCAAAGTTTATAGAAATGTTATTATGCTATATGACATCTCCACTAAGTAGCTTTCCTCAGTGAACATTTTGGTTTTGGAATCTATCTATGTTGATATATCAAGTTTATTTATTTCACTGCTACATAGTATTCTATCATCTGATTATATGTGAATTTATTTATTCATTCTGTTATTAATGTACACTTATGTTTCTAATTTTTTTCTATTACAACACAATGCTTCAAATAACATCCTTGAATATGCATGTAACAGAGTTTCTCTAGGGATTTGTGTAGAGCAGAATTTCTGGGACCCAGAGTATCATACATCTTTAACTTCAATAGCTATTGCCAAATTACTCTCTGATGTGGGTTTCCCTGGTGGCTCAGATGGTAAAGAATCTTCCTGCAATGCAGGAGACCCGCGTTCAGTTCCTAGGTCAGGAAGATACCCTGGAGAAGGGAATGGTAACCCACTCAAGTATTCTTGCCTGGAGAATCCCATGGACAGTAGAGCTTGGCAGGCTACAGCCCGAAGGGTCGTAAACAGTCAGACACGACTGAGCGACTAATGCATACACACACTCTCTGATGTGGTTGTATTAATTTACATGCCCACCAGCAGGAGCTGAAAGTTCTTATTTCCCCGTATTTAGTGTTATCAGACTTAAAAAATTTTTCAGCCTACTAGTTATGCAATGGTACTTCATTGATGTTTTAATTTTTATTTCCCTAAGTACTGTTGAAGTTGAATTTTTTATTTATTGGCCATTTTTTCTTAGAGGTTGTAGGGCAGGGGTCTTCAGATTGTTGGAGAGTGATGGCTGTGATGGGGATGTACCTAGACTAGCAGTCCTCATAGCTTCCTCTCTGACTTACATCTTTAAATTGCTTTGACTCTAAGTGTCTCTACACCCTTCTGTACATTTCTTATATCAGGTATCTGAGAGAATAATAGAATAAAGAGGAAAAATAAGAAAATAAACTCAAGGTTACCAAAAGAAGAAAGATAACAGAGATAGTGAAGTCTACTTAAATGTAAGAATTATAAGGCTTTCTAACTCTCTGTTTTGTCCATTGGATTGAGTAGCCCACCAGTACAATATTTCACTAAAGAACTGGCAAGGGAGTCATAGAATTTAGATTTTAAGCTTTGCCCATACACTCCATAGCTTTGCTTTCTGGGGTCCCCACTTCCCTCTTTATCTTAATTGAAGGTATATCTTCACTGCCTGCGTTTTTGATAGAGGAACAGATTTTTCACTGAGGTGTACTATGGGGGCTCTGGAATCAGGTACTAGGTTCATTGCTGGTTCTCTCACTTGCTAGCTTTGTCAACCTGGAAAAGTTTCTTAACCATCCTACATTTAGTTTCTTCAAGGTAACATTACTACCTACTTCATAGTGTTGTAGTAATGATTTATGGGTATAGAATATGTAAATGCTAAGCCTATGACACAGGAAGCCCTTAAGGTCAGCGATAATTAATCATCTAAATAAATAAGACATGAATGAAAACATACTGTAGAAATTCAATATTCTTATCTTAATAAGAACCTGAAAATTTGTATGACTTTCCTAGAAGTAGATGTGGTACTTTCTGTGACTGAGAGACATACCAGTAACTTCAGAGTGATTTAAGTGGAAATGATTCAACTGATACTAGAATTTCCACCTAGTGTTGGGCAAAAAATGAGCGCATTATGAAAGCAATCATTCATTTACTCATTCATCAAGCATTTATTGAACACTTATGATGTGCCATGAATGCTCTGTACAAGACAATGGGCAAATTAAAAAGTTAAATGATACTTCAGTTCAGTCCAGTCACTCAGTCATGTCTGACCCTTTGTGACCCCAGGGACTGCAGGATGCCAGGCATTCCTGTCCATCTCCAACTTCCAGAGCTTGATCAACTCATGTCCATAGAGTTGGTGATGCCGTCTGTTGTCCCCTTCTCCTCTTTGCCTCAATTTTCTCCAGCATCAGGGTCTTTTCCAATGAGTCATTTCTTTGCATCAGGTGGCCAAGGTATTGGAGCTTCAACTTCAGCATCAGTTCTTCCAAAGAATACTCAGAATTGATTTCCTTTAGGACTTCCTGGTTTGATCTCCTTGCAGTCAAGAGTCTTCCCCAACACCACAGTTCAAATGCATCAATTCTTTGGTGCTCAGCTTTCTTTATGGTCTAACTCTCACATCCATACATGACTACTGGAAAAACCATAGCTTCGACTATATGAGCCTTTGTTGGTAAAGTATGTCTCTGCTTTTTATATGCTGTCTAGGTTTGTCATAGCTTTTCTTCCAAAGAGCAAGCGTCTTTAAATTTCACAGCTGCAGTCATCATCTGCAGTGATTTTGGAGCCCAAGAAGATAAAGTTTGTCACTGTTTCCCCATCTATTTGCCATGAAGTGATGGGACTGGATGCCACGATCTTCGTTTTTTTAATGTTGAGTTTTAAGCCAGCTTTTTCACTCTCCTCTTTCTCTTTCATCAAGAGGCTCTTTAGTTTCTCTTTGCTTTCTGCCATAAGGGTGGTATCATCTGCAAATCTGAGGTTATTGATATTTTTTCCTGCAAACTTGATTCCAGTTTGTGCTTCATCCAGCCTGGCATTTCACGTGATGTACTCGGCATATAAGTTAAATAAGAAGGGTGACAATATACAGCCTTGATGTACTCCTTTCCCAATTTGGAACCAGTCTGTTGTTCCATGTCCGGTTTTAACTCTTGCTTCTTGACCTACATACAGATTTCTCAGGAGGCAGGTAAGGTGGTCTGGTATTCCCACCTCTTGATGAATTTTCCACAGTTTGTGATCCACACAGTCAAAGGCTTTATAGTCAATGAAGCAGAAGTAGATGTTTTTGTGGAACTCTTGCTTTTTCCATGAGCCAATGTTGGCAATTTGATCTCTGGTTCCTCTGCCTTTTCTAAATCCAGCTTGAACATCTGGAAGTGCTCGGTTCATGTACTGTTGAAACCACACTTGGAGAATTTTGAGCACTATTTTGCTAGTGTGTTAGATGAGTTCAATTGTGTGGTAGTCTGAACATTCCTTGGCATTGCCTTTCTTTGGAATTGGAATGAAAACTGACCTTTTCCAGTCCTGTGGCCACTGCTGAGTTTTCCAAATTTGCTGGCATATTGAGTGTAGCACTTTCACAGCATCATCTTTTAAGATTTGATATAGCTTAGCTGGAATTCCATCACCTCCACTAGCTTCATTCATAGTGATGCTTCCTCAGGCCCACTTGACTTCACAATCCAGAATGTCTGTCTTTAAGTGAGTGATCATACCATTGTGGTTATCTGGATCATTGAGATCTTTTCTGTATAGTTTGTCTGTATATTCTTGCCACCTCTTCTTAATATCTTCGGCTTCTATTAAGTCCATACTGTTTCTGTTCTTTATTGTGCCCATATTTGCATGAAATGTTCCCTTGGTATCTCTAATTTTCTTGAAGAGATCTCTAGTCTTTCCCATTCTATTGTTTTCCTCTATTTCTTTGCACTGATCACTGAGGAAGGGTTTCTTATCTCCCCTTGCTATTCTTTGGAACTCTGCATTCAGATGGGTATATCTTTCCTTTTCTCCTTTGCCTTTCACTTCTCTTCTTTCTCAGCTATTGGTAAGGCCTCCTCAGACAACCATTTTGCCGTTTTGAATTTCTTCTTCTTGGGGATGTTTTTGTTCACTGCCTCCTCTACAATGTTACAAACCTCTGTCCATAGATCTTCAGGCACTCTGTCTATCAGATCTAATCCCCTGAATCTATTTGTCACTTCCACTGTATAATCGTAAGGTATTTGATTTAGGTCATACCTGAATGGCCTAGTGATTTTCCCTACTTTCTTCAAGTTAAGTCTGAATTTTGCAATAAGGAGTTCATGATCTGAGCCACAGTCAGCTCCTGGTCTTGCTTTTGCTGACTGTATAGAGCTTATCTATCTTCAGCTACAAAGAATATAATCAATCTTATTTTGGTATTGACCATCTGGTGATACCTATGTGTAGAGTCATCATTTGTGTTGTTGGAAGAAGGCATTTGCTGTGACCAGTCCGTTCTCTTGGCAAAACTCTGTTAACCTTTGCCCTACCTCTTTTTGTGCTCCAGGGCCAAACTTGCCTGTTACTCCATGTATCTCTTGACTTCCTACTTTAGAGTTCCAGTCCCGTATGATGAAAAGGACCTCTTTTTTTGGTGTTATTTCTAGGAGGTCTTGTAGGTCTTCATAGAACCATTCAATTTCAGCTTCTTTAGCATTACTGGTTGGGGTATAGACTTGGATTACTGCAATATTGAATGGTTTGCCTTGGAAACGAACAGAGATCATTTTATCGTTTTTGAGATTGCATCCAAATACTGCATTTCAGACTCTTTTGTTGACTATGATGGCTACTCCATTTCTTCTAAGGGATTCTTGCCCATAGTCGTAGATATAATTGTCATGTGAATTAAATTCATCCATTCCAATCCATTTTAGTTCACTGATTCTTAAAATGTTGATGTTCGCTCTTGTTATCTGTTTGACTACTTCCAGTTTACCTGGATTCACGGACCTTCCACGTGCCTATGCGATATTGTTCTTTACAGCATCATACTTTACTTCCATCACCAGTCATATCCACAACTGGGCATTGTTTTTGCTTTGGCTCAGCCTCTTTATTCTTTTTGAAGCTATTTTTCTATTCTTTTCCAGTAGCATATTGGGCACCTACCTGTCAGGGGAGTTCATCTTTCAGTGTCATATCTTTTTGCCTTTTCATACTGTTCATGGGATTCTCAAGGCAAGAATACTGATATTTCATATTTGCCATTAAGAAATTGAGTAGGGGAAATAGCCACAAAAGTAAATTAATGAATTCAATGAATTTTACAGCAAAGGTACAGTGGGACCACAAAGAGGGAGTTTTCAATTTTATATTAATGTGTTAGGAAAATGTCCATAGAGAAGCATGTCATAGGGAAGGAAACCTCCCCACCACCTTTCAAATTCCAAGAGGTGGTTGCTGCTGGGCAGAGCCAGGGGAGAGCATCATGGTGAAGAGTAGTATTGGAAGGACAGGTCAAGCTATGAGAGTGCCTGAACCACATAATCTATGGGCTCATTGTCAGGCCAAAGATGCAAGATAGTGATTAAGAGGAACCAAAGTCACAGCCAGGAATGCAGAAGTATGGTCAAGTTAAAGACAGGTCACGTCCTCTCTGGAAATGATCAGTGAAGTTGGAGGTCCAGTCTAGAGAAACAAGAGGAGGTTTGTGGTCCAGATGTAGATGCAGATTCAGGCTTGTTAATCAATGAGCCCCTTTGGCTGTGCCAAGTGCCAGCCTTGGAATGGTGTGAAGTTATTTCAAGAAGCCATGCCAAGTTGAACAGATGCTGCCTAATTTGCCATCTCAGAAATCTGATTTTCTGGCTATTTTTTCTCTTTATTCTAATTCATGCAGGTGCTATCATCCTAAGCATAATTTTTGCTAACAGGTCCTAAAATGTTAAAAATCCTGCTTTAAAAAGTCTCATTTCTATTGAGCTATATTCAGGTAGTAAAACACATGATTTATCTATATTCTGTGAAAGGTGTCCAATGGATATTGTGTTTAATGTGTTAGATATGAAATTACAGCATCCTATTTAAGGCTACATGAGAGATTCCAGGAGAAGAGGACCAAAATGTGATGATTCAGTGTGGAGAATGGCCCCAAAGAAAGAGTTGCTTGGTGTTCCAGCTACTGAATTCAGAGGCCAGATTTAAATGGTACAAACATGTCCAGTACTGATACTTATTACCAAATGCATACCAGACAGTGGCCCACATGGCAAACAACAGACGTAGTGTGACTTTCCTTCTTTTTTTGTTGTTGTTCACTCGGTCATGTCCAACTCTTTGCAGTCCCATGGCCTGCAGCATGCCAAGCTTCCCTGTCCTTCACTATCTCCCAGAGTTTGCTCAAACTTGTGCCCATTGAGCCGAAGATGCCATCCAACCATCTCATCCTCTGTTGCCCCCTTCTCCTCCAGCCCTCAATCTTTCCCAGCATCAGAGTTTTTCCAATGAGTCGGCTCTTAGCATCAATTGGCCAAATTATTGGAGCTTCAGCTTCAGCATCAGTCCTTCCAATGAATACTCAGGGTTGATTTCCTTTAGGATTGACTGGTTTGGTCTCCTTGCTGTCCAAGGAATGCTCAAGAGTCTTCTCCAGCACTATAGTTCAAAAGCATCAGTTCTTTGACTTGCCTTTCTCCTTGAGCTATTAACTTGCTTTCCATGGATGGTACTCATGTCCATCTTGTTTAAATCTGTCCAACTTGTTTAAATCTGTATGATGGTAAAATGTGATGGGAATTCTGGTCAGATCAAAAATGATTTATCAGTCTCTGCAGGAATGGGCAGCTTGCTGGCAGGCCACTAGCACTTCTGTCTTTTTGCCAAAGTTCACAACTGGGGAGAAATAATTAAACCTAGGCATGAAGCTCAGAAGTCTTTGAAAATTTCCCGTAACGTTACCTTCTGCTTCAGAATTTGAGGCTGAATTCAAAGGTCAATCTCTGAAAACCCAGGAACCATCCAAATCAGCATATTATTTTAAAATAAATGCTACTAATAAAAGTCCCACACAGCTTTCTTATCATTAATTCAAAGAACACCTGTCTCTCTTCATATCTTAATAAATTACTTTTGCCCCTGGACAAATATATCCTCTGTCACTTTGCCAAGTCCTCAGTTACATGCTGAATACACATTAGCAGAAGAACACAGATGATGTTAGTTCCACCTTAAGAGAGCTCAGCCTTCCTGAATATGAGGAAATTAGCTTTTTTCATGGTTTGGGCCTTCCCAGAATCTAGTCAGACATAGTACAGAGTTACACTGAATCTAAGGTATTAAACTGAACAGGAAGTACCTTGCTCAAATACTAAGCATAGTCTTAAAATTCTATGTTCTCAACTTCCTACTCGTAGTGGAAAAGTTTAGGAGAGTGAGGCCAGCCCAACTTGTTTAAATCTGTATGACCTGACAGACGAAAGCCAATGCGGTTGGTGTTAGGGGATCAATGGAAGGACACAGTGTGATGTTCAATATAATTGAAAGAGAAGCCAAAACTAAAGAGGAGGATCTAACGAAATACAAGCAGGTATGTGAGGGGACCTTATGGGGAAATCTTAGGATAGGCTGTGAGTACTCATGTGTTTCCCTTTACTCTCTGTGGGGCAATACAAAGGTGAGTCAGATCCACTTAAAGGACTGTGTGGGATGTGTTTCCTTTGCTTTTTTTTTTTTTTCAAGTGCTGTGGAGCTTGTTGGGTCTTACTTCCCCAACCAAGGATTGAACTCCAGGCCCTTAGCAGTAAAAGCACAGAGTCCTAACCTCTAGACCACCAGGGAATTCCTGGATGTGTTTCCTTTGATTCCCTCTGTTCATGTGGCTTTAGATGGTCTGTTATATGTATTCCATTTCAAAGGTAAAAGGCAGAATTCTGTGATTTCTGGCACCTACTTCTTTCCTAGTTAACCAAGAACTAGATCAAGCTTTGATATTCTTGGGAGACCCCTGCATCTTCTCAATCTTGATTCAGTGGGGCTTGGTACTGGGGTATGAAGCAGAAGATAGGGTCCTTGTGGCCAGCAGAGAAGAGTGGAATTTCTGTGGAGGCAAGTGGGAGGGGGATGCTGGAATACAGTTGATGGGCAGACTACTTCTGTTGCCCAAGAGCGTTCCTAGCAGAGGTCCTCTGGTCTTTGGCAGAGGTGGGGGAATAATTAGAAATGGGAGGAGAGTCAGATGGAAGCTTTGAGTTTCTCTATGCCTCTCAGGCATGCAGGCCTTCTTGAACTGTAAGTATCACAGCTTGGTAGAGACTGGCTCCTAATTATTGTGGAAAGTCACATTCTGGGTGGAAAATTGTATCCAAATGTCATGGTAACTCAACCAACCTATAACTCCAGTAGTGCTGTCTCAGCAGCTGTAGAAATGGAGGAACTCTGAGCCCAAATGTACTCTATTAGGTAAAGGGCTCAAAGAAGGTGGGAAGTTGGGAAGACGGATGAAAGTTTTGAGATTTTTGAGTAGCATCCTACAAAATAAAAAGGTTGCTAGAGTCAGAGATGGTGTGGTTGGCTCTTCCATGGAGAGGGACAATTTCCTTGCTGACCAAAGATGCAGTAGCTGGAATATATGAAGGAGGAAGACAATTTGGGGAAGGGGACAGAGTCATTGTTTTTGAAGATACAAATAGGAAGGTCTTTGTATGGGGATGGGAGCAGTCTTAAATGAAGTTTGTTGCCAATGCATCCTCATTTAGATTTAAAACTGGGAAAGGAGATCCCAGATTCTAATACCACCTTGGCCTTTTCCTTTTATGATTTTTAAAAATTGAAGTGTAGTTGATTTATGATGTTATGTTAGTTTCTGGTATACAACAAAGTGATTCAGTTATACATGTATGTATATAAATGGTTTATACTTTGTTACATTCAAGGTCAGGAGGGGCTGTCATGAGTAGATACCCCTTGTCCAAGGTAAGGAGCAATGGCTGCACTTTGCTGGAGCAGCCGTGAAGAGATACCCCACGTCCAAGGTAAGAGAAACCCAAGTAAGACGGTAGGTGTTGCGAGAGGTCATCAGAGGGCAGACACACTGAAACTGTAATCACAGAAAACTAGCTAATCTGGTCACACGGACCACAGCCTTGTCTATCTCAATGAAACTAAGCCATGACGTGTGGGGCTACCCAAGACGGATGGGTCATGGTGGAGAGGTCTGACAGAATGTGGTCTACTGGAGAAGGGCATGGCAAACCACTTCAGTATTCTTGCCTTGAGAACCCCATGAACAGTATGAAAAGGCAGAAAGATATGAGACTGAAAGATGAACTCCCCAGGTCAGTAGTTGCCCAATATGCTACCGGAGATCAGTGGAGAAATAACTCCAGAAAGAATGATAAAGACCCTAATGCTGGGAAGGATTGGGGGCAGGAGGAGAAGGGGACGACAGAGGATGAGATGGTTGGATGGTATCACCAACTCGATGGACATGGGTTTGGTTAAACTCCGGGAGTTGGTGATGGACAGAGAGGCCTGGCGTGCTGCGATTCATGGGGTCGCAAAGAGTTGAACATGACTGAGCGACTGAACTGAACTGAACTGAACAGGATATTGAATATAGTTTTCTGTGCTATACAGTAGGACCTTGTTGTTTACCTGTTCTCTGTGTAATAGTTTGCATCTGCTAATCCCAAACTCCCAGTCTATCTCTCCTCACTCCCCTCCCCCTTGGCAACCACAAGTCTGTTCTCTGTGCTTGTGAGTCTGTTTCTGTTTCATAGATACGTTCATTTGTATCATATTTTAGATTCCACATATAAATGAAAATGATATCCCATGGTATTTGTCTTTCTCTCTCTGACTTACTTCACTTAGTTCGATAATCTCTAGGACCATTCATGTTACTGCAAATAGCATTATTTCATTCTTTTTTAAGGCTGAGGAGTATTCCATTGTATCTATATACCACATCTTTATCCATTTATCTGTCCATGGACATTTAGGTTGTTTTCATGAATTGATTATTGTGAATTGTGCTACTATGAACATAGGGGTACACGTATCTTTTCGAATTACAGTTTTGTTTGGATATATGACTTGGCCTACTCCTAACTCCCCAAATCTTTGGCAATTATGTTAAGACTTTAAATGGAGTCATCCAGGGTAATTTCTGGGTGAGAGACGTTCAGGCTATGAAACAGAACTGATCATCCTACTAGAATAGAGGCCTTTGAAGCCCTTGACCCCCGAGGCTCCTCTGCATAGTTCTGGAGCTCCAATAATAGCTACTGCATCTTCTTGGTCAGCTAAAACCTGGGTTAGATGGTCAAAGATTTCTCACACCAGCAATTTCCCAAGGCCTGCTGGCATCCCATTATCATCTTTTGTAGATAGAATTCTCTGCCTGGTGGGGCCAGAACTGGGCAAGGAAAAGCCCTGAAGGGGTTCCGCTTCAGTCTCTCAGGCACCTAGTACCTGGTCTGGCTCCATATGTGTTCTATTGTCAAAAAATACTCAGATCAGGGGGTTTTGTAATGCCAGGATTGATGAAGAGCTGAAACTGCCTTCTATATCTATGGTGCTCAAGCATAGAGAATCATCAGAATCACCTGAAGGAGTCTTTAAACGATAGAATCCCAAATTTCTATAACTCGTTTAATAGAAAAAAAAAAAAAAAACAAAACTAGCCTTCATCAACTGGTTCTTATTATTAGCCAGGTTTAGGAAACTGTATGCAATATCTTTTAGATCAAGAATATTGAACAGTCTTGTAATTCAGCAAATTATTGTTCTTACTTTTGTGGTCAAGACCATTGGTGTCCTGGATGCCCCGCTTCAGGTCAGGCCCACCAGAAGAGCAGAGATCAGAAGGTAATTAAGTTGAAGCTGCTGTCATGTTTTAATTACACTGTTTCTTTGTCTCCTTGATATTATGGAGGCCCTTGTTTTCTGGAGTGCACCCTGGTGCTGAGAACTTTCCTTGGGATCCATCACAGTATATTTGTGATGGCCAGATAGGTTGGAGATCTCCTCAGATTCCTGACCTGATGCTGTTTTCTAGTTGGCATTAGGAGCCTGATGTTCCAAGACTCCATCCTGGATATGGAGGTGACTACCTGTCATCCTTAGTTTCATAAGAATACATCAAGGCTTTCCTGGTAGCTCAGTGGTAAAGAATCCTCCTGCCAACGCAGGAGACACAGGCTTGATCCCTGATCCAGGAAGATCCCACATGCTGCCGAGCATCTAAGCCCATGCGCCCCAACTATTGAGCCTGTGCTCTAGAGCCCAGGAACCTCAACTGTTAAGCCCATGTGACACAACTACTGAATCCTGCCTGCCTAGAGACTGTGCTCTGCAACAAGAGAAGCTACTGCAATGAGAAGCCTGCACACCACAACCAGAGAAAAGCCCATGCAGCAACAAAGAGCCAACATGGCCATAAATAAATAAAATAAAGAATATATTGTAATTTAAACCTGAGATTAGAATACAACAATGTACAGGAAATCGCTAACCAATTTCCTTCCTTTCTATTAACAAAACATACAGGGTCAATAAGTAGGGAGATTTAAAAAAGTGAATAATGAATCAGTCAAGGCAGAGGAAGTGATCGTGATGGTGGAGATGTTGGTGATGGTGCTGATGTTGGTGATGGGGAGATGGTAGTCATCTTGGTGACCCTGGTGATAGACATGATGTAGGAATAGTGGTTACAATCTAGTAAATGTCTGAGATGGCAACTGTTGCCTGAGGCTAGCCTTTATTTGATCTTTTTCACATGTAAGTGCTGGTGAGTCAGCTACTTTTAAAAGGCTAGGAACAGTGAACAATATATAAATCAAAGTTTAATAAATTAAATATTTCCAGTGTGACTCGTTATTAATTTCAGAGGCATTAAATCTTTATTTCTGAATGACCTTTCATTGTCAGTGATGGAATAGGTTAGCCTTAAGTTACTCCACCCTATTTGCCTCTGTAACATATAGTTACTTTGTAAAGAAACTGCTAAATGATTCTTAGAACTCATATTTGAAGAATCATTTTGTAATGAGTAGTTGGCATATGTATAATTTATTAAATATTTTTATTTTCCATCAGATAAAAAATTTTACACTGAAAATTCTAAGAGAAATATACTGTACCATCCCTAAGGCTACATAGCTCATGGAGGAATAATATTTAAAAGACTTAAAAGACAAATTATCTGTGTATTCCATTTTCTTCCTTTTTGGGAGAGATGATTCAGTTAGGAATTTTTAAAAAATAGCAAAATGTGATAATGATATTCCAGACATTAAAATGACTAAAATAACACTTTGTAGCAACATGAAAAATTTTTGCTCTGAAGTTTAAAAATGCTGAAGATAGGATATTAGAAAAAACAGAATGTTTATCTAAGAGAATTTCACTTAAAATAAAAATATATTTCACCACAAACTCTCTAATATAAATCTCAATAAGATAAAGCAATTCAACTAACCTATGAACAACTTTAGTCCAATAACTAAAATTATTTTAATTTTCTTTTGCTCCTTTTTAGTAGTTTTTGTCATGATCGTCATCAACCTGCTATTTTTGTTGAGCAACATTGTACGCTTGACACCATGCTGAACATTTTACATATATGATCCCTTTGAATGCTCAAAGCACTACTAAGCGGTGTCTATGATTGTCTCCATTATCAGATGAGGAAACTGAGGCTCAAGGGCTTTTAAGCAATCTACCCAAAGACACATGGCTTGTAAGTAAAGACAGGAATGATTCTGAATAAGGGCAAGATTAAGCTCTTAACTACTATGAGATGCTTATCCACAAGCATACATAATTCATATAGAGCATCTGAATTCAATTTTTTTTTCCACTTAACATTATATCACAAACATTTGCTTTGTTTGCTGGTCTTACACCCCCAGGACTCACAGGCCGGGATCCTCTCTAGGGTGCACTGCCCTCTGATGGAATTCAGTTCACAGAGTACTGCTGTCCCCTCCCTAACCCCTGGGATAAAGAAGGGTTTTCTACTGAATTACTGTCTATTGTTGCTGTTATTATCTCAAACATGGTGAAATGTTAAAAGGTCTTTTTCTAGCTCCTTTAACGTAGAAAAAGATGATTATGTCCAGTTTTCTGGGTTGAGGGGTTGGAAAATAAAGTGAACCCCAAAGAAGTTTTGAAATGCCCTCCAGGGAATGAAATAAGTACTAGTTGTTCTTGGCGTTGAAAGCTATATGACTGCTCTGTTCCCTGAAGTAATTGGATATTTCAAGCATCTCCCTTCAAATTACATGGAAAGGCTTGAGAATGTGTCAAACTGTGTTAAGACCAGCACTGGAAGACAACGTAAGACTTTACTGGGATCCATTAAAACAAAAAGCTTGGAAATATATTTAAAACACAGGAAATTCAAACAGATCAGGAGTTGTTTTCCTCTGAGCTAACATGACTTCCTCAGTTTTCATATTTTTCTAAAGAATCTTTCAGTTTGATATTGCTAAAAATCCTCATTGGATTTAAATGCATAATTAGATAGCCTTGGTTTAATTAGAGAGGACTTGGTTTAATACCATGTTGTTTTGTAGACTCAGACACAGACTTGTGTGGTTGAAAGGGGGAAGGTCGGTGGGGGAGGGGTGGAATGGGAGCTTGAGATTAGCAGATGCAAATTGCTACATTCAGAATGGATAAACAGCAAGGTCTTACTGTACAGCACAGGGAATCATAGTCAACATCCTGTGACAAACCATAATGGAAAAGAATATGAAAAAGAATGCATGTGTGTGTATAACCAAACAGCAGAAATTAACACAACATTGTAAATCAACTATATGTTGATTAAAAAAATATTGCGTTGTTTTGGAGAAAGTGACAGGAATGGGTTTTTATTTTTCTTTGCAGTGAATTAGGCCATTATTTCTGCTATTGTTCATCAAAAAAAAAAAGAAGCCCTGAGCAAAATTGCTGATGCTATCACTCGGAAAAGGGCTGACTGGTGAGTCGTAATTGCTTTGTGTGCAGTCTGTGGGGCACACTATAGAGAGGAGGGGGGAAACCTGCCAGTTTTATCTTTATTAGCAAGCTGGCTCTTAAATATTAAATGTCTTTTATGCTTAGTGAATGTCCAATATGAAAAAGGAGAAGCAGCAAAGACAGGCTTAGATGGTATTTAATAAAAAAGAGTTTTCCAAGGATTCTTAAGGAAATTGTATTTTTTCATGGCCTCCACTAAAATTATTTCCTCTGAGCTTAGATTTCAGGACAGGGGTTGTAAAACACTTAATACAAAACAAACAAACAATTTTAAAGACAAATACTTCTCCAACTAATACATAGATAAATTACACAAAGGGTAAAAAAGTCCATGACAAAAGTAATCTTTAAGGATAGAAATGTACATGAGAGTCATGGAATATGCATTTAGCAGATTCATTTTGTTCACTGAGAGTTTTTTCCCAGCTTTTTTTTTTTATTTTTATTTTTTTATTGAAGGATAATTGCTTTACAGAATTTTGTTGTTTTCTGTCAAACCTCAACATGAATCAGCCATAGGTATACATATATCCCCTCCCTTTTGAATCTCCTCCCATCTCCCTCCCCATCCTACCCCTCTAGGTGGATACAGAGCCCCTGTTTGAGTTTCCTGAGCCATACGGCAAATTCCCGTTGGCTACCTATTTTACATATGGTAATGTAAGTTTCCATATTACTCTTTCCATACATCTCACCCTCTCCTCCCCTCTCCCCACGTCCATAAGTCTATTCTCTATTTCTGTTTCTCCACCGCTGTCCCTGTAAATAAATTCTTCAGAACCATTTTTCTAGAATCCGTATATGTGCATTAGAATACAATATGTATCTTTCTCTTTCTAATTCACTTCACTCTGTATAATAGGTTCTAGGTTCATCCACCTCATCAAAACTGACTCAAAAGCATTCCTTTTATGGCTGAGTAATATTCCATTGTGTATATGTACCACAACTTCTTTATCCATTCATCTGTCGTTGGACATCTTTGCTTCCATGTTCTAGCTATTGTAAATAGTGCTGCAGTGAGCAATGGGATACATGTGTCTCTTTCAGTTTTGGTTTCCTTAGGGTATATGCCTAGGAGTGAGATTGCTGGGTCGTATGGTGGTTTTATTCCTGGTTTTTTAAGGAATCTCCATACTGTCTTCCATAGTGGCTGTATCAATTTACATTCCCAACAGTGCAAGAGCATTCCCTTTTCTCCACATCCTCTCCATCATTTATTGTTTGTACATTATTGCCTGACTGGTGTGAGGTGATATCTCATTGTTTTGATTTGCATTTCTCTAATAATGAGCGATGTTGAGTATCTTTTCATGTGTTTGTTAGTCATCTGTATGTCTTCTTTGGAGAAATGACTGTTTAGGTCTTTTTCCTACTTTTTGATTGGGTTGTTTGTTTTCCTGTTATTGAGTTGTATGAGCTGCTTGTATATTTTGGAAATTAATCCTTTGTCAGTTGTTTCATTTGCTATTATTTTTTCCCATTCCAAGGGTTGTCTTTTGCTTATAGTTTCCTTTGCTGTGCAAAAGCTTTTAAGTTTAATCAGGTCCCACTTGTTTACTTTGTTTTTATTTCCATTTGTTTTATTTCCGTTACTCTAGGAGGTGGGTCATAGAGGATCTTGCTTTGATTTATGTCATCAAGTGTTCTGCCTATGTTTTCCTCTTAAGAGTTTTATAGTTTCTGGTCTTATCTTTAGGTCTTTAATCCATTTTGAGTTTACCTTTGTGTATGGTGTTAGAAAGTGTTCTAATTTCATTCTTTTACATGTAGCTGTACAGTTTTCCCAGCACCATTTATTGAAGAGGCTGTCTTTGCCCCATTGTATATTCTTGCCTCCTTTGTCAAAAATAAGGTACCCATAGGTGCATGGGTTTATTTCTAGGCTTTCTATCTTGTTCCATTGGCCTATATTTCTGTTTTTGTGCTGGCACTATACTGTCTTGATGACTGTAGCTTTGTAGTATAATCTGAAGTCAGGAAGGTTGATTCCTCCAGCTCCATTCTTCTTTGTCAATACTGTTTTGGCTATCCAGTGTCTTTTGTGTTTCCATATGAATTGTGAAATTTTATGTTCTAGTTCTGTGAAAAATGCCATTGGTAATATGATAGGGATTGCATTGAATCTGTAGATTGTATTTGGCAGTATAGTAATTTTCACAATATTGATTCTTCCTACCCAGGAACATGGAATATCTCTCCATCTGTTTATGTCATCTTTGATTTCTTTCACCAGTGTCTTATAAATCTTCTGTGTACAGTTCTTTTGTCTCCTTATGTAAGTTTATTCCTAGATATTTAATTCTTTTAGTTGCAATGGTGAATGGGATTGATTCCTTAATTTCTCTTTCTGATTTTTCATTGTTAGTATATAAAAATGCAAGTGATTTCTGTGTATTGATTTTGTATCCTGCAACTTTGCTAAATTTACTGATTAGCTCTAGTAATTTTCTGATAGTATCTTTAGAGTTTTCTATGTATAGTATCATGTCATCTGCAAACAGTGAGAGTTTTACTTCTTTTCCAATCTGGATTCTTTTTCTTTCTTTTTCTTCTCTGATTGCTGTAGCTAGGACTTCCAGAACTATACTGAATAATAGTGGTGAAAGTGGACACCTTGTCTTGTTTTTGATCTTGGGGCAATGCTTTTAGTTTCTCACCATTGAGAATAATGTTTGCTGTAGGCTTATCATATATGGCCTTTACTATGTTGAGGTAGGTTCTTTCTATGCCCATTTTTTAAACATAAATGGGTGCTGAATTTTGTCAAAGGCTTTTTCTGCATCTATTGAGATTATCATATGGTTTTTATCTTTCAATTTGTTAATATGGTATATCACATTGATTGATTTGCATATATTAAAGAATCCTTGCATTCCTGGAATAAACCCAACTTGATCATGGTGTATGAGCTTTTTGATGTGTTGCTGAATTCCGTTTGCTAAAATTTTGTTGAGGATTTTTCATCTATGTTCATCAGTGATATCGGCCTGTACTTTTCTTTTTTATGTTATCTTTGTCTGGTTTTGGTATCAGGGTGATGGTGGCCTTGGAGAATCAGTTTGGAAGTATTCCTTCCTCTGGAAATTTTGAAAGAGTTTTAGAAGGATAGGCATTAGCTCTTGTCTAAATGTTTGATAGAATTCTCCTGTGAAGCCATCTGATCCTGAGCTTTTGCTTTGGGGGAGATTTTTGATCACAGCTTCAATTTCAGTGCTCATAATTGGGTTGCTCATAATTTCTATTTCTTCCTGTTTCAGTCTTGGAAGATTGAACTTTTCTAAGAATCTGTCCATTTCTTCCAGGTTATCCATTATATTGCCATATAGTTGATAATAGTCACTTATAATCCTTTGTATTTCTGCGTTGTCTATTGTAACATCTCCTTTTTCATTTCTAATTTTGTTGATTTGATTCTTCTCTCTTTTTTTCTTGATGAGTCTCGCTAAAGGTTTGTCAATTTTGTTTATCTTCTCAAAGAACTATCTTTAATTTTATTATTTTTTACTATTGTTTCTTTCATTTCTTTTTCATTTATTTTGGCTTGGATATTTATTATTTCTTTCCTTCTACTAATTTTGGAAGCTTTTTGTTCTTCTTTTTCCAGTTGTTTCAGGTGTAAAGTTAGATTGTCTATTTGATGTTTTTCTTGTTTCTTGAGGTAGGATTGTATTACTATAAACGTCCCTCTTAGGACTGCTTTTGCTGCATCCCATAGGTTTTGAGTTGTCATGTTTTCATTGTCATTTGTTTCTAGAAAGTTTTTGATTTCTCTTTTGATTTCTTCAGTAACTTGTTGGTTATTTAGAAATGTGTTGTTTAATCTCCATGTGTTTGTGTTTCTTACCATTTTTTTTTTCTTGTAATTGATATCTAGTCTCATAGCATTGTGGTCGGAGAAGATACTTGATATGATTTCAATTTTCTTAAATTTAATGAGGTTTGATTTGTGACCCAAGATGTGATATATCCTGGAGAATGTTCCATATGCACTTGAGAAGGTGTATTCTTCTGCATTTGGATGGAATGTCCTGAAGATATCAATGAGGTCCATCTCATCTAATGTATTATTTAAGACTTATGTTTCCTTATTAATTTTCTGTTTTGATGATCTGTCCACTGGTGTGAATGGAGTGTTAAACTTTCCTACTATTATTGTGTTACTGTCCATTTCTCCTTTTATGTCTGTTAGTGTTTGTCTTATGTACTGAGGTGCTCCTATGTTGTGTGCATAGATATTTACAATTGTTATGTCTTCCTCTTGGATTGATCCCTTGATCATTATGTAGTGTCCTTCCTTATCTCTTGTAACCTTCTTTATTTTAAGGTCTATTTTGTCTGATATGAGGATTGCTACTCCAGCTTTCTTTTGCTTCCCATTTGTATGGAATATATTTTTCCGTCCTCTTACTTTCAATCTATATGTGTGTTGAGGTGGGTTTCTTGTAGACAGCATATATATGGATCTTGTTTTTGCATCCATTCAGCCAGTCTGTGTCTTTTGGTTGGAGCATTTAATCCATTTACATTTAAAGTAATTACTGATATCTATGTTCCTATTGCCATTTTGTTAATTGTTTGGTGTTGATTTTGTAAGATCTTTTTTCTTCTCTTGTATTTCTGGACTATATAAATGCATTTAACATTTGTTGTAAAGCTGGTTTGGTGGCACTGAATTCTCTTAACTTTTGCTTGTCTGAAAACCTTTTTATTTCTCCATCAATTTTGAATGAGATCATTGCTGGGTACAGTAAGTAATCTTGGTTGTAGATTTTTCCCTTTCCGTACTTTAAATATATCCTGCCATTCCCTGCTGGCCTGCAGAGTTTCTGCTGAAATATCAGCTGTTAAGCAATGGAGTTTCCCTAGTATGTTACTTGTTGCTTCTCTCTTGCTGCTTTTAATATTCTTTCTGTGTGTTTAGTCTTTGTTAGCTTGATTAGTATGTGTTTTGGCATGTTTCTCCTTGGGTTTATCCTGTATGGGACTCTTTGTACCTCTTGGACTTGACTATTTTCTTTTCCATGTTGGGAAATTTTCAACTATAATCTTTTCAAAAAGTTTCCTCATACCCTTTCTTTTTCTCTTCTTCTTCTGGGACCCCTACTATTCAAATGTTGGTGCATTTGACATTGTCCCAGAGTTCTTTGAGACTATCCTCAGTTCTTTTCATTCTTTTTACTTTATTCTGCTCTTCAGAAGTTATTTCCACCATTTTATCTTCCAGCTCACTGATTCACTCTTCTGCTTCAGATATTCTGCTATTGATTCCTTGTATTTTTAATTTCAGTAATTGTGTTGTTTCTCTCTGCATGTTTATTTAATTCTTCTAGGTCTTTGTTAATTGATTCTTGCATTTTCTCCATTTTGCTTTCAAGGTTTTTGATCATCTTTACTACCATTATTCTGAATTCTTTTTCAGGTAGTTTGCTTATTTCCTCTTCATTTATTTGGAGTTCTGTGTTTCTAGTTTGTTCCTTCATTTGTGTAGTATTTCTCTGCCTTTTCATTTTTTTTTTAACTTACTGTGTTTGAGTTCTCCTTTTCCCAGGCTTCAATGTTGAATTCTTTCTTCCTTTTGGTTTCTGCCCTCTAATGTTGGTCCACTGGTTTATGGAAACTTCTTTTTTTTTTTTTATAAATTTATTTATTTTAGTTGGGGGCTAATTACTTTACAATATTGTAATAGTTTTTGCCATACATTGACATGAATCAACCACATGTAAACCCATGGCTGATTCATGTCAATGTATGGAAACTTCTTAAAGTGTGAGATTTATGCTGAGTTTTTGTTTGTTTGTTTGCTTGTTTTTCCTCTGATGGGCAAGGCTGAGTGAGGTGGTAATCCTGTCTGCTGATGATTGGGTTTGTATTTTTGTTTTGTTTGTTGTTTGGATGAGGCGTCCAGCACAGGGTGCTACTGGTGGTTCAGTGATGCCGGGTCTTGTATTCTAGTGGTTCCCTTTGTGGGGTTCCCATTATTTGATACTCCCTAGGGTTAGTTCTCTGGTAATCTAGGATCTTGGAGTCAGTTCTTCCACTCCAAAGGCTCAGGGCTTGATCTCTGGTCAGGAACGAAGATTCCACAAGTGGTTTGTTACGGCATTAAGTGATATTAAAACAAATATCCAAAAACGAAAAACCAAAGCTGAACCCCAGACAAATGGCAGTTATGAAATCAGGCAAATAATAATTAAAATAATGGAATATGCACATATACATATACACCCATGAGCAAGTCAAAACAGTCCAACTAAAATAAAGTACAATAGATTGACCCAGTGAACAAAGGAAATAAAAAATTACATTTACCAGTTAAGAACAAAACTAACTAAAGCACAAACTGGAAAACAAAACCAAAGCAAGGTGCCAAGTTGGGAATAAAGCAATGAAAATAAAACTAACAAATATGTTGAAGGAAAGAAAAGAAAGAAAGAATAGCTATGCAAAGTTAAATAGAGGTAGATAAAGAAGATTTACATACACTGAAGATTAACTGCAAGAGGAGAAGAACAGTAGGAAAGGCAAACAAAGGAATAAGTGCAGAAAAAATATAATAGGTTTAAAAAAATTAAAAGTTAAAATTATAAAAAAGAGAAAAGATTTTTAAAAACACAGAAGAAAGAAAAAAGGAAAAAAAAAGGAAAACTCCACAGAACTGCAAGTGCCCAATGTAGAGGCAGAGGCTTATAAAAACAATAAAAAGTGTGACTGAATATGCACATATATATATATACCCATAAGCAAAATCAAAACAGACCAACAAAAATAAAGTACTATAGGTTGACCTGGTGAACAAAGGGTACCAAAAATTATGTCTCAGTTCAGTTCAGTTGCTCAGTCGTGTCCAACTGTTTGCCACCCCATGGACTGCAGCACGCCAGGCCTCCCTGTCCATCATCAACTCCTGGAGTTTACTCAAACTCATGTTCATTGAGTCAGTGATGCCATCCAACCATCTCATCCTCTGTCGTCCCCTTCTCCTCATGCCTTCAATCTTTCCCAGCATCAGGGTCTTTTCCAATGAGTCAGTTCTTCCCATCAGGTGGCCAAAGGGATTAGAGTTTCAGCTTCATCATCAGTCCTTCCAATGAATATTCAGAACTGATTTCCTTTAGGATTGACTGGTTGGATCTCCTTGCAGTCCAAGGGACTCTCAAGAGTCTTCTCCAACACTGAGTTCAAAAGTATCAATTCTTCAGCACTCAGCTTTCTTTATAGTCCAACTCTCACATCCATACATGATTACTGGAAAAACCATACCTTTGACTAGATGAACCTTTGTTGGCAAAGTAATGTCTCTGCTTTTTAATATGCTGTCCAGTTTGGTCATAACTTTTGTTCCAAGGAGCAAGCATCTTTTAATTTCATGGCTGCAGTCTCCATCTGCAGTGATTTGGGAGCCCCTCAAAAAATGAAGTCTTTCAGTGTTTCCAATTGTTTCCCTATTTATTTGCCATGAAGTGATGGGACCAGAGGCCATGATATTAGTTTTCTGAATGCTGAGTTTTAAGACAACTTTTTCACTCTTCTCTTTCATCGAGAGGCTCTTTAGTTCTTCTTCGTTTTCTGCCATAAGGGTAGTGTCATTTGCATATCTGAGGCTATTGATATTTCTCCCAGCAGTCTTGATTCCAGCTTGTGCTTCATCCAGCCCAGCATTTCTCATGATATACTCTACATATAAGTTAAATAAGCAAGGTGACAATATCCAGAACAAAACTAACTAAAGCACAAACTGGAAAACAAAACTAAAGCAAGGTGCCAATCGGGGTATAAAGCAATGAAAATAAAACTAACAAATATGTTGAGACTAAAGGAAAGAAAGAATAGATATGCAAAGTTAAATAGAGGTAGATAAAGAAGATTTATATATATTAAAGATTTACTGCAAAGGGAAAAGAACAGTAGGAAAAGCAAACAAAGGAATAAATGTAGAAAAAATAATAATAGGTTTAAAAAATTAAAATTTAAAAAAGTGTAAAAAAAAAAACCTCCCCAGAACTGCAAAAGCCCAATATAGAGGCAGAGGTTTATAACAACAATAAAAAAGGTGACTGAGAAAAAAAAGAAAAAAGAAAAAAAAAACGCTCAAAAGCTTAGTTAGATTTCATAGTGCCAATAAAATTGACAACTACAACAGAGGGGGGATAAATCCAAAAGAATCTACAGGACAAGTCAAAATATAAGGATAATAAATGTTTTGCTTGAGTCACTGCTGTCAGAGTCCTTTCCCTCGCTGGGAGTCACAGTCCACTTCACCTCCCTAGGATGCCATCTAATGCTGTGCTGATATCAGGACCTGCTCAGCGAGGTCAGCTCAGATTCTAATCTGCTCCTACTCCTCTGTGTTCTTGCCTCCAATGTCCACAGCTAGTGGACAGAACTAGTGCATTCTCTTTTGTGGGCACTCTCAGTTACCTTTTATATATTCCGCAGACACAGAGTTTGCCTAGTTGATCATGTGGATTTAATTTGTAACTTGTACAGCTGGTAGGAAGGTTTTGGGTCTTCTTCCTTAGTCACACTGAGCCTGGGTTTCAACTGTGGTTTTATTTCCACCTCTGGATATGGGTCGTCCACTGGGGTTTGCTCCTGAGGCTGCCCTGGAGGATTTGGGTTTGCCCCACGAGGGCCAGGTGTGGAGGTGGTGCAGCTGCTTGAGTCGCAGGGGTTCTGGCAGCACCAGGTACTCAGAGGAGTCAGCAGCTAGGGCAGCAGGAAATATAGTGCTCTAGAAGGGTGTGGCAACCAGTATTGGCCAATATGCTCCAGTATTCTTGCCTGGCGAACCTCCCTCCCTGACAGAGAAGCCTGGCAGGCCACAGTCCACAGGGTCGTAAAGAGTAGGACACTACCGTAGCGACCCAGTACGCATAGGCACAAGACTTTTTTTGCCTGTGTAAGCTCTGCCCCAGTGAGAGTTGAGTGTGAAGGTAGCGCAGCTGCTTGGCTTGAGGGGACCCTGGCGGCGACAAGTGTGCAGTGACACGGACTGCCTCCGCCACAGGAGTTATCGCCCTATCAGAGTCTTTTTTCGAGCCTCTAGTAGCTGGGATCAGAAGGCCTCTTTGGTCAGTCTTTCTCTGTAGCTCCGCGCATTCAGGCACTTAGAGGGCTTCGTTGTCTGGAGTCCTTCTCTGTTGTTCGGCGCATCAGGCACTTAAAAGGGCACCCTGGGTGGGGTCCTACTCTGTAGTTCAGCGCATCAGGCGGTTGATGGGCCAGCCTCTCTATTGTTCACCCGCCAAGGCTGGTGTGTAGGGGGAGAGAGGCTATGGTGATGGCTCCACCCCCACGTGTGACTCAGCAGTATCGCCTTGCTTCCATGGCTGCCCAGCTTTCCTCCGCAGGCATTTCCCACCACAATCTCCTCCCTCACATCCTGTCGATCTGGCTCTCTGCAGTCAACAGCAGCCCTTGCCCTGGGATTGCTCCACAAGCCCTAAACTCCAGCTCCCAGCCACTGTGCCATCGAGGGTATGTATGGCTGCAGCAAGGACTGATTCTCATTCCATTTAGGCTGCCACAGATCAGCTGTTTCCCTCTCAGCCTTAAATGTTTCTCTTTTGACTCAGATGCCCTGATGTGGGGATTGGACCCCTGCTTCAGTTCCCCCACCCGCCGAGAGCAGGTCCAGTCCTACTAACCTTCTCATTTTTCCCCCTAGTTCCTTCATCCTACTGAGTTTTGAGTGGGTCTATATATTCTTTTCTGCTGGTGAGGTACTCCTGTCCACTCTCAGCTTGTGTTCTCCATGCACTTCTGTGTCTGAAGGTGTATTCCTGATGTATCTGTGGAGAGAGATGTACTCCACATCCACTTACTCCTCCGCCATCTTGTTCCTCCTCTTTCCCAGCTTTATTGAGATGTACCTGTCACATAACATTGTATAAGTTTAAGGTGCACAACATGTTGATTTGCTGCACACATATTGCAAAATGGTTACCTCCACAGTGCTAGCTAATTCTTCCATCACCTTACATAAATTACCATTTCTTTATTTGTGGTGGGAACATTTAAGATCTACTCTCTTAGCAACTTTTAGGTATATAATACAATATCATTAACTATAATCACCATGCTATACGTTAGGTCCCCTAAATGTACTCATAACCAGAATTTTGTACACTTGATCAACATTTCCCTGTTGTCCCTACATTTGAGATCCTGGTAACCATCACTCTGTCCCCCCCCCTTTTTTTTCATGAGTTTGACTTTTTCTGATTCCATGTATAAGTGATATCATACAGTATTTGTCTTTCTCCGTCTGATATTTCATACAGCACTATGCTCTCAAGGCCCATCATTGTTGTCACAAATGGTAGGATTTCCTTCTTCTTGTGGCTGAACAATATTCCATTGTATATTTCTACCACATCATCTTTATCCATTCATCCCTTGATGGAAACTTAGGTTGTTTTTACATCTTGGCTATTGTGAATAATGTTGCCATGAATTTGGGAGAGTAGATGTCTTTTTGAGATCCTAATTTCATTCCCTTTGGATATATACACATAAGTGGGATTGCTGGATCATATGGTAGTTTTTTGTTTTTTGAGGAACCTCTATACTATTCTCCATAGAGAACACTGTGAAATGGAATATCTCCTGCCATCTCAATAAATAAAGATGTCACAGCTATCCGAGACTGCAGCCCTCTAATATGAATTTCTGAGCCATGCCAGCAAGTAGCAGCCATGAATTCCTGAGCCAGGCTGACAAGCAACGCCACTCCCTACTCAAGGAACTTAAAAGGATGTCACGGTCATCAGCAATTAACAGCCCTCATATGTGAGCCAGAAGGCCCTAAGGGAACTCAAAAAAGAGAAAAATTTCTCTGTAAATATGCTGGATGCTGGTCCCAGATAGCAGAGATGCATATGAAAGGAATGACTAAATAATCCCAGATTCTTGCATCTTCCCATACATAGAAAAACACTAAATTCCTTAACTTGATATCTGGTTTTCCTTACTTAACAATAATCTTTGATGTTCAGAATGCCTGCCTGCTTTGTTGAAAATTTGTGTATAGCTTGACTCCCCCTCCTGTCTCCTTGGAGCAGTCTCTCAGGGCTACTGAGATGCTCCCTCCCAGGCTTGGAGTCCTAAACATTCCCACCAAATAAAATAAGTCTCTACTTTCAGATTGTGACTATATTTTTAGTCGACAACACATAGACATATTTCATACTACTTGCTCTTCTTATGGGCTTCCCTGGTGGCTCAGATGGTAAAGATCCTGCCTGTAATTCAGGAGACCCCTGAATTTGATCCCTGGATCAGGAAGATCCCCTAGAGGAGGGCATGGCAACCCACTCCAGTATTTTTACCTTGAGGATTCCATGGATAGAGGAGCCTGGTGGGCTACAGGTCATGGGGTCACAAAGAGTTGGACACCACTGAGTTCTTCTTATAATGGGAGCTTGACCTGCCTCCATTGAGAGGTGTATAGGCAAAGAAGGGAGGAGGTGTATGTCCCTTTCTCTTGAATCTGAGTGGACTTTATAATTGTCTCACTCAACATAAGGTAGAAGATGTGACACTATGTCACATTGAGGATATACTATAAAAGGCAATGCAGCTTCCCTCTGACTCTCTCTCTCTGGATGCCCACTCTAGGAACATATCCCCCATGTTATAAGGAAACCCAGGTCACATGCAGAGGTGCTGTGTGGGGTTGCAGGTGACAACCCCAGCTAGGCCTCCTCCATGGCCAGCAACAACCTCCAGACATGTGAGTGAAAGAATCTTCAGATGATTTCAACCCCCAGAATTTAAGTCTTCAGCTGAGGCCCCAGACTGTAGAGCTGAGACAAGCTGTCCTCACCTGGATTCCAGATCCACGAAACCATGAGAGACAGTAAATTCTTTTTATTTTAAACCACTGTGTTCTGAGGTAATTTCTTACATAGCAATAGAAAACTAAAACATGTTAGGTTAAATCAGATCACTTCCATATATACATGAGGGTCTCATTCAAGAGAAAGGAGTCTCGATCTTTCTGAATTCTATTAAATACAAAGAAAACAATCAAAACAACCACACCTATCCTATAACTACCAGATCATTCCCTATACCAACATCTTTATTAGTAGTTCACAAAAACATCATGGTATCGATTTTACTATTTGGCAAGTGCTGTCAAACTGAATCAATTAACATTTCCGGGAAATTTTCATTTCTACAAACAAACCACATTCAGCTGCTAGGAACACATGAACTAAAGGTCATGGATTTACTTTTATTTTTCAAGCCACATGGGCATCCCCACCTGCTACAAACGAGATCTATAAAGGTCAGACTGTAATATAAAAGTCAGCTCCATCATAATTGCAAACCCGAACAGTGATGTCCCCTGGAATTAAGTGACTTTAAAAGTTCTAGAGCAAGATAAGTAAATTAATTTTTTACAGTAATTTATCAGTTAAGGGAGCTATTTGGTCAAAAGAGCAGAAAATCCAACCAACATCAGCTTAAACAAATGTCTTTTTTTCTCATATAATAAGAAATTTGGAGATTGGGGCTGTTGACATTGGTTCAGAGGCTTGAGCATTATTAGGGCCGGAATTTCTGTGATTCTTTTTTTTTCTTTTCCTCATGGTCTTAAGTTATGGTCACATTAGAGCTATTGGAGCTCTGGACAATCTGTGGATGGGAGCTGGGAGAAGGTCAAAGGAGAAAAGGTGGTGCCAGCAAATTTCTCTTTGCATCTCAGTGGGCGAAACACACCAAAGTCACTCCAAGTGTAAGGGAAACTGGAAAAAAACAGTATTCGGCTTTCACATCCTCTATAGTAGAGGCAGCAAGGGAAATAGCTAGAAGTTGAATGAACCTGCAGTGTCTGAAATTAATATTAAAAATGACACTTTATCTTGGTCAAATATTCATGACAACATTGACCAATAGAATGTATAGATGTATCAGGCCTTCTTTTCACTCATGAACTCATCCTTCTGATTACAACCTGTATACATATACATCTCAGGTTCCAAAACTGCATGAATTTTTAATCAATTAGTGTGCACAGTATAGTCCTATTTTTGTGAAAAATAAACATGAACAAATAGGCATTCAAAATAATGTGTAGAAGATTTGTTGTTGTTGAGTCCCTAAGTTATGACCTACTTTGTGACCCCATGGGCTGTAGCGCCCCAGGCTCCTCTGTCCATGGGGTTCTTCAGGCCATTTCCTTTTCCAAATACAGGAGAAGAGACACACATTAAAATATTGAGAGAATTATGCATCTTCCCCCTTTTATGCCACCTGATGTGAAGAGCCAACTCATTGGAAAAGACCCTGATGCTGGGAAAGATTGAAGGCAGGAGGAGAATGGGATGACAGAGGACGAGATGGTTGAATATCATCACTGATTCAATGGACATGAGTTTGAGCAAGCTCTGGGAGATGGTGAAGAACAGGGAAGCCTAGAGTGCTGCAGTCCATGGGGTTGCAGAGTTGGACACGATTGAGGAACAACAACCCCTTTTATACTGCTTCACTTTTTGTTTTACAATAAAACATTAACTATGGCAACCCACTCCAGTATTCTCCCTTGTAGAATCCTCATGGACAGAGGAGCCTGGTGGGCTACAGTCCATAGGGTTGCAAAGAATTGAACATCACTGAAGCGACTGAGCATGCACACAAGAAAAAAGAATAATATATGTAGAAAATTTGCATTAAAAATGTCAACTTTTATGAAAAAGGATATATATATGTATAACTGAATTACTACTTTTCTGTAGACCTGAAACAATATAACTTCGTAAATTACTTATATTTCAATGTTAAAAAAGAAGAAAGTGAAAAAAAAAAGTTAACTTTTAAAAATATAAACCAATGAGAAATAATCTCTGTTAACATTGGTATCAGTTCAGTTCGGTCGCTCAGTTGTGTCCGACTCTTTGCAACCCTATGGACTGCAGCACGCCAGGCTTCCCTGTCCATCATCAACTCCCAGAGCTTGCTCAAACTCATGTCCGTTGAGTCAGTGATGCCATCCAACCATCTCATCCTCTATCGTCCAGTTCTCCTCCTGCCTTCAAGCTTTCCCAGCATCAGGGTCTTTTCCAATGAGTCAGTTCTTCTCATCAGGTGCCCAAAGTATTGGAGTTTCAGCTTCAGCATCAGTCCTTCCAGTGAATATTCAGGACTGATTTCCTTTAGGATTGACTGGTTGGATCTCCTTGCAGTCCAAGGGACTCTCAAGAGTCTTCTCCAACACCACAGTTCAAAAGCATCAATTCTTTGGCGCTCAGCTTCCTTTATAGTCCAACTCTAAAAAACAAACCTGACCTACTGGAAAAACCATAGCTTTGACTAGACATTGGTATATAGCCTCTCACACACTCACACATTTAACATATACTATATGTCAAAATCCTAATATATGTTAGTGTTATCTCATTTAATCCAAACAATTATGTGATAAAGTTACTACAGAGAATCTTCATTTCCCATGTATTTATTATCTAGTTCCAAAGTTAACAATGAACATGAAAGTAATGGTCATAAAAAAAAAAGTCACTAATGAACACACCACCAATAAACCCACTGCTTACTCGGATATCGTCCTCCATTCAAAAACTAGCACGTTTTTGTCTAGCACATCAATATCTTTGTGTTTATTTACTACTTTTGACTTACTAAGAATTTGATCTTAAGTAAGTTATTAATTCTCTGTGCCTTCATTTTATCATTTGATAATTGCTTGTGTAGAGGTATCTGCTTCATGGAATATAAGTTTAAATGGACAAATATCTGGCACATATTAAGCCCTGTATAAGGGGTAGCTTTAAAAATTATGACATGCTTAAATGTAATAAGGTTAAATAGACATTGGCTACATGAACTCGGGCTAGGTAAGGGTTTGAGAGAAAAAAAAAGATTGTCAGCATACTGATGATGTTTAAAGTCACAGAACTGGAGAGAGGGAGTTTCTTTTTTTTCATTTCCATTATGGTTTATTACAGAATATCGAATATAGTTTCCTGTGCTATACAGTAGGACCTTGCTATTTATCCATTCTATATATAATAGTTTGCATCTGCTAATCCCAAACTCCCAATCTATCTCTCCTCCATTCCACTCCTCCTTAGCAACCACAATTCTGTTCTCTGTGTCTGTGAGTCTGTTTCTGTTTCATAGATAAGTTCATTTGTGTCATATTTTAGATTCCACATATAAGTTATATGATGTTTTTCTTTGTTTAGTATGATAATGTCTAGGTCCATCGATGTTGTTGCAAATGACATTATTTCATTCTTTTTTATTACTGAATAGCATTCCATTGTATACATGTATCACATTTTCTTTATTCATTCATCTCTGGATGGACATTTGTTTCCATGTCTTGGCTATTGTAAATAGTGCTGCTATGAGCACTGGGATGCATGTACCACTTTTAATATACTTTTGTCTGGATATGTGCCCAGGAGTGGGATTGCTGGATCATATAGCAACTCTGTTTTTAGTTTCTTAAGGAATCTCCACACTGTTTCCCATAGTGGCTGCTCTGATTGGTTGATATTTTTCCCATCAACAGTGTAAGAGAGTTCCCCTTTCTCAATACCCTTCCTAACATTTGTTATTTGCAGACTTTTAATGTTGGCCATTCTGACTGGTATATGATATGTTGGATCATAGAAAAAGCAAGGGAATTCCAGAAAAACATTTACTTATGCTTCATTGACTATGCTAAAGTCTTTGACTGTGGATCACAGTGGAACACAGTGTGTTGTGGATCACAACAAACTGTGAAAAACTCTTAAAGAGGTGGGAATATCAGACTATCTTACCTGTCTCCTGAGAAAACTGTATGTAGGTCAAGAAGCAACAGTTAGAACTGGACATAGAAAAACAGACTGGTTCCAAATTGGGAAAGGAGTACGATAAAGCTGTATATTGTCACTCTAAATATTTAACATCTATGCATGGTACATCATGGGAAATGCTGGACTGGATGAACCACAAACTGGAATCAAGATTGCCAGGAGAAATATCACCAACCTCAGATATGGAGATGATAACGATGAAAAACCTATTCAGCGTATTAAAAAGCAAAGACATCTCTTTGCTAACAAAGGTGCATGGTTTTTCAATAATCATGTGCAGATGTGAGAGCTGGACCATAAAGAACGCTGAGCACTAAAGAATTGATGCTTTCAAACTGTGGTGCTGGAGAAGACTCTTGGGAGTCCCTCAAACAGCAAGGAGATCCAACCAGTCAATCCTAAAGGAAATCAACCCTGAATATTCACTGGAAAGACTGATACTGAAGGTGAAGCTCCAATAATTTGGCCACCTGATGCTAAGAGCCAACTCATTGGGAAAAACGCTGATGCTGAGAAAGATTGAGGGCAGGAGAAGAAGGAGACAACAGGATGAAATGGTTGTGTGGCATCACTGATTCAATGGACATGAGTTTGAGCAAACTCCAGGAGATGGTGAAGGACGAGGAATCCTGGTATGCTGCAGTCCATGGGGTCGTAAAGAGTCAGACATGACTGAGCGACTGAACAACATTCTGACTGGTGTAAGGTGGTATCTCATTGTAGTTTTGATTTGCATTTCAAGAGGGAGTTTAGATGAAGATCAAGTGCCTAGAAAGAGAGAAGATTCTTTAAGCATATTGGTCCCAAGTGGTAAGCACCATATTTACTGAAACACTTAGTTAACTCTGTAGAACAACTTTGCTCCTCATGTTTACTTAACATGTTAACTAATGTCTTCTCTATAAAGATTCAAGGGAAAAAATCCCACCTTGAAGCTGTTCTAGGGGAAAGTTTCCTTTCCCTATGCATGAATTTATTTCCCTTTTCTGGACAATGGCAACTATGTAAACCACAAATTTAGTTTTTGGGATTAGCTCCCACAGTTTCAAAGCTCAACTGAAAATTCATCTGCAGTTCAATTCACCGATTCTAAGTACTAATAGTTCTTTAATCTTTTTAATGAATATTTATTGTTTCTGATTTCACTGTCTGATTTGATTTTCTAAGGTCACTCCAGATCCTTTGTGGCAGAGCATTGGTGGAGGAGCAGAAGTGGAAGAACATTGCTGGAGTAGAAGGATGGCACTTATGAGTGAATTCTGCATGCCTACCTCCTCACTGTAGCTGGCTTCACTCACTGTCCTTCCCCACCCCCTACACTGGCCTTCTCCTGGCTCTTTAGTTCAAAATTCTCCCACCATCAGGCTCCTGGGTTGTAATTTGAGGACCACCAAATGGGTGGGGAGTTGACCATTTTTTTTTTCCTACCAGAGGCCTGAACTCAGTTCAGTTCAGTTCAGTCATTCAGTCTTGTCCAACCCTTTGCAACCCCATGGACTGCAGCACGCTAGTCTTCCTTGTCTATCACCAACTCCTGGATCTTACTCAAACTCATGTCCATCAAGTCGGTGATGCCATCTAACCATCTCATCCTCTGTCGTCCCCTTCTCCTCATGCCTTCAATCTTTCCCAACATCAGGGTCTTTTCCAAGGAGTCAGTTCTTTGCATAAGGTGGCCAAAGTATTAGAGTTTCAGCTTCAGCATCAGTCCTTTCAATGAATATGCAGGACTGATTTCCCTTAGGATGTACTGGTTTGAATTCCTTGCAGTCCAAGGAACTCTCAAGAGTCTTCTCCAACACCACAGTTCAAAAGCATCAATTCTTTGGTGCTTAGCTTTCTTTATAGTCCAACACTTACATCCATACATGACTACTGGAAAAACCATAGCCTTGACTAGACAGACCTTTGTTGGCAAAGTAACATCTCTGCTTTTTAGTATGCTATCTAGGTTGGTCATAGCTTTTATTCCAAGGAGCAGGTGTCTTTTAATTTCATGGCTGCAGTCACCATCTGCAGTGATTTTTGAGCCAAAAAAAAATTAGTCTGTCACTGTTTCCATTGTTTCCCCATCTATTTGCCATGAAGTGATGGAACCAGATGCCATGATCTTAGTTTTCTGAATGTTGAGTTTTAGCCAACTTTTTCACTCTCCTCTTTTACTTTCATCAAGAGGCTCTTTAGTTCCTCTTCACTTTCTGCCATAAGGGTGGTATCATCTGTGTATCTGAGGTTATTCATATTTCTCCTAGCAATCTTGATTCCAGCTTGTGCTTCATCCAGACTGACATTTCACATGATGTACTCCGCATATAAGTTAAATAAGCCAGGGTAACAATATACAGCCTTGACATACTCCTTTCCCAATTTGGAACCAGTCTGTTGTTCCATGTCCACTTCTAACTGTTGCTTCTTGAGCTGCATACAGATTTCTCAGGAGTCAGGTAAGGTGGTCTGGTAGTCCCATCTCTTGAAGAATTTTCCACAGTTTGTTGTGATACACATAGTCAAAGGCTTTGCCTAGTCAATAAAGCAGAAGTAGATGTTTTTCTGGAACTCTTGCTTTTTTGATGATCCAGTGGATGTTGGCAATTTGATCTCTGGTTCCTCTGCCTTTTCTAAATCCAGCTTGAACATCTGGAAGTTCACAGTTCACGTACTGTTGAAGCCTGGCTTGGAGAATTTTGAGCATTTCTTTGCTAGTGTGTGAGATGAGTGCAATTGTGTGGTAGTATGAACATTCTTTGGCATTGCCTTTCTTTGGGATTGGAATGAAAACTGACCTTTTCCAGTGCTGTGGCCACTGCTGAGTTTCCCAAATTTGCTGGCATAGTGAGTGCAGCACTTTCACAGCATCATCTTTTAGGATTTGAAATAGCTCAGCTGGAATTCCATCACCTCCACTAGCTTAACTCAACCAGCTCCCAAACCAGAGGGGTCATGAATGTGGACAGGAAGCCCTCCAGGATTGGGGGAGGGACTTTCCTAAGGCTTTGATTGCAGGAGAAAGCTCTGTGGGCTTTTTAAAATTAATATTATTAAGAAGGCTGAGTGCCAAAGAATTGATGCTTTCAAACTGTGGTGCTGGAGAAGACTCTTGAGAGTCTCATGGACAGCAAGGAGAGCAAACCAGTCAATCCTAAAGGAAATCAACCCTGAGTATTCATGGGAAGCACTGATGCTGAAGCTGAGTTCCAATAATTTGGCCACCTAGTGGGAAGAGCCAACTCATTGGAAAAGACCCTGATGCTGGGAAAGATTGAGGGCAGGAGGAGAAGGGGGCAACAGATGATGAGATCGTTGGATGGCATCACCAACTTGATGCACATGAGTTTGAGCAAGCTCCGGGAGATGGTAAAGGACAGCGAGGCCTGGCATGCTACAGTCCATAAGGTCACAAAGAGTCAGACACAACTTAGTGACTGAACAATAACAACAGCAAAATAATTGCTTTTTTGACTTCCCTGGTGGCTCAGTGGTAGAGAATCCACCTGCCAATGCAGTAGATGCAGGTTCGATCCCTGGGTTGGGAAGATCCCTTGGAGAAGGAAATGGCAACCCACTCCAGCAGTCTTGCCTGGGAAATCCCACGGACAGAGGGGCCCGGCTGGCTATAGTCCATGGGGTCACAAAGAGTTGGCTGTGACTTAGCGACTAAACAACAACAACATAATCGTTTCACAATGCTGTGTTAATTTCTGTTGTACAATGTAGTGAATAAGCTATATATATATACATATATCACCTCCCTCTTGAGCCTCCTTCCCATCACGCCCCTATCCCACCCTTCTAGGTCATCACAGAGCAGTGAGCTGAGCTCCCTGCATATACAGCAGCTTCCTACTATCTATTTTACATATGTTAATGTATATATATATAATAGTCTCTCAATTTGTCCCACCCTTCCCTTCCCACCATGTCCGCTTGTGCATTCTCTACATCCATGTCTCTATTTCTGCCCTGCAAATAGGTTCATCTGTACCATTTTTTCTAGATTCCACACATGTCCATTAATATACAATATTTGTTTTTCTCTTTCTGACTCCACTCTGTATGACAAACTCTAGGCCCATCCACATCTCTACAAAGGACCCAGTTTTGTTCCTTTTTGTGGTTGGGTAATATTCCATTGTATGCATGTACACATCTTCTTTATCCATTCCTCTGTCAAGGGACATTTCGGTTGCTTCCATATCCTGGTTATTGTGAACAGTGCTGCCATGAACACTGGGGTGCCTGTGTCTTTTTGAATTATGGTTTTCTCTCTGTATATTCACAGGAGTGGGATGCTGGATCATATGGTAGCTCTATTTTTAGGTTTTTAAGGAATCTCCATACTGTTCTCCATAGTGGCTGTACCAATCTACATTCCCACCAACAGTGTAGGAGGGTTCCCTTTTCTCCACACCCCTCCAGCATTTATTGTTTGTAAGTTTTTTGTTTTTAGTCTCTAAATCATGTCTGACTCTTTTGAGACCCCATGGACTATAGCCCTCCAGGCTCCTCTATCCATGGGATTTCCCAGGCAAGAATACTGGAGTGGATTGCCATCTCTTTCTTTAGGGGATCTTCCTGACCCAAGGATCGAACCTGCTTCTCCTGCATTGCTGCTGCTGCTAAGTCGCTTCAGTCGTGTCCGACTCTGTGCGACCCCATAGACGGCAGCCCACCAGGCTCCCCCATCCCTGGGATTCTCCAGGCAAGAACACTGGAGTGGGTTGCCATTTCCTTCTCCAATGCATGAAAGTGAAAATTGAAAGTGAAGCCACTCAGTCATGTCCGACTCTTCGTGACCCCCAAGGACTGCAGCCTACCAGGCTCCTCCGTCCATGGGATTCTCCAGGCAAGAGTACTGGAGTGGGTTGCCATTGCCTTCTCCCTCCTGCATTGCAGGCAGATTCTTTACCACTGAGCCACCAAGGAAGCCCTGTTTTTAAGTTTTTTGATGACGGCCATTCTGACCAGCTTACAGGCTAGTCCCCAAGCAATTCTGTGTCCATGATAGTGAAGGAGGCACAGGAGCCTAACAATCAGGGTAGTAACCGGAAAACCATGCCTGTCTGGGAGCTTTGCCAAGGCTGTTCTACCTGCCCGTGTGCCCTTCCCAGGTGTGCCAATGGCTCCCCCCAACTCACCTGAGCAAATGCGCTAAACTGGAGAGACTTCCCCTTGTCTAAAACCAAAACCACTTCCTTACTCCCACCTGTCCACCTAGAGACTCTCAAATCTGAATGGACTGAGTGCCTGGGAGCTTTCACATCCCCAGATCTGGGTGTTGATTCAGCTGATCCCCAATGGGACCCTGGATGTTTCTGAAGGTCCACAGGGTGTGGGAGGTCTAATCTATACTCAGGTGGCAAACCACAGGTCTACCCCCTCACCCCTCACACCTGAGCACTTATCACTAGATTCCACATCTTAAAATTGCTAATTTGTTTATCATTTGTCCTCCCTGCCCAAATAAGAGCTCCTTGGAGACAATAAACCATGGCCATCTCTTTCCCCTCTATAGTCCCAGCGCTGGAAGGGGTCTCGGACCCAGCATGCACTTTAATAAACTGGTGTTCAATGAATAAGTACAGCGATTGTTGGAGGTCTTAATATGTATTCATTGCTTTGATGATGAGAAGTTATTCTAAAGTAAAGCCTTTAATCTCAAGCTAGGAAAAATAATTAAATCCAATATTATGGGGTCTTTGGGAGGTAAACACATTTCTCCATTCTGATAGTGCTACACATGTAACCTGGTGTCCAGCAAAGTGGCGATGGGTAATGAAAATTACAAAAGCATTCATCCCTTTGCTAGAAAAGCAATGAAATAATGACTTATTTTTTTTGGCTGCATCTCCTGGCATGTGGGATCTTAGTTCCCCAACCAGGGATCTAACACAAGGCCACTGCTTTTGGAACTCAAAGTGTTAACTGCTGGATCACCAGAAATCCCAAATGAGATGACTCTTTTTTTTTGACAATGAAGTAATGAGTAACCAAATTAACTGCAGAGAGGTTATGCAAAAATGCTACATCAGGGGATTTATAAGGCAGTGAAGCTATTCTGTACAATACTGAAATGGTCAATACATGTCACTGTACATTCATCAAGATCTACAGGAAAAATGGACAGAAGACCTAAATAGACATTTCTCCAGAGCAGACATACACATGGCCAATAGGCACATGAAAAGATGCTCATCATCACTAATTATTAGAGAAATGAAAATCAAAACTACAATGAGGTACACCTCACACAAGTCAGAATGGCCATCGTTAAAAAGTCTAGAAATAATAAATGCTGGAGAGGTGTGAGGAAAGGGAACCCTCTTACACCATTGGTGGTGGTAATGTAAATTTGTGTAGCCACTATGGAGGTTCCTCAAAAAATTAAAACTAGAGTTGCCATATGATCCTGCAGTCCACTCCTGGGTATATATCTGGACAAAACCGGAACTCAAAAATATACATGCACCCCGGTGTTCATAGTAGCATGTTCATCATAGCAAAGACATGGAAACAACCTAAGTGCCCATCAACAGATGAATAAATAAAGAAGATGTGGTATATATATATTCAATGGGATATTAGTCATTGCTGCTGATAATGCCATTTGCAACAACATGGCTGGATCCAGAGATAATTATACTGAACAAAGTAAATCAGAAAGAGAAATACTATAAGATATCACATACATGTGGAATCTAAAATATCACATAAATGAACATATCTATGAAACAGAAACAGACTCACAGACATAGAGAACAGACATGTAGTTGCCAAGGGGGCAGGAGGTTGTGGTGGAGGAGGGAAGTATTGGGAGCTTGGGATTAGCAGATGAAAACTGTTATTAATATATATAGAATGAATAAACAACAAAGTCCTACTATATAGTACAAGGAACTATATTCAATATTCTGTGGTAAACCATAATGAAAAAGAATATATACATATGTATAACTGAGTCACTATATATGTGTGTATAACTGAGTCACTCTGCTATACAGCAGAAATTAACACCTCATTGTAAATCAACTATATGTCAATAAAATTTTTTTAAACCTATAGAAAGTGAACCCCAGTGAAAACTATGGACTTTAGTTAATAGTAATGTGTCGATATTGGCTCATCACTTGTAGCAGATGTAGCACCTGAATGCATGGTGATAATAGAAGGAACTATGGAGGGGGAATAAGGGGTATATGGAAACCTTGAAGTTTCTGCTCACTTTTCTGGAAACCTAAAATTACACTTAAGAAGTCAATTAGTAATAAATAAAAAAATTAAGCTACAGCACAGTTTCTAAGCATGGCCAGCTGGAAACAATTTGAGAACCTAGTGATACAGAAATGATGAGGGAACTACTAAGATGGAACCACAATGTGAGCTTTTCAGAATACACAACAGTTTTTTATTAATCTCACCCACATTGATTTTATTTTAGACTCCACAGCCCTAAAGAAGGTAGGCTTATCACCCATCACTCCCAAAAGAGAGAGCAGAGTCAGGTGGAGAGCTGGGAGGGCCACCTGCTGGTCCCTGAAGCCTCAGGGGGCTTGGACCTGGTATCCAGACTCTAAGTCCACGATTCTTCCCACCCCATTATACCACACATGGAAAAGGGACACCAAAGAGGATTGTCCCGCTGCAAGGAAAGCAAGACAGTGTCGAACTTGATATATAAGAAGTGCATAAAGCAGGACTCAAGGAGAAAATCTAAACTAATGCTGGAACAGATTGTGAAGTTAAAGAGTGGTTAATACAGTTCATGGCAAATAGATGGGGGAAAAGTGAAAACTGTGACAGATTTTCTTTTACTGGGCTCCAAAATCACCATGGACAGTGACTGCAGCCACAAAATTAAAAGAGGCTTGCTCCTTGAAAGAAAAGCCATGACAAAGCTAGAAAGCATATTCAAAAGCAGAAACATTACTTTGCCAACAAAGGTCTGTCTTCTCAAAGCTATGGTTTTTCCAGTAGTCATGTATGGATGTGAGAGCTGGACCATAAAAGAAGGCTGAGCACTGAATGGTTTCGAACTGTGGTGCTGGAGAAGACTTTTGAGAGTCCCTTGGACTTGCAAGGCATTCAAACCAGATATTCACTGAAAGGACCGATACTGAAACTGAAGCTCCAATACTTTGGCCACCTGATGTGAAGAGCCGACTTCACATCAGGAAAAGACCCTGATGCTGGGAAAGATTGAGAGCAGAAGAAGGGGGCAACAGAGGATGAGCTAGTTGGATGGCATCACCGACTCAATCGACATGAGTTTGAGCAAACTTGGGGAGATGTTGAAGGACAGGAAATCCTGGTGTGCTGCAGTCCATGGGGTCACAAAGAGTCAGACACGACTTAGCAACTGAACAACAAATACAGTTGAATGTTTGTCACCTGGTTGTTCAGGTTTTATGAACTTGGCCAAGTTTATAATGATCACATTTGAAAGAGACCCAAAGCTCAGAGTCCCAGGAGGCACTTTTTTTTTAATTGGAGGAAAGTTGCTTTACAGTGTTGGGTTGGTTTCTGCCGTACAATGCCAATCAGCCATACCGGAAGGCACGCTTGCTGATGCTGAGACACCCTGACTCACCCACAGCTTCTCTGCCCTCTCATCTTCCCCATGAGCACACCCTGTGGGCCCGGCCCTCAGGCAGAGTCAGGATGCTACCTGGGGAATTCCTCCACAGCGCCACCCCTCCCTCAGCCCGTGTGCCTCCCCCCACCCCCAGGTTGGCACTGCTGTACCTGCAGACCCAGGTGAATCTCCAATGATGGCAGCAGTCTGCCAGTCAGAAGGGCTTGTGAAGGATGACTCAGTACTAGCTGCAGGAGTGGCCTCATGATTCAGGTGGACCTGGCTCCTTGCATGGTCACTGGAGGGGGGGCAGTGTGGGTTCAGTTGGGGCTCCCCAGGTGAGCTGGGAGAAAGAAGAAGCTGAGGGTGGGTGGCTCCTGGCACCAGCCATGTCACTGGGTCCTGCCACCCACCACCACACACTAGAGGGACAGGGAAGGAGCATTATGAAGGACTGGCCACAGTGACATCGAGGGTCACCACCACCACCATTTTAAAGAAGAGACTCAAGGGACTTCCCTGGTGGTCCTGTGGTTAAGAATCTGCCTTCCAGAATTTATTACAGGGCAGTAACAGAGAAACAGACATAGAGAATAGACTTATGGACGTGGGGAGAGGGGAAGAGAGGGTGAAATGTATGGAAAGAGTAATATGGAGTAATATTACCATATGTAAAATAGTTAGCCAACGGGAATTTGCTGTATGGCTCAGGAAACTCACACAGGGGCTCTGTATCAACCTAGAGGGATGGGATGGGGAGGGAGATGGGAGGGAGTTTCAAATGGGAGGGGATATATGTATACCTGTGGCTGATTCATGTTGAGGTTTGACAGAAAACAACAAAATTCTGTAAAACAATTATCCTTCAGTAAAAAAAACTAATTAATTCAAAAAAAAAAAGAATCCACCTCCCAATGCAGGAGATGCCAAGTTCTATCCCTGGTCAGGGAATTAAGATCCCACAGTTCTCGAGGCAACTAAGCCTGTGCACCTCAACTTGAGAAGCCCCAACAAAGACCCAGTGCAGTCAAAAAATTAATTAATTTAATTTAATTTTTAAAAATAAATTAAAGAAATAAAGAAAAGATGCTGGAGACTTCCCTGGTGATCCAATGTTTAAGAATCCGCCTTCCAATGCAGGGGACACAGGTTCCATTCTTGGTTGGGGAACTAAGAGCCCACATTCCTTGGGGCAACTAAGTGTACAAGTCACAACTAGAGAGAAGCCCCAACCTAGACCCAGCACAGTCGAAATATTAATTCAATTTAAAAAGAAATTAAAGAAATAAAGAAGAGGTGCAGGGCAGTTCAGTGAGTCACTATGGAGCAGAGGATCTCAGATCCCAGATCCCCTCTCAGTTCTGCTGGCCTGAGATGACCATCCTCCCCTAGAAGCATTCCACCCCTTGCTTTGATGCCAGTCCTGGGTTTGAGCGACTTGTGAGACTCCCTCCGCAGATCCCTTATAGCCAATACCACACTCAAAAGGTCATCATCAGAAGTCATTAGTCTTGCTGGAGGAGGTCTGGGGTGCTGCCCTGGCAAGCAAGGGGTCTCACCGTGGATGAGAGGAGACAACTATCTTCAAAAACACTCACCTATTTCATTTTAAGAAAACACAACAAACTTGTGTCTGGCAAATTGAGCACATGTGGACATTTCTCCATGAACTCCAGTTGGCCAGTCTGCCAAAGTTAAAGACATCAGAGAGAGGGTGGGATGTATGGAGAGACTAACCTGGAAACATACATTACTATATGTAAAATGGATAGCCAATGGGAATTTGCTGTATGACTCAGGGAACTCAAACCTGGGCTTGGTAACAACCTAGAGGGGTGAGATGGGGAGGGAGAGGGGAGGGATGTTCAAGCTGGAAAGGACATAGGTATACCCATGGCTGATTCATGTTGATGTTTGGTAGAAACCAATGCAATACTGTAAAGCAATTATCCTTCAATTAAAAATAAATAAATTTTTTAAAAAAGACAACTTCAACTCAAAAAAAAAAAAAAAGATGTCAAAGAAACTGAAGATTCACCCACACTCACAGCCAAAGATGTCATGAACCTAGGAGAAACGTAGGGAGGGTTCCACCAGCATGGCTCAGCATGAGGCAGGGCACTCAGGGCTGGTGCACTGGGATGACCCTGAGGGATGGGATGGGGAGGGAAGTGGGAGGGGATTCAAGATGGGGAACACATGTACACCCATGGCTGATTCATGTCTATGTATGGTGAAACCCACTACAATATTGTAAAGTAATTAGCCTCCAATTAAAATAAATAAATTTTTTTAAAAAATGAATAAAAAAAGAACAAAGGGGGTTTCTTTCCCACACTAAGTGGTAATGACTGCTTTCCCCTATATTGTCCCTCCAGAAAGGTATCAGACTTCTCAAACTCTCTCTCACACACACACACACGTGCACATGCACACGCACCGGTCTGTGCTCCAGGGGAGTGTGTCCAGCAGGAGGCAGCCGTGCACACACAGCTGTGAGTCCAGACCCAGGCTGGTGGGGGCTGCATGCTTGGGTCCCGCACCTGTCCTGCTGGGAAATGGCAGAGGCAGGGAAAAGACTAAATCGAGGATTCTAATTAAAGAAAGCTGATCTTCTGTTCCTCAAATAATCTGGGGGCAAAGCTTGACATTTTTCCTGAATGTATTTATGGCATTTTTTTCATTTGAAAAAGCATCCGCAAAAGCAAAAAAGGAGACAATGCTAAGAAACATTGTCTCCGTTTTCAAGGGGAGGAGAATCCCTTTGGAGGGGGGGTGAGGTTTGCCCAAATCTGTAAATAGCCAACCTTGGAAGGAACAGCGAAGGAAACCATGTTTGTGCCTGTGGGGGGGGGGGGGGGCGGGGACGAACCTTCCAGAACTTCCCCATCCCTTGTGATGGCAGGAAGCCCTCTATAAGATGGAGGCTGGAGACCTCACAGGGACCCAGCTAGAAGGAGCTGCTCCCGGGGTCCAGGTAAGAGCCCCTCCCACCACCGTGCACTTGTGGGCGCACACACACACACACACACACACATTATACACGTGTTTCACTTTTTATTTCCACTGCAGAAAAGGGAGGTGCAGAGGCTGGGGAAAGAGCACAAGAGCTGCTTTACCCTATGTCTTTGTGTTTAAGTTTGGAACTTGAGATCATTTGTGTGTGTGTGTGTGTGTGTGTGTGTGTGTGTGTGTGTGTGTGTGACCTCCCGATTAACTGTTGTCTCCTAAGAGATTCTGGCATCACTCCCTAATCTTCAGCAAGAACCCACTCTCCTTCTGGAACACAGCACGCTATCCCCTCCCCACCCACCCCGACACACACTCCACACATAGTACACACATCACCCTCACACCACGTACCACACGTGCGCATCACACACCCCTGGCCCTTAGGACACCTCTTGCCACATCTGGTGCCGGGCGGGGCTCAGCTTGCAAAGCAGGTTTAAGTCAGGTCACGATGCGCCCACTGATGGACGGGACTGGAAGGGCCCTGCCGTGTAAACCCCAGGATGCAGCGCCACCTAGAGGCTCCTAGGTGACACTGTTTCCCAACTCGGGTAGAACAGAACACCAGGCACACGGCATCTTCAAGAGTGTGGGAGAGCCTGGGATGAGCTAGGAAGGAGCCGCGTTTCTTGGGAGGACTGGGCAGCTGGGGCTGCCCCTTCGAGGTGCTGGCCACTCCACCACGGCAGCCGGACGTGCTCCACACCCTGCGATTTTGTGACTCCCCCTTTTGTATATTTATAATTCCTTCAGAGCGCGGAAGAATTGATGCCTTCCAACTATGGTGCTGGAGAAGACTCCTGAGATTCCCTTGGACAGCAAGGAGATCAAACCAGTCAGTCCTAAAGGAAATCAACCCTGAATACTCATTGGAAGGACAGATGCTGAAGCTCCAGTATTTTGGCCATCTGATGTGAACAGCTGACTCATTGGAAAAGTCCCTGATGCTGGGAAAGATTGAGAGCAGAAGAACAGGGCATCAGAGGATGAGACGGCTGGATGGCATCACCAAAGCAGCATACATGAACTTGGGCAAACTCCGGGAGACGGTGAGGGACAAAGAGGCCTGGCGTGATGTAGTCCTGGGGTTGCAGAGAGTCAGACACAACTGGGAGACTGAACGACAACAAAAACTCCTTTTCCACATGTATACACATATTTATTTTTTTCTAATTATAAAAGTAAGGTGTTTGAAAAGATGCCAGATGTCATCATAAAATGCAACCTGTGCCAGGGGGAGGATGAGAGGAGGGATAGTTAGAGAGTTTGGGATGGACATGTACACACTGCTGTATTTAAAATAGATAACCAAGGACCAACTCTCTAAGAGCCAAATCCTTAAAAAAGACCCTGACGGTGGGAAAGATTGAAAGCAAAAGGAGAAGAGGGTGGCAGAGGATGAGAGGGTTAGATAGCATCACTGACTTAATGGACGTGAATTTGAGCAAACTTGAGGACATAGTGAAGGACAGGAAAACCTGGCATGCTACAGTCCATGGGATCACAAAGAGTCCGACACAACCTAGCGACTGAACAACAACAAACCAACTAGGACCTATTGTATAGCACAGGGAACTCTGCTCAATGTTATGTGGCAGCCTGGATGGGAGGGGAGTTTAGGGGAGAATGGATACATGTATATCTATTGCTGAGTCCCTTTGCTGTCCACCTGAAATTATCACAGCACTGTTAATCAGCCATACCCCAATACAAAATAAAAAGTTTAATTTAAAAAAAAGAAAGAATGCAAACTAAAATCATATGCAGCCTCCCAAATGCTCATATGGGGAACACCAAGTATTGGTGAGACTGTGAAGCAGCTGGACTCTTGTACCCCACACATGGGGGCATAAACCCAGTGCCTGGGGAAAACTGTGTAGGGCTTATCTGTGGAAGTCCAGCCCAGGCAGCCCTGGGCACCGTGGTCCCACTCCTGATGTACACCCAACACACACGAGGTCACACAGACCTACTGCTCCCCCTCCAGGTGCACAAAATGAGGGCCTGGAGGACCTCAGCTCCCTCACTGGGCCCTTCACTCCTGCAGTGGAAGATCCCCCCCAGGGGCAGTGGCATCACAGGTGTAGCTGGCCCTCTCCACTTGCCCTCTCGCCACCCTCTCTCAAGGCCCAGTCCTCCACCAGGGACAGTTTGGCCCCAGGGGACTCTAGGCATCTGGAGACATTTCTGGTCGGCAGCACCGGGGAGGTGGGGTGCTGTGGCATCCAGTAGGTGGAGGCCAAGGGTACTGCTCAACATCTTCAAGGGCACAGCACAGCCCCTGCCGGGGCAGGACCATCTGGCCAAAATGCCAATAGCAGGTTGAGAAACAACCTTAAATGCCCAACTGTGGAGCAGTGGTGTGTAAATTATTACTGCTTTTAAATAAATGGATGTTTTTATCTAAAATGTTAGAATAAAAAATTCTAAATAGAATTAATCAGATGAGATGGTTAGATAGTATCACTGATTCAATGGACATGAATTTGAGCAAACTCCAGGAGACAGTGAAGGAAAGTGGAGCCTGGCATGCTGCAAAGAGTTGGACATGACTTAGCGACTGAACAACAAAAGAATCAAGCAGAACACAGTTATAATATAAGCACATCCAGTCTGTATTGAAAAGGACAAAACTTCAGAAGGAAAAAGTCAGGAAATTAGAACACTTGTTTTCCAGGGCTTATGTACAGCTTTTAATACTTCTTTTATCAAAAGTGGGGTCGCTCTGTTCTCCAGCTAACGTTTTGCTTTCTTACCTAACGACTGTTACAACTTTGGACTTGGGAGGGCACTCACATCCACGTGCTTCTATACAGAGCCATTCAAGAAATACATTTCTGCACATTCTTTTCTCCCTAAGAGGACTGTCTTTTGAAATATTCCTTTTGCCTAATTGGATAATTTGACTAATTGAATTATGTTAACTATGAGATTGATGATTAAACGGTCCACATAGTCAAAATGAAATATATGATCTATTATCGTCGGCATTAGCCATGAAAATTGTTTCCGCTCACCATGGATTTATTAGGCATTTAACTTAATATTGCATAGAATTTACTGGATGCCATGGGAGGCACACACAAAAAAAAAGAAGACATGGTCTCTACAAATGAGGAATTCTGTGTGTTCGATTTTTGCCAAATACTTTCTAGCTTGTGGCTCTATCTGGTGTTTTAGAGACACTGAGGTCTCTTTCAGTACTTTTATTTGTTGATCTACATCATTCAGATACAATCCAACAAAGTTTCAAAATTTATTCTGGCTGTTCTGCTTTTGAAGAATTAAGTATTTTTCTTTGGAAAACAGTTTTGTAGACGAAACCAAAACCCAACAACTCAAAACATCTCAGCAGAAACCAACACGAGGAATCAGTATAATCTTCAAGGGCTGGCCCCAGAGTAATTTAAGGAATCAAGGTATGATAAAGTCCAATCTACTCATTACTAACTTGTTATAAATTTTACAAGTCAAACATGTACATCATAAATTAAAATTCCAAACAGCATCAGAAAGTATACAGAGAAAAAAGTAGGTCTCCACTTCATCTGATTTCCCAGACTCCTTATTTGACAGTTTTTTTGTGTTCTTTCAGAAATTCTTTGGGCTTTGCTGGTGGCTCAGATGGTAACGGATCTGCCTGCAATGCAGGAGACCAGGGTTCAATCACTGGGTCAGGAAGATCCCCTGGAAGAGGGAATGGCAACCCAATCCAGTATTCTTGCCTGGAGAATTCCATGGTCAAAGAGGCCTGGCTGGCTACAGTCCATGGGGTCGCAAAGAATCAGACACAACTGAGCAACTATACTTTCACTCCAGAAATTCTTTATGCATACAACAAGCAAGCATACATACTTATATAAATGGCAGTTGTGCTACATACTCAATGAAACTATGAGCCATGCCATGTAGGGCCACCCAAGATGGACAGGTCATGGTGGAGAGTTCTGACAAAATGTGGTCCGCTGGAGAAGGGAATGGCAAACCACTTCAGTATTCTTGCCTTGAGAACCCCATGAACAGTATGAAAAGGCGAAAAGATATGACAGGGAAAGATGAACTCCCCAGGTCGGTAGGTGCCCAATATGCTACTGTAGATCAGTGGAGAAATAACTCCAGAAAGAATGAAGGGACGGAGCCAAAGCAAAAACAACACTCAGCTGTGGATGTGACTGGTGATAGAAGCATGGTCCGATGCTGTAAAGAGCAATATTGCATAGGAACCTGGAATGTTAAGTCCATGAATCAAGGCAAATTGGAAGTGGTCAAACAGGAGATAGCAAGAGTGAACATTGACATGTTAGGAATCAGTGAACTAAAATGGACTGGAACGTGTGAATTTAACTCAGATGACCATTATATCTCTACTGTGGGCAAGAACGCCTTAGAAGAAATGGTCAACAAAAAAGTCTGAAATGCAATACTTGGATGCAATCTCAAAAACAACAAAATGATCTCTGTTTGTTTCCAAGGCAAACCATTCACTATCACAGTAATCCAAGTCTATGCCCCAACCAGTAACGCTGAAGAAGCTGAAGTTGAATGGTTCTATGAAGACCTACAAGACCTTCTAGAACTAACACCCAAAAGAGATGTCCTTTTCATTATAGGGGACTAGAATGCAAAAGTAGGAAGTCAAGAGATACTTGGAGTATCTTCAAGTTTGGCCTTGAAGTACAAAATGAAGCAGGGCAAAGGCTAACCGAGTTTTACCAAGAGAACACACTGGTCATAGAAAACATCCTCTTCCAACAACACAAGAGACAACTCTACATATGGACATCACCAGATGGTCAATACCAAAAGCAGATGGATTATATTCTTTGTAGCCAAACATGGAGAAGCTCTGTACAGTCAGCAAAAACAAGACCGGGAGCTGACTGTGGCTCAGATCATGAACTCCTTATTGCAAAATTCAGGCTTTAATTGAAGAAAGTAGGGAAAACCACCAGACCATTCAGGTATGACCAAAATCAAATCCCTTATGATTATACAGTGGAAGTGACAAACAGATTCAAGGGATTAGATCTGATACAGTGCCTGAAGAACTATGGACTAGAGTTTGTGACATTGTACAGGAGGCAGTGATCAAGACCATCCCCAAGAAAAAGAAATGCAAAAAGTCAAAATGGTTGTCTGAGGAGGCCTTACAAATAGCTGAGAAAAGGAAAGATATACCCATTTGAATGCAGAGTTCCAAAGAATAGCAAGGAGAGATAAGAAAGCCTTCCTCAGTGATCAATGCAAAGAAATAGAGGAAAACAATACAATGGGAAAGACTAGAGATCTCTTCAAGAAAATTAGAGATACCAAGGGAACATTTCAGGCAAAGGTGGATGCAATAAAGGACAGAAATGGTATGGAGCTAACAGAAGCAGAAGATAATAAGAAGTGGCAAGAATACACTGAAGAACTATACAAAAAGATCTTAATGACTCAGATAACCACGATGGTGTGATCACTCACCTAAAGCCAGACATCCTGGAGTGCAAAGTCAAGTGGGCCTTAGGAAGCATCACTACAAACAAAGCTAGTGGAGGTGATGGAATTCCAGTTGAGCTATTTCAAATCCTAAAAGATGCTGCTGCTAAAGCACTGCACTCAATATGCCAGCAAATTTGGAAAACTCAGCAGTGGCCACAGCACTGGAAAAGGTCAGTTTTCATTCCAATCCCAAAGAAAGGCAATGCCAAAGAATATTCAAACTACTGCACAATTGCACTCATCTCACACACTAGCAAAGTAATGCTCAAAATTCTCCAAGCCAGGCTTCAACAGTATGTGAACCGTGAACTTCCAGATGTTCAAGCTGGTTTTAGAAAAGGCAGAGGAACCAGAGATCAAATTGCCAATATCCGTTGGATCACTGAAAAAGCAAGAGAGTTCCAGAAAAACATCTACTTCTGCTTTATTGACTATGCCAAAGCTTTTGACTGTGTGGATCACAAGAAACTGTTCAAAATTTTTCAAGAGATGGGAATACCAGACCATCTGACCTGCCTCCTGAGAAATCTGTATGCAGCTCAAGAAGCAACAGTTAGAAGTGGACATGGAACAACAGATGGGTTGCAAATTGGGAAGGGAGTACGTCAAGGCAGTATATTGTCACCCTGCTTATTTAACTTATATGCAGAATACATCATGCAAAATGCTGGGCTGGATGAAGCACAAGCAGGAATCAAGATTTCTGGGAGAAACATGAATAATCTCAGATACGCAGATGATACCACCCTTATGGCAGAAAGTGAAGAGGAAATAAAGAGCCTCTTGATGAAAGTGAAAAAGGACAGTGAAAAAGTTGGCTTAAAACTCAACATTCAAAAAACTAAGATCATGGCATCTGGGCCCATCACTTCATGGCAAATATATGGGGAAACAATGGAAACAGTGACAGACTTTATTTTGGGGGGCTCCAAAATCACTGCAGATGGTGACTGCAACCATGAAATTAAAAGACGCTTCCTCCTTGGAATAAAAGCTATGACCAACATAGACAGCATATTAAAAATCAGAGACATTACTTTGCCAACGATGGTCCATCTAGTCAAAGCTATGGTTTTTCCAGTAGTCATGTATGGATGTGAGAGATGGACTAAAAAGAAAGCTGAGCACCAAAGAATTGATTCTTTTGAACTGTGGTGTTGGAGAAGACTCTTGAGAGTCCCTTGGACTGCAAGGAGTTCAAACCAGTCCATCCTAAAGGAAATAAGTCCTGAATATTCATTGAAAGGACTGATGTGCACCTGATGTGAAGAGTTGACTCCTTGGAAAAGACCCTGATGCTGGGAAAGATTGAAGGTGGGAGGAGAAGGGGACAACAGAGGATGAGATGGTTGGATGCAATCACCAACTCGATGGACATGAGTTTCAGCAAGCTGAAGGAGTTGATGATGGCCAGGGAAGCCTGGCATGTTGTAGTCCCTGGGGTCTCAAAGGGTCGGACACAACCGAGCGACTGAACTGAACTGAACTGAACTGTGCTACATACACGTTGTTTTTGCAAGTTGCTCTTTTTTTCATTTTTATTGTGGTGAAATACACATAAAATTTACCATCTTGGACTTCCCTGGTAGTCCCTTGGTTAAGAATCCACCTGTCAATGCAGGGGACACAGGTTCCCTCCCTCTTCCGGGAAGATTCTACATGCTGAGGAGCAACTAAGCCCTTGCGCCTAAACCGGTGCTCCACAACGAGAGACCCCTCCGCAGTGAGAAGTCCTTGCACCGCAACTAGAGAGCGCCCGAGCACAACAAAGATACAGCACAGCCAAAAATAAACAAACGAAATAGTTAATTATTTTTTAAAAAAGAGAACAATTACCATCTTAACCATTTTGAGGATACAGTTCAGTGGCATTAAGTACTTTCATATTGTGCAGCTATCGCCACTGTTTATTTCCAGAACTCTTTCATCCTGTGAAACTGAAACCGTCCCCATTAAACAATTATTTCTCATTCCTCCCCTGGCAAGCACCATTCTATTCTATACTTTCTGTCTCTATGAATTTAACTACTTTAGATGCCTCATGTAAGTGGAATCATACACTATTTGTCTTCTTTGTGGCTGGCTCCCTTCCCTTCCCATCATTGAGGTTGTAGCATGTGTCAAAATTTCCTTTCTTCCTTTTTAAAGCTGAATAACATTTCATTGTATGCATACACCATACTTTGCTTATCCATTCATCTGTCAGTGGATACTTGGGTTGATTCCACACTGTAGCTATTGTGTATAACGCTGCTATGAACATGAATATACAAATCTGTCTTCAAGACCCTGCCTTCGATTCTTTCAGGTATATACCTAGAAATGGAATTGTTGGATAATACGGTTGTTGTTTAGTCCCTAAGTCATGTCTGACTCTTTTGCAACCCCACGGACTGTGGCCTGCCAGGCTCCTCTGTCCATGAGATTTCCCAGGCAAGAATCCTAGAGTGGGTTTGCCATTTCCTCATTTCCATCTCCAGGGGATCTTCCCAACCCAGGGAAGATAAGTGTACAAATCTCTCTTCAAGACTCTGCCTTCAATTCTTTCAGGAATATATTCAGAATTGCTGGATCGTATGGTAACTCTGTCTTTTATTTTTGGAGGAGCTGCCAAATTGCTTTTCGTAGAGGCTGTACCACTTTACATTCTCACCAACAGTATACAAGCATTCCAGTTTCTCCATATCCTTGCCAACACTGATTTTTTTTTTTGTAATAGACATCCTAACGGGTACAAGGTGGTTTCTCATTGTGATTTTAGTTTGCATTTCCCTAATGACCTAAGGATTCATGATGTTTGGCATCTTTTCATGTGCTTATTGGCCATCTGTATGTCCTATGTTCACTTTCTGTGCTTAGAACTGAGTCATAAGCAACAGCTAACTACAAGGAAGCCTGAGAGATGCAGTCTAGTTGGGCTATGCATTAGCTATCTGTTATGCCTAATAATGTTACCACTAATTTACTATCTTAAAACTAAATATTTCTTATGTTACAGTTCCTATAGTCAGAACCCTGGACACAGCTCAACTGGGTTCTTTGCAAGGCTGCAATTAAGGCATTGGCTAGGCCTGCAGTCTTCTCTGAGGCTGAACTGGGGAAGGATCTGCTTTTGGTTGTTGGCAGAATTCAGTTTCTTACAACTGCAGGACTGAAGACTTCAGTTTCTTGCTAACTACCCATCAGAAGCTTCCTTCAACTCCTTGGAGCCACCTTCAGTTCCTTGTCATATGAGATTTCCTCCAAGCCAATGAAAGAGAGAGAGACTCCAGTAAGATGGGTGCTACAATCTTACAAACACACACAAGTCTGTGTCCTACTACCATTGCCATATTCTATGGTTACAAACAAGTCTCAGGCTTTGCACACTCAAGGGGATGGGACTATGCCAGGGCATAGACATCAGGGATTGTGGGCAGCACCCAAGAGTCCTACAGAGGCCTGCCTAGGATTCCAGGACAATGGAAGAAAGAATACAGATTTCAGAGGACAACCAGCTTTCAGCCTCCACCACATTATGATGCAATGGAAAATTGCTATGTGGAAGATTGACTTTATATTTTAATTTGATGGTTACTTTTTGGTTGAGATTTTATTTTTAAAAAATATTTATTTATCTATTTTATTTGGCTGTACCAAGTCTTAGCTGCAGCATCTGAGATCTTTTTATTTTTTTTTTCAGTTGCAGCAGGCAGAATCTTTGGTGGCTGATACAATAAAGAATTTGCCTGCAATGCAGGAGAGGTGAATTTGATCCCTGAGTTGAGAAGATCCCCTGGAGAAGGAAATGGCAACCCACTCCAGTATTCTTGCCTGGGAAATCCCATGGACAGTACAGTACATGGGGTCACAAAGAGTCAGACACAACTGAGTCTTTCTTTCATGCAGAATCTTTAGTTGCAGCATGTGAGATCTAGTTTCCCGACCAAGGATTGAACCCAGGCCCCCTGGACTGACTGGGAGCATGGAGTCTTAGGCACTGGATGACCAGGAAAATCCCTTGACTGATGTTTTAAATACTCATGACATAGAGAAGCTTTCCAATTGGATGAAGTCAAATTGATCAATATTTTCCTTCAAATACCTTCTGAATTTTGCCGTGATATATGTCATGTCATGTAAGACCTACCCCTCCCAAAGTTACATAAAATCCCATCCACGTTGTCTCCTAAAACAACTCACTATTATAGCCGGGCATCCCATTTGGGGGAAATTTTTCTTCACTGGCAGAGTAATTTGTTTATATAAACTATTTTGTGCTGACTTGCTTAAAAAGCAATTTGTTCACAATTTTGCTAATCAGTGACTTTTTAAGGGGACGAAGTGGGATTTCAGCAAATTATTTTCACCCTTTAATATACAATTCTTAGTATGGTTCTAAGATAAGCAATAAAATTTCATGGAAAGCTCTTTTTGGGTGCAAAATCATCATTATTCCCATGTAGTCCCTGGTATTGTTTATTCCATTTCTGAATTCTTAGCCTTTCTTGAGCAGGGCACAACTTCATGTTTTTGTTCACCCTCACACTCCTCTGCTGAGTGTTTACTTCCAACACAAAATTATGATTGTGCCAATGGTATTCATCCACTTAAAGTCACCTGCCTCTCAAACAGAGGTTGAATCATTTAGTAAATCATTAAGAGACACAGTTTCCTTCTTGTCTTTTAGCAAATATTTAGTGCACTCCCTACTGTGGGCAAAGGAACCCATTCAAAATGGGTAGCTGCTAGCAAAAAAAAAAAAATTGAAAAATTTTCACCAACTTAGGAACCCCATAATTTAATTCTACAGATTCTGCACTTTTGGTAATAGTGTAACATTCCAGCATTCTTCATAAGTCCAAGTAGCATCAGACCTTCAAGCATGGCCACCAGCAGTCCTGGTGGCTTGAGTAGGGATAAAAGAATAAAAGAGGTGACCGGGGTCTCGTGAGTCTGTGTCTGTGACAGGTTTTGCATCAGTTCAATTCAGTTCAGTCGCTCAGTCGTGTCCGACTCTTTGCAACCCCATGAACCGCAGCATGCCAGGCCTTCCTGTCCATCACCAACTCCCGGAGTCCACCCAAACCCATGTCCATTGAGTTGGTGATGCCATCCAACCATCTCATCCTCTGTCGGCCCCTTCTCCTCCTGCCCTCAGTCTTTTCCAGCATCAGGGGCTTTTCCAATGAGTCAGCTCTTCACATCAGGTGGCCAAAGTGTTGGAGTTTCAGCTTCAAAATCAATCCTTCCAATGAACCCAGGACTGATGTCCTTTAGGATGGACCGGTTGGATCTCCTTGCAGTCCAAGGGACTCTCAAGAGTCTTCTCCAACACTGCAGTTCAAAAACATCAATTCTTCTGCGCTCAGCTTTCTTTATAGTCCAACTCTCACATCCATACATGACCACTGGAAAAACCATAGCCTTGACTAGTCGGACCTTTGTTGACAAAGTAGCGTCTCTGCTTTTCAATATGCTGTCTAGGTTGGTCATAACTTTCATCTGCAGTACTCATTATTTTGCCAGGCCCAGAGCTGATGTCCATAAAGTCTTGTGTAGTAGATGCAAATCTCTGTTGATGAGTACAGGTGTAACCCTGTTCATTTACCTGTGCTGGTGGTCAGTCACTCAGTCGTGTTCCACTCTTTGCATCCCTGAGGACTGTAGCCCACGAGGCTCCTCTGTCCAGGATTTCCCAGGCAAGAATACTGGAGTGGGTTGCCATTTCCTCCTCCAGGGGATTTTCCTGACCCAGGAATCTAAACCCATGTCTCCTGCATCTCCTGAATTGGCAGGCAGATTCTTTACCACTGAACCACCTGGAAAATCCCATGGACAGAGGAGCCTGGCAGGCTACAGTCCAAAGGGTTGCAAAGAGTTAGACACGACTGAGCGACTGAACATAAGAGGTGGGACCAAACTGTTTAAAAACTCATTTTTCCATAGCCCTGTGTAATTCCCACTAATCAAATCTCGGTTCCCCCACCACCAATTTCCTGAGTTGCAGCTGAGTTCTAGGGGAGGTGCATGGCTCCCCAGTGTGGGGGAGGGGCTCAGGGGTCATCTGTCCACACTTGCCCCTGCTGAGGTGGCCTCAGGCCCATCCGTCCTGCTGTCAGGCCCTTCTCCTATCCCAGGGCCCCCAGGACCCCGCTCCCTGCTCCCGCCTCTCCCACCTGTCCCTACTCAGTACTCTGCCGAAAAGTCTTTTCTGACACCCCCTAAGGGTTGGACCACACCCTACTCCCAGTTTTTTCTTTATTTTGTCCCTTCCCTTCCCTGAGACAACAAAAACCTAACTGAATGAAGAATCAGAGGGCAAAAGGGGAAACATCAGCCAATATTTCCAAATCACATGCTGCCTCTTACTTTGGCCACCTGATGCAAAAAAGAGCCGACTCACTGGAAAAGACACTGATGCTGGGAAAGATTGAAGGCAGGAGGAGAAGGGGACGACAGAGGATGAGATGGTTGGATGGCATCACTGACTCAAGGGATTTGAGTTTGAGCAGCTCTGAGAGTTGGTGATGGACAGGGAAGCCTGGTGTGCTGCAGTCCATGGGGTCACAAAGAGTCAGACATGAGAATGAACTGGACCATCAACTGACCAAATGCAGAAAACTCCTTAAAAAAACAAGAAAAAAGGAAACTATATATTCTTCCTGAACAATGCAAGGCTAGGTAAGCACTGATTTGGTTAAGCATGATTAAAGTTAGCTTTCAAAAGACACTAGAAGCTTATTATTTTAAATTACAACGTATGTTCATAGCTTTAGTGGAGCTATAGCCACATTAATACTGGTTTAAACAAGAAAGCCTTTTCTTTTCTCTCACATTCTGTCCAGGTATAGGGTCCCTCTCTCTCTTTGCTCCATCAGTCCTGGGGTGGCTTCAAACTGCCTCAGCACCTCCATGGCCTGTGGCCAACCTGTGGAAGAGGAAAAAGGGAAGGATCACTCCAGGGAGTGGCATTTAATGCTTCTCCCCCCAGGCCACACCCAACTTCGAGGGAAGCCCCAGAATCAGGGGTCCTATTACCGCAGAAGATGGGACAGTGGCTTCAAGGACAAGTGGCTCATGTGGTAGAGAATCCGCCTGGCAATGCAGGAGACACAGGAGACCTGAGTTCGATCCTTGGGTCGGGAAGATCCCCTGGAGAAGGAAATGGCAGTCCACTCCAGGATTCTTGCCTGGACAATCCCATGGACAGAGGAGCCTGGAGGGCTACAGTCTATGGAGTCACAAAGAGTCGGACACGACTGAGTGACTGAGCACACACAGCAGTCTGTGATGCTCTTCTATAGTAAAACAACTACTTTGGGACTTCCCTGATGGTTCAGTGGCTGACTCCATGCTCCCAGTGCAGGGTGCCTGGGTTCGATCCCTGGTCAGGGAACTAGATCCCACATGCCACAACTGAAAAAAAAAAAAAAAAGATGTCCCATGCTGCAATTAAGACCCTACACAGCCAAATAAATTGGATAAAAGAGTTACTTTGCAAAAATGTCATCCATCCTTCAAGCCTAGATCAGACATCTCCTCCAGCATCAGCTTCTGAACTAACAGTGATTCCTTCCCTTCCAAACTTGACTCACACCATTCACATGACAATTACCCTCAAACAGCTTCCTCCCTCCAAGCTGACCCTTAAACCTCTTCCAGGTCCCAGTAAGACAGCTCCCACCTCTGCCAGGCGAGGATGGGCTGCCTTTCCTGACCAAGAAAGTGGTCTTTTTGTTGAGCTTTGTGGCCAACAAACCCCTTCCATTCACTCCCAAAGCCCATACAGCTCACACACACACACACACTCACATCACACACTTCTCTGCTCACAGACCCCCATGACAAGAAAGATTGAGGGCAGGAGGAAAAGGGGATGACAGGTGATGAGATGGTTAAGTGGCATCACTGATTCCATGGACATGAGTTTGAGCAAATTCCTAGAGATGGTGAAGGACAGGGAAACCTAGTGTGCCACAGTCCATGGGGTCGCAAAGAGTCAGATATGACTGAGCAACTGAACAATGACAATGTGTTCTGTAAGCCCCTGCCCAGTGCTGGGAGAGCCAGGATGGAAATAGACCCATCTTGGCAATTTCTTTCCCCCTTGCCATCCAGATGTGGCCACGTGACCCAATTCTGGCCAATGAGACAAAAGGGAACCTTCCCTTCAGGGACCTCTATGAAACCTGCTGTTTTCCTGAAGAAAGGGTGCAGCCTTGGCTGCAAGCACCCTCCCTGCTTTCCTTTCTCTATTCCTCCAGCCTCCATCTTGGAGGTACTTCCTGGAGACACAGTTGCCTCTGCAACTACAAGGACAACAGGCTGCAAGGGCAGAACTGAAAAAGTAACAGCCAGTCCTTGAGCCCCTGCAGCAGCCTACAACCGCCCCACTCGGACCTCTTGTAGGACTATTCAGTTAATCAGGTTAAAAAGAAATGTGCTATCATGCCATGAAAAGACATGCTTATTACTGAGTGGAAGAAGCCAATCTGAAAAGGCAGCACACTGCCCAATTCTAATCCATGACCAACATGCCAGAAAAGGCCAAACTGCAGAGACAATAAAGAGATGAGTCTCCGAGGGACTGGGGAGAGGGATGCATGAAGAGCTGGATCGCAGAGGATTTTCAGGTGGTGAAAATATTGTGGTGTTGTTGTTGTTGAGTCACTCAGTCATGTCAGACACTTTGCGACCACATGGACCGTAGCCCTCTAAGCTCCTTTGTCCGTGGGATTTCCCAGGCAAGAATACTAGAGTGGGTTGCCATTTCCTCCTCCAGGGGATCTTCTCTTCTCAGGGATCGAATCTGAATGTCCTGCATTGGAAGGCAAGATTCTTTACCACTGAGTCACAAGTGAAGCTTGAAAATATTCTACATGATTGTATGATGGTGGATACGTGTCAGTATACATCGTCCAAACGCATGGAACACACAGCACCTGGAGTGAACCCTAACGTAAACTGTGGACTCTGGGCAATGATGTGGTGTGAGTGCCGGTTCATGGATTGTAACCTGTCACCCTCTGGTGGGGGTGGTGATAGTGGGGGAGGCCTGCATGTGTGGGATCAGAGGGTAGATGGAGACCTCTCTACCTGCTGCTAAATTTTGCTGTGAACCTGAATTTCCTCAAAAGAATAAACCCTATTCATTTCAGATTAATGTATGTGACTATTCATCCTTGTTTGCATCCACCTCTGCTGACAGATGTTCGGATACAAGCAGCCAAGTGAGTTTCCGTCAGACACAAGCTGCAGTCTGCCTTCTCTCCACGCTAAACTCACAGAACCTTCTGGCCCCTGCCCCTCTCCAGGCTGGGAAGAGCTGAGAATAAACCCACCTGAGTCCACCAGCACCCCCAAACTCTTGGCCAACTCCCACCCACTTGGAGGCCAGGCGGCCGGGGATGTCCCTGGGTTTTGTGGACAAGAGCTGGGATCCAGGCTGGAGCAGACTGAAGAAACCAGACAGCTCCCTGACCGGTGCTGCCGCAGGTCTCGTGGCCACGAGTGTCCAAGTTGACCAGAACTCTGTTCGTAGGGAATCTGAACTCTCCAGTTGCTCCATGCTGGTCTTAGTTCTGGGATGGGACAGATCAGCCCACTGGGCTACAGGTTCCGGGAGGGTGAGTGAGACACCTGCAGGTCCCCAGGGCTGCACTGGGCATCACGTCATTCGTGCTCTGTGCTAAGTCGCTTCAGTCATGTCCAGTTCTTTGTGACCCCGTGGACTGTAACCCACCAGGCTCCTCTGTCCATGGGCTTCTCCAGGCAAGAATACTGGAGTGGGTTGCCATTTCCTCCTCCAGGGGATCTTCCTGACCCAGGGATCAAACCCGAGTCTCTTATGTCTCCTGCATTGGCAGACGGGTTCTTTACCACTAGCACCACGTCAGTGTCCATTAAACAATATTAAGCTCCCATTGAAATCCTGCTGTGGCCTCAGGCAAAGACAAGAGGTCCCAGCAGGCCGAATGACAGCCACCAGAGAGAACATGGCAACTGTCACCTTCCATGTCACCTTGGATCTGGCCTCTTGAGTCAGCAGAGGCTCCAAAGAAAACCCCCTTTGAAGACTGGAAATCAAGGCCCTCCCTGGGGCCACAGAGCTGCCTGGAAGGAAGCCCAGCAGACAAAGACAATTTATGGTTCCCAAGGGGGTAGCCGGGGGCCAGCTCTTCAGAGGTGGCTGCGCGAGCACATGGGGTCACATGTGGAAACCATCTCAGAGAGGAGGGGCGGGCATCTGGAGCAGGGACCAGGTGGGGCTGCACAGTTAACTGAAGCAGGAAGCCTTGTTAATGGGCTGGCAAAGCTGCACACGAAGCCCCAGGGCTCCTGGAAGGAGGACATTGCTCACATTCCAGCAACTTCCAGGTCAGATGCCTCAGAAAGCGACAGTGCAGAAATCCATGAGCTTTGAGTTTAATAAATGTCACTGTCTAACAGTGTGTGCTCCGTCGCTTAGTCATGTCTGACTCTTTGTGACCCCAGGGACTGTAACCCACCAGGCTCCTCTGTCCATGGGATTTCCCAGGCAAGATTACTGAAGTGGGTTGCCATTTCCTACTCCTGGGGATCTTCCCAACCTGGAGGTTGAACCCACATCTCTTCTGTCTCCTGCAATGGCAGCCAGGTTCTTTGAGCCACCTAGGAAGTCCCACCCTTGCAAGAGTGGTGTGACAGGGCTCAATTTGGAGCAGGCGACGGTAGATGAAGACACTGTGACCTGGGAGACCCTTTGGCTGTCCCTTTCCCTAGGAACCATTTCCCCTCATAAGAAACTGAGGCAGCAACTGAAGCATTCAAAATAACACAATCTTGCATTTCTCAACCAATAGGCTTCCCCAGCGGTCACTTTCTCCTTGGGAACAAAAACTCCTGAATCTTAAGCATGTCAGTGTCTCTGGGACTGGATGTTCCAGCTCTGTTGACACAGGACAGCTTCTTCCAGGAGAAGATCACTTTTTCATCCTTGGTAATAATGAAAATTTCAAGGGAAAAAAAATCCTTAAAAATATATTTAAGAGTCAATGGACACTTTTAAAGTGTCCAATATATTTAAACAGTCAATGTATGCACATGATGCATACATATTTGAGGGGCATGTTTTTAATTGCTTCTGGGTCCTCGAAAAAAGAACAAAGAGTATTATCGAATAGACGTATTTAGAAAGAGCAGATTACCAGCTCCAGGTTCAGCAGCCTAAATGAAGAAACTGTGGGGCAATACTGCCCCCTGGTGACCAACTTTTACTTTATTTCAGGACGTTCCATCTAGAAACCAATGCAGCTAATTTGCATCAATATAATCTGCAAAACAGGACATGAAACAACGGACTGGTTTTACATCAAGGCTGTATATTGTCACCCTGCTTATTTAACTTATATGCCGAGTACATCATGCAAAATGCCAGGCTGAATGAAGCACATAGTCAAAGCTATGATTTTCCCCATAGACATACACAGATGTGAGACTGCTTTAAAGAAGGACCATAAAGACCATATGTTGGACCATAAATAAGGTTGCTGCTGCTGCTAAGTCGCTTCAGTCGTGTCCGACTCTGTGCGACCCCATAAACGGCAGCCCACCAGGCTCCCCCGTCTCTGGGATTCTCCAGGCAAGAACACTGGAGTGGGTTGCCATTTCCTTCTCCAATGCGTGAAAGTGAAAAGTGAAAGTGAAGTTGCTCAGTCGTGTCCGACTCTTAGCGACCCCATGGACCGCAGCCCACCAGGCTCCTCCGTCCATAGGATTTTCCAGGCAAGAGTACTGGAGCGGGTTGCCAATGCCTTCTCCGTAAATAAGGTTGAGTGCCAAAGAATTGATGCTTTCAAACTGTGGTGCTAGAGAAAACTCTTGAAAGTCCCTTGGACAGCAAGGAGATCAAACCAGTCAATCCTAAAGGAAATCAACCCTGAATATTCATTGGAAGGACTGATGCTGAAGATCCAATACTTTGGCCACCTGATGCGAAGAGCTGACTCATTAGAAAAGACCCTGATGCTGGGAAAGATTGAGGGCAGGAGGAGAATGGGGCAACAGAGGAAGAGATGGTAGGAGAGCGTTACCAATTCATGGGACATGAGTTTTAGCGAACTCCGGAAGATAGTGAAGGACAGGGAGGTCTGGCGTGCTCAAGTCCATGGGGTCACAAAGAGTCAGACACAACTGAGTGACCAACAGCAACAAATCTCCAGAAATAGAGGAATCTTATATGTTGCACCCATGTTAACACCCTTGTACTCTTGAAGAAAGTGGGCATTTGCAGCACCACCTCTAAGTATGGAGAAATTTTAGAACAAGGTCATCAAATTTTCACAGTGGCGTTCCCAGGACAACTTAAGAAAATGTGGACCGTTGATGTGGTGAGGAAGGTCTCGCCTTCATCCCAGCTTTTTTTTTTTTAACATTCCCCACAAATAAGAGAGCTGCAAATGCCCGAGGGATTAAAGTGTAAATTCCTTCCAGCTCATATAATTTACCTGGATTATTTGCTGTAAAGAGACTGTTGTTCAGATAGTTTGTCTTCCTGACTGAGAACCCTCCAACAGAGAAATAGCTGTCACCAGCCCTGTGTCATAGAAGGAGATGCAGCAAGAGTAACTGTCCAACATCACTAAAGTTGCACAGTTAGGCTGCAGTGCTGACGGGTAGGCACAAGGCTACTGGACTGTGGCACAACTAAGTCCATGGGCCACAACTACTGAACTGAGCTCTAGAGCCCAGGAGCCACAACTACGGAAGCCGGTGCCCTAAAGCCTGTGCTCTGCAACAAGAGAAGCCGCCTCGAAAAGACGCCCTCACACCACAACTAGAGAGTAGCCTCTGCTCACTGCAACTAGAGAAAAGCCTGCACAACAACAGAGACCCAGCACAGCCAAAAGTAAATATATAAATTTTTTTAAAAGGATGAAACAGGAATGGAGGGCAAAGAAAGTGTCAAATGAGTGGGCAGATTTCAGTGGCCACCAGTTATATAAATCGGTAATAATAACCACTGGATCTTTTCATCTGTACGGATAGACCTAAAACCCCAACTGACAATCCTATGTCAGGAGCAAGAACAGGCTGAATGTTCCCTGAGATCTGTGTATTATCTAGGAGGAGGGTGATGCTTTTCATTCATTTCAAAAATAGTTTAATTTCATATGTTTATAATTTCTAAAGTAACCACTAAAAGAACAAAAATAGTGTAATTTACAAGCCAGTGAACTGGGAATAAATGGAACAATATAAGGAAGAACTGATAGATCCCAGAAAAGGCAAAAAAAAGAGAGAGCACACTAACAGCATGAAATAAGATGGCAGAAATAATCCAAATATAACAATTACATTAAGTGTAAATGGAGTAAATGCCTCACTTAAATGGTAAAGACTCCATTTTTTAATCCAATTTACAAGAGATGCAGGGAAATCTATATATTTAGATAAATATATATTTATAAATATATTATATATGAATATACATATATATTTAGATAAATATATAGATTTCCCTGCATCTCTTGTAAATTGGATGTATATATATAATATATAATATATACAAAAACTGAGCAAATGCTAATCAAAAGAGAGCAAATGTCCCTAATTTATATCAGATAAAATAATATCATTCAGCCTTGAAAAAGAAGGAAATCTTGCCTTTTGCAAAAGTATGAATGGACCTTGAGAGCATTATGTGCTTAGTCACTCAGTCATGTCTGACTCTGCAACCCCATGGACTGTAGCCTGCTGGGCTCCTCTGTCCATGGGGATTCTCCAGGCAAGAATACTGGAGTGGGTTGCCATGCCCTCCTCCAGGGGATCTTCCCAACCCAGGGATTGAACCCAGGTCTCCCACATTGCAGGTGGATTCTTTACCACCTGAGCCACCAGGGAAGCCCTGAGGGCGTTATGTTAAGTGAAATAAGTCAGAAAAAGAATGGCAAACACTGTATGTTCTCATTTTTATGGGGTATTGAAAAGGCCAAACCCAAAAATATAGCAAGTAAAGTGGTGGCTTCCAGGGACTGGGGTTGGGAGAAACAGGAAATGTTGGTCAGAGAGTACAAACTCCCAGCTTTAAGGTGAATACATTCCGGGATCAAACTGACACACGGTGACTCTAATTCACAATACTGTATTACATACTTGAAAGTTGCTAAGAAAGTAGATCTCAAATGTTCTCACTACAAAGAAAAAGTGTCAGGACTTCCCTGGTGGTCCAGTGGCCAAGACTTCATGCTCCCACTGCAGAGGGCCGAGGTTCCATCCATGGTCAGAGAACTAGATGCCGCATGCCACAACTAAGACTTGGTGCATACAAATAGATAGACAATTTTTTAAACAGCTTTTTAAGTACAGGGGGGACTTCCCTGGTGGTCCAGTGGTTAGTGATCCGCCTTCTAGTGTAGGGGGAGCGGGTTCAGTCCCTGATCAGGGGCATGTCAATATCCCACATGACTCAAGGCCAAAAAACACAGAAGCAATGTTGTAACAAATCAATAAAGACTTTAAAAATGGTCCACATCAAAAAAAACAATCTTAAAAAAAAGGGGGTAAGGGGAAAGAGGGAAAAAAAGAACCCTTTTAAAAAAATGTATAAATCAAATTGTAACCTTGAACTTACACGTGTTGTATGTCAATGATACCTCAGTAAAGCTGAAGGAAAAGGAAAATAAAAGTAGTGGATGAAATCTTAAAAGAATATTAAATAAAACATAATTTTAGTCAAAGGCATTTTTGGAGTCAGATAAGATTGCTAGGGGGACTGTTGGGGCAGCATCCATGGTTTGACTGAGGTGTTCACGAAAATGTGTCCACTTGTGGCCATAGGTTTAGAATCTGTGTACTTTCTGTACAGAGGTAGTGGGGGCTGCTCTGGCCACTCAGGCTTCAAGTCTCATCCCTTCCCCCCAGTGGCTAAAAAAGGACTTTAACTTAAAGTCAGACTTGCACGTGGTGAAAAGGCAGCATCTGTTCTAAGACCTGAGGTTTTGGATCCTGGGATCTCCCCCCATGTGTCCCTGATATGCCTTGCATTATGACTTCTCTGGTGGATCAGATGGTAAAGAATTTGCCTGCAATGCAGGAGACCAGGGTTCAATCCCTGGGTCCGAAAGATCCCCTGGGAAAGTGAATGGCTATCTACCCCAGTATTCTTGCCTGGAGAATTCCATGGGCAGAAAAACCTGGCAAGCTACAGTCCATGGGGTCGCAAAGAGTTGGACATGACTGAGGGACTTACATATGCACCACTTGTCTGGCTTGGTCTAATTAAAACTTTTGCCTAATTAAAACAGCTGGGTTTGTGTGCCAGCTACATGTGACAATTAAGGACAAACTCTCCCCCCGCCCCCCCCAAAAAACAGTAAAAGTGAAAAATGAAAGTGAAATTCGCTCAGTTGTGTCTGACTCTTTGCAACTCCATAGATTATATGGTCCATGGAATTTTCCAGGCCAGAATACTGGAGTGGGTAGCCTTTTCCTTCTCCAGGGGATCTTCCCAACCAGGGATCATACCCAGGTCTCCCACGTTGCAGGCAGATTCTGTACCAGCTGAGCCACCAGGGAAGCCCAAGAATACTGGAGTGGGTAGCCTATGCCTTCTCCAGGGGACCTTCCCGACCCAGGAATTGAACCGGGGTCTCCGCATTACAGGCAGATTCTTTACCAACTGAGCTATCAGGGAAGCCCATAAGTGAAAAATAGACTTTTCTAATAAAGTCAGATTTTAAATCCCTATTTATACAAAAATCTTTTTAATGAGATATACATGCAAAAAATGTTCTAACCCATTGACTTTATAAAGTGATTGAAAATTACATAATTTGCGGACTGGGCAGCTGTGTGCCTTAGTTCTCTTCTCATTTCATGAGCAGGAAAAATGAGGTCGGGAAATCCAGAGCTTGAGCTCTACCTGGGAAGTCCTCAGCATCACAGGTGAGCCCCTGGCTGTCTGTCTGCCTGCTGGCTTCCTCTGTCATCAGCCAGTAGGAGAAAGACCTGCTTTAATTGTCTACAATGAGCTGAGCGCCTAGTACTCCAGAAGTGTTGAATGCTCGTAACAATTCTCTAAGGGGAGTGTTATCCTTACCTTAGCGATGTCCAGCCCCCAGCATCTGAGAGTAGTACTGCAGGTGCCCCAGGGGGCATGGTCCTCCCTCTGTAGGAACTACAATATCAACACATTTAATTAACACCAACATCAATTGTGCTGTAGGTGGCTGTCTCCAGGTACCTGTCTGGAGATGTAGGAAAATGCTCAGACAACGTGACAAGTACCCTCAGGGAGACAACATGGATGCTTCAGAGCCTGCTGGTTTCAACCAGCTAGGAGGGAGACCAGGGGTCTTGGGGCACCTGGATGGAGGTGGTGGAGCCCAGAGAGTGAGTGCAAGCATCCTCTTCCTCCTCTGTGTCCTGCCAGAGCCCAGGTTTCCAAACAAGGAAGAAAGATACCACAGAAAAAGGCTTTTGCACAGGACTAACTAATATTTTGACCCCATGGACCACCAGGCTCCTCTGTTTCTGGGATTTCCCAGGCAAGAATACTGGAGTGGGTTGCCACTTCCTTCTCCAGGAGATCTTCCTGAACCCACGTCTCTTGCGTCTGCTGCATTCACAGGTGGATTCTTTACCACTGAGCAACCAGGGAAGCTCAACTAAACCCAAGTGTATCCTGACTCTGGCACATGCTAGCTGATGATAGACAAGTTACTTCTCTGATCTGCACTTTTCTCAATCATAAAAATGAGGAAACGCTTACCTTAGAGAAATGTTACGAGCATTCAACACATCTGGAATACCAGGAGCTCGGCTCATTGTAGACAGTTAAAGCAGGTCTTTCTCCTACTGGCTGATGACAGAGGAAGCCAAAAGACAGACAACCAACCAACCAGCTTTCCTGAGGGTCCCAACACCCCCTTGTGGATCTTTCCAGCCTGGAGACCACTCCCCTCCAAACCCAGTCCACGTCCCCAGAGCGATTCCTGCCCGCCTGCCTGCTTTCTGAAATCCTGGAAATGTTCTGTATTTCCACCGTGCAAATACCACGTGGAGCCACTGAGCCTGGGGCAAGTGACCAGAGGGACGGAGGAACTGAACTCTCCATTCCCTTCATTTCACGGTAAAGAGCCACATATGACCAGTGGCTTCTGTGCAGAACACCGTCTTTACAAGCTCCAAGAGACCCACTTAGTTGCTGGAATGGTCAGATGAATTACAAGTAAGGGCACAAGGAAGGGCATTGACCAAGCAGCTCTTCCAACTGACATCTGCATGAATTGCTGGATTCCAGAACTGGGATTACAAACGTCAGATAAATATTTATTTTTTGCATTTTCATAAACCAAGCCATCCTGATTGGACATAAAACCCAAGGCCTAGCAGAGCCCAGTTTTGATTCATTGGATAATTATGTCTAAAATATGTTTTGTCCAACACACACTTGCACACACGTGCGTGTAAAACCTCACACACTTGGCACTTTATATCCCAGCCTCCTTCTCCATCTGCTGTTCAGCTGGTGGCCAAGGCTGTTGGAAGGGCAGGGAGCTGGTGTCCTGAAAGCTCCAACCGGGCTCCCCAAGAAAAGCTGGGGAGGGTGTGTTTGCTCTGCCTCCTCCTTCAACCCCAGCACCTGCACCACCTTCCAAGACTGGCCTGGGGCAGAAGGTGCTTCCTGGGAATCAGAGTAACTACAATAAATAGATTTCTAAGTTATTACCATTGTCATCAAAGAAAATGCTGTATTTGATACTGTTTAGTTGCTAAGTCGTGTTTTACTCTTTGTGACCCCATGGACTGTAGCCCACCAGAATCCTCTGTCCATGGTATTTCCCAGGCATGACTGCTGGAGTGGGTTGCCATTTCCTTCTCCAGGGGATCTTCCTGACCCAGTTATCAAACCTGTGTCTCCTTCTTGACAGGCTTTACCACGGGGTCATCTGAGAAGCCCATGATAGTATTTTGTGAACATCCCCTGTACATTTGAAAACAGAGTATTCTGCTGTTGTTGGGTGAAGGGTTCTACAGATGTCAGTTAGGTCAAGTTTTTTGAGAGTGCTGTTCACGTTTTCTGTTCTTGCTGATTTTACACCTACTTGTTCTATTACTGAGAGAAGAGTATTAAAATTTTCAACTCTAATTATTGGTATTTCTAGTTCTCATTTCAGTTCTCACAGTTTTTACTTTATGTATTTTGGAGCTCTCTTTTAGGTACAAATAGATTAATAATATTTCATTTATTCCTGCTGCATGACACTTTCACCATTATGAAATAGTCCTCTTTGTCTCTAGTAATATACATTTTCTTAAAGACTCTTTTGTCTGGCATTAATAAAAATCACTATGTTCCTTATGATTATTGTTTATATGTTTGCATCAGATATATTTTGTTATCCTCTTACTTCAACCTTTTGGTGTTTTTGAACTTAAAGTGATCTCTTGCAGACAACATATCTCTCTTTTTCCCAGTTTGACAATTTCTGTCTTTTGCCTGGAATTTTTAGTTCATTCCCATTGTTATGTCTGCCATTTGCTTTTTTTTTTTCCTAATTGTCTCATCTTTCTCTCTCTCTTCTTTATTTATTTATTTGGCTGTGCTAGGTTTTAGTTGTAGCTCGTGGGATCTTTGATCTTTGTTTCAGCATGCACTTTATTAAGTTTCGGCATGTGGGCTCCAGTTCTCCAACCAGGGATCAAGCTTGGGTCTCCTGCATTGGGACCATGGAGCTTCAGCCACTGGACCACTGGGGAAGTCCCTTCTCTCTCTTTTTAATGCCTGTTACTGTTGCACTATTAAGTTAAACAAATATGTTTTAGTATTTTGTTTTAACTCTTATACTGACTTTTTAGCAGTATTTCTTTGCATTGTTTTGTATTTTATGTAAGTATTACAGAATAACATTTTTGATTATCACAGTCTATATCAAGGTAATACTGACTTCAAATACAATACGTATAGAAATTTTACATTTTTGTAGCTCCATTTCTTTTTTGATGTTTCCGTGCTATTAACTGTGTATACATATATATATATATATATATATATATATATAGTGTGTGCATATATGTAATATATTAATATATATAGTATATTATATATATTTATATTATAAATATAAATATGCTGTTAAGTCGCTTCAGTCGTGTCCGACTCTGTGCGACCCCATAGACGGCAGCCCACCAGGCTCCACCGTCCCTGGGCTGGGATTCTCCAGGCAAGAATACTGGAGTGGGTTGCCGTTTCCTTCTCCAATGTATGAAAGTGAAAAGTGAAAATGAAGTCGCTCAGTCGTGTCCGACTCTTAGCGACCCCATGGATTAAATAAGCAGGGTGACAATATACAGCCTTGACATACTCCTTTTCCTATTTGGAACCAGTCTGTTGTTCCATGTCCAGTTCTAACTGTTGCTTCCTGACCTGCATACAGATTTCTCAGAAGAAAGGTCTGGTATTCCCATCTCTTTAAGAAGTTTCCATAGTTTGTTGTGATCCACACAGTCAAAGGCTTTTGGCATAGTCAATAAATATGTATTCATATTATTTATATTATATATTTCTATATAATATATGTTTACATTAACATATAATAAATATATAATATATTTATAATATTATATAATATAATATATAATATTATGTAATATAATATTTATAATATTATACTTATATAAATATTATATATAATATATACTATATATTATATATATTTATATTATTATATTATATATACATATGTATTTCTCTATATATTGATATGTATATTACATATTATATATATTATCTTATAATATATTATTGATAATATTTATATTATATTTATATAAATTATATATATTATATTAAATATTATAAATATATATTATTATATTATATACATTATTATACATAATATATTATATTATATATATTATATGTTTATATATCATATTATACTATATATACTATATAAATATTATACATGTAACATTATAATAGGCATTATATATAATATAATACATAATATATATTATATTGTATATAATATAATATATTATAATATATAATGTTATTTATATATTATATATTATATTGTATATAATATATTATAATATACAATGTTATTTATATATTATATATTATATTATATCATTTATATTATATTATATATTATTTTACATAATTATATACATTATTATATATAATTACAATTATATAATTATTATATAATTATATAACTATAATTATTATATAGTTATAATTATAAATATTATTATTTATATCAATTATTTAATATTTATAATTATAATTATATATAATAATTATTACATAACTACTATATATACTTATATATTATATATAATATATTATATATAATATATATAATTATAATGTGTAATTAATATAATATGTATAATATTTATTTATATACTATATATTATATTATTATATATATTATTATACATTATATTATATTATATCATATTATATATTATAGTATTATATATATTATTATACATTATATTACATTATATTATATCATATTATATTATATATATTATAATATTATATATATTATTATACATTATATTATATTATATCATATTATATATAATATTATATATTATAAAATTATATAATATATATTATATTAATATTTTATTATATTACATTATATATTATTTTATATATTTATATTATATGTATATTATATGTGTATATTATATATATTATATGTCTATTAAATTTATGTTATATGTATATAATATATATTATTAAATATATTATATATTTATATTTATATATTTAGATATATTTATACAGTAATATAAATATAATATTTATATATAAATAAATATATATAAAATAAACACATAAATAAACATATGTTTATTATAACATTATAAATAAAGATACATAAAATGTATAATATATATAAAATATATAATTTATTTTATATAAAATTTATATATAATATAACCATATATATGTATATATATAATATATATAGAGTGTATATATATAGTATATATAATATATAATATATATAAATATATATAATATATATGTTTATATAATTATGTTTGTTTATAAATATGATAAATATATTTATAAAATATTTATAAATATGTTTATATATATACATGCTTATATAGATATATATATACACTCAATATATAAACATGTATATATATATGTGTGTGTTAAAGCTTAACAAAGTGGAATTAGAGTTTTTGCTTTAGATATTTCTTATTTTAAAGTGAGAGGAAAAAAAGAAAATTTTCACATATACATATATTTGCCACATTTCCATTTTGAGTATTCTGTCCTTCTCGTATCTATGTTACTATCCAGGTTACCATCTGATATTTCTCTTTAGCAGTTCTTTTAACACGGGTCTGCTAGCAACAAATTCTCTCAGTTTTAATTTTAAAGTTTTTTTCTCTTTCTCTCTTAATCTTGAAATGACTTTATTTTTTGTCTTCAGTCTTGAAAGATAGTTTTGTTGGTTAGAGCTTTTTATTTTCTTTTAACACTTTGAAAATGTCATTAAATGGAATAGGAAACCACTGAAAACAATAGGAAGCCACTGTTCTTTCACAGAAAATGCAGTAAATCCACAAAGTATCTTAGGCTTTCAGTGTCTTTTGGCTTTTATTATTTCTATGAAAAGTTAACAATAAATCATATTGCTATTCCCCGTGTATAATGTAAATTTTTCTTTTCCTCTCTTAAAAATTACTTCTTTACTTCTGGCTTTTGGCAGTTTGATCATGAAGTGTTTTCTTTTTGTTCTTTGGATCAAATTATTTCTATCATTCTATCAAATTCAGCTATTCTTTCTTCTCATATTTCAAATAAACTCATGCCATGAATTTTTCATTTCAGTTTTGGGGCTTCCCAGGTGGCACTAGTGGTAAAGAACCTGTATGCCAATGCAGAAGACACAAGAGATGAGGGTTCAATCCCTGGGTCAGGAAGATTCCTTGGAAGTGGGCATGGCAACCCACTCCAGTATTCTTGCCTGGAGAATCCCATGGACAGAGAAGCCTGGCAGGCTACAGTCCATAGCATCACAAAGAGTCAAACACGACCAAAGCAACTTAGCACAGCACACAGTGAATTTTTAAGTGCTAGAATTTCCATTTTCTTCATTTTTCCATTTCTCCGTTGAGATTCTTGTTTTGTTTATTCATTGTTAGCACAGTTTACTTGAATATGTTGAACATAATTTTAATGGCTTCCTTGAACACTTTATCTGCTAGACGTACTGTCCAAGCTGACTCAGAGTCAGTTTTGATTAAATTATATCCCTCCTTCCTTCTCTCCCTGGGGATGCAAACTATTTTACTGTTTCTATGCACCTCTAGTGCTTCTTTATTTAAGACCAGACATCATAGGCAATATGTCACAGCAATTCTGGATTCTGTTTAACTCTTCTGAGGGCTCTTGGTTTTAGTTGACAAGCAACTTGCCTGGATTCAACTTGCAAGTCTATCTCACTTTCAATGGACAGCCAATGATATCTCTGCTCATTTCTCTTTTTGAAGGGAGGAGGGCTCTGATTCTTAGGGGTTTCCCTTTCACCTGCATAATTTTGTAGCCAGGCAATGATTTAGTCAGAGATTATGCTCAGACACCTCAAGCCAATAAGTCACCCACTCTCTGATACTTAAGCTGTGTGTGGACTGAGGGAGGTTCTCAAAAGTGCAGTAAATTCACACATCTCTCAGGCTTCCAATTTTTGGCAGACCCCCTGAGTTTCCTGAGTGCCTGCGTAGTTGAGCAGTCAACCAGAGATACGTAGAAAGATTTCTGTCTGCTCTTCCTTGGCTCTCTCACTTCCAAATCTCACCCTTAAGTTTCTAGCTGCTCTGTCAGCTTCCTGAATCAAATCTGCCAAACTCAGCTGACAAAAGTTGCAAGTTTTCACCACCCAAGTTGGGTGAGATGGGAAAGCCTCCAGGAAAGAAGGCCACAGACTTACCATTCTTACCCAGTGCTGTAGCAATTTTCATGGATAAATTCTGCTTAACTTATTGCCAATCTTTAATCATTTTCCAGTGACCTGAAATGATTGTCTTTAATAATCTTGCCAGTTTTGTACTTATTTTCTACAGAGGAAAGTCACTTGATTTTCTTTCATCATCATTACCAGAACCAGTCCTGAGATTTTATCCTAAATGGAACAGGAAGTTACTAAAAGGACTCAAGCTTCAAAATGATAGAAATCAGCTTTGTATTCTTAAGTGCACATTCTGACTGTTGTATGGGAAATTCACTGGTGGAAGCGAGTTCCAATTAGGATGTATTTAGGGACAAGTCACAAGAAACAAAACACATTCAGCTAAAACAATGAAAGTAATTTTGTTGTTGTTCAGTTGCTAAGTCATGTCTAACTCTCTGCGACCCCACGGGCTGTAGCAAGTCAGCTTTCCTGTCCTTCACCATATCCTGGAGTTTGCTCAAAGTTATGTCCATTGAGTCAGTGATGCCATCCAACCATCTCATCCTCTCACCTCCTCCTCCTGCCCTTCATCTTTCCCAACATCAGGGTCTGTTCCAGTGAGTCATCTCTTCGCATGAGGTGGCCAAAGTATTGGAGCTTCAGCATCAGTCCTTTCAATGAATATTCAGGGTTGATTTTTCCTTAGGATTGACTGGGTTGGTCTCCTTGCAGTCCAAGGTACTCTCAAGAGTATTCTCTAGCGCCACAGTTCAGAAGCATCAGTTGTTCAACACTCAGTCTTCTTTATGGTCCAACTCTCACATCCGTACATGACTACTGGAAAAACCATAGCTTTGACTATACAGAACTTTGTTGGCAACAAAGTGATTTGTTGGCACATAACTAGAAGCAGGACAATGCAGATGGAGCCAGATATTCATGATGTCCTTAGAACGGTAGTTCTGTTTCTCTGGGATGCCCCTCTGGTCTGTCTCAAGCAGTCACGGTAGTGAGGTATGTGTCAGGAGCCTCCACGTTCCTGATTCTCCATTTCTATCCAAGAAGAATCTTCTCTTTCCTCAGTCACTGAGCCAGAGCACTGGGCTTTTCTCCGGTTGGGTCTATATGCTCACTGCTGGACTAATGACCGTGACCAAAGAATCCAACGTGCAAATGGCTCTGACTGATCAGGATTGATCCCACCCAGACTACATACCTGGGAATTTCTGGATCTCATTAGAAAGGGTGGAGGGTTAATTGGAGGCTGAGGAGGCTCCAGGGTACCAGAGGGGAGAAGCCCTGATTCTGTTCCTCATTACCAGTGTATTAGTCAGTGTTGTACCAGTGTTGTTGTTGTTGTTCAGTCACCGTTGTTCAGACTGTTGTTGTTCAGTCACAGTCATGCAAACAGTGTCCAGCTGTTTGTGACCCCATGGACTATAGCCCGCCAGGCTCCTCTGTCCATGAGATTATCTTGGTAGGAATACTGGAGTGGGTTGCCATTTCCTTCTCCAGGGGATCTTCCTGACCCGGAGATCAAACCCCCATTACAAAACCCTGCATTACAGGCAGATATTTTACCACTGAACTACCAAGGAAGCCCCATTAGTCAGCTTGGGCAGTCATAACAAAATACCACAGACTGGGAGACTTAATAAAAAGTTTATTTTCTCACACCTCTGGAGACCAGAAGTCCAAGATCAAGGCCTCAGCAGGGTGGGTTTCTGTGTGACAAGTCTCCTCAGCTTGTAGATGGCCACCTTCTCCCTGTGTTTGCACACAGCAGTTCTCTGTGCACATGTGGAAAGAAAGAGAGACCTCTAGTGTCTCTTCTTCTCCCAAGGATACCAGTCTTTGTGGGTTAGGGCCCACCTCTATGACCTCATTTAACCTTAATTATCCTCAGAAACTCAATCGTCAAATACAGTCACATTGAGGGTTAAGGCTCCAATGTACGAATTCAGGGTTGGTGGTGGGGGGACAAAATTCAGTTGATAACATCAGACAAGGAGCAAGGCTTTGGACCACCACTGCTCTCCTCTGTTCTGGCCAGTATCACTGCAGAAGATTCCACATGCCATGGAGCAACTAAGCCGAGTGTGGCAACTACTGAAGCCATGGGGTCACAAAGAAGGGGCACGATAGGGCTTACATCCACTCGCTCTCTGCCACACAAGGATTCAAGGAGCAGATAGCCATCTTCAAGCCAGAAAAAGAGTCTCACCAGAAACCGAGTCAACCAGCAACATGACCTCAGACTTCCCAGACTCCAGAACTTTAAGAAATAAAAGTGTGGGTTTTGCTACCATACAACCAGCAATATCACTTCTAGGCTATACCATGAGGAAATCAAAACTGAAAAAGACTGAAGTACCCCAATATTCATTGCAGCACTATTTACAACATCTATGACGTGGAAGCAACCTAGATGTCCATCGACAGATGAATAGATAAAGAAGCTGTGATACATATATACAATGGAATACTACTCAGCCATAAAAACTCATTTGAGTCAATTCATTAGATGAACCCAGAGCCTAGTATACAGAGTGAAGTAAGTCAGAAAGAGAAAAGCAAATATCATATATTAACGCATATATATGGGATTTAGAGAGATGGTACTGATGAACCTATCTGCAGGACAGCAGTGGAGACATAGACATAGAGAACAGATGTGTGGACAAGGAGGGGTGGGGATGGGGAAGGAGAGGGTGAGATGAATGGAGAGAGTAGCATGGATGCATATACACTAACATATGTAAATAGATAGCCAATAGAATTTTGCTGTGTGACTTAGGGAACTCAGACTGGGGCTCTGTAAGAACCTAGAGTGGGAAAATGTGGGAGATGGGAGGGAGGTTCAAGAGGAAGGGGACATATGTACACCTATGGCTAATTCATGTTGATTGGCAGAAATCAAACCAATATTGTAAAGCAATCATCCTTCAATTAAAAATGAATAAATTTTTTTAAAAAAAGAAATAAAATAGTGGTTTTTAAACCACTCGGTCTGTAGTAATTTGTTGTGCAGTCTGAGCTAAGACACTCCTCAACACTCCTCCTCCTGTCCCACACAAACCCAGTCTTCAGGGGACAGAAGTGTGTCCCCTGACAGCTGTCCACCTCTCAGGAGCTTCTATGGCTGGAGACCTCTAAATCCCATGGAGTCCATTCTCATTACTCATGTTAGTAATCAACTCACCACAACACGGAGTCATGAGTGCTGAGCCACTGCCCTAGGGGAGACATGGGCACACACACTGTAGATACCCATCTTAAACGAATCACAGCCTTTCATCCTTAAAGCAACACATCCAGGCAGATCCTAGTTTCTTTATCTTACAAAAGAGAAAACAAACAAGGTTCAGAAGCTTTAAGTGAGTTGCCTGACACAGCAGAGCTCAGAGAATAGGAGTCAAACCGTGGCATTCTGAGTTCTAAAATGTGAAGGTGTGAGTTGCTCAGTTGTGTCTGAGTCTTTGCGACCCCATGGACTGTAGCCTGCCAGGCTCCTGTGTCCTGGGATTCTCCAGGCAAGAATACTGGAATGGGTTGCCATTTCCTTCTCCAGAATAAATAATGTGGAGGACCATAACAAACTGTGGAAAATTCTTAAAGAGATGTGAATACCAGACCACCTTATCTGCCTCCTGAGAAATCTGTATGCAGATCAAGAAGCATCAGTTAGAACCGGACACAGAACCACAGACTGGTTCCAAATTGGGAAAGGAGTATATCAAGGCTGCATATTGTCACCCTGCTTATTTAACTTATATGCAGAGTACATCATGAGAAATGCTGAACTGGATGAAGCACAAGCTGGAATCAAGATTGCCAGGAGAAATATCAATAATCTCAGATCTGCAGATGACACCACCCATATGGCAGAAAGCAAAGAACTAAAGAGCCTATTGATGAAAGTCAAAGAGAAGAGTGTAAAAGTTGGCTTAAAACTCAACATTCAAAAAATGTAGATCATGACATCCGGTCCCATCACTTCATGGCAAATAGATGGGGAAACAATGGTAACAGTGACAGACTTTATTTTCTTGAGCTCCATTTCTTGAGTCAGATGGTGACTGCAGCCATGAAATTAAAAGACGCTTGCTCCTTGGAAGAAAAGCTATGACCAACATAGACAGCATATTAAAAAGCAGAGACATTACTTTGCCAACAAAGGTCCATCTAGTCAAAGCTATGGTTTTTCCAGTAGTCATCTATGAATGTGAGAACTGAACCATAAAGAAGGCTGAACGCTGAAGAATTGATGCTTTTGAAATGTGGTGTTGGAGAAGACTCTTGAGAGTCCCTTGGACTGCAAGGAGATCCAACCAGTCCATCCTAAAGGAGATCAGTCCTGGGTGTTCACTGGAAGGGCTGATGTTGAAGCTGAAACTCCAATACTTTGGCCACCTCATGGGAAGAGCTGACTCATTTGAAAAGACCTCGATGCTGGGAAAGATTGAAGGCAGGAGGAGAAGGGGACAACAGAGGATGAGATGGTTGGATCGCATCACTGACTCAATGGACATGAGTTTAAGCAAGCTCTGGGAGATGGTGAAGGACAGAGAAGCCTGGCGTGCTGCAGTCTATGGGGTCACAAAGAGTCGGACATGACTGAGGGACTGAACAACAACAAGTCATATAAATAGATAAATATTTTTTAAAAAACATCTAAGTGGGGACTTCCTTGGTGGTTCAGTGGCATCTCCCAAAGGTGGAGGCATCCTGGGACCAGAGAAAGAAACCCCCCTCCACCTCTCCATGGACAAGCCCAGAAGCCAGCCTGGCTGGGCAGCCCTGAAGGCAGGCTTGGTCTTGGCTGGCCGGCTGGCACACAGCACTAATGGTCAGGTCCATGGCCTGCCCTAGTGGGTGATGATGTCTGGATCAGGAGTCGAGGCAGCGGGTGGACGAGCTCTGGGACAGTCCCCCTGGCACTTCAGCAGCAACTGGCTGGGCCCCACCAGGCTCATCGGAGGAGCTGAGTGCCCACCAGACAGACTTCCAACTCCCGCATTGCCGTCCGCAGCCCAGTTCGGCTGCCAGGTCTCTGGCTGGCCATGTAGCTTGTAGTTTGTCCTTCACTAAACACCTGCAAATATCCTCACCTGACTCTCTGAGCCACTGCCCGCATGGCCTCTAATTCCCTTTCCTCCAGGACTTGAGTCTCAGACCCTTGCTCTGTTGGCCCAGTCGCCCGCCCATGGTTTCCAAACCTGCCCAGCAGGAAACAGGTGCCTACAGAGACTGCTAAGTTCAGATCTTGGAGGAGCATCAGGGGAACCAGGTCCGGAGCTAAGGAGCATGGCGCATGAGAGCCTGTGATGGAAACCCGGCAGCAGAGCTGAGAGAGACTGAGACTCAACAGCCTGGCCCCATGTCACCCTGGCCTGGCCGCCACTCCGTGTCCAGGTGCCCCAGCTGTGGCCAAGATGGAGCCATTGAGGCCAGGAACCCAGTTCTTCTGGACCATTTCCCTCCCACCGAGGCTGAATCCAGTCTCCAGTGGGAGCAAGTTTCCCTGTCTGCTGCTGGTTCTGGCTGTGAAGCCCAGAACCTTGCATCCCCAGCCCCAGGCAGGGCAGGATGGGCAGGACTAAATCTGCTCCTTAGCAGAGTAAAGTTCTACTCAACTCATCTGTATCATAAAACAGGCTCTTGCCAGGCCTGCTTCAAGGATATGAAATAGGAGAGGGATGAATTACAAGTCTGATTAACATACGCTCTTGTTGTTCAGTCGCTAAGTCCTGTCTGACTCTTTGTAACTCTATGGACTGCAGTGCACTGGGGTCCCCTGTCCTCACCATCTCCCGGAACTTGCTCAAACTCATGTCCATTGAGTTGAAAATGACATCCAACCATCTCATCCTCTGTTGGCCCCTTCTGCCCTCAATCTTTCCCAGCATCAGAGTCTTTTCCAATGAGTCAGCTGCTTCAGGTGGCCAAAATATTGGAGTTTCCCCTTCAGTATCAGTTATTCCAATGAATATTCAGGGTTGATTTCCCTTAGGATGGACTGGTTTGATCTCCTTGCAGTCCAAGGGACTCTCAAGAGTCTTCTCCAGCACCACACTTAAAAAGCATCAGTTCTTCAGGGCTTAGCCTTCTTTATGTAGACACTACGATCTATAAAATAGACAACCAACAAGACCTTATTGTATAGCACAGGGAACTAGCTCAATATCTTATAATAACATATATTAGAAAAGAACCTGGAAAAGAAAGGATATATGTATACATATAATTGAATCACTTTGTTGTACACCTGAAACTAACACAACAGTTGTAAATCACCTATATTTCAATTTAAAAAATGAAGAAAACAAAGCAGGGACTTCCCTGGTGATCCAAGTGGTTAAGAATCCACCTTCCAATGCAGGAGCCTGGGTTCGATCGCTGGTGGGGGAACTAAGGTCCCGTGTGCTGTGGGCTGTGTTCAAAAATTTTTTTAAAAAAGGAGACACACATAAAACAAAAGGAGGGGACATGAAATAACAAATATAACCCTGTCTCGGCAGCACCATGTACACTATGAGGATTTAAGAAGCATTTGTCCCTGCTCCTCTGGTTAATCACAGTAGCTTCTTTTTAGGGTGGAATTCAGGTGAAAGGGGAGTGAACGCATTTCCAGTGGTCCCGAGGATGGAGAAAGGAGACGGAGGTTTTAGTTCATTTTGTTTGTTTTTTTCCTAAATAAGCAAGTCTGACGTTCCTGGCTGGAAGTTATCTTCTCCGGAAAGAAACAACACTGACCTGGCTTCTTGGGAACCCATCCCCTCCCTCCCTCTCTCTCAGCTCTGAGGGTGTGAAAGCCAGGACTCAGATCAATCGGCAGAGATGTGTTAACAGTAGTGAGCCAGCTTTGCCTTTCATCTCCTTTTCTTTGCTTTTCTGAGGCGCTAATGAAGAGCGACATTGCATGGGGGTTCACGAATTATAAAATGTCACTTGCAGATTATACTGACACAAGGCTTCTATTTGTGGTCATATCAGAGATTATTTAAGCAGCGTCAGATGGTGCTTTATTAAATAGGTCACCGGATAGGGGCTGGAGATGGTCTTCATGTTCCAAAATCATTGTGGTGGCCGTATTTAACGGGAGGGGGTGGACCACAGACTGGATCACCAGCAACGAGATAGACTGACATCAGATGATTATTTCAAAGAACTGCACAGACGTGAGTGACGTGTGTGTGTGTGTGTATGTCTGCACACACATGCTTGTCATGTCTGACTCTTTCCAATTCCACGGACTGTAGCCTGCCAGGCTCCTCTGTCCACGGGATTTCCCAGGCAAGAATACAGGAGTGGGTTGACATTTCCTTCTCCAGGGGATCTTCCTGACCCAGGGATCGAGCCCAAGTCTCCTGCATCTCTTGCATTAGCAGGCAGATTCTTTACCACTGAGCCACGTGAAGTGTGCAAAATGAGTTCCTCCTCTCATCGGAGGCTCTCAGCCAAGCTGAATTCAATCTGAGTTTTTCTTGAACTCTGATTTATCTGGAGAGTCCCAAGGGGAATCCAAGCTGCATCATGCATCCCGCTTCCCTAAAAAACAGGAATACCAGGCTGCTCTGGAGGCACTCAGTACCCCTCTCTATTTTCATCTTTCTTACACTTTCTCCTCTCTGCCCCCTCCAAGGCCCAAATGAAGGTCACGAGACTTGACTACAACTCCGAGAGAAGTCTCCATTGCATTGGAAACAGAGAAATCAGAAGGAGAAGTCATCTGTGTGCATTATGCTGTTTACTTTTCTCCAGAAACCACCGCATACACATTCGTGATCCACTGGCATGAATAAAATCACAAATTCTAAACTTTGAAATAATTACTAATCTGTTGTGTGCATACTAAGTTGCTTAGGTCATGTCTGACCCTTTGCACCCTATACACTCTAGCCCACCAGGCTCTTCTGTCCATGGGGATTCTCCAGGCAAGAATACTGGAGTGGGTTGCCATGCCCTCCTCCAGGGGATCCTCCTGACCCAGGGATCGAACCTGCGCCTCTTATGTCTCTTGCATTGGCAGGCAGGTTCTTTGCCACTAGCACCACCTGGGAGGCCCATTTATCAGTTATTCTTTATTAATCTCTGTGCAAAGTAAGGGAATTCAACCAACCACCACACTGAGAAATCCAACCTCGGTTTCCTTGACGTGTCAGCAGCATGAAACTCAAATAAATAATCCTTCCTGCTTCAAGCACTTTCTTGGCAGGCTTGCAGGAAACCATGGTCTCCCACCTTCATCTTACTTTACTGGGGGCCCTTCTGGGTCTCCTGAGGTTTCCCTGACCAGTGACATTGCCAGGCCCCAGGGCTTTTCCCTTGGTCCCTCGTACTCATTGCCTGGTGATCTCACCCCACCCCAAAGCACTAAAATGGTCCCTTTGCAGACAACTCCCATCTTTAGCCACCAGCCAGGATCTGTCTTCCAAGCCCCAGGCTATGTGTCCAACTCAACATCTCCACCTGAGCATCTAGCTGACACCTCAGACTGACACCAAGAACCACCCTGGACTTCTCTCCTTAACCTACAGGCTCTCTGCCTTGACTGACGTCCCTGTGTTTTTTTAACTGTTCACAACGCAGACCTGCATTGCATCCTGGCTTCTATAGCCAAGCTGTTAGCAAATAGTATTGGTCAGATTGCTCAGTGGCTGGTGGGGCAGTGTAGATACAAGAAGTGAATTTTACTGGGAGAGAAGTGTCACATTTCTGCACTTGTTAAGAGCAGAGATGCTAGTTCAAGGCTGTTTGTGGGGCAAATGATCTTGGACAATGGAGATTGGGTCTCCTGGAGCAAAGCGCAGATCTGCTTCTTGTCCAGTGAAATAATGTTTCCTACAGAGAAAAGGCAGGGCTTCCCCAGTGGCTCAGAGGGTAAAGAATATGCCTGCGATGCAGGAGATACAGGAGACGTGGGTTCCATCCTTGGGTTGGGAAGATCCCCTGAAGGAGAAAATGGCAACCCACTCCAATATTCTTGCCTGAAAAATCCCATGAACCAAGAAGCCTGGTGGGCTACAGCCCAAAGGGTCGCAAAGAGTTGGACAAGACTGAGCAACAAAGCATGCACACAGAGAAAAGACAGGTTTGCTTATCATTCGTCATGAAAGTTCCAGGTTCCTTAAATCCAAGAGTCTTCAGCTGTGACGCAGACCCACTGCGAGCAAGTATCTACCTGGATAGTTCTGCCTCACCCTATTGGGACCTAGGGGACGGAGGGCAGGTGAAACTGACACAAACATGAACCACAGGCTCCTTGTTATGCTGCAATGAAGTCCTTTGTCTCTAGCCTGGAGTCTCGTGTCTATACCAGGCCTAGGAGATTGTGGCAGGCTTACCTGTAAGTTTGCAAGTCAGCAAAATTCCTGACCCTTCACGGTTCTTGACACTGTGATGTTTCAGAGTGGACTATGATTAGATATATAGAAACAACACAATGTTTTTAAGGGTGTTGTGTTTCAGGCCATCATCTTTCTACTAATCAGAAAGCTACAAAGCTGCCAACAAAGGTCATTTCTTTGAGAGTATGCAAGGAAGGAATGAAAAAATGCCTTAGGAAAGGACGGAGAATCAGGTGGGAGAAGCTCTGCCAGAGAAGAGAAGCCGCCTTGTCATGGAACACTTCCCTTGGGTACGGGGCAGATGCCAGGCACTCATTTCAGGACTGGTACAACCAGTGCCTACTATCTGTGTTGGGTTTCCCAGTGGCACTAGTGGTAAAGAACCCACCTGCCAATGCAGGCGACATAAGAGACACAGGTTCGATCCCCTGGAGGAGAGCACAGCAACCCACTCCAGTATTCTTTCCTGGAGAATCCCATGGACAGAGGAGCCTAGCAAGCTGCAGCCCACAGGGTCACACAGAGTAGGACACAACTGAAGCGACTTAGCACGCATGCATTATCTGTGTTCTAGTCTTCGCATTTTCAAATAGAAGCCTTTCTTGTATATGGGCTGTCCCTGTCTCACCCACCCTCGTGCACCAGGTATGTTGACAACAGACAACTTTTTAGTTTGTTGGCGTCTGTAGAAGGTGCATCTTGACCTGATCTAGGTCACAAGATTCTGGACTTTGAGCCCAATACAGTAACTGGATGAAACAATGGGTGTCCAAGGACTGGGATGCATGTATGTTGCACATGGGAAAGGCATGAGTAATTGTGATCAGAGGGCAGACCCAGGCACATCGGTTCTATTGATGGCCCCGGTTTCACTCCCCTGCCCCTGCCCCTGCCCCGTGTATACCTCTTGGTGGCCCCCTCTCCCACATACTCTCTCTGGATGTGACCATGGGGATTACAGCAAACTTGATATAGTGATTTGAAAAAGCCCTTGCTAGTTTCTGTCCCGTCTTGCTCCTCTGTAATCAGTGAGAAATGCTGAGGCAGGTCTCAGCACATATCCTGGCTCCTGCTTCTGCTGCTGAGTCGCTTCAGTCGTGTCCAACTCTGTGCGACCCCATAGACAGCAGCCCACTAGGCTCCGCCATCCCTGGGATTCTCCAGGCAAGAACACTGGAGTGGGTTGCCATTTCCTTCTCCAGTGCATGAAAGGGAAAGGTGAAAGTGAAGTCACTCTGTCGTGTCCGACTCTTAGCGACCCCATGGACTGCAGCCCACCAGGCTCCTCCATCCATGGGATTTTCCAGGCAAGAGTACTGGAGTGGGGTGCCATTGCCTTCTATTGAGAGTCAATTCCTGGGCAGGTTGATAAGAAGTCCAGGGTCCTCGAGGAGGAGAAAGGGGTCTGGGGCCCTCAAGGAGGGGATAGGGGTCTGGAATTCTCAAGGAGGAAAGGACAAACTTCTTTTCTACATTCCTTAGTAAGGATTATGTAACAATAATGTATCCTGCTTGAGGACATGTTTCTCCTTCCTGAAAACCTTCTGACTAACCGTTATCTTAAAACGTATATTATGGGAGTGGGTCTAGTAAGACCCATTTGATGTTTCAGGTCAACCTTGAGACCTTCTTTTATTGTAATAACCAATTAAAAAGTGTATCATTCCCTTGCTAAGACTAGGGATTGGGGCACTCCTCGTCCCCCTTCTGATGTCTATCAACTTTCTGTCTCCTTTTTATACTTTAATAAAACTCTGCTACACAAAAGCTCTTGAGTGATCAAGCCTGGTCCCTGGTCCCGAAGCTAATATCACTATGCTGGGGGAACAGGAGTGATGGGTGGAAGAAAGCTGAACCACACCAATTGAGGCCATCGCAGTATCAGCCAGGCCCCGGCAACTCATGTCACACACCTGACTGTGGAAGTGGGAGCCAAGAGATCAGCCGGTCAGAGACACCCGCCAACCTGCAGACTCGAGACTGACAGCGAATGCATAAGGTCTCCAAGTTCAAGTGTGGGTATTAGGCTGTAGTATTATAGCTAGTAAACAAGGTAAGTTACCATTTTGTTCTCAACTGCGTGGCACTTGGGCTTAAAATTCAATACATCTAGCTTTTTATGTCTTCATTCTTAGCATTGAGGGGCTCTTTCAATTTACAGAAAGTCTTTCAAACTCTGTCTTCGTACTGGAAGAAATTGTTGTCATTAATTACTGTCTCTGGTCTGGTCCCTTCTCCAGGAACAGGCTGTCTTGCATCATCTTGTGCTACCTTACCATTTCTGTCCTTCTGCATCTAAGGACACCACCTCAGCTTAATTCCCAACGTAACAGCTTTGTTTGTTATTAAATACTATAATATACATGCAACAAATAGTACATGTACTTAGGTGACATACTGCATACTACTGCCACACAATCCTGATTTTAATTCTAAGGGTAAATTTTGGTTTCTTTCCACATCTTTTTCACAGTTCTTAAACTTTCCTTTCAGCTAGCTTCTTTAGCTCATACATTCTCAATCTCTCAGAAAAATCCAAAGTCTCTGAATTTAAAAACAGCCTGACAGGCATGGTTCTGTCAACTCCACCATTTTAAAATTTATCTTCATGGATGCCAGTTACAGTTTAATGAGTGGTTCTGTGCAGCAGTGCGGCTCCTTGGAGCTCATCACCTCCTCACATTCTAATGAGAACACTCTCCCGCAGCCGAGCTGGGGACATCAGTACAATAGCAACATTGCAAATAGCCCAGAAAGTCCAGGGAAAGAAGCTACTGTAAGAGATTACTGAAAGTCATGAAATACAAATTTTCTGGTTTCATTTTGAGCAAGTATATAACTTTGATTTTTATCCATGAAACAAAAAAATTGAAGAAGTCACAATATAGAACCTTTCCACGTATTAAGACTCACCAATACCAGATCATCAGCTTTCAGGTATCACATAGAGTTTTTGCACCGAAGTATATATTTTGCCATATTAGTAACACTTGTTAGCTGTAGCTTCTTAACAATTTAACTATCTTACCTTAAGATAGTCAAGTAAGACAAAACCCCCACCTTGTGGATAAAGCGAACCATCTGGCTTATTTCAGGTGTGAACAGAACCATCATAAACAAGGAACAGAAACTACAATGAATTTAAAATAAGTTTATTCTGTTAACACCCTCATAATACCCCCATGGAAAAAGGTAACTACAAAACAGGGTACGCTGCTGCCCTTAAAGGAATGGATGGGTGATACACTGTACAAAACGATCTTGGGGATCATGTGTAAATGTTACTCTGAATCTCATTTGTTGTCATCAATTTCTTCAGCATCTCTGTGCTCTGGGGAATATTCTGGAAAGAGAGAAGAAGTTGTTAACATAGTGAGAATTTAGTCAGAATAGGGCATACGTGCCCAGCCCTACTACTGACCCAGAAGCAGAGAGGACACGGAAAAGGACAGGCCCTGCCTCTCACCTCCTCACATCTGAGTGGGTCCTCTACAACCCTGCCCGGAGCTCTCTGACAGGACCCCAGGCCTCTAGAGGAGTCTCGAGCCCTTGGATGGACAGGACACTCTCCTCGGTCACCTCCCCCACGTGCGCTCACTCCTCTCTGCACCCTGTCCGAAGGTCCGCCCAGTCTCCTCAAACGCACCTGAGCCTGCTCACTTCACGCCACACTGCCTCCCTGAGCATGTCCCCTCCGCCAGGACCCGCCCAGCCCTTGGGTCCAGCTGAAGAGCCCCTTCCCGTGGAGCCTCCTCAGCTGACCTCACCCCCCGCCCACCCTGGCTTGCGGCTGGCACCTGGCACAGCAACCACCTGTGCCACCTCCAGGCCGTGGACCACCCAGCACCAGGGGGTCCACACAGCAGGGACGCAAGAGAACTCCATCTTGTTGACCAAATACCACTTCAAGAAGAACAGAAGCTCTGACCTAAGCCAGGACGACTGTATTCAGTCACTAAGAAGATAGTGCTCTTCAAGAAGCCCCGTTCACCCTCCCACAAGTTATCATGTTTACAGTAAGAAATGAAAAGGTAAAGAGAAGTTAACTACATTTCCCCTACAAACGATGTTTTTAGACACTGAAAGCTGACTTAAACTCTACATGACAAACAGTTTACAAGTCTCAGAACAAGTACAGAATATTCTGCGTCACTGGTGCCCTGAGCGCCGACTACACTATCACCAGAGCCCATGCAGCCCATTCATGGAAGCCTCCGGACGGCTCTGCTTCCAGCCCTTCACCACTCTCACCGCGGAGCTGACGGCTGCGAGGCAATTTGCCATAAAAGATGAAATAACTGGCTGACAGTCTGGACTTTGCCGCCGACAAAGGACTCTTATTTCTTTGTCACTTAAGTCTCAGCCCTCACAATGGTACTCACAGTGACAAGGAGACGTGGTGTCTTAAAACGGGACTGTGACAACTACGGACACTGACATGATAGAAAACATGGTGACAAAACTCAGGGGACCATATGTAAAACAGACAGCCAACAGGAATTTGCTGCATGGCTTAGGAAACTCAAACAGGGGCTCTGTATCCACCTAGAGGGGTAGGATGGGGAGGGAGATGGGAGGGAGGCTCAAAAAGGAGGATAAATATGTATACCTATGGCAGATTCATGTTGAGGTTTGACAGAAAACAAAATTCTGTAAAGCAATTATCCTTCAATAAAAAAATAAAATTAAAAAAAAAACTACCATCACCCAGGGGAAGTGTGAAACACGGGAGCATGAAGCCAGACTGCGTGCTATACAGAAAAGAGCACATCAGTGCAAAGCCTTCAGTGATCCAATTAGCTACGTGGTGACAACATCTACAGTGAACAAGCTCGTGGCCATGATGTCTGTGGTGAAGATGCTTGGGTGGCAGCACCCAACGTGAAGACAGTGGCCACGGCCCCTGCTCTCGACGAGGTGGGAAGAGTCGATCAGGTAATCACAGACGCAGGCAATGCCACTAGTTACTACATCCTCAGAAAGGGATGCTAAATACAAAATACCTTGCCTGAGAGGTTATCCATAACTCCAGCTAAGCTGAAAGATATACTTGAATTATACCAAGTTAGAACTTCACTCTTTAATTCAGTAAATGCCTGAGGGCCTTTGACATGTCAGACTCATCACGTACTGGGGCTACCACAAGAGAAAACGCTCCCACGTAGGTGACAGTCTAATTTATGGAACCTATGAAATTAGCTGACGCCAACAGAAATTACAAGGAAAGCTGCCCTACTACTAATGGCCATTCTAGAATAAAACAAGGCTTCCAACCTAGAATAATGCCATTATAATCTCATCCCCTTAAGGAAGAAGTTCTTCAACCAGGAGTCCATGCTGTCAGTGAATCTCTTAGGGAGAAGAGGGGAGTCCCTAGACTACCTGAAAGGAAAACCTTTCTGTACATGCTTTGATATGTATTTTTCTGGGAAAAGAGCCCACAGGTACATCCAAACCAAGAACAGGGAACAGATTTAGCCCATGCAAAATTAAGTCAATACACATTATGATAATTTGATCCATACTATGCTCAAAAATGCCTTCTCAAAAATTATACTTTCTAGGAACTTCCCTAGTGGCACAGTGGATAAAAATCCACCTGTCAACGCACGGGACACGGGTTCAATCCCTGTTCGGGGAAGACCCAACATGCCATGGAGCACAGAAGCCTGTGGCCACAGCTGCGGAGCCTGCACTCTAGAGCCCACGTTCCACGACAAGAGAAGCCTCCGCAACGAGAAGCCCGAGCACTGGAACAAATCGCAGTCCCAACTTGCCGCAAGTAGACAAAGCCCAGCAACAGCAACAAAGACCCAGTGCAGCCGAAAATTAATTAATTAATGTAAAAAACAAATTACACCCTCAGAATTAATGAGTTACAGAAACTTCTTGAAGAGTGAAACCATCTTCCCTCACAGACATCTGGGATTTAGAGCACTGGCCTATCCTGACAAACATGAACAAAATATTCTCCGAGTTTCAGAAGTGTATCTAGAAGAACATGTGACAATCATGGGGAAACTGCCAGACCAGCAGCTTGCTCTTTACTTGGGGTGAAAAGGACCTCTATTTGCTACTTAGGTTTCACATTCAATACCACACATTTATGTTCACTACCAAGTTCATTATTAAGTCAATAAGATAAAGCCTTACCTTAACCAAACACTTTAAGCTTCTGGAAGAAAGTACAGGCTTAAAAGCTTCAACTGTGATCAGGTCTAATTTCATCACATCAGTGTAACACAAGTACAGAACTGCAGGGATTCTCCATACTTGACAGTAACTCAGAACTATGAATAGACAAGAACAAAATCACTTAGGTTTTCTGTTATACAATTTTAAAGTGCAATATCTCTACCTCATAAAGCCTGCTTTTAAAAATAGCCGTCTCTGTTGCCTCTTTTAATCATTTACAGCCATTCTGAATCAATTATAACGCATATTTTCTTTCAAAGACAATTTACTTTCCTAAGTTATCGTTTGCTTTACGAATAAGATACAAAATTATAATTTTGCTAACTGCACTGAAGTAAATTAAATGCAAATAATATATAATGCATAGTATAAAACATTTAGCCATTTGTTCTAGTAAACTTAACATTTAAAGTTTAAAAAAAACTTTATGAACAAATAAGTGAATTATATACTATAACATATAACCACTAAAAAGTGACAATCAAAATTTGATATGTTAGGGTATAATTGGTAATATGAATAAAAAATAAACTATTAAAGTAACTACCAAAATTCAGTATCTGAAGCTTCTATTCTGACAATTAAAACACACTTTGCCAACTTTTCATGCATGAACAAATGACATCTAACACTGGCTTGCATGGTAAGTTATCAATGCTAGAAAGAAATGGCAGCTCTGAGTTAAGAGCTAAGAACTCTGACCTGCTCTCATACAATGAATGTGTGTCTGCAAAGTTTAAACACTCAAACCAAATATAACATGCATGCGTGCTCAGCTGCTCAGTCATGTCCGACTCTTTGTGACCCCATGTACTGCAGTCCGCCAGGCTCCTCTGTCCATGGGGATTCTAAAGGCAAGAATACTGGAGTGGGCTGCCATGCCCTCTTCCAGAGGATCTTCCCCACCCAGGGATCGAACCCACTTCTCCTGCATTGGCCCACAGGTTCTTTACTGCTGAGCCACCAGGGAAGCTACAAAATACAACATACTAGCAACTATGGATACTGAGGACTAACACCAACACGCTGGTATCGATCACCATTAACAAACACCTCAAAAAGATCTCTACTTGTCCCGGTAACACCTATGAAAAAAGTAGTTACAAGAATAGAAGTGAATGTCATGCACTGCAATACTACCTGCTGCAGGAAGGTCGTGGACAATATTTGGTTGTTCTAGCAGCGAACAGAAAGGAGGCTCTTTGAAATTCTGAGTTTTTAGAGCTTTCAGGAAAGGAGTATGAAGGCTGCTGGTAGATTCTGAAGTTTTATAGTCAGTAACATGGCGACATGTGAGAATAGTGACTTGCATATTCCTCCTTGGACAAGAGCCAAAAACCTAACACAAAATTAATTTCAAATTAAAATAGATACATGTTTTGTGACAGAAAATAAACATCCCTCAAGCTATTCACCTAACACCATTCATATAATAGTGTATACATATGCTCTGAAGGGCTGAACGTGTCAATGGAAAACAGAGCCCCCGCTCTGCTGTCCCCTCACTGGGGTGGAACTGATCTTAATTCTGTCACTTTCTCACCTGTGAACTAGGACAGAGGGAGGTGTGATCTGAAGTCAGAGAAGTCAGGAACAAAGGAGGCAGAGCAGCTACTGTAACAGCCAGGGACACCATCACAGGTAAGGGAGTCACTCAACTACAAGCACCTGTTCGTTTACGCCCTCCCCTCCATCCGCCGATGATGCCTGTAGGTGATTCTTTTTGTTTTGTTCCAGTGTTTGTTCAGTTTCTAAGAGCACTACTTGTCATCAGTGTTGAGAACAGTGTTACACTGAATGGAAGTGACACCCATTCTTTACTGGAGAAAGTGATGTAATTAAGATCCGACCTCTAAGAACGCTCCATTTAGACCAGTGTTGTATTAGCAACAGGAAGTGGTCCTCTTCTTAATGTATGGAGTGATGTGTTCAAGAGCACTGTACTGAGGATGCTTCTAGGAACATCACTTGCAAGTTGCACTCATAACAGTGTTACATCAGTGCAAATGATTCTTAAATTCACTTTTAAGTGTATTTCCTTTATAAATCAAGTTTCAACTGCTCAAGGCCTCAATGCCAACCTACATTGGTATTTCATGGATTTCTAAGGACTCTTCCAGCTTTTGAAATCTTTGGTGACATAAGAAAAAGGAAGACGCTATCTTCAAGGAAAAAGAGTAGATTTTAGATCTCTGCACCTCTTCTGAAAATATTTTATGAAGAAAAGAAAGAAAATGGCTATTTCAAATAGCAAGAGAACTGAAGATTTTAGATTATGTGCTGTAAATGAGTTGTAAGACTATTTTAATTATGGCATAGCTTTATAAATAAACACAGAACTTAACATCATATACATTTATAAACAATGTTCCATTTAAGAGATATAACATTATTCACAAGGCCTGATTTATCATCCTCCCTGAATACTTATGTTTTGGAATACTTTGTTTTGAAAATGCATAACTTTACATTTACTAGAGTCTGAGAGAGAAAAGCTATTCCACAGCACAAAATATTATACATAAATTAACAATACAAATTAATTCAGCAGTTTTCTACTCTTCTGAGATCTATTCGAAGTTATAGACTCTCTCCCTACAAAATACACATAGGGACATAAAATAAAACCACATATACAGCCATCAGAACCTTATTAGAGAATCCCCCCTTTAACCAAAACAGCTACCAAAAATTATTAAGTGCATTTTAAGTATACCAATCTGGTTTAAAACAGGTGTGCACAGAACTTATTTCTAATGAACTTAATTATATCTATATAGAATATGCCTAACATTTAAACTGAAAGGTTTGTAAGATGTATTGAAAGGGTTTATTTCATTAAAAATAATACACAATTAAGAAAATTATGATTATTCCCTAAAATTGTTCAGTTCAGTTCAGTCGCTCAGTCGTGTCCGACTCTTTGCGACCCCATGGACTGCAGCACACCAGGCCTCCCTGTCCATCACCAACTTCCGGAGTTTATTCAAACTCACGTCCATTGAGTCGGTGATGCCATCCAACCATCTCATCCTCTGTTGTCCCTTTCTCCTCCCGCCTTCAATCTTTCCCAGCATCAGGGTCTTTTCCAATGAGTCAGTTTTTCGCATCAGGTAGCCAAAGTATTGGAGTTTCAGCTTCAGCATCCAATGAATATTCAGGACTGATTTCCTTTAGGATGGACTGGTTGGATCTCCTAGTTAAATTCTTCACTGAAAAAATTTTTATTGGGCACATAGAATTGCTCTATTCTCCCGCAAAATGAAGACTCAATCGATCCATCCTACTGCTAAGAAAATTGGATGCAGCTCTGGTGTGAGTGGCGGCTTTGCACCAGCCCCGTGAACCCAGGTTGTGAGCCCAGTTCACAGGGGCTTCCCACCTCCTGGCCCCACGCTTCTAGGCAGCCTGGGCATCATGGCCAGTTCTCACCCATGGCTGTGCCCTGCTCTGCTTCACGTGGGTCACTTGTTCGAAAATGTTATTTTCGTGACCCACGATCTTCAGCACATGCTGGTTACATTTGCCCATGTTCTTTTATTCTTTATGTTCTAAAACTCCAATAATATTTCTAAGGGAAAAAGCAAATACTTGCCCTACATCAACATCTGACTATGCAAGCTCACGTGTAAAGACACCGAACCCTGATACGGCAGCAACCCCAGATGAGACTCTCTCACCTTTTCCAGCCACTGATACTGCTGATCTTCGGCCACGTAACAACTGCACTGGCAGAGCATGACCTGAAATCAAATTCCGTGTTTCCTGTCAGGTCAAGCAAGTGTTACACGCACCCCATGCTGTCATCACATATGTATCATGTGAATCCCAACACAACCCTTGGATAACATTTGGTTTGCTTAATGTGCTACCAGCTTATTCATTTTTCTTTAAAGTTTAAAATTTTAAGAATCAAGCCACTACTGGCAAGTAGTATCAGAAGAAAGTGCACACTGACAGCACAACCGTGACGGCTGGCATAGGAGATTCTGAAGATGCTGTCAGTAAACACCACCAGAGTCCTCTTTACAACACAGGGGTGAACACCAGGCCTGGTGCCCTTCTCGGGGTCACACACTGTGAAGATCAAACTCAAAAAAAAAAAAAAATCACAAAAACATCAAGTGCTGTGAGTCAAGGGCAATAGCCCGGCAGCATCTCAGGCCAGCAGTACCCGAGGACAGAGCTGCCGTCTGGAAGGTGGTGGTAGTCTAGAAGCCACATCCAGGCCACGTGCTCAAACTGAAAACCTGCCACACAGAGCTGTCAAAGGGTAAGATGCCTGATCATCAATGCTTGTGGAAGGACAGTATCCATAAAAATCAACCATGTCCAAATATCACCAGACACATTAACACCTAATGATGTGGGAAAACATGAAGTACAGGGACTTTCCCAGCAGCCCAGTGGTTAAGACCCTGCACTTTGACTGCATGGGCTGTGGGTTCATCCCTGGCTGGGGAACTGAGATCCCACGTGTAGCATGGCACAGCCAAAAAAAAAAATTAAGCACAAGAGGAGAAAAAGGGGCCCAGGGTTAGGGAGAAGAACAGGACTAGATGTATAATTAGTTACACACACAGGGTCTGAAGAGTTAAGACACCCAACAAACCAATGGTAAAACTAAACGCAATAACAGAAAGTTCTCCTGCGTGACCTCCAAGATGTATTCTACAGCGAAAACTTTCCACTAAGGACCAGATGAAGAACATGCTTAGTTCCCTTACAATTTATTCCCCATAAATATTGGATGCTTACAAAAATCCTTATGTAAATTTTAATAATGTTGGATTACATGTTACAGAAACAAACTGTAAATATTATAAAATCAAATTTTATCATTTTGAAGGCTAACCTTACAGTATTACAGAGTTACTGACATCTTCCACTGTCTGAGCCCCTGCCCCTGGCCTCCATTCAAGCACCCAGCAGCTGTGGAAGAGCACTCTGTCAACAAGCCGGTGGGCAGACACGCATCACCTGCGGGGCCACCTCACCAGCCTAACGTGTCTCCCCAACTGTGCTGCTTTCTCTGAATGGTCCCAAGGACAGAAGATGTGCTCAGTCGTGTCCGACTTTCTGTGACTGTAGCCCGGCCAGGCTCCTCTGTCCATGGGATTTCCCAGACAGGAAGACTGGAGTGGGTAGACATTTCCTCCTCCAGGGCATCTTCTGAAGCTGCATCTCCTGCCTTGTTTACCATGGAGCCACCTGGGAAGCCCAGGACCCAAGGACAGGACTAGGACAAATGCAATCCAATGGAATCACTAGGCATCAGCTGCAGAGGATGTTTTACAGCTTAACAAATCAGCATGAATTAGGAATTCCCTAGGGGTCCAGCAGTTACGCCTTCACACTTCCACTGCAGGGGGACCAGGTTCCATCCCCGGTCAGGGGGAACCAAGATCCCTCAGGCCATGCAGCAGCACAGTCAAAAAAAAAAATCAGGATGAATTAGGTAAGAATGAAAGCTCAGTGTCAACAGAATTGCATTCAGAGTGCATAAAGCACTCATCTGCTCACTGAACTGAGTGTCCAGTCTACAGGAATGCATTTAGAGCTGAATGCCAGGTAGGTTTAGGGCAACAGAGCAGAACCCCTGCTTCCACAGCGTGTATGCATTTTCCCACATTTAGATCCGCCAGCTTAAATCATTTTCTGAATGAGGGCAAGCTTTAAGTATCTACTGTTATGCTTTGTTTCTAAAAAAGTTACTTCAGAATTTCTTCAGAAGTTTACCAACACACCGTATTTACTACACTGATATTATATAAGCAGAAAAATGATTGCTACTACTGCCAACAGGCAGAATCCCTCAGCCCAAAAGTAGATATAAAGGAACGTGGAATTCAAATGAGCACTACGTAAATGATGCCTAAATAACTCCCACTTATACACACAAGCCAGGCCCCACATACCGAGGGATTCGATTTCAAGTGATAAAACACACAAAAAGCGTCTGCGGGGGACAGGTGTGCAGTGTCCGTTGTCCTACACCATTCATTCCAGAGTTTAGCACAACCAACTTCTTCCCAGGCTCCTGAATTCATGACAAATGACGACAAAAATGCTGTGAAAAACAAGGCACATCAGTTAGTGTTTGGCTCCACAAGTTGTATTTTCTATTCAATAAAACACAAATTCAGTTTCTATGGCTGATTCATATTGTTGTTTGGCAGAAACCAACACAACACTGTAAAGCAATTATCCTCCAATTTAAAGTAAACAAATTTTTAAAAATCATAAAAAATAAATAAATTCAAGTTGAGAATCTTAGTGCTGAAAGAGCCATTGAGAGCATCAACCTCACACACATCATCATTGTGCAGAAAAAGAAACTGAGGCCTCAAGAAGGTAGAGGCCATGCCCTGAGTTTACATGATACTGGAGCCAGGAATCAGGAAGACAGGTTTACTGACAGATCTCACCAAACTCTCACACTATAACAACCTTCTGGAAAATTTCAGGCCAGGAGAACTGTAAATAAATGAGTCAGCAGCTATTTACCATGTACTGTTCTACAGGCACTGGGGGTAGCTTACAGGGCAAGGAATCTTCACTGGAGCTCCCCAAGGCGCTCCTCCGAGCCTGTGAACGCCCTAAAATGATACAGGTTTGTGTACTTGTGTGTGTATACATTGTTCCAGCTGAACTCTGCACTGTTCCAGCTGAACTCTGCACTGTTCCGACTTTAATCTATCAAATGAATTCATATACATATAAAAACCTTACATTGCTAGAGTTCTCCTTATGATTTTAGAGGAGTCAGTTAACTTACAAACATGCAAGGACCCACTGTGACAAGGGACCATGTGCACATGCCACCTCTGCCCCTGGCCAGTTGGGCCACAACAGGCCCAGAAGCCCAAGAAAGCCTGGATACTAGAAATGGTGTTTCCTTGACTTCGTAAGTTCCTAAAGCCAAGAATATTTCCCCTAAATCTTATTTTTCAAGTTTCTCAAAAAGCACCACATGAGCAGAGACAGATTTCATTCAGAGTTTTCTGCTATGACTTCTTCTAAAAAAGTAATATACATCTGAAATCTGTTATGATGGAAAGAAGTAACTTCAGCTTCTGCTCTTTCAACAAAGCATGAAGTCTAATGTACTTCCACTTACCTACTGCATTATTTCCTATTGCAATTATAAACTTGGAGCAAGGATGTTTTTCCAGCAGAGAAACTTCCAACGTTGTTTTTGTCTGTCTTCGAAAGAGTCGCACCTCCCTAATAAGAGAAACAAAAAATGAAAGAAAAGCAATTTAAATGTTGTTCAGTCGCTCAGTTGTGTCTGACTCTTTGTGACCCTATGAACTGCAGCACTCCAGGCTTTCCTGTCCTCCACACAATTTAAATGCAATTAGTACCATACTGTGACAAAAAGGTTACCACAGGTATGATTTTGTATTAAGTAGAATGCAAACTTTAATTCTATAAAGAACATAATTATCATTTTAAGGAAGCAACGGATTCAGGCAACAATAATTCATAGGTAAAACCATTTGTTGCCCAGTTCATGGAGAACTGTAGAAGAGAGATCAGGCTATCCAGTTGATCCACAGATCAATCTATCTTAGCAACCCAAACAGTGGACAACTAGGCATAGTGTGTGGTGAGAAATGGCAAGCACCACTTCTGAGGCTTTCTTGCAGCACAACACTGACCAAGCCTCTTAGAAGGAACTTCCCTTTACAGGAAATGAAGGTGACAGACACACACCTGAATAAAGGACATCAAGAGGAAGCAATCAGGCCAATCCAGAGGGTGGGACATCCTACAGGACAATCGGTCTCTCAAAGGGGGTGAGAAAGTTGGGGGGGGGAGGGGGACTGCTCTAAATGCATGGAAGTTCAAGAGATAAAACGTCTAAATCTAAGTAAGGTGTGTGCCTTGACAGCGTTCTGACTTCCTCAAACCCACTGTAAAATGTCGTGTCTGAGACAACTGGATAAATCTGAACACGGACTGGCTATTACACAGTATCCAAAAAGTATTATCAATTGTTAATACGTAAGAAAATACCTGTATCGTTTGATACACATTCTGAAAGCTGTAGAAGTAAAAGGCCACGGAGACTGGGACCCACCAAAGAGTGGAGACAGCTAAAATGTGGCAAAATCTTCCTGTTGAATTCATGTGACTGGAGGGGCTTAACGTGCCATTTTACTGTTTTCTCTAATGTCTGTGTGTTTGGAAATAACATTTTTTAAAAAAAGGACATATCCATCTGCTGCTGACACACGATGCTAACCAAGAAGTGCGGCGGCGAATACAGTTTTCAAGAGTTGTCTCATATCCAAGAACCAAACGCACGACAAACTTGGGGGAGGAAGACAGCCCCGCAGCGCTGGAAAACGGATCACGCCCGTAGGAAACCACCGGTACCAACGCTGAAGGAAGCTTTTAAAGACGGCAGGAGCCGACGCCCCACCGAGCCGTCAGCAGTGCCCGCGGGCCGCCTCCACCCGGCACCCCCGCAGCCGTCTTGCCCCCCAAGGCCGGGGGAGGGCGAAGTAGCCGCAACCTCAGGGCCGGCGCGTCTGCTCCGATGCCCCAGGACCTCACCTCTTCCGCGCCAGCTGTCGCCGGACCTCCCTATCCTCGGGTGTCTCTCTCCTCCCCTCCTCTTCCTCCTCCTCGTCCTCCGTCCCAGCTCGGCACGGCGTCCTCACCACCTCCCCGAAGAACGTGGCCGCCATGGTGTCCCTCACGCTCTCCCAGCCTAGACGCGGCGCCACCGAACCGCGCACGCGCCCGAGAGCACCGCCACACCCCCTGCACCACCCCCGCGCATGCGCCCCGAGACCTTGCGGCGGTGCAAACCCAAGGCCTTTTTCTTTCGCAGCCCGAGCCCGGTGGGGCCACCGAAAAATCGGGTAACTGCGGGCTAGAGAGGCGAGAAATGAGAGGCGAGCCGGGGATTGGGGCTTCCCGTCCTCGCAGGTAACGGACCGGGCCGACAAGGGACTCGACTGCCCCCGGCCCAGTCCGTACAGCTCCGGGAAGAGGCCAGCCCGTTTACCTTTCCTTCCTTAACTCCGTTTCCGTTTTCTTCTCTGTTAGAAGTGACAGAGTGAGCTTTGCTTTATTAAGCACCCGGCTTCAAACCGCGACCGCCCCAGGTAGGTGCCTGCCCGGCCCGGCGCGTCCTCGGGACAGTGGACAGAGAGCGGATGGACGGGCAGGAAAAAATACAGTGCTTCGCGGTGTTGTAAAAATGAGCCTTTACTCTGGCAATAGGAATTCACATTTCAAAAGCTGATGATCTGAAAGATTTCATGAGAATGCAAAAATAGTTGCTTCTTTTTTAAAACTTGGCCATCTCTGGTACAAAATTTCGTTTTAAATAGCCTTTCATTAATAAGAAACGTATGTAATTATTTTTGAATTGGTTCTCTTCTTTCATTATTTAACAGAGCACTAATCCATGCAGGAGAGAAAAGTGACACTATACCATAGCTTAAGTGAAAATATACAATATTGCAACGGAAAAAAAAATCCATTTACCTACATTCGGTTGTGCTGAAACTAGAGGGTATTTGCTTACATTCTGGAACCCTATCAATAAATAGTCACAAAGTTAAGTACTAATATGGGGTCAGGGGAGCCTCTTGAGATTAGAAAAAATCGCAAATCTGTTGCTAGAAACATCTTGCTTTTAGATGTGGAGAAACTGTCAACAAAAGCATTTCCATAAAATCAGTTATTTAGCAATTTTACACATTACTGCAAAATAATATATTGGGTTTTGAAGCAAAATATGAACATTAAAGTATAAACAATAAGACTAGCTATCTAGCTCGCGCTTAGGAAACTCTGGGTATAGTTAGCAAGCTAGAATAGACAAGATTACCAGTGTAATATTTTAAGATTGCATTAACACTCCTGGGCTACAGTTTGGGCACCACTCTGTCTTAGTCCTTTTGTTGAATAAAATAACATAACTTTTACCAGTAAGATCTTCAATTTGATTTCAATTACATTATGAGGAAATCACTTGTGGAAAGCTGATGAAAAATCATAAATAGGGTAATGATAGTACATTTAGTCATGATTAAAATTCTGCATACATTTCAGAGAGATTTTTACAGTAATATTAAATTTTAAACAAATGCTTATTTCATGCAGTTACAATAAATTTAGGCCAAGCACTTAAAAAAAGGCAAGTATATGTTCAAATCAAATCCTCAACCAGAAAAGGGATTCCATTATGAAAGGCTGATGGTACAATCTCAAGTGCTAACAGAAATTAACCCCACCACAGAAAATTATAATTTCAAAATGAAATCTTCACGACACTAAAACGGTCAAAAAACTGCATAAAATACTCTTAACTGAGATTTTTAACATTTTCATTTTATGGCATTTGTTGAGGACATAGCATATCCCAATAAGAAATTTCTATGAAATTAAGTGCAAATATGGGACTGGAAATAGGTTTAAACATTTCATTAAAGATCAAAAATCAAACCCCATGCACCTAAAAATATTTGCAGTTTATTAGGAATTCTTCCCTTTCTCACCTGTACTATTAACAAGTTACTGGTATCAGTATTTCAGATGAAAATATACTACAAACAGAGCAAAGAATACAGACTCTGGCATATGCTAAGAAAAAGAAAGTGACAACAAAAAGCCTTTTTTTAAAGCAGACATGCAACCACAAGTAAATTTCTCAATAAGACACTTAAGTTGACCTGTGTAACAAAAAAAATGCATTACATTGTCTTTTAATGAAAAAGGAACAGAAACCCTTGATTGCTGTATTTTACTTGTTTAGATTTACACATGCAAATCATATATTAATATTCACAGATACTTTTAAATGGGAAAACAACTTGCTTGTAACAGTTCATTTTTCCAATAGCATGTTACTATGTTAAAAAGATTTGACAGTGCGTTCATTTAATCTGATTTTAATTTCAACAAATACCTACTAACAAACCTCATTGCAAATCAATTCTTTATAGTATCAAGACCAGATTTTCTAATCTTAATGAGGGATTGATACAGCCCAGACATGCTGCCTTTAAAGTCTGTTGTGATGAGACTCTAATAAATTTGCTCAAAATATTCATAAAGTTGTTAAGGTGCTATAAAGAAACATAAGACGTGACAGTATCATCTAAAAATATGAATGATCTTTATATTTTCTAACTCATTAAGACTAAGACCTGCCTCATAGTGAGGCACATTTTTGGCATTTCTATAAATGCTGCTACATGAAAGTAAAAATGAGAAAAAGTTGTTGATAGTCACATTCATAGCTTTCATATAAAAATATATATTCCCTGAATTCGTCATATCAAGTGGTCATCATTCTGTATGAATTGCAGTATTATAAACAAAATAAGAACATTAATGGACTTTTTCTATTTCCACCACTACTTCAGAACTCATTTATCAACATTCCCGTCATGGAATCCCCAGGCCCTTCTAGTTTATGACTTTGGGGGTTGTGAATTATAGGGCGTGGATCTTAGTATTTGCTTCACTCAAATGTCAAATAGGCTCAGTGGCACTCCCTCTTGAAATGTGCCTATTTTTTCCCTTATTTAAGTAATGACACCACAGTCATGGTGTTCTGAAATGTTAATACTCTTCAACATAGAACCCTGAAAATCAGCATCAGGTTGAGATTTTGAAATGTTTTCAGTCCTTGAAGTTTTTGCTACCGACCCTGTACACTTCCCATTATTTTCTTCCTCTAAAGAATCAAGAGATTTCTTCAAGGCCCTTCCTTTCAGAAAAGGAATAATCTCATGACAGGGCCATTTGTCTTTTCTTTCCACCTCTCCAACTACAGGCTCCACAATCTATTTCCTCCTCAGAATTCTCTCGTCATGTGCATCTGTACAAGGGCTGACTAGGAGGAAGCCCTCCTCCCACTTTGCCCCACTGGGTTATGGCTTTTAGAAAATCCCTCAGAAGGTGCCAACAAGGGGTTAACAACGTTAGAGCTAGGAGCGGAATGCAACTGCCAGTTTACTTGTGGCCCCTGGTTTTCAATTCCACTTCTACATTTTCATAGTCACTACTGTGCTTTTTCTTTCCAGGATCTGAACCGCCTTAAAAGGGGCATTTTTCTATTAATATCTTCTAGCTCCTTTTCACTTTCAGAATTTATGGTTGTATCATCCTCTTTATAAACATTGAGTAATTTTTTCTTAGCCGCAGCAGAAGCATTTCGATGGGGCAGTTTTCTGCTGCTCTTCCTAATCCACACATTTTCTGGTCCTGAAATGGTTTCCTTTAGATTACTCATTATCTTTATTTTATTTGCAGCAACAGTAGCACATCTGCGGGGAACTTTCTCAGGTACCATTTTTGCTTTCAGAGTCTCACTAGGCTTTGGCACTGCATCCTTCTGATTATGCACACATGTTCTCATTTTTGTATTGGGTTCTCTGTCTCTAGGAACAGATTCTGAAAAATGAAAGTTCATGTAAATGCAAAAATCTTGTACCACAAGATTTTACTACTACTTACATTCCTCAGCAATACATTCCTCAACAGTGTTACAACTACTCACCATTGCTAAATGAAAAACCAATGATCATCAATGACACTACACGTTTTCGATGTTGATATAACCTTCCACTTCCTTGTCTACAAATTTAAGTCTTGGACAGAAGTTACAGCCCCTTGCACACTTCACTATCTCTAATGATAACTGTCCCTTAAAGCAGCAGACTTGTAAGAATAGGGTTAAGTACCCTCAGGGTCATAAAGTGAAGTCAAGTTGCTCAGTTGTGTGTGACTTTGCGACCCCATGGACTATAGCCTGTCAGGCTCCTGTCATAAAGCCACTCACTAAAAAGCACTTTTTAAAAATGTTAATTTTTACAGTAGAACTTTGTAGGTTTAAAATTTTTGGTGTCATTTCTAATACTCTATATGTTGAATTACTTTAAAATATTCAATAGGATTTCTGAAATAATTTCCCTAGAACCTAAACAAGAAGGAAATGCCATCATGACTATGACGACACAGTATCAGCCCTACTTCAAGATCCTCAAGGTTTTAGTTCCAACACTGGTATTTACTTTAGTCAAAAAAAAAAAAAAATTACATGGGTCACTAGTAGATAAAAAAGAACTGTATATTGGTTTTATACAACTGAAATGTGACTTTAATCCTAGATTCATCTTTTTCAATTTCAGGATTTTATATAACTGAAATGATTAAATCCTAGTTTCACTGCTATTCAGATAGTTTCTGAGCTGGTGTGTATGTGGGGCACAGAGAGGATCAGGCTGAAGCTTCTAAAAGAAACGAACTCTACACACAAAAGCATAATCGCTGTAAGGAACTAAGGAAGTAGCGCAGGTCGCTGTCAGAACTTGTTCTAGAAACCGAACCTCCTAAGGGGCAAGGAGAAATTCTTTCACGGAAGTGTTACTGTAGCTGAGAACCAGAAATTGGGACAGGATCCAGCAGCAAAAAGGTAGGACAGAAAGCACTCTGCAGAGGCTAGTCCTTCACTCGGCCTGAGCTAGCTGAGGCAGTTTCGATGGAGCACAGTGGGGTCGTGCAGAGCTGCCATGTGGTGCTTACTTAGATGGGCTCAAATCCTTTTCATTTTTGCCAACATCTGAAAGCCAGATTTTCAGATTTCAAATACAAACTTAACTAGCACTGTTCTTGGGCACTAGTATGTCTTGATAAAAATACACCTTAAGTTCATTAGCCCCTGAATGTCAGGCCTTATCTGTTGGCAATCTAGTCTTGATGCCATTAAGAGCCAAACTAAGACTGACTGTCTTCAAGAGGCACAAGTCTTGCTGGGGGTGAGCGTGTTAGGACGCTGACTCAGGTTTCCAGACACTCAGCATTTGCTAAGGACAGTCTGCAGCCACTGAAATAACCACACATCATCTGGGACTCACTTCCTTTTCACTGCTAAGGATAGAAAATAAGGGTTTTCCCAGCCGTCAGCACAGTTACTCTGTAGCAGTGAAACTACCAACTACCAGCCTTCTTCGCTTTTCCTTTTGTGAAGGGAGACATTTACCTGTGATCAAGGGCAAATGAGTACAGGTGAAAATGGCTTCTGTGGATTGACAAGTTCGTTAACAACAGAGAGGGTGATGAGCAAAGTCTTAAAACCTTAAAATTAACTTCAGAGTTTACTTTAAATCTATGACACGCATTTCAAAGATGTGCTTGTGTTTTCTCCAAGACCCATGAAAGTTCTCCCCTTGTTGGCTAGGAACTACTTTGGTAAAAGCAATTCCCCACAAATGCTTCAGTCCTTTTTACCAAAATTACATGATTCACTTGTTTTTCCAGTGAAAATTCCATTTCTAAAGACATGTTTTGCTCAGTGTAAGTCACAAGGCATTGCAAAAATGGCATTTTAGCGGGCTGAGCTGCTCAGCAGGGCCCCCCATGCGGCCCCCCCAACCTTGCCTTGGTTGGGCTCTGGAAGTTGGGGAGTGAACGGAGGAGAGGCTTAAAGTGGTGTTATTACCATTTCAAAAAATGTTTTCTTTGGTATTTTTAAATTATAAACTACTGTGCAAATCAATCCTAGATTCAGAGTGAATCTTCAGCACATTAAATCAGTGTTAAGCAAATGCTAGAATATAAGTATGCAACAACAGATGAATAGTTCTAAAAAATACATGGTAAAATTAAGGTGAAATTTGTCCTTTACGGTAAGATGAGGATATGCTATTATCAGTCAGCAAACTGCATCCATTTGCATGTTGGAAAAATACTAAAAATATAGAAGTGGTTCATTCTCAACATTTCCAGTGGGTCTGTATATATATAAAATCCTACTACACTAAAAATTTCTGAGACAAAATGATTGAAGTTGCAGCAACTAATTCCTTTCCAGTGTTGTGATGAAAGTACTTACAGTGACACCTTAGAAACCTAGTAAGTACCAACTCTTAAGACATCTGTAATCCAAAATAAGGCAAAAGATTCTACAGAAGAAACTGTAACTAGTCTTTTTAAAATGCTTTAAGGGAATATGAACTATTAGAGGGGAGAGGATACAGGATTAAGTTATATTGTATAAGGTATCTCCAACTTGATTAAGCTGAATCTCTAAAGGGTTAAACCATAAAATGGGAATGTCAAGATAAAAACAATCTGAGGAACACAGAGTGACAGTGTGGGGAATTTTTAAAACTGTAATACATGTAAGTCAGTGTCAATTTTACACTGAGAACTTGGTAAATTATCAAGTGCTTTATTCTGAGAAAACTAGTTTTTAGAAATATATATACAGACTAATTCAGGATTAGAAGTTCAATATATATGTTAGGGTATAAGCTTAAAATTTTTGGAGGATCCTGCTCTAATGATCATTTATGAGAATGCCATTTAATACTAACCAGCACAACCCCACAAGTCCTACTATCCCAGGTGGTCTTGGGTCAGCCATGGGTGTTGGAATGGTCACTGCTTGAGGCATTGCTTTTCATTAAATGACTTATTTGGGTATAATAAAAACTTGATTAGTAGACTGACAATTTACATCTTTAGTAGGGCTCTGTCATAGTTTACTGAGAGGACCACTTTAAAATATAACTCACAGATCACTATGTATTCCAATGTAGTCCGTAGCGAATAGAAATCTGGATGTAGACATTCTAGGATTCAAAGCAACAATCTCTAGTTTCTGAAGGATTATTCATATTCCAATTATGATACTTCATAATACAAAACTGTATTCCTAAATATGAAGTAAAGTTCACATCATTGCTATAGAAGCATAAACAATTGTATTCTCATCAGCATTTAAACTGAGAGAATTAGAAACAAATTTGAGAATGGAAAAATGTAAGAAAATGTCTGAGTCAAAGTAAAAATAATATACTGGCCTATTTCATATACTTTAAGTACAGACAACTATTGGTCACTATGATTGTGGGTAAATCAAACTCCTATAAAGGGAAAACATTTTGGTTGCAAATCATAACCTCTCTCCAAGCAGACTTTGAGATATAGCCTTTCTTTTCTTCATCATCTGACCTTCACTGATAGGCAATGACCAAAACTCTGTAAGCAAATAGCATTTACTGATATTCCCCACAGTGTAAGTCTCCAGATATCCCATAACCTGAAAGTCTCATTAGAGATGGGCTGTAAAAGAGGGTTTTCTGTAACTCGCAGGGTTTAACATTCTTCTCAAGGGAGCTGGTAACACTGAGAAGTCAATGACTAGTATGGCAGTGTCAGGTCAACAGACTTAAATAATTCTGTAACCTAGGGTTGTTCTCCAGTAGTTTGGTCACTTCTGTGGTTAAATAAATGGCCTTAAGTCTTCAATTCACTCAATGATGGGTACACAGAACCTTGATGTGTTTTGCATCTACAGCTAATCTAGCTCCGAATAACTTTATCTCCAGAAACAATTAATTGAAACAATCATTTTTAATGATTCTCACAAGATTTGTGATGGATATTGCAACTTTTTCTGAAAATCTAATTTAAAACAAACTATGAAGTATGAATTCGGGGATCCTAATCTGCTTAACAAATTTGTTAGGAGATGGATCATTTCAGACTAATGCAGGCAGGATAAGATGATATCAGAATACTGGGTTTTTCAATCTGCTTTATTAGTTTACAAATGAAAAGCAATGGGGCCACCGACAGCTGGAAGGCAGACCCCTTTCAAGCACGTGTGACTCCCTCCAGGCTCTGACTCACACCAAACGTGGGAGTCCTGCATTCTGCCTGCAGGAGAAGAGATCACAGATGGACACAGGGTGGAGAGCTGCTTAAATCCAGAGGTGAAAGGGCTGCAGGGGGAACTGGATGGTGCAGACGTCACAGAATCAACCAGCTAGAAGGCTTGTAGTAGTTTTAAAAAAAAAAGCCTTTACTTGTAATTATAATGACTATTAAATGTATTATATTTTACTACTTCAGTTAGTTGAATAAAAAACTGGTTCCTAGTTAACAATGCAGATTCTGATGTGGTAATGAGCTAATTTGAAAAGTTAAAAGTACAGATCTCATATGGAGGTAGAAAACTAAAGATTTGCCTTTTTGACAAGCTCCAGTTAAATGGTTAGAATGTTACAGGCGAACCAAATATATCCATACAGTCCTAGAACTAAGTATGAGTCAAAACTTAGAAAATAAACTTTAGCCTATTAAAAATTAAAGATTTCTTTAACATGTAATCACTAATAGAGAAAGGTTAACAATTTGTAAATAATTTTCCTCGTGGAACCAAGGGTAGGCTGGCTGCTGCAGTCCACATAGTCTGTGCCATCTCATTTCAATTGTCAGAATGCATCTTTCTCTTTACAGTCTGAATTTCCACCGAAGATTTTAATAAATGATAAAACTTACCTTAAAATTAACTTAAAAAAACTAAAGTATGACCAGACAATATGCTGTAGCACTGATAACTCAATTCAGTGAAACCATCAGTCTTGACAAACAGTCTGCAGTTACTTACATGCTGCCAAAGACAGAGCCTGCAGTCTGCAGGACACCAACGCTGAGCGCCCCCCACCCTCCTCCCTCCGTCAAATCCACACATGCAATCCTTGAACAGACACCAAGTAAGAGCCTTGATATTTTTTTTTAACCAAATTTAGCAATGTATTAGAAACCAGTTTGGCTTATGAGTGATTGGTAAAAATTTCTCTTAAAGTTGAGAATTCCCATGTATCCTGAGGCAACATCTATAATTTTTAAAAAGTTATAAGATTTTCCTTAAACTGTGAGAAAAGAGAACACAGCCCTCATCATTATACTTTTTACATTTCGATCCTTTCCATTAAATTCACAATTTGATAATACTACCATAAGTAGTATTTACTATCTATAGTTGGACTAGATTTTTCCACAATGCTCCATTTTCTCCCTAGCTTTGACAAATATATTTGGTCTGATCTGTATGTTCCCAAATACTAGAATAAGAGACAGTCTTATTCTGTTAGGTTGCAATTTTCTTAGGGTTTCTGCTTTATTATTCCCTGATACCCACAGCAGAAGTTGAGAGATATAACTTAAATAATTAACAGACAAAAAGTTCTTCTACAATGAAGGTGCTTAGTTACACTCCATCATACTAGAATAACTGAACTGTAATTTCCATACAATGTATGAACTAAAGGATTTGGTGACAACTACAAGATACCTGATCAAGTAAGTATACTGACTTAATACCAATGAGAAGAATGGAGATGGCATTTCAGCTATAAAAAGGCAAGGCAAAAAGACCTTTTCTAGCCATTTAAATATTACTCAAAAAACAAATACAATTGAGTAGAAAGGAAAACGAAAAATACTGTATGTACCTTTGAACAACGTTCTTGCAATCTGATATACAAAACCTTTTTTTTTTCCAGGTAACACATTAAATTTGTACTGACAAAAGAGATTAATAAAGTCCTTCCATTTCAGATCTTAATACCATACAATGAACTTAATAAATTCTGTGTTCTGATTATTCTAAAGAAAAAAGGCTAGAAGAGGGACAAGGGAACATAGTGTGGACCCAACGTTACTCCAGATAAGAATTTTACTTAAGACATCATCAGCCAATGGAGTGTGAAGGATTTAGTGATGTATTTTATTCTTATTTTTGGACAGTAGTACCTTCAGGTGGTAAGTTTATTGGTTTATGTCTCCTTTTTCCATTTACCTAAAATATTAAGTTTTTCACCTCATTTCTTAAACTAATTTCCTTTTTAGGTACAACTCTTTTAACTATTCTTGGAAGAAACTTTTATGTTGTAACAGAAGTTGTGAGTAAATAAATGCTTTGTCATTCTTTTGAGGATTACTAAACTGACAAAGGATCTAATCCCCTAAAATTAAAAAAAAGGGGGGCCAAGGGAGAATGATTACCCTAGGAATTATCTGAAAATGGGATAAACTTCTCCTTTTATTCAGAAGTTACTATACATTGTCAATATACCCTTTTTAAATAAGGAGGAAATGGGTCGGGGGAAGCTTTTTAAACTTCACCTATTTTTATGTTTGAAATCTTTTTGTCTTAATATGCTTGGTAAAATTAGTCTTTAAAAGGAATCAAAACTCCATCTAAATAACTTAAAACCTTTTTTTAAACCATAAATGAATAAAATCATAGGACTTTGGACATACACAACCACAGTAGTCTTTTCTTCTTCATATACATCATTCAGTTACTTCAAGTGCAATGGAAAGCTCTAGCACTTACTTCTGGATCAGTTCACATTCCACTTGTAACCTTTTGTCTTTTTTCACAGGAAAAATACAAACTGATCCCAAACTTATTAAAGTACATCTGTGCATTAAATCCCTGCTCATTTTGCATAAAGAGAAATAGAAGAAAAAGTCAAACATGTTCTAGTGCTCAATGTAAACATTTTGAACTATTAATTATTTATTAATTTTCCTTAAGGGTACTTAGAAGTGTGTGTCACATATTCAAAGTTAACCTTAGGAATAGCACCGTGACCAAAAAAATCCATAAAAATGATTCTCTCCATAATCCCTTAGTTTTACTTCAGAACTTGAGAAGCTACCATTGTCAACCATGTTTTCAAAGTCACCAGGCCAATTCTTACTTGTTGTTGGGTCTTTTTTTTTTCGAGATGAAACCAAAATACTGCTTCTACACACAAGGGTCTAATCATCTTGGACAAAATGAAAAATTAGGAACTGGTTGACCAGCCAATCAATTCAGTCCAAAAGTTCTGAACAGTTCTACTGATGAAGCCTAAATGGTTAAAGTATCATTTTACCAAAAGAACTGATGTATTTATGAATATATTCCATATTTGTTTATGGATTTTTTTGGTACCTTTTTGCAGATGATGGTAAACATGGAGTTATAACCCTGAGAATAGATATAAAACAGAGAAGTTTAAGAAGAGTTAAAATAAATTAATAGATATGACATCTATCACCAATTCTCAAAATTAAGGAAGTAAAGAGCATTCCATTAATTTTTTTCAGGTCACTAGTCAAGGACAATTATCCTGACTCAATCTGTCAACAATACAGTTAACACGAACTTTGAGAAGAAAAGCATCATAGTTTTGAAGTGGTGATAGCTCTCTCAAAATCCAAAGGAGAGGCAGGCAGACCACCTATCTCACTTGGTAACGTCTAAGAATATCCTTCCCCTTACACCAGAGTAAAAACAGAAAGAACCTTCTACCATGTCAACTGGAATAGAGAACTAAGAAATACCAACACTTGAGAACTTTCTAACACTGATGTCAGTCTGATGCTTTTCCATGTCTGCCACCTTAAGGATACACAGGAGAAGGGTTAATTTTGTCTGAAACCAAACACAGTTAGGGCCAATAAATAACAAAGGGTGGGGGTACTGTAACACACCCTTTAGCTACAAAATATGTAAACCACTAGAGTCAAGTCCATCTTCAGGCACAAACAGGCTAGGAATGGCCACCTACACTGTCTGGAGTAGCACAGCCTATCAAGTAAAAATATTTGGCTCGAAAATAAGTTTACTATGGTATTTGATGATGTGGCAAAAGTCACGCTTTAAGTGACTTCAAAATTATTTTCCCACAAGTTTCTTAGATTTATACTAGAGGTCACTAATAAAGATACTTAGTTGCACCAGCAAAGAATGCTTGGGATTGCACATGGCAGCAGTAGACTAAAAGAGATGGAGAATGACAACTAACTATTTTCCTATATAAATGAGATTTGCAATTGCACTCTTTATCAATACTCAACTCTACAATTTAAGAGATGGGGGAAAACTACATATAATTTAAATACTCTTTTAGCCCTGTACACTCTATTAAAGAACACACTTTATCTAAATCTAAGGCACACAAACTCTATTTCACAGAGTAAGACTATGTGGAAGACCAAGATTTTGGTTAAATTCCGTAAATGGAAAACAGGAGATCTTGGAAAGACAAATTATATAATATTTTGTTAGTGCACAATTTAAAAGAAAATGCTAGCTATGGTCTGGCCTTAGAGGTTTAAAATATACAATCAAACATTAAAAAAATAATAATTTACCAGCACTTTATGAATTCAAGTTTATAAAATAAAGTGGATGATATTTTCCTTAAAAATAAAGAGAAAAAGAAGACCCAACAGGACTTGGAAAGAAAAATTGGAAACCATTTCAATGAAAATGATCAAATCTGGTAAAATGCAATCTACTCAAGTAGCCAGGGAAAGAAAAAGAGTGGCAGGTACCTTGCCTACTAATTGTGGTTACCGCCCCCTCCCCAACTGTTATGTCAGTATGAACATAATATTTACGAAGAATCTGTAAACAAAGGTCATGTGAAATTTATACTACAATAGGACTGGAATTAGAAACTACCACCTCTTGACGAATTCTGAAAATAACTGTATGACACTTGCTACCATAAAAGTAATGCTTATTGGTTCTGATAACCAGAATGTCTAGTGTTTAACATATTGCAAACTCTTGCTATGTGTAGTTAAATACTGTCAAAAGTAGATTAGATCTGCCCCCAAAATGAAGCATATTTTGGCACCTGTGCTGAATGCTGCTACAAAGGCAAGCAAGTGCAAATAAAAATAACAGTCATGATTTAGTCACATTCATAACTTTTCATAGAAAAATATAAATATATTCCCTGAATTGTAGGACAAAAAATAATTTCAACAGCCAGCTTTCACTATAAATTCCAGTCCATTCCCTCTTTAAAGTGAACTGGTTTTCCCTCAAGGTCATAAGGTGCAATCATCAAAATCTAACACATTTTCTAAGCTCCTGTCATCATCCCCATCATGGTATCTCACGGTCCTTCTACCCTGATTTCTCGTCTTTATTTTTGAACGTCGAAGAACTCTTTTAGATTTTGCATAGTCCACATCCTCCCAGTCATTATCATCCACATTTAACCTAGGACGTTTGCTCTGTCTTGGTCGTCTCATGGTTTTAGATACGTTAGCTGTAAAAGTTTTACCTTTTCTAACTACTTTTGCTTTTCCTTTCGTTTTCCTCTTTTTGGTTTTTGAATCATCTGTACAGTCAGCATCTGATTCAGTGGCAGATCCCAAATCTGAGTCAGATTTGGGGCTAGTGTCTGGTCCACACTTTGAACTCCCTGTTGTTTCAGAAGCTTTCACATTTTCCAATTCAGTTTGCAGTCTCTTCCTTTTTACTTCTGTCTCGGCAGCTTCCTGCGAATCCCGCACCACTTTTGTCTTACTGAAAGGAGCCTTCCCATAGGTCCGGAGCCTCCTGCCGTTCCACCTACGTAGCCCATAGTTCAGTTCCTCTTCAAAGTTATTCTCTGCAGTAGCTTTGTGCACCAAAGTTGACTCAGAAGAACATTTTCTACCTATCTCACCCCTTGGAATATGGCTTTTTGAATCCTCCTCCAAAGACCCAATCAAGGCATTCTTTGTTTTAGAAGGTGCAACACTGGTTTTGTGACTCCTGGTACGCCTGTTCTTGTGTCCTGAATTCAACACACCTTCAGAGTCTGAGTCTTCATTTAAAGACTGACTGATACTTTTTGTACTACCTTCTGAGTCGGCTGCAGGTGGCTGTCCTTCCCAGCCACTCTGTTCATTTGGGACGTCACAGTTTACACCCCCCTCAGAATCGCTATCTATCTTCTGAGCTGTGGCACATGCAACATGGAGGGGCTTTTTCCTCGCATTCTTGCTCCCAGTGCACACGTGGTCTACACGGCCATCTTCCGCGTCACTCATCAGCTTGATCCGACTGGCAGCAGTGGTGGCACACCTCCGAGGCACTCTCAGAAGGCCTGGTCTGGCTCTGGATGCTTTCTTAACCACCTTCGAATTGCTGTCTGAGTCACTGGAACAGACCCTTTTCCTGGCAGCTTTCCTGCTCTGTCCATGATTTTGTGATGCAGAATCTAAAAATCAAGCATACTCTTTTAATCTTTACTAGAAGAGTAAGTCTAAAGGAATTAAACGTTCAACGTTTTAAACAACGTAAGTCTGGGATTCCTTCTAACTTCAAAGGAGGATGGCAGTGAATGGGTTCGGCTTTTACTACTTTCAAACAGTGACTTTTTCAGACTCAGCACCTCAGTTACAAGTGTAACATATGCCCATCAGTAACACCCCATGCCTTTCTATCTATATACACAAGACACTCAACATTACAACATTTTATTTACCTGAATACAAACTAAAGTCTCTTCACCACTGCACTAACGTATGCAAACTAACCACTCTCAGCCTCCCTGAAACTTAACAAGTTCCATCACACACTACGTTTAATCTTAGCTTTACATGGCTCCTGATCTAGTATTTTTCTCCATTTACCAGGACAATCTCAATTCAGCGATTTAAAATGGACATAATAATAACAGTACTTATCTCATAAAAGATATGAAGACTAAACTGGTTCATAAATAAATGTAAAGCATTTAGAAAAAAATCCTGATGACAAATAGCTTGGGAACTGTTCTGTGAGCTGCTATTATTATTACTACCTACCACATTCCTTTCAATCATCCTTTCCTCTTCTCAAACTATTATCACCAACAGCTTATAAATGCTGGCCTCTGCTTTTCTTGAACCCACAGCCGATACAATATCCCCGTTATCAATATAAGAAGTGAAATCTCTATTAAAAATAGCTATGGTCAAGGCTGCCTGTTACATGAGCAAAACTAAATGTACTCAACAACCAGTAACAGTACACACAGAGAGAAAAGATGAATGGAGAATGCATGGGTTGGAAAGAAAGCAGGTGGCGAAGTAAAATTTCATGGGGGAAAAAAACCAATATGCTATAAAAAAAAAAAAAAGACAGCCGTGAACCAAGGTTAAATGTTTTGAATTACCTTTTATAAAACTATTTGGTTTTTCTTTTGCTTTCTTGTCATCATCTGAATCCAAATCAGTTTCAGATACACGATCTGAAAAACACTGGGATCCAGCAACAGGTTCACACTTCACATTCCCTGAACTCAGGTTCATTTCCATCTTATGGCATCTGTCTTGTTCATCTTCTTTGTCAGACTCAGAGTCCTCTGATTCACTGAAGATCTTTGCTTTTTTAAGGAAAGGAGCATTCTTGCGAGCTGTGCTGTATTTCCTACTGCCATATTTTCTTGTTTCAGAATTTGCTTTCTCCTCTTCCTCTGAGATGCTTTCTGCCTTAAGTTTTGGCAAAGATGTTGATGGGCCAGCAGTTCTGTTATGTCCATTATCTGAATCATGACTTTTAGAGTCTTCCTCAGAAGACGCTATTTTAAGGAATTTTGTTTTAGAAGTTGCTGGAATTTGGGACTTATAACCATTAGCATGCCAATTTTTCCGGGCTACCCGTAGATCACTTTCTGACTCTGAATCTCCATTTTCAGTATTCTGGGCAGCAAGAGAGTTGGACAATGGTGATAGTTGATCTTTTAGCTCCTCTTCTTCAAGTTCTGACTTCAAGCTCTGGTCATCCTCAGAATTATGTAATAATTTTTTTCTAGCTACAGCAGAAGCATTGCGGTGGGGCAGCTTACGGCCAGAACAGACACTTTCAGAGGTAGAATTCTCCTCTACGTCACTCATTAACTTGATTTTATTGGCAGCCACAGCAGCACACTTTCGCAGCACTTTCCGGTTATTTCCAGCTCTCGCTTTTACACTTTCACCAGTCGCCAAAGAATTGTTATCTGAGTCACTTAAATAGACTCTCTTTCTAGTGGCTTTTCTGCCACATCCATTTTCTAAAGAAACTGGACCTAAAAATAAAGTAACAGTTAGATTAGAAAGGCCTTCCTTATTCCAATATTTTTAAATGACTTCATTATTTTAGTACTAATGTTCCTTATTCTTTTAATGCCAGAACACACTACACCTTTCTAAATTTATAAAGTTTAAAGGGTAGAACAGAAGAGAGAATCCAGAAACAACCCAAGCACAGATGGTCAATTGATTTATGACAAAGGAGCCAACATGGAAAAGGACAATCTTGTCAATAAATAGTGTTGGGAAACTAGACAGTCACATGCAAAAGAATGAAACTTAAGACTACTATCTTATACCATACACAAAATTAACTCAAAGTGGATTAAAGAATATAAGACCTGAAGCCACAAAACTAGAAGAAAATATAGGCAGAAAGATCCTTGACATTGGTCTTAGCAATGATTTTTTAGATCTGACTCTAAAAGCAAAAGCCATGAAGACAAAAATAAACAAGCAGGACTACATCAAACTAAACAGCTTCAGCACAGTAAAGGAAATCATCAACAAAATGAAACGGCAACCCACTAAAAAGGAGAAAATATTTGCAAAACAATGTATCTGATCAGGGGTTAATATCCAGAATATACAGAGAACTCATTCAAGTCAACACCCCCCCCACACACACACAAAAATCAATTTAAAAATGGGCAGAGAATCTGAATAGGCATTTTTACAAAGAAGACATAAAGATGGCCAACAGGCACATGAAAAGACACTCAACATCACTGATCATCAGGAAAATGCAAGTCAAAACCAGAATGAGGTACCACTTCACATTTGTTAGAACAGCTATTATCAGAAAGACAAGAAATAACAAGTGTCGGTGAGGATTTAAAGGAAAAGAAAACCCTTGTGCACTGTTGTTGGGAAAATTGGTGTAGCCACTGTAGAAAACAGTATGGTTGGTCCTCAAAAAATTATATAATCCAACAATTCCAACTCCGGCTATTTACCCAAAGAAAACAAATACATGAATTTGAAAAGATACATGCAACCCCCATTCTCACTGCAGCATTATTTATAACAGCCAAGATATGGAAACAACCGAAGTGTTCACTGATGGATGAATGGATAAAGAAGATAACAAATACACATCTACACAAACAGGAATACTATTCAGCCATAAAAAAGAATGGATTCTTGCCATTTGTGACAACATGGACAGACCTTGAGGGCACTATGCAAAGTGAAATAAGTCAGACAGAGAAAAACAAATACCCTATGTTTAAGTGGAATCTATACTTATATGTGGAATCTACAAAAATCTTCCCCTGGCATGCCAGGGGGAGGGAGGATAGGGAATGGGTAAAATGGGTGAATGGAGTCTAAAGATACAAACTTTCAGTTATAAAATAAATAAATCATGGAGGCACAATGTACAACATGGCAAGCAGAGTTAATATGGCACTGCATATTTGAAAGTTGCTAAGAGTATATCTTAAAAAGTCTTCACCACAAGGAAAAAGAAAATTTTCTGACTATGCATGGTGACACACGGTAACTAAACATACTGTGGTAATCATTCTGTCAAGTACACAAATGTCAAGTCAATGACACTGTACACCTGAAATTAATATATTTTATGTCAATTTTATATCAAGGGAAAAAAAGCATAAAGGACATGTAATCATGTGCAGATGCGTCAGGTGAATAAAGCATTCACTATTTATTTAGCTTTTGGGTTCTCTTGACACACATTTCTCCCAGTACATTGGAGCCTCTTCTCACCAGTTTTTCTCTGTGCAGCTCTGGTCCTGGTCACCCTGAGGTTGCTGCTCCTGGCTAGCCCACTACGGCAGGAGGAGTCTCGAGCTCTTGGACTCTCCTTGCTTTCCTCAGAACTATTTGAAGCTGAAGATGATGAAGAGGTACCTAAAGAATCTTCCATTTCACTTTCTAAGAAAAATGAAGCATCAACAGTTCATTACATAGAGTCTCCTATCTTTACACTGTAAGCAGTTATTTTGTTAACAACAGACTAAAGGCAGATTCTTAAAATACTTAGAAGTGAGTATATTTTTAAAAACTGTTTCAAAGAATAGCTAATAATACTAAAAGGTACATAATCAGCATTTGAAATCAAGTTTGTTCTCTTATTTCTGAAAGTAACATATTAATACTGATTTAGATTCAGAAAATAAGAGTTTATATACTGATATTTTATAAAAAAGCTTTCATTAAAATTTTAATGAGCCCCACGATAGTGGGGCTTCTTCCTGCTTCGTTATGAAACAAGTATTTCCTATAGAAAAGACAGTCACTTCAAGTCCAACATTTTAGCAGGCTTTCAGGTCTCTCTCTAGCAGATGTTCCCAACAGCATCTTTGTACCACACATGCTTCCAAGTTCAAGAAAGAGCATTTCAACCTGTGACACACACACACACACACACACACACACACACACACACACAGGTAGAAAAGGTGAGAGATGAGTAAGATAGGAAACCAAATTTCCTGTTCCTTCATCCAGGCATGTCTATCACAAAACAAATATTCCATCAAAATGAGTGGGAACATATTGTTGAAGGACAAAATCGTGCTCCATAATACAACCCAATTCTATGTCAAAGAAGAAGTGGCTGATAGAGGAATGTGTATGTACCAACTCCTGCATTCCAAGTCCCATCATGCTGACTGTGTTTCCAGATTCTTCTCCTTCCCCATGTATCACTATCAAACTGATTCATCCTCCTGAGACAGAATTCGTCATGTGATTCCCTCAAAACAAGGGACCCTATTAAGTAATCCAAACTTCTCTGTAAGGCTTGCCAGTCTCTAAATTGAGGCTGCATTCTACCTGTCTGATCCTATCTGTTTTAAATCACAACAGTAATCACTATACTATCATGACAAGTCACCAAAATCACTCAGAACAAACTCAAGTATGTACACAACACAACCTCATTCACAAGATGTTCACAGTCTGTGTCAGCTACAGTTATACCACCAAATGGTAAAATAAACAGTATTTTTTATTTTCTAGGTCATCAAGCCTTAAACTTACATGATTTAAAGAAATTTTTACATGTCAAATTTTGCACACGAAGTATGATATTTATATCACATTATTTAAAACCTGAAGGATTCAAATTTGCTTAAAATGTGGCCGCACCATTTGCAAAGAACAGTATCTATCAAATATAATTAATTATTCCATGTGTTACTTATGTCTCTTTTGTTAAATTTTACGTTCCTTGAATATCAAGACCATATCTTACTTCTTTATTCTTTCCTCAAAATCCATAGTAATTAGCAGTGTTATAAACTTGAGTGCTTAACAGGTGAACACACAACATTCTATTTCTCACCAGATAATGTAGAACCACTTGGCAGAGTGACAGGTCTATTTCTTCTCATTCTTTCAGATGATGCTGCTGAATCTGAAGAGTCACCAGAAGTAACAACTGAAGAGACACTAGCAGTTGTCTTCCGGCTTGCGGAATAAGCTGCCCTACTTGCGGTAGGCTGGATAGGAGAACCTACGAACTCAGAAATTACTTTTGTCTGAGATTTTAAACGCTTCTGCTTGGTATTTCTGGTCAAAGACAGGAAAAATAAAACAACATTGAGCAAAACAGAAGATGTCTAAATAACAGTGTATTATTAAAGAATAACTTTATGATCAAGACACTCAAATATTCATTATTAACATCTTACTCTATCTTGGGTTACTATTCTTTTACTTTAAATTTGACATTGTTTTATTCCAAATTTGAGTAATAAACAGATAATCTAAGTAACAGTATTATAGAAAATCATACTGACTATCTTAGATTCTTTGGGTTAAATGCTAAGAGCCAACATTTATGTAATACAGGCATTCATTCATATTATAAATTTTTTTAAAGTTGATGTGTACTGAAATTTGTGATTTTTTATTGATTTATTATTTTTGGCCACATCACTGCCTGTGGGATCTCAGTGTCCTGACTAGTGATTCAACCCAGACCATGGCAGTGAAAGCCTGGAGTCCTAACCACTTGGGCACCAGGGAATTCCCTATATTAAGAATGAGATTCTCGCCAGTCCAGGTGCGGTGCAAGATACAGGGTGCTCGGGGCTGGTGCACTGGGATGACCCAGAGGGATGGGATGGGGAGGGAGGTGGGAGGGGGGTTCTGGAAGGGGAACACATGTACACCCATGGCAGATTCATGTCAATGTATGGCAAAACTAATACAATATTGTAAAGTAAAAAATAGATAAATAAATAAATTTTTAAAAAAAAGAATGAGATTCTCAATATGACAATATTCCCTCTAGGCTCATTTTTATATATTCCTAAAGACACTATAGACTTCCTTGTAGCTCAAACAGTAAAGAATCTATCTGCCTGCATTGCAGGAGACCAGGGTTTGATCCCTGGGTTGGGAAGTTCCTCTGGATAAAGGGATGGCAGTCCACTCCAGTACTCTTGCCTGGAGAATTCCATGGACAGAGAAACCTGGCAGGCTACAGTCCATGGGGTCACAAAGAGTTGGAGACGACTGAGCGACTCACACACACACAAAGATAGTATAACATCAGGAGAAATCAACAAAACCTGAACAGAAAGAACAGAGAGGCAAATAACAGATCAAGCTAGTTTTTTTCTGAGACCAATATGTTTACATCTAAGTGCCAATTCACCATGTTTGATTCCTGAGCCATGTATTATGGTGAAAAAAAGATGGAAGTTTAAGACAATCTGAATTTAAATTACAGATCTGACTAATATTCATGTTTTTTAAAGATATTCCTTGAAAACAAAAGGATTTGGTTTTGTTTTCCCTTAAAACAAAAAGATAAAGGTGCTTTTACTTTTAGGAGCAGCTAAGGCATCTGAGCTTAAAGATAACCACACTCAACTATACTTCAATTTTTTGGGGAAAAAAAAAACAGTAATTCTTTTAAGCAGTAACTTTATCATAATCAAAAATGTAAATAGACCATTTTCAAAGGCAAGCAGTTTTCCAGTTTCCATGTGTTAAATGCAATCTGTCAGTTACAAATGGGAGAAGGACAGATGGCTGCAAAATGTAACATCTTGATTTCCTTCCTTTATTAAAAAAAAAGGATACAAAAAGAAAACTCAAGTTTATTATGTCAAAAATTTAACTTCCATTAATATCAACCATGGGCTTCCCCAGAGGCTCAGTGGTAAAGAATCTGCCTACCAATGCAGGATGCATGGGTTAGATTCCTGGGTCGGAAAGATCCCCTGGAAAAGGAAATGGCAACCCACTCCAGTATTTCTGCCTGGGAAATCCCAGGGACAGAAGAGCCTGGCAGGCTAAAATCCATGGGATTGCAAAGAGTCAGACATGACCAAGTGACTAAACAACAACAATATCAACTAGAGAGTAATATAAGAAGAAATAATTACATGCTTATACCTATCATAAACTTGATTTTTAATAGTAGACAAGGTGTAGTAGCTCAAGAAATGAACACGTTCCCTTTGTATCCTATCCTTTATGAATAAAAAATGAAGGAAGCCTCAGAAACCATTGGGAGACCATTAAACACATCAACATATGTATAATGGGAGCCCCAAAGGGCTTCCCTTGTGGTTCAGTTGGTAAAGAATCCGCCTGCAATGCAGGAGACCTGGGTTTGATCCTTGGGTTGGGAAGATTCCCTGGAGAAGGGAAAGGCTACCCACTCCAGTATTCTGGCTTGGATGGACTGTATAGTCCAAAGGGTTGCCAAAAGTCGGACATGACTGAGCAACTTGCACTTTCACAGCAGACAAAAGGAGCAGAACAAAAATATTTGAAAACATAATGGCTGAAAATCACCCAAATCTGATGAAAACAGTACACATCCACAAAGTTGCACAAATTTCAAGAAGGATACATTCAAATCCACACCTACAGTCAGCTGCAAGATGAAGACAAAAAAAAATCTTGAAAGCAGCAAGAGAAAAACTGCCTGTGTACAATGGAAGGAACCGCAATAAGATTAATAGCTGACTTCTCATCAGAAACACTGGAGGTCAGCAGGCAGTAAGATGACATAGTCAAACTGCTAAAAGAGAAACACTGCCAACTGAGAATTCTATACATAGCAAAACTAGTCTTAAAAGATAAAAGTGAAATTAAGACATTCCCAGACAAAGATTAAGGGAATTCACTGCTAGCATGTCTGCCTTACAAGAAATAGTAAAGGACTTCACAGACTTCCCTGGTGGTCTGGTGGTTAAGAATCTGCCTGCCAATGCAGGGGACATGGGTTCAATCCCTAGTCCAAGGAAGATCCCAACATGCCTTAGAGCAACTAAGTCCATGTACCACATCTACTGAGCCCATATGCTGCCCACACACTGCAACTCCTGACACCCACATGCCTGAGGGCCTATGCTGCACAAGAGCCACGGCTGTCAGAGGCCATGCACCTCACACAGCCCGTGAGCTGTGAGAAGCCCGTGCACCACAAGAAAGTAGCCACCCCTTGCTGCAACTAGAGGAAGCCCACATGCAACAGTGAAGACACAGCACAGCTGAAAAAATAAAACAGGGAACCCCCTGCTGGTCCAGTGGCTAAGACTCCATGCTCCCAGTGTAGGGGGCCCCAGTTTGATCCCTGATCAGAGAACTAGATCCCACCTGCCTCAATTAGAACCCAAACTAGCACAGCCAAATAAAGAAACATAAATAAGTAATTTTTTTAAGAAATATTAAAGGATTTTAGGTTGAAAAGAAATAAAACCAGAAGGTAACTCAAATTCACAAAAAGAAATAAATGACCACTGGGAAAGATAATTACATAGGTAAATATATTGGGTTGACCAAAAAGTTTGTTCTGGTTTATCCATTAAGATGTTACAGAAAATCCTGAATGCATCTCTTGACCAACCCAACGTAACAGTATAAATAACTTGTTTCTTCTTTTCTTAACTGATTTAAAAGACAACTGCATAAAACAACATATAAAAGTATAAACTGTATGAGAGTTAAGGGCACAAATAAGAAGAGGAAAAGAGCTAAACTGGAACAAAATTCTTAGATCTGTGAGAATGAAGTAGTATTAACCTTAGTAGACTGTTTTCAATTGAGATGCATGATATAATCCCAAAAACAACCATGAGGAAATCCATCAAGGGTACAGTGCACATTCAGAATGTACATGAAAACAACTAAACACTGAAAAACTCAATTTCCACATTTCAACACTTTAAAATATCTATAAATTTGATACTACTGCAAGCTGTAGTCATAAATGACAGAATAATTTACTATAAAAAGAGTAAATCCTCCATTTTATATTTCTTCTCTACAAGTAATCTCCATTGAAAACATATACATTATATCAAACTGGCATTTTCCCTTACACAATCAAATGCTCAATAGCCATACCTAGTAATCATTTTACTCTCTGCATTAAAAAAAATTCTTATGTGAAAGATATTTTGAATAATCCTTAATAAGACTTAATTGATGTTTCATTAAATGCTTACAAATGTATGTAAATCAAAAATCAACACAAAAGCTCTATATGCAGAGAATGCTTTCAACCTATAAAAAATGACTATTCTTTTCTGTTCTCTAATATGATTAAGCATTTCTAGCATAATAAAAATCAAGTATCACAACCTGATTTAAAAACTGCATACAGAGACTACAATAACCAATTCACCTGATATTTCTGTTAGCCTGATTGACACGGTTACAATTTTGTCGTCTCTTAAACCTCTGGCTTCTTCGAAGTTTTTCATTGAATTTTTGACCAATTTTAAAATCAGAGGAAATTTTCTTCATTTTTTCTTCAAATAAGGCAGACAATCTCAATGTCATACTGTAAATCTGCAAGGACATGAAAGCAAAACTAGAACTATAAAATCTTAATTTTTACAAATAAATTTGTAATAATCATTGAGGTACTTGTAATCTATTATATCACTGTTCTAGATAATGGCTGGTCCTTATTTTATCTATTTCCCACCCCTTCCCTTCAAGGACACTAAAGTATCAAATACACACCTCTCTGATAAAAAGAAAGTAATTTTAAATCAATCAACCCTCTAGAATCTTTGTTTAGATCTGTATGTCAGTGGTTCTCAGTTGATTTTTCCCACATCTACATGTACAAACCTCCAAAATGCCTCCTTCTCCTAAAGTTATATAGGAAGTTGATTGGTTTTAAGGTTGCTATTTAGGCAGCAAAAGGGCAGTGTCTCCTTGGGACAAAAGCACTTCCACACCAGTCTCCACTTGAAATCTGAATGCCTCTTATGCCACTTAAGATCTAAATTATTGTTAGAAAAAGAGATGGCTTGTATCCAGAAAAAGACATTATGCCCTATAACCTTAATTATATAAGAAAGACTGTGTTATAACAACTTTCATAATTAAAAACATCAAATTTTTAAAAGGACAGCAATGCTACTATAAATAACTTTTGGCACAGTTATGTATTTACAGGAAGTACTATGCATTCATCTACAATCATTCCTGAAACTAAAATGTAAAAATCTAATATTCCAAAGTTAAATATCAATCACTCTGGTGCATGGTGGAGGAAGGTGAAGAGACTAACACTGGAGAACCTTTAAAAACTATGTAAAATATGTGACTTTCTCATATTTATATATATACACACACATATACAGGTATCCCCCACTTTTAAGAAAGGTTTACTTTCTGCCACTTCATTTTTATAAAAGACCTACTTTATTAGTACCTATTTTCACTAACTGAAAGAAATCCAAAGATTTTCCCTTTTATGAAAAAAGGTGAAAAGAGAGTTCAGCATCTGTTTGCAACAAGCCATTACAGAGGCAGAGTGAACTGCCAACATCAAGGGCAGCGCCACCAAGCTTCTTCCCCAGCAACTACTCTCACCATCTCAGCAATGTGCCACCACAGTTGTGATTTTAGTTTTTAAAGTGATATCCCAAACCAGAGAGATACATTTATTGTGGTTGCTGACCTTGCACTGACACATCATCACCCATAGTCTACTGACAACATTAGGGTTCATTCTTGGTGCTGAATATTCTATGGGCTTTGACAAATTTTCCCTTTCAACAGCCTTCTAGTCAGCAAAGTTTTGGCAGGGAGATCAGCTGATACCCCTTTATGGGAGATCCCTCACTTATGATTCTTTCTCTCTCTCCTGCTGTCTTTAAAATTCTCTCTCTATGCTTGACTTTTACCATTTCAATTACGCTGTGTCTTGGTGTGCATCTATTTGTTTGTGATTCATTTTGTTTAGGCAGGTCGCCACAGTTCTGAACTGTGTCTGTGAGCATCTGAGTTTTACCTTGGTGTATTCTGTGCATCTGTCATTAAGATGTGGCCTAAGGTAACTGGTTCTTCACCTCACACCATTTCACCTTAAAGATTTCGTAGCAATGTTCTACCTTCAAATACAGGAGGAAATCTATACACACACGTACACACACATACACACACCTATATACACACATACATGATGAGTATATGTGAAATCTGTAATCCCTCTTCTCTTCTCTTTGAAATGATCTTTAACAGTTATTTCTAGTATTTTGTATATATATTCAATTTATTCTTTTCCTTCAAACCTGAACTCTAGCATAAGTCACCAATTTTAAAAGTGATTTTGTTCCTCAATCGTATTAAGTTTAAAACCTCTGAGAATCTTGAGTATCAATTTTTCATGTGTGAAAAATTCAGTAATACATTTTTAATATAAAATAAAATAATCTAACAAAACAAGTGCTAAAATTACCAGTTTGACATGAATATGGACATGTCTCAAAAACCCCCAGTTATCACTATGAGCAATGGTAAATGGTAAAAGACTGGTCAGGAATGTACAAGGATACCTGCTTTCAGCACTGCTACTCAACACTGTACTTTAAATTTTACCAGAGCAATTAGAAAAGAAATAAAAATAACTCAGGTTGGAAAGGTAGAAGTAAAACTATATCTATTTGCAGATGAAGTGATCCTATGTATAGAAACAATCCAAGATTCTACAAGAAAGCTATCAGTGCTAATAAATTAATCCAACAAAATTACAAGATATGAGAACAACACACAAGAATCTGCCACCAACAATGAACAAGCATAAAAGGAAGTTAAGAAAGCAACTGCATTTCAAATAGCATCTAAAACAATAAAATATCTGGGAATACATTTCACCAAGGAGTGGGAAGACTCTCCACTGAAAATTACAAAACCTTGCTGGAAGAAATTAGACCTAAATAAATGGAAAGGTATCTGGCGTTAAGAGACAGAAAGACTTAGTAGTGTCAAGACACCAATACAGTCCAAAGCCATCTATCTACACATTGAATGCAATCCCTATCAAAAAATCAACTTTTTTAAAACAGAAATGGAAAAAATCAATCCTCACATTAATAATGAATTGCACCCCTGAATTGCCAAAATGATCCTGAAAGAGATCAAAGTAAGAGGACCAAAATTTCCTTTGTTCCAAAACATACTTCTAAAGGTACAGTAAGCAAAACATTACAGTACTGATACACAAGACAGACAGAGATAAGAGACAGACAGAGGTTCACATGTACAAACCAATGAGCAGAACTGAGCTCAGATACAAACCAATCTACCTATCTAGCAAACTGATTTTCAAAAAGGGTACTAGGCCATTTAATAGGGAAAGAACGGTCTCTTCAACAGATTGTGCTGTAATACCCAGATTTCTACACACAGAATAAACTGGACCCCTGTCTCACTCCATACACAAAAAGTAACTCAAAATGGATCAACAGTTTAAATATAAGAACTAAAGTATAAGAACACATGAGGGTCGATCTTTATGATGCTCAACTTGGCAATGGATTTTTTTTTGCCTCTATAAATAACTCAATATACATGTATTGTGCAAGTATTCTTTTCCACAGTTAATTCTGTCTATAAAAAAATAATTAAAATTGGAATTAATGAGTCAAATGGCACTTATTTTTCAAACTGCTCCATAAGAGTGTCACATACTTACAGGCTGTGTGACCCTAAGCAGCAATGGGTTCTTAATATGAAACCAAAAGCACAGAAACCAAAGGGGAAAAAAAAGTTGACTAATTAATAATTTTAATTTTATCAAAATTAAAAACTTCTGTGCATCAAAGGACATTATCAACAAGTAAAAAGACAACCTACAGAATGAGAGAAAGTAACTGGAAAACACTTATCTGATAATATATCCAATATATATTTTAAAATTCTTACAACAAAAAATAAAATTCTTACAACAACAAAAAAACAAAATTCAAATAAAAAATTGGGGAAAGCACATGGAATATATATTTTTCCAACGAAGATAAACAAGTGGTCAATATGCACATGAAAAGATTGTCAACATCATTAGTGTAGTGACTATATTTTCTTGCTTTCTGTATTCTTGATGCTCTTTCATTTGAAGCCTTGATCCTGGAGAGACTGCCCCTCCCTGGGATAATTGATAGCAAACGACTCTTTCACAGGTACACCTCTGATACAGAAATCAATCAATCCAGAGCTCACATACCTAACCATCTTCTTTATCAAATTCTCATACACCAAGCAAATAATATTCCCTCTACCCAAATCACCCCAGGCTAAGAGTCAGACATCTAGAGACCACATCTACAAACCAAAGCTCCAATTATTGGTACCAGCCAGTACTAGACTGTTTGCTCTGTTCTGTCTTGCCTTCCTGTGAAAATCCCAACCTAGGCTCTGTGTCATGCTCTTCCCATCCCTTCCCTCTGCCAACTCTGCCTACTGATCAGCTTTGGTTCATCCCCACATGGCCTGAATGTTGTATCACACTTCTGTTCCTAGCAATCTGTGAGCATAAACTTCTTTCTTCACGACAATTCATATCTGCATGTCTTATATATAATAAAAATAAATTCCAGGTACAATTTTTAGTAAGTCATAACAAATACAAATCAAAACTACAATGAGCTACTTCTTCACATTCACTACGATGCCTGTAATTTTTTTTACAAACATACAAAATAACAAATTTTGGCAAGTATGTGGAGAAACTGGAATCCTTGTACGTTGCCAACAGGAATGCAAAATGGTCTAGTCATTATGGAATACAGTTTGGTGGTTCCTGAAAAACACAGAATTACCTTATGAACCAAAAACTCCACTCTCAGATATATACCTAAGAAAATTGAGGACAAGAACTCTTACAGATTTCTTATATTCCAATATTCACTGCAGCATCAGTTACAACAGCCAAAAAGTAGAAAACAATTCAAGTGTCCATCAACAGATTAATGAGCCGAATATCATATACCCATACGGTGGCATATTATTCACCTCCCAAAATGGAACAAAGTTCCAATACAGGCAACAACATGGATGAACCTTTATGATAATATGCTAAGTGAAATAAGCCAGACAACAAATACAAATACTGTATGTTCAATTTGTACGAAATATCTAAAGAGGCAAATTCATAGAGATACAAAATGAATGAGAAGCTATCAAGGGCTGAAGAAAGGAAAGAATGTGGAGTTGCTTGCTTACTGGTTACAGAGTTTCTGTTTGGGGTTATGAAAGAGTTTTGAAAATAACAGTGATGGCTGATCAACACTGTGAATGTAATTTATGCCACTGAATTGTACACTTAAAAGTGGTTAAAATGATAAATTTAATGTTATGTATATGTAACCACAATTTTGAAAATTTGGTCACATAATATACCAAAACCCATTAATTGTGCACTTTAAATGAGTGAGCTATATGATGAATCCTCAAACATGTATTTTAAACAAAAGGGAAAAAAAGACATGAATGTAATTTATTTTCTCTCTGGAAGGAAGTCTCACAAATGGTGACAGTGATGAAAACACAAACTGAGAAAAATGTTCAGACTTGAATGTCAAATTGATCCAATAAGCAACCTGGATATTGAATGTGAAGGTTCTTAAATTAAGATAAGAATTAATAATATGGGTGGAGTCTGATAATAAGTAATGAAGGGGAAGTGAAATTAAGATAAAACAATTAACTAGCAGTAACAGTCACTGGTGACAGAGAAAATGCTATAGCATCAAGCAAGTACTTTAATTTTAAAATCTTACTCTCAAAGTACTGCTGTTTTTTTAATGATCCAGCACACTGACTACAAGGGTTTATGAATATTCACTGAGAATATATATACAACTTTGTGTACTTATTATGCTTCAACAAGTTTTGAAAAACTATCCAACATGTAATGTTTTAACAAAATTTAAGAGTGTCCACAATGCTGTTCTTAACTAATCAGACAGCTCACATGTTTCTTCTTCAGATCCAAATTACTAGTATGCATCAGTAGTCCCATCCCCACCTCATATTTTCCTTTTCTTACTTATAATATTCGTCCAACCTCTATAACTAAGTTCCCAAAGTTCCCAATCCACTTTTCAAGATTCCTGTATGTAAGAGAACAGACTTTTCTTACTATACATCCAATACAAATCTGTTCATTTTTCACTGGTCTCCTCACTAGAACCAATCTTCTTTTGTTTATAAAACTTTAGGAAAGATAAACACTGTCACCAGGAAACAATGTTTCCACAGCAGATACTTGGGCTGTGGTGAAAGCTCTATTCTTAAGAGTAGTCTTGTTATACTCACTGTTCTTTCATGTTTCCACCTCTACCAAACAATTGAAAATCATCCATCTACACAGATCACACACACTTTTTTTTATAAACCACTTTTAAAATTACCTTTGATCTTTTGTTTGGTGTATATGCTTTTGCATTGCTAAATATCAAACGGATGTCTTTGCAAAATTCCAAAGGGCTGTCATAGTTTCCCGCTTCTAAGGTTTCCCTTACTGTTCCAAAATCCATTGGAGTATCTATAATGTCTCGGTAATCCTAGATTTTAAAAACAATACTTAGTTCAAAGATTCAATTCCTGTTTTTAGAAATGTAAAAGTGCATCAAATCTCTAAAACATTCAAAATGACAGAAGAGAAAAAGGTTACAAGGATCTTAAAAATCATTAATGACTTTTAAAAAGACATTCAAACATACAGACAAGAAATGTAACAAAATTATATATATGGAATCAGGATATGAAATTGTTTTTATTTCCTTCTGTATACTCTACTATATAATTTCTAAGCTTCCTACAGCAAATTTGTGCTTTCTATCTTTTAAAAAGGTCATTTTTTATTTCCCTGATAGAAAGTGGAGAGTGACACTTTAAAAAAAAAAAAAGCTTAATTTGGCTGAGCCAGGTCTTAGTTGCAGCATGCTGGATCTAGTTCCCTGACCAGGGATTGAACCCAGGCCCCCTGCATTGGGAACACAGAGTATTAGCCACTGCACCACCAGGGAGGTCCCAGAGAGAGACACTTTTAACCAATTTATAGTTTTCCCAGGGTTGGGCCTACTAACCCTCCAATAATGAGGGGTAACATTGGTAACTAAGTCTTACCCAAGGTACAATTTCTTGAATTCTATTAATTCAAGAAACTGTAAAACAACTCTTCCATTGCTGACTTAGTGGTAAGAGACAAAGTTAACATTAAGCCTAGACATCTCACTTTTTGGTTGCTGGAGCGGGGGTTAGGGGGGTGGGGTGTGGCACCGGCTGTTTACTTTTTCTTTTTTTGTGGCTATGCCTTGAGGCTTGTGAGATCTCTCTCAGTATCCCAACCAGGGACTGACCTGGGCCACAGCAGTGAAAGCCTGGAATTGTAAGCATTAGGCCACCAGGGAATTCTAGACATCTTACTTTTTCATTTAAACATCTCTACCCTGATCTCTACACCAATAAGAAAAGCACCAAACATTCAAATAATGACAACTTACTGGATATTCAACCAAATCAACAGGTTGTCTAAATGGTTCAGAATCTTCACATTGAAAAATTAAGTTCACTAGTTCCTTACACTGTTTCTTCCAGTTGTTTTCAACATAATTGGCTGTTTTGATGCTCCTTTTTTTCCAATCATGAACCTAAAAATACATTTACAATATTAAAAGTTTTCTCAGCCTTGGAAAAGCTGCACTATGGTATGGTATGGTATACTCATGGTAGAAATCTAACTGAACTGTTGTCTTCTGTACTATGTCAAAATATGTCATTATATGATTTTCTATCTACTTGGGGAAAAGTCCACTTAAAAAAAAAAAACAAATCAATAATGTCATATCTGTTATTCCAAAAGCACATTTTCATTCTACCACTTATCTCCTAAGTTTAAGAAATGTTTTCACAGAATATGAAGTACCCACACTGGATAACAGTAGGCAGAATAATATCTACATCTTGGTCCCAAAAACCTGGGACTGTGGCCAAAGGGACTCCACAGATATGATTAAAGGAGTGGATTTTGAGATAGGGAGGCGGTCCTGGATTATGAGAGTGGGCCCAATGTAATCACAAGGATCATCATACAAGGGAGGCAGAATGGTCGGAGGTATACTGGGAGATGCTATGCTGCTGACTTGGAAGATCAAAGAAGGGGACCATGAGACTCCAGAAGCTGGAAAATGCAAGGAAATTACTTCTACCCCACTTTCCAGAAAGGAACACAGCTATGCTGACACCCTGACTTCAGTCCAGTGAGACCCATGCCAAACTTCTAATCTACAGAACTACAAGCTATTTTTATTGCTTAAGCCACTAGATTTGTAATTTGCTACAGCAATTATAACCAAACACTAAACAGATAACTAAATCCTTAAGTATGTTTAAAAGTGAAATTATATGAAAATGACAATAATTCAAGTCTTAACTTGTCAATGTTATTTGAGGCAACATATTATGAAAATTGATGCAACAGAAAGCTTAAATTTAAGCAGTATTCAAATGAAATTTAAAATAAGTTAACATTATTAAGCATTTTCAATTAATAACCTTTACTTTTAATTTTAATTAACATGTTACATTAGAACTTTTTAAGAGCTGCTGATGACACAATTTTGACTTATCCAAAACTTATTTCGCACTTTATTCTCCCCTACCCCTCCAACAAATTCTCATTTTTTAAAAGGTCCAGTCACCAAATCCTAGTTTTTCCATTAAAAGGTCTCATCTTCTTCCCTTCCCCTGTTCCTAGCCAGCACTATCCTCCTTCTTTTTCAAATGGCCACACCAAGCGGTGGCTTGTGGCATCTTGGTTCTCTAACCACAGAATGAATCCGAGCCCTCAGCAGTGAAAGCACAGAGTCCTAACCACTGGACCACCAGGGAATTCCCAGCCAGAACTATTCTCGACCAGGTTTCCCAACTTTTACTTAAGATTCTTGCAATAAACTCCTAACATTAATATATTTAGTACCTATTCTCTTATCCTTCAAAATCTACCGTTTTGGCTATGAAAGTGACTCTACTATAAATTTAAATGAAGTCCTTGGTTTTTAATATCATCATATTCTGTTCCCAACATAAAGGCTAGATACAACCACTTGGCTCGCTCAAAAATTCAACTCCTACACTAGCCAGGCCAGTATTCTCAGTACCCACTGACATGCCACACTTTCCTACTTTCTTAAACCCTATACTATTTGAATTTCTTCTTCTTACTCTCTCTTATTCTGAGAACACAGTGCAAATCCCAACTCTTCCACTAACCTTACCTAGCCATCCACCTTCCAGTGATTTCTCCCATTTCTCTTATAATATATTCAATATCAATATACCTTTTCAAAGACAACACCTAAAATCTTACATTGATGTTAAATCAGAGAATAAGTCAACAACTAAGGTTAATCACACAGATTAACTTACTCTCCTTCTTCCAGAAGATGTTTTAGGAAGATCACTATCATCCTAGGAATAAAAATCAGAGCACTTTAAGTGTTAATATTTTCATTAGACATGCAATAATCTTAACACAAAGCATATCAAAGACTTTTAAGTCCTACAAGGGTTATAACTTGATAACAGAACCTCAAAAGACAGACTATCACATGATCTTAACGGCACTCAGTTCAAGAAACCAACCCATATTCTTAATAATCCTTTACATTTCCTAATATAAATATGCACTAATTCCAAAATATAGCTATAACAAGTTGCTCTGTGCATGTCCACAGAGGACATGCACAGGATAAAACTTAGAAACACAGTCTCCCACAGATGCTTACATTATGTAAGCTACACGTTTTATCGCCTAAATCACGTATTAGCATACTCATTTATATTCCAATATTAAATTAGCATGAAAATCAGTGAACCACGATGATAATAGTTTGTGTGGAAACTGACACCACAGAGTATCCTTCCTCCAACTACATACAATAACCTGATTTTGTATGAAGTGAAATTACACAATACCATGGATATCTGCTTTGTACTTACACTTCAACCTCATCTTGAATGAAGGACTTTAGGGTACTTAAAACATAGTAATGTTTATTGCTTTTTAATTACAATTAAATCCAACTCTCAGATACTGACTTTTTTTGGGGGGACTGCACTATGTGGTTTGCAGGATCTGAACCCGATCAGGGACTGAACCCAGGCCACTGCAGTAAAAGCGCACAGTCCAACCATTGGACTGCCAAGAAATTTGCTCAAATACTGACTTTACCAACAGTATTTCCAAGGTACTTCTTATACTACATCTTTTTCTACCTAAACTTTGGAAAGAGAACATGTTCCACACCTAAATTACTTCCCTAGACATTACTTATTTAATATCAATTATTGCCTATTATCTCATTGACCATCTAGATAATTTTAAACTGTAGTTTTATCAAGTGCCCTATTTTCATAGTTCACTGAACTATAGCAAGAATTGATACAGGTAACCAACATTTTCTACTTCACCCTTCATTTTAAGTCGTCATTTGAAATAAACAAAAGCCATTATAAAATTCACAAACTTCATACCAAATCCTCGGCATTTTGCTCATCATTTTCAGAAGTGTTAGAAAGTTCTGAGATATTTATACAATCTTGATTCCTAAAAGACAATTTTTTACTTTAATAGTATGCAAATATAGTTCTTGTTTCTGAATATTTAAACTACTTTAAGATACAGATCCCCAACTATGCAAACAGCTCCCCAACTATGCACACCCAATTAAAAGCAGCAGAATATCAGGTTTTCACTCTATCCTCTGTGGAGACAATTAATCGTACTAGAATACTGAAAGTAATTTTTTGCATTTAAGTATGTATGGAAATTAAGCTGGTAATCCAGAAGTACTCTAAGTATGGCCTCAACTGGATGAATACACAGATGAGTTTTTCTAAGTTATCACCACTGGTAATATTTGTACAGTGAGTATCAGGAAAATGGCTGAATTGAGATAAAAGAGAATAGAAACAAAAAAGGAAGTAGAAACTGAAGCAAATTACATCTTGACCTCACTGTAAACACAACAGAAGAAAGAATGTTAAAATAGGGCTATCTAGACATGACAGGGATGAAAATGGGCATGTGATCCCTCTAAGTAGAAAAGAATTTGGGGGAAAAGGCAACAAGCTTGAGTCGTCCAGACAATGGACAGATTCAGCCCAGGAGGGTGAAACAGACTGGAATCAGTTATTCACCAGTTTGGAGCCAGATGTTTAAAATAATGTCAGAATTTAAAAATTATCTTCTCCAATACATAATTCTTTCAAAGAATTTTTATAACTGTGGGGGAAAGGCATATAAGATTATACAGCAAAATCATATGACATTTTAAAGGAAAGAGGCTGAGTAATGTGTCCAAAGTCATCCAGAAAGTTGACTAGAACAGACTAGGTTGGGACTAGGATCTCAATTTGCAGGTCAGTTTTCATCCTACTATTCAAAACTGATTTCCAAATGCCAGAAAGTGTGGACTATTCATACATACACACTTTCACAGGATACAATCCAAAACAGATTAAAACTCAAATCTAATCGTGAGCAAATATCAGATGACTCAAATTAAACTACATGCTACTAAATAAGGGTACAACATTCATTAAAAAATGATGAGGTAATTAAAGAAAGAAAAGACTAGATTAAAGGAGATTATGAAACCAAAGAGCAAATGCAGTAGGAATTCTGGATTGGATCTTGCACCAGAAAAAGACACTGATGTAAAACCTGATGAAATCCAGATAAATTCTGTACTTTAGTCAATAGTATCGTACCAAGGATAATTTCTTAACATTTCATAAGGACACCACAGCTGTGTAAGATGTCATCCTAAGGGGAAAACAGGGCAACTCTCTGTAGTATAAAATTATTTCAAAATTTTAAAGAAACAGAAAAAATTTGACTGTTCAACTTATTCCTTTACCTAAATTATAACCACAGAAAGAGAAATTTAAAGAAATGTCCTTTAATGTAACACATTAAAATGCAACAAATTAGGAACACAATATGCAAAGTAACTTTTCCACAACATCTATAACAGGAGGTCACCTACTTGATAAATTTTAAAAGCTGGTCAGTTATCTTCTTAGCTGATCTTGCAATTACACTCTCAGGTTCATTAAATGTTCTGGCATTGTGTTCTATATATCTGACTTCCCAAACTAACGCAGATAGCCTCCTTCAAAGTAAAAAACAAGGAAGTTAGGGTTTAAAAAATGAAAATACAGAAACCAAGTAAAAAAATCCTGCATGTTAAGCCAGTATGCTACAGTAAAATAATGCTGTCAACTTCATCACAGTCATAGCAATTATATTAGAAGCTGAACTACAGAGAATACATTTAAGGACAGAAAATCTTAACAGATCACTTAATCACATCCAGAAAACCAAAAGCAACTCTCCCTTTTCACATTGCCTTTAGGCATGTTTGAAACTATAGACTCAATGAACAAAATGTGTTAAATACCATCAATCCTAAGAAACTCAATCTGACTACAAACTGACAAAGTAGTTTCTGACTAAACCCACGTTTGCAACACTGAAGAGGTAAATTAACACCAACAATATGAACTCAAGAAGTCAATTTTTTGTGAAGATAATTTCTCAAAGTTGCTGAATCATACAGAATAAAATACCATCACCTGCTTTAAAAGAAAAAAAATCACTGAGAATGGGAAATTTTATAGTTTTCAGCACTCTAAAAGCCAGAGACAAAAAATTGATGATTCCAGGATATTAATTTTTTTTAATCCCTCCCTCCCCCCAGGAAATTAATTTTCAAAGGTCAAAGTCCACTTATTAACTCGGTTCAGTTGCTCAGTCGTGTCTGACTCTGTGACCCCATGGACTGTAGCACGCCAGGCTTCCTTGTCCATCACCAACTCCCGGAGCTTGCTCAAACTCATGTCCATCGAGTCAGTGATGCCATCCAACCATCTCATCCTCTGTCGTCCCCTTCTCCTCCTGTCTTCAATCTTTCCCAGCATCAGGGTCTTTTCCAAGGAGTCAGTTCTTCACATCAGGTGGCCAAAGGATTGGAGTTTCAGCTTCAACATCAGTCCTTCCAATGAATATTCAGGATTGATTTCCTTTAGGACTAACTGGTTTGATCTCCTTGCGGTCCAAGGGACTCTCAAGTCTTCTCCAACACCACAGTTCAAAAGCATCAATTCTTAGACACTCAGCTTTCTTTATAGTCCAACTCTCACATCCATACATGACTACTGGAAAAACCATAGCCTTGACTAGACGGCCCTTTGTTGGCAAAGTAATGTCTCTGCTTTTTAATATGCTATCTAGATTGGTCATAGCTTTCCTTCCAAGGAGCAAGAGTCCTTTAATTTCATGGCTGAAGTCACTATCTGCAGTGATTTTGGAGCCCAAGAAAAATTATTAACTAAATTTTATATTTAAATGGAGCAGCTTTTGTAAGAAAAACAGAATACTAAAGACTAAGGAATGAAACTTTTCCTTGTCCAGGTTCTATCCATACCTACCCATAGGCATCTACCACTGTCTTACACACAGGACCAAGAAATAACTATAATGAAAGAAGAGAATGAAATGGAAAATAATATTAATCAGCCTCCACTCCAGCACTGTCACTGTCAGCCACTACTACCTCTGTTCACTCTAACTGGTAGGGCCCAAATTATCTTTAAAGTAGATTTCTACTCACCTGTAAAATCGATTCACAAGTCTCATTCGAATGGTGTACAGATCAGTTGGGTAAGCCACTACAGTACAGTACTTTGGGTATGTACACAGATCAACCGGACCTGCAAAAGCTGCTGCGATATCTGTAATGGCAGAAGGAAGAACGTTCATCTAAGTTCACGACCTCTACGGGATATTTCTTGACAAATCATTCATAAAACAGAGCTACCGGCAACATTGCAGGATTACCCCAAAAGTAACAAATGGAAATTACAATAAAAGAACACAATCACATTACTGTTTTAAAATATCTCTATGGAAAAGAAATCATGAAAATCAAACTTTTCACCATAAAAAACTTACCAAGATTCAAAAGTTGATCTATACCACTAATAATTCGTTCACATTCTTCATCTCTTGATTTCTGACCCCATTCACCATCTTGGGGTTTGTAAAGCAATTTCTCTAGCTCATCTGAAGTGACAGAAATACTAGCGCCTAATTCTTCAGGTGGATCAACTATGATTTCATCAAAAAAAAAAAGAAGAAGAAAAAAAAAAATCAAACCAGAAACCAAATATACACTGTATTTTAAATTCAGTTGCCCAAGTTCACAAACAGGATACTAACCAAAGGAAAAAGAAGCTACTTTGTAGCAGACAAACCTGGCCGACTCCACCTAAATCAAATGATTCAAGTTAACATTCCCAGTAATAGGACAAACTGCTATCAGATGCCTCCTATAGGATGTACTGGGAAAGCCACAACAACACTTCTCTGACACTCTTGCCAAATATGCAAACTCCAGAATTAATCATGGGGGACATCAGACAAACCCAAACTGAGGGAGAGTCTACAAAGTGGCCAGTGCTCTTCAAAGGTATCATGGCTGCGAAAGATAATGCGAAAATTCAGGGATTGCAGACGAAAGGAAACTGAGAAGACATGGCGATGAAACCCAAGCTGTGAAAAAACATTAGGACTGTGGTAAAAATCTAGAAAAGGCAGGTAGGATTAGAATTGTAATTAAGGGTATTTCCTGATTCTGATGACTGCACTGCACCTATGGAAGACGTTAACATTTGAGAAAACTGGGTGTTCAGAAATTCTTTGTCCTTTCCATTGTCAATTTTTACGGTACTTTTTAAACATTTCATTTTGAAATAATTTCAAGCTCAAGAATATTACAAAACATTCTTTTAAAAGAGTGTGCACATTTTAAAAAAGAACAAGAGGCAATATAAATATTCAGAGAATAGTTTCTTAAAAATTATTTAAAAAGGAGAAAAATGTCAACGAGCCTGGAAGACAAATGTATCACTCTAACAATCTGATAGGTAAAACAGTATTTTATTATTACTTAATGCACATTTCCAAGACTGATAATGCAAATGAGCTTTTCTTCAGACACCTCCAAATTTATCTTTATGCCTATTCATGTTGTTTGACAACTCTTCCAAAGGCTTCTTGGCCTCATGAACATGTAAACTCTTTCTGTGTGAGTGCTTTCACTAATTTGGCATTGTTTACAAAGAAGCATCTACAACTGGCTGTTAAAAACATGGGCTGATGCCAGACAGCTTAGAATCCTAACTCCTATCCTTTTCAGAGCTGTGCAACTCAGAACCAGTTACTGAAGACTCTCTTGAGTCTGCATTTCTTCACCTGTGAAATTAATAACAGAGCATCACCTCAGAGAAAGATTAAATGAATTGATTTCTTAGGAACAGAGTAAGACCTCAAAAAATGTTGATTTTCACTTACCTATATATGCATTATACAATGCAAAATTTCATTTCACATTGCTAAGTATTATTTGTTAAGATACTAAGCTCAAAAGAAAATTTAACGAAGAAGTCACTTTGACTTTCGAGAGTGGTAGTTATTTTTTCAAATTTTTCTGGAAAAACTCCTAATTTTCAAAGTAAAGCAAGACAACAGGTGATGGAGATATGTCAGTGAATAAAACATGAAGGAAAAGGCTTGACCCCTAAGGCGGACACAAGAACAACACACAGAACGAAGGTTTCAAGTGTCAATAAGTGGAGGCAGAAGGACAAAAGTTTTCGCATGTTTTTATGTTCAATCAACACTAATATAAAAGAAAAGCCTGATAGAGGAGAGATGGAGACAAGAGATATACAGGGCACCCCTTCAAAAAGTTTAACAGGAGTTTTCAGTAGCTAAAATGTTCAAGAAAATGTAATGAGAGCTATTTTAAGGTACGAGACACAAATTCAAACTTGAATGGAGATGGGAAAGTTTCCTTGTTGGAGGCAATGAACTCAGTGTCAATACCAGGTCTGAGAGGAGCTCAAAGCAGGGGACAGCAGGCACTGCGGAAGAGGCTGCTGTTGGAACAGACACTTACCTCTGACAGGAAAGGAACAGACAAACCCTAGTAAGACAGGCAAGCTGACAGAACGCAAGAGACAGACAGAAGGCAAATTAGACTTTTCTTTGAAGAAAGAAACAGGGTACTAAAATAAGGATGAGGAAAATGAAGTGGAGGGTTCGTGAACGAGGTCAAGAAGAGATAAATACATAGTTACATGAGAAAGGATAGCTGGTGACTAAGATACAGTCAGAAACAGGCTGGAAACAGGATAAGAATTAAGGACCCAGATACACATAATTCTGTTCACGTATTTTACTGAAGCTCACAGTTACAATAATAATCTTAATGTTTCTCAAAGACCACAAATGTACTCTATGTACATGAATAAGATAAAAAAACTGAAAACATATTTTCATTATTTAAAAACTACATACCATTGTCAGGTATTGGTTCCATATCCCATGGGCTAAGTTTTTCAATTTCAGTATTGTCCCACCTGTTAAGACCAAAAAACTTTGGTTAGCCTTTCACAAAGACAATTTCTGGCTAATAACTAGGTATGCACTACTAGAGTAAACAAAAAGATAGAAAATGTAAAAATTAACCTCACTGTAGCAATGAAAGTTTAAGTATTAACAGTGAGGGTTTTTCAGGATACATTATAATGCATGCATGCATGCTAAGTCGCTTCAGTCGTGTCCAACTCTGCGCAACCCTATGGACAGCAGGCCACCAGGCTCCTCTGTCCACAGGATTCTCCAGGCAAGAATACTGGAGTGGGTTGCCATTTCCTTCTCCATATAAAGAAGTATAAAACTGTATGGCAGGTTCAAAAACAAAACCAAAAATCCTGTGTGGCCTTTACCCAGGGTAAGTGAAGAAAGACAGTGTGAAAGCTTTGAATGCCACGCCTCAGAATGTGGACTTTGTTTCCACAGCCATTGGAAAGACAGCAAAGACTTTTCCTGAACAAGGGAAATGGAGTAATATGTGCTCCTGAAATGAAATGAAATGATCCTGCAACACTGGGCTGAGGAAATACTGTGCTCAGTCAACTCAATCATGTCCGACTCTTTGCAACCTCATGGACTATAGTCTGCCAGGCTCCTCTGTCCATGGGGATTCTTCAGGCAACAATACTGGAGTGGATTGCCACGACCTTCTCCAGGGGATCTTCCCAACCTAGGGATCAAACCCACATCTCCTATGTCTCCTGCACTGGCAGGTGGATTTTTTACACTGAGTCAGAGCTACACAAAAGGCCCCTGGGAAGCAAGTAGAATCTGTACCAATGAAGGCACTAGCAACAGAGGTGTGCTAGAAAGACTCCACAAATGTGAGACTGACGTAATAACATATTCAATGGTGTTATTTTTATCAACCTGAAACACATTAGTGATTTATATCACAACCTGTCATGGTGAACAAATGTTGGCAGAGGACTATTTTCATTGGCATACAGACCTCACAATGTAACACTGGAAATGACTATCAGGGTACTGTGGCTGATATGGCTCTTGACGTAGCACCGTTCCAAACCACCAAGCATCGTCAATGATAGAACGGAACCTGTCACCTATAAGAGACAACCAAATCTGAGATATCAATTTGCTAATAACATTAACAATTTTAATTTATACAACACCTATGACGCAGATAAATCAAACAATATTTTTATCTTAAAATTAGTCATTCTTCCTGTAGAGAAGGTTAAAATTTTTTTTTAAATGGGCATCTTAGTGAAACAGAATGAGAGCTTATAATTTACACATTATGGGGGTTGAAAAACAGGAATAGCTAGGAAACTATCAAGTTCTTTGGGACTTGGCTGTACAATGTTAACTTCCATATATTCCACTTGTCTGGTTTTTGTTTTGTTTTTGGTGGCTAGATGTTTTTCTTCAAGAAAACTTTCATCTCCTCAGTCCCCAAAATAACCCTGATTACCTGAGTGGACATTACCATTAAACTAGTCTACCAAGAGAGGTCATATTTTCTGATAAGATTTCATTTCAAATAGAGACTCAGGAAATTTATCTAAAATTTACCTATTTGTATTGCCTGTAGAAAAAGGTAACAGAAATTAGAAAAATTAATGAGGCCTTAGCATCATTTATGAATGCGTACATGAGCTGACACAGTGGAGGTAAAACAGAGTATTTCACTAAAACTGATAAATGGAGAATGAGCTGTTCTAGGTGCCTAAAGTCAACTTAATACATGAGCTCCCCAGAACAGCAATACATGCAAAACTGTGAAACAGCTATGACAGGTGCTGGCCTAATGACAGTCATCAATTACATCCTGAGGAGATTAATGACCACATAAGTCTAAGCAAGCCAGCTCACTGGCCTGCTTTAAATGGTCACCACAAAAACAACATTCAAACCACATTCAAAAACCCACATTAAAAGTTAGTGCATAAAATAAATAAATTTATTTAAAAAAAATAAAAGTTAGTGCCTATATTTAGGTGATTTTATTTTTTCTGTCCAACTATATAATTCATGGTTATAAAATATCAATTTTATACAAATTTTTTAATTTCTTAAAGGAATAGTTTTCTCAAGTCAATCTATTTAAGTCTAGGTTGATACAGTATCAAAGGCAAGATATTCTGGTGTACCAGAACACTATCAGTGTAACATCTGCATCATTTTTCAACTTTCTGATTGTTTTATATCAGAGGTAATTTTATGGATTATACCAGTGTCACATAACAGATGGAGATAATGCAGTGTAGACCAGTCAGAAAGGAAATAAAAGGTCTACTCTAGCCTATAATCAAGGAGTAAGAAATCATTCTTCCAAAATGTCAGATATCATACTAAGCCCTAAGCAAAATATACTTAGCAGTCACTTATATTTCTTTCCAGAATTTACATGTTTCCATCCTCCATAATAAGCAGCATCACAACCAAAAAATTCAGATCAATGAGAGATTAATTTCTCAGGGTATACATAAAATCCAATAAGAACAGACTTACAAGACTGCCAATTCCTCTGTCTTGCTTCATCGTAAAACTGACGCAATACAAGAAAGTCAATAACATCTGGCATATCATGGTATCTAAACAAAAATAAAAGACTTAAATTTCCTTCATAGCAGGTTATACTCCAGAACAACAATGTCCAAAGAAAATACAACGGGGCCCATATATGTAGTTTTTAATTTTCGAATAGCCTTATTAAAGTAAAAAGAAACCAGCGAAATTAATTTTAAGTGTATTTTATTTAACCCAATATATCCTAAATACTGTTTTACCCAATAATTAATACAAAATAATGAGATATTTTACATTCTCCAAGACTTCAAAATCCAGTGTGTAAACTTACATCACACTCAATTAAAATTAGCAACAGTTCAAGTTCCCAGCAGCCACATCTGGCTGACAGCTACCATATTGGATGGTATAGGTTTAGAAAATTATTCTAACATTTTCTGAAAAACAAATGTAGATGCCATCTCCACTACAGGCCAGAATTCTCTACACATTTAAGTACATGGAAAATGCAACAGACACACTTCCACCTAATTGCCACTGCAGACCCAGGATTTTTACTTCTATGGGTGCCCTCTATCAGAACTGCAGCTCACACCGGTGCTGTCCACAGTGCTCTACTATCTACCCTGCAGCTGAATGGAAAGGACATGCTAACCAGCAGGAGGGAAAATCTAATTTTAAGTAACTCCATTTTTAAAATACAACATGTACCTAATAGAGAAAGATCTGTCCATAAGTTTTCCAGTTGCAGGATCTATAAACGCTAGTTTGAGGCAACAAAGTGTAGGGGGTCCAACCTCATATCGTATTCCAACTATTTTGACCAATTCTTGATCCTGTAACAGATATTTTAAAAAGGATATATGGTTAAAATAAAGCAATTCCTCAAGATGATAATTCTCCACATATTCCCAAATTAAGTCAAGCTCACAATTCAGGATTTCAAACCAGACGAGGGGTTTAACTTACCATTAATTACAGTCATTTTTTGCTAAATCTTTCACATCTTTTTGAAGGTCTATTTAAACATTTTCTAATGTAAGCAATATGCTAACTTTAGAAAAAAAACACAACAAAAGTATAAGGAGGAGGACACAAATCACCCATCAAGCTCAATATCTAAAGACAACCACTGTATACAATCGAAACTTCCTTCTGACTTTCTTCTCTTTCTAGAGACACATTTCCATTTACATAATTTTGTATTATGCAAATCAAAATATATAAGCATTTGGCTTACTATTCTTCAAAAATCTGGTATTAAAGTTCAACCTGATACACTGCCATAAATACTTGTTTATATATCTACTGTGTGTTGTGACCTGCTTCAGGCAGTTGGGGTAAGTAAGACAGGCAACAGGAGAGGTTCCTATTGTGAGAGAGCATCCTACTCATTAATGAGTCTTCTCCCAATATCTGCTTCCTTAATAACATCTGCTAACAGTATGAGATCATTCATTCACTTATTCACTGCACAAAATGTTATAGTTATAATATGCCAAACAAAGTGCTAAAAGTACAGTTGATTCTCATTATCTGCAACATTCTTATTATTCTACAGGGCCACCTAAAACAGGGAATCAGTGAGTTCTCAGTGAATACTGAACCACTGCTCCTGAAGGAAAAACAAGCTCAGGTTGATACAAGTCACATTTCAGTCACCTAATTAATATAGTATCTTGTGTAATGTGAATTTTGGTGTTAAAAAACCTCCTTTAAAATATGTGCTTAGTCATTAACACTGGACTCACAGCCAACAGCACTATGACTCATGTCTCCGTGAAGCTAATCTAACACAGACTTTCTACATAAGGTACATCATCACTTTCTTGTGCTTAGTAACACAAGACAGTACTTGAGCACTATGCTTGGGGACCATTTTAAACAGCAAGTCACCAACAAAAAAGCAGAAAAACATGAAAAAATGTTAATGTGGCAATGAATAAAATGAAAAGAACTCTTATTTACAACATGAGAGCTCAAAAGAAGCTCTTGTTCAACCTCAGCTAAGAAACACGTTCGACAGGCAAATCAAATTTTTTGCCAAGCTATGCATGTCTGCAAATGACTAGAAAGCATCTTGAACATTGATTCTGGTGTTAAAAATAGTATACAGCGAATAGGCAAGTTGCAAATAAAAATTCATGAAAAATGAGAATCAACTGTCCTCAGGTACACAGTAATAAGTAAAAGAGACATATATCTCAATGTATCTCAAGCCAAATGCACAGAAGCAGAGTTTTTTCACCTTTCACAGTTAATGAAAGTATTCAAAAATATGAAGTATAAAAAATAAAAATTACCTATAATACTATTCTACATTTAATCACCACTGACATTTGTATTTATTTTGGTTGACCCCATGTCTTTAGAATTTTTTTTAACTAAAACTGTAATTTCACATCCTGTTTTTCCTCTCACTGGTACATTATGAAAATTCAACATTCACTTAACAAATACTTTACAACTTTCAGTTACATGGTGGGCTCTACATAGTAGCCAAATATAGGAACATATCGTGATTTGGTTCATTCAGTATTGTAGGATATTTGGATTTTTTACTAATTTTGGCTTTTATAAACAGTGATATGGAATTACCTTGCTCATAGATTTGTATGCACTTTTGGTTGTTTCCTAAATCAACCAAAGTAAAATCACTGATTTTAAAGGTGTAAATATTTTCAGTTTTAATTCTAATTACCAAGATATCTTCTAGGGAGCCTGGACTTGCTTCTTGCACCTTTATCATCAAGTTGAATAACTATTAATAAATCAAAACCTTTGCTGCTACTTGTTAGAACATGGTATTTTTCTTTAAATGTTAAAAATATATATACAAAGTACAGGGAAGCTAAAGTTTTTCCTGTACTTTATTATGCATGTCACTGAAACTTTTTTACCAATTTTTTTGTTTGTTTGCTTTTTGGAGACTTGCACTTCTTTTGAAAATCTGTCCTGGATACAAGTATTTTAAGATTAATGGTAATATAGTCAAGATGCCTTCCAGCAGTATACAGTGTCCACCAATAAGCATGTCTTCTGACGAGACCTTAATGATCAGCAGGTTAACAGCAAAAATGTTTTTAAGGTGGAAAGTAATGGAAAGATAGTAATATGGTATGCTTCCAGAGTGTTTCTTAAATGGATTTATAAATAACTATGTTATTAATATTATAACTATGTTTATAAATGGATTTATAAGTAACATATGTATGTGCTAAATGTTTAAGATTTCATAATGCCATCATCTTACCCTAAGATCCATTTTTCTCCATGGCTCCTTGTTAGGGTTCAGTTCATAAATGTTATTTCTTCTGACAGCCTCAATATAAGCTTCATGACCCTGTCGAAAATATATTACCTGCAAAAGGGAAATGGACATTTAAAAATAAAAACCTAAGATTAGCATTAATTTTATGACCCATATTCATATTTTTTAACTGTGTAACTCTCACCTCATCACCCATTTGAGGAACAAAAGGAGATTTTCGAAGTGTGGTGTCAGTTATCCAAACTGGAGGATGAAATTCATATAAATGTTCCACGTCTGCAAGCTCTGCCTGAGTCATCCTCTGCAAATTCTGCCAAGGGAAAGAGTACAAAGTTTAATAGAATAGAAAGTGGCACCATGCACTGTTTAATTGAAAACAAAAGACTTTGGCTGTTTTATAAGCATGTCACTTAATGATTAGTTCCTAACAGCATATATATTTGGTTCATACGTACACAGGAACATTATCAGCTGTATAAGCATTGTAGATCTACCGAGCACTTTCTCCTGAATTTCTAACAGATTCTTCACAGCACTCACATTACATCCTAGGAAGTGGGGCTAATTTCCCACTAAACCCTCTTCAACAACCCTCTTCAACACACTAAGCCTGCTTTGCCAAGACTCCACAGACTAATTATCTCAGGCAGTCTGCTCTTGATTTGAAGTTTTGACACTGGTAATTTTACACATGATTTCACTTACATGTGGAATTTAAAAGATGACACAAATGCACTTTTATAAAACAGAAACAGATTCATAGGCAGATAACAGACTTGTGGCTGTCAAGGGAAAGGGAGGTGGTAGAGGGATGGATTAGGAGTCTGGGGTTAGGAGAGGCAAGCTATTATGTATAGGATGGATAAACAACAGGCCCACTGTATAGCACAGAGGACTATATTCACTATTCTGTGATAAACCATAATGGAAGAAAAGTTTTTTAAAAAAGAGACTGGTAATTTTAAAACAGAACCACAAATGCTGATACTCTTCCTTTCCCCTTTAACAGGTGGAGCCCAAGTCTCCTCCACTGGAGTGTGTGCTCCAACTCCTTTTAACAAAGAGAAAAAAGCATAAGTAACAATGGGCAACTTCTAAGCCTAGGTCATAAAAGGTTTAGCCCTTGTTTAATTTTTGTTCCACTTGCTCTGGGGACAATCTGCTACCAAGTTAAGAAGACACTCAAGCAGCCCTCTGGAGAGACCCATGTGGTGAGGAACTGAGGTCACCGGCCAACTACTCCATGAACAAGCTTCAAAGATCCACCTCTAGTCAAAACTTCACAACACTGTGACCCACGCCAATATGATGACTGCAACCTCATGAGTCAAAAATCAGCTAATCAGTTTCCAAATTCCTGATTCATTAAAACATGAAATAATACATGTTTGTTGTTTTTAAGGTAAGTTCCAAGATGATCTGTTATACAGCAAAAGATAACTAATACAAAGACATAGCATCTTTAAGCATTCAACAGGAGCACATGCACGTATATATACGTATAACAAGGTACAGGGATGTTACAATTAGGAGAAAAGTACTACGATGGAACATGTCAAATGAAAACAGGAAACATGACAATAGCAGACAAAACAAGAAGGCCCTTAAAATGCCTTGAAGTATATTTCTGGTGTTGAAATTGACAGGAGAAAATAAGAGTTTTGGTGGGGTTCTGAAAAAAATAGATCTTTCCCTCTGAAGTTACAGAATCAAAAAGGTGTTAAGTGCCAAGTTCAATTCAGAGCAGATTAGATAGTTTTAATAATAAAGAAGCTTTTCCAAAAGTAAGTTTGTTTTTATTTTACATTTGACTCCTGATGATAACAACATTATCAATCAAAATAATAATAATAATAATGAAGGCTCCAAATTCCCAAAGATATCCAATTTCTAAATATGGACAGAAACTATGAAAGTGTAGATAGATGTTATTTTTAAGGATATACTTTTCGTACCTCTTTTTTAGGCTTATTTTCTTTCTTTCTCTTTCGTCTCCTTTTTGGAGGAGATAAATTCTCAGCAGACATTTCATCCTCTGAACTGCTGCAAAATCGAGTAATTCGTCGACGAGATGATGTTCGTAAAGGAGGCTGCAAGTGGATGCCTGCGTCAGCTGTCCAATCAGAATACCTAGAGGAAGAGTCACTGGAAAAGGAAAAGTTGTAAGTTGTATGGAACCAGAATCTAAGCCTGAATAGCAAATTAATCCTACAACCTTAAGAGAGATGGAAACAACAAGGAGGAAAGAAAAGATCCCAGGAGGATTCAACTACCTCACTATCAACAAATACTGACGTGACCAAAGATCATGAGAAGCGAAAAATCTTCACTGACACTGGAAATCAGAAAAGGATGTAAGCCTCAATAAATGTTTTTAAATATAATTTGGATGAGACCTCATGGAAGACAACATCGAGAGCCAACTAATAATTCCCCCTTCCAAAAAATGAAGTGTAGTTATGAAAACAGTCGAGACCCCGCAGAAGAGCACCACTTCCCCTGAACTGCAGGAAGCTGAGAAATGGACTAGAAATGTTAACTGGAATGACAGACCCGTCAGTGAGTATACTGAGAAGCACAAGGAAGGCAGAGCCACACCAAACAGAAAGCTGTACGTGGGCACAGCATCTTGCCAAGAAGGGGATTCTCCTTAATATGAGAAAAGATCCCAGAGAGGGACTAGTCTCGGCCTACTCTAGAGCAAAAGCAGAATCAAATAGGAAACTCAATCTAGAAAACTAGCCCCTGCCACACTGCCAGCTTTAGCAAACATAGAAGAGGATCAAGACCCTCTACTGGGGCCATCATTACCCAACCACATACCTCCCAGGCTCCATAAAACCCATATCCAAAAGCTATTTACTATAAATGTTATTTCTCCATTACCTTTTATGCTATAAAAAGAGCTGTTTTAAAAATCTTAAAGAGCATGTGCTTTGTATAATAAAATTCAAGATAAGTTGAATTCAAGCATAATGAATACAGAGACAGAAAGGCAAGGGTGGTGGTTGCCAGGGTAGGTGGGGTGGAGTGATGAATTGCTGTTCAGTGGGTATATGTCTCAGTAGTGTAAGATGAAATGAGCTCTGGAGACTGGGTGCACAACACTGTGAATGTACTTAACACTACTGAACTGTATAGTTAAAAACAGTTCCGATGATCAATTTCATGTTCTGTATATTTCCAATTAAAATTAAATAAAAAAGACTGAGCACTAAAGAATTGATGCCTTTGAACTGTGGTGCTAGAGAAGACTCTTTTGAGAGTCCCTTGGACAGCAAGGAGATCAAACCAGTCAATCCTAAAGGAAATCAACTCTGAATACTGACTGGAAGGACTGATGCTGAAGTTGAAGTTCCAATACGTTGGCCACCTGATGTGAAGAGCTGACTCACTGGAGAAGACCCTGATGCTGGGAAAGATTGAAGGCAGCAGGAGAAGGGGGTGACAGAGGATGAGATGGTTGGATGGCATCACCGACTCAATGGACGTGAGTTTGAGCAAACTCCAGGATGTCCTTCACTATCAAAGGACAGGGAAGCCTGGGGTGCTGCAGTCCATGTGGTCACGAAAAGCTGGACATGACTGAGCAACTACAACAAACTAGACAAGTACTCTAGAAATCACTCCAGCTCCTAAGCATAATGGAATAAAAGAAGACAAGAAAAGAAGCCAGGAGTATGATATAATAGTATGTAAAGCAAAGTATCAATGGAAATTAAAATACTCGTATTTAGGAGAGACAATTTTCTAGACATGGTTGATAGAAACAATTACAAAGAGAGAATGACGTCTGGGTTTCTGGTTTGAACATCTGCCAAGAAAGCTGACATTTATCAAGATGAATTTGGATACCAAAACTAAACAAAAGCTAGTATGTATGATAAAATAATGTTTATATTTTAAGGCAGGAGGAAAAGTCAACATAAAATTCTCTGTACGTGTCCATTTGGGCCTCTCTCACTAATGAGCAGTGGGCATCAGCATTATATGTTAGCCAGAGCCACTCAAAGACAGGAGTGCCTGCTCAATAGTAAAGATCATTTTTTTTCCTTTCTTCTGACATTAGCAATTTAACTTCTTAAAAGAATAACCTGCTTTCCCAACTCTGGAGGGAGTCACAGTACTTAGTGCTCACTTTGTACAAGTTGATATAGACTATGTATCCTTGGTGAGATTTACGTAAAATAGCAGTATGTCATCCTGATGTACCATCTTTTATCTTGAAAATGCACGTGATTATGCCTTCAGCTTCCAACAGGCCCAACAGTTCTCAGAGCTTCCTGTGAATCTGCCTCCTGGTTATGATCCTTACTTCGGCTTGATTGATTAAAATTCCCTTTTCCTTCTTCTTGATTAATTAAGTGAATTTCCATCAACATATGCAATAACTAATAATAAATTTAACAGTGATTTTACCATACAGACTTTGGATGTTCCACTTTATGAATGTAGCCCAAGGCTAAATTGATATTTTGAGTACACATATTTAAACTTTGGCTCAAATGTTTTATAGTCAAATAAAACACCCAAAATATTTTCTATAGAAACAGCTGTTAATCCAGGTTTTTCTCCTTTTAAATGTATTAAAAACCCGATAGATGGTAGCTCTTACATCTTGAATGTCACTCAAGTATGATTCCATTCAAGGTTATGACTAAAACGCTTACAAGTTTAAAACAAGTAAAAACAGGTACCTTGAACTCTCACTGTCACTTTCACTTCTTCTATCACTTTTCCATTCTTCTTCTTCAGAAGAACAAGAACCTTCACTTTGATCACAAGAAGTCTCCTGATTTGTGGAAGGGAGAAAAATAAAAATCTTGATCTCTGATTTTAAATAGCACATGTCAAGAGAAACCACACAGTCCTTCTAACCAGGTGATAAAATATAATTAGCAAAACTTAAAACAAAAAGAAAGTGTCTTTACTACATCCCTTTTCCTATCAAAGAATTAGGCAAGAGGAAATATGTGAGACTTAACACTACTACTATTAACAAATAAAAACCTGACATAAGAGACCATTCTCTGAGCAAAGTTAATACGAAGATAATGTAAATGTTCTCAGTGTTTCGGACTCAAGCCAGTGTTAAGACGTGGGCAGAAACATCTCGTGCACTTTCAGTGCTCTAATGACATATGATGTTGACCACCTTTTAGAATGCTTATGTGCTATCTGTATATCTTCTTTGACAAAGTGCAAGTTAGATATTTTGTCGATTCTTAAATTCGATTATCTTCTTATTCAGTTTTAAGAATGCAAGTCCTTTATGAGATGTGAGTTTTACAAACATCTCCCAGTCTGTGGCTTGTCTTTTCATTCTCCTAACAGTATCTTGCAGGCTTTTCTATTGTCAGGTTTTTCTTTCATGGATCACAGTATTGGAATTGTATCTAAAAGTCATCACACCCAAGGTCATCTAGATTTTTATTACATGTTATCTTTTAGAAATTTTATAATTTTGTATTACATTTACAGTAAGTTTATGATAAATTAGGAGTTAATTTTTGTGAAAATTGTGTCTAGATTTTTTTTTCTTTCTTTTGCATGTGGCTATCCAGTTGTTCCATACCACTTGTTGAAAAGACTATGCTTTGTCCATTGAGTAGTCTTTGTTCCTCTGTCAAACGCTAATTGAGTCTATTTGTACTGGTCTATTTCTGGGTTTCTTATTCTGGTCCATTGATCTATTTGTCTATTCTTTCACCAGTACCATGCTGTCTTAAAAACTGTAGATTATTTATACTAAGTCTTAAAGTCAGGTAGTAGCTATCAATCCTCTCCTTTGTTGCTCTTCAGTATTCTGTTAGTTATTCTAGGTCTTTTTTTTCCCTCCAAACAAACTTCAGAATCTCTTTGCCAATATCCACAAAATTAACTTGTTGTAACTTTGCCTGGGACTGTGTTCATCTATAGGTGAAGTTGGGAAGAAATAATATCTTAACAAAGATGTGGAGCATAGGAACTTTCATTCACTGGTGATCAGAATATAAAATGTAACACAGCCACTATAGGTAACAGTTTGGCAATTTCTTACAGAGCTAAAAAGAAACTGACCATAGAGGAAAATTAAACACACATTACTAAAAAGGGGTCAAAGTGAAAAGGCCACATACTTTTTGATCCAACTATATAACATTTTAGAAAAGTCAAAACTATGGAAATGGTGCCCATGGCTCAAGAAGATAGAGAAAGTGATGATTAAGTACAGCAGAGCGTGGTTTAAGACAATGGAACTATTCTGTATCTTATGGTAGATACCAAACATTATGCATCTGTCACACCCCATACAGCACAGTGATCTCTAATGTAAACTATAGAATTTAGTTAATGATAATGTATAAAACTAGTTCATCAGTTGTAGCAAGTGTACTATACTAAATCAAGATGTCATTAATAGGAAAGAGAAACCATATATGGGAACTATATAATTTTTTTTAAACCTGAAACTACTCTAACATATAAAGTCTTTAAAGGAAGAGAGGGGAACAAATGACTAATTTCCACAACCCTAATAGCTGCAGTCTACTTTTAACTGCTGGTCTTTGCTACTAAGAAGGTATTTTTTTGTTTTGTTTTGTTTTCGGCTGCACTGGGTCTTTGTTGCAGTAGCTGCAAGCAGGCTTTCTCTAGTCGTGGAGAGCAGAGGTTACTCTCCAGTCGCAGCACACAGGCTTTTCATTGTGGTGGCTTCTCTTGTTGTAGACCACGGGCTCTAGGTACTCACGCTTCAGCAGTTATAGCTCATAGGCTTAGCTGCCCCAAGGCATGTGGGATCTTAGTTCCCAGACCAGGGATCAAACCCATGTCCCTTGCACTAGGTAGGCATATTCTTAATCACTGGACCACCAGAGAAGTCCCCCAATGCAGGTACTTTTAAACTGAGACACAACCTTTTCCTCTAACAGCCATTAAGTGCATCACAACAGATAATGAAAATGCCAAGAAGAAACAAAACTAAAAGAAAATATCTACTTTGTTCACTTCATTTGAAAATGCAAAGTAAACATATTCTTAAAAAAAAATGCTTCTCAAAATGGGAGCCCAATGCCATTCAAGGAGTACTGATTCCTAGGCCTACCAATCTAGATCAGCTGAACAGAAGTCTGCTTTTTATGCTCAAAATAGACTTCTAAAAAAAATCACAGTAATAATAAGCTATTAAAATCTACTACCTGGAAACCACACATTCTGTGAAAAAACTTTACATGTTTTATCTCAGTTAACTCTCAAAACACCTCTGTAAACAAAGGCAGGGTTAAGACAAAGCTAATGAAACTTAAGTTTCAGAAGCTTTCAATTTAACTTGCCTATCAAGGCCTTGTGTCAACTTGCAACTCCCAAGTTCTTTTTCTAAAGGATGTCCCTAAATTAAACAAGATTCAAACCCCAAAAATCCTGGATCTATCCTGCCTATGAGTTTTATACTGTCAAGTCACTACCTGCCCCCTAACTAAATAACAACTGTGGATAAGGATGTGAAGAAACTGGAAACTTCATACATCACTGACTGGGAATATAAAATGCAGCCACTTTGGAAAACAGTCTGGCAATTCCTCAAAAGGTTAACCACAAAGTTACCATATGACCCAGCAAACTGACTACTAGATATAAACCGAAATGGAAACTTATGTCCTAACAAAACTCTGTACATAAATGTTGATAAGCAGCAATATTCAGCACAGCAAAAAAGTAGAAACAGAACTTCCCTGGTGGCCCAGTGGTTAAGTATCTGCAGGGGATGGAAGTTCAATCCCTGGTGCAGGAAGATTCCACGTGCCATGGGGCAACTGTTCAATCCCTAGTGCAGGAAGATTCCACGTGCCATGGGGCAACTAAGCCATGCACCTGGAGCCTGTGCTCCACAACAAGAGAAACCAGCTCAATGAGAATCCCACACACCACAACGAAGAACAGTCCCTGCTCTCCCCAACGAGAGAAAGCCTGTGCACAGCAGCAAAGAACCAGTGCAGCCAAAACTTAATTTTTTTAAGTAGAAATAATACAAATGCCCACTAGCTGATGAGTGGGTAAATAAATCGCAGTCTATTCCTATAACAGAATATAGGGCAATGAAAAAGAATGAAGTACTAATCCTGCTGTACTATACATGGAATCAGCCCTGAAAGCATTAAGTGAAAAAAGCCAGTCACAAGGATTATACTGTACATGTCTATTAAATGAAATGTCCAGAATACAAAAATTAACAGGAATAGAAAGATTAGAGGCTGCCAGGGGCTTGGAAGGAGTACAAGCCCATCCATGGAAGTACTTGCAAATGGGTGTAAGATTTCTTCTTAGGTGATTAAAGTATTTTGAAATTAAACAGTGGTGGTGACAGCACAATTTTGTTCATATTCTAAAACCACTGGACATTGTACATGGTATGGTACAAAGCTGTTCAAAATTGTTAGAGAAATTCAAAATGTGAAAGTTCATCTTAATCTCTAGAGAATACTATTGTTGTTAGTTTAATCGCTAAGTTGTGTCAGATTCTTTGCGGCCCCATGAACTGTAGCCATTTCCCAGACAAGAATACTGCACTCCACGGGATCTGCCTGACCCAGGGATCAAACCCACAAAAAAAAAAAAATAATAATGATAAAAATAAAAAATAGAATACTGTATTTTTACATAATTTCAAGGTAGATTCAAAGTAAAGAATTAAGACAAATTATTATTCAAGATAATTTTCTGTTTTAAAGTTATGAAACTCACATGTCTTATAGAGCTTGAAGATTCATTTCCAGAAGATAACTCAAGCCGTCCAACATTTCTTCTACCATAATTTGGATATTTACGCCTACATGTCCTCTGTCTAGACTGTGACATCAAAGTCACCGAATCAGACTGAAATACAAATGTGCAGATGAGAATAAACACTTAAATAAGTACAATCTTCATTAAAATATTAATCATTCTATAAAGTCTCTAAAGGATTTAAGGCAAAAATAATAATAGTAAGTTTAAAAAATAAAATATTCTTGAATGGGTATTTTTGCAACATATTGTTAATCAAGGTTGGTTGTTTTTTGCTTTTTTGTTTTTAACTTTTAAGATATTTAGAAGACATGGCTAAATTTAATAAGCACATTAGATCAGCATCTTCCAAACTGCACCATATTAATTGGTTTATCATAAGATAGTAACTATAATCCAAAAAAGAAATCACTTTAAAATATTTATCTTAGAAGTGAAAGTATATATTCCTATATTATGATGCAGTAACCAATGTTAAGAAATATATCACGGTGTGAATATACAGAGAGAAATATCTGAAATGATCCTTAAATAACAATACAACTTATTTTCAGGTTTTAACTTTTTGGATGATTTGCTGTCAGTACTTTTCAGCTGTGCTTGAATTTTTAAAATACTTTTTAATTAACAAAATAATTAAATAATCTTTTAAAATCAGTCAAGTAAAATAGCTAGATTGAAAGGGCAGCAGTGGGGAGCGGAGGTGGGGAGGAGCATGCTATTCCTCAAACACCAAAGTCACGTTATGTGAAAGCACTCTGTGAAAGTATATATTCCCAGAACTGATATACAAATCAATTTTCATGTTAGTGCCATCTGTTTATAACCATGAGGGTGTTTTATCAACATATCCTGGCTGATTTTAAAACAATTCCTTTCCTTAATCTGCCAGTACTTTTTTTTTGTTAAAGCAACAATTCCTATTAATGAATTTCATGACTAAGAATACGTAAATCAGATGGACCAAAAAACTACCACTAAGAACAAGAAAATACAATTTTTTAAAAAAGTTTGAGGGCACTATATACCTAACAAGTCTACGAAGATTTACAAGACCAATACACAAAAAAGTTATCAGTAATGTAAAAGAACCCTAGATTTTCACTCTGGAAGAGGAAGCTGAAAGATTTAGCAGATAAGCAAAACTGACAGATCAAATTCTTGAGTTAAGCTAACAAAAATTGCAATCCAGAGTCTCCTATATATAGGTGAGCACCTCAAGCTTCGGCTGTTAGCCCAAAGGACTATAATCTAGACTGTAAGTAAACTACAGACCAACAGTAATCCCAAGGAACTAAAAAGTCCATCTTCGTCTGGGTTAAGGTGATACAAGCTTGAAAGTGGCCCAAGTAGCCTACGAGAAGCAAATCATATGCGCTCTGGGGAGTAAAAACCATCCGAGGCTTCAAATCACCTCTAACCTCTAACATTCAATGAGAACACAGGGAGCAGGATTTCCCTGGTGGTCCAGCGGTTAAGAAACCCCCTGCCAATGCAGGGGACACAGGTTCAACCCTCGGTCCAGGAAGATTCCACATGTTGCAGGGCAACTTAAGGCCGTGCACCACAACTACTTGAAGCGCACACTAGAGCCAGTGCTCTGCAACTAGAGAAACCACCACAATGAGAAGCTTGAACACCACAACTAGAGAGTAGCTCCCACTCACCGCAACTAGAGAAAGCCCATGTGCAGCAATGAAGACCCAGAGCAGTCATAAATAAATAAATAAAACACAGGCAACAAAGAAAATGTAACTGTAAAAAAAATGAGAAAAAAAAAATCAATACTGAATGGAAATGCATCAACAGGGGAGTAAGATACTGAAATAATCAAATGGATTTTTTAAATAACTGGGGCTGATTTTCAAGGAAATAAATAATGAGAACTTCAGAAAATGGAAAATTCTGAACTGAAAAAAATACAATAACTAAAACTAAGAACACAAATTTAATAGCAGATTACACACACCTACAGAGAACTAACTAACTGGAATATATTCAGTCAGAAAAAAAATTCACAACAGCAAGAAACAGCCTAGAAACAAAAGAGATAGAAAATAAGAGACAGCAAGTAAAGGATAAAAACTTACTATGCAAACACTAGCCAAAAGAAGGCTAGCACAGCTATATTCATATAAAAGAATCTGAAGAATAAAGCACTACTACAGATAAACTCATGATAAAAGGTTCAATTCAGTAGGAAAAAGGAAAATTCTAAATATGTACACATGTACACACCACATGACATAGCTTCAAACTACATAAAAAACAAGCAGAATCAAAGACATCTACAAACATAGTGATAAATTTAACACACATCTCATCTTATGGTGATATTTTAACACACATCTCACCTTCCTTACAGAAGAGTTCAATCATTTTGAAACCACATGTGGCATTAACTACTACAGCTGAATATACACATATTATATGCTCCAGTAATTTTGCTCCAGTGCATATACTCAAAAGAAAAACATACACGGATACCAAGAAATACGTACAAAATGTTCAAAGCAGTATTCCTAAGTTACTACTTGTAATATGAAAACAACCCAAATGTCTTTTAAGAACAAATTAAACAGCAACATGCTCACTGTGTGAATACTATCCAGTAATGAAAACAACTGAACTGCAATTACTCACAACAAAGATAAATCGCACAAGGTCAAATGCAAACCAGATACTAAATATTACATATACATACTGCATGATTCCACTTAGATCAGTGTTTCTTATCCTTTTTCACATTATCATTACCCTATAAGAAACCCGACTTTCTCATTTGCCCCCTCAAAATTGTTATTACCACAGATACTACATAAGTATTTATGTCCTATATGTATCCATGATTTGTATATAAATAGATTAAGGTTTAAAGTGTTAGCCTTCTTATCCAATACAGGGTTTAAAATAGCTAGAACAAAAGCTTAATTGAAAATTTTAAAGCTCTCTGCATTTAACTTTCATTCTGAATAAATTTTTGATGTAATTTAGATTGTAAAATATCAAATTACATTCCCAAATTAGAAACTTACGAATATATGTGCTGTGCTATGCTTGGTCATTCAGTCGTGTCTGACTCTTTGCGACCCCACGGACTGTAGCCTGCCACGCTCCTCTGTCAATGGGGATTCTCCAGGCAAGAATACTGGAGTGGGTTGCCATGACCTCCTACAGAGGATCTTCTCAACCTAGGGGTCAAACTCAGGTATCCCGCACTGGGGTGGATTCTTTATCGTCTGAGCCAGCAGGGAAGCCCAGGAATACTGGAGTGCATAGCCTATTCCTTCTCCAGGGTCTCTTCCTGACCTAGGAATCAAACTGGGGTCTCCCAGATTGCAGGTAGATTCTTTACCATCTGAGCCAGCAGGGAAGCCCAAGAATACTGGAGTGCATAGCCTATCACTTCTCCAAGGGATCTTCCCAACCCAGGAAGTGCACTGGGGTCTCCTGGATTACAGGCAGATTCTTTAACAGCTGAGCTACCAGGGAAGCCCACTAGGAATATATAATAGCACCATAATCAAATTTTTAAAAATCTTTCATAACTTATTTTTTCAGCAAAAATAAACAACTGAAAAAATTGATTTCTTAAAAACTGTAGTTAAATTTAAAGTTTTTTCAAGAGGAAATACCCTAACTAAAGCTGAAGATATACTCATTCAGATAGTCAACATTTTCTTCTTTCCAGTACTTTACATAATAATGACTTGAATTATTTTTAAATTAAATAATAAGATAGAGACGGTTTTTATTTAATTCTCAAAGTCCAAGCAATAAACAAAGGCAAATACGTGGCATCAAGTCAGTGAATGTGGCAGCCAGACACGCACAGGCCATTTCTCATGATACGGCTACAAGGCTAAATGATCAACTGAAAAAGAATACCTTGCAAACACAACCATTTTTCACCACAGTTTTGTAGCACTTATCTTGCATATATTTTGTGTAAATTCCATTAACTTGCTAATGCTTCATATATGATAGTTATAAAAATCTAAAATGAACAATTAACACTAACGAATAAGATTTTTCTCAAGTGGGTTTTGGCTTTGCATGGTCACATACCTAAGATTTTTTATAGGTGTGACAACTAAGATTTTTACTAAATGCATGATTTGGTAAACATAAGAAACAGACAAAGCTAACCAGCATCTTTAGAAGTCAAATAGTTGATTACCTTCAGGAGAAAGGAGAAGTGATTGAGAATGGAAACAAAATGCTTTTGATGGGCTCATGATTTTCTAGTGATTATTAAGAGAGCAATCATTTTTTCTTTTTTCTTCTTAGACCACGCCATGAGGCATGCAGGATCTTAGTTCCCCGACCAAGGATTGAACCCAGGCCTGCCAGGCCCTCCACGTTGGGAATGGGGAGTCTTAACCACTTAACCACCAGCGAAGTCCTGACAATAATTTTCTAGAATCCTTCAGCACTCTCAGGCATTAGGCTACCTCCTGCAAATTTCAAGCCACTTTTCCTAACAGCTGTACAACTTTATGTCTACCAATTAAAATCCCAAACAGAAGACTAATATTACTAATATTTGCATTGATCAAAAAGAAAACTATAAATTTCAGTTCAATTTCTAATTTCTTTATTCCTAAGAAAATGGAATTTAGGTTACCTTTTGTGAGAACTGGAGAGTCTTCCTCTTTCTTCCAATTATATAAAGATTTCTTTCTTGTTCACCTTTCTCTATTCTGAAGTCTTCCAACTTCCTACAAATTTAAGTACCCAGTTATATGAGTTACAGATAAATAAAGGATATAGAGGAAAAAAAATCATTACGATTCTGGGAATCATACTTTTTTAATTAATAAGAAAATTCCTAAAGTTATAATAAAACTTAAGTCAAACAGTAGTTGCTAGGAACTTAATATAAACAATATCTTCAAGGCAACTAGGAAGTCCTATTTTTCATATCTAACACAGCAATATTCATTCATTTATGTTCTGCTTGGCCCTATGAGGACCAATTTGAACAGGATCTCTCACATTAGCTATTCAAAATGTACCTATGATTTTTCAAAATTGCAATTCTATTCTCTAAAGAAAAAATAAGACCAGAATCCTTCTCCAAACTTAACACTACTCATTTCATAATTTCTGGAAACCAGAACAGCAATGTTACTGGTTCCTCTAATCACCTATATTTCACTCACACGACATAAAAGAAAATTTATAATGTTGCTGTGACCAATTTCAGAGCAAGGAGTCTTTGGCACTGAAGATCATTTTCCTTCTTCACAACTAGAGAGTTCAAGTAACTAAATGTCTTTTTTCTCAAATATGAACGTTGTTGAAAACACAGACTTATGCTTTGTGTGCTCACTTTAAAATTCCACTAGAAAAGTTTTAAAACTGACTTTGTACCCATGCTCTAAGATATAAGTGAACACTGAAATGAGTATAAGCATAAATGATATAAAGACAAAGACTGATTTCCAAGGAAATCACTTTTTTCTCAAGATACATCTGCAGCCCACATTCATATGACAACCAAACATCATCCACAGGGGAGTTCTAAATCAGACTCCCCTTCACAAGTAATCAATTTCACCAGCAGTATGTGTATTTAAGGAACTACCATGAGGTTTTTCACTTGTAGCCAAATGAAACTCCTACCCTATACCTGTACAGATCCCTTTGTTTTGACAGTGAACCACTACACACTATTTATTTTCAATCAATAATAAAGCAAAGGAACATTCTAGATCTTCAAAAGTACCATGTTCAACTGTACATGATTCCACACTTATGTGAGGTGGTCAGCTAAGAAAAGTAACATTATGAAAGATCACAATATATATATATGTGATTCACTCATTCATTTAGAATGAACATAATTTCTATTTATTGGATTAAGACAAACTATATACCTGAACTTTAGCCCCAAACAGAACCATACCATGCCATGCTAAGTCACTTCAGTCATGTCCTACTCTTTTTGACCCCATGGACTGTAGCCCACCAGGCTCCTCTGTCCAAGGAATTCTCCAGCCAAGAATACTGGAGTGGGTTGCCATGCCCTCCTCCAGGCGATCTTTCCAACCCAGGGAATTCTGGGACTTCCCTGGTGGCACAATGGATAGGAATCCACCTGCCAATGCAGGGGACACCAGGATTCAACTCCTGGTCCAGGAGGATTCCACATGCCTTGGAGCAAATAAGCCCATGCACCAAAACTATGGAGCCTGTGCCCTAGAACCTGTGCCCCACAACAAGAGGAGCCACTGCAATGAAAAGCCTGCACACCACGAGTAGCCCCAACTTGCCACAGCTAGAGAAAGTCTGCACACACCAAGGAAGATCCAGCATCACCAAAAATAAATAAAAGTATTTTAAAAAAACAAAAGAAATGCTTGTTTAAGGAACTATTCTTTAGGACTTTCATTTCTGGTAACTGTTTGCTTCTCTTGATTTTGACAACAAAAAGTATAGCAAAATGACACCTTCCATTCCAATGATCATGCAACTCAAGACAAATTTTAAGGCTTAATTATAGCATACTACATACATGGTGGTGATTTTCTGTATTTCTTATCCCAACTTCAGATTTTGCTTTTCACAGTTTATTGTATACTTATAAACATTCTTAAATTCACTGTATAAAACAGAAGTATCATAAAATACTAATCACTGACTCTTCTGGCTAAACACATGAAAACTTACACAAAATTATCTTCAAGGTATTAGTTATTACGAGACACAAACATGACAGAATGCTGAAAAGTTTTAGATATCAACAAAAATAGTATTTGCTGCCTCCATTTTGGTAACTTGAAAATCAGTACAGTACAATTCAGTACAAGGAAAATCCTACCATCCATAGTATACTTAGGAGATATCATTTCTCCCTAAAAGAGAATAGGGCTACTTAAGAGGCAAGACTGATCCTAGGTCTGATTTTACAAAATGAACCTGTAACCCTGTCATGCCTGACATCAAAGACGATATGCAAGGCTACTACGTCATTTCAAACGGACTCCGGGGTCAACTTGCAGAAGCTCCTCCTGGCCAGAGATGGAAAAACTTAAACATCAATAAGGACATTAGAAATAGCTATATCACAGCAGTGTGATTAATACAGTGAAAAACACAAACACACACAAACTGGCCACTCGAAGATATAAAAGAATAAATTTTTACTTTGAAGGTAAATAAAGCAAAATCAGCAAGCATCTATCCTGTTTTCTGTATACAAACTTTACTACTGGATGATCAAATAGTAGAAGTGGTAAATTTTTGTTTAGAAGTATCCAAGATAATAAAGAACTCAGAGCTGAAATATCACTCTTTTATAATCTCTAAAGAATTAATGCATCTAGGGTAGTCAGCATCAGAACCTGCTACCACCACAAAAAAAAATAAAGGAAATTATGTGCCTCCTGATGGAATTTTACCACTTATGAAATAATCTCACAAAAAACTAAAAATATGACATTTGGAACAACTGGAAATTTCAACAATGGCTATTTGGTTCTATTGAGGAATTGTTTGTTTTTTTTTAAGATATGACAGTGGCACTCTGGTTTTAAGATAAGGAATTATCTTTAGAAATTACATACTGATAAAGTTTTGGACTTTATGGTAAAAAATGGTAAGTCTGAAACATCCTTCAAAACAATACTGAAGGAAGAAAAGGCAGGTGTTTACGTAGATGAAACAAGTTATGAAAAAATTTACCACAGTAAAGTTAGAGAACAATTTTGACATTTTCCTACCACAATTAAAATATATCCCAACCCATTACTAAAATATGTATATATGATTATTTATACCACTAAAAATTTAACTATGTGTAAATAACCATATAGATATATTTTCATAGATATAAACAATATTAATAAATATCCTAAAACAAACCTAAATATGCCTAGTGGTACCTCTGGGACAACCACTCTTCGCTTCCAGGCCTGCAGGTCACGCTCCGTAGCCATCTGACTGCGTGGAGCATTCTGGTGCATCTGACGGACACCTTCCACTTGTCCACTACGACGCAGACCAATATTTGGAGGAGACTGGATGTCTAAGCTTAGTCTTCTAAAACCTAGGAAAAAATTGTAAAGAATGACTGCAAAACAAACTTCAATCTAATATGCAGACACATTCCTCCCAATATGATACAAACCAAAATAAAAGATCTACTGAAAAAACTGTGGAAAAGAGTTTTTAATGCAACTGAGATCAAAATGTAGAATACAGAACATGACTATTAATGCCATTTTCCATTTTTACTAGACTTTCTGAATTTTATGTTACAAGCATTTTCTAGAATAATGTTATACTTGCAGTCTTAAAAACCTTGCCTTCCTCAAAACTGCAAGCTAAAACATTATCTTTCTGGAAAAATCAGCAATGCAAACAGATGTCTCAAACTGTGGTGGCTTGAAAATAAGAGATCTAATAACAAACATTATTTATGACCTAAAGAGATAATCTAAGCCACTCAGGCAGGCAGCCTGCCAGAGACCATTATTAAAATTCACAAAAATGTGAAGTGGGGAAATGCCAGCAGCACCTGAAATGGAGCTAGAGGAGTGGGTAACAGGGCAATGTGGCCAATACTGAGCCCTGAGCCTGCGCAGAGCTGGGCCGGCAGACACAGGAGGAGGCAGGGTAACCTCCCAGGAGCTAGAAGTCACAAAGGATGGAGGCTACCCTGAGGGGGTTGTGGGGGAGCCCAGGCAAGTACTGGTTTCCTTAAAATACAGAGTGCGCACAGGGAACTCTACTCAATGCTCTGTGGTGACCTAGATGGAAAGAAATTCCAAAGAAGAGGGGATATATCTATATGTATAACTAATTCACTTTGCTGCACAGAAGAAATTAACACAATGTTGTAAAGCAACTACACTCAAATTAAAAAAATAAATTTTTTAAAGAAAGTTATAAAAAAAAAAAAAAAAAGAGTGAAGAGGCCCCTGCTACTAACTAGGGGCTATATACTTTTTGGCCTCCTGATGCGAAGAGCTGACTCATTTGAAAAGATCCTGATGCTGGGAAAGATTGAAGGCAGGAAGAAGAGAAGGGGATGACAGAGGATGAGATGGTTGGATGGCATCACCAACTCCATGGAGATGAGTTTGAGTAACCTCCGGGAGTTGGTGATGGACAGGCAGGCCTGGCACGCTGTGGTCCATAGGGTCACAAGGAGTAGGACACAAGTGAGAGACTTAACTGAATTGAAGGAGGCTATTAACTTTTACTTCAAATACACCAGCTCTCCTCGCCTAGGATAAAATTCAAATATAAGTGAATGCAACTTCTGCACTCTTCTACATACAACATTCTGTTTACCGATCAAATGTGAACCAGTTTGTACTGCACAACATACTATACTTCATCTATTAAAAATGACATTAAGTGAACCTGCTATTAATCCAAAATTTATATTAAAACATACTGATGTTTAAGAAACACTTTTTGCATTTAGAACTAAAAATAAATTCTAAATTTAACTGCTGAAGTCACAGCATTATTCTCCAACAATTTGAAGAAAACATATGCACAGTTTACTTATCTCAGGTTACTGTAACATGAGTGACCATAAACAGATTAATTACAAAGAATGGTTATTCCACACAGTGGAATACCATGAAGCTATAAAAAGAATGAAGAAGAGTTCTATGAATGGATAGGAGTGATTTCTAGAATATACTGTAAAGGAAAAAAGCAAAGTGTACAGAAGAATGCATACATATCTTGTGCCACGTGCTCTGATACACTGAGATAAACGCAGTGGAAACTATGCAGTATTCTTGCCTAAAATGTTGAACCTGAATCCAATTATGAGATACTGAGACACATTCAGGGAATTGAGGGAAAATCTGTGAAATAACAGGCCTGAACTCTTGTAAGTTGCAGTACCATGAGGGAACTGTTCTAAATTAGGAGAAGTCATAATTAAGCACAACAACCAAGGCTTGATTAAATCCTAAAATTTTAAAAAGCCCTGAAGGACAATTTTGGAACAAGTGAGGAAATATGAAGATTGTACATTAGGTAGCAGTATTTTATAGTTTGTATACTATATAGTATTATAAAGTTTGTTGACCTATGATCACTGTATTATGAACATATAAAAATGTTTCTGGTTCTTGGAAGATACAGAATCATGTCTGAAGGGATAAAGTTCACAGTATCTCCAACTTGCTCTAAAATTTAGGAAAAAAAATACCAGAGACAGAAATTACTTCAAGTGTATATGAGAACCATACAAGACTGTTAGTATCATTTCTGTTTGAGATTAGCAAACTCTCAAAACTACCCCAAAATCAAGAGAACGAATGAATAAAATCAGATATAGGCATACAATAAAGTACACAATAGTCAAAATTAATCCAATGCAATAGCTGATCAATCTTAAAAATATAGCATTCTAATGGCATAAAGTGAAGAGGAACTAAAGAGCCTCTTGACGAGGGTGAAAGAGAGTGAAAAAGCTAGCTTAAAACTCAACATTCAAAAACCTAAGATCATGCCATCCAGTCCCGTCACTTCATGGCAAATAGATGGGAAAATAGTGGAAGCAGTGACATATTTTTTTACTTGGGCTCCAAAATCACTGCAGATGGTGACTGCAGCCATGAAATTAAAAGACGCTTCCTCCCTGGAAGAAAAGCCTGACAAATGACAAACCAATATAGCATATTAAAAAGCAGAGACATCATTTTGCTAACAAAGATCCGTCTAGTCAAAGCTATATGATTTTTCCAGTAGTCAGGTATGAATGTGAGAGTTGGATCACAGAGGTGGAGCGCCAAAGAATTGATGCTTTCAAATTGTGGTGCTGGAGAAAACTCTTGAGAGTCCCCTGGACAGCAAGGAGATCAAACCAGTCAATCCTAAAGGAAATCAACCTTGAATATTCATTGGAAGAACTGTTCCTGAAGCTGAAGTCCCAACACTGTGGCCACCTGATGCAAAGAGCCAGCTCACTGGAAAAGACCCTGATGCTGGGAAAGATTGAGGGCAGGTAGAGAAGGTGGCAACAGAGGATGAGATGGTTGGATGGAATCACCAACTCAATGGACTATGAATCTGAGCAAACTCCGGGAGACAGAGGATAGAGAAGCCTGGAGTGCTGAGGTCTCTGGGGTCACAAAGAATCAGACACAAAGTTCCCTTCATAAACCTTTTTATAAAGTTTAAAAACAAATGCTTTTTATTAATACATATAAGAATGTCAAATCTATTTTTCAGAATGCAAAGGAACGATCAACAGAGTTGTCATCTTGAGAGAGGGAAATAGGGCAGGACCACATAAAAAGATGTGTATTATTATCATGATTTTTAAAAAAAAGAAAAAGAAGAGCATCTGTGAATCAATGATAAATGTCAATAACAAAATTTCAGAGTTTTGTTGCTGTTGTTAAGTACTGACTTATTTACTTGGCTACACCTGGTCTTAGCTGCAGCATGCAGGATCTAGTTCCCTGAACAGGGATCAAACCTAGACCCCCTGCACAAAGAGCATGGAGTCTCAGTCACTCAACTACCAGGGGTTCCAAGAACAAAGTTTTGACAGATCCAATTCTGTGCTGCTAGAAACCAAAACAACTAAATATATAAATATATAAAAGGAGAAAACTTAAAAGTATAATGCACTAATTTTAAAGAGAATTAATGAAACTTCTAGACCTAACAGTCACTCCAAATAAAAATCTAAAGCTCTCCGAGTTTTGTGGAGTCCAGCGGTTACAACTCTGTGTTTTCACTGCCGAGGACCTGGGTTTGATTCCTGGCCAGGAAACTAGATCCCATCAGTCATGTGGCCAAAATAAAAAATAATAATAATAAAAAAACCTAAAGTCTAGTTATGAGGCAGATTAGATGAAAGAGAGCAAGAATGAAAGGGCAGAAAGAGCTGAAGAAACTGTTCAGAACAGAGCACAGAGCAATAAAGAGATAGGAAATTTTACAGCATTTTATGGACTCAAAAAGCTCTAATCTTCCACAAGGTTTTAAAGTTCAGTTGCATAACAATCACCCATCTCTTCTAGATTATTTCCATTAGTATAATTATTACCACATTCCAGTATTAAGTACTCTGCCCTGAAATTCACTATAAGCTTTCTGATTCTATAAGACACATTAGGGCTCTACTCAATTAACTTTTTAAAAGATTATATAAAAAGGAAATCTAATGTTTCCTTTAGAAAACACTTTGTTCTCTACTCTTTTTAACTTAAAACTATTTAATATAATTTTGTAAATACTCTTATTTTAGAGCAAAAAGACTTCAACAGCCTTTCAAAGTACCTGAAATTCAAACGTTCATTTGTTAGTCCATCAACCTTATACCTAATAAAGCTATCCTCCAGACTTCTGCTCAAAGTTGTAAATGTATACTGCTTAAAGTTTTTCACACTGAATGCAGGGGACAATGACTTCATTTATTCTTCAATTTCAATCTAGCCATGTTAAGGCAAAATACCTCTGCTCTATTTCTTACCTCTTCGGGGTGTTTCTTCCCCATTTGAAAGTCCACTTGGAACAGCCTCCTGACCTGCTCCCATTCTCTGATCTTGCTGCTGCTGCAACTGTCTTATCATTCCATCCAGGACACTGCGCTCTGGGCTTCGTTCACCATTATCATTGGTTTGCAGGCTTATAATTTGTTCTATTACCTCTCCATCACCTGCAAATTCAATGAATGAACATCAAATCATAATGTATACAAAGATGGGAAAAAAAAACTTCCAACAAGCTACAATTAAAAATTAGCAATTGTCAGAAGACTTGTTTTTCAAAAATAATCATTAAAGATAGCCTTTATTTTCACAACTAATTAAGTTAGAGAAAAGATTCAAAACCAACTTTACAGTACTAAGTTCCACAAGAACCTCAACAGAGCTTCTGAAATCCGTTGAAGTAAGCAGAGGAAAACACATTTCAGAGAAAATCATGTTTTTCTGTTTCACATCAATGCCTCTTATTTATACGATTATTTCATTAAAATCTTATTTCCCAAGGTCTCTGACTTTAACAGATCAGCAAAGAATCAACTGAACTTCACTGTATACCTCTGAGTTTTCTATGCAACTCAGTCTCTGATGTAGAGAGAAGCACTGGCATTTCTTTAGTCTCCAGAAATAAAAAAGAGTGAGTAACACCTTTTTGGCCTTCAGCAAATGACCACTCTGAACTTCAGCTATAATGCTTCAGGTACAAAATCAGATTTTTTTAAGTGTCTTTGCTTCTTTATTTTTCAAATAATACATTTTCAGAGATATTTAATACAGTCATAGTTAGTTTTAATGGAGAAAAAGTGCTAGACTGTTGTGGGGTCTTGAAATGTACTTAAGACACTAACATTTTCATGCAAAAACAATTCCTTACTTGTCCTCCCACCATAAAACACATCTTCTTTGAACACAGAACATAGAACTTCCAACCACATCAGCTTATAAGCAGAATTCTAACAAACTGAAATTAATAGGCAAAAGAATTAGGCAAAAAGAATGCAAAGATATACTTGTATACTTGCGTCCATAGTAACACATGAGAAACTGAAAAATGTCATACTATTCCAGGGAAAAAACAATACTTCTATCCTACTATGTGAGTTAGGATTCCCTTGTATCTCAGATAACATCTCCATTTTACTACGGAAATCAATGAAGAACTTAAAAGAGCTAAATAAAAACCACTGAAGCTTTTTTGATCACTGTCAAAAAAAAAAATGAGCTCAGAAAGCAGAAGTAGAGCCCTAATCTAAAAGGATAAAAAGACTTTCATTAGAACCAGGAGTAATATAACATTCCTAAGATCACAACATGGAACCAAAGGGAAAAGAGCGGAAAGGGAGACTTCTAATCCTTTCCCCTCTCCCCAAAAACCCACGTAACGTTTCTCTCCTGGCCCTGGACTTAGATATACGCTTGCCGAACACCATCAGGAATGATACTGGTTTCTATCTGGCATAATGCAACCACCATTCAAATATTAAAGAAGGCTTCAATGCTACAGTATTCTTTCACTACAAAATACTACAGCACTGGAAAGAATAAAAGAAAGAAGGGCTTTCAAATACTGGATAACTGGGACCCCTGAGAGAAGACAATAGAGTCCAGTCTTTGGATTGCTCCAGGTAAGAGCCTAGAGGCAATTTCCAAGCTGCAGAACAAGAAGAGGGAATCCAAATACCATCCAGAAATCACACCGAGTTGAGACAGAGGTCAGGGTCTGGGAGCAAGCAGGAAGACTAAAATATGCAAACTGGTTAGAAGAATTGAAGAGATATGCCATAATAACACTAATTTTAAAAAGCTGGATTATTGGGACTTCTCTCATGGTCCAGTGGCTAAGACCCTGAGCTCCCAATGCAGGGGACCCAAGTTCAATCCCTGGTCAGGGAACAAGATCTCACATGCTGCAACTAAGACCTGGTGCAGCCAAATAAATACATATTAAAAAAAAAAAAAAAGGTGGATTATTTACATTAATATGAAACAAATAGTCTTCAAAACAAGAAATACTCTCCCAAGAATAAACAGGGATATATCATAATGATGAAAGAAGTAATTCATCAAGAGCACAATCTGAAATGTGTATTTACATAATAACAGAATTTTAAAACACATAAAGCAAAAACTAACTGATTGAATAGAAGGAAAAAAAAAATAAGACAAATCCACAGGATAGTTGGATATTTCAGCACTCCTTAAAACAGCCACAAGATGGGAAAAAGCCAAGTGTTCTCCAGCTACTAGTGAATGGATAAATAATGGCATATCCACACAATGGTGCATGATCATGAAACAAGAAAAAAAAAAAAGAGAGACTGATACCTGCAATAACAGGAATGAATTTCAAAAGCACCATGCTAAGTTGAAGAAGCCAGATACAACAGACTACATGTTGTATGATTTCATTGATATAAAATTCCTTTAAAAGGAAAAATTAAAGTGACAACAACAGTCATTACAAGGGGCCAGGAGAAGGGAGAGGAATAATTCTACACAGGCTCAGGAGAATTTCCGGGGGCGCTGGAAATTCTCTGTATTTGGACTGTGGTGGCGGCTTACGTGACTGTCTTAACATTTCTTAACTCATTTGAATTGCACACTTAAAAGTGGTGAATTTTGTTGTACGTAAAGTATACTTCGATCAAACTAATAAAAAGAATTTGGAAGAGTAAACATATGGTGATTTACATTAATCTTTAACCTTAAAGTTTCAGCAAATCAATCCTCATCCAAACAAAAATATCTTTAATTTTTTTTTAATTGGAGGATAATTGCTTTACAATGTTGTGTTGTCTTCTGCCATACATCAACATGAATCAAGTCACAGGTATACACGTCCCCTCCCTCTTGTACCCCCCTACCTCCTCTCACTTCATCACACAGGCTTATCTTTTTTTCTTTGCTTAGTACAAGAATATTAGAGAAAAACACTACACTGCTATGATCAAAAACCAACAAAACAAAGCAAAACACCTCTGCCCTTGGCTAAGACAGGCAAAGGACAAGATGGAACTGGAACCTCCTCTGCCAGAAAGTTAAAGTGCTCAAGGAACAATGGGGACTTGGGAAAGGACACAAAACTCAGCCTAAAGGGTTTTCACCCAAATCCAAGGATAACATGAGCAACTAAGTAATGATAGTACTGGATTTTAACCCACTATATAACAACCCGGAAGTCCAGACTAAAACTTGATAAATAGGAGAGTAGTAGATGGTCAGCTAATGATAAAATGAAAAAGCAATGATAAAAGAGTTGGAAAACCATTTCGCCACCTTCAGAACAACAACTGATTCAGGCAAGCATTACCAATGGATCCTCAAACTTATAGGTAAAGTTAGAAAACCTGTTCCTTACAGGTTATTTACACAAGTTACTAAATAATTACAAAGAGGAAAAAACCTTCAGAGTGGAGAACTTTGGCAGATACCCAGTGTTCAAAGTCAACACCACCAATAATTGGATGAAACACAACCATGGGCATCCTGACATGATACTCCAAGAAGGCTACATCATTTATGCTGTGCTCTTCAAAAATGCACAACCTGAACTTAATGACAGCTAAATTTAATGTTTAGCCTCAAATTAAAATCTACACCAGGGGGAGAAGGCAATGGCATCCCACTCCAGTACTCTTGCCTGGAAAATCCCATGGACGGAGGAGCCTGGTAGGCTGCAGTCCATGGGGTCGCTAAGAGTCAGACACGACTGAGCGGCTTCACTTTCACTTTTCCCTTTCATGCACTGGAGAAGGAAATGGCAACCCACTCCAGTGTTCTTGCCTGGAGAATCCCAGCGACGGCGGAGCCTGGTGGGCTGCCGTCTATGGGGTCGCACAGAGTCGGACACGACTGAAGCGACTTAGCAGCAGCAGCAATATTTGACAAGAAAATAGAAAAGACCAGTATGAAATGGTCTGAGACTTACTTCCTATACAGAGGAGATGAAATTCTCTTCTAAGTTTTCTTTGTAACCCAGACCCTGGGAACTCTGAGGACATTTCTGCCATATTATTTATTTATGTGTTTGCACATAATAGGTAAATGTAATCTGAGACTTCAAGTGATAAATTGGGATAAAATTGAAAATTTCTTTGAAATTTTGTACATCTTAAATTCTAAAATGGACGTTCTGTTAAAACTATAGTTTGAAGCTATATATATATTTTTTATAAAGTTTTAAATCACCTGTGTCTGAAAGTTTAAGAATGTTGTATGGGTATTAAAATCTTCATTTTAAGTAAAAAAAAATAATAATAAAATAAAATAAAATAAAATCTACACCAGGGAGGGAATAAAAGCTGTAACAGCATTATTAGAATAACAAAACTTGATTACAGGCTATAATAGTATAAATGTTAAGTATTCTATTTTTGATAACTGTTCATGATTATATAAGAAAACATACTTGTTCTCAGAAAATACATACTGAAGTATTTAAGGGTGAATGGACATGAGGCCCAGAACTTAAGTCTCAAGTGGTTCACAACAATGATATGTATCTAGAGACAGAATAATAAAACAAACATTGCAAAATATTAAGGACTGGTAAATCTGAAAGTACAGGAATTCTCTGTATTATTACTTACATTTTTCAAATTAAAAAAAAAATTTTTTTTAAAGGTTTAGCACTTACTTGTTGCCACATAGCCTAGTTGTGGAACCAAATGTTCATCTGCAGAATTTTCTCGGCCAGGCACTAATCGCTGATACTTAGTTGGATGAGGGTTTCCATCTACATCTACCAAGAATGGTGGAGGCATAAGGTGAGGGGCCTGCTGAGTCTGCTCATCTAAGACGTAATTATTAGAATCCCTAATCAGTGGTCGATAGTCAGTATGGAAGAACATCTGGTCAGGAATCTAGAAACACAAAAGTTTACAGACTGAAATTTTGAGGATTAAACATGTTAAAGAACATAAATATTAACCAGTTAATTTTATTTGAAAGGATAAGAAATCAAATCAATACATCTTATCTATTTTTAAAACATCCTTAACTATTTACATGCTCTAAGAAAGTATGTAAAATGACCTTTTCATATGGCTTGCTGCATCCAAAACCAAATATCAGAAGGTGACCGTGAGAATCTGTACAGGCAAAATGCTGTCCATCCTGTGAAAACTTACAATCAAAGACAGCTCCATGTCCTTGTCCTTCAATCTAGGAAACAAAGATGGAAAATTTTATGACCATTTCTATGTAACACCTTTAGTTATATAAACTTCTGAAAAAAATATTTAAAAACGAATTTTTCATTAAGCACATCAGTATTTTCAAAAAGCAAAATTCACTTTAGATATCACTGGCCTAGAAAAAACCTTGATGGATCTTCTAAGAATTAGTTCTCAAAATGATCAAATGAAGGATCATAAACCAACCCAAAGTGAAGGCTTTCTTTACATCTTATAAAAGAATGAAACTTCCATAAACTTTTTAATATATAACAAAAATCTATTGATTAATAACTTACAAGGGAAATGATTAAAGATTAACAGTTTGTTATTCATGAATTAAAATCAATACTTTTATGGAGTTTAAGCTTTCTACTTAGATGACTAACCACCATGCAAAATTTGTAATGCTGCAAGTCTCAAGGGTGCATTTGTAAATTCTTACACCTGCAACTACCTTACTTCAGAATGCCACAAATTTCTAAGTGCGTCGTGAATGTTGGGCTTCCCTCATAGCTCAGTTGGTAAAGAAGTCACCTGCAATACAGGAGACCCTGCTTCGATTCCTGGGTAGGGAAGATTCCCTGTAAAAGGGAAAAGCTACCCACCCCAGTATTCTGGCCTGGAGAATTCCATGGACTATACAGTCCATGGGGTGGTAGAGTCAGACACCAACTAAACAACTTTCACTTTCATGAATGTTGCCTTAAATACGTAACTTCTAAACTGCTTTCTTCTTGTTATTTTAACTCTAAATTTGATTAGTTTAGTATTAACAATTTATAGTTAAATGAGATGTTTCATTAACTCATTAGTACAGAGGTATGCATACTTGTTGTCTCAGCCTATAAATAATAATTAAAATTTAGGACAAGTTAACTTGAATCAGTACTGGAAAAAGGAATCATCCACCCAAACAAAACAGAAGTATCTATTTTCATTGCCAGAACAAACTCTCATACATACCTATATACCCACTTGAAAAACAATTCACTTCTGCTATACCACACATGAAAAAGAGTGCCTTTAACAAAATGGGGTGGGGGGGGGATTAAGGTATTAGGATACTTAGGGACCTGCTGAATAAGATAATGCCCCCCTGACCTGAGACTCTCAGTCCAAGTAAAACAAAGGCGGGTGGGGAGGCAAGAGCCCTGAGCTGGTCAGGCAAAGCTGGTGGCAGCTACCACACATGTGCAACTAACCTCACCAAAAGCTCTGCTAAGGGTACCTACTGAGAAGGACGTTTCCCAAGTGGGCAAATCTACCTAGGCAGAGCAAGACACACGCCGCTTTTTATCTGCTGTCTGAAGAGTCCTACACAATCATTCCTGATAAAACAAAAATAATCTGCAACTGTGTCCAGAGAACACTTCAATGTCACACTATGTTTACTACTTTTTTAACGAAACACTGTCTCATTAATAGCTTAAAACCCAAGAATTAGGAGATTCTCGGGTGATCAGTAAAGGTAAGAATTATTCAGCCTACAAGGCCAATTTTTGGTGTCTGACTAGAAATAAAATCATCATTGTCCATTTGAGACTTTTCAGGTTACTCTTTGGCTTAGTAGTTATTTTAGATTATATTCTGTTTAAAGTCTGAATTAATGTAGTCTTCTGTTTTAACAGATTAAATTTAGGATGTTCCTATTGAGTTTTAAAGGACAATTAAGAAGATTGTACCTATGAATTTTAAGGCCACAGAAAAACTAAAGAAGGCTTATTTATTTTCCAAGGATTCCAAACAGAGATGCAACATTCAGAGATGCCTAATGATGTACTTTATGCTATTTGAGTTGTTTTAGTGCATTTAATGTTAGTAAATAAAACACTTTATTTTAGACAGTTAAACTGTCCAGTGTAAGCATACTGAAATTAAAATTTTAAAGGTCAAAAAATAAAGCAGCAAAAACATGGAATACATGGACGAAGATGGTTTTCAATTAAAAGGTCTAAGAACCACTCATCTGTAGGATGCTACTGGACTGCCTCGAAAATTAATTAGCCTTTGAACTGGGTCTCAATATAAGTAAGGAGTAATTTTAGAAAACCGATCGATCATGTGTGTGTCTCAAAAGTCTTAACAATGTATAAGCCCTTTTATACATTCCCCTTAGAAATTTATCCCAAGGAAATAATCAGGGATCTATATACACAGCCATGTATATTCAAACTGTTGCTGCTGTGCACGTTTTAGAAACTACTTAAATACTCAACAACAGCAAATTAACTACGTAAGTGACATTCTTCTAAGAAAGGCTGAATTTACCATCAAACATACATTTACAAATTTCTAAAAAATATTTAAGGGCTTGAAAAGCATTCTTTACATAAAATGAGAAGGGATTACAAAACTGTGCAAAAGAGTAACAACAAACAAAAAACTACATGTAAGAATGACAACTAATAATTCTGTAAAGAATGATGCCATCAGAAAATCTCCAATGTACATTGATACCTGTGAAAGTTTAATAAGGAACCAGACATTTACACAGTCTCTGGAAAAAAATCAGTTAAAAAATTACAAAGAAAGAAACATTTAAAAAATTAGTGCGAAAACTTGGCAGATGTCACCTTAACCAAATACTTATAATTATCACCATATTAACAGTGGAACATATAAACATCATTAGCCTCCTAATATAATGCATGGAGGGCACATTATTTTTTTTTATCAAAAAATATACAACAGTATTACATCATGAGGAAATACCAGACAAAACAAATATCCTGTAATATTACTTGTCTGTAAAAAGGCAAGATATGCAGGGTGAAGGAGTACTGATTTTACAAAAGTGGAAATACATAACTACTTAATATGATGCATGATCCTAAATTAGTCCAAGAGGTAAAACATAACTATAAAGGCATTATTAGGACAATTGACAAATTTTGAATGTAAACCAGATTAGATAATGCTACCTTATCAATGTTAAATTTGCTGATTGTTGGTAACTATATTGCAGCTATGTATAAGAAATTCTAAAAATATGCAATAAGATCATAATCTGGTTTTCAAACATTTGTGTGCAAGAAGAAAAAAGCTGAGGAAACAAATTATGTTTGACTCCTGAGAGGACTTTACTGAATATTATTTTTTATTATCAGATATTTTAATAAATTTAAATAGTGAAAAACTGTGAATTACCATAATTTTGCCAATTTAAACACAGATAGGGACACATTCACAGACACAAAGCTAAATAAATAAATTTTGAAAATCTTCCCCTCATGTGAATTAGTTATACAGATTTCACTACATATGTACGTTTGTATGTATGACTATCAGATATTTATCAGCCTTAAAGTAGCATCCTGATCTCTAGAAATACAAACTGCCAAAAACATGCAGATCGGTTTCTGGCTACATCTCCTTATTCAAACATTTGAAACAAGTACAAACACACATGGAGACACATACTCCCCTCACTTACCATATTGAAATAATGTTTCATCTTGGTGCCTTTTGTGATATCCCATATGAATATGCTGCCATCATGTCCTGCAGATAACATAATTCTGGAATCAAAGGGATGTGTCTCCAAAACAAATACTTCATCAGCATGTCCCTTTATTCAACAAAGTCATATAGTTAAGGAGGGTCTGCAAGTTGTAAGTTTAAAATTAAAAGCCCATGTTGTCACAGTATCTAAGGGCTTTTAAAAGTGCATTAATGACAGTAATTTATACATTAGTATATATACAAATTTCTACTCATTTGATAATATAAATGAAACAGTTTTTTTTTAAGTTGAAAAAAAAAATCTTTATTTGTTGTATGTTACAAAACTACCTACCAACAGGTTATGAAGCAGCTGTCCAGTATAAGAATTCCACACTTTGAGGACATGATCATTCACAGCTGTGACAACAATGCTATCATTCTGATTCCAAGCTATCATTGTTACTTTGGGTTTCATAAACCTTTCCTCTTCCAAAGATAAATCTCTAAGAAAAAAAATACAACATGTGCAGTGCTATATGTGTAGGAGGCTACACAATCCCTCACCGATACAAAAGTAGTAAATAATCTAGCTCATGTCCACACCTTATCCACTTCACAGAGTTTATCACGTCTGACCCACAAGAGGTTATCTACGAACAGATGAGGGCAAGATCCCAAGGGGGAAGGGATGATTCAGAAACAGTTCAGAGGCTGAATACAGGCAGATTCCAGAACACCACCATTATTCATAAAAGCAAAGCTTTTCTCTACATCTAGGATTCCTTTCTCTTGACTGCAAGGCCTATTGCTAATATTTTCAACTACTTCACTTTCCAGAGATGACAAAGAAGTTCAGGAAGACAGGAAGAAGGTAATTCACCTTCATGTCCCCAATGTCTAGAAAAGTGCCTGACACACTTTCAGTGTGCTGAACTATCTCTTTACACTTCCCTACAGACTGTTCCTACAGCTCCCTTATCAAGAAGGGTCTTATACACACATGTCTGCAATGTTTTGCTGCCTTCATGAAAGCAATATGCAGTTTCTGTGTTAAATACAGCAGTCATTAGTATGGGGGGTGGGGGGAGAACCTAGCTGCTTCTGAAGTCATAGAGCACATTCTAAGAAATTATAAACATAAAATAAACATGTTTTTTAAAGAAAACAGCCACAAGGATTGCTATGTAACAGCTACCTGTGTAGGCACAATGGAACACAAATGACTGAATAATTCTAACTCGATTGGTCAGAGGAAGTGTAATACAAGAGACAAAATGGAATGGACAAGCTAAGATTCCACGCTTCACCTGAATTTACTAACAGACATATTGCATTTCATCAAATTGATCAGCCAAGATCAGAACACTAGAACAAATATATCCATCAATTTATACACACAGAAAACACTGCTTTTAGAGGTAAAACTTTAAATGAGAAAAAGAATATTTCTACCAGGAGGGGAAATACAGGAAAAGTTCTCTCCATGAAGAGAGTATACCAACAAGAAAACTAAACAGTTCTCAGTCTCATTTAAAAAAATTCTGGACCTCCCTGGTGACCCAGTGATAAGGAATCCTCCTGTCAATGCAGGACTTGGGTTTGATCCGAGTCCCAGAAGATTCCACATGCCATTAGGCAACTAAGGCCAGAGGCAGCCAAATAAAATATTTTTAAAATTTTATTCTAATTTTTACAATGATGTTCCTATTTTGCCTAATAAAGTAACTGTTCATACACGAATACAGTTTCAAATTTTCTTCACTGTTATTCATTCATTATTATTCACTTTCACACCAAGATGTGAATATCCAGATGTAACATTTTTAAGCAATTTAAAGATTTGTTTGTGAACAGGGATTATCAGATTTCTAGTATGTATTCGTTCCATTCTCTACCACAGGTCATTCCACAAAAATATTAATATCAAATTTATTTTGAAATCCAATACAACTGTTTGAGCCACAGTGGAGAATAAGTTAATTTCTCCTACTATTACTAAAAATAAAGCAGACATGAAAATTTCTAAACAACAGAATGTGTAATATTTCTCAGAAAAAATGCTAAAAACATTGATATGCCTACTCTACACCAAGTAGACTGGGCTTCCCTCGCAGCTCACTCAGTAAAGAAATCTGCCTGCAATGCCAGAGACCCAAGTTCAATTCCTCGGTTGGCAAGATGCCCTGGAGAAGGAAATGGCAACCCACTCTAGTATTCTTGCTTGGGAAATCCCACGGACAGAGGAGCCTGGCAGGCTAGTCCATGGGGTCACAAGAGTTGAACATGACTTAGCAACTAAACCACTACCACCACACCAAGTTCTGCTAGAAATCTGCATACGATTTTCAATTGCCAATAGTACTTAAAGGCAGGTAGTTTCATCTCCTAGATGATGAAACAGACTGTGATGGTCTCAAAATGATATAGCTATAGAAAGTGTAAGTGGTATTTGAGCAAAGTTCTGACTCCAAAACGCATATTCTTTCCATCACCTATACGGTCTCCCAGTATATACAAATCCAAAAACACAATGTATTTGAAATTTATAATATGTATTTGAAATTTATAATATCTATCTTGGGAAACACTAAAATTATCTCAAAGCTGCTCAAAATATGTTTGAGACTCTAGAGTGTTGGGGGAAGGGCATAGTTAAGACAAACTTGCCTTCAATATCATTTTACAAACCAAAATTTTAGCATGTAAAATAAAAATATCACTCCCAATGGAGATCAATTTTTAAAAACCAAAACAATAAAATATATTTGCTTACTTTTTTAAACCAGATATAGCTTTTTAAAATATAACTTTTAAAAAATTCCAAAATTCGTATCTTCATTTTTGTTTTCCCGGCTTGTAGGATCTTAGCTCCCTGATCAGGGACTGAACCGATGGCCCCTGCAGTGGAAACCTGGAGTCTTAAACACTGGACTGCCAGGGAGGTCCCATCCTATCTTCAGAAAAATAGAACTTTCTGAAAATCTCCACGTTTGACATACTTATTTATATATTTAAAACAGTAGGTGGTTTTAAATGCAACACCTCAGAGGAAGTCAATGCTTTGAACAATGGAATAAATACAGTGTTCTTTTCTATATAAATCTAAGATTGTAATAGGTTTAAGTATCTGTCAGATATGCAGGAGGGAGCCATTCACTTAGATCAGAGGTGGCTCTAGCTCCTGAACAAAGCAAAAAACCAACCAGAGAGACAGACCAGGTACTCAGGATGCACCTACTAGAAACAAACCATCTCAACTTACCCTGAGATTCTAGTGGCCATATCTAATAAGATGCTTCTCCATTCTAACTGTTCAAATCTCCAAATTCGTGCTGTTCCATCTCTGCTGCCACTTAAGAACCTTAAAATAAAAGAAATATATCTACTTACATACATGCTAGCAAAGGCTACAGTTAAAACCACAAGCAAAAAAATTTTTAATGTACCTATCTTGATTGCAGGTAAATCTACAGGTGTTAATTCCAAAAACACAGGGATTTAGGGCCTACCTAAAAGGAGAAAATCTGGTTTGCTCTGATTTGCCTGGCCCTATTGTAAAGCACATTTCAAACCCAATCACTACCTTGTCAAATAGTTTTGAAAAGATATGTACATCTAGGGAGCAGGGAAGGACAATTAAAGATGAATGGAAGAATTAGTAAGAGCAAAAGTGCCATTATAAGCATTTAAACTCTAAACTCAATTTCATGCTAGTCACTATGTATAAATAAATCCATCACTTAGTTAAGTGTTGAAAAGAAGAGGTAAGAGGTACCTGAAAAGACACTGGGGACCAGAAAAAAGGATATAATTTAAGGGATAATTTTGTTGCAGATTACATCACATAATTGATTAGAAAAGATTTAACTATTCAAATGGGCATCCCTGGTGGCTCAGCTGGTAAAGAATCTGCCTGCAATGCGGGAGACCTGGGTTCGATCCCTAGGTTGAGAAGATCCCCTGGAGAAGGGAACGGCTACCCACTACAGTATTCTGGTCTGGAGAATTCCATGGACTGTACAGCCCATGGTGTTGCAAAGAGTCAGACACAACTGAGCGACTTTCACTATCACACAACTACTCAAATATAAGAAATTTCATTATCCTTACACCTAATTTTCCTATAAATCAAACAGCCAGCAGTGAGCTAAAGAATTACTTTTGATACAGGAGGCTGCAGAAACTACAATTCTAAAAACTTAATTTAATTGTTTCCTCCCTATCACAGACACTTTTCCTTCAATTACTACAGTTACTAACAAGGGCCTGCCATATGATGTACACCTGCAAAGTGACATACAAGCTACACTAACAGGAAGCATAACACATTTACCTAAAAACACACTCACGAATACGAACTCACACTTACTTACCGATCACCATTGTTACAAAATTGGATACTATCAACTTTATCCTAAAGAGAGGAAAAAGCAAACACAAAAGTAATCATCTACATAGTTTGTAAACAAAGAGCCCACCCAGTTTTACAGTTAGAAGCACATTTGGTTTAAAGCAAGAGATCTGCACTTTTGCTGCTTAATCCTGCCATTCAAATATATATTGTATGTTTAAGAGCAAAGAACCTAACTACAAATCAAACCAGACTAAGATACAGCTTTTATCTCAAAGATAAACACATAGGGTTTAAAAAGAAAAAACAGCCTGCTTCTAAAATTAAACTTGTATTTACAATTAATTACATCTGCAAAAGAAAGTGATAAAAAAGTTTAAGTAGCTGAAAACAAGGCGCATTCACTTTGATGATTATGTGCAAAACAAACAAACAAAAATTTCTTTTAACGTGATTCTGTTTTTTATCAAGTAACTTCACAGAACTTCCTTAAGGAGAAAAAGATGACCTGACTGCTGACCAGTACTCCAGAATACTGAGAGTTATCTATCTTATAGTGCATGTTAATAAAACACCATTCTAATTCCATGAGCTTGGTTAAGATAAACAGGCTTAATTTGAGCTTAATCCACCGCAATCAACTGTCATAATCAAATGGACCTGAAGCAGAAATAACCACTGTAAAGCATTTGCACAGCAAGGTGCTGAGCTTGTCAGTATCATCTTTCATCTTTAAATGCAATTCCTCCTCCATTTAAGTTGAAAATAAAATCAATAACAATCTCCGTTATTGAGACTTATACCAACAGGAATATCATAAATTTACTTAAATTTAAAACATGAAGACTTACAGTGTGACTTTCAAGTTCGGCGATTTTTTCGGGTGCTTCAAAACCCAAAAAATACATTCTGATTACATGATCAGTACTACCTGTGGCTAGAAACATACCACCTGAAACAAAAATTTTAAGTTTTAAAATTCCAGTTTGTAACAAATGTCTTAACCAAACTTCTATATTAAATAAGCTCTCTACACCAAAAGTAAATTAATCTCAATAGATCCATCTCATTACGTAAAGAACTTTTAAAAATTAACATAATATATTGTGATGATATGATTTTTAGGAAGAAATCTGTATTTGGTCTTCATCCCTGTTTCTGGCTAAACCCCTAAAACCCTTAGAATTTCCAAAGTGAAATGATACTGGTGTCTTGATTTCATATAACAAACCCACTTCAATCACCCCAGAGTTTATGTTAATGAGGTAACTTTTGAAAATCATCTATGGAAGGGGGCTGACTACCAGAGGAACCAACCATGTGATTAGAGGGCTGGGAGAGAGCTGAATCCATCCTTATGGCCAATGAGTTAACTGACCATGCCTGTGTGATGAAGCCTCATAAAAAACACAAAGGGCAAGACTTGGAGAAGTTGCAGGTGGATGAACAGGAGGAGATTAGAGAAGAATAGCAGGACTGGAGAGTCCTCCTTCCCACAGACTTTATCCTAAGCATCTCCTCCATCTAGCTATTCCTGAATTATGTTCTTTCATAATAAACCAAACATCCACTGAGTAAAAGGACTTCTGTCAGCTGCTCCAGCAAATTAACTAAATCCAAGGAAGAAGTTGTGGGAACCTCTAACCTACATCCTGTCAGCAGAAGCAAGGTGACAACCGGGTCTGAGGCTGGGGGTGGGCTGAGATTCTTGTAGGACTGAGCCCTTAACCTGTGCGGTCTCACACTATTCTCTAGGTAGGCAGTGTCAGAATGGAGTTGAATTGTAGGACGCCAAGCTAGTATCAAAGAACTGTTTGGTGGTATTAACAGCAGGGCGGGTACACATCAGATGAGGCTTAATTTTTAAAAAGTTAATTCAATCTGAAAATGTTCATTATCTCCCTCTGTCATACGGATTATGATAAAGACTAAGATGCTGCCACTTCAAAAATGCATGAAAACAGGTTCTGCTTTCTAAATACTTTTACACTCCTAGGGGGTTCCTGGTGACTTAGATGGTAGAGTCTGCCTGCAATGTGGGAGGACCTGGGTTCAATCCCCGGGTCAGGAAGGTCCTCTGGAGAAGGAAATGGCAATCCACTCCAGTACTCTTGCTTGGAAAATCCCATGGACAGAAAAGCCTGGTGGGCTACAGTCCATGGGATCACAGAGAGTCAGACATGACTAAGTGACTAACACTTACACACCTAAACATAGCTATGGTATATGAAGTTCACTTGTTCACATTTTCAGACTTCTATGGGGGAAAATCTTTGACCTTTCCCCAAAACAAAGGTTACCACACAAGTCCACTGTACAAAAAAAGAAAAAGAGGAATAATTTCACAAGACGTATGCAAAACAAACTTAAACTACCAAAAACCAGCAATTCAAACAAAAGCACAATCTTGGCTTATCATACACATGGGGTACATGGCACAGGAATTGCTCATTTGGACACTTTAAGCGTCCTTTTTGCCAGTTCTCTTATATCCCTGGCTCTGATTACTATGAAAAATCCAAGAAAGTCAGAATGGGGAAGATAAGAAAAAGGCTAATTAACATCACAGGTTAAATTTAATGAAATGAACATAAGTTATTCACCATCTATCTGATAAAGGCCATTAGCCATAATGTGGTTGCTCAAAAAACTAAAACAAAACTAAGAAAAAAACACTAAAGGTATCTTACCAACACTAAATGAAGAACACAGCATTTGAACACCTGGTCTAGGCTTTTCAGTGAACTTCAGGGGACGAGGACTAGAAAAGAAGAACATGTTGTTTTAAAATATACATTAACATGGTTTAACACACTGGAAGCTTCCATAAGCCTCTTATCCTTATTTCATCAGAAGGCAGACAGAATGAAAACCACTATCACAGAAAACCAACCAAACTATCACATGGACCACAGCTTGTCTAATTCAATGCAACTATTAGCCATGCCGTGTAGGGCCACCCAAGATGGACAGGTCACGGTGGAGAGTTCTAACAAAATGTGGTCAACTGGAGAAGGAAACGGCAAACCACTTCAGTATTCTTGCCTTGAGAACGCCAAGAATAGTATGAAAAGGCAAAAAGATGTGACACTGAAAGATGAACGCCCCAGGTAGATAGGTGCCCAATATGCTGCTGGAGAAGAGCAGAGAAATAACTACAAAAAGAATGAAGACACAGAGTCAAAGCGAAAACAACACACAGCTGTGGATGTGACTGGTGATGGACATAAAGTCCAATGCTGTAAAGAACAATATTGCAAAGGAACCTGAATAGATCCATGAATCAAGGTAAACTAGAAGTGGTCAAACAGGAGATGGCAAGAGTGACCATCAACATTTTAGCAATCAGTGAACTAAAATGGACTGGAATGGGTGAATTTAATTCAGATGACCATTTTATCTACTACTGTGGGCAAGAATCCTTCAGAAGAAACGAAATAGCCCTCATAGTCAACAGAGAGTCTGAAATGCAGTACTTGGTTGCAATCTCAAATATGACAGAATGATCTCTGTCTCCAAGGCAAACCATTCAATATCACAGTAATCCAAGTCTATGCCCCAATCACTAATGCTGAAGAAGCTGAAGTTGAACGATTCTACGACGACCTACAAGATCTTCTAAAACTAACACCAAAAGAAGATGTCCTTTTCATTATAGGGGACTGAATGCGAAAGTAGGAAGAGATATCTGCAGTAACAGGCAAATTTGGTCTAGGAGTACAAAATGAAGCAGGGCAAAGCAAACACCCTCTTCCAACAACACAAGAGATGACTCTACACATGGACATCACTAGATGGTCAATACCGAAATCAGACTGATTATATTCTTTGCAGCCAAAGATGGAGAAGCTCTATCGCTTCTCGGCCTTTTGACGAAGATTAAGTCCAAAGATGGAGAAACTCTATCCAGTCAGCAAAAACAAGACTGGGAGCTGACTGTGGCTCAGATCATGAACTCCTTATTGCAAAATTCAGACTGAAATTGAAGAACGGAAAACCACTAGACTATTCAGGTATGACCTAAATCAAACCCCTTACAATTATACAGTGTAAGTAACAAATAAATTCAAGGGATTAGATCTGATAGAGCACCAAGAACTATGGATGGAAGGAAAGATATATCCATTTGAATGCAGAGTTCCAAAGAATAGCAAGGAGAGATAAAAAAGCCTTCCTCGGTGATCAATGCAAAGAAATAGAGGAAAACAAGAGAATGGGAAAGACTAGAGATCTCTTCAAGAAAATTAGAGATATCAAGGGAACATTTCATGCAAAGATGGGCACAATAAAGGACTGAAACAGTATGGACCTAACAAAAGCAGAAGATATTAAGAAGTGGCAGGAATATACAAAAGAACGATACAAAAAAGATCTTCACAACCCAGATAATCACGATGGTGTGATCACTCACCTAGAGCCAGACATCCTGGAATGTGAAGTCAAGTGGGCCTTAGAAAGCATCACTACGAACAAAGCTAGTGGAGGTGATGGAATTCCAGTTGAACTATTTCAAATCCTGAAAGATGATGCTGTGAAAGTGCTACATTCAATATGCCAGCAAATTTGGAAAACTCAGCAGTGGCCCAGCACTGGAAAAGGTCAGTTTTCATTCCAATCTCAAAGAAGGGCAATGCCAAAGAATGCTCAAACTACCACACAATTGCACTCATCTCACACACTAGCAAAGTAATGCTCAAAATTTTTCAAGCGAGGCTTCAACAGTAAGTGAACCAAGAACTTCCAGATGTTCAAACTGGACTTAGAAAAGGCAGAGGAACCAGTAATCAAATTGCCAGCATCCACACTGGATCAAAGAAAAAGCAAGAGAGTTCCATAAAAACATCTACTTCTGCTTTACATCAAAGCCTTTGACTCTGTGGAACACAACAAACTCTGGAAAATTCTTAAAGAGATGGGAATATCAGACCACCTTTCCTGCCTTCTGGGAAATCTGTATGTATGTAGGTCAAGGAACAAGTTAGAACTGGGCATGAAACAACGGACTGGTTCCAAACTGGGAAAGGAGTACGTCAATTCTGTATATTGTCACCCTGCTTATTTAACTTCCAAGGAGAGGACATCACACGAAATGCCAGGCCGGATGAAGCACAGCTGGAATCAAGATTGTGGGGAAAAATATCAATAACCTCAGATATGAGATGACACCACCCTTATGGCAGAAAGTGAAGAAGAACTAAAGAGCCCTTTGATGAAAGTAAAAGAGGAGAGTGAAAAAGTTGGCTTAAAACTCAACATTCAGAAAACGAAGATCATGGCATCCAGTCTCATCACTTCATGGCAAATAGATGGGGAAACCATGGAAACAGTGAGAGACTTTATTTTCTTGGGCTCCAAAATCACTGCAGATGGTGACTGCAGCCATGAAATTAAAAGACGCTTACTCCTTGGAAGAAAAGCTATGACCAACCTAGACAGCATATTAAAAAGCAGAGACATTACTTTGCCAACAAAGGTCCCTCTAGTCAAAAGCTATGGTTTTTTCAGTAGTCACGTATGGATGTGCAAGTTGGACCACAAAGAAAGCTGAGCACCGAAGAATTGATGCTTTTGATCTGTGGTGTTGAAGAAGACTCTTGAGAGTCCCTTGGACTGCAAGGAGATCAAACCAGTTAATCCTAAAGGAAATCAGTCCTGAATATTCATTGGAAAGACTGATGCTAAAGCTAAAACTCCAATACTTCGGCCACCTGATGCGAAGAACTGACTCATTGGGAAAGACCCTGATGCTGGGAAAGACTGAAGGCAGGAGGAGAAGGGGATGACAGAGGATGATACGGTTAGATGTTATCACCGTCTCAACGGACATGAGTCTGAGCAAGCTCTGGGAGTTGGTGATGAACAGGGAAGCCTGGCATGCTATAGTCCATGGGGTCACCAAGAGTCGGACACAACTGAGTGAGTGAACTGAACTGAATGGAACATACTGGCTTTACGCTGAAATCGAAACTGTGATTCAAAAATCTCCCCAAAAACAAAAGCCCGGAACCAGATAGCTTCACAGCTGACTTCTATCAAACATTCAGAGAAGAGCTAATGCCGATCCTTCTGAAACTCTTTCAAAAAATTGCAGAGGAAGGAACACTTTCAAATTCATTCTACAAGTTCACCATCATCATGATACCAAAATGAGACAAAGACATCACAAAAAGAAAATTACAAGCCAATATCACTGATGAACATCGACACAAAAATCCTCAACAAAATTCTAGCAAACAGAATTCAACAACACATTTAAAAGATCATATACCATGATCAAGTTGGGTTTAATCCAGAAATGCAAAGATTCTTCAATAAACACAACTCAATCAATGTGATACACCATATTAACAAACTGAAAGATAAAAACCATATAATAATCTCAACAGATGCAAAAAAGCTCTTGACAAAATTCAAAACCTTATTTTGCCCATTTATGGGCATAGAAGGAACCTACCTCAACATAATAAGGCTATATACAACAAACCCACAGCAAACATTATTCTCAATGGTGAAAAACTGAAAGCATTCCCTCTAAGATCAGGAACAAGACAAGGGTGCCCACTTTCACCACTATTATTCAACACAGATTTGGAGATCTTAGCTACGGCAATCACAGAAGAAAAAGAAATAAATCCAGATTAGAAAAGAAGAAGCAAAACTTGCACTGTTTGAAGATGACCTCATACTATACATATAAAATCCTAAAGATGCTATCACAAAATTACTACAGCTAATCAATGAATTCAGTAATGTTGCAGTATACAAAATCAATAGCTAGAAATCACTTGCATTCCTATATGCTAACAATGAAAAACAAGAAAGAGAAATTAGGAATCAATCCCATTTACCATTGCAACAAAAAGAATAAAGTACCTATGAATAAACTTAACTAAGGAGTTGAAAGAGCTGTATACAGAAAACTATAAGACTGATAAATCAACGATGACATTAGCACATGGAGAGATATTCCATGCTCCTAGGCTGAAAGAATCAGTAATGTGAAAATGACTGTACTATCAAATGCAATGTAAAGATTCAATGCAATCCCTATCACGTTACCAAAGGCATCTGTCACAGAAATTAGGACAAAAAATTTCACAATTTGTATGAAAACACAAAAGACCCCAAATAGCCAAAGCAATCTTGAGAAAGAACAATGGAGCTGGAGATATCAACCTTCCTGACTTCAGACTATACTACAAAGCTACAGTCATCTGGACAGTATGATAAAAAACAGAAATATGGGCCAATGGAACAACATAGAAAGCCCAGAGATCAACCCACCCACCTATGGGCACCTTTTGACAAAGGAAGCAAGAATATTCAGTGGGGCAAAGATAGTCTCTTCAATAAGTGGTGCTGGGAGAAATGGAGAATGAAGAATTGAAGAATGAAATTAAAACACTTCCTAACACCATACACAAAGATAAACTCAAAATGGATTAAAGACCTAAATGTAACATTAGAAACTATAAAACTCTTAGAGGAAAACATAGGCAGAACACTATATGACATAAATCACAGCAAGATCCTCTATGACTCACCTCCTATAGTAATGAATACAAAAACTAAGTGGGACATAATTAAACTTAAAAGCTTCTGCACCACAAAGAAAACTATTAACTTAACAAGGTGAAAAAGACAACTCTCAAAATGGGAGAAAACAATAGCAAATGAAACAACTGACAAAAGATTAATTTCCAAAATACACAAGCAGCTCATTCAACTCAATATCAGATAAACAAACAAACCAATCAAAAAGTGGGAAAAAGACCTAAACAGACATTTCTCCAAAGAAGACATACAGATGGCTAACAAATGCATTAAAAGATGCTCAACATCACTCTAAATTATTAGAGAAATCCAAATCAAAACTACAATGAGATATCACCTCACACCAGTCAGAATGGCCATCATCAAAAAATCCATAAACAATAAATGCTGGAGAGGGTGTGGAGCAAAGGGAACCCTCTAACCCTGTTGGTGGGAATGTCAATTAATACAGCCACTATGGAAGACAGTATGGAGATTCCTTAAAAAAAACTAGGAATGAAACTACCATATGACCCAGCAATCCCACTCCTAGGCATATACCCTGAGGAAACCAAAACTGAAAAAGATACATGTACCCCAACATTCACTGCAGCATTATTTACAATAGCTAGGTCATGGAAGTTGCAACATAGACTGTCCATCAACAGCTGAATGGATAAAGCAGCTGTGGTACATACATACAATGGAATATTACTCAGCCATAAAAAGAAATGCATTTGAGTGAATTTTAACAAGGGAGATGAACCTAGATCCTATTATACATATGAGTGAAGTAAGTCAGAGAGAAAAACAAATATCACATATTAATGCATGTAATATGGAATCTAAAAAGATGGTGCTGATGAACCTATATGCAGGGCAGTAATGCAGACACAGACACAGAGAACAGACTTATTGACACAGGCTGGGGAGGGGATAGGAAGAAGAGGGTGGGATGAGTGGAGAGAGTAGCATGGAAACATATAAACTACCATATGTAAAACAGACTGCTGCTGCTGCTGCTGTCAATGGGAATTTGCTGCATGACTCAGGGAACTCAAACCAGGGCTCTGTAAAACCTAGAGGGGTGAGCAGGGATGGGAGGTAGAAGGGAGGTTCAAGAGGGAGGGGACATATATATATCTATGGCTGGCTGATTCATGCTGATGTATGGCAGAAAGTAAAACAATGTTATAAGGCAATTACTCTTTAATTAAAAATAAATTTTTTAAAAAGATAACAGCTTAAAAAAAAAAAGACAATGGCTTTAATCTAGCATACATACATGTTGCCATCTTACTTCTATAGTACCTCATCATATAACAAATATTTCCACAAACGCTGTTATAGGTGAGTGGATGCGAGAGGACTGTTTAACCCCCAAACTTACATGGATCCTAGTACACAGAAAGAGCAAGCCCACTAACCACTGTTCTGTAACTGAGGTGATTAAAGCTCAGAGTGTAAGAGAACCCATTATCAAGGCTGCAGAACAGGCTATAGCATGCTCCAACAGAAAGAGAATGCAAACTGCATATCTAACTGAATTTTTAGCAGCCACATCATAAGTAAAGAGATAAAATTAATTTTAATCCATTTAACACAATCCAAAATACTACAACAATGTTAATAAAATTTTAATGAGAACTTTAATTTCTTTCATAGTATATCCTTTAACTCTTCCATAGCATATTGGACACTTATAATACATCTCAATTTGAAAAGTTTTCATCAAAAATACTTCATCTATACTGAGATTTCATGAAACTTCTAGTTGAAAAACTAATTCACATACTCAAGTTGTTTAAAATATGCTTAAAAGGTTTATTATTACTGAATCATATCTGTTAAAAATTTACTAATTCGATTCCTCAATTGCACCAGCCACAACCAAAGTGCTCAACAGAGATGTGTGGCTAGTGGGTACCACGTTGGGCAGTGTAGGGCTATAATCCAAGTCTGATTCTTAAATAATTTCTGCCTAAATTTCTGCTTATGCATATAATTATATACATTTCTAACATTTTTCAAAATGTTTCACATACTATCACTTTTTCAAAAACATGTGACCACTAAGAGAGAATGGCTCTGCCCCTTTAACATACCCAAATATCTAAATGGTACAGTGTAAACAGCAGTCAATATGGCACATGCACTGTATGTATCAAAAATTAAGTTCAAAAGTAAGAAGGCAACCACAATATATAATTTCTCTTTATAATCAGATTTCATTTTTAGACTAAACTGTAACATCATGAAAAAAGAAAAAACTTACTACACAATTATAGTCACTTACCTGAATTTCAGGGATTCTAAATCCCACTGCCAAAAACAAACAGTCCCATCAGCACCAGTGGAGACCATGTATCTTTGTGAGCCTTTGGCCATGGGGCTAAACTAAAAAGGAATAAAAATATTTACAAATCAGTTTCCTGAGCTGCCACTAACATTATAGTTTAAGTTTTTCAAAGTTAATTTCAATTGACACTTTGAGTAAAACACAAGAAATCCAAAATACAGGTGATACTACAGTGAGAACTCATAACCAATAAAAAAAAGAGAGTCTATCTCTAATTTATAAATGTAATGTGATCTCAATAAAAGATTATTTTGGAAACTAATAAGAACGGTCAGAAAAACTTTCATGAAGAGAAAGTAAAGATCTAGTCCTGTTGATGTGAGACCTACCACAAAGCCTCAGTAATTAAAACTATGGGACACAGTACGTACATTATGACAGAAAGACCAACGGAAAACTGTGAAGTCCGAACTGGACCCTAATACACAAGACGTACAACAAAGGAGCCATCTCAGTCAGATGGGGAAACAATGGACCATAAATGCATAAATTGTAAAGGGACAACTATGCAACAATCTGGGGAAAAATGGATCCATCCTTCAGACTATAAAGCAGAATAAATTTCAAGTGATCAACATTTTAAATATTTAAATAACAAAACCGTAAGTATTACAACAAAAGAATTATATTGTAACTTCAGAATAGGGTTAACACTTGTGTTTAATAAAGCAGCAACTGTGCTACACAAACAAGCTAGAGAAAGGAAGATCCATTTGGTCCAGAGACATCCAAGGCAGCTTCAAAGATAGAGAGGGAATTATAAGGAAAACAAGAAAAACACACTCAGCAAAGGAGTAAGATGAACAAAACTACCGAAGAGAGAGGGAATGTGCTATGTGATAGCAACAGAAAAATCTATACTAATACTGAAGTTACCTCCTAACACATGAGGTCTTATTACTGTCAGTTTAATTCTATATATAATCTAAAACCCTAAGAAATGATATTTGTTGCAGGTAGTCAATGTTTATTTCCATTTACCCATACACATTTTCTTTTTTTTTTCAATTCCTCATTCCTTCTTATTACTCCAAGCCTGGGATCACATTCCTTCTCTGCACATCCATACATGACTACTGGAAAAACCATAGCTTTTGACTAGAGGGACGACCTTTGTTGGTAAAGTAATGTCTCTGCTTTTTAATAAGCTGTCTAGGTTGGTCATAGCTTTTCTTCCAAGGAGTAAGCGTATTGAAATAGTATTCTATTTCAAATTCCCCTTAGTGCTGTCCCATCACTAAGAAACTCTGCATCTGTCTGAACACGTGTTTACTGCACTTCAGTGGATTTTCAGTAGGTTCAGAATTCTTGACCTGCAGTCATTTCCTATCAGCACTCTCAGAAAAGCACTCCTTTGTCTATGAACCTCCACTGCTTCTACTGAGAAGTTGGCCATCAGTCTTGCTCCTTTTGTATTATACCCTCTGATTACTTTAAGATTTCTCTTTTGTCTTTGGTTTTAAAACTTTTACTGTGATGTTCGATAGTTGTAGTTTTCTGTATATTTACTGTATATTTACTTTGTTCAGAACCTTAGTGTTTCTTCAATCTGTGGCTTTATTTCTTTAGTGTATTTTGCAAACTTCTCAGCTATTATCACTACAAACACAGCTTTTGCTTCATTCTCTCCTTCAGGAATTTCAGTTACACATACGGTACATATATATGTATACACATGTGGAATCTTTTCAGCATTTCCTATTAACCTCTTTTGGTACATTCTAAACTCTTCACTCTGTGCTTCCATTTGTTTATTTTCTCTGGCCTCATTGCCAACTCATTAATTCTATCTTTGATTTCCTTAGTAGAATCTGCTGCTGCTGCTAAGTCACTTCAGTCGTGTCCAACTCTGTGCGACCCCATAGGTGGCAGCCCACCAGGCTCCGCCGTCCCTGGGATTCTCCAGGCAACCCACTGGAGTGGGTTTCCATTTCCTTCTCCAGTGCATGAAAGTGAAAAGTGAAAGTGAAGTCGCTCAGTCGTGTCTGACTCATAGCGACCCCATGGACTGCAACCTACCAGGCTCCTCCATCCATGGGATTTTCCAGGCAAGGATACTCGAGTGGGTTGCCACTGCCTTCTCCATAGTAGAATCTAGTCTGCTGTTAAAACCATCTATTGAACTACTAAATTCAGTTGTACGCTTCAGTTATCAAATTTCCTTTTTACTAATTCTAGTTCTCTGATGAAATTTCACCAATAGCTGAATTTACTATGCATGGATATTTCCAAGATATATCCTCCCCAACCCTATAAGTCTGTCAAAATTTCTGCTAAGCTTCTCAGTCACCTATGAAACTGCTAAATGCCTTCAAATTCAAGGTTCCTCGCTCTGGGCTTTCCATATCTTGGCTACATAATTTCTCACTATGTTAGTACTTTGTGGAATGGAATGGAAATGGAAACTGTGACAGACTTTATTTTCTTGGGCTCCAAAATCACTGCAGATAGTGACTGCAGCCATGAAATTAAAAGACGCCTGCTCCTTGGAAGAAAAGCTATGACCAACCTAGACAGCATATTAAAAAGCAGAGACATTACTTTGCCAACAAAGGTCCCTCTAGTCAAAAGCTATGGTTTTTCCAGTAGTCATGTATGGATATGCAAGTTGGACCACAAAGAAAGCTGATCGCCGAGAAATTGATGCTTTTGAACTGTGTTGTTGAAGACTCTTGAGAGTCCCCTGGACTGCAAGGAAATCAAACCAGTTAATCCTAAAGGAAATCAGTCCTGAATATTCATTGGAAGGACTGATGCTGAAGCTGAAACTCCAATACTTTGGCCACCTGAGGCAAAGAACTGACTCCTTAGAAATGACTCTGATGCTGGTAAAGATTGAAGGCAGGAGGAGAAGGGGACAACAGAGGATGAGATGGTTGGATGGCATCACTGACTCGATGAACACGAGTTTGAGCAAGCTCTGGGAGTTGGTGATGGACAGATAAGCCTGGCGTGCTACAGCCCATGAGGTCGCAAGGAGTCGGACACGACTAAGCGATGGAACTGATTGGTACTTTGGATACTTTTTCACCTTCATCCAACTTTTCTATTAATAGTTTCCAGCTATGCACTATGTCTCTTACTCCTCAAGAATGTTACTTGATAACTCTTAGACAAAAGGTTCTAACTCTAACCCAGTAAGTCTAATACTAACACTACTGAGAATGTAAATTATAAGTGATATTGTATACTGCTACCCATGAGAAAGTTTATGTACTGAAATACTGACAGTGATTATTCTAAATGGTAAGATTATGGAAGTTTTAAATATTATTTGCTATTAACTACTAATTTTTTTGGCAAACAATATTACTTATCTTTTTTTAATAAAAAAAGGAAGCCGTTACTACAATTAGGATGGTTTATATATACCAATAACAACAGGACAAAGAACATGAAAAAGATTAATGTATCATGTACTTGTTTGTCTTTGAACTTCAGAGCAACCACCAGCAAGTACAGATAAGCCTTCTGATGTATAAAAACTTACTACCACACAAGTAAATTTTCTGTTATATTTGGTAGGTGATAAATACACATGGGCCCCTATTATCAAAACAATGGGCTTTCATTGAAGACCAGAGCTTCACTCTCAGACTGAACAATTCCGTAACGGTTTTAAGACAGATACGCTCACAAACTACTTACTATAAATGTTCTTATTTGCTGTGATACTGTCTATAAGTTCATAACAAACTTTAAAATTTTAAAACCTGTGGAACATAGCTGGGATTTGAATTAATTTTTAACCTATAAAGTCCTCTAGAGAATAATATACTCATTGTCAAAAAATAAATAGGCAAATCAAAGATTTTCCTCCAATATTCAAAGTAAAACAATCCAATTTTAGTTGTCATCCGTAAAAAACAAGTTTGCAGTCTCTGTTCTTTAAGAATATTGACCACAGGAGTTGAGAAAAGTCACTTTTATCACAGAACTTCACACCAAATCTATTTATAGACCACTCAACATACAGCCTGGGTAAATTCACATATGAAAATTAAACCACTCTCCTTGTTTTAATCGAACTCAAATCAGAGGCACCAACATGCCTTAAAAGGCCTTATAAATCATTACCTACTAACAAAACGTAATTTCTAAAAAGTGACTGAATATTACCATTCTTGGAACTAATGTATCTAAGGCAACTTCAGAGAGACCACCTGGAAGAGCATATACATCAAGGTAACCAAGCCTCCTTTAATTTCAATCAATGATCCTCACCTACCTCCAACATTCTGAATCAAACAAAATCTTAGGCAGTGGGGCCTAGCAATCTGTGTTTTAAACAAAGCCTCCAAGTGACTCTCATACACATTAAATAAAACTACTACTCCGGATCCAACAACCAACTTACAAGAAACATAAAGAAATATGTTAATCTACTCTACAAGGATGCAAATGGTACCCAAACTGTGGGAACTCTATAAACCCAATTTCCTCAAAACAGAAACCGCAAAAAAATTGAACAAGATGGTGCAACTTGTTGTAAAATTATTTTAATGTATAGCAACCAATTGTAAGGTATTGACTTTGGTTCCTAATTCAAACAAACTAAATAAAATAATGCTATTTATGAAAGAGTCATGTCCGACTCTTTGCGACCCCACAGACTATACAGTCCATGGAACTCTCCAGGCCAGAATACCAGAGTGGGTAGCCTTTCCCTTCTCCAGGGATCTTCCCAATCCAGGGATTGAACCCAGGTCTCCCACATTGCAGGCAGATTCTTAACCAGCTGAACCACCAGGGAAGCCCATTTATTAAACTATTTGAAATCTAAACATCAACAAACAAGTGCGATGATAATGTTTTTGGTTGTGTTTTTAATAAAACACAGTAGACATACTGAAGTATTTACAGATGAAATGATATGAAATCTAGCATTTGCTTTAGGTACAAGGTGAAATGGATGAAGAAGAACTGGCCAGGGATGATGCACACATAAAGGCTCATCATACTATTTTGTCTACCATCTATACGGTTCAAAATTAATATCCACGATAAAGGAAACAACATAGTTCATCCAATTTAATCAACTTATCAAAATCCAGATTTTAAAAGAGAAAAATTATTAATCTGTCACCATGAGTGTATAACTGCCACTCACTCAGTTCAACTGTAAACCTAAAGGAAATAGTAAGTCATCCCAGTAAAGCTCTTAACTACATTAGGTATCTATTACATCACCCTTCTAAGATTCATGGAACTATAATTGATTATATTTTTCCTGATTACTAAATTTGAAATAGATCATGTAATTACCAAACATCTTACTATTTCTCATCTCCAAAGATAATGACCATTTAAAAGAAAAGGAGACAGTACGCAAATGTGCACAGTAAAGGGGGTTTTACCTGTAAAGATGTAATTGACCCCGTGTGTCCCTGGAGCACAGCAACTGGAGCGCAGGTTCTCAGGCACCACACTCTAATTATTTTATCACAGCTCCCTGCAGCAATCATTGTATTCTCATAGTTTACTGCCATATCTGAAATTTCTGCAGAATGACCTCTTAATGTGGACAATAGGCGGCCATTGTGTGTTGACCAAATCTTCACCAAACAATCATCTGAACCCTAAGAAAAAATATACCCCAAGATAAAATGTTAATACAGCAAGTCTTATATTTCATTAAAAAAAATAACATTCACTTGTCACACAAATTAAATGTCTGTATCTCCTCCTCTCTTTCCAATTGTAGAATACTCTGTAAATAATGAATCTGATGGCCAAGAACACTTACAATGTTTTTTTTTTCTTCAAATCAATTAATAGAAAAGACACATTCTTGAAGTTTTCATTTCTATGGCTTAGACCTATTATAAATACTATTTTCTCCAAATTCTCTGCCATGTAGTAAGTCCAACTAAAAGTTCAAGGCTCACCCATTTCAGTTAACAAAGTTAAATGTTTGTTTAGTTCACATAAAGTTAAATAACTTGATAAGTAAGTTAGGACAGTTCTGTTTCACAAGTTGAATAAGTGGCAATTCCAAAAACAAAAAATAATGGGACTAAAGCCCTCATTTTAAATAACTAAGTAACAGAGTCTCAAATTTATAGTACCATCCAGTATTCATCCATCCAGAAAATATCTGAGTATCAACTGTGAATCTCAACAATGGAAAAATGAAATCTAAACTTCTTATCCATCCTAACTTTCCCTTGAAACACTGAAATGGTAAGTTAAATTCCAAAAATTTACATGTAGTTTTACAATAATTATAAAATAATCTTTCAGTGTTAATCAATTTCCCCAGATCACGAGTAATCAATGTGAATATGAATCACCTGTAGACATTTGGATTTTGAAGGGAGAGGGTCTTTCTGATTAATGTAGGGGGATTTTTTGGATTGTTTTTGGTTAATACACACTAGAATCTAATTCAGTAGGTCTAGAATGAGCTGGAGGTGATCCACAAACACCATACAAAGCCTGATTATCTGCTTCAGAATCACAGGAGACACTTAATAAAAATGCAAAAATGCAAGGACCCCACACCAGACCAAGTCAAAATTTCTGAGAAAGGGAAAAGACATGTTTAATTAAGCTTTCCCAGATAATCATGAGGCACACTAAAGTGCTCAAGATGATACCAAATTGACTTTAAAATGGTAACTCACTGTAAAGATTCTATGTCCTGTCCTATCAAATGCTACACAGTAAACAGCAGACAGATGTCCGAGAATCCTCCTGTGCATTTTTATGTGCTGATACATAGCTCCTGGAAATGCTGTACTAAAAGTGGAACACCCTGTGAGCTGTTTTCCTCGATGGATCTCCACTAGGAAATAAAAACACGAAAATGGTTAAGTTCAGAAGCCAGTATGTGAGAAGCTAAGAAAAACTCCAAAACAATTTCTAGAGGGCCACAAAAATTAACATTTGAGAAATCCTAATGATGAAGTTTCTTCCCAATTCTGTTCTACTATAAGCACTAGTACAGACTTATTAAATAAAATTGTTTTTCATTACCTTTTATTACTTTTAGTAATGATTTTAGGAAAGCAATTATCTGAAACATTACCAGCACCTCCTTTAAAGTTTTAATACAGCAGTTACAAAGTTGGTCAAGAAATTAAAAAATTATTTTGGGCAACTGAAAAGTCAACCTCACTTACCAAGATTTGGTGGGGAACCATAATTCACCGGCATTTCAGGAGGTCTTCCTCTATGAAGAGCAGCAAAGGCAGAGCCCTTCCAAACTGTGTGCCTGCAGTCTTTAAAATGAATTTTAGATACACATAAAATCTTGAAAGTTAACCCCAAGAAAGATTTTATAGAATACTTACGTATATTGTAATAAACTGTTTATTAAAAGGTTTACCAGCTAATATACTTTAACAGAAAAGCCCTAGAGGTTTATTAGACTATTTCTGAAGGAAAAAAAAAAAAATTTAAGACATCTCAGATACAACAACAACAACTAACATTTGTGTAGCACTTTACAATTTACAAAGTGCTTTCCACATACATTATCTCATTGAATCCTCACAACAACCCTGTGAGGTAGGTATTATCACCAATTTACAAGTGAGGTAACTGAGGCTCAAAGGTTCCAGGACCTTTAAAGAGATCCACTGCAAATGACTTGTCAAGATGGACCATAAAACCAGATCTTTTGACTCCAAGTCCTACTCAATGCCAAATGGATTTTTATTTTCATCACAGAATTACACCATACAATCATTAGTGATAAGTCTTAATTGCAACTGATCCAATTTTCCCAAAATGAACTTTTTTGTAAAGAAAATTTTATTTTTTTTCATTTATATGAAAATCCTTGACTTAATTATTTAAATGTTACTGAGTTTAAAATTAATGCTGGCCAATATTACCATGACTTTTAATCTCCTTAGAAAGTACTGACAAATGGCTTTCCTCTTGTTTTAGGATCATAGACAATCCTTTACACAAGAGCACATGTAGGACCTGTGAGCCTGAACACTTAATTCTGAAGTCCTATCTCTCTTAGCAAATATACAAAGGAAACTGTCTAACCCTCTCTAGAGGAGATAGCAGCAGAGCATAGAGTATGATGTGCTAGAAATTAGCTTCTGCACAACTGAAGGAGGAAGGGAAGAAAGGCATTATATAAACCTCCACTGAGCCTCGGGTGCCCCAAACTAACAGGCATATCATGTTTTACAGGAATGAATTCATTACCACTATCATTATCAGTTACAAGGCATCCTTTCATGTCACTAGTACAAACAAACAGAGAAATATAGTCCCTACCCTAGGACAGCTTGCTGAAGAGCTTCTTCTACAGTCTGCCAGTTCTAAAGCAGTGCTCATCACAAAACAACATTGAGCTTGACACGAGTAAAGAAAACAGAAGAAAACAGGCTACCCAAGCAACTACTATATAACCTAAAATAGAATAATTACAAGGTGAGTAGAACACAGAAATAGGAGGAATATGAACAGTTTCCTGATTCGAGCCACAGTGTGGCGTGACTACGTAGAGCACTGAAAAACAACTAAAGCTGACAAACCAGTCTGGTATGGAACCAAGAGGAAGGGTTGTTCTTTCTCAGTCAAACTTTATACTGGTGGAGCATCTAAGAGGCAGCATCACAACAGCAACAGATCTTAAAAATAATCGTGAGGGATGAACGTGACGGATACTCAGGATCAGAAGAGCCAACATTCTTGCCCATTAGCAGTTAAGCCATGTTGTATACATAGATCGTATCACATACATATACTCAGTCTAAGCGATTTATACTAAGCTAACAGAAAAACAGCAATTCCAAACATTTTGCTACCACACAATTTCGCAAAAAATTAAATTGGTGGAAAAAGAACCATGCAATTGTACATTTTTGGTGCTCATTTTCAAAATGCTACCAAATTTAGAAAATCACTTCCCCTTATAACAAAGGGCTTGCAGAATCTAAATATCAAATGAAATACTTCTAGCATTTTAAGAGTTTATTAGACACATACAATTACATTCAATGAAGTTATAAGTGAGCTACAAAATGGAAAATTAAGAACTCACATTGATAAAACCTCAAACACATCTCAGAATAAATTCAAGCTTTTGAGCTTAACATCTATACCTTTATCATTTTTTAAAATGCAGAAGGACCCATTAAACACTGACGTAATAGAATTCAATGCCTAGGCTAAATGCAGAGAATTTTATAGTCCACAATATGGTTTTTAGTTACATATCACCTTTCTTCCACAATGCTTACATTACTTCACAATTATAGTAATTATTAAGCTAGTAATACAAAGCAGAACACTTCTTCAAATTAAGGTACCTTTTGCTGTACGTAGCAAAGACTGCCTTCCTGCCCCAAGTAAAGAAGTGACTCTTGAAATGCTGGGTGGGATCTCTTTATCCAGCATGGGACCGATGCGTTGGCAGATTTGCAACAGATGGTCAGGAGCCACATGCTTATTGGACAAGACCTGATTGGAGAGCAAGTTTTGAAAACAACATTTTTTACAAGAGTTTCAAAAAACAAATACTTAGGGACAAGTTTGACAAAACATGTGAGAAATATATACAAAGAAAACTACAAAATGCTGCTGAGAGAAATTAAAAAACAAAATAAGCAGTAAATTAATCTACAGATTCAAAGCCATCCCAACCAAAATCCCAGTAGGCTTTTTTTTGTTATTGTTAGAAATTGAAAATTTTATTCTAAAATGTATATGCAAACAGCTTAGAAAAGCCAAAGCAGGTTTAAAAAAGAGCAAAATTGAGGACTAACCACCTGATTTCGGGACCTGTTATATAAGAACAACTGATTTTTAGCAAAGGTGCAAAAAGAAAAGATAAATCTTTTCGAAATTGGTGTCAGAACAAGGGAATATCCATTTGTCAAAATAATTATAATAATAATGAAAGTGAAAGTGTCAGTTGCTCAGTCATGTCCAACTCTTTGCGACCCCAGTTTGTAGCCCACCAGGCTCCTGTTCATGGAATTCTCCAAGCAAGAATACTGGAGTGGGTAGCCATTCCCTTCTCCAGGGGATCTTCCCAAACCAGGGATCAAACCTGGGTCTTCACATTGGAGGCAGATTCTTTACCATCTGAGCCACCAGGTAATTAACTTTAATATGTACATGATACCATAAACAAAGATTATCTCAAGACATATCATAGATCTAAATGTATCATCTAAAACTGTAAAATCTATAAAAGAAAACTTCAGAGAAAAATCTTTATGACCTGACATTAAGCAAAGATTTCAAAAATGACACCAAAAACAAAATCCACAAAAGAACAGATCGATCAAGTATACTTCACCAAAACAAGTTCTGGTTTTTCAATAGATATTGTTAAGAGGATGAAAAAACAACCACAGGCTGAAAGAAAATATTTGCAAAGTATGTATCTGATAAAGGACTCATAACCAGAATACATAAAGAACTATCAAGACAATAAATTTTTAAAAACCTAATTTTTAAGAATGATTTGAGTAGATACCTCACCAATGAAGACATACAGATGGCAAACAAACACACTGAAAGATGTTCAACATCACTGGTAATAGATGAAATACAAATTAAAACCATAATGAGATATCACTACACATCTACTTAAAAAGCTAAAATTTAAAAAACTGACCAGACCAAGATCACAAGAATGTAGAAAGTGGTGGTGGAAAGTGAAAACAGTACAATCACTTTGGAAAACAGTGGGATAGTGTCTTTAATAGTAACACATACATAACCATTTTATCCAGCTATAATATTCGTAGGTGTTTACACAAGAAAAAAGGAAGCATATGTTCATGTAAAGGTTTGCACATGAATATTCTTGAACAGCTTTCTTCTCAAGAGCCCCAAAGTGAACACAATTCAAATGTCCATTAACAGGTGAATGACTAGACACATTACTGTGTCTGTACAATGGAATACTACTTGGCAATAAGGAAATTTAGTAACACAAATTAATGGATGAATATCAAAATAACTGTGGAAAGAATCCAGAAAAAGAGCACATGCTGTATGATTTCATTTATATAAAACTCCAGAAAATGCAAATTAACTTATAGTTACAGAAAGCAGGTCATAGGTTACTGGGGGCTGGAAGAGAAGCAGAAAGAATTATGAAGAGGAAACCTTTGAGTGTTAAGAGGTATGTTCACTATCTTCACTGTGGTGATGGGTTCATGGGTGTAACACATCTAAATCTATCACTCAAACACTTTATATGCAGTTTACTCTGTCAACTACATCTTAAAAAAAAAAAAACTAATGTTACTTGATATGATTTGGCATAAATTTTAACACTTCATCCCAAGGGCTCCTCAATCGTGATGCTACCAGCATTGAGAAGTTCTAACAAAACATCACTGTCAGGACTGTCCCCACATTCAAGATACACAGTATCTCTGCTCCCTTCCATTAATGCCAAAAATATTCCCCACGCCATTCTGACACCAACAATGCTCCACGTTATTTCCAAACTCCTTGAGAAACACCACTCCAAAAAAAATTTGAAACCAAATTCTATTAATAAATCTCTTTTGGCTCTGAATCATGAATTCAAATGTAAAATAAACTTGGATTCAATATAAAGTTTTTGTTCATAAACCCTGGTGACATCTTCAATTTTCCAACCTGACTTAACATTTCCCACCATAATAGATATTCCAAGGCAAAACTCAAAAGGTATTTATCAGAGCCCAGAGAGACCTTAAAAAAGCATTCAATATCACTTAGCACTCTGCTGCGAAGTGTCAGTATGTAAAACTTCAAGAACTGTTGCAGATAATTAGCTCATCATAAGAGTGGAGAAGAAGACAAGAGGAACTAGAAGGTAATTCCAACAGGATCAAGAAAATCAAAGATCTAAGACCTTGTCAGTAAAGAAAACCTGAAAACAAAAACCCTATTAAAGCAATTGTACTGAGTGACCTGAACAACATAAGGATTAACTATCCTATGGATTAAATATTTAAGATAAAATGACTGTGGGCAATGGCAACATGACTTTCATAAGGTGGAAAATCACACTTCTCTAATAGTTCTCTAATAGAGGTTTCCACTATTTAGGTGGATGTGAGTGTTAGTCTCTCAGTCCTGTCCAGCTACTTGTGACCCCATGGTCTGCAGACCGCCAGACTCCTCTGTCCATGGGATTTTCCAGGCAAGAATACTGGAGTGGGTTGCCATTTCCTTCTCCAGGGAATCTTCCCAACCCAAGAATCAAATCCAGTCTTCTGCATTGCAAGCAGATTCTTTACCTCTGAGTCACCAGGGTAGCCATTTAGGTGCATAGAGAACTCTTAACTATATACACAACCAACTCAGATAGAGTTGAATGGAGACTTGTTTTTGAAGATCAGCTATAAAAGCTATGGATAAAAAAAAATTCTCCAGAGAGGAAAGGTATGGATAGAAAATTTTAAACAGATTGTTTCCCAGTGGTAGAATCTTATTTTCTCTCAAGTGACACGGCAAGAGAGCTTTACAAACATGCAGTAAAAGACTGCCTGTATTGAAGAAGCAATAAAACTGATCATTAAAATAATAGGAAGCTTCAACACAGGCAAGTGGATCTAGATAAAGTCCTTATAGGAATATGGACTCCATATGGCAGCTATTAATTCTCATTAAGAGAATTACAGATTCTCTGCATTTTTTCTGAAGATTCTAACATAACCAAATCAAAATAATAATAATAATGATCAGAGATCTGGGGTGGGAGGGACATCCTATTCTTGTACAAAATAAGATGTACCTGAAAAATATGGTCCCACTCCCAGTATAGACAAAAAGAAGAAAAACCAGTCCTGAATTTTAAAAAATATCATACTGACAAAAATTAATATGCTGCTGCTGCTACTGCTAAGTCGCTTCAGTCGTGTCCAACTCTGTGCAACCCCATAGACGGCAGCCCACCAGGCTCCGCCGTCCCTGGGATTCTCGAGGCAAGAATACTGGAGTGGGTTGCCATTTCCTTCTCCAGTGCATGAAAGGGAAAAGTGAAAGTGAAGTCGCTCAGTCATGTACCACTCCTAGCGACCCCATGGGTCTGCAGCCTACCAGGCTCCTCCACCCATGGGATTTTCCAGGCAAGAGTACTGGAGTGGGGTGCCATTGCCTTCTCCAAAATTAATATAATAAGTAATAAATAGGTAACTTTCCTTTAATATTTTCAAGTCCTAGATAGGAGCGTTAGTAACAGTTTCTAACAAGAGCTTCAATCAGTAAATCAGTTATACAAGGTTCTCAGGAGTCAGGCCAGAAACTAAGTCCCTCCAATGGTCAAACAGCCAATCCCTCTACCATCTTGTTAATTGTAGCCATATTCAGTTTCAGGAAGTTTATCAGCCACAACCCTAGAATCACTGTGTCATTATCACCAAGTTCTGGTCATAGAGATCATGAGCCTCTTCAAGCCCTGGGTAGCAGTTACAGAAAGTGGGAGTAGAGTCTAGATAACCTAATTGGAAAATTATGGGGAAAAGTAGCTTGTTCTGTAAAGTTTGCGATGCTGTAATCTAACCAGGATCTAAAATGAATATTTAATATCTTAAAGATGTACCTGTCTGACCTTTACCTTTCCCTCAAAGTATCTTAAGCTACATCCAGAAATTCTGCAATGGAAAATGTGTAAGTAAATTACATATCATAACTCCTGTAACAATGAAAATTACAGTACAACAATGAAACACAAGAAGTGACAGAAAGCACTGCCTTTTACACAAACTACAAAATTTGGTGTCTTCCTTGCTTAAATTCTCCTCAGCTTCTGATGACAGACGTTCTTCTTTATTTAAAAAGTGCAAGTTTAGTATCAATGGCAGAATATTCCCACAGAAATAAGAGGAAAAAAGAGCTTAACAGTATAGACAAAAGGACCTATGCAGAGAAACATTCTAGTGCTGGCATGAGATCTTCATGTAAAAGCACTTCAATGCATTTTAATTACAGAAAGTTAACTAGCTCTAGCTTCTCAGAGCAGTGACTGCTTGCTTACCCAACAGCCATCACCTCCCCACTTCAGCATTACCTCACTTTTCCAGATTCTTTCATAACCAAGAGACCACATGATATGGTTCCGGCCAATGAAACTGAGAAGAAATCTCCTGAGGCAAGGGAACATTCCTGGAAAAATTCTCCCTAATTAAATAGTCACAGGAAGAAAGAATTCTTCCCTTCCAGCATTTCTAGGGTATGGTGGCAAGAACTGCAAAAAACCATCCAGCAGTGTAAAAACTAAGAGTCTGAGGTAAAAAGACCAAAATGGCAAGGCTGCTGAAGAAGAAAGGCAAGGACTGACTCTAGTGACACCATCAGACACCTGCATCAATTCCATTTATAGACATTTAAGAAACCATTGTAGATCTTTATTGTTACTTAAGCCACTGCTTCTCAGCAAATTTATTTGATAAGTCTATTGTGCCACATGCAATGTCACCAATCCTAACAGCATGTTTACCAATCTGAGTATCTGTAACAAAGTAACCCGCCAACCATCTCAATCAAGCCAGGCTTGCCTAGAAAATGCTATTAATGCTGACTGCTATGTTCAACAGAGATACATCTATTAACATCATTTTCATCCTCCCTTAGCAAAACAATGACCCCTCCTTCTAGACCATTTAAGCTTTTCCAAATTACAAATTATTCAGGAGAAAAAAAATCTAACATTTCTGATATTGTCTGCTTGTTTGGGATCGAGCCCTGGCAATGAAAGTGCTAACCACTGGACTGCCAGGGAATTCCCATAAGATTTCTGATTTTTTTGATAAGAGAGTTCTCTTGCTGTTTCTAGACCTATTATCAGATCATCTGACAAGAGTAAAAAACAGAAAGCAAAATCCTCAGGGACTTTATCCATAAATCAGCTGACTTCTGAAGCATCTTGAGATTTGTGCGCATCAGTCTTGTCTGACTGTGCGACTCCATGAACTGTAGCCTGCCAGGCTCCTCTGTCCATGGGATTCTCCAGGCAAGAATACTGGAGTGAGTAGACATGCCCTCCTCCAGATCGTCCCAACCCAGGCACTGAACTAGCATCTCTTAAGTCTCCTGCATTAGCAGGTGGGTTCTTTAACACTAGTGCCAGCACCATCTGGAAGGCCCCATCTTGAGATTTCTGCTGTGCCAAATCAAAATAACAGAATTTTCTAAGCTGAGTATGGCCAAAACATGGACTTACTAAATTCTGAATCCTATATGGAACTTAATGAAGAGATAAATATTCCCCCCCGACAAAAAACTTCATTTTTTAAAAATGTTTAACAAGATGTATCATTGGGTTGGCCAAAAAGTTCACTGGTTTCCCCAATTACGATAGCTTTAGCAGCGCTTAGTTGTCTTCATTCGAAGTAATTTTGTTAGATTGTCTTGTGAGAGTTGTCACATCAGCACGCATTAAAAAAAAAAAGCTTATTGAAATTGGTGAATTTTTGTGTAGCCATTTTAAAATTGAAGATAGAGAAAAAAGCAACATTTTTGGCATATTACACTTTATTATTTCAAGAAAAGTAAAAACCCAACACAAAAGACTTGTGCAGTGTATGGAGAAGGTGCTGTGACTGATCCCAAACGTGTCAAAAGTGGTTTGTGAAGTTTTGTGCTGGAGGTTTCTCACGGGATGATGCTCCATGGTCAGGCAGACCAGCTGAAGTTGACAGTGATCAAAGTGAGACACTGGGAATAACTATACCGTGAGGGAGTCAGCCAACATACTCAAAATATCCAAATCAAGACTTCCCTGGTAGCACAGTGGATAAGAATCTGCCTGCCAATGCAGGGGACATGGCTTTGATCCCTGGTCCAGAAAGATTTCACATGCGCCACAACTTCTGAGCCTGCACTCTAGAGCCCGAGAGCCTCAACTACTGAGCCTGGGTGTCACAACTACTGAAGCCCAAGCACCTAGACCCTGTGCTCTGTAACAAGAAAAGCCACCACAAAAAAAACCCTGCATACTACAGTGAAGAACAGCCCTCAGTCACCACAACTAGAGAAAGTACTTGAGTAGCAATAAAGACCCAGTACAACCAAAATTAAATAAATAAAAATTTAAAATATCCAAATCAAATGCTGAAAATCATTTGCACCCACTTGGTCACCTTCACTGCTTTGATATTTGGGTGCCACTTAAGCTAAGCAAAGAAAATCTTCTTGTGTGCATTTCTGCAAGCGATTCTTCACTTAAACATAACGAAAACAGCTGTTTTTTAAAGCAAATTGTGACAAGTGATGAAAAGTGGATATTTCGCAATCATGTGAAATGGAAGAGATTGTGGGGCAAGCAAAATGAACCACCACCAACGATATCAAAGGTTGGTCTTCATCCAAAGACAGTGATGCTGTGTACATGGTGAGACTGGAAGGGAGTCCTCTCTTATGAGTTCCTTCCAGAAAACCTAATGATTAGTTCTGATTAGACCAATCACGATGGTGTGATCACTCACCTAGAGTCAGACATCCTGGAATGTGAAGTCAAGTGGGCCTTAGAAAGCATCACTACGAACAAAACTAGTGGAGGTGATGGAATTCCAGTTGAGCTATTTCAAATCCTAAAAGATGATGCTGTGAAAGTGCTGCACTCGATATGCCAACAAATCTGGAAAACTCAGCCGTGGCCACAGGACTGGACAAGGTCAGTTTTCATTCCAATCCCAAAGAAAGGCAATGACAAAGAACGCTCAAACTACTGCACAATTGCACTCATCTCACACACTAGTAAAGTAATGCTCAAAATTCTCCAAGCCAGGCTTCAGCAATATGTGAACCATGAACTTCCAGATGTTCAAGCTGGTTTTAGAAAAGGCAGAGGAACCAGAGATCAAATTGCCAACATCCGATGGATCATCGAAAAAGCAAGAGAGTTCCAGAAAAACATCTATTTCTGCTTTATTGACTATGCCAAAGCCTTTGACTGTGTGGATCACAATAAACTGTGGAAAATTCTGAAAGAGATGGGAATACCAGACCATCTGACCTGTCTCTTGAGAAATCTGTATGCAGGTCAGGAAGCAACAGTTAGAACTGGACATGGAACAACAGACTGGTTTCAAATAGGAAAAGGAGTACGTCAAGGCTGTATATTGTCACCCTGCTTATTTAACTTATATGCAGAGTACATCATGAGAAACGCTGGGCTGGAAGAAACACAAGCTGGAATCAAGATTGCCGGGAGAAATATCAATAACCTCAGATATGCAGCGGAGAAGGCAATGGCACACCACTCCAGTACTCTTGCCTGGAAAATCCCATGGATGGAGGAGCCTGGTGGGCTACAGTCCATGGGGTCGCTAAGAGTCGGGACGACTGAGCGACTTCACTTTCACTTTTCCCTTTCATGCACTGGAGAAGGAAACGGCAACTCACTCCAGTATTCTTGCCTGGAGAATCCCAGGGACGGCGGAGCCTGGTGGGCTGCCGTCTGTGGGGTCCCACAAAGTCGGACACGACTGAAGCGACTTAGCAGCAGCAGCAGCAGCAGATATGCAGATGACACCACCTTTATGGCAGAAAGTGAAGAAGAACTAAGAGCCTCTTGATGAAAGTGAAAGAGGAGAGTGAAAAAGTTGGCTTGAAGCTCAACGTTCAGAAAACTAAGATCATGGCATCTGGTCCCATCACTTCATGGGAAATAGATGGGGAAACAGTAGAAACAGTGTCAGACTTTATTTTTGGGGGCTCCAAAATCACTGCTGATGGTGACTGCAGCCATGAAATGAAAAGACACTTACTCCTTGGAAGGAAGGTTATGGCCAACCTAGATAGCATATTTAAAAGCAGAGACATTACTTTGCCAACAAAGGTCCATCTAGTCAAGGCTATGGTTTTTCCAGTGGTCATGTACGGATATAAGATTTGGACGGTGAAGAAAGCTGAGAGCCGAAGAACTGCGGTGTTGGAGAAGACTCTTGAGAGTCCCTTGGACTGCAAGGAGATGCAACCAGTCCATCCTAAAGGAGATCAGTCCTGGGTGTTCATTGGAAGGACTGATGTTGAAGCTGAAACTCCAATACTTTGGCCACCTCATGGGAAGAGTTGACTCATTGGAAAAGACCCTAATGCTGGGAAGGATTGGGGGCAGGAGGAGAAGGGGACGACAGAGGATGAGATGGTTGGATGGCATTACCGACTCGATGGACATGGGTTTGGGTAAACTCCGGGAGTTGGTGATGGACAGGGAGGCCGGGCGTGCTGCGATTCATGGGGTCGCAAAGAGTCGGACACAACTGAGCGACTGAACTGAGCCCAACTGAAAGCAGTATTCATTGAAAAGCGTCTGGAATAAGACAACAAAAAAATGCATCATCTTCCATCACGATAACACAAGACCCATGTTTCTTTGATGACCAGACAAAAACTGTTACAGCTTGGCTGGGAAGCTCTGATTCATCTGCTATATTCAGACACTGCACCTTTGGATGGTCTTTTCAAAATTCTCTTAATGAAAAAAAAAAAAAAATCAATTCCCTGGAAGACTATAAAAGGCTCCTGGAATAGTTCTTTGCTCAAAAACATTAAAAAGAAAAAAATTGAGGAAGATGGAACTATGAAGTTGCCTGAAAGAAGGCAGAAGGTAGTGGAACAAAATGGTAAACATGCTCAATAAAGTTCTCGGTGAAAATGAAAAAACGTGTCTTATTTTTACTTAAAAACCAAAGGAAATTTTTGGCCAAACCAATAAAACAGAAGAGACCAGCACAGTTTTTTTTTTTCCTGGCCACACAGCTTGTGGCATCTTAGTTCCCCAACCAGAGATCCAACCTGTGACCCTTGCAGTGGAAGCACAGAGTCCGAATCACTGGACGACCAGGGAATTCCCAATACAGGTGCACTTTTAAACGCATGAACTTTACAAAAGCTACAGCCTACAGAAGATATGAAATAATAAAAGTTCTTCGTCAAATAATTTCAGTCACATGTATATAGTAAAGACCATAGATTTCAACATTAAGGCAAAACATCTCCTAGTCAGTCTGAGCTCATTATTTCACCCAGAAGTCTGCTGTACCTATTTCAAATGATCAAAAGAAATGTACTTATTTCAAATGATCAAAATAAATAAAACCTATTCATGTTAGCTACATCTTTAAAACAAATTCATAAAATACAATACAAACATAAATCAAGAGTTTACAGAGTCATATAAAAGAAATGTAGTTGATGGAAATTCAAAGGTTCAGCTGCTAAGTCCAGAAATGTCTCAAATACTAGGTAAATACAATTAAACACTCAAAACAGAAATATTAATTCCCAAATAAAAAGCCAGAAAGGACCCGTGGCTTCACAGCTCTTGGTTAAGCTCCAGTTCAGAGCCAATTCCTTAGTATGTAATGATCACCTTCATTAAAACAGTACAGAATGTCACAGGAACAGAAAGAGTTCATGGAGGAAAGTCAGAGAACTTAGAAAATGATGATGACTGTGTTCTCTACAGAGAAAGATGACTCAGATGGTACTTGTTAACTGACTGACAAATTGGACAAGGCTAGACTCAAATATATCATATTAACCAAATGCTAAAGTACACTCTCGGAGAAAGCAATGGCAATCCACTCCAGTACTCTTGCATGGAAAATCCCATGGACGGAGCAGCCTGGTAGGCTGCAGTCCGTGGGGTCTCGAAGAGTCAGACACGACTGAGCGACTTCACTTTCACTTTTCATTTTCATGCATTGGAGAAGGAAATGGCAACTCACTCCAGTGTTCTTGCCTGGAGAATCCCAGGGATGGCAGAGCCTGGTGGCCTGCCATCTATGGGGTCACACCGAGTCGGACACGACTAAAGTGACTTAGCAGCAGCAGCAGCAAAATACACTCTACATAAAGACATTAAAGAAATTATAAATGGCATAGGAAAAAATATAAATAAATAGATATATAATATTGCCTTTATAATTTTATTGTACAGAAAGGCTTTAAGGACAACTATAAAGGCAAAATAAAGATTAAGAGGTGCAAAATATTAAAAATCTTGAACCACCAAAAAAAAGAAAAACCCCCAAAGAAAACTAAAAAGCAACCTGCAAACTGGAAAAAGGAATTCACAACAAGTGACAGACTAAAGAATAACCTATATATATATATACATATGCAGAATACTTACAAAACAGTAAGACAGTAGTAGAAAAGCAGATAAAGATATAAAAAAGCAATTCAAAAAAGATGATTACCAACAGCCAATAAACTCACTTCCTTTAAAAAAATCCTAGGCATTTAACTACTGGGTCAGAGGTTATGTGGGTTTTTCAGGCTGACAGTGACCACACTTTCTTCTGATCTTCACGTAGCTGGCTCCTTTTCATCCTTCAGGTCAAATGTTATCCCATCAAAAAAAGCTTTCCCTCACCATTCCTTAAATATCAGGTATCTCCTTTCACCCTCCCTTCCCAATCCCCATCACGGGTCTGAATTTGTATTACTGTAACTGGTCTGCTGCTCCTCGTCAGTTATGCCCCAAGGGGCCAGCTCCATGAACATAGGAGCCTTGTCCATCTCCTCCAGACTGGTACCCCTGGTGAACTCTGAACATGGCAGATACTTATTTATTGCATAAATGCACCAGGCATTACTGAATGAATAGTCAACACACAAAGTGCAGCTTACAGCCCAGATCTATCTCTTATAAACATGACCTCATCCAAGTTACTGGTCTCTTCCAAGTTCATTTCAAACAGGAAATCATGATACATGTAAGGTAATAGGGTTGCTGAGAAAACCAAGAGAGAAAATACGAAGGTTAAAGCTCTTCTGTGCAGTACTTGGCAAAAAATGCCTCAAACCTTAACCATGGATACTATTTTATCCATCAAATTAACAGAGATTAAAAAGGTTATGTGGGTATGAAATCAGTGAACTATTGCATACAGTAGTCAAAAGTTTAAACAGGAAGAAACCTAAGGAGAACAAATCAAACATAAAATGTAAACCATTTTGTGACGTGAAAGTCACTCAGTCATGTCTTACTCTTTGTGATCCCATGGACTGTACATATACAGTCCATGGAATTCTCCAGGCCAGAATACTGGAGTGGGTTGCCGTTCTCTTCTCTAGGGGATCTTCCCAACCCAGGAATCGAACCCAGGTCTCCCACATTGCAGGCGGACTCTTTATCAGCTGAGCCACCAGGGAAGTCAGTAAACCATTTTACTCAATGATTAAATTTCCAGAAATTTATTACAAGGGACAATTATGTACATAGATAAATAAATACATAGATATATAGATCTCATTTTGATAGTAACAGAATCACTAATAGAAAAACCTGGAAACCAACCAAACGTCCAAGAAGCAAATAGTTATGTAAAATTTTCCAGAGAAATGGCAAGGAATTAATTTTTTTACCCCAGTTTTGTTAGATTATATGCATAAAGAAAAAATAAACATTTCTCATTTTAGTGATTTTTTTCATTTTCTCTTTGCTTTTGCATTTTCTAAATATTCTACAATGAACGTAAGCAAGCTTTAACATTAGGTCAATTTTTAGTAACAGTTCACACAGCAAAGCTAATGAACTAATTACATACCAGTTTTTAAACACCTATAGAAAGGTCACTACCAATATCTTCAAATATAAGGCTTTAAATTGAGGCTCTACCACAAGGTCTTTCTCAAGCAAAGGTCTCTCTACCTATAACCTGGCCTCAAGTAAACCAATGATAATTTAACTAATAGATACAAGAAAAAAGGAGGTCAGGGATTCTCCAGATCCACAGGAAATACCATTAACAGTTCTAACTCTGCTGCTAAGTCACTTCAGTCGTGTCCGACTCTGTGCAACCCCATAGATGGCAGCCCACCAGGCTCCCCCATCCCTGGGATTCTCCAGGCAAGAACACTGGAGTGGGTTGCCATTTCCTTCTCCAATGCATGAAAGGGAAAAGGGAAAGTGAAGTCGCTCCATCGTGTTCGACTCTTAGCGACCCCATGGACTGCAGCCTACCAGGCTGCTCCATCCATGGGATTTTCCAGGCAAGAGTACTGGAGTAGGGTGCCATCGCCTTCTCCAGTTCTAACTCTACATCTAACTAGTTACAGGAAAGCTGGACAAAGTACTCACTAGGACTTCAGATTCCACATTAACAAAAATAACAAGAGGTAATAATGTATACTTACAATGTACATGTCTAAGTATTTAAAGGTTTTGACTAATTTAATTCATTGCATTAATAACAGCTAATACTTACATAGTGATTATTATCTGACACTGTTGTAAGAACTTTGTATACACTAGCTGACTACACCTCCCAACTAATTCTCACCTTAAAAATGAGAACAAGCTGGGACTTCCCTGGTGGTCCAGAGGTTAAGAATCCGCCCACCAATGCAGGGGACATGGGTTCGATACCTGGTCTGGGAATGCCTACCAATGCAGGGGACATGGGTTCAATCCTTGGTCTGGGAATATTCCACGTGCTTCGAAACAATGAAGCCTGTGAGCGACAACTACTGAGCCTGCGTGCCTAGAACTCAAGTCCTGCAACAAGAGAAGCCACCTCAATGAGAAGCCCAAACACCACACTAAAGCCCTCACTCAGCAATGAAGACCCAGTGCAACCAAAACTAGTTTTTTTTAAGCAAGAACAAGCTGGATTATCTTAAAAATAACTTTTATCAATACCTCCCCTTCACAGAGCTAAGGAAAAACAAACCTAGGTTAACTACACCCCAGAAACCGATAAGCCCTTCTGCAAACAGAAAACAAAACTTCAGCTGCTTTCATCCCTAGCAGACAGGTAGGAAGAACTGACACAGATGAGAAAAAGAAAAAAATCTGCCAAATCTTTAAACAGCTGCCTGCGGACTTGCACAAGTGATGAGAATGCTAAGGAGCTTCCTCAGAGTAAGTGGCACCCACTCCCATTCCCTTCCATAGGCCTTCACCAACTACACAGGGCCAAAAACCGGATGCAGAGCAGCTGGGAGAGAAAACTCCTAAGGGTAGGGATAGTTCAAGGTAGAAAGCCAATGGTTGGACTGGAGAGCAAAGAGAACTCTTCACCAAACAAAAAGTAGGCAGCTGGACTATAAAACAGTACATGATCTTACGAAGTCTGGGAAGCTGGCAACTGGGCTATAAGTATGACCTCCCAAGAATCTCACTGGGCCCAAATTTCAAAGTTGGCTAAAAAAGAAAGTCTTAATCCCACCCTCAAAACACGTGAGCCAGTTATTAAATGAATGCAATTAAAGTCACACAAAAGGTCAGAGATGATCAGATACAAATTAGATTGACACAACCCTACACTAACAGTTTGGGGGAGAGGGGGTGAGAGGCACATCTTTTTTTTTTTTTTTTTTTTTTTTTTGACCACATCTGAAAGCATGTGGGATCTCAGTTCCCCAACCAGGGATCAAACTCACCCCATGCAATGGAAACACAGACTCTTAACCACTGGACCACCAGGAAAGTCCAAGTACCTTCTTTACGGAGACTGACTAAACTACTCTTTTAATGTAAAAAGGCCCAGTATACTTCAAAAGATGATGAAAAACACAACAAAACAAAACATGAGACCCAGGGTCAAGAGAGGGAGTGGCCAACAGAAGCAGACCCAGAGCTGGCCGAGATGTTGGAAAATGTTCAGCCATTGTCTCCTCAAAATACTTAATTCTGCCCCATGCTTCCATCCTTTCTATATGGGACTTTTAAGCTATTCATTGAACTACTTGATATCCTACAGGTTAAAGAAGCTCAGAGAACCTCCAAGTGCCAAAAAAAATCCACCTAGGCACATGTGGTAGGCAGTTTCTGACATCGACTCCAACATCTCCACCTTCTGGTACTCACAGACTTGAGTCCCCCCACCATGTGTAGCTTATCTCTAACCAACAGAGCACTAACACTGGGTAAACATAGCCATTACTAGGTTACAAAAGAGGGTGACTTCTGTCTTGCCTGCAGGCTACCGCCTTTTCAGCTTTCATCTTCCAACAATGCAAGTTGCTAGGCTGGAGAGATCAAGTTGGTATGGAGCTGGAGGCAGCCAAGAGCCAACCAGGAATCGAGTCAAGGCTGTCAGCCCAACAGTCCACTCCAGGAACTGAAGCCAGCCAAAAACCATGTGAATATGGAAGCAGCTCCTTCCACAGTCAAGCTTTTCGGCTCTAGCCAACACTTTGAGTGCAACCTTGAGAGACTGAGACAGAGGATTCAGCTCAGTTGTGCCTGGACTCCTGACAAACCGTGAGACAATAAATCTGTGGGAATTCCCTGGTGGTCCAGTAGTTAATACTCAGCGCTTCCAATGCAGGGGGCATGAGTTCCTTCCCTGGTGGGGCAACTAAGATCCCATATTCTGTGTGGCATGGCCAAATAGAAATAAATAAATAGATAAATAAATTAATACATTTGTGCTGTTTTAATTCACTAAGTTTCAGATAATTTGTTATATAGTGATAATGACTATGGTACACCACATAAACCTTCTGAAAATTAAAGACAAAATGGAAATCTTGAAAAGCAGCCAGAGGGAAAAACATTATATTGGGACTTCCCTGGTGGTCCAGTGATTAAGAATTCACGTTACAATGCAGGGGACACAGGCTCAAATGCCTCAAAGCAACTAAGCCCAGGTGTCACAACTAAGACTCAACATAGCCAAATTAATTAATTAAAAAAAAATCTTAAAAGAAGAAACAATAAGACTGCTGGCTTTTCAATACTAATGCGCTGAGAGAAAAAAAAAAAACAGAACTAATCAACCAGAATTTCACAGCTTTAAAAAAAAATGTATTTAATAAAATCAAAACAAGTTTTCAAACCAAAAAGGAAAACTAAAATCATTGTCACCAAACTTTTATTAAAAGAAGTATCAAAATAAGTTGTGGAGACCAAAGAAAAAGTAGCACAGCCAAGGCTAAGTGGCTCAGACAGCAACACACCACTACCATAATTCGGCACTAAGCTAGAAAGACTGCCATTCTCCATCCTACTTTGTGGTCATCCATAAGGGTAAAAACCAGGTATCATTAGCCCACGTATTAGAGCTCACATAGACTGTATTTTGTTATTTCACACGACACTACAAATATAAATTAGCTGAAGGGGAAGTCTACACATTATGACTTAACTGTCCCATCAATCTTATCACTCAAAATACTACTGATTACTACTGTGTGCCCAGCACAGCAAAATCATTTTTTCAGTATGTTTACAACACTTTTTATTGTTATACAGATAAAAGAACTGAGGTACAGATTAAATAATTTGCTTGAGATTAGAACATGTGTCAAAGCTATGGTTTTTCCAGTAGTCACGTATGGATGTGAGAGTTGGACCATAAAGAAAGCTGAGCACCGAAGAATGCTTTTGAACTGTGGTGCTGAAGAAGACTCTTGAGAGTCCCTTGGACAGCAAGGAGATCAAGCCAGTCAATCCTAAAGGAAATCAACTCTGAACATTCATTGGAAGGACTGGTGCTGAAGCTGAAGCTCCAATACCTTGGGCACCTGATGCAAAGAGCCAACTCATTGGAAAAGATCATGATGCTGGCAAAGATTGAGGGCAGGAGGAAAAGTGGGCAACAGAGGATGAGATGGTTGGACAGCATCACTCACTCACTGGACATGAACTTGAGCAAACTCCAGGAGACACTGGAGGACAGGGAAGCCTGGCATGTTGCAGTTCATGGGGTTGCAAAGAGTCAGACACGACTTAGCAAATGAACAAGAACATGTAGTAAGCAACTAGAAAGGCAGGATTACAGCCCAAATTTCTAACACTGTCCTATTGCTAGACTGCAGCTTCTTACCACACTTATCATTAAGTGTTCCCAAGTGGTATCAATGAAATGCCTACAGAAGGACAAATCTCTGCAGTCAAGTACAAAGAAAATGCAGAATCCACATGAGAGGAAAAAAAAGGCTGCACTCAGGATAAAGGGTCTTTAGAATCCACAATGAACAAAAAAAATGGTAATGTGACTAGTTGCAATACAGATTTGGAATACACAGTTGTATCATTTTAGTTATTTATTTTTTGGCTGTTTGGCACAGCATACAGGATCTCAGTTTCCTGACTAGGGATGGAACCTGTGAACCCTGCAGTGGAAGCATAGAGTCTTAATCTCTGCCAGGGAAGTCCTGGGAGTTTTGTTTCAAATGAGTAAATAAAGAGCCTTGCTATAAAAAAAAGAAAAAAAGGTTCAGCTTTAGACTCCAACAGAGTCTATCTGGCGGTGCACCTGAATTTCACATCTTGGGTTAGAATTTTCTATCATAACCTGAGTCCTCAATCCAATAGGAAGCTCAAGATGGTTATACCACTCTCCCCTTGATTTGGAGAGCAAATTCGTAAACTAAGGAAGGCTGACAAATAAGTAGAAGTGAAGAAAAGAAGCAGAGATATATTTGTACAAGTCACAGTTATTCTGATATACTAACAAATGTTGTATTTGCTAGTTCAGCAAATGTTGTATTTGCTAGTTCACTTTTAATGTTTGAAACAGTAAAAAAGAATAATCGACTATGATAAATTTAAAATATATTTACAACACCTAAATTCTTAGAAAGATTATGCTTAGATCTAAATGTGCATATAGAGGCTTCTACCGATTAATAAAACCATCATTGTAAATATAGCGTGGAAACCCCTAAAGAAATTTAATTAAGTGGTGTTAATATTTTTTAAGTGGTGTTAAATATTTTAAGATTAAATTCTCATGACAAAGCAAACACTAATCAAAATTTAAAAATAAATACACTGGTTTCTACATATTACTAGATTTATAAGATTTGTAAATGAACTTAAAGGTTTAAGGAAAATGACTACTTAAACAATTCTAATGAACCAAATACTGATTTCAATACAAATAACTCTGAAGTGTTCTCCTTACACAAAAGGTCTGCTCAAACATGACCAAACAAAAAAAGTAAATGACAATAAACCCCCTAATGATAATCTACAATTTAAGAATCTTGACTTTTTTTCCTCTGCTTAAGGAAGAGACTGGTCTACAAAAATTGATCTATCATGTCACTCAATTACAAAGTATATCAAATCTCTCTCCCCTTTTCAAATACACCCCTCCTTTACAAACCTTTCCAATTCTCATGCCCAATTCTATACTTCTATTTCATTCTTCCCCTTTCTTTACCACCTATAAATCATAAAAATTACATAAAAATTCACAGGCTCAACAGTCAATGCAGAGTTGGTATTGAGAGATAACTATTTTCAATTTTCCTAAGAAAATACCAAAAATATTCTTGCTTCCAAAGCACAGGCTGGACTAATAGCACAGTCACAAGTCTAAGATAAACTGCAGCTGTGCAGACAGTGATAGTGGAATCACTTGAAAGGCTTTAATATAATAGTGATGCTCAGTCCCACCACAAAGATTCTGAGTTAAGTGGTCTGGGGCACAGCCTGGGCAGATTTTATAAAGCATTCCAGATGGTTCTGATCCAAGAATCACAACTACTAAGAAAAAGGAATACACAAAATACAGAAACAAACAACATTATAAGGAATCAGACAAAACCAAAATGTGAAATATTCTACAGAATAACTCAAGTCTCTTCAGTAAACCTACAGCACAGGGGGAAAAAAAAAAACTACGCAAGACAGAAAGATTTAAGATCATTTCAGTGTGATGCATGAACCTTGTCTGAAGCCAAATTCAAGGCAAATATTGAAAAATATAGCAAACTGGTAATGAATTTATGATATGGAGACCTGTTACATTGTTCTCATTTGTGTATATTTGAATGTGTCCCTGCTAAGTCACTTCAGTCATGTTTGACTCTTTCCGAACCATAAGGACCGTAGCCTGCCAGGCTCCTCTGTCTGTGGGATTCTCCAGGCAAGAATACTGGAGTGGGTTGCCATGCCCTCCTCCAGGGGATCTTCCTGACCCAGGGTTCTTCACCACTAGTGCCACCTGGAATACTTTTTAAAAAATATTTTTAAAGAGAAAAAGTTTGGAGAACTAGAAGCTACTCACATACCCTTGACAAAAGAATAATTCTCTACACAGAAAGCTCACTGTCTACCACTTAGTGCTGGGAAAGGAGGCAGGAAGAAGGTAAAGGAGGCACAGGATCCTCACCAGACAAATCATTCAGGCAATGAGAAAACATGTCATAGTCACATCAGAGGGATACATCACAGAGCAAGATTCTAAATAATTTAAAGCAGAATTTTTTTTTTTCGGCCACACTCTGCAATATATGAAGGATCTCAGTTGAAGCACAGAGTTTTGTTTTTTTTTTATTAGTTTATTTTCTATTTTTTAACTTTACAATATTGTATTTGTTTTGCCATATATTGACATGAATCCATCGTGGGTGTATATGCTTTGAAGCACAGAGTTTTAACCACTGGACCACCAGGGAAGTCCTTAAAGCAGAATTTTAAGTGTTAAGCAGTACTAACAGGAAAAGCCAAAAAATATATAAATCTATTTTTAATGTTACTTTCCCAGTAGTTATAGCATCATGCTTATTTCAAAATGTAGACAATTTTATCCTCAGTAGCATAGCTGCACGTCTTATCAATAATGCTTTGCTGGGGAGAGGCGGTGGGAGAGGGCTGGATTGGAAGTTTGGGGTTAGCAGATGCAAACTGGTACATATAGAGTGAATAAACAAGGTCCTACTGTATAGCACAGGGAACTATCTATATTCTGCCATTAGCCATAATGGAAAAGAATATGAAAAGGAATGTATATACGTGTGTAACCGACTCACTCTGCTGTACAGCAGTAATTAACACATTGTAATTCAACTATACTTCAATTAAAAAAAAGATTTTCAAAAATTATGCTTTTCTGCTTCATGGACACACAGTTTGCACCTAGGAACAGGAGTAAAACATCTGTTAAATATTCCTTTAAGGTTTAAAATGTCAAACTCAAGAAAACATTAAAAACTCTGCCATGATGAAGAATTTTTACAACTCTCTTTCTTGAAAATACTTTAAGAGTTTGCTTCAAAAAACTCTAGGAAGGGAAATATTAAAACTGGCAATTAAAATAGAATCTTGTTACATTCACCCAGCTTTAAGTGTCAACACTTAACTGTTCAGTATCTATCAAGCATAAAGACTCACAAACACGGAGAACAGACTTGCGGTTGCCAAAGAGGAGGTGGGAGTGGGGGAAGGACAGACCGGGAATTCGGGATTCACAGAGGCAAACTGTTATATCTAGGATGAATAAACAACAAGGCACTTCTGTACAGCACAGGGAACTATAATTAATATCCTGTGACAAACCATAATGGAAAAGAATATGAAAATGTACGTATGTGTAACAATCACTTTGTTGTACAGCAGAAATTATCACAACACTGTAAATTATGTTGTAAATTAACCATACTTCAACAAAGGTTTAAAAAAACCTTTTCATATACAGATAACAAATCCTTCTATTTCTGTTCTTTTATATATTTATATATATTTAAGAATGGTGATGTTATTCTATATTAACACCTACTTCTACTTGAAGTTGTTAGAACTGCGGTAAAAGATCACTCAGTTCTTTTTCTCTCAGCTGTTTTGCACGTAGGAGACGCTGAACATGCAACTAAAGAAAATCCTTTGTCCTATACTAAAGTCGGAAAAAAACTTTCCTGAAAAATGTTTTATTTCACTAAGGACTAACAAGTGGCTCAAACCAAATCACATACTATGAGAACAACTAAAAAAGATGATAGAGTACAACGAAAAGAGAACTGTAATCCATGTTACTGGTGCTCTAGCAAGAGAAACTGCATCATTAGGGACCACATTCAGCAAAGAGCAATATTAAAAAATCATCAAAATAAGTTTCCTAAGGCACTCAACAAGTGTAGCACAGTTTAGAGCGGCAAAAGTACTAGAGGAGTGGCAGAGTCTCACAGCAGCAAGATTTGTATTACTCTGCTAGGGAAAAAGAAAGAAAAATGTTCCGAGAGAGGAACATTTCTCCACCTTTCAGAGACGGATGCTTCTATTCCTAGGAACAAGTGGTTGGAGGATCGGGGAGGGGCAGATGGAGCAAGACCAATCAGAGGTCGAGTTACAAGTAGGAATCCGAAGAAACACAGATGAGAGCAGCTCGCTGACTGGCTGGAGAGGCGGCTCTCACCAGACGCACCGCACCTGGGGACCCACCCGGCCACAAACCGCGGCACAGGGTCGCCCCCACTTACCCCCGCCGCCCCCGGGGCCGTTTCCTGCCCAAACAAACCTGCCACCCCAAAACAAAACAAAACCTACGGGGGGAAGTACTGCCGTCCCCGTGGCTCTCCGGCCGCCTGCCCGCCCCCTCCGAGCGCCGCTCTGTCACTTCGCCCCTCCACCCGGAGCCCCGAAAAGGGGGCGGGGGGGAGGCGGGCACTGGGAAACATAGGGATGGAAATGTCAGAAGTCTCACCAATTCCTCGTAGCTCCTGTTGTGCTCGTTGCCCTCCCAGTCCAGCCTCTTCGGCAGCAACTGCAAAGACCCGAGACGCACACGACTGACCACCGCGCGGGGCCGCAGGGGTGTGGGGGCGGGGGGCAGCGGGGCGGGGGCGGGGGAGCCGGGGAGCCGGGCGAGCGGCCCCCGGGCAGGGCCGGCGGGGGACGCGGAGGACGCCGCCAAGCACAGACCTGGTACTGCTCCAGCTCCTGCACCAACACCTGCAGCCGAAAAGACGCGCAGTTAGGGGGGCTGGGGGCCGCATCCCGGTCCACCCGGCGCCCTCCTCCCGCGACACCGGGCGGCGGCGGGGCCGGGGCTCCCGGAGCGCGGCCACCGCCCGCGGGCCCGCACTCACCTGGGCGGCTCTCCGACATGGGCCGGCCGATAGGTACCGGGCGATGAGGAAGTACAGCTCTGCGGGGGAACAGGCAGACCGGTCAAGAGACGGGGAGGGGGCCGGGGTTCGGGCGGGGGCGCCGGGGGAGGGCGCGGACGCCGCGCGTCTTACCCGACTCGATGAGAGGCACCGGGCGTCGGGCGGGCGAGGGCTCCGCCATGGCCGCGAGAGGGCCGGGGCGGGAGCGGGCAAGCAAAGCGTGTAGGCCGCGCCGAGGCCTGACCGGGCCGGCGTCCCTTTACCTCAGGCGCGCCGCCGCCGCCGCCGCCGCCGCTGCTGCCTCCGCCATGCCGTGCGCGCCGCCAGCGCTGACGCCTCCGCGAAGTAGTGCCCCCGCGGGAGAAAAAGTAGTTCCTTCGTGGGAGCCGCCTGCGACAAGGAACTAACGACGTTTGGGCCCCTCCAGGAAGAGTGAGCCTCGCCTCCTTCTCTGCCTCAGGGGACGCAGAGAGGAGGCTGTATGCGCCAGGAGTCGGGCCCAGGGGAGGCGGCGGGTGGGGGAGGGGAGCGCGCGTGGCTGGGATCCCTGCGCGCGGTGAAGCGGCGGCCGGCCATTGTGAGGCGGCGGCCGGGCTGCGAGGCTGGGCTGGCGCCGGGGGCTGAGGTCGGGCGGGGGCAGCGGCGGGGGCTAGGATGGGGGTGGGGACAGGTTCCCGCTTTTCCAGCCAGAACCGAGCCGCGAGACGCTGGGCCACAGGGTCCCAGGAGGCGCGGCGGAGTCTCCGGCTTCGGGCTGTCAGAAGAACATCCCAGATGGTCACCTGGGGCCAGTGCGTTTGCCCCCAACGAAAGAACGCTGGCTTTGAGGACGCGAAACCCTTAAAACTGAAAATCGTTCCAGCTGCAAAGAGTAGAACGCCGGCCCGAGAAGCTTTGCCCGGAGACGGGAGGAGGAATGCGGGGAAGTCACAGGATGGGAGAACGGGGGGCGGGGAAGGGGGCGGCCTCGGACACTAACCCTCTGCGGTTCGGAGGGTACAGCAAACCTTAGAGTCCACATTGCTGAGTGCAGTAGGAAGAAGATAGAATCGTGAGACCCCCGCCGCAGTTCTGGGGAAACCCAGAAGGGTGAAAGAAAACGCACTACATCGCAGAGTATGTCGACCTGGCTAGTTGGGGAAGGCAGTCCAGGCCGGCGAGGACTTAGCCGGATAGGAAGAGGGGTGGGAGGAAGCGGGCCATAAACACGCAGCGGCCCACTCCCTTAGACGACATCTATGGGAGGGGGGAGCCATGCGACCTTAGGATACTCTTGGAAGGCAGTAGTAGGATTTGAGCCTGGGGCAGCGGACAAGGATCCGGAAATTTTCCTTCAGGCTGTGCTAGGCTGCGGATTCATTCACTCCGCCTAGCCAAGGCCCTGTTCTGAGCCCTAAAGAACAGCAGGAAGCAAAACACTGCCCTCAAGGAGTTGTTTATTCTGCAGTCGCTCAGTCGTCTCCGACTCTGCGACCCTACGGACCGCAGCAAGCCAGACTCTCATGTCCTTTGGTGTCTCCTGGAGTTTGCTCATATTCGTGCCCATTGAGTCCGTGATGCTATCTAACCATCAAAGAGTGGACCCTGAAAATTCCAGTTACTACGCAGTAGAGTAACCTTCACAGCATGGAGAAGTTAGGATAGTGGTTTAGATCACACCCTGGAGTGAGACTAACCCTGGTCCTTGCCGGGCTATTCAGTGTGTGACTTTAAGTAAATCACAACCTCTGAGGCCAGTTTTCTTCACAAGTAAACTGCAGGTATTTGTCCCTACTTTATAGGGTTGTGAGGATATAATGGGTTAACGTGTGTTCTTAGCATGTAGCAGGCACCATATACGTGCCAGCTTTTATTCACACCACGTGGCAAAAGTTTTTATACATGTTTGTGAGGAAATAGTCCAAACGTGTTTGAGCAAGTGCGTCTTGTATCTGTTGGCTCAGCAAACACTATCAAGTGATGGGGATAAAGATGAAGGAATAAGCTACAGGTTTGCCATCCCAGATTTCAGTGTCTGTTAGGAGAAAGGAGGCAAAGAATGACTGAGATTTAGGGCGGGGATAGAAGGGAGGTTAACCCACCTGTGGGAGGGGGAGAAAAGTGAAAGTGTTAGTCACTCAATCGTGTCCGACTCGTTGTGACCCCACAGACTGTAGCCCACTAGGCTCCTCTGCCCTTGGAATTCTCCAGGCAAGAATACTGGAGTGGGTTGCCATTCCCTTCTCCACAGGATCCTCCCAACCCAGGGATTGATCCCAGGTCTCATGCATTGTACCCAGATTCTTGACCCTCTGAGCCACCAGGAAAGGGAGATTTTAGAAGAGTCTTTTAAGTGTGGGAAGGGCCAAGATGTGAATAACATTACAAGTTTAGAAACTCAAGTTTAGTAAGACTGCTTGGGGTGAGTTTGGAGGTGGGATGGGACTCATTAAATCAAAGTTAAAATTAGGGGAGAGGGAGTTGAAACTGGGAGCAAGTGAAGGGTTCTAAACGAGAAAGGATGCTTTTTCATCTAGGATAGATTTGAGAGTGTTAACGCAGGAAACCACTTAGACCCCTAAAATAGGAAACAGATGAAGTGCAGTTGGTATAAGGATAGAGAAAGAGATGGCTGCAGAAATACCTAAGAGGTTCAGTCATAAGATGAGGTTGAAGTGTAATGAGAGGAAACATCGTAAGGTTGTGCCACCAACTGAGATAGGGCACACAGGCGGTAGCTAAATTGTTAAGATGGATAACTACTCGGAACAGTGTGATTATTTGAAATTACAGTGCATATATCCCTGTAGGACAGTATGCTTTGATGCTCCAAGATAACCAAAGTTAGCAAATAACAAAAACATGAAGAGAGAATCTCACCTTTCAGAAATGGCCAAGCAGTTGCGGTATTTTATTTTGTAGCAGTCTCATAAAAGTCGGACACAACTGAAGCGACTTAGCAGCAGCAGCAGCATAAGAGTAAAAGATAGCCCTCAAAACATGTTAACAAGAATTTATATCCCAAACACTGGTCACTGTCCAAAACTGCAGTTGTGGTGTGGGCGACTTTGTAACCGTTATAAGAGGTCAGACGAGATCGCAGGAGTTTGCCTTTGCACAAGCCCTACTGGTTCCTTTACAACTCATTCTGACATCTGTGACAAACACCATTCCTAGATTTGAAGTAGAAATGCAAGATGGCTGACAGGAGGCAGAATATCTTCCCCCCCCTCCAGCTCTCAAGTGACAGACCCAGATTTGACTCCCACTTATGCCAGTGAAGTGGAGGAAAGGGAAATATTGTCCATTAGCAACTTCATAGTAGGGACTTGCTGGAAATGGTCTCCAAACAAGGCATGAATCATGTCTGTCTCTCAGACAACTGAATCCACACCATTCCAAATGTATACACTAAGGTTTGCTTTGGGGGTAAATGGAAAGAACTTCTGAATATCAACGTATTCAAAGGAAAGCAATTATTGAAGAAGTGCTTGGTAAGCAAGGGTTGGAAGATTTTTTTTGGGGGGGGGTTGGAAGATCTTAATGGCTGGTGACATCAGCTGTAACACTGTCACCCATCTTCACTAAAAGGAAACTACTACAACATTTTAGTCCTTGGATGTTTTAGTCCTCCTGAATAAGCATCACTGATCTTCACAAAGGTCAGGTGCTACTAGTACTCTCACTTCACAGTGACCTCAGCTGAGAAAACTGAGGCCCAGAGACATTGAGGAGGGCCTAAGGGCACATAGCTGCGAACTTGGTGGGACAGTACTACCTGAGACAAAGCACAGGCGCCTGCAAGATGCTTTCTACCCTGGCCACATTGCATGAAGGAGGAAGCCGAGGCCAGAGGGCTTGGACAAGAGCACACAGCTAGTAGGTAAGAGCTGAAATTTGAAAATGCATAATACATGCCTGATCTCACCACAGACAAGTCTGAGCCAAACTCTATTATTCTCGTTTTATGGATGAGGAAACCGAGGCTTAGAAAGTTTTAAGAATTTGCCTAAAGGGGCTCCCCTAGTGATCCAGTAGTTAAGACTCCGGGCCACCAATGCAAGGGGCATGGGTTTGATCCCTAGTTGGGTGGTGGGGGGTACTAAGATCCCGTATGCCATGTGGTGTGGCCAAAAGATTAAAAGAACTTTAAAAAGAAAGAACTAATTTGTCTTAAAAAATAAATGTGATGGGGCCTTCCAAGTCACCACTTAGGAGCCACAAAGGCATGAAGTGTGAAAAGCACATCTGGAATATGGTGAGCAAAGCAGCCTGTTTCCAACACCTCCCATAGGAGAGTGGTCCAAAATGAGGGTCAGAGTAGGTTGTTGTCACTTTTTAAAGATTAAAAAGGAGGTTAGTCTGTGAGCAGTGGAGATTATGCAAATAAAATTATTTACATCATTCTAATTCTAATTTCAGTGTGCTAATGCAAATATCTGTGGTTAACTGACTTTAGTTTCAGCTTGTTGTTGTTTTAGTCGCTCAGTTGTTTCCGACTTTTTGCGATCTCATGGACTCTAGCCCGCCAGGCTCCTCTGTCCATGGGATTTCCCAGGCAAGAATACTGGAGTGGGTTCGCATTTCCTTCTCCAGGGGATCTTTCTGACCCAGAGATTGAACTGTCGTCTCCTGCATTGGCAGGCAGATTCTTGACCACTGAGCCACCTGGGAAGCCCTTCGTTTCAACTAGCAGGAACCAATACTGCAGGCACCGTGTCAGCATAGTTCTGAGGGATGTAAAGAGAGTAGAGAACACTGGACCTATAGAATAACAATACCACAAAACTGCATCAGTACATGGAAGTGAATTCAAGTGCACACAAAACCGGCATCATTTCATTCATTCAACAAAAATCGAATTTCCCTAAGGCAGGCCACATAGGGTAAACACTGGCTCCTGGGTTTCTGTAAGATAACTTCCCCAGAAGTAGAAGAGTTAACATCTTGATAGATTTCCAGGGAACTTTGAAAGAAAAAAAAAAATGAGTAACTTTGGCATCAGGCCCTAGTGACTAGCAGACCTTGCATCTAATTCCCAAGGCCCCTCCTCCACCTTGGGGCAGTGTCACCTTTGTCTCAGGACCTCTTCTTCCCTTAGTCTAGCCCAGCCAGCTGTCCCCTGAATGCAGCCAGTCCCTGCCTCCCTCAGCAAATTGTTTCCACATATATCTCTTCCTTTTCAGTTCTGCCTCTCCCTCATCGTTGGCTTCTGTCCCTCATGTTCCCACACTGCAGGCACTGGCCCGTGTCCGTCTCCAAGACGTACCAGTTCTTCCTTTGAAGTGTCTCTCAGGGCACTGCGGAAAGCAGTGAGGTTGGGCATGACCTTGGGAACATCAGAATGTCCCTGTGGTTGAACACGGCTTACAAGTTGAGCAGCTTCTCTGTGGCTCAGCATTTGTTTTTGATTTTTTAATCGTCTTTATAATGGGGGTGCCAACTAATAGATCACACGTGTTGAATGTTTCTGTCTCCTGGGTGCTGTGCTAAACCATTGATGTGTACCCTTTACGCTCACGTGATAATTGACGCTATTTATGACCGCTGCCTGATGCCTGCAGAACTCTTTGAGCAATGCCTCTCTCTCAACGTGATGCTATCACATAAAAATGATTATTCTCTGGTCCATTACCTAGATCACCAAAGAGCCTCTTCCTTGACTCCCCACTCAATTTCCAGAAGCACAAGTCTGCATATTCTGTATTCAAGCCTTTCTTGATCCCTGTCACCTAAAGTTAAACTCCTGGCATGTTCTGAAAGCTGGGTGGGCTGCCTAGCACTCTACCCTCTCCCTCCCCACCCCACCCCCTGCATCCCCAGGCCAGCTGACTGCACTAACCGTAAAGGGCTCTCTTGCCCTCTGGCTTCATCCAGTAGGAGGCCCCCGAGGGAGGTGGGAGAGGTGGGTTTCTATTTTCCCAGCTATCTTCCTGCCAGGCCATAGGTTGGTGGTGGCTGCTGTTGCTCAACTGGAGGCCACAGTTCTTGAAGAATAGCCCTATGTCCACAGAGCAACTGTCTCGGGGTTTTGATACCCCTGGCGCTTTAGGACTTGGGCTTGTCTTCCCAGTAAGACACAAGGCCCTGAAGGTGCTTCACCATCCCTTGTGCTAAGTCGCTTCAGTCATGTCTGACTCTTTACAACCCTATGGACCATAGCCTGCTAGGCTCCTCTGTCCATGGGATTCTGTAGGCAAGAATACTGGAGTGGATTGCCATGTCCTCCTCCAGGGGATCTTCCCAACCCAGGGATCAAACCCTTGTCTCATGCCTCCTGCATTGTCAGGCGGGTTCTTTACCACTAGCGACACCTGGGAAGCCCCTTTATTTTAACTGCCCACACTCTTATAAGTAATCACTGTTGTTCAGTCACTAAGTCATATATGACTCTTTGTGACCCCATGGACTGCAGCATGGCAGGCTCTATCCTCCACTATCTCCTAGAATTTGCTCAAACTCCAGTCCGTTGAGTCAGTGATGCCATCCAACCATCTCATTCTCTTGTCGTCCCCTTCTCCTGCCCTCAATCTTTCCCAGCATCAGGGTCTTTTCCAGTGAGTCAGTTCTTTGCATCAGGTGGCCAAAGTATTGGAGCTTCAGCTGCAGCATCAGTCCTTCCAATTAATATTCGGGCTTGATTTCCTTTAGGATTGACTGGTTAATAGCATCACTACTGCTCCTCCTTTATCCCAATGTGTTACGTGTTCTGATTTCTTCCAGAACTCTGATAGGTGCTTATTCTCTCCTCCATGACTGCTACCCTCAACTGTATCCCCTGGGGCCATCCAGAGCACCCCTTGTCCAGCTCTCTCTCCCCTCTACTCCCAGATTTCTTACTTGTCTGTACACATCTGTCCTCTAGTCTGAAAGTATCCACCTAGACCCCTAAACTCCTTCCTTCACAAAACGTTTCTTAAGTCATTCTGGTTCTGGTTAATCTCTTTTCAGAAATCTTAGAATCATCTGTCTTTTCTACCACACGTGCTCATCAGTAAGCCCTGACGAGCCAACTTTCAGGGTAGATCTCTAATCTGAGTACTTCTCGCCCAAATGAGCACAGCAATGGAAATGTTTTCCTCCTCTGTCTTCGTCCTATTACTGCCCATTCTCAACAGGCCACTGATGGATCCTTAAAACCGGTCAGATGTGTCCTTCTCTAAAAATGCTTCAGTGGGTCCCATCCGACTAAAAGGAAAAGGCCAAGGCCCAAGAGACCCAGAGGAGCTGATCTCCCTGGTCTTTCTCTGACCTCTTGACCCACTGTGCTCCCCTCCTTTCACTCTGCTCTGACCACACTGGCCACCTTGTCATGCCAGGCATGCTGCTGCCCCAGGGCCTTCGAACATGCTGTTCCTTCTGCCAAGAACCCTTTTCCCCTAGAAAACCTCATGGCTCCCTTCCTACCCTCCTTTAAGTTTTGGCTCTAGTATGTGTGCCAAGTCGCTTCAGTCATGTACAACTCTGCGATCCTGTGGACTTAGTCCACCAGGCTCCTCTCTAGGCAAGAATACTGGAGTGAGTCATCCAGGGGATCTTCCCTACCTAGGGATCAAACCCACATCTCTCACGTCTCCTACTTTGGCAAATGAGTGCCACCCATTGCTGCTGCTGCTGCTGCTAAGTCGCCTCAGTCGTGTCCGACTCTGTGCGACCCCATAGACGGCAGCCCACCAGGGCCCACCGTCCCTGGGATTCTCCAGGCAAGTATACTGGAGTGGGTTGCCATTTCCTTCTCTTTGGCTCTAAATCCATTGATTAAGTCTTGGCTCAGATGTTACCTTTTCAATGAGAACTTCCCTGACTGCCCTACAAAAAAAAGTAAAACCTACCTTCACTCTGCATGTCCATTTCCCTTTCTTTCCTCCCTGCATCCTTTTTTTTCCTTAGGACTTTTGACCTTCTAACCTACTGTGAAATTTGGCTCATCTCTTTTGTTTATTGCCTGTCTCTTCTCACTCTGAGGGCAGGCAGAGATATATGCCGTTTTGCCCTCTGAAATCTCTCTAGAGCTACAACAAAGCCTAACACATGGTAAGCACACAATAAGTAGCTGTTGGATGTTTAATGAAAAATTCCTTGAGCAGACAGTTCCTAAAATATGAGATAGTTATGCCCTCAACACTCACTCTTAAAGCTTCTGGATGGTATTGTGGTTAGACCTGGCAACAGCCCACAACAACCTGTTAGCCCTTAACAGACCTGGAGACTTGGCTCCCCACCTGGCCACAGTGCCGCCACAAAGACAAGGCCAGCAGAAGTCAAGCCTGGAAGGCTGGGTGTGCCCTGTCCCTCTCCAGAACTACCCCCCACAGTGAGCCCACAGGAGAAGGACCTCCTGGCTTCTCTCAAAGGCAGGAGGGAAGCCTTTTTGAGATACCAAGGTGAGTGGAAAGAACATTTTTGAGAGCAAGAACGGAGGCTGCTTTAGGGAGAGGATCAGAGCGCTCCATGGGTGGAAGTTCTGTCCTGCCTTTCTCATGGGCGTGGTGTGGCCTCAGCCTGCTCCCTGGCCACACAGTGTGCTGTAACCACTGTACCCACCGTACCCCAGAGACCAGCTGGCTTCACCCCAACTAGTCTGCAGCCTCTGGCCTGAGCCCTAACAAGAAAACATATCCCCCATCCACAGGACCCTTCCCAGCCCCTCCCCCAAGCAGGCACCACCTTCTGGGGTTTTCTCCAAGTTTCACTCCCTGCAAAGATGAGGAGATAAAGGAAACTGGCCTGAGGGCCTGCCTAAGATGTGAGCCACCAGAGCTGCCCTGAGGGAGGGGAGGGAGGGGAGGAACGGGAAGCCCAGCAGGCTCAAGAGGAAGTTTGTACTGAGGAAAGGACAAAGGGTGGAGTCTAGGGAAGAAGGGAGAGCTCCAAGGTCTCTATCCGGTCACCTGGCTGGGGAACCCTCCCCTCCCAACTAGGGTTGTTGGTTGTTGTTCAGTCGCTAAGAGTCGACTCTTTGCGACCCCGTGGACTGCAGCCTGCCAGGCTCCTCTGTCCTCCACTATCTCCTGTTTTGTGTTAGTCTCTCAGTCATGTCCGACTCTATGCGACCCCATTGACTGCAGCCCACTAGGCTGCATGGGATTCTCCAGGCAAGAATACTGGAGTGGATTGCCATGCCCTCCTCCAGGGGATCTTCCTGACCCAGGGATTGAACCCCTACTGTATCCTAGAGTTTGCTCAAATTCATGTGCTTTGAGTCGATGATGCCATCTAACCATCTCATCTTCATCTACCCCCTTCTCCTTTTGCCTTCAATCTTTCCCAGCTTCAGTCTTTTCCCAAGAGTTGGCTCTTTGCATTCAATGACCAAAGTATTAGAACTTCAGCTTCAACAGGAGTCCTTCCAATGAATATTCAGTGTTGATTTTCTTTAGAATTGACTGGTTTGATCTCCTTGCAGGCAATGACATGTGTAAGCTAGGTGCCCCAGGCAAGACTGCATATTTTCTGTGATGATGTTTGACACCTAATTGCAGTGATAACATCCCTGTTTACAACCTGAAGAAAGTCTCCTGGTCCCTCTTTTTCACTTATGAGTAAGTCTGGCCTAGAGCAGGGTCCAGAAGCCCAGAGTCTAACACAAAATAATCTTAATTTTTAAAAATTACTTGGAAAGGGAAAAGGCAACATACTCCAGTGTTCTTGCCTGGAGAATTCCATGGAAAGGGGAACCTAGGGGGTGGGCTACAGTCCATGGGGTTGCAAACAGTCGGACTCGACTGAGCACACATGCAGAGAATGCACATATATAACTAATAAGAACCTTCTGTATAACACAGGGAGCTCTACTCAATACTCTGTAATGGCCTATGTGGGAAAAGAATCTTTAAAAAAGTGGATATATGTACGTGCATAACTGATTCACTTTGCCATACACCTGAAACTAACACAACATTGTAAATCAACTACACTCCAATAAAAATTTTAAAAAAGAAAATAATAATTAAAGCCACCAAAGGTTTAAGATATGAATGTTGGTAGTGAGATGAGGGGAATTCCCAGGTGAAGCTAGTGATAAAGAACCCGTCTACCAATGCAGGAGACATAAGAGATGCAGGTTTGATCCCTAGATTGGGAAGATCCCCTGAAAGAGGTCATGGCGACCCACCCCAGTATTCTTGCCTAGAGAATCCCATGGACAGAGGAGCCTGGTGGGCTACGCTCCATAGGGTCACAAAGAGTCAGACACAACTGAAGTGACTTAGCACACCCACAGTGAGATGAGGTGAAGATAATGTTTGAGTTAAGAATCCAGAATCTCAAATCTTGTTCTTCAGCCACTTCCTTCCTCAGAGTCTCCAGGGAAAGTCCATGCATGATGGACACTGCTGCAGGGGTTGCTTTATGAACCCTGAGCCCACCACCTGGTGATCTAGACTAGATGGCACGTAGAATTATTTGTTCAGGCCAAGCAGTCTCAGGAGACTAAGACAAAGCAGCCCCAAAGGGCCTAAGTAGGCACGGTGGTTCCCCATAGTCAGAGTCTGCAGGTGCACCTCGCCTGGAGAGGCCCATCCCCCCGCCCCAATGCTAGGAGTTATGGGCATGGCTCCTGCCCCTGCCCCCAGGCAGATCCTTCTAGCTACTTGAGAAGGAAGACTTGATCAACCTACTCCCCATAGGACCCAGCCTGACCTCTGGAAGATTGTAGGGGGTTAGACAGGGCTGAACACTTCGTCCCTGGGTCGGGAAGATCCCCTGGAGAAGGAAATGGCAACCCACTGCAGTGGAGAATTCCAGGGACAGAGGAGCCTGGAGGGTTCCAGTCCAAACAGTCAGACATGACTGAGTGACACACACACACACACACACACACACACACACACGCACGCACGCACGCACGCACGCACGCACGCACGCACGCACGCACGCATTGGTGTGTTTCCTAGGCTTTTAAGAGGGCAGAGACCAGCACACCGACCAGCCAATGGATTCATGCAAAAGGAAATAAAACAAAATTAATGCAGTCATAAGTAGTGCTAGAATTATCACAAAGTGGGTATGTTCATTACAATCTTGTGAGTAGATTCACTTTCCATAACAGCAACTAGAAAATATAATTTTCCTACAATGAACCTATTAGACAAACTTTGCCAAAAATCTAACTCACCAAGGTTACACATTCCACAGAATTTAATTACACATTTCACAGAATTTAATTATAAAGCTCTTACTGGGTTCAATCCCTGTGTTGGGAAGATCCCCTGGAGATGAGAATGGCTACCCACTCCAGTATTCTGGCCTGGAGAATTCCATGGACTGTATAGTCCATAGGGTTGCAAAGAGTCAGACATGACTGAACAACTTTCACTTTACAGAGAGCAGAATGTGGCAGAACATCTTGCTCTTTACAGTAAATAATTAACTCAACTTCATGACAAGATCTACTATAAAACATGTTTTCCTTGTACTAGAACTTGGTCCCACATGGCTAATGCTTTGGAATAATTAAGATATAAGTTCTTCAGCTTTCTCTTTTTTCTTTATAAAAAAGAGTAATGGCCAGCCCAGTACTTTGAATTCTTTACAATCTTAAAACTTTTCAAGGATTCTAACTGCATGATTGTCTCATTAAGATGATGGTGATGGATTGACCTGTAGGTATAAAGTTTCCCCAGTGGCCAAGAACACAGATCTAAAGTTTGCCAGTTACACAAAGCAGGAGACACACAACCTGCCTGCTTGCTCCCAGGCAAGCATAGCCAAGCATTCCAGACCTTCTGTGTTCCCCAAGAGAACCCACAACTAGCAAAGATTCTAGCGGGGTGGATGAAGCTCTTTTTTTTTTTTTTGTCATTCTCCTGATTTTTCTTAAACTTCCGGATCCACTTTCCCACCTGACACTTCTTGAGGCTTAAATGTCCTGCCACCAAAGACAAAACACCCCAGTATTTTTCTGAGTACATTCCATGCATTTTAACACACCACTGGTGTGCACCTTAACACACCATTTAACCCAAGGGATGTATGTCACAGCCTAAAATAAACAGACCGTCAACAATTGCATCATTTTAAAAGTAAACCAAGACACACATGAAGCAGATACTTTCGTCTGATCTCCCAGTTTCATTCCACAGCTGAACTTTACCCCATTGCCAGTTCCTGGGGCCCAGAGTGTTGGGAGGCCAGGTAAGAGAGACTGCAAAATAACAGGGAAGTCAGGGACAGGGGGAAGGGGCAGGCTCAGGAATGGGAAGGATACGAATGAAGCCAAATGGTGGTTCTCCCCCTGGGGGAGAGGGGTGTAGGCACATCCTATGACCAGCAGTCTCACTTCTCAGATTATACACAGCAGAGATGTATGTTTGTGTTCATCAGAAGACACTTGCAAGTATGTTCTTGGCAGAACTTATTATCGCCCCCAACCAGAAACATCCAAATGCCCATCAGCTGTGGAATTGATAAATAAACTGACATTTATTCAAAATACTGGGGGACTTCCCTGGTGGTCCAGTGGTTAGGACTCCACCCTTCCACTGCCAGGGGCATCCATTCGATCCCTGGTTGGGAAACTAAGCTGCCATATGCCACAAAGTGTGGCCAACAACAATAACAACAAAAACAACACACAAACAAAATACGGGCAAACTATACAGATGTGAGTTTACCAGTATTTTGTGACTTCCCTGGTAGCTCAGCTGGTAAAGAATCCACCTGCAATGCATGAGACACCGGTTCAATTCCTAGGTCAGGAAGATCCCCTGGAGAAGGCATAGGCTACCCACTCCAGTATTCTTGGGCTTCCCTGGTGACTTAGACAGTAAAGAATCCACCTGCAATGCGGGAGACCTGGGTTCAATCCCTGGGTTGGGAAGATCTCCCAGAGGAGGGCATGCAACTCACTCTAGTTTTCTTGCCTGGAGAATTCGTTGGAAAGAGGAGCCTGGCAGGCTGCAGTCCACGGGGTTGCAGAGAGTCGGACACGATTGAGTGACTAAGCACACACATACAGGTGTGAAAATAGATGTTCAACATAAATGACTTATAAGGATTAAGCGAAAGAAATCAGACAAAAAGAGTATATACTATATAATTCTGTCGATTTGCAGTTCCAAGCCAGGCCAAACGGGTCTGTGGCATTAAAAGTTAGGTTAGCGGTTGCCTTTGGGGGTGGGGTATGTGAGTGACAGAGGAACATGTGCAGACTTCTGTGCACTCTGTTTCTTCTTTTTTTTCTTAATATATATATTTTATTCAAGTATAGTTGACTTAGTGCTCTGTTTCTAATCTATTATGTATTATTCACTTGGTGAAAAATTCATTCAGCCGTAGGCTTATGACTTCTCCACTTTTCTAAACATATGTTACCCTTGATTAACAGCTTACATTAGAAGAAAAGAAACAAGAAAAAAATTCCATGGTGCCTGTGGTAGTCGGATTAATGACACTCCACAATATCCACATCCTAATACCCAGAATTTGTGAATACATTGGGATGGCCAAAAATCTTGTTCAGGTTTTCTGTAACATTTTATGGAAAAATTTGACTGAACTTTTTGGCCAACCCAATGTTATGTTACATGGCAAAAGGGACTTTGCAAATGTGATGTGGTTAAGGATGTCATGACTTGGAACCTAACCTAGACTATCCAGGAGGGCCGATGCCATCACAAGGGTCCCTGTACAAAAAAAGCAAGAATCAGAGTTCAAGAGGAGGGACCCAGAGGTTAGAGATGGGCTTTGAAGTTGGAAGCAGGAGCCACAGGCCAAGGAATGTGGGCAGCCTCTAGAAGCTAGGAAAGCCCAGGAGACTTGTTCCCCCCCAGCCCTGAGCCTCTTTAGGGAGCACACCCACCCCCAATACCTTGCTTCTGACCCACTAAAACTCATTTTGATGTCTGACCTCCACAGCTGTAAAATAATAAATAAACAATAACCTACTAACTTTGTAGTCATTTGTTACAATAGCAATAGATGCCAGAAACAACTTTTTTGGCTGTGCTGAGTGTGTGTTGCTACACCTGCGCTTTCTCTAGTTTCACTGAGAGAGCTCACTGCAGTGACTTCTTGTGTTTCGGAGCGAGGGCTCTAGGATGCTCAGGCTTAGTTGCCCCGTGGCATATGGGATCTTAGTTCCCTGACCAGGGATCAACCTGCATTGCAAGGCAGGTTTTTAACCACTGGGCTGACAGAGAAGTCACAGAAGCAACTTTTAAGATCCTAATAATCAATACCAGTAATATAATTAATAATTTGCCAAGTTACATGAAACTAGTTATCATTCAAAAATTCCAGACTCTAGAAAAGATACCTCTCTCTTTCCTCTCAGCTTAATTAGATAATTCTGAAAAATAGGTTCAGATGTGACTCCAAGCTATTTAAAGATGAGTGATCAAATTATTTACATTTGGCCACTTACTTTTTTTTTTAAGTTTGGTCTTCTATCAATAGTCAGGATTCCACCAAAGAAAGCAAACCACTGGTTATATAACAAGCATCTGTTGTTGCTGTTGTTCAGTCACTCAGTCATAGCCAACTCTCTGCCTCCCCATGGACTGCAGCATACCAGGCTTCCCTGTCCCTCACCATCTCCTGGAGACTTGCTCAGTGTCCATTGAATGAGTGATGCCATCCAACCATCTCATCCTCTGTCACCCCCTTCTCCTCCTGCCCTCAACCTTTCCCAGCATCAGGGTCTTTTCCAATGAGTAAGCTCTTCCCATCAGGTGGCCAAAGTATTGGAGCTTCAGCTTCGGCATCAGTCCTTCCAATGAATATTCAGGGTTGATTTCCTTTAGGATTGACTGGTTTGATCTCCTTGCTGTCCAAGGGAACTCTTAAGAGTCTTCTCTGGCACCACAATTCGAAAGCATCAATTTTTTGGTGCTCAGCCTTCTTTATGGTCCAACTCTCACATCTGTACATGACTACTGGAAAAACCATAGCTTTGACTATTGGGACCTTTGTGGGCAAAGTGATGTCTCTGTTGTTTAATACACTGTTTAGGTTTGTCATAGTTTTTTTCCCAATGAGCAAAATGTTTTACTTTCATGACTGCAGTCACCATCCGCAGTGATATTGGAGCCAAAAGTAAAGCTTCTGCAATTGCAGAAGCTGGTTAATCACTCTCTGTGAAACTATCATCTTTCTTAAGTTGGCGCCTAGTGTCAACAGGGCAGGCAGTCAAGAAGAGAAAAAAATGGACATAAAGGGTGTGAAAGGAGGACAGAAAAACCCACAGAAACAGAGCCTGTATCAGGTCAGAGCTAGCCTCCAACTCCACATACTCCAACTCCAACAGGATGTGTGTCCTGTTAGAGAAGGTAAAGCACACTTTGTCACACTTGGAGAATCCAGAGGGAAAAAAGAGTAGCTTGGGAGAGGCTGGGCCAGCAGGTAACTTGTGCACATGAACTTCAACAGCACCTTGGTACCCTGCACAGGTCTATTGGGCGTAAGACTCCACCCGGCTCTGACTCCACCCCTCCCTTCCCACTTGGATGGAAAATGTCTTTTATAGCCCCACAAGGAACTAAAGAGCCTCTTGATGAAGGTGAGAGAGGAGAGTGAAAAAGCTGGCATGAAACTCAACATTCAAAAATCTAAGATCATGGTATCTGGTCCCATAACTTCATTGCAAATTGAAGTGGGAAAAGTAGAAGCAGTGACAGATTTTATTTTCTTGGGCTCCAAAATCACTGCAGATGGTGACTGCAGCCATGAATTTAAAAGATGTTTGCTCCTTGAAAGAAAAGCTATGACAAACCTAGACAGTGTATTAAAAAACAGAGACATCACTTTGCCCACAAAGGTCCCAATAGTCAAAGCTATGGTTTTTCCAGTAGTCATGTACAGATGTGAGAGCTGGACCATAAAGGAGGCTGAGCACCAAAAAATTGATGCTTTCGAATTGTGGTGCTGGAGAAGACTCTTGAGAGTCCCTTGGACACCAAGGATTGACAAAACAGTCAACTTTAAAGGAAATCAACCCTGAATATTCATTGGAAGGACTAATGCTGATGCTGAAATTGCAGTATTTTGGCCACCTGATATGAAGAGCCAACTCATTGGAAAGGATGCTGATGCTGGGAAAGACTGAAGGCAAAAGAAGGGGAGCAGCAGAGGTTGAGATAGTTGGATGGCAAACTCCAGGAGATGGTGAAGGACAGAGAAGCCTGGCATGCTGCTGTCCGTGGGGTCTCCAAGAGTTGAATGTGACTGAGCAGCTGAAAAACAACAACAACCCATCTGAGTGACACACACAGAGAGGAGAATTCTGGGAATGCAGTTCTGCTCCTTGAGTTGGTCCATTAAAAACTACCATATGGCTGTGCTCTTACAGCCAGCATCCTTGCAGAAAATTCCTTCACTTCATCTGAAAAGTGGAAGCTGTTGTAATTTCACATGGACTTTCATAAGACTTAAAAGAAAGACTATATATTCTAGGTACTCTGCCTAGAATATGACACTTAGATTTCTGTTGAATGAGTTCATTAATCCTATTGTAAACTTTGATGCTCAAAGAATGTGCTTTCAGTCTAAATGGGTTACTCATAAAGATAATTAGCCCTTTGAAATTGTAAAACAGAATTATTACATGCAAATTTAAGATCAATGATAACATCATAAAACTTTCATCCATTTCTTTACGACAAAAGCCCAAAATCATAAACAATGGTTCTGCGGTCAGGCAGTGTGGATTTGACCCTGGACTCGACCTCGTACTTGTCATGGTAGCAAGTTAGGTGAACATGATGACTGTGGTGTTAGTAACAGAGGAAAGTGGTAGTTCTAACCTCTTGGAGTTGTGATATTAACTTAGAAAGTGTGAGTGCCTGCTTAAAATAGTACCTCGTACATACAAGTGTAAAATAAACTCTTCCTGCCCCACTCCCACTGAATAATAAAAGACTATTTTTGTGGGGTTGAAAGCAAAATGATGTGAAAACATTATTTGATCTAGTATTTTGTTTTTTTTATTTTATTGGGGTATAATTGATTTCTAATGTGTTAATTTCAGGTGTACAGCAAAGTTATTCAGTTATGCATATATATATTCATCCTTTTTTAGATTCATTTCTCATATAGGTTATCACAGAATATTGAGTAAAGTTCCCTGTGTTTTTTTATGTTTAAAAATTAAAGTATAACTCACAATATTTTATTATTTTCAGGTGTACAGCATAGTGATTTGATATTTTTGTGCATTACAAAATGATCACCATGATAAGTCTAGTTGTCATTTGTCACCATACTAAGATTTTACAATATGATCGAGTATATTCCCTATGTCATACAATTTGTTATACATTTATTCTGTAGCTGGAAGTTTGTACCTCTTAATCTCCCTCACCTATTTCACTCATCCCCCAGCCCCCTAGTCTCTGGCAACCAACTGTTTGTTCTCTGTGAGTCTGTTTTGTTATGTGTGTTTGTTTGGTCTTTTAGAGTTCCACGATAAACATTTACTCATAGTCATCATCACTTTTTCTAGTGTGTAGAAAACAGCCTGGAAGCTCCTAAATGCTACCCTCCATGATCGAATGTTGGTAGTTTTGTTTTATTCTTTGTGCTTTTTTTTTTTTGTCTTAAAAATCATCTACAATAAATGTACAGGTTATGTTTGAAACAACTCCTCACCCCCACATAAAAACAGTTGCCTTTTTTTGGTCCCACCCTCTCCTTCCACCCCTTGCCTTTCTTTCACAAGCCCTTTCCTTTGACTCTGTTTACACAATCTTCTCTACATTCTACCTTCTGCTCTTCCACATAGGAAAAAATATATAAAATTAGATCCTTTCTGTGTTCCCAAGATCAACCAGGCATCTCACCCTCTCCATAAGTTTTCTATCATTATCTCATCTGTTAGAATTCTCTTGTTCCCCCTTAGGCGAAGAGTGACAATTTCCGTCTTAATTCCTAACTATTAGGTAAATACTAAATGTATCTTGTGAATAGTTGTACTGTAAAATTCAAATATGATTAGCATAGGGAGAACATTTTCTTCTAGCCAGTAGGAGAGGCACACCCTGCCAAGATCAACTCTACCTTGTCAACTTTTAATTCAAAGAGCAAATATTTCTCCATGACTACCCTGTAATCTAAATTTAGATTGCTTCAGGAAAAGTATCTGCATTTTTAAAATATTTATTTCAAGATTCCAAATAAATGCAATGCCAAGTTTAACAACATCAAAGCATAACAGTGTTTTACTAACCAAGTAATGCTCTTCTTTTACTGTTGTTTTGCATTTTTCCCCTCAAATTTTTATCATGACAATCACAAGCCTATAGAAAAGTTGAGAGAATGGTACCAAAAATATCTTATATATCCTTTGTGTAGTTCATCAGTTGCTAACTTTTTGCCATATTTGCTTATATTTGTTTAACCTGACCCATGTGAAACAAGTTATACACATCATGACTTTTCATCTCAAATAATTTCTTATGTATCTACTAAGAATAAGGACACTATTCCACATGATCACAGTACATGATGACACCCAAGTAAATGAACAAGAATCTTTCAATGTTATCTACTATGGAGTGTATATTCAAATTTCTCCAATTGTCTAAAATTGTCAAGTACAGCAATTTTTTTTTTTTTTTTTTGGATGCAAGATCCAGTCAAGTTTCAGATATTGTATTTGGTTTTATTTCTTTGGTCTCTAGAATTGTTCCTTCCCCAAGCTTCCTTCTCCTTTGTGTATTTTTTTACTGAAGAAGAGTTGGGAGTTCAGTTCAGTTCAGTCGCTCAGTCGTGTCCGACTCTTTGTGACCCCATGAATTGCAGCACGCCAGGCCTCTCTGTCCATCACCAACTCCCAGAGTCTACCCAAACCCATGTCCATCGAGTCAGTGAGGCCATCCAACCATCTCATCCTCTGTCGTCCCCTTGTCCTCTTGCCCCCAATCCTACCCAGCATTAGGGTCTTTTCCAATGAGTCAACTCTTCTCATGAGGTGTCCAAAGTATTGGAGTTTCAGCTTCAACATCAGTCCTTCCAGTGAACACCCAGGATTGATCTCTTTTAGGATGGATTGATTGGATCTCCTTGCTGTCCAAGGGACTCTCAAGAGTCTTTTCCAACACCACAGTTCAAAAGCATCAATTCTGCGGCACTCAGCTTTCTTCACCGTCCAACTCTCACATCCATACATGACCACTGGAAAAACCATAGCCTTGACTAGACGGACTTTTGTTGGCAAAGTAATGTCTCTGCTTTTAAATGTGCTATCTAGGCTGGCCATAACCCTCCTTCCAAGGAGTAAGCATCTTTTAATTTCATGGCTGCAATCACCATCAGCAGTGATTTTGGAGCCCCCCAAAATAAAATCTGACACTGTTTCCACTGTTTCCCCATCTATTTCCCATGAAGTGATGGGACCAGATGCCATGATCTTAGTTTTCTGAACGTTGAGCTTCAAGCCAACTTTTTCACTCTCCTCTTTCACTTTCATCAAGAGGCTCTTTAGTTCTTCTTCACTTTCTGCCATAAGGGTGGTGTCATCTGCATATCTGAGGTTATTGATATTTCTCCCGGCAATCTTGATTCCAGTTGGTGTTTCTTCCAGCCCCAGTATTTCTCATGATGTACTCTGCATATAAGTTAAATAAGCAGGGTGACAATATACAGCCTTGATGTACTCCTTTTCCTATTTGGAACCAGTCTGTTATTCCATGTCCAGTTCTAACTGTTGCTTCCTGACCTGCATACACGTTTCTCAAGAGACAGGTCAGATGGTCTGGTATTCCCATCTCTTGCAGAATTTTCCACAGTTTATTGTGATCCACACAGTCAAAGGCTTTGGCATAGTCAATAAAGCAGAAATAGATGTTTTTCTGGAACTCTCTTGCTTTTTTGATGATCCAGTGGATATTGGCAATTTGATCTCTGGTTCCTCTGCCTTTTCTAAAACCAGCTTGAACATCTGGAAGTTCACAGTTCATGTATTGCTGAAGTCTGGCTTGGAGAATTTTGAGCATTACTTTACTAGCATGTGAGATGAGTGCAATTGTGCGGTAGTTTGAGCATTCTTTGGCATTGACTTTCTTTGGTATTGGAATGAAAACTGAGCTTTTCCAGTCCTGTGGCCACTGCTGAGTTTTCCAAATTTGCTGGCATATCGAGTGCAGCACTTTCACAGCATCATCCTTCAGGATTTGAAATAGCTCAACTGGAATTCCATCACCTCCACTAGCTTTGTTCATAGTGATGCTTTCTAGGGCCCACTTGACTTCACATTCCAGGATGTCTGGCTCTAGGTGAATGATCACACCATTGTGATTATCTGGGTCGTGAAGATCTTCTTTGTACAGTTCTTCTGTGTATTCTTGCCACCTCTTCTTAATATCTTCTGCTTCTGTTAGGTCCATACCATTTCTGTCCTTTATCGAGCCTATCTTTTCATGAAATGTTCCTTTGGTATCTCTAATTTTCTTGAAGAGATCTCTAGTCTTTCCCAATCTGTTGGTTTTCTCAATTTCTTTGCATTGATTGCTGAGGAAGGCTTTCTTATCTCTCCTTGCTATTCTTTGGAACTCTGCATTCAGATGGGAATATCTTTCCTTTTCTCCTTTGCTTTTCGCTTCTCTTCTCTTCCCAGCTATCGGTAAGGCCTCCTCAGACAGCCATTTTGCTTTTTTGTATTTCTTTTCCATGGGGATTTTCTTGATCCCTGTCTCCTGTACAATGTCACGAACCTCTGTCCACAGTTCATCAGGCACTCTGTCTATCAGATCTAGTCCCTTAAATCTATTTGTCACTTCTACTGTATACTCATAAAGGATTTGATCTAGGTCATACTTGAATGGACTAGTGGTTTTCCCTACTTTCTTCAATTTAAGTCTAAATTTGGCAAAAAGCAAAAATGATACCCAGCTGTGGATGTGAGTGGTGATAGAAGCAAAGTCCAATGCTGTAAAGAGCAATATTGCATAGGAACCTGGAATGTTAGGTCCATGAATCAAGGCAAATTGGAAGTGGTCAAACAGGAGATGGCAAGAGTGAACTTCAACATTCTAGGAATCAGCGAACTAAGATGGACTGGAATGGGTGAATTTAACTCAGATGACCATTATATCTACTACTGTGGGCAAGAATCCCTTAGAAGAAATGGAGTAGCCATCATGGTCAACAAAAGAGTCCGAAAGGCAGTACTTGGATGCAATCTCAAAAACAATAGAATGATCTCTGTTCGTTTCCAAGGCAAACCATTCAATATCACAGTAATCCAAGTCTATGCCCCGACCAGTAACGCCAAAGAAGCTGAAGTTGAACAGTTCTATGAAGACCTACAAGACCTTCTAGAACTAACACCCCAAAAAGATGTCCTTTTCATTATAGGGGACTGGAATGCAAAAGTAGGAAGTCAAGAAACACCTGGCGTAACAGGCAAATTTGGCCTTGGAGTACAGAATGAAGCAGGGCAAAGGCTAATAGAGTTTTGTCAAGAGAAAGCACTGGTAATAGCAAATACCCTCTTCCAACAACACAAGAGAAGATTCTACACGTGGACATCACCAGATGGTCAACACCGAAATCAGATTGATTATATTCTTTGCAGCCAAAGGTGGACAAGCTCTATACAGTCAGCAAAAACAAGACCGTGAGCAGACTGTGGCTCAGATCATAAAGTTGGGAGACCTGGGTTCAATTCCTGCATCGGGAAGATCCCCTGGAGGAGGAAATGGCAACCCACTTCAGTGTTCTTGCCTGGAAAATCACCTGTACAGAGGAGCCTGGCAGGCTACAGTTCATGGGGTAGAAGAGGGTAGGAAATGAGTGATATTGAATATAGCTCCCTGTGCTAACCAGTAGGTCCTCGTTGGTTATCTATTGTCCCTCACTTTTTTTTTAAATTTTAAATTAGTTTCTTTATCTATTTTTTAACTTTACAATATTGTATTTGTTTTGCCATACATTGTCATGAATCTACCATGGGTGTACATGTGTTCCCCTTCCAGAATCCCCCTCCCACCTCCCTCCCCATCCCATCCCTCCGGGTCATCCCGGTGCACCAGCCCCGAGCACCCTGTATCATGCATCGAACCTCACTTTTTTTTAAAACGTTGATTTTTTTTTACAACAGTCCAGGCCATTTGTCTTTGAAATTGTTTCATTTCACTTTCTGAATTTGTCCTACTATTCCTCATGATTAGATTCAGGCCAAACATTTTGGACAAGACTGTCTCATAGGTGATACCATTTATAGTCATTTTTGCTTGGTTTTTGGCCATGCCACTCAGCATTTGGAGTGTTAGGTCCCCAATCCCTGCCACCTGCAGTGGAAGTGCATAGTCTTAACCACTGGACTGCTGGGAAAGTCCTATCATTTAGTTTTCAGTGCTTCGTATTAGGAGAGGCACAATATCAGTTTGGATGATGTGGGGTAATGCCAAATTTGATTACTTTTTTCACATAAATTATGCAGTGATTAATTTGCTTGAGATTAAATGTAATTTAAGCTCAGTCATGTCTGACTCTTTGCAACCCCATGGACTGTAGAGTCAATGGAATTCTCCAGGCCAGAATACTGGAGTGGGTAGCTGTTCCCTTCTCCAGAGGATCTTCCCAACCCAGGGATCGAACCCACGTCTCCCACACTGCAGGCAGATTCTTTTCCAGCTGAGCTACCAGGGAAGCCCATTAACATAAATCATGCAATGATTAATTTGAGATTAAATGTAGTTTAATTATTAAATTATTTTGCTTGTCTCAAGCAATACTTTGAAAATCTTTGTTTTAGTAGATCCACACTGTTTTTCATTTTTCAACTGTCACACTCTTTCACAGGGTGGTGTATTCAACACTTCACAGGATCTGGGATATCTGCTAATATAGACTGAATGTTTGTGTCTCCCCTGCCCAGCATGCTTATGTTGAAACTCAACCCCCGGGTGATGGCCATAGGCAGTGTGGCCTTTGAGGGTCACAAAGGCCTAAAAGACCTTTGAGGCCTTTTAGGTCATGTGGGTGGAGCCCTTCTGAATGGGAATAGTGTTCTTATGAGTGAGAATAGTGTCCTTATACAAGAGACCCCAGAGAGCTCCCTTGCTCCTTCTGCCTTCCCACCTGAGAAGACAACTAAGAGATAGCTGTCTATGAACCAGGAATTGGACTCTCACCAGACACCGAACATGCACTTTCATCTGGACTTTCAGCCTCCAGAACTCTGCTAAATAATTTTGTTTTGTAAGCCATCCAGTCTATATATAGCCTTTTGTTATAGCAGCCCAAATGAACTAACAAAACTGGCCCAAATTTTTAACATCTGTAAATCATGTATCTGATAAGGGATTACTATGCAGAACATGTAGATAACGCCTAAAACCTAACATCAAATAACCTTATGATTAGTCCTAAGGTTTTTTTTTTTTCTTCCTGCCTCAGGGCTATCCAAATAGCTTATTACATAATGTTATGTTATGACATTTGTTTCAGTCCCTGTGAGATTGTTTCTCTTTTACTTATGTTTTACCAGATCTATCCCTGCCCCATATTTTAGCTTTCCAATTTGATTCATGTAAAATAACTTATGTATTAAGTGATGAAGCCAGCCCAATATTGAAAGGAACTCCCTGGAACACATCGTCCAACTAAACAGCTTTTCAGTTGGATATTTAGAACATGTTGGGATTCCCTTGGCAGTTCAATGATTAGGACTTTACTTTCACCAGCTTGGCCTGGGTTCCATCCCTGGTCAGGAAACTAAGATCCTGCAAGTCATGTGGTGCAGCCAAAAAAACAAGAAGATTAAAAACTAAACAACAGGGGTTCGGGAAGGGGAACACATGTAAACCCATGGCTGATTCTTGTCAATGTATGGCAAAAACTATTACAATATTGTAAAGTAATTAGCCCCCAAGTAAAATAAATAAATTTATAAAAAATAAAAAAAAAAAAAAAAAAAAAAAAAAAAACTAAACAACAACAAAAAGATCAACGTTGTTGAAGTTACCCTCCCAATTTTATTCCATGTGTGGCCCGCAGAGGAACCTGTTGGCCTAAACTGTAAGTTTATCAGGCACTGTTTTGGTTTTTAGTTCTAAATAGTTTTACCAGATACATAGGATTCCTTCCATAGTATACTGTTCAGCTTCCTTGGTTTCAAGCTTTGTAAAAATGCAATCATATCATCTGTAGTTGTATCAGCTGGGATCTCTCTAGAAAACAAGCGTCATGGATCAAAGGAAAAGATTGTACTGAAGGAGCTACAAGTTGTGGCCTAAGTTGAGGGAACCAAGAAAGAACATGGTGAACAGTGCAGCCAAAAAAAAAAAAAAAATGGATAGAGAATGGGTGGATGGAAGAAAATCAATGAAAACCTGTCTATACTTGGTGGAGATTTTTCTCTCACTCCATACAGTATTGCTTCTTAGGTTCAGCCTTGCTGTGTGTGATGATGGTTCATTCATTTTTAGGAACTGTTTAATATGCTGTTGGATGGATATACCACCACTTATTAACCCATTCTCTTGTGGATGGACGTCTGGGCTGTTTCTCGAGTTTTATGACTATGGACAGTGCAGGCGGCCATGAAGATTACTGGGATGCGGGGGTGGGGGGGTGGCCTACAACCAAGAGTCTCATCAGAGCTGGGAAGAATCCTGGGCTTTTCATAACCTTTTGTGGAGCAGACGTGACCCTGTCACCTCACCTCACTCCAGGGGGGATTCATCAGCAAGATGACTGTTTTTGTTTTTCATTGTGTTAAAATACACACAACACAGAATTACCATCTTAACCATTTTTAGTGTACGACTCAGTGGCATTAAGTGCATTCACAGGGCTGTTGTTCATAAAAGGAGGAAAGTTGAACAGCTATTTAGCGTGATCTTTATGCCAAGATTTCTCCCACAAATTTTACATACATAATATGTTCAATTTTTCACATTTCTTGATTTATTTGTAAAAAGTACACACAGTTCTGGGTGGAATTTAGTTGAAAAGAGAATACAAGTTTGGGGGGGTTATTTATTTATTTATATTTATTTTTGTTTGCAGTGGGTCTTTGTTGCAACATGAGGGCTGCTCTCCAGTTGCCATGTACAGGTTTCTCATTGCGATGGCTTCTCTTGTTGCAAAGCAAGGACTGTAAAGCACGGGCTCAGTAGTTGTGGCACACAGGCTTAGTTACCTCAACATGTGGGATCTTCCTGGACCAGGGATCCAACCTGTATCCCCTGCGTTGCAGGCAGATTCTTCATCACTGCACCAGGGAATCCTATATATTCGTTGATAACTGAATCACTTTGCTGTACACCTGAAACTAACACAACATAGTAAATCAACTATGCTTCAGTTAAAAAACAGGAATGAACAATCCACACATGCAATAACATGGATGAATGTCAGAAACATTCCTCTGAGTGAAAGCAGCCTGTTTTAAGAGTACATGTCACAGGGTCGCATTTCCATGAAGTTCTAGAATTGTTGTTCAGTTGCTAAGTCATGTCTGACTTGGACTGCAGCACGCCAGGTTTCCCTGTCCTTCACTATCTCCCAGAGTTGGCTCAAATTCATGTCCATTGAGTCAGTGATGCCATCCAAACATCTCATCCTCTGTTTTCCCTTTCTCCTCCTGTCCTCAATCTTTCCCAGCATCAGGGTCTTTTCCAATGAGTTGACTGCTTGCATCAGGTGACCAAAGTATTGGAACTTCAGCTTCAGCATCAGTCCTTCCAATGAATATCCAGAGTTGATTTCCTTTAGGATGGACTGGTTCGGTCTCCTTGCTGTCCAAGGGACTCTCAAAGAGTCTTCTTCAACACCACAACTCAAAAGCATTGGGCTAATCTATGGTGGATAAGGTAAGGCTGGGGTGGGAAAAGGGTGGGACAGGAAAACCCATGAGGGGACTTCTGGGTGATGATGATTTTCTGTATCTTCATAGGAATTTGGGTTACACAGGTGGTTCTCATCAACAGTACACTTGAGAGTTGTACATTTCAGCAGTTGAAAATCTAACCTCAAAAGAAAAAAACAGAACCATAAACAAATGTTGAACTCTAATTAAATAATATGCCTGCTGAAGTATTAGGGGGAAGTGTGCTGATGTCTGCAACTGACTGTGAAATAAAAGAAAAACACAAGATGAAATTTTGGATGGAGGGAGGAATGGGTACACGGACAGAAAGTGTTAGTTGCTCAGTCATGTCCAAATCTTTGCAACCCCATGGACTGCAGCCTGTCAAGTTCCTCTGTTCATGGAATTCTCCAATTAAGAATATTGGAGTGGGTTGTCATTTCCTCCTCCAGGGGATTTTGCCAACCCAGGGACTGAACCCGGGTCTCCTGCTTCACAGGCAGATTCTTTACCATCTGAGCCGCCAGGGAATACCCATGGACAGAAAGATATGAAATAGAGCAATTGTAGTCAAAACATCAATGTTACATGAGTGTGTTCTAAAAAAGAGTCAACTTTTCTGTATATCTGAAACCATTAATATCATAATAAAGTGTTAGGACAAAAACTGTACCACAAATTGTGGCAACAACTAAATTTTATTGGAAGGTTAAGATTGAGCCAGACAAAATTGGATTCAAATCTTAGCCATGCAACTTTCTAGCTAGTTGCTTAATCTGTGTCTACTGCAGTTTTCTCACATATTATGTGGTCATGATTCTTCTTTTGAGGGTTTTGTGAGAATGAAATCAGATAATATACTTAAAGTATATTAAAGACATAGCAGGTAAACAATGAACGGGCACTTTTATATTTCTCTTAGTGACTATAACATAACAGTTCAAAGAAGATGACCCGCAGTGTGGACTAGAAAAATCTGGGGAGGCTTCTTAGAAGGTAAGATTTTAAAAGAAGAGTAGAATTTAGATGGAGCAAATCAAGGGCTTTCCTCGTGGGAGAAAAAGCTTGAGGAAAGGCCTAGAAATAGGAATGAGTTCAAGAGGGCAAATCTGGTGAGGGGAGAAGACCCTCACTATTTTTTTTTTCAAAATAAAATTAAAATATCTGCATATATGAATCTCCAGATGAAGGACTTGTTGAGCAATTTACTATGTGTTCATGAACACTTTTGGGCTTCCCTTGTGACTCAGCTGATAAAGAATTCACCTGCAATGTGTGAGACCTGTGTTCGATTCCTGGATTGGGAAGATACCCTGGAGAAGGGAAAGGCTACCCACTACAGTATTCCGGCCTGGAGAATTCCATGGACACAGTCCATAGGGTTGCAAAGAATGGGACACGACTGAGCGACTTTCACTTCACTTCATGAACACTTTTAGGGGCAGTGTTTTTAAATCCTGAAGTGAAGACAATTTTCAATTCCATTGTTTGAGAATAGAATTTTACTGTCCACTGTTTTACAACAGTAAACAAAATTTCATTCCTTTTACCCTCCTTACCAAAGGATGAGCTAGTAAACAGGACTTGATAGGAACTGAAGCTGTCAACGAGAGTCCTTTGTCTATGGGGCAAAGACTCCTCCAGGACAACCTCATCCTAAAGGTGTGGACTAAGGAAACGCCCTCTAGGGACTTCCCTGATGGTCTAGTGGCTAAGATTCCACGCTTCCAATGCAAGGGGCCTGGGTTCAATCCCTCGTCAGGGAACTAGATTCCTCATGCTGCAACTAAAAAATAAATAAATATTAAAGAAAGGCCCTCCAAGGTGCAAACCATCTTCCCTGTCCGCCTCCTGTGCTGTCTCGCTTCCATTCTTGTCCTGTGTGGTAGGCAGAACAATGGCCCTCCTACACAGGTGTCTAAATCCTGGAACCTGTCACTTTGTTAGCTTACATGGCAAATGGATTTTACAGATGAGATTAAATGAAGAATTTGAGATGGGGAGAGTCTTCTGGATTATGCAGGTGGGCCCAATGTCCTTACAAGTGAAAGTGAGGCAGGAGGGTCACAGGCAGAGAAAGAGATGTGACAACAGAAGCAGTGGGTAGAGTGATGCAATTGCCAGAGGGGGTGGTACACAAGCCAAGGGATGCAGGCGGCCTCCTGAAACTGGAAAAGACAAGGAGAAAGTCTTGCCTCAGAAGAAATGCCATCCTGCTGGCACCTTGATGTTTAGCCCGTTGAGATACATCGCAGACTTCTGAACTCCAGGACTGTGAGATTATTAACTTGTGTTGTTGTAAGCTGTTGAGATACATCGCAGACTTCTGAACTCCAGGACTGTGAGATTATTAACTTGTGTTGTTGTAAGCTACCAGTGTTGTGGCAGCTTGTGCCAGCAGCCAGAGTTAGCTTTTAAAAGTAAAAACTGGAGCACATTGATCAGGAAGCTTTCCCATCACACTTAGACTAAGACCCAAACTCTTTCTGTGATCTGGTTCCTATGTACCTATTTCTCCTCAGCCCCTACTGCTCTTCCTAACAATGATGAAGCTTGCCTTTACTTCCTTGACTAAGCCCAGCTCGTGTCAACCTCAAGGCCTTTGCACTTGCTGTTTAGGGAAGGGTGAAGGGCAGAAGGGTGAAGGACAGAGGGTGTGCCCAAGACTCTAAGAGTTGGGCATAGATTCGAGTGATCTTCTTCTTGAATCCTCCAACTTGTCTTTTATAGTAATTTATGGACATTCCCTGGTGGCTCAGATGGTAAAGAATCTGCCTGCAATGTAGGAGACCTGGGTTCAACCTCTGGGTCAGGAAGATCTTCTGGAGAAGAAAATGGCTGCCCACTCCAGCTTTCTTGCTCGGGAAATCCCATGGACAGAAGAGCCTGGCAGGCTACAGTCCATAGGTCGCAAAGAGTCCAACATGACTGAGTGATCGACACTATGGATACTTGAAGATGTCTTTTCAAAACCTTTCATCTGAAAGAAACTGTGACAGAGCAGAAGCTGGAGATGTTCTGGATTGAAATGCAGAGAGCACACTGCTGTTTAATGATAAACTGTCATGAAGTATACTGTTCCTCCTTCCTGCCAAGGCTGTCTCACCAAGATCAGACTGCAAGATCTTTCAGAAATGTCTTCAACTTATTAGTAAATTGGTAATGATGCTGGAATCTGTAACTACCTATTAGCTGCCACTCAGTGGCAGATATTTTACAGAGAGATGGGAGCAACCCAAGTGTCCATAAATGGATTTTAAAAATATGTTATATACATAAATGGAATTGCTCAGTCGTGCTCGACTCTTTACAACCTCATGGACTGCAGCCCACCAGGTTCCTCTGTCCAGTAGATTTTCCAGGCAAGGATACTGGAGTGGGTTGCCATTTCCTTCTCCAGGGAAATGGAATATTATTCAGCCTTAAAAAGGAAGGCAATTCTGACACATGCCAGAACATGGATGAACTCTGAATGTATTATGCTAAGTGAAAAAAGCCCATTACAAAATGACAAACACTGCATGAATCCACTCACACAAGGTAAATTAGTCAATCCATAGAGACAGTGTTTAATGGATATAGAGTGTTTAATGGGTACAGAGTTTTAATGAGGGAGATGAAAAACTTCCCAAGATGGATGGTGGTGGTGGCTGTTTAACAATGACTGCACGTAATGCCAGAAAATGGTACACTTAAAAATGATTGAAATACCTATGGCTGATTTATGTTGATCTTTGACATAAAACAACAAAATTCTGTAAAGCAATTATCATGCAATTAAAAAATAATTTTTTAAAAAATGGTTGAAACAGTAAATGTTATTAAGTTAGGCACATTTTACCACAATTTAAAATATGACTTTTTTAAATTTGTATTTCTTTTGTGAATTGTCTTTAAATATTGGTATTATTTCTATTGATATTTTTCTTTTTCATAGTGACCAAAAGAATTCTTTCTATGCTTTGGATATTTAATCCTTTGTTTTATATATATATATATATATATATATATATATATATATACCAAATATTTTCTCTCAATCTAACGTTTCTCAGATATTTGTTTTAAAAAAATCATATAAATGCCTGAAATGTTATAAGATCAAATATTTAGCATTTTCCTTTATGGCTTCAGATTTATTACTTTGCAGATAAAAGCAGGCCTTCTCCATTTCATAATTATAAAACTATTTTATACTTTCATAGTTTTTCTATATTTAGATTTTAAATCTATTGGAATTTGTGTGTGTGTGTGGTGCAAGGTAGAGAATCTAATTTACTAATTTATTGTACTATAAACTAACCTAATTTATAGTTTCCTAAAGGAATGGCCAATTGGACTGAAAATCTTTTCTGAATGGTCTCTTCCTGACTGATTTGAAACACTACCTTTATCATGTATTAAATCTGTTTTGGCCTATTCTGTTTCATTGACTTTTTCTCTATTTCTGCTCCAAAATCATATTGCTTTTATTACTGTAGTTTTATAGGGGCTTGTGATATCTGGTAGAGCAAGGCTTCTCTTATTTATATTTATTATCAAAAAAATTCTTGGCTAGTCTCACAATTTTATCTTTTAGATGAACTTTAGAATCAGCTTTCCAATTCCTAATGGAAAATCTACCAATATTCTGATTGGAATTGCATCACAATTTTAGATAGAAAGAAATGTCACCCTTAAATATTGACTCTTTGTAGGAATATTGTGTTCCCCATTTATTCAGATCTTTTCCATTATTCAGTCAAGTCTTTGATTTTTCTTCATAGAGAAAAATGCCCATTTTTAATGCCAGCCAAGACCCATTTTGAATTCCAAAGTTCAGAAGAGCAACGTGTTCCTTGTCAATGTCAAGTATCCAGGCTTTGTTTATCCGGATATCTAAAGAAAAGTATTTTATTCATATTAGCTCGGGTAAATTAGTTGAATGGCGTAGTGGTAAAGAATCCACCTCCCAATGCAGGAAATGCAAGGGACCCAAGTTTCCATCCCTGGGTTGGGAAGATCCCCTGGAATAGGAAATGGCAACTGGTTCCAGTATTCTTGCCTGGAGAATCCCATGAACAGAGGAACCTGGCAGGCTACAGTCTATGGGGTCACAAACAGTCAGACATGACTGAGCGACTGAGCACACATACATCTCACTCAATATTTAGTTCACTTTGGCTTCAAAGATAACTAAGAAGTGAAGCAAGGGGACTTCCAGATGGTCCAGGGAACTCAGGTTTGATCCCTGTGAGGGAACTAAGATCCCACATGCTGAGAAGCAACTAAGCCCATGGGCCACAACTTGAGAGTCCAGGAGCCACAACGGAAGATCCCACGTGATGCAACAAAGATCCTCGTGCTGCAACTAAGACCCAAAGCAGCCAGATAAATAAGAAGTGAAGCAGAAAGTGAGAAATCATGCTACAACAGCTAAGATTGTCTTTAAATACATTTCTTGTGAAAGCCCAAGTCAGCATTGGTGGAAATTTTAATCTTGCATATTTTGATAAATAGCCATCACCTTATACCGACACATCCAAGCATGCAAGACTTTCAGCTTTTCCTCTCTATAAATCATGCATAACACATTAGTATATTCAAAATTTTTCATACGTTACTTGAATGTATCATTTGTTTTCATACATTTTTCAACTTGAATTTTCTCTGGATAACAAAATGCTTTCCATAAAAATACAAACAAAAAACCCAAAAAAACTGCTTTCTGAGATAAATAGTAATATTAGCAGAATTTACAGTTAGGAATTACATCTAAAATGCAACAGTAACCGTTACAGTAAGTTAAAGATGTAAGGGAACACTACTGGACTTAACTAATGCCGCATTCTGGTGAGTAAGCACAGCCAGATCTTATGAGCCGGCGTTCTCATTTATAGCACTCAACTTAAAGTTGATTCAATCAAATGTATTTTCTAAGGTTTTACCCCCTAAACATTTATCGGTGTAAAGGGGAATAAATCTAACAAGAATCTAGGTACTGTAAGCTCTGAGAATCACTGAGGAATAACATCAGATATTTTATTGGGCAGGCTTCTCTGGTGGCTCAGCAGTGAAGAACCTGACCTCCAAAGCAGGAGACATGGGCTCTATCCCTGGGTCAGGAAGATACCCTAGAGAAGGAAATGGCAACTCACTTCAGTATTTTTGCCTGAAAACTCCCATGGACAGAGGAGCCCGGTGGGAAACAGTCCATGGGGTGGCAAGCAGTAGGACACAACTTAGCGACTGACTAAACAACCATTTTATTTCGCGCTCTGTGCCAGCACCTCTTTAACTCTTTGGACCTTCACTCCAGTTAAGTCCTATTACGAGTCCTTCTCCCCTTCCCTGGTGGGGTCCCAGGTTTCTACAACCAAGGTAGTGAAGCTGCTATAACCACTCAGACCTGCATTTGCACCATGTTGTCCAGACTATCTCTTGCATGCCTGCACTGTGGTTTCCCTTCTCCCTAGCAACTTTCTTACCAATCATGTTCCATTTCCACGCCCTCCAAAAATTTCCAAACACCTTCTTACTTAAAAAAAAAAAAATCAAAGTGGAATCAGCATCTGATGATGTTCTAGGTGGGACTAGCCACACCAGATTTTTTTTTTTTCTTTTTTAAATAGCAGCTTCTTGTTAAATTCAATCTGCATGAAACCCTAACCAAACATGTAAAACTTCAAAGATAAATGAACAATTTTTACCGCCTATGTAAATGTCCACTTCCTGTACATTTTGTTCACTTTTAGCTTCCTATTTATAGGTATTTTTAAAATATCCAACTTTATTTGCTTCAAAATAACAAGGATGGACTAGATTGGTCATGGTTGGATGGCTTTGGGGACTGGTTGACTGGAACATGGGGGTTTAGTATACTGTACTTCTTCTGAGTGAGTAACATCATCCCTAATTAAAAAAAACTGTAATGCCCAAATTATGGCACAGCCATACAAGGAACTATTAAGCCAATATTAAAACATTTTACAAATAAAGAAAAACCCAGAGCTTCCCTGGTGTCTCGGTGGCAAAGAATCTGCCTGGCAATTTGCAATATGGGTTCAATCCTGATCCGAGAATTTCCACGTGCTGTGGAGCAACTGAGCCTACATGCCACAACTACTGAGCCTGTGCTCTGCAGCCTGGGGGCTGCAGCTCCTGAAGCCCAGGCACCCTAGAGCCTGTGCTCCACAACAAGAGAAGCCACCACAACGAGAGGCCCGAGCAGCCCCCGCTCACCACAGCTAGAGAGAAGCCCGAGCAGCAACAAAGACCCAGTACAGCCAAAAATAAACAAAATTTTAAAGAAAACCCCAAACATATATGAAGAAAATTCAACATGTTGAAAACAATTATTTTTAGCTTCCAGGATTAAATGATTTATATTTTTCAGTTTTTTTTTGTTGTTGTTTTTTTTACGCTGCTGTCCCTATCATTTGTGGTATTCAGCATTCTATCCTATGAGTAGTAAATGGCCTGTCTCTATAACACTGAGATTTTACAATGCCAAGTGGATGCTACCTGACGTATAGTTACAAATTATTTTGAATGCCTCATTCCAGTTGTTTTGTGAGCTGGAAGCTCACTTCCACAAATTCAGAAGTTGGACAGGGTCTGACTTGCACGATAGGATAATAGATATCCCTATCGGCTCAGTGCCTAATTTGCAGAGAATTAAGTCAGATAGTGTAGAAAGAAAGAAAGAAAACAAAAGATAGTATTCTTCCATCAGAGTTTTCAGTACTCTAAAGAGGAAAGAACAGAATTTTAAGTCTATGGATCCCCCAAAATATGTAATCCTAAACATTTATGATCTGAAAACCAATTTGTTACTTTCTGAGCTGCTTCCCATTATCTATTTAAGATTCTTTATTACCTATTTAAGGTTAATGTTTTGAAACTCTCAGCTGCCTTGCAATTAAGTGATGGAACAACTCTGGATTGTAATAGGCAGATATATACTTAGAATTTATCTGTGAAGATTAATAGAAATCACTCATATTTCAGTTTCACAATGCTTGTTTTAATGGGAAAAATGTCTAAATGTCTGACAAATTACGTTATTGAAATAAAATACTATGCAGTGCTTACAAATGCTATGGAAGAATACTCATTAACCTAGGGAAAAAGCTCACAGTATAGGAGAGACTACAAAACTGGATGTAGAGAGAATTCCCTGGCGGTCCAGTGGTCAGGGCTCTGTGTTTTCACTGCCGGGGCCCAGGTTCCATTCCTAGTTGGAGAAATAAGATCTGTAAGCCGTGTGGCTCAGCCAAAAGCAAAAAATAAAAATGAAAAAAACAACTTCCCTGGTAGTACTGTGGATAAGAATCACTTGGCACAGCGGTTTGATATTTGGACCGGGAAGGTCCCACATACCTCAGAGCAACTAAGGAGGTGCGCCACAACTACCAAGCCTGTGCCCCTAGAGCCTGTGCTCTGCAACAAGAGAAGCCACCACAATGAGAAGCCAAAGCTCCACAGCTAGAGTATCCCTCGATCTCTGTAACTAGAGAAATCCCTGCTCGCAGCAATGAAGACCTAGCACAACTGAAAAAAGAAAAAAACCAGAATGTATGACACCAATTTTGTAAATTCATGTAAACACAGAAAAGGATCTGAGAAAAATGCATCTTTAAATAGTTGCCTAGAGAGTGAATTATAATTTCAGGTGTTTTTAGCTTTTCTGTTTCCTGCGGTTTTTCCCCCAGTGAGCATGGATTGCCCCTGTACTCAAATTAGACACACATATATACGTATTTCTCTTCCCTGCACCTGCCAAATCCCATAATTCCTGTCCCCAACCTCACAAAGACTTTTGCACATGCTTCCCAACGCCCCACAACACTCTTTTCTGGGGTCTCTGTGATTATCATGCATCTCTGCATCACAGACCAGGCTTCGTGCTTTGTCTAATTGGACTCACCTGAAGGTCAAATCCAACCTCAGACAAGCCCAAATACAGGGCTCTTGCTGACTTCCCTAGTTAACAAATGAGACTGTCTGATGTGAAAGTCACTCAGTTGTGTCCAACTATTTGTGACCCCATGGACTATACAGCGGAGAAGGCAATGGCAACCCACTCCAGTACTCATGCCTGGACAATCCCATGGACGGAGGAGCCTGGTAGGCTGCAGTCCATGGGGTCTTGAAGAGTCGGACACCACTGAGTGACTTCAATTTCACTTTTCACTTTTATGCATTGGAGAAGGAAATGGCAACCCACTCCCAGTGTTCTTGCTTGGAGAATCCCCGGACGGTGGAGCCTGGTGGGCTGCCGTCTGTGGGGTCGCACAGAATTGGACTCGACTGAAGCGACTTAGCAGCAGCAGCAGCAGGACTATACAGTCCATGGAATTCTCCAGGCCAGAATACTGGAGTGGGTAGCCATTCCCTTCTCCAGTTGGGATCTTCCCGACCCAGGGATATTTTCCCATTGGTTTTTTAGATAACTCTTGTGAGAAATAGCTGCTAGAAATTCTGGTACCCCAAAACTGCATGACATAGCTATTCACACAGGAAGAGAAAATGTTTCAGCTCCTTTAAATTTGCGTATGCACATTCTCACCTATTCGATCGAAACTTACAAACTGTCTGAAAAAGGGAATGGCAACCCAGTCCAGTATTTTTGCCTAAACACCCCATGGAGAGAGGAGCCTGGCGGGCTACAGTCCATGGGGTCTCAGAGTCGGACATGACTGAGCAACCAAGTTTTATTGGTGTCAGGATCACGAATTTTCCAATTCTCCAAGGGTTGCCAAAGCCCTCTTTTGGGTGCCAGTTCAACCCAAATCAATGTCCTCTGGATTTTTTTCTGTAGTTTCACTTTTTAAGATGCCACATCTTGCCACTCCCTGTGAACTCTGATCTTATGGGGCCATTCAAATGGCACACGGCCTTCACAAGTTCTGTAACCCTGTAGGACTCGTTTCTAAAGCACTCTTGCATCCTACTCATCAAATCCACATGTGATGTAATATCAAGTGTAGAGAGCTCTAAACTCTCTTCCATGGCTTCTCCCTCTTCAGTGCTGACCCTTGCAAAGTGCTATCTCTGGCCCCACTTCTGCATTTACCAAATCAGCACAGGTGTCCAGTATTACCTTGGAAGACTATTTAGATGGGAAAGCAGGACAATACACATGAAAACAAGTCTTGAAAATACGTACACACACACCTAGTTTTAGCTTACGCAGTATTTAAAGCTTACTTTATAAGAAAAGTAAGTAATTATGTACTTATTTTGCTTTAGAGGACAAGTGGCTCATTTCCCAATAAGCCAATTTAGTCACAAAAATGTCTGCAAGGTACACTGTAAAAGTATTATAGAAAAAAGGAAGTATTTCACTCTTCCAAAATTTTAGTAAGACTGTAAGAACAAATGTGGCAATTCTTTAATATCTAGGGAACTCCCTGGCGGTCCAGGGGTCAGGACACTTCAGGCTTTCACTGCTGAGGGGGAATGAAGATCCTCTAAGTCACTGAGCCAAAAATACATACATATATAAAATTTAAACCAGAACTTAACACATGCATTTCAAGAAATTCTTTTATTAACTGAGATTTTATTGATTGTTTTGAGGATCACTACACAGACATTTCAATTTGTACACAATTCTTCACATACGTACCAGAAATCTAAAATATCATGTAGTTGTGATTCTTAACAGTTATTCCAGTGACTTTCCAGCTTAAAATTTGGAGCAAACTTTCCTTAACAGGATATCAAGTACCAATATCTTCAAATATTGATATGCTGTTATGTCACAGTCCCACTGATTCACAATTTAATATCATATACACTACATACCCAAACTGTCAATCGTTCACAGCACATTAACCAAGTTACTAGGAAAACTGGACTACCACGACCAAAGATGTTATAGAGTGCACAAAATTCTGACCAGGACAGCCAAGGTCAAAAAGTGGTTTGCTGTAGGAAATAATTCTACCAGAACAATATCGGAAGAGAATTTAAAGTGTTCAAGACATTAAATGCACAACTGACTCCACACTGCCATTTAGTATGCTTTTGTATTATAGGATATAAAAGCTACCCCCCATCTATGGAATGTTAAGCTGACACCCAAGACAATCAAAGGCTCCCGTATCCAATATCCCACTATTTTCTGGTTGTACCAAAAAATAAACAACCAGCAAATGATTTCACCTCTTAAAAAAAAGCATTTACACTTAAAAAATGGGATGAGGTGGGATTCCCTCCTTTTTAAAAATGTTTCTAGAGCTACTAAAAAACTTGCATTTACAAAATAGTTGATAAAAATATTCCTCTGGATTGTACAAGAAGGGAAACAGGGACCACTGACAGGACTGGGTGTGTGGTTATTAATCAGACTTGGCTTCTTTCTCTTCTGCTTCATCAGAGGCTGGGCTCTGCAAATCAAATGAAAAGTGATCAAACATTTGACTCCTGTATCATTGCTATGATATCACCAATATTTAGCATTTATTACAATGTAAGTTTTCTTCATTGTACTATTAAGTCTTAAAAATACATTCAATCCTCAGTATTTGTAGATTCTGTACTGGTGAATTCACCAACTCACTTTAAAAGTTATTTGTAAACCCCAAATCAATACTGATGGCATTTCCACAGTCTTGTGCAAATACACAGCAGTAAAACCATGAGTCACCTGACATGCAGTCTCAGCTAACCCTTCTTGTTTCAGCTCTAACACTGTAAACAAGCATCTATTTCAGTGCTACACATATCAATTTTTTTGGTCCTCATGGTGGAGAAAATGTTGATTAGACAAGCCTAGTGTTATCCAAGACTATGTGCAACAAGGTTGTGATGTGCCATAAGGAGAAAATCCACAACGGACAGCTTCAGTGAAGCACAAGTTATAGTGCTGCTTCTCTTGGCCCTGCGTTCTATGTAACTTCTCAAAAACACATATTAAGCAGGAATACACATAAGGTTGGGGGCTTCCCTGGTGGCTTAGTGGTAAAGAAGCCACCTGCAAGGCAGAAGATCCAGGAGACTCGGGTTTGATCTGGGGTCAGGAAGATTGCCTGGAGAAGGGCATAGCAACCCATTCCAGTATTCTTGCCTGGAGAATCCCATGGACAGAGAAGCCTGGGAGGGTACAGTCCAAGGGGTTGCAAAGAGATGGACACAACTGAAGCAACTAAGTGCACACAAACTTAAAGTTATGGTTTGATCTGTTGATGGAAATGTTGCAATGAGAGTATTTTGAGAATCTAACCCTGTATTTCCATTACGTGCAACTATCCAGTACTTCCAGCAACCTTATAGGATACAACCATCACGGATAATGACAATCAACTATAGTTTGATAAAAGGGATTAGAAGGCGACATTCTCCCCTTATAATTGTATCAGTTATTTACCACAGCCTTGAAACCCACTTATTTTTATAGGTAAAATCTTTTTTTCAGAGCTTAAAAGGATAGATTGAGGACATCAACCCTTTTAATTAAGTTAGTACCTAAATCTAGACAAGTGGCTACTTTTTAAGAAAAACCTTCATTATATAAAAGTGAGAAAAATGTGAAAAATTAAGGGAAGGCATTAAAATTTTTTTTAAAAGAACATCCAGAATATTAGAAACTAACAAAGGGGATGTATGTATACCTATGGTTTACTCATGTTGAGGTTTGATAGAAAATAAAATTCTGTAAAGCAATTATCCTTCAATTAAAATATAAATTTATATATAAAAAAACTAACAAGATTATTAACAGATCTACAGATGGCAATTTGGATAAAAAAAGACTAGAATGTCTGTTTAAACAAAATCCCTACATTATGTAAAGAAAAGAAAAATATCATTTAATAAATGAAATCTTAAAAAAAAATCTCATTAGCAACTAATAAACATGTATACAATAAAAATGGTGAATCTGAGTGTAAAATTCTGTGTATGATTTCTTGTTTACAGAAAAAAAAACCCATTTACAGGTAAAATTTAAAATATGATCTAATAAAAAATATTCTGCCCATTTGGAGCAGAATATAAACTTTGTTCAATATGATAAAGACTGTCTTATCTGCTGCCTTATCCACTGTTCAGAGTCAAAGTGAACCACACACACACTCCTGACCTCCTCGTTTTTAGTCTCTCCATTTTCTGCAGGTAAGTCTTCTTTAGTCTCTTGGTTGGCCACTTCCGCCTGTTTTCCCTTTGCTCCTCTTTTCCCTTTTGTTTGTACTTTTTTGTCTGAAGATTTATCCTGTGATAAGAGTAAGAATATATTTAAGTATCAACTCTGCATTTACCAACATTTTCTGACTTGCTAGAAATTGTCCCCACCATAGCTGCAATATTAGTGCTGCTGCTTGTCAGCCTGAGTTACAGGACACACTTCAAGGTCACCCCCAGAAAATAGGACCACATAGCATGCTGAGGTCCTAACAGCACCTGCATACCAAGCCTCACCAGACTGGACAATTACATCTAAAGCCTCAGCAACTCCCTTTCTCCACTATTCTCTGAAGTTCCACAGGAGAGAACAGATGAACTGAAGAATGGCTGGAGGGCTCTCTCACCGCCCCTGTAACCCTACCCACCCCCAAACTTCTTTTAAGCAGGAACAATCAAATTGTCAAATAACCACTGTCCTGAGGATTCACCTGAGAAAAGCACCATGCTGTAAGGTCAGATTGACTATCCTGCTACAGTTAGTCCCTTGATACATAATGAATAGCTAAAAAGATCAACTTTGAGTTTATCATTTCATTTAGGTATATGAAGTATATGAAAACACACAGGTATATGATGATAAAAGACCTCCAAAGGTTATGCCACTTTAAAATAATATACAACAGTATTTCTGGATATCATCCACCAATGGGGAAGGAGAAATCTAACAAATATTTATTTCCTGTAAGTAGAGAACGTAGTTAACAGCCAAATTAAGTCAAGTCACCAGTGAGTTGCATAATACTGACCAATACCTGCATTAAACAGCCACAAAGATACAAAAGATCTTACAACTGTAATGCTAAGGAGGTGAGGATCAGTGGAATGGATTCTATGCCAATAGTGGCATTCCACACATGACAGCAAGTCAACCACTAGCAACTGAGTATCTTTAGAATAAACAATAAATTATCTAATAACATGTTTGGGGCAACACTGCTACATACAAACACACCATGAAGTGTCACAATACTTTCTGCATTTAAAAATAATTCTTTAACAATCTGATTGTTTAGATTTCTCATTAATTTCATAACCGCTATCAGAGCAACATAAAAATATAAAACCTTAAATGGATAACAGCCTAGACTGAAATATCACTTTTAACTACTAACAGCTGGAAATCGAGATGAAACAAAATAAATCTACATGCTTGTAGCATGGTAATCAATACACCAAAAGCTTTACCTTCTGTTTAAGGCTTTAAAATGGATCAATTATGAAGACCAAACCACTTTATTAAAATTAAAGAGAAAAAAAAACTCCTCCCTTTTCCCATCACTTTTCCTTTAGGAAACTGAGCCAACAGGTTTGTTTCTCAAGAAATACACGAAAACTTACCTGTTGGCCTCTGAAAGGGAAGAAGAAAAACGTTAATTACATCCGATGGCCCCAAACCCAACAGGTAGTAAAATTTGACTTTCTTCCTTTTGGCTGCACTGTGCACCGTGTGGAATTTCAGTTCCCTGACCAGGGATCAATCGTGGGTCCCCTGCATTGGGAACTCAAGAGTCTTAACCAACTCACCACAGGGGAAGTCCCTGAACTGTTTTCATTAAAAAAAAAAAACACAAAAAACCCCCAAACCTTTAGGACAGATCAAAACAGAAACAGGTAAATAAAAAAGATGTAAGAAAAAACAGGCATAGCATTTTAGCCAACTGGTTTATTGAAAAAGCAAATGATAAAAGATGAGTAATAATAGTATACTTTACATGCGGATATTTTCTAACAAGATCCACTATTTTCCCTGCATTCATGAAGTTTCCCTTTATTGATTTTTCATATGGAATTCTTCATTTTCAGGTCTGAGAAATTCCAAGTTGGCCTACTACACCTACACCTTCCTTAAATCCACTTTAAAAAGATCACAAAACAGAACTTTCTATTGGAAAAACGCTGACTCAGCTCTGTACAATGTTTAAAGACATGGGAAAATTTTTTGGTATTATTCAGTGCTTAGCTTTCACCCATACTCTTAGGAAAGGGGTGATGACAATGAAGATTGAAGAGAGAGAAGGCTTCTAATAGTTAACTTTCACCTAAGTTTTGAGTTAACAGAGGTTAATCACACCATGAATTTCCCCTGAAGAACAAAGAAGAGCTTTAGCGGGTGGTATCAATGCTAGATCCAAAGAGTCACAAATGATGTACACATATTTTGCTTTTCCAACTTAGGTTTTCGAAATACAAATATCCAACAACTAACCAAACATTCGCCATGTGAATAAAGCAATCAGGAATCTATTTTAGAGCAACACTATTTATAATCATCTCAAAGAATGTCAGGATAAAATAATTTTGTGAACTCCCACACACAAACTATACAAAATAATTTTAGAAAACGAATGTTCTCAGAGAACATAATTCTTGATCTCCCCCTGCACATAAGGTATGATCCCTTAACTTGCCTTGCGAACCTCACATGCAAAAACTTACACAGTCCCCACCTCCTGGCCTCAGTCCTAGCTTTTCTGATACTCAGAAGAGGAAGGCCCAGCATGCAACAGAGAACCACCAACAGGGAACCATTAACCATAACATACACAACACAAAGAATGCATTTCCCCGGTGAGTGAAAGTTATTCTTCAATATTTTCAGTCGTCTTAAATTTCCCAAATTCTGGAGCAGCACTAATGTGATACGTTATATTCCCGTAAGCCAGGATGTTGACTACATTCACTGAATTTTACTCATGCTTAAAAAGACAGTTGGTGATGGACAGGGAAGCCTGGCATGTTGCAGTCCACGGGATCGCAAAGAGCCACTGAACTGAAAAAAGGCACTGTTTACTGAAGTTATTATAACATAAAACTAAACTGGTAAATAAAATAACCCTCCAACGACTTTTCAGGAGACTGTAACACTAAACTGTGGTTGATATGCAGAGTCTCAAAGTTAAGACCTCCGTTGCCAGCGGTGACCGTTAGAGACCTGCAACAATTTAAAGACACCATGATCTCTAAAAGCTGAGTCTGAAACCTACCTTTCCCGCGGCCTTTTTTGGCTTCGTTTCCACTTTTGCAGGAGCCGGTTTCTGAAAGACAAAGGTAACACTGAACTGCTTCCCTAGGTTCGAATCCACGGAAAAGAAAGGTTAGGGGGCTCGCTTTACTTACAGCTGACAACCTCGCCGATCTCCTCTTGGGCTTTGGGAGAAAAAAGGAAAATGAGCAAGGAATGCGCGGTGCGGAGCAAACCTAGCCCACCCCCGGGAGCGGAGCGGGGTCTTACCTCCTCCTTCGCCGCCCCCTCGGCAGAGCTGACCTGCGGGAGAAAAGGAGAGGGCGAGTGGGCACAGCCCGGGAACAAAAGTGCCCGCGCGCCCCGGGCCCGTCCGCGCGCGAGAACAATGCCCGGCCGCGTGACGTCAGCGGGTTCCCGCCGCCGCGTTCGAATCTCGCACCCGGCTCCTCGGGCTGCCGAACGTTCCAGAACGCGGCATCGAGGCCGCCGTGCGCCAGCCCTCCCGCCTGCCGCAAGTCCGGCCGCCTCCCCGGCCCAGCGCTGCAGAGGAAGCGGCGGGCCTGGGCCTCGCGGGGCTCTGGGGACGGCCGGGCGGTGGAGTGGGCGTGTGCGGGACGCGGCCACTGCTCACCTTCCTCTTGGGCATCGTGGCGGCGGGGCGGGCGAGAGCCGGGTGCCTGAGGGCCGCGGCGCGCCGAGAGCCTTCGCGAAGCTGAGTAGCCTGACCACTGCCGCTCCTCCCGCCGCCCGAGCTGCTGGGACCCGCGGCGGGGGTGGTGGGAGAACCGGATGGAACCGGATTGGGAGCCCGCCCCCTCCTCCCCCCGCGTCCCCCGGCCGCGGGCTCCCCCTCCCCGCCGGCCGGGCCGCCCCCCGCCCTCGCCCCCGCCCATTGGCTGCGGGGTCCACCGCTCCGCGGCCCGCACCCCGAATAGGTGAGGCCGGCCGTCACTCGACCACTGCGCCCCGCCCCCGCTCTCGGCGCCCCCACCCGCCCGCCGTCTCGCGGGGCCCCAGACCCAGGCGAGGGGGCGGGGCCCCACAGGCCGCTCTCGCCTCACGGTAGTTTGTTTGAAGCCGAGCCGCAAAGTGCGGTCTGCGCGCTGATTGGCGGACGCCCGCCACGTGATCTCCGGATGCGCCCATCCACAACCCTCCGGGCTACCTGATCGCCAGCCAGCGCCAGGGAAGCCTCGAGGATAGAGTGTCTCCTGTGTAGAGGCAGTTGGGTCGAAAGGTTTATAGTTCACAGAATGGGAAGGGAGAGACAACGGGTTTAACTACGAACCAATTTTCCCCACTTCAGTCGGTAAGAAAAGCTACCTATAGGTTTACAGTCTCGCTGGCCTGCGGGAGCAGGTCTTAATGCGCAGGCGCGGGATGGAAGGTCGTGGGAAGGCAAGTCCGCGCGGGGCGCCATTGCGCAGGCGCGGATCTTTGCGACGGCGCTGGATTCGCAACCGGGTTCCCTTGGTCGGGTCTTTTCATATAGCTTTTTAAAAAAGTCCTCCGTTCCTTGAGGGGCTGGGAGTGCTGGCGGTTCGTCTCAGGAACTCAGTTGGCGTCTGAGTCCCGACACCCACCAAGCCGAGGACGCGCGGACCCACTGTCTCAGATCCCTTGGCCGGCCGATCCTCTCCTGCGTTGAAGTGAAAGGGCAAGAACGCCCAGCCAGTTCTTGCTTGTTTTTTAACCACTTCCTGACGCAACTACCTTTCTGAGGTGGAAAAAGCTTCACGCTGGGAATCTGAGCTGGGAACCAGTGAGAGCACGTTACCCAGTTTCTTTAGTAAATAAGAAAATTTTGCTTATAAGGACCGCTTGAGTTACTGCAGAAGTTTTTTTTTTTTTTTTTTACTGTTTTTCTTTTTTTTTTTTTTTATAAATTTATTTATTTTAGTTGGGGGCCAATCACTCCACAATACTGTAATAGTTTTTGCCATACAGAAGTTTTTAATCAGAACGTTGTTAACAAATTCATGGAGAGGAAGAAACAGACTGAAAACAGATCGAAAGTCCACCATTGACGAGCTCCAGATAAACCGTGACACTTTCACATAGTGGGATAGTGAGCTACTGCGAAAAAGCATGAAGCTGCTCTTTGTAGAAGTGAATTTTCGAAACCGCTAGTCAGACTCTAACTCCTGATCAATAACTACTGCCTTCCCATCTCATTCAAGAAAGTCTTGGACTGCCCTGGCAGTCCAGTGATTAAGACTCTGGGATTCCACTGCAGGGCGTGTGGGTTTGATGCTTGGTCCGCAAACTAAGGGGCTTCCCAAATGGTGCAGTGCTCAAGAATCATGCCTGCCACTTCAGGAGATGGGGATTCCTTCCCTGAGTGGGGAAGAGGAAATGGCAACCCACTCCAGTATTCTTGCCTGGAGAATCCCATGGACAGAGGAGCCTGGTGAGGGTCCCAAAGAGTTGGACGCCACTGAGCACACATACAGGCACTGGGAACATGCCTACTGGCTTGGCCAAAAAAATAGGCTAAGTTCTTAGAATGGCTTATATGGTCCTCTGCCAATGGGCCCACTTCAGAAGGTTTTTCCCCTTGGTTCTCATTTCCAGTGTCAAGGAGGCTGGGCGTCACTGCTTCAGGCCTTGTCACCTGCTATTCCCTCTGCCTGGAATGCTTCCTGCGCTGCCTCAGACCAGTGCCATCTTTTCCTCACCTCCTGTGGGTCTTTCCACAAATGTCACCATCTCATTGAGACCATTCATGACCTGTCAGTTTAGGATTGCACCTCCCAATCTCCAGTTCTTGCCGCATCTGTTGACTAACTAGCTATGTTGAGTAGAAAGTTACATGTTCGTTGTATATTTCAGCAAGATGCCCAGAGAAGTGGTGCGATTGGTTGCCTGCGAGAACAATTGGGGGAGTAGGGGAAAATGAAAATTTACCTTTTTCTTCTTTTGGACAAGAACCCTAATTTTTTCTTTTCTTCTCCTTGAGATCTATTCTGGCAATCCTGTCCCTCTTTAATGTAATCTCCCCTTTTCAGTTCCTTCCATGCCACCTTGCAGTATTTCTTTTATGGTTGATCACATTCTATAATTGCTTTATGTGTTTAGTTGTTTGCTGCCTGTCTCCCTCACAAGAGTCGGAGTTCCGTAAGAGTCGGAGTTCCGTAAGGGTAGGAACCCTGTTAACCTTCACAGCACTTCGTCCCCAGAACCTTAGATGTTTGTTCAATTAGTAATTCTTTCATAGTTGAAGTATACTTGATTTACAATGTTGTGTTCATTTCAGGTGTATAGAATAGTGATTCAATTATACACACACACACATATGTAATCTTTTTCTTTCATATTCTTTTCCCTCACAGGTTGTTACTCCCCCCCACTCCCTGCTCCTATTTACATTAAAAAATAATAGCGTTGGGATTTCTGGTGGTCCAGTGGCTAACACTCCTGTTCCCAGTGCATGGGGCCCCAGTTCAATTCCATGTCAGGGAACTAGATCCCACATGCTGCAACTAAGACCTGGTGCAGGCAAATAAATATTTATTCTAAAGAATAGCATCAGAGAGTCTCCAAGTTTGTGGCACAAACATGTACTGAGCCCTTACCCTGTCCCAGTGGTTGTGATAATCCCTAGGTTAGAGGGACTTAATTCCAATAACGTGGGTGGTACTTCAGTGGACAGAAGAAAGTATTAATACACAAATTGGCCTGAATTTCTAAGTGGAAGAGGAAGCCACTGAAAGGGACAGAACATCCCAAGGCATATGTTCTTAGCAGAATGAGACAGCCGTGCAGACACACTGACAGTGGGAAGGGAAGATTAGTGAAAAGAGACAGAAAAAAGAAGGGCATCCTGCAGAGGGTGCTTGACGCCAGGCTAAGGGATCTGGCTGTTAGAGTGGGAGACATTGAAAGGTTTGTTTTTTCTTTTTTTCCCCCTGCTGTCCATTTGTGGGATTTTAGTTCCCTGACCAGGGACTGAACCTGGGCCCTAGGCAGTGAGAGCTCAGGATTCCTAACCACTAGACCACTAGGGAATCCAAGGTCTTAAGGGAATGATGTGCTGAGAGCTCAGCCTCATGAAGGTCTTTCTCCTGTGAGAACTGACGATGCACTGGGCCAGAGGTGACAGATGGGTGGCCCGCTGGTGTTTGCTTGTGATTTTTCTTAAAGTTGCCAAGACAAGGATGTGGAGCAACTGGAACACAGTAGGAAAACTCTTAGTATTTTTTAAAAAAGTAAACAGATACTCTATGACTCAGTAACTCCACTCCAAAAACATACTAAACAAAAAAGCTTACATCTGTTCACAAAAAGACGTGAAATAGAATATTCGTAACTGAACTATGTTACAAGCCCAACTGGCAGCAACTTAGATGCCCACCAACAAGAGAATGGATAAGTGGAGAAGTATGAGCAATGAGAAATGGCTGTCTGCAACTCCACCCAAGATGAGGCCAAGCACAGTACTGAGAGGCAGGCCAGACACAGTACTGTGTCATCCTGTTCATTCAGTACAGAAAGGCAGGCAAAACAAATCCGATGTGTCAGAAGTCAGGATAGTAACTGAGGTGGGTGAGGTGCTAGTGACTGGAAGAGAGCAATGGAGGGCTTTAGGGAGCTGGCCATCTTCTATTTAAAAAAGGTTTTTTTAGTAGTTTTGTATTTTGGCCCAACTTAATTTTTTAATTTTTGGCCGAGTGGCATGTGGGATATTAGTTCCTCGACCAGGAATTGAACCCAGGCCCCATGCAGTGGAAGCTTAGAGTCTTAACCACTGGACCATCAGGGATGTTCCATCTTGCATTTATTTTTTTTAATGCTAAACATTTATTTAAAATGTCAGAAGTTTAAAAAGACTAAACATATTGGCAAGGATATGGAAGAAATGGAAGTCCCAAACTCTTCTGGTAAGAATACAAAAGGAAACAACCATTTTAGATTACAGTATGTGCTGATGTGCTCAGTTGTGGCCGACTCTTTGTGACCCTATGGATTGTAGCCCGCCAGGTTCCTCTGTCCATGGAATTTTCCAGGCAAGAATACTGGAGTGGGTTGCCATTTCCTTCTCTACCATCTTGTATTTCTTGATCTGTGTGTTACTTGTACTGTTACTGTACTTGTACTGTTGTGTTTGCTTTGTGAGTATTCATTGAGCTGTGCATGTGTATTTCTGGAGAGACGTCAGCAGTAAAGTTTGTAAAACTTTTTTGGTAACATGCCAAAATCAGGTAATTTCACCTACAAATAGGGCTCTTCAACTTCTCCTGGTCTCCTTTGTGTGATTCCACAGTGCACTTGACCTTCTAACTTGTAAGGAGGCTTCCTTTTTCTAGTGTGTCAGGGTCCCAGCCCTGGTGATTTTTCTCACCTGTGTCTTCTACCAAGCCTCTGAAGGCATTTTAGTTTGACCTGCCTGTATGTGCTGCTGCTAAGTCGCTTCAGTTGTTTCCGACTCTGTGCGACCCCATAGATGGCAGCCCACCAAGCTCCCCTGTTCCTGGGATTCTCCAGGCAAGAACACTGGAGTGAGTTGCCATATCCTTCTCCAATGCGTGAAAGTGAAAAGTGAAAGTGAAGTCACTCAGTCGTGTCCGACCCTTAGCGACCCCATGGACTGCAGCCTACCAGGCTCCTCTGTCCATGGGATTTTCCAGGCAAGAGTACTGGAGTGGGTTGCCATTGCCTTCTCCTGCCTGTATGTAAGCATACGTAATTATAGATGCCACTTGTTATATTTGTTTATTTTTGGAAGAAATATTTATGTGGCTCAAAATTCTACAAGAGCAAAATACTTTCCAGATAAGTCTCCATTCTGCTTCTGTTCCCCCAGAGGTCTGGCTCTCTCTCTCGAGGAGGAGCCAGTGCTGCTGCTTCTTGTGGATCCTTCCAGAATGCTTTATGCAAATATAAGTGTATATATAATATATACTTCTCATTTTTCACAGTTTGGCACCTTGCGTTTTTCAGTTAATGGAGTTTGTTTCCTATGACTACTTAAGATTCCTCCTTTTTAGTGCTGCATTTAAGTGCACTGTATAGATGTACCAAATGTTTATTATTTTTTTTTTGGCCATGCCACGCAGCATACAGGATCTTAGTTCCCCAACCAGGGATAACCCTCACCCCCCGCGTTGGAAGCTCAGAGATTTAACCAGTGGATGGCCAGGGAAATCCTCATACCAAAGATGTTAAAACCAAATTCTCCATTGACTGAACTTTACAAATTGTGCCCAGTGTTTCGTTCCCACAAAGGACGCTGCAATGAATAACCATGTACACACACATCATGTGCATACTGTATAAAACAAATGTCCTTACAAACCCCAGTACTGGCTGAAATGATTGCTATTATAAAGTTCACTTATGCCTTTGCAAACTTAAGGTTGAAATGTTTAATGCTTAGCAGTTTTAAATAATTATAAAGCTTGAACTAACTTTTGAGCCCCCCCAAATCTCTACAAAATCAGTCAAATTTAAACAAGTAACATTAACATAAAGAATGAGTTTTGCTAAAAGCAAATTGCTGCATGCATATGGTATTTGGCCCGTATGATCTCTGCAGAGATTGTTCTGGCACCTTGTGTGTGTAACTGACAAGCCATCCTTCTTTTGGCCTTCTTGGTATGACTTAGGTTTCATGTGATATACACTATTTATGAATTAAAATCATTTCTACAGTTTTACTATTACCAATGAACTGTGGAAAGCTGGTCGCACTTGATGCCAAATCTAAACACATACCCCAAACAGGCACAAAAGTAGGTAATGCTTGGTCAAAAGTGGGACTCTATGCTGGATGATGCAGAATGTCAGATGAACACGCACACGTCTTAAAATTCCCCAAGAACCCACAGGACTTTTGTACACATTTACGAAAGTATCCTTACCACAACTCTACCCAGGGTCCACATGACCCACTTTGGAAAATCATGCATTGATTCAGGCTTGTCAGTGAGGACGTGCTTGCAGGAATTTTAGAAGAACTACAACCGTAATGTAGGGCAGAAGTGGTAGTGACAGAGAAGGTCCTGAGGGGAACTGAGAAAGAATGGGTAAGAGGCAGTAGTTTGCCTACCCCTTGCCAGAGGCTGTCCTCAACCTAGCGATAGGGTGACCTAGGGATAGACAGGCACAAGAGTTAAGTGCCTGTCCTCCTGGGGCTTCTACTCCAATAAGGAAAGTAACGAGATTCTTTCCCTTGGTGTCAGCACCTTGAAGGAAGCAGTGTCCTGATACAGAATGTGCTGGAGGCACGCAGAAGGGGGCTGCTGTACATGGGATCATTCAGGAAGGCCGCAAGGGGGAGAAGGGAAGGGTGAGATGACCTGTACTTTGGGGGATCTGAGGGAGAAGCCTCTGGACAGAGGAAACAGCTACCACAAAGATCCTGAGGCAGGGCCAAGCTTAGTGTCCAGGAAGGAGGCAAATGTGTTGTGCTTAGAGAAGGCAGCAGCCAGGGTGTGAGGGCAGTGGTGGACCTCTGAAGTCATTGATCTGGACTCCCAAGTGGAGGCTGGGCTGAGAGGCTGGGATGTGAAGTCTGATCGCTGGGAGGAGGCACAGGAAACCAGGAGAGGTTTTAAAGTTGTCTAGGAGAGACTTCTCTGGTGGTTCAGTGTTTAAGACTCCAGCTCCCAACTCAAGAGGCCCTGGGTTAGACCCCTGATCAGGGAACCAGATCCCACACCCAGCAACTAAAAATCCCACCTGCCACAACTGAGACCCGGTGCAGCCAAATAAGTGTTTTAAAATGTTAAAGTTATCTAGACAACAAATGACTAGGATGGTGGCTGTGGGGATGGAAATGAGTGGAGGGAGGGTTTGGGACATATTTTGGTGGGGGTAGCTGACAGGACTCTTCAGTAGATTGGGTGGGGGAGAGACTAGAGTTTTCGTCAGGAGTTACAGAAACCCAGATCAACATGAACAATAAGCAAATAGATTAAATAAGCAAAACCATGAGTGTTCCAGACTGGGGGATTCAGTGGCTTACTCTATTATCACAATCACAGGCTCTTTTCTACCATCTGTCATGCTCTTGACTCCTCCTGAGCTGGCTTCCCCTTTGGTCCAGAAGTGCAGCTCCAGATGCTACATGCAGATTTACAGCATCCAGGAAAAGCATGTCTCTTTTATCCTAAGCCCTGACTAGTTGCCTTTATTACTGGTTGGAACTGTCACATGGAAGGGAGATGGGATATCCTTGAGAAAATCAAGCCAATCCTGGATTCGGGCATAGGGCCAAGAATGGGAGTGGATGCCTGAACAAAAGAAGGGTCCTGTGAGGAAGGACGAACAGGGGAATGGGCTGATCATCACCTGTGTCCAGTAGGCTGTGTGGTTAGAGAGCCACTCGCCAGGCTAGGGACCGAGGGAGTTTTTGGGGAAGCAGGTGGTCTTGGTGTTGATACATGGAGTGTAAAGGGCTTGGGAAACATCCAGAGTCTGGTAGGCAGTTGGATCTACAGGTTTGGAGCTCTGGGAAAGGACAGAGCTGAAAGAAGAGATGTGCTCTGGGGGCTGAAACCAAACGGATAGTGAACAGTCGATTGGAAAGTGTTACCACACTGACAACTAAGCATGTCACCAACTGTCCTGATGGAGCCGTTTCAGCAAGTGGTAGGGAGGAACCAGACTCAAGTTAGAGAGTAGAAAGGAAGGGAAGAAGCAGAGTGAGTTCCAAACCCTACTGTGCTGGGCTGTACTGTACTGCATCCCAAGAAGCCCAGTCTCGGGGCCAGTTTGTTCATGTGGTGAAGACTGACTATAAACAAGGGCAGGTGTGAGCCACCGTGCAAGAGACGGTGAGAGGGGAGACAATGGTCAGAGACTCAAATGCCTCTGTTCACTACTATGCTGGATATCCAAGCTGCAGAAGGATGAGACATAAGGGATGCAGAGAACAAAGATACGGGCCCTGATATGGGAGCTCTTGAGGACCACTCTGCTCAATAAGTTGGCTGGAAATGCTGCAACACAAAGAGCCCAAGGATGAACAACAGATATAGATCTTACCATGCAGTGCTTGTTTCCAGCCTGCTTGCCAACTTTACGGATACATGACTGTATTTATGGTTTTTCCAGTGGTCATGTATGGATGTGAGAGTTGAGACTATAAAGAAAGCTGAGTGCCAAAGAATTGATGCTTTTGAACTGTGGTGTTGGAGAAGACTCTTGAGAGTCCTTGGACTGCAAGGAGATCCAACCAGTCCATCCTAAAGGTGATCAGTCCTGGGTGTTCACTGGAAGGACTGATGTTGAAGCTGAAACTCCAATCCTTTGGACACCTGATGTGAAGAGCTGACTCACTTGGAAAGACCCTGATGCTGGGAAAGACTGAAGGCAGGAGGAGAAGGGGACGACAGAGGATGAGATGGCTGGATGGCATCACTGACTCAATGGACATGAGTTTGGGTAAACTCCGGGAGTTTGGGTGGACAGGGAGGCCTGGCGTGCTGTAGTTCATGGGGTCGCAAAGAAGGACACGACTGAGCGACTAAACTGAACTGATGGATACATGACTGTATAAATATTTGTTATTAGACAAGATCATTGGTGTTATTATTGTTACAAGCTTTCCTTTCCAGCAGTCCAATGTACTTACTGTTATTTTAAAAAGAACCTTAAGCCAGGAGGAACCTTGTCACATTCTTCTTTCCTGCTCCCAGTGAAGTATGCCTTTCCAAATACGGAAAGGAAGTGTTTTAATATGATGGGGCTGGGATAAGAAAAATGCCATAGACTGGGTGGCTTATAAACAACAAATTGTTTATTTGGTGCAAAAGTAATTGCAGTTTCAGACCATGAATTTTAAATTATTATAACTAGGCTCAAACACATTATTAGTCAAAATAGGAACCATTACAATCAACACATTTTTGCCAACGAGAAGTAAGTTCGTTTATTCCTGTAGTGTAAAAACCCACGCTTCGGGATTCGACAAACTCTTGGAAAGCGTTTTCTGCATCCTGCTGGTTGTGGAAGTGTTTACCCTGCAAAAAGTTGTCGAGATGCTTGAAGAAGTGGTAGTCAGTTGGCAAGAGGTCAGGTGAATATGGTGGATGAGGCAAAACTTCGTAGCCCAATTCATTAAACTTCTGAAGGGCTGGTTGTGCAACATGTGGTCGGGCATTGTCGTGGAGAAGAAGTGGGCCCTTTCTGTTGACCAATGCTGGCTGTAGGTGTTGTAGTTTTTGGTGCATCTCATTGATTTGTTGAGCATACTTCTCAGATGTAATGGTTTCACCAGGATTCAGAAAGCTGTAGTGGATAAGACCAGCAGCAGACCACCAAACAGTGACCATGATCTTTTTCTGGTACAAGTTGAGAGTTTTCCCTCGATCCAACCTCTGAGCTGGTTGTCGCCGGTTATCAGGTAAAATCCACTTTTCGTGGCATGTCACAATCCGATCGAGAAATGGTTCATTGTTGTTGCGTACAATAAGAGAAGATGACACTTCAAAACGACGATTTTTTTGATTTTCAGTCAGCTCATGAGGCACCCACTTATTGAGCTTTTTCACCTTTCCAATTTGCTTCAAATGGCGAACGACTGTAGAATGGTTGACCTTGAGTTCTTCGGCAATTTTTCGTGTAGTTTTAAGAGGATCGGCATCAATGATTTCTCTTAATTGGTCGTTGTCAACTTCTGATGGCCGTGCACTACGCTCGTCATCTTCAAGGCTTTCATCTCCTTTGCGAAACTTCTTGAACCACCACTGAACCGTACGTTCCTTAGCAGTTCCTGGGCCAAATGCGTTGTTGATGTTGCGAGTTGTCTCTGCTGCTTTACGACCCATTTTGAATTCGAATAAGAAAATCGCTCGAATTTGCTTTTTCTCTAACATCATTTCCATAGTCTAAAATCAATATAAATAGCAAATAGTAAGTCATTAGGACAAAGACATAAATCAAGAAATGCCCATTAAAGTGATGTATAACAAAACCACATTTAAGAACATATTCCAATATCAAATGGAAAATTTGAACAATGCAAAAACCACAATAACTTTTGCACCAATCAATACAACAGTATTTTTGGATACTATCCACCAATGGGGAAGGAGAAATGTGACAAATATTTAATATTTATTTCCTTTAAGTAGAGAAAGTAGTTAATAGCCAAATTAAGTCACTAATGAGTTTTACAATACTGACCAATACCTGCATTAAACAGCTACTAAAGCAGATCTCACAACTTCAATGCTAAGATGGGGAAAAAAATCAGTGGAATGGATTCTATGCCAATAGTGGCATTTCATACATGACAGCATGACAACCACTAGCAATTCAGTATCTTTAGAATAAATAATAAATTACCTAATAACAAACAGATTTGGGACAACACTGCTACACACACTGACACCATGAAGTGTCACAATTGTTTCTGTATTTAAAAACAAACAATCTGATTTCTTTTCGATTTCTCATTAATTTCATAACCACTATTACAGTAACATACAAATGAGAAACCTTAAAACTGAAAATATCCTGTACTGAAATAATACCACTTTTAACTACTAATAGCTAGAAAGCAAGAGGAAACACATCTACATGTCTGCATCATGGTAATAAAGACACCAAAAGCTTTACCTTCTGTTTAAGGCTTCAAAATGGATCAATTACAAACACAACTAAAGGGAAAAAAGCTCCTTCCCTTCCCTATCATTTTTCCTTTGGGAAAACTAAACCAACAGGTCTGTTTCTCAAGGAACATGCAAAAACTTACCTGTTGGCCTCTCCACGGGAGGAAGAAAAACATTATTTACACCTGATGTCCAAAACCGAACTGCAAGTAAAATCTTTTCTTCTCCCCACCCTCTTTTGGCTGCTCAGATCAGCATGTGGGATGTTAGTTCCTTAACCAGGGAAGGAATCTGGGATCCCTACATTGGGAGTCTTAACCACTGGAGCACAGGGAAGTCCCTGAAATCTTTTTATTAATAACAACAACAAAAAACTTTTAGGGCAGATCAAAATAAAGCCAGGTAAATAAGAAAGATGTAACAGAAAATAGGCATACTATTTCAGCCAACTGGTTTACTGAAAAAGCAAATAAAGATACGTACTAAACTTTTCATGCAGATATTTTGCAACAAGATCCACTATTTTTTCCCCACCTTCATGAAATTTCCCTTTACTGAATTTTCGTACAGAATTCTTCCAATTTTTCTGGTCTGAGAAATTCCAAGTTGACATACTATGCCTATACCTTCCCTGAATTCTTTTATAAAAGATCACAAAACAGAAATTTCTATTGGAAAAACGCTAAAATTTTTACACTCCATTCTGTGTGTGTATTTGGTTGCCAAGTTGTGTCCAATTCTGTGACCCCCATGGACTGCGGCATGCCAGGCCTCCCTGTCCCTCACCATATCCTGGAGTTTGCCCAAGTTCACGTCCATTTAATTAGTAATGCCATCCAACCATCTCATCCTATGTCATCCCTTTCTATCTTTCTCAGCATGAGGGTCTTTCCCAGAGAGTAGGCTATTCACATCTGGTGGTTAAAGTATTGGAGCTTCAGCTTCAGTCTTTACAGTGAGCATTCAGGGTTGATTTCCTTTAGGATTGACTAGTTTGATCTCCTTGCTGTCCAAGGGACTCTCAAGATTTTTCTCCAGAACGAGTTCAAAAGCATCATTTGACACTCTGCCTTTTTTATGGTCCAACTATCACATCCATACATGACTACTGGAAAAACTAGACCCTTGACTATACAAACCTTTGTCAGCGAAGCGGTATCTTTGCTTTTTAATACACTGTCTAGGTTTGTCATAGCTTTCCTGCCAAGAAACAATTGTCTTCTAATTTCATAGCTGCAGTTACTATCCAGTCATTTCAGAGCCCAAGAAGAGGAAATCTGTCACTGTTTGCACCTTTTCCCCTTCTATCTGCCATGAAGTGATGGGACCAGATGCCATGAACTTAGATTTTTAATATTGAGTTTTAAGCTGGCTTTTTCACTCTCCTCTTTTCACCCTCAAGAGGCTCTTTAGTTCCTCTTCACTTTCTATCATTAGAGTGGTATCATCTGCATATCTGAGGTTGTTGATATTTCTCCCAACAATCTTGATCCCAGCTTGTAACTCATCCAGCCCAGCATTTCCCATGAGGTGCTCTGCGTATAAATTAAAAAAGCAGGGTGACAACAAACAGCCTTGCCATACTCCTTTCTCAATCTTGAACCAGTGAGTTGTTCCATAAAGGGTTCTAACTGTTGCTTCTTGACTTGCATACAGATTTCTTAGGAGACAGGTAAGACGGTCTGGTATTCCCATCTCTTTAAGAATTTTCCACAGTTTGTTATGATACACAGTCAAGGGCTTTAGGGTAGTCAATGACACAGAAATAGATGTTTTTCTGAAATTACCTTGATTTCTCTAAGATCCAGTGAATCCTGGCAACTCGATCTCTGGTTCCTCTACCTTTTCTAAACCCAGCTTGAATATCTGGAAGTTCTCAGTTTATGTACTGCTGAAGCCTAGCTTAAAGGCTTTTGAGCATAACCTTACTAACATGGGAAATGAGTGCAACTGGCCAGGAGTTTGAACATTTTTTTTTACTAATGCCCTTCTTGGGAATTATGATGAATTGACCTTTTCCAGTCCTGTGGCAACTGCTGGATTTTCCAAATTTGCTAATATATTGAGTGAAGAACTTAAATAGCATCATCATTTAGGACTTTAAATAGCTCTGCTGGAATTCCATCATCTCCACTAGCTTTACTTGAAGCAGTGCTTCCTAAGGCACACTTGACTTCACATTCCAGAATGTCTGACTCTGAGTGAGTGGACCACACCATCATGGTTATCCGCATCATTAAGATCTTTTTTTGTACAGTTTTTCTGTGTATTCTTGACATCTCTTCTTGATCTCTTCTGTGTCTATTAAGTCTTTACCATTTCTGTCCTTTATTGTGCCCTTCTCTGCATGAAATGTTTCTTTGATATCTCTAATTTTCTTGAAGAGATTTTTAGTCTTTCCCTTTCTGCTGTTTTCCTCTTTCTTTGCATTGTTCATTGAAGAAGGCCTTCATGTTGCTCTAGAACTCTGGATTCAGCTGGATAAACCTTTCCCTTTCTCCCTTGCTTTTCGATTCTCTTCTTTCCTTCATAGGTCAGTGCCTTATTGTGGAGAAGGAGCTTGCATAACTCAATGAAGCTATGAGCCATGCCACGCAGGGCGACCCAAGGAAGATGGGTCATAGTGGAGAATTCTGACAAAACGTGATCTACTGGAGAAAAGAATAGCAAACCACTCCAGTATTCTGGCTGCGAGAACTCCATGAATTGTGTAAAAGAGGTGACAGAATTGCAGCTGAGCTATTTCAAATCCTAAAAGATGATGCTGTTAAAGTGCTGCATCTAGTATGTCATCAAATTTGGAAAACTCAGCAGTGGCCACAGGACTGCTTCATTGACTATGCTAAAGCCTTTGACTATGTGGATCACAACAAATTGTGGAAAATTCTTAAAAGAAATGGACAGACCAACATAGTTGTCTCCTGAGAAATCTGTATGCAGGTCAAGAAGCAACAGTTAGAACCAGACATGGACCAACCCACTGGTTCAAAATTGGGCAAGAAGTATGTCAAAACTGTATACTGTCACCCTGCTTATTTAACTTCTATGCAGAGTACATCATGCGAAATCCTGGGCTGGATGAATCACGAGCTGGGATCAAGATTTCCAGGAGAAATTATCAACAACCTCAGATATGCAGATGATACCACTCTAATGGCAGAAAGTGAAGAGAAACTAAAGAGCCTCTTGATGAGGACTAAAGAGAAGCGTGAAGAAGTTGGATTAAAATTAAGCATTCAAAAGACTAAGATCATGGCATCTGGTGCCATTTCTTCATGGCAACTAAAAGGGAGAAAAGTGGAAACAGTGACAGATTTTATTTTCTTGGGCTCCAAAATCATTGTGGACAGTGAGTGCAGTCATGAAACTAAAAGACGCTTGCTCCTTGGAAGAAAAGCTATTACAAACCTAGACAGAGTATTAAAAATCAGTGACATCACTTTGCTGACAAGGTCACAAGAGTCAAAGCTATGGTTTTTCCAGTAGTGCGGATGTCAGTTAGACCTTAAAGGCGGCTGAATGCCTAATCCTTTCAAATTGTGGTCCTGGAGAAGACTCTTGCGTCTCTTGGGCAGCTTCAAACCAGTCAATTCTAAAGGAAATCAAGCCTGAATATTCATTGGAAGGACTGATGCTGAAGGGGAAGCTCCAATATTTTGGCTACCTCAGGTGAAAAGGCAGCTCACTGGAAAAGACCCCGATGCTGGGAAAGATCAAGGGCGAAGGAGAAGGGGGAAACAGAGGGTGAGATGATTGGTTAGCATCACCAACTCAATGGACTTAAGTTTGAGCAAATTCCAGGAGATAGTGAAGGATGGAGAAGTCTGGTATGCTGCAGTCCACAGAGCTACAGAAAGCAACATGACTTAGCAACAATACACACTACTGTACATAAAATAATTTTAGAAGATTGTTGATCATGTTCTCAGAGAACACACCTCTTGATCTCCCCCTGCAGTAAGGTATGACCCCCTATCTTGCCCTGGGAACCTTACTTGCAAAAAGTTACCCATTCCCCATTTCCTGGCCTCAGCCCTAGCTTTGCTGATATTGTCATATGAGGAAGTACAAGCATGTAACCAACAGATATACTAACCAAAATGCACACAATGGAAAGAATGGATTTCCCTGGTAAGCAAAGGGATTTTCAGCTGTCAGTATTTTCAGCTGTCTTAAAATTTCCCAAATTCTGCAGTAGCATTAATCTGATACATTAATATTAATATTACCATAAGCCAGGTAAATGACTGTACCAAGTTGCTTCAGTCATGTCTCTTTGCAACCTTATGGACTGTAGCCCACCAGGCTCCTCTGTCCACAGGGTTCTCCAGGAAAGAATACTGGAGTGGGTTGCCATTCCCTTTTCCAGGGGATCTTCCTGACCCAGGGATAGAACCCACATCTGAGGCTCCTGCACTGCAGGGCGATTTCTTACCCCTGAGCCACTAGGGAAGCCACAGGACAATGACTACATCTACTGTATATTACCCAGACCAGAAACAACGTTGTTTAGTGAACCTATTGTAACACAAACTTAAAAAGTGGTAAATAAGATAAAACTCCTACTTTTCAAGAGGCTATGACACCAAACTGTGGTTGATTTTGAGATTCTGATAGTCAAGATGTCAGTGGCCAGCAGTATGCATTAGCAGCACTGGAACATTTCGAAGACACCATGGTCTTTAAAGGTGAGTTTGAAACCTACCTTTCCTGCTGCCATTTTGGCTTCGTTTCCACTTTTGAAGGAGCAGATTTGTAAAACGTAAAGTTATTAGGTTGGTGCAAAAGTAACTATGGTTTTGCATTGTTGAACTTTTCTGTTTGATATAGGGATACATTCTAAAATTAATGAGGTTATGCTATACATGAATCTAATGTGCATTTATCACTTTTTAAACTTTTGTTATGATTACTTTCTATTTATATTTATTTTAGACTACAAAAATGATGTTAGAGAAAAAGCAAATTAGAGTGACTTTCTTATTTGAGTTCAAAATGGATCGCACACACATCTGGCCCAGGTACGAAGGAAAATACAGTGCAGTAGTGGTTCAGGAAGTTTCGAAAAAGAGACAAGGGACTTGAAGATGAGAAGTTTAGTGGCTGGCCATCGGAAGTTGACAACCACCAACTGAGAGCATCATCAAAGGTGATCCTCTCACAACTACACAAAAAGTTGCCGAAGAATTTAACATCAACCATTCTAATGTCATTTGGCATTTGAAGCAAATTGCAAAGGTGAAAAAGCTCAATAAGTGTGTGCCTCATGAACTGACTTCAAATCAAAAGAATCGTAATTTGAAGTGTTGTCTTCTCTCATTCAATGCAACAACAATGAACCATATCTTAGTCCAATTGTGATGAGCCACAAAAACTAGACTTTTATCCAGCAACCGGCAGTGACCAGCTCAGTGGTTGGATCAAGAGGAATCCCTGAACTTGTACCAAAAAAGTGTCATGCTCACTGTTTGGCGGTCTGCTGCCAGTCTGATCCACTACAGCTTTCTGAATCCAAGTGCAATCATTGTATCTGAGAAGTATGCTCAGCAAATCAATGAGATGCAACAAAAACTGCAGGACCTGCAGCCAGCATTGGTCAACAAAAAGGGCCCAATTCTCCATGACAATGCCAGACCATAGGTCGCACAACCATGCTTCAGAAGTTTTATGCACTGGGCTACAAAGTTTTGCCTAATTTGCTGCCATATTCACCTACCCTGTTGCTGACCACTCCTTCAAGCTTCTTGACAACTATTTTTAGGAAAGCTGTTTCCACAACCAGCATGACTAAGAAAATGCTTTCCAAGAGTTCATGGAATCCCAAATCAGGGTTTTACACACTAAAGGAATAAACAAACTTATTTCTCATTGGCAACAATGTGTTGGTTGTAATGGTTCCTACTTTGATTAGTAAAGATGTTTGACCCTAGCTATAATGATTTAAAATTCACCTTCTGAGACCACAGTTACTGTTTGCAAAGCCCTAACAACACTGAATTTCTTCCTTGGGTTGAACCCCAAGAAAAAGAGAGGTTAAGGGCCTTGCTTTGTTTACAGCTGATAGCTTCGCCAATCTCCTCTTGACCTCTGGAAGGATATAAAATGAGCAAAGAATGCGTGGTGTGGTGCAAACCGAGACCACCCCCAGGGAACGGAGCGGGATGGCGCCTTACCTCCTCCTTTACTGACCCCTCTGTGGAGATGACCTGCAGGAGGAAAGAGAACCAGTGGGCGCAGCTCGCGAACAATACTGCCCGGACGCCCAGCGGCCACCAACAACGCTCGGGAGCCTGATATCAGCGGCCTTTGCCGCACCGTTCGAATCGCCCACCCAGCTCCTCCGGCCGCCGAAAGTCCCAGAATCACCCGCCTGCCCGCTCACCGCAGGTCCGGCCGCCTCCCCGGCCAGCGCGGCAGAAGGCGCAGCGGGCCTGGGCCTCGCGGGGCTCTGGGGACGGCCGGGCGGTGGAGTGGGCGTGTGCGGGACGCGGCCACTGCTCACCTTCCTCTTGGGCATCGTGGCGGCAGGGCGGGCGAGAGCCGGGTGCCTAAGGGCCGCGGCGCGCCGAGAGCCTTCGCGAAGCTGAGTAACCAGACCGCTGCCGCTCCTCCCGCCGCCCAAGCTGTGGGGACCCGCGGCGGGGGTGGTGGGAGAACCGGATGGAACCGGATTGGGAGCCCGCCCCCTCCTCCCTCCGCGTCCCCTGGCCGTGGGCTCCCCTTCCCCGCCGGCCGGGCCGCCCCCCGCCCTCGCCCCCGCCCTCGCCCCCGCCCTCGCCCCCGCCCATTGGCTGCGGGGTCCACCGCTCCGCGGCCCGCACCCCGAATAGGTGAGGCCGGCCGTCACTCGACCACTGCGCCCCGCCCCCGCTCTCGGCGCCCCCCACCCGCCCGCCGTCTCGCGGGGCCCCAGACCCAGGCGAGGGAGCGGGGCCCCACAGGTTGCTCTCGCCTCACGGTAGTTTGAAGCCGAGCCGCAAAGTGCGGTCTGCGCGCTGATTGGCGGACGCCCGTCACGTGGTCCCCGGGTGCACCCACCTACAGCCCTCCGGGCTATTTGGTCGCCAGCCAGCGCCAGGGAATCCCCGAGGATAGAGTCTTTGTAGGGTCGGGAGATTTATAGTCCACAGAATGGGAAGGGAGAGACAACGGGTTTAACTACGAACCAGTTTCTCGCCTCACTCAGTTCAGTCGCTCAGTCGTGTTCGACTCTTTGTGACCTCATGGACAGCAGCACTCAAGAAAAGGTATGACTCAATGGACATGAGTTTGAACAAACTCTCGGAGATGTGGACAGGGAAGCCTGGCATGCTACAGTGCATGGGATCGTAAAGAGTCGGACACCACTGAGCGACTGAAGAAAAAAAGGTCTCCACGGTCAGTGGTCTGCGGGAAGCGGGTCTTGCTGCGCAGGCGCAGGATGCGGGAGTCTTGGGAAGGAAAGTAGGTGCGGGGCGCCACTGCGCAGGCGCGGGTCCTGGCCGGGCTTCCCTGCTAGGTTTCTGGGGTCGGGTCTTTCTGCGTAGCTTTTTTAAGTCATACATTGAGGGGCCAAGAGTGCTGGCAGTTCGTCTCAGGAGCTTAGTGAGCTTCTCAGTCCCGCCCCTCGCTCCGCCCCCCGCCACACACACCGGGCCCAGGACGCAGACCCTCTCTCAGACCCCACCTGGACCGCCGATTACCTCCTGTGCAGAAGGGAAAGCACATCCACCCAGCTCCTGCCTGTTTTTTTTTTAACCACTTGTTGACCTAAGCACCTTTCTGAGGTGGAAAAAAGCTTCAGGCTGGAGGTCACAGCTGGAATTCCGTAACTGGTGAGATCACGTTACCCAATTTCTTTTCTTGCTGTTGTTCACTCGCTGAGTCGTGTCCAATTCTTTGGGACCCCATGGACTGCAGCATGGTCAGCCAGGCTTCCCTGCCCTTCACTATTTCCCCGAGTTTGGTCAAACACATGTCCATTGAGTTAATGATGCCATACAACTCTTTGATCCCGTGTCACCCACTTCTACCCTCAGTCTTTACCAGCATCAGGGTTTTTTCCAATAAGTTGGCTCTTTTCAGCAGGTGGACAAAGTATTGAAACTTCAGCATCAGTCCTTCCAATGAATATCCAGGGTTGATTTCTTTTTGGATTGACTGGTTTGATCTCCTTGCTGTCCAAGGGACTCTAAAGAGTCTTCTCCAGCACCACAGCTTGAAAGCATCAGTTCTTCGGTGCTTAGCCTTCTTCATGGTCCAACTCTCACATCTGTACATGACTACTGGAAAGCGTATAGCTTTGTCTATACGAATCTTTGTTGGCAAAGTGATGCCTCTGCTTTTTAGTACGGTGTCTGGGTTTGTCATAGCTTTTCTTCCAAGAAGTCAGGGTCTTTTAATTTCATGGCTGCAGTCACTATCTGTAGATTGTTTGCTGAATAAGAAAATTTTGTTTAAAAGTACTGCTTGAGAACACAAGAGAACACACTGGAAATATAGGAAACACCCTCTTCCAACAACACAACCCTCTCTACACGTGGTCATCACCAGATGGTCAATACCAAAATCAGATTGATTATATTCTTTGCAGTCAATGATGGAAGCTCTATACAATCAGCTAACACAAGACCTGGAGCTGATTGTGGCTCAGATCATGAGCTCCTTATTGCAAATTTTAGACTTAAATTGAAGAAGGTAGGGAAAATCAGTAGGCCATTCAGATATGACCTAAATCAAATCCTTTATGATTATACAGTGGAGGTGATGAATAGATTCAAGGGATTAGACCTGGTAGACAGAATGCCTGAAGATCATGGACAGATTTTTTTGTAACATTGTATAGGAGGTGGTGATCAAAACCATCCCAAAGGAAAAGATATGCAGGAAGGTAAAGGGGTTGTTTGAGCAGGCTTTAGAAAAAGCTGAGAGAAGAAGAGAAGTGAAAGACAAGGAAGAAAGGGAAGGATACACCTAACTGCGAAATTCCAGAAAATAAGGAGAGATAAGAAAGGCTTCTTTAGTGAACAATGCAAAGAAATAGAGGAAAACAAGAGAATTGGAAAGATGAAATCTCTTCAAGAAAATTGAAAATATCAAGGGAACGTTTTCTGCAAAGGTGGGCACGATAAAGGACCTAATGAAAGCAGAATAGTTTAAGAAGAGTTGGCAAGGATACACAGAACTGTACAAAAAAGTCTTAATGTCCCAGATAACCATGATGATGTGGCCACTCACCCAGGGCCAGACATCCTAGAGTGTGAAGTCAGGTGGGGCTTAGGAAGCATTACTAGGAACAAAGCTAGAGGAAGTGATAGAATTCCAGCTGAGCTATTTCAAATCCTAAAAGATGATGCTGTGAAAGTGCTCCACTCAATATGCAGCAAATTTAGAAAACTCAGGAATGGCCAAGGACTGGAAAAGTTCAGTTTTCATTCCAACCCCAAAGAAGGGCAATCCCAAAGAATTTTCACACTACCATATAATTGGGCTCCTTCCACATTAACAAGGAGTACAGGAGTACTTCAAATATAAAAAAATGAGCAAATAAGTAAGCTGTGGGCTCTTTAAAAAATAAAAAAAAATGTAATGTCAGACCGTGCACCAGATCTTGTACTGGAGGGAAGATGTTACAAAGGACGTTATTTGGTTAACTGACAAAACTGGAACACAAATGGCAGATTAGATAAAATATTGGATCAACGTTTACTTCACCATAGATGATAAATGTACTGTGATTATATAAGGGAATTTTCTTAGTGATATATTGAAAGATATAAAGTAAATGATAAAACATAGGGTAAAATGTTAAAGTAGGTGAATATAAAAAAAGTGTACTGGTTTTTTTGGACACTATTTACATATATTTTTATGATTGAAATTATTTTACTTGTTTAAATATTTGTTTATTTTGCTGCATTGAGTCTTAGTTGTGGCATGTGGCACCCATCTTTCCTTACAATGCAGGGGCTCTCTAGTTGTGGCATTCAGGCTTAGTTACTCTGAAGCATGAGGGATCTTAATTCCCTCACCAGGGATGGAACTGGAGTCCCCTGCATGCTTAGGCAGACCTAACCACGGGACCACCGGGAAAGTCCCTGCTATTATTTTAAAATAATTTTTTAGAAGAAAAAGCTAATAACGGTTTTATTTAGAAATGCATTTCTGGACATAGTAAAAGCCAATGAAAATTTGAGGTCTAAATGAAATTTATTGCACTAACAACAGTAAGAAGATTAATTTTTACCCTACTGAATTTTGCATATTCCGAACAGCTTAGCATAACAACGAGAATGGTTCTAGCAATATTTTTCTTAAATAGAAGTGAAATTCACATGACATGAGTTAATGATTTTAAAGCATACAGTCCTACTCAGCCATAACAAAATAATGAAATAATTCCATTTGCAGTAACATAGATGGGCCTAGCGGAGAAGGCAATGGCAACCCACTCCAGTACTCTTGCTTGGACAATCCCATGGACGGAGGAGCCTGGTAGGCTGCAGTCCATGGCGTCTCAAAGAGTTGGACACGACTGAGCAACTTCACTTTCACTTTTCACTTTCATGCACTGGGGAAAGAAATGGCAAGCCACTCCAGTGTTCTTGCCTGGAGAATCCCAGGGACAGGGGAGCATGGTGGGCTGCCATCTATGGGGTCGCACAGAGCCGGACACGACTGAAGTGACTTAGGAGCAGCAGCAGCAGCAGCAGATGGGCGTAGAGATAGTCATGTTGATTGAGGTAAGTCAGACAGAGAGATACAAATATCATATGATATTGCTTATATGTGGAATCTAAAAAAGAGTGCAAATGAACTTATCCACAAAACACAGTTACAGATGTAGAAAGTAAACTTATGGTTACTGGGGGTCAGGGGGAAGGTATAAATCGGAAGATTGGGATGGACATATACACATTAGTATTAATATTTATAAAATATCTAACTAATAAGACCTGTATAATACAGGGAACTCTACTTAACCCACTGTAATGGCCTATGTGATAAAAGAATCTAAAAATTTAGTTATCAGTAGAAATGGTTCTTGATGCAAATTGGAAAAAAAAAGTATACAGTACATTGTCATTCACTACATTCATGATGTTGTTCAACCATTATCTAGCAATAACCTCTCTGCCTTGAAAAATATTTAACATTTTCACTTTAAAATTTTGCACAAATGCTTTTTAAAAACTTAGAGTCAACAGTTAAGGAAAAACAACAAAATAGCTCAAATTACAATCTGTTCTACTTTCCTTTCTAATTAGCTCCTTATGCACACATGTGCAGGCACATGCATATACACACACACATGAATGCTTGAATATTCAACTATCATAGAATGCAGTTTTCCAAGAGGTCCTAATACTTCATTCATCGTTAGCCATCTTGGACCTAGGACTGGCTGCCAATATACAGACAAGTTGAAGCCTCTGACAGCCACTGAGCAAGATGATGACTATAAGATCTGTGCAAGCGGGTACCTGCCTGCACTTCATTTGTGCCAGTCAATTGCTGAAACAAACACTACAGATTTTACTTAACTTACTCTGAATATTGATGTACCCCTAGTTCCCAGTGGAAAGATTGTGGGTTATTTCCTTGGTTCAACCTTGTATGTGATCATTGTCATTATTTACATTTAGTGCAACCAAGTGGGCAAAGCTAAGAAGAGGTAAATTTAGTTCCTACTAAACTGTTTGTTCTCTTTATTCCCTCTGTTTTCCCTGATTTGGGAATCACTGAAGCTATCTTATTTTCACCTTGCAGTTCAGTGTTGCCTTCTGGGTGTGCCTGTCTTTAGAAGACTCCACATGTGGGCCGTCCTCAGTCACTGACCCTAAATCACTCAGTTCTGGGCACGTCTCTGGTTCCTGCTGAAGTTCCTCCAAGTATCTGACCAAGATTTGGTCTCTATTAGAAAACTCATTTTTCCAGTTGTTGCCGGCCAAAATCTTGGCTTTCTCTACCCACCAAAGCCAGATAAAAAATATGTAGACAGAGTTTGGAGGAAATAGAAAGGTGGCTTTAATCCTCAGCTGGAGGAGAGGGGAACACAGTAGGATTATGCCTCAAGAACTGTGCCCCCCCATTTCCATGAGGAGTCTTGATGCTGTTCAGTCACTAAGCCGTGTCCAACTCCTCAAGGTCCCATGGACTGCAGCATGACTGGGTTTCCCTGTCCTTCACTATCTCTTGGAGCTTCCTGAAACTCATGACATTGAGTCAGTGATGCCATCCAACCATCTCATCCTGTCATCCCCTTCTCCTTCTGCCCTCCATCTTTTCCAGCATCTGGGTCTTCCAATGAGTCATCTCTTCCCATCAGGTGACCAAAGTATTAGAGCTTCAGCTTCAGCATCAGGTCCTTCCAGTGAATATTCAGGGTTGATTTCCTCTCTGTATGAGGAGTCTAGGGACTGATATAAGATGAAGGCTCGATGCCAGGGGTCCGTGATAAGGAGCAAAAGTGTTAGGACCTCATATTCTTCCTTTTGCAATGTTTCAAAAACAGTCATTGCCTGGCCTCTGGTAGCCTGACAGTCTGGTATCCCGGTAGTTGGATCCATTGTCTTTTGTTTATTGTACTGTGGCCTTCCTTCCGATATGTAAAAAGAGAAAAGGGGTGGTCTGTGAAGAGAGTGCTGCAAAGGTGAGCACCAGCTACAGGATGTAATTAGAACAGAGTCAAAGGATAATAGGTGCAAAATGGCTTAGGGGGCAGAAAAGCACACTTAGTTACAGACTACCAATTAGGAACAGTTAAAGTAAACACTAGGAATGTTCAGGTCTGCTCACTCACTGTTCTCAAGAAAGGGAAAGAAAAACCCATTCCTCTTTTTTCCTTTTCATTGCAACAGTCTCAGTAGTGGTTTAACATTGACATAAAAGCCACTGATAGAGGGCTCCATAAACCCCATTCTGTGAAGTGGTATGAAGAGGAATTGTTGTATTATGTCAGAGGTTCCAGTTTTTCTTTTTTTTTGAAGGTCTGGTTTTGAAAAAGAAATGCTTTGATGAAAGCCCCCAGAGGTGCCAGTATCTTTTTCCAGTCTTGCTCTGGACTGAAATCCATTTGTGACATTATCACAATCTTTATTTTCTAAGAGATGGCTGCTTTTTTTTTTTTTTTTTTAAACTTGACAGTCTAGTGTGATGCTTGGATAGAGTTATCAACCTTCAACTGCTGGTGCTTTTTTGTTTTTCATTCGCTCAGTCACGTCTCTTTTCGACCCTATGGACTGTAGCATACCAGGCTTCCCTGTCCTTCACCATCTCCTGGAGCTTGCTCAAACTCATGTCCATTGAGTTGGTGATGCCATCCAACTATCTCATCTTCTGTAGTCCCCTTCTCTTCCTGCCATCCATCTTTCCCAGCTTCAGGGCCTTTTCCAATGAGTCAGTCTTTGAATCAGGTGGCCAAAGTACTGGAGCTTCAGCTTCAGCATCAGTCCTTACAATGAATATTTGAGGTTGATTTCCTTTAGGATTGACTGGTTTGATCTCCCTGCTGTCCAAGGGGACTCTCAAGAGTCTTCTCCAGCACTACAGTTTGAAAGCATCAGTTCTTCACCAGTCAGACTTCTTTATGGTCAGACTCTCACATCCATACATGACTATGGGAAAAACCATAGCTTTGACTATAGGGACCTTTGTCTGCAAAGTGATGCTTCTGCCTTTTGAGAGCTGCCCAAATAGAGCAACAGGAGAGAGCTGAGTTACTCGAATTGGGTTGCCTTTGAAGACCAGGTACTGCTGGTCTTCTCTCACCACTGTTGTACTATCCTAGACTGGACACACTCCAGGTTTTGTTTTTAAACCAAATCCTGGGGAGCTGGCAATATTCTCCTCTTCCTCCTGAAAAGCAGAGACTGGCTGCTGGGAAATGAACGCAGGAGGACCTGCCATCACTTTTCTCAAGGTTGTTGCTGCTTCCAATTCTAAACTTTTAGTGGGCAGAGGTAGCCAGGCTGCAGCCTTGGATGGTCTGGCTTCAAGGTAAGGGTATGGAGGAGAAGCAGGCACCAAGCCTGTGTTTTGGTAACCTTAGCATCACCTTTCCATGAAAATAGTTCACTCTATCTCTTACTGAACAGTTATACCTCACATGACTTCTTTAACCATAAATTTGTAGAACCACAGTTCCTCGATTCATTTTGATTGGAAATTAGTTCTCAGACTCCAGCCAGGCAGAAGAGACAGCTAATCATCTTTTGCTTTATCTACTATACATAAATGGGATTAGGATCCTTTTACTGCAAAAGCGTCCTCTTCACCTACATGTGCGTTTGTGCTCAGTCGCTTCAGTCCTGTCTGACTTCTTTGCGACCCCATGGATTGGAGCCCGCCAGGCTCCTCTGTCCATGGGATTCTCCAGGCAAGAATACTGGAGTGGGTTGCTATGGGAGGATGAAACCCTGCGTCTCTTGTCTCCTGCATTGTCAGGCAGGTTCTTTACCACCAGCGCCACCTGGGAAGCCCTTTATCACAGGTTGAATGTAACCAGGGCCTTTTACGTTAATACTTATTTTCCAGGTATGCAGTTTTGTAAATTACTTAGATTTATTACAGTGTTTAGTTTTGAAATGTAAAGACTACTTACTGAACTCTACTTGCAAAACGTTTTTGTTTTTACGTTTCCTTACTACTGTAATGACGGTCACTATTTACGGAATGGTGTCTTTAAAAATGCAGTTACTTAGGAATAAAGCTGAGTCAATTTAAAGAAAGTATTAATTACATAATAACAAGTAGTTTGCTGATAAAACAAAACTAAAGACACGGTGGAGGCCGAATTTGGAAAATAGGCTCCGCAGGGATAAATGAACCGGAGCAAAAAGGCTACGGAAGCCGGGAATGTCAAGAAACTAGAAGAAAAGATAGCCCCGCCTCCAGACATGCAGCGCAGTGCGCAGGCGCGGCGACGCCCCTCTGCGGGGCGCAGTGCTCACTGCGCACGCGCGGCCGTCGGCGTGGTCCCCATGGAGCTGCTTTAGCGGACCCGGCGGCGCCGCTAGCTTCCGAGATGAGCGCTGCCGAGGCCGACCGCTGGGCGTGGCTGCTGGTGCTCTGCTTCGTGTTTGGGTGCAATGTGCTCAGGATCCTCCTCCCGTCCTTCTCCTTCTTCGTAAGTGGCTACCTAGCCCTCCTGGGACCGGTGGGGTCGCAGCTTCGGTCCTCGGCCAGCCTGCGGTAGACATAGGGGTCTCCAGCTGGCCGCCTGAGGGCCGGATTCGGCCTGCTGAGGCGTCTGGGTTGAGCTGTTCTGTGTTCTAAGATGTTTTTGAGTGTGCTAGCGTTTGGGTACAAGGCTTTACCCCTAAATCTGGATTTCTGGATTCTTGGTGAGGAAAACAAAATATAATAACCTGCCCACACTTGGCCACGTTTTCACATGGACGCAGCCCTAAGCCTGGAGTGCTCAGTGCCTTTCTGCCCGCTCCCCCCTCATTTCCGTTATCGTCTGGCCCCTGGGGGCGGAGAGCAGCCTTCGGGTGCTGAGGGCCAGTGCCCGCAGGTCTGCAACCGGGGCTCCGGGAGGTCCGCACTTGTCGTGTGCAGTGTCCCTTGTGCCAGGTCCCAGGGGACGGGTCTCAGGGTGCAGGGGCTCCCATTCTTGGGGCGGGAGGGGTTGGAGACAGCATATACAGAGAATCTCAGTGCTCCTCGTGTTGTTTCCTGTACCCAGAGGAGCCACGGCCACCTGGGAGCACTTTGCGGGGCGTTTTGCCCATCATGAGTACAGTTCCTCGTGTTCAGTCGCCAGGACTGCTGTCACTGTCACCCCATCTTCCTATACCTCCCAGAGGAGGTGTCTGGCCCAGAATCTAGTAGTTGTACTAAGTCATCCAGCTGGTGACTGATGGCTGGAAATTTGATCTTTGGTTTGTGATCCTCCAAGGTCTGCCCTTCTGGAGCATGAATATGGTTGGGGTTGGGTGGCACATTTGATGGGAGGTGTGTGTGGGAAACGTAGGGAGCTGTTTCCCGGGGAAGGGCGCCCTCTGTATGCCTACAGTGGGACTGAGGAGCTGTCTGACTCAGACCCAGACTTCAAAGGTGGGGTGCATCACACTGTATCAATATCCTGGTAACTCAGTTCTGCTATTCTCTCCTGATATAAATCTGCGACGGCAGTGATGGTCGGGTATTTAAAGCTAGACAAGATTTCTACTTCTTTTTGTTTTACTCTACCCTGGGAAAGACCCGATGCTGGGCAAGATTGAGGGCTGGAGGAGAAGGGGGCGACAGAGGATGAGATGGTTGGATGGCATCACCGATTCGATGGACATGAGTTTGAGCAAGCACCAAGAGATAGTGAAGGACAGGGAAGCCTGGTGTGCTGAAGTCCATGGAGTCACAAAGAATTGGACACGACTGAGTGACTGAACAACAACTCGTATCCACCGAGTGCCTGTTTTGTGTAAAACTCTATCCTAGGACCTTACCACCTAAATTGCCCTGTATGAGTGCTAAGTCGCTTCAGTCATGTCTGTCTTTTTGTGACCCCATGGATTGTAGCTCACCAAGCTCCCCTGTCCATGGGATTCTCCTGGCCAGAATACTGGAGTGGTGGTAGCCATTTCCTCCTCCAGGGGATCTTCCTGACTCAGGGAATGAACCCGCATCTCTTCTGTCTCTTGCTTTGGCAGGTGGGTTCTTTACCACTAGCACCACCTTGCCCTGAAGCATGGGGAATTAATCCCATGTCTTAATCCCATCCACCGTTAAGAATTTTTCCTGATGCTGCCTTGTCTTTAAGATGATGTCCCAAGTACTTAGCATTGCATAAAATACTCTTGAAGAGCAGGCCCTTGCCCACTTTTCTTTCATTTTATTTTTTAAAAAATTGTGGTAAAATATACATAGCATGAAATTGACCACTTTAACTATTTTTAGGTACATAGTTCAGTGGCATTGAGTCTGTTCACATCTTTGTGCAGCTGTCACCACCATCCATCTCCAGAACATCTGCAGCTTCCTAAACAGAGACTCTCTCCCCACTGAACAGGAGGAGTTAGCCCCGTGCCGCTTCCCGCAGTGCCTGGCAGCCACTAGTTTACTTTCTGTCTCTCTGAATTTGACTCTTCCAGGCACCTCGTGTAAGTGAAATCATATTTTTCTGTCTTATATTTCATGTCCTTTTCTGTCTGGCTTATTTTTCCACTCAGCATAATGTCTTTAGGGTTAATCCCTGTTGTAGCCTGTGTTAGGACTTCCTTCTTTTTTAAGGCCGAATAATATTCCATTGTATGTGGAGTAGGAAATGGCAACCCACTCCAGTATCCTTTCATGGAAAATTCCGTGGACAGAGAAGCCTGGTAGGCTGTATAGTCCATGGGGTCGCAAAGAGTTGGACATGACAGAGTGACTGAGCATGCACTTACGTATTTACTACATTTTGTTTGTTACTCATCTTTCGATGGACATTTGGATTGTTTCCACCTTTTGGCTGTTGTGAGTAATGCTATTGGAACGTTGGTGTATAAGTGTTTATTTGAATCTGCTTTCATTTCTTTTGGGTAAATATCCAGAAGTAGAATTGCTGGATCATACAGTAATTCTATTTTTATTTTTTTGAGAAACTGCCATACTGTTTTCCACAGGAGCTACATCATTTAAATTCTCATCATTTCAATTTCTCCACATTCTCCATCACTTGTTATTTTTAGGTTATTATTTTTTTCTTTTTGGATAGTAGCCATCCTAATGGATGCTGAGTGGATTATCTTCATTTTCCTAATCATAAGTGGTGTTGAATACCATCTCATGTGTTTATTGGCCATCAGTATATGGAAAATGTCTATTCTGTTCTGTGGCCTTTTTTTTGGCCATGCCACATGGCTTGTGGAATTTTGGTTCCCTGACTAGGGATTGAACCTGGACCCCTCAGCCCTCTCAGTTAGCGCTAGTGAGTGGAGTGCTAACTGCTGGACCATCAGAATTCCCTGTGAGCCCTTTTTAATGGGACTTCAGGAGCTGTCCCTGGGAGAAGGGCGCCCTCTGCAGGTGCACCTCCAGAGTGAGGGGCTATCTTTTCATAGTTGAGTTAGGAGGTGGCTCAGACAGGGCTTCCTTCCTAGTTCAGTCAGTAAAGAATCTGCCTCCAGTGCAGGAGACCCAGGTTCAATCCCTGGGTCAGGAAGATTCCTTGGAGAAGGAAATGGCTACCCACTCCAGTATGCTTGCCTGGAAAATCCCGTGGACAGAGGAGCCTGGTGGGCTGCAGTCCATGGGGTCGCGAAGAGTTGGGCATGACTGAGCGACTAACACTTCACTTCTTCACTCAGACAGTAAAGAATCTGCCTGCAAAACAGGAGACTCGGGTTTGATCCCTGGGTCAGGAAGATCCCCTGGAGAAAGAAATGGCTAGCCACTCCAGTATTGCCTGGAGAATTCCATGGACAGAGGAGCCTGGCAAGCTGCAATCCATGGGGGTCACAAAGAGTTGGACACAACTGAGAGACTAACACTTTCACTAGAAGTTCTTTATATAGTCTGGATATTAACCCCTTATTAAATATATGACTTGCAGGTTTTTCTCCCATTTTGTGTGTTGCCTGGCACACCTATAGAATCACCTAGATTCTCCCGACATACCCCCATCTCTCTCCACCTCATGTTGGTTGCTGCTGCTTAGTCACTTCAGTTGTGTTCAACTCTGTGCAACCCTATGGACCTGCTAGGCTCCTCTGTCCATGGGATTCTTCAGGTAAGAATACTGGAGTGGGTTGTTATGCTCTCCTCCAGGGGATCTTCCCCACCCAGGGATCAAACCTCATGTTAGAACCACTCACAAAACTAATCTCAGTTGTTCACAGAGGCTGTTGGTGTTGTATTCCTCAGTGAATTGTTCCTGGGTTTCCCAGGTGGCTCAGTGGTAAGGAATCCACCTGCAGTGCAGGAGATGCGAGTATTTTTTGTTAATTATTTTTTAATTGAAGGATAACTGCTTTACAGAATTTTGTTGTTTTCTGTCAAACCTCAACATGAATCAGCCATAGGTATACATATATCCCCTCCCTTTTGAACCTCCCTCCCAACTCCCTCCCCATCCCACCCCTCTAGGTTGATACAGAGCCCCTGTTTGAGTTTTCTGAGCCATACAGCAAATTCCCGTTGGTTATCTATTTTACATATGATAATGTAAGTTTCCATGTTACTGTCTGCATACATCTCACCCTCTCCTCCCCTCTCCCCACATCCATAAGTCTGTTCTCTATGTCTGTTTCTTCATTGCTGTCCTGCAAATAAATTCTTCAGTACCATTTTTCTAGATTCCATATATATGCATTAGTATACAATATTTATCTTTCTCTTTCTGACTTACTTCACTTCGTATAATAGGCTCTAGGTTCATCCACCTCATTAGAACTGACTCAAATGCATTCCTTTTTATGGCTGAGTAATATTCCATGGTGTATATTTACCACAACTTCTTTATCCATTCATCTGTCAGTGGACATCTAGGTTGCGTCCATGTTCTAGCCATTGTAAATAGTGCTGCAGTGAACAATGGGATACATGTGTCTCTTTCAATTTTGGTTTCCTCAGGGTATATGCCTAGGAGTGGGATTGCTGGGTCATATGGTAGTTTTATCCCTAGTTTTTTAAGGAATCTCCATACAGTCTTCCATAATGGCTGTATCAATTTACATTCCCACCAGCAGTGCAAGAGTGCTCCCTTTTCTCCACACCCACTCCAGCATTTATTGTTTATAGACCTTTTGATGATGGCCATTCTGACCCGTGTGAGGTGATATCTCATTGTAGTTTTGACTTGCATTTCTCTAATAATGAGCGATGTTGAGCATCTTTTCATGTGTTTGTTAGCCACCTGTATGTCTTCTTTGGAGAAATGTCTGTTTAGGTCTTTTTCCCACTTTTTGATTGGGTTGTTTGTCTTTCAGGAGATGTGAGTTTGATCCCTGAATCAGAAAGGTCCCCTGGAGATGGAAATGGCAACCCACTCCAGTGTTCTTGCCTGGAAAATCCCATAGATAGAGGAGCCTGGCAGGCTACAGTCCATGGGGTCGAAAAAGAGTAGGACACAACTTGGCGACTAAACAAACACAAAAATAACAGCTATAAATAAGACCTGTCATCATTTCCAGCTCCTTCTCCAAGCTTACACCAAACCTAAGCCCTGCAGCTACCACATTCTCATAAGAAATTATTGCTGCAGTCTGCACATGCATGAGGCTTGTGCCGTATCAGATGGCTGTTTGTCATTCAGGTAAACGATAACTGGGTTTGTCCTTGGACCCAGGTCATATCCTTTTGCTGCATCCTACTGCTGTATAGCCTCTCTAATGTCAAGCCAGTTGTTGTTGTCGTTCAGTCGCTAAGTTGTGTCTGACTGTTTTCAGCCCCATGAACTGCAGCACACCAGGCTTATCTGTCCTTCACCATCTCCTGGAGTTTGCTCAAACTCATGTCCATTGAGTCGATGATGCCATCCAACCATCTCATCCTGTGTTGCTTCCTTCTCCTGCCCTCAATCTCATCAGTCTTTCCCAGAGAGTTGGCTCTTTGCATCAGGTGCCGAAAGTGTTGGAGCTTCAGCGTCAGCATCAGTCCTTCCAATGAATATTCAAGGTTGATTTCCTTTAAGACTGCAGTCCAAGGGACTCTCAAGTGTCTTCTCCAACACCACAGTTCAAAAGCATCAATTCTTTGGCATTCAGCCTTCTTTATGGTCCAGCTCTCACATCCATACATCACTACTGGACAAGACATAGCTTGAGTATGAGGACCTTTGTCAGCAAAGTGATGTCTCTACTTTTTAATGTGCTGTCTAGGTTTGTCATAGCTTTCCTTCCAAGGGGCAAGCGTCTTAATTTCATGACTGCAGTCACCATCTGCAGTGATTTTGGAGCCCCAAAAAATGAAATCTGTCACTGCTTCCTCTTTTCCCCCTTGTTTGGCCTAAGGTCGTAAATCAGTAGGGTAACCGCCACAACAACCAAGATAAAGAATATCCCCGTGACCTCTGAAAGTCCTTTTCCCCACCCAGAAGTTTCTTGATTTACAAAGTTTAAGCAGCATCTATGAACTCCTTCCTCTTAAGATGATTCTGTGGTTTTTAGAGATAGTTGGGCACATTCCTGTGCTCTTCTCTTGGGTGGATCTGGCCGGAGTGTATGTCCTTTAGTTAGAGTGTCGGGCAGTGGTCAGTCCAGGGCAGAGAGGACAAGACGAGCGTAGCGGAGGCTACGCAGTGGTAAACACAGTGTGCTGTGGGGCAGGCGCCGTCTGGTGACCAAAGGGCCTCATTGATCGGGTGCCGGAAAGGAGCCCTGGTGGGGCATTGAGGGGAGGGGCGTGTGTGCGCACCTGGAATTGAAGAGTCGCCATTCTGTGTGCCGGGCAGCGGGCATCGGGGGCAGAGGAACAGACTCCAGTATTGTGCACCTGCTATGTGCCAGTACACGAAAATATGTTAATATGTTTTTTAAAATTAGAAACAAACACGGATGTGCAGAAAAGTTCAATAGAAAGAACTAGTTTTGTTTCCTGAGCTATTTGAAAGTAGGTTGTCAACCGGAACACCCTCTTTCTCTCTTTCCCCGATGCTTTAATGTATAAACAGCGACCTTGTCCACAGCCCAAACGTTGGGTACGATCCTCCTGTCCTGTTCAGGGTTCTCTGTCCTCACGAGGTCCTTCTGAGCAGAAGGACCCTAGTCAGCATTGTGTGTAGCGCATACTTGTCACGCCTCCCTAGTCTGGAAGGAGTCTTGGTCCTTCCCTGACTTGTGTGGCTAACATTCCCGAGGATCGCAGGGCAGTGGTGTTGCACAGTGGTGTTCTGTGGATGTCTCCGTCCGATGTTGGCGGGTTTGTCACATGAAGGATGCTGTGTTTCATTACATCTCATCAGGTGCTGTGGGCATGGATTTGGGGATGTACATGCATCACTTGGGGCCAATCCTGAGGGATTCTCAGTCCCCTGCGAGGTCACCCGTGAACCTCTGTGCACCAGTGTGAGAGTGGTCACCTCTCTCTCTCCTCACTCTCCCGGGACCCTCACTCGTCCTGGTGGATCTGGCACCCACTGCCATCTGGAGTCCGGGCCGCTGGCGTTCCCGGCAGGTTTGTGTGTGTGTGTTGGGGGTTAGTGCCTGGGAAAGGCGTCAGGGGTGGCGAGAGTGTGTCCCTTCCACTATCTGGGCACTAGGAACACCCTGGGGAGGGCGCCTGGGCCAGCTGCTTCCCACAGGGGCCCTGGCTGTGCAGATGTATCCTTTACAAACATTTATGTCTGTTATTTCCTCTGTCTGTGTATCTGGAAAGTCACATGTCTCCACTTTTAATCTACCGCTGCAGAACTCATTCTGGTTTTCTGCAGATTTGTATTTCTCACTCCCTTTTCTTGCAGTGAGAACACTGGTCCCATTATTCTCAGTAGGTTTACTTGACTGGCTCAATGCTTTTAAATGAGCCTCAGTCTCCAGCACTGCCCCATCCTTCTCTGGGGCTCTGACACTGTGTTAGGCTGGGTTCCTTCTTCCTGTCGTGTATGTTTATGTATGCCCCCGTCACCTACTGGGACTCTGACTCTCATGCCAGGCAGCTCCTCTGTAGGAGTGCTGTCTTCACCAGCCACCACTTCATCCCTGACACCCAGCACCCACCCCTGCTCTGCCCTAATTGAGGACAGAATTGAATTTTTAAGGGTGGGAAGAGGATGTGGGATCCTTGCCGCCTGAGTGCTGCTCTGGGGGTGGAATCAGTGTTCACTCTATAATCACAGTTTTACAGTGAAAGTGAAGGCAATGTACATTTGTGCTGTAGCAGCCGAAGGAAAGACATAGTTGACAGGAGACTCGCCTGCAAGGAGTCTGTCTGTGCGGTGACTGTGGGCACCATGCACAGAACATGCAGCAGAGCCAGGCTGTGGAGGTAAAGGGCAGCTCGCCCAGGAGCAGGAGGCAGCAAGCCCATAGGACGGAGGAGGAGGCGGGGGCCAAGGCCCTGACCCGCTCTTTCCTCCCCCAGATGTCCCGGGTGCTGCAGAAGGACGCAGAGCAGGAGTCCCAGATGCGAGCCGAGATCCAGGGCATGAAGCAGGAGCTCTCCACCGTCAACATGATGGATGAGTTCGCCAGATATGCCAGGCTGGAGAGGAAGATCAACAAGATGACGGATAAACTCAAAACTCACGGTACTGTGCTCAGCTGTAGCTTAGAAAGCTTTGTAAGGGCTGATTCACAGAGAAGCCTTTATATGAAGATTCATAGTGTACACCCTCTGAGCTTCAATGTTCTGATGTTGATGGATAGTTTTAAGTGGTCTGGAAGAGACCCGACAATAATTCTTACTTTCTCCTTAGTTTGTTGGTGAACCTTTGCTTTCTAAACACAGAAACCTGGGAATTCCCTGGTGGTCCAGTGGTTAGGACTCTGTGCTTTCACTGCCAGGGACCCAGGTTCCATCCCTGGTCCGGAAACTAAGATCACACAAGCCTCGAGGTGTGGCCAAAAAATTTTTTTAAAAACTCAAAAAACAAAAAAAACCCACACAGAAAGCTCTAACATGCTCTTAGATTTTCTTCACTCTCTGTAGGCTGATATTTTCAAATTCAACACTTTCTGAGAGAAGCCCACGAAAATCTTATAGTGAATTTTCAATGGCTTTTGTGAACACACTCTAAAAATTGCCCAGGAGTCTCCTTATCTGAGTGTTGACTTCAGGGTGGGGATCAGGTCTTACTCAGCTGCTGTTCCTAACTCTCTCATGGGACGGACAGGAGGTCAGTCTGCGTGCCAAGAGCGTGCGTGTCTTGTAAAAGACGCCGAGGGGGCCTCCCCAGGCCTGAGACAATATAGACTATGGATTAGTGTCCTGTGTGGGGCTGGGAAGTCTGGAAAGAAAGTATAGTTCTGTTGGTTAAATGTGTTGTAAAATGAATCTCTGATTTAGATGAATAGTTTTAAGAGTTTTTAAAATTAAAGCTTCAGATCTCATAATCTGCATGTGATTCTATTTTAAATAATGGCATAGTGGGTGATTTTTAAGAAATTCCTTTTTATATTTTCTAAGCATGTTGAGCAAATGTTGCAATACATAGTTAGAAAATGTTTAATGAGAGGAAAAAACATTTCTGTGTTCTTGAATATTGCTTCATTTTTTTTTTAGGACTGATATCATTTGTTTTTTCCTTTCAGTGAAAGCACGGACAGCTCAACTGGCCAAGATAAAATGGGTTATAAGTGTTGCCTTCTACATATTGCAAGTAAGTGTCCTGTTGTGTCACTTGGGGTCGTTGAAGTCCTCCAAAACCGTGTGACCCAGAATCCAGGCCTGGGAATTCAGGCTTTCCCACTCTCAGCTGCTGGCTGGTCCTGCTAGTGTGTGACTCTGAACACTGTGAATTTCTTAGTTAGACTTAAGAAAAAAAGCCTTTCTTCCTCTTAGTCTCTTTTAGCTTTTCTCTTTGTTGTTGTTGTTTAGTCACTCAGTCGTGTCTGACTCTTTGCAACCCCGTGGACTGCAGCATGCCAGGCTTCCCTGTCCTTTACTATTTTCCAGAGTTTGCTCAAACTCATGTCCATTGAGTCAGTGATGCCTTCCAACTGTCCTATCCTCTTCCATCCTCCTCCTGCCTTCAGTCTTTCCCAGCATCAGGGTCTTTTCCAGTGAGTCAGCTCTTCACATCAAGTGACCCAAGTATTGGAGTTTCAACTTCAGCATCAGTCCTTCCAGTGAATATTCAGGGTTGTTTTCCTTTAAGTTTGACTGGTGGTTTGATCTCCTTGCTGTCCAAGGGACTCTCAAGAGTCTTCTGTAGCACTACAATTTGAAAACATTAATCCTTCATCACTCCGCCTTCTTTATGGTCCAGTTTTCACATCTGTACCTGACTGCTGGAAAACCATAGCTTTAATTATACAGACCTTTGTCAGCAAAGTGATGCCTCTGCTTTTTAGTATGCTGTCTAGGTTTGACATAGCTTTTCTTTCCAGGAGCAAGCAATTTTTAATTTCGTGGTTGCAATCACCGTCTGCAGTGATTTTGGAGCCCAAGAAAATAAAATCTGTCACTCTTTCCACTTTTTCTGCATGTATTTGCCATGAAGTGATGGGAGAAGATGCCATGATCTTAGTTTTTTGAGTGTCGAGTTTCGAGCTAGCTTTTTCACTCTCCTCTTTCACCCTCATCAAGAAGCTCTTTAGTTCCTCTTTGCTTTCTGCCATTAGAGTGGTGTCATCTGCATATCTGAGGTTGTTGATATTTCTCCTGGCTACCCCCTCCAGTATTCTTGCCCGGAGAATTCCATGGACAGAGGAGCCTGGAGGGTTACAGTTCATGGGATCTGTAGTCAGACATGACTGAGCTTTTCTCTTTAAGAGTTGTTAAATGTTGGAGTTTTTTTAGCACATGAGCTGCTCTGGAGTTCTTTCATGTTGCAGTGTTGGAAGCCTGGGGGATCAAGTCAGAGAGCTTATTATTATTTTTTCAGCTTCCTGTTTGCTTTTATTTACTTTTTTATCGGCAGATAATTACCTTACAGTGTTGTGGTGGTCTCTGCCATACATCAGTGCAGACCAGTCATAATTATATAAATATATCTTCTCCCTTTTGAGCCTCCCTTCTGCCTCCATTCCACCCTTCTCGGTCATCACAGAGTGCCACGCTGGGCTCCTTGTGCTACACAGCAGCTTCTCCCTAGCTGTCTATTTTACACATGATAGTGTATATGTGGCAGCGCAGCTCTCTATTTTCCACCCTCTTCTTCCCCTGCTGTGTCCACCAGTCCTTTCTCTGTGTCTGAATCTTTGTTTCTTCTCTGTGATAGGTTCATCAGTACTATTTTTCTAGATTCCACATACATGCGTTAATATTTGATATTTATTTTTCTCTTTCTGACTTACTTCACTTTGTATAACAGGCTCTAGGTTCATCCACCTCACTACAACTGACTCAAATTCGTTCCTTTTAATGGCTGAATAATATTTCATTGTGTATATGTACCACTGCTTCTTGATCCATTCATCTGTCGATGGACATCTAGGTTGCTTCCACGTCCTGGCTATTGTAAATAGTACTGCAGTGAACGTTGGAGTGTGTGTGTGTCTTTCTGAATTGTGGTTTCTCAGGGTATATGCCCAGCAGTGGGATTGCTGAGTCATATGGTAGTTTTATTCCTAGTCTCCATACTGTTCTCCATAGGGGCTGTACCAATTTACATTTGTACCAACAGTGCAGTAGGGTTCCTTTTTCTCTACATCCTCTCCAGCATTTATTGTCTGTTGCTACGGTTGTTTAGTCACCAAGTCATGTTTAGTGCCAAGTCTTTTGCGACCCCATGGACTGGAGCCCACCAGACTCCTCTGTCCATGGAATTTTCCAGGCAAGAACACTGGAGTGGGTAGCCATTTCCTTCTCCAGGGGATGTTCTGACTGAGGGATCAAACTTGCGTCTCCTGCATTGACTGGCAGATTCTTTACAGTCTGCGCCACCCAGGGAAGCCCTTTATTATTTGTAGTTGATAGCTTATTTAGACATTATGTTTTTTGAGGTGGTCAGTGATGTGGCAGTTGCTTGTCACCTGTGTAGATGACGAGTAGCTGTCTGTTCCAGTCAGGGGATACCTTATTCTAACCCAAGTCCAGCACCATTGCTTCCCAACTTTCTCATGTGGTGGATTTTTCCTTGTTTCATTTCTGGCCCCTGCTCCTCTCCCTCCACCCTGAGGTTGTGGATGGGCTGCACAAGAGGCTAGAAGCCGCTTTAAATGATCTCCGAGTGTCAGTGCTGGGAGCCCTGCCCCCCCAGTCCCGGTGGTCTGGGGTGTGCGAGGACTTTGATCCTGGGGCACTGTCACTTTGCTACAAGAGAGGTTTCACAGGAACAGGAGTTGCAAGAGCCGCCCTCTTGGGTCTGGTCACCTGAGTGGCATGTTCAAGACCATGGAGAGGAGGGAAGGCGGCTGATAGAACGCTGCTGGGAAAGGCGGAGCCATTGAACTTCACAGAGGGCTCGCTGCTGCGCTTGGGTTGAGGGTGGGAGGAACAGCTAGTTTTCTCACGGGTCCAAGAGACGTCTCTGTTGTCACAGACGAGGTGTATTGAGCATAAGCTGGCCACTTCGAGGGGTTGCTTAATGGGAAGAGAACAGATACACTGTGGGAGACCCTGGATAATGTAGCAGCTAGTTTCATCATGTATGTGGATGGTGAGGACTGGGCTGGCCGGGTGTGAGGTCACTGACTGGCAGAGTTTCCATAGTTTGCCTTCCTGTTTCCTTTTCTTCCGTGGTGGCGGGTTGTGTGACGGGCAGGGTGTCTCCGCTCACCAGCCGTGTCTCCGCAGGCTGCCCTGATGGTCTCGCTCATCTGGAAGTATTACTCTGTCCCTGTGGCTGTGGTGCCAAGCAAGTGGATAACTCCCCTGGACCGCCTGGTAGCATTTCCTACAAGAGTCGCAGGTGAGAGGGTTCTGGCAGGTGTGGTGGGGAGCGTGGCTAAGGCTGATGTGGGGCGTGTGCAGTCAGTGACCTCACCCTGCCGCTTGGGGGTGCTTGTGTCCGCCCCTCCCATGAGGCTTGCAGCGAAGAGACCAACACCAGGAGAATTTACTTAACTAGTCCAGCATGACCGAACTGTGAACTCAGTTTTTAGGTCAGTCGCTCAGTCGTGTCCCACTCTTTGCAACCCCATGAACCGCAGCATGCCAGGCCTCCCTGTCCATCACCAACTCCCGGAGTTTTCCCAAACTCATGTCTATTGAGTTGGTGATGCCATCCAACCATCTCATCCTCTGTCGTCCGCTTCTCTTCCTGCCCTCAATCTTTCCCAGCATCAGGGTCTTTTCAAATGAGTCAGCTCTTTGCATCAGGTGGCCAAAGGATTGGAGTTTCAGCTTCAACATCAGCTCTTCCAATGAACACCCAGGACTGATCTCCTTTAGGATGGACTGGTTGGATCTCCTTGCAGTCCAAGGAGTCTTCTCCAACACCACAGTTCAAAGGCATCAATTCTTTGGTGCTCAGCCTTCTTTGTGTCCAACTCTCACATCCATACATGACTACTGGAAAAACCATAGCCTTGACTGAACGAACCTTTGTTGACAAAGTCTCTGCTTCTTAATATGCTGTCTAGGTTGGTCATAACTTTCCTCCCAAGGAGTAAGCATCGTTTAATTTCATGGCTGCAATCACCATCTGCAGTGATTTTGGACTCCCCAAAAATAAAGTCAGCCACTGTTTCCACTGTTTCCCCTCTATTTGCCATGAAGTGTTGGGACCGGATGCTATGATCTTAGTTTTCTGAATGTTGAGCTTTAAGCCAACTTTTTCACTCTCCTCTCTCACTTTCATCAAGAGGCTCTTTAGTTCTTCTTCACTTTCTGCCAGAAGGGTGGTGTCATCTGCATATCTGAGGTTATTGATATTTCTCCTGGCAGTCTTGATTCCAGCTTGTGCTTCCTCCAGCCCAGCGTTTCTCATGATGTACTCTGCATATAAGTTAAACAAGCAGGGTGACAATATACAGCCTTGACGTACTCCTTTTCCTATTTGGAACCAGTCTGCTGTTCCATGTCCAGTTCTAACTGTTGCTTCCTGACCTGCATACAGGGTTCTCAAGAGGCAGGTCAGGTGGTCTGTTATTCCCATCTCTTTCCGAATTTTCTACAGTTTATTGTGATCCACACAGTCAAAGGCTTTGGCATAGTCAATAAAGCAGAAATAGATGTTTTTCTGGAACTCTCTTGCTTTTTTGATGATCCAGCGAATGTTGGCAATTTGATCTCTGGTTCCTCTGCCTTTCCTAAAACCAGCTTGAACATCTGGAAGTTCACAGTTCATGCATTGCTGAAGCCTGGCTTGGAGAGTTTTGAGCATTACTTTACTAGCGTGTGAGATGAGTGCAGTTGTGCGGTAGTTTGAGCATTCTTTGTCATTGCCTTTCTTTGGGATTGGAATGAAAACTGAGCTTTTGCAGCCCTGTGGCCACTGCTGAGTTTTCCAAATTTGCTGACATACTGAGTGCAGCACTTTCACAGCATCATCTTTTTGGATTTGAAATAGCTCAACTGGAATTCCGTCACCTTCACTAGCTTTGTTCGTAGTGATACTTCCTAAGGCTCACTTGACTTCACATTAAAGGATGTCTGGCTCTAGGTAAGTGATCACACCATCATGATTATCGGGGTCGTGAAGATCTTTTCTGTATAGTTCTTCTGTGTATTCTTGCCACCTCTTCTTAATGTCTTCTGCTTCTGTTAGGTCCATACCATTTCTGTCTTTTATTGAGCCCATCCTTGCATGAAATGTTCCCTTGGTATCTCTAATTTTCTTGAAGAGATCTCTAGTCTTTCCTATTCTGTTTTCCTCTATTTCTTTGCATTGATCGCTGAGGAAGGTTTTCTTATCTCTCCTTGCTATTCTTTGGAACTGTACATTCTAATGGGTATATCTTTCCTTTTCTCCTTTGCTTTTCACTTCTCTTCTTTTCTCAGCTATTTGTAAGACCTCCTCAGACAGCCATTTTGCTTTTTTGCATTTCTTTTTCTTGGGGATGGTCTTGTTCCCTGTCTTCTGTACAGTGTCACAAACCTCTCTCCATTGTTCATCAGGCACTCTGTCTATCAGATCTAGTCCCTTAAATCTATTTCTCACTTCCACTGTATAATCATCAGGGATTTGATTTAGGTCATACCCGAATGGTCTAGTGGTTTTCCCTACTTTATTCAATTTAAGTCTGAATTTGGCAATAAGGAGTTCATGATCTGAGCCATAGTCAGCTCCCGGTCTTGTTTTTGCTGACTGTATAGAGCTTTTCCATCTTTGGCTGCAAAGAATATAGTCAACTTGATTTCGGTGTTGACCATCTGGTGATGTCCATGTGTCGAGTCTTCTCTTGTGTTGTTGGAAGAGGGTGTTTGCTATGACCAGTGCGTTCTCTTGGCAAAACTCTAATAGCCTTTGCCCTGCTTCATTCTGTACTCCAAGGCCAAATTTACCTGTTACTGCAGGTATTTCTTGACTTCCTGCTTTTGCATTCTAGTCCCTTATAATGAAAAGGACATCTTTTTTGGGCGTTAGTTCTAAAAGGTCTTGTAGGTCTTCATGGAACCATTCAGCTTCTTCAGCGTTACTGGTCGGGACATAGACTTGGATTACCATGATGTTGAATGGTTTGCCTTAGAAACGAACAGAGATCATCCTGTCGTTTTTGAGATTGCATCCAAGTACTGCATTTCAGACTCTTTTGTTGACTATGATGGCTACTCCGTTTCTTCTAAGGGATTCTTGTCCATAGTAGTAGATGTAATGGTCATCTGAGTTAAATTCACCCATTCCAGTCCATCTTAGTTCGCTGATTCCTAGAATGTCGATGTTCACTCCTGTGTCACGCAGCCGCCACTCCTGCGCTGTCGCGCAGCTGCCGTCCAAGGTAAGAGAAACCCAAGTAAGACAGCAGGCGCTGAGAGAGGGCATCAGAGGGCAGACAGACTGAAACCACAATCACAGACAACTAGCCAATCTGATCACGCGGGCCACAGCTTGTCTAACTCACTCAATGAAACTAAGCCATGCTGTGTGGGGCCACCCAAGACGGACGGGTCATGGTGGAGAAGTCTGACAGAATGTGGTCCACTGGAGAAGGGAATGGCAAATCACTTTGGTATTCTTGCCTTGAGAACCCCATGAACAGTATGAAAAGGCAAAAAGATAGGACACTGAAAGATGAACTCCCTAGGTCGGTAGGTGCCCAATATGCTACTGGAGATCAGTGGAGAAATAACTCCAGAAAGAATGAAGGGATGGAGGAGCCAAAGCAAAAACAACACCTTGTTGTGGATGTGACTGATGATAGAAGCAAGGTCCGAAGCTGCAAAGAGCAGTATTGCATAGGAACTTGGAATGTTAGGTCCATGAATCAAGGCAAATTGGAAGTGGTCAAACTTCCCAGAGTGGCAAGAGTGAACTGTGAACTAGCAGAGCTGCAATTCAACCCCAGCCTGCCTCTGCAGTCCAAGGCCAATACCATGGTCTGATACTCGTTTATTGAAACACCACTTCTAATTCCCAGATTCAGTGGCTCCTTTTGAATTCACGCTATGCTTAGTCCCTCAGCAGCATTTCCTGCTGTTGGCCACTCTTTCACTTTTGAAAGAATTTTTTTCAGATATTAAAATCAGTCCGTGTCATAGGAATTCTCTGGCAGTCCAGTGGTTAGGAATCTGTGCTTCCACTGCATGGGGCTCGGGTTCAATCCCTGGTTGGAGAACTAAGATCCTGCATGCCACCTGGCATGGCCAAAAAAAGAAAAATTAGTACATGTGTTTGTAGAATGAATAGAAATATCAGAAAAAGTTTTTAAAAGACTCATTAGCTATGGATATCCCTCTTAACGTTGTGGTGTATTTTTTCCAGTCTTCTTTCTTATATATTTTTATACAGTAAAGGTTATCTGACACATACAATTTTTTACCCTTCCTATTATTTAAGCCTTTTCCCACATTGGGCTTCCCTAGTGGCTCAGACAGTAAAGAATCTGCGTGTAATGTCGGAGACCTGGGTTTGATCCCTGGGTTGGGAAGATCCCCTGGAGAAGGGAATGGCCATCCACTCCAGTATTCTGGCCTGGAGAATTCCGTGGACTATATAGTCCATGGGGTCACAAAGGGTTGGACACGACTAAGCGACTTTTACTTTCCCACATCATTAAGTTTCTTCACATTCGGAGACTGAAATGCTGCTGGCTATGCCGAGAGGGCAGCTTACTAAGTTTCTTTATGAAGGAACTTTGAGTAGCTGTTCTTCACTTAGATGTGTTATAATTTATTAATTTCCCTGCTAAAGGACATTCGTTTCAGTCCCGAGTTGTTGCTGTGGAGTGGACGCTGTAGTACACGTGCTGCTCAGCCAGTCTGTGGCTGTGATTTGTGGTCACACTGGAGGTGAATTACTACGTCAGCTTAGCCAATCCCCTTTCTTCCCCTCCTCTTCCCCCTTTCTGGATTCAACCAGGAGGGCACGGCCGGTGGTTCTCAGTGGTCCTGAGCTGAGGAGCTAAGAGGCCACCCTTCCAGGCATCTTGTGGCCTGCCGTCCTATCTTTCAGCCACCAGTGGGGCAGGGAAGGCCCGGGTAAACATTGCTCCGTGTTTGTAAGCTTTTGTGAGAAGGGAAAGACAAGTGGTCTGAGAGGGTGGTCCTATAGTCAGTTAATATCATAAATAATGATGCACAGCTCTCAGGCAGGAAAGAGAAATTCAAATCACTGTTTATTCTGAGTAATTCCTGCAGGTCTGTGAATCGGTCGAAAGCATGATCTGTTTGAACCCACAGAACACAAACTTCGACTTAGCCCAGCATGACTCAGAGAGGACCAGCGTACTCCATTTCCCAGAAGTCAAAGGCAGCAGGGGCAGAAAATGTGGGCGGCACTCCTGCATGCTCTCATGTTGAATTTCTTTGTTTTTAGGTGGTGTTGGAATTACCTGTTGGATTTTAGTCTGTAACAAGGTCGTGGCTATTGTGCTTCACCCTTTCAGCTGAAAACGAAGATGAATTTGACTACAGCACTTTCAAAAACGAATTTTCACTGAGGAGGTTTCAAGTCTGATTTATACTTTTTTTTTTTTTAAAGAAACACAAGCCACAGATTAGTTGTTGTTGAACATGTTTGTTCTTGGATTTCATGTTGAGATTCTTAGAAGAATCACGATTTTCTATACTTGTCATGGGTCGTGAAGGTCAGTCTCACACGTGTGCACTGGCCACCATGGCACCAGATTTGTGACGAGAAGTGTGTGACATTATGGGCTACACGTTGTTACTTGTGATCTGCACTCATGACATGTTTTAAAGGTCATCTTGCCAACTGGAAAGTCAGACTTTTCTAATAACTTAAGTGCTTTAAAGAGTTGGAGCTATTTTTAATTCTGATTACCAAGTAGCTTAATTTTAATACCACTACTAGAGTTTGAAAATTTGTGTTTTAATTTCATGCAGTAGTACTAGGAGAGTAACACTAACTAACAGTGCCCTTTTCTTCCTCTGTTTCAAACGTCATTTGTTGGGCAAGCCTTCAGATGTTGTCTACTTATTTGAAGCTAATGTTTCATTGCTGTGTTTTATAAATGTATTCATGAACCCATAATGCATTGTTTTATGCTTAAACTGTGTGTTTTATAAAGTATTTCCAGTGAAGGGTATTTTTTAAAGCATATAATTTTTATGCTCTGTAGAATGGAACAAAGTTAAAAAGAAACTAGGACCCCTGATTAAATTACTTTGAATGACTGCGTGTTTGCCCCATCAAGTACCATTCTGCTAAGTAATTTTTAAAACACTTTTTTCTAATTAAAATTTTTGCAAGCGCTTGTGTGACTTCGTTCCTTATGGCCACTTTTTGCTATAACTGATCAGTGGTGGGAGCTTGCACCGATCACTAAGTGAGACTCAGCCCTGTAAAGCCAAATTCTAGCGTGTTTTTGTTTTGTTTTTAAATTATTTATTTGAAGCATAATTGCTTTACAATATTGTGTTAGTTTCTGCTGTACAACAGCATGAGTCAACTATATGTAGACATGTATCCCCTCCTTCTTGAGCCTCCCTCCCACCCTCCTGTCACAGCCCTCTAGGTCATGTCAGAGCACTGAGTGAGCTCCCTGTGCTGTACAGCAGCTTCCCACTAGCTGTTTTGCACATGGTAGTGTGTGTACGTCATTGCTACTGTCTGTCTGTCCCACTTTCTCCTTCCCCTGCTGTGTCCACAGGTCCATTCTCTACACAAGTGTCTCTGTTCCTGCCCTGTGGATAGGTTCATCGGTACCATTTTTCTGGATTCTGTATATATGTGTTAATATGTGATGTTTGTTTTTCTCCTTCTGACTTCACGCTGTATGACAGACTCTAGGTCCATCCACATCACTGCAAATGACCCAGTTTTTTTCCTTTTTATGGCTGAATACTCCATTATATATATGTACCACATCTTCTTTATCGCTTCCTCTGTCAATGGACATCTAGATTGCTTTCATGTAGCACAAATTTTAAAAGATCATGTTTGTGTCCTTGTATTCCCTGATGCTGTGATGAGCTCATTATCATTTCTGCTGATCATGCTACGAAGAGACCAGGCACTGTGCTGCTTTAGCCGGGCATCACCAGAGTGGGTTTCGGGTTCCTCTCAGACTCACTCAGCCCCGGCTGCCCCAGCTCTGGGAGACGACGTAGAACGGGCAAGACAGCCGTGCTTACGGCCAACACCAGCGTCCACCGTCCGGCCACCTCACAGGGTATGTTTCAGCCGCAGGGGATGAGCCGCGGACCTCATCCTCATCAGTGGAGGTGATTACAGCAGCACAAGGAAGCTGTGGGGTCTCGGGCCCCTTGGAAGCCACATGCCCAGTGTGAGTTTATGAGCTGCAGGCATAAATGGCAGGTGACACAGTCCACAGTCAGGGGGCCAGGTACCCACCCCCAGGCCCATCCTGGGATCACGAATCCATGAAAGTCTCCTGGGCCAGACCCTTATTTCTCTCCTAAGGATATAGTCTTTCTGCACGCATTTTGACAAATTTCACTGAAGAAAAGGTTTATAATTCACAGCTGTTCCCTTTTTCCACATACATTAATAGTTCATGAAGATTAAATAGGGGGCATTTAAATGTCTATCATGTTTCACATCCTTGTGGTTTTTGAAAAGTGGTGTTTTGTTTTTTTTTAAAGAATAATAAATGCGGGACTGAATTCAAAAGATAGAAAAAGATGTGATAAAAGTACATCTTCTAAGCTTCTGCTGTCATGTCACTAAATTTTCCAGTTATCACTGCTACCAGTTTCTTCCAGTGATATTTCATACCTTTATGAAAATTGATACATATGCTTTTAAAATAACTTTTTAAAAGTACACCTAAAAAACTCTACACAAAAAGTTTTATTTATTTTTTTTAAATCCTAGCTGGAAAGTACAAAAAAGGAACTAGGAAGCGAAGTCTCCCAAGATTCCACAGAACTGGGACTGTGGTGTTACTGTTTGAGCTTTTCCTTTCTTTCTAAAATTTTATGGATAGCTTTAGGTTTTGTGTTGCTATTAAAAATTACTGGATATGGTTTATAGCTTCACTGTTTGATTTAAAATACATCTAAAGTGGGAATTCCCTGGTGATCCAGTGGTTAGGATTCTGTGCTTTCACTGTCAGGCCAGGGTTTGCTCCCTGCTGGGTGAGCAAAGATCTCACAAGCTGCAGAGCGAAGCCAAAAAAAAAATTCTAAAGTTCTCTTCATACCAGTTTGGTTTGCTCTAAATTTATGATAAATTAAGCAAGGAAATCTTCTTATATACAAATCCACAATCATTTTTGTATGTGGTTAATACAGTCTTGTTACTGGCACAGGTGAGTGGAATGCTAGCTCAGCTAGTTTACTCTTCCTTGACGTGGCCAGACTGTTTGGCCTCCCATGATTTTTCTTATGCACAGGTCTGTGGGGGCAGTGTGTGTGTGTGTATGTGTGTGTGTGTGGTGTGTGTGTGTGGTGTTTGTATCTGTGTGTGTGCTCATGGAAGTGTGTGTGATGCCTCTTCTGTCCAATCTATATTTTGTGTGCTAAGTCGCTTCAGTCGTGTCCGGCTCTTTTGCAACCCTGTGGACTGTAGCCCGCCAGGCTCCTCTGTCCATGGGATTCTCCAGGCAAGAATACTCGAGAGGGTTGCCATGCCCTCCTCCAGGGGATCTTCTGAACGCTGGGATCGAACCCCCTGTCTCTTATGTCTCCTGTTTATATTTTATTGGACCTTTAAGATTATTTATGAAGCTTTTTCTGACCACTTTAGATGATAGTGATTTCTTTCTTCTTCCCCTCCTCGTCTGAACATCTGAAGTAGTGCCAGTATGACTGATCTGTCAACAAATTTTGTATTGACTTGTGATATCTGCTATTGTGTGTTTTTATTCCTAACGTTTAGTGGTGGTTTAGTTGACAAGTCCTGTCTGACTCTTGTGCGACCCCATGGACTGTAGCCTGCCAGGCTCCTCTGTCCATGGGATTTTCCAGGCAACAATACTGGAGTGGGTTGCCATTTCCTTCTCCAGGGGATCTTCCTAACCCAGGGATCTAATCCCAGTCTCCTGCATTGCAGGCAGATTCTTTACCACCTGAGCCACTAGGGAAGTCCGATCCCTAATGTTTAGATACTTCTTTTGTGATAAAGGGTTTTCCTTCTGTTGATGCTGTAAGTGCCTTTAGGGCCAGAGACTGTTCCTTAGGCTTTTTTATACCCCTCCCAGCATGTTGTAAGTCAGAACCCAGGAATATTTAACTTAAACTCCACCAAATAATGGTTTTCACCTAGGGCCATGTACACCTTTTCAGGGAGTATATCTTCACAGTTGAGCTGTTACCAATTAGCAGTTAGGGGAACTTCCTTGGGTGCTGTTCTCATACAAGTTCATGGCAGAGCCTTTTGGTGGTGTCACCAGATCCACAGCTCTGTGTGTTTGCACCCCATGTGGATCCTGGGACACATGGCTCATTTTCTCTCTGGGTTCACTTTTCTTTTACTTTCGGGGGTGGGGGTGGTATGCACACCGTGCTGCTTGTTGGGTCTTAGTTCCCCGGCCAGGGGTCAAACCTCTGCTCCCTGCAGTGGGAGTGTGGAGTCTTAACCACTGGCCCCCCAGGGAAGTCCTAGGTTCACCATTCTTGTCTGTGTGTGTCGGCTTTGCTGCCTGTGTGTTCGGAACGTAAAGTGTACGCATCCCTCTTTCAGTATGGAGAGTACCGACTTGCTGTTGAGTCCAACCTTAAGTTGAATGAATGCTGTGTATTCTGCTGATGCTTTAGTTGTTGCTGTGCTTTTGGTGTCATTCCTAAGAATCCATTGCCAGATCCAAGTTCAAGGTTGATGCCTATGTTTTCTTTTCAGAGTTTTATAGTTTTAGCTTTTACATTTAGGTCTTTGGTTCATTTTGAGTTAATTTTATATACAGAGTGAGGTAAGGATTCAATTTTATTCTTTTATATGTGGGTATCCTGCTGTCCAGGCTTCCCTAATGGCTCAGTGGTAAAGAATCCATCTGCCAACTTGGGAGACCTGGGTATGATCCTGGGTCAGGAAGATCCCCTGGAGGAGGAAATGGCAACCCACTCCAGTATATTTGCCTGGAAAGTCCCACGGACAGAGGAGCCTGGTGGTCTACAGTCGATGGGGCCACAAAGGGTTGGACACGACTTAGCAACTGAGAATGCACGCGTGCATCCTGTTGTCCAAGCACCGTTTATTAAAGAGACTTATTCCCCATTCAGTGGTCTTGTAACCTTCTCAAAAATCAGTGGACTGTAAATACATGGATTTGTCTTTTGGACTCAGTTCTGTTCCATCCATCTACATATCATTCTCATACCAATTCCACAGTGTTTTGATTACTGTTGCTTGGTAGTAAGTTTTGAAATTAGGAAGTGTGAAGCCTCCAATATTGTTCTTTTTAAAGATTCTTTTGGTGGTTCTAGGTCCCTTGTGATTCCGTCTGAATTTTAGAATCATCTTTTCAACTTCTTCAATGACGTTAGCTGGGATTGTGTTGCCATCTTGACATTATCTTTCAGTCCTTGTGTCCAGGGTGTCTTTCCAGTTATTTGGATCTTTAATTTCTTTCAACAATGTTCTGTAGTTTTCAAATGATAGACATTGCATATCTTTTGTTAAATTTATACATTAGTATTTTATTCTTTTAATGCCATTATAAATGGAATTGTTTTAAAATTTCATTTCAGATTTTTTGTTACAGGTATATAGAAATAGATTTTTGCACATTGATCTTGTTTTATGCAACCTTTAGCACTCCTCTAGCAGTTCCAATAGCTTTTTAGTGGATTCTTTAGGATTTTCCTGTCACCTGTGAATAGAGAGAGTTTTACTTCTTCTTTTCCAGTTATTGGCTTTTATTTTATTTTTGCCTAATTTCTGTGACAGGGATTTCCAGTATGGTGCTGAGTAGAAGTGATGAGTGTGGACTCAATGCCTTTTCCCTCTTCTGGTTTGGTGTCAAGTCTCATAAGAATGAGCTGGAGAGTGCTCCTCCTTTTTCTGTATTCTGGACTAGACTGCCTAGGACCTGGATTATTTATTCTCTGAACATATGAACTTGCTGATAAAAACTTGTCTGAGTTTTCTCTTGTTTTTATTGGAAGATTTTTAACTACTGACTTCAATTTCTTTAGTGATTTTAGGGTTATTCAGTTAAATGTTTCTCCTTGAGTCATATTAGGCATTTTAGGGTAGGGACTTAGAAATTTCTTCTCAACTTTCGAATATATTGGGATAAAAATTTTTACAAATACTCTGTCAGTGATGGTAAACATGTTTTAAAGTTGTTGGATGTGGCTTCTGTGTATGTCCACTAGGTCAGAATTACTAGTTGTCTTATTCCAATCTTAATCTTTACTGCTGCTCTTTAATTTGCTGAGTGGTCCATTGCTGAGAAAGATATGTGAAGGTCTGCTACTGTAATGTAGACTTGTAGTTATGTCAATTTTTACTTTATGTTTTTGTGTTATTATTGTTTTATGTTATATACTTTATGTTTTTAAGTTATTATTAACTGTATGTATATTTAGGATTCATATATTGTCCTGGTGAATTGAACTCTTTATTGTGTTGTGATAACCCGTGTTATCTCAAGTAATAATTTTTGCCTTCATGTCTTTTTTTTTTAACACCAACTTTCATTTGGATGGTATTTGCCTGGCAAACCTTTTCTTACTCTTTGACTTTTTTCTTTAAGATCTTTTTGATTTGTGCCATTTTTAAAGTCTATTGAATTCTTTACAATATTGCTTCTGTCTTGTTTTGGTTTTCTGGCTGCAAGACCTGTGGAATCTTACCTTCCTGACAAATGAAATATTTTCTGCCATATCAGTAAGCAAAGGATGTCATAGTCTTCAGCAATTACAGCCCGCAGGTAAGTGGGTGAGCCCCGAGGGAACTCAGAAGAAAAGAACACCTGCCATCTGTGCAGCCATCAGAACTACAGCCTCTCCATATGTTGAGCCCTGAGGAAGCTCAGGATGTGAAAAACACAGCATACTGCCCCCAGAGAGCTGAGACGCATATCAAAGGGATGATTTCAGTGAGCCCAGATTCTTGGCATACACAGAAAAGCACTAAATTCCTTAACCTGGGATATCTGATTTTCTTTAATTTACAAAAAACCTGTTATGTTCAGACTACCTGCCCTTTGTTGCAAAGCTTCTATATAACCTGGCTCCTCCCCCCACCTCCTCTGAGCAGTCCTTGCTGAACATGCTACCTCCTAAGCCCAAGTCCTAAAAATTTTCACTCTCAACTTTTAGGTCACATGTATTTTTTTCAGTTGACATCGTCGGCTGGGGATCTAACTTGAACCCCCTGCATCGGAATTTGAAGTTTTAACCACTGGACAACCAGGGAAGACCCACCCTTTGACTTTCTGTATCTCAATGGCTTAGATATGTGTACAAAGAGCACGTGGCTGTATTTAAAAAATCCATATTGCACTTTAATTGGAACATATAACCCATTTATACTTATTGAAATTAACTGATATATTTGGATTTGTCATATATTTTGTGTTTTTATTTTTGTTTTTAGTCATTCCACTTTTCCCTGTGCTCTTTTTCCTCCTTACTTGCTGCTTCAGGAGACCTTTCAGTTCTTTCCTCCCTGTTTCTCTGTATCTCCTCTAGTGCACACGCAGGATACGGCCTATCACCAAATGCATGTGGGTTTTACCCGAGAAATGGAATATTTCCTGTCATATCAATAAACAAGGCTGTCACAATTATCAGCAGTTGCAGCCTTCCAGTGTAAGCCAGGGAACCCTGTGGGAACTCACGAAGAATAACTGCCATCTAGGAGCCATCAGACTGCGGCCACTCCCTGCACTGAGCCCTGAGGAAACTCATGATGTGAAAACGTGATTCTGGCCCCAGATAGGGGAGGTGCATACCAACGGAATGATTGCAGTCAGCCCAGACTCTTGCATCTTCCCATACTTAGAAAAGTGCTCAATTCCTTAACTTGGGATTTCTGGTTTTCTTTAACTATCAGCTTTTGACGTTCAAGCTTTGTGCATGCTCAGTCACTTCAGTTATGTCTCTTTGAGACCCAATAGATGATAGCCCGCTAGGCTTCTCTGCCCATGGGATTCTCCAGGCAAGAATACTGGAGTGGGTTGCCATGCCCTCCTACAGGAGATCTTCCTGACCCAGGGATCAAACTTGCATCTCCGGTTTTGCAGGCCGATTCTTTACTGCTGAGCCGTTGGGGAAGCCTGATGTTCAGACTACCTGTCCTTTGTTGCAAAACTTATTATTTAACCTGGCTCCTCCCCTCGCCTCCTTGGAGCAATTCTCTCAGGGCTACTTGAGGTGCTGCCTCCTGGGCTTAAAGTCCTAAAAATTCTCAGTGAATAAAACATAACTCTCAACTTTTAGGCTGTGAATATTTTTTAAGTTCACACCCCATAACAAGCAACTCTCGGATACCAGCTTGGTGTCTAACAAGTTAACTCAGTTCTGACAAACTACCTAGAGATGGTGTCAGATGCCACAGGTGAATGTCTCAGTACTATAACACTGCCCCCTCTACTTCCCCCACTTCAGATGTCAATCCCAAGTTCAGGTTGTCACCAGTGCTTCTGACCAACCAGTTAAGTATCAGAGGTTCCCACAGCCCTCTCCTCAGCAATTGCAATTTGATTAATTTGCTAGAGCTGTTCACAGAACTCAGGAAAACCACGTACTTAACTGTTTTGCTGTTCAGTGTCTAAGTCATGTCCGACTCTTTGTGACCTCATGGATTGCAGCACACCAGGCTTCCCTGTCCTTCACCATCTCCCAGAGTGTGTGCAAACTCATGTCCATTGAGTCAGTGATGCCATCTAACCATTTCATCTTCTGTTGTCCCCTTCTCCTCCCAGCTTCTATCTTTGCCAGCATCAGGGACTTTTCCAGTGAGTCGGCTCTTGGCATCAAGTGGCCAAAGTGTTGGAGCTTCAGCTTCAGCTTGAGCATCAGTCCTTTAATGAGTATTCAGGGTTGATTTCCTTTAGGATTGACTGATTGGATCTCCTTGCAGTCCAAGGGACTCTCAAGAGTCTTCTCCAGCACCACAGTTTGAAGGCATCAAATTTTCAGCACTCTGCCTTTATCGTCCAGCTCTTACATCCATATATGACTACTGGAAAATCTGTAGCATTGACTATACAGACCTTTGTCTGCAAAATGATGTACATTTACTAGTTTATTACCAGTTTTATTATAAAGGACGGGATAAAGAACCCCAATGAACATCAAGAGGAAGGAGTTCGTAGGGCAGGGGCTTCATGCCTTCTCTGGGCATGCCAGTCTCCCCAAATCTTCATGGGGTCACCAACCCAGAAGCTCCCAGCCCTGTACTGTTGGCATTTTATGGAGGCTTCATCATGTAGGCACGATTGTCATTAACTCCATTTCAGCCCCTCCCCACTCCAGACAGTGGAATGCATGGCTGACAGGTCCAAGCTTCCAACCATGGCTCGGTCTTTGTGGTGACTAGCCCCCACCCAGGGGCCATTCAGGAGCCACTGAGAGTCAATTCATAGAACAAAAGACCCTCCCATCACCCAGGAAATGGCAAGGGCTTTTGGACCTCAGTGCCAGGAGCTGGAGTCAAGGAGCAAATACCAGAACAAAAGATGCCCCTGGTGGTCTCATTATGGGAATCGCCAGGGTTTCAGGAGCCTTGCGCCCAGAACCAGGGGCAGAGACCATAACATGTTCTCTGTTTTATCCCACGATTACCTTTTGTTTTTCACATCTGTCTCTCCCATATGTTTTGAAGTTATTTGACTTTTGCTTTAGTGCTTACACTAGAAAATTTATCGGTGCTTATAATTAATATTTTACTCTCATCAGCAGTGTGAGACTCACAGCACTTTAACTCCCGTCCTTTCCTCCCAGTGTGTATGCTATGCTTGTCATAAACTTATGTGATAGATACAGGATACTTCAGCTGTATCTTACTTTTTTGCACGTCCATGAGGGATCAATTATATAAAACTAAATTCCTTAACTTGTTCATCTTACTGTATGGCACAGGGAACTCTGCTCAATGTTATGTGACAGCCTGGATGGGAGGGGAGTTTGGGGGAGAATGGATACATGTACATGTATCGCTGAGTCCCTTTATCGTCCACCTGAAACTGTCACAACATGGTTAACTGGCTATATCCCAATACAAAATAAAAAGTTAAATAAAAAACAGTAATGTTGGGGCTTCCCTGGAGGCTTAGTAGTAAAGAATCCATGTGCAAATGCAAGAGACACGGTTCTGGGAAGAACCCACATGCTGCAGAGCAACTAAACCTGTGCCATAACTTGTGAGCTTGTGCTCTGGAGCCCAGGAACTGCAACTACTGGGCCCACTGCCCTGGAGCCTGTGCTCAGCAGCAAGAGAAGCCACTGAAGTGAGAAACCCATGCGCCGCAACTGGAGAGTAGTCCCCACCTGACGCTACTAGAGAAAGGCCTGTTCAGCGGTGAAGACCCAGCACAGCTGAAAATAAATACAAAATTTTTAAAAGCAGTAAGTCACTTAAAATTACACATTTACTGCTCTCTTGCATATGAGACCTTTTAAACATCTCAAGTCACTTTTCTCCTGCCTGAAGTTTATCTGTTAGGACAGGGTTCACAAAACACTATTTGCAAAATCAGACAGCAGCTGGACTTGGCCTATAGGCTGAGTGTGTTTATTGGAACACAGCCATACCCTGAGACGTCTGGGCTTACTGCAATAACTCCTTTGATATACATGTTTACTATCCAGGGCCTGTATCCTGTTTTCCTCCATCCCAAATTTCCCTCGGTCATCGGGGCAGCTGCAGTGGCTGATGGTTTTCTGGCCACAGCATCCTTTGTTTCCTGAAATGGCAGGTGACATTCTTTGTCCACAGTGGTAATAACACTAACATGTTAATAACTTGCAGAGCTGACCCTGGTATCTATTGTTCCTGTTGGTTCTCTTAGCACTTTGTTTTCTTGTGTCCTTCTCTTACCTCTCTTGGGAATTTCTGGAGGCCTGGATCAAAGCTAGCTTCTTCCAGAGAGGGTTTGCATCTCTGTTGCCCTGGGGGTACCACTTGCCTCGATCACTTTAAACTTGAGATTCTAAATACCAGGTAACCATATAGTTAAGGCTATGGTCTTTCTATGAGGCACGTATGGATGTGAGAGTTTAACAATAAAGAAGGCAGAGTGCTGAAGAATTGATACTTTTGAACTGTGGTGCTGGAGAAGACTCTTGAGAGTCCCTTGGACTGCAAGGAGATCAAACCAGTCAATCTTAAAGGAAATCAACCCTGAATACTCTTAGGCAGGGCTGATGCTGAAGCTGAAGCTCCAGTACTTTGGCCACCTGGTGGGAAGAGCTGACTCATCAGAAAAGACCCTGATGCTGGGAAAGATTGAAGGCAGGAGGAGAAGAGGGCAACAGGCAATGAAATGGTTGGATGGTATCACCGATTCATTGGACACGAACTTGGGCAGATTCCGGGAGATGGTGATGGACAGAGGAGCCTGCATGCTGCAGTCCATGGGATTGCAAAGATTAGGACACGACTTGGTGACTGAACAACAACAACCCAATTCAGGCTCTCCTGAGGATGAATGCTGATTACGATTACAGAGTCTCAGAGTTTAAGGCAGTTTGGGAGCTCATGGAGGCTGAATGTCCCCTTATGTGGGAGGGAATTCCTCTGAGCCTCCTACTTGTGCTGGTTTTGTCCTCTGGGTTTTATCCTGGAGGCTTTTTGGATACTTATCAAATGCCCCATGAACTAGAAATGTCCCTGCCATATCAGTTAACAGGATGCTGCAGCCACAGTGTTTCAGCTCCCCCAAGGTGAGCTCCAGGGGAACAGGATGCCCGCCATCTAGTGGTCAACTGCTGCAGCTGCCCTGACAGTGCACCCTGAGGAGACTCAGCATGTGAAAAAACACAGGATCCTGGTCTCAGAACAAGTGTGTATCAAAGGAATGATTTCAGTGAGCCCAGACTCTTGCATCTTCCCATATGTAGGTGCACTAAATTCCTTAACTTGAGATGCCTGGTTTTCTTTAACAGTCATCTTTTGATGTTCTGACCACCTGGTCTTTGTTGTGAAAACTCCTATATATCCTGGCTCCCCACCTCGCTTGCCTCTTCAGAGCAGTCCCTCAGAGTGACCTGAGATGATGAGTCCCAGGCTTAGGTCTTCAGTTTTGTCTGTGGAATAAAGCATAACTCTCAACTCTTATGTTGTGCTTTTCTTTTTCAGTCGCCAACCTGTTAGGCGGAAGCTGACTTCAGAGCCCTCGTTCCTGCCTCCCTGATGCCCACTTTCCTGAGTGTTTACCCGCTCAACAACTGATCAAGAAACATGTTTATATAGTTACTATGGCATTTTTAGTCTTTTTACAGCAGGAGAGCCAGAGGACCTTGTATACCAGACTACATGATATGGCTGTCTCCTTTTTTCCTCCTGTTTACAAAATTGTGTTCATTATAGAAAATCACAGTAAAAAAAAAAAGCCAAGAATAAATTTAAAAATTGACCACAATCTCATTTCTCAGAAATAAAAATTTAGCATTTTACTTTATTACTCTAACTTCCTATGCCTATAATTTTTAAAATAAAATGACCAGAAAATAACCATCTTAGTTTATATTAGATTATATTTAAAAATATTCCCTACAGAAGCACTTTTAGATTGCTCTGATTTAATGTTACGATTTGTGCTTCTTTGTGGGTAGGCATAAGAAAAGATCCCCTGAAATTCTCCATCTGCTATAAAGCAGGAGTAAGTGTTGGAATATTGTAATATTACTCTGTACACCATTTCATTCAATCCTGAATATTCATTGGAAGGACTGATGCTGAAGCTGAAGCTTGAATACTTTGGCCACCTGATGCAAGGAGCTGACTCATTGGAAAAGACCCTGTTGCTAGGAAAGATTGAAGGCAGGAGGAGAAGGGAATGACAGAGGATGAGATGGTTGGATGCATTATCAACTCAATGGACATGAGTTTGAGCAAACTTTGGGAGATGGTGAAGGACAGGGAAGCCTGGTGTGCTGCAGTCCATGAGGTTGTAGAGAGTTGGATATGACTTAGTGAATTAACACCACCACCACAACCATTTCTAAGAATCCTTTTAGTACATTTCTCCAGAATGTAGAGCTGAGCAGTTGTATAATGTCGTGTGCATTAGTGTGTCTCCCCCTCTAGAAGCCTCTGAGAATTCTAACTCTCCTCCCTCCCTCTCTCCCTTTATCTTTTTTTTTTTATTCCCCCCTATGATTTTCATAAAGATCAAAGCTTATGCCAGTTCTAGTATTTATCTCATCTTTGGTTTTAAATATAGTTCTTTTCCAACAATGAGTTCTGTTCCCTTTGGAAAATTTATTTGGCTATTCCCAGTTTTCAAAAGGGTGTTGCTATTAATGAAATAAAATTCATATTTTATGGTGAGACTTTAAACATAAACATTTCCTCTGCCCAGTTGGGCCTTCTCTCTCCCCTTTGATGTCTGTTATGCATCTGCATTAACCAGACCTCTTTAGGAAATAACATTCCTTCTTAATCTCAGGAAGGATCACCGCTGCTTAGGAAGACAACCTCCCTTCTTGATGTTACAAGGTCACAGTGATTCACTGTTTGTACCTATAGATCTGGATTGTGTAAACTAGCAACAGTACTCATTTGATAGATAACCGTTTGTCTCAAAAACTTACATAACTGCACTTTGACCTTTAGTGGGCGGAACAGTCCTAGAGCTTTCTGAAAGGTTGTCTCCAGGTTTTAATCCTCAGCTTGGCTTGAATGGAGTTTAACATTTCTTAGATCAACTACAGTCTTAGATCAACAATATTACACACCAACCCATAAACATATTTGGAAATAATATGGTCTAAATTATAAATAAGTTTACCCTTATACATACATTACTTTGCCAACAAAGGTCCGTCTAGTCAATGTATGGATGTGAGAGTTGGACTATAAAGAAAGCTGAGTGCCAAAGAATTGATGCTTTTGAACTGTGGTGTTGGAGAAGACTCTTGGGAGTCCCTTGGACTGCAAGGAGATCCAACCAGTCCATCCTAAAGGAAATCAGTCCTGAATACTCACTGGAAGGACTGATGTTGAAGCTGAAACTCCAATCCTTTGGACACCTGATGCAAAGAACTGACTTACTGGAAAAGACCCTGATGCTGGGAAAGATTGAAGGCAGGAGGAGAAGGAGATGACAGAGGATGACATGGTTGGATGGCATCACTGACTCGATGGACATGAGTTTGAGTAAACTCCAGGAGTTGGTGATGGACAGGGAGGCCTGGCATGCTGCAGTCCATGGGGTAGCAAAGAGTTGGACACAACTGAGCGATTGAACTGAACTGAACTGATACATAAATGAAGGTAAGTTAATTGATTAACATTGGGAGTACAGTCTCCTCTGTACAGTCCTAATATAAAATATTCTAACTATAATGAATATATTCATTAGGACTGAGCAGCTAACCCAGTGGACACTGATTATAACAATATACTGTTTTTAAACAAGATTGATAGAAAAAGGGTCAAGGAACAGGTATTCAACACATAAAAATAAAAAATATGGACTCTTGGTTGTACTCTTGGTTGTACTTGGTTAACACTTGAGGAAAGTGTTAACAACCAGGGCAGGATATTGGATACCCAGATTAGCTGAATAAGAGATACTCAAAAATAATTTTCATAAAACCAAGCTTGATAATCAATGTACTTTTTTGTCTTTTCTTTAAAAAAAAAAGAGAGACTTCTTATATTGTTCTCTTTCAGAGCTGCTTCCATATTTTAAAGTTATAGTGTAGCCTGATTCCCGATAAGGTTCTGATAGGTACGAGATGTATATGTTTTGGGTTGACTAACTTAGACTTATTAGCTATGGAGCCCCATAGAATATTGAAATAATATAATGAATCAGTCTTCCAAAAGATAATGGACATGTTTCAGTTGTAGGAAAAAAAGATGTAATTTTGTATTTAAAATGTTGTCATTGGCTAATATACAATAGACTTTTAAAATCAGATTAGCAATAAAACAAAACCTTAACGTTTTAAAGTCAGTTTAAGTATTGAAAACACACACATTAAAATTACAAGACTAAAGGCACATAAAGCCAGAGTGGGTTAGGATACTGATTATATTTAAATAATTATTTTTCTCTTTCCTTCTGTGGGTGAAGATGACTTAATAGAATTTAATACCGTTACTCTAGAATCTCCAAAAGCATTGGTGGCGGACGCCTGGCTAGCGGGTAGATGATGCATCTTCGTACTCTGCAAAGTCTCCTCAGGCTCTTTCATAACAGTAGTAGTTGTTTGGCTGTTTTTTAAGACATAACCTGATCCAAAGAGTTCCTCCATTAGATTGCTTTTCTTCTCCCTGAAAGTTGTGTCTTTTGCCTTTGTTCTGAAAGATTTCGCGAAGGAGGGTTCGTAGGCGACGGCAGGGTGCTCCGGCTTCATTTCTTCCGAGTGACTGTGGTGCTTGCCTGTGCTATGAGTGTACCTTGTGCCGCCTGCATTGGCCAGCCCGCCTGAGGTGGGAAGCCCGTGATGCAGGTTTTCAATTGTTTCTGTGAATGAATAATGCTTTCTTTGTCTGAAGGGTATTTTGATATTTGGAGCAGCATTTTTATCTGGCATATCAGCCGTGTCACTGATTTCTGGACTTCTTTTAAACTTTACTTTTTCTGTATCATCTTCCTGACTACCTTCCCCTTCGGGATGGATTACTTGAATTCTTTTTGGTGGTAGTTCCTGTTCTTCTTTCACTAAAGTGGTCTTCTTTTCTTGATTTTCTGTTCTCTCTCTCTGTTGTCCAGTATTCTTTAGAGATGGTTGTGCTTCCGAATGTTCTTCTTCCTTGGACAAATCTGTAGTAGAAAAATAGTCAATTTATTGATCTTTAAAATTAATAGATTTCTGTTTCAAGATGGCATGTTGAGCACACTTATTTACACCTCCTGACAAGCACATTAAAATGACAAAAAGGAAAGAAAAGTAATGCATACAACCCCAGAATACAGGGAAAGGTGCTATTAGCAAGTCTGATATGTTATACTTTTGTAGAACATACCAGATAAGTGAGAATTATGAAGCCAAAAGAAAATGATGTTCATCAATTTTGCCAATATATTATTAACAGATGTTCAACATCACCAGCTAGGTTGTGCCAATTAAAAAACAATGAGAGTATTTTTCACTCATCCAATTGGGTGTAGAGATGCTCTTTCCTCTGCTGCTTCTTCCCTAGGCACCCAGGAAGCCCTGTGTGCAGCCCTCTGCTCGTCCTAGGACCAGATCCGCGTGGGTTCTGAGGAAACAGGATCACTCCCTGCCAGACACTCAGCGAGGCCATCATTTGTGAGGGAGAATGGAGACACAGTCGGGTATGCAGAGAGTTGAAACGTTTTCTCATGTGAATAAATTCTTGAATAAAATAATTTACCTACACTCTAGGAAAATGAAAAAAAAAAATACTAGGAGGAGAAAGTAGTATGTTTCAAGAATTAATGGTGAGCCTAGAAGCCAGTCAAACATATAATTACTTCTAAATAACTGTTACTATTATGCCCTATAACACTTGATGAGAATGTTAACATTTGAGACCATGGGGGGAATGTGCTTGCTTTCCACTGCCTCCCCTGCCCCCGCCTGGCCTCCCTGGCCCCAGAAGTGGGTCTGCTCCCTCTTCTGCTCCAGCTGCTTCCAGCTCCTGGGGACCTCCCTGGAGGCAACAGCCCTTGGACAGCCTCCTCTGGCCCTGGCATCTCTGGGACAGTCTGTGCCAGGAGTAGGTCATGTCCTTACTGGTCTCTCCTGAGCTGTCTGGACTCAACCTCGTCCTTCCCTCCACCCTCGCCCCTCCACACCCCCTCCTTAGTCTGCACCCTCTTTTTCATACCCATCGCCCTTCCTCTCTGCAGATCTCCCCAAGGGCACAGGATCCTGAGGGGGGGGCATTTTTCCCCAGTGTTTGGAGCAGTGCCAGACATACAGTATATGCTCAGGAAATATTTGTCAAGCAAATGAAGAAACTTTCTAGGACAATGTATGTGTGTGTTAGTTGTTCAGTGGTGTCTGACTCTTTGCGACCCCATGGACTGTAGCCCATCAGGCTCCTCTGTTCATGGGATTCTCCAGGCAAAAATACTGGAGTGTGTTACCATTTCCTTCTCCAGGGGATCTTCCCGACCCAGAGATTGAACTCAGGTCTCCTGCATTACAGGCGGATACTTTATCTTCTGAGCCATTACCAAAATGGACTAAAAAACAGGTGGAAAACGTAAACAGAACCAGTATTTACTGCGTTGGAGCCGTGGCTTTCCAGGGGGTTCAGCCCGACCTGGGGGTTGTTTAAACTTCATTCTAAGGCCATTTGGGGACTTCCCTGGTGGTCCAGTGGCTAAGACTCTGCACTCCCAATGCAGGGGGCCTGGGTTTGATTCCTGGTCAGGAAACTAGATCCTACATGCCGTAACTAAGACCCGGCAAAGCCAAATAAATAAACATTACACAAAGACAATAAAGCTTTCCTGGTGGCTCAGAATCTGCTTGCAAAGCAGGAGACCGAGGTTTGATCTTGGGGCAGAAAGATCCCCTGGAGAAGGAAATGGCAACCTACTGCAGTATTCTTGTCTGGAGAATCCTATGGACAGAGGAGCCTGGTGGGCTACAGTCCACTGGGGTCGCAAAGAGTTGGACATACTGCAACTAAAACCTGGTGCGGCCAAATAAATAAACATTACAAAACAAAAATCAAGCCACTTGGGCCCCACAGCTAAGATGTGGCCTCTCCAGGCCCACTGCCCGAGGCCCTGAGGGATCCCGAGGGCTCTTCCCCATGGCTGCTCTTTCCAGGGGGTTGTGCTTGCCCAGCTGGGTGGAGGGTCACCCAGCTGCCCCTAAATCAATAATTTATCATGGAAACAATGGAGGAGTGTCTTCAACATTCTGAAGGAAAATGATCTTCAGCCTAGAATTTTCTTTCCAGTCCATTACTAACCAAGTCTAGGGTAGAACCATGACATCCCCAGGGAAAGGTGCACAGATTTGCCTATGTGCACCTGTTTCTCAAGAAGCCAGTAGAGGTTGTGCTCCTAGTCCAGGATGGCATTCATTACAGGAGGACACAGGGTAGTAAACAGAGGCCTGGTGGAGAAGGGGGCCAGGAACCAGCAGGAAGGGTGATGGAAGCCCCTAGACCACAGAGGCAAAGGGCACCAGGCCTGAGGCTAAGGGCTTAAGCCTTGCCTCTGCTAGCTAACCCCCCAGGCTCTAGCGTCCTTGGTCCATCCTGACCAGCCATAGCCTGATGGAGGTGTCCCTCCCCCTGTGGTGTCTGCAGCCTTGGTGGGCTGAGAATGCTCCAGAGCCCAGTGCATGGGGCCTCTCCCTGCACCAGCAGAGCAACCTTGCCACGTGTCTGGCTCTTATGGGTCCCCATCCCCCAGGACTGTGAGTGACCTTGACCCTGGCCAGGCCCTGTGCCCTCAGGGAAGCTGCAGCCAGTCGGTGTCCAGCCTGCCTGCTCTGGAATCTTCTTCAGGGGCGGTGCTTCCCTTAATTCAGCTGGGTTTGGGTTTGAGACTCAGTTTTTTAAAACTGAACATGTTGTTTAGCATACACACAGGTTTGGGAGTTGTGGCAGAAAATGGAATATCGTGGTTGTTTTTGGTGGCGGTGATAGGGCGGGGCAAGAGCGTTCTGGTTAGGAAGGGCCCCAGGGGGTCCCAGGAGATGCTCATGTTCTGTTTCTTAAACAAGGTAGTGGCTACGCAGGTGTTTATTTTATAACAGTTCTCTCAACTGAACACATCTGTTTTATGTATACTTTTAAACACCCACACAGTGAGTAATTCACAAATTAAAAAAACAAAGTGTAAAGGAGACTTTTACCAGTTGTTAAAATTACCTTCATATTTTCTCTTGGATTCCTCTTGGTTTGGTAGTTTACTGATACAGGGAGGAATTGCATGGATTATTTCAATAGATTTTTCTTTATGACCATTGTTTCCTGTTGTCTTTTTGCTCTATAATTTAGAAAAGTGGCAAGAAATAGTTTTGGTGGTAGAGATAATTTTAAATTGTGTTTTATTTAATGAATACAACTACTTTTTGTATAGAACAAGTGTGTAAAGCCTAAGTTTCCAAAACTATGTTTAATTAGACACTGCAAGAATTCAAATTTGCTGTACCTTAGTTGTCCAAGATGGAACATCTTCCGATTTTTGGGTTTCCTGGTGTCGCATACTTGTAAGTGGAAAACTTTTCCTGTCTGCTTGTACTGACTTTGTTGAAGAAACTACAGAACGGTTACATTCATTATATGTAAGAAGCGTAACTTGCATTTGGAAGCGATGTTGATTTTAAATAGAAAATAATAACTGAAGTTGGTAATGTAATAATAAAACAAAGTATACTAGACATTTTCTAAAGATGTTCAGTAAATATCAAACATTTGCCAGTTTCACTTTTTCCTCTACCACGTCAGCACTTTTGTCCTGTTTTGGGCTGCAGAGGTTGTGGGTATCACAGTGGTAACCATACAAGCAGGCATGAGGATGGGTGGGCATTCCTCTGGGAGGACACAGCGGCCCCTGCTGGCAGGAGGGGTTCAGAAGCATAGTTCTGCAGTTGTGAGGGGGCGCCACCATGTCTCCTGCGTCAGAGCTCTTGGTTATCAATGGTTGGATCGCCCACGCTAAAGTTCACGACTGCTAAATCTGGTAGCCACTTCCTCGGAGGTTTTATCCTATTTAAATAACCCCATGTTTGATTTTATCATCTCTGCTGGCTGTTATTCTGGATTATAAATCAAAAGCAAAGAGATTGTTGCCTTAAAAAGTAAACACATAGTTACTTCTTCTAGCAAAATAAGAGGTAAATGTTCCTGTTGTTCCTCTTCTTAGCAGAATCTCAGGGGGGTGGGGTGGGGAGTGAGTAAGTTCATCCTGTCTTGAAGGAAAACGTACTACTGATCCCCTGGAGAAAGGAAGGGCAACCCACTGCAGTATTCTCGCCCTGAAATCCCATGGACAGAGGAGCCTGGCGGGCTACATACAGTCCATGGTCCATGGGGTCACAAAGGGTCGGACATGACTGAACGACTAAACACAAGCACAACACCACAATAAAAATGTACAAACTAATGATAATAGCACAGCATAGATGAGTCTCAAACACACTATGCTGAACAAGAGAAGACAGATACAAAAGAGGACCTGCTGTATAATCCCACTCGTGAATCTGTAGAACAGGCAAACTGAGCGACTGTGACTGAAGGTAGGTCAGAGGTTGCTTTGGGCTGGGGCTGGAGGATCCCTGACCTGACTGCCAGGGACATGAGGGCACCTCCTGAGGAGATGGCCATATTCTACATCTAGACAGAGGTGGTGGTTACATGGGTATAAGCATGTGTCAAAACCCATTGGACTGCACGCTTAAAATGGGTGCACTGCATTGAGGTTTATGCATACTGAGTTGTGTCTGACTCTTAGTGACCCCATGGAGTGTAGCCCCCCAGGCTCCTCTGTCCATGGAATTTCCTAGGCAAGAATACTGGAGTGGGTCTACCATTTCCTTCTCCAGGGGATCTTCCTGACCCAGGAATCAAACCTGCCTCTCCTTTGTCTCTTGCATTGAATCAAACCTGCCTCTCCTTTGTCTCTTGCATTGGCAGGTGGATTCTTTACCACTGAGCAACCCAGGAAACCCAACGTATTGAGGTGAGAGTGTTAGCTGCTCAGTCGTGTCTGACTCTTTGCAACCCCAAGGGCTGTACATGCCAGGCTCCTCTGTCCATGGAATTCTCCAGGCAAGAATACTGGAGTGGGTTGCCATTCCCAACCCAGGGATCAAACTCTGGTCTCCTGCATTGCAGGCAGATTCTTTACCATCTGAGCCAAAGGTACCTAAATAAGGTTAACCTTAAAAATCTACACAGGGTCTTCCTTGGTGGTCCAGTGAGTGGTTAGGACTTGGTGCTTCTACTGCAGGGGGTGTGGGTTCCATTCCTGGTCTGGGAACTAGGATCTCACATGCCATGAGACTCCGCCAAAAAAAAAACCCCAAACAAAAAACAAAACAAAAAATCCACACACTGGATGACAGACCTACCTAGAAAGTTCAGTATTTGGCAGACATTTTGCATCAAACTGAAAGTTATCCTCTCATTCACCCAAGTGAGGACATAAAGGACTGAGCCGACGATGGGGAGAAGGAATGCATTTCTGTTTTCTTCTAGCTGTTTCAACCATGTGGCAGTTTCGTTATTCTATATTATGTTTCAGTGCCTAATACAATGATTTTTAAAAAAATAGACTTTTGGACTCTGTGGGAGAAGGCGAGGGTGGGATGATTTGAGAGAATAGCATTGAAACATGTATATTACTATATGTGAAATAGATTTCCAGTCCAGGTTTGATGCATGAGACAGGGCGCTCAGGGCTGGTGCACTGGGACGACCCTGAGGGATGGGATGGCGGGGAGGTGGGAGGAGGGTTCAGGATGGGGAACACATGTACACCCATGGCTGATTCATGTCAATGCATGGCAAAAACCACCATAATATTGTAAAGTAATTAGCCTCCAATTAAAATAAATTAATTTTTAAAAATGTCCATTATCTTGATGATATCAGTTAGGAAAATTTGGCTACATACTTTAAAACAGATTTCAAGCAAAAAATTGAAGCACATTTTACCTTTTGGATAATCTTCTTTGTCATGTAAATTTCTGAGTATCCGGTTAGTATAGATGTTTCTAATTTCGAGCTCTCGATCCTTCTCCTATAAAGAACCACAATACCAATATTTCTATAAGTGTTTACTTTTATCAACCTTCATTTCCCATAGAAAACTATTTAATGTGAGGAGCTTGGTAAGCTTCAGCACAAACAGAAATTGGCCATATCATCGTATATCATTCCCAACATAAAAAAATTAGTTCTTTTTAAAAAAATATTTATTTATTTTGGCCACGCTGGGTCTTAGTTGTGGCATGTGGGATCTTGTTCCCTGACTGGGGATTGAACCTGGGTCCCTTGCTTTGGGGAGTCTTAGCCACTGGACCACCAGGGAAGTCCCCAAAAGCACTAGCTTTTAAATAGAGTGACAAATCATTGTGACGCAGACAATATTTTGAAGAGTTTGCAAGCCAGATTCTTTCACAGTATTTTTTCTGTTCCCTGGGTCTGTGCCAAGAAGTTTACTGTTCTTTATGGTGTAATGCAGTGGCCACTAGCCATGTTGTTCCTTGGATTAAGTAGAATTAAAAATATTCAGTTCTGAGAGTCACATGACCCGTACTGTGGATGCTCGGTCCTGCATGTGATTGGTGACCACAGGGTTGGACAGTGAGAGAGAACACTGTCCTCATCACAGAAAGTTTTGTCTGCACAGCCAGGCAGGGTGGGTGGGACCTGGAACAAAAACACTGCTCTTTAGCTTGAGATTTCAGTACTGACTTTTTAAGTCTTGGCAAAACAAAAGGTTTGAAACCCTGGTTTGCTGAGAAAAATTGAAGTATGGTTGATGTGTAGTATTATATAAGTTACAGGTGTAGTATAGTGATCACAAGTTTTAAAGGTTATACTCCTTACTGTAAAATGTTGGCTATATTCCCCGTATTGTACTGCATTTCCCTGTAGCTTAGTTTATACCTAATAGTTTGAACCTTTTACTTTCCTACCCCTATAGTACTCCTCCACCTCTCCCTCCCCATTATTAACCACAAGTTTGTTCTCTATACTCATGAGTCTGCTTCTTTTTTGTTATATTCACTAGGTGGTTGTACTTTTTAGACTCTACATTTAAGTGATATCATATAGTATTTGTCTTTCTCTGTTTGACTTATTTCACTTGACATAATACCTTCCAAGTTAGGGCGTACTTTAAAAGTCAGTTTTGTAAGAAGCAAGTGAGACTTTAAAATGAATTTATGTGTATATAAAGTAGATAAGCAACAAGGATTTACTGTATAACTCAGGCAGTAATATTCAAGATCTTATAATAACCTACAATGGAAAATAACCTGAAAAAATATAACTGAACCACTTTCTACCTGAAACTAACATAATATTGTAAATCAACTATCCTTCAATAAAAACAAATAAAATGAATTTATGGGCCACTAAAATTATTCTAAATATTTTAATGTTATAAGTTAATTCTTTAATCCAAAAATTTATTTTGGGTTCCACTAAAGTGTTAACAAGGTACAATAATATTATTTCATGTGATGAGATAAAAAAATGATAACAGAAGTCTTATAAATAGAGTTTCAATTTTTCTAATTATAGTGCATATTCATCAGGCTGTTAACTCGTTCTAATAATTTCTGTTCCTAGGGGAAAAACTTGATTTGAGAAAGCTATTCTTTAAGTAATTTAAAGATATATTAGGCAGTGGCCACAGGACTGGTAAAGGTCAGTTTTTATTCCAGTTCCCAATAAGGGCAACGCCAAAGAATGTAAAAACTGTGGTACATCTGCACTTATTTCACAAGCTAGCAAGGTAACGCTCAGGATCCTTCAAGCCAGGCTTCAACAGTACATGAACCAAGAACTTCCAGATGTACAAGCTGGATTTAGGAAAGGCAGAAGAACCAGAGATCAAATTGCCAACATCTGTTGGATCATAGGAAAAACAGGGAATTCCAGAAAAACATCTACTTCTGCTTCATTGACTATGCTGAAGCCTTTGACTGTGTGGATCACAACAAACTGTGAAAAATTCTTAAAGAGATAGGAATACCAGACCACCTTACCTGTCTCCTGTGAAACCTGTATGCAGGTCAGGAAGAAAAAGTTAGAACTAGATATGGAACAACAGACTGGTTCAAAATTGGGAAAGGAGTATGTCAAGGCTGTATATTGTCCCCTGCTTATTTAACTTATATTCAGAGTACGTAATGTGAAATGCCAGACTGGATGGAGCTCAAGCTGGAATCAAGATTGCTGGGAGAAATAACAATAACCTAAGATATGCAGATGACACCATCCTTATGGCAGAAAGCAAAGAGGAGCTGAAGAGCCTCTTGATGAAAGTGAAAGAGGAGAGTGAAAAAACTGGCTTAAAACTCAACATTAAAAAAACTAAGATCATGGCATCTGGTTCCATCACTTCATGGCAAATAGACAGGGAAACAATGGAAACAGTGACAGACTTTATTTTCTTGGGCTCCAAAATCACTGCAGATGGTGACTGCAGCCATAAAATTAAAATGCTTGCTTTTTGAAAGAAAAGCTATGACAAACCTAGACAGCGTATTAAAAAGCAGAGACATCACTTTGCTGACAAAGGCTGATATTGAAGCTGAAACTCCAATACTTTGGCCACCAGATGTGAAGAACTGACTCATTGGAAAAGACGCTGATGCTGGGAAAGATAGAAGGAGGAGAAGGGGATGACAGAAGATGAGATGGTTGGATGGCATCACCGACTCAATGGATGTGAGTTTGAGTAAACTCGGGGAGTTGGTGATGGACAGGGAGGCCTGGCATGCTCCAATCCATGGGGTCGCAAATAGTCGGACATGACTGAGTGACTGAACTGAACTGAATTGTCCATATAGTCAAAGCTATGGTTTTTCCGGTACTCATGTACAGATGTGAGAGTTCTATCATAAAGAAGCCTGAGTACAAAAGAGTTGATGCTTTCGAATTGTTGTGTTGGATAAAACTCTTGAGAATCCCTTGGAGTGCAAGGAGATCAAACCAGTCAATCCTAAAGGAAATCAGTCCTGAATATTCATTGAAAGGACTGATGCTGAAGCTGAAACTCCAATACTTTGGCCACCTGATGGGAAGAGCCGACTCATTGGAAAAGACCCTGAAGCTGGAAAAGATGAGGGCAAGAAGAGAATGGGGGGACAGAGGATGAGCTTGTTGGTTGGCATCATCGACCCAATGGACACGAGTTTGAGCAAACTCTGGGAGATAGTGAAGGACAAGGAAGCCTGGTGTTCTGCAGTTCAAAGGGTCACAAAGAGTTGGACATCACTGAACAACAGCTCTGATATTTTTGGAAGCTGAATTTCACAAGTTTTGGTACATTTTGCTTTTAAAAAAGTACCTTAAGTTTTTGTTGAAGGTGTTTTACTTCCATCTGCAGAGTCTTTGTAGCAGCCTGAGCTGCTAAGGTCTTCCGATTCTCAAAGGCCAGCTGCCGTGTAAAGGCTTTATTGTTCAGTCTCAGTTGTTTCTCCAAGCCCTGAAAATAGTATATATTTCAGCTCTTTGTGACCAGTGTAGTATTATACAAAACTTCAACTGTAATGGAACTAATTACATTTATGAAAAGTTCAAGATTTTAATACAATTTTAGTGGGCAGCTTGTGTAGAGAACACATATTAGAACTAAATATTATCATACACACACACAGAGGCACAAAGCCCAAAAATCTCAGATCCCAACTCTAAAGAATAAATATCATGTTTACAGTCTGACGTTTTTTACACTCTGGAATTTGATAAAAATTTTTTTTTGGAATAGAGCCTGAAAATCAGTAAGTATAATCAGTGTTACACTTTCAAATTCGACCTAAGCAATTATGTTGAAATGAAGTATTATGCTAACTTGGCATAGTGCACTCTGAAAATCTTTCAAGCATCTCTTTCTGAAAGGTTTACCAGCATCAGTGCAGATCATGATTCAGGGACTGTGATTCTCAGATAACTGAGACTGGAAATTATGCTGGGGCCTCACAGAGCCACACCCATGTGGATGGGTTATATGTAAGACAGTGAAATGACTGACTTATTAGCACAATAACCTTCTATAAAAATGCAGGATTTACTATTGCATATTCACCTTTCTGGAATGAGACCTGTTTTACTGGAGAACTGTTGGAACAAGACTTTAACAGGAGGTTGGCCTAAAGACCTTTTCTTTCCTTTTTTTCCATAAAGTTTCCCTTCCTTTATGGATTCCCTCAGTATAACATTAACACTTTCTCATTAAAGTGTAAAATATGGTAAACTAATGGGATTGAAATGAAATAATCTTTAAAATCACACTTTCTAAAATATTAACATTAAAAAACTACCTACATGTTTTGCCCCACAAATGCTTTCCCCTCCATCAAATGCCCTAAAATCAAATGAAATCTCCTATATGACCAAGTGCTCCTGATAAGAAAATAGCTAAGTAGTTCTTGAATTCTTTTTGGTTTTGGTTGTAGAATAGAGACATGAGCTACTTAAACATGTGTGTAAAAATATGTAGATGAGATACAAATACATGTACTTTCACATGACAGACAGATGCTAAGATGGATTCAATGCTACCTGAAAGGCCAAACGTTAGAACCTTGGTACACTATTTACATTGGTTAAAAAGGAGGTTCCTCATTATTTCCTGTAGCTCACATATCCATTTTATGTGAGAAAATTCTCTTTGAAAATAGAGGAGGATTTTTACCAAAAAAGAAATAACTGAGAAGCAGCTGAAATGAACTTAATGTCTTATTATTTCAAGTAAATACTTGTTTACTTCATGAATGATTTCTATTTCATAGAAAATACTTGTCTCTCATCGTTAAGGAATGAAAGAGTAAGTTAATTCCATTTGTGTCCCTTCCATTTTGTGTTCATAGAGACCAAAACCACCTAATGTAAAATAGGCAGAATTCTCAGTGTAATTGGTGTTCTCCCAAATCATCCCTTGTAATCCCAAGCTTTTGACCACCGTGCACCCTTGAGGAATACCAACCTATCTATTCTTTCCATGATTTACATTCCTTTCCCCTATCTGTCCCTAGGAATATTACCTAGAAAAAATGTCTGTTTCCAGGACATGGGTCTTTGTGGTAATGACTGGACACATGGATGAGGGAGAGAACAAGGAAGGGGGTGAGGAGATGCACTTACAGTTTAGGGAAGTCATCTTTTCAGAAGCAGTTTGGAGCAGACGCTCACTCTCTAAGAGAGGTTTCCCACAACATAGACCAGCACAGCACTTCGCCCTTCAGCACATGAACAGACTCCCCCAACCCTGGTAGCCAGACTGTCTCAGAGAATGGTCATTTCCAGATAAATGAGCCCAACTGTGACCGAGCAGGACACTGTGGGGCTTTTCTGGAACAGGGACCCCTCCCCACCACATGTCCTCTGTCTGCCTCCTGTCTTTAGAAAAACTTTAGCCTCCTACAACTTGGCTGAGTTCCAAAGAGCAAATTTAATCAGAGAAGTGAGAAGATGCAGAAAGAAATGAAAATAGTAAAGTAAGACAATTGGTTTCCCTAGTGGCTCAGATGGTAAAGAAGCTGCCTGAAATGCAGGAGATCCAGGTTTGATCTCTGGGTCAGGAAGATACCCTGGAGAAGGGAATGGCTACCCACTCCAGTATTCTTGCCTGGAAAATTCCATGGACAGAGGAGCCTGGCAGGCTATAGTCCATGGGGTAGCAAAGAGTTGGACATGACAGAGCGACTAAACACAGCACGACAAAATAATAATAGTTTAGCTATTAAAGTTAAGAACTTTTAGTTCCTCCTCAAGGGTTATAGGTAATATTCTGAGCCATGTCATGTGAGCTGTTTTGCAGATACTGAACCCCCACCAGGTGGAAGAAGTTTAACTGCATGCTGCCCACAAGCACAGAGACTCCAGGCTGGTTGGAACCAGGAGGTTGATGATGTTAACTCCTGAATACCTTACCACCAACCAGTCAGAGGAATGTCCATGAACTGATCACATAACACACCACCCCCAACCTTGTCTTAAAAAAATTTTTCCCTGAAACCCACTGGGGGAGTTCAGGTGTTTTGATCACTAACTACCTGGACTCCTTGCCTGGCATTTGCAATAAATGCTGCACTTGCCTTTAGCACTTCAGCACAGTGTCAGTAGACTGGCTTTGCTGCCCGTGGACGAGTGGACCTGAGTTAGGTTGGGTGACACAAACACAGAAGGGGCCCTGGCTCATCCACAACAAGAGGGGCTGTTTCTATCTCTCCTGTGCACCTCCCCTTCCCCGCCCCAACCCTATCCCCACCAGACACCACCATCCGTGTGCTCAGCCCAGTAGTGCTTCATTCCTCAGGCAAGGATGATGAATGAGCACCCTCTCCAGATTGATTTTGGAACCTTAACATTTCTAGGCCTCTGAAGTACAGACCTGTATCTTTTTGTCATTTGCCTCCATCTTTGCTGTAAGAATGGACAACCTCTGAGTGAGCTCTTCCCTCTCTGCAAGACTCTTGTCTTCAGAAATCTTCTGCAGTGCCTGCAAGGCATCTTTCGTCCTCAGCAGCTCACCATCCGTCTCTCTCAGCTTCCTCGACACGGCTCTTTCCTTTCCCTGGGATTTCCTGAGGAGCTGCCTTAAATTTTTCACTTCGTTATGATGTTTGGCCATAATTTGAGGTAGATTATTTTGTGAATTCTCATATTTTCCTATAGCTTTCAAGTGCTTAAACTGGACTTGTTTCAGAAATTGGTTTTCTATGACTGTGGCCTCCACTTTACGGTGCAGATCAGCTAACTCATTTTTCAGTTCTTTAATCTTATGAAGCCTCGCTGACAGGATGCGGTGGGCCATGGCATCACGTCGCTGGGCAGCCACACTGATCTGAGAGTTTAGAAATGGTACATTCCAGCTGTGCTTTTTTTCAACCAAGATTTCCTTCTGGCCTGTGTAAGAAGATAATCCAGTTTGTTACTCTAGTCATATGTATGTGCTTAGTTGCTCAGTCATGTGTGACTCTTTGTGATTCTACGGAGTGTAGCCCACCAGGCTTCTCTATTCATGGGGATTCTCCAGGCAAGAATATTGGAGTGGGTAGCCTATCCCTTCTCCAGGGGCTCTTCCTGACCCAGTAATCAAACCAGGGTCTCCTGCATTGCAGGTAGATTCTTTACAACCTGAGTTACCAGGGAAGCCCAATCATATGCATATAGATATGTAAGTATGCAGGTATCTGTAATGCCCACATCCCCCTTCCCCCTTACTCCCATATACATATACACATACACACACATGGTAGGAGGGGAAGGAACTAACACTGAATGAATACTCATGCTTTAGGCTAGGTACTTTATGTCTAGCTATCTCATTTAATGCAATCCTTAAGGTAAGTAGTCATTTTATAGCTGGAGATATAAGTCATTTGTCCATGGTTACATAACCACAAAGTGACATAAAAGGAATTGAAATCCGGTCTTCTCTGATTCTAAAACCCGTACTTACTTCTATTACAAAAGGGAAACTAAAAACCATAAGAATAAATAACATTTACCAAGCATTTTCCATATGTGAACCATTGAATTAAATGCTTTATGTAACAGATTATCTGATGTAATTCTGCCAACAAAATGTTATGAGGCAATTAGAGGGTAACATTAGAGCTAAGAGTTATATATGAAGGTCTCATAGATTAAAAAAGATGTTTAAAGAGCCATTAAATTGCTTAGAGAATTCATATAAGTATACCATCTCTCAATATATCTAACATAGGCAGTTTTTCCTTTGTTACTTTTGGCCGGGCACTCAATAAACCAGTTAGATGGTTTGTGCTCAGGAAACTATTTTGATCAAAAAGCATCTAAATGATATTACACCAAGCTCATATAACTGAATTTGCGTATGTCAACTGTATGTGTAACATCATTGTATTATTATCCCATTTTATTTTTTAAATTAATTTTCATTGGAGTATAGTTGCTTTACAATGTTGTATTAGTTTCTACTGTACAGCAAAGTGAATCAGCTATATGTGTGCATACATCACTTCTTCCTTGGATTTCCTAAATGGTCACCACAGAGCACTGAGTAGAATTCCCTATATAGTATGTTCTCATTAGTTATCTATTTTATATATGGTATCAGTGGTGTCTACTATCCCATTTTAATGATGATGCTTATCAATGGGCACACAGCTAGTAAGTGGTGAAACAGACCCAAGTCTGTGTGCCTTTGCCACTGCCCCACAGGTATGTGTATTTATATGATATTCATGTGTGCATCTGTGTATGTACACATGTGTGTGCCTGTATACATATCAGTATGCCTATATTCTGAGAAAGAGCAGTTGGAACTGGATTCTAGAATCTAAAAATGTATGATCCTCATCCTGCAGAGAGAAAGGCTCTTAGTGGCCAGTGTCACTGGAGTCCTAGCGCTGAGCTATTGGTTCAAGTGAGGACACATTGTTTGAGACACGGCTCAGTGTGTTTGGTCTAGTGGTGGGAAAGGCAATTCTGCCTGTGATGGAAACAATGAGCCAGCAAAGAGAGAGGACACTTTCTGGGGATAAAGCATGTGGATCTTGGGTATGACAGACCACACAGATTTCACAGTGACCACAGTATCTGTTTCCCAGGTGGTTCAGTGGTAAAGAATTTGCCTGCCAATGCAGGAGATGCAAGAGACATGGGTTTGATCCCGAGGTTGGGAAGACTCCCTGGAGGGGGAGATGGCAACCCTCTCCAGTATTTTTGCCTGGAGAATCCTCATGGATAGAGGAGCCTGGCGGGCTATAGTCCATGGAGCCTCACAGAGTCAAACACGACTGCGCGACTAGCGCTTTCCTATTTTTTTTTTTTAAAAGCTGAATGGTTAAACTACTCTTAAGATACCTAGTTGTTAAACCACTAAGCTAAAACACTTAAATTAATTCACCAAAAACATGTACATCTAGGTCCATAGTTAGTCAAAAAGGGACTCTTATTACTCAAGACTAGTCATGCCTTCCCAGTACAAACAGTGAAATAAGCTGTTTGAACAGACCTAAGCCCAACCTCCCCTTCACTGGCTCCAACCTCTCCTCTTTCCTCAGCCATTTCCCCAGGTGCACCCTCACTCCCATCCCCCTTTTCTAAGCACCTCTGTCCTTCTGTCACACTGCTGGGCCCGTGCTGTGTCTTCCCCATCCTCCCTGGCCCCGTCGTGGTCCTGTCTCCATGTCATCTTCCTCTCTGTGTCACAGTCCCATTCTGTACCTGCTGTCTGCACCCTCAGTCTGGTTCAGGTCCTCATCCTGAGCCAGGTCCCTGCTGGCGCTGGCTCTGCCCTCTGCTGGATCCTCTCTCTCTTCCAGGTCACCTTAAAGGAGGTGGCCCCTTCTTCCAAGGACCAGGGTAGGAAGAGGTTCAAAGGCAGGCGTTTCCCCTTCCTGTTCTCCACAGCTCTAGCATCAGAGTCACAAAGCACACCTCCTCAACCCCACCTTAGGGCTTCCACCCACTTCTGCCCAAAGACAACAGGGCAAAAGGTGTCCTGAGCAACTGAACGCAGTAAAATAAATTTTCTTTTTTGGTATACCATTTTTTTCCCCCTTTTTAAAAACTCTGAGCTCAGAGCAAGTGTAGAAACCTTCATAGTTATAAAGGTCCACAGTAAAACCTTTTCATCATTGCTCAGAAATGATCAGTCTCTCATACACATACCCACAGCCAGCTCTCACTCACCCACCAATAAGTCCTCAGTTATCCACTGTCACCTTTACACAAACACACACACCTTATTTTAAATTATTCTCTTGCTTCTCAGAACTACAGAGATCATGCATCAGGTAGACTAGGAGCTCTTCTGAGGCTCAGATTTGGCTATTTTCATCACTGATCCACTTCAGTGAGAGCGGATCTCAGAGAATGTATACCAGCTTTTTGAATGACTATCACAAAACGTCTTGGTGGGCTTCCCAGGTGGTACTAGTGGTAAAGAACCTATTTGCCAATGCAGGAGACATAAGGAGTCGCAGGTTTGATCCCTGGGTCAGGAAGATCCCCTGGAGTAGGGCATGACAACCCCCTCCAGTATTCTTGCCTGGAGAATCCCATGGACAGAGGAGCCTGGCAGGCTATAGTCCATGGGGTCACAAAAAGTCAGACATGACTGAAGCGACTTAGCATGCACCCTTGTGCACACATGTTTTGGCATTGTATTGACAGATCACAGCAAGGAAAGGTATAACTGAAGGAGTTCTGAAAGTACATTTTTCTACAAAAGAAAGAAATAATCACATTTTGAAAATCAAATTATAGAAATATATTGCTTGCTATTTACATTAATCTAAGTATATAAGTCTCTAGTATCTAACCAGAGCAAAAATCCTATCAAATTGAAGTTCTCATTTTATCCTTATAATTTTTCTCTGTGAGATGTTTTTCTGCTATAAAATTTGCTTTTCTAAGATGATAATTGAAAATAATCTCTGATGCTATTATCCTTGAGTGAATTCTGGGTCTCTATTGGTGGTTCCTGATTCAGTGTTACCAGCCCCTGAGGGTCAGATGTCTCCTTTTATATATCAGAAAGTTGAACAGAAATTGAACCTTCACTCAAGAAGGGACTGCACTGGCTAATCATTATGCCTTGTTGGTTGAGGTTAGTTACATTTTTGTGTGCCTACTTAGTTGCTAAGTTTTGTCCTCCTCTTTGTGACCTTATGGACTGCAGCCTGCCAGGCTCCTCTGTCCATGGAATTCTCCAGGCAAGAATACTGGAGTGGGTTGCCATGCCCTCCTCCAGGAGATCTTCCATACCCAAGGACTGAAGTCTCCTGCATTGGCAGGCAGATTCTTTACCACTGCGTCACCTGGGAAACCCTCACTTGGATCATGGAATTTAGGTTCTAGTCCACTGTGAAGTGATAGTTCATTTGGGCTGCTGCCAATTTATGAACAAGTATCTTGCATAAAGGACACAATAAATATTTGTGGAATAAATAAATGAGGAATCAGTTTTAAAAATTTGTATTGTAAGGTGTAAGGTAGCGTTTAACAGGAGGCTACCTGTATGCTGCTTTCAGTCTTGCATAAATCCTTTGTTCCTCATAGCACTTGAAGGCAGGCGCTGGAGGAACCACACCAGAATTTGTGCATCTCGTTCGTATGGAAAATAGCTTCTCCATACGGTGAATAGCAGCCATTTACAACTCTCTTCCCTTCTGATATGGAAAGTAACTTTTACAATCCCCTCTCTTGTAAATGATTCTAGCCTCCAGCTTCCTGAATAACTTGTAAGATTTTTGATCCCTATCTCTGCTAAAAAAGCTATCTTGTAAGACAGTACATATATACCCACAATATGTTGAATAAACACCTTTGTTCCACCAGAGCACTGGTCCCCGTGTCTTTCTTCATCTCTGTCTCTCTCTCTCTGTCTCCTTCAGGCTGCTCAGCCTCTTTTTTCCCTACTTTCACTTTCTTATCGGTCGACCCTGTACCCCCAAGTTCTGGTCCATTAAAGGACCACAACAATTGGTGGACCAGAACAGGGGCTTGGAATACGTGGCAAGTCAGGCAGAGTGACCCCGGGAAGCTTATTGAAGTGGGTAAGTACTAAAGACATGGGTATAACGGCGAGCCTATTCAGGCTGGTAAATATTAAGGACATAAATATAACGGCCAGCCTATTGAGGCTGGTAAATACTAAGGACGTAAATATAATGGCAGGAAAGCCCAATCACCTTTTTACTTTACTTTATCACTTATTTTTACTTTATCACTTATTTAAAGCTCAGGGATTTTTAGTTTTGCCCCAGGAAATAGAGACTGGCCTTCAAACAGTGGTTGAATGTAACCCTTGGTTCCCTGAGGGAAGCGATATTGATTTAGAAATTTGGCACCAGATCAAAAAGAATGTTAAACAAGCCACCAGAAAGGGAAAAAACATTCCTACAGATTTCTGGCCTTTATGGGCTCCTATTGAAACTATGATTCTGCCACTTCAAGGTAATCCTGGCCCTCCTGATATTCAACAACAGGCAGAACACTTATTACATAAATATAAACTAAATGATAAAACCTTACAAAAGGCCCAATTGGAACAACATATTTACTAACCCTCCTTCAGTTGTTCCAAGCACTCCCCGTCTGCCAGCAGACGCAAATTTAAAAGCCACTCCTCTGCTAAAACCTAATGATTCTAGCAACGATGCATCTAGAACACCTTTTGACATTAAAATTAACACCTTTCTAAATAACAATGATGAGTTTTTACCACATACTCTTAATTGTAAAAATGTGCTACCTGCCCACTCTCCTTCATGACAGAGGCTTTCTAAATTGCTGGCTTTACAATCACAGGTCTCTGAAGCCGATGGTTTTTCCATTTTTCCAATTTTAAAAAATCCTGATGCTTAAGGGCATGTAATACCTCAATATAAGGCTATTAACTTTTATCATATGCAACAAATAAAAAAGGCTATAAGTATGTATGGCCCACATTCTCAAATACAGTGCCCTCCTTTGTTGCATGAACAAGTAAAAACAGTGGCCCTTAAGGCTTGGGAGCGAATTACTCCTCAAGGGGAGCCTACAGGTAGCTACACTAAAATATTGCAAGGACCTAATGAAACGTACGCTGATTTTTTAGCTAGATCACAAACTGCTATTTCCCATACTGTAATTGGAGAAGAAGCTAAAAGACAACTAGAGAAATTACTTGCTTATGAAAACGCAAATCAGGAATACCAAAAAGCCATAGCTCCTATTTGGGAGTCAGAGTCTATTATAGGTTATTTGAAAGCTTGTTGCAATCTAGTATTAGAAACTCAAAAGATGCAAATGCTAGCTGAAACAACGGTTGTTGCCCTTAAAAAGAGAAATGAAGGATGTTTTACATGTGGAGATAAAAGCCATTTAAAAAGAGATTGCTCTAAAAAGGCTAATAAAAAACCTCCCAACATCTTTCCTCGCTGCCCTAGAGGAATGCATTGGGCCAAAGATTGTAAATCTAAATTTGACATTAAAGGGAAACATATTCCAGGAAACTCCAAGCAGGGGACCCCCCCAGGTCCCCTTCAACAAAAACCAGGGGCAAATTCCATCTTTTCCCTCAAACCCTCAAACAATCCCCTTTCCAATACCTACCAGACTGTTTGAAGCCCTGCCCCCACAAACTTTCGGTCTTTTACTTGGCTGCTCTAGTTTGACTTCTAAAGGAATTACTGTTCACCCTGGAGTAATTGATTCAGATTATAGAGGAGAAATTCAAATTATGATGTCATCCCAAATTTTATGGCAATTCAAAAAGGGGGACAAAATTGCTCAATTACTTCTTTTACCTTACATTTCTATTAACTCCTCTAAAGATGTACAAATGGGCAGATTTGGCAGTATGGATCAAAAACAATCCTTATGGATTTCATTAATATCTGAATTTGCCCGACCAAATATAAATATCAAAATTAATGGTAAAAAATTTTCTGGTCTCCTCGACACTGGATCTAATATTACTATCATTTCCAAACATTTATGGCCCGAATCTTGGCCTATACAAAAAATTTCTTGCCAAATTGCAGGAATTTCTCAAACTAAAGTACAGGAGGTTTATCAAAGTACTCAAATATATCCATGTGAGGGACCAGAAGGCCAACCTACAACATTAAAACCTTATGTGATAGATGCACCCCTTAATTTAATAAGGAGAGACTTACTTATGCAATGGCAGACTCAAATTTACATTCCACATTTTTCCTAGGGGCCACTGCTCATTTAACAAACAATGCAATTATTAAAATAACTTGGAAAAATGACGAGCCTATTTGGTCAGAGCAGTGGCCCCTCACGAAAAAGAAATTAAAGGTGGCTAAAAAACTTATAGATACACAACTAGAACTAAAACGTATTAAAAAATCTTGTTCCACATGTCAATACTATGTAGCTAAAGCCCTTAGGTGATATAAATTAGATCTTCCTTGCTGCTGCTGTTGCTGCTAAGTCGCTTCAGTCGTGTCCGACTCTATGCGACCCCATAGACGGCAGCCCACCAGGCTCCCCCGTCCCTGGGATTCTCCAGGCAAGAACACTGGAGTGGGTTGCCATTTCCTTCTCCAACGCATGAAAGTGAAAAGTGAAAGTGAAGTCGCTCAGTCATGTCAGACTCCTAGTGACCCCATGGACTGCAGCCTACCAGGCTCCTCCGTCCATGGGATTTTCCAGGCAAGAGTACTGGAGTGGGGTGCCATTCCTTCTCCCTAGAGCATTAAAGGGCCCTCACACCCTGAAGTAGAAGAAAAAACTAATTAATATTTCTCTAGATTATGAAGTTCTTCCTTTGTGCATGGAACCAACAGAATTCTGACAAACTTGGGCTTTCGCCCTGCCTCCAGAAAAGACTTTTGGACTTTGCTTGAATTGTAAACCATGGTTACACTACAAAAACCTTAGGGAAAGAATTAGGGAAAGAATTCATTACCATGACAAAGGACTTCTTGAGTGACTTAACAGAAAAATCTCCCCACCTCACCTTCAAATCAATAAACAGATTGGGCCTAAACTATGAGACACTTGGAAACTTGTTGCGAGCACCTAAAAACTTGAAACAGACATTTTACAAGGACATGCTAGTAAGACTACCTTCTGTAACCTGTATTAATTGCTAACTATATACTTGTTAAGAAATGTTTCCCTTTTGATTGTGATTGGGATTCTACTCAATATTGTATTACTTCTGTTCAATCTAATTATAGTACCTACGACTGGGTACAAATCAAAATTCATTTATGAAACATAATAATGCCTCGCTGTATGTACAAAAAGAACTCCTTGTTAAAACATCTGCCTTCTTCCACTAATCTAGAGACTTTAGCTGAGCAACTAGCTGTTTAATTATCTGGGCTAAACCCACAAGGTTGATTTCAAAATATTATTCACAGCATCGGGTCTGAAACTGTAACTTTGGTGTTTGTTTTGGTGACTTTATTTGTTGTTTACCATTGCCTTTCTATAAGATTGGTTTATACTAAACAAACTCAAATGGTCAGGACCTTTTTTACAAATACAATAAAATAGGGGGAATTGTAAGGTAGCATTTAACAAGAGGCTACCTGTATGCTGCTTTCAGTCTTGCATAAATCCTTTGTTCCTCATAGCACTTGAAGGCAGGCGCTGGAGGAACCACACCAGAATTTGTGCATCTCGTTCGTATGGAAAATAGCTTCTCCATACGGTGAATAGCAGCCATTTACAACTCTCTTCCCTTCTGATATGGAAAGTAACTTTTACAATCCCCTCCCTTATAAATGATTCTAGCTTCCAGCTTCCTGGATAACTTGTAAGATTTTTGATCCCTATCTCTGCTAAAAAAGCTATCCTGTAAGACAGTACATATACGCCCACAAGATGTTGAATAAACACCTTTGTTCCACCAGAGCACTGGTCCCCGTGTCTTTCTTCATCTCTCTCTCTCTCTCTGTCCCCTTCAGGCTGCTCAGCCTCTTTTCTTCCTTCTTTCACTTTCTTATCAGTTGACCCTGTACCCCCAAGTTCTGGTCCATTAAAGGACCACAACAGTAAGGCTCTTAGAACTCAACATGCAGTTTGTTTCTTGTAGAAATAATTTTATAAACACTAACTGCCTTCTTACACAGTTCTGTGAAATCCTAGACTCAATGTAAGATGTAGTATATTGTTTGATGATTTTTTGTCATAAACCCATGGGGGCCAGACTATTTCTGAATTTTGGGGGGTTTATTCTTTGTGATGGGCTTTCCTGGTGGCTCAGCCTTTTCCTGGGAGAGTCTTCTGCCCTGGCCTTGCCAGTGGGTACAGGACTCCCACCTCTCCAGAGAAAGTGCTGTGAAACCTTTCGAGAACCTGGAGGAAAACTATGGGTCCTTCTCCCTAGAAAGTTCACAAACACAAATAGAGGCACACACATACATGCACACACACACACACACACAATGCAAAGGATTCCCTAAGGCTCCCAGAGTCAGGTCTTAGATAAAGAGTCCCTGCTCTGAAGCTGGGAAGAAGGGCAAGTGAAGACTCTAGCTCTTCACAGGGTCCCAGGCAGGCCGGGTGTGGGAGGCAGGCCCTAGGTGAATGTGGCACTGGACGTGCTCCACATTCAACAGGCTCTTAATTGGTTTTTGGCCACTTACTGACACCAGTTCTGATGGTCACAGCCGGAAGAGAGTGGCAGTTGTTTCTACACAGGGAATATTTATAAGCCCAGCATTGCATGCCTGGGAATAACCACAGTCTAGGCAAGGGGGCAGGAAGTGAGGAGGTCAAGGATGGTGCAGAGCTACTCCCAGTTTAGACAGTTAGAAGCTGATGCTGTTGCTACTCTTAAAATCCAAAAGGAAATGACATTAACAGCCTTTTGACCAGCCCTGTTCCTAAAGAGCATCTTTGCCAATATGCCTCACCGGACTCGAAGACAATCTTCCTGGGGTGCTGAGACAGATAGTTACATTTCATTGGAGATTGAAACCTTGACTCTTCAGCTGAGATGAAAGGCAAGAAGTCCGTGAAGTCCAAGTACTGTGGTGCTCTGTAACAGGACCACCTGTTAACTAAAAATGGAACTAACCTCACTCATGGGTTCCAAGAGGGTAAGCTGGGTGAGAGGGCTTTCTGTCATTTTGTGATTATTCTTAATTTCTCTATTTCCTACTCCTTCTATAAAAAAAAATCACTTGTAATACTTATAATTTTATAAGTACTGGTACAATCTGGAAAAACAATAAAACTGAATATGAGCCACTCCAGGTTACCAGTGCATTAAATAATAATGTCATTATAACCAGAAATTTGGTCTTGGTTGGGAGATTTTGCTTCTTACTTTTAGGTTGGGAGATTTTAGAAACATTATACTTCTTCTTCTCCTTTTTTTCTTTTACTGTAGGCTTCTCTAAGTAGTTGTTTCTAGCTGTGGTTTCTGAGCACTCAGACAGAAAGTCTTCTGAATAATCGCAATGGGAGCTTGGGCTTCTGCAGGAACACTGAGATCTACTGTAATCAACACTCTTGTCAGAAGCATTGCTGTTCCTGGGAAAACCTGGGCTGCTGTTCTCCCATTTTGAGGAACTCCCGCCATTTTCAAAGGCCATGCTGGGGAAATGTCCACCTAGATTTGTTTCTGTTGGACCAGCCAATGACATAGTAAACAACCTAATAGAAGAAAAGTATTTTTAGATTTAGAGCTACAGACCATAAAATGAACCTATGCATGTTCAGTTGTGTCTGACTCTTTGTAACACCATGGACTGTAGCCCTCCAGGATCCTCTGTCCGTGGGATTCTCCAGGCAAGAATACTGGAGTGAATTGCCATTTCCTCCTCCAGGGGATCTTCCTGATCCAGAAACTGGACTAGTGTTTCTTATGTCTCTTGCATTGGCAGGTGGGTTCTTTACCACTTGATCCATCTGGGAAGCCCATGCTTTATTATAGTTAACTAACTATAAATGCACAATTAGGGATGCAAAACAACACATTATTTTTGAAGTATGTTCCAGAAAAAAATTTTAATTTGGTTTTTATGTTTTTTTCTATCTAAAATATAAGACTCCTGAAACTGGACTTTGGGGAGATTGTATTGACAGGAATTATAAAGTTCACATCAGATAGCAACAACAGGAACAATTTATAAGTTAGTGAATTACATTCTCATTCTCTAAGGCTGGATGTTTGTTGGGGTTTTTAAAAATTGGAATATAGTTGATTTACAATCTTGTGTTAATTTCAGGTGTACAGCAAAGTGATTCAGAGATATATATATATACATGCTAGAACACAGAATGCTTTAAATTCCCAAACCAGTTCAATTTCTGAATCTTTCTGTTAGAACCACTTTAGACTCAGTCTGAACTGTGTTTGGTTTTGGGAAATGGTGATCAGGCACTGTCTAGAAGATTATAAGGCCTTCTTGCTGATTATCAAGAGGGACAAATGGCACCTAACTGTTGTTTACTGGATGGGGAGGATCACCTAACTGCATTCATTCATTCACCTGGGAAAACAACCATGTGACTCCTCCATGTGTAGTCACTGTTCTTCCCAGAGAGTGATCAAGAGGAGAGTTACATTTACCCTTCTGAGGTTGATTTTGGAATGCACACAGGTGGTGGGCAGCATCTAAGATGGTCTGCACTAATTCCCACTTCCTGGTATAATCCCCTCCACTCCAATGTGACTCAGAGGTGGCTTCTAAGGTGAGGTAACTAAAGGACTCTGACTTCCCTCTTTTTTTAAAAAAATTATTTATCTATTTTTTAATACTACATTTATTATTTGTAATAAATAAATTAATATTATTTGTTTATAATAAATGGGCTTCCCTGGTGGCTCAGACAGTAAAGAATTTGCCTGCAATGTAGGAGATCTGGGTTTGATCCCTGGGTCAGGAAGATCCCCTGGAGGAGGGAATGGCAACCCATTCCAGTATTCTTGCCTAGAGAATCCCATGGACAGAGGAGCCTGGCGAGCTACAGTCCATGGGGTTGCAAAGAGTTAGACATGACTGAGTGACTAACACTTTCACTTACACTTTTCATTTCTAATAAATAAATTATATTTACATTATTTATATAATATTTATATATAATAAATAACTGATATTATCTATAACAATACATTATATATTATCTATAATAATATAATATATTATATATTATCTATAACAATATATAATAAAATAATATATTAATATATAATAAATAACTAATATTATCTATACTAATGTATTAATATAATTTATATTAATGTACATAATATTATATATACACACACACAGGTCTCCATTACTGCCTGTGGGCTTTCTCTGGTTGCAGCAAGCAGGGTCTACTCTCTAGTTCTGGACTGTGGGCTTATCGTAGTGACTTCTCTTGTTACAGACCATGGGCTCCAGGGGGCAAGGGTTCAGTAGTTGTGGCACATGGTCCCATGGCAAGTGTGATCTTCTTGGACCAGCAATTGAACCCATGTTCCCTGCATTGGCACACGGATTCTTAACCTCTGGACCATGAGGAACATCCAGAGTGCTAAGTCTTGATATATCCAAGTTATGATAGTGTACAGTTCAGATTTTCAGATTTTCGGTAGCATTTACATTTTGAACAATCAGTGTTTACAGTATAACGATGCCCATTTTATTGCACTTGAAGCATGATTTCACTATATTTCTATCATTATAGAGTTTACAGTATTAGTAGTCTCTTTGCTGTTACATATGACTCAAGAATTGCGGGTCAAGAAGAAACAGAACCTGACATGGAACAGCTGACTGGTTCAGATTTGGCAAAGGAGAATGACAAAGCTGTACATTGTCACCCTGCTTATTTAACTTATATGTAGAGTAAGTACATCATGCAAAATGCCAGGCTGGATGAAGCACAAGCTGGAATCAAGATTGCTAGGAGAGATATCAATAACCTCACATATGCAGATGACACCACCCTTATGGCAGAAAGTGAAGGGGAACTAAAGAGCCTCTTGATGAGAGTGAAGGAAGAGAGTAAAAAAGCTGACTTAAAACTCAACATTATAAAAACTAAAATCATGGCATCCGGTCCCATCATTTCACGGCAAATAGAAGGGGAAAAAGTGGAAGCAGTGACAGATTTTCTCTTCTTGGTCTCCAAAATCACTACAAATGGTGACTGTAGTCATGAAATCAGAAGATACTTACTTCTTGGAAGGAAGGCTATGACATATGGCAATCTGAGTGTTTTAAAAAGCAAAGACATCAGTTTAGTGACAAAGGTCCGTATAGTCAAAGCTATGGTCTTTCCAGTAGTCATGTACGTATGTGAGAGTTGGACCATAAAGAAGGCTGAACACCAAAGAATTGATGCTTTCAAATTGTTGTGCTGGAGAAGACTCTTGAGAGTCCCTTGGACAGCAAGGAGATAAAACCAGCCAATCCTAAGGGAATCAACCCTGAATAGTCATTGGAAGGACTGATGTTGAAATTGAAGTTCCAGTACTTTGGCCACCTGATGCAAAGAGCTGACTCATTGGAAAAGACCCTGATGCTGGGAAAGACTGATGACAAAAGGAGAAGAGAGTAGCAGAGAATGAGATGGTTGGATGGCATCACCGATTCAATAGACATGAACTTGGGCAAACTCTGGAAGATAGAGAAGGACAGGGAAGCCTCTCATGCTGCAGTCCATGGGGTTCCAAAGAGTTGGACACAACTTAGCAACCGAACGATGACAAAACAACAACGACTCAGGAATACAACCCACAATTAAAAAGACTAATGGAAAATTGTGAATCTTTTGATGATATGATTTTTCTGGAATGCACTGTGGTGAAAAGGGGCATCTGCTTATATATACAATAAATTTGTAAATCACGTTCATTTAATTATAGAATGAGAAATAAGATTGCTGAAGAGCAAGATTTACATCTGAATAATTCTGAATACTACAGTGTTGTATAGTTGCTCAATTATGCTTTTACAACAAGGCCAACAAAAAATAAACACATGCAAAAATGTTTTAAAATGAATAAATGTGGACTTCCTTGTGGTGCAGTGCTTAAGAATCTGTCTGCCAATGCAGGGGACATGGGTTCGATCTTTGGTCTGGGAAGATTCCACATGCTGAAGGGCAACTAAGCCCCTGAGAAACAACTATTGAGCCCATGTGTTGCAACTACTGAAGCCCATGCGCCTGGAGCCTCTGCTCCACAAGAGAAGCCACTCCAGTGAGAAGTCTGTGCATCACGACAAAGAATAGCCCCAACTTGCAGCAACTAGAGAAAGTCTGCACACAGCAATGTAGACCCAGTGCAGCCAAAAAATAAAAATAAATAAATAAAATCTAAAATAAAGATAAAATGAATTAATGCATACCTGCTGTTCTTTACCAAATGTTCCTAAGATGTATGAAAAATCAACTTTATGTCCTGAGCGGAAGGGTCTTCACACTGTAGTATTTATGAAGTTTTCAGGATAGTGTTTTCTTGACATGTTTTGATTTCTTTTTAAGAAAATAATGTATTTCAAAAAGCTAGAATGATATTACAGAAGGAAAATGTTAAGAGCCCATAAACAAACATTTATAAAAGAAGTTAAAAGTTTTGAACCAGTATTAATTAATATTCATTCGTTCGCATATGAATTGCTCTATACTTCACACACTATAAGGCTTTTTCTCTATCAAAGTGATTTGTAAATTATGTTTCATGATGGTAGTATTTTTGATGGTTTTGTCTATGCTGTATCCTCTGTGCCTAGAAGAGTTCCTTGGAAATAATGTGTTCAATAAATAATTATTAAATAAATTAATGTTCAGGGTGCCTGTATACTTAATTCCTGTCTCCATATCCATTACTCCTGACAAACTTCTCACTACTGTGACCCGACTCAATGCCCTAAATAATTGCTTCCCAATATAATAAAGAAATACATATCTCAAACTAAAAGCTAACCTCATGCTTAACAGTGAAACATTAATTTACATTGTTGTAAAAATTAAGATAAAGGTGCCAATGATCACTTCCGTTGATTAATAATTGTTCTGTACGCACTAGCCACTGAAATTAGACATGAGAAAAAATAGCAGGTATAAATGTGGGAAAAAAAAGACAAATTATTTATTATATGTAGATAAAATAATTTTAAACTTAGAAAACCTCATAAAACATTATAAAATAATGAGAATTCAATAAAGCCATAGGTTATTAAATGCACATAAAAGCAATGTTTTCTACATGTTAATTAAAATGACTTAGAAAAACAGATGAAAAGATCCCACTTACTATGTCAGCTAAAAAATCAAAAACATCTGATACAAGTATAATACAAATAATATGAAGAGAACTTTAAAACTACTGAAATAAAAGATTTATGTATGTGGAAACACATACAGTGTCCTTATATAAGAAGGACCTTGGTGATAAAGATGTAAATTCTCCCTAATTTAATTTACATAGTCAAAGTACTCCTAGTAAAAATGTTGAGTAATTTTTTAGAAATTTGACAAAATGATACTAAATTCACATGGTTATAAATATGAAAAATGAGAGCAAAAAAGATTTTGAAAAAAATGATGAGAAAGGACCACCTCTATCAGATATTAAGATATAAAACTACAGTCAGAAGAGTCTGATTCTAGTGCTTGAATAGACGGAGCAATAAAATGAAATAAAGACTTCAGAAACAGAAACGTATGGTAACTTAGCATAAAATAAAGGTAGAGAAGAGTAGACATTCAGGAAATCATGGGGTGGGGGCAACAGACTAGACTTCCATCTGGAAATCAAAACAAAAGTGAATTCTTACTACCTTTCTTACACTGAAATAAACACTAGGTGAATTGAAAATGTAAATGTTAAAAACAAATGTTAAAAGAAAACATGGAGGGTGGCAAGAAATAAAGGTAACAAATCACAAAGGAATCAATTAGAAAAAATGCATAAAATTTTAATAAGTTTTTTTATTGAGGTATAGTTGATTTATAATATTATATGTTTCAGGTGTACAACATAGTGATTCTCACAATTTTAAAATATTACATTCCATTTATAGTTATTATAAAATTCTGGCTGTCCAATATTTCCTTGTAGCTTATTATATACATAATAATTTATACTTCTTAATCCCTTACCCCATCTTGCCCTTTCTCTACTCCCTCTCCTCACTGATAATGATTAGTTTCTTCTCTATATCTGTGTGTCTCTTTTCTTTTTTGTTATATTCACTAGTTTGTTTTATTTTTCCTTCCTCTGCAACTTTTTGGAATCATTTGAGAAGGACAGGTGTTAACTCTCCTCTAAATGTTTCATAGAATTCACCTGTGAAGCCATCTTGTCCTGAACTTTTGTTAGATGAGAGTTTTTTTTATTTTTGGTTAAATTGCTGATTCAATTTAATTACTAGTAATTGGCCTGTTCGTTATTTTCTATTTTTTCCTGGTTCAGTCTTGGGAGATTGTACATTTCTATGATAATTTGTCCATTTCTTCTAGGTTTTACATTTTATTGGCATACAGCTGGTTGTAGTCATCTCATGATCCTTTGTATTTCTGTGGTATTGGTTGTAACTTCTTTTTCATTTCTAATTTTATTGATTTGGACTCTCTCTCTCTTTTTTTTCTTGGTGAGTCTGGTAAAGATTTAACAATTTTGTGTATCTTTTCAAAGAACCAGCTCTAAGTTTAATTGATCTTATCTCTTCTTTAAAAAAAAGCTTTTTTTTTTTAGTCTCTATTTCATTTCTGCTCTGATCTTTTTGATTTCTTTCCTTCTACCAACTTTGGATTTCATTTGTTCTTTTCCTTGTTCTTTAGTTGTATGGTTAAATTTTTTTATTTGAGAATTTTGTTTGTTTGTTTCCTGAGGTAAGCTTGTACCACTATCAGCTTACCTCTTAGAACTGCTTTTGCTGCTTTTGGATCCTTGTGTTTTCAATTTCATTTGTCTCCAGGTATTTTTTTTATATCCTGATTTCTTCAGTGACCCATTGGTTATTTAGTAGCAGATAGCCTCCTGATTTCTTCAGTGACCCATTGGTTATTTAGTAGCAGATAGCCTCCATGTGGAAACAGTGTCAGACTTTATTTTTTTGGGCTCCAAAATCACTGCTGATGGTGATTGCAGCCATGAAATTAAAAGACGCTTACTCCTTGGAAGGAAGGTTATGGCCAACCTAGATAGCATATTTAAAAGCAGAGACATTACTTTGCCAACAAAAGTCTGTCTAGTCAAGGCTATGGTTTTTCCAGTGGTCATGTATGGATGTGAGAGTTGGACTATAAAGAAAGCTGAGCGCTGCAGAATTGATGCTTTTGAACTGTGGTGTTGGAGAAGACTCTTGAGAGTCCCTTGGACTGCAAGGAGATCCAATCAATCCATCCTAAAGGAGATCAGTCCTGGGTGTTCATTGGAAGGACTGATGTTGAAGCTGAAACTCCAATACTTTGGCCACCTCATGCGAAGAGTTGACTCATTGGAAAAGACCCTAATGTTGGGTAGGGTTGGGGGCAGGAGGAGAAGGGGACGACAGAGGATGAGATGGTGGGATGGCATCACTGACTCGATGGACATGGGTTTGGGTAAACTCCGGGAGCTGGTGATGGACAGGGAGGCCTGGCGTGCTGCAATTCATGGGGTCACAAAGAGTCGGACACGACTGAGCGACTGAACTGAACTGAACTAAGCCTCCATGTGTTTGTGTTTTTGCCTTTTTTTTTCTTGTAGGTGATTTCTAGTCTCATAGCATTGTGGTCAGAAAAGATGCTTGATACATTTCAATCTTAAATTTACTGAGACTTGTTTTGTAGATTAGCACTTGATCTATCCTGAAGAATATTCCATGTTTACTTGAAAAGAACGTGTATTCTGCTGCTTTAGAATCAAATGTTTTATATATGTGTATACATACATACATACATATATATATATATATATAAAGTCTATCTGTTCTAAGGGCTTCCTGAAGCTCTAGTGATTAAGAGTCCGCCTGCCAGTGCAGAGGACACAGGTTCAATTCCTGGTCTGGGAAGATCCCACATGCTGCAGAGCAACTAAACCCATGCACTACAACTACTGAGCCAGTGCTCTAGAGCCTGAGAGCTGCAACTACTAAGACCATGAGCCTAGAGTCCATGCTTCACAGCAAGAGAAGCCACCCACACACTGCAACTAGAGATTAGCCCCCACTCACGGCAACTAGAGAAAGCTGGTGTGCAGCAATGAAGGCCCAGGACAGCCATAAATTAAATAAATAAATCTTTAAAAACCAAAAGTCTATCTGTTTCAACGTGTCATTTAAAGCCAGAGTTTCTTTATTGATTTCTGCCTTGATGATCTGTCCACTGATGTTCAGTTCAGTTCAGTTCAGTTGCTCAGTCGTGTCCAACTCTTTGCTACCCCATGTTCTGCAGCATGCCAGGCCTCCCTGTCCATCACCAACTCCTGGGGTTTACTCAAACTCATGTCCATTGAATCGGTGATGCCATCCAACCATCTCATTCTCTGTTAACATCCACTGATGTTAGTGGGGTGTTAAAATCCCCTATTGTTATTGTGTTGCTGTCACCTTCTCCCTTTATGTCTGTTATGTATTTTGGTGGTTCTATGTTGGGTGCATATATAAAATTTTTAAAACTTCGCTATAACAAAAGAATCATAAACTTAAAAGGCACATCAGAAACTGGGAAGACTACTCTCAACATATATGATAAAGAGCTAACTTAACTCCTTAATTTACAAAGAACTCATGATAATCCATGAGTAAATGGGAGAAGGGTATGAACACATTATATAACAAGCACATTACAGCAACAGAGACAACCAAAAATATATAGAAAGTTTTTTAGAACTTCCCTGGTGATACAGTGGATAAGAATCCACCTGCCAATGCAGGGGACACAGGTTTGATCCCTGGTCCAGGAAGATTCCACATGCCCCAGAGCAATCGAGCCTGTGTGCATAGCTACGGAAGCCAGGGCACCTGCAGCCTGTGCTCCTCAGTAAGAGAAGCCACTGCAGTGAGAAGCCTGTGCGCTGCAACGAAGAATAGTCCCCATTCGCTTTTATGCTGGCTTTGAAGATGGAGGAAGGAGTCACAGGCCAAATAGAGTCTTTTCTAGAAGCTGTAAGAGGCAAGAGAATGGATTCTTCCCTGAAGGCCTGGAAGGAACCAGCCCTGCTGATATCTTAATTTTTAGCCTCATGAGACTCATTTCAGACAGCCAACCTCCAGAACAGATTTGTATTGTTTTAAGTCACTGAGCTTGTGGTATTGTTAGAGCAACAATAGGAAACTAATAGAGATTGTCTTGAAAATCATTATGAATCGAAATGAGACTAAAATAGGCTATTAAAATGTAAAATAAATGTACTATTATACAGTTTAAAGTCAAAGAAGAGGGTGACTTCAAGTGCTTTGGGGAAGTAACTTCATGCTCTCAAAAGCAGCTTTCTCTACCTTGTCCAGACTACATCTAGGAAAAAGATCACCAACTCTGGAAAGCTGGTGGGATTGTTTGCTCTGGAAAAACTAGCTAGAGAAAATAGCCAGCTCTCTCATCAAACACTCAGGGTGGAGATTCTAAAAACCAAGAAGGCTGTCTTGTGCAGAGGCTTTGGTGGAGTAGTGGCATGGCTGGAGGTTGAGAAAGATGGGTAGGGAGGAGACATGTGTGTGTGTGTGTGTGTGTGTGTGTGTGTGTTACAAAAGGTGACAACAAGATCAGGAGATTAACTACACAGAGCAAATAAGATCATTGAGGAAATCAAGTTGCTTTCTGCCTGAGAGAGTTTTACTTACATAGAGAGGGGGAAGGCTCAAAATAACCCTGAAGTGTTAGGTTATATATATATATATATACACACATTTTATACACACAGGGACAGATATAGAAATACAGGTGTATGTGTGTGTGTGTGTATTTTTCCTAACTCTGTTGAGGGCCTAGAAGCAATGACACCCCAGTAACAATAAGCACACAGAGCGCCATTCTTCACTAAATACCATTCTTTACAAAAGGAAATCAACCCTGAATATTCATTGGAAGGACTGATGCGGAAGCTGAAGCTCCAATACTTTGGCACCTGATGCAGAGTTGACTCATTGGAAAAGATCCTGATGCTGGGAAGGATTGAGGGCAGGAGAAGGGGGCAACAGAGGATGAGATGGTTGGGTGGCATCACCAACTCAATGGACATGAGTTTGAGTAAACTCCGGGAGTTGGTGATGGACAGGGAGGCCTGGCGTGCTGCAGTCCACAGGGTCACAAAGAGTTGGACACCTCAGCAACTGAACAACAACTACTAAGTTTAATCAGAGTTCCTTGGAGAAACAGATAATTCCAGGTATGGATCAGGTAAAGTTCAAGATAAATCTGGTATGTGTTAAAGGACACAGAAGCCAACTTGAAGTTTCTCCAATCAAATTTAGGACAATTTGAACATCAAAATAAATAAGGATGAAGTAAGATGACAACCTATTAAATAAGATAGGAACCTATGAGTCCATATTAATACAAATGAAAAAAAAAGTAAATAGAGAAAGGAAGAGAAAGCTCTTCCTTATGGCATAATGACAGCTAATAAATGTAGAAGGAACAGAGGAAAGAAACAATGACTGATGCCTATCAGAGAGTTAGTTGAAACAGGCAGAACCTGTCACTGAATGCTAAGTGCCAGTGAGTATAAGTCTGATAAAGAACAGGATTGTGCATAATACTAACCAAAAACATGGAAAGAGGGTGGCTTTGTGCAGAAACCTGGCAGACACCTTGATCGTCACCCAGTCAGCAAGGCCTGAACCACCAGTGGGACAGGTGGACCTCATATGCCCCCTGGAGACTGCTAAGGGGAAAAGGTCATTCCTGAAGTCTCCCTGCCAGGAACTGGCCTGAGTTGGGTCACGGGGAGACACCAGCTGGACCCAGGTTGAGGGTCATCCTACAGAAGGAAAAGCCTGAACTCTTTGACACAAAGTTCAGCAGAATGTTAAATGAATACAAAGCTCTTCCTTTAGCTTACAAAACCAGTGTTACATACGTAAGATTATCACTTATTTTAGGGTTTTCAAGAACATAATTTTTGAACACTGTATCCACCTTTAAGATGATGTGTCCCCAGTGGGGGAAGGAGAGGGTGGGACAAATTGGCAGAGTAGTGTGGAATATACATTGCCCTGGGTAAAACAGATAGCCGGTGGGAAGTTGCTGTATAACCCAGGGAGCTCAACCTGGTGCTCTGCAATGACATGGAGAGGTGGGATGGGGTGGCAGGTGGGAGGGAGGTTCAACAGGGAGGGGATATATGTATACATATGGCTGATTCATGTTGCTGTATGGCAGAAACCAGAACTTCCAGGTGGCTCAGTGGTGAAGAATCTGCCTGCTAATGCAGGAGACCTGGGTTCCATCTCTGGGTCAAGAAGATCCCCTGGAGCAGGAAATGGCAACCCATTCCAGTATTCTTGGGAAATCCTATGGACAGAGGGGCCTGGTGGGCTACAGTCTATGGGGTTGCAAGAGTCAGACATGACTTAGCGACGGAACAACAACAGTAATGGCAGAAACCAACACAACATTGTAAGGCAATTATCCTCCAATTAAAAATAAACAAGATGATGTGTCCCAACTTTTGGCTTCAGAAAAGTGATCTAATAGTGAAGAAAGGCAGTTTAAGAATGAAAACAGGGTTGAGAAGAAAGAGAGCATGCTATAAAAGGAAAAAGGCTTGTGTGGCATGGCATCTGAGTTGCAACATCAGCTCTTGCCAGTACATCTAGCTGTCTGGTCTCAATGGTTTAATGTATGAAATTTTCTGCTTTCAGTGATGTCTAAGGTTTAGTCCAGCACAAAAATTCATACATTAAATATATCTATATACATCAGAAGTTGCAAGCTTTCTTGGATAACATGGAATTGTGCCACTTCAAGGTTTGGATGGCTATAGAAAAGTTATGTAGGTTTTGGGTATTTAACAATTTTAGGTATTTTATTTATTTTTGAGAAAAAGTTCAAATTCATTACCAGAGCAGGCCTCCCAAAGAAGTACCTTTAGGGATAGAAGCTCTACTCCCACCAAGCAGTGGCAAATGCAACTACTGCACTTGTGCTCACTCTTGCTCAGTCATGCGGGACTCTTTTTGACCCCATGGACTGTAGCCCGCCAGGCTCTTCTGTCTATGGAATTCTCCAGGCAAGAATACTGGAGTGGGTAGCCATTTCCTTCTCCCGGGGATCTTCCTGACCCTGGGTCTCCTGCGTTGTAGGCAGGTTCTTTACTGTCTGAGCCACCAGGGAAGCCCAACTACTGCATGGGCTACAGAAAATTTCAACATTCTAGGGCTAAATTTATGGATGTGTAAACTTTTAGCTCCTCCTCCCAGCTGCTGCCACATATCTTTTTAATTTCCAGTGTTGGCCTGACTCTTTTTCACTATAATGTTTGTTTTAATAAAATTCCACGAAAATATCCCAAATTTGATCTATCTTACACATTTGGATGTTCATTTCATTCACTCTTTCAACACACAGTTGAGTGCTTACCACAGGCCAGGAGCTGTGTGAAGTGTGGAGGGTATAGTGAACACAAAAATGTGTCTGTTTTTGTGGAGCTAGTATGTCAGTAATAAAATAATCACAACAGTGACTCTTCTATGTGTTTTAAAGCAAAGAGCTACAAGTCTGTGAGGACATATGACAAAAAACCCTGATCCAGACAGTGACCTGGGAAGCTTCTCTAGAGCAGTGCCAGCTGACTGAGATATGAGGGGTCAGTGGGAACTGCCTGGGCAGAGAGGAATGTGGGACAGGAGGGAAGAACAGTGTGGACAGAGGAGGCAGCAGCAGGGCCAGTCAGTGGAGGAGGGACCCATGTTTGGGGCCCAGTAAGAAACTCCAGTGGGTGCAGATGGGTCTCCAGAGGTCCAAGGGGTGATCAAGCTGCAGGGTCATCAGAAGGCACATTTATGATATGGATCATTCATCCAAGAGGAACAGGCAGCTAGCAGTAAGAAGAGAGAGAGAGACTGAGGAAGGCGATATAATGAGCGCTGCCTTCTGAAGAGGTGACTCTGGCTGCAGGATGGAGAACAGAAGAGGGAAATGTCAGAGAGCAGCGGATGCAGAAGGCGGGACTGAGGAAGGCGGGAGCTTGGATTGAGGTGCCTGCGATGATCTGAAAGATGAATGGGGGACAATGTCACTGGGGCTTGGAGGCTGACTGGATGCTGGCAGGAGGGAAAATGTCAAGGAGGAATCCTGGTTTCTGGTGCAGGGGTCCCAGCGGGGTGGGTGGGGGAGACCATAAGGGCTTGTATGTGCTAAGTTGCAGGGGGTCTGAGAGGTATAAGTTGTGTTGCCACCCAGCAGCTGGACCTAAGGGTTGAGCTCAGAAGATGCCAAGTGGAGAGATCAGGTTGGGGGGCCAAGAGCATAGAGATGGTGGGCATAGATTTGTGCCTAGTGTTGGAATCTGGGGGCCTGAGGGGAGGACCCTGCTCTCTGAGGAACTGCAGTGCTAAAGGAGCAAGGAGAGGACAGCAGCTGGGATGGGAGCAGAAAGTGTGGAGGCTGAGGGCACAGGAGCCAAGGGAAGGCAGCCCTTTGCTGCGGGGTCAAACTTAAATGCTGCTGGGAGACTGCGCAAGACTGAGTGGCTGGGGATGTCTGATTAGTGGTTCTTGTTTTAGTGCAGAGGTGAGAGTGGAGGGCAGACTGGAGTGGGCTGAGGAATGAGACGAGGAATGGATACACTGAACGAATACGGTGATTCTTTACCAAAGTTTGCCTGTCGAGGGGGATGAGAAATTGGGCATGTCAACTACAAAACGGCACTTGCCAAGAGCATTTGGCAGCAACTGAACAACAACAGGTGGTGCTAGTGGTGGAGAATCTGCCTGCCAATGCAGGAGACATAAGAGATGTGGGTTTGATTCCTAGGTTGGGAAGATATCCCCTGGAGGAGGGGATGGCAACCCACTCCAATATTCTTGCCTGGAGAATCCCATGAACAGAGGAGCCTGGTGGGCTACAGTCCATGGGGTTGCAAAGAGTCGGACAGAGTGAAGTGATTTAGCACACACGCACGAACAACAAGAAGGACATTTGCCATCTTCCTGTGCTGCTGCAGCTGCTGACCTTCAACACTCCCTGAAGGGAATGTAGGGTGCAGAGTGAGGCATTCTGTGCTCCAAGGAAACTGGTGGGACAAGTCTTTAGGTAGATATTTTCAGGAACTGACTGCATGATCTCAATCTTTGCATCTCATCATATCTAGAAAAGCACTAAATCCCTTCATGGTGACATCAGCTCCGCGTGACTAGCAGAAAACCTTTTGTAAAGTTAATGCTTGACTGCTTTGGCTCCCCCTTCACCAAAATCTTATATATTGATCTTCCCCCACTGCCTCTTTGGGCTTCCCTGGTGGCTCAGGTGGTAAAGAACCCACCTATGATGCAAGAGACCTAGATTCTATCCCTGAGTCAGGAAGCTCCCCTGGAGAAGGGAATGGATACCAACCCCAGTATTCTTGTCTGGGAAATCTCCTGGACAGAGGAGCCTGACCGGCTGCAATCCACAGTGTCACAAAGAGTTGGACACGACTGGGTGACTAAGCACAGCACTGCCTCTTTAGAGCAGTCTCTCAGAGCTATCTCAGGTGCTGCCTCCCCAGGATACAGTCCTCATTTTGCCCCAAATAAAACTTAACTTGCAGCTCTCACGTGGTGCATTTTTTTTTAGTCGACAGTTAATAACTAGAAAATGAAGAGGAGCGGGGGTCAGGGAGTTTGTTTCTTTTTCTTTTGTGATGGGAGGTCTTAAGCATGTTTAAAAGCCAAGGGAAAGAGCCAGCGGAGATGGGAGAGGTGATGACACTGGTGAGAGAATGGGCAGCCAAGAGTAACAGCAAGCCGGAGGGGGTGAAACCCAACGTGCAGGGGAGCTTGCTGTGGTGGTGGCTGGGGCTGGAGGAGAGTCCCCTCATGTGGCTTTAAGAGGCTCTGGGAAGTGAAAACACGCCAGAGGAGAAGGAGCCGCGGGAGAGTGGAATATCCCACAGACACTCTGCAAATCGCAGTTGTCCTACTGTTGTTCCTTTCCTCAGTCAGGGTTTCACCGGATGGAAAAAAAAAAGAAAACAGAGACCGGTGTTTGCGATTGGCCAGGGGACATGTGGGCGGGGCCATCCCTCCCAGAGAGGAGCGGACATGTCTTGTCAATCACTGCATCACTCGGTGACTGACAGGAGTATTAGCACCCAGGTACCTGCTATCAAAGTGATCAGCACAGGAAAGCTCATGCGTCCCCATTTCAATTTGCCTCTCTTGGTGCTTCTCTAAAACACCAAACAAGAAAGACTACACAACAGCTAGAGTGTAAATTGCTCCACGACTTCTTTTTCTCACTGGGAAGAAGTCTACAGATTCTTTCATCTTCCCTAAAGTCAGTTTTCATGTTCCTGCCATAGCTCTATCCAGAGACCCTGTCATAAACCTCAGAAAGCTAAAGGGCACCTTTTGATTTTTAGCTTAATCGTAAGGCACTTATGGAGCTTTGTTTACTTGGTTTAAAGGTCACAATTCTCAAAATACACACTAAAAATGTTGTACCGTTATCTATAAACTATAAAATTCAAATCCTTAAAAAAAAAATAACCCCACCTAACTCACATGAAATAACAGAGAAAAGGAAAATAGCATAAGACTGTCTTTACTCAATGCAGGGAGACCAATTAGGAGGCTTCTGACATAATCCAGGCCTGGACCGGTGTGGTGACAGTGGGGGTTGGGAGAAATGGTAGGACTGTACACCTATTCTGGGTACATTTTGAAGGATGTGATGACAGACTGAAGGTGCAGAGGGAGGAAGAAAGGGAGTCCAGGAGGACCCCCAAGGCCCAGACAACTGACAATGGCTTCTAGTAACCGGGATGGGTAAAAGCCGGGGAGGAGCAGGTCTGGGAGAAACGTTCTGGACTTGCTGTGCAGGAGATGGTTAGTCATCTATGGAGAGATGTGGGCAGAAGACACGAGCCTGTAGCTCAGAGGAGGGTCAGGATAGGAGAAACGCAGTTGGGGTTCATCGGCATTGAGATCAGTTTTGAGCCTATGACACTGGATGAATTCATTAAGAAAGTGAGTGTAGATTAAAAAAAAAGAGACTCAAGGTCATGTTCCGCACTGAAAATCTGGTCTGAAAAAAGTTACCTGTTGGCACAAGTGTGGCAAGGAAATGTTAACGCGCCACCGGGAAATTGCGGACAAAGAGCTCCAAGCCTGAGTTCAGCGGGGGAGGGGCAAACACACAGACGCTGTTGCAAAGGATTGAGACTTCCAGGGGATGGGGATTAGGGGAATGTCAGCGCTGAGATTAGAAGAAAACAAAGCAAAGCAAAAGCAAGCAGGTAGATGCATAAATGAAGGTGTCAGATTTAAAAGGGAAATAGTGAAAGCGAGTAAATTGGGGAAGGGGTGAAATTTGCCCCAGCGTGATGGGGCAGGAGGGTGGAGTGGGGTGACTGGGGCCGGCCGTCCTCTGACCTTTAGCCTCTGGCGGCCAGTCCGCGTGCGGGCGGGTCCGCGGCCCGCCACCCCCCGGACCCCCGGGACAGCGTGGGCTTGTAAGTGCGCTGTGTGGGCTCAGTCACAGTGTCTGAACATGGAAGGAGGACGCCGAGGGCCGCTCCTCACCAGACCGTGTTTGCAGGAGGAAGTGGCCTAACGACCCGGCTACGTTACCAACTCCAGAGCCAGGCAGCGAAGCCCGAGTTGGGCAGGGGCGGGACTGAGTGATCGGGAGACACCGGAGAGCTCAGAAAGGTTAGCAGGAGGTTCGGCTGGGGCGCGGCGGAGACCCCAGGCTGCGAGTCGCGGCGGCGGCGGCTGGGCCGTTACCTCCTCAGCGCTACTCGCGCGGCAGCGCCAACCCCGTGGCCTCCAGGCTCTGACGCGTCGCCCTGGAAACCGGCACGCGGGGCCTCCTGGGACTGGCCTGCCAGCCGGAAGGGGCTAGGGAACAGGCCCGCTCGGCCTGCGCGCAGGCGCACTCGAGACCGCGTCTGTGGCCTGGACGGGGACGTGAGTTCTGTCCCACTTGACTGTGGGGGTGAAGTCAACTGGCTGCGAAGACGTTGGCGAACAAGCCTCCCACCACTCCTCCTTGGCGCCTAGGACCACGCCTGCGTCCTGGCGCGCCCGCGGCGGGGGAGACGGCCCCGCGGCGTCCCTGTGGGCGCGGAATTCCCGCGAATCCTTCCCGTGTCTGGTCGCTCGCGCCCACGCACCGGCTGTGTTGAATCCAAGTCCTATGTGTATGTCCGCTTCCCAGCCTGGTAGGGCCGTGGACCTAGAGCAGAACGCACGTGTTAACCTCTATAAAGATGGATTTCTCGGTAGCAGAAAATCTGATCCCAAAGGAATGCATGTTTGGTATAGACAAGTTACCATGTGCAGAAAAATAACAAGGAAAAGTAAAAAAATTTAGTGATTCATATGGAGTTTTTGGTGATACAAACCTTAATCCACATTTGCGGGTAATTGTATTTCTTTAAAAAAGTGTTCAGTTCAGTTCAGTCGCTCAGTCGTGTCTGACTCTTTGCGACTCCATGAATCACAGCACACCAAGCCTCCCTGTCCATCACCAACTCCCGGAGTTTACCCAAACCCATGTCCATTGAGTCGGTGATGCCATCCAGCCATCTCATCCTCTGTCGTCCCCTTCTCCTGCCCCCAATCCTTCCCAGCATCAGGGTCTTTTCCAGTGAGTCAACTCTTTGCATGAGGTGGCCAAAGTATTGGAGTTTCAGCTTCAACATCAGTCCTTCCAATGAACACCCAGGACTGATCTCCTTTAGGATGGACTGGTTGGATCTTCTTGCAGTCCAAGGGACTCTCAAGAGTCTTCTCCAACACCACAGTTCAAAAGCATCAATTCTTTGGCGCTCAGCGTTCTTCACAGTCCAACTCTCACATCCATACATAACTACTGGAAAAACAATAGCCTTGACTAGATGGACCTTTGTTGGCAAAGTAATGTCTCTGCTTTTTAATATGTTATCTAGGTAGGCCATAACTTTCCTTCCAAGGAGTAAGCGTCTTTTAATTGTGTGACTGCAGTCACCATCTGCAGTGATTTTGGACCCCCCAAAAATGAAGTCTGACACTCTTTCCACTGTTTCCCCATCTATTTCCCATGAAGTGATGGGACCAGATGCCATGATCTTAGTTTTCTGAATGTTGAGCTTTAAGCCAACGCTTTCACTCTCCTCTCTCACTTTCATAGAGGCTTTTTAGTTCTTCACTTTCTGCCATAAGGGTAGTGTCATCTGCATATCTGAGGTTACTGATATTTCTCCCAGCAATCTTGATTCCAGCTCGTGCTTCTTCCAGCCCAGCGTTTCTCATGATGTACTCTGCATATAAGTTAAATAAGCAGGGCGAATATATACAGCCTTCACGTACTCCTTTTCCTATTTGGACCCAATCTGTTGTTCCACGTCCAGTTCTAACTATTGCTTTCTGACCTGCATATAGGTTTCTCAAGAGGCAGGTCAGGTGGTCTGGTATTCCCATCTCTTTCAGAATTTTCCACAATTTATTGTGATCCACACAGTCAAAGGCTTCGGGATAGTCAATAAAGCAGAAATGGATGTTTTTCTGGAACTCTCTTGCTTTTTTGATAATCCATCGGATGTTGGCAATTTGATCTCTGGTTCCTCTGCCTTTTCTAAAACCAGCTTGAACATCTGGAAGTTCACGGTTCACGTATTGCTGAAGCCTGGCTTGGAGAATTTTGAGCATTATTTTGCTAGTGTGTGAGATGAGTGCAATTGTGCGGTAGTTTGAGCATTCTTTGGCATTGCCTTTCTTTGTGAATGGGATGAAAACTGACATTTTCCAGTCCTGTGGCCACTGCTGAGTTTTCCAAATTTGCTGGCATATTGAGTGCAGCACTTTCACAGCATCACCTTTGAGGATTTGAAATAGCTCAACTGGAATTCCATCACCTCCACTAGCTTTGTTCATAGTGATGCTTTCTAAGGCCCACTTGACTTCACATTCCAGGATGTCTGGCTCTACGGTGCAGAAGCAGCCGAGAGGAGCTACCCCATGTCCGAGATCAGGGGCGGCGGCCGAGAGAGCTACCCGATGTCTGAGATCAGGGGTGGCAGCCGAGAGGAGCAACCCCATGTCCAAGGAGCGGCGGCTGTGCGGGTGCAGGAGGGCCGAGAGGAGCTACTCCACATTCAAGGTCAGGAGGGGTGACCGTGAGAAGATACCCATTGTGCAAGGTAAGGACCAGTGGCTGTGCTTTGCTGGAGCAGCCGTGAAGAGATAACCCACATCCAAGGTAAGAGAAACCCAAGTAAGATGGTAGGTGTTGCGAGAGGGCATCAGAGGGCAGACACACTGAAACCATAATCACAGAAAACTGGCCAATCTGATCACACGGACCACAGCCTTGTCTAACTCAATGAAACAGCCATGCCATGTGGGACCACCCAGGATGGATGGGCCATGGTGGAGAGGTCTGACAGAATGTGGTCCACTGGAGAAAGCAATGGCAAACCACTTCAGTATTCTTGCCTTGAGAACCCCATGAACAGTATGAAAAGGCAAAATGATAGGATACTGAAAGAGGAACTCCCCAGGTCGGTAGGTGCTGAATATGCTACTGGAGATCAGTGGAGAAATAATTCCAGAAGGAATGAAGGGATGGAGCCAAAGCAAAAACAATACCCAGTTGTGTGGACGTGGCTAGTGACAGAAGCAAGGTCCGATGCTGTAAAAAAGTTTATGGCCATGTTATTATCACAAAGTGACATCTTGGAACTTCTCTGGTGCTCCAGTGGTTAACATTATACTCCCAATGCAGGGCCCTGGGTTTGATCTCTAGTCTGGGAACTAGAATGAAAGGATGAAAACCACAATCACAGAAAACTAATCAAACTGAACGAAAGTGAAGAACTAAAAAGCCTCTTTATGAAAGTGAAAGAGGAGAGTGAAAAAGTTGGCTTAAAGCTCAACGTTCAGAACTCTGAGATCATGGCATCTGGTCCCACCACTTCACGGCAAACAGATGGGGAAACAATGGAAACAGTGGCTGACTTTATTTTTTGGGCTCCAAATTCATTGCAGATGGTGATTGCAGCCATGAAATTAAACGACGCTTACTCCTTGGAAGTAAAGTTATGACCAACCTAGACAGTATATTAAAAAGCAGAGACATTACTTTGCCAACAAAGGTCTGTCTAGTCGAGGCTATGTTTTTTCCAGTAGTCATGTATGGATGTGAAATTTGGACTATAAAGAAAGCTGAGCACAGAAGAATTGATGCTTTTGAACTGTGGTGAGAAGATTCTTGAGAGTCCCTTGGACTGCAAGGAGATCCAACCAGTCCATCCTAAAGGAGATCAGTCCCAAGTGTTCATTGAGGTGAACGATTGAGGGCAGGAGGAGAAGGGGACGACAGAGGATGAGATGGTTGGATGGTATCATCGACTCAGTGGACATGAGTTTGGGTAAACTCCGGGAGTTGGTGATGGACAGGGAGGCCTGGCGTGCTGCGATTCATGGGGTCACAAAGAGTCGAACACGACTGAGCGACTGAAGTGAACTGAACTGAACTGAATCAAACTGATCACATGGATCACAGCTTTGTCTAAATCAATGAAACTATGAGCCATACCGTGCAGAACCACCCAGGACTGATGGTCATGGTAGAGAGTTCTGACAAAACATGGTCTGCTGGAGAAAGGAATGTCAAACTGCTTCAGTATTCTTGCCTTGAGAACCCCATGAACAGTATGGAAAGGCAAAAAGATAGGACACTGAAAGATGAACTCCCCAGGTCGGTAGGTGCCCAATATGCTACTGGAGAACAGTGGAGAAATAACTCCAGAAAGAATGAAAAGATGGAGCCAAAGAAAAAACAACACCCAGTTGTGGATGTAACTGGTGTTGGAAGTAAATTCCGATGCTGTAAAGAACAATATTGCATAGCAACCTGGAATGTTAGTTCCATGTATCAAGGTAAATTGAAAGTGGTCAAATAGGAGATGGCAAGAGTGAACATCCACATTTTAGCAATCAGTGAATTAAAATGGACTGGTATGGGGGAATTTAACTCAGATGACCATTATATCTACTACTGTGGGCAAGAATCCCTTAGGAGAAATGGAGTAGCCCTCCTAGTCAACAAAAGAGCCCAAAATGCAGTACTTGGATGCAATCTCAAAATGACAGAATGATCTCTGTTCATTTTGAAGGCAAACCCATTCAATATCACAGTATTCTAAGTCTATACTCCAATCAGTAATGCTGAAGAAGCTGAAGTTGAATGGTTCTATGAAGACCTATTAGACCTTCTAGAACTAACACCCCCAAAACATGTCCTTTTCATTATAGGGGACTGGAATGTAAAAGCAGGAAGTCAAGAGATACCTGGAGTAACAGGCAATTTGACCTTGGAGTACAAAATGAAGCAGATCAAAGGCTAAGAGTTTTGCCAAGAAAATGCACCGGTCATAGCAAACAGCTTCTTCCAGCAACACAAGAGAAGACTCTACATGTGGGCATCACCAGAGGGTCAAACCAAAATCAGATTGATTATATTCTTTGCAGCCAAAGATGGAGAAGCTTGATCAGTTCAGTTCAGCCACTCAGTTGTGTCCAACTCTTTGTGACCCCATGGATTCCAGCACGCCAGGCCTCCCTGTCCATCACCAACTCCTGGAGTTTACTCAAACTCATGTCCATTGAGTCAGTGATGGCATCCAACCATCTCATCCTCTGTCCTCCCCTTCTCTTCCTGCCTTCAATCTTTCCCAGCATCAGGGTCTTTTCCAATGAGTCAGTTCTTCACATCAGGTGGCCAAAGGATCGGAGTTTCAGCTTCAACACCAGCCTTCAATTTCAGCATCAGTCCTTCCAATGAATATTCAGAACTAATTTCCTTTAGGATGGACTGGTTGGATCTCCTTGCAGTCCAAGGGACTCTCAAGAGTCTTCTCCAACACCACAGTTCAAAAGCATCAATTCGGTGTTCAGCTTTCTTTATAGTCCAACTCTCACATCCAGACATGACTACTGGAATAACCACAGCTTTGACTAGATGGACCATTGTTGGCAAAGTAATGTCTCTCTGCTTTTTCATATGCTGTCTAAGTTGGTCATAACTTTTCTTCCAAGGGGCAAGTGTCTTTTTGCCGGAGTCCAGCTCCAGCTGGTCCAGGGGTTCCCTCAGGATGGATGGTGTCAGCGACGCGAATGAGAAGACACAGCAAGTCTCGGTGTTTCCAAGTGTCTTCTGACTTTATTATTCTCAAGGCAGTTTTTATATTTTTAGTTGTACATAGAAACAAATGTAAAGTGTAAAGTCATGCCAAATCAAATCAATGGGTCAGCAGTTTTTGACCCTTATCGGAACCAGGACACTGTTTGTGTTTTTAGTTACAAAAAGTTTAAAGTTGTTTACATCATCTTCTGGCCTGGAGGCCTGCTAACATCTGGTGACTCTTTTATTGGTAAGGGTTGATCAGCCAGGACACTTTTGCATCAGGCACAGAAAGTACCAGGGCTACATTTTTTAAAAGAATACAAGCACAGCAGATTATGACAAAGAAAGAATTCACAAACTCAGAGTTTCAAGGTAAAACCCGATTTCTGTACTCTGTCTTATGCCTTGAGCCTAACAGAGAAGAATGTGGTCCCATAAAGTCATGGCACAGTAAGCTGAAAACAATGTAGTGCCAAGGTCAGTGCTTAGCAAAATCACCAGCTGAATTAACAATCGTCTTATTATTTGTATTAAAGCTAAACTTCTATTTATATAAATCTCTAACTATTATGCTTTCTTTATATAGGCTAAATACATTAAGAGCAAAAACATAGTGAGTAAATATAGACTAAGTAACAGTTTCATAAAGCAATATCTCTTATATTTCCTAATAAGCCTTTTTTTCTACGAAAGGCTCTGTGCCCATTGGGGCTTTCTGTGTGGAGGCTCTCAATGTTGTTTATTGTTAAGGAGCAGTCATGCACACTAGCTCCAAAGGCACAGGTACATTTATTAAACAAACTAATATGCTAGCAAGAGGAATTTAGATTAGTATACCCTATATCTTAGATAATTTTATTAGGGTGTTACCGTTCAGGGGCCTTGTCGATTGAGGTTTCAGATTGATCTATTTTAGAAGAGAATCAGGAAAGGCCTTTTGCCTAAGTCACAGAAAATAAGAAGAGGTTTATTATAGCAAACATCAGAAAGACAGATATCATCTATAAGGTGAGCGCTGAGGCAGCCTTCTGAGAATCCCTGAGGCCTGAGTAGCTCTGCTCGATCAGTCCTTCTCCTCATGACTCTGTCATGAGTGGGATCTCGTGAGCTGGCTCCTGGCATCTTTTCATTTCACGGCTGCAGTCACTGTCTGCAGTGATTTTGGAGCCCCCCCAAAATAAAGTCTGCCACTATTTCCACTGTTTCCCCATCTATTTGTCATGAGGTGATGGGACCGGATGCTATGATCTTAGTTTTCTGAATGTTGTGCTTTAAGCCAACTTTGTCACTCTCCTCTTTCACTTTCATCAATAGGCTCTTTAGTTCTTCTTCGCTTTCTGCCGTAAGGGTGGTGTCATCTACATATCTGAGGTTATTGATATTTCTCCCGGAAATCTTTATTTCAGCTTGTGCTTCATCCAACCAAGCATTTATCATGATGTACTCTCCATATAAGTTAAATAAGCAGGGTGACAATATACAGCCTATACAGTCAGCAAAAATGAGACCGGGAGCTGACTGTAGCTCAGATCATGAACTCCTTATTGCAAAATTCAGACTTAAATTGAAGAAAGTAGGGAAAACCACTAGACCATTCAGGTATGACCTAAATCAAATCTCTTATGATTATACAGTGGAAGTGACAAACAGATTCAAGGGTTTAGATCTGATAGAGTGCATGAAGAACTATGGACGGAGGTTCATGATATTGTACAGGAAGCAGTGATCAAGACCATCCCCAAGAAAAAGAAATGCAAAAAGGCAAAACGGTTGTCTGAGGAGGCCTTACAAATAGCTGAGAAAAGAAGAGAAGCAAAAGACAAAGGAGAAAAGGGAGGATATACCCATCTGAATGTAGAGTTTCAAAGAATAACAATGAGAGATAAGAAAGCCTTCCTCAGTGGTCAATGCAAAGAAATAGAGGAAAACAACAGAATGGGAAAGACTAGATCTCTTCAAGAAAATTGGAGATACCAAGGGAACATTTCATGCAAAGATGAGCTCAATAAAGGACAGAAGTGGTATGGATTTTACAGAATCAGAAGATATTAAGAAGAGGTGGCAAGAATACACGGAAGAATTACACAAGAAATATCCTCATGACCCAGATAACCACCGATGGTGTGATCACTCACCTGGAGCCAAACATCCTGGAATGCGAAGTCAAGCCTGCCTTAGGAAGCATCACTACGAACAAAGCTAGTAGAGGTGATGGAATTCCAGTTGAGCTATTTCAAATCCTGAAAGATGATGCTGTGAAAGTGCTGCACTCAGTATGCCAGCAAATTTGGAAAACTCAGCAGTGGCCACAGGACAGGAAAAGGTTAGTTTTAATGCCAATCCCGAAGAAAGGCAATGCCAAAGAATGTTCAAACTGCTGCACAATTGCACTCATTCACACGTTAGCGAAGTAATGCTCAAATTCTCCAAGCCAGGCTTCAATAGTACATGAACTATAAACTTCCAGATGTTCAAGCTGGATTTAGAAAAAGCAGAGGAACCAGAGATCAAATTGCCAACATCTGTTGGATCATCGAAAAAGCAAGAGAGTTCCAGAGAAACATCTATTTCTGCTTCATTGACTATGCCAAAGCCTTTGACTGTGTGGATCAGAACAAATTGGAAAATTCTGAAAGAGATGGGAATACCAGACCACCTGACCTGCTTCCTGAGAAATCTGTATGCGGGTCAAAAAGCTACAGTTAGAACTGGACATGGAAAAACAGACTGGTTCAAATTGGGAAAAGAGTCCGTCAAGGCTGTATATATTCGCCCTGCTTATTTAACTTATATGCAGAGTACATCATGTGAAATGCCAGGCTGTATGAAGCACAAGCTGGAATCAAGATTGCCAGGAGAAATATCAATAACCTCAGATATGCAGATGACACCACCCTTATGGCAGAAAGTGAAGAAGAAGTAAAGAGCCTCTTGATGAAAGTGAAAGAGGACAGTGTAAAGTTGGCTTAAAACTCAACATTCAGAAAACTAAGATCATGGCATCTGGTCCCATCACTTCATGGCAAATAGATGGGGAAACAATGGAAACAGTGACAGACTTTATTTTTTTAGACTCCAGAATTACTGCAGATGGTGACAGCAGCCATGAAATGAAAAGACAGTTGCTCCTTGGAAGAAAAGCTATGACCAACCTTGACAGCATATTTAAAAGCAGAGACCTTACTTTGCCAAGAAAGGTCCATCTAGTCAAAGCTGTGGTTTTTCCAGTAGTCATGTATGGATGTGAGAGTTGGCCTATTAAGAAAGCTGCAGGGGTTAAGAAAGGAGAGGCCTATTAAGAAAGGAGAAGGGGTTGACAGAGGACGAGATTGTTGGATGGCATCACCGACTTGATGGACATGAGTTTGAGTAAGTTCCGGAAGTTGGTGATGGACGGGGATGCCTGGCATGCTGCAATCCACGGGGTTGAAAAAAGTCAGACATGACTGAGCAAGTGAAATGGGAACTAGATCCCACAGAGCAAGCAATACTCGGAACAGTCAAATAAATAAAAATAAATGATAACTACATATATATATATATATATTTTAAAGTGACACCTTACTTTGATTTTATTCACAGCTTTGGTTACTAGGTAGGATAGGTATTTTTGCTCTATTTTTAGGGACTATTTGTACTTATTTTGTGGTTTGCCTTTTTCTTCCTTTTGTCAGCTTTTTCACTTGGTGTTAATCTTTGTAAAAATTGATTTGTTAGAACTTTTGATTATAGTATATGTTGCAAATAATATCTCCTTTAGTTTGTCAATTACCTTTTAATTTTGTTTACAGTGTATTTTGTGTTTGTGTAGTTTAGTTCAGTTCAGTTGATATTTGTGTTCTGTTCAGTTATTTTCTGTTCAGTTCAGTTGATATACGACATACTGATATTTTTGCATCTGCATATCTGAGGTTATCGATATTGTGTACCTTAAATCTATCCATTTCCCTTTTGTTTTTTGCATTTGGTTTTATGTAATAGAGGCAGTGGGCATTTCCAAGCAGACTCTTTTTTTTTTTTAATTTCATTCTTGTTGTTATTTTTCAGTTGCTAAGTCGTATCTGACTCTTTGTGACCTCATGGACTGCAGTACAGCCAGGATTCTCTGTTCTTCACTATCTCCCGGAGCTTGATCAAACTCGTGTCCATTGAGTCAGTGATACCGTCCAACCATCTTGTCCTCTGTTGCCCCCTTCTCCTTCTGCCCTCAATCTTTCCCAGCATCTGAGTCTTTTCTAATGAGTCAGTTCTCCAAATCAGGTGCTGGAGTTTCATCTTCAGTAATTTTATTGAAATATAGTTGATGGTTGGATGGCATCACCCACTCAATAGACATGAGTTTGAACAAGTTCTGTGAGTTGGTAATGGACAGGGAAGCCTGGCATGCTGCAGTCCATGGGGTCACAAAGAGTCAGAAGTGACTGAGCGACTGAACTGAACTGGTTAAATATAGTTCCCTGTGCTACACAGTAGGTCGCTATGTGTTTCTATAATCTTGGATGATGGGTTATTCATATAGAGTGGGTGGTGGTTTTTGTTATGGATCAGCTGGGCACCATCTCCAGACAGACATGCATTAGACAAGTATTGCCCTAGACTTGTTGTTCATGGAAAGATGACTGGTTCATGGCTGGTGGCATTCCCAAGACAGCAACAAAAGTGACTGCTTATTATTAAGGGAACATTCCAACCTTGCTTCTCAGGATTGGAGGACCCTGAAAGATGGAGGATCCTCAGAATGTCCTTTCCCATCTGAATGGTCTTTATCTCTCTTTTTTCCTAGCTCTTTGCAGTCTATAGTCTTTGCTTCTGCCTTGAAAAGAGGTGCTTCTTTTCTGTTTGTGTGTTATGGAAGTGGGAGAAGCCCTTAGTAATTATGGTGATCACCTCCATCATTATTAACCTAGGCCTTCATTGCTCTAAAGGCTGCTGTAACAAATTACTACAGAGCTGGTAGCTTAAAACAGCAGAGATTTATTCTCTCATGGGTTTGGAGGTCAAAAATACAAAATCAAGGTGTCAGCAGGGCTGTGCCCCCTCTGAAGTCTGAGGAGAATCCTTCCAGCCTCTTCCACCTCCTGGTGGCTCCTGGTGTTCCTTGGCTATGGCCACATCACTCCAATCTCTGCCTGTCTTTGTGTCTCACTGTTTTCTCCTCTTCTTATAAGGGCATCCGTTATTGGGTTTAGGACCCACCTGAAATCCTGGATGATTTCATCTCAAGATCCTTAACTGGGTTTTCCTGGTGGCTCAGTGGTAAAGAATCCACCTGCCAATGCAGCAGACACGGGTTCCATCCCTGGTCTGGGACGATCCCACATGCCGTACAGCAGCTGAGCCTGTGCACCACGACTACAGAGCCTGTGCTCTAGAGCCTGGGAGCCACAACTACTGAAGCCCACATGCCCTAGAGCCTGTGCTCTGCAACAAGAGCAGCCGCCACAATGAGAAGCCTGTGCATCACAGCTAGAGAGTAGCTCCCAATTACTGCAACTAGAGAAAAGCACGAAGACTCGGTACAGCCATAAACAAATAAATAAAGCTTATATTTAAAAAAAGAGGTCCTTAACCAACTTCATCTACACAGACTCTGCTTCCAAATAAGGTCATATTCTGAGGTTTGGGGGAACACGAATTTTTTGGGGGAGGGAGACAATATTCCACCTACTGCTTTTGCTATTACCAACCTAAACAGCATATGAAAAAGCAGAGCCATTATTTGCCAACAAAGGTCCGTCTAGTCAAAGCATGGTTTTTCCAGTAGTCATGTATGGATGTGAGAGTTGGACTATAAAGAAAGCTGAGCACTGAAGGATTGATGCTTTTGAACTGTGGTATTGGAGATGACTCTTGAGAATCCCTTGGACTGCAAGGAGATCCAACCAGTCCATCCTAAAGGAGATCAGTCCTGAATATTCATTGGAAAGACTGGCGCTGAAACTCAAACTCCAATCCTTTGGCCACCTGATGTGAAGAACTGACTCATTGGAAAAGACCCTGATGCTGGGAAAGATTGAAGGCAGGAGGAGAAGGGGTTGACAGAGGATGAGATGGTTGGATGGCATCACCGACTTGATGGAAATGAGTTTGAGTAAGCTCTGGGAGTTGGTGAAGGACAGGGAAACCTGGTGTTTTGCAGTCCATCGGGTTGCAAAGAGTTGGACGTGATTGAGCGACTGAACTGAACTGAACTAAATTGTTACCATGACAGTCACCACTGTTATTCTGCATAATAAAAATCAGCCTTTAATTTCCATTTTATTTTACCTGTAAAGTTGTATAATTAAACTAAGCATAGCATCTCGTATCATTTATTGTAAGATCACCTGAGGAGCTCTGCTAAGTTTGGAGCCAATATATCATCAGTTCAGTTCAGTTCAGTCACTCAGTCGTGTCCGACTCTTTGTGACCCCATGAATTGCAGCATGCCAGGCCTCCCTGTCCATCACCAACTCCCGGAGTTTACCCAAACCCTGTCCATCGAGTCGGTGATGCCATCCAACCATCTCATCCTCTGTCGTCCCCTTCTCCTCCTGCCCCCAATCCTTCCCAGCATTAGGGTCTTTTCCAATGAGTCAACTCTTCTCATGAGGTGGACAAAGTATTGGAGTTTCAGCTTCAACATCAGTCCTTCCAATGAACACCCAGGACTGATCTCCTTTAGGATGGATTGATTGGATCTCCTTGCAGTCCAAGGGACTCTCAAGAGTCTTCTCCAACACCACAGTTCAAAAGCGTCAATTCTGCGGCGCTCAGCTTTCTTCACCGTCCAACTCTCACATCCATACATGACCACTGGAAAAACCATAGCCTTGACTAGACAGACTTTTGTTGGCAAAGTAATGTCTCTGCTTTTAAATATGCTATCTAGGTTGGCCATAACCTTCCTTCCAAGGAGTAAGCATCTTTTAATTTCATGGCTGCAATCACCATCAGCAGTGATTTTGGAGCCCAAAAAAATGAAGTCTGACACTGTTTCCACTGTTTCCACTTCTATAATTAAAATTATATGAAATTGTCTTTTCACAATGTGTACATCTATCAATCATCATGATTTACACTTTAAATACCTTACAATTTTATTTGTGAACTGTAACTCAATAAAGCTTGAAAAAAAGGAAAATTCTGTTAAAAATTAGGTCAGATCTAAAACTATTGTTATTTGACTTTAACATCAAGAACTAGAGATCTGAAATAATTAGGCTCTTGCATCTTCACTCGATCATGCAACTTATTTCTGAAGTGAAACTTCAAAGTCAGAGATTCATTTAGCTTTCTTTTAAGACTCATTTGGAATGTTTGGTATTTGTATTAATTATCTTGAAGCTCATGAGCGCCATTGTAACAAAAGATCTTTCAGTTAGAGTTTTCGAATTTCTGATTTGTACATTTGCATGGTCATTATTAAAAGGATAAGATTCTAAGGATAATTCATAGTGAAATAAAGGAGCACTAGAAATTTGAAGGTAGGAAATCAGTTTTTCTGGTGTGGTATGGATGTAAATGGGGTTGGGTTCAATTCCTGGATACACTATTTGCCTTTCCCATCATCTCCCATTCTTTCTTTTTTTCTTTTTTTGCCATGCCTCAAGGTTTCTGGGATCTTAATTCCCTAATTAAAAATCAAACCTGGGCCCTTGGCAGTGAAAATACTGAGTCCTAACCTCTGGACAGCCAGGGAATTCCCTCATCTCCCATTCTAAGTCCTCACCCCTGAGGATGGATAGTAATAGAACCTGGTTTTAGAGCTGTTGTTTGAATCACGGGAGTGGTTTGTGCAAAGCCCTTAGATCAGGTCCGGCATGGCAAACTGCTCAAAATTGTTAGCTATTATTTTAAGTAGGAAATTTGTTTATCCCTGTGGCAAGCAGCTCAAGGGGATGTCAAGACTGAAGTCAGTTTTACCTTACTGTTACCAAACCAAGCTTGGGTTCTCTGGCTTTGTGCACAGTAATGTCAATCTACTGACATGGAGTTGTGGAGGAAAGCACAGGGTTTGTTGTAGGTGCCAGAACAAGGAGTGTGGGCAGCTGATGGTAAAAAAACCCCTGAGCTTCCTGATGGGCTTCAGGGAAGTGTTTTTATGGGTAAAGTGAGGGACAAGGAGGCTGCAGGGTGGGTGATCAGCTTGTGCACAATTATTTGATTGGTTGATGGTGAGGGTACCAGTTATCAGCGTGGTGTCACAGGAGTTAACATCATCAATCCTCAGGCTCCAGTCAATCTGAGGGCTATGTGCTCATGGACATCATGCAGTTAGCCTCTTCCTTTGGTGGGGCCTTTAGTACCTGTAAAACAACTCAGGAATGTGCATGAGATACATTATCCATGTACTTTGGGGAGGAACTAAAGATTCTGTGACTGCCATATGGCTGATTTACTGTTTAAATTGTTACCAATTCTCTTGGTTGAACTGCTACTTTTCTCATTACATGTTCACATACTTCAAATCAATAATTATTTTAAAAAAATAATTTTATTTTTTAATTTATTTTTGGCTGTGTTGCTGCCTAAGGTTTTTTCTAGTTGCAGTGAGCAGGGGCAACTGCAGTGCATGGGCTTCTCACTGTGGTGGTTTCTCATGTTTGCAGAGCACAGGCTCTGGGGCGAGAGGGCTTCAGTAGCTGTGGCATGTGGGCGCAGTAGTGGGCTCTCAGGCCCTAGAGCACAGGCTCAATCGTTGTGGCATACAGGCTTAGTTGCTTTGTGGCATGTGGGATTTTCCCAGACCAGGGACTTAACCCATGTCTCCTGCATTGGCAGGCAGATTCTTACCACTGAGACACCAGGGAAGCCCAATCAGTAATTCTTGAGCTAAGCTTTTGTGACTCAGGGAAGGCCTGGGAGACTACAGCTTTTCTACAAAGGAGAGGCAGGCAGAGGATATGGAGGGAGGAGTTTGTCCCAAGAAGGCCCCATAGGGGACCCCATAGACTTAGTACTATACATAATGAAAAATAGAGTCATATTTAACCTTTCTAGAATTTGACCCAATTTTATGTCTGAAGTTTCTTGCCAGACTTTTATAATTTAATAAGCTAGAGTAAGCTGTGGCTATGCAGAATCAGTATATATACATGATCAGTAAAGGTATATTTTCTAGGCACATGAGTCACAGTGTATATTATGATTTACAAAGACATTAAGAAATATTCAGAGCTTATTATTTTTAATATTTGGAGCAAAATAGTATGCTTATGTGGTGGACTTAGGACTAAGGTGTTGAAAAAATGTTTTGTATGACAAAATAGTATATACTCACTGTAGAATTTTTTTAATCTATTTATTTATTTTGGTTGTGTGGCTTGCAGGATCTTAGTTCCCCAAGTAGGGATGGAACTTGTGGCCTCTGCAGTGGGAGCTTGGAGTCCTAACCACTGGACCACCAGGGAATTCCCTGTAGGAATTTTGAAAATACAGAAAAGAAGAAAAGCCAAAACGACTTATAATCTTTAGCTAGTGTTAGTTGCTCAGTCATGTCCGACTCTTTGCAACACCATGGACTGTAGCCTGCCAGACTCCTCTGTCTATGGAATTCTCTAGGCAGGAATACTGGAGTGGGTTGCCATTTCCTTCTCCAGGGGATCTTCCTGACCCAGGGATTGAACCCTGGTCTCCTGCATTACAGACAGATTCTTTACCATCTGAACCACCAGGTGCAATGAGTTTGTGGGGTTTAAAACAAAAGGCTTGTGACTTAAATTTGGGGAAGCATTAATCATCTTCACCTAATTTGGGGAGTAAACTTTGCATGTTGAGGCTGTAAGTTAAATTATGGTGGGTTCATCTTGACCATTCATTCTGATGTAAATGAACTGAGCTATATTCTGGGCTCAGGGTAGCCTTCTCTTGCAAGGAACTTACTTGAGGGGGAGAGAAGGAGGCCTCTGGATCTCCTGGCTCTGGTGAAGGGGTTGGATGCAAAAACCTGACAGGTTCCTCCCTTCTCTGGGATCCCACAGCCATGTCCTCCATGAGTAGCAAGGGATTGAAAATAAGAGAGTGACTTGGTTATCTCTCTAATTTTTTTAAAAAAGAGGAGAACTTTGTTTACATAAATGCTCCTTCACTGTATTTTCATATTTTGGCCATGCTATAGGGCATGTGGGATCTAACCCTCATTCCCTGCAGTGGGAGTGAATGCAGAGCCTTAACCACTGAACCACCACGGAAGTCCTAAGACTATTAAGACTAAATATACCCTTCTGTCTTTGCCCCAAACGCCCTTGATCTTGACTTTGAAACCCATCAGGAGAGTTGGGTGGCTACTATCTGGGCTTCTTACTAGAATTTTAATGCTAATGTTTAACAGAATTCAAATTATCTATACAAATAAGACACAGAGAGAGAGCCTGTTACAACAGATCCCCCTCCCCCCAACGGCTCCAAAATAGTGGAGACAATTTGCTTGTTGATGTCACTGGTGCTGACAAGCAGGCCGCCACCTCTCTGCCTGCTCTAGGGTGTCAGTGAAACCTGACGCGGTCCTCGGCTTGTCAGCTTCTGTTCTTTAGGAGAAACAGGTGGTAAAGGGAGAAAACTGGAGACAGGCCACTCCTAAAGGAATGTATTGTGTGGCAGCTCATTGCATTTTTTTTTTCAATGAAAAGAAACCATTATTTTTACTTTACTGTATCCATTGGAGTTGTATTGGAAGGTTTCATTAAGGTATTTCTCAGAGTAGACTTGAATGTGGGCAAGATGAGTATTCATAAATGATAATGAACAATGATTAAGTATTAATTAGCAAATACATGTTTTTGGGACTTCTCTGGCACTACAGTGGTTGAAATATCTCTCTGCTAATGCTGGGAGCACTGGTTCCAGCCCTGGTTGGGGAACCAAGATCACACATGCCATGCAGTGTGGTCAAAAGACTAAAGAAACAAACATGCTTTGTGCACTAGGTGCCGCTGCTGAATGGCTTAATAATAAAAATCACGCACCCTTTAAAAACATTATTTAATAACCGACTGCTACTGCTGATCCAGAAGGGATATTCTTTCTTATTAATGACAAACGTACTTTCTTGAGTAAATTTTCATCACTTGTTCCTTCTTTATTTTTTTCACTCAGAGAAATTATCTGACGCAAAAATATAATAATGTATGACCTATGTAATGCAAAATTAAAGTGGAGATTCAGTACAGCGGACTCCAGTTGAAGGCCATTTAATTTTTTAATCTGTCATAAAATTTTAAATTAAGGAAGCCCGTCTTTATTTATTTAAAGGCTTCTGACCCTTCCTTGTGCATTTGCCAAAAGCCCTGTAAACAAAGCCTCCTCTGGGACAGAAATGATTTTCTGGGCTTCTCCAGCTCCTTCCCTTCTCTTCGCCACCCTCCGCCCCGGGCCCCGCCTCCCTCCGCCCCGGGCCCCGCCTCCCTCCGCCCCGGGCCCCGCCTCCCTCCGCCCCGGGCCCCGCCTCCCTCCGCCCCGGGCCCCGCCTCCCTCCGCCCCGGGCCCCGCCTCCCTCCGCCCCGGGCATCTCCCGGCAGGCTTCTGATTGGCGCAGAGCGCAACCTTGCCTTTTAGGGACAGTTGTCGGGCTTTTAAAGTGGTAAGGGAAAGGGTGCAGTGGCTGCTTTTATCAACCAATCAACTGTTTTCTTGCCAGATCCCCAAATATTCCCGGGCCAATGGAGGGGAGAGCCCAGGATGCCCGGGAGAGGCCGGGCTTAAGCTGAGCCGAGAGGCAGGCGCTCAGACAGCCCTGGGGCCCCGCCAGCCCCCATCTGGCGCTTGTCTGTGTCGCTGTCAGAATCTGTCTAGCTCCGCATTCCCTCGCAGGGGTGTGTTGGGGGGAGTCCTCATTCCGACTCTCAAAATGGTTATCAAAGTGTTTGTTGCCACATCATCTGGGTCCATAGCGGTAGGTGTCTGATGGAATTCGGGGGCTTTCTTCTCGTCCTCTTTTCTGAAAAACTCAGACTTGGAAGTAGAAGCAGCGGGTATGGCCCAGCGCTGGGCTTACATTTCTTTTTGAGGCGTGTGTAAGTAAGCCTGCGAGCCCTTTGCTCTCTGCCTTGATCTGAATGGTGTAGAAGAAGTGTGTAAAACGTGTGATCTGGGGCAGCTGGGTGTGGAAGGGGATTCGAGGAAGGGGTGTGTGTTGGATGCTAAGACTTTTAATGTGTGATTTTTGTCTGTTGTGTCGCATCTTTGATAGAATCAGAGGATTTTTTTTTTTTTTGGTGGAATGTTTCTGCCATTCATCCTATGAGACTTAGACAAATTTAAAATTGCAAGTAAATGATACTTTCTGTAACAACATTTTTAGCGTATGATGGGCCAGATTACTAAAATGACCCCTGGCTGTAATGACTTGTGTATGCGATGTAATCCTAAGGAAAGTGTAAAGTTAGCATGTGTAATACTATTATTTGAGGGTAATGATGTCACAGTGAAAAAAACTAACATCTCTGCGGCTACAGATTTAAATGCTCTAGGAATCCAAACAGACCAAAAATAGGTGCTTTACCTGATTTCCCTGGGACAAGGCTGGGAATCACTCAGCCATCTTTCTAAGTCCAGCCTTCGTTCTGTGCCTTAGGATATAGGGGTAAGGGAAGGACTCATTTTATCCTTGGAAACGATTCAGGCTTTGATATTAGACTTGAACCTGCAGTGTCTATCTGGGACTGATATTTGGACCAGTATTTTAGCATCTGGGAGGCTGTGGAGAGAAAACAGTTTTATTAGTCCTGAGAGGTGAAGACCAGCGCAGGGCCTGTTTCCTTTTATATCTGATTCCTGGAACTTCTCAGGTTGCAGCTTGGATTTCAGTGGTCCCTTAGCCAGGATGACAACACTAGGCGAGTGACTGGCCCAGGGAACAATCCTAACAGCAGCTCCTGAATGCCATCCCCCCTTCCCTACCACCCACCTCCAGCCCCGAAAGTTCACACCGTTTCCAGAGAGGACAAGAGGAAACCCTGAGAGAGCCTGGTCCTTCCTACTGATACAACTGTTTAATGATCTGCCGAGCATCTTTCATGATGTTCCAATTTTATGAAAAAATTCCAAATGTAAAACTGCAAAGTCTTTTGCGGCTGTTGATGACCTCAGAAACTTTGATCTACAAAAAGCACATTTTTGGATTGTTAAGATTTTAAAAGTTTTTTTTTTTTTTTTTTTAAAGAAAATGGCTTTCATCATGGAGAAATGGCTTTCATCGTGTGTGTCACATAAGCTGTGGACATACTCATTGCTGGAAACTTTTACTGCTAACCTGTCAATCTTCTACATATTCCATAGATCAGGTCTGAGTGACTCGAGACATCCTTAGCAAAGACAATGAACAAACAGGTCCTTTCTTAGGATTTTCTGATTTCCTATGTTCTTGAAATTTGGGAACATGATTTAATTAGCCTGGTAGGATCTGGAGGGGTAGTGTTTATTCCAGGATCTTGAAAAAATCCAAGTTCATTCTGCTGCTGTAAGCAAATGTTTTGGTGCCACGTGGGACGATGTGACCTTGAGAAAGTTATTTCACCTTGCTAAGCCTCAATTTCCTTGTCTGTAAAATGAGGATAAGAATAGAACTCATCTCATAGCATTGTCACAAGGACTTAGGAAGTAAGTTAAGAGTGAGGGTCAGTAAGGGTCAGTAAGCAAGGGTCAGTAAGCCAAGAGTGCCCAGTATGGTGTCAACTGCTTAATAAATATTATCATTATTAGTTAATGCTATAATTATCAGCTATTAATATTATAATTGTTATATCTATTGAACATTATAATTATTAGTTAATGTTAAATGTTAATAATATTATTAGTAATTGTTAATCAATATTATTGTCATTGTTATAATTATTAGTTAATGTTAGAAGGTCTTTATCTATGATGATGTTTCAGAATAATTATCTCAAGCCACATAAATTGAAGAATTTCTGTCTTATGGTGTCTGTGCTAATGATTTTTCCTGGCTGAGGGAATTTCACCTGGAAGTTTCTTTGCAGGACAACCCAGAGCACCTGCCAGCACTTATGCTGTGTGGATGGTGGTTGGTCTACAAAATTTTACTCCTTATTTCTTCAGTCTATATGCTTTAAAAATAGGTTCTTGCCTGTGACATCATCAGAGAGAACATTATGACTTCTGTTGGATGAATGAAATAAATGAAAAAGGAAAATACCAATTGTAATATCTTGATGAAGATTACACATGCAGTTGTGTATTACATGTCTGTTTTAACAGTTGATGCCAAACCCCGGTTCCATGTTTTACTACTTTAGAGACAGATGTGGGTGAAGAGACCCCGGGAGCAGGAAAAGGTTGTGTCTTCATGTCTAACCCTCCCCTCTTCCTGAAGGCCATTGCTGCAAGGGTCTGAAGACAAAGAGAGAGAGGACAGTCCTCCCTGTTTTTAAGATGCACGGCCCCTGAGCCACCATTATTAAGGACAGACTAATGGTGGCTACTGGGTTTCTTAGTCCCTTTTCTAGTCTTGGGCTTCCCTGGTGGCTCAGAGAGTAAAGAATCTGCCCACAATGCAGGAGACCCAGATTCTCTCCCTGGATCAGAAGATCCCCTGGAGAAGGGAATGGCTACTCACTCCAGTATTCTTGCCTGGAGAATTTCATGGACCGAGGAGCCTGGTGGGTTACAGTCCACAGAGTCGCAAAAGAGTCAGACACAGCTGAGTGACTAACCTTATCACTTCATAGAGGGAAAAACATAGCTCTTGAATTGATGACTCAGGGTGTGACCCTTGGAAAATTCTTTAATCCACTGCACCTCAGTTTTGCTATCTTAAGATGGTTATCAGAATTCTTGCCTGGTGTAGCAGTCAGGACGAGACAATGAGGTAACAGTGTGCTGGGTTCCTGACTGCGCAGCTACTTGACTTGTGGTGCAAAATGCTTTTCCATGCATTCCTCAGTTCTCACCAGCCCTGGGAGAAAGGCAGCGTTCTATCCATTTTGCAAATGAGGTGACGGACAAGCAGAGCTTCTGCTCAGATAACAACCTTCCCGGCCAGGATGGACTCGCAGGTCACCTGGCACTTAGATGCAGCATGCTTTATATTACAGTGCAGTCACCTCTTTTGGAGAGGTTTCTAACTGTACAAGACAATAAGCGGGAGGTGCCAAGCGAGTGACCCAAAGATCACTCTGATGCATCACAGTCACCAACAGTGGCTGGTGACTTCAGGACCTGAATGACACTTTCTTTTTATTTTTTAATTTGTTTTATTGAGGTATAGTTGATTTACCACGTTTTGTTAATTTTTGCTGTATAGCAAAGTGATTCAGTTATGTATTCATATACGCTCTTTTTCAGATCTGTTTCCATTATGATTTATCACAGGATATTGACTATGGTTCTCTGTGCTATATAGTCGGGCCTTGTTTATCCATTCTATATACAATCGTTTGCATCTGCTAATCCCAAATTCCCACCCATCTCTCCCACACCCTCCTCCTCTTTGGCAACCACAAGACTGTTCTCTTTGAGAATGACACCTTATGAGTCAATGTAACAGGATAGGAAAACAGAGCTTTCTGAGCTTCCACTGAGGTCCCGCAGGCTCCAAGTGACATAGACCCTGAGGACCAGAGATCCTCCAGAGGGGCTGCTCAGAAGAATGAGGCAAACTTGGCCATGGCACCCTGGAGAGGAGAGAAGGGGTGAGGCATGCAGGGAGAAGCGTGTCTGCGGTGAGGACTGTTGGGGGGCTCTGCACCACCCCTCCCCTTGAAGCCGTGAAGGGGAGGTCCCCTCTGCGGGCTGATGTTGTGTTCCTGGGGTCAGCCTGGGAGGCCATGAGGAGAAAAGCTGTACATCGGCTGCAAGGAGTGGAGAGTGTGAAGTGGGGTTCCGTGAACGAGGGCCCACCAAGGGGGTGTTGCAGGAGAGTGCACCTGCACATGAATGGGTATCAGATTGTGGGCAAAGGCCACATGCCAGCCAGGTGAAGTCATGTGCTCACCCATCCCTCTGGGCTCATCCTAAGACCCTTCTCCAGCCCCCAGCAGAAGTCAGTGCTCCAGACAGCCAGGAGAGCAATGCTTTTGACCCAGTTTAAGTGATTGGTGTTTGGAAAGTCCAGGATGGCAGATTTTATCTTTCTTCTCTTTCTTTGAATGAGGTGCTGAGAAATAAACTTTAATGCAGTATCATGCTCCCAACAGTCAGTCAACTTTCTGTAGATGTAATTGCTTGTCTTGAGAGGGATAATAGTCAACAGATCTTCCCCTCCTGTTTTCTCCATCTTTCTTTGACTTTCCAGAAGAGGAAAAATAAGTCAGGACTTGGGAAAAGTTCTCCATCTATTTAGAAATTGTGGGATAAAATGAAATCCTTTTCCATCCCACCTCAAGTCCTGAGGCATGATTTTTTTTAAGTTCTTCTATTTTATGATTGACATGTAGTTAACTTACAATGTTGTGTTAGTTTCAAGTGTGTTGTGTAGTGATTCAGTTAAGTCCTGAGGCGTGATTAATAGAGACGGGAATCTCGTCTGTGGGGAAGTGGACTTCAGCCAGGCTGAAGGTATTTGAGGAGCAAAGAAGAGAGGGGTTTGAACAGAATAAAGAATGTTGCCTTCTGAGTATTTAACTAAAAGTAAATCTACCTGAAATGAAGATGTCTCTACTCTTTGAAACAGCAAAGTTATCTCCGAAAATAACTAAAGGAGTAAGTAATTTATAAAGGGACATAAGTAATTATGAACGGGTTGAAGACTATGTAGAGAAAACATAACTAATTAAAGTAATAATTTAGCCCAACAACCTGTCGTCATGTCTGGTGGGATTTTCTGATATTCAGAAACTCCGCCGTGAGGTCCGGGAATTTGGAGTCCAGTTTCTACTAGAAGGACCAGGAGGTCTGGGGTTCCCCTAGCGTAGCCTTGGGGAAGCTCACTCTGGTGAGGAGATAAGCAGTCTGTCCATTGGTTCTGAGAGATGTGACACTCAGGAATGTTCCCAACTATTTATGCCAGATTCTTAAGGGACCTTCCATCATTCTATTCCTTTCTGTATGACTTCTGTTTTTATTTTTTGTCTACGCTTGCCCCAAACTGAAATAGATCCCTTGGCCTGAGTCTTATGGATTAAATGTTGTATTGTAGTTAAGAGCAGCCTTTAATTTATTGACCTAATGCTTTTAGTTGCTTTATTTTTGTTATGTTGATGGTACAAATGTTAATTAAGAAAATGTATGATTACCATTTATATATGGGTATATGTAATTTATATACAAAAAATTATATATAATTTATATTTAGGTAAGTATTAGATGCTCAGTCGTGTCCAGCTCTTTGTGACTCCATGGACTGTAGCCCACCAGGCTCCTCTGCCCTTGGGATTCTCCGGCCAAGCATACTAGAGTGGGTTGCCATTCCCTTCTCCAGGGGACCTTTCTGACCCAGGGATCTAACCCAGGTCTCCTGCATTTCAGGCAGATTCTTTACCATCTGAACCACTATGGCAGCCCACAATTTATATTCACTGTACATTAATTAAAATTATTAAACAGTAATTTATATTAATTAAATTATTAAACAGTAACATTATACTTATAATTAATATGCTATATCTATATATAATCAAGTCACCACCCAAATCAAATTACACAGGGTTTGTTTTGGTGGTGATTTCATTCTAGGGCATAAGCATCCACGTGTGTCTTTCTTTACCTTACCTTAGGAAAGAACCTCTACACGAAAGTCGTTGATATAATCAATCATTTTGGCAAAAATGAAAAAAATAAGAATTTTGGAGAGGTGTATAAATCTCTGATAGCTCAGTTGGTAAAGAATCCACCTGCAATGCAGGTGACTCTGGTTTGATTCCTGGGTCGGGAAGATCCGCTGGAGAAGGGATAGGCTACCCACTCCAGTATTCTTGGGCTTCCCTGGTGGCTCAGCTGGTAAAGAATCCGCCTGCAATGTGGGAGACCTGGGTTCGATCCCTTGGTTGGGAATATCCCTTGGAGAAGGGAAGGGCTACCTATTCCAGTATCCTGGCCTGGAGAATTGCATGGGCTGTATAGTCCATAGGCTCACAAAAAGTCGGACACGACTGAGTGACTTTCACTATACAAATCTTTATTGAATGAATTGGGTTTAAACAAAAGAGGATTTGAATCTAGGTGTTGGGTTTAGGATGGGCATGTACCTTTTCAGCATTTGTTTGGAATCCTCAGAATCTAGTACTTCTGCTGATAAACAAGTTACATGAAAATGACAAGGGGACTCATATCCTAGAAAACATTCTTAATGACTATTTTCATTGTGAGGCAATATTCCATTCAGAGGACTTAAGATACTGGATATTTATATGTCAAAGAAGATCCTAATTTAGACTTTTAATTTTAATAAAGGACCATGTTGTGCCTTTTTATCATCTGTACAAATGAGTTCTTGACTTTTTTTTTTTTACCCAAATAACACCTTATGGATCTATTCATGTGAAGAGCTTGGCACCATGTCTTGTGCAGAGTAGGGAATCAATAAATGAGTATTGATTGGTTTATGTTATTGATCATTCTAAAGTTTGTCCCAGAGTTCTCACAATGTGGTCCACAGTCTGCTGTAACTTGTTTACCAGTGTTTATAAAAGAGATTGGTGGTCCAGTGGGTAGGACTCCATGCTTCCAATGCAGCAGGTGTGGGTTTGATCCCTGGTCAGGGAACTAAGATCCCACATGCCCTCAGGCCAAAAAAAAAAAAAAGGCATCATGCATTCTGGGAGTGAATTCCTCGACTGAAGAGAAAAATTCTGACTGAAGAGAGAAAATTGTAATTGTTTCTGGGGAAGGAGTGCTAAGATTTCAAGATGGCCACATTCACAAAGAAATGACATTAGTAGAATACAGTCCTTACTTGTGAACCACACGTAGAGAAAAGGGCCCCTGGGTTTTCTCTTAGGTGTGGCTGCACTTGATTTTACTTAAATAGTTGGATGTGAGTAGAGAACAGTTATTCTACTGCATTACTCTTTCATGTGCCAGGAGAAATATCCACCAGCTTTTCTAGTTTTTTTCCTGCTCTTCGTTTTCCAATAATCTCCATGTGGACTTTTCAATTTCCTGTGTTATTTCTAAAGCTACTTTTGTTCAGCGTGACTCATGTTCCCATTTTCCTAACTGTGAATAGTGCCTTTTTGGGTGGGTGTACTTGGTATTTGAGTTTCATAGTAAATTGTGTTTTTTTCCTTTTTTCTATCATCTTGTTCTTTGTAACTAATCCCTATTTATTTTTTGGCTGTTAAGTTTAGCAGAGAATTGAAAGTAGTTTGAAGACCTCAAATAAAAGCTGTGATGATAGTATCTCTATTCCTATTTGGTTGACTATATCATGATTTAAACATTGATGAGATTAAAATTTCAGAATTTAAATGATTGCTCTGTTGATCCTGTGGAATGAAGAAGTGTGATTTTATGATTTTTCTTGTTTAAATACTTAGCAAAGTTATTTGTATTGTATGGTATAGTTGGACAAAGTGTTTTTAAGAAACAGTCTAATGGTAATCTTTTTCTTCTCATGACTAGATTAGGAAGAAACAGCAAGAAGTTGTGGGCTTTTTGGAAGCTAATAAAATCGATTTTAAGGAGTTCGATATTGCTGGAGATGAAGACAACAGGAAATGGATGAGAGAAAATGTTCCTGGAGAGAAGAAACCTCAGAATGGGATTCCGCTGCCTCCTCAGATCTTTAACGAGGAGCAGTATTGTGGGGTGAGATTTAGTTGCTCTGAAAATTCTTCTGCATGTGTGTTTATCAGAAATTACTTAAAGCAGATAAGCTTCGAGGTAGCATTTACATTTGTTGACATTTTTCAGCTTGTGATCTATTTCTACCATTCAATACCTGGATGGTTAGATCTATGGTGAAGAATAAATAGTTAAGATTTTAAAAATGATAGAAACAGTAGAATGATGATTCAGAAGTTCTTGGGATTCCTTTAGGATTTTTATTTTATTTTGAAGAGAGGAGGCCACTTGTTCTGACAAAATAAGCATTTAGTTGAAAAGACATTCTGATCAACCTGGTAGGGTACACATACCTGGATCCACTGGGTACACTTTCACCTTTGTAAAGAATGATTTGCAGAAGTAAAGTTTTGTGTGAAAGTGAAAGTGTTAGTCCCTCAGTCATGTTCAACTCTGTGATCCTATGGCCTATAGCCTCCCAGGCTCCTCTGTCCATGGAATTCTCCAGGCAAGAATGTTGGAGTGGGTTTCCATTTCCTTCTCCAGGGGATCTTCCTGACCTAAGATCAAACCTGGGTCTCCTGCATTGCAGGCAGAAAATTTTGTGTAAATACATCTAAATAGCTAAAAAACTATTCTGGACATCCTTTCTCTTTGTGAGGACACAACAAGAAAAGACATTTATGAACCAGAGAGGGGGTACTCCCCAGACACTGAATCTGCTGGCACTTTCATCTTGGACTTCCAGCCTCCAGATCTGTGAGAAATTAATGTCTGTTGTTCATAAACCACCAAAAACAAAACAAAACCAACAAAAACTCTTCTGGGCTTTTAATTATAATAGCAATTTTATTTTATACATTTAGTCATTCATTTTACCATAAAAATCACCTTTCCTCAGGGTTTATTGATTCTGCTTAGTAAAAGCAGAAAAAGAAAAGAAACATTTGTTGAAAAGAAACATTTAAAAGCTCAAAGGCCTTTGGAGCATGAGAATTGGCATTAGCTTTGGGGGGTCATCTAAGTCTTCCAGGCCATTTTTCAGACTTGGCCATCATGCTTCTGGAAGGCAGAGGGAATTAATTACCCAGAGCTGTGCTGTTTCTGGAGGTTGGAGCCTGACATAGGATTTTTTTCACTCACTTCTTCTCTTTTATAAAAAATTAACTATTTATTAAAAAGTTATAAGCAATTTTTATTTTTTTTGGCTTCACCACATGGCATGTGGGATCATAATCCCTTGACCAGGAATCAAACCTTTGCCCTTTGGCTTGGAAGCATGGAGTCTTAACCACTAGACTGCCAGAGAAGTCACCACTTTTCTCCTTGCTACACAAAACTGCTGGTCCTTTAGCTCAGCTTCTCTTTATTATTATATTTCTCACCTAAAGCAAGTGTCATCAAACTATAACCCGAGTGCCAAGGCCTGCAGCTATCTGTTTTGGTAAAATTTTATCGGACTGCCTGCACTAATCACCACCTAGTACGTATGGCTAATTTTGCGTGATAGCAGAGCTGAACAGTTGCAACAGAGACCATCTGACCCACAAAGTCAGAAACATTGAGATTTACTATCTTTTCTGGTGGTTCAGATAGTAAAGAATCTGCCTGCAAAGTAGGAGATCCAGATTTGATCCCTGAGTCAGGAAGGTCCCCTGGAGAAGGAACTGGCAACCCACTCCAGTATTCTTGCCTGGAGAATCCCATGGACAGAGGAGCCTGGAGGGCTACAGTCCATGTGGTCTCAGAGTCAGACATGACTGAGTGACTAGATGACATGACATGACATTTACAGAAAAGCTTTCAGACCTCTCATTTGAAGCATGAATTGTTCTGCTGTTGGGGGTTTATATTACTTTCTTAGGGCTGATATAACAAAATACCACAAACCTGGTGATTCTTATGGACTGCATGTTTGTGTCCCCCTAAATTCGTATGTTGAAGTTCTAAGGCCCAGGGTGATGGTATTTGAAGAAGGGATCTTCGGGAGGTGATTAGGATCAGATGAAGTCCTGTGGGTGGGGCCTTCATGGTGGGATTAGTGCCCTTATGGGAGGAGGAAGAGAAAGAGACCCCTTTCTCTTCACCCTGTGATCACACAGCCAGAGGCAACTGTCTGTGAGCCAAGAAGAGAGCAGCACTCAATGATGCTGCACCCAGAACACATTTCTGTTAGTAAGCCACCCAGCCTATGGTATTTTGTTATGGCATCCCCAGCTGATGGTTACAGTGCTTTAAAACAACAGAAATTTATTCTTTCACAGTTCTGGAGGCCAGAAGTTTTAAATCAAAGTGTCAGTAGGGTTGATTTGTGCTGCAGGCTCTAAGCAAAAATATGTTCCATGCGTCTCTCCTGACTTCTGGTGGCTGCCAGCCATCTCTGACATTCCTCCACTTGTTGACACATCATGTCCATCTCTGCCTCCATCTTTACATGGCCTTCTTCTTGGGGTCTCTCTGTGTCTTCACATGGCTTTTGTATAAGGACAGAAGTCATTGGAATAGGGTCCACCCTAGTCCAGCATGGCCTCATCATAACTAACTACATCTGTGAAAGTAAAAAGAGAAAGTGTTAATTGCTCAGTCATGTCTGACTCTTTTCGACCCCAGGGATTATAGCCTACCAGGCTCCTCTGTCCATGGGATTCTCCAGGCAAGAATACGGAGTGGGTAGTCATTCCCTTTTCCATGGGATCTTCCTGACCCAGGGATTGAACCCAGGTCTCCTGCATTGCAGGTGGGTTCTTTACTATCTGAACCACCAGGGAAACCAATATCCCAATTTCCAAATAAGGTCATTTTCTGAGGTTCGGGGTGGACACAGCTTTTTTGGGGGAAGTACAAGCTGTGTGAATGTACATGGCTGTGTTAGGCTTCTTCAGAGGCTTAACTTAAAGTCCTGTGGATGTGAGGCTGTTTTCAAACAGGTTTAAGGTGTTGAGCAGTTATTTAGTGGAACTTATGGCCAGTCCCTTGGACTGCAAGAGATCAAACCAGTCAATCCTAAAGGAAATTAACCCTAAATATTCATTGGAAAGACTGATGCTAAAGCTGAGGCTCCAATACTTTGGCCACCTGATGCAAAGAACTGACATATTGGAAAAGACCCTGATGCTGGGAGAGACTGAAGGCAATAGGAGTAGGGGGTGGCAGAGAATGAGAGGTTAGATAGCATCACTGACTCAGCAGATATGAATCTGAGCAAACTCCAGGAGATATTGGAGGACAGAGGAGCCTGGTGTGCTGCAATTCATGTGGTCACAAGGAGTTGGACATGATTTGGTGACTAAACAAGGAACAATGGTCCAGTCCAACTCTCTTGTAATTGAAGCTGGGGCTTCCCAGAGTGAGGAAAGTATTTCCTTGGTAAGGGAGGGTCCCTTCCCTGTATACCACACTCCTCGCCCCACACCCTCCAGACTGCTTGGCTTCTGGACATCTCTCCAACCTGACCTGAATTTTTAAGAATTGTGGCTCTTATTAGATAAGGAAAGGGAAAAAGAGGCTTCTTGGAGTGGGGGACAATGGTGATGGTCAATTTTTATGTTTTAGAAATTAAAAATTTATTTATTTGTTTGCACTGGATCTTAGTTGCAGCATGGGGGATCTTTGTTGAGTCATGAGGGATCTTTCATTGTGGCGCACAGGCTCTCTAGTTGTGGTGTGAGAGCTCAGTAGTGGAAGCGTGTGGGTTCAGTTACCTCGTGGCATGTGGGATCTTAGTTCCCCAACCAGGGGTCTGAACCACAGTCCCTGCATTGCTGGGTGGATTCTTAACTACTGGACCACCAGAAAAGCCCATATAAAATTTTTTTTTATAATTGAAAAATGAGTCTGTGTGCACACAGAAGAATTAAAATGGTTCCAAAGTTGTCCACAGTGGAGATGATTCTTCCTCCTATTTTATACCCCTCTAGTTAGTTTTTCTGAGGCGGGCCAGTTTTATGAGCCCACCACCTGGGAAGTTACACCTGGCCCCACTCAAGAGAGCGCTCTGCTTGTTTTAACACTCTACTGTTGCTGTCTTGAAATTCATAATGATTTTTGAAAAAGGGTTGCCTTGTTTTTATCTTGCACTGGGCCCTGCAAATTATGTAACCGTCCTGCTTTGACCCACCAATGTTGGCAATTTCTTGTTTGGCCTTCCAGGAATTTTGTATGTGTATTTACCATTGTTTATCACTTAAAAAAATGGGAATAAGCTCTATACACTTTGTCCTTTTCACTTAATAACTGTATCTCAGAGGTTATTGTGGAGCTGTACATGTTCTTCTTAAAAAGCTTTTTAAAATTTTATATTGGAGTATATAGTGTCGCTCAGTTGTGCCCAGCTCTTTGCGACCCCATGGCCTGTAGCCCACCAGGCTCCTCTGTCCATGGAATTCTCCAGGCAGGAATACTGGAGTGGGTTGCCATTTCTTCTCCAGGGGATCTTCTTGACCCAGGAATCGAACTCATATCTCCTGCTTTGCAGGCAGATTTTTTTTTTTTAACCACTGAGCCACCATGGAAGCTCATGTGGAATTGGTGGGTCACATATTCTTTATTTCAATGGTTGTGAAACATTGCATTGGATATGACATAATTAATTGGCACAGTTCTCTAACGGAAACCATTCAGGTTGTTTTCAGTTTCCCTCTGGCTCAGCCTGCAATGCAGGAGACCTGCATTTGACCCCTGGGTTGGGGAGATCCCCTGAAGAAGGAAATGGTAACCCACTCCAATATTCTTGCCTGGAAAATCCCGTGGACAGAGGAACCTGGCAGGCCTACAGTTCATGGGGTTGCAGAGTCGGACACGACAGAGTGGCTTCACATCTCTTTTCAGCTACAAATGATGCTGCAGAAGTCCCTTTACATATACAGAGCTTTGTGTTCAGTTTGAGCGTATATATAGGATAAATTCCTAGAAGATGTGCTGAGTTACAGCATATATGCATCTCACATCTCAGTAGATATTAAGTCTGGACAGTAATTGCCCCAGTTTATATTTGGGTGTGGCTGGTTTCCTGTAACTTTAACAATGTTCTAATATTCTTTATCAATTTCTTAATCAATTAAGACAATATTCTTAATCAATTTGTTAGATGAAAAATGTGTTCTCACTGCTTTGACTTGGATTTCTGTCTTTATAGCAGAGGCTGAACATCTTTTCCTCTGTTTATAAGCTTTCTGTGTTTTTTTCTATGATTTTCTACTTTTTCTGTTTGGTTCTAGGTTAATGTTTATTGGTTTGTGAGAATCTTTACTTATGACAGAAAGTAGCCCTTTCATTACCATAGATGTTGCAAATATTTCCCTATGTTTCTTATTTGTCTTTTGATGTTTTCAAGTGTTTTTTTTGGAATGCAGGGCTTAACATTTCTTTTCTGTAGACAGTTTATTAATATATTTTATGGTTCCTGCACTCTATGTGTTGTTTAGAAAATCATTCAGCACTCTAATATCATTAAAGGAATCATCTCCTTTTCTTCTAGTACTTTTCTAGTGAAAGTAGAATTTTAAATCTCTTACTTTTTCTTATTTTAACTGTCCTTTTTGATTAAGACTAGTTACAGTGAAGACGATACTGAAATATTTTCTTTCAACCTATGTTTATCCCAGGGTAAAAATTCTGTAGTTATTTTCTGCTACAGAAATAAAACCTCAAAGCCATTTCTTATGTCATTTTGCTGTCATCTAGCAATGCTTTCTGTATTAACTGTGGAAGAAGAAAACATTTCCCAACTAAGAAAAAAGACTTCTATTTTTAAGATGTGTTTTCCTATTATGAATATGGTTCTAATGAGATAAGCATATAAGTGATTTTATGTTTAGCTGTTTTGAATTCTTTCTTCATTCAGAGAGGTATTAGTAGTTTTTCTTACTAGCAGCTTTGCTAAACTTGCTTTTCTGCAATCTGTGGATATTCCCAACAAAAGGGCATTAATGAGGCAGAGGACTTTGTTTACAGAAAGTAGGTAAAATGACTATTTGTATTGCAGATGCCAATTTTACAAAGAGACTCAAAGTTCTGAAGGATGTGTCAGGTTTAAAATGGCATTGTTGTTGTTCAGTTGCTAAGTCGTCTCCGACTCTTTGCATGCAACCCCATGAACTGCAGCACACCAAGCTTCCCTGTCCTTCACTATCTCCCAGAATTTGTTCAGACTCATGTCTATTGTGTCAAGGATGCCAGCATAAATCTACTCAATATTCTGTGATAGCCTATATGAGAAAAGAATCTGAAAAAGAATGGATATATGTCTATGTATAGCTGAATCCCTTTGCTATGCACCTAAAACTAACACAGCATTGTGAACCAACTATCCTCCAATATAAAATGAAAATTAAAAAAATAAAGTAATAAACCTGCTTTAAAAAAATAAAATGGCATAAATCTGGATGGTTAACATATCTTTCTACATGATAGAAATGTGGACCATCAGAATAAGGCTATCATTTAAGTTGACTCAAAGGCCTCTGTGAATTCTCAAATGATGATGGCAGCAGCTGGAGGGGACCTCAAAGGCAAGCAGTGGCTTTCTCAGCACCAGGTCAGTGCAAGGGCTGGTGTCATGGGTGGTTCTGTGTACCATTGTGTCCCTGCCAGCCTGAACTCCTCCTGTTCTGGGAAGAACAGATGAAGATGTTATCTTGAGGGCATGGCAGACAACCTCTAGCTACAGAAAGGGGATACCACCAGGAAGCCAGGCCCAGTGGAGGCCAGGTCACCTGCCTGGCAGAAAAATACTAACAGGAATTAGCAGACTTGTCTGCTGATGCCAAGTTGGAGTCTGTGCATTTTCACCTATGTGAGGGCTGGGGTGCCTGCCTGGTCCTGGGCACAGCTAAAAGGATCTTCAACCATGCAGCAGAGAGGCAAATATGTCTGGGAACTTAGGGCTGCAAGAGGGGACAGGATGCCCCCCTGATTAGGGCAGGGGGAGGATGTTTTCAACACACTGATGTTACTGAACACGCTATTTTATTTTTTAATTTTTTTCAGTATGATGGCAATTTTATTATATCTTACATATAACTTTGATAGTGTACGTATCAACATGTTAATAAAAATTATCTTTTGTTTTTCCATTATGGTCAAGCTTTCTTTGCTTTTTAAATTAATTAATTTGTCTATTTTTGGCCAAACTGAGTCTTCATTGCTGTGCACAGGCTTTCTCTAGTTGCGGCAAGCAGGGGCTACTGTCTAGTTGCAGTTCATGGGCTTCTCATTGCGGTAGCTTCTCTTGTTTCTGAGCACAGACTCTAGGCATGTGGGCTTCAGTGGCACATGGGCTTAGTGGCTCTGTGACATGTGGGATCTTCCCAACTAGGAACAGGGATCCAACTGGTGTTCCCTGATTGGCAGGCAGATTTTCATATACTGGACCACCACGGAAGTCCTTCTTTGTTTTTTTAAAAAATTTTATTGAAGTGTAGTTGAGTTACAACGTTGTGTTAGTTTCTGGTATATAACAAAGTGATTCAGTTATACATATATTTGTTTTCATATTCTTTTCCATTATGGTTTATCATAGGATATTGAATATAGTTCCCTGTGCTATAAGTACTACTTGACTACTTGTTAGTTACTCAGTCATCTCCAATTCTTTGTGACTCTATGAACTGTAGCCCACCAGACTCCTCTGTCCATGAGATTCTCCAGGCAAGAATACTGGAGTGGGTTGCTATTCCCTTCTCCAGGGGATCGTCCTGACTGATGAATTGAACCCGGGTCTCCTGTACTGCAGGGGAATTCTTAATCACTGTGCCACCAGGGAAGCCTGAGAGAAGATGGTTTCATGGATATTTGAAGCACTGGGTGATATCACCTCCATATACCTGGTCCCTCTAAGAAGGTTTTAATATTTGTTTTTATCTGACCTCCCTCAAGAGCCTGGGAGTCAGGGCTAGGGTCAAGTGAAGTGGAACCTCTGTGAGTTATAAATTCTTATCACTTTTATATTGGTAAAATGTATTTTTCAATTTTATGAAAAAAATGACGACCACAGCAGACAATTAAAAATTTTTTTCTTCTTAACAAAATAAACCACCAACTCTATTTCAACTCCTCTCATATTTAAAAATTGTTCTAAATCATCCACCTGACTCCCTGTGGCAGTTCCATGGAGGCACACAGAAGGCATCCTTTGACTGTAGCCATTAGTAAAGAGATTGTGTAGCTCTTTATGTTTGTATATCTTCTTCTGTATATCTTTTGAATATTCTTCTATTGAGTTTTTGCCTTTTCCTTATGATGGAAGAGGGAAAAGCATAATATAATATATTATATTATATATACTAGTATTATACATTAGTTTTATATATATAAATATGTATTAGTTATATATATACACGTTATATATATATACATATATACAGGCATATATATATGTGTGTATATATATATATACACACACACACACATATATATGTTGTTAAGAAGAGCAAAAAATTGTGAAATCCCTCCAAAATTTAGCAAGAGATGTCTGGAGAAAATTTGCATGTTAGTGAGAGACTTTATTTTCTTGGGCTCCAAAATCACTGTGGATGGTGACTGCAGCCATGAAATTAAAAGACGCTTGCTCCTTGAAAGAAAAGGTATGACAAACCTAGACAGCGTATTAAAAAGCAGAGACATTACTTTGCAACAAAGGTCCATCTAGTCAAAGCTATAGTTTTTCCAGTAGTCATGTACAGGTGTGAGAGCTGGACCATAAAGAAAGCTGAGTGCTGAAGAATTGTTGTTTTTGAACTGTGGTGTTTGAGAAGACTTTGGAAAGTCCCTTGGACTGCAAGATCAAACCAGTCCATTCTAAAGGAAATCAGAATATTCATTGGAAGGACCAATGCTGAAGCTGAAGCTCCAATACTTTGGCCACCTGAGGTGAAGAGCTGACTCATTGGAAAAGACCCTGATGCTGGGAAAGATTGAAGGCAAAAGGAGAAGGGGGTTGGCAGAGGATGAGATAGTTGAATAGCATCACTGACTCAATGGACATGAATTTGAACAAATTCCAGGAAATAGTGTAGGACAGAGGAGCCTGGCATGCTGCAGTCCATGGGGTCACAAAGAGGCAGACATGACTTAGCAACTGAACAACAACAACTTACCAATACTACTACTACTAGTGCATGCTATCATGTAATCTTTAGCAACAACTCGTAAGTGTGTATTCTGGGAATCAATGAGTATGTCTAATACCAAAGACTCACTCACAGTACATGATATTTCCCTTAAGATATGAGGCAGCTTACAAAAATAGATTCAGTACAAAAATACATTCAGTACGAAAGAAGAAAATAATCACTGACAGAATCAGGGTGACAGGTAGGAAAAGAGCAAAGCTTTGGATAAAATGGAAACACAGGAATTACATAACATTTTCTTCTTAACATAGGTGGCCTGTCTTTGGTTTTAAGCTCTTAACACACATCAGAGGAGGGTAGGCAGTAGCATGACCACATGTTTGAGAGTCCTGTTCAGTTCAGGCCAGACTAACCCTGTCCCGGTTGAGCCTATGGCAACACTGTTGAAACTGCATCATAGCCCCAGCGATAAAGACTGGCAACAGGAAAGTGGACTGGAGGAGGATCTTTTATGTTTTAATGATAAATAGTGAAACTCTTCCACGCTGTTGACTAACACATTGCTGGAGAGTTGACTTAGGGCAGGACCCACCTGGTGAAGGACTGACTTGAGTGTGGTCTCGCCCGGGTTGGGGGCGGGGGGAGGGCGGATCTTTACTGAACTTCTGATTTCCATCTGCTGCCAGGTGTCTAATCATTCTACAGTTTTTCCCCTTTGGGCAAAATGAGCATGCTTCTAAACCCTCTGTAATCTTGCAGCTCCTGATATTGGAAGAGCCTGAGACAAGTCTAGTCCCTTGGTGGCGATTTAGTCACTAAGTTGTATCCGACTCTTTGCAACTCTATGTACTGTAGGCCATCAGGCTCCTCTGTTGTTGGGATTTCCCAGGCAGGAATACTGGAGTGGGTCACCATTTCCTCCTCCAGGGGATCTTCCTGACCCAGGGATAGAACCTGGGTCTCCTGCATTGCAGGCGGCTTCTTTACTGACTAGAAGCTACTATAATAACAGCACAGAAATCTTGTTTTAGTCCTGTGGTGTTTGGACCCTAATCAGGGTCTGAACCCATAGGACCAAATTATAAGGAAACCAGCTAAAGATGTGAAACTTTTAGAGAAGACTTTCCCTATGTACGTTTGAGTCTTGTCAGTAATTCCTGAGCCAGAATACTCCGCGTGTATGTGTTCTCGCTATACTATAACAGGCACAGTGAAGGTGTGTAAAAACAAATGTAAACTTCATGGTTCAATTTCCCAAATTTGGGGATTGATCATCTTTGGCAAAGCAAATAAACTTTTGTGTTAGCTCCTCACTTTATGACTAATAAGTAAGAAAGATTAACTTAGGTCAATGTACTGGCTCACAAGTGTGCGTTGGATTTAATCATTCTTTTTCTTTGCTTCAAGGATTTTGACTCTTTCTTCTCTGCAAAAGAAGAGAATATTATTTATTCCTTCCTTGGCTTGGCTCCCCCTCCAGGCTCAAAGGTAAGCTTGAGCACCCCCATGGGGTTTGATATAGGTCATAATTGAGGATAAGATCAGCATCCGAGACTGTTAAATAAATAATGATCTTTAAATTAACATGATTGTAATATACTTCTTTTTCTTATGCAGAGATGTCATGCATGGATTCTACTAAAATATATTTCAGAACTATACTTTTATTATTTTTGAGGTTTAGACCCTGTTATAAGTTTTACAGTACCTAAGTTAAAAAATATTGTATTCAATAATTTTAAGTGTGTTAATTGAATATGTAAAAATATAAATTCTCAGATTATATCTATGAAATTATTTTGTTATGAATGTTCCATAACAGCTTATGTTACTTAATTTTGTAGTGATATATACTCCTATATTATTTTTGTTTAAAATAAGTTGAATTTTGCCTTTTTGCATCTGGTAAGGAGGGAAAAAGTATCATCTAGACTCATAAATTAATTTCATAAGGTTCCCCCCCTCTGGTATTGTTTCATCTTTAATTATGTATTATTATATCAATTGCTAATAAGACAAGTACCATGAATTTGAATGTTTGATGGAGATCACCTGGCTTTACTCTTTACTTTCATTGAAATCCTTACCTCTACCAAGCATCTCATACATGACTCTCCATAGATACAAGACAAGCACACATTTATCTAATTCACTTATTTCTTAGTTAACTTGTTTGTGCCCTGCTTCATTTCAAAAGAGATTTATGTGAAAGTGAATTCTCACACAATTAAATTCTGAGTTTCCCCCAAAGGCTTACCTTACAGAGGTGGGTGTGTCTCAGAGGCATGTGGGTGTGCTGTCTTCCATGTGTCTGCATTCTTCAGCTAATAATACCTGAGGTCTCTTGTGTGAAGTTTAACAGATTCCTTCTCCAAATGATAGTGTAGATTTCCCAGGTGACTAATGGTTCTATAGGAGGATAAAGCCTCCTATTAAGATAATGAAATACCTTTCTGGCCTTGGTCAACTTAAATGCGACGTATTTCGTACATTTTATTAACAGCTTAAAAAAGTGCTAAAAGCTATTACACACAATTTAATCTTTTTTATTTGATGAAAGAGTTTGTTAACTGAGTCACATTAGTTTAGCTATTCTGTTTAAGAGGTGGTGCCTTAGTGTTAGGATATATTTCTTGGTGGGGACACTCAGGTCCCTGGGATCTTGAAAAGGAAAGGAAGGGTGGAGGGAAGAGTGTTTCAGGGAAAGGTAAGAGCAAGTGCAAAGGCCCTGAGGCAGCATAGAGCTTGGAGATGAAGACTTGCTTGATGGCCATGAGGCCTGAGTCCCTGAAGTGAGGGGAAGAGATACGTGGGATGCAGGGGTGGCAAGTGGGCAGCCTGTGGCTTACAGGGGTGCTCTGGAGTCTATCTTAGGTGTGTGAAGACATAAGGGTTTTTAAGCACAGGAATAAAGTGATCTTATTTCCTAATTAGAACTCTTTTGACTACAATAGGATGAATGGATTGAAGTGGGATGAATGACTATAAATGTCATGGTGGCTTGGATTAGGGTAGTAGGGATAGAATGGTACAGAAGTGGATGACTTTAGTGCCTGTTCTGAAAGAAGAATGCTGGTAAGAATTGCTGATGGACTGAATCAGCGATGAACATGTTGTACAGCAAAGAGATGTATTGCAGGCAGATTGCTTACCATCTGAGCACCACAAAGGGACCCCACTATTTGCAACACAGTCTGGGCTAGAACCTTCGTTGCTGTCACTATTGCTCAGTGTTTATGTGTGTGCACTCTGGCAAAGTCCTTCAAGTCTCCTTTGGGAAGACAGACACTTGATGATTTATGGAAACGATATTATTTGTCACAGTATCGTTTTGTAGTAAACAACATCGTGGAGAAGTGTCAGCAAGGAAATCAATCTTGCTCAAGCTAAAAATAGACATTCTTGACTATTGTGGAGAAAATGTATACTTATAAAATGATATTCAGCATTATAAGCAGCATTATTGCTTGCAGAACTGGTTTTTTGTCTTAGGCAGGCTGTTCCAGGCCAAGTACCAGGCTGGTTTTCCCAAGAGAGCTTTGTGAGTAAGCACTGTCTCTGTAAAGTCAACCTTAGTTCTTCACAGGCATCTGGTCATATCTGATTCAATGAGCATCATTCTTCTATTTTATTTTTAATTGAAGTATAGTCGATTTATGATGCTGTGCCAATCTCTGCTGCAAAGTGACCTAGGTATATACAAATCTACATTCTTTTAAGATGCTCCTTTCCATTATGGTTTATCCCCAGAAATTGGATATAGTTCCCTGTGCTATACAGTAGAACCTTGTTTCTCCATTCTAACTGTAATAGTTTGCATCAACCAGCCCCAAACTCCCAGTCCATCCCTTTCCCCCTCTCTCTCTGCCTTGGCAACCACAACCCTGATCTCTAGGTCTGTGAGTCTATTTCTGTTTTGTAGGTAGGTTCATTCTTTTTTTATGGCCGAGTAGTATTCCACTGTATATATGTACAACATCATTATCCACTCATCTATTGAGGGACATTTAGGTTGTTTCCATGTCTTGACTATTGTGAATAGTGCTGTTATAAACATAGGGGTGCATGTATGTTTTTGAATTATAGTTTTGTTTGGGTATATGCCCAGAAGTGGGATCATATGATAATTCTGTTTTTAGTTTTCTGAGGAACCTCCATACTGTTTTCTGTAGTGGCCACACCAACTTGCATTCCCACCAACAGTGTAGAAGAGTTCCCTTTTCTCCAGACCATCTCCAGCATTTGTAATTTGTAGACTTTTTAGTGGTGGCCATTTTGACCCGTGTGAGGTGGTACCTTGCGGTTTTGATTTGCATCTCTCTGATAATTGGTAATGTTGAGCATCTTTTCATGTGCCTACTGGTCATCTGTACATCTTCTTTGGAGAGTGTCTATTAAGGTCTTCTACCCATTTTTCAATTAAGTTGTCTGTATATTTTGGAGATTAAGCCCTTGTCAGTTGCATTATTTGCAAATATTTTCTCCCATTTTGTATGTTGTCTTTTTTTTTTAATTTCCTTTCCTGAGAAAAAGCTTGTAAATTTGGTTAGGTTCCATTTGTTTATTTTTGTTTTTATTTCTATTGCCTTGGGAGACCAACCTAAGAAGACATTTATATGATTTACGTCAGAGAACGTTTTGCCTATGCTCAATGAGCCTCATTCTTAATAACACACAAGCAAGGGTTTGGTTGCATAACCAGTTTCCAATTATGCCTTTGTAACAAGGAATATAGATTCTTACTGAACCTAGGCAAATAACTATATTGTCATAAAAAGTAAAAAGATTCAATTAGAATTTTTGAATTCTGGAGGAATCAGGTAGACAGAATGTTATTTACAAATGTTTGATTTCAATGTACAAAAGCAGCGTATACTACAATGTCAAAATTTATGAAATACTTAAGAGCAAAAACAGAGGGCTTCCTTACATATCCAGAAAATAAAACATTAAATAACATTAACAATATTCCAAACAAAAACTACAATTATACCTCATTGATTCATTCTGTTCTATGTAATTAACTCTTAATTCCACTGGATCTGAGTTTAGAAGTCTCAAGAATCCATCTACATCTCAACTAGAATTTTGGAAATTCTGACTCAGTCCAGTCATGTGGTCTCTAACTGATGCTATCAGAAACCTATACTTCGCAGCACTTGACGTATAATCCTTTTCTGTGGCTCTCTGAGCAGTCATTCTACATAATAGATTAAGCATGATGGCTTGTAGCTGATTACAAAGGCTTTCAGGGAAGCTAAGAAAAATATCTCTGTGTGACAAAAGACTTAAAATGACTGTGGTTAATTCATTATTGTCAATTTTCAAATTTGAAAGACTTGATGAGAATTATGACAAGAATAAAGCACCTGGCAAGAAATGTGGTTATACATGCTAACAAAGAGCTAGTAGAAAAAGAAATTAAGAAAACAATTCCATTGCAATTGCAGCAAAAAGTAAAATATCTAAGAATAAATTGGACCAAAGAGGTGAAATACCTATGCACTGAGAACTGTAAGACATTGTTGGAAGAAACTGAATAAGATACAAATAAATTGAAAGATATTCTGTGTTCATGGACTGGAAGAATTAATGTGGAATCTATAAATTCTTTGATCAAATTTAGGAAGTTTTTAGCCATTATAGTTTCAAATATTATTTCTGCCCCATTTTTTCTCATCTCCCCTTCTGACAGTCTAACTTCATATATGTTAAGTCTTTTGCCATTATCCTATATTTCCTTGAGGCTTTTTTTTTTAAACTTGTCTCTCTCTAGTCTTCAAATTGTATAATTTCTGCTTGTCTATCTTCAAGTTTACTAACTTTTTCCTCTGTCATCTTTATTTTGCATTCAGTCTAGTGACACTTAAATTTCAGATATTGTATTTTTTTTACATTCTAGAATGTCCCATTTGTTTGCTGTTTACAGTTTTTATTTCTCTGCTGATATTTCCAATTGTTTCATCATTGTAAGAATATTTTCCTTTACATCTTTGAGTATAGTCTTAATGTTGCTGCTGCTGCTAAGTCACTTCAGTCGTGTCCGACTCTGCGACGCTATAGATAGCAGCCCACCAGGCTCCCCCATCCCTGGGATTCTCCAGCCAAGAACACTGGAGTGGGTTGCCATTTCCTTCTCCAGTGCATGAAAGTGAAAAGTGAAAGGGAAGTCGCTCAGTTGTGTCCAACTCCTAGCGACCCCATAGATAGCAGCCCACCAGGCTCCTCCGTCCATGGGATTTTCCAAGCAAGAGTACTGGAGTGAGTTGCCACTGCCTTCTCCAATAGTCTTAATAGCTGCTTTAAAAATTCCTTGTCTGCTAATTCCAACATCTGGCTTCTTTCTGGATTCAGTCTCTATTTATTGTTTTTTCTTTGGGGGGATGGGTCACATTTTCCTTGTTCTTTATACTTCAAGGGTTTTGCATACTTGGACATAGTGAATATTGTGTTGTGCAGACTGTATTTTGTTACATTCCTCTGAAAAATGTTGATTTTTTTTGGCTTCAGTAGGGCATTTACTTTGTTGTTCTCAGACTGCAAACACTATGTTTCTAGTAGCAGCTTAAATCTGAGTTGAGTTCTTTTTTCTTTATCTGAAACCAGTCACATGCACACATTGTTCTGGTCTCAGGTGAAGATTTTAGCAGGGTTTATAAACAGAATTTGGGGGCTCTCTCCATTTGCCTCTCTCCTGTCCAAGATTCTGTCTTGATTTTCCAGGGGCTGTGGTTGCCCCAAATTCAGGTTTTTTTAATTTTTCAGACAAGAAAAAAAAAAACCTGTGAATTTGCTGTTGTGGTTTTATGTTTCTCACAAGATTTGCTTACTTTAAGGTTTAAGCCCTGAGAATGGCAACTCACTCGGTGCTATTCCTACTTTCTTAAAAAATATTTTTTAAAAATTACTGCTCAGTAGTGTTAACTATATTTACATTGCAGTGCAAAAGATCTCCAGAACTTTTCATTTTGTAAGACTGAAAGTCTTATATTCATAAAACTCCCCATTTCTCCTTATTCTCAGTCCCTAGTAACCACCATTTTTATTTTTGTTTCTATGAATTTTTCCATTTTAGATTCCTCATGTGAGTGAAATCAAATGGTAGCTGTCTTTTTGTGACTGGCTTGTGTCATGATTTCCTTTCCTTCTCTTTTTTAAGGCTGAATAACATTCTATTATATATTCCATTCACCCACTGATGGTATTTGGATTGTCTCCACTTCTTAGCTTTTGTTAATAATGTGGCTGTGAGCATGAGGTACAAATCATTCTCATCATTCAAGTGTCAACTTCCTCTTGAATCATCTAGCTTTGGTTCATTCTCTTGTTTTTCCTTTACTTATGTCTTATAGAAAATTTATTTTTTAATTTCACCTAGAGTTTATAGTCAGTGTCTGTTAGAGTGTCTGTAGAAGATTACTTTCCTATACCAGAATTAGAGTTGTCAGTGAAATTAGATTTTAGTGAAGATTGAGACATGTTATTTATAATAATAAAACAATAATTCAAAGAAAACTTGAAATGAAGGGCATAAACAAAAAAAAGCCAGAATATCAGCTTTCAGAGGGATTAAAGCTACAGAGGTATTAAAGACCAAAAGCGATAATGAAGTAAAAGAGGTATTATATAAAGAAAAATGGTAAAAATATATGAAGAAAATATAGTAGTCATGGCTCTTTGTGGATCATAGTACATGGCAGTCAAATACATAAACCAGAAACCCCTAGAGAAAACTTGTTAAAAACACATCTTTCAATACATACATTGCATTTCTTACATATTGGGTACTCTTTTAAGCATACAAACAAATATAATTAGCAAAATTAATTTTCAAAAATCTTAAAATTAAAAAAATTTCTTCCAGTTTTATTGGGATATAATTGACATATAGCCCTAGAATTTAATGTATACAGCATAATCACTTATATGCATCATGAAATGAACCACAGTAAGTTTAGCAAACATCCATTATCTTGTATAGATACCAAATTGAAGAACTAGAAAAGAAATTGTTTTCCTTGTGTGAGAATTCTTAGGATTTACTCTTTTAACATTTTTCATATATAACTTACAGCTGTGTTAATTGTATTATCATGCTGTATAGTACATCTCTAGTTCTTATATATCTTGTCACTGGAAATTTGTACCTTTTGTCCATCATCATCCAGTTCACTTCTTCCCACTCCCCGCCCCTGGTAAGCACATTTTTTTTCCTATGAATTTGTTTATTTGTTTTTGAAGTATAATTAACCAATAACAGTACATTAGTTTCCATTGTACAACATAGTGACTCACTATTTCAGGATGTTTCAAAATGATCACCATAATAAATCTAGCTACCATACAAAGATATTACATAATTGTTGACTGTATTCCCTATATTGTACGTTTCATAACAGTGATTCATTTATTTTGTAACTTAAAGTTTGTATGTCTTAATCTCCCTCAGTTATTTATATCCTCCCTCCATCCTTCTCCACTCTGGCAACCACTATGTACTTATGACTCTGTTTCTGATTGGTTATGTTTGTTCATTGTTTTGCTTTTTAGATTCCATATATGAATGATACCATACAGTACTTGCCTTTTTCTGTCTGACTTATTTCAGTTAGCATAATACCCTCTAGGTCCATCCATGTACTTGCAAGTTCCATTCTTTTATATGTATGTGTTGTGTGTTAGTTGCTCAGTCATGTCCAACTCTTTGCGACCCCACAGACTGTAGCCTGCTGGGCTTCTCTGTCCATGGGATTCTCCAGGCAAGAATACTGGAGTCAATCACCATTCCCTTCTCCAGAGGATCTTCCCGACCCAGGGATCAAACCTGGTCTCATGCATAGAAGGCAAATTCTTTACCATTTGGGCTACAGGGGAAAAGTTCTAATTCTTTTTATATGACTGAGTAATATTTCACATATATATGGAATATATATATATAATATCTTCTTTATTTACTCATCTATTTAAGGACGCTTAGGTTGCTTTGATATCTTCGCCATTGTAAATAATGCTGCAATGAACATTGAAGTGCATATATTTTTTTCAGATTAGTGTTTCCATTTTCTTCAGATAAATACCCAGGAGTACCACTGATGGATAGTATGGCAGTTCTGTCTTTAATTTTTTGAGGACTCTCCACAATTTCTTCCCCAGTAGCTGTAACAATTTGTATTTTTATCAATGGTGCATGAGGGTTCTCTTTTCTCCATATTCTCACCAATACTTGTTATATGTTGTCTTTTTTTTTTTTTTTTAACTTTACAATATTGTGGCGGTTTTTGCCATACATTCACATGAATCAGCCATGGGTGTATATGTGTTCCCCATGCTGAACCTCCTCCCCGCCTCCCTCCCCATCCCATCCCTCAGGGTCATCCCAGTGCACCAGGCTTGAGCACTCTGTCTCATGCATCCAACCTGGACTGGCGATCTGTTTCACATATGATAATACAGATGTTTCAATGCTATTCTCTCAGATCATCCCACCCTTGCTTTCTCCCAGAGGGTCCAAAAGTGTTCTTTACATCTGTGTCTCTTTTGCTGTCTCGCATATACAGTTATCGTTACCATCTTTATAAATTCCATATATATGCATTAATATACTGTATTGGTGTTTTTCTTTCTGACTTACTTCACTCTATATAATAGGCTCCAGTTTCATCCACCTCATTAGAACTGATTCAAATTAATAGGCTCCAGTTTCATCCACCTCATTAGAACTGATTCAAATGCATTCTTTTCAATAGCTGAGTAATATTCCATTGTGTATATGTACCACCGCTTTCTTATCCATTCGTCTGCCAATGGACATCTAGGTTGCTTCCATGTCCTGGCTATTGTACACAGTGCTGCGATGAACATTGGGGTACACGTGTCTCTTTTCAATTCTGATTTCCTCAGTGTGTATGCCCAGCAGTGGGATTGCTGGGTCTTACGGCAGTTCTATTTCCAGTTTTTTAAGGAATCTCTGCACTGTTCTCCATAGTGGCTGTACTAATTTACATTCCCACCAACAGTGTTAGAGGGTTCCTTTTTCTCTGCACCCTCTCCAGCATTTATTGTTTGTAGACTTTTTGATAGCACCCATTCTGACCAGTGTGAGATGGTACCTCATTGTGGTTTTGATTTGCATTTCTCTGATAATGAGCGATGTTGAGCATCTTTTCATGTGTTTGTTAGCCATCAGTATGTCTTCTTTGGAGAAATGTCTGTTTAGTTCTTTGGCCCAGTTTTTGATTGGGTCGTTTATTTTTCTGGAATTAAGCTGAAGGAGCTGCTTGTATATTTTTGAAATTAATTCTTCATCAGTTCCTTCATTTGCTATTATTTTCTCCCATTCTGAAGGCTCTCTTTTCACCTTGCTTATAGTTTCCTTCATTGTGCAAAAGCTTTTAAGTTTAATTAGGTCCCATTTGTTTATTTTTGCTTTTATTTCCATTGCTCTGGGAGGTGGGTCATACAGGATCCTGCTATGATTTATGTCAGAGAGTGTTTTGCCTATGTTTTCCTCTAGGAGTTTTATAGTTTCTGGTCTTACATTTAGATCTTTAATCCATTTTGAGTTTATTTTTGTGCATGGTGTTAGAAAGTGTTCTAGTTTCATTCTTTTACAAGTGGTTGACCAGTTTTCCCAGCACCACTTGTTAAAGAGATTGTCTTTTCTCCATTGTATATTCTTGCCTCCTTTGTCAAAGATAAGGTGTCCATAGGTGCGTGGATTTATCTCTGGGCTTTCTATTTTTTCCACTGATCTATATTTCTGTCTTTGTGCCAGTACCATACTGTCCTGATGACTGTAGCTTTGTAGTATAGTCTGAAGTCAGGCAGGTTGATTCCTCTAGTTCCATTCTTCTTTCTCAAGATTGCTTTGGCTATTCAAGGTTTTTTCTATTTCCATACAAATTGTGAAATTATTTGTTCTAGTTCTGTGAAAAATACCATTGGTAGCTTGATAAGGATTGCATTGAATCTATAGATTGCTTTGGGTAGTATACTCATTTTCACTATATTGATTCTTCTGATCCATGAACATGGTGTATTTCTCCATCTATTTGTGTCATTTTTGATTTCCTTCATCAGTGTTTTATATTTTTCTATATATAGGTCTTTTTGTTTCTTTAGGTAGATTTATTCCTAAGTGTTCTCCATCTCTATAATTTTGTCATTTCAATAATGTTACATAAATGCAACCATACAGTATGTAACACTTTTGAAAACTGAAGTATAGATGATTTTCAATGTTTTAGGGGTACAGTAAGTGATTCAACTATTCATACAGATATTACATATATATGTATATTCTCTTTTTCAGATTCTTTCCCATTATAGGTTATTACAAGGTATTGAATATATTTATTTCCTTGTGCAATACGTAGGTCCTTGTTGTTTATCTGTTTTATACATAGCATTGTGTATCTGTTAATCTCAGATTCCTAATTATCCCCCCCTTTCCCTTTGGTAACCACAAGTTCATTTTCCATGTCTGCGAGTCTATGTCAGTTTTGTAAATAAGTTTATTTGTATCATAATTTAGAGTCCACATATAAACAATATCATATGATGTTTGTCTTTCTCTGTCTGACTGACTTCACTTAGTATGATAATCCATAGGTCCATCCACATTAATACAAATGGCATTATTTCATTCTTTTTTATGGCTGAGTAATATTCCATATATACACACACATATACCACATCTTTAGCCATTCAGCTGTTGATGGACATTTAGGTTGCTTCCATGTCTTGGTGACTATAAATAATGCTGCTACAGTGGCCCAGATGGTAAAGAACCTGAAAGAACCTGCTTGCAATGCAGGAGACCAGGGTTCAATCCCTGGGTTGGGAAGATTCCCTGAAGAAGGAAATGGCAACAAACTCCAGTATTCTTGCCTGGAGAATTCCATGGACAGAGGAGCCTGGTGGGCTACAGTCATGGGGTCGCAAAGAGTCGGACATGACTGAGTGATTGAACTTGAATACACTTATATGAATTAAAAATATTTATTTGTTTTATTATTATTTACTTGGCTGCTTGGTGTCTTAGTTTCATCACACAGGATCTTTTGTTGTGGTGTGTGGACTCTCTAGTTGTGGAGTATGGGCTGTGTGGTACGTGGTACTACTCAATAGTTGCAGTGCACCCAGGCTTAGTCGCTACACAGCATGTGGGATCTTAGCTCCTCGACCAGGGATTGAACCCGCATCCCCAGCATTGCAAGGCAGATTCTTAACCGCTGGACCATCAGGGAAGTCTCCTGTTTATATGTAATTTGGCTATATAAAATTTGAACAGACAAATAAAATAGATAAAATCCCTGATCAGTTGAGGCATTACTTAGAAATCTTTCAGTTATACCTAGATCAATTTCTGTTATGAATTTGGGTGGGAAAATAATGTCTTAGAAAACTGTATCTAGCAGTGGATTACAGGTAATTAATTAAAGCAGAAGTTTTTCTATTGGCATAGTTCATTACATGAACTTATTAATGGAGAAAAACTGTAAGATTCTGTCTATAAGTACCAAGAAGATATTTGATATAATTAATCAGATATTCCTAGTTAAAAATAGACATGGATTAAAATATAAGCAGAAGGAAACTGATTAAATGTGATAAAAACCAGTTGTCAAGAGGAAACTATCATAATGAACCATGAAATACTGAAGCATTTCTATTAAAATCAAAAGGCAATAGGCATGCCCGTCACCACCATGTTATTAAACACTGTTTTAGAAACTGTGGCTATTGGGCTTCCCTGGTAGCTCAGATGGTAAAGAATCTGCCTGCAATGCAGGAGACCCTGGTTTTAATTCCTGGGTTGTTAAGATCCCCTGGAGAAAGGATAGGATACTCACTCCAGTATTCTTGGGCCTCATTGGTGGCTCAGATGCCAAAGAATCCACCTGCAATGTGGGAACCTGGGTTTGATCCCTTGGTTGGGAAGATCCCCTGGAGAAGGGAACAGATACACCACTCTAGTATTCTTGCCTGGAGAATCCCATGGACAGAGGAGCCATGGACATATTATTAAACATTGTTTTAGAAGCTGTAGTTATTACAATAAAGTAAGAAAATGAAATATTTCATATATCTGTAATATATGATATATAAAAAATATCTTCATTTGTGTATGATGTAAATGTATACTTAGAAATTTCAACAGACTCCAGTAAAATTCATTAGAATTAATAACATAGAGTTTCTGGATTAAAGAATGGAAAAATTAGTAACTTCTACTTATATCAATTATAATGGATGAGAAATTAAAATGTAAAAAACAAATCCCATTCACAATGGTGATAAAAATCTTTAAAATGTTTAGGAGTAAATTTACCTGAAGGATACCAACAAATACTAAAGTTATGGGGAGAGTCTGATGCCCTAGGTGAGATGACTTAACAACAAGAAGTGAAAATTTCTAAACTAATAAGTACATTTAGTGGTATTTCAAAGAAAAGCCTATTTAAAAATTGTTGACACTGGGAAAAATGATCTTAAAATGTACTGGAATAATACATGTCTGAGAAGAGGCAAAAAATTTTGAAAAAGGAGACTTTGTAGCAGCTTGCCTTTCTGAATAATAAAATTCATGTTAAAACTACAGTGGTAAAAGCTATATATTGGCATGGGAACGTGTAAATACATCCAAGGGAAAAAATAAATACATCCTTGGATATGTTTATATATTTATATATAGACTAGTGTGTTAACAGATCTAAATGTATATATAGAATTTTACAAATGACAATGCTGCTGCTGCTGCTAAGTCGCTTCAGTCGTGTCCGACTCTGTGCGACCCCATAGACGGCAGCCCACGGGGCTCCCCCGTCCCTGGGATTCTCCAGGCAAGAATACTGGAGTGGGTTGCCATTTCCTTCTCCAATGCATGAAAGTGAAAAGTGAAAGTGAAGCCGCTCAGTCGTGTCCGACCCCTAGCGACCCCATAGACTGCAGCCTACTAGGCTCCTCCGTCCATGGGATTTTCCAGGCAAGAGTACTGGAGTGGGTTGCCATTGCCTTCTCCGACAAATGACAATAATAACATCTTAATTGAAAGGGCAATGGTGGTATATAAATGTTACAGGCATAATTTGTCATCTATCGGGAAGAAAACAGAGACCTGCTTTATATTATACACAAAATTAGATTTCACGTTGATTAAATTACTAGATGTTAATAATTAATATAAAATGACTACGTGTCAGAAAATAAAAGTTAGATGCGTGCGTGTTAAGTTGCTTCAGTCATGTCTGACTCTTTGCGACCCCATGGTCTATAGCTTGCCAGGCTCCTCTGCCCATGGGATTCTCCAGGCAAGAATACTGGAGTTATGCCTTGCCCTCTTCCTGGCCCAGGGATCAAATCCTGTCTCTTAGGTCTCCTGCATTTGCAGGCAGGTTCTTTACCACTCTCCTGGAGAAGCAAATGGCAACCCACTCCAGTACTCTTCCTTGGAAAATTCCATGGATGGAGGAGCCTAGTAGGCTACAGTCTATGGGGTTGCAAGGAGTTGGACATGACTGAAAGACTTCACTCTCTCTCTCTCTTTACCACTAGTGCCACCTAGGAAGCCCCCAAATTAGATAAATTTGTGTATATAAAAAGCTACAAAACAAAAAATTTCTTTTTTTTAAAAGTGATTTAGCATGCATTTATTCAGTTTAGTATAGTGTTGTTTGCAGAGGCACAAACATGTAAACTTTCTGAATAGCCCATCAGTTGGGAAATATATGAATAAGTTATTATATTTTTAACAATAATCAAATATTAATAGGAACGAGTTACAACCATATGAATTAATCTGGACAAATGCCCATGAAATACTAAGCTAAGGAATCAAGTTGTGCATACTATGTACCTATTTATTGTTTTTAAAAAACACAAAAATGAAACAAAAATAGCCTATGTATATGTTAAGATAGAGTTGAATACATATAAAGATTTTAATATTGAGTATTGTAGGAGCGTGGGATTGGAAGGTATGTTTATGGCCCAATTTGTTCCCATGAACTTGAAGTGCCTTTGGAATAAAAACCACCAAATCTTTATGCATTAGTATATGATATTTGTTTCTCTCTTTCTGACTTATGTTACTCTGTATGTCAGTCTCTAGGTCCATCCACATCTCGCATGTGGATGTGGAATCTAGAAGAATGGTCTAGATGAACCTATTTGCAAAGCAGAACTAGAGACAGACGTAGAGAACAAACACATGGATACCAAAGGAGGAAGGGAAGTGGAATGAATTGGGAGATTGGAATTGACACATACACACGCAAGCTATCTGTAAAATAGATAACTAATGAGACTGGGCTTCCCTGGGGGCTCAGACGGTAAAGAACCTGCCTGCAAAGCAGGAGACCTGGGTTCAACCTCTAGGTTGGGAAGATCCCCTGGAGAAGGGAATGGCTACCCACTCCAGTATTCTTGCCTGGAGAATTCCATGGACAGAGAATCCTGGCGGCGGGCTACAGTCCATGGGTTCAAAAAGAGTCGGACATGACTGAGTGACTAATACACTCACAGACGTGCACAAAGAGAACCTACTCTATAACACAGGGAACTCTGCTCAATGTTATGTGGCAGCCTGGATGGGAGGGGAGTTTGGGGGAGAATGGATGCATGTGTATGTATGGCTGAGTCACTCTGCTGTGCACCTGAAACTATCACAACATTTTAATTAGCTCTACTCCAATATAAAATAAAAAGTTTAAAAAAATCACCGAATTCTACCCTCACTCCACTTTTACTAAGGTATAATTGAAATATAACATTGTATGAATTTAAGGGGTGCAACACAATTACTTGATATATGTAGATATGTGAATTAATCACCACAGTAAGTTTATTTAATATCTGTTACCTCACATAGTTACAATTTACTGCTGGTGAGGAAAATAAACTAGTACTTTAAAAGGCTGGAAACCATCGGATAGGTCAGGAAAACATAAAGTAGAAGGTGTATCCTAGCCCTGCCCCTAACTTGCAGTGTGACAATTTTTGCCTTTCTTGTTTCTTAGGTGTGAGTGGTGGTGACTATCTACTGATTTAGGTTACAGCGTCATAGTGAAGATAAAATGAGGGGTGAAGACAAACATAGTTTGGAGACTTAAAAGGTGTTGAAATGCAAGCCATTATCCTCAAGAAAACTCTCAAACATTCTCAATTTCTGTGATGCAGGTGACAAAGTCGCCTGAGGAAGCATCTTCCCTTCCTGACGGTGATGTGGCAGGAGAGGCTCAGAGCACCACAGAGGTAAGAGTTGGTGTCTTGAACCATCTTCCAGGAAACCTGTTTACATAGAATGTCTAGTAGATTCTAGTTTTCCCATATCTGTTTGTCTGGCTACCTCATCCATCCATCCATCTATCTATCTATCATCTATCTATCCAACCATCCATCTATCTATCACATCTATCTGTCTAGTTATCCATTCATCCATCATATCTATCTATTCATCAATCTATCTATATATCTATCCATCTATGCATCCATCACATCTATCTATCTATCATTTCTCTATGTATCTATTAATCATCTATCATTTATCTCTATCATCTATCTTTTTTAATCTATAAAATTATAATGCCTCCTTCCACATAAGCAATAGAAACCAAATACAAATAGAAATACAAATAGAATAGAAAACAAATATAGAATCCTTTGAACTTCTCTTCACAAGCCTTAAATGGATGAATTAACTCCTATTAGGGTCTTTATGACTGTACCATGCATGTGAGTCAGGTCTGTTCACTGACACTGATAGATCCAATTAGCAATGTTGAGGGTTGGTGATCCTATACTCTAGGAATTAAGTGACTAGTAAATAGAGATCTATCTTTGCTTCCTTTATATACTGTATCTAAATAAGGAAACCATAACACCTATGGCCTGGTGTTGTCTTGGAAGCTTATCCAAGGTTGGTGATACCATGGGTTTCCCTTGTGATCAGGGAACAGAGAAGGCTGAAGAAAGTGGAGAACACGAGGCACAAAAAGAGGGTGATGAAGATGCGGGTGACCTCGCCGGATCCCAAGAGAAGAATGTGAGTGTTTGCTTTTCTCATTGTAGTTTCACTGGATTCAGTTCTATTCAATGACCATTTATTGAGCTCTGACCAGATGCTGGGAATCTTTCTGGGCACACAACAGTGAGCTCAAAAGTGAGGACTGAGGGATTAGCCAGGAGGCAGCAGGTAATTTTCACCTAACATGTTAACTGCTGTGTGTGAGGTGGGTGAGGGCTAAAAGGAAGCCAGAGGAAGGGCCTGAACTCAGGCCTGGAGTGACAGGCTACACAAGGCTTGTCATTGTGTTGTTAGGGTTAGGTTGGGTTCATGTTCTTTCAGAAACAAGGGACCTTACGCCTTGTTCACAAGTATTGATGAACTCCTACCATACTTGTTGACTTAAAAAAAATTCACAATGTGAGAGTTGTGAATTAAGCTTTATTTGGGGCAAAATGAGGACTATAGCCTGGGAGACAGCATTTCAGTTAGCTCTGAGAAACTGCTTCAAAGAGGTACGGGGAAGGTCAGTATATATGATTTTTGTGAAGGAGGAGTACATGCAATCAAGCACACATATTTTGCAGAAGGTTTCTGGTAGTCTTGAGGAGCAGTCATCACTATGAAGGATTTTGATGCTTTTCTAGATATGAGGAGATGCAAGAATTGGGCTCATAAAATCTAGTCCTGAAAATATCTATCTGAGGACTTGTTCTGCCAATTCCTCCCAGGGCACAGAGAGCCTTGTTCCTGATCTCCACCCTGAACTCCTTCCTGGGGGTGTTGAAGGTCAGCAGCTGCAGTGGCTCATGGTTTAATCCTAGTAGAGGTAGATGGCAAGTGACAATTTGTAGTTGACATACTCCACCAAGAGGATTTGTGGGAAGCCAGCAGGAGCTGAGGATAAGAGGGGCTGTGTGGGGGGGATTTGAGGCCTCCAATTTGAGGCCAATCAGAGGAACTTCAGGACTCAGCTGATGCAAGGCTACTTCTAAAAGGTTCCAATGCAGGGGCTGCAGGGTAAAGGGCCAAGTGGAGATTGTGGTTCTGGAAGCACCAAGCTAAGATAATGGGGGATCAGATGGGCTACTTATTCAAGGAATTCTGAAAATGTGGCTGGAAGCCAGGCAAAGGAGAGACCCTGGTGCCAAGGAAGCCTGAATGGGCAGGGTAGAAATCAGGAGGATTTCAATGGGTTTCTGCTTTGGGCCATTTCTAGCAAAGATTATTTACCAAAGCCCAGTGGTTTGCATCTGCCCCTATTTATTGATTCCAGGAGAGGTGTGAACAGCTCTTAAGATCGTTGGACCCTTGTTCCCAGCAGAGAGACTGTGACTGGGAACAGGACCAAGACTGACAGCCTTGCTATGGAAAATGTGAGATGGCATCAATTTATCTTTATCTCAAGGAATTTAAATTTGGGAGTAACCAGGGCAGTAAATTCCCTTATGTTTGAACACTGCTATTTCAGTGTTGATAATTTAAGACCCTTTGACATTTATGTTTTGAAGAAAGACCAAATCTTCTTCAGTCTTTGCTGAGAAGTTAGGTAGGGTTTCATGGCAGCCTGTATAATTCAGAAATAATCAATTAAACATGAAATGGAGTGACCATTTAATTATCTTGGAGATTATAAAAATCTTTAAAAACATTTTATAATCTGACTTTGCATGGATTGCCTAATACACTGGTACAGAATTATTGATTTATACATTGAAATTCAGTTTGCTCTTTTTAAAGCAGAGAAACAAAGGAAAGAAACATTACACCCCACTCCCTTTCTCTCATGAGACCTAAGAGGAAGAAAGCATCTTGAGGCCAGAGCCTGCTGGCTTCAGCTTCCCAGCTTCTCAGTTGCTGGGCTGGTTAGTTCAGTGAAGTGATAAGACATTCAGCCTGGGGATTCTCTTGTTAATATTTTCTAAAATTGTGAGCACTTTGCAAAATAAATTACAATCTTGTGGATCCCCATAGGAACTAAAAACATTGTTTTGGTATTTTTGTGTAGGCTGTGGTGAAGGAATGACTTAGTTTAGAAGACATTTTTATTTTAGATGAATTAATGTTAATAATTAATTAACATCAATGTTAATTATCAATTCTTTAATAATATTTATTCTACCCTAGTGGCTCAGATGGTTAAGAATCAGCCTGCAATGTAAGAGACCTGGGTTCAATCCCTGGGTCGGGAAGACCCCCTAGAGAAGGGAATGGCAACCCCTCCTCACCTCTCTCAGTCCAGTATTCTTGCCTGGAGAATTCCAAGGACAGAGGATCCTGGTGGGCTACATAGTCCATGGGGTTGCAAAGAGTTGGACATGATTGAGTGACTAACAATTTTTCATTCTACACAAAGAAAGATTTTGACTTTTTCTCATTTAACAAGGGATGCATGCCCTATGACTTACTGTAATTCAGTTAAATAAGGGAGAAAACCATGATCTGTCAGAGAACATTAAAAATGACATAATAACATGATTAGCTTTGGGATTGAATACACAGAAAACTTGATTAAAATTTTAAACACAGACAAAAGTGATCTGATATTTAGAATGATTGCATTTTGTGTTTCAAGAACCTTCTGTCTGTTTTTCTGGTTTGGGGTTGTTTTTCAAGGTTGAGATGGCTGTCTCAGCTCTTTGTCATCACGTCTTTCCCAGCTGTGCACCCAGGCTTACACAGGCTTATCTGTGATGAGCAGAAAGGCCAATTAGATCACTGTGTTCTACCTTTGTAACATGGATTTTTAAAGTATCAGTCACGTGTAGTAGGTTCTTCTAGATGTCACAATTCAGATAAATCCAAGGCTTTTAGGTAAAAACCCTGGCTCTGTTGAAACCATCTTGGGGAGATCTCATGGATTCTTAGCTTTCGCTGCTCCAGTCTATTGTAACTAAACAGCAGCTCCCTGCACTTCCTTTTCTAACCAACACTCATGAGGGATTTAAATAACATTGGATTTGTGGGCTAGATTTGGTTTTTAAAACTTGTGGTTGTGGACCGTCAGCTTCAATGATTTCTGTAGACATCATATTATCTGCTTCATGCCTCCACCTCTGGCAGGCAGGAAATTCAATCTAGGTGAAGCATTTCAGAGACCCACTCCTCTCCAAGGACTTAAAAGTCATCCTGGGGTCTTCAAGGGTGACTGGAGGCGAGAGGGCCCTGGTTCTTTATGGTGGTCCTGCTGTGATGTGGGTTTCCTGCTGCCCATTGGAAACTGTTAATGCTGGTCCCTCAGCATGGGTTAGGCCCTCTGAACTGGCTGGATGTGGCCATGCCTCTCACAGTGACCTGCCCTCTGACCACAGTTGATGCTTCCCCAGGCATCGTGTCCAGTTGCTGCCCCAATGCCCCAGAGGTCCCTGGCTCAGCTTTTGCATCAGGTATGTCCTGGCACCACCTGGAACATCCACCTCCTTCTCTCTTGAATCTGGCTGCTTCCATCTTCTCAGCTCCAAGCCCTAAACTCCAAGGTCTTTTTTCGCAGGGATCATCTAGCCTCCTCACCTCTCTCAGTCCAGGGTTTTGAAAAGCACAGTCGGTAACTTCTTCCCAGCAGGCTAGGAACCAGAACGAGTATGTGGCTGTCTTCTTGGAGTTTGTGTGTGGGGAAGACGGTAACTCTAATTTTGGGTAGTAGGGAGAACAAAATGAGAATTCATACCCTGGTATATACTACTGCTTCCCAGGTAGCGCAGTGGTAAAGAATCCACCTGTAATTCAGGAGACAAGGATTCGAGCCTGGGGTGGGGAAGATCCCCTGGAGAAGGAAATGGCAACCCACTCCAGTATTCTTGCATGGAAAACTCCATGGACAGAGGAGCCTAGCAGGCTACAGTCCATGGTGTTGCAAAGAGTTGGACACGACTGAGCGACTGAGCACATGTATACAGTCACATTGTTCATGACAAGGAATACAAACATATTTTAACCTTTTATTCTGAAAGAATTACAGACTCACAGGGATCTAGTACCGAGTCCTGTGTGCTCTTTGCCTGGCTTCCCCTAGTGGTAACATATCAGCTGGCTGCAGTAGGAGGTAGAAACCAAGAGTAAGACCCTGGTGCATCTCTGTTAAGTAGACTTATAGACCGTATTCAGGGTTGACCATTTTTTCCAAACCTTTCATTTGTGTGATAAACATCATTCCTGTGTGTCCAGTAGTCATGTATGGATGTGAGAGTTGGACTATAAAGAAAGCTGAGCGCGGAAGAATTGATACTTTTAAACTGTGGTGTTGGAGAAGACTCTTGAGAGTCCCTTGGACTGCAAGGAGATCCAACCAGTCCATCCTAAAGGAAATCAGTCCTGAATATTCATTGAAAGAACTGATGCTGAAGCTGAAACTCCAATACTTTGGCCACCTGATGGGAAGAACTGACTCATTGGAAAAGACCCTGATGCTGGGAAAGATTGAAGGCGGGAGGAGAAGGGGACGACAGAGGATGAGATGGTTGGATGGTATCACTGACTCAATGGGCATGAGTTTGAGCAAACTCTGGGAGATGGTGAAGGACAGGGAGGCCTGGTGTGCTGCAGTCCATAGGGTCACAAAGAGTCAGACGTGACTGAGCAACTGAAATGAACTGAATTGTGTGTTCAGGACCATTTTCAAGTGGGCAGTGGTAATAGCTCCCTCCAGCGGCTGGGAGCATTAAAACCGGTGATAGACGAACTGAGTGTCTAAGCTCACCTGATTTCAACTACTGCACATGTTTACTCAGTACGCACTTCTAAACGGTCAGATGATGCCAGTTTCATGAGGAAGATATTTATCAAAGAATATCACATTGATTAAAAAATCAGAATTATTTCCTTTAATAATGTGGACTTTTCCTGACCACCAACCCAAACCTCGGGGGTTCTTACACATAAAATGCTGAAGTATGTTACCTACTTACTGACAGGTCAGGGCAGTGTTTGGGAGGCAAAATGGTGCACCATGAAAAGGGCTTTCATCCCTGCCTAAGATGTAATCACCTGTAGCTTCGGATCTACAGAGCAGGGACTTCATGGTTCCCTTCCCTTATGACCAGGGAGGGATGAGGGGCTAAGGAGGAGATGGGAGGTTTGTGAATGCTACCAGAGGAGGAAAGAAGGCAAGCAGGTCACCTCAGCTTCTGGGAACCCTGAGAAGGGGAATGCAGACTGGGGGTGTCATGAGAACTTTATTAAACCCTGGAAACAAAAGATGCAACTTGTTCATCTTTGTGTCTGATTTTCATTGAGGCCAAAATATTTTACATTGTGCTCTTTGCCAATTCAGCGATCCTCTCCAAAACCTTTTAACACCTTGGTTTGACTGACTACATGATTATGGTCTATACATATGCCCCACTCTGCTTCCTCCAAAATCAATTTTGAGGATAGTTGCTACATCGAGGGGCAGGTGTTGATTTAGGTCCACCATGAACTCGTGAGTCTAAGGCTGGGCCCCCACACTGCCTGATGATGGAGAGAACCCTGCTCTTATTCCTGACCTCCAGCCTGGTCACCCTCTCAGATCCCTCTGGGCTGGCCCCTGCCTTCCTTCCACACTGGCCATTTGTCCTAACTAGCCACTGCCTGACACTCACCACGGCTGACACCTGTCCTTAGTCCTGGCCACATGTCATGTCAGCAGCCTGCTTCCCTGGCCAACTTCCCAAGAGAAACAGCTGTTATGAAATTCTAAGATGTCTCACTTTGGAGGCTTCCTCTGACTAGATTTCTTTTTTTAAAAGTTTATTTATTTATTTTTAATTGAAGGATAATTGCTCTACAATATTTTGTTGGTTTCTGCTAAACATCAACATGAATCAGCCATATGTTTGCCCATGTCCCCTCCCTCTTGAACCTCCCTCCCACCTCCCTTCTAGGTTGTTACAGAGCCCTGGTTTGAGTACCCTGAGTCACTCAGCAAATTCTTATTGGCTATCTATTTTACATATGGTAGTGTATGTTTCTATGTTACCTTCTTCATGCATTCCACCCTCTCCTTCTTCCCCACCCCCCTTCTCTTAAGTGTGTTCTCTATGTCTGTGTCTCCATTGATGAACTAGCTTTCTTAGAAGAACAACAAGGTAAAATGATTTTAAGTTGTAGCTTTGTCCAGTGCATGATTCAAACCTATCCTGTTGTTGTTTAGTCACTCAGTCTTGTCTGACTCTTTGTGATGCCATGGACTGTAGTCCACCAGGCTCTTCTATCCATGGGATTTCCCAGGCAAGAATACTGGAGTGGTAGCCATTTCCTTCTGCAGGGGATGTTCCCAACTCAGGGATCAAACCCATGTTTCCTGCATTGCAGGCAGATTCTTTACCATTTGAGCCTCCAGAGGACATTTAAGGATCTGTGTAATTCTGATGCTTTAAAATTCCGTGAGCTAAGTGACCATTATATCTACTACTGTGGGCAAGAATCACTTAGAAGAAATGGAGTAGCCCTCATAGTCAACAAAAGTGTCCAAAATGAAGTACTTGGATGCAATCTCAAAAACGACAGAATGATCTCTGTTCGTTTCCAAGGCAAACCACTCAATATCACAATAATCCAAGTCTGTGTATGCCCCGACCAGTAATGCTGAAGAAGCTGAAGTTGAACAGTTCTGTGAAGACCTACAAGACCTTCTAGAACTAACACCCAAAAAAGATGTCCTTTTCATTATAGGGGACTAGAATGCAAAAGTAGGAAGTCAAGGGATACCTGGAGTAACAGGAAAGTTTGGCCTTGGAGTACAGAATAAAGCAGGGCAAAGGCTAACAGAGTTTTGCCAAGAGAATGCACTGGTCATAGCAAACACCCTCTTCCAACAACACAAGAGAAGACTCTACATGTAGACATCACCAGATGGTCAATACCGAAATCAGACTGATTATATTCTTTGTGGTCAAAGATGGAGGAGCTCTATACAGTCAGCAAAAACAAGACCAGGAGCAGACTGTGGCTCAGATAATGAACTCCTTATTGCAAAATTCAGACTTAAATTGAAGAAAGTAGAGAAAACCACTAAACAACTCAGGTATGACCTAAATCAAATCCCTTATGATTATACAGTGGAAGTAACAAATAGACTCAAGGGATTAGATCTGATAGACAAGAGTACCTGAAGAACTATGGACGGAGGTTCATGACATTGTACAGGAGGCAGTGATCAAGACCATCCCCAAGAAAAAGAAATGCACAAAGGTAAAATGGTTGTCTGAGGAGTCTTCACAAATAGCTGAGAAAAGAAGAGAAGCAAAAGGCAAAGGAGAAAAGGAAAGATATACCCATCTGAATGCAGAGTTCCAAAGAATAGCAAGGTGACATTAGAAAGCCTTTCTCAGTGATCGATGCAAAGAAATAGAGGAAAACAATGGAATGGGAAAGACTAGAGATCTCTTCAAGAAAATTAGATATATCAAGGAAACATTTCATGCAAAGATGGGCTCAATAAAGGACAGAAACGGTACGGACTTAACACAAGCAGAAGATATTAGGAAGAAGTGGCAAGAATACACAGAAGAACTATACAAAAAAGATCTTCATGACCCAGATAACCATGATGATGTGAGCACTCACCTAGAGCCAGATGTCCTGGAATGTGAAGTAGGCCTTAGGAAGCATCACTGTGAACAAAGCTAGTGGAGGTAATGAAATTCAGCTGAGCTATTTCAAGTCCTAAAAGATGATGCTGTGAAAGTGCTACACTCAATATGCCAGCAAGTGTGGAAAACTCAGCAGTGGCCATAGGACTGGAAAAGATCAGTTTTCATTCGAATCCCAAAGAAGGACAATGCCAAAGAATGTTCAAACTACTGCACAATTGCACTAATCTCACATGCTAGTAAAGTAATGCTCAAAATTCTCCAAGCGAGGCTTCAAAAGTACATGAACCAAGAATTTCCAGATGTTCAAGCTGAATTTAGAAAAGGCAGAGGAACCAGAGATCAAATTGCCAACATCCGTTGGATCATAGAAAAAGCAAGAGAGTTCCACAAAAACATTGACTTCTGCTTTATTGACTACACCAAAGCCTTTGACTGTGTGGATCACAACAAACTGTGGAAAATTCTTAAAGAGATGAGAATACCAGACCACCTGACCTGCCTCCTGAGAAATCTGTATGCAGGTCAAGAAACAACAATTAGAACTGGACGTGGGGCAACAGACTGGTTTCAAATTGGGAAAGGAGTATGCCAAGGCTGTATATTGTCACCCTGCTTATTTAACTTATATACAGAGTACATCATGTGAAATGCCGGACTGGATTAAGCACAAGCTGGAATCAAGATTGCCCAGAGAAATATCAATAACCTCAGATATGCAAATGACACCATCCTTATGGCAGAAAGTGAAGAGGAACTGAAGAGCTTCTTGATGAAAGTGAAAGAGGAGAGTGAAAAAGCTGGCTTAAAACTCAACATTCAAAAAAACCAATACCATGGCATCTGGTCCCATCACTTCAAGGCAAATAGATGGGGAAACAATGGAAACAGTGACAGACTTTATTTTGGGGGGCTCCAAAATCACTGCAGATGGTGACTGCAGCCATGAAATTAAAAGGCGCTTGTTCCTTGGAAGAAGAGCTATGACCAACCTAGACAGCATATTAGAAAACAGAGACATTACTCTTCCAACAAAGGTCCATCTAGTCAAAGCTATGGTTTTTCCAGTAGTCATGTATGGATATGAGAGTTGGATCATAAAGAAAGATGAGTGTTGAAGAATTGATGCTTTTGAACTGTGGTGTTGGAGAAGACTCTTGAGAGTCCCTTGGACTGCAAGGAGATCAACCCAGTCAATCCTAAAGGAAATCGGTCCTGAATATTCATTGAAAGGACTGATGCTGAAGCTGAAATTCCAATCCTTTGGCCACCTGATGCAAAGATCTGACTCACTGGAAAAGACCCTGATACTGGAAAAGATTGAAGGCAGGAGGAGAAGGGGACGACAGAGGATGAACTGGTTGGATAGCATCACTGACACAATGGATATGAGTTTGAGGAAGCTCTGGAAGTTGGTGATAGACAGGGAAGCCTGGCATGCTGCAGTCCTTGGGATTGCAAAGAGTCGGACGTGAATGAGCAACTGAACTGTAGGATTGGCACTGAAGTTTTTATTTAACTAATATCCCATCTCCTCCTAAGAAAGATTTGAGGCAGAAGTGGCATACATAAATACCTTAATCCAACATTTTATTGACAGATTGAATGCAGCCTCATGCCAGGCAGTCCAAGGATAGGGGATAGAGCCGTGAAAATGAGCTTCTCTTCTGGTAGAGCTGATTATGGTCTTAGCCAAGTTTCTTCAAAGCTTACATGACCTTAAATTTTTTTTTTTATTCGAGTATAGTTGCTTTATAATATGTGTTAGTTTCCACGTTACAGCAAAGTAAATCAGCTATATGTATACATATATCCCCTCCCTTCTGGACTTCCTTCCCATTCAGGTCACCACAGAGCACTGAGTAGAGTTCCCTATACTATGCAATAGGTTTTTATTAGTTACCTATTTTATACATAGAAGTGTATGTACATCAATTCCAGTCTCCCAATTCATCCCACCCCTGCTTCCTCTCTTGGTGTCCATAGATTTATTCTCTATGTCAATGTCTCTACTTCTGATTTGCAAACAGATTCACCTGTACCTGTCTACATCTCACATATATGTGTTAACATACAATATTTGTTTTTCTTTACTTGACTGTTTGAGGCTAAGTATCTCTAGAAATTCTCTGAGCAATTACTTTTTCTATTTAATGTCTCTTTCAAGAAATCAAGGTCAATTCAGATATTGATAAAAGCCCTAGGTTCCTTGGTAATTGCTGCTGGGTAACCTCTAAAAGTTGAGATGACCACTTATTCCTATAAGAACTCTTAGTGCTCTCCAGCCTAGCTCTAAGGATAACCCCATTTTTAATAGTGTGTTTTTGTTAACTCATTTTTTCAGCTGTACACAATTCATAAAAATAATTGGATTTAGAAACATGTAAAACTCTACATAGCTGATAGTTCTGTATTGCGTAGTGTGAATTCTAATTTGATTGCATGTGGATAAGAAGAAAATGAATGTTCTTTGAGATCTAAAGAGTTAATAGATCTAAAAGAGTTACAGGTTCATTTATTTAGTCACTTAACACATTTATTGAATTTATTCCAGACAGTAGCTGGGTCCTGGAAATCCAAAAATGAACAAGGACACATGTTGTACCCCCAAGAGCACACAGACTAGTCGGGGAGACTGATAAATGATGATTGTGGGAGCAAATAAGGGGATTCTTTAACTCAGCCCTTGTTGTTGTTGTTGATTAGTCACTAAGTCGTGTTTGACTCTGCCACCCTGTGAACTGTAACCTGTCAGGCTCCTCTGTCCATGGGATTTCCCAGGCAAGAAAACTGGAATGGGCTGCCATTTCCTTCTCCAGGGGGTCTTCCCCACCTAGGGATCAAACTTGATTCTGCTGCATTGGCAGGCAAATTCTTCACTGCTGAGACACCAGAGAAGCCCCTAGGGGTCAGAAAAATCTTCCTTGAAAATATGACTGTATGTGGTGTCCTGGAAGGTGTGACTGATGTGAGAAAGTTACATGTGATCATTAGCTGAAGTAAAACATGATGTGATGAGAAAGGTGATCATGATGGCCTCTCAACCATTCTAAAGATTATGGATTTATTGTGAGAAGATGGAAGGTTTTAGACACGAGAGCAGCATGGTAAGGGGGATTGTCTGTTTTCAATTAATTAATTACTTTTTGACTGCACTAGATCTTCTTGCTGTGTATGGGCTCTCTCTAGTTTTAGTTAGCAGGGAAAGACTAGAGATCTCTACCAGAAAATTAGAGATACCAAAGGAACATTTCATGCAAAGATAGGCTCGATAAAGGACAGAAATGGTATGGAACTAACAGAAGCAGAAGATATTAAGAAGAGGTGGCAAGAATACACAGAAGAACTGTACAAAAAAGATCTTCATGACCCAGATAATCACGATGGTGTGATCACTCACCTAGAGCCAGACATCCTGGAATGTGAAGTCAAGTGGGCCTTGGAAAGCATCACTACGAACAAAGCTAGTGGAGGTGATGGAATTCCAGTTGAGCTATTTCAAATCCTCAAAGGTGATGCTGTGAAAGTGCTGCACTCGATATGCCAGCAAATTTGGAAAACTCAGCAGTGGCCACAGGACTGGAAAAGGTCAGTTTTCGTTCCAATCCCAAAGAAAGGCAATGCCAAAGAATGCTCAAACTACCACACAATTGCAGTCATCTCACACGCTAGTAAAGTAATGCTCAAAATTCTCCAAGCCAGGCTTCAGCAATACGTGAACCGTGAACTTCCAGATGTTCAAGCTGGGTTTAGAAAAGGCAGAGGAGCCAGAGATCAAATTGCCAATATCCGCTGGATCATCAAAAAAGCAAGAGAGTTCCAGAAAAACATCTATTTCTGCTTTATTGACTATGCCAAAGCCTTTGACTGTGTGGATCACAATAAACTGTGGAAAATTCTGCAAGAGATGGGAATACCAGACCATCTGACCTGCCTCTTGAGAAACGTGTATGCAGGTCAGGAAGCAACAGTTAGAACTGGACATGGAACAACAGACTGGTTCCAAATAGGAAAAGGAGTACATCAAGGCTATATATTGTCACCCTGCTTATTTAACTTATATACAGAGTACATCATGAGAAACGCTGGGCTGGAAGAAACACAAGCTGGAATCAAGATTGCCGGGAGAAATATCAATAACCTCAGATATGCGATGACACCACTCTTATGGCAGAAAGTGAAGAAGAACTAAAGAGCCTCTTGATGAAGGTGAAGGAGGAGAGTGAAAAAGTTGGCTTAAAGCTCAACGTTCAGAAAACTAAGATCATAGCATCTGGTCCCATCACTTCATGGGAAATAGATGGGGAAACAGTGTCAGACTTTACTTTTTTGGGCTCCAGAATCACTGCTGATGGTGACTGCAGCCATGAAATTAAAAGACACTTACTCCTTGGAAGGAAGGCTATGGCCAACCTAGATAGCATATTTAAAAGCAGAGACATTACTTTGCCAACAAAAGTCTGTCTAGTCAAGGCTATGGTTTTTCCGGTGGTCATGTATGGATGTGAGAGTTGGACGGTGAAGAAAGCTGAGTGCCACAGAATTGATGCTTTTGAACTATGGTGTTGGAGAAGACTCTTGAGAGTCCCTTGGACTGCAAGGAGATCCAATCAATCCATCCTAAAAGAGATCAATCCTGGGTGTTCATTGGAAGGTCTGATGTTGAAGCTGAAACTCCAATACTTTGTCCACCTCATGCGAAGAGTTGACTCATTGGAAAAGACCCTAATGCTGGGAAGGATTGGGGGCGGGAGGAGAAGGGGACGACAGAGGATGAAATGGTTGGATGGCATCACCGATTTGATGGACATGGGTTTGGGTAGACTCCGGGAGTTGGTGATGGACAGAGAGGCCTGGCATGCTGCAATTCATGGGGTCACAAAGAGTCGGACACGACTGAGCAACTGAACTGAACTGAACTGAACTCTCTAATTGCAGTGCATGGGGTTCTCATTGTAGTGGCTTCTCTTGTTGCTCAGCACAGGCTCTAGAGCTCAGGCTCAGAAGCTGTGGTGCACGGGTTTAGTTGCCCTGAAGCCCATGGGAGCTTCCTGAACCAGGGATAGAACCTGTGTCCCCTGCTTTAGCAGGCAGATTCCCAACCGTTGGACCACCAGGGGAGTCCCTGGGATGTCTTTTAGAATGATATCTCTGGTTATAGTGTGGAGAGTTACTTGGAGATAAGGAAGCCTAGAGGTGATGTAATCTTAGTGAGAGAAGATGGCAGTCATGGTGAAGGAAGGACAAGGCATAGGCAGAGGTAGACAATTTTAAAGACATTTGATATTCAACATGTCACTGAAAAACCAACACTCGGATTCTGCAACAAGTGCAGGACTCTCTTTTCCTGAACTTTATAAAACTTGCTATGTTGCCAGCTTTAGTTTAGAGATTCCCAGTACTGGGACACCTCTTGGGTTGCCTCAGCCTAAGCCGGCTGGATCAGGCTTTCTGTATTTTCTTTGCCAGCCTCAGAAATCTGAGAGTATTGTTCTGGAGCTGGCCAAGAACCCGAGGCTGGGCCAGAGAAGGTGACCATATGGCGGGCCCTCCATGACTTGCCTTCTGTGCTAATCTTGAGAGGTAGCATGGTGGAGCAGGAAGAACACTAAGTTAGGAACCAGGAGAAGGGGGCGACAAAGGATGAGATGGTTGGAAGGCATCACCAACTCAATGGACATGAGTTTGAGCAAACTCTGGGAGATAGTGAAGGACAGGGAAGCCTGGTGTGCTGCAGTCCATTGGGCCACAAAGAGTTGGACATACTTAGCGACTGAACAACAGTCTCAGGCAACAAAGAGTCTCAGAGTAAGTCCTGATTGTGTTACTTGGCTTCTGATTTTTGTCTAATTACTTAACTCTTTCGTCTTTGTGTCCTCATTTGTCCAAAGAAAAGACTGAGTAAGAGGATATAGGTAATTATGAGGTTGCTTTCAACTCCTTTGGTCCAAAATTCCATGAGCTGACTGCCTGCTTTGAGACGCATTAGGAGTGTTTAGGGACTGCTCTTTAGAACCAGATCTGCCTGCCCAATTAAAGCCGTTGTAATACACTTGCCCCAGAAAGGCTCATCAGAGGGCCATTCTGGGAAAGGATGTGAAAGTTCTTATTTCTTTGCAATTTTAGGAGGTATTGCATGGTTTTCCTACTTTGATCCCAGGGAAATAGAAACTTCAGTGCGCTGGCAGAGTAGAGACCTGTTTGAGCCTGGAAATGGCTTTACCATTTCTTAACTTTAAGTTTCTTTCTTTAACCAGGACTCGGTGTTTAAATGGTTTAGAAATGTTATTTGTTCTGATGGAGGAAAAGTTTTTGATCTGCTTTTATTAATTGGTTCAGAACTGAAGTAAGGCATACTTATAAAGCCATAAAAGCAGAAAAGACATAATTTTGTTCAAATTTTCTAGTTGCTTACATATATAGTCTGAATTTTCCTTGATAGCTCTATAGGTCTGCAATATGCTTTGGATATAGAACAGTATTAAACATATAATTAAGCAGTATTACTAATTAGTTGTATTTTATTAGGAGTAAGAGTGATGAAAATAGTCTTTAATTTTATAATATTCCAAGGACTTGAAATAAAATGCATGAAATAAGTAGGCATTGCTCACTTATAATATCTTTGCTATTGATGTTTTCTCAATAAATTTATATTCTTCATTTTGGTAAACATGCTTTTATTATAGCTTGCTTAATTTCTATTTATTTTTTTAATTAAAATTTTTTATAGTTTTAAATTTTTATACAATTTTAAAAGTTGCTTTCCATTTACAGTTATTACCAAATATTGGCTATATAGTCTGCTTAATTTTTAGATTCAACTTAAAACTTATGTCAATTTATGTTTTTATTTAATTTCTGTTTGTGGACTTAAGGAAGAAGAGGGAGAGGCAGCAGCGGAAGAGGTACAGTAGCATATTTCACAGTTGTGTTGTGCTTAACATAAGCATCTTTTAGGCGAGAGAATTGCAGCTTTCCCAACATTTCTCCGTGTTTATGATACAGAGAAGGCGACTCAACCCACGCTCCCAGAAAGTCCTCCTTTAGCCTGCCGAGAAGAGAGATAAAATAAGTTGGAGATCATTTGGAGGAGAATGGAGAAATAGGGGCTCTGGGCCCTTCACCTCTTGGGGTGAAGGTGTCATCAATGAGGCAGGCCAGGCTGGACCAAGTCCTTCAGTGGTGATGTCTTCTCCCTTCTTCCTTCCCACTCCATTGAAGAGCGCACCATTTATGCTGTTTGTGTGGTTCTTACTGGCTTCTTTACTTGATGGCCTCCTATTCACCTTGTTGGTGAGTGAGGAATTCCCTCCCTCTGGTTATGGGAATGGCAGACACACGACGGGACACACTCACTGGACAAGTGAGATGGACAGGGATTATTTTATTTTTTTAAATTAATTAATTAATTTTAACTGGAGGATAATGACTTTACAATATTGTGGTGGTTTTTGCCATACATTGACATGAATTAACCACAGGTATGGACAGGGTTTATTATTCACATGTTCTCCAAGCCCAGGGGATGAGGTCATTCACACAGTGCAGGGCCACACGGGGTAGGGTCACTTGGGAACAGTGTGAACAACCAGGGCTGTGGGAGGCAGGTTGTATAGAATCAAGAGGGTGGGGTGTCTCCGAGTCCACATGGGGGACATGGTTGGCCTGATTGAGTAATTCAGGGGTGAAAGTAGGCACTGCATCTGGTCCCTGATAACGAGGGCTGCTTGGGTTGGAGACCTAATCTGTGAGAGCAGAGCGGGAGGGGAGCCAGTGGTCAGGCCATTGTAAGTCTTCCCGATTTTACCAATGTTAAGGCAGCAGATAATACTGAGTCTTAATTGTAGTCTTGCACCATGGTATGTACCTTAGACACCAGGAGGTTTAAACATGCAGCTCATCATTTAGTGTCTGGAAGACATGTAACATAGGTAAGTAACCATGTGGTTCCAGGATTTCTAGTGCGGATCTATCCAGGGGGAGCATTACTATTTGTGTGTGTGTGTGTGTGTGTGTGTGTGTTTTGGGGGGATATAGTTGATTTACAGTGTTATGTTAGTTTCAGATGTGTAGCAAAGTGATTCACGTGTGATATTTTCCCTTACACGTTATTATAAAATATTGAGTAGAATTCCCTGTGCTATGCCATAATTACTGAGCCGGGACACCACAACTAGAGCAGGCAAATAAAATAATAATAATAATAATAATAATAAAAGAATTGCACAAAGTAAGAAGTATTAAATAATTGAGTACTGAGGATACAAGTACACTTAAAACAATGAAAGAAAAATATAAAACAATATTAGTGATATTAAGGATAAAATTTAAAGGAATAAAATATATCCTCTGTAACATACAATTTAAACTATTATTGGGCTGGCCAACATGTTTGTTTACGGGATCTATGCTCAAATAATAACCAACATTCCTAGGGAGACCTCATATCCCATATTTGGAGCTGGGAGTTATTTGAACAAATGAAGAATTTAATTAAAATATTAAATCATAAAAATGTAGAGACCGTAAACATTTATTTTTAACTTGAAATATACAGATGTGTATTTACTGCCAGTTTTTTGGATGCAGGACAAAAACCAGTTCTTTAAACAATAGTCCAATGACTAGAACTACCCGCTGTCTTTCTAACATAAACATAATCAGTGGTCTGTCTAGAAATTCCAGTTTTGGTTTCTTTCCCTTTGGATTTCACGAGTGCTCCTTACCACCCAAGCTTTTTGACACTTCATTTGATGACAGACATATGTTGGCCTTTTCAAAGTATTCCATTAACTTTACATGGGAAAAAAGTTCTTTTCATGTTCATATTTCATTGGATTCCATGGTGCTTATTTTTTTTTAAGATTTTTTGATGTGTACCATTTTTAAAGTCTTTATTGAATTTGTTACAGTATTGCTTTTGTCTTATGTTTTGGTTTTTTGGCCTCAAGGTACGTGTGACCTTAGCTTCTCGACTAGGAATTGAACCCATACCCCCAGAATTGGAAGGCAAAGTCTTAACCACTGCACCACCATGGAACTCCCTATGATATTTATTTAAGTTGTGTAATTACAATAAGACTGACTTGGATATACCAGCATGGGAACAAACATAACCCATCCTGGTAAACGAAGACTTTGGCGGGTGGTAATACCAAACCTACTACTTGTAAGCGCTCACCATGCCTTCATCGATCAGTGTGATTTAAGAGAAAGAACACAGGCTCCTGCATTGCAGGCAGGAGCAATGCAGGAGCACTGTGGCTCTTTACCATCTGAGCCACCAGGGAAGTCCAGGCTTCAGCAGAGGTTCTCAAAGTGGGTTTCCAGAGCAGAAGCGGCTGCCCCACCTGGGAACCCCTACAAATCCACATTTTCAGGCGTGGCTAGATCTATAGGGTCAGAAGTCCTGAGCTGGAGCCCAGCAGATTGTTTTGAGAAGTTCTTCAGGTGATTCTGATGCTCTATCAAGGCTGAGAACATAGGTTCTAAGTGACCCAAGTGTTGCCAAGTGGAGGTCAAGGGCAAGAACTCCTACTGTTTTGATGCTCGTAATTGCTGTTGTTGTTCAGTCGCTTAGTTGTGTCCGGCTGTTTTCGACCCCAGGGACTGTAGCAAGCCAGGTTTTCCTGTCCTTCACTATCTCCCAGAGTTTGCTCAGACTTGTGTCCATTGAGTTGATGATGCCATCCAACCATCTCATCCTCTGTCGTCCCCTTCTCCTCCTGCCTTCAATCTTTCCCAGCATCAAGGTCTTTCCTGATGCTCTTTGCATCAGGTTGCCAAAGTATTGCAGCTTCAGATTCAGCAAGAGTTCTTCCAATGAATATTCAGAATTTATTTCCTTTAGGGTTGATTGGTTTGATCTCCTTATAGTCCAAGGGACTCTCAAGAGTTGTCTCCAGCACCACAATTTGAAAGCATCAGTTTTTTGGTGCTCAGCCTTCTTTAGCTTAACTTGTAATAAAAGGTCGATTTAATTTCAAACACAATGTTTATTTTACATGAGGAACTTGTGTTTGGTGGAACAAAAAACTTTTACTTTTCTTTTGGTGACTGAAATGAGTAATGAAAAGGAGTAAAGAGAAAGAGAAGGTATCAGACTGAGGAAGGTCTTTAACTCAATCTAAGTTTTCACAGATAATCCTCTCCTTTCCTGTTCTTTCCCTGCTTGTTGAAATATTTGGATCCTATCAGTTTTGCTCCTTCACAGGCACTGGGGGGAGGACTCCATAATAAGGAGCTTTATGATAATTTTCATTAGTTGAGCCTGGCAAGGTCAGCATGCTGTTTCTGTATTGCTGATTATGGGGAAGGGGTATTACGTGTCAAAGTGAAGTGGAACTGAGATTTTTACTGAACTACTTCTTTGTTGAACCTGCACTTTATTAGCTGGATGTTGGGAAGTTTCAACTTTAACTCCTAACAGGGATGGAATCTTGTCAACACATGGATGAGTCTGTTCTGAGAATGTTAGTGGATTCTGAGGGTAAGTCCAAAGGGACATTCTTGGATTCTCCCTACTTCTATTCATCCTCTCAAGTTAGCTAATGGCACCCCACTCCAGTACTCTTGCCTGGAAAATCCCATGGACAGAGAAGCCTGGTAGGCTGCAGTCCATGGGGTCGCTAAGAGTCGGACACGACTGAGCGAGTTCACTTTCACTTTTCACTTTCATGCACTGGGGAAGGAAATGGTAACCCACTCCAGTGTTCTTGCCTGGAGAATCCCAGGGATGGGGGAGCCTGGTGGGCTGCCATCTATGGGGTTGCACAGAGTCGGACACAATCAAAGCAACTTAGCAGCAGCAGCAGTAGGTTAGCTAGACCTGCACTATAATCAAGACTTTTAAGAATATTGTTTGTTAACATTTGGGGGCTCATCATTTAAAAATGATAATCATCAAACTGAATCAGCTATACATATATCCCCGCTTTCTTGAATTTCCTTCCCATTTAGGTCACCACAGAGCATTGATTTGAGTTCCTTGTGCTATACTGCAGGTTCTCATTAGCTATCTATTTTATATATAGAATCAATAGTGTATATATGTCAAAGCAACTGTTGTCGTTCAGTTGCTAAGTCATGTCTGACTGTTTGTGACCCCATGGACTGCAGCACACCAGCTTCACTGTCCTCCATTATCTCCTGGAGCTAGTTCAAATTCGTGTCCATCGAGTGGGTGATGCTATCTAACCATCTCATCCTCTGGCAATTTTAAAAATCAGCAAAAGTTTTCCTCTTCTCCTTTTTCCTTCAGTCTTTCCCAGCATCAGGGTGTTTTCCAATGAGTCAGCTCTTCACATCAGGTGGCCAAAGTACTAGTAGAAGATTCGTTCTTAACCACTGGTGTGCATCTGAACCACCCATAGCGCCTTGGAACCTTCAGAAGCCTGCCTCTCTCAGTCAATGAACAAGACGCTCCAGGGCAGCGGTTCTCAACCTATATGGCACCAGGGACAGGTTTCACGGAAGACAATATTTCCACGGACCAGGGTTGGGGGGTGGTTCAGATTGTAATGTGAGTGATGGAGGGGATGGAGGATGGCAGATGAAGCTTTTGCTTGCCCACCACCCTGTCCGTGGCCCCGGAGTTGGGGATCCTTGCTTCAGGGCTTAGTGTGCAGTCAGTTTGTTTGTGAGAGCTGAGGTGGAGCATCTTCACTGTGGGGATTCAGGATTGAAAGGAATGAGGGATCACTCAGAGGTAAAGATAGCTGATCAGAGCCTCCAACTGTTTGAGGCAGAGCCTTTCTCTCTGCCGTCCTTCCTGCACCCATAAAGGAAAACATCAACAAGGGGAAAGGAAAAGAAATAGCAGTTATATTCGAATAAAAATTAATTAAAAAGTACAAATGCTAATCAGAAAGCTAAATTAAAATTGAAAACTCAAAGATAGATAGAATATTTACCAAAAGTCACATGTATTGTCTAGGTATTTCAGTGGAAGGTCATTCACATTAAAGAAGGTCACAAGTGTCATAAGAAACTCCTCCTCAAAACTTTTGCTGTTTTTTAAAATTGCAAATAATTCATGACATTTATAGAAAGTTTAGATAATACAGATAAAAACATAAACTAAAAATAGTTTATACCCCATTACCCAGAGAGAACCACTAGTTACACACTCATACACATACACACACATATTTATCAAACCTTCATGAATACACTTCTGTAATCTACTTTTATTCACGTAATTAAGCTATATATTTTGTGGGGATGGTAAATATAGATCTGTTTCATTATTTTAATATTATTTTATCAAATTCATCCCTATCATTATACCTAAAAGTTATTTTTAGCCTATTCTATACAGTGACTTTCATTGCATGTTATGTTATATGTATGTTATGTTATATGTATGTTATATCGTTCCAGTAATAAATTTTCATTTCTCTTTTGCTAGGCAAGCTTCCATTTTAAAAAATTCTGTTTTTATGTATAAAAATAAGACAAACATATTATTAATTTTCAAGTAGTTTCAGATTATATGCGTAAGTTGCTGATAACTTTGGATTCAAGAAATTACTTTGTATAACAAAATATAGCCAGCTTACATGTTTAAAAGCTTCATCAAAATTCTGACGAAATTCTATCTGCTGAGATTCTTTCTGTATTTTATTCTTCAAACTGCTTTCTGAATTTTTAAAGGTAATTGTATTAGAACAGTCTGTTAATACAAGTAAAGACTATACTCTTGAGAGGAGTCATGAAACTCATTAGAATTAACGTATTGCCAGCAGAACTATCCCAGGGTGAAGGGTCTCTGTTTAGGAAGATGATGTCTGTGTATGTGTGTGTGTGTTGGGCATATATGTGTATGTGTGGTGGGTGTATGTGGTGGGTGTATGTGTGTGTGTGGTGTGTGTGTGTGAGTGTGTGTGTGTGTTGGACATATATGTGTATGTGTGGTGGGTGTATGTGTGGGGTGCATGTGTGTGTGTGGTGTGTGTGTGTGAGTGTGTGTGTGTGTGTTGGGCATATATGTGTATGTGTGGTGGGTGTATGTGTGGGGTGTATGTGTGTGTGTGGGGTGTGTGTGTGTTAGGCATGTATGTGTGTGTGTGGTGGGTGTATGTGTGGGGTGTATGTGGTGGATGTATGTGAGTGTGTGTGTGTGTGTGTGTGGTGGGTGTATGTGTGGGGTGTGTTGGGAGGGTATGTGTGTGTTGTGTGTTGAGTGTGAGGTCTGTGTATGTTGGGTGTGTGTGTGGTGGGTGTATAGGTGTGGTGAGTGTGTGTGTGAGGTGTGTATGTGTGGGGTATGTGTGTTCTGTTTGTGTGTTGGGCGTGTATGTGTGTGTGGTAGGTGTATGTGCAGGGAGTGTGTGGGGGGGAGTATGTGAGTGGTGTGTGTGTGGGGTTTGTGTGGGTATGTGTGTATGTGTTGGGCTTGTATGTGTGTGTGGTGGGTATATATGTGGGGTGTGTATGTGTGAGGTGTGTGTGTATTGTGTGTGTGGTGTGGGTGTGCTGTGTGTGTGTGTTGGATGGGGTGTGGGAGGCCCTGACCTCTAGTCTGATATTTTACACTCTTTGTATCTGTTGACCCTTACACTTCTCAATAACAATGTAATTTTTGTTAAATAAAGACAAAAGAAGTAAGCGCGGAGGGAGCAGAAGGGGAAGCAGAGGGAGAGGAAGCTGAAGAAGGAGAAGAGGAACCGGGAGAAGAAGAAGGAGAAGGAGACGAGGAAGAAGAGTCTTAGGCCTTTTCATGCTCTGTTTTTCCACTTGTCCAGGTAGCCACATCGTTCTGGGGTTGAAGGCTTGTTTGTTACTGTCTGCCGTCTAGACCACATTTCACTTAGTGACGGAGGTGGAGTCCAATTAGACCTGTTTGTCTGTCCCCCCAAGGCCCTGGGCTGCCCCTTCCTGGAGCCGCCGGGCTGGTTAACTCTCCTGGACCCATTTCTTGGGCACCAGGGCAAGGAAGGCTGTGGGTGATATGATTTCTAGTAAAAAGTGTGACTTTCAGGCGAGGAAGTTTGTGTTGTACCTGCTGCTGCTTCTTCCTCTTTATTTAAGCGAAAGCACAGGAAGTATTCTGTTCTCAGCATCTGTCACATGAACTCCTTTACATATCTGTGGGGGAATTTACAATTGATGTTCATAACAATGGTGATAAATTATCAATACAACCTAAAAAAACCACAAAGCTGGCTGCCCATGAAAAAAAAAATTACCAGATTCAGTGATAAGTACTTGATATTACTATTCATTGATTTATATCGAAACATCCATTTATTCAATATTAGCCAGAACACTCATGTAGAAACAGTTTGGAATATGGTGAAGTCACTTTAGGTATCTTTGACAAGTATGCTTACTACCTTGTAATTTTAAACTTCTATTGACAATGAAAAAGAATTATGTGGTTCTTAACAGTTTGGTGAGTTAACCCTTTTGTTGTTGTTCAGTCGCTCAGTCGTGTCCGACTGTTTGAAACCCCATGGACTGCAGCACACCAGGCTTCCCTGTCCATCACCAACTCCCAGAGTTTGCTCAAACTCATGTCCATAGAGTCGGTGATACTGTCCAACTATCTCATCCTCTGTCATCCCCTTCTCCTCCTGCCTTCAATCTTTCCCAGCATCAGGGTCTTTTCCAATGAATTGGCTCTTGGCATCAGGTGGTCAAAGTATTGGAGCTTTGGCTTCAGCTGCTGCCGCTGCTGCTGCTAAGTTGCTTCATTCGTGTCTGACTCTGTGTGACCCCATAGACGGCAGCCCACCAGGCTCCCCTGTCCCTGGGATTCTCTAGGCAAGAACTCTGGAGTGGGTTCAGCAGGTAACCCTAAATGTATTATATTAGTAAGATACTGAAGTGGATATTGAGGACACAGAGAAAATACTCAAATGTTGTGGCTTATACAGAAAAGATGATAAGGTCATTAGGAGCTATAAAAGTATCTGGTATAACAGACTTTTAGCAAATACCCATGTGAACACTATGTTTCTATTGACATGATTTGACCTTGCAAACAGGTTTGAGGGCAACTATTTATTCTCTAGGGCAGTGAGGCTCACAGTTTGCTCTGGTACCCAAAGGGTTCTTGTTCATTAAAATAAAAAAAAATTGTAGTCTCCTTTCTGTCTGTACCATGCCTCCACTGAAGCAGGTAAGACTGATTTGTTGGCTATTGATATCAGGGGAGCAGGAAGAAATAGAGGATGAGAGAGTGAGCACTGGACATACAACAAGTCTTCAGTTAAGGTCTGTAGTCACACTTGGAGCCTGTCTAGTGAAGGGCAGACAGAAGGGTCCCACTGTAGATGGGAAAAGAAGCTCCAGTGCTTAGAAATATCAGCTAACAGAAAGCTCTGCTCTGCACCAAAGACCAACTTGAATAGTATATATCTCCCCTTTTAATATACTTACACTTATACATAAAATGCTGATATTAAAAAAAATGGATGTATTTTTAGGAAATCTTGGAGCTGGTGGGAGCAGCCATCACATTGTATTATTGGGACTATGAAAGTTTCATCACTCCTTTACTCAAATTACAAAGCAAATCTGAAAGTGAAAGTGTTAGTCACTCAGTCATGTCCGACTCTTTGCAACCCCATCGACTGTAGTCCATGGGATTATCCAGGCAAGAATACTGTAGTGGGTTGCCATTCCCTTCTCCAGCAGATCTTCCTGACCCAGGGATCGAATCCAGGTTTCCTGAATTGCAGACAGATTCTTTACCATCTGAGCCCCAGAGAAGCAAATCTAGCCCATCATTTGATGCTTTCCCAGGTGCTTTCTTTCATTTTGTGACCACAAAGACCTCCACTTTAGGGCCAAACGATGATCAATTTGGAAGGGATCTCATTTCTTTTTTTTTTTTAATTTTCATTTCTTTTTAAGTTTTATTTTTTTAATAAATTTATTTATTTTAGTTGGGGGCTAATTACTTTACAATATTGTAGTGGTTTTTGCCATACATTACATGAATCAGCCATGGGTTTACATGTGTTCCCCATCCTGAACCCCCCTCCCACACCCCTCCCCATCCCATCCCTCTGGGTCATCCCATTACCCCAGCCCTGAGCATTTGTCTCATGCATCGAACCTGGAATGGTGTTCTGTTTCACATATGATAATATACATGTTTCAATGCTATTGTCCCAGAACGTCCCACCCTCACCTTCTCCCTCAGAGTCCATAAGACTGTTCTATGCATCTGTGTCTCTTATTCTGTCTCGCATATAGGGTTATCGTTACCATCTTTCAAATTCCATATATATGCATTTCTTCATATATATATCATTTCTTTATTTTTTATTTTCTTCTAAATAGAAGAAAAAAGTTACAATTGAGAAGTCTGTTGTCAGTCTGATTAGTGTCCCTAATCCCATTTCTAAGGAATGGATTGGGACTCAATTTTGAAAAAAACGAAGACTGGCAAGTTTACTTTTAGAATTCTATCTTAAGAATGATAGAAAAGGAAAATATGCTGATATTTATAGCAACCTTCCCCCCAACAGTAGAAGACTCATAAATACAATTACATTCATTTCTATTCACTCTGCTTGTAAAGTCTTTTAAAATTATGCAATTTAATGTGATAATTATAGAAAATATTGAACATGAAATGACACAGCTGATAGAGAAGCCTTCAGTAGCCAGATGGTTCTATAGGCTGATTAAAAAAAAACCTATGGCAAGGCCATTTTACCTGTTTCTCTGATGATGAGATGGTTGGATGGCATCACCAATTCAATGGACATGAGTTTGAGCAAGCTTTGGGAGTTGGTGAAGGACAGGGAAGCCTGACATGCTGCAGTCCATGGGGTTGCAAACAGTTGGACACGACTTAGCAACTAAACAACCGATGACTTCTAGTTTGAAACTTAGTTCATAGAAGTTTGTTGTGAGGTCAAAATGCCTGGCAGTGAAGGCATGAATTGCATTCCTAAATCGAATCCCTGACCCCCCAGAGAGATCCTATGTCCTTGAAAATGCGACATGAAATGCATGGCATCACGCATTTCACTGGGCAAACCATTCAGTGTCTAAAGACAAACCATCTCATAGCTCGTGGATATGCCAGGCATTTTGCTTGAAAAAATGGTACTAGGGAGAATATGGCTGTGAACAGAACTACGAAAGATTTCTCATTTCTTATATTCGAAATTGATGCTAAATTGATGCCCCAGGAGAAACAGTCTCTAGTCTACTGAGTTCTGTCTCCTAATGGGGTGCTGCTTCATACTGTCTCTAGGCTAGCCGTGGACCATTTCAATTACCCCTGCTTGCTCCTCCCCCACCCCCAGGACTAAGCTGTAAATTCAGTCTCTCCATTTTTCATGAAAATGCAATGGGGAAACTGTAATGGAAGATGCCAGCTTCCTTCTGATGTTTGTTAGGTTAGTACAGAGAAAGGATATAAACCTCAGCTAGTTTTCCACAAGAAAAATTTAATTTCCTTTCTTTGCCCTTGATGGGTAGTAGTTTCTAGAATAAAAGGCAGTTCGACTCTTGATTGGAGAAGGAAATGGCAACCCACTCCAGTATCCTGGCCTGGAGAATTCCATGGACAGAGAGGAGCCTGGCAGGCTGCAGTTCATGGGATTACAAAGAGTTGGACATGACTGAGTGACTTTCACTTCACTTCTCTTGATAAATAATTAAGTTTGTGGTAAGCATTCTCTGTCTCTGTTTAATTTTCATCTCTCTAATATCTTCCCTTTCTTTTAGGAAACCCAAACCACGAAGCACCATTTCATCTGTCTCCCCACAAACCGAATTCAATGAAACGCTTTGGCCTGAAGCTAGCACACCTCTGTCAGGATGTCCAGGGTTCACCGGGGAATTGTATAATCTGATGCGATTAGATCTCCACGCATGTATTTACTTAACCATATCGACATGAAGTCAAATGTGAAGACAGCACACACATACCTTCATGGGCCTGACATTTGTGGCCTTGGCTTAATTTTTTTTTTTTTTTTTGCTTTGCATGAATAGTCCTTCTCACTAATACCCTGAAAAAAAAAAGATTGCAAAATATAGAACTTCTCTTTGTGATAAGACAAAAGTACTTCTTCGTATGTGCCTTATGCTACTTTTCTCAGAATTAGCTTTGAAGATGAAGAACTTTCCAGAGAACAGCCATACAAATAAAGTTGAATAACAAATATCTTGTCCCAAGGAGTGGATTTCTTCATTTCTAGTCTCTCCATGTACAGGCTGGCTCAGTCTGTCTGTTTCAGGGGGTGGGGGGTGGTCCTGGATCCTAGGCAGAACTTTTCTGTGCCTGCTGGGATGGATGCTTTTTGTTGTATCAATGGTTTGGTCCATGTTTTCAAATGACACTGATTGTCTCGTTATGTCCTATTTTGTATTATTTGCACCACTGTGTGTACCTTGTCTCCCAAGCCTTGTTTAAATGTCGCTGCTGTTCACGTGTGTAGGGTTCTCGATGCAGACAAATAAATTCGCCACCCCAGTGCCCTCTGCACGTTTCTACGCTGGAGGGAGTGGCTGCTTCTGCTTCTCCTGTACTGATTGATTCGCAGCCATGACTGCTACGTGCAAAGCCTGTGACTGTAATCTTGCCTCCTGATGCTGAATGTCTGTTCTCCAAGAGCTGGTCCAGCCCATTGACTTGTTCACCAGGTAGGTTTGAAGCGTTTCTCTGCTCGCTTGCCCCATCTCAGTGTCTGATAGCAATTTTTTTTTCTTTCCCGTAAGGTTTTGCTGACATCTCTCCCTTCTCTGCGTATGTGCTGCTCTGTGTATTTTTCTTGCAGCCAGTATTGCTTCTGTATCATCAGAAGGGCCCTTCTCTGTGCTGTTTTCTTAATTAAGGACAATGCTGGCTGTCAACTTGGAGTAGCCCTTAACTTTTCCTCCTCCTAAGTCTGCCTATTGATTTTGCGGCTAAGCCTGTTGGTGTCACTGGGGAATGTAGTCTCTGGTGGCAGAAGTCGTGTGGCTCACAGGAACTCTGGCAGACAGCTCTTTTCTGGTTACCCTGGTAACAAAAAGAGGCATTTTGAAGAGAATTAACATTATTTTGTTCCAAACTGTTGAAGTAGACTCCTCTGAGGAAATTTCTCTCCTTGTTAAAAATAAGGTGAGAGACTGCAGTGGGATGGAAATCCGTATGCTTAAAATTTAGTTTCTACCTTGTACTCTCTTTCATTAGATTATGTCCTATGTTAAAAGCATCACAATTTTATAGCTGCTCCACACCCAAATAGGCCTTAAGCATTTGCTGTTGCTGGGGCTGACTTATAGTTCCTGTGGTAGAGCAGGCTGGAGACAGATTTATTCATCTAGATGCCAATTTTCCTCCTATTTTTTTTGTATTTTCGAATGAGGATAACTATTTGTGCCAATAATAAGCAGAGTAAATAATTTATTTAGTTTAATTAATAAATCACTTTATTGAATTAATTTTTTATTATGTTGTCTTTTCTAGTCAAGAAATTAATATTCTAGTATATATTATTTATTCACTTACATTTTGCTTTTTACAAGGTATTATTAAAATGCAAAAATCATTTTGATCAATAATACCATGTAACTAGTATCAGTTCTCATCCAGATTTGGCTTCACCCATCAGTCTAACCTCCAATGTCTAGTGGGTCCAGGGGCACAATGACAAATGTGGACTATGAGATATCAAAATATAGTTTAAAAATCCACATGCTTTGTCAATATATGAAGTTTCTAGAAACTAAATGGCATTACAAATATGTGGAAAAAAAAAACTCAAAAGAAACACCCAGGTTAATAAGCAAAATCCTTCCACAAAAAAAAAAAAAAAAAAGAGAGAGAGAGAGAGAAAAGACCAGAGACATGGAATAATTCTATGATGATCTCAACTAACAGGTTCAAAGAGTTGATTTTGGTTAGTTCACACAGAGCCTGAAGATTCAAAGTAACTGTTCCTTTTTAATTTTTTTTTTTTTTTAATTGAGTTTTAGGCTACACTGTGTCTTTGTTGCTGCACAGTCTTTTTCTAAGTTGCAGGAAGTCAGGGCTACTCTCTAGTGGTGGTGGGCAGGCTTCTCACTGAATTGGGTTCTCTTGCGGAGCACAGGCTCTAGAGCGCAGGCTCAGTAGCTGTGGTGCATGGGCTTAGTTACCCTGCAGCATGCGGAATCTTCCTGGACCAGGGATCGAACCTGTGTTCCCTGCAGGTTGGCAGGCAGATTCTTAACCACTGGACTGCCAGGGAAGTCCTCCTTTTTAAATTTTTAACTTGAAAAGCAGGTACACAAAAATTTGAGTGCATTTTTCTAACCACAGAACAGTAAATGCTTCCTCTTCCACTTTTTACTTCTGGGTTTTTTTGCATATCTTTGGTTTGAAATCTTCCTCTGGTGCAAGGATCCAAGGTAAGAGATAAGGAGGGTTAATTTTTGTCATCAAGTTTTCTATATTAAATGTGAGAGGTGTAGAAAAGGAATGGAATGTATTGCCTACAAAGTTCCTTTAGGGATTTTAGAAATGCTTCTTTAAAAAAACAGTATCAAACCTGTGCAAAGGTAGTGAGTGTAGGGTGACCCTTTTGTTGTCGTGTCCGACTCTTTTGCGACCCCATGGATTGGGATTCTCCAGGCAAGAATACTGGAGCGAGTTGCCATTTCCTTCTCCGGGGGATCTTCCCTAGCCAGGGATGGAACCCACATCTCCTGCATTGCAGGTAGATTCGTTACCGCTGGGCCATTGAGAAAGCCGGTGAGCTGTAGTAATAGAGAAGAGCCACTAGATGGCGATAAAATACAAGCTTCTTGATAACAACATCGCGGTCCGCGGAGCGCCCCTGGCTATGTGTGCCGGTACTGTGGAGATCAGAAGGTGAGCATAAAGTATTTGTCCACCAAACAGAGGAAAAGCAAACAAACCCTCTTCCACATCCACTTGTCAGTTAATTAGTATATTGTTTATAATGCTTTTCAGTTAAGTTCAGTCACTAAGCGGTGTTTGCCTCTCTGCGACCCCATGGACTGCAGCACGCCAGGCCTCCCTGTCCATTACCAACTCCCGGAGTTTACTCAAACTCATGACCATCGAGTTGGTGATGCCATGCAACCATCTCACCTTCTGTCGTCCCCTTCTCCCGCCTTCAATGTTTCCCAGCATCAGGGTCTTTTCCAATGAGTCAGTTCGTCACATCAGGTGGCCAGATGATTGGAGTTTCAGCTTCAGCATCAGTCCTTCCAAAGAATATTCAGGACTGATTTCCTCTAGGAGTGACTGGTTTGATCTCCTTGCAGTCCAAGGGACTCTCAAGAGTCTGCTCCAACACCACAGTTCAAAAGCATCAATTCTTCCGCGCTCAGCTTTCTTTATAGCCCAACTCTCACATCCATACACGACTACTGGAAAAACCATAGCTTTGACTAGATGGACCTTTGTTGGCAGAGCAATGCCTCTGCTTTTTAATATGCTGTCTAGGTTGGTCATAGCTTTTCTCTGAAGGAGCAAGCGTCTTTTAATTTCGTGGCTGCAGTCACCATCTGCAGTGATTTTGGAGCCCTCCAAATAAAGTCTCTCACTGTTTCCATTGTTTTCCCATTTATTTGCCATAAAATGATGGGACCGGATGCCATGATCTTAGTTTTTTGAATGTGGAGTTTTAAGCCAACTTTTTCACTGTCCTCTTTCACTTTCATCAAGAGGCTGTTTAGTTCTTCTTTGCTTTCTGCCATAAGGATGTCATCTGCATATCTGAGATGACATTGATATTTCTCCCGGCAATCTTGATTTCAGCTTGTGCTTCATCCAGCCTGGCATTTGGCATGATGTACTCTGCATATAAGTTAAATAAGCAGCGTGACAATATATAGCCTTGACATGCTCCCTTTCCAATTTGAAACCAGTCTATTGTTCCATGTCCAGTTCTAACTGTTGCTTCTTGACCTGCATACAGATTTCTCAGGTGAGAGATAAAGTGGTCTGGTATTCCCATCTCTTTAAGAATTTTCCAGTTTGTTGTGATCCACATAGTCAAAGGCTTTGGTGTAGTCAGTAAAGCAGAAGTTGATGTTTTTGTGGAACTCTCTTGCTTTTTTGACAATCCAACGGATGTTGGCAATTTAATCTCTGGTTCTTCTGACTTTTCTATATCCAGCTTGAATTATCTGGAAGTTCACAGTTCACACACTGTTGAAGCCTGGCTTGGAGAATTTTGAGCATTACTTTGCTAGCGTGTGAGATGAGTGCAACTGTGTAGTTAGAACATTCTTTGGCATTGCCTTTCTTTGGGATTGGAATGAAGAATGACATTTTCCAGTCCTGTGGCCACTGCTGAGTTTTCCAAATTTGCTGGCATATTGTGTGCAGCACTTTCACAGCATCATCTTTTAGGATTTGAAATAGCTCAGCTGGAATTCCATCACTTCCACTAGCTTTGTTTGGAGTGATGTTTCCTAAGGCCTACTTGACTTTGCATTCCAGGATGTCTGGCTCTAGGTGAGTGATCACACCATCATGGTTATCTGGGTCATTAAGATGTTTTTTGTATAGTTCTTCTGTGTATTCTTGCCACCTTGTCTTAATATTTTCTGCTTCTGTTAGGTCCATACCATTACTATCCTTTATTGTGCCCATCTTTGCATGAAATGTCCCATTGGTATCTCTAATTTTCTTGAAGAGATCTCTAGTCTTTCCCACTCCATTGTTTTCCTCTATTTCTTCACATTGATCACTGAGGAAGGTTTTCTTATCTCCCCTTGCTATTCTTTGGAACTCTGCATTCAAATGAATATATCTTTCCTTTTCTCCTTTGCCTTTAGCTTCTCTTTTCTCAGCTATTTGTAAGGCCTCCTCAGACAACCCCTTTGCCTTTTTGCATTTCTTTTTCTTGGGGAGGGTATTGATCACTGTCTTCTGTACAATGTCATGAGCCTCCGTCCATAGTTCTTCAGGCACTCTTGTCTATCAGATCTAATCCTTTGAGTCTATTTCTCACTTCCACTGTATAATCGTAAAGGATTTGATTTAGGTCATACCTGAGTGGTTTAGTGGTTTTCCCCACTTTCTTCAATTTAGGTCTGAATTTGGCAGTAAGGAGTTCGTGATCTGAGCCACAGTCAGCTCCCGGTCTTATTTTTGCTGACTGTATAGAGCTTCTCCATCTTTGGCTGCAAAGAATGTAATCAATATGCTTTTGGTATTGACCATCTGGTGGTGTCCATGCGTAGAGTCTTCTCTTGTGCTGTTGGAAGAGGGTGTTTGCTATGACCAGTGCGTTCTCTTGGGAAAACTCTTGTCAGCCTTTGCTCTGCTTCGTTTTGTACTCCAGGGCCAAATTTGCCTGTTATTCCAAGTATCTCTTGACTTCCTACTTTTGCATTCTAGTCCCCTATATGAAAAGGAAATCTTTTTTGGGTGTTAGTTCTAGAATGTCTTGTAGGTCTTCATGAACGTTCAACTTCAGTTTCTTCCACATTACTGGTCCAGGCATAGACTTGTATTACTGTGATATTGAATAGTTTTCCTTGGAAATGAACAGAGATCATTCTGTCATTTTTGAGATTGCATCCAGGTACTGCATTTCAGAATCTTTTGTTGACTATGAGCGCTACTCCATTTCTTCTAAGGGACTCTTGCTCACAGTAGTGGATAAGGGTCATCTGAGTTAAATCCACCCATTCCAGTCCATTTTAGTTCACTGATTCCTAAAATGTCGATGATCACTCTTGCCGTCTCCTGTTTGATCACTTCCCATTTGCCTTGATTAATGGAACTAACATTCCAGGTTCCTATGCAATATTGCTCTTTACAGCATCAGACTTTACTTCTATCACCAGTCACATCCACAACTGGATGTTGTTTTTGCTTTGGCTCCGTCTCTTCATTCTTTCTGGAGTTATTTCTCCACTGATGTCCAATAGCTTACTGGGCACCTACTGACCTGGGGAGTTCATCTTTCAGTGTCATATCTTTTTGCCTTTTCATCCTGTTCATGGGGTTCTCAAGGCAAGAATACTGAAGCGGTTTACCATTCCCTTCTCCAGTGGACCACGTTTTGTCAGAACTCTCCACCATGACCTGTGTGTCTTGGGTGGCCCTACATGTCATGGCTCATAGTTTCATTGAGTTAGACAAGGCTGTGGTCCATGTGATCAGTGTGGTTAGTTTTCTGCAGTTGTGGTTTTCATTCTGTCTGCCCTCTGATGGTTAAGGACAAGAGGCTTATGGAAGCTTCCTGATGGAGAGATTAACTGGGTGTTGTTCTTATGGGTGGGGCCATGCTCAGTAAATCTTTAATCCAATTTCCTGTTGATGGGCTGCACTGTGTTCCCTCCCTGTTGTTTGACCTGAGGCCAAACTATGGTGGAGGTAATGAAGATAATGGCGACCTCTTCAAAAGGTGTGGTGCACTGCTGCACTCAGTGACCCCAGTGATGCAGCAGGCCACCGCCGACCCACGCCTCTGCTGCAGACTCCTGGACACTCATGCGGAAATTGGTCAGTCTCTTGTGGGATCACTGCTCCTTTCTCCTGGGTCCTGGTGTGCACAAGGTTTTATTTGTGCCTTCCAAGAATCTGTTTCCCCAGCCCTGTGTAAGTTCTGGTAGCTCTATGGTGGAGTTAATGGTGACCTCCTTCAAGAGGGCTTATGCCATACCCAGGTCTGTGCACCCAGAGCTCCTGACTCTGCAGCAGGCCACTGCTGACCCGTACCTCCACAGGAAACACTGAAACACAGGTCCGGCTCAGTCTCTGTGGGGGTCTCTGGGTCCTGGTGTGCACAGCGTTTGTTTGAGCCCTCTGAACATCTCTGATGGGTATGGGGTTTGATTCTAAATGTGATTTTGCCCCCCCTTCCATCTTGCTGGGGCTTCTCCTTTGTCCTTGGACGTAGGGTATCTTTTTTTGGTGGGATCCAGCATTCTCCTGTTGATGGTTGCTCAGCAGCAATTTGTAATTTTGGAGTTCTTGTAGAAGATGAGCACACATCCTTCTACTCTGCCATCTTGGAGTTTTGTAATTTTGTAACAATGCTTTTATCCAGGACAATTAATTTTGGGCGAAATGTGGTACATTCTTAAAAGACATGAAAACCAATCATTGGTTGAATTTCACATGCTGGGTTACATAGGGGGGTTTTCCTGGTAGCTCAGCTGGTAAAGAATTTGCGTGCAATGCAGGAGACCCTGGTTTGATTCCTGCATCAGGAAGATCTGCTGGAGAAGGGATAGGCTGCCCACTCCAATGTCCTTGGGCTTCACTGGTGGCTCAGCTGGTACAGAATCCACCTGCAATACAGGAGACCTGGGTTCAATCCTTGGGATGGGGAGATCCCCTGAAGAAGGGAAAGGCTCCCCACTCCAGTATTCTGGCCTGGAGAATCCCATGGACTGTATAGTCTATGGGGTCAATAGGAGCCTAAAGTTGTCAACAACTGATAGCCTACTATAATTTTGATCAAGATACAGAATCTTCTTTTACCCTGTAAATAGCTCCTCATGGAAGTGTGAACAGAACCCCCATGGGCCAAGTGGCTGACTGTCCTTGTTTCAAGTCTTTTAACCTAGTATGATGTGTTTCCAGATATTTGGAAATATACTCATCATCCTCGCAGAAGCCTTCTTTTCACGGGTGCCTGAGCTGCTCAGCATTTTGACAATTTGTTTTCAGGTAAGTAGGAAAAAAATAAGTTGTGAAATCTCTAAAACACACTAATAGAATGACTTTAATGGGGTAAAATATGTCTTAGTTCCAGGACAAGAATTTTAATTTGCTTGTTGTGGTCTGTTACATAAAATGTTTGTTTTGTCTATCCCTGGAAAGAAACGTAAGTTATCTAGGGATGAAAATAAAGCTCCCACAAGAAAACATTGCACTCATAGACTAACTTCTCCTCAGGGTCTGCAAAAATAAAGCAGAGAAATGCAGCCTGGCTTTATTTTTCTCTAGAGACCACTCTCTAGATATTAATAGATTTCTCTATAGATAACTTTGGACTTCCCTGGTGGCTCAGACAGTAAAGCACCTGCCTGCCATTCCAGGAGACATAAGAGATACAGGTTTGATCCCTGGGTCAGAAAGATTCCCCTAGAAAAGGGAATGGCTACCCACCTCAGTATTTTTGCCTGGAGAATTCCATGGACAGAGGAGCCTGGCAGGCTACAGTCCATGAGACTGCAAAGAGCTGGACACCACTTAGCAACTGAACAACAACAATAGATAACTTTCTCCAGGCTTTGACTAGATTCATAGAAATTTAAACTGAAACGTTGGTAGGTCAAATGCACTAAAAAAGTGCACCTTGATGGTGTTTCAGAGTGGCTACAGGGGACTTGGTTGATATGTCGAGATTGCAAAATATCTAGGTAGAGAATGGGAGTTTTGCATAGTTCCTGAATACAGCTGTTGATGGTTCTCCTCCTGGCTTGAATTTCTGGGATAGTTTTAGAACAATGATGTCACCTTTGACTCACTATGAAATTCTTGGTGGGCCTCATGAGCCAAAGTATTTTCAGAAGCTCCTCAGATAATTGAGCTGTGAAACTGGGATTAAGAAACACTATGTGACACAGGAAGCTCAATCCAGCACTCTGTGACCATTTACAGGGGTGGGATGGGGTGGAAGGGAGGTTCAGGAGGGAGGAGACAAGTACACGTGGCTGATTCATGTTGTTGTATGGCAGAAGTCAACACAATATTGTAAAGCAATTATCCTTCAACTGAGGAAAAAAAAAAAGAAATGCTGGCCAGGGGGAATTTAGACCCTGGGAAATACCCGATTTGTTCTCCCTCAAGGGGAGCTTCCCAGGTGGCACTAGTGGTAAAGAACCTGCCTGCCAATGCAGGAGATGTAAGAGACACAGATTCAATCCCTGGGTCGGGAAGATCCCCTAGAGGAGAGAATGGCAACCCGCTCCAATATTCTTGCCTGGAGAATCCCATGGACTGAGGAGCCTGGTGGGTTATAGTCCGTAGTGTCACAAAGAATTGGACATGACTGAATCTACTTAGCACGAACGTACACACCTGTATGGGACAATAAAGTTGATCACTGATGGAATTTTACAAAGGATCCAGTTGTTTTCAAATACACATATATATATTTATTTTAGGCCATGGAACTCTTTGTTTAAATGGATCGCCATATAAAAATCAGATGGATGAAGAGCTGCTCTGAGTATAGCTACAGGGATTTTGACCCCCATGGGGACTCAATTCAGAGTACAGTTTGAAGACTCTTTGCTTGGTTGTGGATTTTAAAAGTTAACCTCGTTGAGCTTAGGTTGTTGTTCAATGTGGAATTGTTCTGCAGTGATTTTGGAGCCCAAGAAAACAGAGTCTGTCACTGTTTCCATTGTTTCCCCATAAACATCTACTTCCGCTTCACTGACTATGCTAAAGCCTTTGACTGTGTGGTTCACAACAAACTGGAAAATTCTTCAAGAGATGGGAATATCAGACCACCTTACTTGCTTCCTGAGAAATCTGTATACAGATTTCTGTAATAGATGTCAAGAAGCAACAGTTAGAACTGGACATGGAACAACAGACTGGTTCCAAATTGGGAAAGGAGTATGTCAAGGCTGTGTGTTGTCACCCTGCTTATTTAACTTATATGCGGAGTACATTATGTGAAATGCCAGGATGGATGAAGCACAAGCTGGAATCAAGATTGCAGGGAGAAATATCAATAACCTCAGATATGCAGATGACACCATCCTTACGGCAGAAAGCAAAGAGTAACTAAAGAGTCTCTTGATGAAGGTGAAAGAGGAGAGTGAGAAAGCTAGCTTAAAACTCAACATTCAAAAAAACAAGCTTGGGGAACCTAATTTTTCTTTTAATTTTTTAGTTTTTTTTTTTATGTACCAGGTTTGATGTCTTCAGCTGTCTGCTCAGTGTTCTTATCAACAAGGCCTCCTGTGACCACTCCTTTTAAAATGGAACTCTCTCCCCCTAAATTAAACATAGGGTTACCATTGTTGTTGTTCAGTCACTCAGTCACGTCTGACTCTTTTCAAGCCCATGGACTGCAGCACACCAGGATTCCCTGTCCTTCACCATCTCCTGGAACTTGTTTAAACTCATGTCCATTGAATTGGTGATGCCACCCAAACATCTACTGTCATCCCCTTCTCCTCTTGCATTCAGTCTTTCCCAGAATCAGGGTCTTTTCTAATGACTCAGCTCTTCACATCAGGTGGCCAAAGTATTGGAGCTTCAGCTTCAGCATCAGTCCTTCCAATGAATATTCAGGATTGATTTCCTTTAGAATTGACTGGTTTGATCTGCTTGCTGTCAAAGGGACTCTCAAGAATCTTCTTCAACATCATAATTCAAGGTATGACCCAGCAATTCCACGCATAGGTCTATCCCCAAGAGACAGGAAAACATATGTCCACTCAAGAACATGTACATGAATGTTCATAGCAACATTATCCACAATAACCACAAAGTGGAAACAGCCCAGATGTTCAATCAGCTGGTGAATAAATAAGCAGACGGTGGTTTCTCCATACAGTGGAATGTTACTCATCCACAACAAGGAATGGAATGTTGACACAGACACCAACATAGGTGAATCTTAAAGACATTATATGATTGAAAGAAGTCAGACACAGAAGGCCACATATTGCAGACTCCATTTTTATGAATTGTCCAGAACAGGCCAGTCTGTGCACAGGAAGGAGATCTCTGATCGCCATGGGCTGAGGGGAGGAAGCAATAGGGAGTGGCTGCTACTGGGTATGTTGGTTTTTTTTTTTTTTGGCAGGGGGTCAGTGCTGGGTGATGAAAATGTCCTGACAGTAGGTAGTGGATTTGGTTGCACAACTCTGTGAATACACTAGAAATTATAGAACTGGGCAGTTTTAAAGGGTGACCTATATCCCAATAACCAAGGGAATATTTCATGCAAAGATGGGCACTGCTGCAGCTGCTGCTAAGTCGCTTCAGTCGTGTCCGACTCTGTGTGATCCCATAGACGGCAGCCCACCAGGCTCTGCTGTCCCTGGGATTCTCCAGGCAAGAACACTGGAGTGGGTTGCCATTTCTTTCTCCAATGCATGAAAGTGAAAAGTGAAAGTGAAGTTGCTCAGTCGTGTCCGACTCTTCGCGACCCCATGGACTGCAGTCTAGGGCTCCTCCGTCCACGGGATTTTCCAGGCAAGAGTACTGGAGTGGGGTGCCATTGCCTTCTCCTAAAGATGGGCACAATAAAGGACAAAAACAGTACGGACTTAACAGAAGCAGAAGATATTAAGAAGAGGTGGCAAGAATACACAGAAGAACTATACAAAAAACATCTTAATGACCCAGATAACCATGATGGTGTGATTACCACCTAGAGCCAGACATCCTGGAGTCCTGTGGGCCTGAAGTCAAGTGAGCCTTAGGAAGCCTTACTAGGAACAAAACTAGTGGAGGTGATGGGATTCCAGTAAGCTATTTCAAATCCTGAAAGATGATGCTGTGAAAGTGCTGCACTCAATATGCCAGCAAATTTGGAAAACTCAGCAGTGGCCACAGGACTGGAAAAGGTCAGTTTTCATTCCAATCCCGAAGAAAGGCAATGCCAAAGAATGTTCAAACTACCATACAGTTGCACTCATCTCACACGCTAGCAAAGTAATGCTCAAAATTCTCCAAGCTAGGCTTCAACAGAACATGAAATGAGAACTTCCAGATGTTCAAGTTGGATTTAGAAAAGGCAGAGGAACCAGAGATCAAATTTTTATGTTGAATCATAGAAAAAGCAAGAGAATTCCAGAAAAACATCAACTTCTGTTTCATTGACTATGCTAAAGCCTTTGACTGTGTGGATCACGACAAACTGTGGAAAATTCTTCAAGAGATGAAAATACCAGACCACCTGACCTGCCTCCTAAGAAATCTGCATGCAGGTCAAAAAAACAACGGTTAGAACCAGACATGGAACAACGGATTGGTTCCAAATTGGGAAAGGAGTACATCAAGGCTATATATTATCACCCTGTGTATTTAACTTATATGCAGAGTACATCATGTGAAATGCCAGGCTGGATGAAACACAAGCTGGAATCAAAGTTGCCGGAAGAAATATCAATAACCTCAGATATGCAGATGACACCACCCTTATAGCAGAATGTGAAGAGGAACTAAAGAGCCTCTTGATGAAGACAGACAGTTTGGAGACAATGCGAAGCTATTAGATGTCATAACTAGGTGAGGGGTGTGTGGAACAGGGAGCTGTGTATGTGTGTGCGTGTGTGCGGTGCGCGCCTGAGTTAGGAGTGGGGGACAGAGGGCTTCTGGGTAAATCTTGCCTCACTCTGGTAGGATTGAGAGCTGTGGTCAGGCAAGTGAAATACCATGTTAGTTGGGTAGTCCACCCTGGCAGGCATTTCTGCCTCGAGTGCATCTACCACCTCCCATCTGGTTGGCTAGGTTTTCCCGGCCGGCCCCACCAGGATCTGCATGCTCTCTCATTTCTACTGCGCGCTGGTGTAACTTCCAGCACAGGTCAACTTTCATCTTCACACCTATGCCTCCTGGAAAGCGAAGAAGAACTAAAGAGCCTCTTGATGAAAATGAAAGAGGAGAGTGAAGAAGTTGGCTTAAAACTCAACATTCAAAGAACTAAGATCATAGCATCTGGGCCCATCAGTTCATGGCAAATAGAATAGGAAACAATGGAAACCATAAGAGACTTTATTTTTAGGGGCTCCAAAATCTCTGCACACGGTGACTGTGGCCATGAAATTAAAAGACACTTGTTCCTTCAGAGAAAAGCTATGACCAACATAGACAGCAGAGACATTACTCTGCCAACAAAGGTCCATCTAGTAAAGGCTATGGTTTTTCCAGTAGTCATGTATGGATATGAGAGTTGGACTATAAAGAAAGTTGAGTGCCAAAGAATTGATGCTTTTGAACTGTGATGTTGGAGAAGACTCTTGAGAGTCCCTTGGACTGCAAGGAGATCAAACCAGTCCATCCTAGAGGAAATCAGTCCTGAATATTCTTTGGAAGGACTGATGCTGAAGCTAAAACTCCAGTCATTTGGCCACCTGATGCAACGAACTGACTCACTGGAAAAGACCCTGATGCTGGGAAATATTGAGGGCAGGAGGAGAAGGGGGCAACAGAGGATGAGATGGTTGGATGGCATCACTGACTCGATGGACATGAGTTTGAGTAAACTTCGGGAGTTGGTGATGGACAGGGACGCCTGGCGTTCTGCAGTCCACGAGGTCACAAAGAGTCAGACATGACTGAGCGACTGAATTGAACTGAACTGAACTGATATCCCAATAAAACTGCTATAAAATAATGTGAACTCCCTGTCTGCCTAGTTCTCATTATCTTCTTTTCTTGCTTTATTTTTCTGGTAATTCCAACCTGCGTGTGGGCATGCTCAGTCGCTTCAGTTGTGTCTGACTCTTTGTGACCCTATGGACTGTAGCCCACCAGGCTCCTCTTGTCCATGGGATTCTCCAGGCAAGAATATTGAAGTGAGTTGTCATGCCCTCCTCCAGGGGATCTTCCCAACCCAGGAATGAAACCCATGTCTCTTGCATTGCAGACAGATCCTTTACCCACTGAGGCACCTAGGAAGCCCTAGTCCCATCCTACTATACCATTTATTCTGTGTACAGTCTGTCTTACCTCATTAGGTTATAAGCTCCATGTAATTAGAGATTTTTCTCTGTATTGTTCATAGTTATGTCCTGTGAGCCGAAATAGTGCATACTACATGCCCAGTAAATCTGTGTTGTCTAATTGACTGAATAAATGTGACTATACAGTAGACCCTTGAACAATGTGGAGGTTGGGATGATGACCTCCATATAGTTGAGAATCTGACTGTAACTTATAGCTGTCTTCTATAGCTGGGGTTCCGTATCTGCAGATTCAACCACCCCAGGTTGAGTAGTACTATAGTATTTACTATTGAAAAAAATCCATGTGGGACTTCCCTGGTGGTCCAGTGGTTAGGACTCTGTGCTTCCACTGCAGGAGGCATGAGTTTGATCCCTGGTTGGGGAACTAAAATCCCACAACTCGTGTGGTGCAACCAAAAAAAATAAAGAAAGAAAGAAAGAAAAGAAACCCAAGTATAAGCGGACCTAGCAGTTTCCACCTATGTTATTTGAGGGTCCACTGTCTATACACTGAAGCTGGCACAAGGATACTCTCTCAAAAAAGATGATAAAAAAAAAAGATAGTTGCTCAGATAAAGAAAAGAGAATGAATATGGAGACAATTTTGTGTTAGGTTACCATAAGAAAATGGCTTAGTGAAACTAGGTTTTGGTTGAAAATGTCAGTACAGACTTATGACTTTGGAAGATGTAAGACTCTCTTCTCTCATTGAGTAACTGAAGACCCTTTTTTGGGGTCACTTTGCCTACAGCTGTGGGGACCCAGCAACTAACATTCAGTTTTTTTACTCTCTTCCCCCCAGGAAAGGGCTTCCCAAGTATTTCAGTGGCAAAGAATCTGCCTGCCAATGCCAGAAACACTGGAGTTTGATCCCTGGGTTGGTAGGATCCCCTGGAGAAGTATCCCCACTCCAGTATTCTTGCCTGGGAGATCCCATGGACAGAGGAGCCTGGTGGGCTACAGTCCATGGGGTCATGAAGAGTTGGACACACTGAATGACTGAGAATGCATCCTCCCCAGGAAGATTCACAGTGTATATTAATAGAAAATTTAAGGCTCATTAAGGTCAACTGATCTGTAAATGATTGGTATTGAAATGATAGTTACTCATAGCTCCCAAACGAGAGGGCACTCCGTGCCATGGAGGAACACATGAAAGCACCAGAGTGGATCAGGAAGCAGAGTGGGAGAAATGTGGACAAGAGGCTTGACCATGGTTGCTTTGGGAAGGAACAGCCTAGACAGGCAAGCAGGCTTAGGGTGGGCTAGTTTGAATAATTCCAGTGCACTCTGGGACCTGGGGACTGACTAATTGTCTGGGACCTGAGGCCTGGAATGTGAGAAGGTAGTCAGAAAGTGGGTTCTAGATTGGTTGGTTTGTATTTAGAGAGTGTGTGAATTGTTGGGGCTGTTGCTAGGAATTGGCCAGCCCTGGGAAGGGCAGTCTTTCGAGAGTCAGCAAGACCCCAGATGCCAAAGCATCAGAACACAGAAAATAAGTCATGGTTAATACATCTGAAGGGTAAGTAGCACTAGATCTTAGAACTTGGAAACCAAGATAATCCTGAGATGTTTTGAGAATACAGAAGGGTTTGAGGGTCAAGTATATGCTGGGCTTACCAGGTGGCACTAGTAGTAAAGAATCTGCTTGCAATGCAAGAGACGTGGGTTCCCTCCCTGGGTTGGGAAGATCCCCTGGAGGAGTGTATGGCAACCCATTCCAGTATGCTTGCCTAGAGAATCCCATGGACAGGGGAGCCTGCCAGGCTACAGTCCATAGTGTGGCAAAGAGTTGGACACAACTGAAGCAACTTAGCACATATGCTGGAATGGGCATGGAGGCCATCTATGAAGGCTAAGCATTGAGGAGCTGGATCTGAAAACCGGTAGTAACAACTAGAAGAAATAAGCCAAGCCTGTAAGAACCTTATGTCTATGAAGCTGCTGAACTGATTCTGGAAGGTGCCAGGGGCCTGTGTCCTACTTTGGTTGTAATGTTCACTGGGGCTTACATGTTATCTGTTCCAGGCACATTGTAAAATAATTGAATTTCACTCAAATTTTGGCCAACAGCCAGACATTATTACTCCTTATACTTTCAGACTTGATCAAGTTGTTAGGCTGGAGGTTGAGAATGTATACCATTCTTTATTTTTCTGGCCAGCCATGTATCTTTATCAAGTAGTGTTTGATGTGTGTGAAAAATGAAAGTTGATTTTTAACAATTTCTGACTACTAACTATTTCAAATGCTTAGGTTTTATATACACACTGCACACACCTTTGCATGCATGCACACACAGACAATTGTATCTGCTACTCCAAATTCCTAAAATGGCTCAGCTACCCTGCCCTCGGAACCAGGAAAATATTAGGGGGAAATATGCAGGGGAAATTTCACAGCAAAAGATGAAAATCAGGTCAGCATTTTCCCCCTAAGCCTTGTTTCTTTGGTAATCTTTACTCCTTCCCTCCCAGGCCCAGTTCTGAAGCCAATAAATGTTGCAGAGAGCAGCGGATGACCTCATATATTTCCTGCTCCTTGAAGTCCAGCCAATACTTGATTTTACTGCCTCTTGTTGCGTGGTGACACTTGGGAGGGGCCAGTTTTATGACGGTGGTTGTGAAGTGGCCTCAATGGATTCTGAGTCACAACTCAGCCTCCGAGGCCTCCTCCTTGGCCATGCTCTGGAGAATGGACATTGGGATAGAGTGAATGGTCTGCAGAGAAAGTGGGTGAAACTGAGAGTTTCTTAAAACCAAATCCTGTTTTATCTCCTAAGTAATGTTCCTTTTTAAGGTGGGAGTGGTTGGGTGGATTTTTTCCTTTAGTTAAATTATAAGCAGAAAAGTGAACTTACATGGTCTGAAGGGAAAGTGAAAATAATGAAGATGTTCAAAGGTCATGAATACCTACATGTCAGAGTCAAAATACGAACCCAGGTATCTCTGTATGTCAAGGCCATGAGTTACCATCTCTATCTTATATGTACATGCGTGGGTGTTAAGTCGCTTCTGGCGTGTCCAACTCTTTGGGACCCTATGAACTGTATCCCCCCAGGCTCCTCTGTCCATGGGATTCTTCAGGCAAGAATACTGGAGTGGGTTGCTATTATACATGACATATTATAAACACTGTAAATTCTCCTTTTCTGAATCTTCTTCCTCTTTCTCTCTTCTTCTTCCTGCTCAGGGATCCTCCTTCCACTGTCCCCTCCCCTTCCCTCTCCACATCTCCTCCTCTTTCTTCTCATGATTATTGTTATAGACACCACTTATCAAATATTAACTATGTTGTGTCTTAAGTGTTGTGTCAAGCATTGTGCATACATGCTAAGTCACTTCAGTCAAGTCGGATTCTTTGTGATCCCATGAACTGTAGCCTGCCAGGCTCTTCTGTCCATGGGATTTTCCAGGCAAGAATATTGGAGTGGGTTGCCATGCCCTCCTCTAGGGGATCTTCCTGATCCACATCTCCTGCGGCTCCTGCATTGCAGGCAGATTCTTTACCATCTGAGCCACAGGGGAAAACCTACAATGTTTCATTGTTATTTTATACAACTGGTGTCATCATTCTCATTCTGCCATGAGGAAACTGACACCCAGAAACATTGCGTGGCTCGCCTAGGTTCTCAGGGCTAGGAAGGGGTTGGGCTTTGACCTCAGACTGACTTGATTTCAAAGCTGGTGCTCTGAACTATCATGGAGCATGGAACCTTGATATCCACTTATCTGTAAATCTTAATTGTGAAACACCCCCCCACCTCAAAAACTACATAGCTTTCTCTCTTGGCGTGGGTTCAACAGTACTCAGGCCTTCTTGTAGGTTTTGTAAAATTCCATGGTCAGTAGTGACACCCCTGGTGTTGCTGTTTTATACTTGTATGGTTCGCATTGACTTAACTTCATAATGACAGTGGGGGTTTGGTACCCACATGGGTGTGTGCTACCCTCACCTTGGTTGATGTGGGGGGCTGCCTTCTGGCAGGTTCTCTGAGAGACCCCCCTGAAGCTGGAGCTGCTGAAGTGATGCTGACAATCCCCCTGATGTCTTTGATTTCCTCTAGGGCCCCGATGACCCATCTGTGCTTCACCTTGAGTAATTCTGATCACTGGGAAAGAATTCATCACTGGCAAGACATCAGCTGTGGTTTTTAGTTGGTCACTGCGATTTTTACATTGTTATATCAGTAACATATATTTGAAGAGGAGTGTTTTTCTATTTTACTTTTGCTTATTGAAGCAATTCATCACAGGATTCCCTGACAGGAAGTCCCACCCAACCTGAAATTAGACATAATGTAAAGACGTTAATGTAAAGGTTATAAAATCCATTTGTCAAGCCAAGTGGTGTGCAACATGGTTGAAAAGACTGTGCCATGCTCACAGGGCTCTTGAATACCAGAACTGAGATGTTATCTTCAGTATCAGAGGCTCATGCTGATTTTTAACTCAAGAATAAAACAGTGGAAAAAGTGTGAATGAGAGCCAAGGAGCTGATTTGTTTTCAAACAATATCTCTAATACGGAAAGCACCCTAGGAGGGCCTGGTAACTGTGGCAACAGCTGCCACTCAGAGCTCATGGTCCTCAGGCTGCATGGCTAATTCCTACAACAAAGTCTTTTCTGTGTTCAAGTGGACCCAGAGAAGCTGTGGGCTGGAACGGTGGCCACGAAACACCTTCAGCCGGAGGACCCCTGAGTGAAATATGTGAGTCTTAACTGTTCACTGTTAACTATTTTATGAAAAGATGAGTGAAAAATGCCAGCAAACCAGATGAAGGTCCCCATATGATTTGGGCTCCTCTCCTAAAAGTTGTCTTTGCTTCATTCGAAATGTTACCACATGAGTGCACTGGATGGTCCACAGAGTCTGGACGTGGTTTTTAAGGATTTCTCACTTTATGTCCAAATTTCACAGTAGCCAAAGCCATCTCAAGTGTCTAGAAGGGATTGGAAAAGTCACTTTCTCTACAGAGTTTGTTTTAGAAGAACCTCCACTATTAGAATATTATGCTTCCATTAGATGCTGCTTCAGGGGTGTTTCCACCAGTTCCCCACTAAAAAATGTAATGGGATAAAAAGTATCGCCTTTTTCATGAAGTGTGATTTCCAGAATTTTCTATCTCAGTCCCATTGTTTAGGAAGTTTATTGTCAACTTACAGATAATCAATCAAATTCAAGAGAAAGTAGACCTCCAGTTAATGAAATGATTGGGATGGGAAATATTAAATCTGAAAAGAGGTTTAATTTTGGATTTTAAAGAAAGAGGTTGTTTTCTGTGGGGTCACTGCTCCTTTCCCTTGGGTCTTGGTATGCACAAGATTTTGTGCATGCCCTTCAAGAGTGGAGTCTCTGTTTCCCCCTGTCCTGTGGAAATCCTTAATCGAATCCTGCTGGCCTTCAAACGAAAATTCCCCGGGAATTCCCAGTCCCATTGCTGGAGCCCCAGGCTGGCAGCCTGACATGGGGCTCAGAACCTTCACAACAGTGGGAGAACTTCTTTGGCATTATTGTTCTCCAGCTTGTGGGTCACCCACCCAGTAGATATGGGATTTGATTTTATTGTGGTTGTGCCCCTCCTACCATCTTGTTTCTGCTTTCCTTTTGTCTTTGGATGTGGGGTATCTTTTTATGGTGGATTCCTGTGTCCTCTGGTTGTTCAACAGATAGTTGTGATTTTGGTGCTCTCACAAGAGTAGGGGAGTGCATGTCCTTCTCTAAACAGGTTTCATTAGAGACTCATTTTTTTTTTTTTTAAAGATTGTACTTATGAGTAAAATTATATGGTATCTGTTTTTCTCCAGCTCACATATTTCACTCAATGTAATACCCTCAAGGTCCATCTATGTTGTGACAGATGGCAAGATTTTATTCCTTTTTATGGCTGTATAATTTTTCGCTATACATACCACATCCTCTTTCCCCATTCATCCATCAGTCAACCCTTAGGTTGTTTCCAGATCTTGGTTACCATAAATAATGCTGCAATGAACATAGCGGTGCACAGGTTTTTTCAAATTAGTGTTTTTGTTTTCTCTGAGTATACTGCCAGAAGAGGAACAGACAGTTCAATTCCTAATTTTCTGAGTAATCTCCCTAATGGCTTCCATAGTGGCTGCACCAATTTACATTCCAAGCAACAGTGCAGGGTTCCCTTTTATCCACTCTTCCAACATTTGTTATTTGTTGTCTTTTTGATGATAATTACTGTGACTGATGTGAGGTGACACTACATTTTGGTTTTGACATGCATTTATCTAATCATCAGTGGTGTTGAGCACATTTTCATATGCCTATTGACCATTTGTATGTCTTCTTTGGAAAAATGTCTATTTAGATTCTTTGGCCATTTCTAAATTGTGTTGTTTGGTTTTATGGTTTTTGAATTGTATGAGTTCTTTATGTACCTTAGATTCTTGAGTTCTAAAATGGGGATAAAAACAATGAGGAATACCACTCTTCAGAATATTGTGAGCATTATGAGATTAAATTTAAATTAAATAGTCCATGTGATGTGTTTAGCTCTGTGACAGTAAGGGTTCAATACTGCTTTATAAAATTGGTATGTGCTTAATGAATCAGTTGTGGCTACATTCACCAGATCATACGTACATTTCTTTGGAAACTATTATGCAGTAGAGAATGTGGCGGTGGAAGAGTACGGTAAAAGTTAGCCTATCTCTTGGCTTGTGTTCCCAGGTGGTGCAGTGGTAAAGAATCTGCCTGCCAATGCAAAAGACGTTGGAGATGCAAGCTCGATCCCTGGGTTGGGAAGATCCCCTGGAGAAAGGAAATGGCAACCCACTCCAGCATTCTTGCCTGGAAAATTCTTTGGACAGAAAATTGGGGCTGGATACAGTCCATGGGGTCGCATGCAAAGAGTCAGACACGACTGAATGACTGAGCATGCACACATGGTGGTTTGGGTCAGAAGTTATTCAAGATGTTAGCTTAAACTTCTGGACTTGACAGCTTACCATTGGATTCACTATAGAATTGGAAAACCATTCTGTTCCTTATAGAGCATCCTGCCTTGGAAATGGGAAGGAAATTCTTTTTCCAATAGAGGAGAATTAGCAATGCATGGTGCTCCTTGGGAAACTGCCTATCTGGAGTCTATGGCAAGGAAAAGGGGGACACAGTGTTACTGAGTCTAAGCTTGGTCTGCTTTCCAAATAACAGGCCAATTAACCAAGAAATGAAGTGTTGAGGCAAGGAATACGACTTTATTTGGAAAGCCAGCTGACCGAGAAGATGGCAGACTAATGTCTAAAAATAACCATCTTGGCAGGGTCTGGATGCCAGGTTCTTTTATAGGACAGAGATGGGGAAGAGTTGGGGACGTAAAGATCATTACCTTACAAATATCTCCTGGCATGGCCAACCTAAGGGAGGGATTGTGTTATTCTCTTCAGGTAGAGAGGCAAGGTCAAGAAGCAACAGTTAGAACCTTACATGAAAAACCTGACTGGTTCAAAATCGGGAAAGGAGTATGACAAAACTGCATATTTTTACCCTGCTTATTTAAGTTATATGCAAAGTACGTCATGTGAAATGCCTGGCTTGATGACTCACAAGCTGGAATTAAGATTGCCAGGAGAAATATCAACAATCTCAGATATGCAGATGGTACCTCTTTAATGGCAGAAAGTGAAGAGGAACTAAAGAGCCTCTTGATGAAGGTGAAAGAGGAGAGTGAAAAAGCTGACTTGAAACTCAACATTAAAAAAACTAAGATCATGGCATCCAATCCCATCACTTTATGGCAAATAGAAGGGGAAAAAGTGGAAACAGTAACAGGCTTTATTTTCTTGGGTTCCAGAATCACTGCAGTCATGGGACTGCAGCCATGAAATTAAAAGATGCTTGCTCCTTGGAAGAAAAGCTGTCACACACCCAGACAGCATATTAAAAAGCAGGGACATCATGTTGCTGACAAAGGTCCATATAGTCAAAGCTATGGTTTTTCCAGTAGTCATGTGTGGATATGAGAGTTGGACCATAAAGAAGACTGAAAGCTGAAGAATTGATGCTTTTGAATTATAGTGCTGGAGAAGACTCTTGCGAGTCCCTTGGACAGCAAGGAGATCAAAGCAGTCAATCCTCAAGGAAATCAACCCTGAATATTCATTGGAAGGACTGATGCTGAAGTTAAAAGTTCCAATACTTTGGCCACCTGATGCATAGTGTCAACTCATTGGAAAGGACCCTGATGCTGGGAAAGACTGAAGGCAAAAGGAGAAGAAGGTGACAGAGGATGAGAAGTTGGATAGCACCAAAGACTCAAAGGACATGAATTTAAGCAAATTCTGGGCGATATTGTAGGACAGGGAAGCCTGGTGTGCTGCAGTCCATGGCGTCAGAAAGAGTGGGACACGACTTAGTGACTAAACAACTGAGGGGCAGGGTTCCCCGAGACAGGTCATTATTTATGATTACAATAACAAAAGCAATGAAAAATAAAAGTTAAAGTCAAAGAAACAGCTCCATGATGGAGTCAGAATTGGCTCTTCCCTGCAACTCTAAGAAGAATTCCAAGGACAGGGAATCACAGACTAGGGTCCAGGCCCATCTGCACCTCTGGAGGCCTGAGTTGCAAGTACAAATCCCTGACGGCAGAGTATCCTGTGGCTTTTAAATTCAAGCATGAAAACAGAAGTCTGACTGTGTCTTCCAGTAGATGGCTTGAGTTTTGGTTCCTCAAGTCGTAAGGTCCTAAGGATCTGCTAGGGGCCTCTGTGTGAGTCATGAATCTGGCTCTGGGGTAGAAAGGGCAGGCCTCTTGGGTCTTCTGCTTTGTGGTTGTGTGGCTCTTCTGTTGTCCCCCACTATCTCCTGGAATTTGCTCAGATTCATGTCCATGGAGTTGGTGATGCCTTCCAACCATCTCCTCCTCTGCTGCTCCCTTCTCCTTTGGCTTTCAATCTTTCTCAGCATCAGGGTCTTTTCCAGTGAGTCAGCTCTTTTCATCAGGTGACCAAAGTATTGGACCTTCAGCATCAGTCCTTCCAATGAATATTCAAGGTTGATTTCCTTTAGGACTGACTGGTTTGATCTCCTTGCAGTCCAAGGGTCTCTCAAGAGTCTTTTCCAGCACCACAGTTTGAAATCATCAATTCTTCAGTGCTCAGCCTTTTTTATAGCCCAATTTTCACATCTGTACATGACTATTGGAACAACCACAGTTTTGACTATACAGATCTCTGTTGGTAAAGTGATGTCTCTGCTTTTCAATATGCTGTCTATATTTGTCATAGCATTCCTCCCAAGGAGCAAGCATCTTTTAATATCATAGCTGCAGTCACTGTCCACGGTGATTTTGGAGCCAAAGAAAATAAAATGTGTCACTGCTTCCACTTTTTCCCTTCTATTTGTCATGAAGTGATGGGACCAGATGGCATGATCTTAGTATTTTGAATGTTGAGTTTTAAGACAGCTTTTTCACTCTCCTCTTACACCCTCATCAAGAGGCTCTTTAGTTCCTCTTCACTTTCTGCCATTAGAGAGGCATCATCTGCATATATGAGGTTTTGATCTTGATTCCAGCTTGTGATTCCTTCAGCCCAGCATTTTGCATGATGTATTCTGCACATAAGGTAAATAAACAGGGTGACAGTATACAGCCTTGTCATACTCCTTTCCCAATTTTGAACCAGTCCACTGTTCCATGTTCAATTCTAAATGTTGCTTCTTGACCTGCACACAGGTTTCTTAGCATACAGGTAAGGTTGTCTGGTACTTCCATCTCGCTGAGAATTTTCCAGTTTGTTGTGGTCCACACAGTGAAAGGCTTTAGCATACTCAAAGAAGCCGCAGTAAATGTTTTTCTGGAATTCCTTTGCTTTCTCCATGATCAACAAATGTTACATGGAAATTAAGAGTTGCTTTTAGTTGTCTCTGTCTCCATCTGTTTCTGACGCTCTAGAAGCCAGGGGGCAGGGGCAAATTGTACCACACTGCAGAAGACCCAATTAAGTGTGCACATGTGTAATATCAATCCAAGGAAAGTCAAGAACTTTCTTGAAGGGTTAAAGTCTTCATAAAGTGTGGGTGTAAATTATGTTGGAATATTAATAAACTCACATGAACAAAGCCTGTAAGTTTGCACCAAGTGCCCTTGAGCTATTATGTGGGCCCTCCACCACTGGGGTCCCTTCAACATTAGTGTCACTCTAAAAATTGATCAATATAATACATGTTCATGGTAAAACAAAAGATTCAAACAGACGAGAGAGTCAAAATTCACTTTCTCTTGCCAGTTCTTTCCCCAGTCTTTAGAAGTAACCATTTAATAATGGCTAATATTAGTAATTTATTCAAATTAATAAAAACTATTAAAATAGTTTTTGTATATTCTTCTGGAATTCAGATACATAAGTGAAAAATCAAATTGTAAAATGTTTAAGAAGACTATGCATAGTGTAGTAAATATAGTATAGTGTGGAATTTATTTTCTACTCTTTTTATCTTTCTTCTTAAAATATCCAGGCAATCTTTCCATATCATCACATATGAATCTTTCATATTTTTTTGGAAAAAAACAGCATAATATCAATACTATGCTGACTTAGCCAGGCTTATACTGTAGACTTTGGGGGCAGCTTCTACTTATTTGCTATAACAAATAGTGCTACTATAAACATTTTTGAGCAGTCATTTTATATATTTATGCAAATATCTATAGGTTAAATTTTTAAAATTTTGTAAATTAAAAATTTTTGATTGATATATAGTTGATTTACAAAGTTCTGCTAGTTTCTAGTGAACAGCACCATGATTCAGTTATACATATATACACATATTCTTTTCTATTATGGTTTATTATGGGATATTGAATATAGTTCACTGTGCTATACAGAAGGACCTCATTGTTTATGTATTTTATATTATATTATGTTTTAATTTTGATTGGAATATATTTGGTTTACAATGTTGTGTTAGTTTCAGGTGTATAGCAAAGTGGATCAGTTATATATATACATTGTTGTTGTTTAGCCACTAAGTCATGTCCCACTCTTTTGGGACATCATGGATTGTAGCCCACAAAGCTCCTCTGTCCATAGGATTTCCCAAGCAAGAATACTAGAGTGGGTTGTCATTTCCTTCTCCAAAGGATCTTCCAGACCCAGAGATCAAACCTGTGTCTCCTACATTGGCAGGCAGATTCTTTACCACTGAGCCACCAGGGAAGTCCATATGTATACATATATCCACTGTTTTTTGTTTAAATATTATTTTTCCATATAGGTCATTGCAGAATATTGAGTAGAGTTCCCTACTATACAGTAGGTATTTATTAGTTGTCTATTTTATGTATAGTATTGTGTATATGTCAATCCCCATTTCCCAATTTATCCCTCCTTTCCTTCTCTTTCCCCCTGGTAATCATACACTTATTTTCTACATCTGTGACTTTATTTCTGTTTTGTAAATAAGCTCATTTATACTCTTTTTTTTTTTTTTTTAGATTCCACATGTAAGTGATATGATACTTATCTTTCTCTGTCTAACTTACTTCACTTAGTATGATAGTCTCTAGGTCCATCCATGGTTGCTGCAAATGGCATTATTTTGTTCTTTTATGGTTGAATAATATTCTGTTGTATGTATGTATGTACCACATATACTTTATCCATTTATCTGTCAATGGATGTTTAGATTGCTTCCATGTCTTGCTGAAATGAACATCAGAGTTCACGAAGCATGTTTTTCTCCACATATATGCCCAGGAGTGGGGCTGCTGGATCACATGGTAACTCTACTTTTAACTTTTTTGTTTTTTTAATTTTTGGCTGCACTGTCTGGCATATGAGATCTTAGTTTCCCAACCAGGATCAAACCTGTGCCCCCTGAATTGGAAGCAAGGAGTTCTAATCACTGGACTGCCAGGGAGTCCTTTATTTTTAGCTTTTTAAGGAACCTCCATACTGCTTTTCACAGTGATAGTACCTGCTTACATTCCCACCAACAGTGTAGGAGGGTTCCCTTTTCTCCACACCCTCTCCAGCAATATATTTGTAGACTTTTTGGTGGTGGCCATTCTGACTGGTGTGAGACGGTACCTCATTGTAGTTTTGATTTGCATTTCTCTGATGATTAGTAATGTTGAGCATCTTTTTATGTGCCCATTGGCCATCTGTATAGCTTCTTTGCATAGAATAAATTCTTAAGTATTTTAAGAATTTAAACTGTGCTAGTTTGTACATTTTAAATATATGTTGCCAAATTTTCCTGCAGATATTGTACTTACACTGTAGCCCACGCTGTATGAGAATGCTTGTTTCTCATACCTAAACTTTAAATTTTTGCCAACATTGAAAAGAAAGCATTTTTATTATTTTTATCTTAGTTTCTGTAATTATGAGCCAGCTTGAGACTATTTTCCTACGCTTTCAAGTCAACTACCTATTTAAATCCTGTTTTTTCCCCCAACTATTGGGTGGCTCCTTACTGATTTTTAAGAGCTATTTTTATAGTGAAGAATAAGCTCTTGTGTACATTGTTGTTCAGTCGCTAAGTCATGTCTGAATTTTTGGCCCCATGAACTGTAGCACGCCAGGCTTCCCTGTCCTTCACCTTAACCCAGAGTTTGCTCAAACTCATGTCCATTGAGTTGGTGATGCCATCCAACCATCTCATCCTCTGCTGCCCCTTTCTCCTTTGGCCTTCAATCTTTCTCAGCATCAGGGTCTTTTCTAATGAGTTGGCTCTTCCCATCAGGTGGCCAAAGTATAGGAGCTTCATCTTCAGCATCCGTCCTTACAGTGAATATTCAGGGTAGATTTTCTTTAGGACTGAATAGTTTGATCTTTCTGTCCAGGGAACTCCCAAGAGTCTTCTCCAGCACCACAATTGGAAACCATCAATTCTTCGGTGCTCAGCCTTCTTTATGGTTTCACATCCATACATGACTACTGGAAAAACCATAGCTTTGACATCAGCAAAGTGATATCTTTTCTTTTTAAGGTGGTGTCTAGGTTTGTCATAGCTTTTCTTCCAAGGAGCAAGCGTCTTTTAATTTCATGGTTGCAGTCACCATCCGCAGTGATTTTGGAGCCCAGGAAAACAAAATCTCACACTGTTTCTACTTTATCCCCATCTATTTGCCATGAAGTGATGGGACTGGATGCCATGGTCTTAGTTGTTTGAAAGTTGAGTTTTAAGCCAGCCTTTTCACTGCCCTCTTTCACCCTCATCAAGAGGCTCTTTAGTTCCTCATCACTTTCTGCCATAAGGGTGGTGTCATCTGCATATCTGAGGTTATTGATATTTCTCCCTCAATCTTGATTCCGGCTTGTGCTTTGTCCAGCCCAGCATTTCACATGATGTACTCTGCATATAAGTTAAATAAGCAGGGTGACAACACACAGCCTTGACATACTCCCTTCCCAATTTGGAACCAGTCTGTTGTTCCATGTCCAGTTCTAACTCTTGTTTCTTGACCTGCATACAGATTTCTCAGGAGGGAGATAAGGTGGTCTGATATTCTCATCTCTTGAAGAATTTTCCACAGTTTGTTGTGATCCAAACAGCTTTGGCATGGTCAATAAAGCAGAAGTCGATGTTTTTCTGGAACTCTCTTGCTTTTTCTATGATCCAGCAGATGTTGGCAATTTGATCTCTGGTTTCTCTGCCTTTTCTAAATCCAGCTTGAACGTGTGGAAGTTCTTGGTTCATATACTGTTGAAGACTTACTTGAAGAATTTTGGGCATTAGTTTGCTATCGTGTGAGATGAATGCAATTTGCAGTAGTCTAAACATTCTTTGGCATTACCTTTCTTTGGGATTGGAATGAAAACTGACCTTTTCCAGTCCTGTGGCCACTGCTGAGTTTTCCAAATTTGCTGGCATATTGAGTGCAGCACTTTCACAGCATCATCTTTTAGGATTTAAAAGAGCTCAACTGGAATTCCATCACCTCCACTAGCTTTGTTCCTACTGATGCTTCCTAAGGCCCACTTGACTTCCCATTCCAGAATGTCTGGCTCTAGGTGAGCATTCACACCATCGTGGTTATTTGGGTCATTAAGATCTTTTTTGTATAGTTCTCCTGTGTATTCTTGCCATCTCTTCTGAATATCTTCTGCTTCTGTTAGGTCCATACTGTTTCTGTCCATTATTGTGCCCATCTTTGTATGAAATCTCTCCTTGCTATTTTTTGGAACTGTGTTCATATGGGTATATCTTTCCTTTTCTCCTTTGCCTTTAGCTTCTCTTCTTTTCTCGGCTATTTGCAAGGCCTCCTCAGACAACCATTTTGCTTTTTTGCATTTCTTTTTCTTTGGGATCACTGCCTCCTCTACAATGTCATGAACCTCGGGCCATAGTTCTTCAGGCACTCTATCAGATCTAATCCCTTGAATCTATTTGTCACTTCCTCTGTATGATGTAAGGAATTTGATTTAGGTCATACTTGAATGATATAGTGGTTTTCCCTACTTTCTTCAATTTAAGTCTGAATTTGGCAATAAGGATTCATTATTTGAGCCACAGTCAGCTCCCAGTCTTATTTTTGCTGACTGTATGGATCTTGTCCATCTTCGGCTGCAAAGAATGTAATCAATCTGCTTTTGGTATTGACCATCTGGTGATGTCCATGCATAGAGTTGTCTCTTGTGTTGTTGGAAGAGGGTGTTTGCTATGACCAGTGTGTTCTCTTGGTAAAACTATTTTGTACTCTGAGACCAAATCTGCCTGTTACTCCAGGTATTTCTCAACTTCCTACTTTTGCATTCTGGTCCCCTATGATGGTGTTAGTTCTAGAAGGTCTTGTAGGTCATCATAGAACCATTCAACTTCAGCTTCTTTGGCATTTGTGGTTGGGGCATAGACTTGGATTAGTGTGATATTGAATGGCTTGCCTTGGAAAAAAACAGAGATCATTCTGTCATTTTTGAGACTGTACCCAAGTACTGCATTTCGGACTCTTTTGTTGACTATGAGGGCTACTCCTTTTCTTCTAAGAGATTCTTGCCCATACTAGTAGATATAATGGTCATCTGAGTTAATTCACCCATTCCAGTCCACTTTAGTTCACTGATTCCTAAAATATTGATGTTCACTCTTGTCCTCTCCTGTTTTACCATTTCCAATTTACCTTGATTCATGGAGCTAACATTCCAGGTTCCTATGCAATATTGTTCTTTACAGCATCGGACTTTACTTCCATCACCAGTCACATCCACAATTGGGTGTTGTTTTTGCTTTGGCTCCATCTCTTCATTCTTTCTGGATTTATTTCTCCACTCTTCTCCAGTGGCATATTGGGCACCTACCGACCTGAGGAGTTCATCTTTCGGTGTCCTATGTTTTTGCTTTTCATACAGTTCATGGGGTTCTCAAGGCAAGAATACTGAAGTGGTTTGCTATTCCCTTCTCCAGTGGACCGACCACATTTTGTCAGAACTCTCCACCATGACCCATCCATCTTGGGTGCCTATGGCACACTTTTTTATTGCTCTAACTTTGAGGTATGTCTTTGTATCTACTTGGCCAAGCCCACTATTTTACTGACTTTTTCAAAGTGGACTTAGCACTTACAAACCTTTCTTCCTCCATATAAATCTTCAAACGGTGGTTGAGTTCTTCAAACACCTGGCAGAATTTTCATTCACTTTGCACTGCATTTACAGGTTAAGGTAGGGAGAAAGACACTTCTTTTTGCCCTAGTGTTTTCTCATCCGAGTTATCTTTCATGGCTTCTTGACCCCTTCACAGCCAGTGATATGGGTAGAGAGTGGAGCCTATGGGCATTCCTGTCCCAGCAGGGAGCATGGCTCTCTTGGTCTGAATAATCCATCAGAATGGGTTTCAAGAGGCCCCAAAGGGAAATTTGGATGCTGTTTTCTCCCAGGATCCCTGCCTCCATCTGAGGGAGGTGGGAGTTGGAGGTATGTTACAGAAAGCTCGGCTTCTCTGTACATCAGTGTTGAATCAAATTCTTGGAGACAGAGTTTTGGGTGTAGTAGAAAAGGAGAATCTAGACAGCATATTAAAAAGCAGAGATATTACTGTGCTGACCAAGGTCTGTCTAGTCAAAGCTATGATTTTTCCAGTAGCCATGTGTAGATGTGAGAGTTGGACTATAAAGAAAGCTGAGCACCAAAGAATTGATGCTTTTGAACTGTGGTGTTGGAGAAGACTCTTGAGAGTCCCTTGGACTACAAGGAGATCAAACCAGTTAATCCTAAAGGAGATCAGTCCTGAATATTCTTTGGAAGGACTGATGCTGAAGCTGAAGCTCCAATACTTTGGCCACCTGATGTGAAAAGATGACTCATTAGAAAAGGCTAATGCTTGGACATGACTGAGCAACTAAACTGAACTGAACTGATTACTTTGGCAGACCAAGGGGGAAACAGTGGGCTTCTGTCTCATAAAACTATTTGTCCCAACCAGGGAGTATCTGATGAAGGGTTTTATAACAAAGATTCAAATGTGGAGTTGCTAAGATTAGAGTAGGAACAGGGTCTCAGGCGGTTGGTCTCCTTATCTTGATGAGTTCTATGGTTCCCTTAATCTCACCTCAGATGGTTTCTTGGCTGCTTCTCCCTTGATTGTTGTTGCTGTTCAGTCACTATGTCATGTCCGACTCTGAAACCCCATGGACTGCGGCAAGCCATGCTCCCCTGTCCTTCTGGAGTTTGCACACATTCACGTCCAATGAGTCAGTGATGCTATCCAACCATCTCATCTTCTGTTGCCCCCTTCTCCTCCTGCCCTTAATCTTTCTCAGCCTCAGGGTCTTTTCCAGTGAGTCAGCTCTTCACATCAGGTAGCCAAAGTATTGGAGCCTCAACTGTTTAAATCTGCCCTTTGGAACTCAGGGAAGGTCATGGAGGCTGGAGTCTTGCCAAATGAAATGAGGAACAAAAAAGAGACCTATGTGTCTGGGAGCCCTACAGGACACTGCTCGGTTTCAGGTGGAGGGGACTTGCATCCTGTTCCTCTTTCACCTCCAACACCCTCAGCCTCAGCACATACCGGCCTGTGTCCCCTGAGACTCATCTCCATGTGTCTCTCAGCTCATTGATGTCAGTCACTGCCAGGTGCCTTGGAACACCAAGTCATCCCTGTCTCCCTCATTCTGAGCACCCTACAGATGACAAGTAAAACTCTGGACCAAAAACACACAAACAACACAGCAGGATGAGGAAAACAGGTGATTCAGCGATGACTCTTGAAAAATGAGAATAACCTGGAAAGAGTTAGCTGTTTTCATGGCGTTGAGCCTGGCAGCATGCCAAGACCAGTGGAAAAGACAAAACTCCTGTAAAAAACCTTGATTCTTTCTTTCCTGAATGGTCAGAGGACAGACGCAGGTGAAACCACAGGCACTGGAGAGTGATGGGTGATCTTGGGAAGGAAGGGAGCAGAGGGAGGGTGTCCCCAGTTCTCAGCAGAAGCTTCACCATCCTTCCTGATCCCTGAACCGAGCAGAGAGGGATAGAGCCCAGCTAAGGGAAAGGACATGAGCTGAGGAAATCGGCACCTGCTGGAGACAGAGTGCAGTCTGAGTCCAAAGACATGAATCACCTACTCCACAGACAGCCATCCACATCCATCAGAGGACTCAGTCTCCAAAACACAAGGCTAACAATGTCCAGGATATCATTGGAGTTTATTTCCTTGGTTCTATTTTCACACACTCCTCCCCATAACACCTGAGTTTCTATCATTCTATCATTCTATCTTCTACCTCACTTATCCTAACTTCTGCCTCCGTTATTCTACTGTTGGTTCCATCCAGAGTGTTTTTGATCTCATTTATTGCATTATTCATTATGTAATGACTCTTTTTTATTTCTTCTAAGTCCTTGTTAAAACTTTCTTGCATCTTCTTGATCTTTGTCTCCAGGTTATTAATCTGTAACTCCAATTTGTTTTCCAGATTTTGGATCATTTTCACTATCATTATTCAGAATTCTTTATCAGGTAGATTCCCTATCTCTTCCTCTTTTGTTTGATTTGGAGGGCATTTATCCTGTTCCTTTACCTGCTGGGTATTTCTCTGCATTTTCTTCTTGTTTATATTGCTGTGTTTGGGATGTCCTTTCTGTTTTCTGGCAGTTTGTGGTTCCTCTTTATTGTGGAGGTTCCTCACTGTGGGTGGGGTTGGACAGGTGGCTTGTCAAGGTTTCCTGGTTGGGGAAGCTTGTGTCGGTGTTCTGGTGGGTGGAGCTTGATTTCTTCTCTTTGGAGTGCAGTAAAGTGTCCAGTAATGAGTTTTGAGATGTCATTGGGCTTGGTGTGACTTTGAGCAGCCTGTATGTTGAAGCTGAGGGCTATGTTCTTGTGTTGCTGGAGAATTTGCTTGGTATATCTTACTCTGGGACTTGTTGGCCCTTGGGTGGTGCTTGGTTTCAGTGTAGGTATGGAGGCGTTTGATGAGCTTCTATTGTTTAATGCTTCCTGGATTCAGTAGTTCTCTGGTGTTCTCAAGATTTGGACTTATGTCTGTCTCTGGTTTTCAGTCTTATTCTTACAGTAGCCTCAAGACTTCTCCATCTATGCAGCAGCGATGATAAAACATCTAGGTTAATGATGAAAGGTTTCTCTGCAGTGAGGGACACCCGGAGAGGTTCACAGAGTTACATGGAGAAGAGAAGAGGGAGGAGGGAGATAGAGGTAGCCAGGAGGAGAAGAGGGGAATAAAAAGGGGCGAGAGCAAGCTAGCCAGTAATCACTTCCCTGTGTGCTCTCCACCGTCTGGATTTCTCAGAGATGTTCACGGAGTTACAGAGAGAAGAGAAGAGGGAGGAAGGAGACAGAGGTGACCAGGAGGAGAAATGATGGAATCAAAAGGGGAGAGACAGATCCAGCCAGTAATCAGTTCTCTAAGTGTTCTCCACAGCCCAGAACACACAAAGAGATTCACAGAATTGGGTAGAGAAGAAAAGTGGGAGTGGGAAGATAGAGGCGACTTGGTGGAGAAAAAGGAGAGTTAAAAGGGGGAGAGAGCAATCAAGCCAGTGATCTCATTCCCAAGTTAAAATGGGTGCTGAAGATTGGGTTCTTGAAGATACAAAGTTGATAACAAATACTAAAAAGCAAAGATTAAAAATCTAGAGTAGAGATTAGGTTCTCAAAAATACTATATTAAAAAAGGAGAAAGAAAAGAAAAAGTAAAAAAAGAAAAAGAAAGAAAAAAGAAAAGAAAGAAAAAACCCACCGAAGTCACAAAAATTATAAAATATGTATAAATGAAGTTTACTTTAAAAATAATGTCTTAAAGAAAGAAAAAAAATAAAAGCAAATAAAGATAAAAATAGGGTCTTTTTTTTTTGCAAGGTAATAGCAGGTTATAAGAATGAAAATTGAAGGAATAATAGGGGACTTAAAAATAGAAATAAAATAAGAAAATAAAATAAAAATTTTAAAAATTAGCAGAAAAATAATTTAAAAAGTTTTAAAAATGCAAAAAATGATACTAGTAAAAATATATCTCGGACTTTCCCTGGAGTTGTTATGGACTGTGTGGGGGAAGTTCATTTTCAGATAGTCCCTTGGTCCAGCTTGTACTTCTCAAGGTCTCTAGGCCCCTTCCTATGTAGTTGGTGCTCATTACAGGGCTTTAAACTGTTGCATCTGTCACTTCCAAAGCGATTCCTTCTGTTTCCTTTAACTTCTTCTGTTTGCTGGTCTCTTCAGTGTCTAGTTTCCACCCTGACACAAGGGGGGAGGTGGTGGTCACTTTTTTTTTTAATTTTAGTCTCACTTGTTCAGTCGTGCTGTGGGGAGGGAGGAATACTGCAAACAAATCTCACTGGCGTGTGCTCACAATGTTTCAGCCACACTGGGTTTTCCCCGCTCACAGGGTGTGTGATTTCCCAGTCTACACTGCTCAGGCTCTAGGTTGCACTGGTGGGAACTGTCTGAAGCAGCCCCTGGGGTTGCCTGTACTTCCCAGGTCTAAGCCGCTCAGGTTCTGGTTCCCAAGTACTTCACAAAGGCGCAGATTTGGTTGAGCCTGGGTTTTGTGCCCTTCCCAGGTCCGAGCATCTCCGGTGACCAGGTTTTTGGCTAGCGCGGTCGGAGGCTGCGCCTTTTTCTGTTCCCCTGTCCCAGCCACTCGGTTTTCTGGGTGTACAACGGGCGCAGTTTCCCAGCGTGCAGTGCTCTCCCCTAGGGAGCTGATCTCTGTCTGCGACCCTCTCGGCGGGTGTCGACCCTCCAGAGTCCCAAGCAGTCCTGGTTAGCAGCAAGGTCTGTTTGCAGTTTGGTATAGAACACCTCTCTGGGGCCTCAAGTCCACCCTTCCGGCTCTGGCTGCCCTCCCCTGCCTGTCTCCTGCTGGGGATGGGCAGGTCCGCGGCTGGTTTACTCTGCCCAGTCCTTTGTTCTGTGAGCGGGCCTGGCGGTGTCTTAGGTTAAGGCTTTTCGCTTTTCGCGGGAAAGCTATCCCACTGTCTAGGTTGCTGTCTCAATCTAGTTCCCTCAGATTGCCCACGGGGCATTCAGGCTGTTTCCTTACCGAAAGCAATGCAGCCTGCCCCTCCCTGCCCAGCCCCCGCTTGCTAGTTGGGGAAGCGCGCGTCTGGGCTGAGCGCCCGCTGGGATCTGCTGCTAGGTACGCAAACTGTGGGTTTTAAATATTTATTTATTTTTCCTCCCGGTTATTTTGCCCTTTGCGATTCCAAGGCTCGCCACAGACCCGCAGGAGAGAGGGTTTCCTGGTGTTTGGAAACTTCTCTCCTTTTAAAGACTCCCTTCCCGGGATGGATCTCTGTCCCCCACCTCTTTTGTCTCTCTTTATCTTTTATATTTTGTCCTACCTCCTTTCAAAGACTATGATCTGCCTTTCTATGTGTCTGATGTCCTCTGCCAGCATTCACAAGTTGTTTTGTGGAATTTGCTCAGCGTCTAAATGTTCATTTGGTGAATTTGTGGGAGAGAAAGTCGTCTTCCCATCCTATTCCTCCGCCATCTTAGGACCGCCCCTGTTAAGTGTTTTTAAACATACATTCCTGCTGATTTAAAAAGATGTATCTCTTTTGAGTTTTTTCTTTGGTTGAGCTAGGTAGGTATCATAATATGACTTAATGTATCATAAGCCACCTCAGACTAATATTAACTTAATTCTGGTAAAATGTAGAAATTTGTCCCTTTCTCCTTAAATTTTTTTTTTTTTGTCTGCATTGGGCCTTAGTTGTAGCAAGTGGGACTTTGATCTCTGTAGAAGCTTCCTAGGTGGCTCAGTGGTAAAGAATCTGCCTGCCAATCCAGGAGCTACAGGAGATGTGGGTTTAATTGTTTGGCTAGGAAGATCCCCTGGAGAAGAAAATGGCAACCCACTCCAGTATTCTAGCCTGGGAAATCCCATGGACAGAGGAGCCTGGAGAAGGGGACGACAGAGGATGAGATGGTTGGATGGCATCACCAACTCGATGGACATGGGTTTGTGTGGACTCCGAGAGTTGGTGATGGACAGAGAGGCCTGGCGTGCTGCAATTCATGGGGTTGCAAAGAGTCGGACACGACTGAGCGACTGAAATGAACTGAACTGAACTGAAATGAATATATTGCAAAATGATTACCACAATAGTTAGAATTCTTGATTGATAGGTTTTTGTTTTTTTTTTTGGTTTTAAGTACATTGAATATGTCATTCTCCAGCTTTCTGGCTTTCTCTTGTTAAATGAAGATGCCCATCAATCATGTTGATGCTCTTCAGTTCATGAATTATTTTTCTCTTTTTTTTTTTTATTATTTTCTTTTATTTATTTATTCTTGCACTAGGTTTTCCTTTCTGTGCTGGGGCTTTCTCTAGTTGCAGCATGCAGGAGTTACTCTTCATTGTGGTGCATGGGCTTCTTTTGTTACGGAGCACAGTTTCTAGGTGCTCTGGCTTCAGAAATTGTAGCCCAGGGACTCAGTAGTTTTGCTGTGTGGCTCTAGGGTGCATGGGTTTCAGTAGTTGTGGCATACAGGCTCAGTGGTTGTGGCACACGGATTTAATATCTCCATGGCACATAGATTCTTCCTGGACCAGGGATCAAACCCATGTCTCCCCTGCATTGGCAGGTGGATTTCTATCCACTGCACTACCAGAGATGTCCTCTCTTGATACTTTCAAGATTTTCTCTTTGCCTTTCTACAATTCGACTATGCAGTGTTTGAATTTATCGTACTTAGTATTCATCAGACTTCTTGGATATGTAGATGTTATTGAGTGAATATTATTGAATATTGACTGAACTCATATATTGAAATCTAATTTCCTATGTGATGGTATTTGGAGGTGGGGTCTTTGGGAGGTAATTAGGTGATTGGTGCCTTCATTAGAAGAGGCCAGAGCACTAGCTTGCCCTTTTTCTGCCACCTGAGGATACAATAGGAAGTTTTATCTCATCAGAACCCAGTGGTGCTGGCACCCTGATTTGGATGCCATGTTCCAGAGTTGTGAAAAATAAATGCATGATAATAAGTTGCCCAGTTCATGGTAATTGCTTCAGCAGACTGAACTAAGATGGTAGATTAATGCTTTTCTCAAAAGTGAAGGAAAAATTTGGTCATTGTTCCTTCAATTTTTTTCTGCTTCTTTTTCCTCTTTTTTTTTTTTTTTACCCTTTCTGTGATTCTCATTTAGTGTAGATGTTATGCTTGATGATTTCTCACAGGTCTCTGAGGCTCTGTTTATTTTTACTTAATCTTTTTTCTCTCTATTCTTCAGATTGGAAATTTCTATTCTTCTATCTTCAAGTCCACAGAAACTTTTCTTCCAACTCAAATCTGTTATTGAGTCCTCCTGGTTAAAGTTTCATTTCGGTTATCAGATTTTTCACCTCCAGCACTTCTTTGTTGTTTTTTATTTATAATGTCCACTTCTTATTGAAAATATCCATTTGTTGATTCATTGTCATAATTTCCTTAAAAGTTTTACACCTGGTTTTCTTTAGCTCCTTGAACGTATATATAATAGCTACTTTTGAGTCTTTGTCAGCTAAACACGGCCACCACCACCACTAATGAGTAGCTATAAAAAAAAAAAGACAACAGATCAAGTCCCTTGGAATCAAAAAACAAAAGAGTAATAGAACATTTAATTCTTTGGGCTTTCCTGGTGGCTCAGATGGCAAAGACTCTACCTGCAATGTGGGAGACCTGGGTTTGATCCCTGGGTCAGGAAGATCCCCTGGAGAAGGAAATGACAACCCACTCCAGTATTCTTGCCTGGAGAATTCCAAGGAAAGAGGAAGCTGATGGGCTACAATCCATTGGGTCGCAAAGAGTTGGACACTACTGAGTGACTAGCACCATCACCAGTGACAGGTTTTATTAAATATTTTTATCCTGGCATATGGGTCACTGTTTTATTTACTTTTTGTAATTTTGTGTTGAAAACTTGACTTCTGAGATTGTATATTGTATCAACTCTGAATTCTGATTTTCTCCCTAAACATTTTTATTGGTCTTTTTTCCTTGTTTCTTTGTTTATAACTTATTTGGGCTAACTCTGTGGATCAACTCACACCCCCCCACCCCACCCCACCCTGCCCTGTGGTATCCAGCTGCTATTGAATATACCTTCCTAAAAAAGTTTTTTTTTGTTTTGTTTTAAAACCCAGCTTCCTAGGGCTCACCTCTCCATCTATGCAGCTTAGTAGTCAGTCAATGAAGTTGCACAAATACTGAACTATATTCATGGTAGAGTGGGGTCTTATCTGAACACAAGGATTCTGTCTCTAAAAGTGTGTGCGTGTGTGTGTGTGTGTGTGTGTGTATTTCCGACTCTGTGCTACCCTATGGACTGTAGCCCACAAAGCTCCTCTGTCCATGGGATTCTCTAAGCAAGAACACTGTGCTGAAGTTCAAAGTTGAGGGAAAAAAGCGTTAGTGAGAGCCAGAGTAGGAAATGGACCAACAAAGGCACACATTTAAAAAACTTATTGACATATATAGGTCAGTTTTCACTCCACTCCCAAAGAAAGGCAGTGCCAAAGAATGCTCAATCTACTGCACAATTGCACTCATTTCACACGCTAGCAAAGTAATGCTCAAAATTCTATAAGCCAGGCTTCAACAGTACATCAACCAAGAACTTTCAAATGTTCAAGCTGGATTTAGAAAAGGTAGAAGAACCAGAGATCAAATTGTCAACATCTGTTGGATCATCGAAAAAGCAAGAGAGTTCCAGAAAAACATAGACTTCTGCGTTATTGACTATGTCAAAGCCTTTGACTGTGTGGATCACAACAAACTGTGGAAAATTCTGAAAGAGATGGGAGTATCAGACCACCTTATCACCCTCCTGAGAAAAATCTGTATGCAGGTCAAGAAGCAACAGTTAGAACTGGACATAGAACAGCAGACTGGTTCCAAATTGGGAAGGGAGTATGTCAAGGCTGTATATTGTCACGCTGCTTATTTAACTTATATGTAGAGTACATCATGTGAAATGCTGGGCTGGATGAAGCACAAGCTGGAGTCAAGATTTCCAGGAGAAATATCAATAACCTCAGATATGCAGATGACATCATCCTTATGGCAGAAAGTGAAGAGGAACTAAAGAGCCTCTCAATGAAAGTGAAAGAGGAGAGTGGAAAAGTTGGCTTAAAACTCAACATTCAGAAAACTAAGATCATGGCATCTGGTCCCATCACTTCATGGCAAATAGATGGGGAAACAATGAAAACAGTTAGAGACTTCATTTGGAGGGCTCCAAAATCACTGCAGATGGTGACTGCAACCATGAAATTAAAAGACACTTGCTCCTTGGAAGAAAAGCTATGACCAACCTAGACAGCATATTAAAAAGCAGAGGCATTACTTTGCCAGCAAAGGTCCACCTAGTCAAACCTTTGGTTTTTCCCATAGTCATGTACAGATGTGAGAGCTGGACTATAAAGAAAGCTGAGCACCAAAGAATTGATACTTTTGAGCTGTGGTGTTGGAAAAGAATCTTGAAAGCCCCTTGGAGAGCAAGAAGATCCACCCAGTCCATCCTAAAGGAAACCAATCCTGAATATTCATTGAAAAGACTGATGCTGAAGCTGAAACTCCAATACTCTGGCCACCTGATGTGAAGAGCTGACTCATTTGAAAAGACCCTGACGCTGGGAAAGATTGAAGGCAGGAGGAGAAGGGGAGAATAGAGGATGAGATGGTTGGATGGTATCACTGACTCAATGGATATGAGTTTGAGTAAACTCTGGGAGTTGGTGATGGACAGGGAAGACTGGCATGCTGCAGTCCATGGGGTCGAAAAGATTTGGATGCGACTGAGTGACTGAACTGAACTGAACTGAACGTACTTCAGAAAAGAGCACTCTTCTGTGTACCCAGCTCAACGAATTTTCATGAGCACACCTATGTATGAGAACTCAGATTAAGATTCAGAATATAACCAGAACCCCAGGTGTTCCCCTAAGACCCCTTGCATTCACTTCCATGTCACCAGGATAACCACTCTCCTGACCTCTAACACTGGAGATTAATATTGCCTGTTTTTGAATTTTGTGTCATTAGAACTTACTGTAGGTCGTCTTTGCTGTTTGGCTTTTCTCAACATTATGTTTTTGAGGTTTCATCTACATTTATGCATGTTGTTGTAGATAGTTCATTCCTCTTGCTATATGGACCTTCATTGCTTAAATCTGTTTCAGTTTCCTAAGTACTCAATTTCCTAAGCACTCCCAAGTTTTACAACAGCAGTATATATAATTTTGCTCCTCGGAAATAAATAATTTGCAGATTTTGGTAATAGGCACATCAAAATATGCTCAATGTCACTAGTCATCAGGGAAATGCAAATCAAGACCAGAATGGCCATTATCAAGAAGGCAAATCAATAACAGTGTTATCAGTAACGATTGTTGGCGAGGATGTGTAGAAAAGGGATTGCTTGGGACTTCCCTGGTGGTCCAGTGGTTGGGACTTTGCCTTCTAATGCAGGGAGTGCTGGTCCAATCCCTGGTCAGGGAACTAAGATCCCACATGCCCCAGGGCTGAAAAACCAAAACATAAAGCAGAAGTGATACTGTAACACATTTAAGAAAGACTTCAAAAATGGTCCACATCAAAAAATCTTTAAAAAAAAAAAAAGGAAAGAAAAGGGAATCCTTGTGCACTTTGATGGGAATGTAAATTGGTGAAGCCACTATGGAAAACAGTATGGCAATTCTTCAAAAAATTAAAAATAAAACTATCAAATGATCCACCCTTGGATATTTATCCAAAAAAATAAATGAAAACACTAATTCAAAAAGATATATGCACCACTATGTTCATTGCAACATTATTTACTCTAGCAAGATATGGAAGCAACCTAAATGCCCATCAATAGGTGAATGGATAAAGATGTGATATATACAATATACATATATGCCATAAAAAATGAACTCTTGACATTTACAACAACATGGATGTATTTAGAGTGTATTATGCTAAATGAGATAAGTCAGAGATGGTCAAATACTGTGTGATTTCACTTGTATTGGGAATCTAGAAACAAAAGAACAAATATAACATGTGAACATAACATAAGAAGCAAAACAAGTGAACAAATGTAACAAAACAGAGTTACAGATACAGGGTAAAAACAGGTGGTTGCCAGATGTAGGGGTGGGATGAGAAGAGAAATAGGTGCAGGAGATTAAGAGGTACAAAATAAATAAATGAGTTGCCAGATAAATGAGTCACAAGTATGAAATGTACAGTGTGGAGAATGCAGTCAATCTTTGTGTAATATCTTTGTATGGTGATATATCATAACTAGGCTTATTGTGGTAATCGTTTTTAAGTGTGTATGTGTGCAAGTGTATGAAGTCACATCAGTAGTGTCTGATTTTTTTGTGACCCTATGGACCATAGCTCGCCAACCTCCTCTGTCCATGGAATTCTCCAGGAAAGAAAACTGGAGTGGGTTGCCATTTCCTTCTCCAGGCAATCTTCCTGACCCAGGGATCAAACCTGCATCTCTTAAGTCTGTGCATTGACGGGTGGGTTCTTTACCACTAGCGCCACCTGGGAAGCCCCAAATGTGCATAGAAATATCAAATCACTGTGTTGCATAACAAGAACTAACATAATGTTGTAGGTTAATTATACTTTAAAAACAAACAAATGCATAGAAAAAGAGATCAGATTGTAGCTAGTAGAGGCAGGGATGGGTTGGAGCGGGGAGAATAGGTTGAGGGTGGTCAAAAGGTACAAACTTTGAGTTATAAGTAAGTACTAGGGGTGTAATGTCCAACATGATAAATATGACCAACACTGCTGCACGTTACATACAAAAGTTGTTTAGAGAGTAAATCCCAAGAGTTCTCACACAAGGAAAAGATTTCTGTTTCTTTAATTTTGCATCCATATGAGAGGGATAAATGTTCACTAAACTTACTGTGATCATCATTTCATGATGTATGTAAGTCAAATCATTATGTTATACACCTTAAATTTATACAGTGCAGTATGTAAGTTATATCTCCATAAAGCTGGAAGAGAAAAAGAAAACACTAAGGAAGCCATAGAAAGAATAAATGTTCCTTACAGAGAACATCTCACAGCTCTAATTAGGGATTCAGAGAGAAAGAGTGCACTTGGAATTTGACGAAAGACGAAGATAAGTGGGGAAAATGCTCTTTCAGCGCATTGCTCCAATTTCCTTTCAAGCAATTTCATTCTTTCAGAGTCCCTCCAAAGCTGGGTACCATAGGTGCACACTCTGTAGGGAGAGGAGCTAAAGCAGATAACTTACTTCTCCTCCCAGCGCCACTTCTTTGCTTTCTATTTCTATCCTGGAAATGCTGCAGGCCAGGTGGAGACGATGGAGAGGTGTGGGGTGGAGTGAGAGAGAAGCAGGTGGGGAGAAGAAACCTAAATATTGTGAAAAATAAAGGAATGGTGACGTTGGCTAAATTTACAATTGTTTGAAGTATGGTTTATATTTATTGTTTCTAAATATATCCTAAAAATATGTACAGGCTTAAAAAACAATTTTATTTATTTATATAGTTACGAGTGAGTGAGTGAAAGTGAGTGAAAGTTGTGTCCGACTCTTTGCAACCCCGTGGACTATACAGTCCTTGGAATTCTCCAGGCCAGAATACTGTCCCTTCCCTTCAGAATACTAGCCTTTCCCTTCTCCAGGGGATCTTCCTAACCTAGGGATTGAACCCAGGTCTCTCACATTGCAGGCAGATTCTTTACCAGCTGAGCCACAAGGGAAGCCCAAGAATACTGGAGTGGGTAGCTTATCCCTTTTCCAGCGGATCTTCCTGACCCAGGAATCAAAGGGGGGTGTCCTGAATTGCAGGCAGATTCTTTACCAACTGAGCTATCAGGGAAGCCCTGTATATAGTCATAAATATAAAAAAGGAAAAGACTGTGATGCTGGGAAAGATTGAGGGCAAGAGGAAAAGGGGATGGCAAAGGATGAGATGGTTGGATGGCATCACTGACTCAATGGACATGAATTTGAGCAAATTCCTGGAGATAGTGAAGGACAGGAAAGCCTGGGGTGCTGCAGTCCATGGGGTTGCAAAGGATCGGACATGACTTGGCAACTGAACAACAACAATGACACATATTTATTTATTTTTGACTGTGTTGGGTCTTTTTAACTGTGAGTGGGCTTTTCCTAGTTGCCACGAGCGGTAGGGTTACTCTCTATTTGTGGTGTGGGCTTCTCTTGTTGTGGAGCATGGGCTCTAGGTCACCTGGGCTTCAGTAGTTATGGTGCATGGACTTAGTAACCTGACCACATGTGGAATCTTCTGGACTAGAGGTTGAACTCGTGTCCCCTGCATTGACAGGCTGATCTTAAACCACTGGACCACCAGGGAAGTCCTTCTATACAGATTTTAAAACCAGTTGCTGGCCATGTTTATTTTAATTTCTGGGTGGAAGGTCAGAAGAACTCTCCAGGGTTCTTAGCTGGAAGCACATAGAAATAGTCCTTGGGCGAGCAGCTGGCCCATCTTTACAGAGCATCAGTCCACTAACAAAGAAAGCCCTGAGTTGAAACTATAGGAAATTGAATTATGAACAGTTCTGGAACCCAGTAAATGAATTATAAAATGACTGTTTTGTGCCCTGAGCCAAACTTCTCTATATTTGGGCAGCTCCCTAGCTCTTGTTGGCATGAGGGTGGATGGGTTTCCCTCACACTCAGACAGGTTTCTACATTTGCATGGTAACATATGCATTTTGTATATTGATTTAATTCACTTGGCAAGTTTATACAAATCCTAACAGAAGCTTTTATACACTGGCAGAATAAAGAGAACCATAAACTACTGCTTGAGAAATTATACTTTGTGAAATAGCCTTTTTCTTGGAGAAAAAAGCAAAATTAAACAATTAGTAACCTTATTGAAATAATGCACAGAAGACAATAGGGTGTTTTTAAGCCTGAAATATCCTTGCAGGTTGCAAGCTCAGAGTCGATCATGGCTATTCAAGTGAGATGGAAATGGATTTTTAAAATGTGGTGAGGCAAACTCTAAAACATTATTGTGAATATTAATACCAAACAGCATTTAATATGCTTTCTTTTATAATTTAGCGGTTTCTTTCTAAAGAGATGTGGTTATACACTTTCGAATGACGTCACTGAAAAACTCTCCCAGTGGTCTGACTCAGCATGGAGACGCTTCTTTTGTTAATGGCTACCTCAGTAACTTAGGAACGACGTGATTCAATAATTCACAGTTTGTTAAATCAAAACATGTGCAGTTATTTACAAGTCTCAGAACTCTGTTCTCAGAAACAAAATACTTTGGGAATAGAAAAGAAAAACTAGTTCAGAAAATACTACAAAACAAATCATTGACCCAAGTCTGGGAGCATTTGCAATTTTAGAAGATCCTAAGGGAAGAGGAGGGCTGATCTGGTGACCTTCTAAAGCCACCACTGGACGAGGCTACAGGCAGGGTCCACACAGGAACCAGGAAAAACTTGTCCCTGAGCCAAAAGTCAGAAAGTCTTAATCAAAACATTCCCTTTGCCTTTCAATTACTACTGAGAGAGACTCTGGGGGAGGAGCTGGGTCCCCCACATCCTCCTACAAAGTTCCTTGGTTCCCTCCAAGCCTCTTCCCCAGTCCCCAAGCACCATCTCCTATTTTCTCCTTTAACTCCAATGCTACTCCCCACTCACCCCCATAAGCTTATGAAAATGGATGTCTGAGTAGAATGGAAGGAACCACAGTCCCACACCCCATATGCACTCAATCTCCACTTAGACTCTCAGCTACATTGAGGTACAATATTTAGCACAGTGCCCTGCCCAGAGTAAGAGCTCAATAAATATATAGTGGCATATAGTGGGCAAACCTTGGGTTCCATGTAGCCTCATTCCTGTATCCTCGGACACCCTCACCCACACCTATAGTATGGAAGGGATCACAGTGACAGTGAATGACCTACACAGCAATCTAGTAGGTAAGTTACATCTGTGACCTTGCAGGTGTGAAACGTGGAACCTAAACATCCCGAGTGCCTGGACAGATCTGGTTGGCCCACATGCAGGCTTCCTCTTGTCTGCTGTCAGGGCCCTGGGCTTCCAACCATGGGCATGACTGACTTTGTTTCCCAGAGTGGAACTGCATGGATGGGCTAAACAAACAGACACTCAACAGCTCCCTCTGCCACCTTCACCCGGCTTAGGGGACTTTGCTGTGCTTTTCCATTATTTTTATCTTTCCTTCTTATAACTCCTGTGTTTGTTTCTTTTTTTTTTTCTTTTAAATATTTATTTATTTGGCTGCATTGAATCTTAGTTGTGGCATGTGGGGGAATCCTCCTTGCATCATGTGGGATCTTTCATTGTGGTGCAGGGACTCTCTAGTTGTGGACTGTGGGATCTTAGTTCCCAGACCAGGGATTGTCCCCTGCATTTCAAGGCAGATTCTTAAATACTGGACCACCAGGGAAGTCCCTTCCTGTGTTTCTTATTCTCCTGGGAAAGGCTGTTTTTCCATAAATACTCAACCAGCTGGAACACAGATTTCTACAAGAACTGGACATAGACTTTGGAGCCTTGGTTCTTCTCAGCTGATTTTGTTGTTTGATGCTAAAGAGCTGCTTCTTTCAGAATAAAGTGACTTAGAGGGCAGAGGCTGGAGGTGGGGGTGCAATATGGGGTGAATTATGTAACTCCCCCAAGTCATATGGTGCTATCCTGATCCCTAATGCCTCGGAAAGGCTGTTTTTGGAGATGAGTTTTTACCAAGTTAAAATGAGGTTATTATGGTGGCCCGTAATCCAATATGACTGGAGTCCTTATAAAAGGGGGAAATTTGGAGACAGAATTGCAGATGGGGATAGGACCATGAAAGCACGAACAGATCTGTGGACAAGCCAAGGAGAGGGCCTGGAACAGACCTTTTCCTCACAGCCCTCAGAGGGAAACAACCTTGCCAGCAAACACCTTGACTTCATATCCCTTGTCTCCAGGAATGTGACAACGCATTTCTGTTGGATAAGCCACCCAGTCTGGGATACCTTGTTACAGCAGCCCAAGAACATTGAAACAGGGGGACTGACAGATTCCGGACTAGTGAGGAAACCTCGTGGTCAAAACAAGTATGATGGCAAGAAATAGGGATGTGTACGTGTGTATATTGGCTCAGACATAAAGCATTCACTTGAAATGAAGGAAACTCGGGTTTAATCCCTGGATCAGGAAGATCTTTGGGAGAAAGGAATGCAACCCACTGCAGTATTCTTGCCTGACTAACACTTTCATACTTTCATTTATGTATGTATATCTGCTGTGCTAAGTCACTTCAGTTGTGTCTGACTCTCTGCGAACTATAGACTGTAGCCTGCCAGGCTCCTCTGTTCATGGGATTCTTCATGCAAGAATACTGGAGTGGGTTGTCATGCCCTCCTCCGGGGGATCTTCCCAACCCGGGGACTGAACCCATATCTCCTGTGGCTCCTGCATTGGCAGGCAGGTTCTTTACCACTAGAGCCACCTGGGAAGACCATTTATATGGATAAAATATGTATATGTATATATATATCTATAATACATACAAGTATATAGACATGAGGCTTCCCAGGTAGCACACTTGTAAAGAATCTGCTTGACAATCCAGGAGACATGAGTTCAATCCCTGGTTTGTGAAGATCCCCTGGAGAAAGAAATGGCAACCCACTCCAGTATTCTTGCCTGGGAAATCCCATGGACAAAGGACCCTGGGGGCAAAGAGTCTGAGTAAAGTGACTAAACAACAACAGCAATAGATATGCAGATATATACATATAAGCATTTATATAGTCTCATTTTACTTATGTATGAGGAATGGAGCATCCTTTTAAATGGTAAAATATGCAAGCCCCTCAGTAGGTGTATTTGGCTGGGGGCTCAGCTCCTGCCTCTGTCCTCCAGGGATGGGGAGTTCTAAGGCAATGTAAGGAGCAGCTGCTTTAGAACTTCACCTTGGGTGGGTGCCCTGAAGGCTGAATGACTTAACTTAGAAAGGATTCTGTCAAGTTTGGTTTAGAATATCCTGTTTGCCAAGCATTACCAAGTCTGATGCTTCTGATCTCTGTGCCCTGAAACTCCATTTGAATCTTCAGATTCAATAAAGCCTGTCTCAAAGAAATCCTCATGCCTTGGGAATATACAGCATTGTTCACAGTGGTTTGTCTCTGGGCAGTGGTCTTGGCCTTTGTCGAACTTGGGGAAGCTCTGGAATGTTTGGATTCTTCCACGGCAAGTGTGTGTACTCTTGACGTTTGTAGTGTAAGTATGGGAAAAATCATGTGCTTCTTTGCTTCCATTCCCAAAAATCCCCTTTATGTTTCTATAATGGAGGTGCCTTTCTACTTTTGACATTCCTGTATTAGAAATTTTGAAAGTAATCTCTTTTCATTGGCTACAAACTTCTCTAATTATTTTCTTGGCATCTTCTGTACTTAATCTCTTGCTTCTATACAACTTCCCCTACTTCCTGAATTTTTCTATTCTTTTTATTTTAAAAAGATGTTAAAGTTCAGCAGTCTGATGCTGTTGTTCAGTGGCTAAGTCATGTTCAACTCTTTGCAATCTCATGGACAGCAGCATGCCAGGCTTCCCTGTCCTTCACTATCTCCTGGGGTTTGCTCAAACTCATGTTCATTGAGTCAGTGATGTTAGCTATCTAACCATCTCATTCTCTGCCACCCTCTTCTCCTTTTGCCTTCAATCTTTCCCAGCATCAGAGTTTTTTCTGATGAGTCGATTCTATGTATCAGGTGGCTAAAGTACTGGAGCTTCAGCTTCAGTATCAGTTCTTCCAATGAATATTCAACCCCTAAAGGGTTGATTTCCTTTAGGATTGACAGGTTTGATCTCCTTGGAGTCCAAGGGACTCTCATGAGTCTTCTCCACCACTGCAATTCAAAAGTACCAATTCTTCAGTGCTCAGCCTTCTGTATGATCCGACTCTCACATCCGTACATGACTACTAGAAAAGCCATAGCTTTGACTATTCAGATCTTTGTTGGCAAAATTATGTCTTTGCTTTTTAATATGCTGTCTAGATTTGTCACAGCTTTCCTTCCAAGGAGCAAGCATCTTTTAATCCCATGGTTGCACTCACTGCCTACAGTGATTTTGGAGCCCAAGAAAATAAAAATCTGTCACCGCTTCCACGTTTCCCCATCTAGTTGCCATGAAGTAATGGGACTGGATCCCGTGATCTTTGTATCAATGATCTGACACAGAATCTTAAAAGGGATATTTACCCATGAGAATAGAAGCTTTGAAAAAATAAGATGACTTAGAATTCACAAATAATACTAAAAGAAAAGGCATCTAGAGAAGATGGAAAGCTGTATAAAAAGGTCTTTGGGCTCAGCTTTATGAAATAATGTAAAAAGATGGAGAGGGAGGGGTTCTATATAAATAGAATAAAATTCTTTGGTAGCGACCTGTAAGAAGAGGATCAGGTGACTGAGAAATGTAAGAACCTTTCCTTGAGGAAGATGCTTTTGTGCCTGAGATAAAGGGAAGCCAACAGACTCATTATGATCTTCCAAAGAGGGTCTTTTGGTTTGAAAAATTAGAACAATATATAAAGAGAGGTAGACTGAGGGCCTGGTGCAAAGAGCCAACTCATTGGAAAAGACCCTGATGCTGGGAAAGATTGGAAGCAGCAGAAGGGGACAACAAAGGATGAGGTGGTTAGATGGCACTGTTTAGCCACGAGTTCCGGGAAACAAACTCACTCAGAAGGACAATGCAGATAGTGGAGGGCAGTTTATTACACCGGCGGGCCCAAGGCAGAGTCTCCTGTTAGCCAAGGACCCCGACCAGTTTTTGTGAAAACCTTATATACCCTAAGTGTACGTGCTCAAACCCACCTCCCCAAATTCTCTGAAACTAGTCTGAACAAAAGTTAACCCATGATTCGTATGCCTTAAGCCTAGGTAGTTAACAGTGGACAACTATCAGTAGGCCTGTGGTCATACCCCAATAAGCATAATAGAATTTATGATTCTATTGCGTTACACAGATAATTAGGGTATTCTTTTAGGCGATGGAGAGTCTAGGTACGAGCCCTGGGGCTCTTCCATCGGTGTGTTTGTGTGTGGGGTGCAGGGGTGGTTTTCCAGTTGGTATGTCGTTTCCATAGATACTAGACATATAGCTCAAAGTCCATAGTCCGGCCCAAGATGGAGTCCTGCTTTCGAGACAGAGCCTGTTCTGTCTGTCTTCAGCATCACCTGCTCAATGAACATGAATTTGGGCAAACTCCAGGAGATAGCAGAGGACAGAGGAGCCTGGTGTGATGCAGCCCATGGAGTCACAAAGAGTCGGATACACAACTTAGTGATTGAACAACAACAAAGACTCAGGAGAGGTGAAAGGAGAGTCAGAAAATTGGTCAAGCATTTGGCAAGTGGACCCTTCAGCTCCAGACCAGTTACATTCCAGAGTATTTCTCAGAGCTCCTGCCAGGTACCTTTGAGGAGTCCTGGGGAGGGGCAATAGACACTGGACTTGTGTGAGTTCCTTTCAGAAAAAGGGGAAAAATGAAGACTCAGGACTGATGAACTTCAAGTCAGTTCCTGGTAGCCTTGGGAATGCCGCATGAAACAGATGGTGTCGGAACATTTACAAGAGGAGATGGTGAACACTGGGTGCCAGCTGAGGTTCCTGACGAACGAATCCATCACCAATCAGCTTCATTTCTTCTTGTTTTTAATCAGTGGACTTAGGAATACTGTCTGAACGTTTTCATCTCATTAAAAATACTGCATGAAGTTTCTCATAGAAATGTTCTTGGATACGGTGAAGAAATGAGGAAATGTGGGTTGAGGTTTCAGGAGGTGGATTCTGCCCTGATGAAGGACTGTCTTCAAACAGTGTTGACTGAGGACATGGTCTAGAGATCTCTGCCCTGGGGTGGCCTTTGTTGTCAGTCATACAGATGAAAACTTAGCAGATGTGCCTGTGAGAGGGCAGGGTCCCTGCAAACAGCTGTTGTGTTTGAAGAACACAGAAAAGAAACAGAGATATTTGATTTTGAGGGTGAATTTAGGCAAAAAGGAAAAAAAAAGCTGGCAAGTATATAAAATGCTATCAAGTATTCTGAAAAAATATAAACTTAGTGTTGAGAAGGAAATGGCAACCCACTCCAGTAATCTTGCCTGGAAAATCCCATTGAAGAGGGAATTCATAGGGCCTGGACTCCATCTTAGGCCTGTTCATGTTGATCATGCTCAGCCACCTCTCTAATGGACTCTAAACTCCGTGCTTAGTGCCTATGGAAACGACAATAAAAGGATAAGACCCCCTCCAGACAGGTTACTCATTGCCTAAGAGAAAACATACACTAATCACCTCTGTCTCCGACAGGCCATAAATTTTTTTATACCTATCCGAGTGTAACTTCGGGTTTATTGATTATTGGCCAATTGTTTAACTGTTTAAACACATAACACATGAATGATGGGATTATTGTGATTGTATTTACCCTTCCTTTGTTTATGTAAGTCTCAAGGAATTTGGGGTGGTGAGTTTGGACACGTACACATGGGGTATAAAGGATTTTCACAAATGCTGGTCAGGGTCCTTGGCTAAGAGAAGACTCTGCCTTGGGCCTGCTGGTGTAATAAACTGTACTCCACTACCTGCATTGTCCTTCTGAGTGAGTTTGTTTCCCAGAAATTGTGGCTACAACATTTGGTGCATGGGCTGGGAAACTCCTCTCTTTGAGGAGACAAGTCCCATTTGGGACTACTCCGAGGCCTTGGGGCTTGAATCTTCTAGAGGGGGGAAGGCGCCTCACCCTTCTAGAAGGATTCTGCTTCTCAACGCCCAGACCTTTCACGTTAGCAGGTAGTGGGCGACAGCAGGGGAACTGAGCACTCAGGTGAGGAGGAACCCACCTGGCAGGGTGGAAGAGGGGGCCTGATCACCCCCCTGGGAGGGACTAGAAGGAGTGAGGACCCACAGGAGCCTGGACTAGGCGGCGATTGCTTGGTACACAGGTTAAGGAGCGTGTTAGGGCTTAGGAAGGGAATTTGTGAAGGTCATTTAGGAGGTGTGTCCACGCCGACTCCAGGGAAATTATTACCAAGCAATTGCCAGGGGATTTTTAGGATAGGAAACTGGTCCTTGTATGCTCTTATTCTGCCCTCCCCCAGGAGATGTCCTGTCTGCTGTGAAATTCTTGACCCCCTCGAAATTGTCAGGCTAGAAGGAGGGGGATACATAAGTGAATATGAATTGGCTTTTCCGGAGACGGCCTGGAACATGGGATATTTAACCCATCTGTGTTTTCATCTGCACCTGATCAAGCCCACCAAGGCAGAATGGACTTTAAGGGAGAAACAGTCTTGGACCACGTGGTGTTCTGGTTCCGCCGTGCTGACCGGCAGGTGAAGACACGCTGATCCCCCTTCTCCCTCTGGAATCTGGCAGGATTTGGACGAGGATGACCTGTCCCTCGCCCATACTGGATGATGACGCGCCCGCCGCCCAGTGCTCCACCAGGACCGGAGGCCGCCTTAATGCCCGATCCAGGGTCAGGTGAAGTTCCTGCAGAAGCCGCGGCTCCTCCGCCAGCTCTCCCGGAGGTCGTAGAGCCGCCATCTTGGCAGGCTGCGATCCCGGTGGCAGAAGCCTCTGGCCAACACTTCCAGGATCCGGCCCCAGCTGAACTGCCCAAGCTATACCCGTCTCTCCCGGTGAGTACTGACAGGAAGGGGAGGGAGACGTTGGAATTAAGCAGAGACTACGCTCTGCCAGAGCACCGGAGGGAGCGAAAGAGAACAGACAAGAGATTCGCAATGCTAGCTGCTGCTCTGGGAAAGTCTATCTTGGGCCCTCCAGAAAACCTCCTCTGCCCCAGGGACAGGGCAGTCCTTCAACCGGTCCCAACAGAGGCCCCGGGCCCCATTACAGCCAAACCAGTGTGCCCGGTGCCGAGGTTTTGGCCACTGAAAGAATGAAAGACAAGAAAGAAAGAAGAAGCTCCCGCAGTTGTGGGGTTTGCTGACTTGAAAATTAAATAGGGCTGCCAGGTCTCAGAGATATTAGGTTCCCGAGAGCCCATGGTAACCTTAAAAGTGGGGGACCAAACATTCCTGAGTGCCCAGTATCCCTGTTGGGAAGAGACTTGCTCTCCAAGCTAGGAGCACAAGTGACTTTCTCCCCTGAGGAGAGGCCCACCTTCTGGATGGGCACTATGACTTTTTTGTTTTCTCTCTCAATACCCGCCCCAAGATGAGTGGAGGTTGCATGAGCCTCCGAAGGAAGAACCAGGTGGGCCGAAAGAATATGAGAGAGAGCTAACTCTATTCCCTGAGGTCTGGGCGGAAGACAACCCCCCCCCCCACCTCAGGGTGGCTAAACATCAAGCCCCAGTGATAATAGAACTCAAGCCAGGCATCATCCCAGTTAGAAAGTGCCAGTACCCGCTACCAGTAGAGGCCCGGGCTGGCATACTACCCCACATCAATAGATTGAAACAAGCGGGCATTCTGGTAGAGTGCCAGTCGGCTTGGAATATGCCGATCCTGCTAGCCAAAAAGGAAGGAGGACAGGACTATAGGCCTGTACAAGATCTCAGGCTAGTCAACCAGGCTACTGTGACTTTATACCCCACTGTTCCAAACCCCTATACCTTACTTAGCCTCCTCCCGCCGAGGACCGAAGTTTATACTTGCCTAGATCTCAAGGATGCCTTCTGCATACGCCTCGCCCCAGCATCACAGCCCATCTTTGCCTTTGAATAGAAAGATCTAGTCGGGGACACCAAACAACAGCTTACCTGGACTCCCTCACAAGGGTTTAAGAATTCCCCAGCCATCTTTGGGGAAGCCTTGGCTTCTGACCTGGACTCATTCCAGCTGGAAAAGTACGGATGTTGGCTCCTACAATACATGGCTGCCGAGACCAAGGAAAAATGCTGGGAAGGGACAAAAGCACTGCTCCAGCTGCTGATGGAATCAGGTTACCGGGTGTCGAAGAAGGCACAGATCTGCAAGGAGGAGGTAAAGTATCTGGCTGCTACTGCTGCTGCTAAGTTGCTTCAGTCGTGTCCGACTCTGTGCAACCCCATAGACGGCAGCCCACCAGGCTCCCCTGTCCCTGGGATTCTCCAGGTAAGAACAGTGGAGTGGGTTGCCATTTCCTTCTCTAATGCATGAAAGCAAAAAGTAAAGTGAGGTTGCTCAGTCGTGTCCGACTCTCAGCGACCCCCTGGACTGCAGCCCACCAGGCCCCTCCGTCCATGGGATTTTCCAGGCAAGAGTACTAGAGTGGGGTGCCATTGCCTTCTCCGAAAGTATCTGGGGTTTGTTTTAAAAAAGGGCACAAGGTTCCAGACCCTAATTGGGTCCTGTATACTGATGACACTAGCCTGATAAAACAAGGACAATGGCTTTCAGGTTAGCCAAAGTGGAAGGGGCCATCAAGACTAAAAAGGAATGGTGGGAATTGCCAAGTGGCAAATTATTGGTACCGGAAGAGCTGGCACACACTCTGGTAAGTCAAACACACCAAGCGACCCACCTAGGCCATGCAGCCTGCTCACAGGTTAATGCTGCCTCCCAGCACAGACAAAAACCTCCGGGGATTCAGCTGAAAGACACGCTGCCCTTTGAATACCTGGGAGTGGACTTCACTGAAATGAAATCTCACTGACACTACTGTTACCTGCTGGTCATGGTGTGTACATTCTCGGGATGTATAGAAGCTTTTCCTACCTGGACTAAAAGAGCATCAGAAGTAGCCCGGTTAGAGAAATAGTTCCCAGATTTGGATTTCCTACCAGCATTGGATCAGGCAATGGCCTGGCTTTTGTAGCTGACTTAGTACAACAAGTAAATAAAACGTTAAACATCAGATGGAAACTGCACGCTGCACAGAGGCCCAGAGTTCTGAGATGGTGAAATGAACCAACCAGACACTTAAAGAGACTTTCCAAGTGGATCATAGAGTCTGACTGCTCCTGGGTGGACTTGCTTCCGACGGCTCTGCTCAGACTCAGGATGACCCCATGGTCCCAAGGGTATTCTCCATACAAAATTGTGTCAACAAATTTGCCTCAGGTAAAGGGAGATAGGATTTCACAGCAGATGGAACTAGGTAAGGTAGTAAATCAGGTAACTAAGTTTGTACAAGAAAGAGTGCTGTTCCGCCTTGGGAAACAGATTCATAGTTTACGCTTGGTGACCAAGTATGAGTCAAAGATTGAAAACATGATTTACTAGCCTGTTGGTAGAAGGGCCCTTATATTATTCTAACTACCCCTACTGCAGTTAAAGTTGCAGGTATTGCCCCTTGGATCCATCATATGAGGGTGAAGAGAACATGCCACACAGACCCAGAAAACGCTGAGTGGACTGCACAGAGGGACCCCTCTGATCCTTGAGAGACTAAGACCATCCTTTAAAAGAAGAAAAACAAGATCCCAAATGAGCCCCTTCAAGATGAAGCCACATGATACACCAACTTCCACAATACCTCCAACTGTTGGGTATGTGGGGCCATGCCTCTGTCTGTGATGGATAGACTTCCCTGGTGGCTGTCACTGCTCTGCCAAAGAGATTTTAAACCACTCTACTCTTTTCTGGGACACAATCATAATCTCTCCCTGCTCTCTTGATGTAAGACAGACCTACAGTGAATAGACTTGGGTCATGGAGTTACATATTATGTAAACACCAGTTTCATAAAAGTAACAAAAATGGTAATTCAAAATAAGATGGCATTAGACATACTCACATCAGCCCAGGGGGGGACTTGCCCCATAATTAAAGTCAAATGTTGTGTATACATCCCTGACCTGTCTGAAAATGTATCTACTGCCTTAGAGAATATGCAAAATCAAGTGAAAGCCATGTCTGATGAAAATATTCCCTTTTGGATTTTGGTCCTGTCCTGGGTAAAGGGAGACTGGTTGAAAACTATTGTTACTGTTGTCATAATAGTTCTAATCATACTGCTTTGTGGGCCCTGCTCCTTACAATGTTTTGTGAATTTTGTAACCCAGAGGTTGATAGCATTCTCTCATGTGGGTGGCCAGAGGGCTAGGGTACAATATATCTCAATAAATGATGCTCATTACGGAAACTAGGAGCATCAAGAGGGGGGAATGAAGAGGGAATTCATAGGGCCTGGACTCCATCTTAGGCCTGTTCATGCTGATCATGCTCGGCCACCTCTCTAATGGACTCTAAACTCTGTGCTTAGTGCCTATGGAAACGACAATAAAAGGATAAGACCCCCTCCGGACAGGGAAACCTTGAAGATGTAGCCAGGTTACTCATCGCCTAAGAGAAAACACACACTAATCACCTCTGTCTCCGACAGGCCATAAATTTTTCTGTACCTATCGGAGTGTAACCTCGGGCTTATTGATTATTGGCCAATTGTTTAACTGTTTGAACACATAACACATGAATGATGGGATTATTGTGATTGTATTTACCCTTCCTTTGTTTATGTAAGTCTCAAGGAATTTGGGGTGGTGAGTTTGGACATGTACACATGGGGTATAAAAGATTTTCGAAAATGCTGGTCGGGGTCCTTGACTAAGAGAAGACTCTGCCTTGGGCCCGCCGGTGTAATAAACTGCACTCCACTATCTGCATTGTCCTTCTGAGTGAGTTTGTTTCCCAGAACGTGTGACTACAACACCATGGACAGATAAGCCTGGTGGGCTATAGTTCATGGGGTCCCAAACAGTCAGACATGACCTAGTGACTAAATGACAACAGCAAATTTAGTGTTAATATATTTAATGGAATGAAATCATGATGCTTAATTAGCCCACAGACAAGACAATAGTGATGGGCAGTTTGGTGATTTTAAAAAAGAAACACATGGTGTAGCTTCTTGCACTTGTTGGCCATGGTAAGGGGTGTCTGCAGGCAGGCAAGTTTTGGGAGGAAGGATGTTGACTCAGTAAGGTTTTAGAGCATCCTTTGAGTGTCAGTCAGGAAATTTAGGTTCAAACATTCCCCTGCTTTCATTTTTCAGCTTAACATTGTTATAAGAATAATGTCATTGTATGCAGCATATTCAAATTTTGTGATTTAAATAAGTAATTTGGGGCTCTAAAGAGTTCTTTGGTATTACATTTGAATTTAATGCTAAATTCAGAGAACTTTAAAAATGCACAGATTAGGACTTTTATTTCTGTCAATGGGGAAGTCAACATTCACTACTATTAAAGAAAACTCTAGGAATACTGGATGACATAAAAAAAGATCCTTCCAAGTGCAAGACTGAGCTTGCAAGAGATAGAGGCAATATTCAAATAAATAATGGCTAAGAATTTCCCAATCTCAAGGAAGAAAACAAGTTCTTAGATTTAGGGATTAGGAAGCTTGGTGAGGCCTACATAAATAAAAGTAAACAACAGATAGTTACATGGGAACAAAATTGCAAAACACCTAAAACAAAGATCCTGTATGGAAACAGGGAGCAAAGTCCAGGTTGCCTAAAAACAAAAGTGAGACGTTATCATCTTCTCAACAGCGTGGTAAAGAACCCAAATAAAGGAGATGTAAGAAATGTAGGTTCAATCTGTGGGTCAGGAAGATCCCCTGCAGGAGGACATGACAACCCACTCTCGTATTCTTGCCTGGAGAATCCCATGGGCCAACGATCCTGGCTACAGTCCGTGGGGTTGCAGAGTCAGACATGACTGAAGCGGCTTAGGATGCACACACACAGCCATGCACCCAAAGAATACAAAGGGAAAGCATAACTTCCAAGTGTATACACAAAAACTCGATTTATCAAATAACTACTTTGATACAAAATGTTCAAAAGCATGTTGACCCTCTTCTCTTGGGGTTTTATTATTGGATGTTAGTTTAAAGGTGACTCCCCTGTTGAGAGAAAGGACACAGACCATTGTTGAGTGCCTGCTGTATGCCAGCTGTTTGCCTTATGTTGTTTGAGTTCACTGTAAAAGGACACCTACAAGGGGAGGAGTATTATCCCCCATTTCCAGGTACAGAGGCCAAGGTTCACTCATAGAGTTTTTGTAACATGCTCATGATCACACAGCTTTTTAAGGCAGGATATAATTTTAAAGGGGGCTTCCCAGGTGGCTCAGTGCTAAAGAATCCGCTTGCCAATGCAGGAGATTAGGGTTTGATCCCTGGATTGGAAAGATTCCCTTGAAGAATTAAATGGCAACTCACTCCAGTATTACAGAAATCTCACGGACAGAGGAGCCTAATGGGCTACAGTCTATGGCATTGCAAAGAATCAGACACAACTGAGCGACTAAATAACAGCAATATAACTTTAAATACATCACTGTGATGCAGAGGCCAGGATATTTTACCCTCATTAGGGTTTCCAAACTCCTGAGGAGCAGAGAGCTTTGTAAAGTGGTGTTCAGCCTGTATGTGTACCCTTAGCATCATGCATGGCTTGGATAAAGAGTTTTGCTCCTGCGTGTTCTCACTTGTTCAAATATGTGTAGAGACGCTTGTGAAACAGACGGAACAAAGTCATTGAAAATTTATGAGGCTTTTTCAACATTGTTTGCCTTCTGCAACAGCAGTCAGGGTGGAATACAGGATATCATTTTTTTAAGTCAAGAAGGAAAAGGAAAGAGAAGGAAAAAAAGAGAAGCATGCAGTTCTCTTAGTAAATATGTGAGAATCTCTGAACTCAGCTTTCTATGCAAGATGTACCAAGACCTCAGCACACTGCACCATAATGGGAGCATTTCACATCCATGTTGATCTTGCTCTCAGGAATGTGGAGACTTCACTACTTTCCTGCCAGAAAAACATGTCCTCCCTCTGGTTTAACTCTGCAGGCCATTTTGATTAGTTTTCTGTGATTGTAGTTGGACCATAAAGAAGGCTGAGCACTGAAGAATTGATGCTTTCAAACTGTGGGGCTGGAGAATACTCTTGAGAGTCCCTTGGACTGCAGGGAGATCAAACCAGTAAATCCTAAAGGAAATCAACCTTGAATATTCATTGGAAGGACTGATGCTGAAGCTGAAGCTCCCATACTTTGGCCACCTGATGTGAAGAACTGACTCATTGGAAAAGACCCTGATGCTGGGAAAGATTGAGGGCAGCAGGAGAAGGGGGTGACAGAGGTTGAGATGGTTGGATGGCATCAACGACTCAATGGACATGAGTTTGAGCAAACTCCAGGAGACAGTGAAGGACAGGGAAGCCTGGTATGCTTCAGTCCATGCAATTGCAAAGAGTCAGACGTGATTGAATTACTAAACAATGACAACTGCAGACCGTGACCAATCTTCACATGATTTTTATTAGCAATAAAAGATTTAAATAAAATTTTTTTGTGTTTAGTCATTCAATTGTGTCCGACTCTTTTGTGACCCCATAGATGGTAGCCTGCCAGGCTCCTCTGTCCATGGGATTTCCCAGGCAAGAATACTGGAGTGGGTTGCCATTTCCTCCTCCAGGGGATCTTCCTGACCCAGAGACCAAACCTGCATCTCCTGCATTGGCAGGTGGATTTTTTACCACTGAATCACCTGGGAAACAATTAAATAAAAGTTTACCTATTTTTAAAAACCTTTTGCTCTGAATCTCAGCCCATCCTACACTCAATCATTCATTCATTTACTCATTTATTCATCCATCACTTGCTGGGGGTCACTGGGTTCCAGGCCCCCTTCTTTCTGAATCTGAACAGCCCTGAGGTCTGACAGTGGGTAAGTGACTCACCCAAAGTTATGAGCTTGTATAGAGAAGGACCTTGCCTTTGGCTTCATTATATAGGGCTGTCTCATTTTATTTGTACATATTTCTATTTAATCTCCTTTCTCTACTCGACAAATCTTTATCTAAACTGCTGCTTGTCCAGTATTTCCTGTACTTTATCAGAGGGGTGGCATAATTTGCTTTTCTGTAACTTTTTTTTTCCCCCCAGAGGCAACGTGATCCACTCTGTTTCTGGCTGAACACTACGTGGATTAAGTCAGTCAGGGCTGGGGGCAGGTGGGGTGCCCAGACCCCACCAATGTGGGGGGATGGAGAGCTCAGGCTGGCTTCTAGCCCTGGCAGGACATAGCTGTAAGGAAGTCCTTGAGGACAGAGGGTCATGCCAGGTCTGGAAAGATAACAAGGCTTGGCCACTGGACAGTCTGAAGGCTGTGTCTTAGAGAAGCAGCTAAATGGATGCACCTGAATCAGAATAGAAGTTTTAGCTTCAGACCTGATGGCCATCCACTGGGTGACAAGTGGACCCCCACTGGAAGTGGGGTCCAAATGTTCTAGTTTTACTAGTTCAGCTATGATTTATGCCTGTTGTCTCAATGTCCTGTCTGAGGGAGCATCTGCATGCTCTATAATACAGTAGAATTTGAAAGAAGACCAGCAATAAACTCTGTCCATGGGATTTCCCAGGCAAGAATACTGGAGTGAGTTGCCATTTCCTTCTCCAACAGATTTCCTGACCTAGGGATTGAACCCACGTCTCCAGTATTGCAGACAGTCTCTTGAATTACAGGCAGATTCTTTACCGACTGAGCCAACAGGGATGAAATCCCATGGACACAGGAGCCTGGTGGGCTACAGTCCATGAGGTCACAAGAGTCGGACATGACTTAGTGACTAAACCACCACCAGCAATAAGTTCTGCCTTTCGTTCTGACCTTTCTTTTCAATGACAGCCTAAAAGCAAATGGGCAGATGGGCCTAGGGATTGGGACCCACCTCTTGGGAGGTGCTGGCAGAGATGTTTGATGCTGCCGCCCCTGCTGGTCTCTTAGTGTATTAGCTAGTTGACTAAGGTCCCTACCAAGACCTGTCAATGGATGAATGGGGCCCTTATGCACAAGCTGGAGGGCTCTTCGGAACAATGTCGTGAGTTAGATCTGCATGAGGGTATATTTTCTCTAGTCCACAGTTTTTATATGAGCTAAATGGGAAACGTACATATCAGAGAGTGAAGAAGTGAAGTGTTAGTCACTCAGTCATGTCTGACTCTTTGCGACCCCATGGACTGTGGCCCACCAGGCTCCTCTGCCCATGGGATTTTTCCAGGCCAGAATACTGGAGTGGGTTGCCATGCCCTTCTCCAAGGGATCTTCCTGACCCATAATAAATAAATAAATAAACCACCAAAGTAAAACGTTATAAAACAGAGTCTACTCTTTGCAGGTGGGAAAGTGAGGAATTTTTAACTGCTAAAAAGGAGTTCAGTTCATAGTTAAGTATGAAAGTTGCCCTGTAGATAGGATGAGATGAGCCCATAAATGTGTACCCAGTGGGTCAGAAGAACATTAGGAAACAAGAGCTGATTTTGACAATTCCTAGACAAGAGAGTCTACAAATGGGATGGATCCTTTATAATCCCTCCTTCTGGTCCTCTTACTTTCTGAGATGTTAGGAAGACCACATAAAGGAAGGCAAATTACCACACTTTTGGATCTACACTATCATCTTGGTTTCAGTTTGTCATAGATTGAGGGGGGGTGGTCAAAAAAGTGAGAAAGAGAAACTTCATAACTAGGTGAACAAATTAAATGTAAGTCATGCCTATTTATAATTATTATAATAATATCAGAGCAAAAGAAGATATTATTCTTAAGGCATAATATATATGTATATAAATTTATAAGGGTATTTTCAATAATTACCTTAGGGTAGGAACATATTATAGATAGTGAGGGTATTGACAGATTTCCAGAACTTTATTCTAAAACAGAAAATGCATTATGATTATCTGCAACTGAAAAGGTTATTAAAATGTAGGTAGAAACAAAATACTTTCTAAAATAAATCAACTGGTAGACAGTTATGTCAGTTTTTATGCACAAACATGAATATCCTACTTCTCAATCTGAAAAGTATGTAATCACTAATACACGGCTCACATTAACAACAAATTACTTCTATAAAAACAAGCTTTTGTTGTTGTTGTTCACTTGCTCAGTCATGTCTGACTCTTTGTGACCCCATGGACTGCAGTATGCCAGGCCTCCCTGTCCTTCACTATCTCCCAGAACTTGCTCAAACTCATGTCCATTGAATTGGTGGTGCCATCCAACCATCTCACCCTCTGTTGCCCACTTCTCCTCCTGCCTTCAATCTTTCCCAGCATCGTGTTCTTTTCCAATGAGTCAGCTCTTTGCATCAGGTGGCCCAAAGTATTGAAAATTCAGCTTCAGCATCAATCCTTCCAATATTTAGGGTTGATTTCCTTATAAATCAATAAATATTAGGGCAAAAACAAGACCAGGAGCTGACTGCAGCTCAGATCATGAACTCCTTATTGCCAAATTGAGATTTAAATTGAAGAAATTAGGGACAACCACTAGACTGTTCAGGTGCGATCTAAATCAAATCCCTTATGATTATACAGTGGAAGTGACAAATAGATTCAAGGGATTAGAGCTGATAGACAGAGTGCCTGAAGAACTATGGATGGAGGTTTGTGACACAGTACAGGAGACAGTGATCAAGACCATTCCCAAGAAAAAGAAATGCAAAAGGCAAAATGGTTGTCTGAGGAGGCCTTACAAATAGCTGAGAAAAGAAGAGAAGTGAAAGGTAAAGGAGAAAAGGAAATATATACCCATTTGAATGCAGAGTTCCAAAGAACAGCAGGTGAGATAAGGAAGCCTTTCTCAGTGATCAATGCAAAGAAATAGAGGAAAACAATGGAATGGGAAAGACTAGAGATCTCTTCAAGAAATTAGAGATACCAAGGGAATATTCCATGCAAAATGGGCACAAAAAGGACAGAAATGGTATGGACCTAACAGAAGCAGAAGATATTAAGAAGAGGTGGCAAGAATACACAGAAGAACTGTACAAAAAAGATCTTCATGACCCAGATAACCACGATATTGTGATCACTCACCTAGAGCCAGACATCCTGGAATGTGAAGTCAAGTAGGCCTTAAGAAGCATCACTATGAAAAAAGCTAGTGGAGGTGATAGAATTCCAGTTGAGCTATTTCAAATACTAAAAGATGATGCCGTTAAAGTGCTGCACTCAATATGCCTGCAAATTTGGCCACAGGCCTGGAAAATGTCAGTTTTCATTCCAATCCCAAAGAAAGGCAATGCCAAATAATGTTCAAACTACTGCACAGTGCACTCATTCACACGTTAGCAAAATAATGCTCAAAATTCTCCAAGTGAAGCTTCAACAGTATGTGAACCGTGAACTTCCAGATGTTCAAGCTGGATTTAGGAAAGTCAGAAGAACCAGAGATTAAATTGCCAACATCCGTTGGGTTGTCGAAAAAGCAAGAGAGTTCCAGAAAAACTTCTGCTTTACTGACTATGCCAAAGCCTTTGACTGTGTGGATCACAATAAACTGTGGAAAATTCTGAAAGATATGGGAATACCAGACCACCTGACCTGCCTCCTGAGAAATCTGTATGCAGGTTAAGAAGCAACAGTTAGAATTGGACATGGAACAACAGACTGGTTCCAAATAGGAAAAGGAGTACATCAAGGCTGTGTCTTGTCACCCTGCTTATTTAACTTATATACAGAGTACATCATGTGAAATGCCAGGCTGGATGAAATACAAAGTGGAATCAAGATTGCTGGGAGAAATATCAGTAACCTGAGATATGCAAATGACACCACCATTATGGCAGAAAGCGAAGAAGAACTAACAGGCCTCTTGATGAAAGTGAAAGAGGAGAGTGAAAAAGCTGGCTTAAAACTCAACATTCAAAAAAACAAGCTTGGGAAGCCTAATTTTTCTTTTAATTTTGTAGGTTTTTCTTATATACCAAGTTTAATAAACAGTTCTCATGAGAGTTTTGAATGAATTAAAATCTGGAGGACACCAAACAAGCTCAATTATTTTTGTTATTTCTTGTTTTACAAGGTGAAAGGGTCAACACTCATGTTTTCTTAATGGTTGTCCAGGAAACTCAAAAGACATTCTAGGGGTCAAGGATGTCTTAATAGCTTCATGTTTCTAAATTTGGGGCCTGAATTTGGGGAAACAGTATTAAAATGAGATATCAGAAGAGACTGGTCACAGAACAGGAAGTAGTTGTTCTTGCGGCATCCTTATGAAAAAAAGTGAAAATATAGCATTTAAAATGAACACCACAGAAGCTAACATATAAATTATCGAGAATATTAATTCTTACTAAGGAAGGATTTGTACTGCTTTATCTAAAATGGCCTAAGGGACTTCCCTGGTGGTCCAGTGGCTAAGCCTCTACATTCCTAGTACGGATGGCCTGGGTTTGATTCTTGGTCAGGGAACTAGATCCTGTGGAGGCAACTAAAGATCTTGCATGCCACAGCTAAGATCCAGTGCAGCCAAATAAATAAATATTAAAAAAAACACCAGAAATCTGTTTTTTGAATATTAATACATTTTTAAAGTTTTCCACTTTTTTTCACCAGAAAATTTATACCAGAACTCTGTTTAAAAATAAAATAAAATGGCCTTAGATACCTGCTCTGGAGCTGGAACATGGAATAAGCTTTCCTGTACCACAGATCAAAGTGAAAATCTCTAGACAAAACACAGATAGCAATGACCTAATGACTTTGAAAAGTAAAGCTAGCAGGCAGATTCAGAGAGGGGTCAGAGCTTGAGGAAGTGACTCATGAAAGATGAGTTTTCCTTATTATTATTTTTTTTTTATCTTTTCATCATTCCACTCTGACCTGTGGGTTGTCCTAGTAGTGCATGGAGTGTAAATAGTAAAAGATTGAAGATAAGCCCTTCCCCGCTTTTTTTTTTTTTCCTGGCCAGAGTGCCCGGAAAAGAGCTTCCTTCAAAGCTGAGACTGTGGTTTGTAGAGGCCTCCCCATACGCCTCCCCTGCTTGCCCTTTTCCCAAGTCACAGCCCTATCATAGAACTGTCTGAGGATCACATTGGCAGCTTAAGCTGAGAGAGAAATCCCATCTTTCTGGCAGGCAGGAGTAATCGGAGAAAGAAGCTCTTATGTTCCAAAGAGTTCCTTTTTCCTCTCTCCATTTTCTCACTGCTTTGTCCTGAGTAGGACTCCAACTGTATAGAACAGCAACGCCAGCAACTAAAACTCTTTCAGAAATTAATTTTTCTAAACAAAAGAACAGGAAAGGAGTCATCACCAGCTGGAGAAAGTAGAGATAATTCTGACTTTGAAAGCCGTCTCCAGATTTTAACATAACCTAGAGTCTCAAAAGAGAATATCCAAACTGTCCAGGATGTACTGCATATTTATTCAACATAGCAAGAACCAGGAAAATGTGAACAATTCTCAAGGGAAAACACAATCAACAGAGGCCAAGTCCAAGATTATCCAAATGTTGGAATTATCAGACAAAGCCATTAAAAACAGCTATTTTAATTGTACTTCATAATATAAGGATAAACAATCTTTGACTGAATGGAAAGTTAGAAATTCTCAATAGAGAAATAGAAAGTATAAAAAGTAATATGAAAACTTTAGAACTGAAAAAATTTGTTATCTGAAATAAAAAACATTCATAATATATATTAGAATATACATGTAATATATATGTATTTCATATTATAATCCCTGGAGCAACCACCAAAAAATATTATATATGTATATAAAATATAGCCAAAAAGTCTATAGATAAAGTGAAATGGAAACTAAAAATGGTTGAAATAATCCAGAAAAAGACTAGAAAGGGAAAAACTGGAAAAATAAACAAAGGGATTAAAAAATACTTAATAAAATGACATCTACACATATTAATAATTATATGAAATGTAAATGATCTAAAAATACCAGTTAAAAGTTAGAGATGTCCGATTGGCTAATAAAACCTAACTCTATGCTGACCATAAAAAGCCAATTTTTTAAAAAATAATTGAACTATTGTTGATTTACAAAGTTGTGTTAATTTCTGCTGTACAGCAAAAATTCAGTTATGTACATATACATAATTCTTTTTCATATTCTTTTCCATTATGGTTTATCATGGGATATTGAATATATTTCCCTGTGCTATACAGAAGGACTCTGTTGTTTATCCATTTTGTATATAATAGTTTGCATCTGCTAATCCCAACCTCTCAATCCGTCCCGTCCCTACCCCCACGTCCCCTTGGCAACCACCAGTCTGTTCTCTATGTCTGTAAGTCTGTTTCTGTTTTGTAGATAAGTTCATTTGTGCCATATTTTAGATTCCACATGTAAGTGATATCATATGATATCTGTCTTAGAAAACCAATTTTTAAATATAATGACATTGGTTAAAAAGATGAAAAAGATATATCATAAAAATTCTAATCAATAGAAATCTGGAATAGATGTACTGATATCACACAAAGCAGACTTTAGAGCAAAGAAGCTTACCAGGGATAAAGAGGGGCATTATACATTGATAATGGAGAAGGAAATGGCAACCCACTTCAGTATTCTTGCCAGGAGAACTCCATGGACAGAGGAGCCTGGTGTGTTACAGTCCTTGGGGTTGCAAAGGGTTGGACTGACTCAATGAGAGAACACACACACATGCACATTGATAAATGGTCAATCACCAAGAATAATAACAATCTTAATGTGTATTTGGCCACCTGCTACAAAGAGCCAACTTGTTGGAAAAGACCCTGATGCTGGGAAAGGTTTAAGGCAGGAGGAGAAGAGGATGACAGAGGATGAGATGGTTGGATGCTGCAGTACATGGGGTTGCAGAGTCAGACATGACTGAGCTACTGAACAGCAAGAACAAATGTGTATACATCTAAACTTGAAATATATAAAGCAAAATTGGAAAGAATTAAAAGTATAAGTAGATAAATCCATAGTTACGCTCGGACCCTTCAACATTCCTTTCTCAGTAATTGATAGGACAAATGAATCAGCAAGGATATAGAGGACCTAAATAACACTGAACCAATTTGACATAATTTATAGAACATTCCAAAATACACACTGTTTTCAAATGCACACAAAACACTGACCAAGATATACCACATTCTAAGGGACAGAACAAACCTTAACACATTTAAAAGAATTGAAATAATTAAAAGTATGTCCTCTCTTCATAATAGAAATAAACTAAAAATCAATAATAAAAAGATATTTGGAAAACTCCAAAATACTTGGAAATTATAAGTAATCCGTAGGACTTACTGAAGTGACCAGGGAAATTAGAGCATATTTAGAGCTGAGAGAAAAGGAAAATATGATCTATCAAAACTGGTGAAATTCAGCTAACACTGCATAGAGGAACTTCTCTGGAATTACATAGAGCAAAATTTAATGCTTTTAATAGTAATAAAGAGTTCTCAATTCAATAATTTAAGCTTCTACCTTAAGAATCTAAACAAAGCTAAAAGTACATTTAAAAAATAATTTAGATTATTCTAAAATTTATATGAAAAGGCAAAAAGCCTAGAATATCTAAGACAATTTTGAAAAAAAAAAGTGGAAAGAGACCATCTACCCCATTTCAAGATTTATTATATAGCTACTATGTGGTACTGGCAGAGGGGTGGACCCGTAGATAAATTGTACAGAACAGAACCTGGAAATAGACTCACACAAGTTAAGCCTGAGTGCTCTGCCCAAAGGCAGAGCAATTCAATGAAGAAAGATAGCCTGTTCCAGGAAATGGTTCATGGACAATTGTACATTCATAGGCAGAAAAGTAATTCTTCAAAAGTCTCCCACATTATAAAAAAAATGAACTCAGAAGGGATCCTGTACTTACATGTAAAAGTATACAACTTTTAGAAAGAAATATAGGAGAAAGCCTTTGGGATCTGGGCCAAGGCAAAGAATTCTTAGACTGCATCAAAAGCAGAATCCCTAAGAGGAAAAATTGATAGAGTGGACTTCATTGAAATGGAAAACTTTAGCTCCATGAGAGACCCTGTAAAGAGGATGAAAAGACAAACTGCAGACAGGGAGAGAATATTTTCAAACCACACATCTGACAAAGGACTAGTATATGTAAAACAAAAACGCTAGTAAATTAGTTGGCACGATGATAAAGAATACACCTGTCAATTCAACCGACACAGGAGACGTCGGTTCGATCCCTGGGTTGGGAAGATCCCCTGGAAAAGGAAATGGAAACCCACTCCAGTATTCTTGCCTGGAAAATTCCTTGGACAGAAGAGTCTGGCAGGCTGCAGTCCCGGGGATGGCAAAGAGTCAGACATGACTGAGCGCTGAGCACACTAGTAAATTATATACATATACATACACATGTATAAAGAATTCTCAAAACTCAATTGTGACTGTGAATGTATTTTTATATGGGATTAGCATTTAAATCAGTAGACTCTGAGTGAGGCTGATTCCTCTTCATAACGTGGGTAGGCCTCATTTAATCACTTAACGAATTGCCCGCTCATCCTGCAGATTTTGGACTTCCAGCCTTCACAACTGTGTGAAACAATTCCTTGAAAATTTCTCTCTTTCTCTGTCCACTTCCTACTGATTCTGTTCCTTTAAAGAACCCTGGCCAATAAAAGTAGTTGCTTGAAGGGAAAATTCCAAGGTTTTTTTAATGCCAGGAAGGGGAAGATCATGGTGATTACGCTAATAAATCTTGTCTTCTTGAAAGGCTGAAATGACACCATAGCTCTGTATGTGCGTGTATGCTAAATTGCTTCAGTCGTGTCCAACTCTTTGCAGCACCATGAACTATAGCTTGCTGGACCCCTCTGTCCATGGGATTCTCCAGGCAAGAATACTGGAGTGGGTTGCCATGCCCTCCTCCAGGGGATCTTTCCAACCTAGGGTTGAAGCCGAGTCTTTTATGCTTCCTGCACTGGCAGGCAGGTTCTTTTACTGCTAGTGCCACTTGGGAAGCCCCATAGCTCTGTACACAGGTGGTCAAAAGAAGTCCCACTGCTCATTTTCAATTAAGCCCAATGGGTTCTGACATCTCAGGTCCTTTCAGCTCATTGGAACCAGTTGAGATGAAACAACTTCTACTTTGTAAGTGTTTACTTACCAACTGTTGCTGTAAAGTGGGAAGATCTTCTTTACATATGTGTGAAACCCAGTGCCTAGCATACATTAATTCTCAATAAAAGTTACATCCAAATTTTCCTTTAAGATTGAAGCCATGAAATTACCACCCTAGGAAAAGAAGACTAGGTCAAAAGGAAGGCAAGAAATAAATATCAAAGAAATTGAAGACTTTCTACTCTCTCCACTTGGTATGCTGATGTTAACCTTGGTCAGAAACAAGGACTTCACACCTCTAACTGATTCTGCCCACAACCTGAGTGAGCCTGAGTGAGCCTGAATGTGGATTCACACCCAGGGCTCAGTTCTGGCTATACTTAGATTTTGGCCTTGAGAGACTCAAAGCAAAGAAACCAGATGAGCCCATTGGATTTCTGACCTGCAGGATAATAAATGTGTGTAATGTGAAGACCCTGAGATTGTAGTGATTTGTTTTAGCCACAATAGAAAACCATACCCTATCCATTTCCGCACGTGTGGGCCTTTGCTGGCACTTACACTGCTGCCAGGAACACATTTTCTCTATTTCTCCACTTTGTATGAAGTGTATGTCCTGAGGTAGAGGGGTGGGGAAAGTCCAGTGTTCCTGGCCATTCCTCTCAGCAGCACTTCCCTCATCCCCCTGGCGGAGCAGAGTCATTCACATCTTCGTCTTTGTGCCATAGAACTCGACTCTTCCCTTGGTCCAGTACACACGGTCACTTGCTTGCTTAATGTCCACTCCTTGCCCTCTCTGATTTTTGATGACTGGTGCCCTTGTCCCTGGGCTTCCTTGGTGGCTCAGATGGTAAAAAGTCTGCCCGCAATGTAGGAGACCCGGGTTCGATCCCAGGGTTGGGAAGATCCCCTGGAGAAGGAAATGGTAACCCACTCCAGTATTCTTGCTGGGAGAATCCCATGGACAGAGGAGCCTGGCAGGCTACAGTCCATGGGGTCACATAGAGTCCTTAGCCTAGTAGCTGACAGTCTGTCAATCAGATATTATTGAGGGACTCTGTTGTGTCGGGCAGATGCGTCTCAGGTGGGCAGATACAGTGATGTGTATATCAAGCCTGAGCCCTCTCCTCGTGGAGCTTGCTTGCTACACACAGTCAGGATCCAGAAACATTTGCCAAGTGGACTGAACCAATGCATACTGGGAATTGGAAGCCACTGTCCCCAGGAAGCAGGCTTGGCCGGATCTCTCTGTCACAGCAGCCACATGCATGCACCAGTGAGCCTTCCTCCTGCTCTGTGCACTGACAGCGGAGCTGGTGTGGGACCAGATGCTCACTTTGGGGCTTTGCAGAGATTGGTCCATTCGGGACATAGTAATCAGAGCAATGCTTTTCTTTCTTTCTTCCTTTAAATTTCCTTTTTCATAAGGGGACTGAAATGAGAATTTTATGCATATATGTTTTAGTTTCCAAAAAGCTTTTTCACCTTTACCTTGACATTGAATCCTCATAAAAAACCTAGAGTTATACGAACTCCATTATTACAAGTAAGAATTGTGATTCTTCAAGAGAACTTTTGGATGGACCTGGATGATATTACGCTTAGTGAAATAACTCAGGCAAAGACAAACACTGCATGTTATCACTTATAAATGGAATCTAAAAAATACAACAAACTAGTGAACAAAACAAAACAGACTCAGGAATATAGAGAATAAACTAGTGGTTACCAGCGGGGAGAGGGAAGTAGGGAGGGGCAAGATAGGGGTATGGGATTTAAAGGTACATATATATCACTGTGTAGAAAACAGATAAGCTACAGGGACATTTCATACAGCACAGGGAATATAGCCAGTATTTTATAATAACTTTAAATAGTGTATAACATATAAAAATTTTACTAATTATATTGTACACCTGAATCTAGTTTTCAAAATTTTTATAGATTATACACCTTTTAAAGTTATTATAAAATACTGACTATAGTTCCTGTGCGGTATGATGTGTCAAGATGTGGGTTCCATCTCTGTGTCGAGAAGATCCCCTGGAGGAGGAAATGGCAACCCACTCCAGTATTCTTGCCTGGAGAATCCCATGAACAGAGGAACCTGGCAGGCTACAGTCGATGGAGTCGCGAAAGAGCTGGACACGACTGAACATGCATGCATGCACATCTCAGTCTAATATATATTGTAAAAAATTAAAAATGAAATTAAAAAAAAAGATTTCTGATGTTTAGCCTCCTACATAGCATTTTAAGACTTCCCTCACTAAAGCAAAGCAAAGCAAAATAAACAAACCTAGGGCCCTTGATGGAGACTGCTGGAGGACTGGCCCAAGCCAAAGGAACAGAGGACCAAAAAGGGTTCTACTGGTGACCAAGGGAAAGGTGAGCTTTGGGACAATCAAAGGAAGAGAGAAGAAGGAAGAGTTCACACTGTGGAGTGAGCCCATGACTAATATCATAACTGATTGTAGGGGTAAGTGTGGACAACCTCCAGAGTCAATCAGAGTTGAGCAGCGATTAAACCGATGGCAAGATTTTGGGACATAAGAAAGAGGAGGTACTCTTCTTGATTTCTCTTGTTGTGGAGCATGGGCTCTTGAGTGCGGGCTCATTAGTTGTTGCACACAGGCTTAGTTGCCCAAGACATGTGGAATCTACAGTCTTTGTAGGTGGCTCAGTGGTAAAGAATCCTCCTGCCAACGCAGGAGATGTGTGTTCGATTCCTGAGCTAGGAAGATCCCCTGGAGAAGGGAATGGCAATCCACTCCAGCATTCTTGCCTGGAAGATCCATGGACAGAGGAGCCTGGAGGGCTACAGTCCATGGGGTCGCAAAAGAGTCGAACACGACTTACCGACTAAACAGCAATAACAACAAACATATGGAATCTTCCCGGACTAGGGATCAAACTTATGTCCCCTGAATTGGCAGGGGAATTCTTAATCACTGGACCACCATGGAAGTCCTGTTGTCTTTACTTTTTAATGTACATTTTCTTTCGGTTCATATTTTCACCCTTCGCTTCATTATTATAACGGGCAACAGGAAGCTTTGATGTGAGTCTTGAGCAGAAGCGCTATCTCAGACATAGAGTCCTTTGGCCTTGCTGTGCCCAGGGTCTCTCCATCCTGAAGGCTCAGTGTCTTTCTGGCTACAGGGAAGCCCTGAGAAGGGTGAATGCTCCAGACCTAAGACCTTGGCTTCTGACAACCTGGTAGAGCATTTGGGAACCTTCTTCCCTTTAGAGAGCAGCAAGCCAGCCCCAAAGAGAGCTCAGGAGGGTGTCAGGGCCCCTGGCTTCTGTATGAAAACACATTTAGCTCCTAGAGGGACCCCACCTCTCCTCCATTATTATTACACTCCCAGGAGGAAAGAAGTGGTGATTTATACCTGAGGGAGAGTCTTCTGAGGTTTTATAACACGGCCTTGTTGTCTGTGGGAGTTGAAGGTGATTGCTGAGGATGTCTGACAAAGATGTTCTTGCTTCCAATGTTTTCAGGAGCTCCCGAGGAACGTCAAGTGCAAAGACTGTGAGAAGGATGGTTCTGTCCTTGTTTGTCCTGTGGAACTCTACCAGGAGGAACTGGCTCTGTAAATTATCAAACAGCAACTTCTTTCACCAATGGGGGACTTTTACCAATTTCAGAACAGCTATTATTATCTCTAAAAATATAGCTGTCATGAAATTTATAGTGCTCCCTTTTGAGTCTGGAAAATCTAGGTATCAAACACTTAAATCATTTTCTTACACTATAAAAGAAGATTAATGATGTGCTTTTTAATGATTTTTTTCTAAGATTAAAACCTTATGTGTGGAAAAATACTGGTTACCGTCCCTATTTTGAGCCCCAGCTGAATTACTTTAATGTCTCTGTCCATGACAGATGGTCCCTGTCCACTTCAAATTCTACTCTCCCTTTGTTTAACTAAATAACATTGATTATGCAGTTTTCTAAGTTGTCTAAATTTGTTGATTTAATTCCAGTGGTTCAATTCATTCCAGAATTTTATTCATTAATGGCATGACACTGCACTTTCTTGTGTGAGGAGGTTCTTTTATGGTTGGCAGTAATTCTATTGATAGGAACACAAGAAAGTACCCTATTTATAGTTCTGTAGGTGGAACTTGGCTGACATAAGGTGTTCTGATTAGTTTGTATGCAGCTTCCAATAGGATGAAAAGTTGAAATATTAATTGTACAATTCTATTGCTTTTGAGCAGATGAGCAGAAAGGAATAGTTCATAGGATCAAATAATTTCCAGAAGTCCTTTTGGTGTGACCAAGGCTTAAAGTACGTGGCAAGATGAACAAAAACATCATTCTGTGAATATGGACCAGAGTCAAAATGATGAAGCAAGATGTCCCTGCTGGGCCCCCATCACTGGCATTCCCTTCCCTCTGCTGTCCCAGCCCAGTGGCCCCAGGCACCCCAGGGACTTTACCATGGCCAAGGCTGTCATCCCCCATAGGGCCAGGCATGGCTTGAGCACCAGTCTCCTATTGAAGTATACCTGCCAGGAGTCCTGCTACAAGTCCTAATGTGCTGTCCTTTCTGCAAACAACACTTTACTTTTCAGCATAGATCTTCCATATTTTAGCCTGAATAACTGATAACTGGCTGTATCCAGTGATGAGGGATGAGAAACCAAGAACAAAGAGATGCCACCTCTTCCTCCTCTTTGGTCTGCATGATGCTATCGGCATGCTTTGAGTAGGTCACAGCAAGGCAGGCAGGGGTATCTTTAGGGTCTACAGGTGCATGATTTAATACCTACTTGGCAACACCATGTGAGCTTTGGAGGCTTTAAAACAAATGATATGAGGTCTCTGTTCCCAAGTGACGAGGTGACAAACATGTGAGCCAAGAGTCAGCAGCCCCAGCAGAGCAGTGTGGCAAGTGGTGCTGCAGAGGCAGGGACAAATGTGGTGGGAGGCTTAAATCACTAACTCTGAGTCAAGCAGAGAAGGGGGCATTTGATGTGGGTTTTGATGGCTAAATAGGAGTTTTCTAGGGATCCAGGGAAGGGAAGAGTGGGCAGGAAAGTAATAAGGAATGCCAGAATATTATGTCACAGTGGCAGACGGTCAGCATGGTTGGTAAGAGGGGATGGGCGGTGCCTGGCTTGTATTGAGGCTGGCTGGGCAGTTGGGGTCAAATTATGAATGATCTTTTTTTTTTAACCAACGGTCTTTCAATATGGGCATGCACCTGGCTGGAAGCAAGGACTGTTTCCAATCAAAGCCCTGATTAATTAGGTAAGATTCTTCCAACAGTGGAGCTCAAGGGGAGGCCAAGCATTGAGTGGTTATAAACACCAGCTAGAGACGTGGAGGCCTAGACTGGGGTGGAATCAAGAGACGAGCGTAGGCAACATGGATGGACCTGGAGGTTATCATAGTATGTGGACTAAGTCAGAGAAAAACAAATATCATATGATATCACTTATATGTGGAATCTAAAATATGACAAATGAATTTATTTACAAAATAGAAACAGACTCACAAGACTTAGAAAACGAACATAATTAACCAAGGGTAAAGGAAGGTGAGGGATAAATTAGGAGTTTGATGTTAACATACAATGGTGGTGATTTAGTCAATTAAATTAGGTCCAACTCTTTGTGACCCCTGAAGCCCAGCAGGCCCCTCTGTCCATGGGATTTTCCAGGCAAGAATACTGGAGTAGATTGCTGTTTCCTTCTTCAAGGGATCTTCCCAATCCAGGGATCGAAACTGGGTCTCCTGCATGGCAGGTGTTCTCCTGCATTGTAGGTGGATTCTTTATCAACTGAGCCATCAGGGAAGCCCATTAACATATACATACTACTATAAAATAGGTAACTAATAAGGACTTACTGTACAGCACAGGGAACTCTACTCTGTAATAACCTATACGGTAAAAGAATCTGAAAAAGAATGGATATATGTATATGTATAACTTATTCACTTTGCTATACATCTGAAACTAACACAAGAGTACAAATCAACTATATTCCAATATGAAATAAAAATTAAATTAAAAAATCAAAAAAAAATTTAAAAGAGGGAAAAAGACCAGATTAAGGAAAATGGATTGAATTTTGTGAGGGGTGAGAGGAGGGGCCTCGGGCATCCCACTGGGGTGTTGGGCTGGATGATTACACTGTACATCTAGGAAGGAGGTCACAGGTGCCGCTGGCTGGTGGGGAAGCTTGTGAGCTCTGTAATGACGTCTGCTCTGATGGGTCCTTCCCTCTCAGATGGAAAGGCTCTCAAAGGTATTGGTCTACCCTCTGCCTCTCACCCCTGCTGTGCCTACTTCACAGTCCTGAGAGCCTGGGCAATTGTCACAGAACAGAGAGACGGTGGAACCTTATGGAGAGATGGAGCCAGGGTCCCAGCCCTTCCCAGCATGCCCGGTCTCTAAAGAGACCTGGCAGAGGGAGGTAAGCTATGGCGGGGAGGAGCCTGCCCACAGATGTCTGTTGGTGGCATGATTTTGGCTTGAGTTGGTGTTTTCATGCTTGGGCATTCTATAATGGGAGCCGGTCCATTGATGAGGGACTGGGTCTCATCCAGATCGGTGGGTCTGGAGCTTCCTGCTTTATCACTTGCTTTTTTCTAGGACAAAGCATACAGGAGCTCCATGCGTCCTTGGCTGCACTGGGGGAGGTGGGGGGAGGCAAGGCAGAAAGTGCTGAGAAAAGCATGTTCTCTTGGTTCTACAGAGAGAAGGATCCAGCACTTGGGAATAACTTACACACTCACTTGGCTTGCATAATACTTAACAACCCTGTTTCCAAGAGTAGCCACTGTTTTCTGCCCCGTGGACTTTGGGGACAGTGCCATCCACGCATGAATGTTCAAAACCAAGTTCATGTCTCAAGTGCCTCAACAAGCTTCCTTTCATCTGTGTTCATGAACTTAGATGTCATGTTACCAACTGAGTATCATGTAATAGCAGAAATAACAGACGTATCACACCATTATTCATTTCCTTTGATTTACTCTGCTTTAGAACAGCATTCTCCAAAGTGAGGACCTTGAAATAACAGTCCTACAGCATGTTCTTTGAAAAGTGGGTTGTGTGTGTGTGTTAGTTGCTCAGTCATGTCTGACTCTTTGTGATCCTATGGACTATAACCCACCAGGCTCTTCTGTCCATGAAATTCTCCAGGCAAGAATACTGGAGTGGGTTGCCATTCCCTTCTCCAGGGCATCTTCCCAACCCAGGGGTTGAACCTGTTTCTCCTGCATTGCAGGCAGATTCTTTACCACCAGAGCCACTAGGTTACATTATTGGACATGTTTGGAAAAGACTGTCATCCTCACGCCCCTCTTGATCATTCACAGTACAGGCTCTGAGAAGGCCTGCGCTAAAAAACCATATGGATCAGGTCTCCCAAAGTTGTTAGTACCCGAGACTCCAGACACTGTTTTAAATATGTTTAAATACATTTTTAATGCCCAGGGGACAGACTTGGGCAAATGCTGCCTTAGCATACACAAACCACAAAGACCTTAAATGTCACATTCTTGAGTTCAAAAAAAAGGAAGAAGAGTTGAGAAACCACAGGCAATGGACTGCAGGGCTGGTCCTGGACCTCTAAAGATGAACTTCCCCCCCTTTTTTTTTTTTCCCCACTCCGTGGAAGGGAGCTGGCACACTGCTGATTAACACTGGTTTTCCTTGACCTGCCCCAGCACACCCACCAGGGGCTAAAGAGAAGAAGTGTTTGAAAAGTCGGAGCTGGAGGGGAAGCAAAGGGCCCCAGCTTACAGCTTTGGAAGCAAGCAGTGACCTCAGTTCCTTAACCCCCTCCCTGTTCTGTACGTCACTTCCCTAACCAACATGATGGTTAGAATTGGAAGGAAACGTCCCTATGTTTAGGTCTAGAGAAACTGAGTGCTTGGGCAAAGTCCTAGGGGTGTAAGATGGGATCTCTGGGACAATGGAAGGAAGGAAGGGGGTGTTGAGTGGGCTGGGGGCCCACTACAGAACTAACCTCCTACAGAACAACTTCTAATCCTGCTCGTTTTGGGGTATTGGAAGCCCACACATACTCCATTTGTAAAGGGAGTGTCTAATGTTAAAGTGTTAGTCGCTCATTCATGTCCAACTCTTTTCGATACCATAGTCTGTAGCCCACAAGGCTCCTCTGTCCATGGGATTCTCCAGGCAAGAATATACCCCAATAATAGTGGGGTGCCATGGCCTCCTCCAGAGGATCTTCCTGATCAAGGGATTGAACGTGGGTCTCCTGCATCGCAGGCAGATTCTTTACCATCTGGGCCACCAGGGAAGCCCCTTCTAATGTTAAAAAAAGATGGAAAACAATGATGAAGTCTAAACAGTGAAGTCTTGTCTCTCAATGGTGAATGATGTTGGGTGACTTATGAGTTTATTAGCTGTCCATATACCATCTTCGGGGAAGTGACTGTTTAAGTCTTTTGTACATATTTATGTTCAGTTGTTTGTTTTCCTACTATTGAGTTCTGAAAGTTCTTTGTTTTTTTAAACTTCACCTTTTACTGTATGCAATTCAGAAGTTTTCAGTATATTCATGGAATTCTGCACCCATTACCACTAACTGTATAACATTTTTGTCATTTCCAAAGAAACCACACATGCAGTAACTGATGGACTTCCCTGGTGGCTCAGCTGGTAAAGAATCTACCTGCAAGGCATGAGACTCTGGTTTGATTCCTGGGTTGAGAAGATCCCCTGAAGAAGGAATAGGCTAGCCACTCCAGTGTTCATGGGCTTCCCTGGTGGCTCAGCTGGTAATGAATCCACCTGCAATGCGGGAGACCTGGGTTCGATCCCTGGGTTGAGAAGATCCCCTGGAGGAGGGAATGGCAATCCATTCCAGTATTCTTGCCTGGAGAATCTCCATGGACAGAGCCTGGCGGAGTACAGTTCATGGGGTCGCAAAGAGTAGGACGTGACTTAGCGACTCGGCACAGCATAGCACATGCAGTAACAGACACTCTCTATTGAGTTTTTTAAAAAATACTAATTTATTTTTGGCTGTGCTGGGTCTTCGTTGCTGCATGGGCTTTTCTCTAATTGCAGAGAGCAGGGGCTACTCTTCTAGTTTCTCACTGTGGTGGCTTTTTTTATTGCAGAGCATGGACTCTAGGCATGCAGGCTTCAGTAGTTGCAGTAAGTGGGATCAGTAGTTGGGGCTTCCAGGCTCCAAAGTGTGGGCTCAGAAGTTGTGGTGCACTGGCCTATTATTTGCTCTGCAGCATGTAGAATCTTCCCAAACTAGGGATAGAACCTGTGTCCCCTGCTTTAGCAGGTGGTTCTTTACCACTGAGCTGCCAGGGAAGCCCTCTATTGAGTTTTGAAAGTTCTTCACATATACTGGATACACGTTCTTCCTCATCCCCCCACTTAGCATGAAGTGATTCTTCCTCACCCTCCCATCACATTCTGTTAAACTTCATTCATATCCAGATTCAACTCTTGAAATGAACAGTTACTGATGAGTTTGTCTCTCTTCTGCCACTGGGGCTCCTGAAGGAGAAAGATAATGATTTTTATCTTCTTCTGTGCCCTCCTCAAAGGATGAGCTATGTGTGAAGACAACACTCCAGAGTTTATACTTTTGAAATGAAAGTCTGCTCTTGCAAATGGCCCTTGGGAGTCGATTCTCTACAATGACTCTCTAAGAGTGAAACTCAGGGCATGAATGTCTTAATCGTAAAAGAATATTTGAGTATGAAGTTGATCTCAACACCCCCCAAAATAGTTTTGAGGTAGGTAGACAGCATCTCTGACAATGGTGTGCATACCTCCAAAGAATGACTTTCTTGAGAGGAGAGCAAATTCTTCTGAAGGCAATGCTGACATAAGTGTTGGGGACTCTCATATAATCCTCCATCCTGTGGCCCACTGTTCAGATGAGGATACCGGAGGAGCCAACATCCAAAGCCAGCATCTTGTAGAATCAGAATGACCGGACTCTCAGCGACCCCACCTTTCTGTCACCTCCCTGACTTGGAACTTCTATCCTTAAGATGAAAGGCAAACATCTGTTTCTAGACTTCAGAATCTGGTTAGGTTTAGATGCTCCAGCATTCACTGGAGATGTCAAGGGATGCAAGGCAAACACCTGTTTGTAGTCTTCAGAATCTGGTTAGGTTTAGATGTTCCAGCATTCACTGGAGATGTCCCAGGGAGCATGTCCCTGTGTGAATGATGTGCACTATGTTGAGAAGTTAAAAGTCAGTATGGTCAGAAGTTAGCATACAGCATGAAAGTAAAGTGTTAGTTGCTCTGTCCTGTCTGACTGTTTGCAACCCTATGGACTGTTACCCACACAGGCTCCTCTGTCCATGGGGATTCTCCAGGCAAGAATACTGGAATGGGTAGCCATTCCCTTCTCAAGGGGATCTTCCTGACCCAGGGATCAAACCCCAGTCTCTTGCATTGCAGGCAGATTCTTCACCATCTAAGCCACCATGGTAGCCCAGTATACAGCATAATAATGTGTACTATGCCGAGAAGTTAGAAGTTAGAGCTGACTCTCAACAGCTGAAAGTCAGAGGGGTCATTTTCTAAGAGTCCTTGGGTTTCTTATGTGCCATAAAACTGCATTATTCTGGAATAATCCCCCAAATAAAATACTGACATGAAAGTACAAAATACAGAATGTACTGATGCAGGTTTATATACACTCTGGCCATGCCCTGAGGGCTGAAGCGCTCTATTTTCTCTGAGGTGGCTGGAGTCATCTGAACTCAGCCCTCCTCCCTAACCTGACCTAGCTAACTCTAATGCTCTCTAGCTGAAAGACTGTCTCTCTGGTGCCCCTCAGAATGTGAAACTCTTTATTATCTGGGAAGGTGTCGTCCTATCTACCTATAGGAATGAGCAGCCACCCTTATTCCAATCTGTAGGGCGTGACTGGCCATAGTTTTGTCTTGTTAGGACCACATGGGCCAACCTGGCTCTAGCCAGGGTCTCCTCACTGTCTCCTGTATTGGCAGGTGGGTTCTTTACCACTAGTTCCACCTGGGGAGCCCACATACACCAAATCATGAGCTAATTTCAGCCACTTCCTCTGAGCTCAGAATACCAGTTCCCAAACCCTTCACCTTGGTCCATGAGAACCTTATTTAAGGCTTCAGGAAACTGCTGATGGCCTGAAAAACCTCACTGGCCCAGTCATTCTAATTGGTAGTGAATTCCCCGGGAGCACCATTTTTCAAGCTTCAAAGAACCTCTGATCAGCTCTCTAACTTGCATGAGGGCCCTGGGGACCTTTTGAGCCACAGATGCTGGTTCCACCAGCTCCTTGAACTAGATGTGCAGGACTCCTCGCTGGGAGTCATTCTCTCCTCTCTAACACAAGTGAGAAGTAGGCAACTTGCCCACCTGTGATCACCAATGAGGGGAAGGATCTTTCCCTGCCTCCCACAACACCTGAGACCCACCCCATGGTGTAAGGGGGAGCTTTCTCCATCCGTCCAGCCCCTGTGCACTCTCTGCCCTTGGTCCCTCCTCCCACCTGTCTATCCAGCAAGTATGGTTCAAGCATCCACTCTGTGCCAGAGCAAACTTGTGCTGGCCTGCCCCAAAGTCCCTGAGGTTCTGGAAGGGGAGACAAGCACACACAAGGGAGCAGATGGTCTCGGCAGTACCAGGGGGCAGAAGGGTAGAGTCACGTGATAGGGAGTGGTGAGGCTGGAGCATGTGGGCAATAGTGGTGTTCAGAGGAGGCCTGTCTGGTAGGTGGTACCCAAGCAGGATCTGAGTAAAGCCAGGGAGAGTCCCAGGGATATCTGGAGGAGGAACATTCCAGACAGAGGGAAGAGGAGGGGCCCAGACTCTGCCACAGGAGTGAGCTTGACCTGATCAAGAGACACAGGAAGTGCGCTGTGACCACAGGAAGTGGGCTGTGACCGCAGGAAATGGATGTTGGCCAGAGTTCCCACTCTACATGTACTGAAGCCTTCCAGTCTGAGAAAGGGCCCTTTTCCATGGGGCCATCACTGATAAAGATGGGTTCTGTAGGATCTGTGGGGTGCTGGGTCCCCTACCTTCCTATCAGAGCAGTGCTTTTCAATTAGGGGCAATTTTGCTTCCTTTGGGAGACAAGCAATGTCTGGAGACAGGTGTGTGTGTGTGTGTATTTGCACACACACCAGCATGCCTGGCATCTAGTGGGGAGAGGCCAGGTTTCCTGCTAAATACTCCACAACACACAGGATGGTCCCCACAGCAGAGTTCTCTGAGCCAAAGTGTTCACTGTGCCGAGGTTGGGCACTCTGGTTTTGGTCCTGATGGCGTGGGGCTGGCAGTCACGTCCCTGGCGCAGAGAGGGGTGAAGGCGGGGGGACACAGAGCCAGAGATGCCTCTGCTTCAGCAAAACCCCTTCTTCAAGGGGAGCACACTGCACAGCACTTACGGCGGGGTGGGGGGAGGGGGCAGAGAAGGAATCCACCACCTCCCCCGCCCCACGCTGCTCCTCCTGGAGCTCAGCAAACACCAGCCAGCGTCAGAGCCTCAGCGGGGGCGGGGGGGGGGATGGTGGAGCTGGGTTCCAGAAGATGGTGCTTCCCCTTTCCGCACACATGTGCCCAATGCTACATGATTTGTGTACACCGACCACAGTCACCACGTGGTAGTGCTGAGCCACCGGGAGGCAAATTCCAGTCTCAGCCTTCCGTCTGCCTTTTCAGCATTCTCATCTCAGAGGGACACTGACCTCCACCCCGGGTCCCATGTCCCCAGGCCCTTTTCTGTAGGTCCTGGACTCTCCTTGCTCCGCCACACACCCTCTCCTCACTCCCTCAGGATTAAAATACATCTGCTCCATGTAACGGTCCCTCGGGATACCTGAAGCGAAGCTCTGAGCCCACGGAGCTGAGGTGTCTGTGACTTGATACCCACGTTCAGAAAAAGGAGCGCGAGATTGGGAGGGACTTGGCTGAGGGAGCGAGAGAGAGGGAGGAGAAGGGTCCCTGGGGAGACCAGGCTGCACCTCGCTCACCCGTTGCGCTCTGCCTGCCCCACCTAACCGCTGTGGAGTCTGCATCAGCCTAGTCTTACTGGATAAGCGCTCAGCTGTGAGGCCATTTGGTTACCCCAGGAAACGTGCGGTATCCACCGAGTGCTGCGCAGGAGCGCGGGGGAGGCGGGTGATCGCGCCACCCTGACACTAGTGCTGACTCCCATCAGCAGCCTCTTCCCCGGGGGTCCGCCCGCCACCCACAGCTCCGCCCACTGGATCCCGGGAGCCACTTCCTTTCTCTGCAAGTCCGCAACGGCGGTTCTGCACCTCTTAGGCTTTGGCTCCGCAGCTCACTAAGTATTCGGGGGTCTTCTTTCTCCCTTTCCCCCACGAGAGCGCACTTCATCTTTGCGCCAGAACGATCACGTGCTAACCGTGGCGAAATAAGGCCTGGCAGTCTTCTGAGGTTATGGCAGATATGAGCTTAAGGAAAAGCAGTCAGTTCATTTGGCCTGGGGTAGGGCCTGAGCACTGGGAATTATAAAACTTTCCCACGCAATTTGACAACCCCTGAATTAGATGATCATGGACAAATCCTCCGCACTTTAAAAAAAAAAAAAAAAGCGAAAGCAAAGCTAAAGTCACTCAGTCGTGTCTGACTCTTTGCGATCCCATGGACTATACAGTCCACGGAATTCTCCAGGCCAGAATGAGTGCGTAGCATTTCCTTTCTCCAGGGAATCTTCCCAGCCCGTGAATTGAACCCAGGTCTCCTGCATTGTAGGAGGATTCTTTACCAGCTGAGCCACAAGGGAACATACATGTATATCTTTGTACATGAATATCTGTCTGTCTATATTTTCTCTACCAGAGACAGCTGGGGTCCCCGACGCACCTTCTCATTCATTTGATCCCCTTCGTGCTCCCCATGGACTGTAGCCTGCTAGACTTCTCTATCCATGGGATTCTCCAGGCAAGGATACTGGAGTGGGTTGCCATGCCCTCCTCCAGCGGATTTTCCTGACCCAGAGATTGAACCTGCAGCTCCTGCATTGGCAGGTGGACTCTTTACCATTGAACCACCTGGGAAGCCCACATGAGTATCTATCTATCTATATTTTCCCTGTCAGAGACAGCTGGGTCTCCCAGGCACCTTCTCATCCATCTGACCCCCTTCACGCTAACTTCCCCGCGCCTCGGTTTCCTCATCTGTTGAGTGGGAACAGTCCCTACTTCACTCCGCGGTCCTAAGGATTAAACAGCCCCCGTAATTTGTCCTTCTGTTATCTGCCCATCACCAAACGGCTCTGAAAATGGCATCTCTTTTCTGAAAGAGCGGAGGCGCTCCTTCTCGAGGCATCTGGGGTTTGGGGAAGTGCGGGACCGTGGGGCCTTCCCGCACAGAGGGCGTTTTGGTTTTTTCGAAGTTAACTTCGGGACCGTTTCCATGGTGGGCAGAGAGAGAAACTCAAAGCTCCCCCCACCCCCAAGGTGTGGGTGTGTGTGGGTGTGTGGCTGGTCTGCTGGAGAAGGAAATGGCAACCCGCTCCAGTGTTCTTGCGTGGGAAATCCCATGGACAGAGGAGCCTGGCGGGCTACAGTCCCTGGGCTCCCAAAGAGCTGGACACGACTGAGCGACTAAACAACAACAACAAGGGGAATTGGAGCAAACTCCACCGCCGTGAATGTCCGGTGCTGCGCGAAAGATGCTCTTCCGCTGGGGGGCCACCAAAGCGGAACAGCGCAGACGGTGCCTGCCGCCTCCCCTGGCGCTGGGCGTTGGGGTCCAGTCACCTCCCGGAGCCCCGCGCTGGGCGCTGGTGGGGACTCGGGGAGCCCAGCCACCCCCAGCCAGCAGCGCCCCGAGTCCCCGCCCGCCGGCCGGCTCCTCACCTATCAGATTTCCTGTGCGCACCGCGCGCCGCTCCTCCCACCTCCTAAAGGCCAGCGCAGGGGACCGCCGCGCTTCGTCAGGACCTAGCTACTCAAGGGACGGCGCAATGCGGCTCTGAGCTCGGGCAGCTGCACGGCCCCGCGCAGGGAGTGCAGGGCGCACGGTGAGGCCCGGCGGCGCGGCGCTTGGCGCGGGCGGTGCGGGGCCGCGAGAGATGCGGCCCCAGGGGACCCGGAGGCGGGGGCGCGGGCCCGGTGCACTTCTGAGGATCGCCTAGCCTACTGCTGTCTTGACTCACCTCTTTCTGCTTTGTAAATTAAGGAAATGGTTACAAGACCAGATTTGACCAAACTTGGTCTGTAACAGTGTACTCATTTAAAAATTTTACCTTTTGTTGTTGTTGTTGTTGTTTTGTTGTTGAGAAGTTCTAACCTCTTACCAGATTTCTGTTATACAACATAGTGTTATCAACTGTCTTTATCCCCGGTGGCTCAGACGGTAGTCTGCCTGCAATGTAGGAGACCCAGGTGCGATCTCTGGGTCCGGAAGATCCCCTGGAGAAGGAAATGGCAACCCACTCCAGTATTCTTGCCTGGAGAATTCCACGACAGAGGAACCTGGCGGGCTACAGTCCATGGGGTCGCTGTAGGCACCTTGCTATAAACATGAGGTTGTCAGAAGCCCTAGTTCCTTCACCGCTCTAGCTCCTGGCAACCATTCTTCTACTGTTTCCATGATTTCCACTTTGTTTTTTAAAAATTAAGATTCCACATATAAGTGATACCAGGTAATATTGGCAGCGCTTGTGGCTTACTTCAGTTAGCATAATGCTCTCTTGGGTTATCCATGGTGTTACAGAGGGAAGGATTTTTTTTCCCCCTTTTTTAAGGCTGCAAGCGTAGAATGCCTGTATATCTTTATCTATATCCATATATACACATACATATAGCATTTCCCTTATCTGTTTGCCTGTCCACACTAAGACTGTGTCTGTACCTTGGCTCTTGTGAATAACGCTGCAGTGAGCATTGGAGTACAGTTAGCTCTTTGAGATGATGTTTTCGTTTCCTTTAGGTTTTATACTCAGAGATGGAATTGCTGGATCCTAGGGTAGTTCTGATTTCTTAAGGAACCTCCATACTGTTTTCCACAGTGGCTGCCCCAGTTTGCATTTCCATGAACAGTACACGTGTTCTGTTACTTTTTTCTCCTCATGCCCGGGAACATTGTTATCTCTTGTTCTTTTGGTAATAAGCATCCGAATAGATGTGAGGTGATTTGGATGCTTTTGATTTGCATTCCACTGGTGATTACAGTTTTTGAGCACATTTTCACATACCTGTTGGCCATAAGTATGTCTTCTTGGGAAGAAAGATTCCTTGCCTTTTGCCCATGTTTAAATTGGATGCTTTGTTTATGTCTTGTTATTGATAACTGGAGGAGGAAATGGCAACCCACTCCAGTACTGTCTGGAGAGTCCCATGGACAGAGGAGCCTGGTGGGCTACAGTGCGTGGGGTCGCAAAGAGTCGGACACGACTGAGAGACTGAGCATGCATGCATGCTATTGATAACAATGTATTGATTTCTGAAGTGTTATCCCTACTCTCATTACACGCTCAGGAAGTTGGGTTACTGACTGGACATAGTGCAAGCAGAAGACTAGGGAATTAATACTGGTTAGAAAGTCTCACAGTTAAAATGAATAAGCCAATCTAAGAACAAAAAAAAAAAACCAATTCCTTAACACTGGGCCCAGACAGCTCCTGCAGAGCGTGGGCGTTGTGGGGGTGCTGACAGGCAGGTGATGTGGTGAAAAGATGCCTTTTCACTGAGTGCCAGTAGGGTTTTGATTTTGAGTCTCTTTAGCTCATTACTAAATGCCTTACAATTTTATAATCAACATTTTAGTAATATCTCTGCCAGTTGTGTGTGTGTGTGTGTGTGTGTGTGTGTGTGTGTGATGCATGGTAAATATTGCACCTAACTTTTTAAAGAATCCTGTTTCTGTTTCACTTTTTTTGTTTGTTTAGGTATCTGACATGTTGGGGATAAATACAGCTTCCAAAACCCTTTCCAAATCACCAGTAATCAGATATTGTGAAGTTATTTGTTGCTTTCTCTTTATATTAGCATGACAAACTTTAAAAAAATCTGTTATGTATTTGCCTTTTGTAAATAATTAGCAGTACCTCCCAGCCCCTTGTCTCCCTCATTTACTGTTTCTGCCCCTACATCTTGAGATGGAGGAGTAGAATTTAATGAAGATAGAGATCTGGGGAAAGTGTCATATTCTAGTGTGCACTGGTGGTGGGGCGCGGCTACTGCGTAGAGTATCTTATAGACAGGAAATTCCTAGAGTCACATTTGTGGTTAAACGCATGCTGATTCTGACCATCCTTACATGTACGAAAATATTTCAAGTAGTTAGATAGTGTGGTAGATGGTCATCTTTTATGGTGTTTCCTCCACCATAAACTGATGGGTTTTTTGTAAATTGATGGGTTTTTGTTTTTGTTTTTTAGTTAATTATCTATTTGTGTTTGGCTCTGCTGGGTCTTTGTTTCTGCGGGTGGGCTTTCTCTAGTTGTGGCAGGAACTACTCTTCTTTGTCGTGTGCAGGCTTCTTGTTGCTGTGGCTTCTCTCCTTTTGGAGCACGGACTCTAGGCACACAGCCTTCAGAATTTGTAGCTCCCAGGCTCTAGAGCGCAAGCTCAGCTGTTATGGTGTACTGCTGTACAGGCTTAGTTGGGGCATGTGGGATCTTCCTTGGCCAGGGATCAAACCTGCGTCTCCTGTGTTGACAGGTGACCACCGAGCCACCAGGGAAGCCCTGGTGTTTCTTCTTAAGCAGCTACATGTAAGAGGCAAATTATTTCCGGGAGAGAGCATTTAGTATTTTCATTTAAGTGAAATAAGTCAGACAAAGACAAACACTGTATGATCTTACTTATGTGTGGAATGTAAAACAAACAAATGAAAACCTCCCCAAAACTGAACCCAGAGATATAGAGAACAGATGACAGTTATCAGAGGCTGTGAGAGTAGGGGGTGGAGGTGGGGTTGCGGGGTGTTGCCCTAATGGTACGGGAGCGAGTGATGAGAATGAAGACAGAACACGAAATCTGGTGCAATGGGTCAGGAGACCTGCAGCCTCTATTGGACTGAGGTGCAGAGTCCACTCTGAGTTCAGTTTTACTCCTAATTGCAGACTACAAGACTTTCTCAGATCTTATCTTTCTCAAGACACTACAGTGACATGGTCCAGATCTCCTTGTTTTTACCCGAGGCCATTCCCTTCTGGGCTAGTCTTGGGAACAGTCAGCAAGTGCGTAGGCAGCGTTCATGCCTGGTGCCGACCTGATGTTCCAAGGTCCATGCTTTCATGATCCCAGTCATAAACCCTTCTGGATCTGGCCTTGGGGTTTGTAACAAGGCTATTATTCTAAGAAGAGCGTGAATGATAATCATTAACACCATTTATTAATATACACTGTTTTTGCAGGTGCTATTTCTGTGGAATTTCTCAAGGTTGTGAAAGTACATTATTAGGAATTCCTACTACTGGGGTGAGGGCGTGTTAGGCAGAATGAGTGAAGATGCTCAAAAGTTACGAACTTATAAGAGAAATATATCCCGAGAATGTTATCAATACAAGGGGAAAAATAAATCTCTCTCCCAAATCTTCCTTTTAAGGAATGGCTGCCTAATCTATTAAGATCTCTTTTCTATGTCTTTTCATTTTTTCTTTCTCTTCTCAAGTCAGTTCATCTTAAATAGTTCCTTTGTTAGGTAAAATTAAACTCTGATATGTGCAAAGAGGATTTCAATATGAAGTCCATTGACATATAACTCCTACAAATGCAACTCGAGTATAAAGATATTGCACTCAATTGTTACCTTAAAAAATTGACAAGGACAGTACTGTCTTTGGAAAGAGTCTTCCACACACGGGCACCCTTTCTTCTGTAGGATTCCTCAGTAGGTGTTTTGAATAAACAAAGATCACAATTAATGTCTGATTTTCTGAGAGGCTATATCCCTGTCCCAGGCTTCCTTGCGGGGGTGACAGGGTCATCCTTTCATGAACGAACCAGTGTGCAGCCCTCCTTCCTCAGTCCTGCTTGCTCATCTGCAAGCAGTAGACAAGTGCAGACTCAGGTCAGTTCAGACCAATTCTGGAAGGGAGTCAGGGGCACCGCTGCCGCCTTCCTAGGCATGGACTTGGACTTGGACTTCAAGCCAGGTGCTGGTGTCCCAGGAGAGTCCTTTGTTTCTCAGGATGCTTGTCTATTTTGACCCGGCTTCCGATTAAGTTTTCACTTGCTTCTCTGCCAGAAGATAGATCCTTGTCGTGGATCCAGGTTCCAAAACTCGGCTTGACCCTGGTCAGCCTCTCTCCCCAGAAGCCTGGGAGGCTGCCTAAGATGAACCTGGAGACTTTGAACTACCACATTCCTACCCCTCTGACTATAACTGTCAACACCAGTCAGGAGCTCACTGACTTTGTTGGGTAGAAGCCTTGTTTTGGTCTACTGCCACCCCACCCCCAACTGATGCTCTTGGCTGATCCCAGGCTTGTAACCTCCTGTGGTGCTCTGTTGACCCCTCTGCTGCTGCTCCCCACCTCCAGGAAAGCCCCCTGAATGGGTAGGGGCTTCTTCCAGCCCTCCTAATTCCAGACTCTTCTCCTTTGCCCTTGGCCTGAGCTTGCTTCTGTGACTGACCTCATGTGGGTTTTGACAAGACCTCACTTATTAAGGGACTGAACCTGTGACTGAAGAGGCAAGGTGAAGGGATGGGTAAGGTGGCTGCTAGACATTTTGACAATGAGTGTGACCTTCTTTGAAAACCAGATTAGGAGATATGGGTATTGTGGAATGAGATGCACTTGAAAGAAGACATCAACCAGAATTTTTATATCTGATTTTGAATGGTTTCCCATAGCTTCAATAGAAGAAAAAGAGTAAGAAGTGGAGTGGGACCAAGCTGGGTAAAGGAAGCAGCTGGCCCTTTATTCACACATTCGTGGAGGGATAAAGATTTTGAATGCTGGACCCAGATGTCTGAGTTCACATCCCAGCTGTGTCAGGTACTTGTTTGGTGATCTTGGGCAAGTTACTTCATTTCTCTCTGCCTCACTTTCCTCAGGGCTCAGACGGTAAAGAATTGGCCTGCACTGCGGGAGACCTGGGTTTCATCCGTGGGTTGGGAAGATCCCCTGGAGAAGGGAGTGGCTACCCACTGCAGTATTCTTGCCTGGAGAATACCTTGGACAGAGTATAGGCTGTCCAAGGGCTATAGTCCATGGAGTCACAAAGAATTGGACTCGTCTGAGCAACTAACACTTTCACTTTACTCTATTGAGATGGGAGATAATGGTATTCATTTCCTTGGGGGGTGATTATGAGATTAAATGGTTTCATAAGTGTAAAGTTTTACAATAGTGCCATTATGTAATATATATTATAGAAGTTACAGCTATTACTGTTATTTGCCTTTCATGTGCCAAGCCTTTTACCATGTTGTATACAATTGTTGTGGGTCAAGAATGAGAAATGAAAATAAAGTAACAAAGCTAGTTTTCTTTTATTAAATTAACAAAAACCCACCTTGGTTTTAAAAGCAGTTGTCCCCCAAATGTGCCCAAACTATTCTGAGCAGTAGTAGAATTGCTGGAATAAAATGACTACTGTCAGGGCTATAGTATTTAATTTGATGTCTCAGTTTTGGTCTCTAAACCCTTTTATTTAACTTCTGACTCTCTGTAATTATTTCAAGCCATTCCTGGGCATTACTATTTAAGTTCTCAACTCTGTCTATGCTATTTCTCACCATTTCTAATTTATTTATTAGTTTTGTAGAGGTGTTTTGCTCTCAGGATGTTTCCTGAATTCTGTTTGTAATTCCCTTTGAATTCCCTTTGAATTTCCTCTGTAATCTCCTTTCTTTGACTTGTCCTCTCATGTTTTCTTTCTTGTTTTGCTGATTTTATGTTCTTAATTTTTCATAGCGGATCATTTATTGGAAGAACTTTCTTTTTCTTTTTGTAGCTTAGAGTGTGGTCAACACTTTTAAAGCCTGAAGTGAGTGGTAGGACACAGATAGCTTAATTTTTTTAAATGTTTTGGCCACACCTTGAGTCATACACAGTCTTAGTTCCTTGACCAGGGATTGAACCCATACCCCCTGCATTGAGAATGCAGAGTCTTAACCACTGGACCAAGGATGTTCCACAGACAGCTTTAAAAGAGCTGAGAAGTACTGATCACTCCAGTTTCTAATGAAATATTCCAAATCAGGCTCAAGGCAAAAAATGCTTGCTCTAGAGGTGGAATCAAGGGTGGAGACATAGCCACCCAGAGGTACTTCTCTTCTGTTGGCTATCACGAGGACCTGTATGAGAACTTCTCACCTATTTCTGGGAGGATATTTCCTTCCAGGCTGGCTTTTGCACTTGGTTTTCCTTCTTTACTTTTGTCATCGTTGTGTGTATTTGCTCTGCCATTTCTTTTAATGTCAAGTATATTTAAGAAGGGCAGGTTCAGCTGTACCTTCCAACTTAATTTGAGTGACTTGTCCTTGATGGCTTCTGTCCTTGTGTGAGAAGTGTTTTCTTGTCTGAGCTTCAGTTTGCATCCTGGACATCATGCTTTATCTGCTTTTCTGTTGCTTGAGGAGATGAAGGAGGAGAAGGTATAGCTGGTTGTTGTTGTTGAGGCACTAAGTCATGTCCGACTCTTTGCGACCCCATGGAATGAAGCATGCCAGGCTTTCCTGTCCTTCACTACCTCCCAGAGTTAGCTCAAGTTCATGTCCATTGAGTTGGTGATGTTACTAATCATCTCATCCTCTGCCACTCCCTTCTCCTGTGGCCGTCAATCTTTCCCAGCTTAGGGGTTTTTTCCAATGAGCTGGCTCTTCACATCAGGTGACCAAAGTGTTGGAGCTTCAGCTTCAGCATCAGTCCCTCCAATGAATATTCAGTGTTGATTTTCTTTAGGATTGACTGGTTTGATCTTGCAGTCCAAGGGACTGTCAAGAGTCTTCTCCAGTACCATAATTCAAAAGCATCAGCCTTCTTTATGGTCCAACTCTCACATCCATACATGACTACTGGAAAAACCATAGCTTTGACTAGATGGTCCTTTGTCAGCAAGTGATGTCTTTGCTTTTTAATATGCTGTCTAGGTTTGTCATGGCTTTCTTTCCAAGAAGCAAGCATCTTCTAATTTATGGTTATAGTCACCATCCAAAATCACCATATAGTGATTATGGAGCCCAAGAAAAGAAAACCTATCACTGCTTTTACTTTTTCCCCTTCTATTTGCCATGAAGTGATGGGACCAAATTCTACGAACTTAGTTATTTTTTAATGGTGTAGCTGGAGTTGTGACTAATCATGATGTTACGATTGATGGATTTAGTATCTGTTTTTCCTGTCATTTTATTCAAAGTTGCTTGGAAAGTTCTTGGAAATTCACAATATGACAACAGCATTCTTGTATGTTTGTGTCTCCTTTTGCACACAGGTGTGTTCCTTGTAGAGTACATTTCTAGAGGAGAGTAAATGGATAAAAAGGCATGTTAACTCCATCCCTCTAAGGTGGTTGTACTAATTTATGCCCCTACCTACTCAGTGTGCAGTTTCTGTTTCTCTGTAGCCTCCTCATTGTTTAGAATTATTGGACTTTTCTGACCATATAGGATGCATGTATCTTTTTGAATTATAGTTTAGTCTAGATATGTGCCCAGGAGTGGAATTGCTGAATCGTGGACTTTAAAAGCGAAGACGAACTAAAGAGCCTCTTGATGAAAGTGAAAGAGGAGAGTGAAAAAGTTGGCTTAAAGCTCAACATTCAGAAAACTAAGATCATGGCATCTGGTCCCATCACTTCATGGGAAATAGATGGAGAAACAGTGGAAACAGTGTCAGACTTTATTTTTGGGGGCTCCAAAATCACTGCAGATGGTGCTTGCAGCCATGAAATTAAAAGACGCTTACTCCTTGGAAGGAAACTTATGACCAACCTAGACAGCATATTTAAAAGCAGAGACATTACTTTGCCAACAAAGGTCTGTCTAGTCAAGGCTATGGTTTTTCCAGTGGTTGTGTATGGATGTGAGAGTTGGACGGTGAAGAAAGCTGAGTGTTGAAGAATTGATGCTTTTGAACTGTGGTGTTGGAGAAGACTCTTGAAGTCCCTTCGACTGCAAGGAGATCCAACCAGTCTATCCTAAAGGAGATCAGTCCTGGGTGTTCATTGGAAGGACTGATGTTGAAGCTGAAACTCCAATACTTTGGCCACCTGATGCGAAGAGTTGACTCATTGGAAAAGACCCTAATGCTGGGAAGGGTTGGGGGCAGGAGGAGAAGGGGACGACAGAGGGTGAGATGGCTGGATGGCATCACTGACTCGATGGGCATGGGCCTGGGTAGACTCCGGAAGTTGGTGACGGACAGGGAGGCCTGGTGTGCTGCAATTCATGGGGTCGCAAAGAGTCGGACACGACTGAGCGACTGAACTGAACTGGACTTTAAAATTTTTGTTAATTTATTGGTGTGAAATAGTATAGTTTTTTTATGCTGATTTAAAAAAATTATTTATTTTTAATTGAAGGATAATTGCTTTACAATATTGTGTTGGTTTCTGCCATATGTCAGAAACATATATATATGTCCCCTCCCTCTTGAACTGCCCTCTCACCTCCTACCCCTGTAGGTTGTGACAGAGCCTGGGTTTGAGTTCCCTGAGTCATGCAGCAAATTCTCACTGGCTATCTAAATAGTATCTCTGTTTTAATGTGCATTAGCCTGATTCTAGTAGAGCATCTTTTCATATATATATATACACATAATAATAAAAATGCATATGTATACATGTATATGTAATGACTCGTCTGTGAATGGTCTGTTTATGTCTTTTGCTAATTTTTCATGTGTGGATATCTTTTTGATCTAGAGAAGTCTTTTTCACACATTCTAGATCCTTCATGTCAGTAATACACATTGTAAATATCTACTACTGGCCTATGGCTTATATTTTTTCATTTTTAATTTGCTAATTTTCATTTATGGTTTGTGCTTTTTTTTTTCTGTCTTAAAAATTTCCCCACTTTTTACCAACAGCCTTGTATATTTTCTTCTAATCATCTTTACTTCTTGCTTTTCATGTTCAGATTTTTAATTCTTCTTGAATTTACTTTTGCTGTTGTCGACTTAAAAAAGACACACTACGTAAGAGTTGGGAGTTAAGTTTTATTTGGGGCAGAAATGAGGACTGCAGCCTGGGAGATAGCACCTCAGAGAGCTGAGAAACTGCTCCAAAAAGGTAGTGGTGGAAGGTCAGTATATGTGATTTTGGTGAAGAGGAAATTCGATGCATTAAAGCACTTATCTTACAAAAGTTTTTCTGTTAGTAGCTGATGTCACCATGAAGGGATTTAGTGCTTTTCTAGATATGAGGAGATGCAGGGATTGGGGCCATGAAATCAGGTCCTGAAAATATCTATCTAAAAGCCTGTTCCACCAGTTTTCCTGGAGCACAAAGTGCCTCATTCTCCACCCTGAACTCCCTTCAGGGCCTACTGAAGGCCAACAGCTGCAGAGCATGGGATTCGATCTCTGCAGAGGCAGATGCAAATGCCCTTGGTGAGGGGCAATTTGTAGTTGACAGTATGTTGAGAGCTAGGGTTTCAAATTTAATTTTTCCGTTTGAATTATCACTAGCTCCAGATCATTCATTCAGTAGTCAAATCCTTTCCTTGGTGATTTGTGATACCATTTCTTTGTGTATATATGTAGATTTCCAGGCTGTCTCTTCTCTTTTATTGGTTATTTTGATCTGCTCAGGCTGCCTAGCAAGAATGCTATAGACTGGGTGCTTTAAACAACAGAAATGTATTTTCTCACAGTTCTGGAGGCTGGAAGTGGGATATCATGGTGTCACCAGAGTTGGGTTCTCATGAGAACCCTCTTCCTAGCTTTCAGATGGCAGACTTGTGGCTGTGTCCTCACAAGAGAGCGAGATCTTGCCCTTCCTCTTCTCAAAAGATCATCCTGTTGGATTAGAATCCCACCCTTATGACCTCATTTATTTTTAATGACCTTCTAAAAGCCCCAGTCAAATTGGGATTAGAGCTTTTTGTGGGAGGAAACAGTTGGGTCCATTTTTGTTGTTTAGTTGCTCAGTCATGTCTGACTCTTTGCGACTCCATGGACTGCAGCATCCCAGGTTTTCCTGTCCTTCACTATCTCCTGGAATTTGCTCACACTCACATCCATTGAATAGGTGATGCCATCCAACTATCTCATTTTTTGTCACCTCCTTCTCCTCCTGCCCTCAATCTTTCCCAGCATCAAGGTCTTTTCAGTCAAGCATTTTAACCATATATAATTTAAAGTTTTTCAGCATTTTTTAATCAATTTCCCTATCATGATGAGGACCTTAGCACACTTTATCAAACAACTGCTCTCCTTTATTTTTCAACTGTTTCTAGAGTTCGGTTATAACTTTACAGACATGAAAAATTAGTTCTTTGCATGGATATAAATTAATTAAATTTAATCACATATTTGGTCTACTTCTGTGCCATTTTTGTGTCCCATATTGATAAAGGTGAAAGAGGAGAGTGAAAAACCTGGCTTAAAACTCAACATTCAAAAAACTAAGATCATGGCATCTGGTCCTATCACTTCATGGCAAGTAGACGGGGAAAAATGGAAACAGTGGCAGATTTTCTTTTCTTGGGCTCCAAAATCATTGTGGATGGTGACTGCATCCATGAAGTTAAAAGACACTTGCTCCTTGGAAGAAAAGCTATGACAAAGCTAGACAGCATGTTTAAAAACAGAGATGTCACTTTGCTGACCAAAGTCTGACTAGTCAAAGCTATGATTTTGCCAGTAGTTACATGTGGATGTGAGAGTTGGACCATAAAGAAGGTTGAGCAGCAAAGGATTAATGCTTTTGAATTGTGGTGCTGGAGAAGACTCTTGAGAGTAGAGTCCAAGGAGACTTGGACTACAAGGAGATTAAACCAGTCAATCCCAAAGGAAATCAGCCCTGAATATTCATTGAAAGGACTGTACTGGAGCTGAAACTCCAATACTTTGGCTACCTGATGTGAAAAGCCGACTCATTGGCAAAGACCCTGATGCTGGGAAAGATTGAGGGCAGGAGAAGAGGGCAACAGAGGATGAGATGGTTGGATGGCATCACTGACTCAATGGACATGAGCTTGAGCAAGCTCCTGGAGACAGGGAAGGACAGGGAAGCCTGGAGTGCCGCAGTCCGTGGGGTCAGAAAAAGTCTTAGCAGCTACTTGATGTCATGTGGTGTACAGTGTGGGCAAGCCTGCCCCACCCTGACACAAAGGAGTCCATGTTCCCACTCACCCTGACCTTGACTTCTCTTCAACCCGTGATTCTTTTTCTTTTTTTATTAACAATTTTATTGGAATATAATATCCACAGCACATATTTTATGCATAGAGTTACAATTCTTTGAATCAAATTCTTTTTTATTAACTTGTGTAAAATATATTTAAATTAAATTGACTACCTTAGCCACAATTCCAGGACATTTAGTGCATCCTCCATGGTTTGCATCTATTTCTACTGTCTAGTTGCTGAACATTTCATCATTTCAAAGAGAAACCCTATACCCATTATCATTCACTTCTCCCCAGAGCCCCTGGCCCTTGGGAGCCCCCATCCTGCCTTCTCTCTGTGAGTTTGACCATTCTAGGAACGTCAGGTAAGTATTTTTCCTTGTGTGACTGGCTTATTTCACTTAGCATGTCTTCAACATTCATTCATGTTGTAAAGTGTGTCAGAATTTCTTTCTTTTTCGAGGTTGAATACTATTCCATTGTATGAATATGCCACATTTTGTTTATCCATTAATCTGTCAGTGGGCACTTAGGTTGCTTCCACCCTTTTGGCTATTGTGAATAATGCTGCTATAAACATGGGTGTACAAATATTTTTTCAAATCCCTGGTTTCATTTCTTTTGAGTTTATACTCAGAAGGAGAATTACTGGATCATATGGTATGCCTGTGTCTTCTTATTTTGAGAATTGCCATACTGTTTTTCACAGTGCCTCATCATTTTATATTTCCACTAGCAGTGCACAGGGTAGGTTCCAATTTCTTCACATACTTGGCTGCACTTTTTAATTTTTAAAAATCTGTGTTTTTATAATAGCCATCCTAGTGGGTGTGAAGTAGTAGCTTACTGTGGTTTTGATTTGCATTTCTCTAATGATTGGTGATGTTGAGCATCTTTTCATGCATTTACTTGCTGTCTGAATATCTTCTGTGGAGAAATGTCTATTCAAGTCTTTTGCCCATTTTTAAATCAGGGTGTTTGTTTTTTGTTGTTGATGAGCCCCTATTTGTTAACAGGTGAGATATTTTTACTGTCATGAACTTTACTTTGGGGAAAGATATTGACTGGCACTTTTTATTTTCTGCTTTTTCTCTTCATCATAGTTCCCCATCAGTTATTATTTATTGCTGGCCTAGTTTGTCCTGTTCTCAGAGTTGACCCAACAGATCCATTCCTTCTCTTCCCTTCCCACATCCCTTGTTTTGGACTCTTGTCTTTTTAACTGTTGATTCCTTGGATGGAGAGTTTTACTGAAGCCAACTGTCCCATATTGCTTTCTTTTTCTTCCTAAGGATTGTCATCTGCTTTCTGATTTAATTCCTCCACTGAAGCTGCATATGGGAAGTCTGGGAGCTTCTGACTCCACATTTTTTTTTTTGTAGAATTGACGCTAATGATGATTTCTTCCTTCTTGAGGCTCCTTTGGTCCCTGGGACACTTCTCTGTGAAGGGAGTGGGCAGTGGGGTTTAGAACTATGGACCTTTGCCTGGCTGTAGATGCTAGCTTTGACCATGAACTCTCTCTAGGACCCAGGCTGGTGACTTCATTCTGTGGGATTCCCCTCACAAAAGGAGAATGTTAGCACCCACCTCGGAGATGTGTGATGAGCACGGAATGAGTTATCACGTGAAACCTGCTTAGACACAGTAGTTCACACACAGAAAGTGTTAATTTTGAAAGAGGAGAGTGAAAAGTTGGCTTAAAGCTCAACATTCAGAAAACTAAGATCATGGCATCTGGTCCCATCACTTCATGGGAAATAGATGGGGAAACAGTGGAAATAGTGTCAGGCTTTATTTTTCTGGGCTCCAAAATCACTGCTGATGGTAATTGCAGCCATGAAATTAAAAGATGCTTACTCCTTGGAAGGAAGGTTATGGCCAACCTAGATAGCATATTTAAAAGCAGAGACATTAGTTTGCCAACAAAAGTCCATCTAGTCAAGGCTATGGTTTTTCCAGTAGTCATGTATGGATGTGAGAGTTGGACGGTGAAGAAAGCTGAGCGCTGCAGAATTTATGCTTTTGAACTGTGGTGTTGGAGAAGACTCTTGAGAGTCCCTTGGACTGCAAGGAGATCCAATCAATCCATCCTAAAGGAGATCAATCCTGGGTGTTCATTGGAAGGACTGATGTTGAAGCTGAAACTCCAATACTTTGGCCACCTGATGCGAAGAGTTGACTCATTAGAAAAGACCCTGATGCTGGGTAGGATTGGGGGCAGGAAGAGAAGGGGACGACAGAGGATGAGATGGTTGGATGGCATCACTGACTCGATGGACATGGGTTTGGCTGGACTTTGGGAGTTGGTGATGGACAGAGAGGCCTGGTGTGCTGCGATTCACGGGGTTGCAAAGAGTCAGACACGACTGAGCGACTGAACTGAACTGAACTGAACTGACTGGGACATTACAGTTGGTCCTCTGTATCAGGGGGCTCTGTATCCTTGAATTTAACCAACTATGGATAGAAAACATTCAGGAAGAGAGATTATGAAAAGTATTTAGAAGCAAACCTTGAAGTTGCCTTGTACCTGCCAGTGTTGATGTAGCACTTGGATTGTATTAGAGATGTATCATCTCCAGTAATCTAGAGATGATTTAAAGTGTACAGGAAGATGTGCATAGATTATATGCAAATACTTTGCCGTTTTATAAGAGAGTTAAGCTTCCTTGAATTTTGGTGTCCTCAGGGATTCTAGACCTAGCCTCCCGTAGAAGGGAGGGATGAAATGTAATTGGTTTTCCTCTTACGTGTCCAGTTGATCCCTTTCCACCTCCGTTTGTTCACCTCCTGACTCTTGTTTACTAAATAATTCTGTTCTTTGCTCCTCATTGTTCTTTTCCTAGACATTGTCTTGCTCTTGTCATTTCAATGTCCACCTTTATGCAGGCAGATTCTCACCAGGTCACCTCTCTACCTTTTAAAAGGAGACTTCTTGTAGCATGAAACTGCTGTATAGACATATTTTTGGGAGGACATTTTGACTCTTGTCAAAGCACTCTGTGTCAGCTGCCCCCTCACCATCTCATACACAGTCATGTCAGTTCCACTTAAAGCCTGGACAAATTTGATCTTTCATTTATTTCCATAAATTGCGTTTTTTTTTTAAACTTTTTGAGATTTTTTGATGTAGGCCTTTCTTTTATAAAGCCTTTGTTGAATTTGTTACAATATTGCTTTTGTATTATTTTTTTTCATTTTTGTGGCCATGAGACACGTGGAATCTTAGCTCCCTGACCAGGGATCAAACCTGCACCCTCTGCATTGGAAGACAAAGTCTCAACTACTGGACTGCCAGGGCAGTCCCTGAATTGCATTATTTTGAAGATGAAATCACAAGTGTCAGCCTGCACCATGCACCTAACAGGACCATGTCAAGTGATTATATTCTGAGTGAATGTCATGGAAGTCTTAGGAATGGTCTAGAATAGAGCCTGGTGCTTACTAGTTCCTATACTGTGAGGTACTTTATTGACTTTTGCAAAAACTTTAGGAGGGAGGTAGTATTATCTTCTCTTTTTAGAAATTTTCCATTTCTAATTTATAGGGAAAATAGTCTTAAGAAGGTAGATATGCCTGGAGTCTCATAACTAGCAAGTGACTGACTTAAGATTTGACCCAGTTCCTTGGGTTCCAAACACAGAACTCTTAACATCTTGATTGTCTTTTATATGTATCATTTTCCATTTTCCACTTCTCATTTTATTCTTGCCTGCTCCCCTTCCTGTATTTCTTAGATATGCTAGAGCTTAGTTCCTTTCAAAGAGATGATGTGTGTGACTTATCAATAATATCTCATTTTAATGTTTGAATGAATTCAATCCTGCATTTAGTTTTCTTCCCATTCTTTTCTGTGATTTTCATTTGTTGTCTAAATTTTTTTATGAGCTGAGTCCTTTTCTTTCCTTCTTTTTTTTAATAATGGAAATACTTAAGGCTATACATTTGCCTCTGAAAGCAACTTAGAACACATTCTAAAGGATCTTATGTAGTGTTCTTTTTTGTTTTATAAGTAATCTGTTATTACATCTTTAATATCTCCTTTTCACCTCATAGTTAATTTTCTTTATTTCTAAGTGACTGGGATTTGATGGTCTTGTTAGAAAGTGTTAGTCGCTCAATCATGTCTGATTCTTTGTGACCCCATAGGCTGTAGTCTGCCAGGCTCCTGTCCATGGAATTTTCCAGGCAAGAATACTGAAGTGGGTAGCCATTCCCTTCTTGTTAAACTTAATGTTACTTCTTGGTTTTAGTTTATTGCTTCGATGATGGTCCGTTGTTTTCCTCTTAAGTCTGTATACAGTTATATTGCTATTTAGAAATATGTGTAGTTATAATTATGGAAATGCTGGTTTGAAATGAAAATGAGCAGGATTTGAAAACAGTGCTTATAATTCACTTACTTTAGTCTAAGTTTTGAGTTCTTGTTTCTCCAACTGATGTGCTTTGTTTCTCTTATTATTAAAATAAAATATATATTCTCAATAAAATTCTGAGGGCACATTTCTAGCTTTGGTTTGTATAGGAAAATGGTTCCAGCCTGTTCTGTAACAACCAGCACACAGTGAAAAAATGAAGAGCTGTCGTTAAGCTGAACAGTAGGACTAGCTAACAAACCCATCGACGTTTAACAATTTTAATGAGCTTTTCCAAAGTGTCATATTTTCACTTTGAATCATTTCACATTAAAATCTATGGTCTTCTTGCCAGTGTTATATTTAATGAAGCTGTGTGCTTTCAGCCAGATTTGGATCACAGTAAATGTGAGTGAGCTGGAAGCAGAATCCATTAGAAACCCAAGTGTCTGAGGGAAAATTTCCTGATCAGGTGGGACTCAGTTCTATTCATTCCTTCGGAGCAATCTTAGCCACATTCTCCAATGTCTCAAGGCAGTGAGTCATTCAGGATTTCTTAGGAATTGGTAAGTTAGGTCAGTGAAATGTCTCTCTCACATATTTCTCCTTCTTCCACTGATTCATGGTGTCTGTGCTGGGTTTCCAAGGGAGAAACCATGAAAGACACAAGGAAGTGACTGGCATTTGATCCAGGAGATGATGTTTGTATGTTAGTATTTTCTTTTTCATTTCAGGAAAGGTGATTTACTGACAAGCTATGATGACCTCGAGGTGGCAGAGGAGTGTCGACTTAAGAAAAATAGTCACAACTTAGAAAGTGAGAGTTATGTTTTATTTGGTGGGAATTTTTAGGACTTCAAGCCTGGGAGACAACATTTCAAGTGACTGAGAGAACTGTTCCAAGGAAGTGAAGAGGGGAGCCAGGTTATACAGAAGTTTTGCGGCAAAGAGCAGGTAGTCTGAACATCAAAAGATTATCATTAGTTAAGGAAAATTGGATATCTCAAGGAATTTAGCACTTTTCTCTGTATGGGAAGATGCAAGAGTCTGGGCTCGCTGAAATCATTTCCTTTCATATGCATCTTAGCTCTCTGGGGCCAGTTGTTCAGTCACTCAGTCGTGTCCGACTGCAACCCCATGGATTGCAGGCTTCCTTTACTATCTTCCGGAGAGTGCTCAAACACAAGTCCATTGAGTCAGTGATGCCATCCAACCATCACCCCCTTCTCCTGCCCTCAACCTTTACCAGCGTCAGTCTCTTTTCCAATGAGTCGACTCTTCGCATCACGTGGCCAAAGTATTGGACTTTCAGCTTCAGCATCAGTCCTTCCAATGAATATTCAGGGTTGATTTCCTTTAGGATCGACTGGTTTAATCTTGCTGTTTAAGGGGCTGTATCCTGTTTCTTTTGTGTGTGTGTGTGTGTGTGTCCCTCCCTCCATAGCTCCTCAGTACTGCCTTAGGGAGTGGGTGAGCTGCCAGATCACAGGTATGGTTCTTCCTGGGTGCCCTCGGGGCTCAGAAATTCACATTTGGAAGTCTGGAGTTGCTGATGGCTGTGACAATCTTGTTTACTGATATGGCAGGAAATACTCCATTTCTCAGGAAGTGGGGGCAGTTCTGGAGAGGTAAGATGTGGCAGGAAAAACTAAGAAAGGAGGGGACACAGCTGAATGGAAGTACTCCCATCTGTTTTTGACTCTTGAATGTTGTAACCATCTGTCTGCTCTTCAATTACAGTTCCTGCCTTTCGAGCTTTCTTTAAACAGAAATAAAAACCTAGTGGGTAAAAATTATGGAAAAAACCATTTTCCTTTCAAAATATTCATAGAGAGAGGAGGAAGTCTGTCCTGACAGATCTAAATGCAGTATGGCTTGTGGGCAGAATTCTGCCCAATACCCCGCTATTGTGTTTGCAGCTTAGCAAAGCTTGCACAGGTGCGTTGCTGATATTCAGGCAATTACTGCTTTGAGTAATTTTATTCATTTATTCACTTAGTAAATGCTGAAGTGTTCTAGGGCTGACATATCAAGGGACCAGAAGTGAGGGGCTTAAAGAATAGAAATTGATTGTCTCCCAGCTTTGGAGGCTGGAAGTCTGACGTCAAGGTGTCTGCCGGACTGGTTTTGAGACCTGTGAGGGGGAGATCTGCTCCAGCTTTCTCCTTTCATTTTTCCTTTTTGATTGGAGGATAATTGCTTTACAATGTTGTGTTGGTTTCTGCTGTACAACAAAGTAAGTAAGTAAACATATATCCTCTTCTTCTTGAGCTTCCCTCTCACCATTCCCTGTCACATCCTTCTAGGTCATCACAGAGCACAGAGCTGGGCTCCCTGTCTTATACAGCAGCTTCCCACTAGCTGTCTGTTTTACATATCATTCAGTTGCTAAGTGGTGTGTGACTCTTTGCGACCCCATGAACTGCAGCACGCCAGGCTTCCCTATCTTTCATTATTTCCCAGAGTTTGCTCAAACTCATGTCCATTGAGTCAGTGATGCTATCCAACCGTCTCATCCTCTGTCACCTCCTTCTCCTCCTGCCCTCAGTCTTTCCCTGCATCAGGGTCTTTTCCAGTGAGTTGGGTCTTCACATCAGGTGGCCAAAGTTTTGGAGCTTCAGCTTCAGCACCAGTCCTTCCAATGAATATTCAGGGTTGATTTCCTTTAGGATTGACTGGCTTGCTTTCCTTGCCGTCCAAGGTACTCTCAAGAGTCTTCTCCAGCACCACAATTTGAAAGCACCAAATCTTTGTTGCTCAGTCTTCTTTATATAAGGTCCGACTCTCACATCCATGTGTGACTACTGGAAAAAACATAGCTTTGACTTATACGGACCTTTGTTGGCAAAGTGATGTCTCTGCTTTTTAATATGCTGTGTAGATTTATCATAGCTTTTCTTCCCAGAAGTGTCTTTTAATTTTGTGTCTGCAATTGCTGTCTGCAGTGATTTTGGAGCCCAAGAAAATAAAATCTGTCTCTCTTTCCACTTTTCCTCCATCTGTTTGCTATGAGGTGATGGGACTGGAGGCCATGATCTTTGTTTTTTGAACGTTGAGTTTTAAGCCAGGTTTTTCACTTTCCTGTTTCACCCTCATCAAGAAATAGGCTCTCTAGTTCTTCTTCAATTTCTGCCATCAAGGTGGTATCATCTGCATATCTGAGGTTGTTGGTATTTCTCTCGGAAATCTTGATTTCAGCTTGTGATTCATCCAGCCCGGCATTTTGTATGAGGCTCAGATGGTAAAGAATCCACCTACAATGCAGGAGATCCGAGTTCAATTCTTGGGTTGGGAAGATCCCCTGGAGAAGGGAATGGCAACCCACTGTGGTTTAGTATTCTTGCTCGGAGAATCCCGTGGACAGAGGAGCCTGGCAGTCTACAGTTCATGGGTTGCAAAAAGTCAAACATGACTGTGCGACTAACGCTTTCATTTTCACTCTGCACAGAAGTTAAATAAGCAAGGTGACAATATACATCCTTGATGCACTCCTTTCCAATTTTGAACTAGTCCGTTGTTCCATGTCCGGTTCTAACTGTTGCTTCTTGGCCTGCATACAAGTTTCTCTGGAGGCAGGTAAGGTGGTCTGGCACTCCTATCTCTTAAAGAATTTTCCACAGTTGGTTGTGATCCACATAATCAAAGGCTTTAGCATAGTCAATGAAGCAAAAGTAGATATTGTTTAGGAATTCCCTTGCTTTTTCTATGATCCACGGATGCTGGCAATTCGATCTCTGGTTCTTTTAGAAAAGGCAGAGGAATCAGGTATCAAATTTTACACATGGTAGTGTAAGTATGTCAATGTTAGTGTATGTGTGTCAGTGGTTGTGTGTGTCAATGGTAGTGTATGTGTGTCTGTGGTAGTGTAAGTGTGTCAATGGTAGTGTATGTGTGTCCGTGGTAGTTATCTGTGTCAATGGTAGTGTATGTGTGTCAATGGTAGTGTATATCTGTCCGTGGTAGTGTATGTGTGTCAATGGTAGTGTATGTGTGTCTGTAGTAGTGTATGTGTGTCTATGATAGTTATGTGTGTCAGTGGTAGTGTATATATGTTAATACTACTGTCTCAATTCATCTCACTTTCCCTTTTCTCCACCTGTGAACAAGTCCTTTCTCTATGTCTGTGTCTCTATTCCTGCCCTGCAAATACCATCAGTACCATTTTTCTATATTTCATATATATGTGTTAATATGCAGTACTTGTGTCTTGCTTTCTGACTTGCTTCACTCTGTATAACAGGCTCTAGGTGCTTTGATGACAATTTTTGACATTCTTTGGCTTATGGAAGCATCACCCTGATCTCCATCTTCATTGTCACTCGATGTTCTGTGTGCATGTGTGTGCATCTTCATCTAAATTTCTGTTCACTAAGGACCCCAGTCATATTGGATCAGGGACCACCCTGCTCCAGTATGAGCTCATCTTAAGTAGTTACATCTGCAGGGACCCTGTTTCCACATCAGGCCACTTTCTGGGGTGTTGAGGGTTAGAACTTCATATGGACTAGGGGGAAGACAATTCAAGCCACTAACAGTAATATTTATTTACACACACAGTGAATGTTTAGTTTGATAGCCATAAGTTTGTTTTCTAAGTCTGTGAGTCTGTTTCTGTTTTGTAAATAAGTTCATCTGTATTATCTTTTTTTTTAGATTCTGCATGTAAGTGATACCATATGACATTTGTTCTTCTCTGTCTGACTTACTTCACTCATTATGACAGTCTCTAGGTCCATCTATGTTGCTGCAAATGGCAATATTTCATTCTTTTTAAAAGGCTGAGTAATATTCCATTGCCACTGGAAAGTTTTAAGTGCTGAAATGACTCTGTTGGACTTGTGGTTTTGAAAAGTTCAGAGTCATGCAACATAGAGGCTGGAGTGGAGGCAATTAAGTCTAGTGTTCATGAGATAAAGTAGTGAAAATGGGTTTGAGTTTGCTTCTTGTGGGTGAATTCAAAGACCCTTCAGCCTGAAAAGAGGAGTAGGATTTGAGATGTCTATGGGTGTTCATAGGCTTTTGGATTTGGAGTATGGAACAGGCTTCCCAGGTGACACAGTGGTAAAGAATCTGCCTGCCAATGTGGGAAATGCAAGAGACTTGGGTTTGATCCCTGTGTTGGGAAGGTCCCCTGGAGAAGGAAGTAGCAACCCACTCCAATATTCTTGCCTGGGAAATCCCATGGACAGAGGAGCCTGGTGGGCTACAGTCCATGGGGTTGCAATAGAGTCTGACACAGCTTAGTGACTGAGTGAGCATGTATCAAAAAGTGTGGAAGGACAATATGGATTGAGGGATGATTTTGTGTATAACCAGTGAAGTAGTTAAGTGAGATTGTGTTAAGTAAGAAGAGAGGGTCAAGAGCACACCTCAATTTTAGGGGCAAGAGGAGGACAAGAGCTAACAAAGGAGAGTCGGAATGAAAAATCAGAGTGCTTGGAGAAGAAACAGATGAGCAACTCTCAGTTGCAGCATGTGGGGTCTAATTCCCTGACCAGGGATTGAAGCCAGGCCCCTTGCATTGGGAGCAGAGTCTTAGCCACTCGACCACCAGGGAAATTCCAGTGGCTCAGTCTTGACACTGTATCTTTTACAGTCTCATCTGATATATATGAAAATATCAGCAGTTTGATAGCCAAAAGGCATTTAGAATCTTTGCTGAAGTCTGTTATTTATTTGTTTTTGTCTGTGTTGGGTCTTTGTTGCTGAATGCAGGCTTTCTTTAGTTGCGTGGTTTCTTTTGTTGCAAAGCTGAGGCTCTGGGTGCACGAACTTCAGTAGTTGTTAGCGTGTGGGCTCAGTAGCCATGGTTCTGAGTCTCTAAAGCACAGGCTCAATAGTTGTGGCTTGTGGGCATAGTTGCTCTGTGGCATGTGGAATCTTCCCAGACCAGGGATCAATCTTGTGTCCCCAGCATTGGCAGGCAGATTCTTAACCTCTGGACCACCAAGGAATTTCCCTGAAATCTTTCGAAGAACACCAAAGGCGATTCCATTCATAATGCAAAACAAAAAGTTTAAATTCACCCTCCTCCCTCCCTGTAACCTCCTGCCTTCTGAGTTACCCTGTCCCCTTGCTCTAAATCCTCTACTGTATCTCCAACCCTCCCTATCCCTTTCTTTGATCCTGGCACCTCTTATCTTCCATGTTGATTTTCTTCTGTTCTACTTGTAGCTCTCTACCTTTTTCAGTATTTCTCAATTCTTCCCTCATCTGTGACCCATAAAGGACAGAAATAGTATGGACCTAACAGAAGCAGAAGATATTCAGAAGAAGTGGCAAGAATACACAGAAGAACTATACAAAAAAGATCTTCACAACTCAGATAATCATGATGGTGTGATCACTCACCTAGAGCCAGACATCCTGGAATGTGAAGTCAAGTGGGCCTTAGGAAGCATCACTCCGAACAAAGCTAGTGGAGGTGATGGAATTCCAGTTGAGCTATTTCAAGTCCTAAAAGATGATGCTGTGAAAATGCTGCACTCAATATGCCAGCAAATTAGGAAAACTCAGCAGTGGCCACAGGACTGGAAAAGGTCAGCTTTCATTCAAATCCCAAAGAAAGGCAATACCAAAGAATGCTCAAACTACTGCACAATTGCACTCATCTTGCATGCTAGTAAAGTAATGCTCAAAATTCTCCAAGCCAGGCTTCAACAATATGTGAAGCGTGAACTCCCAGATGTTCAAGCTGGATTTAGAAAAGGCAGAGGAACCAGAGATCAAATTGCCAATATCCGCTGGATCATCGAAAAAGCAAGAGAGTTCCAGAAAAACATCTATTTCTGCTTTATTGACTATGCCAAAGCCTTTGACTGTGTGGATCACAATAAACTGTGGAAAATTCTGAAAGATATGGGCATACCAGACCACCTAACCTGCCTCTTGAAAAACCTGTATACAGGTCAGGAAGCAACAGTTAGAACTGGACATGGAACAACAGACTGGTTCCAAATAGGAAAAGGAGTATGTCAAGGCTGTATATTGTCACCCTGCTTATTTAACTTATATGCAGAGTACATCATGAGAAATGCTGGGCTGGAAGAAACACAAGCTGGAATCAAGATTGCTGGGAGAAATATCAATAACCTCAGATATGCAGATGATACCACCTTTATGGCAGAAAGTGAAGAAGAACTAAAGAGCCTCTTGATGAAAGTGAGAGAGGAGAGTGAAAAAATTGGCTTAAAGCTCAACATTCAGAAGACTAAGATCATGGCATCTGGTCCTGTCACTTCATGGCAAATAGATGGGGAAATAGTGGAAACAATGGCTGACTTTATTTTTTGGGGCTCCCAAATCACTGCAGATGGTGACTGCAGCCATGAAATTAAAAGACACTTACTCCTTGGAAGGAAACTTATGACCAACCTAAACAGCATATTAAAAAGTAGAGACATTACTTTGTCAACAAAGGTCCGTCTAATCAAGGCTACGGTTTTTCCAGTGGTCATGTATGGATGTGAGAGTTGGACTATAAAGAAAGCTGAGCACTGAAGAATTGATGCCTTTGAACTGTGGTGTTGGAGAAGACTCTTGAGAGTCCCTTGGACTGCAAGGAGATCAACCCAGTCAATCCTAAAGGAAATCAATCCTGGGTGTTCATTGGAAGGACTGATGTTGAAGCTGAAACTCCAATACTTTGGCCACCTGATGCAAAGAGCTGACTGATTTGTAAAGCCCCTGATGCTGGGAAAGATTGAGGGGAGGAGAAGGGGACGACAGAGGGTGAGATGGTTGAGTGGCATCGCCAACTCAATGGACATGAGTTTGAGTAAACTCCGGGAGCTGGTGATGGACAGGGAGGCCTGCGTGCTGCGGTTCATGGGGTCGCAAAGAGTCGGACACGACTGAGCGACTGAACTGAGCTGAACTGTGACCCTAATTCCATGCAAGGAACATGTTGGTAAAGGCAGCATTCTTGGCAGAGTGGGTCAGAGGAATAGCCTGTCAGTATTCCTCTGTTAATTGTTTGCTGATCTAAAGCGGGTTAATGGTGACTTTTGCTAGAATGCTTTTAGAATAAGCAACAGGAGCAGAAGCAGATTGTAGTGTGTTGAAGATTAATTCATTGGTGAATAAGACCATCCAAAGTGGTGAGTGGAGGCTATTTATTCCAGAAACTTGATTTGGAAGCAGAAGAAAATAAGAGGCTGACTAGAAGATGTCAGGTTACTTACATAAGGTCCCTTAATCGTTTTTTTTTTGGGGGGGGCATGAATTTTTGTTTTGCAACCATACTTAAAGCAGAAATTCATGTAGGCAGTGGCTGTGATCTTAAGAGAAAAAACAATACCATTTGTGTTTCTTGTTATCAGTATGTATTGTCACTGGAACTGATGAGGAAGAAATTCACAGTGTCCTTCCCCCTCCCCAGCCAGAAACCTGGATCCCAGAACAAGAACATTTTCTACTGTGTGTGTGTGTGTGTGTGTGTTCAGTTGTGTCCGACTCTTTGCGACCCCATGGACTGTAGCCCTCCAGGCTCCTCTGTCCGTGGATTTCTTCATGCAGGAATAGTGGAGTGAGTAGCCATTCCCTTCTCCAGGGGATCTTCCTCACCTGGGGACTGAACCCACGTCTCTTGTGTCTCCTGCAGTGGCAGGTGGGTTCTTTTCCACTCAAACCACCTGGGAAGCCCCGCTTTCTACTTAGAGATGTTTAAACATTATGAGAACAGGGTGAGCTGTGAATGGGAGTCCACCTTGAGGGGAAGGAATGAGAAGAGTGATAGGGAATGATTCAGGGAAAAAGTGTCCTTTGTTTTATGATCATAGACTTCCCCCAGACGATTTATTCAGCAAATATTTGTGCATCTCCCACCATTACCTTCCAATTGTGCTATTCCTTGGGGTTTCTGGGAATGTAGCAGGTGGACAGAATATCCCATCATTCCCTTGCTAGTTTTTTTCCCTAACTGAAAAATTCCCAATGGGAAGTGGCTATTGAGTTCTTCTATTAAAAGAGTGTGCCTTTAGGTCTGTAAACAGGGCAATGGTTGCATGATTGCTCTAGCTGGGGAGGCAGATGTAGACAGGCGGCTCCATCCATCACAGGACTAGCTGTGTTTATACCTGGACCCCTTGGTAATAATGGACTCCTAAAAAGTATGTGTGATACCTGTCAGCATACCTATCACCACTATGGTAGGTGATCCCAAGTTTAAAAATGTAAGGAAAGGTCAAGTTTAGATTAGTGAATGTTATGCAGTGGCATTCATTTTCTTTACTTCTGTGCTCTATAAGGCCTGGAAATACAGGATGGTTAGCAGATATTGCTATGGAAGGGTCTTGACAAGGTCTGAACTAGGGTCTGAGTAGGAATGTTCATAACCAGCATGATATTTATATACCTGTGGCATTTGGGAAACTTGTATCTAGCATGTCATGTGGAAATTTGCTTTCTTGAGAAGACTGCAGAGATGTTTGCTCAATCTTTCCTCCTAGTTACTAATTCTCCACAAATATCTACTGTTTACTCTTCACGGTGATTTTTGCAAATGAAAGTCTGGGTTGAACAGTCTTGGGAGTTTGACTGAAGTCTCTTGGCAACTGTGTAGGTCAGTGTTTGAATAAAAAAAAAAGGGTCTTACCTTTCTCCCATCAGTGAATTTCTTGGCCGAGTGTCATGGCTTCAACATTTTGTCTAGACTCTGGGGACAGGGTCTGCTTCAGGCCAGCCCAAGTGATCTTGAACTCAATTGGTGGAAGTCATGCTATTGCTACTGCCGTTTAGTTACTAAAGAAAAGAAGAAAGGAAGTGAAAGTTGCTCAGTCCTGTCTGACTCTTTGCAACCCCATGGACTATGGGGTTGACTATGCTTGAGAGTGAGCTGCTGAGTGATGAAATCCATGGTGAGAAAGTCATCCCACACTGAAAGGAAGTTTCTGGTTGAGGGTTATCTGCTTGTGCTGTGGAGGGGCAAGCCTGTAAGTCAAGAGACTGTTCTGCCAGAGATTTATCTGCTTCTGAAAAAAAGTCACTCTGCTATATTGACAAGTGACATAGGCTTTTGAATTTTGTCTCCGGACAGCAATGGTTTATTATGTGTGTCTGCAGCCATGAAATTAAAAGACTTCCATGAAGTCCATGGAATTCTCCAGGTCAGAATACTGAAGTGGGTAGCTTTTCCCTTCTCCAGGGGATCTTCCCAACCCAGGGGTAGAACCCAGGTCTCCCACATTGCAGGGGATTCATTACCAGCTGAGCCACAAGGGAAGCCCAAGAATACTGTAGTGGGTAGCCTATCGCTTCTCCAGGGGATCTTCCTGACTCAGGAATCGAACTGGGGCCTCCCACATTGCAGGCAGGTTTTTTACCAATGAGCTATCAGGGAAGCCCATTTAGTTACTAAGTCACGTTCAACTCTTTGCGACCCCGTGGACTGAAGTAGCCTACCAGGCTTTCTGTCCATGGGATTTCCCAGGCAAGAATACTGGAGTGGATTGCCGTTCTCTTCTCTAGGAGATCTTCCTGACCCAGGGATTGAACCCATGTCTCTTACATTGGCAGACAGGTTCTTTACCACTGAGCCACCAGAGAAGCCTCACAGAGGTCATGAGGTTTTCTGTATGTTTGCTAGAAAAGCAAAGCTCCTTTCCTAGCCACAGGTCATCAGTAGAATCTGCCCACTTTCTTAAAGACAAGCAGTGAGTAACAACAGGCTGGAGGAAGCTTTGTGATTACTATACAGCAAAAGAAGACAGACATAAAGAAGTATTGGTCATCTTGGATAGACATCATGCACTTGTTATAAGAGCATCCACTGTGAAATCAGATTGTCCTACCACACTTCCTGCAGTGACATCTAGGACCTGAAATAGCTCACAATTCAAAGGACATTTCAGCAGGAGACAGATGCTGATAATCATAATTACCATGGGCTGCTCAAGAGTGGGCCTGCCTGTGTGGATGAGATTGCCTGTGTTTGAATTCAGTTTTTCCCCTGCCTGCTTGTAGATTTCTTTGGTTGTTGGCTGTCTTGCTTGAGAGTGAGCTGCTGAGTGATGAAATCCGTGGTGAGAAAGTCATCCCACACTGAAAGGAAGTTTCTGGTTGAGGGTTATCTGCTTGTGCTGTGGAGGGGCAGGTCTGTAAGTCAAGAAGCTGTTCTACCAGAGATTTATCTGCTTCTGAATAAAAGTCACTCTGCTATATTGACAAGTGACATAGGCTTTTGAATTTTGTCTCTGAACAGCAATGGTTTATTATGTGTGTCTGCAGCCATGAAATTAAAAGACACTTGCTTCTTGGAAGAAAAGCTATGACAAACCTAGACAGCGTATTAAAAAGCAGTGATGACATTTTGCCAACAGAAGTCTGTATAGTCAAAGCTAAGATTTTTCCAGTAGTCATGTATGAATGTGACAGTTGGGCCATAAAGAAAGCTGAGTGCCAAAGAGTTGATGCTTTCGAACTGTGGTGCTGGAGAAGACTCTTGAGCATCCCTTGTATAGCAAGGAGATCAAACCAGTCAATCTTAAAGAAAATCAGCCCAGAATATTCATTGAAAGGACTGAAGCTGAAGCTACCATACTTTGGCCACCTGATGCAAGGAGCCGAATCATTGGAAAAGACCCTGATTCTGGGAAAGATTGTGGGTAGGAGGAGAAGGGGGCGACAGAGTATGAGGTGGTTGGATGGCATAACCGACTCAACGGACATGAGTTTGAGCAAACTCTGGGAGATAGTGAAGGACAGGGAAGTCTGGTGTCTATGGGGTTGCAAAGACACAACTGAGTGACTGAACAACAACAAAAATTACTGTGTGTGCTCTCTTCTCTAAATGAAGACAATCTTTTCTCTGTCTCTCTTTTATTGAAATATGACTGATTTACCACGTTGTGTTACTTGTTGCTGGACAGCAAAGTGACTCAGTTATACACACAGATATATTCTTTTTCATAGTCTTTTCCATTATGATTTATCACAGGATATTGGATATAGTTCCCTGTGCTCTACAGTAGGACCTTGTTGTTTATTCATCCTATATATACAAGTTTGCATCTGCTAATCCCTACCTCCTACTCCACCCCTCTCTTAGCCACCTCCCACCTGGCAGCCACCAGTTGGTTCTTTATGTCCCTGATTCTGTTTCCTAGACAGGTTTGTTTGTGTCATATTTTAGGTTCCACGTGTAAGTGGTATCATAGGGTGTTTGTCTTTCTCTTTCTGGCTCACTTACTTTGCTGTGGTGGTATGGTGACGCTGGGAGTTGGGGCTTTTGGGAGCTGACTAGGTTTAGACTTAGTGCAGTCTCTCTGCCTCTGTCTCCCTCTCCATCCTCTGTTCCTCCCTCTTTTCTCACCTCTGCCATGTGAGGACAGAAAGAGAAACTGGCCATCACAAGCCAGGAAGAGGGCTTTTGCTGCAACCCAGCCCTACTGCCAGCCTGATCTCAGACTCCAGCCACGGGATCTGTGAGAAAATAAATGTCCGTGGGTTAAGCCTCCATGTCATCGGTGTTCTGTTAAGGCAGACTGACGGCCCTAAAATGCTTTTTTTTAAAAAAAAATTCAGAGATAACTTTTTCTTAAAGAACAATATGTATACAGAAAAAAAAAAATACCATAACTACAAGGTTCATTGAATTTTCACACACTGAATGAATTCATAAAACATCATTTCCCTTTTGTTTTTAAACTAGCTGTATTGCCTAAACTTATTTGTTCACTTTTAAGGGGACAACAGAGGATGAGATGGTTGGATGGCATAACCGACTCAATGGACATGGGTTTGGTTGGACTCCAGCAGTTGGTGATGGACAGGGAGGCCTGGCGTGCTGTGGTTCATGGGGTTGCAAAGAGTCGGACACGACTGAGCAACTGAACTGAACTGAACCTAAATGAAATAACACACTCAATTCTTCATTAGGATTTCATCCATGTCCTAATAATATCTTTAGAATATCATAATTGTTAGTGCATTTAATGTTTAAAGTCTACATGTGAAATAACTAAGCTTTTTTTTTTTTCTTCTGTCTCAATATGGGTTGGGAGAGGGGTAGAATTACCATTAGAGCATTATTTCTGGAGTACCATATAGAATTCTACTTATTTTGAACAACTTAAATTCCAACAGCAACAGGCTTCATTACCTTTATTTTTTTATCTTTTTGTTCCATTAGAAGTTCAAATAGATACTACATGTGCATTATTATAGTTGCTATTAGTTGCTCGGTCATGTCTGACTCATTGTGACCCCATGGACTGCAGCACTCCAGCCTTCTCTGTCCTTCACCACCTCCTGGAGTTTGCTCAAACTCACGTCCATTGAATCAGTGATGCCATCCTACCATCTCATACTCTGTCACCCTCTTCTCCTCCTGCCCTCAATCTTTCCCAGCATCAGGGTCTTTTCCAGTGAGTTGGCTCTTCACATCAGGTGGGCAAAAGTATGGGAACCTCAGCTTCAGCATCAGTCCTTCCAATGAATATTCAGAGTTGATTTCCTTTAAGACTGACTGGTTTGATCTCCTTGCAGTCCAGGGCACTCTCAATAGTCTTCTCCAGCACTATAGTCAGAAAGCATTAATTCTTCAGCGCTCAGCCTTCCTTATGGTCCAACAGTCACATCTGTACATGACCAGTGGAAAAAACATAGCTTGGACTATACAGACCTTGCTGTCTAGGTTTGTCATAGCTTTTCTTCCAAGGAGCAAGTGTCTTTTAATTTCATGGCTGCAGTCACCATCTGCAGTGATTTTTGGAGCCCCAAATCATAAAATCTGTCACTGTTTCCACTTTTCCCCCATCTATTTGCCATGAAGTGATGGGACCAGATGCCATAATCTTCATTTTTTGAATATTGGTTTTTAAGCTCTTTAGTTCCTCTTCACTTTCTGCCATTAAAGTGAGATTATCTGCATATCTGATGTAGCTGATGTTTCTCCTGGCAATCTTGATATCAGTCTTGATTCCAATCTTGCCTGTGAGTCTTCTAGCCAGGCAATTCATATAATGCATTATTATTAACCAATGAAATTATCCTGCTTTGGTGTATTTTAAGTTGCTAAGTGCTAACTTATTAACAATCATGGCTTTCTTCTGGCCATTTCTTTTCTGTGATAATAGTTAAATACTATAAAACAGAAATGGAGACTAAATGTGTTCTCAAAGCTCAGCATCCGTGGGTTCTGAGACCAGAGATCATTGGTGTGAATCTCTGGGCTCTATTTTCTCAGACACTTGGGGTGGTTGGAGCTGCCATGTTCAAAATAAGCAGGAGGCTTCTGTGTTGTATTATGGGTGGGGAGAGAGGTCACCCCACCCTGGGACCCCAGACTCAGTAGTTCATAAAGCCTAGAGAAGCTCTGGACCAACTCCCTGACGTCCTCAGAAAAGTCAGACTCCCCAAGGCCGTGCTGGTCTCCAACCTCACTTCCAAGCTTCCCCTTTGTCCCTCCTAGATTCCTGCCTCTGCCTGTGGGCTTCCCTGGAGCAGCAATCCTGAGCATCCTCAGGTAGGACTTCTCTCCTCTGTGCTGTGAAAGCAAAGCCAGAGTGGGATGCAGATAAAACAGCAAGAACAGATTTTATTCCAGAAGTACTGTCATAGGGGAAACTTTACCTTGGCACAGAGCTGGGCTCAACTCTGAGTACGGCCCTGAGAACTGGGGATTTACAGCCAAGGAGGAGGTTGGGGGGGTGGAGTGGGTTCGTGGCTGGGGACTTACTGTGAGGAAACACTAAGGGTCAGGGAATTCTGGCCAAACTGAATTTGACAGGATGATTGCTGAAGGTGGGCCCCAAGTTTGGTGGGAGGGAATTTGACCAGATAATAATAAAAAACTTATTTATTTGTCTGTGTTGGGTCTCTATTGTGGCATGTGGAATCTTCATTAGGTCATGTGGGGTCTTTCATGGTGGTGCATGGTCTCGGTAGTTGTGGCAGCCAGGCTTAGTTGTCCCGAGGCATGTGGGTTCTTAGTTCCCTGACTGGGGATTGAACCCATGTCCCTTGCATTGCAAGGTGGATTCTTAACCACTGGACTACCAGGGAAGTCCCTTGACCAGATATTGAGGGTGAGGGATTCTGGGTAAACCCACTTATCAGGATGCTTGATGAAACTGGGTGACACAAAGATGGCACGGGAGCCCAAGGCTGAGGTCTTGCTGAGAAGGGGGTTCACAGAAGGCTGATGGAAGTTCTGTCAAGGACGGTCTTTCAGGTTCACAGGCAGGTTCTCCTTGCTGTGTCATGTCCATAGTTATAGCTATGCTCATCCTGAGGGCTGTGAGCACCTCAAAAGTTTACTTCCTTTATCCTTGAGCCCCGGCCCCTGGACTCCGCCCCTCCTCCACAGAGGAGACACTCAGAAGAGGTTTTCTGAGGCAGTGAAAGCATCCAGGGTGTGAGGGCTCAGGGCTAGCTCCCTCTCGAAAGCCAGAGGCCACATGAAAGTTCTTCCAGTGAGAAGTGTTCCTGTCCTAGCTGGTCAGCCATGGAGGACAAGCACAGGTTGCCCCTGAGGCCGTGTCAGTGGGGACACTTCACCAATATAATTTCCTGCAGTCCCAGCAGCAGGAGCGATAAATGGTGAATGGGATTTTTGTTCACAGTCCTTGGTTGAGGTCTTGAGGTGATGGGAAAGGCAGAGAAAGAAACCATTTGTCATGGGTCTGGATGTTCAAATTCCCTTCTCCCAAAGAGGAGGCCCCAGATGCCCTCTGAACACCTCTGTGCCCAGACTCCAGCCACTGGCCCGGCGATGACCCACAGCATCAAAGGCAGCTGGTGTGTGTGGCCACAGTCCAAGGATGCCTCCCAGGGGAAGGGAGGGGGGCCTCCATGGAGCTGGTGCAGGGAGCCAAAGCAGATGGTTTTGAACATTTTTGAAATGGGAGAGGGGTTGAAATAGAGTTGATGGTTTATTTTGTTAAGTAAAAAAAAATTTTTTTAATGGTCAGTCACCATCAGCCTTTTCCCCCCCATAAAATTGAAACATATATTTTACCCCCCAAAAGTGGTAAAAATGTGCAAAGCTTCCACTCCACCCAACCTCAGCCCTGGCGCCCAGGCCCTTGAGGGAGGTCAGATAAAAACAAGTATTAAAACCTTCGTAGAGGGACTGGAAATGTGGGGGTGATGTCACCCAGTGCTTCAAATTGCTATGACTGCTATCTTTCCTTCTGTTTTCCTGGTGCCTCAGTGGTAAAGAATCCGCCTGCAATGCAGAAAACTCAGGTTCGATCCCTGGGTCGAGAAGATCCCCTGGAGAAGGAAGTTGCAACCCACTCTAGTATTCTTGTCTGCAGAATCCCATGGACAGAGGAGGCTGGCAGACTTCAGTCTGTGGGATCGCAAAAGTTGGACATGACTGAGCATGCACGCATCTTCCCTCTCCTGGGGTCATGGCCATCATGGTTTTGAAGCATGACCATCCCTCAGTTCGGGTGTGATAACCTGTCTACCAATGGTGACAGAAGACCTTGAGCACCAGAGCAGGTCCAGCACCTTGAAAGGGAAAAAAAATTACATTCTTTTTTCACGAACCTTTCACTGAAACTTAGCACTTCCTTCCATCATGAATATGGAGCTCTGTTAGGTTCCTAGGGCTGTGGTAACAAAGTACCACAAACCGAGGGCTCAGGACCCGAGGAGATAGGATGGTGTGGCTGTCGACAGATCCTTATCTTCTCACAGGGCTGGCGGCTGGAAATTGGCAGTTAGGTGTGGGCAGGGTTGGTTCCTTCTGAGGCTGTGGGGAGGAGAGTCTGTCCCAGTCTGGTTGCTGGTAATCCTTGATGATCCCTGTCTGTAGACATATCACCACCATCTCTGCCTTCATCTTCACTTGGGTGTTCTTCCAGTGTGCCTATCTGTGTCCAAATTTCTTTTAAAATTTTATGTATTTATTTATTTTATTTTGGCTGTGCTGGGTCTTCCTGATCCAGGGGTCGAACCCACGTCTTCTGTGTCTCCTGCCATGCAGGCATATTCTTTGTCACTGAGCCGCCAGGGAAGCCTGAGTATTATTTTGGTACACTTTAAAAAGTATTTTGATACATTTATTTCAATATACTTGATTTCCTTGGTTATCTTGTATCTTTTGTTTTATGAACTGTGTTGAAAGTTTCCATGATATAAAAATGTTTGTAGAAGGTTTGTGGCTCCCGCTGCCTTCAGGAAGAACTCACTTCCACAGAGAGCTGTTAGGAGGCCCAGTTCTCTTCCTCTCACTGGCCCTCCAAGAGGTGGCCACTGTCCTCTGAACCCACCAGGCTGTGTTTTCTCTCTGGTGCTCTCAGACCCTCCAGGGTTGTGGCCTGTGATGTGAGCATCCAGCCAGGAGTCCCTGGACCACTCTTCCCACGCTCCTCTGGGCTGGGTAGGGCACCCTCTGCTTGTTGTGACAGAATCCCCTTGCAAGGTGGACTCGAAAGGGAGGACTGAGGTGACAGTGTGGAGTGTCCCCATCCTGCTTCAATTAGAAGTCAGGAGGGTGACATTTCCCTCTCCACCCATCTTGAGCTCTTGTGGTTGTACTCTTAGTAAAACTGGACACAGGCAGATGAACAGGAGAAAAAGAAACAATTTTACTTCCTATGTACTGAAATCTCATAGATTTGGGACTTGAGAAGAGATCAAAGCAGGCAGCCTTTAAACTTTTGAGACAAAGAAACAGTAGACTTGTGGGATGTTGACAAGATAAAGACACTCAGGTTTTGGGTGCTACCTTAGTGAAGAATCTAAACAGCATCTGGGCTGGAGTAGTAAATTAAAGAAGTAACAAGGTTTGTTTATATCGGCTTTTCTGCCCCAGAGTCTTCATTTCTGGAGATAAAGGTGTCTCTCTACTTCCAGATTCAGAGAGGGCACCTTTCACATGAGAGATTTTTTGATTTTGGGGACAGAAAGGAGGGTCAGAGTGTCCCTTGCATTGGCTGCTTCTTAAATAACTGTAATTCAAAATAATCCATATGCCATTGAAACATATTTTGGAGTGACCTGCTGTAAGCCTCCAAAAAGTCATGACAGAAGTAATTGCCACCAGACATCCAATGGTTTCCAACCATATTCAGAGGCAGGCATGGTTCTCCCCAGTTGGAGACATGGACACAAGTGGCGGAGTATTTAAATACTTTGTCTCAAATAACACTCTCTTGTGATCTAGCCTGAGGTGAACAAGATCTTTTGTTTCCAAATTCCTCCATCTTTCCATCCCAGCAGGCTACCTGAGGTTAACAAAAGAGGACTTTTAAGAATCTGCTCTGCAGAGTCTTAAACTGATCTAAAATGGAAAATGGAGTGCATACTGATTTGGCAATTAATGAAATATTGGAGCATCATCATAGCAACCTCACACTTTGATTTGGAAGCCTGCCTTTCATGTCTAGCCAACTGGTATGTTACAGCAGCCTTCCAGGCCAGCAGCCGTCCAGGCTTCAGAGTTTGCAGAAAAAGTAAAGCCCAGACTTCCTGGGGTTGTGTTAATCCTGTTTTTAATTTTCTCTATATTATGGTGTTTTGACATTAAGAAAGCATCATAATATACAGAAAACCTTTCTCGGGACTCCCTGGCAGTCCAGTGGTTCAGACTCTGAGCTTGCACTGTGTGCTGAGATGGGTGGAGGGGTTCCATCCTCCTTAGGGAGGGCAATCTGCTTTATCCAGACTCTTGATTCAGATTCTCATATCATCCAAAACACAGCATCACAGACACAACCAGCGTGTCTGACCAGATGTTCAGGCACCTCATGGCTCAGGCAAGCTGACACACAGTCATTGCCCTGCAAGAACTGTATTGCTCCCATAGCTTCAGATGTTGACTCCTGGCTCTCCTCCAATGGGCCAAGGCTGGACTCCGGCTGGGAGCTGAGAGCTGTGGCCTAGCGTGGGCTTGGGGCAGTTGTAGGGAGCCTCATTCACACAGCTTTATCCAAGTGGTACCCATTGGTGTTTTCAAAGGGGCCAGCCTAGAGTGGAATCACCTGGGATATAATAAAATGCAGATTCCTGGGTTCCAGACCTGCTTTATATGAGTCTGTGTGGGATGGAACCATTTTTTAAAACAATTTATTTTATTGAAATAAATATAGTTTTATATAGTTGATTTACAATGTTGTGTTAATTTCCACTGTCCATTGAAGTGATTCAGCTTTACCTGTATATACATTATTTTTTGTATTCTTTTCCATTACAGTTTATCACAGGATATTGAATATAGTTCCCTGTGCCATACGGTAGGACCTTGTTGTTTATCCTTTCTGTATATAATAGCATCTGCTAATCCCAAACTCCAGTCTGTCCTTCCCCTATACCCCTTTCCCTTTGAGAACTCCGTGTCCGTTCTCTATATCCATGAGTCTGTTGCTGTGTCATAGATAAGTTCACTTGTGTCATATTTTACATTCCAGATATAAGTGATATTGGATGATATTTGTCTTTCTCTTCCTGGCTTACTTCACTTCACTTCACCTCTAGGTCCATCGATATTGCTGTAAGTGGCATTATTTCATTTTTTGAAAGGAATGGAAGCTTTGATCTTGCATTTTTAACCAGCCTCTTGGGAGATTCTTATACCCACTGAGTTTGAGCACCTCTGGGTTGTTCAGAGTCGCTTGTTCTTTCTGCTTTCCCCACAATGCCCTTCTGTTCTCCAATAGCCTGGGGGATGGCGAGAGTCTTCTTAGATGTATGAGGATGGCGGCTCTGGAGCAGGTGCGCTGAAGGTGAAACCCAGCCCTCTGAACTGCTCACTGTCCTCTGTGAGTCCTGGGGCTGGGATTCCATCCCTGTTCCCATCTGTCACATTATACCTGCCCTTCAAGGATGAGCTTGAATACCACATCTTCCACGTGGCCTATCCAGCAGGCTGGACAGTTCTCTTTCCTTCGAGGTCACAGGCCCCTTGGTTGTGTGCTTCAGCCCCAGGCACTGTCTCTGGCCTCAGAGTGGACCATTGCTGTCCATTCCAGATCTTTCCCTTCAGCAGGAGGTCCTCCCACCAGCCCCCTTAAACTTAACTTTCAAGATCGTCCCCTTGGCTTCCCAGCCCCTGGGCTGTGGACTTCTGATGCCTTTGTCTCCAGGCACCGTAACCTCAGGTCCTTCAGTGGAGGGTTGGATTCTGGGTCCTGGTGACACACTGTATACTCAATCAGAGATGCAGATGTAATCGGGGGTGCAAAGTATAACGTCTGGAGAGCATGCTTCTTGGTATCTGCACTGTAGGCAGGAAGTTTCTTCCAACTGCACATGAAAACAAACAGCCCCAGCGAGCTTTGGTCAGTCGGATGGTCAGGTATGGCGCCCACCCTGCCCCCTGGATGCTGAGCATCCCTTCCTGGGGACTGAGATTCATATGGAGGGTCCCAGGAAAGGGTACAGGATGGGGGGTGAGAACCGAGGGTTACTATTGAGACAGCCACTGAGGAAGAACAGACTTATCTGAGAAAGGTAGCAAAATTGAGAAAGAGCATCTTTTTCCTGCATTGGCTTTTATGTTTCTTTCTAAAGTGTACTGCAGGAGAAAATGCAATTTGGTTTCCCTTCCCCGTTCCCCCGCCAAAATAGACTACACATCCTAGCCCTGCAAGTACAGTCTCACAAAGAAAGGGACAGACTTCTTAGCCTCTTACAGCATTGGCTCAGCATTGTTCTCAAAGTCCATTTGCCTCCTGGGGTGATTTCTCTGAAGTCGGTGGGGGCTCCAGCTGATTACGAGCTCCACGGGGAACCCAGGAGAACAGGAGCTGGATTAAGTTGACCTCCAGAGAATCGGCTAGATGTTCCATTTCTTTTATGGGGAATGTATTTGGAACAGATTTTTCCTTAATGAAATTTCAAAGTACTCTTTTGCTGTCAAAATAACCGACCCTTTCTTCGTTTCACACAGTGGGTTTCTTTTCTTGCCCTTTGTCCTCTTATCCAGCATGATATTCTGAAAACACAGACATTGAGTTGAGAATTGATGGGTTTCCTCCCTATGTTAACCCTTTAAACATCAACTATGGACTCTATTATTTGACTGTAACTGACTTAGTTGTCTTCTGTGTCTCCTTTAAAAGTTCTGGAATGCTGTCCTAGCCCATTAGGCTAAATGGATTTTCAGATATTTGCATGCTCTTATTGTCAACAGAGAAAACATGTGGTGGGATGTGTCTTGACTGGACCCATTTTACAGATGAGAAAAATGAGGCTGGGGAATAATATCCTACCGATGAGTAGTGTATTGGCACTACAGCAAATGCTTCATCACAGCAGATAGTAAAGAGCTGCTGCTGAGGCATGAGCAATTTGAATGACATTGTTCTTGGTTTTTCCTTGTAGGGCTTCCTGAGGCAGAGAATCATCATCTTCTGGCAAACAAACCAAACCCAAGATCTAATTGTGCTGAATGTCACATGCTGACAGCTCTTGAAATCTACCCTTTGGCTTAGCTTTCAAACAAGAGGTTCATCTTACCCAGGAAAAGGGTGAGTTATTTGCTTTCTTAATGTTATAACGCTGACATGGATGATCCTGGGGTTGTGGAGAATAAAAGAGATAGGTGAGCAAAAGAACGTGCATGCATGTATAGTCATGTTAGTTGTGTCTGACTCTGTGTGACCATATGGATTTTAGCCTGCCAGACTTCTGTGTCCATGGGATTCTCCAGGCAAGAATACTGGAATGGGGTGCCATGCCCTCTTCCAGGGCATCTTCCCCACCCAGGGATCGAACCCATGTCTCTTACATCTCCTGCATTAGCAGGTGAGTTCTTTACCACTAGTGCCACCTGGGAAGCCCAATGAAAGAATAGGAGATTTAAAAAGTAACCTAAAAAAAAAAAAACAAATGAAAAAAAAGCCACTGCTTTGCATGGATGGAATTCCAAGGTAGTTGTGCACATTGAAGACTGGTCTTGCTTCTTTCTGGGAGTGATGAAATGGTGCTTAAATCAGTCAGAGAAGAGTGCCAGGGGTCTGTATATTTGGGTCTAGGACATGTGCTTTCCAGCCTTGCAGCTTCTCTAGCTAGATGTCATTATGGAGTCAGAGAAAGGCAGAACTGGAGGGACAGATCTAGTGAGCCACATGGTTCCATGTCCTTCTAGATCAGGGATCTGAGACTCCCACCATGAAGGAGCTAGGACCACTGCCTGGTTCCTGTGGTCCCGATTGTCCACCAGAGAGTGAGAGACGGTGGCACTCATCTCTGCCTCTGCATGGAATCTCATCACTCCACTTGTGTCTGCAACAAGACTCCAGAGTTTCTAAAACTTGAGCCATGAGGCATGGGTCTCATCTCGTCCCCCATCTCAGCCACCCAGGGCAAAGCTATACTCCTGCTTTTTGAGGTCTAACCATTTGATTGTTTTCCTTTCAGATGGCTTACATGAAGATGAAATGGGTATATATTTCCCTGGTGGTCCTGGGAGTCTTTTGTCTGTATTATAACCTGGAGGATCTGAGTCCTTTTAAAGGAGAACCAGTGATTTTCAAGAATGAACTTGGGGACTTCCTTCAACTCCCAGATATAGATTGCGGGCAGGATCCCCCCTTTCTTGTACTGCTGGTGGCTTCATCTCATGAGCAGCGGTTGGTCCGCTTTGTCATCCGGAGCACCTGGGGAAGAGAAAAGATCATAAAGGGAAAGCGGATAAAAACATTCTTTCTCCTGGGAACCTCCCCCAGTAAACGCATCTCAAGAGAAGTGGCCAAGGAGAGCCAGCAGTTTCGTGATATTATCCAGAAGGACTTCGTGGATGTTTATTTCAATCTGACCCTGAAGACCATGATGGGGATGCAGTGGATCTACCGCTTTTGTCCACAGACGACTTTCGTGATGAAAACAGACTCTGACATGTTCGTCAATATCTACTATCTGACTGAACTGCTCCTGAAGAAAAACAGAACAACTCGGTTTTTCACCGGCTTCCTAAAACCGAACGAGTATCCCATCAGGAAACGGTTCAATAAGTGGTTTGTCAGTAAGTACGAATATCCATGGGACAAGTATCCGCCCTTCTGCTCTGGCACTGGCTACGTTTTCTCTAGCGACGTGGCGGGTGAGGTGTACCGTGTTGCCAATAGCGTGCCCTTCATTAAACTGGAAGATGTCTTTGTGGGGCTCTGCCTGGAAAGACTGAGGATCAGCCCAGAGGAACTTCACTCCGAACAGACTTTCTTCCCCGACGGGTTACCGTTCACCATCTGCCGTTATAAGAAGATTGTGGCTTCCCATCATATCAAGCCGCCAGACATCCTGAGGTATTGGCAAGCTCTGGAAGGTTCCCTGCAAGAAGAGTGTCCAGATAACTGAGGGGAGCCTCGAAGCACCTGTGGACCACTGCAGTGATGGCTTTTGAAAGATCTTTGATGGTGTGGCTGAGACTCCCCGGGTTAGGGAGGGAATGAGGAAGGAAGAGGCAGAACACGAGGACAAGGTCCTGCAGCCTTCCCCGTCTCAACGTGAATGCCATCACAGATGAAGCCCCATTTGGTACCCAAGCCATAACAGACACCATCTCTTGAGCACTTACCCTGTGGCAGTAACTGATGTGCACCTGCATCTTCTCATGTCAGGGGACAGCATCCACATGGAGTGGTGGGTGTCACCATTGCCACTTCACACACAAGGAGACAGCAGCTTAGAGAGGGATGGGGACCTGCCTCAAGGATGACAGCCGGCAGACACCGGAGCGAGGGTGAGAGCCCAGTGCTGTCAGATTCCAGGCAGCAGCCTCCGTCTCAGTCCACCCTTGTGAGCTGCCTCCTGGGAGAGGATGGTGGTGATGGGGGCTCCAAGGGGGGCCTTGCTGCTGGCATCCGTCAGTCCCTTGTAAGAGTCCCCTCCTCCTCCTCAAGTCCCATGCTTTTTAGTGCAGAGACTGGTGTGAACCAATGCTCCACACCCCTCCGGTGCGAGTTCCCTGTGTTCACGAGGAGTCTGGCTGGCCTGAGACCCTGTTAGCAGCTTGGCACTCAACTCACTACAAAGACACCGAGGCAGTGGCTGCAGCTCCGCCTCCGGAAAACACCCAGCTCCGGATAGAAACCAGTCTTTACAGACTCAGCTCAGAAATCACTGTGAAGCTTGGCCTGCTGTGCAGACCTGTTGGCCCTTCTGCTGAGTGGGGATCCCTGAGAGCACAGCATTTCTTCCCTGCTGTCCGCGGTGACCTCGCCTGTTGGCTCCACCTGTCCTTGGTCTGCACTTCAGGTCTCCAAGTGCACAGCAGAGGGTGGTTGGATGCATCATCCATGAAGGGTGCTGGGAGCTTTTCTGGGAACTGGGAATGATTTAAGTCAAGACCCTCTCAAGCAGCCCCTGGGATACTGAACCCTGAACTGAGTTCTGGTCCAAAGTGCGTCTCCCTGGGTGCGTGTCCTAAGCCCAATCCCAGCTCAGTGTCACTGAATTCCTCAGATGGCCAAGGAACAGCTGCATTTTGTGATGTGGACTTCAGTATGCATCTCCTGGGGGTTTGGAAGAGCCCGTTCTGCAGGGTTGTGTGGAAACAAAGCACTTTTCTTTTTTTTTGGCCAGGGTCTGCCCATTCAGCCACTGTCACATGACATACAAAGCCATCTCGCTCCCAATCTCCAGGAGGATCGGCTCCTACTTTCTACTTTATTGCACCGAACTTTAACAGCGCTCAGAGCCGAGGCCTCACATGGCTGCGAAACTTACAAATGTTGGACAAAGCTCTGACCTGAACACGGGGAGAGGAGTCTGCTGCAGAATGGTCACAGTGTGTTGATCTCGCGCAGCGTTTCTCGGTTCTGGATGGAGCTGCTTCTTGGCGGATGTGTTTTCTTATCCCAGCTGCTCTGAACATGCTGGGTCATGTTCAGGAAAGCTACCTTCTCAGGTGGGAAAATCAGGGACTAAGCTTGTTTTCTGAAGCCTGGATTTTAGCAGGGCCAGTCCTCAGTCCTGTGAGATAGACTGCCTCTAGTTTGGGAGATAACGGCGGGCTTTGGGCTTTGAGGGTGAAGGAGTCTTTGGCAATAGGGCTGCGCCTGTCCACCTTGTCTGGTGTGCGTGACCATGTGGCCACTGGCCTGGGAGGGGAGGTTCATCTCACTCAGGATCTGGTCTCAGCACCTGCCCAAAGCCCTCACCACAGGAGCACAAGCACACACTTGGCTCCATCCTCTGTGTGCTCTGAAACAGTTTTCTGCAAAACACATCCCTTGCCCCCATCCCCAATTCTATGTCTTTATATAATGAAGACCTTTTATACTCTAAGGAAAAACATTTTTTGTGACTACAGAACTTGAAGGGACCTTTGAGCTCCCTTTGAGGTCCGGCATTTACGTAGGATGAAAATAAAGCTCAGAGAGACCCAGACTCTTGCCCCAGACTTCACAGCTTGTTTGTCGTGGAGTGCAGGTTCCAGCCAGAGGTGTAGTCCGTGATGCTGTCTTGCTTGTATGTGAGAGTAAGAAACTGGGATAGTGCAAATTCACAGGCAAAGCGAGGCTTTTCCAATAGCACCCAGAGTGAATTTCAGAATGGGATTGGAGAGGAGCCAGGCTGGTGATGCACTGTCTTCACTCACAGGTCCAGGGAGGAACGCTGCTGATGTGTGCTCAGTTGCTAAGTCATGTCTGACTTTTTGTGATCCCAGTAACTGTAGCCCGCCAGACTCCTCTGTCCATGGAATTCTCCAGGCAAGAATACTGGAGTGGATTGCATGCCTCCTCCAGAGGAACTTCCCGATCCAGGGATCTAACTCTCATCTCCTGCGTCTCCTTCATGGGCAGGTGGGTTCTTTACCACTGAGCCACCTGGGAAGTCCATGACACTGATGGCCAAGGCTAATTGCCAGGCACTGAGATAAGGGCTTCACAAGTATTACTTCCTCAAATGCTCACAACTACTCCCCAGGAGGTGACTAGCCACTTTCCTGCTTTTCAGTTCAGTTCAGTCACTGTCGTGTCCAACTCTTTGCAACCCCATGGACTGCAGCACGCCAGGCTTCCCTGTCCATCACCAACTCCCAGAACTTGCTCAAACTCAGGTCTATCGAGTCAGTGATGCGATCCAACCTTCTTTACAGATGAGGAAACCGAGGCAGAGAGAGCATGAACAACTAGCTCAAGGTCATATAGCTGAAGTGTTCTTGGGGGCACCACGCGTGTTGGTCACAATCAGGACTGCTGCTCCTAAGCAGTCAGCTGGCATGAGGGATGCTGTCCGTGTTCAGAGGGAGGCAGGTACCCCTACCTTGGGGGCTCAGGCTGTATGTCTGGCCCTTCCACAGACTTCCCACACCACGCATACCCTCCCTTTAGGACATGAACCTCAAGTCCTCCCCTGGGCTGGAGAGTGTACAAAGGAACCAGTGGGGCTCCCATAGGGCCAGCCTCTCCACTCTGGGGCTTGATTCCCAGCTCTTCTAACCTCTGTGGAGCAAGCCCCTTGCTCAGGTTGTACTTTCACCCTCGCTCTGTTTCCCTTCTGCCGACTCAGCCCCCACACACCCAGACAGGCTGTCGTTTCTGATCTTCTAAACCATCAGTAAGCCCGTTCCCTTCACTGCCCCATGTCTGCTCCTTTGGCTGTTCTGCCCGAGACAGTTTTCCATATTTGTCCTCCTAAATTCATCTCCTGTTCCATCTGAAATCCCCTCTAGTCAGACTCTGGTGCCTGGCTCCACCAGATGGTTCTCACTGAAGTCACTGATGACCTGAGATGTGGGTTCCAAGGTCAGGTCTCTGTCCTCATTCTGCCACCGGCACTACTGGTCTTGCCCGCTTCTGGGGCACTGGACGCTCTGGACTCTCCTTCTCGCTGGTCCCTCCTTTGCCTGTTCCATCTCCTCACTCTGCCTTGGCCTCATTTATTTCCTCTCATTGTACTCCGGTGGTCTCATCCAGCCCCATGGTTTAATGTCGGAGCCAGCCGACGAGTCAACGTAGGCACAAACGCGGGATTCCTCGGCTGAGAAAGAAACAGACACAGACACAGAGAGACACAGACACAGACACAGCGGGGGTTGAGAGGATCACTGCAACCTGTCATGCCAGTGATGCTTGTTTATTTTTACACACAGAATTTTATACCCTTATACCAGGAAATTCTTATACAATACTATCATCAAAAATCACCCAAGTAACATGCACCAAAAATCACCTAAGTAACATAAAGCTCTCAATCAAGATCCCATGACTATCCCATGATTTTGTATCTCAGGACTCAGTTATCACCTAGGCAACATAAAGCTATGAATTAAGATCTCATGACTCCGTATCTCAGGACTCAGGTCGTATCTCAGGACTCAGGTCACAAAAGCCATTTGTCGTGCGTCAGATGCGCTCCAGAAGGCTGCAAGAAGTTTCGTTAGTAATCAATAAGAGGTGGCGGGACAGAGAGCTATGCCTGGACTTGATCCTTGAGTTAACAAGGCAGCTCCAGCTCTCAAAGCAGAGCCTGCTTGTCAGGTTGCCCTGGACTTAACCCTTGAGTTAACAAGGCAGTTTCCCAAAGCACGTCCTGCTCGTCAGGTTGCCCCCCGCAGCTCCCCCTTATTTTTTTACTAAAGCACTGATTTTGTGCTTTAAATGATCAGTATGAATGGCTGCTTTAATGTTAAGCAGCTCTGAAGCTAGACGCTTGATGCAGCATGGAATGAGACACATCAACAGCAGTAAAACGGCCAGTACAACCATAAGACCGAGAATATAATGCCAAAATGTACTCAGGGCAGGAAAATGAGAAAATAGCCCTTCTAAAAATCCATTAACAGTGGAGCCAATATCAGTGTTTGGAGAGAGCGTATTTTCAATGTTTAGAATTTCTTGATGTAACTTTACCAAATCTATGGAAAGGTTATCGTGACTCCATATTCCAGCAAGATGAGCTTTAATATGTTGCCACGGTGTATCTGATTTATTATACTCTTTTTGAGTGACACATATCCAATAATAATTAGCATGACATCTCAATTTACTCCTAAGCTTCAGCTCTTGCAGTTGTTCTCCTAAGTATAATACAGAATCATACAGAGCATTTAAGCGATCTTCCAATCGTTTATCAATATCTTCTTGTATTCCTAAAGCATTGGATGCATTTTTGGCAAGCCCATCTACAAAAGCAGCAGCATGAACAGACTGACTAAGAGCAATAGAAGCAGTAATAGTGGATGCTATTAACGTTATCAGAGAGACTACCCCTAGTATAACTAAACCTACTCCTCTCCGAGGCCTGGAGAGTGCATCATTCAGGCGTTTCCACAATTCTATTCCTGTATCTTCATACCAGGATTCTGACACATTTACAGGGATAACAACAAAAGGAGGTTGCTTTACTATAAGCAAGCCTGAATTGTCAGCAATTCTTCGAATACAATTTGACAATGTACAGTTTAAGCAGGTAATATTGTACATACCAGACTGTTTACGAATAGCAACAGACCCTATTATTATCATGAAGGGAAAAGGTACACAAGCACGAGGATATCTGTAAGGTCCATTCAACACTCTTCCTATAGGATTTTTTGCGCCTGTATACGACAAAGGCACTTTTTCGCTTGCAGCGGCAGCGAGCTTCCACAGATCTGTCTGGAAGATCTTATTACCGCCGAGATTCCAAATGGGAGGATGAAGGTTTCGAAGGCCAAACCCTTGGGCAGTCATCAAATCAGGACCCCAGTCCCAAAGCCGTTGTGTCTCATTATAGATAGTATACGTGGTAGCAGTTTTATTCCTACATGATGTCCAAGGCACATAAATCTGCTGTTCCCTTAGTCCAAGTCCACAAAAGGGAATATCCTTAGGCCCTGTTCCATTCTGCTGCTGGGTCTGTCCAGCCTTTTTTGTTATTGATGGGAAACGTAGAATCCATGTGTTCTGAGCAATCTTGTCTCTGTAGAAAGTTTCTGTAAGTAAAAGACAGCTAGAAGCATTATAGTTTTTATACATACATATGGGAAGTTTAGCAGAGAACACTGTATAATTTAGAGAAGCATTTTGTGGAATAATATGTTTATCCGAGGATGTTCCCAGTGTAAGTGTGTCATTAACGTATACAGGAATAAACGCCATCTCCCAGGTGACTGGCTGCAGCAAGAGAGGGTCAGGGACATAGGCCCAGTATACCTTTCCCTGAACACCAGAAAGATTTTGCAAAAGCAGTAATAATTGAATCATTACTCTAAAAGGAGAGGTGTGTTGATCAGACCCTTGTTGGCCCAGGCTCAAAAGGGCTTGTACTTGCTGTGGTGATGGAAGAGACGAATCAACGTTGATCGCTAATCGCCTCATCTGGGCTGTCAAGGGCTGCCTCCGACGTGCGTACCAGCCTTTCCGGGAGCCAACGCGGCGCCTCGGCATTCTGCGGAAACACGCAAACATGGCCTCTCCCCCATATTAACACAGGATCAGGACCATTCCAAGATCCGTTCATAGGATCCTTCCATCGTACGAGTGGGTACTTCCGTGGTGGATCCTGCATCCAGAAGCGCTGGGCAGCAGTATTGCCTTTATTATCAAAGGTCAAAAAATTCAAAACATATAAAGCGTGGCTCAATAGAGAAGGGATACTGCCCTGCACCCAATTCCCCCTTTTTAGTTTTTTTAGTTGATGTTTTAGGGTTAAGTGAGCTCGTTCAACAATTCCTTGCCCTTGAGGATTATAAGGGATACCAGTTTTATGCAATATAGAAAAAGTGGTACAAAAGGAACGGAATTTACGTCCAGTGTAGCCAGGACCATTATCAGTTTTTAACACACGGGGTATTCCCATGGCAGCAAAACAGCGGAGGCAATGTTGAATACAATTTTTACTAGCCTCTCCAGAAAGTGCTGTGGCCATAAGGAAGCCAGAATAGGTATCAATAGTAACATGAAGATACTTCAGCTTTCCAAACTCAGCTATATGTGTAACGTCCATTTGCCAGAGATCATTAGGACGTAGGCCACGAGGGTTGACACCAAAAGAGGGAACAACAAAGAACTGAGGACATGTTGAACAGCTTTTAACAATCTGTCGTGCTGTTTCTCTAGGAATCTGAAATTGCAAGCGTAAAGAATGACTATTTTGATGATGTATGGCATGAGAAGCTTTGGCAGCCAAGGCTGCATCTTGAAAATAAATGCTTTTTGTCAGGGCATCTGCTATCTTATTACCCTGAGCAAGGGGTCCAGGCAGGGCTGAATGAGCTCGTATATAGCCAAAGAAACAGGGGTTGACACGAGTTTGTATAGCCTTTTGGATACGAAAAAACAAATCAAATATTGAAGTTTTAATCGAGCCAATCAGCGGGACTGTTTCAATGACAGACATGGCTCTGACTACATAATGACTATCTGAGTATAAATTAAAGGCAGAAGAAACTGTATGAAGAGCTCTTAGCACCGCATACAACTCAACTTCCTGTGCTGATTCATAAGTAGTTTGAGTAAAATATGTTTGTTGACCGACAACAAGACTAGCTATTCCAGTAGAAGAGCCATCGGTAAAAATAGTTACAGCATTAGGAATAGGATGCTCTTTCACAATAGTAGGGAAAACAAATGGATGTTGTAAAGCAAATTGCAACAACTTATCAGCTGGGTAGTGCAGAGTTAATTGTCCAGGGAAGTCAGCTAAGGCAAGCACCCAGTCATCAGAGAACTGGAAAAGCCAGTTCTGCCCTTCAGATGAAAAAGGGACACATATAAAGGAGGGATCCTTGCCTAAATATAGAATAGAATCCTTTCGCCCTCTAGCAATTACCCTAGCAACCTGAACATGGTAGGGATGAAGGGCCCGCACAGGAGAAGCTGCCAAATAAATCCATTTTAATGGCTTATCCTGATAGAGTACTCCTGTGGGTGAATGTTGAGTAGCAAGTATATATAATCCCCATGGTTGGGTGTAATCACAGTACACCGTGTATTGTTTAGCAAGTGCCCTTTCCACAGTTTGTAGAGCCAACTCTCCTTGTGGTGTTAGTTGCCGAGGAGACGCAGGTGATGAATCTCCTTTCAAAATATCAAACAATGGTTTCACACTTACAGTAGGGAGGCGTAAATAAGGGCGTATCCAATTAATGTCTCCCAGCAACTTTTGAAAATCATTTAAAGTGCGTAACCCATCTCTTCGTAACTGAAGATGAGGGACAGAGAATTTTTTTTTTTTTTTTCTAAACGGAAGCCCAAATAGGAGTATGGAGGAAAAGTTTGAATTTTCTCAGTAGCTATAATTAAACCTCTAGACTTTAATGCAATTTCTACTTCAGAAAAGGCTTTTAATAAATAGGCACAATCAGTATGAGCCAAAAGAATGTCATCCATATAATGAAGCATGTAGACATCTGAAAACTTTTCACGCACACTTGTTAGGGCTGCATCTACAAACTTTTGGCATAACGTAGGACTATTAGCCATTCCTTGAGGCAACACCTTCCATTGATACCTCTGCATGGGTCGTGAAAAGTTAACAGAAGGAACACTGAATGCAAAACGATAACAATCTTGAGGTGCAAGGGGAATGGTATAAAAGCAATCTTTTAAGTCAATAATAATTATATGGGCTCCCCTAGGAATTGCCATTGGAGAAGGCAACCCGGGCTGCAAAGCACCCATGATCTGCATGGCTTTGTTAACCTGACGAAGGTCTTGCAATAAGCGCCATTTTCCAGATTTTTTTTGATAACAAAAATGGGTGAATTTCACGGCGAATTAGAAGGTTCTATACGGCCCAAAGTCAACTGTTCCTGTACCAGTTGTTGTGCAGCCAGCAATTTTTTTATAGTTAGGGGCCACTGATCTACCCACACAGGTTCCTCGGTTTTCCAAACAATAGGATCAGCGTGAGTAACAGGACAATCAGTAGTCCCCACTAAAAATATCCTAGCCCCGCTCCTGGTGCTAGCTTTTGAGGCTGAATTGGCGCAATTCGTCCCTGACCATACTTACCTAGGCCTTGGTGAGGCAAAAGACCCTGATCAAACATTTGTGAACTAACTGCAGTGCTTGGACTGTAAAGAAAGACTCCCATTTTTGACATAACATCCCTTCCCCAAGATTAACTGGCAATCTAGGTAGTATGTAAGGACGCATCTCGCCTTGATGGCCGTCTTGATCCTGCCAATGCAGTAACTCTGCACTCTGTTCAGGATTACTGGACTGCCCAATTCCTTGCAAAGTGGAAATAGCTATATGTTTAGGCCATCCGCTGGGCCAATGATGTTCAGCAATAACAGATACGTCAGCTCCAGTATCCAAAATTCCTTTAAAATTTTTCCCATTAATTTTTAGCTCTAATTCAGGCCTGGACTCTTTTGTCGGAGCCAGCCGACGAGTCAACGTAGGCACAAACGCGGGATTCCTCGGCTGAGAAAGAAACAGACACAGACACAGAGAGACACAGACACAGACACAGCGGGGGTTGAGAGGATCACTGCAACCTGTCATGCCAGTGATGCTTGTTTATTTTCACACACAGAATTTTATACCCTTATACCAGGAAATTCTTATACAATACTATCATCAAAAATCACCCAAGTAACATGCACCAAAAATCACCTAAGTAACATAAAGCTCTCAATCAAGATCCCATGACTATCCCATGATTTTGTATCTCAGGACTCAGTTATCACCTAGGCAACATAAAGCTATGAATTAAGATCTCATGACTCCGTATCTCAGGACTCAGGTCGTATCTCAGGACTCAGGTCACAAAAGCCATTTGTCGTGCATCAGATGCGCTCCAGAAGGCTGCAAGAAGTTTCGTTAGTAATCAATAAGAGGTGGTGGGACAGAGAGCTATGCCTGGACTTGATCCTTGAGTTAACAAGGCAGCTCCAGCTCTCAAAGCAGAGCCTGCTTGTCAGGTTGCCCTGGACTTAACCCTTGAGTTAACAAGGCAGTTTCCCAAAGCACGTCCTGCTCGTCAGGTTGCCCCCCCACAGCTCCCCCTTATTTTTTTACTAAAGCACTGATTTTGTGCTTTAAATGATCAGTATGAATGGCTGCTTTAATGTTAAGCAGCTCTGAAGCTAGACGCTTGATGCAGCATGGAATGAGACACATCAACAGCAGTAAAACGGCCAGTACAACCATAAGACCGAGAATATAATGCCAAAATGTACTCAGGGCAGGAAAATGAGAAAATAGCCCTTCTAAAAATCCATTAACAGTGGAGCCAATATCAGTGTTTGGAGAGAGCGTATTTTCAATGTTTAGAATTTCTTGATGTAACTTTACCAAATCTATGGAAAGGTTATCGTGACTCCATATTCCAGCAAGATGAGCTTTAATATGTTGCCACGGTGTATCTGATTTATTATACTCTTTTTGAGTGACACATATCCAATAATAATTAGCATGACATCTCAATTTACTCCTAAGCTTCAGCTCTTGCAGTTGTTCTCCTAAGTATAATACAGAATCATACAGAGCATTTAAGCGATCTTCCAATCGTTTATCAATATCTTCTTGTATTCCTAAAGCATTGGATGCATTTTTGGCAAGCCCATCTACAAAAGCAGCAGCATGAACAGACTGACTAAGAGCAATAGAAGCAGTAATAGTGGATGCTATTAACGTTATCAGAGAGACTACCCCTAGTATAACTAAACCTACTCCTCTCCGAGGCCTGGAGAGTGCATCATTCAGGCGTTTCCACAATTCTATTCCTGTATCTTCATACCAGGATTCTGACACATTTACAGGGATAACAACAAAAGGAGGTTGCTTTACTATAAGCAAGCCTGAATTGTCAGCAATTCTTCGAATACAATTTGACAATGTACAGTTTAAGCAGGTAATATTGTACATACCAGACTGTTTACGAATAGCAACAGACCCTATTATTATCATGAAGGGAAAAGGTACACAAGCACGAGGATATCTGTAAGGTCCATTCAACACTCTTCCTATAGGATTTTTTGCGCCTGTATACGACAAAGGCACTTTTTCGCTTGCAGCGGCAGCGAGCTTCCACAGATCTGTCTGGAAGATCTTATTACCACCGAGATTCCAAATGGGAGGATGAAGGTTTCGAAGGCCAAACCCTTGGGCAGTCATCAAATCAGGACCCCAGTCCCAAAGCCGTTGTGTCTCATTATAGATAGTATACGTGGTAGCAGTTTTATTCTTACATGATGTCCAAGGCACATAAATCTGCTGTTCCCTTAGTCCAAGTCCACAAAAGGGAATATCCTAGGCCCTGTTCCATTCTGCTGCTGGGTCTGTCCAGCCTTTTTTGTTATTGATGGGAAACGTAGAATCCATGTGTTCTGAGCAATCTTGTCTCTGTAGAAAGTTTCTGTAAGTAAAAGACAGCTAGAAGCATTATAGTTTTTATACATACATATGGGAAGTTTAGCAGAGAACCCTGTATAATTTAGAGAAGCATTTTGTGGAATAATATGTTTATCCGATGATCTGCCCAATGTTATAGTGTCATTAACATATACAGGAATGAATGCCATCTCCCAGGTGACTGGCTGCAGCAAGAGAGGGTCAGGGACATAGGCCCAGTATACCTTTCCCTGAACACCAGAAAGATTTTGCAAAAGCAGTAATAGTTGAATCATTACTCTAAAAGGAGAGGTGTGTTGATCAGACCCCTGTTGGGCCAGCCTCAAAAGGGCTTGTACTTGCTGTGGTGATGGAAGAGACGAATCAACGTTGTTCATTATCGTTAATCGCCTCATCTGGGTTGTCAAGGGCTGCCTCTGACTTGCGTACCAGCCTTTCCAGGAGCCAACGCGGCGCCTCGGCATTCTGCGGAAACACACAAACATGGCCTCTCCCCCATATTAACACAGGATCAGGACCATTCCAAGATCCGTTCATAGGATCCTTCCATCGTACGAGTGGGTGTTTCCGTGGTGGATCCTGCATCCAGAAGCGCTGGGCAGCAGTATTGCCTTTATTATCAAAGGTCAAAAAATTCAAAACATATAAAGCGTGGCTCAATAGAGAAGGGATACTGCCCTGCACCCAATTCCCCCTTTTTAGTTTTTTTTGTTGATGTTTTAGGGTTAAGTGAGCTCGTTCAACAATTCTTTGGCCTTGAGGATTGTAAGGGATACCAGTTTTATGCAATATAGAAAAGGTGGTACAAAAGGAACGGAATTTACGCCCAGTGTAGCCAGGACCATTATCAGTTTTTAACACACGGGGTATTCCCATGGCAGCAAAACAGCGGAGGCAATGTTGAATACAATTTTTACTAGCCTCCCCAGAAAGTGCTGTGGCCATAAGGAAGCCAGAATAGGTATCAATAGTAACATGAAGATATTTCAGCTTTCCAAACTCAGCCACATGGGTAACGTCTATTTGCCAGAGATCATTAGGACGTAGGCCACGAGGGTTGACACCAAAAGAGGGAACAACAAAGAACTGAGGACATGTTGAACAGCTTTTAACAATCTGTCGTGCTGTTTCTCTAGGAATCTGAAATTGCAAGCGTAAAGAATGACTATTTTGATGATGTATGGCATGAGAAGCTTTGGCAGCCAAGGCTGCATCTTGAAAATAAATGCTTTTTGTCAGGGCATCTGCTATCTTATTACCCTGAGCAAGGGGTCTAGGCAGGGCCGAATGAGCTCGTATATAGCCAAAGAAACAGGGGTTGACACGAGTTTGTATAGCCTTTTGGATACGAAAAAACGAATCAAATATTGAAGTTTTAATCGAGCCAATCAGCGGGACTGTTTCAATGACAGACATGGCTCTGACTACATAATGACTATCTGAGTATAAATTAAAGGCAGAAGAAACTGTATGAAGAGCTCTCAGCACCGCATACAACTCAACTTCTTGTGCTGATTCATAAGTAGTTTGAGTAAAGAATGTTTGTTGACCGACAACAAGACTAGCTATTCCAGTAGAAGAGCCATCGGTAAAAATAGTTACAGCATTAGGAATAGGATGCTCTTTCACAATAGTAGGGAAAACAAATGGATGTTGTAAAGCAAATTGCAACAACTTATCAGCTGGGTAGTGCTGAGTTAATTGTCCAGGGAAGTCAGCTAAGGCAAGCACCCAGTCATCAGAGTACTGGAAAAGCCAGTTCTGCCCTTCAGATGAAAAAGGGACACATATAAAGGAGGGATCCTTGCCTAAATATAGAATAGAATCCTTTCGCCCTCTAGCAATTACCCTAGCAACCTGAACATGGTAGGGATGAAGGGCCCGCACAGGAGAAGCTGCCAAATAAATCCATTTTAATGGCTTATCCTGATAGAGTACTCCTGTGGGTGAATGTTGAGTAGCAAGTATATATAATCCCCATGGTCGGGTGTAATCACAGTACACCGTGTATTGTTCAGCAAGTGCCCTTTCCACAGTTTGTAGAGCCAACTCTCTTTGTGGTGTTAGTTGCCGAGGAGACGCAGGTGATGAATCTCCTTTCAAAATATCAAACAATGGTTTCACACTTACAGTAGGGAGGCGTAAATAAGGGCGTATCCAATTAATGTCTCCCAGCAACTTTTGAAAATCATTTAAAGTGCGTAACCCATCTCTTCGTAACTGAAGATGAGGGACAGAGAATTTTTCTTTTTCTAGACGGAAACCCAAATAAGAATATGGAGGAAAAGTTTGAATTTTCTCAGTAGCTATAATTAAACCTCTAGACTTTAATGCAATCTCTACTTCAGAAAAGGCTTTTAATAAATAGGCATAATCAGTATGAGCCAAAAGAATATCATCCATATAATGAAGCATGTAGACATCTGAAAACTTTTCACGCACACTTGTTAGGGCTGCATCTACAAACTTTTGGCATAACGTAGGACTATTAGCCATTCCTTGAGGCAACACCTTCCATTGATACCTCTGCATGGGTCGTGAAAAGTTAACAGAAGGAACACTGAATGCAAAACGATAACAATCTTGAGGTGCAAGGGGAATGGTATAAAAGCAATCTTTTAAGTCAATAATAATTATATGGGCTCCCCTAGGAATTGCCATTGGAGAAGGCAACCCGGGCTGCAAAGCACCCATGATCTGCATGGCTTTGTTAACCTGACGAAGGTCTTGCAATAAGCGCCATTTTCCAGATTTTTTTTGATAACAAAAATGGGTGAATTTCATGGCGAATTAGAAGGTTCTATATGGCCCAAAGTCAACTGTTCTTGTACCAGTTGTTGTGCAGCCAGCATTTTTTTTATAGTTAGGGGCCACTGATCTACCCACACAGGTTCCTCGGTTTTCCAAACAATAGGATCAGCGTGAGTAACAGGACAATCAGTAGTCCCCACTAAAAATATCCTAGCCCCGCTCCTGGTGCTAGCTTTTGAGGCTGAATTGGCGCAATTCGTCCCTGACCATACTTACCTAGGCCTTGGTGAGGCAAAAGACCCTGATCAAACATTTGTGAACTAACTGCAGTGCTTGGACTGTAAAGAAAGACTCCCATTTTTGACATAACATCCCTTCCCCAAAGATTAACTGGCAATCTAGGTAGTATGTAAGGACGCATCTCGCCTTGATGGCCGTCTTGATCCTGCCAATGCAGTAACTCTGCACTCTGTTCAGGATTACTGGACTGCCCAATTCCTTGCAAAGTGGAAATAGCTATATGTTTAGGCCATCCACTGGGCCAATGATGTTCAGCAATAACAGATACATCAGCTCCAGTATCCAAAATTCCTTTAAAATTTTTCCCATTAATTTTTAGCTCTAATTCAGGCCTGGATTCTTTAATAGCCTGGATCCAATAGGCATCTGAAGACCCAGAGGCAGCAGTGCCACGTGTCTTTTGAATCTCACGCCCTGTGATTTTAAGAGGGAGGAGAACAAGTTGTGCAATTTTTTGTCCTGAATGAATAGTACTAATAGTACGAGGTGATTCTGCCATAATTTTAATTTCTCCATGATAATCTGAATCTATGACACCTGGAGCGACACTAAGGCCCTTTAAAGTGGTACTACTTCTCCCTAACAGTAAGCCTACTGTCCCTTCAGGCAATGGCCCAAACACTCCAGTAGCAATAGTCTGAATTCCCATTTCAGGGGTTAGTACTGTGTAGGAGGAGGCACACAAGTCCAATCTGGCGCTCCCTGAGGTGGCTCTAAACAGGTCTGAGACCCGCTTTCGACTGGAGAAGTCTGCTGAATTGCCCCATAACATTGTTTCGGGGCCAGGGGCTGGCCCCTCACCCAGTTTCCCTGCCAGGGGGGTAATGGATTGCCCTGTGAATCTGTTTTTGACCTACAGTCTTTTATCCAATGTCTTCTTCTCTTACATCTAGGGCATACAGTCGGGGCTGTACCTCTTGTCCCCTTGTTAGTCCTCTGAGGACATACTGCAGCTCGATGTCCTGCTTGGCCGCAGGCATAACAACAAGCATTAGACGAATTTTTCATCATCTCCTTCTTGCGCTGCTGCTGAAATAATACCTCTTTTAAGCTTTTCCTTTGCAAAGCAGCTGCAATAGCAATTCCCTGCATATAAGATGGACCAATATCAGCACAAATACGAATATAATCAGACAAAGCCCCCTTCTTTCTATATGGCCGCAAGGCAGCCTGACAGGCAGAGTTAGCATTTTCATAAGCCAATTGCTTAGTTAAAATTGTACCCGCTTGATCATCAGACATTATTTTTCCCACAGCTTCCAAAAGCCGGGCAACAAAATCTTGATAGGGCTCGTCAGGCCCCTGCCGTATCTTTGCAAGATCTTCTGATCTATTAGAGGGACACGGCAATTTCTTCTAAGCCTGTCGTGCGGCGTTGGAAATTTGAGGATATGCTCTTGGCTGATAATTCAGCTGTGCATTGGTAGCCTGAAATGCACCTTCCCCTATCAACATTTCATAAGTTGTTTGAATCCCTTGTCTTTGATTGATTTCAGCTATATTGTGACATTGTTCTGCAAATTCTGATTTCCACAATAAATAATCACCGCCCGAAAGACATGCACGAGCGATTTGTTTCCAGTCATTAGGAGGCAGATTTAAAGCCCCTAAATTCTCAATCATAGCCTGTGTAAAAGGTGCAGTAGCCCCATATTGTGCACAGGCGACTTTAAGTTCTTTTAACTGTTTAAAGGGAAGAGGATCATAATATCGCTGACCAGCATTTTCCAGTACCGGAAATAGAACTGGGAAACCAGAAACATTTTCTCCATCCTTATATGCCTGGTGAATAGCCTGCTGTAACGGGGAAAAAACCTGGACTTGCACAGTGGCCTGAGCGGGAGGAGGATCTAACCCAGCAATAATAGAAGCGGCATAAGTGGGTGGTGCAGCAGGTACCACAATTTTTTGAGGAGGTGGTTCTTTTAAAGTAAGACGCTCCATAGGAGCACAACAGGACTGTTGCACCATTTTATTAGCAGCAGGGGGTGACTCTTCAGCTAACAGATCCCAATCATCCTGGTGATATTCAGCTGCTTGCTCATCTAAATCTTCCTCATCAGAAGGAGATAGCCCATCCTCCGTTTTTACAAGATAGGACAAAGTGACCAATTTGTCTTGACCCTCTGGAGCAGCAGAAATCGGCTCCTCATCAACCATTTGATTAATTTTAGAACCTTCTTCATGACTAAAATCAAGGCAATCACGAATTAAAGTCCACAATGAGAAAGTTTCTACTGGAACTTTGGAAGGGCCATAAAGTGTATAATGTGTTTGAATCTGCTTACCAATCTTTTTCCAAATCTCTAAACTCATAGTTCCTTCCTCAGGGAACCATGGACAGACTTCCTCAACAAACTGCAAAAATGTGCGTAATTTAGGCTTAGATACTTTGACCCCTCGGTCTCTTAACATTACATATAACACGTGAACAAACAATTGACGACTATGATCTTGCCCCATTTTTTACTCTCAACTATAAACCTACTTGCCCCCGTATTTTTCTTTTTCTTTTTTCTTGTACAGGATTTTTTTCAAGCCTGATAGGCGTATTTATGCGCGCGCCTTTGGGCAGGGGCCGAGAATCTCCTAAACGTCGATGCCCCGCGTTGGGCGCCACTTTGTCGGAGCCAGCCGACAAGTCAACGTAGGCACAAACGCGGGATTCCTCGGCTGAGAAAGAAACAGACACAGACACAGAGAGACACAGACACAGACACAGCGGGGGTTGAGAGGATCACTGCAACCTGTCATGCCAGTGATGCTTGTTTATTTTCACACACAGAATTTTATACCCTTATACCAGGAAATTCTTATACAATACTATCATCAAAAATCACCCAAGTAACATGCACCAAAAATCACCTAAGTAACATAAAGCTATCAATCAAGATCCCATGACTATCCCATGATTTTGTATCTCAGGACTCAGTTATCACCTAGACAACATAAAGCTATGAATTAAGATCTCATGACTCCGTATCTCAGGACTCAGGTCGTATCTCAGGACTCAGGTCACAAAAGCCATTTGTCGTGCGTCAGATGCGCTCCAGAAGGCTGCAAGAAGTTTCGTTAGTAATCAATAAGAGGTGGCGGGACAGAGAGCTATGCCTGGACTTGATCCTTGAGTTAACAAGGCAGCTCCAGCTCTCAAAGCAGAGCCTGCTTGTCAGGTTGCCCTGGACTTAACCCTTGAGTTAACAAGGCAGTTTCCCAAAGCACGTCCTGCTCGTCAGGTTGCCCCCCGCACTCTTTAATAGCTTGGATCCAATAGGCATCTGAAGACCCAAAGGCAGCAGTGCCACGTGTCTTTTGAATCTCATGCCCTGTGATTTTAAGAGAGAGGAGAACAAGTTGTGCAATTCTTTGTCCTGAATGAATAGTACTAATAGTACGAGGTGATTCTGCCATAATTTTAATTTCTCCATGATAATCTGAATCTATGACACCTGGAGCGACACTAAGGCCCTTTAAAGTGGTACTACTTCTCCCTAACAGTAAGCCTACTGTCCCTTCAGGCAATGGCCCAAACACTCCAGTAGCAATAGTCTGAATTCCCATTTCAGGGGTTAGTACTGTGTAGGAGGAGGCACACAAGTCCAATCTGGCGCTCCCTGAGGTGGCTCTAAACAGGTCTGAGACCCGCTTTCGACTGGAGAAGTCTGCTGAATTGCCCCATAACATTGTTTCGGGGCCAGGGGCTGGCCCCTCACCCAGTTTCCCTGCCAGGGGGGTAATGGATTGCCCTGTGAATCTGTTTTTGACCTACAGTCTTTTATCCAATGTCTTCTTCTCTTACATCTAGGGCATACAGTCGGGGCTGTACCTCTTGTCCCCTTGTTAGTCCTCTGAGGACATACTGCAGCTCGATGTCCTGCTTGGCCGCAGGCATAACAACAAGCATTAGACGAATTTTTCATCATCTCCTTCTTGCGCTGCTGCTGAAATAATACCTCTTTTAAGCTTTTCCTTTGCAAAGCAGCTGCAATAGCAATTCCCTGCATATAAGATGGACCAATATCAGCACAAATACGAATATAATCAGACAAAGCCCCCTTCTTTCTATATGGCCGCAAGGCAGCCTGACAGGCAGAGTTAGCATTTTCATAAGCCAATTGCTTAGTTAAAATTGTACCCGCTTGATCATCAGACATTATTTTTTCCACAGCTTCCAAAAGCCGGGCAACAAAATCCTGATAGGGCTCGTCAGGCCCCTGCCGTATCTTTGCAAGATCTTCTGATCTATTAGAGGGACACGGCAATTTCTTCTAAGCCTGTCGTGCGGCGTTGGAAATTTGAGGATATGCTCTTGGCTGATAATTCAGCTGTGCATTGGTAGCCTGAAATGCACCTTCCCCTATCAACATTTCATAAGTTGTTTGAATCCCTTGTCTTTGATTGATTTCAGCTATATTGTGACATTGTTCTGCAAATTCTGATTTCCACAATAAATAATCACCGCCCGAAAGACATGCACGAGCGATTTGTTTCCAGTCATTAGGAGGCAGATTTAAAGCCCCTAAATTCTCAATCATAGCCTGTGTAAAAGGTGCAGTAGCCCCATATTGTGCACAGGCGACTTTAAGTTCTTTTAACTGTTTAAAGGGAAGAGGATCATAATATCGCTGACCAGCATTTTCCAGTACCGGAAATAGAACTGGGAAACTAGAAACATTTTCTCCATCCTTACATGCCTGGTGAATAGCCTGCTGTAACAGGGAAAAAACCTGGACTTGCACAGTGGCCTGAGCGGGAGAAGGATCTAACCCAGCAATAATAGAAGCGGCATAAGTGGGTGGTGCAGCAGGTACCACAATTTTTTGAGGAGGTGGTTCTTTTAAAGTAAGACGCTCCATAGGAGCACAACAGGACTGTTGCACCATTTTATTAGCAGCAGGGGGTGACTCTTCAGCTAACAGATCCCAATCATCCTGGTGATATTCAGCTGCTTGCTCATCTAAATCTTCCTCATCAGAAGGAGACAGCCCATCCTCCTTTTTTGCAAGATAGGACAAAGTGACCAATTTATCTTGACCCTCTGGAGAAGCAGAAATTGGCTCATCATCAACCATTTGATTAATTTTAGAACCTTCTTCATGACTAAAATCAAGGCAATCACGAATTAAAGTCCACAATGAGAAAGTTTCTACTGGAACTTTGGAAGGGCCATAAAGTGTATAATGTGTTTGAATCTGCTTACCAATCTTCTTCCAAATCTCTAAACTCATAGTTACTTCCTCAGGGAACCATGGACAGACTTCCTCAACAAACTGCAAGAATGTGCGTAATTTAGGCTTAGATACTTTGACCCCTCGGTCTCTTAACATTACATATAACATGTGAACAAACAATTGACGACTATGATCTTGCCCCATTTTTTACTCTCAACTATAAACCTACCTGCCCATACCTTATTTTTCTTTTTTCTTCACGCTTGAAATGCGTACCTATGTGCGCGCCTTTGGGCAGGGGCCGAGAATCTCCTAAACGTCGATGCCCCACGTTGGGCACCACTTTGTCGGAGCCAGCCGACGAGTCAACGTAGGCACAAACGCGGGATTCCTCGGCTGAGAAAGAAACAGACACAGACACAGAGAGACACAGACACAGACACAGCGGGGGTTGAGAGGATCACTGCAACCTGTCATGCCAGTGATGCTTGTTTATTTTCACACACAGAATTTTATACCCTTATACCAGGAAATTCTTATACAATACTATCATCAAAAATCACCCAAGTAACATGCACCAAAAATCACCTAAGTAACATAAAACTATCAATCAAGATCCCATGACTATCCCATGATTTTGTATCTCAGGACTCAGTTATCGCCTAGGCAACATAAAGCTATCAATTAAGATCTCATGACTCCGTATCTCAGGACTCAGGTCGTATCTCAGGACTCAGGTCATAAAAGCCATTTGTCCTGCGTCAGATGCGCTCCAGAAGGCTGCAAGAAGTTTCGTTAGTAATCAATAAGAGGTGGTGGGACAGAGAGCTATGCCTGGACTTGATCCTTGAGTTAACAAGGCAGCTCCAGCTCTCAAAGCAGAGCCTGCTTGTCAGGTTGCCCTGGACTTAACCCTTGAGTTAACAAGGCAGTTTCCCAAAGCACGTCCTGCTGGTCAGGTTGCCCCCCGCAGTTTAAAATATCCTTTTGTGCCAAGGGTGCCCATTTATCTCCAGCCTGGGGCTCTCTCTTGCTCTTCAGCCTCATAAATTTCATGGCCTACTTGACAGCACAAAGTGAGCAAATATACAACTGAATTGGTCCGGGACGGTCTCCCCCAACTCCTAATCCACACTACCTGCAGCCTTCGCTTCCTCAGGTAATGGCCCTTCCATCCCTCAGTCTTTGTTGTTGTTCAGTTGCTAAGTTGTGCCCAACTTCTTGCGACCCCTTGGACTGCAGCATCCCAGGCTTCCCTAGCCTTCACTGTCTCCTGGAGTTTGCTTAAACTTGTGTCCATTGAGTCAGTGATGCCATCTAGCCATCTCATCCCTGCCCTGCTTCTCCTCCTGCCCTCAATCTTTCCCAGAATCAGGGTCTTTTCCAAAGAGTTGGCTCTTCCCATCAGGTGGCCAAAGTATTGGAGCTTCAGCTTCAGCATCGGTCCTTCCAATGAATATTCAGGACTGAATTCTTTTAGGATTGACTGGTTTGATCTCTTTGCAGTCCAAGGTACTCTCAAGACTGTTCTCCAGCACCACAATTGGAAAGCATCAGTGCTTCAGCGCTCAGCCTTCATTATGGTCCAACTCTCACATCCATACATGACTACTAGAAAAAGCATACCTTTGACTAGATGGACCTTTGTTGGCAAAGTGATGTCTCTGCTTTTTAATATGTTGTCTAGGTTTGTCATAGTTTTTCTTCCAAGGAGCAAGCGTCTTTTAATTCATGGCTGCAGTCACCATCTGCAGTGATTCTGGAGCCCAAGAAAATAAAGTCTGTCACTGTTTCCATTGTTTCCCCATCTATTTACCATGAAGTGATGGGACCAGATACTGTGATCTTCATTTTTTGAATGTTGAGTTTTAAGCTAGCTTTTCCGTTTTCCTCTTTCACCTTCATCAAGAGGCTCAAGTCAGACACTTCAAAGGCATCTGTGACTCCTCTTTCTTAACCAGTGCATCGGCTCTGCCTTTGTTTTATATCCAGAAGCCAATCACTGCCCGACCTGTCCCTGCCCGAAGCCCCCATCATCTGGCACTTGTGTCCCTGCAGTAGCTTCTACTTGGGCTCTTGGCCTCCATCATTGCATCCTCTTCATCTGTTTCCTAAGCAGCGTCCAGACTGCTCTTTTGAAAATATGGACCAGAGCATCTCATTTCTCTGCTCTAAACCCATCTCTGAGGAAACCCTCCAATGATGTCACATCTTTTAAATCATTGTCTGCCTATGTTATTTCTTAACCTCCTCCCTTCCTGCCCTCCCCTCACTCACTCTGGCCTCCCTGAAAGGGAGTACTATTCTAGCTGCACTGGCCTTCCTGCTCTTCCTAGAATGTCCCAGGTACACTCTTAATGGCCTCAGGGCCTCTGTCAGGGTCACCCTTTCCTCGGACAGTCTCATGGCCTATTTCTTTGCTTCTTTAATGTCTTTGGCCATACATCATCCCTTCTTTAAAAGCCTCATCCTGATCACTTTCTGTGGAATTGCAACTCATCGCACCCGGTGCCCCCTTGCCTTGTTATATTGTTTCATTGCACTTATCAGTTTCTAACAGAGTATAGCATATCTACTTATTATCATGCATCTATTTTGGTTATTGTTTATAGTTTGCTCCAGTTGAACAAAAGCTTTGTGCAGGAATGGTTCTTTGTTTTCTCCACTGATGTACCTTACATTCTTAGCACAATTCCTGGTACACAGTCTATACTCAATAAATCTTTTCCCAATGGACATGTGATGACCTTTGTGGCCATTTTAAGGTGATCTTAAAGGGGAAGCAGGGAGCCTCAACTAATGGTGAAAGAGTTCTAAAATGTAGCCAACACTATGGATCCAACGTGTAGTTCCAGTATCATTCAGTAAATGGGATGCTGAAATCCTGTTTTTACTGAAAACTAGGACCTGAAAACCTAAAAATGCTATATAGTAGTGCTTCATGACTTCAGGCCTTCTCCTTTAAGAAATAGGAAATCTCTCGCATTGAGAAGTAAATAGAATTCTATAATGTACTTTGTGTGCCTGCCCACATTCCCCCAACCCCATCTTATCATCTACAACCTCCTTCTGTTGCTGGTGGTGGTTTAGTTGCTAAGTCATGTCTGACTCTTAGGACCCCATGGACTGTAGCCCACTAGCCTCCTCTGTCCATGGGATTTTCCAGGCTAGAATACTGGAGTGGGTAACCATTCCTTTCTCCAGGGGATCTTCCTGATGTAGGGTTTGAACCCGGGTTTCCTATGTTGTAGGCAGATTCTTTACCTACTGAGCCACCAGGAGTGTCCTTCTGTTTTCATAATTATAGAAATTTGCTTCTTCTTCTCAACTGTATCCAACTTTTACTCCTAGGAGAATGACACAATAAACCAAGTTGTCAGGAAATAGACCTCATTTCTAAAAATGGTGACAGCTGGAACAGAAGGTACAAAGGCAGTTTCAGATGAAGGTAGAATTGCTGTGCTTCCAAACTTCAAGAGGTTTTGGAGCTCATCCCTTTAGTTTATGTGTGAAAATCAAGATTTGTAGAATTAGAGCTTCAAGTCAGCACTCAGAGGGGTGCTGACCCTCAGTCTGATGCTACACCCACAATTGTGTACTGACTTTTTCCTTCTTATGTACTTAATTTCTGTTGTCTTAAAGCACACCATTGTAGCAATAGAGCACTTTATAAAAAAGGAAGGAAGGAAAACTCCAAACCACCAAAACTCACCAGACCTTCTCTCCTGGAGTTCCCCAGTAGCACCTGCTTCCAGACACTCTCCAGGTGCATCTAAAAGACACATCAAAAACACATTCCTCAGTCTCCGGCCCCGAAGCCTTGTCTTCCCCCAGAGTTTCCAGTTGTAGGGAATGTTGTCACCGACCATCTGCTCTTTCAGTTCTGTAACTTTCCTCTGCCTCTCTGCCGCCCTGCCATGCCTGTTGGTTGCCTATCCCTGTGATTTTGACACCGTCTCTCCACGTGCATCGTTGCAGCCTCAGTGCAGGCCACCATCTTGGGTCAGCTGACCTTACGCAGCATGTTTCTATCTGATCTCACAGATCTAATCACAGTGCCTTCCAACCTCTCCTCCACTTTACATCCAGAGTAATTTTAAAAAACTTCATTGGAGTATAATTGATTTACTATGTGTGTTAGTTTCAGGTGTACAGCCAAGTGATATATATATATATATATATATATGTATATTTTCTTTTTCAGATTCTTTTCCATCATAGGTTAATATTGACTGTAGTTTCCTGTACTATACAGTATGTCCTTGTTGTTTATTTTATTTATGGTGGTGTGTGTTTGTTAATCCCAAACTCTTAATTTACCCACCCCCCATCCCCCACCTCCCACCTTCCCCTTTGGTAACCATGAGTTTGTTCTCTAAGCGTGTGAGTTTGTTTCGTAAATGAGTTCATTTGTATCATTCTTTTTTAGATTCCACATATAAGTGATATCATGTGATATTTGCTTCACTTAGTGTAATATTCTATAGATCCATCCATTTTGCTGTAAATAGAGTAAATTTTTTTTTTTTTTTTTTGAAAAGATGATCTGATTAGGAAACTCAAACAGTCAGGGAAGCTGAGCAATTTCCCTCAGGGAATTCTGTCCTCCCGTCCATGAGCTGCCGGATGTTTCAGAGATCAGACTGGTGACCCCAAGTCCTGCTAGGCACCCTAGCAATGCTCCACTGATGCCCGAAGGCTGGCATAAAGTGCTAACATGCACTTTTAAAACAAAACAAATTAATTTTCTTGGGAGTTCTTGGATCCTCTTGAATGTGGCTGCTCTGGGGGTGGGGCTGCCTGGGTTTGAATTTTCCCTCCCTCTCTCACTCAACAAGCAAGTCACTTATCTTGACTTCGCTTTTTTTTTTTTTCCATCTGAAAAATGGGACAGTAGTTGTTCTCACCTCACAGGGTTATTGTGTTAGTCAAGACGATGCGTGTGAATTGATCAGTAACTTGAGTGGTTCTGCTGAAGGTCAGTGTCTGGACTTGGATTTTGGTGCATTTTATAGTGATCTGTGGGCCAATCAAGAGATCTTTGGGGCGAGTCTTTAAGACTTTGTTCAGCTCTGGCTCCTTTCTCTCCTTCTGATGTTCCCTGGCACTCCTGAAGAAGTTCTTCTATCCGTTGCTTTCTTCAGCATTGCAGAGCACTGTGTTTCTGACTCAGTTCATTAAAAAAGTATGACAGCCTGAACACGTGATAAACAAATGGAGCTGGAGGTGCCTTCAAGGTTATCTGCAGTCCAAAAAATAGCCTGCTTTTTCCAGATAAGAAAACCAGGACTCAGGAAAGTGGAGTGACATTTCCAAGTCCTTCAATTAGCAGCATCTCCAGGAGCAGAAACCAGCATCAGAAAGCTCATGTCAGCCATTCATTCATCTGTTTATTCACTCTTTGGGCAAATATGGTCAGTGCTTTTTACACGACACCAGGAATGAGGGTCAAGCTGAGGTTCACGGCCATGGGTTCTGCAAACAGAGCGTTAGCTGGGCAAACACATGATGTCAAGAGGATAAAGGGGGTGTCTGTTCTCTTGTCAACCGAAAGAAGCAGTGTTTGTTCAGTGCCATCTCTGTCAATAGACACCATAAACCTCTTCCACACCTGCTGTCTCAATTCCTCACAGCAGCCATTCTTATTATAAACAACTCCCTGGTTTTGAGTTGAGGTTCAGAGTGACTTGTTGACTTGACAGGGATGCTCAGATGTGAAGAGACCACCCCTTCCCCACCTCTTGGCCTTCAGTGCCCCCCCTTTCACCAGGGCGTGGTAGGTGAGCCCTCCCATGGCGCTTAGGGACTGGCAAGCCTCATGAGTCTCTCAGGAAGCTCAGCTCTGCCCCCGCCCAGCTGTCCAAGGGGTCTGCCATCTTGTCTTGTTCCATCTGCCACCATTTCTTTCCCAAGTGTTGACAACATCTCTGTCTGCTCCTTCCCTGTCCTGTGTGATCTCCTGGGATTCGGCCCTTTGTCATCAGTGGTGTCCCAGGAACCTCCTCTTTAGCTGGGTCCTCTGACCTGTCCTGTCCTGGCCAGCCCTGTCCTGAGCTCACTCAGCTCTCCATCTGATGGTTTGAACAAGTGTCTGGCTTCAGAACATGAACCCCTCCAGGCCAGCCCAGCCTACTTTCCACCTCTGTTTATCTGAAGACCTTGCAAAAGAAGCTATCCTTCAAAATAGTGTGGATTCAACACTACAGGCATTGGCTTCTATCAGCATGTGTGCATGTATGTGTGTGCCCGTGTGGGTGATCTGAGGCTGTAAGCAGAGGTGCTCAGTGGTGACCAGTTTCTGTTGTTACTTGACCTCCCCGAGTCTGTGAAGGGCAGTAAGAGGAGTGAGGTGAAGTTTGCTCACGTGGGATGTAAAGAGAAGGCGCCCCCAGTGTTCTCAGCTCTGGGGGCGTCAGTGAGAGTCTGAGAGGTCCCTTTGTCCTCTATGACAGAGCAGGTACATGCTGCGCTGGGTGTGGTAGGAATCGAGGCTGCAGGAATGGTCTAGAGTCGCCTTGTTCAGAGATTTTCCAGACTCCACTTTTCAAGCAGGATATATAGAAAAAGTGAAAGAAAGTGAAAGAGATCAAACAGCGTCTTGAATTTGGATGTATTTCTCAGAAGCAAGGACTGTGCATACACTACTATTTAGAGTGGTCTGTGCCACTGAGCCCTGATACACAGGCTAAAAGGAAGAGGCCAGGTTGCCGTGGTTCTCATGGGCTCTCCAGGCAGAAGTCTATGACTTTACCAGAGATTCAGTAATTAACAAGACTGCTTTAATACAACAGCTGCTGTTCCTCCTGATTTTAAAAATAGATGAGATGCTTATCTCTCCTTCATATCCCACACTGGGAAGTATTTGTCTTCTCTTTCTTTTTTTTTTTAAGAATTTATTTCCGTATTTGTCACATCAAGACTGACATTTTAGCAATTTCCTGGGTGTGGTCACCTTCTTGTAGGTGTCTGTTCTCTCTGTTCAGCCCTCTGCCTGATAGGGAGGAAATACTTTGTCAGTTAGTTTTTGGGTTAGATGTTTGGGCAGAATGGTGGACTGGAGAAAAAGATGAAGTGAAATGCAGGTCCCTTCAAACACTATTCTTGAAACCTCTTTTCTAGAGTGTTATTGACACATAATTTTATTTGTTTGGTTCTATATGATCCAGAAGTCTGTATGTGAGCTTGGGCTGAGGTGTATTAGAAATAAACTCCCAACGATGTGTCTGGGAGATGAACTGTACTGACATTCTGTTTTGAATTTGATGGGAGGATTTGTAGCTTGTGGGAAGTTAGGAACTTGAGTTCCTTTATTTTGCTGCTTTTAAGTATGACTATGAGGGAAGAATTCTTTGCTCTCAGATCAGAACCTGAGCAGTGAAGCCACCTTCCCCCCATACGGGTTAAAGAACTATGAAGGCTGGACGAGCCGAGGGGACAAGGAAGCAGGGTATGTCCCAGTGCCTGCCGATGGTAGTAGAGACAGGCAAAAAAATTAGTTTTTAATTAATTTAAAAACCTAATTCTTTTCTTATCAGACACACTCAGCCTAAGCATAAGTAGAAAAATGAATTCCATAGCCAAAAGTGGTTTTTGAAGGCACGCTGTTTTGCCTTATCTGTTTGTTCCACTGCCTGTGTACTCTGGTTGAGTACACAGAGTTAGGGTGGCTGGGGTGGCCTTTGCCCAATGCAGGCAGAGTTCGGGTGGCTGGGGTGGCCTTTGCCCAGCCTGGCCCAGAGTTCCTGCCACACATGCTGTGGGGGAGGCCGTGCAAGGTCTTGAGTCCCCAAACAAAGAGACAAACTGGGAATTTCCTTGTAGTTCAGTGGCTAAGACTCAGTGCTCCCAATGCAGGGTGCTGGGGTTTGATACCTAATTAATCAGGTAACTAGATCTCTCTGGCTGCAACTAAGACCCAGTACAGCCAAGTAGATAACTATTTAAAAGAGAGAGAGAAACCAAAGAAGTAGTGATACTCTTAGTTAAATTATGCTTTGGAAAATGTCAGATGGCAGAGGGTGGGGGTGGGGATTGATCTGTTTTTCACCTGGTCAAATAAGACGTCAAGAAAAATCCAGCATGCCTGGAAATTATTTAATGCCAACTGAGAGCACTTCATGGACAAAATTTGCTTGTCTCAGAGGTCCCCAACTTCTTTGGCACCAAGGGCTGGTTTCCTGGAAGACAATTTTTTCATAGACCCGTGGGAGGGGGGGATGGTTTGGGGTTGATTCAAGCACATTACATTTATCACGCACTTTATTTCTATTACTACTACATCAGCTCCACCTCAGATCAGACATTAGATCTTGGAGGCTGGGGACCTAAAAGACAAGAAGTAAAAATAATACTATACTGCTGACTGATAACCTGAAAATGTTGTCTCCCTGTATTTTAGGAGAATTTACTAGACTCTTATGTCATATTTTGGAAGTAGGCATATGTATTTATTTATGATATATTAATGATATTTATCTTTAATAAAATTAAGCTATTATGAGAGCAGAGTACACTTAACTTGGTTTGTTCTCAGTTGTCGATGATGTGATAAACTTGTGTTCTGGAAAGTCAGCAATGTAAGAGTTAAACTGAACAAACTCCACCTCCCCCAACATTGATGTTTTCTATATTTTTTTGTTTGGGGAAAATATCTTAAAAATTCAACTTTAATTTTATATGTTTAGAAAAATAAGCTTAACAACCTTGACATGCTTATCATTGAAACAAATGGGGATTCCTTGTTTCCCTTGAGGTTTGGAACTCTTGTGGGGTCCTGAGGGTACAGTGTTTGGTGAGAGGCAAGAGATGAGGTCTCCTGTCAGGACTCATAAGCCCGGGGCTTTAGGGGCAGGCACCCTTTGTGATTTTCTTTCTCTCAGGTATATTTCTATTTTTTAAAACTACCATTTAAGTTTAAGAACTCAAGCCTTGCGAACTGATACCAACTGTACCTTTAGAATTTTCCTGGTGACTCATCTCTGAGTTAGAGCTAGAATCCTTGATCTTTCAAAGTGTCATTTACATGGAAATAAAATGATCAAAACAGATGTATTTTTGTTTGACTTGAGTGTGTATTTGCCACAATTCCTGTGGTACCGCAGACCTGCAGGTCACCATCTACCCATGCTTCCTGCAGACGGCAACCTCAGCCCATCTCAGACTCGAGATAGAAGTTGGAAGGAGTTTTTCCAGTAAGTAACCTGTGACTTCTAAACATGACTTCTAAAGATGGTGTGCTTGACCCAGAAAACCCCACAAAGTCATGCAGATCAAGAGGTTCAGATCTTTGTGTTCACTTTGAGAACACTTGAGAAACTGCCCAGGCCATTAAGGGTATGCATATCCAAAAAGCCATGAATCTGAAGGATGTCACCTTTAAGAAGCAACATGTGCCATTCCGTCATTACAATGGTGAAGTTGGTGGTAGACGTGCACAGGCCAAGCAGTGGGGCTGGACACAGGGTTGGTGGCCCAAAAAGAGTGCTGAATTTTTACTGCACATACTCAGAAATGCAGAGAGTAGTGCTGAACTTAAGGGCTTAGATGTAGATTCTCTGGTCATTGAGCACATCCGGTGAACAAAGCCCCCAAGATGCGGTGCAGGAATTACAGAGCTCATGGTCAGATCAACCCATACATGGGCTCTCCCTGCCACAGTAAGATGATCCTTATTGAAAAGAACAGATTGTTCCTAAACCAGAAGAGGAGGTGGCACAGAAGAAAAAGATAGCCCAGAAGAAACTGGAGGAACAAAAATTTATGGCCTGGGAATAAATGCTGCAAAAATGAATGCAAATAAAGGCAAAAAAAAAAAAAAAGAAGTTGGAGGAATCAGGCAGGGGTGCAGGCTGTATGTGTCAGAGGGGTGGAAGCCTAGGGACCGGCAGAGAATGGGACAGCTTCAAAGTGATGCTGAAAACTGCCTCTGTGCTGTGCTTAGTCTCTCAGTCGTGTTTGACTCTGCAACCCCATGGACTGTAGCCCGCCAGGCTCCTCTGTCTGTGGGGATTCTCCAGGCAGGGTTGCCATTCCCCGCTCCAGGGGATCTTCCAAACCCAGGGATCGAACCCAGGTTTCCCGAATTGCAGGTGGATTCTTTACCATCTGAGCCACCAGGGAAGTCAAGAGTACTGGAGTGGGTAGCTTGTCCCTTCTCCAAGGGATCTTCCTGACCCAGGAATTGAACCAGGGTCTCCTGCATTGCAGGCAGATTCTTTACCAACTGAGCTACCAGGGAAGCCCGCCCCAGTGCTGAATCAAATCATAGAGACAAGAATTTTGGGTGAAGTAGAAAAAAGGAGCTTTATTGCTTTGCCAGGAAAAGGGGGACACAGAGGGCTCGTGTCCTCAAAACTGTGTGTCTCACCTGGGAGGATTTGGTGAGGAGTTTCTAGCAATGATTCAAGGATGGGGTTGATAGGATCAGGGTGTGTTCAGGGCCTGCACTCCTTTAACCTGGCCCCATGTGGTCGCTTCCATTTGGTGAGGGTTTCTCAAATGGTAAAGAACCTGCCTGCAACGTGGGAGACCTGAGTTTGATCCCTCAGGTGGGAAGATCCCCTGGAGAAGGGCATGGAAGCCCACTTCAGTATTCCTGCCTGGAGAATTCCATGGACAGAGGAGCCTGGCGGCTACAGTTCATGGGGTCCCAAAGAGTCAGACATGACTGAGTGACCAAGTTTTACTTTCACTTTTGGGACACAGGGAAGGTCATAGAGGCTGGGGTCTGTTCCACAAATAAGGAATGGGGGACACAGGAAGGCTTCCATGCCCAGGAGCCCCACAGGGTCCTGCTTGGTTTCAGAAGGATGGGTGACCACCCAGCCAAGAATTTCCTTCCCTCCAGTGATGAGATGGGGCTGTCCTTGGTCCCCTGAAAGGCCCGACCTGCCCCTCCTGATGCTCCCCTCAGACTCCACTCCCACTACTGTCACTTCCCCCATCTGCAGTGCCAGTCATGCCTCCCTTCTAGAACATTCCCACGACACACAAGTGCTCTCATTCTCCACTCAAAGACAACTCACTGGACTTCCCTCCTTTCTCAGTACGGTCCCTTCCTCTATTTTCCCTTAATATTATCACCTCTCCAAAGAACAGCCTTCCTACCACCCCTCCTCAGCTCCTGTTCTCCCTCACCTGGCCACTGTTCGGACCGTCCTGGTGGAGGCACCCATGACCCACCTGCCCATCACCCACATCTCGCTGGAACCCTCAGCGCCCTCTAACACTGCTGAGCCCAGCCTGCTCCCTCAGGCTCCCCTCCCCCGAGTCCGAGACCACACGCTCTGCTGGATTTCCTCCCACCTTGGCCTCTCCTTCCTGGTCTCCTCTGCTGGTTCCACGTATGCTCCCCAGGCTGGCCTGCCAGCGTTGGAGAACTCCAGGATGAAATCACACACCTCTTCTCTTCCCTGTCATTGACACTCCCTCTGAGTCAAATCAAGGCAGGAGGCAGATGCCACTCTCTCCCCCCTTCCCCAGGGTAAAGCAGTTGGAGATTTATTCTCTATTGACTGAAACTCCAAGAAAAGAATAGCAGGGCAATTAAGGGAGGAGGCTGGACCCAGCACAGACCACATACTTCTCATTCCCTAAGTCAGGAGACCTCCCTGACCACACATGTACAGAAAAGGCCCCTTGGAGGCCAAAGGAGAGTCATGTCAAGGATGTTCTACCCACAGGCCTCTTCAGTAGGAACCATCTTGGCTAAGAGATGCAAGGTCACACACGGGAGGTTCCTGAGATATACCAAATATAGTCTGTGAACCAGAACAAATCAGAATGACTGGCCCAATGAAACCCAGAAGAAATAGCCCATAAAAGTAATTTAAATGTCATGAGGATGAGGCTCAGGGACTTTCCCTCTGAGTCCATGTGTGTGTCTATTCACATGTACTGCACTTTTCTTCTCTTAACAAATGCTTTACTTGCCTCACTACTTTCCATCTTTGTAGAAACTATTTTCTGCAAAGCTGAAGGCTAGGGCCCCTATCACTGACCACTGGTCTTGTGGCTAGGATCTAATGCAACCCAGCCTCAGTCTTGGGCTGGGAACCCAAGCCCTACTCCAGCTTGTTGCAGGCTGAGGCCACCCAAGATCAAAATACCTCTTTTCACATGTATTAGTCTGCTCCTGCTGCTGTAACAAAATACCACAGAGCAGGAGACTTAAACTACAGACATTTATTTGCTGTCAGCCCTAGAGGTGGAAAGCCCTAGATCAAGGTATTGTTGGCAGTGCTGGTTCCCTCTGAGGCCTCTTGGCTTCCTGCAGTCCCTGATCGTTTTGGCACCAGGGACTGGTTTCATGGAAGACAGTTTTTCCATGGACTTGGTGTTGGGGTTGAGCAGGGGCAGGTGGGTGGGCAGAGGCAGGAGGGAGCAAGGGAGGGGGATGGCTTTGGGATGATTCAAGCACATTGTCATGCACTTTATTCCTATTATTATTACATCAGCTTCATGTCAGATCATCAGACATTAGATTTTGGAGGTTGGGAACCCCTGTGTAGACTACTTTCTCCCCGTGTCCTCAGGTGGCCCTCCCTCTATCCTGATGTCTTATAAGGACACCAGTTATATTGGGTCAGGGCCCACCCTAACAACTTCATTTTACCTTAAAGACCTTACCAGCAAAGACTAGATAACCTTATTTTCTTCTCTGCCAGTGGACAGAGGCCATCAACCCTGAGAGTTGCACCTGCAGAAGGAGAAAGCATCTTTTGAGCTTCTGTTCCTTCATTCAAAGTCCTCTGACTGGTCTGCTTGTGACACAGGCCCATGCCTTGGGTCAATCCATGTTGGTGAGGGTAGGGGTGGTGGAGGGAGGGAGAGTTCTGATGGGCCACATCTGAATTGTGGTTCATTCTTATGGCCCTGCAGCCTTGAGGGTCATAGATGGTGACTGATACAGTCTTAGTGGAATCACATGAATTAAGACAGAGGCTTTATCCAAAGGAAAGAATGTTACCCATGATACCCAAAGCTCAGCTTCTTTGAACACCATTGTTGAACCAAATCTCAGAGACAGAGTTTTGGGTGAAGTAGAAAAGGAGAGCTTTATTGCTTTGCCAGGCAAAGGGGACTACAGTGGGCTAATGTCCTCAAAACCAACTGTCCCAACTTGGAGAAGACAGTGACAAGTTTTATAGTGAAAGAAGGCATGATCAGCTCATGGACATTCTTCTGACGGTGGTAAGGTAAATAGGAGTCAGTATCGTCAATGTTTAGGTCTAACTGGTCTAAAGAATCCACCTGCAATGCTGGAGACCTGAGTTTTATCCCTGGGTTGGGAAAATCTCATGGAGAAGGGAATGGCTACCCACTCTAGTATTCTTGCCTGGAGAATTTCATGGACAGAGGAGCCTGGTGAGCTACAGTCCAAGGGGTCACAAAACGTCGGACACGACTTAATGACTAACACTTTCACTTTCTTACTAGGTATCTATTTTACACATGATGGTGTATATATGTCTTTGCTACTTTCTCAGTTCTTCGTACCATCTCCTTCCCCTGCTGTGTCCACAAGACTGTTCTCTACATCCGCATCTCCATTTCTTCCCTATAATAGGGTCATCAGTACTATTTTTCTAGATTCAGTACATATATGCATTAGTACACGGTATTTGTTTTTCTCTTTCTGACTTACTTCACTCCAGAGGCATATAAATTAAGGGAATTAGATGCTTAGATTTCCAAGTGTACTGACTGCCAATTACTATTCATTCATTCATCAAATTTTTGTTGAACATTTATTGTGTTGTGGGCCAGGATTCTTGCCTTCTATAAAAAGGAAATGATTTGTAGACAGGTGTTCACAGTGCAGTGTGATAAGGGCTTTGGTAAGTTACATGCAGGGTGCAGTGTGTGCACATAGAGAGGTGTCAATGTATTCTTGAGGGACCAGGAAAGCTCTCCAGAAAAACTGAACTCTAACCTGAGACCTGTGTGAGACTCATCCTCGTGGGAGGAGCTGGAAGGCTTCAGGGACAGGAAGTTGTGTGTGTGGAAGGGCTGAATGTCAGTAGGAGCATGGTGAGTTGGTGGGGGGAATATTGTTCAATGCAACAGAAGCACGTTCCAAAGGGAAGGACTGAGTGATGAATTGCTCTGGACTCAATGTCTGTGCCCCCTTCAAATTCATATATTGCAGCCCTTACCCCAGTGTGATGGTATTTGCCGGTGGGACCTTGTGGAGGTGGTTAGATTGTGAGGATGGAGTCCTCGTGATGGGATCAATGCCCATATAAGAAGCGATGTGAGAGAGAGATTGTCTCTCACACAGGAAGTGAGCCTGCTGGGGCCTTGATCTTAGACTCTGAGCCAAACCTGGTCCTTTAAACCACCCAGTCTGTTGTATTTGTTATGACAGCCTGAGCTGAAAGGACAAGACTAGATAATTTGGAGCCAGATACGAACAACTTCATAAGATATGGTGGGACAGAATTCTAAAATGATCCTCCAAGATCTCCCACCCTAACTTCCAGAACTGTAACTATGATGAAACATCACAGGCATGATTATGTTGTATTACATGGATAAAGGGATTTTGCAGATGTAATTAAGGTTACTAATCAGTTGACTCTGAGTTAATGAAAAGAGCTATTATCTGGGTGGTTGGTGTGTGGGTGTGCATGTTCAGTTGTGTCTGACTCTTTGCAACCCCCCGGACTGTAGCCTGCAAGGCTCCTCTGTCCATGGAATTCTCCAGGAGACTGGCAATCCAGTGGTTAGGACTTCAAGCTTTCAATGCAGGGGCCGTGAGTTTGATCCCTGGTCAGGGAACTAATATCCCACAAGTCTTGTAGTGCAGCCAAAAATAAAATTAGGAAAAAAAAAGCAGAGAGTTTTTCCTGGCTGGTGGCAGAAGGAAAAGTCATAGTGATGCCAAGATTGAGGAAACAGCATGCTATTGCTGGGTTAAGGGTAGGGCAGCCATTGTCAGGGAATGTGGGCATCTTCAGCTGACAGCCAACACAGAAGTTGAACTTTAGTCTTATAACTTCGAGGAACTGAATGTGCCAAAAGCTTGGATGAGCCTGGAAGTGAATTCTTCCCCCAAGCTTCCAGATAAAGATCCAGCTTGACTGACACCTTGCAACAGTTAGAGGTCCTTAGTGGAACCCTCTCCAGCACACTCAGACTTGCCACCTGCAGAGCTGTGAGAGAATAAATGGTATGAGGCAATTTGCTACACAGCAATGGAAAACTCATATTCAAGTCAAGTTAAAAAGAAAATAGATGCAAAAATCACAAACTAGCCCTCATGTAAAAAAAAAGATTGGCTTTGAAATTATTTCCTTAACCTGATAAATGCATACTGATTATCTTTTACATCTCAATGTTCGTGCAAAAAGAGAATGGGACAGCAGAGGATAAGATGTTTAGATAGCATCACTGATTCAATGGATATGAATTTGAGCAAACTCTGGGAGATGGTGAAGGACTGGGAAGCCTGGCATGCTGCAGTCCATGGGGGTCGCAAAGAGCTGGACACAATTTAGTGACTGAACAACAACATTTGCACATATTTTTAGGCTGCCCAGTATCTGAATCTCCTTCCTACATCTGGAAAATCCACTTAACTGTGTCAGTGAGACCTTGGTCCCAATTACCACTCTGCTGCTGCTGCTAAGTCGCTTCAGTCATGTCCGATTCTGTGAGACCCCCATAGACGGCAGCCCACCAGGTTCCCCTGTCCCTGGGATTCTCCAGGCAAGAACACTGGAGTGGGTTACCATTTCCTTCTCCAATGCATGCAAGTGAAAATTGAAGTCGCTCAGTTGTGTCTGACTCCTAGCAACCCCATGGACTGCAGCCAACCAGGCTCCTCTGTCCATGGGATTTTCCAGGCAAGAGTACTGGAGTGGGTTGCCATTGCCTTCTCTGATTTACCACTCTAGAAAGTCCCAAAGTCCAGATCCCGCCCCCTGCCCACCCCAGCTTCTTTGTGACTTGAGCCTCTTGGATACGATGCTCTACCAGTGACCTTGGTCAGAAACAGTTTTCATAAAGAAGCAGGAAAGGGAAGGAGCTTCTAGCCAGTACCCTCACCAGGTTGTTCTTGGAAACTTTCCTGGGCCCTGGCTTCCCACATCACTCCTTGGTTCATGCCTATTCTCTAAGCCTGCTTTTCTCAGCCTTCTCATTGATTCTGTTAGAAGCCAAGTATCTCTCTTCTGTTGTGACTTTTGTGATAAGTTTAGCCTGAAACAGCTTCTGTGGTTTGTAACCCTAAACCCTAATTGGTGTATACAGAAAGCTCAGAGCAAAATTCAAAACTAATGGTGAAACGTGAGAACATCTTTGAAAGCAGTGCTTCTGGACTGGGACAGAGGCAATATTGCCCCTCAGGGGACATCTGGTAATGTCTGGAGATGTTTTTGGTTGTCACGACCTGCAGGGGCAGAGGGTGTGTTTGGGGTGCGGGCTCTGTGCTATTGCGTGCAGTGGGTGGAAGCCAGGAATGCTGATATACCTCATATAGAGTCAGTAGTGCTGAGACTGAGAAACCCTGCCTGCTTTCTTTTTCCTTTTGCACTCATGTATGAAATATAGGGCTTCCCAGGTTGTGCTAATGGTAAAAAAACCTGCCTGCCAAAGCAGGAGTCATAAGAGATGTGGGTTTGATCTTTGAGTCAGGGAGATCCCTGGAGGAGGGCATGGCAACCCACTCCAGTATTCTTGCCTGGAGAATCTCATGGACAGAGGAGCCTGGGGGGCTACAGTCCATAGAGCTGCAAACAGTCAGACACAACTAAAGCAACTGGGCACGCACACATATGAAATATAATAAAAATAATAAATCAAATAAATGAGCAAAGCAAAGCAAACCAAAACAAACAAGATACAGAGAGCAGAGTAGTAACCAGAGGGGGAGTGAGGTGGAGGAAGGGCAAAGTGGGTAAGGAGGTCAACTATAGGGTGACCGGTAAAACTAAACATTTGGCAGCAAACAAGCTATATAGCTTGCGCTGAAGTCAAAAGATAATGTTGTATTCATGAAACATATGATGTTATAAACCAGTACCTCAATAAAAAATACTTTTAAAAAAGGATGTTTAGCATCTCTAAACCTCTATGTTTAGCAAAGTGGAATAAATGAGTATTAACTGTGATTACTCAATTAACTGACAAATTAATGCATGAGGAAAATAAGACCCACACATGTTAATCTACCCAGATCATGCAGTTCCTTTGTGTTGAATTACATAGCTTCAAAGGCCTTAAAATTTTTTTGGATACATAGTTCAGCAAAGGGAAGAAACCCTGCTTTAAAGTAAGAAACAAGACAAGAAGCTTAATTTACTGTTTCTATTCAATGTTATACTAAAGAATTTAGAAAACAAAGCAAATGAAAAACAGATATAAGGACTGTAATGAAAAAAGTGAGATGAAAGATCGTACATCAAAATGACATACTGATATTTTATATAAAGTTCATCAAGGATGCATGACCCAGATAAGAACAGACAGAGGGAGCAGCAAGTCACCTTGACTTCCTGTAGAGCTGGAAAAGAATGCTATTGTTTAAGAAGTTACACTGTTAGAGTCAGAAGAAAGAAAGAAATTGATCTTTTTAGTCAAGCAGGCTCACTGGTCTTTGGGCAGCTCTGGTTAATGTGAAATGCCAACACCCAGTACTCATTAGGAAGGGAGGAGGCCCAAACAGACACACAGATAGAATTATATGTTATTTTCTTCTTGTTTTGCCCTAGCATATGCATTTTATTTTATCAACTTGCACAGAGAGAGTTTGCAATGGATGGAGCCATTTGAATAGTGCTGTCTGGGAGGTAGTAGATTGTACAGGTCTGAGAACCCAGGAGAAACATCTGAGCTGGAGACCTATGTCTAGGAATTGAGAGCATATTAGAAACAGTGAGAAGAAATGAAAAAGCAGCTTAAAACTCTTCACTGAAAAAACAAAGATCATGGCATCCGGTCCCATTACTTCATGGCAAATAGATGGGGAAATAATGGAAACAGTGACAGACTTTATTTTCTTGGGCTCCAAAAACCATTTGCTCCTTGGAATAAAAGCCATGACAAACCTAGACAGCACGTTAACAAGCAGAGACATTACTTTGCCGACAAAGTTCTGTACAGTCAAAGCTATGGTTTTTCTGGTAGTCATGTATGGATGTGAGAGTTGGACCATAAAGGAGGCTGAGCACCGAAGAATTGATGCTTTTGAACTGTGGTGTTGGAGAAGACTATTGAGAGTCTCTTGGACTGCAAGGGGATCAAATTGGTCAGTTCTAAGGGAAATCAGTCCTGAATATTCATTGGAAGGACTGAAGCTGAAGCTCCAATACTTTGGCCACTTGATGCAAACAGCTGACTCATTGGAAAAGACCCTGATGCTGGGAAAGATTAAGGGCAGGAGAAGGGGGCCACAGAGGATGAGATGGTTGGATGACATCACTGACTCAATGGACATGGGCTTGAGCAAACTTCTTGAGATAGGGAAGGATAGGGAAGCCTGGCATGCTGCAGTCCATGGGGTCACAAAGAGTCAGACATGACTTAGCGACTGAACAACATATCCCATGATGTAGATATGGGTTTGTACATCTTCCTGATTGTTTTAGTGATACCACACAGGTGGTAAACGTTATTACTATTTGTGTGTTTGAAAATGTCTTAATTATGGCTTCACATTTGCATGTTAGTTCAATTGGATATAAAATTCTAGATTAGCAATTATTTCCTTCCAACATTTTGAAGATAACACTCCATTATATTCATGTGAAATTTCTGTCAGTCTAGTTGTGTGGCCTTACTAAGGTGTAGGTGTAGATGGAAGAATGGTGGTCAACATTCCATAGATATAACCTGTTGCGATTGCTCTTGCTCCATAGTCAACTCTCAAAGTTTTCTGGTGAACCGACAAGTAACTGAAATTGGATTTTTTGGATACACTTATTTGAATTCCTCAAGGACAAAATGTCCAAATTCCCACCCTGCTAGTTATTAACTAGTCAGTTTACTCCCCACCCCCAAAAAGCATAAGTAAGATTTATTACCCCAAAATGAAGCTTTTTCTCCATACCCTCATTCTCTTGTAAATCTTGCTTTTGCTTCTACTCTGAGAGTCAGTTTACCAACTGATTCTCATGGGGGAACATCATTTATATATATATATATATATATATATATATATATACACATATATATATATATATATACACATATATATATATATATATATATATATATTTATTTATTTATTTATTTATTTATTTATTTAACTAGTTCAGTTCAGTTCAGTTCAGTCGCTCAGTCGTGTCCGACTCTTTGCGACCCCATGAATTGCAGCATGCCAGGCCTCTCTGTCCATCACCAACTCCCAGAGTCTACCCAAACCCATGTCCATCGAGTCGGTTATGCCATCCAACCATCTCATCCTCTGTCATCCCCTTCTTCTCCCGCCCCCAATCCTACCCAGCATTAGGGTCTTTTCCAATGAGTCAACCCTTCACATGAGGTGGCCAAAGTATTGGAGTTTCAGCTTCAACATCAGTCCTTCCAATGAACACCCAGGATTGATTTCTTTTAGGATGGATTGATTGGATCTCCTTGTAGTCCAAGGGAATCTCAAGAGTCTTCTCCAACACCACAGTTCAAAAGCATCAATTCTGCGGCGCTCAGCTTTCTTCATCGTCCAACTCTCACATCCATACATGACCACTGGAAAAACCATAGCCTTGACTAGACGGACTTTTGTTGGCAAAGTAATGTCTCTGCTTTTCAATAATTAACTAAGCTGCATGCAAAATGTGAAGTTTTCCCTGAGTCACTCTTTTACAGATCTACATGTCCCATTTTAGACTTAGGGTGTGGCACTTACATCCAATATCTTACACTCACTTTTCCAGGTTTTTATTTTGGTGACATCTGACATGCTCTTCACTCTCATCTAACTGAAACTCCTTCTTGGATCATCTGTAGTCTCTACTTGTTTTTCCATCAAGTAAATCAGGAGCTTTTTCAGGCTAATGAAAACCTGACCTTCCAGCCATCATGTGGGAGACTTGAATTGGTTAGAAAAGAATTCTGAGGTCAGAAAGGCATTTTGCATGTGGTTGGTTACTCAGAAGGAACTGATGGCCTTTAATGTCCTACTGACCCACGCCATCCAGGCTGCAATACCACTTGGTCAGTCTGTTCTTTATCTGTTCAGTTTTTTTCATTAGTCTGTGGCAGTGTGTTCAAAGATCAGAGAAATTTGGGTAGCCATGCCTGTGAATCTTCTCTTGAGGTTCACTCTGCCCATGGACTTTGTAGTTTCCCAAAAGTCCTGCAGTAAAGAAGCCTGTTTAATTTTGTTTAATCCAGCGGTTCTCCAACATACAGTTCCACTTCTCTTCCATCCCCATCCCACTGCCCCCAGTATGCACACAGTCTACTTGACATCATGTGGTGCAGTGTGGGCAAGCCTGTCCCATTCTGACAGAAAGAGTTCCATATTCTCACTTACTCTGATCTTGGCTTCCCTTCAATCCATCTGTGATTCTTTCTTTTTCTTTTTCATTAGCAATTTTATTGGAATATTATATCCACAGCATATATTTTATGCATTGTTGTTGTTCAGCCTCTCAGTTGTGTCCAACTGTTTGTGATCTCATGGACTGCAGCAGGCCAGGTCTCCCTGTCCTTCACCATCACCCAGAGCTTGCTCAAACTCATGTCCGTTGAGTTGGTGATGCCATCCAACCATCTCATCCTCTGTTGTCCCCTTCTTCTTCTGCCTTCAATCTTTCCCAGAATCAGGGTCTTTTCCAATGAGTCATTTCTTTGCATCAGGTGACCAAGGTATTGGAGTTTACACTTCGGCATCAGTACTTCCAATGAACATTCTGGGCTGATTTCCTTTAAGACTGACTGGTTTGATATCCTTCCAGTCCAGGAGACTCTCAAGAGTCTTCTCCAGCACCACAGTTGGAAAGCATCAATTCTTCAGTGCTCAGCCTTCTTTATGGTCCAACTCTCACATCTGTACATGACTACTGGAAAAACCACAGCTTTTACTGTATGGATCTTTGTCAGCAAAGTAATGTCTCTGTTTATTAATACCATGTCTAGGTTTGTCACAATTTTTCTTCCAAGGAGCAAGCATCTTTTAATTTCATGGCTGCAGTCACCATCTGCAGTGATTTTGGAGCCCAAGAAAATAAATTCTGTCACTGTTTCCATTGTTTCCCCATCTATTTGCCATGAAGTGATTGGACAGGATGCTGTGATCTTTGCTTTTTGAATGCTGAGTTTTAAACCAGCCTTTTCACTCTCTTCTTTCACCTTCATCAAGATGTTCTTTAATTCTTCTTCACTTTCTACCATAAGGATGGTATCATCTACATATTTATTGATATTTCTTCCGGCAACCTTGATTCCAGTTTGTGCTTCATCCAGCCTGGCATTTCTCATGATGTTCTCTGCACACAAGTTAAATAAGCAAGGTGACAATACATAGTCTTGATGTACTCCTTGCCCAATTTTGAACTAGTCCATTGTCATGTCCAGTTCCAACTGTTACTTCTTGAGCTGTATACAGATTTCTCAGGAGGCAGATAAGGTGCTCTGTTATTCCCATCTGTTTCAGAATTTTCCACAGTTTGTGGTGATCCACACAGTTGAAGGCTTTAGTGTAGTCAATGAAGTAGAAGTAGATATTTTTCTGGAATTCTCTAGCTCTTTCGATGATCCAATGGATATTGGCAATTTGATCTATGGTTTCTCTGCCTTTTCTAAATCCAGCTTGAATATCTTCAAGTTCTCAGTTCAAGTACTATTGAAGCCTAGCTTGGAGACTTTTTAAGCATTACTTTTCTTTCATGTGAAATGAGTGCAATTGTGCAGTATTTTGAGCATTCTTTGGCATAGATCTTCTTTGGGATTGGAATGAAAACTGACCTTTCCCAGTCCTATAGCCATTGCTGAGTTTTCAAATTTGCTGCCGTAATGAATGCAGCACTTTCACAGCATCATCTTTTAGGATTTGAAATACCTCAGCTGTAATTCCATCACCTCCACTAGCGTTGTTCATAGTGATGCTTCCTAAGGCCCACTTGACTTCATACACCTGGATGTCTGGCTCTATCTATCTACCTACCATTTATCTAGATCTATGTGTACATGTTAAGTTGCTTCAGTTGCGTCCGACTCTTTGTGATGTTATGGATGTACCTTACCAGGCTCCTCAGTCCATGGGATTCTCCAGGCAAGAGTACTGGAGTGGGTCGCCATGTCCTACTTTAGGGGATCTTCCTGACCCAGGGATTGAACCTGAGTCTCTAATGTCTCCTGCATTGGCAGGAGGATCCTTTACCACTAACGCTACCTGGGAAGCCCCATTTATATCTATATCTCTCTATTATTTATATCTATCTATCTCTCTATTATTTCTATCTTTCTACTTATCTATCTCTTTTATTTCTTTGTTTCTATCTATATCTCTATTATTTCTATCTGTCTATCCATCTATCATGTCTATCTATCATTTATATTGTCTGTCCTTTGTTTATATCTATATACCTATCATTTATATCTAAATCTATCTATCCCTATATCTTTGTCTATTGATTGATCTACCTTCCTATCTATTGTCTATTTAGTATATATTTTGAGTGGTCAGCTGCTGGGAATTATTTGGACATATATAAAATGCAGCTCAATGCCAGTGCTTTGCAAAAATCTTGTCTGCACCTGGAGAAATGCATTTGTCATGCACTGAAGGCATAACCACAGTACTACCCACCAAGGTTTCTGTGCACTGTGGGAAGAGTTGACCAAAGTACTTCCTGCCCCTTGCCATTACTTCTTCTGAAAACAGATTCAGGGCTAATCAGGGTGAGTGTGGCCAGAACCACATCCCTCATCTGTTACCATATGCCCTGGCAACTTGCCACTAGGCTCTAAAAAGTGTCCCTTCATGTTGCAGGTGAGAATGGAGGAGTTTGCCATTATCAGAGGGTACCCAGGTCGTGGGTGGCTCAGGTAGGGTCTGAACATAGGCTGTTTCAACCCCAAACCTCGAAAAACCACAAAGACCATTTGTAGCAAATTTTTTTCTCGGGTGGGGGGGTGGTGGTTGGGAAGATGGATGCTTGACCATGTGCCTTGAAGAGAGCGGTGAGCAGGGAGGAGCTGGACAAGAGGCTCAGGAGGGGTGGGACAAGCCAGAATACACCAGGATATCTGTGTCTGTCTGTCTGTCTCTCTGTCACTGCTTCTGACCCTGAGGGCCTGCAGAGTGTAATAGTGCTGCTCCATTGTATCCTTCCAAACTTTGTCAAATTCCAGTTTCACCACCTCTACCCAGAGCCTGGGCTTCCCTGCTGGCTCAATGGTAAAGAATTTGCCTGTCAATGCAGGAGACTCAGGTTTGATCCCTGGGTTGGGAAAAAATGCCCTGGAGAAGGGAATGGCTACCCACTCCAATATTCTTGCCTGAAGAATTCCATGGACAGAGGGCCTGGTGGGGTAGTCCATGTGTTTGCAAAGAGTTGGGCATGACTGAGCAACTAACACTGAAGATCGGAAGTAAAGGAGCCTTAGACTGAGAGTGCCGCCATTTAGCAACTCTTGGTTTACAAAGGATGGAACAAAGCAATAATTATAAATGACTACTTATTTCAGAGAAGAAAATGGCAGTCTGTTCCAGTATTCTTGCCTGGCAAATCCCATGGACAGAGGAGACTGGCAAGCTACAGACCATGGAGTTGTAAAAGAGTCAGACACAACTTAGTGACTACATGTACATGCATGCACACACATTTATTTCAGAGAAAAGACGGACCACTAGGTGTTATGGCCTTCTGATAGAATGGAGCAAAACCAGCCATGAAGTATTCTTGCAAAAAAAACACAAAAACATCTCTAATAGGATTAAACCTTTTAATCTAACTACCAGTGGGCAGGAAACACATGGGACAGAAGAACCTGCCTGATGACACAGCACACAGTTAAGTCCCATATGGTGGGAAACTAACTCTTTGGGACACACAATCCACTCTCTTCCATAAGTACATTGTTAGAAATAAAGATGGTGGCAAGGGGAGGATGTAATGGAGTGAAAGAGAATAAAGGAGCATTTTGACCAATTGTAATTTATGGCTGTTTTCATCTTCTGATTCAAACACAGAGACTCTAATAAAATAATGTCGAGATAATGAAGAAGTAGGAACTCATGCTGAATACTTGACAATATTATGGGATTATCATTAATTTTGAGTTGTGATGGTTGTGTCACAGTTACGTTTAAAAGAAGAGCTCTACCAACAAGGTCCTACTGTACAGCATGGGGAATTCTGCTCAGTGTTATGTGGCAGCCTTGATGGTAAGGGAGTTTGGGGGAAAATGGATACATGTATATGTATGGCTGAGTCCTTTCGCTGTTCACCTGAAACTGTCACAACATTGTTAACTGGCTATACCCCAATACAAAATAAAAAGTTTGAAGTTAAAACAAACAAACAAAAAATGAACTTATTTACAAAACAGAAACGGACTCACAGAAAACAAAATCATGGTTATCAGAGGAGAAAAGATGGGGGAAGGGATAGTTAAGGAGTTTGGATGGACATGCACACACTGCTATATTTAAAATGGATGACAATCAAGGTCCTACTGTACAGCACAGGGAACTCTGTTCGCGTTATGTGGCAGCCTGGATGGAAGAGGAGTTTGGGGGAGAATGGGTACCTGTATATGCATGACTGAGTCCCTTTCTGTCCACCTGAAACTATTACAACATTGTTAATCAACTATCAGTCAGTTCAGTTCAGTTCAGTCGCTCAGTCGTGTCCGAGTCTCTGCGATCCCATGAATTGCAGCACGCCAGGCCTCTCTGTCCATCACCAACTCCCGGAGTCTACCCAAACCCATGTTCATCGAGTCAGTGATGCCATCCAACCATCTCATCCTCTGTCGTCCCCTTCTCCTCCCGCCCCCAATCCTACCCAGCATTAGGGTCTTTTCCAATGAGTCAACCCTTCGCATGAGGTGCCCAAAGTATTGGAGCTTCAGCTTCAACATCAGACCTTCCAATGAACACCCAGGATTGATCTCTTTTAGGATGGATTGATTGGATCTCCTTGCAGTCCAAGAAACTCTCAAGAGTCTTCTCCAACACCACAGTTCAAAAGCATCAATTCTGCGGTGCTCAGCTTTCTTCACCGTCCAACTCTCACATCCATACATGACCACTGGAAAAACCATAGTCTTGACTAGACAGACTTTTGTTGTCAAAGTAATGTCTCTGCTTTTAAACATGCTATCTAGGTTGGCCATAACCTTCCTTCCAAGTAGTAAGCGTCTTTCAATTTCATGGCTGCAGTCACCAACAGCAGTGATTCTGGAGCCCAAAAAAGTAAAGTCTGACACTGTTTCCACTGTTTCCCCATCTATTTCCCATGGAGTGATGGGACCAGATGCCATGATCTTAGTTTTCTGAACGTTGAGCTTTAAGCCAACTTTTTCACTCTCCTCCTTCACCTTCATCAAGAGGCTCTTTAGTTCTTCTTCACTTTCTGCCATAAGGGTGGTGTCATCCGCATATCTGAGGTTATAGATATTTCTCCCGGCAATCTTGATTCCAGCTTGTGTTTCTTCCAGCCCAGCGTTTCTCATGATGTACTCTGCATATAAGTTAAATAAGCAGGGTGACAATATACAGCCTTGATGCACTCCTTTTCCTATTTGGAACCAGTCTGTTGTTCCCTGTCCAGTTCTAACTGTTGCTTCCTGACCTGCATACAGGTTTCTCAAGAGACAGGTCAGATGGTCTGGTATGCCCATCTCTTTCAGAATTTTTCACAGTTTATTGTGATCCACACAGTCAAAGGCTTTGGCATAGTCAATAAAGCAGAAATAGATGTTTTTCTGGAACTCTCTTGCTTTTTCGATGATCCAGCGGATATTGGCAATTTGATCTCTGGTTCCTCTGCCTTTTCTAAAACCAGCTTGAACATCTGGAAGTTCACGGTTCACATATTGCTGAAGCCTGGCTTGGAGAATTTTGAGCATTACTTTACTAGCATGTGAGATGAGTGCAATTGTGCGGTAGTTTGAGCATTCTTTGGCATTGCCTTTCTTTGGGATTGGAACGAAGACTGACCTCTTCCAGTCCTGTGGCCACTGCTGAGTTTTCCAAATTTGCTGGCATATTGAGTGCAGCACTTTCACAGCATCACCTTTGAGGATTTGAAATAGCTCAACTGGAATTCCATCACCTCCACTAGCTTTGTTCGTAGTGATGCTTTCTAAGGCCCACTTGACTTCACATTCCAAGATGTCTGGCTCTAGGTGAGTGATCACACCATCGTGATTATCTGGGTCATGAAGATCTTTTTTGTACAGTTCTTCTGTGTATTCTTGCCACCTCTTCTTAATATCTTCTGCTTCTGTTAGGTCCATACCATTTCTGTCCTTTATCGAGCCTATCTTTGCATGAAATGTTCCCTTGGTATCTCTAATTTTCTTGAAGAGGTCTCTAGTCTTTCCCAATCTGTTGTTTTCCTCTATTTGTTTGCACTGATCGCTGAGGAAGGCTTTCTTATCTCTCCTTGCTATTCTTTGGAACTCTGCATTCAGATGAGAATATCTTTCCTTTTCTCCTTTGCTTTTAGCTTCTCTTCTCTTCCCAGCTATCTGTAAGGCCTCCTCAGACAGCCATTTTGCTTTTTTGCATTTCTTTTCCATGGGGATTTTCTTGATCCCTGTCTTCTGTACAATGTCACGAACCTCTGTCCATAGTTCATCAGGCATTCTGTCTATCAGATCTAGTCCCTTAAATCTATTTGTCACTTCCACGGTATACTCATAAGGGATTTGATCTAGGTCATACCTGAATGGTCTAGTGGTTTTCCCTACTTTCTTCAATTTAAGTCTGAATTTGGCAATAAGCAGTTCATGATCTGAGCCACAGTCTGCTCCCGGTCTTGTTTTTGCTGACTGTATAGAGCTTCTCCATCTTTGGCTGCAAAGAATATAATCAATCTGATTTCGGTGTTGACCATCTGGTGATGTCCACGTGTAGAGTCTTCTCTTGTGTTGTTGGAATAGGGTGTTTGCTATTACCAGTGCGTTCTCATGGCAAAACTCTATTAGCCTTTGCCCTGCTTCATTCTGTACTCCAAGGCCAAACCTGCCTGTTACGCCAGGTGTTTCTTGACTTCCTACTTTTGCATTCCAGTCCCCTATAATGAAAAGGACATCTTTTTTGGGTGTTAGTTCTAGAAGGTCTTGTAGGTCTTCATAGAATCGTTCAACTTCAGCTTCTTCGGCGTTACTGGTCAGGGCATAGACTTGGATTACCGTGATATTGAATGGTTTGCCTTGAAAGCGAACAGAGATCATTCTGTCGTTTTTGAGATTGCACCCAAGTACTGCATTTCGGACTCTTTTGTTGACCGTGATGGCTACTCCATTTCTTCTAAGGGATTCTTGCCCATAGTAGTAGATATAATGGTCATCTGAGTTAAATTCACCCATTCCAGTCCATCTTAGTTCGCTGTTTCCTAGAATGTCAACGTTCACTCTTGCCATCTCCTGTTTGACCACTTCCAGTTTGCCTTGATTCATGGACCTAACATTCCAGGTTCCTATGCAATATTGCTCTTTACAGCATCAGACTTTGCGTCTATCACCAGTCACATCCAAAGTTGGGTATCGTTTTTGCTTTGGCTCCATCCCATCATTCTTTCTGGAGTTATTTCTCCACTGATCTCCATTAGCATATTGGGCACCTACTGACCTGGGGAGTTCATCTTTCAATGTCCTATCCTTTTGCCTTTTCATACTGTTCATGGGGTTCTCAAGGCAAGAATACTGAGGTGGTTTGCCATGCCCTTCTCCAGTGGATCACAATCTGTCAGACCTCTCCACCATGACCCATCTGTCTTGGGTGGCCCCACACGGCATGGCTTAGTTTCATTGAGATAGACAAGGCTGTGGTCCGTGTGATCAGATTAGCTAGTTTTCTGTAGTTTTAGTTTTAGTGTGTCTGCCCTCTGATGCCCTCTCGCAACACTTACCGTCTTACTTGGGTTTCTCTTACCTTGGGCCTTGGGTAATTCCTCTTGCCGCCGCCACCGCTGCCGCCGGCCCCAGCCCCCGGCCTGGCCTAGCCCCTCTCGACTGCCGCCCCCGGCCCTCAGCCCCCAGCCCCCGGCCCAGCAACTATACTCCAATATAAAATAAAAAGTTTAAAAAAAAAGTTTTTCCATTTTACAGACACGTGCTGAAATTTTTAAGTGTCAAGAGACAAAATGTCTGGGATTTGCTTCAAAATTATTTGATGTGATTGGAAGGAAGTGGGGGAGTGTGTCAGTGAAGCAAGATGAGTGGATGATTATTGAAGTCTGGCTAATAGGTGCATGTTTTTTTTTTTTTTTACTCTTCTCTCTACTTTCATATATGTATTAGTTTTCTATGAATGTTGTAGGAAGTAACCACAAGTGCAGCGATTTAAAACAACTTAAATGTATTCTCTTACAATCCAGTAGACTCAGAAGTTCGACGGGGGCCTTCCTGGGCTAAGACCGCGGTGCCTAAAGGGCAGACCTGCATGCCTCCTTGGACACTGCAGGCGAGAGTCTCTTTTCTAGCCTTTCTATCTTCTAGAAACTGCTTATCTTCCCAGGCTCATGCCTCGCTTCCTTCATCTTCAAATCCTCAAAGGCAGGTTGAGGCCTTCTCATGCTGTCCTCACTCTGGTTCTCACCAGCCAGGGAATGTTTTCTGCTTTGAAGAGTCCTGGTGATTACCTAGGGCTTTCTGGGTGGCTCAGATGGTAAAGAATTTGCCTGCAATGCAGGAGACTATGGTTCGATCCCTGGGTTGGGAAGATCCCCTGGTGAAGGGAGTGGCTACCCTCTCCAGTATTCTTGCCTAGAGAATTCCATGGACAGAGGAGCCTGGCGGGCTACAATCCATGGTGAAGGGAGTGGCTACCCTCTCCAGTATTCTTGCCTAGAGAATTCCATGGACAGAGGAGCCTGGCGGGCTACAATCCATGGGGTCGCAAAGAGTCAAATGTGACTGAGCGACTAGCACCTTGGGCCCACCAGGTTTATCCAAGATGATTTCCCATCTCAAAGTCAGCTGATTAGCAACCTTAATTCCATCTGCAACCTTAATTTCCCATTTTTGTGTAACCTAATGTATTCACAGGTTCCAGGAATTAAGGAGTAGACATCTTGGGGGAGGCATTATTCTGCCTTCCACAGTATATGTTAGACATTTTCCAAAATAAACACACACACACACACACACACACACACAAACAGAGAAAAATTACCCTCAATGTATTCCTTAGACTGTGTTTACAAGTCAACAGCACTACCAAGTAGGTCTGGAACAAAAACAAAAAGTTGAGCATGGTCCTACTTTTGCCCAATATATTAGACCAAAGAGGAAAAATGTGGGTATTGCAATCTCATCACTATGTTTATGGCATCTAAAGCATTAAACAGAAAGAGGAGTTATTACAAGGTGATACCACAAGTAAAACTTGTTTGTCCTAATTCATTTTTTAATTTTCAAAGCCAAACTGTAACATGGTGAGTTATATAAAAAGAAGCCAACTGGTAAAACAAAACCCTCCATCAATTAAAGATAGCACTTTATCATCACAGAACACTTTTATGCATAATTTCACTTGACTTCACAACAGCCTTTGAGTTGGGCAGAACAAGAATTTTTTTTCACTTTTAGCTGAAGAACTTAATTGAGACGCAACAGACCCTGACTTGCTTTAATGTTTTCTAGTTAATTGGCAGGATGGAAAATGAAATTAAATGCTTTTTTTTTTTTTAATCCCCCTGCACTAAACTGCTTTTGCAGCCACCAGAGAAAAGCTAAGTTGCCCCAGAATATAGACATACCTGGTGTTACTGTGCTTCATTTGATTTTGCTTTGTGGAGATCTGTATATTTTTAATTGAAGATTTGTGGCAACCCTGTGTTGTCAGCTGGTGGGTAGCATTTTTTTAGCAATAAAATAGTTTTTAATTATGTATGTACTTTTTAAGACATTTCTATTTCACACTTAACAGACTACAGTATAGGGTAAATACAACTTTTATATGTGCTGGGAAACCAAAAATTTGTGTGACTCATTTTATTATGTTTGCCTTTTTGCAGTGGTCTGGAAGCAAACTGCCCCATATCTCTAAGGTTTGCCTACACTCTATTTAATTAAGACAAAGAGAAGTTTAAATCTACTTTGTTTCCAGAAACACTTGATACTTGGGGTATAAATGTAAAGGTATTTTGTTATGGTCACTTGCTTTGGGATTTCTTTCTTGAAGCCCTTCTTGCTGAGTTCCTATGTCAACCTATGAACTCTGGCTGTGAATTCTCAGGGAACCTTTGCATTTCCCTATTAAGATAGACACAGTGTCACCAAATCTCATTTAAGTTTCCTCTTCCTGGTACAACAGAAGGTAGTGGCTCCTCTGCTACTAGGCTGAGGTCATGTGACCAGTTCCAACCAATAGGCTGTAAGCAGAAATGTCAGGTGTGACTCCCGGGTTGAAGCATTAAAGAACAGGTGTGGGTTCCTCAGGCCTTTTCTCCACTGTTGATAGTGAATTTCGAGGCAACTTGTTGTAATGGTATTGCTCCTGTTTAGAGATGGCTTATGTCTCAGGGAACCACAGAAGTCCCATTCGATAGTAGTAACAGCAGACACCGATTTAAGGAAACTGTGAAATTGTGTGTTTCTTCCATAAAATCTTAGAGTATCATGGTGAGCAAGGGTATATATTCAGATGAATATTTTTTTTTTCTCTATAGTCTGACACCAATATATCTTACATTCTTATCAAAGATTCTTACTGCCACTAAAGGAAAAAAAATGGCTTAGCAAAAGGTAAAAGGTTGCAGAGATTAAGCAGCATATGTACATTTGGAGAATTATAAAGATGGGACAAAAATAATATAACTGGATTAGAAAGATAAGATGTAGGTTAGAGACTGATGTCAGCAGTGAACCTGACACTTGTACTTAAAGGAAGCCTTGGTTTCAGTTAGAATGATGGTGTGCAGGCTCATTTTACAGAGGATGGTACAGCAAGCCTTCCATGCCCAACAGGGGCAGAGAGCATGAGAACAAGCAGGTGACCCGTAACCCTTTGTGTTACTCAAGGGAATCTTTTTTTTTTAGCTATATAATATATAATCCTTAGTTAAGACCTTTAAAAACAAAGTAAGTGATAAGGAAATTTTCTCCCAGTAATAATGCAATATACAGATAATAAATGTGTTATAGAACATAAGTTTGGCAAAGAGTACTCATATCTACCTGTGGATATGACACAATTTAACACCTCGTGTTTGTGGACTGTCAATGATTTACAGAGCCTGTTCTCCTAGCACACGTCTCAGGATGGCTCTGGGAGGTGGGCAAAGGGATTCGATCCCCATTTCCTGGGAAGGTAGGTGAGATTCATACACCTATCCCCTGTCACATGGTGCTCCACTTTCCTCTACTGTTTGTCCATTTACAGATAATGCTTTTCTGGATTGTTCTACTGGTTGACCTTGAGAATGTTCACCTAATAATCTTGGAAGTCTTGTCAGTTTCTTTGTGATTCATTTGGGGCCAACTCCTCTGATCAACAATCCAAGACACAAGGTGACTAAGAGACAGTGTCCACACTTGTCCACAGAAGTGGCTTTGTAAATCATGACTTCGATCCCACAATCCATGAGTGAGAAGTAAGCCTTTATTGTATTCAGTCCTTGACATTTCAGGGATTATTTGGCTGTTTAATCAAACATCCTATCCTGATTAATAAAGTTACTTTTCAGCCCTTCTAAGTATATGATTAAGAGCTGTGTGCTGAAGAATCCATAGAAATTAATAGCTCTGAAGTTGGGATGCTGAACCACATTGAAGATGAGCAATGTCATTCCTATGTTTAAATTTATATGAATTTTCCTATAGACACATTTGAAAAATTAATTATTTTTAAACAAAATGATACGTGTACATGCTGTAAAAGGCCACTGGTGCTATATAGGGCTTTAAGTAATGAAAAAAGCAGCCCTTTACCCCACCTCCCCTGCCAGACTGATCCCCTCTGCTGTCTCTTCTGGTATTTGTGTCTCTATTTCTAAATAATACACTTAAAGTGCTATGCTTATAATAATAATAATAATGCTATGCTTATAATAATATGCTTACGTTGCTTCAGGCATTTTCTATTGACTTCCTGCAGAAAATGATTCAGCCACTTCACCCATCCTGCCACCACTTAACCGCCCTTATCTTCTCCTTATATCACAATTTGGGGTTGAACCTTTATTTGCTATTTATTATTTATGACCATTGGGAAAGACCCTGATGCAGGGAAAGATTGAAAGTGAAGGAAACTTATGCGGCTCAAAATAGCCTGGAGTTAAAACTCCCCTCTGGGTCCTCACCACCATTCCATGCAAAACAAAGAACTCTCTCACCCAAAGAAAAAAATGGACATTAAGTTTAACTATGCCCAGCTCCCAGCCAGTCCCAGCCTCCGGCCCATCTCCAGAATTCCTTGTCCCAGCTGTTTAAGAGATAACTTACCCGAACAACCTTGGAGAAGAACAGGCACCCTTAAGACAGTAGATTTCCACATATATGCCTATATATACTCACTCTTTTCTTGGGTTAGTGCAGCAGCTTATTAATCTGACTGTTGCTCCTTCTTGCCTCATTGAAGTTGATCTGTTCCTGTAAAGTGCCAGTCTCGTTCTTTTTCCGAACCTTGGCTTCTCTAACTCCCTTACCCTACAGAAGGCAAAAGAAGAGGGCTGCAGAGGGTAAGATGGTTAGATAGTAAAACCAATTCAGTAGACTAGAGTCTTAGCAAATTCTAGGATATAGTGAAGGACAGGGAAGCCTGGCATGCTGCAGTCCAAGGGGTCACAGAGAGTTGGACATGACTCAGTGACTGAACAGCAACAAATTTATAACCATGTAAATATCATTAACTGCTAGGAAAAGTATTGTGTAGTGCTTACATTTTTGTTCATGAAAGTTCCTCCTACCCTGCTGGAATTTATCTATTTTTCATTTGTAAAGTTTACATATTTGTTGTTGTTATTCAGTTGCTCAGTCAAGTTTGACTCTTTGCGACCCCATGGACTGCAGCATGCCAGGTTTCCCTGCCCTTCAGCACCTCCCGAAGTTTGCTCAGATTCATGTCCATTGAGTTGTTGATACTATCCAACCATCTCAACCTCTGTCACCCCCTTCTCCTCCTGCCCTCAATCTTTCTCAGCATGAGGGTCTTTTCCAATGAGTCAGCTCTCTGCACCAAGTGGTAGCCTTCCTGATGTAATTCTTCCCAGAGCCCTCTCTCGGAGTTCTTGCCCCTGTTGGACCAGGCAGGGAGGCTGCATAGCTGACAGGCTGGATCCCATTTCTTGGAACCACTGCCTCCTTTCTCCCGTTTCCACTCTTCTATGGGTGTAGCACATCCTTCTGTTGCATCCAGAGAAACTGTGCATGAAAGATGAAATTTTTAGTATCCTGCTTATGTGATGTTGTTGCATTGATATCTTGCCCAGTTTGCCCACATTGCTGTTGCTAGTTTGGTTGGATTTTGAAATGGAATGAAAATACATAATTTCCTGCCGAGCCCATCTCTGGAAGTATACCCTGAAAATGCTGATAGTGATTACCTCGCAGAAGAACACTGGGGTTAGGGATCAAGGGAGTCTTCCTTTTTAATGATGTAACCTTTCATACTATTTGATTTTTAAAAACCATTTGTAGTCTACAAACAATAAATGTTGGAGAGGATGTGGAGAAAAGGGAACCCTCTTACAATGTTGGTGGGAATGCAAACTAGTACAACCACTGTGGAGAACAGTGTGGACATTCCTTGAAAAACTGGAAATAGAACTGCCATATGACCCAGCAATGCCACTGCTGGGCATACACACCGAGGAAACCAGAATTGAAAGAGACACATGTACCCCAATGTTCATCACAGCACTGTTTATAATAGCCAGGGCATAGAAGCAACCTAGATGTCCATTGGCAGATGAATGGATAAAGAAGTTGTGGTACATATACACAATGGAATATTACTCAGCTATAAAAAATAACACATTTGAGTCAGTTCTACTGAGGTTGATGAAACTGGAGCCTATTATTCAGGGTGAAGTAAGTCAGACAGAGAAATACCAATACAATATAATAACACATATATATGGAATTTAGAAAGACAGTAACAATGACCCTATATGCAAGACAGCAAAAAGGACACAGATGTAAAGAACAGACTTTCAGACTATGTGGCAGAAGGCAGGAGTGGGATGATTTGAGAGAACAGAATTGAAACATGTACATTACCATACGTAAAACAGATGACCAGTACAAGTTTGATGCATGAAGCAGGGCACTCAAAGGCAGTGCTCTGGGACAACCCAGAGGGATAGGGGAGGGATGGAGGGGGGAGGGGGGTTCAAGATGGGGGGATACATGTGCCCCCGTGACTGATTCATGTTGATGTATGGCAAAAGCCACCACAATATTGTAAAGTAGTTATCCTTCAATTAAAATAAATTGGTTAAAAAAAACTGTTTGTAGACACTGTTATATGAAACAAACAAAAAAATCATTAGAAAACAGAAAACATAGCAAACACGGAGAATTTATGCCCCAATTTGCCATGTATTACATCATATTTAATATGATCTGTGCCCAATGAGACATGCATTCAGTAAAATACAATAATTTTAAGATTACAGGGGTTTTCTATAGCTGATGTTATTGGGGAAGCCCAGATAGAAGGACCATAATTGCAATATGTAGTGGAATCACATACTCTTGTAATCTGAGAGCTTTAAAAATGTTAGTGAAGTTTTAGAAATTTTAGGGGCAGAGTGTACGTTGAAACCAAAATTTGGCTGTCAAATTTAGAAGGAATTGTTTTATAAGTCTTTCCGGGTATTGAAATTCTTACTACTCACCATTTCCATTCTCAACACTGCCACCCCAAACCATTTCCACATTAAGCACTTCACTTGTAAACTTATTTTGCTTGGGTTTTCACAGTTCAACTAAATAGCAACTGTGCAGAAAGAAAGACCTTTCAGTGAACGATACAAAGCAAGAGAGATAACATCGGCTGAAGCTTCACTGCAGCAATTAGATTATATGAGACAAACCTCAGAGTTAAAAGAATATGAGGTTCAGTTCAGTTCAGTTCAGTCGCTCAGTCATGTCCGACTCTTTGCGACCCCATGAACCGCAGCACGCCAGGCCTCCCTGTCCATCACCAACTTCCGGAACCCACCCAAACTCACGTCCATTGAGTCGGTGATGCCATCCAATCATCTCATCCTCTGTTGTCCCCTTCTCCTCCTGCCCTCAATCTTACCCAGCATCAGGGTCTTTTCAAATGAGTCAGCTCTTTGCATCAGGTGGCCAAAGTATTGGAGTTTCAGCTTCAACATCAGACCTTCCAATGAACACCCAGGACTGATCTCCTTTAGGATGGACTGGTTGGATCTCCTTGCAGTCCAAGGGACTCTCAAGAGTCTTCTCCAACACCACAGTTCAAGAGCATCAATTCTTCTTTATAGTCAAACTCTCACATTCATACATGACAACTGGAAAAACCATAGCCTTAACTAGACGGACCTTTAAATCCTGTTATTTTTTGTGATAGGTTTTTTGTTTATAAAAAGCTATCAACCTTGTCCTTAGGCATGAGAGCACTTTTAAATACACAGATATTCTTTGTTAATTCTTCCTGTTTTTCCTAATCATCGTTGGAAAAATGGCCAATGAGGAGTCTCTCATTGTGTAACATACACACACAAAATAACGTAAAGGACGCTGAGAAAAGGTAAATCTCATGACAACCTTAATCTCAAGAGTAGCTCTCAGTCCAGGCTGAACAATGTAATCACCTGGGAACCTTAAAAAATACTGATGCTTGGATCTCTCTGGAGAGACTCTGAGTTAATTGCTTTGCTTGCATCCTGGACCTGGGGAGTTTTAAAAGCTCTCCTGGTGATGCTAATATGTTGCCAGGTCTGCCAGCGGAGCCAGCGGGGTGATGCCGCCCTCTAGAGGCAGAAAGCAGTCCTTGTTCCTTTCTGACGGATAATTGATTTCGCTTTTCAGATATTTTATCATTTATTCACTACAGCTTTTTTCAGGCTTCTCAGGTGGCACTAAGTAGTAAAGAACCTCTCTGCCAATGCAGGAGACATTAGAGATGTGGGTTTGATCCCTGGGTCAGGAAGATCCCCTGGAGGAGGACAAAGCAAGGAAATCCCATGGACAGAGAAGCCTAGTGGTCTACAGTCCGTAGGATCGGGAAAAGTAGGACAACAATTGAAGCAACTTAGCTTGCACACACGCACAGCTTTTTCATTAACTTTGAAAATTAAATAGTGTTTTTGGGTTTTATTTCTACTTCTGAAAGTAATACATGCTACATGCTTTCCAGACTTCAAGATTGTTGAGTTTTGGGCGTGAGTTTTGTTTTTTTATCTACTTTCTCACATTAAAAAAGTCACATCTGACTTTTTGCGACCCAGTGTACTGCAGCCCACCAGGCTCCTCTGTTCATGGGATTTTCCAGGCAAGAATACTAGAGTGGGTTGCCATTTCCTTTTCCAGGGGATCTTCCTGACTCAGGGATCACACCTGCATCTCCTGTGACTCCTGCATTGCAGTCAGAATCTTTACCCACTGGACCGTTGGGTAACAAGAAGCAAGAATAAAAAAAGTAACAAGAAAAAAGCTTAATTACATATGCATATACAAGAGTCTGATAAAAATATGAGACTCAAAGAAGTGATAAAAGCAGGAAGTTTTCATATCTTTTAGACAAAGAAAATACATTTGTGAAGAATTGATAAGACAAAGGGATTTGGACTTGGGGTAGCAAATTGGTGAAAAAATAACAAGGTTTGTTTACACAGCCTCATCAGTTCTAAATTTCCAGGCTCTGATGATGAAGATGCCTTCTATCTTCCTGGTACAGGGAGGGCTCCTTTCACCTGGGAGATTTATCTCCCGCTTCCAGGAAAACAGAGTGTTCTTGGAACAGTTGTTTCTCAAATCCCTTTAATTCAAAATAATCAGTCATATTTGCGGCTGGCATATTCTGCCTGAGTTTACTAATCTCCATAAAATCCTCTCCCACACTTTCATTTAATTAAACGAGAGGGTTCTTAAACTCGCTTAAACTCGCTTATGTTCAGCTAATGCTTTAAGAGCAGGATGTGCACATTCCACAGTAGTAAGGTAATTGACAGGGCTTCCCTGGTGGTTCAGATGATAAAGACTCGGCCTGGAATGTAGGAGATCTAAAACCCTGGGCTAGGAAGATCCCCTGGAAGAGGGTATGGCAACCCATTCCAGTAATCTTGCCTGGAGAATTCCATGGACAGAGGAGCCTGGCAGGCTACAGTCCATAGGGTCACAAAGAGTCGGACATGACTGAGCAACTTTCACTTTTCACATTCAAGGTAATTGACAAATATTTTATGTTCTGCAGTTCATTTTACTTTAAACTCCTAAACCTCCTACATTTACTAAGTGATTTCTGAGAACTTAACTATCGGCCGGCCGTGCTCTGGCTCTGGAGCTGTCAGTCAGTCACACAGCTGGCTGTGGTGTGCTAGTCAATGCTTAGGGGTGGGCAGGACCTCATTTGTGTATATCCCATTTCTGTGGTGTAAATTCTGGCATCAAGGTGATTACAAACTTCCAATAAAGATGCACACAACCGGTGCCTGCGGTCCTGAATGCCATCTGCAGCACACCTCTGGGACTCAGGGCCCCCAAAGATAACACCAGGGCTCTCGCAAAAATCATTTTCTGAAGGGTGAACCTTAAACACACTTCTCTAAATACAAGGCTTTTGATGACTAGCTCCAAGCCGCAGGCAATGGCTGGGAGGCTGAGTGGGATTGGCCCTTGATTAGTGGTTTTTCTTTACTCTGAAGTCTCCCAAAGGCTTGGTAAGAGCTCCACCATCTTCCCACTTTTGTGTGTGTGTGTGTGTCATATAGAGTATGAAACATACCATATTGATTGTAATTTATTGTGCGTGTGGTGGATTTAATAGACCTATTTTTCTGACGGTTGTGTTTGATCATCCACCCCAGGACAATCTGACGTGTTCAAAACTACGATGAATTACTTCTACCTTTGGTCATTTCACAAGCTATTTCCTTATGTGCTGGAGTTCACCTAAGTAATTCTCGCACTAGGGAGTGTCTGAACTAAAATGGACTGGCGATGTGGGGTTGACCAAGGCTGTTTGTCTGTTAGTGATGCTGGGGAGGGTGCCTCTCCTCCACGAATCCTCACCTTTCTCTTGCTTGGTCCATCCTATTGGGCTGAGCTGGTGAGATCCCGATTATGTCACCTGAAGTTAGTTTCATCAACTGGGTCTCATTAACCAGAGATTGGCTATACCTCTATGTGTTTAGTTGAGGCTTCCTGTTACACTCGGAAGGAAGTGTTTGCGGGGAAGCAAATTAACAGTGTAATTGAGATCCCAGGGAGAATGTTTAAGTGATTAAGCGTCAAAGGTAAATTATAATAGAGAATAATTACTATTTAAATAAATGCCCCAGGGTCTTTCCCTAGAAACACCTTGGAAGGCAAATAATCTTAGTTATTTTTAAAGTGAAAGTGAAAATAAAATTTGCTTAGTCTTGTCCGACTCTTTGCGACCCCATGGAATTCTCCAGTCCATGGAAGTGGGTAGCCTTTCCCTTCTCCAGGGGATCTTCCCACCAGAGGATCAAACCCAGGTCTCCTGCATTGCAGGCAGATTCTTAGTTATTTTATACACTGAGAAATCATAAAAGCAAGTTTTTTATGTTATTCTATAATTGAGAATATTCAGATTGATGTAACTGCACCCAAATTATGCAAATGAATATTTTTCAAAGAGTATTTAAGTCGGTAAACAATCTGCCTGCAGTGCAGATTCTATCCCTGGGTTGGGAAGATCTCCTGGAGAAGGAAATGGCAACCCATTCCAGTACCCTTGCCTGGAAAATCTCATGGACAGAGGAGCCTGGTGGGCTGCAGTCCATGGGGTCGCAAAGAGTTGGGCACGACTGAGTGACTAACACTTACTTACTTATTTGCAGAAACACTAATTATATCTTGTATAGGTTATACTATTTTTTAGCCTTAAAGAAGATGTACAGTCTTTTCATGTGATTCCAGCTTAAGTGTGGATCACTTGCTAATGAATTCACTTCTGTTGTTCTGTTTTCTCAAATTTAAAAATAGCATTTGTCTGCCCACACAAAGATTTGGATGTGAATATTCATGGTGGTTTTTATTTAGAGTAGCCCCAGCTAACTAACCCAAATATCCACCAACAGAAAAATGGATAAATAAGCGTTGATGTATTCACACAATGTAACACTGCTCAACAGTAGGAAAGGAACGAACAACAGATGCATGCAACATGGATAAGTCTGAAAAACAGGTTGCTGAGCAAAGGAAAGCTGGACACAAAAGCATGAATACTGTATGATTCCGTCGATATGAGTTCTAGAAAAGACTAACCTCAGCTACAATGACCAAGAATAGAATAGTGGTTGTCTTGGAGGGCAGAGGTTGAGAATCTGGACATCTTTCGGAGACTACTCACTATTAGGTCTCCTACAGTCTGCTTCAGGTTCCCAAAGATTCTTGCCCATCTTATGTGCAAAATATAGTCACCCGGTCCCAGAGCCCCCCCACCTCCAGATTCTCAGATGACTACAGCATCAACTCAAATCCCAAATCTTATCCATCTTACCAGATCAAAAGTCTCAAATTTCATCATCTAAACCATTGAAATCAAGTATCAGGGAGACTTTGGGTAGGATCCATCTTGGGTCAAAATTTCTCTCCACCTGTGGAAACATAAAATTGGAGTCCCGAGTTTCAACAACGGGAAGCATAAGCTGCCAGGTAGGTCACTGGAAGTGGTGGTAAGTAGGCCAATATGACTTCCATACTTGGTTTCCATGCTAACATGTAACACCTACTGGGGACACAGCATCATGTTTTGTTGTTGATTTAGAGGTGATACTACATCCTGGAGGGTGCCTAGTAGGGTACTGGCTCCAAGCTGATGCTTTATTTGTGTCTTCAAAGAATTTTTTCATGCGCTGTCAGATCAGAAGCTTCAGTATATAGTAGGACCCGTTAATCTGTGGCCACTAGCAAACTTTTTTTTGCTGTAAATTGAGTGCCTGAGGCCAGGAGATATTATGTGGGTCCAGACTGGTGGATTCAGTGTTCTGTAAACCTTCAACTAGTGATGCTAGGGCTACCCAGGTGGCGCTAGTGGTAAAGAACCTGGTTGCCAATGCAGGAGACATAAGAGATGTGGGATTGATCCCCGGGTCAGGAAGATCCCCCGAAGGAGGACATGGCAACCCACTTCAGTACTCTTGCCTGGAGAATCCCAGGGACAAAGGAGCTTGGCAGGCTCTCTATGGTCCATAGGGTCACAAAGAGCTGGACACGACTGAAGCAACTTGGCACACACAGTGATGCTGCCTGAAGCCCTGTAGATAGGCGAGGCAAATTCACCCTAGCATATAGGCTAATGCCTGTCAAGTTGAATCATTTCCTCCCAGGATGGCTGGTTGGTCTCTGAATGATGGCACCATATTGAGAATTCAGGGTGGGACTCTAGTGTTTGTGGGTTGGACATTCAGCATACAGTAGCTAAATCAGCCTTTGTGAGTTGGAGCCCACACTTTGGGGCTCTTTCATAGCCTCCTTCCTGTTACCGTGTGACTCAGTTCATGTATCCATTGTGCAAGCACTGGAGTGACCCATGAATGAAGAAGGTGACCTCAGTTGGCAAAGTCATTTTATCTACTTGGTTGCAAGGTGAATACTCTCTGGTGGATGCTGACATAGAACACAAAGATCTTTGCACTTAATGCCCATTCCTACAGGACCGTCCACAGCCCTCTTTGTCCCTAATCTTCAAACTTCCTTCTTCCAGACCACCGAACAGGGAGCTGAGCCATGACCACTGTCCATGAGTCTATATGTGTTCTAACCTCAGGCCACTTCTGCTCCAAATGGGTAACAGACACCTGAAGCTCTTCCCCCTGGGAAGCATTCCATCACCAGGACTTTCAGCCCAGATTCCACTCCCTGAGCACTCAGCGGCTGCAGTGCATCCATAGTCCATATTCAGGAGGGGCCAGGTAGCAAGCTGACTCATCAATGAACTAAAGCTTAGCCTTTAACTTCCCCTTTAGCAGGTGACAAGGCACAGCCCTCAGCCTGTGGCCACAGATGTGAACTTCAAGAGGCAGGTGCAACAGGGGTCAGTGACAGATCTCTAGGCCACATGCAGGTGCAACTTACCTGTGCCTTCTGGCCTGCTAGTGCCTTATCTGTAGACTCCACTTCCGCTGTTAAGAATTTCTTGCTGATTGCCTGCCTGACCTTGTGAGTGTGAGGGTCCTGATGGGCAGTGATGGCCACTTGGTCACTTGGTGGTTATATAGTCAGGTAATCAGTCTCAATCAGGACCTGGCACAGGACAAATACTTTTCTTTTCAGGAAGTGTATATCTCTCTGCTGCAGCTTGCATGGTCTTGCTCTAGAATCCTAGGGGTCTAGGTTGTGGTTTGCCTGCTGGGATTTGTCTTAAGATGTGTATGATGTATTTTCCCACCACAGACATTCAGGGTCTACCAGGGTGCATGGCCAAGCAGCAGGCTCACTTGAACCACAGCCTGGACCAGCTGTGATGCCTTTTCCTTTTTTTCACTGTCATTGAGAGCTGGACCTTCCATGTTATGTGCTCAGTCGAGTGTGACTCTGAGGCACCACGGACTGTAGCCTAGCAGTCTCCTCTGTCCATGAGATTTTCCAGGCAAGAATACTGGAGTGAGCTGCCATTTCCTTCTCCAGGGGACCTTCCTGACCCAGGGATCAAACCTGAGTCTCCTGCATTGGCAGGTGGATTCTTTACCACTAGCGCCTCCTGGGAAGCCCTACACATTTCACATCATGTGGTAAATGTGTTGAGAAATATTCCTATTTGAAATAATCTATCTCCAGAACCCAAAGCACCAGGCTGTGCTTCCTTCTTTGGGGCGGAAGGTTAAAGATGCAATAGTTCATCCTTGACTTACAGGGGCTGTGCCAGTAAACCCCAGCCCATTGGACCCTTAAAACTTTCCTGAATACCCTGGGTCACTGAATCTTTACAGCATTTTCTCCCACCTTCTGGGCACTTCTATCTTTCAGAAACCTCCAGCACACTTGCCTCTGTATTCATTCAGTCTACTTACTACAGCATCTATAAAGTGGACCAGTGTGATGTTCTGGGTAAAGTCCAGATGGCCCAGGTCTTTTCAGATTAAATTACGACAGAAGGCAGGAACATTAACGGCCCCGGGGGCAGAGCTATAAATAAATACTTGTTGTCCATCTCATGGGACTGTGCATGGCCCTAATCCTCCTCCCTGATAAAGATGAAGAGTAATGCAGCCATCAAATCTAGGGCTGCACATCGTTCCCACACTGACTCTAGAATAGAGGCCACACCTGGCACAACAGCTGTATTCAGGGCCTCTGTGGGGCCGAGTTTGTAGTTCAGTTCAGTTCATTCACTCAGTCATGTCCGACTCTTTGTGACCCCATGGACTGCAGCATGCCAGGCTCATGTTTATCTTCTAAAATCTTCATGACTTTGAAAGAGCTCAATTAATAAATAAAATGAAGGAGATGACAGAACCCACTGACTCCCGCCCCCCACACTGGTCTCTAAAAGTCTTTCATTTCTCTGGGGAACATTGTTTTTGATTTATACTCTTGGCCTGAAGTCGATTGCATGAGTTTCTGCTTTTCCTTCCCATTGTGATTGCTCTTACCTCTCAGGCCAAGAAATCCAAATGTGATGGAGCAGAGTCCTAGGGCTACCATAATAAGATAGCAACGGCCAGGTGGTTTAAACAACAAATGTTTATATTCTTATAGCTCTGGAGCCAGAAGTTCATGATCGAGGTGAGAGCAGAGTTGGCTCTATTCCGAGGCTGGGAGGGAGACTCTGTCCCCTGCCCCCTGTCCATCCCTTAGCTTTTGGTGGTTTTCTGGAAGTCTTTGGTGATCCTTGGCTTGTAGAAGCATCACTCCAGTCTCTGCCTCCATCGTCCTGAGAGGTTCTCCCTGTCTGTGTCTCTGGGTCTAAATTTATGTTTTGTTTTTTTTTTACTAGGACACCAATCGTGTTAGATTAGGGCCTGTCCTAATGACCTTAGCTGATTACATTTGCAACCGTCATTTCCTACCCAGGGGACATTCTGAGATACCAGGCTTAGAACTTCAGCATGGGAGGTTTTGGGGATACAGTTCAACCCATAGCATGTGGGTTCTGCCACTTATCAAGTCGCTGCATTCCAGTTATACGTGGAGGATGGGGAAATGCGCGCTGGGTGAGTCAATGTACCTGCCCGAATGGACCAAGTCTGTCCAGGTAGTTTTTCTTTTCTCCAGTAGTTTATATATATTTTTAAAATTAATTACTTTGGCTGCATTGGGTCTTAGTTGCAGCGCTGTGTCATGTAGGGGTCTTCCATTGCAGTGCATGGACTCTCTACTTGTGGCCCATGGGCTCAGTAGTTGCAGGCATAGTTGCTCTGCGACATGTGGTGTTAGGATCCCTGACTAGGGATTGAACCCACATCCCCTGCACTGCAAGGTGAATCTTTACCACTGGGCCACCAGGGTAGTCCTCTAAGTCTGTCTTTATTATCAAACCCCAATGTGCCCCCTACTCGAGCAGGGCACCCTGGTGATGCTTAAAATCCCCGAGTATCAACCACCATGTACAGCAGACCTTATGCTGTGTGTGTCCCTGTTCCATTAGGGGTTTTGGGTCCCTTTGGGGAATGATCCTGACCAGGTGCGTTTGCTGAGGTGTTGAGGGTCCTTCCTCTTGAGATTCCAGCATCTTCTTTAGTCAATGGGCTTTAGCTCTGAGAACTGGTTTGGGTACAGAGAGTGGGCTGGACTTGTCATTGGTGGTTGTCCTCCGCATCCCCATCACACATCCTTGATTTTGGTTGGTTGTGGAGATAGGGCAGTATCCTACTGTCTGCCCCTCCATCTTCCTCTTCAGAACGCTGTCCTAGCTTGCATGTCAGGGCTCTCTGAGCGGCGGTCTTCTCCAGCTGCCCTCCAACATGCCGTCCGTCACTGTCATCGACTCCCTGTGGCCAATGAGGGGCAATTGCTTCTCCCAGCCCTCTGTACTTTGTGGATTTCTCCTCCCACCAGGGAGCCTGGTCCTGCCACAGCATCCTGTCATCACTCACCCTCTAACTTCCCAGCAGTTCTGGGGGCCTCTCACCGGCAGATTCCTCACCACTGTCTTCAGACGGTACCCAAGAACCCAGCTGGTGTGATCACTGTTGTGGACAAGTCCCCCATCTGCTCCCCCAGCTCCTGCTGGTGCCTATCAGCTGGGTTCTGCAACTGCAGCGGGCAGAGTCCCTCTTTCCCTTAGCTTATCCTTCCCTGGCTGGGGTACGCTGCAAGAAAACCCAGTTTGGGCTTCCCCAGTGGCTCATTGCTAAAGAATCCACCTGCCAGTGAAGGAGACATGGGTTCAATCCCTGGTCCCAGCAGATCCCCTGGAGAAGGAAATGGCAACCCACTCCAGTATTCTTGCCTCAAAGATCCCCATGGACAAAGGATCCTGGCAGGCTACAGTCCATGAGGTCACAAAGAGTCAGACATGACTTAGCAACTGAACAACAACAACAAACCTAGGTTGCTGGCTGGATGGTGAGTTTGGAGTAGAACCTAGGGAGGGGATGGGGGACCAAGTTTGCCTACAAGGACCTCTACACTGTGTGCAAGCAAGAATGGGGGGTGATGCATTAATCAGAGAAGAGCTGACTGCTTGAATCAACCCAGAGGGTTTAGAATTTTCGTACTCACTCAGCTGTCCCCATCCTGAGTTTCTGAGTCCCGGTCCTTCTCCACCAGGGCCCCTCTCCCGCCAACCCAGGCCTGCGAGGATGGAGAAGTCGACCTTTCCCGCAGGGTTGTTATCTTTACACTTAATTCCTGGGTCTGATCCTCAGCTGGTTCAAACCTCCAGTGCAGGAGACACGAATCTCTTCTCTGTACACACAGCCAAAGAGGACCTCTGGTTTCCGCATTAGTCTTTTTTCAAAAAGATTATTATAGTTGATTTACAACATTGTGTTAGTTTCTGCTGTACAGCAAAGTGACTCATTTATACACATATATATATTCTTTGTCATATTCTTTTTATTATGGTTTATCACAAGATATAGAATATAGTTTCCTGTGCTATACAGTAGGACCTTGTTGTTTATCCGTTCTACATGTACTAATTTCCACCTGCTAATCTCAAACTCCCAATCCACCTTTGTCTTAAGTTGCTGGCTGAGCACCATCAAGCTATTGTCGTGTTTCTCCAGTACGCTGACTCCACCCGGCCACAGCCTCTGTACCCACCGTCCCTTGGTGCTTCCCTGATGCGGGGCTCTCATCCAGGTTCCCTGCCTGTGAGGGGCGTCATGACTGCACTTGGACTGAACCATCCAAGTACGTTGGTCTCTTCCAGGAATTGTCCATCCTTGCCCATCACCACAGTGCAGTCCACACGGCCAGCCCGACATACATTTTTAGGGTGTGTGACTTATTTATTAACAGAGCTGAAGAAGAAATTATTAATGCTTTTCTTGGTGTTCAGTTTAGTTCAGTTCAGTCGCTCAGTCATGTCCAACTGTGACCCCATGACCGCAGCACACCAGGCCTCCCTGTCCATCACCAACTGCTGGAGTCCACCCAAACCCATGTCCATCGAGTCGGTGATGCCATCCAACCATCTCATCCTCTGTTGTCCCCTTCTCCTCCTGCCCTCAATCTTTCCCAGCATCAGGGTCTTCTCAAATGAGTCAGCTCTTCGCATCAGGTGGCCAAAGTATTGGAGTTTCAGCTTCAACATCAGTCCTTCCAATGAACACCCAGGACTGATCTCCTTTAGGATAGACTGGTTGGATCTCCTTGAAGTCCAAGGGACTCTCAAGAGTCTTCTTCAACACCACAGTTCAAAAGCATCAATTCTTCAGTGCTCAGCTTTCTTTATAGTCCAACTCTCACATCCATACATGACTACTGGAAAAACCATAGCCTCGACTAGATGGACCTTTGTTGGCAAAGTAATGTCTCTGCTTTTTAATATTTCTTGGGGTACTGGCTTGGAAAAATATTTTTGTCATTGACTAGTTCCTTGCTTGGCATGTGCTGGCTCCTGAAAGTGGGCAAATCTCCCTTGATTGTGACTCTCTCTCCTTTACAGTGAAGGGAAAAGGAAAGCTTTAGTTTCATCTTGAGGGTAGAATAAGCAAAAATTGAGCTGAGGAAAATGGTAGCTTTATATTTTAGTTGATCTCTTTTTTCTGAAAAGAGCATTCCCCCTTAAGACATCGAGTTGATAATCTCTGGTGATGCGAACTTCTCTCTAAATGTAAATAAATATGTGCTTTTGTTTTCAACTGGGCCACATCATTCCATCTTCCAGAAAATTTCAGTTCAAGTTATGGAAGTCCATATATGTATCTTCTCAATGCCAGCCCTAGCATTCATTCATTCTCCACTGAGCACTTATCTATGCCTGGTACTGTTCTAGAGGCTAACAAGACATTGTAAGCAAATAAGAAAATCCTTCCCTGTTCTTGTGGAGTACAAAGAATGTTCTGGCTAATTTTAGCCTGGATTATGAAAGTAGAAGTACAATTTTATTCAATTCAAGAACAAAATATGGGTTAAGGATAATCATTCATGGGTTTTAGAATTAGTGTTACAATCTTCTCGTATTCCAACTTTAGGGTGAATGTTCATAGAATCACTGAGTCACCCAATCTCAACGAATAAAATGAAGCTTGTGTGTGTGTTTATTGGGGTGGGAAGAGAACCAACCCTGGGATGTTACTAAGGTAATATTTTATATACCAGGCTTTCCATTCAGTTTATCACCCTGCAGTGCCATCTGGTGGTTGAAGTGAAGAAAAACATCCCCGGGTACACTGAAATCGTTGTAGCACAATTATTTGGCCCTTGTATCTGGAGGCTTAAGAGACTTGGGTACAATCCCTGGGTCGGGAAGATCCCCTGGAGAAGGAAATGACAACCCACTCCAGTATTCTTGCCTGGAGAATCCTATGGACAGAGGAGCCTGGCGGGCTACAGTCCATGTGGCTGCTAAGAGTGGGAGAGGACTGAGTATGCAGGCATGCACCTGTGATGATCATAAAACTTACCATCTCTACTGGGATACTTTTGAATATAAAAGGGAAACTGTAAATAATTTCCTAGGGGCAACAGGCATACAAATAAGATTGTCAAAGACAAACCCATATTAGATACAAAGGTAATAATTTTAATATATCAGGCACTTATGATATACCAATGCTTTACATGCATTATTTAATCAAATCCACACAGTAACCTCATGAAGGTAAATTCAATTACTCTCATTTTTCTGTTTAAGGTGTGGGGCTTGCAGATTTTCCAGAGGATATATCAGTTCAATTCAGTTGCTCAGTTGTGTCTGACTCTTTGCGACCCCATGGACTGCAGTACACCAGTCTTCCCTATCTATCACCAACTCCTGGAGCTTGCTCAAACTCATGTCCATTGAATCAGTGATGCCATCCAGCCATCTGTTGTCCTCTTTTCCCCCTGCCTTCAATCTTTCCCAGTATCAGGGTCTTTTCCAATGAATCAGTTCTTCACATCAGGTGGTCAAAGTATTGGGGCTTCAGCTTCAGCATCAGTCCTTCCAATGAATATTCAGTACTGATTTCCTTTAGGATGGACTGGTTGGATCTCCTTGCAGTCCAAGGGACTCTCAAGAGTCTTCTCCAACACTACAGTTTAAAAGCATCCATTCTTTGGCATTCAGCTTTCTTTTTTTTTTAATTTTTTAAAATTAGTTTATTTTCTATTTTTTAACTTTACAATATTGTATTTGTTTTGCCATACATTGACATGAATCCACCATGGGTGTACATGTCTTTCCCTTCCAGAACCCCCTTTCCACCTCCCTCCCCATCCCATCCCTCCAGGTGATCCCAGTGCACCAGCCCCGAGCACCCTGTATCATGCATTGAATCTGGACTGGCGATTCGTTTCACATATGATAATTTACATGCTGCCATGCCCTTCTCCCATATTATCCCACCCTCGCCCTCTCCCATAGAGTCCATAATACTGTTCTATTTATCTGTGTCTCTTTTGATGTCTTCCATACAGGGTTATCTTTACCAATTGACTAAATACCATATATATGTGTTAGTATACTGTATTGGTGTTTTTCTTACTGGCTTACTTTACTCTGTATAATAGGCTCCAGTTTCATCCACCTCATTAGAACTGATTACAATGTATTCTTTTTAATGACTGAGTAATATTCCATTGTGTGTATGTACCACAGCTTCCTTATCCATTCAACTGCTGATGGGCATCTAGGCTGCTTCCATGTCCTGGCTATTATTATAAACATTGCTGCGATGAACATTGCAGTACACGTGTCTCTTTCAAGTCTGGTTTCCTCAGTGTGTATGCCCAGCAGTGGGATTGCTGGGTCATATGGCAGTTCTATTTCCAGTTTTTTGAGGAATCTCCACACTGTTCTCCATAGTGGCTGTACTAGTTTGCATTCCCACCAACAGTGTAAGAGGGTTCCCTTTTCTCCACACCCTCTCCAGCATTTATTGCTTGTAGTATTTTGGATAGCAGCCATTCTGACGAGCGTGAAATGGTACCTCATTGTGGTTTTGATTTGCATTTCTCTGATAGTGAGTGATGTTGAGCATCTTTTCATGTGTTTGTTAGCCATCTGTATGTCTTCTTTGGAGAAGTGTCTGTTTAGTTCTTTGGCCCACTTTTTGATTGGGTCGTTTATTTTTCTGGAATTGAGCTGCAGGAATTGCTTGTATATTTTTGAGATTAATTGTTTGTCCATTGCTTCATTTGCTATTATTTTCTCCCATTCCGAGGGCTGTCTTTTCACCTTGCTTATAGTTTCCTTTGTTGTGCAAAAGCTTTTAAGTTTAATTAGGTCCCATCTGTTTATTTTTGCTTTTATTTCCAATATTCCGGGAGGTGGGTCATAGAGGATCCTGCTGTGGTTTATGTCGGAGAGTGTTTTGCCTAGGTTTTCCTCTAGGAGTTTTATAGTTTCTGGTCTTACGTTTAGATCTTTAATCCATTTTGAGTTTATTTTTGTGTACGGTGTTAGAAAGTGTTCTAGTTTCATTCTTTTACAAGTGGTTGACCAGTTTTCCCAGCACCACTTGTGAAAGAGATTATCTTTTCTCCATTGCATATTCTTGCCTTCTTTGTCAAAGATAAGGTGTCCATAGGTGCTTGGATTTATCTGTGGGCTTTCTATTTTGTTCCATTGATCTATATTTCTGTCCTTGTGCCAGTACCATACTGTCTTGATGACTGTGGCTTTGTAGTAGAGCCTGAAGTCAGGCAGGTTGATTCCTCCAGTTCCATTCTTCTTTCTCAAGATTGCTTTGGCTATTCGAGGTTTTTTTGTATTTCCATACAAATTGTGAAACCATTTGTTCTAGTTCTCTGAAGAATACCGTTGGTAGCTTGATAGGGATTGCATTGAATCTATAGATTGCTTTGGGTAGTATACTCATTTTCACTATATTGATTCTTCTGATCCATGAACACGGTATATTTCTCCATCTATTTGTGTCCTCTTTGATTTCTTTCACCAGTGTTTTATAGTTTTCTATATATAGGTCTTTTGTTTCTTTAGGTAGATATATTCCTAAGTATTTTATTCTTTTGTTGCGATAGTGAATGGAATTGTTTCCTTAATTTCTCTTTCTGTTTTCTCGTTGTTGGTATATAGGAATACAAGGGATTTCTGTGTGTTAATTTTATATCCTGCAACTTTACTATATTCATTGATTAGCTCTAGTAATTTTCTGGTGGAGTCTTTAGGGTTTTCTATGTAGAGGATCATGTCATCTGCAAACAATGAGAGTTTTACTTCTTCTTTTCCAATCTGGATTTCTTTTATTTCTTTTTCTGCTCTGATTGCTGTGGCCAAAACTTCCAAAACTATGTTGAATAGTAGTGGTGAGACACAATACTTGTGTTGTTCCTGATTTTAGGGGAAATGCTTTCAGTTTTTCCCCATTTAGGATAATGTTTGCTGTGGCTTTGTCATATATAGCTTTTATTATGTCGAGGTATGTTCCTTCTATTCCTGCTTTTTGGAGGGTTTTAATCATAAATGGATGTTGGATTTTGTCAAAGGCTTTCTCTGCATCTATTGAAATAATCATATGGTTTTTATTTTTCAATTTGTTTGTGTGGTGTATTACATTGATTGGTTTACGAATATTGAAGAATCCTTGCATCCCTGGGATAAAGCCCACTTGGTCATGATGTATGATCTTTTTAATATGTTGTTGAATTCTGTTTGCTAGGATTTTGTTAAGGATTTTTGCATCTATGCTCATCAGTGATATTGGCCTGTAGTTTTCTTTTTTGTAGCATCTTTGTCAGGTTTTGGTATTAGGGTGATGGTGGCCTCATAGAATGAGTTTGGAAGTTTAACTTCCTCTGCAATTTTCTGGAAGACTTTGAGTAGGATAGGTGTTAGCTCTTCTCTAAACTTTTGGTAGAATTCAGCTGTGAAGCTGTCTGGTCCTGGGCTTCTGTTTGCTGGAAGATTTCTGATTACAGTTTCAATTTCTGCACTTGTGATGGGTCTGTTGAGACTTTCTATTTCTTCCTGGTTCAGTTTTGGGAAGTCGTACTTTTCTAAGAATTTATCCATTTCTTCCAAGTTGTCCAATTTATTTGCATATAGTTGCTGATAATAGTCTCTTATGATCCTTTGTATTTCTGTGTCGTCTGTCGTGATCTCTCTGATTTCATTTCTAATTTTGTTGATTTGATTCTTCTCCCTTTGTTTCTTGATGAGTCTGGCTAATGGCTTGTCAATTTTATTTATCTTCTCAAAGAACTAGCTTTTGGCTTTGTTGATTTTTGCTATGGTCTCTTTTGTTTCTTTTGCATTTATTTCTGCCCTAATTTTTAATATTTCTTTCCTTCTACTAACCCTGGGGTTCTTCATTTCTTCCTTTTCTAGTTGCTTTAGGTGTAGAGTTAGGTTATTTATTTGGCTTTTTTCTTGTTTCTTGAGGTGAGCCTGTATTGCTATGAATCTTCCCCTTAGCACTGCTTTTACCATGTCCCATAGGTTTTGGGTTGTTGTGTTTTCATTTTCATTCGTTTCTATGCATATTTTGATTTCTTTTTTGATTTCTTCTGTGATTTGTTGGTCATTCAGCAGTGTGTTGTTCAGCCTCCATATGTTGGAGTTTTTAATTGTTTTTCTCCTGTAATTGACATCTAATGTTACTGCATTGTGGTCAGAAAAGATGCTTGGAATGATTTCAATTTTTTTGAATTTACCAAGATTAGATTTATGACCCAGGATGTGATCTATTCTGGAGAAGGTTCTGTGTGCGCCTGAGAAAAAGGTGAAATCCATTGTTTTGGGGTGAAATGTCCTATAGATATCAATTAGGTCTAACTTGTCTATTGTATCATTTAAAGTTTGTGTTTCCTTGTTAATTTTCTGTTTAGTTGATCTGTCCATAGATGTGAGTGGGGTATTAAAGTCTCCCACTATTATTGTGTTATTGTTAAATTCCCCTTTCATATTTGTTAGCATTTGCCTTACGTATTGCAGTGCTCCTATGTTGGGTGCATATATGTTTATAATTGTTATATCTTCTTCTTGGATTGATCGTTTGATCATTAGGTAGTGTCCATCTTTGTCTCTTTTCACTGCCTTTGTTTTAAAGTCTATTTTATCTGATATGAATATTGCTACTTCTGCTTTCTTTTGGTCTCTATTGCATGAAATATCTTTTTCCAGCCCTTCACTTTCAGTCTGTATGTGTCCCTTGTTTTGAGGTGGGTATCTTGTAGACAGCATATATAGGGGTCTTGTTTTTGTATCCATTCAGCAAGCCTTTGTCTTTTGGTTGGGGCATTCAACCCATTTACATTTAAGGTAATTATTGATAAGTATGATCCCGTTGCCATTTACTTTATTGTTTTGGGTTCGAGATTATACACCCTTTCTGTATTTCCTGTCTAGAGAAGATCCTTTAGCATTTGTTGGAGAGCTGGTTTGGTGGTGCTGAATTCTCTGAGCTTTTGCTTGTCTGTAAAGCTTTTGATTTCTCCTTCGTATTTGAATGAGACTCTTGCAGCATACAGTAATCTGGGCTGTAGATTATTTTCTTTCATCACTTTAAGTATGTCCTGCCATTCCCTTCTGGCCTGAAGAGTTTCTATTGAAAGATCTGCTGTTATTCTTATGGGAATCCCCTTGTGTGTTATTTGTTGTTTTTCCCTTGCTGCTTTTAATATTTGTTCTTTGTGTTTGATCTTTGCTAATTTGATAATTATGTGTCTTGGGGTGTTTCGTCTTGGGTTTATCCTGTTTGGGACTCTCTGGGTTTCTTGGACTTGGGTGATTATTTCCTTCCCCACTTTAGGGAAGTTTTCAACTATTATCTCCTCGAGTATTTTCTCATGGTTTTTCTTTTTGTCTTCTTGTTCTGGGACTCCTATGATTTGTATGTTGGTGCATTTAACATTGTCCCAGAGGTCTCTGAGGTTGTCCTCATTTCTTTTAATTCTTTTTTCTTTTTTCCTCTCTGTTTCATTTATTTCTATCATTCTATCTTCTATCTCACTTATCCTATCTTCTGCCTCTGTTATTCTACTCTTGGTTCCCTCCAGAGTGTTTTTGATCTCATTTATTGCATTATTCATTATATAATTACTCTTTTTTATTTCTTCTAAGTCCTTGTTAAACCTTTCTTGCATCTCCTCGATCCTTGTCTCCAGGTTATTTATCTGTAACTCCAATTTGTTTTCCAGATTTTGGATCATTTTCACTATCATTATTCAGAATTCTTTATCAGGTAGATTCCCTATCTCTTCCTCTTTTGTTTGATTTGGAGGGCATTTATCCTGTTCCTTTACCTGCTGGGTATTTCTCTGCATTTTCTTCTTGTTTATATTGCTGTGTTTGGGATGTCCTTTCTGTTTTCTGGCAGTTTGTGGTTCCTCTTTATTGTGGAGGTTCCTCACTGTGGGTGGGGTTGGATGGGTGGCTTGTCAGGGTTTCCTGGTTGGGGAAGCTTGCATCGTTGTTCTGGTGGGTGGAGCTTGATTTCTTCTCTCTGGAGTGCAATGAAGTGTCCAGTAATGAGTTTTGAGATGTCAGTGGGTTTGGTGTGACTTTGAGCAGCCTGTATGTTGAAGTTCAGGGGTATGTTCTTGTGTTGCTGGGTAATTTGCTTGGTATATCTTACTCTGGGACGTGTTGGCCCTTGAGTGGTGCTTGGTTTCAGTGTAGGTATGGAGGCGTTTGATGAGCTCCTCTCGTTTAATGCTTTCTGGATTCAGGAGTTCTCTGGTGTTCTCAAGATTTGGACTTAAGTCTCCTGTCTCCGGTTTTCAGTCTTATTCTTACAGTAGCCTCAAGACTTCTCCATCTATACAGCACCGATGATAAAACATCTAGGTTAATGATGAAAGGTTTCTCTGCAGTGAGGGACACCCGGAGAGGTTCACAGAGGTACGTGGAGAAGAGAAGAGGGAGGAGGGATATAGAGGTGGCCAGGAGGAGAAGAAGGGAATAAAAAGGGGAGAGAGCAAGCTAGCCAGTAATCACTTCGTATGTGCTCTCCACCGTCTGGATCTCTCAGAGGTGTTCATGGAGTTACACAGGGAAGAGAAGAGGGAGGAAGGAGACAGAGGTGGCCTGGAGGAGAAAAGGGGGACTCAAAAGAGGAGAGACAGATCCAGCCAGCAATCAGTTCTCTAGGTGTTCTCCACAGCCTGGAACTCACAAAGAGATTCACAGAATTGGGTAGAGAAGAAAAGGGGGAGTGGGGAGATGGAGGCGACTTGGTGGAGAAAAAGGAGAGTTAAAAGGGGGAGAGAGCAATCAAGCCAGTGATCTCGTTCCCAAGTAAAAATGGGTGCTGAAGATTGGGTTCTTGAAGATACACAGTTGATAACAAATACTAAAAAGCAAAGATTAAAAATCTAGAGTAGAGGTTAGGTTCTCAAAAATACCATATTAAAAACGGAGAAAGAAAAGAAGAAAAAAAACCAGAAAAAAACCCCCACCAAAGTCAGAAAAATTATAATATATATATATATGAAGTTTACTTTAAAAATAATGTCATAAAGAAAAATAAAAGAAAAAATAAAAGAAAATAAAGATAAAAATAGGGTCTTTTTTTTTGCAAGGTTATAGTAGGTTATAAAAATGAAAATTGAAGAAGTAATAGGGGACTTAAAAATAAAAATAAAATAAGAAAATAAAATTAAATTAAAAAATTAACAAAAAAATAATTTAAAAAGTTTTAAAAATTTACAAAATGAAACTAGTGAAAATATATCTCAGACTTTCTCTGGAGCTGTTATGGACTGTGTGGGGTCAGTTCATTTTTAGATAGTTCCTTGGTCCAGCTTGTACTTCTCAAAGTCTCTAGGCCCCTTCCTATGTAGTCGGTGCTAATTACAGGGTTTTAATGTGTTGCATCTGTCACTTCCAAAGCGATTCCTTCTGTTTCTTTTAGCTTATTCTGTTTGCTGGTCTCTTCAGTGTCTTATTTCCACCCTGACACAAGGGGGGCGGTGGTGGTCATTTTTTTTTTTTATTTTAGTCTCACTTGTTCAGTCGTGCTGTGGGGAGGGAGGAACACTGCAAACAAATCTCACTGGCGTGTGCTCACAATGTTTCAGCCACACTGGGTTTGCCCTGCTCATGGCGTGTGTGCTTTCCCAGTCTACAGTGCTCAGGCTCTAGGTTGCACTGCCAGGAACTGTCTGAAGCGGCCCCTGGGGTTGCCTGTACTTCCCAGGTCTAAGCCGCTCAGGTTCTGGTTCCCGGGTACTTCACAAAGGCTCAGACTTGGTTGAGCCTGGGTTTTGTGCCCTTCCCAGGCCCGAGCAGTGCCGGTGACCAGGTTTTTGGCTAGTGCGGTCAGGGGCTGCACCTTTTTCCCTTCCCCCGACCCAGCCTCTCGGTTTTCTGGGTGTACAATGGGCGCAGCTTCCCAGGTGTGCCATGCTCTCCCCTGGGGAGCTGATCTCTGGCTGCGACTCTCTCGGCAGGTATCGACCCTCCAGAGTTCCAAGCAGTCCTGATTAGCAGCAAGATCTGTTTGCAGTTTGGTATAGAATGCCTCTCTGGGGACGCGATTCCACCTTTCTGGCTCTCGTTGCCCCCCCCCCCCCCGCCCCTTTCTGTCTCCTGCTGGGGATGGGCCAGTCTGCGGCTGGTTTACTCTGCTCAGTCCTTTGTTCTGTGAGCCGGCCTGGTGGTGTCTTAGGTTAGGGCTTTTCGCGGGAAAGCTATCCCACTGTCTAGGTTGCTGTCTCAATCTAGTTCCCTCAGATTGCCCGTGGGGCATTCAGACTCAGTTCTAACCCAAAGCAATGTGGCCCGCCCCTCCCTGCCCAGTCTCCGCCTGCTAGTTGGGGAAGCGCGCATCTGGGCTGCGCGCCCCCGCCTGCTGGGAATTGCTGCTAGGTACGTAAACCGCGGGGTTTAATAACTTATTTATTTTTCCTCCCGGTTATTTTGCCCTTTGCACTTCCAAGGCTCACCCCCAACCCGCTGGAGAGACTGTTTCCTGGTGTTTGGAAACTTCTCTTTTTTAAGACTCTCTTTTTATCTTTTATAGTTTGTCCTACCTCCTTTTGAAGACTATGATCAGCCTTTCTGTGTGTCTGATGTCCTCTGCCAGCATTCACAAGTTGTTTTGTGGAATTTGCTCGGTGTCTAAATGTTCTTTTGGTGAATCTGTGGGAGAGAAAGTCGTCTCCCTGTCCTATTCCTCCGCCATCTTAGGACCGCCCGCCTTCAGCTTTCTTTATGGTCCAACTTTCACATCCATACATGACTACTGAAAAAAACCATAGCCTTGACTAGATGGACCTTTGTTGGCAAAGTAATGTCTCTGCTTTTTACTATACTGTCTAGTTAGGTCATAGCTTTTCTTCCAAGGAGCAAGTGTTTTTTAATTTCATGGCTGCAGTCACCATCTGCAGTGGTTTTGGAGCCCAAGAAAATAAAGTCTCTCACTATTTTCATTGTTTCCCTACCTTTTTGCCCTGAAGTGATGGGACTGGATGCCATAATGTTAGTTTTTTGAATGTTGAGCTTTAAGCCAACTTTTTCACTCTCCTCTTTCACTTTCATCAACAGGCTCTTTAGTTCTTCACTTTCTGTTATAAGGGTGGTGTCATCTGCATGTCTGAGGTTATTGATATTTCTCCTGGCAATCTTGATTCCAGCTTGTGCTTCATGGCCTGGCATTTTGCATAATGTACTCTGCATATAAGTTAAATAAGCAGGGTGACAGTATACAGTCCTGATGTACTCCTTTCCCAATTTGGAACCATTCCGTTGTTCCATGTCCGGTTCTGTTTCTTCTTGACCTGCATACAGATTTTTCAGGAGGCAGGTCACATGGTCTGGTATTCCCATTTCTTTCAGAATTTTTCCACGATTTGTTATGATCCACACAGTCAAAGGCTTTAGTGTAGTCAATGAAGCAGAAGTAGATGTTTTTCTGGAATTCTTTTGCTTTTTCAATGATCCAGTGGATGTTGGCAATTTGATCTCTGGTTCCTCTGCCTTTTCTAAATCCAGCTTGAACATCTGGAAGTTCACGATTCAGGAACTGTTGAAGCCTGGCTTGTAGAATTTTGAGCATTACTTTACTAGCATGTGAGATGTGTGAAACTGTGGTAGTTTGAGCATTCTTTGGCATTGCATTTCTTTTTCCCAGATGAAACATAAGTTGTCCATTTAATTCCAGGCTGTCGTTTTGTTTTTAGTTTAAGTCCCAGAAAAGCAGCAAATAATTTGGGTATAAGTATTTCCCATGCAATATTTGAGACATAGTAATACTAAAATGTTATTTGCTGTTTATCTGATTTCACATTTAACTGGATGGTCTAATGTTGTTATTGTTGTGAAATGAAAACACCTCCTGCGATGTCAGTAAACAAGAAATGCCACAGCCATCAGTGATTTCTGGGCTCCAGAATCAAAGGAGGGCTCCCAAAACTAGTCCAACAGAGGCTGCCACCCCCCACGGTGATTGCTGAGGAGCTGGGGGAATGCAGGTAGCAAGGTGAACTAGGAAACAGGATTGACCCTAGATAGCTGAGATGCATATGAAAGGAATGAATTTAGTGAGCCCAGAGGCTTGCATTTTCCTTGCATAATCAGAATGCTAAATTCCTTAACTTGGTACCCGATCTTTGATGTTCTGACTGCCTGCTCATTTTGCTGCAACCTTGTGTACAGCCTGACTTCCCTTCCTGCCTCTTTGGAGCAGTCATTCAGAACTAACTGAAGTGCTGTCTCCCAGAGCTGCAGTCCTCATTTTGCCCCAAATAAAAATGTAACTTGCAGCTCTTAGGTTGTGCATAGTTTTTAGTTGACACTGTTATGGCAACCCTAGCTTGGAGAGGTGAAGTAACTTACTTAAGATGGTACAGACAGCAAGGATGAATTGGTTTATGAAATCAACTCTTGTTCAGAATGAAACACAGGCTCTTAGCTTCATGGCTTACCCCTGGGGACCACAATTCCATCCTGGCCAAGCAGGACACATTTGGGTGGGGAGGCAGAAGTCTGTTAACTAAAAAGTACAGTCTCAGTTTACTTCAGTTCAGTCACTCAGTTGTGTCCGACTCTTTGTAACCTCTTGGACTGCAGCACACCAGGCCTCCCTGTCCATCATCAACTCCCAGAGTTTACTCAAACTCACGTCCATTGAGTCGATGATGCCAACCAACCATCTCATCCTCTCTCAGCCTCTTCTCCTCCTGCCTTCAATCTTTCCCAGCATCAGAGTCTCTTCAAATGAGTCAATGTTTTGCATCAGGTGGCCAAAATATTGCAGTTTCAGCTTCAGTATCAGTCCTTCCAATGAACACCCAGGACTGATCTCCTTTTTGATGGACTGGTTGGATCTCCTTGCAATCCAAGGGACTCTCAAGAGTCTTTTCCAACACCACAGTTCAAAAGCATCAATTCTTCAACACTCAGCTTTCTTTATAGCCCAACTCTCACATCCATACATGACCACTGGAAAAACCATAGCCTTGACTAGATGGACCTTTGTTGGCAAAGTAATGTCTCTGCTTTTTACTATACTGTCTAGTTAGGTCATAGCTTTTCTTCCAAGGAGCAAGTGTTTTTTAATTTCATGGCTGCAGTCACCATCTGCAGTGGTTTTGGAGCCCAAGAAAATAAAGTCTCTCACTATTTTCATTGTTTCCCTACCTTTTTGCCCTGAAGTGATGGGACTGGATGCCATAATGTTAGTTTTTTGAATGTTGAGCTTTAAGCCAACTTTTTCACTCTCCTCTTTCACTTTCATCAACAGGCTCTTTAGTTCTTCACTTTCTGTTATAAGGGTGGTGTCATCTGCATGTCTGAGGTTATTGATATTTCTCCTGGCAATCTTGATTCCAGCTTGTGCTTCATGGCCTGGCATTTTGCATAATGTACTCTGCATATAAGTTAAATAAGCAGGGTGACAGTATACAGTCCTGATGTACTCCTTTCCCAATTTGGAACCATTCCGTTGTTCCATGTCCGGTTCTGTTTCTTCTTGACCTGCATACAGATTTTTCAGGAGGCAGGTCACATGGTCTGGTATTCCCATTTCTTTCAGAATTTTTCCACGATTTGTTATGATCCACACAGTCAAAGGCTTTAGTGTAGTCAATGAAGCAGAAGTAGATGTTTTTCTGGAATTCTTTTGCTTTTTCAATGATCCAGTGGATGTTGGCAATTTGATCTCTGGTTCCTCTGCCTTTTCTAAATCCAGCTTGAACATCTGGAAGTTCACGATTCAGGAACTGTTGAAGCCTGGCTTGTAGAATTTTGAGCATTACTTTACTAGCATGTGAGATGTGTGAAACTGTGGTAGTTTGAGCATTCTTTGGCATTGCATTTCTTTTTCCCAGATGAAACATAAGTTGTCCATTTAATTCCAGGCTGTCGTTTTGTTTTTAGTTTAAGTCCCAGAAAAGCAGCAAATAATTTGGGTATAAGTATTTCCCATGCAATATTTGAGACATAGTAATACTAAAATGTTATTTGCTTTTTATCTGATTTCACATTTAACTGGATGGTCTAATGTTGTTATTGTTGTGAAATGAAAACACCTCCTGCGATGTCAGTAAACAAGAAATGCCACAGCCATCAGTGATTTCTGGGCTCCAGAATCAAAGGAGGGCTCCCAAAACTAGTCCAACAGAGGCTGCCACCCCCCACGGTGATTGCTGAGGAGCTGGGGGAATGCAGGTAGCAAGGTGAACTAGGAAACAGGATTGACCCTAGATAGCTGAGATGCATATGAAAGGAATGAATTTAGTGAGCCCAGAGGCTTGCATTTTCCTTGCATAATCAGAATGCTAAATTCCTTAACTTGGTACCCGATCTTTGATGTTCTGACTGCCTGCTCATTTTGCTGCAACCTTGTGTACAGCCTGACTTCCCTTCCTGCCTCTTTGGAGCAGTCATTCAGAACTAACTGAAGTGCTGTCTCCCAGAGCTGCAGTCCTCATTTTGCCCCAAATAAAAATGTAACTTGCAGCTCTTAGGTTGTGCATAGTTTTTAGTTGACACTGTTATGGCAACCCTAGCTTGGAGAGGTGAAGTAACTTACTTAAGATGGTACAGACAGCAAGGATGAATTGGTTTATGAAATCAACTCTTGTTCAGAATGAAACACAGGCTCTTAGCTTCATGGCTTACCCCTGGGGACCACAATTCCATCCTGGCCAAGCAGGACACATTTGGGTGGGGAGGCAGAAGTCTGTTAACTAAAAAGTACAGTCTCAGTTTACTTCAGTTCAGTCACTCAGTTGTGTCCGACTCTTTGTAACCTCTTGGACTGCAGCACACCAGGCCTCCCTGTCCATCATCAACTCCCAGAGTTTACTCAAACTCACGTCCATTGAGTCGATGATGCCAACCAACCATCTCATCCTCTCTCAGCCTCTTCTCCTCCTGCCTTCAATCTTTCCCAGCATCAGAGTCTCTTCAAATGAGTCAATGTTTTGCATCAGGTGGCCAAAATATTGCAGTTTCAGCTTCAGTATCAGTCCTTCCAATGAACACCCAGGACTGATCTCCTTTTTGATGGACTGGTTGGATCTCCTTGCAATCCAAGGGACTCTCAAGAGTCTTTTCCAACACCACAGTTCAAAAGCATCAATTCTTCAACACTCAGCTTTCTTTATAGCCCAACTCTCACATCCATACATGACCACTGGAAAAACCATAGCCTTGACTAGATGGACCTTTGTTGGCAAAGTAATGTCTCAGCTTTTTAATATGCTATCTAGGTTGGTCACAACCTTCCTTCCAAGGAGTAAGCTCTTTTAATTTCATGGCTGCAGTCACCATCTGCAGTGATTTTGGAGCCCAGAAAAATAAAGTCTGTCACTGTTTCCACTGTTTCCCCATCTATTTCCCATGAAGTGATGGGACCAGATGCCATGATCTTAGTTTTCTGAATGTTGAGCTTTAAGCCAACTTTTTCACTCTCCTCTTTCATTTTCATCAAGAGGTTTCTTGTTTTGCTTCACTTTCTGCCATAAGGGTAGTGTCCTCTGCATATCTGAGGTTATTGATATTTCTCCTGGCAATCTTGATTCCAGCTTGTGCTTCCTCCAGCCCAGCGTTTCTCATGATGTACTCTGCCTATAAGTTAAATAAACATGGTGACAATATAGAGCCTTGACATACTCCTTTCCCTATTTGGAACCAGTCTTTTGTTCCATGTCCAGTTCTAACTGTTGCTTCCTGACCTGAATGCAGATTTCTCAAGAGGCAGATCAGGTGGTCTGGTATTCCTATCTCTTTCAGAATTTTCCACAGTTTGTGGCGATCCACACAGTCAAAGGCTTCAGTGTAGTCAATGAAGCAGAAGTAGATGTTTTTCTAGAATTCTTTTGCTTTTTCAATGATCCAATGGATGTTGGCAATTTGATCTCTGGTTCCTCTGCCTTTTCTAAAACCAGGTTGAACATCTGAAAGTTCATGGTCCAGGTACAGTTGAAGCCTGGCTTGTAGAATTTTGAGCATTACTTTACTAGCGTGTGAAAAGTGAAGTCGCTCGGTTGTGTCCTACTCTTTGCGACTCCATGGATTGTAGCCTACCAGGCTCTTCCGTCCATGGGATTTTTCAGGCAAGAATACTGGAGTGGGTTGCCATTTCCTTCTTCATGAGATCTTCCTGACCCAGAGATTGAACCTGGGTCTCCCACATTGTAGGCAGACGCTTTACCATCTAAGTCACCAGGGAAGTCACACTAGCGTGTGAGATGAGTGCAGTTGTGCAGCAGTTCAAGCATTCTTTGGCATTGCCTTTCTTTGGAATTGGAATGAAAACTGACCTTTGAGTGGGGAGGCAGAAGACTGTTGACTGAAAAATATAGTCTCAACTGAAAGTAAAGAGTCATTTTATTTGTTAGGAATGTTTAGGACTCTGAGCCCGGGAGACAGTATCTCAATAGCTCTGAGAAAACTGCTCCAAGAAGGCAGGAGGGGGAAGTCAGGCTATATACAAGTTTGCAACAAAGGGAGCAGGCAGTCTGGCCATCAAAGATCAGGTATCAACTTAAGGAATTTAGCATCCTATGTATGGGAAGATGCAGCCTCTGGGCTCACTGAATTCATTTCTTTCATATGCACCTTAGCTATCTGGGAGCCAGTCCTGTTTCCTTGTTCACCTTGCTTCTAGCATTTTGCCAGCTCTTCAGTAAGGAGGAATGGACAGCAAGGAGATCAAACAAGTCAATCCTAAAGGAAATCGACCTTGAATATTCATTGGAAGGACTGATGCTGAAGCTCCAATACTTTGGCCACCTGATGTGAAGAGCCGACTCATTGGGAAAGACCCTGATGCTGGGAAAGATTGAAGACAGGAAGAGAAGGGGACGACAGAATATGAGATGGTTGGATGGCATCACCAACTTAATGTACATGAGTTTGAGCAAACTCCAGGAGATGTTGGGGAAAAGGGAAGCCTGGTGTGCTGCAGTCCATGGGGTCTCAGAGTCAAACACAACCTAGTGATGAAACAACAAATCTCCTCAGCAATTACCATGGGGGGTGGCAGCATTTGCTGGAGAGTAGTTTTGGGAGCCCTCATTCATGTTTGGAGGCCAGAAATGGCTGATGGCTGTGACATTTCTTGTTTATTAATGTGGCAGGAAATATTTTCTCGTTCATGGGATTCTCCAGGCAAGAATACTGGAGTGGGTTGTCCCGACCCAGAGATTGAACCCACGTCTCTTTTGTCTCCTACATTGGAAGGCAGGTTCTTTACCACTGAGCCACCAGGGAAGTCCAACAGTCACCTTAACAGAGAAGAATCTTAGTATAAAGTGGCTGATGAACTGAACTACAGGTGGCAACAATGCAAGCTGTAGAGACAGCTGAAATCACATCTTTCATTATGATGGCAGTTGTCCTCAGGAGGGATGGGATTAGTGAAGCACCTTATAAACTTTATCATAAGTATCCTAATAAAAAGACAGACCAGTAGAGAGGGAAGAGAACAGGGAGACTTTGGTGTCAGAGACAGAGGCAGAACTCCTGGCTTACTGACAGCATGGCTCTTGGCAATGGAATGAAATGTCTAGAGTCTCAGTTTTAATCTCTAAAATGGGTATAATGCCCCCTCTCAGGTCTGTTCGACTGGTTAAATGAGACCATGGAAACTGCCACCAACATAGTGCTGGACCAGGGGAAGCAGACTCACCAATCATAAGCCCCATAACAGGTGGGAATCACAGGAAAGTCACAATTGAAAGTGAAATTCTGTTTGTAAAATGTGCTTGATTGAATTAGTTTTCTTTCTAGTACATATGCTATATAAAATTGGAACATCAATTCAATATTTTATTGCCTGTTAATGGTAATTTGGATTTACCTGCCAATAATTGATTAAAGTCCCTTAAAAATTACACACTCAGAAGTAAATTTCTGTATCTTATTTAATTCTTAACTCGGTTCGCAACAGTTAATTAATTTCAAGTTTGGTATTGAAATTACCAGTATATTACCAATTATCATACATTCCAAATTGAAGAAATTTAAATCCCCGAGGTTTTAATTTATGGATAAAATCAGTTCAGTCGCTCAGTTGTGTCCAACTCTTTGCGACCCCATGGACTGCAGCATGCCAGACCTCCCTGTCCATCACCAACTCCTGGAGTTTACTCAAACTCATGTCCATTGAGTTGGTGATGCCATCCAACCATCTCATCCTCTGTTGGCCTCTTCTCCTCCTGCCTTCAATCTTTCCCAGCATCAGGGTCTTTTCTAATGAGTCAGTTCTTTGCATCAGGTAGCTAAAGTATTGGAGTTTCAGCTTCAGCGTCAGTCCTTCCAATGAACAACTAGGACTGATCTCCTTTAGGATGGACTGGTTGGATCTCCTTGCAGTCCAAGGGACTCTCAAGAGTCTTCTCCAACACCACAGTTCAAAAGCATCAATTCTTCAGTGTTCAGCTTTCTTTATAGTCCCACTCTCAAATTCATACATGACTACTGGAAAAACCATAGCCTTGACTAGACGGACCTTTGTTGGCAAAGTAATGTCTCTGCTTTTTAATATTCTGTCTAGGTTGGTCATAACTTTCCTTCTAAGGAGTGGGCGTCTTTTAATTTCATGGCTGCAGTCACCATCTGCAGTGATTTTAGAGCCCCCCCAAATAAAGTCTGTCACTGTTTCCACTGTTTCCCCATCTATTTCCCATGAAGTGATGGGACCAGATGCCATGATCTTAGTTTTCTGAATGTTAAGCTTTAAGCCAACTTTTTCACTCTCTTCTTTCACTTTCATCAAGGGGCTCTTTAGTTCTTCTTCACTTTCTGCCATAAAGGTGGTGTCATCTGCATATGTGAGGTTATTGGTATCTTGTTATTGGTATCTTGGCATCTTATCTCCTGGCAATCTTTATTCCACCTTGTGCTTCATCCAATCCAGCATTTCTCATGTTGCACTCTGCATATAAGTTAAATAAAATATGGCTAAAGTAGCCAGGTGCTTAAACAATGGGGTGTCCTTTCCCCTGCAGACCACACTCCTCTCCTGACAGCATCAGGTCTGGGTCTTATGAGGCAGCTTAAGTACAAAGACTGTGTTTCTCTCCCCCTGCTAAACCAGGTGACATACTCATCTAGGGGAGCAGGGAAACTCACTTGCAGTAAACCCTGGGAAGTGTGTTGTTCTAAGCTATTTTGTGGTAAATTTACTACACAGAAAAAGCTAACAAATACATTTCTTATAAGTAAAATGAGAATAATTCACCTGTAAGGACAAGTAAGGCTAACAATACCTCCTCCAGCATATGTCGTGTGCTCAGTCGTGTCCACCTCTTTTGTGACCCCACAGACTGTAGCCCTCCAGGCCTCTCTCTCCATTGAATTTTCCAGTCAAGAATACTGGAGTAGGTTGCCATTTCCTCTTCCAGGGGATCTTTCTGTCCCAGGGATAGAACCCACATCTCTTGCATTGGCTGGCAGATTCTTTACCTTAGTGCCACTTCGTACAGCAGAGTGAGTGATGAATGAGATACTGCATAATTGCCGGTTTGATCAGGACTGAGGTTTCATCTGAAGACTTGCCTGAGGAGGGATCCACTTCCAGGCTCATGTTTTGGCCAGCAGGATTCATTTCCTTGCAGGCTGTTAGTTGGAGTCTACCCTCAGTCTCAGTTCCCTATGATAGATCTCTCCAACCTGACTGCTAGCTTTATCAAAGTGTGCCAGCTGAGAAGGAGATGGAAAGCATTGGATAGCAAGGTGGAAGTTACCACCATCTTCAATCACAGAGGTGAAAGGTTGCTGCTGCGAGCCGTGTGTCATGCTGGGATTCACGACCTCTGGAGGAGAGGATTTCGATCTGGGGTCAGAGATGAGAATTGACTACTTGGAGCTTTTTGTGTAGCAAAGTTTTATTAAAGTATAAAAGAGATAGGGAAAGCTTCTGACAAAGACATCAGAAGGCGACAGAAAGAGTCCCCCCTTGCTAGTTTTTAGCAAGGTGTCTTATGTCTGTTAGAAAACTATTAAGCAGATAAAAGAGACACCTCAAGGCTGAGGGAGTTTCACCAGGCCCCTCTCCCACAATATGCATTTTTGAGATAGGATGGCGTGAGGTATGTCATCCCCTGGCCATAAAACAATTGACATAAATACTGGTTTGTTGAACCATTATCAGCCCCAGGTTTGAGAAGAGAAAAAATGTTAGTCTTAGGCGGGAACCGGTTTCTCTGCAGGAACTGGTTTCATCAACAGAGAAGGGGAGAAAAAACGTCTGCCACTTGCAGTTTATTTCCTTCTGCTGCTTGGGTACCTTTGGCCTTCCTACCTGTTACCCTCTCAGAGGTGATGCCTTATCACTTTGGCTGTATCTATTGGTTAGAAGGGAGGAGACACCAGAAAAGAAAGTGAAAGTCGCTCAGTCGTATCTGACTCTTTGTGATCCCATGGACTATACAATCCATGGAATTCTCCAGGCCAGAATATTGGAGTGGGTAGCTTTTCCCTTCATCCAGGGGATCTTCCCACCCCAGGGATCAAACCCAGGTCTCTCACATTTGCAGGCAGATTCTTTACCAGCTGAGCCACAAGGGAAGCCCAGGACACCTGAGACTGTCTGGGAGCTTGCCTGCCACAGGTAGTTGCAAGTTCAGAGAAGGTACATTGCTAATACGGGGTCACATAGGAGGTAAGTGGTAAGGACCATGCTCCCCAGAACCTACCTCACTGAGACATTACTCAAGCTATCAGTTCAGTTCAGTTGCTCAGTCGTGTCCGACTCTTTGTGACCCCATGAACCGCAGCACGCCAGGCCTCCTTGTCCATCACTAACTCCCTAAGTCCACCCAAACCCATGTCCATCGAGTCGGTGATGCCATCCGGCCATCTCATCCTCTGTCATCCCCTTCTCCTCCTGCCCTCAATCTTTCCAGCATCAGGGTCTTTTCCAATGAGTCAGTTCTTCACATCAGGTGGCCAAAGTATTGGAGTTTCAGCTTCAACATCAGTCCTTCCAATGAACACCCAGGACTGATCTCCTTTTCGATGGACTGGTTGGATCTCTTTGCAGTCCAAGGGACTCTCAAGAGTCTTCTCCAACACCACAGTTCAAAAGCATCAATTCTTCAGTGCTCAGCTTTCTTCACCGTCCAACTCTCACATCTATACATGACCACTGGAAAAACCATAGCCTTGACTAGATGGACCTTTGTTGGCAAAGTAATGTCTCCGCTTTTAAATATGCTATCTGGTTGGTCATAACTTTACTTCCAAGGAGTAAGCTCTTTTAATTTCATGGCTGCAATCACCATCTGCAGTGATTTGGGAGCCCAGAAAAATAAAGTCAGCCATTGTTTCCACTGTTTCCCCATCTATCTGCCATGAAGTGATGGGACCAGATGCCATGATCTTATTTTTCTGAATGTTGAGCTTTAAGCCAACTTTTCCACTCTCCTCTTTCACTTTTATCAAGAGGCTCTTTAGTTCTTTTTCACTTTCTGCCATAAGGGTGGTGTCATCTGCATATCTGAGGTTATTGATATTTCTCCTGGCAATCTTGATTCCAGCTTGTGCTTCATCCAGCCCAGCGTTTCTCATGATGTACTCTGCATAGAAGTTGAACAAGCAGGGTGACAATATACAGCCTTGACGTACTCCTTTTCCTATTTGGAACCAGTCTGCTGTTCCATGTCCAGTTCTAACTGTTGCTTCCTGACCTGCATGCAGATTTCTCAAGAGGCAGGTCAAGTGGTCTGGTATTCCCATCTCTTTCAGAATTTTCCACAGTTTATTGTGATCCACACAGTCAAAGGCTTTGGCATAGACAGTGAAGGAGAAATAGATGTTTTTCTGATACTCTCTTGCTTTTTCGATGATCCAGAGGATGTTGGCAATTTGATCTCTGGTTCCTCTGCCTTTTCTAAAACCAGCTTGAACATCTGGAAGTTCACTGTTCACTTATTGCTGAAGCCTGGCTTGGAGAATTTTAAGCATTACTAGCATGTGAGATGAGTACAATTGTGGGGTAGTCTGAGCATTCTTTGGTATTGCCTTTCTTTGGGATTGGAATGAAAACTGACCTTTCTAAGTCCTGTGACCACTGCTGAGTTTTCCATATTTGCTGGCATATTGAGTGCAGCACTTTCACAGCGTCATCTTTTAGGATTTGAAATAGCTCAACTGGAACTCCATCATCTCCACTAGCTTTGTTCGTAGTGATGCTTCCTTCCACTCAAGCTATAGGTGATTACAAATCAAAAAGTAGTTTGCATTCACTAAGCAAGTTGTTTAGTCACTAAGTCATGTCTGACTCTTTTGCAACTCCATTACTGAAACCCAGTCGTGTGTGACTCTTTGTGATCCCTTGGACTGTAGCCCACTGGGTTACTCTGTCAATGGGATTTCCCAGGCAAGAATACTGGAGTGGGTTGCCATTTCCCTCTTCAGCAGATTTTTCCGACCTAGGCATCAAAGCCATATCTCCTGCATTGGCAGGCAGATTCTTTACCACTGAACCACCAGGGAAGCCCCACTAAGCAAGACACAAACATTAAATTTATTCCTGTTAGGGTCAGAATTATGTGCCTGACTAATATATATACATCCTTTAAAAAAATGAGATCAGAAAGTTTAGACTCATTTTAAGAGAGAAATAAGCTTTTGATGGCATGTAATTATGAAACAAATTGCTTAGACCAAAGAGTACTTTGCTTCTTTAGATAAGGTGATCATTTTTCTCTCTATGCTGATAACAAAAGTCAGTGGAACTATTTCTATTCACACCTTTGTCCTAAGTCCTTTTACTTGGCTAAAAATATGCCCAGTTAAAAGAGTACATTTCTCTCCCTTATATGTGGAATCTAAAAGGAAATGATACAAATGAATTTACAAAACAGAAAGAAACTCACAGACTTAGACAGTGAACTTATGGTTACCAGGGGGAAGGGACATTTAAGGAGTTTGGGATGGTCACGTACACACTGCTCTATTTACAATGGATAACCAAGAAGGACATATTATATAGCACAGGGAACTCTGCTCAATGTTATGTGGCAGCCTGGATGGGAGGGGAATTTGGGGGAGAATGGATGCATGTGTATGTGTGGTTGAGTCCCTTCGCTGCTCACTTGAAACTGTCACAACATTGTTTATCGGCTGTGCCCCAATACAAAATAAAAAGTTACAAAAAAGAGTACATTTCTCATCCTCCTTAGTAGGTAGAGCAGACATTTGACTAAATTCTGGACACTGTGTTATGGGTGCCTCCTGGGAAGGTGTCTCACCTGGTTAGCAGGTGTCTCAATTAAGCCAGCTAGGTGACTCAAGTGCTCAGGGCATCCTTTCTGCCGCTCAAGACACCAGCTCAGGCTGCAGAGGAGAAAGAAGGAAGGACTCTGTGAACTGTCCAGAATTTTTGCCTCTGGACTTTTTTCTACAAGAGAAAACAGCTATGTGCCTGAGCCCCTGTTAGCTGGGGTTTCTCTCCTGTATATTTGAAGCATATGTGGCTGCAGCTAATCCTGCCAAAATAGGGAATATTTACAACCTAGGGATGTGTCATAAAGAACTAATTTGCCATCTCATTGGGTTAGCAATGAGGCAAGGTGTTCAGTAAGCCCCAGTCGGACTGTATTTTCTTTTCTGCCAAATGTACCTGATTTATTGCTCATATTTTTCTGCTCTTCCAAATAAAAAGATCAGGACTCACTTGCCTGGTGGCTTTATTGCAAAGCCTGCTTTACCTGTCTGGAATGTAAAACTCTGCTTCTGTGTGCATGCCAAGATGCTTAAACATGTTTTAAATATTACTTTTTGCAGCTATTAAACATGAGAATTGGTGACAGTTCATAAATACTACTTGGTGATAATCATGTCAGATGTCACTAGGTTTACTCAGAAAGGAACCAGGATATTTTTTCTTTTGTTGTATAAAGTCAAGCCCCTTTGTTCCCCAACATAGAAACCTCCAAGTGGTTTTCAGCATTTGAAAATGCTATCTCTTTCCTCTCTGCTGTGGTTGAAATAAAGCTTCTAACACCCCCTAAATGTGAACCCAAAATGCGAGTTTTAAACACTTCAGTGGAGCCACAAGAAAACAACTGCCTCCTGCAGAGATAAAACAGGACTAAATATATAAAATCTGACTTTTGACCAGATGACCATTTTCTTACAAGCAGTCCGTTAGATGATTCTAGGAAGCAGAAGCTCAATTTCAATTTTCGTAATTAGGACTTCCATGTCAATCAGTAAAGAACATTATGAGAAAACCATGGTCTTAATTCCACAGATACTATGATTTAGAGTGAGACTAAAGTAGGTAATGGTGTTTTAAGCTGGAAATCAAGTTACATAAAATACTAAGTGAATGTTGACTGTGAATGTTGGCTGCTGTTCAGAACACTGTACTCCACGGAAGGTAAAGTTTGGCGAGATGGCAAGAGTCTATGGGTTCAGATGACCCGCAGGATCTCAGATGGACTGCAGACAAGAAGGGCCCCAGGGACTGGCCGATGCTTTAAGTCCCATCAGTATATCTGAATGAAATGAGATCAAAATGTTTAATATGAGACTCACTTTGATAATAGAATGACATGGTGGCGGGGGGTGGGGGGGCGTTGTGATTTTCCTCCACTGCATGTTATCTGCTGCCTAGCTCCCTCTCATTACACTAATTTTTAACCTTATGTGTGTGAGCATGAACGTGTGTATGTGCGTGTGCTCATGTATGTGTGCATGTTCTCATGTGTGCCTTCAACTCAAGGGGGAGGGTTTGGTGCAGAAAGGGAGATAGAGTAGGGGAGATGAAGAGGAAAGATCTTGACCTACAAGTATGGACTCAGAGCTTTCCCTCTCATTTAGTCTGCGCGTGTGTGCTAGGTCGCTTCAGTCACGTCTGACTCTTTGCAACCCTATGGACTGTAGCCTGCCGTCCATAAGATTATTCAGGCAAGAATACTGGAGTGGGTTGCCATGGCCTTCTCCAGGGGATCTTTCAGACCCAGAGATTGAACCCTGGGTCTCCGGCATTGCAGGCAGATTCTTTACCGTCTGAGCCACCAGCAAATTAAAACATCAACCAAAAATTCAAAAATTGGATGGAGACCTCTGGTGGAGACCTAGAAGATGCAGGATTGTCAGATCAGAGAAGGGGTGCTATGGACTGATTTGTGTCTCCACCTCCCCCTTCCAAAATTCATATATTGGAGCCCTGACCCCTAAAGTGATGGTCTTAGGAGATGGGATCCTGGGGAGGTAACTGTGATTAGATGAGGTCATGACAGGGGATCCTCATGATGGATTAGCAGCTCATAAGGAGAGACCAGGGAGTTCTCTCTCTGTTCTGTGAAGACATAGTAAGAAGGTAACCATGTACAAGGCAGAAAGAGAGCTCAGAACCCAGCCATGCCTGCACTCTAAACTTCAGCCTTCAGAATGTGGGCCAATAAATGCTCCTTGCTCTCAGTCTATGATATTTTTTCCCTAATTTTGTTTTAATTGGAGTGTAGCTGTGTTACAATGTTGTGTTAGTTCTGTTGTACAGTAAAGTGAATTGGCCACATGTGTACATATATCCCTTCTTTCTTGGATTTTCTTCGCATTTAGGCCACTACAGAGCACTGAGTAGGCTTCAGGTGGTGCCAGTGGTAAAGAATGTGCCTGCCAATGCAGGAGACTCGGATTCGATCCCTGGGTTGCGAAGATCCCCTGGAGGAGGAAGTGGCAGCCCATTCAGTTTTCTTGTCTGGCAAATTCCATGGACAGAGGAAGCTGGCAGGCTATAGTCCTTGGGACTGCAAAGAGATGGATGTGACTGAACGACTAGGCACTGCACTGAGCATTGAATAGAGGTCCTTATGCTATACAGTATGTTCACATCAGTTATATACTTTATTTATAGTAGTGCATATATGTCAACCCCAGTCTCCTAATCCATCCCACCCCTCCGCCCCACCTCAGTATCCACACCTTGGTTCCCTGTGTCTGTGTCTCTGTTTGGGCTTTGCAAGTGGTGTAGATGAACCTATGGTATTTTGTCATATCAGCCTCAGCAGCCAAAGACACTGGAGGCCCGAGAAAAAGGAATGTGGGTGGGCTTTGGGGAGTGGACATGCAAATCCTTGTGTCTCATGGTGATGTTCACCGAGGATCTCTGTTCCTCTACAACCAGTGGGACAGGATGACTCGTCTGCTGGGATCAGATGGCCTCCATCTTCAGTCACCTAGTTCTGTGCAGTGGCCCATGGGTATAGCCAAGATGGCAGGGATGAGAAAGGTTATGAATGGTCCCCTCGCCAAGATTGACTTAGCCCCCGCCTCTGCTGAATGCTGGCTCCATTTGCCCTGCTACCAGCCTTGGGGGGACCAGCAGTCATTTGGTAGCAAATTGATCACATCAGTCCTTCAATTGGGCTGGGAAGTCAGTTATTCTTACTGGAGTTGACACCTAACATGGGTTTGCCTTTCCTGCTCCTGTACTGCCAGTACCATCATTGGAGGGCTTCAGGATGAAAGATTTATCAAATAGGAACCGACATGATGTCAGCTCAAACCAAGGACTCATCTTATGGACACAGAGGTATGTCATGAGTGTATGACCATGGGATTCATTTTCTCTACCAAGTTCTGCATCACCCTGAAAACAACCAGCCTAAATCAACAACGTAAAGGCCAAAATGATACAAAATTGTATAGACAGCAACATATTCTCTATATAATACAGAAAATGTATATGGTGGTTCAAGGAAAAGATTTCTGACAGCTAAAATATAGGTGCACTTAATGCTTTGTTTAAAACTTTTTATTTTGTGTTAGGGTATAGCTGAGTAACAATGTTGTGATAGTTTCAGGTGAACAGTGAAGGGACTCAGCCATACATATACATGGGTCCATTCTCCCCCGAACTCCCCTCCCATCCAGGCTGCCACATAACACTGAGCAGAGTTCCCTGTGCTATACAATGAGTCCTGGTAGATTATCCATTTTAAATAGAGCAATAACTTAATGTTTAATAATAAATTATTTAAATAACTTATGGTCCACCCATTAAACATGACACTTTTTAACCACTTAAAATTATTTCAAAAGAATGCATAAATTTATTGAAAAACATTTAAGTCATTTGGTTAAGTAGGAGTATTAGTCTCCTAGGGCAACTGTTACAAAGTACCACAGATTAGGTGCCTTGAAACAGCATACCTTCATTGTCTTACAATTCTGGAGGCTGGAGGCTTGAAATCAAGGTGGCCTCTTCCATCTCCTAACGGGTAGTCCTGGGCATTCCTTTTGGCTTGTAGTTGCATACTTACCCTCTCTGCCTCTGTTATCACATGGCCTTCCCCTGTACATTCCATAGGTTCTGGCAAATGTATAGTGACATGCATTTCCTGAGATAGAACCATGCAGAGTATTTTCACTGTCCTAAAAATATTCTTCTCTGCCTTTTTATCCTTCCCCCCACCCCGCCCCCCGCCCCGGCCACAGTCACAGATCTTTTCACTGTCTCCATAGTAGCTGTTGCATTTTTCAAACCCGATCCTAAGGAAATCATTACACATTTATGCCCTGATCCAGCTATGATGATGTTCACCACTGTGTACAATGGTAAAAAGTGCCAGTCATATGACATCCAACAACGGGAATCTTGTTTAGGTAAGTGATGCACCTTCATTTCATGAAATTACGCTTAGTTATTAAAAATATGAGTATTTACTGACTGGAGGAAGAGGATTTTAACATGGTAAGTAAGTAAAATCTGGCTTCTAAACATTAGGTAAAATAAGAACATTTTAAAACCTTTTTGTACATATATATGCCATGGTATCAACTACTTGTCTTTGCACGTTGGGCTTAAGAGAAATTTGTTTTCAACATTTTCCTCCTTTTCTGCTTGGGCTTCCCTGGTGGCTCAGATGATAAAAAATCTACCTGCAATACAGGAGAACTGGATTTGATTCCTGGGTCAGGAAGATCCCCTGGAGTAGGAAATGGCTATCCATTCCAATATTCTTGCCTGGAGAATTCCATGGACTGAGGAACCTGGTGGGCTACAGTCCATGGGGTAGCAAAGAGTCAGATGCGACTGAGTGACTAACACTTCACTTTCCTTTTCTGCTTACCTGAATTTTCTAATTTTTCTATGGTTACTATATATTACCACTTTTAATGAGGAAAATAACAGAAGCTATACAGTAAAAATTCATGACGCTTATCTAGGGGTGATATTTTCAGATGAGTTTTGTTTTCTTCTTTATATTAGGTTGAGCCTAATAGGAAATTGTTATCTATGTAAGTGAAAAACAGTTAAACATGGGCACTTTTGTAACAGGGAAGAACAAATCTGATTGCCTTTGGGATCTGTTTCTTTATCTTTGTGTTATATTGTTTTGTTACAAGTTGATCACTAAAAGAATTTTGCCTATAGCCTGAAATATATAGGATAGCCCATTCTCAAGGCTCTGACCTTTAAAGGTATGACATTTTTCAAAAAATTCCTATAGAGATAAAAAGTTGCAGAACAGAGAAAAACATTTGTCTTGTTACATTGTGACCAGACCTTTGTGTACAGGGGCAATAACAAAGGATTCCTACACCAAGAAGTTAGCAACAACCCCACCCCCTAGCCCTGCCTTTAGTATAAAAGATACCTGAATTCTCACTTGGCTAAGATGGTTCTTTGTGACACTAGTCCATCACAGTCCCAGTCTGCTGGCTTTCGGAATAAAGTTGCTCTTCTTTGCCACAACAACTCATCTGATTTATTGACCTGTTGTATGGTAAGCAGTATGAGTTTAGACTCAGTAAAACTTTAATGATTTGACCTGTTACTTTTAATATTTTAAAAATATTCCACAGAGATCATGCCACCAATTCACTTAATTTCTCAAAGGGCTGTTAAAGTGTCTAAAATCCTGGCTCTCATATGAATCTAAAAGAAACATGTGTCCCAGATTTTATTTAACTCATTAATTAATGAGGGAATCAGCAAGACGTTACAACAGATTCAAAGGATGATTCAAGGGACACACATCTATGTGCCATCATGAATGTTAAAAAATTTACAGCTAGATGCAGAACTGGTCAGTATCTTCAGGGCAAAAATCAATTGCATCTTTGGTTGAAGTTCATTTGCATTTCTAAATACTAGAATCATTTATATTACTTTCAGTTTCTTACAACTTTGTATTAGTCAGTGCCCTGCAGAAACAGCACCAACAAGTTATTTATTCATTAATCAATTATGAGAAATTGGCCCATGTGATTATGGAGGCTGAAGAATCCCATGACCTTCTGTCTGTAAGATGGAGACCTGGGAGAGCTGGGGGTGTGGTTCAGTCCGGATCTGAAACCCTGAGAACTGCAGGACTGATGGTCTAACTTCCAGTTTGAGTCTGAAGGTCTCAGAACAAGGAGGGCCAGTGTCTGAGAGCAGAAGAAGACTGATGTCCAAGCTGAATAGTCAAGACAGAGAGGAAATTCATCCTTCCTCCACTTTCTGTAGTTTTCAGGCACTTGACCCTGATGCTGGGAAAGACTGAAGGCAGGAGGAGAAGGGAGAGACAGAGGATGAGATGGTTGGATGGCATCACTGACTCAATAGACATGAATTTGAGCAAACTCTGGGAGATAGTGAAAGACAGGGGAGCCTCGTGTGCTGCAGTCCATGGGGTCGCAGAGAGTTGGACATGACCTAATGAATAAACAAGAACAGCAACAACAAGATTAGATGAAGCTCAAATCTGCCTGAAATATGGGAGACCCAGGTTCAATTCCTGGGTCAAGAAGATCCCCTGGAGAAGGAACTGGCAACCAACTCCAATATTCTTGCCTGGAGAATCCCATGGACAGAGGAGCCTGGTGGACCATGGAGTTGCAAAGAGTCAGACACCACTGAGTGACTAGATGATGTGACATGATGTGACCCACAGTGGGAAGGAATCTGCTTTCCTCAAGTCTGCTGATTGAAATGCCAACATATTCCAGAGGTGCCTTCCCAGACACACCAAAAAAGATGTCTAACCAGCTATCTATGTGCTCCCATCCAGTTGACACAAAAAATCAAGAAACTTAGAGTTTCCAGAAGCTCAAAGACAGCTCAGGTCCTATTAAGTCAGATAATCTCATAATCTTTTTTCCCCATTTCAAAGTTTTCACCACTCTTCTTGATGTTTCTTTCTACATTAGAAATTAAAGGCAAACCTCTTGTCTGAATCCTTGGTCTGAACCCTGCCTCTCCTCTGTGCTCATCCGAGGCCCCCCCGCCCCCCTCCCCCAACTGTTTGCATACAGGTCCTATGAGGCTCTTTAATGTCTTCAGAGTACCAGGCCTCCTGCCATTCATCCTACTGCCCAGATGCCCACTGATCCCTCTGTCCCAGAAGTGGTCCCCTGGGCCCTCCACCTTCCCACCTGATTCACTCCTTACACGCCCTGCCCACCACCCTACTGCTGCTACTGCTAAGTCGCTTCAGTCATGTCCGACTCTGTGCGACCCCATAGACGGCAGCCCACCAGGCTCCGCCGTCCCTAGGATTCTCCAGGCAAGAACACTGGACGGGTTGCCATTTCCTTCTCCAGTGCATGAAAGGGAAAATTGAAAGTGAAGTCGCTCAGTCATGTCCGACTCTTAGCGACCCCATGGACTGTAGCCTACTAGGCTCCTCCGTCCATGGGATTTTCCAGGCAAGAGTACTGGAGTGGGGTGCCATTGCCTTCTCCATCTGAGCTCAAACCCAGAGAACCTCCCTCCCGACTCCAACCTTCATCAAAGCTTCCTTCAGAGACTTTACCGCAATTGGAATTCCAGTGTGAATATGTTTTATGTAAATCCGAACTTTGTGATTTTAAAAGAGCACAGGCTAAAAATATTAATGAAATTTCTCGTTATGCTCAAACTTTAAAGGAATGCAAATCTCCTAAATTAAAAAAAAAAAAAATCCCTCAGGGCCACGCAATTTGAGCTGCATTTCCAGTAACTGACTTGTCAGTACATTTCCACTCTTGCCCTAGGGCAACCTCTCAGTAACAGGTGGACAGGAATACCCTGGGCCAGGGGTCAGTCAAGAAGGACCCCGTATAGTCTGTAGAACTTCTGACAGTGGTTATGGTCACTACATATGCAGACGTGTTACAGCATTTGTGGGGGACTAGAGCAGGCCACCCTAAAATAGGCCTCTTTGCATATGGATTATTTTAAGTTCAAGATGATTGACAAACAGCTGACACCAAACAAGCTCTACCCTCCTCTCCTGTACCAGGAAGGGCAAGAGGGTGGTAATCACTGGAGACAACACTCATCTTTCTTTAGGCTCACCCATGGGAAGGTAAGTACCTTCCCACAGTTTGCCACCCCCAAACCTCAACTCCTTTTCCTTTTCTTGTTTCTTCTCTGGAGATTTATTTCCTTGTTAGATACTAGACAAACCCATGTCCAAACAGCCCCTCTGAGTTACCAGGGCACTGAGTTTCTTCTGCACGTATGTGTGTTGCACGTGCTAATAAATTCTTGCTAATCTCTTGTTTTTCTCTTGTTAATCTGTCTTTGTCAGTTTCATTTCCAGGGTCCTAGCCACCAAAGAGAGTAGAGAAAAGTTTTCTTCTTTCCCCTCCCCTAAACACTCTTTGTTATTATACCTTAAATTTTTCTAAGAAGCTCTAATGATATTGTCCAGTGGTATGGCTGAGGTTGAGGGTAGGGCTGGAAATGTTGGTTGATATTGTGCTCTGAGGGTTTCCCTAGTGGCTCAGCGGTAAAGAACCTGCCTGCCAATGCAGGAGATGCGGGTTCGATCCCTCGCTGGGAAAGATCCCCTAGAGAAGGAAATGGCAATCCACTCCACTATTCCTGCCTGGATAATTCCATGGACAGAGGAGCCCAGTGGGCTACAGTCCACGGGGTCACAAAGAGTCGGACAACAGGGCCACACACCCATTGTGATCTGAAGGCCAGTCCTCACAACTGCTGGTGACTGATATATTTTTTTTTAACTTTTTATTTTGTATTGTGGTATAGCACATTAACAATGTTGTGATAGTTTCAGATGAAGAGAAAAGGGACTCAGCCATACATATACATGTATCCATTGTCCACCAAACTCCCCACCCACCCAGGCTGCCACAAAACATTGAGCAGAGCTCCTTGTGCTATACAGTAGGTCCTTGTTGGTTGTCCATTTTATTTTTTTTAATTTTTTGTTTCATTTCTTGGTTATCCATTTTAAATACAGCAGTGTGTACATGTCCGTCTCAAACTTTCTAACTATCCCTTCTCCCCAGCAACCATAAGTTCATTCTCTAAGTCTGTGAATCTCTTTCTGTTTTGTAAATAAGTTCATTTGTATCATTTCTTTTTAGATGCCACATATAAAGGATGCCTGGTGACAGATATTCTAAATGTCAGGATGGAATGAAGCCAAGAAAACAAAAAGAGCACATTGGGCAAAATGAGCTATGTTGGCCTTTGATTTTTTGTTCCTGTGGCTCATGGCCCTGGAATCATTTGAGTTTTGAATTATCTCAGTCCTTTAGGGTCACAGCTCCTAAATAAGATGCTTTAATCCTGTGTGTATTTGTGAGATATTTGACAAATATATTGACTCTCCAGGTCTACCTGCTTGTTTACCATTTTTCTGACCAGCTCCTAGCCCCAGAGCCTGGTTGAGTAGGAAAAAAAAATTTTTTTTCCTCTATCCTCTTATGTTCTGTCCCTGAGGCCTGTGGATTAAACTGACTATAGCTGGATTAACAGCAGAAAAGGTTTATTTTATACGCATATGGGAGCCAATAAAGGAAGTAATAGTCTCATTGAATGGTTAAAGACTTGCACAGCTAACTTACTAGGAGAAAGGAAGCGGTTGAGAAAAGGTATCTTAGGCAAAGAACACAGTTTTTTTAGGATAGATGGGAGTTCAGAAATCTGTGGTAATAATTTGTCTACACAGGCATGAGTGGTCTTGCTGTCTTCCTTAGCATCATAAACTCCCCTGGAGACAGGATTTGGAGCAGGTTTCATTTGTGTTTTCTCTTCTGGGCCTAGATCTACCCTGGAGAGAAATTTATGGCAACCTGATTTCCCAGAAGGTGCTGTTTTCAATCAGAAAAGGGAAGCTCTGAGAAGGTTATTTTCCCCTTTTTCTTTTCATCTGTTGAATCTCAAGTCTTCAGCTTAAAAATAATCTTTATGCCAAAGTGGCATGTTTTGGGGTGGTGTGTTCTGAATCCCTTCATCTGGAAGACACAGTATTTCCCCCATATTCATTGCTTTCAGGGTCTCACTCTCAGTATAAAATCCACACCTTTGCCCTGAGTTCCATGACTGGATTAGAATGTGATGGAGACCAGCCAGAAACTCAGAAAGAACCGTAAGAGAGTAGACAATTTTGGTATGATGTTACTTCATGATTTGGGGGGGATGACCTTTTTTTAGGAATTATCAATGCTCTGAAAAGCAAAGTTCCTTGATTCACTTCCAAAGGTCTAGGGTCTAGGATGTCTGTAGAAAACCTCTTAGCAGTTCTCCAGCGAACCCTCCATGGGAAACAGGACTTGACTTTTAAAGCTGACTCTACTCCAGAGGACTTCACCCTCAGGACTTTGTTTTTTTTCTTTCACAAAAGAACCTGTTCTTGTGGACGTGGAGGAACCTGGCTGGGAGCAGGAACCGGCTTTGCCAGCCCTGGGCCTGTGCCCGAGCCCAGGGTGCAAGGTTGGCTGGCGGCTGGCCATGTCTGCGTCCATATCTATATCCATGACCATGGGCAGGAAGGGGCTGCTGTCCTCCCAGTGGGGCAGGAGGGCTCAGGCCTGGCTCTGCTGGATGTGAGAAAGCTCTTGGGCGGGAACCAGGGGTGGAGGCCAGGTGGAAGGGCAGCCGTGGCCCTGAGGCGGGGCGTTGTCTGTCTGACCCGCCCTCCTTCGGGCTGGCTGATGGTTAACTGAGAGTCTGCTGCTCTGGGCCCGAGGCAGGAGGCCACCTCTGTGTGCACAGCTCAGCCTGTGACGTGAGCCACTTCCTGGTAACAGCTGAGCACCGTCCAGATTCTCCAGTGGCCGACAGATTTGTTCCTGCGTTTGTGTGGGGAGAGCTTGGAGGCAGGAAAGAGGGGACCGAGAACCTTCGCTGAAGGCCTGAGGGGTAGACACACCTGCCACAGGTGAGACACCCCGTGGGCCTGGTGTGTGGCCAGTGGACTCCCCGCAGGTACTGGCTTCCTCCCGGGGAGCTGGTGTTTAGCTCCTGGAGGCCTGCTTGCCGATCTTGGGGGAAAGAGCAATCTGAGGCATATCTGTTTCCCAAATTGCACAGAGTTAAAATGAAAACATTGGGTTGCCCTGTGAGTGTAGGAATTTGAGACAGTTTCTCATCTAGCTTCACTGGGAGCCGTTCTTGGGATGCATTGAAAGCTGGAAAATTCCTGGCATGCCTGTTATTCATCGGACAGACTTTAAATGCCGTTTATTCTTCCTGAAGTCTTCCCCAGTGGCTCAGCAGTAAAGAATTCTTCTGCATTGAAGGAGTTGCAGGAGACTTGGGTTTGATCCCTGGGTTGGGAAGATCCCCTGGAGGAGGAAATGGCAATCCACCCCATATTCTTGCCTGGAGAATGCCATGGATAGAGGAACCTGGTGGGCTACAGTCCACAGGGTCGTAAAGAGTTGGAGACATTGAGCGACTGAGCACACACACATATCTTTCCCCAATGAGAGGTTTGATGGAAGGAAAATGGCTCTAAATCTCTGGAAGTTCTAAGACTCCCCACATCTGGCTGGCAGAGTCAATGCCCCTCTGAATGTGGGGCGCCCTGAGCCAGGGTACTGGGAGGAGGAGGTGCCCTGGTGCCTTTGTATGTGCACGTAGAGGTTTGCAGAGAGCCCCTTGTGTGCATTTAAATTCTCACTGTCTTCCTTGTTTTGGGGTTTAGAATTTATGCTGATGCCTAGAGACAGGATTGTATGATATTTTGATGAATTTTGTGATATCAGGCTGTTTCCAAGAACCCAGTCATAAGGGTATGTGTGTGTTATGGGGAAATAAATCAGATGATCGAATTCAACAGTTTCCTTCCTGAGATGATGAGCTTGCTGGGTGTAGACGGGTCTGCTCAGTGTTTCTGCCTTGTCTGGGCAGTAATGAGTGGTTGACATTTAAATCCTGTCCTGATGCAATTTAATAAGATTTAAGACTTTTAACATTGCAGTTCTTCAACTAAAAGTAGGTAACGCAAGTCTTCTGTAATAAAATGAATGAGAAGTGAAATCTCAAACTACTCCATCAAGATATGAACTTGCAAATTACTTGGCAAAGATTTCCTTTAATTAAAGGGACTTGTCTGAGCTCAGTTACAGCTTGAAATCAACCTGATGACAGTTCCTCCCTATACACCCCCTTCAAATAGGGTCTGCTCACAAATCTGCATCTGGGTTCCTGTAGCACTTGGGGTGTTCCTATACCCCGGCCTGGGGCCTGCTGCTGAGCTTTTAGGAATGGACTCATTATTGTCATCTGGTCCTAGCTGGCAGCCTGAGTGACCCTGACCATCAGTGACTAGAAATACTTCATGGTGGACCTTAAGATCTTGCTGCAGTTTCAATGATGCTGGGTCCACACTTCCCATTTATTGCTTTTGGTAAAATGTGTGACTTTTATAACTCGGCAGCTCAATTTCTCCTCCATCCTCTGCTCTTGCCTAGATTCTAGGTGACTCGCTGAACAATTGGCTTATCCACTTGTGTTCATCGAACCTTGAAAAAATTAGTAAATGATTTATTTGGTGCTTGGTAATTTGGGATCTTGGATCAATCTGGGAAGCCCATGATTTTAGTTTGTGTTCAGCTGCTGGACAGCTTGGTGAAAGTGAAAGTGTTAGTTGTTCAGTCATTTCTGACTCTGTGACCACCAGGGACTGTAGCCTGCCAGGCTCCTCTGTCCATGGAATTCTCCAGTCAACAACACTGGAGTGGGTAGCCATGCCCTTCTCCAGGGAAGCTTGGAATCGAGGCATATTTGCAGGGATTTGCTGAGTCTGTTTTCGATGATGGAAGAGGCTGAGGTGGGACGGTCCTGGCGCACAGGTACTATGACCCCATACATGACACAACTGCACGCGAGCGGACGTGGTTTCCTACACAGGCTGAAATTAACTTTCCAAAGTCATCAGAAAACAAAGAGGTGGAAATCCCACATTCCTTCTCGTGATCTCGTGAGCAACCAGTGATATGCTACCATGTAAAGAGGGAGTTACGGCCCCGGGGGTCCTCAATCCTTCCCACCCCAACTCTATTTGATTCAGCAGCTTGTATGCGGTGCCTTTCGCAGGTGGAGGTGATGCACTTATTACCTGTGTCTATTTTAGTTCTTGTATTTCTGCTTGTGGGTTGTTGTGGGGCCTGCCTCCTACATCCTGTAAGAGAAGACAGGATGGAGCCCAGGGTGGGTGGGTCAGCTCATCACAGAACCCTGTGCGGGGTCTCTGATGGAACCTGTTGCCCCCCAATTTGGGGGGATGGGTTTTATCCTCCAAGTGGAGGTTTGAAATCTGTGTGGTTGCCAAAGCCAGAGTGAAAACTCCTGGCAGGTCAGGTCACTGTGCTAAGGGTGGGCAAAATAAAGAGCCCCTTTCCTGGGCCTGAGAAGCCAATGTTTCTAGAGACAATTCAGAATATATTCAGTGGGTGACTTAAGTGCTCCAAGCAGAGCTGGTGACAGTCTTGGACAGGCCTGTCCCAGGGAGAAGGAAAAAATAAAACTACGAATGAGGGGATAGGGAGTGAGCAAGAGGGTTATCACAGAAAAAAGTATGGGCTGACATATGTGTATGACAAGATCGCCCTGTGCTGCAAGGGGCCAGCAAGGCCTCGCTTGGTCTACACTGACTGCTCCCCTTCCACTCCCCTTCGCTCTCTGCCCAGGCCCCAGAGTCTCTCTGTGGTTCCTCAAATGAACACGGAGGCACAGTCCCATGCCAGGGCCTTTGCACCTGCTGTTCAGCCTGGGAGGCCCTTCTGCACTTACCCACCTGCCTGTCACCTCACTGCCTTCCCCACTCATGGGACAGCTTCTTGGGACCCTTTCTCTGATCTCTCCTTTGAAGCATCAGCCAGCACATCCCACACATCCCCTCACACACATTCCTCTCTACTGTTTGTCTTCATACCTCTTACCACCTTCTAATAAGCTTATGATCTAGGTCTTCATTTTGCTGTTTTTCTTCTGATAATGTAAACTTATGGGTAGGATTCTTTTTTCTCAGTGATTAAAGCATCATAATGGAAGGGAATAACAGTAAACCCACACTCAGACCTCTCAGTCAGTGATTCTGTGGTCATAGTAGAGCATAGCAGGTGTTTCCATGATTTATGCATGGGCTTCAGAGCAAGATCACTTAATACAGTGATTCTCAGGCGTGAGTATGTACCAGAGTTGGTCCCATGCTTAACTTTGGGCAGAATTCTTCCTGCTCACCCCCTAGACCTAATCCAGTAGGTCCAGGGTAGGCCTGAGAATCTGCTTTTCTAAGAAGTTCCTTGGTGGCTCAGTAGTAAAGAATCTGCCTGTAATGCAGGAGGCTCCCTGTGAGGCAGGAGATGTGGATTTGATCCCTGGGCCACGAAGATCCCCTGGAGAAGGAAATGGCAACCAACTCCAGTATTCTTGCCTGGAGAATCCCATGGACAGAGGAGCGTGGCGGTTGCAGCCCATGGGGTGGCAAAGTCTTGGACACGACCGAGTGACTAAACCACCACCACCAGGTAATCAAACCACCGACAAGTTCCCGGATGAGGCTGGTGCTGCTGGTCAGGCTGAGAAGTGCTGATTCATCTCTCCAGGGACACATGCAAACCGGGAGGGTCCTCATGGGTCTCTGCAAGGAGACAGACTGTGACCTGCCTATTTTGCTTTCCCAGGTGAGGAGGAACATGTGAGATGGAGGGAGCTACCGAGAGAGGCGTCCTGGCCGTGCTGGTGGTCCTGGCTGGGCTGGCAGGTAGGGACCACGGAGCTTGGTGGGATGTTCTGGGCATCCTCCTGGAGTGGACAGAAGGCATCTGGAGGAGGCCACCGGGGAGCATGGCTGCCCAAAGATTCTTTGTCGAGCTCTTCCCACTGGGTCCCCTCCCTACCTCCACTTCCTCCTGCCTGTGCCTGAGTGTGCTCAGTTGTGTCCAAGTCTTTGTGATCCCATGGACTGTAGCCTGCCAGGCTCTTCTGTCCATGGAATTCTCCAGGCAAGAATACTGGAGTGGGTTGCCATTCCCTCTGCCAGGGCGTCTTCCTGACCCAAGGATTGAACCCGGTCCCCTGCATTGCAGGCAGATTCTTTACCACTCAGTGGGGCCCATTGCCTGCCATGTCAGCCCTACTCCAGAAGGGTCTTTCATGTGCTTGTGAGCCCACAAGTCTTCCACATCAGGGTCCTTGCCTTGGGAGTCTTGCTGTGGTCCCTTCCCAAAGTCACTGCTCTTGTTAAAGCATTCCATTCTCCTGCCTGAACTTTCTCCTCCTCTGATTCTACCTGGTCTTCAAGGAAGACCTGACTCAGGCATCACCTCCTCTCTGAAGCCTTCCTGACCTTGCAGTTTTCAGGGCAATCGTCCCAGTTCTCATTAATGACAGACTAAGGGGCTTGTTGCCTGTGAGACTTTCCGGTCCTCCCAACAGCTCCTTCTCAGCCTGGAACTTTCCCAGGGTGTCATTCAGAATGGCCTCCAGGTGTCCCAGGCCAGGGTCTCCCTGTCAGAGTCTGAACTGCAGTAGATGGAGAGTGCAGACCCCGGGGTGCTTAAAGTAACCAGTTTGTACCCCAGCTTTCTTTGACTATGTCTTGTGCAGATTTCATCGCTTCTGGTGTTTTTCTTATTTTCGTAGCTAGTTCTAAACTCCTCTAAACTTACTGCAGTGATCTTAAGGTGCTGTATTGAAGAATACAGAAAATTGTGCAAGTTGTAAAGGTACAGCTTGATGAAATTTTACAAACTGAGCACTTTTGTGTATCAACAATGAGCCCGAGAACACTTCAGAAATGCTTCCTTCAGCCTCTCCCCCACCCCTTCCCTAGAGTGACTGTTATTCTGGCTTCTAGCTGTGTAGACATTTTGCTTGCTTTGTACCATACACACCTATGGGCTTCTCTGGTGGCTCAGGCTGTAAAGAATCTCCCTGACATACAGGAGATCCAAGTTCTATCCCTGGGTTGGGAAGACCCCCTGGAGAAGGGAATGGTTACCCAATCCAGTATTCTTGCCTGAGGAATCCCATGGACAGAGGCACCTGGGGGGCTACAGTCCATGGGGTTGCAAAGAATCGGACATGACTGAGTGACTAATGCTTTGACTTTGATATACACCTATAAACTCTGTTTCAGAGGGCTAGATAATGTTGTTGTTGTGTTTTAAACTCTGTCCATGACAGCAGTGAAAACAACTAAAACAGAAATAAAATAGTATAGGGATGATCAGTGTGTGAGGTGCAGTCAGAACTATTTCATAAATTTTGATTTCAGGTGTGTTTACACATTAAGACAAGGGAAGCTGGCTCTGGGGTGTTAACGTGTATTTGGGGACAGAGGTGTTTGGAAGCCTCTGTCTTGTGCAGGATGTTAAGCATTTTTTTAGGTGCTTGATGTGCATTTGTCTGTAGGCTGGAAAGAAGACATTTTCTCAGCTTGTGCAGAACTTAGGGACTCATGGGGTGCAGAGCTTAAGGACTCGTGGGGTTAGCAAATCAGGCTCCACCATATTTCCAGGATATGGCTCCCACGTGACTTTCTCAGTCACAGTGGCAAAAACCTCTTCCAATGGCTTAGCGGGAAACTGATCAATTCCGTATCTACAATTCTTCTGAGCCGTTTACCCTGAAGTTCTGTTTTGAAGGCAGGAATGGCTTAGGTTGAGGCTTGGTTATTCCAAGAGGGGAGAAGTTGATGTTGTTCAGTTGCTAAGTCGTGTCTGTGTGCGATCCCACGAACTACAGCATGCCAAGCTCCTCTGTTCTCCACTGTCTCCCAGAGTTTAATTTATTCATGTCCATTGAATCAGTGATGCTATCTAACCATCTCATCCTCTGTAGCCCCCTCTCCTCTTGCCTTCAATCTTTCCCAGCATTAGGGTCTTTTCAAATGAGTCAGCTCTTCTTATCAGGTAGCCAAAGTACTGGAGCTTCAGCTTCAGCGTCAGTCCTTCCAGTGAGGATTATGGGTTAATTCTAGAGCCCATGGTGGGTGGGAATCCATTGCAAAATTCTGACCCCCTAGGAGGCTTGGAGAGTTTTGGGTAGAGACTCCTCCTTTTGTAGACTTAGCTTTGAGTAACTAAGGGCAGCCTCCTTGTGTACCCAGAGGGCTCCTGCCAGCCCTCTCCTCTCCACCTTACCCCCAGCATGGTGGATTATGCAGAACTTGACCATCCTGTGTCTTCACTTGGTGAATATTCACTTGGGGCTCTTATGTGCCCTTTAGTTGCAGGCACAGGGATGAGCAAAGCCGGGCAGAGTCCCTGCTAACAAAGAGCTTAGACATCAGTTGATAGAAAAATCAGTACGAAATCACCACCGTGACAAGTGCTTCACTGATTCAAAATCCTGTTCTGGATAATTTGACTTGTGTAAAGTGGTCTGGGAAGGCTTCCTGAGGGGGAGAGTACTTGGCTGGGAGCAGAGGTGTAAATGAGACTGGCTCTCCAGGCCGTCTCTGCTGTGCAAAGGGAGCCAGAAACAGCTGGTAAGTTTGATAGATGAAAGATGGTCTGGTGCTCAGAGGGTGGAGTTTGGGGAAAAGTGAAATTGATGTGAAACTAAGCAGAGTTTTAAGATATGATAATGTTAAGAATGATCTGGTCTATATTCTAAAGGGTGGAAATATTTTAAGCAAAGTCTGGGGTAGGGGGTAGGGAAGGGTACCTGATCATATTGGCGTGTTGAGACCTGTCTGGCTGCCACATGGAGAGCAGTCTTGGGTGGCGGTGGTGACAGAGATGCTGGCACCTCCTGCTGTGGTCAGCAGGACGCAGTGGGCAGCTCAGATCCACCTCCGACCCCTTCCTCACTCCTCAGTTTTCTTCTGATGGCCCAACCCTCCTTACGGTTTTCTTTTTTTTGAAAGTCTTTTTGATGTGGACTGTTTTTAAAGTTGTTATTGAATTTGTTACAACATTGCCTCTGTTCTGTTTTGGTTTTTTGGCTGTGAGGCATGTGGGATCCTAGGGGCTTCCCTGGTGGCTCAGGTGGTAAAGAATCTAGTACAATGCAGGAGACAGGGGTTTGATCCCCGTGTTGGGAAGATCCCCTGGAGAAGGGAATGGCAACCCACTCTAGTATTCCTCCCTGGAGAATCCTATGGACAGAGGATCCTTGTGGGCTACAGTTCATGGGGTTGCAAAGGGTCGGACACAACTGAGCGACTAACACTTTCTTTCATGTGGGATCTTAACTCTCCAACCAGGGATCAAACCCACACTCCCTGCATTGGAGGGCAAAGACTCAACCACTGGAACAATAGGCAAGTCCCCCCCTCCCCCGCCATATGTTTTGACTTCCATTTTCACCTTTGGATCTGCCTCACCAGGGCCCTTCCCTTCCAGTCCCTCCACTTTATTTACATTGCTCCAATTCTTCATTTTTTCTCTTTATTTATTTATCATTATTATTATTTTTTATTTGGCTATGTCTTGGTTGCATCATGTGGGATCAAGTTGACCAGGGATCGAACCTGAGCCCCTTGCATTGGGTGGACCCCTGCGTTGGGTGGACCCCTGCGTTGGGTGGACCCCTGCATTGGGTGGACCGAGTCTTAACCACTGGACTGCCAGAGAAATCCCTCCCTTTTGCTTTTAATTGTCTGCTTTTCTATTCATTTCCAATGTTAAGTAACAGATGGGAGCAGGTTAGGGGTCTACAGGTACAGGAGGGTAGCTGGAGAGGAGGTGAGTGGAAGACTAGGGGGGTTGGTTTGGGCAGACCCTCTGTGCCCCCCATGCTTGGGAGACACCAGCTGCTACCCTAGGGGGCTGAGAAGAAATCATTGTAGAAGAACGGTACTCATGTCCAGGATCTATCCTTGGAGGACTGGAAGGGGCTGGGCAGCTGGCCCTCGTGTTCCTGTGTGAGTGATTTTAGTTTTGCAGATGTTAGTGTGGTGGCAGTTCAAGCATGAGTTGGAAAAGAGTTTCCAGACACAGGGCATTTCAGAAGGGAGTGAGTTTATTAAGAACAAAGAGCAGAGATAACGTGGGCACCGCGAGTACAGTGAGCTGACCTCCTGACAGACCAGGGAGAGTCAACAGTTTTTGTGGGTTAGCAGCCAATTTTTAAAGCCTCAAGACAAAGAAAATTCCTGCTGGAAGGTTGGTGTTCAGTAAGTGGTAGGGCACTACAGGTAAGCACTGGGTGGGTATTTTTGCCTAACGTGGGGTCAGGGAGCTGGCTGGTGACGATCAAGGGGGTTTTGGGCAATGGTTACAAAGGGGTTCAATCACTTTTTGATGTGACCTTGGTTCTGGCTCCACTTCTGTGGCCTTGGGGCAGGACTCCACAGTTAGGACACAATGAGTGGAAGGGGAACTTCTCAGTTCTGAGGGGCAGCCAGTCATTTACATGGAGATGCTTGGTGGAGCGGGATTTGCAATGCAGGAGGGGAGCAAGGGTTGGGGGGTGGGGAGCAGAGCTGGAGCCCTGGATTTGGAGTTGAAGGCTGTAGACATGACGAGTATCTAACAAGTGGGTCAACTCCTGCAGAGGAGGACTCGGTGTTGGGTGACCCCCAGAGCTGGTCACTTCAGCCACCAAGTGGGTGGGGACACTGATGGTTCATTCCCATGGCTCTGCCCCTGGTTTGGTCCTTTGCTCTACAAACTGGAAGAGCAAAGGGGAAGGTGAGGTTTTGCCTCAAGATGGGAACTGTTTGATGAAAGGTCTTATTGACAATTTTCTCATGTTTGTCGTGTGTGGGGCAGGTTACATACACCATAGCTGATAGGATGCAGGTGAGGGAGCAGGGAGAATTCAGGGCCTCACCTCACCAAAAATAGAGTTTCTGAGTCACCGGGCATAGCTGGAGGGGAGTCAGTTTGTGGTGGTAGCAAAGATCACTGGCAATGATGTCAGAGGAGTCTAGTAACTAGGGTTCGGTGCCGCCTGTTTAGCTTAAAGGCCAAGTTCAAAGGGGAAGTCTCCGTCTGGCCCAGGTCCTTCCCTGGCTCTTGCTTCCCTGCACAATAAGCTCTCAACCCTCATGCGTTCTTATCCACCTGCAGTCCGTGGGAGTTTAAAGACTGTTTTGGAGTGAGCAGGGTTTTGGAGTGAATAACCTACCTGGTGCCAGGCAGTGATGGGACTAGGGTTTCAGATGCTTAGCTTATCTTGTTGCAGTGGCCTGGACTGAGATGCTGACGGGGCAAGCCTGGGTCTGACAGCCCTGCCTCCCACACCCAGCCCTGCAGGCTCTGTCCAATCTGCTCGCACAGACCCAAGTCTGAATGGGAAGGATGCTGTTATCATAGTGTGGAGTATGACAGTGTGTCTAGTCTTTCTTTCCTGCAACATAGATTTGATCCTTTCTTTTCTTTTGTGCTTCTTCCTAAGATGAGATCCAGGGCTCGTGGAAAGACCCAAGCTGGCACAGCTGTGGCTTCTCTGGGGAATAATTTCTGACTTTCCTTCCTCAGGCTTTTTCCCTTTTAAAAAAACAATCCCATATCAGAGGGATCCTTGGATCAGAGAAATGTGCCCAAGGGTAAGGGAGAAGTCACACTCTGAGTGGTTATTTAGGATCTTACTTTTTCTCTTTTTATCATGCCCAGAGGCAAAACAAAGAATAGTGATCCTGTTTATCCCCATATGGGATTAGTCTAGTTAGTTTTGACCTTCTCTTATTTCTGCCTCTTTGAAGCCTGGGGGCCTCCTCCTTGACTCTGCCTTGAAAGCATCTGGGTCCCTGTTTCCCATCCTCTCCAATGGACCTGGCCCTGCGGTGGGCACATCCCCTGCAGTGGATTCTGGATACTCCAGTGAGTGATGGGCAGGGAGGTTCCTCCCCAGAAATCTTTCATACAGTAATTAGATTCCTTTAGAACCTTCCTTGCAACTTGACCTTGTAAAATTGGAAGGTGGGCGCCTACAGTTCCAGAAGGTGGTAGGAACACATAGTCTTTACTGATGGTGGCAGGCACAGCTGAGAAGAAACCAAGGGTGTGGGCTGCCAGGGGGTCTGTTTGCCATAAACTCTGAGTGAGATCAGAGGGGAAAGAGTGGGAAGAGGGAAACTTCAGAGTAGGAAGAACTGAGTTTATGTCCCAGCAACATCACTGTGCTCACAAGTCCCTAGATGTTGCTGGTCTTGATTTCTTCACTATTAAAACATAAGAGGGGTGCTTCCTTGGTGGTCCAGTGGTTGAGAGTCTGCCTCCTAATGAAGGGGAAACGGGTTCGATCCTTGGTCCAGGAAGATCCCATGTGCCTCGGAGCAACTAAGCCTGAGAGCTGCATCTACTGAATCGACATGCTGCAACTACCAAAGCCCACGTGCCTAGAGCCTGTTCTCTGTAACAAGAGAAGCCACCGCAATGAGAAGCAAATGCACTGTAGTGAAGAGCAGTCCCTTTTTGCAGCAGTGAAGACCCAGTGCATCCAGAAAAACAAAGGAAAAAAAAAAAGCGTAAGAGGTAAAAAATGAGAAATTTTGAAGACTCTTGGTTGCTATGCAAGTTCTACTTTGAATTATTACTACACGCATGGGAAAGTCTAGGAAAACTCTGGCCACCACTTTGCTTTTCCTGGTGATAAGAAAAGCAATCTAAATGACTGAAAGATTCTTGAGTTCTTCAGGAGCAGAACACACTCCATGTTGAGTGATTCTGCCTGAGTTCCTGTGAGCTAGAGTGGTCTTGGTCCCCTCCCTGGGGAAGACCAGTTAGGAGTTGTCATTTCAGTTAAAACCAGTGTCAGAATGCATCTGGTGAGGGAAAAGTACAATGCTGTGGAAAGTGTGAAGGAAATAATTTTACTTTCCTCTATGATTTTCTTGGTTTTCTTGCAAGTCACATAATAGTGACTGCTTCCTGAATGCTTGAGTGTCATCCTAAGGGCTTTACATGGATTGTCTCATTTGCTTCTTAAAACTAATTGCTGTGGTGCTATAAATCAGTCTTGCATCTGCTCGCCCAGCACATAGCCAAGCCAGACTGCTGACACCTGGTTGTGGTGAAGGAAAATACAGCATTCATTGCAGGTGCTGAGCAAGGCAAACAGGCAGCTAATGCTCAAAAGATCCAAACTCCCTGATGGCTAAAAGGCAGTGTGGAGGGGGGAGGTCACAGAGTACACGAGCAGCTCATGGATATTCTTCTGATTGGTAAGAAAACAGGGTGGTATTTCAGGAATCAATTTTATCAATCTTTTGGTTCCAACTGGTCTGTGGTCTCTGTGCTTGTGGGCAGCAAACAGCTAACTTCTTTCACCTGGAAGGGGTTTTGGAATCTGCAGAACAACTCAAGAATTTGGCTCAGAACATTGTCTAGAAGACTCTTGAGAGTCCCCTGGACTGCAAGGAGATTAAACTAGTCAATCCTAAAGGAAATCAACCCTGAATATTCATTGGAAGGACGGTTGTTGAAGCTGAAGTTACAATACTCTGGCTACCTGACATGAAGAGCCAACTCATTGGAAAAGACCCTGATGCTGGGAAAGATTAAGGGCAGGAGAAGAAGGGGGCAACAGAGGATGAGATGGTTGGATGGCATCCCCAACTCAATAAACATGAGTCTGAGCAAACTCTAGAAGATAGTGAAGGACAGGGAAGCCTGGCGTGTTGCAGTCCATGGGGTAGCAAAGAGTCAGACACGACTTGGTGACTGAACAACAGCAACAAATGATCCATAGCCCTGGAGGAGGAGCTAAGGGTCCTTGACTTTGTTTTATGGCTAAGCTATTAATATTTTGTCTTGTTTGACTGTTTTCCTTTGTGTCTGTGTTTTTTCACTTCTCTGATTAAATCTGTCCTTTGGGACTTGGGCAAGGCCTAGGAGGCTAAAGCTTTCCTACAAACAAGAGAAAGGCGTGGGGGAGGGGAGGGCCTATATCTGGGGAGACCCGGCAGCATCCTTCTGAGTTTCAGTACCAGTGACCCACCTGGTTTACAGTGAGAGGAGTGGTCAAGGAGAAGTGTGATAACTTGCCCAGTGGGCCAGGACTTGCCCCGGAGTCCACAGTCTTATGCTCTAGAACTACATGCTCACCTGTGGGAGTTTTAAACCCAACACTAGATGCTGTGAGACTCTATGAGGCTGTGAATGCCTCCCTCGAGAGTTCTCCTTGAGGGATCCCACTCTCCAACATCCTTCTATGTCTTTGCCCTCTCTGTGTCTCCTCCATGTGTCTCTTCTCATCTTTGGAAGAGGCATGGCCTCAGTGACAGGTCTGTCCTAAGGGTGCTGGGGGAGTGTGGTGGACCACGATCATGGCAAGCTGGGGTCTCCACTCGCTGTGCAAAGACACACTTCCATCCAATTCCCCCTTTGAGCCTTGAACTCTCCTCAGAGGTGGAAATCATGTCTTTCCCATTTCAATGGGAGGAAAATTCCCACTTCATAGTGAGGCTGAAGAACTTACCTGAAGTAACAGAACTGGGCTAGGGGTGGCTCTCTGGACAGGCTGGGGTCAGATACTTAAGGGAACGTTCCCTCTGGAGGAGGGGCATTGCTCCCCCCATTCCCAATCTTGCTGGGATTTCCGGGGACTGTGGAGTTGGGGGCAAGGGGGTGTGGAAAGGAGGGCATGGGTATAGCTTCCTGTCCACTGGCAGCTCCTGATCTGCTGGGAGCCCTGGTGTTGGGACCAGCAGGGCATGGGGTCTGAGCCATTGGATGGTCCCGACTGGTACTCAGAAGGGCTACAGTGTACAGCTGGCCTTTTTAGAGTCATCCCCTCACCACCTGCAAATCTGGTTGTCTTTCAGCCTGTGGATCTGGCAGTGAAATCATAGAGGGTCCCAAGAATGTCACGGCCCTGAAGGGCTCGGAGGCTCGCTTCAACTGCACCATCTCCCAGGGCTGGAAGCTCATCATGTGGGCTCTGAGAGGCACGGTGGTGCTGAGCATGACACCCAGTGAGCCCATCATCACCAGTGACCGCTTCACCTCGGCGAGCTACCAAGAGGGCGGGAACTTCATCTCTGAGATGATCATTCATGACGTGCAACTCAGTGATGCCGGGCAAGTCAAATGCAGCCTCCAGAACAGCAACCGGGATGGATCCGCCTTCCTTTCCGTTCAAGGTGTGTATGCAGGCAACTCTGATGAGGAGCACTTGGAGGCCTCTGGGTAAAACATAGGGTTGCAAAGAACCTTCTGAAATTCATGTCATATAGGGACATCTAGGGTCAGCCTTCTGTTGGTACTATGTTTGGAGTTATTCTGAACTGATGGATATTTTGCTGTTTATTTATCGCCTCCCTCTCTCTCTCCCTTTTCCCCTGCCTTCTTTCTTCCATGTATGGACTTGCCTTTGGTTGATATTATGCTTAGAATTTCTCTGAACTGACTAGTGTTTGTTGTTTTGTCATGTGTTTATTTCTCTCCTCTCTTCCTCACTATCTTTCTACTTTCTTTCTTCTTCTCTTCCTCTCCCCTTCCATCTTTCCATTCCTTTATTTTCCATTTTCTCTTATTAAGGCTATGAAAGACAGTTTTTTTAAATCACTTTCCCATCTGACCAATTTCAGTACGAGTAGCTTTTCTGGAAGTATATCCTGGAATTCTAAGGCCGGCTGTGGTTGTTCATCTTTGACTTAGTCAGAGAGTTGACAATCATTGCCCTTTCCCTAGTTTTTCATATCCTGGCTCTGTTTCTTTGCCTGACATCATTTATCAACTTCGAATCATGCTTTAACTTTTTCCTCTTTCTGGCTGAATTTTCCTAATCTCTTTCCTGCCTCTAGTGATTCTTACAATCAGAGGTGAATGTTCACTCAACCCTACCATGTCTTTTAGAGAGAATAAAACAGTAACAAAATTTATAATACTGGACAACTAATTTGTCCTTTTATCATTCATTTTCATTACAGGGAAGTTGGGGCAGCAGAGGTAATTTTGAGGTGCTGAAGATTATGCTATATAGTGAACAAAATAAAAGGATACTTTACAAGGATTCAGAATATCTTTACCAAAGTTTAATCATTTTTCATTCCTTGAAAATGTAACTATGTAATATTTATAGATGTATTGGAGCTTTTAGAGTTCCTGATTTCTATGGCAGCATCTCCTCTAACAGACTACATTGTGTCTTTGAAATTTTTTCTTATGCGTATTTATTTGTTAGTTTAGGAGAAATTTCCAATGATTTGGTCTATATTTGCACTGCTATGAAATCAAATTTGATAATGTTTGGTGAAGATACAGGTTTACCTATTTCTACTTGCTTCTTGTTAAATTTAGCCAAATTGTTTTATCTTTATTTTTATGTGTCTTTGATTTTGTGTGGTTTAATTAAGGGTACAATGATATTCTCTAAAGAAGTGATCGTGTGAGGCTACCTGGCTTATTGGCTTAGTTTTCACGATGAAATTCTTATTCTAATAATTTGTGGTATAAAGGAAAGAGCACAGGACAAGGAATCAAAGATATGAGTTCTGGTTTTGTTTTTCTCCCACCTTGGTGACCCCTGAAATGGCTCAATTTCTTCATCTTTAAAGTGGGGATAAGGCTCCCCCTCTCACATCACAGGTTTACTATGAGGATCAGATGAAAAACTGACTGAGGATGGTTTGAAGACTCCCATACTCTGTCTGTTTCAATTTACTGCATATGAAGCTGGGGGCCAGAGAGGTCTGGAGGTTAACAGCAGAGGTGTGGGAGCCTGGCTGCCAGGTCAAATTCCAGCTTTATCGCTAACTGTGTGACCTTGAACATATTACTTAGTGACCTCATGCTGTAGTTTCTTCAACACAGGGCAGTTGTGAGATAAAAAGAGTCGGTCTATATAAAACCGTTTAGGATAGCACCTGATTCATAACAATCTCCATGTAGTCATTTGCTATTATTTATTGTGTTCCCAATAGGAGCACACCATTGCATTAGGCATTTAAGGAAGACTGAAAGATAAGTGCAGTAAGACACAATCCTGTCCTCAAGAATTCAAGAAGAGTGGATAGGGACTTCCCTGGTGGTCCAGTGGTTAAGAATCCACCTTGTGAAGGAGAGGACTCGGGTTCGATCCCTGGTCAGGGAACTAAAATCCCACATGCCACGGAGCAACTAAGTCTGCCTGCCACAACTACAGAATCTGTGTGCCACATGAAAGATCCTGCAAGCTGCAACAAAGATCCAGCAACAAAGATCCTGTGTGCAGCAACTAAGACCCGACACAGCCAAATAAATAAATATTTTACAAAAAAGAGTTGGTGCTGAAACTGAAGCCCCAATACTTTGGCCACCTGATATGAAGAGCCAACTCATTAGAAAAGACCCTGATGGTGGGAAAGATTGAAGGCGGGAGGAGAAGGGGGTTGGCAGAGGATGAGATGGTTGGATGAAATCACTGACTCAATGGACATGGGTTTGAGCAAGCTCCAGGAGATGGTGAAGGACAGGGAAGCCTGCCATGCTGCAGTCCATGGGGTCACAAAGAGTCAGACACGACGGAGTGACTGAACAACAACAGCAACAACAAAGTGGATAATGCAAGGGCATAAACAGCAGTGGTGCAATGTAGATGCTGGCTAGTTCAGTGAGAGGGAGGCAAGGTCAGGTTCAAATTGTGAAGGAGATGAGAGACTCAATGAAGTATTCTAGGTTGGCTCCAGGGAGCAGGTGCCATATGAGATGTGTTTGAAGGTCTGTAGAAAACAGACAAAATGAAGAAATACCTCTGGATCAAGGAAACAGGGTCAAAGACATGACTTACTACTGCTATGCTTATGGCATGTCAGATTCATAAATCTGTGTGGTTTTATAGCATCTTGCCTGAAGCTATGCATCTATAAAGTTGCCTGAATACTGCAAACATGCATTTTTTTATGTTGATAATTACTGTAGCTTTTGGTTTTTAACACAGATGGAAGAACAAGCATCTAGGGAAGTTACAGTCTTCCCCAAGGTCGTGTGGAAGGAACCCACAGATTGAGACAGAACTCCATCCATTACCCTGGTTATATTGGTCTGAATGGCACTTCATTCAGTTCACTTCAAAAGACTGTTTTTTTCCCCTTCTCGTGTATCCACAAGACAAATAAAGAGACCTTACATAACTGCATGTTGAGTTATCCAAAATCTATGTGGATATTCTAGCTATCACCTTGTGAAAAGTGTTTTCACACCACTGGATGACCTTTGTGAAAGCCAGTGAGTGGGAAAAAGTAGATCACATATGCATACTGAAAAAGAAAAATATTCAGATTGAGTTTGTCTATTTACTGCCCAATCTACCAATTAATCACACACTGAAATCTAGACCTCAGGTGTTTTGAGGGCCACTAAGACTGGAGTACAAAATCACTAAAGCAGTAGTATTCCTCCCCAGTTCCTGTCTTCTTACACATCTCCATCATGAAACAATGAATGAAATGAAAAGAATAAGCACAAACCCCTGCAGCCTGCAGAGGGACAAACCCATTCCTCCCTCATTATATTTGCAGTAATCCTTGAGATAGCTAATGTGCTTCACTTACGCTAAGCCACTATTCAAGAAAGAAATAATGGGAAACCTAACATTTCAGAGTAAGAAGGGCTTTCAGAGCTGATTCCACTCAGTCTAGTCTGGAAACTCTCCAGCGTCTTCCCAGGTTCTTTCAGCGTGTTTTTTGAGAATACATGTTTCCATAGTCATGTTAAGATGTTATTGCCTTTCTCATGCATTGTCATAAGTGTACAGGGAGTTTCCCACTGTACACTGGGAAGATCTGCATAATTTAGTGGACTGGCATTTTCCAAGTGACTGATGTATGATACAAAATCAGGCAAGGATAAAAGATCCATTCAAAGTGTCAGCTAGAGCAATGAATTCTAATGTAACGGAATGAAAGTTTATTTGTGTGGTTTCAGTTTACAGTGTGTGTGAAAGTCGCTCAGTTGTGTGTGACTTTTTGCAGTCCCATGGACTGTAGCCAGCCAGGTTCCTCTGTCCACGGAATTCTCCAGGTCAGAATGCTAGAGTGGGTAGCTGTTCCCTTCTCCAGGGGATCTTCTCAACCCAGGGATTGAACCCAGGTCTCCCACATTGCAGGCAGATTCTTTACCGTCTGAGCCACCAGGGAAGCCCTCCACAGTGTAACTAAACTTTAAGAAAACACTACTTGTCAAGTTTTGGTGTAGTATTAAAGAATAGCCATGATTATCTGAAAAGCCTCCTTACCACTCCAACCATATATCTGTGTGAAGTTAGATTTTCATATTTTCTTTATATACTCCAAAGAAAGCAATATATGGCAACAGATTGAAGGCAGCCACATGATGTTAAAGAGATTTGCATAAATAGAAAACAATGTCATTTTTCTTACTAATTTATTTTGGGTTAAAAATATATTTTTCATAAAAATATGTTAATCCATATTAACCAGCAAAAGTGTTAGTTGCTCAGTTGTGTCTGACTATTTGTGACCCCTTGGACTGTAGTCTACTACACTCCTCTGTCCATGAAATTCACCAGGCAAGAATACTAGAGTGGTTAGCCATTCCCTTCTCCAGAGGATCTTCCTGACCCAGTGATCAAGCCTGGGGCCTTCTGCATTGCAGGCAGATTCTTTATCTTCTGAGCCATCTGGGAAGTAATGGGTTACTAATGTTATTTTACAATATGTGTTTGAAAATAAGCAAATATTTAATTCTAATTTCAAATATGGAAAATATATATAGACCCCACCTAAACCAAGGGTCTCTGGCATCCTCAGTGGTTTTTAAGAGTATGAAAAGTATTAAAACCAAAATGTTTGAAAACCACTGATCTAGTTAAAGCCTCTTGTTCACCAGGTAGTAAAAAGAGAGCCTGAGAATTTCAGTGACCTTCCCAAGGTGATGACAATTTTGTGGGAAAGCCAGGATCCAGAACAGATTCTTTGATTCTTAGTCCAGTGTTTTTTCCATTATAAAATGTGGGAGGGAGTTTTAGGAAATTTTAATTTGAATATTTCAGTGTCTATGTAATTCACTAAGGCTGTGTCTTTTCCGGGGCCAATCCTCGGGTTATTTTAGTAATAGTAGCACATACAAGTGCTATTTTCAGGTGGGTTATTTACAGTGTGAGCCCTGGCATATGCAAGGGAGTCTTTACTAAAAACTTTAAAATAATTGATCTAATATATTCTGATACAGGATTTAAGGTAGTTATTTCCATAATTAGATTAGATTTGCATCTAATTTGTACCTAGAAAAATAGTTTAAGGCAACATCACAGGAAATTATATTTTAAAATGTGTTGTCCCAAAATAAAGAAAAATGGATCTGATTGGTCAAAGAAAGGCCAGGAGAGACTTGCTTCCATCATGAAACTGAGATGTGTTCTCTCTACAGTGAAAAGAATGTAAAGGTTATTTCCCTTTTTGCGTTGGTTCTTAGGGCAGCCCAGGACAAAGTTGCAACTCTGCTGCGGTGATCCTGTAGCCCTCTGTGGTGGGCACATTCATCCCATCTTTCCCATGTAATTTATATCCCCTGGACCCTGATTTTTTTTTTAAAAGAAAATGGTTATTGTTTATTACCTGTGAAATTTAACAAGGATATTTTCAAAAGGTAATAACAGTCAATCAGAGAAGATTGTTTTAAGATAATTAAAAAAACTCCTAAGTGAAAAAATGAAAAAACATGAAAGATGTGAACTACAGATTTGTTATAATTAACAACAAAATAAATGATCAGTGAAGATGAAAGACAAGCCCCTAAAATTTTCCAAGAATTTGGTGAAAGAATACAATTAAATAGAGATATAAATAGATAACCACTTGAAGAATGAATCCCAGAGTTTCTATATGCATAAAATAGGGATTCTAAAAAAAAAAGGGGGGGGATTCTAGATAAATGGAAAAGAACAGAAGGAGGAAATGCATTCAAAACTAATAGAAGAAAATTATGTGTTGAAAAAGAACAAGAGTGTTTCAATTAAGTATTGCTTCCCAAGTCCCTGGATCCTGATTTTTTATTTATTCATTGTCTCTGGAATCTATATTTTCTGATGAGCCACCTCCCCTTCTTCTGTCAACCTGACAGGTGTAAACTAAATACACAGATCAAACTTGACTTATGGTTTCTGGATACAGACACAGTCAATTTGGGCTGAGGGAGACAGTGCTTATGCAATGTAATCTGAAGGAAAAATTTTGGAAAAATCTGGCCCTGAGAGGCATGATCATTCCCTTGAACATTTCTCTTTTCTCCTTCAGTCATGGGGCAGTTGCTCATTCCTGGAGGCAGCCTTGTAGTCATTGAGGATAAGCCTTGTAATGTGACTTGCCGTGCACTGAACTGGACCCCGCTTCCAGATCTTTCCTGGGAGGTAGGGGTTCCTGTGAGCCATTCGAGCTATTATTCCATCCTGGAGCCTGAGGACCTTCAAAGTGCAGTGAGTGTCCTGGCTCTGACGCCGCAGGGCAATGGCACTGTGACTTGTGTGGCTGAGATGAAGGGGCTGGACGTCCATGAGTCTGTAACTGTCAATCTCACTGTGGTTCAGTCTCCCTTGGGTAAGTGAAGACTTTTTGCTTCATATAAAGTGAATTATTATTGCATGCTTTACATTTTATATACTGTGCTGCTTAATCAACGATGCCCAGGAAAATCGTATGGTGACCTTGATCTTAGGAAGAGACGGTAATGGAGACAAAGTACTTGTGTCAGCTTCTTGACCCTGTAATTTCACGTTTAAATTCCCTCTTCAAGTGTTTCTCTCTTTCCTACTTACATATGGAAATCACTGAGAATCTTGGCAGCTACTTATAAAATAGCATTAAGTTTTCAGATATAAATTCTTGAATTCAGTGCTTTTCTCTAGCTCTCACCCATTGCTCCTATCTGATCCCATCCCCTGTGCCAATAGGAAATGAATTCTTCTAATTTTTGAGGAGGGTATGCATTTTCTCAGGGATTCCTTCCAATCTTAGTGGAATTAGGAGGGATCATTTTTTTACACAGCAAATCCACAGCGTATCTGAAAGTACCAGGTCTATGCATTTTAAAAGAAATGTACAAAATGACATAAGTTTATAATTTAGATCCAAAGAGAATCTGCTGTAGGGTCCTTGTGGTTCAGTCACTGAGTCATGCCAGACTTTTTACAACCCCGTGACCCCATGGATTGCAGCACGCCAGGCTTCCCTGTCCTTCACTATCTCTCAGAGTTTGCTCAAGTACATGTCCATTGTGTTGATGATGCCATCATCAACAGGGTCCTTGGCAAATGCCGGACTCTGACCACACATCTTCATGGGGCCCTTCTGAGCCTGCTTGAGCTCAGAAAGCACAGGGGTGGGGGCTGGAGATTTGCTTTCACACCTACAATTTAGAAAAGTGAAAGGAAAGGAGGCCCAGAGAAGGACTACACTCTGTTCCAGATCATATGCTGATGGCACAGAGGGATGCTGAAGCCAGGACAAGTTCTCCCATGGTCCATAAATCTTCCCACTATGAAAACATCTTCACTTAAGATCTTCCAAAGTTTGGAACAAAGTTACAGCCATAGCAAGATTAATAATAACAATAATAAAAATAAAAAATAGCACTACATATCACTGACTAAGTAAAGACTATTTTTTCCAGCTCAGTGTTTCACTTTATTTTTTTTTTTAATTTTTATTGGTGTATACTGATTAAAATGTTGTGTCAGTTTCTGCTGTACAGTTAAGTGAATCAGCTATTTGCACACATACAAAACAATGTATCTCCTCTTTAAATACACTAGTTTAAGTGGTTCTCAAATATTAACCAAATTAACCTGTGCAGCTTTCTCATGAGTGGATGCTGTTATATTCCTGTTGTAAAGATGTGATGACAGGGGAGCATTGTTTGGAACATGTCCATATTTATAGTAGATGGCAGAGGTGGCCTTGTCAGTGTGTATCGAATCTGTTTACCTGTCCTCTCTGCCCTCCAGTCCACTCTGCCCTCTCCCTGTGAGCAGCCCTGGAAGGTGTGTGAGTGTCCTGGGGCTGTGTAACCTCAGACTGGGTACTTAAACAACAGGAATGGTTTCTCTCAAAGCTCTGGAGGCTGGGCAGCTGAGATCAAGGTGTAGACAGGGTGTTCCAGACCTCTCCCCCAGCTGTTACTGAATCCAAGCTCACTCTGCTCACTGCACAACAGCCCAATAAATCCAAGAGATGAGATATTGAGGCAAGGAATATGACTTTATTCAGAAAGTCAGCTGACTGAGAAGGTGGCAGACTAATGTCTCAAAATAACCATCTTATTGGGGCCTGGATACCAGGTTCTTTTATAGAACAGAGATGGGGGGAGGTGAGGAAACAAAGTAAAGAGGCCATTAATCTTGCAAATATCTCCTAGAATGGCAATCCTCAGGCAGAAGATGTGTTTATTTCTTTCATCCTGCCACCCACAGGTGGACAGGTGCCTGAACAAAGGCATTTTGGTTTAATATTCAGGCAGAGAGGCAGGGTTTTCTGAGGCAGGCCACATTGTATGCACAGTGTCCTTTCAGTGAACAAAAGCAACAGGAAGCAAAGGTTAAAGAAACAGATCCAAATGGAGCTGTAATTTGCTCTTCCCTGTAACACAGCTTCTGGTGGTTTGCTGGCCATCTGTGGTGTCCCTTGGCTTATGGACACTGCATCACACTGATCTCTACCTTTGTCTTCACATCATGTTCTCCCTACGTGTATGGCTGTGTCCAAACTCCATCCCCTTCCTTTTTTAAAAAGATAAAGACACCAGTCATATTGGATCAGGGGCCACTCTATCCAGTATGACCTCATCTTAACTAAATTCCATCTTCAACAACACTGTTTCCAGACAAGGTCACATTCTGAGGTTCTAGAAGATAGGACTTTAACAAATGAATTTTCATGTGTGCATGCTAAGTCACTTCAGTCCTTTTCAACTCTTTGCAACCCATTGAACAGTAGCTCACTTCTCTGTCCATGGGATTCTCCAGGAGAAAATGCTGGAGTGGGTTGCCATGCCCTTCTCTAGGGGATCTTCCTGACCCAGGGACTGAAACCAGGTCTCTTATGTCTCCTGCATTGGCAGGTGGGTTCTTTACCACTAGTGCCACCTGGGAAGCTTGGGGAGACACAATTCACTGCACAACAGATGATGTCTCTGTGAACCTGTAAAAAGCCATTTAGAGCCTAAGCTGTGTTTAGATACTGTTATCCTGAACTTTACACTGCAGGGAATTATCCCCAGTGTAGTACCAGCACAAGCCCACACTCTGGATGTTTGGCCCTTGTCTCCAACTCAGACATCCCCAGAGACCAGGCAGACAACAAAAATGAAAGCATGGGTGAATATACACGTCAGGTAGGAGACAGATTGTAGGGGCTTGTTAGGAATCAAACAGCATGTCCCATTCACACAGAGCAGGTAGACTAGCTCCAACTGGTGGTTGCCAACAGAAATGGGAGCTCGGGACTGCCAGAGCTTTGACCTACTTCTGTGAATATCTGTCTTTTCGATGGTAAAGATCACAGAAATCTGTGTTTTTTGGTTTTAAGTCAGGGTTAACTTATTTCATCTTACGAGACTCCAAAGAATTTAGCTTATTTCCTACCAAGACTGTATATGAAGAGGAAGCTAGAATTCAAACCTAACTTGCTTTTCTTACTAGTCTGGACAATTAAAAACCTTTAGAAAAGTTGCAAGAATAGTACAAGGAGTACCAACGTATCTTCACGTAGACACAAGAGATGTGAACATTTTCTCACGTTTGCTTCTCTCTCTCAGCTTTTCTTTCCCTCCCTCCCTCCTTGTCTTCCCCCTCCCCGTCTTCTGTCCATCCTTCCCTCACTCTTTTTACAATCTTTTTCCTCTCTCTCTTTCCTTCCTTCCTTCCCTTCTTTCCTTCTTTCCCATTTAAGATTTACTTGGAGGTTTATGACGCTTTACCCTAAATACCCCAGCATATGTATCATAAGAACAAGGCCATTCTAATTAACCCCAATGTTCTTGGAAGTCAGGAACTTTCACATTGATACAATACTATTATACACTATTCAGTTCATATTCAAATTTCTCCCATTGTCCTTTCTAGATGTTTCTCCCCCCAAACCAGTATCCAGCTAAAGACAATGTGTTACCTTTGATTGTCATGTCTTCTTTGGTCTCCTTTAATATCCAGTGGTCCCCCACCTTTTTTGTCTTTTCTGATAAAAACATCTTTGAAGGATCCAGACATTATTTGCAAGAAGCCCTTCAATATGGATTTGTCTGAGTTTTCCCAGCATACTTGATGAAGGTCAAATATTTTTGCCAAGATATGAGTAATGTCATGTGGGCACATGCTGCCAGTTTTCTTGATTACTGGTAATAAGTTTGATCATCTGATTAAAACAATGTCCCCCAAATTTCTCTATTATAAGGGTACATTTTAGCTTTTATAATTAATATATAATCTACAAATACTGTGTGAATATCTGTTTCTTGACTGTTTTTCACCTAATAATATTTGCATTCATGGATAAGTCATTGCCCAAATCACTTATTTCTTTGGTGGTTGTAAAAGAATGATTTTCTGGTTCCACCATTTTTCTATATTTTTTAGTTGTCATTTTTCTTTAAAGGGTTTCCCAGGTGACACAGTGATAAAGAATCCACCTGCCAGTCCAGGAGACATAAGAGACGTGGGTTCCATCCCTGGGTTGGGAAGATCCCCTACTGTAGGAAACGGCAACCCACTCAGTATTCTTGCCTGTGTAATCCCATGGACAGGGAGCCTGGCAGGCTATAGTCCAGGGAGTCACAAAGAGTTGGACATGACTGAACAAATGAGCACACACATTCTTCTGCAAAGAAGAGACATTGCTGTCTCTTTCTTCCTTTTCTTTCTTGCTTCTTCTTCTTCTTTTTTTTTTTTTTTACAGTTTGGTGTGGACTCATTTTTATCCAATACATTGTAATTTACTCCCATCACTATCCGTTTTGATATTCCAATTTTGGCCAGGAGGAATCCTTTCCAGCTGGCTCTAGTGTCCTCCTGATGCGTCCCTCTTAGTTTCTGAGCACTTGACTCATTAAGATGTTCCAAATTTTCTTTGCATTTCCCCTGTTCCGGCCTGGAATTGGCCATCTCTCCAAGGAGCCAGGAGAAGGCAATGGCACCCCACTCCAGTACTCTTGCCTGGAAAATCCCATGGACAGAGGAGCCTGGTAGGCTGCAGTCCATGGGGTTGTGAAGAGTCGGACACGACTGAGCGACTTCACTTTCACTTTTCACGTTCACTCATTGGAGAAGGAAATGGCAACCCACTCTAGTGTTCTTGCCTGGAGAATCCCAGGGATGGGGGAGCCTGGTGGGCCACCATCTATGGAGTCGCACAGAGTCGGACACGACTGAAGCGACTTAACAGCAGCCAAGGAGCCAACCCAGCTTGCTTTTAGGTAATTTAAATGTGACAAAGTATGGTCCAGGGCTTGAAAGATTGAAAAAAAAGTTCTATTAGTACCAAATGGAATGAAACTGTTCAAACCACACACTTTATTAAGGCAATAATGCAACAAAGAGCTCTGCTCTGACTGATGTTGCCTTGTAGAAATGGATCTGGAGATGAGCTTGTCTGCAAAGTTTGTCTTTTGTAGCGAAAGGGCAAGGGGCATTCACTTTCCCTTAATGGGGTTTAATTTGGCTGAATTCTTCTTAGCCCGGGACCAGTGAAGTGAGCAGGCTTAATTACAGCATCTGGAGTCCCAACAGCTTCACAGAGGAGAGTGTGATGGGTATGAGTCCCATTTTATTGGACTCATTTGGAGATGGGTAATTTGTTTCTAAATTATTCATCAAGATCGAGAGCAGCTGGTGGCTGGTGGTGTGTTGTGTGTTTTATGCAAGTTTTAGTAGCTGAAGACCTTGTTACCACCTGCGCTAGGGGTGCTGGCTTCTGGGAGCTAAGCCACATTTCCGAGAGTGCATGAGGCTGTGCTTGTTCAGGCTTCCTCAGGAATCAGATAAAAACATCAGCCTTGCCACCCATTTCCTAAAAGTGCGAGGAGTTTGTGTTCATTTTGGGGGTAATCCTTTTGAGCCCTTGAGGAAAGTGACATTGACAGCTTAGGAAGCTTGATGAGTTCAAGCCAAAAGGTTGCATGAAGTGCTTATTGATTCTATAAAGAAAAACATATTGAAAGGCGCATGCTGGTGTCTTTTTAAATTGATTTTCTTGATTATAGAGATAATACAGACTTTAAGATTGCAGACATACAGACAGCGAGAAGGTGAGAGCCCCCCTCACTCCTGCCTTGAGCCAAGCTCCCCCAACCCTCTGTCTGACCGTCTGGGTCATTTTCTCTACAAACTTACAAGTGTGCAGGCTGTGGACTGTGCAAGTGAAGCCATAGTTTTAGGACACACGATTGCCTTGTAGACTGTGGTGATTCCTGGTGTGATCTGAGTTCTGTGGGACGTGCTCCTTTCGAGAGCAGACTAGAGTGGTGGGTGTGACCGGCCTTGACGGAATTTGGGCACTAGTTGTGTGACATTGGGCAAGTCCTTGGCCTTTGCAGCATAGTCTTCTTGTGGGTAAAATGAGGGGCAGGGAAGAGAACAGGGCATGCATTTCCTGTCCTTGGCTGCTTGTTAAGGGAGCTTTAACATGTATGCTGATTCTCAGGCCCCACCCCAGAGTTCTGTCTCAGTCTGTGTAGAATCTGGAAGTCAGTATTTTTTTTTTTTTTTAAAAGCTCCCAAATTACTGAGCAAGCAGGATTAGGAGCTACTGAAATGGAACCTTTCCAACGCCCAGCCTCCCAGCCTCATCAGATGCTACTCTTCACAGACTTGATTGATGCCAGACAGCATGGACTCAATTCCCAGCTTGCCTTCTTACTCACTATGTGACATTAGGCAAGTGACTTAACCTCTCTGAGCCTCAGTTTCCTCATCTGTGAAACAGATAATAATAATCCCTACCGTCTAGGGTGGTTGTTGGTGGGAGAGGTAAGTGGGTTAAAACACCCAGTGCCTGCACCAGAGCCTACAGGACAGGAGAGTGAGCTATGGTTTTCACTTATTTTGTGGATTCAGTGATCTCCCATGTCCTTTCTACTACACATAGGAGCATATCTTGCACATTCTGGTAGTGACATTTTGCAGTTATCCTGCTGGTTTTGAGAAAGTCTATGTGCCCTTTTAAAATTCTGAGCACTTCTGTGAGAGCACCTGGGATCTATTTTCCTTTTCTTCACAGATGGGAAAAGGACAATCTCAGAGCTGAGATTAAAGTCATACTGTAAATTCAGTCTTGCAGTCCTTGTGTGCAGGCAGTTATGGGAGGGAATGTAGGGAGGAAGACAGTTGGTGTTGAACTTGGAGATAACCTTACTTAGTCACTGTTTGTGGGTAACAGGTATAGTATACCCAGGGATTGAACCTGGGTCTCCTCCCTTGCAGGCAGATTATTTATCATCTGAGCCACAAGAGAAGCCCGTAGTATATCCATCCTCACCCACAAATCTGCTTTCCATCTTGAATCACTGTGCCCACACCCTTTGCTAAGACACAAATCAGGGCCTGGTGTCCACTGACAGTCCCTGATTCCTATAGGACATGGGTTGCAACTTTCCAGGCAGGAATTTTCCAGATTAGAGACCCAACGTGGCAGAATATAGACTCAGAGACTCTGGGGCTTCCCTGCTCTGAGTGCCCTTGGCTTACCTTTAATGGAGCTTTATCCTGAGTGTCTTATTTGCATGATGAAGGGTTTGGGTAATGGATGAGATAATTCCAAGATTCTGTTTTCTGTCCACTGTCATGATTTTCTCTTTACCCATATGGACAATTGTTTCTCTTTCTTTCAACCCACTGTAAATGTGCTCATTTAAAAATTGTTGTTGTTTAGTTGCTCAGCAGTGTCTGACCCTTTTGAGACCCCATGGACTGTAGCTGGCCAGGCTCCTCTGTCCATCTAATTTTCCAGGCAAGAATCCTGGAGTGCGTTGCCATTTCCTTTTCCAGGGGTCTTCCTGACCCAGGGATTGAACCGTCATCTCTTGCATTGGCAGGTGGATTCTTTACCACTGAGTCACCAGGGAAGCCCTGCGCGTTAAAAAATTAGCCTCATGCTAAGCATAGATACCTGTGATATATATGCATGTGTGTACATATATATATATATTATAAAATCAATTAAAAGTTATTATTAAAGTAAGCAAGGAAAGCTGTGATAAACCTAGACAGCATATTAAAAAGCAAAGACATTACTTTGCCAACAAAGGTCCATCTAGTCAAGGCTGTGGTTTTTCCAGTAGTCATGTATGGATGTGAGGGTTGGACTATAAAGAAAGCTGAGCACCGAAGAATTGATGCTTTTGAACTGTGGTGTTGGAGAAGACTCTTAAGAGTCCCTTGGACTGCAAGGAGATCCAACTAGTCCATCCTAGAGGAAATCAGTCCTGAATATTCACTGGAAGGACTGATGCTGAAGCTGAAACTCCAGTACTTTGGCCACCTGATTGGAAGAGCTGACTCATTTGAAAAGATGCTGATACTGGGAATGACTGAGGGAAGGAGGAGAAGGGGATGACAGAGGATGAGATGGTTGGATGGCATCACTGACTCGATAGGCATGAGTTTGAGTAAACTCCGGGAGTTGGTGATGGACAGGGAGGCCTGGCGTGCTGCAGTCCATGGGGTAGCAAAGAGTTGGACACGACTGAGCGACTGAACTGAACTGAAGGAAGTTTCCTCTGTGTGGCTCCAATCCTAAATTACATCTGTTTACAACACACACCCCACACTTTTCTTGGAGTTCCCCTGGAGCAGAGAGAGGGCATAAGTCTTTCTTAGGTGGGAAACTCTGTGGGAGATTTGACCCCCAGGGTAGCGAGGTCACAGCCAATAGGAAGCAAAAATCTGAGCCATGTGGTTCATGATGTAAGTTGCCATGTTGGTGAGAACCTGGGGATTTTAGGTGAGTGCAGGCATCCCTCTTTTGAACTTGGTGGTTGAATTAAGGGACATGAGAGGCAGCCAGGGTGCAATATCACCCTCTCTCTTTCTTGATTCTGTTCCCCATGCCAGCGAGGTGGCCTCCCTTCCTTCAAATAGGCCCTCCCTAGGGTTATCTTGCTGTATAAGATTGGGGGGAAGATTGTCATGCCAAGAAACAGCTGACCCAAGTTGGCATGCTGAGAGTTTTTTCCAGCAGCAAAGGAAACGCCCCTGATAGAGTGTTTGAGTAAGTCAACAGTGTGTTGACTTTTTCCAGTAAGAATTTCAAGCCTTACTCTTGAATCTTGAACCAGACCCGCCTCTGCTGGCTCCCTTCTTATAAAAGCTCCTATTCTTTTCAAACTTCAGTTTGTAAAAAGAGTTCATCAGACTGAATTTAAGATGAGCACTGCAATCTGGAACACGTGTGCTGGACCTCACAGCGTTTGGCACTTTGACCCATGCCTCTTGAGTTTCTGAACAGCCTGGTGGGGTGAGAATGGTTACTGACATGTGAGCCCAAGGCTAAAGGGAGCATAGGCACATGGTGGCCATTAAATTTGATTGGTTCTATTGACACGGAGCCCAAAGCTCTCTAAGTCACAAGGTTTCTGAAGAGTGGATGGAGTGTGAATATCCTAAAGCAGTTCTGGGTTTAATAATTTTGTCATCATATCAATGGGAGGGAGAATATAGGGGTTCCCTGGAATGTGGCAGTTTGCTTGGGCAGTGTTTACATCTTGACTGCACTCAGGGATTCTCAAAGTGTGGATCACCAACCACCTCCCTCAGAATCACCTGGGGTACAATTACAGACCCCTGACTAGGCATCGAGGGAGCTGGCTCTGAGTCCATGAGCACAGCAAGCATTTCAAGTGATGTTTGGGAGTCTGCTTTCTGTGGAGCAAGGGGACAAGTCATGTCACTCTCGGGATGTGATTGGTGTTAAGGGACTGGCTTGTTTTTTGACCATATACTGTATTTTATCTCATTTTTATTTTTTTAAATTGAAGTGTAGATGATATACAATGTTGTGTTAGTTTCAGGTGTATAGCAGAGTGATCCAGGTATATATATTTTTTCATATTATCTTCCCAAAATTATTATAAAATATTGAGTATAGTTTCCTGTGCTATCCTGTAGATCCTTGTTGTTTATCTATTTTATATATCCAGTTCCAGTTCAGTCGCTCAGTCGTGTCCGACTATTTGTGATCCCATGAATCGCAGCATCAACTCCTGGAGTCTACCCAAACACATGTCCATCGAGTTGGTGATGCCATCCAGCCATCTCATCTTCTGTCGTCCCCTTCTCCTCCTGCCCCCAATCCTTCCCAGCATTAGGGCCTTTTCCAATGAGTCAACTCTTCGCATCAGGTGGCCAAAGTATTGGAGTTTCAGCTTCAACATCAGTCCTTCCAATGAACACCCAGGACTGATCTCCTTTAGGATGGACTGGTTTGATCTCTTTGCAGTCCAAGGGACTCTCAAGAGTCTTTTCCAACACCACAGTTCAAAAGCATCAATTCTTCGGTGCTCAATTTCTTTATAGTCCAACTCTCACATCCATACATGATTACTGGAAAAACCATAGCCTTGACTGGATGGACCTTTGTTGACAAAGTTGGCTTAAAGCTCAACATTCAGAAAACTAAGATCATGGCATCCAGTCCTATCACTTCAGGGCAAATAGATGGGGAAATAGTGAAAACAGTGACAGACTTTATTTTTTTGGGCTCCAAAGTCACTGCAGATGGTAACTGCAGCCATGAAATTAAGAGATGCTTACTCCTTGGAAGCAAAGTTATGACCATCCTAGACAGCATATTAAAAATCAGAGACATTACTTTGCCAACAAAGGTCTGTCTAGTCAAGGCTGTGGTTTTTCCAGTATTCATTTATGGATGTGTGATTTGGACTATAAAGAAAGCTGAGCATCGAAGAATTGATGCTTTTGAACTGTGGTGTTGGAGAAGACTCTTGAGAGTCGCTTGGACTTCAAGGAGATCCAACCAGTCCATCCTAAAGGAAATCAGTCCTGAATATTCATTGGAAGGACTGATGCTGAAGCTGAAACTCCAATACTTTGGCCACCTGATTGGAAGAGCTGACTCATTTGAAAAGATGCTGATACTGGGAAAGATTGAAGGCAGGAGGAAAAGGGATGATAGAGGATGAGATGGCTGGATGGCATCACTGACTCAATGGGCATGGGTTTGAGTAAACTCCAGGAGTTGGTGATGGACAGGGAAGTCTGGCGTGCTACAGTCCACGGGGTTGCAAAGAGTCGGACATGACTGAGTGACTGAACTGATTGACTGACTGATATGTTAATCCCAAGCTCCTAATTTAAGGACTGACTTGTTTTAAAGCTCCATTTATGGGGCTAGGGAGGGATGACATGGGGAGTGATAATTCTGTTACCTCCCCCTTCATTTTTTGGGGGTAAATCTTTTCTTATCTCTATCTGTCCCAGCTTACCTCAGAAGAACAGTGGCTGATGTGGAGATAGATATTAGTTTTGACTTTTCTAAAGTCTTGTAATCCTTGTCCAGGCATCTCAGTATGAAGAGAAAGGTGAGTCCCAGTTCTGGCTCACTTGCAGCTTACAGCCTAGTGTACAGATTTCTCTTCTCCATGTAGAGTCAGGAGGAAACAGTCTCTTCATCTGTCCATCTGCCTGTTGCTTGGGGTATAAGGAGAATAAGACACGGTCCTTGTGGGGACAAGTCTAGTTTAGATAGGAACAGAAGTGTAGGAAGAATGGACCTTATGTTGGTCAATTTCACAGACATTTTGGTGGCATTGAATATGAGATGTTATAAAAAGAAAGATACATAAAAAAGCCATCATAGGTAATGCAGAGAAGCTTTGCATGAAGGACAAAAGGCAAATATCTTTTTATATTATATAGTTCTTCAAAACTCAGGGTTCTCTGGATTTCAGCGCTTGCTTTGAGATAAGTCTGTGGATTATTCTGCAGTGGGATCCTTGCTCATCCAGAGGTCAGCACCCAGAGGTTGACACCATAGCATTAGTGATCATCTATAACCATTCATACAACTTATTCTGAGCCTTTAACTTTGAAACTATGATTTCAAGGAAAACTCTAAGTAAGAACATACAAGAGACATTTTTCAGCTATAATCTCTGGTTCCAAAGTGTGGGGAGGCCGTTGATTTACAAGCAAATCCTATTTTTCTTCATAGAAAGTCTGTTGTTTTAACATTTTTCTAATGACTGATATCTAATAAAATAGCACACATTTACACTGAGATGCTACCCAAGCACCCAGAGTTGAGTGACAGACTTTCTTGAATAGCAATTCACATTTAAACAGATCAACTTAAACATGTTGTTATAAAATTATTTTTTAAATTTATGTTTAATTAGAGGATAATTGCTTTACAATATTGTGTTGGTTTCTGCCATATATCAACATGAATCAGCCATAGGTATAAATATGTCCCTTCCCTTTTGAACCTCCTTCCCACTTGCCATCCTGTCCCACCCCTCTAGGTTGTTACAGAGCATGGGGTTTGAGCTCCTTGCGTCATACAGCAAATTTCCATTCACTATCTATTTTACACACGGTAATTTTTAAAAATTTTGTTTCCAAAATTTGTTTCAATCTCTCCCACCCTCTCCTTCCCTCACTATGTCAATAAGTCTGTTCTCTATGTCTGCGTCTCTATTGCTGCCCTGCAAATAGATTCATCAGTACCATCTTTCTAGATTCCATATATATGTGTTAGTATATGATATTTGTTTTTCTCTCTCTGCCTTACTTCTGTAATAGACTCTAGGTTCACCTACCTCATAGAGCTGACTCAAATGTCTTTCTTTTTATGGCTGAGTAATATTCCATTGTATGTATGTACAACAGCTTCTTTATCCATTCATTTGTTGATGGACATCTAGGTTGTTTCCATGTCCTAGCTATTGTAAATAGTGCTGCAATGAATATTGGGGTACATGTGTCTTTTTCAATTATGGTTTTCTCAGGGTATATGCCCAGAAGTGGGATTGTTGGGTCATATGGTGGTTTTATTCCTAGTTTTTAAAGGAATCTCCATACTGTTCTCCATAATGGCTGTATCAATTTATATTCCCACCAACAGTGCAAGAGGGTTCCCTTTTTCCCACACCCTCTCTAGCACTTATTGTTTGTAGATTTTTTGATGCTGGCCATTTTGACCAATGTGAGATGATATCTCATTGTAGTTTTGATTTGCATTTCTGTAATAATGAGCAACGTTGGACATCTTTTCATGCATTTATTAGCCATCAGGGAAAGACTAGGAAGGTGGTGTGATCCCATTGGACTCTCCCTGATGAAGGTGAGGATCTTTATTTGGGGCAACTGAGCCCTTGAAATGTGCTGGTATGATTGGTGCTGAGTATGTAATTGTATATAATTGTATGTAATTTAAATTAGATTAAATTTCAATTTAGATAACCATATGACATGTATTGGAAAGTGCCCACTAGGACATGGCCATGAAAAATCAAAATGGCTTTTCTTCTCTTTCTTTCTCTCCCCAGCTCTCCTTTTTTTTTGATTGCACTTTTTTTATTTGTCTAGAAATTACCAGAATAATTACAAATTTTCTTACTACTTCTGGCTTGCTCAATTAGTACAATGTATTTTGATGATCATGATTTCAGAACCCTATTTAAAGTTGCATACATCAAAACTCTTTCTAAGGAACATGTCTTTGCCATGAACAACTTGGAAATCACATCATCATTGTCTGGGGGGAAACTTTCTGGGGGGAAACACCTTTACAATGTTATAGTACTGCTGGATACATTAATGTAAATAAGATAACAGCAACTCCAAAAGTTTATCAGTTGTTTCCATTCCTGAAAATAAATTGGTGATGAAGCATGACTTGAAACATTGAATAGGTCAGTTCAGTTCAGTCGCTCAGTCATGTCTGACTCTTTGCGACCCCATGGATTGCAGTACGCCAGGCTTCCCTGTCCGTCACCAACTCCCACAGCCTACTCAAACTCATGTCCATTGAGTCAGTGATGCTATCCAACCATCTCATCTTCTGTTGTCCCCTTCTCCTCCTGCTTTCAGTCTTTCCTAGCATCAGGGTCTTTTCCAATGAGTCAGTTCTTCACATCAGGCGGTATATGGTTTATCATAGGGCATTGAATATATTTCCCTGTACTATATAGTAAACCTTATTGCTTATTCATCCTATATGTAATAGTTTGTATCCACTAATCCCAAACTCCTAATTCATCCCTCCTCTACCCCCTTTCCCCTTTGATAACTGTAAGTTTGTGTTTGAAGCTATCAGTCGGTTTCCATTTTGTAAATATGTTCAATCGTGTTGTAGTTTAGATTTCACATATAAGTGATATCATATGATATTTGTCTTTCTCTTTCTGCCTTACTTCACTTAGTATGATAATCTCTAAGTCCATCCATGTTGCTGCCAGTGGCATTATTTCATTCTTTTTTATGGCTGACTAGTATTCCATTGTGTACCACCTCTGCTTTATCCATTCCTCTGTTGATAGACATTTAGCTTTCTTCCAGTCTTAGCTACTGTGGATAGTGCTGCTATGAACAAAGTGGTGCGTGTTTCTTTTCAAATTAGAGTTTTGATCCAGCAATCCTACTCCTGGGCGTGTATCTGGTCAATAAGCATTTCTTGAGTAAGTAAATGATATCAGAGCATGGAAACCACTGTTCCAAACTTAGGGAGTGGCCCAGCCCAGCTTATCCACTTCTCAGGAGTATTAGAGGCGTTGACCAGAGAATGTTTGGACTGTGTTACTAGGCAGGTATTTATTGGCAGCAATAATGGGATGAGTCAGTAATGGAAGATACTGTAGAACATTGACTATTTAAGCAGACTGAAGGGAACTTAGCCTTTGACATCTGGCTGTAGCAGATCCAATAGTTACAACATTGTCGGAAAATATAATCTAATTTATAGTGTGGCAGATTCAGTGATTATATACCCTTGACAATGGCAAGCATCACTAAAATATATTTTTTTCTCCTTTCTACCTTATAGATGGTATTGATAAACCAGGTACATCATTGCCTACCTGGGCCATAGTTCTACTTGCTGTGTCATTGTCGTTGCTTTTGATCCTGATCATTGTTCTGATTATAATATTCTGCTGCTGTGTCTCCAGGACAGAGAAAGAAGGTAATTTACTTTTGTTCACATAGATTTGTATGTGTTTTTTAATTTTTGGTACAAGCATTTGTAGTTCATTAGCTCATCCCCTCTTTCAAAAAATACATCGGCTTTTAGAGTTCTTGAAAGGAAATGCATGAAATTAATAGAGAAGGAAAAGACTTTCTCACAGAAGGAAGCCTGAGCCAAGCCCTCAAGGAAGACAGATATTCACACCCTGAGAAGGTTAAGAGATGGTTGTGTGTTTATTTGCAAGGCGTGTGTGCTCAGTCATGTTCGACTCTTTGAGACCCCGTGGACTGCAGCCTGCCAGGCCCCTATGTCCATGGAATTTTCCAGGCAAGAATGCTGGAGTGGGTTGCCCTTTCCTACTTCATTATTTGCAAGGATATAAGGCTATTTTGATCTGTCATTCAGATGCTATACTTTTTTTTTTCTTTCTAAAATAATATCCACCTATCTGAGCACATCAAAAGATTATTTTCTATTTTGTAGGATTCTGACTCTCCTTTTCTAGGTGAATATCGATGCAGTGGTAGAAAGAAAAACATGGTCTTCTGTTAACAAAAATAGTACAAATAAAATTAATAAATATAAGTACACATCTTCTAAATGAAGTCTTTTGAGATACTCCAAGATATGTGAAGGCAGTGGCCTTGTCTGGGGGCAGGCTTAACCTAGGGGTAAGTTAATCAGTGTTGGGGTGGGAGTTGGTTCATGATTTTGGAAACCACAGGCACTTTGTTGTATGGACTCAGGACTACCCAAGTAGTACCTCAAGGTACCACTCAGGACTACCCAAGTGTTGAGTGTGTGTCCATCTTTGTCTTTCTTTCTCTCCTAAAACCTCCATCTACTCCTATTTGAATATTTGAATTTTTTTTTCTCAAAGTCAGAGTTTTGGTGTTTGGCTACATGTCAGTTTAATTGTACTTTGAATTTTACTAGCACTATGTGATTTGATGAGCACTTTCTGCATGTCTGCCTGGCACCGTGTTATCTACCTCTTTTACTTGGACTAGCTCTCTTAGTTGAGATATTTCACATGATGTGCATTGTCCTGCCTTAACTAGGCTACTTGCCTACACTTAGCTCCTGCATGGGTTTAGGTTGTCCTTGGAGAATTACCTCTGTGCTATACCTCTATTCAGACTTCTGTGGTGGCTCAGTCACCTGCTAATGCAGGAGACACGGGTTCAATCTCTGGGTTGGGAAGATCCCCTGGAGAAAGAAATGGCAACCCACTCCAGTATTCTTGCCTGGAGAATTCCATGGACAGAGGACCCTGGTGGGCTACAGTCCATGGGGTTGCAAAAGAGTTGGACTTAGCAACTAAACAGCAACATACTTTTATTCTCTAGGAAATAGAAATGAAAAGTAGTGAACCCCTGTTGACCCATATTTGATGGAAATTTGTTTTTCCTTGGGAGTTATCCTGTATGTCACAGATGCATTATTAACCCCACTGAATTTTAATAAAAACTATGGATAACTTAAATTTTAATTCAAAACAGACTAGGATTGCTAGTTGCCTTCAGATTACTATTTTTGACATTAGCTATTGTGGTATGGTTGAAGAACATTCTGGTTATTTAGACTTCTGCATCTCCTAGGCTTTTGTCTGCTCCACACCAGCCTAGTAGGAAGGTCTGGTCCACATAGGTTGTACACCCAGAGATCCTCTGATTCTTAGTTTCCTCATTTACAAAATGAGGATAAGTCCTATCCTAGAGATTGGTTGTTGCTGTTGTTGTTGTTGCTAAGTCATGTCTGACTCTTTGTGACCTCATGGACTGCAGCCCACCAGGCTCTTCTGTCCATGGGATTTCCCAGACAAAAATACTAGAGTAAGTTGCCATTTCCTCCTCCAGGGGTTCTTCCTGACCCAGGGATTGAACTCACGTCTCTTGCTTTACAGGTGAATTCTTTACCACTGAACCACCATGGAAGCCCAGAGACTGGTTAGGAGAATTAAATAAATTAACATAATAAAAGTTTATGTGATCTATCCTAGAGTTTATCTTTCATTTATCTCTGAAAAGCTGATTCACAATGGACACTACACTTAACCTTGACATAAATGTAGAGGATCCATCAAAGTCTTGGACTTCCACATGATAATTATTTCCATGCTTAAAACTGTTAAAATTCAAGGATTTTAAAAAGTATTTTCTGGAAACTTCCTGGTGGTCCAGTGGTTAAGACTCTATGCTCCCAAAGTAGGTGGCACAGGTTCAATCCCTGGTTGGGGAACTGAGATCTTGCATGCCACATGGTGTGGCCAAAAAAATAAGTAAATAAAAACAAAAAAATTATTTTCTAGTGCTCCTCTGTTTGGGTGCACGAAAAATTCTCAGTACTCTGCCTGGTTTATGGGGACTGGCTGAGAATGGCTGGGGACCCCACTCAGCATGGCCTGGATGCTTTGGGAATCCATGCTTCTAGAGCAGTGGGACCGGGGGTCCCTCTCCTTCAGACTGAACCTGACAGGAACCCTAGCAGCATCCTCTGTCACCACGGGGAGACCAATCTCTCCCATTCAACTCAAATAAGATTGCTTCTGAGGTTCAATTTGAGGTGTCAATCAGTAATGTTGTTAGAACTGAAAATAAGTGAGAACATTATCCAAAAAATAAGGAAAATGAATTTTTTCGGGGTCTTGATAAAGCAAGATGCATAGGGGCGCTAGAGAAGAAGGTGAAGATGCAAAGCACACTGGTTTTAGAGCCAGATGGGCTGGGTCTATTGTGGGGGCTGTGTTACTCCCCATGTTGAAATGCTAGATTCCTCCCAGCTCAAGAATCCATTGACTAAAAACACTAGCAATTTAACAAGAGCTTTTGAGGGGTGGACAGAAACTGTATGAATTGATACTATTGGTACGTGTTGACTGAAAATGTATTTTAGAATGAAGAACTATAATGCTTAAGCAATGTAATTCCTTATCTGTTAGTATCTAGTTTGTTAAAAATATGATAATGCTAACACTTACCTCTTGGATTGTTGTAATGATTAAATGAAATAACACTTTGCATAGCACTGGTATGATGTTGGGACAGGTAAGCACTGAATGATTGACAGCAGGGACTGGGAACACAGGGTCCTCATGGTGAAGAAATGGAGTCTCTATAACCTCAGGAATCAGACTCAGTACTCACTAAGTACATATTGGGCACCTACTGTATTTCAGGTACCCAGGTATCATAAATACTTCTATTTATGATAGTGAACAGTGAATTCTACTTTCCTTATATTTGAAGTCATTTGATAGTTCACTGTTGGGGAACTAAATACCTATTGGATCACACACACTCAGTAATGTGAGTGTTTAAAATCAAGGGCCTATAAAAATTGATGCGATTTTATTTTCAGAATAACTACCATGATTTTGCTAATGTAATTTTGTTCCTTTTCTTTCTCTTTTTGCAGAATCTAGTTATCAAAGTGAAATAAGGTAAGTCTGAGATCATATCAATTTTCTGAAAATAAAAACAAATGAAAATCAACCAACACACACAGCTGTGGGATTTTAGGACTGTATTACTCAAAATAAAGCACTAAAAGTGGACACTCTGAAAAACATGTATGCCAATCACCAACTCATAGGGCGATATTAACTGTAGAATAAAATAGGTGGGTTCCTACTGCCTATGTTTGACTTGCTCACTTAGGAAAGTGGAGTAGATTTTTACTTGGTGTCTGGCATTTGCCACTCTTTCCACAAGAGGACACTCTGTACCGTGACTGGTGCCCTCCTGCTTTAAGGCATGGCTAGGGATCTGAGGACCATTTTAAGAATCAGTCAAAGGTCCTACTAGAACTTCCGGGGCAGTGGAGACAGCGAGACCGGCTGGGTTGCTTAAGGCAATGAAACTGACTAGGCAGACAGGTTAGGAGTATTCACTGCTCACCCCCCAGGGGGAGGAATGGAAACATTCCTGCCCTTCTCACAGCTGTCCATATATAGCTGCAAGTATTTTTAAGGTAACTACGTCAAGGACTTATAATAACCAGTTTAAATGTCTGCAATATTTACATAATTATAAATGCAGTCAAGGGAGGGATTTCTAGACAGTGGTGGTTTTGTTGGGAGTGTTAAAACCACATCTAGTTTTCACTATCTTATTAGACAATTTTAATATGTGTAATGCTGCAATTTAAAATATCTTCTGGCTACATGTGCTGAAGGAAGTTGTATGTAATCATCATTAGCTCATGAATGAACATCTTTTCAGGTAAATATTTGCACATACCCTTGCTTATTTCCCTTGCTTGATAATCAATTCTTAGTGGTAAAACATAAATATTTAAAAATCTTTGGATATCTACTGCCAAACTTCCTTCCCCTGGGAAGCTGTACCAATTTTTGCTTTATTTCAGAGGTGTACTTTTTCTACGAAGGGCCGGATAGTAAATCTCTTTGGTTTTGTGGGCCACATGCTTTCTGTCACAGCTACTCAACTCTGTTGGTCTAACAGGAAAGCAGCCACAGACAATATGGAAGCAGATGAGTTCCAATAAAACTCTATTTATAGAAACAGATGGGGGCCCAGATTTGGTCTGTGGGTCATAGCAAGCCAACCCTGCTTTATTTAGTCATTGGTTTCTGAGAGTTGAGTATCAACCACCTGTGGATTGGAGTACATGGACCTGTCATGATCAAGTTCTATTTCTTCCCATAAGGGGAGTGTGTGAGCATACAGGACTCTACATAGCCATCCTGGTGCATATGAGAGTCCATCCTGATGCTGGGCACCCTCCAGGAGCCAGTGCCTGAATGTCAGCCTTGTGTTAAGTTCTTTGTGTGTGAATGTACTAGGTGGACAGTGAGACCCGAACATCCATTGCTGATTAACATTGGCTTTTTCAAATGGTCTAATTCTAGGAAATCTGCAACTGTGAAGACAAGCAAAGACACTGTTGGGACAAAGTTGAAAAGTGGAAATGAAAACTATGGCTACCGTTCAGATGAGCCAAGGACCACACGTGAGTGGCTGGGTTTGGACAGCAGTAAGATCTGGAAGGCAGAGTGTCAGAGGAGAAGCTGGCCCACTGAACACCACTTCTGAAGGCATCTGCTTAGCTGTTGGTGGTCATTATTTGGGGTGTAATTTTTAGAAGAAGTCATTCCAGAACTAGAAACATTCTAGGAGACAATAACAGTAAAAATCCACCTATTTATCTAAAGTTAAAAGAAATTGAGGTGAAAACTTGTTTTTAAAAATAATTTTTTTCAAAGTTTTCTTTTTTTAAAAAAATTCTTCTACCTTAAAGTGTGTGAGGAGGCATTTTAATACATGGGGGTAACTTCCCCAAAACTTCAGTTAAATCTGAAACTCAGCAAGAAATCTTTCCTTTTCAATTTGACAATCATAATGGGTTGTCTTCGAAGCCATTGTCACTAGTGAAGGATAGAGGTAGGATTTGAACCAGGACCCTTTTCAAAGCAGTTGAGAGAGAGACTGTACAAATTACCCCTTAGAAGTTGGGGACTGGCCCTAACGATTTGCCGGCAAAACAAATTCCACAGGAAGATTTTTGGTTAATCGATTCTTGCAGAGATGCTCAAAACTGTTTTCTCCACTGAGACTGGGACTCTATTCTTGGGAGCCCTGTTCTTTTCATTCTTTTGTGCCTCTCTCCTATGTACATTCCAAATTGTATGCTTCAGATTCAAAGGAATATCACCAAGCGTGGACAATTTCCTTTAATAATCCCATCATAGTCTCTTGCAAAGTTTCCTGTGATAAAATATTTATTCATTAGTATTTATAGTGATGAATCAAGTCGCTTGACCAAAATAGTGGCCCAAACTGAATCTCTCTGGCCCCCTTTTCCCACTGTGTCTATTTCCCTCCATCAGCCGTTAAAGCTATGGATTCATCTTGTTTCTGAATGAGACTAACCTCTCAAGAAAGGAATCGATTTTGAGTCCTTTTGCTATATTTTTATTTCCTTAGAAAGATAAATCTCTAAAAGTATGTCCCATCAAGTAAACTTTAAAAAAGCCGTTTGTGGTTAGGAATGATTGATGCCAGGGGTACTACATAAAATTAGTTCTTTATGCGTCAGAGTTGTTAGAATATCAGTGGGGTTTGGGTCACTTCTGACTCTAAAAACATCTTTCTGTTGCAGAGCTGGCTTCCCTCCATGCCAACTCCTCTGAAGCCGGTGTTCCAGAACAACGCAGCAGTAGGCAACCTCATCAGGTGATTCAGACCTTCTCCCCCTTTTGGACTTTTATTTTTTTGCCATTGAACACCCTTGCCTTATGGCAGGCGCTTATGTTATGTTCTTGATGGACAAATGTGGCATTTGCCCACCTCTGAGTCAATGGGACAGTGTTGGGGAGCGGGGCCAGAACACGTAGTATCTCTCCCTGTGGAGCAGGTCTTTTGGGAAAAGACCAAAAGCATAATTGTTGACTGGCAATATTGAGGAGTCTGTTAGACATCCACACAGAGATGTGGGATGTGCGGATGGATGTGTGAGCCTGGGGCACCAGGCAGAGCATGAATTTTTTTTTTTATTTTATTTTTTCTCATATGTTTTTAAAAAATTAATTTAACTGGAGAATAATTACAATATTGTGATGGTTTTGGCATACATCGGCATGAATCAGCCGCCAGGGCCCATGTGTCTCCCCCATCCTGAACTCCCTCCCCCTCCCCCCTCACCCCGTCTCTCTGAGTTGTCCCAGAGCGCCGACTTTGAGTGTGCTGCTTCATGCATCAAACTTGCACTGGTCACCTATTTTACATTATAGTGATATACATGTTTCAATACTGTTCTCTCAAATCATCCCACCCTCGCCTTCCCCCACAGAGTCCGAAAGTCTGTCCTCTTTTGCTACCTTGCATATAAGATCATTGTTACCATCTTTCTAAATTCCATATGTATGCATTGATGTATAGTATTTGTGTTTCTCTTTCTGACTTACTTCACTCTGTATAATATGCTCCAGTTTCATCCACCTCATTAGAACCGACTCAAACGTGTTCCTTTTTATAGCTGAGTAGTATTCCACTATGTATATGTACCACAACTTCGTTATCTATCCGTCTGCCAGTGGACATCTAGGTTGCTTCCATGTCCTAGCCATTGTAAACAGTGAGGGCAGAGCACAATTGATTGCAGGTATTTCTGGTTGCTAGGCAACTTTTGATGGGCACTGCCCTTCCAAGGGACATTAACATAAGGGAAACAAACCATCCATGAGGAGCTGTGGAGACACAGCTTGTCATTTTCTGATACTGAGTCAACGTTAGTTATCACTCGAATGAATCAGAGTTCATATGCAGAATATACGGTTCTTTATGTCCCAAAATCATATTAAACAAATGTGTATATGTCAATCCCAATCTCCCATTTCATCCCACCCCTCTTCCCTCCTTGGGGTCTACAGGCTGTTCTCTGAATCTGGATTAATGTATATACACTATTGATACTCTGTGTAAAATAGATGACTACTGAACCTACTGTACAGCTCAGGGCACTCTGCTTGGTGCTCTGTGGTGACCTCAATGGGAAGGATCCAAAACAGAGGGGAGGCATGTATATGTGGGCTTCTCAGGTGGCTCAGTGGTAAAGAATCTGCCTGCCAATGCAGGAGACACAGGATATATGGGTTTGATCCCTGAGTTGAAAAGATCCCCAGGAGAAGGAAATGGCTACCCACTCCAGTATTCTAGCTTGGGAAATTACAGTCTGACTGCAAACAGTCAGACATGACTGAGCAACTGGGCACACGTGCATATGTATATGTATGGCTGCTTCGCTTTGCTGTAAAGAGAAATTAACACAGCATTGTAAAGCAGCTATACCCTAATAAAAATTACTTCAAACAAGAAACAAAATACAAATGTGTGTATAACCAGGACCATTTTCTAACTTGTGCATCTTCAAAGGAGAAGCACTTAGATGCGATTCTGCCCTAGTGTCCCCAATGGGTGTTCGCCTCTGTTAGATCTTGGGAAAGCCAGACTCGCAGATCGGGGCTCCGACAGCTTGTGGATCATGTAGCCTTGGCTCTGTTTGGCCTTGGGGTTGGTACCTGCCTGAGGCACTACTGCTGAGTGCGTGCCTTCAAAGCCCCATCCTTCTCTCTTGGAGTTGATGTTCACTTCAGCTTCCAGCTGGCTGCTGGCTGTAATATCCCTCCCTGCAGTTGGGACCCAGCTCTGTATGGACATCTTGCCAGAGACATGTGCCTCCCAGGCCTGTGTAGGGAAGGGGACCTTGAATGCTCAGCCACGTATTGAGAGGAGCTAAATGATGCTGTTAGCAGCCACCAAGGTAGCCAGGTGGGAAGATGTATGAGGGGTTCGAGGCACAGAAGCACAGAAGTTCGATGGACCTTCGTGACAAATTGTGAGCTCCTGGTATGAGTTCAAGCTACTGCCTCAAGCTGGGTGGCAGAGAATAGAGAGGTAAAACTCTTCCCATTAAACTGCTCCTGTGGGCACCTGTATCTTTTGGCTGTAGAGATGCAACAGTTTCCCCTTCGAAGGGCTGGTCTCTTGACTTAAGAGGTGGTGGGTGAAAGGGAGCAATTGCCAGGCTGTGATGGGCATTCCTGTCAAGACCCCATGATTGGACCTGAGTGGGCACTGCGTGCTGATGAAGGGGCTCTCCCTCGGTGTCAAGCATGGTCACCCCAAGGACACCTTTAAGCCAGTCATTACTTCAGTGTCCTTTCTGTGGTTTCCTTTTAATGGCTTGTGTCTTTCCACCAGAGAAGTCACAGTGCTCAGGTCTGGGATGGAGGGCGGGGCAGGGGGAGAAGATACAGAAGTGGGTCGTGTCCCATGTCCCTGATGTAAAGGAGGAGAAGGGGGACTACGGATGTGCTTGTATACAGGAGGATGGTGTTCGGAGCTCTGAGTGGACACTCAGTTCAAATTGCTGTTTTGAAAATATACAGGGAGACATTTCATTTAGTTTCTTTTCCAATTTCTCCATCTCTTCCTTTTTTTTTTTATGTTCTTTCTCAAGCACAGTAGAAAAGCTTTTTCATACATATATAAATAGTATGTATAATATATATCTTAGAAAACTTACAAATTTTGGCCTAACTAAAAAATTTATGACATTTTGACTCCACTTGTTTGACTTAGTGTGAATGAAGTGCTAGATTCCAGTTAAAAAAAAAATAGATGTGCAACAAGCAACAAAGATTTACTGTATAGCACAGGGAACTATAGTCAATATCTTATAAAAACCTACAATGGAAAATAACCTGAAAAATAATATATGTGTATATGTATAACTGAATCACCTTGCTGTGCACCAGAAACATTGTAAGTTAATGGTACTTTGATGAAAAATATATATGATGAAAAAAATATACAGGGAGAGAAATTTAGGATGTTTCTTCTTCTTAAACATGAAACCAGTTAGATAATCTATTGGTGGAAAAAGAACAGTGGCCATTGAGGTACTGGGCCCTGGGGGCTGGTAACACACCCCCATGCTTCTTGAAGTGTTTCTAAGTTTTCTAGGCAAGCAGGGCACCTCAGCCAGAGCACCAGGTTTCTTAAGAATCAAAGAGAATGCAAGCAAGATGAACTATTTTTGCCTGAGCTAGAAACTGACAAAAGGTTTTTAAATAGCTGGATTTTTCTAAGTGAGGGAACTTAGGACAAGCACATTTCTGAAAAGGCCCATCTTTGATCCTTAAGCAAAAGGTGCCTTGCAGGTGTGGGTCCAGGCACTGTGTCCTCATTGCCTATTTGGGAAACCTGGACGTGAGGTGTACCGTGGATTATGCTTCCCGTGAGGCCCTTAAAGGAGGGAAGAATTGTGTAAGTCACTCAGTCGTGTCAGACTCTTTGTGACTCCATGGAGTGTAGCCCATCAGGCTCCTCTGTCCATGGAAGTCTCCAGGCAATAATACTGGAGTGGTAGCTATTCCCTTCTCCAGGGGACCTTCCTGACCCAGGGATCAAACTCTGGTCTCCTGCTTTGCAGGCGATTCTTTACAACTGAGCCACAACAGAAGCCCTAAAGGAGGGAGGGAACAGACAAATATCATATGATATCGCAACTATGTGGAATCTACAAAATGATACAAATCAACTTATTTACAAAACAGACTTGCAGACACAGAAAATGAACTTATGGTTCCAAAAGGGAAAGTGAGAGAAGGGATAAATTAGGAGTTTGGGATTAAAAGATACACACCACTCTGTATATATAACCAACAAGACCTACTGTAGAACACAGGGAACTATATTCAATATTTTGTAATAAGCTATGAAGGTAAAATAATCTATGAAAAGAATCTGAAAAAATACATGGATAGGTAAATCACTTTGCTGGACACCTGAAACTAACATGACATTCTTATACTCCAATTTAAGAAAAAAAGGAGGAGGGCAGGAAGAAGATGGTCCACAGAGGAAAGGGCTGGCCTTCAGTAGTTCCCTTCCATGGCCTTGTTTCAAAGAGGACACAGTCCTGCATGGGGTCATCTGGCCCCTGGAGACCCACCAGGTGGTCAAGCCACAGCTTGTAGGAGCAGGTCCAGACCACCTTTAGCGAGAGGTTCCTTTAGAACTTGCCATAGCCAGGCCTGCAGCTGGTCTGTGTGGCTGCGTCTCCCACTGTGCCAGTGGTGGGGACCCTCCTCAGAACTTCTTAGGCCACAGAGCAAGGACGGTGCACTCTGTGCTTTCTTGCCTTGTAACTTTTCTCCCTGTGCAGTGACCCCTGCTCCCTGGAGGGCCCAGGACAGGCAGCTGAGAGTCATTCAGAGCCCTGTCCCTTGTCCTTTTGTCCTGCCCTCCTCTCCGCGTGCCTCCCTGTGACTCAATCTGTTCACTTTGCTGTCCGTGCTGCTGTGAGGCCACCCACCTCAGGGGCCCAGAGCAGGTGCCCAGTGAGTCTCCTGTCCAAGAGCTGGCTGGTTAGACTTCAGGGTGGTTGACTACGGATGACACAATTTTACAGAAAATCTGAGCTAGGATCAGGTCCTGAGAAGCCTGTTAGTTAAACGGAGAGATCTCAGGTTGTGAGTCAGCCTGCAGCAAAAGTTTGGCCCAGGCTCCTCACCACAGAGCTGGTTGGGTCAGATGCCTGTCCCGTGGATGGAGACAGGGCTTTTGTGTGAGAGCAGCTGAGGCTCCTGCCCTGGGTCAGCAGGTCTCAGAGCAGGGCCATCTTGCCTTTGACTAGTCCAGCATCTCATGAGTCCACCTGTGTGTGTTCTCCCCACGCCGCCTTCTCATCTCAGCTGGTGTCTTCCTTACCCTCCACATCTTCGGAGGTCTTAGGTAGTGGAAGGCCGGGGACTACATGCAGTCTGGCAGGGCATTCTGGGTGCTCATTAAATACTAATTTCCCTCTAGTGGAGAATGTCCTCAACACCCAGCTTTACGTTGTCACGAGTAAAGTGATACCAGGAGCCTGAGTGCTTATAGACTGCTCACCACAATGCAATCACGACAAAAATATTATTTGACTGGAGTAGATGAGTCTGCAACATTCTGTTTCAGGTCCTTGAAGAAAGGTGCATGATTCCAGGTCAAACTGCCATCTTGCTCCTTTGTAATTTTGGTCCCTCAGGGTTTCTTCAAGGCTGTCTTGTTCAAACGTGATCTAGGGAAGAGGGAGCCTGAAGGGCCCTGGGTGCAATGCACAGGGGAGTCATCGGTGTGGCCTTTGGGGTACCCAGGTTCCTGGTCCCCCCACCATGGACCTCCTGGCTCAGTCCAGCTGGTGGGGGGGGCAGCCTGGGCATCTCTGCATTTTAGAGCCAGTGGAGGGGTTTTTGACACGTGGCTGGATTGAAGGGTTATTGCCTAAGATGGAAATGGCCTTGTAGGTGGGGAGAGTGGGATGTTGCCAAAGATCGACTTGGCTACTTTGTCATTTCACCCTGGGCAATACTTAAGATTTGCTCAGAGTCCCAAGACATTCATGTTAACCACACTGGGCTGGGATTTACTGGACCACTCTCCAGGACTGATGCTGCCTGCACACCATGTGATTCCCAGGTGGTTCAGCAGTAAAGAATCCACCTGCTAGTGCGGGAGATGCAGGTTCTATCCCTGGACCGGGAAGATCCCCTAGAGAAGGAAATGGCAACCCGCTCCAGTATTTTTGCCTGGAGAATCCCATGGACAGAGGAGCCTGGTGGGCTACAGTTCATGGGGTTGCAAAAGAGCTGACATGACTGAACAACCAAACAGAAGCAGCAGCACTCTTGCTGGCAACATGTGGACCCTGCTTTAAGGAGAGGAGGCCCTGGGGTCTGTGACCACACCTGCTCAGAGCTGAGCACAGGCATCGAGGAGCAGGCTGTTTGGGGAGTTACTCTCACCCTTCCTTCAGTCCCACCCAGAGTTCTACCATCTGTATCTACATCCCCAGGCTGCTGAGAGCATCCACATGCTGTGTCCTCATCATGCATCACCAGGCGTGATTTTAATTACAACCTACGCTCAGCAGTTACTGGAACAGGAGCCTGGATCCTTAATACTTGTGTGTGTGTGTTAGTCGCTCAGTCGTGTCCGACTCTTTGCGACCCCATGAACTGATCCCAGGTTCCTCTGTCCGTGGAATTCTCCAGGCAAGAATACTGGAGTAGGTCACCGTTTCCCTCTCCATGGGGTCTTCCCAAAACCAGGGATTGAACCTGGGTCTCCCACATTGCAGGCAGATTCTTTACTGTCTGAGCCACCAGGGAAACCCTCTTCATACTTTGAGTGAGTCAGTGACAGTCGCTCAGTCATGTCCCACTCTTTGCAACCCAATAGACTGAAGCCTGCCAGGCTCCTTTGTCCAGGAAGGGGTAAAACTCTATCTGCTGTGGCACCATCTCCTCATAACTCTCGCTTCTTCGACACCCTCCCTGTTAGGGTCCAGAACACCGGAGGCCCGCACTGCTGTGGGAAGGTCAGCATAGTTGTCGTGGGGAACCCCTGTTTTCAGATCCCCAGGTGTCTCCGGTTCTTTCAGTGCTGACGGTCCTTGAGGACTTCAGAAGGGGCGAGGGCTCAGCTCTGGGGCAGTGTCAATGGGGACAGGCTGTGGGCTGGAGGTTGCCTCCACATAAGGCCAGCCACTGTGATCTGGAGCTACCAGAGACCATGGCTGATGTAGGTCAGCTCCACTGGGAGTTGCAGCCTTCTAAACCAAGGGAAGTGGCCTCTGCTAGCCTCCTGGAGCACCTCCCATGCTCATCCCCACCTCTCAGCCCACTGCCCTGCCAGGTCCCCCCGAACTTGAGACTCTTTACCAGGGGTGGAGAGAGATAGTCCTTATTACTGTCACAACTGGAAGAAATGGGGGGTGTTTCTCCTGTATTCTGGGTCCCAAAGAAGGCTCGCTGAGCGTGGAGATGAAGCCGGCATCTAGAAACATGTTAGTCTGGGTACCAGCGGACTGAGCAGTGGTCCTCAGGACAGAGACTCACTTCTGGGGCTTGTTAAAATCCTTCCTCCTGAGTCTCTTCCAGACTTTCTGGGCCAGAATCTCTGGGAGATATAGCTGAAGGATGGACATTTTTACTGTGCTCCTGGGCAATCTGCTTTGAGGAAAATTCGTTTGTGGCTCAGCATGAAAACATAACAGACATGCATTGCATTCTTCCTAAGGGGATGTCATCCCTGAGTTTTGGAGCTTCACTTACATCCGTGCATTTGGAATGAACTGTGTTCATGACCTCACTGCAGGGAGCTTGCTGCAGAGCACAGAGGAGTCAAGATGCTTGTTGGGGGCTGTGAGGAGGGTCACATGGAAGTGTCCTGACATTGAAGTACTCCATAACCATGAGGCATCATAGTTGGGGAACACTTTTTAAATCTCCCGTGTTTTATGTGGGTCCTAAGGCACAATGCTTTCAATATGAATGAATAAAAGAAGATTTTAGGCTGTAGAAATCCCAGATCATGCACTGAATTTTAGGAAGACTCAGAAGGTAAAAACAAGACTGATTTTCAAAATTTGCATTAATCAACACATGACACTCTTCTTCCTGATTATTTCTATTCTGGTTGCATCTCCAGTTAAGACATATAACACTGATGTTATTTTCCAGACAAGAATTTCTGTTGGTGAGGTACAATTAACATAGGTGCCACTGTCCATTAATTCATTAGCACAAAACTGATCAAGTCAGAAATTTCTTCCTGAAAATTGCAGTCAATGAGAAAGGAAACCTTCTTTTATTTTGATACAAAACCATGTGGTTTGCAAATATTTCGCATCATGATGAATATTTAAAACAAACAATCCTCCTTTTCCTCTCCTTGACTCACTGGCAGTCCATTTTTTCTAGTTATTTCAGGAAATTCTGTGTCTTTCCTTCCAAGTCTGTTAGTTTTGGGGGATGAGCTTATGAATAATTCGAAACCTGGGTTATGTCTTCCCTGCTTATCTCTCTTGTACTGAGACCAACAGAAATAAACTCTTGATAAATTTAGAAAACAACATTGGTTGGTGCAACCATGTCATGGGGAAAAGGCAAACAACAGCAAAACCCCAGGCATCATCACAACAGAAGCACCATCCTTGTGGCATGGTGTAGCCCCATCAGCCACAAGGTTCTCCTTGTGTGACTGGGAATCAATGAATTAAGACCAGGAGTCAGAGTGATGCCTTACCCAAGACTCGCTGACGTTAATTATTCATGGTGGCCTGTTACATTATTTAAGATGTTAAATGCAGCTCCGGGGCCCTGCAGTCTGAGCCAGCATCTTCAGGATGGGCAGGAAAATACACTGCATGTAATTTATTTTTTATTTTATTTTTTAAAACCTTTTCATTTTGCATTGGTGTATGCATGTGTGCTAAGTAACTTCAGTTGTGTCTGACTCTTTGCAACCCTGTGGACTGTAGCCCGCCAGGCTCCTCTGTTCATGGGATTCTCTGGGCAATAATACTGGAGTGGGTTGCCATGCCCTTCCTTCTCCATGGGATTCTCTGGGCCCAGGGATTGAACCCGCATCTCTTACGTCTCCTGCATTGGCAAGCAGGTTCTTTACCACTAGCACCACCTGTGTAGACAATTAACAACGTAGTGATAGTTTCAGGTGAACAGGGAAGGGACTCAGCCATACATATACATGTATCCATTCTCTCCCAACCCATCCTCCTTGAGCAGAGTTCCCTGTGCTATCCAGTAGGTCTTTTTTGGTTATCCATTTTAATATAGCAGTGTGTACATGCCCATCCCAGATGCCCTAGCTATCCCTTCCCCCTATCTTTTCCTCTGCAGCCATAAGTTTGTTCTCTAAGTCTGTGAGTCTGCTTTTGTTTTGTAAGTTCATTTGTATCATTTCTTTTAGATTCCACATATAAAGGATGTCATATGATATTTCTCCTTCTCTGTCTGACTTACTTCACTCAGTATGACAATCTCTAGGTCCATCCATGTTGCTGCAAATGGCATTATTTCACTCTTTTTAATGGCTGAGTGATATTCCATTGTATTATGTACCTTCTTCTTTATCCATTCTTCTGTCGATGGACATTTAGTTTGCTTCCATGTCTTGACCATTGTAAACAGTGCTGTAATAAACATTGGGATGCACGTATCCTTTCAGATCATGTTTTTCTCCAGATATACTGCATATATTCTAACAGGGAAGCACTCTTCCACAGGCATTGGCCCCTTGGAGGAGTGAGTGTTCTGCTTGGGAGCGCATTTCAGAAAGGGGATGTAAGAGCCAGGAAAACTGTCTGAGGAGATAGATGAGTGATCTACATGGAGTCAGTTCATCAATTTTGCTCCTTTCCTTTAGGAAGGAGTGTGTTATTTAAAGAAGGTTGAAAATATTTTATATTTTCACATAATGGTAAGAATTAGGAATATTAAAAAACTGTAATATTAAAAAGGCTGTAATTTGCCTTCATACACATTCTAGATTCTTTGAATTGGATCTCTCTTTAGGCCCTGAATTTGGGAAATGTCTAGAGTGTTGTACTGAAAATCATGAAGGAAGGACACATGCTAACATTTGTATTCCTCTCTGCATCCTCATTTTATCTTCGCTGATGAGTGGAGCTTTCTTCTCAAATGTGCCTTTTATGGTGATCTCAAGCAACTCACTTCATCCTTTTTTTCTTTGTCTTCAGGAATCTGATCACCACCAGCTGGGCCCAGCAAATCACCCACAGGTGTCCTTTAACGTGGCCAGTCCTAGGAAGGTCAGGAATGTGACTTTGGTATAGTACAGACATCCCTTTGGCTTCACATGGCTCTTGACTGAGGACCTACATCTCATTGCTCACGATGTCATCATTGCTTACTGTGATGTCATCACTGCTGTCATTCTAACGCTGGGCTCCCACTTTGCAGCATGACCTGGAAGGAGCAATGTTGTCATCATCAGAATGGATATTTTATTTTGAGAGAAGGAATCCATTTTCCCAGCTTCTAAAGTGGAATTTGACTTTTAAAATATTTCAAGATTTCAACGAATTCCATAGTTACTAAGTAAAAGTTGCACATTCATTATGATAATGCTTCTCATCACTCAACACTCCTGCTTGCTAACCCAGCAAATGACAGATAAGTCTACTTCCCATTGTGACGTTTAAGAGGTCTTTATTATCCAGAGTCTTTTGAAGATAATATTTATGTATGTTTACTATGTGGGTATTATTGCGTATTATCTGTGGAAAAAAGAGGATTAAAAATTAGAATCCATCAGATGACTGATCACTAGACCATTCAGGTATGACCTAAATCAAATCCCTTATGATTATACAGTTGAAGTGACAAATAGATTTAAGGGACTAGATCTGATAGACAGAGTGCCTGATGAACTATGGACAGAGGTTCGTGACATTGTACAGGAGACAGGGATCAAGCCCATCCCCAAGAAAAAGAAATGCAAAAAAGCAAAATGACTTTCTGAGGAGGCCTTAACAAATAGCTGTGAAAAGAAGAGAAGCGAAAAGCAAAGGAGAAAAGGAAAGATATTCCCATCTGAATGCAGAGTTCCAAAGAATAGCAAGGAGAGATAAGAAAGCCTTCCTCAGTGATCAATGCAAAGAAATAGAGGAAAACAAGAGAAGGGGAAAGACTAGAGATCTCTTCAAGAAAATTAGAGATACCAAGGGAACATTTCATGCAAAGATGGGCTCGATAAAGGACAGAAATGGTATGGACCTAACAGAAGCAGAAGATATTAAGAAGAGGTGGCAAGAATACACAGAAGAACTGTACAAAAAAGATCTTCATGACCCAGATAATCACGATGGTGTGATCACTCACCTAGAGCCAGACATCCTGGAATGTGAAGTCAAGTGGGCCTTAGAAAGCATCACTATGAACAAAGCTAGTAGAGGTGATGGAATTCCAGTTGAGCTATTTCAGATCCTCAAAGATGATGCTGTGAAAGTGATGCACTCAATATGACAGCAAATCTGGAAAACTCAGCAGTGACCACAGGACTGGAAAAGGTCAGTTTTCATTCCAATACCAAAGAAAGGCAATGCCAAAGAATGCTCAAACTACCACACAATTGCAGTCATCTCACACGCTAGTAAAGTAATGCTCAAAATTCTCCAAGCCAGGCTTCAGCAATACATGAACCGTGAACTTCCAGATGTTCAAGCTGGTTTTAGAAAAGGCAGAGGAACCAGAGATCAAATTGCCAACATCCGCTGGATGATCGAAAAAGCAAGAGAGTATCAGAAAAACATCTATTTCTGCTTTATTGACTATGCCAAAGCCTTTGACTGTGTGGATCACAATGAACTGTGGAAAATTCTGAAAGAGATGGGAATACCAGACCATCTGACCTGTCTCTTGAGAAACCTGTATGCAGGTCAGGAAGCAACAGCTAGAACTGGACATGGAACAACAGACTGGTTCCAAATAGGAAAAGGAGTACATCAAGGCTGTATATTGTCACCCTGCTTATTTCACTTACATGCAGAGTACATCATGAGAAATTCTGGGCTGGAAGAAACACAAACTGGAATCAAGATTGATGGGAGAAATATCAATAACCTCAGATATGCAGATGACACCATCCTTATGGCAGAAAGTGAAGAGGAACTAAAGAGCCTCTTGATGAAAGTGAAAGAGGAGAGTGAAAAAGTTGGCTTAAAGCTCAACATTCAGAAAACTAAGATCATGGCATCTGGTCCCATCACTTCGTGGGAAATAGATGGGGAAACAGTGGAAACAGTGTCAGACTTTATTTTTTGGGACTCCAAAATCACTGCTGATGGTGATTGCAGCCATGAAATTAAAAGACGCTTACTCCTTGGAAGGAAGGTTATGACCAACCTAGATAGCATATTGAGAAGCAGAGACATTACTCTGCCAACAAAGGTCCATGTAGTCAAGGTTATGTTTTTCCAGTGGTCATGTATTGGTGTGAGAATTGGACTATAAAGAAATTGAGCGCTGAAGAACTGATGCTTTTGAACTGTGGTGTTGGAGAAGACTCTTGAGAGTCCCTTGGACTGCAAGGAGATCCAACCAGTCCATCCTAAAGGAGATCAGTCCTGGGTGTTCATTGGAAGGACTGATGTTGAAGCTGAAACTCCAATACTTTGGCCACCTCATGCGAAGAGTTGACTCATTGGAAAAGACCCTAATGCTGGGAAGGATTGGGGGCAGGAGGAGAAGGGGACGAGAGAGGATGAGATGGCTGGATGGCATCACCAACTCGTTGGACATGGGTTTGGGTAGACTCCGGGAGTTGGTGATGGACAGGGAGGCCTGGTGTGCTGCGATTCACGGCGTTGCAAAGAGTCAGACATGAGTGAGCGACTGAACTGAACTGAACTGAGATGACTGAAATTGCCCAGAAAATCATAAGTTGTAAGTTATAAATAATATTACATTCTAAAGCAGAAGTGCACCTTGAGAAATATCTTATTATTGGATATTGACATGAAGACATTCATTTATATCTGCTCCCTTATCAATCTTGTTCTCATGTCCTCAGATGATGTGGATTTTGCTGTTTGGGGGAAGTATCTCCAGCCATGAAAAAACTGGAAACGGGCAATATGTTCTTTCATAATAAAAGGGAAGACACCAAAAAACCTTTCATTTTTCTTCTTAACTCTTTACTGTTTAAATGGTTTAAATAATTATAGAGTTTAAGAATCAAGCATTTTCCAAGAAACAAAACAGGAGACCTCTATTAAAAATTCTTTTTTCATTGTTTATGTAGAGATTCTCAGTGTATTTTGCTCGCGACCCCATCTCTTGATATTTAACATAGTGGTTGGACTATGATTTGACTGAACTCTGCACTGGTTGGTGCAGATTACTGTAATGGCTAGTAATCAGCATCTGCCCTGAGCCCCCCAGGCCCGACCATGCTATTGTCAAGGTAGAATTTGACTTTTCAGAAGTGTTAGAATTTTAGTGAATTCCTTAACTGCTGCTGCTGCTAAGTCGCATTAGTCGTGTCCGACTCTGTGCGACCCCATAGACGGCAGCCCACCAGGCTCCCCTGTCTCTGGGATTCTCCAGGCAAGAACAGTGGAGTGGGTTGGCATTGCCTTCTCCAGAATTCCTTAGAGTTACCTGGTAAAAGACACAAATTCATTGTGATGATGATGTTTCTTATCATTCACTCCTGTGTGCTAATCCATTCACAGAAAAGTCTGTACAGGCAGACCTCAGAAATGTTGTAGGTTCAGTTCCAGACCACAGCAATAGAGCAAGTCACACAATTTTTTTTTTTTTGGATTCCCAGAGCATGTAAAACTTATATTTACATATACTGTAGTCTGTTAAATGTGCCTTTGTGTTACGTCTAAAAGAACAATGCACACATCTTTATTAAAAAATATTTTCTTGCTAAAAAGTGCTTACCATCATCTGAGTGGTCAATGAATTGCAAACTTTCTGCAAGAGTCACATCAGAAATTACTGATCACAGGTTACCATGTCGATTGAAAAAAACTGCCCAACCTAAAAACTGAGAATTTTTTTATTTGGCAAATTTTCTAAAGACATCAAGCCTGGAAGGCAGCCTCCTAGTGAGCTCTGAGGGACTGGTCCCAAGAGGTAAGGGAGGAGACAGGATATATAGGAGTTTTTGCAACAATGACCAGATAGTCATCAAAAGATGACTGTTAATTAAAGAAATACAGACATCTGAAGTTAAGCAATTCAGTGTTTTTCTATGTATGGGTAGTTACAAGAGCCTGTGCTCGCTGAAATTCCTTTTCTGTGCATCTCAGCTGTCTGGAGCCAGGATCTTGTTCTTTCCTATCCTGAGTTCCCTCAGGGCTCACCTTCAGGGCCGACTGCAGTGGTTGATGGCTTGACGGCCACAGCATCCTTTGTTTACTGATATGGCGGGAAACATTTTACATACATAATCACAGCAAGTATAATAATAATGAAAGTTCGAAATACTGTGAGAATCACCAAACTGTGACACAGAGACAGGAAGTGAGCAAAGGCTGCTGGAAAAATGGCACTGATAGACTTCTGCTGGGTGTCACAAACCTTCAGTTTGTAAATTCAATATCTATGAAGCACAATAAAGCAAAGCATAATAAAATGATATGTATCTGTATACTATCATGATATAAAATATTTTTTGATCTTTAATTACATTCAGCCCCTACCCTGGACCCTCTTCTATGAATTGATGACTAACTCAAGGGAGATTTGCTGGCACAACATAGAACTAAGTTCTGCTCTGTACCTGTTCTGATTGGCTGGTTCCCATATATTATCCATTCTGATTGGTTGATGTCCATACAATATCCTTTCTGATTGGGTGGTTCCCATGCACTATGCATTCTGATTTGTTGGTGTACCTACACTAACCATTCTGATTGGTTGGCTCATCTACCCTGTCCATTCTGATTGGATGGCTTTCCTACTTTCAGTTCAGTTCAGTTTGGTTGCTCAGTCATGTCTGATTGTTTGCGACCCCATGGACTGCAGCAATGCCAGGCTTCCCTATCCATCACCAACTCCCCGGAGCTTGCTCAAACTCACTTCCATTAAGTCGGTGATGCCATACAACCATCTCATCTTGTCATCCCCTTCTCATCCTGCCTTCAGTCTTTCAGGTTGTCAAATACTTTGAATATCACCACTACTTAGAGGATCCTGAAAAAAATACCTCTTATAAGACGTTGTCCCTAATGTGAGGGAATTGGCCACCTATGTTCTTGAAGAGTGAAACTAAAAGTGCAAAATTTCAGAAAGCCATGAACATTGCTATATCATTTTCCTGAGAGTCCTTTAATGAGAAACATTAAATGTTTCTAATGAGAAACATTAATTGCCAATACAACTGCTTAAAAACGAGACTCTTGTTTATTATCAAGACTTCTTTACTTCCCGTCAACATGATTCTGTCTCCCACCACCATCCCTGAATGAGAAAGAAGAAAGACCAGAGTGTTCAGGAGACCCTTTAAGCAGAGCTGTTTGATGAGTTGAATTCCGTAGTTTTCACTTCATGGTTTACTTTCCTTAAATTGCCACAGAATTTGGATCCTGGGACAAGGCAAATATTATGTCATTTATGCCTTTTGTAACCTTTACAGAATCTAGCTTTCTGTAGGCATTGAGTAAATACTGACATCAAATAGGTCAATATTGAGAAAGATAGTATATTGAAGTATAATGAATATTTGCCATCTACCTGCTATAAGAATCATATTCTTATGGGTATTCTAAGAGTTGAGGGTGTTGCATGTAGAATACAATTGAACTTTAAGTTTTAAACTCTGGAGAATGATTCCAAATGATCTCCATAGAAATCTCTCCAACTTGCTACATGCTTGGTGAATCAGTCTATAATATTTTTTCATTCATTAGGTTCTGGGAAGTTTTCCTATATTATGAGTAAACAGTTTCTTACAGTAGCTTATTCCATGAGTAAGTTTTCTCAAAGGGATCCTTGGCTAGTTTATTTATTTTTTTAATATTTATTTATTTATTTGGCTGTGTTCAGTCTTAATTGCAGCATGGGGGATCTAGTTCCCTGACTGGGAAGGAAACCCAGGTCCCCTGCATTGGGAGTATGGAGTCTTAGCCACTGGACTACCAGGGAAGTCCCCTGGCTAGTTTTTACTTTACAAGAGGTATGAACATTTTATAAACAGAACTATCTAGAGTTGACCTATCCAGTACCATAGGCACATATGGCTATTTGCATTTAAATTATTTGAAATTAAATGAAATATGACTGAGTTCCTCAGTCCCAGTGGCCACATGTCAAGTGCTCAATACCACGTGTGGCTAGTGGCTGCTAGCTATGTCGAACATGTAGATTACAGATTTCATTGCTGCAGAAAGCTTTTTGGATAGTGCTGACCTAGAGCTATCTACTTGGAAATGACCTTGGTGTGTCAAGGATGGGCTCTTTTACACAAACACGCAATCTGTGTTTGCTCTCAGTGTTATGTCTGTGTACTTGCCAGTTTCTATTTAGGAATCCTGCAAACCCCAGGGCAGCTCTCAACTGATAATGGGAATGTGCTGATGTGATAAGTCTCTCTCTCACTCCTGCAATGCACAGAGCTGAAGCAGGCTCGGGGGAAGGGGTGAGAGAAGTTAAAGCATCATGTCCAAGGACATTTCTCTGAAATATACATATGCCTCTCTGCCAATGAAAGACCAATGAAGCTACAGATGCATTTAAATAAGTATCCCTCAAAGCCTTGAGTCATAAAATGATACCCAGGGAGACCACACCTGCCCATCCTTCCAGGGTTCTTTGACGTTGGTTACACTGTCAGATTCCAAGGCTGCCCCAGGGAGTTAAGCATCTTCCTTTGTTTACTTAGGGCTTCTCTGGTGGCTCAGCTGGTAGGACTTAAGTAGGACTCAAGTAGGACTCAAGTCATTCAGGAAATCAGCCCTGAATATTCATTGGAAGGACTGATGCTGAACTTGAAGCTCCAAAATTTTGGTCAGCTGACGTGAATAGCTGACGTATCAGAAAAGACTGATGCTGGGAAAGATTGAGGGTAGGAGGAGAAGGGGATAACAGAGGATGAGATGGTTGGATGGCATCACTGATTCAATGGACATGAATTTTGAGCAAACTCAGGAAGAGAGTGAAGGACAGGGAAGCCTGGTGTGCTGCAATCTATTGGTTTGCAAAGAGTCAGACAGGACTTAGTGACTGAACAACAACAACAAGGACTCGAGTCATAATGTCAATACATCGAAGATAATTGCAGAGGTCCAATAGAAGCACTTCCTGTGCTCTTTGTGGCTCTGATCTTGGAAAACCATTAGGGATCTTAGAGCTGGGTTGACGGGTTTTGGGTGGTGATATGACCTGAAGGTGAATGGATGCTGTCAGGGATACAGGAGATGCTGCGTCAGCATCTGCACCTACCGTATAAGTGCGTATCATGCCCTTGGTCTTCCCTGGTGACTCAGTCACTAAAGAACTCGCTTGCAAATACAGGAGACGCGGCTTCAATGGACATGAGCTGAGCAAATTCAGGGAGACAGTGAAGGACAGGGAAGCCTGGTGTGCTGCAGTTCGTGGGGTCACAAAGACTCGGATATGACTTAGTGACTGAACAACAATAGCAACAACAACAACATGCCCTTAGGGAAGAACATGTGTCCTGTGCAAAGACGGAGGACAGTCCTCTTTGTGGGTGGACTGACCCAGGGGAGACCCAGATGAGAACGTGGTTCTCAGACGGAGGAAGAGATGGGCTATTCCAGGGAAAGGGGTTCGGGCTGGTAGAATGGGATAGATGGTGGTCCAGCAGGCCACTGCGGGACATGTAGGTCTGAGGAGCTGTCACCATCCGCAGGACTGACGGGGCACGAGAGGTGGCCAGGCCTGCACAGAGAAGGCCCCTGACAGTTGCTGGGCCACAGGTAGAGGGACACAGCCAAGCCATGGACAACTGACTGGGAGGGAGTGAGGTAACCAAGACACGGTCTCCTCACTCTGCTGCTCACCAAGCCCGACCAGAGCCAGGACTCCAGGGAGCTTGCTGATGGCATCCATGCAGGATGGAGAGGGGTGAGTGTGGCTGATGGATGAGAGAGGCAGGGAGAAGACACCTGATGACATTTAGGATGCAGAAATTGAGGCATCGAGAATGTGCTTGTGATGTCACAGGGAAAGATGTTGTGCCTGGCAGGGTTCCACTTCTTCTTGGGGTGAATCCATTTACCCCAAGAGGACACACGTTGGAGGAAAGGAATTTGGCTGCATTGAACTTTAGTAGGTTTTATCTTTGGTGATGCGTCAGTAGAACAAAGGGATTGAATGGTGAGCTCCTGAAGTCCCTTCTGGAGATGCCCACCTCCCCACACCCCTGCCCTGTCCTCACCTGACATGGTCCACTTCTTAGGACCGAGGTTGCCCTGCTCCAAGTGCGTGCAGACTTTCCTCATCCCTACAGCAATTGGAAGGAGCCTCGTTCCCCTGAAGCTGGTAAATATTTAATTCTCACCCTGCACAGCCTGTAAATCAAGCCACAGGCTGCTGCCTTGGGTGAGGCTCACGCTCTAACATTTATGAAGCAGGTGCCCTGGCTTCTCAACTTAGGAAAGGCAGAGTTTGAGGCAGCAGCCTGGGTCCAGAGCTGAAACAATCCCACAGTCGTCTTCTTTTGTTGAGTGAGACACATTATTTCTAAGACTATAATAAGATTCTGACCCTGCGGGCTGATGGGAAGATTTGTGAGACTCATCACTCACCCTATGGCTTCAGATGGAGAGGTTCGTGCCTGGCCTCATAATAGTACTGGGTTGACAAAGCAGACAATTTATAAGATTCTAGTAACGTCTATGGGGGAAATGTAGCACAGGATGTATTGATTATATTTCTCTACAGAAACCTTAAGAATGTAGGATGTTTCACAGAGCAACTTAATTTAGCAACTCTTGGTAATGCTCCAATTTCATGGCTAATAAAGTCTAAGGTAGTTCAAAGACTAGCACATGATTGTCTAAATCAAAAACTAATTTAAAAAATTACAGTTGATCTAGTTTTGTTTGTTTCACTCAGAATGGACAAATTGGACTGAACTAAAAGGCAGTGCAGTCAGCCTGGAGGCTTAGAGCAGCCTCTTCACAGTTGTGCTGTGTGTGTGTGTGTGTGTGTGTGTGTGTGTGTGTGTGTTCTGTGTTTATGCATGTGACTGTATGATGTGTGTGTGTGTGTCCGCTGTGTTTGTGTGTATGTTTGTATGGTGTGTATGTATGTGTGCTGTTTTTGTATATGTGAATGTATCTGTTTGTGTTGTGTTTATGCATGTGAGTGTATGATGTGTGTGTGCTGTGTTTGTGTGTTTATATGGTGTGTATGTATGTGTGCTGTTTTTGTTTATGTGCATGTTTATGTATGTGTTCTGTGTTTGTGTACCTGAGTGTTTGATGTGTCTGTGAGTGCTGTTTGTGCTGTGTTTTTACAATGTGTGTGTGCCTGTGTATATGTTTGCGTCTGTATGTGTGGGTGTATATGGTATGTATATGAGTGTCTGTACATGTCTGTATAAAGAGCAAGATTAAGGGGAGAGACACTGGTGTTGTGTCCCCCAAGGTGGCTAGTGAACTACAGCTCCTGAGTTGAGTTCAGCTGCTGCTTAGTCTATATGGCCCACGATCTAAGGATGATTTTTACATTTTTAAATGGTTGAAAAAAATCGAAAGAAGAATAATGTTTTATGAGGTGAAAATTATGTGAAATTCAAATGTCGGTGACCACAAGCGAGGTTTTATTAGAAGCCAGTCAATGTGGACGTGTTTTCTGTGGCTACATTCAGGCCTGAGGACAGAGGTGAAAAGAGCGGTGACCGAGACCATTCGGCCTGCAAAGACCGACGCAGTCACTGTGTGGCCCTTTGAATCAGCAGTGTGCTGACCTACCTCCCCACAAGGACACTTTCCTGGGTTATGTCAGTGAGTCCTTGCTTAGTCCAGTGTGGTCCCAATGAGCAAAGTGAAGTCACAAGATAACAGTCACAGACAGACCCGTGTGCCTTCTGATCCCAGGCCTTTGAGAGTCCAGGGTAGGTTCTCTGCTTGCTATGTGTGCTGGGCGACTCTCCCCTGCCTCTCCACCGCTCTTAGGATGAAATCTCAAACCCTGCCATGGCCTCCGAGGCCCAGATGGGTATTCCCCCAACCCTCCCTGGCCAGGCACCACTCTCCACACCCTGGTCACTGCAGTGTGGAAAGTACCGCAGGGATCTATGGGTCCACCCACCCCAGGGCCTTTGTACCTACTTGGATCATCCACTCCCTCCTTCCTTCACTTTATGCAACTCCAGCTGATCCTTCAGCTTCTCTTTGATGAAGCTTCTGGACGCTTCTGCACTGTTAGGTGTCTACTCTGGCTGCTGTGGTTCCGGGTGGGAGCTGGCCGCACAGAAAGATGCCTGAAATTTGGGAGGCGGACATGAAGGCCTAGTGACAATGCACGAGGAAGGGTGGGGTGGGACTCAGGTGCCCTTGGACTTCACCGTTGCCGATGCTGGCCTGCTGCCTGACCTGCAGCGCTTCTTGCTTGCCCGTGACCTGTTCCCCTGCTTCTCTGGGTCTTGGCATGTGTGTGAGGCTCTGCAGGGAAGGTTGCCGGCTTCTGCAGGGCACCTGTGTCGTTGGGGTGTTTGAGCTGAGAGAAAGGCTGTGTTTCTTCCCAGGTTCTCGTTCATGTGGCTGCTGACTATCACTTCACATCTCACTCTTCTGCTGTGGCCCGACTGCAGGGGCCGTGCTCACCTGGGCTTCTCAGCTTCCCCTCACAGGCCCTGCCTAGGGCCTCTTTTCTGACCCTCCGACCCTCCCCTTCTGGGCCTTTCCTTCCCCAGCATGTTCTGTGATGTGAGAGGTGGAATTCTGATGATTAATCCCTTATTCTGACTTTTGAGAATCTCTTGGACTGCAAGATCAAACCAGTCCATCTTAAAGGAAATAAACCCTGAATATTCATTGGAAGGACTGATGCTGAAGCTGAAGCTCCAATACTTTGGCCACCTGATGTGAACAACCGACTCATTGGAAAAGACCCTGATGCTGGGAAAGATTGAGGGCAGGAGGAGAAGGGGGTGACAGGACTGACTAAAGGGACCTGAATCTTAGCAAACTCCGAAAGATAGTGAAGGACAGGGAAGCCTGGCATGCTGCAGTCCAAGGGGTTGCAGAGTTGGACCCAACTGAGCGACTGAAAAACAACAACATTCTGTATTGGAGCTTCCTGCTTCCTTGATGGAACTCTGACTCCCTCCCTGCTGGGTTAATGCCTCGACACAATTAATATGTCACCTTCGCTGTCTCCTTCATTGCACTAATGATGTAATTGTGTAATTAATTACTGACTGGCTACTTTCCCATTAAATTCCGAGAAGGTGGGCTGGCTCCTTAACCAACAGCTCCCTGTGGCCCTGGAATTGTTCCTATCTGGGCAGACATGTTCCATGTGGTGGATACACTCCTGCAAAATGAATGATTCATTTCAGAAGCAGCGTGGGCGCATGGAAATCGGTTTTGCTCTTCTGCTGTGGTTCACCTTGTTTTCAGAACCTCCAGGCCTTCAAGGCTCATTTTGACTAGTGCATGTTAGTGGCCACTCTCCCTTCCTTGGCTCACCTGGTCCCACAGTATCTCCAGTCAAGAGGACGCAGGCACCAAACTGTGGCTCAAAGATGCACAGTTAAGGTAATCTCTGTGATTTTTTTTTATTTTTGGGGAGTCATTACTGAGTTAAATTTTCCCTTTTTTGGAGGCTAGAGGCCTCCAAAAGCCTGGTGCAGAGGAAACAGCCTGCAAAGAAGAGACTGGGCTTGTAGCCAGCTTGCCCTGTGACCCTGGGCACGTTGCCTGGCTCCTTTCAGTTGTGGCCACTTTGGTCAAAGTTGTGGCCCTTCTTGTGCAGGTGCAATGCTTGAACTTCTTAGTGACTAACATTCCTGGAGACTTTCAGTTGAAGGTGGGTTTCTAGATTTCTACAACACTATGGAAAAGTCTGCAAAATGTTCAAATGTCCCATCAGACATTCTACATAAGTGATAAGTCTGTATCATCAAAAATCCACAAACAATAAATACTGCAGAGGGTATGGAGAGAAGGGAACCTTCCTACACTATTGGTGGGAATGTAAATTGGTGTATCCACTATGGAGAACAGTATGGAGGTTCCTTACAAAACTAAAATTAGAGGTTCCTTAAAATACTAAAAATAGAGTTGCCATATGATACAGCATTCCTGCTCCTGGGCATGTATCCAGTGATTAATTTTAACCTGAGCCTATTTTTCACTATAAATATCTCACAATAAATACAATCATAAAGTGTATTTATCATGCATGTAAGGTACATTGACTTCTCTATAAACACAGTTACCTTGACAATCAACAGAAGAATTTAAGTTGGTTTAGGGAGGAGCTTCCTCAAGACTTGTTCACCATTCTGGAAAAATGCATCCCCATTTTGAGTATTTGAGTGCTATTCAAATAGCTATTCTGAGTATTTGAGTTGCTCATACAATGCCCAGGGATCCATCTGGATTTATAGCTGCTGCATCTTGGTAATTCTCAACGTGATCTCAGGGATCTCATGACTTCATATGTCTTCTGGTATAGTCCTGTGGTTGTGTGCTCAGTCGTGTTTGATTTTTTGCGATTCTTTGGACTGTAGCCCACCAGGCTCCTCTGTCCATGGGGATTCTTCAGGCAAGAACACTGGAGTGGGTTGCCATTTCCTCCTCCAAGAGATCTTCCCAACCCAGGGATTGAACCCGTGTCTCCTGCACTGCAGGCAGATTCTTTACCTGCTGAGCCATTGGGGGTCCTACTAGGCCTTATTTTTGTAGTCTTATAAGTGACTTCCCTTTTGTATCACCTTAATTATTTAAAAATGTATCCTATTAAACTATGGTTGATTAACAATGTTGTGGTAGTCTCTGCAATACAGCAGAGTCATTCAGTTATACATACATTCTTTTCCATATTCTTTTCCATTATGGTTTATCACAGGATATTGAATATAGTTCCCTGTGCTATACAGTAGGACCTCATTGTTTATCCATTCTATATATAACAATTTGCATCTGCTAATCCCAAATGCCCAATCCATCCCTCCCCCTCCTTAGTAAGCACAAGTCTGTCCTCTATATCTGTCTGTTTCTATTTCATAGATAAGTTCATTTGTGTCATATTTTAGATTCCACATGTAATATCATTTGATATTTGTCTTTGTCTGACTTACTTCACTTAGTATGATAATTTCTAGGTCCATCCATGTGGCTGCAAATGGCATTATTTCATTCTTTTTTATGACTGAGTAGTATTCCATTGTATTTACATACCACATCTTTACCTATTCATCTGTCGATGGACATTTAGCTATTTACCATGTCTTGGTTATTGTGAATAGTGCTGCTATGAACTTAAAAGTGCATGTATCTTTTTATTTTTTTCTTTTTAATTTACTTTTTAATTGAAGGATAATTGCTTTACAGAATTTTGTTTTCTGTCAAACTTCAACATGAACCAGCCACAGGTATACATATATCCCCTCCCTTTTGAACCTCCCTCCCATCTCACTCCCCATCCCACCCCTCTAGGTTGATACAGAGCCCCTGTTTGAGTTTCCTGAGTCATACAGCAAATTCCCGTTGGCTATCTATTTTACATATGATAATGTAAGTTTCCATGTTACTCTTTCCATACATCTCACCCTCTCCTCCCCTCTCCCCATGTCCATAAGTCTATTCTGTATGTCTGTTTCTCAATTACTTCCCTGTAAATAAATTCTTCAGTACCGTTTTCTAGATTCTGTATATGTGCATTAGAATATGATGTTTATCTTTCTCTTTCTGACTTATTTCACTCTGTATAATAGGTTCTAGGTTCATTCACCTCATCAGAACTGACTCAAAGACATACCTTTTTATGGCTGAGTAATAGTCCATTGTGTATACGTACCACAACTTCTTTATCCACTCATCTGTCAATGGACATCTAGGTTACTTTCATGTTCTAGCTATTGTAAATAGTGCTGCAATGAACAATGGGATACATGTGTCTTTTTCAATTTTGGTTTCCTCAGGATGTATGCCTAGGAGTGGGATCACTGGGTCATATGGTGGTTTTATTTCTAGTTTTTTAAGGAATCTCCATACAGTCTGCCATAGTGGCTGTATCAATTTACATTCCCACCAACAGTGCAAGAGTGTTCACTTTTCTCCACACCCTCTCCAGCATTTATTTGTAGACTTTTTGATGATTGCCATTCTGACCAGTGTGAGGTGATATCTCACTGTGGTTTTGGTTTGCTACTGCTCCTAAGTCGCTTCAGTCGTGTCCAACTCTGTGCGACCCCATAGACGGCAGCCCATCAGGCTCCTTCGTCTCTGGGATTCTCCAGGCAAGAATATTGGAGTGGGCTGCCATTTCCTTCTCCAGTGCATGAAAGTGAAAAGTGAAAGTGAAGTCTCTCATTCGTGTCTGACTCTTCGCGACCCCATGGGCTGCAGCCTGCCAGGCTCCTCCGTCCATGGGGTTTCCCAGGCAAGAGTACTGGAGTGGGGTGCCATTGCCTTCTCCGGTTTTGGTTTGCATTTCTCTAATAATGACTGATGCTGAGCATCTTTTCATGTGGTCGTTAGCCATCTGTATGTCTTCTTTGGAGCAATGTCTGTTTAGGTCTTTTTCCCACTTTTTGATTGGGTTGTCTGTTTTCCTGGTATTGAGTTGTATGAGCTGCTTGTGTATTTTGGAGATTAATCCTTTGTCAGTTGTTTCATTTGCTATTATTTTCTCCCATTCTGAGGGTTGTCTTTTCACTTTGCTTATAGTTTCCTTTGCTGTGCAAAAGTTTTTAAGTTTTGTTTACTTTTGCTTTTACTTCCATTACTCTAGGAGGTGGGTCATAGAGGATCTTGCTTTGATTTATGTCATCGAGTGTTCATCTTGTGTTTTCCTCTAAGAGTTTTATAGTTTATGGTCTTACACTTAGGTCTTGAATCCATTTTGAGTTTATCTTTGTGTATAGTGTTAGGAAGTGTTCTAATTTCCTTCTTTTACACGGAGCTGTCCAGTTTTCCCAGCACCATTTATTGAAGAGGCTGTCTTTGCCCCATTGTATATTCTTGCCTCCTTTGTAAAAAATAAGATACTCATAGGTGCATGTGTTTATCTCTGGGCTTTCTATCTTGTTCTATTGGTCTATATTTCTGTTTTTGTGCCAGTACCATACTGTCTTGATGACTGTAGCTTTGTAGTATAATCTGAAGTCAGGAAGGTTGATTACTCCAGCTCTATTCTTCTTTCTCAAGACTGCTTTGGCTATTTGGAGTCTTTCGTGTTTCCATATGAATTGTGAATTTTTTTGTTCTAGTTCTGTGCAAATGTCATTGATAATTTGATAGGGATTGCATTGAATCTGTAGATTGCATTTGGTAGTATAGCCATTTTCACAATGTTGATTCGTCCTTCCCAGGAACATGGGATATATCTCTCCATCTATTTATGTTGTCTTTGATTTCTTTTATCAGTGTCTTATAATTTTCTGTGTACAGTTCTTTTGTCTCCGACAAAAGAACTCCTTCCTTCTTTCTGATTTTTCATTGTTAGTATATAGAAATGCAAGTGATTTCTGTGTATTGATTTTGTATCCTGCAACTTTGCTAAATTCACTGATTAGCTCTAGCAATGTTCTGATACTAACTTCAGGGTTTTCTATGTATAGTATCATGTTATCTGCAAACAGTGAGAGCTTTACTTCTTCTTTTCCAATCTTGATTCCTTTTCTTTCTTTTTCTTCGCTGATTGCTACAGCTAGGACTTGCAGAACTATGTTGACTAATAGTGGTGAAAGTGGACACCCTAGTCTTGTTCCTGATATTAGGGGGAATGCTTTCAGTTTTTTACCATTGAGAATGTTTGCTGTAGGCTTATCATATATGGCCTTTACTATGTTGAGGCAGGTTCCTTGTATGCCCATTTTTGAAGAGCTTTAATCATAAATCGGTGCTGAATTTTGCCAAAGGTTTTTTCTGCATCTATTGAGATTATCATGTGGTTTTTATCTTTCAATTTGTTAATATGGTGTATCACAGTGATTGATTTGCATATATTGAAGAATCCTTGCATTCCTGGAATAAGCCAAACGATCATGTTGTATGAGCTTTTTGATGCATTGCTGAATTCTGTTTGCTAAAATCTTGTTGAGGATTTTTGCATCAATGTTCATCAATGATATTGGCCTGTAGTTTTCCTTTTTTGTGTTGTCTTTGTCTGGGTTTGGTATCAGGGTGATGGTGGCCTTGTAGAATGAGTTTGGAAGTATTTCTTCCTTTGCAATTTTTTGAAAGAGTTTTAGAAGGATAGGTGTTATCTCTTCTCTAAATGTTTGCTAGAATTCTTCTGTGAAGCCATTTGGTCCTGGGCTTTTGTTTTTTGGGAGATTTTTGATCACAGCTTCAATTTCGATGCTTGTATTTGGGTTGCTCATAATTTCTATCTCTTCCTGGTTCAGTCTTGGAAGATTGAACTTTTCCAAGAATCTGTCCATTTCTTGCAGGTTATCCATTTTATTGCCATATAGTTGTTCATAATAATCACTTATAATCCTTTGTATTTCTGCATTGCCTCTTGTAACCTCTCCTTTTTCATTTCTAATTTTGTTGATTTGATTTTTCTCTCTTTTTTCTTGATGAATCTGGCTAAAGGTTTGTCAATTTTGTTTATCTTCTCAAAGAAACAGCTTTTAGTTTTATTAATCTTTACTATTGTTTTTTTCTTTTTCATTTATTTCTGCTTGAATCTTTATGATTTCTTTCCTTTTACTAATTTTTTTTTTGTTGTTGTTCTTTTTTCCAGTTGTTTTAGGTATAAAGTTAGGCTGTCTATTCGATGTTTTTCTTGTTTCTTGAGGTAGGATTGTATTGCTATTAGCTTCCCTCTTAGCACTGCTTTTGCTGCATCTCATAGGTTTTCAGTTGTCATGTTTTCGTTGTCACTTGTTTCTAGAAACTTTCTGATTTCCCTTTTGATTTCTTCAGTAACCTGTTGGTTATTTAGAAACATGTTGTTTAATCTCCATGTGCTTGTGTTTCTTACAGTTTTTTTTTCTTGTAATTGATATCTAGTCTCATAGTGTTGTGGTAGGAGAAGATGCTTGATACGATTTCAATTTTCTTAAATTTACTGAGGTTTGATTTGTGACCCAAGATGTGGTCTATTCTGGAGACTGTTCCATGTGTACTTAAGAAGAAGGTGTATTCTTCTGCATTTGGATGAAATGTCCTGAAGATATCAATGAGATCCATCTCATCTAATGTATAATTTAAGACGTGTTTCCTTATTACTTTTCTGTTTTGATGATCTGTCCATTGATGTGAGTAGGGTGTCAAAGTCTCCTACTATTGTTGTGTTACTGTCAATTTCTCCTTTTATATCTGTTAATGTTTGTCTTATGTATTGAGGTGCTCCTATGTTGGGTGCATAGATATCTACAATTTTTATGTCTTCCTCTTGGATTGATCCCTTGATCATTATGTAGTGTCCTTCCTTATCTCTAATAATCTTCTTTATTTTAAGGTCTATTTTGTCTGATATGAGGATTGCTACTCCAACTTTCTTTTGCTTCCCATTTTCATGGAACATATTTTTCCATCCTCTCACTTTCAGTCTATATATGTCTTGAGGTCTGAAGTGGGTTTCTTGTAGACAGCATATATGTGGGTCTTGTTTTTGTATTCATTCAGCCAGTCTGTGTCTTTTGGTTAAAGCATTTAATCCATTTACATTTAAAGTAATTATTGATATATATGTTTTTATTGTCATTTTCTTGATTGTTTGGGGTTGATTTTGCAGATCCTTTTTCTTCTCTTGTATTTCTTGACTATATAAGTCTGTTTAACATTTGTTGTAAAGCTGGCTCGGTGGTACTAAATTCTCTTCATTTTGCTTGTCTGAAAAGCTTTTGATTTCTCCATCAATTTTGAATGAGATCCTTGCCAGGTACAGTAATCTTGGTTGTAGATTTTTTTGCCTTTCAGTACTTTAAATATATCCTGCCATTCCCTTCTGGCCTACACAGTTTCTGCTGAAAGATCAGCTGTTAAGCGTATGGGGTTTCCCTTGTATGTTACTTGTTGCTTCTCCCTTGATGCTTTCAATAATCTTTCTTTGTGTTTAGTCTTTGTTAGTTTAATTAGTATGTGTCTTGGTGTGTTTCTCCTTGGGTTTATCCTGTATGGGATTCTTTGTGCCTCTTGGACTTTATTGACTGTTTCCTTTTCCATGTTGGGGAAATTTTCAACTATAATCTCTTCAAAAATTTTCTCATACCCTTTCTTTTTCTCTTCTTTTGGGACCCTTATAATCTGAATGTTGGCACATCTGATATTGTTCCAGAGGTCTCTGAGACTGTCCTCAGTTCTTTTCATTGTTTTCACTTTATTCTGCTTTTCAGAAGTTATTTCCACCATTTTATCTTCCAGCTCACTGATTTGTTCTTCTGCTTCAGATATTCTGCTATTGCTTCCTTCTGGAATATTTTTAATTTCAGTAATTGTGTTGTTTGTCTCTGTATGTTTATTCTTTAATTCTTCTAGGTCTTCGTTAATTGATTCTTGCATTTTCTCCATTTTGTTTTCAAGGTTTTTGATCATCTTTACTATCATTATTCTGAATTCTTTTTCAGGAGTTTGCCTATTTCCTCTTCATTTATTTGGACTTCGGTGTTTCTAGTTTGTTCCTTCATTTGCGTAGTGTTTCTCTCCCTTTTCCTTATTTTTTTTAAACTTATTGTGTTTGAGGTCTCCTTTTCCCAGGCTTCAAGGTTGAATTCTTTCTTCCTTTTGGTTTATGCCCTCCTAAGGTTGGTGCAGTGGTTTGTGTAAGCTTCGTATAGGGTGAGACTTGTACTGAGTTTTTGTTTGTTTGTTTGTTTTTCCTCTGATGGGCAAGGCTAAGTGAGCTGGTAATCCTGTCTGCTGATGATTGGGTTTATATGTTTGTTTTGCTTGTTGTTTAGATGAGGCATCCTGCACAGGGTGCTACTGGTGGTTGGGTGAAGCCAGGTCTTGTATTCAAGTGGTTTCCTTTGTGTGAGTTTTCACTATTTGATACTCCTTAGGGTTAGTTCTCTGGTAGTCTAAGGTATTGGAGTCAGTGCTCCCACTCCACAGGCTCAGGGCTTGATCTCTGGTCAGGAACGAAGATTCCACAAGTGGTTTGTTATGGCATTAAGTGAGATTAAAACAAATACCCCAAAATGAGAAACCAAAGATGAACCCCAGATAAATGGCAGTTACAAAATCAGGCAAATAATAATTAAAATAATGGAATATACACATATACATATACACCCATTAGCAAAGTCAAAACTGTCCAACTAAACTAAAGTATAATAGATTGACCTGGTGAAAAAAGGAAATCTAAAATTACATTTACCAGTTAAGAACAAAACTAACTAAAGCACAAAGTGGAAAACAAAACAAAAGCAAGGTTCCAAGTAGGGAATAAAGCAATGAAAACAAAACTAACAAATATGTTGAGAAGAAAGGAAAGAAAGAAAAGGAAGAAAGAATAGATATGCAAAGTTAAATAGAGGTAGATAAAGATTTATATACATTAAAGATTAACTGTAAGGGGAAAAGAACAGTAGGAAAGGTAAGCAAAGGAATAAATGTAGAGGTTTAAAAAAATTAAAAGTTAAAATTATAAAAAAGAGAAAAAAAAAAAAGAAGAAGAAAGAAAAATAAAAAAGGAAAACTCCACAGAACCGCAAAAGCCCAACGTAGATGTAGAGGTTTATAACAACAATAAAAAATGTGATTGAATATACACATATACATATACACCCATGAGCAAAATCAAAACAGTCCAACAAAAATGAAGTACAATAGATTGACCTGGCAAAAATAGGAAACAAAAAATTATATCTACTAGAATAAAACTAACTAAAGCATAAACTGAAAACAAAACTAAAGCAAGGTGCCAATTGGGTAATAAAGCAATGAAAATAAAACTAACAAATATGTTAAGAGGAAAGAAAAGAAAGAATAGATACGCAAAGTTAAATAGAGGTAATAAAGAAGACATATATATTAAAGATTATCTGCAAGGGGAAAAGAACAGTAGGAAAAGCAAACAAAGGAATAAATGTAGAAAAAATAATAATAGGTTTAAAAAATTAAAATTAAAAAAAGGAAAAAAAAAAAAAGGAGGCTAACTCCCCAGAACTGCAAAAGCCCAGAGTGGAGGCAGAAGTTTATAACAACAATAAAAAATGTGACTGGGGGAAAAAAAAAAAGCTCAAAAGCTTAATTAGATTTCATAGTGCCAATAAAATCAACAACTACAACAGAGAGGGGAAAACAAGGAAAAAAATCCAAAAGAATCTACAGAATAAGTCAAAACATAAGAATAATAAAAGTTTTTCTTGAGTTACTGCTGTCAAGTCCTTTCCCTAGCTGGGAGTCACAGTCCACTTCATTTCCCTAGGATGCCCTTCAACCCTGGACCTGCTGTGGGGTAGCTCAGATCCTAATCTGGTCCCACTTCTCTGTGTTCTTGCCTCCAAAGTCCACAGCTATCAGAACTAGTGCATTATCTTTTGTGGGAGTTCAGTGACCTTTTATATGTTCCATAGACACAGAGTCTGCTTAGTTGATCGTGTGGATTTAATCTGCAGCTTGTACAGCTGGAGGGAAGGTTTTGGATCTTCTTCCTTAGCCACACTGCTCCTGGGTTTCAACTGTGGTTGTGATTTCCACCTCTGCATATGGGTCATCCACTGGGGTTTGCTCCTGAGGCTGCCCTGGAGGAATTGGATTTGCCCCATGAGGGCCAGGTGTGGAGGTGGTGCAGCTGCTTGGGTCACAGGGGTTCTGGCAGCACCAGGTACTCAGGGGAGTTGGCGGCTATGGCAGCAGGAAATATAATGCTCTAGAAGAGTATGGCAACCAGTAATGGCCAATACACTCCAGTATGCTTGCCTGGAGAACTCCTCTCCCTGACAGAGAAGCCTGGCAGGCCACAGTCTAGTCTACTGGGTCGCAAAGAGTTGGACACCCCCGAAGCGACCCTGCACAAGTAGACGCAAGACTTTTTGCCTGTGGCAGCTCTGCCCCAGTGAGAGTTGAATGTGAAGGTGGTGCAGCTGCTTGGCTTGTGGGGACCCTGGCAGCACCAAGTGTGCAGGGACACGAACTGCCTCCACCACAGGAGTTATGGCCCCTCAGAGCCTTTTTTCGAGGCTCTTGTAGCTGGCGATCAGAAGGCCTCTTTGGCTAGTCTTTCTCTGTTGCTCCGCCCATTCAGGCACTTAGAGGGCTTCCTTGTCTGGGGTCCTTCTCTGTTGTTCGGCGCATCAGGCACTTAAAGGGGCACCTTGGGTGGGATCCTACTCTGTAGTTCAGTGCATCAGGCGGTTGATGGGCCAGCCTCTCTATTGTTCAGCTGCTGAGGCTGGCGTGTAGGGGGAGAGAGGCTATGGTGATGGCTCCACCCCCTATGTGTGACTCAGAAGTGTCGCCTTGCTTCCCTGGCTGCCCAGCTTTCCTCCACATGCATTTCCCACCACAATCTCCTCCCTCACATCCCCTCAATCCGTCTCTCCGCAGTCAACAGCAGCGCTCACCCTGGGATTGCTCCACAAGCCCTAAACTCCAGCTCCCAGCCACTGCGCCCTCTAGGGTATGTATGGCTGCGGCAAGGACTGTCTGAGTCTCATTCCATATAGGCTGCCACAGATCAGCTATTTCACTCTCAGCCTTAAATGTTTCTCCTCTTACTCAGACAATTGACCCGATGTAGGATGGGACCCCTGCTTCAGTTCCCACACCTGCTGAGGGCAGGTCCAGTCCTGCTAACACTCCTGTTTTTCCTCCTAGTCCCTTCATCCTACCGAGTTTTGCGTGGGTCTACATATTCTTTTCCGCTAGTCAGGCACTCCTGTCTGCTCTCAGCTGGTGTTCTGCATGCACTTCTGTGTCTGAAAGTGTATTCCTGATGTATCCGTGAAGAGAGATTTACCCCACGTCCACCTACTCCTCTGCCATCTTGTTCTCTGGGCATGTACCTTTTTAAATTACACTTTTGTCTGAATATATGCCCAGGAGTGGGATTGCTGGATCGTGTGGCAACTCTATTTTTAGGTTTTTGAGGAACCTCCATATTGCTCTACATAGTGACTGCACCATTTACATTCCCACTAATAGTGTAAGTAGGTTCCCTTTTCTCCACACCCTCTCTAGCATTTGTTATTTGTAGACGTTTTAATGATGGCCTTTCTGACTGATGTGAGGTAGTTTTGATTTGCATTTTTCTAATAATGTGTGTATGTTTCCTTTATATCATATACAGGACATTTTGTTGGAATTTTTTTATCTTGAAATTTAGGTGTGCAGTTAAATTATGTTTTCTATGAATTTAATTTCAGAAAAATTAAATGGGTATTGCAAATAATCATTATTCACATGGCAGTGCATTTGAACATGTAAAAGCCTTTAGATTATCTGGTCACTAAGGTCCTTTTAGCTTTAAAATATCTCCTCATCTCTCCCATTCCACAGAGTCACATGTGGCTTCTGAAGGAGGTTTGGCAAAGGAAAAAGAGAAGAACCCCCTAAACTAGGTCTGTTTGGGTATCCATTTCATCTCTTCCCATCTATCATTTTTCTTAACTGTTTACATTCTCCTTGGAATAAATTTTGAGTGTTGGAGAATTATCAGTGATATCAGAGCTTCATGGTAATTATAATTCTGGGCTTGACTTTGTCTTGTTTGCAAAGCTTATTTCTTCTGGTGCTGAATTCATTTTTACATGCAGCAAACACATCACTTAAAATTGGATGTGGGTCCCCCTCTGCCTAGGATGGAGAAAACTGGAAAGAACATCACTCAGACTTTCAGGAGAAGAAGCCAGATAAGCCACAAAGTTGTCGTTTTTCCTGAACTCATCATAGGGGCAATCGAGTAGCCTGAATTTCAAGGGGCGAAGTTCTTCCCTCCAGTCACAAGCACTGCCTCAGAACAGAGATGAAGTCACTCCTGTCATCAGAGTGTTCCAAAGAAGTCAGCAAAATTTTTAATTAATTGCTACAAACCTAGTGTGGACTAACATGGCAGCAAAGAGACCTCTAGACTTAATGGGACTTGGACCCACCCCCAGGCTCTCTCCTATGGAAGGGAAATCCATCAGAAACTCTCCAGGCAGATTGGGTGTAGGCTGGAGAGAGCCCAGTTGGTGATGTGGGCCTGCAGACTATATTAGATACCATTGCAGGTGCAGAGTGAGGGAAGGGGAGCAGTAAACCCCACCCTATTGCCTGATCCATCACTTGAAGCCTTAAACTGATGTGTTCAGTTGCTCAGTCATGCCCAACTCTTTGTGACCCCATACCATAGCTCGCCAGGCTCCTCTGTCCATAGGATTTTCCAGGCAAAAATACTGGAGTAGGTTGCCATTCCCTTCTCCAGATAGGAAAGGAGGCAGTGGGGTTTGTAGCCTCCAAGATGCAGGTACACACCTCTTGATGCTGAAGGAAGGAAAGAAGACAGACCCTCTACCTGGAGAGACAACTCCTCTACCTGGGAGTTGTTGTTGTTGTTCAGTCACTAAGATGTGTCTGACTCTTTGTGGCTCCAGGGACTGCAGCATGTCAGACTTCCCTGTCTTCCACTCTCTCCAGGAGTTTGCTCAAGCTCATGTCCATTGAGATGGGTGGAGAGAGCACTGGGCCCAGCATCCTACACTGACACCACTAGCATCTCCTGTCGCTGGAGAGGGCAGGGAGCACTCTTATAGGACTCACTGCAGATACAGAGCAGCTGGACCTTCATGGGAAGGAGGCTCAGGGATACCCACAAAGCTCCACCCTCAAATCTCAAGCCCAAAGAACGATCTGAGGCTGATGCTGGGTTGGGTAATGAAGATGCTCAATCATGCCTGCCAGCCCAGTAAGGACAGGGAGCAGGGGAGGGAGCAAGAGCTCCCAGAAGCTTGGGAAACTCAGAGAGGCAGGTGTGCAGGGTCGGGTGAAAGCTGAGGACAGGGCCTGAACACAGAGGAAAACCTTTCTGCACTTCAGCTCCTACCTGAGCACAGAGCATCTTAAGGATTATCAACTCTTTGACTCCATGAGGATAGTGGGATCAGTCAGCTTGGTCTGCCATAACAAAGTACCACCGACTTGGTGGCTTAGAACCACAGAACTTTATTTTCTCACAGGTCTGGAGGCAATGAGTCCAAGATCCAGGTGTCAGTGGGGATGGTTTCTCCAGAGGCCTCTCTCCTTGGCTTGCAGATGGCCTTCATCTGGTTGTGCCCTCAGATGGTCTTTGTTCTGTGCAGGAACGTCCCTGGCACCTCTTCTTCTTCTTCTAAGGACACCAGTCAGGTTGGATTAAAGTCCACTCTTGTGGACTTCATTTAACCTTTATTACCTCTTTCAAATGCTTCCCTGGTGACTCAGATGGTAAAGAATCTGCCTGCAGTGCAGGAGACACAGGAGACATGAATTCGATCCCTGGGTCAGGAAGATCTCCTAGAGGAGGAAATGGTAACCCACTCCAGTATTCTTGCCTGGGGAATCCCTTGGATAGGGGAGCCTGGTGGGCTACAGTCTGTGGGATCACAATATTGGACATGAATGAGTGACAAGGATGCATACACACACACACACACACACACACACACACACCTCTTTAAAAGTCCCATCTCCAAATGCAGTCATGTCCTGATTTACTGGGGGTTAGGGCTTCCTCAAATGTTTTTTTTTTTTTTTTTAGGGGGGGACAAATCATTTCATAATGGTAACGATAACTGAGAAAACCCAAAGCCAGTTCAATCCCAGAGTTACTAGATCCTTCATCTTTTTAAAAAAAACACCTACCATTATAAATGTTTTTCCTGTTGCTGTATGATCTTTGAGTTGCCATGTTTAACGGCTACATAGCATTTCTTTTTCTGGCCTTGTCATTCTTATGTCCCTTACTGTTGCACATTTTAGGTTAGTTCTGTATGTTTTCTTGCAAGGAAAATTCTCTATGTACATGTTTCTACATAACTTGGAATCATTCCTTTGGATAGATTCTGTGCTCAGTCACTTCAGCAATGTCCAACTCTTTGTGACTTATGGGCTGTAGCCTGCCACGCTCCTGTGTCCATAGGATTCTCCAGGCCAGAATACTGGAGTGGGTTGCCAGTGACCTCCTCCAGGAATAGATTGTAAAAAGATACATTATTGTATCAAAGGGCATTACCCCTCTCATGGGATGAATTGTGTCTTCTTCAAAATTCTTATGCTGGAGCCTTGACCCTAACATGATGGTATTTGGAGGTGGGGCCTTAGGGAGCTAATTAGGGTTAAACGAGGTTGTAGGGTGGGGCCCTAATCTGATGGATTGGTGTCCCTAGAGAAGGAGGAGACACCAGAGAATTCCCTTGCTCTGAGCACACCCAGCAGAGGAAGGCTCACAGGAGCACACGGTGAGAAGGCAGCTGTCTGCAAGCCAGGAGGAGAGTTCACCAGGAATCACAATTCCTGGCACTTTGATCTTGGACTTCTGTTACCATCCAGGGTTCTTCACCTTTCCCAATTGATAGAAGTTGACTAGAGGCCACACAAGAAATTCAGGTGGGCTTTGCTGGGGTCTCTGCTGCAGCAGGGCTGAACAAGAACAAACCACAGTCGCTGGATGATCTGACTTTTGAGATAAACCCTTGGCTTGCTCTTAGACTTCTCTGGGACTACAGAATTATCCTGCTAATAGAGAATCAAATTTGCTTCAGAACCTTTAATTTGCTATCTTCAATTGAACCTGAAGAGTCAGTCAATAAGCGTTCATTGATTTTTCCAAGGCTCTTTAGGACACAAAGAATGAGATACTGTCCACATCGAATTTTCAATTCACTGATTTGTCAAAGTCTTGTTTTAAGGTTGGCTGCTGCTTATGATGGTCTCCTTGTGGACCTGCATTTTGGCTCTCATAAGAGCTAATATTATCTAAGAGACAGAAACATCTTTGCCTTTTGGGTCTGTCTACTGTATATTTCTTCAAAGAATGGCTATATTGCAGCTGATGTACAGGCCAGGACTTTTCAAGGAATTAGGGAAATTTTCAGATAATCCAATATTGGCCCTTAAAATTGGCTCATAAATTCAGTTAACTCCTCACCCAGTTTCTTGACTACACAAAACTGATGGAGCGAAGGATGGAGTTTTAGTTTAAGTCTCTTCCATAGCCAAAGAAGGTGATTCTAGGAGTCAGGAGTTAGGGAGTGGGGAGAGGGAGGCAGGGGAGGGGAAGCCAATATGCAAGTATGGATGTTGCCAGGCAATGGAGGAGACCCAGTTCACCACGTAGGGAAATGGACTGCCAATCTTATTACTCTTCATTACACATACAGATGATTATATCATAACTGTACTGGATCTAAAACAGACCTGCCACATGGTCCTGTGAGGTTATTCTCTCAGGGTTTATTTGAAATAAACTCTGTGAACATGGGCTTCCCTGATAGTTCAGTTGGTAAAGAAACTGCCTGCAATGCAGGAGGCCCCGGTTTGATTCCTGGGCTGGGAATATCCGCTGGAGAAGGGATAGGCTACCCACCCCAGTATTCTTAGGCTTCCCTTGTGGCTCAGCTGGTAAAGAATCCACCTGCAATGCAGGAGACCTGGATTCGATCCCTGGGTTAGGAAGATCCCCCAGAAAAGGGAAAGGCTACCCATTCCAGTATTCTGGCCTGGAGAATTCCATGGACTGTATAGTCCACGGGGTCGCAGAGTTGGACATGACTGAGTGACTTTCACTTTCACTTTCATGCATGCATGCTAAGTCGATGCAGCTGTGTCTGACTCTACCCCTCCCCCTGAACGACAGGAGGGTGCAGCTCTCATTCCCCTACTCCATCCCCGTGATGGGAGGGTTAGTTTCTTCCTCCTTCTCTCGAAGCTTCTGAGAAGACCCTGAAGCACCAACAGGAAAAGATAAAAAGTGACTGCCTGAGTCAGGAGGAGTGGGGACTGCAAAGCACAGGATGAGTCAGAGGGCTCCCCTAATTCCTCAGATGGGTGGATAGTGGGTCGAGGAGCTGGGACGCGGGGCACCGGAAGGCATCTATGCCAAGGAGCCGCATCTCCCTTTTCCTTTTGATTGATTGACTTCACAATCACACACGTGAAGATCAGGGAGGAGGAGAGGAGGAGCACTTGGAAAATCTCAGATTTGATGAATACATCTCTAATCCCTAGAGTCGAACACTAAGTCTTTCTGCTTTTTTGACAAACTGCCGAGAAATTGTGCAGAGCTTGCAGCTGCTCTTTGATTGTGATAGTTCTGAGGAAAAATGAATGAAGACGCCCCCAAGGGTATATTGATGAGCATGCTTCCCTTGTCACTGAGACACAAATGGTTCTCTCCAAGGCCCACAGGAGTAACTAGACCTAAAAATGAATGAATGTGACAGGCTTTAAACATGCTTATCTTTTCAGGGTCAACAGGGTCAGGTGTAAGAGCAACCTGCAAAATGCAAAATGCTAATCTGTTCTCTGGAAAATGCGTGACTCTAAGCTTCAATGACCAAATGGAAGACCGTGGTGAGAGTTCATTGGCTACAGTTGGTCATGTGTTGGGTTATCACCAGTGTACTCTTTTTAAAAAAATATTTATTTATTTGGCTTCTTCAGGTCTTAGTTTTGGCACATAGATCTTTGATCTTCTTTGCGGTATGTGGGATCTAGTTTCCTGAAAGTGAAAGTGTTAGTCACTCAGTTGTGTCTGATTCTTTGCAACCCCATGGACTGTAGCTCACCAGGCTCCATGTCCATGGAATTCTCCAGGCAAGAATACTGGAGTGGGTAGTCATTCCCTTCTCCAGGGGATTTTCCTGACCCTGAGATTGAACCCAGGTCTCCTGCATTGCAGGCAGATTCCTTACTGTCTGAGCCACCAGGGAAGTCCCTACTAGGGATCAAACCCAGCCCCTTGCATTGGGAGCACAGAGTCTTAGCCACTTGACCACCAGGTAAGTCCCAGTACAAATCTACTCTTGAGTTTTTATTTCATCAAGATAAAAATAGTTAACATCTGTCTGAATGTGACACTACATGGCATAAAGATGTGATTGATGCTTTCTTAAAAGATTAAAACAGAACAGACCGATGAAGTGAGAGACTAAATAATGTAGTATCAATTGTGTAAACGTTTGAATAAATGTTCTAAAAAGTGAGATGTTAGCCTCATTACCAAGTAGCAAGGTCATGAGTGAGGACAGTTGACTTTGGGAAATGGGGGCTGGAAGATTTTGCTGTTGTGTCAAAGAGCAATAAGTGCTTTGGAAAAAAATGTATCTCAAGGGCTTTTCACATTTAGGAAGAGATAATGATCACAGTGGGGATCAAGGATGGCTGAACCGGGACTCCAAAGATGACTCAGGCATGGAACTCTGGCCAACAGTCCATCACACACATTTTCCAGAGAACACATCATTTAGGCAATCTAGAAAGGGTTGTTGTTAGAGGGTAGGGGAGTTGTTGTCAATGTTAATAATGTTGAATTAATGAACAGAGAGATGGTATATGAAGTGAGGAAGCCCAAAGGAAGGCTGGACAAAGTCAAGGAAGTGGTGGATGGTGTACTGATTAGTGGTGGGAGTGGGGAGGGCTCCCAGGGGAGAGAAGTTGCAGGAAGAGGAAGAAACATTGCCCATGGGCCTGGATGTAGCCCAATAGATGCTCTGGAAGCAGATGCGTAGTCTAGGATGAGCTGGTTCCTATGAGAAACAGGATAAACCTTGGAATGGACAGGGTGGGAAACATTACCAAGGACCTACCCTTGGGCCTGGTCTTCCATGATTTGTGGGGCATGGAGATCTTCTCAGGGAGAGCTTTTTTACAGCCAGATTCTCTTCAGGGGACATTGACCACGAATCATCTTCCATTCTGTAATGGAAGGCGCTGAGTTTTACCTCCCATTTTCTTGCCAGTAAGGCTACTCACTGGTGACCTGAGCAGAATCTGTGTGGTCAGATGCCCTGCAGCCCCATCTAAGGGCACAGCCAGTGGTTCCTGCTGGGGGAGCTGCCTCTCCTGGGCTCATGTCTCCTTGAAATATTTAAGGAGACTTCCCTTCTCTAGACTTCTGGCCTATGGATAGAATTAGAGCTGCTTAGTCACCTTCTCTTGAAAGGCCATCAAAGATCACGTCATCGCTCTATATGTTCCTCTCACTTAGGTCAGTCTCCACCAGCATGCTAAGCCTTTAAGGTGGTCTTTTTTTCCCCTGTCTGATTTGTGTCCTGTAAGTTTCTTTATATCCCTTAATAGGGTTCAGTCTCCTATCCCTTCCTTATCACTCGGAAACTTTCTCTGTGTCCTTGGAATCAAGCCTGTCATTCACAAACTTCCCTGAACCTCATCTCTTCTCAGAAAGTTCCTTTGTTTCTAAGAATGACATCTGCTCTCCCCTGAGGACACTGGAGTCCTTGTGCTGTCCTTTTCTGCTCCCATTCCCCACGGAGCACAGGCTGGGAGGTGGGATAGCCTCCTTTCTGCTTCTCATTGTTTCTTCCTGACCATTTTCTCCCTACTTTCTTAAAAGCTTCTGGTCTTTTGAGGTAACTGCCATTACCATGTATATTAATCTTGGATTTTTCCAGAAAAGCAGAACGAATGAATATATTTGCATATTTATATCTCCTATAACAAAATGTATTATTATAACATTATATATTCAATATTTTATGTTTTATTTTAAATATATAGTATATATTTACTACATATATATATACACACACTAAAATTTACTATATATATTCTAAAATACTTATGTATATTTACTATAAGGAATTTGCTCACACCAGTTGAGCTATTTCAAATCCTAAAAGATGATGCTGTGAGAGTGCTATACTCAACATGCCAGCAAATTTGGAAAACTCAGCAGTGGCCATGAGACTGGAAAAGGTCAGTTTTCATCCCAATCCCAAAGAAAGGCAATGCCAAAGAATGCTCAAACTACCACACAATTGCACACATCTCACACACTAGTAAAGTAATGCTCAAAATTCTCCAAGCCAGGCTTCAACAGTATGTGAACCGTGAACTTCCAGATGTTCAAGCTGGATTTAGAAAAGGAGAGATCAAATTGCGAACATCTATTGGATCATCAAAAAAGTGAGAGAATTTCAGAAAAATGTCTACTTCTGCTTTATATACTATGCCAAAGCCTTTGACTGTGTGGATCACAACAAACTGGAAAATTCTGAAAGAGATGGGAATACCAAACCACCTGACCTGCTTCCTGAGAAATCTGTATGCAGGTCAAGAAGCAACAGTTAGAACTGGACATGGAACAACAGACTGCTTCCAAATCAGGAAAGGAGTATTTCAAGGCTGTATACTGTCACCCTGCTTATTTAACTTATATGCAGAGTACATCATGAGAAACACTGGGCTGGATGAAGCACAAGCTGGAATCAAGATTGCCGGGAGAAATATCAATAACCTCAGATATGCAGATGACACCACCATTATGGCAGAAAGTGAAGGAGAACTAAAGAGCCTCTTGATGAAAAGTGAAAGAGGAGGGTAAAAAAGTTGGCTTAAAACTCAACATTCAGCAAACTAAGATCATGGCATCTGGTCCCATCACTTCACGGCAAATAGATGGGGAGACAGTGAAAATAGTGACAGATTTTATTTTTGGGGGCTCCCAAATCACTGCAGCCATGAAATTAAAAGACACTTACTCCTTGGAAGAAAAGTTATGATCAACCTAAACAGCATACTAAAAAACATAGACGTTACTTTGCCACCAAAGGTTCATCTAGTCAAGGCTATGGTTTTTCCAGTAGTCAGGTATGGATGTAACAGCTGGACTATAAAGAAAACTGAGCACGGAAGAATTGATGTTCTTGAACTGTGGTGTTGGAGAAGGCTCTTGAGAGTCCCTTGGACAGCAAGGAGATCCAACCAGTCCATCCTAAAGGAAATCAGTCTCAAATATTCGCTGGAAGGACTGATACTGAAGCTGAAACTCCAATACTTTGACCACTTGATGAGAAGAACTGACTCATTTGAAAAGACCCTGATGCTGGGAAAGATTGAAGGCTGGAGGAGAAGGGGAAGACAGAGGATAAGATGGCTGGATGGCAACACCGACTCAATGCACACGAATTTGAGTAAACTCCGGGAACTGGTGATGGACAGGGAAGCCTGGCATGCTGCAGTCCATGGGGTCGCAAAGAGTTGGACATGACTGAGTGACTGAATGAACTGAACTGATTAATTGAAGTAGAGTTGATTTACAGTGTTGTGTTAATTTCTGCTGTACAGCAAAATTATACATATATGCACACATATATACGTGTGTGTGTGTGTGTGTGTGTGTGTGTATATATATATATATATATATATATATATATATATAGTTGCTCAGTTGTGTCTGACTCTTTGCAACCCCATGAACTGTAGCCTGCCAGGCTTCCCTGTCCATGGGATTTCCCAGGCAAGAATACTGGAGTGCATTACCATTTCCTTCTCCAGGGGAAATTCCTGACCCAGGGATTGAACCCGTGTCTCCTGCATCTCCTGAATTGCAGGTGGATTCTTTACTGCTGAGCCACTGGGGAAGCCCTATGTACTTAAAAAAAAAACAAAACTCATCCAGAAACACTCAGAAACACACTCAGAATAATGTTTAACCAAAATTCTGGGCACCCCTTGGCCCAGGCAAGTTGACACATAAAATCAGCCATTGCACCACACTTACTTCTCACCATCCTTCTTGTTCACTGAAGGTTTGAACACATAGTTCTTTCTTATTATCTGGGAAACTGTAGAAAAGATATTTTTACATTTTTGTACAGAGATTTTTGAACAAATTTCACTGAAATTTGGGACCTGTGCTTAAGATCAATGCTTTGAAGATGAAGGGTGATGAGAAAGTGAAAGTCTCTCCTGAGAGAGCTTCCTTCTTTAGGGGTGTGTTTATTTCAAGTGGGGTGAGACTTGGGACCTTTACTTGTCCCTGGGTTCTAAAGTTGGAGACATTCACTTCCTCTCCTCCTTGGAGTCATTTATTTACATTCCAAAGAAAGAATTCAGGATACATTCCAAGGTGAGTTTATTTCCCTAGGGAGTGACAAAGATCTTCTCCTTGACCATTTTTATTCAGGTTCCTGTACCTTCTAGATCCATCTGTGCACTTCCTTCTAGGAACCAGTCTTGGCAAGAAACTTGCTAAGTTATTTTAACCAGAAGCCCCCTTCCTTGACATATGATCAGATTCCTCATCTTCCACTGTCCCCCAGATAATGCCTGATCATCCCAGACTGCCTTCAGCAAGGTTTTTTTTATTCAGAACTCCCCTGGCCCCTGATGCTTCCTTTTAGTCATTATCCCTCCACTGCCTGCACCTGCCTCTTGGCTGTGACTCCTAATTGCCCATGCTGTACTCGGAGTTGAGCCTGGTACTACTGCTGCTGCTAAGTCGCTTCAGTCGTGTCCGACTCTGTGCGACCCCATAGACGGCAGCCCACCAGGCTCCGCCGTCCCTGGGATTCTCCAGGCAAGAATACTGGAGTGGGTTGCCGTTTCCTTCTCCAGTGCGTGAAAGGGAAAAGTGAAAGTGAAGTCGCTCAGTCGTCCGACTCTTAGCGACCCCATGGACTGTAGCCTACCAGGCTCCTCCGTCCATGGGATTTTCCAGGCAAGAGTGCTGGAGTGGGGTGCCATTGCCTTCTCTGGAGCCTGGTACTGAGAGCTCCCTTTTTACAACAGTTCGGAATAAAATCTGTCTTACCACTTTCCTATCAAACTCTTTGTTTTTCTTAAAGAGGAGATGAGTTTTAGTTTTCTTTTTCAAGAAAGGAAGAGGGCTATAATACAAGCCATCTTATTTAACTGTTCAGATGTATATTTCCATTTGCAACTGCAGGATGTATTCAGAGACATCTGATGTAGCATTCATTGTATCACCCCAGGGACAAGGATTGGAATATGAGGAGAGTGTGGTTATGACAGGCAAGTAAAATTAATTTGTTCTTTTTCTGAAAACTCATATCTCCCACCAAATTAATATGAATAAATATAGATAACGAACACTTCACATTGCCATCATTTCTGCTCTAGGTTCTTGCTGAGTCAACATTCACATCAAATCCTTATACAAAGGCTTCTTAGCTCTTTCTTTTCCTCACTGTTCACATGCAAGGTTTTCTGTTTCACCTCAGCCACTTGCTCCTTTGGCCATTTCTAAGACCTCTGAAAATTTAATTCTAAGCATATTCCTTTCAAACACCACACTTCTTATCTTTACTTACTTGAGTGCTATGTCCTCACAATGCTTAGTCTATACTGGGACCATTCGTTTATTTGTCCTCCTTTTCCACTGAGCATTACTCTTTTTTAAAAACCCAGTTTGGAGTTCTTGGTCCTTAACCATAATTACTCCCTTATGAACACCCTCAGCTCTTGGCCCTTCTTGGCTTTGCTTGGCAAAACTCCAGCCTTGGCTAAAGTAAATTTTCTAACACGTGCTTTCAAGCAACCAAATGTGTGGAAAAACAATTGTCAGCAGTGACAACTGGTCCAGCTTTGAATTCATTACATAACCTCACTAAATCCCTCAACGCTACCCATCTATCCTGTTACTTCCTCTGGTCAATTCTTTCTCTCACATCCAGAGAGAACTATTTCATACTTTCTCCTCTCTCCTTGAAACTGCTGATATCTTTCTGCATCAGTCAGTTTTTACTGTATAACAAGTGAGTACGAAGTCCCCATGGCACACAGCAGTAAGAATCTGTGATTGTGCCTACCAATCTCTGGATCAGCTTGGTTGCTCGTTTCATGTGTCTCTTCTTGTTCCAGAGGACCAGGAAACATTTTTTTTTCATAACAATGGAAGAAGCAAAGAGACCAGGTCCAGCTGGGCAAGGTCATTTCAATGTTCTGTTCACCTCACATTCACTCAAGTTGCATTGGCCAAAGTAAGTCACAATGTGATGGGAAAGTCTATTTCTCAGATAAGGGGGCTTCCCTGGTGGCTGAGATGGTAAAGAATCTACCTGCCAATGTGGGAGACCCAGGTTTGATCCTTGGGCCGGGACGATCCTCTGGAAAAGGGAAGGGCTACCCACTCTAGTATTCTTGCCTGGAAATTCCATGGACAGAGGAGTCCGGCAGGCTACAGCCCATGGGATCACAAAGAGTCAGAGATGACTGAGGACTAACACACACACTCCTCAGATGGAGCTGTTGGGGAAAGTAAATATTTGCTGAAGGATAATCATTCCCAGTTGATGATCTTGCTTTATTTCACAGAACAATCACAGGTGAACTGCCTTGTATTTTCCCCAGTGAGTTGCCAGCCCAGCAGTAGCCTCTACCTGACTCATGCCCGTGGCCTTCTTTCTTGTGATAAAGGATCTGCTGTGTCTAAACCCAGCCTCTCCAAGGAGCCCTGGATCCTCTCTATTCTGGCTGTGGTGGGTAGCTTCCCTGCACCATCAATTTTTCCTTCTCTCCTGGATCATCCCCAAGAGGAGACATGCTGACTGGCTCCCACACCAAAACATTGTCCTTCTTTGATTTGTTTCATCCAACTCTTGTCAGCAGCTCAACTTGTTGATCTTTATAGCAAAACTCCTCAAGAGTTGCCCAAATTACAGTTCCCATTGTCTCACTTTCTAATTCCAACAAGCTTTTATCTTCCATGTTAAGATCACAGTGGTCAAGGTCGCCAACAACCACCATCTTGTGAAACTTAATGGGCACTTGCAGCCTTCACCTTGCTTGACCAGTTGGTGGGATTTGGTACATTGCTTACTTCCTCCATGAAGTCTCTTGTTTGGTTTCCGAGGCTCCCTTCTCATCCTCTTGCTTTACTAATTCCTCTTCCCATGATTTTTCTTATTTGTTGTTTACAATTCTTCTCTTTTTGTGATGTCTAGATGTTGGTTCATTTTGGATTGAGCTTTTGGTTTTCTTCTGTGTCTACAATTGCTCCCTAGGTAGTTCACATTTCACATAATCTTGTGGCTTTGAAAAACATGTGTAAGCTGACTGTTCCACATTTTTATATTTGTCCTTGACTTTCCCTCTAAGCTTCAGACTTGTTATCCAATTTATTTCCTGGCATCTCTCTTAGATATTGAATAGACACCTAAATCTACCCAACAGTACTATATTTTTCCCCAAGCCCACTGCTTCCCATTTGAGTAAGTGATGCCACCTAGAGTCAGGCCATCTGGTTTTGGCTCTCCTCTTTACACCTTTCTTCCATTGTATTGTTGGAAATATCTTTCAACTATATCTGGAATCCACCTATTGTGACCACCTCTGTGATTGAAAGAATAATGCCCCCTCTCCAAAGATGTCCATGATCTAATCTCCAGAACACATGGATGCCACCTTACATGGCAACAGGGACTGTGTAAGTGTGATTAAATTTGCAGACCTTGGATGGAAAATTATTTTAGATTATCTAGCAACCCAATCTAGCTAGCCATGTGAGTCATTACAATTGAAAGAGGAAGGTAAAAGGGGGTAGGAAAGATGTGATGTGAGAAATACTTAACCACTGTTGCTGGCTTTGAAAATGAAGAAGAGAGGCCATGAGCTGAAATATGTGGCAGCTTCTAGAACCTGGGCACAGCCCTCATTTTACAGCCTGAAAGGAAACAGAGACCTTGGTTCTTTAGCTGCAAGGAAGTAAATTCTGACAACTTAATTAAACAGGAAATAATTTCTTCACTAGAGCCTGCAGAGAGGAATGAAATGCTGCTAATACCTTGGTGTTAGCATCATTAGACTATATAGGACTTCTGACCTAGGTAACAGTGAGATAATAAATTAGTGTAGTTTTAAGGCACTAAGTTTATGGTAACTTGTCACAGAAGCAATAGAAAACTAATATGACCTCTCCTAGAAATACATCCAGAGAAAAACTGATCTGAAAAGATATTAATACATGCACCCCAATGTTCACTGCAGCCCTGTTTATAATAGCCAAGACATGGGAGCAACCTAAATGCCCACCAACAAAAGAGTGAATAAAGAAGATGTGATGTGTGTGTGTGTTCAGTCATGTCTGACTCTTTTGTGACCTCATGGGTTGTAACCTGCAAGGTTCCTTTGTCAGTGGGATTTCCCAGGCAATAACACGGAATGGGTTGCCATTTCCAACAATAGAATATTATTTAGCCATTAAAAAGAACGAAATAATGCCATTTGCAGCAACATGGATGGACCTGAAGATGAACATACTAAGTGAAGTAAGTCAGACAGAGAAGGAGAAATATCATATGACATCCCTTATATGTGGAATCTAAAAAGAAATAATACAAGTGAACTTATTTACAAAACAGAAAGAGACCCACAGACTTAGAAAATGAACTTATGGTTTCCAGGGATAGTTATGGAGTTTGGGATGGACATGTACACACTGCTATATTTAAAATGAATAACCAACAAGGACCTACTGTATAGCACAGGGAACTCTGATCAAAGTTATGTGACAGCCTGGATGGGAGGGAGTTTGGGGGAGAATGGATGCATGTTTGGATATGGCTGAGTCCCTTTGCTGTTCACCTGAAACCATCACAACATTGTTAATTGGCCATACCTCAATACAAAATAAAAAGTTAAAAAAAAAAAAAAGAAAACTGGGACTTTACAGTAGACTGGTGGTTGAGACTCTGAGTTTCCAGTGCAGGGAATACAGGTTTGATTCCTTGATTGGGGAACTAAGACCTCACATGCTGTGCGGTGCAGCCAAATAAAATTAAAAAAAAAAAGAAAACTAATACAACTTTTGTTACTATCACCCTATCAAAGGCACCACCATCCAGTTGCTTTTGCTTTGCAAAACAACCAAAGTAATATTTTAAAATAGAAACAAGGTCATGCCATTATCCTGCTCCAAAACCATTCTTCTGTTCTAAAATCTTCCCAACACATTTAGGAAAAATCCAAATTGTTTATCATGACATACACATCTCTACATATCTGATGCCTGTGTAACTTAAGAATCTTGAATTCTTTCATGCTTCTTCTCTCTCATTTTGTTCCAAACACACTGATCCTGCGATTTTTAAAACAGACCAGGATCATCCCTGCCTCAGAGATTTTATCCTTACAGTAACTTTTCCTTTAAATCTTTGTTCTTTTTCCAGGTATTCACCAGGTTTGTCACCTCGTTTCATGTGGTTCAGTGCTAACAAGGCACCTCCATGGGCAGGACTCTTGCTTGGCCAGATCTGTAATCATCCCATCTTCCACTCCTGCCACCTCTGTTTCTTCACCTGTTATATTATTTTTGACAGCATTTGTTGGTATTCAAAATGAGTATTACAGCCTCATTCCTTTGCTGGTTTATTGCCACTAGAAAATAAACTTTACAAGGGGCCACAAAAGTTTGTCTTGCATGTTGCTGTTTTGTGCTTTGCTGGATAGTAGAACACTTCTGGCACATAATAAGGGCTCAGCATATTTTTGTGATGAATTATAAGGGTGGCATAGTGGGTGGGAGGAAGCTTCAAGAGAAGGGATATGTTTATACTTATGGCTGATTCATGTTGTCATGCAGCAGAAACTAATACAACATTGTAAAGCAATTATACTCCAATAAAGATAAAAGAAAACAAACAAACAAAAAAGACAAAAAAAACCTTAAAAAGAGTAAAGGGCAGAATGCAGTTAGAGCATCTGAGTCTTTGATTCAATGAATTCATCTCATCTGCACCTCAAGTGCTCAGAGAGGGAATGGAGATAGAAGCTCTCAACTTCTACATGATTACTTCTTTACCAGACAGATCGGCATGTCAGTGGGCTCACTGGGTGAAGGGTCTCTGAAGAGCTTGGAAGGCAGTGGGGCTGGACTGGGCTAGCATGTTGCTTATGTCTCAAAACAGTAGATTCAGAGCCCAAGGGGCAAGGCAAACAGGCAGAGCATCTGACGTGCCTGGTCAGCTGCTGTTTCAGAATCTGGGGACTCTGAGTTGAAGAGGTTGTAGTATTTTGCTTGCTTCTTTGGTTTCCTGCTGAACCTGCATAATTTTTGAATATAATGATGACTGGAAGAAGGTTCTCCTCTCCTCCCATATACAGAATGATCTGCTACCATGTTGTTACAGCCTGTGGGAGAGGTCACAGAGCATGGCCTGCCAACTAAGTCACACATCTAGCATCTCTCATTTCTGAGGATGGTACTGAAGTGCTGAGACATCAGAACACGTGATATTAAAAAAATACTTACTCATAGAACAACTTCTTCATCTACAGAGATTAGTCCTTTGGTCTACCTGATCAGCAGAGCTCCTCCAAATCACTGTGCACTTCCTCCCACCTACATTTTAGGACCCAGCTGACACAGCAGGGCTCAAGCTTCTGTAGCTCCTTCTTTTACAACACAAGTCTTCTAGTAGTTTTGACCAAATATACATATATATATATATATACATATATATATATATATATTTTACTATGATTGAAAAATAAAAATTTACATTTTTAAAATTAAAAGATACCTTGTTCTGGTCAAGTTCCTCTGCTGGTACCCATTTCCTGGATGAAGTAACATCTTGGAGTGCAAGTTAACTTTAGAATTTCCATCTGTAGCAACCTACAGCTTAGGAGTCACATGGAGCTGCACTGGAGCCATGCTCTGTGATGCTAATGACACATCCTCGCATTCACTAAAGCTTACCCTGTGCCAAGCTCTGTGCGAATAGCAGCACTTTATAATCATAGTCCTTCCTCCCCAGTTCTGCTTTGATTCAGTCCAGCTTCTGTCCCCAGCTCAGCAGGGAAACAGCTCATGGCAAGGTCATCAATGACCCCCATCTTGTCAGGATCCAAGAGATCCACATGGGTCCCCCTCACAGGTCCTCTTGGTGGTGTTAGATCCAGTTGACCACTTCATTCTTCTGAAACTCTTTCTTCTCTGGTTTCCAAAATGATTCATTCTCTTGATTTCCTTCCTCCCTCAAATTGCCTTCATTAATGCTGGTTTTTACTGGATGACACGGTTGGCCTTCATTCTTCCTTCATTTGAATTTTCCTCTTAGGTGGTTTGTTATGGTCCTATGACTTTTACAACCAAAGGCAATGGCACCCCACTCCAGTACTCTTGCCTGGAAAATCCCATGGATGGAGGAGCCTGGTAGGCTGCAGTCCATGGGGTCGCTAAGAGTTGGACACGACTGAGCAATTTCACTTTCACTTTTCACTTTCATGCATTGGAGAAGGAAATGGCAACCCACTCCAGTGTTCTTGCCTGGAGAATCCCAGGGATGGCGGAGCCTGGTGGGCTGCCATCTATGGGGTTGCACAGAGTTGGACACGACTGAAGTGACTTAGCAGCAGCAAATGTTAATGACTTCCAAGTTTATGTTCATTGCTGAATTCTTCCTTGAGATCTAGTCTCATATATGCAATTGCCCCCTTGACATCTCTATTTCAATATCTTTTAGGCTTCTAGACCAAAAAAATCTGAAACAGAACTTTTGATTCCTTACTATAATAAGAAAAAAAAACTAGAAGTAACCCTTGATTCTTCTCTTTCCATTATTGACACATCCAAATCCATCATCGAGTCTTGCCAGCTCTAACTCCATAAGGTACTTCCCCAAACTATCTACTTGGCTTGTCCCCACAAGTCCCATGCTGGTCCAACCACTTAACGGTTTCTTGGAGTTGATGAAGCAAAAATGAATTAGAAATCATCACTATCTTTGGAGAAGTTGCAGATGAATAAATGAATGATCATAACAGTGTTTAGTAAGGGCTGTTTGTCATGGGCAAGCACAAGAAATCTTCTTGGGCATATATTAAATCAAGTGTGTCTTGGACTCTATTGCATGAGTCTAATAAGAGAATGTTAGATAATCACAGATGAGAACTAGAACAAAGGGTATTTGCAGTCTCCATCCCAAAGGCATCAACTTCCCATAGATTCTTCAGCTACAAAATGGTACAGAAAGTGTAGCATGCACTTCACCAAGTGAACATCACTAAAGTAGAGACTACTCAATCTAAATTTTTCTTGAGCACTTACTGTATGCCAAGTACTGGGCTAAGGTAAGGTCAGAAATATGCTCCTCTGATCTCCTCCACGTCTGCCTTGTATGAATGTTCACCTCCTAGGACAGCACTGACAAAAATATGGCATATGGCACCCATGGTGTCTGTTGCATCACTAATGGATGGTGACCTTTTTCAACTTTGCATATGGTACCCCTGGCTCCAGGCAGACACTACCAGCCAATAGGAGTTTATGTCGGAAACAAAACCCATTTGCTATTTGTTTGCTGCAGGTCTCTGTGTATAGGAAATTTAGGGGGTCTATTAATGTCTGCTGCTTGGAGGGGAGAGACATTGGGGGATAGGGAGTGATGTCAGAGAGCTTGTCCTCTTGGGCTTAGATCCTGGTGAGTCAAGACTCCTACCTCTTTTGTTTTCCTTCCTAAGTTTATAATTTTTCTGTTTTCATATTGTGTTTTGAGAGTAAAAAGTTCAGTGTGCTTATCCCTGAAAAGAAAATTATTGGAAGGCAGGCTTTGATTTGCTTGATGAGCTTACACATTTGTTGGCATCTTGTTCATCTTTCGATTCCAAGATCCCTCCTGCCACAGCACCTGAGACATGGGAAGTGTTCAGAGAATGTGAGCTGGATGAATGACTGAGTTGATAAGAGGCCAGAGTCTGGAGCCTCCCCATTTGGTGAAATAAAAAATGACCAGTCAAGGAGGAAGGCTCTGAGACACAGTGACTCCTCCGTGGGAATCAACATGTATTCATTCAATAGATATTTATCCTTCATTTTTCTATTTATTAATTTTCATCTGATTATAGTTGCTTTACAATGTTGTGTCAGTTTCTGCTGTACAGCAAAGTGAATCAGCTATATGTATATGTATATCCCCTGTTTTTTGGATTTCTTTTCCATTTAGATCACTACAGAGCACTGAGTAGAGTTCCCTGGCTTGAAATTCAACGTTAAAAAAACTAAGATCATGGCATCCAGTCTTACCACTTTATGGCAAATAGAAGGGGAAAAAGTGGAAACAGTGGCAGATTTTATTTTCTTGGGCACCAAAATCACTGTGGATGGTGACTGAAACCATGAAATTAAAAGACACTTGCTCCTGGGAAGGAAAGCTGTGACAAACCTAGACAGCATATTAAAAAGCAGAGACATCACAACAACAACAATTGTATATATGTCAATCCCGGTATCCCAATTTATCCCACCCTCCTTCTTCCCTTGGAAGCCATACATTTCCCCCTCTACATCTGTGTCCCTATTTCTGCTTTGCAAATAAGTTCATCTGTATCATTTTTATAGATTCCACATATAAGCAATATTGTATGAACAAAGGTTAATCCTTTAGACTAGCAGCATGATCCCCAGCCCCTTGGAACTTCCAGTCCAGCTGGGGAGACAGACAAACACATAATTATAAACTGATTAATCAGGAAGGATGCAGCTTAGATAGTTCCAGAATTGGCTGGTGCAGAGGTGGGTGGGGCTCTGCACTCAGTCACTCACCTTGCCATCCTCCCAGCCCTGTCACAGGTCCCCAGTGGCAAGAGCCCAGGGGCACAGTGAGCACGTGGTCAGGCTGCAGTAGAAGCCCTGGATTCTTAATGTAAACTCCATGAGTGAGAGATCTGCTATCTAACATGCTCCATGGGCACAGCCAGCGGTAAGAGTGCAGCGTGCTTCCTAACACCATGAAAATTTTATTTGCCCAGACTTCAGTTCCAAAGAGGCAATAAACTAAATATTTAAGAGCGCCCCAAATTAAAAGTGACAGACGGACCCAAAGAAGTCTCCTACTTTGTAATTATAAAAATTAGCATAACTTCTACTTCATAACAATGTACCCTTACAGGATTTATTGGTTTTCATTTTATGGTGGCTTAGCTAAATCTGAGCCCTCAGAGTTGGGGTTTTTAAAAATTTTGTAAAAATAGTGACTTCATTCTCTTCTTTTTAAAGCTTTAATTTCCTTTCTCCTTTTTATGAAATGATGGTCCAGTCTCCAAATCCTCCTAAGAGTTTGGAATGCTTATTCAGTTCGATAAGTTTCCTTTCTTGAGTGTTCATCTCTCTGCAGAATATAAAATTTGAGCCGTAAAATAAAACCCTGAAAATCAAGCAGTTAAAAAAACTGCTAGAAAATCAAGCAGTTAAAAAAAAAACAGTTAGAACCTGTATTCTCTTTACTAATACATTCCATGAAGTATTTGGAGGATACCACATACAGCCCCCTCTACCGATATGCACTGGAAGGACTGATGCTAAAGCTGAAGCTGCAATACTTTGGCCACCTGATGTGAAGAGCCAACACATTGGAAAAGACCTTGATGCTGGGAAAGATTGAGGACAGGAGGAGAAGGGGCGACAGAGGATGAGATGGTTGGATGGCATCACTGACTCAATGGACATGAGTTTGAGCAAACTCCAGGAGATGGTGAAGGATAGGGAAGCCTGGCATGTTGCAGTCTATGGGGTCACAAAGAGTCAGACACAACTTAGTGACTAAACAACAGCAAATGTCAATAAGGATATTATAGAGACCAAAATGTTTAAAGATTTTGTTTTTAGTAACCCTCCCTTCCTGTGACCAAAATATTTATTTCAAAAAAGGAAATCAATATTGCTAGTGTCCCACCTGTTGTTGTATAGTCTTGTCTCTTTTTTCCTCCCTGATCTCTGAGGTCTGTGGCTCTTTTACTGTGTCACTGGGTTTGAACAGGGTTTCCCAAATTTTCCTCTCAGTGTTCTCTTTACAGAAGAGAGAGAGATGTGTCCCAGAGCTTCGGGGGGATGACCCAGAAGGACTTGCCAAAAGCACAACATTTTGGGGTAATCTCCTATTTTATTTTATCTTGTTGCATGGCATGCAGGATCTTAGTTCTCTGACCAGGGATCAAATTTGTGCCCCTGCAGTGGAAACATGGAGTCTTAACCACTGGACCACCAGGGAAGTCCCTGTAATCTATTGCAGTTTCCCATCTACCCGTTTGATTTACATTCTTACCTTATTCCCACTTGTTTTACTATAAACATGTGTATTTCCCCAAACTTGCAAGTCACATTGATGTTTTCGGATATTTTATGGAGCACACATGCCCTACAGCTGTGTGTCTGAGAGATGGATGGATGAGCCCGGATGAGAGGCATAGTATCTGAGGATGAGTTTTAGCACCAGCTGTATTGAGTGCTCCATTCAACAGGGAGAGGCCCAGACACTGGCTTCTCTTGTCACCCCAAGAACCTAACAACAGTTTGCCCTTGTAGTTTTTTCAGTCTCCTCCTGCATCCCCAAACACTTTAACCTTCCTGAGGTCTCTATTGTTAGCCCAGTTAGAGGCAGAATCTCCCTTTCCTTCACATCCACGTGGCAAAAGCAAAACAGAGCAAAATGAAAGGGGAAGGTAGAATTAGATGGCAAATGATGGAACTAGGAAATACTTATTTTGCAATGATCACTCTAATGAAATCAGGTGAGAGTCATGGGATGAAAAATTACAGGGCAACAGGATAGACACAAAGGCTCAGAATAACACTCCTTGGTTATTCATTAATCACAAGGGCAAACTTCCCTTCATAGCCCTGGCAACTATCAGCATTAGGGTTGTGGCAGGAGCTGACATCACGGGCTCTTGCTCTGATGCAAGAAGAAGGGCAGAGCATCAAATATTTAGCATTTCAGTTGGATTTATTTTAACCTGAATCTAACACTGAGGACACGGTGACACTCAATCAGACTGTAGGACAGTCAGCAAAACAATTGGCCTGAACTCAAAAAAGATGCTGCAAACAAAAACCAAAAATAAAAACAAAGGCTCTGTTCTAGGTGAAGGGTGGATAGAGAGGCACAAAGATTAAATACACTGCATAATCCTTGACAGGGTCTTAAACTCCTGAGACATTTGAATAGAGAAGGAGAGGGAGAGAGGGAATGCCAATGTTGGAAAGATTTAATTGGTGAAATGGGGTCAAAGGTGTTTGTTGTAATCTTTGACTTTTTCTGTAAGTTTGAAGTTTTTCTTGCTTCTGCAGAAAAAAAAAATCCACATAGCAATGTCCATCTACAAGTGTCATTTGGCAATTTTAACCTTGTACCCTAGTTGTTTGTGGGTGTTCTACTGTCTCTAATGAAAAGTTGACTTTCCTAGGATGAAGACTCAACTCATACATTCTATAAGCAACTACTGAGGCTAATTCATGGCTTTCCATACCATGTGTGTTCAGTATATATCATATCACTTACATGAGTGTAGGGCACTAATTCCTTGTACGCTGAATGAACGGAGGCACCTCTCCACCACCCACCCTAGAGCAGTGCAATAGTCTCTGTTGGAGGGTTATGAAGATCTCGTGAGTGCTTCCAGGATGCAAGCCCCACTAGACTTCTTGGCCTTGAAATCCTGACCTTTATTTATACAAGATGATAGGATGTGTGTGTGTGTGTGTGTCTTGTGTGAGGGAGCTGCCCAAATAATTTGAGAGCTTTGCAATAAAAATGCTTTTATGATAGAGGAGGATGGTATGCAAAGTTACAGATGATAAAGTTTTTATGAAGTGATGTTTTAAGGATATAGGGCATGAACAATAGAAAGGAAGTACACATTGAAGTCACACTTTTCAGATGATATATATATATATCTAAAGTCTGGGAACACTGTGTTTTTTTCTCACATTCGTTTGATTTGGGAAGCCCTGGTTTATCTTCTGGAGGGTCTCGAAGTTGGGGAAGGGGGGCTGTAAACCTTCACATGGCCTTGACCATGTTTTACTGAAGCCGTAGTGGATGGAGATGCAGGCATGGTTTCTTCACTGAAAGGTCAGGCGGACTTCAGGAGATGCTCCCTTGCCCTTAAGAAGATGGTCTTTCTTCAGTGTGGTCCCTTAATGAGGCTTGGATTCTGAGAAACTCTAGATTGATCTGGATGCTGGTGGAGAAGATTGCTATTACTGAGGCCATGAGGGGAGGGTCAGTGCTGTCCATGGGGTACACAGGAAAGCAGACTCCCTACCTCTGGTTTAGTCTGACCACCAGCCAGATGGGCAGTTGACTGCCTTCCTAGCTCACTTGTAAAGCCAGCACCCTGCCAAGGTAAGTGCTGTTTCTGCTTGGTGACAATCTCACCCAATGATGTCACGTCACTGTTATTACAGGACCGTGGCATGGCTTCTTTCAAAACAGTGAGCTCTGGCATCACTGTGCCCAGGTGTGTCTGGCTTGTTCCCAGGACAGGCTTTCATTACAGGTGCCTCCTTGCTGGCTGTGAACAGGTCTCTCTTTGCTCACAAGGAGGAGGACACAGCTCCAGTAAGATAGTTTTATGTCCAAATCTTCCCCCGTGATTGTGCAGTGGCAGCTACAGGGGATATAAAAAAGCAACACCACAGCCCCACACTATGTACCACTCTTTGTTTCTGTTTTTCCATTTTGATTTCATTTTGAACTGTTGGTTCTACTTTGGGACAGGGAGAGAGAGTGCCCCCTTCTCTGCCCCCTTTGTAAACATGAGGGGGGGGCACATGGATGTAATTTCACAAGTCACACTGTTGTCTCTCTCATTCTGGGTCCCACTGTGTCCCAATGACTGACCTAGTTGAATGTTTAAATTTTCCTTTATATTAATTTAGAGACTTTCTTGGTGGCTCATACGGTAAAACGTCTGCCTACAATGTGGGAGACCTGGGTTCAATACCTGGGTCGGGAAGATATCTTGGAGAAGGAAATGGCAGCCCACTCCAGTATTCTTGCCTGGAAAATCCCATGGGCAGAGGGGCCTGGTAGGCTACAGTCAGTCCGTGGGGTCACAAAGAGTTGGACACGACTGAGCGACTTCACTTTCACTTTATATTGATTTATTTGAACAGGAACTCCATTTGCATGACTTGAATACCAAAGCAATACAAAAGTGTATACTGACATGTCTCCACTCACCTCCTACCCACCCTGTTCTCTCCACTTGCCCTTGATGGTCATTCTCCATCCTCTGCTCTCTGCTCAGCCTGGAAGCTGCCCATGTAGTGCACTAACCAGGCTTCTCTGCTCCATTTAGCCAGTGTGAGATGCTGACCCACTCTTCTGAAGTGTTGGCCCTGGTGGTTAACTTCCTCTGCTGCTTTGTTAATTGTGCCTACAGTTGGGTACACCATCTCAACAGTAAGGCCTTTTCTGTTAAACCATCTGAGTGAACCAATAGCTTGTGGTCAGACCCAAACTACCTGAAGGAGGAAAGAGCAGGGTTCAGAGGGGTCACTTGACTCTTTCAAAGTCACACAGCTTACTTGTGGAGCAGCGTTCTGATATGAACTGGATGTTTGTGTCCACCCTTATCCATAATTCACATGTTGAAGCCCTAACCTGTGATGTGATGGTATTGGGAGGTGGGGCTTTGGGGAGATGATTATGGTTAGAGGGCTTCCCTGGTGGATTAGGCAGTAAAGAGGCTGCCTGCAATGCAAGAGACTCAGGTTCGATTCCTGGGCCAGAAAGATTCCCTGGAGAAGGCAATGGCAGCCCACTCCAGTATTCTTGCCTGGAGAATTCCATGGTCAGAGGAGCCTGGCTAGATACCATCCATTGTGTCACAAAGAGTTGGACATGACTGAGCCACTAACACTTTTAAGGTCATGAGAGTGAGATCTTGTGATGGGATTAGTGTCCTTATAAGAAGAGGGAGAGACTAGAGAGTTCTCTCTCTACAGGTATGCTCTGAGTAAAGGCTGTGTGAGGACTAAGAAGGTGCTCCTGCAAGCCAGAAGCAGTTCTCACCAGGCACAAATCTGCTTGCACCTGATCTGAGACTTCCAGCCTCCAGACTGTGATGAATTAGTGTCTGCTATTTAAGCCCTCCAGTCTGTGGTATTTTGTTAAGGTGGCCGCAGTGACTAAAACAATCCTGAAAACCAGGAAGTCCTGTGTGTTTGCCTGACTTAGGAACCTCTGACTTCCTGACGAGGGAATTGGGGTCAACAGGGGCTTGGGGTTCAACATGAGATGCTCTGGAATCAGGAAGAAGCCCGCAGCCTGGTGGTGGCTCTGTGGATATGTGAAGACCTCAGCCGGAGGATGCAGGGCAGAGTCTTGGAGGAGGTGACAATGGGAAGTGGAGGGGACACTCAGGCAGCTGGCAAGGTGAGGGGGGTGCTCCACACTGAAGGACCCGCTCACTGGTGCACACATTTCTCTTCCTTCCAAGGGAAGGAAGCATCTTTGACCCCAGTGGGTGGCTGTCCTCTGGCTTCACCTTTGCAAAGCTTCCTCCTCAGCCCTTTGGTCTGTAAAGCTTGAGCCTTGGGGGGTCCTCAGTTCTGTGACCTCAAAAGGTGCTGCGGGTCCAGTGGAGGAGCTAAAAAATGACCTACATTGAGGTCCAGCAAGTGAAAAAAGATGTTTTTGCTATATCTGACCCAGGTTCTATTTTATTCATGGTGTGGATGGCCTCTCAGCCTGTTGCCATTTGACAGGGCTACATCAGCTTCATAGGAGGGTCTTTGACCTCTCTGTCCCCCGCCCCCACCAACTTTCCATTCTCAGTGGCTGATTTACTCTTATCAAATAAATGTTACCAGTTCAATTTTTCTTCCAAGGAAAGAAAGGAAGAAAAGAAAGGGCTGGATCTGAAAAAATGGGCAGAATATCTCAGAAGGAGGTTTTGGAGAGAAAAAAAATTAACTCACAAATGTAAATAACTGGAAGAGCAGTAGAGAAGCAACACTCTCCACTGGGTAGCCCTGCCACATGAGGTCTGTAAGTGATGAGAAAAGAGCTGGCCTTGTGTTCCTACCTGGGAAGGTTTTTCTTTGAGCTCTAATAAGTTGGATGGCATCACTGACTCAATGGACATGCACTTGGGCAAACTCCATAGTGAGGGACAGGGAAGCCTGGCATGGTACACTCCATGGAGTCATGAAGAGTTGGACACAGGTGAGGGACTGAACAACAACAACGACAACTTCTTTATTTTTATTTATTGGCCGTGCTGGGTCTTCATTGCTGTGAGGGCTTTTCTCTAGGTGCAGTGAGCCTGCTTCTTACTGAAGTGGCTCCTCTTGTTTGGAACACAGGCATGCGGGCCTCAGTAGTTGCAGCATGGGGACTCAGTAGTTTCGGCTCCCAGGCTGCAGAGCACAGGCTCAGTAGCTGTGGTGAATGGGCTTAGTTGCTCCTTGGCATGTGGGATCTTCCTGGACCAGGGATTAAACCCTTGTCTCCTGCATTGGCAGGTGGATTCTTTACCACTGAGCCACCAAGGAAAGCCCTCTAGCAACTTCTGACTGTGGAGCTGACTGTGTGACCTTCCTAGCTGCATATTGAAAGCCAAGCTCTATGGGGAGCAAAGCAGGAATAAACTTAAGAAAAGAACAGTCTGGAAGGGAGTCTAGGTGGGGACCAGCTTCCTAAGGTGACCAGCCCACCAACAGCTTCCCTTTCTGCTGGGGGTTGGTGCCCTTCCTCCAAAAGTTTTCTACAATGGGGCTGTTAAGAGCCTCATAATCTACTGACTGAGCTAGCCGGGCACTACAGTGAGGTCTTTAAATCTCCAGCCCTCCACCAGGAGCTGGGAACGGCTGCCCTGGCATCCAGGTTACCTGAAGCCAGAAGGGAAGAGTGGAGGCAAAGATATACTTTATCATCACCCCTTTTACAAAAGGCAAGAAATAATTATTGCGGTCTTTTTTAAACACATTAATTCCCCTGTCTGAATAGAGATTGAAATTTGTTAACCGATAATTAATGTCTTTTTTACCTTTTAATTAAAAGTTAACTGCCAGTGGAAAGTGCCAAGAAACATTCTCTAGCTGTACCCAGGCAATTTATGTTCTCTGGGCTTTCCTGACCTGCCGGCCAGTTGGAGGGCCAGAAGGTGGCATTTGTATGCAAGTGATTAGGGATTTGGGGAGCTTGAGAAAAAAGTTATTTCTTTTATGCAAACTGATGTGAAAGGTAAGGCTGAGACAATTAAAAATGAAGATCATCTCCCAATCCAGTCCCTTCGGCTACAATCCCAGCCCCGCTTGTCTGCTTCTGGAGGGGAGAAGAAGACTTTATTTTGTCTTGCTGGGGCTGACTGCTGAGTCACCACAGATAATAGCTTCCTCCAGTATCTTCCATAAACAGAGGGCAGCTGGCCACCATGCTTTACGGCTCCGCTGGGATGCCGCCTCGTTGTCGCTCTTCTGATTGTCATGAGCTGTCACAGATGGCATTTAACTACAATTTCCCCAAAGGACACTTTCTTCCCACCACTGTTTATAGCTTCGTGGGTTGTATTTTGTCCAAGGTTGGGGGATGGGGCACCAAGTCCTTACCTAGAAGTAACTTTTTTATTGTATTTTTCACAACCCAAGATTAATTTGCATCTTTGTAGGATTTCTATGTATCATTTATCAAGCTCTTGTAATGTGCCAGACATGGTACTAAAACTCTGGGATGTTGGCCTGGATCCTATGAAATTGCAGATATCCAACCCCGCCTGCCAATGCAGGAGATATGGGTTCAGTCCCTGGGTCGGGAGGATCCCCTGGAGCAGGAAATGGCAACACACTCTAGTATTTGTTCCTGGGAAATCCCAAGGACAGAGAAGCCCAGTAGGCTATAGTCCATGGAGTGGCAAAAGATTTGGACGCGATTTAGCAACTAAACAACAACTGAAATTGACCTACAAAACTAGACATTTCCCATGGTTTAACCTAATAATTGATTGCACTTAATCCTCACAATAAGTCTACAGGGAGATATCATTAAATTGATTTTTTGGATGGTAAGGAACCACAGTTCATGGAGGTGAGTGTGTTAGCTTAATCTTGCAGAACCAGGAGGCTGGCAGAGACTGCTGTCTTACGCTAAATAGCTTGCAGTATTCTGCACCTTATTCTGGGGCTTGGGGACCATATCTGGGTGTTTCAAGAAATTTGGACTAAAATTCAGTGCTTTTCAAAAGGATGCAGTGCTGTGCTCTGAGAAGGCGTTTGAAACAAAATTTCAGAGTCATAGTGATGGGGGAGGTGTCCCTTTGGCATTTATCGGGTGGGCCAGGGGTGCTAAGCATCCTATAAAGAGTGGGGTGGTCCTGACCCACATCAGTCATTCTGTTCCAAGGGCCAGTTGCTTCCTCCATAGCAACGTGGGCTGGGATGCACCCCAGGTTTCTTTGGCAATAGAACCCAATCATTCTGAGTCTTGGAAGGGGGTGTTTCTTTCTGTGCATAGCTAATGAGCTGTCTGACCACCTCCTTTTTGAGGATGCGATGGTCCTGCCAGGCTCAGGGTGGGCTCCTGGGGAATGTGATTCTGGTGTGTGACCACATCTTAGGCATAGTTGGTTCATGCAGGGCTGGACACCTAGCCAGACTGATTTCTGGGAAAGCTGACCACATGTACACACAGAGACTACATGCGGTTGGGACCACTACACATGAACTTGGGCTTGCGGTGGTCGTCTTACATCCACATGGGCCTTCAGCAGCCAAGAAGCTCATGTTTTTCTTGAAATCCTTCTTTGAAATTAGTCTTGGTATTTGTCTGGAAATAGATCCAGTATTCACCTATTTATCAAGTGGCTAATTTTAACAAAATGGACAAGCATAATTATAATTGGACAACAATTCAAAATAAGGACATGGGTATTTTCCACATCAAATGACTGTGATCTGTGGGTGTTTTTCATCTCATTGATTTTTTTGTGGGCATTGAGAGCATCTCTTTCCCTTGTATTTCAATTGTTACCTCTTAAGAATCCAGCTTAATTATCTTCAAGGTTTTATCTTCATAAAAGCCCCTAAACTACTTGGAAATAATAGTTTCAGCATTATATGTGAAAGAATTCTATCCTCAGACACTGAAAGGAATGATGACAGCAAAAGACATCTACACGATGCTTCTTTTCTTTTCATAATTATAAGTATTAGATCCCATCATTATGAAAAATAATATACTTAATTTATTTTAAAAAATGGATGGTACCTGTTACATAACGGGAAAGAGATTCTCAGCTCATTAGTCACTTGGGGAAATTCTTTGAGATATGAGAATTTTCTGGAACTTTTTTCTGGAGTTGACTTTCAAGGTGAGTTGTTAGGATTTCAGGTAACTTCCGGTGTTTTGGAACTGAGCCCAGCTCCTGCAGAGGGCCTGGCTTTACTCCAGGTCTTGGTGTGGGTTATTCATGTCTGAATCTACTTCATTCATGGCTGGGGGAAGTTTCTATTGAGGAGAGTCTGGACTTCTCATGATCCCAAACCTCACCATGGCAGCAACATATAGGAAACAATAGGAAACCAAGATAGACGGGTCACTTCAATTCTCTGAAACTTATGAGTTTTGTTTTTGTTTTTTTTGCATTTAAAATGAGCTAGTTATGCCTAGATCAAAGTTTCATTAAGGCAGGTGAATGTGCTTTGGGAATGAAAATAAGACGTCTGGCAGCTGAAACCTTAGCAATCTGATCTCTCTGTGTTGCTGAGGGGCCATCAGTGTGTAACCATGGAGCAGAAACACAGGCGTCCATTGCTTGACTTCCGGTTTTCATGCTGATGCTGTCCCTTTGGTTTTGTGGGGCTTACGTCTAAAAAGCAAGCAGGTGAGGACAAGGGCAGTGCACACAGACTCCGAAGATGAGCAGGCTGGCTGCTGAGGCCCCTGAGCCAAGGCGGTGTCCCGCAGTGGTGACCTGAGGCTTTGGAGAGGACCGCCCTGCATTGAACCAACACCTGCTGGCTCTGGGGCCGTGGACTGTGCTCCGTGGTGGGGAGCCTCACCTTTCTCTTCTTGGATACCACTTACCTAGTGAGGATGTGGTGAGAAGTGAATGAGATTATGTGTAGGAGAGCTAGTCATTTATTACCTGCTTCCTGGAACAACCTGCCACTCCCACCTTGGCCCAGGGTAACTCAGGGATGGAGGTGTCAGGCAACTGTGTGAGTGGGGATAAAATGGTCCCTTTATCTCTTTGGGGATGTGTCAGGGATGAGGGAGAGATTCCTTCTTGTCTGCTCTGGAAATGCACTCTAGTTTTCTTGATTTCTGGAAGCGAGTGACCCTAGTTCCTGCCTGGCTCCAATGATAACCACTGAGCCATGCCCTGGATGGACACAGTGGTCAGTAACAGAAGATGCACTCTGGGGAGTGTTCTTTGGGTCAGCTCTCAGGCAGCCAGTGATAGTGCCCATGAAGTCCCTCCTGGCCAACCCCTTAGTTCAGCCCAGTTCTCATCTGTAAGAATTCTCCACGAGTAACAGGACAATCCAGTGTCTCAGAAGCTACAACTTTTCCTTTTTAGACCAATGTCCAGAATCGCCTCCTTTCTCTACCTGGCTGCCTGACTCCAAGGTCCTCATTTCGCTGGCCCTGCCTAACTCCCCTCACCTGAAGCATGATGTATTTACACATAATCTCCGATCCTTTACATTCCTTGGCTCTGGACCTCTTTCTCTCTCCTCCTGCAGTCAGTGATTCTTTAGGGGACCTTCTGGGGAACTTTCACTTGCTCCTTCCTCCTGTATCTTGACTCTGCCTTCCCTCCAGCCTCTCCTGGTCCTTGGTCCTCCCCAAGACAAACTTTACACAAGGTGAGTGTCATCTTCCTCCTCACTGCTAGGGGTCCTCCCTTCTTCCAGGGGTAAGCCCCTTCCTGTAGCCATTCATCAGGTCTCTCTCTCTCTACCCACCCTAGGCTGGTATCCTGCCATGTCTCTGGTTGCTCTTTCAATAGTTCAAGTACTTTATGAAGTTTTAGATATTTTTCCATGGCCCTAGGGATCAAAGCATGCACAGGTTCTGGAAGAATTACATGTCCCCAGAGATCTTATTGATATTGAAGAACTGATGGTTTTGAACTGTGGTGTTGGGGAAGACTCTTGAGAGTCCCTTGGACTGCAAGAAGATCCAACCAGTCCATCCTAAAGGAGATCAGTCCTGAATATTCATTGGAAGGACTGATGCTGAAACTGAAGCTCCAATCCTTTGGTCACCTGATGTGAAGAGCTGACTCATTAGAAAAGACTATGATGCTGGGAAATATTGAAGGCAGGAGGAGAAGGGGAAGACAGAGGATGAGATAGTTGGATGGCATCACTGACTGGATGGACATAAGTTTGCTCTGGGAGTTGGTGATGGACAGGGAAGCCTGACATGCTGCAGTCCATGGGGTCACAGAGAGTCAGACACAACTGAGCGACTGAACAACAACAACAAGAGATCCTATTAAAGGCATTGCTATCACTATTAAAAAATATGTGTTTATGGGAGAGTGTGCAGCAAGCTTGGGAGTGGCTGTAAATGACATTCTGGCCTTTAGACCATTCAGGCCAAAATAGAGCCATAGAATAGAATGTTATCATTCAAAAAACAACAAAATTCTGTAAAGCAATTATCCTTCAATTAAAAAATAAATAAATTAAGAAATTAGTTTTGCTTTGTAGGCTCCTGTTTGCAAAAGCTGTTTTTCATCAGATGAATGAAAGCTTTTTTTCTGGTTAATTTCTTTATGTAATGAAAATTACCTTGCCTTCTGAGATCCAAGTATATGATGGCATTCATGCATTTTTTAAGCTTCCTTCTCCACAATTATGCCTCAGTCAGAATATCTCATTTATGAGCCTAGTGACCCTGTGGCCACTCTGGTGGAAACATTGCCCCCACTCCCTCAGCTGCTTAACTAGAGAATTAAATTTTTCCAAAGACTTTATTTCACTGAATTTAATCGACTGAGATTTTTTTTTTCTAATTTTTGCTATATCAGTATTAAGTTCTTTGGTGTGATTCAGTATTTGGAATTATTTAAAGCAAGTGCTTATATTAAATGGAGTGAACTTATCATTTTTAATGCTAATGTTTTGCAGTCTTGAAATGATTAAAATGACAGGAAGGTTTTGCAGAGGTCAAGTGTGAATATCATTTTTGCTTTCATTTTGAAAGATTTTAGCACAATTTCCTATCATCTATTGACATATACATTAGGCCCAGTGAGTGGGCATCATATATAATTCTTCCATGACCCATTTAAATTGTGTTCAGTTTAGGGGGTACCTCTGGGTATGGTTATGGTTACCTCTGGTTATGATTATGTACTTTCTGTGTTTTCTTTTCTCCAGCCCATAACCTTGAGACAGACAGACACACACACACACACACACACACACACACACACACACAATCTTTATTTTGTTGGTTGAACCAGCACAACCCTGGTACAAGGAATGTACTCTATTGAGTTTTGAGGGACTGAGACAGTGGGGTCAACTATTTTATACACCTAAGAAGAAAAACCATGATCAAATTTTTAAATTTTACTACCATATAAACTATTCGTTTTCTCAAGAGCAAACAGTTGGATGGTCTGAATACGGGGAATTGAAAGTTATATTGTGGGTGAGTAGCAACAATGAAGTGACCCGTTCCCTGGTACTTAATTTCTGGATCACTTGGGGTTTCTCATGGAGACGCTGTGTGAGATGCAAGACCCATTTCATCCTGCGTGACCCATGAGGATGTCTCCCAGGCACCCTCGTGACCATGGGCTGATCATGTAGTATTCACAAATCCTCCTAACTTCTCACCCCTGACAGACATTTCCCCGACACCAGTGAATCTAGGCATGTTATCATATTTTGGACACTCAAGCACACACATTTTCGACTGGGCCAGCTCCCAACCCCAGGTCAGAGTCGGCTTTCTCCCACTGCCCCCAGCACTTGTGTGTCAGGTTGTACCTGTAAGTAGACTCTGAGGTGGAGGTTAGAATACTCACAGGGTGATGGGATATGACAAGTGTCCTGTTATCACAGCAATGTGGAAATTGTGAGTAATGTTTCCCCTGCCACACTGCTAAACAAAGGATGCTGCAGTCATCAGCTTCTACAGCCAGGCCAACGGTGAGCCCTGAGGGGACTCAGGATGGAGATGAACCAGTTGCCAAGCCCTCACCCCTGGCAGTCACCCTGACTGTGCACCCTGAGGGGGTTCAAGATGGAGAAAAGCAAGGTGCTGGCTCTAGATATTTAAAGTGAAAAGCAGAAGTGTTAGTTACTCAGTCGTGTCTGACTCTTTGCAACTCTATGGACTGTAGCCCCCCAGGCTCCTCTGTCCGTGGAATTCTCCCAGAAAGAATACTGGAGTGGGTTGCCATTCTTTTCTCCAGGGGATCTTCCCAACCCAGGGATCAAATCTGCATCTCCTGCATTACAAGTGGATTTTTTTTTAACATTTGTGTCACCTGGGAAGCCCCCTATATATTTAAGGTGCACATCAAAGGAGTGATCTCCATGAGTCCACACTCTTGCATCTTCCCATACATACAAGAGTGCTAAAGTCATCAACCTGAGATGTTATCTTTAATTATCAGCCATCTTTTGATGTTCTGACTACCTGGTCTTTGTAGTAAAAACTCCTATATATCCTGGTTCCCCCCTTACCTCTTCAAAGCAGTCCCTCAGAGCTATCTGAGATGCTGTGTCCCAGGCTTAAATGCTCAGCTTTGCTTGCCATGTAAAACGTAATTCTCAACTTTTAGGTTGTGCACTTTTTTTTGGTCCACAGGGTGAAGGCCAGGGTAGGACTGGGGTGGGGGATGTGGGCTGTGACTGCAGCAGACTCACAGGAAGTTTCAGAGCTAGGATGGAGGACCCTGGAGAATTGTCACGAATTGGGCAAGGGATCCAGGCCTTTGTTGGATGTGGACGTGTCATTAGAAGAGCACTGTGGCTTTGGGTGAGGCAGCTTCCTTGCGCTGAGGGCAGGCTCCCAGGGGACTGAGGGCAGGGCTGGGTTCATCACCATCATCGACACTGAGCAGCTGGGGAGTGACACTTCAGTCCTGGGAGGGCAGGAGCCTGAGGGTGGCCACCAGAGCATCTTCCACAGAAAGAACTTCCGCCATGGTCCAAGACTGCCTGGGCTTCCGTGATAGAGAACCATGCAGTGGGAGGCTTAAACAGCAGACACTTACCATCTCACAGTCTGGAGGCTGGAAGTCCAAGGTCAAAGTGCCAGCAGCATCAGTGTATCCAGGGACCTCTCTCCTTGGCATGTAGATGGCCATCTCCTCCCAGTGTCCTCACATGGTTGTCCCTCTGGGTGAGTCTGTGTCCTGACCTCCCCTTCTCATAAGGACACCAGCCACATTGGGCCAAGGTCCATCTATATGACTTCATTTTGCCTTCATCATCTCATGAAACATCCTACCTCCAAAATAATGCAGTGGGAGTAGGAGGTGGGTGGGGAGCACAATTTAGCCTGTAACACTGGACAAGTGGGCTGGCTCTGCAGAACCACTGATTTGAAATTTCGAGGACAGTGTCTGGAGAGTAAATTGGGAGGGGCTCACCTGTGGAGGAAGGAAAGACAGGGGAACTAATTAAGGGCTGAACAAAGCACAATTCTGAATATTGTCACTGTCGGCCTTAGAGAAAGGGCTCTTTGAACATAAATACCTACTGACCTTTCCAACAAAGAGTGAACTGTGGGGGGTGGCACACCGGCTCTGAGAGCCTTCCAGGAGGCTTCACCCTGGGGGCTGACTCGCACATTTAATTGGGCGAAAAGGGACTGCAGGTTGTAAGATGACATTTTCATCTGTAAACAGGGAGTGACTTAGGCCTTGAGAATACTAGTGGCTGCAGATGAGATTGGAGCAATTGAAACTAGAGGATGAGATGACAGAGGTCCATGGAACCGTGGCCAATGGACTCGATGCATACCAGTCCCATTCCTCTAGAATCCCTCTTTTTTCCTTCTGAGGGAGCCTTTGTAAGGAAAGAGTGACCTCACTGAGGGTCAGGTAGGGTGGAAGTTTGGATAAGTAAACTCACGTTGTTTTAAGTGCAACAGAGAGACATGGGGTGGGTGGGAGAGAAGAGAAAGCACAGAGACAATAAACCTGCAATGCCAGGATGGCAGCTGTGTGACATTTGCTAAAACATTGGAAGACCACGACCGAATATTTCCATTAATCTATTTTTTCTTTAAAAAGGCAATAAAACACAGGTCATGGAGGTTTACAAGAGATTAGTCATGCCAGTAATTTATTTATTTATATTTGTTTTATAGTAAGTCCTTTTGGTTACCTATTTTATTTTTTTAATTAAGCTTTTTATTTATATTGGAGCATAGCCAATTATGGGCTTCCCTGATGGCTCAGACATTAAAGAATCTGCCTGCAATGTGGGAGACCCAGGTTCGATCCTTGGGTTGGAAAGATCCCCTGGAGAAGGAAATGGAAACCCACTCCAAGTATTCTTGCCTGGGAAATCTCATGGACAGAGGAGCCTGGTAGGCTATGGTCCTTGGGGCTGCAAAAGAACTGGACACGACTTAGAGACTAAATAACAACAACAAAAACTCAAGGAGAGACTAAATTTTTGCAAACAGCACACACATGAATGAAGCATTACAATAAAGAAATGCTTCCAGGAGAGGTTTGTTGAATAAGGTTGCATTTCCGCACTTGTAAATACAACCAAATTGAAGGCAGAGGAGAAGGGAATGACAGAGGATGAAACGGTTGGATAGCATCACTGACTCAATGGACATGAGTTTGAGCAAGCTCTGGAAGTTGGTGATAGACAGGGAAGCCTGGCGTGCTACAGTCCATGGGTTCACAGACAGTTGGACACGATTGAGCGACTGAACTGACTGAGATACAACCAGGGTAACCTCCTGGCTCTGGACCACATGACATCTAGAGGTTGGAGACAGGTGGACTCTGTAGGAGAGATTGTTAATAAAATTGAAGGCAGCAGGAAACAAGGTAGGGGATCAAAGACTGGAGCCCACTGGGGCCTCCCATTAAGGTAGAGATGCTCAGACTCTGGGTTGGGGACCTATAGTCACCAAGGGACCATAGTTGGCTTCTGGTTGGGGAGCAGTAAAGGCAGAAGGAAGGGGGCAAACAAGTCACTGATACTGGGCTGGTGAATTGCTCCATCAGAGTGACACATTTTCTGTCTGTCCTGAAACCTTCCATGGTTAGGGATTAGGACAGAGCTGTGACTGCACATGGTGGCCACCAAAAGCCACAGAGGATGAAGAGGCAGAGAAGCGAAGGAGGAGAAATGAAAGAGGAGATGGGTTTTCTTAAAGTCCCCACACCTCCTGCCATTGTATGCCAATGATGCATTGGGTATGAAAGTCTGATGAAAAGCCTTAGGTCATCAATATATAGTCTCCCTATAAATAAGCCCAAAGGAAGATTTGAAAGATTGCCTGGTCCAACTCTGCACCTTCAGGCGGGCCCATGCTTCCAAGAAAATGAAAATAATCTGTCCATATTATATATTTTTTCATAAATTGCAGAACCACATGTCTGTATTTTAATTCAGCAAGGCTGAAGAATTCCCCCAGATCTAATATATGAAGCTGTAGATCTAATTCTCCTGAAGTTCTTTCAAAATTTATTTCCCAGCTCAATATATTTAGTGTATATATTTTTGCTTAGGTTGGCAGATGTGAGGTTTTAATATTTCTATGTTACTAGCGCAGGAAATGAGACTCTGAGGAATGTGGAGGCTTGGCCAAGGTCATAAGGCAAACGATTGCTCACGTCAAGGATTAAAGTTCTAAGCTTCTGGTTCCTGGCTCCATCTACCATGTAAGATGGTGTTTGGTTGACCTAAGGAGAGTCATTGGATAGGGATGTGTTGAAGCTATTTAAATAAGATTGTTATTAATACATGTAAGAGTCAGCAATGACTCTGCACATCCTAACAGGGGATAGGGGAAGTAGGGGCAGGTGGTAAGAGTGAGTCTGAGAATCTGGGAAGGAGTGAGTGGTGTGTGTGTGTGTGTGTGTGTGTGTGTGTGTGTGTGTGTGTGTGTGTGTGTGTGTGTGTGTGTGTCCTCTCACTGCTTCAAGCAGTGATTCTCAAACTTGACTGCTCATCGGAACCACATTATTGATGTTCAGTCACTCAGTCATGTCCGACTCTTTGTAACTGCTGCTGGACTGCAGCACCCCAGGCTTCCCTGTCCATCACTATCTCCCTGAGTTTGCTCATACTCATGTCCATTGAGTTGGTGATGCCATCCAACCATTTCATCCTCTGTTGCCCCCTTCTCCTGCTGCCTTTAATCTTTCCTAGCATCAGGGTCTGTTCTGATGAGTTGGCTTTCACATCAGGTGGCCAAAGTATTGGAGCTTTAGCATCAGCATCAGTCCTTCCAATGAATATTCAGGGTTGATTTCATTTAGGATTGACTGGTTTGGTCTCCTTGCAGTCCGAGGGGCTCTCAAGAGTCTTCTCTAGGACCACAATTTGAAAGCATCAGTTCTTTAGTACTCAGTATTTTTTATGGTCCAAGAGCATCCATTTATTATCTATTACCCTTGTCCTTGGGGAGTCTAAGACAAGGGTCAGGAAGGCTTTGCTATCCTTGGTCTTATGGCTGGTTGTATTGGGGTGCCACTGCCCCAAGAGCATATATGCGGCTGGCTGGGAGTTGTGGTCCAAGAGTCCATCTAGGGACGTGATGGAGGAGCACTGAGTGCCAGGGTGCCCACGGAACTGGCCAGTGAGCATGATGGAGACGTGTGGGGTGCACCCTCAGATGTGTCCTGTGTCACTCATGGGCACTGACTTCTCAGGGATGGCTTAATTTTCCCTCTGTGGTCACATTCAGCATCTGCCTTGTGTCTTTTAAAGCAGACACAACCTCATAACTCATGAACAAGAGATAGCTATGTTACCAAAGATGCCCTGGGGAAATGGTGCTGGTGGTGGTTTAGTCGCCAAGTCATGTCTGACTCTTGCAATCCCATGGACTGTAGCCTACAAGGCTCCTTTGTCCACTGGATTCTCCAGGCAAGAATACTGGAGTGGGCTGCCGTTTCCTTCTCCAGCCCTGGGGAAATGAATAGTGTTAAGTTGTGTGTCAAGTCCACACAATGAAATTCCCCATAAGGTTCTTCTAGCCATTCCTGGAGTCTTCCCCAAGTGTTTGTAGGTCATCCATGTACTTGGTTGAGTCACCATAACAACGTACTGCAGGGTGAGAGGCTTAACCAATAGAAAGTTGTTTTCTCTCAGTTATGGAGCCTGGCAGTCTGAGATCAAGGTGTGGGTGGGGCTTGTGTCTCCTGATGCCTCTCTTCTTGGCTTGTAGATGGCCATCTTCTCCCTGTGTCCCCATGAAATGAGGGCATCTTCTCCCTGTGTCCTCATCTCTGAAATGAGACCAGGTCCAAATTTCCTCTTCTTATAAGACACCAATCCTGTTATACTTGAGCCCACCCATATGATCTCAATTTGCCTTAGTTACCTCTTTTAAGACCCTATCTCCAAGTATAGTCACATTCAGAAGTACAAGGGGTTAGGACCTTAATATATGAATTTTGTGTCCGTGCTCAGTCACTAAGTCATGTCCGACTCTTTGTGACCCCATGGACTGTAACCCGCCAGGCTCCTCTGTCCATGGGATTTCCCAGGCAAGAGTACTGGAGTGGGTTGCCATTTCTTCTGCCAGGGGATCTTCCTGACCCAGGGATTGAAACCATATTTCTTACATCTCCTGCATTGACAGGTGGATTCTTTACTACTGCTCCACCTGGGGAGCCATGAATTTTGGGGGGATACAATTCAGCCTATAACATCATTCATTCTCTCTTTCATAACCTACATAATCCCCTGGTTTGTCCCAAACAATTGTAGGCTCTGCTCAGTAAAGCCACAGCCCACAGTCTGGCACCACCAATTCTAGCCTGTCTTCTTGGAAGCTCCAGCAACGACGTACTCACTGCTTCTCAACCCCAAGCTCTTGCAGTTCTAGTGTCTGCACTAGAGCCAGAGCAACAGAACACAGGCTGCTGCTCTGTGTCCCTTCTCTTGTCCCTTGTGCCTGAGCTCAGCCCACACAACCACGGGACCCGTCAAGACTGCCACTGGGAGACTCCCCCTCCCCTTCCAGGCACTGGGTGCTCAGAATTCCCACCCACTGAGGCGTCCCTGCAGAGGGTGTGGTTCTGCGCCTCAAGGGGAGGACGGAGCCCTGCCCTTCCTCCTCCAGTCTGTGGTACATCAGCGGGCAGCACTGTGGACTTGGTTCTTGACCTTGACTTCCTCTTCCCAACTCCCCTTCCTAAGCCCCTGGGGAGTCCTAAAAGCAACCTGCCTGGGTTCTCCCGTGTGTGAAATTGGGGACAGAATTTTGAGAAGTATGCTGTCAGGATGGGCTGGCAGGCAGATGCTTTGAGAGCTTGCAAATGCTTCGTGTGGTTAGGATATGTATGTATTTGCATAACTTATATATTAAACCCATTTATCTTGCTCTGTGAAATAGGAATTATTATAATGAATGTACCAATTTTCCCACTGAAAGGGGACTTTCTATAGACACAGTTCCCACGTAAAGTGGCTATAAATGAAGAAGGTGGGTTCACAAGCCATAGGAGACTCCTGCTTCTTTCTTCTTCGTGGTCCTGCTCACTGGTGTTCACAAAGCTCAGACAAGGGCTCAGACCCAGCGCTTCTTTGTCAGCCTCCTTGAGCAGCCTGTGCTCAATGGTTTTGAAGTTTCCATCTGGTGGTCACACTGTTCATTGTATTTATCTGTTCTGTTTTCATCTTGAAATGTGCATTCTGGCTCCAACACTGCAAAAACCATGCACAAGCTTCTTCTTAGATGGTGACCAGAGGGGCTCTGTTCTCTCCTTTTACCTCACTTTTATTCTTTGATATGAAGCTCATCAACCCTCCCCTTGGGAACTGGGGAGCTGCCAGCAGGGCCAGGACCAAAGTGGCCCAATCCTGGTGCCCAGGGCACACAATTTAAGGAGGCACTAGCCTTCAGGTGTGAGCAAGTGCAGCGCTGGCATTTGCAGGAACCTGATCGTGAGTGCCTCCTTAAATCTTGCACCTGCCCTGCAGTTACCGGTTCTTACTTCCTTCACCAAACTCAGAAAGTAGCTTCTATGGATCCAGCTTGTGGGGATTCAAACAGTAGGTCACCCAACTATTCCCAGGTCCCCCTAGGGTATCTGCATTTCAGGGTGGTTGTGAGGCAGAGTTGGTGGGACCTCACCCCCAAGCAGTCACTGTGGGTTATCCCCAGGCAGTGAGTAAGGATGACCAGGAAAGAACTTGGAGAGGATTAGGGTTTACATGATTGTTGGGGTGGAGAGGAAGGGGTTCCTGCTGGGAAAAGAAAGCCTGGAGAAGGAGGGCATAGAGGTAGCATGAAAGCCCTCTGGGGTGTCAGGTGAGAGAGGGAGGGGCTGTGGAGGAGGATGTTGGAGGCAGAGGCTGCTGGGGTGATGGCTGGATGGAAACCAATGGAGGAGAGTCAGAAACAGGGCTCTGATTAACATCAATTCTATGAGCGACTGTGGATGGAGTGTCTGTGCTCCAGATGACAGGTGAAGCCCATGGAACATCTGAGGATCATACTGTGGTACCCAGGTCCTCATTTATTTGTCTACACCAGCTGTTTGGTAGCCATCACTTGGATATGTTTGCATATCTGGTGGGTCCTTTCCATGTGAGGAGTTACTCTTATTTTTTGAAGTATTTGCCATGAGAAGGCATTCTTGTTAGTGTGCTGAGGCTCCTACTTGAATTTGGACAAAATTGAAGCCAGCAAGTTGCAGGCAGGTGTCCTGACTAGTGATGGACCAAGGAGACAGGCAGCCACATTATCTTAGATCTGAGAATCAGCTGCATTCCATTCTGTAACATCTGCCTTGTCAAAGTCAAGGGCCCACGCAGATGCTGCTCAGGGTCTTAGCAGTCCAGTTCATTTCAGTTGCTCAGTCTTGTCCGACTCTTGGCGACCCAATGGTCTGCAGCATACCAGGCTTCCTTGTCCATCACCAACTCCCGGAGTTTGTTCAAACTCATGTCCACTGAGTCAGTGATGCCATCCAACCATCTCATCCTCTATTGTCCCCTTCTCCTCCTGCCTTCGCTCTTTCACAGCATCAGGGTCTTTTCCAAGGAGTCAGTTCTTCGCATCAGGTGGCCAAAGTATTGGAGTTTCAGCTTAGCAGTCCAGACCTGGGCAAAAGGATCTTCACTACCAGGCTGGATGGTCAGATTCCAGGGTCAAAGCCAAGTCTTCTCCAGCACTGGTGAGGCTATCACACCCACACCTACTCCCTAGGGGAATGCTCTCCTCTGAGGAGTCACAGTGTGACTCTCCAAGTCCATGACCCCAACTGCTCACATCCTTTCATCAGAGATGAGTACCTGGGGTGCAGGCAGGCTGGAAGATTTGGGGTTGGAGAAGGAGGAGCAGAAAATGCTCAACTCTGAAAGCTGAGATTGTGCTACGAAGGGCAGGTGCCTCCCAAGTAAACCTGGGGGTTGCTGAGTGGCTAGCATCAGGATTTTCAGAACTGCTCTTCCTTCCAAAAACAAACCTTCTGCTTGCTGACATTGAAAGTGTATTTTCCACGTGTCTAAATCCCGTACCCCTTGGAATTATGAAGAGTGACAAATCTGTGATGATCTCTGTGCTTCCTACTTGGACTATCTTGTCATCTGTCCTTTCTTTCCCTCCCTGGCGGGGCTTGGAGCCCTGAGCCAGCCTGCCTTTCTCCTTTGCTCCACTAGGTGGCCCTGGGAGCTCTCAGATATCTGCCAGGCGTTCAGACAGGTGAATGAATCTCATTGGCTCAGAGGAAGCATGATGCCACCAGGCAGCCCTTTTTAAGAAAAAAGCCAGAGCGGGGAGCAGCGAGCCCTGAGCAGTGCTCTCTGTGTGGCCGGTGGGGATACGGAGCTGCCTGTTGTTACAGCATCATGAGTGAGGTGAGTGCATCTTCCACTCTGGGAGGGAAACCTGTGGGTGAGACGGGGCAAAGTTACACTCAGAAAATGTGAAGGGCTTCCAAGTGGTGAGAGCACGTCGACCCTGGAGCTATTTACCTGGAAGACTGACTCTGTCCCTATCTGGGTTTGCATGGCAAGTGCAAAAATTGGTTAAGTTGCAACTTTTACAAATTCAAAATGAAAGGGATTCATTGTTTGCTTCTGATTGAATTGTGAGTTGGAAAGTGCTTTGGGATTTAGACCTCAGGAGAGAAGGCTGAGTGAGTGTTTTTAGTCTCTTGCAAAGATTTGTCCTCTTGTGGTGTGTGGGTCTTCACATGTCTTCCTTGGTGGGTACCTTTCAGAATGTGAGCAGGCTGGCCATCTGGTGAAAGTCAGCCTTGGAAGAGAAGCAAGGGGAGGATTGCATTGTATGGTCCTGTGGAAACCTTGCCTGTACAAACTACATCTGCGGTTAATCAGAGTAAAACCAGGAGAGAAATGCAAGTCCAATGAACCACGAAAAATCTGTGTGTATGGGTGTGTGTGTCTAAGATGGGAGAGACCCTGGGAGAAGAGGGGCTGCAGTTTTCAACTGAAAGTCACTGAGCTGCATCTGTTTACGAAGAAGAGAGTTTGTTGGGGGGAGGGACAAACTGAATGCTCACTGTATTTTTTAAAAGATCATATTCTCTGTCTTTACAAAAAGGCAGATTTGGGGTTGTATAGCGTCACCCTCTAATTTGCACTTGGTAACCAAGACAAATCCATTTTCATTTCCTTTTGGTTGGCACTTAAATCGTTACTTTTTAGATCTTTTATTTTGTCTGTCTTCTCTTTTTAACAGACGGGTGAACCTTTTTTGGAAATCTACAGTAAAATTAACAACTTCAAAAATAAAATGCCTCTTTCCTGCTTTCATATGTCAAATGGGTGACTTTTGATATAAAGGATCGCCTGCAATGCAGGAGACCCGGGTTTGATCCCTGGGTTGGAAAGATCCCCCGGAAAAGGGAATGGCAATCCACTCCAGTATTTCTTGCCTGGAAAATTCCATGGACAGAGGAGCCTGGTGGGCTACAGTCTATGGGGTCACAAAGAGTCAGACATGACTGAATGACTTACATATATATGTATATACATATACAGTAAAATTAACAACTTCAGCAATAAAATGCCTCCTTTCTGCTTTCATTTCTCTGATGGGTGACTTTTGATATAAGCATGACAGGAAGGCAGAGTAGACAAAGTGTTATGGGATTTAGGAATTGGGTTTGGGATGGAGCCAAGGGCAAGGAAGAGGGCAAGTATGGATGGAAGAGGGGAAGGCAGGGTTATTCCAGAAGCAACAAGGGTGACCACCATGGCATCTCCTGTTTGCCCAGCATCCCTAGAACCAAGCAGGGTATCTAGTTGTCTTATTTGAACTTCCTTACAACCCCGTGAATTAGAATAGAATTACCATGTGCGGGCTAAGTTGCTTCAGTCATGTCTGACTCTGTGTGACACTATGGACTGCAGCCTTCAAGGCTCCTCTGTCCATGAGATTCTCCAGGCAAGAATACTGGAGTGGGTTGCCGTGCTCTCCTCCAGGGGATCTTCCTGACTGAAGGTCTTATGTCTCCCGCATTGGCAGGGGGGTCCTTCACCACTAACGTCATCTGGGAATAAGTGAGTGCTGTTATGATTCCCAACTGACAGATGAGGAAACTGAGGCACAGGTCAAGGTCAGTTGGCCCAAAGCCACCAGCTCGTGAAGGGTAGAGTCAGGACTTGGGTGGGTCTTGATGTCTAAACGGCACATGGAATTTCCTGGTCCATGTGAACGATGGGTGCCAGAGAAGGAGAAAGAGGTGGAGGGCGGGGGTGAGCGTAGAGGGAGAGGCCAAGAAGCTGGGCCTCCTGGTCCTGAATGCTCACATGAGGGGCTTTCTGCAGACTCAATGGAGATTCCAGAAGCTTCTCTGTTTGCACCAGCTCACCTTGCTTGTGAGTAGCAGGAACAACTGTGTGGAGTGGGGTTTTTATATACAACTTAATAGGTTCGTGTAGAGGGGCTTGGAAACCTGTGCAGCCCAGGGGCCTCCCTGTGTTTGATCAGGTTGGCTAAAGGGGACCCTTCAGGAATGGGGAACTTCCTGCTGGTTCTCCCCTCTGGCTGTCACCCCATCTTCAGCAGAGTCTCCTTGCTCAGCATCTGGAGCTTTCTAGAATGCCTCAGCTTTGGCGGTGTTCACTTAACTGTGGGTCCTCAGGGAGACAGCAAGTATCCCAGAGCTCACCCATCATTAGGATCACAACCTCATTTCTGCTGAACCTGTAATTAGGGCAGTTCTGCAGCCATGGCCCTGCCCCCCAGCATCCATCAGATGCCTTGCCGGGGCTCTTCCAAGAACTCTGTCTCTTTCCTTTAATGTTGATAAACTCCCACAGTGTCTCACATCTTGAACTCCCTTTGCTGCCACCCGCCTCACCCCAGCCCCCCTCACCTTCCTGCCTCCCACATGGGTTCCCTGCTCAGGTCACGTGCAGCCCCGTCCTCTGGGTGACCAGCTCCCTGGCTCATCTCCCAGTTTCTTAGGAGTGTTCTCCTCGGAGGGCAGGAATTGGTCCTTTGACTCAAACTTAAATCTACTTAAAACGTTTAATAAATTTGAACAGAAGCTCCTTTCTGGGTAGAGGACTGGATCTCCCCTCCCTTCTCCTCAAGCTTTTCTTTAGTTAGATGAATTCCATGTGGCTTCCGGTTTTAATAACTCTCAGGTGGGTATGGATTTCAGATGATCATTTACTTACCCATGTAACTAATTGCCCCAGAGAGCCAAAGCAGTGGATTTTCTCAGACTTTCCTACGACTTTGGGTTTTATTTGAGTCTGATGGGCACCTCATTCCTGCTCCAGATGTTCAGGTTTATCTCCTGCTCTAGAAATTCTGAGGTTCACAGCTGGGCTGGGAGGAGAGGCTCCCCAATGGCTAAATGCTCTCCGGAGCGGGCTCTCTGAGTTCTTGCAGCCTTTCATGAGGGGATTGAGCCTGCAGCTTGCTTCAAACTAGGTGACTTTAGGACAACACAACATCTTCTTTTTCCCTTTTGACAATGCTTTATGGGGGAAATAGCATGTGATTGAAAAGAGCAGCTCATGTGTAGCAAGGCAAGTAAAGTCCAAATTTAGGGCAACATGACAGAGTGGAGGTGGTTGGCGGGGGTGTCTAATTTGCATTTCGGTATTAAAGTGTGCCAGAGGTGCCTGGAGCAATCTATGAGATGAGCTGCAAGATCGCTTAGCAGGGATCAAGATGCAGGCTTAGGTACATTTGCTGGATCAGAAATCCTATCCACCACGGTTGAAGTTTAAAAAATGCATTCTCATCTTTCCCCACCAGATTTCCCACACAGGGAGAAGAAAAAGGCTCGCTTTGTTTAGTGACCTAATAATACCATTTGAAATAAGTTCCGCCAATAATGACAGTCAGCCCCATTTTCTCATTCAGGTGTCTTTTTAAGTTGCTTTTCAAAAGAACTGATTTAGTAGAGCCAGGAACAAGAATGTAACACATAACGGCACACGTTTGGAGAGTGGCTTTGCAAAATGACATGTACTTTTTGTGAGGCGGTGGGGTGTTCCCCATTGTATAATACATCCTTGACAGCTGTGAATTAGACTTGAAACCCCTTTGGGAAAGTGGTCTCCTGACCCTTCCTTGTTGCTGTTCATGGTCTCTTTTCTAGCATCGGCTTCGATGGGATGTTGCAATTTGGTGCCAGGTTTCTGGGCCTTTCTCTCTTCCAGACATTGGGGACGACAAAAGAACCGCACCTGTCCAGGTCTGGTTTGAACACAATGAGGAATTAAAGGGCAAATCTTTAGACCCTCATGTGTATCCCAGGTGCGCTGGTGGTAAAGAACCTTCCTGTCAATTCAGGAGAGGTAAAAGAAGCAGGTTTGAGTCCTGGGTTGGGAAAATCCCCTGGAGAAGGAAATGGTAAACTGCTCCAGTATTCTTACCTGGAAAATTCCATGGACAGAGGAGCCTGGAAGGCTACAGTCCTTGGGGTCACAAAGAGTTGGACATGACTGAGCACAGACACACACAGTGTATTCTTAGCACTGAATCAGAAGCTACTTGCCTGATACACTAAATCTCTGAAGCAAGAAGCAAACAGTGAACAGCATTGTTTTGGAAAGAGACTGCAAGGGGGAAGCTATGCCACTTAGATCAGGGGTAGAGAGGATGCACAAGACATGAATTTATTTTTCAAACGTAGCCATTGGTTTAAAATTTGCATATGACACTGGTTTAGGGTTTATCTAACCAGCATTCAGGGTAATCCTTTGGAGAGAGAAATAGTAAGATGAAACAGGTCTGAAGTGAAAATTAGCATAGTTGTGTGTTTCCTGTGATGTAATAGTAAGCTGAAACAGATGCCAATGCGTGAGTAATAGGTTTGCAAGGAACTGTATAATTTAGACCAGTTAAGCACAGATACCGAGGATACCTGCATAAAATGTGCATTTTGCAACTGGCCTCAAAGGCTTAGCAAGAAAAGGTCAAATGAAAATTCAACTTCTTAGGCAATTTTAACCTCACTTGGGGATGGCCCTGCAGCTGAGATACAGGAAGACCCAGCAAGATGCATATGGTTTTGCTGGATCATAGAATGATAGATGTTCTAACTGGGGACATTAGGTCTAGAAAGACTCCAATTACAACTTGAGTCTGAGGTTCAACATTTCCTAAGTAGGAATAGGCCAGTGAAGCAAGAAAGTGTGTTTGTTGGGCTGATGATGGTAATGGAATGCTCTAAGATTGATTTCCCCAATCCTGCATTTCATTAACGGCCACTGTGGGATTAAGAAGTCTCATTGTTTTTCTCTCTTGAATTCTAAGAATGACAGAATGCAAGATGTATGATATTTTTTAGAAAGAAAAATTGAATAAATGACTCACAATTAGAGGTTTAGTGGAATAATGTGATCAAGATGAAGAGGAAACACGGGCTTTTGTAATGGAAAGTGCCTTGAATTTATGATGAACACGTTCTCGGCAGTATTTTTAAAAATTCTAATTTCTGCTATCAGAGCTCTGTCAGAAGTGTTGTCAGAGGTGGAAGGCATTCACAGTTTGTTTGGGGTCTTTCTGTTCTTGGTTCACTGGGCACATTGAACTATTTGAACATCTGAAGAACATCATGAACCCAAGCTTGGGGCTTTCCATTAATTTAGAATGACTTTCTAGAAAAGGCTTCAGAGTGGGGAATAGAAAGATTTTAGGAGATGCATATGCACAGGTTTATATTGTATTTGACTAATATTTTTAAAAAGCAGTGCATTAAAGATCATGCTGTTAAAGTGTTATCTTAATCTGTCTGGGCTGTTGTAATAAAATACCACAGACCGAGTGGCTTATAAAAAATAGAAATTTATTGCTCATAGTGCTGGAGGCTGGTAGTCTGAGATCAGGGTGTTGGAACCTTCACATGATGGGTCTCTTCTGGGTTGTAGATTTCCCACCATATCCTCACCTGCTGGAAGGGGCAAGGGAGTCCTCTGGGGTCTTTTTTTGATAAAGGCACTAATTCCATTTGTGGGCTTCCCAGGTGGCTCAGCAGTAAAAGAATCCACTTGCAATGCAGGCAAGATTACTGGAATGGGTTGCCATGGTCCTTAGAGCATCCCTATTATACTGGGATGTTTAAATATGGCTATTAAATCCTTGGGCTTCCCAGATGGCACTAGAGGTAAAGAATCCACCTGCCAATTCAGGAGACACAGGAGATGTGGGTTCTATCCCTTGTTTGGGACGATCCCTCAGAGAAGGAAATGGCACTCCATTCCAGTATTCTTGTCTGGAAAATCCCATGGACAGAGAAGCCTGGCAGGCTATAGTCCATGGGGTTGCGAAGAATCAGACATGGCTTAGCAACTAAACAACAAACAATGACAAAATCTCAAAATCTCATTCATGAGGGCTCCAACCTCACAATCTGATCACCTCCTAATGCCATCACCTTTGGGTGTTATGATTTCAGCATTCGAATTTTGGCGGAACACAAACATCCAGACCACAGCTAGTATGGGCTGCATTTTATGTATTAGAATTGTCATACCTGGATTGTGAGCTTTCTGATGTCATCCACAGACCCAGCTCCTGGTTTGGCATTTGGGGATGTTCAGTTACTGGATGAATCAGATCAAATGGCTTTTGGGGTGTGGATTTATCAGTTATTGTAACCAACAGACCAGCATTCTCTTTTCTAACTGTTGAGATTTGTGGTCAGGATAGATTTGGAGAGAAAAATTTCTCTCTTTTGTTCTTTACCTCCATGTTTAAAACCTGTGTTTGCCATTTAAATCTTTTTAAATTGGAAATGGGTACATTGTTACACATGTCAAATAAACGCTTTCATGGCTGGCAAAGAAAATGAGAAAAAATAAGAAGAATCTCAATAGAAAGAACTCTTGACATTTGGGTAAATGTCAAGGAAAATAGGGAGCTGAGGGAAGAATGGAGAGTTCTAATATCCTTCAGTTTGGGTCTTTTCTCCATTGAGACTATTTTGCTTCAGATAAGTTCTGTGAAATTCAGACAAAAGCAGTGATAGCCCAAGGTGGTAGAGCTCACGTCTAACTTGAAAAAGGCCCATTATATTGAAATAGAAAACCAATTTGACAGTTAGGAGTTAAGGGTAAATAAGAAATAGTCCAAATTGATCTTTAGTAAGTTAGCTCCATACACCCAATCATAGCCAAATCATAAATTCTGGAACATTGTTGAAGGCACACTATAGAATACAGAAAGCAAGCTGTGTATTTAAATATTATAATTAATACTTAAAATGATGCCCCAATGTTAATACTAAATAAAACAAATAGTACAATTATAGTTGCATATTCATACCATAATAGTTAACAGAGTACCAATGTTAATATTCATTAAAACAAATATTTTAATTATAGTTGTGTATTTAAAATTTTCAGATTACTTTATATTTGAAATAGGAATATAGGACAATTCTATGCAAAAGACATCAATTCATATTTGCTCTCCTGGAAGCTGAACGTTGAATTGTGAATCGAGGACACTGTGCAGTCTATGGGGTCTGCATCCATTTTCCTATATTCCCCATTCATAAACTACTTACCATTCTTCCAGTCTTTGGAATGAAGTGAAGTATAAATAATGAATGGCAAAATGCTGTTCATTTGATTTAATATAGGTGCCTTTTGGATATGGATACATGAATGTATCAGATGGTACTGTGGTAAAGAATCTACCTGCCAGTGCAGGAGACGCAAAAGACGTGGGTTCAATCCTGGGTTGGGAAGATCCCCTGGAATAGGAAATGGCACTCCACTCCAGTATTCTAGTCTGGAAAATCCCATGGAGGTAGGAGCCTTGCAGGCTACAGTCCATGGGGTCACAAAGAGTCGGACACGAATGAGCACACACTCGAGAATGTTGTATAGCTCATTGTTCTGTGTCATAAGCCAAACAAGCTTGCCACACCCATCAAAGGTCCAGACCTATAAACCAGCATCTCTTTCAGGGCTGTTTTACATGAACGAGTTACCCATTACAGGCATCAATCTGCTTGAATGTCATTTGTGCCTTGCAAATAGCCCTAAATTTATGTTTCAGAATCTCACTGAAATACTTCTCATTCATTTCTGAAAGGGAAATGCATGGCCCTATTTATAACATTGTCCGTGGAAAAATCATTCACCTCCTAAATGCCATTATTTTATATTTTACTCTCAATCTGCCACTTTATAAATAAAAGGAAGACAAATCAGAATCATAAAACAGGAAGGTAATCATCCACAGATTGAAAATGGCCTAGCAGGACATCTAAGGGGAAGAAGCCAAAAAGTATGAAATGATGGAACTTTCAAATTGGGCCATTTTCATACCGTAATGGAGCTGTAACAAGGAACATGGGGGTCCTTTGCTCTGAGTGGTTTTCCCTCTCCAGTTTGAGGACAATGGTGGGTTTTCCAAGACTGAAATATGTCAAGTCATCCATACCGCAATCTTTCACCCAATGGCCTGGAATGTCTTCTGCATGTTAGTTTTTTTAATACTTGTTTATGATGATTTGACAGGTGAGTTTGTATCTGGGTTGACCAGAGACTATGCTTTTCCAGCTATTACAATTCAAAGCTGCTGTGGAATGACTCAGCAAAAAAAATGGTCATCTGCCCCCATAATACTCTACCTGTGCCATGGCCAAAGTTCTAATGAAGTGACTAGTTACTTTGTTGTTGTTTTTGGTTATCTATTTTAAATATAGAAGTGTGTATATGTCAATCCCAAACTCCCAATTTATTCTTCCTCCAACCCTATCCTCTTGGTAACCATTCAGTTTAGTTCAGTTGCTCAGTCGTGTCTGACTCTTTGCGACTCTTGGAGCTTGCTCAAATTCATGTCCATCGAGTCGGTGATGCCATCCAACCATCTCATCTTCTGTCATCCCTTTCTCCTGCCTTCAATCTTTCTTAGCATCAGAGTCTTTTCCAATGAGTCAGTTCTTCGCATCAGGTGGCCAAAGTATTGGAGCTTCAGCTTCTGGATCAATCCTTCCAATGAATATTCAGGACTGATTTCCTTTAGGATTGACTGGTTGGATCTCCTTGCAGTCCAAGAGACTCTCAAGAGTCTTCTCAGTAACCGTAAGTTCATATTATATTTTAATTTTATGCAATGCCTGAGAAGAGGACGCCAGAGATTGACAATAGACTACTCATTAACATTGATCTTAACAAAACAGGGAGTAAAGATAAAAAAAATAAGTTAATTTTTATTCTCAAGATCTTTTTTGAAAATTTTTTTTAGCCAATCACTTTTCTGTACACCATGTGGCTAAGTTCCATTGTTTAAAAAATAATTTATAAATAACACTTATTTTAATTTAAGATTTTTAGGTATCGGTTCAGTTCAGTCGTTCAGTTGAGTCCGACTCTTTGTGATCCCATGTCCTCCCTGTCCATCAGCAACTCATATCATATAAGTTTACTCAAACTCATATCCATTGAGTCGGTGATACCATCCAACCATCTCATCCTCTGACGTCCCCTTCTCCTCCTGCTTTCAATTGTTCCCAGCATCAGGATCTTTTCAAATGAGTCAGCTCTTCACATCAGGTGGCCAAAGTATTGGAGTTTTAGCTTCAGCATCAGTGCTTCCAATGAACACTCAGGACTGATCTCCTTTAGGATAGACTGGTTGGATCTCCTTGAAGTCCAAGGGACTCTCAAGAGTCTTCTCCAACACCACAGTTCAAAAGCATCAATTCTTCTGAGCTCAGCTTTCTTTATAGTCTAACGCTCACATCCATACATGACTACTGGAAAAACCATAGCTTTAACTAGACAGACCTTTGTTGGCAAAGTAATGTCTCTGCTTTTTAATATGCTGTCTAGGTTGGTCATAGCTTTTCTTCCAAGGAGCAAGCATCTTTTAATTTCATGGCTGCAATCACCATCTGCAGTGATTTGGGAGCCCAAAAAATTAAAGTCTCTCACTGTTTCCACTGTTTCTCCATCTATTTCCCATGAAGTGATGGGACCAGATGCCATGATCTTAGTTTTCTGAATGTTGAGCTTTAAGCCAACTTTTTCACTCCTTCTTTCACTTTCATCAAGAAGCTCTTTAGTTCTTCTTCACTTTCTGCCATAAGGGTGGTGTCATCTGCATATCTGAGGTTATTGATATTTTTCTTGGCAATCTTGATTCCAGCTTGTGCTTCCTCCAGTCCAGCATTTCTCATGATGTACTCTGCATATAAGTTAAATAAGCAGGGTGACAATATACAGCTTTGATGTACTCCTTTCCCGATTTAGAACCAGTCTATTGTTCCATGGCCAGTTCTAACTGTTGCTTCCTGACCTATCATTTCCTTATTAAGTAGTGTTCACTATTTCCTTGACGCCCCCTCATGGTCTAGTGGTTAGGGTTCGGCTCTCCCACTGCCACGGCTAGGGTTTGATTCCTGGTCAAGAAAAACTTTCTTCCTGGGCTTTCCAGGTGGCACTAGTGATAAAGAACCCACCTGCCAGTGAAGGAGACATAAGAGACATGGGTTCAGTCCCTGGGTTGGGAAGATCTTCTGGAGAAGGAAGTGGACAACCCACTCCAGTATTCTTACCTGGAGAATCCCATGGACAGAGGAGCCTGGTGGGCTACAGTCTATAGGACTGCAAAGAGCTGGGTATGATTGAAGAGACTTAGCATGCACTGTTTAATTATGAGTAGTTAGGAAATTATCACTTTATTTCTTGAGCATGGAAAGATGGCTAATTATACATTGACTTTTCTTTTTCACATTTCCCCACACATGTTTGAGGAGCAAAAGAATGCCTGAGGTCATAAATTGGTCAAACTGTGAGCCTGAGAACATCCAATATGGTGGTCTCCTCATCTGGGAGGGGTGAGACATCACTAGTAGACAGGTGTTGACACAAACCTGCCTACAACCAAGATGAAGGAGCATGTTGAGCCCTCTTTGAGAATCCTCTTATTTCATGTGTCTCAAAGAGCTGCAGATGGAAATGCAACAAGCAAAACTTCAAACCATTATGCTATAGGAACCCCTTCCTGAAACAGTTCAAGGTGGTTTTGAAATGATTCTGTTCTCTCCCTAGTGAAACTATTGCTATCCTGCCCTTTCTTTTCTTTGACTTTTCCACCATTAGCTGTTGGTATTCTAATAATAACCATCCACAAGTGTTTAAAGTAACATTCAAAGCTTATCAACTTCTGGGGAACCATCTCTGCAGTCCTCCTGTGGATCCAAGACAGAGCAATGGAATGGTGTCCATGGTGACCACGGGTATCCATCCTCAAGGAGAGGAGTCTTCAAAGATTTTGACAGTGCATCCTCTCAGGAAGAAAGTTGGAGCATTCACTCACAATAATTTTTTATTTACTTATTTTATAATAATTTATCCAGTATCCTTGCCTGAGAAATTCCAGGGACAGAGGAGCCTGGTGGGCTACAGTCCTTAGGGTCACAAGAGTCGGACATGACTGAGTGACTTTCACGTCACTTAATGCATGCTTATATGCTCATATAGTAAGTGCAGCTATAAAACATACAAAAATAAACCTTAAAATGAACAAGAATATGATGAGATAAACTAGATATTTTATTAATTGTGATGGATGGCTTTATAAATGCTAATCAAGATTTCCAAGCACCATATACTGTGAGAGGTAATCGCTGGTGGAAAGTATAAAAATCTTTAATTCAAATAATGTTGTTAACTGCACTTCTTTTGAGCTGAATTTGTTGATTGTGTTTTTAAGCTCGTGTTGGTGCTTGTGAAGCCATTTTGATAGGAAAATGGTTAGGTAGCAATTCCACTGTTTCCTTTTGCTGGCAGTATCAACATTATCTTCAATCCATGAAGATTTTATGTAGGAATTTTTTTATTCCTGTAGAGAATACATATCATAAAATTTACCATCTTATTCATTTTCAATTGTATAATACTGCAGTGTTATCTATTTACGTTATTGTGAAGCAGATCTCCAACTTTCTCATCTTGTAAAACTGAAATTCTACCCTTTAAACATCTCCCCCTTCCCCTCCCTCTCTCCCCTGTTAACCAGCTTTCTGCTTTCTGTCTCAATGAATTTGACTACTTTAAGCACCACATAGAAGTGTAATTATACAATGTTTGTCTTTTTGTGACAGGCTTGTTTTACTTATCATCATGTCTTCAAGTTCCTCTGTGTTGTATCGTGACTATGCAGGAATTTTTAAAGACACTTACCCACTATGGGGAGATTAGGTTGGTTAAAGGTAAACTGTATAAATATAAATCCTCTTACCAGAGCACAGGGAACTGCAGTGCAGCACATAGTGCTATCCAGAGGGCAATTCAAGAGTGAGGATGTTGTAGAAAGCAAACTCATGGTTACCAAAGGGGAAAGTGGGGTGAGAGTGATAAATTAGGAGCTTAGGATTAACAGATACACACTACTATATATAAAAGAGATAAACAACAAGGCCTTATTGTATAGCGCAGGGAACTACATTCAATATCTCATAATAATGGAAAGATTCTGAAACAATATAATACACACACACCACCCCCCCCACACACACCCACACCCACACATACACACATATATATAATATATATAGTAGTGGTAAAGAACCTGCTCCACTCCAGTACTCTTGCCACTCCAGTACTCTTGCTTGGAGGATCTCGTGAACAGAGGAGCCTGGCAGGCTATAGTCCATAGGGTTGCAAAGAGTCAAACATGACTGAAGCAACTTATGTTTGAATCACTTTGCTGTACACATGAAACTAACATAACATTGTAAATCAACTATGCTTCAATTTGGACTTCGCTTGTGGCTCAGCAGGTAAAGAATATCCCTGCAATGAGGGAGACCTGGGTTTGATCCTGGGTTGGGAAGATCCCCTGGAGAAGGGAAAGACTACCCACTTCAGTATTCTGGCCTGGAGAATTCCATGGACTGTATAGTCCATGGAGTTGCGAAGAGTTGAACACAACTGAGCAACTTTCACTTTCACACTCCAATTTATGTACCCTGATGTTCATTGCAACACAATTTACAAAAGCCAGGATATAGAAGCAACCTAGATGTCCACTGACAGATGAATGGATAAAGAAGATGTGGTGTATATATAAATGGAATATCACTCAGCCAATAAAAGGAACAAATTTGAGTCAGTTGAAGTGAGATGGATGAATGGGTGAAACCAATGCAACATTATAAAGCAATTATCATCCAATTAAAAATAAAAAAAACTATACTTCAATAGAAGGTGAGGGTGGGACGTTCTGGGAGAATAGCATTGAAACATGTATATTATCATATGTGAAACAGAACACCATTCCATGTTCGATGCATGAGACAAGGGCTCAGGGCCGGGGTAAGGGTAATGGGATGACCCAGAGGGATGGGATGGGGAGGGAGGTGGGTGGGGGGTCCAGGAAGGGGAACACATGTAAACCCATGGCTGATTCATGTCAATGTATGGCAAAAACTATTACAATATTGTAAAGTAATTAGCCCCCAACTAAAATAAATAAATTTATTAAAAAAAAAAAAAAGGGTGTGGGAGAGTGAGGTAGTTCTGAACGATCCTCAGTTGTGGGATTCCCATTCTTTCCCACACACAAATGATAATGTTGGTATCAATCCAGATATTAGTTATTGATAAAATCTGATTTCCTTCGTACTGATCTTAGATCCTAAAGTGATATAAGCAGACATTCTAGAATTCTCTTCACCATGCATGGTTGTAAGTGTTGAGCACCTTACAACCCCAGAGGGGCCATCCACACCACAGTTCGTGAAATGGCATTCCCTGGATTTGCACAGTGCACAACCTGTGTGGCTGAACACGGTGGCTCTGCTCTTCCTGGGGTGCGACCAGCTTGGTTAAAGACTCGTGACCTAGAGAAAGATGATCATTTCTATGGCCTTGCTTAGAATTCAGAGAATTAAAGGAGGCCCTATATTCATTTCATTCCACATAGTCATTTAAAATAGGGAACTGAGTGCCCCTAGGCTAATTTTATTCAAAATCACAGAGTTTCTTAAGGAAAAGTCAGGCTAGGTTTCGCTTACACCTTTCCTATCCTATTAAATTTCTCATTTTCTGACATATCCTAGATATAGCCCAATTTCTTTTATACCTGTCCCAGTTCCATTTAGGACTTGGGCATGAAATATATTAAAAATAATATTGCCCTTTTTTTTTTTCAGTCTTGAGTTGAAAAAGAACAACCACCGAAATCTTGACAAAGTCATTCTTTCCTTCACCAGGGCTTCTACTTTGCTTGTAGGGATTCAGCTTTCCATTCCAACCCCCTCAATCCTCCCACCCCAGTCACACATGAAGTTAGTAAATGTCAGTATTGCTACGCTTGTGTGATATCATGGAGGTCTCTGCCCACAAAGTTTTCTTCTGCGTCACCTGGCAGAGTTTCCTTGATTTTGAGCTCATGCCAGTGGCCTTCATTCCTTGCCTTACCTCCCTGGCTCTGTTTGAATGTGTAAGACCATTCTGAACTCTCAATAAAAACTCTTAGAGAATGTTTGCTCAGGGAACAGAGTCCTTTTCTAGGATAAAACTACAGTACATACAGGCAATCCTTGGAGGTATTTTGGGTTCACTTCCAGACCATCATGATAAAGCGAAAACCTCAATAAAGCAACTCACAGAAACATTTTTGTTTCCCAGTGCATATAGAAGTGATGTTTACACTGTGCTGTGGGCTGTTAAGTGTGCAATAGCATTATGACTAGGAAAAATTGCATACCTTAATTAAAAAGGTATTGGTAAAAAGATGGTAACCATCACCTGAGCCTTCTGAGAGTTGTAATCATTTTGCCATACTCACATCAAAGATGATTGATCACAGATCACCATAACAATATAATAACAATAATAAAAAATTTGAAACATTGTGAGAATTACCAAAATGTGACACAGAGACACAAAGTGAGCAAATGCTTTTGGAAAAAATGATGCCAATAGACTTGCTTTATGCAAGATTACCACCAACATTCCATTTGTAAAAAGTACAGTATTAGCAAAGTATAATAAAACGAGGTATGCCTGTAATCAGTAATCACTTATCTTGTCAAATTTCTGTCTGCCTTCTAGATATAAACCTTTAAAAGACAGATATTGTGTCTTCTACACTCTTTAATCTCCCTAGCACATACCATTCAACCACATTGTTGAAGAATCCATTATACGTTGGACATTATGCTGGGTGAACGGACCCCACCCCTCAAAGAGTTTATAGGCTAGAGGGGGAGATAGGATCACATAAAGTTAACTGGATGAGAGGGGCCATACAGAGTATAGGTCTACTCACTCTATAAACCAAGTGTCAGGGAAGCATTGGTTAAAGTCATCATGCTGGCCTGGGAAAGGGAAGAAGGACGTGATCAGGAAAACTTCCCCAAAGAGTCAGTGCTGACAAAAGCAGGGGCTCAATACATGTTGGTTGAATAACTACCTAACTAATGCTTCATCTTAAAAGTCATATATGTTAGAACCACATGTTTAGCAGTCATGAAGTCCAATGAATAGATACACATCTATTAGGATATTGTTCAGTTATCCCTAGGTATCCAAGGAGGATTATTTCCAAGACCACCCTGTCCACAGATGGTTACCAATCCCAAGATGCTCCTTATATAAAGTTCCTTATATAAAATGGCATAATATTTTTATATAAGCTACACATATCCTCCCATGTACTTTAAATCATCTCTAGATTACTTATGACGCCTAATACAATATAAATGCCATGTCAATAGTTATAAATACAATATACATGCTAAGTAAATAGTTGCTGGCATATAGCAAATTCAAGTTTTGCTTTTGGAAACTTTCTGGAATTTTTAAAAAATATTTAAAACCTGCGGTTGGATGAATCCCAGATTTGGAACTGTTGGTTATGGAGGGCTGATAGTAGTTGATTTCTATCTCTTGCTTAGTGATATAAATTGCTTTAAACATGTTGGAATTTTCCCCATCCTTATCAATAATGAGTTAGGTTCTATTGACTTATCGTATCTTCCTTTAAAAGTGTGAAGTGAAAATAAATCTGTTCAGTAATTTAGAAGCAGATTACATGAGGAGAGTCAGAAAGATTTTTGCAATTGTGCCTATTTGGTTTTTTTTTTTTTTTTTTTTTATAAATTTATTTATTTTACTTGGGGGCTAATTACTTTACAATATTGTAATAGTTTTTGCCATACATTGACAAGAATCAGCCATGGGTTTACATGTGTTCCCCTTCCCGAACCCCCCACCCACCTCCCTCCCCCTCCCATCCCTCTGGATCATCCCACTGCCCCGGCCCCGAGCCCTTGTCACATGCATCGAACATGGAATGGTGCTCTGTTTCACATATGACAATACACATGTCTCAATGCCATTCTCCCAGAACGTCCCACCCTCACCTTCTCCCTCAGAGTCCATAAAATTGTTCCATGCATCTGTGTCTCTCATTCTGTCCCGCATATAGGGTTATCGTTACCATCTTTCAGATTCCATATATATGCATTAGTATACTGTATTGTTGTTTTTCTTTCTGGCTTACTTCACTCTGTATAATGGGCTCCAGTTTCATCTATTTGGTTTTTTTAAGTTCTGTGTTCTAATTGTTAGAAATGCCCATGTGAATTTAGATATTCCTGTAATCTACCTTCCGTTAGAGTATTAGAGTTTGTGCATGGCAGAATATCATTGCACACTTTGTATCTGAGCTCTTGGTGACCTTTTTTTGGCCGTGTGATGTGGCTTGTGGGGTCTTAGTTCCCTGACCAGGGATAGAACATGTGCCCCCTGTGGAGGAAGCATGGAGTTTTAACCACTGGACCGCCAGGGAAGTCCCTCCTAGTAACTTTAACCATTATTATTTTCTTGTCTTTGGCGTTTGTTCAGGGCATGGCTCATGTCTGTATTTATAGCTCAGTTCTCACATATGCACAAATCTTGTCAAAATATCGAGATAATACAGTGGCACATCGCAAATATTATTTCTGGCAATGTTCTATACTTCAGAAAGCTATTTTGCTTCTTCTTTGAAATATCCTCTTAAACTAGATGGAGCAATTTGTCAATTTGTATTTCCACCAAATCCTTCCTACAAGTTCACTGTTATTTTTTCCATCTAGATTTAATCTTTCCCAGCTTCAAAGCGGATTTGGTTCATTTTGGGGGCACTACTTTGTGAATTTCCATGTCATCCTTTTTCTGCTGAGTTCTTGCTGAGAATCAGATTTGGCTGATCTACATTTGAGAGCTCCCTCACAGTTGAGTTTTGGATGAAGATTTGGGATTCTCATCTGAAAAAAAAGTATTAATGCAGTGCAAAGTAGCTGTAGGATTGTGAGCAGCCCCCTGAGGGGACCCCACTCTGCTCCTGTGTCCCTTCAGTGTTATGACAAGGAGACAGGACGAGAGCAGAGGAGTCGAGCAGATCCCTGTCAGAAATGAAAAAATTTAATGGCAACCCACTCCAGTATTCTTGCCTGGAGAATTCCATGGACAGAAGAGCCTCGCTGGCTACAGTCCATGGGGTCACAAAGAGTGGGACATGACTGAAGTGACTAACACTTTCACTTTTAAAAACAAGCCACAGCTCTGTCATCGTTTGCTCCTGTCCACCTCTGCCATGAACCTCTTTCAAGGTGACCGAAGCTCAGAGTTGGGAGGTCCAGGTGAGCATGCAATGGGGCGGTGGGGACAGGACCATTGACACAATTTGGGGGAGAGTGAAAAGTAGAAATGTGGTGTTCCATGTTGATCGTGGTGAAGAGTTTTGAGAGCATGACACCAAGTGCGGGCCCTGCTAAGTGAAGGACCCTGCAGGAGCCTGTGTGGGTTGTTCAGCCACAAGGCTAGCCCCGTAATGTAGGGGCAAGGAGGTGCGGACATGGGGGCTGCCTGATTGCTTTTTAGCAAAAAGAATCAAACCAAACCAAACTGAGAGACAGAGCGATGAAACGTAATTCCATTAGTCCTTTGTCATGCCTGAAGCCTTTTACATATAATTTCTCTCCATCCAAGCAGAGCTTCAGGAATGGCCCATGCCTGACCGTGGAAGCAGGTGGCTTGAGGGTCTTACCCAGGAATCAGATGGAGTTTTCAGGCCAGCTCAGAAGAAGCCCACTCAAGGACACGCTTGAACAAGAAATCAGTGATGCTGGCTGACCCCACAGGACCGTTCTGAGGATGGAGTCATAAAGCTGGTTCAAAACACTTGAAAAGCATATATTTTTAAAAGACCATATAAATGCTAAGCTATAACCTCAATGTGGAAAATTCCCCCAATTAGGATTCTGAATATCTTTACTGAGTGGGGTTGCTGACTCTGATCAATACTCTGAGCTGCCCATTTTGTCCAGAGACTTTTCCTACACTTAATCCCTCTTTCCTCACCCTTCTCTCCTTGCCTGTGTGATGTCAGGGGATATAGAGGGCAGATGTGTCAAGGGTCAATTAAAGGATGATGTTTGCACTTGGGAAGTGAAAGTTCTCACCATAGTAGGATCCAGGGTTGGTATGTGCAGGCATGAAACAGTTTGACAGCATCAGTTTCCTTCATTTGTAACAGCCCCCTCCCTGGAAGGCAACCTTCAGCTCAGTTACACCTGGGCTGGTTTTCCAGCAAATTAAGTTGTTCTGGATTTCTGAGGGATTTGAAAATAAAATTTGCAGCAATATCAGATGTGAAGGAAGTGGAGGTGTTAGACTGAGTTGGTTGGTGCTACTGGATGGGGGTGGTGGTGTCTTGTTTTAAGTGGAGAGTGAGCTAGAATTTTCAGCTCTCCAAAGGGCAGCTGATCCAATGGTTTACACAGCTTTTTTTATTTTAGTCATTTTATGTGTTCATTTTGTATTGAAGCATAATTGATTTACAATGTTGTATTAGTTTCAGGTATACAACAAAGTGATTCAGTTATATCTGTCTTTTCAGATTCTTTTCCCTTATAGATTATTACAAAATATAGAGTTTGCTGTGCTATATAGTCAGTTCTTACTGGTTATCTATTTTATATATAGTATAGTTTTTCTACCATTTTCTGATCTCTCTCGATTCACTTTTTTTGGTTCATTCTCTATTTGTATTTTATGTCTATGTATATATACTCACAGACTTCCCTGGTGGCTCAGTGGTAAAGAATTTGCCTGCTATTGCAAGAGAAGTGGGGTTGGGAAGATCCCCTGGAGGAGGAAATGGCAACTTGCTCCAGTATTCTTGCCCAGAGAATCCCATGGACAGAGGAGCCTGGTGGGCTATAGTCTATAGGGTCACAAAGAGTCAGACATGACTGAAGCTACTAAACAGCACCAGTAATGTAGCCCACCAGGCTCCTCTGTCCATGGGATTCTCCAGGCAAGAACACTGGAGTGGGTTGCCATGCCCTCCTCCAGGGAATCATCCTGAACCAGGGAGCAAACCTTCATCTCTAACGTCTCCTGCATTGGCAGGCAGGTTCTTTACTATAAGCATCACCTAAGAAGGCCCAGATTTCCTTACTATAGGTCTGCAAATATTCATCCAAACTCACTGAAGTGGGCTAGGATTCAGTTCACTTCTTGAGCCATGACAGCTGATTTAGGACAAAGCCTTGTCCTGTCTTCCCAAAGTACAGAACCTCAGACTTGTACCATGTTCTGAAGCTATTTTTGTTTTACTTGAGTTGGGGGAAAAAAAAAACCTGGCTGCTTCTTTATTACCAGAAAAGAAAGACTCTAGCTCTTAAAGCCTGAACAGCCCCTCCCGGAGAGGCACGCGGAGTAGCGGATGGGGCGGAGTCAGCATCTGTGCTTCCTCACAAGAAGTCAATGCAAGGAGACTAAGCTTTGCCCTTCTTACCGAGTGTCCAGGCAAGAGTCTGTGAAGTTAATTAAACATATAAAATAAGTCAGGACACCCGGACAGAGTGAATTATGGAGAGAGAGCTATCTGAAGGGTCCTGAAGCCCCATTCTAGCATCCTACATATCTGTGGGGTTTCCAAAGGCGGCTGAGACAGGTTGAGTCGACCCACATGTCCTTTTATTCAACCTCAGACTCAGGGACGTCTGCTGATCAGGTAAGAGGCACACATGTAAAGGGGTTACTGTGTCCTTCCAGCTTGCGTCCACCTTCCTTCTTTGATCATATCTACTCTCTTCTTGCATCTTCTCTTTCTAGAAAAAAATAAAAGCAGTGACTTATACCAAACACACAAACACATGCACAGCAGAAGCAGAGGAAGATTCAACTGAAATTCACAACCTAACGACTAGCAGATGAAGGCTGCATACTTTATGGAAAAAAAAAAAGATCATAAATACCAGTATTCTGTCTTTGGATTCTCACATAGACATGTGAAATACATGCTTAATTTAATCATATTTATTTGATTTCTCCATGAAGAAGAAACTGAACAGAGGCAGAAGAAGCCTAGGGAATCCCTTGTTCAGGTTTCATCTCGCTGCACACGAGGGCTGGGCTTCCTTCTTCCTCAAACTGCTGAGCCCCTTGGGCCACTGTTAATGTACTGCAAGATAAATACAATGGGAACAAAGATTCAGTTGTCTTTCCAAGCCTCTTTTGCATTACTTTGCAGGCTGACTTTTTTAGGGACCTCTTCCAGGCAGTGTGAATGTTTTAATCTCATTGAATTCTCACAACTTGTTGATGTGGGTGTATTGTTATCCTTGGTTTATAGAAGCAGAAACTGAGGCTCAGAGAAGTCAAGTATCATGCACAGGGTCACACAGCTGCTAAGTGAAAGGACTGGAGAGCCTGGTCATCCTGATAACAGGACACTCTTTTTCTTTTCTTTCTTTTTTAAAAATCAATTTTATTAAGTTGTATTTTGTATATAGTAAAAATTATCCTTTTTAGTTGTATAGTTGATGAGCCTTGACATGTTTACAATCTTATAATTGAGGTTTAGACTATCCTTATAACCTTAAAATTGAGGTTGAGACTATCCTAAAAAAGAACTTCTGAGGGTGATAGGATAGTTAATATAGATTAACTCCGAACTTGGGTTATAAGTGTTTTGCTTTCCTCCTCGTGTATTTATTTTCCAAGATTTTCGTTATGGCCCTATCTCACTTTTATAAATAGAAAATAGTATTACTGAAAAAGAAAATGGGCATGGAGAAATTTTTTAGGGTAGAAAATACTCATTTAAAATATATAGGATAAAGTATAAAGTGAATTTCAATAAGACAAACCGCCAATCCCTAAAAATGAGGGATAGATGGCCTGCCTCACCAGAGCCATGCTAATTACTGCTTTTAACATAAAGGTCAGGATAAAAATGCTCCGAGCTGAATGTAGTATCAGAAGGTGGAAGAGTTAGGAAGAATTATAAAGGTTAATGCCTTTGTCATGAAGATCCCATCATTTTCTTTTTAACCAACCTTTTGACTTTCTTTGAAATCCTTCCAGCTGAAGTTCTCTTCTGACCTTTAGGGATTAAATTGGTGGATTTTTAGAATGTTCAGTGTTTGGAGTATTACCAGGAGAATCATAGGTGATATTAAAATGATCAGTGCTAAGAAATTACATCAATTCTGTTCTGATCACACAATGTTGGCAGAAGAGTCTCTTCTGTTCTTCAGACAAATTCGGGGCCTTTGCTTTAGAAAAGGCCTTTCATGTCACTGAGAAGTCACTGATTTCATGATGGTGGTGAACCTAGCACACATCAGCTACCTGTGCTGGCCAACCCAGCTGTTAATCTTACTTCACTATGTGATCGCCATGGTTCCCCATCACTGTCCATTTAAAACCTGATATTTCTTCTAAAAGACTCACAATCTTTCATCAATAAAAATTAAACATAACACCATAGAAAAATGCTGTAATATAATACCATAGAAACACTTCCATTTCATTCTTTATAAACATGGTCATCAAAAGACAGCTTTGAAGGATGGATTGAGAACTCTGGGGCCCTTTCTCCATTTTGCCCTCTCTCCTGTGTGCAGGATATTGATTCTGCAAAGAATATTGCAATTATCTGAGCCTTCATGGCCCCTGAAAATCTTCTAGCCCCAAAACACACAGATTGGCATTTTCCCCCTTATTTATGACCCATTTGAGGATCTGCTTGTCACGATGCTAACATTTAAGGGGCGCCAGAATCCCTGAGCCATCAGCAATCTGAATATCAGGATGCAGCCACACAAAAGGAAGACAGAGTCATGGAGAAAAAACAACTTCAGAGCAAAGTCATCACCAGGGGATAGACTGTGTGAAGGAGCACTTGCTGACAAGAGCTTCTAAGCAACTCTGGGGATGGGGTGGATGTTTCTTTCATTTTTTTGCCAAATCTCTGTAACTTCTTGGTTGTTGTTTTTCAGTCACTCAGTCGTGTCCGACTCTTGGAGACCCCATGGACTGCAGCCCGTCAGGTTTCCCTGTCCTTCACCATCTCCCAGAGTTTGCTCAAACTCATGTCCATTGAGTCAGTGATGCCATCCAGCCATCTCATTCTCTGTCACCCGCTTCTCCTCCTACCCTCAATCTTTCCCAGCATCAGGGTCTTATCCAATGAGTCGCCTCTTTTCATCAGATGGTCAAATACTGGAGCTTCAGACAAAATCCAACAGAGGTCAGACATTGGGGACAGAGGGGAAAATGTTAAAACATGCCTTGACACACATATTTTCCTTTCCCTTGGGACAGTGATGCCATCCACCTGATAATGCGAAGTAATGTCTTTTTTGGAAAACGCTGTCACTGATGGGTGGATGGGAGAGTGGACTTGAGGCATGGCAGGTCCTTAAATGTGACAGCAGGAGCCAGAGGTCACCATCTTTCCTTCTCAGGAGGGAACTTGGTAAGGAGTTTCCCCAGCTCTGCCCAGCTTGTGGGGTTGCTGTGACTCTTTCCCCCTCCCTCAAAATGTGGAACTGTCCTTGATGCCCTACTCACCCCAGTGTGAGCTGGGGGACCCTAACCCATAGCCCTGATCTTGGTCAACTTGGGTCCTATCTTACCCACCATCTGAGATGGTTGGTTTAGTCTCTCTCCCTCCAGGCTGTGACCAACCAAAGTCAGAGCATATCCCCCTTCTCCTGGGGACCCTCAGGGCCTGGCCCAAGGAAAGAGGAGTAAATTCTGAGTCCAGGAGCCAGTCACCCCCTGGGTTGCTCCCAGCCTCTGTCTGACACTGAATTCATGACTTCACTGCTAATGGTTTTGCACAGTGATGAATATACCTAATTTTTTTTGTAAATAATGTTTTATTGGAACACAGTTAGTGTTTGCATATTGTCTACAGCTACTTCCACATTACAACTGCAGAGCTGAGTAGTTGCAACAGAGACCACTTGGCCTGTTACTACCCAGCCCTTTAACAAAATTTCCACAGACTCATTCTTTAGGAAGTTATTTTTAGAGCAATTAGGAAGTGTTAATTTAGCTTCCTTTGGAACCTCTCTGGAGCTTCTTATTTTCTTATTGTGGATCTGAGTTTCTGTGTGGTACCATCTTCTTTCTGCATGAAATCTTTTATTTCTTAACTTGGACGAGACCAAAGTCCTCTAACGGGAATTTTCCTAATTCAGCAGTACTGACAGGCTGACCCCAGGGCTGTGAGGAGCTCATTCACATCCTCTCCTATCCTGATGGCTTGATAAGGAGGATGAGAAGAAATGCCTTTGGGAGCTGAAGACTTCTACTGGCCCTTCTGTCCTTTTTCCCCCATGGATCTGGTGTCATGAGGGTGGTCTTTTCTCTAGTGTTGCCAAAGTGAATCCATGCATGAAGCTCTTTGCAGAATTTTGTGGCACAATGGGTGAGTTGCTTGGGGAGATGGAAGAAGAAGGGATGGAGAGCTGGGGAACCCTGGGGACCCTGGGGATGCCCTGGGACCCTTACTGTTGCAGAAGGCAATTTGTTCCCCAACCCTAAGGGACCTTTAAATTAGTCACCCTCTAGTTGAGTCTTTTGCTGTTGTTCAGTCGCTCAGTTGTGTCTGACTCTTTGTGACCCCATGGACTACAGCACGCCAGGCTTCCCTGTCCTTCACCATCTCCCAGAGCTTGCTCAAACTCATGTCTGTTGAGCGGGTGATGCCATCCAACCATCTCATTCTCTGTCGTCCCCTTCTCCTCCTGCCTTCAATCTTTCCCATCATCAGGGTCTTTTCCAATGAGCTGGCTCTTCACATCAGGTTGCCAAAGTATTGCAGTCATAGCTCAACAAGCCAAGTTCTTGCAGACAGGTTTGTCCACTTAGTGGGTGCAGATTCAGAAAATATTCTTGAACTGTCATTTGTGCTCCTCTGGAGCTCATTTCACATTTCATTCTCTCCAACCTTCTGAAATGAAAAGCAAATGTCTTTTCATGGGAACTCGTGTTTTATCCTAAAGATGAAAACAATATGTACTGGCTGAATGGATTTTCCAAGCAGACATAATCTGTCCAGGGTTCTGTGTCTGCTTTACTGAGGAAGCAGGTTTTAGTGATTCTGGGTCCTATACGACATCTGATTGGCATGACCAATTTTATGGGTATCAACAGCAAAATATGAAAGGCGAGACCCTCCACTGCAGTATTCTAGAAATCATAGAATAAAAACTTGAAAAATGACAGCATGAATCATAACCCATAGTCTTGGCCCTTGAGAGAGCTGCAGAAGAAAGGTTTCAAAGACTGTATTAGAATAATTGTATAAATCCATGAAATCACTCAACTTCCTGAGTCTTTTATTTGCTTTAGGGAAACATGGCCAGCACCTGGGAGAGCCACACAAGAGCGTGGCAAAAGGAAATGTCAGTGGTTCTCATCTGTCTCGTCTTTGTGCAAAATGTGGGTGTTTTGTTTATCATGACTTTTTGCGGTAGTTTTGATTTTCTAAAATATTGCATTAAGGTATTATTTGCCTTTTTCCCAGTTTTGTTGAAGTATGTTGTTTAGTCACTAAGTCATGTCCGACCCTTTGTGACCCCATGGACTGTGGCCTGCCAGGCTCCTCTGTCCACTGGATTCTCCATACTGGAGTGAGTTGCCATTTCCTTCTCTAGGTGATCTTCCAGACCCAGCGATCAAACCCACATCTCCTGCACTGGCAGGCAAATTCTTTACCACTGAGTACCTAGGAAGCCCTTTTTGATGTATACTTGACAAATAAAATTGTAACATGATTAAAGCATACAACTGGAAAATTTGACATAACTGTACACTGTGAAAGGAGTCTCATTATTGGTTTAATTTCAACATCCATCACCTAAAATTTTTATCTTTTCTTTTTTTTTTTTTTTGGTGAGAGCTCTTAAGTTTCATTCTCTTAGCAAATTTCAATTTTACAACAGAGTGTTATTAACCACAGTCACCATGTAACACATTTGATCCTCTAACCTTGCTCATAACTAAGTGTACCCTTTTACCAGCTTCTCCCCTTTCCCCCACCCCAGCTCCTGGGAACCACCATTTCACTCTCTGCTCCTATGCCTTGACTTTTTTGTCCTCCTTCAGATTCCATGCAAACATGACCCAGGGCAGCATTTGTACTGATTAACGAGTTTCTTGATGCCGTCTTAAATTCTGTGCCCAAGGCAGGTGAACGCTTCACTCCCTATAGCCAGTGACTTGATAATTACTCCAAGAACACAAAGATTTTGTGATAGATCTCACAAGGAAGAACAGAGGATATGGGGGCTTGTGATGGTTACGCAGTAGGATTGGGCTTCAGTCTGTTCATGATGGGTAGGACGACAGCACACTTTCTCTTCCAACCAACACTGTTGAGATGGGTGTTACTGATATGTGCACGGCCCCTGTTGTTCAGTCACTAAATCGTGTCTGACTCTTTGCGACCCCATGGACTGCAGCACGCCAGGCTTCCCTGTCCTTCACTATCTCCCGAAGCTTGCTCAGATTCATGTCCATTGAATTGGTGATGCTTTCTAACCATCTCATCCTCTATCACCCCCTTTTCCTCCTGCCCTCAATCTTTCCCAGCATCAGAGCCTGTTCCAATGAGTCCCGGACCCTAGATGTAGCAAAAACTGACCGCACACACTCTGAGCCCAAAATACAGGAAGAAGTGGCTCCAAAGCTGGTTATTTACCAGAAAATTGGTGTGGCCTGTTCCACTAGTGAAGTTTCTAATATGAAAGTACTGTCTGTGAGCTTGCAACTTGGTTGAAAAGACTCACCAGCCAAGTTGATGTGCTGAGTCAGACACCTCTCCTGTGTCACTTCAGGTCCCATCAGGGAGGGCCCAGTGGGTGGGCAGCCAGCGTGAGCTCTGCAGACTTCAGGCAGGTTTTAGTGACAGTATGCCACCTCCTGCCCATGCCGTGTGTCTCCATCTCCTTCCCAGGGGTGTCCTCCTTGTCCTTGGGCAGACACCGTGTTGGAGACATGGCCCAGACTAGAAGCATCAGGAATTAAGCTCCACGGTGCATGTCTGGGGCCAGTGAGATATGGGAGCTCATGGATCTTGGGAATCTGTCCTTGAACACAGTTTGAGCATCGCTGGAGGGCACAGTCTCGGGGTCTAGGTGCCCCTGGCAGTGCCTACCAGATGCTGTTTCCTTGCATGCTGTCTGGCCTGTCCTCCCCACTCATTCCTGGAACCTCCCTCCCCAATTAAATTGTAGCACAAACAGCTCTTGCCTTGCACTTTGCTTTCTGGGAAGCAGAGCTAAGACATGTTCCTTGTCATTTCCCTGTAGCCCTTGGTGTCAGGGGGCTGACAGGGAAAATCACTGTAAGAATCATACTTTTGAAAACCAGTCGTGCCTTTTTATGAGTACTTGGTATTATGTTGGATTGTAAGAAGGAACTATATACACTTATTCTTCATTTAGGCTCCTTTTAAAAAAATTCATTTATTTTTAATTGGAGGATAATTGCACTATAATGTTGTGTTGGCTTCAACATGAATCAGCCAGAGGCATACATATGTCCCCCCCTCTTGAACCTCCCACCTCCCACCCCATCCTACCCCTCGATGTTGTCAAAGAGCACAGCATTGAGCTCCCTGTGTCATATAGCAAATTCCCACTGGTTATCTGTTTTGCATATGGCAGTGTATATGTTTCAGTGCTACTCTCTCAATTCATCCCACCCTCTCCTTCCCCCACTGTGTCTACAAGTCTGTTCTCTACTTAACTGGGATTTATCAAACTCTGAAATGCTATCCTTGTATTCGTTAACATCATCGAGGAAGGAAACCTTCCTCCCAAGAACCGTGGGAGTTGCTGGGCGAGGGTTTAAGGACTGAGGACCCAGAGAACACCTCTCCTGGTTGGCTCACATCCCCTTTCCTCATGGCTACTCCATAGACTCCCCAGCATCCTCAAACCTCCTGCTTGTGCTGCAGAAGAAGGAGGCTCCAATGCTGTCATATTAACATTTTGGGCTGCATCCTTAGACAGGGCTCTTATACTTCCTGAGAAATTCTGCAGAGGTCATCAGTGTGTGTGTGCTCAGTCGTGTCTGACTCTCTGTGACCCCTGGACTGTAGCCCACTAGACTCCTCTGTCAATGGAATTTTCCATATAAGAATCCTGGAGTGGGTTGCCATGCCCTCCTCCAGGGGATCTTCCCGACCCAGGGATTGAACCTGGGTCTCTTGTGTATCCCGCATCGGCAGGAGAAATCTTTACCACTAGTGCCATCAGGGAAGCCCACACTTCCTGTTGGTGATAGAAGCAGGGTGTTGATGGTGATACATTTTCTCTTAAGCTATTTTTCTCTGTGGTGCTGTCTGCCCTCCACGTAGCAATCTCCCCACCTGCTGTGTGTTGGGTGGAGGTGGGGTGGGCTCAGAAGGATACTAGGGGATATGCAGGCTCAGTGGTTCAAAGGTCAACTAAGGAGCCAGAGCCGCTGGGTTGGAGCTCAGGCTCTGCCACTTCCCAGCTGTGTGACCTTGAGCAAGTCCTCTGTGCCTGGGGATACAAAGTGTAGAGTGATGCTGATGAGGACCATGGTGGTATCTACCTGGTTAAGAATGCTGTCGTAATTCACCGAGTTCATAATGCCCAGCACCACTTAGAGCTTGTTGGGCCTCGGCACCCTGAGCCCCAGCCTGACTCAGGCCCCCTCCAGATACTTGGTTCAGGGGAGTTTCAGCTCCTTCCCTAGTGATAAAACAATCACAAGTGATGACCCTGGAGTCCCCTGGAGGGAACAAGAGCGCTCTTGACTGCTCCCCTCACTGTTCTCAGCCTTGCCTTAAAAATGTCATCAGGTCTGAAAGAATTCTGAAACAAGATGTTTTGGGTGACTAGTTCTTTTTTGTAGGGACCATTTTCTGATGCAAGGCACAATCTCCTTATGACATCTATCGGCTTCATTTTGCCTCCTTTATATAAGACCTGACACAAAACTCCTATCTTAGAAATTTTTAGAAAATGAACCCCTTTTCTTCCTCAGTGCACGTTTCAGTTTGGTTTTCTTCAGGTTTCTTAGAGGTGATCTTTTATGGAATGAAGTATTCAGGACATTTGAAAGGTGTCAGTGTTTAAGGTATTTAAAGATAATGAAGCTGGATGTGCACCTATTTTGCACTTGTATGCTGTTGAATTTGCTTTATTCGGCTCTGAAACCCTGTCCTTTTATTCTGTGGAATTTGCCATGTCTTCTGAGTCTTCTATGAAAGATGTGGGGAAGGAGGGAGGGTTGGACTGGTTCAAGCCCTAACTGGCTGCTGTGTCACTTTTGATCTTTCACAATGGTGATCAGATTTCCATCCTGTGCAGCAAATTTACCAGCTTTCTGTTTAAAAAATGAAACTGAGTAAACACAGGCAAGAATAAAGTGGCATTTTCACTTACAAATCTACTGTATTTAAGAAATGTGTAATTTGGTTTAAATAAAGATGATTATGTGTTACAAGTTGAGTGCTTTAGATAAAGATGCTATGATACAGGGAACGAAGTGGAAGAAATTTATTGAAGATCAATGGATGTTTGGCCAGAACTGCAACCTTTCTCTTCCATGGGAACATGGGCAGGTCTGGATTCTGAGAAAATGTTTAAAATTAAATAAGAAGAAGGAACCCATGTTTATCTAGGCTTTCCTTCCACTTCCTGCCAGAAAGAGGTGGTTTTTCATCTTGGAATGAAGCAGAGTACTCTTCTGACCTGGGTGGGCATTTGCACTTCTCATTGACTGAGATGGAGTCTGTGTGTACATGATGTGTGTGTGTGTGTGTGTGTGTGTGTGTGTGTGTGTGTGTGTGTGTGTGTGTGTGTGTGATGGGATTTGTAATAAATGGAAGGCTTGGCTTTTCCTCTCTCTTGAGTTATCATCTGCATCAGGTAGTAAGTGTACACAGGGATGTTTAAATTTGTTCACATAAGTCTCTATCATTCATTTGCCATATTTATTTACACTAATCAGAACATACAAGCAAGATTTTTCCAGATGATCCAGCTTCTGTTAATCAAGGGTTGGCCAAGGACCTGGGAATTTCTCATGACAACATTGGACAATAATAGGAACTAATAATTTTTTTTATATTGCTTTAGGCTGAAGTCTTGGACTCAAATATAAATTTTAAGTTCATTCTGGTCCTTGATGGGAGTCATCTATATTGATTTTCTCCTTGATCAGTGCCTTGCTTCTCTTTCCAGGATCCCATCAGAGAGTTACATAATGATGACAATTCCTGCAAGGTACTAACCTTAGCAGGAAGTCCAGTCTCCAGCCTTGACTGCACCACCAATTAGCTTCGTGAACTTGGACAAATCAGCTCCCTGCCTGGCCTCTTTTTCTGCGCCTGAAAGCTAGAGACTTTACAATCAATTTATTTTTCTCAACCTGAAGCATGTTTTCTGACGATGAGCAGAAAACTGGACTGACAAAATACTTCTCTCTCCATGGACTAGAACAATTCTGAACAGCATGTTATTTAAAGGCAGTCGCTGGATAAGCTTTGAGGAAACATGCTTATATGCCTGCATATGCAATACATTTCACATAGCTCCCCAGGCCACATATCCAGAGAATCTTGCCCAAAGATTCAAGATTAACCATAAAACATTCCTTTTGGTCAGCCTGGTAAATTGAAAATACACAAGATAGGCATAAACATGGACAGAAAAGTAACCTAACAATAGGAGAGATTCTGACCATTGACCTGAGACTTTTTAAAATTGATTACCATATATTTGAAGATGAGACATTGAACATAGTGATTGGAATAAAAATGTGGCAGTGTAATCATTGACAAAAGTGATAGCTCTGATCTTGTCACAGTTGGTGCAAACTCTTTGCTGCTTCCCTTGTGTTTCTGTTGATGCTATGTTTCATCAACAGTCTCCTGTCTGCTATCCCTTGTGACCAGTGAACTGAATTCATAGAGCAGTGGATCTGGTCCAGGGAGGCAGTCTGTGACATTTCAATACATCCTGTCTTGGACTGATCTTTTCTTGGTCTCACGAACATCATGCCTTAACCATCTTGAGACAAAGTGACATAGAACTTGATACAATGCAAAAAGTATTGGAAACAATGAAAGAGACAAAAATAATCCTGAAAGTGACTGATAACAATTTCTTTCTTTTTTAATGCCTTTAGAGACAAGGAGCTGGGACAACCAATGGAAAAGACAAGCCATCTGGTGAAAATGGTAAGACCCCATGAATAGTCTAACCACTTACTTATTTCCTGTCTGTAGCTTTGGGCACATGGCAGGTGTGGATCACAACTTTCAACCAAATCGGCCACTATCTACGCCTGCACTTTGGTGTAGAGTGGATTTTAGCAATTCAAAGTGGGCACCATGGTGTGGTTTAAAAAAAAAAAAACTGAGCTAAATGCAGTAGATAAGATCAGTCTCCTTCCCAAAGGAGGATGCCCATTCTGAGCAACATGATAATTACGATGCAAATATAGTTCTCTGCTTTCTTCATTAGGGGTGGTGAGAATCACCCGAGTTGTTGTGAGGATAAAACGAGATCAAATGAGAGAAGTGCTTTGAAAACTGTGAAGTGCTCAACTTCACAGGAAAGGAGGTTTAAAACTCGCTTCGCTCTCCCTCGTACATAGAGTAGGGTGCTGGTTTGGGGAGGTCCTGGATCAGCGTCACTGCACGGATTCACAGAAGATAAAAGTAATAGCAGAGACCAGAGCATTTACTTTCTCCGTTCCAGTCTCCACCTCAGCCTTAAATTGTAGGAAGGATCATTAAATTTTATCTTTGAAACAGACTGGCAGTGGAGGAGCTGGGATGTGGCTGGGAAAGGGAAGAGCATGGACTCTGAAGGCGACAGAGCTGGGAAGAAGCCCAGCTCCCCACCTTTAGTGGTTATAATGGAGGATGACTGGTCACCAGAATAAAAACCCAGTAAGCGCCCAGGGTTGGGGTTGTGGTCTTGGTGAGGTTGAGTTCTGGGTGTTCCCGTGTGTGTGCTCAGTCACTCAGTTGTGTCTGACTCTTTGTGACCCCATGGACTGTAGCCCACCAGGCTCTCTGTCCATGGGATTCTCCAGGTAAGAACACTGGAGTGGGTTGCCATTCCCTTCTCCAGGGAATCTTCCCTGACCCTGGGTGTTCCAACTTTTTGTTTATTACAAAATGAACTTACCTTTCATGGAAAACTATCCCTTGCTTCCTGCTGGATGGAATTTAAGCTGATGCTGCTCATCCAGTTGTAGATAATGTCAATCTCATATCCCAGCTGTAAAAACTCCTTAGGGCCCTGAAAACCACTTAGGAACCTCCGTTTCAAATCTGAGTGGGGCCTGAGCAAGTCTAAAGTTCTAGAATGTTTCTTGGTGGGTCACTCATCTGTGGCTGTGGACTCACTCGCCTGTTTTGGGCCTTTGTCCTGGAGAGGGACTGTGCGGTGGTGACCCCTGGGGTGAAAAGTTCATTGTATTAATAAAAAGAGGGACTGGTACCCAAGAATGTCTTGATCAGACCTGAGGGCTGGGGAGGGTAGGGGAGGAAATGTGCTCTTTCGAAAGCCTTTCCTGATGCCCACGGCTTTTCCCATTTTCTCTGTGTGGTTGGGGGTTGGTGGGTTTATTAGCAAGGAGTTCAGAGAGCAGAGAGGAGCAAAATGAGAGCTGCTCAAACAGAGAAGGGTGGACTGTCACACAGGAGTTTCCTGATTTTCTGGGTTCATAGATTCATGTCCATTTTGTCAATGGAGTTAACATCTATGGAACCTGCCAACCTTGGTATCATGGGATTTAGGGTCAAAAGGCTTCTCAGAGATGCTCTCATGAAGCAGTTTTCAACCTTTTGGCTGTCACAACTTCTTTCCATTCTTAAAAATTCTCAAAGACCCCAAAGAACTTCTGATTTGTTGGCTATATCTACTGATGGCTCTCATGTTAGAAATTGAAATGGAGAAATTATTAAAGGATTTACTTGTTTGTTCATTAAAAATAAAGTGACAAACCTAAAATATGTTAACATAGATAATATTTTAAAAATAAAAAGTAATAATATTTTCCAAGACAGAAAAAATACTTTTGCAAGATAGTGGAAGAGTTCTGTATTTTTGCAAATAGCTGTAATGTCTGGCTGCCTAGAAGACAGCTGCTTCTACATTCAGTCTGTTGAATATCATGTGTTGTGTGGCCTCTGGAAAATTCCACTGTGTACCTATGAGAGGATGAGATTTTAACAAGCAAATAATCCCTTGTTGTTGTTTGGTGGTACTAGTGGTAAAGAACCCTCCTGCCAGTGCTGGAGACATAAGAGACGTGAGTTCAATCCCTGGGTTGGGAAGATCCCCTGTGGGATCTTTCCCCAGAGGAAATGGCAACCCTCTGTAGTATCCCTGCCTGGGGAATCCTATGGACAGAAAAGCCTGGTGGGCTACAGTCCATAGGGTGGCAAAGAGTCGGACACGACTGAAGCAACTTAGCAGGCACACATGTTGTTGTTGTTCAGCCCCTCAGTAGTGTCCGATCTTTGCGACCCCACGGACTGCAGCATGCCAGCCTTCCCTGTCCTTTACTGTCTCTTGGAGTTTGCTCAAATTCATGTTCACTGAGGCAGTGATGCTATTTAACCATCTCATCCTCTGCTGCCCTCTTCTTTTACCTTCCGTCTTTCCCAGCATCAGGGTCTTTTCCAACGAGTCAGCTGTTCGTATCAGGTGGCCAAAGGATTGGAGCTTTAGCATCAGTCCTTCCAATGAATATTCAGGGTTGATTTCCTTTAGGATTGACTGATCTGATCTCCTTTCTGTCCAAGGGACTCTCAAGAGTTTTCTCCAGCACCATAATTTGAAAGTATCAGATAATATAATACCTTAGTACCATAAAAGTGATTTTGATTTTGTGGGCTCCCTGAAAGGAAGGAAGTCCCCTCAGGGTAACCAGTGTGCTCTTTGAGAACTGCTGGCCTAGGTAACTCACGGCTCACGTGGGAGGACCCTGGAGTCTGGGGTCTGGCAGAGTGGTGGTCAAGGCAGGACTAGGTCCCTTGTGCTCAATAGCTCTGCAGCCTGGCTTTCCCTTGGCATCCACAGGTCCTTAAAAGCAAGTCTATGCACTCAATGCTTTGCACCAGAGGGGATTATCAGCTGTTACAGAAGACACTGCTTTCTAGTATTATAAAGCATGAAATTCATTTCCAACAAAAATTGATTCACTCTAGTGAAAAATGCATATGTCTTTTCTGGGAGTGTAAAAGTAAACAGAAAGGAAAAATTCAAAATGCTACAAATAAAGCTTTTCTTTATATAATTCTAGATATTAGAGGATATTCATTTGATAGTTAAAGACTATTTGATAGTTAAAGATTATTTGATAGTTAAAGACTCATGGCTCTGTATACATTCAAATTGTTATTAACATGTTCTATCTTAATTTCAGATATAACCGCTTATGTGTGATATACATATGTGGTATTTTATTAAAATATTAAATTTGGGGTAAAGTTTTCTAGAAGTGGTCTAAATGTTTTCCTAAAAATCTAAGCTGCCTAATTCCTTATTCTTAAATTTGCAATATGAGACGATCATCTTAGAATTTCTGTTTTAACCTAATATTACATCCCATTGAAATTCATTTTATTCTGTCATCATGGGTCTCTCAAGAGAGCTTTTATCTTAATGTATATTTCCTATTAATACAAATGAAGCTGTCTACATGTTTTGAAGAAACAGGGACCCATGAGAGTAGAAAAATGAAGCACAGACTATCAAAATGTTATGAGATCAGGATAGTAGTCAATTAATTGTAAAATGAATATCCAAAAATGTCATTAATTGACTACAATTTGAATATTATAAATTTACTTGAGGTCTCCATTTAGTACAAAGCAATAAAGACTATAGGGGCTTCCCTGGTGGCTCAGTCGATAAAGAATCTGCCTGCAATACAGGAGACTGCCTGCAATGAAGGAGACCTGGGTTTGATCTTCAGGTTAGGAAGATCCCCTGGAGAAGGAAATGGCAACTCACTCCAGTATTCTGGCCTGGGAAATCCCTCGGACAGAGGAGACTGGTAGGCCACAGTCCATGGTGTCACAAGACTCGGACATGACTTAGCAACTAATCACCATCCCCAATGAAGACTATAGGGCTATGGGCTTCCCAGGGCGTGCTAATGGTAAAGAATCTGCCTGCCAGTGTGGAAGACATAAGGGACCTGAGTTTGATCCCTGGATTGAGAAGGTCTCTGGGAGCAGGAAATGGCACCCCACTCCAGCATTCTTGCCTGGAAAATTCCATGGGCAGAGGATTCTGGTAGGCTACAGTCCATGGGATGTAAAAAACTGGACACAACTGAACAAATGAGGACAACCACTCACATAATGAAGACTATGGGAGTGAATTCTGGGTGCCTTGAAATTCTAATCTGGATTACAGAAGACACAAGTCAGATACATTAAACCTCAGTGAGATCTAAATTCTTGAGCTCTGCTGAAATACTGTTAAATATTATCTCAAAAGGGTCATTGGCTAGGAATCTGGATTCTTCTAAGATTTATTTTTGTGTCATTGTTGTTGTTGCCGTGGTATTCACTGATGTGAAATTTAACATATATCCACCCCATACTATACAGAACAACCTTGAACTTCTCCTTATTCTCCAGTACACCAACCCCTGGATACACAACCCAGATGGTCCTCATCTTACCTGCAGTGTGAAGACATTTTTTTCCCCAGAAATACTAGAGTTGTACTATATTTTAATTAAAAAAATAAATTCATTAGTATCTCGATAATTCAGAGATTTTCATTCTTATCTGAACAAAGTGCCTTTATGATTGAGTAGTTTTGGCCAAGAACTTCATTTGTTTGCACATAGGACTTCCCTATGTGTGTGTGTTAGTTGCTTAGTCATGTCTGACACTTTGTGACCCCATGGACTGTAGCCTGCCAGTCTCCATTGTCCATGGGATCTTCCAGGCAAAAATACTGGAGTGGGTAGCCATTTCTTTCTCCAGGGGATCTTCCTGACCCAGGGGTTGAACGTGGGTCTCCTGCATTGCAGGCAGATTCTTTACTGTCTGAACCACCAGGGAAGCTCATATAACTCTCCACTTGAGTGAAACGCCACTTCAGAACTCCAGTTACAATTCATCTGCTACATTTAATTCACACGTGACACAATCATCTGAATCAGATTATTTACCACTAGTTGCCGGTTTGTTGTTGTTGTTCAGTCACTCAGTTGTGTCTGATTCTTTGTGACCCCATGGACTGCAGTACACCAGGCTTCCCTGTCCTCTGCTATCTCCCGGAGTTTGCTCAAAATCATGTTCATTGAGTCTGTGATGCCGTTCACCTATCTCATCCTCTGCCACCCCCTTCTCCTTTTACATTCAACCTTGCCCAGCATCAGCATCTTTTCCAGTGAGTTGGGTGTTTGCATCAAGTGGCCAAAGTATTAGAGCTTCAGCTTCAGGATCAGCATCGGTCCTTCCAATGAATATTCAGGGTTGGACAAAACCAAAAGGTTTCATTTTGTAAAACAATAATTTGGCTGTGTCTCTTGATTTTTATCTTGGTGTTCATTGTTCAGAGAGACTGTAAGTTAAATTTCCTTATTGATGAACAAAAGTGGGAAAACACTGGAAGGAGAGGGGCTGCTGGGTGACTTCCAATCTGAAGGAAAGATTTAGGAGTAATAAACTTCTGATGGAGCTTACTTTTAGCGCTTGGAGGCTTACCCAAGCTAGATTGAATTTCTAAAACTGGAATGGATTTCTCTTGACTTAGTGAGCTGTGATACATTTGCTTCCAAAAGTCTGCATTTGGAGGTGAAAGGCATATGGACATACCTGAGTTTGATAAGAGAATCTCCTCACCTAGTCCTGGCTGTAGGTAAATACCCAGAAGGAAGGTATTTTTCTGAAATACCTGTGAGGCTTACCCCAGTTGTCTTCTCTTTGAGATGTGAGTTGTTGTGTTGTGTGCGTGCTCCGTCATGTCCAATTCTTTATGAGACCACAGACCGTAGCCTGGTGTCCAGGCTCCTCTGTCCGTGGGATTCTCTAGGCAAGAATACTGGAGCGGGTTGCTATCTCCTTCTCCAGGGGATCTTCCTGATCCTGGGATCAAACTCAGGTTTCCTGCAGCGGCAGGTGTATTCTTAAGTATCTGAGCAAAAATACAGCACCATACTTGGATAGGTGCTTCTTCTTTGGAAAAGAGGTCATGGCTTGAGAAGTTTCTAGTAGGTGTGGGATTGTACTAGGAGCATCCAAGATTTAGTTTGCTTTTATGTGATTATAGTTACTAACAACGAATAAGGTCAAAGATGGTTGTACTGGGTACTTTCCTCTCCTTGTTTTGAATAAAGTTAAAAATCACAGTTAAGTTTATCTCGCCTTTGATTTTGAGGGAACACAGACACACACAGTGCAATTTAATTTTTCTGCTATCAAGTATGTGGAGAGAGAGACTGATTGAGAAGGACCTGCATTCACAGACATAGAGACAGATACAGTAGCATTAATTTGAGCCCGATTTTTCAAATAAGAACTAAAATTCAAATATTTATTCCCAAAACACCTTCCATGCTGCCCACACCCACCCCCTTGGCTCCAGGGCACCCGGCAGATACTCCATTTTTTATTTTGGTATCTTGTTGACCTTTCCATGACCACAAATCGACGTGGGCAGATTTTGCCTGGACTACATTTCCTCTGTCTCCTTTGGTTTGTGGAAGTGTGTGGGACAAGTCTTGTACGCAGGATGGATGATCAGCCTGGAGTAGGGAGAGACAGCTTTGGAACTGGGTACAAAAAGAGCTGACTGAATGCTCACTACCATGCTTAAGAGAGAAGGTCAGTTCTGGCAGGAGATGCTGCAGGGCTGGTCTGATTCCTTGGTCTGGGGAGGTTGGGCTGGAAGGCAAGAGGAGGAAATGCAATATCCAGAAAGGCTAGGGAGGGATCATGCCTTGTTATTGCCTATGGTGGAGATGTGACTTGGTTCTGCTTCAAATACAGGACGTGATGGTGCCTGAGGCTGGATGGAGGGTTTTGGACGTTTCAGTAGGCTGCTGTGTGCGGGGGTCTGAAAGCCAGGGCTCTGCGCAGTTCTCCTGTACTCTGAGGATGTAATAGGTCAATTCTGCATGAATCTCAATATGAGTCTAGGTGGAAGCTCAGCGTGCTGAGCCTCTAAGCCCTTTGAAACAGGGAAAGTGGTAACTTGGAATGCTGAGCTGCCATGGGTCTCAGAGATGTGCTGGTTAAACTGCATCTGGCTATGGGAAAAATATGTCTCTAAATAATCAATCACTGAGATGTGCAACAATTCCCAGATCAGAAAGTTCTAAATCTGTTTCCTGTTAGAGCAGTAAAACCTGCAGGAAGCCCTGAATTCACCTGGACTGATGCATCGTGTGTGCTGCCCTGAACACCACAGAGCTCTCAGGGTGAAACATCAAATCACTCTGGTCTCCATCAGGGGTCACTTGGCCCTTTCCTCCTTCTTTTTCTATATTTGAAGTAACCAGAAAAAAATTCAAAACAAGAATGGATGAAATATTGTACTAACATGGCTCTCAAATGCTATTAACGGGAGGTGCCCTTTATGTTATGAGCTTGGAATGTTCTGAAGCTTTTCTATTCCAGAAAGAAGCTATGAATGGATGCACAAGGTTGCTTCTGATATTGATCCAGATGGGAAAAGAATGCATTGGAATTGCTTAGAAGGCCAGGCCTTGAAACCATCGGGGTATCCACACAGACCTGGTCAATGGGTAATATTGTTCAACAAGTGAATCGATTCTTTGCGAAGGTTATTTTAGGGATTAGGACTAACAGGGAATTTATTTCTGCCAATCTCAACTGAGTGGCTGATTGGTTAATATCCCCCCCGCCCCTGCTTCAGGCTGAGCCTTATAGTAACTTCAGTGTGCTAGTAAATACCATGGATAAACACAATGCTGCTGATCCACTGTCTTTGGAGTAAACGTGCTTGAAGCATTGTTAATAGATGTGGAGCTTTTTACCTGCTCCTGGTTTTAGTTCTCTATGTCTGTGGGTGTTTTCATAGCCTAAAATGCTCTCACGTGCAACCGATTCCGTGGCAGACTTGGGAGGGGAGTTGGGGAGGCTATGTCAGCCCAAGTTCCTTGGGGAGTCAGGAGATAGGGCCCAAGTTTGCATAAATCACAGGAAGGATGGTGGGTCAACTGGCCTGAGGTCCAACACACCAGCTTGTCCCCATGTTCACGCTCTCCTGAGTTCTCTCTTGACTAGGGGTCTGGGGTGTAAATGGGCAACTAGGTTGGGCTGTGGTCTGAGTCTATAGCACTGAAGGAGGTTAATAGACTTACATCTTGGCCAAACTGGAAACCATGGTCTCAACAGCAGTATCATCTCATCAATTTAGTTAACTAGCCTCTGGCACATAGGTGTGGTCACAGACTATTACAGGGACAGCCCATTAATTTTCAAAATAAAACACTGAAGCAATATTCTAACTTGTGGGTTTATCTGTATTTCCTTCCTCCTTCTGTCCTTGCTTCCTTTCTTTTTTTTTGAGATTAAATTTTAGATAGCTTTAGACCAACTGAAGATAGAGTTTTGTATCGTATGGAGAAGGCCCATATGTTTTACTGAAAAAAATGAATTTATAAATTATGCTGAAAGAATTCCCACTGAAGATCTTTTGAAGCCTATGAATTATGAGCTTGTACCAGGAGAGTGATAATCTGTTTATCCTTTGTCCTCATCAGGAGACAGGAATGTTTCTTATTCTGCTTATCAATTATTTGTATGGACATAATGCTTCTCAGGTACTTGAATATGTTTTGCTTTTTTAAGCAGGTGATACATTCATAATTTTATGTATAAAATTGATTTGCACAACAAGCAGCTTTTCAGAAGAGAGAATCTACTACGACTGCAGCTTGAGCTCCATGATAAGATGTTGAAATTTGTAGGGTTCCTATCAGAGGGGTGCATCTGTGATTACAAAGGCATTAGAGAAGCTCACAGCTCATGTTCCTTCTTGGGAGTCTGTGTGTTCAGGCAAGAGAGTGGGCTGAATTGCCTTCAGGCACTGGACTTCCTCTTAGGCGGGACCTGCTCTCCTGTCTGAGCTGTGCAGAACAAGGAAGTCTCCTCAGAGCAACCACAGACTCACCCAGACCCGCAGGCAGACATCTCCCTGGTCTCACCTGAAAGCTCTCACCAGCGATCCTAGAACATGGCATCGGGAGAGCCCCAGAAGGTTGTTGTGAGTTTCTGTAAAATCCACACAACGCGATTGGTTTCTTCCAACGTTCTTAATCAGTAATGAGTTAGAGTTTCCAATTAATAATAATTAACTGCCAAGATTTGGCTCAATTTAGACAATTCAGCCAGGAAACGGTGCTATTTCACTCCAAGTACAATTTTTATCCTTTCCTAAGTGGATCCCTCATACTCAGGAAGTGACTACTTTTTATTCACTCTGACAAGCTGAGAACAAATTAGCTCTGAATCCTCTTTAAATTTTTTTTTAATTGAAGTAAAACTGGTGTATAATGTTATGTAAGTTACAGGTGTACAAAATAGCAATTCACATTTTAAAGGTTATACTCCATTTATAGTTATTATAAAATATTGCCTGTATTCCCTGTGCTGTACAGTATATTCTGGAGCTTATTTATACCTAATAGTTTGTACCTTCTCATCCCCTACCCCATGTTGCCCCTCCCCCTTCCCTCGCCCCACCAGTAACCACTAGTTTGTTCTCTATATTTGTGAGTCTGCTTCTTTTTTGTCACATGTACTAGTTTATTGTATTTTTTAGATTCTACATATAAGAGATATTATACAGTATTTGTGTTTCTCTTTCTGACTTAATTTCACTTATCATAATGCCTTCCATGTCCATCCGTGTGTGCATGAGTGCATGCTCAGTCGTGTCTGACTCTTTGCAACCCCATGGACTGTAGCCCACCAGGCTCCTCTGTCCATGGAATTTTCTAGTCAAGAATACTGGAGTGAGTTGCCATTTCCTTCTCCAGGGGATCTTCCCTACCCAGGGTTTGAACCTGAATCTCCGCGTCTCCTACATTGGTGGGTAGACTCTGTACCACTGCACCACCTGGGAAGCCCTCCCAGTCCATCCATGTTGCTGCAAATGGCAAAATTTCATTCCTTTATATGGCTGAGTAGTATTCCTGTGTGTGTGTGTGTGTGTGTGTGTGTGTGTGTGTGTGTGTATCTCACATCTTCTTTATCTGAAATCCTGTTTTTAAGAGTGACTTTAGAATGTGATAGTGAATTTTGTTGGCCCTGTGCTAAAACCTCGTCTAGCAAACAGGCTGCATCAGTGTGGTTTTGCCTCACTGAGGGCAGGTGCCTTTCACTTTAGAGGCAGACAGGGGAGCAAAGGTGATGGGTCACCACACAGCTGAGTGTGTCTCAAGGTTGGCATGACGTCACCCAGCCTGGGCTCTGGAAGACAAGCTCCTACAAGCTCAGCCTTAGCTCTTCTTTAGTTGCTGCCTCCTGACCTCATTTGCTCTCTACCAAGGACCAAGGACAGGGCCAGCTGTATCAGTTGTAGGGTCCAGGGAAAATTGAGGACCCGGGCTCCTTGGATTTGCCTGATGGTGCAGTGGATTGGAATTTGACTGCCAATGCAGGGGCACAGGTTTAGTCCCTGGTTCCGGAAGGTTCCATATGGCTCAGAACGACTAAGCCCGTGAGCCTCACCTACTGAGCCTATGCTCTAGAGCCCTGGAGCCATAACTACTGAAGTTTGTGTGCCTAGAGCCCATGCTCTGCAACAAGAGAAGCCATCGCAATGAGAAGGCCTCTCTAGTTGCACCACAACTAGAGAAAGCCCAGCACAGCCAAAAAAGAAAGAAAGAAAGAAAACCTGGGCTCCTTGTTATAAATTATTAAGCAGATCATTCAGTCAAGCCTGGTCACTTCCTAGGGTCCCTGCACATATTGCCTGCCATTTGACTGGCCTGAGTGGTACCACGTACAAACTCCTATTTAAAAACAGTTCAATATTAACTTCCCTGACAGTCCAATGGTTAAGATTCTGCACTTCCACTGCAGGGCTCATGAGTCAGGAAACTAAGATCCCACATGCCATGCAGTGCACACCCCCCCAAGAAAGCCAATTCATTATGTATTAGTCATTTCATAATATTGATACATTCCCCCCACCCCCACCCCCCACCCAGTACTTTCTAAACTGGTACCCTGGTTTAAACAAGAAGATAGGTCATTGGGAACTTTTTAGGTATGAAAATTTGCATCTAAGAACTTTTCCAAGTCAGGGGCTTAAAACCTCCCTCTCTTTAAAGTTTTCCTGACTTTTTAATGTCCTTGGCACATATTCCTGGATCACTTTGTATGTTGGTTGTGATTTTGTGTGATTCCTGTTTGGGGTCAGATTTGAAGAGGATGAAAGATTGCTGCAGACTCTCTGGCCTGTGGAGGGAGAGTTCTTAGTCCCTCCTCTTGCTTCAGGGCAGCTGAGGCTCCTCAGGCCAACAGCATGCAGCAGAGGGGGGACTATGAGTTTCCTGGCTTGGATCTTAGGAAACTGGAAGCTTCTGCTTTTTCCCTCTGGGAATGTTTGCTGTGGGAGAAGCCAGTTACCACTTAAGAAGTTCCAGTAGATGGGAAGGAAATCCAAAAAAGAAGGAATTCATGTACATGTATGGCTGATTCGCTTGTCTGAACAGCAGAAACATCGCTTTGCTGACAAAGGTCCGTATAGTCGAAGCTATGGTTTTTCCGGAAGTCATGTACTGATGTGAGAATTGAACCATAAGGAAGGTTGAGAGCCAAAGAATGGATGCTTTTGAACTGTGGTGTTGGAGAAGACTGTTGAAAGTCCCTTGGACTGCAAGGAGATCAAACCAGTCAATCTTAAAGGAAATCAAACCTGAATATTCATTGGAGGATTGATGCTGAAGCTGAAGCTCCAATCCTTTGGCCACCTGATGTGAAGAACTGACTCATTGGAAAAGACCCTGATGCTGGGAAAGATTGAGCGCAGGCAGAGAAGGGGGTGGCAGAGAATGAGATGGTTGGATGGCATCACCAACTCAATGGATATGAGTTTGAGCAAGCTCTGGGAGTTGGTGATGGACACGGAAGCCTGGCGTGCTGCAGTCCATGGGGTCACAAAGTGTTGGACATGACTGAGCCACTGAGCAACAGCAACAACAAGAAACTAGTACAATATTATAAATGAACTATGCTCCAATAAAAATTTAAAAAATAAATTAAAAAAGAAGAACCATGCTGTGAGGAAGTCCAGCTAGTCCATGGGCAATGGCCTGGAGAGTGCCCACCCAGTCAGACTCTGCTGGCTCTCCCCTCCCAGATGGCAAGAATATGGGTGAAAGTTCTTGGGTGACCCCAGCCCTGGGATCATCCAGCTGAAGCTGTGTGGGAGGCTCCATCCAAGAGAAGACAAGCTCAGCCAAGCCTGCTAACCTACAGCACTGGGGGAAGAGAACACTCAGTTCTTGTGCTGAAGCTGCTAACTCGGGGTGATCAGTTCTGCAGGAATAGTTATCTGGGACACAGGTAAATTGCTCCTCTTTGCTAACCCCTCAGTTCCTTCTCCTTCTCTCACTCCACCATTCTTCAAGAACATCCTGAATCGCTTTCTATTCTTTGCTGGCTAGAGTAGGGTCGCTTCAAGATGCAGACTTTTGGGTCCTTAACTACCAGAAGTGGGATGCTGCAAAGCACTCTGGACTCTAGCTTGGTTGTGCTCATTCGTTCATCCATTCATTCAGGAAATATTTGCTGAGTACCTAGGATGTGCTACCCCTGGATTGGTAAGATCCCCTGGAGGAGGGCATGGCAACCCACTCCAGTATTCTTGTCTGGGAAAATCCCATGGGCAGAGGAGCCTGGCAGGCTATAGTCCTTGGGGTTGCAAAGAGTCGGACATGACTGAAGCAACTTAGCAAGCACACATGCAGTATATGCTACAGATGGTACTCAGAGCTGGGGATGGGGAACTTTAAAAAAGTGATGCTGGGAGAGTGAAGCAGGATGTCCTTAGTGATGAATGTATCAGTCATGATTCTGAGGGGAACCAGAGGACAACTTCCACAGGAGTCATTCGAAGAGGGTCAACTCCAAAGGACCATTTGCAAAGGTGCCTGCAATGCCGGAGACCCCGGTTTGATTACTGGGTCAGGAAGATCCGCTGGAGAAGGGATAGGCTACGCACTCCAGTATTCTTGGGCTTCCCTTGTGGCTCAGTTGGTAAATAATCCACCTGCAATGCAGAAGACCTGGGTTTGACCCCTGGGGTGGGAAGATCCCCTGGAGAAGGGAAAGGTTACCCACTCCAGTATTCTGGCCTGGAGAATTCCATGAACTGTGTAGTCCATGGGGTCGCAAAGAGTTGGACCTGGCTGAGCGACTTTCACTTTCATGCAGTTTAGGGAAACCCACAAAGAACAATGTAGCATCTCACACTAGGAATAGCAGAACCTGCAGGGAGGCACCAGAAACCAGAGAGGGTGCTATGTGGGGAGCAGCCTGACAAGGTCTGTGGTCTTCTGTTGAAGGGCACAGCTATTCTTCAGGCTATTTATTTATTTATTTGGCTGCACCGGGTCTTAGTTTTGACACGCAGGATCTTTAGTTGCAGCATGTGGGATCAAGTTCCCCAACCAGGAATCAAACCTGGGCCCCCTGAACTGGGAGCACAAAGTCTTAGCCACTGGACCACCAGAGAAGTCCCAGCCTCAGGCTGTTTTACAGACTTTTATGGTTGCCACATTTCAGCAAATAAAAATTCAGAATGCCCAGTTAAATTTCAATGTCAGATAAGCTCCTCCCCCCCAAAAAAACCAAACTGTAAGTGTATCCCATGGAATATCTGGAGGCATAGTTATACTAAACTTTTTCTTGTTGTTTATCTGAAATTCAAATTGAACTGAATAGTCTGTGTTTTACCTGACAGTTTGAGCAGATGAATACCCAGGAGGCATTCATGAATACCCAGATCTTGTTTCTTCTGTCTTCTGATCACCTCTAGTACCACCCATGGGATGAATCCACTAAAGCCACAGCACGATGTTGAGGGAAAGGGTGGGTGGTGAGTCGGGAGGGGCAAGAGGGGAGCACTGTCTTGCTTTTTACCCCTTCATGTCTCCCCCAGGGCTCTTGGCCAGACCCTGAGTGTTCCTCTCAGCCTCCCTAATTAAAAATGTCAGCTGTTAGACTGTAAGTGATGGCAGCTTTACAAAGATGGTGAAGGTGTGATTTCTGAACCCTGATACTACATTGGTTTCAGGAAAAAAAAAGAAAAGCAGTCCACCAGTATCATCCTTTTATTTTAACTGCTATGTCATTGGCTGGCTTCATATTTTTTAAAAAAGGAAAACTGTCAGACCTTTTGGGAAAAGTGAAAGTGATCCCATGTGACTCTTTGTGACCCCATGGACTATACAGCTCATGGGATTCTCCAGGACAGAACAATGGAGTGGGTAGCCTTTTCCTTCTCCATGGGATCTTCCCAACCCAGGGATTGAACCTAGGTCTCCCACATCACAGGCAGATTGATCACCAGCCGGTCACAAGGGAAGCCCCTTTCGGGAAAGATGACATATTTGACATTCTTGGAGCAATTAGGCTCTCCCTGTAAAGGTTAATGCGTGTTTGTGAAGTCAGTTTTAGCCCCCCGGCCCAAATTGGGTGTCATTCAGGAGGTGGCCAGAGATGCGGGGTACTTAACTGGGGATGTGGCCTGGGCGGCGATGAGGGTGGTTGCAGTCTGTGAGCATCTCAACCCCATCTGAAGGGAAACCCTGGTGGATGCAAGCCAGCTGGAAATGGGGGTGGAGGCAAAGCAGGTCGGTTGCCCCCAGAAGTCCGGGTTATTGGAGCAGGAAGGAGAGGGTGGCAGCTTCTGCCTCCTGGGATTTGGGCCACCAGTGTCCAAACATGGATGAGGCGGGGCAGGCTTCCTTCAATGAGCTGGTGCTGGAAGCCACACGGGTTTCTAGAAATGCTGCTTTCTATGTGTGGAGTCCACTGTGTCTCTGGATAACTCACCCAACCACCCTGGCCCAGAAAGGTGGGAGAAGGGGGGCCACCAGGATTCCAGGTGTCCCCCCTGGAGGCCTGGACAAGCTGCCATCTGGCCTGGGGCCAGGGCTCTTGATCTGGGATGTACTGTCCTGTGCTCTCCCTGCCAGTGATGCAGGGTAGAGATGCTAAATTTTGCCATCACTGTCTTGGGGAGACATCAAGGAGCAGATCTGCTCTTGGATTCCTGGGCCCCAGAGCTTTAAATTCAACTCTGGACTCGTGACTGTGAGATCAGCTACTTAAAAACTATGAGAAATGACCATTTCTTCCCTTTGATGATGTACAAACCAGGATCGAAATCTTCATATCTCTGCTTCCCCACACAACCAGAGGAACTGTTCTTTGGGGACCACAGTAAAGATAGTCCCCAAAGAGAAGAGACTTTGAGCCCCTTAAATATAAGCCAGGCCTTGAAAGTTCAAGAGGGAAGAAGATTAACCCATGCTGTGGGATCATTGAATTTAAAGGGCAATTATTTATAGACTGGGCTTCCCTGGTGGCTCAGATGGTAAAGAATCCACCTGCAGGGCAAGAGATCTGGATTCATTCCCTGGGTCAGGAAGATCCCCTGGAGGATGAAATGACAACCCACTCCAGTATTCTTGCCTGGAAAATCCCATGGACAGAGGAGTCTGGTGGGCTATAGTCCATGGGGTCGCAAAGAGTCGAACATGAATGAGTGACTAACATTTTCACTTTCATTTACAGACTTGGCTTTTTCCAGTGTTAATGTGACAGAGCATTTATTATTATCCTTCACAGGATTTGCTACCTATGAGCGAGAAGCCTAATTACTTGCAGATTACTAGATTTAATTCAATAAGAAGTGAAAAAATTATGTTTTTCTTGAAGACTACCCCTTTCTCTCAAAAAGTGAACCTAGGAGTAGATGCTTCTTGTCAATCCTCTGGTGTTCTTTTGGGCTCTTGCCACAGCTGTTCTGTCCCAGCTGCCACGTTCCTTCTGCCTGTTGGGATCTGAAATTGAGTCAACCAACAATCAGCTGAAGTATGTATTGATTCCATAGAGCCAGACAATTGGGGGGTGGGCAGGAGAAGGATGGGAAATGGACAGACAACGGATGGACGAGATGGGCTCAGACACAGTGTTTATGGGAACACTCCTTCCAGTAATTTGTGATTATGTGAAATGAAAGCTTGCTGCTATTTTTGTGCTTGGCTTCTTCAATATTTCCAAAGCACCTTTTCCTTTCTCTACTCTCCCCACATCCCAGACCCTGGAGATAATTGAAAATTGAACTCCACTCTGGCATTCATTTAGAGAGCAAAGTCTCCTTGGATGTCAGAGAGATGCTTTCGTGGCTTTGGTGCTGATTCGAGGGAAGTCATTTTCCCTTTGGACTCACCCAATCACAATCAGCTCAGACCCAAGGATCCTACATGCAGGACCCACTTCCCACAGCACAGTGATTGCTAATTGTGTTCATCGCAGTGAGACGAGGCTTCTTGCATCCAACCTTTCTTAGGCTTCAGGGTTTCAGGGTTTCAAGACAAACATTAACCTTTTGACAGCTTGAATAGATATGCGCTCAACAAAATTCCATTTCCCACCAGTCCATAAAGACCTTGTTTTTATAGTGAGCTTTAAAAGTAGGCTGGGTCATCAGAAACAGCTCATGAAGATGCCTACTGTAGATGATAATACATTTCCTGGTCATGAAAAGTGCTCTTTACGTTCCTGCCAGGTAGTCACACTTGATAATTGTTTCCTAGGAATTCTGAAAGGAATAGAGAAATATTTAGCATCCAGTTTTCACTGGGTCTACCCTTGGAAGAGCTGACACCTCACTGCCTCCTCTGGAGAGCTTTGTCATGTCTGACTCTTTGTAACCCCATGGACTGCAGCCTGCCAGGCTTCTCTGTCCATAGGATTCTTCAGGCAAGAAAACTGGAGTGGGTATGCCATTCTCTTCTCCAAGGGATCTTCCCCACCCAGGGGTTGAAGCTGGGTCTCCCACATTGCAGGCAGATTCTTTATCATCTGAGCCACAAGGGAAGCCCTTTTCCATCTTAGTTTATTGCTTTGAAGGTTCTTTACATTCTAGCCATTCCTCTCACTGCAGGGCCTCTGGGCCTCCTCGCCTGTCTGGTCTGCCCAGAAAACCCCTTCTGAGTCTCAGCTTCTTTGTCAAGGTGTGGGGGGAAGGATGAACCCCCAAAGTTTCTGGTCCCTGTCCTGTGGTTTGGCCATTTGCTGGTGGTTCATTTGTGGTGAATCATTTCACTCTTGGGGTTCCAGTGTCCTCTCTGTGGGACACCGGTGTCTTCAGACTCTTCCTCTAATCTGGACACTCTCTGATCCTCTCTTTCTGCTGGAACACTACAGAACGCTTGATTTCTCTTGATTTTACTTTCTGTTCACATCAAGGGAATGCTGCCTGTGAGTTCAAAGGAGAAAAGGATGCTATTTCTTGGTGGAGGCAGTAGAGGGGAAAGTAGGTATAATGGACAGAATTGGAATAGGATTCTCACCGGCTGTGAACATGTGATAACAAATAATGTAACCATTTCCAAAAAATGGGTGAAAACGGAAAAATTCAGTCTTTTATCTGGACAAACTGCATTTCCAACTAGCTGACTGCCAAACCTGGAGAGAGGGCTTATTTCCTTGGATGTTTCTGTGGTGTGCATTCAGGCTGATGGTGAGGCTGGGGACCGGCCTCCAGGCGAGGACGGGGTAGACAACGAGTCCATGCGTGACAGGTGGGTGGCCTCCTAAGGCTGAAATGGGCACACCTGTGCACATAAAGAGGCTGCTGTCCGTCCCTCCCCCCCTTACCCCTAAAATTAAATTGTTACTGTGCTGTTGCAGCCAGAAAGTATTCTGATTTTCTTTTGAAACTTTGTAACCCTCTCCCTTCTGGTGCCCCCGCATATTTGGGATGATGGAACCTGAGGTTGTCAGCCGGTATCCTCTCCGGTGCCATGGCAATTGAATATTGAGTTGCAGCTACTTCTGGAAAAGTGTCTCATTGCATTTTCGTTCTTCTTTTAAACATCTTTTTCTTTTGGCCATGTTACATGGCATGTGGGATCTTACTTCCCCAACCAGGGATCAAACCTGTGCCTCCTGCAGTGGACGTCTTAACCACTAGACCAACAGGGAAGTCCCTAACTTGCATTTTCTATCCACCCAGCCCTTGACATCTTAAATGACAGCAAAGCACCATTTAATAAAAATTCCAATTCTTGCTGGGAAAGATCGAAGGTAAAAGGAGAAGGAAGTGGCAGAGGATGAGATGATTGATGGCATCACTGACTCAATGGACATAAATTTTAGCAAACTTTTAGGAGATAGTAAAGGACAGGGGAGCCTGGTGTGCTGTAGTCCATGGGGTAGCAAAGAGTCAGGCATGACTTAGCGACTGAACAGCAACAAGTTTTGAAATTATGAGCCAGATTAGTAACAGGAAGGCTAGCATAGGATCTTTGAAGACATTATGAGCAAGTTGCAGATAAAATGTTCAGTCTTTTCCTGTTCACACATCTCAGAGGTGAACAAAACAAAACAAATCTTTCCAATTAGGTATCTGGGCTGTGAGCAGCCTGCTGAGTCTCCCTGGCCATTTGCAGCTGGCAAAATAAAAGTTCCTACTGTGTCAGTCCTCAGTTCAGCTTGAAATGACTTTAGCGAAAGGTCAGATGCTATGGCTCTGGGGAGGACTTCCATTCTCTAACAGACTGACGTTAGACCTTTCTTCCCTGCTAACATTCTATCTAAATTGGTTTCCTTCATCAGTTTCTTGTCATCGGCCTCTATTTAATGCTCCCTTGAGCTGCTGCCACCAAAAATGAATATTTTATCACTGCTTCCATGTGTGATCTAGACAGTAATGCTTCTACCACCTCTGTTGATGATTAGAATGCTTCAAGGGATGATTGGTCAGTGCTGATCCTTTAAAATATGTTTTGTTAAAACTTCATTTCAAAATTGAATACTTTTTGATCATGTTGCCTGACACTGAAAACTATTTCCTTTTTGGAATTCTTTTCTTTTAAATTAAATTTAATTAATTAATTAATTTTTAGCTGTGCTGGATCTTCACTACCAGGCAGGCTTTTCTCCAGTTGCAGAGAGAGGGGCTACTCTCTAGTCGTGGGGCCAGGGCTTCTCAGTGTTATGGAGCACGGGCTCTAGATCTCGCGGGCTTCAGTCGCTGTGGCACGTGGGCTCAGTAGTTGCAGCTCTTGGGCCCTAGACAGAAGGCTCCATAGTTGAGGTGCACGGGCTCCGATACTCTGAGGCATGTGGGCTCTTCCCAGACCAGCGATGGAACCTATGTCTCCTGCATTGGCAGGCAGATTCTTTCTCACTGAGCCACCAGGGAAGCCCTATTTTGGAATTCTTGAAATAAAAATATTCTGCTTCTGGATGGGGGGAGCGGCTAGGGGGTCTGTCTGTGGAAAGTGCAAGGTTTTGCTTTCCTGTCACAGTGCTGCATAAAGGTCCTGGATAAACACTCAGGATGGCTCGTGGGACCAAACACAGCCCACATCTGGATTCATCCCAGATGCTCTTCACCTCAACCAGGAGCCTGGAGCTTTAGCACTTTTCCACTTACTTGGGAAGCACTTCTTATTCTATTTCTTCTTGGGATTACACGTCAGAACATCGCTACTAAATAATGCTTAAAAGTAAAACCCAGATTCTACCAAGAGCTAGTCCTTTAGAATCTGAGATACTCTATGTGGTTGAGTTACTTCACCCAGAAACCACATCATTTTATCCTTCCTTAGATGTTCAATTTTGTTCTCTTTTTACAAATATGTGAATCCATCTTCCTGGTAGGGAGGATGACAAAGTCCAAAGCTTAAAATGGCATGCCTCTAATACCACTCTTTCCAACAAATCAGCAAGTCCTTGGCTGTGGGCTCTCGAAATAGTGTCACTTTAAAAAAGCAAATAGAAGGGATACAGTTTTGCCTAAAACCTATAGAAGGAAGAAAGGAAGGAAGAAAAGAAGGGAGACTGAGGCTGTTGGGTCAGGAGACAGAGTGCATGGAGTTTAAACCCTCGGACCAGCAGTTCCTGGAGCTGAATGCATGCCTTTGATGACACATAAAGAGACATTTATAAACAGAGGCACATACCTCTGTAAACAGCTGGTCCCTGTCATTAGGACACTCAGGAAGCACAAGATACATGACCAGATGGGGAAATCAAGGCTGATAGCACTTCAGGTTTGAGATGGTGAGCAGAAACGGGTGTATGTCAGTCTGGCTGCAGCTGGACTCATCAGGATCCAGGCTCTGGTTTGGCTTCACAGACCCCCCTTTCAAAACTTTGCACCCAAATTCTGAATACACAGTGGATGCATCTGTCCAATACTCTCGTGCATCTAAGAAAGCTTGTAATCCCTGAAAATCCGCCTGGGAAAACACCTGTCCACCTGGATTAGAGGTGCAGGGCTAAAGAGCCCAAGTGGGATGTTTCCGGGGAGACAACACAGCCCCTTGCTCAGCTGCTGTTGGAGCTCCAGGAAGGATGCAGACATGCCTGTCACGCTCCTGGAGAAAGGCATCTCTAATCAGCCAGTGTCTGGTGCAGAGGGCAAAGGGGAAGAGAGGAGAATCACGGTCCTAAGGCCTGGAAACAACTTCGGTCCTTTCTGGCATCTGCGTGATGATTTTTTAACCAATGTTGCTGTTTGCTCTCCACATTTTTCATAAAGCTTGCCTAATTCCATGAGAGCCCTAAGGGTTGTCTTGGCCTTTCTCCTATTCAGTCTTCTTCCTCCTGAACAGAGTGGAATGCATTCCATCTGCCTTAACGCCTTCCCTTTTAAAGTCAAATTGTCTAGAATGATGGGGCAATGGAAGCTAGATACTCAATGGGATCAAGTAAGGTTTTTAATATTGTTGTTTTTCAGTCGCTAAGACATGTCCGAATCTTGGTGACCTCACGGACTGCAGCACACCAGGCATCCCTGTCCTACATCATCTCCCAGAGTTTGCTCCAACTCATGTCCATTGAGTTGGTGATGCCTTCTAACCATCTCACCCTCTGTTGCCCCCTTCTCCTTTGCCCTCAATCTTTCCCAGCATCGGGTTTTTTTCCAGTGAGTTGGCTGTTCACATCAGGTGGCTGAAGTATTGGAGCTTCAGCGTCAGCATCAATCCTTCCAATGAGTATTCAGGGTTGATCTCCTTTAGGGCTGACTGGTTTGATTTCCTTGCTGTCCAAGGGACTCTCTAGAGTCTTCTCCAGCAACACAATTCCAAAGCATTAATTCTTTGGCACTTAGCCTTCTTTATGGTCCAGCTCTCACATCCATACATGAATACTGGGAAAACTGTAGCTCTGACTATATGGACCTTTGTCAGCAAAGTGATGTCTCTTCTTTTAAATATTAGATGAACTAATACTTTGAGGCTACTTGAACATGTACTGTGATTATGATTGTATTTGACTTTTCTCTCTATTTCAAACTGGGGGACTTTAGAGAATTCTCCATCGTGGTGAAGTTTTCAGAGTTTAATCCTTTAAAACTAATATTTTGAAGTTTAAAAGTGGGGGGAAAAGTGAGCCTGAGGAAATTCTTCCCTTCTGAAATGGTAAAACCAGGTAACATAAAAGAAAGGAAAGCACTCAAATTTTTCCAAAACTCTGAAAAGAAGAAAAAAAAATGGGCCTGGAGTAGAATGGAAGGAGTGCGCTAAACCCTGGTGGGAAAATGCAAGCTGCACCTCACTCAGGTTTATTTCCTAAATTTTAGGCAGTGGAGGGAAGAAGCTGCTGTCCCAGGAGGAGAAAAATAATAAATGAATCAGGAACACCTGAGAGTGATGGTTGGCAAAAGTTACCACATATGCAGGCAATATTTCTGTAGAAATAAAACCTGAGGTTTTAAAAGTATCAAGTGCTATAAGGAAATGGCCATCCGTATCAGAAATTGAACAGATGTGTAAATCAAAAAAACAAGCATATAGTTAAGTGAAGCCAAACTATGCATGGGGATGTATATTTGAATTTTTATTATCAGCTTGAAACAAAATGTTTTCAAATGAACTATACACATTATTATGTATGTGTAAGTAGATAAGGTTTATCTGTAAGAAGTTGAAACCCTTAAAATAGCAACAGCTTAAACTATAATGTCTATTCCTCACTCATATAAAAGGAGTCTGAAGATAGGCAGTTGATAACAATCAAGATGATTTCAAGGTACATTAAGCATCTGTATTACTGCTTTATCATCCTTAGCATAGGACTTATGCTACAGAATGGCTGCCTGAGCACCAGCCATTTCATCTGCATTCCAGCAGTAGAAAGCAGATAATAGTAAGTAAAAAGGGCCAAGGGTTAGCTTCTTTCCTCTCTTCCTTTCTTTCTCTTTTTTTGGCCTTGCTACTTAGGATTTTATTTCCCCCAGCAAGGGTCAAACCTGGGCCTAGCAGTGAACATGCTGAGTCCTAACAACTGGACTGCTATGGAATTCCAAGGTTAGCTTTCTTTTAATGAGATTTCATTCTCCCATATTGTATTGATCAGAACCTAGGTCACTCAATTTCAAGGAGCATGAAAACCTTGTTCTGGGTAGCCATGTGCTCAGCCCCAAGTCAGGGGTTTTATAACTAAGAAAAAGGGGGTAAATAGAGGCAAGAAATAGACTTGGCCACAACACATTTCTGCTGATGGAGTTTCTTGAGCCTTTACCTATATGGCTGGCTTGCATGGAGAACAGGTCTAAAGTGTCAGATGACTCTTTTGTTCTCCATCTTCCCAGTCAGTTCAAAGTCTTCAGAGTGTGAAGGAAGGCAAACGGTGGCTTTTCTGAGTGGTTCACTGTTAAGGAAGTTAGGTATTAATCCCTGGGAAGGAATTTTCATTCTTTCCGTGTGTTCAGAAGGGGAAAGGAACATTTGATGTGTTATCCACATCTCCTAGAGGTTTCTTACTTACCTACTTTCATTCAAGTTGTTCTCCAGTGCATACTAAAGAATCTTCTATGCAAATGAAATGGAAGTCTGCTATCTGATCCCTAGACGCACAGGATCATTACCTAACACTCCTCTCCTCCCATAGCCCCAAGTAAGCTAGGCATGCCTGCAGGAGATAGCAGCACAGACCACAGACACTACTCTTGCAAGATTTAGCTGAAACAGGTTTATTATAGGTTATCCATATATTACAGAATTTCTAGGAGGCAGGGAAACCAGTCCTGGCCATTCATAGCCAGGGACAATGCACACGGAAACACGCAGCCACACGGCAAGTTCTTCCAGCAGAAGGTCTTCCAAGAACTGTTGCTGTTGCCTGGTCTGTGGGTCCAGGCACAGGACAGAGGGTGTCTGCTGGCTGCCCCAGGAAGCCGTATTAGATGTTTCTGCTTCTGTGCCTGCAGAGGGGGCCCTTACTGTATTTGGTTGCTTCCCCTGGTGCTCACCTCTGTTTTCTCAGATACTGCCACACTGCACCTGTTTGACTGGTCTTACACTGGACTTAGGGCTTCCCACTTGGCACAGTGGTAAGAATCTGCCTGCAATGCAGGAGACTCGGGTTCGATCCCTGGGTCGGGAAGATTCCCTGGAGTAGGAAATGGCCACTCACTCCAGTATTCTTGTCTGGAAAATTCAATGGACAGAGAAGCCTGGTGGGCTATAGTCTATGGGGTCGCAAAGAGTCGGACACGACTGAGCACACACGCATGCATGCCTGCACACGCATGCATGCACACCTGGACTTAGTGACTAAACAACAGCAACAATACCTGGGCAGCAGAATTCTACTCCCAGGACACCTGTGGTGGAGGGAGGAGGTGGCAGGAGGGGTGCTGGTTGAGCCAGTCTGCAGGCCCCCATCTATTACCACCAGGGAATAACCCTGCATTTGTCTTTGCTTTTTATACATTATGAAGCAGCCAGGTACACTCTCTTGTAAATGTCTTGTGAGAGGAACAAGCCTTCATTTATTATTATCCCCATTTCAAACACAGGGGAGGATGCGAATCCCAGAAAGGCAAATCTGACCACACTCAGACAGTTGGGATTTGAAACTGAGGCTTCTTTAGTGAAGCTGTTTCTCATCGTAACTCATCAGCCTTTCTTTATTTTTATGCTAGGAAGTGCAGGCATTCTTGCCAGCGTCACGGGCTGAATTATGTGTCCTCCTCAAAGGCCTCTGTTGAAGCCCTAAGCCCTGGTGCTTCAGTATGTGACTATATTTAGAAATATGGCCTTTAAAGAGGTAATTAAGGTAAAATGAGGTCGTTAGGGTGGGCCTTCATCCAAGACGTCTGCTGTCCTTATAAGAAGAAATCAGGACACAGATACAAGAGGGATGAGCGTGTGAAGACCCAGGGAGAAGACGGCCATCTGCGTGCTAGGCAGAGAGCTTGGAGGACCCAAGCCTGTGGGCACCTTGACCTTGGACTTCCAGCCTCCAGGACTGGGAACAAATAAATGTCTGCCATTTAAGCCACACTGACTGTGGTAGTTTGTTATGGCAGCCCTAAGCAGACTAATGGAGAAGGCAATGGCACCCCACTCCAGTACTCTTGCCTGGAAAATCCCATGGACGGAGGAGCCTGGTAGGCTGCAGTCCACGGGGTCACTAAGAGTTGGACACAACTGAGCGTCTTCATTTTCACTTTTCACTTTCATGCATTGGAGAAGGAAATGGCAACCCACTCCAGTGTTCTTGCCTGGAGAATCCCAGGGACGGGGGAGCCTGGTGGGCTGCTGTCTATGGGGTCGCACAGAGTTGGACACGACTGAAGCGACTTAGCAGCAGCAGCAGCAGCAGCAAGCAGACTAATGCAAATAGGAACTGAGTTTGCCTTTCCAATAGAAAAACTGTTTTCAACAATATTTATATCTTTTTTTGTTTTGTTTTTCTCTTCCTAGACTTAATGAGTTTGGGGAAATTTTTGATCTCACCAGTGCTTATTCTTTTCCATTGAGTCCCGCAGATGTGCACTTATTTGATTACCTAAATGCCACAGCTGGGGAGTAATCTTATCTGAGCAAGGTGCATCCAGGTAGGGGTCAGAGAAACAAGATAATGAGGTTGAGAGAAAGGAGCAGGGGGAGATTTGCATCCACCAAACCCTGAGGTGAGCATTGGAGACTGTGGGATTCAAAATGCCTCTATTTTAGGACAAAAGAGAATTTCTTTCTCTTGCAAAAAGCTGTAAGGACCAGAAGTGTGCTGACTTGGTAACGGGAAAGTTAGGAGAAATGAGAACCGTGTTTTCATTTGATGCGAGAGGGAAAATGGTGAATGCAGAAAGCCCCACTTGCTGGCCGCCACTAATGCCTGACCCTGCTCATTAATCTCTGCTGCTTAGCAGAGACCTGGAAAATTGCAATTCTCTGCGCCAGCAGCCCCTGTTCAATAAATCCCGAACCAGCAGGCAGGAGCAAGAAATGGCCCGAAGCTCGGAGCTGGCTTGCCACATTCCACGCTGCTGCCCAGCAAGGGAGACTCTGTTTTAACTTGTGAACAACTGGCTGAGGAAGCTGGGGCCTCTTCGTGTTCATTTCCAGCTTTTAAAAGAACGTGTTGTCTTTGTTTTTTATTAGCGTTTCATGGGTTTCTCTGTGCCAGCATTGTGATGAACTAGGTATACTAATTTATTTTTTATTACTATTTTTTTTTCCTCAGGAGGAGCTGACCTTTTCTCTAACACTAGCTGCCTTGTTCTCTGGGTGTATTTTGATCCAATTTGAGGCTTAAGGGATAAGAATCTCAATTCTTGCTTTTCTTATTTGTGGCTCTGTTTTCCCTGCCTGGAGGGCTGGGTTTGGGTCCTGATGAAGGAAGCCACCCTGCCTATCCTGAGTCACTCTGTAGCCCTGGTGCTGGAGAAGGTCAGCGGCCAGTTCAGAGGCCTTCGGAGCCCAAGTACAGTCTCTATGTATCAAGGACAGCCCAACTGACAGATGTTAATTCTTTCCCAGTTAACATTATGCTTTGAAAGAAGGTAGGATATTCTAAGAAACTTGGCGTTAAAATACCCCATTTGCAAGGCATACTTAAGTTAAATGACTGTTATTTCTTGATGGCGTACTAAAATTTAGGTTCTTTTATAGTACGCTCTGTGCTTTGCCTCCTAATCAAGGCAAACTCCCACTCAGGACAATTATATCCCAATTTACTGCTTATGTGCAAATTTCTGATCTAGGGGATTAGGCGTTAGGAAGTAATTTGTTTCTATAAAATAAATCCTAAAATATGGAGGGTTATAAATGTGTAAACGAAAGACTTTACATCTGTGTGTGTGTGTGTGTGTGTGTGTGTGTGTGTGTGTGTATACACAAGCCCCTGTGCTCATGAATTACTGCCAGTATCTCTAGGCAATGACTTTGCATCATCATAAACTCAGAAACAAATATAAGAGCTCTTCTGATCAAGCGTGGGGGTTCATATATTTTGGAATGAGGCTGAATTTCAAACTTTTAAAATCACACCCAGAGCTGTTGCAGGATCCCTGAATAGCTCTATTTTGCCCTGGATGACTGCATGTCTTTTAATTTTGAAAGAGCTCATGCTAATTAGTTGAAGTCTGCCACTTGGATGGGGACTGGGTGGATGAAGAATATTTTTTCAACTGGTGAAGAATAATTTTTCAAAAAGTGTTGTATTTGTCACCCCTCTTGTCTAGGCAAGTGAGTGTGAGGCTAGCTTTGGGGATGACCTCCCTTGTCCCCTTCCCAGAGGCCTTTGGTGTTGTTGAGTTGTCTCAGTTGTGTCTGACCCTTTGTCACCCCAGGTACTGTAGTGTACCAGGCTCCTCTGTACATAGGATTTCCCAGGCAAGAACACTGGAGTGGGTGGCTCTTACTCCAGGGGAATCTTCCTGACCCAGGGATGGAACCTGAGTCTCCTGTGTCTCCTGCATTGGCAGATGGGTTCTTTACCACTGAGCCACCTGGGAAGCCCTACCCAGAGGCCTACTAGGCACATTAAAGCACTCACATTCCCTCTCCCACTCAGCACCCTGTTTTATTTGATGAATTTCTGAAATTCTATTGCTTATCTATAAATTTACCTTTTTATTTTCTGTTTCCCCAGAAGAGCAGGGTTTTGTCCCCTGTTCTCTCTCAGCCCCTAGAACAGTGACAGGCCCACAGCAGGCCTTCTGGGCCATTTACCAAATGACTGAATTTGGTATGAATTCTCCTGGACTGCCTGGTAAACAGACAGATTTTCCGAACTGGTAGACTGAACCATGTGCTTAGACTTGGACTATCTGAGACTTATTTTTCCTTCCTGGGCAATAGTAACTGGTCCATCCAGCAGGCTGTCATCTTGGTATCAGTCTAAGGAACTCAGGTAATAAGACACCAGGGAATAAAAAGAAGATTTGAAGTAAGACCTGGATTCTGAATCAGCCCATGGCCAGCAATCACCGGGTGCTCTCCAGTGAGGCAGGCTATGGTCTCTGAGCCTTTGTAAAGTGAGGACCATGGACGTTTCCTGCAGCTCTCATAGCTGGCCAAAGAAGCCAGACAAGGCATACAACATGAAGCTACTTTAAAACCTAGCACTGGATGGGAGAGGAGTTTGGGGGAGAAAGGACATGTGTATGTATGGCTGAGTCCCTTTGCTGTTCACCTGAAACTGTCTCAGCATTCGTTTGTTAACTGGTTATACCCCAATGCAAAATAAATAGTTTCATTAAAAAATTAAGTAGTTATTGACAGGTACTTGCTAAGTTGCTTAAGTCACGTCCAACTCTGTTTGATCCATGCACTGTAGCCCACCAGGCTCCTCTGTCCATGGGATTCTCCAGGCAAGAATACTGGAGTGGTTGCCATGCCCTCCTCCAGGGGACCTTCCTGACTCAGAGATCAAACCCACATCTCTTACGTCTCTTGCATTGGCAGGCGGGTTCTTTAGCCCTAGCACCACCTGGGAAGCCCATGGATAGGTAACAGAAGAAATAATAAAACCTAGAGAGCCCCAAAGTCAGATTAGGTGCTGTTATGGGCTGAATTGTGTCTGACCCCAAATTCAGATGCTGAAGCCCTGCACCCCCAGCCCCCCACCACACCATCCCTCAGAATGTGGCTGCATTTGGATACAGTCCCGTTATAGAGGTGATTCAGCAAAAATGGCTCAGCAGGTAAAGAATCCACTTGCAGTACAGGAGCAGAGAAGGCAAAGGCACCCCACTCCAGTACTCTTGCCTGGAAAATCCCATGGACGGAGGAGCCTGGTAGGATGCAGTCTGTGGGGTCGCTAAGAGTCAGACATAACTGAGCGACTTCAGTTTCACTTTCATGCATTGGAGAAGGAAATGGCAACCTGCCCCAGTATTCTTGTCTGGAGAATCCCAGGGACGGGGGAGCCTGGTGGGCTGCCGTCTATGGGGTCGCACAGAGTTGGACATGACTGAAGTGACTTAGCAGCAGCAGCAGCAATACAGGAGACACAGGAACCTCGGGTTCCATTCCTGTGTTGGGAAGATCCCCTGGAAGAGGAAACGGCAACGCACTCCAGTATTCTTGCCTGGAGAATCCCATGGACAGAGGAGCCTGGACAGCTACAGTCCATGGAGTTTCAAAGAGTCAGACACAGCTGAGCAACTAACACACTACTACAGGTTAATACGGCTGCTCACCAAGAAACTTTGATGAGCTGTAGGGCTGATCTGTGTTTTACCAGGATGAATTCATGAAAAGGGAATTTTTGTCTCGCAAACCTTCCTATTTGCTGGCTTTTCATGACCATATCAGTGGCTTGTAGTATCTGTTTGGGATTGTCTTCACCTGGTAGCAGTTCCTTCCTTTTACATTAATGATTCCCAATTTTCCATTTGCCATCAAATGATCTATAAAAGAAAATCCACTTATGTCTATGAGGGAGAATCCATGTAATGCTTGGTGAAGACTGGTTCTTATTACAATGGCATCTTCAAGAAGGCCTCTCTCAACAATTCTCTGATGGTGTAATAAAATGTAAAACAGCAGGGCCATTCCCTGTCTCAGTTTATGCAAGGAGAAGGCTGTATTTCAGGAAACGAGTGTAAGAAATATCTTGTTATTTGTTTCAATCATTAAGTCGTGTCCTACTCTTTGCGACCCCATGGACTGTAGCTTGCCAGGGTCTTCTGTCCATGGGATTTTCCAGGCAAAAATACTGGAGTGGGTTGCCATTTCCTCCTCTAGGAGATCTTCCTGACCCAGGGATCAAACCCATGTCTCCTGCATTGGCAGGCAGATTCTTTACCACTGAGCTACCAGGGAAGGCCTAGAGCCATGCAAAGTGTAAGTCTGAATAGAATGAGGCTCCTTCCTGGTGGGGAGGTCATGGAAGAAGTCCGAGCCCCTGGGAGCATTGGTTCTTTATCAGGCTAGGGCCATCAACAGTGCTCTGTGCTGTGCCTTGGTTGTTTGATGGAGTTTCTGCCTGGGGAAAAGAGAATAATTGTTTGGGATGTTTTTACAGCTGTGCCTTTCGTTCTGAGAGAGAAGACGGATGGGAACACAGATAGATGGGTGACACAGATAGTTAGATACTGCAGTTGAGACTGCCGCTGCCCTGCCTGATAGACTGTGAGCCTCACCTCCTCAGACTTGCTTGTGTCTCTGAGGCCCGGTGCTTCAGGTAACGGACCTGGCAGCATTTGGGTGAAGTCCGAAGGGCTCATGGGGAGTCCTGCTCACACCTCTTGAGCTCCATGGTCAGGAAGGTCGTTTTTCTCTCATGCTCCAGGGGAGTTGGCAATCAATATCTTTTACTATCAAACCAGCGGATTGGAATAAATCATCTGTTGACCATTCTCCTATTCAGCTTCAGAATTCCTTCCTGGAGGACACACAGAAATGTTAAAATTCTAGGACCCCTAACAGAAACAAATGATAAGAACTGCACAGTCCTGGGCAGTTTACACGGTGCTCTGGTGAAATACTGCCCGCTCAGGCTCAAAAGCTACTGTCAGGAGCTGGGTGGGATGTGTGTTGTCCTCTCCAGGCAGCGGGACTCTAAATAAAAATGCCAGGTACAGCCCACCCAGTGCAGATGTGAGCGGCAGGTGGTCTTCATAGAGCAGGAGAGGGCGGAGGACATGAGAGGAGGGGTGGCTGCAGGGAGGTCTGGAAATGAGGGTGACGTCAGTCCCCTGCATGGCTTGCTCGAATCCACTGTCCCTTCTGGTGGAGAAGTGTGCAGAGCCTGATGCCCTCAGGGCCTCCCAGCTGTGGGGACTGGTGGCACCCTTCTCTTGTGCTGTTCCAGGTGTGTATTCACAGGACCCAGAAGTCATCTTTAGGAGGAGGACTCTCTGTGCCTTGCCATGCTGAGTGAGGACCATCCCAACACAAGCCCAGCAAAGGCCACCTGCCACCCCAAAGACTGGGTGGGGTCTGATGCCATGCCTGGCTGTGTTTGGTGGTCACGTGGCTGGCCCTGCTGGAAAGCAGTGCCTCCCTCTTTGCGTTGGGACCCAAACATCTTTGAGTCTCACCACTGAGCAGATGGCCAAGCGGAGAACCACATGACTGCCTGCATCCTCTGCTGACTTAGCAAGTCCTGCCCCCCACTAATGGGTCTCTGTTTAATTTACACCACTGCCTTTAATTTGCTGGTGACATTCATGACTAGGTGGAGCAGGGTTTGAGTTTTTATTTGTTTTTATGTTTTTTTTTGGCCACGCCTCACGGCTTGCAGGATATTGGTCCCTGGACCAGGGATGGAACCCGTGCCAAGGCCATGAAGGCTGGGAATCCTAACCACTAGGCCAAACTGAATTCCCAGGGTAGGCTCTTTAAAAAACAGTTTTACCTCTCTATTTTTGAGATGCGCAAACTGAGACTCACAGAAGCTAGGAACCTTCCTGAGGGCCCCAGAGCAGGCAGAGACATCCCCAATCCACCCTTATCTGGACCTATACTCCTGCTTCTGCTGGCAGCCTTATCAGAGGTGGGAGGGTCTGAGGGCTGGGAGAGGGTCAGCGCAACCCCACAGCAGGCTGGAGAGGCTGTTTGCCTGTCTGAGACCTCTTTTGGTTATTCCTTTGGACTGGTGCTAGGAACAGGCACAGTTCTGGCACATTTTCCATTCAGGAGAGAAACCTTGCCTCTTTTTCACTGTGCTGCTGGGGTCGATGCCCCACAGAGGCTTTGTCGTGCCCCCCACCCAGACCCCTCCTTAAGAGCACTGGGATGGAAGAGGGGGCTGAGGACTCCCTGCCGCATGGAAATGAAAGGCCTGCACTGGACAGCTGCCTGGCTTATCAATCAATGGACTCACTTGCCATCAACCATTGGTTACTTGTGGAATGCCTGCTATGTGCTGGGCCCTGTGTGAGCTGCTGGAGCAAGATGGATGAAGTCCCTGACCTTATGGAACTCAGATGGGGTGATGGACCACCAAACGGGAAGTAGAGCAGGGAGTAGAATAAGACAGAGATAGCCCCATGAAGAGTAGTAATGCTGGGGGAGTGAATAGGCTGTGTCCTGGAGGGAACCCACTCCCCCCAGGGCCCTTCCTGTCCCCCGCAAGCAAGGCCAAGGTCCTACTGTTGGGTTTCAGCTGATGCTGCTGGTCGGCATCTCTCTTCTGCCCTGGAGTGATGGCAAAGAGGGCTTTCATACAGCCCTCCCGCACCCCTCCACTGTCACCATCACCCAGGTCATGGGAGGGAGCCTTGGCATCAATGAGGGGATGTCCACAGGGCCGGGGGCACTGGGCGCTGGCTGTGGTCCCTCAGTTGCCCTTCTCCATCATTCCCTCACTCCTGCTGAGTGTGGGGTGCTTAGAGCTCTTTTTTTTTTTCTAGCTCCCAAGATGACATGGACCCATTGCCAGGCCCTCACATCATTTGCATTGAACCCTGTGTCACCAATTCTTTCCTTTCCACCACAATCTGGGTCCTCCTCCTGCTTTGCATATCCCTGGGCAGCTCAGCGATAGCACTAACCATGGCAGACCTCCAAGAAATGCTGGACTCTACAAAGTAAAGACTCCTGAAACATCAGTGGTTTTCTTTTTTAAACACTGGAATATTTTTCAAAGGAGGGAGGAATCTATAAATCACTTTTGGCTGAAGATATTAGTTGAAGATATAATTGCGAAATCCATTTTTATGACCTGTCCTTACTGTCTCATTACATATTCCCTAAATATACATAATTTTCCACACCTTCATTCATCATGTGTCAAAAAATAATATTGCTGTTTTCTTCCGTTATTGTAAGAGGGAAAAGACGAACCAGGCTGCTCAAAAGCTTCAGGCTGCAGCAGCATTTTAACGCTGAAAGAGAAAATCTCCCATCTTCTTTTGAGTCAGATCTCATTCTCCCCCTCTGCAATTGGGGTACAGTAGATACAAGGGTTCCTCTGGGAGGAGAAGCACCTGGGACTCCAGACCATCCGGTGATGATTCTCGGTGCACAAGATACTGCTTCTGCTCTCTGCCGAGGACAGATGAGCTGGAACCACCATGCGCAGGTTTGATAGATGCTTGCGCTCCAGTTACAGGCTCTTGTGATAATCATTTTTCTTTTTGTTTAGTTGCTAAGTTGTGTCCAACTCTTTTTCGACTGCGTGGACTGTAGCCCACCAGGTTCCTCTCTCCATGGGATTTCTCAGGAAAGAATACTGGAGTGGATAGCCATTCCCTTCTCCAGGGGATCTTCCCGACCCAGGGATGGAATCCACATTTCCTTCATTGGCAGGCAGATTCTTCCCACTGAGTCACCTGGGAAGCCTATGATAACCTTACTGAAATGTTTTTAAAGGATGAATTTGAGCCTCAGGAAACTCCTATCCTTCCTGATGCTTCTGCTACTTAGAGAATCTCTGAAGAATGGGACTTGGAGTGGGGATTAAAATGTGGATGGCTACCCAACGCAGTAAGAGACAATTCCATGATTCTCTGTATCATCTGGAGTCTCATGGGTTAAAAATATCACTCCAAAATAATCCATGGACATCAGGTTGCTCAAAATCTCGGTGGTCAATCTGAGATAGAGGGAAACAATTTTACTGATTTAGGTCATAGACCTAAGTCCAATAAGGCTTACAAAGCCAGCATCTTCTCCTCCCAGATGGAGGTGGGATTGGAGGGCTCTGGGCGCAACCTGCTTGGTCTCTGAGAAAAGAGGAGACTGCTTAAGGATCTGCAAAGGAAAAGTTATGCAACCAGACACGTCTCTCTCTCTCTCTCTCATCTGTCTACCTATTTTTTCTATATATTGTTATCTATCTACCTAGTCTATGGGCTTCCTAGGTGGCTAAGAATCTTCTTGTTAATGCAGGAGACAAAGGTTTGATCCCCGGTTTGGGAAGATCCCCTGGAGGAGAAAATGGCAACCCACTCCAGTATTCTTGTCTGGAGAGTTCCATGGATAGAGAAGCCTGGCAGGCTACAGTCCATGGGGTCACAAAGAGTTGGACGTGACTGAGCGACTGAACACACACACGTCTATTTAATCTATCATATCTATCTATCTATCTAAACTATCACCTAATATTATCTATCTGTCTATATATGAGAGAGAGAAAACAGAACGGAGTAAGCAGGAAAGAAAGAAACTGTGTTACTTGCACATGACCCCAGCATCCTTGCCCCTCTGTTCTGGGGATGCTGACTGAATATGGTCATCCAAGGGCACAAAGTAAGACAGATGGAGAAGGGCTGGACCACACTCAGGTTAAGTGATGAACTCAGGATGCTGGTGACAAGGTCAAGGGGTAAAGCCCTGGCCCTGCTCCCTGGGTGGGCTTCCAGTCATGCCTCCAGTGCTCCCCGTTCTCCATCCCCAAGCTGGATGTGCTCCACACCGTGTCCTGACCTCTGCTCCAGGTGAGAGCCCAGGGTAGCAGGGATGCTCAGCCCAGGTGCCAGTGGGGGGTTCTGCCTCCAGTTCTTTCAGGAGTTAACCCCAGGGCCTTATTTGTTACTTCATCTTAAGCCACGTAGCTGAATCTCAACCCTGGCTGCATCTGGAAATCACCTGAGAGCATTTTTTAGAAAGTAGGGCTGTCTGACCTTATGTCCAGTGATGCTGATTACTCTGACTTGGTCCTGTTTGAAGGAGTACTTCCGCCGTGGCCGTGAAGAGGCAGCCTGAGTCTGGGGTGGGTCTTCATGTCTCTATTAAAAAATAGTGCCTTTGATGATTCTGATGATCAGCTGCCACTAAACTGAAGAAGTATTAACGATTCTTCCCTTCTGTGACTAGAGTGTTTGTTTATTTATTTTTCTTATATTTGGCTAGAAATGTACACAGCACAAAGGGAGCCTCAACACAGGTGATCACTTCACCATGGCTCCTATCCTATTTTCAAGCTGTGAATGAGTTCAGCCCTCTGCCACAGCAAACAAATGCGAAGCCTACGTCGTTGAAACACATTGTAAGATGTGCGAGTCCATCTTGATTGTGAAGGTCGGTTGGTATCATCCATCTGTGACAATTGTAGAAACAGAAGCCCTCATTCAAGCAGTAAATCTCGTGTGTGTGTGTGTGTGTGTGTGTGTGTGTGTGTGTGTGTAAGCTCAGTGCCTCTGTTAGTTGGAGCTGTTCTGAGCAAGAGCTACCACTGGGTTCATCATCTGTAGCACTATTTAAATTGTATCTCGGGAGGTTCAAGAAGGGGGGGAACATATGTACACCTATGGCTAACTCATGTTGATATATGACAGAAATCAAACCAATATTGTAAAGCAATCAGCAATCAATTAAAAATAAATATAACCAAAGATAAAAAATAAATACAAATCAGTAAAAATATAAAAAAAGAAAAAAACTGTATCTACGTGAGAAACCAGAGGAAAATAATAGTACTGTTAGTGTTTTAAATTTTTTAATTGAAGTACAGTTAATTTACAATACTGTGCTTGTTTCAGTGTACAGCAAAGTACAAACACATACATATATATGTATTTCTTTTTCAGAATCTTTTCCATTATAGGTTATTGGAAGATGTTGAGTAGAGGTCCCTGTGCTATATTGTAGGTCCTTGTCATTTATTTTATATATGGTGGTTTAGTCACTAAGTTGTGTTTCACTCTTGAGACCCCACGGACTGTAGCCCACCAGGCTCCTTTGCCCATGGGATTTTCCAGGCAAGAATACTGGAGTGGGTTGCCACTTCCTTCTCCAGGGGGTCTTCCAGGCTCAGGGATTGAACTTGGGTCTCCTATATTGCTGGTGAAGTCTTTACCAACTGAGCTACCAGGGAAACCCTATTTTATATACAGTAGTCTGTATATGTTAATCCCAATGTTAAATGGGGCCCCAAGGAACAGAAGAGGTTGGTACAGAAAGTATCCACGATGCTGAGACTGTGTTTCTGACTTTCCTCATCCCTCCCTGGCAGGGGTAGCAACTAGGCAGTCAGAAGATGGCTGCTGCTGAGCTCTGAGGAAGCCCAGGACATGCTCCACTGGCTTGTACTTTGCAAATTAGGTCTTGTGCTGGGGGAGGTGCCACGTGGCGCCTGGAGCCTGGCTTGATCCAGAGCTGCTGTCTTCCTGCTCACTGCTCAGTGATCACCTTCTGTTTGTGTTTTTCTTGCTCCAGATGGGCAGAAGAAAGTTCAAGAGGAATTCGACATCGACATGGATGCGCCAGAGACAGAACGCGCGGCGGTGGCCATCCAGTCTCAGTTCAGAAAATTCCAGAAGAAAAAGGCTGGGTCCCAGTCTTAGCGGGAGAGTCCCTTTCTAGTCTGCCAGGAGACACCACCCTCAGCCATCATCCATCAAGAAATTAAAAAGGAACAGCACCCTCGAGAGAAGTCCTCATCACATGATACCCATGTGCACCGCAGTCCTGCAATGCATGCGCAGAGACCCGTGATATTTATACCCTTGTAGAAAGGTGTAGACAATGCAGTTGTGAGGAGCTTAATCTCTGTTTATCTCCAGGATCATTCCTCCTGCAACTAATTATTTCCCTTGATGTTGTAATAAAATGGAGTTAAGATGCATGATTAAAGTGTCTGCCTCTGTCTCCCCTTTTACATTAACTTGGAAAGTTACTGCTGTTAGAAGTGACTGCAGGCTAGATGCCTATTTTCCTCTCCCTCCAAGAGTCAGAGCTGAAACATGGTGCCTTCTGTGAGCAGTTTTCCTGCTAAGAATGGGAGATGTGCACACAGCTGTGTTTGTCTAGTTTAGAGAGTTCTAACCGCTGACTGGTGATGGGCGATGTATTTTCTTCTTACCATGGGATTAGAGCCCTGGATCCTGGGGAGTCAAAGAATCAGAGGGCTCCCTGGGGACTTGTGACTTATGCAGAAGAACTTGAAGGGGGAGGGTGATGCGTCTCTTTGGGCGATGCGTGTCACCCAGGTTTAGGCAGCAGGCACCTTTCAGTCCCCGGGGCTGGGGGGGGATGTCCCCACTACTGAGAGCCATTCCACCACTCACCTGCCTCTCCCCACTCATGTGGGGCTCCATGGCCAGGTGGCCCCCAGTCCCCCAACTCCTTACACTCCTCAGGTAGTAATTTGCCACCTATTAAGACTAGCACATCCTGCAAATGGGAGAAGCTGTGGGTTCTCTCACGCCCCATCTCTTCCCCTGCTAATCTCGCAGATAAATTGCTTCCCACATCCAAAGGGTAGGCAGGAAGGAGAGGGCTGTCACATGCAGAGGACACTCCTCCGAGTTGAGAGCCAGGTGTGTATTTGCCTTGGGGCCCCAGGAGGCAGGTGCCTCCAGCCCCCAAGTCTGGTGTGGTTTGGGCTTTGCCATGTGAGACCCCTGATGTGGAAGCTGCATCTCGTCTTCATCCCAAGATGCTTGGGGGCAGCACAGAGTACCGCTGTGGGCCAGTCAGCTTCTTTCCTTTGCCAGCAATTAACCAAGGATGGAGGCAGAGAGTGAGGAGCAGTGGAGAGAGGAGGGACTGTGGTGTGTGTGTGTGTGTGTGTGTGTGTGTGTGTGTGTGTGTGTGTAGTGTGTGTATGTGCCCTCTCACATATGTGCACCTGGGAGTGTGTGTGTGTGTGTATAAAGCATGGTGGGAGCAAGCAGTGGGCAGGGCCATGACTCAGCTTCTCTGGCAAGGCCCCGTTCACTGTCTCCAAGGTACAGACTGAGAAAGACTGTCTGAAAAACTCATCTGCAAATGTGTTCATTCTCTTGTGTATGCAAATCCCTTTTACTGGATACCCTCTGGAGCTGTTACGGTCCAGGAGACTTGGGCTCCTCTGATGGGTTTCCAACTAGAGCAGCACAAGTTGGGATCATTGTGGATCGCCCAGCAACCAGCCAGGGCTCCTCGGGGCTCCTGACAACTTGTGGTCCCCATTGAGAGGAGGACAGTGGGTTGAGGGGACCCTCCATAGAGAGTGTCGTGAAGACACTGGGCTACGAATGTGACCTTGTCTTCTCTGGAGTCACCTGGAGTACCAACATGAAGAAAGTTGGGAGCAAAAACAAGTGTTTAAGTCATTCACGTGAATTCCCTCTACACCTGTCCTCCCAGCAATCCCATTGCCCCCTCATTCTCTGAATGTTTCACATAAAGGAAATGGGGTTCCTCCTTACTGGGTGAGTCTGGACTTGATGGCCAACACTGCCTCTGGCTCTGAGAAATGTAGAAACAGGACTTCCCCTGTGGCACCCTGGATAGGAATGCGCTGCAATGCAGGAGACATGGGTTCCATCCCTGGTCTGGGAAGACCTCACATGCCACAGAGTTGCTAAGCCCATTGCATCACAACTCCTGAGCCCTGCAGGCCCTAGAGCCCAGGAGCCACAACTATGGAGCACACAACCTGCAACTACTGAAGCCTGACCATCTAGAGCCCACGCTCGGCAATAAGAGAAGCCTCTGTAATGAGAAGCCCGAGCACCGCAACTAGAGAGTAGCTTACGCTCGCAGCAACTGGAAAAAGCCAGGGTAGCAATGAAGACCCAGCACGGCCAAAACTAAATAAATAAAATGCAATAAAAAAAGAAATCTGGAAACAACTGGTTTTATAGTGAGGATGCTCCCCCTAGAGGGGATTCTCCATGCACAGTGGGGAGTCCTAGGGAGGGACTCCTGGACTGGAAACACTCCTTCCGCACTGACAAAGCCCCTGGAGGCAAAAGGAGGAGGCTGGGGTGAGGGCTGTGATGGCTGGAGAGGCCCCTCAAGCATTCTGATTCACCTTCTTGGTTCAATCACAGGACAAGGATGTATCTGACTTCCTATGAGTCACAGGAATGAATTTAATTTACTCCCCAGGTGGATTCAGGAGAGTCTGAAATGCCAGTCAACAGCAATGGGGAGACTCCAAAGTGCCCCACTCTGCATGGGAATTGGGTGCGTTAGGTCTGTGGTTTCGTAGAGCCAGAGGAAGGAGCAGAGGATCATGATCCACCCTCTGGGGACCTTTCTCCTCCCGAGGCTGCAGTGTTCACTGCAGAGAGGAGGGGGACTTTCCCTTCCCAGGGTGTGTCCGAGTGGGGCAACACGTGGTGTCAATTTTATTTCACAGATATTTATCGAACTCCTATTACATGTATGTACTTGGCACTGTCACGGTGGTTGCAGACTGGTGGGGAAGAGGCACCAGTAAGTAGATGGTAAAATGGAGAGATTTGTGCTCCAGTGCACCAGAAGAGAGACAGCTCATCTGAGCTTGGAGAATTACTGAAGTCTTCCTAAGGGATTGCTACCCACAGTGGTCATCCAAAAGATAGTGGGAGCTACTATTGTATTTACCACGTAATAGTGTGGGTGGTAGGGGAGTGCAGGAGAGTCAGGGCAAGGCCCAGGAGGAGAAGGTGCTGAGCTCTGCAGACCCAAAAGTTCACTGGATTAGTACACCCGAGCCTAAGGGCATGCTCTGTACTCAAACTTGTGCAAGCCAGGAGGCAGGACTTGGAACTAGATTCATCTCTGACCTACAGGTCAGCCAAGTGACCACAGAGAAGCTATCTACCTTGAGCAGCTTGTTTCCATACCATCCAGGTGATGATAAAGTCTACTTGGCAAGGTGGATGGGAAAATGTTAGGAATTTAAAATGCCTCTATGTGGGTATCTTGGAGAAGGCAATGGCACCCCACTCCAGTACACTTGTCTGGAAAATCCCATGGACAGAGGAGCCTGGTAGGCTGCCATCTATGGGGTCGCACAGAGTCAGACACAACTGAGGTGACTTAGCAGTAGTATGTGGGTATCTGATAAGTGGAAGATCATTAATGGTAGTGCATGTGTGCATGCTAAGTCACTTCAGTTGTGTATGACTCTGTACTACCTTATGGACTGTAGCCCACCAGGCTCCTATGTCCATGGGATTCTCCAGGCAAGAATACTCGAGTGGGTTGCCATGCCCTCCTCCAGGGGATCTTCCTGATCCAAGGATTGGACCCGTATCTCTTTTGCCTCCTGCATTGGCAGGTGGGTTCTTTATCACTAGCACCACCTGGGAAGCCAATGGCAGACCATGAGGTAAAGAGTCAGTCATTGCCTCCATCACCAACACCCTTTTTCCTGACACAACATAATACATGGGACTCTGCTTCTCTGGGTTGTAGCCATTTGGGCAGCTGGTATGTGCTTGACCCAAGAGGTTCAGTTCAGTTCAGTCGCTCAGTTATGTCCAACTCTTTGTGACTCCATGGACTGCAGTATGCCAGGCCTCCCTGTCCTTCATCAAGTCCCAGAGCTTGCTCAAACTCATGTCCATTGAGTCAGTGATGCCATCCAACCATCTCATCCTCTGTCATCCCCTTCTCCTACTGCCTTCAATCTTTCCAAGCACAGGGTCTTTCCAAATGAGTCAGTTCTTCACATCAGGTGGCCAAAGTATTGGAGTTTCAGCTTCAGCATCAGTCCTTCCAATGAATATTTAGGACTGACTTCCTTTAGGATGGACTGGTTGGATCTTCTTGCAATCCAAGGGACTCTCAAGAGTCTTCTCCAACACCACAGTTCAAAAGCATCAATTCTTTGGTGCTCAGCTTTCTTTATAGTCCAACTCTCACATCCATACATGCTGCTGCGTCGCTTCAGTTGTGTCCGACTCTGTGCGACCCCATAGACGGAAGCCCACCAGGCTCCGCTGTCCCTGGGATTCTCCAGGCAAGAACACTGGAGTGGGTTGCCATTTCCTTCTCCAATGCATGAAAGTGAAAAGTGAAAGTGAAGTCGCTCTGGAAAAACCATAGCTTTGACTAGATGGACCTTTGTTGGCAAAGTAATGTCTCCACTTTTTAATATGCTGTCTAGGTTAGTCATAGCTTTTCTTCTAAGGAGCAAGCGTCTTTTAATTTTATGGCTGCAGTCACCATCTGCAGTGATTTTGGAGGCCCCTCCCCCAAGTCTGTCAAATCATATGTAATATCTGATCATTTTTCAGTGGATTTCTGAAGATTTCCAAGTAGACAGACCTATCATCTGTAAATAACAAAAACTTTTTCTGTTCTCTGTTTTGAGCTCCTTTCTTTATTCTTTTTGTGACCATGGGGTCACAAAAAGTCAGACAGGGCTGAGCGACTGAACAGCGCAATGACATATATTCTTCTCCATTGTGGTTTATCACAAGATATTGAGTATAGTTCCTGGGGATATATAATAGCACCTTGTTGTTATTCATTCTCTATATAATAGTTTGCATCTGCTAACCCCAATAAAGAAGTCTTGTCTTCTTTATACTCCATCCTTGCATTTTGAGGGAGGTGTAGGGATTTTTCCCATCTCAAGTGACAGGAAGAGACCATCTTGTGCGTGAAGTGAGCATCTCCATAGGTCATGTATGTATATATTATTATACATATATATTTTTCTTTTACATATTCTTGAGAGTCACTTGGACAGCAAGGAGATCAAACCAGTCAATCTTAAAGGAAATGAGCCCTGAATATTCATTGGAGGACTGATGCTGAAACTCCGATACTTCTGCCACCTGGTACAAAGAGCCGACTGATTGGATAAGACCCTGATGCTGGGAAAGATTGAAGGCACGAGGAGAAGGGGACAACAGAGGATGAGATAGTTGGATAGCATCATCAACTCAATGGACATGAATTTGAGCAAACTCTGGGAGATAGTGAAGGACAGGGAAGCCTGGTGTGCTACAGTCCATGGGGTCACAAAAAGTTAGACAGGACTGAGTGACTGAACAACACAACAACATATATTCTTTTCCATTGCGGTTTATCACAAGATATTGAGTTTAGTTCCCAGGGCTATATAGCAGCACCTTGTTGTTATTCATTCTCTATAGAATAGTTTGCATCTGCTAACCCCAAACACTCACTCTATCCCTCCACCTCTGCTTTGGCAACCACAAGTCTGTTCTCTTAGCAGACCTCCCCCTCCTTGCTGTGTCCTCACATGGTGGAAAGAAAGTTCTAGTGTCTCTTCTTCTTTTTATAAGAGCACAGATCCCATACCTCCCTAGTGGCTCAGTGGTAAAGAATCTGCCAACCAATGCAGGAGACATGGGTTCGATCCCTGATCCGGGAAAATCCCACATGCTGCAGAGCAACTAAGCCCATGTGCCACGACTATTGAGCCTGTGCTCTAGAGCCTGAGAACCACAACTACTGAGGCCACATGCCACAGCTACTGAGGCCTGTGTGCTCCACAGCCTGTGCTCCCCAACTGGAGAAACCAATACAATGAGAAGACTGCACCCCACAATGAGAGGGTAGCCCCCGCTCACCACAACTAGAGAAAAGCCCATGTGCAGCAACAGAGACCCAGCACAACCAAAAATTGAATAAACAAAAAAATTATTTTTTAAAAAAAGAGCACAGATCCCATTATGGGGTCCACCCTCATGACCTGCTCTAAATGCAGTTACTTCCCAAAGGCCCCATTACGTTAGGAGATAGGGTTTCACCCTATGAATTTTTGGTGGGACACAAACATTCAGTCTACAGCGTTCAGCTTCTCAAGAGCAGGGCTCACCAGTTCTGAAAGCCCTTTACTGCAATGTAATCCAGAGAAGGCACTGGCAACCCACTCCAGTACTTTTGCCTGGAAAATCCCATGGATGGAGGAGCCTGGTGGGCTGCAGTCCATGGGGTCGCTAAGAGTCGGACACGACTGAGCGACTTCGCTTTCACTTTTCACTTTCATGCATTGGAGAAGGAAATGGCAACCCACTCCAGTGTTCTTGCCTGGAGAATCCCATGGACAGAGGAGCCTGGCGGGCTACAGTCCATGGGGTTGCAAAGAGTTGAACAAGATTGAGTGACCGAATAACAACTAAGGAACCTTTTCCTAGCCCACCTCTGGGATGAACTACACAGCTCCAACAAGATGACTGTCTTGTCCCAAACCAGGTTGTCATTGACATGTGTAATGGACTGCTGCAAGGAGATGCCTGAATGGAGATGAAAACATGTTGCTGAGTCAGACTGGGAGGAGTCTCCACCGCTGTGTTCCCATGTGAACTTCACTGATGCTGGAAACATCACCCTGACCACAGGTTTCCCTCTTCTGCTGCCATGGCCACCCACGTCCCAGTCCTCTATCCATCCACTGTGCCCTGGAAGCCACACAGGCAGCGTGGCCAGCTTGAGACAGGAAACTTGTGCCGCACTCTCTAGTGATGTACTGGTCCAAAGGGCTAGATTGAGTTGCTAACTGCAAGGGAGCCATGCCACTCTGCGGTGGGATCAGCTCATTGTTCCTCCGATTCCTCCACTTTGTGTCCACAGTCCTCTCTCGAGAATGTTCCCCTGTAGCAGCCAGAGTATTCTTTTACAAATGTGGATCTGACCACGTCACCTTGTCTTCCTGCCCCGACACTTGCAACCTTACACTGGATTCATTGTGTTCTTAGGAGAAAGGCAATCTCCTTGATGTGTCTTGGGGAGACCTGCCCTCTCTCCCCTTGTTTTCTGGATGTTTCAGTTCTTCAAACGTACTTTCCAACCTTCCATATCAGTGCCCCTTAGTCTCTGCATCCGGTTATCTCCTTTCATGGGCTTCCCTGGTGGCTCAGATGGTAAAGAATCCACCTGCAATGCAGGAGACCTGGGTTTCATCCCTAAGTCAGGAAGATCTCCTGGAGAAGGGAATGACAACCCACTCCAGTATTCTTGCCTGGGAAATCCCATGGACAGGGGAGCCTTGTGGGCTACAGTCAATGGGGTCACAAGAAGTCAGACATGACTTAGTAACTAACACACACACACACACCCCTCCCAACATGCCTTAGTTCTGAGCTGGCACATTCCCTTCTGGAGCAATTGCGATAAAACTAACTGCTGGAAGAGCTCAGCCTCCAATCATGGAGGCTGCACCTGAGGGAAGTTCATTTTTCACTCACTGCAGAGCCCAATGCAGGTGTTCTGAGCTAGTGTTCTTCATGTGGAAGATGGCATCAAAGGTGTGTAATGGGCCAGGTCAAGAAGTGATGCACAGAAGTTCCTCTGGTCTGAACACAGGCAAGTGGCCACACCTATTTTCCAGGGAAGCAGAAAATGCATCTACCCATGTGCTCAGGAGGTGGAGGAAACACACCATCGTTTCTGCTGCAAGCCCTGCCCCATCACCCCCACGCCCTCTGTAAGGTCTTACTCTTGAAGGTTCTTATTAGAGCTTCAATTTCACAAGCATTTATATGCTTCTGTGATTGGTGTCTCCACTCAGCTCCATGAGGTCAGGGATATCCATTTGATGGCAGGTCAGTTGCTCAGTAAATATTTGTCAGGAGAGTGAATGAATAAATACGTATTCAAGTTGTGAGCACTCTGAAGAAATCAGCTCCCATTGTATCTGAGGACATGGACATTCACATTTGAGAGACATAAATAAATCTTGTGTTCCCATTCAGTCAACAGCCAAGAAAGACTGATCCTGATTTGCTCAGAGTTCAAAATCAGCCCACTTTTCTTTTTGAAGAGGGTTTTAGAAAGATGTTTGGTGGATTTCTTAAGTCATTTCAGCTGACAGTGGATAGATATACAGTTGAATCAGGACAGATGGGCATCAAGACATGCACATTTCTAGGCCACCTCTTTCCTAAAAAAAAAAGCAAACAAATGCCCAAGCCCATGGTGGCCACAAGGACAGCAGGTGTCTGAGCACTGCAAATCCAGGATCCTGCTTAGCATATACTTTTGTCCTTTCTTCCATGTGAAACAAAGTTCCTTCTTTCAACCTAACCTCCCAGGAGCACCTGTCATCAGGAGAGCCAGGCTTGGGCTCTGACTCAGCACTACCACTGATGCCATCCTGGGCAAGAACCACAACTTCCATTGGCCTCAATCTCTTCCTTTGTAAAATGGGCCTAATAAGCTCCCCAGAGTGGTGGAGAGGGAACAGAGACCTTTCTGTGTGTCAGGCTGAAGCAAGCCACTGAGCACTTTATATGTATATATAATATAAAGCATCTACTTTATAAGATTATGATTAAATGAGATTATATACATATATTATATATAGTCTATATATTATAGATTATATTAATCTATATAATATTTATAAGATAATAATCATCATTCATTTAATAATAATCTTATATATAACATAATAATCTTGTAATAATCATATATTTATAAGATCATTAAGATTAAATTAGATTTATATATATATATTATTACCTGATGACTCAGCAGGTAAAGAATCTGCCTGCAATGCAGGAGACACAGGAGACGTGGTTTCAATCTACGGGTCAGAAAGATACCCTGGAGAAAGAAATGGCAACCTACTCCAGCATTCTTGCTTGGAAAATCACATGAACAGAGGAGCCTGGTGGGTTACAGTCCATGGTGTTGCAAAGAGTCAGACACGACTGAGTGACTAATACTTTCACTTTCATATATTTTATACATCAACCCATATAATCTATATTATATATTACTCTATTAATTAAATGAGGTTATATTATTATATATATTATATAAAAATTTATATAATATAGATTTATATCACTGCAGATGGTGAGTGCAGCCATGAAATTAAAAGATGCTTGCTCCTTGGAAGAAAAGCTATGACAAACGTAGACATAGACAGTATATTAAAAAGCAGAGACATTGCAGATGACAGTCTGTGTAGTCAAAGCTATGGTTTTTCCAGTGGTCATGTATGGATGTGAGAGTTGGACCATAAAGAAAGCTGAGCGCTGAAAGATTGATGCTTTTGAACTGTGGTGTTGGAGAAGACTCTTGAGAGTCCCTTGGACTGCAAGGAGATCCAACCAGTCCATCCTAAAGGAGATCAGTCCTGGGTATTGACTGGAAGGACTGATGCTGAAGCTAAAGATCCAATACTTTGGCCACCTGATGTGAAGAACTGTCTCAATGGAAAAGACCCTGATGCTGGGCAAGACTGAAGGCAGGAGGAGAAGGGGATGACAGAGGATGAGATGGCTGGATAGTATCACTGACTTGATGGACACGAGTTTGAGCAAGCTGAAGGAGTTGTTGATGGACAGGGAAGCTTAGTGTGCTGTCATCCATGGGGTAGCAAAGAGTTGGACACGGCTGAGGGACTGAACTGAACTGACTAATCTGTATAGCATAGGTTATACAGATTACTATGTGTATATCTATCTATCTATCTATCTATATATAATTTCATTTAATCTATAATATAGATTATATTTCGCTGGTAGCTCAGCTGGTAAAGAATCTGTATTCAATACAGGAGACCCTGGTTCAACCCTGGGTTGGAAAGTTTCCCTGGGGAAGGGATAGGCTACCCACCCCAGTATTCTTGGGCTTTCCTTGAGGCTCAGCTGGTAAAGAATCCACCTGCAATGTGGGAGACCCTGGCTGTGTTTGATCTCTGGGTTGGGACGATCCCCTGGAGAAGGGAATGGCTACCCACTCCAGTATTCTGGCCTGAAGAACTTCATGGACAGAAGAGTTTGGCAGACTACAGTCCATGGGATCACAGATTCAGACAAGACTGAGTGACTTTCACTTTTCATAGATTATATATGTTAATATAACATATATAATCTCATTTAATCTTAATAATATTATAAAATAGGTACTCTATCTCCATTTACAGATGAGAAAACTAAGGCTCAAAGAGTTAAGGAAATGCTTAGGGTCATTCAGCTAGTGAGGAGTGAAGTGGAGTTTCTCATCTGGGTCTGACTTGAGAGCCTGCAGACTTTGACACCTGTATCACCCAGGCACTGAACACCAATTCCTTTTTTTTTTTTTAATAAATTTATTTATTTTAGTTGGGGGCTAATTACTTTACAATATTGTAGTGGTTTTTGCCATACATTGACATGAATCAGCCATGGGTTTACATGTGTTCCCCATTCTGAACCCCCCTCCCACCTCCCTCCCCATCCCATCCCTCTGGGTCATCCCATTGCTCCAGCCCTGAGCATTTGTCTTATGCATCGAACCTGGAATGGTGTTCTGTTTCACATATGATAATATACATGTTTCAATGCTATTCTCTCAGAACGTCCCACCCTCACCTTCTCCCACAGAGTCCATAAGACTGTTCTACGCATCTGTGTCTCTTATTCTGTCTCGCATATAGGGTTATCGTTACCATCTTTCAAATTCCATATATATGCATTAGTATACTGTAGTGGTGTTTTTCCTTCTGGCTTACTTCACTCTGTATTATGGGCTCCAGTTTCATCCATCTCAATAGAACTGATTCAAATGTATTCTTTTTAATGGCTGAGTAATATTCCATTGTGTATATGTACCACAGCTTCCTTATCCATTTGTCTGCTGATGGACATCTAGGTTGCTTCCATGTCCTGGCTATTGTAAACAGTGCTGTGATGAACATTGGGGTACACGTGTCTCTTTCAATTCTGGTTTCCTTGGTGTGTATGCCCAGCAGTGGGATTGCTGGGTCGTATGGCAGTTCTATTCCCAGTTTTTTAAGGAATCTCCACACTGTTCTCCATAGTGGCTGTACTAGTTTGCATTCCCACCAACAGTGTAAGAGGGTTCCCTTTTCTCCACACCCTTTCCAGCATTTATTGCTTGTAGACTTTTGGATAGCAGCCATTCTGACTGGCATGAAATGGTACCTCATTGTGGTTTTGATTTGCATTTCTCTAATAATGAGTGATGTTGAGCATCTTTTGAACACCAATTTCTTATCCAGATAGTGTGCCTTAGGGTTCTACAATCTTCAAGGGCCCCCATGATGCCTCCCTCATCCATTCAATCCCTTAGGAGGCCCTATTACCTCTGAATTCCAACAGGGATGGTCAATAAAATAATTGTTCCCAAAGATGTCCATGTTCTTGTCTCAGAAAATATAAATATGTTACCTGACATGGCAAAAAAGCCTTTGCAGATGAGATTAAGTTAAGGGTTTTGAGGTAGGGAGATCATACTGTTTGTCTGGGTGAATCCAGCATAATCACAGGGTCCTTATCAGAGGGAGGCAGGAGGATCACATCAGGAAAGGACATAATTTGGATAGTAGAGAGGTTGCAGTGATATCTTTTGAAGATGGAGGAAGCATCTGTGAGCCAAGGAATGGAGGTGGTGTCTAGAAGCTGGAAAAGTCAAGAAAACAGCTCTTCCCCCAGGGCCTCTAGAAGGAACTTAGCCCTGCCCAAATCTTGATTTTTCAATCCATAAAATGCATTATGGATTCCTCACCTCCACAACTGCAGTAGTAAATTTGTGTTATTTCAAGGTACTGGTTTGTGGTATCTTGTTACAGCAGCATAGGAAACTCACAGAGTGATGTTTTGTTTCTTCCAACCCTTAGCACTTGGTGTGGTCTTGTACCTTACCCACTATGCATGTGCTAATTATTATCACCCTAGCTAATGGAGACGACTGAGCACTGAAGAATTGGTGCTTTTGAACTGTGGTGTTGGAGAAGACTCTTGAGAGTCCTTTGGACTGCAAGGAGATCAAACTAGTCCATCCTAAAGGAAATCAACCCTGAATATTAATTGAAAGGACTGTTGCTGAAGCTCAAACGACAATACTTTGGCCACCTGATGTGAAGAACCAACACACTGGGAAAGACCCTGATGCTGGGAAAAATTGAGGGCAAGAGGAGAAGGGGGTAACAGAGGATGAGATGGTTAGATAGCATCACTGACTCAGTGGACTTGAATTTGAGCAAATTCTGGGAGATAGTGGAGGACAGAGGAGCATGGTGTGCTGCAGTCCATGGGGTAGCAGAGAGCTGGACACAACTTAGGGAGTGAACAACACAGCAACAGCTAATGGAAAATCTCTTGGTAGAGGGAGAGGGAGACCAGAGCTTACACTCACAAGAAGGACAGGGCAGACACATAAAAGCATCAAGTAGAAATCTGTTGAGGTCCAAGACTGTGACCCCTGTGGTGAGGCCATTGAGCCAACTGGCAGATCATTATGTCACCAGTGCAGTCTCTGGGATGGAAGCCGCATGGCAGCATCACATCTACATCCACCTGGGTTCCCCTCCAGGTGGCAGATGTTGGCTGAAGTGAACTAGGAGTGTCATGGCATCGGCATGCCCACACAGCTATGCACATACTCCACACCCAGCCATGTCCTCCTGCAGAGGCTGGCCTGGAGCCAGCACTGGTGTCACCTGGATCTTCTGGTGGTTCAGGGGTCACTCAGGGTCTTTTGTGTGTGATCTGTTTGCCAGCCAGCCATCATCCTCTGCTGCACCAGGGCACCGAGCCAAGTCGATGAACATAGTGGCTGAGGGAGTGGCCTTGTGGCTGCAGAGCTGCAAGTGGGGAGGGGTCAGTGCAGACTCTGCAACTCTTGTAATCTCCCCAGCATCGCTGACCTCCACTGCAGTCAGTTCTGAGTGCATCCTCCTTGTGGAGATGAATGGTGGATGGGACAGCAAGAATCAGGAACCCTTGTGAATTTGCTAACCTCCGAGGTGGGTGTGTGATGGTGACTCCAGGGAGCTGTTGTGGTTTTTGTGACTGTCTGGGTCTAAATGAGCTCTCTGATTCTTAATCCAGCACTCGCTTACTCTGTCCTCCCACCCCCAGCTACGGCTTCCTGCTTGTGAATCAGAGAGCATTCAATATTTCAAGCCTCCACAGGCATCTCAACCATCCCTACATTTCATAAACAAATAAAGTAAATACTTCAAGACACAGAGGTTTTGATCTGTGACCCCATGGCCAGGCCCAGAGTCCTTCAGGGCCAGTGCATCCCCTGATGAAGCTTCACCCCAGACACGGATGATATAACCCATGCTCACCTCCCCATCAGAGGCACGAGGTTGTGCTTTTCACCAGCCAGGCCCCAGGAGGCCCCTCGCTGGACAGGTTGCACAACCTTTTGCTAAAATTCCCTGGTGATGGAAGTGGAAGAAAGCTCAGAAACAAACAACTATGGGGCCTGCTGCTGCTGCTGCTAAGTCACTTCAGTCGTGTCCGACCCTGTACGACCCCATAGACGGCAGCCCACCAGGCTCCGCCATCCCTGGGATTCTCCAGGCAAGAATACTGGAGTGGGTTGCCATTTCTTTCTCCAGTGCATGAAAGGGGAAGTGAAAGTGAAGTCGCTCAGTCGTGTCCGACTCTTAGCGACCCCATGGACTGTAGCCTACCAGGCTCCTCCGTCCATGGGATTTTCCAAGCAAGAGTACTGGAGTAGGGTGCCATTGCCTTCTCCGACTATGGGGCCACTCCACTGTTATTTTAGTCCAGGTCTCAGAAGAGCAGAGGGGAGGGTGAGTGGCAATCAGGATTTCAGCTCAGCTGCTTTAACAAGACCCCCAATAAAAGTGGCTCCAACTAGAGGCTTGTCTCACCCTGACAGTCTGGGTGAAGCCTCCTGCGGAGGCTGGGAGAACAGCTCCTGCCATCAGAAACACATTCCTTCTGTCTCATTTGCCTCTACCCTGAGGTTCTGCCATTTTTCCTTCCTGTTTAAGATGGATCACTATGGTGTTCCAGTTCCAAGAAGGATATCTGGGAGGATAGATGTAGGATGCACAGTCCTTGCCACAAGGATCACCTAACTACAGAGACGGGCAAGTCGATGGTTCAAGTTCCCCAGACAGTTGGCATTTATTTGTTCACTTCCCTTGATGTGTGTGGCCTGGGGAGGTGGGGCTGATGTGACCAGGCTGATGCTCTCTGTGCCTGCCTGTGTCTCCCTGCACAGGTCACTCCAGTTAAGGCCGATGGCCTCCTGCAAGTATCCGCGATTCCCCAGGGGCTTCTCCCAGCCTACATGTAGCCCCTGGGGTGTCACTGCTGCCCAAGGCAGTTCCCAGCCAATGCCCAGTGAATCCTGGGGGACAACTATGCCCATCTCCTTGCTCCTCAGGTGGGATCACTAGGAGCATGTACATCCTGCTTCCCAGAGATCCTGGTGGGGATGAATCCCAAATAGCAGGTAGTGACCTGCTCAACTACATCCTCTTTATTGGCTTTGTTTCCTTCCTGTCTCATATCCTCACTTCCCTGCCCACACTCCCTTGGATAACCTTCCCAACAAACCATTTTCATCCACATCTTTGTCTCAGGATTTGCTTCTAGGTGAATCCAACCCAAGACATATGGCAAGGGAGACGTGGGCATTTTTAGCCAAAACTCCAGGTTTCAAGAATTCTGGACCATATGGATGATATGTTTTGTTTATATCATATTTGTCACAACTTCCTTGCTTGAAGAAATCAGCTTCTTAAGATTTAAAAAGGGAGGAGAATTGACTTTTGTTTCTGGAGCAACCTCATCCCCTTCATCTCCAGAACTTGAGCCAAAAAAACTCTCCTTCTGGTCCTGGGGAATTGCCTGTGAACACACCTCTGCTTTTTCAGGTCAGAGAGCAGGTATTTCAGGTTGTTTCAGGGATACTGCTTTCTTTATTGATTTGTTGTGACTTGATGCTCAGGTCTTTGGGATGCAATGATGTCTGGGGCTGTCTTCTGGATCTCAGGATGAGCAGGGACGGTGCTCTCTGCACATGAGCATCCACTCTTCCCTCCAGGGATGCTCCCTAGGGCTCACTTTCCCTGTTCCTTCCAGATGTTCACTTCTTTGCTTTTTTGTGGAGGCTCTCTTGGCTTTCTTACCCTCAAGGCGGACTGTTCTCCAAATGGTCCTTGCTCCCTTGTCTTTGGTCCAGTCTTGTGCCCTCAAGGATCTCTGCCAGAGGGTAACTGCTTCCCAGGAGGGTCCTTGATACCTATAACAATACTTCTCTGGTGGACAAAAACTCTAGGCGTCCTGGCTGCACAGAGCACAGCCAGTCTTGCACCTATGCTGTCTTAGGACCTTGAAAAGCTATTCCAGTTCAAATCAGTTCTATTTGGGATGATACGGATTGCACTGTGACTTCTCAGAATTTTCTGAGCTCCATCTGTCTTTTTCCCCCTATAGCTTCTAAGTCCCAGGCTATGATTCCTCAGTTTTCTTAATGAGGGATCTGACAAGCTGAGTTGTTTTCCAGACAGATTATACTGTACCATCTTTCTTTAGCTTTAACCTGGACTCCTGATCCAGGTTAGCTCAGTCCTTGGGTGTGCCCCTGGGTTGACTCTGGCCTGAGATCACACTCCTTCTCCATGTGAGGTCTTCCCAGGGCATCATGTCTGTGCTTCTCCATGGGAGTCCTGAATTTTACAGCCCTGATATGTAATAAGGGGTCTAACTGTGTCTCTGAGCCAACAGTAGCTCCAGCAGGTTTTGAGGGTAAGGTGGGACCAGCAGGGTTTTGTTTGTGTCTGGATGAGAAAGACCAAGAACCTTTTTTTTGGTCAGTGAAAATGCAGAGTCCTGACCACTGGACCACCATGGAATTCCTAAGACCCTCGACTGATACACCATTGAAAGTGAAGAGGAGGAACTGACTGCCTTTTTTTTTTTTTCCATTTTTTTCTGCTTTCAGGATTTCTTTCTCTCTCACCTGGATTCCTATTTTTGGTCTTGTCATCATAATGGTTGTATTACTCAGCGTAGTTACTGCTAGCTGCTATAACAAGCAACCCCACATCATAGCAGTTCAGTACACAAGAAGCATGTTTCTCACTCCTGTACAGTCTAACAAGCATTTTCAGCTCTCCTGGGCAGCTCTCCACCAGGTGACTCAGGGATTCCGGCTCCACGTCATGGGTAACTCTGCTCTCCTTGGGTCATTTGCTTGTGAGAGAAAGAACTTGAGTGATTTACTGAAGTCTTAGTCTCCTAGTGAAAGTTGCTCAGTTGTGTTCAACTCTTTGCGACCCCATGGACTATACAGTCCATGGAATTCTCCAGGTCAGAATACTGGAGTGGGTAGCTAGCTGTTCCCTTCTCCAGGGAACCTTCCCAACCCAGGGATCGAGCCCAGGTCTCCCACATTGCAGGCGGATTCTTTACCATCTGAATCACCAGGGAAGCCCAAGAATACTGGAGCGGGTAGTCTTTCCCTTCTCCAGCAGCTCTTCCCAACCCAGGAATCAATCCGGGGTCTTCTGCATTGCAGGAGGTTTCTAGGGCTTTCATAAAAAAAAATTAACACAAACTAGGGGCTTAACAACAGAATTTTATTGTCTCATGGTTCTGAAGGTCAGGCTCCAAGATCAAGGTGTTGGCAGGGTTGGTTCCTTCTGGAACCAAGGGAGAATCCATTCCATACTTCTCTCCTAGCATCCTGTGCTTCTGACAATTCTTGAGTTTCCTTGGCTTGTAGGTACATAACTCTAATCCCTGCCTGCATCTTCACTTAGACCTCTTCTCTGTGTATCTGTGTTTCTCTCTCTCTCTGCTTCTAGAAATACCTGTCATTTGACTCAGAACCTACGCTAAACTCCAAATTATCTCTTCTTAAGATTTTTGACTTCATTACATCTGCAAAGACCAACTTTTCCCAGATGAGGTCACCATCACGGGTTCTAGGGGTTGGGACCTGGGTCTTTTTGGGAGTCACTCTTCAACATGCTACACATGGTTTGTTTTATTATTGGGCCTAGAAGTGGATCATGAATCCGCTCACCTGCACTGCCCAGAACTAGTCGTACGCACAGCCCTGATTGCAAGGGAACCTGGGAAATATAGTCATTCTGTTTGCCCAGAGGAGGAGACAGAGGTGGTGGGCATTTGGCCAGTCTCTGACATCAGCTAATACTCAAGGAGTGCGTCCTCTGTGCCAGATGTCCTGCTAAGGACCTTGCAAGGACAACCTCACTTTGATCATTTTAATACTCATAAGGGACTTATGAGGTCAATGCTCTTTGTTATCCAAGTTCCAGGTAAGTAAATAGAAGCACAGAGTCCTCTGAACAATGACCTACATCATTTGTAAATGGGGGAGCCACTGTTTTCCTCTGAGCAGACTGTTTTCAGGACCTGTGCCTTTAGCTCCTGTGTGATACAATCTCTAACTGCCCTGACGCCTGGCTACTGGCCTTTGTGGGGCACAATTGTTACCCTCCCCCAGATGTCCCCAAGTCTATTGTCAGAAGTTTACTCATCACTGGGCACTGACCTGGCTGGAGCAAAGTGCTTACAGGGTGACTTTCCTTCACTCTGGAAAGGGTTTCATCTTTCTTCTCCCTGGAGTGACTTGTTCAAGGACAACTCAGTGGACAATGATGAAGCAGCCAACATTCTTACCTCCTAGGCCTGTAATCAGAGGACACCAATCAACAGGGATGACAGTGCAGATACCCCAAGTTGATTGAACTAATTGTTATGTTCATCTGCCAAAGAAGATGAGCTGGGTTGTGGAGTGTGATGCATCCCCCAAGCACAACAATTGACTTTGGGTGAGAGGACATTGTGAGTTTATTTCTATTTTGACCACTCACAGAACTGCACTTTAGCAGCTGTAGCATCATCTACATCAAGCTACAAAACATCAATTGGCAGCTTGTTTAAAGTGGATCCAAACTACCTTGTCTGAATAGAGCGACGCAGAGTGTTTGTAAGCAGGAAAGCCTTGGATTCACAGTGTGTGGGGAGAAGGGGACTGGGGTTGCTTTCTCTCTCCCTGCTGCCCCTTCTGTTCTGGAAATTTTTCTGCTGGCTTGCAGAAGTCCAAGGAAGGAAAAACATGCTTGTGTAATTTTGTACTTCATTATGATTATTGATCCAGATCTGTCTTGTACACATTGAGACAAATAAATTAATGTTTTTTTAAGAAAATAAAGCCCAGAAGAGAGTGAGATTGGAAGAAGGGTAAGATGGGGAAAAAAAGATCTGGAAAAGCATGGAGAGAGGCAGGAAGTTGAGAGAAAAAAAAACAAGTAGGAAAGAAAACAACTTACCTCTAGCTTGGTTTTGATGTAAGAGATAATATTTCTCACCATGCCCTTGACAAGGGCATGTGTGTGTGTGTTTGTGTGTGTGCGCGCGCTCAGTCATGTCCAACTCTTTGTGACTTCCTGGACTGTAGCCCATCAGGCTCCTCTGTCCATGGAATTTTTCAGGCAAGAATACTGGAGTGGGTTGCCATTTCCACCTCCAGTGGATCTTCCTGACCCAGGGATCGAACTCATGTCTGATGCATTGACCAGGAGGATTCTTTACCACTGAGCCACCTGGGAAGCACTGACAAGGGTATTATTAGGGGATATTCCTGCTAAAAGTTCTGGCAAATCTGTCCTCAGTTACTGCAGGTGCAGTAGATCTCATCCTTGGTGCTGGAGCGCATGGTTCATCCATGGATGGAGAAAGGGGACACCTGAGGGCCTGAATTGGCACCAGTTTACTTTGTACCTGCTGCACAGGAGGCATTGTATCAATTCTCCAGGCACAGAGAGAATGATGTAATTAGGTATGACTCTTTCAGGTCTGCTTTGATAAAACACAGTATGAAGACATGACCACCTGTCTGCTTGATTTTTTAATGCATATATGGACATACCCACAAAGAAGGTAGAAGTGGCATGTTCTGTGGCAGACAGATAGATTAACACTAGGGAGGGACTGAGCTACATTTCAACCTAAAGAAAGCTTCATGGAGAAGTACAAGTCTTGAAGAGAGCAGAGGAACTGGACATGTGAATAGAGGGAGCAGGATAGTCCAAGGGGGCAGTCACAGAGGCAGGAAGACACTTTTGGGAATAATAACAGTTCTTTCAGTTTGGCATATGCAGAGGGAGCTCTGAGTGGCATGGAGTTGCGGCTCCCAGGCTCTAGAGTGCAGGCTCAGTAGTTGTGGCACATGGGCTTAGTTGCTCTTCAGCAGGTGGGATCTCTCAGGATCAGGGATCAGACCTGGGTTTCCCGCATTGGCAGGCAGATTTCTTACCACTGAGTCACCAGGGAAGCCCCCAAGCTTCTTTCTACAGTGGCTGTGATATTTCGAGTTCCCATCAGCAACGTATGGGAGTTCTCATAATTCCAGATCTTTGCTAACATTTGGTAGTCTCTTAAGATTTTCAAAAGTGTTATTATTTTTTCAGCTCCATTGTTGCTGAAAATAAATCAAATACCATTATGATATCCAAACTTTTGTCTGTTCTTCAATTTTTGTTCTTGAGCCTCTCTTTATTGCAGTTTTCTGACAATTGACAGTGATATGATTTGATGTGTTTTGGCTGAATGTTTATGGCCAAGTTCCCAACTGGAGTCTCATGTCCTTCAATTCCACAAGTTCATTCTCTATGTTGAGCTTCCCTTGTGGCTCAGCTGGTAAAGAATCTGCCTGCAATGCAGGATACCTGGATTCGATCCCTGAGTTGGGAAGATCCCCTGGACTAGGTAAAAGCTACCCATTCCAGTATTCTGGCCTGGAGAATTCCATGGACTGTACAGTCCATGGGGTCACAAAGAGTCGGACATGACTGAGCGACTTTCACTTTCTTCACTTTCATTCTCTATATTTGTGTCTCCATCCTTCCGTTCAAATAGGTTCAGTACCATTTTCTAGATTTCATGTATATGCATTAATATACAATATTTGTTTTTCTCTTTCTGACTTACTTCTTACTTACTTACTTCTGTGCAACAGGTTCTATGTTCATCCGCCTCATTAAGAACTGACTCAAATTCGTTCCTTTTTATACTGATTTTTTTCACTTTTGTCTTTCAATACTTTTATTGTCTTTTCCATTTTGATCTCATATCTTTAATTGCTGAGACCTAGCTTTTTTGTTGCCTTGCTGTACTTGCTTTTAATCACACTTTATTCTTGTTTCAATGAAACAGTACCTATCTATATTTATCAGGATGTTAACTGCAGTTTTTTCTTTCCAAAGATGTATTTTCTTCCTTGCCTCACCCTAGTTTGCTTTTTCTTGTTTGTTTTAGGATTTACCTTTCCTATTGTACTATGTCAATGACTCTCCACTGAACCGATGAGCTGGAAGGAGGAAGACCTCATCCTCAGGGGATATTTGGCAACATCTGGAGATATTCTTGTTGCTCTCATTGGAGTTGGGGTGCTACCCTCTCTAGTGGGTAGAGGTCAGGGATGTTGCTAAGCATTTTATAGTGCATCGACTACCCACACCCTTCCCCACAACAAAAAATCATCTGGCCTCAAATGTCAGCAGTGTGGAGGGTGAGAAACCCTGGATGCTGGATGCTTCTGTAAAACATCTCCTGATCTTTGGCTGTCAGTTCATACTTGAAGTGCAGTTCATTAAAAAGTATCTTTATATGGTCATATATACAATGGTATACTGCTCAATCATAACAAAGAACGAAGTAATGCCATTTGCAGCAACATGGAGAGTCCTCAAGATGATTACACTAAGTGAAGTAAGTCAGACAGAGAAAGATAAATACCACATGATATCACTTATATGACACAAATGAACCTATATATAAAACAGAAACAGTCTCAGAGACATAGAGAACAGATATGTGGTTGTGAAGGGGAGGGGGTGGGGGGGGAATAGACTGCAAGTTTGGGGTTAGCAGATGCAAACTAGTGTATATACAAAGGATAAACAATAAGGTCCTACTGTAAAGCACAGAGAACTATATTCAATATCCTGTGATAAACCATAACGGAAAAGAATATGAAAACAAATGTATGTATATATGTGTGTGAGTGTGTGTGTGTGTGTGTATGTATAATGAGTCATTTTGCTGTATAGCAGAAATTAACACAGTGTTGTAATTCAAGTATGTGAGTGAGTGACAGTCATTCAGTCATGTTTGACTCTTTGTGACCCTATGGACTATAGCCCACCAGGCTCCTCTGTCCATGGAATTCTCCAGGCAGAAATACTGGAGTGGGTTGCCATTTCCTTCTCCAGGGGATCTTCCCGACCCAGGAACTGAACACAGGTCTCCTGCACTGCAGGCAGACTCTTTACCAGCTCAGCCACCAGGGAATTGAACGATACTTCAATAAAAATAAATGAATAGACTATCCATGGGCAGAGCTCACTGACTGGGGGATTCAACTGAGAGAAACTTGGTGGGTTCTTTTCATTGCTATGTGTAGGTCTTTGTCAGAGCTGATGAGAAATCCTCAAATTCCTCTTAATGTGAGGATGAGTCTAAGCATGGCAGCCCATGTTCTCAAAACTAAGGCGGGAAAGGGGGCCAGAGTCTTAGCAGCCAGCGTGCCAACTTTGATTTAATTTCTGTGATTCAGTCTGTACTATGATCTCAGCTCTACATACTCTCTGTTTCAGTCTCTCCATAGAATAAGCTTCATGGCAAATAGAAAGGGAAAAAGTGGAAGCAGTGATAGAGTCTATTTTCTTGGGCTCCAAAATCACTGCAGATGGTGACCACAACCATGAAATTCAAGACACTTGCTCCTTGGAAGGAAAGATATGACAAACCTGACAGCATATTAAAAAGCAGAGACATCACTTTGCCAACAAAGGTCCATATAGTCAAAGCTATGGTCTTTCCAGTAGTCATGTACAGATGTGAGAGTTGGACCATGATTATCTCTAGGTCCATCCATATTGCTGCAAATGACATGATTTCACTCTTTTTTATGGCTGAGTAGTATTCCACTGTATATATGTACCATATCTTCTTTATTCATTCATCTGTCAATGGACATTTTTGTTGCTTCCATGTCTTGATCTTTTTTTGCATCCTCAGTCTCTCCCTTGTCATTGCCCCCTTTTCCCATGTAAAATATGATTAGGTCTGCCCTGTCTTTAAAAATATGATAACCTTGGTATTTCCTAAGACCTGTTCCTTCACAGTCATATTTCTTTGTAAAAGTTGTATAAACTTTTTGAAAGCACTTATTCACCTGACCTTTGTGGACCAGCCCTCACTCCCTTCCCTCCTCCTGTCATTGATGAGGATCTTGCCTTGGGTCCTCTCAGAGATATTTCAGAGGAGATATATGCTCCTCTGTCCCCTTGTCCCTGCTCCTCCTCTCTCCTGATTTCTTCTCTTCCTCCCCTGGGTCTTTCTTTTCCTCCCATACACTAACAAATGGAGGAATCGCTTCAGGATAATCTTTTTTATATCCAGGGCATCTCTCAGTTGGCTCCCAAATCTTCACCACCAGCTTCCTGGTTTTAAATGCTCAGGCTCCATCCATATAAGGTATACCTGAGGGAAATGATCCTTTGATTTTAGATTATGAGGGGAAAAGATGGCTGTCAACATCCTGCTACATTGGCTGGAGACACATGGGCAGAGGACAGCATCTGTCCACTGGCTGTAATTCTCTAGTGAGCTCACATCACCAAGTATGGAAAATAGCCTCCGCCCTCACTAAAGATTCATTCTTGGGCTTCCCAGGTGGTGCTAGTTGTAAAGAACCTGCCTGCCAGCACAGGAGACAAAAGAGACTCAGGTTTAGTCCCTGGGTTGGGAAGATCCCCTGAGGAAGGGCATGGCATCCCATTCCAGTATTCTTGCCTAGAGAATCCTATGGACAGAGGAGCCTGACAGGCTATGAGTCCATAGGGTCATGCAGAGCTGGGCATGACTGAAGTAACTTAGCACACATGCACTGGCCAAGGATTCAGTATTTCTGTTCTTCTTGCACATTGAATCCTTACCTTACTCTGTCTTAACTTGCGACCCTTTTCATGCCTAAACTATTCACATACTTCTGTTTATGTCAAATTACCCTGAAATTACATTTTTCATCCATCTGCAGCTAGACCAAAGAAATATGGTCTTTCATTCTTTTTATGTTCAAAACGAAAGCAGGGTTTTGTTTATTCTGTGACTTGGAGCACAAAGGGGCTACAGGCAAACCTGCTCTGAAGCCTACACTCACACACTCATTATTGCTGCCTCTGGATTAAGTCTTGTGGCTGAGGTTCTTGGCCCCTGCTCACACTGTAATCAGCTGGGGAGTTGCTGAAAAACACCATTGTTCAGGTTTTGCCCTGGACCAATTATGGGGCTTGGGCATCAGTGCTTTTACATCAGTACTTTTCATATGATTCAAAGGTGCTACCAGGGCTGACAGCCACAGTTCCAGTTAGCTTTTTTCCTTTGCCCAACTTTTGGCCAAGACTCAAATCTTACTCTAGTGATTCTCCCACATTAGTGTATCTTAAAATCAACCTCGAGCCTTATTAACACAGATTTCTGAGCCTCACCCTCAAAGTTTCTGAGTCCATTGGTCTGGGGTTGAGTCCAGGAATGATGATGATGATGTTGGTCTGGGGGCCACACTTCGAGAATCACTACCTAATTCTGCCTGAGGATTTTCATCTTCTGAAGTCTGCCTCTCAGAGTAGGGTAACTGGCCAATCTCCATGTTGGTGCTAAAAGTCCCAAGTCTCGGAAAATCCCTCCACTTCAGGAAAATGGGAACAGATGGTCACTACAAAGACCTATCACGTCCTAATCCTTAGAACCTGTGAATGATCTTATTCTGGTCAAGGGTCTTTGTAGATGTAATTAAGTAAAAGGTGCTGAGATAAGGTGATGATGATGAATTATCTGAGTGGGGAGGCCCAAAGCCAGTGATAAGGGTCTTTATTTATTTTTTTACATAAAGACACCATCTTTACATTCTCTAAGAGCATAAAAATAATACAAACAGAATAAAATGACCAGATAATGTCAAGAAAATAAAAGAAGTACAGCATAACCATCCAGAAAGGAACTGACAATTTGGTAACATTACATTTCAGAGTTAGAATACCACTACATTTATAAGATAGAAAATCAGTAAAAACTTGTATTTTGAGGGAGAAACCCAGATGTTTCACACTCCACATGTCAAATGTTTTGAATTCAATTTTGTGGTATAATTGCTTTGGTACAGGTAAGTAGGTCTATCTAGCATGAGTCATAGTGAATCATCATCTAAAAACGTAAGAATAATGTCCCCTACTTCACGTGTGTGTGTGTGTGTGTTCTCAGTTGTTCAGTCGTGTCTGACTCTTTGCAACCCCATGGACTGCAGCCCACCAGGCTCCTCTGTCCATGGGATTTCCCAGGCAAGAATACTGGGGTGAGTTGCCATTTTCTTCTCTAGAGGATCTTCCCAACCTAGGGATCGAACCTGCATCTCCTGCATTGGCAGGTGGGTTCTTTACCACTGAGTCATCTAACCCTAACCCTACTTCACAAGATAGTTTAAATAATGAACGAAATTGATCATCCTTAAGAGAATGAGGCTGAGTGAGATTATACAGACAGAAGAGGAGGAGAAGGCCATGTGGTCATAGGGGCAGAAAGTGGATTGATCCTGTCATAAACGAGGGAGCTCTGGGAGCCACCAGAAGCTAGAAGATGCAAGGAGTGGATTCTTCTAGAGCTTCTAGTGGGAGTGTGGTCCTGTAGACTCCTTGATTTTTTTACTTTTTCAGAATTGTGAGAGAAAAACTGATTACAGCAGCCACTGGAAGTTTATACAGTTGCCCCAACACTGCTCTTCTATTGAGGGTGTTTCTTGTCTGTTATACCTATCAAAAGGGAAATAGTCTCCTGTAATAAACTATAATGGAATAAGAGTATCTATTTATATCCATATCTGGGCTTCCCAGGTGGCTCAACGGTAAAGAATCCACTTGCCAAACAGGAGACTCGAGTTTAATCCCTGGGTCAGGAAGATACCCTGGAAGAGAAGATGGAAACCCAGTCCAGTATTCTTGCCTAGAGAACCCCATGGACAGAGGAGCCTAGTGGGCTACAGTCCATGGGGCCGTGAAAGAGTTGGACACGACTTAGCAACTAAGCAACAACAATAATATCTCTCTCTAGATAACTGAATCACTTTGCTGTATACCAGAAACTTAGCACAACATTGGAAATCAACCATACTCTGATTAAAAAAAAGGAGAGAGATTCTGATAACACATTTCCTCCACAAAGACTGGGTGGTTGACTAATGAGTCTGTAAAAATGCTTCTCAGAAAGAACAGGCTAGAAATCAATGGAGTACAGCTAATCTGATATATTAAAAGTTCTGAAGATTATCCGCAGTAGGTCATTAAGCAGCAAATGAGGTAACCAGAAAATCTATTCATATTAAATGTGCCACTTTGTTATGCAGGATATGACAGTCCAATGAGGGTGGGCGTCCGGGCAGAAATGTTGCAGGGCAGTGGTGCTCTGGGTACCAAACAGAGACCATGTAGAGACTTTGGGGCTTGTTAGTGCTCTTGACCCCTGGCTGCTGCTCTGTGCTGTGTGTGCGCTTGGCCGTGTCTGACTCTTTGTCACCCCCTGGGCTACAGACTGTCAGGCTCCTCTGTCCATGGAATTTCCCAGGCAAGAATACTGGAGTGGCTTGCCATTTCCTTCTCCATTTGACCACTGGGAATGCACTTAAATCCCAGGGTCAGGGGTTGAAGAATTTTCCGTGTTCTGGGAAACTACTGTTACTTTCACACTATTGGGCCACAAATAAGCAGAGCTGGGCCATCCCAGGGGAGGTACACCCTGTCAAGTCTAGGTCACTTCTGGGGTCAAAACCGGTGGAAAAGGAAGGATAAGCTACATGTGAAAAGCTCCAGAAATGGCAGTTTGCCCTGCAAAAATCTTTGAATTTTATGCCTTGGGCTGGTTCTGTTCTAAAATATCAGAAGTAGGTCTACCTGGGCGTCCTGACAGGCATCCTCTGTTTTCTCCATCTATTCTGGGCTTTCTACTGGCTGTTCCTCATGGACCTTGGGATCCTATGTCCTTGCTGAGGTCTGAGTTATGGTTTTCGCCTGATGGTCAACGTCTGGACTATTCTATGAATGTACTGCTCTGTAAGAGTTGGATCATAAAGCAGGCTGAGCACCGAAGAATTGATACTTTTGAATATGGTGCTGGAGAAGACTCTTGAGAGTCCCTTGGGCTGCAAGGTGATCCAACCAGTCAATCCTAAAGGAAATCAACCCTGAATATTCACTGGAAGGACTGACGCTGAAACTAAAGCTCCAATACTTCGGCCACCTGATGCAAAGAGCTGACTCATTGGAAAAGACCCTGATTCTGGGAAAGATTGAAGGCAGGAGGAGAAGGGGGTGACAGAGGATGAGATGGTTGGATGGCATCACTGACTCAGTGAATTTGAGCAAACTCTGGGGGGTGGTTTAGAACAGGGAAGCCTGGCATGCTGCAGTCCATGGGGTTGCAAAGAGTTGGACACAACTTAGCGACTGAACAACAGCAATAACCACTGTGTGAGTTACCTTGTCTAATTTGCCCATACTTAGTACATATCCAGCATAGACTGTGACATATTCGACTTTTTTTCTGTTTATTTTTTCATATTGTTCATCTATTGTCTCAGGTACACACTTCTGGATGCTGAGACAACTAATTATTTAAAGACCAGAACTAGGCTATCTGCCTTTCCTCCAAAACACCCAGGTCTGGCACTGGCCCACAGTAGGATCTTATCCGGTACAGATGTATTTACAGTTCCCCTCTATTGTTTCTATTATTACTAAATCTAAATATTAATAAAAAAAACTCTTCTGATTCAGATGTGAATTGAATGGGGCATCCCTGAATGGGCCTCAAAAGGGGGCTAAAGTACCAGAATTTGAAGACAGAGGGCCAACACTGAACACCTGGGAGAGGGTGGTGGAACTGTGGACACAGCTTAATACCTGTCTCTTTACAAGTCTTTAGTGAGCTTTTGCTGAATGAATGCTGCCTGAGAGGATTAGCTGTGTCCATCATCTTGTAATAGGACAGAAGCAGCCCCAAGCATGGAATTCAAAGACCACTGCAGGGCAACCTATCTTTTCTGGAACTTTACATAGGTATCTTAAATTTGGGGTGTTTTGCATCGTAGAGAAAATCTGTTTTGAAACTCAAATCCTGCAGTGGCTGTTCTAATTAGACTTAGTTTCTGAGATCATAGAAAACTCTAAGTTAAATTTAATGTCATGTCCAGCCCAACGTACAACCGGCCTAAAGGCCCAGATGTGTTTGAAAGCTGGTGTTCTGGCCCCCAAATTCACATGAATGATTATTCTACTCTAGTGTTACATTGTAAATTACCCCTCAGGAAATACAGTCAATCTTTAGAGAAGACGACTGTGGTGTTTATTCTTTTATTTTCCACTCCCTCTGAAGCTTGAGTTAAGGGTTCTCATCCATAATTCTTAAACATGCCTGGCTCAGACTACAGCTCTAAGGAACTATGTTAAAACTGTGATTTTCAGGGGCTTCCCTGAGGGCTCAGGGGTAAAGAATCTGCCTGCCAATACAGGAGACACGGGTTGATCCCTGACCCGGGAAGATCTCACATGCCGTGGAACAACTAAGCCCATGCATCACAACTACTGAGCCTGCGCTCTAGTGCCTGGGAGCCGCTGAAGCCTGCACGCCCCAGAGCCTGAGCTCCAGAATAAGAGAAGTCACCACAAGCAGAAGCCCACACACTGTAACTAGAGAAACTAAGGAAAACTAAAGAAAAGTCTGCTTGCAGCAAGGGAGAGCCAGCACAGCGAAAAAGAAATAAAATCCAGAGGAAGTGATGAACATGGCGTTTAAACGACGTAAAGATATAAAAGTCAATACTTAGTTCTCCTAGCTTTCTCTAGCTATGGAGGATGATCTTAGAGAAAATTTAAAGTTCTTATTGCTAAAAAGAGAAGCAAGCTGTCAAGATGCAACGGGCTAGTGTAACAGATCCTGCAACATTTTCTCAGAAAAGCAGAATTGTTAGTAAGCTAACATGCTGTGAAACTCACAGGCTTATCGTTGAAACCTTTAATGTGGGAAGGGCATGTAAGAAATGCTTTGTTTGCAAAGCCATCAATAATGTAGGTGGTGGTTTCTTAGGGATGTACTCACTGATTTTATTGTGACTTTGCAGTGGGCAGAAGAGATACTGTTTTTGAATCTTGTTGAAGTTATGCCACACAAAGGCTCTAAGTTAGAGGAAGAAAAGCTTAAAGGGACCCTAGAACAATCTATCTCCTATCAACAGGGAGATAATGATTTAAGAAAACTAAAAATTATATATTAGTCACTTTGGTGCAAAGTTAGGAAAATGTTTACCTAGGCCCTTATAAATTTCCATTGGATTTGCTTTAGCGCTGTTCCAAAGTCCTAAATCCAAGGTGAATTTATTATGCTACAAAAGAAAAAGTGTATGCAAGGATAGTCAGGTTTCCTGCTGATAAAAGGTGGCCATGTTCTCTCAGCTATTGTTCAAGGAACTATTTCTAGCAGCTTACTAATGTCTTTAAAACTTAGAAGTGCAGGCCAATGTCATGGAAATGAAACCTATGAAAAATTAGTTTCTTTCTAGTTTTAGCACTCTCAATAAACACTGCTTTGATTTTTAAAGTAAGTTCTGACCTTGGGGAGTTATGGTACCTGAAAGAATAAAACAAGTTAGAAGTAATATTTTAAAAAAATTATGTGTATCCACGGACTCTGTCCTTGGCTCTAAAGGTGGATTTTCATGGACATAAAGAATAGTCTGGTGGTTGCCAAGGGGGAAGTGGGTGGGGCAGAATGGAGTGGGAGGTTAGGGTTAGGATATATAAATAAGCTTTTATATATAGAATAGATAAAAAAACGAGGTCCTACTGTGTAGCACAGAGAACTATATTCAATATATTATGATAAACCATAATGGAAAAGAATATAAGAAAAAAATGCATACATATATGTATAACTGTATCACTTTGATGTACAGCAGAAATTAACACGTTTTAAATCAACTATACTTCAATAAAAAGAGGGGGAGAAAGGTCAATTTTGTCTATAAGCACTCAATTTAAAGAAACAAGGGTAAGAAACTAAGTTTCATGAAAAGAAGTGACACTTCTGAGGTTCTCAGAGTTGAGTTCATCTGAGGAGCTCAGTGGTAAAGAATCCCCCTGCCAAGGCAGGAGATGCTGGAGACATGGGTTTGATCCCTGGGTTAGGAAGATCCCCTAGCTGGAGGGCTGCAGTCCATGGGGTTGCGTAGAGTCAGATACGACTGAACAACTGAGCATAGGAGGATTAAGACATCTCTATGGATGTGTGATTAAATCCTTTTTGAGAGGCATCTAACATGCCTTGGAGAGTTAACTGATGCTCCAAGTGCCTTACAATCACCACACGCCCATAGAATATCTCCACACCAATGCTTCACAAAGTATCACCGGTAACTCCACAAGGCATAGAAGACAGGGAGCATTAACTGTCAAGTCAGAGTAAAGGGGAGCCTGTGGGGCCGTGGACACAGATATCATTGTTGCATTTTCCAAGTCATCTTTTCTCTAAGTTTTCCAACTATTTGCTTCTGTGCATGTGTGCTAAGTTGCTTTAGTCATGTCCGAATCTTTGCGACCCCATGGACTGTAGCCTGCCAGGCTCCTCTGTGCATGGAATTCTCCAGGTAAGAATACTGGAGTGGGTTGCCATGCCCTCCTCCAGGGAATCTTCCTGACTCAGGGACCTAATCCTGGCCTCCTGCATTGGTAGGCAGGTTCTTTACCACTAGTACCGTCTGAGAAGCCCATTTGCTTCTGTCAATGCTGATGTTTAATGGATAAGCTTAGCTGTTAGGTTGAGTAGGATGGCCTTACCTGCTTCTTTTTTTGAAACGTGCTGACCTGATGTTTGCCATCTCGAATTTCAAGAGCTAGGTGGATTTTTTTGGAAGTTCAAATTCTGTAAGTTTGCATGTTATCTTTAGCTGGGGCTCAGAAGGAAAATAGGCAAGCATTTATAAAAGGGTGACTTTTTAAAGAATGCTATTTCTCTATTTTTATTTTTAACAGTTTGAGTAGACATTTTAAAAGACTGCTTCATGTCAGCAAGGAAGCCTGCAGAATGAAACTTTCCTTTACAATCAAAACTTAACTGAAAATTCCAGTAAAAACACTACATTTTAGCTCAAGGTAGGAAACTGCGGGGTGTGATAGAATGTAGGGAAGTGTGCAGGAGTCTCACCTGGGTTCTTTCCTCAGGTCTAGGGAAATGAAGCAACTTTCAGATTCATAGTTTTTCAATTGTTTTGACATTAACGATCTTCACGTCTGTTTCATTTCAGAAAATGTTATTTATGGCTGTTTTCTGGGTCTTATAACCACCAAGATTTACTCTGCCTTCAAAGAAGGAAAATTCCTCACCATGGCTACAACCTTGGTTCTCTCCCACTGTCTCACTCTGAATGTCCCTGTTTTTTTCCATCAAACCAGCAGTGCTGCCACCTGCCCTGGTTCTCCCAGTTTATCAATCTTTTTTGTCTCAGTTCCCCCACTCGGGATGGGTTAGATGACCAACCCCTCCCAGGGTCACTCTTCTCTTACCAGGGCTCAGTTTCGATTCCTGTTTGATCTCTTCACCTCTAATTTTGTTTCTGCCCAACGTTGATTAAATGTGTGTGTGTGTGTGTGTGTGTGTGTGTGTATGTGTATGTGTATGCCTGTGAGCATGCACATGTTTTTATGGTCTTCATCCGCAATAGATCCTATTAGAAAAAGTCACCCAGTCATATTCATTGCTCTCATCACAAAATTATTTTATATAACCTTCTTGCAAATTGACATTTCTTGTAGTTTATTCTAGTTAACTCCTTAGTGAACTGTCTCCAGTGGCTGGTGTACCCTTTTCTGTTCTCTTCAGATGTTACACTTACTCCCTTAAACTGCCTCACTCTCTGAAGGTGAACTTGTGTCCTGCTTCACTGAGAAGATAATGGCTTCTTACACTGCAACATCAGAATTCCTCTTCCTCCTCTCTTCTCTTTTGCTGACCAATATTTCAGAAGATAAAATATGTCTCTTCCTTTTTCATTGCTGGAAAATTCTCAGCCATTATTTCTCTGACTGTTACTTCTGCCCAATTTCCCCTCTTTCTTTCTCCTCTTTATGACATACTTATGTTGGACCTTCTGAGAGTATCCCGTATGTAATTTATACTCCTATTTGTTTTTCCCACTGTTTCTTTCTCTGTAATGCATATGGTTTCTATTGGCTTTTCTTCCAACTTACAAATGCTGTGTTCTGTGTGTACAATCCGCTGTTAAACCTATTCTCAACTTAAAATATTATACTTTTTTTTTCAATTTTAGATGTTCATTTGATTTTTTATGAATTTAAATTCCTTGGAAAAATTCTTCACCTTTTGACCTATATTATGATTCTTTTCCTTCATTTAAAGAAACACATCTTATTCAGTTGCACAGTAGTGTCTGACTCTTTGTGAGCCCATGGATGGCAGCATGCCAGGTTTCTCTGTTTAAACCATCTCCTGGAGTTTGCTCAAACCCATGTCCATTGAGTTGGTGATGCCATTCAGCCATCTCATCTTCTGTTGTCCCCTTCTCCTCCTGCCTTCAGTCTTTCCCAGAATCAGGGTCTTTTCCAATGAGTCAGCTCTTTGTATCAGGTGGCCAAAGTATTGGAGTTTCAGCTTCAGCATCAGTTCTTCCAATGAATATTCAGGACTGATTTCCTTTAGGATAAACTGGTTTGATCTCCTTGCAATCCAAGGGACTCGCAAGAGTCTTCTCCAAAACCACAGTTCAAAAGCTCAAAAGCACAGTTCAGTTATAGAAAACTAACCAAACTGATCACATGGATCACAGCTTTGTCTAACTCAATGAAACTATCAGCCGTGTTGTGTAGGGCCACCCAAGATGGATGGGTCAAGGTGGAGAGTTCTGACAAAATGTGGCCCACTGGAAAAGGGGATGGCAAACCACTTCAGTACTGTTGCCTTGAGAACACCGTGAATAGTATGAAAAGGCAAAAAGATATGACACTGAAAGATGAACTCCCCAGGTTGGTAGGTGCCCAATATGCTACTGGAGAAGAGTGAAGAAATAGCTCCAGAAGAAGTGAAGAGGCTGAGCCAAAGTGAAAACAGCACCCAGTTTTGGATGTATGTGGTGATGAAAGAAAAGTCCGATGCTGTAAAGAACAATATTGCCTAGGAACCTGGAATGTTAGGTCCATGAGTCAAGGTAAATTGGAAGAGGTCAAACAGGAGATGGCAAGAGTGAACATCGATATTCTAGGAATCAATGAACTAAAATGGACTGGAATGGGTGAATTTAACTCAGATGACCATTATATCTACTACTGTGGGCAGGAATTCCTTTGAAGAAATGGAGTAGCCCTCATAGTCGACAAAAGAGTCCAAAATGCAGTACTTGGTTGCAATCTCAAAATGACAGAATGATCTCTGTTTGTTTCTAAGGCAAACTATTCAACATCACACTAATCCAAGTCTGTGCCCCAGCCACTAATGCCAAAGAAGCTAAGTTGAACATTTCTATGAAGACACACAAGACCTTCTAGAACAAACATCAAAAAAAAAAAAATGCCCTTTTCATTATAGGGGATTGAAAAGCAAAAGAAACATATTAATTACTTTAAAATCCTTGTTTGCAATTTCCAATATCCAGCTTATCTGTGTTTCTACTTCTATTGAGTGATTTTTTTCTATTGATTATTAGTCCTATTGTTGCAGGAAAATGGGGCACAGAACATGGTCATGTCCCAGGTCTTGGGTGAGTCCCTGGGATGGGCTGCCAAGTGAGGGTCCTTGGCTTAACACAGGAAAGAATTCAAAATCGAGCCACAGGAAAGTGAAAGAAGGATTATCCACAGTGATACACAGCCCATGGACAATATGCAGTCTGTCTCAGAAGGGAGAGTGGCCTTGAAATATGGGGTGGTTGGTTTTTATGAGCTGGGTAATTTTTCTTTTTTTGGCCACACCATGTAGCTTGTGAGAATCCTAGTTCCCTGACCAGGGATTAAAGCTAGGGCCATGGCAGTGAAAGCACTGACTCCTACCACTGGACTGCCATGGAACTCCCATGTGATTTCACTGGTTAATGAGAGGGAAGAATATTCCACTATTTTGAGGAAGCAGGGCAGGGGGAGATTTTCAGGAATGAGGTCATTGCCTATATTTTGGCCTTTTACGATCAGCCTTGGTACTGTCATGGTGCTAGTGGGTGTGTCATTTAGCGAATGTATTACCTGCTCAATCACTAAGTCATGTCTGATTCTTTGCGACCCCATGGATGGTAGCCTGCCAGGCTCCTCTGTCCATGGAATTCTCCAGGCCAGAATACTGGAGTGGGTAGCTGTTCCCTTCTCCAGGGGATCTTCCCAACCCAGGGGTTGAGCTCATGTCTCCTGCATTGGCAGGCACATTCTTTATCACTTGAACCACCTAGGAAGCCCTGGTTTATAATGAGCCAAAGTCTACTGGAAGTCAATTTTTCCATCATCTTTGATCTAGCTGGTTCTAGCCTGTTTATGTTTTATCCTCATTGGTATGTCATTTTTTTGGAAAAAGGCTGTGCCCTGCCCCTTCTCTCCTGTCTTAATATGACCTTCCCTCTTTGCACATCTAATTTTTTAAATGCATATTACATGTAAAAGAACTGTAGGAATTTAGGTGATATTGTCTTTCACCAAAATGATTTGCTTTTCTTTTTTGTTAGGCAGAGAAGAGACTGATCACCTTAGCTTAACTGAGAGTGAGTTGTTAGCTGCTGAGCTACAATTTTAGTGAGACTCAGCTTAGATCTGCTTCACCACTATTTCAGGCTTCTGATCAGTTCAGTTCAGTCGCTCAGTCGTGTCTGACTCTTTGCGACCCCATGAACCGCAGCATGCCAGGCCTCCCTGTCCATCACCAACTCCCTGAGTCCACTGAAACCCATGTCCTTCGAGTCAGTGATGCCATCCAGCCATCTTATCCTCTGTCGTCCCCTTCTCCTCCTGCCCTCAATCTTTCCCAGCATCAGGGACTTTTCCAATGAGTCAGCTCTTCGCATGAGGTGGCCAAAGTATTGGAGTTTCAGCTTCAACATCAGTCCTTCCAATGAACACCCAGGACTGATCTCCTTTAGGATGGACTGGTTGGATCTTCTTGCAGTCCAAGGGACTCTCAAGAGTCTTCTCCAACACCACAGTTCAAAAGCATCAATTCTTCGGTGCTCAGCTTTCTTTACAGTCCAACTCTCATATCCGTACATGACTACTGGAAAAACCATAGCCTTGACTAGATGGACCTTTGTTGGCAAAGTAATGTCTCTGCTTTTTAATATGCTATCTAGGTTGGTCATACCTTTCTTTCCAAGGAGTAAGCATCTTTTAATTTCATTGCTGCAATCACCATCAGCAGTGATTTTGGAGCCCAGAAAAACAAAGTCAGCTACTGTTTCCACTGTTTCCCCATCTATCTGCCATGAAGTGGTAGGACCAGATGCCATGATCTTAATTTTCTGAATGTTGAGTTTTAAGCCAACTTTCCCCCTCTCCTCTTTCACTTTCATCAAGAGGCTCTTTAGTTCTTCTTCACTTTCTGCCATAAGGGTGGTGTCATCTGCATATCTGAGGTTATTGATATCTCTCCCGGCAATCTTGATTCCAGCCTGTGCTTCATCCAGCCTAGCGTTTCTCATGATGTACTCTGCATATAAATTAAATAAGCAGGGTGACAATATACAGCCTTGACGTACTCCTTTTCCTATTTGGAACCAGTCTGTTGTTTCATGTCCAGTTCTAACTGTTGCTTCCTGACCTGCATACAGGTTTCTCAAGAGGCAGGTCAGGTGGTCTGGTATTCCCATCTCTTTCAGAATTTTCCACAGTTTGTTGTGATCCACACAGCCAAAGGCTTTGGCATAGTCAATAAGGCAGAAATAGATGTTTTTCTGGTACTCTCTTGTTTTTTTGATGATCCAACAGATGTTGGCAATTTGATCTCTGGTTCCTCTGCCTTTTCTAAATCCAGCTTGATCTTCATCTCAGTCTTGAAAGACCAGAAAGTTCAGTTCTTCCCTTCAGAAGCTTTCAATTTAGCTCTTTCCTCTCCCAGATCCATGGTCTTTTCCAATGAGTCGGCTCTTCAAATCAGGAGCTTCAGTTTCAGCATCAGTCCTTGCAATGAATATTCAGGGTTGATTTCGTTTAACATTGACTGGTTTGATCTCCTTGCAGTCCCTGATGCTGGAAAAGATTTGAAGGCAAAAGGAAAAGGGGGTGACAGGATGAGGTAGTTAGATAGCATCACTGACTCAATGGACATGAATTTGAGCAAACTTGGGGAGATAATGGAGGTCAGAAGAACCTGGTGTGCTGCAGTCCATGGAGTTGCAAAGAGTCAGATACGACTTAGTGACTGAACAACAACAGCAAGTTTACTTATGTATTAGTTATCTATTTCTGCATAACTTATTATTCCAAACTTAGAGGTTTTAAACAACCAACATTATTATCTCAGTTTATATATCATGAATTTGGGAGCAGCTTAGCTTAGTAATTTGGCTAAGGGTCTCACAAATTTGTAGTCAAAGCATAGGCTTCAGCTTCCTTCAAGATGAAGACTGGACTGAAACTGGAAGAGTTCCTCATAAATTTAGTTACTTGGCTGTTGACCTGGACTCTCCTTTCTTCTCTGACTTTTGTTCATTTCCTCACCATATAGTGTCTCTATAGGGAATTTGTGCATCCTTCTGACATGGCAGGTGGTTTTCCTCAGGAGTGGCTCAAAAGAGAAAGCAAGATGGAAATCACTGTGTCTTTATGACCTGGTCTCAAAAGTCACACTCCATCATGTCTGCCACATTCTCTTCTCTGGAAGTAAGTCACTAAGGGGAATTTGCTCCACTGAAGGGAAGAATATCAGGGCATCTCTGAACATGTTTTTAACTGCCACACCTCCATGCACATTTTTCAAAATCTAGCAACATCTTCCAGAAAGATCTGCTTTGTGTTTGAGGTAGACTCTCTGAAAGACCTTGTCTCTTAAGCCCCAAGAGAATACAAGTGAAGCCACTTCACTTTTTATAGATCGTGACCTGTCTCCACTGCCCCTCTCATTTCCAGTTTGTCACAGCAGCTTCTTTTGCCCTTAGATGCCTTGCTGCTTCTCTTTGTTTCAGCAGAAGCCCTCTGCTTGTCTTATCCTCAGCACCCACCAGGAACAGAAAGTGCCCAAGGGAAAATAGATGGCCACCGTCATTTCACCTCGGAATGGTTCTTTTCCCATATGTGGAATCTTAATTCCTCTAGTCCTTATCGCTTGCACAGTTCTGCGATGCCTGGCAAAGATACCTCTGTAATTTATCCACCTTTTTGTGGCTGTTGCTGCAAGAGCATTGGCCTGACTACATCCTACCCTGAGGCACAAGCAGACACTCTTCCTTTTAAAGGAAACGTTCTGTTTGATCTCTTGTTTCTGAGTCCTTGGACGCCCTGCTCGTGAAGTGCGTGCCCTTCCCTTGGAATCTCCCTTAGCTCCTGTTCTGTTTCTTTGGTTTCCAAACAGCTCTATGTATTTGCTCTTCTAAACAAATTCATTTTTTCTTTCAAATCTGACAACCTTTTAAAATCACCCTCTCCATCCCCTTTCATGCCAGCCTCTTTCCCATGTTTGTCCTTTACATTCTGGCTTCTGAAAGTTCCCTGTAAGGTCCTCAAGTGACCTCTTGACAAAACTCAGAAGTTTCTTCTTCGTTTTCCCCACACCCAAACATCCAGCCACATGCACAGCTATAAACTCTCCCCCTCTCTTCTCTTCTTTGATGTTTCTCTTGAGGGATCATTTTTTTGGCACGTCTTTCCCCACTTGCTGTGCTCTTTCTCCTGTTTCTGGATGTTCTCTCCTAATTTCACTAAAACCCCGGGCTTCAACTTTCACTTCTATTCATGTAACCCCTGAATTTTTAGGCGCCTACCATACATCTCCGTTCGATTGGGTTGTTACTACTCTGAAAACAATATTCTTCCCTGAAATTTTATTTTCATGATGTACACTTATTCTTTAACACTCAGGTCCTGCTACCCTTCCACGTGGTATCCACCTCTAGTCCCTCAGGCTTCAGGGGGCAAGGTGGGGGCAGGGCTTGTCTGTGTGTCTCCATCAGGCATCACCACCACCATAGCATCCTCTGCTGTCTCTATTTTTTTTAACCTAGAGCAGTAGTTCTCAACTGGGGTGGGAGGTTGGGGGGATTGCACTGATCCTTGAAGCCAAGGGAATTTGACAATGTCTGGAAACATTTTATGTGCTCACTCTTTGAGGGCCCTGCTTATGGCATCTAGTGAGTACAGACCATGGATGCTGCTAAGCATTTTATAATACACAGGATGGCCCCCCCCCCCAGCAAAGAATTCTCCAGCCCCAAAGCCAGTTTCTAGTGCTGAGAAACTGTACTAAACTGTGAACCTTTCAGGAAGTAGTGGTGTGTTTTCCTGATCTGTAGGTCTGTAGTGCTTGACTCACTATATGCACTCAGTAAATATCTATGAACAGCTAACAAGTGTCTACAGCATAGTTCAGGGAACTTATTTAATATCTTGTAATAAGCTATTCCCTGATGGCTCAGATGGTAAAGAATCCACCTGCAATGCTGGAGACCTGGGTTAGATCCCTAGGTTGGGAAGATCCCCTGGAGGAGGGCATGGCAACCCACTCCAGTATTCTTGCCTGGAGAATCCCCATGGACAGAGGAGCCTGGCAGGCTACAATCCATGGGGTCGCAAAGAGTTGGACATGACTGAGTAAGCACATGCACATCATGGAAAAGAATCTGAAAAAGAATAGATTTATATATGTGTGTATAACTGAATCATTTTGCTGTACATCTGAAACTAACAGGACATTGTAAATCAACTCTGCTCTGATTAAAAAATAAAAAGGAAAAAAAAGAGAAAAAAAAATCAACTCAGCCTTCATAAAAAGACTGTTAAATGTCTGAAAGAAAAGAAATTCATGAAATACACTCACTTGCCTTGCTTCTTTTCTAGATTCTGTAATACTTTATTTCATCTTTGTTTACTAAAGTGAAAGTGAAGTCACTCAGTTGTGTCCGACTGTTTGTGACTCCATGGACTGTCGCCTACCAGGCTCCTCAAGTACTGGAGTGGGTTGCCGTTTCCTTCTCTAGGGGATCTTCCTGACCCAAGGATCGAACCTGGGTCTCCCACATTGCAGGCAGACGCTTTACCATCTGAGCCGCAGGGAAGCAAGCCCTTGTTTACTAAAAGCTTATGCATTCCTATGGTTCGGCTCAAATACTAGCAGCATTTCAAGAAGTCTCGTGTGATTCCTCCTGAGTCCCTCTTTCCTATGGGCTTCCATAGCAATTTGCTCTGAGTGTTTATCCCTTTTTCTGGAGAAGTATATTTATTTGATTCCATGGTGACCTCTCTAAGTGACTCAGAAGTCCCGTGAGAGCTGTGTTGGCTAACTGCTCTTTTTGGGACATTGCTCAGGGACCAGAAAGATGCCTCAGGATAGCAGGTATGTTTCTCGTGGCTAATGAATTGGGTCCTCAGTGGCTCCCAATCCAGAAAAATTTGTGTGTGTGTGTGTGTGTGTGTGTGTGTGTGTGTGTGTACCAGGCTGTTTCCCATCATTCTAGAAAGATGCAGAAACCAATAGATTATTTGAACTTCCTGTTTGGTATCATTGATTCTCTAATGATAGATACCTAATTGAGAACCTCTGGTGGACTGGCGAAGCCCTATAGTATTTGCTAAATAAATTCCAACAAAAATATTTCTAAAATCTTCCTGCTCAACCACAGCATCAATGGAATTAATATGTATTTTTCCATAATAACATAATTTTTAAATCTATATACTTTTGTTTATATATATGTTATTTTTATATATGTCTGACCCTTTGTGACCCCATGGACTGCAGCACGTCAGGCTCCTTTGTCCTCCACTATCTCCCAGAGTTTGCTCAAATTAATGTCCACTGTGTCAGTGATGCTATCTAATGATCTCATCCTCTGCCACCTCTGTTTTTACATATTGAAATAAAAAAGAAATTAAGCACATCACTGCATGGAGACACTTGGCTTATTGCACTGAAGGGCAGCAACATATGCCATCCACTACCTTGGCACAAGCTGTGTTTTGAGCTGAAGATAGAATAGATACAAGAAAAGTTCTCTGTCCTCCCCCTACTTGCCTAAAAGCAGGACATAAGTTTGTAAAGGTGCCCCTCCCTCACCTTCCCTCACTACTAGGAAGGATGAAGTTAATCCTTGAAGACAATTCTGGATGCTTAACAGACCAGATTTAGCCCTGGAGGAATCTGCGTAACTCACTTTACTAGGTAGCCCTTTTCTTCTGTTATTGCCCCCATATATTAACCTGCTCAGATTTGCCTTCCCTACAAGCTCAAAGTCCTTTTTCTATGTCTCATCACTTCTATAAAAATGTGTGGTCTTTTATTAAGATGCTATACACACCCAAGTTCTAACCAACCCCCTGCAAGTTACTCATTGCTGGGTACTCTCTTGTATTTGGTGAGGAGGGCATGGCAAACCACTCCAGTGTTCTCGCCTGGAAAATCTCCATGGACAAAGGAGCCTGGCAGGCTGCAGTCCATGGGGTCACAAAGAGTTGGACATGACTGAGCGACTAAGCACTGCTGCTACTTCTTGTATATGGAGACTGCATGTATCAATAAACTTCTGTTTTTCTCTTGTTAATCTTTTGTGAGTCTAATTTTCAGGGTTTCAGCCAAAAAGCCCAAGATGGTAGAGGCACATTGCAATTCTAGAGGGCCTTATAATTTACAGTTGGCCACTTGATGCAAAGAGTCAACTCATTGGAAAATGTCCTGACTAGATGGACCTTTGTTGGTGAAGTAATGTCTCTGCTTTTCAATATACTGTCTAGGTTGGTCATAACTTTTCTTCCAAGGAGTAAGCATCTTTTAATTTCATGGCTGCAATCACCATCTGCAGTGATTTTGGAGCCCAAGCAAAATAAAGTCTCTCACTGTTTCCATTGTTTCCCCATCTATTTGCCATGAAGTGATGAGACCGGATGTCATGGTCTTCGTTTTTTGAATGTTGAGTTTTAAGGCAGCTTTTTCACTCTCCACTTTCACTTTCATCAAGAGGCTCTTTAGTTCCTCTTCACTTTCTGCCATAAGTGTGGTGTCATCATCTGCGTATCTTAGGTTATTGATATTTCTCCTGGCAATCTTTATTCCAGCTTGTGCTTCATCCAGCCCAGCATTTCTCATGATGTACTCTGCATATAAGTTAAATAGAGTGACAATATAAGGCCTTGACCTACTGCTTTCCTGGTTTGAAACCAGTCTGTTGTTCCATGTCCAGTTCTAACTGTTGCTTCTTGACCTGCATACAGATTTCTTAGGAGACAGGTCAGGTGGTCTGGTATTCCCATCTCTTGAAGAGTTTTCCACATTTTGTTGTGATCTACACAGTCAAAGGCCTTGGTGTGAGGAAGGCCTTACACCAGAAGTAGATGTTTTTCTGGAACTCTCTTGCTTTTCCGATGATCCGTCAGATGTTGGCAATTTGATCTCTGGTTCTTCTGGCTTTTCTAAATCCAGTTTGAACATCTGGATGTTCATGTTTCATATACTGTTGAAGGCTGGCTTGGGGAATTTTGAGTGTTACTTTGTTAGCATGTGAGATGAGTGCAATTGTGTGGTAGTTTGAACATTCTTTGGCATTACATTTCTTTGGGATTGGAATAAAACTGACCTTTTCCAGTCCTGTGGCCACCGCTGAGTTTTCCAAATTTGCTGGCATATTGAGTGCAGCACTTCCACAGTATCATCTTTTAGGATTTGAAATAACTCAGCTGGAATTACATCACCTCCACTAGCTTTATTTGTAGTCATGTTTCCTAAGGACTGCTTGGCTTTGCACTCTAAGATATCTGGCTCTAGGTGAGTGATCACATCATTGTGGTTATCTTGGTCATAAAGATCTTTTTTGTATAATTCTTATGTGTATTCTTGCCACCTCTTCTTAATATCTTCTGCTTTTGTTACGTCCATACCATTTCTGTCCTTTATTGTGCCCATCTTTGCATGAAACATTCTCTTGGTATCTCTAGTTTTCTTGAAAATATCTCTAGTCTTTCCCGTTCTATTGCTTTCCTCTATTTCTTTGTATTGATTATTTTGGAAGTCTTTCTCCTCTCTCCTTGGTATTCTTTGGAACTCTGCATTTAGATGGATATATCTTTCCTTTTCTCCTTTACCTTTTACTTCTCTTCTTTTCTCAGCTATTTGTAAGGCCTCCTCAGACAACCATTTTGCCTTTTTGCATTTGTACATTGACTAAGATGGTTGAGTAGAAGGACGTGCATTCATCTCTTTTCCTGTGAGAACTCCAAAATTGCAACCTGCTGCTGAACAGCCATCAACAGGAGAATGTTGGATCCCACAAAAAAAAAGATACCCCACATCCAAGGGCAAAGGAGAAGCCCCAACAAGATGGTTTGAGGGGTAAAATTGCATTTAGAATCAAACCCCATACCCTCTAGAGATGCTCGGAGGCCTCAAACAAAACCTTGTGTGGACCAGGACTCAGAAACCCCACAGAGACTGAGCCAGACCTGCCTTTGAATGTTTGAGTGTCTCCTGCTGAGACATGGGTCAGCAGTGACCTGCCGCAGGGGCAGGAGCTCTGGCTGCAGCAGACCTGGGAAGCATGACATGTGGTGTAAGTCTTCTTGGAGGAGGTCACCATTAGCCCCACCATAGAGCTCCTGAGCAGATAACCCACAAACTGGAGAACAACTTTATCAAAGAAATTCTCACACTGTTACAAGAATTCTAGGACCCACAACAGGTTTCCCAACCTGGAGATCTGGCAAAGGGACTGAGTACCACCAGAGAATTTGACTTTAGAGGTCAGTGGGGTTTGATTACAGAACTTCCATAGGACTGGGGAAACAGATTCTTGGAGGGCACAAACAAAACCTTTTGGGCACCAGGACCCGGGAGAAAGGAGCAGCGGCCCCTCAAGAGATTGACCCAGACTTGCCTGTGAGTGTCCAGGAGTCTCTTGTGGAGGTGTGGGTCTCCAGTGGCCTGCCGCAGGTCAGGGGCACTGAATACAACAGTGCTGGCATAACTTCTTTTGAAGGTGGTTACTGCCATTACCTCTACCATAGTTTGTCTTCAGGCTAAACAATAGGGAGGGAACACAGCCCCATCCATCAACATAAAACTGGATTAAAGATTTACTGAGCACAGCCCCACCCATCAGAGCAAGACCCAGATTCCCCCACAGCCAGTCCCTCCCCTCAGGAAACTTCCACAAGCCTCTTATCCTTATCCATCAGAGGACAGACTCAATGAAAACCAAAATCACAGAAACTAACCAAACTGATCACATGGACCACAGCCTTGTCTAACTCAATGAAACTATGAGACATGCCATGTAGGGCCACCCAAGATGGATGGCTTATGGTGGAGAGTTCTGACAAAATGTGGTCCACTGGAGAAGGGAATGGCAAACAACTTCAATATTCTTGCCTTGAGAACCTCAGGAACAGTATGAAAATGCAAAAAGATATGACACTGAAAGATGAACTCCCTAGGTCAGTAGGTGCCCAATGTGCTATTGGAGAAGAGTAGGGAAATAACTCCAGAAAGAATGAAGAGATGGAGCCAAGTGAAAACAATGCCCAGTTCTGGATGTGACTGATGATGGAAGTAAAGACTGATGCTGTAAATAACAATATTGCATAGGAACCCGGAATGTTAGGTCCATGAAGCAAGTTAAATTGGAAGTAGTCAACAGGAGATGGCAAGAGTGAACATCGATGTTTTAGAAATCAGTGAACCAAAAAGAACTGAAATGGGTGAATTTAGTTCAGATGACCGTTATATCTACTGCTGTGGGCGAGAATCCCTTAGAAGAAATGGAGTAGCCTTCATGGTCAACAAAACGGTCCAAAATGCAGTACTTGGATGCAATCTAAAAAAATGACAAAATGATCTCTGTTTATTTCCAAGGCAAACCATTTAATATCACAGTAATCCAAGTCTATGCCCCAACCACTAATGCCAAAGAAGCTAAATGGTTTTATGAAGATCTACAAGACCTTCTAGAACTAACACCCCAAAAAGATGTCCTTTTCATCATAGGGGACTGGAATGCAAAAATAGGAAGTCAAGAGATACCTGAAGTAACAGGCAAATTTGGTCTTGGAGTACAAAATGAAGCAGGGCAAAGGCTAACAGAGTTTTGCCAAGAGAATGCACTAGTCATAGCAAACACCCTCTTCCAACAACACAAGAGACAACTCTACACATGGACATCACCAGATGGTCAATACTGAAATCATATTGATTATATTCTCTGCAGCTGAAGATGGAAAAGTTTATACAGTCAGCAAAAACAAGACTGGGAGCTGACTGTGGCTCAGATCATGAACTCCTTATTGCTAAATTCAGACTTAAGTTGAAGAAAGTAGGGAAAACCACTAGACATTTCAGGTATGACCTAAATCAAACCCCTTACAATTATACAGTGGAAGTGGCAAAGAGATTCAAGGGATTAGATCAGATAACTTGAGTGCCTGAAGAATTATGAGTGGAAGTTCACGACATTGTGCAGGAGGTGCTGAACAAAACCATCCCCAAGAAAAAGAAATGCAAAAAGGCTAGTGGTTGTCTGAGGAGGCCTTAGAGAGTACTTGTTTCCACCCTGCAGTACCTGAGGAGGTGTAGAAAGTCAACAGATGCAGCATCACAGGATTCAATCTCCACAGAGGTAGATGGCAAATGCCTTTGTTGTTCAGTCATTGGTAATGCTCTTGGCAAGTGTCAATTTGTAGTTGACACCTGAAAACTGGTTCCTTTCTCAGGAGGGTCAAGCCAAAGACACAACCAAGACAAAGGTGGGAGAAGGAAAGATTTATTACTTGCAACAAATAAAGAGAATAAGGGGGAATCTTCCCCAAAGCTGTGTCTCCCAGAACAACAAAATTGGGGAAGTTTTAAGCTAAGGGTATGTGCATATTCATGAGGGGGCTTTAGCAGTCAACAGAGTCCAAGCCTTAGTTGACTGAAGTTGGGAGAGTCTGGAGAGGTCAACACCATCATTGTTTTGTTTCCACTTGATCACGTGGTTGAGCTCCAGGCTAATCTTTACCATTGAAACAGAACTGGGAATCTTTACAACTGATATATTATCTTTGCTATTGTTACTTTGCTTGCCTTATAATAGTAGTTTGTTCCTGCATTTTGTTGTTCCCTTAAGATCGTGAATTACTGAGACTTGTTCAAAGACAAGCACTGTGACCGGGCTTAGATCAAAAATTAGCTTAGACCAGAAACGACTTCTCTAATGTCAAGAAAGCCACACTTGGTTCTCTTTCTTCAGGAACCTCCTGCCTTATCTGGTTGTAGCCTGGTCTAATAATATTGCAGATCAAGAGCCAAACCTGAATATCTAAAGTCTCAGCTTATGTTTAATGCTTTTAAGGATTAACATCAAAGTGAAAACACACAATAGAATATATCCCTATCATTATTGAACTTGAGTGTTGGACATGAGTATATTGACTCTAGGCTAAAAAAAACACCATGACTTATTACAAAGAATATTTTCTAACTTTTCTGAGTGAAGATGTAGAATTTGCCGTGTTAGTATTCAAGCCTCTGCAGAGAGCATGTCTCAGTCCGCAAACTCAGGCATCCAAAATGCAAACTTATTTCATGTGTTTACCCTAAGCTCCCACTAAATGGTGGAAATGAATGAGTCCTGGTTCATTAAACACAAGCACAGCCAGTTCAGGGGTTCCTCTGGCAACTCAGGGGTTCCTCCTCTTCCCCACAGAAAGGTGAGTTCACTCAAGGCCTATGAGTTTAGAAAGTACTAAGTCTCGGCAGGAGGAAGAGTCTTGTCCTTGGATGCCATTGTCTGTTCTTGTGAGCTGCTGAAATATCCACACTCCCATTTCATGAAGAGTCACTGGTCTACCCAGATCTTTCTACCTGGCAAGTGTCATTGACTTCCCTTTTAGCATCTGCTGAGCGATTCTAGCAAGAAGGATGCAATAGTTAATTTTATGTGTTGATTGACTGGGCTCAGGGATGCCCGGAAAGCTGAAACATTATTTCTGGGTGTGTTTGTGAGGGTGTTTCTGGAAAGAATTAGAATTAGAATCAGAAGACTCATCCATCTCCCCAGTGTGGGTGGGCCTCTTCCACTCCACTGAAGGCTCAGATAGAACAAAAGATGGAGGAAGGGCAAGTTCTCTCTCCTCTTGAGCAGAGACAACTGTCTTCTGCTCATGACATCAGCTCCCCCCTTTCTCTGGCCTTTGGATACCAGGACTTATACCAGTGGCCTCTGGATACCAGGACTTACACCAGTGGCCTCCTTCTTGAATCGTTTAGTCTAAGACTGAATTACACCATCAGATTTCCTGCCCCACTAGCTTACAGACATCAGTTCAGTTCAGTTGCTCAGTCGTGTCTGACTCTTTGCGACCCCATGAACTACAGCCCGCCAGGCCTCCCTGTCCATCACTAACTCCCTAAGTCCACCCAAACCCATGTCGATCGAGTCAGTGATGCCATCCAGCCACTTCATCCTCTGTCATCCCCTTCTCCTCCTGCCCTCAATCTTTCCCAGCATCAGGGTCTTTTCCAATGAGTCAGCTCTTCGCATCAGGTGGCCTAAGTATTGGAGCTTCAGCTTCAACATCAGTCCTTCCAAAGAACACCCAGGACTGATCTCCTTTAGGATGGACTGGTTGGATCTCCTTGCAGTCCAACAGACTCTCAAGTCTTCTCTACTCTAATTCATCTATTAGATTTGATCTTAGAATTTCTGTGATTAACCACTTTCAATCTAAGTATTAAGTGGTTGTAATTTTTAGGTGTTAGTGCTATGATGGTGTTGCTGATGTTACTGGTATGATGTTGTTCCCTGGTGTTACTACTTTCCCTAATGCCAATGAATATATGCTATACTCTGTAAATAGACTAAAAGACATCCTTTTCTTGTAGTATATTAAGTGTATTTGTGCAAGTTTACTTAGAATCCTTCTGTATAAATCAGTTGGTTAGTTTCAGATTGGGTTGGGAATGGTGGCAGTTGTGGTAGTAAGTCACTTCAGTCATGTCCGACTCTTTGCAACCCAATGGACTGTAGCCTGCCAGGCTCCTTTGTCCGTGGGATTCTTCAAGCAGGAATACTGGAATGGATTGCTCTGCCCTCCTCCAGGGGATCTTCCCAACCCAGGGATCGAACCTGCATCTTTTATGTCTCCTGCATTGGCAGGCAGGTTCTTTGCCACTAGCACCACCTGGGAAGTCCTGGGTTGGGGATAGGTTTGATAAAAATGTGATTCTTCAATCTCTGCACTTCCAAGTCTATTCTTCCTATCAAAATCATGTTCCAATGGTCTAACCCAGCCAGAGAAAGAAGGGAGCTTTGATTTTTTATCTTCCATCTGGATTTGGTTTAGGAAAATGTTTGGTAGAATATTACAGACCAGAAAACATGTATATCACACCTCTAGGTAGAAAAAAATATAGTAGTTTAATTCCCAATGTGTGCCTTGTATTTTTTAATGTAAAAATTAAAATCTGCATTGAGGAAAAAAAAAAAAAAGAGTCTTCTCCAACACCACAGTTCAAAAGCATCAGTTCTTCGGTGCTCAGTTTTCTTTATAGTCCAACTCTCACATCCATACCTGACCACTGGAAAAACCATAGACTTGACTAGATGGACCTTTGTTGGCAAAGTAATGTCTCTGCTTTTTAATATGCTATCTAGGTTGGTCATAACTTTCCTTCCAAGGAGTAAGCGTCTTTTAATTTCATTGCTGCAATCACCATCAGCAGTGATTTTGGAGCCCCCCAAAATAAAGTCTGACACTGTTTCCCCATCTATCTGCCGTGAAGTGATGGGACCAGATGCCATGATCTTAGTTTTCTGAATGTTGAGCTTTAAGCCAACTTTTTCACTCTCCTCTTTCACTTTCATCAAGAGGCTCTTTAGTTCTTCTTCACTCTCTGCCATAAGGGTGGTGTCATCTGCATATCTGAGGTTATTGATATTTCTCCCAGAAATCTTGATTCCAGCTTGTGCTTCCCCCAGCCCAGTATTTCTCATGATGTACTCTGCATAGAAGTTAAATAAGCAGGGTGACAATATACAGCCTTGACGTACTCCTTTTCCTATTTGGAACCAGTCTGTTGTTCCATGTCCAGTTCTAACTGTTGCCTCCTGACTTGCATACAGGTTTCTCAAGAGGCAGGTCAGGTGGTCTGGTATTCCCATCTCTTTCAGAATTTTCCGGTTTATTGTGATCCACACAGTCAAAGGCTTTGGCATAGTCAATAAAGCAGAAATAGATGTTTTTCTGGTACTCTCTTGCTTTTTCGATGATCCATCGGATGTTGGCAATTTGATCTCTGGTCCCTCTGCCTTTTCTAAAACCAGCTTGAACATCTGGAAATCCACGGTTCACGTATTGCTGAAGCCTGGCTTGGAGAATTTTAAGCATTACTTTACTAGCATGTGAGATGAGTGCAATTGTGTGGTAGTTTGAGCATTCTTTGGCATTGCCTTTCTTTGGGATTGGAATGAAAACTGACCTTTTCCAGTCCTGTGGCCTCTGCTGAGTTTTCCATATTTGCTGGCATATTGAGTGCAGCACTTTCACAGCGTCATCTTTTTGGATTTGAAATAGCTCAACTGGAACTCCATCACCTCCACTAGCTTTGTTCGTAGTGATGTTTCCTAAGGTCCACTTGACTTCACATTCCAGGATGTCTGGCTCTAAGTGAGTGATCACACCATAGTGATGGAAATCAGATGATGGAAATTTTACCTCCATAACCACATGAACCAAATCTTATAATTTCAGCCTTCTCTCTCTCTCTCACCGTTTCCCTTCCTATTGGTCTATTGATTCTGTTTCTCAAGAGAACTCTGACTATTACAGAAGAGACATTCTTTCTTGTGAAGAACTCTGTGGGGCTGTCCCACCTGTCAATTCTTTGCATCACACCCCCTGGGGTGGGTGGAAAGATGCAGATGTTGGTCCCCAGCTAAGAAGTAAGGCACAAACTGCCTTTGCTCTGAGTCCCCAAACTTCCAGGTGGGAAGGGGGCATCTGTCACCCGTGCCCTTATATTAGTCAGGGTTTTTCAAAGAAATAGAATGAATAAGATTTCTCTTCTTTCCTCTCTTTCCTCTCATCTATCTGTCTTTCTATTGAGAGAGGGGAGAGTGAGAGAGATTTATTCTAAGGATTGTTTCATTGTGAGGACTGGTAAGTGTGAAATCTATAGGTCAGACCAATAGGCTAGAAATTCTGCTGACTAGTGATGTCTCAGTCTAAAGTTCAAGCTGCACAAGACAGCAGGCTGGAATCTTAGGCAGGAATTCTATGTTTCAGTCTCCAGCTGAATTCCTTCCTCTCTGGCAAAGCTCAGTCTTTGTTCTTAAGGTCTTCAACTGATTGGACAAGACCCACCCACATTATGGAGGATAATCTGCTTTACTTAAAGTCTACTAGTTTAAATCTTATTTATAGCTACAAAATGCCTTCAGAGCATGGTCTAGGCTGGTGTTTGATCACCTGACTAGACACCCTGACCTAGCCAAGTTGACACATAATGTTAACTATCACACCCCTCCCTGTTTGACTTGAATCCAGAGGACAGATGAGCCTGGATTCTTTTTTCAGGATACCCACTGACCCCTGTCAGGCATCCTCTTGTCTTCTCTTTCATCCCAGCCTGTGGATGATTAAACATTTTCCTATGGGGCTGCAAAAACTGGCTCTCACGTTATTCTTTATTTTTTTCAAACCTGTTGTTTATGGTATAGAATGCATATCCCTGGATCCTTCAGGAATGTAGTTTCTGTGACTCAAATGGCTTTTATTGTCAGTCATGCTTTCTCCAGTGAGTTGCAAAGAGTATTTTTGAACTCAAAAGCTGAGGGTTGACGGCCTGGTTCTGCTGCCTCATCCTAGCAGAAAGGGATCCTATAGGAAATGATCCCGTGATGTCTAAGCTGCCTCCTGACCCAAGAAATGTCCTGCCTCCTGACAAGAAAGGTCCTCGGGAGGGAGAACGCCAAAGTCAGCCCATCACCACATTAACAGCTGTGTTTCTAGGACAGCAGACTGACTGCTGGTGTGATATGTTCTTCTGGGACAGAATCTCCTCTGTGGTCTGAATCTCATTCATCTTCATCAAGCACAGTTATATTGCACTGAAAAGAAGCTGAATGGAATGGAAGGAAGCTTCCAGTTTTTGCTCACATCTGATTACTGAATCAGGCTAAGGGATATAGTATGCTGTTTTTTAGTTGCTAAGTCCTGCTCGACTGTTTGTGACACCATGGGCTGTAACCCACCAGTCTCTTCTGTCCATGGGATTTCCCAGGCAAGACTATTGGAATGGGTTGCCATTTCCTTCTCTAGGGGATCCTCCCAACCCGGGGATCAAACCTGTGGCTCCTGCATTTGCAGGTGGATCCTTTACCACTGAGCCAGCAGGGAAGCCCATAGCAAGTATACATTTCCTTAAATGAGAACCTGAGCTTCTTGCTCATCTCTGGCTGGCACTGTTCTCTACAGAAGCTGAATGTTTTCATGATCATGGAGACCAAGGACTGAATGAATTTGCACCTCTCTCTTCATAAAGCCCTTGCTGACAGTTCGATATACAGCCAAAACCCATCTATTTTGTCACTCGAATCAATTATCATAATGAAGTTTCAAAAAATAGAACTTTTGAATCACAGACATGGAATGGAGATTTAACAGCCTCACTTATAGTTAGTCCTTTGTGTCCTTGAATGAGTTTCTAATTTGTCTCACCGAAAGCTGGCTCTATGAAATACAGCGGATCCTTTAATTGCTGATGGAGACTTACATAAATCTCAGACTTCATTTCTTTGTTCAAAGACATGCCATCGTCTAGAACTAGCACAGAGGAGGCTCTCCGTGTTATTTTTGTTGAATGAAGGAATATATGTTAATAATACAGATGCTCACATAAAATGTAAATAGTCAGGGAGCCACTGTGTGGGGGAAACAAACATCTGTGTGACTTACATCACTAGGTATTGTTGGCCCACACTGTACCATATCCGTTTCTTAATCTTGAGGGCCATTTACTCAGTGAATGAATTTTCAAAATCTCTAGGAAGAAGAGAGGAATTTTCAAAATCTCTAGGAAGCTCCCAGAACTGAAAGAAAGGCTGGAGAATTTGACTCAGAGAAGGGACAGTGACCCAGGAAGACTGAGCAGCAAGGCTGGAGCCAAGAGTCCCCAAATGGTCATTGTTGCTGGCACTGTGGTCCCTCTTGGACACCAAATGCCAGTACTGACATGCCTTGGGGGCAGAGACTACCCTGATACCTGCCTTTGTGTGGTGGCCACTGTGAGCAATTTTCCCCACCATCCTGGCATTTTTGGGTGACCCTCCTGGTTGCAGAGACTCAGCCAGGAGCTTCTTGTTGGCCGAGTGGAGGTTACATGCCCACTCGCAGCAGTCAGGGTGGCACCCCCAGTCTGGCCATCCACCAAGAGTCACACAATTTGGGGATTTCCCCTGCAGAAGAGTTGTGTTCAGAACCCTCGTAAGCAAAACCCCCAATGCTGTTCACTGCTGTGCTGCAACTGAGTCATGAACAAATGTAATTTGAAAAGAATGCAATCAGCATGTATACCAATGAAAGGAACATCATACTTATTAAGGAGCCACTTAGCACTGGGGGGTTCCCAGGGGCCTCACTGGAAAATAATCCCCTTACCAATGGAGGAGATTTGGGTTTGATCCCTAGGTCGGGAAGGTCCCTCTGAATAGGAAATGGGAATCCACTCCAGTATTCTTGCCTAGAAAATTCGATAGACAGAGGAAACTGGCAGGCTATAGTCCATGGAATCACAGAGTCGGGCACAACTGAGCATACACACATACACACACACACACTCTTAGCACTGAAGTGGTCTTGTAATAAACACTTGACAAACATTATATTTTATTGTTATTTTATCATCTTCATTATCAACAGCATGGGATTGTATAGATTTAAAAAAGAGTAGATAGTTCCTAGGCTGGCTAGGAACTGGTAAAATTTCCTGGTAAAATTGGAAATGGGAAATTAGCCTTAGGGATTCACCTCCCTGCCTTTCCAACACTCCCATCTGCCTCCTACCCTCCCCTACTTTCTTTCCCACATTGCCTGTTCCTCTCTCCCAGAGCCATTTAGTCTTATTCTTGTTGGTGGTCAAATAAGGTTTGTCAGGATAGTTAAGGCTGAGAATGGCTTGAATGCAAGCTCTACAGAGCTATTTGTATTTATTACCATGAGCTTGCAAAGATGTTAAAGTTTGCAGGACCAAATGAATGAATCTTTACTTGTGACATTTACTGCTTCAGGAATAACTATCATTCATTAAGTAAGTTCTTACTTGTTGGCACTGAGCTGAATGCTTTGCATGCATTACCCTCCTAGGCACAGATGCGTCTGATCCTCACAACTCTTTGAGGCAGTTACTGTTATTACTACCACCCTGATTTTCAGATGGAAAAAATGAGGCTTAGAGTTAAGGCTTGAACCTGGTTTCGGTCAATCTGCAGCTCATACAGGGGAACTATAGATCAATAGTTCTTAGTGGCCAAGTTCTAATTTTTCCTCTTTTTTGAAAATTTTTTGTTATTTGTTAATATTCAGTACCCAGCTAGTTGGGTGGAATAAATCTTCACCAGACTTAGTTCATGCAATGGACCAATTCTAGTGGCTCTAGTGGGGGATTCTGAGCCTGGGGTTTAGGAGCCAGAATAGTCTGGTGTCATTGTTTGTGTCTGCAACCCAGCAAGTGATTCGATATCCACAAGCCTCATTGTTTCCTCTGTCGAATGGAGGATCTGTTTCCCGGGATTGCTATGAAGGTTAGGAACTGAGCAAGGGAAAGTGCCAGGCACACAGTAGGTCCACCATAAGTGGGTGCTGTCACAGTTAAGAGAAGAGGAAACCCAAATCGACTTTCTAGGCAATGGTCAAAGATGGCAGCTTTTTACTTGTGCCAAAGCAGTTTAGGGAAAGGGGCTTTCCCAAGTTGTCATCCATCTACTGGCCATTTAAAGGTTTTTCTCAATCTATTCTGGATGGTTTCATTTAAAAGACACCCAGCATGCTTCCTTTTAAAAGATAAATTGCTGAAAATATGACCTTTGTGTTATAAAACAGCTTTTATCTGTGCAAACAAAATATTGGAAATGCTGAGAAAGCCTTTTATGTGGAGACATTTGCTACAGACTGGCATAGCCAATGTTGTTGTTTAGTCACTCAGACGTGTCCGACTCTTTGAGACCCCATAGACTATAGCCCTCCAGGCTCCTCTGTCCATGGGATTCTCCAGGCAAGAATACTGGAGTGGGCTGGCATTTCCTTCTTCAATAGCCAGGGTAGATGACCTTTTAATTGATGGCATACCAGGCTCTCAAAAATCAAGTTGAAAGTTAATTTGTCAAATAATATTCCTTTAAAAAGTTGAAATGGAGAAGGAAATGGCAACCCACTCCAGTATTCTTGCCTGGAATATTCCATGGACAGAGGAGCCTGGCGGGCTACAGTCCATAAGGTTGAAAAGAGTTGGACATGACTTAGTGACTGAGCACTCAAAGAGTTGGAAGTCATGATCTCTTTATTTCTAACAACAATATTATTGTTGTTCAGTGGCTAAGTTGTGTCTGGTCCAGCTCTTCACAGTCCCAGGAACTGCAGCACACCAGGCTTCCCTGTCCTTCACTGTCTCCCAGCTGTGCTGTGCTTAGTCATTCAGTCATGTCCAAGTCTTTGTGATCCCACAGGCTATAGCCCTCCAGGCTGCTCTGTCCATGGGATTCTCCAGGCAAAAATACTGGAGTGGGTTGCCATTTCCTTCTCCAGGGGGTCTTCCCAACCCAGGGATTGAACTCAGGTGTCTCATATTGCAGGTGGTTTCTTTACCATCTGAGCCACTAGGGAAGCACTGTCAACCCAGTTTGTTCAGACTCATGGCCATTGAGTCCGTGATGCTATCCAACCATCTCATCCTCTGTTGTCTAATTCTCCTCCTGCTCTCAATCTTTCCCAGCATCAAGGTCTTTTCCAATGAGCTGGCTCTTTGCCTCAGGTGGCCAAAGTATTGGAGCTTCAGCTTCAGCATCAATCCTTCCAATGAATATTTAGGGCTTATTTCCTCTAGGATTGACTGGTTTGGGGTATACTTTTTTTTTGCAAAGTATTTGCTCCCTCTTTCAAGACTGCCTCCCATTCCTGGTGGCTCAGATGGTAAAGCGTCTGCCTGCAACGCGGGAGACGTGGGTTTGATCTCTGTGTCGGGAAGATCCCCTGGAGAAGGAAATGGTAACCCACTCCAGGGGTCTTGCCTGGAAGATTCCATGGACGGAGGAGCTCGGTAGGTTACAGTCCATGGGGTGACAAAGAGTCGGACATGACTGAGCGACTTTCACTTTCACATTCCCATTCTTCCAAGCATCCCTGGGACTCTGATATAGAAGCTATTTCTTTGTGGGTCAGGGCCTCTGCTGAGAGAACTCAGAGAAAGAGGTTAGCCTCCAAGACTCACAAAGATGTACTAAGAGTTCCTGGAGAAGTGAAAGGGTAAACGTTGGGTCTGATATTATAGGCCACTGAAAACCCATTTGTGGGTTAACCGTACTACTGAGACTTCCTGCTGACTTCCCTGGCTGAATCTGCACGGAAAACTGGTCAGTTTTGGTCATCACTGGGGATGCTTGCCCCTCAGTCTTTTGGGTCACTTGAATAGAGTTTAACTTCCTTATGTTTTGTGGTCAAGCCACACATTTCTTCTTTTTAAAGATTTTTTTTTGATGGACCATTTTTAAAATCTGTATTGAATTCATTACAATATCACTTCTGTTTTATGTTTTGGCTGAGAGGCCTGTGAGATCTTTGCTCCCTGACCAGGAGTCAAACCCACACCCCCTGCATTGTAAGGTGCAGTCTTAACTACTGGACCACCAGGGAAGTCCCCAACTGCACACGCCAACTTGACCTCCTTTTATTTTACAACTACCCTTTAGCTTCTGGACCTCCTTGGGTGACCTAGGCTTTTCTGCAGCCTTGCCTGTGACCTTATTTCTAAGTATGTCTTTTGATACAAAATTTTCTATTCTTTTGGTGACCATTATCTATACAATTCTTCATATTTGTTATTTCGTGTGTGTGCTTTAAAAAAAAATCCAATAGAATGCTTGACTGTGTGAGTTTCTAGAATGTTCCATTTACTGATGAGTTTGCTACCTATTTCCAATGTTCAGGAATCCTGGTTTTTGCTCAAATACACTGAAGTGGTGAGTACAGATAGCCCAGGGTTTGGCCAGCATCCTATGCCTGTCTGAAGGCATGAATCCAGAATATCCGCTATTCCGGCCACCTCTAGCCTGGAGCATCTCCTTTAATACACCCCAAAGAACACACTTCCTCTCCCAGGAGAGGGTCCCCTTCTTTTCAGCCCTGTGTGTACAGCCCTTGGGATGTCCATGGAGTCAAACCACACAACTGCTCTTGGTGTCCCTATCCCTCCAACCAAAGTGCTCCTGACTCTGGAGACGCTTCCCCAGGATCTTGCTGCCTTGAGAAAACATGTACAGTCAACTTCAAACTGGAGGAAATTGCTGCATCCCCATGTATTTTTAGCTTAGTCTAGCTGAAAGCCATGAAATGCTGATTTTTTTTTATTTTTCATTTTTTTGCCAGGAGCACATAGCTGCCTTTTTAAATTATTTCAGCTAACTTCTGCTGATGGTCTGTGGATAAACAGGACTGCCAGTTGAACTGAATTTGTGGGGTGATTTCACATAAAAGAGGCATGGCGTAAGCGGGAGGTCTGTACTCCAGAGCGTCTAATTAGGAAAACCTAACAACAGCCTCGGTAAATATCTCCCAGGGAGCTTGCATCTGGGCTCAATGCATCAATTGCTTATTAAAGATTCATAGTTTTTGTGAGTCATTAAAAACTATGGAACCATCATAAAGGCACGTTCAGCTCTTGGAGAAAATGGAAGGCATGGTTTTGGGTTTAAAAGCCTTTTGTTATGTGTGTGTGTGTGCATGAGTGTGTGACAAAAAATATTCATAGGAGACCTTTGTTTCACATGCCTCCTGCCTTGGCCCCCACCCTATATTCTGCATCTTGTTTTCAGGTACCTACATGGAATTTCATGCCTGTAGGTTCTTGATATTTTGCTGGATGTTATGTTTGGAATACTAATATCCACTAAACCTTTTAACATGTTAAGTAAGCAACATTTTAATACAGAACTTCTGAAAACTGGGAAGCTTTACAGACCCACAAGATTCATGTCAGTTAGTGGCATGTGGGCTTCCTGAAGAACTGACGGAAAGATGACTGTGGTCAGAGTTTTCTTAGCCCCACCCAATACCTTAGTTTCTTTATTGTTGTTCAGTCGCTAAGTTGTGTCTGACTCTTTGCTACCCCATAGACTGCAGCATGCCAGGCTCCCCTGTCTTCCACTCTCTCCCAGAGTTTGCTCAAACTCATGTCCATTGAGTCAGTGATGCCATTCAACCATCTCTTCCTCGGTTGCCCACTTCTCCTCTTGCCTTCAATTTTTCCCAGCATCAGGGTCTTTTCCAACAAGTAGGCTCTTCACATGATGTGGCCAAAGTATTAGAGCTTTAGCTTCAGCACAAGTCCTTCCAATCAGTATTCAGGGTTGATTTCCTTTAAGATTGACTGGTTTGATTTCCTTGCTGTCCAAGGAACTCTCAAAAGTCTTCTCCAGCACCACAGTTTGAAAGTATCAACTTTTGGGTGCTCTGCCTTCTTTATGGTCCCCTTCATGGATCACTGCCTTGTGGTGGCAAACGGGATTGCATAACTCAATGAAGCTATCAGCCATGCCCTGCAGGCAGGGCTACCCAAGACGGATGGGTCATAGTGGAGAGTTTTGAAAAAACATGATCCACTGGAGGAGGGAATGGTAAACCGCTCCAGTATACTTGCCATGAGAATTCTATAAACTGTATAAAAAGGCATTTTTAGTATTTGCACATAGAAATTGGGACTTGGGAGAAAACCTTGAATTAGGTTGTACCACTCAGACAATTTCTCACTTAACAAAAGGGTTTTGGTGAGCTAAAAATCCCAAAGAATTAGCCTCAAATAATGGCATTTTAGCCTCCTTGAGAATGAATGAGGGAGACCTTTGAGGTCAGAGGTGACTGCTCCTTGCCCTTCAAACCCCAGGATGTGGACTTGCTACTGCTGTTAATTCTGATGGGATGGGAGGGGCTTGCAGAGCAGCCCACACTCCCCCATTAAGAGGGTCAGGGTCAGCAGGGACTGAGGAGAAGATGGGAAGGGGCGAGGACAGGAAGAGTAAGGGGAAGGTTGAGAGAAGCAGATGGAAAAGTGTAGCAACCACAATAGCACAGAACACAGGGAATGAGCCCAGCCAAGGGGAAAAAGGGAACTTAGGCTCAAAGGGAGGCTTTGCAACAAGGCACTGTAAGGATGCAAATCCTCTCTTAGGATGAAATATTGATACATTTTGGAGCTTTTCTATTCCTGGATATCAATGAATATGACTGGCTCAATCCGAGACCTAGCATGGGTCTATCATCATGGCTTTGAGGATCCTCACTTACAGTGGACTTATCTCAGAGATGATCCAATGTAAAGCTATAAAGATCCATCCTGACCCAAAGTCAGGATGTATATTTATTTGTTTTTTGCTTCCACCTTCCTTTCAAGAATGACACTTCCATGGGGATGGGGCCTTGTCTTTCATGTTCATTGTTGGGGATGGAATATCCAGTTCTTATCCTCAGTGTCTGATAAGCAACAAGCACTCAATAAATGTGTGATAAATGAAGAAATGTGTGGTGGCCGTTAGGCTTTGTCTGTATTTTGTTCAGATTTAAATCTCTGCTCATATTATCCATGGAGCTCACCTGTTGGATGTTTACTCACATGAGTGGCATCTTCCTTAGTGAGAAACAGCAAAGTGATACCATCATTATTCTCATTTTTTTCAGGACAGTTTAGTTCAGTCACTCAGTCGTGTCTGATTCTTTGTGACCCCATGGACTGCAGCATGCCGGGCTTCCTTTTTCAGGACAGTACAACATATTTTCCAAAAAAAGAGACTCTTGTCTTTGGAGTGAGACTGAGGGAAGTCCAAATACAAGCTTAGTCATTTTCTGGTTATGCCTGACTTGGAAGAAGTCTCTTGACTTATCTTAGCTTCAGTTCTTCATCTAAGTATGGAGAGTAGCATCATTTATGCAGATTAAATGTAAAGCAATACCATGCATAAACTCCTAGCACAGTGCCTGGGGTGTACAAGGCACTCCATGATCATGATCATCATTGTTGTGTTTGTGTGGCTGGTTCCTTTCAGGTAGATGTCTTGGCATAAAGTATCTATGGCTCTTCTTGAGAAAAATCCCACTTTATTGGCAGGCGTTTTAGAAGATGAGATGAGAAAGGCCATTGGGGGTGGGAGTACAAATGTCACAACCAAATTCCAAATTGTGATGGGGTGCTCCTTTGACAAACTTCTAAGCACTATTCCCTCCTTAATAATCAGGCACACCTTCATGCTTGCCTGATGGTGAAGACTGAAGATCCATACATGGTATTAATTCACGTACTGACCATAAAGTGTGGGGGATATCCTTCTTCCTGAGTCCCAGGGGAGGAGTGCACTGTGATTAACCCATGCTTTTCCTCTAGCTGTCAGAGAGACCCATTTTTCCTTCTTATTCCTCACCTCTGCCAGGCAAACTCCTCCTAGAAAATGGTAACCAGATCACAATAGAGGAAACAAAAGCATTGTAATGGCTTTATAGCCCACTTGGGAAATCTGTGCCCTTTCTCCAGGGGTTCAATCTTTTTACATTCTGAACTATATGGCTGGCAGTGAATTTCCTTCAAGTCTATTGCACCACAAAGCTTCTGTTGGCAGAAGTAATTTTTTGAAGCTATAAAATTTTTGGCAGAGTTTGAGAAACACACTGGCCATTTCCAAATGGCCACTCTACTAAGTCCCAGGAAACAACCAATTTGGTCCAGGCTCCACTGACTGCTAACATAAAATTGGAATTTATGATACAGTGCAGAGTCTAATGATCCCAGGAAATAAGGAAGAAATGGAGATGAAATTCTCAGCTCTACAGGCTAAGTCTTCCAGCAAATGGATACAATCCTGTTTCTTATTGTGAACTAAAAGACTTTCTTTGAAGATCTAGAAGTGTCCGTTCTTGATGATACTTAAAAGAGGCTGGTTTCAAAATCATCAAGAGCTCTGTTTGAAGAACAAATGAAGTTTTAATGGCCTGCTGTGCCACTTGAATCTTCATGCTAATAGGTATTTTCCATTTAGGAAATAAGTACATGGTAACCAAAAATTAATTCTGATGGCTGGCCATTGTTATAGGCAACTAATTTATGCTGATTCTTGACTAGAAGAAACAAATTGCCACATCCATTAGGGGAATTAAAGAAAGCCATCTTTTCTCCTTTACCTGCACTGCCCCCCACACCACATCTGCTGAGCTTTCAAACGTCTTCTAGATGTGTTTACCAGTTTTATTCCAACCATTAAGTGCTCTGATTTTTGTTTACTGTTATTCAGTTAACAGTATAGGAACCTAACATGAAAAGCTTCAGTATAAAGAGTCAAATACTTACAACACATTAATTAGGTCCTTCAAATATGAGAGACACTTTGCAGAAAATCTTGGAGGTTCTTATCTTATGGACCAGTCTGTTCTAAAGGAGATCAGTCCTGGGTGTTCATTGGAGGGACTGATGTTGAAGCTGAAACTCCAATACTTCGGCCACCTGATGCGAAGAGCTGACTCACTTGAAAAGACCCTGCTGCTGGGAAAGATTGAGGGAAGGAGGAGAAGGGGACAACAAAGGATGAGATGGCTGGATGGCATCATCGACTCTATGGACATGAGTTTGGGTAAACTCCGGGAGTTGGTGATGGACAGGGAGGACTGGCGTGCTACAGTCCATGGGGTCACAAAGAGCCACTGAGCAATTGAATTGAACTGAACTGAATTGTATAGATAAGAACTATTGTCACTGAGCCTAATTAAGTATGTAGATACCAAAATGTATAGAACTGATAGTTGTCTGTTTTTCATGATCAGACAAAGCGGAAGTAAAGAACTCTGAAGAGAAAAGCAATGACTTGTTAATTTTCCAGTTTTCAATCAGGATTTTAAGAAACATGTCTTGACCTACCAGCCTTCCCTTGAAATCAACACGTTAAATATCATAGTCTCTGCTTACTGAGCTTGTCTGAAAAAAGTGCTTTTCTTTTTTTTTTTTTCAATCACAGCCATTCCTTAAGTGTTACACTGTTTTCTATTTTTATTTTTAACTGAGATTTACAGTCTTAGATAGGTTTCCCTGATGGCTTAGATGGTAAAGAATCTGCCTGCAATGCAGCAGACCTGTATTCAATCACTGGGTCAGGAAGATACCCTGGGGAAGGAAATGGCAACCCACTTCAGTATTCTTGCCTGGAGAATTCCATGGACAGAGGAGCCTGGCAGGCTCCATGGGGTTGCAGAGAGTTGGACCCAACTGAGCGACTATCAGACTATCACTCACTCACTCATAGTCTTAAATAAGATTACCTGGACTGAGAGTCAGGCTGCCTGAGTCTTAAGTCTGGTTCTACCACAAACTAGTTTTGAAATAGGAGGGAAGGGGGCATGACACAATCTTTAAAAGAATGACATGACTGTTGAGGTTGGGACATAAACTGGTTAGAACCAACTAGGTCCAAGATGGCAGAGGATTCAGCTTCCAGTGAACCTTGAACCTCATTATATGCTCATTGTGATACCTTATCATATGATAAGTGATACACTCACAGGTGCCAGGACAGTTTAGAGGCCAACCCTAAAAGGCCAAGAAGAGGGCAGTAACCCAATTCCTGGAAATCCCCTCCCCTCCCCCCAAATAGTTGGAACAGTCCTCCCACTCATTAGCCTATGAAGTAACTGAGCTTTATAAAAACTAACAATCCTTATGCTGGGGCTTCTGGCCTTCTGAGATGGCCCACACTCTATCTGGGGAGTGTGTATCTCTCTCAATAAATCCACTTTTAACCTATCACTTTGTCTCTTGCTGAATTCCTTCTACACTAAGACATAAAGAACTTGAACTTCAGCAGGTCCTGAGACCAGGTGTGCAATCTCAATGAAAAATGGGAGGCTTAAGTCCCAGTCCAAGGTGTATGGTTTCAGTTTGCTGAATTGTTGAAAGTCCTCCAATTATGAGTCTCAAAGTCTTCATATCTGAAGTATAGACGTTGGACCAGATCACTTTCAGGGTCAATTTCTGTCTAATTCTTACTCAGACAATGATAATGCCCTTCAGTAAAAATCCATCTCAGTGCCAACACTCAAAAAACTACTTCAAAAATCCTAACAAAAAATAGAAAAAGAGGAGCAGAGTTCTAGGATATTAATGGGGAGCTGGGACATCCTAGATGTGAAAATACATTTTACATAATTGAGCACAGTGATTCCCCCAAGTGTTTTCACCATAAAAAACTCAGTCTCATGGAGATTGACTCCTTCATATTTTGCCTGTAAATGCAAAACTTTGAGGTTTGTTGTTGTCACTTGCTCAGATATGTCCAACTCTTTGCCACACCATGGACTGAAGAAACCCAGGCTTCCCTGTCCTTCACTATCTCTTGGAGTTTTCTCAAACTCATGTCCGTTGAATTGGTGATGTCATCCAAAAGTCTCATCCTCTGTCATCCTCCTCTCCTGTGTACACACAAATCTCTCCAGAATGCTTGAACTGTTTTTACTCACAACACTTCTGATGCCAAACATGTAGGGTTTTCACACTAAGCAATTCCTCAGGTTTCTGAGGAAACCAACGGAATGTCCTACAGTTCAACTGAATTCTGGCACTGATACTTGGAGTTAGCAGAGACCCCACAGGGGTTAGCCCTCAAGACTGCCTCCACTTCATATGCCAATCCCAAGCCCAGGTCACCTGTCCGTGGACTGACTAGCTGTCCATCAAGGGTTCCTAAGACTCCCTCCATAGGTCTGTAATTTGCTAGAAGGCTCACAGGACTCAGAGATTCACTTCTGTTTCTTGCCTTATTATAAAGTATTCAACTTAAGAACAGCCGAATGGAGGAGCAGCACAGGGCCTGGTACTGGAGGTTTGTGCTGAGCTTCCCTGATGTCTCTGGTTTTGCCACTTCTGCAGCATCTCCATATGATTGTTCTCCTCACCCAGAAGCTTATCAAATCTTACTGTTCGAGAGTTTTTACAGAGCTCAGTCTCCAGTCCCACTTCCCCTTTCCTGGAAGTCTATGTGGGGGGCTCAGTTCCAACCCTCTCACCCTTTGGTCTTTCTGGTGACCAGCCTCATCAGAGGCCACCAAGCGCCCCCACACTAACTCACCTCATTAGCATAAACTCCATTTGATCAAAAAGGGCTTCTTCAATTCAGTTCAGTTCAGTTGCTCAGTTGTGTCTGACTCTTTGCAACCCCATGGACTGCAGCACGCTAGGCTTTCCTGTCCATCACCAACTCCTGGAGCTTAGTCAAACTCATATCCATCGAGTCAGTGATGCCATCCAACCATCTCATCCTCTGTCATCCCCTTCTCCTCCTGCCTTCAATCTTTCCCAGCGTCAGGGTCTTTTCAAATGAGTCAGCTCTTCGCATCAGGTGGCCAAAGTATTGGAGTTTCAGCTTCAGCATCAGTCCTTCCAATGAATATTCAGGACTGATTTCCTTTAGGATTGACTGGTTGGATCTCCTTGCAGTCCAAGGGCCTCTCAAGAGTCTTCTCCAACACCACAGTTCAAAAGCATCAGTTCTCTGGTGTTCAGCTTTCTTTATAGTCCAACTCTCACATCCATACATGACTACTGGAAAAAATCATAGCTTTGACTAGACAGACCTTTGCTGGCAAAGTAATGTCTCTGCTTTTTAATATGCTGTCTAGGTTGGTCATAGCTTTTCTTTCAAGGAGCAAGCATCTGTTAACCACGATGGTGTGATAACTCACCTAGAGCCAGACATCCTGGAATGTGAAGTCAAGTGGGCCTTAGGAAATATCACCACGAACAAAGCTAGTGGAGGTGATGAAGTTCCAGCTGAGCTATTTCAAATCTTAAAAGATGATGCTGTGAAAGTGCTGCACGCAACATGCCAGCAAATATGGAAAACTCAGCAGAGGCCACAGGACTGGAAAAAGTCAATTTTTATTCCAATCCCAAAGAAAGGCAATGCCAAAGAATGCTCAAACTACTGTACAATTGGACTCATCTCACACGCTAGCAAAGTAATACTCAAAATTCTCCAAGCCAGACTTCAACAGTACATGAACTGTGAACTTCCAGATGTTCAAGCTGGATTTAGAAAAGGTAGAGGAACCAGAGATCAAATTGCCAACAACCATTGAATCATCGAAAAAGTGAGAGTTCCAGAAAAACATCTACTTCTGCTTTTTTGACTACGCCAAAGCCTTTGACTGTGTGGATCACAACAAACTGTGGAAAATTTTTAAAGAGATGGGAATACCAGGCCACCTGACCTGCCACCTGACCTGCCACCTGACCTGCCTCCTGAGAATTCTATATGCTGGTCAAGAAACAACAGTTAGAATTGGACATGGAACAACAGACTGGCTCCAAATTGGGAAAGGAGTAGGTCAAGGCTGTATATTGTCACTCTGCTTATTTAACTTACATGCAGAGTACATCATGAGAAATGCTGGACTGGATGAAGCACAAGCTGGAATCAAGATTGCCAGGAGAAATATCAATAACCTAAGATACGCAGATGATGACACAACACTTATGGCAGAAAGTGAAGAGGAACTAAAGAGCCTCTTGATGAAAGTGAAAGAGGAGAATGAAAAAGCTGGCTTAAAACTCAACATCCAGAAAACGAAGATCATGGCATCTGGTCCAATCACTTCAGGGCAAATAGATGGGAAAACAATGGAAATAGTGTCAGACTTTATTTTTTTGGGTTCCAAAATCACTGCAGATGGTGACTGCAGCCATGAAATTAAAAGACGCTTGTTCCTTGGAAGAAAAGCTATGACAAACCTAGACAGCATATTAAAAAGCAGGGGCTTCTTATGAATAACAAAATATACTCCTATCACTCAAAATACACTCCTATCCAAGGGTTTTCAGAGCTCTATGTCAAGAAAGGGTAAAGACCAAATGTGTTTATTAAGCCACACCCACGGCCCTTGTCTATGAAACTGAGGTTCCCACAAATTCCTTTCCCTTTCAATATTTTCTAGAATAAATCATGGGTGTCAGAAAACCACTTCGCTTACTATTGTGTGTGCGCTAAATCACTTCAGTTATGTCCGACTCTTTGTGACCCCATGGACTGTAGCTCACCAGGTTCCTCTGTCCATGGGACTTTCCAGGCAAGAATACTAGAGCGGATAGTCATTTCCTTCCCCAGGGGATCTTCCTGACCCAGGGATTGAACCCGCATCTCTCTTGTCTCCTGTGTTGGCAGGAGGGTTCTTTACCACAAGTGCCACCAGGCGTGCCTTGTTTACTATTACTGTTTTATTATAAAGGAGTCAGAGACATTCCACTGGAAGAGTGACACAGAACAGAGTGTGTTGTGGTAGGGAGGTGGGGGATACATGGAGCTTCTGTGTCCTCTCTGGGCTCATTGCCTCTCCAGCATCTTGATGATTCCCTCAACCTTGAAGTTCTCTGAACCTCATTGTCTAGTGATTTTTTTGGAGGTTTGATTACATAGGCATGATTGATTCAATCATTAGCTGTTGATGATTGAACTCAATTGAACTCAATATAGGCTGCCTGGATTTTGTGCTACAAAGAAAAGCATTTCATAGGATTCAGTTGATGAGCCTCAGAACTTAAGCATCTTTCTTCCACTTAATTAATTGATTAAAAAATTACGTCTTTGTGTCAGGGATGAAAATATGATTAAGATTGGGTTCTTATTCCCAAGGTGGATGGGGCACTCATTACTCACCCTCGTTTAAAGTGTCAAGACACAGAGGTACAGGCTGTACTGTGGGCGTTTATCTTAAACTTCAGACTGAGATTCAGGGCCAAAATAACTTTGTACTCACTCATCAGTGTCTTTGATTTTCAACACCGCATCCCCTTCTGTGCTGCTGGAGATGCAGTAGACCTACAGAGGGTAATCAGCAGTGGTCCCTAGCTTTTCTGTAGGTTTTAATGAAGAGTTTACCAGGATGTGTCCAGGAAGGATGTCTAATTAACAGTGGCAATTACTTCTATCACCAAACCATCCCAAAAAATTTTATTGAGTAAGACACAAAGGAAAAGATTGAAGAGGGACAGCATGGTTTTGGAGACTCCCTATATTAACTAAGAACATACAGAGCAATTAGAACAACAAAACTAAAAACTCATGGAAGTCTTCCATGGTGGTACAGTGGAGAAGAATCTGCCTGCCAACATAGGGGACACAGGTTCAAAACCTGGTCCTGGAAGATCCCACATGCCACGGAGCAACTAAGCTGGTCTGCCAAAACTACTGAACCTATGCTCTAGAGCCTGTGTTACATAACAAGAGAAGTCACTGCAATGAGAAGCCTGCACACGGCAACCAAGATTAGCCCCCACTCGCCACAGCTAGAAAAAGCCCTTGCAGCAGTGAAAAGCTCAACCAAAAATAAATAAATTATAAAAAAAAAAAAAAAAACGCTTGTGGACACCAACATGAAATTTGGTGCTGAGGTAACCCCACAAATCTCAATATCAAACTGAGTCCAAGGCTCATAAACAGATGTCTTCATCCCCCACTTCTGCATCTTCTTCCTGCCTCATCTTTCCTTTCCTTCAATCCATCCTTCCTTCCTCTTGCTTCCTTCTTTCCTTCCTTAGTTTCTTCCTTTATCTCTTCCTCTGTCTTTCCCTCCTTCCCAGTTTGTTCTCTAAAACTGAGGCCCAAAGTGGGGCAGAAGAACTAATGCATAGGACCATTGCTCTCTGTCCACCAACCACACCCACTGGCATCTCCCCAAATCTGAGGATCACACACATGGGATTTTCCAGACTCCCAACAGTTTCCTGTCATTTTTGTTCTTTTCAATATAAAGTCAATTTGCTAAAAGTACATAACTGCATGCTATTTTCATATGCTTGTAAAACGTCTCATAAATAAATTCATAAATCATAAAAATAATCTTATTTCTAAATGTGAACCACGGTTTGGGAAACATAATTTCTAGAGAGGACACAAAGGAACAAATTTAAATTGAACAGCTGGAGAAACAAGCTAGAAAAAATCCAGCCTCTAAATAAGACAGAAGGATCTGATGGTACAGTGTAGCTCAGTGAAAAGTTGAAATGATTGCTTACAAGCTTTCATCATTGGTTTGCATTCCTGATGTGATCTGGTGGTGGTGGTAGCTTAGTCCCTAAGTCATGTCTGACTCTTTGGGGACTCCATGGACTGTAGCCCGCCAAGCTCCTTTGTCCATGGGATTTCCCAGGCAAGAATACTAGAGTGGGTTGCCATTTCCTTCTCTAGGGGATCTTCATGACCCAGGGATCCAACCCATGCCTCCTGCATTGGCAAGCGAATTCTTTACAGCTGAGTCACCAGGGAAGCCCCAACATGACCTAGCAAGGACTAAAATTTGGGTGGTCCAGGACTGTGTGCAGTTCTCTGCTTTTTGGGGCTCTGTCTTCTTCACTTTGCTGGCCCCTCATGTTGCCCATGGAGTGAATTCCTCCTCTGAGCTCCTTCCCAGCTTGGGACACTTCCTGTTCCCTGGGGTCATCTCTTATGCTCTCAAGTGTGTACAGATATGTTCTGTTGACTCCCAAGTACTCTGTTCTGGACTGGATTAGTCTCTGGAGCTCCATACCTCTGGTTCTAAATGCCTGCAGGATAGGACATCCCCAAGGACAGTGGACCTTTGTAACCTGGATCTATGGGTGCTTTTGGAATCCAGGGATGGCTACAGGAGGCCCATGTACATTTTCGTGGGGGGAGGTTGGTGGGTGGGCAGGGAATACACAGATTTAATCAGATATTAAAGTGGCCCCTGGGGCCTCTTCCCACAGCAGAACTGACAGTGAGTGTGTACCTGGATCAGCCATTGTTCAAGGGCTGACTTAATTGATGTGTGAGTGGTCTTGAGGTACATCCTTGAACATTTCCCATTTTGCATATGAAGAGCTGGAAGAAAAGTGAGACTGTAAGTAGCCAAGATTATAGCTAATGGATTTAGAGGTTAGATTCAACTCCAGTCTTTCAGATGTTAACATGCAGGATTTAAATCCCAGGGCTCTTCTCTCTCTGTCACCCCTTAAAGTTAAGACTCCCTGCTTTAATCTACCATGTTCTCCACTGGACACTGGCATCATATTGCTATAACCCACCCAGTCCTCCAGACCTCAGTCTGTCCCTCCTTTACTAGTCACAGACTTTGTTATCTGGATTTTGGAGTACCCTATCTCCCTACTTTCTCCCATCGCCTCTCCTCCAATTGATGCCCAGATACCATGTCCAGGTTAGGTCTCCCCACTACAGCCACAACCTGGAGTATCACTCCACTGGCCTCTTGCCCCACCATTCATCCGTCCGCCTGCTGCCACTCTGTCTCTCAGAAGCATTGATCGGATCGATGGGACCTCATTCCTCTGCTCAGAAATGTCTGTGGTCCCATAAGTTACAATCCTGTCTTTCAGCGAAAAGCCCTGTTCCTCCATGATCAAGTTCACTCTGACCTTGCCAGCCGTAGCTCTGACAGGTTCCTATACACATAATACACGTACATCGTGCACACACACTTCACACCACACATCAACATATGCACACACATACCACACACACACAGACACACCACACACTGCCCACATACACACACTGCACTTTTCCCCTCTGACCCTCGTCCACACTGGTTCCTAATCTGAGTTGTCCCATCTAGTTCCTCTTTCTGCAATCCCATCCCTCACCAAAGGAAGTCCCTTGAATCCCCCGACTCAGAGTGTTCTCCCATCTATCCCTAGGGCCTCGCAGCAGGTGCCTGGTCCCTCGCATTGTAATTAGGGGTGTATAATTCTGTCTCATCCAACACACACACCAGGCCCCACCCAGCTTTTCTCCTCTGGTACCCGTGACGGAAGATGTGCTTGTCCCTGAGGTCTTTGAGGGTCTGCCTGTTCCCACGGGTGTCCATCCTGGGACATTTGAGGCATCTCTACTTGGAATACGATCTCTTTTTCAGCTGATGAATCTTTCACGTGGTGATCATGTGATTGGGTGGGATGGGAAAGAAACCTTCAGGTAAGTCTGCATCCACGGAAAGTCTGGGAACTCTTGTCTGAGAGCCGAAACTCTCCAATCTCTGAGCCTTAGATCCTCACCCCACTGAGGGAGGAAGTGATTGCCTCTGAGGAAGAAGAAGGAGCAGAAAGGGGTGGAGAAGGGCTGGACCCCCTGCAGGCAGACCATATCCCCCCCGGAATGCGGCAGCCAGTCTTTCTTGCTCCAAGTTCAGGCAGTAACCAGCTTGGCACATCCCTTGACTGCCAGCCACTGCAACTCTGCGGCTAGCTTTTGAGATACTTTTCCCATGGGTGGGCAGAGGCGGAGGGTGAGGCACCATGGTCACAGCAGCCCTGGGGAGGCACTGTGCTCACACAGCCCAGTACTGACCTGTCACGGGGACTGTGGGGAAGGAGCACTCATCAGCTGGACACCCTGAGACCTTTCAGCCACCAACACTCTCAGCAGCTGTGGGGAAAAGGAGGCTCTGGGGACTCACTGGGGTATCCACCAACCTTCACAGTTGAAACTCCAAATATAAGAGTCTCGTAGAACTGGTAAGGAAATAAGAATCTTGTAGGACTGGTAAGGAAAGCAGAGATTCTCTAGTCCCCAAAACCTCACTTTACAGGTCAGAAAAATGAGGTCCAAAGTTGGTTAAATGTCTGTTCCAGCTGGCGGTGACACAGCTCCTCAGTGGCTGAGCCAGAACGAGAATGAACCTCACCTGCTTCCTGATCCATCACCTTTTCCACGAGTACAATAAACATCCACTGCACCCCATCAGAGTACACACTTAGATTGCTTCTGGTGGATGTAGGGTATTTCCATGTTGACAAACTGAGACAGGCTGGGACTTTGGATCCTTTGTTGCAGAGCTTGCATCTGGACAAATGTTACCTCAAGCAGCAAAATACAAAGAAACTATGAAGGAGTGAAAAAAACTTCATGCATGTGCAGTTGGGGAAAATAATGAACAAGAAGATTCAAAAAGACCAAAAACTTAAATGCCACTTCTGAGGTGTTGAGAACTCTGAGTGATCCCTGCATACAGCACCAGCAAGAGGGTGGGCAGACCCCCTTAGGCCACGCCTCCTGCCAGACCTCTGGCCCCGCCCCCAACTCACCTCATTTAACGGACCAGCTCATCTCTACTTCAGGGAGCCAGCGAGGGTGCCTCTTACTTGTTTTTGCTCCTATATGCTTAACACAAATCCTAAGAAAGTCTTGCCTGAATTTCTCGTCTGGCCTCTTATCAATTTCTATTGATTAAGGAGTCTAAGAACCTGGATTGATAACAAAACCATGGGTGACCAATTTGCAAGTTCATTGCTACGTCTCTGCAAAGGAAGTCATAGGAATGTCTACAGAGGATCCTTCCACAGAAGCTTTGAGACAGGATGGAAGTGTCTGCAGGTGACCAATTTGCAAGTTCATTGCTAAGTCTCTGCAAAGGAAGTCATAGGAATGTCTACAGAGGATCCTTCCACAGAAGCTTTGAGACAGGATGGAAGTGTCTGCAGGATAGGCAGAAGGCACTGGAATTCTGAACTGACCTCCAAATTTCTCTGACAGTGGTGCTCAATATAAGCTCAGACCCCTGACCTAGTCATGGTCATGCCCCCCTTTCACTCAGTGCCTATCCCAGAGCTGGCATGTGGTGGGATGCACCAAAGACTTCCTGAGCTGACAAGCTATTTCATAACTGACAACTTTCTCATCCAAACTGATAATACAGGCTTTCTTTCTTCAAAAGCTCCCTCAGAAATTAACAGTATCTTCTCCATTCTTATCTATATTGGAACTAAAACAAAGCTCTAAAATGAGTGTCATGATCTCATTCTATTCCACTTCACCAACTTGCTATCCTCCCATCGAGAATATTACACTTTAGCCTCAGAGGAATCACCCAGCAGTAGATCTAATGGTGAGATTCAGGGCAGGAGGCTCAATGAGGAACAGTTCCTGTAAGGGAGAAGGGGGCAGACCTGGGCATAGGGAGATGCTGAACTGTGATGAAGTTGTAAGAAAGGCCTCAGTCAAGGTGGGGAGCTCTGGAACTGGGGTGCCTTCAGAGTCCCCTAAAGTCAAGGTTAAGAGTGAGGCCCCTGTGTCCTGTAGAGGCCAGCCCTTGGAGGCCACCTGACCCGGGAAGGGAGCATCACCATGGATGGGGCTGGTCCCTCCGCAACCAGGGCCAGTCCTGGGGGTCGTCTCAGTTGTGAGCCATGGCTTTGGTCTTAAACAGAGCATCCTGTGCAATCGGTGATTGTTAATTTACTTAGATATTTCAGATTGACCCACTGTCGTCCAGCAGCCATCAAACAAAAGAATGCTATTCCCAGCAAGTGTTGGGAGTCACAGTACAGCCTATTTTGTGGGCATTTAGTGCTGTCTCTGCTCTCAGCCCAGCTCACCTTCAATTTTTCCCCCATTCCCGAGTTACAAGGGTCTGTTTGCAAGCATGTTTAAAAACATGCTTCCTTGTTGTCATCCTTCTGTGTCCAATTTCTATCCCTCCCTTCTTATCAAAATTTTCTTCAAGAGTACTGTGCATTTCCCGACCTCACTTTAACACTGACCATCCCCTTAATCATAAGAAAAGCCATAGTGAAAAAAGAACTGGGCAGTGTCTAGTCCCCTAACAAAGACAATCACAAATGGAAACATTGAAGAACCTTAATGGGAACAATGGTCTAGTTCAAAATTGGGAAAGGAGTATGTCAAGGTTGTATATTTTCACCCTGCTTATCTAACTTCTATGCAGAGTACATCATGTGGAATGCCAGGTTGGATAAAGCACAAACTGGAACAAAAATTGCTAGGAGAAATATCAGTAACCTCAGATATGAAGCGGAGAAGGCAATGGCAACCCACTCCAGTACTCTTGCCTGGAAAATCCCATGGATGGAGGAGCCTGTTGGGCTGCAGTCCATGGGGTCGCGAAGAGTCGGACACGGCTGAGTGACTTCACTTTCACCTTTCACTTTCATGCATTGGAGAAGGAAACGGCAACCCACTCCAGTATTCTTGCCTGGAGAATCCCAGGGACAGGGGAGCCTGGTGGGCTGCCATCTATGGGGTCACACAGAGTTGGACACGACTGAAGCGACTTAGCAGCAGCAGCAGCAGATATGAAGATGACACTACCCTTATGGCAGAAAGCGAAGAGGAGTTAAAGAGACTATTGATGAAGGTGAAAGAGGAGAGTGAAAAATCTGGCTTAAAACTCAATTCAGAAAACTAAGATCATGGCATCCGGTCCCATCACTTCATGGCAAATAGATGGGGAAACAATAGAAACAGTGAGAGACTTTATTTTCTTTGGCTCCAAAATCACTGCAGATGGTGATTGCAGCCATAAAATTAAAAGACGCTTACTCCTTGGAAGAAAATCTATGACCAACCTAGACAGCATGTTAAAAAGCAGAGACATTACTTTGCCAACAAAGGTCTATCTAGTCAAAGTTATGGCTTTTCTGGTAGTCATGTATGGATGTGAGAGTTGGACTATAAAGAAAGTTGAGCGCTGAAGAATTGACGCTTTTGAACTGTGGTGTTGGAGAAGACTCTTGAGAGTCCCTTGGACTGCAAGGAGATCCAACCAGTCCATCCTAAAGGGTATCAGCCCTGGGTGTTCATTGGAAGGACTGATGTTGAAGCTGAAACTCCAATACTTTGGCCACCTGATGTGAAGAGCTGACTCATTTGAAAAGACCCTGATGCTGGGAAAGATTGAGGGCAGGAGGAAAAGGGTCCGAAAGAGGATGAGATGGTTGGATGGCATCACCGACTCAATGGACATGAGTTTGAGCAAGTTTAGGAGATGGTGATGGACAGGGAAGCCTGGTGTGCTGCAGTCCAAGGGGTCATAAAGAGTTGGACATGACTGAGCGACTGAACAACAAACCATCTCCCTAAATCCTCTATGGAGATTTTGAAACATGAATCAGGATCCAGATGGATTGGCACACTTTCATTTAGATGGGAAATAAAAGCCTAGCTCTCCTATAATACTTGAGCCCCTCCAAATATTGTAGTCATGCTATACTTGGGTCTCAATACATTACCCTTGTTTGAAGGTAGGCTTACTGGTGATACATATGTTGCTATGTTCCTCCAGTTCCTCTCTCAGCCTATTTGTTGGCTTTCACCCTCTTGTTGTTCTTTCTTTAAGAAACTCTATCCCTTGGCTATTGGGTAATTTGTTCTCTGGATCCCCTCAGTTCAGTTCAGTTCCGTTGCTCAGTCGTGTCCAACTTTTTGTGACCCCGTGGACTGCAGCACACCAGACCTCCCTGTCCATCCCCTAGAATTCCTGTCCTGAATCCCCTAATATCTCATTTATTGTTCTCTATTTTGCTCTCTGATCCTTCTTTTCCAATCTTTCCATGAAAGCATTGCCTCTTCTATTTTCACTTTATGTATTTCTCTGGATGATCCTCCCATTACAAATTTTCAAATGAGGTCGAACTATAAGATGTTGATGCTCAAATCCCATCTCCAGACTGGATTTCTTTGTTTGCCTTCAAACTCTGAAACACAGCTGATTCCTGGCTTTAGAGGCATCTGGCACCTCAAATAAATATGCCCAAACACAAACATTCCCCTGCTAAAAATCCTCTTGCTCCTCTTATCAATATATCATTTAATGGAGTCAACGTTCTTTCAATAAACCTGTGGGTAATTCTGATTTTTCTCTCTTCTTCACCCAATTCCTCCTATTTTGCCTTTTAAATATTGTTGTAGAGCTTTCATCCCTTCAGTAAGTGTTCTAGTTTAAGGCAGTGATCTGTAGCTCTGACTCCACCTTCATCTTCACTGTGCACATGTCTGTGTCCAAATTTCCCCCTTTTGTAAGGACACTGGTCATACTGGAATGGAGGCCTCCCTATTCGAGTATGATCTCATCTTAACTAATTCAATCTGCAGTGACTCTATTTCCAAATAAAGTCCTGTGGTGAGGTACTGGGGCTTAGGATTTCAATATAGGACTACAATTCAACATATAACAAATAGTAAGGGGGAAAGGGCATTGTGAATGCCTATAATTTATTTTTCTCTATTTCTTGCTTAAGTAAATCAGTCTTAGAATCTCAGTGGGCTGTGAATATGGACAGTGTCAGAGAGTAGAGATTTTTGGTGGTGGCCTAAAGATCTTTGGGTCAAAGCAGAGCTTCTGGCTTTTATGATGAAAACGTATCCCTCAACATTTCTCTGAAGGGCAGAGGTCTCTAAAGCAAAGAGGTGCTGTCATGTTCATCTACTGGTCTCTAGACACACGTCTGCTTTTCAGATAAAGCATATGGTGGTTTGGGGTCAAGAGCTGGCTGAGGTCACCTGTAGCTATAGCAACTGGTATGATTGTCATTGTTCATTAATAGTAATTAGTAATAAAAATCATAATGAATCTAAAGTGTATTAAGGTTTCCTATGTGCCTGGGAATCCCCATGGACAGAGGAGCCTGGCAAGTTACAATCCATGGGGTTGCAAAAGAGTTGGACACAACTTCGTGATTAAACAACAATTCCTATGTACCAGGCACTAGGCTGAGTATTTTACATATGTTATTTCATTGACGGTAAATGTGAAAACAAAGGCTCAGAGGTCAGGACCTGTGAACAAGGTGCACAGCCAGTAAACGCCCTGGGCATCAATTGAACAGCTGCACAAAGAGGACTAAAGAAAATGGGGCTCACATGTGGGGGAAGGGCTGCCACCTGAGAAGTCAGAATGGCCACATGCCTCTATACTGTGCCCACCTCCTCTCTCTCCTACAAACCCAGAGGATGGGAGTTTAAAAGACAGGCAGTATAGCCCTGTGGTCAAGATCAATGGTGTTGGGGCTGCTGCTGCTGGGTGTGCATCCTATGGTTGTGACCTTGAGCAAGTCCCTTGGCCCCGCCAGGCTTCATTTTCCTAATCCACAGACTGGAGATGATGATAATCACTCCTGCCTCCTGGAGGTACCCTGTGGAATCCATGACTTCACGTTTATAAAGTGCTCAGAACATGCATGGTAGAATACACACTAGGTATAAAAATACAAAAGACTCAATCAATGATACTGACTAGTTTTCTTGTGGCTTCTTTTACCTCCTAAAAGCAGAAGACAGAAAAATCATTTTGGTTAATGGAATTAATTGAGAGTTTTGGAGGCAACATTTGTATTAGCTTGATAACAGAGCAAAATCCTAGTAACAAAGTACTCAGTAGCTTAAACAACAGAAATGTATTGTCTCTCAGTTCAGGAGATGGGAAGTCCAACATCAAGGTGTGGGTAGAGGCTGTTCCTTTAATGCTGTGAGGGAAGGATCCATCCCAGGTCTCTCCTGCTGGCTCATAGATGCCAGTCTTCTGCCTGCAGATTCACTGTCTTCCTATGTGTTTTGCTTGCATGCTTGCTTAGTTGCTTAGTGGTGTCTGACTCTTTGGACTATCTGTGCCCACATTTCCTGTTCTTATAAGGACATGAGTCATACTGGAATCCAGTATGAATTCAATCCTCTAGGAAATCAACCCTGAATATTTATTGATAGGACTGATGCTGAAACTGAAGCTCCAATATTTTGGGCACCTAATGTGAAGAGCCAACTCATTGGAAAAGACTGTAATGCTGGGAAAGAATGAAGGCAAAAGGAGAAGGGGGTGGCAGAAAATGAGATGATTGGATGGCATCACCAACTAAATGGACATGAACTTGAACAGACTCTAGGAGATAGTGAAGGACAGGAAAGCCTGGCACACTGCAGTCCATGGGATTGCAGAGTCATATGTGACTGAGCAACTGAACAACAACAACGAATAACCTCCTTTCACTTTGATTACCTCTGTAAAGACTCTGTCTCCAAATGAAGTTCATTTTGAGGTCCTGGGAATTGGGTCTCCATGTCCTTTTGGGGGGAGCCCACAATTTGACCCATAACAACATTTGGCCATTATTTTGGTTTCTGTAATCATCTCAGGCTGCCACGAATTAGCCCCAGCAGACCCTCCCTTTCTATGAGCTCTTTCTTCTCCCAGAGGGGCAACTTATATTTGCATCTTTGCTCTGACCTCGTTGGGTCCCTGGCAGTGTGGAACCCTAAAATACATCATTGCTTCCTCCCAGATTTTTAACAGGTGAGCCCTACTTCCAGTTTTGAAGTTGTCTGAGAGTAGTTTTGCTTTAATTGGTTAATTTTTTTCCACAAAGTTGAGCCAGATTGCTACAAGTGCTTGGCTTTTGAGATGAGGTTTTGGGATGCTCAGAGCTATGCAGGCAGCCAGAATCCGGCCTATATGGGGGATGTTCCAGGGTTGGAGATCAAGTATGATTATTAATAACGATTATTCCAGGGTGACTGCTCAGAGTCAATGTCATATTCACCATCATTATTCCCCTCAGCATCTGCTCACTTGAAATACAGGCGTGGGGTTTTTAAAGACCCAAATATTCAGAATATGCCCTTCTTCACCCCTGTTTCTGTGGACTTCTCATCACTTTAGTCCAGCATGCTCCTTGGGTTCTACAAACACTTCATGATAATGTGGTAACAATGCACTGGAGACACAGAAGTAGTTATATTGGGGATACTGGAGTCCACATAGGCTAGGATGACTCACAGATAGATACTCTTCGAAGTAGCAAGGAGAGAGAAATAGAGAACAGCCAACATTTCTGACTCTTGGCCCTATGTTCCGATTTCTAGCTATGCTCTATCTGGGTTGACCAAATTTGGAGACGTCTGTCAACGCAGTTTCAGTGTCTGTGCTCTGATGTGTGTCTCCTGCAAAAGCTTCAAGGAGTTTTGTTTGATGTGATTTTTTCATTATCCATTGCTGCCCTGAAGTACATAATAAGTTTTCAAAATCTTCATGTCTTTGGCTAGTTCTTCTGTTGGCCAAGCAGAAGCCAGGAAAGCCGTGTGTCCAGGACCCAGATGTGTAGTGGGCTTGGTGGGTCCAGATGCTGTTTCTCTTTATAGATGAGACACCTGCAGCCTTGAGGGTATCTTCCCAGGTGGCACAGTGGTAAAGAATCTGCTGCCAATGTGGGAAATGTGAAGAGACACAGGTTTGATCCCTAGGTTAGGAAGATCCCCTGGAGTAGGAAATAGCAACCCACTCTAGTATAGTATTATTGCCTGGAGAATCCCATGGATACAGGAGCCTGGTGGGCTACAGTCCACAGGGTCACAAAGAGTTGGACATGACTGAGTGACTGCGCACATGGAAGGTGTTCATGAGATCACATTTTCCCTCCTTTATGAGCTTCAAAAAGGGAGAATGGAGATGTCAGGAAACCCTGAAGCCTCTGAAATATGTGTTTTTTAATGAGCAAACTTCAACCAATCAACAAACAATAACCTAGACCCTATGGAATTAATGAATGAACGAAAATCACTCAGTTGTGTCCGACTGTTTGTGAGCCCATGGACTATACAGTCCATAGAATTCTCCAGGTCAGAATACTGGAGTGGGTAGCCATTCCCTTCTTCAGGAGACCTTCCCAACCCAGGGACCGAACCCAGGTCTCTCATATTGCAAGCAAATTTTTTACCAACTGAGCCACAAGGGAAGCTCAAACCTTATGGCATCTTGGTTTAATTTCCTTATGCTGCTGTCACAAACTGGGTGGTTTAAACAACAGATATTAACTCACTCACAGTTCTGGAGGCTGGAAGTCTGATATCAAGATATTGGGAAGGTGATGCTCCTTCTGAGATTCTGAGTAGAACCTTTTTTTTTTTTTTTTACCTTTTCCCAGTTGCTGGTGGTGGCTGTTGATAGTTGGCATTCTTTGCTTTGTAGTTACATTTCTCTGATATCTGCCTCTGTCATTACATGGTATTCTTCCCATGTTTTGGTGTCCAAAGGTTGCTTTCCTTAAAAGGATACTGGTCACTAAATTTAGGATCTACTCTGATTCTGTGGGACTGTATCCTAACTTAATGACATCTGCAAAAGCCCTACTTCCAAGTAAGGTCACCTGTTCAGGTGTTTTGGGGTTGGGACTTCAATACATTTTCTTAAAGGACACAAGTCAGCTCAGGACACTCCATCATCTTCACAGGTACCCATTTATTTCTTGGCTTTTAGAAGCTTTGTTACAAGAGTGTAAAGTCCTCCAAAAAAAACTGAAAATTATCTGCACTTGGGCTTTTGAGGTTGAGTTTGCAGCGGTCCGGCTTCTCTTTTGATAGGGATAAAGAAATAAAATTTAGAATGGATTTTGGTTTGTAGTGATCAGGTTACATGCCCCAAAGACAACTACCAAGCTGGTTGATCCCCAGAGAGTTGCCATCAGAACTAGAAAGACCAAAGTCCTCCACTTCAGACTCACTCAGACCACAGCTGTGCTTTGCAACACAGAAGACTGGTAAAAGATATACCTATGTTTCTGTGTCAGAGAAGGCAATGGCAATCCACTCCAGTACTCTTGCCTGGAGAATCCCAGGGACTGGGGGGCCTGGTGGGCTCCCGTCTATGGGGTCACACAGAGTCGGACACAACTGAAGTGACTTAGCAGCAGCAACAGCAGTGTTTCTGTGTATGGTGAGGGAGTATGAGCAGAGTTAACACTGAAATTAAACAGTAAAACAAAAAGAACTGAGGTCTTGTTAACAGTGTTCTTTAGTTCACACTGGGAGTTGAAAAGCTTCATAAAGCAAAAACTGAAAAACTTGGGCAGTTGATTCACTTTTAGAACCTGATTGTCTATGGTCTAGAGACACAGGCCAAAAAGAGGAAACCCCATCTGTATGGTTTCTCTGTGCACTTGACGTTGGAGGAATAAAGGTGATGGATCCTCACACGGCCTGCCATGTTAGCAATCTATCTGTGTGGATGCTGGACTCACCAGAAACCCAAGAGGATGTCCATACCATGTTTGGATTCGCTTGCTTCATGACCTTGAGCAAAGCAACTTGACTCTTTTTACTTTGCTTCTCTCATGGTGAAATGGAAGATCAGGAGGACAAAGCTCTCACAAGAAAGGCTCCCCTTTGCTCTTTACCAAAACAAAATAACAAGACACTTGGAGCAATTTATTGGGGTCTAAAGTGAATGGCATTCACAATAGGGCCTTGAACACACTCATTAAGGTTTTCAAGGTGCCAGGGCATTATTTTATGAATGGCAATTTTAGGCATAAAAGATAAAATATAACTGAAAAATAATTCTAAAGAGCTTAACAATTTTCCATGAACTTTTTTTTTTATAGATAATTGAGACTTTTGAACTACTTGGGCTATTCCCCCGTGGGCTCTGCCTCCATTCAAGTAATTCTCTCACCATCATAATAACTGAAATGGTAGGTCTTAAAAACCTACTTTGTAGCAAGTAGTTGAGTTTAAAGGATGCTTCTTTATGTAAATATGGCTTTTTGCATATACATTTCATGTGTCTTTGTTAGGTAAAAGTAGTGTTTGGCAAAACAACCATTGTAAGAGACTTTTCACTCAACTGAAATGGAAGCTGCCGTAAAAAAGAGAAAATGGCTTTTGTTGTCACTTTAGAACTTCTTGCCTATGTGTTTATCACTCTGCTGCTGCTGCTAAGTCACTTCAGTCGTGTCCGACTCTGTGCGACCCCACAGATGGCAGCCCACCAGGCTTCCCCGTCCCTGGGATTCTCCAGGCAGAATACTGGAGTGGGTTGCCATTTCCTTCTCCAATGCATGAAAGTGAAGTCGTTCAGTCGTGTCCAACTCCTAGGGACCCCATGGACTGCAGCCTACCAGGCTCCTCTGTCCATGGGATTTTCCAGTCAAGAGTACTGGAGTGGGTTGCCATTGCCTTCTCTGCTTATCGCTCAGTAGTGTCCAACTCTCTTTTTGACACCATGGACTGTATAGCCTGCCAGAATCCTCTGTCCATGAGATTTCCTAGGCAAGAATACTGGAGTATGTAGCAATTCCCTTCTCCAGGAGATCTTTCTAGCCCAGGGATCAAACCCTGATCTCCTGCATTGCAGGCAGATTCTTCAGTGGCCCAGATGGTAAAGAATACACCTGCAATGCAGGAGACCCTGGTTACATCCCTGGGTAGGGAAGATTCCCCTGGAGAAGGGCATGGCTATCCACTCCAGTATTCTTGCCTGGAGAATTCCATGGACAGAGGAGCCTGGCAGGATACAGTCCATGAGGTTGCAAAGAGTTGGACATGACTTGATGACCAACACACATTTTAGAACTTCTTAGGGCAACAGCAAGGAAAAAATAGCGTCATGAATTACTTGTCTTCAGCTCTTACTGTTAAGCTAATGATTTCTACGTACTTGTTCTTATTTCTTGATGAGAAACTCCAGTAAAGGGACTGACTAAGCGTGAGCCATAAGTTCACGTACAAGTTGAAAATTCTAATTTTTAGGAGTTGGAACGTATTCATTGACTCAGATGCCAGTGGACTTGGCTTCTTAAGAAGTGTCTGCTCCTTGAACCATGAACAGGAAGTCTGTAGTTTTATTTTGTTCCAGTCTCTGCTTTCCCCAACTCTGCTAGTGTGTTCTCTCCCTTCCTCGCAGGAGCAGCTCCCTGAGTTGGTTCTTGGACAGAATCTCAGTCCCTTTGGGTCTTCGAACCGTCTCCCTCTGGTCCCTGAGAGTCCCTGTTGTTCCTTTGCAAACATCCCTGTCAGCTTTGGTTAAAGGCTCTCTTCTCCCCACAGAGCAGGTCACACCTTCTCAGCTTCCTCTTCCCTCCTTTCTCTTGTCAGCACTGGATCCTCTAAGGATGGGGTAAAGAGGTTGACAAAAAGAGCAAGTGCTTCCTGGGTTGGTTGACTAGGTGAGATTACACTCTGCTCTATTGGTTATTGTTGCCTCTCTGGCTGATGATGACTGACTCTTGCTGTCCTTCTTAAGCTGAGGATACAAATACTTGGTCCTTCCTGGGGTGTATTGTCAGGTGGTGTCAACTTAAAAAAAATTACACAATATGAGAGTTGCAAGTTAAGTTTTATTTGGGCACAAAATGAGGACAGCAACCTGGGAGACAGCATTGCAGATAGCTCTGAGAAACTGCTTCAAAGAAGCAGGGGGGATGGTCAGTATATATGTGAGACTTTGGTGAAGAGGGTACATGCAATCAAGCATGTATTTTTCCAGAAGGTTTCTGCTAGTCACAGGAGCAAACATCATCATGAAGGATTTTAGTGATTTTCTCTATATGAGGAGATATAAGAATTGGGCTCATAAAATTGGCACATGAAAATATCTAATTATCTGAAAACCCATCCTGCCAGTTCTTCCCTGAGCACAGAGTGTCTCATTTCTCCTTTCCACCCTGAACTCTCTTCAGGGATTGTTAAAGGTCAGCAGCTGCAGCAGCACGTGACTTAGTACTTGTAGAGGTAGATGGCAAGTGTCCATGGCAAGTGTCAATGTGTAGTTGACATCTGGAAGACTCTAAAGAGATCTTCAGGGTCTTGTCCAACTTTCTGATACCCTGTGGACTGTATCCTGCCAGGAGGTGTGGGGTCTGGGGGAGGGGAGGTGCTGTGTTCATGGAAGCACCCATGGGCTCCTCTCTGGACCCTGAAACACCAGTGGGACCTGAGGGCAGAGCTGGTGTGGTAAAGCCCACAGACTCCTCAGGAGACAGAGGGAAGCTTTCAGGTGAACCTGCTGACTGGTTGCAGAGGGTCACCCTCATGTGAACCCCATACTTTTTAATCTTCATTATCACTTTTTTTTCCCAAATAAATTTATTTATTTTAGTTGGGGGCTAATTACTTTACAATATTGTAGTAGTTTTTGCCATACATTGACATGAATCAGCCATGGGTTTACATGTATTCCCCTTCCTGGACCCCCCTCCCACGTCCCTCCCCATCCCATCCCTCTGGGCCATCCCATTGCCCCAGCCCTGAGCATTTGTCTCATGCTCATTATCACTTTTGACGCTATATAATATAAACTTGCTTCCCGCAGAAATTTGTAAGACTTATGTGCTCATTTTAGGGACAAGAAAATACATAGATTATTGTCCCAAGTCACACTGATTACTTATCCAAATAATAAAAGTTAAGAGAATTTGATAATGTTAACAGGTAAATGGTTCTAAAAGGAGAAAAAGAAATGTGAGTGTGTTTGTGAGTCTAATTAATATGTGGAGTTTGCTGCCAGTGAAAGTTATAAAAATCAGTGAAATTGCTAGGATTCCATAAGATATTTGCTGTAGTTAAAAGAACTGTTGATAGTTAGATGAACTTACATACAAATGTCTTCCCTCCTGGAGTATTTTTCTGGAAAAGCATTCCGCTTTAGCCTAAGAGTTAAACCACAGCCTCTTATTCATCAGTTTTCACTATGAGTCCACAGTGTGTAAGGCATTATTGCCAAATTTAGGGGAAAATAAGAAATAGCTCAATTGGTAAAGAATCCACCTGCAATGCCGGAGACCCTGGTTCTATTCCTGGGTTGGGAAGATCCCCTGTAGAAGGGAGGCTACCCGCTCCAGTATTCTGGCCTAGAGAATTCCATGGACTGTACTGGGATCACAAAGAGTCGGACACGACTATGCGACTCACTTTCACTTCAAGAACCACGCAGGAGATGAAACCCTAGTTCTTCTGCTAATAGTTTCATGTCTAAGCTATTGACATTAATTTGAAAAAATGAAATCATATTTGCTTTGTGCCAGTAGTGTTGCTTGATGGATATTCCTTTTAAATAATTTTCTCTACCACTGTTTTGATTTTTTGTTGTTTCTATCACTTATATAAAACTAATCCAGTATGTGTGTATGTGTGCTAAGTTGCTTCAGTCATGTCTGACTTTTTGTTACCTTATTTGTGACGCTATAGACTGTAGCCCACCAGGCTCTTCTGTCCATGGGATTCTCCAGGCAAAAATATTGGAGTGGGTTGCCATGCCCTCCTCCTCCAGAGGATATTTCCCACCCAGGGACTGAAACTGTGTCTCTTATGCCTCCTGCATTGACAGGTGGGCTCTTTACCACTAGTGCCACCTGGAAAGACCAAAGTATGAACATATCTTTTGTTAAAAAAAAAAGCCGAGAAAACATCCCATGTACCACCTTCCCCTTGCTTCTAATACTTTCCTTTCACACACCCTCTCTGCACTCTCCATCTGCCTCCTTCTAAGATGGACATAACCACCTTCTGGAAGCCTCCTGAGTTTAGGCTGACTTTATTGTCCTTCTCCCTGGATACTTAATTTGGCACTAAGTTTAATCTGTTTCATCTTATTTTTATCTGTTGACTGTATTGGTTTTGTTTCTCTAACCAGATGGTAAAATATTTAAGGTGAGAATCACATCATCTGAAAGACTTATATTCTCCTTTTAATTGACTAGAAAATGCCAAAAATTTGGTAGGTATTTAAAAATAGTTCTTGATTGATTGTGAAGAACAGCAGCCCAAACTAGTTTTACAAACTTGGATCATTCAGGCATTTCCTTGAATCCTTTTTTATCTGGCAAACATCGAGGTATTTGAAGAAATCCATGATTAATAGATATCTCTATCTCTTTTATCTCATTTTGTGGGCAAATGTATGACCTTTGCTAGTTCCAACCAAAGGTTGCCTCCTTCAAATGCACCAGTGAGGGAGATGTCCCTGACCTACCTATTCTGAGATTCAGAACCTGCACGTGGTAGCCAAGGTCTCCTGTTCTACAACTCCCTTAGTCTTCCTGGAAAGGGTCTTCAACAGTGTCTCATAGAGATATCCAAGGAAATGACTGAGAAAAACCAAAACCACACTATAGAAAATGTGTTCAGAGTTTAATAAGCAGGAAACATTAGCTGTAACATATTAATAAAACCCAGAATTTCCATGTGGTCATGAAAACACTCTGGTTCTGGTACTGACCTCAAGTCAGCACTCTCTTAAGTTTTGGGAAGTTGCTTCCCAGGTGACCCAGTGGTAGATAATCTGCCTGCCAGTGCAGGAGACACAAGAGACTTGAGTTCAATCCCTGGGTTTGGAAGATCCCCTGGAGGAGGAAATGGCAATGCGCTCCAGTATTCTTGCCAGGAAAATTCCATGGACAGAGGAGCCTGGCGGGTTACAGTCCATGGGGTCGAAAGGAGTCGGACATGATTAAGCGCGCGCACACACACACACACACACACACGTTGGGCAACCTGAGTGACTCTTTCCTTTCCTTATCTAGTTCTGTTATGTCCTTACTCCTCTTTCTGGCCCTTCACTGAACTCCATCGGATGGGCAACTACTTGTGTTCTGGCTAAAATAAAGGCAGCAAAGCCATCATCCATTCAGGAATTATTGCTCCAGATACTGACTTTAAAACACAGTTTTCACAAATTAGACACCTACTACCATCAATAAGGAGGAGGTCCCTAAAGTGACTAAGAGTGCAATTTCCTCCACTCCCTCCCCACCCAGCAACAAGTGCAAATTCCACGTAACAGACACAATTCTTGACTGTTCCTTCCCAGGAATGGCTTTGGTTTTTTTCCTCATTATTTCATTGGCTGGATTCTATAATCCCCTCTAGCTTTTGAATGGACAAAAACAAAAGTTAGAGTCATTCAGACATGGATTCCAATCTCTGCTGGGCGGCTTATTAGCAGCTGTGACTTTGGTCTACTCATTCGATTTCAGTGTTTTCACAAGGCCACCCATCATCTGGTATCCATAGAGAAGGGATGTGAGCCCTAAGTTATCAAAAGTCTCCAGCCTGCAATGCCCAGAGGTGGGGGGAGGACAAGGTTAGCTGTTACTGTTTCGTGGTTTTGCAATTAAGTCACTTATAGTCACTTACATTTGTACAACAAACCTCCAAATTTTGTTGCTCTATCATACAACCTCAGTCATGCAGATGATACCACTTTAATGGTAGAAAGCAAAGAGGAACTAAAGAATTTTTTGATGAAGGTAAAAGAGGAGAGTGAAAAAGCTGGCTTAAAACTCAACATTCAAAAAATGAAGATTACAGCATCTGGTACCATAACTTCATGGCAAATAGATGGGGAAACAATGGAAATAGACAGACTTTTCCCCTTAGACTCCAAAATCATTGTGGATGGTGACTGTAGCAGTGAAATTAAAAAATACTTGCTCCTTAGAAGAAAATCTGACAAACCTAGACTGCTTATTAAAAAGAAGAGACATACTTTGCTGACAAAGGCCTGTATAGTCAAAACTATGGTTTTTCCAGTAGTCACGTACAGATTTGAGAACTGGACTATGAAGAAGGCTTGAATGTACAAGAATTGATGTTTTCAAACTGTGGTGCTGGAGAAGACTCTTGAAAGTCCCTTGGACTGCAAGAAGATCAAATCAGTCAATCCTAAAGGAAATCTTGAATACTCACTGGAAGGACTGATGCTGAAGCTCCAATACTTTGGCCACCTGATGTGAAGAGTTGCATCACTGGAAAAGACCCTGATGCTGGGAAAGATTGAGGGCTGGGGGAGAAAGGGGTGACAGAGGATGAGACAGTTGGATGGTATCACTGACTCAATGGACATGAGTTTAAGCAAACTTGGGGAGATGGTGAAGGACAGGCAAGCCTGGCATGCTGCAATTTATGGTTTTTCAAAGAGTTGGACATGACTTATCGACTGAACAACAATGATATTAACATGCGTTTCAAAATATGGATGATGATGATTTAAAAAGAAAACCCTGATATTGGTACATGCAATATTTTCATATGTACCATTAATTTGATACTTTTTACTATTACTCACTTTTTTCTGAGAGTATTTCATAAGGTTTCCATAAAGTTATCTTTGTTGACATTTGTAGATGCAGACTGACTCCTCACTTGAGTCTGTAGGAAGGAACAGGGGGATGGTAACAGCCCTGTGAGCTCTCATGGTACCCATAATGCTGTGAGCTCCACCTCTGCAATGGAGCCTGGGGGGGAGTGACAGTAGAACCTTGAATATGGAGGACCAAGAGTCCTGAGTGGTTAGAAGAGGTAGGAGTGGGCATGCCAGACTTGGAGATAGCTTAATCAAACCCAGACCAAAGATAAAAGGGGGAACAATTTTAAAGACATAAAAAAAATCTCCATTAACCCAGAGACATTTGGACAAAACAAGTCTAAGTCTTCCACAAATTGCTTATTTTGGCCTCAACTCAAAAGGATTCTTCAGCTGAAAATGTCAATTTGAATACTTACCTGAAGGTCATGAAACATTAACAATGAAACTTTAATTAAAAATAGCCACTGCTTACTACCATGAGAGAATTTTTCTCTTCATAGAAGAGTCTAGAAATTGTTTACAGCATCAGATTTATTTTCCTTCTTATAATAAACCTTTAAATCTTTCAGGAACCTAACAACAACAACAAAGGCTTTATTGACTCCCAGGGATATGTCTGGGTACAGCCTTTTCTGCAGCAGGGAGCTGGTACTACAAACAGCCATACACCCTCCAAAGCAAGGAGGATAGGCATTCCCAGACCTTATCAGCCCAGGTTCTGGGAAACCTTTCATCATCTATTCCTTCTTCAATAAAATTGGCATAGATATCTTTTCTATTGGGCTTCTCTGGTGGCTCACTGGTAAAGAACCTGCCTGCAATGCAGGAAAAATGGGTTCAATCTAGGGTCAGGAAGATCCCCTAGAGAAGGGAATGGCAACTCACTCCAGTATTCTTGCCTGGAGAATTCCATGGATGGAGGAGCCTGGTGGGCTACAGTCCAAAGGGTCACAAAGAGTAGAACACGATGTAGTGACTAAGCACATTGTTCCTAAGATCTGTGAAGGAGATTAGGAGCCAGAGCAGCCCTGGGAGAGAGATGGGGAATTCTCTGTTCAGTTCAGCCCCTGAGTCTTGTCCAACTCTTTGTGACTTCATGGACTGCAGCACGCCAGGCTTCCCTGTCCATCACTAACTCCCGGAGCTTGCTCAAACTCATGTCCATTGAGCCGGTGATGCCATCCAACCATCTCATCCTTTGTCATCCTCTTCTCCTCCTGCCTTCAATCTGTCCCAGCATCAGGGGCCTTTCCAAAGAGTCAGTTCTTTGCAACAGGTGGCCAAAGTATTGGAATTTCAGCTTCAGTCCTTTCAATGAATATTCAGGAATGGCTTCCTTTAGGACTGACTGGTTGGATTTCCTTGCAGTCCAAGGGATTCTCAAGAGTCTTCTCCAACACCACAGTTCAAAAGCATCAATGCTTTGGCGCTCAGCTTTCTTTATAGTCCAACTCTCACATCCACACATGACTACCAGAAAAGCCATAACTTTGACTAGATAGACCTTTGTTGGCAAAGTAATGTCTCTGCTTTTTAACATGCTGTCTAGGTTGGTCATAGATTTTCTTCCAAGGAGCAAGCATCTTTTAATTTCATGGCTGCAGTCATCAGCTGTAGTGATTTTGGAGCCCCTTCAAATAAAGTCTCTCACTGTTTACATTGTTTCCTCATCTATTCACCATGAAGTGATGGGACCGGATGTCATGACTGCAGCTTTTTGAATGTTGAGTGTTAAGCCAACTTTTTCACTCTCCTCTTTCATTTGCATCAAGAGGCTCTTTAGTTCTTCTTCACTTTCTGCCATAAGGGTGGTATTATCTGCATATCTGAGGTTATTGATATTTCTCCCGGCAATCTTGATTCCAGCTTGTGTTTCATCCAGCCCAGCATTTTGCCTGATGTACTCTGCATAGAAGTTAAATAAGCAGAGTGACAATATACAGCCTTGACGTACTCCTTTCCCAATTTGGAACCAGTCTGTTAGTCCATGTCCAGTTCTAACTGTTGCTTCCTGACCTGCATACAGATTTCTCAGGAGGAAGGTCAGGTGGTCTGGTATTCCCATCTCTTTCAGAAATTTCCACAGTTTGTTGTGTTCCACACAGTCAAAGGTTTTGGCTTAGTCAATAAAGCAGAAGTAGATATTTTTTTGGAACTCTCTTGCTTTTTCGATGATGCAACAGATGTTGGCAATTTGATATCTAGTTCCTCTGCCTTTTCTAAAACCAGCTTGAACACCTGGAAGTTCTTGGTTCATGTACTGTTGAAGCTTGGTTTGGAGAATTTTGAGCATTGCTTTGCTAGCGTGCGAGATGAGTGCAATTGTGTGGATTTATTTGTCACTTTCACTGTATAATCATAAGGGATTTGATTTAGGTCATACCTGAATGGTCTAGTGGTTTTCCCTACTTTCTTCAATTTCAGTCTGAATTTGGCAATAAGGAGTTCATCATCTGAGCTACAGTTCACTCCCAGCCTTGCTTTTGTTGACTGTACAGAGCTTCTCCATCTTTGGCTGAAAAGAATATAATCAATCTGATTTTGGTGTTGGCTATCTGGTGATGTCCATGTGTAGAGTCTTCTCTTGTGTTGTTGGAGGAGGATGTTTACTATGGCCAGTGCCTTCTCTTGGCAAAACTCTATTAGCCTTTGCCCTGCTTCATTTTGTACTTCAAGGTCAAACTTCCCTGTTACTCCAGGTATCTCTTGACTTCCTATTTTTACATTCCAGTCCCCTATGATGAAAAGGACATCTTTTTTGGGTGTTAGTTCTAGAAGATCTTGTAGGTCTTCATAGAACCGTTCAGCTTCTTCAGCATTAGGGGTTGGGCCATAGACTTGGATTACTGTGATATTGAATGGCTTGCTTTGGAAATGAACAGAGATCATTCTGTTGTTTTTGAGATTGCACCCAAGTACTGAATTTGGGACTCTTATTGACTATGAGGGCTACTCCATTTCTTCTAAGGGATTCTTGCCCACAGTAGTAGAAATAATTATCATCTGAATTAAATTCACCCATTCCAGTCCATTTCAGTTCACTGATTCCTAAAATGTCAATGTTCACTCTTGCCATCTCCTGTTGACCACTTCCAATTTACCTTGTTGATGGACCTAACATTCCATGTTCCTATTGTTCTTTATAGCATTAGACTTTACTTCCATCATCAGTCACATATACAGCTGGGTGTTGTTTTTGCTTTGGCTCTTTCTCTTCATTCTTTCTGGAGTTATTTTTACACTCTTCTCCAGTAGCATATTGGGCACCTACTGACCTGGGAGTTCATCCTTCATAGTCTTATCTTTTTGCCTCTTCATACTGTTCGTGGGGCTCTCAAGGCAAGAATGCTGAAGTGGCTTGCCATTTCCTTTTCCAGTGGCCCACGTTTTGTCAGAACTCTCCACCATGACCCGTCCATCTTGGGTGGCCCTACACGGCATGGCTCATAGTTTCATTGAGTTAGACAAGGTTGTGGTCCATGTGATCAGTTTGGTTAGTCTTCTGTGATTGTGGTTTTCATTCTCTCTGCCCTCTGATGGATCAGGATAAGAGGCTTATAGAAGCTTCCTGATGGGGGAGACTGATTTTGGGTGAAACTGACTCTTGTTCTGATGGGCAGGGCTACTCAAGATGGAGGAGTAGAAGGACTTGCACTCATCTTCTCCTGAAAAAACTCCAAAATTACATCTTTCTGCTGAACAACTGACAGGAGAAAGTTGTATCCCACCAAAAAAGATCCCCCATGTCCAAGAGCAAAGGAGATGACCCAGCAAGACAGTAGGAGGTGAGAAATCGTGTTTAGAAATAAACCCCATACTTGCCAGATATGCTCGGAGGGCTCAAACAAAACCTTGTGCGAACCAGGGCCCAGAGAACCTACAGAGACTGAGCCAGACCTGTTTTTGAGTGTTTGAGCATCTCCTGCAGAGGCATGGGTCAGCAGAGACCTGTTGTGGGGGCAGGGGCTCTGACTGCAGCAGACCTGGGTCATACAACTTGTGTCATAAGTCCTCTTGGAGGAGGTTGCCATTAGCTTCACCATAGAACCCTGGAGCAGACGACCCAGAAACTGCAGAACAATTATAGCAAAGAAATTCTCTCACTGTTAAGAAAGTTCTAGGACCCACAGCAGATTTCCCAACCTGGGGATCTGGCAAAGGGACTGAGAATCCCCCAGGAATTTGACTTTGGAGGCCAGTGGGATTTGATCACAAAACTTCCACAGTACTGGGAAAACAGACTCTTGGAGGGCACAGACAAAACCTTGTGTGCACCAGGAGCCAGGAGAAAGAAACAGTGTCCTGACAAGAGACTGAGCCAGACTTGTCTGTGAGTGTCTGGGAGTCTCTGTCAGAAGCGTGGGTCAACAGTGGCCTGTGGCAGAGTCAGGGGCACGAATACAACAGTGCATGCACAAATCCTTTTGAAGGAGGTTGCCATTATCTTCATTACCCCTACCATAATCTGGCCTCAGGCCAAACAACAGGGAGGGAACTCAGCTCCCCCCTCAACAGAAAATAGGGAATTTTAGCTGCCTGAAATTTCACCTTCTATGCTTATAATCATAAAGGAAATCAACTCTGAATATTCATTGGAAGGACTGATGCTGAAGCTGAAGCTCCAATACTTTGGCCACCTGTTGCGAAGAACTGGTTCATTGGAAAAGACCCTAATGCTGGGAAAGATTGAAGGCAGGAGGAGAAGGTGACGACAGAGGATGACATGGTTGAATGGCATCACGGACTCGATGGACATGAGTTTGAGCAAGCTCCGGGAGTTGGTGATGGACAGGGAAGCCTAGTGTGCTACAGTCCATGGGGTTGCAAAGAGTCGGACACAACTGAGCAACTGAACTGAACTGAACTGAACTGAATGCTTATAATCTCTGCCCTTGGTCAAGTGATTTTCTGCAAGCCTCAGTTTCCTCCTATGTTAGCATAACCGATGAGGGCTGTGTGCACAAAACAGGGTACAGGGAGCCTGAGGCTTAGTCAGGGGGCCAGACACTGACCTGTGGGAAGTGTCCTCAGAACAGCCTGGGGCTGTGTAAATAGGGAGAGTCCACTAGTAACAATGCCTGTGTGGTGATGAGAGAATTTGTTGACTGTAGTTCTTGTCCCTATTAAAATGGGTCCTTTGTTTCACACCTGATTTGCATGGATCCAAAGGGCGTTCCTGTCCTGTCCAATCTACAGAACTAGTTGCCATGAAATTTTTTCAGATTATGCACAGTCCCACCCCTCAAGTGGCTGAGAACTGGGTGAGGAGATGGGGCAGAACCAATCAGACTAGATTTGATTCTCAGCATTGTGACTGCTTCCTCTCATCCCAGCTCAGGTGAGTTTCTCACTTTTCTTGAGTCGTGGTTCTTCACCTGGAAATGAGGATACTCATCCTTGATTTCTGGGCTGTTGGGAGGATTAGAGGTGACATAGGATGAGACCTGACAAACAGTGACTTGATTATCACTATCAAGGGACTACTTTCACGCATTGGAGAAGGGAAAGGCAACCCACTCCAGTGTTCTTGCCTGGAGAATCCCAAGGACGGGGGAGCCTGGTGGGCTGCCATCTATGGGGTTGCACAGAGTCAGACACGACTGAAGCAACTTAGCAGCAGCAGCAGCAGCAGGTAATCACACTAGTTATCTAGCACAAAATGAGCAGCACTATTAGAGAAGGGGATGGTGTTTGGAAGTTCAGAGGATAAACAGGCCACATTTAGCTGAGATAGTCAGAAAAGCCTTCCCCGAGGAGGATATGAAACTTGCTCTGGGTCTGACAGGAATTGGGGATCCTGTGGGGCTTTAAAAGTGGATTTGGCCAAGCTGGAACTACATTCCCCAGAATTCCTCTCCCTGCACAGGGTTGGGTAGAGTGGGCCACAGGGCATTTGCGGGAGGTTTTGGTGGCTCAGATGGTAAAGAATCTGCCTGCAATGCAGGAGACCTGGATTCAATCTTCGGGTTGAGCAGATCCCCTGGAGAAGGGAATGGCTACCCACTTTAGAATTCTCGTCTGAAGAATCCCAAGGACAGAGGAGCCTCATGGGCTACAGTCCATGGGATCACTAAGAGTTGGACACAACTTAGTGACTAACACTTTGGAGGTGATGGAGAAGCATTAGTCGTGGTCCTTCAGCCCTCAGGTGATCAGTACCCAGGGTTCAGGTTTCATCGCTGCTGTGCTCATCATTCTCATCACTGACTGGACTGAGGGGCACAGCTGGGTGGCTCCCCCTGAGGGCAGGCTCTGTCTCTCTGACTCTGCCTGAGCAGGGAAGGCTTAGCTTCATGACAAAGATGCCAGCGTTTCAGGCAAGACACCTCTATGCCTATCACTGAAGTCTGAGGCTCAGAGGTGCCCGAGATTGGTGCAAGGCCTAAACGACGTGTGTCCCCACACCTGGGAGACACAGGCAGGCCTCTGATGGCCCACCTACAAGTTCCCCTCCCCATACTGCTCCTACTGATTAAGTTCCCTGGCCAAACCACTGACCCATTATGAGGACCAGGCCAGGGCCTACTTCCTGTAGGCTGTAGGTTTCAGTTCTCTACAAGCCTGCAGAATTATTCAAGCAGGCAGACCACAGTCTCCCAACAGAACTCCCTCTCCTTATGCCCCAAAGCCCACTCCCATAGCCCTGGTGTTCACTCTGTCCCCAAGTGTAACCCCCATGAGGCCCTGGCTAGCCTGTGTGCCCCCTTCCCTGGGGACTGTGAGTGGGTGTGACGGACATGCTGCTGTTGTCCTATGGAACAAGTGTCAGGTGCCAGGAGACTGACCCCGCCGTAGAAATGCTGCCCTTCCAAGGCAGTGAGGCATCCGTGTTCTAGCAGGTCCTGTGGTCTGCTCCTGCTTGTGTGTGGACCCACCATCCTGGGCCTTGCCCACCCCTCCCCCCACTCTGTCTGGTACCCACCCTCCCTTCCCCACTGTCTCCTTGTGGAGCTTCAGTGCCAGCCCCAGACACAAAGGCCACATCCTGCAGGGACTATTTAACTGGCTTCTAGGACTGCAGGGGTCAAAGCATGGGTCTTGGAACTTATGTCCTCCCTGGAGGCCCCTTTCTGCCAGAAGTAGGAATATGGTTCCCTAATTCAACATAAATGTAATGAATTGTTCAGTCTCTAAGTTGTGTCTGACTCTTGGCAACCCCATGGACTGCAGCACACCAGGTTTCCCTGTCCTTCACTATCTCCCTGAGGTTGCTCAAACCCATGTCCATTGAATCCGTGATGCCATCCAACCATCTCATCCTCTGCCACTCCCTTCTCCTTTTGCCTTCAACTTTTCCCAGTATCAGGGTCTTTTCCAATGAGTTGGCTCTTTGCATCAGGTAGCTAAAGTATTAGAGGTTCAGCTTCAGTACCTGTCCTTCCAATGAATATTCAGGGTCAATTACTTTTAGGACTCACTGGTTTGATCTCCTTGCAGCCCAAGGGCAAGAATTTTCCTGGAAAGAATGGAGTGAATTGCCATTTCCTCCTCTAGAGTGTCTTCCTGACCCAGGGGGTTCGAACATGCATTTCTTGCACTGGCAGGTAGATCCTTTACCATTGAGCCACAAGGGAGGCCTAGGTAAACACAATGAATACCCAGGTCCCTTTCCTACTCCCCTTCTCTTCAGAAGGGAACACATCACTCTAGAGATTAGCATAGTGGTGATCTGGCAGTGGGGGAGGGGGAAATTGGGCATCAGTAGATGGTGGCCTCCTTTGCAACTGCATGGGCTACTGGGGCCCAGGCCTGCCCTTGGGCAAGGACCCCTCCTCCACACTGCCTGCTGCTGCATCTGATCCTCTGTGTGCTATCACTGGGCAGGCTCTCTGTAAGCCTCCCTTGTGCTCTTGGCTTCAGTATCCCATGCAGACGCCTGCTCCCACCTGTCCTGATGCCCAGAGGCCCTGGGTCTCTTTGACTCTTGGGTCCTCAAACCTATCAGAGATTTCCTTGTCTCCTCCTCTCAGGGTTTGTACTGGGCTGTGTCCCTGGCTTGTTCTCAGAGACCTTGCATGCACTGAATTCTTTTCCTTTATCCCTTTCTCTTCTGGTCTAAAAAGAGTATTTTTCCCTCTTAGGAGAGGCAAGTATTTTAAAAATCTTATTATCTTTCCTTTGGGCTATGGCTTGAAAAAGGAAAAAGAAAACCCCGGGATATTAAGAACGTGACATTTTTCTTATTTCTTTCCAATTGACGTGATGACTTTGGAGAAATGGCAGCCTCTGCTTCTAACTGGAGAGGCCATGGGCTGGTGAGGGACAGAGGACACACACATCACACAACCCTTCAGGATCCCAGATGGCAGATGAGAGCGGTGCAGAGTCTAGAATTATGGACTGAATGTCCCTGTCCCCGCACAGACATATGTTGAAACCTTTACTCCCAATAGGATGGTATTTGGAGGTGGGGTCTTTGGGAGATAATTAGGTTTAGATGAAGTCATAAGAGGGGAGCCCCCCTGATGGGTTAGCACTGTTGGAGAAGAAGAAGAAAAAGAAGAAAGAGAAGGATAAGGAGAAGAAGAGGGGGAGGAGGAGGAGGGAAAGGAAACTGGGAAAGGGAAGAAAGAGAAATCAGCCTCCAGGCTGTGTGGAATCCCCAGAAAAGGCTGTGTGAGGACCAGCAAGACAGCTGCTGTCCACAAGCCTGGAAAAGAGGCCTCGCCAAGAGCTGATGCTATGGGACCTTGAACTGGTGATGGTTTAGTCACTGTGTCCAACTTCTGTGACCCCATGGACTGTAGCCCTCCAGATTCTTCTGTCCATGGGGTTTTCTAGGCAAGAATACTGGAGTAAGTTGCCAAGCCCTCCTCCAGGGAACCTTCTCGACCCAGGGACCGAACCTGGGTCTCTTGTATTGCAGGCAGATTCTTTGCTAACTGAGCCTCCAGGGGAGACCCTAGAACCATGAGAACTGTTGTTTAATACCCCAGTCTGTGATGTTCTGTTATGGCAGCTTGCATAGACCTAGACACTGGGAGAGCCAGGAGGATGGGTCGATTCAAAGGGAGTTTGGATGGATAACAGGCCCCCTTCTACAGGGTGGTCAGGAAGGCTGGACTTTAGGAAGGCCATTCCATTTGAAGTTGGCTGACTTTCAAGAGAGCATTTTGGGGAGGATGTCAGAGAACAAGATTGTAAAAGATTATGATGTAAGCGAGGGTTGGAACTATGGGAGTGTTGAGTGTCAGCCTCTTACTTCTATGAGATCCTAGTAAAGACAAGTGAAGGCAGATGATGGGCACTTTGGGGCTTGCAGGGGACACTCAGCTTCGTAGTGACAAATCTCTACACTTGGAAATGGAAATTCTACTTTTGGGATCTTGGCCACACTCATTGCTAACTTGGTGATCTTGGACAAGATACTAAACCTCTCTGAGCTTTTCTTTCTTCATTTTGTATAACTTCTGGGGATGGCAACTCTATGTCATAGGCTTACTTTGAACTGTTTCACTATTAATTTAAAGGGACTTTGCATAATACGCTACTGCTTCTACAAATAGGGGCAAAAACACAGCACTTGCTGAGTGTCAGCCCCTGATGACCACCTTTAGTGCATATTAACTAACTGAATTGTGCTTACTAAATGTTTTTCAACTTGATTTTCAAAGTGACATTATGAGACACTTTTGTTATCTCTGTTTTACAAATAAGGTACAGAGAGATCAATAACTTGCTCAAGAACAGAGAGTTAAAGAGACAGAACTGCCAAGAATTTGTGCTCCTAACCACTGTGCAACATTACTTCATCTAAATGAGGTTTCAGGATGAAAATTATGTGGTTGATTGGCTGAACAGTGAAAGAGGAAGGGTATCTGTTGGGAAACAGTAGCAAAGAAGTTACAAAGGGAGCATAAATAACCCAGGTGGAAGGTTGAGTTTGGAAGGATGAAGGGCAAGAGGACAAGAGAGGAAGCTTCAGGGTGACAGCAACACTGAGCATCTGGATCCAGCCATTCCTGAAGCTAAAGAGATCTAGTCCTGAAATTTCTGCTGGAGTCAATGAAATTTCTTTCTTGCTTAAATCAAGATTGGATGGGTGTTTATCCACTTGTCTATGAAGGATAACAACTGATATGCTCATGGATTTTGGAAGAAAGGTGGAGTGGGCATCATTTCATGGTGGTAACCAGTCCCCGTGTAGTTGTCTGCATTAGTGTCCTAAGGCTGCCACGACAAGTTACATCAAGTGAGTGGCTTCAAACAACAGAAATTTATTCTTGCATAGTTCTGAAGGTCAGAAATTTGAAAACAAGGTGTCAGTAGGGCCATGCTCCCTCTAAAGGCTCCAGGAGAGAATCTCTCTTTGTCTTTTCCTAGTTTCTGATGATGCTGATAATCCTTGGCATTCCTTGGCTTGTAGATCCATCACCCCAATCTGTTTCCCACACCTCATGGCTGTTTGTCCTATGTGTATGTCGTTTTTCTTGTAAGGATGCCAATCAAGTTGAAGCACAGCCCACCTGAGTTGAATAGGGCTTCATCTTAATTTGATTGCAGCTACAAAAAGTCTGTTTTGAAATAAGGTCACATTAATAGATACCAGGGTTGGACTTCAACATATTTGTGGAGGGAACATAATCCACTCACTATATCCTCATAGCCTGTTATTCCTGTCATTGTAGCAAATGATCATCTTTATATTTTCATTTCATTGCCTCCCAACTTCCCATGCAGCTTTCCGTCTCCCAGATCTCAAGGGAAAGGATCATAATGCCTAGAACAAAGACCATATTCTTGGCTTTGAGTTCCAAAACTGGCTTTTGAAAGCCTCTGTAAAGATAACAGTCTAAAAACCAAGGGGTTTTTGATATACAAGAGCTGGGCTTTGTTGAGGGACAAAAGGATTTGTGAGTTTTGGTGAGAAAGTTTAGAAGGCTGAGTACAAAGAGTATAAAATAAGCCAGAGTTCTGGAGAAGACACAGAATATAATGTAAGGGCAACTTTTCAATACCTACAAAGGGAAAGAAGGGCCCAACAAGCAAGGTGCTTTGGAGGCAATGAGGTTAGAACAGAGGTGTTGGTAGGGGACTGGATCCTCAACTCTAAAGAGTCAAGAGTCATGCAGAAGTTTGAGGAACCCTGTAAACATGGTCCAGGAACACTGCATGCTTCTTAGGATGGGGCCAGAGCAGATGGCCCAGTGGTAGCTGATGACCTAAAGTTGATGGAGGTGTTTAGCCAGATAGTTCCAAGGTAGTCTCCAGGCCCCTCACAGGGGGACCAGAGTGCCTAGAAGGTAATGACAGGGGGGCATAGCCACCATGGCAGGACCACAGACCTTAGCCATGACTGTTAGGATGGAATACTCAAAGCCCATGGAGGTTGCAGCAGTGGCTGGAAGCTGGCCCTCACCCTAGGCAGCTTGCCCTGAACCATGTGTGTGTTCCTTAAAACACACCCTCTCCCAGAACTTCTAACTGTCATCAAGACAGGAAGAAGGGAAGGGCAGGAAGGAGTCCTCCATTTAGATAAATATTCACACCCAACATGGACCTAACATTCCAGGTTCCTATGCAATATTGCTCTTTACAGCATTGGACCTTGCTTCTATCACCAGTCACATCCAGAAATGGGTGTTGTTTTTGCTTAGGCTACATCCCTTCATTCTTTCTGGAGTTAATTCTGCACTAATCTCCAGTAGCATATTGGGCACCTACCGACATGGGGAGTTCATCTTTCAGTGTCCTTTTTGCCTTTTCATACAGTTCATGGGGTTCTCAAGGCAAGAACACTGAAGTGGTTTGCCATTCCCATCTCCAGTGGACCACATCCTGTCGGACCTCTCCACCATGACCCATCCTTGTTGGGTGGCCCCACATGGCATGGCCTAGTTTTATTGAGTTAGACAAGGCTGTGGTCCAGGTGATCAGAATGGCTAGTTTTCTGTGATTGTGGTTTCAGTCTGTGTGCCCTCTGATGCCCTCTCTCAGTGCCTACTGTCTTACTTGGTTTTCTGTTACCTTGGATGTGGGGTATCTCTTCATGGCTGCTCCAGCTAAGCAGCCATTGCTCCTTACTTTGGATGTGAGGTATCTTCTCACGGCCTCTGCTCCTGACCTTGGACGTGGAGTATCTCCTCTCTGCCCAGGGGTGAAGCCGCTGCTTGCTGCCCCTGAGCTGCGCAGCTGCCATCCCTGTGCAGAGCAGGAAGTGGTCAAACAGGAGATGGTAAGAGTGAACGTTGACATTCTAGGAATCAGCGAACTAAAATGGGCTGAATGGGTGAACTTAACTCAGATGACCATTATATCTACTACTGTGGGCAGGAATCCTTAGAAGAAATGGAGTAGCCATCATAGTTAACAAAAGAGTCTGAAATGAAGTACTTGGATGCAGTTTCAAAAACGACAGAATGATCTCTGTTTCCAAGGAAAACCATTCAATATCACGGTAATCCAAGTCAATGCCCTGACCCAAAACGCTAAAGAAGCTGAAGTTGAATGGTTCTGTGAAGACCTACAAGATCTTTTAGAACTAACACCCAAAAAAGAAGTCCTTTTCATTATAGGGGACTGGAATGCAAAAGTAGGAAGTCAAGGAATACCTGGCGTAACAGGCAAATTTGGCCTTGGAGTACAGAATGAAGCAGGGCAAAGGCTAATAGAGTTTTGCCAAGAGAACTCACTGGTCATAGCAAACACCCTCTTCCAACAACACAAGGGAAGACTCTACACACAGACATCACCAGATGGCTGACACCAAAATCAGATTAATTATATTCTTTTCAGACAAAGATGGAGAAGCTCTATACAGTCAACAAAAACAAGACTGGGAGTGGACTGTGGCTCAGATCATGAACTTTTATTGCCAATTTCAGACTTAAATTGAAGAAAGTAGGGAAAACCACTAGACCATTCAGGTATGACCTAAATCAAATCCCTTATGATTATACAGTGGAAGTGACAAAAAGACTTAAGGGACTAGATCTGATAACAAAGTGCCTGATGATCTATGGACAGAGGTTTGTGACACTGTACAGGAGACAAGGATCAAGACCATCCCCATGGAAAAGAAATGCAAAAAGCAAAATGGCTGTCTGAGGAGGTCTTACAAATAGCTGGGAAAAGAAGAGAAGCAAAAAGCAAAGGAGAAAAGGAAAGATACTCCCATTTGAAAGCAGAGTTCCAAAAAAATATAAAGGAGAGATAAGAAATCCTTCCTCAGCGAACAATGCAAAGAAATAGAAGAAAACAACAGAATGGGAAAGTCTAGAGATCTCTTCAAGAAAATTAGAGATACAAAGGGAACATTTCATGCAAAGATGGGCTCAATAAAGGACAGAAATTGTATGGACCTAACAGAAACAGAAGATATTAAGGAGAGGAGGCAAGAATACACAGAACAACTGTACAAAAAAGATCTTCATGACCCACATAATCACAATGGTGTGATCACTCACCTAGAGCCAGATATCCTGGAATGTGAAGTGAAGTGGGCCTTAGGAAGCATCAGTACGAACAAAGCTAGTGGAGGTGATGGAATTCCAGTTGAGCTATTTCAAATCCTAAAAGATGATGCTGTGAAAGTGCTGCACTCAATATGTCAGCAAATTTGGACAACGCAGCAGTGGCCACAGGACTGGAAAAGGTCAGTTTTCATTCCAATCCCAAAGAAAGGCAATGCCAAAGAACGCTCAAACTACTGCACAATTGCACTCATCTCACACGCTAGTAAAGTAATGCTCAAAATTCTCCAAGCCAGGCTTCAGCAATACGTGAACCATGAACTTCCAGATGTTCAAGCTGATTTTAGAAAAGGCAGAGAAACCAGAGATCAAATTGCCAACATTTGCTGGATCATCAAAAAAGCAAGAAAGTTCCAGAAAAACATCTATTTCTGCTTTATTGACTATGCCAAAGCCTTTGACTGTGTGGATCACAATAAGCTGTGGAAAATTCTTAAAGAGATGGGAATACTAGACCACCTGACCAGCCTCTTGAGAAACCTGTATGCAGGTCAGGAAGCAACAGTTAGAACTGGACATGGAACAAAAGACTGATTTTAAATAGGAAAAGGATTATGTCAAGGCTGTATATTGTCACCCTTCATATTTAACTTTTATGCAGAATACATCATGAGAAACGCTGGGCTGGAGGAAGCACAAGCTGGAATCAAGATTGCCGGGAGAAATATCAGTAACCTCACATATGCAGATGACACCACCCTTATGGCAGAAAGTGAAGAAGAACTAAAGAACCTCTTGATGAAAGTGAAAGAGGAGAGTGAAAAAGTTGGCTTAAAGCTCAACATTCAGAAAACTAAGATCATGGCATCTGATCCAATCACTTCATGGCAAATAGATGAGGAAACAGTGGAAACAATGGCTGACTTTATTTTTCTGGGTTCCAAAATCACTGCAGATGGTGATTGCAGCAATGAAATTAAAAGATGCTTACTCCTTCGAAGGAATGTTATAACCAACCTGGACAGCATGTCAAAAAGCACAGACATTACTTTGCCAACAAAAGTCCATCTAGTCAAGGCTAAGGTTTTTCCAGTAGTCATGTATGGATGTGAGAGTTGGACTATAAAGAAAGCTGAGCACTGAAGAATTGATGCTTTTGAACTGTGGTGTTGGAGAAGACTCTTGAGAGTCCCTTGGACTGCAAGGAGATCCAACCAGTCCTCTTAAAGGAGATCAGTCCTGGGTGTTCATTGGAAGGACTGATGTTGAAGCTGAAACTCCAATATTTTGGCCACTAGATGCAAAGAGCTGACTCATTGGAAAAGACCCTGTTGCTGGGAAAGATTGAGGGCAGGAGGAGAAGGGGACGACAGAGGATGAGATAAGTGGATGGCATCACTGACTCAATGGACATGAGTTTGGGTAGGTTCCAGGAGCTGGTAATGGACAGGTGCTATAGTTCATGGGTTGCAAAGAGTCAGACATGACTGAGCGACTGAACTGAAGTCAACTGGACACACCCAACAGGAAATGGAAGGGATCCATTTCCTTGAATTCAGTTTTTATTTTTGTTCATTAATTGAAATGGAGGCTGTGTTCAGTTATGGAGAAATAGAATAGCCACATCTTTATGCATCTGAGGCTTCTTAAAATATGTATGAGTTACCCAATACTGCATAACATGTGACCCCATGCTTAGCTGCTGAGAACCATACGTGTTCATGATCTCACAGTTTTGGTGCGTCAGGGGTTTGGGTATGACGTTGCTGAGTTCTCTGCTTTGGGGTCTCACGAGGCTGAAGCAAAGGTGTTGAATGGGACTGGAGTCTCATCTGAACACTCCGCTGGAGAAGAACCCACTTCCAAGCTTGCGCAGGTTGCCAGCAGGTCTTGTTTCTTGTAAGACAGAGGGCTAACTGTTCCCTGGAGTCAGCCCATTGTTCACAGGGGCCCAAAGTTATAAGCTTATCTTTGGAACAGTCTAGATAGGAACCTAGTAATCTGACCCCAAATTTCACATTCTTTTTTAAAAAAATTATTCATTTATTTTTTTAGGCTGCATCGGGTTTTGGTGTGTATTGGAGGATCTTCATTGCATGATGTGGCTGTTTTGCTCTGCTGTGCAGACTCTATAGTTGTGGTGTGTGGGCTCAGTAGTTGCGATCCACATGTTTTGTTGCTCTGCAGCATGTGAGATCTTAGTTCCCTGACCAGGGATCAAACCAGTGTCCTCTGCACTGGAAGGCAAAGTTTTGACCACTGGACTGCCAGGGAAATCCCTAGTTTTCATACTGTTTGCCACTTTGATTCAATTTTCCTGCAGGATGCATGCACCTGGGTAAGTCACTGCAAAAAATCTTTGAAATAACTGAAGAAAAGCCAGTAATCCCCTTGTGAGCCATTCTGTTAAGTCTCAAGATTATCTATTTGATGAAAAGATGCAGGTGTGGTGTGTGTTCGGGGTAGCCAGTGGTTTCCATCTATACAATGAGGTGGATTTTAATGAAACATCTTCTCCCATGTTTATTATTTTTGATCCAAAGACTAACTCATATTAACTTTCTGTGAAATGCCCTTTTTTTCCCCCCAACTCTCTTTTTGAAATGCTGTGCTCAGCTCAAGTCAACAGTCTCTGGCCCCAGGTGTTAAAAACACTGGGCTGTTCTTAGCAGGGAGCTAGGAGGATGAATCAGCCACAAAGTGGGGTGTCACAAAGGAGACTTAAAAGGAAGCCAAACTCAAATTTCAGGAAATGGTGTCAAAGGTTCCACATGTATTGTGAGACCTATAAATATCTCGTCTTCAATCTCTGAAAGCCCTTGCTGCTGGTCCAAATGTTAATCCTCATTAGGGTAGAAACCTGGAAAGGATTTTGTCATCAAAGATAGTCCTAAATTTGGATGCTTCCTAGTTGAGTTCAACTGCACTGAAGAAACCAAATGACTTTGCTCTTCTTGGCTTCAAAGTGCAGACTTTCCCAAGCCTGTCAATTTAGATGAAAAGATCCTTCACTGGGGCGCCTTCTCAAGCAGCATCTTGCCAGTTTTTCATCTCGAAGAGGGTCTGGGAGAGAGGGCTCAAGCCAGAGCAAGCTCCACTGGCTGTGTGTCAGGCTCAGTATCGGGGGCTCTCATGCTGGTTCCATTTGCCTCCCCTTTGGCTCATGAACAGCTGCAAATCAAACCCCCAGGGCTGGCTCATGTCCCCCTGAGAGTGCAGAAAAGCATTTTGCATTTCAAGATTTAATCTTACAGTTTCTCATTTACTTTTGGCTAAGATTTACTTGTACCATCCATTGAGAAATTTAGACCATTTTCAATAAACATCTCTCCAGAGAGTTCTTAACATGATTTACAAGGAGGATAATGATGTTTCTTAATAAGGAAAACAAGAAATGAGATATCACCATTTGTAATGATAGCTACTCTTAATAATTATTTATTGTCAAATATTTATTGAAAGTCTAATACATCCTAGGCACTTGGAGTAGAACAAAGTGATAGAATGAAGAATAGGACTTTCCATTAGGCAGGGATCCCAAAAAATAGAACTTGAGATGTGAATTTATATGCAAATAACTTATCAAAGTACTCTCAGAAGAAAGCAGAAAGGAAAGGGGAGAGAAATGTTTGCTAAGAGGAAGAAGTCAGGGTATGGTATCTGCAAAGTCCTAGCTCTAGGATACAAATGGCAGCCAGGTTTTCCTCTGAGTGGAGGTGGGGGAGCCCCTGTCCTTGTCAGCCACTGGCTACGATCCCTCCAGTTACCTCTGGGCTTGTAGGAAATGCAATGCCAGTATCTCCAGAGCAGCCCATTCAGGAAAGTTATGTGCTTTGTGCTCTGTTGCTCAATCATGTCCGACTCTTTGCCATTTCATGGATTGTAGCCTGCCAGACTCCTCTGTCCATGGGATTTTCCAGGCAAGAATACTGGAGTGGGTTGCCATTTCCTCCTCCAGGAGATCTTCCTGACCCAGGGATCGAACCCGCATGTCTTGCCTCTCCTGCTTGGGAGTCAGATTCTTTACCATTAGTGCCTCCAACGTTATAGGTGCTGCCATTAGAAGAAAAGCACCCAGAAACTGGAGGAGGGGCACATGAAAGAGTAACAAGGGATTTGTGGGGTTGGGTGGGACATCATCAGGGCCAACTATGGTCCATCCTTGCTCTGCTTAGATCTACTCATATTGAGATCATTCTGTCCTGTTCTGGTTTTTCAAGATTTTGTTGTTGTTGTTGTTCATTTACTCAGTCATGTCCAACTCTTTGCAACCCCATGAATTCCAACACACAAGGCTTCCTAGTCTTTCACTATCTCCTGGAGTTTGCTCAAACTCATGTGTACTGAGTCAGTAATGCCATCCAACCATCTCATCTTCTGTTGTCTACTTCTCCTCCTGCCTTCAATCTTTCCCAGCATCAAGGTCTTTTCCAATGAGTCAGCTCTTTGCTCATCAGGTGACCAAAGTATTGGAGCTTCAGCCTCAGCATCAGTTGCTCTGATGAATACTCAAGATTGACTTCCTCTAGGGTTGACTGGTTTGATCTCCTTGCAGTCCAAGGGACTTTCAAGAGTCTTCTCCAATACCACAGTACATAAGCATCAGTTCTTCCAGCATACATGACTACTTGACAAGCCATAGCTTTGACTATACAGACCTTTGTGGGCAAAATAATGTCTCTGCTTTTTAATATGCTGTCTAGGTTTATCATAGCTTTTCTTCCAAGGAGCAAGTGTCTTTTAATTTCATGGCTGCAATCACTGTCCACGGTGATTTTGGAGACCAAGAAAATAAAGTCTGTCACTGTTTCCATTGTTTCACCATCTATTTGCCATGAAGTGATGGGACTGTATGCCATGATCTTAGTTTTTTGAATGTTGACTTTTTCATTCTGCTCTTTCACTTTCATCAGGAGGCTCTTTAGTTCCTCTTTTCTTCTGCCATAATGGTGGTATCATCTGCGTATCTGAGGTTATTGATATTTCTCCCAGAAATCTTGATTCCAGCTTGTGCCTCATCCAGCCTGGCATTTTGCATGATGTACTCAGCATATAAGTTAAATAAGCAGGATTTTGGTTGATTTCAATTTCTGTATGAAACCCTCTAAAAGCAGAGTGAGTGGGACACACTGCTGTTCCTTCTGTCCCAGCTGATCCCGCATCTGATGTTCAGCATCTCTTTCCTCTGGCATCCATTCTAGATTCCCTTCACCTTCTTGTTGGTCCAGGCTGCTTGTTTGAGATCACTAGGACCCTCATCCCTGAGTGGATGGAGCCCTTGATTACCAGCTTGTTGAAGGCTCAGTGCATGCATGCATAGTCATGTCTGACACTTTGCCACCCATGAACTGTAGCCCTCCAGGCTTCTCTGTCCATGGGATTCTCTAGGCAAGAATACTGAAATGGGTTGTCATTTCCTCCTCCAGGGGATCTGATTCAGGGATCATACCCATGTCTTCTGTGTCTCCTGCATTGGCAGGGGGATTCTTTCCCACTCAGATTCAGGCACTGTTAAAAATGGGTGAGGGACACCAAGAGATACCCCAGGGAATCATGTGGGTACCTAACATGCTCCCTTCTATACCTGTTATGTAGAACACCTGCCTCCTGGTGATGACAAAAGGAATTGATTCCTGCCAGCAACTCTTCCAACCCCTTCATTGTGTTCCTGATCTGTGGTCAGAAAGAATTCAGGATGAATGGGCAACAGCTGCTGCTTGCACTTTAATGTGACTTTCACTGTGTCTATTGGTGGAAACATTTCCTCCTTGTTCCCTGGGGTCGCTAGACCCACCCAACCTAAAGTTGTGGGAATGAAAGCACAAGTTCCTTTGTGAGTCATTGGTGAAGGGATGGTGAGTGAAGTCACTCTTGCTCCTACAGTTTTGTTTCTGGATCCATGTATCTTACCACTGGGGACTTAACACTGTATAATGGCTGTTGGTTTTAAACACTTGCTGTCTCCTGAAGCACAGGACCCTAGCCTCATGAGGTGTCACCTCTCATCCAACATCTTAGCTGTATCTTTAAGATGCCATTGTCATGCATCTGGGAGAGTCTGGGTATAGCAGGACCAGTAGCTCCCATCAGCAGGTGCCCGATGTCACACAGTCTTTGCTGTAAGTGGGTCTTTTGGGTCTAGACAACATTTTGTTCTGTGGGACCTCGCATTGCTACATGTGTCACTCTGTGAGCTCTTAGAGGTTGCCTGAGCCATGGCACTGGAGCAGGAAAGGCAGAGTGATGTGTGCTAATCCTGATCACAATGACTGCTTTCTCCAGACCAGTGAAAAGGAAGGCAGGTGGCAACAGGACACATCTTCAGGCAAAGTTCATGGCTTAGAATTGTCTCTCATAGAGAAACGGACAATAAGGTGAAGCTCAGCAGAGTGGCTGCCCTGTGGTTGGACAAGGGGGCTTGGATTCCATGCTATGGCACCAGTCCTCGGCTTCCCAGGTGGTGCTAGCGGTAAAGAACCAGCCTGCTAATGCAGGAGATGTGAGAGATGCAGGTTGGATCCCTGGATCAGGAAGATTAAGATCCCTTGGCGGAGGGCATGGCAACCCAATCCAGCATTCTTGCCTGAAGAATACCATGGACAGAGGAGCCCGGTGGGCTACGGTCTATAAGATCGCAGTGAGTTGGCCATGACTGAAACAACTTAGCATGCATGCACACACCAGTCATGGGCTGGCTAAAGGCTGCTTCACTCCTGGGACATAAACTCCCTTTACTTGTGGGCAAAGTTGCTTTGGCAGCCAAAGGGAATTCTTCTGGAAAGGGTCACATGCACAGACACTTGAAGTCAAGGGATGGGAGAGGGGACTGAGTAAAAGGAATCTGAGGATATCTGAGTGAAGTGTAGACAGGTCTGTATTACAGACCTGGTCCCTGCACTCTCACATTTCACAGCCTCAGGGAGAGGCCTATTCTAAGCAAATTCTTATAGGTCAAAGTGGGAAGTGCCAAGACAGAGGCAAAGACGGGCACTTCCAGGGTCATGGAGCCCAAGTCTCTTTCCTGGCTTTAAGTGTGTGAGTAAGGAGGAAGGACAATTACCTCATTGGAGGTGACCTCTGAACTGAGCTTAGAAATATGAACAAAATTATTCAGACTTATGAGTTGGGGGTTTGATGATCTAGATAGAGGAACAGGCATGTTCAAAGTCATGAGGGCAAAAAAGTCCATACAAATATTGAAGACTGGTGAAAACATTGTGTGTGTGAGAGAGAGATAGAGAGACAGAGAGAGACGTGAATAAGGGGTGTTGATAGAGATTTCAGAGTAGTCTCATCTGTCTAGACAGGAAACAGATCAAGACTAGTCTTACATGGTGAATTGAAGAGTGCAAATTTTTTACTTAAGGGCATGGAAAATCATGGAAAGATGTTAAGCAATAAGTAACTCAAAGAAAACTTTATGGTAGGAAAACTCATTTGGCCCTGGCATAGAGGGTAAGGTTGGAGAATGTTCACTACTGGATCCCAAGACCAATTTCAGGCATCATTGCGGCAACTCACATGAAGGAAGCTCTGAATTAGAGCAGTAGAGAGAATAGGAAGCAGAGGGGAAAGTGTGAGCCAATAAGAGACAGGCTTAGTGAGTGTGGGAAGAGGAAGCATTGTGGGTGGGCTGGTAGAGCCATGTGTTAGGGTTAGGGTAGGGAATGGACAGGAAGAGAGCCAGGAGCAGTGGGGCCACACATAGTCATCAGTGTCATGTGGGTAGAGCTTGAGGTTCACATGGGTCATCCGAACAGAGATGCCCAGGAAGCTGTGGATGTGGATGGATGCTCAGGGTGAAATTTCAGCTGGAAAAAACATGCCTTTAGGAATCAGCAGACCACAGGTGAGAACTCATGCTGGGGTAGCAGGTGAGATACTGAAACTGCCCAAGATGACAAATAAATGCACAAGAGTGAGGGTGGAACTCGGGGAACAGACACATTTAAAAGGAGATTTGGAGAAAGAGGACTTTACCAATGTCACTGAGAAGAATTAGCCCAAAGAGGCAAAGAACCAGAAACCGGGAAGAAGACCATTTGTCCCAGGCTTCAGAAGAGGTCGACTGGATGAGGGCTGGCAAGGGTCCAAGGGATCTGGCCACAAGGAAGTCATCTATGTTCTCCAGGAGAGCAGCTTCAGGGGAAAGAGTATGGGAGAAAAAGGTGATGAGGGAGCGTGAGCACATGTCTTCAAGATGTGCATTTGGTAGGGGGAGGGGGAGGGGGGCGGTGTCTACAGTGAGTGGAGGCAGGAGAGATTTCATTTTTCTCAATGGGAAAGAATTGAAAATTTTTACACATGAATATGAAAGGAGATATTGAGTTGGTAAAAAAGTTCATTTGGGTGTTTTCCTAAGATGTTACAGAAAAACCCAAATGAACTTTTTGGTCAACCCAATATGAGTGAGGGGGTGAGGATCTTGTAAAGATTTTGGGCTGCACACAGGAAAAGGAAGTCACAGCTCCTCGATAGTCTCTGCTTCCTGGTTGTCTGGCTGCTGAGAGTGAGTGAGAGATGGGTTGGGGTCTGGAGGGGATTCTGAACGGTTCACCTGCTCCATGCAGAGCTGGGTCAGTGTCAGAGCTACTGGCCTTACAGGAGCCTCAGCTGCTCTGCCTTGGTTCAAGTCTCTGCAGGTGTGGGTTGTGATGTACCTGTCAGTCCAGGTATTAAGGAGGACCAGTGGCCTGGGGGATGGAGTGACTGCTGCCATGCTCACCAAAGACAGACCACCAGCTTTTTTCCCCTCGATGGCAACAACAACAAAAATCACTTTCTTACTGACTCTCACAAGGGTCACCAGCACTAACTTAGAAATCTGCTGATCAGGATGTTTGGAAAGAGCCTACCTCAAGAGAAGCTTTTGTTTAGAAGGGCCTGAGGGAAGGTTGGTCTTTTCAACACCAGAACGTGAGATTTTATGCAGCATACAGTGAGGTCTCTGTGACTTTGAAACCTCTAAATAACTGGATTGGTTCTTCACTTTCCCCTCCCCTGAAGATAAAGCCCCAAAACACAATTAGCTGAATTTAAAAAGCTTAAAATCTGCCCTGTACCTGGGTTCAACAACAAAACTAGACAGTGTATTAAAAAGCAAAGACATCACTTTGCCAACAAAGGTGCATATAGTCAAAGGTATGGGTTTTCCAGTAGTCATGTATGGGTGTGAGAGTTGAACTATAAAGAAGGCTGAGTGCCAAAGAATTGATGCTTTCAAACTGCGGTTCTGGAGAAGACTCTTGAGAGTCCCTTGGACTGCAAGATCAAACCAGTCAATCCTAAAGGAAATCAATCTTGAATATTCATTGGAAGGACTGATGGCGAAGCTGAAGCTCCAACACTTTGGCCACCTGGTGTGAAGACCCTGATGCTGGGCAAGACTGAACAACAACAACCTGGGAACATGGACACTTAGAGCATCTTTTTTTAGATTCTATGACCCATCTGCACACCTACATCCACTTCATAAGCATCATTTAAAAACATTTACCGTTTTTCTCTAACACCTCGAAAGGGGTACAAAAAAGTGCATGAGCTACAGCCCTCACCCTTATACACACTTCTGAGGAGCTCAGCTATGAGGCTGACATCAAAATGATTATCTGGTTGCTGAACCAGAAGGGCTTGAGGGATCTTCTGGCCCAGTCAAGACTACCAGATGGTCAAGCACCAGATGGTCAAGCACGAGATCTCCTGGTGAGTTCCCAGAAGGGTTAGTGTCAGAGACAAACCTGTCAAGGCAGTGCTCTTGCTGTTAAACCACGTGACTTGTCGACCCTAAACCCTCTTATGATTTAACATAATTAAACAAACACAGTTTACCATATCAGGCATAATGGTACATGAAGCTGGCAGACAAGTATATCTTGAGAAGAGTCTTCGACATGGACGAACTCTGGAGGGTTTTCCAGTTGGCTTCAAGCCATAAGAAAGTCCTCTTCTTGGGGGCTATCAGAGACCTTGTTAGAAGCATCTTCATTACTGCTAGCTTGATACAAAAGATTCCTATTCCTAAAGGAAATGTCAGCAACCTGATGGTGAGGGTTAACTCTTGCCCCATGAGTGGGCTGAATGTCTACCTCTAAGATCCACCAAGGTGAAGATCAGGAAAAAGCTTAAAAGAGAAGATGGTAGTTTCTGTGGAGCAGGAATGTTCTCTTGTCAGGTGGTAAGCCACCAGAAGAAAAGGTACAGTATTGGGCTAACACTTCACTGAAGTACAATCAGTTCTAATGTGTGTATCTTTACCTGGCTTGTCCTCAGCTTTGCAAGAGCAGAGAGCATCTCTTGGGACTGTCACCAGGTCACCTTCCTGGACAGCAGCAGAGCAACCTCTTACCTTGAATGGGGAGACAGATGCTGGAGGTTGTTGGTGTGGTATACAGGGTGTGTCTGATGTGTGCAGTGCCAAGTGTGAGTACAGTGGTTGTACTCTTGCTCGGGGTAAGGGTCCTCATTTTCCACCTCCCTGGGGGGTGGATGCGGGATCAGAACAGAGCCATCACTTCTTCAGCTCAGCAGTCACAACCTTATGTGACACATGCAATTTCATATCTAGAAACAGGAAGCATCTTTTTCATAGACTGATTATTTTTCCATTGAGGGGCAAGACCAGGTCCTCTCTACTTTGGGAGGCACTGAGCCCTTAGGGAAACCTCAGAAGATGAGAGATTGAGGCAAAAACTGAATAAATCTTTGAGAGCAGAACCCCTGCACCCACACACAGCATGATTGGAAATGCTGCTTCCCCTCTGAAGATGATACCTGGGCAGATCCGGTACCCACTCAGGCGGTGGTCCAGCCCCTGGCCCCTGGCCCCTTCTGAGCATCTTCTCTGACACACACATGAATGTATGTCCCAATTGTCTTCTTCTTGAGGAAGGGCTATGTCTTTGAGGCAGGGCACGTCCCTCTCTGGGGAGGCACGTTGGCAGAGGGTATAAACATTGCCTTTTCTCCCTACAGCTGGTTTGAAATTTCGGGGACACAAAGAGTGCTCTGGCTTTGTCAAGCTTGTCTAGGGAGATGAAACAGACACCCTTTGCCATGTGCTTGAAGTCACTTTTCCCACATTTTTCTCTTGTTTTTTTTTTTTGAAAAGTGAGAGATTGAAAAGAGGGAAGAAAAAATATTACCATCAAATTGTAAAAAAAACTTGTGAGTGAGTGGATCACAACCAGAAATCTAAGCTGTAAGGGGTCCTGCCAGACGGTGGAGGAGGGGCTAGTGCCACCCAGGTCTGATTAGTGTCGAGAACCCTAGAGAGGCTCAGCTTTCCCCATAATTAAAAAGTGATGAGTTGGCCTCCATGATTCCACGGAGGCTGAAAGACACTCAGCGTGAAGTTCCTCATGACCCAGAAGTCGGCATGAGTGCCATGTCCCCATCAGTCCCACTGCTACCCCTCTCCCATTCTGCCAGGCCCATGGGGTGACACAGAGCAGCAGGGTGGACCCTGTGCACCCAGGGGTTTTGTGTCACAGCTGAGGAACCCTGAGGTCATGAAACCCCAATCATTTTTTTCCAATTCAACAAATATTTATAGGATGCCTACTATGGGCCAGCTTCTTCTGTTTTAAGAACTGGGGACATGTGAACAGAACAAAGAGTTCTGCCTTTGTGGAGCTGACACTCCAGTGGGACAAGACAGGAGTAATGAACAGTAACCATGGTAAATAAGTAAATGATGGAGGCAGTTGAAGATGATAAAGAGATGGATAGAGAGGATAGAGGGCTTCCCTGGTGACTCAGTGGTAAAGAATCTGCCTGCAGTGCTGGAGACCTGGGTTCAATCTCTGGGTCAGGAAGATCCCCTGGAGAAGGAAATGGCAACCCACTCCAGTATTCTTGCCGGGAGAATCCCATGGATGGAGGAGCCTGGTGAGCTACAGTCCATGGAGTCATAAAGAGTCAGACACAGCTTAATGTTTAAGATTTTTAGGCTAATAAAGATGACCTCAGGAAGACATTATAGATCAGATTAGAGATGGGCAGAGGTCCAGAGGAAAATGATCATTACTCTCAGTAATGGACAATGCACAGAAACCCCTTTAAGCTGGATCTCTTTGTAGCTTCCCTGGTGGTGCAGAGGGTAAAGTGTCTGCCTACAATGCAGGAGACCTGGGTTCGATCCCTGGGTCGGGAAGATCCCCTGGAGAAGGAAATGACAACCCACTCCAGTACTCTTGCCTGAAAAATCCCATGGACGGAGAAGCTTGGTAGGCTACAGTCCATGGGGTCGCCAAGAGTCGGACACGACTGGGCGACTTCAAGAGATGTTAATACCAGGCCTCATATACACTGCTACATATAAAATAGATAACTGATGAGAACCTACTGTATAGCACACTCTATTCAATGCTCTGTGGTTCCCTAAATGGGAAGGAAATCCAAAAAAGAGGGGATGTATATATACATATAATCGATTCATTCTGCTATACAGCAGAAACTACCAGAGCACTGTAAAACAACTATAATAAACATTAGAAAAAAAAAAAAAAAAACAACCAAGCCTCTACCTGAGGGATAGGGTGGACTTATTGATACAGCGCTTATGTGTCGAACTCATTTTAATGAGCGTTTTCCACTCATTTTAATAAGCATTTTCAAGGCAGTATTATTGAAAACAATCCATTCCAGAGACAGATGTGGTGTGAAATTTTTTATTTTTCCACAATTTGAGATAAATTTTTTTTAAAGACAAATTTCTAAGTTTGGGGGAATATAGTTAAGTTTTAGGTTGATGAAGGATAGAGCTTTAATTTTTTCTTCCCAGAAAGTAACATTTCATTTCTTTGTATAAAAGAAAGCAGTCTGTGAGAGTCTGTGAGGATGCAAACAATAAGCTGGCAACATGGATTAAAGTCTGAAGCCACAGCAAGAATAAAACAATTCGCATCCAGGGAGTCACCTAGTATCAGGACCAGCAGCTGGTCCTGGCACGGTCCCTGACCTGCTCTGCAGATGCTCAGTGTCGCTGAATCTACGTAGGCAAATGGGCCTGCCTGGAAAATAAGTGGAAGGAAGGAATGATGGAAAAGAAGGAGAGAAGTAGTGAAGGAAGGAAGGCAGGGAGAAATGGAAGGACAGGGGGAGGGAAAACAGGAAAGAAATTCCTGAACATGTCCCCAGACGGCAATGGCTGGGGTGGTGGCTTTAGGGGAGCCTGTAGAGACTATAAAGGGAGGGAAGGTATTTGTGCAGTCTGCTACCTGGGCAACTGAGCAGTCACCAGCATTTGACCAAGTTTTCTGGTCAATGCCTAACCTCTGACATGAGACCTAAGAGAGTCTGAAGTGGGGACTGTGTGTGTTGGAGGTTCTTTCTAAAGTGTACTCTAAGAAGAAAATGGTTCATACTATTTAAGAGTATGTGTTCTGTTAGGATGAACCATGAGGTAAATAATTTAAACTGAGAGGAAGGAAAAGAAAGTTAGATTTCAGCAGGGCACCACTTACTCTTGGACTTGTTTTCTCTGGGTGCAGAGGAGAGAGTTAGAGGAACAGACACTAAATGTTCTACTGCACAATTAGATACTTGTCATGGTGGTGACAGGACAGGTCCCTAAGGGTTGGTCCTCTCCTGCTCCAATATTCCTTCCTCCAGTGAGCTGGGGCCAACTGTGACTTCAGAGTGGGGGTCTGCAAACTTTTCCTATAAACAGTCAGATGGTGAACAGTTCCAGCTTTGCAGGCCATACCATCTCTGTTGTAACTGCTCAACTCTGCTATCATGGCATGGAACATCCATAGAAAAAATGCAAGCAGTGTAACAGCAATGGGCTGGATTTGTCCTGCAGGTCATAGTTTGCTGACACCCAATCCAAACTGGAGGGCCAAGTGTCATCGGAAGGCAGGGAGCAGAGCATGTGAGGGTGCTCAGAATACCTGGCCAGCCCCTCATGAATACGCAGACTCACTGCATCGTCTGTGTTCTTCCCCACTGTTCTGCAGAGATCAGAGTCTTGGCATTCTCTCTAGTTTATTAAATTGGGTTCTGGGTCCAGCCCTAGTCTTTGTAAACTCAAGCCTCCCTAGAAAGGAGGATCCAGCGATCAGTAGGAGACAAGAGAAGCAGACATCGAAATAAAGGCAGACCACCTTTCTTTTTTTATTTCACTTAGACAAAATGCAAAGAGTGTCTCATTAAATTAAAAAATAAACCAAAAAGAAAACCAAAACAAATTGATTCCCCCCACCCCTTTACTGACGGTACTCATTCTAAGTAACAACAGAAGGAGGTCGAATTAGGGACCCAGTTTCTAATGGAAAGAAAGATGTGCAAACATGACTAACATTTCCCCGGCCCCCAAATCAAGGTTCCTTTTAAATTCACAAAGAGGGTTAATTTTTTTTCCTGTTTTTTTTTTTTTTTTTTTGAATCTTGTGTGATAGAACTTCCGGTCAGAAGGTTGAATGAGTCCCCATGCACTTTGTAGAAAATCAGTAAAAATGCAATAGCCCGTGAAGATCATAAAACTGGACTTCTTTCCCAAAAAATCAGATGCCCAGACAGATGGATCTCACACTCAGACGGAAAAAAAGCAGGAGAGTCTTTGCACTGTCTGTGGTTTTTTTCCAGCATTTTCTCTCTCTCTCTTTTTTTTTTTAATATATTTTGGCAATTTTCTTTCATTATAAATATTGGAATTCTGTAAAAAAAAGGTAGCTTTGATTGACTTTGTTAAACCATATTTACAACCGCTGTCCAGTCATGCCATTGGTTATACCAGGGTGTAGGATTTGGCGTAGGGATTGTTGCCTTTCAAATGGCCCCGTGAGTCCAGCAGCGATTCCTGGGAGCTGCTCATCTTGGCTGCCTGTCCCAGCTCTGCCCCCTCGCGCTGAGGTAATGTGGCCACAGCCCCCTGCTGCCACTGCTGTCCCTCCCTCGTGGAGGCTGTGGAGGAGGCCGCCTCCATGGGGATGGGCTCAAGGACTGGGGGGCGTTTCAGGGTCCGACTTTTCTGGGGCTCCAAGCACGCCTGCCCTAAGCTCGGGTCCCTGCTTGTGCCTGGACCACTTCGGTTCAACAAGAAGTCCATTCGAAGGTATGGAGGCAAGTGGATGAGGTCACCTGGAAGGAAATGCAGAGGATTAGGTGGGCTCTTCAACTTGGTCTATAGATGCCTGGTGACCCTGTGCATATGTGATGGGCCACTCAGGGTTTAGAGGTGACTGTCACCACGCCCTTCGGGTGCCTTTCCCAAGACCCTTGGTCAGAATTCCTACAAAGGCATCATCCTCACCACCACCCCACACCCCATTAGACACAAGGAGAGCTGACTTTTGTACAGCTTGTTAACTTAAGCTGTAAAAGTCATTCTTACACCAGAGAAACAGAGATCTCAAGATACTTTGAAAGAAAAACTTAGGCTAAAGGAGCAGTGCATGCTGGGTATAAACAGTACCCTGGATACAGTGGGCAGTGCTCAGGAGAGTGTGGGGCTTGAGGAGGGAGGCAGGGCTGCTGAGCAAAGAATGATGGCGTCTCAGCACCTCCATGGAATTATGTGACCTTGGCCGTCATTTAGCTACTGGTTTCTATGATTGCTTTTGGTGGAAATCCCAGAGCACATGGCCTGCTTACCAGGCTTTGCCTGCCTGCTAAAATCCTTGTCTTTCTGTTTCAGTCAGTGCCATGTAGAGAGAGGAGAACAGCTTAGCCTGAGTATCAGGGATTCTACTTCCTTCTCAGGACCACTCACTTTGGCTTCTATGGTGCCAGAGAAACAGCCCTCTTCAATAGAACCTGCTACAGGAAGAATCCAACTGCAGAATCCAACTTCTCCTCCCTCCCTAGACACTGAGGTCATCTTCTGGGCTGCTCCCAGCACTGCCTGACACCACAGGTTCCCTTGATGACTAATCCTGTCGATTTGGGGTTTCCCAGTGAGAGGTTTGCTCAGGGCTTCCCCATTGCCTGGCTGCAGCTGAGACTCTCCCTGCCCACTTCCTCATTCCCCTTCTCCTCTCACAGGTATCACAGCTGCATCTTAGTCTGTGGACTCTCTTTGCCTGCTTCTGCTGTAACTGAGCAGGATCCTATGAGGCCTTCCTGCAACAGATGCTGGCCATGTCCTCTGCCTGCCCCTTATTTGTAGAAAAGCCTTCCACGGCCTTGCCCAAATTCCAAAGGATAAATTTAGTCAGAGAAATAAAATGCAGAAACAAAGAACAACAGTCAAGCAAGACAAAATAATAACAGTTTAACCATCAATCAAAGTAAAGGACTTTTACTTCTTCCTCAAGGGCTATAGATAATATTTTCAGCTGTATCCTTTGAGCTGTTTTGCAGATATTGAAACCCCCATCAGGTAGAAGAGGTTAATTGTACACTGACCACAAGCACATAAATCCCTGACCAGTTAGAAGGTTGATGATGTTGACTTTCTGTGACCTCACCACCGACCACAGAAGAATGTCCATAAGCTGATTATGCATCCCAAACCCTCTCCTCAGCGTGTAGATCCTTCCTCTTTTTTCTGTATAATCTCTGAGCAAAACCTGGGGTTTGGGGATTTGATTCTTTGGGACATGAATCTACCTTCTCCACAGGTTTGCAAGCTTCCTCAATAAAGCTATCTTTTCTTTAGCCAACACCTGTCCCTTAGCGTTGGATTCTTGAGAAGTGGGAAGCTGAACCTGAGCTTGGTAACATTGCTTCTTCTTTATCTCTTTATTCTTTGCAAGAATGCCTCCTGAAATCCCTTGCATATCTAATCTGCCTTGGCATCTGCTTCTTGGAAAATCTGAACTGGCATAGCTACCATCATCATCAACTGCAGCAACTGTTCTTTGAAAGTTGAACTGTGCCTCTAATTGTCACATTCCATGGTTTCTTCTTAGCACCTCTTATCACTTCTTCCTTCTATAGAACCTACAACATCTCATCCAGTTGATTTTTCTGTTCTCAGAACTCTCAGCTTCCATGTCAGTGTGCTCTCCCAAAGTTCTTCTTGCACCTCTGACTGACACTCTTTTCCTGGACCCTGTCTCCCATCCATCCTCAAGTACAGAGTTTCTCCAGTGGCCTGAGCTCAGTCCTCTCTTTGGGGCTCAGCCCTCATCTAATCTCATTATGAGTAGCTCTCACATCCATCTTTTCCATTTTGCTCTCTCTCTTGAGCCCTAGACTTGAATTTTAGATGCTTTGTTAGACATTTCCACATGACTGTCCGTTATGAATTTTAAATGCCACAGTCTATAAATCCAGTTTATGAAGGCCAGCCCCTAAACCCAGACTCATTTCCAAAGGCCACTTTCTCTGTTGTGCCCAATCATTTTAAATGTCATCCTCATCTTACCAGAAATTGATGCTTGAAACCTCAGATATTGACACCCCCTTCTCCAAGTTAATTCTTCTTGAAATTAATTCTACTTCTATCCGTTGACTCATTTTTGGCCCCATCTTCATGACCCTGGTTCAAGTCTTTAATACATCTTGTAGGTTTCCTAAATGCATGAGCACAGTTTCAGCCCAGTCACTAGACATGCTTTGCAAACTACATCCTCTAGGTTTGAGCTGGACTGAAGCCTGGATCTGATCTGCTGGCAGTTTAGGAACAGTGTTCATTGTGTAGCCTAGTGCTTCCAATTGTTCTCACTTTGAGAAGCCAACAGACAAGGGATATTTGTGCAACACACTGGGATGAGTGCAGTGGGCTTTCCCTGGCCACACTAGGGGCGAGAGGCTCACCTATAACTCCTTCATGGCATATCTGGTGAGCAACTCTGGTTAGGAAATGGCCTGGGGCGTGCAGTCCTGGAGCCAAGAGACCAGGTGGGAGAATGTGCAGGCGAGGGAGCCACGATGGTGGGCTGAGCACCAAAGGGAAATGAGAGTGAATGAAATCGTGACATGCGGAGGAGGCTCAAGGAGAGAGTTCTGGAAATGACCACAGGCGGGACAGGTGAAAAAGGAGGAAGAGTCAGGGATGACTCCCTTCCAGGTGTCAAGATCAGGAAACCTGGGCAGACAGCAGGACCATTCATTCATTGCAAAAAAACTGTCTAGGATAAAAATCACATTTTGGTGGGAAAAGATCATGGGTTTTGTTTCAGACTTGCTGAGTTTGATGTGGCTGGGGACACCGCAAGGGAGATCTTAGTAACATATCTAAGGCATAAGTCATTCCTTAACTTTCTGAATCTAAAATAATCGGCAATTCTTGTTTCTTTTGCTTCAAAATATTCCCAGCTTTCCATGCCTTCCTCAGCCAACCCCTTGGCAGGATTTTGGAGCCTCCTGTGTCCGGCAGGGCTGCCATGAGCTTGTGGTGGTGCTGACAAAGAAGTGAAGCTGTGTGCAATTAGACAGTGACTCAAACCCCAGAGGAGCCTGGCGGGCTAAAGTCCGTGGAGTTGCAAAGAGTCAAACAAGACTGAGCACACATTCACAGCACCCCCCCACACACCCACACATGTAAATCCCAGAATCTTTGAAATTGAGGTTTATTCACTGAAAGAGAATAGCCATTTAAACAGAAGGGAGAGACTGCTCAATGGTTAGGAGAACTAGAAACAAAAGCAAGACAGGCTGAAAAATTACTGGAAAATTCATTTTGCACAGTATAAATGAGCATAAGGATTTTCAAAATGCTTTGGCTTTTCTTAAGATTTTTTTCCCCCAGGATAGGAGAAATGATGACCTTACTTCTGGGAAATTTACCTAGTTGATTTCTGAGTCCTTCCATTACACTGTCATGTTATTTGGTATTTTTGAAGCAAGAATCCACTTAGCATTTCCCTATTGGTTTTTTCAGGATCTCATGAAGTGACAGTGAGTAATTATATATGATCTTATTAATATTTTTAGCCTGTATTCCACTAAAACAGCCCCAGCGACACCTTGGTTTTGGCTCACTGAAGTCAAGGTACTTTTAATTCAGTGCTAGCTTCATACAGTGAACTGGATCAAAGGGAAGCCCAATAATAAATTCTTGACAATAAATTGTCCATGACACTCTTAGAGAAAGAAATGATGTAATTTGGAATTCTTGTGAAATGGGTTTTGGTGACTTGATATATCTAGACTTTGACTTAGAAAAAATAGTGGCATGAATTTTACTGTTATAGACCCTAATGTTGAAGGTATATCTAGCTGTGTATCAGCTTTAGTCCTGAAAAATAAAACTACTTAATTAAGAAAAAAATAAAACTGTATATCCCTAGTGCCTTTTTTGATGGTGGTATTGAAAATTCTCTGTCTTCTTTTATGGTTGTGGGTGTATTAGTCAACCTTTTCTATTGTGGGCTAATTATTTGTAAACAAATATCACGAAAGCATTAACAGAGCTGTGGTTAAAAACATAAACTGGAACAATTCCTTTGTAGCATGAAGAATATTTTTTTTTTGCATGTGAATCAACATATCCTAATGAACCAATTTTGAAATTTTAATATACCCAATTTCCTGAAAGTGATCATCTGGACACTTAATAAAGTGGACATCTTTATTCCAAGAGTCCAATAAACACTGGATTTAACTGGCTCTTTTATTTATTTACATAACTAATATTATTTTAAAAACATTTTGTTCAAAAGCTGAGAAACTGTGGAAGGCATTTACCACCACGTTTCTTTTAAAATGTAGGTCAAGAGTGCCTTATGCTGTTTCTGTGACCCAACTGAATCTTGAGTGCTTGGCATATTTGCAGTGCGTTGTCACAGATTCAGGAATGGGTCTCCATCTCAGCAACTCCCCACTGAATGAACAGGGCTTATTAAATTCCTAAAAAGTATTAGCATCTTAGTCCCAGCCGGACTGTGGGATGCTCAGGAGCTTGATTATGTGGAACAAATGTGTCTGAAATCAAAAGACAAAGCCCTTGATACCTGCCCCCTGCCTGCAGAGGTTCCTGCTTTAGATGGAGTGAACAAGGTAGCTGGAAAAGAATGGTGAGAAGTGGAAATCCTTCATAATGAAAACAGCTCAGCACCACGTCTTTATGTACAAGGGCTACTGTGTTGGCTTCTTGCAGGCCTGCCAAGCATCTCTGAATAGTCCATATCTCTGAAAGATCCAGTTTTTCAGGCAAAAGCTTGATTAAGTTGTATGATGCTCTCATTAGCTCCTTTCAACAGTGTGTGTTTTCTGATTAGCACGTAAAGTAGCTCTTTCAACTGTGTGAATTCTGCAAATGAGCTCTCTCAATAATTCATGCACTGATGCTGAAGAAAGCACCAGAGTGATCGTGGGGAGTGCTGTTTATTAAAGATGCTTTATGGCCATTTAAGTCTCACCCCTTGTGCCAGCCCCAGTTGTTTGTTGTTTACTCATTAGGCCATGTCCGACTCTTTTGTGACCCCCTGGACTGTAACTTGCCAAGCTCCTCTGACCATGGGATTTCCCAGGCAAGAATACTGGAGTGGGTTGCCATTCTCTTCTCCAGGGTCTAGTCCCAGCACTCATTAGGAAACTGGATTCTCTAATCGTCCATCCATCTCTTAGGTTCTGCAGATGTCTATAGATGCATGGACAACCAAGCACTTGGAGAGAAGCGGAATGTGAAACAATCCTGACAATCTAGACACACACACAGCTGCTTTCCTTAATCCCCGGCTCTCCATCCACCTGTTTCATGTGGGAGGAACTAAATGACGTTTCTAATGGTGGTGATTAAGGGTGACAGTCTGGATAACATTGTGCTCAGTTGCTCAGTCGTGTCCAATTCTTTGTGAGGGACTGTAGCCCGCCAGGCTCCTCTGTCTGTGGGATTCTCCAGGCAAGAATACTGGAGTGGGTTGACATTTCCTTCTCCCGGGGATCTTCCCCACCCAGAGACTGAGCCTGCATCTCTTATGTATCCTGCATTGGTACCACTAGAGCTACCAACCACCCAGGGATCGAATCCCGGTCTCCTGCATTGCAGGCAGATTCTTTACTGTTAGAGCCACCTGGAAAGCCCCTGGATGACACTGTCTGCATTTAATCTGATAGACTTAAGTCTGGGCTCAGTTTTCTTATTCATAAAACAGGAATAAGAGCTGAATCCACCATAGAGTGCTGGAAGGAGGATTTAATGAGATAATACAGGTGAAAGTTTTATTGTCAGATGTCTCTCTTCCCAGAGAGTCTGAGGTTACAGGGCTGGAAATCAGCCAGGTGAATGAATCAGGAACTCTTCTTTTACCTTAGTTTCTGTCTTTTATGGGTTGATTAGTGTCCCCCCAAAGACAGGTCCATATGCCAACTCTCAGCGTCCAGGAATGTGACCCGATTTGAAGAAAGGATCTTGTTGCAATTCAGTAAATGATCTTGAGATGAGATCACCTGAATTTAAGGTGGGTCCTAAATCCACAACATATCTGTGCATACGTGCTCAGTTGCTTCAGCAATGGCTCCCTGGACTGTAGTCCACAGGCTCCTCTGTCCATGGGATTTCCCAGGCAAGAATACTGGAGTGGGTTGCCATGCCTTCCTCCAGGGGATCTTCCTGACTCAGGGATCAAGCCTGCGTCTCTTAGGTCTCCTGCATTGGCAGGTGGGTTCTTTACCACTAGCGCCTCCTGGGTAGCCCTAATCCAAAAACATGTGTCCTTATAAAAAAAAGAAAGTAGAGGAGAATCTGAGGCACAAAAAGGGGAGAAGGCAGAGGTTGGACTGATGAGACCACGAGCCGAGGAACACTTGGAGCTCCAAAAGCCAGGAGAGACAAGGAACAGATTATTCCCTGAAATTCCTGAGGGAGTACAACCCCACTGACACCTTGGTCTTGGCCTTCTGGCCTCCAGAACTGTGAGAGTACATGTCTGTCCTTCTGAGCCACCCAGCCTGCAGTGACTTGTTACAGAGGTCACAGGTCCCAAACACAGAGGGTCTTCCCAGCTGGGATGGGCTGGGGGCCTCACAGGATGCCTCCCTGAACATTTTTGCAATGTGGGACAGGCTCTGCCCCTTCCACCAAAGACAGGAGGGTTCAATCTCTGGGTGGGCTTTCTCTTTACTGGTCAGCAACAGCAGCCAATATGCTTGTGGTTTCCACTGACCCCAAGGTGTGCCTTCGGTGGGCTGTCCTGCCATCCATCCTCTTTCTCTGCTGAGGCCAAGCTAGAGTCACTTGTCCCTGGTCCCCTGCTCCCTGGGGAAGCAGAGTCTGCCCAGTGGGCACCCAAAGACCCCTGCTGCCCAGCCTGGGTGGGGGGAGATTCCAGGAAACCAGGACCGTGGGATTCACATGCACTTCTTTGGTTATAACTTCCCCTTTAGGCTCTCCTTCGGCTGCTTCTCAATTTTCTCACTCCCTCTTTCTTGCTTGGTTTCCATTGGTTCCCAGGTGGAGAATCCCATGGACACAGGAGCCTAAAAGTGGGCTACAGACCATAGGGTTGCAGAGAGTGGGACAAGACTAAAGTGACTTAGAACGCATGTGTTGAAAGTTTCATCTAGAAAATAAAAGGCATGGGGGTGGGGAATAGAGCACAGTGAGTGCAGGTGGGAGGGGGTCAGGAGGTAGCTGAGTGCAGAGCAGGAGCCAGGCTGACCAGCTTCCAGGGGAGAGAGTGTGTGTGTGTGTGTGTGTGTGTGTGTCTGTGTGCATGCATGTGTGTCCGTATGTGCATGTGTGTATCTCTGTGTGTGTGTGTGCATATGCATGTGTGACAAGAGAACAGAGATGCGAGGGTATCAGAGCCGAGGCTGCATACTGAAAGGCGACGTTGCGGGTGTAGGAGAAAAGGGCAGGGTCCGGCAGGAGCCCCGTGAAGGCTGGAGGGAAGGACCCGGGGACCCCAGAGCTCCCTTCCTGCCCACCTTCCTTCCTCCTTCCCTCCCTGCCTGCTCACCTGTCTGCCTGCAATTCCATCTCTTCTAGCACCTTCCCAATCACCTGAACTGTGTGAGCTACTCCCCAAAACCCAGTGGGAATCCAAAGATGGCCCTGGGGTCCGAGTCCTGGCTTCACCCTGAGGGCTGTCTCCACCCACTGGCTTTCACGGGTTCTAATTGTACGGCTGTGCTCCTTGGATGGTCACGCCCCTGTGCCCTGCTCCTTAGGTGGATGATGGCCCTGTGTCAGAGTCGTGGAGGGAGACAGAGTGGGGAAGGAGGTGAGATGAGTGGGAAGAAAGACCAAGCTGCCTGGCCAGCCTGGTCAATCTCAGCCTGGTGCTGAGACGGATGGGGCAGGGCGGGGGTGAGGTGGGAATGAGGAAGGCAGGGTGGGGGGAGAGACAGAGAGAAGCAGAAAGACGGGGAGAGAGAGACAGAGAGATGGGGGCAGAGAGACAGAGAGAGGGAGAGAGGCAGGGAGGAGGGGCTCAGAGGAATACAGCCAGAAGGAAGCAGATGGACGTCATGGAGACATAGGACCCAGAGAGATGACTGTGAGAGATACAGACCTACATACAGAGAAAGGTCAAGGTCACTGAGTCACAGGACAGTGGCAAAGGGGTCTGGGTTATAACTGCAGCTGTGAGCCGGCCCTTGACCCTCAACAGTCCACCTGCCTGGGGGCCTCTGCACTACCTGGGCATTGAGCCACACCCTTCACCCCTGCCCTCTCTGCCGCTGGAGCCCAGGCGCTGTGCTGACTCACACCCTGAAGGATGAGAGGTGATTTAGCCATTATTTCCAAGTTATGCCTTATTATTTGACATAATGGGCCACTTCTCATCCTCTCATCACTGCCCTCTGGGGAATGTCGGTGCCACTAACATACTCAAAAGTTCAGACTAAATAAGTTGGCATCCATTTCTCTCTCAGTGGTTAACTCCGCTCACTGGTGCCCGGACAACTCCTGGCCATGGGCTGCCAGCCAGCACAGACTCCCCTGGTGATCCCAACATCCATCAGCAAATGTGAGCTCAGAGAGTGTCATCCTCAACCCCTGGGGCCTTCAGCCCTGATTGGCGCCACTGTGCGAAAATGGCTGTGTTAAACATACCTCTTTTGAGCTGAAAACCAGGACACCCCCCTACCCCCCAGCCGCCTATCAGGAAAGCAAAACCTCCGGAACCTTCTCTATCTGTTCAGACTCACATGTGACATTTGAACACACTTTAGCTTTGGAAGAAAATGGCAAAATTGTTCCCAGCACAGAACGAGAATGGATCAACTCAGGAACTCTGTAATGGACTTACACTCTGTGAAGCAGGCTGGCCACTTGCCACACACACCCTGGGAAAAGAAAGTCTACAGTCGAGAACAGTGGTTCTCAGCTGAGGGTCATTTTGCCCTCCAGGGCACACACAGCAATGCCTGAAGCTTTTTGGGGGTGTCATGGTTGGTAGGGCAGATGCTACTGGCCTCTAGACCAAGGCCAGGGATGCTCAGCATCCTGTCATGGCCAGGCTGGTCCTGGCCACAAAGCTTCACCCAACCCCGGATGTTAATGGCACTGCTGTTGAGAAGCCCTAGCTTAGATGGTCCAAGCTCTGAATTCCAAGTGGTCCTTATTTCACTTCAGCTTTAATTTGTGCTCAGTTGCTCAGTTGTGTCTGACTCTGTGAACCCCATGGACTGTAGTTCACCAGCTCCTCTGTCTATGGAATTTTCCAGGTAAGAATACTGGACTGGGTTGCCATTTCCTCTTCCAGGGGATCTTCCCAAAGCAGGACCAAACCCGCCTCTCCTGCAGTGTCTGCATTGGCAGGTGGATTCTTTACCACTGTGCCACCTGGGAAGCCCTAATTTTACTTTTAAAGCATTGGATTCAATCAGAATAAGGAATTGTACTCCTCTGTCCCTCCTACTCCACAAGGAATTATAGCCTCAGTTTGTCATGGAGAAAAATAAGGAATGTGCCTGATGGATCAGCAGTCAGAAGGTCTGTGTCCGACTTGCCCTGAGGAGGTGGGAGCTCAGAGCCGTGGGCAGGTATGCGTGAGAGCAGGCTGAAATCCTGCCTTGAAATACTGCGTCTGCTCTAGAAGTTCTGTGACCCCTGTGAGCTTTAACTCTTACCTGTACAAAGAAAGGGCTTCCCAGGTGACGATAGTGGTAAAGAACCCACCTGCCAATGCAGGAGACACAAGGGATGCAGGTTCAATCGCTGGGTTGGGAAGGTCCCCTGGAGGAGAGCATGGCAACCCACTCCCGTCTTCTTACCTGGAGAATCCCAACAACAGAGGAGCCTGGTGGGCTACAGTCCAGTGGGTTGCAAAGAGTCAGACACTGACTGAAGCGACTTAGCATACATGCATACAAAGGAAATGCGTCTGATCGTTTCTAATGAAAACCTTGAATCTTAAGAGTCTTTCTTATGCTCTGAACTCTCTCATCTGTGAAAATTGGCCAAGCACTTTTAAACTAAAAGTTTAGGGATAAAAAAGGGACAAATTAATGCGTTTGGGGGAGCCTGGAACTCCAAGGCACGTTCCAATAGCTTTCTTCTCCCTGCTGGACAATTCTTTATTCGTCAGCAAGTGTGAGAACATGTGCACGCTTTCACAAAAAATTCGTGCAGAATGACAGTGAAGCAAGATCCCTGTGGGCTCCAGGCTCCTCTGGGGACACATAAAAAGGAACTTTCATCAAGCTGTAACAAGGTTTGATGTCTGTGCTTGGATGGAGCTGGAGACTGATGCAAAAATAAGAAGCCAAGGATGCTTACCTCAACTTCTGGCAATTTCACTTAAAAACCACGCAGACTTGCAAGGACACTACAGCATCAAAGAGCTCCTTACAAAGGGGAGCGTGTAGACTGCCCACACCCAAGCCCGACCAGATCTAACGCTTTTCCAGTTTAATATTGATGTTGCAGTGGTAATGAAAACTCGTAAACAAACCCCTCCTGGTAAATGAATCTTCACTCCCAAACGGCAACCAGGAACAACTCTAAATAAGTAATGTGAGCTGGATACTAGAAGTCCCGCTCGCGGATTCTGTTACCATTCTTGGCTTGTACCTGGGAGGCTTCATGCATTTTTAAGGGCTCATCATTATTGTGATCCTCCTACTTGCTGGTGAACTTTTCAAAACTACGCTGAGGTATGAAGTGGAGCTTTCAGTTTGTCCATGCTCATGATTCTTCTGAAATAGAGTAGTTCTGGATAAAAAGCAGGATTAGAAAATCTGCTTAGAGGATAGGCGAGCTGGGAACTCACTGTCGGGTCATTCAGAGGCCCTAGTGGGGAAGGGTCCATGAGTGTCAAAGGCAGCTCCAGTTCCCACGTGACACCCTCAGGGACGCCCTCCCCCACACTGGGGTGTATCCCTGCTCTGAAAGCAGGACCAGTTGTGGAGTGGATGCCAGAAAATACAGGCTGGAGGAAAGAAGGGAGGCAGGGAGGTTGGGTGGGAAAGAGCAAGGCTACTTCTAGAAGGATGAAGGCCAGGGACCTAAAGTTGTGTGTGTGTGTGTGTGTGCATGTGTGTGTATGCACATGCAGGTACATGGCTACATGTGTACACAATGACAGCTGGGAACAAGGCCAGCCTTTGCAGGGGATATGACCTGAGCAGAGGCTAGCTGGTCCTTCAGGTGGGAACCCTGCCTCTCACTCCAGGCTCTTCTCTTCCGTTAAACACACACACACACACTCAGGAAAGCATGAGGTATGGGATGAACGGACCCTAAAACTAAAATCCCCAAACTGCTTCACATAACTGGTTGCTCTGAGGGCCAGCAAGTTGGAGGCGGGCAATGGCTATTTCCAATCAGAAAACTTCCACTGCATTCATCACGGTGGAGGAGCGGGGTCAGGGAGCCAGTCAGGGAGGTGCAGACATTCAAGGCTGGAGCCCTGGTGTCCACCTGTGGAGATCAGAAGGGGTATGGGGGCCCTGCCCTTGCTGCTGGCGGGGCCAGGCTGTATTAGGTTTCAAGTTTGAAACTTTAAATTGATTTAAGTAGCTTCCTGCAGTGGCATCTCTTGACTGCACAGGATAATCATCATGAATAAAGAAGCAGCAGGAATCCAAGAACCTCAGAAACTGGTTCCATGTGCTACCTGAAACCAAAAATCGGTACGGTAACCGAAGTATGAGAGCCACCTTGACAGAAAAGACACCGTTAAACTTTCCAGCTGCTTCTCAGAGAAATAGAGAGTTTGTTGGCTTTATTTTTAAAGTGTAAATGTGTGTTAGTCACTCAGTCATGTCCGACTCTTTGCGACCCCATGGGCTGTAGCCCACCAGGCTCTTCTGTCCATGGAATTTTCCAGGCAACAATACTGGAGTGGGCAGCCATGCCCTCCTCCAGGGAATCTTCCTGACCCAGGGACTGAACCCAGGTCTCCTGCATTGCGGACAGATTCTTTACCATCTGAGCCACCAGCGAAGCCCCAAAGATGGAAATAGCCATGCCTTATTGGAGAAAATGAAAGTTACAAGACTTGCATTTGATTTGAAATACACAAGTCCTAAAAAGGCAGCAAATTCAAAATTCAGATGTGTTAAAAATCTAAAACTAGATTTTGATACCTGCCTTGGTAGTAGCTGTCCACATTTCCTCGGGAACTACCCCCATTGGTAGAAGAGAGTTTGTTTTGACTTAAGAGCAAGAGTAGAAAATAAATCACTTTGTTTAAAGTTAGGCTGGAAGATGGAGTAGACTTAAATGTACTCTTTTATTTTACTAATAATTTCTAACAGTTGTAATATTTGAACCAATTGGTCAATCTTTTCATCATCACAGTCATCATATATTAATTCATTCAATAACATTTACTAAGCACCTACTATATGTCAGACAGTGATAGGAGTGTATATTCAATGCATTAAGTCAGTTGAAAGTATTTCTTGAACACTCTTTATGCTGTCAGATATCTGATAGGCACTGGGGGGAAAATAAAGATAACTAAGATAACTAAGACATGTTTCCCATTTTCCTGCAGCCACAATCTGGCCAAATTCATTTAACTTAATCTTGATTTGCAAAGAACTTAAAAGCTTGGGATTATAAATGGAGAAAAAGAAAAGTTCATCAAAAAAGAAGAACTGATGGCAAGGAAACAGATATATAGAGACTTGGATGACTGATAAGCATTCAGAAACATGAGGTAACACAGGTAGAGACTTTGGTTTGAACGACCTGCTCAAGGAACTGCTAATTTTGACAGTCTCCAGTCAGCAGGATACTACATTGTAACTTTGGGTTTTGTGCCCAGTGTTTAATTTAGTTCCATTATAAAGGAGATACAGGAAGGCTTCCAGAGGATGACATATTTTTCTAAAAGCATATCAAATGTTCAATAATAATTTTGGCATCTAGAGGGGACAACACAGTTTGTGGACATTAGAATTCAGGTGGATTTAAAAGCTTATTCATACTTAAAGTTATAAAATCATTTTAGTCTAAATAGTATATTAAGGGACTTTCCTGGTGGTCCAGTGGTTAAGAATCCACCTTGTAATGCAGGGAACATGGGTTTGATTCCTGGTCAGGGAACGAAGATCCCATGAACCGTGGAGCAACTAAGCCTGAGTGCTGTAACAACTGAGCCTGAATGCCACAACTAGAGAGTCCATGAGCCTCAACAAAAGATCTCGCCTGATGCAAGGAAGATCCCACTTGCCACAACTGAGACCTAACACAGCCAAATAAATAAATGATTGATTAATTAATTTTAAAAATGAGATTAAAAAACAATACATAAATAGTGTATATATTAAGACAATAGTACCTTCTCTAGCTGTGATTTTTCAATTGTTCTGATGGATCCAGGCAACAATCTCATGAAAACAGTTCAAACATTTTTTAATATGAGTCAAAAAACACTGAACAACAAGTCATCAACAAGATACAAACCTTTAACTATTTCAAGACCTGCACACATACTTACTGCTCCTCCAGGGGATTGCTGTATGCAAGGGGAAGTGTGGTGTGTGTCTCAGATGGGAACATGAAATACTTAACTGCTGCTCAAGTTATGCTGGACTCTTTGCAGCCCCATAGACTTAGCCTGCCAGGCTACTCGAATACTGGAGTGGAGTGCCATTTCCTACTCCAGGGGATCTTCCCGACCCAGGGATTGAATCTGCATCTCTTGCATCTTCTGCATTGGCAGGCAGAATCTTTGCCACTGCTTTACTTTTATCTGCCATTTTCTTAATTTGCCTTACTAGAAATTATAATGCAATATTAAGTAGAAGCGGTGAGAGCAGACATGTTCATCTTATTCCTGATCTTAAGGAAACAGTATTCAATTTTTCCCCATTGAGTATGATGTTAGCTGTTTCACATAGATGCCCTTTCTCATGTTGAAGGAATTCTCTTTTATTCTTAGTTTGTGAAGTATTCTTATTTTTTTGAGAAAAATATTGAGTTTTGTCAAATGCTTTCTCTGCCTTGAATGATCATGTATCCCCCCCAATTCTGTTAATATTAGTGATTTTTATTGAACCATCCTTGAATTCCTGAGAAGTCCCACTTGGTCACAGTGTATAGTAGAACTGGGTGACACACAAACGAAGTGGATGCTCTCCAGGAATCAATGGCCACGGAAGGAAAATAAACCAAAGGAGGAAGGAAGGGGTGCGGGGCAGCACCTCATCCTGAGACCATCACTGGGGTCACCGTGGGAGCCCTAACAGCACATCCTCCAGGCAAGACCCGAGTGACCACTACTGCTGCTGACACCTGCGTCAGGCAACACACAGCTTACACAAAGCCCAGATAGTGGGCGTCTATGTCATTCCCATTTTACAGATGAGCCAACTGCAGCCCAGCAAGACTAAACAAAAGCCCAGAGGCTCATTTTTCTCCTCTCCTGTCTTCTTCAACCTCAAGCTGTATAGCCACAAAAAAGCTATGATATTTATCCTACACTTGTTGCATCTGCCTTGCAAATAAATGCCAGCAACAAAAAGTCCTTTGGATAAAAATACCCACCGATAACAACATCTTCTCCCTGAGGAGGTAGACAGCACAGAAATAAATGAAGCCATTATTCTTGATAGTCAGCTGGTGTGGATCCTGACTCAGTTTGGGAGATTAGTTTCTGGATAGACAATTTTTATTTTATATATTTTTATGCATTTATAAAGCTCATTTCAGCCTGGCCTGCTGCTGAAAAGCCCAAAGGAATCGTGGTGATTTAAAGTGGATATACATTTTTGAAACAGAACCAATATAGCGGTTCAGAAAATAGGAAAATGAGAAATAAAACTGGGTTCAACAAGGGTGGATCAGCCAGTGCACAAAGTCAAATCTCTAGACAGGAACTTCAGGGTGAAAAAGAAAAAAGGATTTTTCAGATGAGAACTACAACTGGTTGCCATGGTTTGTATGCAGTCTAAAGATGTGTTTTATTTGCTCTGTATGATGACTTGCACAAATCTGAGTAAACACTTGAAAACTGTGAGTTTCCATATAAAACCAAAATATCTGCCTCCTCTTGAGAATCTCCTCTTACAGGCCCCCATTTCCACTTGGGATCAGTTGGCAGGAGTTTGCTGGAGTCTTTTTCCTCTACAGTCACTGAACTCTTGAGTTCTCCATGTCTCTCTCCCTCCCTTTGCTCTGCTCCTCACCCTCTTCACCCATTCACATGATCTGCCAGGTCCTGCAGACCTTAGGGTTTGCAGCTTTTACTCACTATACTGCTCAAGGCAGACATCAACGTATTGCCAATGTGATACCAGCCATTTACTGCCATTTTGGGCAACTCCGTGAAGCCAAGTTCCAGAGGCTGGCTCACTGGTAAGACTGCTCTCCTTCTGAAACCCTCACCCTCAATTTTTGATACTTCTCAAGCAGTGGAGAGCTCCCTTCTTAGAACCTGGGCTCCCAGAGCTTTGTGGTCACTTGACCGATAGTATATGGCAGAAATGCTACGTCAGCTTCCAGGCCCAGGCTTAAGGAAATAGCTATTTCCACCATCCATCACTTGAGACACTGGCTCTTAGACAGGAGGAAGTACAAGCCAGATCATGGAGAAACCTATGTTGGGAGGACATGGCCAGAACCCACCCTCCAGGTGAGTGACTGAACATGTCTTCTCCATCCTAACTGGGCTTCCCCATGACACGGCTGGACCGGAAATGTGTGTCCCAACCAAGTTCTGACTCAGCTTCAGATTCATACATGAAATAAATGATCATTGTTGCTTAAGCCTCTAGGCTTTGGGGTGGTACATGATTCAGCAATCAATAAACAGAAGACCAGTCTAAACACCAACAAGGCTTTCATAGCGGAAGAGCGTGTCTTGGGAAGACGTGCTTCCCCGACACTGGTCCAGGCATGTCTCATCTCACCTGGCCGATGTGCCTTTGGAACTGCCATGTTCATCACTCGTCCTCCATCCTGAGGTTTGGGGGGAGAGGCGGTGAACCTGCAGATCCCTGACTCCGAAGGGGTGCTGGAGGTCAGACTGTCTGTGTACTCGTTTGTCCCTGCCGTCAACTGCTCGGATGATGTGTCTGAGATGAAGCACTCCGTGATGGTGAACTTGGCGTGCCTCAGCTGCTCTTCCATCTTGGCATGCTCGTAGGCCCTGGCCAGTTCTTCATAAGTGGAGGAGGCACTTTCTGTGGAGACCATGCTGCTTCGCGCTCGATCTGTGCCACGAAAAAGAGAAAACAAGATGATGAGTTGTCACTGGGAGTCTGCACTGACCAGGTGGTGACGGGGGCCTGTGGCTGCTTCTCCCCGTCACTGGGCAGCCGGGCAGGAGTTCTGGGTCTTTATCTGAGGACTGCTTTTGTCACTGTGAGGCCACCTTCATGAGCCTCAGCCATGTGGCTTCAGGGATTCAACTGAATTGCTGGAGGCACCTGTCCCCAGCATGGGACATTGCCATAGATCAGTAATACATCTCCCTGAAAACTGCTTTTAGTTAAAGCAGCTGGGTTGTTGTTTAGTCGCTCAGTCATGTCTGACTCCTTGGGATCCCATAGGCTATAGCCCACCAGGCTCCTCTGTCCATGGGATTCTCCAGGCAAGAATACTGGAGTGGGTTGCCATTTCCTCCTCCAGCGGATCTTCCCGACTCGGGGAACAAACCCATGTCTCCTGAATTGCAGGTGGATTCAAGACAGCTGGGAATGCAATATGCATGAACAGCAGTGTCCCTTTCCTGCTCTGCAAGTCTTCCTGGGCCACAGCGACACTTTCATTGTCAGGAATGATCTGAGCTCTGTGTTCAGCTCCTCTGGCCTCCGTGGGGCAGGAATACAGGGCGATCCTTAGAAATGAACATGTAAGTGCATGAAGTTGGTCACTAGGCAGAATCCCACCTGAACGCTGGGGCACATCCTTTGTGTTTGGGGCTCACCCTTTATGGGGACCAGAGACCCACCCGCCAGAACCCTAAAAGGTACATCTTGGGTAAAGGGACTCTCTACATTTTAAACCCACTTAAAAGTTCTGAAGTCACCTCAGTGGAACTCTGAGGTTCTTGTAAGAGAAATAACTGCCATAAAAATAAACGTACGTGGTGATGCTCCATCTCTGGAAGACTATTTTTGAAGTATATCACCCAGAACAAAAGAAATGAGTATGAAAATTTCCTACAGCTATTAAGTTTAGATAGAATTTCTTTTCAAAATTTTAGACTGGAGGGAGAGTGGGCAACTCAATGCTATTTTTAGGCTCTGTCTTCCCTCTAGGGTGAGGTCTTGGCGAATGGCACAGAAGAGATGATCAAGCCCTGTTTCGTTGTCAAAAGAATCAGCCATGTTCCCCATCCAGGGTGCTGTGACCTTGTCATGCAACTCCAAGTCCAGTCTTAATCCTGGAGATGGTAGTGGGCCACACACCCTCAAAGTATAATCAGAGTGACTGTAATCATGGAGAACATTTAGAAACTTCTGTGTTTCTCTCAGCAGGGCAGGAGTGAAGGGCAGAGGGAGCAGTGTGAGTCTGAGATTCGGGATGCCTGCGACATAGATTCCTTTGGTTTTGCTTTGTGGACTTCGCTGGACCCTACATTTGGCCAATGAAGTACAGCTTCATCGGTACCTGTCAGGTCAATGGTCCAGCAATTTGAAAGTGACCTTGAAAGGGCGCAGGTAGGGCCCTGAAACTGAGTGTAGTCCCGTTCATTCAGGGAAGAGGAGGCATGCAGGCTCTACCTGTGTCTTGTGAGGGGCTGACGCTGTAGCTGTCACTCTCCTTGTCCATTGAGCCTGCGGCCCTGGGCGTTGGCAGCCTCCAGTCGGTGGTGAGGGTGTGTGTTGAAACGGTGGGGTGGGGTCTGTTGAGGGTCCACTGGCTGGCATACCGGTTTCTCGCCGTGGGCCCAGCCTTGGCGTTCCTCCTGGTGGTGGGATCTGGGAAGAACCAGAACAAAGTCTATGTTTGTCTCTAGGAGGGTCATTGGCTGTGATCAAGGTGTGGAGTGGGGTTCTCCAGATCCAGCTCTATGAGCCATTCACTCTGCCTCCAGGAAGCCCTCCCTGATTGCCCAGTGTGGAGCCCTGGTTTCCTTTCCCCTAGGGTCTGAAGCACTCATGTGATACTTAAGCACTTAAACAATCCCTGTAGAGAAAGAACATCAGATTTGGGCTCAGGAGTTAAGAATTTAAGTCTTGCTCTGGGCTCGTAATAGTTTCATGACACCCCTCATGTCACTTAAACTTCCTAAGAATCACCACCTTCTGTAAAAGGAGAGAGTTGGACCACGTATGCTCTAATGGGGCTTCCTTGCTACAGTATTACCTCGAGGTATTCTTACAGGTTGAACTCGTTCCCTCAAAAAGATTCATACATCCACATACTGAGCCTGGAACTGCAGACGGTGATCATTTTTAGAAGTAGGGCCACTGCTTTTGTTATTAGTTCAGATGAGGCCAGACTGGAGTAGGGTGCCTTCTGGAGCTAACATAACTGGTGTCCTTACAAGACAAGGAGACAGACAAGGAGGGGAGGGTGATGGAGGCAGAGATCAAGGGCTGCAGCTGGACTGAGGAGCTCGGAGACCACCACCACACACTGGGAAGGAGCAAGGAAAGGTCCTCCCCTACCAGCTTCAGAGGGGGTGTGACCTGCTGACACCCTGATTTTGGACCTGTCGCTAGCCAAACTGTGAGAACATAAATTTAGGTTCTTCAAAGCCATACAAAAAAACAAAAAGCCACGCAGTTTGTGACATGTTTTTAACAGCAGCTCTAGGAAAGCAAGCAGGGGTCTCCTGTATAGATTGCTGTCTGATATTAACTCACTGCCTCGAGTATGACTGTTGTTCATCAACTAAATTTCAATGCTCTAGAGCAGGAGAAGGGGGAAGATCCATTTTTATCCAAACACCCTCTTATCCCTTTGCATATGGCAGCATCTCTTCAACATGATTGTCTGAACTCTGATGAAGACTTGAGTGATTCAATGTTGAGGACAAAGGGTTCATGCATGTTTGGATGTCCCAGCTCTGCCATCTTCAGAAACACAGAGATTTATGGACACACAGGCTGAAGCCAGGTGGGTTTCATCATCTCTAAGTCTGGGAACAGAGGCAAGAGGTCAAGTGGGTAGACTGAGTTCTTAGCTCAACTCTTAGCTAAGAAAAAAAGATGGTCCAACAGCACAGAGTGTTGGATATTGGAATTCTGTGGAAAAGGGAGAGGCCCAGTTACCTGGCATGATTTTTCTGGGGCTCCATCCTGAAGGCAACATAGGGTCCTTCTCCATTTTTGAATTCTCTGCTTTTCAAAGAGGAATTTTAGGCAGTTCTGTTTCAAAAATGATCTGGCTACCTCTGTACACAGCCATCTGTGTTGACTGCTTACCACTAATGGAGTACTTTCTAAAGAACAAAAAACAGAGGGACAACCTGTGGCCTGATGACATGGACTCATGACGCTCCTGAGCCTCCAAGTCTCTGCAGGACAGAGTAAGGGTATACATTCTGGGATCATCCAAAATTAACTGAGAGCCCACCGTGATCGACACAGACTACTTTCAATGAATAGGATGAATACAGGCAGCCCAGAGTCACTTTACAGCTGAGGCGATGGAAGCTCAGGGAGAAGTGATACAGCTATTAAGTGATAAGAACAGAACTCAAGACCCCACCCATCAGCCCAAGACTGCCCATTACTTGGCCAAGCGTGTCCTCAGCCGTACACCTAAGAGTCAGGCACGTGTCTGCGTGACACTAGTTCGTTTATAATTCCATGCTGGGTCATGGGGCATGACACTTGAAAGTGGTGAGATGACTTTCTTTTAAAGTGGGAGATTTTCCTTTTTGCCAGTTTCTAGCTATCAGACTTTGAATCTAATCCATCATTCTACAACGTTGAAGAGAAGCATAAAGATGGCAGTGTGGTCGATATATTTTAAGATTTCCTGGATCATCAAAATGCTCCGTCTTGGTGCATAATTCTCTGGGGCATTGATTTTCAGACACATTTCATCTGTTACTTGCAAAATTCCACGGATGACTTTATTGGAGGATTTTTGGGGGCCTTGATTAGAATGTAAATGAGTTATGCTGGAGCACCAAGCTCTCTGGACAGAAAGTTATGAATGATAATTGGGTTTCTCTGCCTAAATGCTAGGAGAGAGGTCCTCAAAGAGACAGAAAAACCTTCTCCTGGGTAGGAGGCTGCATGTCTCCCAGGCACTGTCAACGTGACAAGTGGAGCTTAAATAGTGGAGCTTGTTATTTAAATGCTAATGAATCTTTTCCAGAAAATTACCCAGTCCCTTACATAAGTTTTGAAGGTTCTTATTTTTATTCTTCTTTAAGCTGCTTGTCAGTGCAGCTGTGGATCAGGTTTACTCCTGGTGTGGATGCTTATGGAAAAAGGGGTCAGCTTGAGAGTCTCACTTCTGGGACACAATTTCCTCAAGCTCCCCAAACCCCACACCTGTGAGCTTCCTCCTGCCAAGCTCACCCACCAACGGTGGGCCAGAGAGAGACTTTCATTCCCATGGACCCCTTTCCCCAGTGAGATCACTCTGTCTCGAAAGTTCCATGGTCACGTTGCACTATTCAAGCCAAAAGTCTTTTCCAGTTAATTTTGTTCATTATCACTTTTTTTTCCTAGATGAAGACAGCTTTACCAGTGGCCTGATAATGTTGGTAATATAGGTCATGATATTACTTTTTGAACTGCCGTTTGTCCTGCTCTAAGCAAGCATCCTATGAGCAAAATTGTCTCTGTAAGCAGAATACTACAGAGGAGTTGACACATTTTTTAATCATCAGGTTTTCTGACCTGAACTGAACTTTTCTGTAAGATAGTTTCTAAGATAGCAGCTAAAATAAAAACTTTACTTAGCTTCCACTCAGTAATCTCCTTCATACATCTTCCTAGTTAATCTATTAACCAAATAAATGTTGGGGCTTACTCCCTCTGCATGGAAAGTATTCTATCTGGGACCTCAACATTATAAATAAATTCCAGTGATGAGGCACCATGCTTGCTAAGCAATCAATGATAAGGGGTAAGTGATATAAATAACTCTTGGCCTTTCAACATCAGGTCTGAACCTGAATTATTAAGCTTCTACCCATTGGATCAAATTATTTTAATTATCCTGAACTTGGGATAAGAGAGGATTTGGCAGATAATAGGGTTATAAAACATGCCGTGTGGACTGCAACTGTGGGATTAATCGGCTTTTACTCCCTGCCACTGGTTTTTGTCTCTTTCAGATGCTGAGGCCTCCGCTTTGCAGGATGAATTTACCAGTTGTCTCACAGAGAGGATGGAATGAGGAGGGGGCTGAGTATTCCTATCATTTAATGAATAAATATGTATGATTCACACACTAGACTCTTCATCCTCATCAAGTACTTTTACACTATATGTTGAGTACCAGCATGGGTGATGGAGTGTGCCACATTTTTTTTTTTTAAGTCACAACAGGAAAGATTCAATCCATGTTGTAAACTCTTCTTATTTCATATATATGGGAAATGACTTTAATCCCTAGAGGTCCTATTGAAAGCATCGTCTCTGCTTAGAGGCAGTGTGGAGGGGTTGAGAGTGGGGTTTTGGGGTGAGCTCCTCTGAGTCTGGTCCAGCATCACTCCCTGACGGCTGTGACCTCATCAAGTGCCCACTGCCTTCCTCTTTGGGACTGGGGTGTTGACCTCACTCACCATCAACATTGTCAAGAGATGTGAGTGAGATTAACCAGCTAGTGAACTGTAGGCATTTGGGATGAATCAACCAACCTGGGACTGAACCCATGATTCCTGAGTGACAAACACCTGACCAGGGATGGAGAGCATCCTGTTTAATGTAGATGATGATGGGAGATTTGGTAGGTGGACCAGAAAGGCTAGAAATTCACTTTAGAGAACTTGACAGGAAATAGCCATGTAAAATCACAGAACTAGATGTTGGACAGGGGAGCCCAGGGTGTTGCAGTCCGTGGGGTCACAAAGAATTGGACGCAACTTAGTGATGGAACAACAACAGAAACAGATGCTGGAGAATGCTAGGAATGCAGAAGGGCATCAACTGGTAGTAAATAGGGGAGACAGAGGTGAGGGGTGCAGGGGACCTGTCTTGTCTACCAGTCCAGCCCTGCATGTGTCTGCATTGCTTGGTGAACACTCTTTGCATGAAAGAATGAGTGACAATGGATGGATGATGTCCAGGTAAATATGACAAAACAAACCCAGGTGATATCTAACAGTGATCACACATCTTTGTACCCTTGCACTCTTGTAAGTAAAAAAGTATATTCAGGTTCCCCAAGGTAATGATATCTCTGGTGAAAAAGAAAGTGTTACTTGCTCAGTTGTGTCCAACTCTCCGACTCTAGGGACTGTAGCCTCCCAGGCTCCTCTGTCCACAGAATTCTCCAGGCAAGAATATTGGAGTGGATTGTCATATCCTTCTCCAGGGGATCTTCCCAGCCCAGGGATTGAGCCCAGGTCTCCCACATTGCAGGTAGATTCTTTACCACTTGAGCTTCCACAAGTATCTGCAAAGTATCCTGGCCCAGGGGGGAGGACTGTGTACATAGAAACACTTCTAACTGCAAATCCTGCCTGGTCCCCAAACCCCACTGCTGACTCACTATCCCATCATGCTGTTCTATTTTTTCCTTGTTCAGTTCAGTTCAGTTCAATCGCTCAGTTGTGTACAACTCTTTGGGACCCCATGGACTGCAGCATGCCAGGCTTCCCTGTCCATCACCAACTCCCGGAGCTTGCTCAAACTTATGTCCATTGAGTCGGTGATGACATCCAACCATCTCATCCTCTGTCTTCCCCTTCTTCTCCCACCTTCAATCTTTCCAAGCATCAGGATCTTTTCCAATAAGTCAGTTCTTCACACCAGGTGGCCAAAGTATTGGAGTTTCAGCTTCAGCATCAGTCCTTCCAATGAATATTTAGGACTGATTTCATTTAGGATGGTCTGGTTGGATCTCCTTGATGCCCAAGGGACTCTCAAGAGCCTTCTCTAATACCACAGTTCAAAAGCATCAATTCGTCAGCACTCAGCTTTCTTTATAGTCCAACTCTCACATCCATACATGACTACTGGAAAAACCATAGCCTTGACTAGACGGACTTTTGCTGGCAAAGTAATGTCTCTGCTTTTTAATATGCTGTCTATGTTGGCCATAACTTTTCTTCCAAGGAGCAAGTTTCTTTTAATTTCATGGCTGCAGTCACCATTTGCAGTGATTTTGGAGCCCCCCAAAATAAAGTCCCCCACTATTTCCATTGTTTCTCCATCTACTTGCCATGAAGTGATGGGACCAGATTCCATGATCTTAGTTTTCTGAATGTTGAATTTTAAGCCAACTTTTTCACTCTCCTCTTTCACTTTTATCATGAGGCTCTTTAGTTCTTCTTCATGTTCTGCCATAAACGTGGTGTCATCTATATATCTGAGGTTATTGATATTTCTCCTGGCAATCTTGATTCCAGCTTGTGCTTCATCCAGCCCAGCATTTCTCAGGATGTACTCTGCATGTAAGTTAAATAAGCAGGCTGACAATATACTGCCTTGATGGACTCCTTTCCCAATTTGGAACCAGTCTGTTGTTCCATGTCCAGTTCTAACTGTTGCTTCCTGACCTGCACACAGATTTCTCAGGAGGCCGGTCAGGTGGTCTGGTATTTCCATCTCTTTAAGAATTTTCCACAGTTTATTGTGATCCACACAGTCAAAGGCTTTGGCATAGTCAAGAAAGCAGAAATAGATGTTTTTCTGGAACTCTCTTGCTTTGTCGATGACCCAACAGATCATCCCAACGGATGTTGGCAGTTTGATCTCTTGTTCCTCTGCCTTTTCTAAATCCAGCTTGAACATCTGGAAGTTCACAGCTCACATATTGTTGAAGCCTGGCTTGGAGAATTTTGAGCATTACTTTACTAGCATGTGAGATGAGTGCAACTGTGTGGTAGTTTGAGCATTCTTTGGCATTGCCTTTCTTTGGGATTGGAATGAAAACTGACTGTTTCCAGTCCTGTGACCACTGTTGAGTTTTCCAAATTTGCTGACATATTAAGTGCAGCACTTTCACAGCATCATCTTTTAGGATTTGAAATAGCTCAACTGGAATTCCATCACCTCCACTAGCTTTGTTTGTAGTGATGGTTCCTAAGGCCAGCTACACTTCACACTCCAGGATGTCTGGTTCTAGGTGAGTGATCACACCACGGTGATTATCTGGGTCATGAAGATCATTTTTGTACAGTTCTTCTGTGTATTCTTGCCACCTCTTCTTAATATCTTCTGCTTCTGTTAGGTCCATACCATTTCTGTCCTTTACTGAGCCCATCTTTGCATGAAATATTCCCTTGGTACCTCTAATTTTCTTGAAGAGATCTCTAGACTTTCCCATTCTATTGTTTTCCTCTATTTCTTTGCATTGATCACTGAGGAAGGCTTTCTGATAAATGAAAAATGCTTTCATTCCTCGTTTCACATTGACTTCCTCCACTCAGAGGAAGTGAAAATCTTTCTGTACCTTATGATGCACTCCCATCCCTGAGCACTGGGCCACATGTGAAGTAACTAACATCTTCATAAATTCTTCTGAGTCTGAATGGAGTTATCCTTAATGCTCCCCCACCGTGCTTATACCGTGAAAGCCATGAGGCCATGAGAGACACCATTGTGCCCCTTCCACCAGCTTCCATCTCGCCCCTTCCACCAGTCTCTTGCCTGCCACTGCCCTCTCACTTGTCAGAGCTTCTGCTAGTGACTCCGATGCAGGTCTCTGTGGATATTCTGAAAGGCGGCATGTCAGCCTTCCCTTGTTCTCGGGCTGACTAAGCAGCTAGCAGGCTCCCTGTGCTTTAGTTGCACTGTCCTCCTCTCCGGTCTTAACCTTTGATGACTAGCCCTTGTGCATCTCTACCAGTCGAGCATTAACAGGGAGCTGGAAATATTGGTTCTTTTCACCTGGTGAGCAGGGAGGATGCTGTGCCATGAGCCTGGCAGGCTTGAGGCTCCTGCACTGCAGAGCCATGGTAGACACCTCCTCTGTGCTCCAGGATCACACCTAACACCTGGGGAAGTGTTTCTCAAGAATTGGTCCAGACAAGCAGCATCAGAATCACCCAGGGTGGTGGTTATAATGAAGAGTCCCTGGCCCCACCCTAGACAAAGCAGCTCAGAATCCCTGGGGGTGGAGGCCTGGAATGAGTATTTTAAACAGGCACCCTGGGTAGTTCTGATGCACACAGAAGACTGGGAGCCACTTTCTGGGGCAATATCCTGGGTCCCCACCCTCTTTCCTACCCTCCTTCTCAGGTCTCCATTAACAAAGGCTTGCTGAGGTCAGGGATCCACTGATGGAAGTCCCCGGGGTCTATAATCTTTCTGAGGTTGAATAGCCCTAAGTTGAAAAGCCCTAGAAAAGGCAGAGGAATCAGAGATTAAATTGCCAACATTCATTGGATCGTCGAAAAAGCAAGAAAGTTCCATAAAAACATCTACTTCTGCTTTATTGACTATGTCAAAGCCTTTGACTGTGTGGATCACAACAAACTGTGGAAAATTCTTAAAGAGATGGGAATACTAAACCACCTGACCAGCCTCCTGAGAAATCTGTATGCGGGTCAAGAAGTAACAGTTAGAACTGGACATGGAACAATAGACTGGTTCCAAATTAAGAAAGGAGTACGTCAAGGCTATATATTGTCACCCTGCTTATTTAACTTACATGCAGAGTACATCCTGAGAAATGCTGGGCTGGATGAAGCACAAGCTGGAATCAAGATTGCCAGGAGAAATATCAATAACCTCAGATATACAGTGGAGAAGGCAATGGCACCCCACTCCAGTACTCTTGCCTGGAAAATCCCATGGACGGAGGAGCCTGGCCGGCTGCAGTCCATGGGGTCACTGAGTCGGACACGACTGAGTGACTCCACTTTCACTTTTCACTTTCCTGCCCTGGGGAGGGATATGGCAACTCACTCCAGTGCTCTTGCCTGGAGAATCCCAGGGACGGGGAGTCTGGTGGGCTGCCGTCTATGGGGTCGCACAGAGTCGGACACAACTGACGCGACTTAGCAGCAGCAGCAGCAGCAGATATACAGATGACACCACCCTTATGGCAGAAAGTGAAGAAGAACTAAAGAGCCTCATGATGAAAGTGAAAGAGGAGAGTGAAAAAGTTGGCTTAAAATTCAACATTCAGAAAACTAAGATCATGGCATCTGGTCCCATCACTTCATGGCAAATAGATAGGGAAACAATGGAAATAGTGGGAGACTTTATTTTTTGGGGTTCCAAAATCACTGCAGATGGTGACCGCAGCCATGAAACTAAAAGAAACTTGCTCCTTGGAAGAAAAATTATGACCAACCTCGATAGCATATTAAAAAGCAGAGACATTACTTTGCCAACAAAGGTCTGTCTAGTCAACGCTATGCTTTTTCCAGTAGTCATGTTTGGATGTGAGAGTTGGACTATCAAGAAAATTGAGTGTCGAAGAATCGATGCTTTTGAACTGTGGTGTTGGAGAAGACTCTTGAGACAGCAAGGAGATCCAACCAGTCCATCCTAAAGGAAATCAGTCCCGAATATTCTTTGGAAGGACTAATGTTGAAGCTGAAACTCCAATACTTTGGCCACCTGGTATGAAGAACTGACTCATTGGAAAAGACCCTGATGCTTGGAAAGATTGAAGGTGGGAGAAGAAGGGGAAGACAGAGGATGAGATGGTTGGATGGCATCACCATTTCAATGGACATGAGTTTGAATAAACTCGGCGTTGGTGATGGACAGGGAGGCCTGGCCTGCTACAGTCCATGGAGTCACAAAGAGTTGTACACTACTGAGCAACTGAACTGAACTGAAGTGGCTCAGAAAGCCGTTCATGTAGTGTAGGGTCCTGAAGTTGCACGAAGCAGGCTTGGGAGGATCGTGATAGAAAAGTTCATAGATGGGGAGAATGTCGAGGACCCAGGAGCAATTTTTAAGAGCAAGTCTCTTAGTCCTACATATTCCTTCACAAAGCTGATCCTCACTCATGTCTTCAGAAAATACTCATGTCATCAGAGAAGGAAGGATGTGAGGTGACATAGAGAGGAGGAATAAAAGACATTAAAATGTTCTTGAAAACATTTTTTTCGAGTGAATTTCAGTAACCGCTAGCACTGTTTTCCTGCATAGTGTGATGTTATTTAGGAATCAACCAGTTTGCTTCATGAAGCTCAGTGCATTTCACAAATGCTCTACAAGTCAGACATTATAAAAAATAGCTTTTAACATTGTAATATTTATTTTTCTAATTATAGCACTCTACTTGGAGAATGTAAATTTCTGCAGAGAGTGATTAATGATTTAAAAGCTAGACATCAAAGCTTCTGAAAAGATAGTAATCGGGACATCCAAACAATTTCAATTATGAAGGAACCGGAATATCTAATGAATAAGCTTTAGATACATATTAGGGGATTTAATTTCATTACAGTAATTAATTTCCATATAACATGGAGTCAAATGTTAATAATTAAACCAAACACAATCCCCAGATTAAACAGAATTATGTTGTCTGCAAACAGTGGTTCAGGAGAAAAGCATAAGCTTGGAGGACAGACAGACCCACAGCTCAATCTGGGTTTCGCTACAGAGTACGTGTACAATTTTGGGCTGTTTCCTCACTCGTAAAACAGGGGCTCTGAGAGCTGCTGTGTAAGTAGCTACCTTGCAGGGTTGTCGTAAAGATAACAATATGACATCAATCTTTCTATCCCAAGCCTGGCACAGAGGAGATGCTCACTAAGGTTAGCCAATTTCTTCTTTCCCTGTGTTGTCTAAATTAAAAAAAAATATTAATAAGTTGACCTGAAATTTCTAACACTTTCATAGTAAACCAAGAGTTACTGGCTTTAGTTGATACAACTTTTTAAAAGATTTGTTTGATTTGGAGCATTTTTAAAGTTTTTGTTAAGTCTGTTACAATATTGCTTCTGTTTTATATTTTGGATGTTTGGCCACAAGGCATGTGGCATCTTAGCTCCCCGACCAGGAATCAAATCTGCACCCCTGCACTGGAATGCAAAGTCTTAACCCCTGAACCGCAAGGGAAGTCCCTCAGCCGACACAGTTTCAATGACAGCTAAGATCAAACAATACAAACTCAGTCTCGCAGTCAAAGACGTCATTACACCTATCTGTTTCTTAGGCAGAGGGTTAAGAAGCCCCACGTTTTACTGCATAGGGATGGAGCACGGATGCCTTCTCAGCACTGACCACACCTACATGGTTTAAATGATGTTTGACACACTCACTTGTTCCCGGCCGAGCGTCTGAAACATCCACCAAGGGCCCTGTGGCCTGCGACACCGATTGGTAATGGACCGTGTGCGTCACTGTCAGGGACTTCTGTTTTGCGGCCTCTCCGAAGTCGGCATCAGTCAACAGGACTGTGGAGCGATCGTCTGCAGAACAGTGGAGATACAGGAAACCAGACATGGTTATCCCCAGTCAGGGACTTTCTGGCCTCCTCTCTGCCTAGTACTTGCATTATTTTTTTTTTTAATTTTAAAATTTTTATTGAAGTATAACTGCTTTACAATGTTATGTTAGTTTCTGCTGTACCGTGAAGTGTACAGTGAAGTGAAGCTATATGTATACATATATCTCCTCCCTCTTGGACCTCCATCCCATCACTCCCATCCCACCCCTCTAGGTCATCACAGAGCACTGGGTTGAGCTCCCCGTGCTATACCGCAGGTTCCTACTAGCTGTCTATTTTATACTTGGCAATGTGTGTATGTCAATCTTGCTCCCCCAGTCTGTCCCACCCTCCCCTTCCCCACTCTGTGTCTACATGTCTGTTCTTTATGCCTGCCTCTCTATCCCTGCCCTGGAAATAGGTTCATCTGTGCCACTTTTCCCCCTAGATTTCACTTTATTGCTAGTAGCAACAGCAAAAAGAACCTCATCTCAACCAGCAAAAACAAAAAAATAGTCAAGCACTGAATTAGAATGACTCTAGGATGCAAAAAATAGGCTTTCCTTCTTTAAGGAGCATGTCTTAAAGAGAATGACTGTGGAGAAAGGCTTCCTCTTTCTCCTGGTTTCTTCTCATTAAGCACACACTGATCTGGGGAGGCCTATTGGGCGGCTGTCCGTTTAATAGAGTTTGGGGTTTATGTGTTTGTCAAAAGCTTGTCTGAGACACCACCAGCCTTGTCAGTATCACAGAGGAATGGGGCTGCCATTGTAAATGAGCTCTGTTTGTGGTACAAGAAATACTGCTCTGTGGTGGTCTGTCCTGGTGTGATGGTGAATGTTCAGGATGGGCGTGGGGGGAGGGAAGAGAAGGGCCAGTCTTCTCAGTGTCCTGATTCCTTGATTTTAACTGTTCTGGGGTATATGCCTTGCCTTCCCACTTCTCCCGAGCTCCAGGGACTCTCATGCATTCTGTAACTGACTTCTCAAAATGACTCACTTGTCAGATTTCCCAAATCCTACTGGTTCAGACACTTGAAGGTTAGGGAAGCCCAGACACAGATGGATTCAGAGCATTTTATGCTTTGGGAAGAGGGGCAGGTGGTCAGGATGTGTGTCACTGGTGGTCTGTCTCAGATTTTCATTACTTTGTAGTGGTAATAATTTTCTCATTTTCCTAAGAGTTTTTTTTGACTTTGAGGGATACTTTGACTATGGTATTTGGATTTTTCATACATTTTCAGGTACCATGGACTGGGGTGATGTTCAGCCAGGACCACGTTGCAGCAGCCTTGACATAGAATGGTAATGGGAAAGTTATAAACAACACAGCTAGACGTCTGTGTCCAAAAAAGGCTCTGAACAGAACGAACCTTACAAAATCAAATTACTCAGGTTCTGGCAGGAGAGGAAAACCTCTTGAAGTCAGAATAAGATTTCTTGGCGGAAAAACAGATGAAGGACTGCCAGGAGGTTGGTGGCACCCAGCATGTGGTGTAGCCAGGTTGGTGCTACGACGGGAGCCAGGACTCAGCTTGGGGGTCTCACCCAGGAGCCACCCCTCCACCCTCTAACAGGGCTGCCTTTCTCCGGAGACAGGTTCTTACAACTGGACCAGTATCAGAGGCCCCACACCTACCTTTGTTATGATCCCTAACTCTGTGCTCTGGCTTCTAGCATGCAGGCCTGCTAAGAACATACAGAGGACCTGTGGGGCTAGGTGTGCAGTTTTAATGGGGCATTTCAAGTGCCTGTCTGTTTTTGAGGTTGGCCTTCCATTCTGGCTAGAAATTAATGGCACTCCTATATCAGATTCTTGTAGGCAGAGCCCAGAGTGTTTGAAAGCATAACGTGTCTACTTCCCCAATAATTAGAAAATGCCTTCGACTAACTGTCAGGCGCCACTGGAAGGTAAACGACTCTTGGTGATGAATGATCCTGCCATAATTATTCTGTATCTCCAGCGAAGGGTCGTTACTATGTCAGAAGTGACGGGCAGACCTTTCTCTGCTGTTGGGTCGGCAGTGACCAGCTACTGGGAGGTTACACACCACTCCCAGGATCTGCCCAGTGATCTGCCCGGGTAGAATTATTAAGTCTAGTAAGGAAATAGTTAGCAAATGTTGTAATTGTATTATAAAGTCAAAGGAGTTATGATGTGATTTCTGAACTGATGTTTGAAAGGAAATCTTGGGGTTTTTTTCCTTAAATTTAATTTTTATTTTATCTTCGAGTATAGTTGATTTATAATATCTAGCTTCAGGTGTACAGCAAAGTGATTCACTTATATACATATACCCACTCCTTTTCAGATTCTTTTCCTGTGAGAATAATTTCAGAGTAGTGAGCAGATTTGCTTGTGCTGTATAGTAGGCCCTTGTTAATTCTCTGTTTTAAGGAAATCTTAGTTTTAAAGCTCAATTCACTAGGTTTGATAAGAGATTCTGTATGTATTATAGGCAAGGTCATGAGAAACCACACACGGAGCCTTGCCTGATCTGAGCCAACTGATGAAATCTCACGTACTTCAGGATGGGTCCGCAGACAACATGGCAGTATTTGATCGAGGGCCACCTTGAACTTGACCGAGCTGTGCTAAGTGCTGTTATGCCTGAAGCAACCTTGAATCCAGCAACGGCAGCCCAGGCCTCAGAATCTAGGAGCCACGAGGTCAGATGTTTCTGCTCTTCTATTAGAGACAATACGGGGCAGGGTGGGGACAAGGGGCCATGGAAGGTTCTAGATTGTTAAAACTGTCTTCCTGGCAGGAGGTGGGTCGCTTTAGTCAAACCACAGAGAAGGGTTGTCCTGGGATGGATTGCCAACAAACATCTTCCAGAACAAACACAGAGTGAAGTTTGAAAAGGGGCAGCCTAGGAAACCTGCCTCAGAGTCTGTTTCCATGGATACCAGGGGGATCCAGCCATACTTCTAAGGTGAGGGGTTCTAGGAGGTAGCCTGTTGATATGGAAGCAGGTGACACCCATTGAAGGTGAAGTAGGGGCCCAGGAGGGGGCTCTTGCTCTGGTTTTGCTCCTGTCTGTGTGAACTTCAAGCTTCAGAACTTCTCGACGTCCCTATTCCTAAGGAGTTTTCCTAGGTGCATTGGGAGGAGTGAGTTAAATAATGCACATAAAGTGCATATAAAGGATGTGATGTTTAAAGAGCTCTTAATTGTTCTTATTGTTGTTTAGTTACTAAGTCACGTTCAACTCTTTGTGACTCCATGGACTGTAGCCCACCAGGCTCCTCTGTCCATGGGATTTCCCAGGCAAGAATACTGGAGTGGGTTGCCATTTCCTTCTCCAGGGGATCTTCCCAACCCAGAGATAGAACCCACATTTCCTGTGTCTCCTGCACTGGCAGGCGGATTCTTTACCGCTAGCGCCACATGGGAAGCCCAAGGATTTAATAGCCATATTTAAACAGCCCAGTATAATTGGGATGCTCTAAGGACCAAGGCAACCCACTCCAGTATTCTTGCCTCAAGAATCCCATGGACAGAGGAGCCTGGTGGGCTACAGTCCATAGGGTTGCAAAGAGTAAGACACATCTGAGTGACACAAGGATCTAACTAGTAAATTTCGGAAGGGAGCCTCATGTGTTTAGGGAGACTCTAGGGTCAAGATCAGGGGCTCTACTTGTTTGTCCATATTTCCCTGTTCCCTCTGTATGCTTAGTCATGTCCAGCTCTTTTGTGACCCCATGGACTGTAGCCTGCCAGGCTCCTCTGGCCATGGAATTTTCCAGGCAAGAATACTAGAGTGGATTGCCATTTCCTTTTCCAGGGGATCTTCCCGACTCAGGGATTGAACCCAGGGATTCTTTACCACTGAGACACCAGGGAAGTCCAAAGAGCTCTTAATAAATGTTAGCTATTCTCCTGATCATTGCAGCAATGGAAATATGAGGTGTCTGATTCTGGAATAAATAGAACCATCTGAGCAGGCTGTGTGGACAGCGGACTTAGAGTAGAAAAAGGCCAGAAGGAGTTGAGACACCTGGGTTCAGGGCAGACAGGTGGCTGAAGTTCTGCAGGTGTTTGTTTTATGATCATGGAATGGGGGAACTGGGACTTTTCCAAAGCCATGAGAAAGAAACCATCACAGGATATCTATGGGGTGCCAAGGGGTGGAGAAAGATGCCCTGTGTGAAGACATTTGTAGAATTTAAATGTTTTATTTAATAAAGTCCTTAGTGGAGTTGAGGAGGAGCTCATAAAGTGGATTTCCAAGATGGGGTCTTAGTATGCAGCCTGTTGTGGCTTACCTAATTGATATCTATAGGACATTTCACCCCAAAACAATGAATTCCACCTTTTTCTCAAGTGCACACAGAAACTTCTCCAGGATAGATCACATCCTGGGCCATAAATCTAGCCTTGGTAAATTCAGAAAAATTGAAATCATTCCAATCATCTTCTCTGACCACAATGCAGTAAGATTAGATCTCAATTACAGGAAAAAACTATTGAAAATTCCAACATATGGAGGCTAAACAACATGCTTCCGAATAACCAACAAATAATAGAAGAAATCAAAAAAGAAATCAAAATATGCATAGAAATGAATGAAAATGCAAACACAACAACCCAAAACCTATGGGACACTGTAAAACCAATGCTAAAGGGAAGGTTCATAGCAATACAGGCTTAACTCAAGAAACAAGAGAAAAGTCAAATTAATAACCTAACTTTACACCTAAAGCAACTAGAAAAGGAAGACATGAAGAACCCCAGGGTTAGTAGAAGGAAAGAAACCTTAAAAATTAGTGCAGAAATAAATGCAAAAGAAACAAAAGAGACCATAACAAAAATCAACAAAGCTAAAAGCTGGTTCTTTGAGAAGATAAATAAAATTGACAAACCATTAGCCAGATTCATAAAGAAACAAAGGGAGAAGAATCAAATCAACAAAATTAGAAATGAAAATGGAGAAATCACAACAGCAACCCAGAAATACAAAGGATCATAAGAGACTACTATCAGCAACTATATGCCAACAAAATGGACAACATGGAAGAAATGGACAAATTCTTAGAAAGGTATAACTTTCCAAAACTGAACCAGGAAGAAATAGAAGAGCTTAACAGACCCATCACAAGCACGGAAATTGAAACTGTAATCAGGAATCTTCCAGCAAACAAAAGCTCAGGATGAGACGGCTTCACAGCTGAATTCTACCAAAAATTTAGAGAAGAGCTAACACCTATCCTACTCAGACTCTTCAACAGAAGAAGGTAAACTTCCAAACTCATTCTATGAGGCCACCATCACCCTAATACCAAAACCAGGCAAAGATGCCACAAAAAAAGAAAACTACAGGCCAATATCACTGATGAACATAGATGCAAAAATCCTTAACAAAATTCTAGCAAACAGAATCCAACAACATATTAAAAAGATCATACATCATGACCAAGTGGGCTTTATTCCAGGAATGCAAGGATTCTTTAATATCTGCAAATCAATCAATGTAATACACCGCATTAACAAATTGAAAGATAAAAACCATATGATTATCTCAGTAGATGCAGAAAAAGCCTTTGACAAAATTCAACATCCATTTATGATAAAAACTCTCCAGAAAGCAGGCATAGAAGGAACATACCTCAACATAATAAAAGCTATATATGACAAACCCACAGCAAACATTATCCTCAGTGGTGAAAAATTGAAAACATCTCCCCTAAAGTCAGGAACAAGACAGGGGTGCCCACTCTCACCACTACTATTCAACATAGTTTTGGAAGTCTTGGCCGCAGCAATCAAAGCAGAAAAAAGAAATAAAAGGAATCCAGATTGGAAAAGAAGAAGTAAAACTCTCACTGTTTGCAGATGACATGATCCTCTACGTAGAAAACCCTAAAGACTCTACCAGAAAATTATTAGAGCTAATCAATGAATATAGTAAAGTTGCAGGATATAAAATTAACACACAGAAATCCCTTGCATTCCTATACACCAACAATGAGAAAGCAGAAAGAGAAATTAAGGAAACAATTCCATTCACCATCACAATGAAAAGAATAAAATACTTAGGAAAATATCTAAAGAAACAAAAGACCTATATATATATATATAGAAAACTATAAAACAGATGTTGGTTCTTTGGAGTGGCACTGACAGCCTCTCAAGGAAAGATACAACTTGGGTCAGAGTTGGGGTTCTCTCAGGTGAACTCTGTGGTTTATCTAAGTTCATTTCCCCCATAGTTGCTGGTACTTATTATTCTCAGTAACAATTGTCTACCTTCTAACTTGTTTGCTCATGTAATATTCAAGATGTTCCCACATTTAGTATTTTCAGTGGCTCAGGGTTTAGGCAGAGAGGGCATAGCTGTAGCAGCCACATTGTGTAAAGCAGCAAACAGGACACCTTACCGATGGTCTCCATTGTGTCTCTCTCTTCAATCAAGAGCTGAGCCCTGGGTATGTCAATGTGCATCCTCAGGGTTTGCTGTTGCTTGCTCAAGGTGTCTGAAGTCCGGGTATTCTTACTGGGAATAAAATAAGGGGGATACATTAATGAATTTGTTCAGTGTTACATTAGGCACACCAACTAGACTTATTATTTAATTATGTGAATGCTGGTGGGGAGGGGAGGGAAAGGAGAACATGATAGCTTTTTCTCCTTCATGCAAATCATATTTATTAATATTAAGTTTCAGCAGTCAGTTGTGAGGTTCAGAAAATATTAACTATCAATAGAGATTGGTTCTACAACTATCAGTAGAAACTTACTTTGGAATTTCCCATTTCTTGTGTAAAAGCCAAACAAAATATACATAAACATTCTTAAATCAACAACATTTTCATTGGTTAGACATGAGATATTCTAAAGATGGTAAGGGAGAAAACATTCCCTGGATGAAGTTTTACTAGTAAATTTGCTTTCTACCTGGAGTCATTTTTGTTGTTGTTGTTGTTCTAGTAACAAATCATAAACCTTGTTAGCTTTCCTGACAATAGTTTAGTTTTCTGAATCCAATTACATTTTAGAAGAGAAAAAAAAAAGCAATCACTATAAGAATTTATCTCAAAATTTGTGTACCAGAAAATTGCTCTTAGAGTGAGCTGTCTTCTAAAAGTAAATGAAAATAGGTAGTAAAGCTGCATGGTATAATCAAATTCAGTTACAGCTCATAGTAAAAAAAAATAATCTGCATGTTGGACAAAAATATAAGAAAGTCGATAAAAGCTTTAATTAGCAATCCATATTAGAAACATGGTTGTTCAATCTTTATAGAATTATAAGAATCAAGTAGATTTAAAAATATATTCTGAAATACCCTCCAGAAAGCAGCAACCATTCAGATAATTAAATCAATGTGATAATCTATGGCACCCCTAAATCTAGCTCATTTACTGCCAAATGCTGTTTTGAGAGAGATTTGTGGTGCTTGGCACACTCTTGATGGTTTACCCGCTGTTAATTACATGTAATAGGGGACAATAAAGGTGCATCTGTACTGAAATCTCAAACGCTTTTAGCTTCAACCAAGCATTCACCAGGAGTCCCAGATTCTTCCTCGACCATGAGGACTCATCCACTCTTGAACCATGTGGTTGATGAATGTTAATAATCCGAAGGTCATGTTCACTCAAGAAGCCCTTTACATGTTTGCATTCAGAGGTCCATGTTAATATTCTGAATGTTTTACAATGGCTCTTTCTTCCTTTGGGTGTAAACAAAACAGCCTATGAAAACGGCCGCTTTGAAAGACGCAGCAGCCCTCCTAGGACTTGATCTTGAACCAGATTTTTTTCTCTTCAGATAAGTAACTGGGTTATGTAGCTAGACCATGCTAATTACGCAGAGCCCAAATTCAAACGTTTTGGCCTGAATTTTTTGCATGGTCTATAAACGGTTTTAAATTGTTTACTTAACCAAGTTCTCACTTTATTTGTGTGTGTATTTAAAGCAAAGATTCAGATCCTTGTATAAAATGAAGAGTATCGGTGACTCGGGGGGCTGTTGGTTACGTCAGATAAGCTCTATTTCCACAAAAACATATGGGGAACTCCTCCTCTGTGAATATCTGAGATCTGTTTCAAAACTTCACGAGGGACTGGAGCTTGTCCTTGCACCAAAAATAGAAGTGTGAGCTAGTTCCTTCTGCTCCTCATGAATAGTGTTGAGGCAGTCAGCGGCTACTCAATGAACAGCTAGGAATCCGCACAGCTATCCTTAACAATGAGGGGTCTGCTTGACACAGGAAGCCAGTGACATCACTGCTGTGCTCCACTGCAATTGGAACAAAGACTTAGAATATGACTGACCTTTGTGAACACGGACAATCAAAGCTGGAGGTGAATGCCCCTTCACCTCAGGACTAAGCTGCCAAGCCCTGTGGCAGGAAGGTGGGAAAATGACCCCATAAAACTTAAGATTCAAAGTCTAATTGTCCCTCCTCCCTTTGCACTTGCTGTTTCCTTTGCTGGGACACACTCCGCTGGCCCAAAGCCATGTAGCGCCCCGCTCTGTCCATCTTTTCAGAGGAGCCAGCTGGCCCTGCTGTGGGAACTCCCCATTCTCCACTTTATTTTGTCTCTTCAGCACTTACAACTTCCTAGCAGGTGTTTGAATGCGTTATTTATAAGCGTCTCTGCCAATGGACTATAAGCTTCCTAAAGGGTATTTTCATCTCTTCTGTCCCCTGTATAGCCCTGAAACTTGGGACAGTATGTGACTGAAGTAGATGCTCAATTAATATTTGTTGAAGGTTGTTGAATGAATACTGCTTTGACACAATGGGAGCTGAGTTACACCTCCAGAAGCCTGCGCTTTAGAGTCAATAACATCCTCCTCAATCTAAAAAGGTTAGATCTCAAGCAAGTTGTTTCTTTATCTTAATCTGTGCTGCCATATTCTATGATCTATTGTTACATGAAGGTTGATTTCCCTAAGCCATAACAATTGGTTATTAGAATAGCAGCAAACCTTTTTTAAAAAAAAGTTAATTAAAGAAACATCATTTGTAATCTGAAAAAAATTCTGAATGTTTTTATGGTGGAAGCAAAATTGCTTCTTTTATATGACATGGGATCATGCTAAATATATTAGCTAGTTATTATTGAAATATAATCATCTGCCATCCATTTGCCACCTGGCTGTCTGATTAAAGTGACAGAGGGCTGACATTGGTTCCCGGTAGATGGTATTTCTGGGCTCAGCCAATAACTTATGTGCAATTGCTACAACTTCATAAAGTCAATATTTCCTTAAGCTCTGGGGAAAAAAAATAAAAAAACAACTAATGACAATGTTTGCATAGTATCTCCGTTCCTCCAAAAAATTTGATATGGAGCATTCTGTAAGTATAAAGTAACTGTAAAGATATCAGGATATATCTCACTATAATAGCTAGGTGAGCATTTTCACTGTTGCTGAAGCTCCAATACTTTGGCAACCTGATGCGAAGAGCCAACTCATTGGAAAAGACTCTGATGGTGGGAAAGATTGAGGGCAGGAGGAGAAGGGGGCTGCAGAGGATGAGATCCTCTGTTATATAGCATCACCAACTCAACGGACATGAGTCTGAGCACACTTCAGGAGATAGTGAATGACAGGGGAGTCTAGCGTGCTGCAGTTTATGGGGTTGCAAAGAGTCAGACATGACTTAGTGACTGAACAACAGCAAATAAACATATAAGCATGAAAAAACTAAACTAACTTGAACTCTCAATCTGAACCTTTCACTGCTCACAACTAGCTTTCTTATTAATACTGGTCCCTGGACACTAACTACGTGCTACTTAGTGCCTTAGGGCAACCCAGTCTCACCTTTGAGAAGGCTGGTATGTTGGAAAAACATTTTTCTTGCCTAATCCTAGAAAAGGAAAACACTTTCTATCTGTGCAAGGTGGGTGACGTCTCCCTTCTCTCTCCTCTACCAGGTGACTTGCTTGGGTGACATGGATGAAGGTCCAGAGGCATAAGAACCAGCAATGGCAGGTGGCAGCATGTAGGGTCCAGGTGGTCTGTGTTTGTCCTGCAGTTGCACCTGCCTGTCTGGCTCTGGGACAGCTGACATCACTGAAATATGTAGATCCTTCCTTAAGGAGTGTGAATGGACGGTAAATGTTGCATTCACCTAGATCACAGGATGATACAGCTAGGAACTATTTCCAACAGTTGTTTTTAGATGAGAGAAGCAGGGCACAGAGAGAGAAAAGGATGTCCTCCAGATCCCAAAACCAGCCGGTGGCAGCATCTAGAACTTAAGTCGGTGATTCTATGTCCCAGGATGCTCAGTCTTCACCTTCTGAGAGAAAGAAGTGGTGAAGATAGGGGACAGCGATTCTGCAGGCTTCTCTGTGCCAATGGATCTGACCTTCCTAGACTTCCAGGGCCACATTTGGAACATGGTTGGCCCTAACCTGACCAGGCAGGGGACAAGGTCTTTTGTTGCTTGACCTGTTAACCTGCCAACCTTAGGTTAAATTGACCCTTCAAGAATAAAAGCATTGCTTTTTTTGATTTATCAACCAATTTATTATTTCCATTTAATTGATAAACATGTGTTTCAATAGCTATTGTCTGAGAAAAATCAGATAGGCTGTGATACATCTACATAAAATATAAATAAGTTCTGGGTACAGGCACTTGGCCTAGAATGATTGATTGTTTTTTTGTTTCTTTTTCCCCCCGAGATGAGCCACGATGAAAGATATATATTCTGGTCTTCTGGTTCAATCATTTATTATTTAACATTTCTTTTTTTTTTTAATTGGGGGATAATTGCTTTACAATATTGTGTTGGTTTCTGCTGTGCAACAACACAAATCAATCATAATTATATATATATATCCCCTCCCTCATTGCTTTTACTTCTAAATTAATCCCATAAAAATCCACCTATGTGAGGAGCTTGGAAATTCACCTCCTTTTCAATCACTTTCATCCTTTGGGAGAAAACTACCTTAAATATCTTAAGTGGGAGTAATTACTAGTTTTAATGTTCTTAATTTCACGTTGGCAACTGTCACCTGAAAATATCATTACTGATTCCTGTTCTTATCAATAAGTGGTCTTTCTGCCATGGTAATTTGCCCCTATTAACAAAGAAGGAAGATGATGCTTTCTGGCATCTTACCTGGAATTCATGAGGGAGAAAACACAGCAGAGAAGCTAACACATCACACTAATGGAACAAATGTTGCACTTGTCAGGAAACGCAGAAACTCCCCCCATCCCAGGGACATGGGCTTTGGGCATGGTCGATGGTCTAGGAGATGATGAAGGAAGGGGCCAGAAGCTATCCGGGAGGACACATAGCTGCAAGCACCAGGCTAGGGCACAGATCAGTGTGGTGGACTGGGCTGGAGACAGGGACGGGCCCCTGGGCTGAGCAGATCACACCCACTCTAAAGGGGGCATCAAAGGCAGGTCCAGACAGCTTGTCATTGAGGCTGTGTCTTGTGAGGTCAGAGCACTTCCAAGAGAAGCCAGAAAGCCACAGTTCTGTGTGAAATGTCTTGATTTTTAAATGTCATCAACAATCTCATATTTGTAAGACTGCATTATAACTTACTTTATGAGATAATTATTATAAACCAAATGACTCTGGCTTGTTTTCCAGATGCTTTGTCAGATCCGTTCAACACAAGTGCACACGTGTCTTGCAGCCTCCCCTGTGACCACTAGCCAACAAGGACGGGTTTGCACAGAAGCCTGGGCACAAGAGGCTTCATACAGCTTTTCATAATCTTCTCTTGCAAGTCTGATCTAGTGTGATGGGATTAGACAGATGAAGGAGATATTTTACAGGCCATTTGAATCTCTGAGCTCTACTCTGAGCTCCAGATTGGTGCTACCAGCTTCACTGGAAGCTTAAAAAGCAGCCTCAGTTCAACATGATCCATGCAAGTCCTTTCATTCTGATCAACATCCCCTTCCTTTGCCCTACATTAAAAGGTCCATACACCAAATTTATCATCCTAATCTTTGTATATGGCACCAATGTTTATCTAACTGCTCACACCAAAGATTTCAGAGTCATCCTTGAGTCCTTCATTATCTGTTACTAACAATTCATATTGTTTTAAAACACAGCATGGGCAAACAAAGGTGTCTGTGAGAAACGTAATCCATGGGCCAATGGTATTCAACCTCTGTCTTAGGTCTTCAGAGATACTGCCATGGACACGTCTCTTTGTGAATGATAAAAAAGTACTACTTTGATATGCAAAGGTAAGGGAGGGAGTTAAAGCCAACTGTGGTGGGGTAGGGGCTGGGAAGAGACCTTATATGCCATTGTTTTTATCTTCTACATTAGGCATCCTAGAATGACAATATCAAAGTCACCATTGGGGCCCTGATGTATTTCTTTTCTTTTTTCATTTTGGTTGTACCTTGTAGGATCTTAGTTTCTTCATCAGGGATCAAACCCAGGCCCCAGACAGTACAAGTGCTGAGTCCTAACCACTGAACTGTCAGAGAATTCCCCTGACATTCTTCTCACCTGCTTCCTAGACACTGATTATCCTCCTGTTACTTTTGGTTTAAATGTTTACTATAGACAGTGCACATATTGGGGTGTCTTGTACAGTTGAGAACATGCCCTTATTCAGTTACCCCTAGTTGTTCATCTATTCAACAGCTAGGAGTGGAACAATTATAGTGCTGGTTTCTCCTAACTTGGTGATGAGACAGGTTGTGACCTCTGCGGCCAGACTAAACAGACATTTGCAGCAGAAGTTGGTGGGTGCTCTGGTGGAAGGGGTGCTGAAGAAGCCATGGGAGGTGAGGGCAAAGAGAGTTTTTATTGATCAGTCCATCAATTTGAACCCATTTCCTTTTGTGGATTCCGTCTCACCTGGCTAACTGTTAGGAACAAGGCTCGACCTCAAGGTGGCATATTTGGTGGAAGCAAAACCAAAGCTTCTTATTGATACTTATAATGTGTCTCCTTATTCTCAGGTTAGTGGGAAATATTCTGTTGGTTGAGTCTAGCCAATAAAACGACTACCTACAGTGTGCATAACAGTGCATTACTTGGTACCCATTCCAACTAGGCATTACATGGATATTTAGTTTCCTAGAATGAAAACTACATGTCAGATAGAAAATGGATTATCAAGACTGTCATTAAACAAAAAGAAATCATCAAAACAAGTTGGAAATTGCTCTTTTAAACATGATATTTAAGATACTAGGTCTTTTTCTTACCTCATGAGCATTTCAGCTAAACTCTTTGCATCTGGGGAAAGAAAGCTAATATTAGTACAAGATAAACAACTCACTAACATTCACTTAAGCATTTCTGACAAATATTCTACAGAATCAGATAACAATAGCCATTTTTAAATGTAACTGTATATTGAGATCACTACTAATAACTGAAACTTTTATGGATTCCTTATTTCTCCTAAGGCAAATGAGGCACATATAAATAGCCACAAAAATTCTCAGATAACTGATAAAGGTTTTATTATAACCTATTCATTTGTCCCTTTTCAAAAACCCAACTTTATTTTCAGAAGTCAGAAAATTAACACTTGAAAGTAATTCATTATATAGTACCAATTCCATTCTTTTTGTTATCAAAATGAAAAAGCTTATGATCTCTTAAAAAAGTCATTATCAGAGAGCTATGCATCTGTTTGGTTGATCAAAGAATTGTATACACTGCATATCACTATGTCTGGAAACCTAGATGTTTATTTCAAACTGAGAAATAAAACTTTTCTTTATTTCTTTCCTCTGAGGACACTGTTTACCAAGACCTGATTACCATTCCTGATAAAAGAAATCCTGCCTAAAAATGATGTAAACTTTTAAAAAACTTTTTGGATGGCATCGTTTTGAAATTCTAATTTCCCTTAAAATATAATTTGTTCCTTTAACACATTTTTGTCCTGGCAAAAAAATGAATGTTTCCTATCTTAGAACACAAGGGTCTTCTTCATATTTTTTCTTTCAATTTTCTTTAAAAAGCTTTGATGTTAAATGTTCAATGAATGGAACTTTCTGGGAATGGATTCAGCTGACTGTGAGAGTGAGTGAAGCAATGTATTTGTTGTAGCATTTTCATGTGTGGGGGCTGACCCTTGAATGCAGTCGCTTTCCTGTCAGGGAGCAGGATGCTGTAACTGGGAGGTGTGGACGGACAGTCGCAGGAATAGTCACACATAGGCAGTCATCCTGTGAACCAAAGCACTGCTCTTCAAGTCAACCATGCCAGGTCCCACCTCACAAGGAGGCCCCAGGCTTGTGCACAGACGGATTCAGTCTGGGAAGTGAAACAGCTCCCTTCACCCCATCCATATGGCAAAGCAAAGAAGGCAAAGCAGCATTGAATTTCCCATCTCGTGGCTTTACATTTATCTGCAAAGACAAGATAAGCTTCTTCTCTTCCTGAATGATTTAACACTTGCAAAGTAAATATACACATGCACATATATAAGGTGCCAGAAGCTTGGGATTAATTAGCTCTATGGAACAACCAAGCACTGGCTAGTTCAATGCTCTAAAAAGAGGCTGGAATTCCAAAGAGTAAAACGCTGCACGTCAGCTCACAATGTGAAGGGAACTCAGACTCAAACGTCTTCACGATGGATCTGCGTTCCTTGTTCTGACACCATCATCATTCTTTTTCTATTCCTGAAGCTAATCACCAGAGCTTCCTCTCCTGTGATTTTTTTTTCCTATCAGTGTGCCAAGGAAAGACAGCTTCCAACCAGTGGGGATAGAGGTCTCTCTGGTACTGACAAGCTCCAAAGCAAAATTTCTGTGTCTACAACTAATAGGCATCTTCGTCCACATGCTTTGGTACCCAAAGCCTCTTTGGTCTACCCTTCCCTATGCTCGTCAGCTTACAGTGGATCCTTTTCTCTGTCTATCTTGACTATTATTTCCTCCTTCTGACTCATCTGAAACTGTGAGCAACGTTATATTCATGGAAACTCACTTCTTCTGTGAGCCCCCCTTGAGGAAGCTGAGAGCTGGTGGAGTGTGAAGCTGGTGGAGTGTCTGGAGGCACAGTTGGCATCAGGGACCAGGCATGAATGTCTCCTGGGGGGTGGGATCAAGTGGATTAGGGTCACGTGCTAGGAACCCGGATGTGCCAGTTACTTAGGATTGCCAGCCCACGTCCCCTTTATACCCATCTGCCTGGGAATTTCTGAGCCCTCCTTCTGAAATCAGGAAACTGGGACCCAGATACATTCAATCATTTGCTGCAGCTGAGTAGGAAATCATAACTAGTGTCTGTCGATTCAAACTCTTTTAAAATCACTATCGTCAAAGTTTTTTATACTGGAGCAGGTAGCCATTCCCTTCTTCAGGGGATCTTTCTGACCCAGGGATTGAACCCAGGTCTCCTGCATGGCAGGTGGATTCTTTACCATCTGAGCCACCAGGGAAGCCCTTTATACAGAGAGAGGGACATATGTCGTATCCTTAGGGACACACAGAGGAGCACCTTCCTCATGACAGCTGACTGAGGGACACGGCTGGAGGGCACTGTCTCAGGCTGGGTCAGTTGGAGAGGAAGTAAGACTGTGATCACCTTAAAGAGAGCACAAACTAACAGGAAGAGTGCTCCAGGGCACAGAAGGAGCCAGGGTTGAAATTCTGAGCTCCTTCAGGAAGCAAGAAAACAGCAATTTGGGTGCAGGCTGAGATGTCTGGCTTCAAACATATCTAGTTCTTTAATGTATTAAAGTAAATTGTGGGAGGGGGGAGCTGATTTGGAAGCCAGTTGGGAGAGATGTCAAGGATATGATGGGTTCTGGGTCTTCTGTTCATAAAGGGGGCAGGGAGAAGAAAAGGAAGAACTCGGGACACTCTCCTCTTTAGGAGCGAGAACAGGATGTTGGACAAATTAAGAGAATATTTTAAAAATCATGGAGTTGTGATATCTTAAGAGCATCACAGAGTTTTCAAATCCTCCTCTAATAAATGTCTGGATCCCTTCCACAGTGCCCTGGACAGATGCTACAACGAGCTGGGACCAACAGCCGCCCCAGGGAAGACAACGCCCTTGCTGACCGGACGGTGCCTACATCTCCTCCATCACTGACCTGGCTTCCATGTCTGTTGAGGGCTCCCCACTCAACACATCAGTCTCCCTAGGGCTTTGGCTTTTCTCTCTCTCCCCAGTTCAATTCTCATTTCCTCATCAGCATCTCCCTCTTTGGTCTGCCCAGCTCCAGACTCTCAGCCTTCTAAGCAGCTTGCCCACAGCAGAAAGGGTAGTGGCTCTGAGTCACACCCCTCACTAGGTCACATCTGTGCTCTGAAATTCTCAAAGGAGACTCCCTGCCAATAGGACTCCTCAGCTCAGGGTACCAGCCTCCCGTGCTAGACCTAGTTGTCTTTCTAGCTCGGTTCCCTCTTACTTTGAACCGCCAACCCTCTCTGAGTTTTCTGTTCTTGCATTCTCTGCTGAGAGCCCGCATGATTTTGTTCCTCCAAGCCCTTGCCCCCACCCTCCCCCTGAGACATGACTTGCTCTGTACACCCTCCCGACCCAGCAGGTGACACTGGTGTTCTGGTTCCCTGGGCTTCTGAGGACCTTTGCACCTGTCTAGCATCTCCACATCTGCTCAGCTCAGTCTTGGCACTTTGCATCATGACTTCCTGGTTTCATGCTGTCTCTCTAATGGCCCTTTGTCTTTATTTCCAGTCTCTGGTACAGTAAAGCCACACAGAGTCTTTTCCCGAGGATACAATTCATTATGAAAAACACCTTCCTGTTCTTGTTGAAATCCCTTGATGTAATTTTTCCTTGGCTATAAGAAAGGCACATTCTGGAACCACTGAAAAGCCATTTGAATATTTCCAGGTAGCTGGCATGTCCAAGGTAGCTTGGCTTCAGTGTTCTCTTTTCTGGGCTGAATTCTCTATTTTTCTCAATCACTACTCAGACGGCAGAATTTCTAGGCAATCTCCACTTGGGACTCTCTTCTATGGAAGACATCTGATTTCTTGTTGTCCTTTATTAAATGAGGGTGAGCCCAGAACCTGGTAATTTTTCTGATAGTTTCTTACCTACTGTTGGGAACACAATGCTCATTATATGTTTCGTAAATGAATTTTCACAACTTACATTGGAGACTTTCCAATTATCCCTATTAAACTTTATCTCCTTGGTTCTAGTCTTTCATCCTCTACTACATTAGCTCCTACCTGGATTTATGCCATCTCAGAAATCAGCTTAGCTCGCCTGTATTTCAGCCCAGTTCTGTAACCTGGCCCTCTCTTCTCTATCAACCCTGCCAAAGTGCAAATAGGATTTGTCCAGGCTGTGGCTGATCCCTATCATGTCCTTCGATGCATACAAATTATCCTGTAACATAAACTAATTTACTTCAATCTACAATTTCTAGAACTTACTGTTTTTCGAAAATGGGTATGGAGTATACTTCCTAACACCTCTAATCTGATTGTTCAAAGATGATGTACAAAGGTCCTTGGGATTATGTCTGAAAACATTTTGTTTAGAATTTTTACAAAATCTGGGGGGGGGGCGGTTTGCAATACTTTGGCCACCTGATGCAAAGAGCCAACTCATTGGAAAAGACCCTGACAATGGGAAAGATTGAGGGCAGGAGGAGAAAACAGTGACAGAGGATGAAATGGTTGGATGGCATCACCGACTCAACGGACATGAATTTGAGCAAATTCTGGGAGAGAGTGGAGGACAGGAAGCCTGCTGTGCTGTAGTCCATGGGGTTGCAAAGAGACAGACAGGACTGAGTGACTGAACGACAACAATAGTGGGGAACCACACGACACCCTTGCTAATCTTTCCAGTGAGAGAAAATGTACCTCTTGGGGATTATCACTGCATCGACTGGTGCCCACAGTTTGGTTCTCATCATCTAGGGTCCTGTGTAATAATTTGTTGTAAGCTTGGCTTGCCTGATCTACTAGCAAGGAGTTAGGAAGATGACTTTGGACAGCATCCTCTCTAATCCTCCCCAAAGCACTAGCACATAGTAGGTTTTAAAGAGTAAATCAATTTGAATAATCAGGGGCTTTGATTATTTTCTCAAACAACCTGAGTTATCCTTTTTCCTTTTCGTTCCGTCCATCCCTCCCTCCCTTCCTTTCTCAAAATCCCCCTCATCCTTCCCTCTTTTTCTATAATTCTTGCTTCACATTTTCTGGTCTGAATAGCACCTCTCTTGGTTCACATCAAAGTAAAACAGATGCCGAGTCTGTCTTCTTCTATCTGCCATCTGTTAAGATAAGAACATCATCTCAAGTCTTCTTTTTCTTCTTTCCCAACACAGCTCCACACTCTTTTGTGTTGTCTGCCACTTTTTTCCCCCCACAAATTTCGGCTCAGTTGAGATTTAGACTTTGTGACACCTTTCTAAAGCCCTGGCTGTTTCTCTATATCCATCACTGGCTCTGTGCTCTTCCCTTTATCTTTCAGTCTGGGAGATGATGGAGACAGATTACCAGGCTTTCCTAGTGATACTCAGTAATGGAAAAAAGCAGTTTCAAAAAACAACATGTGGTAACACTCTGAATGTGTGAAGAGGACTGGAAGATGATAGCTAAAAGGAGAATTTGGGGATCTTAAGGCAACTGACCCCCTGCTTTTAGGAGAGCATTTTCATTTGAGGGGCTGGGAGAACAGTGAGACAGGATTCAGAGGAGCTTGTGAGACATGATATAGTTGACTGTCAAAGAGTCTTTCAAGAATTCAGAGGGGAAAAGAAGTGGAGAGAAGAGCAATAGGTTAAGGATAAGCAAGCAAAAAGGAATCCTTTTTTTTAAATATAGGGGGGCCTGGGTGGTAATGAATATAGAGGTAAGATATGAACAAACCAAATATCTTTCATGGGGAAAAATAAAATGATAAAATCATTATTGATTCTGTGTTAATAGATTGATTCTGTGTTTAATTCCCGTGTTTCTTTGACACATCTTTTTAAGCTAGCTTAATATGGATGCGACGGACTATTTCTTTTCTGAACGTTCGAAAACTGAAGAAGTGTCATGGAGAGAGGACTGGGTAGACAACAGTGATTTCAGCTCTCCTGCTAGTCCTTACCTAACTGATGTGCGGTTTTCAAGTTCCCTTCAGTTTTCATGTCAGCAAAATAGAGCACAACAGTGTCAAGACATCAAGTTTATTCACTCCTAGTTGCACAGCTATTAAGAGACTAAAGCAAGACAACATAAAGACTTGTGGAAAAAGGAAGAAGAAAGCATGGAAAATGCTAGTACTCTGTCGATTAATTGTGGTTCAGTCAGTTTTTGGGAAGAGGCATCTCAGTTGAGTAAAAGCATCACAGGGTGGTCTCCCTGGTTCCCTGTTCTTTGTGAACCATCCCTCCCGAGGAGTCTGCACTTGGGATAGGCCTTCTTATCAACGAGGCAGCACAGGCCTCCAGCACTGCAGCTGTGCCAGTCCTGAGCACATGTTCTAATGTTTATTTTATTTTTTAAAGATCTTTTTTGATGTGGACCATTTTTAAAGACTTTATTGAATTTGTTATTAATAAAAGATTGCTTCTTTTTTTATGTTTTGGTTTCTTGGCCACAAGACATGTGGGGTCTTAGTTCCCTGACCAGGGATGGAACCCGCCTCTCCTGCACTGAAAGTCAAAGTCTTTAAGCACAGGACTGCCAGGGAAGTCCCTTATGTTCTTTAAAAAAGAGGACTCTCTAATAATGAGTGATGTTGAGCATCTTTTCATGTGTTTGTTAGCCATCTGTATGTCTTCTTTGGAGAAATGTCTGTTTAGTTCTTTGGCCCATTTTTTGATTGGGTCGTTTATTTTTCGGGAATTCAGCTGCAGAAGTTGCTTGTATATTTTTGAGATTAATTGTTTGTCTGTTGCTTCATTTGCTATTATTTTCTCCCATTCTGAAGGCTGTCTTTTCACCTTGTTTATAGTTTCCTTTGTTGTGCAAAAGCTTTTAATTTTAATTAGGTCCCATTTGTTTATTTTTGCTTTTATTTCCAATATTCTGGGAGGTGGGTCATGGAGGATCCTGCTGTGATTTATGTCGGAGAGTGTTTTGCCTATGTTTTCCTCTAGGAGTTTTATTGTTTCTGGTCTTACGTTTAGATCTTTAATCCATTTTGAGTTTATTTTTGTGTACGGTGTTAGGAAGTGTTCTAGTTTCATTCTTTTACAAGTGGTTGACCAGTTTTCCCAGCACCACTTGTTAAAGAGATTGTCTTTTCTCCATTGTCTGGGAATAGAACTGCCATATGACCCAGCAATCCCACTGCTGGGCATATACACCGAGGAGACCAGAATTGAAAGAGACACGTGTACCCCAATGTTCATCGCAGCACTGTTTACAATAGCCAGGACATGGAAGCAACCTAGATGTCCATCAGCAGACGAATGGATAAGGAAGCTGTGGTACATATACACAATGGAATATTACTCAGCCATTAAAAAAAATACATTTGAATCGGTTCTACTGAGATGGATGAAACTGGAGCCCATTATACAGAGTGAAGTAAGCCAGAAAGAAAAACAACAATACAGTATACTAATGCATATATATGGAATTTGAAAGATGGTAACGATAACCCTATATGCGAGACAGAATAAGAGACACAGACGCATGGAACAATTTTATGGACTCTGAGGGAGAAGGTGAGGGTGGGACGTTCTGGGAGAATGGCATTGAGACATGTGTATTGTCATATGTGAAACAGAGCACCATTCCATGTTCGATGCATGTGACAAGGGCTCAGGGCCGGGGCAATGGGATGATCCAGAAGGATGGGATGGGGAGGGAGGTGGGTGGGGGGTCCGGGAAGGGGAACAAATGTAAACCCATGGCTGATTCATGTCAATGTATGGCAAAAACTATTACAATATTGTAAAGTAATTAGCCCCCAACTAAAATAAATAAATTTATTAAAAAAAAAAAAAAAGAAAGAATAAGGAGTAAGAAACACAACTAATTATAATATGGAAAATACAATAAAGCATTAAAGTTTCAAAAAAAAAAAAAAAAAAGAGGACTCTCATTCACAGGCACATCATCACACTTTCATCCCCAAAGTTCTAGTTAAGCGAATGGAATTTGCTTCGCCTCATACCTCTCCCGGGCAGTCCATGCACATGCCTCCCAAACACAAAACCAACTTGAGAGCAGCAGATTTCCCCCTGCTCTGCATGCGCGCTCCACTGCTTCAGTCATGTCCAAATCTGTGCAACCCTATGCACGGTAGTCCACCAGGCTCCTCTGTCCATGGGATTCTCCAGGCAAGAATACTGGAGTGGGTTGCCCTGCTCTCCTCCAGGGGATCTTCGCAACCCAGGGATTGAACCACATCTCTTATATCTCCTACTTTGGCAGGCATGTTCTTTTCCTAGTGGGTGCCACCTGGGAAGCCCCTTCTCCTGCTTTACCATCTCTCAAAAGCTCTTACTTGCAAGCTCCCTCACAACAACCCCTGCTTTTCTGTGGAATTGAAAGGGATCTCATAAAGCAGTTATTTTCCTAAGGGCTCTAAAACCTGCATTTACATTTTTATAGGCTCACAAAAAGGACCCCCATCATTTAGTCAAATGAAAGCTGATTCCAAAGCCATGACAAAATACATAACCCAGAAAGAAGACCATATATTCTTGCCATCTTAGAAAACTGCAAATACGGACATGGACAAAATAGAACCCACAGGCAGGGCAAAGCCCTGGGTTGAGACCACCTGGCTCCCTCCTGCTCCTGCCTGCACCCCACCCACCCCTGTGCCCCCATCCCTCACTCTGTGGCTGCCATTGGCCTGGCTCTGTTACCTTCCCTCTGTTCCTGTGCTTTCCCACTATAAGATATAGAAACCCTTATTAAAAATTTAGTTCTGCCATAACACACTTGAAGTTTTGAAAGGATAATTTTTAAGAAATGAAGATCAAAAGGATAAAAAGAAAGAAAACAGAAAGGAATGAAGAAGGAAGAAAATGCAAAGCTGAGAACTACAGTTTCAGACTTCTGATCCCATCTCAGCCCCAATTGGGACATTTGTTAGTTTGGCAGTGATGTCTCTGGGGGGCCCACCCATCACTTCTTCACTAAGGTACACCAGGGACATTTGCATGCATATGACTCAATGCATGATGGCCACCTTTATACAAGTCTACCTTGAGTCCAAGTGTCTTTGAGCTCCCAGATGCACACCTTTCTTCCTTTAGATTATTAGAGTTCAAGCTAAGTGTTGGTCTTACAGATGAGGAGAGATTTAGCAGCAGATAAATGGAATATTAGAACAGTCATGGCCCACCCCTTCAGCCATGCCTGTGGATGACCAAAGGCCACATTCTCTTTAGGAATGGTCTTTCGGAACTAATCGGCCTTAAACTATTAATCCATTTGGAACCATGTTTCAAATAATAAATATGCTTCTGTTCAAGGGAAGAAAGTCAGATTTTACGTCATCCACTGACTTTTATCTTTAGCTTATTTGAAACGTTGGGAGCAGCTTTTCGGCTTGGCACTGCCAGTTGACCTATACTGGTTGGGTACTTTGCACCCTCTTGGGTAAACTCATACTAAGAGGGGAAGCTTTTAGTGATCCCGGCCTTGATTACTTGACATGGGAATCAAATTTTTATAATTTGGCACTGCTGGGATCATGGGCCCAGCCAGTGATTTATTCTATAACCTTGCACTTCAAAGGAGCTAGCAATAGGAAAAAAATCAGGGCATCATTTAAAGCAAAATGTGGCTTCTGAACTTGTGGATAAGGTTACAGATTTTTTAAAAAATGTACCACTTGAAGACAATTTAGACTTTAGGAGGTCGCTAGGCTCTAAAATTAGTAATGTACTCAGGAAGGAAGAATATAGGTTGGCTAAACTGCTTGAGTCCCATTTTTTTTCTTTCTTTTTTTAAAAAAAAATTTACATAAAACACGTTATAGTGCATTACCTAACTAGGTTGCTTGTCAAGCCAGTGAAACAAACCTACTCATAAACACTGAGTAGCATATAGCAATCAACAACGTCGATGGCATGGAGTTGATCTTACAGTGTTCATTAGGAACCCCTGCAGTATTTTCCTATAATCCAAATTTTCCTATTTCCAGTTTTGATCCTGAAGAGTAGTTGCTCAGGAAATACTGACCTATTATTAGAAATGTCCTTATTTTACACAATAAAATATTGTATGAAGCCATTCAATCTGTAAATATATTTGAACTCATTCTAACCCAGGGACATGATCTGTGTCTTACGTGGGTCAGGTAGTAACTGAGTGATTCTACTAATGGACTCTGCTTAATAGACGGGCACCTACTACCTTAAACTCTGTGACTCTAGTTTCCTTCCATGAGCGAATGGGAAACATGTTGTATTATTAATTAACATACTAGTTCAAGGGCCTTTCAAACCTAAAAGACAAAGATCTTTTGGGGGCAAGGTCTGGCCTTTTAGGCTTCCCATGTGACTCAGTTGGTAAAGAATCTGCCTGCAATGCAGGAGACTTGGGTTTGATCCCTGGGTGGGGAAGATAACCTGGAGTAGGGCATGGCAACCCACTCCAGTATTCTTGGCTGGAGAATCCCATGGACCGAGGAGCCTGGAGGGCTATAATCCATGGGGTCACAAAGAGTTGGACATGACTGAGCAACTAACACTTTCACTTTCTTTTCTGGCCTTTCACTGATTCCCCCAATAGCCCTAGTCGCTCACTCTGCCCTTTCATTGCGCATTTTTCAATGTTAGAAAGACGAGCATGTCCCATGTAAGCCTTTGCTGACTGCCACTAGGGTACCAGCTTCCATCTTCCTGGGACAGAATCTTAGTAACCTTTCTTTTCTCTCCAGGACCTAGACAAACTTTTGAGATCAAATAGAGATGGTTAATAAGAAAATTTTACAGTTAGTTTTAAAAAACATTGCACCTGGCCCATGGAAGATAATCAGAGAGAGTGTGCTGAATTGAATATTTCAGTGTATCCAAAGTAAAACCTGCCGTTTGGAAGGCTATGGAATGAGGTATCTGATCATTTTGCCTTCTTCCTGCCCTCTCATCAAACTCTTGACTTGGAAGCTTTTATTAGGCAAGTAAAATGCAAGACTGCAGATACCTTTGTGCCCTGCCAGCTACTTCTCTGGGATTCTTTGCTTCTCAGCATCTCCCATGAATACATCTTCTTTGCCACAGCACTTATTTTCTCCCCCTGCTGAAACTTTTGTGTTAGCTCTCTCTCTGCCCTGGCACAAAGAAAACAAAATCGTTTCTGGGGAATGAAAGGCTGGACTTGAGGATGTGATGAGTTGCTCTCTTAACTGAGACCAGTGACAAAATAGCGGTGTGGGACAGCAGAGGTGCCGACAATAAAAATGCCAGCCCGGGTTAATTTCTAGACAGAGTCCTTGCAAGGCAATAACTAAATTACAAGGCACTGTGAAGAACAAAAAGAAAGGATGTCCCACCTGCCACCGGTCTGACTCAAATGCACCAGGAAGAATATACAACAGCTTTAGCATCTTTTTCTTGCTCTTGGCAGGGAAGAGCGAGGTTGGGGTGTTCAAGTCGTTAAGTAGAAGAGGAAATCAGACAATAGCTGGAGAGGTGAAAGGAAGCAACAGGGGCCAGAGTGAAAAGAAAAGGTGAATTTAGCAGAAGGTGGGAGATGCTGGGAGGGATTTAGTGTTTAACCCATTTGTAGGTAAACCCTTGTGCTCAAACAGGAATGATGGATGAGAAAGTGTTATCGGTGGTTTTTAAAAATGTTATATGGACAATTTCTAGTCTTCTAAATGCAGCCAGTTCAATCTGTCTAAGTGCAACAAGAACAGACACCCTGGGTACCTCAATAACAATGTCCCTAAGGCCAGGCTATGGGTTTCTGCTTTTGGTAAAAAAAAAAGGGGGGGGGGGATTTAAAAAAGTCCTTTTGGAGGCTTTCCTGGTGGTCAGTGTAAAGAATCCGCCTGCTGATACAGGATATACAAGTTTGACCCTTGGGCTGGGAAGATCCCACATGTTGTGGAGCAGCTAAGCCCATGCGCCACGGCTACTGAGCCTGTGCTCTAGAGCCTCGGAGCTGCAACTATTGAGCCCATGTGCCTAGAGCCTGTGTTCCACACCAAGAGAAGCCACTGCAATGAGAAACCCTTGCACCACAACTAGAGAGTAGCCTCCACTCACCACAACTAGAAAAAAGCCTGTGCAACAATGAACACCCAGCATAGCCAAAAATAAATAACTAAAAATTTATTTTAAAAAAAGTCCTTTTCATACTTTAACGATGAACACTTGTGAACGGAATCCAATACAGCACACCTGATACTGAATTTCTCAATAGATTAGGCAATACTATGTTTTTGTGATGCTGTTCTCATAAATGGCACCCCCTATCCTCCCCAGTTGCAATTAATTGCTTCCTGTTTTGGGCTTACGAAGGATTTATTTGCAGCCCCGTTTCAGCGCTCGTGACATTTGGGCTCTTTCGCTGGCAGATGCCTGTGTGTCTGCCTCCTACTTTGAACCTAAGGTTCAGAAGGCTCTTTCTCACATTTTGTACATCGAGCACCTAGCACAGCCCTCAGGGTACAAGATTTACTCAAATGAATGTGCAAAATTACAAGATAAGTGGAGAGTGTCATTTCGAAAGGATATTTCAGTGAGATCGACAGTTCATCTCAATTACTGGGCTGCAGAAGTTTTAAACAAAAGGACTATTAAAGCATGCAGATGGAGTGCCGTGTATAATACTTCAGCTATTTTAATTCATTGGCCAAGTAGAAGCACATTGATGGTAAGGCATGTGAGAGCTATATCAAGAGGATGCCCTGGCTACCAGAAGACAGGTGGGAATATCCCCCTGTTGCACTGATCTAACTGGTCTATGGTTAATTACACAAGAGGTCAACATCCAGATCTACCAACAGGGCTTGGGGATATCCCAGAGACATCATAAGGACAGAGCTTCCAGGCTTGTCTTTCACATGCAAATTTGAAGAACACAGGGGATGCTGCATTCCCATCACTGCATTGACACTAAAGTGCAAACAGCTTGTATATTCATTCTACCCAAACTTGGACTGGCTCAATACCCTGACAGGTAAAGAGGACGGACTCGGAGAACTCTGTCCTGCCCAGGGCTTTGTATTTGAAAGAACCCATTGTCCTCACACTGCAGAGCCAGGGCCTGTAGGGCTGTTGCACAGGACTTGGAAATAGTCCTGTTGCACAGAATCTACAGAGCTGGACATTGTAATAATGGTGCTGCTGACAATGGCTCTCATCTGGTCCAAGTTATCATCATCTATTATTTTATTTTCTATTAGTTGAAGCGAAACTCTTACACCAGGATTCCGCTCCAATATCTAATTCAGGAAAGCGCGTGTTTTCTGCCTCACAATGCTTTCCCGGGACCATAAACCCTCAATTTCCTCTTCCCGGCAATAAAATAGTTCTCATTTCCAGAGTCCATCAGACAGGTCTTTTTAAAGGAGGCCATAATTGGTGGCATTGCTGCAGAGACTGAAAATTAAAGAGTGGTGTTGGCAAACCCACGGGGAAGTCATTCTCTTGGCCTGCCCTACTGACAAGGTAGGATTTAGGACACGTGGAAGAGGTTGGCTTTCACTCAATTTCTGAGTAGTAACTTTTGTATGACTTGCCCATGAGGCCCTGACATCCTGCTCAAGGAGCATCGCGGGTCACAGAGCCAGGCAGCCTGGGGATCCGGCCCAGAGAGGGAAAGGCATTCTGTGGGGTGAGATCCCCCCAGCTAGCTGTTGGTCCCGCTGCATGGGGGGACAGCCGAGCCTCCGCTCACCTCTCAGCCGCTTCAGCCTCTGCTCACGCCTCCTCCTCCGAACCACCAGCAGGAGCACAAACAGCATCAGGACTCCCACCAGGATACAGGAGATGGTCACCAGCATCTTGAGCCCCTCGTTGGTTGTCAGCCCTTCATCACTTTGGACAACTGACTTAATGAGTGGGGGGATTGTACCTGAAAACAGGGTCATGATGTTAGGTGGCTGTTAATGACGACAGCATGGCGGAGTTTTTAGGGATGATGGGTTATAAGAACCGCGCGAGTGATCGAGGGCGTCCACGGAGATGAAGATGAAAGGAACGCTTCATCTAGGTCCTTGTTAATTTCTTTACTCACTCACTTCCCTCCTATGCTTACTCTACAGAACATGGAACTAGAGTCTGCACAAAGGACAAAGCCCATTTCTTTGAAAGGGACTTCACTGGTAACGTGCTGGGTGCAGACACTTGAGAGCATAATATCCAGGCTGGGTGCTTTAAAAAGTCACATGCATTTACCTGGAGTTGAATGTCACCTAGAACACAATTGAGAGTGGCTGTTTGAAAAATTGCACATCAAAGAAGGAACAATGGGTTTGGCAAGTGGACAGAAGGCAGGCTTCGGGGAGACTGTACCAGATAGACCTGCTTAAAGGAGCTGAAAATCTCTTTTCTTTGGTTATTTCATTGCTTTTTATCATGGATGTAAGACCAAATCTACTTTTAAAAGTCTCGCTTCAGGGCATTACAGCAAAATCAACTTTTCAAAGAGGAGCTATCCAGGTCTCTAAAGCAAGCTATTTACTGACCCTTATAATGCTCTGAAATTCAGATTATTTAGAATTACAAGGAAACACTTAAGCAGTCTGAACTCTGAGCTGCTTTAAGCTGCCTTTTGCTGAGAGGCTGAACAAAATGGGTCCAGAGATTCAAACACAGGCATCCCCTTTTATGGAGCTTGCATTTTGGCATCCACCACTATGAAAAGATGCTCCAGTCTTCTGTATTTTCCATGTAAAACAAGGGCCAGGAAGTCAGTAATTTAGGAAAAATAATGCAAAAATAATATAATTTCCCTTTGAACAAAAAGTGTCTTTGTCCTGCATTTAGTGAGTAGAGCAGGGATACAGAACACCAGGCCCCTCTGCTGTCTGCTAAGGCCAAGAATACCATTCTTTCAACTTATAAACACTGGTTTTGGCTGGAGCCCCGGGTCTGCAAATGCTCAGAACTCAGGTAAGAGGCACAAAAGGGGATGCAGGTGAGGATGTGTCTGCACAACCAAGATGACACAGAACCAGTACAAACACCTGGCTGAGGGAATGGCAGAAGAAAGAGTCCAAAAAAATACAGAAGAATCTGAAATCTGACTAGTACAGACAGAAAGCTAATCATCAATGTTTGTTTTTCCCCAAATGAAAAAAATTCTTCAGGCACAAGTGACACAAGAGATATTAAAGCTATATATCCACAAGCTTGGTTCAAAGAAATATGTAACCTTTTTCAAGGAAAATAGACATATGCATTTTTCTTTTTAGTGTAATAAAATCATTTCAGATTTCAGAACATTTTACATGTAGGACGTTTTTCATGATTCTAATCTGAGATCTTGGATAAAGTGAGGACATTTCTTTTAGAAAATAACCATTTAAAGTCTGCAGAGCACTTTGTAAGTAAGAATGACAGTTTCGAATGCTGCATGTGAGAGGTTGCTAATTAAATGATTAGCTGTAAGCCTATCACCAACGCGCACCTTGAAGCCGTGGGCTCTGGACCACACAGATTACAGTGAGGCTGGGCGCCAGAGCGGGATGATCGAAAGGCAATTAGTGAACGTCCATCATCTAAAACAAAATATATACTTTCTGCTTAAATGTGTATCCTGCTAGCAAAGGACTTTGGGAAGCCTTTAGACACTAGGGAAAACGTTTGGTCAGCATCAAAGCCCTTTATTTTGTCAGATCAAAGAATGAAAGAGAGTTGGAGGAGAAATCAGGTCAGCCGTGCTGCTCTGAGGTGGCTGATGTTCTGTGATGGAACCTCTTGGAGTGAAGTCACTCCTGACTGAGGCCAGGAGATTAGAGAGACATGGCCCAGGAGGAGCAGAGCTTCTGAGGAGAAGCCTCTCATCTGGGAGCTGGATCAGGGTGGGGGCCTAGGCTGGTATCACCAGCTCCAGGACCCCCACATAGGCACCTTCTTGCCTTCACCCCACCCAGGCCTGCAATGCTGGGGGCGAGCCTGGGCACTGGCTGAGGAGGAATTTGTGCAGGAGATTCCAGGGTGGGTTTACAGTGTGCCAAGGTGGGAGGAACAAGCCCAGGGCCAGTCAAGACTGACCATGAGAAAATGGCTAAGGAAGGAGCTGAGTCCACATCACCTCCAGAGCATCCTTTGGTCGTGTCCCAGGCTCCTTGGGTTTATGGACTCTCTTTTCTTAGGACACGATAACCAGTACTCCAAGGAAGTTTCTGCCAGGGCTTTAATTAAAGCAAGATCCTGAATGCCCACAAGCAGAGGAAAAGACACCCCTTAGCCTTTCCAGTGAAGAATAGAATAGGGGGTGTTTGCTCAGGCACAGACTTTCTGGGTAAGTCACCCAGCACCGTGGTCCAGCCTGGGGGGTAGACGCTGGACAGGGGTTCTGAGGGAGCTGAGCCCACACCTCCAAATTATCTGACCAGTGGAGACTGTTTTTACAAATGAGCACAGCACTTAATTCAGCCACTGCCTTACACAGAGTGGACCACTGCTGCAAAGCTACAAAAATCAGCTCAACTTGCTGCTAGTTAGGACCCTCTAAAATTCCCTGACTGCAGAACCGTCAATGTCAGACCGCCTTTAGCTTCACTGCACTTGACATTTGTTCAACATCAATAAATGGCCCACAATACTAGTTGTAGGAAAAAAAGGATAAAAATGTCTTTCTCTCTTATTTTCGGTCAACTAATCATCATGAGACACCTTGCTTGGTTTTCAGAAACCCCTTGCAAATTGTATGTTTGTGTGTGTGTGAGCCTATGAATGTGTGCATGTATGTGTATGTGCCTGTGTGTATGTACATGTGTGTGCATGTCCACTACCATCCTATGACATTATTCTATTTCTATCTGTGCCTCTGTTTCTTCTCAGAGACTAACATAAGCACCTTCACTTATGGAAAACTGCTTTTGCACATGCAATTTAAGGGCTAAATGAGAGAAAAAAGAAAGCTGTTATGTGGTTTGGGATGGGGTGGGCGGAGGGGAGGGAGACAACAAAAGCAGTGTTAGCTCACAGTCATGACCAAGCACCAACCACGTGCAGAGAAGCCTTCAGCCCGAAGAGAAGTCACTCCTGCACCCTGACTGCCTGGTGAGGGTCCCCGGGCCTCGGTCCCTTCTTCCTGGAACTCAGCCATGGGCACATGGGTACCTGGTCTAGGGAGCCCTGCGGGGAGCAGACTGGACACCCCCCAAGCCTAAGGGGATCTGCGGGCACGGGTCACATTGCGCTGAGGATGGATGTCAAATGGGAGAGGGACAGCGAGCTTGTGTACATGTCCCGAGATGCAGGCGGGAGGCCAGGGCCAGCTTACTGCCATCGTAGTTGAGCGTGGCGAAGTTGGTCTGCTTCTCTGCACAGCCGGCGCTGTTGCACACCCTCATCTGTAGCTCGTACCACGTGGCCTCCTGCAGGTCGTACAGGATGTAGGACTTGGAGAGGGAGGTTCGCTGGGCCGTGGTCCAGACCGTGGTCCCGAAGGGTCTGTACTCGAGTGTGAAGGAGGTGATGGGGCAGCCGCCGTCATTCCAGCCAATGAGGTTGAGCCGCACGCGCGTGGTATTGATGCTAGCGAAGAGCTCCTGCTCCTTCGAGAACTGGGGCTCTGCGGAGAGGGCACAGGGGGCCAGGCCACGGGGCGTGTGAGTGAAGGTCACCAAGGTCATCCCACACTGCCCTGGGACTGCTTCCCCTCAGGCAAGGGGCTCAGTCCAAGTCTGGGTCACAGGCTACTTGCTCCCTGTCCACTCTTTACAAGGATCTTATGAACCAACGGAAGATAACCTAGGAGTGAAAGGGAACACTGGGCGGGTAGCAGTTATCTTTGTGAATCTTAGATTTCCCTGAAGAGCAATTCTGTTCTCAGGTATGTGTTTCCTTGAGTGTTTTTTTTTTTTTTTTTTTAAGTTTGTTTGACTTGGTGGACAAAACTTAGAATGTAAGCCCAGGACACAGCCTCTCAGGCAACTTTGGGGATTCCTCCTCCTTGAGTAGCTTTGAAGGAACCACTGTGATGTGCTGGACTTGACCCAAGAGAAGGCAGACTTGGACGTGGGAAGTACCCACAGCACCCTTTCTGTCCAAGTGCCTCATACTGGAGCCCAGGGATCCGATGGGTATGTTTCTGCAGAAGTCAGCAATTCTTCATCTGAGCCCTGTTGTGTGTTATCCAAAACTCAGCACCGCATCCAAATGCCACCCTCGCCTGCTGATGTCTGGCACGCCTGTCATGTGACCCATGCCACTGGATGAGAGTCAGCAGGAGGAAACCTGCAAAGACCCTCTCCTCACCTCCTCACCTACACTCATGTGCAGTGCCATCCCTCCCTCCCACTGCTGTTTTCGAGCTGCACATTTCACCTCTGAACATCACTGCCCTGGGGTTTGTCTCCCTGAAGGTCCACCTTTTAGAGGAAAAACCAACACACACTGAAGGTTAACAGTCAACCCCAGTGACTTCTCACCTGGAAAGCAGAGTCTATGAGGCAATGTGACAGTTATAAATAGAAGGGAGGAGGTGACAAGGGAGGAGGTCACCCTAGGAGAAGGTGAGAGGGCAAAGGTCACAATTCATGGCTACTCAGCCTGGGAACTGAGTACCACTGTTGGCACCAATGCCCTTGATTTTCAAATGACACTTCTTTTTTTAAAAAATGCTTATTTTTATTGAAGTATAGTTACTGTACAATGTTGTGTTGGTTTCAAGTATAGAGCCAAGTGATTCAGTTATACATATATATATATTATATTATATATACATATAATATTATATTCTTTCAGATTCTTTTCCCTTTTAGGTCATTACAAAATAGTGAGTATTCCCATGTGCTATACAGTAGGTTTTTGCTGATTATCTATTTTACACACAGTAGTGTGCATCTGTTAATTCCAAACTCCCAATTTAGTCCTCCTCTCCACCTTTCTCCTTTGGTAACCACAAGCTTATTTTCTATGTCTGTGGACACTCTTCTTTTACACTGCCAATGAAACAATTAGAAAAGAGAATCAGACTATTTTGTAAAGATCAGCCATCTATCTCAATATGCTGAAACACTGCCAGACCCATCCGGGGATAACAACATTCAAACTCATAGACCCATGATGCATCTTTTGTGACTCCAATCTGCTGCCCCCCACTTTGATATGGAAGACAGAGGATCTCTAGAAACAACAGAAGTCCTACTTACCTTTGCCCAGTGTTTTCGCTTCTATGATCTCACTTATGCGCCCGGGTCCCACTCCGTTCTGTGCAGTGAGAGTGAACTTGTACCAAGTCCCACACTTCAGGTTTTCCAGGCGGTAGGAGCGTTCGCTGGGGCTGATGGGAAAACTCCCCCACTGCTCACTGTTGTCCTCTGAGTACTGCAGTATATATCCTTTGGAAAACAAGAGGCAGTCACGGGAATGTTACTTGCTTTCTCTCGAATGTTTGCACTGTGTGCAGGGTGAGATCTCAGAATTGTATATCTTCAGAAGAGAATAACTGAGCTCCAGGACACTGAATCCTGGCTGGGAGAAGTGCTCTGATGATACATTGATTATGAGATATTTAGGCTACACCAGATGCTACAATGGTGGGAGTGCTGGGAATGTAATGAAGTTAAAACCACGTTCTGCCCATTCTCTTTAAAAGGTGTAACTGGACATCTGATCTCTAAATATCTGACCTTCAGAGCACATGTGCCCAATCCTTGGGAATGGGTGTAGTCTGAAGCTGGGTTATTTTTATGTATTATATATATTACGTGCATGCATGCTAAGCCGCTTCAGCTGTGTCTGACTCTCTGTGACCCTATGGACTATAGCCCATCAGGCTCCTCTGTCCATGGAATTCTCCAGGCAAGAATGGAGAATGGAGTGGGTTGCCATGCCCTGCTCCAGGGGATTTTCTGACCCAGGGATTGAACCCAGGTCTCATCCTGCCTTATAGGCAGATTCTTTATGGTCTGAGCCACCAATGAAGCCCTCATATATAAATATATGTTATATATTCAATGTATATATAAATATATATTATTTATTAAAAATATATTAATATATATAATATATTTTATAATATCCTCCTGGTGGTTCAAATGGTAAAGAATTCACCTTCAATGCAGCAGACCTGGATTCAATTCCTGGGTCAGGAAGATCCCCTGGAAAAAGTGAATGGCAACCCACTCCAGTATTCTTTCCTGCAGAATCCCATGGACAGAGGAGCCTGGTGGGCTACAGTCCTTGGAGTCTCAGAGAGCCGGACAAGACTGAGCTACTAACATTGTCACACTTTTCACATTATATATATAATATATATTTGGTTTTATAGACAACCAGAGTTTTAGAGAAGGGGTAAGCTATCAAAAGGGGTAGGACTCTCCTCAGCCAACTCTGCCCAGTCCACAATCACTGTGTCGGGCATTATCCATGGCCTGGTACTCACACCACCTCACATAACCCTGTGCATTAGTGATTAACATCTCCAGAGCACTGACCTAGACACTAAGGTCCAGAGAGGTTAGGTGATCACTCTTGGGTCTTACCAGCAGGATTCATATCCCACTGTCAGACTCTGAAGCCTGTGTTCCTGGGCCCCTGTGACCATGGAGACAACCCCCACTCCTGTTACAGCCTTCATCCCTGCCACCCCATCCACCTTCCTGGGGCAAATATGTCCTGTCTGCTCTGCCCTTGTCTCCTAAGCATTCACACCCAGACAGCCCAGGACTAGCCTGCTTGATGTGTAGTGTCCTTATACCAGCATGCTGGCATCTTCTCTCCTGCCCATGGAACTCCATTTTAACACCAGTAAGAAAACACTTCTCACCTCCACACCACAAAGGCTGTGAACCCCAAGCTGCCAGCAGTCAGTGTTTCCCATGTGTGTCACATGAGGTCACCTATCTCTGATGCCTCCTTCTGTGGCCATGGTCAGCATCATCTCTACAGCTTCCTCCTTCCCTGCCCTCTGGCCCCTGCAGCCTTGGGGCCCCTCCTCTTTTCTGAGCTTTGTTTCCCCCTCCTTGTTCCTGATCTGCACTCAGCACTGGACAGGTGAGTGATGGATCTGGGTCTGGCTCCCAGGTTCATACCGACTTCACCATTCCTTGGTACCCCAGGCATCACGGGGCTTGTTTTTTCCTTCTCGTGGCCTCCATCTAAACCTCTTGTAGGAAGCTTTTCTAACCATTGGCCATGGGAACCCCCATGTCAATGGCTTTGGCCACCACTGTATTTCAAGGATTTCTGGTCATCTTTGCTTGGAAACTCTTCATTACTGAAATTGGCTTCATCTCTAAGACCTTCCACTCCATGCTCTTCCTGTAATTCTTCTCCCATGAACTCACAGTTCCTCTGTCCATGGGATTCTCCAGGCAAGCATACTGGAGTGGGTAGCCATCCTCTTCTCCAGGGGATCTTCCCAACCCAGGGACTGAACCTGGGTCTTCTGCATTGCAGGCAGATTCTTTACCTAAGCCACCAGGGAAGCCCCTCCAGACCCAAGACTTCATGTCATTTGAGCCTCGAGTTCTTGGGTTCCTCACACTCCTCCATTGGTGTCCTATTTTTTAAAGGTTCTCCACCCAGCTTAGAACCTCTGGTTCTAACATCTTGACCAGAAGCCTGGTTTCACTCACTCTGGTGAGTCCTGGCCACACTTACCCTGCCAGTCACCAGCTTTGGTAACTGTGCTCCACCTCCCTGTGCAGCTGGTCCAGCACCTCTTGAGCAATTTCTTAACCTGTGATGACTGTGACCACTGCAATCTGTGCCGTTTCTCTGCAGCTGGGGCCTTGCTCCTCTCACCAGTGGTTTTACTTCCCCATTAATGTCTCCTTGTGCATTTCCTATGGCATCTGTTACAGATTTTACCCACGCTCCTCAAACCCACAAACACATCCTCTCCCCTAATCATCCAACTATTTAAAAAAAATAATATCACCTTTTTCTTCCCTAAAACAGGGAAAGATCCTCCCCTTTGCCCAGTGGAACACTAATTAATGTTTAACAACTGGCTCTTGAAAAAAGAAAAGCCCCTATGGGTAGCATTTTTAATTTTGGTGGTGTGCAAATATCCCTAACCTGGCTGTGATTACTGAGGGCAAAGCTGGGAAGAGGAGCGGCAACTTGCTATCATGAGCTGAAACGAGCCAGGTCCAGACGGCACTGGCCTTGCTCTACAATGGCTCTGTATGTCCAGTTGTCTTTTCACCTTCCTCCTCTCTCAGAAGAAGGATGTCCTCTGCCTGCAGAAATCTATCCTCCAGCCTCTCCCAGCTGCTCTAGGACCCCTTTTGTCACTTGCTCCTTAATCCCATTCATCTGCAGTTGCTCCTCTGGGTTCTCTCCCTCCGCTTGGTCCACATATTGCTCAGAATGTTCTCCCAACCCTACTGAGGCTGCAATTATCAGGCTAGCTCATTCCTTCAGTTTGCGAAAGTGGAAGTGTTAGTCACTCAGTCATGTCCGACTGTCTGTGACCCCATGGACTGTAACCCGCCAGGCTCCTCTGTCCATGGGATTCTCTAGGCAAGAATAGTGGTATGGGTTGTCATTCCCTTCTCCAGGGGATCTTCCCAACTCAGGGATTGAATCCAGGTCTCCCACATTTCAGGCAGATTCTTTACCCTCTGAGCCACCAGGGAAGCCCCCTCCTTCCATTTAAACACCCTTATTATTTTCTACTCCTGATTGCAAAAGATTTGTGGAACTAGATCACTCCCATCTTTTAGTCCTTTCTAAGTCAGAACAGTCTTGTGGTTACTTAACTGAAGGAATGAGTACCTGAACAGAAGAAGAATATTGACAACAAGGGGAAGAAACACAATGTAGCCTCTTAGAGCAGAGGCACCACATTTGTTTCTTCTTTCTTTATTGCTGTTGTTCAATCGCTAAGTCATGTCCAACTCTTTGTGACCCCATAGACTGAAGCACGCCAGGTTTCCCTGTCCTTCGATCTCTCCTGGAGTTTGCTCATACTCATGTTCTTCACTGGCATGTGTTAATATTTCACTCAGATTGGATGCATGGTACTGATTCTATGAATGGATTTCCTTGGATGAATGAGTGAGTGACAACAAATACTATAAAAATAGATGTGTTTTGTGTGTGTGTGTGTGTGTGTGTGTGTAGGTAATGGAAGAATTCATTATATGATGAGTTTGGGGGAGAAATAAACTAACACATGACAATTACTTGATAAAAATGTGTCACTTATCAACTTGTGGATAATGTCAATTAATCAACCGTTGTGGGCAATCTCTTTCTTCTTACCTCTTATAGAACTGCCTCCATTGTCCCCAGGGAGCCACGAGAGGGTGATGGAAGAAGAGGTGGTTTTTGAAACTGTGAGCCGAGGCTGATCTGGTGGAACTAGAGAGGAAGCAGTTTTTAGAAAACAAGAATTAGTTGTTCACATCTTCAGTCTTCTTTAACAGTCATTTACCAAATGATTTTTAACAGCCATTTATTAAATAAGTGTTTCAGGTTGACAAAATATGCAACTCATGTCTGTCAAAATGTCTATTTAGTTGATATCCTGGGCTAAAGAGATAGAACAGAATGATTCTATTCTTTAAAGAAATTCAACCCCATTTCTACTTGGATTTATTTCCTCATTCCCTTGCCAATTCCTTGAGTATCTGAGGTGATCATCACTCATTAAAACCTTCTGTGAACTTACTAAAGATACATGCATTATTTTATTCTGTATTTCAGCCATGATTCAAATGACAAAGACAAATGGCACCCCCTTAGCTTTTCTGTTCTCAGCTATATGAAAAGGGGAGGGTAAGTGTAGCTAGTGAGAAAAAAACTGCAAAAATTTCCAGTATTTGACCCACCCTTCCAAGAGGCAACACACACACACACACACACACACACACATTCCCCACTGAAATCATAGGTGCACCACTGAGTGGCAGTACACACACTTGAATTGTCACATAAGGTTCGAAGAATACATATTTCTTATCAATGAGCCTTAGTAATATTTTGGGTTAGCTCTCTGGACAGAGATACTGAAGAAATTTGCAGTAAGGTTATCAAAATTATATAGAAAGCTTCTCATAAAATGTCCTTCTCTTTTCCTCTGAGGGAAGCCTGGTATTAACCCAAAGCCATAAAATATAGATTCATCTCTTTAGAGTTATAATATAGTGTCTATCTCTGAAAAAATGCCCTGAAATTCTCCCGACTTCAAGTTACTTGAAATTCCAGGTCAATTTTACATTATTTTAAAAAATAGATAGTTCTGTTTCCCTTCCCTCCCACTGAGGGCAACATTTATTTTATTTTTTATCAAGCCTTCTGTGATTTATTAATATGATAACACAAATTAGTGTGATTAATGTGACAATATTGTTAATGTTATATTAATTATTAATGTGATAACACTTACATCTGGAAAAGTATACACTTTGACTTTTCTACTAATAAAATATCACTGTGCATCCAAATTTGAACCCTATCAGTGGCCATTTGGGATTTTATGCATGTTTTTAATTCAACAATCTTAAATTTGTCATGTACTTTTGGAGTATGAAGTCAAGAAATATTACACTGTATTAAATACACAATTAAACATGAATGCCTTATAGAGTTTCAGCTAGTGTCCTTTTAATATACATTGCATAGGACTAGTGAGTTAATTAACATTCATAAAGCATCTCAATATGGAATTATTTCTTGCTGTTATTTTCTGGGTGATGCTTATATACATGTGGAATAAATCATGCAATTAGGATGTTATTAGGAAGGGCTTTTTCAGCTATGCACACATAAAGACAGATGAGACTAGGCTCTCATGTGAAAATATGTAAACAGTGTTAGCTCTCAGGTTATGAATGCTTTTTATTTACTTTGATTTGTTTAACTCTAATCTCCAAAATGAACATCGATGCTTTTGTTATATGAAAGTAGCAATTAGCTCTTTACAAAGGCTTATTTTTAAATTTGCTCACTTTCACTCTTTGCACATAGGCATACATACAAAAAGCATTAAGAAGAGCCCCCAGATGTGGTACCTTGTACTTGTAAATTTAAGATAATTTCATCCGATCCCCAGTTGTTATTGGCGATGCAGCTGTAATAGCCAGAGTCCTCTGCCTTCACCGTGCGGATGACAAAGCTGCCATTGCTGAAGACGCTTCTCCGCCCATCAATCGTTACCAGGCTGGGTGTCCCGTTACTACCTCACAGGAAGAAAAAGGCGCAGATTAAAGAAATTACAATCTAAGTTAGCTGAGGTTGGGGAAAAGCATAAGCACTCTCTGAAGCAGATAACCCATTCAGAATATTATAAACTAAGAGCTAAACCATGATTATATGATGAAAACAGTCACATAGCTGAGTTTGATTATTGGTACAAAGTGCTGTGTTGAAGTGAAGTCTGTGTGGAGGTCTGTGTGGCTTCTGGCTCCTGACATAGGTCAATGCTTGTCATATCCCAAACGAGATTGCTTCTGTGGGCAGATATACCATTTTGACCAGATCATATCGGGACAATTAAGTTTCAGGGTGGCTTGTAGATTCATGAAAAATTGCAGTTGTTAATGATTGTGGCATCAGAAATGAACTGCAATGTGCCAAGAGGGTGATGAGCCAACCCTGGTATAAAGAGAGCTCCCTTGGTGATGTCATATCCTTTGCCACAGTGAGAGGGGATTGTCCAGTCATCTAGGGCCATCCCCACATCTGGTGGGTGCCACTTAACCTTGGGAGCTTACTTATTTTTTTAACTGACTTTAAAAGAGATGAGAAAGTTGTCACTGAGGAGGGCATGCCAACCCACTCCAGTGTTCTTGCCTGGAGAATCCCATAGACTTAGGAGCCTGGTAGGTTATAATTCATGGGGCTGCAAAGAGTCAGACATGACTCAGGGACTTAGCACGCACATATCAAGACTATCATTTCAATAGTTTATGTCTTTTAAGTGCCTTTGTTTGAAACTAGGGACTCTTCTCAATCCACTTTATAACAAATCTCTAGGCTCATCAGTGAATGCTCAGCTCTTTCTTTATATCTTAATTTCTTCCTCTGAGTAGAGATAAAGTACTTTAAAAAGTTACATGAACAGAATCTATTTCATCCACTTTCTCCCTTCCATCTCAGCTCTTATTATTATTTCAATAATTCCTACTGAGCATGGAAAACCAGGTTTTACATTAGCAAAGTCCTAATGTATTCCATAAAGAAGGCAATAGGACTGTAAAGAAGGCTGAGTGCTGAAGAATTGATGCTTTTGAATTGTGGTGGTGGAGAAGACCCTTGAGAGTCCCTTGGACAGCAAGGAGATCAAACCAGTCAGTCCTAAGGAAATCAGTCCTGAATATTCATTGGAAAGACTGATGCTGAAGCTGATGCTCTAGTACTTTGGCCACCTGATGGGAAGAACTGACTCACTGGAAAAGGCCTTGATGCTAGGAAAGGCTGAGGGAAGGAGGAGAAGGGGGCAACAGAGGATGAGATGGTTGGATGGCATCACCAACTCAATGGACATGAGTTTGAGCAAACTCTGGGAGATAGTGAAGGGACAAGAAAGCGTGGCATGCTGCAATCTGTGGGGTCACAGAATCTGACATGACTTAGCAACTGAACAACAACAACAACAATGTATTCCATTTCTTAAAGCTATTTCTCAGAGCATTTCAGGTAGGGTTGGTTGGCCCATTATCTTGGAAGGGGAAGAGATAAGTGTAAGTCTCAAGTCTCCTTGGGTATGTTCATCTCAGATATACAGGAGATTTTCATGATAAGGTACAGAAAACTTCCACAGAGATTATTTAGCTAAGCTATTTTCCTCAGAAGCATTGTCATGAATTTAAAGCTAAGAATTTTTAAGAGAATTGACATGATAGATCAGATCCTTTTAGTGCTAAAGCTGAGATTCCTCCCCCATCACCCTCAACCAGCTTCCTCTCTATTGCAGAAGATTGGGTAGTTTTCTTGGAACTTTCGTGAGTGTAAATCTACAACTTTATACCACGAGACCCAGCGCAGTGTGTCCGAAGCACTCTCCTAGAGCTGTATTGAGGGCATACACTGGGTTACTGGTTACCTGTCTTTCATCCACTTTACGGCAGGAGAGGGGTCCCCGACAGCTTTACAAGGCAAGGCAATGTCTTTCATCCAGGGAGTAGTCACCGTGCCACTGAAGGTCAGGATTCGTGCAGGAGCTGGACCACCAAACAGAGCAGAAGCACAGTGACTCGATGGATTCATCTACAGAGGCCAAGATGACCTTCCCTAAACCAGTGACACCCCCCAAAGTTGAGTGCAGCCTTGCCAATCAATGTCACACCTCTCAACACTATTCCTTGTTTCAGAGTGAGTCTAAGGGATTTTCATTGTACGAACATATGAACTGCTGAAAACCCCTACTGTAGTATTTTCTCCCCTTGTATCGACTAGACACGGGGATCCCAAATTAAATATGTGGGACTTAATAAGCCTAGCAGCTCCAAGCTGTGCTTTCTGTGAGCCCAATTATATTTCGAAGCACTTTATTAAGCAATTTATCTCAACACCCGAAACTGCACATTAAAATATACTTTTAATATCTGAGAGAAGAGACAAAACAAAAAATAAAGCCCCAAGACAGAAAGAGGTAAAACAGGAAAGACTATTTATCAGTTTTGTGGTACTTTCCCAGCTTTTTTGTATCAGCTTCATCTTCAGCACAAACGTTAAGGGAAATAAACTTTTCTGGAGCGACCTCTCTTGAAGTACCACTATTTGCTTGGGACAGTCATTCAGATGCTGGAATAAAAGCTTCTACTGAGGACATCGGGCACTGGGACAGTCCCAAAGTGGCCAAAGAACATGGGGGTGGGGGGAGGGAAAAGCCCAGGGCAGCCCTGTCTGCAGGGGCCTCCCTGGATACCAGAGGGGCCCTGTACTGACAGGTTCCTAGAGTCATCTTCTTGGGTGAGACACAAAAGCTGGCAAAGGCACCAAGAGATGGGTCCTCCAGAGGCAAAATGATCTGCTTGGCCTCTGCCATACCCTAGGACCTTGGTTTCCGGGATGTTCCCTCCAGAAGCTCAGCCCATCCAGATGCACAGACAAGAAGCCTGCAGGCAGAAGCCGTTCCAATCTGATTCTGGACTCAAAAAGATGGCACCAGTGTTGGGACCCTTGCACCATTTTGGATTTGAGGGTTGAGACTGGCCAACAGACATGGGGGACAGGCTCCTCAGGAAAGTACTGGAATTTGAGGAAAGGTGGAGTTCCTGGAGCCAACTCAACAGGAGTCACCCTGGTGTAGAACACAAGTCATTATGAACTAGCAGACAACTCTGACTTTTGTTGTTTTGAGCACTGCAGTCCAGAGCAGAGAGTGAGGAAGTACCAGTGGGCTCAGAGGCAGAGTCTATTTGTATAGACAGCAAATGTTACAAATGTTACAGCAAAACCCACCCACGTGCTTGAAGCAACATGCCCTGCCTGCAAAGGAAACCACTGTTCTTCCTCCTGAGGGGAAGTGTCTTCAGAGGCGGCTCAGCAAGGAGACCCTTTCACCGTGGAATGCTCTATCAGTAATTGACATTTCTGATTTTCCATCATGGTAACAAAAATATCCTGGGCAGGCGGCATTGGATTTGTGACTCTGGAAGGCTGGCCCCTTTCATACCTTCCAGACCATCCTTTTATATGATGAAGAATGTTCATACAACAAAATGGGGGTTGATGAGGGAAACTCAGCTAGAGGTGGGGCTTTTAAACTTTCTAATAGCCCCCTCCCCCTGTAAAAAAATACATTTTACATTGAATTCCAGAAGCTGCACACATGTTATGTGTGTGCAGATGAAAACAAAGTTCTACACATGAATGCTCACTGTGTCAGGCATTCTGATATTTTCTGCTTTTTTTTCAAGCCTAGTCTAGATTCCTTGACTCTATTCCATTCTGTTTCATTTCAGTTCTTTAACATGCTGACTCTAACTCCTAAAATTCATTCCAGGACTTAGGAGTGCTTTTCCACCAGCGTTTTGCGAAACCATTGGCTAAAACCACTTCATCTTCAAGCCCAACACCCCCAGTTTCTAGAATTAATGCCTGTTGGTGGCAGTTTGCATGTATAGGATCCCACTGTGAAATTCTAAGACTAAGCAAACTGGAGCAGGCAAGAGAATCACCTAGAATCTTTGGTGAAAAAATGCAGATTCCTCCTCTGGATCTGTGATTCAGCGGATCTCAGGCCGGCGCTTGAGGAGGCCGGCTTTGAATGAAGACCTCAGGTGATTCGAACGAGACACTGTGCCTCACTAGCAACCTGGATGTCCTTCCCAGTTCCTGTGGTGCTCTAGCTACATGGAACTGAGCTCTGTGCTGGCCCCGGCCCTGGGCTCCCTCCCAGGACACCATTCCTCCAGGACTGGGTCTGTGGTTGCATTCTGCTCCTCCTTGTACCAAAGCCCCAGCCCTCTTTCTGAACCTAACCCTGGATTTTAGACCCTGTGGATCTGCCAGCCTGCCTTGACCTCCCAACAACTACAACATAAGCCGCACCTGTCTCCTCCACCTGTGGGCAGCCCCATCTGTCCAGCTTGGACCTTTCAGCCATTATGGTTTATGGTTTGCCAGGGGCTCCTGGGTGGTGTCAGCCCTCTGGATGCCTGCACCACCCCAGAGGCATTCTCTAGCTCAGCTCCTTTCTGGAAAGCCCATCTTGATAATCATCTCCTACTCTGGGTGAACCCTGGTTAAGCATGAGAAGCTGGAATCTCGGAATGTTGTTTTCTCTTTCAGGAACCTGGAAGCCTTAGGAGTACTAAATTTCCAACGTGGTATATTCCAGAGTCAGCAGCATCTCTGGTTGGCTTGGAATTGTGAGGTAAATACATTTATTCATTGACAAGGGCTAATTTATGGAGACTCTGAACACTGTGTGGTAGCAATTACCAGAAGTCAAACAAGAATATTCTGTGTCTATATGTGCTTTTTAGGGCCAGTATAACATCTTAAGGTGAAGATATTACATTCACTTTGTGGAACCTTTTGTTCCTAAAACAAACTTCATTTTGTTACCTAAGGTCTTTACAGCATTCTGTCAATAGCTTCCCTGGTGGCTCAGATGGTAAAGAATTTGCCTGCAATGCAGGAAACCCAGGTTCAATCTCTGGGTCTGGGAGATCCCCTGGAGAAGGAAATGGCAACCCACTCCAGTATTCTGGCTTGGAGAATTCCATGGAAAGAGGATCTTGACAGGTTACAGTCCATGGGGTCACAAAGAGTTGGACACAACTGAGAAACTTTCACTTTAACATCAATTGAAGAAGAACTAACTTTTTTTTAAATTTATCAGGTTTCAAATTTCATAGACCGAAAATTAGACATTTCTCTTGAAGAAGCATGATACCTGATTTTGAAGATGGTAGAACTTGCTTGGGAGGCATTAATGTAGTGATTTTCACTCTAAGAGATGGATGGGGGCTCCTTTTCCTAAATTCTCCCGAGACACTGGCAGTTGTAAAGCTGCTCATCCATAGGAGGTGGTTTTCCGATTAGCACGAAAGCCCAGTGCCAGCTAGCAGTGACCCACTTCTTGGGCTGAAGTGGGTAACACGTGGTGTTCTGGTTTACTTGATTTGTAGGGCATTATCAGCTTAATTTCAAAGAGAACAGAAGTGTAAAGCCAGTACGACTGTACTGGGAAATAAGGTCCTTCCTACAGCATGCCACCCACCTTTAGCAACAGGCTCCACGGTAATGATTTCACTGCTGTTGCCTCTGCCAGCTGAGGTCACGGCCACCACCCAGACGCTATACTGACGATTCCGACTCAGGTTAGGAATTCTGTAGGAAAATGAGTCAGGAGAGGCTTCAAACTCGCTGATCACCTGTGAGAGGAGACATAAACGTTCCCACATTCAAGGAGGCAATGGCACAAGTGAATCTCCTAAAGGAACGATTATCAGCATGTTATCTGTTATGAGAAACAAAAGCCACCCTCATCCTTCTCTAAAACCTGGGACTTACAATTTCTACATAGCCTGCCTATCTCAATGCTGCAGATTTGACAGCCACCAAGAGTAAAAGGTGGAAGCAGTGACAGATTTTATTTTCCTGGGCTCCAAAAATCACTGCAAAAGGTGAATGCAGCCATGAAATTCAAAGACCCTTGCTCCTTGGAAGGACAGCTATGACAAACCTAGACAGAATATTAAAAAGCAAAGATATCACTTTGCCGACAAAGGCCCATATAATCAAAGCTATGATTTTTCCAGTAAGCATATACAGATGTGAGAGTTGGACCGTAAAGAAGGCTGAATGCCAAAGAATTAATGCTTTCAAATTGTGGTGCTGGAGAAGACTCTTGAGAGTCCCTTGGACAGTAAGGAGCTCAAGCCTGTCAATCCTAAAGGAAATCAACCCTGAATATTCATTGGAAAGACTGATGCTGAAGCTGAAACTCCAATACTTTGGCCACCTGATGTGAAGAGATGACTTATTGGAAAGGACTCTGATGCTGGGAAGGATTGAAGGCAAAAGGAAAATGGGGCAACAGAAGATGAGAGGGTTAGATAGCATCATTGACTCAATGGACACGGGTCTCAGCAAAATCCAGGAGATGGTGAAGGACAGAGCAGCCTGGCATGCTGCAGTCCATGGGGTTGCAGAGTCAGACACAACTTAACAGCTGAACAACAAGGAGTAATTTGACCTTTTAAATATGAGTCATGACACATCTGCTTTCAGCTGGGATGGAGTACCAAGAACAAGACAGATCACCTACCTGAGACAACCAAAGAGCCCACAAAATATGTGAAACAACAGTTTCAAAGGCATTGCACATCAGGTGATGAAGGACAGTGATTCCTTCCCTGAAATATGGGAAATAAATGAGGTGAAGCCTACAGTTGCAGGGTTGTTACACTTTTGTGAGAGTTTCCAGGCCATGGCACTGAGAAGGGAACCCAGGAGAAGACCAGCAGCTTCCCTGAATCGAGGAGACAGAGCTGAGAGCCTGGGAGGGGGCTGGAGTACACAGGAAGAAGTACTATGAAGAAAACTTCGTGGAGAATTTTGATAGGGTGACTCTTGGATCTTAGCTGAGCAGATGCACACATGTGGGAAAGCTCTCTGAGGCCAAGGAAAGAACCACTTGAAAGGACTGGAGGTTCTAGTGCTCAGCTTTTACACAAGTCTAGAAATAGTGTCTGTTCCCATCAGCCAGACAGGAAGCCCTCAGGATCAATGGGTCATTGGAAATTGGGTATAGGGTCTTGATGGTGGGGGATAATTAGCCCTAGATCAAACAGTGTTTTTGTGCTGCCTACCTGCATGCATGCTAAGTCACTTCAGTCATGTCTGACTCTGCGACCCCATGGACTGTAGCCCACCAGGCTCCTCTGTCCATGGGATTCTCTAGGCAAGAATACTGGAGTGGGTTGCCATGCCCTCCTCCAGGGGATCTTCCAGTCCAGGGGTGGAATCTGCATCTCTTATGTCTCCTGCATTGGGAGGTGGGTTCTTTACCACTAGGCACCACCTGGGAAACTGTTGCTTAACAATTATTAAACTCAAGATTCGTAAAGATCAAACCATCACTAAATACCTGAACTGCATCCAAGGACAAAAGTCAAAAAGTCCTATACATTTTATAGGAATAAAAATATCCAACAAGGTAAAAGACACAATATTTGGCATAAAACAAAAGTTTTCTAGATATGAATAACCCAACTATGTAGCAATTAGTGAACAGATAAACAAAAAGTATTGCCATACCATAAAATGGAGGATTACTCAACAAGAGAAAGAAATGAAGCACTGATACATGCTTCAGTTCAGTTCAATTCAGTTCAGTCGCTCAGTCGTGTCCGACTCTTTGCGACCCCATGAGTTGCAGCACGCCAGGCCTCCCTGTCCATCACCAGCTCCTGGAGTCTACCCAAACCCATGTCCATCGAGTTGGTGATGCCATCCAACCATCTCATCCTCTGTCATCCCCTTCTCCTCCCGCCCCCAATCCTACCCAGCATTAGGGTCTTTTCCAATGAGTCAACCCTTCGCATGAGGTGGCCAAAGTATTGGAGTTTCAGCTTCAACATCAGACCTTCCAATGAACACCCAGGATTGATCTCTTTTAGGATGGATTGATTAGATCTCCTTGCAGTCCAAGGGACTCTCAAGAGTCTTCTCCAACACCACAGTTCAAAAGTATCAATTCTTCGGCGCTCAGCTTTCTTCACCGTCCAACTCTCACATCCATACATGACCACTGGAAAAACCATAGCCTTGACTAGACAGACCTTTGTTGGCAAAGTAATGTCTCTGCTTTTAAATATGCTATCTAGGTTGGCCATAACCTTCCTTCCAAGGAGTAAGCGTCTTTTTATTTCATGGCTGCAGTCACCATCAGCAGTGATTCTGGAGCCCAAAAAAATAAAGTCTGTCACTGTTTCCACTGTTTCCCCATCTATTTCCCATGAAGTCATGGGACCAGATGCCATGATCTTAGTTTTCTGAACGTTGAGCCTTAAGCCAACTTTTTCACTCTCCTCTTTCACTTTCATCAAGAGGCTCTTTAGTTCTTCTTCACTTTCTGCCATAAAGGTGGTGTCATCTGCATATCTGAGGTTATTGACATTTCTCCCAGCAATCTTGATTCCAGCTTGTGTTTCTTCCAGCCCAGTGTTTCTCGTGATGTACTCTGCATATAAGTTAAATAAGCAGGGTGACAATATACAGCCTTGACGTACTCCTTTTCCTATTTGGAACCAGTCTGTTGTTCCATGTCCAGTTCTAACTGTTGCTTCCTGACCTGCATACAGGTTTCTCAAGAGACAGGTCAGATGGTCTGGTATTCCCATCTCTTTCAGAATTTTCCACAGTTTATTGTGATCCACACAGTCAAAGGCTTTGGCATAGTCAATAAAGCAGAAATAGATGTTTTTCTGGAACTCTCTTGCTTTTTTGATGATCCAGCAGATATTGGCAATTTGATCTCTAGTTCCTCTGCCTTTTCTAAAACCAGCTTGAACATCTGGAAGTTCACGGTTCACGTATTGCTGAAGCCTGGCTTGGAGAATTTTGAGCATTACTTTACTAGCATGTGAGATGAGTGCAATTGTGCGGTAGTTTGAGCATTCTTTGGCATAGCCTTTCTTAACTTCCATAAATCATGAAAACATTGTACTAAGTGAAAGAAGCCAATCACAATAAACTATCTATTTATTAGATCATTATGCTTAGATTATCATATTAGGCTATGTCATATTAGATTAATAAGATTATCATATGAGATTAATATGATTACCTTGCATGAAATGTTCAGAATGGGCAAATCTATAGTAAAAGAAAGTAAATTAATGGTTTTCCAGGGCAGGATAGAAGAGGGGAAGAATGGGGATAGATTAATATTGGGTATGGGTTATTTGGGGGATGATAAATGTTCTAAAATTAGATAGCAATAGGGGTTGTACAATCCTCTAAATATTCTAAAAGTCACTGAATTGTATACTATGAAAGCATGGATTTCATGGTATGTGAACTATAACTCAAAAAAAAAAAGCCTGTTAAAATGGATGGACCTATGTCAGAAAGTGAAAGGCAAATATTATACGATATCAGAATCACAGACATAGAGAACAGACTTGGGGTTACCAAGGGGACAGAGGGTAGGGGAGGGGTGGACTGGGAATTTGGGATTAGCAGATGCAAACTGGTATATACAGAATGGGAAAACAACAAGCTGCTACTGTATAACACAGGGAACTGTATTCAATATCTGGTGATAAGCTGTAATGGAAAAGATACAAAAAAAAAATATGTATGATTGAATCAAAGCTGTGCAGCAGAAATTAACACAACTTTATACTTCGATAAAATAAATTATAAAAAAACTGTTACAAAAATTTCGAAAATACAAAGAAACAACCAAAAGCAAGACTCATACAGACAATATAATTTAATCAATCAAAACTGACCTATAATTGACATAGATTTTACAGACAAGGGCATTAAAACTGTTATAATTGTATTATAGTTGCATTATAACTATAGATATTAAAAGTCTAAACATATACATGAATGATACAAAAAGACCAAAATCAAACTTGAGATGAAATTATAATATGTGACAAGAATTATATACTGGATTAGATTAATAGTAGATTACATCTTGCAGGAAAAAAAGGGTTAGTGAACTTGAAGTTATATTAATAGATGAAGCACAGAGATAAAAGAGAATACAAAATTTAACACAACATTAATGAGATATGGAACAACATCAAGCAGCTTAACATATATGTAGTTGGAACCACCAAATGAGGCAGGACAGAAAAAAAATGTTTAAAGAGATACTGGTTAAAATTTTTTTGCAATTTGATGAAAACTATAAGCCCAGAAAGCCAAAAATCTAAATAAAATCCAGCCACAAAAATATGAAGAAAACCATGCCAAGGCACATCATAATCTAATTAAGAAGATAGTCTAAAAAAGAGCTAGAGAAAAAACATGTTAGATATGTAAGAACAAAGATAAGGATGTCAGATCTCTTATATTCCTGAAGAGGAATGATACAAATGAAGTTTTGTCTCTGTTTCATCTATTAATATATCTTATCTGTAAAACAGAAACAGACTCACAGACTTAGAAAATGACCTTATGGTTGCTGGGGGGGAGAAGGGGAGGAGGGGATAGTTAGGGGATTTGGGATCCACATGTACGCACTGCTATATTTAAAATGGACACCAGCAGGGACCTACTGTAGAGCACAGGGAACCCTGCTTAATGTTATGTGGCAGCTTGAATGGGAGGGGAGCTGGAGGAGAATGGATACTGTACATGTATGGCTGAGCCACTCTGCTGTCCACCTGAAACTATCACAACATTGTTAATTGTCAGAGTTCAATATAAAATAAAAGTTATAAAAAGGAAGGATGTCAGTGAGTCTTCTCAAAAACAATTCAAGTACTATAGTTCTGAATATCTTCCCTAAAGTCATATATTGAAAGCACACTCTTCCAGGACATGGAAGCAACTTAAATGTCTATCAACAGAGGAATGGATAAAAAAATGTGGTATATATACATATCATAGAACACTACTTGGCCATAAAAAAGCAGAAAATGCCATTTACAGCAATATGGATGGACCTAGTGACTGTCATGTTGAGTGAAGTAAGTCAGACACAGAAAGACAAGTATCATAGGATATTGCTTATATGTAGAATCTTATAAAAGGGAGAAGGCAATGGCACCCCACTCCAGTACTCTTGCCTGGAAAATCCCATGGACGGAGGATCCTGATAGGCTATAGTCTATGGGGTCGCTAAGAGTCGGACACGACTGAGCGACTTCACTTTCCCTTTTCACTTTCATGCATTGGAGAAGGAAATGGCAACCCACTCCAGTATTCTTGCCTGGAGAATCCCAGGGACGGCGGAGCCTGGTGGGCTGCCGTCTATGGGGTCGCACAGAGTCGGACACGACTGAAGCGACTTAGCAGCAGCAGCAGCAGAATCTTATAAAAGAGTAAAAATGAATTTATTTAGAAAACAGCAGTATAGTCACAAATGTAGAAAACAAATTTATGATTACAGGGGGAAATAAATTGAGAGATTGGGACTGACATATACACACTATTATATATAAAATAGATAATTAATAAGAACCTGCTGTAGAGCACAGGGAATTCTACTACCTACTCTGTGCTGGACTATCTGGGAAAAATCTAAAGAATGAATGGATATATGTGTTGATATATGTATAACTGATGCACTTTTCTGTACACCTGAAACTAGCATAACATTATAAATCAACTATACTCCAATAAAATGTTTTAAAAAGGTAAACAAGTACTAGGGATGTAATATACAACATGATAAATAAAATTAACACTGCTGTATGTTATATTATGAAAATTAAGAGAGTAAATCCTAAGAATTCTCATCACAAGGAAAATTTTTTTCTATTTCTTTAATTTTATATCTATATGAGATGATAGAGGTCCACTAAACTTACTGTAGTAATCATTTCATGATGTGTGTAAGTCAAATCAGTATGCTGTACATCTTAAACCTACACAGTGTGGTATGTCAATGATATTACAAGAAAATGGGAAGAAAAAAATGAAAAAAGATAACAATGTAGTGTGGGGTTCATAAAATACATAAAAGTGAAATGTATGAGAACAACAGCTCAAATGTTAGGAAGGGAGAAAAATGGAAGCATACTATTGTAAGGTTCTCAAACTATCGGTGAAGTGCTTAATATCACTTAAAAGTAGAATGTAGAAAGTTAAAGGAAAGTGAAAGTTTCTCAGTCACATCCAACTCTTTGCTACTGTATAGTCCACAGAATTCTCCAGGCCAGAATACTGGAGTGGGTAGCCGTTCCCTTCTCCAGGGGATCTCCCAGACCCAGGTCCCCCGCATTGCAGGCAGATTCTTTACCATCTGAGCCACCAGGGAAAGTTAAAGGAGTATGCATTCATTCCGAAGAAGCCATTAAAATTACAAAATAAGAGTACAGTGAAAGCAATGAGCCAACAAAAAATAAAATGGAATTATAAAAAATTTTCAGTTGATCCAAAGAAGGCTAAAAAATAATAAAAGGGAAACATATAGGAAAATAAAAATGTAGCAAGATTGTAGGTTTAAACCTGTGTCCATATATCTATACTTATATTAAGTGTTAATGCTCTAAAATCCTAATTAAAGGGAAAAATTTTGAGACTGGATATGAAAGCAATATCTAACTACATGCTGCCAAGAAGAAATGTTTTTCAAACATAAAAATACAATTAGGTTAAAAATAAAAGGATAGAAAAGCTATCCCGGGGGTATTTTTTTTTTTTTCTGTTTAGTTGCTAAGTCACGCCTGACTTTTTGTGACCCCATGGACTGTAGCTTGCCAGGCTCCTCTGTCCATGGGATCACCCAGGCAAGAAAGCTGGAGTAAGTGGCCATTTCCTTCTCCATCTCAGGCTAACATCAATCAAAAAAAAGTTGGAGTGGTTTTTTAACATCAAATGAAGTAGGTTTATGAGCAGAGAATATTACCAGTGATTTTATAGTAAAAAAAGTAATTTTATAGTAATAGAGGGATCAATTCATCAAAAGAACATAGAAATCTTAAACATCTATGAATTTAATTACAAAGCTGCCTTCCCGACAGAGACCAATACAGAACTTAGCACTGAGAAACGAGGTGCTGCTGTAACAAACACCTAAATATGTGGAGGTGGCTTTGAGCTGGGTAGAGTCTGGAAGAGTTTTGAGGGTGATGCTAGAACAAGCTGATATTGCCATGAAGCAAGTGGTAAGGGTGATTCTGATGAAAGCTCAGAAAGAAAAGGGGAGACCTGGGGGAAAAGCCTCAATCTTTTCAGCAAATACATAAATAATCATGAACAGGAGGCTGGTAGAAACGGGGATGGTAAAGGCCATTTCATTGAGGTCTTGGATGGATATCAGGAACATGCTGGACAATGGAGAAAAGGCAATCCTTGTTACAAAGTGGCAAAGAAGCTGGCTGAACTGTGGTCTGCGAGTGATGAAACTGGCTGTCTAGCCAAAGATATTTCTAAACAAAGTGTTGGTTCCTACTGACAGTGGTAGGAAAACTGAGAAGACAGACATAAATTGAAAAAGGAATTGTGAAGCAAAAAGGAACTAGAACTTAAAGATTTGGAAAATTCTTAGCCTAACCATATTGCAAGGAAACTGAGGTACAGAGGAAGTGACTCACTGAGGTCACAATGCCAGACAAGGGTGAGCAGAGGCTCAAGTTGAGTACTTCTGATCCAAGTGCAGGGCTATCCTTCCTACTCCATGCTGCCAATTACAAGCAAGCCAACACGTGAAGGGTTTACTTTTACCCTTGTGAGCTGTTAAGTAAACCTTATGTAGGTCAGGAGGCTGCATAAGCTGCAATTCCAGCTCTGCAGTCAAACAGGGGACACAGATGTTTGCTATTTTTGTTTTGTTGTTTAGTCGCTAAGTTGTGTCTGACACTTTCGTGATCCCACGGACTGTAGCCCACCAGGCTCCTCTGTCCATGGGATTCTCCAGGCAAGAATACTGGAGTGGGCTGTCATTTACTTCTCCAGGGGGTCTTCCCAACCCAGGGATCCAACCCAAGTCTCCTGCATTGCAGGCAGAGTCTTTACCACTGAGCCACCAGTATACCTCCTAATTGTCATAAAAGCCATGCTCTCTCAATAAAAAGTAGTGTCGGAGAATTTCCCATTGTCAACTATTTGATGTGCAGGTACCTCGTGTCAGAGGAGAAAGGGAGACCATAGGTCTCTTGCACAGAGTGCTCAGAGGTGCCTGCACGCTAGGGTGCATGTGCGCATCTGTGCTCTGCTTGCCCCTTTATCCACCCAACCCTCCCCCTCCACACCAGCCTGATTCCTCTTTAGAAAATCAAGGGAAAAAATGAATCCCTCTAGAAGTTTGGAGGGAATTTGGCTTGTTTCCTGGAAAACCGAAGAGACGATCCCAAAACTGTGTGTACACTTGTGTTCTGCAATGTTTGAAGGCTATGCTGTTGCCAAATTAATTATACAAAGCTTATGATGTGCAAATTATAACAATTGTTTCTATTGAACTCAGCATCAACAGAACATTAAACTATATTTACAGAATCTTCTGTGAAGAGTACATAGTCTTCAGTTAAAACTCAATCACTTTGCCGTCTGTAACGTACAATTGGTCCTTATTTATTGGATTTTTATCTGAAACATGAGATATAGTTAAACATGAGGCTAAAATCAATGATAAAAATATGATTTCTTATGTAACAATATTTGTTGCACCATTTACATAGATGATTAACTAAAAGTTGAAGCAAAGAAGGTTTGTGCATAAAAACCTCCCTCAGTTGGAATGACTTTTCTCTATATATTAGGATGGAAAACAAGAGTCAAGCTACTTTGCAGTTCCTGCTGGTTATTTGGGAAAATTGGTTACATAGATGCTGCCACTATGCTGCCCTGATGACTTCCATAATTGGGCACAATTTTTTTGCTCTTAGTAGAAGGGGAAGCAGAAAATTGGCTGAACAATTTAAACAATTGAAGAGTCAAGTCATTTCCTTTGTGTGTGTGTGTGTGTGTGTCTGTGTGTGTGTATTTACAGGTAACTGGATATTAAATGTAACTTTTCTTGTTTTCATGAAGTTTTAGCAACATTCTTAAGAGGTGAGAATAGTTCCAAAGACACTAGTACTTTCTTGCCTTACAAAAATGTAAGACCACCTACCCAGGACTTTCTGATTCTAATGTTTTGATGGTCATTTACCTCTGAGTACCATTAGAGGCTGAGTCAAGAAAAGGATATTTTTGCTGACAGATGTCTGTGTGCATTCCCACCTATGGATTGCAGAGGCCTGTGAGCTCACCTTAGAAACTGGTGAGTTAAACCTGAGAAGGTTAAATGCTAACTTGCTCACAGAGGAGAGAAGGCTGTGCTGGAACTAGCTGTTATTTGCAGGTTGTTGGTTAAGGGTGCTCACATATGTCCCTTAGAGGGAAGCAAGGTGGGCATCTCCAGACAGATGCTTGTAGGTGTGGGATATCTCCAACAAAGAGGTATACTGAAAATTATATGATGTTTGTCTTAAACAGCATTATTTATCCATTGTTGTTTTTTAGTCTCTCCGTCATGTCTGATTCTTTGCAACTCCATGGACTGTAGCCTGCCAGGCTCTTCTGTCCATGGGGATTTCTAGGCAAGAATACTGAAGTGGATTGCATTTTCCTTCTCCAGGGGATCTTCCCAACCTAGGAACTGAAACTGTATCTCCTGCAAGTCTGCCACATCGCAGGCAGATTCTTTACTGCTGAGCCACTGGGTAAACCCTTTACTTATCCATCTTGTTCTTGATAGTCTTTCAATCATATCCAACTCTTTGCCACCCCATGGACTATAGCCCACCAGGCTCCTCTGTACATGGATTCTTTAGGCAAAAATACTGGAGTGGGTTGCCATTTCCTTCTCCAGGGTTACTGGTCCGTGAAAGTGGAAGTGAAAGTCACTCAGTTGTGTCCAACTCTTTGTAACCCCATGAACTGTAGACCATGGAATTCTACAGACCAGAATACTGGAGTGGTGGCCTTTCCCTTCTCCAGGGGATCTTCTCAACCCAGGGTTCAAACCCAGGTCTCCTGCATTGCAGGTGGATTCTTTACCAGCTGAACCACAAGGGAAGCCCAAGAATACTGGAGTAGGTAGCCTATCCCTTCTTCAGCGAATCTTCCCGACTAGATGGTGCATAATTCAACCATTGCTAACATGTTCAAGAGGTGGCAAACAGGTAAGAGAAAAAGAGCTATATGGGAAAAAGATTAATTAGAAGCTCCTTCACAGTAGTGAAGCTAATCTATTTGTTTAAATCCTTTTCCTTAATGCTCAGCCAAAAATGATTGCTCTGAGAAAAGGGGAAGATGACTATTACTTCCTTATGAAATATTTTCCTTAACATTCTACATAGTGTATAATAGTACCGATTCTCTTAACATTTCCTTAATTTTGTTTTTATCAGATGCCAGATTTTCCAACATGAGGATTAAATCATGTTTAAGCTGACTTGCTAATTTCTACCTTCATTCCGTTATATGATGCTGTCTCCTGAATACTGGGAATGTTCAGTGAGAAGGACTGACTTCATTTCATATTTTTCCTGATACTTCAACTAGGCTAATTTTTCACAAATTTTGAAGCATTAAATGAACACAGAGGGATAGAATAGAAAAATAGAATAGAAAAGACCATAGTAGAGCTTCACTCTGCTGTGGGCAACAAGATAGGAAATTATACCATAAGGAAACACAGACTCCCAGTGCAGTTTCTTAGGGATGGATGAATCAAATCTGGAAAAAGGAGAAATTGTGGGGAGGGGAGAAAGACATTTTTCTCTATATTTAAACATCTAACTATTTAATTTTCTTTATGGTAAATCTTTAACTCTCTAGTGTCATCATTTTCAGTTAGGACAGAGATATTAGCCATTCTAGAAGATTTGATTATTCCCAAAAATAAAACATGAATTAATCCTGAGTGGATGACTAATTGGGCTAAACATTTGTTTTAAGGGAAGAGTAGTGTTACGTTATGACCTGTAGACATACAAAACCAATCAACATTCAGAAAGCTCTGATGCCAGGTATATGACTTGTATAGGCTTGGTTCTTCACAGGAAGTTCTGTCCCACAGCTCATTTTTGTTTTTAAACTTTTTGTTTTGTATTGGGATATAGCCTATTAACAATGTTGTGATAGTTTTAGGTGAACAGCAAAGGGACTCAGCCAAATGTATACATGTATCCATTCTCCCCAAACTCCCTCCCATCCAGGCTGCCATACATATTACATTGAGAAGAGACCCATGTGCTACACAGTAGGTTCTTCTTGGTTATACACTGTAAATATAGCAGCCCACAATTCATGTTTAACTGTGGTCTATGCCAGCATGATGGAGCAGACAGGGCATCTATAGATTGGGCTGGCCAATTATTCCAAGCCCATCATAAATTCCAATTAGCTATTGAGAAAAAATAATCTGTTTTCTCATCTAAAAACTATTTAAACATGCTGATTATATCAGAAACCATTTAACCCGATGTTGATTGTTAGGTAATCACTCTCCATTGAAATTTCTTGAAATGACAGCCAAGTTATTTATTTCTTAGTCCATGAGAGATGGTTAAATAAGAAGAGCAGAGTTCTTCTCTTTAGCTGGTGTCATGTAGCAAGGGCAATCTAAAGCTTTCTTGAGGGAAGACTTTGATATTATTTTGAGACCCACACTTAAATTATAACCTGTGCAAGTAGTTTATCTATTGAGCTATTGCAGATACAGTGCTTATAAATGGAATGTTTATGGGTTTTTGCTGTGGGAGGTGGGCTGTTATGCCAACACTACTGCATTGCAAGTATGGAGGCTGTTGTTGGTGTTGTTTAGTTGCTAAGTAATGTGCAACTCTTTTGCAATCCCATGGACTGTAGCCCACCAGGCTCCTCTGTCCATGGGATTTCTCTGGCAAGAATACTGGCATGGGCTGCCGTTTCCTTCTCTAGGGGATCTGCCCGACCCAGGGATCGAACCCATGTCTCCTGAATTGTAGGTGGACTCTTTACCTCTGAGCCACCAGGGAAGACCATATAGAGGCTGATATGTATGGAAATCTGTGATGAAGTTTGACAATAGGTATAGGACACCTGGGATCAGTCATATAAGCTTGCTGGGCTACAGATCTCTTCTTTGGGCTGTGCAAATGCTCTTAATATCACGCCTAGTGATAATCAAAGCTCATAAATAGCTGTTGAGCTTGAATTCATAGACATTTATGGAGTTTTATTCCTTTGTTAGATTATAATGGGGGCTTTCTAGGTGGCACTAGTGGTAAAGAACTCGCCTGCCAAAATAGACATAAGAGATGCAGGTTCCATCCCTGGGTTGGGAAGATCCCCTGGAGGAGGGCATGGCAACCCACTCCTGTATTCTTGCTAGGAGAATCCCATGGACAGAGAAGCCTGGTGGCTGTAGTCCATAGGGTCACAAAGAGTTGGACACAACTGAAGCAACTTAGCACACACCCACACAAGATAAGTTTGCTCCTCAAGGAACAAGATATCATCATGGTATGGCAAATTGGAGGGTTAATTAAAATAAGGGATCTGACAAACTCCTACTAAAATCTAGAAGTAAAACCATTTGAATTCCCTTCCAAAAATCATCCCTGTCATAGTCAAGGGCATGGATTCGTATTTGTAAAATTCCTAGGAAAATAAATGGAAACTTTATGCATTTGATTTAAAAATATATTTATAGCAAGTTTTTAGTAAGGCTTCTGACATGTTCGCATCCCTAAAATTGTACCCAGGGTGGAAAATGCAGTGAAAATGTACCCAGAGTGGAAAATGCAAAGTGGAAAATGCAGCTAATTCACTTTTTGACACCCAAGTCAGACAGCTCATACTTCCAGTGTTCAGCCTTTCTGTGTTATGGTTTTAGGTCTGGTGGGTAGAGTCATGCATTTCTGAGGAACCTGACAGTATCCTCCTCAAAAGAATGGGAAGGTTGCTTGGAAGGTTGGTCTTATCCTGGTGCTTCAATATCACCCCATGAAAAGCCTAGGAACAGTGTCTTCCAGATCTATTTTCACTCCCAAATTACTCTCATCTTGGGATGTGCTAAGTCATTTACTCATGTTCGACTCTTTGCATCCCCATGAACTGTAGCCTGCCAGGTTCCTCTGTCCATGGGATTTCACAGGCAAGAAAACCGGAATGAGTTGCTACTTCCTTCTCCATGTGAAAATTAAAGTCACTCAGTCGTGTCCGACTCTTTGCAACCCCATGGACAGTATAGTCCATGGAATTCTCCAGGCCAGAATACTGGAGTGGGTAGCCTTTCCTTTCTCCAGTGGATCTTCTCAATCCACGGATCGAACCCAGGTCTCCCGCATTGCAGGCAAATTCTTTACCAGCTGAGCCACATGCTGTTGTATTAATTTTCCTTTTGTGCCTAAGAAATTATTTAACTGACAAATAAAATTAGCCATAATGAGCTACTTTAAATGCTCTTTAGTAATTTTTATAAAACTGGATGTTTACCCAATAATGGCTGAAGCCATTTCCAAATCTCTTACGCTATTTAGCTCGATGGATGAACTTGTAAAGCCTCATAAAGCCTTCTTTAATCTCCTCAATCAGGTGTCATATTTGCCCTTTGTTTGGTGGTGGTGGCTTAGTCACTCAGTAGTGCCCAGATCTTTGTGAGCCCATGGACTGTAGCCCACCAGGCTCCTCTGTTCGTGGGATTTCCCAGGCAAGAATACTAGAGTGTGTTTTCATTTCCTTCTCCAGGGCATCTTCCTGACACAGGGAACAAACTCGTGTCTCCTGTATTGCAGGCAGATTCTTCACTACTTAACCAGCAGAGAATCCCTGCATACATCCCTTATGGTCCTTATGTTTATTGCCCTTTGGATTAGTCTCCATGTAATCAATTTTTTTCTCATTTCTTTTCTGTGGTTTATTTCTAGTTTCATGTAGGTGTGGTCAGAAAAGATGCTTGAAATAATTTCTATACTCTTAAATTTGTTGAGGCTTGCTCTGTGCCCTAGCATGTGGCCAATCCTAGAGTACACTTTGGATTATAGTTATGCATGTTCTTATTGTCACTCTGCCATGGATGCTTCAGGCACTCTGAGAAGAGCCTTGTCTTTCCTATCCCTCCACTTATCTCCCAGGGATCCTAGGTCAGAGTACTGCAGTTTGGGGACCCTCTAAGCACTCATTGGAATTGACTGAGGAAGTGTCTGTTGTCTTAATGACTTTAATAATGACCTAGAATTTATTTGAATGCAACAGAAAAAAAACGTGTAGAGAATGACTATAGAGTTGCAGACTGTTCACATCAAATTATTCAGCAATTCTGATGGATATAAAAAGAATTCCACTTTAAAAATTTTCAGTTAGCTTTTTAATGAAACACTAATTCCATCAAAGAAATACAGTGTTTTAAAAAGCTTTAACATCTAATTATTAACCTCCTATTTTAAAAAATTGAATGCTCTGATTTTGCAGATAGAATGTTCACAGAAGTGATTAAAAAAAAAAAACTCCCTCAAAGTGGAATAAACAAAACAATAACTCTTTTAATTATAGGGCAATGACTCTTTCAGAGCATATAAAACTTTCTGTTCAGTGGCAGAGAAATAGCTTGGATTACATAAAGAATAAATAGTTAGTTGGATCGATTTAAGATATGCCTCTTTTTAAAATTTCTATGTTTAATACATTTTATCTGATTTTCATTTTATTTCACTATTTTCATCTCTAAAGGAAGATAATATTTCACAAAGATCTTCCTAAAGAAATAGACTAAGATGATCAGTTCTCATTGAAATATTAGCACATTAAAGCTACTTGTTCCACATCAGTCAGTTTTGGTAATTTCCTATGTACTTTACTAAGATCGCTTGATTGGCTATTATGTAAATTGTTATGAACTACTCTTAAAAAAGGGTTCCGAACATAAACTATTTTAATTTTGGGCTTCCCATATATAAACATTATTGTTAAATGTTTTGGAAGTGAATTACAGTTGATACCCAGAAAAGGCAATAAAGAAAGTAGTCTCTCCATGCTATTGTTTAAAATCCGGGCATCGTCTCAATAACCAGACAGACATTACAGGATCCTGTATTCCCCACTCTCTTTTTAACAAAATCACCCCCATTTACTATAATTTTGGCTCATCCCTTCCCCGTTGTCATACTATCCGCCATAAAAATTATCTCTCTGTAAAAGTGCTTTATTAACTTGATTGCTATCACCTATTCAACAAATTTTACACAAAAGAACTGGTTTAGGATTATATAACTTTTCACATATGAGAAAGAAATTGTGAGAAGGGCTCTTCTCAGTGACACACATAATAGAGGTATAAAATAGAGTTTTGGGAAAGGATAAGCCATTCTTAATTGAAGATTTAAAGCCATTTATTTCCTTAAATAGCAACCCATGTCTGTATCAGGCCAAGTCAAAAAGATGATCTGTTTTCAAAGCTGGAATCTTTCAAAAGCTCCAAAAGCTAGTTGATCAAAAAGACGTTTTCATCTGTGACTACTCAGGTAGAGGTAAGAAGCAATGAGGAAGCTTACACCTCTGTCTAGTCTGAATGAATTGTAGCTCAAAGCCAGTATATGTATTGACAATTTGTCTGCAAAATTGGGTAGGCAATCTTGTGAGACTGGGCTTGAAAAGTGAATTTCAGGGCTTGTTTCTGTACAGAAATTCCATTTGAATATATGCTTCTGTTTTCCTTTGTTCAATAAAGTACAAAATCAGGTTCAGGATTTTAAAGGTCAAGCTTTTGCCCAATCTTAACATATGTGTTGGGCTTCCCTCATAGCTCAGTTGGTAAAGAATCTGCCTGCAATACAGGAGACCCTGGTTTGATTCCTGGGTTGGGAAGATCTGCTGGAGAAGGGATAGGCTACCCACTCTAGTATTCTTGGGCTTCCCTGGTGGCTCAGCTGGTAAAGAATCTGCCTACAATACGGGAAACCTGGGAAGATCCTGCATTTTGACCAGTTAGAGAAACTGGACAACTTCACTTGATTGATGCCTGATATAACTGAAGGACAACTGATGGTGATTTTTATTTTTATTTATTTATTTATTTTGTTCTTTTTTTTTTGTCTTTTTTTAAAAATAAATTTATTTATTTTAGTTGGGGTAATTACTTTACAATATTGTAGTGGTTTTTGCCATACACTGACATGACTTAATAGAAATATTGAGCACTTATTGGCTGGTTCATTGAGAATAGAAAGAACCAGATTATTGTTTATCTTTTTTGAAGAATCAGATTATAAAACATAACATATTCTTCCCCTCACTCCTCAAAGACTTGGAGTCCAATAAATATATGTAAATTGCAGCATAAAAAGTTTAAGGCAGATTTAGAATATATTTCATCAGAACTAGCTATGAAATACTGAACTGGCTGCCCACCAGGCTTCTCTGTCCACGGGATTCTCCAGGCAAGAATACTGAAGTGGGTTGCCATGCCCTTCTCCAGGGGATCTACCCAATCCAGGGATCGAACCTGCATCTCTTATGTCTTCTGAATTGGCAGGCAGTTTCTTTACCACTAGCACCACCTGGGAAGCCCTGTGTTTCACAAACACATATGCAGTTAATCACGTGCCAGCAGGTCTTTGTCATACTTCTGTGTGGCAGGCATGGATTAGACTCTATCTATGCTGAAGCTGAAACTTCAATACTTAGGCCACCTGATGTGAAGAACTAACTCATTGGAAAAGACCCTGATGCTGTGAAAGATTGAAGGCAGGAGGAAAAGGGGACGACAGAGGATAAGATGGTTGGATGGCATCATTGACTCAATGGAACATGAGTTTGAGCAAGCTCCAGGAGGCATGCTGCAGTCCATGGGGTCACAAAGAATCAGACATGACTGAGCAATGGAACTGAAGTGATGCTCTTGTGATTAACCAAATTTTAATCTAGCAATCAGTACCATAAATACAATCATATGCCTGGGGAAAAAAATAGAAAAGTTTCCTTAAGACAGACCAACATCTAAGCATTTGAAAATCAACTCTGGTTTTATAAAAATTTTGGGGAAGTATATTCTTGAGTTTCCTTAGAAACACTTAGGTGTTTCACGTACATAGAATGTACACACACACAAAGAACACGACTGTGTGGTCTTTGGGTGACTTCTCTGCATGCTAAGTCACTTCAGTCATGTGTGACTCTTTGTGATCCCATGGACTATAGCCCGCCAGGCTCATCCATCCATGGGATTCTCCAGGCAAGAATATGCATGTGGGTTGTATTTCCTACTCCAGGGGATCTTCCCAACCCAGGGATTGAAACCACATCGCCCATGTCTCCTGCATTGGCAGATGAATTCTTTACCACTAGTGCCACCAGGAAGTCCAAGTGACTTCTGGCATCTCCATAATTTTCAGCTTTGCTATTATAGACAAAAAATGATGTCCAGCAGCAGGTCATGTAGCTGGAACTATGGAAGAATGATTTCCATGTCAGTGATTCAAAAGTGCAGGCGTTCTGTCTAAATCCTTCTGGGATGGAAAGAATCCCAAAGTATTTAACACACTTTCCCTGCCTTATTAAGCAGAAACTTCATTATTCAATTTAACCTCTATTGGATGACTCATAGCCATCATCCAGAAGATTTAATTCAACATAGCATTTGCTGAATACCCACTATTTCAGCATACTACTGGGATTTCCAGGGTATAGCAATGACTAACAATGGTCCCTGTACTTAAGAAACTGACACCGTACTACGGGAGCCCAGGTATGCCCACCAAACAATGGTGTAAGAGATTACAGTTATGCCAAAGAGAAGCTAAAAATCAGTGCTGGGGATGCTGAAGAGAAATGGAGCCTACTTCCCTGGGGAAGGCAGTAAGCTGTCAGGGTGGAGAACCTGGGTCCTGGGCTCAGACTCCCTCGGGCTGCAGCCCCTGTCTTAACCTTGCTGAGCTGTGTCCTGGGCAGACTGCACAGTCTGCATGTCAGTACCAGTATGAAGAAGAGAATAATAACACCCCCTCTTGCATAAGGTCATCATCGGAATGAACTGATGAAAAGCAGTATTTTTTAAAATGGGGGCCATAGGAACAATTTAGCAAATCTAGCAACCATTTTAAAAATAAGAGAAACAGCCCCATAGAACAGGAAATACGAGAGAATATCACAGTGCATTGTGTGTAGTAAGTGAAGTGTTGTTTACAAGGCTTTGGTTTTGTGTGTGTGTGTGTGTGTGTGTGTACTGGAGTGTGATCATAAAATGTATTTCTGTTTGTGAGTCATGAAGAAACAAGTTTGAAAACTATAGGCAGAGAGCATTTGGCACAATGAGCTTTCTAGGTGGCTCAGGGGTAAAGAATCTGCCTGCCCATGCAGGAGACGTAAGAGATGTGGGTCTGACTCCTGGGTTGGGACGATCCCCCTGGAGGAGGGAATAGCAACCTACTCCAGTATTGTTGTCTGGAGAATCCCACTGACAGAGGAGCCTGGTGGGCTATGGTCCAGGGAGTCACAAAAGAGTCGGACATGACTGAGCTACTGAGCACACGTTTAGCACATAGTAACTAGAATATGGGGATTCCCTGGTAGCTCAGCTGGTAAAGAATCTGCCTGCAATGCAGGAGACCCCAGTTCAATTCCTGGGTTAGGAAGATATGTTGGAGAAGGGATAGGCTACCCACTCCAGTATTCTTGGGCTTCCCTGGTGGCTCAGGTGGTAAAGAATCCACCTGCAGTGCAGGAGACCTGGGATCAATCCCTGGGTTGGGAAGATCCCCTGGAGAAGGGAAAGGCCATCCACTCCAGTGTTCTGGCCTGGAGAATTCCATGGACTGTATAGTCCATGAGGTTGCAAAGAGTCGGACACGACTGAGTGACTTTCACTCACTTTCACTGGTGGCCCAGTGGTAAAGAATCCGTCTGCCAATGCAGGACATGCAGGTTCCATCCCTGGGTCAGGGAGATCCCCTGGAGAAGGAAATGGCAACCCACTCCAGTGTTCTTGCCTGCAGAATCCCATGGACAGAGGAGCCTGGTGGGCTCCAGTCCATGAGGCTGCAAAGAGTCAGACATGACTTAGTGACTAAATGACAACAAACTAGAATATGGCAAGTGCTCTAAAATGTTGGAATAAATAATGTAGCATTTAAGTTGAGCCTAAGAGTAAACATTTTTATATGGGAAGATGAGAGGAGGTACGGTCTAGGGAGGGTTTCGGGCAGACGCACATCTGCTACCTTGGTTTGAATGTTGTCTGGACCTGCTGGAAGTTACCTTCTTGCTTCCCAGAAGATTTGCTTAATTCTGAGGTGTGGGCTACATGGAGGAGAGTCAGCTGTTACAAGTCTCATTGGCTCATCCAGAAATATCTACTGAGCCATATGATGCGCAGGAACTAGCTAGCAGTATTATCTGAAACTGGAATAACTGAGGTGGATCACAGCTCAATGATATAATGTTTAGGTTTTCTGATTTTTATTCTTCTTTAATGAGAAGTTTCCCGTGGAGCAGGAAATGACAACCCACTTCAATATTCTTGCCTGAAGAATCCCAAGGACAGAGGAGCCAGGCAGGCTACAGCCCACGGGGATGCAAAGCGTCAGATGTGACTGAGCCAACAAAAAGTTCGGGCTATCTAATTTCACATTTCTACATCCATCAGCTTAGCACTGCAAAATAGACAATTTCTACATCCTTGTGCTTCTGTAATATATAACCCTTCTCACAGTCTCCTTTTAAGTAGGGAGGGTTATTAGAGAGGAAGCCCAGGTTTGCTCCTTTCTACCTGGGACCTTACAAGGCTAGCTCACTTCTTCAGATTTCCATCACTTCTCATAGAGAATGGATTGATCATCCAAACCATTATATATTAAAATAATAACCACAGTCCCAAAATGATATGGATGAATTCCTGAATCAAACGGACTTAGAGATTTTGCTCTGACTGGGGAAGTGGATGTCTCATGTCATTAACTAGCCCCCCACCAATGAGATTAATGTTTACCAAGCACCACTTTTAGGCAATCAGTCTTGAGACAAATTTACAGTGTCTTGTCTGGCAACACACAGAGTTTCATATTCTGATGCCTTTTTACTAAGCTGAGCTGAGAGAACACCATGAAACAATGCCTATAATGAGACAAGGCATTTCACATATTAGGGGAGGGAGCCTGTGTCTTTTAACAAAGCCCTTCCACAAGGAAGGGGGGTGAATCGAGGGCCTTCAGAGAAAATTTACATCTGTTAAGGAGGTTAGCCTAGGGACTCTTATAAAGAAGATTAAATTACAGAGTATGCTGTGTCCTAATTTATCCTCCCATGTTCTACATTTGACTATGAAGTCATTGTGAAGAAAAAAAATCAGATACATGAGCAGGGAAAATACACAAAACTAGGACTGCCCTCTTGTGTTTCTTTCACTACATAGGCAGAAACACAAAAGCCTCAGAAAATTGATAGCATCCAGTTTTCTGACTTAAAATTAAACTGCAGAAACTGAAGACAGGGGAAAAAAATACCCCCTTCCAGGAATTTATAGTTTCTTATTCACTCCATGGGAAAGCGCAGACTAGTAGATGGAATTGTTCAATTCTTCACCTCTGAAGAGGCTTGCATGAGTTCTCTCTGATCTTTCCTTGTAATGGTATTATTTTAAAAATAGGTCCTGTATGAGAAATCTCTGAAGCTCACGCTCGATTTTGCTGTCAACCTAAAACTGCTCTAAAAAATAAAGTCTATTAAAAATAGACTTCGTGGTCTTAAATGATATTTGAAATAGATGAGTAGCAGTGAGGCTCTAGAGATGGAATAAAACTGATTCTGCTTCACTTTTCATTATTGAGGACAGCTCTGGGGTTCTGGGCTTTCCCAGAAGCTTAATAAGTAGCACTTCCCAGGAGACCATAGGCACTTGGGTGATAATTGTACTTCTAGATCTACAGTGTGTGTGTGCGTTTTTTTTTAATATGGTCCATTCTTGCCTAGAGAATCTCATGAACAGAGGAGCCTGGTGGGCTACAGTCCATGGGATCATAAAGAGTTGTATACAACTGAAATGACTTAGTGAAAGTCACTCAGTCGTGTCTGACTCTTGGCAACTCCATGGACTATATAGTCCATGAAATTCTCTAGGCCAGAATACTGGAGTGGGTAGCCTTTCCCTTCTCCAGGGAATCTTCCCAACCCAGGGATCAACACATTGCAGGCAGATTCTTTACCACCTGAGCCACAAGGGAAGCCCAAAATGACTTAGCATGCATGCAAAGATAGCACAGGTTTCCTAGGTGGCACAAGTGGTAAAGAATTAGCCTACCAGTGCAGGATATGCAAGAGATGTGGGTTCAGTCCCTGGGAAGATCCCCTGGAGGAGAAAATAGCAACCTACCCCAGTATTCTTGCCTGGAGAATCCCATGGACAGAGGAGCCTGCTGGGCTACGGTCCATGAGGTCGCAAAGAGTCAGACACGACTGAGCACATAGCCTAGCAAAAGACAGCACAGAGACACCTGCTAGTGGTTGGAAGACATCAATGGGGTGAGAAGTTCATTGTAGTTCCCACCTTTTATGATTGGCTCGATCTCACGACTGTAATTTTTGGAAGGCTCTTGTTGAGAAGGTTCTGGGAGGTCGAATCCCATTATTCTGTGCAGGGAGAGACTGGAAATCCCTGGGCAAATCATTTATATTCCATCTTACACACTTTTCCATCATAGAATCAGGCTAGTAACTTCTCTTTTTATAGGATGAAATTTGTAGGCTGGGAGGATGAAGACTAACACGGCGCCCTAGATCCACAGATGTGAGCCTGCTCAGCAAAGCCTCAGTCACTCAACTAATTCCCAATAAGCCAGGTGGGGGCGTTTAGTTTAGGCATAAAGAGCCAATTGGGAAGACAGACGAGAGTGAGCTGCTGGTTGTCCCTATAACCTTCTGGTTTCTCTCTAGTTTGTTGGAGTCAAACAGTAATTGTGAGCCCTACGGCAAATAGATGAATGAATGAATGAATAAAAATAAAGAAACCCCAAATTGAAAGAGTAGATTTGATGCTACCTTGTGTAAATAGATAGCCAGTGGGAAGCTGCTGTACAACACAGGGAGCCCAGGTCAGTGCTCTGTGATAACTTACAGGGGTGGGAGGGAGGCTCAAGAGGGAGGGAATACATGTATACATATGGCCAATTCATGTTGTTGTACAGCAGAAACTAACACAATATTGTAAAGCAATTATCCTCCAATAAAAAAAATAAAAAAGAAGCCCTTCAAATGCTAGTGAAATGTGGACACACTTTCAGCAATAAGTTAGCATCTCTTTGGTGAATGTGATGCTATGTCAGGGCTGATGATCAGAGGGTCAGAACCTGCACAGGGACCTCAGTGCTTTGCCTCTAAGCAGAGGAACAGGGCCACCCACTGTGTCATCTGCGCTGCTCTGTATCTCCAGACTTTGATGGCAGGATCTGACAACAGGATTCAGCAGGTGAGAATTAATAGCATGTTTGAAACCAAATAAGGAAGTCACACAAGTTCTGAAACCCAACTGTGAGCGTATTACTTCTAAGTCTCCACTTCAACTCCAGAGGTGCTGCTGTTGACGTGTAAACAGTGGAATGTACAACTGACACATTTCAGTGAGGGATGAGCCCCTGTGAGTCTCAGCCCCGCTCTCCCCCTGGCTCCTCACTGTTAATCATCCTCACTTTTTAGGGGGCCACCAGGCCTCTGGACCCATTTAGACTCTAGACTTGGGAAAACATGCCATTTTAGTTAGAAATTAATTACTAAATTAGTTCAGGAATGCTATTCAGTCTTTAAAAGGAAGGAAATTCTGACACATGTTACAGTGTGGATTCACCTCGAACACACTCAGTGAGATAAGTCAGCCTCAGATAGAAACATTATCTGATTCTGCTGATATGTATGAGATTCCTAGACTTTCCTGGGCTGGGAAGATCCCCTCAAGAAGGAATGGCAACCAGCTCCAGTATTCTTGCCTAGGAAATCTCATGGACAGAGGAGCCTGCTGGGCTACATACAGTTCATGGGGTTGCAAAGAGTAGGACATGACTGAGCGACTAACACACACACAGACTTGGGGTGGTTGCCAGGGCCCAGGGGAGGAGAGGTGAGGAGCTGTTGCTTAACGGGGACAGAGTTTCAGTTTGGAAGGATGAAAAATTCTGGAGATGGATGGTGGTGATAGTTGCCCAGCAATGTGAATGGACTTAATGCCACTGAACCAAACACTTAGAAAAGGTACATTTTTTGTTATAATATTTTACCACAATAAAGCCAAACTTAATTTGCATATTCATTCCACAAGCACTTATTGAATGGCTCTGCAGGTCAAGTTTTATGCCAGGAGCTGGGAGATAGAAGGATGGATTGGACATAGTGCCTACCTCAGGAAATGCCATAAACATTTCTATGAAGACATCATCAATTTGATGAATCATTTTTTTGTTTTCTTTAAGATGTCCTTCTTGGACATTCAATTTTTGTTGTTGTTGTTTAAGATACAGTTTAACTCTGTAAGTATTATTCAGTGATGATATTAATGAAAATAAATATTGCACTTTGAAATATTGAGTACTCTAACTTTTAATTCCTCCACAATGAATGAAGCTAACTATTGTCCTTGGGGGCTTCCCAGGTGGCCCTTGAGGTAAAGAACCCGCCTGTCAATGCAAGAGATGCAAGTGATAGAGGTTGGATCCCTGGGTTGGGAAGGAGAAGGACATGACAGCTCACTCCAGTATTCTTGCCTGGAGAATTCCAAGGACAGAGGAGCCTGTTGGGCTGCAGTCCATGGGGTCACAGAGAGTTGGATGTGACTTAGCAACTGAGCATGTGCGCGCGCGCACACACACACACACACACACACACACACAAACACACTGTACTTGGGAGGGTCACAGATTGTTGATAAAGTCCTTCATTTCTAGGACAACAGGGGTTTGTCTGCTGCTAAGTCTCAGTGGGGGATGGGCAGGGAAGGAAGGCAAGGTGGGAGGTGGGAAGGAGGCGGGGGAGGCATTTGAAGACAAGTGCAACAGCAAAATCAATAGGCGTTGTCCACTGACTATCAATTAAGCCTTCTGGGTTTTGATTTTGATAAGCCAGCTGGCAGTTTTGTGGGAACTCACCCAATAAACAATAATTCCAGACAATTGTGTCCCTTAGAAGGATTCAGAAGTCTATTTTCAAATGAGGTGGTAATGAGAACCTTGCTTTCTATGTGGAGACAGCAGAGAGAAAAATAAAACCACTGGGAAGACCCAAGTAGGTGGAAACAAAAGGAGAATGACCCAGATGGGAGACTGAGGCTTGTTTCTAGAAGATGCTTGAAAGGCACGGGGTGATTTACAAACTTACTGTGGGGTAGGGGTGTGAGCAGAACACTGTGTACTTTCGAATGATGCCATTCAGCTTGAGGGGTGGGAGCCAGGACACGAAGACCATGGAGGCTGAGGCCGCAGCCGCTTTGACTCCGGCAGGGGGACCTGGAACTGGAAAAGTAGAACATTTAGTCACAAAATGATGGTACTTCCCCCTCCCCAATGCTGCACCCAACTCTGTCCCCCTCCCCCACAGGACCCCACTGGCCTGGCCACTGTCTCTGCTCAACTCTTCAGGAGTCGGTGTTGGGGTCTGAATTGTGTCCCTGAAAAGCTGTGCCAACTACAAACTGGTACTTGCCAATCCACCTCTACAAGGATTAAATCATGGCCACTGCAACTTCTGACTTTCAACACCTCTGGAAAGGAGTTCAGTGTGGAAATCAGGAATGAGGCCCTCTGTGCTCTAGGAAGAAGTGGCAGAACAAGTCTTCAGATAGAGGAGAAGATTTTATGAGCCCACTTCTTGCTTCTCCTCATATCTAGAAAAGCACTAAAATCTTTCATGCTGACGTCTGCTCCTTATGATCAGCAGTGAGTCTCTGCCAAAATGCAAAATGTATGTTTGATTGTGAGTAACCCCTTCACAAAAATCATATGTATACTGACCATCACCCTACTTCTTTGGGGTGGTTTCTCAGAGCTATCTGAAAACCTGTCTCCTGGGCTATAGTCCTCATTATGCCACAAGTAAAACTTAATTTACAACTCTCACTGTGTGCTTTTTTTTTTTCCCAGTTGACACCCACGTGTTGAAGCTCTAAGTCTACTACCCCAGAAAGTGACCTTATCTGGACATGGTATCTTTACAGAGATAATCAAGTTAAAGTGGGGTCATTTGGGTGAGCCCTGACCCAGTGTGGCTGGTGTTTTTGTGAAAAAGGAGGTGTGGACACAGAGATGCCGTGGCAGGGGGAAGTGATGTAAAGACACAGGGAGAAGATGCCCACCTCAAGCCAGGGAGCTGTTCTCCCTCACAGCCCTTGGGAGGAACAGACGCTGCCTACACCTTGACCTTGACCTTCTGGCCTCCAGAACCGTGAGAGGATACATTCATGCTGTTGGTCCCCCAGTCTGAGGGACATTGTTACAGCCGCCCTGGGCGCTGACACAATGTCTCTTGGACCAATGATGTGAGAGATGCATAAGCCCTATTCTTGGCCATGTCCCCTAAGAGCTCACTTCAACAAGAATCCTGCTCAGTCAGTTTAGCCAGTATGCTCAGTCACTCAGTTGTATCCGACTCTTTCTGACCCCATGGACTGTAGCCTGCCAGGCTCCTGTGTCCACGGGATTTCCCAGGCAAGAATACTGGAGAGAGTTGCCATTTCCTCTTGCAGGGGATTTTTCTGAGTCAGGGATTGAATCCGTGTCTCCTGCATCTCCTGCATTGCAGACAGATTCTTTAACTGCTGCTCCACCTGGGAAGCTGCCATACTACACTTAGAATTCCCACAATGTCTGATCATCTTTGATATTTGATCAAAGTCTCTATTCTCTGTCACCCCTCGGTAATATCTGATCATCCTCATTTGCCTTCTGCAAAACTCCAGTGAGGCCAATTTAGCCTGAATGCCCTTCCTCCCTGATGGTTCCTTTTAGTCATTTAAAAATTTTATGTATTTATTTATTTTGGCTGTGCTGGAGCTTTGTTGCTGTGTGTGGGCTTTCTCTAGTTGTGGTGCATGGGTTTCTTATTGCCGTAGCTTCTCTTGTTGCAGAGCAAGTGCCTGGACCTCCTCTTGGCAGCAAGGTGCTCTTAGAGTTCACACATCTCTGATCACCCCGGCATTTCCACTCTGACTCACAAACCTTAGAGCTATCCTTTTCCAAACAGGGCTCACCACCTTCTCTCTGAAGCCTCCCTTCTCCCCTAGAGCAGGGAATGGCACAGCCATCTTCTTGGTTGCAAGAGCCAAAATCTAGAATTTCTCTTCCCTCCTCACTGCCTGTCAGTGGACATGTAAAGTTGCCCTTTAAACCTCCATGTGGTCAAATCCAGTCAGATACTGGGCTTTCTTCCTGGCTCTATGTCATTCCTTAGAACTGGGCCCTATTTTAGGTCCCCAGATGTGGGGTGCATCTCCCATGTCAGGTTATTGACACATGATGACCGAGAGCCTTAGGCTCCTCTTGCCTGGGATCATTTTGCACCCTCCACCTCGTCCCTGACAACTCTAACTCATCATTCATCTTCTGCTAACTCCCACTTTCTCAAGAAAACCCTCTCTGTCACCAGCTTTGATGAGGTTAGAACTCCCGGGTTCTCTGAAGACTCCTCTTCATGATACTTGGGGTAATAACCCACTCAGGAGTGACTGGTAAATATCTGACTCCCCCACCAGCCTGCAAGCCTCACCAGGTCATCCTGTTCTCTACTGTGTCTCCAGGGCCCTGACCAGTATCTGGAACATATGAGGTCCTCCAAGCAGACTTTCTAAGTGAGCTCAGTGTGGCAGGCAGGGTTGTAAGACAGTGCCCAAGATTCTCACCCCCTGATGTACACACCTGCGTAATTACTTCCCCCTCCATGTGGGTGGTACCTGTCACTGTGATGGATGGATCATTCTCAAAATCAGGTTACACGTTGTGCAAAGGTGAAAGGATTTTGTGGATTTATTAAGGACACAATCAGCTGGCTTTAAGTTAATTGAAAGGGGAGTACCTTGGGTGGGCCAGACCTAATCAGATGAGCAGCTTAAAAGAGGGTCTAGAGGTCAGACAGGGGTTGGAACTGTAGAGACAAGGTCCTGTGGGTGATGAGGGGCAAGCTGCCCCACTGTGACCACATGACCATGAGACCTTGCTGGGCCACATGACAGGGATGGGGGCATGGCCTCTTGGAGCCAAGAAGATGGTCTCAGCCTTGAGGTCACATGGAAATGGATCCTGCTCAACACCAGTGAGCTTGGGCTTCCCAGGTGGCTCAGCAGGTAAAGAACCTGTCTGCCAAGGCAGGAGACATAAGAGAGGTGGGTTCAATCCCTAGGCTGTGAAGATCCCCTGGAGGAGAGCATAGAAATCTACTCCAGGATTCTTTTTTTTTTTTTTTAATTAGTTTATTTTCTATTTTTTAACTTTACAAGATTGTATTTGTTTTGCCATACATTGACATGAATCCACCATGGGTGTACATGTTTTCCCCTTCCAGAACCCCCCTTCCACCTCCCTCCCCATCCCATCCCTCTGGGTCATCCCGGTGCACCAGCCCCGAGCACCCTGTATCATGCATTGAAACTGGACTGGCGATTCGTTTCACATATGATAATTTACATGCTTCAATGCCATTCTCCCATATCATCCCACCCTCGCCCTCTCCCATAGAGTCCATAATACTGTTCTATTTATCTGTGTCTCTTTTGATGTCTCACATACAGGGTTATCTTTACCGATTGACTAAATACCATATATATGTGTTAGTATACTGTATTGGTTTTTTTCTTTCTGGCTTACTTCACTCTGTATAATAGGCTCCAGTTTCATCCACCTCATTAGAACTGATTCGAATGTATTCTTTTTAATGGCTGAGTAATATTCCATTGTGTATATGTACCACAGCTTCCTTATTCATTCATCTGCTGATGGGCATCTAGGCTGCTTCCATGTCCTGGCTATTATAAACAGTGCTGCAATGAACATTGGGGTACATGTGTCTCTTTCAGTTCTGGTTTCCTCAGTGTGTATGCCCAGCAGTGGGATTGCTGGGTCATATGGCAGTTCCATTTCCAGTTTTTTGAGGAATCTCCACACTGTTCTCCATAGTGGCTATACTAGTTTGCATTCCCACCAACAGTGTAAGAGGGTTTCCTTTTCTCCACACCCTCTCCAGCATTTATTGCTTGGATAGCAGCCATTCTGACAGGCGTGAAATGGTACCTCATTGTGGTTTTGATTTGCATTTCTCTGATAATGAGTGATGTTGAGCATCTTTTCATGTGTTTGTTAGCCATCTGTATGTCTTCTTTGGAGAAGTGTCTGTTTAGTTCTTTGGCCCACTTTTTCTTGCATGGGGCTTCCCTCATAGCTCAGTTGGCAAAGAATTTGCCTGCAATGCAGGAGATCCTGGTTCGATTCCTGGGTCAGGAAGATTCCCTGGAGAAGGGATAGGCTACCCACTCCAGTATTCATGGTCTTCCCTTGTGACTCAGGTGGTAAAGAATCTGCCTGCAATGTGGGAGACCTGGGTTTGATCCCTGGGTTGGGAAGATCCCCTGGAGAAGGGAAAGGCCACCCACTCCCTTATTCTGGCCTGGAGAATTCCATGGACTGTATAGTCTATGGGGTCGCAAAGAGTCGGGCATGACTGAGTGACTCTCATTCTCTCTCATTCTTGTCTGGAGAATCCTGTGGATAGAGGAGCCTGGCAGGCTACAGTCCATAGTGTTGCAAAGAGTTGGACATGACTAAGCATGCACACCAGTGAACTTGGGTGAAGACCTAACCTCAGGTGAGACTCCAGGCCCAGTAGCCATGGTGATTTCAGCCTGTGAGGTCCTGAGTGGGGTACTCAGACAATGGTACCTGACCCCAGGAAATGGTCAGATAATGAATTTGTACTTTTTTTTAAGGTTTTGAGGATTTGCTGTACAACACAGAAAATGCATCCATACAGTCCAGCCATCTAATAGTGTATTTTAATGTGAAACATTGATGTTATCGCTCTGTAAAAATACTGCCTTGATTTGAAGTAAGACAGAAGTCTAAGGATATTACAGACACTTTGGTCAACTTCATTTTTATCATCATTATTTTTCTGGCCTTGATAATTAGCCACAGGCAGGTGTGTGTGTGTGTGTGTGTGTGTGTGTGTGTGTGGTTATGGCTTGTCTGGTGTGTGTAGTATTTGTGTATGTGATGTGAGCTTTGTGACTTGTGTGATGTGTGAGAAGTGTGTGTACAGTATGTCTGCATGTGTATTGTGCAAATGGTGTGTTTGTGTGTATGTGGTGTACATGATACATGGTGTGTGGGCGGTATGTGTAATGTGTGTTTATAGTGTGTGTGCATATGTGTAATGTATGTGTATGTGGTGTTTGTGGTGTGTATGGTATGTGTAGTGTGAGTGCATGTATATAGTGTGTGTGCATGTGGCTGGTGTGTGTGGTTTGTGGTGTTTGTGGTGTGTATGCACTGTTTATGTGTGCATGTGTGTGTGGCTTGTGGTGCGTGTGTATTATGTATGTGTGCATGCTTGTCATGCATGTGTATGTGATGTGTGTAGTATGTATAGTGTAAGTACATGTTCGTGGTGTGTGTGGTTTGTGCATATTGTATATTTGTGTGGTGTATGTGCATGTGTTATGTGTGGTGTGTGTGTGTTACATATAGTGTAAGTATATGTGCATAGTGCATGTGGTATGTGTTTGTACTGTGTATGTGTGCATGTGTGTCATGTATGTGTATGTGATGTGTGTGATGTGTGTTTGCACCTGTGTGTGCATGTGACCCACCACAACACCTGGTCCACTGGAGCCACAGCTCCACATGGCTTCTCTGAGCCATGAGCAGGTGACACTGGGCTGCAGGGACATACCCACAATGGGTGTGTCCTCACAGCCAAGCAGTCTCCATCACACTCCAGTACATCTGGCCTTTGCTCTCACAAGAGCTGTGGTTTCCAAACAGCCTTTAAAGTGGGAAAATCATTGAGACATGTGTATTGTCATATGTGAAACAGAGCACCATTCCATGTTCGATGCATGTGACAAGGGCTCGGGGCCGGGGCAGTGGGATGATCCAGAGGGATGGGAGGGGGAGGGAGGTGGGTGGGGGGTTCGGGAAGGGGAACACATGTAAACCCATGGCTGATTCTTGTCAATGTATGGCAAAAACTATTACAATATTGTAAAGTAATTAGCCCCCAAGTAAAATAAATAAATTTATAAAAAAAAAAAAAAAATAAAGTGGGAAAATCCTTTAAAGTGTCATGTGGGAGACCCATGTATAACATGATGGAAATGGAGGGGCTCTTCCTGAAGCAGAGCAGGGAGTCCCCCAAGGGCCTCCCGATCACCACTGGACACCTCTGGGGGCCCCAGGAGCCCATGTGAGAATCCCCATAGTGCAGGGAGTTTTGACTCCCACAGGGTGGAAGGCCTCCTGGGATGTCCTGGTCTACTGTGTGGCTGTGTGTGTGACTACTGCACAGAGAAAATCCCAACCCTGCCAGCTGCAGCAGGACTCTGGAGCAGTGCTGATACAAAGCCTTCTGTGTTTCCTGAAGGGTGGCACTGCTGATGGCTAGATAAACACACACACACACACACACACACACACACACACACACACACACACACAGAGTCCATCACTTCTAAGGTAAACCAAGGTGCGGTTACTCTATCATCTGAGAATACACCATTTGTGCCATCCAGGGGATGCATGGCTCAAGACAGAAATGGCCAGAGGACTCAGAAATATCCTGATTCTGTTGTTTTTTCTCTTTCTCTTAGCTCCACTTTCAGATGTCCTGACAAAGAGATTGTTAACCACGGCAGGAGGGACCAAAGATCGCATATCACAGTTCCTGTTGACCTTCTTCCCACACGTCAGTTCACAGAGCTCTGTGCATTGCAATGCGTTCAGTAAATATTTGTATATAAACACAACCATCTCTATTTATACATGTGCAATGTCTACTTTGCAGAAAAGGATCAAGGCTGAAACTACCTTATGCATGCAGGATGAAAATAATTGGAATATTATTAGATTGTGTTTGTGCGTGTTCTGTTTCTCCATGGCTTTGCTCAGATTACAACCTAAGCAAATAAAATGGTATTAGGATTTCACAAACATTTTAGAATTCAGAATTAGCTGTCTTGTGTTCAGAACCAGAAAGCAAGATCCACAAGTAATCTTTTGTGGTCTTGAAGCAATAATAAAAATGCAAGTTCTCATTGATTGAACAGTTCTCATTGAACATTGGGAGATGTAAGCAATTCTTCCAGACCTCAAGAATGTGTCCATGGACCATGACTATGGTCCTGATGGATCTGAGACTATGTCTATGGACCCAATAATATGTCCAACAGTCTACATCACAGATGTATACGAAGGATCGCCATATTCTTGGAGAATATGGCCAATAATCTTTATAGACACTGATAAACTACTTCAGTTCAGTTCAGTTCAGTTGCTCAGACATGTCCGACTCTTTGCGACCCCATGGACTGCAGTATACCAGGCTTCCCTGTCCATCACCAACTCCCAGAGGTTGCTCAAACTCATGTCCATTGAGTTGGTGATGCCATCCAAACATCTCCTCCTCTGTCATTCCCTTCTCCTCCTGCTCTCAATCTTTCCCAGCATCAGGGTCTTTTCCAAGAAGTCAGTTCTTCGTAGTAGGTGGCCAAAGTATTAGAGCTTCAGCTTCAGCATGGGTCCTTCCAATGAATATTTAGGGTTTATTTCCTTTAGGATTGGCTGGTTTGATCTCCTTGCTGTCCAAAGGACTCTCAAGAGTCTTCTCCAGCACCACAGTTCAAAAGCATAAATTCTTCAGCACTCAGCCTTCTTTTTGGTCCAACTCACATCCATGGCTGGCACAATTTTTCACAATTTCTAGACTGGTGAGTTTTTTATGTGACTCTGGGAGATAGGCATATTATTATACTAGTTTTTCTCTCCTTTCCCCCAATCTCTACTCTGGTTTTTTTTTGAACATGCTAATGATTTATCCCAAGTCAATATCGACCCTCAGTTTTGCATCACTCTTTATCTACCCACTACCACAAGTGGAATTCCTGACCTCCATCCTGAGGTAACTGATATACCTGAGACAGGACCTTCCACAATCAATTGCATCTCCCCTTACTGTTAGCACTGGATATGAAAGAAGGGAATAATTGATTAAAAAATTAGACTTTGGGTCTCAGGGCCAAGCTTTGAGATAGAATTCTATGATGGTTTTTAAATTTGGAGGAGTAATTAAAAATTGATCCCAATGAGGGAGCAATGGAGAGCCTTCCCCTTTCAGTGGATTTCTGTACTTTCTTCTGAAAAATGCAAGTGTCAAAATTCATGTTGCCAATCAATTTGTTCTTTAAATACTAATTCCAGGGACATCTGTGTTATTGCTTAGCAATGCAAAAGACAGTTCCACCCTCGCTCTGAAGGAGTGGAGATCAAATAATCAAATGTCTAGTGTCAGGAGCCGTCCCACTATGTGTCAAGCTAGGTGATGTTTGCACACATCAATTCGCTTTTTAGATTTTAACTCTCTGCAGTCTGATTGTCATGGAAGTTTGGTACATGAAGATGGTTCAATTCAGAGAAAGTGTGATAAGGTGCCAGAGTCCCTCGGGCAGCAGGTGGCATAGGAAACATCTTGATGAGACTCTTTGTTTATTGCATTTTAAAAATTATGGACTTCCCCGGTGGTCCAGTGACTGAGACCCCGCATTTTCAATGCAGCGGGCCGGGGTTGGATCCCTGGTCAGGGAACTAGAGCCCACATGCTTCAGCTAAAAGATAGCTGCAACTGAAACCCAGCACAGCCAAATAAATAAATAAATAAAAATTTAAAAAATTACTTTAAATTTAATTTTAAATTTATTTTAAATTTTATTTTAAATTTATTTATTGTGTTTTAAATTTTAAATTTAAATGTATTTAAAAATTAAGTTATTTAAATAATAGTTTAAAGAATTAAATTATTCACTCAGGACATAGCTTTGCAGACATCTCTTTGAACCTGTGACTTCCTAATGGCATGGTATTTTGACCTTAGATTTCCCTAAAGAATCCAATAACTGAGCAAAGTGACTGGCACCTGCCTATAACTGGGAATAATTACTCGTGTGTACTAGAAAGACTGGGGGTGAAGAGGTTTAATCTGTGTACAGGAACTAGAATGCAAGAAGGGCTAGTGAAGATGATGGTGGGAAGGTGGATGGATAGGCTGCTTCAGGGGCAGGGCTGGGTTCCCTGAGGGGAGAGCAGAGACAGGTGCTGTGAACATCAAGGGAGTGTCCTTAGGAGACAGATAAGCTGAAGGGGAGAGTGTCTCCAGGCCTCCAAGTGCATGTCCCTAGCCTTGTTCCCACAGGACAGTCATGGGGCGAAGCAGCAGCATGCTTATATCCTAGGTAGCAAAGGACATAGGGCTTCCCAGGTGGCGCTAGTGGTAAAGAACCTGCCTGCCAATGCAGGAGACATAAGAGATGCAGGTTCAATCCTTGGGTTGGGAAGATCCCCTGGGGGAGGGCATGGCAACCCACTCCAGTATTCTTGCCTGGAGAATCCCATGGGCAGAGGACCCTGGTGGGCTACAGTCCATAGGGCCACAGAAAGTTGAACATGATTGAGTGACTGAACACACACACACACACACACACTCACACTCACACTCACACACAGTAAAGGACATCTACTCTGCCCATACACAGGCAGTCATGGGCAGTGAACAATAGCTCTCCCACCCCTGCCCTGACCAGCTTCCTAGGGAACTTAGGCCTGAAAGAAGCCAAAAAAAACCATTGTGGAGCCAAAACAGCACAAAATTTAGGTGTAGTGGTTGCATCTCATCCCTGGCTCTGGTGTAATTCTGAACTCCAATCTGGAAAATTCCACACAGGTATCAACTTGATATCAGTTGCCCCTTCCTTTATTAAGGTAGGAATTGCTTTTTCACTGTTGCTATAATATGTTTGCTCATGCTTCATCGCTCAGTAATGTCTGACTCTTTGTGACCTCCATGGACTGTAGCCCGGCAGGCTCCTCTGTCCATGGGATTTCCTAGGGAAGAATACTGGAACGGGTTGCTATTTCCTTCTTGAGCTATAATATGTATCAGAAGTCAAATTATTCTTCAGCACATCTTGGATAAGGCACCCCAGGCTTTCCCTTAATATAAAAATTGATTTGTCATATAGGTTTTGTAGGATTGGGAAACAGCCATATAACCAACTCCAAACTGCATGGAACAGTAGGATAAGTGATCTGAAAAATGTGCTATAATTAAAATTTTACTAAATCATCACAAACCCTTGTGAAAGTGAAAGTCGCTCAGTCGTGTCCGACTCTTTGCAACCCCATGGATTATACAGTCCATGGAATTCTCCAGCCAGAATACTGGAGTGGGTAGCCTTTCCCTTCTTCAGCAGATCTTCCCGACCTAGGAATCAAACCGAGGTCTCCTGCATTGCAGGCAGATTCTTTACCAACTGAGCTATGAGGGAAGCTTTAAAAAATTAACATGAAATTCTCAGACCGAGGGCTTATTCTAATGTTACTCCAAAGCTGGCAAAGCATAAGATGATGTAGATTATTACATAATTTTTAAGTGGAGAGATGGAATTGGTCAGAGCTTACACTAACAGCTGAAGAGCCACTGAAATTATTCTAATGGAATAAATGACAGGGGTGGCCTGTATTACAGCCCTGGGATAAGAGGCACTTTCCTTTAAAATAATATGTGGCCCCCCAAGGTTGTTCTAGTGGTAAAGAATCTGCCTGCCAATGCAGGAGATGTAAGAGATGTGGGTTTGATCCCTGGGTTGAGAAGATCTCCTGGAGCAGGCCATGGCAACCCACTCCAGTATTGTTGCCTGGAGAAACCCATAAACAGCCTGGCAGGCTACAGCCCATGGGGTTGCACAGAGTCAGACACAACTGAAGTGACTTAGCATGTGGCTCCCCGCAAAAGGATGAAAAATTATAGGGGAAGAGAGAAACAATGGATAAATCAAACAAAGGTGACACAGGAAGTGTGGTCTGAATCGTGCTGGGATATTTTAGGAGGGCAGCAAAAAGTTTTCAAGGAGCAAAGTCAGGAATCAGTGGGTGAATTAACCCTCTGACCCAGCCCTCCTGACAATGGCTCCTTCCTGGGAATGCTACCACGTGGCAGGAGCCTCCTGTGTGTCCCCTGGAGGTTCAGACAGGACCTGAGCCCCCCATGACCTGCCCCCTTGCTCACCATCTTCTTTGGTCCGGGTGAAGATCTGTTCGCTCCGGACGCCGTCTCCAGCCCGGGTAAAGGCCAGCACCTGGATGCTGTAGTTGGTGTATTTCTCCAGCCCATCCAGCTCTAGGGAGGGCTGCGTGGTGGTGACGTTTTTAATCTCGCCCAGCTCTGGAGGACAAGAAAACACGAGTGTGTTACCACGGCTGTTGGCATGTTCTTACTGCTGCCTAGTGCTGGGCCCCCATCAATCACTCCCTGAAATCACTCAGGGGTGTGGGCACAGCCTTTGTGAGACACTGACCCTCTGCGGTCTCTTGAAAAACATCATTTGCACCAAATTGCCACAGAGTGCCAGGAAGAAAAGAGGTCTGGAAAACAGCAGTTTAGTCCAGTTAAGTATTATAAACCCAATGCCAGCAGGCCCCTCCGGAACTGTCCCCAACAGGAGTAACCCAGCAGATTCCCTGCACCCCGGCCCCAGGAAGCCAGGACCACGTAGGCTCACTGCATAGAGATACTTCTAACTGCTCATTAAGAAGCTTCTACAAGTCGAGCTTTGTTTTCTGGCTAACATAAGCAGACTCCTTTAAGGCACGTGCATTTTCTAGCACCTAACAAACTGCGGTGGCCCAGCACACCCCTCCTGTCACCTGGAGTGAACCCCTTGCCCACGTGACAGGCTGATGTGTCAGGAACGCATTGTCAGCTAAAAATGCTTTGTGTTCTGCAGCGGGATCAGATAATGACATGCAAAGATGGAACTTTATGCTGGCCCACCTGAAGCCCATGATGCATGGCAGCTTGAGAAAACTCACAGGGCCTTGTGAAATTCCATCAAGGGTGCTCTGGATTTCGAAATGAGCCATTGGCAGAGGAGCTGGAGGAGGAGAGAGTAGCCAAGGAGCTGCCCACCTTTAAGGCAAGTGGTCATTTGTGGAATGTTTGGTGTAGCCCAACCCCTGTGCCTGGTGGGCTGGGTTACTAAGAACTGGGGTGGGAGATGGGCCAGGAAGGAGACCTCCTTGGTGTCTGGTCATCTCTACACACGATGCTCACAGTGCACACAACACTCACGACAAGGGGTCCTGCAGTGTCTCTCGCTGTCTCTGGTCTCAGGAAGCACAGCTGACACACCAGGTTGCTCCTAAGGGGCCCTGTGCTGGGTTCCCATGCTAACTCACTCACTCGACACGACTACCCTCTTGTTTCCACCGCCTATTCCTTTTACAGGAGGGGAAACTGAGGCAGAGAGAGGCTCAGGGCCTTCGCCAGGTCAGGGATCTGAACACAGAGCCTGGGAGCATGTGCTGTGGTGCTGCATGGTGTGGCTGCACACCCACGGCCCACACTCTCAGCTACTCCCTGAGAACACTGGGTGCGTGCGTGTTGGCTGGAGGAGCTGGGTTTCTGCCAGCCTGGTTTTCCCTTCTTGCTCTTTGTTCTTCTCTCTTGTCCTCCTAGCATGTTGCATGGACGTTCAGAGATTCGTAGTGGTCAGTTATTTTGTAGTTACGGTGAATTATGAATGTCTGTTTTTACCTTTTGTCATCAAAAGGTGGTATCAGGGCTGAACTGGACATAGTAGGAAAGCTGAATTTCAAATAAAGCAGCGGGTAGTCGAGGTTTGTCACTTCCATGCCAGGGGCCCCTGTGTTTGATGATGGTTGGGAGGGGAGGGGAGAACAGTGGGTCTCGGGCATGGCCCCAGACCCATTAGGAGCCCAAGGTCTGTTTCCACCATGAGCAGCTCATGGGAAAGTTCTGGAGGCAGGATGCTTTGCTGGGGGGAGAGCAGGGCAAGGGTGCAGCCCCCAGGCCCCCCAAAGGTGCCTGAGGTCCAGTGTCTCCTGGGGGCTACCAGCCAGTGGCAGACTTTCACGGGCCACAATTTAGAAGTCGCAGCAGATGGCTAGTGAAAATGAGAAAAAATGTTTGCTCCTGTGTGGTCCCTGTGCACTTGGAAAGTTGACAATCATTACCCTCAGATGGGTTAGAAATTCTTTCCTGTGAAAGAAAAGTCTTTCCTAGGTGGCCATCAGACCTCTTTCCATTACATTATTCATTTATTATTTTCATTTTCTTGAACATAGATAATATAGGTCAATGGGAGTAGCATAAAAAACTCAAATGCTAATGAAAAATGCAAGTATATGTCTCATCGAGATCTTTTCAGATTTAGGAACTTTTACATTGTGACAGATTATGCCAAAGAAGGGCAATGCCAAAGAATGTTCAAACTACTACACAATTGCACTCATTTCGCATGCTACCAAAGTAATGTTCAAAATTCTCCAACCCAGGCTTCAATAGTATATGAACCAAGAACTTCCAGATGTTTAAGCTGGATTGAGAAAAGGCAGAAGAACCAGAGATCAAACTGCCAACATCCGTTGGATGGTAGAAAAAGCAAGAGAATTCCAGAAAAACATCTACTTCTGCTTCACTGACTATGCTAAAGCCTTTGACTGTGTGGATCACAACAAACTGTGGAAAATTCTTCAAGAGATGGGAACACCAGACCACCTAACCTGCCTCCTGAGAAACCAGTATGCAGGTCAAGAAGCAACAGTTAGAACCAGACGTGGAAAAACAGACTAGTTCCAAATTGGGAAAGGAGTACGTCAAGGCTATATATTGTCACCCTGCTTATTTAACTTATATGTAGAGTACATCATGCAGGCTGGATGAAGGACAAGTTGGAATCAATATTTCCAGGAGAAACATCAGTAATCTCAGATATGCAGATGACACCACCCTTATAGCAGAAAGTGAAGGGGAACTAAAGAGCCTCTTGATGAAGGTGAAAGAGGAGAGTGAAAAACCTGGCTTAAAACTCAACATTCAAAAAACGAAGGTCATGGCATCCAGTCCCACCACTTCATGGCAAATAGATGGAGAAACAATGGAAACAGTGATGGACTTCATTTTCTTGGGCTCCAAAATCACTGCAGATGGTGACTGCAGTCACACAATTAAAAGACCCTTGCTCCTTGGAAGAAAAGCTATGACAAACCTAAAGTGAAGTCGCTCAGCCGTATCCGAGTTTTTGTGACCCTATGGACTGCAGCCTACCAGGCTCCTCCATCCATGGGATTTTCCAAGCAATAGTACTGGTGTGGGTTGCCATTTCCTTCTCCAATGACAAACCTAGACAGCTTATTAAAAGACAGAGACACTACTTTGCTGACAAAGGTCTGTATAGTCAAAGCTATGGTTTTTCCAGTAGTCATTATGGATGTGAGAGTTGGACCATAAGGAAGACTGAGTGCCAAAGAATTGATGCTTTTGAACTGTGATGTTGAGAGTCCCTTGGATTGCAAGGAGATCAAACCAGTCAATCCTAAAAGAAATCAATCTTGAATATTCATTGGAAGTACTGATGCTGAAATGGAAGCTCCAATACTTTGGTCACCTGATGTGAAGAGCTGACTCATAAGAAAATACCCTGATGGTGGGAAAGATTGAAGGCAGGAGGAGAAGGTGATGGCAGACGATGAGATGGTTGGATGGCATCACCAACTTGATGGACATGAGTTTGAGCAAGCTCCGAGAGATGGTGAAGGACAGAAAAGCCTGGGGTGCTGTAGTCCACGGGTTTGCAAAGAGTTGGATATGACTGAGTGACTGAACGACAACAAAGATTATACACACACACTCACACAATCAGGGAGAATATAATGCAACTCTGGGAAGGGGCTCCTGTGGGCTGTGTGCCAGGGCTAGTTATGAGAACTCGACTACATCATATGACCTCTGGTTTTATGTGTTTTGTTTTTATCTTTAAGAAAGGCCCAGGGTCTCTATGTCACAGGGGAAATACGACCTCTAATTATAGCCCAGGGGAAGGCATGCCAAAGGGGCTGGCTGTTTCTGGGTCAGAAACAGTGTTGCAGAAGAGAAGAGTTGAGAGGAGAACGGCAAAGTGGGGTACCCTGATCTTTTTAATACACCGGATCATGAATTACCACACTAATTGGAATTAGTATTTGGATGTTGACTCATACTGGGGTCCACATTATTTGGGTGAATGAATTTATCACAAATGATGAATAGGCCTGCAGTCCAAACCCCTAGTTAAAATTACCCCCAAGCGCTTTTAAAAATCCCCAGAGCCCCTGAATCAACCACAGAAACACTTTATTCCCTCTGTTTCAAGGGTATTTTCCTGACCAGCCCATGTGGAAGAAGTAAGAAGGAGAATTATGAAAAAAGCCAAATGCAAACAGCGTGCTTCGTTTGTTGTTCGTTTAAGCTCCTGGTCTTCTTTATGACTTAAACATCAGTCTCTGTCATTTACTTTTCACAGTCCCAGTGGAGTAATTTAAAAATGTATATATGAGACTGTACAATGGAGATTAACACAACATTGTACATCAACTATACTTCAATAAAATAAATTTTAAAAATACATGGCAAGAATAGCGTTCAGTTGAAATCATGAGTAAAACAATATAAAATGAATACAGAAAATAAATTCAGAAACCACACTATTTATAGTACAAAAGTTTTTTTTAAACTTTATGTGTTAAAGCAAAATACTTTTTTATGTATTTATTTGTACTCTCCCTCATTCTTAAAGGGTTTTCAGGAAGAAATCAAAATGGGGTGGAAGTGACTCCCCCCGCCCATCTCCCTGACCTGCCAGCATCACACCAAAAGCCCAGTTTGGCACCTAGTGTTGCTTTGATTCAGAATCTGTCTTTTTTGTCTGGAAGAAAGAGAGGAGGGTTGAAAAGCAGTTGGATTCAGATGAAATGGGGCCTGTTTCCCAGTAATCTCAGATAAGCTGCTTCTGTCTTTAAAATTCTTTGACTTTCAGATAATAAAATACTCAGAAATTTCATGGACATATTGTATATTTAACTGTCCTAGCAAGTGAATTAACCATTTTTGTTTTATCTGGTCATATTAGCAAGAGGAAAATGCTTTTTTATGCATATTTTTGAAAGTATTTAGGGAAAATACTAACCACGGGGGTAGTAACAATGTCTTTCTCAGCCTGCCCGAGTGTGTGAGTGTGTGTGTGGTGTGTTCTCAAGCTTAGCAGGTATAACTTTTACACAAATACTATATATTCTGTGTCTGTGGGTATCTTGGAGCCACAGTCTGAGGAGTTCGTGCAGAAGAATCCATGAATTCCATGACATTCCCTGCTAATTCCCAAATGTTAGCTCTCAGGGGTATCAGATAAAATGTGGCTGCTCATAGCAGGCTTACGTTACTGAGAGTTTTTTTCTTTTGGAGATTAAGTGTAGAACTCATACATTAGGCACTAAATCACATCACCTTGGTCTTCATACAGGGAGTAGAAGTATCTTTAGAAACTTTATGCATTTCCAAGCATTCTTTATTCAAAGTCTTTAATTTTTAAATGTTGAAGTTTTTAAAGTTTTTTAATATAAAGTTGACCAGACCATATTAACCACATCATCCATCATAGAACTAAGATGGTAATAGGCACTATTAGCAAATATGAATGAAATGTGAAAATATGATGAATAGTCACCACTGGATTATGGAAATATTTCCAAAAAGAACAATAAAGGAACAATCTTCGTATAATTTTAACTTCAGGTATGTCGGTGAGGGTGTTTAATTTAATCTGACTCAACATGAGGATTAGAATCAGAACAAGAAATTATATATTATGGTACTATGTCAGTAAAATAGATAATTTGCAAATTTTTTTTTGCTCTGTACTTTACATCTGGGGCCTCCCTGGTAGATCAGATCGTAAAGAATTCGTCTGCCAATGTAGGAGACATGGGTTTGATCCCTGGGTCAGGAAGATACCCTCAAGAAGGAAATGGCAACCCACTCCAGGATTCTTGTCTGGAGAATCCCATGGACAGAAGAGCTACAGTCCATGTTGTCATAATGAGTTGGACACAGCTGAGCAACTAAACAACAACATACTTGACATCCATGGGAACTTTTAAAGTTCTTTTTGGGGGAATGAGGTGAAGTGAATCATCTGTTTAACTCCGTTGCTCGGTGGGGCTGACGTTACTGGGCTTGTGGTTCTCTATTCAGTGCATCCTCCCCTTCTCACTAGTCTAGAGCATCCATCTGCTTCTGGCAGGAGCTTCGCACCGAGAAGATGCTCGGAAGGTGAATCAACGTCTCCCCCTGCTGGCGCTGTGCAAAGTGCTACCCTGGACACCAGGAGGAATCGGGGCTGATCCTCAGCTCTGAGATGCAAGTCTGGTTACAGACATAAACATCTCAGTCAGCCTCGGACCCAGCTGTGTACTTAGCACATTAATTAACCTGCCTTTGCTGAGGTGTCTCCCGTCCTTCATTCTTGCACCATGGCAACCCGCTGCAGTATTCCTGCCTGGGAAATGCTATGGATGGAGGAGACTGCAGGCTACAGTCCATGGTGTCACAAAAAGTAGGACACGGCTGAGCTACTGAGCACAAGAGTAGGTCCCTGCAGCCTCTGAGGCCCAGTGTGTTCTGTTTCCCCGGGTGAAGACAGTGACCTGGTGTCAGAGCAGACCCAGGCGGGCCTGAGCAGAGGCCGGAGGTGCTGCTCCGGGGACCTCGGCTGGGACTGTCAGAAGGGCTGAAAGAAGCCCCAGACAAGGGGGGGAGGCACCCTGGGAGCCGGGGGGGATGGAAGGAGGCTGGAAACAGGGCCTGGGGAAGGGTGCAGGCATGGGAGGCCCCAGCCTTGGTCCACAAACGGAGAGCAGGGCCTTTCCTGTTAGGGGTTGTAGTTCAGGGTGAGCCTGTCCTGCTCCTGGAGTGGGGCTCAGCCTGGCTCAGGGGCACCTACCCTCTGCAAGCAGAGAAATAGAGCCATGTTCTGCCTGAGACACTTGGAGCCCCAGTCTTGCTACCCTCCGTGCTGACCCTCTCTTGTGCCACATCCTGCCCCTAAACAGGAGAATTTTGTCCTACAACTTGAAAGCAAAGAAAGAATAAAAAAAGAGAAAGAAAGAAACAAGAAGAATGAAAAAAGAGAGGATAGAGGAGGGGAAAAAAAGAGAAAGGAGCCAAAAATGGAGGGTTTGGGGTAAAATGTCTCCTCGCAGGGATAATAATACCCTCTGGTTCCAGTATTCTTCCTGAACCCCTTCCAGTTCAACTGTGGGAGCTCAAGGACTTTCCCTGCTGAGTCCTGTCAGGAACAGGAAGGGGTCAGTCTTTTAGGACACACGTCACATAGAATTTCGAGATACAGATCAAGGTTTGGGTGCTGCCTGCAGAGGCTTGACATAGATACTCATAATTAGGAAAACACATCTATTCGTAGATATCCCAAGTGCCAACCACCCACTCCTATCCTTCAAATTTGGAAAGTATATGATGTTCTAAAAGGGCTTCCTCGGTGGCTCAGCAGTAAAGAATCCGCCTGCAATGCCGGAGACACAGGCTCGATACCTGGGTCGAGAAGATCATCTGCAGAAGGGAATGGCTACCCACTCCAGTATTCTTGCCTGGAAAATCTCATGGACAGAGGAACATGGTGGGTCCATGAGGTCATAAAAAAGAGCTAGACGTGATTTAGGGACTGAAACACCAGCCCCAATGTTTTAAGCAGCTGTGCACACCTGTTAAAATGTCAGATATGAGACAAGAACAGAACAGTGTGAGGAAGGAGGAAAGTACCCAGCGACAAAGAAGTGCCCAGCCTGTACTGAATCCCAGGGCAGGAAGGGGCATGTACAAATTTCACCACCCATCTTACTCCTCTTACCTCCATCCATGAGGTTGGCCCAGTAAATGACTCTGAACCCCTGGAGAATTCCGTTCAAGGCTTCCTTGGAAAGCGTGGACCAGGATATTGATATGCTTTCTGGTGATGTTGCTATGGCTTGGACATTTTCAGGGGGGTAACTGGGCACTGAAATGAGATAATCAGACTCTATAAAAACTGTTGGTGGTTTAATTAGCAAACCAATACTGAATAAGTAATATGAGTTTAATATTTCAAAAGTGCGAGTAAAAGAAAAAAAAATTACACTCAATCCCCCAAATTAAGGGGGAAAATGAATACCACTTTACTGTACAAATAGGGCAACTCGGTAAAATACAATGACTTCATATGACTTCCAGTATCTCTCTTTGCAGAATAACTGCTTCGCTTTAAAGCAGCTCGCCCCCTGCTTAGAGAGTTGAGAACACTTCTGACCTTATTGCATGAATTAAAGAACATTGCTGGTCTGGCTTATTTCCCCATCATTCTTGCAAACTACTGTGAGGATGAGGTGGTTATATGACATCACCGACTCAAAGGACGTGAATTTGAGCCAACTCCTGGAGATAGTTGAGGACAGAGGAGCCTGATGTGCTGCAGTCCATGGGTTGGCAAAGCGTCGGACAAGACTTAGCAACTGAACAACAACAATAATACAGTAAGTCCCCTAGTGTTTAGTAATATCTGGAGTGTAAATTGAAAGCTCAAAAGCAGATATGTCGTACTTACTGCTCCAACCCCAGCAGTGCCCCTTTCAATCCTAGACCATCCATCAGAGGAAAGATAAAATGGACTAGGATAGAGGCTAGAAGGATATTTCACATCGAGTTTATGCAAACCTTAAACATCATGACTGGGAAAGGGGGGGGGATAGTGACTGAATCACAAACATCAATGAAAAATAAACATCAAAGTGAAAACCCTGAGACCTATCTAACCACAACTGCAAGGACTATGAAGATGGAAAGAAAATCCTGGATTTCCATTTACTAGCTCTCCCTATAAAAATGGTCGGGAATTTTTTTTTTTTTTCTCAGCTGTTCTTTAGGTCAGAAATTATAGATTCAAGTTACCACATGTGTTCTCAAAGCACAAGAGGTAACTGCCATGTAAGCCTTTTGCAGGAAAATCTGCCATCTCCTGCTACAGCTAACTCCGTATTTGGCCTCTGCACCTAAACGATGATGCTTCTAGACACCCTGATTTTCATGCATTGCGGGAGAATGTGAGCTTTTAGGCTGTCAACGTGGAAGGGTACATTAATTACTTTTGGGCACTAGGGGGCGCGCGGTCACCGTGAGATTTGCTCCATGAAACTTGTTCATGTCTGTTCTCTGGTCTTAGAATGCTTGAAAATAAAAAGCAATGATTAAAAAAGAAGAAGAAAGAAAAAAAGAGGGGTTGGGAATCCCTCCTTAACATTGATTTAAGAGAAATTTTTAGAAAATCAGATTGCTACATTGTGCCCAGACTGCTGCAGTCATAAGGAGAGGCTTGGATTCACTTGGGAGAAGCCCACCTCTTGGGCTTGAAATGCAGGAGAAAGATGCTGAAAAGGGAGTGGATTCGGCTTTTCCATCACAATGTGTCCAGGGCGCCGAACCCAGGAAGCCCGCGAGTTAATCAGGAAGAAAGCCCCGTTCCCAGCCGTCTAGGCTGACATCACCCCTGCACAGCCTGCAGGGGGCCAGGCACCTACCGTCCTCGAGGGTGGTGGTGATGATTTCCTGAGAAGAAGGCCCTGTCCCGGCCCGGTTGCAGGCCTGCACCACCAGGCCGTACTGGGTGAACTTGTTGAGGTTGTCCAGGGTGTAAATCTCACTGTCCCCCGTGGTGTCAATACTGATGATGTTGAACTGGAAGTTGCCCCCGGTGCTGTACTCCCGGTAACCGATCTGGTAGCCACGGATAATCCCGTTCTGCAAATGTTTCTTGGGAGCCTAAGCAGGAAAGAGAACAACAAATACCATATATTAATGCATATATGTAGAATCTAAAAAAAAAAAAAATGGTACAGATGAATCTATTTGCAGGGCAGGGATAGAGATGCTGACATAGAGAATGGACGTGTAGACACAGGAGGGAATGAGAGGGTAGGATGAATTGAGAGAGTAGCATTGACATGTGTACAGCACCATGTGTAAAACAGAGAGCTAGTGGAAAGCTGCTGTATATCACAGGGAGCTCAGCTCCGTGCTCTGTGATGACCTAGAGGGTTGGGAAGGGTGGGGGAGGGAGGTCCAAGAGGGAGGGGATATATGTACACATGTAGCCGATTCACATTGTTGTACAATAGAAACCAACATGACGTTGTAAAGCAACTTTATTCTGATTAAAAAAAAAATTATACAGAAAAAAAAAAGAATACTTGAGGTGGGACAGGAGGTAAACCAGCGCCTGCCTACCTCATAGGGAGACAAAAATGAAACTGAATAAGTACGAAAATCATACAGATGTGGCAGTAGTAATAGCAGCTATAGCAGCAAACTCATTCCTAGAGGATGCTTGTGGCCAGGTGCTCTGCCTTCACCTGCGTGGATACACCCAGCCCTCCCCTCAGCCTGGGACATAGCACCTCAGGACCCTCATGGACACAGGAGGTCACACAAACAGGAGAGACACAGGGGATTCCACTGCAGAGCCTGTGTGCTCAGTCCCTCTGTCAAGCTGCTGGGCCACTGGCTTCTCTAAGTGGTGGTGGAGTTTCAAAAGACAGGTTGAGTTTGCGGCACCTCAGCCTACAGCAACCATATTCTGCTGAGGCTGATATTCATGTGTTCACCCAGCAAAATCGACTGAGATCCACTCTGCCACATGGTCCCAGGCACTGGGGAACAGAAGTGACTTTTTACAAAAGGCCCCTGCCTGCATGGAGCTTACACTCTGATGGAATATTCCAGAATAGAGGTGTTTTCAGTTTGAAAGCTGAATGTGAACGGGAGTCCACCCCTGGCAAGAAGAAGGTCTGAGTCATTCTAGAATCATTTTATGGTGATTTAAGCTGGGCAAGGGAAGGCTTGAGCTAGCTGCTCTCTGATAAGGATAAAGGGGTCAGTGTAGTCGAAGAGAGAATGGTTTTCACTGCTATGTTGAATTTATTTATTTTTTTAAGAATCCAGACTTTTTTTCAAGTATGTTTTAAGAACAACATCAAAGTGATGCTCTATAGTGATAAAGGTATTATAAGTTTTCAGACAATCAACAGATATATGGGTATATGTGTGAGCATTGTGTGTATTTGTATTACATCTGTGTGTGCATATGTATGAGCATATATGTGTATGTGTGTGAATGTGTCTGTGCATGTGTGTGTATTTCAGTACAAGCTATGGATTTCTCAGGGCTCTGAAAAGCTTTCTCAGCCCTGTAAATGTTTACAACCCCATTGGAGAGAGGAAATAAACACTTAGGAAGCTGTAGAGAAACTGAAGTGCCCAAGTGTGTGGCAGTGGACAGGAGACTAGCAGGTGTCCAGAAAGTGGTGAAATGAGAGTGGTCTGAAGCAGGCAGAAGATGCTGACTGCAGGCGGGCCTGGAAGGACGGCCAGGGCTCCGGAAACGGAGGGAGGGCCTGGGGTGAGAGAGCGACAGAGCAGCAAGAATGGATGGTGGGGAGAGATGAGGAAGGCACAGGGGTGAGGAACGGCAGGTAGGGAACAGACAAGGTGGATCTGCCCCGGGTGGGCCAGGGCTGGGGGATCGCCCTGGACAACCGACAGGAAGAAGTTCATGAGCAGATAGCAGCACGGATTCAGCAAATGTCTGTGGGCTGCTCATTATGCTGGCTTCCTCATGGAATGAAAGTCTTCGGCTGTCTTTAGGAATCTGAGTTACACAAGAGCAGTAAAATCACATCTTTTTTGCAAGCAAGTTTCCTCATTTATTGTTTTCTTGGATCCCACTGCTTTTCTCAACAGCCCATTGGGTTTCATGCGTTTACATAGTCTAAATAGATATCAAAGAAACAGCCCTAGAAACCATCACTTCTGAGGTCAAATTGGAACTTACAGACCCTGATGTAAAAGCTCACACCTTTTTTATCAGAAGCGGATGTCTGTGCTTTCCTGTTTTGCATCAATGAACCACAACTTTTCATCTTGCCTTTCGCTTTGCTAAAAATCAGATCTAAAGATTTCAGATTTTGAGACTTCCATTACCTGGAATTTGTTTTACTTCAATTGCTTAACTAATTAACCAGTTAACAATTTAACCAATTAATAAAATTAATTTCTCTCCAAAAGCCATGGATAAATCAAATATAAAACAAAGACATTCCTCCTATTTCACACAGTTTTTTCATGTTAAATACATCACTCACCCAAATGTAAACAATTTTTTTAAAAATTTATACAGTATTCTAATTTTTCAATGGGCTCCCTATGATGATTTAAGGCTCCCTAAGATGCCAAGTCTGGATCCCAGGACAGAAGCTGTGGAGTCTGATCAGGTAGGAGATAAATACCCACAGGAGAGTGTTTACACAGAGCACCCAGTTTAGCCGAATTTTCTACAAGCAGTGGGCCCTGCTGGCTGACATTTCCCTTCTTGGATTTAGGGGGATTAATCACACTTGTGATCTGACCCACAGGTAGGTGGAGATATCTTCCTTTTTTCTCTCTCCGTTGGTGAAAACACTCTAACTAGCTTAAGTGTATGATAGGCAACACAGAGGTTTTTGTCCTGTTGAGTTTAAATATTTTGTACAGAATAAATATAACATTCTTTACATTTTTCATAGAAATACATTTTAGTCCTGCTAATTTTGCAGCAGTAGAATTACAGTATTTTTACTGTAAAAGAATTCGCAGTATTTTTGCTTATTAGGTTCTTTTGCAAAATATTTTGTAGAAAATATTTTTTATAATACTAAAAGTATATAGCCATCCCTCCTATGTAATTGCTATTCAAATTTTGATAACATTCCTATCTCTCTAAGTAAAGTTGAAATTTGTTTTTGTTTCCCACATGGTCATCTTCATACTCTGCAGAGTTTGGTATCTGATTTTTTCATTTAATAGGCTATTATGATCATATTTCATGTTTATGGTCTTTAAAAATCATATGCCATGTTTTATTGAACCATTTTTCCATCATGGGGGATATTGTTTTTTGTAACTTCTTTCCTACCACAAATTAACCTTTGTGGTACAGTGCATCTGTTTAAGTTTGTTTATTGGAATGAAGTCCTGGAAGTGGATGGGTGTCTTATTTCGAGGAGTTGTGTTTCAACTGACTGTTAATAAGATAGCATTATTTGTTGTTATTTTTTCAGATGTGGTAACTAACTTAAGGGAATGTATTTATCACAAAGAACAAGGGAGAGAATTCTCCTACAGGTTTATGGATATTCTGATTTTGAAGAGATATATGTTGAACAGATACAGGTGAGTTATTTGAGGGTATACATTTGAAGGTATATATTTGAAGTGAGCTTACGTCTTTTCTTTCCAGGGCTTTAATACAATCTCTAGTTATCATGCAGAAGGAACTGTAGCACCTGAGAAAGAAGTGATGGATTTTTCTTATAAATGAATCACACCTTTCTGATTCCACAGCTCTCAGGCCTCTGGAGGCTCTGAAAACCATCTAGAAAAGTTGCGTGGGGGGATGGGGAGTGACTACTAACAGGTATGGGTTTTGTTGTGGGGGATGAAATTTTCATAAATTTAGATTCTGGTAATGGCTGTGCACCTCTGTAAGCATACTAAAAACCATGGAATTGTAACCTTAAAACAGTGACTGTGATGGTATGCTAACTTCATCCCAATAAAGCAGTTTTAATAAAAGCTAGTGTGCTAAAATTGTCTCTGTGTTATTTCTCTTTCTAATTCAATTACGACAATAGCTTCCTCTCACCACTGCCATGGTAACCACCACCAATCAATAATCACCACCTGGACTACTGAATCTTCATCATCACCATCACTACTACCAGCGTGAACACCACTACTTCTAACCACCTCTGCTACTTCATGCTCCGTGAAAGTCATCACCACTCATGACTACCACCACCTTATCACCAGGATCACCACCTCCATCACCATCATGATCACCACCTTCATCACTGCCACCACGTCCATCACAAGCATCAAGACCATCACTACCAACATTGCTACCATGGGTACCAACATCACCACCACTACCACCATTACCCAATGCTGCCTCCACCTCTCCCACATTTACAACCATTCTTATCACCACCTCCACCAATAAATCACTGCTGCACCTCCAATACTTCTATTACCATTACCACTGACATTCACATCACCATCAGCATCATTATGACCACCATCACCTCTATCACTAATGAGCCAACATCACTGCCACTAGTTACCACTATCCTTCCACCACCTCCTTCATTCCATCATCTCTGTGATCTTCACCTATCGGGAATGTGATTTTCCCAATCAGTGTAATAAGTGAGATTATCTATCTATCTATCACTGTTTATTGTCACAGCAACCCGAAGAAGTATCATTCTCTTTCTTACAGAGGAAGAAACTAAAGGTCAAAGAGGTTAAAAACATATTCCTCAAGGTAAATGCAGAGCTGGAATTCTAACCCAGGTTCTCCCGAGAATTGTCTTTAATTTCCACCACTCAGCCCCAATAAATTCTCTCCTTTCTGCAAAGCTTGATAATTAGGTTTATAAAGTTACATGAAACAAAAAAATTTTAATCAAAGAAAAATTTAACAAATCACACAAAGAGAAAGTATTATGTTGTCATGTGTAAAAATAAGTGAAAATTATAACTATCGCAGACAAAGTTGAAGTTCTATTATTAATTTGTAGGCTAACTAGTCAGATTTACATTTAGGGATGTGTTAACCTTAAAGAAATCCTTGAGGGTTTATATTCATATTGAGAAACACCAGATGTCTTTTAAAAGTCCATAAATGCAGAAATTTTATACACTATAATTGTACATTTTAGGTGTTCTGATGAAGGTTCCAAAGTGTTCTGAAAGTGACTCTCTGAGTTGTATAGGCAACAAGCCATGGTGGGGTGAGGACCCATAGAGGAACTTCAATCCATTTGTCTGGTGGTAGGTTTCATATCATCCTAAGACAAGTTGGGTCATAATGTAATACCCCTTACTTTAAAAACTATTTTGGATGATACTGAAGCATGACTCCTGGAACATGTGTCTACTTGGAATAAAGCGAGATGGTTGGCTGGTATGTGAAAAGAAGGCATTCAAATGGGAAGCACTTTTTAGGATACCCTTCTATGGCTGTTAAATAGCCTCAAAGAACAGTTGAGTAAATGGGTCAAAAATAATAGTTTGTGTTCAAGAAACTAAGCAAACAGAGTTAATGGTGGAATAGGAAGATGGTAGGGCTTCCCTGGTAGGTCAGATGGTAAAGAATCTGCCTGTAATGCAGGAGATCTGGCTTCCATCCTGGGTTGGGAAAATCCCCTGGAGGATGGCATGGCAACCCAGTCCAGTATTCTTGCCTGGAGAATCCCCATGGACAGAGGAGCCTGGTGGGCTACGGTCCATGGAGTCGCAAAAGAGTCAGATACGACTGAGCGACTAAGCACAGCACAGGAAGAAACATAGAAGAAAGAATAAGGTAGGGGTCCTGAAACATGTTGGAATCTGGGTTGCAAGATATTGGAGAAGACAGATTTCTCAGAAGCCACTTTGATCATGCCTTCCTTCTCCCTCAATCTGAGCAGTGCCTGCTGTTAAGTTCTGCGCCCCATGGCGGTGTTTCCAGACGAACATCCCCTGGATGTCCATTCACCTTGGATTCTCTTTAAGTGCTTGAGTAAGCATGGGGATCCCAACTTTCTTACACTTTCCCATCTCATGAAAGTCCCCATCAGAGAACGCATTTCTTCCTTTTTTCTACCGTCAAAACTTGACTCATCCCATAGCCAGCTCAACTGCTAACTCCTTGGGGAGCCTCCCGTGACTGCCTCCACCCAAGGAGTCCTCTCCATTCTCTGTCCTCCAATGGCACACTTCCATCCACCATCAACATTGCATAAGGTGGCTCAGGTGGTAAAGAGTCTCTGCAATGCAAGAGACCCGGGTTTGATTCCTGGGTTGAGAAGATCCCTTGGAGAAGAAAATGGTAACCAACTCTACTATTCTTGCCTGGAGAATCCCAGGGACAGAGGAGCCTGGCGGGCTACATTCCATGGGGTCACAAAGAGTTGCACACAACTAAGCAACTGACACTTTTCACTTCATCCACCATCAACTCGTAACCGTTATGGTGTGATCACTCACCTAGAGCCAGACATCTTGGAGTGAGAAGTCAAGTGGGCCTTAGGAAAAATCACTATGAACAAAGCTAGATGGAATTCTAGCTGAGCTATTTCAAATCCTAAAAGATGATGCTTTTAAAGTACTACACTCAGTTCAGTTCAGTTGCTCAGTTGTGTCCGACTCTTTGCGACCCCATGAACCACAGCATGCCAGGCCTCCCTGTCCATCACCAACTCCTGGAGTCTACCCAAACCCATGTCCACTGAGTCGGTGATGCCATCCAACCATCTCATCCTCTGTCGTCCCCTTCTCCTCCTGCCCCCAATCCTACCCAGCATCAGGGTCTTTTCCAATGAGTCAACCTTTCACATGAGGTGGCCAAAGTATTGGAGTTTCAGCTTCAACATCAGTCCTTCCAATGAACACCCAGGACTGCTCTCCTTTAGGATGGACTGGGTGGATCTTCTTGCAGTCCAAGGGACTCTCAAGAGTCTTCTCCAACACCACAGTTCAAAAGCATCAATTCTGCGGCACTCAGCCTTCTTCACCGTCCAACTCTCACATCCACACATGACCACTGGAAAAACCATAGCCTTGACTAGACAGACAAGTAAAGTAATCTTTGTTGGCAAAGTAATCTCTCTGCCTTTAAATATGCTATCTAGGTTGGTCATAACCTTCCTTCCAAGGAGTAAGCGTCTTTTAATTTCATGGCTGCAATCACCATCAACAGTGATTTAGAAGCCCAGAAAAATAAAGTCTGTCACTGTTTCCACTGTTTCCCCATCTATTTCCCATGAAGTGATGGGACCAGATGCCATGATCTTAGTTTTCTGAATGTTGAGCTTTAAGCCAACTTTTTCACTCTCCTCTTTCACTTTCATCAAGAGACTCTTTAGTTCTTCTTCACTTTCTGCCATAAGGGTGGTGTCATCTGCATATCTGAGGTTACTGATATTTCTGCCGGCAATCTTGATTCCAGCTTGTGTTTCTTCCAGCCCAGCGTTTCTCGTGATGTACTCTGCATATAAGTTAAATAAGCAGGGTGACAATATACAGCCTTGACGTACTCCTTTTCCTATTTGGAACCAGTCTGTTGTTCCATGTCCAGTTCTAACTGTTGCTTCCTGACCTGCATACAGGTTTCTCAAGAGACAGGTCAGATGGTCTGGTATTCCCATCTCTTTCAGAATTTTCCTCAGTTTATTGTGATCCACACTGTGAAAGGCTTTGGCATAGTCAAAAAAGCAGAAATATATGTGTTTCTGGAACTCTCTTGCTTTTTCGATGATCCAGCAGATGTTGACAATTTGATCTTTGGTTCCTCTGCCTTTTCTAAAACCAGCTTGAACATCTGGAAGTTCATGGTCCACATATTGCTGAAGCCTGGCTTGGAGAATTTTGAGCATTACTTTACTAGCATGTGAGATGAGTGCAACTGTGCGGTAGTTTGAGCATTCTTTGGCATTGCCTTTCTTTGGGATTGGAATGAAAACTGATCTTTTCCAGTCCTGTGGCCACTGATGAGTTTTCCAGATTTGCTGGCATATTGAGTGCAGCACTTTCACAGCATCATCTTTGAGGATTTGAAATAGCTCAACTGGAATTCTATCACCTCCACTAGCTTTGTTCGTAGTGATGTTTTCTAAGGCCCACTTGACTTCACATTCCAGGATGTCTGGCTCTAGGTGAGTGATCACACCATAGTGATTATCTGGGTCATGAAGATCTTTTTTGTACAGTTCTTCTGTGTATTCTTGCCACCTCTTCTTAATATCTTCTGCTTCTGTTAGGTCCATTCCATTTCTGTCCTTTATCGAGCCCGTCTTTGCATGAACTGTTCCCTTGGTATCTCTAATTTTCTTGAAGAGATCTCTAGTCTTTCCCATTCTGTTGTTTTCCTCTATTTCTTTGCATTGATCACTGAGGAAGGCTTTCTTATCTCTCCTTGCTATTCTTTGGAACTCTGCATTCAGATGGGAATATCTTTCCTTTCCTCTTTTGCTTTTAGCTTCTCTTCTTTTCACATCTATTTGTAAGGCCTCCTCAGACAGCCATTTTGCTTTTTTGCATTTCTTTTCCATGGGGATGGTCTTGATCCCTGTCTCCTGTACAATGTCACGAACCTCTGTCCATAGTTCATCAGGTACCAATATGCTAGCAAATTTGGAAAATTCAGTGATTGCCACAGGACTGGAAAAGGTCAGTTTTCATTCCAATCTCAAAGAAGGGCAATGCCAAAAAATGTTCAAAGTACTGCACAATTGCATTCATTTCATATGCTATTGAAGTAATTCTCAAAATTTGCCAAGCTAAGCTTCAAAAGTATGTGAACTGAGAAATTCCAGATATTCAAGTTGGATTTAGAAAAGGCAGAGGAACCAGAGATCAAATGCCAACATCCACTGGATGGTAGAAAAAACAAGAGAATTCCAGAAAAAGATTTCCTTCTGCTTCACTGACTATGCTAAAGCTTTTGACTGTGTATCACAACAAGCTGTGGAAAATTCTTATGAGATGAGGCATCTTACCTCCCTCCTGTGAAACCTGCATGCAGGTCAAGAAGCAACATTTAGGACCAGGCATGGAACAGTGGATTGGTTCCAAATTGGGAAAGGAGTATGTCAAGGGTGTATATTTTCACCCTCCTTATTTAACTTGTATGCAGAATTCAGTTCAGTTCAGTCACTCAGTCATGTCCAACCTTTTGCAACTCCATGGACTGCAGCACACCAGGCCTCCCTGCCCATCACGAACTCCAGGAACTTGCTCAGACTCATGTCCATTGAGTTGGTGATGCCATCTAACCATCTCATCTTCTGTCGTCCCTTTCTCCTCCTGACTTCAGTCATTCCCAGCATCAGGGTCTCTTCCAATGAGTCAGCTCTTCACCATTAGGTGGACAAAGTATTGGAGCTTCAGCATCAGTCTTTCCAATGAATATTCAGGACTGATTTCCTTTAGGATGGACTTGTTGGATCTCCTTGCAGTCCAAGGGACTCTCAAGAGTCTTTTCCAACACCCAGTTGAAAAGCATCAATTTGTCAGCACTCAGGTTTCTTTATGGTCTAACTTGCACATTCATACATGACTACTGGAAAAACCATAGTTTTGACTAGACGAATATGCAGAGTACATTATGTGAAATGCTGAGCTGGATGAAGCACAAGCTGGAATCAAGATTGCTGGGAGAAAAATCAATAATCAATCTCAGATATGCAGATGACACTACCCTTATGGCAGAAAGTGAAGAGGAACTAAAGAGCCTCTTGATGAATGTGAAAGAGGAGAGTGAAAAAGCTGGCTTAAAACTCAGCATTCAAAAAACTAAGATCATGGCATCTGGTCCCATCACTTCATGGCAAACAGATGGCGAAACAATGGAAATAGTAACAGATTTTACTTTCTTGGGCTCCGCAATCACTGTAGATGGTGACTGCAGCCATGAAATTAAAAGACACTTGCTCCTTGGAAGAAAAGCTATGAAACATCTAGATAGCATTAAAAAGCAGAGACATTGCTTTGCTGACAAAGGTCCCTATAGTCAAAGTTATGGTGCACCGCAGTCCATGGGGTCGCCAAGAGTCAGACATGACTGAGTGACTGAACAACAACAACCATCCACTCAGCAAGAACTGACCACTTCCATCTCCTCTTATGGTCACCACGAACATATCAAATATCTGGTTTCCAAGAACTTGAGTGCAAGCACCAAGAGCACAAATATTCCTAAAAAAATATTTGAAATCTGATCCACTGCCCTGTCCACATCAGGACTTCAGCACAGTGGCCATTCTCAAAAGGTGTTATTGGAGATAAAGGAGAGACTGGTTCTGGGCATTTGTTGTTGTTCAGTCACTCAGTCATGTGACTCTGCAACCCAATGGACTGAAGCACACCAGCTTTCCCTGTCCTTCACTGTCTCCCATAGTTTGCTCAAATTCATGTCCATTGAGTTGTTGATGCCATCCAACCATCTCGTACTCACCCCCTTCTTCTCCTGCCCTCAATCTTTCCCAGCATCAGGGTCTTTTCCAATGAGTCATCTCTTCACCATCAGGTTGCCCAAGTATTGAAACTTCAGCTTCAGCATCAGTCCTTCCAATGAAGATTCAGAGTTGATTTCCTTTAGGATTGACTGATTTGATAATCTGAGCATTTATGAGGTCTAAGAAAGTGATGGGTAAGAATGACCTTAGGTGAAGGTTTATATCTTACTGAATATAAGTAAGTGGTGGGAACAAGGAGGGTCTAAAGGCAGAGGAGGTGCCTAGACACCAGACCCATGACACAGCTGTTTAACAAAGGCCTGGGCCAGCCAATTCACAGGGAATTCTTTGGCAGTGTGTCCCAGTCTGGACACATGGGTGCAAGTTGAGACCTGGCTTCCATGCTGATATGTAACATGGTGGCCAATCCATCAAGATGGGAGATCCAGAGAAGATTTGAAGGAAAGTGGAAGTGTTAGTTGCTCAGTCATGTCTCACTCTTTGTGACTCCATGGACTGTAGCCCACCAGGCTCCTCTGTCCATGGAATTCTCCAGGCAAGAATACTGAAGTGGGTTGTCTTTCCCTTCTCCAGGGAATTTTCCCGACCCAGGGGTTGAACCCGTGTCTCCTGCATTGCAGGCAGATTCTTTACCATCTGAGCAGGATTTGGAGGGGCCCATGTCATTTCCTAGGCCATATCAGGGAAGGAAATAGCTTCTGAAGAGCTAATTTATCTGGAAAATGTTGTCAGTTTTTGTTTCTTGTTTAAAATAAGGATTACAGAAATCTATGCACTTGTCAGCCAGCCACTGGGTTATGCACATTTACAATAAGAATCCTTGAAGACAGGCCAATGGATTTATAGCAAACCTCTCCTGGCAACCAGCCCTCTCAATACATATTAGAGAAGACTTTAGAAACTAAGTGATTGAAAAAACAAAAACAAACAACCTAAAGCAAAGGGGGGCTCCCTTCACTCCATAATCAAGAATTCAAGAATCTGAGTGTCAAAAAAAAAAAAAAGAATCTGAGTGTCTTTGCAGACAGGAAGATGCTGCTGTTTACAGATGGCTTTGACGTGTGAGTATTCTGGTTTTATGTTTTCTCAAATCCCTTTGAATACACTGCAATTCCAAAAGAAGTCTTTAGCTATCCACTGCTGTTTCTCTTGTGAGAACTCATTATTTTTCTGTGTTGAATTTTCCTCTTCCTTTCCTTCACTTTTGCATCAGGAATGATCCAGACCTCTTTTCATTTGTTTCATTTATCTGCCTTCTGTGGCACTCTTTCTCCCCTTCCAGCCTTGACAGTTTTTTTTTTTTTCTCCTGTGGTCTCCCTAAACAGCCTTCTTTCACCTTTCCGGGAGCCCTTTCTCCAGCCTCCAAATCCCTCCCAACCCCCACTTCCTTTAAGAAACTGTCTTTTTTGATCTCCATGACAACAGGAGCCCTGTGTCAATTTATTCCCGTGGTTCGCAAGTGCCTGTATTTTACGTGTCCACCGGAGTCAGCCTGCAAGCTGCCTGTGGCTGAGATCGCTCCTTGCAGAGATGGGAAAATCAGGCATGAGCAAATGCTCACAGCACCACCAGCGTGGATGTGATGGATTAGAAGCAGCATCTCAGGTTCCAAAAACCACCAGCCAGGTTCTGTTTCCAGCTCACTCCCCTCCCCCTGCTCACTGCTGGTGGGTGAGTGGACCGTGCTGGATGTCAAGATCCAGCTGCTGGCCTGAGGAGCCCGAGGCCTCCACTGCAGAATCCCACACTTGGAACACTGCATCAAGCCAGCATGTCCAGTGACTCAGTTGAAAAATGATTGAAAACATTTCCTTCAGCTTCCTCCAGATTCACTTAAAATGTCACCTGTCCTCATTTCCCTTTTATTACAGAGGCGGAGACAGTCTTTTTCATCTCTGTGTGCTTCCTCCAGTCCCTCTCATTGCTCCCCAATATAAACAGCATAAATTCCATAACTTGCTCAGTGAATGGATGCATTAAATGTAACCACCAGGAGCTGGGTCTCTTCTGTACAAGGAACCATGGGTAGGAGAGATGTACAGTGAATTGTGATTAAAAGGGAGTGTGATGCTGGCAGCACTAAAGGTTGGCACAGGGGGCTGTTGGTGCAGAAGGGGAAAGCAAGAGGTGCTTTTTCCCAATGGGGGCAGGAGGATTCCCAAGAAGGGGGCAGCATTTCAGGAAAGGGGTCAGTGGACCCGGCTGTGCCTGGTGAAGGTATAAGAAATGACCCAGAGATGGAGGGTGGGGAACTTTAGGGAGGGGTCTGCAGGATTTTTTTGGGGGGTGGGGGGAATGGTAGGAATGTGGGGAAGCTAGGGAAAAGCTGGGACCCCACTCAGACCTGCTGATGTCAAAAACACATACTGCAAGGAGGTGGCTACTGGTCTTTGTGTTAACAAGCCCTCCCCAGGGTTCTGAGTATGCTCAAATCTGAGAACCACTGTTGTCATCACTAGAAAACCATGAAATGGTTTAGGATTGGCCTTGCTTAGGACAGACTATTTAGTTAAGAACAATAGCTGTGAATTCCCCAGTTTTTCAGATCCCCAAGAACCCTCTTGTAGGTTTCTGCAGAACATAAGGGAATGAATGCAATTAGGACTGTAAGCCTTTTGTGGTCTTAGGAGTCAGAAGGCAGCAAAGGGATTGCTTCACAAGGTGGGCAGGATGGAGGGGGAATAGACGCTTCATCGGTCAGAGCCCTCCTGGGGCTCTCCTGGCCCCATCTACCCAGAGAGCATTCATTGTCTTTTACAAGGGATGTGTGTGGCCAGGCAGCTCCCCCTTCAATGTTACTGCTCACTGAGGAACAGGTAAAGAACAAGGGGTCACACGGTGTGAAATAAAAATTGGATGTGTGATCTGACAATGAAACACCCTTTGGACAGCAAGGAGATCAAACCAGTCAATCCTAAAGGAAATCAACCCTGAATATTCATTGGAAGGACTGATGCTGAAGCTAAGCTCCAATACTTTGGCCACCTGATGTGAACTGACTCATTAGAAAAGACCCTGATGCTGGGAAAGATAGAAGGCAGGAGGAGAGGGGGACAACAGAGAATGAGATGGTTGGATGGCATCATCGACTCAATGGGCATGAATCTGAGCAAATTCCAGGAGATGGTAAAGGACAGGGAAGCCTGGCGTGCTGCAGCCCATGGGGTTGCAAAGAGTCGGACACAACTTAGCAAACAACAATTGAACAACAAAAACAACAGACAAAGGATCTCAAGAAGTAACCATGAATGACAAAGTGTTTGAACTGTGTACTATCTGGAGAGGCCAGGAACTTGGCCTTGGAGCTAATGGTCACCGTAGGCTAATCAGACTTGGCAGCCAAGAAGATGACAGCCAAGGGTGTGCTTCAGCTTGGAAAACAAATGCAGAATTTTAGAAACAGGTTTGGAGAATGCTGTGGGATGAATTTGAGGCTAACTACTGCACACCAGGACCTATTTATTCTATTTCTAAACTTAAGGGTGGCTCCCATTTCATTTATCCATTCACACATTCATTCATTCATCCCACCAACAAACAACTGTTGTGTAGCTACTCTTGCTAGACCCCTCCTTTTTTTGAATTCTGCTGTCCTTTTCAAATCTGACTCTCTGGGAGCAAAATAGAGTATTTCCTACCAGCTATATAAGTTTATCCAGTGGTTTCTGCTGATGGTCTAACAGAGGAGTTCACAGCACATGTGCAGACCAGGATCAGTGTTATCTACTAGCTCTGAGGTCTCCAGGAATAACCCCCACCTAACATCAGGGCCTCCAGATGCCCTGCTCCTTCCTAAGGGTCTATGTCCAACTCAGGCAGCTGCTGAGGAGGGGGCAGTGGCCTCTGAAGCTCAGCAAAGCTAGAGAAGACTTCTGAGACATGAACTCTGCCAGAAGGGTGATGACTAAGTGTCCCAGAGCCTGGCGGTGGAGTCAGTCAGAGAGAACTGGCAGGGGCAGGGGAGATGCCCTGGGTTCAGACCAAGGAGAGAGTGAGGAGGGCATTGTGGAAGTTTTTGTGGGGCAATGAAGGTCATACCCAAGGCCTAGCCAGGAAAAAATTCATTTAGTGACTGATGTAGACAGTGTATTAAAAAGCAGAGACATCACATTGCCAATGAAGGCCCATACAATCAAAGCTATGGTTTTTCCAGTAGTTACATATGGATATGAGAGTTGGACCATAAAGAAACCTGAGGACTAAAGAATTGATACTTTCAAACTGTGGTGCTGGAGAAGACTCTTTTTTTTTTTTTTGAAGATTTGCATTTTCTCTTTATTTATTTTTTTTTTCTTTTTTTTTTTTTTTCTTTTTTTTTTTAATAAATTTATTTATTTTACTTGGGGGCTAATTACTTTACAATATTGTAATAGTTTTTGCCATACATTGACAAGAATCAGCCATGGGTTTACATGTGTTCCCCTTCCCGAACCCCCCACCCACCTCCCTCCCCCTCCCATCCCTCTGGATCATCCCACTGCCCCGGCCCCGAGCCCTTGTCACATGCATCGAACATGGAATGGTGCTCTGTTTCACATATGACAATACACATGTCTCAATGCCATTCTCCCAGAACGTCCCACCCTCACCTTCTCCCTCAGAGTCCATAAAATTGTTCCATGCATCTGTGTCTCTCATTCTGTCCCGCATATAGGGTTATCGTTACCATCTTTCAGATTCCATATATATGCATTAGTATACTGTATTGTTGTTTTTCTTTCTGGCTTACTTCACTCTGTATAATGGGCTCCAGTTTCATCCATCTCAGTAGAACCGGTTCAAATGTATTTTTTTTAATGGCTGAGTAATATTCCATTGTGTATATGTACCACAGCTTCCTTATCCATTCATCTGCTGATGGACATCTAGGTTGCTTCCAAGACTCTTGAGAGTGCCTTGGACTGCAAGGAGATCGAACCAGTCAATCCTAAAGGAAATCAACCCTGAATATTCATTGGAAGGACTGATACTGAAGCTGAAGCTCCAAAACTTTGGCCACCTGATGGTGAAGAGCTGACTCATTGGAAAAGACACTGATGCTAGGAAAGATTGAGGGCAGGAGGAGAAAGGGTTGACAGAGGAAGAGATGGTTGGATGTCATCATTGACAGAATGGACATGAGTTTGAGCAAACTTTGGGAGATAGTGAAAGACAAGGAAGCCTGGCATGCTGTAGTCTGTGGGGTTGCAAAGAGTTGGACATGACTGAGTGACTGAACAACAACAAAAAAATTGTTATTAGAAAGGACTGTGCTGTCCAGAGCATCAGAGGGGCCAGCATCCAGGGTAGAGCAAAAATCAGGGTTGTTATTCAAGGGACCAGCCTGCATATCCTAAAATGCTCTTCTGGCCCTTATTCTTCATGGCTGTCAAAGCAGCACAGAGTGATGATTACAGACAAGGCTACAATGTGCTGTTGTTTATCTGTTTCTGACATGATGAAAAGGAGACACAGATTGGACCTAACGGAAGGGTTCAAGCTTCAGCAATGACAAATCAAGTTACTTGTTCAAGGTCATTTATACTAAATGTGGAGATGGGAATAATATCTAATTATTTTGAAGTCTAATCCAGTACTTTTCATGCTGTGTCAGAATATTCTTATTATCTGCAATTTACCTGCCATAGATGCACTTAACCTAATGCTAATCCTACTTTATATGTAATGTAATAAAATCCCATCCAGTTATATTTTTACATATGCTCTTTATTTTCACATGCGTGCTAAGTCGCTTCAGTCGTGTCCAACTCTTCGTGATTCGTGGACTGTAGCCTGCCAGGCTCCTCTGTCCACAGGATTCTGCAGGTAGGAATACTGGAATGGGTTGCCATTTCCTACTCCAGGGGATCTTCTCAACCTAGGAATTGAACCCACATCTCCTGTGTCTCCTGCATTGGCAGGCGGGTTCTTTACCACTAGCAGCACCTGGGAAGCCTTAGTTTCGCTGCAAATATTAAATATTCACGCATGTATGACACCAAGGTTTCATTGGTAACATGCCTAGGGTACTCAATAGACAATCAAATAAATTGCAATATTATCCTGCCATAAGCAAATTTTATCTTAATGTCCAAACGTTGGAAGCCAATCCACTTGTAAAATGTGATGCTGATATAAATAAAGACCTATGACCGGTCACCAGTCAATGTCCAAAATGCTCTTTTGATTCCAACCTCGAAGTTCCTATTTACTACTCTTAGTTGCATTTCTGATCATACATTCCAACAATCAATGCACACATATCACCCTTACCTCCAAGTTTATTGTGACCTAACCGTCAGTAACTTGTTTATGAGCTAACTTTTCTGAAACAGAACAAGGAAAATGTCTGTCCTCAGGTCTCTTGTACTATGCCAGGTTCATTCAGGCTCCAAGTGAAGCCTTCAGAAGACACTATCTGAAAGGATTGCCAGCTGATGAATGGAGTTGGCCCTGATCTGAGCCCTTGGTTCAAGTTCAGTTGATGTCCTATCAGGGCAAATTAGCGGAGAGGGCTGGCCTCATCACTGGGATTGGGCAGAGACAAGCCTCCTGGGCTGTGAATCAGCCAACCTGTCTTCCCAGCATGCCCAGGTGTGGGCTGGTATCCCACACTCTTGGCGGCTCAGCAGACTTTGTGAGCTGGCCAGCATCTGCTCGCTGCCCTTTGAGGCTGGGCACTAAGAGGATTGCCAACTTAGGCTGGGAGGCCAGCCAGGAACTTTGGGGCAGGCAGGCTGGAAGCTTTGTTTTGGGGTAGAGAACTGGAGTTCTAGGAAAAGACCAATTAAATGGCTAAACCAAGAGGGCTGATCCAGTGAGGAGGTGGGGAGAGGGGCAGAGTATATCCCAAATGAAGCAATTAAGCAATGAGTGGTTTTATGAAGGGCATCTGTATATTTTACACATGTGCAAAAAAGTAAGATGTTAACAGCCATGTAGGGCTTTTTAGGGCACCCAGAGTTTTCCAAAGGAAAGGGACCCCCTCCTGACATTCATATTTTAACTTGAAGGTGAACAATGAGAAGTCCATGTGTTTACTTAACGAATATTTACTGTGCCTGGAAATATAAAGAACAACAAAAAGATGCCCTCTCCTCTCACAGAGCCTATGGTCTAGTCAATTGTAAGAGGTTGAGAGAATAGCCCTACGTTATGAGGATGATCAAGACATTTTGAAATCAGTTTGGATTTTTCTTCTCTCATTATAGGGGAAGACGTTAAACTTATCAATATGAGAAGGGCTGATAATTCCTTAAATATTTGTCAGGCATGTTGGTCATTGGGATTTTTAATAAAAATGCTGAAAATCCAACTCTAGAACCAATTGATTACTTCATAAAAGAAATGCAAATTTTTAAATTTTTCACAGCCTAAGGAGAGAGTTAAAAATTAAAGTGAGGGCTTAAAAATTGAGTAAAACTAATTCCAAGGCAGCTCTTGAATTTCCTCTGACTGAGGAAGCAAGGAAGTTGACTTAATGCCCAGTTATGACCTGTCTCTTGAGAAACCTGTATGCAGGTCAGGAAGCAACAATTAGAACTGGACATGGAACAACAGACTGGTTCCAAATAGGAAAAGGAGTACGTCAAGGCTGTATATTGTCACCCTGCTTATTTAACTTATATGCAGAGTACATCAAGAGAAATGCTGGGCTGGTAGAAACACAAGCTGGAATCAAGACTGCCGGGAGAAATCTCAATAACCTCAGATATGCAGATGACACCACCCTTATGGCAGAAAGTGAAGAAGAACTAAAGAGTCTCTTGATGAAAGTGAAAGAGGAGAGTGAAAAAGTTGGCTTAAAGCTCAACATTCAAAAACTAAGATCATGGCATCTGGTCCCATCACTTCATGGGAAATAGATGGGGAAACAGTGGAAACAGTGACAGACTTTATTTTGGGGGGCTCCAAAATCACTGCTGATGGTGACTGCAGCCATGAAATTAAAAGACGCTTACTCCTTGGAAGGAAGGTTATGACCAACCTAGATAGCATATTTAAAAGCAGAGACATTACTTTGCCAACAAAGGTCTGTCTAGTCAAGGCTATTGTTTTTCCAGTGGTCATGTATGGACGGGAGATTTGGACGGTGAAGAAAGCTGAGCACTGCAGAATTGATGCTTTTGAACTGTGGTGTTGGAGAAGACTCTTGAGAGTCCCTTGGACTGCAAGAAGATCCACCCAGTCCATCCTAAAGGAGAGCAGTCCTGGGTGTTCATTGGAAGGACTGATGTTGAAGCTGAAACTCCAATACTTTGGCCACCTCATGCAAAGGGTTGACTCATTGGAAAAGACCCTGATGCTGGGTAGGATTGGGGGCAGGAGGAGAAGGGGATGACAGAGGATGAGATGGCTGGATGGCATCACTGACTCGATGGACACGGGTTTGGGTAAACTCCGGGAGTTGGTGATGGACAGGGAGGCCTGGCGTGCTGTGGTTCAGGGGGCCGCAAAGAGTCGGACACGACTGAGCGACTAAACTGAACTATGTAAAGGTTAATTTTACAATTTGGAAAGAAAGTGGTAGTAGGTAAAAGTGGTCAGGTTACTTTATTTCCTTTAACTTCAGTGGGGCTCAGTTACATTTATAACATGAGGTTGGAAGGTGCTGAAAAGGAAATAATATTTGTCGAACCTTTCCATGCACAAGCATAATCTTGGCATTTCACATACATTAGCACATCTATTGCTTAAAGCCCAGCTGGCAGAGTCAGACAGCCAAGAGAGGCAGAGGTCCTCCACTGGACAGTCAGGAGCCCTCAGATCTTGGGCAGTTCCCTGCCACCTTGGGTGTGTGCTCAGTCGCTCAGTTGTATATGACTCTTTGTGACCCCATGGACTGTAGCTCACCAGGCTCCTCTGTCTATGGGATTCTCTAGGCAAGAACATTGGAGTGGGTTGCTATTTCTTTCTCCAGGGGATCTTCCTGACCCAGGGATCAAACAGGTGTCTCTTGCATCTCCTGCATTGGCAGGCAGATTCTTTACTGCTGCACTGGGTGTAGAAGTCAAGTGGCATCTGCTGCTTATTATAGTGTTGCTATGAAGGTCATTGGCAATAAGGCAGTTTTGTTTTTAAATGACAAACTAAGCCATTTTCCCCTGTAAGAGTTCATCTCTGAAATATAGACTAGATTGTAATGATGCCTTGATTTGCTGGAATTATGGAGGTAAGGCACTCTATAGAGTTAAAAGTATTTTCAGATTGTTGCTGTTGTTTGGTCACTAAGTTGTGTCCAACTCTTTGCAACCCCATGGACTGTAGTCTGGCAGGCTCCTCTGTCCATGGGATTTTCTTCATCTTCCATCATACAGACAAATTCTTGGGCATCTTCCTGTGTGCTTACCATTGACCTTCAGGAGGTTTAGTGTCTAAACTGGCTATGCTGCTGCTGCTAAGTCGCTTCAGTCATGTCCGACTCTGTGTGACCCCATAGACGGCAGCCCACCAGGCTCCCCCGTCCCTGGGATTCTCCAGGCAAGAACACTGGAGTGGGTTGCCATTTCCTCCTCCAATGCATGAAAGTGAAAAGTGAAAGTGAAGTCACTCAGTCATGTCTGACTCTTCAAGACCCCATGGACTGCAGCCTACCAGGCTCCTCCATCCATGGGATTTTCCAGGCAAGAGTACTGGAGTGGGGTGCCATCGCCTTCTATATTCCTCCCTAATGCCTGGAGCTGTTCTTTCCTCTGAGCAACTAACACGTCTTCAGTTAATACAATGTCTCTCTTTTTCTTTCCTTCCTTCTTTCTCCTCCTTTCCTGTTAGCCTCTTTTATTAAGATTTTTTTTTTTTTGATGTGGACCATTTTAAAAGTCTTTTTAAAATTTCTTACAGTATTGTTTCTGTTTTTTAAGTTTTGGTTTGTTGGCTGTGCAGCATATGGTATCTCAGCTCACTGACCAGGGATCGAACCTGTAACCCTGCATTGGAAGGTGAAGTCTTAACCACCGGACTGCCAGGGGAAGTCCCTCCTATCAGCCTCTTTACACAAAATGTAAATCTGGAGCTTTGATACCATAAAATAAAGGCTTATTTTATGCCACACATGGTACTTTGGATTACTTAGTATCGCCTACAGTTAGATTGAATTGGTGATGCACATTCATGACACAATCAGGCCAGTGTGAAATGACAGCTCCACGGGCAGCCCCTCCTCCACTCAGTGGTTCAATCACCACATCTCTGTCTGCAGCCCACCACCCTGGAATAAATCAAAGTTCCATGAATAGGACAGTATGGGCTGGTTCAGTCTAATGCAGGCAAGGCCTCCTTTCAATAGCCCACAACTCATTCATCCTTTTGACATTCAGAAGACATTCAACTGCAATCTACTGACTTTTCCTGCTGCTTCTCTATAGAGATAGAAGGGATACAATACCTTTTAAAGTCTCTGAAGTTTCTATTTTTAGTTATAAGAGCTCTGGGGACAGACACTTCTCTCCTGCAGGACACCGAAAGCTCTAGGGCCCGCTGTAATAACTGGTCTTTTCAGTGGCAAAACGCAAAAGAATGCGGAGGGCTGGTGGGGGAAAGTTCCCAGGCTTGAATGCAAGACAGAGTGAGTCAGCATCTGCTTTGCAGCATGGCCGGGCTGTGTGGGGGGCTGTGGCCTGCTGGGCGCCTTTCATCACAAGGCAAGTGATGCTCATGCTGGCGGATGTCCTCACAAAGACCCTCGGCCCCCTCCCACGTGGCTCGGCCTGCCCTGTCTGAGCAGTTGAACAGTGTGCTGCCCACAGGGATGACAGCTCAGTGGCCAAGCCTGTAAAAAGCCAACACAAATGGGCTGGCTGCACTGATGTGTGTTTACATCCAAGGTGGTGTCCACCCCAGCCATGAAAATCCTTTATTGTTAGTAGTATTATAGAGGCTGGTCATTTTATGAAACAGCTGATGCTAGAATAAAAAAAGAAACACAGCAAGAGGTGCAATGGATGAGGTTTTTCAGGGAGACGAGAGGTGTGCGGATTAAAGACCTCACTGCGGCTCTTACCTTCTCTAAGGAAGAACACAGGAAAGTGGGTGAGGAAAGAGGGAAGAAGCAAACAAGAAAAGTGCAAAGTGCAACACCAGAAACCACAAGTGGAAAAGGAAATGCGGCTTTGCAGACTTTTTGACCCAGCCACGGCATTCTAGATAAAATGGAATTGGAAGGAAGGTGGTCGGCTCCATGGTCACACAGAGGGCGTGACTAATTAACCAAGCAGATTCACCCACCCCCTAAATGACTGTAGGCTCCCAAGGGCATCACTGCCCAGCATGCTAGTTTGTGATGAGTTCAGGCCAGAATATCGGTCAACGCTGCTTCCTTCAATGAGAGTTTGGCTGTGAAAACCATGTATGCTGGAGGGAGCAGCACGCCGAGTGGTGTGGTTGTGTCCCAGCAGCTGGCAATGAGCTCACTGGCAGGCAGTTGGTATCTTCTGGCCATGCTGGGGGACCACTGCCTCAGCTGGCAGCTGGCCCAGCCCTCCCCTCCCTGGGCATGCTTGAGGCCACCGCCAGCTAGGGGCACAACCAGGACCGCTCTCCTCTCTGCCACTTGGCAAACTGTCTACCACACAGTCCGTGATTTGGCATTTAGGAAGGGGAATTAGAAAATGTTTCCACTGGGATGAAATTCATGAGTGTGGTCACGCCTGTCTATTTTCCGATTTGCATGAAGACCGGCACTCAGGACCCACTCACGATTCAGAGACTTCAAACAAGGTCCAACAACCACAATCTGTAGATACAGAATCTGCCATAAATACAAAGATTGGATTTTTTGCAAAACTTTTGCAAAACAAAAGTTTCCTACACGTGAGTGAATCACTTGCTGTACACCTGAAATGAACACAACATTAGAAATCAACTATGTGTGCGTGCTCGTTGCTTCAGTTGTGTCTGACTCTTTGTGACCCCATGGACTGCAGCCCACCAGGCTTCTCTGTCTATGTGATTCTCCAGGCAAGACTACTGGAGTGGGTTGCCATACCCTCCTCCAGGGGATCTTTCCAATCCAGGGATCGAACCTGTGTCTTCTGCATTGCAAGTGGATTCTTTACTGCTGAGCCACTGGGGAAGCCCAGAAAATCAACCATACTCCAACATAAAATAAAAGTTAAAAAAGTCTGCATGCCTTAGCATCATAATACTTAATGTGAGTGAAGACTCCCCACCCACTGCCACAGAGAAAGTGCCAGGAGGATGTGTGCTTGCTGGGTTTACCTTCCAGGTGACCCTGATGCTCTGGGAAGAGATGGGCTCCAGGTGGACTTCCTGAGGTGGGCCGTCAGGAGCTGGAAAGACCAAAACCCACAGGTCAGTTAGAGATGGGTTCCAGCGTGGACTGAAACCCAGATAACAGGACTCAGGCCCAGAAGAAGCACCACAGCAGCTTTCGTGGGAAAATCAGTTTTGCTGAATCACTGTGCACAACATTTACCCCGTGCTCACTCGCTTCTAGAAAAAGTGAATTTTGACACATATCTTTGTATTCTTCCTCACCTTGTCTTTGACAACTTGATGAATAAACCATAAGTTAATACACCAGTAAAACAGAAAGTGGTGAAACATTTCTTTGATCAAAGTCTATAGTGGCTACGAAGATCCCTCTGGTTATTTTGGAGACTCTGTGCTTTGGAGCACCTCAGGAGACTCAAACTACTTGGGGAGGGGTAAAAAAAGCATTCTTCTGCCTCTGATTCTCTTTGATGGCTTTAGTTCTCCACTCTTTCCAAGAGAAAACTTACTAACCTGGGGCAGTAGCCACAGAGGGCAGATTGGCGTGGAAAAGAGAAAAAAAAGCACGCAACTCATACCAACCTACATCCAGTGGTTATAGGGGTGCCAGTTGCCTGCCACGCACAGTTGATCACTCTGTACTAGGAATCTACCCTGTATTACACACACAGTGTAAAACTTAGAGGAGACAGCCTCGTCCAGCAGGAGTTTGCAGTCTGATCAGAACAATGGGCTGAGCACATGGAAGCTAACACAGCACACACTCAAGTGTCTTCAGAGAAGTAGAAGCAAAAGGGAACCCAGGGATCAGCAGGGAGAGACCCCACTGGGTGACCACATATTGTTGGGAGGACAGCTTTACAACCACTGCTGAGTTGTGAATGGGCCATTTCTGTGGATGTGGAGATGCCAGTTTGCAGAAAAGTGAGGAGCACTGGGAGATAAGAAATCAAAAATAGGGAACAGAAACAAGACTGAAGGTTTGGAAAGAAGAGGAAGGGGAAAGAATAAGGTCATTTTAGTGGAAACGTGTTTTCCATTTAACAGAGAAAGAAGTTTTGAGTGATGCCACAACGCAGCTGCTAAGTTGATGGGCACTTGAATCTTTCTGCCTGAGTTCAAATTCTGGCTCCCTTGCTTAGTAACTTGGAAGTGTTTTGCAGGTGACAATTTTTCTGCACCTCAGTTTCCTTCTCCATATAATGGTATGATAGAATGTATGTCTGGGTGATGAAAACAGTGTGCTTAGAACATATAAGCAGTAATGACGACTTTTCTCACTGGGTGTTTTTATGGAGCACATCGAAGGAGAAATTCAAATAGCAAAAAGAAAAGGTATACTTGAAAGAAAAAGTTCTCAGGAGATTAGCAAGAGGACAGAGCAAGAGGGAGGTGTTGGAGAGAGAGGGGCATAAGGCCAGCACCTCTGGGATGAGAGGAAGAGAACCCAGTGGGCAGGGAAGCAGGGTGAGTGGACACCCAGGTATACTTGCTCCTTGAAGAACGCAGGTTCAAATCTGATTGTCTCTCTTCTCACCAAAATCATAAGGTACAAAGTCAGGGGAAGAGTGGTGGGTGCCAGGAACACAATAGAGGCTTGGACTGTTGCAGTAGCCTGTGGAAAATGGTGTACTCTGTGCATGAGAACAGTGGCCCACCAGTGGGGATAGTTTCACTGATGAGGATAATGTGCAATGGAACCAGCACACCCTGTCTCAATTGAGGCTTTATGAGACCACTGATGCATGCAGGAGAAATGCCACTGGGGGACCTGAGGATAAACAGTGGCAACAGGTGGGAAGAAGTGGGTGCTGGGATTCTTACTAAGTTCCCTGGTGGTTCAGACAGTAAAGAATCTGCCTGCAATGCAGGAGACTCAGGAGTTCAATTCAACTGAATGCAGGTTCAATCACTGGGAGAAGGAAATAGCAACCCACTCCAGTATTCTTGCTTGGGAAATCCCATGGACAGAGGAGCCTGGTGGGCTACAATCCATGGGGTTGCAAAGAGTCAGAGATGACTGAACGACTAACACTTTCTTTTTCACTTGCTTTCCATAGTCGGGGATGGCAGGACTGGGGGAGAATGTTAACCCAAGGGGGCAAAGAAAGGAAGCCAGTTTTCCAGGAAAGATGCTTCATTGCATGTTAGGAATATATTTGTGAAGAGAAGAGGGGCTATTGTACGGAGGTGTCTGCTCAGCAGCTGGAAACATTTACAAGAAGCAGGTAGAGTTGGGTCTGCTGGCTGCTCCCTTCCGCTTGGAAGTGCTCCCAGAAATCTACTCACCAGGTCTCTGTCCTCTCTGAGGACACAGCCTCTGTCCCTGACCACCCCCTCCAGCCCAGCAACAATGCCTGGCACCAGTTTTCAATTCTGTTCCTAAACATTAGTTCTACTCTTCACTTTACCTCTTTAAAGGTGATGTGGCACCCTTCAGAGCTTCAGACCTTTTGTCCCTCACACTAACTTTGCACCATCTGTGTCCTGCCTTCCTCTGCAGTTTCTGTGCGTCCCCACTTCCCTGCACCCCATGTCCCAGCCACGTCCATCTTCTCAGTGGAAAACTAAACACAACTGCCCCCCTGGCAGGTCGGAGCCCACCTTTTCCCTCCACCCATTTCCTGCCTGGGCCCAGGAGCCCCTACCTTGGCTTGGGAACCTGTCACAGCAGGCTTGGGCATACATCTGCCTATCAGTCTTTCCCTCTTTTCCTAACAGACTCAATCAAAGCTGTGTGGTCTTAGGGACCAAATCTAGAGTGAGTCCTTGCTTTGATCGGTGCAGTGCTGTATGGATGCTGAAACTCAGAGAATTCCTCTCTCTCCCTAGCAGGTCATGGGGACAGTGAGTTTTCTGGGGGTCCTGCAGCCTCTCGGGTTTATTGATTCTCCAGGTGCAAAGACAGTGCTAATGCTGAAGTTAATTTCTATACCCAGGGTGAGGGGCTTCTCAAGTTGCACTAGTACTAGTAAAGAAAACCAGCCCTTGCTGCAGGTATATTTCCATATCAGATTCAATGAAAGCACATGGAACAAATTTCTCTTAAACATGGAGAAGTTCTGTGGTTAGTAAGAAGCACATGGTGCATGCATAAAAATCCTTGAAAAAAATTATTTTGAGGTTTGATGGCTACACTGAGGCTTGATTATTTTAATTTAATTGTGTGAAGCCAGGTAGAACAAGGAGCCTGCTGGTTAGGAATCGGAGGCAGTGCAGAGTACCTCCCATTCTGGATTCTTTGTCCTTTGTTGCAGCCTTTTCAAGGGGTTGCCTGGCAATAGTCAGCTGTCATTTTCTTCTTGAGACATATTCATAATAAAAAACAAAGTCACTAGGAGAGTGTTTAAAAATGCCCTTGATTCTATCAGAAAACATTAAGTGTGAACTCGGGGCATTTTGCTTTTTCATTCTGGTCTTATATTTTAAGAAGTTCCCCTGTGAAGTGGTCTGGGGACATGGGATAATCCCTGTATCCGGGACAGACCTGACTTTTTCTTTTGTCCCATCGCATAGCATGTGGGATCTTATTTCCCCAACCAGGGATGGAACCCACATCCCCTGCTTTGGAAGCATGTAGGAGTCTTAACCACTGGACCACCAGGGAAGTTTCGTGTGTGCGTGTATGTGTGTGTGTGTGCTCGGTCTCTTGCCAGCCTCCTCTGTCCATGGGATTCTCCAGGAAAGAATACTGGAGTGGGTTGCCATTTCCTGCTCCATGGATCTTCCTGACCCAGGGATCAAACCTGCATCTCTCTTACATCTCCTGCATTGGCAGGCAGGTTCTTTATCACTTGCATCAACTGGGAAGCCTGAAGTCCCAGACACCTGACTGTTTATAAGAATACAAAGCCTTTTTGGCTTAGTCTATCAAGACTTTTGTGGTTTGTTAGTAATTTATTTATTAGTCTGCTTAGTCTCTGACGTGAAAGGATTCAGATCTCTTCTCCCTTAAAATACAGTCATAGGATCTATATTAAAGGTAGAGACTGAAAGAATTTTACACATGTTAGAGCTTTGCCCAATATAATTAGGAAGAGCTTTTGTTTGGGTGCTGAATTTTCTACTTTAAGGTTCTAAAACATTCTAAGACAAGCCCTTTAAAAATGATATAAAAAATGATGCTAGAGAAGAAAATGGCAACCACTCCAGTATTCTTGCCTGGGAAATCCCACAGACAGAGGAGCCTGGTGGCCTACAGTCCATGGAGTCACAAAAGAGTCAGACAAGACTGAGTGACTAAACAACAAAGAAATCAACTATGCTTCAATAAAATAAATTTTTAAAAAATGGTATAAAAATTAGTCTGCTTCCAGAATTTTAGTGCTTTCCTTACAATGCCTAAGCTGTAATTTTTTTCATGGATCCTCATCTCACTGCAAAAGGACAATTTCATAAAATTAGAATCCAAGGCAGACTGAATTCCCAATGCTGGCATGATTGAAGACCAACCATTAGGTATCCACTGATTTAACTAAATTTGAAAATTGTGTTGACATTTAACATTTAAGAATTTATTTAACACTCTTGAATTGAAATTGCACTAAAACTAGAAAGCATAATTTTTTCTTCTTTTTTTTTTAAAACCAGAATATTTACCTTATTCCTACAGGAAGAGCAGGCTAGAGGTAAGAATTACTGATGAATATGATTTTTTAAAATGTATAGTTCTGCATTTTTTACAGAAACTGAAACTATTCAATTTGTAAAAGAGTAATAAATGAAGACTATATTTACAGTTCTTAATGTTTATTCTAGGCAAGGCTATGTCCTTTCTGCATGCTTAGTCCTGTCTGACTTGTGACTCCATTGACTGTAGCCCTCCAGGCTCCTCTGTCCATGGGATTTCTCAGGCAAAAATACTGGAATGGATTGCCAATTCCTTCTCCAAGGGATCTTCCCAACCCAAGGATCGAATCTGTGTTGCTGGCATCTCTTGCATTGCAGGAGGATTCTTTACTGCTGAGCCACGGGTAAAGCCCCTTGACAAGTGCAAATTTCTGTGAAAAATGATAATTCTTTACCACTAGCACCACCTAGGAAGCCCACTAATTCTGTTTGGCTGAAGATACAAGGTGGACAACTTGCTAATTCTCAAACCTACAGTGGTCCCAGGTCGTCTCCAGTCTGGACGTCTGTTTTTGGTCCCTCCCACAAAGGCAGGACAAGCTGTTTTGTTCACTGCTGTGTCTCAGATGCCCAGAACAGCACTTGGCACATAATACGTGCTGAATGAATAATAATTTAAATAAGCTATTTGTTTGATAAATGGTCACTAAATGAATTCATCCTCTCCCCATTTAGGTATCAACTGTTCTTCAATTTATTTGGTTCTTAATAAATTCTATATTGGTCTCCTATGCCCAGCAAAGAATGTTCTGCTCACCCAGGCTACTTCTCTTTTTTTGGCCATACCATACAGCTTGAAGGATCTTCGTTCCCCTGCCAGGGATTGAACCTATGCCCCTGGAAATAAGAGTGTCTTTTCCTAACCTCTTGATGCCAGGGAATTCCCCAGGCTACTTCTGTCAGAGGTGAGTATACTGTTGTAGACTGCGTAGTTGTGCTTCAGTCCTTCTTTACCCATTTTTACACCCTGGTCTCTGCCCAATTTGGGACCTGGCACATGGTAGACCCTTAGCAAATTCTCCAATGAGGAACCAGAGATAGAAGTTCAGGAGTGCCTCTCATGGGGTGACTCAGCCCAGCCCCATAAGCAAACAAGACCCAAGCCTCTGGATGAAGACAGGAAACTGCTATGTGGAGGAGAAAGTAATTTGAGAGCAGAGGGGAGGCACTGTACTAGAGTGTGATGTTTGACCTGCTTTTCAAGGGAGAGGACAGAAAAGGAGGCACAGACCTCGGAGGGCTCCAGATGTGGGCAGGAGCAGCTCACATGAGGAGGAGGGAGCAGGAAGGGAAGGTCATCACTTCTCAGGCCACGAGGAGCCTGGTTTTGCTTCAAGGTAGTAATGGAGTAGGGGAGACCTGGGCCTACACCTTACAGGCTCCTTTCCTCAGCAGGTGGGCAGTGAGAGGCATCCTTGGGTGCCCTAGACTTGGGCACTTGCATGCATGCTAAGTTGATTCAGTTGTTTCTGACTCTTTGTGGCCCTATGAACTGGAGCCCGCCAAGCTCCTCTGTCCATGGGATTCTCCAGGCAAGGATACTGGAGCGGGTTGCCACGCCCTCCTCTGGGAGATCTTCCCCATCCAAGGATCGAACCTGCATCTCTCGTGTCTAATTTATGTCTCTTGAGTCTCCTGGATTGGCAGGCAGATTCTTTACCACTAGTGCCACCTGGGAAGCCCTTGGGCACTGCATCACCATAAAAAACGAGTGGGTCTATGGCTTCTAGAAGCTTCCATATGGGGATTCTCACTGCTTAAGTGATGACCTCATTTCTTCAGGGAAAGATGGCCGTAGGTCTGGAAAAGATTCTCTCAAGATGCTGCAGCTCCCGAAAGAGGTGCCTTTGGGGATCCTCCCAGAGGTGGCAGGGACAAGCCCCGTCAACCCAAGCAGAGCTGGAGAGGGAGGCTTTGGTCAGGAGAGCTGCCCTCCTTTCTACGTGAGTCACATGTAAGAAAATGGCTCTCTGATTTCAGTCATGCAAACCTACGCAACAAGACAAGGCGAGTTCTGGTTTGCAGCTTTTCTTTGCTCATGCCTGACCTTCCTGCATATTTTCCCTTAGCTAGTCTGAAGAGTGAATGGTGAGTTGTGGGGCTGCCTGGTGAAACCCCAACTGTCAGCCCAGGAGCCAAAGCGGAGGGGGGGCTCTGTGTCCATCTGTCTGCAGAGATGCCTGGGAATGGGCTGCACACAGGTGGCCGGTGACCAGGAGTGGCTGTTCACCTGACCTCCTGGGCTGGAGAGAGAAGCACTGCCATGGCAACGGCCAGCTGCAGGGAGATCACAGAGGAAACGGCAGAAAAAAAGCCACAGCACTTGCATCGGTCATGGTGATGGGGAAAACAGTGTAAAATGCACTACTGGAAACCATCCCTGCCTTGAGAAGGCCGTGGAGGTGGCCGGAGTCAGAAAAGTGGCTCAAAGGAAGGAGAAGGCTCAGCCCTGACCCAAAGCTTTCATTTTGGGGGTGGCTTATTCTCCCTAAATCCCCAGCATGATAAAATTCCAGGAAGTGAGTGTGTTGTTTACATCAATATTTAAATAAGATTCTATTTTTGCAGGAGCTTATTAACACTCATTTCCTACTTATTTCAGAACCATGCAAAGTACTTTCAGAAATTAGGGTTTTTTCCAGTTACCCAACATGTTTGTGGTGAGGAGTAGAAAGACATCATTAAGTGAATCTTGCAGATGAGAAATCACACAGAGAGAGTTTCTAAGCGTTAGAAGTGGCTCGCCCTCAGACTGAAGCACAAAGCTATCCTATCTCCCACACTTGAAAATGATTTTTCAAGAACTGATGTATTCCAGAGTTGAAAAATGAATATGTAGGTGCAGTTCAGGAAAAACAATAAATGTTAACCCATTTCCTTGAGGACAATGTTGACTGTGCATAACAAAGGAGTTAGATTTTGGCATTTGCTTTCATTCAGCTATCCTACTTCTTGGAATAAAACATATTGTTGGAAATGGCAAAAGATATATCACAGGATATATCAAATGATGCTCATCATAGTAGTGTTTATGATAATGGAAACTTGAAGAGAAATGCAAATCAAAACTACAATGAGATGTCACTTCACATCAGTCAGAATGGCCTCAAAATGTCTACAAATAATACATGTTGGAGAGGGTGTGGAATGAAGAGAACCCTCCTACACTGTTGCTGGGAATGTAAGTTGATTCAGACACTGTGGAAAGCAGTAGGGTTGTCTCTTACAAAACTAAAGAATAGAGTTGCCATATGATCTAGAACCCTCACTCCTGGAAATATATCTGGAAAAGATTAAAACTCTAATTTGAAAAGATACATGCACCCCAATGTCCATAGCATCACTATTTACAATAGCTAAGACATGGAAGCAACCTAAATGTCCGTCATCAGAGGAATGGATAAAGAAGATGTGGTACATATACAAATGGAATATTACTCAGCCATAAAAAAAGAACAAAATAATGCCATTTACAGCAACATGGATGGACCTAGAGATTATTATACCAAGTGAAGTAAGTCAGACAAAGATAGATATTGCTTATATGTGGAATCTAAAAATGATACAGGTAAATTTACTTACAAAACAGAAACAGGCTCACAGACATAGAAAAAAAACTTACAATTACAAAAAGGGAGAGAGGAGGAGAGGTAAATTATGAGTTTGGGGTTAACAGATACATACTACTATCTGTAAAACAGCCAAACAATAAAGACCTACTGTATAGCATAGGAAACTATTCTCCATATCTTGTCATAAATTATAATGGAAAGGAATATATATGTATATATGCCTATATATAATTGAATCAATTTGCTGTTCACTTGAAATCAGCACAACATTGTAAATCAACTATACTTCAGTTAAAGAAAATAACTGACATACCTAACAATATGGGATTTATTAAAGAACTGGTGGAAGGCAGGATTACAAATTTTAGGAAGTATTTAAGAGATATAGATGAGTGATGTCTATTCAAAGTACAATTAATGAGGGTAACAGAGAAGTAAGCCTTCACCAGTGGCTCAGTGGTAAAGAATCCGTTTGCAATGCAGGAGACACTGTTTTGATCCCTGGGTTGGAAATATCCCCTAGAGAAGGAAATGGCAACCCACTCCAGCACTCTTGCCTGGGAAACCCCATAGACAGAGGGTGCTGGCAGGCTATAGTCCATGAGGTCTCAAAGAGTCACACAGTACTTAGCGACTAAACAACAACAACAAAACAGAGAAGTAAGGAACAGAGTCAAGAACAACTGCAGTTGAAAGATGCAGCGACCTCTTGTGGAAGCTTCATCATTTGGAGATGATCCCCTTAATCTTGGAGATGGAGAACGAAGGTCAACCCAAGCTTCCACCTTCCCTGCAGCAGCTGGGGGTGGCTGATCAGTTCTGAGTGCGGGCAGGAAAAGAAAATCTAGGTTTGGGGCTGGATACTCTTTTGCCCCCCAAAGATGAGCCAGGCTGTGGTTCTTTCCCTTTCCTTCTGCAGAGAAGCCCTAGGGCAGCTCGTTTCCTCCTCTTCTGTAGGAGGCAGGCTGGCAGGTGGAGTCCACTGCCCAATTGCTTGGTCCTCTGCAAACAGGTTATTGCCACCCCAGGTGACCACGAGCAAACTTCTGTATTGAAGGCTGTGTGTGTCTGTGTCTGTGTGGGTGAGCGTGCACTCATGCACGTGTGATGAATAATTTAGTGTGTGATATCCATGTATCCATCAGTAACTAACTCTGGGTGGTAGGACTGTGTGCGCTGTTTTGTCTTCAAAATGCCTATCTCAGTCTTTGACATTTTCAACATAACGTGAAATACTTTGTCATAGGAAAAAACAGCAATACCGTTGATGATGGAAATATTGTTGTTTCCAGTCAATAAAATAACCTATACCACCTTCTCCCCCGTCCCCAAACAGAGAATATTCTAGCTGTTTTCTAGTTAAGTGATCCTTCCTCCCCTGACTGCACAGGGACTTGGGCAAGACAGGCTCCCAGCTCTCCTGTCAACCTGGATTCCATGCATCCGGACAAAGGGACTGTAAGAACAGCGTGGTTCTTTAAATCTCACCAGATCATTAGCCTCATATGTCTTTCTTTTAAGTCTTGGGTGTGAGAACCCTGACCTGAGTCCTGTTTGAAGAACAGTGCTTTCAAAGTAGGCAGAGAGTGCTGTCTGTGTTTTTGATGGGCGTGGAGCTACAGAGAGCGTTCATCATGGCTGTGACTTTGCATTAACCATCTGAGCCCCGCCATCCCGCTCCCAGAGGCCCCCTGCTCATCAGACGTACCTGCCTCATCCGCGGTGATGGACAGCTCGTTGCTAGGCTCACTCTTGCCAATCCGGTTCTTGGCGTACATGCGGATGCTGTAGGTGGAGGAAGGGTGGATGTCAATGATGGTGGCCGAGTTCAGCTGAGGGGAAACGTCTTTGGTTCTCTGAGCAGAATCCCAGGAGTCTTTTGGGTTTTGTTTTTCAAAAAAGAAGAGATAGAGACATGAGTTTTTTCCCTCTGCCTTTGAAAGTTCACAAGTAGGAATTTTTAAAAAAATAAAGAAGGAAAGAAAAAAAGTTACAACTCAAAGTGAATTCTCAGTGCAACGCTGCCAGTATTCTGGTGGGCTAGCCATCAGAGGGAATGCAAAACTAAACATTCAACACCCACATTGTGGGGTACAAGGCTGCGGGCAGCTGGTTTCAGGGAGTTTTGTCCGAGGCAACACAATGACTCCCTGGCAGAAATCACAGAGGAAAATAGAAGAGGGGGAAGATCATGACAATAAAGTGAAAAACAGCTACTTCCAAGCACTCATTGTACAAGATGATTAAAAAAAAAGGTATGGTTTGAGCAGCCCTCCACCCAAAAGAAAAAATTCCCTAGTTCTGAAAACCAGCAAAGCCTTTACCGTGTCAGACCCCTTGTTCTCCAAAAGGAGAGTGGTAAAAATGAAATACATGAAAACTAATCTCAGTCTCCCCCATAAGCACTGGTCATTAAGTGTACTTCTCAGTTCTAAGTTTTGAAATCATTTTTATCTCCAATCCTTTACTGTATGAATTCTTTTCAACCACAGCTAATTTTACAGACAGGGCATGCCTTGCACAAAGAGTTGTCATTGAATCCATGATGGTGTGCGCCTGCTGGCTCTTGGGCTTCAACCAATGATGAGCACGTCAGTGAACAGTTCTTATTTCAGAAAGAGTTTGAGCAGGTGCTTATTGGGATTGGGAGGGGTCAAGAGATGATTGTGGTTGTGGAAGAACCAAGATCCCCCTGAGATGGTGGCAGAGAGAATGCATGCATACTCTCATGCCCCCCCGCCCATCCCAGGATCCTCTTGCATTTGCTCTGCTGAGCTCATCAGACTTATAAGAATTTCACCTCGAGTCTGAGTTTCCTTCTGGATTCTAAGCCCCATGAGGGCACGGACCATGCTGGCCATTAATGCTGTAGGCCCAGTGCTCACACAGAGCCTGGCAAATAATAAATGTATATTTCCTAGATGAATAAATATATGGCAAATAGACCTGTGGGTCCTGGGAATGACCCCACGCCCTTTTCCACATTAATGATGGCCATGGAAGTTCCAAGGGCTGCTCTGACCAAAGATCACTGCAAGTGCAAGAGATTTCCTGGACTTGTAGGAGGAATATGTGGCTTCAAGTCTTCCTCTGAGGGCTCTTACAGTGAATGAACTGTATAGAAACTAGTTACTTGTATTTCCTGAAAGCAACAGTACCTTTTGAGTCCAAATGATTGAAGGGAGAAGGGCATGACAGAAAAAGAGAAGACACACTATTGATACTATGTATAAAATAGATAATTAATGAGAACATATTGTGTAGCACAGGGAACTCTGCTCAATGCTCTATGGTGACCTAAATGGAAAGAAAATCCAGTGACAAACCTAGACAGTGTGTTAAAAAGCAATCACTTTGCCAACAGAAGTCCACATAGTCAAGGCTATATGTATATGTATATGTACATGTATATGTATATATGTATATGTATATATATGTATATGTATATATATGTATATGTATATGTCTTTCTAGTAGACATGTACGAGTGTGAGAGCTGGACAGTAAGGAAGGCTGAACACTGAAGAATTGATGCTTTTGAATTGTGGTGTTGGAGAAGACTCTTGAGAGTCCCTTGGACTGCAAGGAGATCAAACCAGTCAATCTTAAAGGAAATCAACCCTCAATACTTTTTGGAAGAACTGATGCTGAAGCTTAAGCTCCAATACTCTGGCCACCTGAAGTGAAGAGCTGGCTCACTGGAAAAGACCCCGAAGATGGGAAAGATTGAAGGCAGAAGAAGAGGGTGACAGGATAAGATGGTTGGATGGCACTACTGAGTCAATGGACATGAACTTGAGTAAACTCTGGGAGAATGTGAGGAATAGGGAAGCCTGGTGTGCTGCAGTCCATGGGGTTGTGAAGAATCAGACATGGCTTGGCGATTGAACAACAATATGTATACATATAGCTTATTCACTTTGCTGTATAGCAGAAACTAACATAACATTGTAAAGCAACTATACTCCAATGAAAATTAATTAAAAAAGAGAAGATGCTGCAAAATAACAAATGATAGAAGAACAGAAGTATGGGATTCAATAGAGGACAAGTGATGGGAAGGAAGTTCATGCCAACAGAATGATGTATGAGTAGGAGCCTTGTCCCACAAAAAGAAAGTCAGGCCATCTAGAGAAGATAATTAGGATGACAGGGAAGAACTCCAGGCATTGTGTGATGCAGAGGTAGTTGCTAACCAGCCCCAGGAGGAAGCTGACACCTGTAGGGTTTGATGCTTCTTCCCAGGCCATTATGGAGCCTTCTGGAACTGACATAGCCATGGAAACGTGCCATACTCCCTGAGGCGTGTCTAGGAAGTGGCTGAGAGCTTTCAGGGATATAGTGACTGCCTGTCTCCTTCTCCTGCCAAGGAAGTCATGTGAATAGCCCCTGGAGAGTCACCAAGGTAGGGGTCTCAGGCAGGAAGTGCATGGTCCTTGGAGAAGGGGCTGTGTTTTTAGCTTCTTTCTTGCAATGATTAGACTTTGAAAGAAAAAGATGATGTCAGTGATCACAACTCTTAGACTATGGTTCAAAACACTACCGGGTGGGCTTTTCAGCTAAAGATCAAGAGGATGAGAAAGAGAAAGACATGAGTTATCCTGAAGGATTTTAAAGTAACTGAATGAAGATGAGGAAAGTCTAGTGAAATTCCCAAACACACTCTAGCAAGTGATATGACATCAAAAGAAGAACACAAACAGGGCATGGCTACCCAGGAGAAGAGCTGAGAAAGGGACCAAAAATGCCACTTCTGATCTTAGATGCCAAAGTGCACACAGACTGGTCATGGGTTATAAACAAAGTGCTTGAGAATACCACACTGAGCATTAAAAACAGACCCCAGGGAAATCCTGACACTTGAGGATGGAACTGCAAATTGAAATACAAGTAAAACTAGCAAGAACACATGATAGACAAAATAAAGATACTTCTTAGGAGGAATATGTCACGAGCAGAAAGGCATGCCTAGAGATGGAGCTGGAGGATGCAAGTATGGATGGGAGATTTGGGGTAAGGACATGAGCAGGAAGAGCAGGGTGAAGAAGGAAATGCTTGTGAGGATTGATTACAGCTCTTGCCCAATGGATGAAGGGGAAGGTGGTTTCTAGACTCCCAAGTACATGTAGCATAGAGGAGACTGTGTAAGTCATACAAAGATGGTTTGTAAGGTGTCTGTTTACTGAGATGTGGGCTTGCCTAAAGGGACCTGTAGGAGATGCTGAGGTTCCCAGCACCTGTAAGAGTGGGGAGTGGCTGCCTCTGGGGTCCAAGGGGGCCAAAGGGGAGGAACTGTATTTCTGGGGTGTAGACAGGACTGAAACCTCTGAATAGGGCCCCTGATGGAAGCTGTACATAGAAAACAGAGTCTCTGTGGGATCCTTCTGCATTGTTCTCTGGGTCTGCCATTGGGCAGGGGAAGGAGAAGGGGGTGACAGAGAATGAGATGGTTATGTAGCATCACCGATTCAATGGACATGAGTCTGAGCAAACTCTGGGAGATGGTGAAGGACAGGGAAGCCTGCCTTGCTGCAGTCCTTGGGATCACAAAGAGTCAGACACAACTTAGTGACTGAACAACAACAACCCAACAACCCTGAAGTCAGAGGAAAGTGGAGTCTGAGTGGTGTGGACCACAGGGCTCAGCCTCAGGGAGAAGAGCAGATGCTGGGTTTGGGCAGAAGTCAAAGTGGTGGGCAGAGAAAAGCTGGAAGCAAGGTGAACTCAGGTTTCAGAGCGGCGTCTGCTCACTGGGTGCCCTGCTAGGCATTTTGCAAGGGTGACTTCTGCAATCCCCATATTTGTGGGCACACATCGGAAACACCTCAAAGCTTTCTGACAACTGCACTTTCACATCCATGCAGTCAGAATCTCTGGTGATGGTACTTTAAAAATATCTGTGCTTTAAAAAAAGCCTCTCTCTCTCTGGGAGGTTGTAGCATGCGAGAGCCACAAGGGCACATCTGAGATTCATGGTGCTGTTCCTACCTGGGGAAAAAAAGCCTCAGAGAGGGTAGGCAACCTGGTCTGGTTAACAGAGCTAATAAGTGGTGAAACTGGGTAATGAACCATCTGGCATTAAAACTGGCATCCATATAGAACCTCATGTGGTTAGAACCACATGAGGCTCCATCCATGACTTAGCGTCAGGCATTTAATTGTTTAAAGAGTTAGTAATTGCTTCTTGGCATGAAAGCTATAACAAACATAGACAGTTGAAAAGTAAAGATATCACCTTGCCGACAAAGGTCTGTGTAGTCTAGGCTATGGTCTTTCCAGTGGTCATGTATGGTTGTGAGAGCTGAATGGTATAGAAGGCAGAGGGCCACAGAATTGATGCCTTCAAACTGTTGTGCTGGAGAAGACTCTTGAGAGTCCCTTGAACTGCAAGGAGATCAAACCAGTCAATCTTAAAGAAAATCAACCCTGGATACTCATTGGAAAGACTGATGTTGAAGCTGAAGCTCCAATATTTTGGTTACCTGATGCAAACAGCCAACTCATTGGAAAAGACCCTGATGCTGGAAAAAAATTGATGGCAGAAGTAGAAGAGGGCCTCAGAGTATGAAATGGCTGGATGGCATCACTGATGCAATGAACATGAACTTGGGAAAACTCCAGGAGATGATGAGGGAAGGAGACCTGGGGTGCTGCAGCCCATGGGATCAGGAAGAGTTGGACACGACTGAGTGACTGAACAATAGCTCTCTGGGTCATTCTGCTGCACAGCTAGAGTCTGGATAGATTGCATTTTTGATTGGATTCTGACAAAATCTTTATGAAGCAGGGATTTTTATTTTCATTGTGAAGATCAAGAAGCTCAGACCCTGTTGTTGAGCTGCTGAGAAGTGAGGCTGGGATTTGACCCCACTTGTGTTATCCCCAGGTTCTAGGCCAGTTTCCTGCAGCATGGGACCTTCACAAGGTCTCTGCTGGATATCCGATGAGATTTGATTTCACTTTTCCAGGAATCTGATGGAAGTCTCACGTGCTAAGAGGAAGACTTCTGATGAGCTTTTGACTTGGCTCCCTGACAAGTAAGAGCAGTGCAGAAAGCTTGGCTAAGCGCAGGGGGGTGGGGTGGGGGGACTTTGCTAAAATTTGTTGTAAGTCCTCTGGTTTATAGGAGCGAAAGGTGGGAGAGCTGTGTAGGGTCAGATTTTTCCCTTGGTTTAGAAAGAAAAAGTGAGAAGCATCTGTTGAGAAAGGAAGTAGGATTCTATGACATGATCCAGAGAGATCTGGGGTAAAGAGGACACGGAAGTTCAGAGTTGAGTCTCTGCCTCTAAAAGTCCAGTTATCACCTGAGTGAAGACCAAGGAGAGCCCCCAGGAGCAGTGTGGTTGAACTGGATGCTTGTTGATGAGCCCAGCTTGAAGGGCATATGGCCTGAGTCAGGAGGACAGCAGATCATCAAGGACAAATGTAAGGCAGTGGACTTCATTTGGGGAAGAGTTGTTAGAGGCTTGAATAAGTGAGGGTGACCCAAAGTCTGAGAGGCAAAATTACGCAAAAGGTAGAGAATGAAGAAGTGGCTCGGAGAAGGATGAGACCTATGGTGTTGAGTGAGAAAAGAGAGGATCAGCACCTGGCAAAGCCCCTTCTGCTTTGTCTTCTCCTTGGAGGAGAGCCCTTGTGTGAAAGGAGGGGGGTACTAAGGCACTAAGCCCAGGAAGTGACTCGTGAGGCCTTGAGGAGAAGGCACCCAAGAGGGGATGTAGGGGATGTGGCAGGCTGCCCTACAAGAAGGGAGTAGATGCAGCAGGCTGCAGGCTGGTGGGCTGGTCATGCACGTGGGGCAAGACGCTGGAAGGGGATGGAAGGGGGATCGTGGTGTCCACCTGGAGGAGAAGCAGTGGCCAGTAGGAACCAAGTATGTGACAGTCATAGAAACCAGCAGGACACAGGCTACATGAAGAAAGTCAAAGTTTCCAAATGAGGGAGGTGATGGCTCCTTTGTGCCTGTGCCCAGTCAGATGACCCCAGGGTCCTGCCACGGGGCCTGAGTGGACCTGAAGGGCTAGGTGATGGTCCAAGGAGGGACATGCAAAGGAACTTGGGATATTTTATTATTTTGGTAAATGGAAAACTAAGGAGTGTCAATTGTTTTCAAACCATGCAAGGCAGATTATTTGATCAAAGAGTTTAGGGGTGGGAATTCAATCCACAGCAACATCATAAAAATTCCATAAGCTCTAATTGATAAACTTAATGGGATACCACTAACAATAACAAAAACATTTGTTTATGGAGCTAAATGAGTTGATCCTGAAATTATATATGGAAAGCTAAGAAAACACTGGAAGGGAAAATTTGCTAGGGTAGACTAGCCTTACCAAATATTAAGACATAAAGCCTCTATGATTAAAACAGTATATAGGTAAACCAATGGAATAGAAAAGTCCACAAATAGACTCAACTACATATGGAAGGGGGGCAGCAGAGGATGAGATTGTTGGATGACATCACCAACTCAATGGACTTGAGTTTGAACTAACTCTGAGAAGATAGTGAAAGACAGGGTAGACTGGCATGCTGCAGTCCATGGGTCACAAAGAGTTGGACACAACTGTGTGACTGAACAACAACATATGAAAACTTAGCATGTGATAAAGGCAGCATCTGAAATCACTGGACAAATGTGGATTTTTTTAAAATAAATTTATTTATTTTAGTTTTTTAATAAATGATGTTGGGGCAACAGAAGACCCATTTTTGGAAAAGATAAAATCAGTTCCATCTCTCCCAGTGTACACAAGAGTAGACTCCAAATGGATTGGAGATCTCAATTTAGAAAAGGGAAGGAAAGAAACACAAAATGATAGAAGAAAACAGGCTGATTTATTTTAAGACCAGAGTGCAGAGAACGATTTTTCTAACTTGAGTCAAAACCCAGATGCAATAAAAGAAAATATTGATAAATTAAAAAAGACACACAGACACACAGTTAAATATGAGTTCACACATCTGCCAGGCAAGGAAAGGAGAGAGACTGCAGGAGTGCATAAGAGGGAGGCATGGGCTTGAATGTGGACCTGGGATGCATCCCCGTGGAGGTCAAATGAGGAGTGGGGTCTAAGCAGCAGGTGGGAGTAACCATAGTAACTGTGTGGTCCAGGGATGGGAGGGCAGCCTTTGAGGGACCCTTGTCATAGGCAATGCTGTGGTTGCCCATTTCACAGAGAAGGATGGTGGCAGGGGTGGTTACAGCTGGTAAGAGACATGGCCAGAGACACGCTGAACCAAAATCCCCTTGAGGAACCACTGGATCATCATGAACACCTGGAAATGACCGATCCCCTGAAGACAGGGAGGCATGTAGCTGCTCCCCTGACTGGCTTTGTGGGCGCTAGCTCCCAGACCTGCAGTCCTTCTATTAGTGCTGACCTGCAAGGCTGGGGGGGGGTGTCTGTCCCTCTCTCTGCACACTCTGCAGAGCATCCCCTCTGTGTGTGTCTGTGTTCCTGTCGAGTTTTCATTCTTGCCCTCGGTTTCCAGGTTGTTCTCTACAAGAACATGCCTGCCTTACCTAAGAGACTTCAAGACTCAGATCTCAGAACTTCTCAATCTTTGGTTCCATCCTGCCCTTATTTCTTTAGAATGAAGGCGGGGCCTCCTCTCTGCCCTTGGCCCTGGGCAAGCCCGTTGGTCCCGATTTCTGAAAGAACCCTGCTGGAGTCAGCACTGCCCTCAGCTTGCACACTGGCCGCCCTCCACCTCTATCTTCTGAGTGGGATCTGTCATGTTTCCAGGGGACAGTGTGACCACAGCCACCATGCTCCTCTCAGGAGGTTTCCTCAGGGTCCATGGAAGCATCATCTCACTTCCTGTTCTCTGGTTGTGGCTCAGGGGACCCAAGCTGGTCACCATACTTCTTCTGACATCTTTTCTTATGCATCTCTAACCCAGGACTTCTAGCCATCCTCAAGCACTATTGCTAAGACCTCTATTCTTGGTTTGATGCAAGCTGTTTTCATCCTCAGTAATTCCTTTCCTTAACCCCCACCCTTAGCCTTTTTCTGGACTCACTTCCTCATCCAGTCTCGCACTTTCCCCTACCCTGCCCATTGCCTGCTCCTATGGAAACATTTCTGCCCATCTGACCTGCCTTTCCACATGCCACCAGGTTAGTTTTTTGCTCCAGCTTCAGCTCGCAAGATAAATGTGTCATGAAAGTGTGCTGTGAAGTGACGCACGGTGCCCAGAAAGTGAGAAAAAAGGCCATTTTCCTGGACTGTGAGACTATCAAACCCTCACGAGCTAATGCTGCTCTAGTTCCTCATGTCTTTTGTGTCAAAGTCCAGACCTGGAGCCACAGTGGTGGTACCCTGCCCTCAGCCTGATGGGTCCTAATGTTCAAAGTGGTCCTGTCATTGTCACTTTAAGATGATCATCCAGCGTGCCTGATGTGGTCCCCACAGCTGGTCTGTTTTATTTCTGGGCTCCTGGTAAGCTGGCCACTTGCCCAGAGGAAGCACAGGAGTGCTTGGCTGCATTTGCCACTAACTTGTCCCTGCATATCCAGGAGGTCCCTGCAGGGTCATTGCTGTCTCACCAACATGTGGCCCTCTGCACAAACCACCATGGCTCAGCTCAGCCCATGGACACAGAACACAGCCAGGGATGTGGACATGAGGGAACCAGAGGGAAGATGGGAAGGTGTGAAAAATAATGCCAGTGGCCAGGTTGGGTTGGCAGCAGCCTGTGCATCCTTTGGTAGTGATAGTGCCAAAGTGACCCATGGGGAGGGAGCAGGATTGAGGTCTTGCTTGTTCAAGGAGAAAAGGGGCAGGGCTGACCCAACAAAGAGATCTCGACACAAAATCACTCCCACCAAAGGAAATGGGGGTGGGTGTCCTTCACGCAAGGAAAGAGATAGACTGGCAAAAAGAGCTCCCTCTGAGTTTCCCGGAGTCCAGGTTGTGCTTACATTAAAAGGTAAGCAATAAAAGAGCTTTTGGAAGTGGAAATACAGCTGGAGGAAATGAAGGACTTACCTGATTTATTTTTGCATTCAATGTCATAGCCTGTGATGGGGCTGTTACCATCAAAGCCCATGGTCCACCTGAGGGTGATGGTGCGTGCCTTCACATCTTTGATCTCAATTTCAGGAGGATCTGGGGGCTCTGTGTGGTCAACAGAAAACCTGGGTTAGTTTGAACATTGTTCAGCCATAAGATGATAGTGAAAATGCCGAGTGACTCACAAAAGCTTTGTCAGCATTCAACACAGCAGAATTTTTTTCTTTCTTAACCTGGAAGTATTTTTTTCCTAATCACATTTTAGGATGAAACAATTTAATTTTTCCAAATTTGCCAATTTTCATAGCACTTATAAAGCTGGACCAAACCTGAGGATTTACATGTCACTCTTCTGGTCTGGCTTGGGATCTATTAACTCAGAAACTATTTTGGCCCCAAATATTAAACTTTCATTCAGATCATCTAGTTGTTGTTTAGCCACTCAGTCGTGTCCGACTCTTTGCGGCCCCATGGACTGTAGCCCGTCGGGCTCCTCCGTCCATTGGATTTCCCAGGCAAGAATACTGGAGTGAGTTGCTATTTCCTCCTCCAGGGGCAGAACATCTAGTAAGAATTCCTAAACTTGAACAATAAAGGCACACTGCCTGGGCCACCCAGTCAGCTGACCCAGTTCCTTTATGGACTTTGTTCCCTCTGTTTTGGGGCTGCACCTTGGTGTAATCGTGAGATCTGCAAAATGAAGCTTTAGCACCAACTTTATTCAAATTCAACATCTTCTGAGGACTTGGAAGTGTGACGTGTCAAGCTGAGGCCACCCGGACACCCGAGCCTGGGCACACACTTACTGTCCTGACATGGCCGAGTTTCTCCCCCTAGGTTCTGTCCATCCTACCTTGCACCGTGAGCTGAATTATTCCACGGTCCTCCCCATAAGAATTGATAGCGTGACAGGAGAAGAAGCCAGAATCTTCTCTTACCGTTGGCAAAATCTATGTGTAAAGTAGAGAGAAATCCATCTTAACCAGAAGAATGCAGAGAGAAAACAACTCAAAGGGCTCTTGGTTATAAAAATCTCTTCACTCTCACTCTCTTCCCAGCCCCAAGCACACACATAAACACATTCACACACAGGGACACACAAAGCTGAGAACAAATTATTTCAGCACAATTGTAAATGTGCAGATGGAGAGATTCAGTGTACATGATCCATGTCAACTGCCAGCTCATTAAATTGGATGTGACATTTATGTAGGATGTCATGTTCAGGTTGACATATATTCCACATATTCCCACTTAAAAAAAAAAATCTCATAGTGGATTTTTTTTTAAGTCGAGAGAAATGATTTATTAAATGCTTTCTTTACATTATTGATATATGTATGTTTGTCTCTAAAAGACAATGATGAGCCTTAGCAAACAATTTCCAAAATATTTCTCACGAGCCAGTAGAACCCAACCTGATGAAGTTTCTCTACATCACTTGCAGAGTGTCCATCAGACCATCATGTACTATATTTGTAAATATTTAAACAGTGTCATTGGGAGGAGTTTTGGTTAAATATCATAGTGGATTTTTAAAACAGCCAGAGCAATCCTGCCTAAACAAAACAGATCTATAAACACTGCAAAAAAGGTTTGGTCTCCCAGAAGTCCAGGATTGGACCTGAGAGTGAACTGATATCCACGTTTCAAACACAGGGCTTTTTTTTTTCTCATGTGTGTCTTATAGCATCATTTCTCCCCCATACTAAAAGAATCCCTCAGCTAAGTACCAGCAGTGCTAAAAATTCTAAGAGACTGCAATACTTTTTTACTCTGGGTTTTCCCCCAAGAAGCAAAATACTTTCCTGATAATATTTTTGTGGCAGAGTCCTTCTGACTTTTTTTTCAGGAAGTTTAAAAAAAGTTCACACACAGAGCCTTCTCCAGGATAGATCACATCCTGGGCCATAAATCAAGCCTTGGTAAATTCAAAAAAATTGAAATCATTGCAATCATCTTTTCTGACCACAATGCAGTAATATTAGATCTCAATTACAGGGAAAAAAAACTATTAAAAATGTCAACATATGGAGGCTAAACAACATGCTTCTGAATAATCAACAAATCACAGAAGAAATTTAAAAAAAGAAATCAAAATATGCATAGAAATGAATGAAAATGAAAACACAACAACCCAAAACCTATAGGACACTATAAAAGCAGTGTTAAGGGGAAGGTTCATAGCAATACAGGCTTACCTCAAGAAACAGGAAAAAGGTCAAATAAATAACCTAACTCTACACCTAAAGCAACTAGAGAAGGAAGGAATGAAGAACCCCAGGGTCAGTAGAAGGAAAGAAATTGATGTCCATCAGCAGACAAATGGATAAGGAAGCTGTGGTACATATACACAATGGAATATTACTCAGCCATTAAAAAAAATACATTTGAATCGGTTCTATTGAGATGGATGAAACTGGAGCCCATTATACAGAGTGAAGTAAGCCAGAAAGAAAAACACCAATACAGTATACTAATGCATATATATGGAATTTGAAAGATGGTAATGATAACCCTATATGCGAGACAGAATAAGAGACACAGATGCATAGAACAGTCTTGTGGACTCTGAGGGAGAAGGTGAGGGGGGGACGTTCTGGGACAATAGCATTGAAACATGCATATTATGATATGTGAAACAGAACACCATTCCAGGTTCGATGCATGAGACAAGTGCTCAGGGCTGGGGCAATGGGATGACTCAGAGGGATGGGATGGGGAGGGAGGTGGGAGGGGGGGTTCAGGATGGGGAACACATGTAAACCCATGGCTGATTCATGTCAATGTATGGCAAAAATCACTACAATATTGTAAAGTAATTAGCCCCCAACTAAAATAAATAAACTTATTAAACAAACAAACAAAAAAAACAAAAACCAACAACAACAAAAAAATTAGGGCAGACATAAATGCAAAAGAAACAAAAGAGACATAGCAAAAATCAACAGAGCTAAAAGCTGGTTTTTGAGAAGATAAATAAAATTGAAAAACCATTAGCCAGACTCATCAAGAAACAAAGGGAGAAGAATCAAATCTATAAAATTAGAAATGAAAATGGAGAGATCACAATAGACTACACAGAAATACAAAGGGTCATAAAATACTACTGCTGCTGCTACTGCTGCTGCTAAGTCGCTTCAGTCGTGTCCGACTCTGTGCGACCCCATAGACAGCAGCCCACCAGGCTCCGCCATCCCTGGGATTCTCCAGGCAAGAATACTGGAATGGGTTGCCATTTCCTTCTCCAGTGTATGAACAGGAAAAGTGAAGTGAAGTCGCTCAGTCATGTCTGACTCTTAGCGACCCCATGGACTACAGCCTACCAGGCTCCTCCGTCCATGGGATTTTCCAGGCAAGAGTACTGGAGTGGGGTGCCATTGCCTTCTCCTGAAAAGGATGGAGAAAGACACGAAAGAATATCACTTCCTTTCTAACCACCAAAAGGAGACTGTTAATCTACAGAATCATACTTTTCTTGAAATGAATCACAGAGCAGAAGTCACAGGCAACTGGGTAAAATGGACAACTTGGAAGAAATGGACAAATTCTTAGAAAAGTATAACTTTCCAAAACTGAACCAGGAAGAAATAGAAGAGCTTAACAGACCCATCACAAGCACAGAAATCGAAACTGTAATCAGAAATCTTCCAGTAAATAAAAGCCCAGGACCAGATGGCTTCACAGCTGAATTCTACCAAAAATTTAGAGAAGAGCTAACACCTATATTACTTAAACTCTTCCAGAAAATTGCAGAAAGTAAACTTCCAAACTCATTCTATGAGGCCACCATCACCCTAATTCCAAAACCAGACAATGATGTCACAATAAAAGAAAACTACAGGTCAATATCACTGATGAACACAGATGCAAAAATCCTTAACAAAATCCTAGCAAACAGAATCCAACAACATATTAAAAAGATCATACATCATAACCAAGTGGGCTTTATCCCAGGAATGCAAGGATTCTTTAATATCTGCAAATCAATCAATGTAATACACCAAACAAACTGAAAGATAAAAACCATATGGTTATCTCAATAGATGCAGAAAAAGCCTTTGACAAAATTCAACACCCATTTATGATAAAAACCCTCCAAAAGCAGGAATAGAAGGAACATACCTCGACATAATAAAAGCTATATATGACAAACCCACAGCAAACATTATCCTCAATGGTGAAAAATTGAAAGCATTTCCCCTAAAGTCAGGAACAAGGCAAGGGTGCCCACTTTCATCACTACTATTCAACATAGCTTTGGAATTTTTGGCCACAGCAATCAGAGCAGAAAAAGAAATAAAAGGAATCCAGATTGGAAAAGAAGAAGTAAAACTCTCACTGTTTGCAGATGACATGATCCTCTACATAGAAATCCCTAAAGATTCTACCAGAAAACTACTAGAGCTAATCAATGAATATAGTAAAGTTGCAGGATATAAAATTAACACACAGAAATCCCTTGCATTCCTATACACTAACAATGAGAAAACTGAAAGAGAAATTAAGGAAACAATACCGTTCACCATTGCAACAAAAAGGATAAAATAGTTAGGAATATACCTACCTAAAGAAACAAAAGACTTATATATAGAAAACTATAAAACACTGATGAAAGAAATCAAAGAGGACACAAACAGATGGAGAAATATACCGTGTTCATGGATTGGAAGAATCAACATAGTGAAAATGAGTATACTACCCAAAGCAATCTATAGATTCAATGCAATCCCTATCAAGCTACCAATGGTATTTTTCATAGAACTAGAACAAATGACTTCACAATTTTTATGGAAATTTAAAAAACCTCAAATAGCCAAAGCAATCTTGAGAAAGAAGAATGGAACTGGAGGAATCAACCTGCCTGACTTCAGGCTCTACTACAAAGCCACAATCATCAAGACAGTATGGTGCTTGCACAAAGACAGAAATATAGATTAATGGAACAAAATAGAAAGCCCAGAAATAAATCCATGCACCTATAGACAACTTATCTTTGACAAAGGAGGCAAGAATATACAATAGAGAAAAGACAATCTCTTTAACAAGTGGTGCTGGGAAAGCTGATCAACCACTTGTAAAAGAATGAAACTAGAACACTTTCTAACACCATACACAAAAATAAACTCAAAATGGATTAAAGATCTAACTGTAAGACCAGAAACTATAAAACTCCAACTTATCTTTGACAAAGGAGGCAAGAATATACAATAGAGAAAAGACAATCTCTTTAACAAGTGGTGCTGGGAAAGCTGATCAACCACTTGTAAAAGAATGAAACTAGAACACTTTCTAACACCATACACAAAAATAAACTCAAAATGGATTAAAGATCTAACTGTAAGACCAGAAACTATAAAACTCCTAGAGGAAAACGTAGGCAAAACACTCTCCGACATAAATCACAGCAGGATCCTCTATGACCCACCTCCCAGAATATTGGAAATAAAAGCAAAAATAAACAAATAGGATCTAACTAAACTTAAAAGCTTTTGCACAACAAAGGAAACTATAAGCAAGGTGAAAAGACAGCCTTCAGAATGGGAGAAAATAATAGCAAATGAAGCAACAGACAAAGAATTAATCTCAAAAATATACAAGCAACTCCTGCAGCTCAATTCCAGAAAAATAAACGACCCAATCAAAAAATGGGCCAAAGAACTAAACAGACATTTCTCCAAGGAAGACATACAGATGGCTAACAAACACATGAAAAGATGCTCAACATCACTCATTATTAGAGAAATGCAAATCAAAACCACAATGAGGTACCATTTCATTCCAGTCAGAATGGCTGCTATCCAAAAGTCTACAAGCAATAAATGCTGGAGAGGGTGTGGAGAAAAGGGAACTCTCTTACACTGCTGGTGCGAATGCAAACTAGTACAGCCACTATGGAGAAGAGTGTGGAGATTCCTTAAAAAACTGGGAATAGACCTGCCATATGACCCAGCAATCCCACTGCTGGGCATACATACCGAGGAAACCAGAATTGAAAGAGACATGTGTACCCCAATGTTCATTGCAACACTGTTTATAATAGCCAGGACATGGAAGCAACCTAGATGTCCATTAGCAGACGAATGGATAAGGAAGCTGTGGTACATATACACAATGGAGTATTACTCAGCCATTAAAAAGACTACATTTGAATCAGTTCTATTGAGATGGATGAAACTGGAGCCCATTATACAGAGTGAAGTAAGCCAGAAAGAAAAACACCAATACAGTATACTAATGCATATATATGGAATTTGATAGATGGTAACAATAACCCTATATGCGAGACAGAAAAAGAGATACAGATGCATGGAACAGTCTTATGGACTCTGTGGGAGAAGGTGAGGGTGGGACGATCTGAGAGAATAGCATTGAAACATGTATATTATCATATGTGAAACAGAACGCCAGTCCAGGTTCGATGCATGAGACAAGTGCTCACAGCTGGTGCAATGGGATGACCCAGAGGGATGGGATGGGGAGGGAGGTGGGAGGGAGGTTCAGGATGGGGAACACATGTAAACCCATGGCTGATTCATGTCAATGTATGGCAAAAACCATTACAATATTGTAAAGTAAAAAAAAAAAAAGTGCACGGTGTAGGATGTAATTTCTCCAGAATTACCTGTTATTAAAAGATGCTGTTTCTCCAGACATAGAGAACAGACTTATGGACATGGGGAGAGGGTGAGATGTGTGGAAAGAGTAACATGGAAACTTACATTACCATATGTAAAATAGATAGCCAACGGGAATTTGCTGTATGGCTCAGGAAACTCAAACGGGGGCTCTGTATCAACCTAGAGGGGTGGGATGAGGAGGGAGATGGGGGGAGGTTCAAAAAGGAGGGGATATATGTATACCTATGGCTGATTTATGTTGAGGTTTGACAGAAAACAACAAAATTCTGTAAAGCAATTATCCTTCAATAAAAACAATTTAAAAATATGCCATTTCTCTGTTATTATTATTACAGTTTGTTTCCCTGCCATGTTGGCAATAATTTCCTACCACATGTAGGGTAAAGTACTATTTTTGCAGGCTACTCTGGAACCCCTTTATATAAATGTAGAGAGATAGTGTTTCATAAATGTTTCTCTTAAGATTTTTTTTTGACATGGACCAGTTGTAAAGCCTTTATTGAATTTGTTTTTTGTTTTTTTCTTTTTATTAAAAAGTTGTTTGGTTTCTTGGCTGTGAAGCATGTGGGATCTTAGGTCCCCGACCAGGGAGTGAACCAGCACCCCCTGCATTGCAAGGCGAAGTCTCAGCCACTGGAATACCCAGGAAGTCCCATTGTAACTGTTTCAGAAGATGATTTGTGGCTTTCTCCCACACGCACTCACTTATATGAAAGGACAGGATTATTCTGCCTGTGAAGGTAGGTGCTCATCTGCCATGTTTGCCATGCTCTTACCTGCAGAGTAGAAATCACCTCCTCCCCCACCTCCTTGGTGGATACGAGATAACGGGCCATTTCGGGGTTGATGATCCGGTCCTCTTTCTCCCAGCGGACGATGATGGGCTTCTCACCATGGGCCGTGCAGCTCATTTCCTTCTTTTGACCCTGAGTGGCCAGGGTGGTGTTTGGGTAGGATGTAATCATCGCAGGAACTGAAAATCCAAAAATGACACAACTTATTCGGCAAAGCAGGGTTCAAGGTTTCCCCACCATAACACATGGCTCAATTGCATTTGAGATGTTTCTTTGAAATGTATTTGCTGAGCAAGAATCATAATCAAAAGAGTTGGAAGGGTGGCAGAAAAATGAAACTGGACTCAATGAGCCCCAAGCAGAAATTGCTGTGTGTTTTTCTCTTTGCGGGGTGGGGGGCGGGGGGTGCGGGTCTTACTCTCTTCCAATCCCTATGGAAAGTAAACTTATGTCCCCTAAAACACACAAGAAAATGATGTAACTTGCTTATCAGACAGGAAAAGGGGCTTCCATTGATAATTACACTCCTCCTTCCATAATCACCACATTTCCGACTATCCTTGTCAACTATGGGAATTTCCGAAACCTTGTTAGTCAACTGATTGGCTAACCAATCCTTGAAGTCACCCCTTGGCATCCCTAACCCACAGTTCTGGAGACCTCAAAACCAAACTTCTCCCAAAGTTTATAGCAGGGAATCTCATCTCACTGTATTGAGAGAATGGGAAACTTTATTTGTGAAACTTGTCATTTCCTCCCTCCATCTCAAAATTCCTCTTGATGAAAGTGAAAGAGGAGAGTGAAAAAGCTGCCTTAAAACTCAACATTCAAAAAACTAAGATCATGGCATTTGGTCCCATCACTTCATGGTAAATAGATAGGGAAACAATGGAAACAGTGACAGACTTCACTTTCTTGGGCTCCAAAATCAATGCAGATGGTGACTACAGCCATGAAATTAAAAGACACTTGCTCCTTGGAAGAAAAGCTATGACTAAACTAGACAGCATATTAAAAATTAGAGACATTACTTTGCCAACATAGTCCATCTAGTCAAAGGTATGGTTTTTCCAGTAGTTATGTATGGATATGAGAGTTGGACCATAAAGAAAGCTGAGCACAAAGGAAATGATGCTTTTGAACCGTGGTGTTGGAGAAGACTCGTGAGAATCCTTTGAACGGCAAGGAGATCAAACCAGTCAATCTTAACAGAAATCAGTTCTGAATATTCATTGGAAGGACTGATGCTGAAGCTGAAGCTCCAATACTTTGGCCCCCTGATGTGAAGAACTGACTCATTGGAAAGATCCTGATGCTGGAAAAGATTGGAGGCAGGAGGAGAAGGGGATGACAGAGGATGAGATAGTTGGATGGCATCACCTACTCGATGGACATGAATTTGAGTAAGGTTCGGGAGTTGGTGATGGACAGGAAGGCCTGGCGTGCTGCAGTCCTTGGGATCACAAAGAATCAGACACTGAGTAACTGAACTAGTGTGTTGGAGAAGACTCCTGAGAGTCCCTTGGATAGCAAGGAGATTAAACCAGTCAACCCTAAAGGAACTCAACCCAGAATATTCATTGGAAGGATTGATGCTGAAGCTGAAGCTCCAATACTTTGGCCACCTATTTGGAAGACTCATTGAAAAAGCCTTCAATTGTGGGAAGATTGAAGGCAAAATGAGAAGGGGGAAGTAGAGGATGAGATGTTGATAGCATCACTGACTCAAAGGACGTGAGTTTGTGCAAACTCCAGGAGATAGGGAAGACAGGGAATTCTGGCATGCTGCAGTCCATGGGGTGGCAGAGTTGGACATGACTTAGTTACTAAACAATTAATGTGGAAATGGGCCTGAGGAATCCAGCAAAAGCAAACACAAACACACTCTAGAAGGAGGTACCCTCCATCCAGGCCCATTGGGATTTTCCCAGATGAATCTCTGCTAACATGAGCTCACAAAACAAAAATAGTAAAACACGTGAGAAAACAATCTACCTTCATGGTAGAATCAGGCCCTCAAGGGTTTCAGATGCTAGAATTACCAGATACAGGCCTTGAAATAATTATGCACAAAATGTTTAAAATATTTTCAAAACATGAGAAAGGAACAAGAAGATATGAAAAACAAACAGGAAGATTTGAAAAAGAACTAAAACAAATTTATATTTTTTATCTACTTTTTACTTAATTTTCCCAATCACAGGATTAGTAAGGGCTCTCCTTCATTTGTAAGGTCAAGCTCATGCTATGTTCTTTGTCGCCCACCTCAGGGCCCTCCAGCACCTCTCCCTGGGCACTTGACCATAGAAACACTGTGCCTTCTCCTGAGACTGGCACATGCCAGGGCGTGTCCTCCCTGCAGCCAGCTAGAGTGGTTTGAGACACACAACATGCCAGAGATCTGCCAGTTTTTTAGCCTGGACCCCACGGGAGACCCCACACTGTGAAGTTTCTCTATAATCAGAGGGCATATGGCAGAGATAACACAATGTGGAGTGGGCAGACTGGGAATGGAGCAAAAGAAGCACCATGAGGCCCACATCTTAAAGAAAGTTGTCCACAACCATGGTGAGATTCCTCTTCCTGAGCATCTGAGAAGCAGCAGAACTGCTCTACCATCTCCAAACTTTGGTCCTGATCCCTCCTTCCCTTTCACCTTTTTAAGATAATTTTCAATTTTATTAACCAATATACTGAGGTACAATAAACATACCACAAAATTCACTTGCTTCAAGTATATAATTCAGTGGATTTTAGTATTGCCTTCTCTTTCTAGGGTCATCATTAGGTGTGCTCAGTTGTGAATGACCTCTTTGTTACTCCATGTACTGTAGCCCACAAGGCTCCTCTGTCCATGGGATTCTCCAGACAAGAATACTGGAGTAGGTTGCCATTTCCTTACCCAGGAAATCTTCCTGACCCAGGGATCCAACTCATGTCTCTTGCATCTCCAGCATTGCAGGCAGATTCTTTACCCAGTGATTACTACAGGCTGGGTGGCTTACAACAGAAGAGCACTTTCTCACAGTTATGGAGGCTAATTCACAATTATGGTGATGTCAGAACCATACAACTTGGAATAAAACCTATGACAAACCTAGACAGCATATTAAAATGTAGAGACATCACTTTGCTGACAAAGGTCCATATAATCAAAGTTATGTTTTTCCAGTAGTCATGTATGGATGTGAGAGTTGGACCATAAGGCAGGCTAAGCATCGAATAATTGATGCTTTCTAACTTAGGTGCTGGAGAAGACTCTTGCAAGTCCCTTGGACAGCAAAGAGATCAAACCAATAAATCCAGAGGAAACTGACCCTGAATATTCATTGGAAGGACTGATGCCAAAGCTGAAACGCCAATCCTTTGGCCACCTGATGTGAAGAGCTGACTCATTGGAAAAGACTCTGATGCTGGGAAAGATTGAGGGCACGAGGAGGAGGGGATGACAGAGGATGAGATAGTTGGATGGCATCATCACCTCAATGGACATGAGTTTGAGCAAACTCCGGGAGATAGTAAAGGACAGGGAAGCCTGGTGTGCTGCAGTCTATGTGTGGTGTCGCAAAGAGTCAGACACCACCTAGGGACTGAACAAACAGTATGTGCTCAACATCTCTTCATAAGCATCTCTGAAGGTCTTCTTTCAAAAAATATAGAAGAAAGGAAGGTGGTGCTGTCATTTTGAGGGATTTTGAGGGGCGGCTGTTGACACTGCCACTGCCAGCAGGTGACTGCTTTTGGAAGGATTTCCTCAGCAGTGGGTTCCAGCTCCTCGGGATGAACTAGAGAATGTTCACTGATGCGAGTCAGGTGATTGTTTCTGCTGAAAAATCCTTTTCCATGAGAATGGCAAACTCCATATTGGGATATGTTGTAAAATTACTTATAAATTTGAAACAGTTGACTTTTTCATTAAAAACATATATTCTAAGGATCACAATAAACTGGAAAATTCTGAAAGAGATGGGAATACCAGACCATCTGACCTGTCTCTTGAGAAACCTGTATGCAGGTCAGGAAGCAACAGTTAGAACTGGACATGGAACAACAGACTGGTTCCAAATACGAAAAGGAGTACGTCAAGGCTGTATATTGTCACCCTGCTTATTTAACTTATATGCAGAGTACATCACGAGAAACGCTGGGCTGGAAGAAACACAAGCTGGAATCAAGATTGCCGGGAGAAATCTCAATAACCTCAGATATGCTGACGACACCACCCTTATGGCAGAAAGTGAAGAAGAACTAAAGAGCCTCTTGATGAAAGTGAAAGAGGAGAGTGAAAAAGTTGGCTTAAAGCTCAACGTTTGGAAAACTAAGATCATGACATCTGGTCCCATCACTTCATGGGAAATAGATGGGGAAACAGTGGAAACAGTGTCAGACTTTATTTTTTTGGGCTCCAAAATCACTGTAGATGGTGATTGCAGCCATGAAATTAAAAGACACTTACTCCTTGGAAGGAAGGTTATGACCAATGTAGATGGCATATTTAAAAGCAGAGACATTACTTTGCCAACAAAGGTCCATCTAGTCAAGGCTATGGTTTTTCCAGTGGTCATGTGTGGATGTGAGAGTTGGACGGTGAAGAAAGCTGAGGGCTGAAGAATTGATGCTTTTGAACTGTGGTGTTGGAGAAGACCCTTGAGAGTCCCTTGGACTGCAAGGAGATCCAACCAGTCCGTCCTAAAGGAGATCAGTCCTGGGTGTTCTTTGGAAGGACTGATGTTGAAGCTGAAACTCCAATATTTTGGTCACCTGATGCGAAGAGCTGACTCATTGGAGAAGACCCTAATGCTGGGAAGGATTGAGGGCAGGAGGAGAAGGGGACAACAGAGGATGAGATGGTTGGATGGCATCACCGACTCGATGGACATGGGTTTGGGTAACCTCCGGGAGTTGGTGATGGACAGGGAGGCCTGGCGTACTGCAATTCATGGGGTTGCAAAGAGTCAGACACGACTGAGCAACTGAACTGAACTGAACTGAAGGAGGCAAATTATGTGAGAGTCTCGATGCTTTCTTCTGCTTCTATAATCATGTCATCTTTTAATGATAGGAGTTGTGTTTCTATAGTAAGATTCACTGGAAAAAAACTGAGAGCCAAAAATGTGGAAGAAAATTAGAAAGCTATTAATAATTAAAGTATCCAAGAACAGGCAAGCTTCTGTTATGTCTCGTCCACAATGGACAACTCATTGCTGAGGAAGACACCTAGGTGACAAAACGTTCATTTTCATTTGGGTGTATATTTACATTTAGGTGTATTATGAGATTTTTTTAAAATTTTGTTTCTGTTTTTTATTGAATGAAAGATTCTTTAAATTCTATAGCACTTTACAATTTTCAAAAGTTTCACACACATGATTCCGTATAATCCCATAATAACTCTTATTATAACTCTACCCCTGTCTTGCCCCTCCCCCTTTCCTCTCCCCACTAGTTTGTTCTCTGTATCTGTGAGTCTGTTTCTCTTCTGTTTTGTTAACTAGTTTATTGTATTTTTTAGATTCCAGATATAACTGATATCGAGTATTTGTCTTTCTCTGTCTGACTTATTTCACTTAGCATAATGCCTTCCAAGTCCATCCATATTGCTGCAAATGGCAAATTTTCATTATTTTTCTGGCTGAGTAGGATTCCATTGTATATATATACGCACCACATCTTTATCTATCCCTCTGTTGGTGGACATTTAGGCTGCTTCCATACCCTGTTGTAAATAGCACTGCTATGCAGATTGGGTGCATGCATCTGTTTGAATTAGTGCTTTTGTTTTTTTCAGATCTATACCCAAGAGTGGAATTGCTGGGTGAGTTTAAAGCAGGGACTAGCTCTGCTGCTTTCCCCCTGTGGGGGCTGCAGTGATGATTGTGGGCCTCATCCGGAATGGTGCTGAGATGTGGGCATGCCTGGGGGTGAGGGGATGGGCTAAGGTGTACAGGTAGGGAGATGTGGAATGCTGTCTGGGGCCTCTGCATCTTAAATGCAGTGGAGGGTGGGAACCAACAGAAATGCCCAGGGCTATAGGCATTTGGAGTCCTGGGGAGGCTTGTCTGGGATCTCAGGCAAACAGTGGGCTAATGTGGAATGGACTTACAGGGGCACTGTGGGACTTAGAAGTTAATGAGTCAGCTCATATTCATGTCTGTAGAGGTTACACATCAGGGTTTGGTTTACTGTTTTATTCGCTGCCTGGATTCAAAAAAGAAGTAGAGAAAAAGTTGATAATGAGGACTAAATGTCTGAGGCCATTGCACTGTACAGCGTCCTAAATAATGAGAAATGATTCTTCTATTAATAGTATGAAAAGTGAAAGTGTTAGTTGCTCAGTCGTGTCCAGCTCTTTGCAACCCCATGGACGGTAGACCCACCAGTCTCCTCTGTCCTTGGAATTCTCTAGGCAAGAATATTGGAATGGATTGCCATTCCCTTCTCCAGAGAATCTTTCTGACCCAGGGATTGAACCTGGGTCTCCTGCATTGCAGGCGGATTCTTTCCTATCTGAGCCATCAGGGAAGCCCACAAACAATTTAACAATTGGAATGTGGCCCTCTAGCCCCTCCTTCAGAAAGCCAGTTCCCACAGTCCCCTTTGTTGAGCGCAGAGTAGAGAGACTACAGTGGCGGAGCTGTGTTCTGGAAATTAATCCACTCTAATGCCTCCCAGTGTGGTGGGCTGCTAAAGGCCACACAGAGAAGATTTCTCAGTGTATGCTATTTGCTAAACAAGAAAAAAAGAAAAAAAAAAGGCAAAGAAACGTGTCACATGGCAGGGTATGAAAAAATACAGATTTCTTGTGAAGACACATTGAGTGTGATCACTTCTCGAGTCTGGGGTATTTTACCACTCTCAGTACTTTATATTTCAATGAGAGTGAATCAATTCTGGAATAAGGGTTTCTGTCCGACCTCATGAGCTGCTACACAGGGAGCAAATGCATTCAGAAGGCTGGAGTCTGCCTGGAATGTAATTTCCTATCCCTTTGAAAGCTCTGACTAGAGGCATACATTAGTGGTTTCCAAGAAAATGCAGCTGTGCTCAGAGGGCTCGCTTGCTGTCTGCCCTTTCCTTTTCTTACTAATGAAAAGCTTTATTGCTTTCTACACGGGAGAGGTGCCTCGACTAAACCCTGGCCCTCCGGTGTACGATATGTCCATCTTACGCTGCAAAAAAAAAGCTTCTCTTTTTACTCATATTTCTCCTTTGGAGGAATGCCCCCACAAAAATGGGTATTTTAGTTCTGGTTCATTGTCCGAAATGGTCTGACAAGCCCTTGTTCTGTCTCACCCAAATATTTTCAGCCCTTTAAAGAGATTGATCATTTTCACATCTCTTTGCAATGCTAATGTTTGAAGGCATGACCTTTTCGCTCATCACAGTCACCAGTGCTGAGAGATGACAGCACGTCAGTGGAGCAGGGCTCTCTGCAAGGGGCTCTGAAGCATGATGAATGGATGGGGTAACAGGGCTGAGAACCAAGGGAGGCTGGGCAGCCCTGCTAGTGGGAGAGAAGGAAACCAAGATCAAGAGGGCTTTGTTCAAAGATCGCATGCCCTGTGCTTCTCCTGCAAAATTACTCATTAAAGAGACTGCTGTTGTACTTCGTTATATACTGGTTTATAAATTTCCTTCATTAACCACAATATCATCTACCAGCACCTTAATGTTCAGCAGATCTGCATTCTTCCTGTTTAAGGGAGGCTCATCTGACCTACTTCCTTGCAATGCAAACAGACAGTGGTACAGTGGAGCTGCTGCTACAGCCAGGGAGAGCCGAGCCTGCACATGGAGATCAACTCTGTGGTCCAGGGATGCCGTCTACTTAGTCTGAAATTGGCCAACTGGGAAGATTTACACCAGTGAAACTGACAAACTGACAAATGCTAGAAACTGGTGCTTTCTTCTCTTCCTCGTCTCCCAACGGCTAGTTGTTTGAAAATTAAGAATTTACCAGAACACAACATAGGAGGATGTGCCACTATGTGAATGATTTCAAAGGGTGTTCCCATCTTTCCAGGAGCACTGAGGAGGTGTGAGTTTACCTCAGAGCAATAATCAAACTTGTGCTTACCAGGTGGTGCTAGTGGTAAAGAATCCACTTGCCAAAGCAGGAGATGCAAGAGATACGGTTTGATCCCTGGGTTGGGAAGATCCCCTGGAGGAGGGCATGGCAATCCACTCCAGTATTCTTGCCTGGAGAATCCCATGGACTGAGGAGCCTGGTGGTCTACAGTCCAAGGGGTTGCAAACAGTTGGACATGACTGGGTGACTGAGCACAATAACAAACCTTATTTGTCACAGTTGTTGTTGGTGTTCAGTCACTCAGTTGTATCTTACCCTTTGTGACCCCACGGACTGCAGCATACCAGGCTTCCCTGTTGTTCACTAACTCCCGCAGTGTGCTCAAACTCAGGTCCATTGAGTCAATGTGCCATCCAGCCATCTCATCCTCTGTCGACCCCCTCTCCTCCTGCCTTCAATCTTTCCCAGCATCAGGGTCTTTTCCAATGAGTTGGCTCTTCCCATCAGGTGGCCAAAGTATTGGAGCTTCAACTTCATCATCAGTCTTTCCAATCAATATTCAAGGATGATTTCCTTTAGAATTGACTAGTTTGATCTCCTTGCTGTCCAAGGGATTCTCAAGAGTCTTCTCCAGAACCACAGTTTGAAAGCATTAGTTCTTCAGTGTTTAGCCTTCTTTATGGTCCAACTCTCACATCTATACATGACTACTCAAATATGAACAGCACATCACTACATGTTTGGACAGGAATTCAATAATAAATTGACATACACATTGATTTTTCAACACAAGGATATATAGAAAAATAAAAATTATATTAATAAATCACTGATGTGAAAGATTATTTCTCAAACTTTACTCTTCTGTTTTCATGACTCTACCAGTAATATAAAACTGGTCCCAATACAGCTTTATTTCTTTTTTCCTTCTTTAGTTCGGCTGAAAACACTGAAAAAGAAACAAAAGGAAATACCAAGTGTCCTGGATAAGCCCCAAGTAGACAACATGACTGTCAAGATCATCTGGTTCAATCCCTTCATTTTACAGAGGAAGAGAAAACCAGAGAAGCAGTTCAGTTCAGTTCAGTTCAGTCGCTCAGTTGTGTCTGACTCTTTGTGACCCCATGAACTGCAGCACGCCAGGCCTCCCTGTCCATCACCAACTCCCAGAGTTTACCCAAACCCATGTCCATCGAGTCGGTGATGCCATCTAGCCATCTCATCCTCTGTTGTCCCCTTCTCCTCCTGCCCCCAATTCTTCCAGCATCAGGGTCTTTTCCAATGAGTCAGCTCTTCGCATCAGGTGGCCAAAGTATTGGAGTTTCAGCTTCAACATCAGTCCTTCCAATGAACACCCAGGACTGATCTCCTTTAGGATGGACTGGCTGTATGTTCTTGCAGTCAAAGGGACTCTCAAGAGCCTTCTCCAACACCACAGTTAAAAAGCATAAATTCTTCTGCTCTCAGCTTTCTTTAGAATCCAACTCTCACATCCATACATGACCACTGGAAAAAAAATGAGAGTCAAAGGCCCAGATGCAAGAGTCAACCAGAATCTGACTTTCACGTTGTTGTTGTTGAGTCACTAAGTTATGTCTGACTCTTTTACAATCCCATGGACTGTAGCCCGATTTCCCAGGCAAGAATACTGGAGTGGGTTGCCATGACCTCCTCCAGGCAATCTTCCCCACCCAGGGGTCGAACCTGAGTCTTCTGCATCTCATGCATTGTCAGGGGGATTTTTACCTCTGAGCCACCTGGGAAGCTTCTGACTTTCAGGAGTCCTGTTCTATCTAAAACTGTCATTATCACAGATAATGACTCCCGTAGAGGCAGCCAATCTTCCCGGGCGCCCATGACCTCCCATATTTGACCTGCAGCCTGGGAAGTCCCTCAGTCCCTCCACGTGGTCAGAAAAGAGGTGACAGAGGAGGGTGTGGGGTCAAGAACAAGGCAGCAAGTCTTCCCCAACCTGAGGCAGGAACACTAGGGTTTCCAGATGGGAGTTCTGGGGAGGGAGATACTCTGAGACATGAACAATTCTATGAGCTACTTCTTTTTGTTTCTTTAGCTACTTCTTCAATTATATATACATCTTCCTACTTGACTATAAACATTTTCAAACACAGAGATAGTTGAACAGCCATATACCCGGCTGTCTGTGTTTTGCAATGAACATTTCATTCAGAGATTTGAATCAAAATTTATTTTCACTGTTATTTCACCAGTCAATCAAAATTTACTGAACACATAATTTTTACTACTCTGAATACATAAAATAGACTTGAGTGAAAACATGAATCTGTGCGTGTCACAAAGATCAGGCACTAGGATGACAACTGCTTTCTTGAATTCTGCTGCTCAGGGTGAAGTCCCCCAGAGGTGCTTTAGTCTGGACCCTGATGCTGTGGCTTGGAGTCTGGCGGCCTTGGGTTAGAGCACTGGTCCTCTCAGAGGAGGAGGGGAGAAAGGGAACCAGAAGCCAGGAGGCTGGGCTCCAACCTTGCACCGTCCGTGGACACGCAGCTGTGAGTGGGCAAGACGGTGGCTGCCCTGGGCCTCAGTGTTCTCACCTGATTTATAGGTGAGCTGCATGGGACAAGGTGCTCTCATCCTGGGCTGCATCTTAGAATTGGAATCATCTGGTTTTAAAGATAAACCAGTGCCCAGGCCCTGTGTGTACTCAGTTGCTTCAGTCATGTACAACTCTTTGGGACCCTACAGGCTATAGCTGATCAGCCTCCTCTGTCCATAGGGATTCTCCAGGCAAAAATACTGGAGTGTATTGCCATGCCCTCCTCCAGGGGATCTTTCTGGCCTAGGGATTGAACACACGTCTTCTGCATTTATGGCTGAGCCCTGGGAGAAGCCTCCCAGACCCTACCCTAGACCAACTGAATCAGAGACTCTGGGGGCCTGGGCACGGGAATAGGTTTATTCAAAGTTCTTCAAATGGTCCTCATATACAACCTTTAGTGAAAAAGCTCAATGGATGATCTCCTAGGCCTTTCCAGCTCTGACGGTCCTCCCTTTCCCCTTTTTACTTCCTTAAAATTTTTTTTAATTTATTTTAATCAGAGGATAATTAGTTTACAATATTGTGATAGTTTTTTCCATACATCAATATGAATCAGCCATAGATATACATATGTCCCCTCCATCCTGAACACTCCTTCCGCCTCCCTCCCCACCCTCCTTTTTATTTCTAATCTCCCCTTCACTCTGTCCCTTTTCCCCTCCTTTATTCCTTCTCTCCTGCATGTCTAACTTCCTTCCTTTCATCTGATCACTCTTTCTTCCTCTTTCTCCTTCTCCCTCTCTGTGTCACCATCCCATAATAACAACAGTTAACCTTCCTGAACCCTGACTCGGTGCTGAGACATTTTCTGTATGCTGTGTCTGTATGTATTCACTGCACACAACAACCTCACAGGATAGAAACTCTGGCTGTAGAACTGATCTGAGACATATTTGTAAGTGCCATTTTTAGTAGGCTCCAAATTATACTACAAATATGTGTGAATGATACAGAAATAACATTTCTAGCAGATTCATTGGATTTAAATTTATACAAACATATGTCTATGCAGATGATCAAAGAGAACCCAGACACCAAACATTTACTTTGAAGGGAAGCAAATTAAGAAGAACATATAAGAGAATTTCAGGATTTATTTCATCCCTGACATCTTGTCATTTCCTTTTTATTTATAAGTAAGGAAACAGATCTGGAGGGTAAAGTCTGGCTAGATGAGAACCTTTTCTCTTTTGACCCTCTCCTACTCCTATTCCAAAGCTCTATTTCATCTAGTAAGATGAAAACAATCAGTATCACCTTAGTTGTGGCATGTGGGATCTAGTTCCCTGACCGGGGATTGAACCCAAGCCCCCAGCATTGGGAACTCGGACTCTTAGCCCCTGGACCACTGCAACAAAGAGATCTCACATGCTGAAGCTAAAAAGCCCACCATGCCACAACTGAGGTCTGGTGTAGCCAAATAAACAATTTTTAAACAAAAGAATAAAAAAAATCAGTATCACCATAAAAATCATGCAGTAAAATTATCTTTACTTCCCAAGATGATGCATCTTGCCCTTCCTTTTCTTTCCCCCTTTCTTTTTCTAGGGTCTGGGGAAGTCAAGCAGGTCTAAGCTGAGTCTCATGAGGCGAATCATATATCAGGGACTTCTCCGGTGGTGCAGTGGGTAGGAATCCACCTGCCAATTCAGGGGACACGGGTTCCATCCCTGGTCTGGGAAGATTTCACACGCTGTGAAACAACTGAGTCCATGCGCCACAACTACTGAAGCCCATGTGCCCTAGAACCTGTGCCCTGCGACAAGAGAAACACTGCAATAAGACCGCACACCTCAATGAAGGGTAACCCCAACTCACTGCAACTAGAAAAAGCTCACCCAGCAACAAAGACCCAGTAAAATTTAAAAAAAAAAAAATTAAAAAAAAATCATATGCCTGAACTTGTGTATCCTCTCAAGTTTCACATCACTTTTACACCCCTGATCTCACGGTGATACACATGTTCCCAGTAGAGAAGAGAGTGCTTAATTCCATGTACCCACACTGAAACAGAATCAGAGCAGGTAAACAGAATTGGAGTCTAAAGCCATCAACACGTCAATGAAAGACCTAGAAGGAGAACCCAGGCCTTCAAGACCCAAGTGCAAAGCTCTTTGCCCAACCACAGTGGAGGCCCCGAGGCTGGTCCACAGGGCACAGAATGCCACTTGCTAGGGGAAGGGGCACCAGAGCATCCTTGGAAGCCCCTCTACCTGGGGTTGGGCCAGTTCAGGGAAGACTTCCCTGATGTCCTTGGTGGTTCCCTTCCCTCAACGATAAATAAGGACCCTAACATCTCTCCTGCAAGTCTACTGTATATCTGACCACTGAGGCCAGCAGGACAGGCTCCATAATTGTAGGTTCCTTCACTATGAACAAAGCTAGTAGAGGCGATGGAATTCCAGTTGAGCTATTTCAAATCCTAAAAGATGATGCTGTGAAAGTGCTGCACTCAATATGTCAGCAAATTTGTAAAACTCAGCAGTGGCCAAAGGACTGGAAAAGGTCAGTTTTCATTCCAATCCCTAAGAAAGGCAATGCCAAAGAATGCTCAAACTACTGCACAACTGCACTCATCTCACATGCTAGTAAAGTAATGCTCAACATTCTCCAAGCCAGTCTTCAATAATACGTGAACTGTGAACTTCCAGATGTTCAAGCTGGTTTTAGAAAAGTCAGAGGAACCAGAGATCAAATTGCCAACATCTGCCAGATCATTGAAAAAGCAAGAGAGTTCTAGAAAAACATCTATTTCTGCTTTATTGACTATGCCAAAGCCTTTGACTGTGTGGATCACAATAAACTCTGGAAAATTCTGAAAGAGATGGGAATACCAGAGATGGGAATGACCTGCCTCTTGAGAAATCTATATGCAGGTCAGGAAGCAACAGTTGGAACTGGACATGGAAAAACAGACTGGTTCCAAATACGAAAAGAAGTACGTCAAGGCTGTGTATTGTCACCCTGCTTATTTAACTTATATGCAGAGTACATCATGATAAACACTGGGCTGGATGAAGCACAAGCTGGAATCAAGATTGCCGGGAGAAATATCAATAACCTCAGATATGCAGATGACACCACCCTTATGGCAGAAAGTGAAGAAGAACTAAAGAGCCTCTTGATGCAAGTGAAAGAGGAGAGTGAAAAAGTTGGCTTAAAGCTCAACATTCAGAAAACAAAGATCGTGGCATCCGGTCCCATCACTTCATGGCAAGTAGATGGAGAAACAGTGGGAACAGTGGCAAACTTTATTTTTTGGGTTCCAAAATCACTGCAGATGGTGACTGCAGCCATGAAATTAAAAGACGCTTGCTCCTTGGAAGGAAAGTTATGACCAACATAGGCAGTGTATTAAAAAGCAGAGACACTACTTTGCCAACAAAGGTTGATCTAGTTAAGGCTATGGTTTTTCCAATAGTCGTATGGATGTGAGAGTTGGATGGTGAAGAAAGCTGAGTGCCAAAGAATTGATGCTTTTGAACTGTGGTGTTGGAGAAGACCCTTGAGAGTCCCTTGGACTGTAAGAAGATCCAACCAGCCCATCCTAAAGGAAATCAGTCCTGAATATTCATTGGAAGGACTGATGTTGAAGCTGAAACTCCAATACTTTGGCCACCTGATGCAAAGAGCTGACTCATTTGAAAAGACCCTGATTCTGGGAAAGATGGAGGCGGGAGGAGAAGGGGATGACAGAGAATGAGATGGTTGGATGGCATCACCGACTCGATGGACATGAGTTTGGGTAAACTCTGGGAGCTGGTGATGGACAGGGAGGCCTGGCATGCTGCAGTCCATGGGGTCGCAAAAAGTCAGACACGACTGAGTGACTGAACTGATCTGAAGGAAAATGAAAATGTGTAGACGTTTGTTAACAAAGCAGGAGAAATGTGCCAGTAAAGTGATCAGCTGTGAAGCCCTTTTTCCTTCTTCTGTGGTCTCTTTTTCTCCACGTGCCATGATGGTTTATATTCACTGTTGTGCCAGCCCTCCCAGGCCCCCAGGACACACCCTGCGACTTGCAAACACATGTGTGCACCCTACTAACTCAGGGTTCCCTTCCCATCATAATGACCACCGCACCCCCGTCTTAGGTGGGTGACTTCCAGGTACCCTAAATTGCTCTCTGAAAGCTCCCTGGTGCTGCTGCCTCCAGCAAGGAGGCTCCCCTTATATTCTCCATGGAGATGCTGTGGAGGTCCCACTCCAATCTTCTATACCACACCCAGGTCCTCACAGGGTGGAGGATGGCAGCGATGGATGCAGTGAAGGGGAGGCCTAGGGCCCAGGAGGTGAGAGGAAGATAGCTGAGCTCCATAACAAGAGAGGCCACTGCAATGAAAAGCCCGTGCATCTCAAGGAAGAGTAGTCTTCGTTCGCAGCAACTAGAGAAAGCACCACATCCTGGGGAGGCAGGGAAGCGACGGCAGGTAGGAGGACTCAGGAGCGGAGACTTCAAGTGCCCAGTTCATGATGCATTATTCCATCCAACTTTATTACAAAACACACATTTACAGATGAACTTATTGAATTCCCTGGTGGTCTAATGGTTAAGAATCCACATGCAAGGCAGGGGACAAGAGTTCTATCCCTGATCCAGGAAGATTCCACATGCCATGGAGCAACTAAGCCTGTGTACCACAACTACTGAGTCCACTCACCCTGGAGCCTGTGCTCCACAACAAGAGAAGCCACTGCAGTGAGAAGCCCATGCACCACAAGGAAGAGTGGCCCTCGCTTGCCACAAATAGAGAAAGTCAGTGCAGCAATGAAGACCCAGCACAGCCAAAAGTAAATAAATAAATATTAAAAAATAAAGATAAAATTATTAAGAACTTCAATTTGGTGGCTGAAGAAGCTTAAACCTAAGTGCAGGGTCCCTTGGGAGCTGGTGACCCCATGACATGGGATTGACCACATACTCCAGACACCAACCCTTGATGCTGTAAGTACCCAGCCTTCTAGGAAGACACAGCTGTGACAGGTAGAGAAGAATAGCCTGGTTACCTGCAGGGGTAAGGAAGCTGGGAGGGGTCTCTTGAGTCTGTGGGGCAAGGTTGGAACACACTAACTGCAGCCGTGAAGATGGACCAGCAGCCAGCAGCCTCCTCTTTTCTCATCATCAAAGCAACAGAGTGGCCCTCTGATGTCATGTTTCCCTGTCACTGTGGTTCTGATCTTACATTACCTGGGGCTACTGAGGAATCCATGGCCACATGGCCTCCTCAGGATTCTTCTTCTATTTTTTTTTAATTTTTCTTGGAGTACAATTGATTTACAATGCTGTGTTAGTTTCTGCTGTACAGCAAAGTGAATCATACATACACACACACACACACACACATGCATACACCCCCCCTTTTAAGATACTTTACCCATACAGGTCATTACAGAGTATTGAGTCGAGTTCCCTGTGCTATACAGTAGGTCCTTATTAGCTATTTATTTATACACAGTCGTGTGTATGCATCAATCCCAATCCCCCAATTTATCCTTTGCACCCCATCCTTCTCCTTTTCAAAAAATTGTAGCAAAGTATATAAAACATAAAACTGATCATTTTAACCGTAAGTCCAGTAGCATTAAGTGCATTCATACTGTTGTACAAATTTTACCATCATCCATCTCCAGAACTTTTCCATCTTCTTCAACTGGAACTCTGTCCTCATGAAGTAATAACTCCCCATTCTCTGCTCCCCAGCCCCTGGCACCCACCATTCTACTTTCTGTCTTTGTGAGTTTGACTATTTCAAGCACGTCCTCTAGGTGGAATCTTACAGTATGTTTGCCCTTTTGTGATGGGTTTGTTTCACTTAGCATAATGTGCTCAAGGGCTGACATGGGTTCAATCCCTGAGTCGGGAAGATCCCCTGGAGGGCAATTCACTCCAGTATTCTTGCCTGGGAAATCCCATGGACAGAGGAGCCTGGTGGGCTACAGTCCACGGGGTTGCAAAAGAGTTGGGCATGACTGAGCAACTAAACAACAGTTACAATGTGTTCAAGGTTCACCCCAGTTGTAACATGTGGCAGACTCTCCTTCCTTTTTAAGCCTGGATGATATTCTGTTGTGCAGAGATACAATATTTCGCTTATCCCTTCATCCATTGATGAAGTTGTTTCTGCTTTTTGGCTCCTGTGAAGAAGGCTGCTATGATCACCAGTACACAGAGCATTATTTCTGAAAGTGTCTGTTGCCCTTTGCTAGAGAAAATTGTTTGCAATTCTGTGCCTGCTTCTTTTTCTGCTTCTTTTCAATGTTCAAAGGCCAAGTGGCTTTCTCCTAGTTTGGGGTCCCTGCCTCTCAGCTGCGTCTCCGTTTCCTCATCTGTAAGAACAATGGGGCCTCTAGCCTCCTGAGGCTGTGATGGGGATTAATGAGATTATGTGTGTGGAACCCACTGAGTGTGTCGTCACAAAGGCCCTGGAGAAACACAGAGTGCTATTATCTCTGCTGCAGAATCAGAAATGCCTCCTGTCCAAATACATATTGTTCATAAAAGTTTCAGCAAGGAAGACTGCCTACTGGGCAGCGCTAATCCTCATCAAGAAAATGATTTCTCCAGCCAGGAATTAATAAGTTCTTAGCACATACTAAAATATCTCCTCGGCTGGGTTATTATGCTTACATAATGAAGTTACTTTGATTATAACCATTAATCAAATATGTGTTTCCAAGCTACAGCGGGCTGTGTTTGATGTTAAATTTTAACAAGAATGACAACATCTCCACTTCTTGGCAGCTTTGCCAGGGCCCCATGACTTGATTAAATGTGTCAGGGTAAAGACAGAGGACATTTAGGGTTCATATTACATTCACTCTGTGCATGTTTTCAAGTTACATTATTGAAAGAATATTGATTTTTTTGTATTTTAGTTTAAAAATATTTATTTATTTAGCTTTGACGGGTCTTGTTTGCAGTACGCAGGATCTTCATTGTGGTGTGTGGGCTCCAGAGCACATGAGCTTAGTAGGTACAGCACTCAGGCTTAGTTACCTCTAGGCATGTGGGATCTTAGTTCCCTGACCAGGGATTGAACCCACATCCCCTGCTCTGCAAGGCAGATTCCTAAGCACTGGACCACCAGGGAGGTCCCTAAAGTTGGGTTATTTTGCAAGACAAGTATAAATATTAACCAAAAGATTAAAAACAGTATTTCCTTCAAATTCACATAGAGATAGGCAGTCGTTTCCCTTTTTTTTCCAGCATGTCTGTTCACATATATAGACTCTACACTCTGCCCAGTAAGAAAACTTCCTAAATAATTAAGTAGAAAAAAATATTGAGTAGACTTTGGTTTTCTTCCAACAGTGATAGTAAAATGTAAATTAAAAATTGCAAGAAAATAGACCATGTCATCATGAAAAATTAAATGAGGTCCAGCATACCGATCTGAAAAACAAGTAATCATCAGCCGTGTGCTGGCCAGACCTCTAGATGGTCCCCGGTGACCCTTGCCCTCTGGTATGCAGATCCTGCTACAGCCTTTCCTATGTTTTACCAGACTGCATGTTCAGTCACTCAGTCATGTACAACTCTTTGTGACCCCATGGACTGTAGTCCACCAGGCTCCTCTGTCCATGGGATTTCCCAGGCAAGAATACTGGAGTGGGTTGCCATTTCCTCCTCCAGGGGATCTTCCCCGACTGACGGATCAAAGCTGTGTCTCCTGCATCGGCAGGTGGATTCTTTACCTGCTGAAGCATGGGGATGCTAAGTGGTAGAATATAGCTCTGAGAGTAGATTATAAAAGACTGTGCTGCCATTCTGGGCACTGGAGTCCTCTGTCTCTCTCTCTTTCTGACCACTTACTTGAGGAAAGCCTGCCATCATGTTGCCAGGACACCCAGTGGCCCACGGAGACAATCACAAGTGATACAAATGTCTAACTAACTGCCTGCGAGGATCCCAGGCTGCCGGTGGCCCTGTGAGGGGGCATGGAGGTGGGTTCCCTCCCAGCCAAGACTTTCTCTTTCTAAAATATTCACATGTGGTTCTTGAGAGGCAAGTGGTTTCCATGGAAACCAGATCAGAGTATTTTCCTGGCTTAGGGATGGAAACACAGAACAGTTCTGTCTAAAGCCACATTCTATCTTTTAAGCAGGTGCTTCCTTCCCATACAGCTGTTTTTCATGGAGAAACAAAGGGAAAGAACATAAGCCATTTCCCCCTTTCACACTCCTGGAGTGACCTGAGCTTCACTCTGCTGATGCCAGTGGCCATGTCTATCACCCTGGGACTCCCTGGAATCCAGGGTGGGGTCTTCTGGCAGCTGTGCTGAGGCCATCTCCTTCTTCAGGGCTTCCCAGGGTCTTCCTCCTCTTGAAGAATCTTGTTCAACACAGGTCAGTGACCACGACTTTGATCCTGCCATGGACTCTGAAATCTTTACCATATTTTAAAATTTGTCTCATTTTGCCTTTTCCTTGAAGCCATTTAACCTGTTGGCCATCATCCGGTGTCCATATTCATTTCCCCCAGGACTTCTTCATTTGGCTGCTAATGAGATGGTCCCATTTGCTTGCATAAAATGCACACTTGCTTTTATTAAGCTGGTTAGCTGGATTTGGTTATAATATTTGGTTTATTTAATTTGATTATCATTTTTTTCCTTGCATGTCTTTGTCATTTGACTATGTTAGTTTCAGGGACACAAAAAGTTCTTTCAGAGACACCTGGTGTAATAATGATGCTAATTATAGCTAACATGTATTAAGCCCTATGTTAATCATTTTATTAGCTTTTAATCTTTACAGCTTGAAAGGAAAATGGCAACCCACTCCAGGATTCTTGCCTGCAAAATCCCATGGACAGAGGAGCCTAGTGGGCTACAGTCCATGGGGTTGCCAAGAGTTGGACATGACAGAACAACTGAGCACATATTTACAGCAACCCTAGGAGGTAAATGCTATCATTACCCTGATTTTGTGAGCACAGAAATTGAGGCATAGAATGGCTCATTCCAGGTCACACAATAGAGATGGAGCCTGAATTTTAACATAGTCATACCCCTTGGGTATGCATCTGTAAATGCCCGATGTAAGTCTTGCCTGGTTTTGAATTGTTCATGTAATAGGTCATGCTCTATTAGTTTCCATCTTCCATCTTTCATTCTTTGTTATGATCACATGATATCTGCTATATGTATTATACGTTTATCACCAAGTCGTGCCCCACTCTCTGCGACCCCATGGACTGCAGCTTCTCTGTCCTTCAGTGTCTCCTGGAGTTTGCTTAGACTCGTGTCCACTGAGTTGGTGATGCCATCCAACCATCTCATATATATATGTGTGTATAATACATATGGAGCCTGCAGGTATTCTCATTGCTGTATAATACTTCTTTGTACGAATATTTATGGCTTACTTACTTGAGAGGGTTCAGAATTTGGCCATCACAGTGTGAGCATCAAAATTTTAGTACATGAATGACAGTCATTTATCCATGAAATTCTCTAGGGAATATTTAGAGGAATACAACTTCTAGTCAATATATATGTGTATCTTTAAATTTATGGGACAATGCCAAGCAGCTTTCAAAAATAGATGTGCACATTTACAGTCCAACCGTCAATCTTTTTCATTCATTTGTTCATAACAGTGGTTCTTCAAGAGGGTCCCTGGGCTTCCCTGGTGACTCAGTGTTAAAGAATCCACCTGCCAATGCAGGGGACACAGGTTCGATCCCTGATCTGGGAAGATCCCACATACCAAGGAGCAACTAAGCCCATGCTCCACAACTACTGAGCCTGTGCACTAGGCCCTGGGAGCTGTAACTGCTGAAGGCTCCACTCTCTGGAGTCTGTGCTCTACAGCAAGAGAAGTCCCCACAATGAGAAGCCTGCACAAGGCAACAAAGGATAGCCTCTGCTCTCTGCAACTAGAGAAAAGCCCACAGAGCAATGAAGATGCAGCATGGTCAAAGATAAATAAATAAATTACATATATCTTCCCAGGTGGCACTAGTGGTAAAGAGCCTGCCTGCCAATGCAGGAGATGCAAAAGACACGGGTTGGGAAGATACCCTGGAGGAGGGCATGGCAACCCACTCCAGTATTCTTGCCTGTAGAATCCCATGGACAGAGGAGCCTGGTGGACTACAGTTCATGGGGTCATAGTCAGACATGACCAAAGTGCCTTAGTGCATGTACACACGCACACGCGCGCACACACACACAGAGGGTGGTCCCTGAATTTGCAGCAGAAGCATCACCTGGCAACTTGCTAGAAATGCCAGTTCTGGGGCTAGCAGTACTAAGTGCTCCACGTGACTCTGGGGAATGCACACAGCTGAGAACCACTGCTTTAGAGCTCTTCTTGGCCTCATCCCTCACTCCTCCCCAAAACCACTCAGAGTCTTTTTCTAGGTGTTGTGGGAAAGTGCAGGATTTGACATCAAAAGAGCAGCCTCTGAGTTTTGGCTCTGTCGATGCTCAGGCTGTGCATCCAGGTGAATGTTTACACTCTAAGCCCATTCCTCAGTGGGTACCATGGTGATGGCTGCCTCAGCACAGACCCACAGCAAAGATCAAACACATGAAAAGCCCTTTGTAGACTGTGCCAGGCTTAGAGTGTCAGTTATCTTTCTCCAGCTAATATTTGCATCTGTGAACTTGTTTTCCCAACTAGATTTACATTCACCAAGGCTAAAGGGCCTTTCATATGTATGTATACATAGGCCAGGACCAGAAGGGAAAAACAAAAACAGTGTTAAGATGAGGTTATCTTAGAGATTTTAAAGATTTAAGCACATTGTATGGTTTTTATAAAGCTTAAGCAATTAAAAAATCACATTTAAAAGTAAATTCCTCTTTGTAGGTTCTAAATGAAGTATTAATAAATTCGGTAAATAATTGTTCAGTTTCTAAGTCATGTCTGACTCTTTGCAACCCCATGGACTACAGTATGCCAGGCTTCCATGTCCTTCACCATCTCCTGGAGCTTACTCAGACTCATGTCTATTGAGTGGGTGATGCCATTCAACCCTCCCCTCCTCTGTCACTCCCTTCTCCTCCTTCCCTCAATCTTTCCCAGCATCAGGGTCTTTCCCAATGTTAAATAATGGATTTTTCCATTTATCAAATGGTAAGTAATATGTATCATCATATTGTCTAGAAAACTGACCTCATAGATGAAAAGAAAAGGAAAGGCTTTTTAAAAAGAGCTAAATTCCATTAACTCAATATGAAAGGAATGGGGCGACAGTCTGCTTAGTCTCCAAGATCAGGGTTTCGGGTGGTGTTTTCCAAGGGACTGTCACCACAGGTTGTTAGAAAAGTGTGTATGTGTGTGCATAGGTGCCTGAGATCATGGGCATGTGTGTGCATTCTTCTATAAGTTCCAGAGTGGACGTGTGTATAATTATGCAGGCATCACACACATGTGCATGGGTGTGTGTACATGAGCATGCCTGTACATATGTGTCTTGGAGGCATAGAGGACAATTCCTGAGCCCTTGGAGCATTAAAATGATCCTGAATTCTATCTCCAAAATTTTATGTGAAAGCCAAGGTGGTGTACATTTTTAATAATGTCTGTTAGAAAATAAACACACATTATATATCTTTCTTTTTAAAGAGCTTTCTCTCTTAAAAAGGAAAACATTCAAAGTACTCAGACAGTCTCCTGTCCTATTTTTTTAGGTGTGCTGAAGCAGTGACCGATAGGGAGGTGATGGACGTGCAAGATGGCACCAGCGATCCTGCAGATGGAAAGCAGGTTTTCTGAAGGAGCAAGCAACACAGCTCTTCCCAGCCTTGCCGGAGCCCAAACAACCTGCCTTTCCATTTTAATTCGAAGTGGAGGGAATTCTCCTCACGTACTGAGCTGTAGGATTAATGATGCCAGGGAATGGAGACCGCATCCTAGCCTGTGAGCAAATGCCAGGATAGGTCCGTGCACACGTACTCACATGCCCACATACGCCTGTGCACACAACTGCCCGCCCCCACCTCAGACACCTCAAATTAGTGCTTTCCCCGGCTTTGTGTCCTGGGCTTAGGAACTTCAGATCCAAGCATAAAGTCAAGAAGCCCTCACTTGGCACCTTTGCATGGGTATTTTCATTGTCACTGTGGCAGGTGGCATCACTTGGTGTCCTCTGTTTATAGCAGTTGATAAATCTTACCAAGGAAGAAGCAGAAAGACGCAAGGGGTTTTTGGAAAATAGCCTTTCTTGTTAATCAGACGATACTTTATGACCCAGCTGCTCCCTGGGGGTTTTTAGATTTCAGAGGCTTGTGAAGCAACACATGTAACTGTGTCTCCCAGAGGAGGAGAGCAGGCGCTAATTGAGGCATTGACGGCTCTAAATGAAGCAGGAACCCACTAGGAAGACTCAGCTCCCGTGGAAACGGGCGCTGCCAAGCAAGGCATGCCGGAGCATCAGCAACTTTCATTCACCGTGTATCCATGCATGTAAACTCACACTTAAGCACCCTGACTGGGTCTCTTACAACACACGATCTGAGCAAAACAGCCACAAAAATAATGTTAAAATATAAAAAACATCTCCCTTATGAATCTTCCAATTCATTGTCTCCTAAGTGGATATTTTTATTGTCTATTTCTCCTTTCGCAGATGCAAAACAGGTATGCTATTGCTTAGTCGCTCAGTTGTGTCTGGCTCTTTGCAACCCCATGGACTGGAGCGCACCAGGTTCCTCTGTCTGTGGGATTTTCCAGGCAAGAACACTGGAGGGGGATGCCATTTCCTCCTCCAGGGTATCTTCTCAACCCAGGGATCGAACCCATATCTCCTGCTTTGGCAGGCGGATTCTTTACCACTGAGCCACCTGGGAAGTTCCCAAACAGGTATAGGAAATCTTTAAACATTTCTCAGCCAGGCATATTCCAGAATACTTAACAGCATCATATGCAGCTTCCTGTGATGAAAACGGGTGGTGTTATCCTCTACATCCCCAGTTCATGCAACAGGGGTTGCAGGTTTTACCTTATCTGATCTTGTGGATTTAACATGGAAGCATCTCACCTGCGGACCTAGAGAAGCTTCTGGGCGCTGGCAGCAGCAACTGCTTCCTTCTCAGACAGCCCTGGGGGCCAGAGGGCCAGAACTGAGACCTCTGAGTCAACTTTCAACGTGCTTTAACGGTGATGCTCTTCGTAAAATTCACTCTGCGTTCTGAGTATGTCCACACATGCACATAACTAGGGCTTTCAGCAGGTGTATGTGTGTGTGTGTGTGTGTGTGTGTGTGTGTGTGTGTAGGGGCGAGAACTAAAACGCCCTCATCTGAGTGGGTGTATCCCTAGTGACAGCAACAGGATGTGAGGTTTAAACACCTGGAAGCTGCTCTGGGGAGGCCCGTGTGCCATGGAGCAGCTCTGACTGCAGCAGCTCATCAGACTTGAGTTGTTCCGGTACTAGGCAACGGCTGGGCGAAAGCAGAGATGTGTGGGCTCAGCTGGGTGTCTGACTCAGCAGTTCCAGGGAGGGACTCCAGCATCAGCACCCATGAGATAGAGGTGCTACTGCCCGGCGACCCCACTGGCCAGAGGAATGGGTGACTCAAGCACCAAACAACATCTCCTGACCCCTCTCATGCAGCTATCTGGGTGTATTATATCAAAAAGTACAAACACAATTTCTTATTGCTAAAGCAATATCTTGCTACCTCAAATATTGTGTGTTGTATACATTCTTCCCCCTTGCTTTCCCCCTGACAGTTATACCATTTTCAAAAGCAAATTTAGGTGAATACTTTGGGGAAAGGAGAAAAATTGTGCAAGGTGTGTAAGCCAGAAACAATGAAAGAAAAGTTAAGAATTCTGTATGGCCATAAACAAGCAAACAGCTAAGCAAGACACAATGAAAAGGAAAGCGGCAAACTGGAAAAGATACTGTGACATATTATACAGAAAGGATTATCACGCGCTAACAGGAATTCTAAATATTAAGAAAAACAAAGCACCTTCAAAAAGTGAAAAAGGATACAGAGAGGTTATTTAAAAAGGAGAAGTGGGAATTTTAATAAATATCAAGATACTCAGCTTCTTCTGTTATAAAATTAAGCGATTGTATTTGCCTATGTGAATGCAGAGCAGATTACAGACTGAACATATCCAGTTTGGGAGGAGGTGGGGGCCTGGCTGTCAAATCCTGCCCATGGAAACGCCAGCTGGCATGGCCTCTTGGGGAAGCTGGTCTGGCCACCTGTGATGCCATTTGGCACCAGCACATCTCCTACCCTGAAATTCCATTCTTGTACTTTATCCTAATAATTGATTTGATGTATGTGCACAGTTTATGTGCAAGGATGCTCCTCGCAACCTTATTTATAATAAAAACCTTTAGGCACAACATAAATGTTCATGATAATTTAAATAAGTAATTACATAACCACAGAATGAAATGTTGTTCAGCCTTTAGAACACTGAAAATTATAAAGTCCCAGAACGGTAGCTGTATTAGTTTGTTGGGGCTACCATAACAATACATCACAGACTAACCACACATTTATTTTTTTCCCTCACAGTTGTAGAGGCTGGAATTTTGAGATCAAGTTGTCAATAGGTTTGATTTCCCCATGGCCTGCAGTTGGCCACCTTCTCACTGCCCTCACACTGTCTTTTCTCTGAGCACATACATCCCTGTTGCCTTTTCTTCTTGTAGAACACCAGTCAGATTGGATCAAGGTCCCACCCTTATGATATTATTTAACCTTAATTACTTCATTAAAGTGGTCTCACCAGGTAGCGTTAGTGATAAGGAACCTGGCTGCCAGTGAAGGAGACATGGGAGACGTGGATTTGATCCCTGGGTCTGGAAGATCCCCTGGAGGAGGACATGACAACCCACTCCAGTATTCTTGCCTGGATAATCATGAACAGAGGAGCCTGGCGGGCTATAATCCATGGAGTTGCAAAGAGCCAGACAGGACTGAAGCGACTTAGCACACACACATACACTCCATTAAAGTAACACAGAAACACAGTGGGTTAGAACTTGAACGTATGAATGTTGTAGTTGTTCAGTTGCTAAGTTCTGTCGAACTCTCTGCGACCCCATGGACTGCAGCACGCCAGGCTTCTCTGTCCTTCACCATCTCCCAGAGTTTGCTCAAACTCCTGTCCATTGAGTTGATGATGCCATCCAACCCTCTCTCAATTCAGTCCATAACAATATCAACTGTACGTTATCAATCTGATAAAAAGGCCTATAACGCACAACTGTTTTTTGTTCTTAAAAACTGTATTTATGAAATGCTCTCTCTCCCTTCACCCCTCTTCTCTGTATATCTATACATCTTACAATATAGTAAATACGTTAACAGGGGTAAGAAGTCACATTCTACTTTATTTCTTTCAGTTTTGTCTGAATCTTTTATAATAAACACATTTACATTTATAAACAAAAATTTCAAAGTACTGTGTTTTTTATATAATAATATTATTTTAGTGGCTTGCATTTAAGGGTCCATTAAAGTAGCCCAGATTCATATGTGAGCAGCACAGTGACCCCATGAAGAGAGGTGAATCAAACATTTTTAAGCTCTGGCTGAGGACTCGACCAGGGGCTGCACAGCTGGGCTAAATCAGGCCACAGTTCTATCATCCAAGCAAATTGGAAGCACATCTCTAAGGTTTTTGGTTAGGTGCATAGTCTCCCTTGTTGAACTAGTGCTTCACACATGTTGTTCATTTTTTTCAAGGGGCTCAAACTGCTGCATACTTTCATATTGCTAAATGGCCAGGGACTCTCAAACAGTGGGGAGAAACTGGGAAAAAAAGAAACATTTTCTCTCTACCTTTCATGTGAAGGGACTTTTGATTTAGTGGTAGGTGCGCTCAGTCGTGTCCGACTCTTTGTGACCCCCATAGACTGTAGCCCTCCAGGCTCCTCTGTCCGTGGTATTCTCCAGGCAAGACTACTGAAGTGGGTTGCCATTTCCTTTTCCAGGTGATCTTCCCAGACCAGGGATTGAACCTGTGTCTCTCCTGCATTGGCAGGTGGGTTCTTTACCATTGAGAAGCTCTTGATTATGTTAATACCACCCGGTAAGCTCTCCTGAGTGGGTCTGATTTAGCGCCCAACAAAATTCCCTTGGGGCTCATGGCACAGTGATGGAGATGCAGCTGCGGCCTCCCGCCTGGACAATATCCCATCCACCCATTCCTCCCTGCTTTTCTCACCCTCTTACTAAAAAACGAGTAGCAACATGAAACAGACTGTACTGATCTCCAGGGAGACCTAAGAACTGTTTGCTGGTAATGAGATGCACCCCTCCACCTCCAAATAAGGAAAAAGCCTTCAAAACAAACAGCCCTAAAGACAAGGTCTGAGCGACTGTGATCTCTTTCTGAGAGCTCTAAGTACAAGGAAGCTGACTGCCAAATGAAGGGTATAGTTTTGAGAAGCTGCAATCAGGATTAATTGTAGAGATGAGGTTCTGTGGGCTCCGAGAGGCTGCCTGTAGCCACTTGGACAATGAATGATTTTCTCCTCCTCTTCCCGCATCTGGAATGCTCTGAACAGGTTGCTATGGCTGACGAAATGTACCTGCTTCTGCCTTGACAACAGCCTGGTAGGAGCTTGTTAAGGAATCATGGGGAGAGTGAGTGAGAGGGTTATGCAAGGTGTGCAGCCAAGCCTGGACCTGTCGAGTATGATGGCAGGCTTTGAAAAAACATAAGAAGTAGAAGGGCTAAGTGAAGAACTGTTTCTTACATTCTAGACAATCTATCAGGAGTGTCTGCACAGCTTCCACACTTCTCTCTTTCATCCTCCGCTCTCTTGTCCACCTTTCCCTTGCAGATCTCATCTGCCTGAGCTGTTCTGATGATTTAGTATAAAGCCCTGATCCACCCTAATTTCAGGGCAGTCTCACATCTCTGGAAGTCAGCCGGGTATTTCCGATTAGATGGCACTCCGTCATGTCAATGTGGGCAAAATGAAATGTGACACCCCCTCCTCTAAAAGCTCCCGTCCCATCCTCACATCCAAGGCTCAACCTTGGATGGATTCCAGGTCCCCGCAGCCAATCAATAACCTGGATCCATTTGGTCCATGTTCATATCAAATCAGATGTGTGTTTTCCCCTCTCACGACTGGCACCTTATTTCAAGTCTTAATGAGGATGCCCATGTTCGGCTGTTGCAGTAGTGTTCTCATCGATTTGTCTGCCCTTTCCTTTCCTTCCCCACTCTAGTCTGTTCTAAGTTCCTGCCAGCTTCAGCTTCCGAAAATGCCACTGAAGTGGCATTGAAAAACATGCAACTGAAAATGCAGTATGACAGTTTCTCACCTGCAGTTTACGATGGCTTCTATCTACTCTGTATTTGCACAGATGCTTCATATGCTTGCTGCAGCCTATGCTTCAGTAACCAACAAACTCTTCTGGTAACCAAAAAGTCTGCTGCACTGCAGCCCACTGTGTGTGCTTCTCCATTTCTCCATCCCACATGTGGTCTGGGAACACACTTTTTCTTCCCCAGGCAGGGCTGGCAGGAAGTTACCTTGCCTTACTGGAAGCTATCTCCAGTTCTCCAATCTGATTTCCACTCGTCCTTCCACTTTAAGCATAATTCCTTTTCTCCCACAAAGCTTTCCCTGACCTCACCTCTCCAAGATGACTTCTCCTCTCTGAACTTCCATCACACAGTAACTTCTATTTACACGTAGTTTACATATCCATCTGCTGTACTTTTGTCTTTTGGATCTACCTTTTGGGGCATTATTTACTAATACGTATTTAATTTTTAGGGCTTCCTAGGTGGTACTAGTGGTAAAGAAACTGTCTGCCAATGCAGGAGACAGGGGTTTGATCCCTGGGTTGGAAGGTCCCCTGGAGGAGGGCATGGCAACCCACTCCAGTATTCTTGACTGGAGAATCCCATGGACAGAAGAGCCTGGAGAGCTATGGTCCATAGGGTCACAAAGAGTTGGACACGACTGGGCACATACACGTGTGCACACATTTAATTTGTATAGAATCATAGGGAGTCTGAAACAGAAACATAGACTCACAGGGAGTTGCAAAAATAGGATCCAGTTCTCTGTGTTCTTCACTCAGCTTCTCCAGTATTGAGATTTTATGTATCTGTGGTAGAGTATGGAAGCCACGAAATTGACATTGAAACACTGCTATTATATAGAATATATACCTTACTTTGTTTCCACCACTGTGAACCTGCATTCATTTGTGTGTGTGTACAATGAGGTACCATTTCACACCAGTCAGAATGGCTGCTATCCAAAAGTCTACAAGCAATAAGTGCTGGAGAGGGTGTGGAGAAAAGGAAACCCTCTTACACTGTTGGTGGGAATGCAAACTAGTACAGCCACTATGGAGAACAGTGTGGAGATTCCTTAAAAAACTGGGAATAGAACTGCCATATGACCCAGCAATCCCACTGCTGGGCATACACACCGAGGAAACCAGAATTGAAAGAGACGCATGTACCCCAATGTTCATCGCAGCACTGTTTACAATAGCCAGGACATGGAAGCAACCTAGATGTCCATCAGCAGACGAATGGATAAGGAAGCTGTGGTACATATACACAATGGAATATTGCTCAGCCATTAAAAAGAATACATTTGAATCAGTTCTATTGAGATGGATGAAACTGGAGCCCATTATACAGAGTGAAGTAAGCCAGAAAGAAAAGCACCAATACAGTATACTAATGCATATATATGGAATTTGATAGATGGTAACAATAACCCTATATGCAAGACAGAATAAGAGACACAGATGCATAGAACAGTCTTATGGACTCTGAGGGAGAAGGTGAGGGTGGGACGTTCTGAGAGAATAGCATTGAAACATGTATATTATCATATGTGAAACAAAACACCATTCCAGATTCGATGCATGAGATAAATGCTCAGGGCTGGGGCAATGGGATGACCCAGAGGGATGGGATGGGGAGGAAGGTGGGAGGGGGTTTCAGGATGGGGAACGCATGTAAACCCATGGCTGATTCATGTCAATGTATGGCAAAAACCACTACAATATTGTAAAGTAATTAGCCCCCAACTAAAATAAATGAATTTATTAAAAAAGAAAAAAAAAGAGTGTAATACATTTGTGTGTATAGTTCTAAGTAACTTTATCTGATAAAAACCCACGACTATAATCAGCATGGGCTTCCCTGGTGACTCAGTGTTAAAGAATCTGTCTGCAATGTACGAGACAATGCAAGAGATGGGGATTTGATCTCTGGGTCAGAAAGGTTCCCTGGAGGAGTGCATGACAACCCACATCAGTATTCTTGCCTGGAGAATCCCATAGACAGAGGAATCTAGCAGGCTGTGGTCCATAGGGTCACAAAGAATTGTACATGACTGAGCACATATATGCATGCACACACTTAATTTGTATAGAATCATAGGGAGTCTGAAACAGAAATATAGACTCACAGATAGTTGCAAAAGTAATTGGGATATTCTAAGGACCATGGCAACCCACTCTAGCGTTCTTGCCTGGAGAATTCCACGGACAGAGGAGCCTGATGGGCTGCAGTCCATAGGGCCACAAAGAGTCAGACACGACTAAAGCTATTTAGTATGCGCACACACACACACAGTTAACATACAGAGTCACTCCATCACCACAAAATACCTGTTGTTACCTCTTGGTATTTGCACCTGGCCCCACAGCAACTTCTCACTGTAACCATTACATTGTTCTTCATCACTGCAGTTTTGTCATTTTGAGAATAAATGTAACTTTTTGAAATTAACTGTTTTCACTAAGCACAACCTTTTTAAGCTCCATCCAAGTTTTTACGTGTATCCATAGTTCATTTCTTTTCATTGTTGAGTCACATTATTCCATTGTGTGGATGAACAAGACTTCTCAACCATTCGTCTGTTGAAGGGCATTTGGCTTTTCTGTAGAATTTGGCTTATGATAAATGGAGCTGCTATGAACACTCAAATACAGGTCTTTTTTGGAACATAAGTTTTCATGTCTCTGGGATAAAGATGCAAGAGTGTGACTGCTCACTCATGTGGTAAGTACCTGCTTAGTTTTATGAGAAACTGCCATCTATCTGCCAGAGTGGCTGCATCATTTTACATCTCTACCAGCATTGCATTGAGAGACCCAGTCTCTCTACTTCTTTCCCATCATGTGGAATTATAACTGATTTAAAGAAAATTTTTTGCTGCTCTTGTTGATAATAAGTGTGCAGCAAGACATCGCATTTTTAACATGCAAACCTATATGTGTCTGTGTTAAGTTGCTTCAGTCATGTCTGACTCTTTGCGACCCCATGGAATGTAACCTGCCACGCTCCTCTGTCCATGGGATTCTCCAGGCAAGGATACTCAAGTGGGTTGCCATTTCTTCCTTCAGGGGATCTTCCTGATCCAGGGATCAAACCACCTGTTTCCTACACTGGCAGGTGGGTTCTTTAACACTAGCGCCACCTAGGAACCCCCAACATGCGCACCTGTCTGCTCATAAATCACCCAATGGTTGAACATTTCCAAAGAACGCTGCCATGGTCCTTAGAGCATCCCAATTATTTTTGCAACTCTCTGTGAGTCTATATTTCTGTTTCAGACTTCCTATGATTCTATACAAATTAAGTGTGTGCATGCATATATGTGCTCAGTCGTGTCCAATTCTTTGTGACTCTGTGGACCACAGCCTGCCAGACGCCTCTGTCTGTGGGATTCTCCAGGCAAGAATACTGGTGTAGGTTGCCATGCACTCCTCCAGGGAACCTTCCTGACCAAGAGGTCAAATCCCCATCTTTTGCATTGTCTCATGCATTGCAGACAGGTTCTTTACCACTGAGCCGCCAGGGAAGCCCATGTTGATTATAGTGGTGGGTTTTATCAGATAAAGTTACTTAGAACTACAGACACACAATTGAATGCAGGCTCACAGTGGTGGAAACCACCCTTTGTAAGCCATAGTGCTCACTGAGCATCTTATAACATCATATAAACTGCATTTACCTGCGGTTTATATGTCTACAGCTACTGTTGTATGAGACTGAAATTCTGGAACTTTTATCTGAGGGAGCAAAGTGTTCAAGGCAGAGACAGAAGGGCATTCAAAGGCACAGAGGGGTAAAGTGTGGATCATGTGAGCCACGGAAGGTGGCTCTCTCTAGTGGAATGCAGAGAAAATGCCAAGAAGTGTTAAGACTGAGGCCTGGGGCAGCCATGAAGGACCTTCTGGGCCAGATCAAGGTGTGCAGATTTAACATAAAGGAAGTGACAGTCTGTTTAAAAATTTTAAGCTGGAATCAAGCATCCAATTTTTCCCACATCATAGTCAAAGAACATAGCCCATGTAATGCATTTTATTTGATTATTTTTGTTTGAAATTGAGTTTCTCCTTAGTCTCTGATATTCTTCTATTAAGTTTGCTGATTTCATTATTTAAGATTTCCATAACCTCTCTACTTCCTTCCTCCCTTCCTTCCTTCCTTTTCCTCCTTGACTTTAAGTGTAGTTTAAGGTTCATAGAAAAATGGAGTGAAAAGCACAGAAATTTATCATTACCCATCCTTATTTTTAGTTCCATTTTATGTGTCCAAGGTTGAAGGCCACGTGCTGAAATCCCTCAGCATCTGTTTCTTTTACTTCCTGCTTTATTCTAGCAGGTTTTATTGTTTGGATACAACAGTGGGGAAACATGTGGGGATGCCTCACTTCCTAGTATTTGCATGCTCATCTGCACAAGCTGGTGAGCTGTAAGATCTTTCCAACCAGAAGATGCTCTGATTCCGCTTGGCACTTACAGCCTTCTACCAAATGGGGTTCAAGGAGTAGCTGTTCCATATATAGGTAAGTAAATCTTCCACCTCAACAAAGGGGAGGGTGACTGCCCAGCACTACAAGGGCACAGAGCTGGTTCATACCTGCAGGAACAGGTCAGACCTTGAGCTATACAAACAGAACAGAGACCTTTGCTCATTGCACCTCGAGCGGTATGAACACCTGAGCTAATCTGTATATAATACAAAGTTAGTTTAATATTGTTTATTTTATACTCAGAAAAAAGATTTCAAACCTCTTTATAAAAAATGAGATGGGGTCCATCTCCTGTTATATTTGAGCCACAGTAGTTTATTGAATATTTAGGGCTTCCCAGGTGGCGCAGTGGTAAAGAATCTGCCTGGCAATGCAGAAGACAAAAGAGATGTGGGTTTGACTTCTGGGTTGGGAAGATCCCCTGGAGTAGAAAATGGCAACCCACTCCAGTATTCTTGTCTGGTAAACTCCATGAACAGAGGAGCCTGGTGGACTACAGTCCAGGGGGTCTCAAATAGTCAGACACGACTGAGCGCACACACAGATGATTAAGAATTGGCTAAACAAAAACACCTAATAAATAATGAATTACTATTATTTGTCTATATGCTTTACAAAAGGGTAAAGCCATCCTCTTTCTTCTCCTTTTTCTTTTTTAACTTGGATGTTTGTAGTCTAGACTCTCAAGAGAAGGACTCAGCCATTAACATGCGTTTCATCCCAATATTCTTCCCATAGAGTAAGTGATAAGCATAAGCAAGAAAAGCCATGATTTCTTTTAGTCTCCTATCAAAACCATTCCATTTTTTAATGAAATCACTTGTTTCCTGAAAAACTCTTAAAAATGTCTGGAGGCAAAGTCTGCTTGCTGATTTGAGAATCTTGCTTGAAATCACAGAGACTACTTATGGTCAACACTTCCTATTAATCTGTAACCAGTTACCAACACCAAATTGTGAGCTGTGATAGGTAGAAAAAGGCCCACACGCAGAATTAGAGGTAAGGGACTGTGAATGAAGTCACTTGGAGAGTAGAATTTCGTGCCTGTCAGATGGCCCTTAGCTTATAGACATCCCGGAGGGTCCCCAAGAGGGTGATGTGGGGCCCCCAGCACTGATGAACAGAGAAGCCTGTGAATGAGGAAGCAGCATGGGGGACTCTCGCCTGGAACAGCCATCCTGTTAGAATATGGCAGCAGAGATGAGACACCTTGCAGAAGTAAATGGCAAATGTCTCTTCCTGGCTGAGAATGAATGTCCTTTGCTTTATTTTTCACAGTCAGTTTCCAAGAGTGGAAAACAAAGACCCATGGGTCTGAAAGGAGGACCAGAACCAATGATGCCCCTCTACATTGGGCAAGGGACCCGTGGATAAATTTCTCTCGTGCATCCTGAGTTTCTAAAAGAAGACATCTCTTAGCCTTTTTGTGAAAATGTTATGAAGATTTTCATCATTTCAAGTTTACTCCCTATTCAACAACTCATATATTTTATAAATATTTTATTATATCTCTTGATTAATTTTTTCCTGATGGCAAACTCACAGAGTCTTGAGGTAGAAAATTTGGAAAATGCAGAAATATGTCAAGGTGTCTTGTTCAGCGTGGGCTGCCATAACAAAATGCGGTAGACTGGGTGACTTAAACAAAAGGAAATTGTTTCTCCCACTTCTGGGTGCTAGAAGCCCCAAATCAGGATGCTGGCAGCATCAGGTTCTGTGAAGTCTCTCTTCTTAAGATTCTTGCTACATCCCCTCATGGTAGACAGAGGTTGAACTCTAACCTCTTCCTCTTTGTACAAGGACACTGACTCCATTACGGGGGCCTCACCCTTGGGACCATCTAAACGCAATTATCTCCTAAAGGTCCTACCTCCAAATACCATCACATCAGGATTAGGGCACCAAAATATGACTTTTGGTGTGACACAAACATTCAGTCCACAGCAAAGCACAAAACTATATAACCTATAGCTGTGATTCATAGAGATCTGACCATTTTTACATTGACATTTCTTCCTTATCTTTACTACGCTTTTCTGCACATTGGCAAGATCATATCATATGCACATTTCAAATTCTGCTTCTTAAAAGTCTAACTGTAACAAATTACTTCCATCTACATTAAGAAAACTTATTTAAGCACATAGGGTGTCCCAGGTGGCACAGTTGTAAAGAATCCACCTTCCAAGCAGGAGAGGTGAGTTTGATCCCTGGGTCAGAAGATCCCCTGGAAGAGGAAATGGCAACCCACTCCAGTGTTCTTGCCTGGAAAATTTCACATTTACAATTATTAAATAATAATGAATCAGGTGGATACAATACTTTGAAAAAGATCCCTTTAATTTGGTTATTTACAGAGAAAGTTTTATTATTATAAAGAGCTATGTGGACTTTTTTACATAAATCTTTGTCAACACTCTTTAATTTCTTTGCTATGGATAACTAAGGATGAAAATAGTGGATCAAAAGAGATGAAAATTTTATGGCTTTGTTATATGATGTCAAATTGCCTTAAAGACATTTTCCTGCCAAACACTATATTAGAATGCATATTTTTGTGCATCTCTGCGAGCATTCCATATTATCAATTTTTGTTTCCCTCCATGTTTATTAAGAAAGTCAATACTTTGACAGGAGAGGATTAAATAGGAATTTGGGATTAGAATATACACACTACTATATATAAAATAGATAACCCAAAATGACCTGCTGTATAGTGCAGGGAACTATGTTCATATTTCATAATAACATAATAGAAAAGAATCTAAAAATGAATATATATATGTATAACTGAACCACTTTACAGTACACCTGAAATTAACACAACATTGTAAATCAATTGTATTTCAATAAAATTTTGAAAAAGAAAAGCAAAAAAGTCAATGCTCAATATGTTGTGAAATTCAGTGAAATTCTTTTTAGATTATATTCTACTTCATATACAGCATATCTTTTGTGAATAAATACTAATGTCAGTATGTTGAATTTTGTTTTATTTAGTTATATAAGCCAAATCATGTTTTTTTGGATGTGCTTGGTGCAGATCAGACATAAATTTTCATTCTCTCCATAAAAGATACCGAATAGTTCTGGGAAATCCAGCTTGAAGCATCTATGGAACAAAAACTCCTGGGAATCATCATCATGTTGCTGAATCCTGGTCTCCTCAGTTCAGTTCGGTCAGTCAGTCGTGTCCAACTATTTGCAATCCCGTGGACTGCAGTACGCCAGGCTTTCCTGTCCATCACCAATTCCCAGAGCTTGCTCAAACTCATGTCCATTGAGTCAGTGATGCCATCCAACCGTCTCATCCTCTGTCATCCCCTTCTCCTCCTGCCTTCAATCTTTCCCACCACCAGGGTCTTTTCCAAGTAATCAGTTCTTCGTATCAGGTGGCCAAAGTATTCAAGCCTCAGCTTCAGCATCAGTCTTTCCAATGAGTATTCAGGTCTGAGTTCCTTTAGGATTGACTGGTTTGATCTCCTTGCAGTCCAAGGGACTCTTAAGACTCTTCTCCAACACCACAACTCAAAAACATCAATTCTTTAGCACTCAGCTTTTTTTTATAGTCTCCTAGTCACATTTAATAATGAGACATAGGAAACTGGAATCACTTGGTTCTAAAAAGTTAATGTATAAAATTTTTTTCTAAAAAAGAGTTATAAACTCTTTACAAAGTTTGACTGACTTAGATTTTATACTTATTTTATCTATGACATGGAAGACTGAGCAACATTTATTTGTCTTTCAGCATCCCCTTGGTGTTTCACTCTCATCTCCTGGAATTCTGGAGGCAGGTGTTGAGTATCAGGTGCTCAGGCAAGATGGAGCTGGTACTTGTGTGTAGCTAGATCCCTTCCTCCTCCATCTGCTGCTCTCAAGGGCTATTTGCTAAAAATAGTAAAGTCAAGAATCAGAAAAGTTTCACGTAAGGTGACTATGTGGTGTTGTTGTTCAGTCACTAAATCGTGTATGACTCTTTGTGACCCCATGGACTGCAGCATGGCAAGCTTCTCTGTCCTTCATTATCTCCCAGAGTTTGCTCAAATTCATGTCAATTGATTTGGTGATACCATCCAACAATCTCATCCTCTGCCACCCCCTTCTCCTTGTGTCTTCAATCTTTCCCAGCATCAGGGTCTCTTTCAATGAGTCAGCTCTTTAAATCAGGTGACCAAAGTATTGGAGCTTCAGCTTCAACATCAGTCCTTCCAATGAATACTCAGGGTTGATTTTTCTTTAGGATTGACTAGTGTGATCTCCTTGCTCTCCAAAGGACTCTCAAGAGTCTTCTCCAACACCACAGTTCAAAAGCATCGATTCTTTTGCACTCAGCCTTATTTATCGTCCAACTCTCACATCCATACATGACTACTGGAAAAACCATAGCTTTGACTAGACGGACCACAAATGGACCTTGGTGGGAAAAGTAATGTCTCTGCTTTTTCATACACTGTCTAGGTTTGTCATAGTTTTTCTTCCATGGAGCAAGCGTCTATAATTTCGTGGCCACACTCACCATCCACAGTGATTTTGGAGTCCTGGAAAATAAAATCTGCCACTGTTTCCATTTTCCCCTATGCATTTGTCATGAAGTGATGGGACCGGATGCCGCGATCTTAGTTTTTGAATGTTGAATTTTAAGCCAGCTTTTTCTATACACCATTGGATTTAAAAGGAAAATGTAAAAGAAAGATACAACAAAATATTAATTGAATTGACACTTTTGTCAGGTCAAAAAATATTGTAATAGGTTAGTGAGTGCACTCTGCCTGAGTGTGAGGTGAAGGCATGTGGTAGTCAGGAGGGAAATTAGCTAATTCTGTCTTTTAATTAAAATTGCTTTTCTCTGTGGTACACACATTTATTATAGAGGGGTTGGATGGTATGCAAACTCTGCTATGATAAACTCTTATGCTTCTTAATTCAATTAAAAATCTCTGTAATGTTGTTGACACACAATGATGAATGAGAGCCAGGGAAGCCTGGTGTGTTATAGTCTAGTTCAGTTCAGTTGCTCAGTTGTGTCCGACTCTTTGCAACCCCATGGACTGCAGCATGCCAGGCTTCCCTGCCCATCACCGACTCCTGGAGCTTACTCAAACTTATGTGCATCGAGTCAGTGATGCCATCCACCTATCTCATCCTCTGTCGTCCCCTTCTCCTCCTGTCTTCAATCTTTCCCAGCACTGGGGTATTTTCCAGTGAGTCAGTTCTTCACATCAGGTGGCCAAAGTATCGGAGCTTCAGCTTTAGCATTGGTCCTTTCAATGAATATTCAGAACTGATTTCCTTTAGGATTGACTAGTTTGATCTTCTTGCAGTCCAAGGGACTCTCAGGAGTCTTCTCCAACACCACAGTTCAAAACATCAGTTCTTTGGCACTCAGTTTTCTTTATGGTCCAACTGTCAGTTACAGGCCATGAGGTTGCAAACAGTCAGACACAACTTAGTGACTTAACAACAACAACACAGTGATGAGGAAGGATTGGAATAATGACATGAGTTATATGGGACTCCCCCTAAGAGAGCTCACTGCTCTGCGACCAAAAAAATAGGTGGAGGATCCAGCTCTTCCCTGGCACCCCAATGTGGATAGGAGTATTCACAAACAGAGAGAAAGCTAGAGGAAAAGGAGCAGTCTTTGACCACAGGCCTGCTCACCCACCAACTGAAACATGGCCATTGTCTTGTTCATGCTTGTCTCTGCATCACAGGACCCTGAGGCTGGACCAGCCCTCTTTTACAACCCATCCTCTGAAGTCTCACCATAATGAATTTTAAAAATCTCATTAGTCTTCAAACAATCCTAGAGTTAACTTTGTATTACCCCCATTTCACAGATGCAGAATCAGAGGTTCAGAGACATTCAGACACACACTACACAACTCACACAGCTGGTGAGAAGGAATGTCAGTATTTTATTGCATTTTTATCTGACTTGAATATCTCTGTTTATTATTTTGCAAAATGTTGGCAGCCTTATTAATATCATGAGAATAGTAAACAGGTCCCTCCCACACTATAACCTGCACAGAAGCCTGAAATCCAGCCTGGATCTCAGATTTGAGATTTGTATAACCTGAAAAAAAAAGGTATATATTTGTATTCATATCATCGTATCTATGTATGTATGTATATATGTGCGAGTGCTAAATCACTTCAGTTGTGTCCGACTCTTAGCAACCCTATGGATTAGCCTGCCAGTCTCCTCTATCCATGGGATTCTCCAGGCAAGAATATTGGAGTGGGTTGCCATTTCCTCTTCCAAGGGATCTTCCCAGCACAGGGATCGAATGCCCATCTTCTGCGGCTCCTGCACTGCAGGCAGATCCTTTACCGCTGAGCTACAAGGAAGCCATATATATGTATACGTATGTGTATATATATATATATATATATAATATATGTAAGTTATGTATATATTTACAGCATATTTAAAAGCAGAGACATTACTTTGCCAACAAAAGTCCGTCTAGTCAAGGCTATGGCTTTTCCGGTGGTTATGTATGGATGTGAGAGTTAGAAGGTGAAGAAAGCTGAGCGCCGTAGAATAGATGCTTTTGAACTGTGGTGTTGGAGAAGGCTCTTGAGAGTCCCTGGGACTGCAAGGAGATCCAATCAATCCATCCTAAAGGAGATCAGTCCTGGGTGTTCATTGGAAGGACTGATGTTGAAGCTGAAACTCCAATACTTTGGCCACCTCATGCGAAGAGTTGACTCATTGGAAAAGACCCTGATGCTGGGAAGGATTGGGGGCAGGAGGAGAAGGGGACGACAGAGGATGAGATGGTTGGATGGCATCATTGACTCGATGGACATGGGTTTGGGTAAACTCTGGGAGTTGGTGATGGACAGGGAGGCCTGGCGTGCTGCAATTCATAGGGTAGCAAAGAGTCAGACATGACTGAGCGACTGAACTGAACTGAACTGATATATATATATATATGTATGTATAAATCATACATTAATAATCAGAGTTATTCTATATCCACTGTTCTTAGATGATCCCAGATATGGTTGGCAGGCACCTAGGGTCCCTGAGAATCACCCAGGGGATCTGTAAAATTTAAAGCTATTTTCAAAACAACACTAGACAGTATTTGCCTTTAAGAACTGACTGATCCAAAGTGGTTATAGGGCAGCCTCCTGGGGCGTTAGTTGGACTCAAGGCTGTGGGAACCTCCGACACACTGTCCATGTTCTTCATCTTCACACACTCGCCACAAAAACAAACGCATCAATTACCAACTTTGCTTGAGCACGTCCTTGAGAAAGCAGTAAGATACACTTCATTTCTGCCCATCTCGTGCCTTGAGGACACATCTCTTCCATAGTCTGTGAGGCAGAACAGCAAGAATGCACAGAGCACATGTGTGCTGGAGCTCAAAAGGAATATGGGAGTGGGCTGGGCTGGGTGTGAGCTTGTCAGCTGCCTTTGTCATAGAAAACCATGCTCACGTGAAGAAAAAACCAATAAACAGTTTGGGTATTTGACAAATATTTTCTCGAAATGAAAAGTGAATATTATCACTTCAAGAAAAACAACTGAGAGTGTCTGTTGCCAATGACAAAAACTAAGCTTTCAAATCAAAACCATATGTTTGAAAATGTATATTCACCACATTCTTAATGTATCTTCCCAATATCTAAACACTTTTATGGTGATATTAGTGGTGATATTAGAAGCTAGGCTTTTAAAAAGTACTATAGAATGGACACAACTCAAACAACTCAGAAACCAAAACAAGCAACACAATAAAAAAAAAAAAGGGCAGAAAACTTCAATAGACAACTGTCCAAAGAAGACTTACAGATGGCAATAGGTGCATGAAAAATGCTCAACATCACTAATTGTTAGAGAAATTCAAAGCAAAACTACAATGAGGTACCACTTCACACAAGTCAAAATGGCCATCATTAAAAAGTCTACTAATAACAAATTCTGGAGAGGGTGTGGAGAAACGGGAACTCTCCTTTTAGTGGGGATGTGAATTGATACAATGCTTTGGAGAACAGTGTGCAGGTTCCCCAAAAAACTAAAAATGGAGCTACCATATAATCCAGCAGTCCCATGCCTGGGCACATATCTGGACAAAATTATAATTCAAAAGATGCATGTACCTCTATGTTCATAGCAGCATTATTCACAGCAGCCAAACATAGAAACAACTTAAATGTTCATTGACAGATGAATGGATAAAGACGATGTGGTGTATATATATATATATATATACATATACATATACACACACACACAATGAAATATTACTCAGCCATAAAAAGGAATGAATTTGAGTCAGTTCTAGTGAGGTGAATGAAGCTAGAACCTGTTATACAGAGCACAGTAAGTCAGAAAGAGAAAAACAAATATTGCATGTTAACACATATATGTGGAATCTAGATAAATAGTACAGATAAGCCTATTTTCTGGGAAGGAAAGGATATACAGATGTAGAGAATAGACTTGTGGACACAGCAAGGGAATGAGAGGGTAAGACGAATTGAGGGAGTAGCACTGATATATATATATATATATATATATATACTGTCATGTATAAAATAGACAGCTGGTTGGAAGCTGCTGTATAGCACAGGGAGCCTAGCCTCGTGCTTTGTGATGACCTAGAGGGGAGGATATATATATATATATAATTATGACTGATTCTCACTGTTGTATGGCAGAAACCAATGCAACACTAAAGCAATTATCCTCCAACTAAAATATATATTAAAAAAGAAGATGTGGTACATATATACAATGAAATATTACTCAGCCATTAAGAGAATGAAATAATGACATTGGCAGCAACATGGATGGACTTAGAGATTATTCATACTAAGTGAAATAAATCAGAAAGAGAAAGACAAATACCATATGATATCACTTATATGTAGAATCTAAAATATGACACAAATGAATTTATTTATGAAACAGAGACAAATTCACAGACATAGAAAACAAATGTATGTTTAACAAAGGGAAAAAGGGGTGGGGGAGGGATAAATTAGGAAGTCTGGGATTAGCAAATACAAACTACTGTATATCAAATAGATAAATAGTAACTGTATAGCACAAGGAACTATATTCAATATCCAGCTATAAACCACAATGGGCTTCCCTGATAGCTCAATTGGTAAAGAATCTTCCTGTAATGCAGGAGACCCCGGTTCAATTCCTGGGTTGGGAAGATCCCCCGGAGAAGGGACAGGCTACCCACTCCAGTATTCCTGGGCCTCCCTTGTGGCTCAAATGGTAAAGAATCCACTTGCAATGTGGGTAGACCTAGGTTCAGTCCGTGGGTTGGGAAGATCCCCTGGAGAAGGGAAAGTCTACCCACTCCAGTATTCTGGCCTAGAGAATTCCATGGACTGTAGAGTCTATGGAGTCGCAAAGAGTTGGACATGACTGAGCCACAGTGGGAAAGAAAACACAGGTCTCCGGTATTGCAGGCAGATTCTTTACCATTTGAGCCACCAGAAGCCATATATATATATATATATATATATATATGCATACACACATATATTTGTACATGCACCTATATGTACATATGTATATGTACGTATGTACGCGTACATATATGTGTATATGTATACATAACTGCTATACACCTAAAACTAACACAACATTGTGAATCAACTATGCTTCAATGAAAGAAAATATTGTATAATGAAATGTGTCGACATTCAGAATATTCATCTGACTAAGAAAATCAATATTTTCCAATAAACCAACAACAGACATTAAAAATCCACACATATGCAAATGATCCATTCAAAGTGAAAAATACAATGATAGATTTTCATGTAACAGGGTATGAAAAGGCTGTTGATGTGGTTTCTGATTCTGTATGTCAACTAACCTTTAAACACTATCTTTTGTTGACTTTTGGGGTCGTATCAGGAGAAAAGCCACATTTATCTTAAAAGGCTAGTAGGCCCCCCTTTTCCTCTTGTCTGTGTGCGGCTGTATTTTCTTCACATACTCCAACCAAAACAACATGTCACAGCAGACTGAAGGCAGAAGCAGCTACTCTGCCCCATTGTTAAGCCAAATGTTTAAATAGATTTTCCAAAATGTAAAACAATACCTTCCTTCTCACTAAATTCTTTTGCTTAGTTTGGAAAATATAGTTTTCATTTAAAAGTCCTATTTATGATATGATGTTGTGGGTTTATTATTGTCACTTCATTTAAAAAAAAATTCTCAGATGACTTTCTAATACAACAAATACTGACAAGTCTAAGCCACATAAGCAAAACTCTTCAGGGATCTCAATAATTTTTTTAACTTTAATTTTTCAATTTTAATTTTTTATTTAGATATAGTTGGTTTGCAGTGTTTCAGATGTGCTGCATGGTGAGTTTTATTATACATATATATGTATATATATATATATTTTCTTTTTCCTTTTCAGATTCTTTTCCATTATAGGTTTTGAAAGGTATTGAATATAGTTCCCTATGCTATACAGTAGGGCCTTGTTGGTTATCTATTTTGTATATAGTAGTTTGTATCTGTTAACCCCAAACTCCTAATTTATCTCTTTCCTTTCCCCTTTCAGTTCAGTTCAGTTGCTCAGTCATGTCCAACACTTTGGGACCCCATGGACTGCAGCACACCAGGCTTCCCTGCTCATCACCAACTCCCGGAGTCTACTCAAACTCATGTCCATCGTGTTGGTGATGCCGTCCAACCATCTCATCCTCTGTCGTCCCCTTCTCCTCCCACTTTCAATCTTTCCAAGCATCAGGGTCTTTTCTGATTAGTCGATTCTTTTCATCAGGTGGCCAAAGTATTATAGTTTTAGTTTCAGCGTCAGTCCTTCCAATGAATATTCAGGACTGATTTCCTTTGGACTGACTGGTTGGATCTCCTTGCAGTCCAAGGGACTCTCAAGAGTCTTCTCCAACACCACAGTTCAAAAGCATCAATTCTTCAGCACTCAGCTTTCTTTATAATCCAACTCTTACATTCATACATGACTTGTTTATTTTCTATGTCTGTGAGTCTATTTCTGTTTTGTAAATAAGTTCACTTGTGTCATTTTTTAGATTCTACATATCTGCTATTATATGATATTTGTCTTTCTACATCTGACTATGATCATCTCTAGGTCCACCCAGGTTGCTACCAAACCTGGGTGGACAAGTTTTTAAGAGCCATTCCAAGACCCGAAATTTTGAGATGAGTCCTGTATAATTGAAAAGGTTCAAAAGTTTTAAATCTGTTTTGATGTGCTTTCAAGGCTTAGAGTCTAATGGAATTTTCTTAGAATAAGGGTCAAACCTTTAACTAAACTTTAACCCCTGGGATCATTCTTTGATATTCTTTCATCCCTACCCCAGCATTCAGCCCTCCAGTACTCCCTTTAGTCATCACCATGTCCCAGCCTTGTTTAGTCATCACGTTCTCCTTACCTGTGAAAGCTGCCGCCTTTCTGGTAGTGTCTCCATGTCCTCCCCTCCCCTCCCTACAATGGGAGCCCTTGCTGAAGGCAAGGCAGAGAGTTGAGCAGCCTTGCTGAGAGCCCTGGGCTGCACATCCCTGTATACCTGGTAACACTTGGGTATCATCTTCCCAACTCAGGCTCAGCCTCACCTCACAGGTCACCATCACTGCTTTCATACCAGCTGCTCCATCCTAACAGAAATGCCATTTTCAGCTCTTAGAAACTTTTCCAGCTCTCTTTGCTTCATGATGTGTAAGTGTCATATAAAAATAGGTAAAATAGCTCAAAGAGATAAGGATGGTCACCTTAGAATCATAAAAGTAGTTTCAAAAACCCTCAACCAGAAACTTATCACACTTAACCTGTCGCACAGTTGACACTTGAACTACATGGAAGTTGGGTCGCCCATCCCTCACACAGGTAGATGTCCATGTTTAACTTTGCAGTCTGCTCTCCATATCAGAGGTTCTGAGACCTGGAACTCTACCAACCATAGGTTGTGCAATACCATAGTATATACTATTGAAAAAAAATTGCACATAAGTGAACCAGCACAGTTTAAACTTGTTGTTCAAGGGTCAACTATAGGTAGACACACATGCAGAGACATATCCATATAGTTATCAAAATGGATTTTTCCCCTACTATCTAAGGCATCAGGAGTGATTATCAGTGTGACTTAACAAAATGCCTAAGCAAATTTTCAATGTCAAATTTTTAAAAGTCACAACATTAGGGAAAGGTTACTCTTACAGATGATGAGAGGGGTTTTGGATGAGAAGATGACATCAACTATGGGAACATGTTTAAAGTCCTCCTTAAGACAGGTGATGCTCAGATAAGTCTTATCCCTACTTCCACCTGCTCAGACAGACCAGACGTGAAAGATGGAAAGTACAGGACACCCACAACCTGCATGCTGCGGGGTCTGGGGAGCTGTGCTGATACTTAATAAATTTCAGATAAATAAAGAATGAAGGCATTATGAGGAAGCAAAGTGAATTTCTCAAAATAACCCACAGCATCATAACAACATCTGTTGTAGGTAACGAAAGCACATTTGGCTAAATACAAATATGAAGGGGTTGTTTTCTAATTGAAAAAGAAAATCTCTTTAAATATCCTATAATCCAGTCTGTCTTCCTCTGCAAGAAATTGAGGCATATAGTCTTTCATTAACTAATTGCTGACGCATTATTTAACAACACCACAGATTCAAAAAAGATTTGGTTGGATGACATCTGAAAGTACATCTGGTAACACACAGATACATATTTTAAAAAACTCCTGCATTTTGGATTTAGTCAACAGTTTAAGTGAATAATAAGATAGGAAACAGACTTGATCCTCTACAGAAACAATCACAGGTACTTTGCAATGTATTTATCTTTTATATCCACATTTCATCAGAAATACAAGGAATCAAGACAGAGCCCCTGATATCTGTTGACGAAAGATGATTTACAGTCCCCAGCTTTCCACTATATACACCGAGAGTATCTACAACATCAATAATGTGTGTGTGCTTAGTCACTCAGTTGTCTCCAACTCTTTGTGATCCCATGGACTGTAGCCCACCAGGCTCCTTTGTCTATGGGATTCTCCAGGCAAGAATACTGGAGTGCATTGCCATTTCCTTCTCTAGGGGATCTTCTGGACTCAGGGATCAAACCTGGGTCTCTTGCACTGCAGGTGGATTCTTTACCACTGAGCCACCAGGGAAGCCAAAGAAGGCTGAGCACTGAAGAACTGATGCTTTCGAATTGTGGTGCTGGAGAAGACTCTTGAGAGCCCCTGAGACAGCAAGGAGATCAAACTGGTCAATCCCAAAGGAAATCAGTCCTGAATATTCTTTGGAAGGGTTGATGCTGAAGTTCAAGCTCCAATATTTTGGCCACCTGATGTGAAGAGATGACACATTGGGAAAAAACCTGATGCTGGGAAAGATTGAGGGCAAGAGGAGAAGGGGGCAACAGAGGTTGAGACGGTTGGATGGCATCACCAACTCAATGGACATGAGTTTGAGCAAACCCCATGAGACAGTGAAGTACAAGGGAGCCTGGTTTGCTGCAGTCCATGGGGTCACAAAGAGTCAGACATGACGTAGAGACTGATCAACAATAATAACTTGAATAATATTACACAACATTTAGGGTAAATTGTTTTCTAAATGTCTGGTGGTTATCTTGAGTTCATCCCATCGTGTTTCCCAGAATGGGAAATGCTTCAATTCTACCTTGAAATCACATAGGTATTCTGAAGTTTGTAGCTATAAAGCATCACCTCTTGCCCCAAGGGCCACCTGACTCATCCACCGGGGGAGGTGTCTCCTCCTCTTTTCAGGTTTTGAAGAAATGAACTTTACACATTAAAATGCACATTGTGAAGATAACATGGAGGATTTCTCACACACTGCATACCCAGTGCCCTCTATTAGATACACCATTCAATATCACAGTAATTCAAGTCTATGCCTGCCCTGAGCAATAATGCTGAAGAAGCTGAAATTGAATAGTTCTATGAAGACCTACAAGACCTTCTAGAACTAACACCCCCAAAAGATGTCCTTTTCATTTTAGGTGACTGAAATGAAAAAGTAGGAAGTCAGAAATTCCTGGAGTAATGGGCAAATTTGGCCTTGGAGTACAGAATGAAGCAGGGCAAAGTCTAACAGAATTTTGCCAAGAGAACGCACTGATCATAGCAAACACCCTCTTCCAACAACACAAGAGAAGATTCCACACATGGACATCACCAGATGGTCAATACTGATAGCAGATTGATTACATTCTTTTCAGCCAAAGATGGAGAAGATCTATAGAGTCAGCAGAAACAAGACTGGGAGCTGACTGTGGCTCAGATCATGAACGTCTTATTGCCAAATTCAGGCTTAAATTGAAGAAAGTAGGGAAAACCACTAGACCATTCAGGTATGACCTTAATCAAATCCCTTACACTATACAGTGGAAGTGACAAATCGATTCAAGGGATTAGATCTGATAGACACAGTGCCTGAAGAACTATGGATGGAGGCTTGTGACATTGTACAAGAGGCAGGGATCAAGACCATCCCCAAGAAAAAGAAATACAAAAAGGCAGAATGGTTGTCTGAGGAGGCCTTACAAACAGCTATGAAAGGAAGAGAAGTGAAAGGCAAAGGAGAAATAGAAAGATATAGCCATTTGAATGCAGAGTTCCAAAGAATAACAAAGAGAGATAAGGAAGCCTTCCTCAGTGATCAATGCAAAGAAATAGAGGAAAACAATGGAATGGGAAACTAGAGATCTGTTTAAGAAAATTAGAGATACTAAAGGAATATTTCATTCAAAGATGGGCTCAATAAAGGACAGAAATGGTATGGACCTAACAGAAGCAGAAGATATTAAGAAGAGGTGGCAAGAATACACAGACGAACTGCACAAAAAGAAGATCTTCATGACCCAGAACCCCGATAATCACGATGGTGTGATCACTCACCTGGAGCCAGACATTCTGGAATGTGAAGTCAAGTGGGCCTTATAAAGCATCACTATGAACAAAGCTAGTGGAGGTGACGGAATTCCAGTTGAGCTATTTCAAATCCTGAAAGATGATGCTGTGAAAGTGCTGCACTCAATATGCCAGCAAATTTGGAAAACTCAGCAGTGGCCACAGGACTAGAAAAGGTCAGTTTTCATTCCAATCCCAAAGAAAAGCAATGCCAAAGAATGTTCAAAATACCACACAACTGCACTCATCTCACACGCTAGTAAAGTAATGCTCAAAATTATCCAAGCCAGGCTTCAACAGTACATGAGCCATGAACTTCCAGATGCTCAAACTGGTTTTAGAAAAGGCAGAGGAACCAGAGATCAAATAGCCAACGTCTGTTGGATCATCGAAAAAGCAAGAGAGTTCCTGGAACAACAGACTGGTTCCAAAGCAGGAAAGGAGTAAGTCAAGGCTGTATATTGTCACCTTGTTTATTTAACTTCTATGCAGAGTACATCATGAGAAATGCTGGACTGGATGAAGTACAAGCTGGAATGAAGATTGCTGGGAGAAATACCAATAACCTCAGATATGCAGATGATAACACCCTTATAGCAGAAAGTGAAGAAAAACTAAAGAGCCTCTTGATGAAAGTGAAAGAGGAGAGTGAAAATGTTCTCTTAAAACTCAACATTCAGAAAACTAAGATCATGCCATCTAGTCCTATCACTTCATGGCAAGATGGGGAAACAGTGGAAACAGGGACAGACTTTATTTTGGGGGGCTCCAAAACCACTGAAGATGGTGACTACAGCCATGAAATTAAAAGACACTTGCTCCTTGGAAGAAAAGCTATGACCAACCTAGACAACTTATTAAAAAGCAGCGACACTACTTTGCCAACAAAGGTCCATCTAGTCAAAGCTATGATTTTTCCAGTACTCATGTATGGTTGTGAGAGGTGGCCTATAAAGAAAGCTGAATTTGGAAGTTTACCATCTTCTGCAATTTTCTGGAAGAGTTTGAGTAGCATAGGTGTTAGCGCTACTCTAAATTTTTGGTAGAATTCAGCTGTGAAGCCGTCTGGTCCTGGGCTTTTGTTTGCAGGAAGATTTCTGATTACAGTTTCGATTTCCGTGCTTGTGATGGGTCTGTTAAGATCTTCTATTTCTTCCTGGTTCAGTTTGGAAAGTTATACTTTTCTAAGAATTTGTCCATTTCTTCCAAGTTGTCCATTTTATTGCCATATAGCTGTTGGTAGTAGTCTCTTATGATCCTTTGTATTTCTGTGTAGTCTGTTGTGATCTCTCCGTTTTCACTTCTAATTTTGTTGATCTGATTCTTCTCCCTTTGTTTCTTGATGAGTCTGGCTAATGGTTTGTCAATTTTGTTTATCTTGTCAAAAAACCAGCTTTTAGTTTTGTTGATTTTTGCTATGGTCTCTTTTGTTTCGTTTGCATTTATTTCTGTCCTAATTTTTAAGATTTCTTCCCTTCTACTAACCCTGGGGTTCTTCATTTCTTCCTTCTCTAGTTGCTTTAGGTGTAGTTAGTTTATTTATTTGATTTTTTTCTTGTTTCTTGAGGTACACCTGTATTGCTATGAACTTTCCCGTTAGCATTGCTTTTACAGTGTCCCATAGGTTTTGGGTTGTTGTGTTTTCATTTTCATTCATGTCTATGCATATTTTGATTTCTTTTTTGATTTCTTCTGTGATTTATTCATTATTCAGAAGCGTGTTGTTTAGCCTCCATAAGTTGGAATTTTTAATAGTTTTTTTTCCTGTAATTGAGGTCTAATCTTACTGCATTGTGGTCAGAGAAGATGACTGGGATGATTTCAATTTTTTTGAATTTACCAAGGCTAGATTTATGGCCCAGGATGTGATCTATCCTGGAGAAAGTTCCGTGTGCACTTGAGAAAATGGTGAAATTGATTGTTTGTGGGTGGAAAGTCCTGTAAATATCTATTAAATCTAACTTGTCTATTGTATCATTTAAAGTTTGTGTTTCCTTGTTAATTTTCTGTTTAGTTGATCTATCCATATGTGTGAGTGGAGTATTAAAGTCTCCCACTATTGTGTTATTGTTAATTTCCCCTTTCATACTTGTTAGTATTTGCCTTACATATTGTGGTGCTTCTATGTTGGGTGCATATATATTTATAATTGTTATATCTTCTTCTTGGATTGATCCTTTGATCATTATGTAGAGTCCTTCTTTGTCTGTTTTCACAGCCTTTATTCTATGAGGCCACCATCACCCTAATTCCAAAACCAGACAAAGATGCCACAGAAAAAGAAAACTACAGGCCAATAGCACTGATGAACATAGATGCAAAAATCCTTAATAAAATTCTAGCAAACAGAATCCAACATCATATTAAAAAGATCATACATCATGACCAAGTGGGCTTTATCCCAGGAATGCAAGATTTCTTTAACATCTGCAATTCAATCAATGTAATACACCACATTAACAAATGGAAAGGTAAAAACCATATGATTATCTCAATAGATGCAGAAAAAGCCTTTGACAAAATTCAACACCCATTTATGATAAAAACCCTCCAGAAAGCAGGAATAGAAGGAACATACCTCAACATAATAAAATCTATATATGACAAACCCACAGCAAACATTATCCTCAATGGTGAAAAATTGAAAGCATTTCCCCTAAAGTCAGGAACAAGGCAAGGGTGCCCACTTGAACCACTTCTATTCAACATAGTTTTGGAAGTTTTGGCTACAGCAACCAGAGCTGAAAAAGAAATAAAAGGAATCCAGATAGGAAAAGAAGAAGTAAAACTCTCACTGTTTGCAGATGACATGATCCTCTACATAGAAAACCATCAAGATTCTACAAGAAAACTACTAGAGCTAATCAATGAATATAGTAAAGTTGCAGGATATAAAATTAACACACAGAAATCCCTTGCATTCCTATACACCAATAATGAGAAAACAGAAAGAGAAATTAAGGAAACAATACCATTCACCATTGCAACAAGAAGAATAAAATACTTAGGAATATATCTACCTAAAGAAACAAAAGACTTATATATAGAAAACTATAAAACACTGATGCAAGACATCAAAGAGGACACAAACAGATGGAGAAATATACCGTGTTCATGGATTGGAAGAATTAATATAGTGAAAATGAGTATACTACCCAAAGCAATCTATAGATTCAATGCAATCCCTATCAAGCTACCAATGGTATTTTTCACAGAACTAGAACAAATCATTTCACAATTTGTATGGAAATATAAGAAACCTCAAATAGCCAAAGCAATCTTGAGAAAGAAGAATGGAACTGGAGGCATCAACCTGCCTGACTTCAGGCTCTACTACAAAGCCACAGTCATCAGGACAGTATGGTACTGGCACAAAGATAGAAATATAGATCAGTGGAACAAAACAGAAAGCCCAGAGATAAATCCATGCACCTATGGACACCTTATCTTTGACAAAGGAGGCAAGAATATACAATGGAGAAAAGACAATCTCTTTAACAAGTGGTGCTGGGAAAACTGGTCAACCACTTGTAAAAGAATGAAACTAGAACACTTTCTAACACCATACACAAAAATAAACTCAAAATGGATTAAAGATCTAAACATAAGACCAGAAACTATAAAACTCCTAGAGGAAAACGTAGGCAAAACACTCTCCGACATAAATCACAGCAGGATCCTCCATGACCCACCTCCCAGAATGTTGGAAATAAAAGCAAAAATAAAGAAATGGGACCTAATTAAAATTAAAAGCTTTTGCACAACAAAGGAAACTATAAGCAAGGTGAAAAGACAGCCTTCAGAATGGGAGAAAATAATAGCAAATGAAGCAACAGAAAAACAATTAATCTTAAAAATATACAAGCAACTCCTGCAGCTGAATTCCAGAAAAATAAACGACCCAATCAAAAAATGGGCCAAAGAACTATACAGACATTTCTCCAAAGAAGACACACTGATGGCAACAAACACATGAAAAGATGCTCAACTTCACTCATTACTAGAGAAATGCAAATCAAAACCACAATGAGGTACCATTTCACACCAGTCAGAATGGCTGCTATCCAAAAGTCTACAAGCAACAAATGTTGGAGAGGGTGTGGAGAAAAGGGAACCCTCTTACACTGTTGGTGGGAATGCAAACTAGTACAGCCACTATGGAGAACAGTGTGGAGATTCCTTAAAAACCTGGGAATAGAACTGCCATATGACCCAGCAATCCCACTGCTGGGCATACACACTGAGGAAACCAGAATTGAAAGAGACGCGTGTACCCCAATGTTCATCGCAGCACTGTTTACAATAGCCAGGACATGGAAGCAACCTAGATGTCCATCAGCAGACGAATGGATAAGGAAGCTGTGGTACATATACACAATGGAGTATTACTCAGCCATTAAAAAGAATACATTTGAATCAGTTCTATTGAGATGGATGAAACTGGAGCCCATTATACAGAGTGAAGTAAGCCAGAAAGAAAAACACCAATACAGTATACTAATGTATATGTATGGAATTTGAAAGATGGTACGATAACCCTATATGTGAGACAGAATAAGAGACACAGATGCATAGGATTCATTTCAAAAGTCTTTTCTGTGGAGAAGAATAAGCAACATTTCAGGATGTCAAAACCCTAAATACCTTAAGATACTGGAAGATAATATGGACTCTGAGGGAGAAGGTGAGGGTGGGACGTTCTGGAGAATAGCATTGAAACATGTAGTTATCATATGTGAAACAGAACATCATTCCAGGTTCGATGCATGAGACAAATGCTCAGGGCTGGGGTAATGGGATGACCCATAGGGATGGGATGGGGAGGGAGGTGGGAGGGGGGTTCAGGATGGGAAACACATGTAAACCCATGGCTGATTCATGTCAATGTATGGCAAAAACCACTGCAATATTGTAAAGTAATTACCCCAACTAAAATAAATAAATTTATTAAAAAAAAAAAAAAAGGAAGAAAGTTGAGCGCCGAAGAATTGATGCTTTTGAACTGTGATGTTGGAGAAGACTCTTGAGAGTCCCTTGGATTACAAGGAGATCCAACCAGTCCATCCTAAATAAAATCAGTCCTGAATGTTCACTGGAGGGATTGATGCTGAAGCTGAAACTCCAATACTTTGCCCACCTGATGTGAAGATCTGACTTGTTTGAAAAGACCCTGAGGCTGGGAAAGATTGAAGGCGGGAGGAGAAGGGGTCGACAGAGGAGATGCTTGGATGGCGTCACCCACTCAATGGACATTAGTTTGAGTAAACTCTGGGAGTTGGTGATGGACAGAGAGGCCTGGTGTGCTGCAGTCCATGGGGTCTCAAAGAGTCAAACATGACTAAGCGACTGAACTGACCGATTGACATTACACAGGGACACACTGTTAACTAAAGTCCACACTTTAGAAAGATTTCCTCACTTTTTACCTAAAGCACTGTTTCTATTCCAAGATCTCATCTAGGACACCACTTGGCATTCAGTTATCATGTCTCCTGGGCTCCTCTTGGTTGTGACAGTTTCTCAGATTTTCCTCTATTTTCATGGCTTAGAGTTTCAAAGTGCACCTGTCAGGTATTTTGTAGAATTCCTTCAACTGGGGTTTTTGTGGTAGCTTCCTCACTGTTAGATTGAGATTACAAGTTTTTCTGAGGGATGATTCCAGAGATGAGGTGCCAGGTGTGCCATAGCACACAGAGAGTCCATGCCGTTGATATGGCTGATCACGGAGGAGCTTGACCTTGATCACCTTGCTGAGGTCATGTGTCAGGTTTCCCTGCCTTCAATTACTCCCCTGCCTTCTCTACCCTGTTGTCCAGTTTGGAAGTGACTTAACACACAGCCCACACCTAAGCAGCAAAGTGGTCCTACACCTCTCCGAGGGAGTGTGTCCACCTAAACTATTTGGAGTTCTTTATGCCAGGGAAGTTGTTTATTTCTTTTATTCATTCATTCAGTTGTCTATTTATCTTCATACATACTCAGGAACATTCATTTTATGTTTTGAATTATGTGTGTGTGTGTGTGTGTGTGTGTGTGTGTGAGACAGAGAGAGAGAGAAAGAGAGTTCAGTTGCTCAGTCATGTCTGACTCTTTGCAACCCCAGGAACTATAGCCCACCAGGCTCCTCTGTCCATGTGATTCTCCAGGCAAGAATACTGGAGTAGGTTGCCATGCCATCCTCCAGGGAATCTTCCTAACCCAGGGATGGAACCTTATGTCACTTATGTCTCCTGCATTGACAGGTGGGTTCTTTACCACTAGCGCCACCTGGGACCATTCAATTTACAAATATAGCTTAATATGCAACACTGGAAAAAAAAAACAAACAGACTGAACATTAATCAAAATTCTTAAAAGCACTTGTTCAGATTTGCTAGATACATCTGTACAATAATAAGATTTGTGAGTTGAACTAAAAGCTAAAGGAAGATACAGGGTATTTGCATTTATAGCTTTAATAAATTGATATATTAATTTTTAAAACCAATGTAACCTTTTAAAGAGCTTTTTTTCTTCCCTCAAAAAACCTAAAAGAAACTTAGATAAATAGACTTAAGTTTGAAAAAGAAAATAAAAGTCCATCTAAAATTTAACCACTCAAAGCAGCTATGGTCACATTTTTGCTGACCCTGCTTTTCACACTACTCTTCACACATACAAGTACTCAAATACACATAAAGAGAGACACATCATACACTGTTTATTTAAGTGCAGACACATCAGCCCCATCATTTTCTCTCCCTGTCTTTGTTCCTTGCTCTTCTTTGGTGATGTTCATAACCATCCAGTTGCCTGCCTCCCTCTTTCCTCACTTTTGCTTTTCTGCAAAGTCATGGTTCCTATCATTCCTACCTGGAGCTTTAAAAGCATTCAGTTGGCAGTTCTCTGGGTGTACTTGTGTTTCTATCTTTCATGACATTACCTTATACTTTTGGAACTGTGATATTCCTGAATATTCCTACAATGGGAGTGAGACACATATCCGTGAAGCCCAGGACTAGAGGGAGGTCATGAATCTTGGGTGCTGGTCCAGCTTAAACTTCAGACTTCTCTTCTCTCAAACAAGAGGCTTCAGTTTGCCAAACTCTTAATCTCCTTCCAACTAGAAATCTTTATATGCACGTTAGAGCTCAAGATTGCTAGGAGAAATATCAGTAACCTCAGATACGCAGATGGCACCACCCTTATGGTAGAAAGTGAAGAGGAACTAAAGAACCTCTTCATGAAGCTGAACAAGAAGAGTGAAAAAACTGGCTTGAAAGTCAACATTCAAAAAACTAAGATCATGGCATCCGGTCCCATCACTTCATGGTAAATAGAAGGGGAAACAATGCAAACAATGACAGAATTTTATTCTTGGGATCCAAAATCACTGCGGATGGTGGCTGCAACCATGAAATTAAAAGATACTTGCTCCTTAGAAGAAAAGCTATGACAAAGCTAGACAGCATATTAAAAAGCAGAGACATTACTTTGCTGACAAAGGTCTGTATAGTCAAAGGTATGGTTTTTCCAGTAGTCATGTGCGGATGTGAGAGTTGAACCATAAAGAAGGCTGAGTGCCAAAGAATTGATGCTTTTGAACTGTGGTGTTGGAGAAGACTCTTGAGAGTCCCTTGGACTGCAAGGAGATCAAACCAGTCAATCCTAAAGGAAATCAACTTTGAATATTTATTGGAAGGACTGATGCTGAAGCTGAAACTCCAATATTTTGGCCACCTGATGCGAAGAGCTGACTCATGGGAAAAGACTCTAATGCTGGGAAAAATTGAAGGCAGGAGGAATGGGTGATGACAGAGGACAAGATGGTTTCATGGCATCACTGACTCAATGGACATGAGTTTGAGCAAACTTCAGGAGATGGTGAAGGACAGGGAAATGTGGCATGAGACCGCCCATGGGGTCTCAAAGAGTGGGCCATGACTGAGTGACTGAACAGCAGCAACAACCGAGCCATTATGACTAAGTTTTCCAAAGCCGAAAATCAGTATCAGTTCTCTTTGTTTTTATGTGAAACAAGTCTTTTCAGCAATGCAACAGTGTTAGGGATAATTTACTGGCTCTGTAGCTAAAGAATCCACTACAGACTACACGCAAGAGAGACAACAGTCAGCAGAGTGTATGTTGTCCCGTCACTGTGCCAGAGGAGGTCTTTTTCTACAGAGCCATCCACCATCAGCCCACTGAGGAAGTGGGATGTTGGTCACATTTTTTGAACCCAGATAGTCTGCAGCCTCCTGTTTGCCTATGCTGCACAGTAACCAACTGGAAGAGCAGCTACAAAGAAACAGATTTTACCTACAAAGTATGAAAACACAAGACCAAAACCTCTTAGGCTTGCAAAAATGTGGAACTATTTGTCTTCTATTTAACTTGAAGAGTGTTACGTACGGCTTCCTTGGTGGCTCAGTGGTAAAAAATCCACCTGCCAATGCAGGAGACATGGGTTTGATCCCTGGTTCAAGAAGATACCACATGCGGTAGAGCAAATAAGCCCTTGCACCACAACTACTGAGCCTGTGCTTTTTAGAGCCCAGGAGCTGCAGCTACTGAGCCCACATGTCACAACTACTGAAGCCTGAGCACCCTAGAGCTCATGCTCTGTGACAAGAGAGGCCACTGCATTAAGAAGTCCATGCATCAGAACCAGAGAGGAGCCTCGACTCACGGCAACTAGAGAAAAACCCACTCAGCAAGAAGACCCAGCACAGCCAAAAATAAATGAATAAATAAAATTATTTTTAAAATAATGTTACATAAATTCCAATAATTAAGACAAAAATTGCTGCTACTTAGGTCTGTGTAGGACTCTTTCTGACCTCCTGTCCCTCTTCAGCAAGAAAGGCCCATCAATGAAAAGTCCATTTGGAGGAACCATTTGGAGGGAAGAAAATGGCTCCATATGAGGGTCAAATACCATCTTTCATGCAACTCTCATCTTCTCATTCCCAGCTAAAACCCCTTCATTTGTCACTTCTTCACATGCATTTATCTGCAGACAAATTTAGCCCTGGTGGCTCAGACAGTAAAGAATCCACCTGCAATGCGGGAGACTTCAGTTCAATCCCTGGGTTGGGAAGATTCCCTGGAGGAGGGCATGGCAACATACTCCAGTTTTTTTGCATGGAGAATTCCATGGACAGAAGAGCCTGATGGGCTACAATCCATGGGCTATAGTCCATGGGTGGGCTACAGTCCATGAGTTCACAAAGAGTCGGACATGACTGAGCGACTAAGTACCCAACGGTGCAGACAAAAGTTAATGATGATGCATTCAGCTTGTATTTCTTTTCAAAAAGAAAAAAAAATCAGATCCATTTACACCCTCTAGAGGCCATCATCATTTCATAGAGAGCTCTCTCCCATCAAATGTGGTAAACATATGTTTGTATAATCAACAAAGGTAAGGAAAAAGCTCGCTATTAAATGTGTAATTTTTCCGTTATTCAAAAGGAAGGTTGTTTTGCTAAAATAAAAATGACCAAAGCGTAAGTGAGGAAGTCCAATGAGGCTCCATTAAGTGCTAAATCAAGGGTGGAAACATTGCAGTTAAAAATAACATTCTTTCCTACATGTGCTCTAATCTGTACATCTAAATATAAAACAACTAGCTTCTTCCTGCACAGCAGCATATATTACAAAATGGCTCTAAACCTGGCACTTGGCTGCCCATTTCCTGCCCACATTCTGAAAACAGCTTCCCAAGGACAGAGAGTAGGCTGCCTTTTCCTGCATGGTGTTCCAAGCAGGGAGACCAGGGTCTCGCTCAAAGTGAAGACTCAACATATGATGAGTCAAATGTGCTTCCCAAAGTACCCACATAGCAGAACCTCTGAGTTTCCTTCTCACCAAGTTATTGGGTCCCCTTAGCCCATGGTTTTCTGGTTCTTTCATATTCTGATGAGTCTCCTGGGTGTAGGCTAGTTTATCGTTTCCTGCTTTTACAGAACTTCCTAGTCTGTAGGGTTTTACTTCAGTGGCAGAAGCGTATGGAATAAGAACCTAGGTCTCTGTTGCCTATGACTAAAGAAGGGAATGCCCCAGCCAGTGGGACACAGCACAGAGAAGGTTTGTATGGGACCCTGGGAATAAGGTGGTGCTCGTGGTAAAGAACCCACCTGCCAGTGTAGGAGACAGAAGAGATGCAATTTTAATCCTTGTTTGAGAAGATCCCCTGGAGGAGGACATGGCAACCCTCTCCAGGATTCTTGCCTGGAGAATCCTATGGACAGAGGAGCCTGGCAGGATACAGTCCATAGGATCACAAAGAGCTGGACACAACTGAAGTGACTTAGCACGCACTAGGAATAAGGCTTCTCCGATGGCTCAGACTGTAGAGAATCTGCCTGCAATGCAGGAGATGCAAGAGTCGCAGGTTCTATCCCTGGGTTGGGTATACCCACCCCCCCACCCCCAAGCCTTGCCCACAGAAGGGAATGGCAACCCACTCCAGTATTCTTGCCTGGGAAGTCCCATGGACAGAGGAGCCTGGAGGGTTACAGTCCATAGGGTCACAAAGAGTCTGACGTGACTGAGAATGCATGCAAAGACACAAGGTAATTACTTACATTTACATTACAATTAGAAAGAGAGTATTTACATAGTATTAGGTACTATATATAATCCAGAGCTGATTTAAAGTATATGGGGGATATATGTAGGTTATATAAGTACAAACTACATCTTTTTATATAAGTGACTTGAGCATCCATAGAGTTTGGTATCTGTGGGGCGTCCTGGAACCAACCCCCCACAGATACACAGGAACAATTGCACTGGCTTTACATGGCTTTAAATGAGTCCCACTATTCTTTTGGGTGACAGCCACCAGAGGTGACTGAACTGTACCTGGGAGGAATCAAAAGCCTTTCCATGATTTTCTAGAACCTTACTACTTTCAAGTGAGACAATGACTGTGCCCTTCTCACCTGACTCTCCGACAGTGATGTGAGCCCCCATGCCGGGTGACTTTCCTGCTTCCCTTGACATGAGAGGCAGCAGCCATCCCACTCTGAAAAGAGTGGATCCTAATACACTCATCGCAGGTGCCATTCACTGTCTAATTTGTAACCTCTTAAATTCTCCCCATGAATGACTTCAGAGATGGAGAACAGTTACTTGTCCTGAGCAGAATCAGGCAATTACAGTGGGTTTTCACTGACTACCCTCATCTCTAGAAGATTCATTTCAAAGGTCTTTTCTGTGGAGAAGAATAAGCAACATTTCAGGATGTCAAAAGCCTAAATACCTTAAGATACTGGAAGATAATTTTGGACCTGGGAAAGGAGACAAAAATTGGGATTTTTTTCTAAGTGAGAAGAAATAACAACAACACATATTGACAATAGAATCTTTGACTTTGGAACTTCTCAGGAAGAGAGTGAAAGTCCCTCAGTCGTGTCTGACTCTTTGTGACCTCATTGACTATATAGTCCTTGGAATTCTCTAGGCCAGAATACTGGAGTGGGTAGTCTTTCCCTTCTGCAGGGGATCTTCCCAACTCAGGGATCAAACCCAGGTCTCCCGCATTGCAGGCAGATTTTCTACCAGCTGAGCCACCAGGGAAGCCCAGGAGTATTGGATTGGGTAGCCTATCCCTTCTCCAGTGGATCTTCCTGACCCAGGAATCAAACTGGGGTCTCCTGCATTGCAGGCAGATTCTTTACCAATTGAGCTACCAGGGAAGTGAAGCTTTGATGTTGGAACTTCTCAGGAAGAGAAGATAATAATAAAGAACACTCAAGACTACAGCAATGCTGCTTTAGATCATAAGATCAAGAAGAGGTAGATCTGTTTTGGAAATATACCTTCTTATGAGGTATGAGTTAGTCACTTTGTGCACAGAATATTGAATAAATCATCAGATAACAACACTGAACTAAGAGGTACCTTCTAAATTTTTAATAAACATAATTTATTGAAGGAAAAAAGCATGCAATGCCTTTTCCAGCCTAAGGTGAATTATACTATTCAGATTATGTGGAATCTAGAAGAACAGTACATATGCATCTTTAGCCCAACAGAAATAGAGACACAGATGTACAGAACAAATATATGGAGTCCAAGGGGGGAAGGGGGTTGGGGTTAATTACTTTGCCAACAAAGGTTCATCTAGTCAAAGCTATGGTTTTTCCAGTAGTCATGTATGGATGTGAGAGTTGGACTATAAAGAAAGTTGAGTGCTGATGAATAGATGCTTTTGAACTGTGGTGTTGGAGAATACTCTGAGAATCCCTTGGACTGCAAGGAGATCAAACCAGTCAATCTTACAGGAAATCAGTCCTGAATATTCATTGGAAGGACTGATGCTTAAGCTGAAACTCCAATACTTTGGCCACCTGATGTGAAGAGCTGACTCATTGGAAAAGACCCTGATGCTGGGAAAGATTGAAGACAGGAGGAGAAGGGGACGACAGAGGATGAGATGGTTGGATGGCATCACCAACTCAATGGACATGAGTTTAGGTAAACTCCGGGAGTTGGTGATGGACAGGGAGGCCTGGTGTGCTGCAGTCCACGGGGTCGTAAAGAGTCGGACATGACTGAGCGACTGAACTGAACTGAACTGAACGTACAGCCCAGGGGAAAAAAGAAGGTATAGTCAATCAGTCTGTAGGACATATATTAAGTTAACCTTAAAATGCATTTCAATATGGATTAGGCAGACAAATACTGTTTGATTCTACTTATAAGAGAGACTTGGCTTCCCTAGTGGTTCAGACAGTAAAACGTCTGCCTGCAATGTGGGAGACCCAGGTTCAATCCCTGGGTTGGGAAGATCTCCTGGAGAAGAAAATGGCAACCTACTCCAGTACTCTTGCGTGGAAAATTCCATGGACAGAGGAGCCTGGCAGGCTACAGTCCATGGAGTTGCAAATCGTCAGACATGACTGAGTGACTTCACTTTCACTTTTCACTTTCATATGAGAGACCTAGAATAGCCAAATTCATATAGTCAGAAAGTACAGTGGTAGATGCCCAGGGCTGCAAGGTGGTGTTGTGGGGAGGGGGGATGGGAGTTAGTGTTTAATGGGGACAGGCTTTCAGTTTAGGAAGGTGAAAGATTGAGGAGATGGATGATGGTAAGAACTGTAAACAGTGTGAAAGTACTTAGTGTCATTGAATTGTACATTTATATATGGTTAAAATTGTAAGCTTTATATTATGTGATTTTTACTACAATAAAATTTTTAAATGAAATAGATTAAGTAACTGTATTACACTGGGAATAAGTTATTTAACTGAGCATAAGGGCCTAGATCCTTACAAGAAACTTGGAAAGGTGTTTGATTTAGAAGGATGGATGAGATTTGCTATCACAGTTTTCCTGTGAAGGTGGTGTAGGTAGCAGGGTCATCACTTAATCCAGCTCTGAAAGAGCCCACTAAGCACTCCAAAATTGTTAATTGCAAATGGAGGAAAACATAGATGTTTGAGACATTTGTACAGTGATCTTAAATGAGGTTTTGCTGGCCACTTTTGAACGTGTTTGGTATTCGCCTAAGTGTTTGTTGCTAAGTCATGTCTGACTCTTTGTGACCCCATGGACTATAGCTCACCAGGCTCCTCTGTCCATGGAATTCTCCAGGCAAGAATACTAGAGTGGGTGGCCATTCATTTCTCCAAGGGATCTTCCTGTCGCAGGGATCAAACCCTGGTCTCCCGCATTGAAGGCAGATTCTTTACCATCTGAACCATCACCTTTCAACTTCAGGCATTCATCTGCAGAGGCCCCTGCATCTGAGACTTCAGTTACAGGGCCACCAGGTCCTCACAAGAACACTGGACAAGAAGGTAACACTGCTGCTACCACCCACACCGTATGCTATGGGCTGAAAGTTCGTGTCCTGATGAAACTGAAGCCTTAACCCTCCACGTGAGTGTATTAGAAGATAAAGCTTTTATGAAATAATTAAAGCTAAATGGGGCTTCCCTGCTGGCTCAGTGGTAAAGAATCTGTCAGCAATGCAGGAAATGTAGGTTCGAACCCTGGGGTGGGAAGATCCCCTGGAGAAGGGCATGGCAACCCACTCTAGTATTCTTGACTGGAAATCCCTTGTACAGAGGAGCCTGGCAGTCCATAGGGTTGCAAAGAGTCAGACACAACTAAGCAAGTAACACCCAGTAGGGTGGGAGGGAGATGTGTGTGTGGGGGGGCTTCCCTGTGGCTCAGCTGGTAAAGAATTCACCTGCAATGTGGGAGACCTGGGTTCGACCCCTGGGTTGGGAAGATCCCCTGGAGAAGGGGACAGCTACCCACTTCAGTATTCTTGTCTGGAGAATTCCATGGGCTGTATAGTCCATGGGGTCGCAAAGAGTTAGATACAAGTGTGTGTGTGTGTGTGTATAAAACTGAATCACTCTGCTGTACATCTGAAACTCCACTATACTTCAAGTTTTAAAAAGGCACAGAATCTACTCTCTCATGTGCTTCTTTTTCTTTTTTACCTAGTGAAAGGCAGTGGAGAAGAAAAGAAATGAGCAATTTTACCAAGCCAGGTTTCACATGGGTTACCTGTAAGCAGGAGATGTCATTTGCAGGGATCAATGCAAAATGAGCATGCAGGAGCCCGTGTGTAAAAACTACTCAGAATTTCCAGATCAGGACACCACCACACTGATTCAAGCATGGGCTTTTCTGAGTGCTGGGACCTGAAAGAAGCACAGGCTGCCTTGCCCAGCACATGGTACTTCTCAAGATTCTAGAACATGTTTCACTCTTGCACCTGTGTTCCTGCATCAAAGTCCATGACTTTGGAGAGTGCAGGGTGAACTCCCTGTCTGGCAGCCCCTCACCCCCGTGTCATAGGAAGGGCTGTGACAGTGACCCATCCTAGGGGCAGAGGGAGGGACCTCTCAGGGGTCAGCGTGCATTTCCCATCTATGATGGTCCTTTAAGCCTGTTAGCCCCAGGATGCCCAGCCAAAGGAAAACAGAAAACAAAGGCACCTCCGTGTCCACATGGATTCTGCCTTTTACCGTAGACAATGCATGGGGAGACCATGTCTTCACAGATGTACAGTCAGGTGGAAATTGACTGTTTTCTCCTCATGGCCCAGAAGCCTATGTCTCCTATCATATGACTCCAGCAGAAGTTATTAAAATTCACAACTGCACTGCCATCAGCTATTTCCTGTTTAGTCACTGTCTTAACCCCCTTTCCTCATTTTGCATTTCCTTTTACAGGATGCAGTCCTGTGGGGTCCAGAGATAAACTCCAAAAGAATGAGAGCCACTGACAGTGTTCTCCATCAAAGGTCTGTATGTTGAAGCTTCAGGGATGAAGGAGCAGCCCCCGGTGGTGGGCACCTGCTTGGATGGGGGTAGGGAGGCATGTGGGGGTGATGTCAGGCAGGCATAAAGGCCATGAGAGTGATAAGATGTGCTTTTTATAACAGGCTCACTTTTCTCCAGCAGCCAGTGGAGTAGTGGACGGAAGCAGTGTTTTAAAAAGCAAGAAAGCTCAGTGTTGTGATTTGCATGCAGAAGAGCTCATGTCCTGGCAATTACCTAACAAGGCAGTGCCCAGTTCACTGATGGCCAAGGGCTCAGCCTCACAGTCTGGCAAGGCACTAGGAATCCACAAGAGGGAAACCAAGAGAGGGAAAAAGGGGTGCTCCTGTCTTCCACAGCTACCTCCAGCCCACTCCCTTCCGCCTCATTGTCCTGAGCATGCCCAGCTGCTGCGGAATAGCTGGGAGGAAAAATCAACAAAAGATCACCCCTACGACTTCCAGCATAATTTACTGGTGCTTGTGTCTTGTGGCTGCAGCTGCATGTCAGGGTGATGACACATGATGGGTGATTAAAGTGCATGTCCTTAAATCAAAGCTGAGCTGATGGTTGGAACAGGCAGTAAACAGCCCTGGGAGCTTGCTCATCCCTCCAATGAGAGAAACGTATTAGGACAACAAGGCGGCTATTATCCTAATAAGAGGAAGCCTTGTATCCTGGAAACTTGTGATGTTTGCAGGATTTACTTGAGATATTTATGGATGGCTGAGAATGTAGCCCTATCCATCCTAGCTTGCTGGGCATCTGTGTGGCCTCTGTGGACCCCCGCCTCCACCCCTCCTGCAGGGAGACCCGTGGGGTGAGGAAAAGGCAGGGAAACTTTGCCAGGTGCCCTGAGCATGGTCTGCCTCTCTCTGTGTCTCTCTCTGCGTTGGTGCTGGCAGGAAGGGTGGCCAGGGCAGTCAGAGCTCATAGATTTTCCTTCGCTTGATACCAGGAGTCAAGGGGTAAGGAAGACATTGTACACGAGCCTCTTTGAGCAGGGAAAGTGCACCTTGGGTTTGCTATGGGTTCCAAGCCCCTCATTGTTCTGAAACTGGGCGGACCCATGATGCTTTCTGCGGTCACAATGACCTAGTCACGAGGGGGATGGGGGTGGTGGAGGGTGAACAGTCTTCGAGCTCCAGTGAGATCCAGGTTCCTATTCCCTTAAAAATTCAAGAAGAATGTCTAGGGCTTCCCAGGTGGCTCAATGGTAAAGAATCCACCTGTCACTTCAGGAGACACAGGTTCAATCCCTGATCTGGGAAGATACCACATGCCTTGGGGCTACTAAGCCTGTGTACCACAATTACTGAGCCTGTGCTTTAGAACACATAAACTGCAACTTCTGGGTCCACGAGCCACCTCTATTGAAGCTCTCATGCCCTAGAGCCCATGCTCTGCAACAAGAGAAGTCACTGCATTGAGAAGCCTGTGCGCCACAACTAGAGAGTAGTCCCCAATTTCTGCAACTAAAGAAAAGCCCATGTAGCAATGAAGACCCAACACAACCAAAAATAAATAAATTAATAAATAAAAATTATATAAAAAAGAATGCCCAGGGGCAGTGAGTGAACATGGACAAGACTTCCATACCCACCTTCCGGATGTCTGACAAGGAGGAGGGCTCAGCCCCAGTGACTCTGGGCCAGGTGTGCCCTGCTCAGAATGTGGGGGCAGGGAAAACCTAGGGTGGAGGGAAAGCATGGAGCAGTGACTCACACTCTGAAGAGCAGAACTAGAAAAGCAGGCACAGGTCATGGTGTGTGGTCTGGGAGAGCGGAGATGTAAACCTCAGCTCTTAACTTCCTGCTGTGGGAGGAGTCCTCTGGACACTGACTTTTTAAGGCTAAAACCGGAATTCTCAGGCAAACTGGAACCAGTTGGTCAGTCTATATATTTGACCTTGAGTTCCTCTTAACTTTCAGGAACATCAGTTTTCTTATCTGAAACACTGCAAACAGAGTGAGTGACCCAAACTGCAACCCTGTTGGAAATTAGCATATATTTAAAGTGTCTAAGTGTGTTTTGTAGAACAATGTAGGAATTCAATCACAGTATTAGAAAAAACATTCAAGATATTTCAATTGGAATAAGATGCCTGTAGAAGTAGTTAGTTCTCTGTCAATAGAGGCATTCAAATCAAAGCTACATGAGCTTCTCACTGGGTCGTTGGAGGGAGTTGAAGCCTCAAGCAGGACCAGGGGAGTAGATGAGGTCCCTCACCACTGGGGACTTTGGACTTCCCGGATGGAGGGTCTGCAGCATTGTGAACAAGGAGGAGCAGGAGGTTTCTATAGGCTGTGCATGAATTTTGCTGTCACTCTGAAAGGTGGAGTGGGCCAGGTCTCCAGGGGCAGGGGTGCAATAGCACCTCTCTTTGCAGCCTGGGAGACTGGCTTTGCAGCTTTGGGGCACCCACACTTGAAGTGGTCATGATCTAATGTTCACCGTGTAGCCACTGGTGTGATGGAGAAAGAGATGGGAGCCCCAGGTGGGAAAAGGCCACAATGCCTGTCTGCAGGGACAGACTGGTTCCCAGGCAAGAGACCCCAATCCCTCCAAAGCTTGTATCAAGATTTGCCCTCAGAGCCAGACCACTGGCACTGTGCCTTGGGAGCAGGAGGCTTCCAGCACAAAGGGTCGGAGGTCTCAGGCGTGGCAGAGCTGATCCAGGTGAAGGCTGTGGTCTCCTTGTTGATTTTTAAGCCCAAGTACAGTGTCACCTCTTGATTTTTCAGATTCTACTCTCAGTGACCTTGACCTCATGACCTTTGCATTTAAGTCTGAGACTGTGCATGTACCTGCAGGATTCTTCAATTCCAGGGGGTAGGCAGCCAGAATAGGAAAGGCTAGGAATTCACGGTATCTGTTCTGAGCTTCATCCAGTCAATGTCTGGGAACTTCAAAGGTCTTCCCGTGTCTGTATCTCTGAAACACTCCTACAGAGGTGAAAGGTTTTGGTGTTTTAAGGAAAAGTCGGGGGCAAACTCCGGGAAACAGTGAGGGACAGGGAGGCCTGGCACGGGGCAGTCCATGGGGTTGCAAAGAGTCGGACACAACTGAACGACTGAGGGATGACAACAAAAACGTCTGCCTGTGTTAAGAACCTGGGAAAAGGGAGATGAAGACCATCAAAGCTAAGGAAGGATAGGTGGAGGCAGGAATGGCAGGTGTAAAGAGAGAAGAGAAGGTATATTGTGCTGCAGGGTGAGGTGGAGATAAGGAGATTTCCGTTATCTTGGTGCATCTTCTGTGGTTTGCTTTATAATAGTTTTAAACTTCCATACTCAGAGTGGACATGTGTGATGAATGGCTCGCTAACACAGTGCCCAATGTGAGCGTGTCACATTTCCTTGAGAAGAGTGAAGCCAGAAGGGCTGAGTCCCCAGCCGGCCTGACTGTGGCCTTTTATCTCTGCTGCTGATCAGGGAAAGGGCGACGCTCACAGGCAGGCACCGCTGCAGCGCCCGTGATGGCTCGGCGGCAGCTAGGCTGCCCGGGGTCGGGCTGGCGCTCCCAACCTCACAGCTAATGAGAACATTTGAAAGATTCCTGATGGGCGATGGCCATGGAGGTTGCTGGAAGTCATTAAGCACTGCTTTCATGAAGGGCTACGGCAGCACGTTCAAGACTCGGGTGGTAAACGAATGAGAGGCTGGGTTGTGAGCATGCGTACTGGCCCTGGCATTTCCGAGGCGAGGCTTCCAACCTCAGCGCCAGACAGCTCGGAAGGGCGGGATGAGCCTCAGAGCTCGCTGTAGGGTCAACAGAGGGCCCCCTGCAGCTGCAACCCAATTCTACATCTGTCCTTCTTACTTTCTGCCTCCCTCAGCCTTCTGGCTAAGATCAAGTATAGTGTGGGGGCTTCCCAGGTGCCTCAGTGGTAAAGAAACCACCTGCCAATGCAGGAGACACAGAGGTACAGGTTCTATCCCTGGGTTGGGCAGATCCTCTGGAGGAGGAAATCGCAACCCACTCTAGTATCTTGCCTGAATAGTCCCATGGACAGAGGAGCCTGGCGGGCTGCAGTCCATGGGGTCAGGAAGAGTCAGACATGACCGAACGACTGAGCACATAGGTGCTAATTCCAAGTGTTCTTTGGCCAGCTTCCTGCACCCAAATACAGGAGGTATTAATGCATATTTCTACCTTTAAAATGGGGAAGTCCCAAATGAAAAGGCAGCAAACCCCAAGGACCTGTTGAGAACGTCCTTGGTTCTAACTCTGTATAAATGATGTCAGACTTACAGCCTGTCAGGATGGATGACTTCCTGGAGGCAGACATTGTGGTTGTGGAGCTGCAGGCAGATGAGGAAACCCGGTCCTTCCTGGGCTGCCGGCCATTAGCATCGAAGCCTGTTAGTCAGGGTCCTCTGGGAAAGGGAGCCGATCAGATGGAGGTACAGGTAAATTCGTCTTGAGGAGCAGGGTCATCGTGATGAGGGCTGGGGGCAGGCTGGCAAGCGGGCCGGCTGGAGACCCAGGGAAGGGTCACCTTTGCAGCTCTAGTGAGAAGGCAGTCTGGAGGCAGAGTGCTTCTCCCTCTGGGCAGCTCCATCTGTTTTCGTGAAGGACTTTCAACTGATTGGATGAGGCCCACTCACATTATAGAGCAAGGGTCCCTAACCTCCGGGCCACAGACTGGTACCGGTCGGTGGCCTGCTAGGAATCAGGCCACACAGCAGGAGGTGAGCAGCAGGCTAGTGAGTGAACCTTCACCTGTATTTATAGCCACTCTCCATCGCTCACGTTACCACCTGAGCTCAGGAAAACAAGCTCAGGGCTTCCACTGATTCTTCATTATGGTGAGCTGTATATTTATTTCATTACATATCACAGTGTAATAATGATAGAAATGAAGTGCATAATAAATGTAACATACACGAATCATCCCCAAACCATCTCCTTACCCCTGCCTTGGTCTGAGGAAAAGTTGTCTTCTATGAAACTGATCCCTGGTGCCGAAAAGGCTGGGGATCGCTGCTATAGAGGGTAATCTGCTTTCCTCAGAGTCTATTGATTCAAATGTTAACCTCATTGTGACGCTGGGGAAGACTTGAGAGTCCCCTGGACAGCAAGGAGATCAAACCAGTCAATCTTAAAGGAAATCAACCCTGAATATTCACTGGGAGAACTGATGCTGAAGCTCCAGTACTTTGGCCATCTGATGCGAAGAGCCTGGAAAGACCCTGATGCTGGGAAAGATTGAAGGCAGGAGGAGAAGGGGGTGACAGAGGATGAGATGGTCCAATAGCATCACTGACTTAATGGACTTGAATCTGAGCAAACTCCAGGAGACAGAGAAGGACAGGAAAACCTGATGTGCTACAGTCCCTGGGGTCGAAAAGAGTTGGTCACGACTTAGCAACTGAACAACAACAACTCATCCAAACAAATACTTTCCTAGAATCATCTAGACAGGTGTTTGACCAAAACTGGGTACCATAGCCTAGCCAAATGGACATACAACATTAACTGTCACAAACTCACCACTTGCCAACCTGACACCACACACACTTCTTGACACCATGTTTACTCTCTGAAAAAGACAATATAGCAGGGTCATACTTCCACTTAACATGATGTAACTATCTTATGGAAGAACATGCATGTGTGTGTATTCAGTCCTGTCCTACTCTTTGCGACCCCATGGACCGTAGCCCTCCAGGCTCCTTGTCAATGGGATTTCCCAGGCAAGAGTACAGGAGCAGGTTGCCATTTTCTTCTCCAGGGGCTCTATCTTCCCAAACCAGGGATCAAACCCACGTCTCCTCCATCTCCTGCATTAGTATGCAGATTCTTTACCACCAAGCTACCTGGGAAGCCCCTGTGCTCCTCCATAACAGTCCCTAAAATCAACAGCTAAATGGACAGATGCACACATGTGAACACCTAACACCTAGGTGCTGGAATCACTTGGCTAAGCATGTGGAGATTTACAAAAATAAGTGGGAAAATATATATATTTAAAGACCCACTGCTCACACACTCTCTGTCTTTCTGATGCAGCCACATCTGAAGCTGCAAAGAACAGATGACTGGTCACCACCCTGGTGGCCACGGGCACCCCTCCGTGACCCACCCTTGCATTACAAATGTTCATCAGTGTTCTCATGCATTGCCTTTGGACATGTCCTAACATGAGTTGTTCAGATTTTCCCTGAGGAAGGTCAAACCTGGGAGTCCCCAGGAGAAAAGTGAGCTTATAGCCCAGATACCTGCACACAATGTGGAGTTAACTGTCACAGGGGAAACTCCAAGCCTCCCCTTTCCGTAAGCTTATTTCCGTGCACCTGTTCACAAAGAGAATGACGGACCAGGTGAATCGGCGGAGCTTATGATACAACTGGTCCAGTTTTATTTATTTACCAGGGGACTACTTAAATTGGGGCATGGATTAGTAGTAAAAGCCTATTAGCTTCATCTACAGAGAACAGAGTTAAAGACTGCCAAGGCAGTTGGAAAATTAGAGGGATATTCTAGAAAGAAGGGAGTCACAGAAAGTGGAAGTCCCAATATTTGCATATATTATCTGCCCAAATCTTGGATGAGTACTAAACAATGCAAAAGGTCACAGGGTGACCACGAGGGGGCTCCTGTGGGCAGCTGGGCAGTGACCAGGTGGGTCTGCAGGCATCTCAGTGGATGCCAGAATGGAGGGCGACAGATAACTGAGGACCCAGAGTGCTGGTGCCACCACCCACAGAAACCTTGAAACAGCAGACTACCCCGAACTGGCAAAAATAACTTCAGCTGCTGAGTAGAAGGGTGCCCCCAAACAGAAGAAGGAAGAAAAAGAAGGAAGTAAAGAGCGAAAACACATTCTTTTCCACAGAGGAATACTAGTCTGGTGACACTGAAAAAATGCTGTTGGCGTTCTTCACCCTCCGTCCACCAGGGACTGACCCCCGCTCTGGGATGTGCCCGAGGTCCTCAGCTTGCCATTGACCCTCAGCTGTCATTCCTTCGCAGACCCCTCCTCCCCTAACTCAGAGCAGCGTGCTGGATGAATTCCAGTTTAAACTGGGTTCCTCAACTCAAATAGGACCCCTCCATCCCTCAGGGGTATTGTGCTCAGCCTGACTTGCTGGGAGAGGAGCAGTAATGGTGGAATTGAGTCCTATGACCTGCTGTCTGCTTCGTATTTAGTTTGGATGCTTCCAACTGTAAATGAGAATACCCTGACCCACACTGGCTGAGACAGCAAAGCCATCAAATAACTGGTCCTCTCAGACAATGATGAAATCAGAGGTGGGGAGATTGCAAATGCAGTAGATTAGGGACAAATCTCTACTTTTCTGTTTTTCTTTTCAATAGTAGAAAAAGCACACAAATTTATTCATTTTTACATGCACAGGAGTTCACAGGAAAAAAAAAAGAAATGGCTAGCCTCAGGGGCTTATGTATCCTTTTAACAGAAAAAGAGGGTTTGGGGTTAAAGGGTCGATGAATTATGGGGAAGTGGCTAGGAAATATACGGAGTTACTAATGGAAAACAGGGACTTTTTTGTTTTTATTCTACCTTCCTTTATGTATCGGTTTTATCCTCAAGAAACTGCCAAAGTGGTCACCACAAATCAAGGTGTCACCTCCAGATAGGGTCAAGAATTAAAACGTTTGTCTCTTGCAGAGTCTACTGTGAAGACTAGGGAAATCTTTTCAGAATGATCACACATCTCTTCTATATTTCATTGACCAAAATTGGTTGCATGCCCATCCTTAAACCAATCGTGTTCAGAGGGAATAGGCTGCCATTGGTTGGTTCAGACTAGGGTTCACATCCACTGGTTCAGACTGGTTAGGATTTCCCTGCTGGAGCAGGTGACCTAGCTGCTGTGTTTGCTCTGAGTCAAACACAAGACTTAGCCAGACATCTCAACTGTCCCTCAGTGCATGCAGGGATATTAAAAAGTGCCACAAACTGGTGCTTTAAGTAACAGAAATCTATTCTGCTACAGTTTTGGAGCCAGTAGTCTGAAATTAAGGTGTGGGCAGGGCAGTGTTCTCTCTGAAGGATTGCAGGGAGAATCCTTCCTGCCTCTTCTGGCTTCCCTTGGCCGAGGAAGCCCAGGTCCAATGGTTCACACGGCTGATTCCCTCCACATCTGTGTCCAAATTTCCCCTTTTTGTACCACACCAGTCCTATTGGACTGAGGTCCACAAGACTCCAGTAATATCTCCTTTTACACATTTTATCTATAAAAATCCTATTTCCAAACAAGGTTATAATTGGGGGTACTGGGGTTAGGACATCAATCTATGAATTCTAGGAGGACACAATTTAACACTTTATATTTGGAGAGTAGCATTGAAACATGTATATTATCATATGTGAAACAGATCGCCAGTCCATGTTCGATGCATGAGGCAGGGTGCTCGGGGCTGCTGCACTGGGATGACCCTGAGGGGTGGGATGGGGAGGGAGGTGGGAGGGGGGTTCAGGATAGGGAACACGTGTACACCCATGGCTGATTCATGTGAATGTATGGCAAAAACCACCACAATATTGTAAAGCAATTAGCCTCCAATTAAAATAAATAAAAAATTAAAAAAAAACACCACTTTATATTTAGAGAGGAGGGGAACTGAAATTGAATCTGGCAACAAATCATAGTTGCTCTAGTAGCCTTCCCATCTCGCAAATCCCTCTTAATACCAAGAACCTTCAGCTGGTGGGATTCTAGGCTCAGTGAAGATGTGAAATGCAAATGTTCAGCTGCCCTCCCTGGCAGTAGCCAGCACCCACCATTGGCAATACAGCCACTTGGGGTGTCCCATCAGCTAACAGGTCCCTGCACTTCTCCATGCTTCCTTTTCCAGGCTCTGCTACATCCTCTGCTTCTGACACAGACATCATCACAAAAGCTGCAGGTGCTTTTGTCAACTGGACTTCAGACGGGAAGGGCAAGGGCTATGAGCATGCACATACGTGTATTGCGTACATGTCAGATACCGTGGAGGGGACCTGGTGGGCCCCACAGTTAGGAAAGTGTGTAAAGTGGGTGATTTTGAATCAGGACACCTCGTAGTCTGTTGGAGGCACTGATCCATCTTGGAGGGTGTAATTGAGGAATGATGATGATGACACCAGTAATCATAACCTCCAGCTCAACAACAGCTGCCTTCATCCTGCACCAACCACGTGTCTGGCTGAGTCCTTACATGTGAAGGCTCATGTCAGCTTCATCGCGACCCCAGAGAGAGGTGTTTGCACTGTCTCTGTGTTTCACAATCCTGAAGAGAGGGTGAGTCACCTGCACAGGGCCTTGGGCTGGACCAGATGGAACCCAGGCAGTGTGGTTCTGGAGCCTGACTGCTGATCGCAGGGTGTTTATATATGCCTTTGAGCCACTGATGTCTCACCAGCCCCAAGGCTGCACTGAAAATGTGGATGTGATCTTTCATTTGATAAAGAAATATCAAAACCTAGTTTTCAGTAATGACTAGTTTGTCACTGGTTCACGGTTGTTTATTCCTATTCCACCTGTGTGACCCTATTTTTGTGGGCTTGTAGCTTCCAGCCCGATGTTCTGAGATATTTGCCTGAAAAGTACAACACACAGTCTTCATTTTAGGCCATCTGGGCCTTTATTTTCTAGAAAAGTCATGCTGACCTTTTTTGCATCACGAACCCCTTTGAGGATATCATGAAGGCTACACGTTCCGCTCCCCAGGTAAACACATACATTTTTACATGTGGTTTGAAGGGATTGCATAACCCTATGGAATCATTCACAGTCCTCCAGGGCCCAGGAATCAAGGTTCAGAAGGTTTGATTTAGAAGCTCTCTGAATTAAAATAATAGAAGGAAAGTAGCATTAGACTAAGACACACATAAGCTATCTTGACAGTTTAAGGAACACAAAATTTTAAATAGTCCCTTGGACAGTAAGGAGATTAAACCAGTCAACTCTAAAGGAAATCAACTCTGAATATTCATTGGAAGAACTGATGTTGAAGCTCCAATACTTTGGCCACCTGATGCAAAGAGCTGACTTAATGGAAAAGACCCCAATGCTGGGAAAGATTGAAGGCAGGGGGAGAAGGGGGTGACAGAGGATAAGATGGTTGGACAGAGTCATCAACATGAATTTGAGCATGGTCCAGAAGATGGGGAAGGACAGGAAGCCTGGGATGCTGCAGTTCATGGGCTCACAAAGAGTCAGACATGACTGATCGACTGAACAACAGCAGAGTATTCAAATGTGAGTCTGCTACTTCTGTGAGCACCAAACAAAGATAAAACATAAGCCTGCATCTCTTATGCTTGGAGTACAGAGTGGCCTTTCAGAGTGACAAGGGGAACTTTGGAGCGAAATGTGGGATGGACTCAGGCCATCATGACCTCCCTGGGGGTCAGCCTGGGATAGTGCTCCTTCCTCCCCCCAGAGCATCACAGGGCAGGGCTGCAGTTGTTCGTGGGTGAACCTGTTGGTCCTGAGGTGGCACATGAGTGCAGCAAGTTGCAGAGGTTGAATGGACTGTCCAGGGGTGGATATGAACAGATTCTATTTGGGGCAGTGGTGTAGAATGATGAAATATTGTATTCCACCCCAACACTCACTCTGGCAATAACAAGACAAGAGGTAGCCTGAGGTCAAATCATGTTACTATCCAGAAACAGCCAGGACCTGGGGACTGTCCAACTGGAGTTGGCGCACGCACAATCATGCGTCCCTACATTCTGGGAACATGGAGATCAAATGGCATGTGGCCCAGGGACCTGCTCAGAGCGGGGGCCTGAGGACCAAGACTAGACTGGAACTTATGGGTGGACTCTGGGAGCCAGAGGTGGGGAAGGGTGGATTCCATGAGTAACAGACTCTCCAGGGAAGTGCCTGCTCCTGTTTGAAAAGGGATGCTCTATTGCACAGCATGTGGGGATCAGAGGGACCTGTGAGAGTGGTAGACAAACGAAGAGGTGCCTGGCATCATGGGCCAGAGATCCACACAGAAAGCAGTGTTCCCGGAGGCACACAGGCTCAGATTGGCTGGGGCAGAAACCTGGGACAGTGGAGGATGCAATTTTGGCACCTGAGAAGATAGCTCTTCCGCTTGAAAGATTCCACAGCTTCAGGAATTGTTTTCTTAGAACAGAAGACCACATTCCCCAGATCCCATGTGGTCCCTGATGTGGGGGTGGGAGAGACTTCTGCAGCCCCTGATGGGCCTGGGGTGAGGGGTGTAGCATGGTCACCAGAGGCCAAATTTGATTCAAAGTCGAGCCTAGTTCCCCTATCTTTTTTGCCAAAAGTCCTGAACATTATCTGGTGTTTTGGGTCCCTATCCCTGGGATGATATTTCATAAATGATAAATCAGCATTGAGATGATAATGTTGAACCAGAAATAGGAATACCAACAAAGCTGGAAGGATATGCACTGATTATTTTTCTATCTCATGATGGCTTTCTATCTCATGACCTTTCATTACAAACGTGGTTGCCCTCTATCTTCCCTTCCCATGGCCTCTTTATGTCTGACTCCAAAATGGGAGAAGGCAGGGAGGCAGTCATAAAATTGCTTTATTATTAGAGTGGTGGGTTTTGAAATCATTGGAGTGGTGGTAAGAAAACTTCCCAGACAGGAAACCCAGTCTGTGCTAGGATGGTTCCCAGCATCCACTGAGTCCTCCTCCAGTGGAGTAGTAGTGTTTGGGTCTCTAAAGTGTGTGTAAAATCCAGCGCCAGCCTCATTGGGCATCCGGAGCTCTCTCTCATCTGAGAAGCTGCCTCAATTTTCTGACAAACCCAATTGGTTAGAAAGCCCTGTCCTACTGCATTTAAAAATATTTGCGGACCAGTTTTTTTTTTTAATGACTTATAGAAAAGAGAGAGTACTTAATATTTTTACTGAAGGCAGTGCAGTTTCTTTTGAAACATTAAAGAAATCGTGCCTGATGCAAGCCTGGGTAGCATCAGATAAGAAGAGCCCAGAACCTCTCTGCTGTAGTGTCAGGTATAATCCTGCCATGGCTTCAGGGACATACAATGTGCTTGCTTAGCAGCTGGGTACCAACTCTGATTGTGCCAGGCCAGAGTGGAGGCTCTCCGCTCCCACTGCCTCCTATTTTCCTGGTAAAAGAGCTATCTACACACCAGCTAGTAGGTCTCCCATGACCATGTGCTGAGCCTAAACCTGTCAGTGTTCACAGACTTAATAGTGTTGTTAAGCAAGTACACAAAGAACAAGTGAAAGCCGTCCCTCTGTTAGCTGTTGTTTTTGTTTAAATGATATCATTGGAGCAACAGAGTCACTGTGTATCTTCTGTCTCTGTGCTTTTATATCTCTTCATGGAATTATGTTTTTACTTTTCAGAGTTTAAACATTATGCTTTTAGAGGGTTAAAGATACCAGATGCCCGAAGTTGAAATTATGTACAAATCTTGTTGTTGTTCAGTCACTCAGTCATGTCTGATTCTTTGCGACCTCATGGACTGCAGCACGCTAAGCTTCCTTGTCCTTTACTATCTCTTGGGGTTTGCTCAGACTCACGTCTGTTGAGTTGGTGATGCCATCCAATCATCTCATTCTCTGTCATCCCCTTGTCCTCCTGACTTCAATCTTGTACAGAGCTACCCGAGGGTTATCAAGAACTGGTAAAATGAACTGTTTCATAAATGCACATCTCTGCTAATAGTTTGTAGAGAGTTTGTAGAGAGACAGACTATTGTAGAGAGACAAAATATTTTGTTTGAGAGACAGAAACTAAGATTAGCCAGCTCTAAGAACATTTGTCTTTGACGAACACTCACTCACTGTGAATATTTCTTTCTCTAGTCCCCTCCACCTACCTGGTACAACATTCAAACACAGTCACCTCTCACCTTGAGTCTTTTGATCTCTTATTTCTGCTCCCTCTCCCTCCCATGCCTCTGTTTACCCTCAGCAACTCTATCTTTCGAACTCCACTGCATCCTTCAGGACTAAACTCTGGCGCCCTGGGTGCTGTTCTGTAGTCACTGATTCCACAGGGGATGGGAACCTGTGTGTTTCAGGTGTCCCACCCTCTGTCCTGACAGGGGTGCCCTCTGCTGGACCAGAGCTGTCCACAGCCAGGCCTGATGGTCCCAAGGAGGGAAAGCCTATTAAGAGGAAGCGGACAACTTTGCGGTCCCATGTCTATTATAATACCAGCATCAAAGGTATGGACAGAGATATGGGGAAACCTTCAATTTCTGCATTTTCAAATTCTACCCATTTTTAAAGATTCTTTCACCCTGACACTTTCCTTAATCTCCTCAAAATGATGGTGCTGTCCTCCTAGGTATCTCTGTGCACCTTACTCTTTTCCTTGCACTGTGATCATTAGGCTCTACTCCTGCCTTGCTGTCTCCTTTCTCAAAACATAAACTCTTTCATTCATGAAGGCAAGGTCCAAGGTTGACTGTATTTACATCCTTCACAGGGTTCTGTATCTATTAGAGCCTAGATATGTATGAGTGGGATAGAAAAAAAAAATTAAATATGTTATTCTTAACCACCTTGCTTGGGAGATGAGTGGTAATATTGACTGTGATTTTTGCAGGAAAATCCCCTAGAGAAGGAAATGGCAACCCACTACAGTATTCTTGCCTGGGAAATCCCATGGACAGAGGAGCCTGGTGGGCTACAGTCTAAGGGGTTGAAAAGTGTGGGACACAACTTAGCAACTGAATGACCACCACTACTAGTGAAAGGCCTCAGTCAAACATTTGTTAGATTGGTGTAACTCAGTGAACCAATGTTTTTAAAATGACCAATATAGTGTGTTACAGGCTTCCCTTGTGGTTCAGCTGGTAAAGAATCCGCCTGTAATGCAGGAGACCTGGGTTCGATCCCTGGGTTGGGAAGATCCTCTGGAGAAGGGAACGGCTACCCACTCCAGTATTGTGTCCCAGAGAAATGTACTGTACTGTATAGTCCATGGAGTTACAAAGAGCTGGACACAACTAAGCGACTTTCACTTTCACAGTGTGTTACAAAATTGTGATTGTGTAAAGTTTCTATTTAAAGGGCAAGAAAGACCAATGGAATAGTGTAATCAAGTATGAAAATTCATTAATGTTACTTCAAATTCCACATGGTAACAATTTTCGTGAAAACCACGACTGGCTGAGTTTGGTATAGAATCACTGAAGAATATCTACAATTATCTGAGAAAGCTACTAAAATATTCTTTCCTTTTCTGACAATATGTCTGTACAAAGGTAAATTTTCTTTATTAATTCAACCAGAACAATACGTTCTAACAGTCTAAATGTAGCAAGAGATATCAGAACTGAGCAGCCTTCTATAAAACCATATTTTAAAAGCATTTGTAAAAATGTAAAACAATGCTCCTCTTCTCACTTATTGTTTTGGAAAATCATTTTTCATTAAAATCATTTTTTATTTTAAAATCAAAATTTGATTCTAAAATCATTAGAATCATTTTTCATTAAAATCATTTTTTATTTTAAAATCAAAATTTGATTCTAAAATCATTAGAATCATTTTTCATTAAAATATGCAATTTTTAGCATGCAAAAAAATTTAAAATGTGTTAAAGCATTGCAAAATATATTCTTTTTGTTGGGGAAAGATGGATCAATATTGGTCAATGTTGGTCTTCAAATCTTGAGTTTCCTTAATATTTCATCAACTTATTATTTTTAAAAATTACCACTTCAACTTTGGATTTAAGTGATATATGACTTTTTGTCCTCTGATTATTGCAAATCAGTTTCTCTAGAGTATGACATTTAGCAGTCAAAATTATGTATTGATATGTCCACAATGTATTAATATTTCAAAGCAACCTTATTTCAGAACTATAATCTGTCCATGATACAAAAGTATAGCAGTAGATAGCTTGATATTTTCATTGTCGTATTAGAAAAACTAGATTAACTAGAATAAATTCTTAGTAAAATAGATTGGATACTAGACTTTGTGTCGCTAGTCTTTAAGTCTCTGTCTCTCTCACACATAGCACTGAAATTCACTTTTAAATACAATCTCCTAATAAATAATATGGTAGAGATCCTTGAAAACCTATACACAGCATAGTTAAAATAAACAAGGGGAAGTCTGACTAAGCTTGTGGTCAGGAAGCAATCTCAATCTATCCAGTAGAAAAGCATATAAATGAAGAAAGACAAGCCATTCACTGTAAACTAGACATTCAACCATTTGCTAATGAGCAATGCTCAGTAGAACCTGGTCTACTTTATGTCCTTTCTTTGGTGGTTTAGTGATGAAAGTATAAAAATAATTTCACTAGCAGGTACCCTTTCCTAAAAGATCAGTCAGCAACATGGACCCTAAGTATAGTCCTACATGCTTTATCTTCTTGTAGGGATGTATGTTGATAATGAGGTTTCCAGTTTCTTGATTTCACAGTGATCTTAAAAAAGGAAATCTATGGACAAGCTTGCAAATGACAAAAAGCATGCAGAGACCTCCGAAAAGAACACATCTGAGACCATGCACTAGGCTTTTCCATGATAAAATCAACAGGAGAGAAATCTGGGTGCCAAAGTCAGCAACCCACGAGTCTGCTGTGCTGCTCAGAGCCTGAACCCATGGCCAGGGGAGCAGAGGGAGGGAAACCCAGGGCTCCCTGCCCTGGACACATATTCTGATGCACACTCTGTGTATTCTGACAGTCACTGGACTTCTACTACCCTCTTCAACTGTATGTTTAGGACAGGAAGGCATCAACCCCCAGATGCAACAAACCACGTTTTGTTTTGTTTTTAAACAGTGTGCGTGGAGACCACTGAAAATGGAAGCCCCAGAGCCCTATTTAGGTAAAATGAAGAGCTCGTCTTCCTTACTTTTCACCGTGAGGTACATGGACTTGCTGACGTCCGCGCCCACATCGTTGCTGACCTTGCACAGGTAGTAGCCACTGTCTTCTTCCACCACGTGCTTGATCAACAGAGACCCGTTGCTGAGGACCTGAATTCGGCCATTCAGGGCAATCGGTTGGAACTGGGGAACCCCAGCACCTGGAATAAAATAAAGAGGAATGGTGATGCCAACAGGAGTAAATACAGGGAGACAATGAACTCCAGATCATCAGACAAACAAAGGGGAAGCGGATGCTGAACACACATCCTAGAGGAAAGGCATCTGATATGCCAAGATTTTTCTTCTTTCTTCTGATAATGAAATTCTTGTTTAGGGAGAAACATATTTATTTAAAATGATAGCATTTAAAACATTGAGATAAACAGTAAGAGACCTTACAGGTAGTTTCCACATAAAAAGCCAGATTTGATGAGCCTTAACTGGCTGATAAATTATTCACAGAAATCACAGTAGAATGACTACAGAAGTAGACATCTTGTGTGTAACTAACTTAATTTGTTGTGTTCCCAGGGACTTAATATGAATGTAAACAAGAGTGCTTCAGGGAGAGGACATTTGAAGACTTCCCATGATGCACACATCTGAGACTACAAGAATACCAATATTGCAGACTTCCCTTCTAAGCGTGGTCTACAAATACAATGTAATATTAATACCATTTAATGTTATTACATAAATGTTAGATCATTGCACTAAGACAGAACACAATTAAAACCCCTTAAAGTGCTTGCATTCAAGGAGATACAGCCCAGATGTCTATGCTATGATCATAAACGTGATCCATATAAAAGATCCATATGAAACTGCTTTGAAAAATTAAATTAGAAATAATAAAACAGAAGATAAGGGAGATTTCTGGAAAAACAGTAGTTGGATGAATCAGATGACACTGCTATGTTGCATTTCCCCTTCTGGGACTTAGGAGGGTGTGGTCTAGGCCTTGAAAGGCTGATAGGGTTTCTCTATATTCTGATCTGAATCTGAAGATTTGGGGAGAATACCCACAGGTGAAGACAACTCCATGTTTCTGGAGAAAGCCCGAAGCATGGGCCAAACATGTGCTCTAGAGAAGAGCTGCTGGTTCCTGTGTCCCCAGAACCTACATGGGCCTGAACAGGTGGGAGGTCACCCACTCATGTGGGAAACTTCAGACTTTGCATATGAAGAAATGAAACGAGAGGGGATATGCTTCTTCCTGTAGTTTCCCCTGTAACTCACCATTTACTTATTGGTGTCCTTCAGGTCACAGTGGCAGAGACTACTGCTGTGCCTTCTCCTCCCTGTTTCAGCTCCACCAAAGAGACAAAGGAAGTTAACTATGTATCTAAGGGGACCCTCCACAATGAATTTGAAAGGCAAGCAGCATTGCTAAAGCAGGTGGGTTCTACCAAAAGAGAACTGCTAGAGAATATATATGAATGAATTCAAATTTAAAATATAGAATTCCATTTCTGAAAAGGATGGTTGCTAAGTTGCTTCAGTCGTGTCCGACTCTGTGTGACCCCATAGATGGCAGCCCACCAGGCTCCCTTGTCCTTGGGATTATCCAGGCAAGAACACTGGAGTGGGTTGCCATTTCCTTCTCTAATGCATGCAAGTGAAAAGTGAAAGTGAAGTTGCTCAGTCCTGTCTGACTCTTTGCGACCCCATGGACTGCAGCCTACCAGGCTCCTCCGTCCATGGGATTTTCCAGGCAAGAGTACTGGAGTGGGGTGCCATTGCCTTCTCCTGAAAAGGATGGAGAAAGACACAAAAGAATATCACTTCCTTTCTAACCACCAAAAGGAGACTGTTAATCTACAAAATCATACTTTTCTTGAAATGAATCACAGAGCAGAAGTCACAGGCAACTGGGTAAAATTCGTCGCAAAGAATTTAAAATACCCTATGAGGAGCTATGGCATATGTAAACAATTTGGTAGAGAATGAGAGGACAAGACCTTGAACATATAAGCAGGAAGAAGTAAAGAACTGGAAATAAGTATAGCCCAATTCAGTTTCTACTTTTATGTATCAGAGTATTATAAGATAATAAAATGTTGTAAGATACAAAAAAAATAAGCAAGCAAAAAAAAAAAAAACAGAGGGAATCATCAATAGTCATGAAAGCTTAGTATGAAACTATAAAATAAGAACTTTATGACAACTATGACTAATAATCATAGACAGGTAAGGGATTCAGAAAGAACATTAAAACCATACAAAAGAGAAAGATAGACAAATAAAATGTTAGAAACAACATTTCTACAATATTAGATGTAAGGAATTCCTTAATCTAATTAGCCGATTGAATACGGTAGAGAAAATAATTAGTGAACCTGAAGCTAGGCCAACAGAAATTATACAAATTAAAACAAAAAGTGCAAAAGAGTGAAAAAGACAGAATAGGTTGTCCTAGAGCTGTAGAACAATATCAAATATTCTAACATTGGGTAGTGACAGTCTCAAAAAGAGAATATAAGGGCAGAAGAAATAATATTTGAAAATAGAAGACATTAATATCACTATCAATCATTTTGACTGAACTGACATTTATAGAACTCTGCACCCTAGAACAGCAGATTCCATGCTGGTTTTGAGTGCACATGGAACAGTTACCCAGAGAGACAGTATTTTGGGCCATAGTAAAAAGTTCAATAGATGTTATAAGGTAAATTAATAACATAATCTAACATTGAGATCAATACAGAAATGTATCTGGGAAAAACCTCAAATATTTGAAAATTAATGCAATTCTAAATAACTCATAAGTCAAAGAAGAAATCACCAAAATAATTAGAAGATATATATATATATGTATAAATATATATATACACACATATATTTTTGAGTTGAATAAGAATGTAAAAACAATATATAAAAATGCATGGAATGCAGTTAAAAAAACACTTAGATGGAAGTTTGTAGCATTGTTTGTATTGGAAAAGGAAAAAGATCACACATCAGTGATTCCCCTTCAGAAGCTATTACAAAAAGAGCAAATAAAATCCAAATTTAGGAGAAGTCAGGAAATTAATAGAGAGGAAAACTGAAATAAATGAAATAAGAACACAGAAAAAACTAAAGAAAAAATCAATAAAACAAAAATATAGTTTTTCTAAAAAAATACGATAGACAAACCCCTATCAGGACTGATCAAGAAGAGGGGAGAGATAAAAGCTACAAATAACTATCATGAAAGAGGCTATCACTGTAGCCCTTACTTGAATTAAGAGGATAATAGAAAAATATTAGGAATAATTTTGTGCCAATAAATTTGAAAAGTTATATTAAATAATAAATTTCTGGGAAGAAACAAACTCTCAAAGAACACTCTAGAAAAATTAGACAACCTTAATAGTCACACTCTAGTAAAGTAATGCTCAAAATTCTCCAAGCCAGGCTTCAGCAATACATGAAAGCAGTGATAGAAAATACATATGTGTGTGGGTGCTTAGTTGATCAGTCATGTCCGACTCTTGTGACCCCATAGACTGTAGCCTGCTAGGCTCCTCTGTCCACGGGATTCTCCAGGCAAGCATACTGGAGTGGCTTGCCATTTCCTTCTCCAGGGGATCTTCCCAACTCAAGAATTGAACCCAGGTCTTCTGCACTGGAGACATACTCTTTACCGATTGAGCTCCGGCGGAAGCCAAATACATACATCAGCACAATCACGTTTCAATAACATTTATTTACAAAAGCAGGTTTTGAGCAGGATTTGACTTGTGGTTCAGTTTGCTGACATCTGATTTAAAGATTAAAAAGAGTATATAGATGTAAGCGAAAGTGAAAGTGACTCAGTCATGTCCGGCTCTTTGTGACCCCATGGACTATATATTCCATGGAATTCTCTAGGCCAGAATACTGGAGTGGGTAGCCTTTCCCTTTTCCAAGGGATCTTCCCAACCCAGGGATCGAACCCAGGTATCCCGCATTGCAGGCGGATTCTTTACCAGCTGAGCCACAAGGGAAGCCCAAGAATACTGGAGTGGGTAGCCTATCCCTTCTCCAGTGGATCTTCCTGACCCAGGAATCGAACCAGGGTCTCCTGCTTTGCGGGCAGAGTCTTTACCAACTGAGCTATCAGGGAAGCCCATATGGAAGGATGTAAAGTTTGAAGAGTGGCATGTACTAACAATACTCACACATCTGCATTAGTTCTTTATCTCATATATAATGTATGAAAGAGACTTCTGTGGTGGCTTAGACAGCCTTTCATAACATCATTCTAATAGATAAATGGTTTTAATTCATCTTATTTATAAAGAATTCAAAATCAGGGATGGAAAAAAACATTATAGTAGTTTTTAATGTTGAGTTTGCCAAAAAGTTTGTTTGGAAAGATGTCATGCAATAGTCACGGAAAAATGCAAACAAATGTATTGCCCAACCCAATATTTTCAGTGTGTTACTTTCTTCAGTATCAGCTACTGATTGTTTTATAAAGTGAGATGAAATGAACAAAAGTATTCTTATTCCTACACATTTTACTCCTTGGGAATAGACCAAAAAATTATCAAAATGCATAGCATGCAAAATTACAACAGAAACACATACAATATTAATTATGTAAAACTTAATTCATATGAATAGTCACAGAATATTTAAATAGATGTTTGATGATTAATGAAAATATCTATAAATGAGTGTTTGATTTTGGAAAATAATCAATGAAAAGTATCTCCTAGTTTACCTACTGAGATTTAAGACAAGAATTTCAGATTAGGAATCTGTGAATATTTTGGTCAAAAGCTTAAACAGTAGAAAAGTAACTGCTCTCCTTTTCTCCTCTGTTGTTCAGTTTCTCAGTTGTGTCTGACTCTTTGCAGTCCCATGGACTGCAGCACACCAGGCTTCCCTGTGCTTCACCATTTCCCGGAGTTTGTTCAAACTCATGTCCATCGAGTCGGTGATGCTCTCCAACTGTCTCATCCTCTGTCATCCCCTTCTCCACCTGCCTTCAATCTTTTCCACCATCAGGGTCTTTCCGACCTCTTCACATCAGGTGGCCAAAGTATTGGAGTTTCAGCTTCGGCATCAACCCTTCCAATGAATATTCAGGACTGATTTCCTTTAGGATGGACTAGTTGGATCTCCTTGCAGTCCAAGGGACTCTCGAGAGCCTTCTCCAAAACCATATTTCAGAGTCATCTATTCTTTAGCACTCAACCTTTTTTACTGTCCAGCTCTCACATCTGTAAATGACTACTGGAAAAACCATAGTTTTGACTATATGGACATTTGTAGGCTAAGTAATGTCTCTGATTTTTAATACACTGTCTAGGTTTGTCATTGCTTTTCTATCAAGAAGCAAGCATCTTTTAATTTCTTGGCTGCAGTCACCATCTTCAGTGATTTTGGAGCCCAAGAAAATAAAAGTCTCTCATTGTTTCCCCACCTATTCGCCATGCATTGATGAGACCGGATGCCATGATCTTAGTTTTTTGAATGTTGAGTTTTAAGCCAACTTTTTCACTCTCCTCTTTCACTTTCATCAAGAGGCTCTTTAGTTCTTCTTCACTTTCTGCCATAAGGGTGGTGTCATCTGCATATCTGAGGTTATTGTTATTTCTCCCAGCAATCTTGATTCCAGCTGTGCTTCATCCAGCCCTGCATTTTGCACGATGTACTCTCCATATAAGTTAAATAAGCAGGATGACAACATACTGCCTTGATGTACTCCTTTCCCTGTTTGGAACCAGTCTTTTGTTCCATGTCCAGGTCTAACTGTTGCTTCTTGACATGCATACAGGTTTTGCAGGAGACAGGTAAGGTGGTCTGGTATTCCCATCTGTTTAAGAATTTTCCAAAGGCTTTAGCATAGTCAATGAAGCAGAAGTAGATATTTTTCTGGAATTCTCTTCCTTTCTCTACGATCCAGTGGATGTTGGCAATTTGATCTCTGGTTCCTCTGCCTTTTCTAAATCCAGCTTGTACATCTGGAGTTTCTTGGTTCATGTACTGTTGAAGCCTAACTTGAAGGATTTTGAGCATTACTTTGCTAGCATGTGAAATGAGTGCAATTGTGCAGTAGTTTGAACATTCTTTGGCATAGCCTTTCTTTGGGATTGGAATGAAAACTGACCTTTTCTCCTTTAAGCACATATGAAATTGTGCTCTGTCTTTACAAAATAGTGTTTACTGTCCAATTACTAAGCATCCACTATGTGGTGGATCCATGGAAATTTGCTATGGTTACAAAAGATAGTGTCCTCTTTGTCAATTTCTCTCTCTCAGGTCAGAACCCTCACTCTGGGGAAATGTGAGCTGCTATATTGTAAGCCTCTTGATAGATCTCCTCGAGGGTTTTCTTCAAACAAAGTTCTGTGAGAAGCTGGATCCTGCCAGCCACCACACAAGTGGGCTTGAACTTTGAGATGACTGTATCCCTGGCTGGAAACCTGACTGCAGTGCTTAGAGACCTTAATCTAGAGGACTCGACTAGGCCATACTCAGATTCCTGCCCCAAAGACACTGGAAGATCATAAGTATGCATTATTATTGTTAAGCCACTAAACTTAGGGGTAATCTGTTACACAACAACCAATCCCCAGTACACTGTGAGAAACTAGGTAATCAGGAAACCATTCAGTTCCTCAGTTTTCTTACCTGTAAAATGGATTAATCATAGATCCTGCTTCATAAGGTGGTAGAGACATTTAAATTCTTAAACTGTGGTAGGGCGTAGAGTATGTACACACTATTGCTGTTTGCTTTTTCTAATTTCTGGTCTAATTATTTAATCATTTAATGCTAGTTGACTTTACATCTTTCCTATTCCACAAGACTAAGGACCATGTTTCCGTGAACCTCTCTGCTTATCAATCAGTTCATCAATAGAAAGACATAGTGGAAAGGAGGCTCTTTGGTAAATCCTTGGAGTGGAATCCTTATCTTTAAGTGTTAAAATGTATTGTTAAGTTGCTTAGTAAAAGATGGAGCTATTTTATCTCCATGGGCTGGGGGTTCACTTTTTCCTCAGACATGTGCATTATTACTCTTTTTGATCTTCATCAATATGGTATATATCTCATTATTTTAATTTACATGATTTTACTAATTTTTGTATTATTTTTTGCTTTTGCTTATAGATATTCAGTCACTAAGTCATGTCTGACTCTTTGAGACCCCATGAACTGCAGCATGCCAGGCTCCCTTGTCCTTCAGTGTCTCCCAGAGTTTACTCAAATTCATGTTCATTAAGTCAATGATGCTCTCTAACCATCTCATCCTCTGCCACTCCCGTCTCCTTTTATCTTTAATCTTTCCCAGCATCAGGGTCTTTTCCAAAGTGTCAGTTCTTTGCATCAGGTGACCTGTTTGGAATTTCAGCTTCAGCATCAGTCCTTGTAATGAATATTCAGGACTGATTTCCTTTAGGATTGACTGGTTTGATTTGCTGGCTGTCCAAGGGACTCTCAAGAGTTTTCTCAGAACTACAATTTGAAAGTATCAATTCTTTGGTGCTCAGCCTTCTTTATGGTCCAACTCACACATCCATACACGACTACTGAAAAAGCCATAGCTTTGACTATACAGACCTTTGTTGCAAAGTGACATCTCTGTTTTTTATTTTGTTGTCTAGGTTTGCCATAGCTTTCATTCCAAGGAGAAAGCATCTTTTAATTTCATACCTTCTGACCTGGGGAACTCATCTTCTGGTGTCATATCTTTTTGCTTTTTCATATTATTCAGGGTTCTTGTAGCAAGAATGCTGGAGTGGTTTGCCCTTCACTCCACCAGTAGATTGCATTTTGTCAGAACTCTTCACTCTGACCCATCCATCTTGGGTGGCCCTGCATGGCATAGCTTCATTGACTTACACAAGCCCCTTTGCCACAACAAGGGTATGACCTATGAAGGGATGCTTATAGATAAGTGAGCATCTTTTAATGAATGCATCAGCAATTTGTACTTGTTTTTTGGTGAACATTATGTCTATATTCTTTCCCATATTCATGTACCTACTGGATACATCAGTAACCTCAGATATGCAGATGACACCACACTTACAGCAGAAAGCAAAGAAGAACTAAAGAGCCTCTTGATGAAACTGAAAGAGAGAGTGAAAAAGCTGGCTTAAAACTCAACATTCAAAAAACGAAGGTCATGGTATCCAGTCCCACCACTTCATGGCAAATAGATGGGGAAACAATGGAAACAGCGAGAGACTACTTTTTGGGGCTCCAAAATCACTGCAGATGGTGACAGCAGCCATGAAATTAAAAGATGCTTCCTCCTTGGAAGAAAAGTTATCGCCAACCTAGACAGCATATTAAAAAGCAGAGACATTACTTTGCCAACAAAAGTCTATCTAGTCAAGGCTATGGTTTTTCCAGTAGTCATGTATGGATGTGATAGTTGAAGTATAAAGAAAGCTGAGTGCTGAAGAATTGATGCTTTTGAACTGTGGTGTTGAAGAATACTCTTGAGAGTTCCTTGGATGGCAAGGAGATCAAACCAGTCCATCCTAAAGGAAATTAGTCCTCAATATTCATTAGAAGGACTGATGCTGAAACTGAAACTCCAATACTTTGGCCACCTGATGTGAAAAACTAACTCATTGGAAAAGACCCTGATGGTGGGAAAGATTGAAGATAGGAGGAGAAGGGGGAAACAGAGGATGAGATGGTTGGATGGCATCACCAACTCAATGGACATGAGTTTGAGAAAGCTCTGGGAGTTGGTGCTGTGCAGGGAAGCCTGGCGTGCTGCAGTCCATGGGGTCGCAAAGAGTTCATTTGACTGAACTGAACTGAACTGAACTGAACTACTGGATTTTGTCTTTTCTTCTTTTGCCAAAGCACTTTGAGTCCTGAAAATGATTCTATATTCCTATTTTTAGAAAACTTTATTTTTCTTCCTGTTGTTTCAATCAGGATCACATTTTGGATATTATCAGTTACCTTTTCATCATCTCTTGAGATGATCATACTTTTTTTTTCTTATAAAAGTTTATTGCATCTTTTAAGGTCTGGTTTCATAAATTATAAAACTCCTTCTTATGGATAATATGTTTCTTATGGTAAGGATAAATATTATTGCAACTTAAAAATCAGAGGAAAAGCCAATGATTTTTATTTATGTGCTTAATTTTGGTAAAAAGTTTGAAAAATCCAAAAAGGCTATTGATGCCTTTCTCAAAGTTAACTGCAAATTGGTAGCCAGATCTAGACTAATACACACAACCTGAAAATTCAGCCAAATGTAGGATTTTTAAAATATATCCATAAGGCAGCGAACCAGGAAATCTGAAAATGCTATGGAATTTACAAATTATATAAAAATGTGTTACAAAGCCCTGAAACATCAAAATGCTGATAGAATGTGAGAAATTTATAGGATTGTTCATGTCAAAAACACAAATGCTTTCTTTTCCTTGAAGAATTTTCACCTGAGAAATACTTACAATATTTGACAGATTTATAGTAAAGAGTTACAATAAAATTCAGCTTCATTGTTAAGCTTTCTCAGTTGAGTAGCTGAAAAAGATTATCTATTAATTCCTGTGTGGACTGAGAGCAGTCTCTTCATTACTAGAAGATCCTAGTGGAGACAGAGACAACGTAAAACTGCAGTTGAATACCATTACATCTTTTTTTTTTTTCATCAGAAAATGAACCAAACTTGATGGGCTATAGCATTTATAAATGTGATCATGCTAAACAGAGTCATTCATCCACCGTACGGACAACAGTTCCAGTGGTGACACATGTTCAATCAGAGGAAAGTGGACTTGGCTATTACTTGACAGAATTATAGGTCATCGACTTTAGATGTATCATTATCGTAAAGAACAAAATTTAACACAGTGCACACTCTATTTCAAAATTCTGCAATCCTGTTAACATAATGTAAGCACTTTGGGTAATTAGCTACAAGATACACTTACAGCAACCAGAAATAATTAATTAAAAATCTGTCAGTTTTCTCTAGCTAGCTGAGGTCAAGTGGGGACAGTTTTAATGCTCCATTACATGAAAAGAAAGTGTTCACGCATTATGTAAGGCACACACTGAATGGCTGGGTATGTTCCTACTGTGTGACCCTTCTTATTTATTGAAAAGCTATGCCTAGCAGGACCTTCAAGAACTGAGGGGGTGGAAACTGAGGAAAAAGAGATACCGAGTGTTGCCAAGTAAGCCTGCTTTGAAGGCAGCAGTAAATACCATCTTTGTTTCATCTCTACTTCCCTTTGAGGTCTTTGCTGGTCTATAGGGAGAGAATTTGACCAGAATCAGAACTGAGTTCTAATGATATCCCTGAAACCTTAGGAACTGGGCCTTCAAGCAAGTATTAGCTTATTCTGTCTGCATCCTTAATGTGATCATATAAGAAATGGGAAGAAGAACCCGTTTCTAAGCCATATAGATTGTTCACACAAAAGGGAACAAGACTGCATGAATGCAAGTGGGTGTCAGTGCCCATATGCTGGGACCAGAAATGCTGGTCAATGAGAATACTCAGAGAGTTTCCTGGAAGGTGAAAGATGATTTTTGTGTAGGAGAAAATAGGAGGAAAGAGATGACTTTCTGCTCCCTGGGCTGCACCTAGATGACAAGGCTCTATGTTATTTCTCTTCCACACCAAAGAATCAAGGCATAGTCCCTTTTGTCCTTATGGAAACAGTGGTGTTTTCCTGAGGAAGGAATCTGTTTCCCTTTCTCAGGCAGAGGGCTTTCCTTCTCTGAGAAGGGTTGGTGGGTTGAAGGGAGTGAGTAGAAACAAAGATGGGGTGAGGATGGGACAAATAGAGAGAGTAAGTGCCCAGAGAACAGCAGCTGGACCTGTTTCAGGTGTGGTTGTGAGAAGGGAATCCTTGATCGGTGACAGAGGGCTGGGTTCTAGGAGTCTTGTTTCAGAGAAAAACTCCAAAGTGGACAGAGGCACAGTCCTGAGATATGGGTCCAATTTCAGGCTGGGGGTGCTATTCCCAAACCCAAAGAAAGTAGCTTCCCTATGGTACACAATGCACACGTCATGTTTTGCCTATATGTTTGCATCAGACAATGTCTGTCCATCTCAGCACTACTGCTGTACTTCTAAATTCTTCTCTAAATTCCAGGGATAGGAAGCCTGAGAAGAACATTTTCTTGGCTGATTGGTCATGATCCTGGTTTATATTTCACCAGTGGGAGGCAGCTGAATATGATTTGGAAAGTGGAAGGAAGGAGAAATCACAATTCTCCTTTAGAAGCAGCCAGTCCCTGCATGTGTAGACACCAGACATCCAAGCCCAGAACAAATTACCACTTCATTCTAGGGTAGCAGGGATCGCAAATGGTTCCCATGTTTGTTAAGTTCCTGAAAGGCAGCTGAATCCCTCCCCTCCTTCTAAAAATATGCATGCATCTAATGTCCTGTATTAAATTCCTTCCTGATACAACATCACACCCTTACTAGGACAGCATCAAGATTGCCGTTGTTAAGTCACTAAGTCCTGTCTGACTCTTTGTGACCCCATGGACTGCAGCATGCCAGGCTCTTCTGTCCTCCACTGTCTCCCAGAGTTTGCTCAAATTCATGTCTATTGAGTCAGTGATGCTGTCTCACCATCTCATCCTCTGTCGCCCCCTTCTCCCTTCAATCTTTCCCAGCATCAGGGTCTTTTCCAATGAGTTGTCTCTTCACATCAGGTGGCCAAAGTATTGGAGCTTCAGCTTCAGTATCAATCCTTCTAATGAATTTTCAGGGTTGATTTCTTTTAAGATTGACTAGTTTGATCTCTGTGCTGTCCTAGGGACTCTCAAGAGTCTTCTCCAGCATCATAATTCAAAAGTGTCAAGGTCACTTCTTTTGTAAACCTTAATCTTGTTATGTCTATCCTAGAGAATCCAATCCTATGAAAACAACTGAATTTAGGTGGTCTAGACTAGTGCCTGCCCAGGGGTTGTTAGAACCTGGTGGTTCACTAGTTTATCATGTTGATTTCATAAATTTTACCCTGTACTTAAACTGCAAGGGTCTTTTTTTTTTCCCCATCAAGATGGAACACAGTTCTCTCACTCACTTATCAGAAAATGGAACCATGAACTGACATGATTCAGTACTTGCTGAAGGGACATGTGACACTGGAGGAAGTTTGAGTGGCTGAATTTTGCTGATGCCATCACAGCTTTGTATTGGGATGGAGGCGCCCCTGCAGCTGTGTTGACGGCATGAGGTTTTCAGCTACCATCTCCCTGGAGAAAGAGATCCCCAAACATTTGTCTTCAGTGTGGCTATTCCTATCCACAAGAGGACAAGTTAGAAAGTTCCTGGGGAAAGACAATGGGAAAGAAGGAAGACAGAGGAATGGAGAAAAAGAAGGGGGCACAGGATGGACCAAAAGTCCATTTTCCTGGTGACTCTACCAAGGCTCAAGGTAATTACAGCTTCCTTGGGTGTGGGATTGGGGCGGGGGGAGTGGTCTATGGTGGTCTTGATGCAGCTTCCAGAGACAGACTCCACTTATTTTAGCATAGAGGAAGGCAGAAGTTATTCATCCCTGGTTGTTTCATTCTACCAACACAGGAAGAAAGTAAAACAACACGATGACCACTCATCCTCTTTATTCTGCTTGAAACAGAGCAGGACACTATGGTCCTTGTCCACACGTGTCCTCAGTCTGCCTTTTGTCTGTGGAAAAACTTTAGCCAAAGAATGAGTTTAATCAGAGAAATGAGAACATGTAGAAACAAAGGAAAACAGTCATCAAAGGAGACCAAATAATAATGCAGTCATTAAGCAAAGTCAAGCACCTTTACGTCTTTCTTCAAGGGCTACAGATAATTTTCTGAGCCATCTCCTGTGAGCTATCTTATAGATACTGAATACCCCACCAGGTAGAAGAAGTTAACTACACAATGACCAGACTATAGCCATGACATAAGCTGCCACAACTCCAAGAATAGACTTCAAAGAACTGAAAACAAATCACCCTTGAAACTGAAGATTAATTGTACCTAAAACAATCAAGATGATGCTGGTCAGACCACTGATGACCAATCTCAAGATGACTGTCAGAGCTGACTGTGCTGTTTCTGCCTGGAGCCCCCTTTTTCTGTCTATAAATTCTGTAAATCTCTTGCCCACTGACTGTCAGTGGTGGGGGTTGGGGGACGTTTACCTTTGGACAGATGTCTGCCTTCTCCCCACCTCAGATGGTGGCATCTGAAATAAAGAAAATTTTCCTTTCCACCAACCTTGCCTATTTGTTGGCTTTTGAGTGGCAAGCAGCTGGACTCCTACCTTTCAGTAACATGCTCACCTTCCTTTTCCAAGAACTCATTATTGTTCAGTAAGACTCATTGATTCTACCTGGAACAGACAAGCCGAGCTGCATTTATTGTACCTGAAGGAACCACACTTGGCCCTAAAGTTGAGTTTATTTTCACCACTTCTGTCCCAGGGAAGTGTCACCTTCTCCTTTTTAGATTCTTTGAGCTCTTTCTCTGTATTCATTCAAGATATATAGCTTGTCATATTTGCATGTTAGTGGATACAAGGAGAACTGGATGACAAATGTGACTACATAGCCTTGATGAGTCTGGTGCAGGGATTTGGAGCAGGCGCTGCTGGAAAAATCCAGGAGGATGCCTGCAGGTCCAGGAAATCAATGGACCAAAGGGGTTGGACACATGGAGATGGAGACTTGGCGCATCCTAACCTAAGGTGGTGAGTCTGGGAGCAGGCAGGGTTAAAGCTCTAGGTAGTAATCAGACAGCTAGACAGACAGACAGACAGGCAGGGAGGTGAGACAGGATGAGAAGACCAAGGGCCAAGCAGATGACCAAGGCAGAGATCCAATTTCCAGGACAGGGGTATGAAAGTGACACTTGTTCTGAGCAAAGGTTGTGAGCTGGCATTCAAGATACAGTGTATGTGGCCACAAGGGTAAAGAAATGAAGCTAAATGCCTCGGAGGCTAAAATAAGAAGGAGGCTCAAGACCGAGGTCAGGAGCAGAGTCAAACCTCCAAGGGTACAGTGAACAAGATTAAGGGACCAGAGTTTGGAAGGAACTTTTGGGAACCAGAGAACTGAGGACAATCCTGCCTGGGCTATAAGAACCTATCCCCACACTAAGTTATTCCAGTAGGAAATTTCCTGCTTTCCTAGAAGGGAAATGAAGGACTTCTTGTTTAAGGGAGTTTTGGGGGGGAGGGGTCTCTTGGTTATTTGCCCCCATCAAGACATATATTTTGAATGGAAAGCAGGGGATCTCTGGGGCTAGGGGTTAGATCTCTCCACTGCTGAGGAAGGGGTGGCCTCGGTCAACTCACCAGGGAGGTCTGAAACAGGCATTGCTAACAAACATGTCTTAAAATCAAGATGCTTGAGAACTTGAGCTTGTCTCATGTTACTGGTTCTTCATGGCATTTGGAGACAGAGGTCTTGGGGACTGTGGAGGGTCCCCTGATGTCACCTTGACCTTGGGAGAGAAGGTGTGAGCAAGAGCAAGCTGAGACATTCCAGAGCAAGCCCTGGGGTAGGAGAAGACTCCAGAGTGCTCACCTGAGCAGTCTAACCAAGTGTATTGAGTACATATGTTTTCTCAGTAAGGAACTGAACCTCACTGGTGGCTCAGATGGTAGAGTCTGCCTGCAATGTGAGAGACCCAGTTTCCATCCCTGGGTTGGAAAGATCCTCTGGAGAAGGGAATGGCCACCCACCCCAGTATTCTTGCCTGGAGAATTCAAAGGACAGAGGAGCCTGGCAGGGTACAGTCCATGGGGTTGCAAAAAGTCAGACATGACTGAATGACTGACACTTTCAGTTTCAAGTAATTGAACACACTGCATAGAAATCTCCAGAGAATTGTTGCCAGTGTCAGATGTTTTTCCTGTGGATTTCTAAACAAAAGATTCAAGGCCCTGTGGGCCCTGACAAAGAGTCTATGGCTTCTGCTGAACCTGCAAGTAGATCCTCCCCCAGCTGAACCTTTGGATGAGATACAGCTCCGGCCAACAACTGTAGCTCTGTGAGAGATTCCAAAACAGTGCACCCAGCCAAGATGTGCCCAGACTCCTAACTCACAGAAATCATGAGACAATAAAGGTTTGATTTTACATTTCTAAAAATACAGAGAAAATAAAAGAGTCTGTGGCCAGATGGGAGGGTTTTGGCAGGTGGGTTGATGCCAAGCAGAAGAGGACAATTCTGGGACCGTGAAGGTAAGGGACAGCCAAGATGTCCCTTATTCACACGGTAGAATGCACCATGTGAATAGAGAAGAGCAACCCCCAGCAGTGTTTTGGGGACAGAGGGAGATGCCTGAGCAAAAGCAAGATTATTGTGCACCAAATAACAGTGGGTTCTTAGGTGTCTCCAGGGAAAATTGGAGTCGAGGAAACTTTGGTCTCATGTTCCTTGGAAGAAAAGCTATGACAACCCTAGACAGCATATTAAAAAGCAGAGACATCACTTTGTCAACAAAGGTCTGTATAGTCAGAGTTATGGTTTTTCCAGTAGTCTTGTATGAGTGTGAGAGTTGGACCATAAAGAAGGCTGAGTGCCAAAGAATTGATGTTTTCAAATTGTGGTTCTGGAGAAGACTCCTGAGAGTCCCTTGGACTGAAAGAAAATCAAACAAGAAAATCCTTAAGGAAACTGGAAGGACTGATGCTGAAGCTCCAATACTTTGGCCACCTGATGCGAAGAGCTGACTCATTGGAAAAGACCTTGATACTGGGAAAGACTGAGGGCAGGAGGAGACGTGGACAGCAGAGGATGGGATGGTTGGATGGCATCACTGACTCAATGGACGTGAGTTTGAGTAAACTCTAGGAGATAGTGAAGGACAGCGAAACCTGGCATGCTGCAGCCCATGGGATCACAAAGAGTCAGACATGACTTAGTGACTGAACAACAAATGTACTACAGCTAAGGAAGGGCACAGGGAGGGGACGAGAGAAACAGGCAGGAAAGGGGGGGGGCATTCCATCACATTGTAGCCTCTGTATGTGCTAGAGAGTGGAGGAAAATAGGAATTCCCCCAAATTAAGGACCACTTTTCCCTTGTTTAGAGAAAACAGACAAGGACAGTTGCAGAGAGTCAGGAAACATTGGCTCTAGATGTAATTCTGCTCCACCCAGAAAACCAAAGAGGATCGAAGTGAACAGTAGGCAGAAGTTCATAAATACTTACTGCCACACACCATAGTAAGACAGCAATAAATTAATAATGGACATAAATAGATTTAAATAAATGCAAAGGCTATCCATGATATTGTCTGGGAAGTTTCAATAGTTTAATGATCTTGAGAGTCTCCATGCTAACTTTTAAATTGCTTACATTCTCCCAGATTTTTCAGAATAATTTTTTAAACTTGATAGAATTAGCCTAACATTCAACTAGAAGAAACATGCAAATACAAATCCATATGATAAATCTATCATATGGATAGATTTTTGAAAAAAGAGAATTTTTGAAAAATTTTGGAAAAAAGAAAATTAGTGAGGGGAGGAGTGTTATATGAGATACTAACACGTAGTAGGAAGTGATAGACCTCTAGTATGCATGGTTCTGATGCCAGACAGACAGTGCAAGTGGGGAAGGATAAAACAGACTTGAGCAGACATATTTTTTTCCATAGACTATAAAGGAATTCAAGACAGTGATAAAAGGTTGGGCTGTTCAATAAACAATTTTAGGACAACCGGCTCATTGTGTGAGCTGAGCCTATGACAACAATGATGATAATGATGACAATAGAGATTTCTTCAAGAGAATCTGAGATACCAAGGGAACATTTCGTGGAAAGATGGGCACAATAAAAAAGATAGAAACAACAAGGACCTAACAGAAGCAGAGGATATTAAGAAGAGTTGGCAAGAATACACAGAAGATCTATATAGAAAAAGTCTTAATCATTCAAATAACCATGATGGTGTGGTCACTTACCTAGAGCCAGACTGCCTGGAGTGTGAAGTCAAGTGAGCCTTAGGAAATATTACTACAAACAAAGCTAGTGGAGGTGATGGAATTCCAGCTGAGGTACTTAAAACCCTAAAAGATAATGTTGTTAAAGTAAGTTTGGAAAACTCAGAAATGGTCACAGGACTGGAAAAGGTCAGCTTTCATTGCAATCCTGAAGAAAGGCACTGCCAAAGAATGCTCAAGCTACCGTACAATTGCAATCATTTCATAACTGATGCGAGGAAGCTAGCATCTGGCAAAGATACTATGAGGAAGATGGAAGAATAAAACAGAAAGAGAAATTAGACAATGAAATCTCCTCAGAAAGATGCCGTGGTAGAGATGAAATCTGTGAATACAATAGCTACTTGTCTGTGAATCAGGAGCTCAAGAGAGAAAGAAATGAGCTGGCAGAACTGGAGAAAGAAAGGAAAAAGTAAAATCACAAAAATGCAGGCAAATTTGGAGAGACAACAGAGGAGAACCGATTTTGTGGGGGGAAAGACAAGAGAATAGACATGAAAAAATATCAACCAAATTAAAATGGGAGTGAAGTGAAGTGAAAGTCACACAGTTGTGCAACCATGGAATTCTCCAGGCCAGAATACTGGAGTGGGTAGCCTTTCCCTCTTCCAGGGGATGTTCCCAACCCAGGGATCAAACCCAGGTCTCCAGCATTGCAGGTGGATTCTTTCCCAGCTAAGCCATGAGGGAAGCCCAAAACAAGAAGCCCGATAAGTTAAAAAAATAAACAGAGAGAAAGGGACAGCCTCTGGAAGACAGGTGGAAGGGATCAGTGACATTGTAATGGAGACCCAGGCCATTGTGCTGCCACCTAAACAGAGGCAGGAGTTCCTGATCTCAAAGGACCAAAGACAGAAATCTACTAAACATCATAAAAGGTTTCCAAAAACACCCGGCAACAAATCTGCAAATAATTCCATAACTTTGTTGAAATGTTGCAAAAAAAGATGACTTCTACACCCTAACTAACCCTTAAAAAACTCAAATAGGTGCCAAGTAACTCTCATCTTCTCTGAGAGTGAAATCTGTTCATTCCATTATCTTAGTTGGTATAGTTTCTGTGACTTGAAATAAACTCTGAAGCTACACACACACACATGCAAAGCATAAAAGAGAACAAATAATTACAGACATGATTCAAGATGAATTTTCTTACATAAAAAATGATTTGAATCTACATATTTAACAGGCATGCTCCATCTGGGGGATAATGACCCCACATGAATAACATCAAGGCATAGACTATACATTTGTGTGCTTAGTTACTTCAGTCATATCCATCTCTTTGCACCTCTGTGGATCTTAGCCTGCCAGGCTCCTCTGTCCATGGGATTCTTCAGGCAAGAATACTGGAGTGGGTTGTCATTTCCTTCTCCAAGGAATCTTCCCAACCCAGGAGTCGAACCTGGGTCTCCTGCATTGCAGGCAGATTCTTTACCAACTGAGTTACAAGGGAAGTCCTGGACTTCAAAATCAGCTCTTTTGTGCAAGCAGACAAAAAAAAAAAAAAAAAAGAAGTCCTTTCTAAGGGGAAAGCAGGCAACTTCTGTCCCTCCCAGGAAATAATACAAGATCCCACCTGCCACTGGCTAAATTCACTTTATGTGCAAAAAGGCGAGACAGAAGCCCTTGTGAAGAAAGAACTTGGAATATTCCTCATTGGAAGAACTCTTTATAGCTGATGGACCAACGACGAGCAGGGGCTCAATTTCACCTAGAACTCAGGTGATGTCAGAGTGGGGCATGTAGTGGCTGAGTAGAACGTGGAAGGAATGAGACCTGACCTGGAGAAAACATTCATCGGTTAAAAAATTAGCATACTTGGAAAATGTATCATTGCTTATATTAATACTATAAGGAGTCGGGTCATCTCTATAGAGAGTGAGGATTGAACTCCTAGTATTGATCCCAGGCAATTCACCATCTCAGGAAGTGGCACCTCCAATACTCTTGAAGACCCAGGCATCCTGTTTGGCCCCCTTTCTCTCTGACATCTGGTCCACCAGCCAGATCGATACAGAAATCAACTACCTGTCCCTCCTTGACAGCTCATCCATGCCACATGACAGCAAAGGCCTCCTATCAGATCTCCAGCTACAGTTCCAGCCCTCCACACAGGCTGCTCTCAACAGCAGGGCCAGTGGGGTCCTTTGGAAACACTAGGCAGAGCACACGGCATCTCCTAATGACTCCAATAGCTCTGGAGTCCACAGGGTGGCGGAAGAAGGGAGAGTGCTGCTGTCACGATGATGCTGATCCCACTGCCCCCAGGTGAAACCACACCTTTGAAACCACCCTTCTGGCCTGCTGCGATCTCCAGAACCTCCTTGCACTCATCCCGCAGTGAGTGACAGGACCCAGCTTCAGTGTCCTCCTTGGTTCTTCTGGAACATCCCAGGTACAAACCCACTTCTGTTGTTGGCTTTGGTCCCTGCAGATGTGCACACGGCTTGTCTGCAATTTCTTCTTAGTTTCTGCTCAAACATTACCTTCCTATGGGGCCTTCTTGGATAACCCTATTTTAAATGTAAATTACTCCTTATAGCTCTCTCACCCCCTACACCAGATGTGTTCTGACTCTTGTCCTTGGACCCTCCTACAATCCAAGCTTCCCTGGAGGTCAGCACAACCCTATTCGTGGGCAGCCAGAGAGCTTGGACAGTAAAGAATCTGCCTGCAATACAGGAGACATGGATTTAATCCCTGGGTCAGGAAGATCCCCTGGAGAAGGGCATGGCTACCCACTCCAGTATTCTTGCCTGGAGAATCTCATGGACAGAGGAACCTGGCAGGCTGTGGTCCCTGAAGTCACAAAGAGTCGGATATGACTGAGTGACTAACACTGCAGAGCAAAAGATGTCCAGGCAGCCCACAAGCTGGAACACCAGTTATCTCTCACATCAGCAGCCCCTCTTCACCCCTCAGCAGCTAAAAAGGAGATGTCCCAGTCCCCAGGACAGCAATTGAAACCCATTTCCTCCACGATAAATGACATACATTTGCTTAGTTACGGATTTCTGGACACACAGGTGAGGCCCACCATAGTATTAAACCTTGATTTTTTCCCCCAAATCTCCTTTAGACAAGAGGTTTTGTTTGTTTATGTAAAATAAAAAAAATCAGGGGACAGAATTGAATATCTTAGATGTTATATATCCAGACCCAAGGTCAAAAATGTAATAGCATTATTTTTCAGCAAAGACTGTTTCATTTCTGTAATAGCTGCCCTTAAACCACTGCAATTTACTCTGGAATTCTGCAACCTCAGGATTAAATTGTTGAAACTCTCAGAGAAACAGCTTGAATCTAAATTTTTTTTCATTTTTTGCATTTTTTTTGTTGGTCACATATAGGAGAACTGCACTTATGATCTTAGTGACTATTTGATTATGGGAAACACATTCCATAAGCAAGACTAAATTTTTCTTAAGACCATGTTTATCATTTGCATAAATAAAATAATAATATAAAACTTCCCCATTATATTGAAAATATTAAAAAAACAAGCATAATAATATGCAGTAATATTTTCATCATAAGAAACAGGCAGTACTATAAAATGCAGGAAGGAGTATAAATGAACAAAATGATGACAAGTGGCCAGTATGTATGGAAATCTATAGAAATTGCTTACTCTTTGAACCAGTAATTCTACATATGGAAGTTTATCCACAGAGAAAAAAATAAACACATATACAGAGATCAATGACATGGAAGTCACTGTGATATTTTAATAATAGTGAACAACTGGAAAAAACAAACACAATATCCAACAGTAGTGTTGGACACACCTGGTTGCCAAGCCTCCACCCTCTCTTCTTCCTTAGTGAAACAGCTAGGGTTGCAGTCACGATGGCCATATTTAGCTGTAACACAGCCTGCAGACACCCAATGGTGAGGGGCGAACAGACCAGTGAGATTTGAGCAGACGCGATTTATGACATATTCTGGAGAGGTCCTTAGAGGGAACTGACGCAGGTGGCTGTGACAGCCCTCTCTCTGTGTTCTTGCTTCTCCATGGAAATGTGGAAGTGGCCACCAGACCTCAATGGCCATTGATTAACGGTAGCCAATGCTTTGGAAGAATGGCAGAAGAGACAAATGTTAACAGCTTGGGTCCCTGATGACTGATGGGAGAAAAACTACTCCCGACCTAGCTATACCCGGCTCCTCTTATGATCCGACTTTCCTGGTGGCTCAGAATCCACCTGCAATGCAGGAGATCCCGGTTCGATTCCTTGGACAGGAAGAACCGTTGGAGAAAGGAGTAAACCCATGTGGCATTAAGTCACTGAATTCAGTCCTAACAAAGGCAAGAGAACTTTGATGTACTTATTGATGTATGGCTATAAACTCAACAGAGACATTAAAAAGTCACATTGAACCCATATTTGCTGCCATGGAAAGACATTAATTGCCTATTGTGAACTGAAGAAAGATTATGGGTCAGGAAGAATAATATGCTTGCAATTTTTTAAAGACCCCAAATTATATGTTTATCTACAGATCTATATATGTATATTTGCCAGGGGACAGGTCTGAAAAACTAGATAAAAGCGTTAACAGTATTTATCTTTGATTATCTTTGAATGATGTATTTAAAGGGGAATTTTAACTTTAAAAAAATTGTTTGCTTCAAAAGTTGATTTTTCTTTAATGTTTTTAAATTGTATGTGAAGTTCAAAGATAAAAAGGCTTTTACAATTTAATTTGCACACCAGTGATGGGAAGGCATAAGACGTCTGTAACACTCATAACAGACACAGGGTTATTTAATCCATGAAAAACCTTCTTATAAATAAATGAAATATGGAGATAAGTGTGCAAGTAACATGAATAAGAAATTCCCCAAAGGGGACACAGAAATGGTCTGTAAACAAAGGATAAAATATTGCAAACATCATTAGTAATGTACATTTCTAAATTAAAACATTCACCCATCAAATAGTAAACTTTAGGGAGAAAAGGACATTATCGAGCTGGCAAGGGTGCAAGACACACACAGCCTCATCCTACTGGTCAGTGTGTACACTGCCCTGATACCTTCCAATGTGTCCTGGTCCAGTTCAGACCAAGAGCCTTCAGTGTGGTCATGGTATTTTTTGCTGTGTGCTCAGTTGCTCAGTCGCTCAGTTGTGTCCGACTCTCTGTTACCCCATGGACCGTAGCGTACCAGGTTCCTCTGTCATGGAATCTTTCAGGCAAGGCAAGAATACTGGAATGTGTTGCCATTTCCTTCTCCAGGGGACCTTCCTAACTAAAGGAAAGAACTTGAGTCTCCTGCCATCTCCTGCATTGGCAGGTGGATTCTTCACCACTGTGCCACCTGGGAAGCTCCCTGCACATCCATATAAACTACATTAAATCAAATGTATGCTATTTGTTTCCATGTAATGCAACATTCGGCTATAAGCATGGCCCCAAATAAAAAGGAATGTGGGCAGATATTCTGCCCACAGAATAATAAGCTTTTATTCTGGGATAAACTGTTTTTCATATGGACAATGTATGTGACATGCTACAGGGCAGTAACCTAAGGGATTTAAACAAATTTAATTGATTCTGCCCCCAACCAAATGGTGTCTATCCGTCTCTTTCTTCCCTCTTCTCCTTCTCCCTAAAGGAAATACATTCAAGCTGACTATGTGGCAAGAATGCCATTTGCTTTTCTTCAACTGTTGTTACTTCCATAAGAAAGAGTAACATGCTACATATGTTAAGTCTTAGATTGTTAGAAAAAAATGCCATTATTTACCTATTTACTTGTTGTTTTCTCATTTATCCTATTGATGCATATTGGCCCTCAACTGCTTAATAAATAAGTTACTGAATTAAGACATGTGAATGAGAAAGGAAAGAGAATTTCCAATACATTCGTAAGCATAGTTGAGCAAACCTTCTTAGAAAAGGGGTTCCCTGGTGGCAGTGATGGTATAAAGAATCTGCCTGCAATGCTGCAATGCTGGAGATCAGGTTCAATCCCTGGGCCAGGAAGATTCTCTGGAGAAGGAAATGGTAACCCACTCCAGTATTCTTGCCTGGAGAATCCCATGGGCAGAGGAGCCTGGCGGGCTACAGTCCATAGGGTCTAAAAGAGTCAGAAACAACTGAGGTGACTTAGCAGCAGCAACAAACAGTTAAGAAACTTTCCTGGAGAAGGTTGTAAAATAGACAAAAATTATTTTTACCATGTCTAGAATGGTTCCCCCATTAGTTTCCACACTGCCCATTTTTATTTATATAATGTTTACAATGTTACCTTAATACTGGGAAATTATGCTGTGCCTTTGAAGAGAAAGCATGATTAAGGGTGAAAGTTTGTTTTTAAGAAGATAATACCCAGGTGATGTTTTATGTCTATATTATCTAGGTAAATAAAACAAACTGTAGTTCTATTTTAACCTTCTAAAGCCATCTAACTTTACTTATCTAAATACTGGGGAAATAATTTCCGACAATGAGTAATTCTGACAGTTTATATTTGTTTTTCCATGTGTATGGGGTCTCCAAGCAGATCACTGTTGTCCAGTATAGGTGGTCAACAGAAAGCTTCCACAGGTGCTGAAATAGTGTCCATGAATAACCTGCCTCCACAACATGGTATGGTCTTTCCAAGGCCCTGTGATGCAACAATACTTCATGGCCCAAATGAAAACACTCAGGTGGTTACCAGGGGTGTACACAAAGGATGGACACACTTGGTGGAGGTGAGGATGGATATATTTGTGAGAAATATCTTTGGAAGAAATGTTCACTTTTGTCCTCTTAAAACAGGGGTCCCAGCCTCTAGGACTGGTGACCTGAGGTGGAGCTGATGAAATAGTAATATAAATCAAGCACACAGTAAATGTAACGTGTTAGAGTCATCCCAAAACCATCAGCACCACTACCCCGGTCCGTGGAAAAACTGTCTTCCACAAAACCGGTTCTTCCTGCCAAAAAACCTGGGGACCACTGCTATAGAATATACCATATGTTTGGTAGATAAGAAGCAAACCAAGTGACTTCATACCTTTAGAGAATTTCCACACGATAGTGGGTACAGGGTAACCCTCAGCTGAGCAATTGAGGATGACAGCCTTGCCATAAATCCCATCTTGGTCCCGTGGTTGAACCACAAACTTGGGAGGAACTGAAAAAGAGAGAAATGCCACCAGTAATTCAGACAATATTGCAACTTATCAAAGGTGTGATTTAAAGAAATCCAAGAATTTTAACATACAGGAAAGTACAAAGAACACTTTACATACGTGGGAAAATAAAGCATAGGATTTGTAATAAGGAACCATCTGAGGAAGTAATCCCAGCGCAGGTGATTTGTCTTATTATATCAATGACCTGATGCAGATGGAAGTCGACTTGCACCAGGGGACAGTGGATTCTGGAGTGTGGCAGTTTGACTAAACCAAGGGAATATGACATTTTGTTTTTGATTTGTGTTATGGCAAATCTTCAGGGATCCACTCTTGGGTGTGAAAGGTTTAAAGCATCGAGTATCTATTCTTCCTCTAACAGGAGACAAAGGGAGAATTAATAGGCTCTTCCTAAAGGCAGTAAAGAACAGAACATGGTATTGAACTTTTTCTAAAAGTCTGATGAAGACACAGGGACCATTATTCCTGACACCATTATGCCTTCTGAACCAAAAGGGGACTATGGAAGCCAGTTGAATCGAGGTGCCAAGATGACTTTATAGAGTACCTATTTAAAAAAAATATAGATTAAGTAACTGCTTATTTGATGAGTTTTGTGTGATGCTGAAAAAAAAAATCCCTATGCAAAATATACACATGTACTCTGCTTAAAACATACCTGCCAAGAGAAAGCAAATGCTTTGAGTTAAGCTACTGTGATTTTCGATTATTCCAGTCTTCTCTTAAAGAGAAGAAACAGATTTTTTTCCTAGAAGAGGTAGCATCTAAAGGTATTAGAATCCAGAAATCTTTTTCAGCAGATTAGTGGCTAATTGTAGGATGGATTTTTAATGTGGCAGTCACAAGGTTATACGAAAGGACATGGATCACATCAACCATTGACTAGATATTTAACAAATGTGGGACTTCCTTTTCTTTCCACAATTCCTCATAAGGCTAATCTTCTCTGCTTTGTGATTTCCAGAGTTCTTCATTTAGAGACAGAAATGTGGGCCTATGTGTTACAGATATATAGGGATTCCAGCTACCACAAGAAATGGACTGAGAAGGCAGTGCTTGTGCTTAGTCCCTCAAGTCATGTCCTACTCTCTGTGGTCCCATGGACTGTAGCCTGCCAGGCTCCTCTGTCCATAGGATTTCCCTGTCAAGAATACTGGAGTGTGGTGCCATTTCCTACTCCAGGGGCTCTTCCTGACCCATGGATCGAGCCCACTTCTCTGTGTCTCCTGCACTGGCAAGTAGGTTCTTTACCACTAGTGCCACCTGGGAAGCCCAGGGAGAAGGTTAGAGTCTATGTTAGTTAGGAATTTAGAAGCACACTGAAATGGCATGAGCCATAGTGAACATTACTTTACCCATAAAACAGCCAAGAAAGTGGAACTGACATGAAGACAGGAAGCAGCTAGAGATGGAACTCATTGCTGTGTTTGTCAAAGAAACAGCAGAGATTGACGGCTAAGAGCACAGAGCCAGAGGCTAAATACCTGGATTCCATCTCCAACTTTGCTGCTTCTAGGTGGGTCATCTTGTGTAAGTTGTCAAATGTTTCTTAGCTTTCATTTCCTTATCTGTAAACTGGGGATTCATTTTATAGAATTGGTATGGGGATAATATGAGTTAATACTATAATAATTCTTAGTACCTGGATGATATAAAGTGTTGTAGGGGTGTTGGTTAATTTAGTATACGCAGGTATGTCCAGCTGTAACATATCATTAACAAACAGTTTCCAACCTGCAAATTAAATATTTGCACAGCCAATAGGTCTTTCATAGTGAGCAATTTTACTTCACTAGATGGTATTCTGAGACAACTGTACTCAATACAATGTAAATATATTTAAAATTAGGTGATAAGGGATGTCTGTCTCATGGTGAGAAAATTATTTCTAAGAAAATAATAGGCTGGAGATTTTATAGAACAAAGTTTTTTTTTGTTTTTTGTTTTTTTTTTTTAGCAAGATTAACCTAACAACCACAAGGGTAGATTGCAAAGTTTAAGACATCATGTCAGAATCATTCTGTCCGGGGTGGTAGGTAAATAAATGATCATCTACGTTCTATGTCTATTTGGTTGAAATTTTGCCAAGAGCACTGAATCCCTCATCAAATGGACAGAGTAAATGCAAGGCATTTCCTCTAGAAGAATGTCTAATTATCACTGATCCATGATCCCTCCCCTCAATTTGGTCCTAACCCAAAGAAATGTTATTTAAAAACTTATCAAAGAGGTTTACATGGAAAATAACCACTGACATCTTGTAAGTATAAGGCAATTACAGATGGAAATGGCTCATAAAATTGAGAATTCTTTCATATGCTCTCTTTAATCTCCTGGAATCAGGTACAGGATTCACCTATCCTCAGATTCTCTTCCTCTTCACTGCTGTGTCCTAGTCATGATGGATAGATAGGATGTGTGGTGAAGTGTCTCCATCCATCTGGTTTCAGTACCCCGGGCTAGACAGCTCCATGCATTTTGCCATGGAAACACAGCAAGAATGGAGTCTCTGCTGTCTCAGGGCCTCCTCTAATGTAACAAACACTCACTTTCATGGGTGAAATCCAGAAAGGTGGGAGACGATCACCCACCAATGAGGTATAGGCATCAGGATAAATGTCCTGTTTTTCCATCCTCCAAACTTATGGGACAAGTGTGAGCTGTACTCTAACCTGTGCTTCTCACACGAGAAGGCATCAGAATCACCCAAAGCATTGATTGAAAACCAAGTTGCTGAGCCATGTCCCTAGAAGTTTTGACTTAGTAGGTCTGAGGCAGGATCCAAGATTCTGCCTTTTCTAATGAGTTCTCATGCTAATGAAGAATTCTCAATGAAGAATTCATGCTTTTGAACTGTGGTGTTGGAGAAGACTCTTGAGAGTCCCTTGGACTGCAAGGAAAGCAAACCAGTCAATCTTTAAGGAAATCAGCCCTGAATATTCATTGGAAGGACTGATGCTGAAGCTGAAACTCCAATACCTTGGCCACCTGATTCGAAGAACTGACTCATTAGAAAAGACCCTGATGCTGGGCAAGATTGAAGGCAGGAGAAGAAGGGGATGACAGAGGATGAGATGGTTGGATGGCATCACTGACTCAATGGGCATGGGTTTGAGCAAGTTCCAGAAGTTGGTGATAGACAGGGAAGCCTGGCGTGCTGTAGTCCATGGGGTCGCAAAGAGTCAGATGTGACTGAGCAACTGAACTGAACTGACTGAATGAGTTTCAGATAATGCTGTGGGTCCAGAGTTCACCTTTGAGAACCATTGTTCTGTGTAAGGCCTTGGAAGGTTCCCAGGAGGAATAAGCCCCAGTTGACCACAGCAGCAACTAGCTCATTAAAGCAACTTTTATGGTTTTCTCCCCTCCTTTCTTGATCTCATTTCCCTTCATTCTTTCACTCTGGGTTTCAGGAATTACATGTTGAATAAGTGATCTACAGCCAAACTCGTGACTAACACTGCTTTCAGTAGGAATTTAAGCTGACACAAGATTAAAATTGGCTCTTATCTGGATTTCTGAAACAACTTCCTAACTGGTATATGTGTCGCCTTCTGGCCCACTTGAAGGCATTCAGCACACAGTTACCTGAAAAATCCTTCAAAGACACTAATCACATGATGGGACTTCCGTGAATAAAATCATCAGTCCATCACATTGTTTCTGGACATAATCCAAACCCTTAGAATATTTTGAAGGCTCCTTATGACTTGGGTCTTCAATCTCCAGCTTCATCTCTTGATATTCTTCTCTTGCACGCTTTACCCTATTCTATCTATTCTCTGGTTCCCCCTGGTTCTTCACATGCATGCTAAGTCACTTCAGTCATGTCCAACTCTTTGCAGACTATAGCCTGCCAGGCTCTTCTGTCCATGGAATTCTCCAGGACAGAATACTGGAGTGGGTTGCCATTCTCTTCTCCAGGGTCTTCACATAGGCTTCTGCATTTCTTTAACAAATTATCAATAATTATTATTTACATCTCAGCTCAAATTTCACTTAGCCTGGGTATCTCCCCAGAATCATCCTGCATTACCCTGTCACAGCCACAGAAGTTTGGTGTTTCTTGGTTAAATGCCCGCCTCCCACACCTGGCTGCATCCTTGGGAAAACAAGAACCATCCTTTTCTTGAGACCATCACATCCCAGCACACAGCACAGTGCGGGAACACAGAAAGTATTCTGCAAATGTTTGTTGAATGGACAAAGCAACGAATAGAAATTATGATTCCAGTTTTAAAGACTAGAAAAGAGACCTTATCCAAAGTACCATGGCTCAGTTAACAACTCAGATCAGAGAGACCCTGATGCACAAGGTCTCTGAGTAGGATGGGTCTGGAAACACCATCTGACAGAATAAGGCACAGGGCACTGTAGGAAGATTTTGGCCAAGGAGATACGAAACTGGAGGTGGAACAATTACAGAGCTGTGGGACTGTTGTGATTTTGGCCTAAACTAGTGATAGGACACAAAGACTGAAGAGTCTATATTTTCTAAGTTATAATTCTCCTAAGTAGCTGTTTTCCTTTTTAAAATACATATATGTATATGTTTATGCATGCCAAATTGTTTAGTTTTACCTGACTCTTTGTGACACTATGGACTGTAACCTGCCAGGCTTCTCTGTCCATGGGATTCTCTAGGCAAGAATACTGGAGTGGGTTGCCATTTCCTTCTCCAGGGGATCTTCCTGACTCAGGGATCAAATCCAGCCTTTTATGTCTCCTGTATTGGCAGGTGAGTTCTTTACCACTAGTGCAATCTGGGAAGCCATATATATATAAATAAATGTTTATGGACAGGGGAGCCTGGTGGGCTATACAGTCCATGGGGGTCACAAAAAGTCAGACATGACTGAGGGACTACCATTTTGCTTTCTTTATGATATATACATATCATATATATACATGTACATTCATACATAGGTTTCCTTTTATTTGCGTAATACTTTATTTGTGATGAACATTTCTGCCAACATAGTTGGCTTTCCAATAGTGAGACTTTTCCAGTGGGGATGAGGGTGATTAAAGAGGCAGAAGGGATGGGTTTAAGCAAATAATTATGTCGCATCTCCAAAAGGCAATGCGGGCCACTGTTGCCATATATTTCTATGAGTCATAATTGCACACACTCTCTGTATGGCACTCTCTAGGTCTATCAACATCTTATAAATGACCCAATTTTATTCCATTCAAAATGGTTGAGTAATATTCATTTTTATATATGTACCACATTTTCTTTATCCATTCTTCTGTTGATGGACGTTTAGGTTAAGTAAGTCAGAAAGAGAAAAACAAATACTGTATGTTAACACATGTGTGTGGAATCTAGAAAAATGGTATGCTGCTGCTGCTAAGTCGCTTCAGTCATGTTCAACTCTGTGTGACCCCATAGACGGCGGCCCACCAGGCTCCTCTGTCCCTGGGATTCTCCAGGCAAAAAGACTGGAGAGGGTTGCCACTTCCTTCTCTGAAAAATGGTGAGATGATCTTATTTGCAAAGGAGAAATAGAGACACAAGATGTAGAGAACAAATGTATGGATACCAAGGGAAAAAGGCACAGGGGTGGGAGGAATTGTGAGATTGGGATTGAACTATATACACTATTGATATTATGTAGAAAATAGATAAGTAATGAGAATATTCTGTATAGCACAGGGAACTCCACACAGTGCTCTGTGGTGACCTAAATGGGAAGGAAGTCCAACAGGGAGGGAATTTATGTATAAGTATAGCTGGATCACTTTGCTTTACAGTGGAAACTAACACAACATTTTTAAGCAACTATACTCCAATAAGAATTAACTTAAATAAATAAATAAAAGAAACAATAATTGCAAGCACATGACTCCTGTCCTCCTGGAAAGAGTAATTTTAGATGCATACTTTCTAAAATACCCAGTCCTGTCATGTAATCCATGTAGCCTGACAGTATGCGAAGTTTGGAAAGGATTCCTCATGGTGCTTAAAATGATGGTTGTTTACATGATCATTGGCTTTGGTCTATTTATTAAGGGAAAGAATGATTTTTCTGTTTTAAAGGGAGAAATAGCTTGTTTATAATTGAACAGGTATTTCTCAGTGTTAGACACAGTCCAGTGTTTTATGTTTGGAATTCATGGCTTCTAAGTAGCTGTATAGGGAAACAGTGGAAATGGTGACAGACTTTATTTTCTTGGGCTCCAAAATCACTGCAGATGGTGACTCCAGCCATGAAACTAAAAGATGATTGCTCCTTGGAAGAAAAGCTATGACAAACTTACACAGCATATTAAAAAGCAGAGACATTACTTTGCCAATAAAGGTCTATATAGTCAAAGTTATGGTTTTCCCAGTAGTCATGTATGGATGTGAGAGTTGGACCATAACGAAGGCTGAGTGCCAAAGAATCGATGCTTTTGAACTGTGGTGCTGGAGAAGACTCTTGAGAGTCCCTTGGACTGCAAGGAGATCAAACCAGTCAATCATAAAGGAAATCAATCCTGAATATTCATTGGAAGGACTGATGCTGAAGCTGAAACTCCAATACTTTGGCCACCTGATTAGAAGAGCCGACTCATTAGAAAAGACCCTGATGGTGGGAAAGACTGAAAGTAGGAGGAGAAGAGGATGACAAGATAAGATAGTTGGATAGCATCACTGACTCAATGGACATGAGTTTGAGCAAACTCCAGGAGATGGTGAAGGACAGGGAAACCTGGTGTGCTGCAGTCCGTGGGGTCACGAAGAGGTGGACATGACTGGGAGACTGAATAACAACAAAGTAGCCATATGGGTTTCCCAGGTGGCTTAGTGGTGAAGAATCTGCCTGCCAATATAGGAGACACGGGTTCAATCCTTGATTCAGGAAAATCCCCTGGAGAAGGAACTGGCAACCCACTTCAGTAAACTTGCCTGCAAAATCCCATGAACAAAGGTGCCTAGTGGGCTACAGTCCAAGGGATTGCAAGACAGATGGACATGACTTGACAACTAAACAACAACAACAAAGTAGCTGTGTATTTCCAAAGAATGGCTGTAGGTTTCCCTAGCTGTCAACAGGGATGGGAATTTCTTTTTATTGAAGGTAAAACTGGAAGGTACTTTTGTGGTGGCAGTGGAGGGTGGTGGTGTTGTATAAATAAATATTGCCATTATCTGCTGGATGGTATTTAATCAAGATAATAGTTGATCAAAACTCTAGGTTAGATTTATGACACTGGAAACTAGACTCCAATGGCTTCCTGTAACACCCAGAATAGATGACCTGGCTCCTCCCTCCTCTCCTATTGAATGGTGACACACTGGTCTCTGGCTGTCCTTTGCAAACACAAAACCCACTCCTGACTCAGGGTCTTGGTACTTGTTTGCCTCTCTGCCTGTAACTGGATTCCTACAGAGAGATCTATGACTCAACCCTCCCTTTTGTCAAGTCTCTTTTCAAAAATTTCTTCAGAAAGGCTTACCCTGTTCATTCTTTGGGGGGAAGGGTTAGTTAGGGAGCTTGGAATCTACATGTATCCACTGCTATATTTAAAATGGATAACCAACAAGGTCCACTATATAGCACAGGGAACTCTGCTCAATGTTATGTGGCAGCCTGGATGGGAGGGGAGTTTGGGGAAAAATGGAAAAATATATATGTATAGCTGAGCTGCTTTGCTGTCCCCCTGAAACTATCACAACATTGTTAATTGGCTCTACTCTGATACAAAATAAAAAGTTGAAAAAAAAAAAGGATTACCCTGTTCATCCTAAAACTCCATTCTCTTATCACTCTCATTCCTCCTACCAAGTTTTACTTTTCATAGCACAGGTAGATGTCTGACATCGTCTGTATGTTCATTGCCTCTTTCCCGCACTGGAATGTAAGTCTTTTTTTAACTTTTTAATCTTATATTGGAGTATAGTTGTCTTGGAGAAGGAAATGGCAACCCACTTGAGTATTCATGCCTGAAAACTCCCATGGAGAGAGGAGCCTGGCAGGCTACAGTCCATGGAGTTGCAAAGAGGTGGACACAACTGAATGACTAAGCATACACACATAGTTGTTGAACAACACTGTGTTAGTTTCAGGTGTACAGCAAAGTGGTTCAGTTATACATATCCACATATCTGTTCTTTTTCAGATTATTTTCCCATTTAGGTTGTTGCTAAGTTTTATGAGGCAGGGATTGGGTGTCTCCATATTGACCACCCTGTACAACCAGCACTCAGTTGTTGTTGTTCAGTCACTCAGTCGGGTCTGACTCTTTGTGAACCAATGGACTGCAGCACTCCAGGCTTCCCTCTCCTTCACCATCTCAAATTCATGTCCATTGAGTCAGTGATGACATCCAACCATCTAGTTCTCCATTGTCCCCTTCTCCTCCTGTCTTCAATCTTTCCCAGCATCAGGGTCTTTTCCAATGAGTCAGTTCTGAGAATCAGATTGCCAAAGTATTCGAACTTCAGCTTCAGCATCAGTCCTTCCAATGAATATTCAGGGTTGATTTCCTTAAGGATTGACTGGTTTAATCTCCTTGCAGTCCAAGGGACTCTCAAGAGTGTTCTCCAATGTCATAGTTCAAAAGCATCAATTCTTTGGCACACTCAGAGTATCTCTTATTAAATGTCTTATAAAATAGATGCTTAATAAGTATGTTTTGGAAAAAATGAATGGATGAATGAAGCAACATGAGAGCATGAATATGGTGTCAAAACTTGGGTTAACAAATAGCAACAAGAGAGTGACCTTTAGAAGTTTTATTTTTCCTGCCAAATGAAGGTCAAGTAGGGGCTTTTCAGATAATGTGTTTGTTTCACTATGTGGTGGCTCATTGTTAAAAGGCAGAAACACGGACTCATCATAAGATATAATGAAATGTAAGAAGGTTGACCTTTGGAATCACAAACAGGAGATCATAATGTTGGCAGCTTGCCCCACAGTAATGCAGAGCCAGTAACAGGGACCAAAGGGCAGATGTGTTTTGCCATTAATTCCCTCAAAATGGTTTCACCCATACCAAAGTCACCCCGCTGAGTGTGACATTAGGGTCATCATCTATCCACTGCCAGTGTAAGCCATGGGGCACATGCCTAAGTGCTAAGGATTTTTTCCTCTAACTTCCCTTGTGATAACAGCTAATTTATTTTAAATTAAGTTTTCATAAATTTTCCCTGTGACCCAAACTATCAAAAATGTGCTGAGCTGTACAATGATCCAAAGCCATGAGACTCTGGTATGAGGAATAAGAGGAACTGAGTCCCCAAATTCCATTTCTCTCATTTCTTTTTATCCTATACCTCAGCTTTACAGTCTCAGTTATCACCTCACCTCCCACACACAGTTTATCCCCAACTGCTGCAGTTTCTTCAGCAGTATATTGTACTATTACCTTTTTGACTGTATTCCCTAGGCCACTCTTCTAATTAGTTACCTGACACTTGGGATTACCACCTGGCCTCCTCCATGTAACGTGTCCTCAGTCAGTACCAAAGTCATGTACATGTGAGTGGAAGGAGAGGAGAAACGGAAGGAGAAGAGCAGGAACGGGAGTTACCACCTGTTGGCTTTGCTCAGTTGTGTCCGACTATTTGTGACCCCATGGACTGTAGCCCTCCAGGCTCCTTTGCCCATGGGATTCTCCAGGCAAGAATATTGGAGTGGATTGTCATTTTCTACTCCAGAGGATCTTCTCAACCAAGGAATCAAACCCGTGTCTTTTTCATCTCCTGCACTGGCAAGCAGATTCTTTACCACTAGCACTACCTGGGAAGCCCTTACCCCATTTTACAAATAAGAAAATTGAAGTAAAAATAAAAGTAAAAATAGGTTAAGGAATATAGTCAAGATGGCACAGCTAATGTGTGTCGAGATCCTGATAGAGATGAAACAAAACAGAGGGCAGAGAAGCAGGGAGGGGGTCTGGGGAGTCAGGTTGACAGGCCATGGGGTCTTTGCTGGGTTCTCTTATCTGCAGAGCCACAGCCCATTGACTGATATCATACATATCCACTGCTTCCAAGGGCAATCAGTGCTAGGACTTCTGAGATTCCCCATCACTTCCTACATCAAGCATGCACTTGGTCATGGCAACAAGCAGGAGGGCTCACCCTGATCCTGGCACCACCTGTGTCTTAGCTGGTCCTGTTTATCCCTCGCTGGCCTCAGAACACATGTCTCAACACCTCTGTCCTCCTTCTTACTCATTCATTAAAGGAAGAGGAACTGGAAAGCCCTGCAACTAGCTGGGTGGTAAGGATATTTACAAATGCTATCTGATTCCATTCTCAGCAACTCCAAGGAGTAAGTCTCATAATTTCCATTGTACAGATGAGGAAACCGTGACTTGGAAACTCAGTTGTCTTTTCTAAGTCATATAGAAGATGAACAAGTAGAAACGTGGACTTTGGTTTACTTATTAAAAGTTTCAGTGTTGTTGCTGTATTTTTCAGTTTCTTTCTAACCCTACTTATACATCAGAGTTGATGGTTCTCGCTTCTTCCATGAAGTCTGTCAAAGCCAAAGAGCTCTCCCTTATCATAGCTCGCTTTGCTCTTTGACATTGTAACTTGGAGACGTTGCAACCACCCTAGCTGCAAGAAGGCAACTTCAAAGTCTTCAGGGTCCTTGTTCTAGTTCTACTTTTCCCAGGTTATATCTCAGACCAAAAACTTTAAAGCCTCTTAGAGAAAAACATTCCCCAACTGGAGTTACAGATTGAAATAAAAACCCATATAATTATTCTCTCATGCTGTTTGCTGTTTTCATGTGGATGTTGTTTCTCCAACTTATTTTTGCATATTTTTCATGAATCAAAGGACAGATTATGCTCCAAAGTTAGTAAGTCTGCAGTTTGCAATATGGAACTCTCATTATTCTAAATGGCAACAATAAATGATAAGATTCTTTATTTTACCTAAAGATCTATTTAGCTTATCTGGAATGTGATCTAGCTGAAGTGGTGACAAAATTCAACTACTTGACCATTCAAACTAAAATTTGAAATTCTGAGAGCAGCTGCCTAATCTAGGTATCCAAGAAGAGAGGCTGTCACTCATGGCAGCAATTAGTCATTCAGGTAGAAAGTTCTCTGCCCCAACTGTTGTGTGCTAGGGGCAGAGCAGAAACAGGTGAGATATTGTGTTTTTCAGATCTAGAATTTCCTTTGGTTTATTTTTTTTTTTAATGTTTTACACTTCTCTTCTTGTGTTCCCTATATATTCACTCATTGCACACATCTTTTCAGTTGAATTTTTCAAAATGTTTATGATTGTCGTTGTTCAGTTTCTAAGTCATGTCTGACTCTTTGTGACCCTATGGACTGTAGCACTGTAGGCTTCCCTGTCCTTCATTGTCTCCTGGAGTTTGCTCAAATTCATGTCCATTGAGTTGATGATGCTATCCAGCCATCTCATCCTCTGCTTCCCCCTTCTCCTTTTGCCTTCAATCTTTTCCAGCATCAGAGTCTTTTCAACTCTTCACATCAGGTTGCCAAAGTATTGGAGCTTCAGCTTCAGCATCCGTCTTTCCAATGAATATACAGGGTTGATTTCATTTGGAATTGAGTGGTTTGAGCTCCTTGTAGGCCAAGAGACTCTATGTATTCACTCATTGCACTCATATTTTCATTTGAATGTTTCAAAATGATTATGATAGTTACTTTAAAACCTTGCTTCTAATTCCAACTTCTGTATGTTCATTAAGTTGTTTCTTTTCTTTTTTTTCTTTTATTTATGGCTTGCATTTTCCTATTTTTTCCCATACCCAGTAAATACGTGTAAGGCATTGTGGATATGCTATGTATTAATAGTCTGGATTTTGTTGTCTTCCTTTTAAGAGTGTTAAATGTTATGATTGCAGACAGTTAATTTACTGGTAAAGAAGTTTATCCTGTCAAGACAACTCATAGCCTTGTGGTTAAGGCTGGTTTACAAGAACCCTTATTCCAGGGCTAGATCAAGTATCTTTTAGTTGTGGCTTCTCTGAGATTTCAACTGAATTCCCTGTGTATTCTCTACTTTGATTAGTCAGAAATCCAACACTTTTCATAATTGTTCATAGTAGGAGGATAAATCCATTGTATGTTACTCTCTGATGACTTTTTAAATTTATCTTTTAAGTTACTTGACCCCAAACCTGGCTGTCTGAAATATCCAACCATTTCTGTTGGTTCTACCTTATGGGCCCTACTGGGATTATTATTATACTAGTTTGGACATATTCCATTGGTAAAAGAACCCAATTAACTAAGTCAAGGACCTGGATCCTCTAATAATCTCTTTGCCCTGCCACATACAGTTTTTTCCTCTCTATTGGCTCATTCCCATTAGTATGTAAGCTTCCCTTGTCGCATGTCCATATCTAACTTCTTTTCCGTCTCCTGCCACAACAATATTCTTGAAAATATAAAAATACTTGTATTTTCTTGAGTTCTCACACATTCAGTTACCTCTCTTTCTTTTTTCAAGCCCCACTAATCAGTCATTTACTGTAGCCACCCCGTTGGGCAAGGTCAAACCAGTGTTCATCTTCTCCAAAACCCAATGACCAATTCTTGGCTTTCCTCTTTTTCTGCTTTCAGTGGGACATGATATACTTTATTATCTATGTTTCTGATTATTTGTGATTTTGCTTTCAGGGCCCCACAATCCACTGGGTTTCCTCCTGTTTCAGTGACTGCTTCTTCTTCCTGTCTCCTCTGTGGATTTCTCCTCTTCTTCTGAAATCTTAAATTTTGGAATGCCTTGGGTCTAGACACTCTTGTTTCTCTCGTATTGTTATTTCCCTGTGACAACTGCTACTCCTTACATCTTTTCAACTTTTGCTGCAGACACGTCCATCTACCCGACTAGGCAAAATATGTACTCCAATTAAGGAATCTTCCCTCTCACTTGCTATAGTGACTTTAAATACATGTTTTGTTTGCTCTGTCTCCAAAACATATTGCAGATTAAAACTGCTTCTCATTACCTTGACCCACTACTTTCACTCAAGTTACTTTCTGTCTTTCCTCAATTTCTGAAATGGCTTCTTACCTACTATCTTTGCTTTCTGGACTAGTCCATTCTTTACACAGCTGCTAGTGTGAGGATCAAAACCATAAATCGGGTCATGCTGCTGGCTTAGTTAAAGTCACCAATGGCCTCTCTTTGCATTTACAGAACAAAATAGACTTCTAAAGTAGTTGTATATTCAAATTACCTAGGGTATGTGGACTTAAACTTCCCTGCATTTTAGAATCAGCTTGGGAATTTTACAAATTTCTGGTGCTTGGGTCCTCCTCCCCACCCTGCCAGTGATGTTTATTTACTTGGACTTCAGCTTGGACATCAGGCTTTTTTAAAAAATTTATTTATTTTAGTTGGAGGCTAATTACTTTACAATATTGTATTGGTTTTTGCCATACATTCACATGAATCAGCCATGGGTTTACATGTGTTCCCCATCCTGAACCCCCCTCCCACCTCCCTCCCCATCCCATCCCTCTGGGTCATCTCAGCGCAAGCCCTGAGCACTTGTCTCATACATCGAACCTGGACTGACAATCTGTTTCACATATGATAATATAGATGTTTCAATGCTGTTCTCTCAGATCATCCCACCCTCGCCTTCTCCTACAGAGTCCAAAAGACTGTTCTATACATCTGTGTCTCTTTTTCTGTCTCACATATAGGGATATCATTACCATCTTTTAAAATTCCATATATATGCATTAGTATACTGTATTGGTGTTTTTCTTTCTGGCTTACTTCACTCTGTATAATTGGCTCCAGTTTCATCCACCTCATTAGAACTGATTCAAATGTGACATCAGGCATTTTTTTTTAAAGCTCCCCAGGTAATTTAAACATGTGACATAATTCAAGAATCATTAACAGATGATTTTTGAATTAAAAAAAAGAAAGAATAATGCCCTAGAGATTTGGGAGATGGATCTGCTCCCTGAGATGGTGATTTACTTGTGTTTAGTTAGGACTAGAAAATAGTCATCAGTGTTTTCTCAAATCTCTCAGGAGATTTCATAGTGAAGTCCAGACTGAAAACCAGTGCCCCACATCATTTCATCCTTGACTATTTCTCCAGCTACTGACCTACTTGTAAAGCACTTCTTCTTTCTCAGGGCTATATTATCCAACTAGTGATTCAATGTTAATTTCACAGAAGCTTATTTAACATATTTTTAAAAACAGCCATAGAGAGACACTAATCAGATTGTGATCAACTGCATTATCTTGATTGGCTGAGCTCAATTCCAGGTCACTTGACTTTTGCCTTGGTCAAAAAGTTCACTTGCCTTTCCTGCAAAGCCAAGTGATTCACAGAACACTCGTGTACATTTTCACCTAGCATTTTTCTTCTCTGACCCGGATCCTTCAGAGCAGATTATATCGGAGTCAGGCTGATGTACTCCCTGTTTTGACCTTTCAAATGGTAGTGAGAGTCAGTTCTTCTCATAAGAAAGCATTTGGGAAGCAGTACCAGAGCAGCTCCCATGTTTATGTATCCTCAAAACTGGGGAAAAAAATCATTGCTCCTAATTTTATTAGTATAAGGCCATTTGTGCCTTTGGTTTGTATCTAACTGAAGGTAGATGTTCTGATTTACTCAGGGAAACTCTTTTTCACAAATACAAAGTTGGTTTCTTCATATGAATTCTAAGTATGCTTCACTTTATTCTGTTGCCAACTAGCCAGAATGGGCTTTACTTTTCAGCAGAAAGGAAGGAGAAGTGTCATGGAGACCAGGTGCAAGGTCTGAGCAAGGACTTGGGAATCTACAGCTCAGGAAAGAGTCTGCTCAGATCTACTGACTGTCCTGAGGATAATGGAATCCATCCCTTTTGATAACTGTGATGAGAGCTCTGTGTTGCTGCTGCTGCTGCTAAGTCACTTCAGTCATGTCCGACTCTGTGCAACCCCATAGACGGCAGCCCACCAGGCTTCCTCGTCCTGGGATTCTCCAGGCAAGAACACAGGAGTGGGTTGCCATTTCCTTCTCCAGTGCATGAAAGGGAAAAGTGAAAGTGAAGCTGCTCAGTTGTGTCCAACTCTTCGCGACCCCATGGACTGCAGCCTACCAGGCTCCTCCGTCCATGGGGTTTTCCAGGCAAGAGTACTGGAGTGGGTTGCCATTGCCTTCTCCGAGCCCTGTGTTAGGGAACTTTAAAATCCTGCATTGGCAGGCAGATTCTTGGCTTAGACTGTAAAAAAATCTGCCTGCAGTGCAGGAGACCTCAGTTCAATCCCTGGGTCAGAAAGATCCCCTGGAGAAGGGGATGGTAACCTACTCCAGTATTCCTGCCTGGAGAATCCCATGGACAGAGGAACCTGGCGGGCTACAGTCCAAGGGGTCACAAAGAGTCAGACATGACTAAGAGACTTTCACTCACTTTCTTTACCACTAGTATAACCTGTGAAGCCCCAAAATGCAAATAGTCAACATTAATATAAATCTTTAATTTCATACAATTACTTCTGCAATGTGAGTGAGTATTGTATGGGTAGATGAACACATACACTTCTAGAAGAATCATGAAATCACAGAACATCCATGCTCCACAGACACTGGAGAACACTAGCTTCTCATTTTGCAGGTAATGCACGTGAACCTTAATGAGAACTGGGAGACTTGGGCAGAGGTATGAAATGAGATTTTAGCTTACATTTCAGGTTCATTGAGAGCCCTAGAAAAATTTTCTGCAAATTAAACTACCTTCTTTCAATTTTTTCATAAAATTTTGCCATACTTCACTTAATTTAATAGATGTTTCAATACCCTCCCCAAATAATGAGAGATTTAATGCTCAACAGAAATGAGGAAGAAAAGAAAACTACATTTTAGAAACTAGAAAACAAAAACATATAAAAGCTACCTTATACATTTTGACTTTAGAAAAACTGTGATATGTGGCTTTGACAAATATTATTTTTAAAACCATCAGTCTAAATGATAATACAAAAAGTGCTATAAAGTAAATTCAACACAGCATGTGCTCATGAGCTTTGGGTCTCAAATATCACTAGGTTAATGTAGGGAAGCCCTATTTCAAGAAATATACCCCGTGGACCCCACATCTTCATTCACACATTTCTTCTTGGCTAATTTTTAAAACTTCATATTTTAGGTAAATATCAATTAAACCTTGGTTTGGAGTTTAGGGGAGTTCATAGTTGGTTCCTACAGCTGTGTGTGTGTGTGTTTGAATGGGAAGTTTAGTTACTTTTAATATTTCAAGTAAACACCATTGACAAGCGTTATTGAATTTGACTGCATAGATGCCACGCATCCTCTGTGCCTCCTCACCTCTCACGATTAGCTGGCTTTGGTGCTCCACAGCTGCTGCCTCATTGCGGGCTATGCAGGTGTAATTCCCATTGTGCATCAGGGAAAGATTGGAAATCCTTAAGGAGCTTGTGAAGTCAATGTTGTCAATGGTCACCCCGAGGCTTGCTGGGATTGGCCGGCCATCTTTCTGCCAGGTGATGGTGATGGGTAAGTCCCCTGAGACCACAACACACGGGATGAAGACCCGCTGTCCAATGGAGAATCTCGGAAATTCAAAAGGCTGGATAAAGGGTGGAACTGAAAGAAAAGAAAAAGTAATAGAGGAAAGATAGTTATGAACTGTTATTACTCTACATTCTCTTTTCTTTAACCCTCTTGCATGACATTGAAAAAGCAATACAAATCACTGCTACAGCATACAAATATATGAACTAGCAGAAGATTTGAAATAGGGCATTTGAATTTTCTTATTGTTATAAATTATAAGCATGGATTAATTTGTATTAATACTTCAGAAAATATGCTTAATCTAATTATTTTGATAAAATGTTTTAAATTCAATAATCATTTTTTAAAGGAAATACTTCAGGTTCTACATTTTTCAGTGTAAATGCCTTGAAAGAGGGCTTTGGGGTTGGCTTTCTCTTAGAAGCTTTTAAAAATGATGTGTTCAAGAGATTTCTTTCCTGCCTTGCTAATACTAACTTTACAATTACTCTTTTCCCTTCAATCCATTCCACGTCTTGTTAGTAAACATACTTTAAGTCTATTGAAGAAAGAGATTTCAGTTTTATTATTAAACACTTTTTAAATATCCAACATTCAACCAATAGCAAATGTTAATTTAAAATGTTTATGTTAGGATAATTGCACAGTTACTCAGTTCTTGTTATTATCAGTCACTAAGTTGTGTCTGACTCTTTGTGACCCCATGGACTGTAGCATACCAGGCTTCCCTGTCTTTCACTATTTCCCAGAGTTTGCTCAGATTCATGTCCATTGAGTTTACTCTGTACCTCCTTAATTTTGCACATTCCTTGCCCATGATCTTATATTATGAACTGGTCCATGGCTAGTTTTATGAGTTGAGGAGATGTGCTGCTACTGAAGATAAGGTTATAACCTTCGGCTCAGCCAGCCATGGACACAGCCACACTCGATCTGGAATGCTCTGTTTTCATTTAATTTCTCTAATACACTCTTATTTTTCCTCCTTGACTTAGGGCCATTCTTCTTGGCAGCTTCCTAGATGGCCTCACAGGGTATCAGCATCATAAAATGGTCAAAATATCACCAGAGGAGCCAATTTTGGATTCTACCTTGGTCACTTATTGGTCATGAGGTCATGGACAAGCTAACAAATGTGCTCTTCCTGTCAGTCTTCTGGGGGTAGTTATTCATAGATTATTAAGATTTTAAGCCTATAATAACTTAATGTAAGCCACTTATTATACTAGGTGATTTCATAAAATGAAATTATTAAATAGCAGGATGTCTGCAGAATTTATTCATTAAATCAGTCATAGTTTCATTTCATTATCAACTCAGGAGAGATGTAAGGAATCCAGCTAAGAAACAACTGAATGGAAACCAGTCATTCATTCATTCACCATAGAAGTATTTTTTGAGCAGCTAGTATGTGCTCAATATTGCACTGTATGTCAGTACGTCAGACAGCAATGAACATGATATACCATCTCTATCCAGTAGAGCTGTCATGCATGCATAGTCATAGGCTGCTGATGTTAACAAAGTATAGCAGTGGCTTTTCTGTTATTTAATATTATTATTACTACTACTGTATGGGTTTGATCCCTGGGTTGGGAAGATCTCCTGGAGGAGGCATGGCAACCCACTCCAGTATTCTTGCCTGGAGAATCCCCATAGACAGAGGAGCCTGGTGGGTTACAGTCCATGGGATTGCAGAGTTGAACATGACTGAGCGACTAAGCACACACACACACACACACACACACACACATGCTTCTAGAGGAGGTAGGAAGTTAGAACTCAGAATTGCAAATACAGCCAGAGTCAGTAAGCAGGTGGCTCAAGTTAGACCTTACCAGAGAAACAAGCAAGTAAACAAACAAACAGCCAAAGGTACAGACAACCATATTCAGTGTTAAAACTGCTGTGGATACTCAATGTAAAGTTATTAATAGAACTTTGGGTCTGCAACAAGTTGGTCTGATGCTAAGAGACAAAAATCTCAGGATGGGTTCTACCTGGTGATTATAAACCATTGAGCTAGTGCTATTTTAGAAATGTAGGTAGTATGGATTTTTTTTTCTGTTTTCTCTTTACACTCTGATTCCTCTGTAGCTAAGCCTTGCCTCTGTTCCTGAAAAATGAAGCCCTTTATCCTGTACAGGCTTCCCTGGTAGCTCAGATGGTAAAGAATCTGCTTATAGTGCAAGGTACCCAGTTTCGATCCCTGGGTTGGGAAGATCCCCTGGAGAAGGGAATGGTTACTCCTCCAGTATTCTTGCCTGAATAATTCCATGGACAGAGGAGCCTGGCGCTACAGTCCATGAAGTCGCAAGGAATCAGACATGACTGAGTGACTAACACTCTCTACCCTGTAAATTTTTCCTTCTGTAAGAAGACATTCTCATATTTAATAAGTATTGACAGCCTACAACCTGTTTAGATCAAGCTGAATTATACTCGGTTTGTTCATGGTTGTCATGAGGTGGGGAAAGTGCCAAGCTGTACCAAGAGTGTTTGTATTTCTCTAAATCTTGCCCCAAGTGTCACAGATGTTTATTCCACATGTAAATATTAACATATAATAAATTGACATCTTTAAAATAAAAAGTAACTACATTTCCTCTTCTTTGGTTTCTTTTTGTTTGTTTTTACACAGTGAAAGCAAGGCTTTTAATGATGGTCTCGAAAGATGTGGTGTCTGATGGGCAGGCACACCTGGGACATTATAGCAAGCACTTTTATCCTCTGGAGCGTAGATCTCTCCCCAGTTCCTCACTGGCTGAATATTGTGGGGTTACAATCTTCCCAGACATTGCCTAAGTCTCATAGAGTATTCTTTCTTCTCTTTTCCCTTTCTAAGTCCATGTTTCTCAACAAAGACTATAGTTTATTCCTTCCCAAACATCCTGTTAGCATAAGGACTCTCCAGATGTAAGCTGTTAGGTAAGACTACCTTGCCAGTAATTTTCCAAGATAATTCTTTGGTTTCTTACACACAGAAACCTAGTTGAGTCTTCTCAGATGAACCTAGGCACCCATTGTTGGCTGGGTGCTTCTTATCTGAACTGGAGATCATTTTTCTAAGATAAACGAAATTTGGAGCCAGGCTCCCTGGGTTTAATTCCAGCTGTGTCATTTTAGTCTGGAGAAGGAAATGGCAAGTCACTCCAGTACCCTGGAAAATCCCATGGACAGAGGAGCCTGGCAGGCTACAGTTCATAGAGTGATAATGAGTCCTGCATGACTTAGCAATTAGCACTGTCTCTGTGCCTCAGTTTCCTTATTTGTAAAACAGGGGGAGGGGTGCTGTTATGAGCAGTGAATAAGTTAACATAGGGGTTAACAGAACTTCACATGAACCTGAATTGGTTGCCTTGCACCAGGCCTTTACTGAAGGGGAATTAAAAAAAAAAAAACAAAAAACAACAGAACACTTAAGTGAAACATAAATGGACAAAGTAAAGGACTCCAGCTTTCTTATCAGTTATAATAGGGAGAGGAAAGAAATAGATAAGGACTTACTTTCTAAACCTCAGACCAAGAAAGAAAGATAAGATAGATACCTTTTGACCTATCTATTTAATAAGAAAACAATATGGGGTGTAGGCTGTAAATACGTATTAAATATAGGAGTGTCTTCTTCATAGCAAAAGAAAGTCACAGCATAGAAAAATGGCATGTGAATATTACTTTCAAAGAATGGAGGCAAGAAGTAGCTACACACATGATTGACTCATATCAATGTATGGCAAAAGCTACTACAATATTGTAAAGTAATTAGCCTCCAATTAAAATAAACTAATTAAAAAATAAATAAAAAAATTAAAATAGGAAAAAATGTGTAGTAATGAGTTCTCTGAGGAATTAAAAACCATGATACATAAAAAAATCAATTGGCTATATAAAAAAAGAATAGCTACAGGATAATCCATTTTTAAAAATTCATGCTTTCCATAATTCTAAAATATCTGTAATTCATTGGTTTATAGAACTCCAGGACATGTAATTGTAATTTCAGGAATAAATTTCAGAATGTTTATCCATAAAGTGACGCTGCTGGAAATAAAGGCTCCAAAGCAGTGAAAACAAATGTCAGAAAGCCCAGGAATATTACTCAGCCATAAACAAAGAGTGGAATTGTGTCATTTGTAGACATGTGGATGGAACAAGAATCTTCCATACAGAGTGAAGTAAGTCAGAAAGAGAAAAAACAAGTTTCATATAGCAATTCATATTTATCTGTCAAGGAACGTTTAACAGGAGGATTCCTGTGTGCTGTTTTCTGTCTCTCATAAAGCCTCTGTTCCTTATCAGTTCCTTGTAACAGGAACAAGTGGAATGGCACACTGCTCCCAGGACTGAAGTCATAGGATGAAAACACATACATGAATCTCCTTCAGTAAACATTCTCCTTATGACAAAACTGCTTAGTCACGAGGTATGGATTGTCTCCTGATCTTATGACCATTGTTAATCCCTTGTTCTCTTGATAATGGTTGCTGTACATTTGGTTTTCTGATCTTTGTCATGGTCAAAAGAAATTCCTTGTACAACAGCCTATATATACTCCCAGGAAAGATCATTAAAGCACCCTTGTTCCATCAGAGCTTGGGTCCCCGTGTCTTTCTTTCTCTCACGCTCTCTCTCTCTTTCTCCGGCTAATTCTCTGGAGTGTGGAAACCCACCAAGCTCACTTTCTTACCTGGGCTTTCAAGACCTCCTCGAGAGGACGCCCTGTGCCTTCGTGAGTGGTGCAAGCCCTGTCCTAGGGTTTTATTGTTTCTCTGTGTAAACCAGGGAATATTAGCTTCTTTCTCTCTTTCACTTTCTTATCGTCAACTCTGGACCACCAGGTTCCGGTCCATTAAAGGACCAGAACAAGTGGTGCCCGAACGGGGACCTGGTATACGTGGCATTTCAGATGGAGTGACTTTGGACCTACTGAGGTTGGGACCGATTGAGGTCAGCAAGTACTAAGACATGGGTCAAACGGCAGGAAAGCCCCATCATTTCTCTACTTTACTTCACCATTTGTTTAAAGTTCAGGGACTTTTGGTTTCACACCAATGATTAGAAGGTTGCCTTCAAACAGTAGTCGAGCATATTCCCTGGTTCCCTAATGAAGGCAGTTTTGATTTAGAAATTTGGCACTGGGTCAGAGAAAATGTTGAACGAGCTGCCGGGCAGGGAGAGAATATTCCAATTGATTTCTGGCCCCTATGGGCTCTCATTAAAGCTGTAATGCCGCCGTTTCAAGGTAATTCTAGCCCTCACAATATTCGACAACAGACAGAACACTTGTTACATGAATATGAATTAGATGATGAAACTTTACAAAAGGCCCAATTAGAACAACATAAAATATTTCAGAATTTTCCTACAAGCCCTGGCCCGGCTGCTCCAAATGGTCTTCCTGTGCCGACAGGGGCAAATCCAAAAGTCTCTCCTTTGCCTGAAACAAATGATTCTGACAACAACTCTCCTGAGACACTTTTTGACACCAAAACTGGCAATAATTTTCTGGATAATAATGATAACTCCTTAGCACATACTCATATTTACCAAAAATTGCAAAACTGGTTCTTCTTACACGTGTAGTTAGGAAAAATTTGACTCATTAAAATACTTTTTTGGAGATCCAATTCTGTCTGGTAAACAAAAACAGGCCTGGGAAAAAACTTGAAGTTAACTTTTATCATGTCCTTGGGATACACAGCCCACTTTATCTGGGACTCCAGCCATAAACAAATTGGTAGAACTCAAACAACAACAACAAAAATGATGGGGCAAAAAGATATTTTAAATTTCAAGCAGAAAACCATGTCTGTCTGTCTATCTAAATTTATCTGTGTCTCAGTGTGTGTCTTTGTTTTTGGATAATATGAAGTTAATTTATAAATGAGCTCTATTTAAATTCAAATTCACATGAACTGAAAAAATATTCAATATTAAATATCTAACATCAATGTTTGTTTGCTAATCTAATTAAGACATGTCTTAAGTCATCAACATTGTGTAATACTTTTATTGTGCCTAGGTTTAAAGTAAACTAAATTTGTCAACAAAAAAGTAACTCTTTATATATATATATATATATATATATATATATATATAAATGAGATGAAAACCTTTAGATAAACTCTATTGAAAATAATTATAGTTTAGAAATGTCTGTCTAAAATAATCTCTTAGGGTTGGGGTAACTTAACTTTCTAGAGTTGTACTAAACTAAACGATAAAAGTTTATTGAATAGCTAGGTCATTTCCAAATAAAGTAAGATTTTAAAACATTAATTACTGAACACTAACTTTCTCTTACAGAATGTTTTTCTTACAGAAAAACTAAAGAGATTTTGAACTATTAATAAGTATGTTTGATGCCTCCTGAGATGTACTCTATTAAAAAAATTAAAACTGGTATTTATGTTCACCAATCTATAAAATGCTAATATACAAGACAGTTTATGGTTTCTAAAGAAAAGTAAAATGTATGTTTTTAATAAAACGGTATAAGGAATGGAATTACATTCTATTAAAGAAAAAGGAAATACATCTAAAACTTACAAATGGCTGTTCTCTGAATGGGCAAATAGAGTGATGAATACAAAAATATAAAAAGGTTTATAGCAAGTGAAAAAAGGTTTGTGGCAAGTGGAAGAGAATTTTATACATAATACAAGTTTCTTAAGACATTAAACTTCCTTTGAAATCTTTTACTGTTACTTTGACTAAGTTAATAACTATTGTTTCACAATGAATATAAGCTGGTGCCAATTTAAAATTTGATTTTTTCTTCCTGTTAAAAAAAATTAATAATTGCTCTACTTGCCCCTACATCTTGGACCCATTACACAAGATATCAGTTCTCAAAGATTACAACCCCCCAATGAACTATGGCAAATAGATGTAACTCATTGCCCTGAACTTTCTTCCTCTTCCTTCTTACATGTCTCAATTGATACAAATTCTTCTTTTATAGGGGCCACACCTCTCCGAGGTGAAACTACACAACATGTTATAACCCACCTGTTAGCTTGCTTTGTAAGAATGGAACACCTAATTCTATAAAAAGAGGCCAATGGCCCTGTCTATATTTCTAGGCAGTTCAAACAATTTTTACATTAATTCCCTATTAAACAGATTACAGACACTCCTTATAATCCACAAACACAAGACATAGTTAAACAAGCACATCACACACTGAAACTACAAAAAAAAAAAAATTACAAAAGGAGGAATACACAGGAACACTTCTATCTTCCTTAGCCAAAGCAGATTTTACTAGATTCCAATGCAATATATTCTTTAAGCCTATAACTATTGCTAATACAGCTTTATTTGTTTTAAATTTCTTAAACTTACTGCAAGGAGATATTTTGACAAAAGCAGAAAAACATTTTGAGGCATTGAAGGACACATTCCTTCCTCTGCCCATTTGGTATCAATGGAAATCTGGGAAATTAATCTTACGGGGAAAGGGGTATGCTTGTATTTCTCCAGAGGGATCCAACGAACTCACATGGCTTCCTCTTTGGAAGATTCGACCCAAGGGGGTCCCCAGCATTCAAAACAGAGATGAAATAACAAAAACTCTGGGAGGAAGAAATTCCAATACAGGCCATGGAGGCTCTAAAGATCTTCAGAAAGCATCACCCTCGGCGGCATCAATCTTATAATCTCCCCTCTTGGGGACAAATAAAAACCCTTACTAATCAAGCTGAAAATCTGGTTTCTCAACAGGGAATGCCTCGGAGTTCTGAAAACATTTTTTTTGCTATGTTTGCTTTGCTTGCTTTTGCGTCCCCCGCTCGAGCTGAACTAACTAATCATACTTACTGGGCTTACATACCCAACCACCCTTTACTACAGGTTGTAGAATGGACAGAGAAAGGACCAATAGTATCAACCAATGACTCCATACATATGCCTCCTCCTTGGAGCGTGAAGAGGCCCTCATGCCCTGAGGAGGAGGGAAGACTAATTAATATTTCTCTAGGTTATGAAGTCTTTCCTTTGTACATGGGCCCAGCAGAATTGTGCATAAACATTAGCCGACAAACTTGGGCTTTCGTCCTGCTTCCAAAAGAGGACTTTCGGACATTGCTTGGATTATTTACTGCCCTTTCTTTGTCTGTGCACCATGTTTATACTACTGAAACTTTAGGGAAAGAGTTAGGGAAAGAACAAAGAACATTATGCAAAGGGTTTACTTATAAGAACTTTAAATATACTCCTGTTCGTTGGGACAAATGTCAAGCCAAATCAGAAAAATTAATGTTTGTGGCTAATCATACAATTGTCGATTGAGGACCCCATGGTATGTGGTTATCTAACTGCTCAGATGATACTAACAGCACTGTGCGTGACTATGCTACTCAAGTAGCACGGAAGGTTACTAACATTACGATGGAGCATTACCATGACAAAGGACTTCTTGAGTGGCTTGATGGTGGAATACACCCCCCCCCAACCTCGAAAAACAGATTGGGCCTCAACAATGGGACATCTGGAAACTTGCTGCAAGCACTGAAGAACTTGGGACTTGGACCGGACATTCCACAGGGACCAGTCATAATCATAGTAATTATTTCTTTCACTATAATCAATCATATTTTATACAAGCCTGTGTTCCACTTCCTTTTGTTGTAGCTATAGGAAACTTACAATTCAGTAAGACTTTATATTCTGTAACTTGTATAAATTGCAAATTATATACTTGTCTTAACTTTTCTATTTCCTTAAGAAATGATTCCCTTTAGATTCTTCAATCTCGATGTAATTTGTGGTTACCAATAAATCTCCAACCGCCCTGGGAAGAAGGTCCCATGGCTGGACTTGCTTCCTGGTTACTTACTAATCTGCTCTGGTGATCTAAATGATTCATTGGATGGCTGATTCTTGGCATTTTGGGATTAATAGATATTTGCACCACTGCGCCATTGCTGGCATTGCTTTACAAACCTCAATTCAAACACACAATTTTACCCAAAATTGGACTAAAGATGCTCATACTATGTGGCCCACTCAGGCTCAGATAGATGAGGATATTCAAGATGAAATACAGAAACTAAAAACAACCATCAAATGGGTTAGAGATCAATCAATAGACATACACAAACAAGTGATACTAAAATGTGATTGGAATTCTACTCAATTTTGTGTTACTCCTCTTCAATTCAATCGTAGTGCCTACAACTGGGAACAAATCAATTTTCATTTACAAAACATACATGATAAGACCTCTCTGAATGTACAATTATTATAAAAATAAATCTTTGAGACCTTTTCTAAAAGTCTGCCCTCTTCCACTAATTTGGAAACTTTAGCTGAACAACTAGCTGATCAACTATCTGGGCTAGACCCACGTGGATGGTTTCAGAGCATTACTCACAGCATCGGGTCTGGAACTGTAACTTTGGTGATTGTCTTGACAGTTATATTTGGTGTTGACCATTGCCTTTATGCAAAAATTGTTAAAACTAAGCAAATTCAAATGGTCAGGACCCTTTTTACAAATATAATAAATAAATAAGGGGGAATTGTCAGGAAACATTTAACAGGAGGATTCCTGTGTGCTGTTTTCTGTCTCTCATAAAGCCTCTGTTCCTTATCAGTTCCTGGCAACAGGAACAAGTGGAATGGCAAGCTGCTCCCAGGACTGAGGTCATAGGATGAAAACACATGCATGAATCTCCTTCAGTAAACATTCTCCTTACGACAAAACTGCTTAGTCATGAGACATGGATTGTCTCCTGCCCTTATGACCATTGTTAATCCCTTGTTCCCTTGATAACAGTTGTTGTACGTTTGGTTTTCTGCTCTTTATCATTGTCAAAAGAAATTCCTTGTACAACAGCCTATATATACTCACAGAAAGATCATTAAAGCACCCTTGTTCCATCAGAGCTTGGGTCCCGTGTCTTTCTTTCTCTCTCTCTCTCTCTCTCTTTCTGGCCAATTCTCTGGAGTGTGGAAACCCGCCGAGCTCACTTTCTTGCCTGGGCTTTCAAGTCCTCCTCGAGAGGACGCCCTGTGCCTTTGTGAGTGGTGCAAGCCCTGTCCTAGGGTTTTATTGTTTCTCTGTGTAAACCAGGGAATATTAGCTTCTTTCTCTCTTTCACTTTCTTATCGTCAACTCCAGACCACCAGATTCCGGTCCATTAAAGGACCGCAACATTTGTGGAATCTAGAAAAATGGCACAGATGAACCAATTTGCAGGGCAGGAATAGAGACTCTGATGTAGAAAATGGACATGTGGACTCGGGCAGAGGAGGGTAAGATGGGATATATATATATACACACACACTATATGCAGAATAGATAGGTAGTAGCAAGATGCTGTATAGCACAGGGAGCTCAGCTCAGTACTCTGTGATGGGTGGGATGCAGGGGCAGGAGGGTGGTCCAAGAGGGAGAACACATATGTATACACATAGTTGATTCATGCTGTTGTACAGCAGAAAGTAACACAACATTGTAAAGCAATTATACTCCAATTGTTGTTCAGTCGTTCAGTCTTGTTCCACTTTTTGGAACCCCATGGACTGCAGCACACTAGGCTTTCCTGTCCTTCACTATCTCTCGAAGCTTGCTCAAACTCATGTCCATTGAATCAGTGATGACATCCAACTATCTCGTCCTCTGTTGTCCCCTTCTCCTCCTGCCTTCAAACTTCCCCAGCATCAGGGTCTTTTCCAATGAGCTGGCTCTTCATGTTAATAATAATAAAAAAGAAAGCCTAGGCACTAACCCTTACTCATGTCACTCAGAGGACAATCCCTCACTCTGAACATTGTATTTTAAACTTTTGTAGCACTCTTATTATCTCATTTCTTGGTCTAAACCAGTTGCTGAGAACTGACATATTGACAAGGGCTCAGTAAGAAACCACAATAGGTAAGGTAAATGTCAGGCAGAAACGAAGCATAAACTATAAAGAGCAGATGCAACCAACACACATAGCAGCTGGCGGACAGTCTGTGCTGGGGCACCCTGCTCTTAACAGCCAGCGTTTCTGCAGTTAATACGATATCATAGTGCATAATTAAGACTCTGATTCATAAGCTATTGTTAATATACTAAATGGGGAAAAGATAATATCTAAAATATTTCAGAAAATATTTATTCTTTAAAAAGCTATCCAAAATAGTCAAAATTTTACATGATGAAAGGAAAGATTTAGTTCAAGGGAAAAGTCATTTTCCAAGAATAATGCCAACATTAGCTTTGTGACTTCTTGTTTCACTTGCCACATTACATTGGGATGTACTTTTTTAATGCAAATTAAATTTTAAGAACCTATGTGTCAATCATGTCACTTACTATGTACATTGTCTCTTCTGCTTCAGTCATGAAACACAAGTCTTCTGTAGAAAATGCTCAGAAATATTTGAAAGTGTCCAATATCTTATATTTTTCATTCATAAGATATAAAATTGGAGGAAAAAAGTAAACCAAATAGTTCTAAACCTCTTATAATTATTTTGGTGAAGTCAAATCACCTGCTTTAGGCACATCACTTACTTTATCAGATTCATTGCATCATTTTTTAAGGTAAATTCTCTGAATCTTATTGATAATGAAACATTAGCACATTATAGGAGCAGAAATTATGAATGCAACCTGAAGCAGATTTTCATATATCCTTCCTATGTAAAATTTGTAATTATCTGCTCAATATCACTTCTTACCAGGTTTGTGGATTTCATTCTACATAATGGTGTGGGTTCCATTCTCTAAGGCAGAGCTGTTGAATGCTCTGTTAATTTAGACTAAATGTTAACCTAGGCTCTTGTTCTTTCTAAATGCATAGCAAGAACATTAAATCAGGCATATATTTCTGTGTCTTTCCCCTCAAAAATTAACTGTATATTCTTTTTCAGAGGGTACAAAACGATTTTTACTTCTCTCCCCCAACCCCACCCCGAGGAGAGTACAGCATATTAAAAGAAACATAGTTGTGTGTTGGCCAATCTTGGGTAGTTTTAGCAGTGTTATCTTGATACAGTTTTCTTTTTTCATTCATTCATTTATTTTATTTTTGGCTGTACTGGCTCTTCCTTGCTGGGCACAGGCTTTCTCTAGTTGTGTGAGAGTAGGACCCCTACTCTCCAGTTATGGTGCATGGGCTTCTTACTGTGGTGGCTCCTCTTGTTGCTGAGCATGGGCTCTAGGCATGTGGGCTTCAGTAATTGTGGTGTACAGGCTTCACTGTCTCAAGGCAAGTGGAATCTTGCTGGACTAGGGACTGAATTTGCCTCCCCTGCATTGGCAGGTGGATTCTTAACCACTAAACCACCAGAGAAGTCCTTGACCCAGTTTTTTATTTTTTAACTCTCTGATTCCATTTCTTCACATGTAAAACAATGATGTTGAAACAATTCATAAGAGTGTCAGCAGTGGGCTTTATGTAACATGCACCCTCGGAGCCCAGGTGGTACACAGAGGTAGCTCACTTTAGCATCCTTCCTCTTTTCCTCTTCCTAATTCTTTTTTTTTTTCCTCTTTTTGTCCCAAGGCCCATAATTCACTGGGAAAATCAAATGCATTACATGCACGTTGAGACATGTGAGGCTCTTTTTCCATTGCCATATATAATTTCATCAATTCCACATTTTGCCATTCCATTTCTGGTGGTAATTGAACTCCATGAGTCTCTATACAAAAGTCTCAGGTTGACAGCTCTCGGTATCAGACTGTTCAAAGAGATTGCCTCAAGCCAAAGTCTTCTGAGTCATGGCTGCAGATACTTTAATTTTCCCATCTCCTTTTTCTATTCTATTTAACAAGTCCTTTCTTCTCAACTGTTAAGAAGGTTTTATTTTTTATTTTTTTATAACATCTTATGTGTTTCATAAAATCTCCAAAAATTGCATCTCCTAACACTGCCCATTATGGGAATGTGAATCCCATGGCTGGTCCCTGAGAGTCCAGTCCCAATTACACACCCATTTCAGGATCTGTATGCCCACCAGGGATGCCTGGAACCTAAGTATACTCAGGGCTCTGAAACCATCCAGAAACCATTCATGAGGTACAAGCTGTGGCCTGAAAACCGTAAGGATGATGAACATGAGTGACTTGTGGGTTGGGCACATTGCTTAATGGACTGTCTACTTATAAGACTGGTTCTTGTCCAGTTCTGCAAATTTACAGTGTGCTCTCGATTCTAGAAAAGTAGATCACTGACTCTGGGTGACAAAATCCTCCACTCTGTTCACACAACACCATTAACATCTTTCTCTATCCACCCCAAGAGCCTGTTGTTCAAGATTCTATAATGAAATGTATGACTCATGTGAATAGAAAGATCTATGTACAGGGCTGTTTCCTAAGTAGAATGACCCAGGAGGCAGGAGACATCAATTTTTATCTTTTCGTTATTTCCCACAACTAGTGGAATAAATAGGGCCTTATACTGATATATCTTGATTGCACAAAAGTTTTTGAAAATACCTTTAAAGGGTGATGATGCACCCTTGATATCTTTACATGTTACACATGAGACAATCCCAAAGTGATGAATAAAAAGCTCAGCGGCCAGAGTTCTTTCTTATCTCGCACCTGTACCAAAATAAAAATTATTTTATTCTCTCTGAAAAGTATTTCTCACATATCCATCAGCAGAATGTTTTGAAATGCAAAGCCCTCTTGAAAACCTCTGAGGAGTCCTAGAGTGTAATTTCCAAGACCTTTCACCCAGTCTACAAAACCCTCTGAGATTGTCTAATTTATCTATTACTATACTCATCATTCTTTACTCTTTGCATCCATGTTCTCCCAACAACAAATACTTTCCATGCACACATATTACATGCCACATGTCCTAGGGTCCCCGGACTTCTAACTCATGGATCCACTGAGCCATTTCTCCCCTTGCTGGTAGGGCAAGTTGGAAGATAAAGTCAAGACCTAGCCTTGCTTATTCAGGTACAGCCATTGGAAACACTGAACTGGGCAACTTCTGGGTCAGCAGCTGCCAGAGCTGTTTCTGGCTCACCACGAATTAGGCTCCAGGTCCTTGGCTCATGCCTGCCAGAGGAGAAGGGCACAGGGCAGAGCTTTGGGAGGGTCTGATGCAGGAGTGAGCAGGGCATTGTTTGGGGCCAGCAGATGCTAAGTAAACAGAAGCTTCTGGATGTGCACATAAACATGGGCTCATCTGCAGCCCTTCCTGAACTTTCTAAGCCCCCTTGGGGTTCAACATGAGCTGATATTAACTGACACCCAAACACTGACCTAGAAATAAAAAGCAGGAGTGTGCCAGCAGGGTGTTCTCTGGGGCTACTGCTGGGTGGGAAGGGCAAAGAAGGGGAGAGGCATGTCCATCTGGAGGGCAGGACGGCCTTCTGGGTCCATCTCTAAATTTCCTTTAGGGAGCTGTGTCTTGGGAATATCTGCAACAGCCCAAACCACATAAAATGTACTAAATTAAACAGGTTAATTGTTTAGCCAGAAATTGAAATGATCACATTTAAATTTCTGTGGCCAAGTTAAGTACGAGGCTTGGGTGTATGTAGAGATGTTCACATCCATGAATTGCTGCAGGCATGCTCAAAGGAGGACACAAATCTCTGTCAGGCTTAGAACCTTTTAAGACAGGTGTCACAGCAAAAACAGTAAACTGGTGTCTCAGAAGTTACTAGCTCTGGCTTCATTCTAAGTGATAAACCTTCTCCTTCATGGACAGAAAACAATAATGGGACCAAATCACACACATTTACCCCAATTTCAGAAAGTCCTAGATTCAAGAAACCTGCCTTGACTTGAAATTGCCTATTTGCAATTGAAATAAACATGCAAAACCACAAACATGAACTTCACAATTCTCACATGAGATGAACCCCTACTGTCCTTGATCTCCGTGAACTTGTCCTACTGTTGTTAGAACATCATCTGCTGTAGATGTTGCTATGATAAAATATATCTTTTCTCAGGTTATATTGTAATTTTTCCAATGAGTTGGAACTTTCATTTTCTGGTGTTATTTCCTAATGCGTATTATTTTTTTCTATGTAGAATTGTGGTCCTTATTTTACTCAGTTTCTTAGTTTCTAAGTTGTATCCAACTCTTTGCAACCCATAGACTCTTGCCCACCAGGCTCCTCTGCCCATGGGATTTTCCAGGCAAGAATACTGGAGGGGGTTGTGCCCCTCCCTAATGGAGACACTATCCCTTGGTGATCCTGCCTCGCTTCCTCTCCCTCTATTTCTCTGATGGTCCCACCTACACCCTCCCTCCCAGGTGTCAGCTCCACGCTATGGACTGCCTCATCTACCTCTTCACCCAAAACTCCTTCTCAAGCTTCCTGACTCATGTTCAGCTGTCTGCTACGATCTTCACTTGGATGTCTCAGAGGATTTCAGATCCCAGCCCAAATGTGTCCTCTTTCCCTTTCATCCAAGCCTCCCCTTCAATTCTCTAGCAAAATCTCCCAGCCACAAGAAGTTCAGAATAATAAAAGTTATTAAATAAGTGTTATATAGAATAGGATAGAATAGAATGGAATGGAATATGATATTCCTAGCTGTTCATCTCTCTCTGCTTTCATCTCTCTCTCCCTGGGCTGTGATGTCTAGTTACTCCATCTCTCAGTATCTCTTGCATCTGGCTCTCTTGTTCCTAAGCACATTATCATCATCTTTTACTAAAACTTTTCAATACTGTCCTAATTGGTCTTTCTCATTCTTTTCCTGCTACACTGTAATCCATCTCACATACCTCAGTCAGATTACTTTTTCTAAGACACTCTTGTAAATCTCTCCCTCAATCATGTTACTGCCTTCAGAATCCTGCAGGAGGCACCAAACGCTACAAGATCGGATACTGTCTCTCAAGGTTTGCCTACAGCAAGTACCCTCTGGTTCAGCCACATTGACTATGAATGTGAAGGCTGCATCCTGTCCCTCTTTCTGTCCCCCCACCCCATGAGGCCTCATTTCATCCCAACCAGCTTGAAGTGTTATAACTCAACTGCATTGGTACCTCCTTTGGAGATTTTTTTTTTTTTTCAAGCTGTGTATCCCTCTGTTACTCAGCTCCATTTCTCTTGGAAACTGTCTTCTGATTCTAGACTTTCTGTCCAGACCTAGCTAAATATCCATCTCCTCTGCTGTCCAAATAGCTCCCATATATTTCAATGATGACACTGTTTTGAAATCAGTGACTTTCTTATTTCTCTACCCATGTTTTCCTACAGCTAGCTGAAACATGCTGTTTCTCATCTTGTGCTCCCTTTCTCAAGGTAGTTGCTACCTCCCCCAGCATTATGCTTATTTCTTCATCAGCCCTCCCACTGACTCCAATACTGTGTCAGCAGTGACCATCCTATTATTACTTGATCTCATTAATAGTAGATGCACAGATATTACCTGAATAATAAACAAGCTAAAGAAGTAATAGAAGTCAAAGACATTCTTTGAATTAAAATTTTTGATGACAAAGATCTAGTCTAATTATGATCCTGTCATGCACTGTGACAGTCTTTAGTTCTTATTTGAAGTATTAGATGATGTCATTACAGAAAGGGGGAGCAATTTAATGAAAACCTCTTTAGGTAAAGGTGTTTATTATGCATATCTACAGCTGTTTAACATCTGTATAAATGGTAGGATGAAGTACATGAAGACACATGGCCTAGGTTCCTTTAAGGACATGAGCCCCAGATTCTGCAAGTGACCTCAGGGCCTGACAGCCATCAGCCACTTCAAAAATGTCCAAGCTGCAGAGGTCTATGGTGGCCTGTATCCAATGAGTGACTGAAGAGGGCAATTTTGCCCAAACCCAGGACAACTTTGAAGAAACACTTTCTCCAGAGACTTCTGCTTAATCAGATGAGGCTGCCATATGCCTGCATTATAACTCATCTTCTCCCTGTGCCCAGTCCTTCTCCTTGCCTCTCCTTCCACAGGTATCAATGATAAGGACACTCCCTGGTAAACATCCTGCACACTGAACTTCAACTTAGAGACTGTTCCTGAAGAACACAACCTGCAACAGTTAGCTTCATCTGAAATGAAAACTTGATCTATTTTTCATAATAAAATCAGGTCTGTTTGTAATCTTGTCTCTGTATACTGCATCCGTCTATCTATCCAGCCATCCATCCATCTATCTATCCATTCATTTATTCATCCATCCATCTGTCCATCCACACATCCATCCAAATTGCTTTTATTCATTTTAGATTGTCACTGGGGGAATCATGTGTGCTGGGTTCGCTTTTAATAAGACCCAGCTGTATGTGATTATCAGTATTTTCCTCTTATTCTGCAGAACAGAAAACGGATGACCAAAGCAAGGGAAAAAATAGTTGACATTTTTTGCTGCTTATTACCTTAAAAAAAATCTGCTTATTCACTTGTTTGTCTTGCTCATTTGCCTGTCCCAAGTTCAGACAGTGTTCCGAACTGAACTGTGTCTTTGGGGTTATGCATATTCATGAGTTCAGTAAATATATATATCAAATAGCAAGAAATGAGGAAGAATTCAATGCCAACAGCTGAATTAGAACTCAAGAAATCCCAGAAGACTTAACTTAAAAATACGAGACTCTGTGTGTGTGCTCAGTCATGTTCGACTGTTTGTGACCCCATGGACTGTAGCCCACCAGACTCCTCTGTCCATGGAATTTTCCAGGCAAGAATACTGGAATGGGTTGCCATTTCCTACTCCAGAGGATCTTCCTGATCCACCAGAGATAAACCTGTGTTTCTTGCATATCCTGCATTGGCAGGCAGATGCTTTACCACTGTGCCACAAAATACAAGAAAACCTGGCAAATATTAAAATAAATCACACACACACAACACAAGCACATACACATACTGCATACACTGGATAATGGGTCTCCAGTAGATGAAGCTGTAGCAAAGGTAGGGTTCATAAATACAACCCAATCAAGTAGCACAGTTAATATAAGGATAGTGTAACTTTGGAATAAATCAGTGATAAGAGTATCAAACTCTTGTACTACGATTTTTAAACAAGGTCATTCTTATATAGCATGTCTATTTTGGACTACCAGATTGTGAAAAAAGAACTATAGAGCCATAAATATGACAACATAAGTAGAAAGGTAAGAGGAACTAAGAAAATGTTTAAAATTACCGAATAAGTCCATGGTGGAAAATATACTTAAAACATTTTAGGGAAAAAAATCCTTAAGGCATAATGTAGAAATAAAATGATGAGAAACAAGAACTATTGTTTCCATGAGCTGGAAAGATACATATTAGATACAAAGAGAAAAGACAAACTACTTGAAATTTGGGGAAATAAAACACTAACATGAGCTATGAGAAACATGACAGCATTTCCTTCCAAAGCACTTTCAAGAAAAATGGATCATTTATACTCTTGTCACGGAGAAGGCAATGGCAACCGACTCCAGTACTCTTGCCTAGAAAATCCCATGGACAGAGGAGCCTGGTAGGCTGCAGTCCATGGGATCGCGAAGAGTCGGACACAACTGAGCGACTTCACTTTCACTTTTCACTTTCATGCATTGGAGAAGGAAATGGCAACCCACTTTGGTGTTCTTGCCTGGAGAATCCCAAGGACGGCAGAGCCTGGTGAGTTGCCGTCTATTGGGTCTCAGTCGGACACGACTGAAGTGACTTAGCAGCAGCAGCAGCATACTCTTGTCAACTGGATGCCTGCAGCATGATATGGGGAAAGGAGCTGGGTGGTTTTTTTGAGGTGAGTCTAGTTTTAACCGTATGAGACATTTCTTCAAGGATTTTCATAGAAGGTGTTTTATACCCATAACTATATTATGTTGAAGGGCTTCCCAGGGGCTCAGTGATAAAGAATCTGCCTACCAGTGCAGAAGACACAGAAGATGTGGGTTCAATCCTTGGATCGGGAAGATCCCCTGGGGGAGGAAATGGCAACACTCCAGTATTCTCGCCTGCAGAATCCCAGGGACAGAGAAGCCTCTCAGGCTACAGTCCATGGGATCACAAAGAGTCAGACACAACTGAGCGACTCAGCATGCATACACAGATTCTGTTGAAACAGTATCTTTAACATTTTAAAATGATGTACAACTTCAGAATTCATGAGGATTTCCATATTCAACAATAACAGTCACCTTGGACTGAGGTTATAAGCAGATTACTTTTCCCCTGGTTGGAGGCAATAACATGTTTACATAGAGACTTGGTAATAAAACTGGGTAGTTCTCTGATTAACCCGAACTAACTTGCATCTCTAACATTTAAAGAAAAAACATTTGAATCACAATGGCATCAATAAGATGAAACACATCTCATGTTATACGAAACCAAGTGGAAAAGACATATCCAGATGGACTGTACTTATTTTATTTATTCGTATAGACTATTAAGGCAGGCCAAGCCAAAGACTCCAACTAGAGGTGATGAAGGCCAGGCTAAATGACAGGGACAGCCAAGATTCACAAAATCACTGGCATTCATTTTAAAGCTTATCTTCTTTTCCCAATTAGCTTCTTTACAAGAATTGTTAGTAATAACAATGTATTTACATGAGAAGTATTTTTCATGACCTTGACTTAGGAAACATTATCCTTCTTTAGAAGCTTGGATATTAATCATATCTGACTTCAAGTGGCTGTATTTGTATGAAATATGTCATAGAGAAGACAAGTATATAATAAAGGTAATTACGGTATTTCAACAAAGCTCTAAGTCAATGAAATTATTTTGGCAAATTTCAGAGCATTTAATTAGTGATTTAATGAAGAAGGGATATTGTGAAATGCCTGAAAATATACCAATGAAAGATCTGTCTATGTTCCATCCACTCAGTATTCACATCAGCATGGATGTATGCAAGGCTAATTATGTAGACTGCCCTCCCATACTTCCGGCCAACTGCATGTCCCTGCACCAGTGCCATTCTCTGAGTCTCTATGTCCTGCTTATGTGGCTCAGACAAGATGGTTTTCTGAGCTGACAAGTTCTGCTTCTTTGAATAAAAGACAGAGTGAAATTGCTCAAGTTTTTTTTTTTTTTTCACTTGTAGACAACTTGGAAGATTCAGTTCTACAGAAACAAGGTTTTTATTGTCCAGATCAACACACATTATGAGCAACTGGCTCTTTCTCGAGGAAATCAATAAATTCTTTCACTGAATTGAATAGTTAGTACAAGGACATTCACTTGCTCAGAGATATGCTTGCAGCATATTTATGACCATTATCCATATTTGAGCCATCTCTTTCAGTGCAAAGTCAAGAGAGATAACAGGAAATAGAGAGTAAATGGAAAATAGAAAATAACCTGACTAAAACAACTATTGACATACAATTATTTCAAATAAACATTTTTTGTATTAAACATGCATCAAAAACCTATCTATCTTACTTACATACACACACACATACACACACACTGGATTAAATATTTGGCTCAAGCAACATCACAAAATATAAAGCTACAGAAAAGCAGGAGTTGGAGAAATCAGAAAAGGTCTACCAGGCACAAGAAGGCAACAAGAGCAAGTTTTCAATCACATAACAGATAATAAGTAAAAGTAAAGTGAAAGTCACTCAGTCATTTCCTACTCTTTGTGACCACATGAACTGTAGCCTGTCAGGCTCCTCTGTCCATGGGATTCTCCAGACAAGAATACTGGAGTGAGTAGCCATTCCCTTCTCCAGGGGGATCTTCCCAACACAGGGATCGAACCTAGGTCTCTGGCATTGCAGGTGAATTCTTTACTGTCTGTGCCACAAAGGAAGCCAATAACAGATAATACAAAACAAAAAATAACAGACTATAGCAAAAGATAAATAAATCAATTATATTTGGTATTTAATTTGGTAATATTAGCACCCATTTTGATCATTGATCAATGAAAGGAATAAAAAATTGAAAAGCTAGAGAGGTGATATAATACAGTTATTAAACCAGTCAATCCTAAAGGAAATCAACCCTGAATATTCATTGGAAGGACCGATGCTAAAGCTGAAGCTCAAATACTTTGGCCACCTAACACAAAGAGTCAATTCATTTGGAAAGACCTTGATGCTGGGGAAGAGCGAGGGCAGGAGGAGAAGGGGGCGACAGAGGATGACATGATTGGATGGCATCATGGACTCAATGCACATGAGTTTGAGCAAACTCAGGGGGACAATGAAGGACATGGAAGCCTGGAATGCTGCAGTTCATGAGGTCTCAAAGAGTTGGACACGACTGAGTAAATGAACAGCAAATTTGATCTAACATGGACAAATTTATGCCCAACAAATATATGAAAAGACAGACATTTATTAAAATATATGAAACATCCATAAAGAAAGTGTCAATACATTTCACAGAATGAAAGAGATCGCTGACCATGATATCTCAATATATGGAAAAGAGTGAAAAGCATGAGTCATTTAATAAATGATATTAGAAATACTGACTGAATCAATAAATAAAAAAATTGGACACCCATTTCTACTATACCTATAATCCTCAATGTCGACTGAAGACACAAATGTAGACAATGGAATTTCAACATAGAGCAAATACAGAAAAAAAAATGTAGGGATGTATCTTCTGTGAGCTCAGAGACTTCTTAAACAAGATCCCCATGAAGTCAATCAAATACAGAGTCAAGAGAGCTTGGAAAACAGATTCACAACCATTTATCAGTAACAAGTGATTCACAAGTATATTAAAGAATTATAGCAAAGTAGGAAGAAACAGCAAGAAGATTGATGACAAAATGGGTAAAAGAATTCATAGATGTAACACCCAAAAACCTAAAGAGTGTAAAGAGATGCTCAATATAACTAGTAATGGAAGAAAAAACAAAATGCTACATCCATTATATTTCAAAAATTAGAAAGGCAGATAATACTAATTACTGGCAAAGATATAGGGAAATGTGACTTTTCACACATGTCTGGGGGCACCATAAATTAGTATAGGAATTTTGGAGAGTGCTAGTGAAATTAAATTAAATTCTATGATCTAACAATTTTATTTCCTACCCTATATTAGTATTAATATTGCACCTAGATACATCTCCAAGAACATTCATTGTAGCACTCATGTAGACAGTCAAAGATCTAGGAGACAACCTAGTGTTTACTTTTATTATACACATTTTCATATCTATCTTAAAGGACATTGAAAATAGATTTAAGATAAATATATCAAATAAACATCAATATGTGACTATGGAATGGGCTTCCCAGGTGGCGCAGTGGTAAAGAATCTGCTTGCCAATGGAGGAGACACAGGAGACTTGGATTGATCCCTGGGTCAGGAAGATGCCCTGGAAGAGGAAATGGCAACCCACTCTCGTAATCTTGCCTGGGAAATCCTATGGAGCGAGGACCCTGGTGTGCTACAGTCCATGGGATCGTAAAGAGTTGGACATGACTGAGCAACTGAGTGCATGGAATAGGGAAGAATAATACCAGAACTGGTGAACAGTTTTGTTTTTTTTTTTAAAGGTAAAACAAAATAGGGAATCTGTATGAACTGATGAGAAATGTGTGGGATAAACCAAATACTGACAAAACAGAATGAAGTTCCTATCTGGCCAATTGGCACCTGGGTGTCTGTTCGTGAGCCCAAAGGAATGTCTCAACAGTGGGGACTTGGGTTTCAACAAAGTCTTGTCTTCAGGGTAGAGGTGGTCCTCTCCTTTCCCTCTTTCAGACATCAGACCATTCCTAGAGAACTGTGTTTCTGTGAAAGAATATTGACACTTACATGTGTCCTTACAGAGGAAACTCGTTTCTGGGCTTGTTGAACACAACACAGTTGAACCAACAAGGATGTTAAAGATAGCAGGGCAGTGGCTCACTACTGCCCACCTTTTGGTAGTTTCTACAGGGAAGGAGGAAGTTCTCCAAGCTGTCAGATTTGCATTCAACAGGAGGAAAAAATGTCTGATCATCAAGGCCAAGCAGAATCACAATGGACTAAGAGCTCACTGGGGCACTGCAGGGATCCTGTGCAGACAGTCTGAAAAAATTTGAGTATAGTCAAAGGCCAGGTTGAGTATCATATGGGATGCTGGTCTAGATGAACTTTAAGTTATTTATATTCCTAAGGTTCTATCCTTGTATCATCTTTTTACATATATGTAGGCATACATTTGATATACTTATTTATGTCTGTCTACAAATGAATATAATACAAAAATGCTTATATAAGATTTTAGAACATACAAATACTTTATAATATCTTTACATTTATAAATAAATGTAATACACACAAATATTTATATCACATATTGCATATAAATAAACTGCAAAATTCTGTTAAACTTAAATATTTTGACAATTACTTGTGTCTGTGGAAGTCCATATTGAATGAGTTTGAATAACTGAGAGTTGTTTTTTCTGATTTAAAATGTTATCAAAGCATTACCACTTAAACACTATCAAAGTTTTTTTTCAGACTGTGTGTATGTGTGCACATACATACGTGTAGATTTACAGAGAGACTGACTGTGTGTCAAGCAAAGAAAGTGTAAGTAATTTTCTTGTCATTTTTTCTTCCTTTTCCATCTCTACTTAAGTCTCTCCTTGAAGTTCTCACATTTAACAGGCATAGCGAGTATTGCAAAACATTATTTCTCCTACAATTTTAACTTCAACTGAGTAAAAATTTGCATTCTTTGACTTCATAGAAAATAAAAAATGTGTTCTTTTTCTTTTCCTCTACTTAGGAAAGCAGTTTGAGATGTTATTTGTAAAAAAAAAAAAAGTGTTTCCCTAAATAAAGAGAAGTACCAGCTTCATTTTCCAAAATGGAAGAAAAATTACAGAGCAAACTACCTCCAGGACAAACCTGTTTGAATCAAGCACTCCAGCTAAGCGTGGAGCTCAATTTTGACATCCCAACCAAAGTAAAGAACTTCTCTTCTGTGGAAGCTTGAGAGCATGAATCCTCAAGTCAGGTGAATAAACACAGCAACTTAAGTTAAGCGCTTCCTTGGTAGCTCAGGTAGTAAAGAATCTGCCCGCAATGAGGGAGACCTGGGTTCGATCTGTGGGTTGGGATGATCTCCTGGAGAAGGGAATGACTACCTACTTCAGTATTCTGGGCTGGAGAATCCCATGTACTGTCCACGAGGTCAAAAAGAGTTGGACATGACTTTCTCTTTTCACTTTTAAGCACATTAAAACTTGAGTGCTTCTTTGATAGTTTAAAAAGAGGGATGGTGAAACTTCCCACTTAATCAGGCTTCTTTTGCCACATTAAGATATTATATTAATGAAGAGAACTTAAGTTCCCATTTGAAATCATGAATTACCACAATAGTGTTACATACTTACTATATTGCCCTTATGTTTCCCCACCAGATCTATTCTCTCTTGTACTGTTCACAATAGAAACTATACACTCTCTAAGTAGTTGTTGAAAATCAATATGAGAGTTTTGCAAATGACTAAAATTTATGGTCACACAAGACCCTAGCAAATAAGCCCTTAAATGAAACATTGCCCAACGGTAAATGAGGAATAGGAAAGAGAAAAATGACCTCGAAACGTTATGTTTTCTATGAACAACATTATAAATGACTGCAGTAGCCAGAGAGAGAAGAATGGAAGAAAGCGAAAGTGACAAAGAGGGAGAGCCTCTTCATCCCTGAGAGAGTTGGGTTTGGAACCTGCTGGAGCTTGATGGTTCTCTGGCTGGAATGGCAAATGAGCAAACGTCAGTCAGAAAGTGTGTGATGGGTGACGCTGCCAAGGTTGTTTCTGCGTACACAGCAGCAGCTCTGCCTGAGCCAAGAGACATTATCTGTCAGGAGCCTTTGAATAATGCTGCGCTTAGACGACTGTGCTCCTAGCCGTTCACTGAGAGATGGGGGAGGGTGGACCCGTTCTCAGCACCATTTGTAACGGGGCATTCATTTCCCCAACTGCACCAACAGCAGCTGTGTGAGACCTCTAGAGTCAGAGACTGGAGAAGATGTAGCCTACAACAAAAACCTGCAGTGGAAGCAGATCAGATCTTCAGGCCAGATCCTGTAGAAGAGTGTATTTGGTAGGCTACAGGAAAAAAAGGGTCACTACCATGAGTCGGAAAGGCTGCAAGTGACACCAGCTTCTTCCATCAATGTGAATGAAGCAGGACATGACAAAAATCTGTCTCAAATTACAACTGGAAAGTGCTACAAATATAAATAAAATAAAATATCAAGGAGTAAATTCTGTGACTGCTTTTGCTGCATTTCTGGCATCTCCATTTTATCTCATTATAGTTCAGGCACTCAGTCATGTCCGACTCTTGGCAACCCCATGGACTGCATCATGCCAGGCCTCCCTGTCTATCACCAACTCCTTGAGTTTACTCAAACTCATGTCCATTGAGTCAGTGACTCCATCCAACCATCTCATCTTCTGTCGTCCCCTTCTCCTCCAACCTTCAATCTTTCCTAGAATGAGGGTCTTTTCAAATGAGTCTTTTCTTCACATCAGGTGGCCAAAGTATTGGAGTTTCAGCTTCAGCATCAGTCCTTCCAATGAATATTCAGGGCTGATTTCCTTTAGGATGAACTGGTTGGATATCCTTGCTGTCCAAGGGGCTCTCAAGAGTCTTCTCCAACATCACAGTTCAAAAGCATCAATTCTTCGCCTCTCAGCTTTCTTTATATTCCAACTCTCACATCCATATGTGACTACTGGAAAAACCATAGCTTTAACTAGAGGAACCTTTGTTGGCAAAGTAATGTCTCTGCTTTTTAATATGCTCTCTAGATTGGTCATAACTTTCCTTCCAAGGAACAAGTGTCTTTTAATTTCATGGCTGCAATCAATATCTGCAGTGGTTTTGGAGCCCAGAAAAATAAAGCCAGCCACAGTTTCCACTATTTCCCCATCTATTTCCCATGAAGTGACGGGACTGGATGCCATGATCTTAGTTTTATGAATGTTGAGCTTTAAGCCAACTTTTTCACTTTCCTCTTTCACTTTCATCAAGAGGCTCTTTAGTTTTTCTTCACTTTATGCCATAAGGGTGGTGTCATCTGCATATCTGAGGCTATTGATATTTCTCCTGGCCATCTTGATTCCAGCTTGTGCTTCATCCAGCCCAGCATTTCTCATGATGTACTCTGCATATAAGTTAAATAAGCAGGGTGATAATATACAGCCTTGATGTACTCCTTTCCCTATTTGGAATCAGTCTGTTGTTCCATGTCCAGTTCTAACTGTTGCTTCCTGACCTGCATACAGATTTCTCAAGAAGCAGTTCAGGTAGTCTGGTATTCCAATCTCTTGAAGAATTTTCCACAGTTTGTTGTGATCCACACTGTCAAAGGCTTTGGCATAGTCAATAAAGCAGAAGTATATGTTTTTCTGGAACTCTTTTGCTTTTTCAATGATCTGGCAGATGTTGGCAATTTGATCTCTGGTACCTCTGCCTTTTCTAAATTCAGCTTGAACATCTGGAAGTTCACAGTTCACATACTGCTGAAGCCTGGCTTGGAGAATTTTGAGCATTACTTTACTAGCCTGTGAGATGAGTGCAATTGTGCAGTAGTTTGAGCATTCATTGGCATTGCCTTTCTTTGGGACTGGAATGAAAATTGACCTTTTCCAGTCCTGTGATCACTGCTGAGTTTTCCAAGTTTGCTGGCATACTGAGTGCAGCACTTTCACAGCATTATCTTTTAGGATTTGAAATAGCTCAACTGGAATTCCATCACCTCCACTAGCTTTGTTCATATTGATGGGTCCTAAGACCCGCTTGACCTTTCATTTCAGGATGTCTGGCTCTAGGTGAGTGATCATACCATCCTGATTATCTGGGTTGTAAAGATCTTTTTTGTATAGTTCTTTTGTGTATTCTTGCTATCTCGCCTTAATATCTTCTGCTTCTGTTAGGGCCATACCATTTCTGTCCTTTATTGTGCTCATCTTTGCATGAAATATTCCCTTGGTATCTCTAATTTTCTTGAAGGGATCTCTAGTCTTTCCCATTCTATTGTTTTTCTCTATTTCTTTGCATTGATCACTGAGGAAGGCTTTCTTGTCTCTCCTTGCTATTCTTTGGAACTTTGCATTCAATGGGGCCTCTGGGTTCAGCAGACTTGGGTATGGCTGGATGCAGGAGACTTGGGAAAGGTATAAGCCCTCTTGGAGGAGGTAGCCATTACCCCACCATAGAGCCGCCAGAACCTACACAGGACTGGGTAAGTAGACTCTTGGAGGGCACAAACAGAACCTCATGCACACCAGGACCTAGGAGAAAGGAGCAGTGTCCCCACAGGAGACTGACCCAGACTTGCCCAGGAGTGTCCAGGAGTCTCTGGTTGAGTCATGGGTTGGTGGTTGCGGGCACTGAGTGTAACAGTGCATACATGGGACCTTTTGAAGGAGGTTGCCATTACCTTCATTACCTCCACCATAGTTTGGCCCCAGGTAAATAACAGAAGCGCGGTGGCTGCGAAGGACGGTGCAGAAGTGCGGCCGGGAGGAGCTATTCCACACCGAAGGTCAGGGGCGGCAGCCTAGAGGAGCTACCCCAGGTCCAAGATCAGGGGCGGTGGCCGAGAGGAGCTACCCCACGTCCGAGGTCAGGGGCGGCGGCCTAGAGGAGTTACCCCATGTCCAAGGAGTGGCGGCTGCGCAGGCACAGGAGAGCTGAGAGGAGCTACTCTACGTGCAAGGTCAGGAGGGGCAGCCGTGAGGAGATACCCCTCGTCCAAGGTAAGAGAAAACAAAGTAAGATGGTAGGTGTTGCGAGAGGGCGCCAGAGGGCAGACACAATGAAACCATAATCACAGAAAACTAGCCAATCTGATCACACAGACCACAGCCTTGTCTAACTCAATGAAACTAAGCCATGATGTGTGGGGCCACCCAAGATGGACGGGTCATGGTGGAGAGGTCTGACAGAATGTGGTCCACTGGAGAATGGCATGGCAAATCACTTCAGTATTCTTGCCTTGAGAACCCCATGAACAGTATGAAAAGGCAAAATGATAGGATAATGAAAGAGGAACTTCCCAGGTTGGAAGGTACACAATATGCTACTGGAGATCAGTGGAGAAATAACTCCAGAAATAATGAAGGGATGGAGCCAAAGCAAAAACGATACCCAGTTGTAGATGTGACTCATGATAGAAGCAAGGTCCAATGCTGTAAAGAGCAATATTGCATAGGAACTTGGAATGTTAGGTCCATGAATCAAGGCAAATTGGAAGTGGTCAAACAGGAAATGGCAAGAGTGAACATTGCCATTTTAGGAAGCAGCAAACTACGATGGACTTGAATGGGTGAATTTAACTCAGATGACCATTATATCTACCACTGTGGGCAGGAATCCCTTATAAGAAATGGAGTAGCCATCATGGTCAACAAAAGATGCCGATGCAGTACTTGGATGCAATCTCAAAAATGAGAGAATGATCGCTGTTCGTTTCCAAGGCAAACCATTCAATATCATGGTATCCAAGCCTATGCCCCAACCAGTAATGCTGAAGAAGCTGAAGTTGAATGGTTCTATGAAGACCTACAAGACCTTTTAGAACTAACACCCCCCAAAAAGATGTCCTGTTGATTATAGGGGACTGGAATGCAAAAGTAGGAAGTCAAGAAACACCTGGAGTAACAGGCAAATTTGGCCTTGGAGTATAGAATGAAGCAGGGTAAAGGCTAATAGAGTTTTGCCAAGAGAATGCATTGGTCATAGCAAACACCCTCTTCCAACAACACAAGAGAAGACTCTACACATGGACATCACCAGATGGTCAACACCAAAATCAGATTGATTATATTCTTTGCAGCCAAGATGGGGAAGCTCTATACAGTCAGCAAAAACAAGACTGGGAGCTGACTGTGGCTCAGATCATGAACTCCTTATTGCCAAATTCAGACTTAAATTGAAGAAAGTGGGGAAAACCACTAGACCATTCAGGTGTGACCTAAATCAAAAACCTTATGATTATACAGTGGAAGTGAGAAATAGATTTAAGGGACTAGATCTGATAGACAGAGTGCCTGATGAACTATGGATGAAGGTTCATGACAGTGTACAGGAGACAGGGATCAAGACCATCCTCATTGAAAAGAAGTGCAAAAAACCGAAATGGCTATCTGAGGAGGCCTTACAAATAGCTGTGAAAAGAAGAGAAGTGAAAAGCAAAGGAGAAAAGGAAAGATATTCCCATTTGAATGCAGAGTTCCAAAGAATAGCAAGGAGAGATGAGAAGGCCTTCCTCAGCTATCAATGCAAAGAAATAGAAGAAAACAACAGAATGGGAAAGACTAGAGATCCCTTCAAGAAAATTAGAGATACCAAAGGAACATTTCATGCAAAGATGGGTGCAATAAAGGACAGAAATGGTATGGACCTAACAAAAGCAGAAGATATTAAGAAGAGGTGGCAAAAATACACAGAAGAAGTGTACAAAGAAGATCTTCATGACCCAGATAATCACGATGCTGTGATCACTCACCTAGAGCCAGACATCCTGGAATGTGAAGTCAAGGGCCTTAGAAAGCATCACTACAAGCAAAGCTAGTGGAGGTGATGGAATTCCAGTTGAGCTATATCAAATCCTGAAAGATGATGCTATAAAAGTGCTGCACTCAATATGCCAGCAAGTTTGGAAAACTCATCAGTGGCCACAGGACTGGAAAAGCTCAGTTTTCATTCCAATCTCAAAGAAGGCAATGCCAAAGAATGCTCAAACTACCACACAATTGCACTCATCTCACACGCTAGTAAAGTAATGCTCAAAATTCTCTAAGCGAGGCTTCAGCAATACGTGAACTGTGAACTTTCAGATGTTCAAGCCGGATTTAGAAAAGGCAGAGGAACCAGAGATCCAATTGCCAACATCCACTGGATCATTGAAAAAACAAGAGAATACCAGAAAAACATCTATTTCTGCTTTAGTGACTGTACCAAAGCCTTTGACTGTGTGAATCCCAATAAACTGTGGAAAATTCTGAAAGAGATGGGAATACCAGACCACTTGATCTGTCTCTTGAAAAACCTGTATGCAGGTCAGGAAGCAACTGTTAGAACTGGACATGGGACAACAGACTACTTCCAAATAGGAAAAGGAGTTCGTCAAGGCTGTATATTGTCACCCTGCTTATTTAACTTATATGTAGACTACATCATGAGAAACACTGGGCTGGATGAAGCACAAGCTGGAATCAAGATTTCTGGGAGAAATATCAATCACCTCAGATATACAGATGACACCACCCTTATGGCAGAAAGTGAAGAGGAACTAAAAATTCTCTTGATGAAAGTGAAAGAGGAGAGTGAAAAAGTTGGCTTAAAGCTCAACGTTCATAAAACTAAGATCATGGCATCCAGTCCCGTCACTTCATGGGAAATAGATGGGGAAATAGTGGAAACTGTGGCTGGCTTTATTTTTCTGGGCTCCAAAATCACTGCAGATATTGATTGCAGCCATGAAATTAAAAGACGCTTGTTCCTTGGAAGGAAAGTTATGACCAACCTAGACAGCATATTAAAAAGCAGAATCATTACTTTGTCAACAAAGGTTTGTCTAGTCAAGGCTATGGTTTTTCCAGTGATCATGTGTGGATGTTAGAGTTGGACAGTGAAGAAAGCTGAGCACTGAAGAATTGATGCTTTTGAACTGTGGTGTTGGAGAAGACTCTTGAGAGTCCCTTGGAGTGCAAGGAGATCCAACCAGTCCATCCTAAAGGAGATCAGTCCTGGGTGTTCATTGGAAGGACTGATGCTGAAGCTGAAACTCCAATACTTTGGCCACCTGATGCGAAGAGCTGACTCATTTGAAAAGACCCTGATGCTGGGATTGGGGGCAGGAGGAGAAGGGGACGACAGAGGATGAGATGGCTGGATGGCATCACCGACTCAATGGACGTGAGTCTGGGTAAACTCCGGGAGTTGGTGATAGACAGGGAGGCTTGGTGTGCTGTGATTCATGGGGTCGCAAATTGTCGGACACGACTGAGGGACTGAACAGACTGAACTGAAATAACAGGGAGGGAACACAGCCCCACCCATCAAAGAAAATTGGATTAAAGATTTACTGAGCATGGCCCCACCCATCAGAACAAGACCCGGTTTCCCCCTCAGTCAGTCTCTTCCATCAGGAAGCTTCCATAAGTTTGTCATCCTTCTCCATCAGAGGGCAGATAGACTGAAAACCACAATCACAGGAAACTAAGCAATCTGATCACATGGACCACAGCCTTGTCTAACTCAATGAAACTATGAGCCATGCCATGTAGGGCCACACAAGATGGGCCGGTCATGGTGGAGAGTTCTGACAAACGTGGGCCACTGGAAAAGGAAATGGCAAACCCCTTCAATATTCCTGCCTTGAGAACCCTATGAATAGTATGAAAAGGCAAAAAGATAGGACACTGAAAGATGAACTCTCCAGGTTGGTAGGTGCCCAATATGCTACTGGAGATCAGTGGAGAAATAACTACAGAAGGAACGAAGAGATGGAGCCAAAGCAAAAACAACACTCAGTTGTGGATATGACTGTGGTGGAAGTAAAGTCCGATGCTGTAAAGAGCAATATTGCATAGGAACCTGGAATGTTAGGTCCATGAATCAAGGCAAATTGGAAGTGGTCAAACAGGAGATGGCAAGAGTGAACATTGACATTTAAGGAATCAGCTAACTAAAACGGACTGGAATGGGTGAATTTAACTCAGATAACCATTATATCTACTACTCTGGGCAAGAATCCCTTAGAAGAAATGGAGTAGCCATCACAGTCAACAAAAGAGTCAGAAATGCAGTACTTGGATGCAATCTCAAAAATGCAGAATGATCTCTGTTCATTTCCAAGGCAAACCACTCAATATCACAGTAATCCAAGTCTATGCCCTGACCAGTAATGCTGAAGAAGCTGAAGTTGAACAGTTCTAGGAAGACCTACAAGACCTTCTAGAACTAACACCCAAAAAAGATGTCCTTTCATTATAGGGGTGTCTGTGTGTGTTAGTCACTCAGTCGTGTCCGACTCTTTGTGATCTCATGGACTGCAGCCCTGTAGCCCGCCAGAACCCTCTGTTCATGGCATTCTCCAGGCAAGAATACTGGAGTGGATTGCCATTTCCTCTTCATCATTATAGGAGACTGGAATGCAAAAGTAGGAAGTCAGGAGATACCTGGGGCAACAGACAAATTTGGCCTTGGAGTACAGAATGAAGCAGGTCAAAGGTTAGTAGAATCTTGCCAAGAGAACACACTGGTCATAGCAAATATCCTCTTCTGACCACACAAGAGAAGACTCTACATATGGACATCACCAGGTGGTCAATACTGAAATCAGATTGGTTATATTCTTTGCAGCCAAAGATGGAGAAGTTCTATACAGCCAGCAAAAACAAGACAGGAGCTGACTGTGGTTCAGGTCATGAACCCTTTATTGTCAAATTCAGACTTAAATTGAAGAAAATAGGGAAAACCAATAGACCTTTCAGGTATGACCTAAATCAAATCCCTTATGATTATACAGTGGTAGTGAGAAATAGATTCCGGGGATTATATCTGATAGACAGAGTGCCTGAAGAACTATGGACGGAGGTTCATGACATTGTACAGGAGACAGGTATCAAGACCATCCCCAAGAAAAATAAATGGAAAAATGCAAAATGGCTGTCTGAGGAGGCCTTACAAATAGCTGTGAAAAGAAGAGACGCGAAAGGCAAAGGAGAAAAGGAAAGATATACTCATTTCAGCCCACTCCCCAAATCCATATTTTAAAGTCCCCCCAGTCAGAATTCAAAATCATGGTCCACTGACATGTGAATCCAAGCCTTTCTCTTCATAAGACTTTTCCAAGCCATGAACATTTTAGGCTCCCTCTCTTGACTTTTCCATCATCCAGACTAGAACTTCTGGAGTCATCTCTGGTTCTTGCTCACCTTCCCTCACCAAAGCCATTTCTTCCCCTTCATCTCTTCAATTTAATTAATTATCTTTCTCTCTTAAATTAGGCGCTCAGTATCACATGCCCTTACTTCTAAAATAATATTCTTTCTCAACTTTTATAATAGCTTTCTTTCTAGGTTTTTTGACTTAACTTCTCCTCACATTAATCCTATCTTCCCACTGCCATGTGAATTACTTTTCAAAAACACACTGTGGAGTGGTAACTGGAAAGCAGAGATGTGTATTTGAGTCTTGAATACATTACCGGGCAACTCTGAGCACATTTACTGCTCTCTCCCATTCTGTTTCTCTGCTGATGCTTTATCTACATTACAGAGTCACTGTGAGTATTAATTAAGGTTACAATTATGAAAGTGTTTGTAAATGACAAAGTTTTACATAAATACAAATAGAAGGTGACATTTTTATCTAGCAGCCAATTAACTTTCCTGGCAGTGTTGGTCCCTAGCAATTAGAACACCCAATTAGGCACTGTTCAAGTTCAATGTGGCACCTAAAGTGGGGCAAAAAAAGCTTTGAAATGTGTTAAATATAACACTGCTTGTTAAATTGAAATGAAGTGAAAGAAGGGATTCTAACTTTCATTTCTCCCTGCATGTTTGAAGGCAGCAAAATTGTGGAGGTTTAGTCGCTTAGTTGTGTCCAACTCTGTGATCCCATGGACTGTTGCCCACCAGGCTTCTTTGTCCATAGGATTCTCTTGGCAAGAATATTGGAGTGGGCTGCCATTTCCTTCTCCAGGAGATCCTCCCAAACCAGGGGTTGAACCCATGTCACCTACACTGGCAGGTGGATTCTTTATCACTGAATGAGCAGTGAAGCCCCGAGCAAAATTGTGCTTCTTGTTAATGCATTTTAGAACTTATCTCAGGCATTATTAATGATTAATGCTATTTATGTTGATTTTTGAGGTTTTTAAAAAAATTTTCCAATCACATGATACAATATAAGTGAAGGAGGGAAAAAAGCAAAAAAAGATATGATTGAAAAATAGCATTGTTTCCAATGTCATCTAAACACACACACATATTCACAGCCACACACTCACTCACACACACACTACTCTATTCAGTGTTAAAGAAGAACCTCTGGGACATAAGATAAAAATGGTTTGGTTTACAGTTTGCAGCATTATTAGTGGAAAGAAGTGGGCCTGCTTCCAAATGAAGCCAACTTTTTAGGTATCATATTTGCTCCTCTAAAATTATCTGAATACAATAATATTCATCGTGCAGTTTAACTGCAAAGGTAATGGAGTTGTATATACATGAATAAAATGAGAAAGACTCTTCCAGTACTGATCCACAGGGAGAGTCAGAAACCTCAGTCTTTTCCTGTAATTCAGTCAATTCCTTATCTCTCTCTTATCGTCACTCATCATAATTGAAAATTGCAAAGGTTACTAGTTTTTAAAAGCTTTGATAGACTACAAACCTGACCACTGGAGTGTGATTTAATTTACATATTTCATTTCAAAACATTTTAAAATACCTATTTAAATGCTTAGAAGTTAATTTGGTTACAACCTTTCCACTGACATCTGAAGAAAGGCTAAAACCGTTAATTTATTAACTGTTACCAAATGCTGAAACTCAGATATCATCTTAAGCAAGAAAAGCAAGTGGTATCTTGAATTATTTTAAATATCTTTGTGAAAGGGCAATGCATGTGAATATGACTACCTCTAAGAAGTAAGCCCTAGGTTGACATAAAGGAAACCAGAATTTACTGTTTTTCCCCTGGGAAGCCCTAAGAGGTATAAGCAGGCTTAACTTTGTCCACTCAGCCTGCAGGTCCCTCTTTCAGGATCTATCATTTTATTTGCCCACACAAAAATAAAATTCAATATAAGTAAGTGAGATATACTTTAGTATTAATAGACAAAATTGTATTTATTTTAGACATTGCTCCCTGAATTATAAGAAAGCATGTTTTGAAGCAACAATAAACAAAAAGTATAAAGGCAAGAGGAGAAAGAGGTGGCAGAGAATGAGATGGTTAGATAGCATCACCTACTCAATGAACATGAATTTGACCAAACTCAGGAAGATAGTGAAAGACAGGGAAGCCTGGCATGCTACAGTCCAAGAGGTCCCAAAGAGTCAGACATGACTTAGTGATTGAACAACAACAAGAATATACATTCTCTCCTCTGCCCAGTGTGTTCATGCTGCATGCTCTGTCACTCAGTCGTATCTTACTCTTTGCAACCCTGTAGACTATAGCCCTCCAGGCTCCTCTGTCCGTAGGATTCTCCAGGCAAGAATACTGGAGTGAGTTGCCCTTTCCTCCTCCAGGGGATCTTCCTGATCCAGGGATTGAACTTGCATCTCCTGCATCTCCTGCACTGGCAGGCAGATTCTTCACCACTGAGCCACCTGGGAAGTCCCCTTGCCCAGACGTGTGCACAAAATGTTAACTTACGATGAATGAACACCAGCGGTACACAGATTTCTTTAGCAAGTTTTGTATTCCCAGCTTCTTGGTAAACTTGTTGTTTAAAGTTTTTCTAATAAAATTTTTGTTAGTGTGTGATATTTTCCTATGGCAGGGTCCATGGACACATCTGCTTTGTCATCTACTCTGCTATCATTAGAGACAGCCAGGAATGACTCTGGCTTTGATCATTTCGCTGCGGTAAGTTTCATAGAGTCCCTTGAAGTGCAAGGAGATCAAACCAGTCAATCCTAAAGGAAATCAACTGAATACTCATTGAAAGGACTGATGCTGAAGTCGAAGCTCCAATAATTTGGCCACCTGATGCCAACAGCCAACTCATTGGAAAAGACCCTCATGCTGGGAGAGACCAAAGACAGGAGGAGAAGTATGACAGAGAATGAAACGGTTGGATGGCATCACTGACTCAATGGACGTGAGTCTGAGCAAACTCCAGGAGATGGTGAAGGCAAGTAGACCTGACGTGCTGCAGTCCACTGGGTCACAAAGAGTTGAACAAGACTGAGTAACTGAACAACAACAAAGTTTCATAGATGTCTTTGGTTTTACATCATCTTTATCGGGAGGGCATTCTGCTTCTTGTCTCTCTGACCTGATTGTCACAGCTCACAGCCTCCTTCCATCTGGCCTGCCCCTCCATCCTCCCTATCAACATTCTTTGCTTGGCTTCTTTTTATCCCTGGGATTGGTTTCTTCTAGGGAAAATTCTTAGCCATCAGATACGACTTATTTTCTAAGGTATTGACCTGCTGGACATAGAGTAGATATTCCATTCATCATGGGTCAAGAAATAAATCACAAAATGAAGTTTCCTGCAGCTATGACCAATCTGGCTTGCCAAGAATTTCTAATGATTTGAGAAAACTCTTAAGATACGCAGTTGTTTAAAAATTCAAAATTATTCATGTGCAGGTGTATGAACATGTATTAATATAAATATCTTACACTATTGTTTTTGTTCAGTCGCCAAGTCACATTTGAATCTTTATGAACTCCATGGACTGTAATTCACCAGGCTCCTCTGTCCATGGGATTCTCCAGGCAAGAATACTGGAGTGGGTTGCCATTTCCTTCTCCAAGAGGGATCTTCCTGGACCAGGGATCGAACCCATGTCTCCTGTGTTGGCAGGTAGATTCTTTACCACTGAGCCACAAGGGAAACCATATGTTGCATAACATACACCAAATAATACATTACATTATGTGAGAGTGCATGTGTATATGAGAATTTATAGGTGTCCCTAAACAGATAAACTAACAGGATTTGTGAGAAAAGATGGTTGGGGAGGACCATAGAGAAGCTATGAAGTTTTGCAACCAAGACACTAAAAGACGGTTGTTGGTACCTAGGGAGGTAACTGGGCAGCTCAGACATGTAGCTTAGCTGCATGACAAGGAGGCTGCTGTTGAGTTGCATCATCACAAAAATTCATCCTGATGGTTATATTCCATGACTGTCCACATCATGATGTCATGATGTAAAGAAAAATATAAAAGTCTAGAAAATTTTCTGTGGGGTTGTCCATTCACTTCATTCCTATGTTTTTGCTTCGATCTGTTCATTTATTTTGTGTGAAGTCTTTACCCATTACACAAAATCTCTGCCAGTTGGATTCTAAAAGAACTTACTTTTAGGAGATTATAGAAAAGCAAAACTAAGTGTTTTAAAATGATTTGTCAGACAATTAGATAACCAAATCGATGATGTGTTTTTTTCTATATTATAAAAAACACACTTCCTCTGGAAAACAAAGCCAAAAATTCATGTGGAAAGAAGACTATCTTAACCATCAGTCTGGTGAGGATGCAGTGGTGAAGAGAACAGAACATCTAATACACTTTATCATTCCTCATTCTGAATATACAGGTTTTCTGATTATTTCACTCTTAGTGGTTGTCTGGTGAAACAGGTAAACTTAGTAATGGTGACCTGGGTGGGGACAGAGGGCACAGCCTTACCTTTGACTGTCACGTGGACACTCTGGCTGGTGGAGAGTTGTGGCTGGACTAGCACGTTGCAGGTGTACTCCCCCTCATCAACTTCCTTCTGCACATCTGAGAGTTTTAGGGTTCCATTATTCTCAAATGCCACTTGGCGGTGGTTGAAAGGAAGCAGATTTGAGTTCTTGTACCATTTGATGGAGTAATACGGATAGCCAATCACACGACAGTGAATGTATGTGTCCCGTCCCGCTATTGCTGTGATATTTTTCATTGGTCGAATGCTTGCAGGCCCTGGAGAGACATAGAGAAACTCTTGAAAATAATTTAAGGGTACATTTTATGTGTGGAAATGAGTACACTTTTCCTTGAGTTTAAAAATGTATTTGCTTTCATGTAAGGACATCTTTTTCAATTCAGCAATTTTTTCCTGCATTTGGAATTTTCCACTAAGAAGGTTTTTTTCATTTCATTGCTTTCAAATGAATTGAACGAGTGCTAATTATCAACTACTTCTATTAAAACATTTTGAATTATAGGCTAAAAGGCAATTTAATCAATAAAAAGTAACAAGCTATACTGAACAATCATATTCAGCTGGTGAAACACTGGTAGCAATTCAACTGTTTAACTCTCTCTCTCTGTAAAATAGATTGTGAGGATGGAGGTTATGCCATGTTGCACTATGAATGTAAGTTAAGTACCATGTACATGAAGGTTTACCATGAATGTCATAGAACAGAAGAAGAGAAGGAAGGAGAGAGCATGCAGAGCATAAACCAGGAAAAGAAAGCTCCAGAGGACAAGTCTAAGAGTAAAACAAGAGAACAAGCTGACTAAGGAAACCAAAATGCCATTTCCAACAGTGATCCAGTCACTGCCATTCCTCAGTGGGAAGCAAGAGGGCAGGAAACAACGAAGCGACATTAATTCGGTCTGGCATTCCAAGACTGGGCTCGGTGCATGCAGAAACCTCCTTCTCCACTACAATGAATCATGTGTGTTTTTTGAGGAGTTGATTCGACAAGCACCTCTTACGTTTATTCGAGCCTGGTAGAGGACGACGCCCGCTGAGTTGTTGGCCGTGCAGCGATACACGCCCCCGTCGCGGACCTGAGAGCTGGAGATGTTCAGGTAGCTGACCACGTTGCCCTCAGACGTGATCATCTGGCTGATGCGGTGGCTGCCGCCCTTGAGGATGGGGTCGTCATCCAAGGTCCACGTGATCGTGGGCAGCGGCGTTCCCTTCACGTTGCACATCAGGGAGACGGCCTCTGCTGGACTCACCACTTTCTCACTAAAGGCGGAAATGATTTTGGGAGTTCCGTCTGCAGGAAGACAAATCACGCAGGGAAGTGGCACATATGCATAATTAAAGGACTTCTGAGTATGTCTATTGGATGATTAGAAGGTGGGTGGAGTGGCTATCAAACGCCCCTCAAAAGACTGGTTTTACTGATAAAGCTAAGTTCCACTTAGGAGAACATTTCAGTTTCAAAATAAGTAAATGCAGCCTTAGCTAGCTTTAATCTCTCTCTCCTTTATTTCTTGATTGTCATAATCATGCAACTCAGATGTTCATGATAAAGAATGCCATCTCCTAAGAAGTTTATAATTCAAAACTGTTATGTCCCCACCTAAAGTCGTAAACAGAGGAAATTCACAAACATCCATGGCTAACTTAGCTTTTTACTTCCTCCAAGTTAACTAGGGATTGCTCAATGGGGAACTGTTTAGAGGAAGAAAGAACTAAGACATTGATTATCTCTCTGTCATTTTCTCACAAGGAATCATCTTTTATAGTTTTAATGATAAATAATGATAACTGCATGTGAATTTTCATGAAGGCCCTGAGAATGAGTAAAAGCTAAATCAAGTTGGACCCTTTCAGAATTATTAAAAGTCTCCATAAGTATCTTTTCTTCCTTTAAAAAAATTATTTTACTGAAGCATAGTTGATTTGCTAGTTTCTGCTCTACAGCAAAGTGATTCAGTTATACGTACATGTGTTCTTTTTCAGATTCTTTTCCATTGTGGCTTATCATAGGATACTGAGTATAGTTCCCTATACAGTAGGACTTTGTTGTTTATCCATCCTATTTGTTGTTGCTCAGGCATTCAGTCGTGTCCAACTCTTTGCAACCTGGACTGCAGCACACCAGGCTTCCCTGTCTTTCACCATCTGCCAGAGTTTGCTCAAACTCACGCCAATTGAATACACCCTATATGTACTGATAACTTCTAATCCCGAACTCCCAATCCATCTCTCCCTGACTCTGCTTCCCTGTGACAACCACCAGTCTGTTCTCTATGTCTGTGAGTCTCTTCCTGCTTTATGGATAAGTTTATTTATATCATAGGTTATATTCTGTAAGTATTCTAAGTAAGGTGGTCATCTAATTTATCTGGGATACTTCTGAGAATAAAATTGATACTAGGAGAACAGACACAACTCAAGACGTCCCAGGAAAATAAGGAGATTAATCTTAGGAACGTTTCTACAGGAATTTCCAATGTTTTTGATAAAGACCAAATTTTCATATTCCATTATTTTTTAAAATCATGTATTAAAATCTCTCCTTAATGTTATATGCTATGTGCTGTGCTGTGCTGTGCTTAGTTGCTCAGTCGTGCATGACTCTTTGCGAGCCCATGGAATGTAGCCTGCCAGGCTCCTAATACTAGAGTGGGTTGTCATGCCCTCCTCCAGGGGATCTTCCCAACCCAGGTCTTGAACCCAGGTCTCCCACATTTCAGGCAGCTTTTTTTTACCAGCTGAGCTAACAAGGAAGCCCAAAGTTATATGCTAGTAACAACAAATGCATTTTTTTAATGTATATGAGGCCTCCATTAGAGAGATACGGGGCATCCCAGGTGGCACTAGTGGTAAAGAATCTGCTGCTAATGCAGGAGATGCAAGAGACACAGGTTCAATCCCTGGGTCAGGAAGATCCCCTGCAGGAGGAAGTGGTAACACACTCCAAGATTCTTGCCTGGAAAATTCTATGGCCAGAGAAGCCTGGTGACTATAGTCTACGAGGTCAAAAAGATTCGGACACGACTATACGACTGAGCACATACACATTAGAAAGATACACACATATTAGAGAAAAATGAGTGAAAGTCAGAAGAATTGAAAGTTACCAATGGATCTCCCAGCTTCAGGCATATAAATCAACATTGTGACACTTTTTTTTTCCAGGCATAAATATATCATTTTGACAGAACTGTGATTACATGCAACTGGATTTCTGTGTCTAGTAATAAACCTTGCTGGTGGAGATTTTTTTTTTAATTGGTGCAAATTTGAAAGATAATGATTAGCAGATTTTTTTTTTTTTAACTTTCTAACCTGAATTATAAAAATTACATGTATTCATTGCTGAAAAATTTGAAAATATAGATAAGCAAAAGAAAAATTAGAAACAAAAGGGAGGGGATATATGTATACCTATGGCTGGTTCCTGTTGAGGTTTGACAGAAAACAGCAAAATTCTGTAAAGAAATTATCCTTCAGTAAAAAATTAATTAATTAAAAAAAAACAGGAAACAAAAAAATCTAAAGCTATCTTGCAATTTCATTACCGAAAGGTAAGTGTTGCACCATCTTTTCATTTGCAAATTGCTGAATCTTAACTTCTTCATTGCAGCTCACATTTTGGGAGGCTGGAGAAGGCCTTCAAGCATATTTTTTTCAGGGTCAGATTCTTAGATTACAAACATCTTTCTTTTACTATCAAAGATGACAAAAATAACTTCCTAATATTAAAATAGAAAATCTACACTTTAGCCCTGAGAACCCTGCAGACATGACTTCAACGTGCTCTACATTTAATTTACAGAGAAGTTAGATGTCATTCTGATCATAATTCTTTGTATATGACCAATTGTTGATGCTTGAGAATGTTGAGGTTATTTTATTTGACCTTGCAACTCAACATATTTTGTCAGGATGTATTTAGCTATAAATTTCTTTTCACTGATTTTTACACTAAGCATTGAACTCTCAAGTCTTATTTTAAAATCTATTTGGGAAAGTCTTCTTCACTTATGATTTTATTTTTGTAGATAAAGTTCACCCACAGCTAAATGTATATATCTTAAGAGCACCAACAGAATGAGTTTTGTTAAATATATACACGTATGTAACCACAAAATGAAGAAGATAAGAATCATTTCTATCACCCCCCCATCACATTGCTAGGGGTTCTTTCAAGCAGTCTCTACCCACCACATGCACTCTTCTGATTTCTATCACCATGCATTATTTCAGCCAGTTCTTGGCTTCAAACTCATGTTTGTGTGTGCCCTACATGTAATATGCCATAACCAGAGTACAGCTAGTAAAATTAGGAGCTGCAACTTTGGAACTGTAGTGTTATCTAATGCAGAGTCTGTCCATTGACCAGTTATGTCCCTTACAGCTATTTTTCCCCAGTCCAACCATTATCATACCTTACATTTATTTGCGGTGTCTCATTAGTCTCTTTTAATCTGTAACATTCTTCAGTTTCTACTGAGCTTCTTGACTTTGACATTTTTGAAGAATTACTTTGTAGCCAGTTGTTCAAACCCAGTTTGATATTTCCTTGTGATTAGATTTTGCATTTTTGACGAATGCTATAGAAGTACTATTGTTTTTTGCGTGTTTATTGGCCGCTTGTGTATTTCCATTCATGAAACGTCTGTTCAAATCTTTTTTTCCATTTTTATGTTACACTATTTTTCTTTGGTATTGATTTGTAGCAGTTCTTTATGTCTACTGAATACATGTATATGTATAATATATATATACAAATCAAATATGATGAATATACATATATATACACAAGTCAGCACAAGTTTACTTTTACATGTATATTACTTTTACATGTCAGATTACACCCCTGGTGGCTCAGACAGTAAAGAGACTGCCTGCAATGAAGGAGGCCCGAGTTCGACTCCTGGGTTGGGAAGATTCCTGGGAGAAGGAAATGGCAACCCACTCCAGTATTCTTGCCTGGAAAATCCCATGGACAGAGGAGCCTGACCGGCTAAATCCATGGGGTCACAAAGAGTCAGACACAACTGAGCGAGCAACACTTTCACTTTCAGGTCAGATTAAATTACACATAATGTTTGTCAGACATATGTATATATATATAGTATACATTATATATAAATGTATATACTAAATATTTTCTCTCATTTCATATTTGCTTTTTCATTTTCATTATATGTATATTAATATGAGTGTGTATATGCAACTTTTATAGTCTTAATCACCTATGAGAAGTTAAAATTACAATTATTCAGGTAAAATGGAGGAACCTTGTAACAGATAATCTCAGAAATTTAATTTATATTCTGTCCATTGTGTTATTTTATGTATGCTAAAAACTATAATACAATAATGTAGCGTTATAATTTGTCAATTGCTATTTAGACAAATTAAATGAGAAAACAATTTTGCTAAATGGTTACTAACATATTTGTCATTTTTCATGTACTTTATTTCTATCTGAGTTTGCACTTCAGGTCATTTTCTTCATCATGAATGGTTTCATTTACTGTTTCTTAGCATGCAGGTCTTCTGGCATCATGCTCTTCACAAGATTTTGTTTATTGAAAATATCTTTATTTTGCTTTAACTTTTAAAGAATATTTTTGATAGATATAGTACTTTGGCCACCTGATGCAAAGAGCTGACTCATTGGAAAAGACCCTGATGCTGGGAAAGATTGAGGGCTGGAGGAGAAGGGGATGACAGAGGATGAGATGGTTGGATAGCATCACTGACTCAATGGACATGGGTTTGGGTGGACTCTGGGAATTGGTGATGGACAGGGAGGCCTGGCGTGCTGCGTTTCATGGGGTCGCAAAGAGTCGGACACGACTGAGTGACTGAAACTGAACTGAAGTTATGTATGTTGATGGTGTTTTTGAATGTTGAAAACAATAAATTAAAAAAAAAATTCCTTTCAATTTCATTAAGACTGTGTGTGTGAGCTCAGTCATGTCTAATTCTTTGCAGCTCTATGGACTGTAGCCCTCCAGGCTCCTCTGTCCATGGATTCTCCAGGCAAAAATACTGAAGTGAGTTGCCATTTCCTTCTCCAGGGGCTCTTCTCAGCCCAGGAATCGAACCCTTGTTTCTTACGTCTCCTACATCGGCAGGAAGATTCTTTACCACTAGCACCAGCTGTGAAGCCCCATCCCACTAGCACTGGAAAATGTCCTCAGGGGAAATGTGATATTTGTGTAGAAAATGACTGATATTTCCCCCTTCTTTCAAGGGTCAAATTCTTTCTGCCTGCTTTTGGGTATTTCCGCAGGGTCTGTAAACTATTTTGCTTTTCCCAAAGTTCATCATTTTCATCTTCTCACAGGTTAGTCTGATACACACTACTCCATAATTTCCAGAAATAAGACCTGTTCTTCTTTTTTATGATTCCACTTTCTAGATGTTCTGGTCTGATCTTGAACCTATCATTATTAGTTCCACTTTCTTTAAACTTCCTTTCCAGTTTCTTTGTCCTTATAGGAAATATTCCAAAATTCTACATTTTATATCAGTGGCCATTCTTATTTGATAGTATTGTGAGTTTTTATAATCTGTTAATCCATAGCTGTTACACTATGTTACACCATTACACGAGTCTAGTTAGACACTATCTTAAGGCAGTTACTGGGTATGTGTTTGTAATTCCACTTCTGCTCTCTTTGGCGACATTAGCACTGTCATATCTCAGATGGAAAAAAAAAAAATACAGTGAAGCTTCTTGTCCTGAACAGAAACTGACAGGCAACAAATAAATCCGTGAGTGGGCTTGGCATGCTCCGCTCACCCCTCTTTTCATTCAAGTGACAGGCTTTTTTGGAGATGAAAGCAGACATTATTTTCCCAGTGAGACTGGAGTGTCTTTGAAATCTTTCTTGCTGCCACTCTCTGATAACCTCACCTCTTTTGACATTATTATGGATTATCAATATGCTCCTTAGGTTTTCTTGGTCATGAGAGGTGGTTGCCAAGGTAACAAGGCCTAGACAGGTAATCGCTCCCTTTTCTACAAAGAATCTAAAAATAGTGGCTATGTGAGGACTACAGGGCATCGCCATTAGCAAACTAGCTCTGTGGAAACTGATTACTTTTTGCACTTAATTATTATGTGAAACATAGCGTCAGGCTTTTAATATGAGTACCATGCCTTCAGCTAATTTCACCTGTGCTTTCAAATGCTCACTGTCTGCAAGGAACTGCTTGAATCAAAATAAGAATGTCATCCTAAGCCTGTTTCTTCTTAAAAATTAGCTAAGGTTAAAAAAGTAATAAGAGAAATAGCCTCTTAGCATCAAGAGATATTTAAACTTATTTTCATATTAAATGGATTTTCTTTTCCCCTGCTTTAGGCTATATGAAAGTCATGTAGTTATTTTAATCAGTTGATAACAGATGAATTTTAAATTATATATAAAGGCACAATTTCCAACAAAACATGCAAATTTACAGATAAAAGCTAGTTCAATTATCTAGTGATAAACATGTCTCTTGCTTGAATGTTACCTGGACAGTGTCTTTCCCTGGCTGATTGATAAGCTTGAAGATGTAAGTAAGCAGTAGGCAGTTAAAAAAAAGCCTAAAACTCGCTATGAAAACACAAGGCAATTCTTCAAAAATTCCATTCACCTAAATCTGTGACTCTCTGAACCCAAATTGGGACAACTCTAAAACCCAGATGCCATTTTTACACTCCACAAAACACTATGTTGAAATGTTGCTCTAAGTGTTGCATCCAAGTTTGTGCTTATCAACTTTGAGGGAGGGGGCTATTCTGCCCACACCCAAAGGACACTTGTTTGTCATAACTGGAGGGAGGCACTGTGAGCATTTAGCAGATAGAGGTGAGACTCCACTCAGCATCCTACAGTGCATACAGCAGCCTGCCAAACCAAGCACCCCTGAGAAACCCTGGGCAAGAGGACAATGTATTATCCACCGAACCATCTGTCTCAAGTCTCTTTGGTCCATATCTTGACAAATAACTTTAAACACTTAGTGAGCAACATTTATGTAACTTGACTTTATGTTAAATCACGTTACTTATGTTACTTCTACTAGAAACAATGTTCATTTCATCAGAAATTAATCTTTTATTTGCCCAACTGAAATAGAAAACTAGAGGAGAGTTACTAGCTGATCAGAGAGAAATCTTAAAACTGAGTTATGAGCTCCGCTTCACCCTTTGCCCTTGCTTTTGAGTGCTCTGGGTTTGGGTTCTTTTTTTGGCTGAACCCTGTAACGAGGCCCACTGACCTTCAAGGACCACCTGCACAAAGTCCTGAGCGGACAGCCTGTCCTTGCGCACAAAGCACTGGTAGGCTCCCCCGTCACTTCGGACCATGTGATCCATTATAAGGTTTTCGTGGTTGATCCCTGTGATCCTCACATTTTTCCCAGGGTTGAGTATTTCACCATTTCGATACCAGGAGAGTTCCTGGTCCTCACTTCCAGTCACGCTGCAGGACAAGGAAACCTGGCTGCCCACGCTGCTTTTAACTTTCCTGGGGCTGATGGTAGCTTTCAGTGGCTCTGGAGTTTCGGGGAAGAGAAAAAAAGAAGGCAAAAACATCACACATGTAGAGAATATTTCAACATGATGGACTTTTGACAAGGCAAATATATCTTCACAAGAATTTTTGGCCATTTGACAATATGTCAAGGTAGGTTTTTCCCTCATACAGAGCACTGAATAGTCAAAGATATTAAATTGAGCTGTTAAGTTAATGGGATTTATGTAAGTTATACAGTCTTAATTTTGTACTTGCTTGGATGGTGACTGCAGACATGAAAGCAAAAGACGGTTGCTCCTTGGAAGAAAAACTTTGACAAACCTAGACAGCGGATTAAAAAGCAGAGACATCATTTCGTCGACAAAAGTCCATATAGTCAAAGCTATGATTTTTCCAGCAGTCATTTACCAATGTGAGGGTTGGGCCATAAAGAAGGCTGAGCACCAAAGAATCAATGCTTTTAAACTGTGGTGCTAGAGAAGACTCTTGAGAGTCCCTTGGACTGCAAGGAAATCAACACTGAATATTCATTGGAAGAACTGATGCTGAAGTTGAAGCTTGATTGGGGCAACAGAGGATGAGATGGCTGGATGGCATCATTGACTCAAAGGACAAGAGCCTGAGCAAACTCTGGGAGATAGTGAAGGACAAGGAAGCCTGGCATGCTACAGTATAGGGGGTTGTAAAGAGTTGGACACAACTGAGCAACTGAGCAACAACAATATAGTCTTAATTTGGTACTTGTAAATAGCACTACATAGGCTTTCTACCTGTAATACTCCCAGAGTTAAGGCAGCAGAACGATTGAGAAAGAACATCTTTTTAACAGTTAGCTACTTTACCATGTAAATAACAATGTATACAGATTTTCTGTTGAAATATTCAATTGTGAGCTTCATGTTAATGCTCCTGTGTTTCTAATGCTTTTGTGTGGAATTACATTGCAACAACTTTTAAAAAGGAACCTTAAAAACAAAAGGCCACACTCTGCATGTTCTTATTTCAGTGCTATTTCATTTTGTTTGGGTACACCCTCATTGCTGTTTGCTTTTTTTCTTCTTGCCTTCTTTCACTGTATGGCAGATAGACTGGTGTTGGTCAGATTCCTTTCTCAGTAGATGTGAGTATTAACCCACTGACAGTAAGAACTGCAATGTGCTGATGGCCAACAAGGACCGATATAGTTGAATATTTAAATCTATCTGCCTCATCCCAACGTGGCACAGATCGGTTTCCTCTGGGCCAGTCTCACACACACAAACTCACTCATATCCTCTATGTAGCTTAACCATGGCCAATAGCACAGGGCTGCAAGGAAGCAGGGTGCTGTAGAATGTGTGACCATGAGAAAGGTTTTTTTTTTTTCTTTAAAATGAGGCAAACTGCTTTGGACAAGGTGGTAACTCTCATCCATGACTTTTTATGGTTTCATTCAACAATGAATGAACCCAGTTCAATGCCATAAGCATTTGTTGAATATTTATATGCCAAAAATGGCATTGAACTCATAAGTGAAGATGAAAATGAAAGACACTTGTGGTATGTTCCATAAAGTTACCTTAGTTAAGTCAGACTCCCCACAGTCCTGCAAGTTTCATGTTATCCCCACTTTACAGAAGAAGAAAGGGTTATTCAGAGATATGAATTTATCCAAATCCACACAACAGGTAAATGGCAGATATCAGTTGTTTGCCTCAGTTATTACTGACTTCTTAGTCACCACATTGTGAAGTCTTTAAAGAATTCAGTCTTTTAGAGGCACAAGAAAAATACGAGAATGAAGATAGTAACCCAAAGGGCCCAATAGAAGACCTCGAGATTTTGCATCAAATCAGAGGGAACTGAAGGCAGTAGGAGAAGAGGGCAACAAAGGATGAGATGGTTGGATGGCCTCACCAATTCAATGGACATGAACTTCGGCAAACTCCTGGAGATGGTGGGGACAGGGCAACCTGGCATGCTGTAGTCCATGAGGTCATGAAGAGTCAGACACGACTTGGCGACTGAACAACAATAACAACAGAGGGAACTAAAGAAAGCTTTCTAGAATTTTTAGCCAGTGAGTAATAGGACAAACACATTTTTAGGAGAATCGATTGATGGTATTGTGTTGCACAAATGATAGTGTGAAAATTGGTCCGCAAGGAGACTTTACAGATGTCTAGCTGTGACTCAGTTAAAACTCAATTTAAGACAGGGTGGAGGTGGGGAGCACAGTTGAAAAAGATCTTGAGATACAATCTCCAGGACTTGGTAGGAATTAGACCTAGAAAAGGAAGTCTCAAAGAGGATCTGGGGCTTAAAGCTTGCATTTGGAGGGCTTGAGGGTAGGAGTCTAGGATAACAGGAGCCATTTACATGCCAGAGATGGTGGAGAGCAGTTTGGGATACTCCTGCTAAGCATCTGATATAAAATTGGGAAATATGCTCATCTGACACCCAAGGAGGCTGAGGCTGAGCCTGCAAATTCAGGGCTGTTTTCAGAGGGGAAGAATTTGAAACTAGAAGACAAAAGAGAGAGAGAAAAAAAGAGGAGAACATTCTGAATTTGGAACCCAAGAGCATTATTTCCACCTGGAAAAGAGAGACCAAACTAAGGACCAGTCAGAAGGGAGGATGGGAGTGTCAGAGGTGTACCTGGAGCTTTTCCAGACAAGGCTTACAAATACAAACAGGAAAACAAACATATTCAGAATTAAGACTTCCCTACAGATAACTTTTTCAATGTGTTACTGTTGTTCATTTGTTCTGCTGCTGCTAAGTCACTTCAGTCGTGTCCGACTCTGTGCGACCCCACAGACGGCAGCCCACCAGGCTCCCCTGTCCCTGGGATTCTCTAGGCAAGAACACTGGAGTGGGTTGCCATTTCCTTCTCCAATGCATGAAAGTGAAAAGTGAAAGTGAAGTCGCTCAGTCGTGTCCGACCCTTAGCGAACCCATGGACTGCAGCCTACCAGGCTCCTCTGTCCATGGGATTTTCCAGGCAAGAGTACTGGAGTGGGTTGCCATTTCCTTCTCCGGTTCATTTGTTCAGTCATGTACAAAACTTTGCAAGCCCATGAAATGCAACACACCAGGTTTCCGTGTCTTTCACTATCTCCCAGAGTGTGCTCAAATTCATGTCTATGGAGTCAGTGATGCCATCCAACCATCTCATCTTCTGTTGCCCCCTTCTCCTCCTACCCTCAATGTTTCCCAGCCTCAGGGTCATTTACAATGTAGACAGTGATTAATGTCTTTACAGAGAAAGCAATAAACTATTCTGAGCCTTGAGCAGAAAACAGGAGGGGAATGGGGAATGCCTGGGGAATAAGGTATTGCATTAGACTTAGAAAGATGGGGAGTTTTAGACATTCAAGTATTTGAAAATCATCTTCCATGTGGAGTGAGCAGAATGGCTTTCACTTTTAGGAAAGGAGCTGCTTGTAGGGGGAAGGAAGTTAGATTTCACAGGAAGTAGGCTTTTTTGAAGCAAAACAATGGGAAATGTGACCTTACAGGTTTTCTTGACATGCTTTCCCCACTATCTTATTATATAAATTTTATTCAGCAGAAACTGAGGAGCCACAAAAAGTGATTCTGAACCTCCCATTGGAGTCATTCTCACTAGCTGTCCAATGTTTCATTGTTTCATCGACAAGGCATTTCAGTCATAGAAATATAATTGTGTAGATATTTTCTTCCATTTCTAGTGAAAATCAGCTTAAGCACATTTGAATGACATTTGCAGGACTCAGTCTGGACAGCTGATTCCAGGCAGTTTTTGGGATATTTGTTTCAAGTGGATTCACTTGGGCTGGCATTGTGCTAAAGCCATCCACATCCATGGTGACATTGAAGAGGCAGTTCCATAAACAGGCATAAGGCTGGAAAAAAGCCGGGATAAGAAAATGCCTCCCTTTTAAATGCCAGACTCATATTCAGTTTGTTCAGTTCATCAGATGTTTATGTATACAAATATATATATTATCCTACTGGCAACTAAGAGCCAGATATTTTGACCAAAGTTCTACCACTCATTTCTGGTCCTGCAATCTTGAGTAAAATCAGTTTGATTTGATTTCTGCATGAGTAAAATTAAGGCTTTATAACTAGATTAGAGAGCATGCCCCTGCAATAACATCCCTTCTTCCCCTTTGTCTGCCTTCAGCTTCCTTCTCATCATCTTCCTCACAATGGTCATTCCAGATCAGTTAGAGATAAGATGTATCCATCATGGTGTTGTTGTTTAGTGCCTCAGTTGTGTCTGATTCTTTGTGGCCGCACGGACTGTAGCCCACCAGACTTCTCTGTCCATGGGATTTCCCAGGCAGGAATACTGGAGTGGGTTGCCATTTCCTCCTCCAAGGGATATTCCCAACCCAGGGATAGAATGCCTTCTCCTGCCTTGCAGGTGGGTTCTTTCACTACTGGGACTTCTCTGGTGGCTCAGCTGGTAAAGAATCCACTTGCAGTGTGGGAGACCTAGGTTCAATCCCTGGGTTGGGAAGATCCCCTGGAGAAGGGAAAGGCTACCCACTCCAGTATTCTGGCCTGGAGAATTCCATGGACTATATAGTCCATGAGATCGCAAAGAGTCAGACGTGACTGAGTGACTTTCACTTCACTTCTTCTACCACTGACCCCTAGGGAAGCTATAGTCACCATACTTGGACTAAATTATCTCTAATATTGAGTCCAAGCCCAATTTTTGGATAATTACAGCTCTAGATTCAGCCCTGTAGAGAGGTGATAGCAGCCCCATTTAGAAATGTAAAGCAGCATCTGGCAACTGGCCAAGGACAACTCCTTTGATCTGATCACCATTGCCTGTGCTGACAGCACCACCCTGCCTATCTCCCTCCATTGATTTGCAGACAGGTGAATTCAACAGCTAGGTAATGTTATCTTGGAGCTGGATACTGTGGCCCCAGACTGTCCGGCTGTGTAAGCTCCAGCATTTGAAGACTTGATTTCCTCATCTGTGAAATAAGGCTAAAATGGAGTGAGGATTCATGGGAGCTACAGAGAAAGCCAGGGGGTCACTTGTAACAAGAGCTGCACCACTGGCAGCCAGCATCACCACTGTCAGTTACCATCCAACTTACGTTTCACGTACAGGCGGCCTATCACCTTAGCAGTTCCATATCTGTTGGACACTTCACACACATAGCTGCCTGAGTCTGAGGGACGCGTGTTCTCAATAAGCAGCCCTGTCACGGTCTTCTGGAATCTTCCAGAAAGTTCCAGGGGCATGTTGTCCTTCAGCCAGCGGTAATCTGGCTCAGGATGCCCAAGTGCTTTGCAAGGTAGCTCCACACGCTGCCCTGCCATGGCTTTGCGATGATCAAACCCATCCAGTATGGACGGGGCTGAGTTCGCTGGGTCTGCAGAAGGAAAGGAAAAACCTCTTAGATACAGTGAAGGAGTTAAAGTGTCATTCAGAATCATAGGACTTCATTATGTACATGTATATATTGTGTATATGTATATTATGTATAATTTCAACTATTAATACATCTTTAAGATTCCTCTGTCCATGGAATTCTCAGGCAAAAATACTGGAGTGAACTGCTATTCCCTTCTTCAGGGGATCTTTCGACCCAGGGATCAAACCCGGGTCTGTTGCATTGCAGGCAGCTTCTTTACCATCTGAGCCACTAGCGACCTGATGCGAAGAACCGACTCATTGGAAAAGACACTGATGCTGGGAAAGACTGAAGGAGGGAGAAGAAGGGGATGACAGAGGATGAGATGGTTAGATGGCATCACCAACACGATAGACATGAGTTTGAGTAGGCTCTGGGAGTTGGTGATGGACAGTGAAGCCTGGCATGCTGCATTCCATGGGGTTGCAAAGAGTCTGACACAACTTAGCGACTGAACTGAACTGAACCGAACCACCAGGGAAGCCCATATATGCACACACACACACATAAACACACACACATGCATATATATGAACAGAAAGAAAGCCCTATCCATATACATTCCTCTTTCTCGGAATTTTCAAAAGGTTGAAGCTGATACATCACCAAAGAAGATGTAGAAATGACTGATAAGCACATGGAGAGATGTTCAGTATTGTTAGCCACTATGGTTGCTGTTGTTGTTCAGTTTCTAAGTTTTATCTGATTCTTTTGGGATCCCATGGTTTGTATTCCACAAGTTTCCTCTGTCCATGGGATTTCCCAGGCAAGAATACTAGAGTGGATTGCCATTTTCTTCTCCAGGGGTTCTTCTCCACTCAAGGATTGAACACATGTCTCCTGCATTGGCACAAGGATTGTTTGCCACAGAGCCACCTGGGAAGCCCAGCCACTAGGGTAATGCAAATTAAAACCACAGTGAGATACTACTTCACACTTATTAGGATGCCTAGAATAAAGACCCCTATAGCAGCAAGTGCTGGTGAGGATGTGGAGAAGAAAGTAGAACTTTTATGCATTGTTGACTTGAAAGTAAAATAGGGCCATAGAGGATCCTGCTGTGATTTATGTCGGAGAGCGTTTTGCCTATGTTTTCCTCTAGGAGTTTTATCGTTTCTGGTCTTATGTTTAGATCTTTAATCCATTTTGAGTTTATTTTTGTCTATGGTGTTAGGAAGTGTTCTAGTTTTATTCTTTTACACTTGGGACCAGTTTTCCCAGCACCACTTATTAAAGAGATTGTCTTTCCTCCATTGTATATTCTTGCCTCCTTTGTCGAAGATAACGTGTCCATAGGTGCGTGGATTTATCTCTGTGCTTTCTATTTTGTTCTATTGATCTATATTTCTGTCTTTGTGCCAGTACCATACTGTCTTGATGACTGTGGCTTTGTAGTAGAGCCTGAAGTCAGGCAGGTTGATTCCTCCAGTTCCATTCTTCTTTCTCAAGATTGCTTTGGCTATTCGAGGTTTTTTGTATTTCCATACAAATTGTGAAATTATTTGTTCTAGTTCTGTGAAAAATACCGTTGGGAGCTTGATAGGGATTGTATTGAATCTATCGATTGCTTTGGGTAGTATACTCATTTCCACTATAAAGCAGAGACATTACTTTGCCAACAAAAGTCAGTCTAGTCAAGGCTATGGTTTTTCCAGTGGTCATGTATGGATGTGAGAGTTGGACAGTGAAGAAAGCTGAGCACTGCAGAATTGATGCTTTTGAACTGTGGTGTTGGAGAAGACTCTTGAGAGTCCCTTGGGCTGCAAGGAGATCCAATCGGTCCATCCTAAAGGAGATCAGTCCTGGGTGTTCACTGGAAGGACTGATGTTGAAGCTGAAGCCAATACTTTGGCCACCTCATGTGAAGAGTTGACTCATTGGAAAAGACCCTAATGCTGGGAGGGATTGGGGGCAGGAGGAGAAGGGGACGACAGAGGATGAGATGGTTGGATGGCATCACTGACTCGATGGACATGGGTTTGGGTAGACTCTGGGAGTTGGTGATGGACAGGGAGGCCTGGCGTGCTGCAATTCATGGGGTTGCAAAGAGTCGGACACCACTGAGCGACTGGACTGAACTGATTCTTCTGATCCATGAACATGGTATATTTCTCCATCTATTTGTGTCCTCTTTGATTTCTTTCACCAGTGTTTTATAGTTTTCTATATATAGGTCTTTTGTTTCTTTAGGTAGATATATTCCTAAGTATTTTATTCTTTTTGTTGCAATGGTGAATGAAATTATTTCCTTAATTTCCCTTTCTGTTTTCTCATTGTTAGTGTATAGGAATGCAAGGGATTTCTGTGTGTTGATTTTATATCCTGCAACTTTACTATATTCATTGGACATCTAGGTTGCTTCCATGTCCTGGCTGTTTTAAACAGTGCTGCGATGAACATTGGGGTACACGTGTCTCTTTCAATTCTGGTTTCTTCGGTGTGTATGCCCAGCAGTGGGATTGCTGGGTCATATGGCAGTTCTATTTCCAGTTTTTTAAGGAATCTCCACACGGTTCTCCATAGTGGCTGTACTAGTTTGCATTCGCACCAGCAGTGTAAGAGGGTTTCCTTTTCTCCACACCCTCTCCAACATTTATTGCTTGTAGACTTCTGGATAGCAGCCATTCTGACTGGCGTGAAATGGTACCTCATCGTGGTTTTGATTTGCATTTCTCTGACAATGAGCGATGTTGAGTATCTTTTCCTGTGTTTGTTAGCCATCTGTGTGTCTTCTTTGGAGAAATGTCTGCTTAGTTCTTTGGCCCGTTTTTGATTGGGTCATTTATTTTTCTGGAATGGAGCTGCAGGAGTTGCTTGTATATTTTTGAGATTAATTCTTTGTCCGTTGCTTCATTTGCTATTATTTTCTCCCATTCTGAAGGCTGTCTTTTCACCTTGCTTATAGTTTCCTTGGTTGTGCAAAAGCTTTTAATTTTAATTAGGTCCCATTTATTTATTTTTGCTTTTATTTCCAATATTCTGAAACACCAATACATATATATGGAATTTAGAAAGATGGTAATGATAACCCTGTATGCGAGACAGCAAAAGAGACACAGATGTATAGAACAGTCTTCTGGACTCTGTAGGAGAGGGCGAGGATGGGATGGTTTGGGAGAATGGCATTGAAACATGTATATTATCATATGTTAAATGGATCGCCAGTCTAGGTTCGATGCATGGTACAGGGTGCTCAGGGCCAGTGCACTGGGATTACCCAGAGGGATGGGATGGGGAGGGAGGTGGGAGGGAGGTTCAGGATGGGGAACACATGTACACCCGTGGTGGATTCATGTCAATGTATGGCAAAACCAATACAATATTGTAATTAGCCTCCAATTAAAATAAATAAATTAATAGTAAAAAAAATGGGGCAACCGCTTTGGAAAACACTTTGGCAGTTTTGTAAAATGTTAAGCTTCAGTTCATCACAAGGCTCAAAAGCTCCACTGTAAGAATCCACCTCAGACAAAGGAAAACCCATGTTCACTCAAACACTTTTTCAGAAATGTTCATAGCAGGAGGAGAACTATTCGTAAGAGCCAAAAAGTTGAAATAGTTCATATTAAATAATAGGACCATTGTTTAGTAGCTAGATAAGAAAAATGTGAATATACATACATAGTAATCAGTAATACAAAAGATACATGCTACAACATGTTACTATATGAATGAACATGTTACAATAGGTATGGACCTCAAAAGGTTAGGCTAAATGAAAGAAGCCAGATCAAAGCCACATATCACTGAATTTGATTTATACAAAAGACACAGAAAACACAAATCTATAGAGACAGGCAATAGATTAGTAGTTACCTGCAGCTGGGATTGAATTTGACTGGAAATGGGCATCAGGAATTGATTTATCTATCTTGTCCATTTTGGTTAAAGTTTCATTCAGTGAATGCTTCCTTATTGATTTTCTTTTTGAATATCTGTTCATTGCTGTAAATGGGACATTAAAATCTGCTTCTATAATTGTGTTGCTGTCAATATTTCCCATTACATCTGCTAGTATTTTCTTTATTTAAGTATTTCTATGTTGGATGCATAAAAATTACCGTTGCTATATTTTCCTTTCAGATTGATCCCTTTATCATCATGTGATATTCTTTCCTGTATTTTGTTAAAGTCTTTGTTTTAAAATCTACATTTCTGATACAAGTATTGCTACACCAACCTTCTTTTTGTTTCCATTTGACCAAATACCTGTTTCCATCCCATAACTTTCAGTCTGTGTGTGTCTTTAGATTTGAAGTGAGTCTCTTGTTGGCAGCATATATGTGAGTTTTTTTAAAAAACCCAATCAACCACTGTATACCTTTTGATTAGAGCATTAGTCCATTTACATTTAAAGTAATTAGTGGCAGATATGTACTTACTGCTATTTTGTTCATTGTTTTCTTGTTTTCATAGTTTTCTTTTTGCTTTTTCTGCTCTCTTCCCTTGTGATTTGATGACTATCTTTAGCATTATGTCTGGATTCATTTTTCTTTGCTCGTGTACCCAGTATAGATTTTTGGCTTGTATATAAATGTATTTTTGCTTGTATATAGATTTATATAGGCATATATGTATATTTATATATGTATATGTGTGCGTGTATATATATATGTATATATATATATATACTTGATTATTTTAATTTGATGATCTCTTAAGCTTGATCACATTCTAAAAACCTCTCCATTTTTACTTGCCACCATTTTAGTATTTTGAATTTATATTTTACATCTTTCTGTTTTGTGTAGCCCTCACTTATTGTGGCTATAGATGATCTTACTGCTTTTGTCTCTCAACCTTTTGCTAGCCTTACAATTTGTGGATCAACTACTTGTACTATACGTTTGCCTTTACCAGTCATATTTTCTTTTTCTAATTTTTGTGTTTCTAGATGTGGTCTTTTCTGCTTAGAGAAGTTCCTTTATAAGATAGGCTTGTGTGCTTAGTCGCTTACTTGTGTCCGACTCTTTGCTACCCCATGGACTGTAGCCCGTCAGGTTCCTCTATCCATGGGGATTCTCCATACAAGAATACTGGAGTGGGTTGCCATTTCCTCCTCCAAGAGATCTTCACAACCCAGGGATCGAACTCAGATCTCCTGCATTGGAGGTGGATCCTCTACTGTCTGAGCCACCAGGGAAGGTTTAGTGGTGGTGAAATCTGTTAACTTTTGCTTGTCTGTAAAACTCTTATCTCTCCTTTGTAGAATAATCATATTTTGTTTTTCTTTCATCACTTTAAATATATTATGACACTGCTTTCTGGCCTGCAAAGTTTCTGGTGAAAAGTCAATTGATAGTCTCATGGGAGTTCTTTTGTACTTAAGTAGTTCCTTTTTCCTTGCTGTGTTTAAGATTCTCTCTATATCTTTAATTTTTGCCATTTTAATTATAATGTGTCTTGGTGTGGATATCTTTGGTTCATCTTTGTGTGTGTGTGAGGGTGATCCTCTGCTTCCTGGACCTGAATACTTGTTTACATTCCCTGGTTATGGAAGTGTTCAGCTATTATTTATTCAAATGATTTTTCTGCCCCTTTCTCTCTCTCTTTTCCTTTTGAGATCCCTATAGTGTATAATAAGATAGTAGGTGTGATTATCCCCCAGTCTCTTAAATTGTCTTCATTTTAATTTCTTTTTCTGTTTTCAGTTCAACTTAGGAGTTTTCCACTACTTTGTCTTCCAGTTCACTGATCTGTTCCCCTGCTTAATCTAATCTACTGTCGATTCTTTCTAGTGAATTCTTCTGTTTAGTAATCACAGTCTTCAGCTCTGTTTGGTTCTTGTGTTTTCTAACTTGCTATTAGACTTCTCATCATGCTCATCCATTCTTCTCTCAAGTTCATTGAGCACCTTTGTGATCTTAACCTTGTATTTTTTTGTTAGGGAGATTGTTATCTCCTTACTTCTTCTTCTGGCATTTTATCTTGTTCTTTTATTTGCAAAATATTCCTCAGTTGTCTCATTTTGCTGAATTCTGTTCTTACATCTGTGTGTTATGTATATCACTTACATATCCCGATTTTGAGGAAGTGGCCTTATATTGGAAATGTCCTATGGGGCCCAGCAGCACACTCTCCTCTGGTTACCAGAGCCAAGTGCTCTAGGGGAGCCCCTTAAGTGGACTGCAGGGACCCTTTAGTTGTGGTGGCACTGACTACTGAGAGTGGCTGGTAGGCAGGGATGGACCCCAGCCTGGTTGGCTGGCAGGCTCTGCTTCATGTAGAGGCTGCTGCCCTACTAGTAGGGATGGCTGGTTTTCCATGCAATGGGCTTCTAGCCCTGGGATGCTGCTGGTCCAGGGGTTGCTGTCAAATTGTCTAATAGGCAGGTAAACCACCAGCGCTAATAAGCAAGAGGGAAGACTCCAAAATGGCACCTGCCAGCACTAGTGTCCTCATGATAGAATGAGCTGTCCAAAATTGCTTCCATCAATGTCTATATCATTGGTGAAAAACATGGCTTAAAACTCAACATTAAAAAAAAAAATCAAGATTATGGCATCCAGTCCCATCACTTCATGACAAATAGAAAGGGAAAATGTAAAAGTAGTGACAGATTTTATTTTTTTGGCCTCCAAAATTACTGTGGATGGTGTCTACAGCCATGAAATTAAAAAGATGCTTGTTCCTTGGAAGGAAAGCTATGACAGACCTAGACAGAGCATTAAAAAGCAGAGACATCACTTTGCCAACAAAGTTTGCATAGTCAAAGCAATAGCTTTTCCAGTAGTCATGTATGGATGTGAGAGTTGGACCATAAAGAACTATGGTGTTTGAGAAGACTCTTTGAGAGTTTCTTAGGCTGAAAGAAAATCAAACCAGTCAATCCTAAAGGAAATAAACCCTGAATATTCATTTGGAGGACTGATGATGAACCTGAAACTCTAATACTTTGGCTACCTGATGTGAAGAGACAACTCATTGGAAAAGACCCTAATGATGGGAAAGATTGAAGGCAAAAGGAGAAGGGAGAAGCAGAGGATGAGATGGTTAGATAGCATCACTAACTCAGTGGACATGAATTTGAGCAGACTCTGGGAGGTGGTGAAGGACAGAGAAGCCTGGTGTGCTGCAGTCCATAGGGTTGCAAAATGTTGGACACAACTTAGCGGCTGAACTGTTGTCTATATCCTGGGACAGTCCCAGCTAGTTACTGCCTCTTCAGGAGGCTTTCCAAAATTAGCAAGTGGGTCTGACCCAGGCTACTTTCAAATGACTGACTCTGCACTGGGTCTTGAAGCATCTGAGATTTTGCATGAGTCTTTAAGAGTAGAGTGTCTATCTTATAGCCCTCCAACTCTCCCATACATAAACCCCACTGGCTTTCAAAGCCAGACATTCTGGAGGTTTCATCTTCCTGGTGAAGATCTCCAAGACTAGGCTTTCAAAGCCAGACATTCTGGAGGTTTCATCTTCCTGGTGAAGATCTCCAAGACTAAGAAGCTTGATGTTGGGCTCAGACCCCTTACTCCTTGGGAAGAATTTCTGCAATTTTGATTTTTCCATTTGAGGGTTGCCTCTCTGGGAGTTTGTCATGTCTCTGTACCTCCTACCCATCTTATTGTGGTTCCTTCTTTATATATTTACTTGTGGAAAACATTTCTACATGTCTTCAAGTTATTATCATTGATATTTCCTCTATAAATAGTAGTACTTTTGGTGTGTCCATGGGAAGAAATAGCTTAGGATCTTCCCACTCCGTTATCTTTGCCACACCCCCTTACCAGTGATCTTGTTATGGTTCTTGACTCTCTTTTAATTCAGAGCAGCCTCTCTCCTATTTCCTCTCATGTCTCTGGTTTATTGAAGAAACAGATAAGTTATTGCATAGGAAATTCCACATTTTGAATATCTTTCTTTATGCTGTCATTTAGCCTATTCCTCTATTGCCATTTTTTTCTTATAACTGGAATTTAGTTCTGATGGATTGGTTAGATCAAGCTCAACCTTTTGTCATTCCCTTTGCGTCTATATAATGAGGCTATATGAGCTGCATGCCAAACTCAATGAGGCTAAAAGTGATAAGCAAATTCAGATGATGTTTGTCTGAATTATTTTTTAAGGGTTGAAAATTGCAATTTTAATATTTTCTTATTATTTGTACATTCAACAGATATGATTATTCTGTAAATAAGAACTTTTCTACCTGAACTAGGGTTGTTCGGTTATCGTGGAATATATAGTACTTATAGGAAAGACAGGGAGAATTTTCATTGTTCTCTATAATGACTAGTTATCAAAGTCAAGAGTTGGTGCCTGCCCTAGTTACCACTAAGTAGACCAATAAGATTATTATTATTGCTTCTGTTATTATTAAATGTATATGGACATGTGTACATGTAAATATGTATGCAAATAATTATCTATTTGTACAGTGAAGTCGCTCAGTCGTGTCTGACTCTTTGCGACCCCATGGACTGCAGCCTACCAGATTCCTCCATCCATGGGATTTTCCAGACAAGGGTACTGGAGTGGGCTACCATTTCCTTCTCCAGGGGATCTTCCAAACCCAGGGATCGAACCTGGGTCTCCCTCACTGCAGACAGACGCTTTACCGTCTGAGCCACCAGGGAAGCCGGACATGTACATTATGTAAGTATATATGTATGCACACATATACACACCATATATCCCTTAATATTAACACATATATATATTTATTTATATATAATTTTGGCAAGATCTTATTTATATTTCAGGCTCATCTTACATGTTTCCTGTCCTAAACCAATAAGTGATCATTATTCCAAGGAACCGTGGTCCCTGTTATTATGGCATAATATTTAAAAGAGACTATTGTCTAGGTGGTAGAGTTGCTAGTTGCTATTGGTTGCCCATTGCTCTGGACCTTTTCAATGGAAACACCTTCTCTGTCTCCATTTAGTTTTTCACTCTGGCTCAGTTTGATTCCTAAACCCAGCAGTTTCCCTCAGGGTGAGTCTCTCTTCTTCTAAAAGTAGTATTGGCTGAATACTTCCAAGATACACAACTATGTATACAGAACTATGTAGATACAGAAGCTATGTGAAGCCTGGCATGCTGCATTCCATGGGGTTGCAAAGAGTCTGACACAACTTAGCGACTGAACTGAACTGAACCGAACCACCAGGGAAGCCCATATATGCACACACACACACATAAACACACATGCATGCATATATATGAACAGAAAGAAAGCCCTATCCATATACATTCCTCTTTCTTGGAATTTTCAAAAGGTTGAAGCTGATACATCACCAAAGAAGCTTATATAAAGCTTCACATAGCTTCACATCAAGCTATGTGTATACAGAACTATACACTTCCACTTAACTATGTGATGTCACAGCCTTTTATACTCATCTTCAACTCAGAGCTTGCACAGGGCTATCAAAGTGTTGTGAATATCCTCAAACTCATTTTCCCAGGTTTCTACCAAGAAATAGTCCTCCTCTGCTTTTTGGAGATGAGCATTTGCTGACAAAAGTTCCTATGGTCAACACTATGGTTTTTCCAGTAGTCATGTACAGATGTGAGAATTGGATCATAAAGAAGGCCAAGTGGTGAAGAATTGATGCTTTTGAATTGTAGTACTAGAGAAGACTCTTGACAGCCCCTTGGACAGCAAGGGGATCAAACCAGTCAATCTTAAAGGAAATCAATATTGAATATTCATTGGAAGAAATCATGCTGAAGCTGAAACTCCAATACCTTGGTCACTTGATGTGAAGAACCAACTCATTGGGAAAGGCCCTGATGGTGAGAAATACTGAGGGCAAGAGGAGAAGGGGGCAACAGAGAATGAGATGGTTGGATGGCATCACCAACTCATTGAGTTGGACATAAGTTTGAGCAAACTCTGAGAGATAGTAAAGGACATAACTTAGCAACAGAACAAAAACAACAATTTGTTGACTATTTTGCATTTCTGTGACTATATAGTAATCGCAATAGGCCTTCCCCCTTCACCATCTATTGCTTCTCTTACACTGCTGCTTCTCTTACATTGGACCTGCTGTTGCCGGTAGTTTATCTACAGCCCCACATGTTTAAGAGTTTCTGAGGATCCCTGTAACCTACTTTTGTTGAAAATGTCATCCACATTCTTTTTCTTTTGTTATCCTATTGAGTCTGTTTCCACTCCAGGAAGAATTTGGAATCGTTAAAAACCTTGTTACTAGCATAGCCCCACTAGCAAACCCCATGTATATGTTTATTAAAAATTTAGATCTAATTTAAAATAAAATAATTTTCTGTTATCCTTCAAAGCTTAAACTCTAGATAATCTGCACTCAGTGTCTATGTTCCCAAGTTCTAGTATCAACTATTTCCTCACTCAACTACTTTATGAAATTTCTCTGACCAAAACGTCACAAGGTATTTGCCATATGCAGTAGACTCTCTTAAGAGCCTTTTTTTTTTATTTTAAATGAGTTTATTTATCTATTTTTTAACTTACAATATTGTATTTGTTTTGCCATACATTGACATGAATCCACCATGGGTGTACATGTTTTCCCCTTCCAGAACCCCCCTTCCACCTCCCTCCCCATCCCATCTCTCCGGATCATCCCGGTGCACCAGCCCCGAGCTCCGTGTATCATGCATCGAACCTGGACTGGTGATTCGTTTCACATATGATAATTTACATGCTTCAATGCCATTCTCCCATATCATCCCACCCTCGCCCTCTCCCATAGAGTCCATAATACTGTTCTATTTTTCTGTGTCTCTCTTTATGTCTCACATACAGGGTTATCTTTACCGATTAACTAAATACCATATATATGAGTTAGTATACTGTACTGGTGTTTTTCTTTAAGAGCCTTTTGAGTCTGTGTGACTCTGCTGACTTCTTCCTCCTTACAGCTACCACCTTTAACCCCAAATGTTCAGTCTTATCCTCTCTCTTCTTTTCTGCTGATGTTCAAGTGTATGATGTTCCTTCACTAGTTTCTGCTGTGATGCTCCTTACCGATCTGCACAAATGCTCATGAGGCAATCTCATGGACTCGCGTTGCTTCCATGGTGACCCAATCAATGCGCATGAGTCCTGCTGCCTATTTTTGAAACATCGGTGAAACATTCTTTAAAAAATAATAATTAAGCTTGTGACTAAGAAAAGCAAATTTGTCTTTTCAACTCTGAGAATCTCAATAAGTACTTAATGATCTAGAGATAAACAAGGCTATTTTTTATGTTTTCTCACCTTTTTTTTTTTTAATGTTTTCTTTTCTTTTTTTTTCAGGTATCACTTTAGAGAAGAATGGCCTTCTGAGATTATCATCACTTGATTCACATTATCTCAATGGAGAAATACATACCTGCGTTTTTTTTGCTAAGCTCAGTTTCATCTTATACCCAGATCCACGCCACCATTCCTCTGAGACTGTTTCCTTTCTTACTTCAGTGTTGTCATGAAAAAGTTCCTCTTCAATCATAAAAGTCCTTTCCTACGATATTCTGAACAAATATTCCATTGTGCTCTTATTAAAGGCACCGTGAAAGTGAAAGTCTCTCAGTCATGTCCGACTCTTTGCGAACTCATGGACTATACAGTCTATGGAATTCTCCAGGGCAGAATACTGGAATGGATAGCCTTTCCCTTCTCCAAGGAATCTTCCCAACCCAGGGATCAAAGCCAGGACTCCCGCATTGCAGGCTGACTCTTTACCAGCTGAGTCACAAGGGAAGCCCAACAATACTGGAGTGGGTGGCCTATCCCTTCTCCACGGGATCTTCCCGACCCAGGAATCGAACTGGGGTCTCCTGCATTGCAGGCAGATTCCTTACCAACCGAGCTATCAGGGAAGCCTATTATTAAAAACACCATGGAACAGATAATAGAGGCTCCTCATTTTATAACTCATTTTCTCTACATTTTTAAAACGCCAAGCATATTTTTTTTTTCACTGTGCTGATTATTCTTGCCCTTAACAGAGGCAACAAGTCATAACTAATAACAAAAGAGATAAAGTAATGACTTATATGAAAAAGAACAGGTAAAGATAAACTATTTTCAAGTTTAGAGGGGAAAAAAAATCAATTAATTATGACTTATGTTTGTCCTAAACCTTAAAAGACAGGTGAGTGTTGGCTATTTTAAGGATGTAAATGGGGAAGAGGAATTCAGATAGAGTATTATCAAGGGCAGTATGTGGGTGTTAGGTGGCATTGTTCTAATTACTCCAGCACTTAAAAACTTGTTATCATGTCTCCCACACAAAACATCACGACAAATAAAATTGCTCTTCACTGCACGGATCAGTTTTACACTCTAAAACTATAAGAGCAAAAGTCATATATTTTACATTTGATTTCTAATACTGAGATGGTCATTTCATACTTCTAAACTTCTGCATGGGGTGCTAATGCAATCCCGTGTAAATGTATCGATGATTTGTTTGACTGATAGGTCAACAGCAAGCCAACTGTAAAGATTCTGCAAAAGGTCGATATCTTCTCAAAGTACAACTCCCATTAAAAGAAGCACAAAACTGACATATTTATGAAAGTGGAATAAACTGTTTTGGGGTTTCCTTCACTTGAGAATAATCCTGGATGGCTGTGCCTATTTCTTTATTTTTTTTTTCATTTCCATAATTTTGTTTTATTTTGACCAATTGGTAAAAAAAGATAGATAATGTAGAAATCCTTAGTCATTAAATTGAGTGCTTATTTGCAAATCAATATACATTTCAAAATCTCATTATTATTATACTCACTAATAATGATTATCATTATTATCTAATGATTATTATCATTATACTCACTTTATAATGTATATGCTATATTTAAAAATGTGTAAGATAGTCTTTAAAAAGGAGCTGTATTAAACCAATGGGCATAGAATATTACATTTCTAAATTTTTTATTGGAAGATAATTGATTTACATTTTTGTGTTGGCTTCCACCATACAGCACCATGAATTTGCCATAAGTGTACATATGTTCCCTCCCTCTTGAGTCTCCCCCTACCCCGCACCAAACCCACCCTTCTAGGTCAATGTGGGTAATTTCTCCACTAGTGCTAGCTGGGGAACAAGAGGTGTGTTCCAAGGACCATGTCCTGCTCCCTGAGAGCTCTGCAGGGTAGAAGGCACTGTGGTGCTAACTGGTATCACCAGTGACATAACATAGAGCAATAGCGAGAGGAGGCATTGTCAACAAAGTAGAAATAATATAGGGTCAAAGAAATTTGGAATTTTACAGTAGGTGAAATTATTATTTCACTTGAAGTATCCATATTTGCATTCTACTCTATTGGGTAAAGTTTTTCTTTTTCTTTTTCTTTATTTAAAAAACCCTGAAGTTGCTAGAATATTTTGGGACAGATATACAGACTTCACTTTACTTGTGAGTGCCACGATTTCAGTGGAGTCATCCCAGAGCACTAACAAAAGCACACAGGAACAGAAATCTCAGTGCCGATGAGTTTTTTACCTGATACAAAAAGTCTAGCGCTGTTACTCTGCCTGGTCTCCCCGGTGTATCTGTGCCGCGTGACACAGCGGTAGTTATACAATCCATCTTCATTCTGTACATCTTTAATATACAAGGCGCCCGTGGATGTGATGAGAAATCTAGATCCTAAAATAGAAGAAAATGATTAGCCCATTAAAATAGAACAGAAGCAACCCAGTCATACAAAGTCACTAAACAGATTTTCTTCACCTGGAGGAAACTCATGTGAAGGCAAATAATAGATGTGTGTGTGTGTGTGTGTGTGTGTGTGTGTTTGAGTTTGTGTGTGTTACTTTAAGGGTTCAAGCTATATTAATTCTTTATCCTAAATTAGGGGGTTTTAGTGAGTATACTACACAATAAATACATAATTGTGAAGCTTAGTCTCATGGATTAATTTTTTAGGTCATGTATTTATTTAGGAGCAAGAAAGTTGGCATATAATTGGTATGTTGTTAATTTAGCAGATTTTCTTTGATCATCACTTTTCTCTCAGAATATGACAAAGTAAAGGAGTATTAGCTTTCATAAATTTCTACATCATGTAATTATTTCAAGTGTTTCAATAAATACATAAACATGTTAGACTAGAGAACAATGATATATTTTTGATATAGTCCTTCCCAGGAAAGACTTCTAATTTCCTCAATAATAACCAACACTTACATCTATATTCTAGAATAAAGATCAATTCTTCCTACATTCACTGTTTTAGAGAGCTCTGCTATTTTCCAATTACTACTGAAATTATTGATGATAGCATTTTCACCTCAGGGAGAAAAAAGTGATACCCAACTCTTCCTCCTTCATATCAACACTGGACACAACGTGCTCTCCGTGACCTGTGGGTTTTGCCTCTATAACTCAATTTGAACAGAAATGGCCAGCATTAAGAGATCAAGCATCATTGTATATAGTGTTAAAATATCTAAAGATATGTAAATATCTAAACATAAGTTTTCACTGTTCAGTGATAATTTTTGTGATACACCAAATAAAAGCAAAGGAGTACATTCCTAGGTGAGCTCCAGCACTTACATGGTGGGAGACTCAACTCCTTGTGTACCACTGTTAGTCTTTCCTATGGAAAATTTCTGCATCTGATGCAATTCTACTTGAAAGGTAATGTGATTTTGCTTCTTTGGGAAAAGACCGAAATGAAAAAAATTCACATTCTTTTCAACTGTTTGTTTTCCTTAGGTTCATTTGAAACTGCCTTTGGTTTATTTTAATCAGAATTTGCCAGGAGTCCTGACTTCATTAATTTTAGGTCTCAAATATTTAAGCAGTGAACACAATTCTCACAGCCATCCCTTGGTTATTTCTTATAAGAACTATAAATTATTCATAGATCAACTGTCAGATAAAGTAAAAACAGCTTATTGCCTCTTATGCAATATGAAAGCAATTCAATGGACATGAATTTAAAAAATCATAAAACAGATACTGATCCAGTGTAAGCTTTCCAGAAGAACAATTAACTACTAAAGGATAAAATACCTTTAAGTAATAAATTTATGTTTTTAAACAATTATATTAGTTACTTATTTTAAAATATTCTATAAATATGCTAAACATTAGAATAGCTGAAAAAGGGAATGATGTATATTCTAGATACTTTTGCTTTATCCTCCCCCTAAAAACAGCAACTTAAATTACCACTTGTCATCTGTCATCACATGCCAAACAGGTCTTACCAGTATATATTGTGTATAATTGAAACATTTCTTTTTCCTGCCAATATATTTTGCATATTTACATAATGCTTTAATAACCAGTTAAAGTACAGAGTGAAAGACAGAAACAAGGGACAAAAAGCTACTACATTAGCTCCTGTCACCCCTCTAAGACAGAGTCTTCCCACTAGAATTGACAGGCCATCAGCGGTGGTGACATGTAAGGGGGGCCTCGCATGCATGGCTCCTCTGAGTGTCAGGAGATGCTCCAGGCTGCAGAAGCAGCAGCCTGCGCTCATTACTCTGCTGATTCCTAAGGGGGCTCTACTCTCCAGGTACATTTAATTTAATCACTCACTTTGCTCTTGGAATAGCTGACTCCTTTTTACCCACTTAGCATGCTAAATAGACTCTCTAAAGACATGGTATTTCAGAGAATTGGGAACCTTGTTGGTGTGAAACATTTTCTGAGATATTCACAGCGAAGGAAGAAGGAGTTGGCTGAGTTCCCATGCTAATTTGAACCATCTCTGCCAAACCCTTTATTTCTCATTGAAACCCATCACCAAACTGATCAATATTTTAAAACCTAAAATAAGTATGAAGAATAGAAGAATCTGTTTAGGAGAGGACTGCAAAGATACAGAGTCCTGGGGTTCAGCCTAAACTCCCAAGATACAGGGAACTCTTGGGACAATGAGGCATAGCTAAGTCACTGGGACACCAGGTGTCTTGGTTTCATGGTGACAAGGAATCTTCTCAACCACCCCCTTGCTTTTCAATGCACCCTGCTTTCTGCCTTACATCAGCAGAGGGTTTTGTATCATCTGGAATAAATGGATTTGTTCACAGCCTTAAATGAGATGGAAGAATGAGCTTCTGTTAAAATAGGCAAATATTAAAACACAAAATATTAATAGCAATAAACTACACACACAGTCTCTCTCTCTCTCTCACACACACACACACACACACACACACATGCCCCTTTACTACTCAGAACTGTCTGGTAACATACAACTGTGGAAAGCCAAACTTTTGTAGGTAATTTTATTTTCCTTGGAAAATTATTAGCACTTTACATATAAACACTGCTAAAATATAGTCCACACTTTTTGTTTGTCATGTTAAACATACTGTAAAGCAGTCAACTGAACAATAATGAATGATTTTTGGATTTAGGTTCATGATTGCAGTTGTAGATTATTGAGCCACACTGCTCAGTTATTAAAGGGATATATCAGAAGCTATCTTGGCTTCTCAGCATGCACTGAATGGTCCAGGAGTTCAAGTCCCCGATTCTGTCTTTAATAGTTCATCTGTTCTCTCTGGGTTTCCCAGGTAGCACTAGTGGTAAAGAATCCACCTCTAAGGCAGGAGACATAAAGGAGATGAGGGTTCAATCCCTGGATCAGGAAGATGCCCTGAAGAAGGGCACAGAAAGACACTCCAGTATTCTTGCCTAGAGAATCCCCTGGACAGAGGAGCCTGGTGGGCTACAGTCCATGGGGTCACAAAGAGCTGGACACGACTGAGTGACTTAGCAGGCACAGACACAAGCTGTTCCCTCCTTTACCACCAGGCTCTCAGCTGTCACTTCTCTCTGCTGACAGAATCCCAGCGGACACACTCAGGATGTGTGCTGAGAGGGAAAAACCAGACATACCAAAGCTCTTAGAACTTTACATAAACCCAGAAGAAATGGGTTTCACTTGAGTGCTGGCACAGGTCTCCAATGTTCATTGGCATGAGCTGGTGTGTTAATGCCAGTGAAGAAAACTCAGCTTAGTACCAGCCTTGCTATGCTCAGTACAGGGGTAGTGATTTCTATCCAGAAATGTAAAACTGAGGTGGGAGGTAGATGAGGACCCCCAGGATAAAGTGATAGGAGATTCATTTCCTGTGGACTGAAACCCCAAAATAAGAGCAGCAGCACAATTAGGAGAGGCAGCTGGGCCCTGCCCAGACCACTTATTTCTCAAAGTCAGGAGACCTCTCTGACTAAACGTGTGCAGAAAGGCTCCTGGGGGTCAAAGGGGAATGGTGCTAAGTGATGCTAACTACCCATAAGCCTCTTTAGTAGAATCCCTCTTGGTTGAGAAATGCGCCAAATATGGACTGTGAACCAGGCAAACCAAAATGACTGATCAGAGGAAACCCGGAAGAAATGCCCCATAAAAGTAATACAAACTGCCACGAGGGTGCGACTCAGTGACTCTCTTTTTCTGAGTCAGCCCATCTGTCTATCCACATATACTGTACCCTTTTTCCTCCTAATAAATACTTTATTTGTTTCACTACTTTCCATCTTTGTGGGAATACTTTTTCTGCAAAGCCAAAGGATAAAGGTCTAGTCACTGACCACCAGTCCAATGGCTAGGATTGGTGATCTCGTCACCAGGACCTGAACTCAATCTCTCTGGCAGGGGAACTGAAGCCCCACTCCAAGCCACTGCAGGCTGAGGCCACCCAAGATCAAAACTACCAAAGAAAATGGGGCAGTGGCATGGTTGGAAATGTTGTAGGAATTCTCAGGGTAGCAGTCCTACAGCCACACCCTCCTGCCACAGTGCTGAGTGGTGAACTCACAGCAGATGGCACATTCTGAGGCTCAGCACCATGCCTTTTGGGTTTCTGACAGCATCAGAGGCAGAGAAACAGCAACACTTCTAGGAATCCATTTTGCCAAACTGTGAGCTGCAGATAGCTGGCATGCATGTCGTCCTGAAGGGAGCAAGAGGGAGCTGATTCTATGGAGGGCCATGTGTTCAGGGTGAGTAGAAACCAGAGCTGAGATGTGCATCCATTCCCTGGGACAGCACTGTCCAGGTTCTGAGAACACAAAAAGGAATGAGACACAGCCTCTGCCTTCAGGGAGCTTACAGTCTAAACAGATCTGAGTCTCAGGGGCAGAGTCATGGCATCTGATGAGATAACAGGATTGGAGGGAAGAGACTGGATTATAATCATCATCTCATTGGGATGAAAGAAACTATCAGTTACCAAGGAAGGAAAGTCAGTATGTATCACCAAACTGAATACACAAGGATAAATTCAAGTTTGGCGATAAATGCTGGTTTTCCTCCTTGGGGAACTTAGACACAAATAATTAACTGTACATGTTCTAGTATCCTTTATTAAGGACTTCCCTGGTGGCTCAGGCAGTAAAGCATCTACCTGCAATACGGAAGACCCAGATTCAATTCCTGGGTCAGGAAGATCCCATGGAGAAGGGAGTGGCAACTCACTCCAGTATTCTTGCCTGGAGAATCCCATGGACAGAGGAGTCTGGCTGGCTACAGTCCATGGGGTCACAAAGAGTTGGACGTAACTGAATGACTAACACATGCACACCCTTTATTAATTCGCTTGCTCAATCTACTCAGCTAATTTTTTTTTCTTGTTGTTATCAAGTATCGAATTAAAAGGTCTTTTCCCTGGTACCAAGAGTAACAAGCTCAAACACCAGCAGAGATTCCTCATTGTGGAGGAAAAAAAATTCTGAGTTTGGGAATCCAGTGGATCTGAATTCTAAATCTGTCAATATCACTTTGTGTGACCTTTGATAATACAGTCTACATTTTTTTATTAGTTTATTTATCTAATTTTTAACTTTACAATATTGTATTTAAGCTTTGGATAGTTCATATGAAACAGAGATGGTGAATCACTCTTTGTTCTACTGTTGAAGATGAGGTTAACACATAGATTCCATCCAAAGATAGCCATGCACTAAAATGATAGCTACAGAAGAGACAGTGGGAAGAATTGGGAGTAGCGCTGACAGTGTTAGTCATTCGGTTGTGTCCAACTCTTTGCAACCCCATGGACTGTAGCCCACCAGGCTCCTCTATCAATGGGATTCTCCAGGCAAGAATACTGGAGCAGGTAGCCATTCCCTTTTCCAGAGGATCTTCCAGACCCAGGGTTTGAACTGGGGTCTCCTGCATTGGCAAGTGTATTCTTTACCATCTGAGCCCCCAGGGAAGCCCATATATATGCTACCATGTGTAAAATAGACAGCTAGTGGGAAGCAGCTGTATACCACAGGGAGCTCAGCTCAGTGCTCTGTGATGACCTAGAGGGGTAGGATAGGGTGGGAAGGGAGGCTCAAGAGAGAGGGGATATATATATCCAATTGAGATATTGGAGAGGGGATATATATATACACACATGCAATTATGGCTGATTCATGTTGTTACATAGCAGAACCCAGCCCTCCATTATAAAGCAATTATCCTCCAATTAAAAAAATTTTAAAGGTGATCACTACAAAAGTAACTGTCATGTGTTTTACTCAGCTGATCTTCCAGGAGAGGCCAGTCATCAGGTGTACCCAGTGCTGCCCAAGGCCATCAGACCCGCCTAAAGCATCAGTGAAGAAAGAGTCCATACCCACTTACACAGTAGGGCTCACTTTTGACTCTTCATGGATGTACTCACCACGTGAGGTATCCTCATGTGTTAGAAAAAACACACAAGTGAAAATGACAATGGTGCATCTGACATCTGCTATTTGGAGCTGTGTCACCACAGACAAAATATTTCCCGACACTGTGTGAGCCAATGTCATCCAACAGAGCACTAAGAGGGGTAGAAAGATACAAACAAGACCCAGAAAGGACCTTTACATGCCTGAGGGAGGAAGGGGTTCTGGGGGAAAGAGGCTGCATGGACACTGTCATCAGAAGTCCTTTCTGCGTAGAGAGGATTAGAGAGAAACCAGAGGGAGAGCAGACAGGTACAGACTCCTCTGGTGGTCCAGTGGTTAAGACTCCGCACTGCCACTACAGAGGGGCAGGGATGAGGGTGTGCTATCCCTGGTTGGGGATCTGAGACCCCATGTGGTGAGCAGCACAGCCAAAACAAAAATGAAAAAGGTCAGAACTTACTGCCCATGTAGAAGAGTTCTCATGTCAGCACACTAAGTGACGATGGAAAAAAAAGAGTAGACACATATGCAGATCCAGAGTAGATGGAAACTCAGAGACCTGCTCTAACATCATGCTGATGTTAGTTGAATAATAATATCCGCTGTCATGTTTGCTCCTTGGAAGGAAAGTTATCACAAACCTAGACAGCATATTAAAAGTCAGAGACATCATTTTATGGACAAAGGTCCATATAGTCAAAGCTATGGTTTTTCCAGTAGTCATGATGTGAGAGTCAGACCATAAAGAAGGGTGAGCACCAAAGAATTGATGTTTTCAGACTGTGGTGCTGGAGAAGACTCTTGAAAGTCCCTTGGAGAGCAAGAAGATCAAACCAATCAATCCTACAGGAAATCAACCCTGAATATTCATTGGAAGGACTGATGCTGAAGCTGAAGCTCCAATACTTTGGCCACCTGATATGAAAAGCCAACTCACTGGAAAAGACCCTGATGCTGGGAAAGACTGAGGGCAGGAAAAAGAAAGAGGTGACAGAGGATGAGATAGTTGGATGGCATTACAGACTTAAATGACATGAATTTGAGCAAACTCTGGGAAATAGTGGACAGAGGAGCTTGGTGTGCTTCCGTCCATGGGGTTGCAAGGAGTCAGATACAACCTAGCAACTGAACAACAACAATGACAATTCCCTAGCATGGTTGCCAGTATCTGAACATAAGAGACATATTCTGAAGTTTTCCAAATTAATCATTCCTCACACTGTATATATCTTCCACCAGAATTTCCTTCTGTTCCTTGTTTTAAACTATATTCTGAATCATCCACTTCCCTCTCCGGGCACCACTAGCTCAAAAGATCCCAGCCTTCTAATGCTCTGTCTCCTCTCCTGCTACCATCAGCACATTTGCCATCGGCCTGTTCTGTGTCCTGATGTGGTCCCACTAGACACAGTTATTCACAGTTACACAAGGGCTTAGGTTTTGCCATATTATTCATGCACTCTCTCCCTCTTGTGCTCTTCCCTGCATTGTTCCTCTTTTAACCACTCCACCTCAAGGTCCCTGAGACCAGAGCGCCATCTCCCTGGTTCCTTCCCATCAGCCTGGCCTCAATTCCCAAAGTAACTTTGCAGCAATGTTATCCCAGGTGAACCACATCCATGATCCATGGTCACTCATGCTCGGAGCACTTGACTGTATTACATCTACATGAAGTCATCTTGAATCTGTTTGAGATTGCTTTAACACTTCTCTAACTAGAACAGCAGGAACTTGAATTGTTTTCATCAACTTTTCATCTCCATAACACAGAGTAGTCCTTGGCTGTGCTGCCTGAAAATGTTTGTTCATGAGATAAATGGATGAAACCCATCCACCATGAGTTGTGGATACAAAACATCTCTTCTTAAGTCTGGGTAAAAAGAAAGAAAGCTAAAATTCTTCTCTTTAGCTTTCAACAAGAAACTTCCTTATGTATAATACATAAAAGAGTATTTTCCCCTCGAGGAATGACCATAATTTATTCTTACATGAAAATGAGCATATTTTAAGATTTTGATGTTAATTATTCTTTCATAACATTCTCTGGCTTTTTCCTGTACAGTCAGGCTGTTAGATCTTCAATAGAGACAATATTATTTTCAGGAAGATTTTAAAAGTATGTTTGATTTTTCACTTAGTTGGAAATATATCTTCAGGGTTTTTTTTTTTTTGCTATTGCAATCTCAACTGAGTTAATAGTAATTAAAAGAACAGATGGTTTTTCTAATAAGATGCCAACTGGTAGCACAACACAATGAAACTTTTATCAGCTGTGCCTGTCACCTCCAATTGACATCCATGCTGTGTAATGAAATGGAGCTTTCTCCTAAACAGTTTTTATAACAGTTTCTGAAAAATGAGAGGAGCACAAGATTAAAATCCAAGTTCTACGAATATATAGTGCTAGAAATGAGATGAGCTTCTGAGTGAATATCTTGTATTTCTTTATTTTGGAAGATAAATTAGCATTAACTGAAACAGAAGTTGGGCTTTCCAAGTGGCCCTAGTGATAAAGAACCTGTCTGCCAATGCAGGAGACAAAAGAGATGTGGGTTCCATACCTGGGTCAGGAAAATCCCTTGGAGGAGGGCATGGTGACCCACTCCAGTATTCTTGCCTGGAGAGGAATTGAGTGGCCTGATAAAAATTACGGTTTAACAAAATTATGTTAAAAGCTTCACATATGAGAGAGAAGCTTCACCAGTGGCTCAGACAGTAAAGAATCTACCTGCAATGCAAGAGATGTGGGTTCGATCCCTGGGTTGGAAAGATCCCCTAGAGGAGGGCATGGCAACCCACTCTAGTATTCTTGCCTGGAGAATTACATGAACAGAGGGGCCTGGTGGGCTACAGTCCATAGGGTGGCAAAAAGGTGGGCATGAGTGAGCAATTAACACACATGACAGAGAAAGTAGTTGCCCCTTATGAGAAGATACCCAACCAGTTGTTTTGGTGGTCCCTCCAAAATTCATGGTGGTGGTTTGGTTGCCAAGTCTTGTCAGACTCTTGAGATGCCATGGATGTAGCCCACCAGGTTCCTCTGTCCATGGGATTTCCTAGGCAAGGATAGAGGAGTAGGTTGCCATTTCTTTCTCCAGGTGATCTTCCTGACCCAGGGATTGAATCTGGGTCTTCTGCATTGCAGGCAGACTGTTTACCAACTGAGCATCCAGGGAAGCCCCAAGGCTAGAATTCATGAGTTAGGTCGTAACTCCCAGGATCTCAGAAGGTGACCTTATTTGGAAACTAGGTCACTGCAGATGTCACTAGTTAAGATGGGGTCATCCTGCAGCAGGGTGGGCTCTAACAGGGGAATGAAGTGAAGGTGAAGGTGTTACTTCCTCACTTGTGTCCAACTCTTTGCAACTGCAAGTACTGTAGCCTGCCAGGCTTCTCTGTCCATTGAATTCTCCAGGCAAGAATACTGAAATGGGTTGCCATTCCCTTCTCCAGGGGATCTTCCCAAACCAGGGATGGAACCCTAGTCTCCTGCATTGCAGGCAGATTCTTTACCACTGGACCCACCAGGGAAGCTCTCAACCCAGTGGAACGAATATCTTTATAAACAGGAGAAATGTGGCTGCAGATATGGTTGATTACAAGTCCTAATTCTAATCAGAGCCTCTAGGTCCTCTTAGCTCAGTGAGCCACTGCGGCTCAAACATCATACGTTTTGACTCATTTACTTCATACAAAGACCGCACAATGCAGGATCTCATATTATTCCCATGTTTACAGATGAAAACAGTGAGGACCAAGGAGAGGTGACTGCTTGTGTTCACAGCACTAGAAGCACCGCAGCCAGCATGACACCCTGGTGATGGGGCTGGGGACTCATGCCCTCACTAACCATGCTCCCTACTCTGGAGCATGGGCAGGAAGGCTGGGGCCACGTGTGGGGACAGCTGCGGGAGGCAATGAGTGACACACAGAGAAATACACGTAAACTAAAGGATCCACAGAACTTAGAGGGAGAAGAGCGTGCCAAGCACTGGATCTAAGGGTCCAACGGAAGTGTGGTAGCAGTGACAGAGCAGAGAAGTTAGGCAAGGGTTTCTTTTCTTCAGGGAAGACAGGAGTTCAGTCCTGAGCATGCTGGGTGACAGCATGGATAACACAAGTGGAGCTGGAGGCAGAGATTTGGGGACCAAGCTCTGCACGTTGAGGGATCCTTTATGGGAAGTGATGCTCAATTACCCTCTGGCAGGGAAGTAAGGGAAGAGGGCCAAAAAGACACAGCAAGAGAGAGAAGGGAGAGACCCAGGAAGGCGTGGAGTGATAAAAACTGGTGGGGGGGAAGGGATGGAAGAGGACTTCCAGAAGGATAATACACACATCTCAGTACTGCAACTTCCTATCAGTATAACAGAGGATACAAGGAGAGCCTAACAGAGCCTCAGTTTCCTTAGTTGCTCAGTCATGTCTGACTCTTTGGGACCCCATGGACTGTAACTCACCAGGATCCTCTGTCCAGGGGATTCTCCAGACAAGAATACTGGAGTGGGTTTTCATATCCTCCTCCAGGGGATCTTCCCAACCCAGGGACCAAACCCATATGGCCTGTGTCTCCTGCATTGCTGGCAGTTTCTTTACTGTCTGAGCCACCTGGGAAGCCCCTTATCTGTGCAATGGGGCGGTGTTTCCTTCTTGGGAATATTGAGATATTAAATAAGAATGTCCATAGAAATTCCTGCTTGAGAAAAGTGCTTTAGAACAATTGTAACTGGCAATAAAGTATAAAGATAAATCATCCAACCTCCTAGATCAATAAAAATATTAAATATTTAGCTAGTAAGTATTACAAACAGCTAGTAATTTATAAAATGAATTTAAAGAACAAATCATCACCAAAGGGGATAGGGAAGATCTGGATAAATATGGAAGCATATCAAATTCCAGGATTAGGTAACTCAAATTGCAAAAGTGTCAATTTTCTACAAATTAAATTGTATTTTAACTAATTTATGATCAGAATTCAGGTAGAACATTACCAAGTTAATAAAGATTAAAACAAGATGCTATTTTCACCCAGGAAATTAGAAAAATAAATAAAGCATTTAGTCTTAGCAAGCGTGTGGGGAAATGAAGACCTGCTGGTAAATATATATATTGGAGAAGCCTTTTCTCTTTCTTGGCAATATACTGACATACTTAAAATGTAATAATTGCATACATTCTGATCCAGCTTCTCCCCATCAAAGACTCTATCCTGTGGGGACACTCATACACACATCATGTGCACCCCCATGTGCATACATCAACATTTGCACAAAAAGTGCACTGAAGCATTGTTAAAAAAATTTTAAAAATTGAAAAAAACCCTAAAGGTCAATCAAGGGCAAATGGATTAATGCATTAGAGTGCATCTTTACTGCTCAGCCTTTAAAAGACAGTATGGCTGATATATAATCTATGTATAGTAACTAGAAAGATCTCTAGGACATAACATAAAGCAATTACAGAACATTATATAATGTTATATACAGAGTACATCATGTGAAATGCCAGGCTGGATAACACAAAAGCTGGAATCAAGATTGCCAGGAGAAATATCAACAATCTCAGATATGCAGATGATACCACATTAATAGCAGAAAGCGAAGAGGAACTAAAGAGCCTCTTGATGAGCATGAAAGAAGAGAGTGAAAAAGCAGCTGAAAACTCAACATTCAAAAAACCAAGATCATAGCATCTGGTCCCATCACTCCGTGTCAAATAGATGGAGAAAAAGTGGACATAGTAACAGATTTTTTTTCTTGGTTGCAAAATCACTGTGGACAGTGACTGCAGCCATGAAATTAAAAGACACTTGTTCCTTGGAAGAAAAGTTATGACAAATCTAGACAGCATATTAAAAAGCAGAGACATCATTTTGTCGACAACCATCCATATAGTCAAATCTATGGTTTTTTCAGTAGTCATATATGGCTGTGAAAGTTGGACCATAAAGAAGGCTGAGTGCCAAAAAATCGATGCTTTCAGACTGTGGGGCTGGAGAAGACTCTTGAGAGTCCCTTGGACAGTGAGAAGATCAAACCAATCAATCCTACAGGAAATCAACCCTGAATATTCATTGGAAGGACTGATGCTGAAGCTTAAGATTCAATACTTTGGCCACCTGATTTGAAGAGCCAACTCATTGGAAAAGACCCTGATGCTGGGAAAAATTAAGGGCAGGAGGATAAGGAAGTGACAGAGGATAAGATGGTTAGATGGCATCACCAAGTCAATGGACATAAGTTTGAGAATACTCTGGGAGATAGTGAAGGATAAGGATAGGGAACCCTGATGTGCTGCAGTCCATGGGGTTGCAAAATTGGACGCAACTTAGTGATGGAACAGCAAGAGCATGTACAAAGGCAATGGATGTGTGTGTGTGACAGAGTGCATGTGTGGATATAAATGAACAGATAGCCACCAAAATTTTAACTGTAGTTTTCACTTCTGAAGTCATGAGTGAATTAGGAGAAGGGAAGGGGGACTTCTGTGTTTCATTTCATGTGTGTGCTAAGTTGCTTCAGTTTTGTTCAGCTCATTGTGACCCCATGGACAGAGGAACCTGGCGCGCTATGGTTCATGGGGTCACAAAGAGCCATATGGACCATAGCTTGACAGGTTCTTCTGTCCATGGCATTCTCCAGGCAAGTATATTGGAGTGGGTTGCCATGCCCTCCTTTAGAGGATCTTTCTGATTCAGAGATCAAACTCACATCTCTCATGTCTCCTGAATTGACAGGTGGGTTCTTTACCCCTAGCGCCACCCGGGAAGCCCCAGGTTTTATTTCACAGTCTCATGTCTTTGAGTATCCTAAAAGAAAACTCTACTAGCGCCCTCCTTGTAGACTTGGAATGGATTTTGAAGAAGGCGTCAGTGGGTGGTGAGCATAGAGACAGGATGCAGCAGGTGTAGACCAAACTTGTGTGAGCAGTACGGCGGAGAAGGAGAGAAACCTAGCATAGTGTTTATGTGGAGGGTAAGTGTGTCAAATGGAGAAGGGAATGGCAAAGCACTCCAGTATTCTTGCCTGGAAAATCCCATGGATGGAGGAACCTGGTTGGCCCCAGTGCATGGGGTCACAAAGAGTTGGACACGACTGAGCGACTAACACAACAAATCTGTCAAAAGATGACCTTCTGTTTTGCTTGGCTTTTCACCTGATCACACGTGTGAAATACCACTATTCTGATTGTGTTTTTTCACTGACCCAGTGAGGTGGGGGGAGGGGGCATGTGTGGTGAGCCCTGAGAGGCTCTCACTTTGCTTCTGGTGCCAAGCGCCCAGCCACATGCTGGCCCGCTCTGGGGACAGTGACACATGGGAAGTTTGACTGGGGCAGTACACCTGTCAAATGGTAACACAGGTATCCTAAGGCGATGATCACATGTGTGCATGCTTAAAAGCAGAGAGAGAGGCTTTCAGTATTTACCCTGGTCTTTGAAATCCTCCTGCTCTGGAGCACTAACCCCACAGTTCACTCCACTATACTGAGGCTCTCCTCATCTTCCTGAACTACTTTGTAACACACGACTTCACACCTAACTGCATTCGATCTAATTGGTTGTTTATGTGCTTGCCATGCCTCCCCCAAACACCCTCAGCCTCTCCAAAGACGAGGTGATCTCCAGGTTTGTCTGACTTACTTGCTGTCTCCCTACCTTTCACAACACTGAATTACAAGCTTGATGACGTTCATATTTTGAATTTTTCCCCCCAAATAAGCTCAGTACAATAAGGCATCATATTGTTGGAGTCTGCCATGTTTATGAAAGTATCAACATATCAAGATACGAGAGTATTAAGAGAAAGAGAAATACTGTGATATAGCTTATATGCAGAGGCAGAAAAAATATTGAAATGAACTTATTTACAAAACAGAAATATTTCCTTAGAGAAGAAACATGGTTACCAAGGTGGAAGGGTGGCACAGAAGGGATAATTAGGGAGTTTAGGATGGACATGTACACACTGCTATATTTAAAGTAGATAACCAGCAAGCACCTGCTGTATAGCACAGGGAACTCTGTTCAATATTCTGTAACAACCTAATTGGGGAAGGAATTTGAAAAAGAATGGCTCCATCTATATGTATAATTGAATCACTGTACTATACACCGGAAACTAATGCAACAGTGTGAATCCATTATATGCCAATATAAAATAAAAAGTTTAAAGAGAAAAGAAAATCGTGAAGCCCCAGCTGCCTGGAGGCCGACTTGGCCATAAAGAGTGATGATCCCTGCACACACAGGCATCAGGAGTAAGCCAGCAGCCCTGGGCTGGACTGGGTAGGCAAGGAGTGATCTGGCAGATACGTGTCTAAATTCTCCCAAAGCAATCTCACGAAGACATTTTTCTCATGTAAATAACATTCTCTCAGTGAAATTCTCCTACAGTTAAATGAAGCTCAATTACACACTGCTAATTTAAGCCTGTGCGCTGCCTTCCAACTGTATACCTAATTACCCCATTTAGGTTGTTAATGATCAGATCCGTGCTCTTGAGCAGATATTGGAGTCTGCCATTAATCTTTCCTCTAGTTAGATTTCTAGAGCAAGATAAATCCTTGGAAAGAACAGAATTTTATTTTTGAAGAAATTTTTTTAAAGAGCCAATGAATCTTATAAAACTTGTATTTATTCGTTTACATGATGAACAGAACAGTTTGGGATCCTGACCTCAAGGAGCAAGTATTTTAGATGGAGAGAGAGATAAAATGAGTAAATGGACAAAAAAAAAAAAGACAAAATATGAAAAGCGTCCTTGGGAGAATTAATACAATAAGGTTGAGTCTACAGAGAACTGCTATCTAGACAAGGGGGTCATACAGGCAGGGTTTCAATGGAGGGTGCATTTCAGATGAGGCATGGTGGATGGAAGTGGGGGTGCTGAAGATCAAAAAGAAAATGTGCAAAAGTCCTGACATGAGAAAAGCTATGGGATCATGTGGAAGTAACTGAAATAAGATGCATTTTGAAAATAGAGTTGACAGGATATAGAATTGGCCTGGATGCTAGGAGGAGGCAAAGGAATGGAGATCAAAGGTGACTCCCGTGTTTTGGGGAGGCACTGAATGGCTGAAGAAGAAAACCTTGGCTAGGAAGGAGCCTGGGGTGTGATACCAGAGTCCTGGGTGACACATTTTGGACTTCTGGGAATAAAGTGGCCCCTTAGAGATGGTAGGAAAGACACAGAAAATAGCATCACTCAGTCTGCTTGTTTTATCAGGTTAACTAATATTTAGAAGAGGTGAATCCTGTCCCAGGATTCCCGATGTTGAGACTGGAAGGGACTGCATATTTCCTGTTGATCATCTGTTCTAGTAGAGGCTGTGTGCTGATTAAAAAGCAACATGTTCACTCCATATGACAGACTCTAGGTCTATCCATATCTCTACAAATGACGAAGTCAAAAAGAGAAAAATAAATATCGTGTATTAGCACATGTATGTGGAATCTAGAAAAATGGTACAGGTGAACCTATTTTCAGGGCTAGAATAGAGACATAGATGTAGAAAATGGACATGTGGACACAGCCAGGGTAGGGAGGAAGAGGAGGGTGGGACGAACTGAAGAGATTAAATTGACAAATATACACTACTGTGTAGCGTCCATCATTGGAAAGACTGATGTTGAAGCTGAAACTCTAATACTTTGGCCACCTGATGCAAAGAGCTGACTCATTGGAAAAGACCCTGATGCTGGGAAAGATTGAGGGCAGGAGGAGAAGGGGACGACAGAAGATGAGATGGCTGGATGGCATCACCAGCTCGATGGACATGGATTTGGGTGGACTCAGGGAGTTGGTGATGGACAGGGAGGCCTGGCATGCTGTGGTTCATGGGGTCACAAAGAGTTGGACACAGCTGAGTGACTGAACTGAACTGAACTGACACTACCGTGTGTAAAATAGCTAACTAGTGAGAAGCAACTGTATAGCCCAGGGAGCTCAGCACAGTGTTCTGTGATAACATAGAGGAGTAGGATAGCAGGGTGTGGTGGGAAGTCCAGGAGGGAGTGGGTGTGTGTAGACATATGGCTGATTCACTTCATTGTACAGCAGAAATTAATACAATGTTGTAAAGCAATTATACTCCAATAAAAATATTAGAATGAGGTACATGTGTCTCTTTCAATTCTGGTTTCCTCAGTTTTGTATGCCCAGCAGTGGGATTGCTGGGTTGTATGGCAGTTCTATTTCCAGGTTTTTAATGAATTTCCACATTGTTCTCCATGGTGAGACACAAGTACACCCATGGCTGATTCATGTTGATATATGGCAAAAGCCACCACAATATTGTAAACTAATTAGCCTCCAATTAAAATAAATTAATTAATTTAAAAATATTATAATGAGAAAAGGCAACATGTTCAAACAGAAAAAAAGTAAGTGAAGAAAGAGCAAAGCACAGCACATCAACTCCAAATGATTATGCTTTTTCTGTTTCTTATCTTATGGACCCAAGTGGAACTGAAAACCCTGGGTTTGTTGGTGAAACACAAGTGAATATTAATCATAAAGTTAGTCTGCTTAATACAGAAAACATAGATTATAGAAAAGAATTCCATGAACTGTATAGTCCATGGGGTCGCAAAGAGTCAGACACAACTGAGCGACTTTCACTATAGTCCCAGCAGTCAGAAAGAACGATGCAAGACACATACATAACAGTTATTCATTAAATACCAGTCAAATGAATATCAGTCCATTCATTTAACACTGATGGACTTTAAAACTGATGTCAACAATTCACTATTATCAAAAAAGTTTCCCCAAACTTTGACAAGTTTTTCCTTGGTGCACTTGTGCGTGTCTCACTAACAGGTCTACCTGAAAGTGAAAGTCCATGGAATTCTTCAGGCCAGGATACTGGAGTGGGTAGCCTTTCCTTTCTCCAAGGGATCTTCCCAACCCAGGGATCGAACCTATGTCTCCCACATTGCAGGTGGATTCTTTACCAGCTGACTCACAAGGGAAGCCCAAGAATACTGGAGTGGGTAGCCTATCCCTTCTCCATTGGATCTTCCCAACCTAGGAATCGAACTGAGGTCTCCTGCATTGCAGGCAGATTGTTTACCAACTGAGCTACCAGGGAAGCCTACCTAGATGTGTATTTATTGGAGTAAGAGGTTTTGTGTTTTGTTTTCCTGGATCCTCTGCATTCCTATGCACTTCTGATGACCTGGCTTGGCACAATGTGAGTCACTGCTCTGGCTGGGTGATTTGCACTCACAAGACCACTAAAGACAGGGTCAGAGCAAAGCTTGCTACTTTTGCAATGCCTCTTCCTCCTAACAGTAACTTTGTTTTTCCTTCAAAAGCATGGTGTGTGCATTCTAAGTCACTTCAGTCACGTCCAACTCCTTGTGACTCTATGGACTGTAGCCCACCATGCTCCTTTGTCCATGGGGTTCTCTAGGCAAAAATACTACAGTAGGTTGCTATGCCCTCCTCCAGGGGATCTTCTCCACCCAATGACTGAACCCACATGTCTTCTGTCTCCTACAATGGTAGGCAGGTTCATTACCACTAGCGCCACCTGCATACATTTCAAAGATTGATACATCTTCATCAGAAAAATGAACTTGAATATTTCAAGTAACAAAATAATTCTAAGTGTTAAAAAAAAAAAAAGAGGGTAAAATGATTCACAGCCTGGGTAGGGTGGCCTCTTTGGACTGACAGGGTATTGCTGTCAATATCAGACAGAAGAGCTTTAAAGAGAAGAGTCCCTTTCCAGCCAGGGCTGTCAGGGGTAACAAGAAGTTCGGAGTGTATTCAGCTCTCACCACCACATCACAAGTGTCTGGATAAGCGTTAATGCACATGGCTATGTAAAAGCCATTCCACACACCGTTAATGCACCTGCCACAGTGTCAGTTTTGTAGAACTTAACACAGCGCTTTTATTTTATTTTGCCTCAAGCCATCTCCCAGGCAAATATAAATGAAATAAGACCTCTGAAAAGGAATAAACACTTGAATAAAATATATGTACGTTTCATTGCAAATCAACTCAATGGGTCTTGCAACCTCCTCGGGAAAATAAAAGGAAAACACATACAGGAACCTAAACTGCATCAGATTTTCAGATTCTGAAACTTTGGCTGAAGGAAATTTTAAAGGCTGTTTCTGAGCCTTACTGTGAACATAAATGAGAATTATTCACTGCAGAAGGACTGGCGTGGTGCTGAGGACTCCTGGGCCAGGCATTCGAGCTGCTGCCCACACCTGTGGACTGTAGCCTGCCATTCTCCTTTGTCCATGAGATTCTCCAGGCAATAATGCTGGAGTGGGTTGTCATGCCCTTCTCCAGGGAATCTTCCCAATCTAGGGATCTAACCTGCATCTCTTAAGTCTCCTGTATTGGCAAGTGGATTCTTTACCACTAGCACCACCTAGGAAGCCCACCTTCTAACATATCAGGGAACAATTTACCCTAAGAGTCAGAAGAAACACCCAGACCTCAGATAATGGAGTATCTGAATATAGATTACTCAGGAAGTATTTTTGAAATGTTTCCAGAAATTTAAATCTACTAAAAGTGGAGTCACTCAGTCGTGTCCCACTGTTTGTGATCCCATGGACTGTAGCCTACCAGGCTCCCCCATCCATGGGATTTTCCAGGCAATAGTACTGCAGTGGGCTGCCATTTCCTTCTCCAGGGGATCTTCCCGACCCAGGGATCGAACCCAGGTCTCCCGCATTGTAGACAGACGCTTACCCATTAAAAACAAAGAAGGACATCTTATCATTGGCAACAACATGGGTAGATCTCAATGGCATTGTGCTCACTGAAATAAGTCAGACAGAGAAAGACAAATACTATATTACCTCTCTTATATGTGAAATCCAGAAACAAAACATAACAAAACCAAAACCAGCCTCATAGATTCAGAGAACAGATTATTGATTGCAAGAGGAAGGGGTAGGGATGGGAGAAATAGGTGAACTGCTTTTGTAGGGTTTTTTGTTTTGCTTTTGTTTAGAGAAATTAAGTAAAACTTTTAAAAAAGAAAAACAACTGAATTAAGAAAGAGATAGAGGAACAGACTGGTGTGAAAAAAGACAGATAAATTAGAAGAAAACAAAAAGAAATAGAATGACCAGAAAGGCAAAACCCTCGATAGAAATATTTATATTAGACACAGTTGGGAGATTAATATAGTAAAATAAAATCTCCCTGGAGAAGGGAATGGTAACCCACCCCAGTATTCTTGCTTGGAAAATCCCATGGACAGAGGAGCCTGGCGGGCTATAGTCCATGTAGTTGTAAAGAGTCGGACATGACTGAGTGACTAATGCTAAGGAAATTACTACCCAGATTATTGCCTAAAGAGAAAACGAGATATAAATATGAAAGGGAAAAGGGAGACTTAGTGGAGGGATAATATGGTTGATTACAATCCCAGAAACAGAGAGTAAAAAAATGGAAGACAAGCAATATTTTGAGGAAAATATCTGAAAATTTGCCAGAATTTGGTAAAAATTGAGAGTTTAGCAATAACAGACATTTCCTGAAACTAAAGGATGTGCTTCAGGAAAGACAAGTGTTCTTAAGGAAGAAATGATGAATAAAGACATTGGTATGAACTCACAACTCTAAGCAAATAATGACTGTACAAGGTGATCATTATAATAGTGGTTAATATAATAGACATCAAATATAAGATGCATCTAGAACACTGGACAAGAAGAGCCTTTAATGTGGGAGGTGTGTCCTACAAGGTGGGGTATTCTGATGTGCTGTGCTATTCAGTATGAGGTGGGTCTGTTATATGTGTACATTATACGTGTACCTGAAGGAAAGTTCTCTCTTTAGTACAATGATGACGGTGGTGGTGGTTTAGTCACTAAGTCACGTCTAAAGCTTTGCGACCCCATGGACTGTAGCCCACCAGGCTCCTCTGTCCATGGAATCCTCTAGGCAAGAATACTGGAGAGGGTTGCCATTTCCTTCTCCAGGGGATCTTCCCAACTCAGGGATCAAATCCAGATCTCCCACATGGCAGGCAGATACTTTACCGTCTGAGTCACCATCTAATTCAACACATATGTAGCAAAAGCATGATATTCCTTTAAATAGGATGAATAAAAAATCCTTTTTTTTAATGATAATTTGCTCTCTTCTTGATAGAGAGGGTGAAAGGGTTTTAACCAACATACATTTTACTCATTTTGATATCTTCTGATAAATTACTCTCATATCATGCTGGGAAAACTTCAACTTGTCATTTGAGCAAGGATGTAATAAAGTTATTATAAATGTCTACACTGAAGCCATCTTTCTTTCATTTCTTGATATTAAATTTTAATTAGAGAATATCCTTTTAAAATAACCAGTATTTTATGAAGAGAAATGGCATAAATGAGGGCCATAAGGAAAAAGCTAAAGTCATAAAAAAGACATCTGATTAGTGCCCACCATTTTTTTCTGCCCATTTCAGACATATTCATTGAATATAACAAATTTTATAAAAGATTATACAACATCAATTCATCCTAGATTTTTAGCACTGATACATTCGATATATTTTCAAAATTCTTTGTTAAATTCCCCCAATCACTGTAACCATATGAACCAAGCTGACAAGGATCTAACCATGAAAAGCATAGCTAAAGAATTATAGACTCAAGTGACTTAGATTAATGAAAGGCTCTATAATTCTTGTTCTAAAAAGAAAATACATCCTGTTGTAATTACTGGGGATAAGCACTCAAAAGAACTGAAGAACCTCTTGATGAAAGTGAAAGAGGAGAGTGAAAAGCTGGCTTAAAACTCAACATTCACAAAACTAACATCATGGCATCCAGTCCCATCACTTCAGGGCAAATAGATTGGGAAAAATGGAAACAGTGGCAGATTTTATTTTCTTGGGCTCCAAAATCACTGCAGACAGTGACTGCAGCTATGAAATTAAAAGACTCCTTGGAAGAAAAACTATGATCAACCTAGACAGCATATTAAAAAGCAGAGACATCTCTTTACCAACAAAGGTCTGTACAGCCACGCTATGGTTTTTCCAGTAGTCATGTATGGATGTGAAACCTGGACCATAAAGAAGGCTGAATGCCAAAGAATTGATGTTTTCAAATTTTAGGTCTGGAGAAGACTCTTGAGAGTCCCCTAGACAGCAAGAAGATCAAACCAGTCAAGCCTAAAGGAAATCAACCCTGAATATTCACTGGAAGGACTGATGCTGAAGTGGAAGCTCCAGTATTTTGGCCACCTGATTTGAGGAGCCAACTCTTTGGAAAAGACCCTGATACTGGAAAGGACCAAAGGCTGGAGGAGGAGGGGGCAACAGAGGTTGAGCTGGTTGGATAGCACCACCGACTCGATGGACATGAGTTTGAGCAAGCTCCGAGAGATAGTGAAGTATGGGGGAAGCCTGGCGTGCTGCAGTCCATGGGGTTGCAAATAGTCAGATATAACTTAGCAACTGAACAGTAAAATATCTTCTTTATGTACACTTGCCTGCTTTGTTGCCTGCACTGTTTCCTATTCAATGGTCACCACAGACATTATCACAATGTTCACTCAACGTGTAAGAGAAAACGTGAGGACAGAGATTTTCTGAGAATGTTGAAGACAGCACATGCTGTGTGCAGCTGAGGAAAGTAAATAAGAGGGAATAATTCCTTGGAGGAGGCCAGATTATGTGACTGCTATCTTGAAGATCATTATTACACATCATTGACGACAGTAAACCCCAACTGTCAGCTTGTCATCATGTGAATCTTTCTCCTGGCCCCGTGAAACCTCTTGGACAGGAAGTTGTCTGGACATGGGAGGCGGAGACTGATGCTGTTTCAGTTTAACTTTGCATATGCCAGTTTCCTGTTACTTCTCTTACCAAGTTGCACATTCATATCCTCTCAGCAGGTGTGTGAGTCTAATCTCAATATTCAGTGGAAAGTTCAATTTTCCTTCCTGTTTTTCTCCACTGCACACAAATAGAAAACATGGAGTCTGTCAGTCATTAGCTAGACAGAAACCATTTGAGAAGGATCTGCAATAGCCAACCAAGAGATAGATGACTATCTTGGGTTTCAAACTGACAGGTACCAGAAACTAAAAAAAGGCTTGAATAATTCATGGTTGGGAGATGGAAGGTCTTTGAAGAGTTGACTGCCAGTGAAACTTGTTTTGTGTTTTGCCTTTGGCTTTGTCTTTCATTATGGCATCTGTATTAATTTCTTAAGGATGCCATAAAGAACACATTAAAGAAAAAAAAAAAAAACCAAACTGTTTTAAACCACAGAAACTGACTTAAAACACCAAAATGTCTTCTCTCACATTTCTGAAGACCAGAAGTGTGAAGCCAGCTTGTTGGCAGGCCATACTCCCTTGAAGGACTCGAGGCAGGCAGGGGTCCTTTCTTGCATATTCTAGGCTCTGGTAGCCCTGGGCATCCTTGCCTTATGTTCACATTTCTCAAGCCTCTACATTTGTCTTCACATGGCCATGTTCCCTCTGTGTCTGTGTCCAAATTCCCCTCTTCTTATAAGGATATGGGTCATATTGAATAAAGAGCCACTGTACTCCAGTCTTACCTCATGTTAATTTAACTAATTACATCTGTTTTCACATTCTGAATTACCAGGGGTGTGGGCTTTCATATATCACTTGGGGGACACAACTGAACTTACAACAGCATCTCAAAGCTGCTCATCATCTGCCTACCTCATGCAAAAAAAATGCTAACATCAAAGTGAGCAAACTGTACCTACGGTTGTTTGCAAGGGAGGACAACTGGGGAGAGAGCTTCTCCTAAGAAGCTTTATTACTCAAAAAGATGCCAAGATATATGATGTTTCAAATGCGATGAGTTAGGCGCGTGGAATCACTAGAATCTGGGACACGATCCATGAAGCTCCAGTTGCCTCCACAGCTACTATCATGTAAGCTGTGTTCATACACAAGTAGAGGCTATCTCTCTGGGGACATATCGTGGCTAATAGAATGGGTAGTAATGTTCATTTTCCCCCTCCAGATGAGCTTTAAATAGGAAGCCAATTCTGTATTTAAAAGTGTATGTGTGCACCCCAATGTTCATTGCAGCACTATTCACAATAGCCAAGACACGGAAGCAATATATATATATATGTCTCCATCACCAGACGAATGGATAAAGAAGATGTGGGGTACATATGCACAATGGAATATTACTTGACCATTAAAAAGAATGAAATAAGGCCATTTTCAGCAATGTGGATGGACCTAGAGCTTGTCATGCTGTGTGAAGCAAGTCAGATGGACAAGGAGAAATATTGTATGACATCCCTTATATGCAGAATCTAAAAAGAAATGATACAAATGAACTTATTTTCAAAATAGACTCACAGACTCAGAGAACAAACTTATGGTGGCCAGGGGGAAGAACAGGGGAAGGGATAGTTGGGGAGTTGGGGATGGACATATACACACTGCTATATTTAAAATGGATAACCAATAATGACCTACTGGATAGCACAACGAAGTCTGTTCAGTGTTGTGTGGCAGCATGGATGAGAGGGGAGTTTGGGGGAAAATAGATACATGCATGCATATGGCTGAGTCCCTTTGCTATTCACATGACACTATCATAACATTGTTAATTGGCAACACTCCAATATAAAATTTAAAAGTTTAAAAAAAGTCCTTCGGAACATAAACACAAAACACAGAAATCTTGAAAGAAGCTTAATTTTAGGCAATGTGCCCCTCTTCTCTTGGAGATTAGAATGTCACAGTTATTAATCCAAATTATAAACAAAGAGCACAGATCAGTGAGAACATGAAAGAACCTTAGACTGTCTTATCAAATGAGATAATATGCAAGCCTGCAAGTGATTTAAAAATGCATCTACAAAGCATTCTAATTTTCCTTCCTTTCGGGGGAAACACTTTTAATTTTGTCAGCTCCTACTAAGATGTACGTCTCTTTTCAGTGTTTGCATCACCCTTGGCGCTTCCTCTGGACAAGTGTGAGAGTAAGTACAATGTCAAGGACAGGACATCTTCAGACCACATGCCTTACTAACTGGTGTGTGTGGGCATCTCCCACTGCAGCCCATGTAACATCAGTCATGTTCATTAAAGAAATGCTTCCTTCTGACAATATATTGTTGTTCAGTGGCTCAGTCATGTCTGTCTGACAATATAGGGAGGAGTATATCATTCAACTGCTTGTATTGAACTTCCTTATCATAAAAATGTGAAGAGTGGCTAGCTCCATAATGTCACTGTGAGTCTAGTATGTTAATGTGATTTGCATATACTAGGCATTGGGATGAGATGCTGGATCACAGGGGTAGATGAAAGGAATTATTAAATTTATTTTTAACTGGAGGATGATTGCTGTACAATGTTGTGTTGTTTTCTGCCACACATCAATATGAATCAGCCATAGGTATACATACGTCCTCTCCCTCTTAAGCCTCTCTCCCACCTCCCACCCCATCCCACTCTTCTAGGATGTCGCAGAGCCCTGGGTTGAGCTCCCTGAATCATACAGCAAATTCCCACTGGCTATGTATTTTTACATCAGTCAGTTCAGTTGTGTCCGACTCTTTGTGACCCCATGAACTGCAGCACGTCAGGCTTCCATATGGTAATGTATATGTTTCTATGCTACTCTCTCCGTTCATCCCACCCTCTCCTTCCCCTGCTGTGTCCACAAGTCTGTTCTTTATGTCTGCATCTCCATTCCTGCCCTTGCAAATAGGTTCATCAGGATCATTTTTCTAGATTTCATATATATGTGTTAATATATGATATTTGTTTTTCTCTTTTTGACTTATTTCACTCTGTAACAGGCTCTAGGTTCATTCACCTCACTAGAATAGACTCAAATTTGTTCCTTTTTATGGATGAGTAATATTCCATTGTGTATCTGTACCACAGTTTCTTTATCCATAAATAAAAGGGGTTTGACTGGTCCCTTCCTCCTTCCATTCCAGGGGCATAGCAGGTGTGTGTAGGAGAAGGGGTTTGAGCTGTGGGAACCAACACATATTAAACAACCACCTGAGGTTGAGTCTGTACTTCCTTATCAATCTTTTAAGAAGTATTGTTTCATTCCACTCATTATCTCCATGGTTATTCTACTCAATACATATCCTCCTCAAACACTTAATACATTTCTCAAAACTCTTACTTCAACACTAAATAAAGGAGAGGACTTCCCAATTGAATAATCCTCTATGGTTCTTGACCATGTAACCCTATTAGCACTACTATTAAAAAAAAACAGTAAGCAATAAATAGTTATAACATTTATCAAGTCTTTAAAAATCATTGACTCTCCTAGTGTGTGTTAAAAAGAAACAACATTTGATAAATATTTGGAAAATACTAATACCTACAAAAAAGCCCAAGATAATCAGATCAGAGGTTCATCTATAATTCATACCTTCTTAAAATGAAATGTATTTTTAAACAGTTACAGAAAAAGTGGATTAAGAAGTAATACTCCTATACAACATAAACTGGCAACTATTTTCTAAGAAATTACTCCAATAAAACTTAAAAAATAATGATTATATGAATTTAAGTATTCCTCAGAGTCACATGAAGGATAAAACATAAATTCTTATAACATCTCAAATTCTTATACCATCCTAATTTCCAGGATGAAGAATAATGCTAGGCACTTATGATTCAGTGGGGAAAGAACAACCTTGTGTGAGGCAGAGAAACCTCTGGGTCTACTCTAAGCAATGAGTTTCTTCCCTGGGCTCCTGCCAAGCTCTATGAGATGCAGCTGAAAGATGCTTTCCACAAAGGCCTGAAGAGCAGCAGTAGAGTGACTACAGCTTCAGAAGCAATGGTTATAACTCAGAAATATAATTCTTTCAAAGGAGACACAGGTGAAAAAGCAAAGTCAGCACAAACAGAAGCACACAAGCACTGCCAGAAGCAATTCAATTTTTAATAATGAAAAAATATTTGAAAATACAAACATTCAAATGATGATAAAATCTACTACCCCAAAACAAACATTAAAAAGAGAAATGTAATGAAAAATATGTACAGAATGGAGCATAAGTGTATTGGTTAAGCATCACTCAAACTCTGCCTCCTTATGTCCAAGGCAAGCTTGCCTTTAATGCACACTGTGTGCACACTGATGGGTGGTTCTCTATGCTGACTTCACATGGAGACTCGTAGAGTCTTCTTGGATGAAAAGTTTAAAACACCCTCAAATCTGAAGAGTTCAAAGTCAGAGAAACACAGCTGAGAGAAGGCACTGATTTCCCAATTTTGCCCACTTCTCAAAGTCACACCCTAAGAACCTGGTGTCTACTCCCCACCAACCCAGGATCTTCTGAGAACCAAGCATGTAGCATCTTGGGCAAAGCACCACTCAATAAACATTAGTAGGAAAGGTGAAAAATGAATGAATTTCTACCAAGAACTGAGCTGGAATTTAAACATGAAAAGACATATTCCAGGGCCTCAAGAGCTTTTATTTTATAGGAGAAGAAAATACAAAGAAAACTCTAGCTAGAGAGAAACATTATTAAATGTGAATGTTTATAAGCATATATTTAAATATCTCAGTATACAGAAATCCATATTTTCATTTTTATAAGGTTTTTAAAAATGACTTTTGTTACAAATATAATGGCACAGTGTGAAAATTCTGAAAAAAGACAAACTAAAAGAATAAAATATATATAAATCCCTCATAATTCCATTATCAAGGAAGAAGGGCTAGTTGCTATAGCTGACCAAAAACTGACCACTATTAACATTTTTTGTGTTTTCTTCTATATGTTTTTCTATGTATGTGTATTCAGATAATCAATATTAAATTGCTATTTAAATAGATTTTCATTCAGTTTATTTTACATGATACTTTTATTATGTGTGGAATCAATGCATATTGTATGAATGCCACTAAATCATGAATGACTTCCTGTCATTAAAGTGTTTCAATACATCTTTTTAATACTGTGTGACAATCCATTGAATGGATATACAATAATTTAATTACCCTATCCTGAGTGCTTCTAGTATTTGACTACTATAATTAAAATAAAATAAAGCTCTTTCACAGATCTTTATCTGTATTTCTAATTATTTCCTTGATTAGTTCCCTAAAGTTTCTGAGGCAAAACCTATAATGTTTTTTCAAAAGACATTAAACTGATGACTTTTCAGAATAGTTAAGACATAAATTCTACAATACAGTTGTTGAGTGGTTTAACACAATGGCAATGTTAGAATTTATATACTGCAGTAAATCCATGCTGTCTGCCTCACTCAGAATACTTATGCACATAAGAGGAGACAAAGATAAAGCAGAGATCATTCCTGATTACTACCTTACAGGCATTTTGCATATTATCTAAGCTAATCCCTCCAACTCTCTCTGGAGTTGAATGAGGAGTCTCAAGATCTGGGAGGTCATATGACTTGAGGATTAAAGTCATAAGACCCTGGTTTCCCAACCCTCATGCCACTCTCTTTTCACTATGCCAGAAAAAGATCAAGATGGCTTTTATAAAGTTATAAGATTTTATAAGGTTATAAGATGAAAATGTGATAGAACATGGACCCGCACCATGCCACTGCATCTGACAGGCTCCTGACCACTTCCAGAGCCCTGGAACAAAGGCATCTGAGAAGGGAGCTTTGCTTCAGAGTCAGCCTAACAGGAACCCAGGAGGAGTTGGGGATACACGTGAAGTAATCCAAACCCCTTGCTCACAGAGAAGTATTTCCAGGAGAGAGAACACAGAAGGACACAAAGCCACCTCTTCCCTAGAGGAGGGAGAATGGAAGCCTCTACCTTATGCCAAATGTTTGAAAAATAGTTAAATTTCACCCAAAAGACAGGGGAGAGGGGATTTTCAACACAGAAATGTAGGGCCAAAGGTGCAGCAATTCACAGTTGGGTTTGTGTGTGTGTGTAATTGGGAAGAACCAGGGGGAGACTAGGATTGATAAGCTATCCTAGATGGGAGAGGACTTTAAAATTTGGTGAATTATAGAACCTTTAATATATGTATTACTTATTTCCAAAAAGGACTCTAGTGCAAATTTAAAAGAAAGGTAGAATAAGATAATTTTTGTGTGTGTTTAGTCGCTCAGTTGTGTCTGACTCTTCGTGACCCCATGGACTCTAGCCCATGAGGCTCCTCTGTCCATGGGATTTCCCAAGCAAAATACTGGAGTGGGTTGTCATTTCCTTCTCCAGGGATCTTCCCAACTCAGGGATCAAACCTGTATCTCCTGTGTTTCCTACACTGCAGGAGGATTCTTTACCACTGAGCCAAATGGGAAGCCCTTAAGATAATTTTTACATGATTGAATTGGCAGAAAGAGACAAAGAATGTTTGTTATTATATTTGACATGAATTACTGAGTCCAGTTAGTTAATTTGTCAAAAGACTTGCAAGATTTTTACGAGAACTCTAACTCCAATAAGAAATATCAGTATATTATATTTGAGCTTCATTCTCCTTCTCCTTTCTTGGCTGGTTCCAGGAATTATTTGATGTGGTTCTGTATCCTTAACTTGAAAAAAAAAAGGCTATTCTGGGATATTCTTTTTTATTATATTTTTATTTTTATTTTAATGAAAGAAAATGAAAGTCAGATTTGAAGACAAGAAATTTTTCTCTTCAAAGATCAGGTCTATTTTTATTCCAGAATTTTTTTTTTCTTTTGGATCAAAAATTCAGCCTTTTTGGTACCTGGCTTTAAAATGAAGCAAGTTTTTCTACCTAAAGATTGTGATATTCTCCTCTACTTTAAATTGGAAAGGTTGAGAGCAGTATGTAAGCTCATATTTGAGGACCACTGAAATTAGATTGGTACTATAATACAGTTTAGAGATATCTGTGCAAAGTCGCCTTTGGAAGGCATTTCTCTTTGCTTTCTTATTCTTAAATCACAAAACTAAGGGAAAAAAAACCCAGAAATATCAAGATCTTGCTATTAGTTTTGTTTTATCTAAGTACAAATGAACACACACAAAAAATAGACAATAAAACAATTTTACAAAAGTCTCACTCTCCATACAGAAAATTCTATTAAGGATTTTTTATGTATGTGGTTTCATTTTTTTTTAATTAGTTTATTTTCTATTTTTTAACTTTACAATATTGTATTTGTTTTGCCATACATTGACATGAATCCACCATGGGTGTACATGTTTTCCCCTTTCAGAATCCTCCTTCCATCTCCCTCCCCATCCCATCCCTCGGGGTCATCCCAGTGCACCAGCCCCAAGCACCCTGTATCATGCACTGAACCTGGACTGGTGATTCGTTTCACATATTTCATTTATTTTATCATTTTTGCTCAAGGACCCTCTTATGGAATAGATGGGGAGGAGGGCATTGGCATTACCCTGTGATTGACTATGTGTCTTGATCACTTGCCAAGTCTTATTAAAAGTCCCTGAGATCACTCTGTATCTTAGCCCTTACTCTCCATCAGCCATCAATTCAGGATGTCAATCCTGATTACCAGGAGAATCTCTGAAGCCCTTTCAATGCCATTAGTGGAGAGAAAGTTGTGTCTTGCAGCCTGTGTGTATGTAAATGAACCTCATCAAAGCTTCAATTCCAGGGCAACTCCTTATGATTCAGAATAGCATTGACTGCATTAACTTCCTACATCTATAATTTTATATTTCAGCTTACTGGAGGGCTTCTGTTTATTTTAATCTTCATTGCTACTGCATCATAAAAAAATCAAATTTAATTCAAATTGAAAATACTTTAGTTCACATAAATATGTGAAAAGGATGTTTACTGCAAACAATAGTGTAACAAAATTTCACTGAATATCACCCACAACAAATGACAGACAAAAGAGTTTGGTTTTCTTTACTTTTTCTTTCTCTTTTTTTTTTTTTTTGCAATTTTGCCACCTTTCCAAACAAATTCTAACCTTGGGAATTAGCTGAATTTAGTTAGGGTGGCGCTGGAGTGGTGAGCGGCAGCTGTGCGGTACTGGAGCAGTGAGCAGCCGAGAAGAGACATCCCATGTCCAAGGTCAGGAGCAACGGCTGCATTATGTTGGAGCAGCTGTGAAGAGATGCCCCACATCCAAGGTCAGGAGCAAAAGCTGCACTACGTTGGAGCAGCCGTGAAGAGATACCCCGTGTCCAAGATCAGAGAAACCCCAGTAAGACAGTAGGCACTGAGACACGGCATCAGAGGACAGACAGACAGAAACCACAATCACAGAAAACTAGCCGATCCGATCACATAGACCACAGTCTTGTCAAACTCAATGAAACTAAGCCATGCCGTGTAGGGCCACCCAAGACGGATGGGTTTGGTGGAGAGGTCTGACAAAATGTGGTCCACTGGAGAAGGGCATGGCAAACCACTTCAGTATTCTTGCCTTGAGAACCCCACGAGCAGTATGAAAAGGCAAAAAGATAGGATACTGAAAGATGAACTCCCCAGGATGGTAGGTGCCCAATATGCTACTGAAGATCAGTGGAGAAATAACTCCAGAAACAATGACAGTATGGAGCTGAAGCAAAAACAACACCCAGCTGTGGATGTGACTGGTGATAGAAGTAAAGTCCGATGCTGTAAACAGCAATATTGCATAGGAACCTGGAATGTTAGGTCCATGAATCACGGCAAATTGGAAGTGGTCAAACAGGAGATGGCAAGAGTGAACATTGACATTTTAGGAATCAGCTAACTAAAACGGACTGGAATGGGTGAATTTAACTCGGATGACCATTATATCTACTACTGTGGGCAGGAATCCCTTAGAAGAAATGGAGTAGCCATCATGATCAACAAGAGAGTCAGAAATGCAGTACTTGGATGCAATCTCAAAAATGACAGAATGATCTCTGTTCGTTTCCAAGGAAAACCATTCAATATCACGGTAATCCAAGCCTACAGTGAGAGACTTTATTTTCTTGGGCTCCAAAATCACTACAGATGGTGATTGCAGCCATGAAATTAAATGATGCCTACTCCTTGGAAGGAAAGTTATGACCAACCTAGATAGCATATTTAAAAGCAGAGACATTGCTTTGCCAAAAAAGGTCCGTCTAGTCAAGGCTATGGTTTTTCCAATATTCATGTATGGATGTGAGAGTTGGACGGTGAAGAAAGCTGAGTGCCGAAGAATTGATGCTTTTGAACTGTGGTGTTGGAGAAGACTCTTGAGAGTCCCTTGGACTGCAAGGAGATCCAATCAATCCATCCTAAAGGAGATCAGTCCTGGGTGTTCATTGGAAGGACTGATGTTGAAGCTGAAACTCCAATAGTTTGGCCACCTCATGTGAAGAGTTTACTCACTGGAAAAGACCCTAATGCTGGAAAGGATTTGGAGCAGGAGGAGAAGGGGACGACTGAGGATGAGATGGCTGGATGGCATCACCGACTCAATGGACATGGGTTTGGGTAGACTCCGGGAGTTGGTCATGGACAGGGAGGCCTGGCGTGCTGCGATTCATGCGGTAACAAAGAGTCGGACACAACTGAGAAACTGAACTGACTGAACTAACTGAGGAAGGATAGAAAATGCAGTGGCTAGAAGGATCTTGCCTTCTGTGTTCTTTGGAGTGTTCCAGGACTTGGTGCTCATCATATGTAAAACACTTAACTCGACGTGGCCTTAGTTGCTCATGTGAGGAAAATACTGGTAAATGCGTGCTGCTAAATACTGCCTCTCCTATTACCACTATGACCAGCACTAGTTATTCTACTACTGGGAGAGTAGTAGTGGTATCAGCAACTTAATATTTTTATAACAAAGTCAGTTTACAAGGTAGTGTCACATGCAATGCCTCACTGAAGATGTTTATATTCAGCTAGCTGTTGCTGAAAATACTTGTCTGAATTCCCTTGTATGGGGGCTACCAGCCGTCTAGAGAATCATACTTAGAGGTGACGTGTCACTTTCATTCAGACATTTTAAGAAGTGACTCAATTTTAATGCTCACTCAGTGCTTCTTAGCAAAGTGCAGATGGTTATCTCAAAGTTCAGGGTTACCCTAAAACTTGATCTTACCCCCAATCCTAAACTACAACCTACACCTCTTTCGCAGTTGACTCCAAATGACTCCCCAACACACATTTCTCTCTTAAGCTTTAGAGCTCATCATTTATTTCCTCTTCCTAAAATGTCAGAACGCTATTAATTATCCATCCCACGTTTAAAATGGTAAATAACTTGACTTGGTCACACAGCTAAAAAATTGTTAGAGGTGGATTTAAAGTAAGTCTCTAGGACTCCAATATCCGTGCTCTGCCTCCTATGTTCTTTTTTTTTTTTAAGTGGAGGATAACTGCTTTATGATACTGTGTTCGCTTCTGCTATACAACAGTGTGGATCAGCCATAAGTATACATATACCCCCTCCCTCTGGAGCCTCCCTTCCACCTCCAGATCCAATCCCTTAAGGTAATCACAGAACATCAAGCTGAGCTGCCTGTGTTATATATCAGCTTCTTGCTAGTTATCTATTTTACACATGGTAGTGTATATACTTCAATACTACTCTCTCAATTCATTCTACTTTCTCCTCCCCCCCCCCATTTTGAAATTAGGCATACATAACGTATGTGGCTTCCCTGGTGGCCCAGATGGTAAAGTATCTGCCTGCAATGCAAGAGACCCAGGTTTGATCCTTGCATTGGGAACATCCTCTCAAGAAGGGAATGGCAATCCACTCGGTATTCTTCCCTGGAGAATCTCATGGATAAGAGTCGGACACAACTGAGTGACTAGCAGAACATACAACATATTGAGATCTGCTCTATGAGCTTAGGAGTTTCTTATCAGAAAAAGTAGTGTTGTTGTTTTCTATTTCCACAGTAAACACACAGTGCTTGAGGTAGGAATGATGCAGCCAAATGGGAGGCCAAAAACACTACTGACAAGTGGGTATTTCATGACTTTGGAGGTGTGTGTGGAAAGGGGTTTCTGAGTCACTTTTAGTTTCTAAATGGCGTACAGCTCTTGAGTGAACCTATCCATGTAAACTGGAGAGTTTGGGCCATTCATTCCTTATGTATTTGCTAGTTGATCAGCTTGTATTTCTATAATCCTAATATTTCACTGTGTTTCAGAGTGGAACACTTAAAGAGAGTGTCCATTGGAACCCAGAAATCCAAAGGTGTCCTCCCTGAACCTGAGTTGTACAAACTTTCTGAATCTCTGGGGTCAAGGGTCACTTCAACCTAGTTTTTTGCTTGCAATGTGATCTGCAAATGTGTCATCACTTGTGGCTATTTATTCATTTCTTTTTATTTAACGGGCACCTACATAAACTTGGTAGTGACAAGAATGTTCGAAGCTGTTACAAACATTGACTACATAAAGCTCACACTACCCTTAAGAAGTAGGTAAAGTAACTAGACATGTTTTTTGTTTGACATGGCAAGTGAAAGGAGGAGCTGATTTTGGTTTTCTTCTATCTCTGAATTTCTCTGGTCCAAGGGATGTATTTTTAATGATGCATTGATGTGGAATGGAGTCTTCCATTGGGATTTTTTTAAATAAATTTATTTATTTTAATTGGAGGCTAATTACTTTACAATATTGTAGTGGTTTTGCCATACATTGACATGAATCCGCCACGGGTGTACATGTGTTCCCCATCCTGAACCCCCCTCCCACCTCCCTCCCCATCCCATCCCTCTGGGTCATCCCAGTACACCAGCCCCGAGCACCCTGTCTCATGCATCAAACCTGGACTGGCAATCCGTTTCACATATGATAATATACCTGTTCAATGCCATTCTCCCATATCATCCCACCCTCGCCTTCTCCCACAGAGTCCAAAAGACTGTTTTATACATCTGTGTCTTTTTTGCTGTCTTGCATATAGGGTTATCACTACCTTCTTTCTTAATTCCATATATATGCGTTAGTATACTGTATTGGGAGAAGACAATGGCACCCTACTCCAGTACTCTTTTGCCTGGAAAACCCCATGGACGGAGGAGCCTGGTAGGCTGCAGTCTATGGGGTTGCTAAGAGTTGGACACGACTGAGCAACTTCACTTTCTTTTTTTTATTTTCAGGTTTGCAGGGTTTTTCTTTTATTGGATTCATACTCTATGGCTTACAGTAATAGATAAGAGCTCCAAGTGAGTTTTTGCAGAGCTGTTTCACCTAGAGGGGAGCATTTGCATTATAGAACATCTGCATTTAATATTCCCAAAGAGATGTGTAGTTTATGTGACCTTCTCCAGGGAACCATGCCTCATAAATCCATATTCTATAATTACTTACAAAATATATAATAAACATTCAACCAGGAAATACTTTTTAAAAAATATTCTATGCATAAGGCCTCTTTTCACAGTAAATATTATTCTATTTAGAAAAGAAGTAGCTATCATATCAACAAGATTAGACCAAGTCACCTGCCTTCTTACTTCTGTGAGCAGTCTGCCACACCAGAGAAATTAAGGACTCCAAATGCCTCGTCTGTCAATTATGGAGAGAGGGATATTGATATTTCCCACTCTGGTTGCTGATTTGTGTTATTTCTCACTTTAGCTCTGTTTATTGTTATTGTTATTACTGTGGTTGTTTGACTTCTTATATTTTATTTTATTTTATTTATTTATTATGTTTTGAAGTTTATTTTAGTTGGAGGCTATTTACTTTACAACATTGTAGTGGTTTTTGCCATAAATTGGTATGAATCAGCCATGGGTTTACAAGTGCTCAGGGCTGGTGCACAGGGATGACCCAGAGGGATGGGATGGGGATGGAGGTGGGAGGGGGGTTCAGGATGGGGAACACATGTAAACCCACAGAGACTTCACTTTCACTTTTCACTTTCATGCATTGGAGAAGGAAATGGCAACCTACTCCAGTGTTCTTGCCTGGAGAATCCCAGGGATGGGGGAAGCCTAGTGGGCTGGCATCTATCGGGTCACAGAGTCGAACATGACTGAAGTGACTTAGCAGCAGCAGCAGTAGCAGCATACTGTATTGGTGTTTTCCTTTCTGGCTTACTCCACTCTGTATAATAGGCTCCAGTTCCATCCGCCTCATTAGAACTGATACAAATATATTCTTTTTAATGGCTGAGTAATATTCCATTGTGTATATGTACCACAGCTGTCTTAGGCATTCATCTCCTGATGGACATCTAGGTTGCTTCCATGTCCTGGCTATTATAAACAGTGATGTGATGAACATTGGGGTACACGTGTCTCCTTCAATTCTGGTTTCCTCGGTATTTTTGCCCAGCAGTGGGATTTCTGGGTCATATGGCAGTTTTATTCCCAGTTTTTTTAAGGAATATCCACACTGTTCTCCATAGTGGCTGTACTAGTTTGCATTCCCACCAACAGTGTAAGAGGGTCCCCTTTTCTCCACACCCTCTCCAGCATTTATTGCTTGTAGACTTCTGGATAGCAGCCATTCTGACTGGCATGAAATGGTACCTCATTATGGTTTTGATTTGCATTTCTCTGATAATGAGTGATGTTGAGCATTTTTTCATGTGTTTGTTAGCCATCTATATGTCTTCTTTGGAGAAATGTCTGTTTGGTTCTTTGGCCCACTTTTTGATTGGGTCGTTTATTTTTCTGGAATTGAGCTGTGGAGTTGCTTGTATATTTTTGAGATTAATTGTTTGTCAGTTGCTTCATTTGCTATTATTTTCTCCCATTCTGAAGGCTGTCTCTTCACCTTGCTTACAGTTTCCTTCGTTGTGCAAAAGCTTTTAATTTTAATTAGGTCCCATTTATTTATTTTTGCTTTTATTTCCATTACTCTGAGAGGTGGGTCATAGAGGATCCTGCTGTGATTTATGTCGGAGAGTGATTTGCCCATGTTTTCTTCTAGGAGTTTTATAGTTTCTGGTCTTACGTTTGGATCATTGATCCATTTTGAGTTTATTTTTGTGTATAGTGTTAGGAAGTGTTCTAGTTTCATTGTTTTATAGGTGGTTGACCAGTTTTCCCAGCACCGCTTGTTAAAGAGACTGTCTTTTCTCCATTGCATATTCTTGCCTCCTTTGTCAAGGATAACGTGTCCATAGGTTCTTGGCTTTATCTCTGGGCTTTCTATTTTGTTACATTGATACATATTTCTGTCTTTGTGCCAGTACCATATTGTCACGATGACTGTAGCTTTGTAGTATAGCCTGAAGTCAAGCAGGTTGATTCCTCCAGTTCCATTCTTCTTTCTCAAGATTGATTTGGCTATTCAAGTTTTTTTGTATTTCCATACAAATTGTGAAATTATTTGTTCTAGTTCTCTGAAAAATACCATTGGTAGCTTGTTAGGAATTGCATTGAATCTATAGATTGCTTTGGGCAGTATACTCATTTTCACTATATTGATTCTTTCAATCCATGAGCATGGTATATTTCTCCACCTATTTGTGTCCTCTTTGATTTCTTTCACCAGTGTTTTATAGTTTTCTATATATAGGTCTTTTGTTTCTTAAGGTAGATATATTCCTAAGTATTTATTCTTTTTTGTTGCAATGGTGAATGGAATTGTTTCCTTAATTTCTCTTTCTGTTTTCTCCTTGTTAGTGTATAGGAATGCAAGGGATTTCTGTGTGTTGATTTTATATCCTGCAACTTTACTATATTCATTGATTAGCTCTACTAATTTTCTGGTGGAGTCTTTAGGGTTTTCTATGTAGAGGATCTTGTCATCTGCAAACAGTGAGAGTTTTACTTCTTCTTTTCCAATCTGGATTCCTTTTATTTCTTTTTCTGCTCTTATTGCTGTGGCCAAAACTTCCAAAACTATGTTGAATAGTAGTGGTGAGAGTGGGTACCCTTGTCTTGTTCCTGACTTTAGGGGAAATGCTTTAAATTTTTCACCATTGAGGATATTTGCTGTGAGTTTGTCATATATAGCTTTTATTATGTTGAGGTATGTTCCTTCTATTCCTGGTTTTTGGAGGGTTTTTTTTTTTATCATAAATGGATATTGAATTCTGTCAAAGGCTTTCTCTGCATCTATTGAGATAATCATACGGTTTTTATCTTTCAATTTGCTAATGTGGTGTATTACATTGATTGATTTGTGGATATTGAAGAATCCTTGCATCCCAGGGATAAAGCCTACTTGGTCATGATGTATGATCTTTTAAATATGTTGTTGGATTCTGTTTGCTAGAATTGTGTTAAGGATTTTTGCATCTATGTTCATCAGTGATATTGTCCTGTAGTTTTCTTTTTTTGTGGTATCTTTGTCTGGTTTTGGTATTAGGGTGATGGTGACCTCATAGAATGAGTTTGGAAGTTTCTCTTCCTCTGCAATTTTCTGGAAGAGTTTGAGTAGGATAGGTGTTAACTCTTTAAATTTTTGGTAGAATTCAGCTGTGAAGCCGTCTGGTCCTGGGCTTTTGTTTGCCAGAAGATTTCTGATTACAGTTTCAATTTCTGTGCTTGTGATGGGTTGTTAAGATTTTCTATTTCTTCCTGGTTCAGTTTTGGAAAGTTGTACTTTTCTAAGAATTTGTCCATTTCTTCCAAGTTGTCCATTTTATTGACATATAGTTGCTGATAGTAGTCTCTTATGAGCCTTTGTATTTCTGGGTTGTCTGTTGTGATTTCTCCATTTTCATTTCTAATTTTGTTGATTTGATTCTTCTTCCTTTGTTTCTTGATGGGTCTGGCTAATGGTTTGTCAATTTTATTTATCTTCTCAAAGAACCAGCTTTTAGATTTGTTGATTTTCGCTATGGTCTCTTGTTTCTTTTGTATTTATTTCTGCCCTAATTTTTGAGATTTCTTTCCTTCAACTAACCCTCGGGTTCTCCATTTCTTTCTTTTCTAGTTGCTTTAGGTGTAAAGTTAGGTTATTTATTTGACTTTTTTCTTGTTTCTTGAGGTAGGCCTGGATTGCTATGAACCGTCTCCTTAGCACTGCTTTTAGAGTGTCCCATAGGTTTTGGGTTGTTGTGTTTTCATTCGTTTCTATGCATATTTTGATTTCTTTTTTGATTTCTTCTGTGATTTGTTGGTTATTCAGCAGCGTGTTGTTCAGCCTCCATATGTTGGAATTTTTTAAAGTTTTTCTCCTGTAATTTACATCTAATCTTACTGCATTGTGGTCAGAAAAGATGCTTGGAACGATTTCAATTTTTTTGAATTTATCAAGGCTAGATTTATGGCCCAAGATGTGATCTATCCTGGACATGGTTTCATGTGCACTAGAGAAAAAGGTGAAATTCATTGATTTGGAATGAAATGTCCTATAGATATCAATTAGGTCTAACTGGTCTATTGTACCATTTAAAGTTTGTGTTTCCTTGTTGATTCTCTATTTAGTTGATCTATCCATAGGTGTGAGTGGTGTATTATAGTCTCCCACTATTATTGTGTAATTTTTAGTTTCCCCTTTCATACTTGTTAGCATTTGTCTTACATATTGCAGTGCTCCTATGTTGGGTGCATATATATTTATACTTGTTATATCTTCTTCTTGGATTGATCCTCTTTTTTTTTCCCACTCTTCTTCCCTTTATTTTATGATCTAGGTCACACCACACACAGTGAAACACATTTTCTGAACTAATTTACATTGCCAAGAAATCGGAAACAGCAGTTTATAGGAAGCAAAGCATATTCTATCAGATGCTTTTTTATTAAAGTACATTGTCTTCTAATACTGTTACTCTTGTTTGATATTCTACATCATAGAATATCAATCTGTATATTTTATCAAGGGTGGTTCATGCTGTAACTGCCTAACTTTTCAGTCTTTGATCATTATATCGTGTCCTTCTTTGTCTCTTTTCACAGCCTTTATTTTAAATTCTATTTTATCTGATATGAGTATTGCTACTCCTGCTTTCTTTTGATCTTTATTTGCATGGAATATCTTTTTCCAGCCCTTCACTTTCAGTCTGTATGTGTCCCTTGTTTTGAGGTAGGTCTCTTTTAGACAACATATATAGGGGTCTTATTTTTGTATCCATTCAGCCAGTCTTTGTCTTTTGGTTGGGGCATTCAACCCATTTATATTTAAGGTAATTATTGATAAGTATGATCCCATTGCCATTTACTTTGTTGCTTTGGGTTCGAGTTTATACACCCTTTCTGTGTTTCCGGCCTAGAGAAAATCCTTTAGCATTTGTTGGAGAGCTGGTTTGGTGGTGCTGAATTCTCTGAGCTTTTGCCTGTCTGTAAAACTTTTGATTTCTCCTTCATATTTGAATGAGATCCTTGCTGGGTACAGTAATCTGGGTTGTAAGTTTTTCTCTTTCATCACTTTAAGTATGTCCTGCCTTCCCTTCTGGCCTGAAGAGTTTCTATTGAAAGATCAGCTGTTATCCTATGGGAGTCCCCTTGTGTGTTATTTGTTGTTTTTCCCTTTCTGCTTTTAATATTTGTTCTTTGTGTTTGATCTTTGTTAATTTGATTATTATATGTCTTGGGGTATTTCACCTTGGGCTTATCCTGTTTGGGACTCTCTGGGGTTCTTGGACTTGGGTGACTATTTCCCTCCCCATTTTCGGGAAGTTTTCAACTATTATCTCCTCAAGTATTTTCTCATGGTCTTTCTTTTTGTCTTCTTCTGGGACTCCTATGATTTGAATGTTGGGGAGTTTAACATTGTCCCAAAGGTCTCTGAGGTTGTCCTCATTTTTTTAAATTCTTTTTTCTTTTTTCCTCTCTGCTTCATTTATTTCTACCAATCTATTTTCTACCTCAATTATCCTATCTTCTGCCTCTATTATTCTACTGTTGGGTCCCTACAGAGTGTTTTTGATCTCATTATTGCATTATTCATTATATATTGATTCTTTTTTATTTCTTCTAGGACCTTGTTAAACATTTCTTGCATCTTCTCAATCCTTGTCTCCAGGCTATTTATCTGTAACTTCATTTTGTTTTCAAGATTTTGGATCATTTTCACTACATTATTCTGAATTCTTTTTTAGGTAGATTCCCTATCTCTTCCTCTTTTGTTTGGTTTGGTGGGCATTTATCCTGTTCCTTTACCTGATGAGTATTTCTCTCCTTTTTATCTTGTTTATATTGCTGTGTTTGAGGTGGCCTTTCTGTATTCTGGCAGTTTGTTGTTCCTTTTTATTGTGGAGGTTTCTCACTATGGGTGGGGTTGGACGGGTGGCTTGTCAAGGTTTCCTGGTTAAGGAAGTTTGTGTTGGTGTTCTGATGGGTGGAGCTGGATTTATTCTCTCTGGAGTGCAATGAAGTGTCCAGTAGTGAGTTTTGAGATGTCAGTGGGTTTGGTGTGACTTTGGGCAGCCTGTATATTGAAGCTCAGGGCTATGTTCCTGTGTTGCTGGAGAATTTGTGTGGTATGTCTTGCTCTGGAACTTGTTGGCTCTTGGGTGGTGTTTGGTTTCAGTGTAGGTATGGAGGCTTTTGGATGAGCTCTTATCAATTAATGTTCCCTGGAGTCAGGAGTTCTCTGGTGTTCTCAGGTTTTGGACTTTAGCCTCCTGCCTCTGGTTTTCAGTCTTATTCTTACAGTAGCCTCAGACTTCTCCATCTATACAGCACCAATGATAAAACATCTAGTTTAATGATGAAACGTTTTTCCACAGTGAGAGACACCCAGAGAGGTTCACAGAGTTACATACAGAAGAGAAGAGGGAGGAGGGAGATAGAGGTGATCAGAAGGAGAAGAGGGGTAATCAAAAGGGGAGAGAGCAAGCTAGCCAGTAATAAATTCCCTATGTGCTCTCCACAGTCTAGACCCCTCAGAGATGTTCAATGAGTCACACAGAGAAGAGAAGAGGGAGGAAGGAGACAGAGGTGACCAGGAGGAGAAAAATTGTAGTCAAAAGGAGAAAGACAGTAGTCAGTTCCCTAAGTGTTCTCCACAGCCCAAAACACACAAAGAGATTCACAGAGTTGAGTAGAGAAGAGAAGGGGGAGGGAGGAGATAGAGGCGACCTGGTGAAGAAAAAGGAGAGTCAAAAGGGGGAGAGAGCAATCAAGCCAGGAATCACACTCCCAAGTAAAAATGGGTACTGAAGATTGGGTTCTTAAAGGTGCAAAATTGATAACAAATACCAAAAAGCAAAGATTAAAAATCTAGAGTACAGGTTAGACTCTCAAAAATACAATATTAAAAAACAACAAAGTCATAAAAATTGTAAAATACATATATGAAGTTAGCTTTAAAAATAGGGTCTTTTTTTGCAAGGTAATAGTAGGTTATAAAAATGAAAATAAAAGGAGTAATAGAGGACTTAAAATTACAAAAATTAAAAGTGATAATAGTGAAAATATATCTAGGACTTTCTCTGGAGCTGTTGCGGACAGTGTGGGGTCAGTTAATTTTCAGATAGTTCCTTGATCCGGTTTACACTTCTCAAGATCTATAGGCCCCTTCCAATGTAGTCAGTGCTAACTACAGGGTTTTAATATATTGAACCTGTCACTTCCCAAGTGGTTCCCTCTGTTTCTTTTAGCTTCTTCTGTTTGCTGGTCTCTTCAGTGTCTAATTTCCACCCTGACACAAGGGGGCAGTGGTGGTCACTTTTTTAGGTTCACTTGTTCAGTCGTGCTGTGGGGAGGGAAGAACACTTCAAACAAATATCACTGGCGTGTGTGGGGAGAACTCGCAGTGTTTCAGCCGCACTGGATTTGCCCCCGCTCATGGCGTGTATGCTTTCATGGTCTACACTTCTCAGGCTATAGGTTGCTCTGCCAGGAACTGTCTGAGGCGGGCCTTGGGTTGCCTGCACTTCCCAGGTCTAAGCCACTCAGGTTCAGGTTCTTGGGTACTCCACAGAGGCGCAGACTCTGTTGGGCCTGCATTTTGTGGCCTTCCCAAGTCTGAGGAGCTCAGGTGACCAGGTGCTTGGTGAGCGCAGTCACCCCTAGGTTGGCAGTGCAACTTATTGCCTCCCCCGTCCATGCCGCTCAGTTTTCTGGGTGTACAACGGGTGCACCTTCTTAGGTGTGCCGTGCGTCTCTTCTGGGGAGCTGATCTCTGGCTGCAACCCTTACGGTGGATGTCAACCGTCCAAAATTCCAAGAAGTCTTGGTTAGCAAGGAAGCCTGCTTGCAGTTTGGTAGAGGATGCCTCTCTGGGGCCGCAATTGCCCCTTTCTGGTTCTGGCTGCAGGCCCCCCACCCCACCCCTCCTGCTTGTCTCCTGCGGGGGGATGGGCCAGTCCACAGTCTGCTAGCTCTCCTCTGGTGCTGACTCAGTCCTTTGTTCTGTGAGTGAGCCTGGCAGTGTCTTAGGTTAGGGCTTTTCACGGGATAGTTCTCTCTCTTTCTCTCTCTCTCTCTTTTTTTCTCTCTCTCTCTCTCTGGCTATCCCAGAGTCTGGGTTGCTATCTCATGTTAGTTCCCTCAGATTGCCCTCAGGGCATTCAGGCCCCGTCCTTACCCTAAGCAATGCAGCCCGCGCCTCCCTGTTCAGTGCCCGCTTGCTAGTGGCAGCTGAAAGCGCTGGGAGTTGCCGTTAGGCAGGTAACCTGTGGTCTTTAATTATTTATTCATTTATTTTTCCTCCTGGTTATGTTGCCCTCTGAAATTCCAAGACTCCCCACTGACCCACCAGTGAGAGTGTTTCCTGGTGTTTGGAAAATTCTCTCTTTTTTAAGACTCCCTTCCCAGACGGATCTCCATCCCTACCTCTTTTGTCTCTCTTTTTATCTTTTATATTTTGTCCTACCTCCTTTCAAAGACAACTGGCTGCCTTTCTGGGTGCCTGATGTCCTCTGCCAGCATTCAGAAGTTGTTTTGTGGAATTTGCTCAGCGTTCAAATGTTCTCTCGATGAATTTGTGGGGCCGAAAGTGGTCTCCCTGTCCTATTCTTCCACCATCTTAGGACTGCCCCCCCACTGGGATTTTATATAGAATTTCATATGAAAAACAGGCACCAGTAAATCTGCTGTGATGGAAGAAGGCACTGTAGACTGTGTCCCCCAATCTCATCTTTCTCCCTCTACTCCAGAGTGACCTGCCTCCAATACCTTACTGTAAGAGGTCTCAAATTTCACAAATTATTTTTCAATTTACACTGGAGGATAATGGCTTTACAATGTTGTGTTGGCTTCTGCCATACAACAATGTGAATAAGCTATTTTTTTTAAGTCACTCAGTCATGTTCAACTCTTTGTAACCTCATGAAATGTAGTCCACCAGGCTCCTCTGTCCATGGCATTCTCTAGGCAAGAATACCGGAATGGGCTGCTAGTCCCACCTCCAGGGGATCTTCCTGACCCAGGGATCAAACTGAGGTCTCCTCCATCTGGAACCTCCCTTCCATCCCCTCCCCCCACCCCCAGGCTCTCACAGAGCACCAGACTCTCACAAATGATTGAGAACCTAAAAAGTCCTTTGGTTATGTGATTATTTAGGTATTAATATTTAGTGTGGCTTAAATTTTAAAAGAAAATAGCCCAATAGCCCACGTTTTTAAAGTCCCTGTATGGTTGGCAGGGAACCATTATATTTATTAATGGTCATGTATATTTTATTCTTTCTAGAACAGATGATTTTGGATCAGTCATTGGAAGGACTAATGCTGAAGCTGAAGGTCCAATACTTTGGCCACCTGATGTGAAGAGCTGACTCATTGGAAAAGACCCTGCTGCTGGGAAAGATTGAAGGCAGGAGGACAAGGGGACAACAGAGGATGAAATGGTTGGATGGCATCATCGACTTAATGGACAGGAGTTTCAGCAAACTCCAGGAGATAGTGAAGGAGAGAGAAGTCTGGCATGCTGCAGTCCATGAGACTACAAAGAGTAGGACATGAATGAGTGACTGAACAACAACAAAACAAATGATACTTGATTCCTAAGAAGTGGTTTTAGGTGACTCAGATTATCGTAAAAATATTTGAGCTTTGAGAGGAAGAAAACCCCTAAGCGGCTTAAATATGAAATAATTTTAAAGAGAGGAAAGACTATTTTCCAAAAACAGTAAAATATTTGGGTATTTCCAAATGATACTGCTTTTGCCTTACCCAAGGTTAGATAGACTGTGGCTCCTGTAGGTAAAAAAAGGAATTACCTCAAAAAAAAATGGAGTTACCTCAAAATTGACATTGTCTTTGTCCATTTGCTTTTATAACTATTTAAGCGGAAAGTTCTAAGGCCAAAGTATAGTGCAGGAGTACATGCTAAGCTGCTTTAGTCATGTCCAAATCTTTGCGACTCCATGGACAGTAGCCCACCAGGCTCCTCTGCCTATGGGATTGTCCAGGCAAGAATACTGGAGTGGGTTGCTATTTCACCTCCAGGGGATCTTCCCAACCCAGGGAGCCAACGAGGGTTTTCTATATTGGCAGGCAGACTCTTTATCAGTGAGCCACCAGGGAAGTCCTACTCTATCATAGTACTACCCTAACATGGCCCATTAATCACCTGCCCATCTCCTCCAATTGCCTTGGAAAACAGGAACTTTCCATAATGTGTCCACCATTTTGTCATTTCCATCAAGCACACATGGAACAACGGACTGGTTCCAAATTGGGAAAGGAGTATATCAGGCTATATAATACCATCCTGCCTATATAACATATGCAGAGTACATCATGTGAAATGCTGGGCTGGATGAAGCATAAGCTGGAATCAAGATTGCCAGGAGAAATATCAATAACCTCAGATATGCAGATGACACCACCCTTATGGCAGAAAGTGAAAAGGAACTAAAGAGCCTCTTGATGAAAGTGAAAAAGGAGAGTGAAAAAGCTGGCTTAAAACTCAATATTTAGAAAACTAAAATCATGGCATCTGGTCCCATCACTTCATGGCAAATAGATGGAAACAGTACACTGGAAACAGTGAGAGACTTTATTTTCTTAGGCTCCAAAATCACTGAAGATGGTGACTGCAGCCATGAAATTAAAAGACACTTGCTCCTTGGAAGAAAAGCTATGACCAATCTAGACAGCATATTAAAAACCAGAGACATTATTTTGCCCACAAAGGTCCACTTGTGGTCTGTCTAGTCAATGTTATGTTTTTTTCCAGTAATCATGTATAGATGTGAGAGTTGGACCATAATGAAAGCTGAGTGCCGAGGAATTGATGCTTTTGAACTGTGGTGTTGGAGAAGACTCTTGAGAGTCCCTTGGACTGCAAGAAGATCAAACCAGTCAATCCTAAAGGAAATCAGTCCTGAATATTCATTGGAAGGACTAATGCTGAAGCTGAAACTCCAATACTTTGGCCACCTGATGGGAAGAACTGACTCACTGGAAAAGACCCTGATGCTGGAAAAGATTGGAGGCAGGAGGAGAAGGGGATGACAGAGGATGAGATGGCTGGATGGCATCACCAACTCGATGGGGATGAGTTTGAGCAAGCTCCGAGAGTTGGTGATGGACAGGGAAGCCTGGCATGCTGTACTCCATGGTGCTGCAGAGTCAGACATGACTGAGTGACTGAACTGAACCAATCAAGCACACATTGATGCATAATATGGATCAACAACCAAGTGATCAGAATGGAAGTAACTATGCTGCTGCTGCTAAATCGCTTCAGTCATGTCCGACTCTGTGCGATCCCATAGACGGCAGCCCACCAAGGCTCTGCCGTCCCTGGGATTCTCCAGGCAAGAACACTGGAGTGGGTTGCCATTTCCTTCTCCAATGCGTGAAAATGAAAAGTGAAAGTGAAGTCGCTCAATCATGTCCGATTCTTAGCCACCCCATGGACTGCAGCCTACCAAGTTCCTCCGTCATGGAAGTAACTATAGGGTGTCATTAAAGCAGTGGACAAGAAGGCAGCTGGAGCTGGCAAGGTCACCAAGTCTACTAAGAAAACTCTGAATGCTAAAGGAATATTATCCTGAATTCCTGCCACTCCAGTCTTAATCAGTGGTGGAAGAAGGGCCTCAGAACAATTTGTCTCAACTGGCCATTTAAGTTTAATAGTAAAAGACTGGTTAATGTTAATAGTGCATCAAAACAAGCAAACAAACAAACAAAAAACCTCAGAAAGAAAGGAGAATGTTTTGTGGACCATTTCTTCTGTATGTGTTAGTTTTAAGTTATTAATTTTTAAAATTAATACTTTTTACTGAAAACAACTTGACAAAAATCTATCAAGAAAAGGAAAGATATTCCCATCTGAATGCAGAGTTCCAAAGAATAGCAAGGAGAGATAAGAAAGCCTTCCTCAGCGATCAATGTAAAGAAATAGAGGAAAACAACAGAATGGGAAAGACTAGAGATCTCTTCAAGAAAATTAGATACCAAAGGAACATTTCATGCAAAGGTAGGCTCGATAAAGGACAGAAATGGTATGGACCTAACAGAAGCAGAAGATATTAAGAAGAGGTGGCAAGAATACACAGAAGAACTGTACAAAAAAGATCTTCATGACCCAGATAATCACGATGGTGTGATCACTCACCTAGAGCCAGACATCCTGGAATGTGAAGTCAAGTGGGCCTTAGAAAGCATCACTACGAACAAAGCTAGTGGAGGTGATGGAACTGCAGTTGAGCTATTTCAAATCCTGAAAGATGATGCTGTGAAAGTGCTGCACTCAATATGCCAGCAAATTTGGACAACTCAGCAGTGGCCACAGGACTGGAAAAGGTCAGTTTTCGTTCCAATCTCAAAGAAAGGCAATGCCAAAGAATGCTCAAACTACCGCACAATTGCACTCATCTCACACGCTAGTAAAGTAATGCTCAAAATTCTCCAAGCCAGGCTTCAGCAATACATGAACCATGAACTTCCAGATGTTCAAGCTGGTTTTAGAAAAGGCAGAGGAACCAGAGATCAAATTGCCAATATCCGCTGGATCATCAAAAAAGAAAGAGAATTCCAGAAAAACATCTATTTCTGCTTTATTCACTATGCCAAAGCCTTTGACTGTGTGGATCCCAATAAACTGTGGAAAATTCTGAAATAGATGGGAATACCAGACCATCTGAACTGTCTCTTGAGAAACCTGTATGCAGGTCAGGAAGCAACAGTTAAAACTGGACATGGAACAACAGACTGGTTCCAAATAGGAAAAGGAGTACGTCAAGGCTGTATATTGTCACCCTGCTTATTCAACTTATATGCAGAGTACATCATGAGAAACGCTGGGCTGGGAGAAACACAAGCTGGAATCAAGATTGCTGGGAGAAATATCAATAACCTCAGATATGCAGATGACACCAACTTTATGGCAGAAAGTGAAGAAGAACTAAAGAGCCCCTTGATGAAAGTGAAAGAGGAGAGTGAAAAAGTTGGCTTAAAGCTCAACATTCAGAAAACTAAGACCATGGCATCTGGTCCCATCACTTCATGGGAAATAGATGGGGAAACAATGGAAACAGTGTCAGACTTTATTTTTTTTGTGCTCCAAAATCACTGCTGATGGTGATTGCAGCCATGAAATTAAAAGACCCTTACTCCTTGGAAGGAAGGTTATGGCCAACCTAGATAGCATATTTAAAAGCAGAGACATTACTTTGCCAACAAAAGTCAGTCTAGTCAAGGCTATGGTTTTTCCAGTGGTCATGTACAGATGTGAGTTGGACGGTGAAGAAAGCTGAGTGCCGCAGAATTGATGCTTTTGAACTGTGGTGTTGGAGAAGACTCTTTAGAGTCCCTTGGACTGCAAGGAGATCCAATCAATCCATCCTAAAGGAGATCAGTCCTAGGTGTTCATTGGAAGGACTGATGTTGAAGCTGAAACTCCAATACTTTGGCCACCTCATGTGAAGAGTTGACTCATTGGAAAAGACCCTAATGCTGGGTAGGATTGGAGGCAGGAGGAGAAGGGGACAACAGAGGATGAGATGGTTGAATGGCATCACCGACTCGATGGACATGGGTTTGGGTAGACTCCAGGAGTTGGTGATGGACAGAGAGGCCTGGCGTGCTGCTATTCATGGGGTCGCAAAGAGTCGGACACGACCAAGCGACTGAACTGAACTGAACTGAAAAAACCTTAATGAAAAAGAAAAATGTTACTGTCAGATGTTACCCATGGTTTAATAAAAAGAAAACTGTATCAATGAACTAGCATATGCTAACAGAGAAGATACATTTATAGAGTAACAAGGTTATGGAAATTTTAAAATCTAAGTGATTGGTAAATCTACATAATTTCCAAAGAATAAATTAAAGGCAAGGCTGATTACAATTCTCATTGGAATTAGGTATCTTAAAAATTAGATTTGGAGTTCACCAAACTGTGCCCTCTGCAACTTGGTCCTTCTATGAGAGATGCTGGGCTGTTGTAGTGAATACATTGGCAGCTGTAGAGAAGACTGTTTGCCAGCAAACAGGGGATCATCCCAGGTACCATCTGCCTTCCACAGTGACATTAGCTTCATGCTGTGACCCTGATCAGCATTATCATCAACACGCACACACATGCACAAGAAGACACACACACATACATGCATGCACGCCCACCCTAGACTTACCAGGATACTAAATTTTGCCACAGAAATACCAATCACAAACTCCAGCAAAATCCACTGGTGCCTATAATGATGATGAGGGGTCCTAGACTTGAAAGCTAATGAGGACATTATGCTCTTTAATAAAGCTTGAGTACTGGATGTTTTCTTGAACATTTTTCAAGGTTATAGCAGTTACAGTTTTAAGTGCTCAGACAATATGACTAATAAAATATTTTAGAAAATAATATGAATTTTATTTTCAGGCATTTCTATTTTCATAATATTAACTTCAACATCATCAACAGGGTTACAATGTACTGATTCACCTGGTAAGCATTGTGCCAAGTAAAACAAGTGCATAGTTGTCTAATTTAGTTCCCTAAGGTCCCCAGTTCTTTCAGATTGTTATAACAAAGCAAAAAAAAAAAAAGTCTCACATGCAGATGATATGACTGTACTGGCAGAAAATGACGAGGAACTAAAGACCCTCTTGATGAGGGTGAAAGAGGAGAGTGACAAAGCTAGCCTGAAACTCAACTTTCAAAAAACTAAGATCACAGCATCCAGGCCCATCACTTCATGGCAAATAGAAGGGGGGAAATGGAAACAATGATAGATTTTATTTTCTTGGGCTCCAAAATCAGTGTAAATGGTGACTGCAGCCGTGAAACTCAAAGACCCTTGTTTCTGGGAAGAAAAGCTACTGCAAACCTAGACAGGACATTAAAAAGCAGAGACATCACTTTGACAACAGAGGTCCATATAGTGAAAGCTATGGATTTTCCAATAGTCATGCATGGATGTGAGAGTTGAACCATAAGGAAGGCTGAGTGCCAAAGAATTGATGCTTTCGAACTGTGGTGTTGGAGAAGACTCTTGAGAGTCCCTTGGACAACAAGAAGATCAAACTAGTTAATCCTAAAGGAAACCAACTCTGAATATTCATTGGAAGGACTGATGATAAAGCTGAAGCTCCAACACTTTGGCTACTTGATTTGAAGAGATAACTCATTGGAAAAAGTTCTGATGCTGGGAAACATTGAGGGCTGGAGAATAAGGGGGCCACAGAAGATGAGATGGTTGGATGGCATCACCAGCTCAATGGACAAGAATTTGAGCAAACTGTGGGAGATAATGGAGGACAGAAGGGCCTGGTGTGCTGCAGTCCATGGGGTTGCAAACTGTCAGATAGGACTGAGTCATCAAACAACGAAACAACAAAAAATAACAAAAATATCATAGACTGAGTGCCTGTGAACAACATTAATTATTTCTCACAGTTCTAGGGGTAGACAGCCAAGATCAAGGCACGTACAGATTTGGTATCTGATGAAAGTCTGATCCTTGATTCACAGACAGCTGTCTTCTTGCTGAGCCCTCATGTGGAGGTAGGGGCAGGGAGCTCCCTGGGGTCTCTTTTATAAGAGCACTGATCCCATTCATGAGAACTGCATCCTCATGACCTTATCACCTCCCAAAGGCCCTGCCTCCCAATATCATCACATTGGGCATCAGGTTTCAACATATGGATTGTGGGGAGAAGGTGGCATAAACCTTCAGTCTACAGTACCATACAATCAAAAGTGAAAAAGCTCTGAGATGGACTTCACTTTCTCATGCAATTTCCTCTCATTTGACACTTTCTATCTCTGTGAGCACAAGTTCACAACATCCCACTTGACAGCTATCTAACTGAGGGTTCACTACAAAGGATTCATCTCTTCCATAAACAAATGCTGCTGCTAAACATTTCCACTGGCAAAATGTTCTGAAAATGCACATGAATAGCAAAAGGGAAAGGATTTAGACATTAAATTTAGCATAATCTTTCAGATTTTCTTGTTGAAGGCCTGTTAAAGATTTTAGAGGAAGTTCTTGACAATGGATGAAAATTTTCAAATGAGTTCCTAGGACAGGAACTCTCGACTACTTAGGGACACTTGTGTGCTCACATGGCCTCTTGAGGACTGGGGACAGGAGATTGAGCACAAGGCTGAGAGTGTTTCCTGGGAAACAAGGTGCTTCTTCAGTATGGCACAGGTCCTTTCAGACAGCAGGGATTTTCCATACATCTGCTGTATGTCTAGACATCTGCTCCATGAATTGTACTTCATTTAAACCAACATTTAGATATCCTCTTTAGAAAGTCCTACTGTTCTTTAAACTCCATCCAACAAATAGGGTCCATTATGCAGGCTCTGGGCTTCCCAGGTGGCACTAGTGGTAAGGAATCTGTCTGCCAATGCAGGAAACCCAGGAAACAAGGTTTCGATCCCTGGGTCAAGAAGGTTCCCTGAAGAAGGAAATGGCAACCCAATCCAGTACCTTTCCCATGAAAATTTCCATAAGCTTGGTGGGCTACCGCCCATGGAGTCGCAAAGTGTCAGATACAACTGAGTGTGTACATGCACATGCATACACATGCACCAGGTTCTATGCCAGAGACTGGGAGCAGAAGGATGAACGGAGGAAGATGTGGTCTCTCCTTGACTACAGCTTATCATTTTGTCACTGTTTAAGAAAGGCTCTTCAGTGTGTTTTCCTGATGAAGTTTCCTTCATGTTAATTTCCACTATTATTCAATGAATGGGTCCTCTTTCCTAGAATGACTGATACTGGTGAGGTCTGTAGGTATATCCAGTACACACAACCACACTGATTGAATGGAGTGTTATTTTAGCCCTGACTGTAATTTAGATCAAGAGGAGCCTGGCAAAAACTTTCCAAGTTGTAGGAGACAAGTGTCTGTATGGGAAACAAAACAGCATCTTCACTGCCTTTGGGACTTCCCTGGCAGTCCAGCGGTTAAGACTCTGAGCTTGCACTGCTGGGGACACAGGTTTGATCCCTGGTCCAGGAACTAAGATTCCCACATGCCTCGCTGTGCAGCCCCCCAAAAACCTTCACTGCCTTTGAAACATTTTATATATATATATATATATATATTAGGTTACTGGCCTTCCCAGGTGGTTCAAGTGGTAAAGAACCTGCCTGCCATTATAGGAGACACAAGGAGATATGGGCTTTATCCCGAGTAGGGAAGATCCCCTGGAGGAGGAATTATAATCACTGGTGCAGCCTTGGGATAAGACTTAGTGATCTGTGTTCAAAATGGTCCCCAGTAAATCAGTCCTCTCTGTGTCAGCACTCTTTTGTGATATGACTCTGCCTTGAATCCGAGATTCAAGGGGTAGGGGCTATGATTTCACCCCATAAGTTTGGGTGACTCTGTGACTTGTTTGGCCAACAAAATGACACACAGTTGATGCTGTGGGAGTTTATGAGAGCTCTTATGGTCTTCATCTGGCTCAGGTAAAATCCAGCAGCCACAGGAAGGTGTCTCAGCCACCCTGATGGAAAGAGGCCATAGCATGAAACGTTCTGTATAAACACAAAGGTCATAGGGAGGATGAGTAAGCCCTGACATATCAGCAAGCTTGGCCATCTGGGTTGTCCTTTCTGAGGCTCTAGACAGGTGGGAAGATCAGCTTTGATGCTACAGCCGGAGTTCAGCTGTAAACACATGAAACAGAGCCAAGCTGCCCTCCCTACCCCTGCTAACTTTCTTGTCCCAAAGAATTGTGAGATAGCAAACAATGTTTATCTCAGGCACTAAGTTTCAGGGTCATTTCCTAAGCTTGGACTTTCCAAGTGGCACAATGGTAAAGAATCCACCTGCCAATGCAGGAGACTCAGGGGATGTGGGTTCACTCCCTGGGTTGGGAAGATCCCCTGGAGGAGGAAAGAGCAACCCACTCCAGTATTTTTCCCTGGAAAATTCCATGGACAGAGGAGCCTGGCGGGCTACTGTCCATGGGGTCACAAAGAGTCAAGCACAAGTGAGCAACTGAGCACACAGCACAGTCTGGCATCTATTAATAACTGACACAATCTTTCTAGCTATGAAGCAGATCCACATGAACTACACGAAGGTGCCACAGTATCTTTCAAGGATCCCATTAAAGGAACTCTGTTCATTATAAGACTCTCTAGCTGCTTGATGGGTTTGTGCCCAATGAGTTGTTAACAACAACAATACCAGAAGACGCTTTGGTCCATCTTTGTCTGAATGTAAACTTTCACTGCAACTAGGGGATGCAGGACAGTCTGAAAACTGAAACATTCAATTGCCTGACATGAGAATAAGTAATACAAAATAAAGAAATGTTAATAAAGACTACATTAAATAAGAGACATAATAAAAGACTCAGCTAGCACTGACAATTTTCATCAGCGGTGTGAATGATGAGAAAGAAAGAAAGGGTATTAAGTTTGAAGGTATATGATAGGCTAAGTGGACAGAAAACTTAGAAGGATACATGTCAGAGTTAAAAACAATTAATATGATGTGAACTGTGTGCTTTCAGGGGCTATATTAGCTATTATTAAAAGCTACGTACTACTATCATGAAGGAAAGTGCTGGTTATGGGATATTTGGCAGAAAAAGCCCTAGGTCTCAGAGTGAAAGATGATAAGAGGTCATGCTCAGTTTTGGGGACCCATTTAATAAGCAACAGTGACAAACTGAAAACTGAATATCTTCTAGTTCTGACATAACATTCTTAAATTGGAGTTAGTTCTTCTGGAAGGTGTCTTTTGTCCTAGGGTTTAAGAAAATGGGTATGCAGTAGGCTTTGTTTCTGCACACCAGCTTGTGCTGCATTTCCCTCCCTGAGCCTATTTATTCATCCAGGAGAAAGTGTAGAGGGTCTTTCCCTGTAACACAGCAGAATGACGGCACATCGAGGTATTCACCCATGCATGCAACACAGCATGCCTAGTGCCCTGCGATGTCAGTCATGATTTTAAATGACATGACTAGTGTTCTTAGCTGATGTGGGTTTTCATTAACGAGGCATTTGTTCTCTACCAAAGAGCACTTTAAAAATTTTTGGTGATTTGTGAGTGGGATTTGAATATTACCATCTGATCTATCTGAATCTTTAGGTGATTTGCAGTTACTTTTTTCATTGAGAAATCACTTAGTATTTCTTTGAGTAACAGTGTTATGGCCCAATATTAATGCTCGTGGAGGAAAAAACATGGCAACCATGAAGAGTCATTGAAATACTTTAGTATGTATTCAAATGTGTATGTATGCTCTGTTGCTCAGTTGTGTCTGACTCTTTGTGACCCAGTAGACTGTAGTCTGCCAGGCTCCTCTGTCCATGAAAATTTCCAGGCAACAATACTGAAAATGGTTGCCATTTTCTCCTCCAGGGGATCTTCCCGACCCAGGGATCAAACCTGAGTCTACTGCATTTCCTACACTGCAGGTAGATTCTTTACCACTGAGCCACTAAGGAAGACAGCATGGACTTAAACACTAATTTCAAATGCCCATTCATATAAAAAATTCTACAGAAAATACTGGTGCTACTTTTAGTTCCAGGATATTGAGAGCTTTAGCATTAAAAAGTTCCTTTAGAAAGTGAGCTGGACTTTTAAAATGCTAAATTATACAATAATCACTTTCACATTCTGCTGTGATGGAGCAAGTGAGTCCATATTCACTCTTTCAACTTAAATACTTGAAAAATGGACAAGATAGATAAAATAATGGTTTACAGGATTGGGAAGTCAGGGAGCATAACAGAATGACCCTGAGAGGAAGAAACCAAATGAGGTGATCTCATGACTTCCCAAGCCTGCTGCCTGGACAACCTGATGGTCCCCCCTCTGCATTAAGAGCACATAATCTTGAGGTGGCCAAGGCATCTAGAATCTACAAGAGGAGGATGCTGTAGTAATGAGTGCAACTGTTTGACAATTCTTTTTTTTTTTTTCCTGTAACATAAGTGCCTAACATTAAGCTGCATCCAATTTGAAAACATCCATCTCAGATACACATATTGTCAGCTATACAACTAGATTAAAAGCCCAGCCACTCCACCCACAAACTTCCTCTTTAAGAAAGTTCTGAGTGACCTGGACAGTGGACCGCTTGAGTGACATGTTGTTTCCAATTCCCACTCTCATGCTTTAAATTCATCAATAGAGAGTGAACCACAAAACTCTAAGCACCCCAGTTTTGACCCTAATAAAGGCTAAATCCCAGATCTATGCTCTCTCTCTCTCTACCTGCAACCTCTCTGTGTGGCCCTGGACCTGGCATGAACCCCCCAGAACCCTTGAGTAATAAACTTTGCTTTTGTATAGTTCCCTGATGGTTGTTGCTGAGGGCATCTTGCAATCATAATAAGACTCACAAGGGATGGTCCAGCTACAGCACTGGCACTGGTCAGGGCAATGCCTAAAGTAATACAGACCAAAATGAGTGCCTCAGGCATTCCCAGCTCAGAGCATCATGATCAATACTCTGAGACCAACACAAAATGAATGAGAAGGTGTCAGATTCCCAGTTCTGCAGAGAGGTCCCCCTAGTCTACTGTTCACAATTTTGCTGTGACTGTAAGTGAGAAGATTACCCGAGGTTGGGAAAGAACCAGGAGATGGAATAAGTGGAACAGTCACTGGAGCTCACATGGAGCTGGGAACAGTCTGTGTCTTCACTATCCAGAGGGAGCTGACACCTGACCACAGAGGGGATCAAGCCAACCACAGAAACACATTTTTATCTCCTTAGTAAGGGGGTCAAATCATCTGTCACCTGTAATCATGTAGACCAAGGCTTAATAAGAGCATAGTAATGCCAAATAACTCAATGGCATACCAGAAAACAATTTCAATAATATTTAAAGAAAACTAAAGAATACAACAGTCAATAGCATCAAATTCCTAGTGTCTGGCATCCAATAAAAAATTATAAACATGTTAAAAGCAGGAATATTAAGAGTCCAAGAAGTGGCTTCCATGAAGGAATTCACAGCTGAAGAAATTAAAATGATTATAAATATATGTTATTTGTTCAAAAATGTGAAGAAAAAATGAGGAGAGAAATAAAGTATATCATATACATGGAACTGAAACTTAATGGGATGAGAAACAGAATATCTGAAATGAAAAATTATCACTGGATGGGAATTAATAGCACATTGGACAATGTAGAATAATCCATCAGTGAAGTTGAAACCAGAGTAAGACTCTTCAAACTTGCATACATATGGGGAGAAAAAGTGAAAAAAAGCATTAATGTCTGTGGGACAACATTGACACTACAGAATATATGTGATTAGAAACCCAGATAGAGAAGAGCAGAGATATAGCAGGAAAATATTTGAAGAAAGAATACTTGAAGGAAATATTAAAATAAACAATTCAAAATTTCATGAGATGATAAAACCATAGATCTAAGTTCAATGAACACTTAAGATAAGGACACATGAAGAAAATAACACCAAGACACACCAGTTACCTAAATGCTGAAATCCAGCAATAAAAAATATTTAAAAGAGCCACAGTTAACATAATATAGGAATGAATATGAAAATGACAACGGATTTCCTATACAAGCCACAGACAATTGAGCAACATCTATAAAGTTCTGAAAGAAAAATATCAATATAGAATTTTCTACCCAGTGAAAAAATTCAAAGAAAAGAAGATGAAATAAAGACAAGTAAATACAATGCATCCAGATTGGAAAGCAAGAAGCAAAGCTATATGCATAGGCAACATGCCTGTCTACCTAAAAAAACAATCCAGGTAACTTACCAGAGGAGACACCAGAACTAAAAAAAAAAAAAAAATGAGTTTAACAAGCTTACAAAACCAATATACCAAAAAGTTGTATTTCTATATATACTACCAACAAGCAATTATAAGTTAAAATGTGAAAAGACCACTTAGAACAAATGATAAGGACATATTTAAGTAAAATATTTTAAATACACACGACCTATACAAAAAGATCTGTAAAATATATATGACAGAAATGAAAGTAGGCTAAAATAAATGGAGGATTAAATCATTATCATGGGTTAGAGGATTCAATATTTTTAAGATGTTAATTCTTCCTTTATTCTTAAACTTAATACAGTTCTAATCATAGTCCCAGAAGACTGGTGACAAACTAATTTTAAAAAGTGTAAAGAAATTCAAAAGATGGAGATTCCCTGAAACAACTTTTAATAAGAACAAAGTTGAATGATATAGACTAATTATAGACTTGTGTGATCAAGATAATATATTCTCGGTGTAAAAAAAAAAAAAATGCAGGTCTGTGGAACTAGAGTCCCAAACAAATGACATACATGATCAATTGACTTTTACCAGTGGACCTAGGGGGCTTCCCTGGTAGCTCAGATGGTAAAGAATCCACCTGCGATGCAGGAGACAGGGGTTCAATCCCTGGGTGGGGAAGATCCCCTGGAGAAGGAAATGGCAACCCACTCCAGTGTTCTTGCCTGGAGAATCTCAAGGACAATGGAGCCTGGCAGGCTAAAGTCCAGAGGTCACAAAGAATTGCATACAACAGAGCAACTAAGTACAAGTGTACCTAGGAAATTTAATGGGAAAGAAAAAAAAATTTAGAAAATAGCGCTGAAATATGTGACTATCCATATGCAAGATAACTGAGATACACAGATGCCAAAACTCGGCCTTCTATACGACTTCTGACCATACAAAGAATTTAATGCAGTGGATCACAGACCTAAATGGAAGGCTGAAACTAAGAAACTTCTCGAAGAGAACATTGAGGATAATTACAGCAACTTAGGTGAAGATATTTTGTTAAGAATGGAAAATAATCTATAAAATTAAAAAAATGGTAAAACAAATTTCACAATTAAATACCTCTTCTCAAAATCACTATTAAAATACAAAAGTTAGTTGGACCTTATGAGAAATATTTACAAAGCATGTCTCTGGTAAAGGTTGGTATCTAGAATATATGAAGAATTATTAGAATTCAATAGTAAGAAGACAAATATCTTTCCCAATGGAAAAAAAATATATATATATATATATGTATTTTTGGCCATACCACACAGCGTGTAGGATCCTACTTCCCTGAACAAGGATTGAGTTTACGCTTCCCTGCAGTTGAAAGAGTAGTCTTAACTGCTGGACCACCATGGAAGTTCCTATCCAAAATATCTAAACAGATACTTCACCAAAAAAGATATATAAATAGCCAGTAGTATATTAAAGGGTCATTAGTGTTATTATCAGGAAATACAAAATGGAATCATAATTAGATATACTACATACTTCTGTAATAGCAAAAATTAAAATGCATTAGTGAGGAGGTGAGATATCCAGAACTCTTCTGGGGATGCAAAATTTTCATACTTTTTGTACATGAGATGCACTTGGAGGTTTCTAGCCCATCCTTTTCAATATATTTTTATTTAATGCCTGTCTTGACATACTATATGTATTTCACACTCAACAGTGGGTTGCAACCTGCAGTTTGAAATGTACTGGCCCAGTTAGCAACAAAAGTATGTCTTGAAAATCACAGATTATCGTCATCAAAGGGCAGAGAAGGTCTTGAAGAAGTTGTGCACCTGCCAACACAAACCTACCTAAGGCTACAAAGTGTTCTGATAAAGCACTGGAAAATCACCAGGCAAAAAAGCTAAAGAGATTTGTTGAAACACGAGATAAAAGAAGGAAGAGATATTTAATAGTTCTAGCTTTATTCCCCATATAGCTATTCAAGAGTATCTCATTGGATATTTTCTTACCCTTAATAAAAATATCTCCACAGTTACAAATAGCAGGATTTGTGTTATATACCTGAAACCTTTTCCAGAATAGAGCTAACAGACAATAGTCAAAGCAAAGGAAGGAACTATTCAGGAGAAAAGGAAATCACCTACAATTTGATTTGGACGTGTTTTGCATGTGTTTAGGTACTCAATAAAACTTATTAATATTAATACTAAGCATTATCATCAAAAATAATTTTAACCAAAGGCTTTGCATTTATAATTTAAGGAAGTAGACATGATTTTGTAATAGTTATTATAAAAGAGAAAAGATAAATGGACTTTAACTCAAAATCAAGTGTAAAATAGCAGTGTAACATGCCTGAATATAAAAGATATTGTCATCTATGGTCCCTTAACAGAACTCTCCAAGAAGTGGTAGGATCACAGTTAGACTGTTCATACTGCAAATGTGGTTCATAAACTAAGCTTCATGAAGAGGAAATGAATAAATGCTGTGCTCAGTCACTTCAGTCATGTCCGACTCTTTGCAACTCCATAGACTGTAGCCCATCAGGCTCCTCTGTCCATAGGCTTCTCCAGGCAAGAATACTGGAGTGGGTAAATGTTAGAGAAACCAAAGAACTTCCCAGGATTGGATGGTCACTGTGTAGGATGCTAGGGAGACAGACCAGAAGTCACAAAGAGCTCAGTTCAGTGGGGTGTTCCGATTGAGAGGCTGTGATGACCACAAGAACAGAGGTGCAGAGTCCCAAAAGGACTAAGAGAACTGGCCCAGGCCTGGACAGGGAGTATTCCAGGACCCAGAGGAAGAAATGAGCCCTGATTAGCACACAGCCCACGTCCCTGTGATGGCAAATAAATCTCCACAGGGCACCCTTCAGAGATGCTCCCTTGTGAACAGGTGACATGCACTTGGGGGGCCTGCTCACACTCTCAAGGCCACGTCCTCTCTCTATGATCACCCCAGCACAACTCCTATGCACACCTCCACCCATCCCCACCTCCAGGAGAGCACAGCCATGTCACAAAGCCCTGTCACATCATCCACTTCCCTCCCAGCTTTACAGAGGTATAATTGACAAAATTGTGTGTGTGCACATATACATTTGGGCTTCCCTGGTGGCTCAGATGGTAAAGAATCTTCCTGCATTGTGGGAGACCTGGGTCAGATCTGTGGGTTGGGAAGATCATCAGGAGGAAGGCATGACAATGGACTCCAGTATTCTTGCCTGGTGAACCTGCATGGACAGAGGAGCCTGGTGGCTACAGTCAATGGAGTCACAAAGAGTTGGACATGACTGAGTGACTAAGCGCACAGCACAGCACTGCATGTATACATTTGAGTTATAAAATACGACCCACTTTTATTAAGAACATGTGTGTGTTTCATAACTTGGATTCTTCTTCAGGTGGAAAAAAAGTGTGAGAACTTCTTCACAAAGAATACATTCAAACTTCTAAAACTGGCATGAGAGGCCATTCACACTCCAGAAGCCACCAGTTTCCCTGACACACAAACATATTCTTGTGACAAGACCACTTGCACACTCTAGTTCACATATAACCTGAAAGCTCTTGCTTTGGCCAGACATGTTTCAGCACTTGCATCTTTGATATAACTCTTTAATTCCTATCTGTCCTTCAGGGATGGGTTCCCTTCCACTTCCCTGTTCCATCTCAGAGTCTTCCTAATGATCCCATTCTGAGCAGGCTTCCTCCTCATCCCAAATTCCTGGTCTACATCAATCTCTTGACCACCATGTTCAGCCCTAGGTCATGTTTTGTCCGCAAGTGCTTTATCAATTAGTGCTTATCAATTAGAAGGATAAGCATTGCAATCATTTGTAGAGACACACAGATACACCCTGTGCCTGCTGGTTCTTGGGGTTTCACAAATGTTTGTTGAATTTACATCTCAAAAACAAAACACATTCCTCTGATCATCTCTTGCTTAAATGCTGTTGTTGTGCTAAAATAAGTCGACATATACAGTATGAAGATAGCACTGAAGCATACTCTTTCTATTTCAAGACTAAGATCACAATGAAAAATTATAGCTTTGCCAGCTCTTTTAGGACTTGGTAGGAAAATCACATTCAGCTCTTTGCAGAGAAAATTATAGGAGTTGAATCTTAATGTCAACTGGATTGATTGAATTAGTAAAATGAAAGAAAGTGATAAAGACGCTATATTAAAAAATTACAATAATTTTTCATGATGTCTAGGTACAGTATTATAGTACTCTCTAGTGGCCGGATTATAGAGCAAGATGCTTTCAGATTAAATTTAAAATGTTTTTAGAAAGAGCCACGTACATACTATTTAAGAGATTGTTATTCAGTGAACATTTTGTGAAAAAATGCTGTACGATTTAAAATTTCAAGAATGTCTCATGTAATTAGCTACTACTCTATGTGCAAATCGAAGGACTCTGAGTACATAAAGCTCCTTCAGGATTTTTCAGCGTAAGAGTCTATCATCTGTAAAGGTGTCATGGGTTTGATGTGGAACAGGTCTATGACTACACACATAGCTGATGTCCATATTTTCAATTCCTATATGAACATTCCTAATTGAGTAGGAAATATCCTAAAATTACTCTTTCAACAGCATTGTAAAGTTGTTAAGAATTGACATCTATGTTTTTATGCTTGCTTTTATTTTTCTTTACCAATATATTCCACAGACTTTGTTGTTTATCAAAAGCCATTTTCAAGACATAAAGACAGAAGACAGAAGGAGTGATTTTTAATAACCATGAAGATTTTGCAAAAAAACAGTGAATTTTTTAGTGTAACAGAAAACACATTAGAATTCACTTCAGAAACATGACAAGTTAACCATTGTGTCTGATATAATATTGGATATGATATTTGATGAAGAAGACAAAAATAGAAAGATATACAAAACTATATGTATATGTCCATATTAAACTAAACAATTTTAGTAAATAAAAACAAGTTTCCTCTTACTGTCAGAAGATGAAATTTAGCTACAATACCCACCCAGATACTTCTATTGTGGTTTTAGGCATAAAAGATGTATTTAATTCAATTTAACTTAGCAAAAAAAAATCATTGTGCTTAATAAATATTAACCACAGAAAGAATACAAGTATTTTTGAAGAAAACTCCCTGTCAGACAATTAAGTCACTCTACATAGTGCACATGGATGGTCACACTAATGAAACATAACACACTTTGTCATATACCATATTCTCCTTTATTCTTAAAAATATGTCTACCCTTTACCATGATGGGCTTCCTTGGTGGCTCAGATAGTAAAGAGTCTACCTGCAGTGCAGGAGACCTGGGTTTGATACCTGGGTCGGGAAGATCCTCTGCAGAAGGAAATGGCCAACCCACTCCAGTATCCTTGCCTGGAAAATTCCATGGATAGAGGAGCCCAGCAGGCTACAGTCCATGGGGGTCACAAAGAGTCAGACACAACTGAGCGACTTTACTTTATCATGATTTCCATGTATCAATGGGAAATGTGAGGGTTTCGGTGATTACATCTTTGCCCAGAATTACTCAGTGAGTCAATGTCCCCTGCAGACTCACACCTAGATCTTTGGCTTGATTACCTGGTGTCTTTCTTCCATACAAAGGCTTCTCAATGAAAGGTGGGGAACTTCCTTGGGAATAACTGCTGATATAGTGCAGGGGATTAGAAGACAGTAAAGCATCTCTGTGAACATGAAGTGGTCAAATGATACCAGAGAATCAAGAGTGTTGGGCAGATTTCAGTGCTATCCATCTCAGATTTTGGTAGATTGTTCAGTTGGGAATGTAGGAAAAATAGAGTTGAACAGAGCAAAGGTATCAAAGTACTCCAAACTATCAAACAATGAGGAAAACATTCTGTTAAAAAGGGTCGTGTTTGAATCAACCAGTCACTTTTGACAGAAGTTCAAATTAAAGATGAAGTTGCTCAGATAAACTACAATCTGTGAATTCAATTCTTATAGTAGCTCTACAGCCAGGTCTAGAATTTTGTAACATTCCAAGGAAGCTGAAGTGTGACTACAGTCACAAGAATATGGGATTTATTTTCAATGAAGACAAGCCCTCTCTTGCTCAGGACTTTCACGTCTGGAGACCAAGAACATGAAAGTTTCACCAAACAGTAGGAAAATAGATGGTTTTAGAAAATGTCTAATTAATTAACCAACATAGACAGAGAAGGCATTGAAAACATGAAATAAAACAACCTGCTGAAATGAAGGGACAAGTTGGGAGATAAATGGATTGAGGGGGGCCCAAAACACAATTATTGAACTAAAAATTGTGAATAGAAGATAAAACATTGCATACAACTAAGTGGGGTAAAAGAAAGCTTAAAAATTTTACTGATAAGAGTGAAAGTTAGAAGACTGATAGACGTAGGCATGAATATCGAACTTAGTTTGGTCATAAATCTCAGTAACTTGAGAATTAAAAAAAAATTAAAAAATATTCAGGAGATCACAAATCCACTGCTTTCAGACAGAGCTCATGAAGTTTCAGGTATCAGGCGATGTTACTGAAAATAAAAAAAAAAAATCTTAACACATATTGAAGACATTTTGAATTGTCTTCTAATTATACAGATTGATTAAAAACAAGTTATCTATTGTTGTTGTTTTTTAGTCACTAAGTTGTATCAGACTCTGCAACCCCATGGATTGAGGCACACCATGTTCCTCTGTTCTTCACTGTCTCCTGGAGTTTGCTGACATTCATGTCCATTGAGTCTGTGATGCTATCCAACCATCTCATCCTCTGTTGCCCTCTTCTTCTCTTGCCCTCAATCTTTCCCAGTTAAATATAAATTAGGTCAAAATATATGTTATTGTAGGTATGTTTACCTAAAGGGGAAGGAAATATAAAAAGAGGGGATATATGTATATGTAAAGCTTATTCACTTTGCTGTACAACAGAAATTAACACAACATTATAAAGCAACTATGTGGTGGTTTAGTCACTCAGTCGTGTCCAACTTTTGTGACCCCATGGACTATAGCCTGCCAGCAACTATACTATGATAAAAATTTAAAAAATTGAAATGACTAAACAATTTTGTTACCATCATCAACATCTTAAGTCTAAGATTGGTGCTATCCAAAGAAGGTACTGGCAGGAAGAGAATAGCAAAATTAAAAGCACAATAGATCATTCAATTCATACCAAAAAAAATGTAGATCCTTTTTATTATTGGTATTTATTATGAGAAAAATACATTTGCATATAGCTATATAAAATTTGAAAGTAGAATATGTACTGAATTCATGCCTTTCAAATCCCTAGAATAAAAGTGGGCATGAAAACAAAGCCATGTACAAAAAGTTAAGATACAAAAGAAGGACATCGTAAAGAATGAAATCGAACACAACAAAACCATTAAGCGCTAAACAATCCTAAAGGAAATCAACCCTAAATATTCATTGGAAGGACTGATGCTGAATACTTTGGCCACCTGATGCTAAGAGCTAACTTGATGGAAAAGACCCTGATGCTGGGAAGAAATTGAAGGCAGGAGAAGGGGACAACAGAAGACAAGATGGCTGGATGGCCTCACTGACTCAATGGACATGAGTTTGAGCAAACTCCAGGAAATGGCGAAGGACAGCCTGGTGTGCTGAGTCCAAAGGGTTGCAAAGAGTCAGACAAGACTTAGAGACTGAACAGCAACAACTAAACAATAGGAGACCAATTATAATGACTTCATAACTCAACGAAACTCATGTTTTCACGAATATTGAATAATTTGATGAATTAATCACAGTATAGCAATCAGTGGAGTAAGCTGGTTAACCAATCATATGAAAAATTCCAGTTCTCATTTTAAAATAATTCCATATATATATGAAGAACTGGAAAGAAACTGGCAATCATGCATATGGACTTGACTGTCTCAAGAACTGTGATTGAGGCTCTGTGACTTTGTTTACTTTGTCCTTTTCAAAAGTTTCTAAATTTGCTAAAATGAGAAGTATTACATTTATGGGTTTTGCGGGGTTTTTTTTAAGGTGGAAAACAACACAGATATAAAGGATATAGTGTACAGCACAGAGAAATAAGGCATTATTTTGTAATAACTTTAAAGACAGTATAATCTATAAAAATATGGAATCACTATGCTGTACACCCAAAACTAATAGAGTATTGTAAAGCAGCTATACTTCGATTTTAAAACAGATGCAAAAACCTGACATCCTGATGGACTGAAGGAATGAAATTGAATTTTATGGAACTGCTTGCTTCAGGGAGGATCAGAAATCTGGAGAGTTGAGACAACAGAGAATATCGTAGGTTTGAACCTTAGTGTAAATATTGTCAGAGGTTGAATTTTTCCCTCAAAATTCTAATGTTGAAATCATAATCCAGCTACAGCCATTATGGAGAGCAGTATGGAGATTCCTTAGAAAACTAGAAATAAATCTACCATATGACTGAGAAACCCAATTTCCGGGCATATACCCTGAAAAAATCACAATTATATGAAACCCATGTACCCCAGTGTTCATTGCAGCAGTATTTACAGTAGCCAGGACATAGAAGAAACCTAAATGTTCATTGACAGATCAACGGATAAAGATGTGGTACATATATACAATGGAACATTGCTCAGCCATAGAAAGGAATGAGTTTAAATCAGTGGTGGTGAGATGGATGAATCTAGAGCCTACTATACAGAGTGAAGTAAATCAGAAAGAGAAAAACAAATATCATATATTATCTCATATGGCTGATTCGCATTGTTGTACAGAAGAAATGGACACAATATTGCAAAGTCATTTTCCTCCCATTAAAAAATAAATTAATACTGTTCTATTTATGGGAGAGGGCGAGGGCGGGATGATATGGGAAAATAGCATGGAAACATGTAAATTATCATATGTGAAATGAATCGCCAGTCCAGGTTCAATGCATGATACTGGGTGCTCGGGGCTTGTGCACCGGGATGACCCGGAGGGATGGGATGGGGAGGGAGGTGGAAGGGGGATACTGGAAGGGGAAAACGTGTACACCCATGGTGGATTCATGTCAATGTATGGCAAAACAAAAAAAAGAAAAGAAAAAAAATAAATTAAAAAAAGACTTAATACACAATGTCTAAAAACGTGACCTTATCTAGAGATGAGATTTTTACAAATATAATTAATTAAATTGAGATAGGGTCAGTAAGGTGGGCTTTAATCCAAGATGATCAGCTTAGAGGGCACAGGACCTAAAAGACCATAACATACATGATGTATCTGGCTATTTTAATTTCATGTGCATCGATAGAAAGCCTTATTTTAAAAGGCTTAATGCAAAGCCTTATTTTTAAAACTTTATATATTTTATTTAGGACTTTTAGTTACAATTTGCAAAAATCACATATTTTTTTTTCCAAATAAGGCAGCCACAACCACATTGCAGGTTTTTCCAAATAGTCAAAGACCTTGCAGAAGAAGCTAACTTTCAAATACCCCATCAACATAATGTATAATAAACCTCGATAAAATGTGCATCTATAAACACAGAATATTGATGTCTAATAAGGTCTTTAACTAACTAATTATACCAACACAATTTTATCAGGAAAGGTTAAGTATCTTCATCTGATCAGAATCCGATGAAATTAGTCCTGATGTAATAAGTACTGTTTGTCACTATTAGAGCGAGAGGTGTTGACAGGGCTTGGGTGTCTCCGTGGCAACCCCGGTGTTCCATTTCTTTTCTCTGTAACCTTAGACACTAACAAGGCATAAAAGTCCAGAGGGCATAGCAGGTATTGCCTGGGTAATTTATTCACCCTTTTCTGACTTTGCTAGGCACTATCATGTGTCAGTTTCAGAAAGCATTTTCTATCAAATGGGTATCTGCTCCCAATTTTGTCTCTGCTGATGAACAGAGATTTAAATAGAAATATTGTGCACACATTCTTATTAAAGGAAAATCACTAAAGTTTAATTGATTCTTTATCCATAAGACAAGAGAGAGAGAACATATGTAAACAGAATACACATTTCTCCATTTCAGAAATGCACAAGAATGAATATCCCTGAGCCATGCGACATGGAGCATAAGCAATTCTAATGAAGTGCTAGCTACAGCCTGTGTTTTGAATAAGGAAGTTTGTGCAGGAGAGCACTCCATTGGGAACATTAGCAACTAAGCTTGAAATGGGGCTTTCCAGGTAGCTCAGTGGGTAAAAATCCACATGCGATGCAGGAGACGCAGGAAACTTGGGTTTGATTTCTGGGTTGGGAAGATCCCCTGGAGGAGGGGATGGCAACCCACTCCAGTATTCTTGCCTGGAGAATCCCCATGGACAGAGGTGCCTGGTGGGCGGCAAAGAGTTGCACACAGCTAAGCACACACACCAGGAGACCCAGCACTACAAAGGCACCGGGGTGTTACAGAGGACCCCCCATCGGTCTCAGAATCAGTGGTAGCTCAGTTCCCAGCCAGAGTCATACCTGAAAAGATGTATGCACAATTCAAAGGCCTCCATCTGGCCCATAGTCAGTGACAAAATAAAATTAACAACAGCACTTTCTACTATTAATATTATTGGGCAAGGATCCAAGAGTGGAGGGTTGTGGGGGCAGGTGGAGAGGAGACACTGTAATAAAAATGTAGAGAAATACTGCAAACAAAATCTTATATTTCACTTGTTTCCCATTGCTTTCATAAAGAACAAACAACAGTTTTCCACTTTAATAAATACACTAATATTAAAAAATAATAGTGTGTTGCAAAAATTGTGAAGTTAAAATGTAACTATTCTACTTTAAAAATGTGTATGCATGGATAACTAAATCTGGAACATTGCTCATGTGCAGATACCTTTGCAGCATGAGATATCCCTTAAAATATATATCTTGGGTTTCTCTGGTGGCTCAGTGGTAAAGAATCCACCTGGCATTGCAGGAGAGACCAGTTTGATTCCTGGTCCGGGAATATCCCACATGCTATAGAGCAACTAAGACTGTGTTCCACGACTACTGAACCCTAGAGACCTAGAGCCTGTGCTCCACAAGACAAGCCACTGCAATGAAGAGTAGCCCCTGCTCACAGCAAGTAGAGAAAAGTCTGAGTAGCAACAAAGACCTGGCAGTCATAAATAAATAAATAAAACATAATCAAAAAATTAAAAAATAAAAAATATATTTTTTTTCCATTTAGAACTTACGCTATAGGTTGAATTGTGTCCTTTCTCCCCACAAATATGTTGAAGTTCGAACCTCAGAACCTCAGTGTGCATGCTCAGTAGCTTAGTCATGTTCACTCTTTGTGACCCCATGGACTGTAGCCTACCAGGCTCCTCTGTCCATGGGATTTCCCGGGCAAGAATACTGGAGTGAGTTGCCATTCTCTTCTCCTGGTTTAAAGCAACACACATTTGTTCTCTTGTAGCTCTGAAGACCAGAAGTCTAGAATCAAGTTATGGGCAGGGCTGTTCTTCCCTGGAGGCTCCCAGGGAGACACTGCTCCTTGTCTCTCCACACTGCAGACTCTGTGACCCTTCCTGGCTCCCCGACCATCACTCCTGCCTGCTCACATTCTCACGCCACTGCCTTAGTCGTAGAGTCTCTTGTCTCCCTCATATAGGGACCCCTGTGATTACATTCAGGGGCCCTCATAATCCAGGAGAATCTTCCCACATCTCAAAACCATTAACCTCATCACATCTGCAAAGTCTCTCTTCCCATATAATGTGACGTCCACAGGTTCCTGCAATTTAGGATGTCGATATTTTGGGGGTAGGAATTACTCAGCTTATAAGGATCTAGGGCAAAGCTAGTTATTTAACCTTAATGCAGAAAGCCCTTTTCCATTAGCGAAGCTAGAAAAGGAGCTATGGGTAGGTATGTGCATGTGTGCGTGAGTGCTCAGTCGCTCAGTTATGTCCAACTTTCTGCGATCCCATGGACTGTAACCTACCAGGCTCCTCTGTCTGTGAGATTCTCCAGGCAAGAATACTGGAATGGGTTGCCATGCTCTTCTCATAGGTAGGTATAGCAAAGATAAATAATGACAGGATTCATTTTAATACCCATAGACTTACTAAATCTCACAGCAACACTGTGGTTGAGGTTTGATCATCTCTATTATATGGATGAGAAAACTGAGGCTCTGAGGGTTAAGTCGCTTAACTGGAGCTCTGAGCTCCAGAGCTGCCGAGCTGGGGTTTGCACCCAACTGTCAGAACACAAAGCCTGTTCTCATATCCCGGCCACACGTGCCCTACTTGTTCACACTTCTTTCCTGGTTATGGAGGCAAAATGTCTGCTAGACTGCTACATGTTTTCTATTTGCCTCTAGTTATCAACACCTTATGGGCTTCCCCAGTGGTTCAGCAGTAAAGAATCTGCCTGCAAGGCAGGAGATGCGGTTCAATCCCTGGGTTGAGAAGATCCCCTGGAGGAGGAAATGACAACTCCAATATTCTTGCCTGGAGAACCCCACGGACAGAGGAGCCTGGTGGGCTACAGTCCATGGGGTCGCAAAAAGTCGGACACGGCAGCCTGAGCACAGCATGTTGCAAATACAAGAAAAAATCAGTTACATGGCTTCTTTCTGAGAGCACCCATCAAAGAACAAAATGAGTGCAGGTGGTGTGTGAGGCAGTGGCTGCTCGAGGTTCTGTGTGAACCAACAGAGCAAGCCTGGCACCTGCCCCACTGGGCTGCTCCTGCTGTGACCACCCCCGTCTCCAACTGCTGTCCATGCTTCCATTTTTCTTGGAAGACTATTTTCCTAAAGTCTAATGATCAAAGAACGGAAAGGTTGAGAAGCTTGCTCACACTGTGGACTGGTGGCAGAACCAGGATTCATCTTTCCTTCCCCTCCTTTGCTCCAGGCACTGAACTGGACAAAGAACTGTATGATGTCATCTGAGTCAAGACCACAAGTCTTCGCTAGGCAGAAGTCAGTGACATTCATGGCATATTGGCCCCCTGCCCCTGCTCCTTCCTAACTGGGTCTCTCATTTCAGTCTCCCCTTGGACTCTGGTCCTAACTATTAAGTTACTCAGTCCACAGAATTCCATTCCTTTCCTTACCAACCACTTCATCACCACTTCCCTTGTCAAGACTATTTGCCCACATGTTGGAATTTTGTTGCAGGGCATGCATATTCTGAAATGTTACTGCCTCACCAAGTCCACCAAGAGAGGATATATTTATAGTCACGCTGATGGACACATGGAGGAAGAAATCTCCATCTGGTTGGCCAACACAGCCAGAGCACGTGTGAACAGACAACAGGTAGGTGAAGAGAGAAAATCAACATGTTGAAAACTGGGATTAAAATAAATGTGAAAACATCCACACATGTGAAATAGTACATCAACTCCCAGTGTCTTGGGTTGACAAAATTATTTATCTTGAAAAACAAAGCAAAAAGACAGATTATTTGAATCTGTAGCTGAATTTAATCTTCTAGATGCTGGTGAGGTCATGCTCACTTCTGGATGGAAGCTCAGCTGAAGGTTGGGGGCACAGACTCTTCAGTAATTGTCCCCCTAATGGCACATTATGCAAGGAAAACAATGTGAGCAATTTTCCTAATCAGGCCATTGAGTGGAAATAATTAAACAGAATAACACCTCAATTATAATTACAAAAGTGATTCCAATATGCCCTATGCATGAAGAAGTGCAAACACTTTGGATTTGCATAATTATTTATTATTCTCAATAAACATATCGATTACCAGCAACATGCTAGATGTCACAAGAAATACTTGATTTGGTATCACACCAGGATTTTCTGGAGATTGTACTAGTACCAAGAGTGTCTAAGAGACCTATTCCAGTTACAGATTATCAGCTTATTTTCTAATAATGCTGAAAATCAGCCATGTGTTTTTACAATTTTCATGTGAAAATTATGCTCACGTGTAAACGGGGATTAGTAGAAGATGAAGAAAGAGATTTTGACTCTGGTGTTGCTTTGGTTCAGTTTCTCAGTCATGTCCTACTTTTTGCATGGACTGTAGCCCACCAGGCTCCTCTGTCCATGGGATTTCCCAGGCAAGAATACTGGAGTGGGTTGCCATTTCCTTCTCCAGGAGATCTTCCCAACCCAGGGATCAAACCCACATCTCTTGTATTGGCAGGGGGATTTTTTTTTTACCACTGAGCCATCTGGGAAGCCCTGACCTTGGGGTTATCTATCTCTAAAGACCCACATGTTCCCCGATAATGCTCTCGAAAGCTCTCCAATAAGGGGATGGATCAGATATAACAGAATGTCAAGGGCACAGAGGAGATCTTTTCATTATGCAGGAGATTAGGTGAGATTACTCCAGTTCTTAGATTTAGTGGCTGAGGCACAAGGTGCTATGGTGTTCTGGTGACCTTGCTGTATAGCTGCTGATCTGAAGGACAGCAACTCTGGATGGAAGGATGCCCCATGAGCCAGCATTTTCCTGTTCATAATTGTTGGGTTTGAAGCACAAGCTAGCTGCTAGGTGATTTGTAAATTCCTTTCAGGCTTTCAAGTTCTATACTTTTTTTGTTTGGTTTAGTTGAGATTATGTGTTAAACAAAATGCCTGTGATACATTTTGAGTTAGCTTTTGTACAAGATAGGAGGTCCATTTTTTTACCTATGGATGTCCAATTGTTCTAGTACTGTTTACTGAAAATGAAACAAAAGATGATCTTTCTTTCATTGAACTTCTTCTGCATCTTTGTCAAAAATCAACTGGGCATATGTGTATGGGGCCTATTTCCGTGTTCTCTATTCTGTCTCACTGGCCTATCTATCCATCCCTCCACCAAAACTGTAGAATTTTTAAATTCACTTTTGTGCCAATTCAAAGTGCTTCTATATCAATTATAGGTAATGGATCTAAAAATAGCCTTATAACTCAGAAGCACATTAAAATAAATTTGGGGAATGTCCCGGCATGAAATGTTCAGCCTCCTACCACAGAGAGGACACATCTAAAGAGACCAAAAATATTTTGCATAAAAAGTGAATTCTGATACAACTGTATTTATTAATAGAGAGACGAGATTCATAAAATATTGTTGAGTAAAACAGTGCATTATAAAATGTTAGATAATGTATGACTCCTTTCAAAATATATATGTAAAATATGCTTGTGTAGAATTTTTATATGCATGTATATGCATACATGAAAAAAATGCAAAAGACCATTATGGGCATAGTTTCCACCTTAGCTTGGTGGCATTACAACAATTCTATTCTGTTTTATTATTTACTTTACTAATCTCTATCTCCCAGGTTTTCAAAACTGGGCATATACTACGTATATATTACACTTTTAAATGAATAAAATACAACTTAAAATCCTTGAGTTATTTTTGATTAGCATCTAGATTCCCCCAATGGCATACATACTCTTTGATGTAAGAAAACATACACGATACAACTATGAACTCCCACTTTTCCTACTAGTTCACGTGTGCGTGCATACATGAAACAAAAGCACATAAAAATAGCAGCAGGAGCACAGTTTCTAGTTGTGTAATCTAATAGATGGTGAAATGCCGAGATGCATAATCAGCGCTGATGTTTTTTCTTTCTTTATGTCTGTTCACACATCTATGGGTTGCCTGGTGCTGTTGATGATGGAAATCTATATTAACAACTGGAAAAACTGTATGGATATTCTGAGTATTGGCTAATTTACCCACTTGCCTCGATCAACTTTTTATACCAATATAAATGGTAACTTGTTCCAGAATAAAATTTTGAACATGGTTTTAATTAAAATTTGTATTGCTATCAGCATAAATCAACAGAATGTTCCTCGCTTGGTCTATGGATTTACATAGACCAAGTGTAATGAAGGATCAGTAAGCTGTTGAAAACCCTTTATTTCGGCAACGTTTCATTTCTGGCAATATTGTAACAGCTTCCGATTAAAGAAAATGTTCATATGGCCTCATTGTAAGTTAGAGTGTTGGAACCACAGTTGGATAACTGGTTCCACTCCTGGGGGGGTCTGTGTTTGCATCTGTGTCCCACTCAGGAAGCCAGCTGCCCAGGTTTCCACTACACATCACAATAAATTCCAGGTTTATATCTGTACCAAAATGTCCAAATGGAGTTCACCATTCTTTTTAAAAAGTAAAATAACATTATCCATTGATGACTTTTCATTTGAGCCATCCTAGTTCCACTGGCAAAATCAAGAAGTAGGAAATGTAATGTCTTAACAAATACCAGCAGATGGAAGATGGGTACCATTTCTCTGTCTTTACATCAGTCCTATTCTCTTGATTACAGGTGAGGACAGCATGAAACACCTTAGTGTTTTAATTATTTTACCAGATGTAGAGTGGCTCTGTATCATGCTTATATTCCTATTCACTTTACAAAGTTGATACACAGGTTTTTGTGTTAAGCTTTTTGTCTATTAACCTAATATTTTCATAGAGAATTTAGATGAACTGAATGAAGGAATAAAATATTTTGACTTTGCACAGATTGAAGGTTTCCTTAAGATAAGAAATCATGTATTATATTTTATTAGAGAAATACTACTGTCTTTTCTTTTCCTTTTTTTTCTCCTAATGTCTTTGCAATATCTACATAAACTATTCTTTCCTTTGCCAACTTTAAAATATATTAAAATATGCTTATGGGAGGATCAATTATTAAATTTGGAGACTCAAGATACCAAATTGTGGTCAATCCATCATTATTGCCTTCCTGAGAAATGTACAGATGAGTGGGTCCGGTGTGGCCCAATCTGATATGTAGAGGCAAGGCCAGTGCAGCCTAACCTTCTGAGATCAGCCAATATTCAGCCAGCCAAGAAACTCAAAAGCAAGAAACATAGATGTTTTTCAAATTAGGGGCTATTTGTTACACAGTATTATTGCAAACAGAGCTGACTAATACACAATCTCTTTTTAAAAATGTTGAGTTATAGCATAATATGTTCAACAACTAAATAGGAAATAACCATCTGGACCTGATCTTCTTATTTGGAGATGAAAATGCTGAGGCTCAAAGTACTGTAACTTGCTCCAAAGTACAGAAGAGGACAGTAGGTCTCTTGATTTCTGGTGCCTTTCCTGACTGAGTGATGGACGATTCTGGATTAGCATAGATCTTCACTCTAAGCCTTGGACAGTACTGTCCATATCCCTTACGTACGTGTGCCTCACTCTGCCCCACTCTCCTCCTCCCTCTCTCTCTCCCCCATGCTTCTCCATCATAGCTCTATAGTTGTTCTCAGAGTTTTCTCTGATTTCCACTTGGAAAGCCCACAGTCCTCATTGTGTGCTGGTCTCTGGGCTATGCTATGAGCAGCTCAGCTCATACACAAATATAACACAAAGATTGATCTGTTCCAAGACTGATGACTTATGTGAATCAGGTTCTGTTTTCATTGCTTAATTTGCCATCCCAAATCGCTCTCCAAGTCTCACATTTAATTCTTAGAATCATATGCTCTCATAGTTTCATGGGGGAATCAAGGATACCTCATCCCACTCAATCCTAAGAAGATTCTACAGGAGAGAAAGAGGGAGAGTTCTTAACACATGTAAAGCCTGACTCAAAATGCCTAGAAGTTGATAAAACTCCAACACAAATAGTTTTTCTTTCAAACAGTGGTGCTGGAGAAGACTCTTGAGAACCCCTTGGATAGCAAGGAGATCAAATTAGTCAATCCTAAAGGAAATCAACCCTGAATATACATTGGAAGGACTGATGCTGAAGCTTAAACTCCAATACTTTGTGCACCTGATGAGATGGTTGGATGGCATCACTGACTTAATGGACATGAGTTTGAGCAAACTCCGGGAGATGGTGAAGGACAGGGAAGACTGACATCTTACAGTCCATGGAAGTACAGAGTCAGTCACGACTTAGTGACTGAACAACAGAAAAGTATCATGGCAGTGATATAATTCAGTGCTACAATCACTTCTCTCTCTGTTGCTTTGAAACCTCAATCCTTGAATATTTTTCTAACTCCTACACAGAGTCTCTTTGATTGTGTAATTTCTCTCCATAGGGCTGAAGATTACAGTTCAGGACCTTTAAGACACTCCTTGTGGATTCCCCCAAAATAAGTACCAATTCTCTTAAAAATGTGCTTGGTGTAGCCATAGTTTTACTCTGCACATGGTACCCCAACTCATAAAATATCTCATAAGGTATCTTGTGACTTGGGCATGAACCAAAGCCACATTGCCATTGCTCCCCTAGACCAGCTCATGTCCCTCGAGTTGACCAACCCAGGTGTGCTAACCCACAGCAGATGTACCTAATGATCTCATCAGCTCAGGATTCCATGTCTGCCTCCCATCCATCTCTTTACCTCTGTTCTGTGAATGGATTCTTGTCCTTTTATGGTTTGATGAGCATCTCAGATCACACTTACAACCTGAAATGGTCCCCAAGAAAAAAAGAACCAGTCACATGCACTGCACTAAACATTTATTTCACCAGGTTTAGTTTTCCATCAGCAGTCTGCAGGGTTACAATATTATTGGTTTGCAAATGCAAGAAGCAGCCCAAGGGGAGGGCAAAATCCTATCTTAGGGCAGAAAGTCTAGATCTTTCTCTCTTCTGTAATAGCAAGGGGTCCTTGAGAAATTTACTTAACATCAGTTTCCTCCCAATAAATGGACATTCGCATGGCTTTCCTGGTGGCTCAGATGATAAAGCATCTGCTTGCAACGCAGGAGATCCGTGTTCAGTCCCTGCATCAAGAAGATTCCCGGAGAAAGGAATGACAACCCACTCCAGTACTCTGAAGAATTCTATTGAGAGAGGCATGTGGTCCTAAAGAGTCAGACACAACTGAGCAGCTAACACTTTCACCTCACACATGTCACAGCATCCTTGGAAAATTATTAGAGACAACAGAATGCAAGAGAGTCCTTAAATAATGCTGTATTTTTGATAAGTGATCATAATGCAAAACTTTCTTATATTTGCTTATTATGAATATATCTCTCTTGCACCATCTCCCCACCTGTCTACTTTGGAGCTGGCTGTCTTAGAAAGCATCTAGAATAGGCAGCTTCCTTGAGAGGCCAGTCTCTACTGTGCACACTCTTCTTGCTTGGAAGCTGGCAGCCAAGCCTGAGGCTCCATAGTGAAATTCTCAGCACCTGGTTTCTTCCCTTTGTCCCCATGCCTGGGTCTACCAAGGGCCCTGGGTCACTCCACTTTGGCTCACTTCTCTGAAATGCCATAACAGTTAAACAAGTTTGCCCAATTTCCCATCTTTGAGTATCTAAATGCAAAATTCCTTCCATCTTTCAGGCAAGTTATTCAATTTGCCACTGGTCTTCCATGTTATTTCAAAGGCAAAATGGATAAGTAGTTAATAGTATTGCAGGAAGGCATCTTAGCTATGGGGTCTATAGCTAATCATGTGTACAGGAATATTAGACAAATAATAAAATATTTGGAAAGAGTCTACAGTTCAGTGCAAAATCCTTTCTTATAGTTGTTTCTCCTTACCTATCTTGAGAGCCCCTTGGACAGCAAGGAGACCAAACCAGTCAATCCTAAAGGAAATCAATGCTGATATTCATCAGGACTGATGCTGAAGCTCCACTACTTTGGCAACCTGATGCAAAGAGCCAGCTCATTGGAAAAGACCCTGATGCTGGGAAAGATTGAGGGCAGGAGGATAAGGGGATGACAGAAGATGAGATGGTTGGATGGCATCACTGACACAATGGTCATGAATTTGAGCAGACTCTGGGAGATAGGAAAGGACAGGGGAGCCTGGTGTGCTGCAATCTCTCGAGTCTCAAAGAGTTGGACACAACAGTGACTGAACAACAACATAGGAGACACAAAACTAAATGTCTGGCACGTAAGGTTATGTATAAATCTGGCAACCATCAATTCCCTCAGAATATCCTGTAAAAATCCAGTTAGGCTTGAGCATTGTGTAGGCTGCTTTCTGGATGTTAGTTAACTTAAACCTTGCTTGGAAGGATTCCCATCTACTTCAGATAATGCTCATTACATATAACTATGGTGGCCAAAATGTTTGAGTTTTTCAGTGAGATAGTATGGAAAACCCTAAATGAACTGTTTGGCGTACCCAATACTTTGTGACTATGACTGTGTAAAACATGGTTGACTTTTCCTGGCATGAGAAGCATATTGTCATTTTCTCAAATGATTCAGATTGTGCAGTTCACACGGAATGCACAGCACTGGACTCTTGCTTTCAGTGCAAAGATCTCCCATTAGTCTAGGAAATGGTTTTTGTATTGGAGAATATATAAATACATTGAAATTGCTTATATATTGCTTAGTGAAAAATCAACTTGCCTGGGTATTAATGTTATAGCAAAACATCTTTAGGTCTGGGAACAAAGGTTAAATAGGACACAGCTTTGTATTCCTGCTTGGGACCCTATTACCCAAGAGGCACTGAGAAATGGCACCAAGGTTACCTCCCAGCTAAATACAGCTTTTTGCAATACTCCTGAAAGATTATTTAATATTTCAAATAATGGGTACTGACATTCAACAAAGACTGCTTATCAAGGTCACTGGTATTATCTATCTGAGCATTTTGAGGCTCAGTCCTTTAGATTCCTTAACTGATAATTCCTTAACTGATAATTCCTTAACTGATAATTCCTTAACTGATAATTCCTTAACTGATTCCTTAACTGATAATCTTATGACAGGATTAAATAAGATTTTTAAAAGCTTCATGTATTTGTTCTACGTGAATTTTTCTCAAGAAAATTTTTACGATGTTACTGTTTTGTGGGAAATAAGGAACTCAGACCTCTCCATGTTACTTAAAGGCCACAGGGGTTAAAATAGCCAAGGAGCCAAGGTGCCTATCTGCTTTCCTGGCTGCAAGCTTGAACAAAAGCAGTTTTCTTACAAATTCAGGTACCTCTGTGAGGGGCCCCAAGTGTGTCTTTAGAGCTGATTTCACTCCATAGCTTACATGTTTCAAACACCTTGCAAATAACATCGAGCACAATTTTTTTCAATTTTATACATATCTCTCTGACTTTGCCTTTCATCTCTAGAGAAACCCTGAGTATCCTATCATGTTAACATCGTATTAATTTACTGGGAAGTCACATAAAGCTTACTATGGCCAAGAGCACATCTTAGCATACCCTCCTCTGTGCGTATTTGATGATCCTCGGTCAGATGGGTAGGAGAAATCAACAATTGAGCAGGCCAAGACTGGCTGGCTGGAGGTGGCTTTGAGGGACATGATTGGAGACCAGGGGGAGTGGGACACAGGGCAGAGACCCTGGCAGGTAAGGTTGGCAAGTGCATTCAGGCACATTCTGGGCTCTTGGTGAACAGAATAGACCTGTGTCGGCCCTCATGGAGGTTAGCCTCTAATCAGGGAGTCATGGTGTACTCAAGTAGATTATTGCAAAATTAAAGGTCACAGTCCTGGCAAGCAGGAAAATGATGGGCTGGAGCAGACTACCAACTCTTTCTCTTTGAAACCTAAAGGCTGAGTGGAATAGGTTGGTTAGACCAAGAAGGGCTTGGAGGGGAAGAGACGGAGCAATACTTGTGAAGACCCTGAGTCAAAGAAGAGGTTGGTGATCTGGGGACCTTGAAAGTAGTGTGTAGGGGTGGAACTGACAGAGTTAGAGGTGGGGTATCCAGAGGGGAAGCTGCAGACACAGCCAGGGTGAGAGCAGGGGGCCCAGTGGCTTCAGTTCGGACTCCGGGCTCATTCTTAAACAGAAAAGGTGCCCAGTACAAACTGCTCTTGATGTTGGAGAAACGAGTAACAGAGTGATCTAGAGACCATGCCAATAAGTCAGACCCCACGAAGAGAAGGAACACCAGCAGCTGTTGTGGGAAACCTCCCTGCTGTCCAGATCACTGCCATCACCCACTCCTGGAATACTTGTCCCTCTGCAGACCTCACTGAGGCCCTTTCTTCCACAAAATGCCTGCAACAACAAAATATACATTTTTCTCTCCTGCCATTTCTCTCCTGGTAGGAATTCTCACAATTATATCTTTAACTTGTCTACTTTTATTAACTCTCTAAATCACCACAGTTTTAGATAAAATGGCTACATCTACAGTATCTAAAGCAACTACACTCATCCTTTAAAGATAGAAATAAAATTAAATATACTATTTGATTTCTGCTTCTTTGTATTTTTAAGCAAGTTATGACTGAGTTCTACAAAATAATAGTCAATAGTGTGGTAAATCTGGAGAACAGAATGGCTACCCATTCCAGTATTCTTGCTTGCAGAATTCCATGGACAGAGGCTACAATTCTTGGGGTCTCCAAGAGTTAGACACATGCAGTTACTATGTGCAATTTTTTATTTTACCATGTTAACATATTTTTTAAATGAGTTTCAATAGTTATTCTAATAACCGACTAGTACTATACAGAGTACAGATCTTATCTGGCTATTGGTGTAGATCAAGATATCATATTTTGTTTCCATGAAGCACACAATGTGACATTCATGTGCAGGTAAAGAGGGGGATGTTTCCAGGTTAGGTGGGATATTGAGACATATGAAAGTTCTCTCGGCAGAAAAGAAAAAACTGTATATTCAGAATTTTATTTTTGATAGATGATGCAAACTATTCTCTATTCAGGCTAATAGCTAGCAATGCAACGGCAAAGGACATCTGATCTAGGATTTGTGCCAAACATTACATTCTATATAGGAAAATGGAATAAAGCTGCAAAGTTCTGGCAGCGGCTGAAATTAGTAGTCTAGGTCTCAGTTGTTCAATTAGATACAATTAGATAATTCCTACTGAATTCAGAATGAGATGTAAAATGAGTTCTGATGTTTCCTTTTCTACCAGGTGACAGAAAGATGCTGCCTCTGCTTCTGAACATTGTGGACTGTGTGAGTGTGTGAATGTGTGGACACATGGTATATCTATACTCACTCAACTCCTATCACCTAATGATGAATAAAAATGCATAAAATAAATCTTAGTGTATAGGACTTCTAGCTGTTTTCTGAGCTCCTGGGACTGCTGTGTGATAAACATGCTCTTTCAGAATATATTCTTTCTTGGGAAGATAAGGAGGATGGGAGACTTCCTGGAAAAGCATTGCACAGTTCTGTCATATTGTCTTAGGGTGACATAAAAGGTCATGGTATGTTACACTAGAAAAGGTCACACTGACAGCTGATGGCTGCAATTTTGGCGGATTTTGTAGTTTGACTGGCAAATGACTTTATGTCCTCACCGAACAAAAGTGCCTGCAACAAAATGTACATTTTCCTTTGCATTTTCACAATTACTTCAGAAAGCTGCATTGGACCCAACCTTCTTTCAGCCATCCTTGGGGACCACTGCCCATCCCCTGATCCAGTACATCAGGAGGAGAAATATACCATCCATCTGAGCATAGCTTGATAGGATGTCAATAAACATTTACTACTGTTGATGATGATGAGAAATAAGTAAATGTAGAACATCAAAAAATGCTACAACTCTTTAAGAAAGGATCACATCTGATTAAGAAGCATTTTTACTACAATTTAAAACACTTGAAGCACTGAGGCTGTGTGAAGAGAAAACAGCTTTGTAAAATTATCCTCATGGGAAAGATCAGGAGATGAAGTGATTACTTATTAGTAAGACTTAAGAAGTAAAAGCCTTGCTTGAATTTGCAAAGAGGTGAGAGCTGCCCACTCAGTCACTATGTCGTATCCAACTCTTTGCAATCCCATGGACTCTAGCCAGACAGGGTCCTCTGTCCATGGGGTTTTCCAGGCAAGCAAAGACATTGCTTGTGCATAAGTACAGTAAATAGGGAGGGGGCCCTTGGGATGCTTCATGTCACACAAAAGCCACTCCACTCTCCAGCAGGGCCCCAAAGTAGCAACAAGGTATGTAAGTGGCCCCAAATCCCTGCCCAGTTGGGATGAAGATAATTGTGTACTACTGAGCATGATCATATCCTGAAATGGAAAGATACATATGAGCCAATTAGACAGTCTGTCACCATGGCAAAGCCTACTCGTGATAAATAAGGGCAATTTTATGTTTTCTCTAATCTGTTTCAAATGTCAAGGCTCTCTCACTGTGTTCTGAGGGCTGTTTCCCTTCTGTGTTTGGGTTCTGTTCCCAGTTATGAGAGGTGCACACGGAAGTGGTGGAGGGTGCGAGGAATTTACCTCTGTTGTCTACTTTCTGTGTAACCTTGGCCATGGTATGTGATCTCCCTGAGTTTCCTTTGTTCATCTGTAAAATGAGGACACCAATGCCCACTTTCAAGGACTGTCAAAAAGATGAAAGGCAAATATGTATGCACAAGTTTTCTGTCAAGATGCTCTGAATAAAGCACCCAATTTCCAATTATCCAAACTTCTCACCTTTAGAAAGGTAGGAATAAAACTGAAAAAAAAAAAAAAAAAGCAATAAGCAATGTTAAAGACATTACACAGAACAGAATAAAGCTCTCCTAAAAATAAGAGTGTTAATCCCTCAGTCATGTCCAACTCTGTGACTCCATGGGCTGTAGTTCGCCAGGCTCCTCTGTCCCTGGAATTCTCCAGGCAAGAATACTGGAGTGGTTGCCATTTCCTTCTCCAGTGGATATTCCCAACCCAGGGGTCAAACCTGTATCTCTTAAGTCTTATGCATTGGCGCACAGGTTCTTTACCATTATCGCCACCAGTGAAGCACCTTTCAAAGGCAGAGCAAAGCTTTTTCACAACGGGTTTGCCGCCAGGACACAGGTGTTGTGAAAACCACCATTAAACCTAAGCCAAAATGGAAAAGGAGAAGACCCACATCAACATTGTTTTCATTGGGCACGTAGATTCAGGGAAGTCTACCACGACTGGCCATCTGATCTACAAATGTGGCGGGATCGACAAGAGGAACAATTGAAAAGTTCGAGAAGGAGGCTGCTGAGATGGGAAAGGGCTCCTTCAAATATGCCTGGGTCTTGGACAAACTGAAAGCTGAACGTGAGTGTGGTATCACCATTGATATCTCCCTGTGGAAATCTGAGACAAGCAAGTACTATGTTACCATCATTGATGCCCCAGGACACAGAGACTTCATCAAAAACATGATTACAGGGACATCCCAGGCTGATTGTGCTGTCCTGATTGTTGCTGCTGGTGTTGGTGAATTTGAAGCCGGTATCTCCAAGAACAGGCAGACCCATGAGCATGCCCTTCTGGCTTACACTTTGGGTGTGAAACAACTAATCGTTGGAATTAACAAAATGGATTCCACTGAGCCACCCTACAGCCAGAAGAGATATGAGGAAATTGTTAAGGAAGTCAGCACCTACATTAAGAAAATTGGCTAAAACCCTGATGCAGTAGCATTTGTGCCAATTTCTGGCTGGAATGGAGCCAAGTGCTAACATGCCATGGTTCAAGCAATGGAAAGTCACCCGTAAGGACGGCAATGCCAGGGGAACCACCCTGCTTGAAGCTCTGGATTTCATCCTGCCACCAACTCACCCAACTGACAAACCCTTGCATTTGTCTCTCCAGGATGTCTATAAAATTGGTGGTATTGGTACTGTCCCTGTGGGTCTTGTGGAGACTGGTGTTCTCAAACCTGGCATGGTGGTCACCTTTGCTCCAGTCAATGTAACACCTGAAGTAAAGTCTGTAGAAATGCACCATGAAGCATTGAGTGAAGCCCTTCCTGGGGACAATGGGGGCTTCAATGTCAAGAACGTGTCTGTCAAAGATGTCCATCATGGCAATGTGGCTGATGACAGCAAAAATGATCCACTCATGGAAGCTGCTGGCTTCACAGCCCAGGTGATTATTTTGAACCATTCAGGCCAAATCAGTGCTGGTTATGCACCTGTGCTGGATTGTCACACAGCTCACATTGCTTGCAAGTTTGCTGAGCTGAAGGAGAAGATTGATCATTGTTCTGGGAAAAAGCTGGAAGATGGCCCTAAATTCTTGAAATCTGGTGACGCTGCCATCGTTGATATGGTTCCTGGCAAGCCCATGTGTGTCGAGAGCTTCTCTGACTATCCTCCCCTGGGCCATTTTGCTGTGCGTGACATGAGACAGACAGTCGCTGTGGGTGTCATCAAAGCAGTGGACAAGAAGGCAGCTGGAGCTGGCAAGGTCACCAAGTCTGCCCAGAAAGCTCAGAAGGCTAAATGAATATTATCCCCAATACCTGCCACCCCAGTCTTAATCAGTGGTGGAAGAACGGTCTCAGAACTGTTTGTCTCAATTGGTCATTTAAGTTTAATAGTAAAAGACTGGTTAATGATAACAATGCATCATAAAACCTTCAGAAGGAAAGGAGAATGTTTTTGTGGACCATATGTTTTGTGTGTGGCAGTTTAAGTTATGAGGTTTTAAAATCAGTACTTTTTAATGAAAACAACTTGACCAAAAATCTGTCACAGAATTTGAGACCCATTAAAAAAAGTTTAATGAGGAAAAAACAAACAAACAAAAAAAGGCAGAGCAAAACAAATGGAAATACGGAAGTGACCATGAAAAGATATTTGTAGCAACTCAGTCACAACCAACAAAGCATCCTTCTCAAAAGAAGGGAATTATACTTAGAGGAAGAACTACCTATGGCTTAATTCATCACAAACTTTGCTAATGTGATGATGTGCTGGTGGGGAGAATGTCTCCAGACTTGGTCTGGCACCATGATCATTTATATCCCCATCTCTCTGGACATGGTGGAGAAGAGATGCTCAGAATCAGAGGCAGCCCAGGAGCAGCCGACTCGTGCTGGCTGGAGACAAGTGAAGACAGAACAGTTCACATATGTATATAACTCTATGTCAGATGTTGCTTCATTGTAAATTGAGAGTAATTCTTACTAATATGTTGTGGTACCAGCCCTGAACAAATCAAGTACTTTTATAAATTTCTGATCTAGGAAGGCCTTTCATCAAAATGTGTGAAACAAATCAAAAAATTCCCATTGCATTTGTATAAATGCAATACAGGGCAAGGTTAGGAAAAGCACTGGGAGAACAAATGGAGCATATATGCTCAACTAGAAAAGGTAGCCACTGAACTGAGCCAATGAATCATTTAAACAAAATAGATAGCCATGAATAATAAAAATAAATAAATAAATAATGAAACAATCTGACAGCTCAAAGCAGAGATAAAAGGTGGATTGCAGACAAGGAGGTGGAATATAAGCCATTAAAGAGTGGAGGAAAGAAAAGGAGGGGTTTTTGTTTGTTTCTTCTTTTGTTTTTATTCATAAACTGATTGTCATGTGGTGATCAGCCCAGAGAAAGTAGACATTGTCCATAATATGTAGCACTGATTTAAAAAATAGCCTAAGTAGATTATACATAGATGATAGATAATTAAAAAGGACTCAAGATGGGGGAGGAAGAAGAGGAGATCAAAAATCTGCATAACTGGTATTCCTAGGAAAGAGAGGCATATAAATGAACTAAAAAGTATTAGAATGTTATTTAGGAATTACTGCAGAAATATCAAGATAAGGAGACTTGTACACAAAAATTAAAGTGGTCACAATGTCCTAAGAATATTTGACGTAGAAAAGTCAACAAGAACCGTATCTCTATTTGGATTTATTTTTTAGGACTTTGGGAAATAAATATTTTATAATTGGGTAAAAAAGAAAAAAAAACAATTCATTTAAGAGAAGAAAATAAATCGTAATTACATTCATCTGTATCAGAATGACATCCCAGTTTTTAAGACAGTGGGACAATGTAAAATATTCATAGAAACAAAATGTTATAGTCAGGCAAAATAGCATTCAATTATAGAGACTTGAGAGCACATTCTCAAATAGAAGTATAGTCAGGAATTATAGCTTCTGTGAAATCATCCTGACAATTAGAAAAAATAGTTAATGGAAAAACTGAAGATTATTAATATTAAACTCCAGTTAACAATGTGTAGGCTGAAATGCAATTTATTTTGAAATGCCTATGTGTAGATTATTTTGAAATATATCAAGAAATATGATGGATTGATGGTTAGAAGGATCAATAAATGGATCACTAGCTGGTAAAGCCAATAGAGTAAATGTTAATTTTAGAATTTAGGTAATGGTTGTGTTCAATACACAATTATTTAAATTTTCCTGTATGTTTAAAAATGTTCAAAATAAAATATGAAAAATTAATCAAGAAATCGAGGCAAAAAGATGCGTTCTCTGCCTCATTTCTCTTTTACTACAAGATTAGGAGCAAAGCAACTGTCAAAATCATAAGACAGAAATCAATTGTTATAAAATGATGGCAATTTAGAATTACTATAATAAAATTCATAGGAGAAGGAAGAGAGTAGGTAATGTTTATAATCAAGGATAAGATACAGATCATTTAATGGTGATAAATCAATTAATTAAGATATAAATGTAAATACCAGAGGAACTCATGTAACTACAATCAAGTAAAACTGAAGCGTGGCATTCTCATGATACATCATACTTTCATCATAGGTCTTTGTGAAGGCTTGATTATTTCTTTAGAAAAAGAAGATCGAGAATCTCAGAAATATCTGTCATTACATGTAAGCCATTACAAGAATTAAAAGCAGCCCATCAACATTCCACGACATAAAAAGAAATAACACATACCCAGGAGGGGGTCCTGCGTGCATGCTCAGTCATATCCAACTCTTTGCAGCCCCATGTACTGTAACCCACCAGGCTTCTCTAGCCATGTGATTTTCCAGGCAAGAATACTGGAGTGGGTTGCCAGTTCCTACTCCAGGGGATCTTCCTGACCCAGGGATTGAACCTGTGTCTCCTGCAAGTTTCCTACATTGCAGGTGGGTTCTTTACTGCTGAAGCCCCGGGGATGCCCCAGGAGGGGGAGGGATGAACTAAAGAAGCCATGTAGAGAGAAAGCACAGCATACAGTGTGACATCACACAGCAGAAATGTGCTCAACTCACTCTCAGAATGGATCAAAAATTTAATTATATACCCTTTCGATGATTTTTTAAGGTGATTCAAAATACTGATGATTAAAGATGTGGAGGGCGTATCAGGCAAACACAAACAAAGAGATGGCATCAGTCATGCTCTTCAGTAGACAGGTTGGAGAGAGAATGGCTCTTTATAATAGCAAACGGTATAATCTGTGACAAAGATATAAGAGGTGTATACACACACACACACAATGAAAACATCGCATCAAAATTCATAAAGTAAGAAATAAAAGACAAATAGGCAAAAATACGCTAGTAGCAGTAGACACTACCTCTATCAGGCCACGAATGACCAAACATATCAATACATAAACAATTAAGAAAATAAAGATTTAAACCACATAGTTAAATAAGACCCTGGTGGACTACAGTCCATGGGGTGACAAACAGTCGTACATGATTTAGTGACTGAACTACAACTACAACTATAGATGAAATGTAGGGCTTCCCTGGTGGCTCAGTAGTAAGGAATCTGCCACCAATGAAGGAGATGCGGGTTCGATTTCTGGGTCTGAAAAATCCCCTGGAGAAGGAAATGACAACCCATTTGAGTTCTTGCCTAGGAAATCCCATGAACAGAGAAGCCTAACAGGCTACAGTCCATGGGGTCTGCAAAAGAGTCAGACACGACTTAAGAAGACTGAGCAACAATGACAACAACATATATGTAATTTACTTACATCCAGTATCCAAGGGAAAAAAATTTCCTATCTTGAGGACATACTAATCTTAGGCCACAAAGAAAAGTTCTTTAAATTTTTGGAAGTGGAAATGATACAAATCAGAACTTTCTCTGAACTTAATATAATAAAACTACAATAAAACAAGAATTCCCAAGTGGAATTTGCTCTTGAGAGTCACAAAAGGCACTGAAACAGAGATTAGAGATTATCTAGAAAATAATGTTAACAAATATAGTTAATATTGAAGCCTATGTAATATGCCAAAAACAACATTTGGAAGAAAATTTATAGCTTTGCACACCCATATAAGTAAAAATAAAGGATCAAAATATACAAACGAACTTACTTGCAAAACAGAAAGAGACTCGCAGACTTAGCAAACCAACTTATGCTTGCCAGGGGAAGAGATTGTTGTGGTGCTTGGAAAGGTCTTGCACACACTGATACATTTAAAATGGATAGCCAACAAGGACCTACTGTATAGCACAGGGAACTCTGCTTAATGTAATGTGCCAGCCTGGATGGGAGGGGAGTTTGGGGGAGAATGGACCCATGTATATGTATGGCTGAATCTCTTCATTGTTCACCTGACACTATCACACCATTGCTAATCGGCTGTATCTCAATACAAAATGAAAAGTTTAAAGCTTGAAAAAAAATAAAGGAGCTAAATAAATAAGTATCCAATTAATAAAAACAAATACAAGGATCAATGTTTTAGAAGGCAAATTGATATTAGAACTATGAAATAGATCTAACATTTTAAAATAACTAACAAAATACATAAATGGCTGGTTAAAATAAGCAAGAAGAGAACAAACTTACAAAATTAGAAATGAAAATGAGGGATGAATCCAAGATAGTGATAAAATTAAATGCCATAACACAAATCCATAAAAGAAGGAAATTAGAACCATGCACACTGAAAATGAAGATGGAAATATTATTTGCACACAATATAATTGCAAAACTAAAAAATTCATGAGTCTCAATTGAAAAAGCATTACAAATGGTAAAGATAATTCTGTGAAGTGACTGGGTAGAAGGTAAAAACAGACTGCCTAAGGATATGCGAACAACCACTCTTTTGTAACCAAGATCCTATTCATAACAAGAAAAAAGATTAAAAGTAATAAAAGTGGGCTTTCTAGGCGGCTCTGTGGTAAAGAATCTGCCTGCCAATGTAGTAGACTCAGGTTTGATCCCTGGGTCTGGAAGATCCCCTGGAGTAGGAAATGGCAACCCACTCCAGTACTCTTGCCTGGGAAATCCCATGAACAGAGGAGCCTGGCGGGCTTTGTCCATAGGGTCGCAAGCAGTAGGACATAGCTGAGCAAACATACACACACAGCCATATGACAACATCCTGAAATGCTTCTCAGATATACAAAAGGACATTTGAATAAGTGGAATGGCAGATCCTATTTAATATAAGAACTATTAATACCCTAAGAAGGGCACTTCTTGAATTAATCTATACATTCAGACCAAAATAATGAAATACCAGATATTTTCCAGATAATCTGATTTTAAAGCAAACATGCAAAATCATCCAGAAAAAAAATCTTCAAAAAATTAGTAAATAAGGCAGAAATAGATGTACCAGATATTTAAACATATTTCAAGAATGTAGCAGGGTACATAAATAAACAGGAGAACAGAACTGTAAAGAGAGACCAGAAGACAAATAAATAAAAAGATTTCAGTGTGTGACAAAAATAGTGTTGGATATCAATAAAAAGAAAATCAATTTTTCAATAGATGGTGTTAAGATATCTAGAACTTTTGGGAGAAAAAAATGAAAGTGCATACTACCCAACTCATCAAATTAAAACAAGCTCCAGGGATTTAAACAACACAAAATAATGTAGTTAGAATAAAAATGAAAAAAAAGGTTTCATATAACCTAAAATGGGGGATGTCTTTCTATGTATGATACAATGCTGTGATACCATAAAACGATTCATGGATTCAGCCACATAAACAAAATATTTTTGTAATGCAAAAACAAAGAAAGTGAAAAAAATCTGTAGTTCATAATATGGGAAAAAGAGTTGGTCAAACTGATGAAATCCTATAAATCAATTATTAAAGAAAAAATCAACCACCCAAAAGAAAGATGGATGAGGAATATAAATCGATGGTTAACTGAAAAGGAAATATGAGTGTGAAGGACTATATGAAATGATGCTTTATTCACTCGTGAGAGATGCTCATGAAATTCTTGAGATACTGTTTTCACCTATCAGAGTGGCAGAAACAAAAATGCTGATGACATGAGTCAGCCAAGAATGTGTGGACACACCCATCAGCACAGATGGAAATTAAGTGGATAAAAGATCTCAAGAGACATAATTTAACAATATACAACAAAATATTAACCTTTGATTTGGAAGATTCACTTCTTGGCATTTACGTAACAGATATACAGGGCACCTGCAAGCTTATTAACTTTTAAGAATATTATTTTAGCCCTGTTCATAATTATAAAAGGACTGAACAACATGTAATGCTCATCAATAAAAGCCTGGCTAAGTAAATTGAAGTATACTGATGAAACAGAAATCATATAGCCATTTAAAAGAAAGAGGAATCTGATGTGAATTAAAGTATTACTCAGGAAAGCATAAGTTATAGTTTCCTGCTTGTGTAAATCAATTATATATTTGCATATGTTTGAAAATGCATAGAACATCTTTGAAAGACTATCCAGTGAACTGGTAACAGTATTTGCCTATGAAGTAGGGAACTGGGTGACTGTAGGCAAAGATGTATAACTCTTAATAAAAACATTGACAATTACACAGCAATAATAATAGCTGAGATTTTCTAAAATCCCATTGCCAGGCTCTGACATTATTTATCTATCTATCCATCTATTCATCTATCTATCTATCTAATTAAATAGTGAAATATTTAATCCCATCTTAACACTGTGAGTAGTTAAACATTAAGTCCTGGACTTTCAGCAGTTTAGAGAAGTTCAATAACTGGCCCCAGGTCAACTGACCCAGCTCTGCAGTTGTAGAGCTGGCTTCACACTCAAGCATTCCACCCCTCTAGTTAGGAAGATGTGATAGTAGAACATCATTCCCAAAGATGTTCACATCTGTAGCTGCAGAATCTGTGGATAAATCAGCTGATCTTAAAGTAGGAAGATTAACCTGCATGATTCAGGTAGGCCCAGCGTAACGACAAGCATCCTTAAAAATGACAATGAGAGTTGGGAGAGTCAATGTCTGCATGAAATGATGTCAGAAAAACTTGACCAGCCATTTTCAGCTTTGAAGACACAGGGCCCTAAGCAAGTAGTCTATAGAAGCTATAAAAGGCAAGAAATCTGTTTCTCCTCTGGAGCCTCCAGAAAGAGACACAGCCCTGCCAACTCCTTGATTTTAGCCCAGTGAGACCCACTTAGCCCACTGGACTTCTGGCATCCACAACTCGAAGTCAGTAACTTTGTGTTAAGTCACTTAGGTTTGTACAAAGATGTTAAAGCAGCAACAGGAAGTTAATGCGGTGAATAAGAGAAGAAGGACCAGAGGCAGAGAAGAAGGCAGGACGGAGCAGGGTGGGATTTAAAACCTCTTCATTGCTCTTGGAATTCCCTTCCTGCATGTTTCTGTAAAACTTCACACAGGGACCGAATGAGATTCCAACCACACCACCTGCAACTGAACCCGGAGCTTCTCTCAGCTGAGTACAGTGGTTCTCACGTGTGAGCCCCACACTAGCAGTAGGGTCATCTGAGAACTGGTTACAAAAGCAAATTCTTGGACTCCTTTTCAGACACCTAGAATCAGACCCTTTGAGAATGGTGGCCCACAATCTGATTTAATAAGCCTTCTAAGTAATTCTGAAGTGGCTTGTCTGAGAACCATTATCCTCACGTGGCTGTTGGTTGAGGCTGGTCAGTGGACCCCAACTTACAGAATGTTGAAATCACTGGGGGCTTTTTTAAAAATCCCAATGCATCCTAGGACAATTGAATTAGAATGTTCCAGTGTGGGAGGTGAGTATCAGGAAAATTACCCGTTCAAATCAATATAGATCAATGCTAGAAATTGTGTCTTATATTCTGTCTTCCAAGAGCATAACAGAGGAGTCTTGAATAGTAAGGAAATGACCCTTTCTTATGACAACTTGTCTGATTATAAGCATGTGTGTTAAAAAAAAAAGAGCACAATATTTTCTGCAAGTTTGTCAAATTCTAAGGTCTGTTTGTTTTTTAAAGCATAAAAAATAGAAGAGGAACATGTCCTTGCTGTTTTGAGTGGCATAGTCATGCCAGCAAAAATCTCAAAAAGACTGTGAAATATGCAGATGTGGTCACAAGGGTACAATATAAATGGAACTGTTGCTCAAAAAGAAACGCCAGCATCCCACAGACATATGCACCACCCCATCTGTGAGCCCAAATTCACTGCTCATGACTGGAAGGTTGCTGGGGATCACAAGTGTGCTTTTGTCCTTTAGGCAATAAGGTGAAACACAGCCTAGATACATCTACCCTCCTGGGACTTGAGACAAATGACATTCACTCACCCCACCTCTGCCCTGACACCACCTTTCATTCTTGAAACTCTTTGATTTAAGCAACAGCCTCCAATGTCCTCACCATCTCCCACATAACTATTGATTAGAAACACACACAGTTTCAGGGCTGGAGGGTGAGAAGGGTATACTGTAGTCCATGCCATTCCCTGAAAGCCTGAATCCCCTCTGTGGCAATTCTGACCAGCAGGTATCCATCTTCTGCTTGAATGCTCACAGAGATGGGGGACTCACTACCTCACAGGGCAGCCCTCTCCATTTTTAAAATAATGTTTTAATAGTAAATTCTATGGAATATTAGTCAACCATAAAAAAGGAACAAAATGGGGTTATTTGAAGAGACATGAATGGACCTAGAGACTGTCATATAACGTGAAGTAAGCCAGAAAGAGAAAAACAAATTTCATATATTAATACATATATGTGGAATTTAGAAAAATGGGATACATGATGTTTTTTGCAAAACAGAAATAGAGATATAGACATGAGAACATAAGTATGGACACCATGGGGGGAAAAGAGGGAGATGAACTGGGCAATTGGGATTGACATCTATATACTACTGATACTATACAAAGAATAGCTAACTAATGAAAGCCTACTGTAAAGCACATGGAACTCTACTCAGTGCTCTGTGATGACCTAAATGGGAAGAAAGTCCAAAAAAGAGAGGCTATATGCACACATATAGCTCATTGACTTTCCTGTACAGTGGAAACTAACAGAACATTGTAAAGCAACTATACTCCAATAAAAATTAATAAAAAATTTTAAGTTCCTCCTTACATGGACCTGAAACTGCTCTCCCTACTCCCAGCTTCTATTTCTGCCTTTGCTGTCCAGGTGTGGAGGGGAACCAGTATTACAAATATTACAAATATTACACTATTTGTACAATTACGTGTACAAATGTTTGCACAAACTTTACACTATTACAAATATCACTATTACAAAGCCCTTCTGACCCTTGCAAATAACTGACACACTTCCTATCTTCTCCAGCTTGCATATCCTCACTTTCTTCAAGGCAAAATGACATCAATTTCTTGGAGACCATCTCAAAGGGCTTTAAAATTGCTTAGAGTGATCATCAAGGCTCCAACCACATCATAACTCCTCTGTGACCTGACATACAGGTTTGATTTCTGCGGTTTCCAGGGACACTCATAGGAACTCGACTGAACTTAGCTCTTTATCACCTCCAAAAATCATAATTTTCCCTAATGAAGTTATATTTGAAAAGTTTAAAATTTTAAGTTAACATCGTTAATCTTTTTATTAACTTTGCCCCCTATATTTCCAGGAACTTTAAAATACCTGGATCTCCTGGATTTAGAATTTAAGCCAAGGATATACTAGTCTCTATGTCCAAAGGCATTTTCGCCACTTTCACCACCAGGGGGCTCTCACATTTTGGTCATTGGTACTTTACCTGCATGTGAAAAATTAATAAAGGGGATAGAAAACAACATTCAAGTTTAAATGTAAGATGTTATTGACACAAAAGATACAGTAGAATTTTTTGATTTGTTTCTTAACCTAACGTACTATCTCTTTACACACATATACGCACATTCAACTCATAATTGTGCTGTGCTATGCTTTGTGGCTCAGTTGTGTCTGACACTGCGACCCCATGGAGTGTAGCCTGCCGGGCTCCTCTGTCCATGGGATTTCCCAGGCAAATATCGGAGTGGGTCGCCATTTAATCCTCCAGCGGATCTTTCTGACCCAGGGATCGAACTCAGGTCTCCTGCATCTCTTGCATTGCAGGCAGATTCTTTCCCGCTGAGCCACAGGGAATTCATAATTACTTAAATATTTAATTGATCTTTATCCACAAATTTATTTAAATTTTTTACCATTTGTCTTGATAAGTAGGAATTGTCATGTGACTGTGTGAAAGAATGAATGCTCTTCTTTCAGAAATATATTGCTTCCCAAAGGCATATATTCAGAATGAAAGATGGCATGAAATTAATTTGCCTGTCAAATTGAAAATTATAAAAGAGATAATGCTTAATGTTGAAAAGGGTAAGAGAAGAGCCATTACTCTTAAACAAACTTGTTAGACATGAAACTTATATTTTGGAGGGTAATTTGGAAAATGATGGCATATTGTAAAATGTGTGTGCAAAGAGATATGCTCAAATATTGGAATTTTTTTTTTACCGGCAATGTTTATGATAATGAAAATGAAGGGATAAAATGAAAGCCCCAAGAGTAAGAAACTAGTTAAAAAATACAATTACATATCAGAGAGACAGAAAGAGACTGAGAAAGAAAGGATGAAGAGGAAGAGAGAAGAGAAACAAGTAGAAAACGAATAACATTTTCTCCAAAATCAGCTGTATGTATACATATATGCCCTCCCTCTTGGACCGCCCTCCTACCCCGCCCCCATCCCACCCCTCTAGGTCATCACAGAGCACTGAGCTGAGATCCCTGTGCTCTGCAGCAGCTTCCCACTAGCTAGCTATTTTACACATGGTAAAAAAAGAAGTTTGTAAAAAAATAATAATAATAAATTTATAAAAAAAAAAGTTTGTAAAAAAAAATAAATAAATTTATAAAAAAAAAAAAGTTTGTAAAAAAAAAAAATAAATTTACACATGGTAGTATATATATCGGAGAAGGCAATGGCACCCCACTCCAGTACTCTTGCCTGGAAAATCCCATGGACGGAGGAGCCTGGTAGGCTGCAGTCCATGGGGTCGCGAAGAGTCGGACACGACTGAGCAACTTCACTTTCACTTTTCATTTTCATGCATTGGAGAAGGAAATGGCAACCCACTCCAGTGTTCTTGCCTGGAAAATCTCAGGGACAGAGGAGCCTGGTGAGCTGCCGTCTATGGGGTCGCACAGAGTCGGACACGACTAAAGCGACTTAGCAGCAGCAGCAGCAGTATATATATGTCAATGATACTCTCAATTTGTCCCACCCTCTCCTTCCCACCCTGTGAATGTATATCTCAGGCACCCTTTCTCAGAAGTGACTGGATGGAAGAGGAAGAAGAACTCAGAGGAAGATATAGGACTTGGGAAACCGGACAGCAGGGAGCAGTGTAAGGAATACTGAGAGTCACACAGAGGGGCTGGGGCTCTGCAGGGGGCGGCCATTTCAGACTGGCAGCCGGGGGTGGGGGCTGGGGGAGCTCTAGAACTGATAAGTTACCTGACACACATGACCGTAGAAAACTGTTCTGAGCTGAGAAGTGTGGAAGTCTTAGCTGTTTAAAGCAAAAATGTTGGATGGACCCAGACTGTCGTACAAAATGAAGTAAGACAAATATCATAAAATAACCCATATATGTGGAATCTAGAAAAAAGGTATCAGTGATCTTATTTACAAAACAGAGATAGAGACACAGATGTAGAAAACAAACATATGGACAGGAAGAAGGGGAAGGGGAGGGTGAGATTAACATATATATACCATTGACAGGTGCATGTGTGCTAAGTCGCTTCAGTCGTGTCCAACTCCTTGCCACCCTATGGACCATAGACCACTAGGCTCCCAGGCCCTCTGTCTATGGGATTCTCCAGGCAAGAATACTGGAGTGGGTTGCCATGCCCTCCTCCAGGGGATCTTCCCAACCCAGGGATCGAACTGTTTTTCTTATGTCTCCTGCATTGGTAGGTGGGTTCTTTACCAGTAGTGCCGCCTGGGAAACCCATACTATTGATGCTATATGAAATAATTAACTAATGAGAATCTATTGTATAGCACAGGGAATGCTAATCTATGCTCTGTGGCACCTAAATGGAAAGGAAATCAAAAAAAGAGTGAGTATTTTTTATGTATAGCTGATTCACTTTGCTGTACAATAGAAACTAACACAACATTGCAAGCAACTCTACTCCACAAAAAAAAAAAAAAAATTAAAAAATGGCAAAAAGGGAAAATGTGATTATGGTACACTACCTGCCTCAGTGATTCATGGTATTTATATGGTTATAACGGAGTTGACTAAAAACTGAGACAAGTGCATGGGAATACAGGATATCTGACTAAGTTTGCAATCTATTGTAACATGAAATCAGTAGATACATGAATAGGACTTAGAAACTTATTAAAGTAGGTAGAAATTTAAAGGAGGCCATAATTTTGAAGTAAATTTAAAATTAAAGAAATTTGGTAAAGTGAATAGCAAAAGGACTAGTAAAAACTGATGGAAGGGATGGCCTTTGTGGAGGGGAAGGGAGGGATTAAAATTACTTACATATAATGTTTGATTAAAAGTGCCAATGAGGCAAATATATGCTATGCAAAAGTGTTTTAATAGGCTCAAGGACTTCCCTGGTGGTCCAGTAGCTAAGACTCCACAGTCCCAATTCAGGAGGCCTAGGTTTAATCCCTGGTCAGGAAGCTAGATCCCACATACTGCAACTAAGACCTAGTCCAGCCAAACAAATAAAACATAAATATTTTTGAAAAAGAAGTTCAGTAGGGGAAAAAATCATAATCTTATATTACAGGAGAAAAATTTAGATAAATCTACTCCAACAAGTTTAAAATTGTTCATCTCTGGGGCATAGGCTTATAGGGGTTTCTCACTTTTTAATAATTATTCCTGTGTCCTGAATATTTCATAGTACATCTATGTTTTGTCTTTTACCTAACGATGACATACTTACTATAAATGTTATAACTCATAAAATAATGAAGTCGTATAGTTTATTTCAGGTTTGGCCACAAAAGGAAAAGTTCTGTAACCTTATACAGTACAGAGAGCTGCTCAAACAATAAAAATTTAGTAAATACGACTAACCATGAACTCTACTAGGCCATTAGTTTCATGTGTCTGTCTTGCTGTAGCTCACTCTTCACTGAGCCCAGGGGAGGCAAGGTGCCAGCTAAGAGGCTGGAAGAAAATGTGAGGAGCCATAGGAGCTGCAGATGCGTCTGTTCCCTAATGGTGGGTGGGGTGCCGGTGGCCACAGCAGACAAAACATAACACAGCCCAACACACCTGTAAGGGCTTTCTGCTGCTGCTGCTGCTGCTGCTGAGTCGCTTCAGTCGTGTCCGACTCTGTGCGACCCCATAGACGGCAGCCCACCAGGCTCCGCCGTCCCTGGGATTCTCCAGGCAAGAATACTGGAGTGGGTTGCCAGTTCCTTCTCCAGTGCATGAAAGGGAAAAGTGAAAGTGAAGTCGCTCAGTCGTGTCGACTCTTAGCGACCCCATGGACTGTAGCCTACCAGGCTCCTCCGTCCATGGGATTTTCCAGGCAAGAGTACTGTAGTGGGGTGCCATTGCCTTCTCCAAGGGCTTTCTAGGTGGAGCTTATTTATGCTTACGGCGCAAAAGTAGCCGGTGGCCAAGTGAGTACCTCATGACGCGCATGCTCAGTTCTATAGACGCGCATGCTCAGTTCTATAAGTGATCTGTTACATAATCATTATTTACAAAACGTGGAGTGAGATAGACTGACCACCGCCATCTGGCCAATTCCTTTTTCCTATGTTCCATCCCCTTCAGGGTCTCTCGCCTCACAAGCTATGTGTAGTCCGTCTTCTGTGACATTTCCTTGGCGAGTAACACAGACCCTTGGATTTACACCTTGCAACGGCAGTTTCTGCTGCTGCTGCTGCTAAGTCGCTTCAGTCGTGTCCGACTCTGTGCGACCCCATAGACGGCAGCCCACCAGGCTCCGCCGTCCCTGGGATTCTCCAGGCAAGAATACTGGAGTGGGTTGCCATTTCCTTCTCCAGTGCATGAAAGGGTAAAGTGAAAGTGAAGTCGCTCAGTCGTGTCCGACTCTTAGCGACCCCATGGACTGTAGCCTACTAGGCTCCTCCGTCCATGGGATTTTCCAGGCAAGAGTACTGGAGTGGGGTGCCATTGCCTTCTCCGGCAACGGCAGTAGATGCTACAAAAACAGTTACATCCCCAACACATAGCAAAACCCAGTGCAAGGTATCACCTGGAACTCATGTTGGCAGTCCTTGCCCTCATGAGAAAAGAAGAGCCACCCACCAGGTGTGGAGTGCTTTTATCTCCCAAGACCAAGTCCAGTTCACAGTCTGTCCTTGTGAGATTGCAGGAGCGCCTCCATACAGGCAACTCCACCCCTGTGGGATTTAAACCCCCCACAGGTGCCAGGCCCACCCCTTGAGAGGGGGGATTTTTGATGCGTTCACAGCCCACCCACGTGATTCCAAGTGCTTTATAAGCTCTGGTTCACACTGTTCTAAATCTCCAAAAGAACCAGGTTAGTAGCACATCATAGGACACAGACTTTATAGTTTACCTCCACACAGAGAGCCATACAATTTCCAAACGTAAGGACACAGCCTTTACAGTATTTCAAAGTGTGAAATGGCATCCGAAGGAATATCGTGGGCGCCATGTAATCTTCTAACTGGACCACCCGTATCCCTTGCTATGGGTGCTTCCCACACTTGGTAAACTGCTGCTCCAGTCTCAGTTGCCTCCATTGCTCCAGGAGCAGAGCATTGGACTGTTTTATCAATTTTATTTCTGTCCACTCCTGCTGTCATCACATCAGCCTGTATCTGCATTCTCCTTTCCTGGTAGGGGCCTTTACCAGCTCGGCCCTGCTTCAGGATCTTCACACTTCGAATCCCCTCTGCCTGCTGCCATCCCTCTACTTCTCCCAAGCTTGCCAACATTGAGGTAGCAGTTAAGGAATCAAAATAGGTGGATGGGGCATTGTTCAAAATGGTGTCTCACATGCCACCTGTAAAGCATTCGTTATCTTCCGGAGAATCCTCCACTCATTGGGCCAACATAGAAGCTGAAAGGATGGATATCCAGCTGGCTCCAAGCACAGTGATTGTTTCCCTGTCATCGTACACCACTCTGAAGCCCAGGTCCTTGGATTTTCTGCACTTCACTTGCCATCCTGAGCGACATTTCTGGTTCTCTGCAGTCTCAGTCAACTCCTCAGGGCTCCACAAGGATAGGTTTGGCAGGCCCTGACCCAGCTCTATGGTTTCCCTTTCCCTTTTGCCTTTTTTCTCTCTCTCCACTGGGGTTAGTCCTTGCACTTTGCCAGCCTTCGTGGACTTCATCCTGACTGCTGAATCTGTCCTGTTCCTCTCCTCCTTGGCCTCCTTGGTGCCCAAGGTCTCCCAGGGCATGCACGCCTTCTTAGCCCTGTCCTTCCGCTGCACAACGGGCCTTGCTAACAAGTGGGGACCCGCAGTCTCATAATATTCCTTAGTCTTATAACATTCCCTTACCACCTCACTATCAGAGGTGCTGGGTTCTTCAGGGTCACGTAGTTCTTGCTCTAATGCCACTATACATTGAGCTAGTTCTTCCAAGCATGATCCATATTCACCTTCAGGGCAGTTAGGAAAATCCAGCCCACAGTGCCAGCAACAGTCAAGGCTGCCTTGTCCAGCAAAGGGGATCTCACTGCCTGTAACACCTTTTCAATGCTATCCTAGGACCCATCCACTGTCTCCCAGTCTTCCACAGGGGCCCATGCAGAGAAGACCTCAGTCACTGGGTTCCACATGCTAAGTAGTGGCCACTGGCTTCCTCCATCCACTGGAGCCTCAGGCTCCTCCACCTGCTGGGAATCCTGTTGACTTTGCTAATTGTCTTGCTATATGACACTGTTGGCCGAACCCAGGGTAGGCAAGGCATGAGCTTAGAGGCTGGAAGAAAATGTGAGGAGCTGTAGGAGTTGCAGGCATGTTTATTCTCTGGTGGTGGCCGTGGCAGCAACAGACATAACATTACACACCCCAACGCACCTGCAAGGGCTTTCCAGGTGGAGCTTATAATGCTTACGGAACAAAAGTAGCCCATGGCCAAGCGAGTACCTCGTGACACACATGCTCAGTGCTGTCAGTGATCTCAGCTGTTACATAATCATTACTCACAAAATGTGGGGCGAGAGAGCCTGACCACTGCCACCTGGCCAATTACTCTTTCCCTAAAGTCTGCTTTACAGGAAAAAGTAATGCAAGCAGAATATCCAAGAGCCTTGAATCCTGCAATGGATGACAGGGGTAGGCTTACAATAGTACCACCTCAGAGCCACATATGCTATTTAGTGTCTTCCTCACCTGGGCAAGATTTGCTCGTTGAAGTTGGTTTGAGAGCTTTATACCACCCCATCTCCAATGGGTCAACTACAAAGTAACACTGAAGCTCAATCTCCCATTCATATGCTTCTTTCTTTCTTTCTTTTTTTTTGGTGAGGAGATGTTGTTCACATTCCAAACACAGTACTAAGGTTACTCGGAGTCATGAAGTTTGATCAGTGTTGTGTTTTTAAATCGATATAATTAATTCAAGGCTAACAAAGAAATCAGAGTCTTAAACTGGCAGGCTTGGAATGCTATTTATACCAAAAAAAAAAAGTATTGAGTCATTTTGGTTTTGTTTAGCAACTTTATTTTCATTATGGATATTTTATGGTTTTTCATACCTAGACTCTAGTCATCATATTCGATTTTCTCTAGACATTTCTTTTCTAGTGTTTTTACCCTTTAATGCATAATAGAGGGTAAGGTATAACTGGGAAACATCCATCCCTGGCAACTTTCTTTTCAGAGGTTCACTGTCATCAACACAAATTCTGATCACTTAATAACAAGTTATCCTATCAAAGGAAATGGTTTACTTTTTTTTGTTATTATTATTTAAAGTTTAGGTTTTTTTTAGGTTAACTGAATGTCTATAGAATTTAAAAATATATCAATTTAGGTTATTATTTGACATTTTTGTTGTATATTTTAGCACAAACACATTTGCTTAATTATTTACTATTGGGAAGCACTTGACCTCTTAAGTTCTAACTTCACAGGCAGAGAAAATAGTCAGTTTACAAACCAGAGAAAGGAGCTTCCACTAGGCAGAGACAAGCTAATTAATAAAGTCAGGACGGTTTTGGACCTTCCCTCATTTCACAGCTGAGGAGAATCTACCTCTTTGGGTACCAGCTGGTCAGGGACAGAAATGACATTAGATTTACAGTGATTCTTTACCCAGGGCTTAAAAAAAAAAAAGAAAAAAGAAAACATAACAACTAAGTATGCATGGAGTGGTACTAAGGTCCCTATTCTAAGTGACTGGCAGGGATGAAATCATTGAATCCCCCACAGCAGCCTGATCAGCAGAGCTCTGTTTTTCCCTTGCTTCATTGATGGAGAAATGGACAATGGAGACCAACAATGCAACCGCCAACTTTTTTGGCATCAGGGACTGGTTTTATGGAAGACGATTTTTTCACTGATGGTGGGATGGGAGGAGGATGTTTTCAGGATGATTCAAGAGCATCCCATTTATTGTGCACTTTATTTCTATTATTACATCACAATCTCAGATCATCAGGCATTAGATCCTGGAGGCTGGGAACCCTGGCACTGAGTCTACACTGTAGACTACCTGCCCAAGTGCACAGGGCTGAGTAGCTGTGGAGCCAGGCTTCACTCGTAGTTACCCAGCTCCACCCTCCATGAAGCTGTGACCACATCAGACTTTTGCTCATTCTACCAGGAGGGAAAGTTCAGAGCCATGAAGAGACTGTCCAGTGATGAAGCTGGTCTGGAACTCACACTCTGACCCTGGTCTCACTGTGGCAGCCTTTAGTTCCGTGATGTCACTTAGACAAAGTGACATCTATTTGTCACTTAAACGTGTCAAAGAAATGGTGTGTCTGTGCATAAATATGGAGAATGGGGACACTTCACCCTTCAATTCTTAAATTTAGAACATAAGATTACATCACATCTAAAAACACATGTTCCTGAGGAAATGGCTGTGAAGTTATTTTTTTCATATTGAATCGTATTTTAAAATCAGGAAGAGTTATTTAAAGTTATCCTGAATAAATCACTTTTTAAAACTAAAGAAAACTTTTGGGAAATAATCATCTTTCAATCTACCAGTTCTAATTTTCATAAATTTGTTTCAGTTAAATAGAGATACACATGCATCTTGTTGTACTGGCCATATTGTTTCCTAAAAGGAAAAAGAGAGAGAGAGGGATAAAACTTCATTTTGAAATAATTTTATCTTGGATTGTTAATTATTAGGTGGTGCTAGTGGTAAAGAACTTGCCTGCCAATGCAGGAGACTTAAGAGACACAGGTTCGACCCCTGGGTCATGAAGATCCCCTGGAGGAGGGCATGGCAACCCACTCCAGTATTTTTGCCTGGAGGATTCCCATGGACAGAGGAGACTGGCGGGCTACAGCCCATGGGGGTCACAAAGAGTCGGATATGGCTGAAGCGAATTTGCCCCCCACCCCCAAACACACACACATGGGAATTTGGAGAGTCAAGATTGATACTGCAGAGTTCAAAATCAAACAAAAGAATAGTTGATTTGGTCTGTTTCATGTGTGGATTTGTTTCAGAGGAGGTGGTTTATTTCTAATGTTTGTGTGTTAAAGTGGTTATTTGCTAAAAAAGAATGACTGGTACTCATTTCTCAAAACAATTACTCTGTGTGTCTCCTCGTCTGTCTCCTTCAAGAATTTGGGGATGCTACCTCTCCCTGGATCTGTGTGCACAATGCAGAAGCTTGGTGCAGAATAGCGTGCATCTCCGTGAAGCAGGAAAGGAGAAGAGAAAGCACAGCTTCCCAGGCTCATTAGCACACACACAGAAGAGCCTTGATATTTTTGTTGCAAAGGTCGTCTAAGTTGGCCCTGTCGGTGGGCTGTGAACCTACTTCCCAGCAAACAAGACAGTTCACATGCAGCACAAATTTATTTGATCAGAGACATCAGTGCCATTTGGGAGGAATCAAGGGGAAGTTCACCATACTGGCAGAGACCTTCCTAAAAAGCAGCCATAGTCACTCAGTTTATATGCTGGCAAGAACTGCCAGGTCCTCTCAGTTAATGGCTATGCACTTATTGGCCAGACTGAAATAGAAAGACCTCTTGACCTGCATGCATGGAAGTGAAAGTGAAAGTTGCTCAGTCGTGTCGCGACCCCATGGACTATATAGTCGATGGAATTCTCCAGACCAGAATACTGGAATGGGTAGCCTTTCCCTTCTCCAGGGAACTTCCTAATCCAGAGATCGAACCAATGTCTCCCACATTGCAAGCAAATTCTTTACCAGTTGAGCCACAAGGGAAGCCCAAGAATACTGGAGTGGGTAGCCTATCCCTTCTCCAGCGGATCTTCCCAACCCAGGAATTGAACCGGGGTCTCCTGCATTGCAGGTGAATTCTTTACCAACTGAGTTAAGAGGGAAGCCCAAGAGGGACATATTCCTTTTGGATGATGATTAAGGTTATATCAAATGTGCAATTTGAAGGAGATAAATGTTGGAATTCCTTATGAAGCTTACTGGGAGTCTACCCCTGAAAATAATCAGTAACTATAAATGAAGAGATAGATTCAAGGTGGCTCGGTGGTAAGGAATCTGCCTGTCAATACAAGAGACATGGGTTTGATCCCTGGGTGAGGAACATTCCCTGGAGGAGGAAATGACAACCCACTCTAGCATTCTCACCTAGGAAATCCCATGGGTAGAGAAACTTGGTGGGCTACAATCCATGGCATTGCAAAGCATTGGACACAACTGAGCAACTAAATAACAAATGACATGCAAATAAATATAGATAATTATCAAACTAAAAACACATAAAGACAGATCTAGAAGGTTCCAGAAAATGGTCCAAGAATACCCTCGGTATGCTCCTTTCAGCACAGACTCTTCTATCTCATTGTTTTCTAGCATTTTTTTTTTTTTAGTAGAACACACTTACTGTTCTTCATCTAAAAAATTAACAATAATGATAAACAAATAAATGCATAACTAAAAACGGAGCAGCAGCTTCGGGAGCTGCCACCTTCCCCTCCCACCGGCAGCCAGTTCAGCCCCCGGGGCTCTGGCAGAGCAGAGTTTGAAAAATGCTGCTTCTATTCTGGTGCCTCACAAAGATCTAATATGTCAGCAAATTACCTCAGGTTTGCACATTATCATTAATCATGGTTGTCACGGGCGATGGCAGCATTCCCCCAGACATAATAAATAATGATGACCTTAAGGCTTGTGCAGGCAGAGACAGGGCGTTGGGGACTGTTTGTGAGTTTGCATACATGTGTGCTGTGCATGAGAAGGGGGGTCCAAGTCCATCAGAGACAAAGGGAAACATTGCTCATGACATGTGCTCTGAGAGTCCCTGTGAGGAGACCCCCAGAAAGCCTGGCTCCTGCAGACACCAGAGCAGGTGAGTCAACAGTAAGTGGCCCAACAACCTGCAAAGAAAGGCATTCTGCAGGTTTTCAGATCATTTGACAATAGGCAGTTCTGTAAAAAATAATACTGCCCATCATCCCAAACAGACAGCTCCTGTCCTCCATCCTGGATTGTGCAGAGCATCTGAGACTCTCAGAAGCTTCTCCAGCAGCAAGGCACCCATTCTCCTTCAGCTGGCCATGAGCAATGAAGTCACATTTTCATTTCCTGGGGCAGGAGCACTTCAGTCAGCCCTTCTGGTGCTCTCCTGAGGTTTTCTGTGTTTAACCCTTCAAACTCTGCCTTGACTTGCATCTTAACATTCAGATCAGTGCCCTGCAGAAGGCCACGAGGGTGGTACATCCCATCTTTCAGGGTTAACTGAGCCAGTGAGATGCCGTCTCTGGTAGAACTCTAATTAGACGTGGCAGGGAGGCTTGTCCTTGAATAGGACTGGCCCCAACCCCTTGCCAATGATTGTAGACCAAAGTCAGTCACTTTCTGTCACCTTCATCTTAGTCTAGTTATTATTTGAATTACATTGTCTTCAGTCGAATTACCTTAATAAATGCACTTACCTTTGCATGCAAAACTGTCCACCTATGTAGTTTGGGTAGTGTCAAGTTTCCTTGGCCTTTCATTCCATTCCTCATTGTGCAAGGGATGCAACCTACTTGTATGCTATTAATTATTTAATACTATAGGCTACTTTATTCCCCCATCATGGTACATCTTTATGTAAATTCTGCTTCACTCACCAGCTAGACTAGAAACCTCACAGGAGAAGGAATATTATTTAAAACATCACAGTATTTCTATGGAAGCACCTCTATTTGAAGGCACTTATTAAAGATATGTGTGAGCAGGCAAAGTCACTTCGGCCAAGTCTGACTCTTTGTGACCCTGTGGACCGTGGCCCACCAGACTCCTCTGTCCATGGGATTCTCCAGGCCAGAATACTGGAGTAAGTTGTTGCTCCCTCCTCCAGGGGATCTTCCCTACCCAGGAATCAAATCCACATCTCTTGTGACTCCTGCATTGGCAGGTGGGTTCTTTACCACTAGTGCCACCTGGGAAGCCCTAGTCAAAATATGCTCAGTGGTAGGATTCCCTGGTGGCTCAGCTGGTAAAGCATCTGCCTGCAATGCGGGAGACCTGGGTTCAATCCCTGGGTTGGGAAGATCACCTGGAGAAGGGAACAGCTACCCACTCCGGTACTCTGGCCTGGAGAATTCCATGGACTGTTTGGTCCATGGGGTTGCAAAGAGTTGAACACAACTGAGCAACTTTCACTTTCACTTTCAAAGTATTCACCTGCTAAGGAAGAGAACTGGGTTCAATCCCTGGGTTGGGAAGATCCTCTGGAGAAGGAAATGTCAACCCACTCCAGTATTCATGTCTGGGAAATCCCATAGACAGAGGAACCTGGTGGGCTGCAGTCCATAGGGTCAAAAAAGAGTCGGACACAACTTAAACAACAACAACAAAGTCAAGATGTACCGATAATTTTAAGGAAGAATGTAGTGTGAGAAAGGCCAGTCAGTTCTGAGTTTGAACTCCAGCTCAGTCATCCATTCCTGATGTGGACTAGGATCATTACTCAACATGAAATTTCCTTGGGTTGTTATGAGGGTTAAATATTAATATTTAGATAATGCATGCAAAACGCACAAAGTGCCTGGCATGTAGTAATCAATTTATAATGATCATATTGATGATGATGACGATGATCACAAATATTTATAAAATGTTGATTTAGAATACCTTATTAATAACTTCATCAACAAAAGTGTTTGTGTCCTTATGTAACCAAACAAAAAAGATTTTGAGTGTGTTTATGAAGGTCAAATAAATATGATAGATGCAATTAACCATGAACTGGGAAGAAAACTTGTGGAAAAGTTCAGAGGGAGTGCATTTTCTCTTGCCTAGGCTTAGGTTCCTGTTTAGAAAAGGGGATATTCTTTTTATTTAGGTGGAGCTTCACCCATAGGAGGAAAAATAATACAGAAGGGGAAGACAGAGCATTTCTGAAATCCTTTTGGGGGTTATTGATCCTCTTCTTCCAGAATTCCTCCCTTTAATAATCTAAATTCTGTGTGAGCAAATAACATGTTAGAGACTGATGGAGTCAGTTCACAGGCTCACCTACATTAAGTTAAATTTGATGCATAACAAATTGAGACTATATTTAGAAATATCACATACTTCATTTTCTAAATACCTGAGGCATGGTTAAGATGAATTTTAAACCATTGTAGACATTATTTCTCACATACATTTCATATTAAAACATATTTATACCTCAGTGTTCATTGCAGCACTATTTACAATAGCAAGAAATGGGAGCAACCTAAGTGTCCATTGACAGACAACTAGATAAAATAGATACGGTACATACACCCAATGGAATATTCAGTTCAGTTCAGTTCAGTTGCTCAGTTGTGTCCGACTCTTTGTGATCCCATTAACTGCAGCATGCCAGCCCTCCCTGTCCATCAACAACTCCCAGAGTTTACCCAAACTCATGTCCATTGAGTCGGTGATGCCATCCAACCATTCATCCTCTGTTGTCCCCTTCTCCTCCTGTCCTCAATCTTTCCCAGCATCAGGGTCTTTTCAAATGAGTCAGCTCTTCACATCAGGTGGCCAAAGTATTGGAGTTTCAGCTTCAACATCAATCCTTCCAATGAACATCAGGACTGATCTCCTTTAAGATGGACTGGTTGGATCTCCTTGCAGTCCAAGGGACTCGCAAGAGTCTTCTCCAACACCACAGTTCAAAAGCATCAATTCTTTGGCACCCAGCTTTCTGTATAGTCCAACTCTCACATCAATACATGACTACTGGAAAAACCATAGCCTTGACTAGACAGACCTTTGTTGACAAAGTAATGTCTCTGCTTTTTAATATGTTATCTAGGTTGGTCATAAATTTCCTTCCAAGGAGTAAGCATCTTTTAATTTCATGGCTGCAATCACCATCTACAGTGATTTTGGAGCCCGAAACAGTAAAGTCAGCCACTGTTTCCACTGTTTGCCCACATATCTGCCATGATGTGATGGGACCGGATGCCATGATCTTAGTTTTCTGAATGTTGAGCTTTAATCCAGATTTTTCACTCTCCTCTTTCATTTTCATCAAGAGGCTCTTTAGTTCTTCACTTTCTGCCATAAGAGTGGTATCATCTGCATATCTGAGGTTATTGATATTTCTCCTGGCAATCTTGATTCCAGCTTGTGCTTCATCCAGCCCAGCGTTTCTCATGATGTACTCTGCATATAAGTTAAATAAGCAGGGTGACAATATACAGCCTTGACGTACTCCTTTTCCAATTTGGAACCAGTCCATTGTTCCATGTCTAGTTCTAACTGTTGCTTCCTGACCTGCACACAGGTTTCTCAAGAGATAGGACAGGTAGTCTCGTATTCCCATCTCTTTCAGAATTTTCCACAGTTTATTGGGATCCACACAGTCAAAGGCTTTGGCATAGTCAATAAAGCAGAAATAGATGTTTTTCTGGAACTCTCTTGCTTTTTCGAGGATCCAGCAGATGTTGGCAATTTGATCTCTGGTTCCTCTGCCTTTTCTAAAACCAAATTGAACATCTGGAAGTTCACAGTTCACATATTGCTGAAGCCTGGCTTGGAGAATTTTGAACATTACTTTACTAGCATGTGAGATGAGTGCAATTGTGCAGTAGATTGAGCATTCTTTGGCATTGCCTTTCTTTGGGATTGGAATGAAAACTGACCTTTTCCATTCCTGTGGCCACTGCTGAGTTTTCCAAATTTTCTGGCATATTGAGTGCAGCACTTTCACAGCATTATCTTTTAGGATTTGAAATAGCTCAACTGGAATTCCATCACCTCCACTAGCTTTGTTTGTAGTGATGCTTCCTAAGGCCCACTTGACTGCACATTCCAGGATGTCTGGCTCTAGGTGAGTGATCACACCATCATGATTATCTGGGTCGTGAAGATCTTTTTTGTACAGTTCTTCTGTGTATTCTTGCCACCTCTTCTTAATATCTTCTGCTTCTGTTAGGTCCATATCATTTCTGTCCTTTATTGAGCCCATCTTTGCATGAAATATTCCCTTTGTATCTCTAATTTTCTTGAAGAGATCTCTACTCTTTCCCATTCTATTATTTTCTTCTATTTCTTTTCATTGATCACTGAGGAAGGCTTTCTTATCTCTCCTTGCTATTCTTTGGAACTCTGCATTCAGATGGGAATATCTTTCGTATTCTCCTTTGCTTTTCACTTCTCTTATTTTCACAGCTATTTGTAAGGCCTCCTCAGACAGTCATTTTGCTTTTTCGCATTTCTTTTTCTTGGGGGATGGTCTTGATCCCTGTCTCCTGTACAATGTCATGAACCTCTGTCCATAGTTCATTAGGTACTCTGTCTATCAGACCTTGTCCCTTAAATCTATTTCTGACTTCCACTGTATAATCATAAGGGATTTGATTTAGGTCATACTTGAATGGTCTAGTGGTTTTCCCCCTTTCTTCAATTTAAGTTTGAATTTGGCAATAAGGAGTTTATGATCTGAGCCACAGTCAGCTCCCAGTCTTGTTTTTGGTGACTGTATAGAGCTTCTCCATCTTTGGATGCAAAGAATATAATCAATCTGATTTCAATCTGGTGTTGACCATCTGGTTTTGTCTATGTGTAGAGTCTTCTCTTGTGTTTGTTGGAAGAGGGTGTTTGCTATGACCAGTGTGTTCTCTTGGCAAAATTCTATTAGCCTTTGCTCTGCTTCATTTTGTACTCCAAGGCCAAATTTGCCTGTTACTCCAGGTGTTTCTTGACTTCCTACTTTTGCATTCCAGTCCCCTATAATGAAAAGGACATCTTTTTTGGGTGTTAGTTCTAAAAGGTCTTGTAGGTCTTCATAGAACCGTTCAACTTCAGCTTCTTCAGTGTTACTGGTCGGGGCATAGACTTGGATTACCATGATATTGAATGGTTTGCCTTGGAAACGATCAGAGTTCATTCTGTCATTTTTGAGATTGCATCCACGTACTACATTTCAGACTCTTTTGTTGACTATGATGGCTACTACATTTCTTCTAAGGGATTCCTGCCCACACTAGTGGATATAATGGTCATCTGAGTTAAGTTCACACATTCCAGTACTCAACCATAAAAAGAACAAAATAAAGCCATGTGTAGCAACATAGATGGACCTAGTGATTATCTTGCTAAGTGAAGTAAATCAGACGTAGAAAGACAATTATTATATGGTATCACTTATATGTGGAATCTAAAAAATAATATAAATGAAATTATTTACAAAACAGAAATAGACTTAGATACATAGAAAATGAACTTACCAAAGAGGAAAGGTTGGGGGAAGAATAACTTAGAAGTATGGCATTAATGTATACACACTACTGCTAATAAAATAGATAAACAACAAAGACCTATAGTATAGCACATGGAATTATATTCAATATATCATAACAACCTATACTGGAAAAAAACCTGAAAAATAATTTGTGTATGCGTATAACCAACAAAGTTTTGTACAACAAACTGTACACCTGAAGCTAACAGACTATTGTGAATCAAGTATAGGTCAATAAAAAATGTCTAAGTATGTAATGCATATGATTTTGAAGGCAGAAATTTGGCTCTGTTGTTGCTAAAAGCTATTAATGTAGGACACAGTGCTAGCATGCATTAATATTACAGAAGGATGTACCTTATAACGAGTGCAGAATTTTAAAGCAACAATACATACAAGTGTGTACACCAGGAAGACCATAACTAATCCCCATTAAAACTTCGGATAACTAGCCCTGAAAGATACTATTGGGTCAAGGACAGAACACTCTCAAAATATTAATATTTATATATTTTCTCTCTGATGCAACTGGAACTCTTTTTTGGTCAATCTACCAAATATATTGTTTCAGAAAAGAATTAACAATGTTTATTCATCTAGAAAAAAATGATCTTAAAGCTGTTACATTCAATTTTAGTTCTTCTCACAGAAGCTCCTGTGACAGAAGCCACTTACTGTAGAAAGTTCATGGGGAAATAAATAAATAAAATAGATTCATTGAATAAAAAAGAAAGAAAGTTCATGGGAGCAAAGGAAAGCCTTGCTCAGAAACATGAAATGAACCCAAGACCAACATTCTTCAGTACTGGGTGGAAAGGCCAAAAAATAATTCAACTATGCTACAAAACTATAACTTCCTTCTATTTTTTGAAGTGCACAATAAAGCCAGAACCACATTCACTGGTACAAACAGTAAATTATCACAATATAAGCACTGTCCTAAATCACCTACAGCAGAGCCTTGGAGCTTGGTTGGAATGTGGGTTTGGAGGGGTAGGGGTCATCATGACTAGCTACTCCCTCCCAGAGGTAGACAGGACACATATTGGGCATCTTGGAAGGAAAGAGGCAGCTGATGAGGGGCAGAACAATTTATGAGGCCACAGGCAAGTGAAGGACAGAGCACGAACACAAGCCACTGTGCTGGCTACTGACACAAGGCTGTTCCCCCAACCCCACATAGTCCGTACACAGTCTCCGGCTGAGCAAAACACAAGAAACCTGGAAACCTGCTGAAGTCACTACCATTACTGTGAGGGCAACACCACCCCTCTGGGTCTCTCTCCTTCCTATGAGCTTGTGTCTCATTTATTTATACATGAAAATGGCACACCACCACCCTTCTATGCATATTGTTGCATAGAAATGAAAATCATTACTTACCTCTTTATTCACCTAAGTAAATTTCTTCCCCACATTTCATTATTCTACAATGCAGCTACACTAACCAGAATTCCAAATATAATGACTATATACTTAATCTACTCCATGAAGCACCTTCTGTGTGTGTGTGTGTGTGTGTGTGTGTGTGTGTGTGTGTGTGTGCTCAGTCATGTTAGACTCTTTGTGACCCCATGGATTGTAGCCCACCAGGCTCTTCTGTACATGGAATTTTCCAGGCAAGATTACTGGAGTGGGTTGCCCTTTCTTCCTCCAGGGGATCTTCCTGATGCAGGGATCAAACCCATCTCTTGTATCTTCTGCTTGGCAGGCAGATTCTCTACCACTGCACCACCTTCTCTACTAGACATCTAATTTTATGCCCTTATAACAACAGAAAAACAACTAAATCAGACATGTTTTCTTTGAACACATTTAAAACACAGACTTATTAACTCCCAAACTAATAAAACTAATTCTTTTTTTTTGCATGTGCAGACATTAATAAAATTAAAAGATGCTTGCTTCTTGGAAGAAAAGTTAGAACAAAAGAACAAACCTAGACAACTTATTTTAAAAAAGCAGAAACATTACTTCACTGACAAAGGTCCATGTAGTCAAAGCTATGGTTTGTCCGGTAGTCATGTATGGACATGAGCGTTGGACCATAAAAAGACTAAGCATCGAAGAACTGATGCTTTTGAACTGTAGTGTTGGAGAAGACTCTAGAGAGTCCCTTGGACTGCAACGAGATCAAACCAGTCAATCCTAGAGGAAAGCAGTCCTAATATTCATTGGAAGAACTGATGCTGAAGCTGAAGCTCCAATACTTTGGCCACCTGATGCAAAGAGCTGACTCACTGGAATAGACTCTGATACTGGAAAAGATGGAAGGCAAAAGGAGAATAGGGCAGCAGAGGATGAGATGTTTGGATGGCATCACCAACTCAATGGACATGAATTTGAGCAAATTCCAGGGCCTCCCTGGTGGCTCAGACAGTAAAGAATCCGCCTGCAATGAAGGAGACCCTGTTTTGATCCCTGGATTGGGAAGATCCCCGGGAGAAGGGAATGGAAACCTATTCTACTACTCTTACTTGGAGAATTCTGTGGACAGAGGAGCCTGAAGGGCTACAGTCCATGGGGTCACAAAGAGTTGGACTCAACTTAGGGACTGAACAACAACAGATGTTAATATTTCACACCTGACCTATCTCCTTTGTCTTCTCTAGGGTCAACTTTTTTAAAAAAAGGTGAAATAGAGAGTTTTTCAGAATTTTTCCTCACTATGACATTAACATAACTTGAAACAATTTCATGTTTTTAAAGCTGAACTAAAAAAAAACTTCATTGGCTTTGAGAATCAAGGCCAGAAAAATCACTACATCTTCCCATTCTCTAGAGTCATTTCACAAACACAAAAACAATCAGGGTCATCAAAAAAAAAAAAAAAAAAAAAGGAATTAGACCTAAAGTTAACATAGTCCCAGAGATGAGGCCCTCACAGGGGAGTGCAATAAATACTTTGATTTTAGAATTTTTGATTCCCCTTGTTTATACTGTAAGTCCCCTACATATGAATCTTCAAGGTGCAAACTTTCAAAGATACGAACATGTATTCACACCACCATGACATAAGTTAGTTCTCGTGTCTGGTGTACATTGTCAGATGTATTCATTCTCTACAAGTGGTTGCACTTTTGTGTACTTCACTGAATAGGAATGTACATAGTACAATACTGCAGTATCTTTATTTCAAGTCCAGGATGTCTGGAAGCAAGAGCAAAAGCAATAGTGATGTAGTTGGTACTACTGCACTTTTCAAGGTACTCTACTGTAAGAGTAAAAATGTTGTCTTTATTTTTGTTTTTGTTTTTATGTATTATTAGTATGAAAGGTATTATAAACCTATTACAGTACAGTATTGTATATCCGATTGTGCTAGTAGAGTGCCTCAGCTAACTTCGTTAGACGTAGGATCATGGTCTTGAAACCGAACATGTTTGTATGTAGGGGACTTACTATATTATATGTGAAGTCCCTGTGATTTTTCCCAAGGAATTTTAGCAAGACAATTTATAATACTTAGCACTCTGCCTCAGCATTTTCCTAGGTGTAAAATAGGGGAGAAGTGAGGCACAGGGTGGCTTGCTTCCAACAGATGTGCTTGAAAATGAGGTGATAATACACAGAATGCAATCAGGGAGGCCCCTGACACAAGGCCTGCCTAATTGTGAACGTGTAATTAAGGCAGAGTGGCTGTACAGCAGATTTAATTATTTTCAAAAATACATCTGACTTGTCTTTTATATACTGATTGGCTGTGTCAGTGAAAAACCTCTCATAAAATCTGACAACCAATTAGTTGTGACTAATTAAAAAAAAACACAAATGATTTTCCTTAATTTCTAGAAAATGAGAAACATTAATGAAATACAGTTAGTGGAGAAGTAAGCAAGCATGTGCATATATGCACACAAAAGCGCAAGTCCTACTGATTTTGTGTTACTTAGAAAATAGAAAATATCTATTTAAAATTTTTGAAAAGCATTTCACCACTCTGAGATTTTATTTTGATTCTATTTGCAAAGTTGAAAGGGAAGATTAAACATTTATTAGGAACAAGTTATGAATAAATGTGGTTTTAGTCATTTAAAATATCATTATAAGGTTTTCTTTTTTCATTTGAAGAGAAAATCAAGCTAAATGGGCAATGAATTGATTTAAGGGTTCAGCTGGTCTTGCTTTTAATGTTATTGGCCTGAACACTTTGACAAGAAATTACAATGGAAATTCTATCCTACTAGCTATTTTTCAAAGCAAATTTTTTTTTTGGGGGGGGGTATGGAGTGGCAAGCTATGATGTTTTCCTGCATTTAAATAACTATGAAAATTTTCTCTTTAATAACACCTGTTATTTTCTGTATGATAGCGGCATATTATAAACATATACAATAAAACTGTTTAAGTTGTTTATCAGACACATTTTTATTAAATTCACTTAGCAATTACAAATATCCATGAATAAACCTAGATGACTACTTTTCCACTGGCAGATTCTCATCTCTGGGTTGGACAGGGATGTGACCATGGTTTCCTTATCATGTTAACAGTAGAGTGCTTAGTCACTTCAGTTGTGCCCGACTCTATGCAACGCTATGAACTGTAGCCAGCCAGGCTCCTCTGTTCATGGGATTCTCCAGATAAGAAAACTGGAGTGGATTGATAAGTGGGAACTCTTAATTGGGACTTGGTTGCCCCAGTACAAAGATAAGTCTTGATAACCGGTAAGGCTTTCCATGAAAAGAATTCCCATGACTGTGGTTCTTTAATTAAATTTTAAATGGAAAGTTTAAGCATCAAATATCTATCATTTCATTCCCTATCAAGGCACTGAGTGAGCACTTTTAATCTTTTCGGGAATTAAGCTATATCAAGGCTGTATTGGAGAAGGAAATGGCAGCCTACTACAGTATTCTTGGCTGGAGAATTCCATGGACAGAGGAGCCTGGCAGCTACAGTCCATGGGTTCACAAGAGTCAGACATGATTTAGCGACTAAACCACCAAGGCTGTATATTGTCACCCTGGCTATTTAACTTCTATGAGGAGTATATCATGTGAAATGATAAGCTGGATGCCTCACAAGCTGGAATCAAGATTGCCAGGAGAAACATTAACAACCTCAGATAGGCAGATGATACCACTCTAATGGCAGAAAGTGAAGAGAAACTAAAGAGCCTCTTGATGAGGGTGAAAGAGGAGAGTGAAAAAGCTGGCTTGAAACTCAACATTCAACAATCTAAGATCATGACACCCAGTCCCATCACTTCATGGCAAATAGAAGGGGAAAAAGTGGAAACAGTGATAGATTTTCTTTTCTTAGGCTTCAAAATCACTGTGGACTGTGGATACAGCCATGAAGTTAAGACACTTGCTCTTTGGAAGGAAAGCTATGACAACCTAGACAGTGTATTAAAAAGCAGAGATATCACTTTACTGACAAAGGCCTATATAGTCAAAGCTATGGTTTTTCCAGTAGTCATGTACGGATATGAGAGTTGGCCCATAAAGAAGGCCAAGCAATGAAATGCTGCTTTCGAATTGTGGTGTTGGACAAGACTCTTGAGAGTCCCTTGGACAGCAAGGAGATCAAACCAGTCAATCCTAAAGGAAATCAACCCTGAATATTCATTGGAAGGAGTGATGCTGAAGCTGAAGCTCCAATACTTTGGCCACCTGATTGGAAAAGACCCTGATGCTGAGAAAGATTGAGGGCAGGAGGAAAAAGGGGTGACAGAAAATGAGATGGTTGGGTGGCATCATCGATTCAATGGACATGAGTTTGAAAAAACTGGGTGATAGTGAAAGATGGGGAAGTCTGACGTGCTGCAGTCCATGTGGTCTCAAAGGGTCAGACACAACCCAGGGACTGAATAACAACAACAAAGCTGTTTTAATCTCAACAGTTCTGCTACTGGCTAATATTTATGAATTATTAAATTGATGGTGTAGGTGGGCTCTAAGTGCACTTTGCTGGAGCAGCCGTAGAGAGATACCCCATGTCCAAGGTAAGAGAAACCCAAGTAAGATGGTAGATATTGCAAGAGGGCATCAGAGGGCAGACACACTGAAACTATAATCACAGAAAACTAGCTAATCTGATCACACGGACCACAGCCTTGTCAATCTCAGTGAAACTAAGCCATGCCATGTGGGGCCACCCAAGATGTATGGGTCATGGTGGAGAGGTCTAACAGAATGTGGTCCACTGGAGAAGGGCATGGCAAACCACTTCAGTATTCTTGCCTTGAGAACCCCATGAACAGTATGAAAAGGCAAAAAGATAGGACACTGAAAGATGAACTCCCCAGGTCAGTAGGTGCCCAATATGCTACTGGAGATCAGTGGAGAAATAACTCCAGAAAGAATGATGGGATGGAGCCGAAGCAAAAACAATACCCAGCTGTGGATATGACTAGTTATAGAAGCAAAGTCCAATGCTGTAAAGAGCAATATTGCATATTAACTGGAATGTTAGGTCCATGAATCAAGGCAAATTGGAAGTATTCAAACAGGAGATGGCAAGAGTGAATGTCGACATTCTAGAAATCAGCGAACTAAAATGGACTGGAATGGCTGAATTTAACTCAGATGACCATGATATCTACTACTGTGGGCAGGAATCCCTTAGAAGAAATGGAGTAGTCATCATGGTCAAGAAAAGAGTCAGAAATGCAGTACTTGGATGCAATCTCAAAAACGACAGAATGATCTCTGTTCATTTCCAAGGCAAACCATTCAATACCACAGTAATCCAAGTCTATGCCCCGACCAGTAACACTGAAGAAGATGAACTTGAATGATTCTATGAAGACCTACAAGACCTTTTAGAACTAACACCCCAAAAAGATGTCCTTTTCATTATAGGGGACTGGAATGCAAAATAGGAAGTCAGGAAACACCTGGCATAACAGGCAAATTTGGCCGTGGAGTATAGAATGAAGCAGGGCAAAGGCTAATAGAGTTTTGCCAAGAGAATGCACTGGTCATAGCAAACACCCTCTTTCAACAACACAAGAGAAGGCTCTACACATGGACATCACCAGATGGTCAACACCGAAATCAGATTGATTATATTCTTTGCATCCAAAGATGGAGAAGCTCTATACAGTCACCAAAAACAAGACCAGGAGCTGACTGTGGCTCAGATCATGAACTCCTTATTGCCAAATTCAGACTTAAATTGAAGAAAGTAGGGAAAACCATTAGACCATTCAGGTATGACCTAAACAAAATCCCTTATGATTATACAGTGGAAGTGACAAATAGATTTAAGGGACTAGGTCTGATAGACAGAGTGCCTGATGAACTATGGACAGACGTTCATGACATTGTACAGGAGACAGGGATCAAGACCACTCCCATGGAAAAGAAATGCAAAAAGCAAAATGGCTACCTGAGGAGGCCTTACAAATAGCTGTGAAAAGAAGAGAAGCAAAAAGCAAAGGAGAAAAGGAAAGATATTCCCATCTGAATGCAGAGTTCCAAAGAATAGCAAGGAGAGATAAGAAAGCCTTCCTCAGCGATCAATGCTAAGAAATAGAGGAAAACAACAGATTGGGAAAGACTAGAGATCTCTTCAAAAAATTAGAGATATCAAGGGAACATTTCATGCAAATATAGACTCGATAAAGGACAGAAATGGTATGGACCTAACAGAAACAGAAGATATTAAGAAGAGGTGGCAAGAATACACAGAAGAACTGTACAAAAAAGATCTTCATGACCCAGATAATCATGATGGTGTGATCACTCACCTAGAGCCAGACATCCTGGAATGTGAAGTCAAGTGGGCCTTAGAAAGCATCACTATGACCAAAGCTAGTGGAGGTGGTGGAATTCCAGTTGAGCTATTTCAAATCCTGAAAGATGATGCTGTGAAAGTGCTGCACTCGATATGCCAGCAAATCTGGAAAACTCAGCAGTGGCCACAGGACTGGAAAAGGTCAGTTTTCATTCCAATCCCAAAGAAAAGCAACGCCAAGAATGCTCAAACTACTGCACAATTGCACTCATCTCACACACTAGTAAAGTAATGTTCAAAATTCTCCAAGCCAGGTTTCAGCAATACGTGAACCATGAACTTCCAGGTGTTCAGTCTGGTTTTAGAAAAGGCAGAGGAACCAGAGATCAAATTGCCAACATCTGCTGGATCCTCAAAAAAGCAAGAGAGTTCCAGAAAAACATCTATTTCTGCTTTATTGACTATGCCAAAGCCTTTGACTGTGTGGATCACAATAAACTGTGGAAAATTCTGAAAGAGATGGGAATACCAGACCATCTGACCTGTCTCTTGAGAAACCTGTATGTAGGTCAGGAAGCAACAGTTAGAACTGGACATGGAACAACAGACTGGTTCCAAACAGGAAAAGGAGTACGTCAAGGCTGTATATTGTCAACCTGCTTATTTAATTTCTATGCAGAGTACATCATGAGAAACGCTGGGCTGGAAGAAACATAAGCTGGAATCAAGATTGCCAGGAGAAATATCAGTAACCTCAGATATGCAGAGGACACCACCCTTATGGCAGAAAGCAAAGAACTAAAGAGCCTCTTGATGAAAGTGAAAGAGGAGAGTGAAAAAGTTGGCTTAAAGCTCAACATTCAGAAAACTAAGATCACGACATCTGGTCCCATCACTTCATGCGAAGTAGATGGGGAAACAGTGGAAACAGTGACAGACTTTATTTTTGGGGGCTCCAAAATCACTGCTGATGGTGATTGCAGCCATGAAATTAAAAGACGCTTACTCCTTGGAAGGAAGGTTATGACCAACCTAGATAGCACCAAGTAATTAGCCCCCAACTAAAATAAATAAATTTATTTAAAAAAAATAAAATAAAATAAAGATAAAAAAAAATAAAAGCAGAGACATTACTTTGCCAACAAAGGTCCATCTAGTCAAGGCTATGGTTTTTCCCGTGGTTATGTATGGATGTGAAAGTTGGACAGTGAAGAGGGCTGAGCGCCGCAGAATTGATGTTTTTGAACTGTGGTGTTGGAGAAGACTCTTGAGAGTCCCTTGGACTCTAAGGAGATCCAAGCAGTCCATCCTAAAGGAGATCAGTCCTGGGTGTTCATTGGAAGGACTGATGCTGAAGCTGAAACTCCAGTACTTTGGCCACCTCATGCGAAGTGGAATCATTGGAAAAGACCCTGATGCTGGGAAGGTTTGGGGGCAGGAGGAGAAGGGGACGAAAGAGGATGAGATGGTTGGATGACATCACTGACTCGATGGACATGGGTTTGGGTAAACTCCAGGAGTTGGTGATGGACAGGGAGGCCTGGAGTGCTGCGATTCATGGGGTCGCAAAGAGTCAGACACGACTGAGTGACTGAAATGAACTGAACTGAAGTGGATGAAAGACTAGGTATTGTTCTTGCTTTTGATTAATATCCCAACCAGACTTTCCTGATGGTCCAGTGGTTAAGAATCTGCCTGCCAGTACAGGAGACACGGGTTCAGTTCCTGGTCCAGGAAGATCCCACATGCCACAGGGCAATGGATCTTCACAATTACTGAATCCCAAGTGCGTAGAACCCATGCTCTGCAACAAGATACTGCAATGAGATACCTGCACAGCTCAACTAGAGAACAGCCCCCACTCACTGCAACTGGAGAAAGCCTGCACCCAGCAACAAAGACCCAACACAGTCAAAAATAAATAACCAAAAAAGTAAAAAGAAAATTCCAACTCCACCCCAGGCCTTCTAATCCCCAACAGTCTTCCAACTTGCAAAGTTCAAAGTAAGTTGTCAGGAAAAACTGTGGAAAAATGAAATGGGCAAAAAATCATTTTGCTTTTCTTTAACTATACTGTTTATAACTCCATAGACATAGAAGTTAACTATTTAATAATAGAAAACACAGAGCAAGGCAAACGTTTCCTATCTGTAACAATGCAAAGGATTTCTGTTCATGGCAAGGCAAATGCCTTTTGTCCTGTAGAGAATACAAACCCTGCAAGTCAAATGCTCAACTGAACCAGCTGCAATATCTTACCTATCTCCTCATCAATAAGTTATAAAGTCTTTGACTTAGCTTCATTTTATGTTTGCATGAGAATAAGGATTTGACTTCCTAAAAAAAAAATCCTTTAATAGTGCTTGTTGGCAGCTTTTTGCTCTTCGCTCTGGCTTTGTCACCTCTTGAAGCTACTGTCCTTCCTCTATCTGTGTGGCATCAAAAACGACACACAATTTCCCCAGAACACTACTGACACAAGGTTACCATCGTTTCCTGGCTTTACTTTGGGTTCTGAGATCCAAACGTAAAGGGACTCACAACTTTGAAAAACAATACTTTAAACTTGATGTTTTAACCTTGAAATGTACACAGATATTGTATTCTATGGCCTTCCCAGGTGGTGCTAGTGGTAAAGAACCCACCTGCCAGTGCAGGAGACATAAGTGATGCGGGTTTGATCCCTGGGTCAGGGAGATCCCTGGAAGAGGGCATGGCAACCCACTCCGGTATTCTTGCCTGGAGAATCCCATGGACAGAGGAGCCTGGTGGGCTCTGGTCCATAGCGTCACAGAGTTGGACACAACTGAAGCAACTTAACACACACACACACACATTGTATTCTATAATATAGCAGCATTTTAATATTTATTTATTTATCTGACCAAACCAGGTCTTAGTTCCAGCATTCAGGATCTAGTTCCCTGACCAGTGATCGAACCCAGGGCCCCTGTATTGGGAACACAGATTCTTAGCCACTGAACCACTAGGAAGGTCCCCTAGCAGTATTTTAGCACTAAAACTAACACTTGGTATTAAGACCTATATGAGAAAAAAATCTAAAAAAGAGTGGATATGTGGAATATAACTGATCAGTGGATATATATGTGAAATATATCTATGTGGATACATATGTGATATATATGCGGATATATGTGATATATATGTGGAATATATATCAGTGGAGTATAACTGATCAGTGGATATACATGTGGAATATAAATGATCAGTGGAATACAACTGATTCACTTTGCTGTATAGCAGAATCTAACACAACATTGTAAATCAACTCTATTCCAATAATTTTTTTTTAGAAAAAACTAACACTTGGAATTTCCATGGAGTACAAGTGATATTCTAGGAAGCTGGGCAGTAACTCTTTCCAGCTGCCACATCCCCTAACTGGCACAAGCTTTCAGTCCTGTGACCCACACCAGCCATCATAGATGCTTGAGATGAGCTAACATCAGAGGATGTCTGAGGGGGCAGTGGCACCCCTGGGGGCTTCTCTGAGCACCTGCTTAGCTCCTCATAGGATTTCTCTCCTTCCTTAGTGCCTGCCCCTTGGCCCCTGGTATTATGGCCTCAGTGCTGGCCTTTAGCAACTGTTTTCTGTTCCTAGCAGTCTGGGAACAGCAGGTAGTTAGGAGGTGAGAGATACGTGAAACAGAAGAGGTAAGACCATGAGGAACTCCCATGAGCTTAAAGTGCATCTTTAGCACAAAGGCTCAGTCCTTTCAAATTTAGCCTTCCATGGGTCTTCTGTTTAATTTCTGGTTCTCAATTTTGTGTGGGCTAGCTGTATGACCTCTGGGACTTGGAGGTATCTCTCCACGCTCTCTCACCTTGCCCTCCTTCCTTCTGTCTTTCTTTCTCATGAGTGAAAGGTAAGTGTGCTAGCAGTTGGGAGACTTCACCAGGTAAGGAGCTGTGAGTGTCACAGGAGGTGAGGCTGGAGGGGTCAACCAGAGGGACTGGGAAACCAAACCCAGCAACATGGATTTACCTCAGGAACAGTGGGGAGTCTCTCAAGCCTTCTCAGCAGAGAGATGACATGCACAAATTAGGATTTTAGCAAAATCTGCATGACTGTGGGGCAGGGAAATCCACTGCACCCGAGCAAGCGAGAGGGGAGGCAAAGAAGCCAGTGAGAAGGTGACCGATCTGGTAGGGAGCTAGGTGCAAAGACCATGGGCAGCTGGAATACTCTAGAGAAACTGCAGAGCTGCTATGAGGTCTCTTTCTGGAGAGCTATCTAGGCTTTCAGCCTTGGGATTAATGGTTGGTTTCCTGTTTTCTGAGATGAGGAGCATGGGAGAGAGAGGAGAATTGTAGTGAGCAGAAGGGCTACTCTCATAAATCTCAGTGGAGTTCATGCACCTTTTTGTTCACTTACAGTCTGGATCCACACTTCTCAAATGCTAAAGCACATCCCATTTGAGTCCCCTGGGCACCTTTTTAGATGGATTCAGCAAGTCTGGGATGGGGCAGAGGTTATGACCTTTTCTAATAAGCTCTCCAGTGATGCTGATGCTCCTGGTCCAAGTAGCAGACTTTGAATTAAGATTAGATTAATCAAAGCCTCTTCATTCTCTGTACCCAGAACAGTAGCAGTGGCTGGCTGACCTGAGTCAGATACACTCAAATGCATTGGAATTTCCAGCACCCACGGCAGAGCCCTCTCCCCACCACTGCAGGTACTCCTATGTCCACACGGAGGGGTGATATGGCTAGAATGGAGCCAAAGAGACTCAGAAGTCTCCATGGAGGTCAGGGCTCCTCCCCACACTGGAGGACACAGGAGGATGGTGTTGGGTTTCTGTGAACTTCTATTGGAAGACTCAGTCAAGTCCAGGGTTCTCTTTTAGCACCCAATCATTTGATAGTTTTAATGAAAAAATCTTCAGCTTTAAAGTCTGTGTTCTGCATTTGAGGGGAGGAATAAGCTTTTTTCAGCTTCCCAGGTGGTGCTAGGGATAAAGAACTGCCTGCCTAGGCAGGAGACATGAGACTTGGATTAGATACCTAGGTCCGAAAGATCCCCTGGAGGAGGGCATGGCAACCCACTCCAGTATTCTTGCCTGGGAAATCCAATGGACAGAGGAGCTTCGTGGGCTACAGTCCACGGGGTCACAAAGAGTCAGACAGGACTGTAGTCATTTCCCACGCGTGTAGGCACACACACGAGCTTTTTATCCTTTTCTGGCTTCTTTGTTCAACACTTTCTGAATACTCTGTTCAGTGTTCAACACCTTTTCAGTGTGTATGTTGAACACTGAACAACACAGGCACCAGTCAGGAAGAGGGGAAACCTCCCATGCAGAAGAGAAGGGGGTAAAGGTAAACGACCCCACTCAGGACGCCACCTGGTGGGAGTCTCATTTGAGACAGGCTGAGACCTGGGACCCGGGACCCTCTCTTCCAGCAACAAAATCCGAAGAAACTGTATGGGACTAAAAATGCATGCATGCGCAGCTGGGGCAAATTCTGGACCCAAAAGAAACAAGAGACCAAAAAACCCAACTGTCACTTTTGAGGTGCTTGGGGCAAAAACAGAGTGTAGGGAGCAAAAGCAGAGCACTGCGCATGCCCCCTGCACACAACACCCCCTAAGAGGTGGGCAAAACACCCAAGGCACCCCTCTGGCCTGAATCCTGGACACACCCCAACCCTCACCCCATATAAGGAACAAGCTTGGCACCCTCTCAGAAAACCTGTTGCTTGTTTTCACCCCCCCAGGCCCCAATAAAGCCTTTGCCTGAGTTTCTTGTCTGGCCACTGATCACTTTCTATTGATTAAGGAGGACAAGGCTATCTTACCTGGTAGGTAACATGTTCAAGGATGACAGCTGGAAACCTCTAACCTGGGGGTAGGGGAGGGAGAATTATCCTAATTGCATCCTGAAAAGTGAAAAGGAAAACCTTAATTTTATGATTCTCTGCTCCAACTGTTATGCTCCTCCAAAGATTAATAAAATGGTTTATTTTCCCTTGGCTTCATTTCCAGAAGCATCCTAGCAGACACAACTTAAATTCTAGATATTTCCCCACCAGAAGGCAACAGAGCTACTTCAGGAGAGCTCACAGAGACTAGAAACAAAGTTCAGAGCCTCACTAGCTATGTGTGAGGAATATCACATGCGATCCAACACGCTATGCTACCTTCGTCTGTAACTGATAGAAAATGCAGGGCACCACTCTCGATCTGTGCTTTTAAAAAAAGTTATGTCAAAAAAGATGTATAAAGAAAAAAAAAGTTCATCTCCTAAATTTTGTAAATGGAAGGAAAGATGAACTATTTTTATCCAGTATACAATGTGAGATTGTGTAGGTCTGTCCAATTTGCTAAATATTGTATTGTTCACAATAAATGCAGCTTATTAGAAAAATCTGAATCTATAATTAGCATCTGGACAGTTTTAGTTTCCACTTACCATAGTGTAACAGTGTTACCTGGATCTTTATACACTTAGGTTCGTCCCACTTCGAGGCCCATAATGCATTGCTGTGCTCCTGGTCTGAGCTGCCAGGTGGAGATGAGAGAAGGGAAGAGGGGAGGCGCAAGGATGTCCTAGGACCCCACCTCCCTCTGCCTGCCCTTGCTTTACCTCCACCTCATTCTTTTTTAAGATTTTTTCTTTTGGATCATTTTTAAAGTCCTTTTTGAATTTTACTACCCGATCGGGGATCAAACCTGTACTCCACTGCACTGGAAGGTGGAGTCTTGGCTGCTGGACCACCAGCGAAGTCCCTCCCACCTCATTCTTGAGAAAAGGCCTAGAGATCCCTGCCTCAAATTCTTCAAATCCAAACTGGAAGTAATCCATTCCACCTGAACACCACAGTGAGGTCACTGAACCTCATAGAGTAAATGAACTCCTATTGGTGATGCACCTATTGTTGTTCAGTCACTAAGTTGTATCCAACTCTTTGCAACCCCGTGGACTTGCAAGGCAGGCCACACTCCTCTGTCCTCAACCATCTCCTGGAGTTTGCTCAAATTCATGTCCATTGAGTCGGTGACTCTATCTAACCATCTCATCCTCTGTCTCCCCCCTCTCCTCCTGCCCTCAATCTTTCCCAGCATCAGTGTCTTTTCCAATGAATCAGTTCTTCACATTGGGTGATCAAAATACTGGGGTTTCAGCTTTAACATCTGTGCTTCCAATGAATATTCAGGATTTATTTTCTTTAGGGTTGAGTGGTTTGATCTCCTTGCAGTCTAAGGGACTTTCAAGAGTCCTCTCCAGCACCATGATTCAAAAGCAACTCTTCAGCACTCAGCCTTCTTTACCTGGTACACCTGTTATTTCCTTTCTTTGTTTTCCTCTTGACTCCATACTGTTTGCCATAATCCTGGGATTATGTATATTTAGAATGTAATTCTCTTTACAAGAATATGTATTTTCTAGTAAAAATCTATTTTGCACCCTGATAGTTAATGATCTAAAACATTGGGGAGTTATTGCAGATTGCTCTTTTTCTCATAGCTCACATCCAGGTCATCAACAAATCCTGTTCACTCTACCTGCAAAATCCATCCAGAATGTGATCCCTCGGCCCACCTCCGCTGCTGTCAGGGTCAGTCTTTCACTGCCAGGGTCTCCTGCCAAGCCTGTGCATGAGTCTCCTGTTTTCAGTCTGTGCCCTCTCTGCCCCCACTGTCTTTTCTCAACTCAGTAGCCACTGACGCTCCTAAAGCAGAAGTCATGTCTTCTGCAAGAATTCCTGCAGTGGCTTGCAAGCCTCAGAGACCCTACAGGGCTGCAGTGCCCATGAGACCCGACTCCTCATTTCCTCTCCGAGATACCCCAGCCCTGTGACCTCTCCCCTGTTTATATCACCTTGCCCCCACATGGCCTCTGCTATTTCAACACCCCAGTCACACCCTTGCCCTAAGACCTTTGCTCTTCGCTCTGTTCAGATGGTGGCCCAAGCACATTTCAGCAGCGATCTCTTTCCTTTATGAATTTCCTCATCTGCAACTTTCTCAATGAGGCCTGTTCAACCACCAGCTCCTATTCAGTACTGCTGCCCTGACACTATTGTTCTTCCTCTGCTCTCCATGCTTCTTCATCCATGGCTCTTGTCACCATCTAACCTAGGACAGAATTCATGTATTTACGATGTTTAATGTAGGAGCCCCTCCCTGCAACAGACATCCCATTAAGGGAGAGTTTTTTGTCTATTTTGTTCACTCAAGTATCCCATAAGACTTCCCTCATGGTTCAGTGGTTAAGAATCTGTCTTCCAATGCCAGGGAAGCAGGTTCAGTCTCTGGAGGGGGAACTAAGATCCCACATGCCACAGGGCAACGAAGCCCTTGCGGTCCAAGTAGAGAAGCCCAAGTGCTGCAACTAAGATGGAACGCAGCCCAAGAAGGAAAAAAAGAAAGGAAGAAACTATCCCAGGCATCTAGCCCAGTGACTGGTATATAATATGTGTTCCATTGCTCAGTCATGTTCGGCTCTTTTGCGACCCTGTGGACTCTAGCCCACCAGGCTCCTCTGACCATGGGATTTCCCATGCAAGAATACTGGAGTGGGTTACCCTGCCCTCTTCCAGGGGATCTTCCCGAATCAGGGATCGAACCTGAGTCTCTTGTGTCTCCTGCATTGGCAGGTGGATTCTTTACCACTAACACCACTTGGGAAGGGACCTGGTATGTAACAGGCACTCAATAAATGTCTTTTGACAAAAAGCAAGTTTTTTTCATTGTTTTCGGGAAATTGCGTTATTCTAGTGCTTCAGAGTTGTTGATAAATTTTACTTATACTAGTAGGTGCACACTACACATGATAGAGATAAGTTTAAGTTAAGAAATTGGTTTGCTTTGATTTGTATTGCTTTGCATAGTAATGTAGGTCAGTGAAAGCCAATTATATAAAAATAAAATAAAAGGAATAATTGAGCACAAGGCTCACCTTCCACCCTCAGAGCAGATGACTTCTACATCTTCTGACGGCTGGCCTTTGATTATGTGTCTTTTCATAGCAGGCTGTAAATTTCCTTCAAGTCCTTACCATTGGAGACCAGAGAGGGTCACCTTCACCACCCACATGGGGTGGGGAGACTCAGACAGGCACAGGATGAGGCTCCCAAGACAGATGGTTTTACATTGCTTAACAGAGACCTCTCAAATGCACAGGAAAACATCACAGGAACATAGAAGAGAGAACCACAACAGCAAGCCCTCAACTGTGCAGCCTAACATGGTCAGAAGATAATCGTGCATGTTTTAATTAGAAAGCTATCATTCCCATGATCTGGGACACACCTGAAATAGTTTCAGTGGGTCATTCTCCAGTAAGCATTTCACTGATTTATCCTTTGTGACTGAACATGGTTAAATGATTCAAACCATGCTTTCAAAACTTACCACAATTAGCATTATATATGTACATATATATATGTATGTTTTCCTCTCAACAAAAATTCAACATTAAGCACTTGCTCCAAGAAACTCATATTTAAAGATAATTAGGATATTTGTTTTCCATAGAAGTTGTGTACACATTTGTGTCACCAAACAGAAGCTCATCTCTGACTTCCATTTCCAGCTAACACTGAGAAAGGCTGACATGATCTATCAAAGTTCCTTGAGTTTTCAAACCACTGCAATCATAAAATATGAAGCATTCATAAATTATGAAGCATTACTCTCCAAAGGAGAGTATCCTTGTTGTGTCATGCAATAAGCTCATAATAGTTGGACATATGGCAGATCACATAATATAAAAAACATGGGTTTTTGCATTAGATCTGGGCTTAAATTCTGCATGAGACTTAATCTTGCATAGCCTCAGTGTTTTCATTTGTTAAGTGAGACTAATAACAACATTGAATTGATATCAGTTATCTAAATGCTCAGCACAATGCCTACTTCACAGTGGGGTGTTCAGAAAATATCAACTATTATCATCACAAGGACCACTAATGTCATTTTTAAATGAATGTTCTGACCACATCGTACGTAGCTCAGTGGTTTTGTAAAGATTACTTTAGTGAACCTTTGTTTGCTCATCAAAAACTGGGGATAGCATCACCTGCTCTGCAAGACTCCTGCGAATATGAAACAAAGTAATGTATGTAAAGAACTAGGCATAGTGATTGGCTCATGGTAGAGTGACTAAGGACATAGGTCTAGACTTCTTTTTGCTTTACAGGAAGGTGTTTGGGGCACATTTTCTGTAAGATTGGACAGAAACTGTTACATAAGTCAATGAGAAAATCAATACACAATGGTATCTATTATTGTTCAGAATTTATAAGCAGATCTGTAGGAAATTACACCTTAAGATCATGCATACATATAATACATGATATTTTATACGTATCCATCACAAGTATATGAGAAAAGTTAGCAAAAATTAAAAGGAGTATTATAATTCTCAAATAGAATTTTTGAATCCACAGGATGCCCTAAGCTGGAGTTCCCAATTTTTTTGGCACAAGAGACCTGCTTAATGGAAGAAGATTTTTCCATGAACCAGTTGGGTGATGGTTTGGGGATGATTTAAGCACATTAAATTTACTGTGCACTTTATTTCTATGATTATTACATCGGTTCCAGCTCACATCATCAGGCATTAGATCCCAGAGTTTGGGGATCCCTGTCCTAAGATATCTTAGAGGAGAGAGGAATTAGAATACAAGAGAGTTTCTCACTTTAACAATGTGGTAAGCACCTCATTCCTTAACAAGTAAAAGGGCTGGAGCTATACATAACATCATGCAAGATGGGTAACGATTCCTCCAAAAATTAGGTGGGAATAACTGGCGCAACAGTAAAGAATCTGCTTGCAGTGCAGGAGACTTGTAGGAGACATTGGGACGGGAAGACCCCCTGGAGATGGAAATAGCAACCCACTCCAGTATACTTGCCGGGAGAATCTTGTGAACAGAGGGGCCTGGCAGACTACAATCCATCGAGTCACAAAGAGTTGGACATGACTGAGCAACAACAATAACAACAACAACTAACTCAGCCTTAAATGAACTCACCTAAATTTTCCTAAACTAGAAAACAGACCACATTGAAATAAACATATGGATATTTACAAACTATAAAAAGGTTGAGAAGAAATGAATATATCCATCTATGTGGTCATATGTATAGCACAATGGCTTAAAACAGTATGTAAGATGTGGAGGAAGCTACTAAGAAATTCTAATTCAGTTACACAAGTAATTCCAGATACAACAGTTGATCAGGGTTGAAGAATTTTGATAAGACCAAGTAATTTCTTCACCAATTTCTCTCCTGCCTTATACCACCTTGCTCAGACTCTCAAATTAAAACAAAGAATCTACAACTCCACTGCCAATAGGATGATAGTAGCTAGAATCTTTCAATCCAGGCCAACTCTAGATAAAACACCCCAGTGCTTGATTTAGACTCCACCGGCCAGCAAGGTATTTGTCTTCTTTACTGTGTGGAACAGGCCATGGACAATGTGCCTGCCAACCTCTGGGGAAGTGTGGAGAAATATTTAGGGCATTTAACTTTATCCCTCTGTTGCTTTTCTCCCAATCACATCTAAGACAATTGGGTCAAAGGAGCAGAAATTCAGTTAAACAGAGCAATATTTCTTGAAAACCAACTAGATGCACAGAAAAGAGTCACCCACGTTTCTGAGCTGGAGGTGAAGTGCTGAGCACAATTTTTGACAAAAGGAGGAGCAGGAAGGAGAAGAGATGGCAGGAAAGAAAGTCTCAAGACAAGACACAACTTGTTAGTTTTTTCTTCTCTTATACCAAATATTCTGATTTCTATATTTTCTGAAGAAATCTCCTTAAATATATATGTTCTATAAATACAGGACTTGTGATCTTGTTTTTGCAGGAACATGGGCATTCTCTTGTTTATTTATTCAGAGGTCACTTTCTGTCTTTCTTCCTTTTTTTTTTTTTTTGGCTGATAAATGCACCAAATAATAATTCATGACAGCCACACAAGCCTTTTGGAATTCATAAAAAATATTTGACATATGTTATCGCATTAAGTCTTCACAGTAGATCCGTGAGGGACTCTGTTCCCAATTTTACCGAGCAGGAGACTGGCCACGTTGGGAGGCCAAATGCCAAGTGATAAGCAGGGTCAGTGGCGATGCCTGACTCTAAGGGGAGCTCTTCCCTCATGCTGATGTGAGGCTGGGCAACATGGCTCTGGTGTCAGCAGCTCAGTCACACGTTTCCTCATGGGAGAAGTCAGTGGTATACAATCACAGAGTCCAACCTGAGGCATTTTTTTTCCTGATTGCCATCATTTGTTATACACACAACAAAGGGATCCGTGAAGCAACAGGCCATTACAAAAATGCCCTAGTAGGAGCTGGCCTGCAGACACATATATCACTTAGCCACCTATTTTTCATACAATCCAGTGGAATAGTGGTGTTTTAAAATACGAATGGTATTTTAAATTTATATTAACTTATTCTGGTAGTGTACAATTTAACAGCCACAAAGACCAAGTTAGATGGGGCATTCATGCAGGGAGACACATACATGAACAGACCTCGGAGTCTAGGGTTTGAGGGCTGGAAGGGACCATAGACAAGGCAGCCCCAAGTTCTCTCACAGAAGTCCCAGTCATTAGAATATGTGAGTGTGGATCAAGGAATATGAGTCTAGGGAAGAACAGAGTCCATAATATTAATTCTTCAATGTCACCTAATAATCAATGATTTCAAATATTACTTATTATTGAACCAAACACATGTAATGTGATGAAGAATAAAAATTCACATGAATTTTCAAGATTTAATACAAGTTTAAGCTAATAGCAGGCTGCTTTGGGCAAATCTCAAGCCCTCTGGGATTTTATGTTATGTCGCCCTTAGGGGAAGGCAAATGGAAAGATTTCAGACAAGCTAAACCTTTTCAAAAAGCAGTTGAGTAAAACTTGAGATCCAGACAGGTGAAATGACTCATAGAGATGTTAGAATTCACTATTGCACAAGATGCCATGCCTCTCCTCTTTTTTTATAGGATGAGATGACTTGTGTCTGAACTGGTTGAGCACTTGAGGGTTGAATTTGGCTGGAGCATGTTAATGGGGTGATGTTGGTTTGCTGGGAATGCCTTAATGATGAACTGCAAACTGAGTGGCTTGAGCAGCAGTTCTCAAGGCCAGAAGTCAGAGATCAAGGTGTCAGTGGGGCTTTGCTTCCTTTGAAGGCTCTAGAAAGGATCTGATCTAGACTTCTCCTCTGAATTCTGGTAGTTCTGTGCCTTGAGGCAGCGTAACTCCAGTCTTCACATGATGTTCTCCCTGGCTGTGTATATGTGTGTGCGTGCATGGTAGTCCACTTCAGTTGTGTCCACCTCTTTGCACCTTTGTCCATTGGGATTCTTCAGGGAAAAATATTGGATCGGGTTGCCATGCCCTCCTCCAAGGGATCATCCCAACCCAGGGTTCGAACCCAGGTCTTTTATGTCTTCTTCATTGATAGGAGGTCCTTTACCACTAGAGCCATCTTGGAAGCCCGTGTATGTGTGTATGGGCCCAAATTTCTCCTTTGTACAAGGACAACAGTCATTTTGGATTAGGGTTCCAGCCTACCCCAGTAGGACCTCATCTTAATGTAACTAATTATATCTGCAATGACCTTGTATACAAGTAAGTTTCCATCCGAGGTTCTGGGGGTTAGGACTTCACACGTGCATTGGTGAGGAGATGTAATTCAACCCTTTACACAGGTTAAGTCCCTTGTGGCTCAGACTCAATTAGCCAGGTTGTTCTGAGAAATGGTAGGAAGGCTCAAAATCTGCCTATCACTAGGCTTCCTTAAGTTGAAGATTAAGGAAAATTCAAAATTCACTGCAACTGCATGGATTTTCAATTTAATATCTTTTCTGTGCAATCCTAAAGAGTCTATAATTGTTGAGTTTTGTGGTGTTAGGTTAAGATATGTGGGAGAAGAAAGCAGTGGAGGTTTGAGCTACTGCCCATCAGTTCAGTTCAGTTCAGTCACTCAGTCATGTCCGACTCTTTGAGACCCCACGGACTGCAGAACGCCAGGCTTTCCTGTTCATCACCAACTCCCGGAACTTGCTCAAACTCTCATCTATCAAGTCAGTGATGCCATCCAACCATCTCATCCTCTGTCATCCCCTTCTCCTCCATAAGAGAGCAGACACCCATTTGCTGGTGCTGCATTATCAAAGAAGGCTTCTTTGAGATCCTTGAATCATTGTGAAATGATAAGCAAGCAATGGAAAAAATCTCAGTCACTCTTGAGCTAACTCATCTTTTATTTTAGGGGTCAAGACTTAAATTCATTCTCATTGACTATGCATTTCTGTGTTTTTATTGAAGAGGTTAGGTAACTCATTCCAGAAAATGGAACAGTCTTTAAATACTCTAAATACTCAAGAAGAAGAGTTTAGAGACTGTGCTCCATGTTCTGGCTTCAGCAATATTTCTGTTTTGCTCATCTTCACCTGTGCAAACAACATGACTTTTCTCCATGATGTGTTCTCTGGTACTGGAGTCATGAGGGTTAGCTAGCGACGGCTACTTTTGCATCTTTCATGAAATATTTCTCCTTTCATTGAAAGTTGGGCTCTACCACAAGGAGAATGTGAAAAATGCTACTTCTACTTCTGAGCACAATTAGGGCATATCCATTCACAATAAACATGCCACCAAGAAATAAGAGTTGTAATTTCAAAGCACTTACTTATACCAATTAGATGTCAGCTCAGTTATGTTTCTGTGATTCTAGGAAATGAGACTCTGAAAAATCATCTCTCAAGATACATTTTCATGTCACACTAAAGTATTTAAATTAACAAAGACTCAGCAGTGACCATCACTCAAAGTAAAAGTGATGCTTTGATTCATCAAAATTGCAATACAGTATTCACAGAAATCCAGGGTAATCACCTTCTGTCAGGCACAGCTGATGAGCAACCTTAATTCCCTCTTGTCACGTCACATAAAATATTCATGGGTCCTGGAGATTAGAACAGGAGCATCTTTGAAAGTCATTATTCTACTACATATACTCATAAACATTTTTTATAGGTGCCTTTTTTTAAATTAATTTATTTTTTATTGAAGGATAATTGCTTTACAGAATTTTGCTGTTTTCTGTTAAACCTAAACATGAATCAGCCATAGGTATACATATATTCCCAAAATAGTTTTATTTTTGGCTGTGCTGGGTATTCATTGCTGCATGGGCTTTACTCTACTTGCAGTGAGAATTTTCCAGGCAAGAATACTGGAGTGGGTTGCCATTTCCTTCCACAGGGGATCCTCCTGACACAGGGATCAAATCTGTGTCTCTTGCATCTCCTGCACTGACAGGCAGATTCTTTACCACTGGCACTGCTTGGGAAGCCCGAATATTGTAACAAACTCAACAAAGCCTTAAAAATGGCCCATATCAAAAAAAAATTCTTAAAAGCAACACCTAATTATTAACATACATGTGTGATGAGAGTGGCATATTTCTGCTGCTATACCCAGAATAAGGCAGTGAGCACGTGCCAGAGCTCTATAGTGACTGTCAAACACCGATGATAGTAAGTCCCCTGCATATAGAGGAGCTCCGTCCTGAGTAGGTTCCTAAATCTGACAAGGTTAGCCTAGGTACCCAACTAACACAATTAGCTATATAGTTCAGTTCAGTTCAGTCGCTCAGTCGTGTCCAACTCTTTGTGACCCCATGAACTGCAGCACGCCAGGCCTCTCTGTCCATCACCAACTCCCGGAGTCTACCCAAACCCATGTCCATCGAGTCGGTGATGCCATCCAACCATCTCATCCTCTGTCGTCCCCTTCTCCTCCCGCCCCCAATCCTACCCAGCATTAGGGTCTTTTCCAATGAGTCAACCCTTCGCATGAGGTGCCCAAAGTATTGGAGTTTCAGCTTCAACATCAGACCTTCCAATGAACATTCAGGACTGATCTCTTTTAGGATGGATTGATTGGATCTCCTTGCAGTCCAAGGGACTCTCAAGAGTCTTCTCCAACACCACAGTTCAAAAGCATCAATTCTTCAGCGCTCAGCTTTCTTCACCGTCCAACTCTCACATCCATACATGACCACTGGAAAAACCATAGCCTTGACTAGACGTACTTTTATTGGCAAAGTAATGTCTCTGCTTTTAAATATGCTATCTAGGTTGGCCATAACCTTCCTTCCAAGGAGTAAGCGTCTTTTTATTTCATGGCTGCAATCACCATCAGCAGTGATTTTGGAGCCCAAAAACATAAAGTCTGACACTGTTTCCACTGTTTCTCCATCTATTTCCCATGAAGTGATGGGACTGGATGCCATAATCTTAGTTTTCTGAATGTTGAGCTTTAAGCCAACTTTTTCACTCTCCTCTTTCACTATCATCAAGAGGCTCTTTAGTTCTTCTTCACTTTCGGCCATAAGGGTGGTGTCATCTGCATATCTGAGGTTATTGATATTTCTCCCAGCAATCTTGATTCCAGCTTGTGTTTCTTCCAGCCCAGTGTTTCTCATGATGTACTCTGCATATAAGTTAAATAAGCAGGATGACAATATACAGCCTTGACGTACTCCTTTCCCTATTTGGAACCAGTCTGTTGTTCCATGTCCAGTTCTAACTGTTGCTTCCTGACCTGCATACAGGTTTCTCAAGAGACAGGTCACATGGTCTGGTATTCCCATCTCTTTCAGAATTTTCCACAGTTTATTGGGATCCACACAGTCAAAGGCTTTGGCATAGTGAATAAAGCAGAAATAGATGTTTTTCTGGAACTCTCTTGCTTTTTTGATGATCCAGCGGATATTGGCAATTTGATCTCTGGTTCCTCTGCCTTTTCTGAAACTGGCTTGAACATCTGGAAGTTCACGGTTCACGTATTGCTGAAGCCTGGCTTGGAGAATTTTGAGCATTACTTTACTAGCATGTGAGATGAGTGCAATTGTGCAGTAGTTTGAGCATTCTTTGGCATTGCCTTTCTTTGGGATTGGAACGAAGACTGACCTCTTCCAGTCCTGTGGCCACTGCTGAGTTTTCCAAATTTGCTGGCATATTGAGTGCAGCACTTTCACAGCATCATCTTTCAGGATTTGAAATAGCTCAACTGGAATTCCATCACCTCCACTAGCTTTGTTCATAGTGATGCTTTCTAGCGCCCACTTGACTTCACATTCCTGGATGTCTGGCTCTAGGTGAGTGATCACACCATCGTGATTATCTGGATCGTGAAGATCTTTTTTGTACAGTTCTTCTGTGTATTCTTGCCACCTCTTCTTAATATCTTCTGTTTCTGTTAGGTCCCTACCATTTCTGTCCTTTATCGAGTCTATCTTTGCATGAAATGTTCCCTTGATATCTCTAATTTTCTTGAAGAGATCTCTAGTCTTTCCCAATCTGTTGTTTTCCTCTATTTCTTTGCACTGTTCGCTGAGGAAGGCTTTCTTATCTCTCCTTGCTATTCTCTGGAACTCTGCATTCAGATGGGAATATCTTTCCTTTTCTCCTTTGCTTTTCGCGTCTCTTCTCTTCCAAGCTATCTGTAAGGCCTCCTCAGACAGCCATTTTGCTGTTTTGCATTTCTTTTCCATGGGAGTGGTCTTGATCCCTGTCTCCTGTACAATGTCATGAGCATCTGTCCATAGTTCATCAGGCACTCTGTCTATCAGACCTAGTCCCTTAAATCTATTTGTCACTTCCACGGTATACTCATAAGGGATTTGATCTAGGTCATACCTGAATGGTCTAGTGGTTTTCCCTACTTTCTCCAATTTAAGTCTGAATTAGGTAATAAGCAGTTCATGGTCCGAGCCACAGTCTGCTCCCGGTCTTGTTTTTGCTGACTGTATAGAGTTTCTCCATCTTTGGCTGCAAAGAATATAATCAATCTGATTTCGGTGTTGACCATCTGGTGATGTCCACGTGTAGAGTCATCTCTTGTGTTGTTGGAATAAGGTGTTTGCTATTACCAGTGTGTTCTCGTGGCAAAACTCTATTAGCCTTTGCCCTGCTTCATTCTGTACTCCAAGGCCAAACTTGCCTGTTATGCCAGGTGTTTCTTGACTTCCTACTTTTGCATTCCAGTCCCCTATAATGAAAAGGAAATCTTTTTTGGGTGTTAGTTCTAAAAGGTCTTGTAGGTCTTCATAGAATCATTAGTACTATATAGTACTGTACTATAGTACTGGCTATATAGTACTGTACTATAATCGGTTTATAATACTTTTCACACACATATTACATAAAACAATCAAATACACAAAATAAAGAACACTTTTACTCTTATAGTACAGTAGCTTGGAAAGTACAGTAGTACAGTACAACAGGTAGCATACAGGGCCAAATTTACGTCTTTGAAAGTTCACAACTTGAAGGTTCATATGCATCAGACTTACTGTACTCTATCCACACTCATTGCTTTTCTGCTCTGTTACCTTCCCCAGATTGCTATAAGAACTCCCTGAGATTAAAATACACTGAAGAGCTGGAATCTGAATCTTTAAGTCATTGATGATTGATCTCTTTAATTGAATGATTTAATCAGGATTCTATTTTCTCTGGGGCTTCCCAGGTGGCGCTGGTGGTAAAGAACCCACCTGCCAATGCAGGAGACAAAAGAGAAGAGGGCTCAATCCCTGGGTCAGGAAGATCCCTTGGAGAAGGAAATGGCAACCCACTCCAGTATTCTTGACTGGAGAATTCCATGGACAGAGGAACCTGGTGGACCACGGTCCATAGGGTCTCAAAGAATCAGACATGACTGAAGCAACTTAGCATGCACTATCTTCTCTGGATTTTTCAGAGCACAAAGATCAAGGTCTAGTTCTGCTTGTTTTGTGGTAAAAGCTGGAGAATATCTTCCCTGTCTAACTAGGAACCCTAGCTGACACACCAAAATTCAGCTCAGAACTGCACATTGATTCATTGCTACCGTGGACTGGTTATCATTGGTTATTAAAGCAGTTTAACACTGTCACTGGCTCATTGACTAGTAGGACTTCTCTTGCATGCTTTGAAAGGCAAACTGCTATTGGGTATTTTGTAACAGCTGCAGAGTGTCTCATCAGTAGCTCTTAAGTGCATCTGGTAATAAACCCACAGGACCCAGACTTCTCCCCTCCCTGTGGTGTCTGGTCAGCTTCAGAAGCTCATGTGTCCCAGGAATGGAATAAGAAGGAAAGGAAAGAGAAGAAGAGAGGATAGGAGAGGGGAAGCAGGCTGACTCTTAGGCCAGGTGGACACCAGGACTTAGGTCATGCCCATGGTAATGGCCACAAGGACTCAGAGCTGGACAGGAGACCCCTAGCCCTGCTTTCATCCCTCACTGCTTCCTCTCAAGCCCCAACACTTTTCTTGTCTCAGCCCTTCCTCATGTGAACAGTTCACCTCTCACAGCAAACAGAATTCTTGATGTGAAATACCAAGGTCAATAAGCATTACATTCAGAGATAAAAAACAAAAGTACTGCACAGTTTGATCACTGAGTCAAATTAGTTGATAGGCAAATTTCAGAGAAGAGCTTCATATCAGCCAAGGCTTTGCCCATTCCTTGTCCAGTACTTTGTCCACTCTGGATTTGAAAGTTTTTACTCTTGTAACCCATAGACTGCAGCCCACCAGGCTTCTCCATCCAAGGGACTTCCCAGGCAAGAATACTGGAGTGGGTTGCCATTTCCTTCTCCAGGGGGTCTTCCTGACCCAGGGACTAAACCTGGGCCTCCCACATTGCAGGAGGATTCTTTACCAGCTGAGCCACAAGAGAAGCCCATAACAAATTTACCACTATATGAGTGGAAGTTAAGACTTTACGTAGTTTCTATATGTTGTAATGTTTCTTCAAATAAATCTCTCCTATAAATGAAAAAAAAAAGATGGAAAAAAAGCAAACTTTACCACTGGCTTACCACTCAATGCTAATTTTGTAAAGAAAAAGAAAAACTACAGAAAGGCTATGGAAAAACTCACAGAGTACAGCCCATCATTGGTAGTGAAGGTTCAGATCCCTGAGCTGCTCAAGTTCAAGGTCATCCTCCACACTTGTGTTCTACATGAATCTGAATCCCCTCTTGGAATTAGGCAACACAGAGTCCCTGAATAATTATCTCGGAGGGATTAAAATAAAAGTGCCTTTTATTTTCCTCTAAATATCTCTCTAAATATTCCATCTAGTCAAGGCTATGGTTTTTCCAGTAGTCACGTATAGATGTGAGAGTTGGACCATAAAGAAAGCTGAGCACTGAAGAATTGATGCTTTTGAACGGTGGTGTTGGAGAAGACTTGAGAGTCCCTTGGACTGCAAGGAGATCCAACCAGTCCATCCTAAAGGAAATCAGTCCTGAATGTTCATTGGAAGGACTGATGTTGAAGCTGAAACTCCAATACTTTGGCTACCTGATGTGAATAACTGACTCACTTGAAAAGACCCTGATGCTGGGAAAGATCGAAGGTGAGAGGAGAGGGGAATGACAGAGGATGAGATGATTGGATGGTATCACCGACTGAACAGATGTGAATTTGAGTAAATTCCAGGAGTTGGCAATGGATAGGACGGCCTGGTGTGCTGCAGTCCATGGGGTCACAAAGAGCTGGGCACAACTGAGCACCTGAACTGAACTGAACTGAAATATTTCTCTATACTTTTTAAACTCTCTAAAAGTAAACATGTGTTATTTTATTGTTAGAAAAATGGCATTATTTAAATATAAAATCCAGTGGAAGTTACCAATATATATCATACTGGCTTTCATGGCTTCCTCTGAAGGAGACACCCAAGAGTGGTTATGTGGTCTTCTGGTGCCATGTGACTCAGAAGATTCCAGTTAAGACTGAGGCTTGTGCCAGCTGGAAGTTAAGACCCAGTTCAAGATTTAGTTTTGTGGTTGCAACTGCCTCTCAAACCCTGTTTACACATTTCATAGGTAGTTGACATAACAAGATAGCTTTGAGACAACCCTGACAAGAATATCACTCAGCCATAGAAAGGAATGAACTTGGATCACTTGTAGGGACATGGATGGACCCAGAGTCTGTCATACAGAGTTAAAGTAAGTGAGAAAGAGAAAAATAGATACTGTGTATTAATGAATATATATGGAATCTAGAAAAATGGTACAGATGAACCTGTTTGCAGGCAGGAATAGAAATGCAAACACAGAGAATGGAAATGTGCACACTGGCTGGGGGAAAGGGGAGGGGGGAATGAATTGACAGAGTTAGGGATATACGTATAGCTGATTGACTTTGTTGTACAGCAGAAACTAACACAACATTGTAAAGGAATTATACTGCAATTAGAAAAAAATGCCTTAGAGGAAGCAGTGGAAATGGATTTAGCCCAACATCAATCATGGGCTTCCTAGGTGGCTCTGGTTGTAAAGAACCCACTTGCCAAGAACCTATCACTCCACACAGGAGACAGATGTGGTTTCAATCCCTGGGTCAGGAAGATCCCCTGAAGAAGGAAATGACAACCCACTCCAGTATTCTTGCCTGGAGAATCCCATGGACAGAAGAGCCTGGTGGGGCTATGGTCTATGAGGTCGCAAAGAGTCGGACACAACTTAAGCAACTTGGCAAGCACGCACGATCACAGAGAACGTCTAGACCCAAAACATTAGGAGCAACTGAGTCTAGAAATTGTCAGAAAATCATCTCAGTTTTCGAATCATAATGTTTCATTATCTGACTCTGCAAAGGTAACAGAGGGAAACAACTATTATCTTTTCCTGTAGTATTCTCACAGGCTGCAACTTCTTTCCAGTTATTTATTTATTTATTTTTTAATTTTAGTTGGGGGCTAATTACTTTACAATATTGTAGTAGTTTTTGCCATACATTGACATGAATCAGCCATGGGTTTACATGTGTTCCCCTTCCTGGACACCCCTCCCACCTCCCTCCCCATCCCATCCCTCTGGGTCATCCCATTGCCCCAGTCCTGATCATTTGTCTCATGCATCGAACATGGAATGGTGTTCTGTTTCACATATGATAATATACATGTTTCAGTGCTATTCTCCCAGAACGTCCCACCCTCACCTTCTCCCTCAGAGTCCATAAGACTGTTCTATGCATCTGTGTCTCTTATTCTGTCTCGCATATAGAGTTATCGTTACCATCTTTCAAATTCCATATATATGCATTAGTATACTGTATTGTTGTTTTTCTTTCTGGCTTACTTCACTCTGTATAATGGGCTCCAGTTTCACCCATCTCAATAGAACCAATTCAAATGTATTTTTTTAATGGCTGAGTAATATTCCATTGTGTATATGTACCACAGTTATTTTTAACTGGTTTATTTATTATTCAACTAGGAAAGTCTAGAGATGCTTAGAATTCACTCATAATATTCTGAGAAAAAAAGTCTGGTAAATTCTAAGAAAAATTCTCTCTCTCAGACCTTGTTCAAACCTTGTTCAATCCCTTTGCCATCACTTGCTGCTTCTGTAAACTCTGTCTCATGGAGTTCCTTAGAATACCTCTAAATGGCTAATGCTATGATTAGTTTTCTCTTTAATTTCCCCACCTGTTTACAGGAAGCCTCACGTTACCGAGAGAACAGGCTGTTGCTAAGGAACGAGGTGGCTGTCAGAAGCTTGGAGCTTCAAACCTGCTGATTAAATTGCTCTTTGGGGAATCTTAGCTCATCACGTAGAATCACTCAGGGAGTTGTTAATGATGGTGACATGCGGTGCCCCTCACTTAAAATCCCATAGCCAGTGCCTCTGTGTGTGGTGATAACAGCATTCTTGGCTTCTAACGCTTCGCCAATAACTCTGTTCATCAAAGTCTGTCTATGAAATGAGCAAAATAGCTATATTTGGCTCATTTTCATTCAGAAAAATGTTCAAAATTATGCAAAGAACCATTAGAAAATAAAATACAAAATTATCCACGGTTAAGTATCAATTGAATATAATACTCTTAACTAGCTTGTGCTTCTTTTAAGACTCTTTAAAGGTTTACTAGAAAAGCTTTGTAACTCAAGCGCTGCATGCTTGCATTTCAAAAATATGTAACCAATTTTATAAACTACACTGTTAATCTCCAAGACAAATGAACATGGTCAAGGCTTCTCATCCACTGCAATTTTCAATAGCCAGGCTCCTGTGTACTGGGCAGTGGCAACACCTACGGCATCTGATTTTTCAGACAAGCAATAAAGAATGAGCATTCCAGCTAATGAGATTCTTGGTTGAAAGGTTTGACATCATGTTCTAGAACCCACGACTGCCCCGGGCTTCCCTAATAAACATGAAAAATGCCCATGGGAACTGGTGACTCGTGGACTTTCTAAAGGAAAGATGAAAGAATCAGGTTATTTGGCCATTTATTTGCTCCATCTCACTTAACTGAAAAAATCAAGCGATTCAAACAAAGTCTGCTTATTTCAAATAAGAAGTGGTAGGCAGGATTCGAGAATCAAATACTGCCTGAAAACAGTAGATTAGGAAGAGTGAGTCGGCCTTTCCATATTCCTGATACCATGTGTGCTCACCGAAGTGTTGAGTCTGTTGATATGGCTAAAGGAAATGGTGACTGTCCAAGAGGGAAATATGTATTATTGATACAATATTAACCCAAACATAATATGGAAAATGTTGACCTTGTAGTAATCAAAGAAGCAAAACATACATTTTGCCCTACTGTTACTAAAACATTAACCACAAATGTAAATAATTTTTATCAAAGGTGTTACACTGCTGTTTTATTTTAAATAACAGCAACCATTATTAATAGTAGGTAATGATTTCAGAAAATAGTCTTATTCATCATTAAAACAGGCAGCTCTTCTATATGACCAACGATGGCAAACAGTATTCACATATTTACACATACGCTGCTGTCTTTATATAGAGGCTAACTCATGTACCTCTAATGTGCATTTTCCCATTTTTAAAAATAACTTGCATTTATAGATGGGTAGAGCTGTGCTTTGCACAGCTTTAGGTAGCAACTTTCTCTGTATTCCTCAACCCTTCCTTTTCTTCCTCACACTTTGAGAGTTTTTTCAGATTTTTTTTCTTGATGTGGACCATTTTCTAAGGTCTTTATTGAATTTGTTACAATATTTTTTTTATGTTTTGGTTTTTTGGCCACGAGGTATGTGGGATCTTAGCCCCCCAACCAGGGGTCGAACCCACACATCCTGCATTAGAAGGCAGCCTTAAAATTCTGGCCTGCCAGGGAAGTACCTCTTCCTTAGGTTTTGAATCAGTGCCTCCTTACATAGCTGCTCTACAAAAGCACCAGTCCCTGGAACATTACGATCAGAAACAGATATTTGCTAAATGCAGTTGTGAAGAAATTAGTAAACTTGATATTTTGTTTTGTTTTGTTTGCTAAAGTGAAACAACTTAAAGTTGAGAGATGATATTCAATGTGGACGTAGAGAGAAGTATGATGGGACACAGATCACAGGATCAGGAAGGGAAGGAGATTGGTAGCTTTGGGTACTTACTATACGATTTATTAAATTATTCAACTTGTGAAACCACAGAAGCATTGCTTATGTAACTTTTGGAAAGTAAATAATGAAACTGATCAAATGGAATATGTTGAGCTTTACACTTTATCCACACTTTAAATGGAAATTTGCATGCATCCTCAGTCATGTCCAACTCTAAGAGACCCCCAAAGACCCTGCCAGATTCCTCTGCCCATGGGATTGCCTAGGCAAGAATACTGGAGTGGGTTGCCATTTCCTCCTCCAGGGGATCTTTCCAACCAGGGATCAAACATACGTCTTCTAGGTCTCCTGCATTGCAGGAGGATTCTTTACCTGCTGAACATGCTATTTATAACTCAAGAGGAAAGGTAAAACACCCCCAAAGTTGACTTTCTATTATTAGAATAAACTCTATAATGGCTAAATGCAAACTAGTAATGGTAAAAAGATCCCAAACATTAGGTTGATTTAAATCAAATTAAAATATGTTAACCAAATAGTTTGACATTTAGATGGGCAGAAAAATGTTTTGATAGGAAGAATGATGGCAAAGCAAAGCATTTCTGAAGATCAGTTTGTTTACTGACTTAAGAATACAGTAAAAACAACTCAAGTCAGGGCCTGACATGAGTGAACTGCTTGATGACTGCCTCTAGGAATTGTGGTTTGTCCTTATTGAGAAAGTCATTTCTGCCCATGTCCCCCAAATCCAGCCTGTCTTTGGAAGTTGATGTGGCTCTAGTGGAGTTATGTGCTACAAAGGGAAGAGAAAAGCTTTCCCTGGACTCAGTTTTCTGAAGCATAGTCATTTGCAACCATAGATTCCAAGAAAAAACTGCACCAAGCAGAGTTTAAAAGGAGACTGGACAGTCAAGCCCCCAATGCCCATGTCACATCTCTCCACCATTTCCTAGTACTTTCCCAATAATCAAAGGGTCTTCTACCAAAACTGCCTCTCTCTGACATTAGAGAGGAGAAATAACAGGCAGATCCTTGCTAGCATGCTGAGGCCTACTAAGTACGTTAGATTTTCTATTTTTCACTCCGAGAGGATGGATGTTTTTGAACTGTGGTGCTGGAGAAGACGCTTGAGAGTCCCTTGGACTGCAAGGAGATCAAACCAGTCAATCCTAAAGGAAACCAATGCTGAATATTCATTGGAAGGACTGATGCTGATGCTGAAGCTCCAATCCTTTGACCACCTGATGGGAAGAGCTGACTCATTGGAAAAGATTCTGATGCTGGGAAAGACTGAAGGCACAAGAAGAAAGTGGTGGCGGAGGATGAGATGGTCGGATGGCATCACCAACTCAATGGACATGAGTTTGAGCAAACTCCAGGAGATACTGAAGGATGGGGAAACCTGGTGTGCTGCAGTCCATGGGGTCACAAAGAGTCAGACACAACTGAGTGACTGAACAACAACAACAGCATCTCACTTCACCTACTTCAGAGGTGGGGACCTGCCCCTTGTTTCCCGAGGGCCCTGGGACACCCCCATGACAGAGTCTAGCAACTCAGAGGGTTCAGCTTGACAGAGAGGACCTGACCCAGAGTGGACCCAGGCGATAGGCAGCACTTCTGATATGGCAGCTGGTTAGTGAGAACTCCATGAAAGGATCACATCAAATCACACTAAGTGTGATTTGGCCCAAGCACAGTATCTTCACATTTTGTGATGTTCTAAAAATATCATATGTACATTGTGAAGCAAAACAAAACTAGAACAGAAAATTTCATAATGTTGCTAACAAACATTTCTATGAGTCTATGAATTTTATAATTCTTCACTGGATACAATTATGATTTTGCTCTTCCACAAAATAAGCCACACTTCACCACCAACCATTAGCAGCCCCATCACCACCTTCAAGGCACCAGATTTGGGCATAAATTCTGAAGAAAATCATAATTTGAAAAGAAACATACATTCCAGTATTCATAGCAGCATTATCTACAGGAGCCAAGACACTGACTGACAGACGAACGGGTAAAGAAGATGTGGTCTACATATAATAATGGAACATTACTCAGCTATAAAAACGAAGTAATGCCATTTGCAGTAACATGAATGAACCTAGAGATTATCATACTAAGTAAAGAAAGTCAGAGAGAAATACAAATATATGATATCACTTACATGTGGAATTTTTAAAAATGGTACAACTGAATTTATGTACATATCAGAAATAGACCCACAGACAAAGAAAATAAACTTATGGCTTCCAAAGGGGAAAGGGAAAGAGGGATGAATTAGAAGATTAGAAGTTTGGGATTTATAGTAGCCTAAAAGGGGAAAGAATATGATATATATATGAACTGAATCACTTTGCTGTACACCTGAAACTAACACACTGGAAATCAACTATATCTCCATAAATTCTTTTTAAATAAATAAAAGGTACCAGATTTGAAGTCTAGTTTCTGAGGAAAAGACTTGCCCACAGAAATGCGTTCTCTGCAATGAGAAGAGGGAGGCGGGCAGGTCACATAGTTTTGCAATAAGAGACTATGTGTTTGGACAAGAGCATCAACCTAACAGTTCTCTGTCCAATGAAACCTGATCCAGTGATTGCAGATGAGAAGAAATTCATGCATCCATTCTATCCTGAATGAATTCTGCTCTATCTTACAAAAATGACTGAGTCTATTTCCCTTCATTTCTATCATTTCACAAATAGTAACACCTGCTCAGTGTGGCTACCTGCTGCACGCGGGAGACACCACGCATGTAGACAGACTAGTCACTCTATATCTTACGTCTGTTACTGTAAGCTGTTTCAAATATGGGCATGGTGTGCTGTTCTGGAGCCCCAACTGTCAGAGATGGTGAAGTTTAATGAGTTTAATGACCTTCAAGAGCTGTAGGACAAGGGGGAGAGGAGAACAAACTTCAAGTTGCATAAGTCCATGGTCATCTTATTCCACCAAGGGCAAGTAGATCTCAGGTTTCCTATAATGTCCCATTTTTAGGGAAGCATCAGCTATTGGCTACTTGGTTAATCAGAAACAGAAATAGTCATCCATTTGTTAATCTGTACTTTTGTATATCATCCTTAAATCTCACTGCCTATTTCATCTTTTTTTAAACTTAAAAACAATATATATTTATTTGGCTGTACTGGATCTTAGTTTCAGCACATAGGATCTTTTAGTTGCAGCAAATAGCATTGATTCGATGGACATGAGTTTGAGCAAACTCCGGGAAATGGTGAAGGACAGGGAAGCCTGGCATGCTGCAGTCTATGGGGTCACAAAGAGCTGGACACGTCTAAGTGACTGAACAACACCAAGTGTGGGATCTAGCTCCCTGACCAGGTATAGAACCCAAGACCCCTGTATTTGGAGCAAGAGTCTTAGCCACTGGACCACCAGAGAAGCCCCCATATTTCATCTTCGTCAAGTGAATTTATACTATTTTGCAGCTACACACTTTAGGAGTAATAGTGTCCTAACTTCCCTGTTCATGCTTGGGTAGCATCTGTCCATTACACCCATTCACAGCATAACCACAATACTGATGGCAGCTCTCAGACCAGCAGGGAAGGGACCCAAGAGCTTCTAGCCTCCCCAGTGCTTGCCCATTTCCTTCAAAACTTCTAATAAGCATGAATGGGGCTCCCACGTTCCTCTCTTCTACCTGTCTCACCACCTCTTCCTTTTATCTCTCACTCCTGTCTGTCTTCCTGGCAACCTTCTCTACTTTACTCAGCTCATTTTCTCTCTTTGTCTATTCTTCTGTCTGCCATTAATACTACTAAAATCCATCCTGTGCAGAGAGGTGTAATTCTCAACAACAAAGAATATGGAGCATTGCAGGAAACAGTGAGGACTTCTCACTCAGATAACACACCATCTCTAAGATGCAATTTGCCCCAGGATGAAAAGAGGTGGGTGCCTCAGGACACCTTGTCAAGACAGGAGTCAAATTGCTTCCCCCAGACACATATGCGGGCTATTGACATCAGAGTGCAAGAACCACTGTGGTTAAGGGAATTAAATCCATCTTGGGAACAAATAACAATCTAAGGACCAAAAACAGGCATATGTGTGTTGAAAAAAATTGAGATAATACAAGAGAAATAGCATATTTAAAAGTAGAATTTAAAAATCATAAAATGTGTATAACAATGAAGCAAACATAAGTGCAGTCAAAAATATCCATACTGTTCTCCAGGAGCCGGATCACAGATTGGAAGAGGAAACAGAAAGACAAGTCCATAAATTCTGGAGGCTTTAGTCTCAAAGCTGTGAGGTAACCAAGCCGTAAGAGCCTGTGTACAGAATCCATATGGCAACCCAGGAACAAGTGTGTAAGCAAAGACGGGCGTCAGCTGGGCATGAGCCAGCAGGCATGCGTTTCTCTTAAAAGAAAAAAAAAAATGCCTTTGAAAAAATAAAAGCAACTCTTCTGAAATTATCTGAGAAACAGTGGCAAGTACAAAGAAAATCCAACAAATATGGTCAACCTTACTCCTCATTCTTGAAGGGCCATCTGAGAGCTCTCTGCCTTCACCACTGTCCTGCCTGCTCTATTTACAATTCCCAAATCACCTTCCTCCCACCTATGGCGTCACAGACAGGCAGCAGTGCAGGGCTTCATCATCCCAAGGAAAATGAACACGGCTGTCTCATTAATTTGACCACCTCACACTTATTCCTCTTAAACCATAGCTTACTGATAGAAGTCTGGATTAGTTAAGAAAATGCCACAGGCTCCAACCTAATCAGAAAATCAGAGCTTAAAACATCATGGCATTTCTCAACGTTTGTTTTCTCCTCTTGACATTGCATAAAACTGGTAGAGATTTCAATAAACAACAGTCAAGACAGCTCAGGTTGCATCAGTGCATATTCTAACGCTCTGTGGCACTTTCTAACACTGTAAAGAAGATGAAAAAATACCAACATTCAGTTGAATACGAAAGCAGTTTTTTTTTTCTCTTTATAAGGCACCAAGGGGCTTGAGAGCAATTTGCTTTCATTCTTTTTTTCTCTCTTGTACTAAGAAATGTGATGTAAACATGTGATGTGTGTTTAATACCAATGGTTATTAAACCATCCCTAAATGGGTTGACAGACAGAGTTCATCAAACCCCAGGTGTCCTTCTCCATGAGCCCTCTGAGGGTAATAGCTGTGATTTCAGTGGAAAGATGTCCAGTGGGTCACTTGGTCATCTGATTCCAGAACAGTGGCACATACATGGTTTGTGAAGGGACAGGGGAAAAAGGATGAAATACGAACAAAGCTAGTGGAGGTGATGGAACTCCAGTTGAGCTCTTTCAAATCCTGAAAGATGACGCTGTGAAAGTGCTGCACTCGATATGCCAGCAAATTTGGAAAACTCAGCAGTGGCCACAGGACTGGAAGAGGTCAGTCTTCTTTCCAATCCCAAAGAAAGGCAATGCCAAAGAATGCTCGAACTACCGCACAATTGCACTCATCTCACATGCTAGTAAAGTAATGCTCAAAATTCTCCAAGCCAGGCTTTAGCAATACGTGAACCGTGAACTTACAGATGTTCAAGCTGGTTTTAGAAAAGGCAGAGGAACCAGAGATCAAATTGCCAACATCCGATGGATCATCGACAAAGCAAGCGAGTTCCAGAAAAACATCTATTTCTGCTTTATTCACTATGCCAAAGCCTTTGACTGTGTGGATCACAATAAACTGTGGGAAATTCTGAAAGAGATGAGAATACCAGACCATCTGACCTGTCTCTTGAGAAACCTGTATGCAGGTCAGGAAGCAACAGTTAGAACTGGACATGGAACAACAGACTGGTTCCAAATAGGAAAAGGAGTACGTCAAGCCTGTATATTGTCACCCTGCTTATTTAACTTCTATGCAGAGTACATCATGAGAAACGCTGGGCTGGAAGAAACACAAGCTGGAATCAAGATTGCCGGGAGAAATATCAATAACATCAGATATGCAGATGACACCACCCTTATGGCAGAAAGCAAAGAAGGACTAAAGAGCCTCTTGATGAAAGTGAAAGAGGAGAGTGAAAAAGTTGGCTTAAAGCTCAACGTTCAGAAAACTAAGATCATGGCATCTGGTCCCATCACTTCATGGGAAATAGATGGAGAAACAGTGGAAACAGTGTCAGACTTTATGTTTTTGGGCTCCAAAATCACTGCTGATGGTGATTGCAGCCATGAAATTAAAAGACGCTTCCTCGAAGGCAATGGCACCCCACTCCAGTATTCTTGCCTGGAAAATCCCATGGACGGAGGAGCCTGGTAGACTACAGTCCATGGGGTCGCTATGAGTCAGACATGACTCAGCGACTTCACTTTCACTTTTCACTTTCATGCACTGGAGAAGGAAATGGCAACCCACTCCAGTATCCTTGCCTGGAGAATCCCAGGGACAGCAGAGCCTGGTGGGCTGCTGTCTATGGGGTCGCACAGAGTCGGACACGACTGAAGCGACTTAGCAGCAGCAGCAGCAACTCCTTGGAAGGAAGGTTATGGACAATCTAGATAGCATATTTGAAAGCAGAGACATTACTTTGCCAACAAAAGTCCGTCTAGTCAAGGCTATGGTTTTTCCAGTGGTCATGTACAGATGTGAGAGTTGGACGGTGAAGAAAGCTGAGCACCAAAGAATTGATGCTTTTGAACTGTGGTGTTGGAGAAGACTCTTGAGAATCCCTTGGACTGCAAGGAGATCCAATCAATTCATCCTAAAGGAGATCAATCCTGGGTGTTCATTGGAAGGACTGATGTTGAAGCTGTAACTCCAATACTTTGGCCACCTCATGTGAAGAGTTGACTCATTGGAAAAGACCCTAATGCTGGGTAGGATTGGGGGCAGGAGGAGAAGGGGATGACAGAGGATGAGATGGTTGGACGGCATCACCGACTCAATGGACATGTGTTTGGGTAGACTCCGGGAGTTGGAAATGGACAGAGAGACCTGGCCCGCTGCAATTCATGGGGGTGCAAAGAGTCGGACATGACTAAACGACTGAACTGAACTGAACTGAACTGAACTGAGTGTTTTTAAGAAGAGGCCATGTGCTGAATTTATTGGTATTTTTCCTTAAAGAGTGAGTCCTCAGACTTTATTAAAATCTAGAATTTCAAGTCTTAACAATTGCATCCCTCTCCTAGTTCTCATATAATATAGCAGAAACTGTTTTACCATTCTGAAATAGGAAATAACCTTCTCTGAAAGTATCAAATGATTGCACGTAGTACCATTTCTAAAGCAACAGTTTTTAATGGTGTTTCAAATTTTTTTAATTTATTTTTTTAATTGAAGGATAATTGCTTTACAGAATTTTGCTGTTTTCTGTCAAACCTCAGTATGAATCAGCCATAGTATACATATATCCCTTCCCTTTTAAACCTCCCTCCCATCTCCCTCCCCATCTCCCTCCCATCTCCCTCCCCATCTCCCTCCCCTCTAGATTGATACAGAGCCTCTGTTTGAGTTTCCTGAGCCATACAGCAAATTCCCGTTGGCTATCTATTTTACATATGGTAATATAAGTTTCCATGTTACTCTTTCCATACATCTTACCCTCTCCTCCCCTCTCCCCATGTCCGTAAGTCTATTCTCTATGTCTGTTATTTTGAAAATGATCATTTCCTCAGCTATATACTCCATTACTTTTTAACTTATAATTTTGAAAAAATACAAAGAAACACAAAAAATGATAGTTTCATGCCTAGCATAGCTCTCACTGAGCCCTGCTGCTTGATAACAATGTGCCGCTTGGCCTGCATCACTTCCTCTTTTTCTATCTCTAATAAAAAACATTGTTGTTTTTGCTGCTGTTCTACAATTTAAAAGTAAGTCACATAGATGATGCCCCTTTGCCCCTAAATGTTTAACATTATCTTCTAAGAATAAAGACAGACTTTTATGTATTATGGGACAATGATCAATTTTAGAAAATTCAGAACCAACTGTGAATTCCTTTGAATTGAATAAGTTATAAACGGTAGTGTCACAAAACTCCTATCACAGGTTAAAATACTTTCCCTTAATTGTATAGTCTTTTCCAACTCATCACTGCAAGGAACTAAACAGAGTAAGAGCTTCATGAAAGCAAAGAGTGTCTTGCTTATTCCCAGGTGCTCCTCACAACTAGGACATACATACAGAGTGTTTGCTGACTTTAAAAATTATGCTTCAGGAATTTCTCTAGCGGTCCACTGGTTAAGACCCCATGCTTCGAAAGAGGGGGGCACAGTTTCAATCCCTGGTCAGGGAGCTAAGATCCTACATGCCACATGGTGCAGCCCCCATCCCCAAAAAAGTATATGTAAAAAAAAAAATTATGCTTCAAGTCGTGTCTAATGACTGTTAAGTGCCCCATGTGTCTCGAGAAATAGATGAAGTTATTGTTGACTATGTTTAACATCAATAAGGTTGACAAGACCCATATATTTGGCAACACGGTCATTTTCTTGAACATGAGTATTTTTTCTGCCGCAGAAAACCCTCAAACACTGCCCTAATCCTGGGTTTATTTTGAAAAGCACTTGGCATGTACATTGTTGATTTGGATTTTTAACATCCAGTGGAAACACCCAGTGATAAAGGTGGTTATCATTTTAGGTTGATTACAGGATCAATGAATTGTATTATCCTTTCATCTCACCTCACTGTCAAAAAGAAAAAAAAAATATTACAAAAGAAAAGCAAGACTCTCCAAACTGACTTCTATTAAATTAATTTTTTAATAACTGCTTGGTTTTATCACTACTTTCCCAAATGCTAATTAATTCTAACTCTAAACTATGTAATTATAATACTTGTGCTGAAATACAAATTATCTGGCGCCCCTGGGGTGAACAAGTTAGAATATATTTCGTGTTCCATTCAGCAATTCCGGAGACCATGGAAACGACGTGGCAGACCCCTGGCTGACGCCCCTCCCCCCACGCTCCCAGTTCCTGGTTCTTCCTCTTTACCAGGAAGACAGGAACAGAGCTGACAGTTGGCATCCTAGCTTAATGCCTCTCTCCGTGGAGCTGGGAGAAACGGTGGACGCCAAGCTATTTTTGGCCAGGCACGGAAACGCACAGAACCTTCAGGAGCCTTCATTTAGTCAGTGGCCTAAGTGGCCGCCGATACACCTGCAGAATAGGAATTGACGTTACCATGGAAATAGAAGGACTCTTCCTGGTTCTGTCAAAATGCATCTCCATCTGTGATCAGGCAGGGGTCAGAAAGGAAAGAAACACCCGCTCCAGGAAGAAAACAGAGATGAGGGGCTCGGCAGGCAGCGCCCTACAGCACCGAAGTCCAGTCGGCTTTTCCACATTCACACACATTAGAGTCCAAATCTCCCCCTTTCTTTGTTTCATTAGACAGTAGCTAATCAAAGTGCCTTGTTTTTTCTTACAGCCTCAAACCAGTGTCTGCAGGGCTGCCACATAACCTCCTTAGGGGTCTGGTTCCTCCACTGTCATGTCACTCAAACGATCACTGAGCCCGCCGAGGCTAATGTTCTGTTCTCAGTCTTAACGGGCCGTAATTATGAGCCCATTCTGCAGGGCACCCGAACAAAAATATCACAATTTAAACACAAGAAAATAGGGTGTGGAGCATAAGAACAGCACATAACTAGGGGCCTAGAAAGGAACCAAGGTGACCTCCGTGTGCCCTGGGTTGCGGTTCCCTAGTGCCTCTCTGGGTCTGCAGGTCTGCGCTGGCCCAAGCTTAGCTCTGAGACAGGAAGAGGCTGGTCTGAGGCCTGGTATCCCTGCCACAGGGCCTGGCCTCTAGCCCCTGTCACCGGGGAGTTGTAGCTACAGCCTGATCCTGCTTTTGGCCTCGGTCCAACCCACTGGCCTCACCTTAAATTATCACCTGCTTGGTCACGCACATCACACGGCCCAAGCCTCAGTCTTCAGGCCTGGCCTCTGGGCCTCATGCTCTGCTGGCCCAGCCCTGGGCTGACGAACTCTTATTGGTTCCCACAGATTCTAGTACTTCATGCAGAGAGAGGGCACATCCATTGTGCAGAGACCCAGGGAGAGGTGTAGAACCGCAACAGTGGTGTTACTGGATATGGTGTGAACAACAGGCTCCTCAGTTCAGTAGGAATCTCTGTGAGTGCATTCTAGTGAACTCATAGCACAGAAGGACATCACCCTGGTGTCCGACCATTTGCAAGATGCGCCAGAGGCCCAAGTCGTGAATGAGGCACACGCTCAGTCATCAGCTGACCTGGAGCAGCCAGTTGGTTACACAGTCTTGCAGAGCATTTCATGTGTGTTGACAGTGAAGCTGCGCCCTTAACTACATACCATCATCTCTTAAAATGTCTATGCGAGGATATAGCATCAAATTTTAGGAAGAAAATCCATGCATCATGCTATTTATGAATCTGATAAATCAAGAATAAGTTCTGGTTGCTTCCTATTTTGTCCCTCCTTGATATGTGTCTATATGTGGTGGTTAGTTTTATGCCAGACTCTAGTTAGGTGGTTAGTGGCCAGAATCTAGTACCCAGTTACTTCATCAAATGCGAATCCAGAGGTTTCTGTGAAGGTATTTTGTAGATGTGATGAACATTTACAGTTGACTTTATTGTAAGGAGAGCATCCTTGATGAGATAGATAGATTTTATCTGGTCAGTTGAAGGCTTTTAGAGAAAACATTGAGTTATCCAGAGAAGAAATTCTTACTTAAGATTGTAGCATAGGGACTTCCCTGCTGGTCCAGTGGCTAAGACTCCATGTTCCCAGTGCAGGGGGCCCGGGTTCAATCCCTGGTCGAGAACTAGATCCCACATGCTACAACTAAAGATTTCACAGGCCGCAACTAAGACCCAGTGAAGCCAAATAAATAAATGTTTAAAAAAAGAATAAATGCACCTGAGTTTTTTTTAAAAGACTGTAATTACAAATCCTGCTTGAGTTGTCAGTCCCATGATCACATGAGCCAATTCTTAAAATCATTCTCTCTCTCCTCCTCTCTCTATATATGGGCTTCCCCAGTGGCTCAGTCAGAGAAGGCAATGGCACCCAACTCCAGTACTCTTGCCTGGAAAATCCACGGACGGAGGAGCCTGGTAGGCTGCAGTCCATGGGGTCGCTAGGAGTCGGACACGACTGAGCGACTTCACTTTCATTTTTCACTTTCATGCATTGGAGAAGAAAATGGCAACCCACTCCAGTGTTCTTGCCTGGAGAATCCCAGGGACGGCAGAGCCTTGGTGGGCTTCCTTCTATGGGGTCGCACAGAGTCGGACACAACTGAAGCGACTTAGCAGCAGCAGCAGCAGCAGCAGTAGCTCAGTGGAAAAGAATCCGCCTCCAATGCAAGAGAGATGCAGGAGACTCGGATTTGATCCCTGGGTCAGGAAGATCCCTTGGAGGAAGACACGGCAACTCACTCCAGTATTCTTGCCTGGAGAATCCCATGACAGAAGAGCTTGGCAGGTTACAGTCATAGTGTCACAAAGAGTCAGACACGACTGAAGCAACTGTGTGTATGTATGTATATATTGTATATATTTATATATGGGTTTCCCACAGTGGCACGGTGGTAAAAGATCCAGGTGGCTCAGGATACCTGGGTCAGAAAGATCGCCTGGAGAAGGAAATGGCAACCTACTCAAATCTTCTTAACTGACGAATTTTCATGGACAGAGGAACCTGGTGGGCTACAGCCCATGGAGTCACCAAGAGTTAGACGCTACTGAGCATGAACATAACTACAACCAACTGCAACCACATATATATATATATATATCTCTATCTGTGTGTGTGTGTGTGTGTACACATACATACACAAGCATATGTATGCATGTGTATGCCTAATTTGTTCTATTTCTCTGAAGAACCCTAATACAACGTGTCTTTGCCTAATGTATAAACAAAAATGAAAAAACAAAGCAAAAAAAAACTAGTTACCTTTGACACTTGTCACCTGGGTAACACAGACCACAAAACACGATTTGCCTTCTTGCATCAACCTAGACCACAAAATTTGTAACCCTGCCTCCTTATGTAAGTAAATACTTCTATTATTTTCAATCTCTCATCTATTAGAAAGCACTTAGCTACTCTGAACTGACATGTTTCTAGAGTGACATTATTCACTGCCTTACATTATGCAGGAAATAGATTAGCTCTCAGAGCAGGGACGAAGTTCCACGAGCAGAGAATCTGTGAGCCATAAACCTGCAAACTTCAAGTGAAGTCTCACCGGGACACTAAAACACCCACAAAGAAGGCATATGTGAGCTCAGCTCATGCATGAATGCTCAGTCATATCCAACTCCAGTCTCCTCAGTCCATGGGATTCTCCAGACAAGAATACTGGTGTGGGTTGCCATGCCCTCCTCCAGGGGATCTTCCCAACCCAGATATCGAACCCGTGTCTCTTGGGTCTTCTGCATTGGCGGGCGGGTTCTTTACCAGTAGTGCCACCTGGGAAGCTTACTCTACCTACTCTAAATACCTTCTTTCTTCAAGACAAAGTGATTCTCTATAATCATCACAGCAAGTCAGACAGAAGGGGTAAAGCTAAATGGATGTCTCTGCTGCTGCTGCTGCTGCTGCTAAGTCGCTTCAGTCGTGTCCGACTCTGTGCGACCCCATAGATGGCAGCCCACCAGGCTCTTCCATCCATGGGATTTTCCAGGCAAGAACAGTGGAGTGGGGTGCCATCGCCTTCTCCCGATGGATGTCACTAGGTTCCAGCAAATACATTTTCTGTGAAAGTGTTTCAAAATCAAACACTGCTGACAAAAATTTAAAAGCCTTATGTATGTTTATACTTCTATAGGCTTCTGAGGAGGTGAACTGAACTGAAAATAGATGAGAGTATATCCTGTGTATATAAAGCATGGCATATAATGACATTGAGTTAGCATGTGAAAACTTAGCAGAAGTGGGCTCTGTTTGTTAGCTTCTAACAGGCTAATAAAATCAGATTGCAAGAGACTCCAGAATCAGCTTCTCTCTGTGTAGACCCCACAATCCCGACTGCATCTAGAACAGTGGTTTTCGACTGGGGGCGATTTTGCCCTTCAGAGGATATTTGGTAAATATTTGGGGCTACTTTTAGTCATGACTGGAAGTGGGAGAGTGGATGATACTGACATCTAGTGGGTAGAGCCCACGGGTGCTGCATGGAGTCTTAAAATCACAGGACAGCCCTCCTCTCCCCCCAGAACAAAGGATCATCCATCCCAAAACCTCTACAGTGTTGAGGCTGAGAAACCCTTCCCTCTTCTAGAACAAAACTAGGCATAAAGTGTGTCCTTTCCACGGGGATGTGTTTATTGAAGTGAAGAGGGAGCTGGAATTCTGGATTAAAGCAAGGGCAATATTTCCCTGGTGGCTCAGTGGTAATGAACCCGCCTGCAATGCAGGGGCCAAGGGAGATGCAGGTTCAATCTCTTGGTCAGGAAGGTCCCCTGGAGGAGGAAATGGCAATCCACTCCAGTATTCTTGCCTGGAGAATCCCATGGACAGAGGAGCCTGGCGGGCTACAGACCATGGGGTCACAAAGAGTCGGACATGACTGAAGTGACTTAGCACACACGTACAATGCCCCTCAGTCAGCAGAGAGAAAGCTGGTGTCAAGCTGGAATGCAGAGCAGAGCTGGGTGAACAAAGACTATCACAGCCCCGTGACCACATGCTAACCTAAATCAGTGAGAAGAGAGGAGAGCGATGCAATTTGTTCCACTTGATTACAATTCATTTTGCTGGACAGGGAAGTCAGATTTGATGTTCGCTATCATCAAGCACCAATCCTACAAAATGCATTTCATAAGAACGCAATGTCATTTTCAATGCTTTCATTAATTTGATTTTCCCCTTTGAAAACAAGAAATATCGATAACTAAATCTAAGTCACGTTATCACTTTGGGTTCCAGTGCCTCCGTTTAGAAAGCGGAGAGTCCTACATGGTAAGTCTTTTCAAACTGGAGTTCAGGAACCCTTGCTGGTGCATGACAGTCATTTTCCCTTGAAAAGGGAAGAGCTGACTTCTAGCATTGGTCATCAGTAAACACATTTTGCTTTAGGAAGGCATTAAAACTCTGTATCCGAAGAGTGTGTTTGAGCAAGGGCTCCTAGGACTCAGATGCCAGAAGTTGGCAATGGAGAAATGTCCTTGTTTTCCTTCATCTGTTCTCCCTACATATTGCCACTCAGCCCCTCAAGTTGGGGACAGCCTGGTAATCAGGGTCGGGAGGGCAGAATCCAAGTGTAATTGTTTCATGAGCATGAAGTCAGTAAATCAACAAAAAGATAACACTCAATAAACAATGAACACTGAAGGACAAGTCAGTTTATGTTTAGATTGCACAGAGAAATCCTTTTTCTGGTTTGATTCATAAAGAATTCAAAATATAAGATACTTTTTCAAAGCTTGCCTAATGGAAAAAGTAATATTACATATAACTTTAAGTGTTTCTATGCATATATAAGCATTTTACCTAGAGTTAAGATTTTTCATCTGTATGTGTCTCTGTGTGTGACTAACAATCAGTACAAACTCTTGGTATTTGATGTCAACTAAGCAAAGAATCTGAACTAGCAAACTAATTCATTCATTTTTTGGTTGAGTTTTCTGCTGAAAGGTGATACAGGCTCAGGGGATGCTTTTTATACAACTGAATAGAGAAGTGGAAAGGTAATTTTTGAAATAAATTCATCATGTTAAAATGCACATGCCTGTGAAATTTAAATACATTCTGTTTGATTCACATGATGTTGATATCAATTATATGCTAGAGAGGGCTCTGAAAAGTTCATCATAAATGTAAAAATAAATATTTATACACTTCTTGTGTTTTGGGGCTTCACAGTGGTAAAGAATCCACCTGCCAATGCAGGGGACATGAGACATAAGAGGGTTCGATGCCTGGGTTGGGAAGATCCTCTGGAGGAGGAAATAGCAACCTGTTCCAGTATTCTTGCCTGAAAAATCCCATGGACAGAGGAGCCTAACGGCTACAGTCCAAAGGGTCACAAAGATTCGGACATGACCGAGAGACTGAGCACATACTCTCTCTCTCTCTCACACACACACACACACACACACACTTGTATTTTTAAATACTGTTTTTAAGGCAAATCTTTATTTGTGATATATTTATTTCACACAGTACAGTCCATGGGGTTGCAATAGAGTTGGACACAACTTAGCATACATAAAATAAAACAGAGTATCAAATAAATAAACCTGGGAACAAGAAACTAAACGAAGAGGGATGCCGTGTCTCCAGGGTTCGGGGCACAGAGCTCGGATCCCTCTTTTCTGTCCAGCAGTGGGCAGGGGTGCAACTAGGACCAGATGAAAACAGATGCCAATGGAGACCAGTAGTGTGGGGGATGGGGGCAATGCACATACCACCATCACCATACATCACAGAATGTGCAGCTTTGTGTTACAGGCCCCAAACCAACATGAAACAAACATTATCTGGGTAAGAAGCACAATTATCCATTGCTGATAAGTCTTCTCTGGATGTTATTTGTGCTTTGTTATGATATTAAAACAATAACTTTTCAGAGTGAGTTTGGCTTTCATCACCAGGCCTTCTGTGCACAGAGGAAATACCAGTGTCTTGGCTTCACCATTCCAACTACTTATTGATCACCATTTCTTCTTCTCTCCTGTTGCCCCCTTGCTCTCCATTTCTGCGATGTCCAGCTAGTCCGTCCCCCAGCCGTCAGCCCTTTGCGCTCACTGCTCTTCCCCAACACTCTCTGCTACTCTGGTCCTCTTTTCCTTTCTGAGAATTACATGTTCTCTGGATGGAATTGTGCCTGGTCCAGTGGAAATGCACAAAGACTCTCAAGTCAGACAGATTCTGTTTCTGGGTGTGTGGCCTCACAAAATTCACCTGATACCTTGAGACTCCCCTTTTCTAATTCCACTCAAGAGTGCGCCTGCTAGAAACACCTGTGCCCTCACCTGCAGCCTCACCTGCAGCCTTCTCCAGCCAGCAAACAGGACAGGGAGCGCTGGGGCTCCGAGTCCCCAAGAGCAGTCCTCAGTCTAGACACCAGGCTTCTCATGCCTCAGGTCCGACCACTTGGAAGCAGGCTCAGCCAGGTGTCTTAGGGTTCCCAGGTGGGTCTGAGTCCTTCTACAAAGGGCAATCCTGTTGGACAACACTGGTTTATTGACTGCTCCCATTGCCTGTCTCCCTTCCCCAATTTCATAGGATATTTTCTGGCACTGCCTCTGAAATCAACTGTCCACAACTCCTTGTCATGGGGTCTGTTTCTGGGGGATCCCGGCCTTAAAGGGACCCCATCAACACCTAAGCTGGAAAAGGATCCTTCAATGCAGAGTTGTCATTCCCTGAGGGTCTGGTGCAGCTCACCCACAGCCCTCTGGGCAGTTGGCAGGGGCCAGACTTTCTCAGGAGAGAGGGGAGGGTGGGTGTGTGACTCAGCAAATGACTCACCTTCCAGGGAAGCATGACTAACCCAAAACAGTCTCACCCACTCCTGCTTGGCTAGTTCAGGCTGATGGGAATCCTAGCACTAGGAACTCTGTTCTTGTGATGACTTGATGAGAACATTAAACAGGATCCTTCCATTGCCCTCCCTTTTCCAGCCAAGGAGGAGAGGAGACATCTTCCAGGAGAGGCTCAGGTTAAGAGTCAGCATGGCAGGCAAGTGGGATCTAGAGCATCAGAGACAATGAAGACAAGTCGAGCAGTGGCAGGAACCTGGCTGACCTGACTTGGGGGCAGTTTGGAGAGAGCCACAGAGGTGACCATGCATCTACATTGACCTATGACCAAGTGGTAGAGGTCACCATGTGACAGCAGGGAGCCAGGTCCTGAGCACATGTCTGAGCTCTGCCGAGAGGCCAGTGCACAGCCCAGGATGGCTGCCTGGATGACAAGACAGTGGGCCCAGGTCCCTCTGTCACCCTGACATACAGCTGGCCAACCTCAAAAGCAGAGCCACCTTCCTGACCAGCACTGATCCCAGACTCATCACTGAGCCCAGCTGAGCCCAACTAAACTGCCAGCCCAAAGAAGCACAAGCCAAATCAATGGCAATTGTTTTAAGGCATTGAATTTTTTGTTGCATTTTATTTTATTTAGGTATTTATTTTTTGCCATGCTGGGTCTTCATTGCTGTGCAGGCTTTCTCTAGTTGTGGTGAGCAGGGCTTGCAGTGCACTCAGTGCAATGGCTTCTCTGATTGCTGAGCGTGGGCTCTAGGTCTCGGGGGCTTCAGTAGCTGTGGCACACGGCCTTAGTTGCTCCCAGGCAGGTGGGATCTTCCCGGATCAGGGATCACACCTATGTCCCTGCATTGGCAGGCAGATTCTTAACCACTAGACCACCAGGGAAGCCCCAAGGGACTGCATGCTGGAGTTTGCCATATATCAATGGATTGCTGTATGGATTATAGAACACAGTGTGAGTTCTTGGTGGCCGTGAATAGCTTTTACTATGGAATATAAATTATGCTTGGAAAAATTTCACTCCAAGTTCTAATATTTGCTTGTGTTGATTAGGAAGAACACTGAATCAGAAGTTTTGAACCCTTTCAAAGCCTTTTGAAGGCACAAGGATCTTCTTACTACTTGGTACTGAGTTCGTCAAAGTCTCCATCTTGATCCTCAGAGACTGGTGGCCACTTCCATCAATGGATATTTCACATCGGCTCCTACTTAAACCGTAATCTGATTGGACAAGAAACATTCAAGGTAAATTTCTGAGCTTTTTAGCCCTTTAGACACAACAGAGCTTTAAGAGTGTTGCATGCATTTTTTTTAAGTGTGGAAAGATTGTTCACAGCAACCTTCAGAAGTCCCCTTTCTTCTTCAAAAAAATTTTTCTTTTACTATAAAACATCAGAGTATTAGGATGGCCCTTGGCCATCTATCCCTCTGGTACCCCTCATTCTTCCCTTTATGATGGGAGAACACAGCCAAGAACCTTTATGCACCTAGAAACAGAGTTCCAAGAGGCAATAAAGATTATGGAAACAGACTTGCCATTTCTTATTCCCCAGTGGCCCCAGTAATTCTTTGAAGAAACATTTTCTATTACAGGTATATTGTTTTAACTCTGAGGGTGCTGTTTATTTTCTAAAGATGCCTCACAACGAGGATGAAATAAGACTTAAACATTCCTTCCAAAGGCCTCAGGCCACTTCCCAGTCACTCTCTGGTCCAGCTCCGCACTGCCCCCCAGAGAGGCTTGACCAGACACACAGTCACTGATTCTTCCTGACACATGTGTCTTTACAAAATAGTTGTTCTGACCCTCCTGTCCTCCTTTTGAGTCATGTACATATTTAAGCTCTCTGTTCTTCATCTGACCTCTGTTTGTGAGCCAGAAATGCTTTCTATCGTCAAGAATCCTTACTGCTTGAGTTGGCCAGTTGTCTGCAATTTGTCTATTGGGAGCTCTGATTTTAGGTGGTTCCTCTGACTGCTTTTACACTGAATGTAAGCCCTCTTCCCCTTTGCATGTCATGGTAAGAAAATTCTGAATTATCTCACATCCTTCCTTTAAAAATGCCTAACTATCAATAATACAGCAAATAACTTAAAATAATTTCTTAAAAATTTTTTTTCTTAATATATACATTTTATTGAACTATGGTTGATACAATATTTTAGGTGCACAGAAAAGTGATTCAGTTGTACTTATATACATATATAATTTTTGAAATTATTTTCCATTATAGGTTATTATAAGATATCGACTACAGTTCCCTGTGCTATATAGTAAAACTTTGCTAATTGCTGCATTTCTATTTTTTAATTAGAGATCTAGCATTCTATTCATACTAAGTCAAACAAGTGGAATCAAAATGTCATAAATGTTTTAGTAGGCAAAAATTCATAAGTTGTTTAAAAAATATATATAATACATATTATGTATATATATATATATATATATATACACACACACAAAAGCTTTTCTACTATGCTTTATAAAAGCTTGAGAAAGAACATCAAAAAAGAAGAAGAGATGGAAAAATTGGAAAACAAACTAAATGAAATGGGAGCATTGAATATGAAATGGAAGAAAGGAAACAAACTAGATACTACCATTTAATAGAAAAACTTATAATCACTGTTTAAAATCCAGATGCATATCAGAATTATTCTTTGAAAAATACAAATGCCCAGGTATTGCTTTTTTTGTCTCCAGAAGCTCCAGATATGTTTCTAATGAGCAGCCATGTTTAAAAACAACTGGACTATATGATGATCTTTTATTTTTACGTATATGTACGTGTATAATTTCTTTTTGACATTAAAATGTTCCCAGAGAACATTTGGGGAAAAATAGAAGTAGGTGAGGGATATTAAGAGGTACAAACTTACAGTTGTAAAATAAATGAGCCACAGGTAAGAATTATACAGTGTGGGGACCATAGTCAATAACTATATAATGTCTTTGTATGGTGACAGATTATAACTAGATATATTGTGGTCATCATTTTGAAATATATAGAAGCATCGAATCACTATGTTGTTAACAGGAACTAACATGGTGCTGCAGGTCAATTATATGTGAAAAGCAAACAAACTCATTAAAAAAAGATCAGACTTGTGGTTGCCAGAGGTGGAGGGTGGATGAGGCAGTCAAAAGGTACAAACTTCCAGTTATAAGATCAATACAGACAGAGATGTAATGTACATGATTAACAGAATCAACGCTGCTATATATTATATATAAAAGCTGTTAAGAGAGTAAATCCTAAGTGTTCTCATCACAAAAATGAAAACACTATTTTTTTTTAAATCTACTTGAGACAATATTCACTAAACTTATTGTGGCCATCATTCCATGCCACAAGGAGGCAGAGCTGGGGGCCTACCACACTCTCGGACTCCAGAGAGAGCCCTGGAATTTAAACAGCTGCCATCTGTCCAAGGCAAACATTTGCAAAAACTTAAGAATTTTTACCTTAAGTCTTAAACATTTTAACACTCTTATCACTGCTTAAGGAAAAACTCACATAAATTAAGTAGTTTCAAATCAATGTCTGTTTTTAGCTTTATATATAGGAGGTTGTTTTAAATATTTAACATAAAGAAATTCCTTTAAAATTCATACTGGTGGGATGATCTATGAAGAAAAACCAAGGATCATCTATGCAGCTGAAACATTAGCAAATTGCAGTGAAGATAGCTGCTGATTTCTAGTAAAACTAATGGTTAGTCTCACCCCTCCTCCCAAAGTAAATTCTCTCAACTCTTTTGAGGCAGAAATCACTCTGGGTCCATTCCAGGTTCCAGGGACACATCACTGAATGAGTAGAGAGTACTTCCTAGACATGGGGACATGGGTCACTGACAAAAGTCAGCTTACATGGAGTAGGTGGGTCAGCAATAAATGTCACAGAAAAAAATGAAGAGTCATAAGAAATGTCCATCCAGTCCTGATTTTAAATACAGTGGCCAGACAGGTTTCATGGAGGCTTACAAAGCTCTGGACTGAAAAAAAAAAAATCAAGGATGTCACCTTGAAAGGAGGACAAGGGTGATGGATGCAAGACATCTCGTTATGGATGGAAGATCTGGCTGTCTAGATAAGAGGACACGGGAGCAGAGACACAGAGGAAAAGAGCCAGAGCACTTGTGGTTACCTAGGGGAGAGTTTTCTCAGCCATAAAGAAAGTGAAACTCACTCAGTTGTGTCCAACTCTTGGAGACCCCATGGACCGTAGCCCCCTAGGCTCCTCTGTCCATGGGATTCTCCAGGCAAGAATACTGAAGTGGGTTGTCATTTCCTCCTCCAGGGGATCTTCCCAGCCCAGGGATCGAACCCGGGTCTCCTACATTGGCAGGTGGATTCTTTACCATGTGAGCCACCAAGGGAACACCTTTTGAGACACCTACAACTGGAACTGTGTGGTAAGCCAAGGAGAGAGTGACCAGAGGCAAAGTCCAAGGGCAGGGGGTTATCTCACAGCACCCTAGGGACCATCATGAAAGCTTCAGTCAATGATGGCATCAGATCTAAGCCTGGATGTGCTCATGTATTAAAACAAAGATGATTTGATTGACTTATTAGGAGGACAGGAAAAGAGCTCACTTATAGCTGGATGGCAAGGGTGGGGAAGCTGAGTAAGCAGGAACTTTGAGGATGTTAAGATTGTTTCAAGATGTGGTAAACACAATGGTACCTCATTATCATCCCTTCATAATGATCAGAACTACCCTCATCTCTTGCCTGGGTGTGTGATTAGATCCACACATGTATGAATGCATGGAAAAAATCACTTTTGTTGAGTTGTCCTATAAACATACAAATGTATAATACTTTACATATTCTACTTCTATGTAAAAATTGGTTCTCTTTCTCCATTTTCCTAATTAAAGATCTGAAATATGAAAATTAACCAATGTATTAATACAAGTATTGCTCAAAGAAATGAATCTACCCATCCTCATTTTCTTATCCATCCATTCATCCATTTATCTCCCTAACCACTTCCCCAACCACCTCCCCATCCATCCACCCACCTGCCCATTTAACCATCTACCCACCCTCTTACCCATTCACCCATCTAACTATCTCTCCCTTCCTCCACCCCAGTTTGAAAATAGCCCCTAGTATCTATTTTTAAGTGATTATAGGGTATCATCACTCACAATATTCGGACTGCTTAGAAGTTAACTTCTTGAAACATGCTCCCTAAAAGGAGTCCTTCTGATTGTTTTTGATAAATCTTCTGTTACCCATACCTGGTGCATTTTAGGTATGACTCAAATTTAAAGTGGCTCAGTGTTTTAAAATTCACTTAAGTGACTTCACTTTTACCTTATTCCTATGAAAGATCAGAAGTATATAAATAGTGGATAAATTTTTAATGTCGACCCTCCATATTAAAATAAAAATTTAAACAGACAACCATACGCTTTTTTTATCCATTGAAATTAGGATATTCCCAAGTTATGGTAGGTGAATTTTTTATGAAAATTGACTTTTATAACGAGAATAGAAAATTTGACCCCAGGTGGCAAAATCAATTCAGATTCCTTTTGACATTTTCTAACCTTCGAATTTCTCTAGGAGCAAAGTAGTTGTATAAAGATTATATTCTTGGATATTAATTATTTCGAGTAGTTTCCACAGGGAAAAAAGTTAATGTCATTTGTGACAGTTCAGAAGAAAGTCAAGGTTTTACCTTCTCTAGTTTATAAGGAAAAGGAAAAAATAGGAAGATCAACTAGAAAAGGCATGCATCTCAAATATAGCTGAAGGGGCCTCCAGCATCATGAGAGTATTCAAGGTGATCAAATGCATAGGTAACCTGAACTCCTGCAGGCACGTCCCCAGCCTTCTCATTTCCTTCACAGCGTGATGCCGTGTATTATCCGGTGTTCATTTTTATGAACATCTTTCATGAGTTACTGCCTTGACCAATGCTCTTTACATTTTAAGAGTGTTAATCTTGTTTATTATCCAGGACAATTATTTAGATGTGATTTGCATTTTTAATTTATTCATCATGTTACTCAATACTTCTGTACAAGGTAATTGGCCCATATCATTTTCTGTATTATTTTAATTTTACTTATCATTTGCCATACTTTGATTTGGAAATAATGTCCAGCATGTTATCACATAATGTATGGATGTAATGATCTCCCAGAGTTACCATTGGAGCCATCACATCATTTTGACTGAGTCTCTGAACTTACGTGGGGTCATCTATAGAGGATAAGAAAAAAGGGAGCTCTACTTTGGAGGAAGAGGATGGACTTTTGTGTTTGATATACCAGGGTTTCGCCCAGCTTCCCAAGTCGGGGGTCAGCATTAAAAGTATAAATTTTGATACAAAATTGTGCATGCTCAGTTGCTTAGTTTTGTCTGAATCTTTGTGACCCCATGGACTATAGCCCACCAAGTTGTTCTGTGCATGGAATTTTTAAGTCAAGAATACTGGAGTGGTTGCCATTTCCTCCTCCAGGGAATCTTCCTGACCCAGAGATAGAACCTGAGTCTCCTGCATTGGCTCGTGAATTCTTGACTACTGAGCCACCAGGGAAGCCCATGAATACCAGAGTGGGTTGTCATTTCCTTCTCCAGGGGATCTTCCCAATCCAAGGATCAAACCCATGTCTCCTGCATCTCCTGCATTGGCAGGTGGGTTCTCTACCACTGAAACACCTGGAAAGCCCTTAATATCAAGTCACTGGGTCTTAATCCTGGCCTACCATTTATTCCCATCTAATCTGCCTATTTACTGACATTCTCTGTGCCTAATTATTCTTATTTGTGTAATGGATATAATGATACTACCTACCCTAAAGTTTAATGAGAGAATTGAACAAGAGAATCCATATTCTAAGACTCAGAACAGTGTTTCTTGCATAGTAAATGCTGAGACAATGTTAACTCTTCTCATTATAACATGTAGGAACCTGAGAAAATAATTTCTCTAGACTTATGTTCTCATCCATGCAGTCAGGCAAAAACAAGAACAGAGTCAGGGTGAGGATCAGTGGTGGCAACATGTGCTGAGTTCCTGGCGAGCACCTGCCAGTGCTGGCTACAGTTTAAAAGTCATTAGTCTCCTTACCACTTTGCTTCTGCGTTTTGTTCATCAGGACTTAAGATGTATGACGTTTGATGGGGGGGGTCATAGGACAATGTATTAGCATCATAATACTGTGGAAATTCAGTTAACTTTAGGTATGAGAATGTATTTTTCAAAAATGCATTGATTTCAGTCCTTAACACACTTCAGCTGAGAATATACTATGTACTAGGCATGGTAGTGGGTATGTAGGACACAGGGATGTGTAAAAGCCAGTTGCTGACCTTGAGGAGCTCAAGGTCTAGTGGGACTGGCAGGAGATACATGTGTAAGGCACCAAGGAGCCATATAAAGATGCCATCAGACACAGGTGATCAACAGGAAACCTCGATGTCGGCAGCAAATGAGTTCTCTGCTCCAGATGTTTGTAGCACGACTGGTCTGTAGCAGAATCTCACTTTGCAAGGTCTGGTTATGGCTCTGGAGAGATTTATCAGAAAAAGTTGTGACTGAAAGGAGGCAGTCTTGAGTAGGAATACTGGAACTGAACTTGGATCCCTTGGCATTTATTTCAGCCACTTCTAGTGATATGATTGATGTGGGGCAAAAATATGAGACTCAGATTTCACATTAACTCCCCCTAAAAAGGTATAGTATTCCGACAGGATTGTTTTGATGGTCAAAAGGGATAATAAATGTTTTTTGAAAACTTTTACACTATTGGTGGGAATGCAAGTTGATATACCCACTATGGAGAACAGTATAGAGATCTCTTAAAATCTAGGAAGAAAACTATCATATGACCCAACAATCCCACTACTGGGCATATACTCTGAGGAAACCATAAATGAAAAAGACACACGTACTCCAATGTTCATCACAGCAGTATTTACAATAGCCAGAACATGGAAGCAACCTAGATGTTCATTGACAGATGAATGAGTAAAGAAGTTGTGGCACATATACACAATAGAGTATTACTCAGCCATACAAAGGAACACATTTGACTCAGTTCTAATAAGGAGGATGAACCTAGAGCCTATTAAACAGAGTGACGAAAGTAAGAGAGAGAAAAACAAATATCATATATTAATGTATATTTATGGAATCTAGAAAGTTGAACCTATATGTAGGGCAACAATGGAGACATACACATAGAGAACAGATGTGTGGAGACAGCAAGGGGAGGAGAGAGTGGACAAATTGAGAGAGCAGCATGGAAACATATACATCACCATATGTAAAATTAGATAGTCAGTAGAAATGTGCTGTATGCAGCAGGGAGCTCAAACCTGTGCTCTGTGACAACCTAAAGGGGTGGGATGGGGTGGAAGGTGGGAGGGAGGTTCAAGGGGGGCCATACATAAACCTAAGGCTGATTCATGTTGATATATGGCAGAAACCAACACAGTAATGTAAACATTATTATAACAACATAATTATCTTCCAATTAAAAATAAATTATATTAAAAAACTTATGCATGGGAAAACAGAATGATAAGGTGAATGTCATGGTGCAGGAAATGCAGACTATGGCTGTGATGCATCTGCCATCTTGTCATGGGGGCGCTCTGGTCCACCCACATCTTGTTGTATCTTTGGTGACAAAGTTACCTGGTGCAAATGTGTCCCAGAACCAGTCTCTTAGGCAACATCCTTTAAATCTAACAGCATATGTTCTTTGTTATCTCTTTATTTTTTTAATGCTGCTTTTTACAATTCTGATCATAAAGGGAACACATGTCCTTGACAGAAAACTTCAAAATAAACACAAAAGGAATAAAGACATTAAAATCCATCAAGTTGGTTCTTCTCACTGAACCTAGGCCCTGACTTACAGCTTTGCAGTATTAACTATTGAACACTTGCAATTATCCTGTGAGGCTAGGACAATTCCTTTCCCCATTTTTCAGATGAAGAAACCGAAGCCCAGAAAAATGAATTCATGTGCCCACTACACAGGTCAGAAATGTGTTCTGCAATTAATGAATGAATTACATGAACACTTTCTGTACAACCTCCATCCCGGGAGGTCACAGGCCACCTGTCGATACATATTCCTCCGTTTCTAACATCTTTGTTCACTCACTCAGACAACATACACAACTGCTTTTGCAAAAGCACTCTGTGAAAGAGCTGCTCACCAGGTTGGGGACTGAGCAGCCCCCCAAACAGCCCATAGAAAAGGGGACCTTCCAGTGGGGGGACGATGACGAGGCAGACGGTGCTAAAGGTTACCAGAAGGTCAGAAGGGAGGAGGCACATCTCAGTTTATTCCCAGGTACCTGAGACAGAACTGTTGGGAACCTTGGCCTTTCTTCTAATGAAAGCCATTAGATGGTTGTAAGCAGACAGCATAATCTTATGTATATATATATTTAAATCACATCATCCATCTATTAATGCACAAAGTGCTTAGAGAGAGGAAGGGAGGAAGAGAGGAATTATTTTCAACATGTGAATGAGAGGCAGGGCAATTTAATCTTTTAACAGGTAGTGTTCTCTTCTGTTAATCTTTTCTTGTGACATTAGATCTGCCCTAAGTTAAAGAAAAGTTTTAGGTTTCTCACAGTTTTTCAAAAGTTCTGATGATTTCTGGAAATATTTGCAAAGATAGATGTAATAATAATCCACGCACAAATCTGTGTGTTCTGACTCTGTCACTCTCCACTCCCCTCCCTCTCTCCCTCCCTTTCTCCCCACCTCTGTTCCATTTTATACACATATTGACCAAGTCATATTGAATAAATGTGATATTTCTAATCCCCAGTATCTCAGACCCTGTTTTGGAAATAAGATGGTTGAAAATGTAATCAGAGAAGGTGAGGTGGGCTTACTCCACGTGAGGATGAAGGCAGAGATTGGAGTGATGTTTCTACAAGCCAAGGACCACCAAAGATTATCAGAAAACCACCAGAAGCTATGAGAGGGACAGGGGGCAGGGTCTCCCTCGCAGCCTCAGAAGGAACCAACCCAGCCCACACCTTGGTCTTGCACGTCCAGCACTGTGAGAGAACACGCTTCTATAGTTTAAGTCATCTAGTTTATGGTATTTTGTTATAGCAGCTGTAGCAAACCGACGCACTCCCCAAGCACATTTTGCATTATACACATTTCTCCTCTGTCTTCCATGTGGCTTTAGAACTCCTTGAAGTGGGGCCCAGAGGGTATTCATCTTTGGACCTCAGACAGAGTGTTCAATAAACCCTAATTTGGTTGAATAAGTTGGTGAGCAAGGGGGCGAAAAGAAGGGACAGATGGAAGGCTTGGCTACCACTGAGGCAGAACAGGAGATGCCCCTCAGGTTAAAAAAGGCCTGCTTAACAAATAACGTGAGGGCAAGCCTCCATCCTTGGGCCGCCCTCCCCTCAGAGCCCCTTGTTTTCTCCTCCGAGTGACCACAGGTTGATAAGGAGACCAAGTTTCAGTGCTTCTTCACTTTCAGTTTAGAGAGATGATGAGATCCCTACTTAACCCCAAACAAATCCCAAAGAATGGTGACATGGTGGACCACTAAAGGCAGCAGGATCAGCTTCATCAATCCAGTGCTATCTTACAGAAACATGAGCTGTTGGCCACCCCAAAATGTGCAGCCTCCCCAATCACAATAGTTGTTATAACAATCCCAAACTATAAAGTCTCCAAGCTTTAAATCACCCTTGGGAAAGATTCCATCTTAATGAAGAATTCTGATTTCTCCATTTTGGGGCTAAGTGTATGCATGCTCAGTCGCTTAGTGATGTCTGACTCTTCACGACCCCACAGGCTGTAGCCTGCCAGGCTCCTCTGTCCATGGGATTCTCCAGACAAGAATACTGGAGTGGGTTGTCATTTCCTCCTCCAGGGGATTTTCCTGAGCCAAGTATCAAACTTGCATCCCCTGGGTCTCCTGGATTGCAGGCAGATTCTTTAAAATTTGGCCCAAACCTAAAATGGGACAGTTCGTAAGCATGAACTGAACTTTGCTTTGACACTGTTTCCTTTCTGTGTTTGCCATTCTGTGAATACCAGAGTAAGGATTTGATTTTATTTTTCTGCTTTTTTCCCTCCAACTTTGGACCACCTGCTATTAAAATCATCGGGGATGTTGTTTTCAAGTTGGATCTGATGGCCCCTCAGACAGACTTGCTAAGTTAGACAGGGAGCAGGGCATAGGCACCAACGGGGACACAGGACAGCACCCTGCTCCCTAATGAACTGTTCATCTAGTTCATATCCAAGAAAGGCTGAGATCTGTTTCTCTGGGTTCCATTTCTCTGACACAGAATAAAATAGTGGAGGATGAAGATGACATTAACACAAATTAGTTTATATGCTAAAGAGAAAGACTTGCACTTTATAGGATGGAAAGAAATCCAGACACTTTTTAGAGACCAGGATTGGGGACTGGGAGGGAGCCAGTGCTTGTTTCCAGAGCCCCAGAGCCAACACCAGGAGCCCAGTTTCTTTCAGAGAAGTTAGGGGTCTCCAGGGAAGAGCCTGGGGTGGGGGTGCCAGGCAGGCTGGACAGCAGATGTCCTTGGGATCAACCAGAGCTTCTCTGAGATTATCTCTTAGAAATAATGGGATTTCAAAGAAGAAAGGATTTTACCGCTCCAAGAAACACGTTACTGAACTTCAATTAAAAAAATGCTTAGGGTTTCCAGCCTATGAGCATTTGCAAATAAAACAGAATCACAGTGAAGTGGAATATGGGAAAACATTAGCACCACAAGCAGAGCATGAGCTGCTGTTTCTTTTCTTCATCTCTGCTTTCTAGAGTGAGGAGAGAGGTCATGATAAAATTTTAAAAAGATTCCTGAATTCTTTTGAAAAAGGAAAACACAGCCTAGGTATCTATATTGAGATTAAGGCATATTCTCTGTATCTGGACATAATCAGGAGCAGTCCTCGTGTGTCTCATTTTTGTCTAATGACCCTATTACTAAAAAAATACTTTTTACAAATATTTTAATATTCCCATCTTTTCTTAGCTACTATGGAAAAAATATGGTAAAAAGACATCCTCCTTATGCCCCTATCGCCTACAGTTTCAGTTGAAATAACTAAATATTTTTATATTGTGATGCATTATATATTTAAAGATGCTTTACTTTCAGATATGCTCCATCCTCGATATCCTCATTGGAATTCACGAATCCTTAACAAATATTGACTAACCATCAGCTGTCAAGCTCATGGGCCCTTCCTTTTACATCTGATGCATGCTCACTTCCTCTTTACATGCACAACTGAAAAACAGAAAAGCGAAACACCCTTTACTCACTAATTCATTCACTAAATATTAATTAAGCTTCATTTAGATTCTCAAGAAAGTAGAATACAGATCAAACAACAATTCCTTAAGAAGCTTCCATTGATTTTTCCAGAGAGAACCAATTTCTCTCTCCTCCTCCCATGGGACTAAGAGACTCTCCTTTCACATGCACACAATCTTCTTCCCGTCGATCTGAATTAGAGTCCATTCCTTCATCGCCCTCATATGACAGGGTGAGCTTCTGGGGTACCACAACCATGTTTGGCTTTCCTTGTGTGTTCTACTCTCACCAAATATGACTTATATCCTCCCCAGTTGTCCGAGCCACAAATCAAACTTTCTAGATAGGACACAAAAACTTAAAAAACATAAATCAGGAAAACGATTGATAACAAACAGTGACAAAAAGAAATTTTCTGCCCTTAACAGTCCTACTTTCTCTCCATTGCTTTATGTCAAAATGCCCTAAAACGTCCATCTTTTTTCCATCCTGTTCCTTCTTGGATGCATTCCAGCCCAGTTTTAGCCACATCATTTCACCAACAAATAATACTGAGCCAGCCACCTAACCACAGAGAGAAAACATTGTATTAACCCATGAACTGTACGTTGCAAACGAAGCAGTGACACTGACAGAAGAAAATGCAGCTGCCTACCAGCGTAGCCTTGATACAGCTGAGGTCTCTGTACATCATAAGATCATGAATGTCATTTGTATTGGTCATCCTTATTTTTATTTTTGTTGATCTGTGTTTTCACACTTTACAAAAAGTATATGTGTACATTTTTAAGAAGGAAAAGGCAATTCACATTGCTACAGTCTGACCAACCCAGAAGTATACACAATGGAGCCTATTTCAGTATTTACTCCACACCATGCTGTAGTAACAGATGCTTTTAAGCATATCTTTGAAAGGGAATCTATATGGAAGGTGAATTTACAAACAGAATAAGGCCCATTCTCATAAGCATCAGGTAATGTTCTAAATATGCAAGAATGCACTGAAAAACCCAAATTCAAGTTTTTTAAGAAAAGAATTGTAAAAATAACCCTCCTCAAAAGCTGTCATCATCAATACATTATGTTCATACCATTTATTTTGGTGTAGTTTATTTAACGAATTGAAAGTTAGTTTCTTGCTAATTAAATGAATAGAAGTCTTTTCCAGATCTGCAATTTTAAACATATCTGTTAGAAAACACTGGCATGTGCTCATCACTATGAGACAGTGGGTTTCTATGATTTATAGGAATGGATATTCCTTTCTTATAGGGCCTCTATCTGAGGCAGACCCTATATGAATTTTTTAATCTATTGAGAGGTAAGAGAGTACTGAGAGCTAGAAATTTTTAAAAATCAAGACATAGTAGTGAGGAAAGGTATTTTGGGCTAACATCTGCAAACCTGTGTTTTCAGATATAGATATACTACATGTATTATGTATTGACCTGAGGCCAATGTTTTGCAAGTTGCAGCATATTAAATCTATTTGAATAAATGAAACAATAAGACCCCCCTCAAGGAAGAATTATTTTCTAATGTCCAGAAAGACTGAAGAAATGTACTCAAATTCAGCAATATTTCCTGCTCTGAAAATCATAGAAAGTAAGTAATCAAAGGTAAATCTAAATTCGGACCTGGTAGATGTCACAACAGGCAGCATCAGTGTATGGTTGTGGTCCTGAAGTGCTCAGTCATGTCCAACTCTTTGCAGCCCCATGGACTTTAGCCCATGAGACTCCTCTGTCCAGAGTATTTTCCCAGGAAGAATACTACAGTGGGTTGCCATTTCCTCCTCCAGGGGATTTTTCCCACCCCACTCAGGGGTGGAACCTGGGTCTCCTACATCTCCTGCATTGCAGGCAGATTCTTTACAGCTGAGCCACCTGGGAAGCCCTAAGCAAGCCTCTGAAAGAGGGAGGAACCTGTTTAGAGTCGGTCTGTATCCATGATACTCAAGAAGAATGCCACCCGCAGAGCTCAGCAACTGGAAACAAAGAAAACGCCAAGCAGAACCCACAAAAGAAGGTGGAGATAAGGCTCAGAAGCTCAAAGATTTAACAAAGGAAGCCACTTTTCTAAAAACACACAGCACTTTTGCTTCCTTTCTTACTTACTGAGACCATTTGTCTAATGTTCTTTGATTTTTGCAGAGGGACTTGATTAGTCAACATCTATAGAATGTTTCAAAAATAAATATTTAATCTCAAAAGAGGAAAGTTAAAATGCCACTTATAAACACCACTGGAAATGACATACTAATGTGAACTTGAAGCTGTAATAAAAGAAGATATGTAGGGTTAAGAATGTCACAAGGAACAAGTGTTGGCCAGGAGTCTTCTCCCACATAATGTGGAAGCTGGACAGATGTAGCCAGGGTGATGAGTTCTCTGGAAGTGGGACTATGGCAGGAAAAATGTGTTTCAGTCCAGCCAGAATGTCTATTTATACATCTTCTATATATTGTGTGCTGGAGAAGGAAATGGCAACACACTCCAATATTCTTGACTAAAGAATCCCATGGACAGAGGAGCCTGGCAGGCTCCAGTCCACGGATTGCAAAGAGTCAGAGATGACTGAGAGACTAGCACACACATACACTGTGAGCAGTGGTGACCCAGAAAGTTAAGAATCTGCCTGCAATGAAGGAGACCCAGGTTCGATCTCTGGGTCAGGAAGATCCCCTGGAGAAGGAAATGGCAACCCCCTCCAGTATTCTTGCCTCGAATATTCCATGGACAGAGGAGCCTGGCATCCATGAAGTTGAAAAAAGTCGGACACAACTGAGCAACCAACACTTTCACAACAAAAGGAAGCGAAGGCCTCAAATGTCTTTTGGCTTATAGGTTGTTTTCATTGTTTTCAGACAGACATCATGCATTTTTTAAAGGATTAATTTAATCAGAAGACTATGAGATGATGGAGCAGAGATGAGATAATGTGTGTACAAATCAAGGAACATCAAGGACCACCTGCAACACTGGGCGATGCAAGAGTCAGGAAGTACTCCTCCTGAGAGCTTTCAGAGGGTGCAGCCCTGCGGCACCTTGATCTCAGATTCCTAGGCTTTACATCTATGAGAGCATATGTTTCTGCTGCTTTAAGCCTCCCAGTTTGTGCTAATATGTTAGGGCAACCCCAGGAAAATAATATGGTAGCCATTACTATCATTGTTGTGGTTAATCCATCAGGCAAACTTTTCCAAATGAAAAATATCTTTCAGTTTGCGTTTGACAGTCAGATTGAACTTGAGAGGCAAGTATCAATTTTCTTCTAAGTAAGGAAACTAAGTCATGTATTCATTATCATTTAAGTAAAAAGATGTTAAACAAGGCACAGTGTGGGCCAGGTTAAATGCATGCATGCCCAGTTGCTTAGTTGTTTCTGACCCTTTGTGACCCCATGGACTGTAGCCCATCAGGCTCCTTGGTCCATAGAGTTTTCCAGGCAAGAATACTGGAGTGTGTTGCCATTTCCTACTTCAGGAACTACTATGTATTTGCTAATCTTCAAGAATCTGGGGAAACGTTTCCTCTCTAAGATCCTTCAGTGAGATGATTAAGCCCAGTGATTTCTGGAACTTCACCTGTATGGGTGCCCTAGCAAATGGAAAAGCCTTGCTTCTAAGTTCCACCTGTTATTCCCAAGCTGCTGTTTCAATATTTTATAAAAGCCAAAAGCACGTGAGAAGCCAAAGAGGCTGAGAGCAGTGACCAGAAGCATGGCCTTGGCGCCTGCCGTTTACACCCAGGGAGCCTGCGTTCCCTGAGCTGCAGAATGGCTCTGACTATGACACCAGGGGCTGTGGGAACTGTATGAGATGATGCGTGAAGGGCTCGTCCTGGCCCCGCACAGCAGGCTAGGCTGCAGAGTTGCCCTGAGCAGCATCAGACATCAGCTTTGCATGTTCACTGCACGAGGGAGGGAAGGGCCATGGCAGGGAGCAGACGGCCTCTGGAACTTCCCAATGACACTGGAAACACTTTGGAACCAACACATGTACTTCAAGCCATTAATGGTGTTTCAGGACGTTTGTCCCTATTTGTCTACTGCAATAGTCTCAGCCCCTCCACCTAGCCTTGCCACCCCCACACAGCTAGGTGTACATGTCATGAAGGAGAACAATGACCTGGGTGGCAGGGTGGCAAGCCAAGGGGTTTGGGGCAGAGAGTTGGCTCCAGACTCAGTCTCTCCTGCTGGCACATGACCTTGGAGGATTTCCCACCCTTGCTAAGCCTTTACTCCCTCTTCCATAAATGAAGATCCTAGTATCAGTAATACCACTGCTGTAGCTCATCAGTAAAGAATCCGCCTGTCACATAGGAGACCGGGGTTTGATCCCTGGGTCTGATCCCTGGGTTGGGAAGAAGGAAATGGCAACCCACTTCAGTATTCTTGCCTGGGAAATTCACGGACAGAGGAGTCTGGTGGGCCATGGTCCACGGGGTCGCAAAGAGTCGTACACAACTGAGCGACTAAGAACAGAATATCAGTAATGAGATGGTCATGAATCTGAAATCATGTGATGCAGTGCCTATGGCCCAGCCTAGAATGGGCTTCCATCTTTCCTCACAAGACTCCCTGCATAAACCTCATATGAAGAACCCTCCCTGTTTCATGACACAGGCATTTGAGGAGGGCCAGTGAGTAAGAGCTGCCCTGGTGGCTCCGACAGTAAAGAATCAGCCTGCAATGCAGGAGATGTGTGTTCGATCCCCGGATCAGGAAGATCCTCTGGAGAAGGAAATGGCAATCCACTCCAGTATTCTTGCCTGGAGAATCCCATGGACAGAGGAGCCTGGTGGACTACAGTCTATAGGGTCACAAAGAGTTGGACACAACTGAGTGACTAACACTTTCACTTTTACAGTGTGTAAGCAAAGTCCATGTCTTGGGGAAAAGGAACTTCAAGGATCTACAAGGGAGACACTTAGGGTGGGAAACCATGGAGGGAGCAGGGAGTGGCTTGTGAGAGCAGTGAACGCAGTACAGTTGAAGGTAGCACTTCACTGGGTCAGGGGAGGTGTCTGGGGAAGGGCCCCTTTCAGGTTTGGGCCTTCACCAGTTCCCTGGGCAAACTCAGGCCGGAGCAAAACCAAAGTGGACGATAGACAATGAGCTTTGTCTGAGGTAGTTCTGGGTTTAATGTCACCACCAGCCAGGCCTTTAGACCCTGGACAAGTGGCTAAGATGAGCCTCAGTTTCCACACATGGATGACGGGACATGCATACAGAACACAGGATCTAGTCCCCCTGAGCACAGGGATGAAAGCAAATAGAAGTCTCTCCAGTCCACCCGTAGACCTCAAGTGACCTTTGGTTTTTACATTCCTCTTATTCCTTTGAGATACAGTCCATTCATATAAAAAATGATAACTTGGACTACTTCTTGAAAAGTCTATACATGACATTTCCTAAAGCTGGATCTGTGACGTAGTTAATGTTTATCGGGATCAAGTCACTGCTGGGCTCACCCTAAAACCCACCTAGTCAAACAGAAGTGCAAAACTTGGACGGGACGTCCCATCCCTGTCCTCACCACAGCACCTTTATGGGAGAGGACTAGTGAAAAGGGGGCTCTGTTCAATGGTCAGGGCTGTGGTGAGGTCCGGGGGATACATTAAGAAGGCTGAAATCCAGTTCTGGGGTTGACTGGACAGCATTTCTTGAGACCCTAGTCACCCCCATCCAAATTTCCCTGTTTAAGACCGTGCAAAGCAACCAAAATGGTGCCCCAAAGTGGTCAACTCTTGATCAGGAAGGGATCTTTTTTCTTTTCTCTTAAATATATGTGTGTGTGTGTATGTGTGTGCGTGTATTTAACTTTTTATTTTATGTTGGAGTACAGTTTATTATGGGCTTCCCCAGTGGCTCAGTGGAAAAATGTCTGACTCTGTGACCCCATGGACTATACAGTCCATGGAATTCTCCAGGTCAGAATACTGGAGTGGATAACCTTTCCCTTCTCCAGGGGATCTTCCCAAGCTAGGGACTGAACCCAGGTCTCCCACATTGCAGGCAGATTCATTACCAGCTGAGCCACCAGGGAAGCCCAAGAATGCTGGAGTGGGTAGCCTATCCCTTCTCCAGAGGATCTTCCTAACCCAGGAATTGAACCGGCATCTCCTGCATTGCAGGGGGATTCTTTACCAGCTGAGCTACCAGGGAAGCCCCTGTATGCATATGTATGTATATATATATTTGACTTTTTAACTTTATGCTGGAGTATAGTTTATTATGGGCTTCCCCAGTGGCTCAGTAATAAAGAATCCACATACAATGTATGAGCCGCAAGAGACACGGGTTCAATCCCTTGGTCAGGAAGAATCCCTGGAGGAGGAAATGGCAACTCACTCCAATGCTCTTGCCTGGGAAATCCCATGGACAGAGGAGCCTGGCAGGCTATAGTCCATAGGATTGCAAAGAATCAGACGCAACTGAAGTGACTTAGCAGGTATGCATATAGTTAATTATACTCCAATATAATCATACATAATCAGTATAATCATATATAGTATAGTTGACATAGTGAATAACAGAGGAGCCTGGCATGCTGCAGCTCATGGGGTCACAAAAAGACACGACTTAGCGACTGAACAATAACAAAATAGTTGATTAACAATTTTGGGATAGTTTCAAGTGTAGGACAAAGTGATTCAGTTAAATGTATGCTTGTACGTATTCTTTTTCAAATTCTTTTCTGATTTAGGTGATTACAGAGTATTGAGCAGAGTTCCCTGTGCTATACAAGTAGGTCCTTGTTGGTTATCCATTTTAAATATAGCAGTGTGTGGGACTGCCCTGGCAGTTCAGTGGTTAGGACTCCAAACTTCCACTGCAGGGGACATGGGTTGGATCCCAGGTTGGGGAACTAGGATCCTACATGCTGAGCCTCACGGCCAAATATTAATAAATACATTAAAAATAGGAAGTGCTCTTGACCATCCTCTGTCCCCACCCCACCGGTCCCAGGGAGGAGGTAGCCTCACTGCCCTTGGGGCAAAGGTCCGGCTCAGAAAGAAGCAGCAGCAGCCCTCTGGCCATCTCTGTAATCCCCTAGGCTGCATTTCCCCTCCCAACCGCCACATCCCCTGCCCCCTTCCTTCTCAAGCCCCTGCTGTTCGAAAGGTCTTAATCCAGGGACTGAGGGAAACAGGAAACGGTGGGTCCAAATCCAATCAGCCCAGAAGCTACTCTGAGCCCAAACCGAGCACCTGGAGGTACCTGAATGTGAGTTCCCTAGAAGCCCAGCACAGTCATCTCCTCTTCACAGCCCTGGGATGCAGCTGTCAGACCACATGAAAACCATTCTCCTCAAGGTTAAAACTTTAATGCACTGTTTACACACTGAAGCAAAAGAGGTTTGCATAATTAATAGAGCACAGAAAATTGAGAGAGCACAAAGTAAGTTTTAAAGGGAAAGAAATGGGGTGGGGAGCTGAGCAGGAGGAAGGCAGACCCTCCGGACTCCTGGGGCACAACTGAGAAGAAATCCATGCAAGTGGAGGGCAGGGCCTTCTCCCATTTCTAAAGGATGGTCACCTTACCACGGGGCCCCTTTCTAAAGGCTGCCCCCTGCCTCTGTTCTGCCAGCAGTTGGCCCAGGGCAGTCTCCTTCAACCGGGCATTAAATCCTGGGAGCAGACTCAGTGTCAGTCTGGGAACCCTGAAAGTCCTCTCTGGGAAAGCAGGCAGGGCAGGAGGAAGCCCTCCCCCCCCGCCCCCATCTCCTCTGCAGACACGCAGGGTGCCCACAGCCCCCGAGCCAGGAGGAGTTCCTCCGCGTGTCATCAGCCAGGGGCGCCCGGCACAGGCAGCCTGGCATATGGTGTCTGCAATTTTTTTAGTGATAAGTGGCGGGCGTGTTAGCGGAGCCGCGGAGGAGCAGGAAGAGTCGGTTGGCTAATCACTCCCGGTCTCCTGCACCCTCGGGCGGAATCCCATTGCTTTATGCAGATGAGCTCATAACAGTTTCTTCAATTTGGCTTTTATAGAAAAAAGTGCCAGCTCCTCACACTGTGTCAACAGCCACCCGAGGGCCTACCACTTTACAACGCGAGTGTATTACTATTTAAAGACAAGCTTTTAGCCGAACATCAGTGCTGCCTTCAGAGTTTAATTACCGCCCTCCCCATGGGGCCCAATGAGCCAGCGACTCCTCCCAAGGGGCTTCTGCTTGGTGATGATCTTTAACTAAGTAAGTAAATTCCAAACGGGCTGGGCTTAAAGCACATGCATCTGATTTCCTGCTCGGCTTTGAGACTATGGATGACTGGTAATGAGGCGTATGCAATTCAGGCTCCTGGGGCAATTAATTTCCCATTGGAAACAAAACACAAAAATCTATCGGAACGCACATATAATAATCTAGTAGCATATAATATATGTTTTAGGCAATATATATATTACAGATGGATGTATATATGTTACAGATAATATATCTTAAAATATATATTAAATTTGTATCTCCTTTTCTGAATTTGAGTTACGAGAAAGAACTCAATAGCAGAAGCAAGCACGTGAAACCACTTCCAATTTTATTAAAGCAGTCATTTAACTCTAACACCAAAAGAGGGCCTTCTCCTCTTAAAATCCTTTCTCAAGGAGTTGAATGAAGCAGAATTGAAATGATGTGTCCCAGCTTCTTTGCTTCCTGCATAATGATCATTAAACTATTAATTGCTCTTTCTTCCAAACCACAGTGCTTTTGAACTGTGGTGCTGGAGAAGACTCTTGAGAGTCCCTTGCACAGCAACCAGTCAGTCCTAAAGGAAATCAACCCTGAATACTCATTGGAAGGACTGTTGCTGAAGCTGAAGTGCCAGTACTTTAGCCACTTGATGCGAAGAACAGATACACTGGAAAAGACTCTTATACTGGGAAAGATTGAGGACAGAAGGAGAAGGGGGATGAGATGGTTGGATGGTATCATAGACTTAATGGACATGAGTTTGAACAAACTCTGGGAGATAGTGAAGGACAGAGGAGCCCGGCTTGCTGCAATCCATGGGGTTGCAAAGAGTTGGACAGGACTTAGCGACTGAACAACAACAACAACAACCCTTAAGTAGACAGGGATTTGGGATGTTTTGTGGCGGACAGATTGACATGTTAATAGTAGTACACACTGAAATTTTATCCAAAAGTAGTCCAGAGAGTTAAAAATCCAGTAAAAGCCATTCAAGGTTGAAATGGGGTAAAACATAAAGAATGCTTTTATTGTCTTGTTTTTCAAAAATAAAAAAAAATTTAAAAAAAGATGAAACAAGCATCAGTTCCATTTTTAACTAAACCAAGTGGCAGAATGCTCCTAAGGTGTTGACTGAGCTCCATGCAGGCTAAGGTATTAAGTTTTCATTCCAGAAAATTCCAGAAGCTTCTTCGATCATCTACTTTGAGATTTAAAAAAAAAATAATGCACCAATGTTGTGCAGCTATGCTGATGAAGAGAGCAGAGAACAGCTAAGTAGGGTAAGTGGAGGTCTTAAGTGACAGTCTCCCATCATTTCTGTAGCCAACCTGTTAGAGGAAACACTGGCTGAACCCCCCACCCTGGCCAGGCACCATAGTAGCTATTTGCATAATTTACAACAGGAGGTCCTGCTAAGGAACATGGAAGTAACAAGCCACCACCAACTGAAAGAATTCAGGAAAGGTCTAAAGGAGACTCCATTCTGTGTATCCTACCAACCTCCCAGAATCCTCCTCACTGGCATCCATCTTGGCTGAGCAATGCATGCACCACCAGGAAAGACCCTGGGTCAGAACAATCGGTCAAAGACAACCCAGAAACTAACCTCATCACCATAAATCCCAAGACTGCAAGCCACATGGCAGAGCAGTTCTCGGCTCCCTTACCCTCCTGATCTCTGCCTGGGTGCTCCTTGCCAATAAGGTCTCTTGCTTTGTCAGCACATGTGTCTCCTCAGACAATTCATTTCTGAGTATTAGACAGGAGCCCACTCTCGGGCTCTGGAAGGGGTCCCCCTTCCTGTAATCAGACTCATCCTCCATTGCTGGGCAACATTTGGGTTCTACTGGCACAAAGAGGAGAGGATGGGTGAGAATTTGCCTCTTACCTCTCTGCCAGCCTTCCAGACAACCCATGTGGCCCCAAATGGCAGAGTCCAACAAAGCAGCTGGTAAAAGAGGAGGGAGTTTGCAGAGCCCCAGCCTTAGCATCACATATCAGTGTGGAGAGGGTGGAGATGAAATACCTTATCAGAGAAATAAAACCGTTCAGTTACCTACTGATGTATGAGTTTCCTATTGCTATGGACAAATCTCTATTCCTCTAGCACCTGACCATAACCCCCACTGTGAGCCCGCCATGCACCGTCTGGGTTCTCGGCTCAGGAGGTCACAGGCTGAAATCAAGGGGTCAGCCAGGCTGGTCTCTTCTGGGGAGGTTCTAGGGAAAACCACTCCCAAGCTCATTCTTGTTGTTGGCAGAATTCAGTCTCTAGAGGTTTGGGGGCCTCTATTTTCTTCCTGGCTGTCAACTAGAGACCAGTCTCAGCTTCTAGAGGTCACCCATATTCCTTGCCATGTGGCCCCTCCCCTCAATTTCTTCTCATGCTCTGACCTTTCATGCAAATTTAAGGGTCAGGCTCACCCTGGTAATCTCCCCACATAAGGTCAGCTTATTTGTGACCTCAATCACAGCTATAAAATCCCGTTAGCCACAGAATGTAACATAATCACAGGAGCAAGATCTCATGACCCTTGGAGGTTCCTCCCACACTGGATGGGAGGAAATCATGTTTGGACTCAGGACTTTGAAGGTCACCTTAGAATTATGCCAGTCACACCAGTGTGTAGGAGATCCCTTCTGTTCTTTTCATTTAAAACTCTTTAAAGAGTGAGAATTCACAGGGAATTTTACCAGGACTTCCAGGTAGGATCAAGCTAAGCTCTGGCAAAAGGTAAAGCTAAATTTTTAGACAAAATGCACTCAGACCAAAACATTGACCACTTGGAATATTTTGAATAAGAAACGAAATCATGGGACAAGGAAGTTCCACATCCATATTTGCAGCCTGCTAATGATCCCAGGTCTTCCCAAGTGGCTCAGTGGTAAAGAATCCACCTGCTAATGCAGGAGATGCAGGAGACACAGGTTAGATCCCTGGGTCAGGACGATCCACTGGAGAAGGAAATGGCAACTCACTCCAGTATTCTTCCCTGGAGAATCCCATGAACAGAGGAGCCTGGCGGGCAACAGTCCATGGGGTCACAAAGAGTCAGACCCGACTGAGCATGCACACATGCTGATTCCACCAGAGGCCACAATGCATGGGGATGACATGTGTGAACAAGGGCTTAGCTGCCTCCACCTGTGTTTTCCTGCATGTGAAAGTTGCACTCTGCAAGAGGGTTTCACATCGGCTTTGAAAGGACAATTCTTCTTATTCAGCTGTCCTGTGAGATTGAGAGGCAAAGTTGACAAGAAAAGGACCAGAGCTACACAGCTCCAGTAACCTGATGTCACCCTCCTGTCATTGGAGGAGACTTGAGGCTCCAAAAGTAGAAGGAGAGATAACCAAATAGGAAGCAAAACTTCCAAAGAGAAAGACAGAAGAGGGCTGCCCTAGTGGTCCAATGGTTAAGAATCCACCTGCCAATGCAGGGAACATGAGTTCAATCCCTGCTCTGGGAAGATGCCACAGGCCACAGGGCAAATAAGGTCATGTGCCACAACTATGGAGTCCGTGAGCTGCAACAAGATAAGCAACTGCAATGAGAAGCCCATGAACCACAACTCAGAGTAGCCCCCGCACACCACAACTAGAGAAAAGCCTTCAGACAGCAACGAAAGCTCAGCACAACCAAAAGTAAATAAATAAATAAATCTTTAAAAAAGAAAGCAATACAGAAGAACCACACATCAGACCCATCCACTGTGGGAGATGAATCCTCAGATGTACAATGAGGGTTGAGATGTGCGAAAGAAAGTGAAAGTGTTAGTTGCTCAGTAGTCTCTGACCCTTTGCGACCCCATGGACTGTAGCCCACCAGGCTCCTCAGTCCATGGAATTCTCCAGGCAAGAATGCTGGAGTGGGGAGTCATTCCCTTCTCCAGGGGATCTTCCCAACCTAGGGACTGAACCCAGGTCTCCTGCATTGCAGGCAGATTCTTTACTGTTTGAGCTGGGGAGGTGCTGAAACCCATGACATTTCTCAACTCTAATGCATCTGGAAACTCACCTTTCTGAGAAACAGAGGTTCACCGAGTACCCCATGTGCATCACCCTATGACTCCCCTTCAGCAAATCCACCCCTTTGCCTGAAATCATCTGTGTTAGAAATATTTCTTCTTCCACAATCTAATATTCCATCTCAGTGACTCCACCTGTGTGCTGCTGCCAAAGGTTAACTGCTTCATCTACTTTCCATTGGAACCAGATCTAAAAATATCTTTGAATCTAATAGGGCTGACCACGTCTGTGGGAAAATTCTTTTATTCTTTTTTTATCTAGAGAAATCGGCACTTACACAATCTTGATGCATTTTCACCTTTTTGCCTACCTTTGTGAACTAATTTCACTATGATTTGTGCCACGTCAGTCTAGAGACTACAATGATATGCAGTGTTCTTAAAAAGTTTTCTCTTCATCCAACTTAATAATGGGCATTCCTTCCTTGGCTTAACATACTGCAGGGATGACTGTCATAAAAGAACATTAAGATCATCTGGAAATGTTTTCTAATTTTTTTTTTAAGTCTAGGATTAGGATGCAAATCCAATCCGGAAATTGAACCAACCCTAAATTGCATCATTGTTTATCTGATTACCGCTCAAAACCATCTGCACTTAATTGTAAGACAACAAATCTTTTAACAACCAGCTGGGATTAAAGAACAAAGCCTCTTACAAGGGCCTCTATTGGTGGAGCTTAAAAATAAAAGAAGAAACAGCACACATCCCAAGATTTCTTTTTTTAAAACTCCATCAAGAGTTTTTGTTGATATAACCTGAGTGATGCTGTTATGAAAGTACTAAAGGGCTTATCTTTATGACCTCAGAAAGGCATATGCACTGTTGCGCTTCTGAGAATTTCCAGGTGATTCTAGAGACCCAGACAATAGCAGTATCTTATTCAAAAATGCATTTCATATGGAAAGGCTGATGGTGACATTATAGAAGTCTGTTGTGGCTTCTGTGAGATTATTGTGTGAAAGACACATTTGGTGTACAGAATTTGGGAGCTGTGTGTGGTGGGGAGGCCCCTGCTTTATAACTTGCAACCTAAGAAAATACAAATTTTGCTTAACTCTCTGCAAACAAATAAGATAGGGGCTTCCCTGGTGGCTCAAATGACAGAGAGTCCACCTGCCACGCAGGTGACCCAGGTTCAATCCCTGGGTTGGGAAGATCTGGAGAAGGAAATGGCTACCCACTCCAGTATTCTTGCCTGGAGAATTCCATGGACAGAAGAGCCTGGCAGGCTACAGCCAGAGGGTCAAAAGAGTTGGACACCACTGAGTGACTAACACTTTCACTTTCACTTTTATATTATTAAACCAAATCCATACTCAACTCTTCTCTAATCAATCTTTCCTCTTCCAACCAACTTCTGTGGTAAGATATGGAAACACCTCTCCTTCTTCATTCTCAAGACACTGGTTTTCACCCAAGAGTATATTGCAAACAGTTGCCAGCAATGTCTATTTCAATTTTCAAATCCAGTTCAACCTGTATTTTTTTTTCTTCTGAATTCTTTTTTAACATTCTAAGGCACAGTTGTAGTACCACTGAGACAAGACTTTAGATATGAAATGTTCCCGAGAGATCTCTCAGCTCAATTTCCCCATTTAACACTTGACACAGCTGAGACCCAGCAGGTCACCTGACTTGTATGGGCCACAGCAAGTGGCAGAACTGGGCTTGGAGGGAACCAAGAAAATTCTATCATCCCTCAGGAGGGGTGCCTGTCATCTTGTCGTCTGTAGAAGTTTATTTTTTCATTCTTAAACTTTGAGTGTTAGAGTGTTTTTTGTGGTGACAAATTGTTACTTTGAACCAATTTTCAAAGTTCTAGGACATAACTGCAAGCTGAACTGGTCCATTTTGTGGTGAAGTCTTATTTAGGTAGAAGACCCACTGGAAAGGGTAGCTATCATTCTTATAAAAGTGAGAAAACAACATGATTTAATGTGCCTTGGAGTCTGTCTCTGACTGCAGGTGCATCTGCCCCTGGTCAGTTCCATGGAGGGTGATGTCCCTGTGTGAACACAGCCCCTCAGGACCCCTCAAATCTCTCACCATGTGGACAATCCTGGGGAAATTAGGCCAGTTTTGACAGTCATCTGGTCAATAATAACTGAATATGGTGTCAAATGAAAAAGGTAAATAGAAAATTATAAAGAAATGGTTAGTCCACTCCCATATGGAGACACACACTCTCCTCATAATATTCCATCGAATTGTGGTTTTAAAAATTACAGTATTTCTATCTTTAGGTGTACTTGGAAGATAGCAGACCAAATTATATGTGAAATATAATATGCCTTTTGGTAACTTTCTGTAGGATACTGTCATGTCTCAGCTCCCATAGACAGCTCATAGCTTTTGTAACAATTAACATATTATATTGAAACTGATCACTTAACACATTTGCATTGAAACGCGTATTTACTTTTCAGTTTCCTCTATTCACACTATATCTTAAGGACGATGTCAACTATTTTTCTGCACGTGTGTGTGTGTTTAGTCACTCAGTCACGTCTGGCTCTTTGCAACTTTTTGGAAATAGACTGCCAGGCTTCTCTGTCATGGGATTTTTCAGGCAAGAATACTGGAGTGGGTTGCCATTTCCTCCTCCAGGGTATATTCCTGACCCAGTAATCGAACCCATGTCTCCTGTGTCTCCTGCATTGCAGCCTGTTAAAAGCAGACTCTTCAACCTGCTGAGCCATTGGGGAAGCCCATATCTAACACTAAGCATACATCCTAGAACAAGAAAGGCATCAATAAATGGTTGGTAAGTGAGGAAATCAATCAATCGATGAGTGAGTGCTCGTCAGGGAAGCCCAAGAATGCTGGAGTGAGTAGCCTATGCCTTCTCCAGGGAATCTTCCTGACCCAGGAATCAAACCAGGGTCTCCTGTATTGCAGGTGGATCCTTTACTAGCTGAGCTACTGGGGAAGCCCCGTATAGAGAGATATGTTATATCATATATATATATAAAAGACCTTGGGTTGTACAGATAATTCAAGTCACCCTAAATGACTAGTATCTGAGGATCATTAGACAAATAAATGCCCCTCCCTTCCTCCATCTTAGAAACTTTCCATCATGTATTTCTATCACTCAGAAAAAGATGTCATTGCTCAACTGTTCCTTTATCAGTTATCACTAAAATAATCTAAGTTAATTGTGTTTATCAAGTACAGAGTCCTATCCAGTGGGTCAGTTGGAAGCATGAGGTGGACCCTGTATTTGCCAGTAAAGAAGAGCTAGCCTATAAACTGACCCCCAAGTCATCTGGGTCTCACCAGACGTGTCTCATTTATAGCAAGACAGAAACATTGAAGGTTTTCTTCACAGCTTAAGAAGCAATAAAACAAATATTGGCAGGTTTCTTCTTTACATTTAATTTTAAAGAAATGGTCCTTTATCTCTCTGTAAACTGTGAGACAATAGACAATTTTGATGCTATATCCACCAAGTTTTCACTCCTTTTCAAAAACCAGCCTGGTTATTTTATAGGCTTTGGAAAAGTAAACCTTGATTGTTTTGGGCAGCCTACGGAGAAAAGTCCTTCACTAGGGAAGCCAGGATAAAGTGAATTTATGAGCCCATTCATAGGTCTGATAAGCAGGTAGAAATCACTTTTATTATGTACATAAAACAGTGCCCGATTAAAGGACACCCACATTCAATCTATGTCACTCCAGTAAACAGGCTTTTTTTTTTAAAAAAAAGTCAACCTTATAAGAAACCTCATTTAAAGCAGAAAACATAAAGGTAAGAGATGGGATTAAGCAAAGCAAAAATGTCACAAATATTTGGAGAATAAACTCTGATAGTTGAGGACAATACAAGTGACAGCACGTGACTATAAGCAGAGTAAGAAGCTAAGAGAAATGCCCTCATATCTTGACCACCTCACAGGATCCACAGACTTGTCAATCTCTAAGAGCAAATTCATCTCTTCCTAAGTGAAACAGAACCTTAGTAGATCTGGATTCCAAAATGATGTTTAGAATTTGAGACTCATCATAATTATAAACAAATAACTAAATAAGTAACACAATGCTTTACTGGAGATGGCAAAGTGAGTGTCTGGTCAGTATTCTTTACTGGGGAAGGTCAGGGGAAGAAAAATGAGGTAAATGTTACAGTGTGTTTCACTTCTTGTAAGAATCAAGAAAATCTATCAATAGAAAAAGCTATTTTAAAGCGAGAAATTTGCAAGAAAAAGAAAAAAAACGATAGTCTTTAAATGACGACATGTCAGAAGAAAATGAATGAGAAGAAATGATTTATTAAAATGACAATGACAGAGAAAACAAATATTGTATGTTAACACATATATGCAGTCCAGAAAAATGGTACTGATGAATACATTTGCAGGGAAGAAATAGAGATGCAGATGTAGGGAACAAACTTGTGGACACAGTGGGGGAAAGAGAGGGTGAGATGGACTGGGAGATCAGAATTGACATCCACACACTACCACGTGTAAATAATCGCTGGTGGGAAGCTGCTGCACAGCACAGGGAGCTCAACTCAGTGCTCTGCGATGACCTGGAGGGGTGATATGGGGGGACAGGGAGAAGGAGGCGCAAGGCAGAAGGGAATACATGTACACTTACAGCTGGTTCACATTGTCATACAGCAGAAACCAACAAAACGTTGTAAAGCCATTTTCCTCCAATTAAAAATAAAAAATTATGACAACTAATTGAACATATGTATTGCAGATTTTGTAAACAGAATTTTTAAAGCAGTACACACTGCTGATCTATCAAAAGATACCATTTATACATCTTTTAGAAAAGATATAAATATATATGTGTGTACCAACATACATTCCATAGACAGAGGAACCTGGCGGGCATAGTCCATGGGGCAACGAAGAGTCAGACATGACTGAGTGACTGAGCACACACTGACATACGTGTGTGTGTGTTTAATTGTCAATAAGATGAAATTATTTCTGAAAAAAGAAGCCAATACTAAACAGCAGAAAGGATGAAGGGCAGGGGTATCAAAATTTCAGATGGGGAACTTGGCTCCATGTTCCTAGTCTTTTTATAAAATTCTGTGTGTGTGTGTGTGTGTGTGTGTGCGCGCGCGCGCGCGCGTGCGGGCAAGCGCGCGCATGTTGGGAGTTGCGCAGATTCTTGGGTTTGCGTTTTTAGACTTCTCTGGGTGATTATTAACACTTTGAAAAATCAATGTTTCAAAGATGTTGAAAGTTCAATCTTAATTTTGCACCCAGTACTTTCACTTTGAGAAGCACCTGCGTGCGTGCTCAGTCGCTCAGTCGTGTTCAACTCTTTGCGACCCCGTGGACTGTAGCCCACCAGGCTCCTCTGTCCATGGGATTCTCCAGGCAAGAATACTGGAGTGGGTTGCCATGCCCTCCTCCAGAGGATCTTCCCAATTCAGGAATCAAACCTGCATCTCTTATGTCTGTCTCCTGCATCGGCAGGCAGATTCTTTACCACTAGTGCCACCTGGGAAGCCCTTGAGAAGCACACTTCCCTAACGCTGCTCAAGACAGACCAGATCACCTCAAGGTGAGCGAAGCTCTCCTCCAGGTAGCCCCCTCCCCACCTTCTCCTCCTTTCCCATAGAGATAATGCCCAGCCTGACCATGACTTCCTGGCAAGGTAAATCCTGCAGTGATGTTGGGGAGGGTTCGTTGTATCCAGAAATAAATACAGGCTGTCCTCTGAGTATATGTGAGCCTAAGATCACAGCTACTAAGTACTGTCAGCTCGGTGGTTGAGCTGGGGTCTGTGGAGTTCAAGGCTCAGCTCCCGCCCCAGGAATCCCCAATTTCCACTGCAGCATTTCTGCAGCACTGAATAAAAAATGACCTGGTTTCTGACTGCCCCACTGGCTAATTTTGAGGATTCGCACTGCCATCCTTTCTCTGGGGGAGTTTTTCCCTATGGGATTATAAACCAGATGTTATAGGGGAGCAGCCCTCTCTACTGCTCTTTCTGTCAATTAACCTAACTCAAATATTAGTTTCAGAAGTGGTGTCGTTTTCTCTTTCTTTTTAAATTGAATTACAGTTGATTTACAATATTGTGTTAATTTCAGGTTTGCAGTGGAGTAATTCAGTAGTATATACATATGTACACATATTCTTTTTTAGATTCTTTTCCATTATATTACAAGATATTGAAATTGTTCCCTGTGCTATATATAAAGCAAATCCTTGTTGTTTATTTTATATATAATAGAATATATCTGTTAATCCCAAACTCCTAATTTATCCCCCCACCACTTCCCCTTTTGTAACCATGTTTCCCATGTCTGTCTGTTCCTCTTTTGCAAATGTTTATTCATAACATTTTTAGATTCCACACATAAGTGATATCATATAATATTTGTCTTTCTATGTCTGACTTAGTATGATAATCTCTAGGTCCATCCATCATTTTCTTTTAATAAAGACAACAACTGACAATATGTTACCCTTGTCTCTTGAGCATAAGTATTTAGTCAAGAAATAAATTTGTCTTCTACCTCACACCATCAAAACAAATACAGATATACTTGAATTAACAGTTTTTGGAAATCCTACTAAAAAATTCTTGATTACTATTATTTCCGCCTTTTTTCTCCTGTGGCCTACTTGACAAATTAGTTCATAGCTAAGCGAATAAGAAAAACATACAGTTGACCCTTGAACAATGTGACGTTAGGAATCCTGACCATCTGTGTGATCCAAAGCTCATGTATAATTTATAATTGGCCCTCTGGATCTGCAGGTCCATATCTTCATACTCAACTAATCATAGAGAGTGTAGCCCACCAGGTTCCTCTGTCTATGGAATTCTCCAGGCAAGAATACTGGAGTGGGTAGCCATTCCCTTCCTCAGGGGATCTTCCCAATACAGGGATCGAACCCAGGTCTCCCACATTACAGGAAGATTCTTTATTTTCTGAGCCACCAGGAAAGCCCAGGACTGTAGTTATTTACTATTGGAAACATCCATGTTTACATGGATCCACACAGTCCAAACCTGTGTTGTTCAAGAGTCAAATGTTCAAGAATTCACCTCAAATTCCTGGTTCTTGTTCTTCCCATTTATATACTATATAAAATATAGATGGTATTGTGAGTTCATATTGCAGGTATCAGTAGGAAGTGCACATAAAAGAAGATGATGAAAACACCCACCATGAGGGTGCAGAGACAGTACTCATTAGCAGTTCACACTGTAGTTCTGGAGCCTGATGGTGTCATTCATACAACAGACAAAACTTTGCAAGCATAAAATATCAGTGATCCAGGACACACAAGTCATACAAAGCTCATCTTATTACTATGTCTATTGAAATGCACCAGCACAAAGATAGTTCAGCATTTTGATTCCTTATTAAGGTTGTCTTTGTGCTCTCAAAATTTTCTGTTTTTTCCTTTTTAATACAATACTTTTGCCAAATTTTCATTCATTATTGCCCTTAGGATAGTAGGATGAGACTATGTAAAAATTAAGTGGTAAAAATCACAGGTAGTCCACATACATTCCCTCAACATAAGGAAGGATGTTGCATCCATTGATGGAATGAGTTGCCTGTGATGTAGGAGATGCCTAGAAAACCCCATAGCAGGACAGAAGACAAGCAGTCAGGTAGGCAAAGTGGCTCTTCAGGAACTCCTGCACCAGATGGGGAGCTGGAGAGTGTGGTCTGAAAATTCCTGTCTAGATCCCATGACCTTGCGTTCTTGTGAACATCCACAAGCACCCTGAGACTGACACCCACCCCAGGGTGAAGCAGGTAAAGACATGGGGGTTTTCAGTCTACCTGTTGTTAATATTATAATAAGTCCTCACTGTTTGTGGGGATTACACTAGGGGTCATGGGTTACCAAACATCGATAAATGCTTGCTTGTTCATGTGGGGAAAAAAAAACCTGAAATTGTCAACTCTGATATTGCCAGCAGTAAACTGAAATGTATAATAGTATAATAGTTCAGGGTCCAGATATTGGGTTAATAAGGGACTGGGCTAAAGCCTATGTGGTGTGACTCTCATTTCCCCATCCGTCTAATGACCTAATCTAAAGGTGATTATCACCAGCCAATGATGAAAATCCAATGGTTCAGACTAAATATGCAAGCACCCAGCACCACCTGGGTGTGGGGCAATGTATCCCACATGCAACAGTTCTTTTCAGGGTACGCATATCCCTAGGAAGTATAACCTTCAAAGTGTGTGTTTACATGCGTATGTTGAATACATGTCATTCCATCGTTTTCTCATGGGTAGAAGGAAGAACATAAGCCACGTTCTTTTTGTTTAATTCTTTCAGCTAACTCTGTTTACACAGTGACAGATCACTGCTTTCAGAACTGCCATTGGAGACAATTTATATGGTTACCTTTCTACTTTCATTTGGTGAAATAACACGTCATTTCATCTACTTCCTCTGACTTTTCTTCAAATGGTTTACAACTTAAAAAATGTGGGATTTGCACAGGTTTTTCACAGGGAGATGGTTTTCTTTTCTCTTTTTTTCAAAACTTGGTTCAATCCCAGATCTCACAACGATTTTCACGAAACATAATAATGACAAAAGCAAATGGACAAAGTAGTTGTTTCCATTTTTGAAGATGAGAATGCATGTGCAGGTAGCTGCTGAAATTGCTTCAAGAAATAACAGAACTGGTAGCAAAAGTAGTAAGGGAGCCTAGATTGGGTGCAGAGGGGGGTGCTTTGTGTATGTTTCAAAATTTTAAACAATATCTAGAATATTTCACTTTCTAAACTGTTTAAGTATTTTTCATTATTTTAAAGTGACTTCAATCATAAGTGCCAAACTTGGAAGCAATCAAGATATCCTTTGGGGAAGGGATAAATGAACTATGGTACATCCAAGCAATGGAATATTATTTAGTGATGAAAAGGAAACTATCAAGTTATGAAAAGACATAGAAGGAACTTAAATGCATATTATTAAGTGAAAGAAACCTATCTTAAGAGACTCTATACTGTATGATTTCAACTATATGACACTCTGGAAAAGGCCAAATTATGGAGATGGCAAAAAGTCTGATGCTTGACAGCTTTGAGTGGTGAAGGAAGAGAGGGATGAAATGGGGGAAATTACAGAATTTTAGGGCACTGAAACTATTCTTATGGTACTATAATCATAGAAACATGTTATTTTACAATTTTTCAGACCCATAGAATGTATAACACCAAGAGTGAACCCCAGTGTAAACTATGTACTCTGGATGATGGTGATGAGCTGATGTAGGTTCCTTGATTGTAGTGAATGCATCACTTTGGTGGGGATGCTGATGGCAGGAGTGTGAGTGAGTGAGTAAGTGAGTGAGTGAGTGAAATTTGCTCAGTAGTGTCCAACTCTTTGCGACCCCATGGACTGTAGCCCGCCAGGCTCCTCTGTCCATGAAATTTTCCAGGCAAGGATACTGAGGTGGATTGCCATTCCCTTCTCCAAGGAATCTTCCCAATCCAGGGATCAAACCTTGGTCTCCCACATCGCGGGTGGATTCTTTACCGTCTGAGCCACTGAAGAAGCCCCGTTGATGGTGGGAGGGGTGAGCAACTGTGTAAGTATAGAAGCAGAGAGCATATGGGAACTCTCTGTACTTTTGTCTCAATTTTTAGTGAAGCTAAAACTGCTCTAAAGTATAAATAAAAAAAGACTTTGTTGATTTCTTCAACCTAGCCATCTGTCTATTTGACTGACATTCCCCACATGCTGGCCTCTCTTTGTGAGGGGTATGTTCGACTCCTATAGCATCATCTTTTTCTTCTCCAGGTCCTCTCACCGTCGTGTACTGCCCCCTCCTCTGACATAGCACTTGCTCGGAGGAAGCTGAGCGCAGTGTTTACCTCTCATCCTGTCTCACCCGTCACTTCCCTATTTATTTCCCTCACATCATCATCTCTTCCTGAACTGATTTTTTCTACCACCCCTGAAAATAACAGCTCATTAGAAAGTCATCAGAGATTGAGTGAGCAATTGAACATAATTACACAAAATTACACAGATCTGAAACACAACACTACACTGTGTGTCTGAGTGTGTGAAGCTGAAGCCTCTGTCTTATACTCAGTACTGCTAAGGTCACCTCCACAGCCTGAAAAGGGTCAAGGGAAATGACCCCTCATTGAGATAAACTCAGAAACTCATTCTTTATAGCACACTGCCCTAGAAAGGTGATCATGTAACTGACAGCAGTGGGATGTCTGCATCTATATGCAGAAAATCAATGGACAGGAGAGAGATGCTATGAGAAAGCATGTCCAAAGTCTGGCTAATGGAGGCAGCGGCTGATGGACAGTGAGGCTGGCTGACTTCTCCCCATGCAAAACTCCCATAGAGCAGAAGAACCCACTGGCAGGGGGAGCTATTGCATCTCAAAATGGCAACACTGCCAGGGTATTCTTGAAAACCAGGACCACTTACAGGGTGATTAACCACCTGGGTTTGCCCAGGACTGTCCAGGTTTTCATGCTGAAAGTCATGCATCCCGATTACTTTTCTGTCCCTGAGTGACAAGGACAGTCAGTCACCTGAGACCACGCAATCTTCAAACACATGATAGAGAAGCAATGAAAGACCTATCTAGAAACTGGCAAACTTCTACCAGATCAATGACATTACCTTGATTTGGAAAAAGAGTATATAATATACACATCGTAAAATTTCTTAGTGGATGAACACCTGTAACTGATATTGTAACTCACAGTTTTCAGTGGCATGTTTAGAAGCAGAGGTACAAAAACCAGAAAACCAAAGCAAAAAGAGTTTCTTAATGGAGAAGTTGGGAGGGAGAAGGAGGAGCTGAAGCTGTGGTTTTAAGGCTGGGTCACTGCATGAGAGGAAGCCCAGAATTCCCTGAGCCTCAGCCTCCCCATCCCTCAATGTGACACCTCCTCTCTGCCCTGCTTTTTTAATTTTAACGATGACCACACTATATGCGTTTGGACAGACTTCCCAAACATGGAAAAAGAAATCACCATAAAATATTTTTGGCACTTTCCCCTCCTGAAATCTTGTGTTAGAGGGAAGCACACACTAGAAACAAAAGGCTTTAGGGTAAAAACAGACCATCTGCAGGAAAAAAAAAAAAAATATATATATATATATATACACATATATATGTATATATACATACATATACACACACACATATATATATGTATATATATATATATATAAAGCATGAATTTCCCCAAGAGGAACAGAAATGTAAATGATGGTAAATTTGTCTCACCTATGTTCTTCAAGGACATTGAGTAAGTAAATTTGAGGAAACAGTTCCGATTTCACATAGAAATAAGCTAGACTGAAGAGAAAAGCTGCTTTATTTATTCAGTGCATCTCCCACTACCCTCTTCCTCCTGAGGCTTTTCTATCAGCATTTCAGGCTTTCCTTTGTCCTACTTTTGGGCAAATCCTTGGGGATGGCACCGGGTATCACCCCACATCAGACCAGCCCCACCTCCTACAGAACAGGGCACTTTGAGCCACTTTCCTCCCTTCTGTAAGCCTGTCCTAATTACAGGGACTGCTGTGTAGATAACTTGGAGGGAGCCTGCCCATCAGGAGCTTGATGGGCATGCATCAACAGTTGGTGCATGTCTGGTTGTGTGCACTTGGCCCTCAGGGCTTCTTTGAGGGTAGGACCCAGAGCCTTTCCGTTGGCAGTGAAAGGAGCGGCGATATTAAAACCTGCCTAGGACCCAGAGAGAGAAATGGTCCCTCAAGAGGGAAAAGGGGAAACTGCCCATAGCCTCTCTGTGTATGACAAGCTCAGACAGGCACCTCCCCACCCCAGGTCTTCCTTATGAAGGACAATGCTTTGTACTACAGGACTCACCTCCTTGGCCACATCTGTTTGGGCCTGAGGCTGGCCTGAGGGTAGGGCTGTGCCCTGGATGGCCTGTGACTAGCAGACTCATGGACGAATGAATTCTGAAGCCTCTCAGCAGATCTGGGGCAGGTGGAAGCTGAAAAGCAGGGGGATGGAGGGCTGAAGAAGAAGATACCCTGATACAGAGGGAAAAGAATATGGCTGACTTTGGCAGGAGGAGGAAGAAAGAGAGAGAGACATAAAAGGTTGAGGCACCATAGGAGACTTGCGGCTCTGAAATATGCAGGGAACTAGACAAGGGGAGAGCCAACAGTCCTACCATGGGCCCCACACTTCTTGAAGTTTTGTGCCTGACTTTAAAATGTATGAAACAACATTGTATCCATAACAGATACAAACTTATTCCACTACAGAATTCGCATGAGAATTTACTTGACCTTAAGGAAATCAGAGATGTATTAAAAAGCAGGGCCATCACTTTGCCATCAAAAGTCCATCTAGTCACAACTATAGTTTTTCCAGAAGTCATGTATAGATGTGAGAGTTGGACCATAAAGAAGTCTGAGTGCTAAAGAATTGATGCTTTTGAACTGTGGTGCTGGAGAAGACTCTTGAGAGTCCCTTGGGCTGCAAGGAGATCAAACCAGTCAGTCCTAAAGGAATATTCACTGGAAGGACTGATGCTGAAGCTGAAGCTGAAGCTCCAGTAGTTTGGCCACCTGATGGGAAGAACTGACTCACTGGAAAAGATCCTGATGCTGGGAAAGACTGTGGGCAGGAGGAAAAGGGGGTGGCAGACGATGAGGTGGTTGGATAGCATCACCAACTCAATGGACGTGAGTTTGAGCAAATTCAAGGAGATAATGAAGGACAGGGAAGCCTGATGCACTTCAGGCCATGGGGTTGCAAAGAACTGGACATGACTTAGTGACTGAACAGCAACAACAAGGAAATCAGTGTGCCTACATGGTGTACCATATTGACCTGGTTCCTTTCTGCGCTTCCTGAGTGGGTACCTGCAAACTGGAGAGGAGAGAGGCAGGGGTTCAGAGCACTGGGAGGATGTCACTTTCCCTGAGCCCATTACTCCAAGGTGGAGCCTTTCCAATAATACTTGAAGGTAATAATGTTGCCAAAACTACAAGTAAAGACACAAGTACTTTGTCCAAGGACTGTACTCTCCTCTGCCAGCCAAGCCACAGTTCTAGTCCTGGCCAGACATGTTCTAGTGCCCAGGGATGCTGAGTATCTGTGTCTGAAAGGGCCATGTGGCCAGTGAGGCTTGTATCACCTGAGAGTTTCCTAGCATCTTGGGCCATTAGATGAGAAACTGGAGAACAGAACAAAGAGAAGGTTCTATCCTTCTGAAGAGAAAAAGAAGCTGTCTGTAGATACATGGTAAACACTCTCAGTGGTCAGAGCAGGGTCCTGGGCCTTTGAGCTGGCTCCAGACCATGCAGGTTTCCAGCCATTAGATGGACATCAATCCCAACAAAACAATGCTGAGATGTTGGTGTGTTATGGAGAAGTCTCAGGGCACTGTTGCCATAGAGGTAAGTCCCATATGACTTATGGGACAGGATAAGTAACAGCAGGATAACTAACATATCAGATTTGAATTGGGAATTATTTCCACAAAGCTTAATCTCTGTCCCTACTTTGTGAACGACTTCTGAAATATCCACAACCATATGTTTGCCATCAGTCCCTTGAGGTCTTCAAGATGTATAAAATCAGCAGCCTGATTTCTGCATCATGGACAGGCTCCTGGCTCCACTTTACATTTTTCTTTACCATTACATTAAAAGGCAAGATTCAATGTTAAGAGATGGAAAATATTCCATCTCCTGTCAGTTCCATACATGCTTGACCCCCCTGAAACACACACACCTACATCCTTTCATGTAGATATGTAAGCTTTATTGTTTTTCAATCACTAAGTCGAGGCCAACATTTTGCGACCTCGTGGTCTGCAGCATACCAGGCTTCCCTGTCCTTTGCTGTCTCCTAGAGTTTGCTCAAATTCATGTCCATTGAGTCAGTGGTGCTATCTAACCTTCTGAATGCAGAGTTCCAGAGAGAATAACCATGTAAACTTCGTGCTGAGTGCTAAGTCACTTCAGTCATGTCCAACTCTTTGTGACCCTATGGACTGTAGCCCACCAGGCTCTTCTGTCCATGGGGATTCTCCAGGCAAGAATATTGGAGTGGGTCACCATGCTGTCCTCCAGAGGATCCTCCCGAACTAGGGATGGAACCAAAGTCTCTTGCATCTCCTGCATTTGCAGGTGAGTTCTTTAACACTAGCGCCACCATGTAAACTTGACACACCAGCCAACAAGAGCTTCATGAAAAGAGGCACATAGATAAAACTAAAATGTGAGTTCTCAAGCTGAAAGTGTAGACACTGAAGTCCCAACTGAAACTGAGTTCTATTTCCCCTCTGCTAAATGAATCATTTAGCTTTCATCCCTTTCTCACTTCCACATATGTTACTATTGTCCTAAATTTCATGGTTCAGGGTTTTCCAATTAGCCTGCCGTAAGCATGTGCTTCAGGAGACAGCGCAATTGCATTTGGCACCGTCGACTCTGGGAAACGGTGGCTCAGGAAGAGCCAGTCCTGTCTGGGAACATTTCCTGAGAAGGTGGCAGGGAGCCACAGCCCAGCATACGTTTCACACTTCATCACACAGAGAAGGGGAGAGATGAGAAGTAACAGGATGGAATCTTAATAACGTAATCGAGGGAATCCCACGTAAGCTGCTGTGCATTAAAAGACAGCAAGAGCTGTACCTGTGAGCCTCAACTACACTTGAACAGCTGAAGGCTCTCTAGGTAAGTGCTGGTCCTCAGGCCTGAGTTCGTCACAGATTGGCTTTCCACCAAGCTGCCCCCCATCCAACACATTCTTCACTGCTCTAGAGTGATTTGAATTTATCATGGACTGGATTTAGCAAATTTATCTTCAACTTTGTTCCAAATTATTTGCAGTTCTCTCTTTAGTCCAAGGCAGTATGCATCATGTGGCACAGAATGCTTTTAAAACAAAATCACTGTTTGAAACATTCAGTGGGGTTGATGTCACATTTCTCTGGGGAAAAAAAGTCAGCTAAAGAGAAAAGGAAATCACATCACCACTAACACAGACATCTACTCATTTGTTTATCCATTCATTCATCAAGAATTCTGTCACTCACTCAAGATTTCATCCATTCATTTACTCATTACGTTTTTCATGGGAGTATTCACTCATTCATTAACTCAGCCATCCCTTCATGTATTTGTTAATTTACTTGTTTACTCATTCATTTAAGTGATATGCATCACAGCGCTGGACTGTTGCTGAAGCTGAAGCTCCAATACTTTGGCCACCTGATATGAAGAGCTGACTCATTGGAAAAGACCCTGATGCTGGGAAAGATTTTGAAAGCAAAAGGAGAAGAGAGGGCACAGAGGATGAGATGGTTAAATGGCATCACAGGCTCAGTGGACATGAATTTGAGCAAACTCCAGAAGATAGTAAAGGACAGGAAAGCCTGGCATGCTGCAGTCCATGGGGTCAAAAAGAGTCAAGGGCAGCTTAGCAACTGAACGACAATAACATCACAGCGTTACCTAGTGGGGAAACGAGCACAGTGATGGTCTCCTTGTATCTCTATAGGCATCTCTCTGTCTTTTTAAATGCATTTCTCTCTATTATAAAATCACACTATGAAGAATATTTAAAAACACTGATCCAAAATGACAGTTGGTTTATCTAAATGCTACATTTCTGCCCACCCTTCCAAAAAGCTTATAGACATTTTTGATGGAACAAATTCTTAATGGAACAGAAGTTTCCTCCCCAAAACAACCTCTGAAAACATACTCTCCATCGTGAAGACTGAACTCACAATACTTTTTCCGATTCGTATTAAAATCAATTTTGCATAATTAACGTGTCTGAGAAATTCTGAACATACATTTTGTTTAAATGAAATGCTGTTTGTAATTTAATATTATCAATTTTTTAAAATTGCAGTCACAATAGAAAACTCATGTTCCTCCCTTGATGTTGTTACTACTTCTCTAGAAGCTTTGCAAAACTGGGACCCTGTATTTACAAGATAATATTGAAAAATGTTCACTTCTGAAGTTCTTTGCTGAGTATCTCTTTATGGCACACAAGGAGGATGGGCGCAGGTGTGGGTTGATGTCCCCATTCCAAATGAATAAGCATCTTTCCTTCCGTGAGGAGAAATTCTCTCAACACAAAGAAAACAGAAGGAGGGCTGTTACTATGAAGGGCACAGGGCTATGGGAAGGGCCACATTTAGACATTCATAGGTCTTTCCTCCATAAAAATTGCGTAAAATTATGTTTTATGACTAGGAATATAAAGACAAATGAAAGCTGGACTGGATTGTGTTCATTTTTTTCTTCTGATTTGAAAAGAAATTAAAACGTCTTCACGGGCTTTTAAAATTACTGTGGCCCTAGATACTGTGCCTGTTATACTAGGGGGTAAATTGGCCCTGGCTTTGGGGTCACTCATGCAAGGATCCTAATATTTCAGCACCCATTGACTACACTGACTTTGCACATGGCAGCTCACTTCTTAACGCTCACGTGTTCATTGCTAAGACATAACTAGGACTCTCGTTTATACTCTTCCTACTCCCATCAAATTACAAGAAAAACAGAATCTGCTATGGAGTGACAAGTGCACAGAATTCTCTCCTCAGTTGCTCTTAACACTTACCCGGAGCACTCAGACTAAGTCTCAAGAAATCAGAGCCAATTTCACCAGTTACCCATCATGAACTAGGCTACACCAAACAGGACCCACTTTAAGGAATGGATCAAGTAGGATATTTTTGTCTCTTACAATAACTCTCATTTATATCACACTCCACACCTCCCCAGATCTATCTTGATTATCACTTTAACATACTTTGTAACTGACTTTTATGTCCATCATCTCTCTTCTCACTGGAACATTAGCTCTACAAGGGCAAGCATTAGTATGTTCTGTTTACTACTGTATCATTATTCCTGACACGTTAGTGTCAGGTATGAAATACAAAGGATCATAAGAGACTACTATCAGCAACTATATGCCAATAAAATGGACAACTTGGAAGAAATGGACAGATTCTTAGAAAAGTACAACTTTCCAAAAGTGAACCAGGATGAAACAGAAAATCTTAACAGACCCATCACAAGCATGGAAATTGAAACTGTATCAGAAATATTCCAACAAACAAAAGCCCGGGACCAGATGGCTTCACAGCTGAATTCTACCAAAAATTTAGAGAAGAGCTAACACCTATCCTACTCAAACTCTTCCAGAAAATTGCAGAGGAAGATAAACTTCCAAACTCATTCTATGAGGCCACCATCACCCTAATACCAAAGCCGGACAAAGATGCCACAAAAAAAGAAAACTACAGGCCAGTATCACTGATGAACATAGATGCAAAAATCCTTAACAAAATTCTAGCAAACAGAATCCAACAACATATTTAAAAGATCATACATCATGACCAAGTGGGCTTTATCCCAGGGATGCAACGATTCTTCAATATCCACAAATGAATCAATGTAATACACCACATTACCAAATTGAAAAATAAAAACCAAATGATGATTTCAATAGATGCAGAGAAAGCCTTTGACAAAATTCAACATCCATTTATGATAAAAACCCTCCAAAAAGCAGGAATAGAAGGAGCATACCTCAATATAATAAAAGCTATATATGATAAACCCACAAAAAACATTATCCTCAATGGTGAAAAACTGAAAGCATTTCCCCTAAAGTCAGGAGCAAGACAAGGGTGCCCACACTCACCACTACTATTCACCATAGTTTTGGAAGTTTTGGCCACAACAATCAGAGCTGAAAAAGAAATAAAAGGAATCCAGATTGGAAAAGAAGAAGTAAAACTCTCAGTGTTTGCAGATGACAAGATCCTCTACATAGAAAACCCTAAAGACTCCACCAGAAAATTACTAGAGCTAATCAATGAATATAGTAAATTGGCAGGATATAACATCAACACACAGAAATCCCTTGCATTCTTATACACTAACAATGAGAAAACAGAAAGAGAAATTAAGGAAACAATTCCATTCACCATCGCAACGAAAAGAATAAAATACTTAGGAATATATCTACCTAAAGAGACAAAATACCTATATATAGAAAACTATAAAACACTGGTGAAAGAAATCAAAGAGGGCACAAATAGATGGAGAAATATACCGTGTGCATGGATCGGAAGAACCAATATAGTGAAAATGAGTATACTACTCAAAGCAATCTATAGATTCAATGCAATCCCTATCAAGCTACCAACGGTATTTTTCAGAGAACTAGAACAAATAATTTCACCATTTGTATGGAAATACTTGTTAAATTGAATTGACTTGAAAATGATCAGAAACACTGGTCTGAAAAACATTAAAATTCAGCCTTTTGGATATTTTTGGTTACTTTCTAAGAGAATTTTTTCTCTTCAAGACTACAACTCTTGATCTAGTATTGTTACTGAACTCTAGTCTGGTTGCTTACGGCTCAAAAAGCTGATACTTAAGAGGCAAGCATTGGTAGAAAGGAAAAGTAGCTTTATTTTGGAGGCTGGCAACTGAGAGAGAAGGTGGACTCATGTCCAAAGTCCAATTTCCCTCTGCCATCAGTGGGCAAGAGCTTTTCAAGGAGTGTTTCAGGGTGTATAGGCAGAAAGAGGTGGGCTACATGCAGAAACAGCACAGTCATCTTGAAATTGGTCATCGGGGGTCTGACCAGTGTCACCTTGATTGTTTTCAGTATAGTTAGTCTTCAGTTCCAGGGTCGGTTTTTTCCCATTTCTTGAAATTGTGGCAACTTGTATCATGGCCACAGTCTGGTCATCACGCAGCTAATTTTCTCCACCTGGTGGGGGTTTCAGTATCTATAAGACAGCTCAGAGGCCATGCGGAGAAGGCAATGGCACCCCACTCCAGTGCTCTTGCCTGGAAAATCCCATAGATGGAGCAACCTGGTAGGCTGCAGTCCATGGGGTCGCAAAGAGCCGGACACGACTGAGCAACTTCACTTTCACTTTTCACTTTCATGCATTGGAGAAGGAAATGGCAAATCACTCCAATGTTCTTGCCTGGAGAATCCCAGGGACGGGGGATCCTGGTGGGCTGCCGTCTATGCGGTCTCACAGAGCCAGACACGACTAAAGCGACTTAGCAGCAGCAGCAGCAGCAGCAGCAGCAGCAGCAGCAGCAGCAGAGGCCATGGTTCCAAAAATTATCTATAGCCCTTGAAGAGCAACTAAAGGTCCTTGACCTGGCTTAATGACTGAACTATTATTATTCTGTACTGTTTGCTTTTCCTTTGTTTCTGCATTTTCTCATATCTCTGATTAAACTTATCCTTTGAATAAAGCCTTTCTACAGATAAAAGGCAAGCAGAGGACATGGCAGGGAGTGAGGCTTTTGTCCTGAATGCCCCACAAGGTCCTGCTCTGCTTCCATATTCCTGGTAGTGTCGCCTAATATTTTTTTCTGTCTGGTCATCTCTTCCACTTCTCATGTATAAACCATTTTTGACTAGAGCATTCAGCAATGGATACAGAATGTATGTGTACCACCTGCTTCTTTCCCTTTCCAATTATTCTTTATGTGCCAGAATGTCTTATCTAAATTTTATTCCAACCAGACACTTTCTCATAAAGTAATAAGAACAGAGAGACCATATTAGCAAAGTTACTGAGCTAATTTTATTACGGCACAAAGTGTTTCAGGATATGATTCACATTTTCTTTTTAAAGATTGGCTGGTCTACTTGAGAAAAAGCCAATGAGTTTAGAGTCACCATTATCAACATTCTGAATGTACAAACTCTCCCATTTCCTAAAAATGGGGGCTTCTCCCAGGTTTTAGGGAATCCTTTTTTGTCCTCATGGACCATTGCCACCACACAGATCCTCCAGGCTGTATTAGGAAGATGCTTATGGTAATTATAGGTGAAGACATGGAAAAGGAAAACAGTGTTAGCAATCCTATTTTCTTCCTTACAGAATATAAACTAATTTCCACAGGAAGGGAAGGAGAGGGTGGGACAAACTGAGAGAGAAGCATTGACATATATTACACTACCATGTATAAAACAGATAGCTAGTGGGAAGCTGCTATATAGCACAGGGAGCTCAGCTCCAGGCTCTGTGATGACCTACAGGGGTGGGGTGGAGGGGTAGAAGGTGGGAGGGAGGTTCAAGAGGGAGGAGATATATGTATGTGAATGCTAAGTCATTTCAGTCAGGCCCAACTCTTTGAGACCCCACGGACTGTAGCCCACCAGGCTCCTCTGTCCATGGGATTCTCCAGGAAAGAATACTGGAGTGGGTTGCCATGCTCTCCTCCAGGGGATTGTTCCTATCCAGGGATCAAATCCATGTCTCCTGCATTGGCAGATAGGTTATTTACCACTAGCACCATCTGGGAAACCTGAATATATGTACATGTTTAGCTGATTCACTTTCTTGTACAGCAGAAACTAACACAACATTGTAAAGCAGTTAGACACCAATAATAGAGTAAATAAAACTTAAAAATGAAAACTGTTATTGTATTGATTTTTTCTTTTGGACTCTGTGGGAGAAGGTGAGGATGGGATGATCTGAGAGAATAGCACTGAAACATGTATATTATCATATGTGAAACAGAACGCCAGTCCAGGTTCGATGCATGAGACAAGTGCTCAGGGCTGGTGCACTGGGATGACCCAGAGGGATGGGATGGGAAGGGAAGTGGGAGGGGGGTTCAGGATGGGGAACACATGTAAACCCATGGCTGATTCATATCAATGTATGGCAAAAACCACTACAGTATTGTAAAGTAATTAGCCTCCAACTAAAATAAATAAATTAATACAAATAAATTTTAAAAAATTAAAAAAATAAAATAAAATTAATATATTTGCATTGTAAAAACTTTCATAAATACAGAAAGGTAGTGGGGAAAAAAGGACTGTGACCAAATAAATGTATCTTGCCAAGACAAAATATCTTCTGTGAAAATTTTGATGTATCCCCTGCAGATTGTTGGGGTGCAATGAGCAGAATGATCTGAGAGAGGCCCCAGGAGATCACTCAGGGCAACCTGGGCAGTGGCCCAGCTGGAAGCAGCCCCCTTTCTGCTGGCATAAGGGCTGCATTTGAGGGAGGCTTCTCATCCGACAGAAGGGCTTCCCATGGGCCTGGGAGTCTCCAGGTGCTGGGCAGCTGGCTCTCTCAGACAATCCCAGAAGCAGCTGACACCTGAACCCAGACTGAATGTTTTTTCCCCTGTTTAGTAGGATTCCTCTCAGACTTGTAAGAAAGGAGCATCGTGATACACAGAGAGGTTGCTTGAATAACAGACCCAGGCACTGTCGAGAACACCCAGCCTGAATTTCTGTGGGATGATTAACAGTTAGGAACCCTTTCATCTTCTTACTTGCATCTATTTTCTTCCTTAATGTTTACTCCTTTCTACATACTGTACTGCCTTGTAGAATACGCCCTTGTCGTTGCTGTTCAGTCGATAAGTCGTGCCCGACCCTTTGCGACCCCATGAACTTCAGCACGCCAGGCTTCCCTGTCCTTCACTATCACCTGGAGTTTGCTCAAACTCATGTCCATGGAGTCAGTGATGCCCTCCAACCATCTCATCTCTGTTGCCCCCTTCTTCTTCTGCCCTCAATCTTGTCCAGCATCAGGGTCTTTTCCAATGAGTCACCTCTTTGCATCAGGTGACCAAAGTACTGGAGCTTCAGTTTCAGGATATGCCTTTACCTGCTGTGATAACCAGTTTTATGTGTCAATCTAGAGCTAGGTGTAGCACCCAGGCACTCAGTCAAACACTAGTACAGCTGTTGCTGTGAAGGTTATTTTGTAGATGTGATGAACATCAACAACCAATTGACTTTAAGTAAAAGAGATTATCCCAGATAATCTGGGTAAGCACTATCTAGTCAGATGAAAGAACTTACAGCTGAAGATGAAATCCTGCCTGTGGACTACAGGATCAGGCCCTGTCCCAGAGCATCCACCCTGTCCTGATGGCTTGTCTTATGGATTTCAGGTGTGCCATAACTGCATAATCGTGTGAGGTAATCCCTTGAAACCCATCTCGATCATCTATCCATCTATCTCTGACTGGTTCTGTTTCTCCAGTGGACCCTTACTGATAATTCACCTTGAACCAGAGCTATATAATTTCATTTCTGAACTTAAGTTTTGTATAAATGAGAAATTATCTATTTAGGTAAAGTTGATAGAATTGGGGGATTTTTCCTCTTTATTTTCTTCTTCTTTTCTTTTTTTTTTTATTGAAGTATAGTTGATTTACAATACTATGTTAGTTTCAAGAGTAGAGCAAAGAGAGTCAAATATATATACATGTGTATATATTATATATATATATATATATATCTTTTTCAGATTATGTTCCCTTATAGAGTACTACAAAATATCAAATACAGTTCAGTTATATAGCTCTGATGCTATACAGTAGGTACTTGCTGGTTTTCTATTTGACAGAGAGTAGTGTGTATATGTTAACCCCAGACTTCTAATTTATCCCTCCCTCACTTTCCTCTTTGGTAACCATAAGTTTGTTTTCTATGTCTGTGGGTCAGTTAAAAATATGGAACACCTCACAAACTTGTGTGTCCTCCTTGTGCAGGAGCTGTGCAAATATTCTCTGTATTGTTCCAATTTTACTATATGTGCTGCCAAAGCAAGCATGCTTCTTTGTTTTTTATGCCTCCTTCCCCCCTGCCAAATTGCACTTAAGATATCAATATAGGAAGATGTCATAAATGTAAATATAATACTAATAACATAGAATATTTATCAATATGTAATTAATAAATAGAAAAAGGGAAATTTATGGTAGGAAATTAAGAAGGCAAGAATATATTAACAACATAGTAAATGCTGAAATCTGGAAGAAGAACAGGAGAACTGAGATGAATCCCTACAAAATCCCTGGACATTCATCAAGTACAAAGGCTGAGAGGGCCATGCCCTAAGGCAGAAAGAGATGCCCTAGGTACATAAAGCCAGGAATGGGTCTAGAGAGCAAAGAGAATGCGCCAGAAACTCAAAATGCTGGCAGGCAGGCTGTAAAGCAGAAACAGCATTGCCATAGTTTGGAAAGCTTGTAGCTGGCCTTGTGATGCACAAAGAGATCTAAAGAGTCTGACTGGGGCTCAGACCCCAAGCCTTCTGAAGGCAAAGTCCCAACCCCACCTCCACAATGTGTAAAATTCAGTGGTGAACTGAGTCTAACTTAAAATTCTAACTCCACAACAGAGCCCAGGGACTGCAGCTATACATTAGATTAACTCAGTCTCAAACCATCAAACTCATAGGGCATGTCCTTCTCAGGAGGTGGACATGCCTTATCCCATCACAATGTTCAGTGTAAAATAAAATAAAGATCACAAGATACACAAAGAAGTGAGAAAAGAGGACTATATTTAAAAGAGGAAACAGTTCATAGAAACAAATATGGCAATGACTCAGATGTTAGAATTATCACTCAGGTATTCTAAAGAATTTATGATGAAAGATCTAGAGGAAGATGTGGATGACAAGTATAAGCACATAAAGACTTTCCACATAAGCGGAAACAGTAAAAAGGAAAATGAAATGGAACTATCATGATGGAATTATGTGATGTCAGAGGGGAAGATACAATTGATGAGCTTATTAAAGACTGGACAGAGAAAAGAATCAGAGAAATTAAAGGCAAGTCAATAGACACTATATAGATAATAGATAGTAAATAAAAAAGTAAAAAATAAAATAAAACAAAATACCCAAGACGTATAATATAATATCAAAAAATATAAATAATTGAAATCCCCAAAGAGGAGAAGAGAGATATAGGATAAAAATTATTTTAAGACACAAGTTACTAAACTTGAAATTGATGAAATATATCAATATACATATCCAAGAAGCTCAGCAAATGACATGATAAGCCTTTAAAAAATAATTTTAAAGTCACACCTATTACATCAGAGGCAAACAGCTAAAAACTAAAACTGGAAAGAAAATCTTAAAGTAGCGGGAAAAAAAAAAAAAAACAGCCAGGTCATATGTAAGGAAAGCATGAAAAGAGTGATGACTGAATTTCTCAGAGTGAAATACAGTTTTCAAAAATACAGTTTTTAAAAAGCTGTTAATATAAAACTTTATATCTTACCAAAGTTTACATCAAAAATGGAAGCTAGATTAAGACAATTTCAGTCAAAGGAAACTTCAGATTTTGTAGCCAGAAAATCTGTACTATAAGAAATGCTAAAAGAACTTCTTCAGGGAACAATATACAATTTCAGAAAAAAGTTCAAGTCTACAGAAGAAGAAAAAAAAAAACACAGAAAACCATAGAAAGTGCAATGTGTGGGTAAAAATAAGAGACTTATCCATGTTTAATATGTGCATATTTGTGTGTACAGACACATCTCTATGTTTGTGTAATATATATATAACAAATATAGATTTAGGCTACATTCGTTCAAAGCAGAGGAACAAAGGAGCACAAGGAGTGGGAGCGGAATAAGTGAAATTACGTATATAATCATGGCATGCCTACATCTTGCAAAGAGTTTGATGATACAATTGGAAATTGAACGGTGGCAAGTTAAATATGCATATTGTAATTTCTAGTGACACCCAAAATAATACAAAAATGTATACTTAAAGAGTTAATAGAAATTAAATAATTACTTGGTCACTTAAAATAAGGCAGGAAATTAAAAAGAGAAACATATATCAAGATAAAAGATCTAAATACAAGCTATGTTGATGATGACATTAAATATGAAGAGACTAAATACCACTTAAAGACTAGATAAATAAGGGCTTCCCTGGTGGCTCAGACAGTAAAGAATCGGCCTGCAATGCAAGAGACATGGGTTCAACCCCCAAGTCAGGAAGATCCTCTGAGATGGGAATGGCTACCCACTCCAGTATTCTTGCCTGGAGAATTCCATGGCACATGAATTGAATCCGTGTCCCTTGCATTTGTTGGAGAAGACCTTGGGAGTCCCTTGGACTGCAAGGAGATCCAACCAGTCCATCCTAATGGAAATCAGTCCTGAATATTCATTGGAAGGACTAATGCTGAAGCTGAAGCTACAATACTTTGGCCACCTGATAGGAAGAACTGACTCACTGGAAAAGATCCTGATGCTGGGAAAGGTTGAAGGCAGGAGGAGAAGGAGACGACAGAGAACGAGATGGTTGGATGACATCACTGACCTGATGGACATGAGTTTGGGTAGGCTTCGGGAGTTGGTGATGGGCAGGGAGGCCTGGCGTGCTGCAGTCCATGGGGTCGCAAAGAAGTGGACACGACTGAGAGACTGAACTGAATTCCTGCATTTGCAGGTGGGTTCTTTTTTTTTTTTTTTTAACTTTGGAATCCATTTTATTTATTTTTTTATTAGTTTATTTTCTATTTTTTAACTTTATGATATTGTATTTGTTTTGCCATAAATTGACATGAATCCACCATGGGTGTACATGTTTTCCCCCTCCAGAAACCCCCTTCCACCTCCCTCCCCATCCCATCCCTCCAGGTCATCCCAGTGCACCAGCCCGGAGTACCCTGTACCATACATTGAACCTGGATTGGCGATTCGTTGCACGTGGGTTCTTAAGCACTGGGCCCCCAAGGAAGTTCTCCCTCAGAGTTTATCTCTTCAAATATTGCCTCTCCAACTGTCTTCTTCCAGAATTCCTATTAAAAATGCTTTGGATTTTTTTTTTTCCTTTTCTCTATTTCTTTTAACTTCTCTGTTTTCTCTACCACAACCTGGAGCTCCCTCACCACCCTGATCACCTTGTTTTCTCTCTTGTACCAAATAAGAGTCCCAGAATCCTCTAAAAACTGAGAACAGAGAATCCTCTAAGATTGACCGCAAACCAACAAAAACAAACAAACCTCAGACTAGACATAGAAGAAAAAGGAAGAGTGAAGAAAAAGTTGATATGATGAATCACCCAAAATGCAACATAGAGAGGTAGAAGCTGTAACTTCCACATCAATAGAAGAAATGGAGATAGCACTGGCAATCAAACAAACAGCAGGAAAGTTTGATAGGGGAGTAGACGAATCAACAACATTGATAAATGGAAAATACCAAATATGCCAGAAATTCAAGGAAATGTAAATGTGCTTAAATGACCTACTAAAAATAAACAATGGTATATTTTTTTAAATGTCTTGTGGAATGTAGCTACAGTGCTCATTAGAGAGAAGTTTATGCTTGAAATGCATTTCCTTTTAAAAGAGAGAAAGACTGGAAACAAGTCAGCCAAAAATCAATTCCGTAAACTAGAAGAATGAAGTAAACTTAAAGAAATTGGAAAGAAGACATGAAATACAAAACAAAAAATTAAAATGAAACAGAAGTTATATTACTAAAAAGACCAGTCCTATAGGAAAAAAAAACCTCAACAAGCACAAATAATAAATAGGAATGAGGAAGAAGACATAACTACGGCTAAACTGAGTTCTTTTTTTATTGATAGTCTTTTTTTTTTTTTAATTCTGATGGTCTGTGAAATATTTTATTACATTCTCCCTGAGTGTGTGTGCTAAGTTGCTTCAATCATCTCCGACTCTTTGTGACCCTGTGGATTGTAGCCTACCAGGCTCCTCATCCATGGGATTCTCCAGGGAAGAATACTGGAGTGGGTTGCCATGCTCTGCTCCAGGGGATCTTCCCGACCCAGGCATCAAACTGGAGTCTTCTCCTGCATTGGCAGGCAGGTTCTTTACCACTAGCACCACCTGGGAAGCTCCATATTACATTCTATAGTGGTTTAAATTATAGTGTTTCTAACATTAATAATACTGAGTACATGCTCTTGTCCCTGATGTCCCTGAACATATCTCTTCTAAAGTGTTTACTCAAAATTTTGGTATTTTCTTTGATGTACTTTTTTAACAACTTTATTTTTTAGTTTTCATTTTATTTTTTAATTTTATTGAAGTATAGTTGATTTACAATGTTGTGTTTGATTTCTGCTGTATAGCAAAGTGACTAAGCTATACAGATACACTCTTTTTGATATTCTTCTCCACTATGGTTTATCACAGGATATTGAATATAGCTGCTTGTGACCTCATTGCTTATCCATCCTATATATAATAGTTTGCATCTGCTAATCCCAAACTTCTAGTCCTTTTAAATCATAAGAGAATCCTTTAAATGAAGAAGACAACACTTTGGTCTTCTCTCAAAGCTCAAGGTGGGCCCTGCAGCCTACTGGGGTGGGGACAGAAAGTCTAGTGTTCCTTAACACCCAGAGGGCACTTTCTGCCAGATATGGGCACTGCTACTGCTCAAAGCCAACTAGGTTATGGGACTTCGTGTCAAGCTCTGAGCCAGAAGTGCCTACATAGCACCTGTTTATATCTTTCCTCTTCTGGCAAGGAGGTTGTCATCCCTGCATTACAGGTGTGGAAACAGATGCTTGAGGACCTCAAATAGCACAGTCACGATTGCCCACCTAGTTAGTGGGGAAAACGTGTTTCAAACTCAGGTTTGTATCAGTTCAAAACTTATCCTAAAACTGCAGCAACTTTCATGGTTTCCCCCACGTGTGAGTGCAGGGGAGCTGGAATGAAGAGAGAGATACAAGGGAATGGCAGATCACCATTTAAGTTTTCCTTCACTCTTTCCAAAAGGTGAATTTCTAGCTTTGTCCACCTGACAGGGGATATTTTCCTGCTATTAAATGGGCCCCCTTGGCACTGGAGCATTCGGGTTTCACACATAGGTTTCACCTTGAAACAGATGGAAAAATATTCAAACTGGTAATTCATAGCTAATACTAAATTAGTTTCATTCTCTGTTAAAGCTTAACAATGACCTTTTCATATTAGTAAAATGTATTTCTTTTAATTTTTCCTTAAAAAATATAAACTAGTAACTCAAGTATATATTTTACTTTCAAAGTCACATTTATTTGATTTGCTTCTTATTTTTAATTCCCTGATCCCATATGCTTGCAAGATTAACAAATAATACTGAAATGTGTTTGGGTCACAAGGTAATTACTTTAGATAAATGTCATTCTGTGGCTTAGTATTATGGTCCTAATTCCTGTTTTTAATGGTACCTGTTTAAGCCCTCCTTGGATTGGCTCGATAGTCTTGGGGACTATATGTAATAAAACCTCACAAAGTAACTCATTCAGAAGCCAGTTCTGATGTGTATATCCCTATGGCTGAGTTCATATCTAAATCAAAATCTTTATATCAAATATCAGTGAAAAGAGATGAACTAGAACGCAAAATTGAGTTTAAATAATGAGAATGTTATTCAAAAAGCAGACATGGAAAGGCACTTAAATCAAATGTGTTCACATGACTTTCAGCTTATAGGTATTTTTTAGAGCTAAAATGGTATAAAACACACAAAGAAACATATACTCTGTTGTATGCACACTCCAGACTTAGAAACCAAGCTAATATTTCCAGCAAGAAGGAGCAAGAACAAAACACTGCTAGATTATATGTCATAAACATACTTGTAGTAAACATATAAACTTAGTAACCATACCCAGAAAGTGTTAAAATGCACCGTTGAGCACAAGAGAGATAGCAATGTGGAAAACAGATATGGACACACATAATAAATATTTAAGAGATTTCCAGTCATTGGGATTCTGCACACATCTCCTGTACCTAAAGATAAGATCCTCAGAAAATGAAACTCTGGTTAGATAACATGAGGCCTTATTCATTAATACTTACTAGAAGTTGAGATGGTGTTTGAGCATTGCCTGACTGAAAGCAAAATGTCGGCATTTAGAACAAAGCACTCTAGATTTGGGAAAATACACAAGAGGGCAGGGCCTTGGGTCAGACAGAGTAATGGGTATAACAGAGTGACCGTTCTTAGGTAAACTTAGAGATGACCTTAATATAGATGGCACACTGATATTTGAACAGTGGAGCAGACTATTAAATTCATGAATAGAAGAGAGAATTTAAATTTACTATAAAATTTCAGAAAGCAATAGAAAAAGAAAAGACCAAGGACAACAGACTGTAGATGAACTATTGCAGAAAATCCACTTAAAAATTCAGAAAAGTACAAGACGGAATCATAAAAGGATGCCTATGAAACCAGTACTGTATTTTCCAAGAGACCTGTTTTATAAATGTAAAGTGATGGCATGTACTGGGTCCAGCCAGTGAAACAAAAGGCTATTTGGGGCAAGTACATACTGTGCCCTGCACAGTCCTCACTGGTTTCTAAGTTGAGAACAGATTATATTAATAATTCCAGAGGGGGTTTGATTTCCATTGATTTCATGTTTGGCAATTTGACTCCCATCTGTGGCATATCAACTTTTGGAACTAAAGGCCACAAACGAACCCTCAGACAGGAAAATTCTTCTGGGCAGGGCCAGTGGAGGAAGTAGGCACTTCCTTGTCCTCCTTTCTTCCTGACACCTGACACCTATCTCAGCAGTCCCCAGTGGTCCGCTCCCAACATCGCTGCAATGCTGAGACCCTGAGAACAGCCAGAGGAACAGGCAGGAGAAAACAGAAAAGGGCAAAGGGAGAGAATATCGGTATTTTTTAATTTTTAAAAATTTCTCCCAACCATATTGCTGTTTGTAACTTACTATTCCCACTACCACTCTCATACAGGTGTTTAAAAAGATGGGATTTCATAGATTGGTTAGAAACATTTTTCAGTGTTAGAGTTTTGGCTTCTTAACTTACCTTCTGGCTATACAATCATCGAAACAAAATACAGTCATAGCCATACAAAAATGTGCAGCTGAAGAGTATTAGAGTACACAGTCTCATAGCGTCTCTTTTTTTAATTGAGGTATATATGCTTAAAATGTTGTGTTAGTTTCTGCCGTACAGCAGTGAAACAGCTATATGTGTACATATATCCCCTCTTATTTGGATTTCCTTCCCATTTAGGTCACCACAGAGCACTGAGTTAAGTTCCCTGTGCTTTACAGTAGAGTCTCAGTTAGCTATTTTATACATAGTATCAATAGTGTAGATATGTTAATCCCAACCTCCCAATTCATCCCACCCCTCCCTTCCTCCCTTAGTGTTCATATGTTTATTTTCCATGTCTGTGTTTCTATTTCTGCTTTGCAAATAGTCTCACCTGTACCATCTTTCAAGACTCCCCATATATGTGTTAATAGACAATATTTGTTTTTCTCTTTCTGACTTACTTCACTCTGTATTACAGAGTGCAAATGACATGATTTCATTCCTTTCAATGGCTGAGTTAGCATCTCATTCTGTGGTTTCAAAAATGTGAACTTTCTTTTGATCAGCCAACTGGCTCTAAAGAAATTCCTTGAGTCTTTCCTAAATTTTCAATGAAACCAACATACTAATTGGATAATCCCAGAAGAACTGTGCTCATGTGCATGTGTAATGAGTCCTCATATAGGAGGAAGGCAGAATATAGAGTATCCTGTGTGTGTCACCTTGTGTTACAGATGATGAAGTTAAATTCTAAAAATGTTGGCTGGCATGGTCCCTGTCTTCTTACTTGGCGTGATACTGTGTAAGCCATGAACCTGGTCATGGTCCATCAGCACAAAAGTCTTCTTGAAACAGAAAGAAATCATTCCATTTGTGAAGGAATATCATCAACTTAAAAAAAATGAAAAATCCCAATGTTCTCATCACCTCATAGTTTCATCTCTATTTCATTCCTAAAGGTGTCCGTAGACCCACATGATATGGTGACAAGGGACTGTCTAGTGCAGCAATGTTTGGGGTCCACATCAACAAAGTCATCACATTTGTGGACTCATGTTCAAACTGAGTGCTCAGCATCTCAGAGTTTGACCATTGAGTATTACTCTGAATTTGGCAAGAAAAGAATAGTAAAAGACCAAAGGGGGTACATTTAGTGATCAAAGGGTTTCTGTGTTTTGAAAGGCAAGATTACTCCATGTTAAGGAATGGGGCAAAATTGCTGGTGTGGATGGAATTATGCCTCAAGAAAACTGAAAGGAAAAGCAATTCTATATTAGGCAGAGAAAAACCTACAACTTGATCCCCATGGCCTATGAGCATCATGTTGAAATCTGTAAGACAAGGAGCACAGGAAATCTGATCATATTCCCATGAACCCTCCTGCTGGTTCCTTTCCTGGATGTTATGTGAGGGTTTAGTTTAAGACAGAGCTGGATGGTGGCATCAGTAGCCTCAACTCAAAGATCTACATGTGAGTTAGAGGTCACTGGTCAGGCCTGGGAAATAAACAAATTAGAAATATTTGCAAATCTGTCTGCAGGTCAGATGGAAGACAGTTTGGATTTTGTTCAGACATGAAACTGGAGTATAAAATGACAAGGCCTAAAATCATCTCCCATCACAGAAGTGCTGGGAGGTGCTGGGAAAAGCATGGAACTGAGTAATTAGCAAGAATTGCTGGATATAAGGAAAAAGCAAAGAGTGCCCACAGTGATGTGAAGAACCCTGGGCAGTTTGTAAAGCATTTCTACATCCATCAGAATAACTAGTTCTCACTCCATACCCATCACTCAAAGAAGAGAAAGGGGGTCTGCAGAGCAGGTCAACAGGCCCCATCCCTAGAATATGCACACATCATCAGAAACCCTGGAGAAGATTTTCACAGGTAACCATCTCTGGGGTCCTGTGGTCCAAGCGATACTCTGGAGGTGGGAACTGTGAATCTGAACTGTCAAAATCCATTTTGATGACTCTGATGACTCATAGGTATAAGAAGACAAAAGGAACAGAGAAATGGGAAGTACTGGAACCCATAAGATCAATGAGGAAATTCTATTACATGTTAAAGAAAAATGCTCACCAAGACCTTTGTTCAAAAAATTATGAGTAATAATGCGTTTCTTTTTCAGTATGTCATTACAGTGGCAAGGAACATGGATGATGTCAGAGAGGGTTTGTTTTTCCTTGTCTAATAGTAAAAGTGTTGAAGGGAGGAAGCCAATTCTGATGCCATGTTGGAACTCTTTCTTTGATGTGCTTTTCATTGCTTTGGTTATTATAATCATATGAATGGCCTGCCTCAGAGAATCCTGCCCCTCTGCCTGACTGTTAAGCTAAAGCTGCCTTTGTTCAGAGTCCTGTAGCTTGTGGATGTCAGGAAGGAAGAAATTAACACATCCTCTGCCTGAGGTTTGCCATTCTGGGAGATGTTTGCAAGATTAATGGCCTTTTTACTTTGCTTCCTCACCTCCCCCCATCTCTGATCTATAAAAGCTCCTGGCATACAAACCCTGATAGATGGTTATTTTGAGGGGCTAGCCTGTCATCTTCTTAGTCTGCTGGCTCCTCAAATAAAGTCTCTTCCTTGCCTCAAAGCCTCATTTCTTGAATTCATTGGCCTGTCATGCGATGTGCAGAGCAAGCTTGGACTTGGTAACAAAAGGAAAACAACCCCACGCGCTTATCATCAGTAGTGATGGATGAAATGAGAGCGTCGTGTTTGGTTGTTCAACATCCCAGAGACAAAGTTGGCTAAGGAGAGTAACAAAGGTGCATTTACGGGGAAACATTCAGAAACTCCTGGCAAAAGGTCCATCAAAGGACAAGGATGCTTTAGAACAGATTCTCTAATATGAGTGAGTGTAAGAATCACCCGAGGTTGTTAGAGGGTGGGCTCTGATGCAGGAGGTCTGGGGCAAGGCCTGAGAGTCTGCATTTCCCACCAGCTTCTAGCTGATGCACAAAGACTCAGCACACATGCTGGTGTGTAGTCAGGCGTTCCCAGCAGCACAGCAGTAGATATCTACCAGGAAGGCAGACAGAGTGCAGACAAAGACCCAGGCTTGGAGCCCAGCTTTCATGGGGATCCACTGACCACTGCAGAAGGAGCCTGGTCTCTCAGTATCGACACAGTCCTCAATTTGTTTCTAATGCAAATTTCTGTAACTGACAATCCCAGATTCCAATCCTAAAATTAAACTACAGGGGAAGGCTGGGCGCTAAATGACAGAAAAGACTACATCAGGGCAGCGTCCACATCACATGATATCTATTATAATGCAAAGAGAAATCAGGCACCGATTCCACTGCATGAAAATTTAAAAGAGCAGATGAATGGTTCAAGGGTTCATTAAGGGACACACCTTTGCTAAAATTAAAAAAAAAAAAATCTAATAAAATCATTTTACTTAAAAACAAAAAACCCTAAATAAAAATCTTCCCTGGTGGCTCAGATGGTAAAGTATCTGTCGGCAGTCAAGGAGACCTTGACTCAGTCCCGGGGTTAGGAAGATCCCCTGGAGGAAGGAATGGCAACTCACTCCAGTATTTTTGCTTGGAGAATTCTGTGGACAGAGGAGCCTGGCAGGCTTCAGTTCATTGGATTGCAGAGTCAGACACGACTGAGCGACTAACAACACATACAAAGAGAATAATATCGCTGGGAGGAAATTAATAATAACAAAACCTGTAATAACCTCATCAATGAAACAAGGATCCAGTGGAAAGGATACAAAAAAGGTCACAGATCATAGACTTTTAACTAAAAATTACCTTGAAATCATCTAATTTTTACCCACACATTCTTTTCTGATCAGAAAACTAGGGCCATATCTGAGCCAAAAGCACAGAATTTTCATGACAAAATCTGGGCTGTAACTCTTAACACTACACATTTTTCCTAACATAAATGCTAATCAACACACCGATTTTTTAAATGAAATGTTCGTAAGTATAGGTTAATTATATTATATATTCATGTTGGAAAATGTTTTCTATGTTTATTGTTTTATACAATATTTTATTTGCATCAATTAATTAAACAAAAAAGAGAATGTGTAGTCCATAACTGGCTGGATTACCAAAAGAATGAAAGTCCACAATCTTTATCACAGAAAATTAAATTTGCCATTTGTTAAGTCTTTCCCAAATTCTAAAAAGGCCTCCAAACAACATTATCTCTACATAACACACATCTATTATTGAAATCTCATAAGAATCATCAGCGATATAATGACTAAAAAAATTATAAGAGGCTGAAATTTAAGTTTAAGCCTATTCAGATAGGAATGTTCTGTAGAAAAATCAACGTTTTCTGATTTACAAACCAGTTTTCTTTCATGCATTTGCAAAGACTTTGGGGCATGAGCTGGAGTTGAAAGTTAAACATCTATTTGCATTTGGTTTAGGAAATCCTTGTCACCTTTCCATGAAATTTCAGCTGTCTCAGTGGATTTGGTGAAGATCAAAGCTCCCAAGCTCAGCGAGTGCATTTCAATCCCTGCCAACAGTCAATCATTTGATTCTGGAGCACAAAGAGCTGATCCTGGTGCAGCACTGCCCACACAGTTACGACTTCACACATCCTTGTTTTCACCTGCTTCCATTTACTGGGATGCTAGGGGTCCAGGTACTCAGAGCCTTTTCAAAACTGATACAAGGAGAACTGAAAATGCAGACACCTGCTCAGAAAACACTGACAAGACTTTCCCTTCTCCTCTTGCCCAGTGAGCAAGTGATACTGTGTTTGGCTGTCAGGCCAGGACTCATATCATCCCTGACCTCTAAGCCTCAGATCCACACCAGGGGCCTTGGGGACTGCTTGGCCACCCCGGGGAGAGGCAGGGGCCATTTCACTTCAGTCTCCTCTCCTTCAACTGCACCACATAACCTCATGACATCACACATCGTCACATGTTCAGGAAAAATTACTTTATGAATATCACTTGGTCAATATCTATGTTGGTCACAACATCTTTAAAAGGAGGAATATGTTTGTAATTAATCCCACATATGGACCAGGATGGGAAAAGTTTTTATAAGCATTGATGGATGCCATAAATTTCAGCTAGTGGTGATAAAGCAAAATTGTAGTGAAATTGCCATTTTTAGAGCAATAGACTTCTCCCTGTTGGAATCATGGAGACTCCTTACTTTTGTTTTACTACAGGTTCATAAAAAATGATAGATAAAATGTTTGATGAGAAAAGCAAAAAATAATAATTTAATATATGTAATTACAGTATAGAATGCTCATAGTCTAATCTTTCATTCTCCCATAATCTAAACAAAACAACAATAATATTTTTTTCCAGGAGCACTATTCAAATTTGTTCTATTCTACATGTGGAAAATATTTGAAAAGAAAAATAACTGCATCAGAACAAAGGAAATTATTCTGACCAAGGGTGAAGAAGAAAAACTTTATTCTCATAAATAAGAAAGTGAAACCATTTACATGAAGAAAAAGAAATCACAGTCAATTATTATGATTCTGTAGTCTTACTTTCAAGAGCCAGATTTTCCATCTTAATAATTAGAAACTCAAGACTATATTTACATGGAAAAAGAAAAGACTCTGGCAAGTTATTTCATGTAACACATCACAGCCCTGCTGTTGTAGCCCTCTTTACTTCTCTGAACCATTTTTCAAAGACTATGAAAATAATGATTATTCACAACAGAATTGTAATCTATCAACAATTCACTTTTTCCATGGGAATAATCAATGAAGAAACAGCAATCTAAGCTGAAGCTCTCATCTCCAAAAATATGACTTTGATATTTTGGCAATCAATCCAGTACAATTAATGTTTTATTCATGCTTTCTCACCAAACAAAATGAAAAAGTAAACAATAATGAATTACCATCCTTTTCAGACATAAGGTATCTCATCTAAGAAAAATTTTTTTTTAAAACACAAGCTTATAATTTTTGAAATCATCTTTAAAAATGAATAAGATATTATCAAATGTGTGAAAATGTGAAGTACAGAGCTTGGAACCTAGCACCTATAATCATCTCAAAACCATTTTCATCACTAACTATTTTAAAAATAATGGATACATTATATTCTTTTGTCCTCTGGTGGCTTATGTCTGGGTAATAGTGGCAAAATGTCTGTACCAGTGAACTGTCTCTATTTTTAATCCACCACTATAAATTAATACACCCCTTTCCCTCTATCCACCAACCTCTTTTAGGATTCAAAAATAAATCTAAACATGAACTCCTCTTCCCCAGAGTTAAATGCATGGGGACTGGTAGGCAGTTTCTGCTGTTTTTTAAAGGCAGCCCACGGGAGTGATCTGAAGCCCCAGGGCACCTAAGAAGTAGACTCAAGATGAAACAGTTTCCATACCTAAAAGAAAAGTCATACCTGGAGTCAAATGCCTGGATGCTTATACTGTGTCTGCAGCTCACTCAGGAATATGAAAAGAAAGTGAGTTAGTCACTCAGTCATGTCTGACTCTTTGTGACCTCATGGACTAGAGCCCACCAGGCTCCTCTGTCCATGGAATTCTCCAGGCTAGAACATTGGAGTCGGTTGCCATTTCCTTCTCCAGGAGATATATACAAAGAATATTAACAGAATGCTGGACAATGACACTCTGGAGAAGGTGAGTTTCCAAAATCCCCTCAGTGATGCTCCACCGTTGGAACCCCTCTCTACCCAGATCTGGGCACATTCTCCATCCACTGGGATCTGCAGGACTTCCACCCAGCACACTGAGGAGGGGATTCAATCCTCGCTGATAAATTTGAAGACTTTGTGAACACCAAGGAAGTTAACTACACTCTCAGATTTCTCATACATAAAGTGGTGGGAATAATATCCCTGTCATCACAGAATCACCAAGAAGAGTAAATGAGATGACAGATTTAAAGGCTCAGCACAATGGTGGGACAGTAATGTGCTGACAGATAGCATAGCTGGCAATACCAACAATGATATCACTTGCCATTATTCTGAATAACATGTCTCAAAGTCAAAAATATGGCAAAACTAGCAAGAGACCATACCTTGTGTCTTACCTTTTCTAAAACAAAATTTCTTATAGTTATTAACTTTTCCCTCCCCTTTTTATTGAGATATAATTGTATTAAGTTTAAGGTATACAGCATAATGATTTGACTCACATGCATCATGAATAATTAAATTTACAGACTATCCATCATTTCATATAAGTACAAAGTAAGATAAAGAGAAAAATAAATTTGTGATAAGAACTCTCATTTACTCTCTTAACAACTTTCAGATATAACATACAGCAGAGTTATTTATATTAATCATGCTGTACATTACATTCCTAGTACTTATGATTCTAGCTTAACAGGTGGCTCAGTCATAAAGATTCTACCTGCCAATGCAGGAGATGTGGGTAGGATTTCTGGGTTGGGAAGATCCCCTGGAGAAGGAAATGGCAACCCACTCCAGTATTCTTGCCTAGGAAATCCTATGGACAGAGGAGCCTGATGGGCTACAGTCCATGAGGTCTCAAAAGAGTCAGACATGACTTTAATGACTAAACAACAACAAACAGTTTATTATTCTATAATTGGAGTTTATACCTTTGACCATCTTCATCTACCTCCCCCTCCTCCCCCAACTTCTGCCTACGGTAACCACGAATCTGATCTCTTTTTCTAAGAGTTTGTTTGTTTGCTGGCTTTTAATTGAACCACAACACTATGTTAGTTTCTGACGCATAATGCATGGACAATGCTTCTCTTACATTCCAAAGAAATCAGCTTAATAAGTCTAGCTATCATACGCCACCATACAAAGATATTACATGATTGTTGATCATATTCCCATACTGTACATTTCATACCATTGTTCTACTTATTTAGTAACTGGAAGTCTGCACCTCTTAATCTCCCTCACCTATTTCTCTCATCCCCACTACTCCTCTCTTTTAAGATAACTTTTTGAACATTGTGCCACAACCAAGAGTTCTGCACAAACACTATCAGTCTCATTTCTCAGATGAGCAGGCAACTTGGAGGGTCCATTTCTTATCCAAGCCATCCAGTTACCCTGGGTGGGGGCCAGGGTCCTTCTGTTTCCTCACTTCATCCTCTGAAAGATGTATTCTACACAGCCTGTCAAGATGAGGTGGAAATGAATGTGAATCATTTCAGAAAGTTATCTTGAAAGAGAGTAGAGGGGATGAGAGAAATAGGTGAGGGAGATTAAGAGGGGCAGACTTTCAGTTCCTAAATGAGTAAATTAATGGTATCAAATGTACAGTATGGGGAATATGATCAATGAGAAGAAGTCATCATTCTTCTTATTTTATCTGAGTGCTTGCCCTATACCATCACCGTTGGGGTGCTGGGGATGCAGCAGCAGAGAGCGAAGCCAAGCAAATCTCTGTCCTCCCGGAGCTTCCCCTCCAGAGAGGATAAACACAGAGACACATCTTGCATCCCAGGTGTGATCCTGCTCAGAAAGGGAGAGAGGTGGGAGAGATGGGGCTGGGTGGGGAGCCAGGGCCCTGAGGCACTTTCAGGAGGAGACAACCAAGGGCAGAGTGAGAGTTGAGTGGAGCCCTGGATTTTCTCAGACTAGGAGAAAAGTTTGGAGCACTTCTTCCATTTTTTTCAATGCCCCCTTTCACATAAAGGATTATCTTTTAGAGGGAGATTTTCTTAAAATGTTTATTTGTTTGCATGAAGTCTTAATTGCTGCATGGCAGATCTTTTGTTCTCCACGCGGGCTTCTCTCTAGTTGTGGCTCATGGGCTTAGTTGCTCTGCTTCATGTGGGATCTTAGTTCCCTGACAAGGGATCGAACCCATGCCTCCTGCATTGTGAGGCAGATTCTTAATCACTGGACTGCCAGGGGTGTTCCACATCAAGAGTCCTCTGACTTTGTAAGGTCTTTGACACTACCCTCAATTTCACAAGTGTGATATGAATAAATTGAATTCCGGGTTTTGACAGGCAGTACAATCATTGGAAAAAAGGCATGACCATCTTCCAGTCCAGTGACACGCCTGACCTGATAAGGAGACAGTGCCCAGGGCGGTGAAGTTTCCTCACATACATCTGGGGTTAGAAGAGGCGATAGAATGCTCAGCTTTGGACTCCCACTTTCTGTCTGGTTCATTCTACACCCCGTCCATGGTGACAAAGGTTTTCCTACTGACTGAAGTCTCACATAGGTAGCAAAAGGGAAAGTCTGTGATACAAAGATTCCTCCTAACACCCCTGTTAGGGAATTAGCTGAAAGCCTGATTCCAACCAATGATGTTCACAGGGAGAAGAAACACAACTACAACATATTAAAGAAAGCAAATGTAGACAGGGTCAGGATTTCAGGAGACTAAATTCACATGCAAAAACAAAAGACAACCCTCTCGAGGTTCACCATGATTACTAACTTTAATAATCATCTAAAACCTTCCATAAGGGAGATGGGATAAAGGATGGAATAAAAGAAAACACAAACCTTCCTTCTGGCGAGGAAAGGATTTGGAAGCACAGTAAATGTGTTTCCATGACGCCAATAAATAAGCAACAGCTATAACCACCAAAATCACTGCGGGCGGTGACTGCAGCCATAAATTAGAAGACGCTTGGTCTTTGGAAGGAAAGTTATGACAAAAGTAGATAGCGTATTTAAAAGCAAAGATATCATTTTGCTGACAAAGGTCCATAGAAGTAAAAGCTATGGTTTTTCCAGTAGTCATGTACGGATGTGAGTGTCAGACCATAAAGAAGGCTGAGCACTGAAGAATTGATGCTTTTGAACTGTGGTGCTGGGGAAGACTCTTGAGAGTCCCTTGGACAACAAGGAGATCAAACCAGTCAATCCTAAAGGAAATTAGCCCTGAATATTCACTGGAAGGACTGAGGCTGAAGCTGAAGCTCTAATACTCTGGCCCCTGATATGAAGAGCCAACTCATTGGAAAAGACCCTGAAGGTGGAAATGATTGAAGGAAAAAGGAGAAGAGGGCAGCAGAGGAGGGTGATAGCATCACCAACTCAATGGACATGAATCTAAGCAAACTCTGGGAGATAGTAGAGGACAGAGGAGCCTGGCATGCTTCAGTCCACAGGGTCCAAAGAGTCGAACACAACTTAGCAACTGAACAACAATAACAACAACATAACCACCACACCAACAATGAACTAAGCAACCACATGCTACCTCAACACACAATGCTGGTTTGTTAAAAGCCTCCTTACCATGAGGGTCCACATATTCATTTGATTAAAGTTGGAAAATATCATTTAACTTGTATTTCACTGCAGTATTATAAACATTTGAAACACACAGAGGATCTGACCTGAGAGTATAAATTACACTGTGAGAAGGAAAGTGTGAGCAGGATTGAGAACTCTGGAGGAACTCTATTTCAGATGAGTTCAGAAAGAGCCCTGTGAGTCATCAACTCTGAGTCATGGACCCCCAGAGTCCTTCCAGGGATGTGTACATAGCTATGGTGGGGACATATTGAATTCAATTTAATGATTTCCATTGCAATCCCTTAATCATAGGCCAAGTATGTGTTGATAGTATGAATGGTCCAGGGAATTTGGAAAAGATGCCTTGAATTTATATGCCATTTAACAGCTTACCAATCATTTCCCTATTGGTCAGCTTGTTGAATCTTCCTAGTACATCTATGAAGCAGATATCAGCCCCATTTTACAAATGAGATAATTGCATGCCATATGAATTGCATGTTTGCCCAAGAAAAGCACAGCAAAGAAGTGGTAGGGCCTGACTCCTACCTTACTCCACCAGGATCCTTCCCCATAGCCCAGGTACCCGGTGGCATTCAGAATTGCTACATATGCTCCATTTAAGAAGAAGGTCCACACCTTGCAGGAAAGGGAAGATATCCCAACAGAGTTTTAGCACCAAATATAATTTTGTATTTTTAATCTGACCTTCATCTATGCAAATGGTATATTTTTTCAGGCAAGAAATCAGCCTTAGAATATGCTGGTTCCCCAAGATGCTCTGATACTTTTCCTAAGTCGGGGTAGAGTTATTCCAAAAAAGCTAGAAATCACCATCTTTATAGGTGATGGACAAAGAAACCCCATTAGCTAATTGTCTATCAAAGTCACATGGTTGCACAGGGTTGTGCATCTTAATGACATTTTTAGTAAGCTAAAGAGACTCAAATTGGAAAAAGAAAAAAGAGAAAACTGACTTGGTTTGGGGCAGTAGTTTCCTTCTGCAATTAAAGTAAACTGGGAATGGCTGCCTTTAGCCTGCAAGGCTCAGTTTCATTTCTCCCCACCGGTCTCTCCCACTTCACCTAAAGCCGACCTCCTCCTCACATGCTCTCTCTGAAACAACCATTCTCTGTGTCCTTCAGGTGGATCAGGCTCCTTCCTGCCTCTGTGTCTCTGCTAGCTTCAGAGGTTCCCTCTATTTCTGATAAGGGGGGGGGGGGTTCCTGATGTTGTTCCCTCTGCCTCGCTTCTGCCTTCTCATTCAGGTCTTGACTAAAGTCTCACTTGCCCGGAGAACCCTTAGAGAATTCTTGTAACCATCTCTTCTATCACGTTCAACCACAGTCCTCTGGGTCATTTCCTTCAGCACATTTGTCAGTATCCCCCTAGATTACACACTTGTTGTCTTTCTTACAGATTGTGACCCTCCCACAAAAGCACAAATCTCAGTCTGTATATTTCTATCCCAACCCTTGTGAGCCTTCATAGGAATGCCCCAGAGGCACTTGGTAAACATTTGTTGAGTCAATGAACAGTAGACAATGTATTAGTGACTGAATTGAAATAAGGTTTGGGAACATACAAAACAAAATATATCTGTCTAACTTAAATATTTGAAGAACCAAAAGAGGTCCTGAATTGTGCAAAATTAGGACAAAAAATATTTTTCTCTCAAAAATGAAGTTTGGAAATGCCTTAGAAACTTTTTGACTAATTTACGCCATACTGAATATGTATGTTAGAGTATACATATATATATATATATATATATATATATATATATATATATATATGTTGGGATTTCACAAAAAAAGCTTTTAGCTATATTACTTTAGGTCGCTGCTATTAATACTTTTAAAATCATTGGCCCAAAGGATGAAGAACAAATTCCTGGACTTATGTCATCCTGATGCGGAGCCTCACCTACCAGCCTTCCAATCCCCACCTTCATGCGAGGTACTTCAATATTATGAAACTGTGTGCAAAGACCTGAAAGCACCATTCAGTGTCATGGCTCTGGGGAGAGAAATGTAATGGGTTGTGTTTGGTCCAAGATCACTGGTTAGTGAAAGGCAGAACCAGGATCAGACACCCGTTCTAACTGTATAGACCATGTTTTTCCATCATCACGCTTTCCTTTCTGTAAACAGAGATCCGATGGAGGGTTGAGATCGTTGGATGGCATCACTGACTCAATGGACATGAGTTTGAGCAAGCTCCAGGAGATGGTGAAGGACAGGGAAGCCTGGCATGCTGCAGTCCATGGGGTCCCACAGAGTTGGACATGACTTAGTGACTGAACAACAAAAACAAAATAAAGCTGATTCACTTAGCTACAGCAGAAACTAACACAGCATTGCAAAGCAACTGAACTCCAATAAAAAATTAAATTTAAAAGATAAATAAAAATCAACAACAATAAACTTAATCTGGGACAGCATGGGGCCCATGCTGTACATCACAATAGATGAACAGAGGAATGGATAATTATGTTTGCCTTCTCTGAATCAAGAAGTTTCTGAGGAAAGGCACATATTGGGGTTTTAAAGATCCATCTCCCCTGAAAGGCATGCTGCTGGCTCAGGCTGCTGAAGGCATAGCCAGACTGCCCCTGCATGCAGGTGCTGCATGGTTAGGAATATGAATGAACTGTTGAAAAGATCAAAACTGCGCAGAAAGTCAATACGTTCTTCAGAACCACTCTCCCCTCACACATATAATTTATCTTCCTGATAACTTATTTTCACCATAAACAACTAGAGCCATACATTTCTTTTTCTCCCTTGGAATTTTACATAAACTTTCTTCTGGAGGTGGTCTGAAGACACTGTTGAACATTTGTGAAATTTCCTCCTTGCTGTTAAAAGACCCCTGACTTTGATTGAATATGATTTCAGCATAACAACATGCTGTTGTTTTGATCTATTTGTAATGAGGTTATTCAAAATAGATTGAGCCATTGAAAAGATCAAAACTACTCAGATGCACACATCCACGTATGTGTAAATATTTATACAGGGATAGTCATTAGAAAACCTTTTTGACCCAGAAGAAACGAACATTTGTTACTTTCTAGTTAGTTTACTTCCATTTAAACTAGATTTACTAGATTTACTTCCATTTAAACTTCCATACAATCTGTAAAATGATAGATACTTCTTAAGTGAAAAGGTTTCTTCCTTTGAGGGGAAAGCTTTAACATTTTGCTTATCAGAACAGCTCATGTTTAATTCATTGCTTCTCCTGTCACCTCTTTAAAGAAAGAACAATTATCAACCAAAAAGAGGATGCACAAATCAACCACATTCATTCTGGTTCATAAGGGGACCAGATGCAAATTCTGTTTAATGTTATAGTGAAAGGAAAGTTCTGACAACACATTTTTTAAAAGAAAGAAAAGGAAAAAAAAAAGAGGAAGCAAGCATGTTGCAACATCATAACAGTCCTAGGGCACAAGTGTCACTGATGATAACGTCTTTAGACAAAGTTAAACTGATGATGTGGTCAGGATGGAGTCTCCCGGTGTCTAGTGTCACCCCGATTGCTGCAGCAAATTGTGGCCTCTTTGTTCTGTGTGTGTTGTGTGTGTGGCCTTTTTCTTATTTCCCAGCTGGCCTCTGGCTTTACTTTGGACAAAGTCCAAAGAGGGACAGAACTCTGAGTAAACTGCTGCCCCTGCAGTGGTTTCCTAGCCCTATACGATGGAAAGCCTTGCAATAGTGCATGAATGTGAGCAAGAATATTGATACATCAACACACCAAACTTGCTTGGTCCATAAGAATATGTACTATCACCTAGAAAAAGTGGTGTTCTAGAGAAACAATTTTATATCCACAGGATTGGTAATACTATCAAACTTCCTGATACATAATTTTCTTGCAGTTGTTTAGTTACTAAGTCATGTCCAACTGTTTTGCAATCCCATGGAAGGTAACCCATCAGGCTCCTTTGTCCGTAGGATTTCCCAGGCAAGAATAATGGAATGGGTTGCCATTTCCTTCTCCAGGGGATCTTTCTGACCCAGGGATTGAACCCATGTCTCCAGCATTGGCAAGCAGATTCTTTACCACTGAGTCACCCAGGAAACCCTGATACATACTTGCAAATACAAAATTTCTTCCCCTAAATGACAACCTTTTAGAAAGTACTGATTTTAAAGCATCTTATTACCAATATTCTGATTTCATTGTTGGGTGCTGCTAAGTCGCTTCAGTCGTGTCCGACTCTGTGCGACCCCATAGATGGCAGCCCATCAGGCTCCGCTCTCCCTGGGATTCTCCAGGCAAGAACACTGGAGTGGGTTGCCATTTCCTTCTCCAATGCGTGAAAGTGAAAATGAAGTCATTCAGTCGTGTCCGACTCTTCGCGACCCCATCGACTGCAGCCTACCAGGGTCCTCCGTCCATGGGATTTTCCAGGCAAGAGTACTGGAGTGGGTTGCCATTTGGGTGGAAGTTGATAAATCTGGGGCCACTTATAGGCCTCTGATGCTCAATCTTGGTCAAAGAGTTTATTGTGTTTATCTGCTATTCATTTATTCTGTTCAGATAAAAAGAAGAAAACTTTTGTCTATTCAGAGTTCTATGGCATGAGGAACCAAATGTCTTTCCTTGAAAGGCTGGAAAAAGTAAATATGCTGTATGTTTTACAGGTAAATATCTTAGAAAAACAACAACAACAATGGAAGAAAATAGAATACAGAATTGTGGCAATTCCTTGCAGCAAGAAAGCATTCTTAAACATTAATACTCCAAAACAATCCAGATGATAGTAAATTTATACATGAAGAAAAACTACTGAACTCTATTCAGACATATTTTAAGGGAAATAGAATGCTTTTTCTGTGATTCAAGGCCCAGCTCGTATTACAGTTTCATAGCTAAAGATCACTCTACAGGAAAAAATAAAATAGCTCAAAAAATAAAAAAATAAAATGCACGCCTCATTTCTTGAATTTTTCATACAAATATATACATAGTGGCTCAGGTCCCTTAGTGTTCCAGAATCCATCTCTAGAGTGTAGGTGAGTCCATGTGAGGCTCTAGTAAAAATAAATAACGTTGCCTTCTGTATTCATCTTGCCCTTAAAACAAAACACCTTATCATTCTCTTTGTAATGAAAGCTCTTCCAGATTTTATATATATATATATCTATTAGTTTTCTTTTTTTTTTTTTTTTTTACCAATACCAATAATCTGACATATTTGAAGAATCCTCCACCATGTCATGCAATGCTCCTTTGATAAATAGTAAGCACTGACAGGTCTCTCAAGAGACAGGTCAGATGGTCTGGCATCCCCATCTCTTTCAGAATTTTCCACAGTTTATTGTTATCCACACAGTCAAAGGCTTTGGCATAGTCAATAAAGCAGAAATAGATGTTTTTCTGGAACTCTCTTGCTTTCTCGATGATGGAGGGGATGTTGGCAGTTTGATCTCTGGTCCCTCTGCCTTTTCTAAAACCAGCTTGAACATCTGGAAGTTCACAGTTCACGTATTGCTGAAGCCTGGCTTGGAGAATTTTGAGCATTACTTTACTAGCGTGTGAGATGAGTGCAATTGTGCGGTAGTTTGAGCATTCTTTGGCATTGCCTTTCTTTGGGATTGGAATGAAAACTGACCTTTTCCAGTCCTGTGGCCACTGCTGAGTTTTCCAATTTTGCTGGCATATTGAGTACAGCACTTTCATAGCATCATCTTTCAGGATTTGAAATAGCTCAACTGGGATTCCATCACCTCCACTGGCTTTGTTCGTAGTGATGCTTTCTAAGGCCCACTTGACTTCACATTCCAGGATGTCTGGCTCTAGGTGAGTGATCACACCATTGTGATTATCTGGGTCATGAAGATCTTTCTTGTACAGTTCTTCTGTGTATTCTTGCCACCTCTTCTTAATATCTTCTGCTTCTGTTAGGTCCATACCATTTCTGTCCTTTATCGAGCCCATCTTTGCATGAAATGTTCCCTTGGTATCTTTAATTTTCCTGAAGAGATCTCTAGTCTTTCTCATTCTATTGTTTTCCTCTATTTCTTTGTACAGATGGCTGAAGAAGGCTTTCTTATCTCTCCTTGCTGTTCTTTAGAACTCTGCATTCAAATGGGGATATCTTTCCTTTTCTCCTTTGCCTTTCACTTCTCTCCTTTTCACAGCTATTTGTAAGGCCTCCTCAGACAGTCATTTTGCTTTTTTGCATTTCTTTTTCTTGGGGATGGTCTTGATCCCTGTCTCCTGTAAAATGTCACGAACCTCTGTCCATAGTTCATCAGGCACTCTGTCTATCAGATCTGATACCTTAAACCTATTTCTCACTTCCACTGTATAATCATAAGGGATTTCATTTAGGTCATACCAGAATGGTCTAATGGTTCTCCCTACCTTCTTCAATTTAAGTCTGAATTTGGCAATAAGGAATTCATGATGTGAACCACAGCCAGCTTCTGGTCTTGTTTTTGCTGACTGTGTAGAGCTTCTCCATCTTTGGCTGTAAAGAATATAATCAATCTGATTTCAGTGTTGACGATCTGGTGGTGTCCATGTGTAGAGTCTTCTCTTGTGTTTTTGGAAGAGGATGTTTTCTATGACCAGTGCATTCTCTTGGCAAAACTCTATTAGCCTTTGCCGTGCTTCATTTTGTACTCCAAGGCCAAATTTGCCTGTTACTCCAGGTGTTTCTTGACTTCCTACTTTTGCATTCCAGTCCCCTATAATGAAAAGGACATTTTTGGGGGGTGTTAGTTCTAAAAGGTCTTGTAGGTCTTCATAGAACCATTCAACTTCAGCTTCTTCAGCATTACTGGTTGGGACATAGACTTGGATTACCGTGATATTGAATGGTTTGCCTTGGAAACGAACAGCGTTCATTCTGTCATTTCTGAGATTGCATCCAAGTACTGCATTTCGGACTCTTTTGTTGACTATGATGGCTACTCCATTTCTTTTAAGGGATTCCTGCCCACAGTAGTAGATATAATGGTCATCTGAGTTAAATTCACCCACTCCAGTCCATTTTAGTTCGCTGATTCCTAGAATGTTAACATTCACTCTTGCCATCTCCTGTTTGACCACTTCCAATTTGCCTTGATTCATGGACTTAACATTCCAGGTTCCTATGCAATATTGCTCCTTACAGTATTGGACCTTGCTTCTATCACCAGTCACATCCACAACTGGGTATTGTTTTTGCTTTGGCTCCATCCCTTCATTCTTTCTGGAGTTATTTCTCCACTGATCTCCAGTAGCATATTGGGCAACTACTGACCTGGGGAGTTCCTTTTTCAGTATCCTATCATTTTGCCTTTTCCTATGGTTCATGGGGTTCTCAAGGCAAGAATACTGAAGTGGTTTGCCATTCCCTTCTCCAGTGGACCACATTCTGTCAGACCTCTGCACCATAACCCGTCAGTCTTTGGTGGCCCCACATGGCATGGCTTAGTTTCATTGAGTTAAACAAGGCTGTGGTTCGTGTTATCAGATTGGAAGAGCCACCCTTTCAATTCCAGTTTGCTGCATACTTCTTGTGCTAAGAATAATTTCCAGTGTTTGAAATAAGGCTCCTATTTGCTGAATATCAATATAGATAATAGATAGGTAGATGGATGGATGGATAGATAGATAGATATAAAGATACTTCTCTTACAGTTTCCATTTGGCCCTATAAAATTACTTTTAATGAGTGTTAAAGAAACAATGGAAATAGTGTCAGACTTTATTTTGGGGGGCTCCAAAATCACTGCTGATGGTGATTGCAGCCATGAAATTAAAAGACGCTTACTCCTTGGAAGGAAAGTTATGACCAACCTAGATAGCATATTAAAAAGCAGAGACATTACTTTGCCAACAAAGGTCCGTCTAGTCAAGGCTATGGTTTTTCCAGTAGTCATGTATGAATGTGAGAGTTGGACTGTGAAGAAAGCTGAGCACCGAAGAATTGATGCTTTTGAACTGTGGTGCTGGAGAAGACTCTTGAGAGTCCCTTGGACTGCAAGGAGATTCAACCAGTCCCTCCTAAAGGAGATCAGTCCTGGGTGTTCATTGGAAGGACTGATGTTGACGCTGAAACTCCAATACTTTGGCCACCTCATGTGAAGAGTTGACTCATTGGAAAAGACCCTGATTCTGGGAAGGATTTGTGGCAGGAGGAGAAGGGGACAACAGAGGATGAGATGGCTGGATGGCATCACTGACTCGATGGACTTGAGTTTGGGTAAACTCCAGGAATTGGTGATGGACAGGAAGGCCTGGTGTGCTGCAATAACATGCTGTCGCAAAGAGTCAGACGCGACTGAGCAAGTGAGTCGGACACGACTGAGCAACTGAACTGACTGAACTGAAGCACTGACAACATACAGAAGGTATACATGCAGTCATTTCTAAACTAGCTTGTCTCTTGCTGGCTTAAACTACCTTCTGCCTGATCAGATGTCACTGGCACGTCTCAAGTGTAAATGCTATACAAGGCAAATCAAAATAATCTACTTTCCAATGTCAAGGTCCAATATACAATGGCCTTGTGTTTTTTACATGGAAGCTTGATTTCTTGGAAAAACATCCTCTACAAGCAAATGAAAATTAACCTCATTGAGGCAAGATGTTAATAGGGAAATTGTAGGAAGAAGTATTGAGCAGTGCATGGGGAATCTGTGTTATTGACTCCCCTTTACTGTAAATCTACAACTGTTGTAGAAATAAATTATACTAATTTTTAAAAGGTATGTTTTAAAAAAAGATTTGCCAATCTTGGTTGGCAGCCATGAACCTTTCTCCATTAAGTCCCCTTGGCCACTGTGTACATTGTTTGATTAGATCTACTAGTATTTCACTGGGAAGCTTTGCATCTATGTTCACGAGAGTGGTTCTATATTTTTCTTGTAATGTCTTTATCTGGTATTGGTATTAGGGTAATACTGCTTTCATAGGAGGGAAGGAAAAAAAAAACATATCTTCTATTTCTATTTATAGGAAGAAACTGTAGAGAATTGGTAAATTTCACAAGAGAAACCATCTGGATCTCGTGTCATTTTTTTGGAAGGCTATTAATTATTTACTCAGTTTCTTTAATAGATACAGCCCTATTCAGATTAGCAATTTTTGCTTGCAGAATTTTGGCAGTTTTTCTCCAAGAATTAATTCATTTCATCCAAGTTAACAAATTTGTGGGCATATGTCTTTTCATAATATTCCTTTATCATCTATCATCATTTTAATGATCATAGGATCATCAGTGATAGCCCTCTTTTATTTCTATTATTAGTAATTTGTGTTTTCTCTCTTTTTTCTTGTTAATCTAGATAGATGTATACTTTTATTGTTAAATATATTTTTATTGTTAAATGTATACTTTTATTATTATTATACATCTAATTAATACTTTATTAATTAGATGTATAATTTTATTGATCTCTTCAAATAACTAGGTTTTAGCTTGGTTGATCTTATTTCTTTTGGCTTCTTGCTCTCTATTTATATATTCCTTGCTTGTCTTAAGCTTATATTTCACTTCTTTATCTATTTTCCTAAGGTGGAAGCTTATATGACTGATTCTAAATTTTTTTCTCCTCTAATACATGCATTTGATACTATGAGTTTATGTTAAAGCAATGCTTTCATTGCATCCCACAACTTCTTATGTTTTAGCTTCATTCTAATTTAGTTTAAAATATTTTAAAAATTCTCTTAATACTTTTTCTGTGATACGTGTGCTATGTAGAAGAAAATTCTCTTAATACTTTTTCTGTGATACATGTGCTATGTAGAAGTATATCTTTATTCTATACTGCTTCTCCTTTCTTAAAGTGGATCCAAGTTTCTGATATATGTCATTTTCCCTCCTGCTAAATAACTTATTTTAGTATTTTCTATAAGGCAGGATTACTGGGGATAAAGTCACTCAGTTTTTGTTTATCTAAGAACATATTTCTGCTCCATGTTTGAAACATCATTACAATAGATGTAGAATTCTATATTGGTATTTTTTGTTTGTTTGTTTGTTTCAATACACTTTATATTTCACTGCATGTTTTTGCTCATACGATTTGTGGTAGAAAGTCCACTGTAATTCTTATCCTAGTTCTTTTACAGGTAAGATTTTCTTCCCCTATGTCTTCTTGGCATGTTTTCTCATTTTCTTTCATTTTCTGAAGTTTTAATATGACATGCTTAGGTGTAGAATTTTGGAGTATCTTGCATGGTTTTCTCTGAGATGTTTGGATCTGTGACTTAGTGTCTGCCATTAATTTTGGAAAATTCTCAGCTATCATTTCTTTAAATATATCTTCTGCTTTTATTTCTTTTTGCTCTCTTTCTGGTATTCACATTATACCTATGTTATACCTTCTGCAAATTTCCCACATTTCATAGATATTCTTGCTTTTTCACTTTGCCTTTAAGTTTGTGAATTGCCTTTAAGTTTGTGAAGTTTCTATTGACATAACCTTAAGCTCACTGATTCTTTCTTGGTTGTACCCAGTCTACTAATGAGCTCACCAAAAGCATTCTTTAATTTTGTTTCATTGGTTTTATTTCTAATATTCCCTTTTAATTGTTCCTTAGAATATCCTTCACTCTGCTTACATTTCCCATCTGTTTTTAAATGTCATCTACCTTTTCCATTATCACCATACTAGTCATAGTTATCGGAGAAGGCAGTGGCACCCCACTCTAGTACTCTTGCCTGGAAAATCCCATAGATGGAGGAGCCTGGTAGGCTGCAGTCCATGGGGTCGCTATAAGTCGGACATGACTGAGCAACTTCACTTTCACTTTTCACTTTCATGCATTGGAGAAGGAAATGGCAACCCACTCCAGTGTTCTTGCCTGGAGAATCCCAGGGACGGGGGAGCCTCGTGGGCTGCAGTCTATGGGGTCGCACAGAGTCAGACAGGACTGAAGCGACTTAGCAGCAGCAGCAGCAGCAGTCATAGTTATTTTAAATTCCATTCTGTTATTTTTAATCTCTATGTCATACCTGAGTCTAGTGTTGACTCTTGTCTTCTCTCTTCATATGTATTTTTACTTGTCTTTTACTTGGTACATTTTTCTTGACAGATAGCCATGTTACATAGAGTGATAGGAGCTGGGATAATTAGGCTTTTAGTGTTATGAGTCTGGGGAGTATCTGGGCTGTATTCAATGTTTGGTATAGCTGTAGATGCCAGACGTGTCAGTCTCCTCTAATATCTTTGTTCTATTTTTTTGTATTTCCCTAGAAATTCCTTCTTGGACCCAGACTGTGTCCCACTGCTCTCTCAGTTATACTGATACTATTTTGGAGTTCTGTGGATGTGATGTGAAGCTGTTAAGAAGGGGAAGATTTCTATAATCTTATGATTAAATCACATATGGGCTTCCCTGGTGGCTCAGACAGTAAAGAATCCACCTGCAATGCAGGAGACCTGGGTTCGGCCCCTGGGTTGGGAAGATCCCCTGGAGGAGGGCATGTATTATTGCCTGGACAGAGGAGCCTGGTGGACCACCGTCGATAGGGTTGCAAAGAGTCAGACATGACTGAGCGACTAAGCACAGCACACAGGATTAAATCTCATAATTTTAGTGTCCCTGAGTCCTCAGATTATGACCTTCAGAAGCTTTTTTTTTTCTTTTTAAAAACATTTTACCTCCTTTTATGTGAATTAAGAGGAAAGTTAGGGCTTCCCTCATGACTCAATGGTAAAGAATCCACCTGCCAATGCAGGAGACACAGGTTCAATCCCTCATCTGGGAAGATCCCACATGCCACAGAGCAACTCAGCTTGTGGGCCACAGCTGTTGATCCTGTGCTCTAGAGCCTAGGAACTGCAACTATTGATGTCTGCATGCCCTAGAGCCAGTGGTCCACAACAGGTGAAGCCACCACAGTGAGAGGCCCGTATATGACAACTAGAGAGTAGCCCCCGGTCACCACAACTAGAGAAAAACCCAAGCAGCAATGAAGCACAGCCAAAAATAAATGAATAAATGCAATTAAAAAAAAAAAAAAAACAACAGAGGAAAGCTAGAAGGAACTGCAGTGTCTAACTGCTCTTTCCTAGGTTAGAAAAGCCTCTGGTGAAGTAATTCCCCTTGGAAGGTAGAGTTTGATGATGGAGAATGCACTGTACTTATTTCAGATGGTTACTCTCTATTTGCTCAAAATAGAAGGGGATTTTCTTTGGTCTTCATTTGTGAACATGACAAAGTTGCAAAAGGTAAAGCCCATGAAAGTCTGGGGGCAGCTCCCAGGAAATTTTAACTCTCAAGTCATCCACCCTTAGTCCCCAGCAATTTGTCAAACTTACCATGTTAATATTCCTGCCTGTTCTGTTTTCAGGAAGCTGGACTTGGCTGTCATTCCCTGTTTGGGCCACCCCTCCAGATTTCAGAGTGGTGGTTTGCCCTGTGACCTCAATTCTCTGAAGGATCTAAGAAAAATCATTGACTTTCAGTTTGTTTAGCTTTTTTCTTGTTGTGAGGGCATAAATAGTAACTTCCAAGCTTGATACATGTCAGGGGTGAAAATAAAAGTCAGCCCACTTTTTCTGTAAAGGGTCCGGTAACAAAGATTTGGCTTTGCAAGATATGGCATTGCTGCTACTCAAGTCGGAAGTTGGAATGTGAAAGCATCTATAGACAACATGCAAATAAATGAGCACGACTGCACCCAATAAACATTTATTTACAACAATTGGTGGTCAGCTGAATTTTGGCCTCTGGGCCATGGTTTGTAGCTTCTGCTCTAGATTAAAGAAAACAAATACAAATGCCACCAAGGGACAAGATGATGCAAACATGAGCAAAACTGGAAAGATTTTAAGTAAATAATAAAGACTCTTGAGTTATATATTAAACACTTATTCTTTATGTCCAAAAAAATATGCTGTATACCCAGTATTATTACTAAAGTACAGATTTTATTCAAATTTCACAAAATTTTATGCTAGTGTCCATTATTTGTTTTCATATCCTATTCAGAATTCCACATTGTATTTACTTGCATTGAGCAGCTTCAGTTGCATGCAACAAATCCTGGTAAATTCTCTGAAAATCTCTCTTTTCATTTTTATTCTGGTACAATATTTTCTAATTTTCCTTGTTATGGCTCCTGAGATACTCCCATCATTTAAAAGTGGATGTTTAATTTCCAAATACATGGAGTTTTTAAAGTATCTTTGATATTATTTTCTAATTTTGATATTAATTTCTCGTTTAAATTCTTTCTTCTCTATAATCACTCTCTGTGTTTTTTCCGCCTTCTAACTTTATTGAGGCTTTCAGTGGCTAAGTCTGTCTTGGTAAATGTCACATTGCACTTGAAAATATGTGAGTTTATTTTCAAATATCTTTGGATACTGATTTCTAACATAAATATACAGTGCCAAGAGAACAAACTCTGTATGATTTCAGTACCTTTAGACCATGAAATTTTTACACCTTGCTTTGTGTCCCTGGATGTTCCAGTGCCTTCTAGTTTACAGTCTATGGGCCCTTGAATAGAATTTGTATCCTACTGTTGTGTGAAAATTTTATAAATCTTAATCATGTTGAAAAAATATGCTGTATCTCATTTCCTTGAAACAAATATTTAACTTTGCATAGAAATGTGCATAGAAATGTGGGTGCTACACATCACTTAATCCTCCCGATTACTATAGGGAATCAGCAGCACATCATAAATATAAATGGTGACTGACTGCTTCTTTGTCTGAGTATGAGGTTCGCCCAGGGATGGTGAGGACATTGATGAACTCCAGGGGAGAGCACCAGAGCCTGGCCAGCTGGGAGTTAGAGCCTGCATCTCCAGAACCATAGTTTCTCAAGAGGAACTGAAAGTCTAGATTGTACACTGGTACCCTTATGATCACACAAGGCAATGCTGTGTAGATCAAGCACAAGTATTCTAGCTTCTGAACCTAGATCTTGGCTGAACTTGTCCTCCATTCTAGGCCTACACACGGTTTTACTGAAAGAATGCCTGAGAATTAAAGAACTTGGCAAAGATCACTTAGCCAGGGATGGCCGAGTGTGATGTGAGTTAGAGCTGCCAAGTAGGCCACTTCTCTGTGTCAGTTCACAGCTTCCATCAGATGTACCCTTAAGCCTCCATGGAATTAAAATCTCCCTGCTCTGAATTTAGTCCTGGGCACTGTGTCATTTTCTTCCACTGATATCAATAATCCCCAGGCTTACATTCCTAGGTAGCTTTTTAAAATCAACAAATTCCATAATTAAAAAAAAAAATTCCCTAAAAGCACAATTCTATTTCACTTAATCAGTGAAGAAATAATAAAACAACCGCAGTTATGTTTGTGCTGCAAAATCACAGAAAGATAGATGGTCCCAATCAGTTACAGGAATTCTGCAAAGAACATCTTCAAAAAAAAAATATGATTCAAGTTATTTGACTCTGACTTCCCTGTGCAACTTAATTGTGCTTAATTCTGAATTGGTCTAGAAAATGTTTCATCTTTCCAGGGATTTCAGCTTACCAGAAAGCAATGTGAAGTTGTTTAGGGGCAAAATGAAAACAAGTGAAGGGTTAGAATAGTATGACTCTGGCAGGTCTGTGGGTCTGCTCATTGTCCCAGAGGGAGCAGGAAGCTGTGCAAAGGGATGGGGGGACCTGATGGAGCTGACAGTGAAGAGGCAGGGAGAAACATGGGGCTTTCAACGTGGGGGTGGTGGAGGGTGCAAGGAGATGGATGGATTCTTTGATTCTTCAAAAGAGAGAGGTGACAACTCTAAGAGTCAGAAAAGACTGAATAAAAACTACATATCATCAGTAACGAACTCAACTGAAATATGTTCATACTGACAGCAAAACATGAATGGTCCTAAAAACCCGGTGAAGCCACATTATATATCTCTGCTATAATTTGGGAATTTCACAGAAATATTTTTTAATGGACTTACATATGAAGACTAGTATTTCAAAAATATCTTCGAAGCTGGAATGGACAATAAAATATACTGTGATTAAATGCATTCGATAAAATTAAGGAGAAATGGTGGGGTCTGCTGAGCGAAGTAACAAAAAAGAACCACGCTATTTCAAATCAGGTATCAGTATATAAATTAGCCTTTCCTAAACTGGTATTCTGAGGAGAAGTAAGAGATGTAGCTCAAAATAAATTGTTTTAGAAAAGCAGGTTAGATAAAATATAACAGGTACTTTAACTACAAAAACTCTCAGCACTTTTACTGAGAGATTTAAGCCTGGCCCTCTTTTTCAATGAGACGTCTCTCCTTTGAAGAATTTTTAAGTCCGCTGACCATCAAAGTCCATATTCAAATGTACAAATTCCAAATTCTCCCAGAGAAATGTTTAGTGGAACGTAATCTTGGAAATACTGATTTACTTTATTTGTTGACAAACTTAAACAATAAATTCATATATTAAGAAGTTAAATTTGTTAAACAACAAGATCCTACTATATGACATAAGGAACTATATCCAATACCTTGTAATAACCTAAAATGGAAAAGGATCTGAAAAGGTAATGTTTATATTTATATAATATATATATATCTGAATCATTTTGCTGTACACCTGAAAATAATACAACATTATAAATCAACTATACGTTGACTTAATTAAAAAAAAAAGTTAAGTTTGGAGTTTTCTTGAATAATACAGCATTTTTGGGCTATAAGGGCACCAGGCCACCTTTTCTCCCCACCTCTTTTCCCCCATTGTTTTTATGCACCCACTGTAATTATCATATTCTTTTTGTGTAAAATATTTTGAATATAATGAACTGCTTCAGATTTCTATATCAGAATTTTCTTTCCAATTGGGTCTAGAAAGAGTTAAAATGTGCACATCAGATGGAATTTTCAATGCCAGAAGAAGCAAAACTGTTGTCATAAAATTTATACTGAAGTAAGATAAAACAGGCTTCCCCAATGGCTCAGTGGTAAAGAATCCACCTGCCAATGCAGGAGACACAGGAAATGTGGGTTTGATCCCTTGGTTGGGAAGATCCCCTGGAGGAGGAAATGGCAACCCACTCCAGTCTTCTTGCCTGAAAAATCCCATGGACAGAGGAGCCTTGCAGGCTACAATTCAAAAGATTGCAAAGAATCAGGCATGACTGAATGACTAAGCACGCAGAAGATAAAATACATGGCTAGTTTTATCAATTAATACCTTTTTGTTGTATTCTGCCTAGCTTTCTTCCTTCTTATATGTGATGACACTTGGCCTAGGGTTATCTATGATTTGTAGTAAGGATGACAAATAAGATTTATGCTCAAAGAAAATGGTTTGCATCTCTGCTCTTTGTAGAATAACACAGTGCAATATTATTTCTAATCACCCGGTGGGGAGGAGAGCCTGACCTCAGAGAAAAGGAAGATGATTTGGAAAGTAGAGAGCTTTGTTGAAGAAGGTGGCACAAAATGACATTGGAAGTGTTGAATGGAGGGACAGAGAGCTCTAAAATGGAAAGATTTTATTGGAATTACGAGCTAATTGCAGAACCTCACACTCTTTGACAATGAAGATGGGCAGAACTTACCTGGGAAAGGTTAGTCCCAGGATGTGCAGAAGGCGGTGAGAATGCCAAGATGACCTCAAGCTCTGATTAGAATTCTTAGCTCTCAGCGCTCCTATATCAAGGTGATTCTGGTAATGGTATATCAAAGAGGGTCATGGTGTTTATGGAATTAATTTATAAGAAGCTACACTCCTTCCTTATGGTGAGATGGACCATTTCCCAGGATCAAAAGGCACCAGAAATCTTTCACGAGGACTAATCACCTTTAAAACAAAAACAGGGCTCAGGACCCAGTCCAAAGGGCAATCCTGAGGATTCTGTGTTGAGAAATGGCACATTTATATCTCTTGTCTTTCAATCAAGAGCAAAATCTGGAATGCCTGATGAGGAAAGACCCACCATTTATGGTAGAAAGAATAAAATATTCACATTTTGGCAGTCAGTTCAAGGGACCTACAGGACCACATGGTGCTTTGACTGTGACACAGTCTACATTCTCCCCTCCTCACCCCACCTCTTGGACACACATCTCTCCACACACAATGTACACCTGAAGTTGCATCCTACCTTGATGTGCCTCTTCAGCAAACTAGAGAAATGAAGCAAAGTAAGAAAGACTCCAGGCTCCTGTAAAGAGCCCAATGTCGGCAGTCCAAAGCCCTGGCAAGGCTCTGACCATCTCAGACAGATGTGACTTCTAGCACCCAGGGAAGCACATGTGTTTATCTTATGGAAGGGACTGTGCAATTCTGGGAGAGTCCTCGAATCTCTCCTATATGTTTCTCCCTCACCCTATTTGTTTAATCTATATGTTGATAACATCATTAGAAATGCCGGGCTGAACGAGTTACAAGTCAGAATCAAGATAGATGGGAGAAACATCAACAATCTCACATAAGTGGGCGATACCATTCTAATGGCAGAAAGTGAAGAGTAACTAAAGGGCCTCTTGATGAGGGTGAAGGAAGAGAGTGAAAGAGCCATCTTAAGACTAAATATTAAAAAAACTTAAGATTATGGCATCAGGCCCATTACTGCATGGCAAATAGAAGGGGGAAAGGTGGAAGTAGTGACAGATTTCCTCTTCTTGGGCTCCAAAATCACTGCAGATGGTGACTGCAGCCATGAAATCAGAAGGTGGTTGCTTCTTGGCAGGAAAGTGATGACAAACCTAGACAGTGTGTGGAAAAGCAGAGACATTACTCTGCCGACCAAGATCCGTATAGTCAAGGCTATGGTCTTCCCAGTGGTCATGTACGGTTGTGAGAGCTGGACCGAAAAGAAGGAGGAATGCCAAAGAATTGACACCTTTGAAGTGTGGTGCTGGAGAAGATTTCTGAAAGTCCCGTGGACAGCAAGGATATCAAACAAGTCAATATTAAGAGAGATCAGCCCTAAATATTCACTGGTTGGACTGATGCTGAAGCTGAAGCTCTAGTATTTTGGTCATCTGATGTGAACAGAAGACTCATTGGAAAAGTCCCTGATGCTGGGAAAGATTGAGGGCAGAAGGAGAAGACGGCGTCAGAGGATGAGATGGCTGGACAGCATCACTGATGCAATGGACATGAACCTGGACAAACTCCAGGAGATGGTGAGGGACAGGGAGGCCTGGCATGGTGCAGTCCATGGGGTTGCAGAGGTAGACAAGACTGGGCAACTGAACAACAACAACAAGCTCCCAACAAGAAGGCTTTGCTTCTAATTTCCATAATGAGGTTCACTACTGAATGCACCATGCCTGTGACTTCAACTGCAGGCATCTTGGAGGCAGGTACCTAACAATGTTTGCCTATGTATGTTTCATGGAAGATGAACATACAAGGTGCTGAAAAGAATGGACCCCATGGAAGGTCAAATCACTTCAAGAAACACTAGCTTAGAGTAAACAGGTGTCTCTCACGGGACTTCTCAGTGCCCTTGATATGTTCATTACAAACATTCCAAAGCATGACAGTTTGCAGCATTTCTTCAGGCATATATCACCACTAAGCCTCTGTCTAGAGCAGCAGTGCTCTATAGAAACATGATATGATCCACAAAGGAGAACCATGTATGTGATTTTAGATTTTTAAGACAGTTACATTAAAAATGGAAAAAGAGATGAATTTAATTTTAATCATATAGTTCATTAACCCAGTATATCAAAACTATTATCATTTCAGAATGTAACATATATTATAAATGAGATACATTCACTTCTGCTGTGCTACGTCTTTGAAAAACAGCATGTGGTTTACACTTAGAGCCCTCATCTCCAGATATTTTCAGTGTTCCGTGCAGCAGTGCATGTGACCACGGGCACCCCACTGAATGGTGCAAGGAGACAATGGTTCCACAAAACTGGTGTAATTGAAGATGCACATATAAGTGCTGTTTCTGGATTTCAGCTAATGTGATGCTAACTGATTGATAAATAGTTATTTTGTGCTAGATGCTGTAGAAATATATAGTATTGAACAGCATTAAAAACACTGTGCCTTCATGAGGCTTTCAGTCCAGCAAGAAGTACAAGCACTATACCACGTGATTAATCATTTAATAAAATTGAGTGCTGAGAAAGGGTGTGACAGAGGGGTGTGACTGCACCCAAGGCCAGTGAAGGTGTCCCCTACGAGTGGCATTTCAGTGTTGACCTGGAAGGGGCTTGGGCTTTAGCTAGACAGGGCACAGAGAGGAGATGATGAGGTAGGAAGAACCATTCTAGTTTGAGGCGATGAAGGATGGGATGTTGAAGCTTAGAGAGCAGAGTTGGGGAGAGCCCACCCCGAGAAGACACTGGTCAGCAGGAACATGTACTGTATTGCTGGACAGTGTTAGGTTTTATCTGGAAATCTATGGGAAGACTGGGAGGGGCGTAAGTCAGAGAGTGACATGAGCCAAAGCATTTTGTGAGAAATTAAAGACAGCTCACATTCTTTGCTTCACTGCTCATTGAGAGCTGGGATCTGATTCCTCTCTCTTTGAATCCAAGTCAGCCTTACTGACTTGCTTGACCAAGAGAATTAGGTGGCTGTGAAATTCTAGGATTCCCAACTTCAGGTCATAAAAAACCTCTCAGTCCTCCTGGTCTTTGGGAATACTCTCCCTTGAGCCCTGACCCACTGCCTGAGAGTCTAACTACTGTGAGAAAGCCATACTCGGGTACCATGTGCAGGGGACACAAGGAAATAAGCTGAAGAGAAAGTAAGAGAGAGGTCAGCCTGTGAATAAGAATTTTCTCTGTGCATGTGCTCAGGCGCTCAGTTGTGTCTGACTCTTTGTGACCACATGGACTGTAGCCCACCAGGTTCCTCTGTCTATGGAATTCTTCAGGCAAGGACACTTGGTGTGGAGTGCCATTCCCTCCTCCAGGGGGTCTTCCCAACCCAGGAATCTAATTTGTTTCTGCATTAGCCAGTGGATTCTTTACCATGAGTGCCATCCAGGAAGCCTTCTCTAAGAGCCCCCAAATCAGTCTTGCCCCAAGGAGAGGACAGATTTCCATTCTACTGGCCATTCATGAGGTCACAGCTGAGGTCCATGCATCTCAGAACAGAGGTGAGTTGAGCAACTGAGTTCCATGCAAGTCTCATGATCATGAGCAAAGTAAATGGTAGCTCCTTTAAACCACCTACTTTGGAGTTGTTTGTTACACAGCAGTGGGTGACTTGGTGGTCTTTGATATCCCTTTAGTTGCAGTGAGGTGTGTTCTACAAGGGAACAAGGACATTGGTAGCTGAGTTAGAATGCAGCCATGGATATGGAGGGAACTGGTTGGAATAACGGAGAAGGCAATGGCACCCCACTCCAGTACTGTTGCCTGGAAAATCCCATGGACGGAGGAGCCTGGTAGGCCACAGTCCATGGGGTCGGCAGCAGCAGCAGGTTGGAATAAGTCCCACTGAGGAGCGCCAGAGAATTGATGCTTTTGAACTGTGGTGTTGGAGAAGACTCTTGAGAGTCCCTTGAACTGCAAGGAGATCCAACCAGTCCATCCTAAAGGAAATCAGTCCTGAATATTCATTGGAAGGACTGATCCTGAAGCTGAAACTCCAATACTTTGGTCACCTGATGCGAAGAACTGACTCATTTGTGAAGACCCTGATGCTGGGAAAGATTGAAGGCAGGAGGAAAAGAAGACAGCAGAGGATGAGATGGTTGGATGACATCACTGACTTGATAGACATGAGTTTGAGCAAGCTCCAGGAGTTGGTGATGGACAGGGAAGCCTGGCGTGCTGCAGTCCATGGGGTTGCAAAGAGTCGGACGTGACTGAGTGACTGAACTGAACTGGTATATATATATATTTATATATCCCCTCCCTCTTGAACCTATCTCCCTTTTATCTACCCCCATCCCAACCCTCTAGGTCATCACACAACACTGAGCTGAGCTCTCTGTGCTATACAGCAGGTTTCCACTAGCTATCTATTTTGAAAGATGGTAGCATGTATATCTTAATCCCTGTCTCCCAATTTGTCCCACCCTCTCCTTCACCCCGGGCCCACACATCCATTCTCTATGTGTCACTATTCCTACCCTGCAAAGAGGTTCGTCTATAGCATTTTTCTGGATTCCACATATATGTATTAATAAACTATATGCGTTTTTCTCTTTCTGACTTACTTCATTCTGTATGATAGACTATAGGTCCATCCACATCTCCTAATTTTTTAAAGCTTTGTGTGTATGTGTGTTTAACGTAATGCCAATTGAAACGAGAGTTCTCAAAAGTTACTAAAAGTTTCAGTGTGTCAGTGAAGGTCGTAGTTTCTAATTCATCAGTGAAATTAAATGCAATCACATTTTTAAAGGAAAATTGTTAGAATGGAGATCAGGATGTGAAACTCGCCCTAGCATATGGCACCACTGAGAAGAGACGTTGCGGCCCACTCTTCCATTTCACATTCAGGGGATCTGTAGCTATTATTCTTATTTAGGAAGTAAAATTGACTGCACCTGGGCACATTATTAGCTGCTCACTGCAGGGAACCTCATGTTGATGGGCTATAATTTAGCAGAGAAGAAAAAAAAGAGCCAAGCCAATTAAAATGAAGCACATCATGATGCCCTTTTACCGATTGTTTGTCAGAATTTATTATCTTATATTGAACAAATAAGGGATAATTAGAAAAGGAATAAGTGTGACATAATCAAAATCTGGGGAACAAATTACTCTTGCATATGAAGAAAAGGTCTTCCTAAGCTGGCAAGATTGGTCTTGCCCAAGGAAAAAAGAATACCACGTGGACGAGCATCTCCCCCACTGAGATTCACAGAGAACTTGAGCAACGCCCACTGCCCCCAACCTCACTGCCAGTTTATTTGGGTGGTTTGCACCAACATTATGATTCAGGGTGGTCACCAATGTTTCTTTCTGGTGGTACTTTGTGACCAGTGTGGTCTGTGACCAGACCCCCAAAAGCCCTGGACCCCAAGGCACAAGAAGGCTTCCCTGACCTGGGACACTTGGTACAAGGTACATAGTCACAGCTACAGGAACAATGTGTCCTGTGTGATCACACAGGAGGACTATGGAAGCCAGTACCAGTCTTCTCTATACTCTGTCCGATGCATCTTTTCCCTGTAGTGACTCTGCAGTATATTCTTTTATTATAATAACCTGCCCCTGAGTCCTGAGTTACTGATCTTGACCGTGGTCATAGGACACCAAAAACAGACAAAGCCCAAAGACAAGTCAAGGCTTAGGACAAAAGAAAGCTGCAGAGTGGACTGCTGCTACTGCTCACATCCCTGAACACCTGAGGTTACAGCCTGCCCCCTCCCAGCCCCCATGAATACCAGCGCCGGACATTGGAGATCCCCAGGCCCTGATGCTATGTCTGCCCTGGATATCCAATGTCCAGGATGTCATTGGACCAGGTCTCTACTTCTTGACCTCATGCGATCCCAGGTATTGCAACTTGAGCAGTTTCCTAGTCTCTGCAGCATAGACCCTTTGGCCCCAGTGACTCTTTGTTGCGTGACATTCTGCTCATTATGAGATGTTTAGTAGAATCTGTCCTCTGTGCTCTGGGTATCACTAGCTGCCTCTCAATTAGGACCATTAAAAATGACTGCTGACATTGTCACAGGAGTTCTGGGGTAAAACCACCCCTGGCTGAGGGTCACCATGGCAGCTACAATCATATCTGAAACACAGAGATTCTGCTGACTCAGCATCTACCATGCCCTCCTCCCACCTACACTCACAGAGCAGAAAAGTTTTCAGACAGAGGAAGGGCATTCAGATGGAAAGTCCCCGGGCACTCCTTACCATCATAGCCTTCATCAGTGTAGCTGCCTGCATTAAAGTGAAGAGTCAAGGGCAATAGGAAGTAGACCTGTGCTTTCTCAAGGAAATTTTCTTTTCTTTTTAAAATTGATTTATTTTTAATTGGGGGATGATTGCTTTAGAATTTTGTGTTGGTTTCTGCCAATTATCAACATGAATCGGCCATAGGTATACACATGTCCCCTCCTTCATAAACCTCCCTCCCAACCCTACTCCATCCCACCCCCCTAGGTTGTCACAGAGGACCAAGCTGAACTACTGAGCTATATAGCAACTAATCTAGATGTCCATGGACAGATTAATGGATAAAGAAGCTGTGGTACATATATATACAATGGAATATTAGCCATAAAAAGCAATGAATCTGAGTCAGTTTTAATGAGGTGGATGAACCTAGAGCCTGTTATACAGAGTGAAGTAAGTCAGAAAGAGTAAAACAAATATCATGTGTTAATGCAAATATATGGAATCTAGAAAAAATGGTACCGATGAACCTATTTTCAGGACAGGAATAGAGACTCAGACACAGAGAATAGACTTATGGATACAGTGGGAGAAGGGGATGGTGGGGCAAATTGAGAGAGTAGCATTGAAATATATGCATGACCATGTGTAAAATAGATAGCTAATGGGAAGTTGTTGTAAGAAAATTTTCTTTACTCACAGTAAAGAGCTTAATTAAGACTGATTAAAATATGACATTGCCTTAAGAAAGGAAAGTACCAAATTTCAAGAAATATCTCTGATAAGAAGAAACTTGCTAGTTAGTACACATAAGATCAATGGGCTTCTTGATGTCTCTCAGAATGTGAGCTTCGTTTTCATAAATCTAAATGAAGAGTAAACTGTGTTTTTAAAGTTACCCAGTGAAATCCAGCTATGAATCCTCTGTGGTCTTTGTCCTTATGGAACATCCACTGGGCTTGGTCAGAGAAAGGAGGGGAAGAGATTGGAAGGGGTAATGCAGGGGGTGGGATGAGCTGGAAGTGGTAGGTCCTGACAGCATGTACCACTGTCCCCTCCACGCACAAGGCACGAAGGGGCTGTGGGAGAGAGGACTATAAATTGACAACCGCCCATCTCGGCTTACTCTGCCCAAATCTTTCCTGCACATGTGTGCCCTGTCAGATATTATCTACAGAGCCCTTAATAAATTCTGAATTACCTAATTTGAACATTATAGGTGAGTAAATTACATCAGGTTAAGAACATCCCTCCAGGTAGACAGACTCAAAAGAAAAAAAGAATCAATATTTTAGGCGTAATGTTTTTCAAAAATAGAATTCACTCTAATTTTATTATTATGCAGTTCACAGTTTTCCATTTTGCTTGCAAGTATGATATAAAATATTGCACCTATTAAATTATTCTAATATACAATTTAACTAACTCATCAGACCAAAAGGAAACCAGATCCCCTTAGCATAACTTATTCCTAGTGACAGCTTCTGCTGATTATCACCTTAATATCGACTCCTACATGATCTACAAAATAATTTATTCTAGAAGCTTGTTTTCCCATCACATCTGCAAGCATCGTAAATATGCTAGTCCACAGTTTCAAGACTTAATGCGTTCTTTTTTTGTGAAAGATAAAATCTGAATCAGAAAGCTGGTAAAAAGTAACCCCAGTCAAAATATTCGAACAGACACCTTTTGATAAAGACACAGATAGCAAATAAGTACATGGGGGAAAGGTCCAACATATTAGCCATTAAGTCATTTAAATTAGTCAATTTAAATCACATTACATCTGACAACAATATGACACCTTTTAGAATGACAGAGAAGGGGGAGGAAGGGAGGAGAGAAGGGAAGAAGGGAGGGGGAGGGAGGAAGGAAGAAATCCAACAATACCAAGTGCTGGTGAGGATCTGATAATACAGAGGAACTAGGTGTCTCATACACTGCTAGGGGGACTCAAAATGAATTAGCTGTTTTGAAAACAATTTGACAGGTCTTAATAAAGTTACATATTTACTTATTAATACCATACAACTCTAAAGTGCTGCTCTTAGGTATTCACTCATGTGAAATAAAAACAATGTTCACATAAAATCTGTAAGTGAATGTTTATAATGGCTGTATTGATAACCTCAAGTGCATCATGATAAGTGAGAGAACTTGGTCTTAAAAGGCTACCAGAGTTGGGTTTTTTGGAGGGATAAGGGATGGGAAGAAGCTGAGAGGAAGTTGACTACAGGAGGATGTCTGAGGTGTTTCAGGGAGTTAATGTCAACGTTCTACATCTGATCATGGCAAAGGTTATTTGACTCTAGGCATGTGTCAAAATTTGCAGAGGTAAACTTAAAAAAAATGAATTTTATTCTATGCTCATTATACTTTCATAAAATTTAAAAAGAAAAAACCAGCTTGGTTGCAAAAATGGAGGCTGAGATGTTGAGGTGAGCTTATAATTAGTAACAAATAGTGTATGTTGCCTCATACTCAACATTCTCTGGATCTCTTCTCCCTCATTTCAGCCTTCCCGGTTCAAGATGCAGCTACAAAGATCCTTTCATAAAACCTGTTCCAGGCGACATGTCAACCTGCTACCAGAGGGGGACTTAATTCATTGTGCCAACTGAGGAAAACAGCAAGAAAATGGACACCCTAGAGAACCGTAACATGACAGAGCTGAGGATCTTGTGGTCAGAAGATCTGATTTACAGAACATATTAATGGGGCCCTGACTGGCAGGGCCAGGCCCTGGCTGCCGAGCCCTCTGTTTCCTGTATGCTGGTTTGTGCTGACCAGGAGAGGCAGGTGTTCGCTGGAAGAAGTCCAGTCATGGGCTGAGGGAGGGGGGAGTTACGGTTCCACCAGAGCTCAACTTTCCAGATTCCTCCCTTAACAAGCATCCGTCTCCATCTTGCTTTTGCATTAACTGTATCTGGTAAATTTATTTGGAGGTAGTACACAGAGGGGCTTCCCCGGTGGCTCAGATGGTAAAGAATCTGCCTGCAATGCAGGAGACCTGGGTTCGATCCCTGGGTCAGGAAGATCCCTGGAGAAGGGAATGGCTACCCACTCTAGTATTGTTGCCTGGAGAATCTTATGGACAGAGGAGCCTGGAGGTCTACAGTCCATGGGGTTGCAACGAATCAGACACGACTGAGCAACTAACACACAAACACACACACACACACACATATGACACAGAGATGGCTCCAAATGCTCTAAAGAACTGCTTTATTGCACAGTCTGATGCACAAAGAGAAGAATTGGGAAGGGAGTCAGGGCCGGCACTGAGTGGCGCCACAGATCCGCCACAGAAATAGAACAGTAAGGGGTAAGAGTAAGAAACTGCAAAGTCACTTCATACGTCACTTACCACCACCATGAAAAAGATCTCTAAATAGGACTAGGGTTTTTAAATACTCAATAGCTTAATTTAATCTAAAGTTCATGTATGTTTCCACAAACACCACTGGGAACCCACAGTCATCATCGTCCTTCTCACTTCTTATCCTTGACCCTCACATGGTCCCTACGTGAGGATGCTTTCTCACCTTTAAAAAAAAAAAAAAAGGCTTTTGTGTGTCAGCCACTCTGCTGGAGGTGTGGAAAAACGTGTACTTCAGTGGAAAACTATGAGACCTGCAGAGATGATCTGATTCTGGACGTCATTGTCTTTGAGCTACTCTACAATTCTGTAGTTTGCAGGTAACTTATATTCACACAAATTCTTCCCCATTTGGTAGGGGCTTAATGATGCCTCTACCCACTCCCCACTCCCCAAGGAAAAACTAGTTCTGCCCCCATTCACATATGTATTTCAATATCCCTGATGGATAAATGTTTCTGTTTCAAATATTTCTCTTTTAAACTGGTCGCAACGTCTTTTCAGCTCCCTTGTTGAATAAGCTACATGAAATCTTTAGCATATATTCATTTTTATATCTGCATGAGGGGTCTTCTAACAGAAAAGTCCCTAACCCTAAGGGTATTTGAAGGTTCCTGGAACAGCCCACACTGGATGCCTTTGGGCTTCCTGTGACTTGAAGTCAGGACTAGAACAAACCCAGCTTTGCCTTTCAGGTAGTGCTTTTGACTGAGCTGGCTCAACACCTGTCCTCAGGAAATATCTGTTAGAATTAAAAGCACTTAACACTGATTTGTATGTATCCAATACCAAAAAAGGAAAAGAAAAGAAAAAAAAAAAACATTAAAGGTTACAATGTGCTTACTTCTTGTATTATAATTGGACATAATAAAGAATCATCACCTTAGTTACCTGGCTAAATTTCCATTTATTATTAAACTAATAGCTATCTTCATGTACATCAAATACTGTCAACACTTTTCTGGAAGCTAGTGCCACACACAAATGTGACAAATTAAATGAATAATTGAAATAAAGTTACTTTTATGAAATTAAAATATGCTTGCTCCTTAGAAGGAAAGCTATGAGAAACCTAGACAGTGTATTAAAAAGCAGAGACATCACATTGCCAACAAAGGTTGCATAGTCAAAGCTATGGTTTTTCATATGGATATGAGAGTTGGACCATAAAGAAGGCTGAGTGCTGAAGCACTGATGCTTTTGAATTGTGGTGCTGGAGAAGACTCTTCAGAGTCCCTTGGACAGCAAGGAGATCAAACTAGTCAATCCTAAAGGAAATCAACTCTGAATATTCATTAGAAGGACTGATGCTGAAGCTCCAAAACCTGGGCCACCTGATTTGAAGAGCCGACTCACTGGAAAAGACCTTGATGCTGGAAAAGATTGAAAGCAAAAGGAGAAGGGGGCAGCAGAGGATATGATGGTTAGCTAGCTTCTCGGACTCAATGGATATGAATTTGAGCAGACTGTGGGAGATAGTGGAGAACAGAGGAGCCTGGCGTGCTGTAATCCATGGGGTTGTAAAGAGTCAAACACAACTTAGTGAGTGAACAACAATGAAGTGTCACCCACAAATGTAACCAATTAAGTGAATAATTGAAGTAAACTGACTTTTATCCAACAGAATGGATATCAGATGCCTGTACTTGCTCTGTCAAATCCCCCTTTATCCATAGCACACCGCTTTCTGAAAAGGAGATCTAAGGTGGACCTGGGCTGGCTCTCTCACTGAAGACTGCATAAAATATTCTGAAGCTATTCAGAGGGAGCACATTAAAAACAACTTTCATACTGGAGGTTAAGTGGCAGAAATCTTTATAGAGAAAAGTCTCTTTGTTTTGTATGCTATTTCGTGAGTGCAGTGAACTTATTAAGCATTTTGATGTAGCAAAAATTGTGATGTGCATATGTACAAATGCTCCAAACAGGGCAAAAAGCAGCTTAAAAAAAAATCAATAAAGTGGCTTTTTAACAAATGCATTCAGAACTGGATCAAAAGGATAGCCCGGAAGCTACACGCTATGGATCTAACATTCACACATTTTCATTTCAAGGAGACATCTTTTCCAACAGAAAGGTGAAATCTGTCTGTAATGAGCTTCTTCCAAGGCAGAAGGAAAGCTTCTTTTCAAATAAGAGACTAAATAGAGTGCCTACGTGTGGTTTTGCAAACAGAAGGACGTGGAGGACCCTCTTTTGAAACAGAGGCCTTTTGAAAGCAGCTGCAGATTCAAAGGGTGAATTCTGCAATCATTTTTTCATCTTCCTCCTCCTCCAGAATAAACTTTAGTATGTAAATATGTGGTCATGAGAAAATGCTTGCCGGGGGAGAGTGGGTAATTTTGTTTTTGCTTTTTGTTGTTGAAGGCATCTACACTAGAAATTGTAGGCCACCAGAAGCTCACCCAGATCGGATTAGATAGTGATGCTTGTCGTTCATGCCACACCCCAAGTGGTGGTCTCCAGGAAGAATCTTTTAAAGCACAAGATTTTTCAAATGAGCTCACTCTTGGAAGACTTGCTTATTTTCCAGTAAGTGGAGCTAGGCCTCAAGGGCGACCTGGGGGCCCCAGATTCTGAACATACATTCACATTCCATGTTATCTCACCAGGGCTGCCTGCCTAGGACCACAGCATACATTAACATCCTGCTGGGACCCTGGGCTCATCACCTCCCTGCTGGGACCCCATATCACCCCTTTGCCGTTCATTTCCCACTTTGCTAACATAGAAAATTGTCCTTGCCTGTATCACTGGGCTACAGTGAAATAAAACAGGACTGACTCTCAATCAGCTTCTGGCAAAACAACACATGCAGGAAAAGGATGAATAAGGCTCAGAGAGATAAAATCTTTCTTCAGACCTGTCTTATCTGAATATCTACTTTAAGTAATATGTCCCCAGCAGGGCTGTAAGATAACCAGATTGAAGGGAAAAAAAAAAAGGTTTTTTTGTTTTTTGTTTTTTTCCTTTCCGCCTGACTCCTCAGATCCTTAGAATGGAGGCACAGGATTTCATAAAGTATAGAAATAAACAGCCTCATCTCCAGATGCAGTGGTGGCCACCTGAGCCACATGATGCACTAAAGATGCTTCGAAGCATGGTCTCCTGGAAGACAGAAAGTTCTTCCAAAGAAAAGAAGGAAGCCTAGAGAAGATTAAAGTCAGTACCAGTGTTTTTGTGTCCTTGAATGCTGGCTCACCAGGAGGGTTAAGGTGTCTGTACATGTGCCTCAGGCCAGAACGACCAGGGTACCTGAGGAAGTTACTAGTTTGCTTTCTTTTTGGCTATAATTTACCTTCATTAGCTCTTTTTTTTAAAAAAATAATTGCTAATATTTATTGAGTGTTTACTTTGTGATCAGAACTATATTAATTTACCGGCTTATTTTTATTGAGATATAACTGACATAAAATTGTACAAGTTTGGGCTTCCCTGGTGGGTCAGTGGTAAAGAACCTGCCTAACCAGTCTGAGAATGTAGGAGACATACGGATTCCATCCCTGGGTCAGGAAGATCCCCTGGAGGAGGGAATGGCAACCTACTCTAATATTCTTGCCTGGGAAATTCCATGGACAGAGGAGTCTGGCAGGTTACAGTCATTGGGGTCGCAAAGAGTAAGAGAGGACTTAGCAATTAAACAACAACATTGTATAAGTTTAAGGTGTACAATATATTGTTTTCATACATTTATAACTGCAATATGCTGTCCACCATAGCATTAGCCAGAAAAATGATTATAGTACTACCTGTGTTTTTATATTGACATTACCGTACTACATACTTCAAAGTTGCTAAGAAACTACATCTTAAACATTCTCCATTGTTTCTTATTGTAACTGAGCAGGACAGTATAGAACCTTCCCTTCCCAGGACAGACCCTTCCCCCATATACTCTGCTGTAGCTCCTCTCTGAAGTTCCTAGATAACAGTATCTGAGGTACACTTCCTGAGTTGTGTTACAGATGCTAAAACCACCGCCAAATGGAAGAAATTAACTACTTGGTGCTGCAATTCATGGAGTCGCAAAGAGTCGGACACGACTGAGTGACTGAACTGAACTGAACTGATCATGAGCCAGGACCCTTGTGACCCTGCCCTGTTACCTCACCATCAGCCAATCAGAGTCTTGTGCACGGGCTGATTCCATATACCCTGGGCCACCCTTCCCTTACCTGGCCTTCAAAAATGCTTTGCTGAAACTCTTCGGGCAGCTTGAGAGGTTTGAGCAGAAGCCACCCCTTTTCCTTGTACTGGCCCTTACAATAAAGCTGCACTTTCCTTCACCATGACCTGGTGTCAGTAGATTAGCTTTACTGTATGTAGGCAAGAGGATCCAAGTCTGGTTCACTGACATTGACTCTAACAGATATTCCCAGGAAATTAGAAAATTAGTTTAGATATTCCCAGTTTAGAAAAGAAGAAATCTTTGTGTACACACACATTCATGTGTGCCAAATGTTTAGGCAAGTGCGAATTGTGAAATATCTCAAACATATTTTGGAAAAGATGAGAAGGTATAATAAATCAATTTTCCCAATTTATTTATACCAATCATTTTACAAGTAATGTAGAAAAAAATAATCTTTGATTATATGTTACATAAGTTTTATAATCTAAAAGTATATTTATGTTAGTTGTTGTTTGAATATATATTAAATATAGTCTTATTATAAAATATGCAAATAATATATAAATCTTAAAGTTAAGTAAAATTTGAAGTCATTATTTTTTAAGTGTCCCAATTTGACAAATGAACATTTACATAATTTCTGAAAGAGGAATGTGTGACCTGGAAAAATTAGAGATGTTTATGAAATTCAATAGATATAAAACCCTCAATAAAATTAACGTAGGAGTAAAAAGCCGCAGAGAAATTCATGGAGTCCAACTTTATCCAGGTTCTCAAAGGAAAATAAAAAAATATTGGGGAATAAGAGAAAGATATTATAGAAAGATGCACTGTAATACACAGCAGTTAGACTTAAGTTCTCCAGAGTCCAGGTTTCCATGAGCCTTCCTCACAGGGAACAGACACTGAACACAATTCTGCATCTCGTAGGCTTCTTTCCATCTCCCTGAGATGTGATTTTAAGTTTCTCATCTCTGTCTTCTCTCCTAAAAGCTCTCATAATCCTCCCCCCTCCACCCTTGGTCTAAGCAGAAACTTCAACTGAACTTCCTCAGTTAGAATCACACTCAGCTCTGTGCCCAACGCATCACCTTCTCCAAGCTGATCTCGTGCTGGAGCTCTGTGGCCCCACCACCTGGCTTTCTTGAAGATCTCATTCCTTCTGTTTTTTTCTCTCCCTGGTGTCTGTTTTTTCTCTCTTATCAGTATCCCACCCTCTATTGGATCACTGCACCCATCGGAAACATGCTTGCTATAGCTCATCTTTACAAAAAACACATAAACATAACAAGAAACCCCAATTCCCTTTACTAAACATTCTCCTTTACTGTGGCCCCACTTGTTGCTTCTCCTGAACAAGCAAACTTTTTCAAAGGAGTAAATCACATACTCATCTGCACAGTGTCACCAGCCACTCAACCCCTGCCAGAAGGTTTCTGTCCACAACTCTGCAGAGATCGTCCTTGTCCAGATCTCTGACCATTTTGATGGTGCCAAACCCTGCGAACACTTCATGGATCTCATCTTCACATCTCAGAAGCATCTGATACAGTGAAAGCCACCCAACCATTCTTCTCTTGATGTCCATGACTCCCCTACATACCTACCTTTCCTCCTAATCTATCAGGCACTTCAGTGAGGTCTTCTCCTCCTTTACCTGATCTCCAGCTGTTGGTGTTATCATGAATCCTTCCAGAGTGCTCTTGTCCTTTCTCCTTAGAGTATCTCATTCAAGCAATCACTTTAGATACAATTACATGGCTGACAACTCACAGATTTATGTAGCAAGATGAAACTCACATACCCACCTGCCCATCTGGCTCTCCAACATGAAGGTCTATTATATTTAAAACTCAACCTGCTCAGAGATCATTCTTCCTCTCAGATATTGGGACCACCATTCATCCATTTCCTCAATGCAGGACTCTTTCCTGATTTTCCCATCCTCCTGCCTCTACGCTCCTTCCTCCCTCTCAGCCCACCTCAACACAGCCTTCTGCAGATGCCATTCCTTCTGCCTCCAATATGTGTCTCAGGTCTGTCTATTTACTTCCATCTCCAGTCCATGTGACTATGGGAGATTTAAAATAGCCCCTAAGCTTGCCTTTCTGCATCCACATTTCCCCCCATACAATTTATTCCTTCAATGAAGAAAACCATTAGAGTGAATGACCTCTTTCACCCAATATCATGCCATGATCTGATAGGTTAAAATCCTCCACTGACTTTCCACTGAACTTGGAATAAAATAAAAACTCTTTCTATCGCTTCCCAGCTTGTCTAATCTAGAACACCTCTCTCGGCAACCTTGTCTCTTTTTAAGTCACCCACATCCAGCCACACTGCCTTCCTGCATTCCTCATTGATGGATGGATGGCACCCTCTGCTCCTCACCACACTGTTTAATTCCTCAGGATAGAGACCTCCATGCTTCCCACCCTGTCCCCACACTCTCTCTCCCCCTTGTTTCTCTGGAACATTCAAAACAACCTGTAACTATTTTGAATTATCATGTTTCACTTTCTACTTTTTATTTCCTGTCTTCCTCATTAGTCTGCAAACTCCTTGAAGACAGGAGTTCACAGCTATAGAATTTTCCATTGTATCCCCAGAGTGCTCATCACATGGTAGATACTAAATAAATATTTGTTGCTAGGATTATCTAGGAGAAATAAAACTTCTCAATTAGGTCAAAACAGGTATTACATATTCAATGCCATAAAACTTCATAAAAGAAAGTTTTCTTTCATAAAAGAACCACCATGAGCTCCTAGAATCTTCCTTTACATCTCTGGAAAACAATAACTCAGATCTTCAACAAAGTAGTAGAGAAAGAAGAATTCCTGTTGCCCAAATCACTCAAATTCAAGCCAAGAAGAGAGAAGGGGGCTGAAAGGACAGGAATCACATCGGTTTCATATTTCACCAGCTCCTCTTCCCTCACAGGTAGAAGGAGGCTTGACCCCTAGGAGGCAGCTACATATAGACTGAATGAATGAACAAGCAAATGAACTCTAGTAACCTCAGCAAACAGAGGTCAGTGCAAAGGAGCCATTGTGTGTGCTCAGTCACTCAGTCATGTCCAACACGTTGCAATCCCATGGACTGTAACCTGCCAGGCTCCTCTGTCCATGGGATTTCCCAGGCAATAATACTGGAGTGGGTAATCATTTCCTTCTCCAGGGGATCTTCCCAACCCAGGGATTGAACCCAGGTCTCCTGCACGACAGGTGGATTCTTTAACATCGGAGCCACCAAGGAGCCAGAGGTCAGTACAAAGCACTAGAGAAGGGCAGAGGAATCAGTGACAAATATAGCCTGAGAGCTCATAATGATAACTGGGGGAGCCTAATCTGACAAAGTACATCGCATTACAAGAAGCAGAAAAGGTAAAGATTGCTGTCCCCACAAGAGGACCCATAGGAGCAAAGCTAGCTGCTTTACTTCATGAGCAAATGCGCTTTGGAGATCCTGCACAATTCTGAGTCTTCTAGAAGATCACTTGAGATTTAAAAAGCTAGTCATTTTCCTTAAATAAGTGTAAGCGACTTGTAATTAAATGGCTCTCAACCGCAGGTTGCATATGTTTAGAACCTTCTTTCTCCAAAGGCAATTAACCACACTCCAGTCACCTAGAATTACAGCAAAAACCCTACCCTGATCAATAGGGTTGGCAGTGGTTCTTTGTCCTAGAGCTATAGGGTGTTATAACTCTCCCAACACTTGTCTTTACTAGATAGTAAAGGACAGGGAAGCCTGGCATGCTGCAGTCCATGCGGCCGCAAAGAGTCAGATACGACCTAGCGACTGAACAACATTTTTCACAGCAAACCTGTAAGTGGATATCTTACCTCCACCTTTCAGAGAACACTCAAATATGGAGAAAGAAGCAGGGTGATGTGTGCATGGTCACAGGGTGAGAGTGACCATCACTGGGATTCAGCACTTTGAACTTAAGGTCAGCTGTTTCCCACTCCTGTGACCACACTGACTCTTCCTCATCCTGGGACAGAGTCTCTCTGCTGTGTTTTTTGCCTTTTATTCTACCCTGGCACAGGGCTTCCCTAGTGACTCAGATGGTTAAAGCATCTGCCTGCAATACAGGAGACCCGGTTTTGATCCCTGGATTGGGAAGATCCCCTGGAGAAGGGAATGGACTCCAACTCTAGAACACTTGCCTGGAGAATTCCATGGACAGAGGAGCCTGGTGGGCTACTGTCTATGGGGCTTCAAAGAGTCAGACACAACTGAGCAACTGAGCACCCCCCCTGGTTGGTGGGGGCACCAATAAGAAACTTGACCATACCCCGAGTTGTATGTAAGTGAATGCCAGAAATCATGAGATGGTACATTTTTACCACTTTGTATTAATATACTATCTAGTTTTATATCCGGTGTGGTTAAACATGGCACACAACACCAGCATGATGGAACCTGGAATAATGTGTGTCTTGGATGGCAAGAGAGATCAACCATAAAATGGCCAAGCTATTAAATATCTGGGGAGCCAATCCCTCTTTTTCTGATCTATGTTTCAGTAGTCAATCTGAATACACCAGGACATCACCACCAGGGAAGCAATGTATCCTCATTGTGAGGAACACGGACCCTGAACAGGCTGCTCTGTTCCAAGTGTGACTCTCCCACTTATCAGTTGGGTGACTTCTAATAAGATCATCTCTTATAAGGGCACCTCTGTGAGTCTCAGCTCCTTTAACTATAAAATGAGGGTAATATTAGGATTATCAGAAGGAAAAAACAAGTTAATACAGGGGTCAACAAACTGCAGCCCACGAGTAAAGCCAGCTCATTTTTATAAACAAGTCTGTATTAGGACACAGACATGCTCATTTGCTTATGAATTTATTGTCTGCAGCTGCTTTTACACAAGAATGGCAGAGTCTTATGCAGTTATGACAAGGATTTCATGGCCCACAAAGCAAAAAATGCTTAGGGTCTTTCCCACTATAAAAAAAGTCTGCTGATTCTTGAGTAAACATGTATAAAACACTTAGAACAGTCACTGACATATATTAAGTACTTTATCTGCCTATCTATCTGTTGTCGTCATTCAGCTGCTAAGTCATGTCTGACTCTGCGACCCCATGGACTGCAGCACACCTGGCTTCCTGTCCATCACCATCTCCCAGAGTTTGCTCAGACTCATGTCCGTTGAGTTGGTGATGCCATACAATCATCTCATCTTCTGTCACCCCCTTCTCCTCCTGCCCTCATTATGTCCCAGCATCTATCTATCTATCTATCTGTCTATCTATCTATCTATCTATCTATCTATCTATCTATCTATCTATCTCTGTGTATGTATCGTATTAGTCTGTGGGAAGTACTAGCATATATATATCACTGCTTTCTCTTTGAAATAATTCAGTTTCTACCTCCACACAAAGGTCCAGAGGTTGAGAACCATGGGCCAAATATTCCTGGAATGAAATGAGATTATCCTTATAAATTTCCCAAGTCCTTTGATTCTGGAAAAGTCAAAATTAAGATGAAATAAAATTAACAGAATTTATTTCTTCAGAAGGGACTGTGTCTAATGAAAATGAGTAATTGTTTATCTCGTGCGCTGACTGTATATCCAGGCAATGAAGCCAGTCAGACTCCTTTGGGGAAGATTACACAGCTATAGTCTACTGATATCAGTACTGTCCATGTGACTTGTTTCAGCCAATGATGTGGTGGAGTGTTGGGCTTCCCAAGTGGCTCAGTGAGTAAACAATCCTCCTGCATGTCAGGAGATGCAGGTTCGATCTTTGGATTGGGAAGACCCCCTGAAGGAGGGCATGGCAACCCACTCCAGTATTCTTGCCTGGAGAATCCCACGGACAGAGGAGCCTGGCAGGTTACAGTCCATAGGGTCACAGAATCAGGCATGACTGAAGCGACTGAGCATGTACGCACTTGGTGGAGTGTTACCCAAAAGAGGACAGATAATTACAATATAACTTGATCTTGAACTATGGCTCTTGGAGCACATTCAGTTGAGAAATGTGGAGGACACCTTGGTCTCTGATCATCTGTGGGATCAAAAACAGGAATCAGATCTAATGTGTCCTGGGGAGGCAGCATGTCCAGGAAGTCAGATAAAAAGAATGGGCTTTAAAGGCTGACCAGCGAGAGAAGACTCTGCAGAGAACCCAGGTCAAGGGGCTGACAAAAGAAAGACTCTGAGAGTTAGAGCATCTTTGTAGTAAGTCTGGAGAGTAAAAGTATTGTCATTTTCCAAAATCAGATACCATAACTTTCCCCCCAAACTCTTTAGTAGTTATAGCCATTAAATACACCAAATTATTAAGTAAAAAGTTTGTATGCCAGCATTGAGCTTTCTGGACTCACAAGTTTCCGCCAAGCCACTTGGAATTATTTTATAGGTGCATCACTGGACACCCCCCGTATCCCCTCCATACAACTCCAAAGCCTCTGCCCTTCCTCCATCAGCCTGTGGGTCAACATCGTCCCTGGAGCTCCCCTCACCACCTCCTCTGTCTGCTCCATCCTGTGTGACTCCTCTTGCCCAGTTACCACACTGGATAATTAAACCCATTACTTACCTGCTCTACTCATTCTTATTCCCTTTTCCAACTTCCAGATTCCTTCTAGTAAATTATTTCCATGCCTCGCTCATCAACAACATTCTTATTCCTTCAAAATAAAACATTGTCTTTGCTGAGCATGGCCTTTGAGTCCACTGTGGTACTCAGATGACTCACATGGAGGACTTGCTGTTTTCCTCCAAGGTATTCAGTACATTTGCGACCCCAATATTACTTCCCAGGACCGTTTCTTCCTTTGCCTTCTCTCCTGCCCAATAGGGATATGGTTGGTAAGAAGGAGTTTACACATGAGAATCTGTCACTGGAACAGATAACTGCTCTGTTCACTCGGACACAGTTTAGGCGGTTTTCCATGTTTACCTGAGTGCATCTGGATAATAGAATTTCAGAATTGAGAACACCAGGGAAGTTATCAGTTATCCTCTAAGTTCAAACCAGAAATTGATGCAGTAGCAATCCGTGATCCTCCAGCCTCTGTGGGCACCTCACCCTCCAGAAGGCCTCCCAGTCTAATGTGAGATGCTGGCTTCTGGTGCAGAAGGGAAAATAAAGGGTTCACGGTGACCTGGCTCTGACACTCTCGCGGCAGCCACAGGCAGGTCTTCAAACTCCCAGCACCTTGATGCTTTCCTCATAAAACAGGGACGCTAGCCCAGACTGCGTCCCTGTGTGCTGGAAGGTTCTACAAGAGCACGCCTTTGGAAGCATGTTCATGCAGCGGAAGTGGGCGTCCCTTTATAGGCCTGAGTTTGCAAGTGCAGCTCCCTGGCCATGCCTGGAGCCTCCAAGGATCTGTGCTGGCTTCCCGAACTGCTGACGCTGGTGCTGATGGAAGTGCTCTGGGCAAGACCCTGTGGCTGCAATAACTGGGCTTTGCAGGCCTTTTGGACATAAGAGGGCAAAAATTATAGATAAAATCACCCCCAAACGAGTTAACTATTGTAGCCCACTGATAAGAATTTGCCTATGGCTGGCTACAATTATATTTATCATTCTGTAAATAAATGAAGATGTAGAGAAAGCAGTTCACAAGAGTCAAAGGAAGTTGAGAGCAGGAGAGAGAGAGAAAAGGAGCAAGGAAAGGGAGAGAGAGAGGGGTTATCGACGAAATGTGGCTCCAGATGCTGGGACCTCCTTAGGCAGCTTGTTCAAGAAGCAGGAAAGCCAGGAGCAGCTGAAGGGCAGACCGAGTGAACAGTGCCAGGACAGGCATGGTCCAAATGTCTGGGAGACCTCCACTGCCCATGCCCAAGGTCAGCGTAGGAGCCAACTGAGCTTCCAGTAGTCAAGGGGGCTCCATCAGCAGCAGCACTTACAGCAGTCATCCACTGGCCAGGAGGGATACTCCATGCTACCAGCTGAGCTGGGACCCACTGGGATACCCCTGTGGGTACCCCCTCACCTCACAAGCAGCCCATAAGCCCAAGTGTGGAGGTGGGATGGGGGGGGTGCTTTCCTCACTACAGCTGCCCCATCTAGGCCACCTGAGAGCCACGATGGCCTAGACACACCCATGGCTCTTTCACCAATCCTGTCTCCTCAATGCATCCCTGGCTTTGAAACTTGGCCACTCAGCCTCAAAAACAAGAAGCATTGCAGTGGCTTCATCTTTCCTTTAGTAACATATCCCAGGCAAAATACCTATCCCAAGCTTTTATCCATCCCCTCTTCTCCCATCACAGGCACGGAGGGTAGCCCTGCTTGGACTCTCAACAATGAAGCCAGGGCCCTGCCTGCCTTCCAAACAGTCCTGAGTAATGAGGTCTCTGCCAAGTGTCACCCTCACCCTCTCCCAAGCTTGTGCTCAGTCATGTCTGACTCTCTGCAACCCCTTGGATTGTAGCCCACCAGACTCCTGTGGCCGTGGGAATTCCCAGGCAAGAATACTGGAATGGGTTGTCATCTCCTACTCCAGGGAATCTTCCTGACCCAGGGATCAAACCCATATTTCCTACATTGGCAGACAGGTTCTTTACCACTGTGCCACCTGGGAAACCCATCCAGGAAAATAGTATGTATAAATACTTTATTGCAAGACTCCTGGCTATCTTGTTATTTATCACATGGTGAAAGGAAAGTTGTATCTATTAAGAAGTAAAATGACAAAATAGTCTTCAGTGTATAGAAAGATCACTGCATTTCATGTTTTCTGTTTCTCTTTCCAGGGGCTTGAAAAATGCAAGTAACTCTTTCAGTCATGTTTTATCTTCCAGGTTTTAAAATAAGAGGAATCTGCATCCACACTAGTCTCACCTTACAACAAAGAAAGGAGAATGAACACAGTAGGCAACCATGTGCTGCTGCCAGTCTGAACAAAAAATTGAAATTGGTGTTCTTTTCTAAAAAAGCAAACTTTCATACACTTTGGAGATTGCTAAATAGTACAGCCCTAACTTGGATGTAATCTGTAAAATGTCGTAAATATTAAATTAGTGGTATATATAGAAACCATAAGAAACGTACAGAAAGGAATGTAGCTCCTATAAAGTCTGAGATTCGATACTGAGATAAAATCCCTTTTAGAAACACATTCATTAAAGCAGATTCTAACGTGACCCAACAGTTCACTCCATAGACAAGTGATGCTAGAGGCTAGAAGTAAATTAATAAGGCAACATTCTAATGAAATTAATTTATACTGAAAGAGTCAAGTAGCAATGAGACTATAAACCCAGAAAGTGAGACAGAGTGAGGCTGTTAGGAAGTATGGCAAGGAACGGAGAGTCAGCGTCTACCAGCAGGGCTGTAGGATTGGGGCAGAGATGAAGGGCCCAGCTCATGGCAGCATTTTCTGAGACATCCCTGCTGCCTGACAGTAGAGGCATCTGAACGTCTTTAGTGGTTTTATTACCCTCCTCTCCCATACGGTTTCCTTAGTATTTTATTTTATAGTTCGTGACCACATCTGTTTTTTCACCTACTTAATTCTGATCGCCTTGAAGAGAGGGACTAAGTTGCATTCGACTGTGTTGCCAAACTAAGTTTAACATAAGGCCTTGCTGTATAAAGTGAGTGCTCAAAAATAGCTTTGAAGCAAAGAGTAAATAAATATGTCACTCTGCATACACTGCACACACACACACACACACACACACTTATGGTCCCATGAGTCTGCATAAGGCATGGCCCTGACATTCCAGTGTCCTTCCCTTTCTGTCCTCCCTGCTTGGCACCTTTTCATCTGTCAGAGCTGGGCTCAACATCACCAATGGTCATGTTCACAGAACTGTGACATCCATCATCACGGGGCTAGTAGCCTTAATTTAAGTATCTCTTGGACTGTAAAAACCATGAGCATCTCTGGACCCTAGCATATACTGTCATATATTAGGCACTCAGTAAATATTTACCCAGATAAGTGGAGTGGAATATGTAAGTAAGGGCAGAAAAGCTTAAAGTTATTTTTGGTTTAATCAGAAAAAGCACATTAAATGTCATTTCTTTTAAGTCTTACATGGTGTACTGACTATAACACAAAAACATGGTGAATGACAGTACAAGACTGTAGCTATTTTTTTTTAATTAATTTTTAACTGAAGGATAGTTGCTTTACAACACTGTGTTGTTTTCTGCCATACATCAACATGAATCAGCCATAGGTACACATATGTCCCCTTCCTCTTGATCCTTCCTCCTACCTCCCACAACATCCCATCCTTCTAGGCTGTCACAGAGCCCTGATTTGAGTTCCTTGAATCATACAGCATATTTACACTGGCTATCTATTTCACAAATGGTAGTGTATATGTTTCCATGATGCTCTCTCCATTCATCCCACCCTCTCCTTCCCCCACTCTGTGTCAAGTCTGTTCCCTATGTCTGTGTCTCAACTGCTGCCCTGCAAATAGGTTCATCAGTGCCATCTTTCTAGATTTCATGTATATGTGTTAATATATGATGTTTATTTTTCTCTTTCTGATTTACTTCACTTTGTATAATAGGCTCTAGGATCATCCACCTCATTAGAACGACTCACATGCATTCCTTTTTATGACTGAGTAATATTCCATTGTGTATATGTACCACAACTTCCTTATCCATTCATCTGTTGATGGACACCTAGTTTTCTTCCATGTCCTAGCTATTGTAAATAGTCCTGCAGTAAACATTGGGGTATATGTAAGACTGTAACCATTAACCAGGAAAAGGCCATGGAGCTCTTTCAACAAGTGAAGAAACCCTCAAGACCCTGACCTGGCGTGTGAGAGCAGAGGGCATGGGGTCTGGGGAGGGGACTGAGCGCTCAGAGGGGGCAGCAACATGTCTTTCCTTCTATCTCTTCACCAGCAACCATCTTGGGAATATGCGCAAGCATTGATTGGAAAGACTTTTTTTTCTATAGCCACAGTTAATTAAGAGTCCATGGCGTCGAAAGAGTCAGACATGACTGAAGCGACTTAGCAGAGCATAGCACAAAGGGCAGATTTAGAAAGTCAAGTTAATGCAAATAATCCAACTGAGAAAGAAAGAGGAAGGCAGGAAGGCAGATTGGCCAGCTGGTTTTAGCAGCACAGACTCTGGAAAGAAGGTGTATTATACGTTAGGAGTTGTGTATCAGTGTGTGTGTCTCAGTTTGTGTATCTGAGTGTATCTGTGAGTGTTTGAGTGTGTATGTGATCATATATGTATCTGTGTGTCTGTGTGGCTTTGTATGTGTGTATGCGTATGTGCAATTGTGTATGTTGCCTGTGTATGTGTGTCTGTGTGTGTGTGAGTGCAGGATGACCCAGGAGTAGTCCTTTCAAGTACACATGAACCCACTTCACCAAGTTTTCTTTTCTAAGTAAATGATAGAAATCAACATAGACTTAAGAAGCCATTGACACTGTGAATTTTCATTTTTCTCTTTCCCTCCCAGGTTTTATGGTACCACAATGTTCACACTTCAATTTATTTAGAATCTCTTTAGACAATAATTTTATGGCAGCTCAGAACTAAGTTTCCAAGTCAAAAAAACTGACCTATACATGTGTTTGTTGTTGATGCAAATAGAAAATAGTGGGAAAAAATTTTTTAAAAAAGACAAAACCCTGCATAAAATAAATAAATAAAGCAAATAAAAGCCCTATAGGACCTGAAAACAGAGGAGAAATAAATTCTCTGAAGAGGAAAATGCATGTTGTTCTAATATTCTCTTAATAGATTTTTTAAAAAAAACATGATAAGAAGATTGAAAGAAACCGAGGGAACTCTGGACAGATTATGCAAATACTCATTCCATTTCTCTGCTTCTGGGTGAAGTATGGGCACCGTTTTTAAAGCTGAAAACCCCCAGCACTCGCTATCTCTGTTCCCCAGCTGGTGAGCACAACCAAAGGATTATGCATAATGCATCCGTGATCCCTGGCAGCAAAGACATTTATGCGGAGCTCAAAAAACTCTGGGATGCTGCAGTTCTCAGGGGCTTAGAAGGAAGATTTTTAAAATACAGTTCCATGATTTTCACCAGCTTATCTCAACCAGGAGGTTAAATATGCTCTCTCTTCGGCACCTTGCTCTTTCAGAGAGAGAAAGAAGGGGGGAGGAATTTGCTGCTTCTGCAGCTAGGAATGGTAATGACTTTGACGCTGATTCTAGGTTATCCAATAACTACTAAGACCTCCCTTCATCTCCCCTCTTTTTGAAAGTGTAAGGTTTACACCAATGAATATCTCACACTAAGTTTTGCCATAATTATTATTTTTATAATAACATATCTAGCATAGAAAAATGTCTTGCATCATTTATGCTAAGAGAAATAAAGTGAACATAATATGCTACATTTTCATTGTCTCCTCTTCTGTACCTCAAAAGACTTGACTTGCCTGGGGAAAAAAAAAAAATCACTCCAATCCAATTGTTTTAATCTAGGATTCCACGACTTCATTTTACACTGTCTTAGTCGACAAATACCCCATGGCTTGTGACTGTGCCTTTCTATAGGTGTTCCTGTCAGCAGTGTTCTTAGATCCAGGTGTGCTGCAAACGCAGGTTTTGTTAGGAATGCCCCCAGGACTAGGGATCAGTGCATAATAGAGCCCACCCTCATCTTGCAAACACTATCTTAAAGTGCTGCATTTAGACCAAAGAAAAGGATCCAAATAAAATTACCCCAGAAATGTCTACTCTTGCTAAAACAGACAGGGGCAAAGGTATCTATAGTCTTCATTCTGATAAGAATGGATGATAACAGTCTTTCTTAAGTGAACCTCAGAGATAAGATCACTTATTAGGGAAATAAATTGCAGCTATATTTGCCTGAATGCTTCAACACGTCCCAGACAGAAATGATTAAGGAAGATGTTTCTTTTTAATACTTGCCCGGCTGTGTACTCTGTACTGTCAGGTCGGACTACCTGTATGTAATCCTGAACTTCCTAATGGAAGTTCCTTGATCACAAGATAGGAACCTAACCACTCCTAGAGCCCTGGGTGCAAATAAACTGTGTGTCACTTCAACAAATATGAATTAAAGGGTGGCGGTCGGCTTGAATGGTTTCCAGCAAAAGCAACCTCCCGAGTTCATCACTGGAAATGGATTCAAGATGATTCATTAAAAAATAAAATGTAATTTGAAACAGAATGACAAGCTCTGTGGTTTAATATTTGGGTGGCACAGGCACCCGGAGTTCAGAAAATTCAAATTAAATAGCCAGTCACCATTCTATGCACGCTGTCAGGGTTAATTCAGATCGCTTTCCCCACTCTCGCCTTCTCTGATTCAAGCTCGGCAAAGCAGAGCTATAATTAGGGAACGGGCAGTACTCACTGTTCACCAGTTGGGTGTAAGCTTTAAACTAATAACTCAGCAATCACGAGAAAAATGAGCAGTAATTACACCCATTTTACTCGCAGCTAGACAGATGGAACATTTTCTTCTCGTTATTGGCAAACTGTCACCACATTTATTTCATTTTTACTGTTTACTATTTGTTGTACTTTGATTAAGAGTAATTACAGGCTAGGAAAATATGAAAAACATGAACGTTGGGTATTTTTAAAAAATAGAAAGAGGCCCTTTTCCGCGATCTGTCTTGCTGGAGCTCTCCTTTTAGATCCTGTTGAAAGGATACCAGCATTCTCAAGAAATCTTGAGTCAGTCTTCGGTTCTGTGATGGCTCTTCAGCAGGGAATTTCCAAGTTTACTGGTTATTTGGATCATCACAGGCCACAAATACTGACTCGTTTTCTTACAAATGCCTCCTTTTCCCTCATCTGCATTCCTTTCGTGCCAGTGACCAAGTAGAGCAGAAATTCACCTTTGCCCAGAATAAAGGAATTACTGTAGAAATAGATCGTTGCTATTGTTTTCCTGGTTTTTAGGAAGAGAGGTCTATTTCCCTCCCAACCTTGTAAAATCATTTCATATACATTGTGTAGGAAACAATGAGTAACAGCTGCCTGCTAAAACTTCCCTCTGAAGCTCTGTAAATAAATGTCACCAATTTTAAGATCACATGACATTTACAATCTACTTGCTGACAAGGCATAAGCAGTATTGATAATACCAGTGGGGGAAATATACTTGAATTCATTTTCAGCCACCATGTTTCTAAATGGTGTTATTCATTTTTAATTTACGTGGGCTAGAAAATTGTACTAGTTTTAAAGAAATATTAATGAGAAAAGAGCGCATATAGAAATTTCATTCACTGCACATAGATTTCAGCTAGTATTAAATACGGAATCTATTTTAAAGTAGGTCCCTGTGAGTAAAATGTCATGTGCTCAACTCCTATGATTCCCTCTGATGCCTCAAAAAAAATCGTGAACCATGATTACTGAGGATGGAGTCCAAATTCTACCCATGGATGACATAGTCAGTCCCAGGAGAAATATTAATAAAAGCCATCACTGTCTACAACTGGCCCATACAAAAGCATGATTTTGCAGGGAAAAAATAAAAGTGTTCTTCCCCCTTCCTAAAAGACACACTTGGAAATATCTGAGAAGTGATGTTTGGCATCAGTTTTTCTTAATGCAAAAAACAACAACAACAACAACAAAAAACAGGCTCTGTTCTACAAGGGCCGCATATTGATTCACGGAAATGCCAAGTGTTAATGCGCGGACTCGCTAATGGCCCTGCCTGTGCAGTAATCTGCTGCGCTGGTGCAATGCATGGAATTGATTAGTTTTCTTAATGAGCCTCAGATGGTGCTGTACTGGGGTGCAGAAGGCAAAGCAGGGTGAGTGTGCAGCTGGAGAAAACCACCTCACCTCGGAGGAGCCATGCAGAGGGAAGAACAGGAGCAGAAAACGTGGGCGAGGTAGAGCTGGAGGGGAGCTAGGGAGGCAAGAGTGCCTTTCTCATGTAGGCGATGCTGCAGTGTCTGCATATCTGGTTTTCTCCTGGACAAAGCAGGTGATGCTCAGAACCCAATGGTGATGCTCAGTGACTACACGCAGCCCTGAGAACAGCCGGAGGTGACCCTCGCCTCTGCCCCTTACTGGGGTGGAGCCCTAGCCCTCTGCCCCCGATCCACAGCTTCCTGTGATCCAGGAAAGAGGGCAATGGTGTTGCCACCTTACCTGCATATGTGTATAAACTGTGTCACAAAATTTTATCCATAAACATACTGAGAGAGGAAGTAATAGTAAGCTGGTAAGAAAGTCAGGTCAGCTATTGGACAGCCAGGGTGATGAATGTGAGTGGGAGCCTTCGGGGGCGGTGGATAACCCCAGGAAGCTGGCTATGGAGGCCAAGGGAGCCCAGGAAACACAGGCTGTGAGCAGGAGGCCATCTCACATGCTCCATGTGCTGGGCCAACTGCCATGAGTGGTCTGTGTCAAAACCTAAGAAGACACAGAGAAAGGAAGGAGGAAAAGAGCAGAATCAGAGAGCTCCCCTTTCTTGGTCCTCACCACCCGCCTGACACACACACCTTATACACACACCACACATATATACCACACACCGTATACACATACATACCACAGGCAGACACACACACACCATATACACATACCACACACGCATCACACATCATATACACACAACACATGAAGCCATGTACACACCATATACACACTACACATACCAGACGCACATGCAGCATATAAACACACGACACATATACACACACCATATACACATACCACACACAGATACATATACCATACACTTACCCACACATATACCACACACACACACCACACACTCATCACACACACACACCACATACCATATACACACACCACATGCAGACACACACACCATATACACACCACACACATAACACATACCATATACACACTCCACACACCACACGTATACACATCAGACACACACACACATCATACACACATATCACACATTCCACACACCACACACCACACATACACATCACATACATCATATACACATTTGCATATCCAAACACAGCACACACACACATCAGATATACATGCACCATACACACACATATACACACACACATCACATATTTACCACACAAACATTGCACACCATATACATACCCAAAAATATGCCATATACCGCACACCACACACACCATAGACACTCCATACACACTGCACCAAATACACCCCACATATATACCACACACCATACACACACACTACATGCACACACACATATCACATACACATCATACACCTACCACACACCATATACACACACCACACACACACCATACGCAGACACACACACACTAGGAGTGATGAAAATACTAGATAAGCCACTAAGAACTTCTAGTTTTTAGACCAGTCAGGTATGACCTAAATCAAATCCCTTATGATTATACAGTGGAAGTGACAAATAGATTTAAGGGACTAGATCTGACAGAGAGTGCCTGATGAACTATGGACAGACGTTCATGACATTGTACAGGAGACAGGGATCAAGACAATCCCCATGGAAAGAAATGCAAAAAAGAAAACTGGCTGTCTGAGGAGGCCTTACAAATAGGTGGGAAAAGAAGAGAAGTGAAAAGCAAAGGAGAAAAGGAAAGATATTCCCATCTGAATGCAGAGTTCCAAAGAATAGCAAGGAGAGATAAGAAAGCCTTCCTCAGCGATCAATGCAAAGAAATAGAGGAAAACAACAGAATGGGAAAGACTAGAGATCTCTTCAAGAAAATTAGAGATACCAAGGGAACATTTCATGCAAAGATGGGCTCGATAAAGGGCAGAAATGGTATAGACCTAACAGAAGCAGAAGATATTAAGAAGAGGTGGCAAGAATACACAGAACTGTACAAAAAAGATCTTCATAACCCAGATAATCACGATGGTGTGATCACTCACCTAGAGCCAGACATCCAGGAATGTGAAGTCAAGTGGGCCTTAGAAAGCATCACTACGAACAAAGCTAGTGGAGGTGATGGAATTCCAGTTGAGCTATTTCAAATCCTCAAAGATGATGCTGTGAAAGTGCTGCACTCAATATACCAGCAAATTTGGAAAGATCAGCAGTGGCCACGGGACTGGAAAAGGTCAGTTTTTGTTCCAATCCCAAAGAAAGGCAATGCCAAAGAATGCTCAATCTACTGCACAATTGCACTTGTCTCACATGCTAGTAAAGTAATGCTCAAAATTCTCCAAGCCAGGCTTCAGCAATACGTGAACAGTGAACTTCCAGATGTTCAAGCTGGTTTTAGAAAAGGCAGAGGAACCAGAGATCAAATTGCCAACATCCGCTGGATCATCGACAAAGCAAGAGGGTTCCAGAAAAACATCTATTTCTGCTTTATTGACTATGCCAAAGCCTTTGACTGTGTGGATCGCAATAAACTGTGGAAAATTCTTAAAGAGATGGGAATACCAGACCATCCGACCTGTCTCTTGAGAAACCTGTATGCAGGTCAGGAAGCAACAGTTAGAACTGGACATGTAACAACAGACTGGTTCCAAATTGGGAAAGGAGTACATCAAGGCTATATTTTGTCACCCTGCTTATTTAACTTCTATGCAGAGTACATCATGTGAAATGCTGGGCTGAATGAATCACAAGCTGGAATCAAGATTGCAAGAAGAAATATCAACAACCCCTTGGACAGCAAGGAGATCAAATCAGTCAATCCTAAATGAAATCAGTCCTGAATATTCATTGGAAGAACTGATGCTTGAAGCTGAAACTCCAATACTTTGGCCACCTGATGCAAAGACCCAACTCATTGGAAAAGACTGTGATGCTGGGAAAGATTGAAGGCAGGAAGAGAAGGGAATGACAGAGGAGAAGATGGTTAGACAGCATCAGTGACTCGATGGACATGAGTTTGAGCAGGTTCTGGGAGTTGGTGATGGACAGGGAAGCCTGGCCTCCTGCAGTCCATGGGGCCACAAAGAGTCAGACACAATTGAGAGACTGAACTGAACTGAACAGATATGCAGATGATACCACTCTAATGGCAGAAAGTGAAGAGAAACTAAAGAGCCTCTTGATGAGAGTGAAAGACAAGAGTGGATAAGCTGGCTTAAAACTCAACATTCAAAAAACTAAGATCATGACATCCAGTCTCATCATTCGGAAGCAAATAGGAAGGGGAAAGTGAAGAAGCAGTGACATATATTGTTTTCTTGGGCTCCAAAAGCACTGTGGATGGTAACTGCAGGCATGAAATTAAAAGACATTGTTCCTTGGAAGGAAAGCTATGACAAACTTAGACAGCATATTAAAAAGCATAGACATCACTTTGCCAACAGTCTGTACAGTCAAAGCTATGGGTTTTCCAGTGGTCATGTATGGATGTGAGAGCTGGACCATAAAGAAAGCTGAGTGCTGAGGAATTGATGCTTTTGAACTGTGGTGCTGCAGTAGACTCTTGAGAGTCCCTTGAACTGTAAGGAGATCAAGCCCAGTCCATGGAATTCTCCAGGTCAGAATACTGGAGTGGGTAGCCTTTCCCTTCTCCAGGGGACCTTCCCAACCCAGGGATCAAACACAGGTCTCCCACATTGCAGGAGGGTTCTTTACCAGCTGAACTAAAAGGGAAGCCCCAACCTAAAGGAAATCAACCCTGAATATTCACTGAAGGACTGATGCTGAAGTTCCAATACTTTAGCCACCTGATGAGAAGAGCTGACTCATTGGAAAAGACCCTGATGCTGGGAAAGACTGAGGGGAGAAGAAGAAGGGTACAACAGAGGATGAGATGTTTAGATAGCACCACTGACTCAAAGGACATGAATTTGAGCAAACTCCAGGACATAGTGAAGGACAGGGGAGCCTGGCCTGTTGATGTCCTTTGGGTAGCCAAGAGTTGGACATGATTTAGCCACTGAATGACAAGTAGATAGACAGATGGGTGGATGGAGGGAGAAACTGTGGCGTGTAATAGAATATGCTGCTGCTGCTGCTGCTGCTAAGTCGCTTCAGTCATGTCCGACTCTGTGCGACCCCGTAGAATATAGCTGTTCCTGAATGCAGGTCATGTTGGTGTGAGTTGGATTTGCATGATGGCTACTGCCTGCAAGTAGTAGGCAAGTAGTAGACGTTAATATTTTCCAGTATCTTGAATTTGGTAAAGCAAGTTGTCAGTCTCACTTGTAACTCACACTTTGATGGCCTTCCTTTAGGCCTCTGACCTCTTGTTTCACTTTGTTTAGGAATTTCACAAACAAAGGAGCATCATGATTCAATAATCTTGGGATACCCTGGGTTAGATTCAGTTACACCAGTCTACTTTGGAGGACTTCTCAGAGCTTTAACTGAGCTGTGATGATTTAAAGTGAGAAAATTATACCCAGAGAACACTTGAAGCTTTAACAGAGCAGACTGGGAAACACTGGCTCGGAATGGCTGAGACTCAGCTAACTGGCCTATTGCAGCCAAAGGTGGGGTCTTCTGCCCTGTTACAGGCTGAATTTTTTTCACTCCCCTCCCTTTCTATCCCCCCTCAGTACTTCAGAATGTGACTGCAGCTTGGTTCTTCAAAGATGTAATTGAGTTACAATGAGGCTGTTAGAGTGGGTCCAAACATATTCCAACTTTTGTCCTAATAAGAAGAGGAAATCCAGACATATGGAGAGATGCCAGTGGTGCAGTGAAAGACCACATGATGGTGCAGTGAGAAGCCAAGGAGAGGGTCTCAGGAGAAACCAACCCTGCCCACACCTTGATCTTGGACTTCCAGCCTCCATGACAGTGAGAAAATAAATTTCTGTTGTTTAAGCCACCTACTCAGCCCTATTTTGTTGTCACAGCATGAGCTGACCTGACATATGGTCCATTTCATCCACATCTGCTCTACAGTGAAAATGAGGCTCACTGTGGATAAGAATCATTGTGAGGAGGGAGTCAGAGGAAGGTGATCAAAAGGTACAGACTTCCAGTTAGAAGATAAATAAGTCCTATGGGTGTAAACACAACATGATGACTACACTTAACAACTGCTGTGTGATGTATAGGAAACATGTTCAGAAAGTAGATCCTATGAATGCTCATCCCAAGGAGAACTTTGGGAATCTTAGAACTGGAGCCTGGGAGACAGTATCCCAGGTGACCACAAGAGAACTGACTCAAAGGAGGCAGGGGAGGAGGCAGGCTATATACTAGTTTGCAGGAAGGGTCAGGTAATCTGAATGTTAAAAGATGACTGTTCCTCTTACATCCTTCCCAACCTCCCAGCTCCCGAGTGTTTACCTGGAAGGAAAGAGCTAATGGCTTCCAGACAACTATCTTTGTTTTACCGGGCTCAGAAACTTGCATTTGGAAAAGAATTGTTTACTGGTAGAGCATAAAGCAGAAAACATTTCATTTCACAATTATACCCATATAAGAAGATGGATGGCAAGAATACACAGAACTATACAAAAATGATCTTAAAGACACCACACCCAAGGGCAAAGGAGAAGCTCCAGCAAGACAGTAGGAGGGGTGAGTTCACGTTTAGAATCAAACCCCATTCCCAGCAGAGACACTCAGAGGGCTCAAACAAACCTTGTGTGCACCAGGACCCAGGGACCCCACAAAGACAGACAGAACTGTGTTTGAGCATCTCCTGTGGAGGTATGGGTCAGCAGTGGACTGCCACAGGGACCGGGGCTCTGGGTGCAGCATACTTGGGTATGAAATAAACCCTCTTGGAGGAGATCGCCATTATCCCCACCATAGAGCTACCAGAACTTACACAGGACTGGGAAATAGACTTTTGGAGGGCACAAACAGAACCTTGCGTGTACCAGGACCCAGGAGAAGGGAGCAGTGACCCCACAAGAGACTGATGCAGACTTGCCCAGGAGTGTCCAGGAGTCTCCAGCAGAAGCATGGGTCGGTGGTGGCCCACTGCAGGGTTGGGGGCAGTGAGTGTAGCAGTACATGCATGGGACCTTTTGAAAGAGGTCACCATTATCTTCATTACCTCTACCATAGTTTGGTCCCAGGTAAATAGCAGGGAGGAAACACAGCACCACCTGTCAACAGAAAATTGGAATAAACATTTACTGAGCATGGTCCCGCCCATCAGAACAAGATGCAGTTTTCCCCTTAGTCTCTCTCATCAGGAAGCTTCCATAAGCCTCTTATCCTTCCCCATCAGAGGGCAGACAGACTGAAAACCACAATCACAGAAAACTAATCAATCTGATAACATGAACGACAGCCTTGTCTAACTCAATGAAACTATGAACCATGCCACATAGGGCCAACCAAGATGAACAGGTCATGGTGGAGAGTTCTGACAAAACGTGGTCCACTGGAGAAGGGAATGGCAAACGACTTCAGTATTCTTGCCTTGAGAACCCCATGAACAGTATGAAAAGGCAAAAACATAGGACACTGAAAATAAACTCCCCAGGTGGGTAGGTGCCCAATATGCCCCTGGAGATCAGTGGAGAAATAACTCCAGAAAGAATGAAAAGACGGAGCCAAAGCAAAAACAACACCCAGTTGTGGATGTGACTAGTGATAGAAGCAAAGTTCAATGCTGTGAAGAGCAATATTGCATAGGAACCTGCAATGTTAGATACATGAATCAAGGCAAATTGGAAGTGGTCAAACAGGAGATGGCAAGAGTGAATACCAACATTTTAGGAATCAGCGAACTAAAATGGACTGGAATGGGTGAATTTAACTTAGATGACCATTATATCTACCACTGTGGGCAAGAATCCCTTAGAAGAAATGTAGTAGTCATCATAGTCAACAAAAGAGTCTGAAATGCAGTACTTGGATGCAACTTCAAAAATGACAGAATGATCTCTGTTCGTTTCCAAGGTAAACCATTCACTATCACAGTAACCCAAGTCTATGCCCCAACCAGTAATATTGAAGAAGTTGAAGTTGAATGGTCCTATGAAGATCTATAAAACCTTCTGTAACTAACACCCGAAAAAGAATACTTTTCATTATAGGGGATGGGAATGCAAAAGTGGGAAGTCAAGAGATACCTGGAGTAACAGGCAAATTTGGCCTTGGAGTACAGAATGAAGTAGGGCAAAGGCTAATAGAGTTTTGCCAAGAGAACACACTGGTCACAGCAAACACCCTCTTCCAACAACACAACAGAAGATTCTACACGTGGACATGACCAGATGGTCAATATCAAAATCAGATTCATCATATTCTTTGCAGCCAAAGATGGAGAAGCTCTATACAGTCAGCAAAAACAAGACTGGGAGCTGACTGTGGCTCAGACCATGAAGTCCTTATTGAGCAGTTCAGACTTAAATTGAAGAATGTAGGGAAAACCATTAGACCATTCAGGTATGACCTAAATCAAATCCCTTACGAATATACAGTAGAAGTGACAAATAGATTCAAGGGATTAGATATGATAGACAGAGTGCCTGATGAACTATGGTTGGAGGTTCGTGACATTGTACAGGAGACAGAGATCAAGACCATCCCCAAGAAAAAGAAATGCAAAAAAGCAAAATGTCTGTCTGAGGAGGCCTTACAAATAGCTGCGAAAAGAAGAGAAGCAAAAGGCAAAGGAGGAAAGGAAAGCTATACACATTTAAATGCAGAGTTCCAAAGAATAGCAAGGAGAGATAAGAAAGCCTTCTTCAGCGATCAGTGCAAAGAAATAGAGGAAAACAATAGAATGGGAAAGACTAGAGATCCCTTCACAAAAATTAAAGATACCAAGGGAACATTTCATGCAAACATGGGCACAATAAAGGACAGAAATGGTATGGACCTAACAGAAGCAGAAGATATTAAGAAGAGATGACAATAATACAAAGAAGAACTACACAAAAAAGATCTTCACGACCCAGATAATCACACTGGTATGATCAATCACCTAGAGACAGATATCTTGGAATGCAAAGTCAAGTGGGCCTTAGGAAGCATCACTACGAACAAAGCTAGTGGAGGTGATGGAATTCCAGTTGAGCTATTTCAAATCCTAAAAGATGATGCTCTGAAAGTGCTGCACTCAATATGCCAGCAAATTTGGAAAGTTCAGCAGTGGCCACAGGACTGGAAAAGGTCAGTTTTCATTCCAGTCCCAAAGAAAGGCAATGCCAAAGAATGCTCAAACTCCCATACAATTGCACTCAGCTCATACTCTAGTAAACTAATGCTGAAAATTCTCCAAGCCAGACTTCATCAGTATGTGAACCGTGAACTTCTAGATGTTCAAGCTGGATTAAGAAAAGGCAGAGGAACCAGAGACCAAATCGCCAACATCTGTTGGATTATCAAAAAAGCAAGAGTTCTAGAAAAACATTTATTTCTGCTTTATTGACTATACCAAAGTCTTTGACTGTGTGGATCCCAACAACCTGTGGAAAATTCTTCAAGAGATGGGAATACCAGACGACCTGATCAGGCTCTTGAGAAATGTGTACATATATCAGGAAGCAACAGTTAGAATTAGACATGAAATAACAGACTGGTTCCAAATCAGGAAAAGAGTATGTCAAGGCTGTATATTGTCACCCTGCTTATTTAACTTATATGCAGAGTTCATCATAAGAAACCCTGGGCTGGATGAAGTACAAGCTGGAATCAAGATTGCTGGGAGAAATATCGATCACCTCAGATATGCAGATGATACCTCTCTTATGGCAGAAAGTGAAGAAGAACTAAAGAGCCTCTTGATGAAAGTGAAAGAAGAGAGTGAAAAAGTTGGCTTAAAACTCAACATTCAGAAAACTAAGATCATGGCATCTGGTCCCATCACTTCATGGCAAATAGATGGGGAAACAGTAGAAGCAGTGACAGACTGTATTATTTTGGGCTCCAAAATCGCTGCAGATGGTGATTGTAGCCATGAAATTAAAAGATGCCTGCTCCTTGGAAGAAAAGCTATGACCAACCTAGACAGCATATTAAAATGCAGAGATATCACTTTGCCAACAAAGGTCTGTCTAGTCAAGGCTATGTTTTTTCCAGTAGTCGTGTATGGATGTGAGATTTGGACTATAAAGAAAGCTGAGCACAGAAGGATTGATGCTTTTGAACGGTGGTGTTGGAGAAGACCCTTGAGAGTCCCTTGGACTGCAAGGAGATCCAACCAGTCCATCCTAGAGGAAATCAGTCCTGAATATTCATTGGAAGGACTGATGCTGAAGCTGAAACTCCATACTTTGGCCACCTGATGCGAAGAACTGACTCATTTGAAAAGACCCTGAGGCTGGGAAAGATTGAAGGTAGGAGGAGAAGGGGATGACAGGGGATGAGATGGTTGGATGGCATTACTGACTCAATGGACATGAGTTTGAGTAAACTCCGGGAGTTGGTCACGGACAGGGAGGCCTGGGGTGCTGCAGTCCATGGCGTCGCAAAGAGTCAGACACGACTGAGCGACTGAACTGAAGGTGTGATCACTCACCTAGAGCCAGACATCCTGTGGTGTGAAGTCAAGTTGGCCTTAGGAAGCATCACTGCAAAGAAAGCTAGAGGAACTGATGGCATTCCAGCTGAGCTATTTCAAATCCTATAAGACGATGCTGTTAAAGTGCTGCACTCAATATGCCAGCAAATTTGGAACACTCAGCAGTGGCCACAGAAGTGGAAAAAGTCAGTTTTCGTTCCAATCCCGAAGAAGGGCAATTTCAAAGAATGTTCAAACAACCACACAATTGCACTCATTTCACATTCTAACAAGGTAATACTTAAAATCCTTCAAATTAGGCTTCAGCAGTATGTGAACCAAGAACTGCCAGATGTACAAGCTGGATTTATAAAAGGCAGAAGAATCAGATATCAAATTGCCAACATCTTTTGGGTCATAAAAATAGCAATAGAATTTCAGATAAAACATCTACTTCTGATTCATTGACTACACTAAAGCCTTTGACTGTGTGCATCAAAACTGGAAAATTCTTAAAGAGATGGGCATGCTAGACGACCTGACCTGCCTCCTGAGAAACCTTTATGCAGGTCAAGAAGCAACAGAACTGGACATGGAACAACAGACTGGTTCTAAATTGGGAAAGGAGTACATCAAGGCTGTATATTCTCAGCCTGATTATTTAACTTATATGAAGAGTACATCATAAGAAACGCTAGGCTGGATGAAGCACAAGCTGGAATCAAGATTGCCAGGAGAAATATCAATAAACTCAGATATGCAGATGACACCACCCTCATGACAGAAGGCAAAGAGGAACTAAAGAGCCTCTTGATGAAAGTGAAAGAGGAGAGTGGAAAAGCTGGCTTAAAACTCAACATTCAGAAAATGAAGATCATGTCATCTGTTCCCATCATTTCATGGCAAATAGACAGGGAACCGATGGAAACAGTGACAGACTTTATTTTGCAGGGCTCCAAAATCACTGCAGATGATCACTACAGCCTTGAAATTAAAAGATCCTTACTCCTTGGAAGAAAAGCTATGACAAGCCTAGGCATCGTATTAAAAAGCAGATAATTCACTCTGCTGACAAAATTCTGTCTAGTCAAAGCTGTGGCTTTTCCAGTAGTCATATATGGATGTGAGAGTTGGGCCATAAAGAATGCTGAACGCTGAAGAGTTGATGCCTTTGAACTGTTGTGTTGGAGAAGATTCTTGAGAGTCCCTTGGTTAGCAAGGAGATCAAACCAGTCTATGCTAAAGGAAATAGACCCTGAATATTTATTGGAAGGACTGATGCTGAAGCTGCAGCTCCAATACCTTGGCCACCTGACGCAAAGTGCTGACTCGCCAGAAAACATACTGATGCTGGGAAAGATTGAAGGCGGGAGGAGAAGGGGACGACAGAAGGTGAGATGGTTGGATGGCATATGCAACTCGATGGACGTCAGTTTGTGCAAGCTCCTGGAGTTGTTGAAGGTCAGGGAAACCTGGTGTGCTGCAGTCCATGGCGTTGCACAGAGTTGGATGCAACTGAACAACAACAAAGATAATGGATATTATCTAAACCTATTGTGGTGATTGTTTCACAATATATATAAATCAAACTATCACACTGTGTACCTTTTACCTATGTAAACTTATTTTTTAATAAAACTAAAAAAAAAAATAAATAAACTGAGAAAATTAAGAATCATGTGGACTTTGTGGAACTCCTGGCTTCTCAAAATCCAGGCCTGAGATTCTGATCTCATTGGGCCAAGACAGAGATTCAGAATGAATGTGGTTGGAGAACTCCAATTAGAGGTCCCAGTTTGACAGAGTGAGAAAAGCCAGTATACAGTACATGCTCAATAAATGCTTTCTAAATGGATGAATGAACTAACCCTTTCTAATAAGAGTGTAAAGCCAAACTCAGAATTTACAATGTTTCTCACTTCGGCATGTAGTGTTTGGGGAAAGATCGAGGCAAATTATCTGCAATTAGGCCTCTTATTAGCATATACACAAACACGAAAAGCTTGGAACATGAAAAAAATGGGATGCATAATTTAAAACCTAAGGGAATTTACAATATTTTTTTCCTTTAAAGATAGATTAAAAAATAAAGCTGCAAGGTTTTAAAAATTATTTTTGAAGTACCAGAAGTCACACACTCATACTCTTTTATTCCATTGTACAAATACAGACATAGGAAATGAAAGAAAAAAGAAGAGCTTCATTCTGTTCCGGCTTCAGGTTTGGCCGCAGATGTGCACACTGGGAGCTGTCAAATCGATGACATTTTCCTAGGATTACAGTCTAATGGACTCTTTCATGAAGAATTTATGCTCTCTTCCTGCACCTTTTCTCCCTAACATTTCTCTTTTCTTCCCTCTGTGGTAGTTGTTTGATGTCCTGGAAGTTAAGGCAATCAAGGAAAATGTTTCCAGGCACGGGAATAACAATCAGCATCATTTCTCAAGATTTTGATGATTTAATGTGCTACCTAGGCATAGTGGCTCAGCAGTAAAGAATCCACCTGCAATGCAGAAGCCTCGGGAGATCCTGGTCAATCCCTGCATCGAGAAGATCCCCTGGAGAAGAGAATGGCAATCCACTCCAGTATTCTTGCCTGGAAAATTCCGTGGACAGAAGAGCCTGAAGGCTACAGTCCATAGTGAAAGTGAAAGTGAAAGTCACTCAGTCCTGTCTGACTCTTTGGACCCCATGGACTTTACAGTCCCTGAAATTCTCCAGGCCAGAATACTGAAGTGGGTAGCCTTTCCCTTCTCCAGGGGATCTTCTCAACCCAGGGATCAAACCCAGGTCTCCCACACTGCAGGCAGATTCTTTACCAGCTGAGCCACATTGGAAGCCCAAGAATACTGGAGTGAGTACCCTATCCCTTCTCCAGCAGATCTTTCCAACCCAGGAATCAAACTGAGGTCTCCTGCATTGCAGGAGGATTCTTTAACAACTGAGCTATAAGAGAAACATTTTATTTATAATCTATTTATGCAGAGTGGTTTTGAATTGTCTCTAGTGTTTCTCTATCAGGCATATTTAAGAAAATAACTATAAAAATAGCCTATTAAATGTTGAAAATTGAATAGCTCAAAATATCTGATTAAACATCAGTCTTAATGACACAAAGTAACAATTGATGTAATATGGTGAATTTTATGTTTTTATTATTATTAAATAAATTTTACTGCTCTCCAAGAAATTCCATTACCTAAACCATAGTTCAAGATCTGGTTCTCCTATCTAAAGTGGATCTTCCCCTGGGTGGGGAAGATCCCCCGGAGGAGGATATGGCAACCCACTCCAGTATTCTTGCCTGGAAAATCCCATGGATGGAGGAGCCTGGCAGGCTACAATCCATGGGGTCCCAAAGAGTTGGACACGAGTGAGTGACTTCACTTTTCTTTCTTTCAAATCTAAAATGGCAACATTTCTAGAGACAGGACGTAGATTTAACAGCATAAGTTATAAGACCGAAACTTTAGTATAGCTAGAATATAAACTACAAATTGCTTGAGAAACCATGTCCATTCAAAATACTCCTTCTATCACTGTTTACCTTCAAAACTCATCAGATTATAGTAAGTGACATCTGCCTATCATTTTATGACTCAGAAACGCAGAAAAGGCTTTCAACACTAACCAAATTTGGCTGATTTATATGATTCCATTCATTTACATGAAAAATAAGACACTCAACACCATCCAGCTGCTTCCAAATGCCAGAGGTCCTGGAATGACCCTCTCATGCATCCTGCATGTTGAAAGTGCCCACACAATGTGGGCTGGGCAGTGATGGACTACATGGGGGAGAGAAAGGCATTATGCTAGCTGAAGAAATAAAGAGAGTTAAGTTAGTGCATGCAAGAGAACACACGCAGATTGACAAGAAAAATAAATGAAAAAACAAAGATGGCAAAACTGGGATACTGCACATTCTTGTAACAGCTAAAAATTAGGATTTTGAAAAAGTAGCATGTCAGATTTGGTAACTACCACACTGCACATACTTCCAGGCACAACATTAAAAATACTCAATAACTTGCACGATTATCTTGATCATTAATTAAGGCAAAAATTTAAAAATCTTCTCCAACCTTTTTCTCTATTTGTGTATACATATATATATATACAGGTTTTCCAGGTGGTGATAGTGGTAAAGAATCTGCCTGCTAATGCAGGAGACACAGAGGAGAAAAATAGCAACCCATTCCATTATTCTTGCTTTACCAAATGGTACAGAAGAATTTTTACAAGAATATTTAACCACAGATAATGTTACACTATTGTGGATCAGCAAAATACTTGCTCTGACTAGATGTTCCTTTTTGCCCTGGCAATGAAACCTCAATATGAAAACCTGGGAATGAGGACAGTAGGAAGCAGTGGTTAAAAACCATGTGACTTGGCAGTTCCACGTTAGAGACAGTCGAGGAAGAAGTTTGAGGGGTAACATGCCCCTGCGAAGGCACCAGACCGAGAAGCTGTGCAGGAATGGTGGCCTCACAATCACTGCAGGTGAGGCTAGCCCCTCTCTGGGTTGGTTGGCACCAGTTCTCTTTGCACTTCACTTTGCCTCACCTGTAGTTCTATCTGTGGGTATCAGCTTCTGGAAGGAGTTGTGGAGAGGGAAGCGGGGTTCCCCCCAGGTACCTATCTGGAGAGTAAGCCACTTTGATGGAGAAAGTGGGGCTCTAGCAGGATAGGATCCAGCTTCTTGGGGTGGGGGGAGTGGAGGAGGAGAGGAATAGGGAGCCATCACTGACCACTTTATGGGGTGCCATGAAACCATGGGTGATGACTTTCTCTGTCTCTTTTTGAACTGAACCGCTTCCAGAGGTCAAATATCAAAAACAACACCCTTCTCTTTGGGGAAGGCTTTATTTTCACCCAAGCATCTCTAATCAATTCCCACCTACTTGTCACATTTCGCCCAATGCTTGAGGCAACATTTCCACTTATCACTCTCTAAGTGCTTTGGCTCAGACATAAGTGAGGGTGTTCATCAACTTCCCAGGGATGGAGGTGTTTAGGCTCTTCTTACCTGCATCATCATCCTGGCCCCAAGGAGCCAGCCCTGAATGTGCCAGAACATCATTCAGGGGGGAGTGGGTCAGGCAGGGGCTTGGTTCAGGAGCTTTCCCAGGCTGAGGTGGACAGTTTCCAAAACTGACTGTCCAGCTCAGGAGCCAGAGCACACCCCGGACTGGAGGAAGAGCCCAGACTCTCCTGGGCATCATGGCTGGCACTGTGGGGCAGCCGTGGGGGTGCAGAAGCCTATGAAATATGTTTATTTGGAGCCTCCTAATTGGTTCACAATTCTTTGTCACAATTCTTCACACCTCTTTGTCCAGTCCCCTGACGGTTTTGACACATGGCCTTGAACTATTCTGTTATTGTTTTTCAGTCAGGAAGTCATGTCCAGCTCTTGGTGACCCCATGGACTGCAGCACACCAGCCTTACCTGTCCTTTGCTATCTCCTGGAGTTTGCTCAAATTGTTATCCACTGAATCAGTGATGCTATCTAATTATCTCATTCTTGCTGCCCGCTTCTCCTGCCCTCAATCCTTCCCAGCATCAGGGTCTTTTCCAATGAGGCGGCACTTTGCATCAGGTGGCCAAAGTATCGGAGTTTCAGCTTCAGCAGCAGTCCTTCCAATAAATAGTCAGGGTTGATTTCCCTTAGGATTGGCTGGTTTGATCTCCTTGTTGTCCTAGGGACTCTCAAGAGTATTCTCTAGCACCCCATTTTGAAAGCATCAGTTCTTCCGCATTTATGGTCCAACATTCGTACATGACTACTGGAAAAATCATGGCTTTGACTATACAGACTTTCAAACCTACGTCTCTTGCATCTGTATTGGCAGACAGGTTCTCTACTGCTAGCACCACCAGGGAAGCCCTATGAACTGCTCTAAGAAGTGATAAGTCTTGGTTCTCATTTGAAAAACAGATAAATCCTAAATATTTGCTCATGTCCTGTCTGTATCATCTCATCAGTGACTTCCCACTCCTCTGATTTATACACTTGTAAGAGCAACTCCCTTGCTTCTTCCAACCCGAAGATTGCAATGAAGTTAAAATAAAGTTACTCATTCATTTAAAGACATAAATTCTCTTATCACTGGAAACCCTCTCCTACCACAGCTTAACCAGGGCTGCAGTGTATTATACTCCACATCTTTTCTATAGCAGGAATAGTTGGTTGATTACTCAAGAGATATTTTGATTCAGTTCTGAAGCAAATATCACTATATTTTTTTAGTGGGTGAATTATGTTTAAGTCAAACACGCTAAAACTAATTCCCTCTGCCAGTGGTTGGTCTGGAGGTGGGCGTGTGACTCAACTCTACCAATGAGATAAAAAGGGGAAATCTTCTGAGGGCATTGGGAAAACGTTTTCCTCTTTAAGAAGAACAAGGGTAGAGTGCATGATAAGCGGCTTCAGTCGTGTCTGACTCTGTGACCCCATGGACTGTAGCTTGCCAGGCTCCTCTGTCCATGGGATTCTCCAGGCAAGAATACTGGAGAGGGCTGCCATGCCCTTTTCCGGGACATCTTCCCAACACAGGGATCGAACCCTGGTCTCCTGAATTGGCAAGCGGTTTCTTTACCACTAGTGCCACACGGGGCTTCCCTTGCGGCTCAGACGGTAAAGAATTCATCTGGGGAGAAAGAGGAAGCTGGAAGGCTACAGTCCGTGGGGTCGCAAGGGTCGGGCGCAACAGAGCATGCACGCACGTATTCTTTCTTCTGGGTAAAAATTGCAACCAATTGTGGAAGAATGATAGAGTCAAGTTACTTTTAGTCATTACGATCAGGCTTGGAGCCTCAGAAGCCCAAGCCTGTGTCCTTCTGCGTGTGTTGGGTACCAAGGCAGGCAGCACACTGGCAGACATTCTTCCAGAAATGAGATGTTCAAGGATCAGGCATATCTCTTGGTCCCAGCTTCAGGAAGCTAAAATGGCACTCCCATTTCATTTTGTCCCCTCTTCTACACCCTTTTAAAGCCCACATTCTATCTGTCTTGAAATTTCTGTATTATGTTCATACACAAATGCTAATGTCTTTCAGGTTCCTCATGAGTCCCTTCAAAATCCTCACAGAGAAGTTTTTCATCTATTTTTGCAAACAGTGTAGCCCAGCCCTGTTGCGCAAAAGCCAGCACTATTGTCACTTGCTCTGTTAGTGGCTGCACTGTCAAAGGAACATGGTGTTAGTTACTTACTCCAGCCCTAAGCTGACAGGAAGAAGCCAGAATGCATGATTAGATGCTTCAATATAAAAAGTGTATGTGGGTACAAGCCTGCTATGATTTTCTTTTTTAAAAGAACAAAATGGATCATTTTTGCGCTATCAGTGCCACATGTCTGCCTCACTTTTGTTGTGGCTGCTACCTCAAGACAATGAACTGCAATAATATAATTTTTCTTCCTAATCATCTTTGATGTTGGCAGTTTAAAGGCTGGAGTTTAATTACATATAACATGTGGACAGAAATGGTCATGTCTACTGATTTCAGGCCCATAGCAAGGAAAGCAAGAAATAGAAACCAACAGAATCCTATCAGATCAGCTTAAGTAAGGGTGTGATGGCAGATGTGTTCTTTTGTAATGTATCTTAATTAATGTGGATCAAAATTGGGAACATATCAATTTGTTCATTAAACAAAGACTATTAAGGTCAACTGTATCTACATTAACTTTTTAATGCAAGTATGGCATGCTAGTCATTTTGTGTCTATCTATATAAAAAGCAAGGACTTCCATGTTGGCTCAGATGGTAAAGAATCTGCCTGCAATGCGGGAAAACCAAGTTTGATTCCTGGGTTGGGAAGATTCCCTGGAGGAGGAAATGGCAGCCCACTCCAGTATTCTTGCCTGGAGAATTCCATTGACAGAGGAGCCTGGCAGGCTACAGTTCATGGGGTCACAGAGAATTAGACATGACAGAGCAACTAAAAGAAACATAAAACGCAACTATTAAAAAAAATAAAAATATTTGCTTGATTATATTTAGAAAAAAATTTTTTTCAAATGCCTATTTTAGCCAAGTCTTTATTATAAGAAAGTTTTATGCAGGATTTGCTCTCTTTCTGGGCCATAGTGGAGTATATAAAATCACCTTCCCGCAACCTTGGGTAGACTGAAGCTTAGTGATGAGCTGTGTTCACTGAGGGGCCTAATCTCCCTCCCCAGAGGTAACTTTCAGGCTGACAGGAGGAATACATCAATAATCAGCCCTTAAGATGCGATTCTTCCTTGGCCTAATTATTTGGGCCATTTTCACTGACAATTGTAAAAGGAGTTAATGGCAACATCAGAGGGCTAGTTCCAGTGACTTTCAAATTGAAAAAATAAAAAGACAGTGAAATGGAGCCAATCCAAGGTTTTCTTTTCAGCTGAGAGCCAGAAAGTTGCATAAAAACAGGAGTAACCACATTCCTGCTCAGAAGACTTATCCTGAAGCTACACAGCCACTAGTTCCTTACCAACAGGCAGAAACGTATCCTCTAGAATGTAGGGGTTGGATTAGAGTGCTCCATGTGAACCTAGGGTCTGTCACAGAGAGTGAAGTAAGTCAGAAAGAGAAAAACAAATATCATATATCAATGCATATATATAGAATCTAGAAAAATGGTACAGATGGACCTATTTCAGGGCAGGAATAGAGACGCAGATGTAGAGGAAAAACTTGCGGACACTCTGGGGGAAGGAGAAGGTGGGATGAATTGAGAGTAACACTGACATATATACACTACTATGGGTAAAACAGATAGCTAGGAGGAAGCTGCTGTGTAACACAAGGAGCTCAGCTCGGTGTTCTGCGATGACCTAGAGGAGTGGGATGGGGGGTGTTGGGAGGGAGTTCAAGAAGGAGGGGATATATGTATACATATGGCTGATTCACCTTAATTTACAGCAGAAACTAACACAACATTCTAAAGCAATTAGACTCCAATAAAAAAAAGTGATCCATTTGTACTCATTTGCTTACAGGCAGAGAATTTCTGGAAGAACAGATAACAAATGAATAACATCAGGTACCGATTTGAAAGAGGGTATGCAGACCTGGGAATAGAGGGATGAAGGGCTTGGGTTGGGACTAGAATTTCCTCTGCATACTTTTTAAAATACTTTTGAGTTTTGAATGATGAATGTATTATCTATTTACAAAAGAAAATAAAATATCAAGGGCAAACCAGCAGTAATCTCCAGCACAAAGGATGCTGCTGGGTGGGAACAAATTGGGGAGATAAAGCTTGCCTACCAAGAGCTGCACCAGAGTCTTGAAGGGAGGAAGAAGCCCAATTCAGTTACAGAGAACTTGGCTCCTTCTGAGATTTCACGGGACAAAGCCAATCACAGCAGAAGAAAACATAACAAAGGCAATTCCACAAATGTCACCCCTGCTCAAGCTCACAGTGTAGCATTTCATTCCTGAATGACCCTGGATCCAGGAAGACGCTGACTTTCTCGTTGTTTTTTTTGTAGAGCCCTCTGGACAAATGTGCTTCTCAGGCTGCTTCTGACAAGGTTAAAAATGAACTAATACATGGTTTGCACTTCATATGAGTAAACATGACACTGCCCTTGAATCCACTGGACATGTACCAGTCACAGTGAGCTGAGAAGGAGTTTTATTGCAAATCCTTACCATGGGGAATCGTGGGAATTTGACAAAAATCTTCATATTCATGAAGCTTAATTACATCAAAATTGCCAATCTGTAAAATACGGCTGCATTTGAATACCACTTTCAAGTCTGAAACATGAACAAGGAGACCAGGTCCCCTGGAGACACCCCTGCAGTAAGCGCAGAGAAACACAAGTGAAAGGGAACTGGGCAGGAGGGGAGGTTGGGGGGAGGGAGCAAGAAAACTAAAAACAGAACAAGAGGAACTCTATTTACCCAGAAAAATCAAAATGCCAGTCATAGAAAGGTTGTTATTATGTATTCATAATCAACCATAATATTCAAACTGGTAAATAAAGAATCAAATAAAAGCACAAATTTAAGATATTAGTCCTAAAGACAATACAAATTTTAGTTACTGAGACAAATAGGAAATTGCAAAGACTGCATGCATATCCCACCTGTTCAATAATAGGCCAAATGAGGCTTTGTCTTTAAGCCCCTGCAATAATCAGCTTGAAATCCTAAGAGCTCTTTTGGAGAGGAGGTGAAGCATCTTGAAATAACCAGGATTGAGGGCCTTCAGTAACAAATGAGAAGAGCCATCATAAGAATCACTTTGCCTACAGAGATCTGCCAATGTGTCTTTTAGGATCAAAAATATATGTCTGTGTGCATGCATGCTAAGTCACTTCAGTCGTGTCCGACTCTGTGAGATCCTATGGACTGCAGCCTGCCGGGCTCCTCGATCCAGGGGATTCTCTAGGCAAGAATACTGGAGTGGGTTGCCATGCCCTCCTCCGGGGGATCCTCCTGACCCAGGGATCTAACCTGTGTTTCTTATGTCTCCTACATTGGCAGTCAGGTTCTTTACCATTAGTGCCACCTGGGAAGCCCCACATATCTGCTGCTGCTGCTGCTGCTAAGTCGCTTCAGTCGTGTCCGATTCTGTGCGACCCCATAGACGGCAGCCCACCAGGCTCCCCCATCCCTGGGATTATCCTGGCAAGAGTATTTTGGAGTGGGTTCCCACATGTCTAATAGTTGATAAAAAAAACTGAGCCAATTAAACTGGCAGGGCTATGGTTTCCAAGTAAGGAAATAACATGAGTAAGATGAATTCTTCCATTCACTCTATTGGGAAGATTCTCTGGTGTGCTCTGGTCCATATTAAATTCAGAATCTCACGTTGGTTCATGTCCGCAGTTTGGGGTTCTGATGAAAATCTATGTCTATCTGTCCCTATCTATCTATCCATCCATCCATCATCCATCTCTATCCGTCCATCTTCCTATCATCCATATCTATTTATTTGTCTATCATCCATGTCTACTTGTTTAACTATCTATCCATCTAACTATAAGTCACAGAAGATAGCAGTCTACACGTGGGCAAGCATGGCTGTGTGCGACACCCCTCAGATAACATTTAAACTACAATGGATGATACTTTCAGGCAGATATGGTCAAATAATTTGCATGTAAGCAAAGACCAAATGTATTTCACACACATACAGACACACAAATACATGTGAATAAATCCACTGTTTAATAAGGAAGAGTAAATGTGGAGTGATGTTGTAAGGAGTGATAGCAACAGCAGCGGTAATCGCCGGTGTCATTCACTGAGCACTAGCTATGCCCTGGGAGACATCACACCCATCACCTTCTGGTGTCTTCACAAAATAACACACTTGAGGAGTAAGTGGATGTGATGATCATCTCAGGAAAACAGCACTGGGAGTGACACAGAACAATGGCCAGGCAGGCAGCAAGGAGCAGAAGCAGAACGTGTCCAAAGGTCTGATTGACTTGAAAACCTGAGTTCTTAAGGCCATACAAGGCCGCCTCTCTCCCAATCTTAATGAAGTAAGTAAAGAGAGGAAGAGAGAGAAAAAAGGAAGGAAGAGAGGAAAGAAGGAAGGAAGGAAAGAGAGGGAGGGAGGCAGGAAGGAAAGGATCTGAATCAGTGCTGAAAAGCAGGGGGTGATGCCATCAACAGTCTAGTGTATGAATTTAAATCATCGTCATTGTCAGCATCTACAGCCTCTTATCTGCAATTTCAAATGTCAAAATTCTTTGAAAATAGAATGAGTATTTTCATGGTTCACCCAAAATGGACAAGATACTCTGTTTAGACCTTGTTTACCCCCACTCAGAATGAAAATTCCAAAGACCCACTGCAGAAATATTGAAGCAATATTTTTCCATGCTCCACCAGGGTATAGGAAACATTCAGAACATGCATCGCATTGTTTGTCTAAAATGCGAGGAATCCTGAAACACGTTTGGCTCCCAAGGTCTGGATAAGAGCTGAGAGTATGTAGTGTTCACTGACCTGGGAAACATCTCTGCCATGAAATGTCCTTGATAGTCAATGCAACCAGAAAAAGACCTGGGGTCAAAGCCAAACCAGCAATGACAGAACCTTTATGGGGAAAGGAATGTGCAATTCAGTACCTGATTTTTAAAAAAGCAGCTTGCTCTACTGCAAGGAGAAACCAGGGCAGAATTATCACATTAAGATCTGGCATCATCCTTTCTCTCCTTCAGGATAATCTCATAACCCAGTTTAGTGGAGTCCAAGGACAGCCACTTCTCAACCCTGATTACATCTGTACCCCCCAGGCTCACCAACCCTTGATCTTGAGGTTTCAGGAAGCAGGATGTTTTGGTGCACAGTTTCTGTAGACAAAAAGGGAGAATCTGGAGAAATGATTTAAAAGACACCTAAAGATTAACCATAACATACATGATATCACTTATATATATGATATCACTTATATTCACCAAGCAACAGCTTCTCTGCTTTGTGGACTCAAAAATAGATAGTAAAAGCATCAAAAATATGCACAGAAAATGTAAGTGGGACTTTGGTTTTTTCTAACATTATTATTTATGAAAAAGGTGAATGAAATGTGGCAAAGTATAAATGTCTCTGAGTTAGCTTTAAGTGCCTGTTTTATTATTCTCTGTCCTTTTCTCTTCACTTAAAATGCATTTATTCTTTCAACATTCACTTCAAAAAAATAATTCTCATAAAAAAATTTTTGCTAGACATAGAACAAGATGAGGGCAAAAATGGATAGAAATGCCTGTTTGAAATTTTCATAATTAAAACTTAAGATACATTATTTTTGTATCTTATTAGGACTATAAAACAAACTTAAGTTTTCTTAGTATAGATGAGAATGCTGTTGATCTGTTTATTTGCTTTTAATGGCATTTACACTGATAACATAATTAATTTCCCTAACAAAAGGATATACCCTCAAACTATGCAAAAATATCAGAGTATTATCAAGTCCAAAGAGACCTGGCAACAAAAAACAGAGATGTTTGATTATAATTTCCAAAACTAGGCCTATTTCTTTAAGTAAGATTCCTTCCTTGATAAATCAGTGTAAACAAGATAGTAAATTAATATTTGAAGAATAAAACTATAAAATTGAGATTTTTCATTACTTAGAATATTCCTATCAAGAGTTTTTTTCAAGGCACTTATTGTACCCATAGGATTAGAGCATAAAAATCATATAACCATGGCAATTAGTGCATGATAAGGGTTATAAAGATGCCCTGAAAGTAACAAGACTGAGGGTGCTAAGTGGTTAAAAAATTTTGTGAAGAGAAACATTAGAATTAGAGAGAAAGCATTAGAATCTATGAACATCAGCAACTATATGAGAAATAAAATGTTTAAAGGAAGTTTGCTGCTAATATTTCTTCCTTAAAAGGTATAATCCTAGCTACCTTGTACCTTCAATTCTATAAACTTTTTCCCTTTTTTATAGGTCTTTTTCCTATCGAAATTATTATCCTGACAGATATGATGATCTAAATATGTGCTTTCTTTAAACATACTGAGTTTCATCATTTATGTTGACCATGGTGTATTTGCCTTTGAGAGCAGACAGGATAGTATTGTACTTTGGCCTAAAGTGAATTCCAGCTCCAACTCTTACCTCCAAGTGCACCTTTGGAGAGTGGGTGTCAGATATAGGCTCCACCAGTCTCTGCTTTACCTCAAAATATACCATTGGGATTGGTTAACTCCCTTCCAAGGCACTTAGTAAAAATGGAAGTAAATTTAGAAACAATAGACAGGGGTGACTGCTCAGATGCTCATCAGAAGCCCAGCTTTACAGAGGCTCTGGAGATCTGCAAGGACTTCCTTCGAGTGTCAGTGGTGCGTGCGTGCGTGTGTGTGTGTGTGTGTGTGTGTGTGTGTACATGCATCTGTGAGTGTGTGGGTACCATTGGCATGAGTGTCCAGGGCTACCCCGCCATACACAGGTCAGTCCCACACAACATGGAGTCCACACGGCTGACACTCTCCTGCCACCTTAAAGGCTGCTAGATGGACAAATCTGTCATTTGTGACTCAAGGCATCCACATCCCCCTTAAGGTAAGAGCCCCTGGGCTTTCCTGGGAGGAGCCATCCATCTCTGGCGTGAGAAAAAGTTTGAAACTGCCACATCCCTATACAGAGTGAGTGCTTCATAGATGGCTATATGACATGAGCCCATTACAGCTGGCATGAAGAAAGAGAACTTTGTTCTCCTGTTGCCAAGCTGCTCCTGGTGATGAACAATGTGCTGTTCCTGGCCTGCAGAGGGGCCAGTTTAACCTGGAGGAAACCCCAATACAGCAAGACTGAGCAAAAGTGAGAAGTGCTCCTGGTAGAGATTATTTGAATACCTTGATCCAGTCAGACCTGAAGGTGGTAACTCCTGTAATTTTTAATTATGTGAACCAGTGACATTTTTTTCTGGTTCTTGCTTGTCACTTGTCATCAAAGAGTTCTGACCAATGCAAATGAATGTCTAAATCCTAAACTCACCTTATTGTTGGCAAGATAAGTAAAACACATTGCTTCTGAAGTATAAGTTTACAACATGCTGGTAAATATTTATTCAGATGCCCATCTGCCCAAACACTGGCAGGCTGCAGTGAAACACAAATGATATATTCATACACACACAGCTTGTCTTCCCCTCCTTAAGTGTCTGTCCCCACCTGCAAGTACCCCCTTGTCCACAGTCTGAGATGACAGAGTGGATTCTTTTTACAGGCTGAGACACACCTCTGTATCCAGCACATTTACACGGAGCCAGCTGTGAAGTCTGGGAAATCTGTGCTTTCGTGGGAGGGATAAGGGTGGTCCTTCAATGAGGACTCTGAGATTTTCTGGCCATATTCATAAAGGTCTAGGCACCCTCCATGTGCTGCCATTGCCATTCTGGTGTGTATTTTTTCCTCATGGGTTTGCTTTTCTCCATTGTCAGTCATTGAGGAAGCAGGTTCTGCCTGTTTCCCTACATATGAAGGTGCTAATTACTTGGACTGCAATTCTGCCTCCAGAGAAACTGGTGGAAATCATTGGGTTTAGCCTGGCAGGGACCTACTTTCTTTAATTTAAGTCTGAATTTGGCAATAAGGAGTTCATGATCTGAGCCACAGTCAGCTCCCAGTCTTGTTTTTGCTGACTGTATAGAGCTTCTCCATATTTGGCTGCAAAGAATATAATCAATCTGATTTCGATATTGACCATCTGGTGATGTCCATGTGTAGTCTTCTCTTATTGTGTTGTTGGAAGAGGGTGTTTGCTATGACCAGTGCATTCTTTTGGGAAAGCTCTGGTAGCCTTTGCCCTGCTTCATTCTGTACTCCAAGGTCAAATTTGCCTGTTACTTCAGGCATTTCTTGACTTCCTACTTTTGCATTCCTGTCCTGTATAATGAAAAGGGCATCTTTTTTTTTGGTGTTAGTTCTAGAAGGTCTTGTAGGTCTTGATAGACTTGTTCAACTTCAGCTTCTTCAGCATTACTGGTAGGGGCATAGACTTGGATTACTGTGATATTGAATGGTTTGCCTTGAAAATGAACAGAGATCATTCTGTTGTTTTTGAGACTGCATCCAAGTACTGCATTTCGGACTCTTTTGTTGACTATGATGGCTACTCCATTTCTTCTAAGGGATTCTTGCCCACAGTAGTAGATATAAGGGTCATCTGACTTAAATCTACCCATCCCAGTCCATTTTAGTTCGCTGATTCCTTACAGCCAAATTCAGATTTAAATTGCAGAAAGTAGGGAAAACCACTAGACCATTCAGGTATGACGTAAATCAAATCCCTTGTGATTATACAGTGGAAGTGACAAATAGATTCAAGGGATTAGATCTGATAGACAGAGTGCCTGAAAACTATGGACGGAGGTTCGTGACATTGTACAGGAGGCAGGGATCAAAACCATCCCCAAGAAAAAGAAATACAAAAAGGCAAAATGCTTGTCTGAATGGAGGCCTTACAAACAGCTGTGCAAAGAGGAGGAGTGAAAAGCAAAGGAGAAAACAAACGATATACCCATCTGAATGCAGAGTTCCAAAGAATAGCAAGGAGAGAGAAGAGAGCCTTCCTCAGTGATCAATGCAAAGAAATTGAGGAAAACAATAGAATAGGAAAGTCTAGAGATCTCTTCAAGAAAATTAGAGATACCAAGGGAACATTCCATGCAAAGATAGGAACAATAGAGGACAGAAATGGTATGGACCTAACAGAATCAGAAGACATTAAGAAGAGGTGGCAAGAATACAAATAAGAATTATATAAAAAAGATCTTCATGATCCAGATAACCATGATGATATGATCACTCACCTAGAGTCAGACATCCTGGAATGTGAAGTCAAGTGGGCCTTAGGAAGCATCACTACGAACAAAGCTAGTGGAGGTGATGAAATTCCAGTTGAGCTATTTTAAATCCTGAAGGATGATGCTGTAAAAGTGCTGCACTCAATATGCCAGCAAATTTGGAAAACTCAGCAGTGGCCACAGGACTGGAAAAGGTCAGTTTTCATTCCAGTCCCAAAGAAAGGGAATGCCAAAGAATGTTCGAACTACTGCACAATTGCACGCATTCTCACATGCTAGCAAAGTAATGCTCAAAATTCTCCAAGTCAGGCTTCAATAGTTCGTGAGCTGTGAAATTCCAGATGTTCAAGCTGGATTGAGAAAAGGCAGAGGAACCAGAGATCAAATTGCCAACATTTGTTGGATTATCAAAAAAGCAAGAGAATTCCAAAAAAACATCTACTTCTGTTTTATTGACTATGCCAAAGCCTTTGACTGTGTGGATCACAACAAACTGTGGAAAATTCTTTAAGAGATGGGAGTACCAGACCATGTGACCAGGCTCTTGAGAAATCAGTATGCAGGTCAGGAGGCAACAGTTAGAACTGGACACGGAACAATAGACTGTTTCCAAATAGGGAAAGGAGTACGTCAAATCTGTATATTGTTACCCTACTTATTTAACTTATATGCAGAGTACATCATGAGAAATGTTGGGCTGGATGAAGCACAAGCTGGAATCAAGATTGCTGGGAGGAATATCAATACCCTCAGATATGCAGATGACACCACCCTTATGGCAGAAAGTGAAGAAGAACTAAAGAGCCTCTTGATGAAAATGAAAGGGGAGAGTGAAAAAGTTGGCTTAAAACTCAACATTCAGAAAACTAAGATCATGGCATTCGGTTCCATCACTTCATGGCAAATAGATGGGGAAACAGTGGAAACAGTGACAGACTTTATTTTTTTGAGCTCCAAAATCACTGCAGATGGTGACTGCACCCATGAAATTAAAAAACGCTTACTCCTTGGAAGAAAAGCTATGAGCAACCTAGACAGCATATTAAAAACAGAGACATTAGTTTGCCAGCAAATCCATCTAGTCAAAACTATGGTTTTTCCAGTAGTCATGTATAGATGTGAAATTTGGACTATAAAGAAAGCTGAACTGTGGTGTTGGAGAAGTCCCTTGGACTGCAAGGAGATCCATCCAGTGCATCCTAAAGGAAATCAGTCCTGAATATTCATTGGAAGGACTGATGCTGAAGCTGAAACTCCAATACTTCGGCCACCTGATGCAAAGAACTAACTCATTTGAAAAGATCCTGATGCTGGGAAAAATTGAAGGCAGGAGAAGGAGACGAGAGAGGATGAGTTGGTTGGATGGCATCACTGATTCAATGGACATGAGTTTGAGTAAACTCCGGGAGTTGATGATGGACAGGGAAGCATGGCATGCTGCAGACCATGGGGTCACAAAGAGTTGGACACAACTGAGCCACTGAACTGAACTGGCAGGGACCAGCACAGTGGCAGTCTTGGGAGAGGATGCCCCATTCCTGACAACACTCACCCTATCGAGAGAAGCTGTTTGCACCTTTGCTAGGAGAATGGCCAGTGAGTGCCCGTGACATATCCTGGGGGGACAAAGATATGCTGAGAAACCACTGAGACAGTGAGCAGGCTAAGAGAGCAAAGTCCTTCTCTCTCTCAGTTCCTGCCCATCCATTCCAGCTGCTTCACAAGCTCAAGGACCCCAAACAGGTGATCTCCCTCAACCAGCAATACAGCCAGAGCAAGTCATCTGTGCCCAGAATTGAGTTGCAAACTCATACTGTGTATTTGACCTGTGAGTGAAGGAGTCTTTTAGGTTGTTTTATTAATGAAACTTTGACCATACTAGAAAAGAAACCAATGTCTCTTGTTTGATAAATAGTGTGTTCCCACTATGTGCCTTTTCATACTATTCATGGGATTCTCTCGGTAAGAATACTGGAGTTGTTTGCCATTCCCTATTCCCAGGAAACAAGGGAATTCCAGAAAACTGTCCACTTCTGCTTTATTGACTATGCTAAAGCCTTTAACTGCATGGATCACAACAAACTGTGGAAAATTCTTCAAGAGATGGGAATACCAGACCACCTTACCTATCCCCTGAGAACCTGCATGCAGGTAAAGAAGCAACAGTTAGAACAGGACATGGAACAATGGACTGGTTCTAAATTGGGAAAGGAGTATGTCAAGGCTTCATATTGTCACCCTGCTTATTTAACTTAAATGCAGAATACATCATTCTAAATGCCTGGCTGGATGAAGCATAAGCTGGAATCAAGATTTCCAGGAGAAATATCTACTTCAGATATGCAGAAGATACCAGTCTAATGGCAGAAAGGGAAGAGGTACTAAACAGCCTCTTGATGAGGATAAAAGAGAAGACTGAAAAAGCTGGCTTAAAACTCAACATTCAAAAAATGAAGAGCATGCCATCCGGTCCCATCACTTCATGGCAGATAGGCAAAAAGCGGAAGCAGTGACATATTTTATTTTCTTGTGCTCCAAAATCACTGCAGATGGTGACTGCAGCCATGAACTTAAAAGATGCTTGCTCTTTGGTAGGAAAGCTATGGCAAACCTAGACAGCATATTAAAAAGCAGAGACATCATTTTGCCAACAAAGTCCACATAGTCAAAGCTATGTTTTCTCCAGTAGTCAGTTATGGATGTTAGAGTTGGACCATAAAGAAGGCTGAGCTCCCAAGAACTGATGTTTTCAAATTGTGGTGCTGAATAAGACTCTTGAAAGTCCCTTGGACTGCAAGGAGACCAAACCTGTCAATCCTAAAGTAAATCAACCCTGAATATTCACTGGCAGGACTGATGCTGAAGTTGAAGCTCTGATAGTTTGGCCACCTGATGTGAAGAGCCAACTCATTGGAAAAGGCCCTAATGCTGGGCAAGACTGAAGGCGGGAGGAGAAAGGGAGGACAGCAGATGAGAGGGTTGGATGGCATCACTGACTCAATGGACATGAGTTTGATCAAGCTCCAGGAGATGGTGAAAGACAGGGAAGCCTGGTGTGCTGCAGTCCATGGGGTCGCAGAGTCGGACATGACTTAGCAACTCAACAACAACAACTCTGTGCCAGGCACTGTTCTAAACACAGGTAGTAGCACCAGATATTTTTCTGTGCAAAATATCATTTAATCCTTAAAACAAAGGACCTGCTTTCAGATGCTTTTGTTCTGAGCAAACAAAGGCACAACTGAATCTCAGAACCTCAGCTGGTGGCAACTGCTGTGAAGGAAACTTCAAGTGCAGCTGGGTGTGAGGAGGGGGTGGGTGCAGAGTGGGTGTCAGAGGAGCCTCCTGGGTAAGTGTGTCTGAGTCACCACATGAGTGGGAAGATGTGACCAGCAAGGTCCGGTGAATCCTTGGGGACAGAATATCCTGGTGGGAGACAGACTGAAGCAAAGTTACCTAAGTGGAAACACGGCAATAAGACTGACTCAGGGGACACGAATGGGCCGTCCCCTCCTTCCTCAGGCCAGGGCAGGCTCCTGGCCACTGTCAGTGCAGGGCTCGGCCTCTCCCCTGCTCCTTTGCCCAGTATGTCCCTTCTCCACCTCATCTCTCACCGATCTAAACGACTGTCCGTCACAGACATGTCTGTGGACTCCCTGAGGCCGGTCCCCAAGAATCCCTCGTACAAGTCCCACCTTCTTCCCACTGCCAGCACGTCTAAATATCATGACCAGCATTATCTGCATGACTATCTGAGGCCTTCCTGGGACCACAGGCCGAGGAGTACAGAAGCCTGGACACTACTGCTGACCCCCTAGCCCTCACAACGCTGAACTTCATCCTGCATCCACATGCTGCGAAGCTCACGACTACACCCAGCTGAAAGAACCCATGAATACATGCTGACTACCATCTGCAGCTCGTTCTCTCCAAAAGACAGTGAGCTTTGTTGGCCATGATGCTGGTTATGGAGATGCAGATGGGAGATCGCAGAACGATGGTTAGACCCCCACCATGGCCTTGTATGATAATCTCACAGCACCTGTTCTTTTGGCCCACAGGTGAGTGAGAAGCAGGGTCAGCCCCTGCTTCTCCCTAGTTCACACCTACCTGAGGACCAACCCAGGATGGCATGCGCTTATGCAGCTGGCTGCCTCTCCTTGGTGGGGACCTCTAGTCATCTCGTGGTGACTTGGCAGGACCAGTTCCACCTGGAAAAGGCCAGGTAAGAGAGGAAGATGCTTTTCTCCCACCCCTGATCCTCACACCAGACTGACTGTGGATGGCCAAGGTAAAGTACACAGATCATGAGGAAGGTGCTGTTCATACACCATGCATGGTACAACAGGACATGAGTACTTTCTGTGCAAAATATCATTTAATCCTCAAAACAAAGGGCTGGTGGGCTTCCCAGGTGGCGCTAATGGTAAAGAACCCACTTGCCAACGCAGGAGACATAACAGACAAGGGTTCAGTCCCTGCGTCAGGAAGATCCCCTGGAGGAGGAAGTGGCAACCCAGTATTCTTGCCTGGAGAATCCCACAGACAGAGGAGCCTGGTGGGCTACCATCCAGGGGGTCGTAATGAGTCAGACATGACTGAGTGACTTAGCATGCACACACCAAAGGGTAGTTATCATCCTTATGTTCCAGAGGAGAGAACTGAGGGCCAGAGAGGCCAAGACACTTGGCCAGGATCACAGAGCAGGGCTGCTGCAGAGCCTGGATCCCTGGAGGCAGAGTTGCAGACATGTCAGCTCTCAACCCCTGTGTGACACTGCCCTGCTATGACCCAGACCCTCTCCCATCTGACCTCACACACCCTTCCTCCCCCTGCAAAGCCATTGCTCCCCCTGCAGTCCATCAGGACACACACGCCTTCATGCGGAATGGTTCATTTTACACGAATGGGAAAGTCCTTGGTGGGTGTTTGACTGTTCCTCTGTCCTCGAGTCACAGAGGCCATCAGCACTCCCGCCACAGACACTGCTCTGTCCCTCTGCTCTCACAGTCTGCTGTAGCTCCAAGGGGCCAGATGTCACTAGAATTAAACACAGAGACTCAAAACTAACCAAAGAGCCCAAGAATAAGAAGCCAGGACCTCACAGACTACTTCACAGTGATGTGCAGCAAGGCATATGCTAAGTCACTCCAGTTGTGTCCAACTCTTTGCAACCCCATGGACTGTAGCCCACCAGACCCCTCTGTGCATGGGATTCTCCAGGCAAGAATACTGGAGTGGGTTGCCATGCCCTCCTCCAGGGGATCTTCCCAACCTAGGGATTGAACTCTTGTCTCAGGCATCTGCTGCATTGGCAGGCGGATTCTTTACTGCTGAGCCACCGGGAAAGCCTCTCTATAAGACACTAGAATCACTAAACCCCATCAGTGGATTCAGTGTCATGGTTACAGACAATAAATAACCAGTCATGTTTGTCCAGGGCAGTGGTCTTCAGTATCTGAAGCACACTAAACTAATTTGAGAACTTTTAAAAACATGAATGCCTGGACCAAGTAAAGTGAACTTCAAAGAACAAGGCATCAATGTTTACAAAAATCTACCCAGGTGTTTACCAGGTACAGTCAGGGCTGAGATCCTACAACGGTGCATGCCACGGCCAAGAACCTACAGCTGTGCAGCCACAGTGCAGCCCTTGGACCAGCAGATCTGGTAGCACCTGGGAGCCTATCAGAAATGCTGAGTCTCAGACCCCGTCCTAAACTCCCGAATCAGAATCTGTTTTAACTGGACCCTCCCGGAGTGATTAACATTCACCTGGTTTAAGGAATACTGTTCTGGGAGATTAGAAGATAAAACTTCCTCTGTTGAATTAGTAGGCTGTGTTACAGAGGGCTGCCTGTCACATCACTTTCAGAAACTAGCACCTGTATAGAAACTTGAATGTAAGATACAGCTTCCTCCAAACCACTCAGAGAGACCAAAGGACCCTACTTCTTTTTCTAGGATAATCCTACCAAAAGGTGGTGATTAGAAAAAAGTAAAATTACAGGACGAAATTTGGGGCTAAGATGAGGCGATGTTGTAGACAGGGTTTGTGCAGAGTAGGTGCTCACTAAATAAGTATTGCCTAATTTAGTGTCTGGGCTTCCCTGGTAGCTCAATGGTAAAGAATCTGCCTGCCAATGCAGGAGACACAGGTTCAATCCCCGGGTCAGGAAGATCCCCTGGAGGAGGGCATGGCAACCCACTCCAGTATTCTTGCCTGGACAGAGGAGCCTGGCAGTCTACAGCCCACTGGATCCCAAAGATTCAGACACAACTCAGAAGTTAAAATAACAACAAACTTAGTGTCCAGAACTAAGGTCAGCACTCTTACTTATTTATATTGAGACAATGGACCAGTTTTTCTAACTCTGTGTTTTAGAGCATTTTCATCTGTAATCTGCTCAAATTATTTACTTTGAAATACAAAATGCTTAGCAACTAAAAGCTCGCTGGTGAGTAATTATGAATGAACAAAAGGAAGGGTTCTAGTATCTAGAAGTGCCATGTGCCTGGTTGAGGAACCCACGATTCTACAGACCACACGCTCAAGTGGCATTTAGTACACAGATACCCTGGATGTGCACTCAAACGCATGTGCACTAAGCTTATACTATGCCCCAGGGACTATTCTAGATACTAACAGAACAGATACAAACCGTTGCTTTCTTGTGGTTTATGTACCTTTTATGTACCATTTAGCCAACCACAGTGTTAACAAAAATAAAGACTAGTAAAATTACTATCATATTTTCCCCAAATGGTATTAACAATTTTCAAATCTACTTACAGCGATATTTTCTTTTTAAAAAATCCAGATTCAATATCACCAATTATATTGTTTTAAAAAATACTAGGGAAAAGATAATTCTTATGATGAGTTTTGAAGCTGTTTGTAAAATACGATGTTACACATGCAATACTATTTAAAGACAGCTCATCCAGGTCTTTATGAACAAAATCAACTTTCTCATGAAGTTATTTAAAGGGAAAAGGTGCAATAATTTATTTTTTTGAATGTTTAATTGTGGTTAAATACATAGTGGCTCAGATGGTACAGAATCTGCCTGCAAAGTAGGAGACCCAGGTTTGATCCCTGGTTCAGGAAGATCCCCAGAAGGGAATGGCAACCCACTCCAGCATTCTTGCCTGGGAAATCCCATGGACAGAGGAGCCTAGCAGGCTACAGTTCAAGGGGTCACAAAGAGTCAGACATGACTGAGTGACTAACACTTTCACATATTATATAAAACTCAACCATCTTAACTATTTTTAAGAGTAGGTTTCCGTGATTTTAAGTATATTCCCAGTATCGTGGGTCCAAACTCCAGAAGTTTTTCTTCTTGCAAAACTGAAACTCTGTATCAATTAAACCACATTTCTCACCTTCCCCAAGTCCCTGACACCCTCCATTATACTTTGTGTGTCTATGACTACACTGGGTACTTCACATAAGTGGAATCATACAGTATTTTATCTTTTGGTGACTGGCTTATTTCACTTAGCACAATGTCCTCAAAGTTAACCCATGTTGCATGTGTTAGAATTTCTTTTTTTTTACTGTAAGCCTGAATAATATTCTCTTGCACATGTATGGCACATTTTGTTTATTCAATCCTCTGTTGGTGAACGTTGGATTGCTTCCCACCTTGGCTGTTGCGAATAATGCTGCTACAAACATGGGTGTACAAATACCCTTCAACAATTTATTTTTAAAAATTAGTCTCCAGTTACCTTTGCAAAGACAACTGAGCATTCCTACTCAAAACACGAGTGAGAACAAATAGAGACAAGTCAAATATATATTTTTCATGTAACTTGCACAAAAGAGATTAGCAGACTTCATCAAACAACACTGCCATTCCATTATGAGAAAATGCATCCTGATTTGAAAGTAGAAATAAGAAGAATCTAAAACTATTACTCTGCAATGCAGAAGTGTGAAACAGGTTGAAAAGGATTAATATATATGTTCTAATTAGAAAATTGACCATATGGTTTCTCCAAAGAAACTCAATTATAGTCTTTCACCACATTTACTTTCTTGAAGAGACAAAAGTTCATTTTCTTCACTGCATGATTTTAGAAGAAAATGTATGCACTGTTTTTAATGGAGGAATATTTGGAGGGAGATCAAAGTGAGCAAAGAAAATGACTCAAAGTTTGGAAATTCTGAAACTTATAAGGCGACGTTAAAAGTTTCTTCTAACAGAACACCGTTCCATGTTCGATGCATGAGACAAGGGCTCAGGGCCGGGGCAATGGGATGACCCAGAGGGATGGGATGGGGAGGGAGGTGGGTGGGGGGTCCAGGAAGGGGAACACATGTAAACCCATGGCTGATTCATGTCAATGTATGGCAAAAACGATTACAATATTGTAAAGTAATTAGCCCCCAACTAAAATAAATAAATTTATAAGAAAATAAAATAAATAAATAAATATAAATAAATAAATAAATAAATAAAAGTTTCTTCTAAAGAAGAAAAGGCTAAAGAAAGTAGCTGGAGGGATTAAGAAAAAGTTTTCACTCGCTGAACAGGAATAATGAAGGGGATGACTATGGGTGAAACAAAAACACTACTTTAAACTTTTAAAGATGAATTAAAGTTAGATGATCTGAAAGTTCCTTGGAAATTGAAAAAAGAAGAGTATGGAGAACAGAAGATAGCCCTTTGAGAAACCACATTCAGACACAAGAGCAGAAAGGGTCTCCAGGGTCTCCTGTAATGCAGGAGGATTCTTTATTAGCTGAGCTACCAGGGAATCCCTCAGCGTCACTACATTCAGCTTGAACCAATGAAGCAATAAATCAGTGAACAGTAACTTGTCAGCTGTTGCATCCAGACTTTTCAGGGTGGGGCAACTGAGAAGAGAGGCCACCATCCCCCTTCTTGTCTCAAATGCTCACTTTTTCCTGACTAATCTGAAATCAGTCCAGAGAACGTACTGAGGCCAGTGGTGAAGAAGAGTCAGAGGAAGTCAGATCAAGCCCACGGTGAAAGAGAACAAGAAAGCAATGTGAGTGACAGTCAGAGGCAGTACTTGAGTGTCCAGTGAATGTCTGTGCAAAGACAGCTTCAGAAACAATTTTAATGAGATTACTGGGCTAAAAGCACTCCTCTCTCATGCCCACAAAGAGGAGACTTCCTAAGGGCTTGTCCTATTGTTAAAGCTATTTCTGATAAACTTCTGATTAATAAGATTAAATAATAATGTTCTGCCACCAGTTAACCACCATTGACTAAATTCCTCAAGGCAAAAACCCGAGTCCTCGCTGGTGCTCGTCATTCTCTCACTGCTCACATCCGGTTTACCCAGTATACCAAATCATCCAAAAACATTTCCTAAATCTGTCCTCATTCCTCTCTCCCCATATCTACTATTGTGGTCAAGTCTCCAATGTGTCTTGTAATTACTCGTTCAATGATCTGTTCTGTCCTCCATGCATCACTGTTCTCTGTACAGTAACCATGGTCACATCGTCCCATGATTCAATGGTTTTCCATTATCCCTGCATACTCCCTTACTGGTCTGAGCAGGTCCTTCCATTTACTGACCTTGCCCACATCCCAGCCCTTCCTCGCCAGGCTCAGCCCTCTATGGAGTCTTTGCCCCCTGAGTGCCCTCACATGACGGGTTCCCTTTTGCTTAGCCTAACTTAACCCTTTCATGCTCACTATGTTCTTGGCCATTCTGGAGTCAGCAAGCTGGTATCTTGTTTTACAGTCATAACAATAAAAATGATGCCCAGAAAGGTATAAAACAGAATCTGAATCTAATAAAACCCAAAAGACCTAACCAGATTTTAGAAAAGTAGAATTTTCATATTTGTTCCACCCATAAGTGATGTTTGTTCCTATGAAAACATTGAGTTCATGCTTAATCTTCAGTCAGTGAACATAAAATAAGGCTTAAAAATGCTACTGTTATATAAATGACCTTTAGTCGCCTATGAATGTTCAAACTACCGCACAATTGCACTCATCTCACACGCTAGCAAAGTAATTCTCGAATTCTCCAAGCCAGGCTTCAACACTACATGAACCCAGAACTTCCATGTTCAAGCTGGATTTAGAAAAGGCAGAGTAACTAGAGATCAAACTGCCAAGATCCGTTGGATCATAGAAAAAGCAAGAGAGTTCCACAAAAACATCTAGTTCTGCTTTATTGACTATGCCAAAGCCTTTGATTGTGTGGATCACAATAAACCGTGGAAAACTCTTAGAGGGGAATGCCAGACCACCTTACCTGCCTCCTGAGAAATCTGTATGCAGATCAAGAAGCAACAGTTAGAACCAGACATGGAAGAGCAGACTGGTTCCAAATTGGGAAAGGAGTACATCAAGGCTGTATATTGTCATCCTGCTTATTTAACTTATATGCAGAATATATCATGCGAAATGCTGGGCTGGATGAAGCACAAGCTGGAATCAAGATTGCCAGGAGAAATATCAATAACCTCAGATATGCAGATGACACCACCCTTAGGGCAGAAAGCGAAGAGGAACTGAAGAGCATCTTGATGAAAGTGAAAGAGGAGAGCGAAAAAATTGGCTTAAAACTCAACATTCAAAAAATGAAGAGCATGGCATTTGGTCCCATAACTTCATGGCAAATATATGGGGAAACAACGGAAACAGTGACAGACTTTATTTTCTTGGGCTCCTAAACCACTGCAGATGGTGACTGCAGCCATGAAATTAAAAGACACTTGCTCCTTGGAAGAAAAGGTATGACAAATCTAGACAGCATATTTAAAAGCAGAGATATTACTTTGCCAACAAAGGTCCATCTAGTCAAAGCTATGGTTTTTCTAGTAGTCATGTATGGATGTGAGAGTTGGACCACAAAGAAAGCTTAGCAACAAATAATTTACACTTTTGAACTGTGGTGTTGGAGAAGACTCTTGAGAGTCCCATGGACTGCAAAGAGATCAAGCCAATCAATCCTCAAGGAAATCAGTCCTAAATGTTCATTGGAAGGACTGATGCTGATGCTGAAGCTCCAATACTTCGGCCACCTGATGCAAAGAAGTGACTCATTGGAAAAGACTCTGATACTGGGAAAGATTGAAGGCAGGAGAAGAAGGGGATGACAGAGGATGAGATGATTAGGTGGCATCACTGACTCAATGGACATGAGTTTGAGCAAGCTCAGGGAGTTGGTGATGGACAGGGAAGCCTGGTGTGCTTGGGGTCGCAAAGAGTCAGACACAACTGAGCAACTGAACTGAACTTAGTTGCCTAAAATTCTAAAGCAGTGTTTCCCAAGTTGTATCTGAAGGAGTATTGTGGGATATCTAAGAAAATAAAAAAGTTAATAAAATTAACAATTGACATGATCTCTTAGAATTTATGATACATGGTTCCAAAATGGACATCCCAGGTGGCTCAATGTTAAAGAATCCACCTGCAAAGCAGGAGACACAGGAGATGTGGCTTTGATCCCTGAGTAGGGAAGATCCCCTGTAGGAGGAAATGGCAACCCACTCCAGTATTCTTGCCTGAAAAATCCCATGGACAGGGGAGCCTAGTGGGCTACAGTCCACAGAATCACAAAGAGACACAACTGAGCATGCATGCACTGCATTGCATTGGTTCCAAAGTAAAGAACTGTGTTGCTACTGTTTAATATATTACTTCTAAAAATTTTGAACCCAGAACCAACATGATCTTTTCCCTGTTCTCGTAGCCCCTCCATGGACCCAGCTTGAAAAATGCTGGTTGAAAATATTCCATTTTAACTGAGAGGGAATACCCTCAACTTGGAGAAGCATCACTGATTTAATGGACATTTTTTATGGCTCTAGTCTTGTACCAGAATTTTAGAGCTCGTAACCAGCAGGAAAACAACACTTCACTTAATATAGCATTAATTTTTAATCTATGACATTCATAATCTGCCTACTCCTGGCTTGATGTGCCAATCACTCGTGTTGAACTGTGTGCTCTGAAGGTTCAAATAAAAAATGATCATGGTTTGTTATGCAGGTGTGCATTTTTCAATGTTTCCTTGTAGAATATTTTAAACATATGCAAAATACAAAAATAAGTATAAGGAACCTGCTTGTATCCATCATCTATTTCAACAATGGTCAAGTCCTGCTGAACCCCACCCCCATGCACTGAATTCATGTGAAGCAAATCACAGATCTCATAGCACATTTTTACAGAACTAAGTATCACTTAATGTCTGGTACTAAGAGTAAAAGAAGCCACAACTTCCACTCTAACACTTATACATACATAAACACACACACACACACACACAAATTCACATCTGTTCTAGGTTGGCATCTCTGAATTCCTTTCACGGCACATTAAAGGAAGGTGTGCCAATGGCTCTCTTCTTGTGTTCACTTACTGTTGATAAGGACTAGATATAAAACATTTGCTGCAGACCACAGTGACTTATACGATAGCATACTCATGACTGTCAGATTGGTTTGGGGCACACAAACCTGTCAGCAAAAGCAGGTCAGCAGGCTAGAGCAGAGAAGAAAATCAATAAATCTTTGAATAAATCATGCAGTAGTCAGAGAGAATATGGGTGCAGAGAATGAAGTGTACACATGTGGCCTACTTGCTTTCCCTTTCTCCCTCTAGTTTTCCTTCTTCTCTGTCCGATGTGCGTGCAGTTCCTCTTACAGGACCCCAACTTCAATGACTTCACTTCTACAACCAAGTTCAGATAACTGTCCCTAATTTATAGTTTCTGTCCCATCTAATTCTTTTCAAAAAGGATTTGAGACTAAAGGTAAATACCCCAAATTTAAATTAAAGGGAAAAGTGCACTCTAAATTGCTATTTTTCCCTTTATTCTTTAAACTCTGGTTTCATAGAATAGTTATTAATAAACAAATTCCTCTGCAAAACTGGATTTGGGATCCTATGTAATAACCTGATATACACAAAGAATTTTACTGAAGCTTTATGTAGGCTCTGAATCTCATCACCTTTAATACTTCTGCTGTTACTCATGGGGTTTAAAATACTGTACACTCATTCTATCTCAATGTAATAGACCATTCAAAACAGAAATATCCTAAATCACATGTCTCTAGGCCTTCCTGTTCTCCTCCTGGATAACTATTTCAAAAGGGCATATACAAAAGATCTATAAATCAATAGCCACTATCAATAAAACGTAGCTTAATCTTCATGGCGTGCTTGTGCTCACGCTTAGTCGCTAAGTCATATCCGACTGTTTGCAACCCCATGGACCATAGCCCTCTGTCCATGGGATTCTCCAGGCAAGAATACTGGAGTGGGTTGCCATTTCCTCCTGCAAGGGATCTTCTTTACCCAGGGATCAAACCTAGGGATCAAATCTCCTGTGTCTCCTGCATTGGCAGGTGGATTCTTTACCACTGAACCACCTGGGAAGCCCAGCTTAGTCTTATTAATAGAACCTAAAACAAAAGCAACTTTGGATATATTTTCCCCATGTACATAAAACAATAAGATTTGAGATTAGTGATGAATGTGCAATCAATGTATATTTTAAACACATGAAATTAGTTTTTCAGCTTCATTATTTCTCTTTAGGAGATTAATAATGATGCGTGAACTTACTATCTACAACTTTTTAAAATTTCAATAAAAGTTAAAGGTATTCATAAACATTTGATAATTTTGATAAAGTAAGAGAGGAACGTATATATATTTGTCTTTTGTAAAATGTGAAAGATATATACGATTTGCAGAGAAACCAGAGTATATGTATTCATCTTTTTTTTTTCAACAAATCAAATCCAGTAAACAAGAGCAAGAGATTCAGGGAAATAAACCTGGATTCACGTGTTCAACACATGAATAAATCATGTAAGGAGTCCAGTGAAGAGTGTGTATCAGACCTCAAAGAAACCAGAGGTTCTGTGTCTCATATCTAAAACCGACTCAGAGTTCCATGGAAACCGCTCACCGCAGAATCACTGAAGGCTTGACCAATAACGGGATGCTTCCCCTCATCGAGTGATGGGAGGGTTAGAATTCAGCAGAAGTGATTGAAATATACATTCATATGTCTTTTCATTTAATAACAATAGATTGAGTAGAATTCAACAGAAGAGGGAATGACTGGGACACCGACTCACAGAAAATAACAACAATGCACAGTTTATGAGCCCTGAATGAACTCTGTGAATCCTTTAAAAATTACCCACAAGCCTGAAATACGCTTTTCTTGACATTTGGTTATTCATGGAGTAACTTGTCATATGGAGGAGGAAATGGCAACCCACTCCAGTATTCTTGCCTGGGGAATTCCATGGACAGAGAAACGTGGCGGGCTACAGCCCATGGCATCACAAAGAGTCAGACATGACTGAGCACACGGGGAGGAGGGAAGCCTGAAATATACTTTTCTTCAACATCTGGTTATTCATGGAGTAGCTTGTCATACAGACCATTTTTTAAAGATCTTGAATCCTAGGTTAATTTTTCCTTCAAGCAAACGATTTAACTCGGAGGTGGGAGCTGTGGAATCATGTCACGTGCGTGTAGGCGGCGTGTGCTCTGGCTCCCCATGGAGGGCTGGCGTCTGGCTGCCTTCCCTTTTGGGGAATGGCCCTTTGCAGTTTCAAGTTCATTTGGCTTTTTCAATGATAGGGTTTCAATTTGAAGGGATAACAGTGCCAAGAACTAAAACTTTCACCATCTAATTAGGGAGGGGGGTGGGACTCAGTATGGCCTTTCTCTCTTAATATCATCTGCAGTTTGAAAATGACTTGATGAAGGCTTCTTATAAAAACCCCTTGCTTTTCCTGGTACAAGAACAATTGCAGTGAAAGTTACTGGTACAATGCACAGGGCACAGAAGGGGGAAAAATATACTCATAACAGATGGAACCAAAGGAGCAAGGACAAATAAGACATCAGACAAAGGGGGAGGCTGCAGTTTTCCATATAAAACTGAATTCAAAAAGAGAGGAGTGGGGAGAGAGACAGAAAAAGAGGCTACCTAACATCTCTATTGCAGGTGGTATGAACGCCTAGTTAATCTGGGTCACAGGGAGGATGGGGTTGAGAGGGTACAAATGGATGGTGAGGTTGAAGGGAAGGGAAAAGGCCTGGAATTAATGCAGGTTTGTGTGCTAACGTGTTTTTCTATGGATCCACTGTTCTATAGTCTTCATTATCTCCTCAGCACATCCCTGATCCAAAAAAAAAGTCAAGAAACATTGATCTAAGGACATTTCTATTAAGGGATATACATGTATATCCCTTAATAGAATACACACACACACACACACACACACACACACACATATATACATACATATAGGTATATGTATATATGTATGGTTTTTCTTTTCTGAAACCACCAGTAAGCATTCCCAGATATACAACATATTATTTGCATCAAAATGCAAAATACATTTTAAATATTTGATACTGAAACAAAACTTAGAAACTCAGAATTTTAGGTCTATTTCAAAATGATTCATTTTGAGTCATACAGTTTTCAATGAATTTCTTTTAAATCAATATTTAAAACTACCCCATTGATCTTAGCTTGTTCTTCAACAAGGTAAACCTATTCACTTTAAGTAAGTTATTTCTGTGGGCCTCTATCTCATCTGTGCCCTTTTTAAATGGGTCATATAATTTTTAAAAAATGACAACTTTAAAAGCAGTATCTTATGCATATGCTGATGCAATGCTTAAATGACAGCAGTGAAGGAATTTAAAGTCACTTGTGCCAAAACAGCCACCCAAAATCCCAGGTTTGAGCCCTCTCTTTGCCACTAGCTCCCCAGATGACTCTTTCCTCCTCCAACACATCATTTTCAGATGAGAAACCTGATCCTGTGATGGATCTGGAAGGATGGTCCAGACAGCATTCACATCCTCATCCAGGCTCACGTGGGGGCCCCTCCGACTAAGGACCACCGTTCCTGCTGCGCACCATATGACTTTTCCAGGGCTCCACTGTCCAGGTCAGAAAGATACTGACACTCTTCCACTCAGAAATTCTACAGTTTGGGGGGCAGCATCATAAATTCGTGGAGCACACTGATACCCATTTGAAACAGGCACACCCACACACAACAGTCATACAGAGCTGACACTCTGTGCACACCAGTGCGTGTGCCCTCTGCAGATGAACAAAAAAAAAGGTGATGTCTCAGGAACAATGACTTGCCTGTGGACCCAGTGCATCAAGAAATGCTATAAAACACCTCTAAATATCTTGAAATAAGGATTTTTTTGACTTAGTCTGTACTATATTTTAACAGATGCATGCTAACAGAAACGACTGAAGTCGCTTCAGTTGTGTCCAACTCTTTGCAACCCTATGGACTGTAGCCTGCCAGGCTCCTCTGTCCATGGGATTTTCCAGGCAAGAATACTGGAGTCGGTTGCCATTTCCTTCTCCAACGCATGAAAGGGAAAAGTGAAAGTGAAGTCGCTCAGTCGTGTCTGACTCTTAGCGACCCCATGGACTGCAGCCTACTAGGCTCCTCCATCCATGGGATTTTCCAGGCAAGAGTACTGGAGTGGGGTGCCATTGCCTTCTCCGTAGGTATACATATATCCCTTACTTTTTGAACCTGCCTCCCATCTCCCTCCTATCCCACCCCTCTAGTTTGATACAGAGCCCCTGTTTGAGTTTCCTGAGCCATACAGCAAATTCTCATTGGCTATCTATTTTACATATGGTAATGTAAGTTTCCATGATACATCTCACCCTCTCCTCCCCTCTCCCCATGTCTATAAGTCTATTCTCTATATCTGTTTCTCCATTGTTGCCCTGTAAATAAATTCTTCAGTACCATTTTTCTAGATACCATACATATGCGTTAGAATATGATGTTTATCTTTCTCTTTCTGACTCATTTCACTCTGTATAATAGGTTCTAGGTTCATGAACCTCATTAAAACTGACTCAAATGCTTTCCTTTTAATGATATGGACCATTTTAAACTCTTTATTGAATTTGTTACAATATTATTTCTGCTTTTATGTTTTGGTTTTTTGGCCAGGAGGCATGTGGCATCTTAGCTCTCCCACCAGGGATCAAACCCACACCCCCATGTTGGAAGGTGCAGTTATTAACCCCTGGACCATCGGAAGTCCAAGGCCAGTTCTAAATAAAATTGAAATTAAGAAAATTATTTTTATCCTAGCAAATTTCATCTATTTTGATTTTTCTTTAGATGTGTAATACTATTTCAAAAAACACTAGGCTTATTGTCCTCAAACTGCAATAAAATGCTCTAAATAGATTAAATGTCCAGAAAGCTAAGCCTGGTTTGGATCATACCATTTCTGAACATGTTTTACTTGCTTACACAAGTTCCTGATCTCAAGTTAAGACTGCTAAAGTTATGTGTCAGGCAGTTGATGACTTGAGTTGACTATTATGCATTTATGGACTGTGGACTGAAAGAAAGTTTCTTTTAATGCAAAACCTCTATCTTTTAGAGAGAGAGAATTGCAAGATAGGATCTTGCACAGATTACTGAAATCCTTGTGCCTCAGTTTCTTCACCTGTAAAGGAGGCTGATGAGAAGACTGACCTATGAGGTTGTTGTGAAATCATAGAACCTGAGTTACATTGTTAGCTATTTAATAACCCAAATGTTTTAATCTAAGTCCAAACCCTTCCTATAAGCATTCGTATTTATCTATGGTAAATATCATAGATATTTTCCTATTCTGATTTATCTATGATGGTTAAGGCAAAAAATTGGATTATTTCATTATTTCATTTAGTTTGTTGCTCATTTTATGTCATCAAATTTATGTTCAAGAAAACATTTAATAAAGAGTTGTTTATTTTGATAAAATCCAATGTAACTACTCGGTAGCACTCTAATGTTTTGAATTTGGAAGATTTCAGATCATTTACCCACAACTTCTTCAGGATTCCCTGGTGGCTCAGATGGTGAAGAATCTGCCTGCAATGCAGGAGATCTGGATTTGATACGTGGGCTGGGAAGGGAATGACACTCTACTCCAGTATTCTTGCCTGGGAAACTCCATGGAGAGAGGAGCCTGGGGGGCTGCAGTTCACTGAGCAACTAACATTTTCACTTTTCTTTTTTGTCAGGACACCTTGTATTTTAACAACTCTTCTTAAGTAGAATTACTTCTGTTCCCATCCCTAACAAGCTCCATGTAAGGAATGTCTTATTTGTTTCGGACTATGGCATGGGTTCTGACTGCCACCACCCAGTTTCTGCAACAGGAACACTTTACATAGACAGCAGATAATAATGACAACAGTCATAATGCCAAATTTTATGTCAAACACTGTTCTAAGCACGTTATATGTATTAAATCATTGAAATGTTACATTTTATTGTTGTTACCATGTTATAATTGAGGAAGTTGAGACATAAAAAGACTGTGTGATAAACCCAAGGTCATAGTTTGGTCCAGGGTTGATCTGGAACCTGAACGTGGCTGATGGCTTCAGACTCCATCCTTGCAACCTCTGACGAGAGAGATGCGTGCACAACCAGAGGGTGAGAACTGGCTAAAAGTGTGTAATTCATGTAACACCCTTCCTGGCATTTCCAGTTTATAAAAACACTATGTTCGGTTCCACAGAGAGGCAATTAATTAATGAAGCTCTCACAGCTGTGAAATTGAGACTCAAAGCCTGGTCTCTCTAAGTTTAAACTCAAGCCCTCACGCAGACTCTGCTAAATGGAAGGCGAACAGAAGCCTGAAACTCTCTCTGGAAGAGCATGTGGCCCTATTGGGAGATGTTAGGAAGTTCATATTTCCTTATTTACTGTGTGTGCTTATCAGCTTCTCTGAAAAGAACATCACAGCTATGCCCTCCTGCATAGCAATGCATGCTGAGGATTTTCAGTCTGTGTGAGTGTGTGTGTGTGTGTGCGCGTGCGCGCACACGCCTGCTCAGTTGCTAAGTCCTCTCCCACCCTCTAGCCCGCCAGGCTCCTCTGTGCATGGGATTTCCCAGGCAAAAATACTGTCATTTCCTACTGCAGGGGATCTTCCTGACCCAGAGATCGAACCCACATCTCCTGCAATGGCAGGCAGATTCTTTACAACTGTGCCACCTTCTTTATACAGCCCAATTTTGAATGGGCAATACTAGGCATCCTCACAATGTTCCAGAAACTAAACAGCCTGAAATATTTTGTAAATATTCTCTCTACTTCCTGACACATGGACATAGCACAGTCACTGCAATTGTCCAAATTGGGCTTAGCTGTAGATGTTTCACTACTAAGTTCATCCAATGAAACTACAGTTAGCTTGGAACTGACTTTGGAATTTGGGGGATTTATGGAAAAAAGATTTTATTGCATGTCAGACCACTAGTCATTTGGGAGGTTTAGAATCAACCCCACTTATCCTCGGTTTGGCTTGCTAAGGTTTCAGTTACCCACTGTCAACTGCAGTCTGAAAACATTAAGTGGAAAATTTCAGAAATAAATAATTCATAGCTTTTCAATTGTGCACTGTTCTCAGTAGCATGGTGAAATTCTGCCCCACCTGCTCCATCCCACATGGGATGTGACTCATTCCTTTGTCCAGTGTACCTACATGGAGTAAGCTATACACTCCTCTCTCACTTAGGAGCCCTCTTGGTTCTAATAAACTTTATTTTGCTTAATAAAGGCCCCAAAGCAAGAATAGTGATACTGGCAATTCAGATATTTTCTTACTCTGCCAATTTATCAGTTAAACTCTATCAAAAGTAGCTATGACTAGGAAAAATACAGCATATATAGGGCTTAATACGTGCCACAGTTTTAGGCATCCACTGGAGGTCTTGGATTGTATCCCCTATGGATAAGGGGGCATTGTATTCTTCATTTTTTTTATTAATAAAAAGACTCAATTTCTTTTAGAGGAGGGAAACACTTGACTCTGAGGTGTCAAATAATTCGCTGCACCTGAAAATTGTATCATTCATTGAAAATAGGAGTGTTCACTCTTGCCTGGAAAATCCCATGGACGGTGGCTACAGTCCATGGGGTCCCGAAGAGTCGGACATGACTGAGCAACTTCACTTTCACTTTTCACTTTCATGCATTGGAGAAGGAAATGGCAAGCCACTCCAGTGTTCTTGCCTGGAGAATCCCAGGGACGGGGGAGCCTGGTGAGTGCTGTCTCTGGGGTCAAGCAGAGTCGGACACGACTGAAGTGACTTAGCAGCAGCAGCAACTGTGTCATCAGATTGCTTCATATGTGTAATATGGTATTACATACATGTTATACAGTATCCTAAGAATACTCACTCGTGTCCAACTCACTGCAAGCCCATAGACTGTAGACTGCCAGGCTCCTCTGTCCATGGAATTCTCAGGCAACAATACTGAAGTGGGTTGCCATGTCCTATTAGAGGGAATCTTCCCCACCCAGGAATCAAACCAGTGTCTCTTGTGTCTCCTGCCCTGGCAGGCGGATTTTTTACCACTGAGTCACGGGGGAAGCCCTATGCAGTATCACACAACCCAAAAAGTTGAGTAGGGAAGCACAGTAACACATGGAGCTCAAGAATTGCAGAATTAAATTCAGAAAGTGAGTTTATGTACATATTATCTGCGTTAGCTTGGGTTGCCATAACACAACACCACAGACTCAGTGGCTTAACCAGCACATATTTATTTCTCATAATTCTGGAGGCTCGAAGTCCAAGACTCGGGTCCCAGCAAGGTCAAGGTCTGGTGAGATCTTTTCCTTTCTCACCGTGGACTCATAGGTCTCTTCCCTTACATAGCCACAGTCCTAAAGGATTAGGGCCCAACTCTTACAACCTCATCAAACCTTACTTACCATCTACATACCCCATTTCCAGATACAGACACAAAGAACTTTTGCATTTGGTGTGAGGGGCACAATTCTGTCCATACCATGATCTGAAAATGCAAGTCAAGCATTTTCCCTCGAGCCCTGGTGTCTTGGCCCGGGACCACCTTGATTCTGTCCCATCCTGGCCCCCAGCCCAGCGTGATGTGAGTGTGAGCTCCTCAAAGCTGAAGGAGAGGCAGCTGGGGGGAAGGGGGCAGCTGCCAGCTGGCAATCTGACTCAGCTGGGGCGGGGCTGGGGGCAGCCCAGGAACTGCTGGATGCTGGCACCTCTTGCCATACTGCCGAAACTTTCTGATTTTTGTTTCCTTCCTTTAAAAAAAATTGTGTAAGGATCCTCTTCAATAAGTATTTATCAGTTGTCTATTACGGGTCAAGCAGGAAGTAGATGTAAAATAGGAGAGAGAGAGTCAAAAAAATTAAAAGGATTTGTTCATGTTTTGGGTCAGATAGTGTTCTCCCCAAATTCATGCCCTTCCTGGGAGCTCAGAATGTAACCTTATTTGGAAATAGGGTCATTGCAGATGGAATTTTTCAAAATGCAGTCATACTGGAGTAGGTGGGCCCTTAATTCAACATAACTGGTGTCCTTATAAACAGAGAAGAGACACAGAGTCACACACGTAGGAAGACAGCCAAGCGATAACAGAATCAGAGACTGGAGTGTGTGTCCACAAGCTAAGGAACACCAAGGACAGCTGGAAGCACCAAACCTGGGAGATACACATGGAACAACTTCTCCCCTAGATTTCTCAGAGAGAGCATGGACTTTCTGACACCTTGATCTTGGACTTCTGGCTTCCTAAACTGTGACAGAGCAAATTCGTGTTATTTTAAGCCACCAAGGTAGTGACTGTTTGGAAACTAATAGTTATTATCAAAATAAAAGAGTAATGTAAAGGCAAATTCACTTATTGTTGGGGGAAAAGTTTAGTTCTACGTTAGTTATGCTCTGCTGGAAGTGGCAGGAAGGGAGCAGGCAGAGATTGGAATTGATCAATCCCAGGAGAGAAGACAGATTCAAAGTCAGGATCTGCAGAAGTGATGGATGAAGTCTGGAAAAGGGATGAAATGAAAAATGGAGAAAGTGAAGACTGAGAAAGGGAGGTGGTGAGGACTGAGTTTGGGGGTCTATTCAAATTTCTGAGCAGGGAAGAAAAGATGTGAACTCAAGGAAAGAGAAAGTGAAGAAATAGACAGGAGAAAGTCCCCCATGGCTGTGTAGAGGGGCGGCCAGTGGAGGAGGAGGTCAGAGAGAATGTGCACCAAGGGACAGATATCAGGAAGCCTTGAGGAGCCTTGACAAGGTAAGTTTCAATAGAACATAAGGGGCATAGACCAAATCACTACAGATTAGGATAGTGATTAGGATATGATTAGAATAGTCATTAGACTATTCTTTTAACAAATTTTCCAGGGAAAAATGAATGAATGAAAGCATTATTGTTGTTGTTCAGTAGCTAAGTTGTGTCCAACACTTTGCGACCCTGTGGACTGTAGCACACCAGGTTTCCCTATCCTTCATCATGGTATGGAAGCTGGAAAAGGAAAGTGTTCTTTAAACTTGGGGGAGCTGAACACCTGTGTTAAAAGACATACAATAATCACTGAAGAGGTGATGGCAGAGGCCACAGTGGAGAAAATAGATGGAAACAGGTCCTAGAAAAGTCAGGGTGGAGTCGTGACCACAGCACTGGTCGGGGAGTAGACTGGAAACAAACAGAAAAAAACAAGATGAATCCAATGTTTGAGGTCACTGGAGAGAGCTGCTTTCAGACACAATGTAGTAAAAGATATTATTTTTTGAACATTAGAGAATAGGTCCACAAGGGGCTGGGAGTTGGCAGCTTAAGAACTAGGAAAAGCTCGGAAAGCCACTTTCAACAACGGAAAAGATTGACAGAAATAACCAAAGATCTGGAGAGACAGTGAAGGGTAGTTAAAATTAATTGGTGTGAATGGTCAGCCAGGCTCAGCAGGCTGGGGGAGGGAGAAGAACATGATGCAACTATCTGAACTGGGGGATTCTGCTGGCGATGGGGATGCTGAGAAGGGAAGAAGTCTGGGATGCTGGAAGTTTTACTGTCCTTCCCCATCTGCCTGTAAGTTAAACCAGAAAGGGCAGACAAGCATGGTGCCTCTGCTTGGAGCTCCTGCCACAAACATACCTAGTGAGGGACCTTCTTCCACTTGGACTTGCCAAGTACATAAGAGGAAGCAGCATTAAGAGCCCAGCATTATTCATGTTTATCTCAGGTCTTGGTCTTGATTTCACACTGACCTCTTATTCTGAAGGAATTCCCTGGGGGCTCAGACAGTAAAGAATCTGCTTGTAAATGCGGGAGAACCAGGTTTGATCCCTGAGTCGGGAAGATTCCCTGGAGAAGGAAATGGCAACCCACTCCAGTATTCTTGCCTGGAAAATCCCATGGATGGAGGAGACTGCCAGGCTACAGTCCATGGGGTCACAAAGAGTTGGACACGACTGAAGTAACTTCATTTTTACTTTTCTTATTCTGAGTCAAAAACTATGTTTGGAAATCTTGACTCCTGCTTTCTTATACTATGGCACATTGCCCATGCAAATTTCAATTCATGACATCTGATTTTACTTGATGATAGTGATAATATTAACAGTATTATTTATTGTCATCACTGCCTGATAATATTTCGTGAATGATCCTATTAATCTCTTCAATTTTGCTGAAATGAAACTTCACAAATGAGCAAGAGACCAGAAAATACACTTGGGTCCAAATGACATCTGAATGACTAGGTTTACCATCTGTTTCTAAGTCTAGAAAGAACCAAAATAACAGATAGAGAGGAGAACAAGCAGGCGATCGCTAATAGCCAAACATAAAATGAAACTATATTGACATTCAAGTGGAGCCAGGAAAGAATCTGGGCCAATGTGCTTGGGGATATTAAAGAATTTGGGGTGAGATCTATCTATAGGCTGTGAAATATGGGTAGGAGGTGATAAAGCCCTCAAAGTATGGCTTATTCATGTGGTTTTTCCAGTCTTTGGTGCTGGGCATATTTGAAAAGTGATGGTTGAATGAGTGAGAAAATGAGCGAAAATGGCAAGGAACCATCACTGAAGAAGCTGCATTGTACAGAGAAGGGTTAACACAGTTGATCTGAGGCTGCTACCCTTGGAGAATTCCAGAAGGGTTACTACTCCCACAGTGGATAAGAGTGGCTCACTGTGCCTAAAATGTAAAAATACTGTTTATGCTGAACATTGCTTTCCTTCAAGAGTCTGGAATCTGGAGACATGACAGGCACATGCCTATGTGATGAGCTCCCCAGCAAAAAGTGTGGGTAGCAAGTCTAATGAGCTTCCTGATAGACAGCATTTCATATCCATTACTGCTCTTTGCTGCGGGAATACATGCATTCCCTGTGAATCCAGGGAGAGAGACCTCCTGGAAGCTCACACCTGGGTTCCTTCAGATTCCTCCCCGGGTGCCTTTTCCCTGTGCTGACTGTGCTCTGCACCCTTTCACGATGGGAAAAACCCCAGCAGTGAGCACAGAAGGCCGGGCCGCAGGGGCTTGGGAGTCTTCCCAGTGAATAACCAAACCCTTGACACACACATCAAATTAAAATTCTATGAGATTAAATCTAAGATGAAGAAAAATAACTTGGACAGTAGTTGGTTCAGAAGGAGATTATTTGATTTGCAATTTTAGTATTCTGCTAATGTATTGTAAGGGGAACCAGTGAAACCAACCTTTATCCCATGAGGAAGCTGCAGCAAGAGAAACAGGCAGTTGCCCTGTGTTGCCCAGAGAATCTGTATAAGAGTTGCAATTGGAAGCCATATTCTCCAGGTAACACTCGGAGTAGGAAATCAAGGGGTACTGTTGGCTGACCTAATGACTCATGCCATCATAGCAGACGAGGGGTCTTACACACACACACACACACCCTCACACCCTCACACACACATACTCCACAGATGCTCTAGGCTAAATTTGGTACCAAACTTTCTTGTTTCTTTTTTAATTGTTTAATACTATGCTAACATGCCTATCGCCATGAGTCACTCTCTCTCTCTGCTTCAGTAGTTCAGAAGTCAGAAACATATTTTTCTGTTTCAGGCTATGATCTACAAGGTGCAGTTTCTAATTTTGAGTGTGGAGATTTGTCTTCTTCATGAAGACTGTCAGAAGGCTCTCTGTTTACTCTGGGTCTTTTGGGGTCTCATTACTGGGTCATTTTTGGAAAGCCAGGCTTGTGTCCATCATCAGTACAACCTCCAGTCTCACTCTTATGTGAGCTTTCTCCAGATCTGTAAACAACCCGGGTTTTAATTACTTCCAGGTGGCAGTAGAATAACATGTAAAAACTAATTTAGTGAGCAAAGGACTTAGAAGGCAAAGTTATAACCAATTAATGGCTTTTAAAAAGAAAGAGCGGAGAAGGCAATGGCACCCCACTCCAGTACTCTTGCTTGGAAAACCCCATGGAAGGAGGAGCCAGGTAGACCACAGTCCAAGGGGTCACTAAGAGTCGGACACAACTGAGTGACTTCACTTTCACTTTTCACTTTCATGCATTGGAGAAGGAAATGGCAACCCGCTCCAGTGTTCTTGTGTGGAGAATCCCGGGGATGGTGGAGCCTGGCGGACTGCCATCTATGGGGTTGCACAGAGTCGGACATGACTGAAGCGACTTAGCAGCAGCGGCAGCAGCAGCAAAAAGAAAGAGAACAGGACCCTCCCTTCTGGTCAACTTCCATGTGGAATATATTTTTCAGTTAGCCTGATCCCCAAAATACAGCACAGTGAAAATATTACATCTCCCCACTCTTAATATTTCTAAATATTCACTGGAAGGACTGATGCTGAAGCTGAAGCTCCAATACTTTGGCCACCTGATGCAAAGTGCCAATTTATTCGAAAAGACCTTAATGCTAAGAAAGATTGAAGGTAAAAAGAGAAGGGAGTGGCAGAGGATGAGATGGTTAGATAGCATCACCTACTCAATGGACCCAAATCTGAACAAACTCTGGGAGATAGTGAAGGACAGGGGAGTCTGGCATGCTGTAGTCCATGGAATTGCCGAGTCAGACACGACTTCGTGACTGAACAAAAACAGCCACCCTTTCGATTCCAGTTTGCTGCATACTTCTTGTGCTAAGAATAATTTCCAGTGTTTGAAATAAGGCTCCTATTTGCTGAATATCAATATAGATAATAGATAGGTAGATGAATGGATGGGTAGATAGATAGATATAAAGATACTTCTCTTACAGTTTCCGTTTGGCCCTATAAATTTACTTTTAATGAGTGTTAAAGAAACAATGGAAACAGTGTCAGACTTTATTTTTTGGGGCTCCAAAATCACTGCAGATGGTGATTGCAGCCATGAAATTAAAAGACGCTTACTCCTTGGAAGGAAAGTTATGACCAACCTAGATAGCATATTAAAAAGCAGAGACATTACTTTGCCAGCAAAGGTCCATCTAGTCAAGGCTATGGTTTTTCCAGTAGTCATGTATGGATGTGAGAGTTGGACTATGAAGAAAGCTGAGCGCCAAAGAATTGATGCTTTTGAACTGTGGTGTTGGAGAAGAATCTTGAGAGTCCCTTGGACTGCAAGGAGATCCAACCAGTCCATCCTAAAGGAGATCAGTCCTGGGTGTTCATTGGAAGGACTGATGTTGAAGCTGAAACTCTAATAGTTTGGCCACCTCATGTGAAGAGTTGACTCATGGGAAAAGACCCTGATTCTGGGAAGGATTTGTGGCAGGAGGAGAAGGGGACGACAGAGGATGAGATGGCTGGATGGCATCACTGACTCGATGGACATGGGTTTGGGTGGACTCCGGGAGTTGGTGATGGACAGGGAGGCCTGGTGTGCTGCGATTCATGGGGTTGCAAAGAGTTGGACATGACTGAGCGACTGAACTGAACTGAACTGAAAGAAATGCTTCTTAATTCTGCAACTCTCTGGTACCTTAAAACTCAAAGACGAAGCTTTCAAATGACTATAGGTCTGCTCCTTATATCATTTTGATGTTGATCTGATTCCTTTTGCTCATAAGCACCTTGAGGGCAGAACTGGGTCTCATCGCCATGGCAACACGAGCAGCTATCTAAGAGAATGCCTTAAAAATGCCCAGTGACTAGAAGTCAAATTAAAATGTAAGTGCCTTAGAAAGAGGGGCCACAGGCTCACAGAGCTCTGTGTGACAGGAACAGAACACAGCAGGCAAACACACTGCCCACTGTAGTATCACTATTCCTCCCTCCAACAGCTGTGTGCCTCTCTCCATCCAAAAGAAAGTGAAAGTGAAAGTCGCTCAGTAATGTCGGACTCTTTGTGACCCCATGGACTAAACAGTCCATGGAATTCTCCAGGCTAGAATACTGGAGTGGGTAGCCCTTCTCCAGGGGATCTTCCCAACCCAGGGGTCAAACCCAGGTCTCCTGCATTGCAGGTGGATTCTTTTACCAGCTGAGCCAGAAGGGAAGCCTAAAAGAAAGTCCAAATGAAAATAGATCACATCAACTCTGCTTTTAGTTTTAAGTTTGCTGAAATGTTCTTAAGACAACCTTCAGGCCTCATATATACAACATAATTATTTTCCCCATACAAAAGTGCAAAGACTGTCTTAAATGATCACTTCTTTTGTGAAACATTCTGTGTCTCCCCAGGCAAAATGATTCAAAGGTGTATGTTCTTGTAATGTTTGCCCATATAGGGGCCACAGTTCTCATCGGCCACACAGAACAGTAATCTCTCCCCTGAGCTTCATACAAGCTGAAGCCATCTCCGTGGGGGGGGCGGGGAGGGGGGACTCAGGAGGGGGATGCTCCGTAAAGCACAGCCCTGCCTTATCTGTGAGGACCAGACCCAAAGACAGCAGCCAAAACCCACAACACACATTTTTCATGTGAAGTGCTGGGCTGACGTCCTTTGATATTTAATGTGAGCAGAAAATTGTTCACTTTTACTCTAAATACAGAAAGAAGATAATCATCCTTGGACTTAAACTCATTGATCCTCAGAGATGAAATTCTCCTTGAGCCATTTCTAATAGAGGTGTTCAGATGGGAAATATCGGGCCAGTGAGAAAGAGGGAGGCAGATTCACCAGGAATGGGGGGATGGTAACATGTTTGCTTTTTCAATTTTCCAAATCCGGTTACCCTTGGGCTGTGTCTTTGATGTTAATGTGGCTAAACCCCCAGTGAGATTTTCAGAATTGTATCAGAGAAAACAGATGTGGAGCACTGGGCTCTCTGACTGCCAGCCTCCCTAGCCAGGAAGAAATTCACAACAGGCTACTGAGTGAAACCTGGACACAGAGTTATGGATATTGTCCTTCTCCAGTGGGGTCCTACATGTCCATCTTCATATCAACAATATCCCCTGAAGCTCATCCCTCCTCAGAGTACTGCGTTTTTATTGGGCTACATTCATATCTGATAGTCAAAGGCTCTCATTTTTGCTTAGAGGATGAGAAGTGATAAGGGTGCTTTAAAAATGCCTTCAGACCTCATCATGCTTGCTTTTCCTGGCTTATTTCAGAAAGGCAGTAAGACAGGAACCATCATATTAAAAGAGGACATTACATGCAAGGTAATGGCTGAGGTGTTTTCTCTTCACACAATTACTAGCCTCTCATCAGGGTCCTGGGTTCGAGCCCCATGTTGGACGCATGCTTTTGGGGTCTTCTCTGGTGGCTCAGAAAGTAAAGAATCTACCTGCAATGCGAGAGACCCAGGTTCCAACCCTGGGTCAGGAAGATCCCCTGGAGAAGGAAATGGCAACCCACTCCAGTACTCTTGCCTGGAAAATCCCATGGACGGAGGAGCTTGGTGGGCTACAGTCCATGGGGTCGCAAAGAGTCGGACACGACTGAGGGACCAGCACTTTCACTTTCATCTTCCACTGTGCCAGAGTCTGAGGGTCAAGGTCAACCGTGGCTCAGGTGAGTATCCCAGGTAGACCACAGAGCAGAGGGTAAAGCAGTATCGGATACAAGGTGCCCTTCCTCCACTTGGGAGACTGAGAGTCCTTCTTGCCACCTGTCTTAGCTCTACTGCTATAACAAAATACACAAAATGTCAAAAACAGACATTTACTCTAGACAGTTCTGGACACGCGAAGTTGGAGATCAGAGTGCTGGCGTGGTTGGGGGGTGGTGAGGGCCTTCTCGGTTTCTGGGCTTCACACCCTGTATTCATGTGTTGCAAAAGAGTTCCATTCTCCTCTTACAAGGTCACTAATCCCATCACGGGGGCCCCACCCTCAGTACCTCATCTAACCCTAATCACTTTCCAAAGGCTTCCCCTCCCAACACCATCCCAGCAGGTGAGGACTTCAACATGAATTTGGAGGGGGGAGGGGGATGCAAACATTCAGCCTATAACTGAATTCCTTCCAAAGATTGATCAAAATATAAATGAACTCATTTACATTCTTAACATCAGTGATCTAATGAACTCATACAACAAAAAGGTGCAGCTTGATCCCTGAGTCCACATTCGGACCAACTCAGACCTGCCCTGGGAAAAAATTGGTGCATGACCTAATGTGCATGAAGCTAGTGACACCACGGTATATGTGCATGTGCTAAGTCAGTTCCGTCGTGTTCAACTCTTTGGAACCCCATGGACCATAGCACACCAGGCTCCTCTGTCCATGGGATTCTTCAGGCAAGAATACTGGAGTGGGTTTCCATGCCCCCCTCTAGGAGTGACGCCATGGTGGGAATGGCCAAGGACACCATGCCATTCCCACGGAAACGCTGATAAACCTTGGCTGGTATACTCACCCCTAAAAGGGTATAACCCAGCCTTATTCTTTCAGCCTTATGTGCCCAAGATGAAGGGCAATATTAGTATGTTATGCCAATAGAAGTCATTTTGTTTATTTTTATAGGAATATATCCATCTTAAATTTCTTTTTCATTGAAAAGAAGTACCTGGAAAACAGATACCCATTTAAATTAGCCAAGATTTCCCAAGAGCCTTGAGCCCCAAGACTCACCTGTTAACAGCAGACCTTTGTGCTCTGCTTCTCCTAGGGGCACTCTGGCCCATTCGGGTTAAGCAGTGGCCCCCAAACATCACCATGGTGGATGGACAGGGTTCACTCATAGCTGCTTCACCCTCTCCTGACTGCTCTCAGCTCTGAGCTGTCTCAAGACAGCACCACCAGCCCCCTCTGACCCACACCTGACCTCACTGCACTAGGAGTTATATGCATGTCAGCATCCCCTCCACTCACCAGATATAAAACTCCTCTCATTTTATTTTCATTAGGCACATGTTGGCAGAAGAAAAAAGTCTCTTCACATAGATTACAAAAAGGTGAAACATGAATGAAAGAGTACCATTAATTAAAGGTATCTGGGAAACACAAGAATTGATATAGATATACAGATATAGATATAGATACAGATTGAAGGAGGAAATGGCAACCCATACTAGTATGCTTACTTGGAAAATTCAATGGACAGAGGAGCCTGGCGGGCTGTAGTCCATCGGGTCACAAAGAGTTGGACATGACTTAGTGACTGAGCATAGATATAGATATATAACCTCACAGTAGGTATTTCTATTTCTCACCCAGATTTCCAGTTCTCTCCTTTCAGGCATATGCCCCATTAAATTCAGACATGGCCATGTGACTTACTTCATCAAATTAAATGTAACAGAAGCGACATCTGTCACCTCCAAGGAGAAGCACTTAGAGGCAGGTTGTCACTCTCTCTGGCTCTCTTCCTCTTCTAGGGCAGACGCTGAGGTTGCACATTTGATGGTGGCTATAAGGTGGTAGGGGCTCCCTGAGCCTAGGCCCTCATGTGGGAGGTTCCACACATCACACCAGTTTCTCCCCTTCTCTGAACCCACAAACCCCTGCCATGCACATCTGAATGTTCCTGACTCCAATTTGGGGCTCAGCCAGACTAACTTGTCATGAAGCTTCTCCATCTGTGGTCAAGAAACTAAAATGACCTCTAAAGTAAAGCAGTTAAAATCATTAAACAATCAAAATTAGCAAGTAAAACTATACAGGTGAATCTCCATTCTGATTATTGCAATCACATTTAAGTCTTAAGCTCAGTATTTTTTCCAATACTGTAAGTTAACAAATTACTATGATTAATAAGCATACTAGCAAGGAATTTATCATTCAGTGAAGTGTGAGGGACTTTAAATTCACTATAAGATGATATTAAAGAAAGCCAAAAACATCAATTATCCCCTAGTGTTCACTGTAATGCACGATAAAGATGAAAATTTTAGTTTTTGATTTGGAGTTTGTACTAGTTTAATGATTTTTAATGGTCCTTGTTGTTAATAGTAACCAATACTATCTAGCAAATCAATAAGACAACTAATACAAATGCTCTTTCACCATGGGAGTTTAGCTCCAGCTTCATATCTCTATAAAACTGACACAAAGTTGGTGGTATTCAATAGCGACATTAGAATCTGTGTGTGGACATGCATTCACTCACGCACATGTGCAAAAGGACATGTAAAGAAAACCAATCATTTATAACCCATTATGCCACATTCAATGCTCATCACAACAACTTTTCCAAAAGCATCTAATAGGCATTATCCAAAGATGTGCAACACTGGAAAACTGAGCCAAGTTCTGCATGGTTTTCCAATTAAGTTGCAAGGAGCAAAAACTTAGCTTAAAAACCATGAGAAAAGAAGAACCACAGTGTCTTGGAAGCTAGATTTCAGTGGTATCTTTTCTAGATACCAAAAGTAAACCAGTAAGCTATTTATGTACATATCTATTTATCTACCTCAGAGAAGGTGATGGCACCCCACTCCAGTACTCTTGCCTGGAAAATCCCATGGATGGAGGAGCCTGGTGCGCTGCCGTCCATGGGGTCACACAGAGTCGGACATGATTGAAGCGACTTAGCAGCAGCAGCTATCTATCTACCTATCTATCTGTATGTATTTCAGTGCTGACTACATATCCCAAATAAAATCTTTAAGAGTCCAGAGATACCACATGATTCTGAAGACATTTGAAAGACTGAGAATAGCATAAAATCAGGGTTTCCACTTTCCATATTACAGAGAATATCAGAATATCAGTTCTGAGTTTTCTCACAGATAACAACAATCCTATATTTCTATTCCCAGGAGCAGAAATAAAACCAAAATGTTTCCTTATAAAAGTAACTCAATGACTATACACATAATGCAATGAACAAATTTCTATCCATCAGTCAATTCACTGGAGACTATGAGTCCAGCCATATAAACCAAAAGAAAACACTGATATCACATTTAATCTAAAACAGCATCAACTTGAAGCACACAAATTCTTCATTACAGTGAGCAAATAGATGGAGACCCAATTCGTTATCCAGAGAGAGCTGTACGCAGGAGAGCCAGGTGCCCTGCCTGCCCTGAGGAAGCCCACATCCTACCTGAGATGAGTGACACGGTGTCTTTCTCCCATGAGACCACGGTGATGTAGGCCTCCACCGAGGAGGGGATAATGCACTTGAAGACCGCGACATTGCCTCTCATGGTTTTCTGGTCCTCCACACGGACTGTATAGGGCTCCCGTAAAACTGGAAGGTAAGAAGAGGACCCTGGTAACATACACAGGCTCATTCTGAGAGTTTCTCATCTGAATACATACACTGTATCTTTCACATATCAACTGCATCAAATATAATACTTATTGGAAAAAACATTTAAGAAACCTGTATTTCATGTCTTAAAAGACTTTCAGTCTCTTAATAATAAACTACATTAAGAACTAAAGGGCATGTGTACACCTAAAAACAGTTTAGCCTCTAAATGCACCCAAATGTGAGAAGTAGTTTCTTGTTTACTTTGCTTTGTTTTTTTAACATTGGAGTATAGTTGATTAACAATGTTGTATTACTTTCAAGTGTACAACAAAGAGACTCAGCCAAAAATATACATGGATCTATTATTTTCCAAATTCTTTTCCCAGTTATGTTGTTATAGAATATTGAGGAGAGTACCCTTTGCTATACAGTAGGTCCTTGTTGGTTATCCATGGATGGACCCAAAGATTGTCATACTGAGTAAGTCAGATAGAGAAAGGGAAATACCATATAATGATGCTTATAGTGAAATCTAAAAAAAAAAAAAAAAAAAGATATGTGTGAAAGTGAAAGTGTTAGTTGCTCAGTCGCGTCCAACTCTTTGCAACCCCATAGACTATAGCCTACCAGTCTCCTCTGTCCCTGGAATTCTCCAGGCAAGAATACTAGAGTGGGTTGCCATTCCCTTCTCCAGGGGGTCTTCCTCACCTAGGGATCGAACTGTAGGCGGATTCTTTACCTACTGAGCCACCTGGAAAGCAGCCACACTGCTACATTAAAAAAAAAAAAGGGAAGTAGTTTCTTAAACTGGAGTTATAATGATAGGAAACTTCCATGTCCTGTGAGGAACAAGGAAAAAAAATTCAGACCATTAACAGAAAGAATGAAAAAAATAAAATAAAAAAGGCAATCTCTCCTGGGAATCCTTAAAACTATGTGATAATTATAATAACTCTTTGCATGTGAATTTCTGACAGTGGCAAAGCAGTTTGGGAAATGATGGTTCTGCTTCCTGTCTTAGGCAACAATGCTGATAAGGGAGCCTGACCAGGCACTCCCAACTACATGAGTGGCCCAGCAAAAGCTGAGGGGACTTCCACAAGCTAGCTGTCTAGACCAGAAGGGGTGCTGAGAGCCAGTACCCACCCTGCAAGCCCAACTTCCAGGGTTCAAATCCAGGCCCTACCACTTTACAGTGAGCAAGTTCTCTTCATATCTATTTAATGATGATTTTGATTAAAATACCTACCAAGTAAGTCAATGGTGATGACTCAAACTGTTAATGTGGATAAAGCTCCCAGAACCATGCCTGCCATGAAGAGTTTGGATAAAGCTACTCGGATCCACACCATCTCCCATCTGTCCAGAAGACCCCTGCCTCCAGGATAAGGAGACTTCAGTGTGTCTAATCTAGGTTATGCCTCCCTCCACATCTGTAAACCTGGGTGAAAGTCTTACTTCTCCAGAGTTTTATTTCTTTACATTTAAAATGAGAGGGGGTTGAGACAGCAAGATTCAAATTCTGAATTCTGTGAGTCTATGATTTTTCTAAGATATCCTTAGAGACAACATATCTTACCCTTCAATGACCGCTCTTAAAGTTTTAGTCATTTATTGGACAAGTCTGAGTCAAGAAAACTGGCCAGGAAATTAACTTCAAAAGAAATAAATATACTGACAGTTTTAAGAATGAGTGTATGAAGGGAAATCTCCTAGGCAGTTGTAAACAATGCTCTAGAAGAAGCACTTTTAAGATTAGTGCTAGCTCTATGATATGCTAAGTATTTTAATATCAGAGTGTCATTATTAGGGCTTCTCTGGTGGCTCAGTGGTAAAGAATCCGCCTGCCAAGCCAGAGATGAGAGTTTGATCCCTGGGTCAGGAAGATGTCCTAGAGAAGGAAATGACAACCCACTCCAGTATTCTTGCCTGGGAAATCTCATGGACAGAGGAGCCTGGAGGGCTCCAGTCCACAGGGTCCCAAGAGTCAGACATGGCTTAGTGACTCAACAACAATAAAAGTCATTATTAAGAGAATTCACAAGAGGATAGTTCCCAGTCTTGCTTTTTAGTATTAGCATTTAATATTTTCCTAACTTGGGGGTTTTTTCATTCCTATCTCAAACCAGAGAGGCTTTCAGAAGTTTAGAAATCTTTTGCACTCTTCGTGTAGTGTGATGTGATGGTCCAGGTGGTGGTGCCACGCCTGCAGAGGGTTCACTGGGCAATCATTCAGAGTACTCAAGGGCCTGACCTCAGAAATGTCACTGCTATACACAGGGTAGGAAACTGATTTTGTACAGAAAAACACCTTGATAAATAGCCCTCTTGGAGGAGGGGAAGTCTAAAATCATGAACTGGAAAGAGACAACAGACAGATGAATTAATCAAACTCATCAGTGAATGAGAATCTGGTCTCAGTGGGAGAGTAGAAGACAGAAAATAGGAAAATGAGCAGAGAACAGAAGAAAAGAGGTGACTGGACAGGATGGCAAAAAGCCTGGAGAAAGAATCCATTATCCCAAGAACAGGGTCACCTAAGAAGGTGTAAGAGTCAAATTTTAGTATGGGTGTCTGCTGATGTCTGTTTCTAAGCAGCAAAATCACTCCATCTCCCCAAATCTTCAATAAACAAAAGGCAACAAGTGGTAAACAAATGGTGGGGGAATTTATAATGGGAATCAAGGAAAGGAGTCTCAGACAGGAAAGGGCAGGGACAAGGAACATGCCCAGGGAGAGATGGAAGGGTCTTCCCTCCAGGCATGCACTTATGCATGAAGCTGCATTACTGGAACCACAACTTAGAGTGACCAGCTGGGCACCTTCTCTGTTATCACCCACAGTCATCTCCTGGATCCCCTCATTCATGGAACCCATATAGTACCATGGAGCACCCTCTTCTCTGAGTTCCCCAGAGGCCTCACTAGCATCAGGACCACTGCAGCCCTCAGAGGTTACAATTTCTGTGATTCTGCCTCCTCCCCATATCCCAAGCCAGACGCAGATCTTCTCAAAGTAGTGATGTAGCTATGGTGCATTGAACCCCATCCAGCTCAGAGTGAATGGGACATAGAAGGAAATTCTCCACTCCCCTCACTAGATTATTCCCTCCACAAAGACAGACCATGCATCCAGCCTTTTACAAAACTATCTTAGAACATTTAACAATGTTTAACAATGTTCTTGGCATACACTAAGGCATTTCCACTAACTACTTGATAAATTAATATATAGAAAAACAGAGCTTCCCTTCTGAAAGTCTTTCTAACCTTATTGTAGATATACATGCATTAACATTTGAATGTATAGTCATTATCTATTGTTTTTAAAAAGTGACTTGGGTTTTCATTAGAGATCTCTGTCATATTAATGGAAATATGTTTGTTCCTGGGGAGCCTACAATTTAAAAGGTCATGCTTATCTATTGGGATATACCTCTTATGGTAAAACAAAATTCATCTGAGGACATCATAACCTCCCAAGAGATTTGTGTAGATTTAGTCTTCAGTCTACATCCAACTACCACTAACCATGATCATCCTTAAGTATCTGCAGCAGATTGGTTCTGGGACCCCAACCTCTGCAGATACCACATTCCATGGATGCTCAAATCTCTTATATATTGATAATATGACATAGTACACTCAGTCCTCCCCATCTGAAGATCTGGAACCCAAGTATACTGAGGAATACTTGACTGTATAACAAAAACTAGGCAAGAAACCCAAAACTGGCAAAAAGTAATTATTGCTTTAAACATGATTAGTATGTCCTTCACAAGGTGGTGTTACTTAAGTATTGTGCTTTGTGTCCTAGGTTGGGATCTTCCCAGGAGCAGACCCTGAGAAGGGGGAAACTCTGAACATAACTTATACCTCAGAGCCACTCAACCTCATGCCAGGAGCTAGGACTTTGTATTCTGACAGCTTGGGGCTGGTTCCAAGGGCCCAAGGACACTGCATTACCAGGCACTTTCAACTCTGTGTGTGCAGGAGCTCCAGGGCATATGCAATCCTCTGAAAACTGCAAATCCAAGCTCTCAGCCACAAGCCTGCAGACCTGGGGGATCTGACTCTCAACAGCATCAACTACAGTCATTTCAGTGCCCCTTGGTCACTCTACAAGCTGGAAATCCTTCCCTAAGATGTAATGTCATAGCATGGTCAGAGAGAGAGGATCTATAGTGATATGACTTCGGGGCAAAATCAGGCACATACACTGAGCAAGGGACCACACAGCTAACATGCATTAATCCAACCCTCAATGTTAGACTTCATTCTTTAAAGTGGAAAAACCCTTTAAATGAAAATAATTAGTAAATAAGGAAGAGCCCAATACCTTTCATTAACCTATGAAGATTAATTTAACCACATGGTGCCAACTACATAATTTGTGGGGCCTAAAGCAAGAAGAAAATCCAAGACCCTTATTTAGAAAGAAGGGAAAAGTTAAACATATGAGTAAAATAAGGGCTTCCCAGGTGGCTTTGTGTTAAAGAATCCACCTGCCAATGCAGCAGATGTAGGTTCAATCCCTGGATCAGGGAGATTCCCCAGAGAAGGAAATGGCAACTCATTCCAGTATTCTTACCTGGAAAATTCCATGGACAGAGGAGCCTGGCAGGCTATAGTCAATGGGTTCACAAGGAGTTGGATATGACTTAGTGACTGAACAACATTAATAAAATATAAAATGCTTTCTTTCTTCTATGGTCTTGCTCTCAACTTTTTTTTCTACTTACTTTGCACTCACTTGTATGCAGGGATCATTGATGGTCAAGTGAATATCCTTACAGGCTCCCAGACCCTACTCCATGACTCAGTGCACCCAGCCCACCAGCTTCAAGGCCAGCTTCCTGCCAGTTGCTGGGTTGAGGCACCATGTCATAACCAGGGATGAGAAAGGTAATTTCCCCTTCCCATATGCATGGTGCCCCAACCCACAGTGGAAAAGTGATGCCCAAGGGACTGCAATCTCAGTGTCTGGACACTCTTGGTCTCTGGATGGGAGGTGGGCAAGATGCTCACCTCCAGTGGGTTTCTTGCTAATGCACTGTGGTGCTGCCAGCTGGTGCAGAGACAGGCTCCATCACTCACTCCACCCACACTTGCCCAGGCCTCCACCAGGAGGCAGGATTCCAGTGTTTGCTGGACAGGGCAATGAGGAAGAGGCTGGGAAAGGCTCAGGGTACCAGGGATCACAGGAGCAGCAGTGGTCATTGGGTGCAGCTAGGCAGGTGGAGGCAAAATGGGGATTGGGGCACCAAGAACTTCAGGAGAGGTGGCCGAGAACCCATCCCAGGGGGTGGCAGTGGGTGGGACCCTACAAGAGCTGAAACACAGCTCAAACTCCCTACAAGCCTCAGGAGCATGTTTCATGGCCCAAAAACACTTCCCCCAGAAAACACAAATGGAAAAAAAAAAGCATTTATATTTCAAGACAGCAACAGCAGAGCTTTAAGCTTGAGGACAAGGCCCTCAGCACTGGGCCCTGTGTGGCTGGCCCCATCCCGTGAAGTCAGCCCTGATCCCAATATGTCTATGAAAGAATCAGAGGGTGGGGGAAGATGGGATAGAAAGGATTAAGGAGAAAGTTTGGAGAACTGGACATTGCCAAGGAAGGCAGGTCCTTTCCTGAAGGCTGTATTCAGACTGTTCCTAACCCCCTTGATCCCTAGGTCTGAAGAGGCAAAACATAAACAAATGCCCCTGTGTTGGATTTCTTGGGAACACCAGAGGACTTTGGGCAGGTAGAAGGGCTTGTGCCTGATGTCTTTCCTGTTGGGGAAATGGTTATCAGGGGTACAATGTAACCCTAAGGCACTGCATCACTTTTACTGAAACTGTTATTTTTTTATCTTCTATTTTGTAGCTGATTACTTAAATTGGAAGATGCCTCAAATTATCAGTTACATATAGAACACACCTTCATGTCAAGCAGTGCTCAGGGACTAAGGAAATCCCCACATTTTATAGAATAATTAGCTGAAGAAAAGAAGAAAATTCACATGACAGAACAACTAGAATAAAATAGTCAAAGACTGTGCATGGGTCTGAAAATGACAGGAGTATAGGGAATCAGGGAACCTGAGCCTTGAGATGGCTCTGAAGGACCAGAGGGACTTAGGAGGCAGAGAGGAAACAGGGAGCAAAGAAAAGGTGACAATGAGCACAAAATATTCTGGAGACTGTGAGATACCGGCCCAGTGCTGTTTAGCTAAACTGCCCTCCCAACCACAACCCCTGTGAACAGCCAACAGCAGATTCACAGAAGCTTCTATTTCCTTTATCTGAAGATGGAAATAACATCTACTCCACATGGTTGTGCAGCTTAGAGGACTTGGCACAATGTCTAGAACACAAACTATTTATTGAGTCTCTCTGACTGCTGGTGGGAGGAGCCTGTTTGAGATACCTTGAGCTGAAATAGAAAACATTTTCTGAAGACAGTAAGAGCTCGGGTACCTGCAAGTGAGCCTTAGGAAGAGTACCACAGCCTGTATCTCTTTGATGCAGACTTCATCCTTCTCTTTTCCCACAAATAGTCTTCCTCTCCTTTTCTGGGTCACATGAATGATGAAAAGTTATCTACCCCACATTCTCAAAATCTCTCTCTCAAGATTTCGGTTTCAATTTCAGAGGACACAGGAAATAATAGACTAACTTGGTTAACTGCCCTCTCTTAGTACAATCATCTGTGACCAGGGATTCAGGACCATTTTCTATAATGAGGATGCAAGAGACAATTAAGGGAGTTATTGTGGGCTGGGCAGAGAGGTATAGAGATGCCCACCATATGAGCAGCTATTACTAGCTACTGTTATGTGAAAATCAAGACAACTCTAATATGTCAGAAATGTGCTATCACTGGCCTTTTCTTAAAACAACTTTGTATGAAATAATTGACATTCTGCAAGCTGCATGGGGGCTTCCCTGGTGGCTCAGTGCTAAAGAATCTGCCTGTAATGTAGGAGACTCAGGTTCAACCCCTGGGTTGGGAAGATCCCCTGGAGGAGGGCATGGCATCCCACTGCAGTACTCTTGTCTGGAGAATCCCACAGACTGAATCCCACAGGTGGGCTACAATTCATAGGGTAGCAAAGAGTCAGACATGACTGAAGCAACTGAGCACCCACGCAGGCTGCACATGTTTACTGATGTTTTACCATATGTATACACCTACAAAGTCACCACCATAACCAAGATAAAAACAAATCCATCATCCAAAAGTTGACTTATTCTCCTATGGAATCCCTCCTTCCTATCCTCTTTACAGGCAACCATTATTAAAGATCAGTCTGCATGCTTTAAGAATTTTATGTAAATGGAATCATATAGGACATATATTCTCACCTGGCTTCTTCTATTCAGTATAACTATTTTGAGATTCCTCCCTGTTATTGTCTTATGAATAATTCATTCTTTTGCATTCCCTTGTGTGAATAAATAACAATTTGGTTACTCATTTATCAAATAAGGCTGCTGTGAACATTCTTTTAAAACTTTTTGTGTGAACATATGCTTTGGGTAAATACCTAAGTATCAAATGGATAGGATATATATAACAGCTTTGAAGAAACTATCAAATTGTTATTTCAAAGAGACTGTATTATTTACACTCTGATAGAGCTGCTGCTGTTGCTGCTAAGTCGCTTCAGTTGTGTCGAACTCTGTGCGACCCCATAGATAGCAGCCCACCAGGCTCCGCCGTCCCTGGGATTCTCCAGGCAAGAACACTGGAGTGGGTTGCCATTTCCTTCTCCAGTGCATGAAAGGGAAAAATGAAAGTGAAGTTGCTCAGTTGTGTCCGACTCTTAGCGACCCCATGTACTGTAGCCTACCAGGCTCCTCCATCCATGGGATTTTCCAGGCAAGAGTACTGGAGTGGGGTGCCATTGCCTTCTCCGCTGATAGAGCTAGGTGCTGTGTATTCTCACTAACACTTGGTCTGGTCACTGTTTTTAATTTTAAAACTAAATTCCAGACGGGGTCCCCAACCTCTGGAATACAGACCAGGGCCTCCTATCAGGTCGGCCATGTCATTAGATTAGATATAAAGTGCATAATAAATGTAATGTGCTTGACTCATCTCAAAACCATCTCTTCTAGGTCTTTGAAATTATAACAAAAATTTTGGAATCAACTTATTAATTTACATTTGTTATAAAGAAAGGCCACTGGGTTTCACTTGGGTTGTATTGACTCTATAGATCATTTTGGAGAGAAAGGACATTTAATAATATCATATTCTCTAACTCAAGGAAAAAAAAAAGCTTTTTCTCTCCTTTCACTTCTCTCAGAACTATTCTGTAATTTTCAGTGTGTCTTTCACATTTTACATCATGCTTATTCCTAAGTATTCTAGGTTTTGGATGCTATTATACAGAGCATTTTTTTTTTTTCTATTTGAAATCTGACTGTGTGTGTGTGTGTGTGTTGGTCTTGTATACCACCATATTGATAAACTAACTCACTTACTGGTTCCAATAAGATGCTGCACTCAATATGTCAGAAAATTTGGAAAACTCAGCAGAGGCCACAGGACTGGAAAAGGTCAGTTTTCATTCCAGTCCCAAAGAAAGGCAATGCCAAGGAATGTTCAAACTACCAGAAAATTGCACTCATCTCACACACTAGCAAAGTAATGCTCAAAATTCTCCAAGCCAAGCTTCAACAGTATGTGAACTGTGAGCTTCCAGATGTTCAAGCTGGATTTAGAAAAGGCAGAGGAACCAGAGATCAAATTGCCAACATCTGTTGGATCATTGAAAAAGCAAGAGAGTTCCAGAAAAATATCTACTTCTGCTTCATTGACAATGCTAAAGCCTTTGACTGTGTAGATCACAACAAGCTGGAAAATTCTTAAAGAGATGGGAATACCAGACCACCTTACCTGCCTCCTTAGAAATCTGTATGCAGGTCAAGAAGCAACAGTGAGAAGTGGACATGGAAAAACGGACTGGTTCTAAATTGAGAAAGGAGTACGTCAAGGCTGTATATTGTCACCCTGATTATTTAACTTATGTGCAGAGTACATCATGTGAAATGCTGGGCTGGATGAAGTTCAAGCTGGAATCAGGATTGTTGGGAGAAATATCAATAACCTCAGACATGCAGATGACACCACCCTTATGGCAGAGAGCAAAGAGGAACTAGAGAGCCTCTTGATGAAAGTGAAAGAAGAGAGTGAAAAAGCTGGCTTAAAACTCAACATTCAAAAAATGAAGATCATGGCATCTGGTCCCACCACTTCATGGCAAATAGATGGTGAAATAATGGAAAAAGTGAGAGACTATTTTATTGGGCTCCAAAATCATTGCAAATGGTGACTGTAGTCATGAAATTAAAAGATGCTTGCTCCTTGGAAGAAAAGCTATGACCAACCTAGACAGCATATTAAAAAGCAGAGACATTACTTTGCCAACAAAGGTCCATCTAGTCAAAGCTACAGTTTTTCCATTAGTCATGTATGGATGTGAGAATTGGACCATAAAGAAGGCTGAGTGCCAAAGAATTGGTGCTTTTGAACTGTGGTGTTGGAGAAGACTCTTGAGAGTACCTTGGACTGCAAAGAGATCAAACCTGTCAATCCTAAAGGAAATTAACCGTGAAAATTCATTGGAAGGACTGAGGCTACAGCTAAATCTCCAGTACTTTGGCCACCAGATGCAAAGGATTGACTCATTAGAAAAGACCCTGATGCTTGAAGGATTGAAGGCAGGAGGAGAAGGGGACAACAGAGGATGAGATGGTTGGATAGCATCACCAACTTGATGGACATGAGCTTGAGCAATCTCCAGGAGCTGGTGATGGACAGAGAAGCTTGGCGTGCTGCAGTCCACAGGGTCACAAAGAGTTGGGCACGACTGAGTGGGACTGAACTGAACTGAGCCTTTTTTGGTAAAGGTCATCTAATTTTTAAAATTGATTGTTAGCATCTATAAATAAAAACAGATGAACTTTTTTCTTTACAACTGGGTTGCCTTTAACTTATTTTTCTTGCCTTTTTGCACTGGCTGCAAACTTCAGTACAATGTTGAATAGAATTGGTGGAAGCACACATCCGCATCGTTGAAGGAAAGCACTTTATCATTCACCACTAAGTATGGTATTAGTTGTGGCAGGAATTTTTTACCTTTTTTTTAAATCAAATTTCCCTTCTAGTGCTAGATTTCTGGGAGTTTTTATCATAAGAGGATGCTGTATTTTGTCAATGATTTTCTGTACCTATTGAAAGGTTCACATAGCTTTATTTTTAATATGTCAGTATGGTGAATTGCCTTGGTTAATATTCAAATGTGAAAACAACCTGGCATTGTGGAGATAAGCTCTTTTTAAATGTGGTTGGATTCAATTTGCTGAAATTTTGTTTAGCATTTTTACACACATATTCATGACAAATATTTACCTTTGTTTCTCTTATAATATCTTTGTCTTGTTTTAGTATCAGGGTAATGGTGATCTCAGAAAATAATTTGGGAAGTATTCTTTCCTCTTCAAATTTCTGGAAGCATTTGCCTAGAATTTTTATTATTTCTTTCTCAAATATTTGGTGGAGTAAAGAGTGAATCCATTTTCATTGCAGGGTATCTTTCTATAATGAATTCAAGTTCTTTAATAGGAATAGGACTGTTCAGTTTATTTCTTCTTGAATGAGTTTTGGCATTTTGTTTCTTTCAAATTGTTTCTCTTTTTATTGAAGTTGTTTGATTTATTGACATCCCCACATCTTAATATTTGCTTATTATAATTTAAATGTATAGAATGATAACTATTAGAGAATACTGATTATATATATATGTGTATATATATATATATATATGTAGGAAAGCAATCTCTCTCATTCCTGATAATTTGTCTTGGCTCTCATTTGCTCTTCAGTCTAGTCAGCTTATCAATTTATTGATTTTATTGATCTTTCTCAAAGAAACAACTTTTTGCTTCATAGATTCCCCCATTTTATAATGCATTATTTTCCACTCTGATCTTTATGATTTCCTTTTTGCTTATATTGGTTTTAATGTATTTGTTTTTCTGAAGTTAAGATCATTTTTTTAGTGATTGCTATTTGAGATCATTTTTCACTTCTAATGTAAGCTTTTAGAACTTATTTCTCCCCCTAAACATTGCTTTAGTGGCATTCCTCAAATTATTAGATACTGTACTTTCATTTTTATTCAGTTCAAAATACTTTCTCATTTACCATTTGTTTTTTTTTTCTTTGACACCATTTATAAGTGTGTTATTTTAGTATCCAAATATTTGGAGACTTCCCAGAGATTTTACTGTTAGTGATTCTAATTTAATTCCATTGTAGTCAAAGAACATCCTTTATATGACTAATATTTTTAGAAATTCATCTAAAATTTGTTTCATTCATAATATGATTTTAGTAAATATCTGTGTGTTCTTAAAGAGAATGTGTATTTTGTTATCCTTAGATGGAATGTTCTACATTTAAATGTCAATTTGGTCAAGTTGGTTAGCAGTGTCATACAAGTATTCTTTATTCTGGCTCATTTTCTGTCTTTTTCTGCCAGTTATTAACAAAGGGTTATTAAAGTCTCCAACTATAAATATTGATTTGCCTATTTCTTCTGGCAGCTCTCACAATTTTTACTTCATGTATTTTGAAGTTATCTTATGGGTAAATAAAACTTATAATAGTCATACTCAATTAACTGAACTTTTTTACATAACGACCTTCTTTAGCCTTGGTAATATTCTTTGCTCTGAAATATGCTTTGATATTAACATAGTTACTCCAGCTTTCTTCTGATATTTTCCTTTAACTGGATTGATTTGTTTGATGATTTGATTTTTGTGTGCTGTTGTTGTTTCAGATAAAAGGGTAAATTTGGTCTCTGCTACTCCATTTCAGCTATAAGTAGAAGCCCCAGTCAAATATTAACCACAGTCTACTAAGGAGAAAATAGTCATTAGAAATGTTTTGACTTGCCCAAGGTCATATAGTTGATTACTGTTTGCTAAGTAGAAATACAGCATGGGCAGAGCAGCAGTGCTGCACATAACCCATCTGCATCAGTCTCTAGGACAAAAGGGACAAGAAAGTGTTTTACGTGAAGGAGAAGTAGGACAGCCGATTAAGGAGACATGATGGATGAAACTTCCTTGTTTTGTTGACAGTCAAACCTAAGTCAAAGTCACTGAAAACTGTTAAGAATAAGAATTCCTTGTACTTACAAAGGAGAGATTATGAGACCATTTACCTAATGGATTATTCCAGAAAAATCCCAGTGTCAATCTAGAGGGACACTCAGATATTTAGGATGAGCCAATACACAGGAAATCAGTCCTGAATATTCATCGGAAGGACTGGTGCTGAAGCTGAAGCTCCAATACTTTGGCCACCTGATGCGAAGAACTGACTCATTAGAAAAGACCCTGATGCTGGGAAAGATTGAAGGCAGGAGGAGAAGGGGATAACAGAGGATGAGATGGTTGGATGGCATCACTGACTCGATGGAAATGAATTTGAGCAAACTCTGGGACGTGGCGATGGACAGGGAAGCCTGGCGTGCTGCAGTCCGTGGGGTTGCAAAGAATAGGACACGACTGAGTGACTGAACTGAACTGATTCGCAGGGAGGTCCCCCTAAGTCAGTGCTCATCCTGCTCAGATCTGCTACACAGTCATCTCTGTGGAACATACGTGTCCCTCCCCTGCACTTCTGAATAGCATCTGCATAAAAATGGTGACACCAGACTGTCCAACATCCAGTAAACAATCTAAAAGACTATTACAACCATTGTGCATCCATGCTCAGTCATTCAGTCATGTCCGCCTCTTTGCATCCCCATGGACTGTAGCCTGCCACACTCCTCTGTCCTTGGGATTTCCCAGGCAACAACATTTTAGTGGGTTTCCACTTCTTCCTCCAGGGGATATTGCTGACTCAGGGATCAAACCCGTGTCTCCTGCATCTCCTAAATTAGCAGGTGGATTCTTTACCACTGTATCACCTTCTGTACCATAATGTGTTTGTAATAAGAAGTGAGAAAGAAAATCTCATTTGGACAACAAAACACCTGTCTTGTAAGTTCAAATTGACACAGACATCATGTGCTTCTGTGGCTTTAGATGTCAAGAATACCAGCACACAAACAGCCATCATGTAACTCCCTGGAAGTGGGAATATAGATTAGATGCCAGATAAGATGTTGGAATTTCCATCCCTCTAAAACCTACGTGGTAGTGCAAAAAGAATTAGTTCTGTGACAAATTTAGAAAATAGCAGTTAAAACAGAAGTAAGCATTTAATTCTTTTATCTGACAGGAAACCCAAGACAGAAATAGCAGGTTAACACAGACAAGTATAGCTGTTTGAAGTTCCAGATTTTACTCTAAGTGGTACTTTGTAGTTTATAAATATGTTTTTATGACACATCATTAAACTTGTTAGCCTGCCAGGTAAAAGGCATTCATTATGTCTCCCTGTTTGTCAGGTTTAGAAGTTCCTATACAAATTTCATTTGCTTCATTTTAATTATTTGGGATATCAACTTTTCATATCTTTTGATTAAAGCCAATCTTTTCTTCCTTTCTTAAGTGCGTTTTTGTGCACATCTTGGAGTTCACGAGCGTGTCATGGAGATCAAAATATAGCTGGGAAATGAGTAGCTAGCAGGAAGAGTCACAGTCTAATGTCTGATTGCTCACATCAAAGAGATCATATGCAGAAATTCAGAAACATTTCATATTTTGCTCATGTTATGATGTCTTCAAATCTCACCTTCACACTTGCTGCAGAAATTATTACAAAGTTCTCCCAGCTACCTGGTGTGTAAGACAATCATCAAAGTCATATTCTCATCTATTTGTCATTATGCTGTGCCAGTCTGCCATAGTATTTGAAAGGCTAGGCTTAAAAAAAAAAAAACAGAAACACTGCTTGCTAACTGGAGTCTAGCTGTGCGTACATTTTTCGGGGCTTGATTAAACCTATAGAATGGTACAATATGTCCTGTCTGTACAACTTCTGATGTCTGTGAATTTCAGGCTGTATTCCTGGTTTGGCTGGTAGCTATGGCAATTAAAAAAAAAAAAAAAGTATGATGTTGAAAGGAACATTATCAATTCCGGGTTTATTTACTGACAACATTCCAGCAACATGTGATGCAGTCAAAACTGTTAAAAGAGCCTTTTGTATTTCATACAGAATATAAGAATATTAGACTGATGCTGTTTCACTGACAATAAACATTGATGCTACGGCTTTATTCCAGTTAAGTTCCTTGTCCTCTGTTCTCCCTTTGTCTTCCTACCCTCCACCTCCACCCTCTGCCTCTGAGACAGAGTGTAGGGGAAGGAACAGAAAGGGGAACAGGAAACAATGACTTCGAGACACTGAAGTTTCAGTTACTGTATCAATTGGTCAAAATACAAGTCTGGGTTATCATTTAGACTTTTGCAACTTGATATCACTAATTCAAGTTTTAGTTCCAGCAGCATAGGCACTCCAAAATCGAAAAAAGATGCTCTGACATCTCAAAGCAGCCATCAGTATCACATTGAACTGATGAAAAGGTTTTCATCAATTCTTGGCTGATACTTTTCCTCTCCTCAGTTTTTTACATGTACTCAGCAAATTTCATAGTGCCTGGAGCAGAGGCCAACTTTCCATTATAAACTCTGACTCAAATTTACTTATTTGTCCATTGTCTGACTCCTTCATTAGGATTATGTCCACACAGACACACGTCAGGCCTTTTTTTCCCATCTACTCTCCATACCTGGAACAGAGCCCAATTCACTGCAGGAGCTCAAGGACTATTTGTTGAGTGGATACATTAAAACTGACCCAAGAGCTGCAGGGCGAACTTAATGCCACAGAAGGATTTTCCCCACTTTCACCGTGTTTGGTGATTTATAGAAACAGAGTTGTCAGGTTTACAAATGCATTGAATACTTTTGCCTGAGTGCATGCTAAGTTGCTTCAGTTGTGTCCAACTCTTTGTGACTCTATGTACTGTAGCACACCGGGTTCCTCTGTCCATGGAATTCTCCAGGCAAGAATACTGGAGTTGCCATGTTCTTCTCCAGGGGATCTTCCCAACCCAGGGATCAAAACCACATCTTCTGCGTTTCCTACATTGGCAGGTGGGTTCTTTACCTGGGAAGCCCGAACACTTTTGACAGACATGTTATTCAAACAGCAAAATGTTGAATAATAAGAAAACTACCTCAGTAAAAACAAGAAGCTAAAGGTGATATTTACTGTACCTGCGTGTTTGTTTCACTGGGAGAAAGAACCATTAATTTTTCACAATTAATTAATTAAAACTAAAACCATTAATTCCAGTGTTTTCGTTTAAGGCACTCTGACATCTCAAAGCATACATCAAAATAATGAACTAATGACAGGATTTTCACCGGTTCCCAGCTGATGGCATCCTAGTACTTATCACTGTCCACCCAGGCCCCCAGAAGGCATAGAAGAAATAAAGTTGGAGGAGCTGTACTCACCAGCCTTGATGTGGACATCCTGACTTCTAATTTTCCCTGAAGGATTTTCAGCTGTGCAATAGTAAGTATTATCATGGATTAAGGTACTAAAGCTTGAAGGAGGGAAGGGGAAAATCTGGAGAGTGCCGTTGGGGTGGACGTGGCGGATTCCGGGGACATCGTAGATCTCCTCGCCCGTCGCTAGGTACCATCTGAGAGACACAGGAGGGATCCCTGCTGCGGGGCAGGGCACCAGGGTCCCCGTGGTGCTCGCAAACACTACCTCTTGCAGAGATGCATTGACAAAGTAGAGGCTGGAGTGAAGGTCCTCACTGAAAACTGCAAGGAGACAACATAAGGGTGTGTCAGAAAAGTGCACCTTCTGCACTTGTCTTTCAACATATCGTATCAACATATTGACATGTCAACCTGGCCTCAAAAGGTTATTTGGAGAAATAGTCACAAGGCTCGACTAAAACTTAACCGTTCAAAATTGCTCAACCTACTACAGACAGAGAGGCACCAGCTTCATTTCACAATTTGTACACAAATTAAGTTATGGATGTGCTCAGTGGTGTCCGACTCTGCAACCCCACTATACCCACCACTTTCCTATGTCCATGGAATTTTTCAGGCAAGAATACTGGAGTGGGTTGCCATTTCTGACTCCAGGGGATCCTCCAGACCCAGGGATCCAACCCATGTCTCCTGCATCTCCTGCATTGGCAGGTGGGTTCTTTACCACTTTGCCACCTGGGAAGCCCAACACAAATTAAGTTAACCTGGAGCTTAAACTTTGAATAGGTGACTTTTCAGCCCCGTGTCCAGAGCTCTATTCTGTCTCTATGGTACTGACCACTACTGGAATTTATTTTGGGTTTTGTATTCATTCGTTGTTTGTTGACCTGTCTAGAATGTAAAGCTCATGAAACAAAGCCATAATTTGCTCACACTATTGCCTAGGGCACAGAGCAAAACAAACCTCGGGGGCTTCATAAGAAGAAGCTATGTGAATGAATCACTAGATCCGGTTGCTAGAATCAAATTGCTCTGGTTGAAAGTGTACATTGAGAACTAATTTTGAATGAAATTAATCACAAATTTCTAAAATTAAAATTGAAGATCTGGATGTAAAGCATTTTAGAAAGGCTAGTTGGTTTTCTGAAAATCCAATCCACAATGAGTTTTTTGTTGTTGTTGAAAATATGTTGCGATAATAAAGAGAACTTTGACAAAAGTATCATTCAATTCCACCAGCCTATGGCAGATTCTGCTTCAGTTACTCTTCTGGTCCACCCACCTACAGCCTGTAAGGTTAAACTATGTCATAATATGCACACATGAAACAGGCAGTTGTTACAGACTCTGCTTCATACTCTTAACACTATTCCATACACATAATGTCATGTTTCAGACTTCACAAGTACAGATGACTCTGAACAACGCTGATTTGAACTGGGTGGGTCCACTTATACACAGGCAGTTTTCAGTAGGAAATACTACAGTGTTATACCATCCATGGTTGGTTGGATCTTTGGATACAGAGAAACTGTGGACAGAGAGAGCAGACTGTAAGTTATAGGTGTATGCACATTTTATATAAGACAATTTTCCAAACTAGTTCCCTGACTTGGGCTGCTTCAGCTGTTTCTGTTTTAATGACTGCAAATAAAATGTCTGCAAAGGTTTCCATGAATTTATTGAGAGACTACATTGTGCTCATTGACAGCTGTGGAGTGTTCTTTCCATGAAGCAAAAAAGTCCAAAAATTTAACAAAAGGTGTACAAATGCAATGAAGACCTACTTCTCAGACATGTAAGTTTCTGTGCACCCTGTCACGGGTTCACCAGAGAGTAAAGGAGCCCTGTGCTGTGCTTAGTCACTCAGTCATGTCCGACTCTTTGTGACCTTATGGACTACAGCCCGCCAGGCTCCTCTGTCCATAGGGATTCTCCAGGCAAGAATATTTAAGTGGATTGCCATGCCCTCCTCCAGGGGATCGTCCCAATCCAGGGATTGAAACTAGGTTTCCCACGCTGCAGGCAGAGTCTTTAACATTTGAGCCACCAGGGAAGCCCAAGAATACTGGAGTGGGTAGCCTATCCCTTCTCCAGGGGATCTTGCTGACTCAGGAATCAAACCAGGGTCTCCTGCATTGCAGGCAGATTCTTTGCTAGCTAAGCTACCAGGGAAGCCCAAAGGAGCCCTAGATACTGGGCAGAGATGAGAATAATATTTGCTGAGTGCCCTTGCTATGCCAGACAATATTATGAGACTGAGGTGTTATTTCATTTACCCCTGTGTACAGTAGCCCTGCCAGGTTAGACCAGGCTCTGCTCCACAGAAGATGAGGTGGAGACTCAGAGGGGTTGTCCCTGGAGCAAGGACTCAGTGTAGGAGATCACAGAACCAAGACTCAGTCTCCTTGATGAACATTTTATCTCATTACTTGGCTGACCTTACTGTTCAAAGGCAAATCTTGGGAAAGCTCTGTTCATGAGATTCGCCATCCTCCACATATGTTCCTTAGAGACCCACCTGCTTTCTCTCGGTCACTGTCACCAGCAGTAATCAGAAGTCTGGCCATGGTCAGTGCTGGCTATCTCTGAGCAGGTAGCAGAGTGAACACCATTCATCAAGAGATGGCAGAGAAAAATACACTGTGTAAAAGTGGCAGATTTACCCAAAGAGAAGACAGGAAGAGGTGTTCATCAAGTAGTAACTATTTGATGGTTTTCTCTCCCAACCATACCTAAAGTCTTAACGATACGCGGTGAATCAAAATATGGAAGCTATTGCTAACTAAGAAATTGGCTCAGACCAGAAGCACAGTTAACAGCTAAACATTGCAGCTTCCAACTCAAATGAAAATGCTGATAGTAGCACTATGAGTTTGAGCTTTTTAGGAAATTGACATCACCCCAAACATATTGTTAGGAACGAGGTAACTGTCACTCTTGAGGCTAATTAATTCCACCCCAATTCTTTTCTTTCCCTACCCACATTACTCTTCTGTCAACTGAATTGTAGGTGATTCAAACCAAGTAAAATTTAGTCATATTTGAATTTACTCTTTTGTGTCATAAAAGTTGCCTTGTGAAGAATAGCAGCCTTTGAAAATGTGAATGCATGTAAGAAATATTTCTTAATTAAATGAATATTTTCTACTATAAGCCACATTCCAAGAGGCAGCTTATGAAATTATTTAAATGACTTTGAGAAAATGCAAATTAAATGTTTAATCCTTGCAGTTAAAGAGATAAGTGACCTCTGGGGGATTACTGTCACTTCTCCTCACATTTTTTAGATATTCCACTTGAGTCTTTCTATTTCACACCACTGGGTTTAATAATGTAACACAAACTTGCTTTCTAAGATACACATCATATGGCCACAGGCAAAAGAAAACCCAAACTACATTCCAACAGCTTTTATTTCTTTCATCCAAGGGCCCATCCATCTGCTTAAATAGTAGTACTTTATTTATGGAGTGCTGTATGCACTTTATACACAGTAACATTTGCTCCCTCCAATAAAGGCACAGGCAATCTTAATGTGAAATGTTTGTGTGATTGTGTGTGTGTGTGTGTGTGTGTGTGTGTGTGTGAAGGAGAGAGACACAGAGAGAGAAAGTTCCTTGAAAATAATTGCAGTTTATTAGCACTCAGCAAAACACTTGGCAGAATCTTGTTGTGAGATTCAAGGTATAAAATCCTGGGGTGTAAACACTAAGGGTAGTAAAGGAAGGAGCTTTGGAGAATTGTTTTTTCATTTGCAGATTTCCCATATTTTACACCGTTATAACAGATGGTATAACCAAGACTCCAGTGACAAACATAAAGGAGAATGTTGCACTTAAAAGAAAAATAAGTCAATATTGCTCTCTTTAAAATTCAAATATGGCAAAGTGAAAGCAGTAACGTGGGAGAAACTTTACAGGGTGCAGTGACACAGCCATTGACACATGCAACAGTATTTACTGAGCATCTGCTCTTAACAGGCCTCATGCAAGGTCACAGTTACACACATTTGCAGGAGTCATGCCACTGCTCTCCAGGAATTTCTGGCCTAGAGGGCTGCATGGTCATTAAACAAGATCAGTGATAAATATTTTTATTGTTGTTCAGTTGCTAAGTCTTCTCCAACTCTTTTGTGACCCCATAGACTGTGTAGCCCACCAGGTTCCTCTGTCCACGGGATTTCCCAGGCAAGAATACTGGAGTGGGTTGCCATTTCCTTCTCCAGAGGATCTTCTTGACCTAGGGATTGAACCTGTGTCTCCTGCATTAGCAGGCAAGTTCTTTGCCACTGAGCCACCAAGGATTATCAACAATGTGCTGCTGCTGCTGCTGCTAAGTCGCTTCAGTCGTGTCCGACTCTGTGCGACCCCATAGACAGCAGCCCACCAGGCTCCCCCATCCCTGGGATTCTCCAGTAAAGAATACTGGAGTGGGTTGCCATTTCCTTCTCCAGTGCATGAAAGGGAAAAGTGAAAGTGAAGTCGCTCAGTCATGTCCGACTCTTCGTGACCCCATGGACTGCTGCCTACCAGGCTCCTCCGCCCATGGGATTTTCCAGGCAACAGTACTGGAGTGGGGTGCCATTGCCTTCTCCCCAACAATGTGCTACAGACTCATAAATGATAGAGAAACTAACCCAACCTGGGAAAGATGAAGGTAGCTTCCCGAAGGGGAAGGGAAAGAAGATTCTAGGCAGAAGGCATAGACACAGCAGGACACGGAGTTATCAAAGGCAAGGGGGAAGTGAGAAGATGCCAGCTACCACTGTATACCAAGGAGAGAGCGAAGAACAAGAAGAGAAAAAGCCAGAGATGGATTCTCAGGGATAGTTAATACATAAAAAGTGAGCAATGGATATCTGACCATGGACTTGCACCGAAATACATAATGAACTCCTGAAAGTCAACAATAAGAAAATAATTTAAATAAAAAATGGGCAAAAGACTTGGATGATCACTTCACAAAGGCCAATATATAAATAGTCAATAAACACATGAAAAAAAAAATACTCAATGGCAATACTCATCATGGAAATGTAACTTAAAAGCACAGGGTTTACCATTACACATATAACCGAATGACTAAAACAGAAAAGACAGACTATAATGAGTGTCTCAAGGGTGTGAGGCAACATGAAACACAGACACTGCCGGTGGAAATGTAAATTGATAAAATTATTGTGGAAACTATTCATCAGTAACTGCTATAGCTAAACTTATGCATATCCCATGATTCAACAATTCAGTCCATAGGTATTCATCTGACAGAAATTCACCCATACACTCATAAAAAATAAACATCACATTCATAGCAGTACTATTTGTGAGTCCCTAACTGGAAGCCACTCAGATACGATCAATAATAATGTGCTCAATCACTCAGTCATGTCCAACTCTTTGTGGTCCCAAGGACTGTAGCCCACCAGGCTTCTCTCTCCATGGAATTTTCCAGGCAAGAATACTGGAGTGGGTTACCACTTCTTACTCTAGGGTTTCTTCTGACCCAGGGACTGAATCCACCATCTCTTGCATCTCCTGCATTGGCAGGAAGATTCTTTACCACTAGCACAATCTGGGAAGCCTAATCAATAATAAAAACTAGATAAATGTATTGTTATACATTTGGACATCAAATAACTAAATAACAATAAGAATGAACCGTTACAAACAAAATGGTTGTGAGTCTCACAACCATAATGTTGAAGGAAAGCAGACACAATGAGAGTGTATAACTTCTTATTCCATTTATATCAAGCATAAAATAGAAAAAAATAATTATCCATGATGTTAACAGTCAAGATAATCATGATCCATTGGGTGGGGTGGACATAGAGAATAGAAATGAGATGAGGGTCTATCCGGACTGCTGGCTGTCTTCATTTTCTCGACCTGGGTGCTGGGTACACTGACGAATTTAGCTCATGAAAATTTCATTAAGCTGTACTCTGTGAATATGCACACTTCTCTGTATGTATTCTATACTTCAATTAAAACAATATTTTAAACAAATGGGGAAAGAAAGAACCATCATGAAGATAAAGAATAAATTATGAGCTTAGTAGCCCAAATCCTAGTGAGAATGATGCCTTTGAAACGAAAGACAACATTTTGAAAAGTCAACCAGCAGTTTTCAACAGTGTAAACTGCTTCACAGAGATCAGAAAACATGAAAACTAAAACAGACCATTAGATTAGTACACTGGGTATATTTATTTTGAATAGAAATGCCATTTAGGACCAAAATGCTTCTCTTGTTTCCATAGGAAGATGTGATTGGATGTGCTTAGTAAAATGAACTACTTTAATAAAGGTCTTCCAAAATGAAAAGGAAGATACCTAAGCCTTTAGTAAATATTATATAGAAAGCATAACCCTTAGCTGATTCCTGGACTCTAGACTGTTTTCACATTAGCACAAATGCTTTGAAATTTAGCGTCATCTTGATCAGACAGTCTGAAAGCAGATAAGTAGATGGTCTCATAGTAACTGGGAAAGCATTCCAAAGGTCTACGAAATAATTCCAAGTTAGGTTATAAAATACGCTCATATGTTAGAGCAATTCTTCATTTAACTCTAATATATTTCAATCATTCTATCTATTCCCAGCACTGAAGATACAATGTCACTGTCCTCATGAATAAGAACTGGATAAAACTTCACAGTGACATAGAACTTAAAAATAAATAATTCTGTCTCTGTCCACGAAAAAACAAAACAAGAACTAGATTTACCCTCTTGTAAGTAAACATTCAGGCAATACAAAACAGTAAGCTCTAAAAGAAGGAAAGAAATGAGCTGTGTCCCACTAGCAGTCAGCTTAAAGCCAGGAAACGAAAGTGTTAGTCACTCAGTCATGTCTGACTCTGTGTGACCCCATGGACTAAAGCCCACCAGGCTCCTCTGTCCATGGAATTCTCCAGGCAAGTATACTGGGATGGGTTGCCATTTCCTTCTCCAGGGTAAAGCCTGGAGAAAGTTCCCAAGTCATCCCAAAAGGAAGGAAACCTAAATAAAACTTGGTGGAATTTCTGAGTTGGGCCTGAGGAGGCCAAACACATTGGATTTGAAAAGCAAAGAGAAGGAAGTTGCATGGAGAGGGAATTCCGGAGAACTGAAGAAGGTTCCCTTTGATGAGTCTTAGGTTTGGAATGATACTTACATATGTGTGATTAAACTACTGTTGCTGGTTAAGAAACACTAGAAAGGAGCAGGTGGAAACCCCTTAAGCTCACATAGGGGAGGGGTTAGTTCATCTAATAGACAGCTTATAAAAAAGCAGAGATATCACTTTGCCGAAAAAGGTCCATATAGTCAAAGCTATGTTTTTTTCCAGTAGTCATGTACAGATGTGAGCATTGGACCGTAAAGAAGGCTGAGTGCCAAAGAATTGATGCTAGGAGATCTAACCAGTCAATCCTAAAGGAAATCAACTCTGAATATTCATTAGAAGGACTGATGCTGAAGCTGAAGCTCCAATACTTTGCCACCTGATTCAAAGAGCCAACTCTTTGGAAGAGACACTGATGCTGGGAAAGATTGAAGGTAAAGAGAAGGGGGCAGCAGAAGATGAGATGGTTAGATAGCATCGCTGACTCAATGGACAAGAATTTGACAAATCCAGGAGAGAGTGGAGGACAGAGGAGCCTGGTGTGCTGCAGCCCATGAGGTCACAAAGAGTCAGACAGTACTTAGAGACTGAACAACAGCAACATAGCTGATTCACATTATTGTACAGCAGAAACTACACAACATTGTAAAGCAGTTATACTCTAATTAGAAAATAAATTTTTAAAAAGAAAGCAAAGAGAAGGAAGTTGCATGGAAAGGGAATTCCAGATATCTGAAGAAGATTCCCTTTGATGAGTCTTAGGTGTGGACTGTCATTTCCTCACTCTATGTGAGGAAACTACTGATGCTGGATAAGAAATACCAGAAAGGAGCAGGTGGAAAATCCCCAAAGCTTGCATAGAGGAGGGGTTAGTTCCTGTTCCAGCCAGAGAGGAAAGAACTAGTATACAGGGTATCAGACAGAGTACTCAAAAATATATTTCATCAATACTAGGGGCCAAATTAATCACAAAAAAAGTTTAAAAGGGATAGATTCCAGAAGGAACTAAGTTGAACCCAAGGAACTTAACTGCACAATAAGCAAATTTCAATGCTGGTTAGTGAAGAGAAACAAAATCCAACAGTTTTGATGTAATGTTTACAATATCTGTAACGTTTAACATCTAATGTGTAAATGCAATGTTTACAATATTTGACATCTGATAAAAACTGGAAACAAGCAGGAAAATATGACCCATTATCAGAAGAAAAATTATTCACCTGAAGCAGACACAGAGAGATGACAGTATCAGCATGCATGGGCATTAAAATGGCCAGAATGATTGGTCTCCCAGCATCATCGAGATAATAAAGGAAAGCATACTGATAAGAGAAATGAACAATATAAAAATAGCCAAAATGAAACTTCTTGAGATTAAAAATATAGTACCTGAAATGAAATACGACCAAATGTAATTAACAGCAGATTAGACCTTGCAGAAGAAAATGTCAACAAACCAGAAGGTAAACTAATAGAAAATATACAAATGGAAAAACAAAGAAAAAAACGTTTAAAACAATAAACATAAAATTAATGAGATGTGGGACAATATCTTGTGACCTAATATATGCATAATTGGAGTTCCAGAAGGAGGAAATCACCAAAAAATTTAATAATTATTATTTCAAAATGTAAAAATGCCAGAACTCCAAATATCCCATAAGCTCAATGAATATCAAACAGAAGAAACACAAAGAAAATCATACCACAACACAGAAAAAGTATATTGCTGAAAGCTATTAATGAAGAGAAAAATATTAAAGGCAGGCATTTTGAAAAATATATATAACATGTGGAGAAACAAAGGGAAAAATATGTCAGACTTACCAGAAACAATACAAGCCAGAGGAAATAGAGGGAAAAAAGTATTATTTAAAAAGGAAAGTACCTTACAATCTAAAATTCTATTCCCAATAAAAAAAATCATAAATGAAGACAAAATAATGAGTTTTTCAGACATTCAAATATTAAGGGACAGTATACAGTAGGTCAGCAGTATAAGGAAAGTTAAAGGAAGTCTTTCAGACAAAAGTAAAACAATACCAAACAGACATTTTTGACTTCTCAAAAAAATGAAGAGTGCCAAAAATGATAAACATATGGGTGAATATTGAAAAAAAATCTCCACTTAAAAAAATGATCAAAAGACAATTTACTGTTTAAAGCAAAACTGATGAAAATGTGTTTCGGGATTACAACTTATAGAGAAATAAAATGAATGACAATATTGGCACAAAAGCAGGTGGGAAGAGGAAAATGAAAACCTACTGTCTTCAGTTTTTTCTACTACACGTCGTTTTGTATTGTTATTTGAAAATAGGCCACGTTAGCTTAAAGATTTATATTGTAAACCCTAAAGCAAATACTTGAAAAATAAAACAAAACTTAGATATTAAACCATTAATGTAGATAAATTGATCATCAAAATAGTTCCATTAATCCTAAAGGAAACAAGAAAATAAAAAGAATAGAGAGTAGATGAAATAAATAGGAAGTTATTATCAAGGTGGTGTATTTAAATCTAACCAAATTGCTGTTCACATTAAATATAAATGGCCTAAACATGCCAATTAAAAGGAAGAAATTGTCAGATTGGATGAAAAATTTAAGATTTAACTATATTTAACCCAAGAGTAACACATTTTAAATATAAGGAAACAAGTGGATTAAAAGTAAAAGGGTAGAAAATATACCATAATAACACCACTCAAAAGAAAGCTGAGTAACTACAGTAATATCAAAATAGATTTTAGGAAAAGAGATATTACTAGGATGGCTATTTTCTAATGATAAAGTGATCAGCTCATCAAGAATACATTAACAATCGGAAATGTTTATGTATCTATAGAAAAACTTCATGGTACATAAAGCAATTCCGCTAGAATCAGGGAGAGGAATATCAAATCTAAAAGGAGAACTGAGAACTAGGTTTCTTTCTTTTTAGTGCTGATTGCCACTGGGTTGATATATCTATGCTTTTCAGTTGAGATTTTATCTGCCTTCTTGTATATTTTGATATTAACAAACGGTGCATAGAAAAAATCCAACCTTAGTAACGCTGATGGCTCCCTAGGGTCCTGCCATGCCAGTCTCCTCAGTGTCTTGAGTCCCCAAGTCCATTCCCACCTCAGGACCAACATGGTTACTGAATGCCTTGCTGGAATACTTCACCATCCTTCACCCAATTCACTACCACCTGTTCTTTGACTCTCAGCTTAAACATCAGTTCCTCAGGATTTATTCCTGGTCTTCTGCCTCCTAGACTAGACTCCCATTCTCTACCTCTCAGCTTCCTGCTTCATTTCACAGTCTCATCTTAGTGTTTGATGTATGTCCCTAACTCTATTGAAATCTACAAGAGTGGCACTGCATACCAGGGATGCAGCCTTATTCCTTAGTACTTAATGTGCATAGTACATAATAGAAGCCCCCATATTTTATTGAATAAATAAACAAGTGTTTAAAAATATTATGGTTTTCATATCACATATAGCTAAAAGATTCCTTTTAGAAAAAAATATTCTTTATTTCATATGCACCATCTATTATAATCTAAATTCCATTATAAAGATGCATAGAGACAATAAGAATTAGTGACTGATAAAAAAGAATCACTCAGATTTATAAAAAGAACACATTTATGAGATGCTAGCCACTCTAAGAATGTCCTTTTTATCCAATATGTGTGCGATTTTGCAATAAGGAAGAAAAGAAGCTCAATTTTGCTATATGTTTTACAAATCTCTGGAGGAAAGAAATAAGAAAAAATGTTAGCATTTTACCCATAAAATGTCTAAGTATTGTTTGCAATATCCTTCTAGAGAATTATTTACCTGTGTGTCTAGGGAATTCATTTCAGAGATGAAGTCTCTCTGTCCCTTCAGATGGATGAAAGTCACCCTCAGTAATATTGCTGGCAGTAAGTGCAGAGTTTCAGAGAAGAATACAGACTCTGTAATGAATAATATGTATGTAGTTCACTATTCTCCAACATTTACATTTTAAGCTCAAAGCTTTCAAGGGGCATGAAAGAGGTGAATGATTTGAAAGAAGCAGAAGATTTTCTTGGATTCATGATCACAAGCAGCACATGGATAAACCAAAATGATGTAAATAACTCCTTAGGATCAGGGAGCACAAAAAATGGGAACAAAAATAGAACCAATTAACAAAGAATGAGAGTTAAGTGCAGATTCCCATAGGGAATTATAAATTAAGAAAACCATCAGAAAAGAGAGTGGGAAATGGAGCTGATATCATAATAATATCGACAGACTTGCTTCCTGCAGATTAAAAGGGTTGGAGAGAGGGGAAAAACTACAAAAAGAGAATGTTCAAAATATAGTAATATGAACTAGAAACAAAATAGCAAAGCAATAATAAGATCAGACTATTTATGGCAAGGAAAGATTGAAATTCACTGAAGCCTAATGAGCCACCAATGCTATAATTAAAGAACAAAATAAGTTGGGAATATGGAATTAACACACACTATATTTAAAATAGACAACCAACAAGGACCCATTGTATAGCGCAGGGAACACTGCTCAATATTCTGTAACAACCTAAATGGGAAAAGAACTTGAAAAAGAATAATACATGTCTATGTATAACTGAGTCACTTTGCCATACACCCAAAATTAACACAACGTTGTTAATCAGCTATACCTCAATGTAAAAGAAAAATTAAAAAATAAAATGGAAAAATTTTGAAAGACCTTTAAAAGAATAAAGTGAGTTAAAATCAGAGACAGCAATGGTACCTCAACAGAAAAATGTAAAGTCTAAGTCCTGCAAGAAACCTCAAGCCTCAGTGTTGAGTGAAATCACTGAAGCGGAATGATAAAAATATGTATGTTCTTCCTAGTTAATCTCTTGCCTATGGCCATACTCAGCATCACTTCTTTTGCTAGAACTTCACCATGCTCAGGAGCACTCAACTTTCCATTTTGCTCTGGCCTAAGGACTTGTGTAAGTCTAGTTTTTAAGGTAATTTATTTTTTTTCAGGTAGTATGTGGGTTTTACTTTGTGTTTCAGTACTAAAATGCATGGTTAGTCTCATAATGGTGAATGTACCCTAAGTTGTAAGTGGCAACAATCTTTTGAATTAGAAAGGCTGTTAGAGGATTGATTCTAGTCTAGTCTCACTCCCCCAACTCATCAGCCTGAGTCATTTTCTTCCGTCCCACTAGGTGATTCCTTGACTTCTCTCTAGTGTAGTAAGTAAGGGACCAGTCATCTACCACCATCAGCATCTTATGACTGCCATCACTTTAGCTCTCTTCCTCTTTATCCTGAGGATTATGTTTATATTCCTTCACTATCATTCTGTTGGAGCTTTAGAGGCAGGGTGGGTGAACAGTGATAGAGTATAGATGTTCAGTTATTTTGTCCTACCAGCGACGCCTGCTCTCTCCAGAGCAGTGATGGGGAAAAACCTGTGTCTGGGTTTCAGGTATGATACACTCCTCTATCTTCCCACAGAACTTTGGGGAACATTACATAGAGTCCCCCTGACTTCATGGTACATGTTCTTCTTTCATACCAGCTAATCCATTCTTGCATTTTCTGCCTTCACTTCATCAAGATATTGCGCATCAGTGTGACTTTGCTCATTGCTAAAATACTAGTACCTTGGATGCAGCAGAGGGGCACCGTCATCCTTGTACTCCATCGGCTTACACAGTACATAGATAATGCAATGAACACTTAAATATAACTCAGGTCAGTCTCCCTTGAGGTAGAAAGGGCATTTCTTTGGGACAAAAATTGCCATCCTCCTGGGGCTTCTCCACAGTTGGAACGTTCTGGCATGTTCTACGATTGATCAGCATGGAGGCCAAGGGCCAGCTCTTCTCCTCAGTGTGACCATTTATAGCAAAAGAAGTGGGACTGACTTAGAATTCTACACCCACAGTATTAAGCAAGGGAATGAAGACATTTTTAGACAATGCAAAGTCAAAAATTTTACCTCTCATGTACCATATTCAAAAAGCTTCTGGGAGATGAATAAAAAGGCAGCAAACCGGGAAAGAGGAATATATGACATAGAGGAAATGGAGGCTCAACCACAGGTGATGAGAAACAAAAAGGAATTTCCAGAGTAACTCTGAAAGATCCCAAGACAGCAACTGTATAGTGAAAACTAGACCAGATTAATGCAGAAATGAGGCTCCCAGAAATATGTTTTGAAGAAAAAAAATCATTTAACTGTGGAGACCTGAATGGGAAGGAAGACCAAAAGGGGGCTGGATATATGTATATGCGTGGCTGATTCATTTTGCTGTACAATATAAACTAACACTACATTGTAAAGCAACTATACCCCAATAAAAATCAATTAAAGAAAAAAAAAAGACCCTGATGTATTTGAATGTATTTAAAGCAGTACTCTGTCCTGTTGGAGAATTTGGGGGGGATAAATTAGTTACACAAACTGTGAAAACTAAGTAAACAAAAATGTAAGCAATTATTAATCCTAGGGATTAATACACTCAAAGTTATAACAGAAAGTGTTCGTAATATGCTATGTGGCTCAGCTGTAGCTGAGCTATGTATAAATATTTACAAAGTTACAATAGTGCAAACCCCAAATAGTAATATCATTATATGGAAAAAAAATAGCAGAAGTTAGGAAGGGACGGTATTCATAGTCCAAGCAATAACTTAAATAGATATCTAAGCCTGAGGATTTCAGAAAGAGATATCAGAACAACCCAAAGTACACACAAAAATAGGTATCCATAAAATATTAGTTTTTAAATAAAGTAGCTAATTGCGATCCATTCTTAGTTGCTCAGAGCAAATACTCAGGGTCCTCCCCAATGCCCCTTTTTTCTTGTGTTTTTTATTCACTATATCAGGAAGTCCATTAAGTGCACCCTCAAAACAGACTCAGAGTCAGCTATTTGTCATCTCTTCTGCCACCTCCCTGGTCCAAGTCACCATCCTCTGTCCCCTGCATTGCCGCGATGCTTCCCCACAGAGCTCTCCACCTCCACTATTGCCCCTTCCCATACGCTCTATCCATCAGCCAGAGCAATCCAGGGAAACACATCAGGTCCTGTCTCTCGCTTGCTCAGAATCATCCAGGGCCCCCGTCTCTGCCATGAAAGCCAATCTTGCTCTAGGAGCCATGAGCACGCTTCCCCTCTGATAGGAACCCCTCCTGCTCTCCCTCGCTCACTCCACACTAGCCCCACAACCTTCTTGTCATCAAAAGCATCTCCATGAGCTCTGATCTCTGGGCCTTTAAGCATTCCTCTGCCTCTTTCTGGGATGGCTCTTCCCACAAATTCCACCTGGCTCACCCGCCCCTTCCTCAAGGCTTTGCTGAGCCGCCTCCCACCATCTCATGTAAGCGGCCCTGCCACCGCCGCAGTGAGTGCTCCAGGTGTCCTGATTTGCTCCTTTTCTCTGCAGCGTGTCACCTTTCAATACACTGCATCATGTACTTATTTATAATACTTTTTATTGTTTGTCTCTCTCTCCCATCCTTTAACATTTTAGTTCCTGAAGAGCAGAGAGTGGAGGATTTAATTCCAAAGCATTCTCTCCCAACTGTTTCAGGAAGTCACCAGAGTGTGTGTTGTTACATGCTATGAGGGGAGAAGAAGACAGAGGCACAGAGAGGGGAAGGAGGTTGGTTACCAAGGATCTCACGTTGTGTGTACAGAGATGACTGTGTGTCCCCTGCATCTATGTATGACATTACCGTAATCTCTCTGGCAGCTTGCTAGTCTCATTTCAAGCAAAGCCATGTCATCAAGTGCATTATTAAACTTTAAATTTAGTTTAAATCTATTAAATTTAGTTTAAATCTATTATTCTTGATTTCATTTGGGATATAATTGAAGAGCAAACATTTACTGAATGTGTATTACGTGCTGGGACTACGCTAAGTAGTTTAATACAAAATTTCATGAATCCTCAAAACAAAGTTCATAGGTGGCTATTATTGCTATATTCACATTAGGGATGAGAAACCACATGAACTTTGAACCATGTAGTGAGGAAGAGACATAGGGAGTCACTGAAACAGGGATTGTGTCTGAGCTCAGACCCCTCTGAGAACGAGAGGCTTGTCTGTGTTTTCTCCCCTGAAGGGAGGTAAAGGTGTCTACGATTCTCAGTTCAATTCCTTAAGGGTCAAGATTCCCAAGTTAGCCACTTTGACCTAGACTTCACTGCAAAATAACGGTTGATGATGCTTATAATAAGCTGTGTGTGGCTGGGTGCACTGCATTTCTCAGGTCTCATTTCAGTCTTTGTCATCTTTCATCTTTGTAATCTTTTACCTTTAGATAGAGGATCAGGAATTGTATCCTTAGACAAGAACTGAACAAAACATGAAAAAAAGAAAACTCTGTGACTGAAATGTCTTTGATTAGAGCTCTTATTTCTTTTCCTTTCTTTTTTTTTCTAGAAAATCCTGATTAATTGACCATAGAGTCCTTCTTCTGAAAATTAAAACTATGATTAAGGATTGGAACAACCAAACCAGAAAACACAATTTTCAGAGTGTTTTTTTTCCTAAAGACATCCTCTAGGTCCAAATCCATGGTAAAAATGTAGCCTGTTCAAAGTACATGGTAGCATTAATGCTCATGTACAATTGCAAGAGGTTCTGCCCTTAAGGGACAGAATCTCAGTTGGAACCCATTAATTTTGACAGTTTGCCTATCACAGTAGAATGGATTCGCTGAGTCACAGAAACTTTTCTAAAAAGAGAAGAATCATATTCTCCTTGCTTGTAAATATTCATAACACAGTGGGGTTTGAACATTCTCAAGGCAACCAGACCACACCATTAATAACCCCACAACCTATGAAACTCAGCTTGGGCTTCACTGCACTCAAAGTCCCTTTTGTAATAAATCTAATATACACCCACCAGCTGTGTAATGGGCCCACACACCTCCTGGGGCACAGAAGAAGGTCACAAAATAGAGTCCATTATTCCACATTCAAAATTTGGCTAGATTTGGATTTGACACTTCATTTGCAGAAATGTCCTAGAGGCATATTCTTTCTAGGAGGTCAGGGTTGGAGTGGGTGGCAGACTGTTGCCAAATTAACTCTGCAGAGCACTTTTAAATGGAAAGGAGTAAGACTTTTAAAATATTCCCTTCATGATGATTTCTGAAAATCAAATTGAGTTGTAATGTCTGAAAGTTATTACTGGAACATTTTAAATTAAACCAATGTGGCATCACTCACTCCCAAGAGGGAGTATGACACAGTGCCAGTCATAGAATTTTCCAGTGTTTGACTTAAAAAAAAATCCAAATCATATTTGTAAAGACAAAATAGCTCTAACCTAAATGGATCACAGGGCTTCCCAGGTGGTTCAGTGATAAAGAATCTGCCTGCCAATGCAGAAGATGTGAGTTCAATCCCTGAGTCAGGACATTACCTGGAGAAGGAAACGGCAACCCTGGAAAAATTTGCCTGGAAAAGTCTTCATGGGCAAAGGAGCCTGGTGAGCTATATAGTCCATGGAGTTGCAAAGAATCAGACATGGCTTAGTGACTAAATAACAACAAATGGATCATAAGGAGGAAATAATGATCATACAACCCATCTAAGGATGTCCCAGGGCCACAAGCCTCACATATTCTTCATCCCGTTATGACTGTCTCTACAGACAGAATAACCTGGTGTGAGCTGCTGGAAAGAAGGTTCAGGAGAGGAGACTGGAGGCTAGGATCAGACTCAACACCAGCTTCTAAATCAGTGATGCCTTCATTTGCACTTTGTGGGATGACTACAGTATCATATTGAAAACACAGTGCATGAAACTCACACAGGATTACTGAATCCCAACACAGATACCATGAGGAAGTGGTATAAAGCAAATTCTATTACCATTAGACAAGTTTTAGCCAATAGAAAGTAACATCATGATCCCAAGTGATCATCACAAGAATGTCTATGTACTTAAAATAATTTAACTGGTTTTGAATCATTTCTTTGAAATATAAGAGGCCAATAAATTAGAAGAATGCCAAAGGCAACACACTAAATTTCAATAAAGACTGTAAGAACATACTGATGGAGCTCCAAGTAAGAATCTTACAAGAGGTATTTGGGAAAGGGTCAATTTTACAGAAATACTGAAGTGGAATTAGACTGGCACAAAACTTGTCTCATGTAACAATTTCTTACTTACTTAAACAAAGATCATATAATGATAGGAATGATCAAGAGAATCATATTAATAAGAGGAGCATTCATTCGGTACATTGCCTGGCCCGCCCATGGACTCCTGTGACTCCATCAGCTCACGTGGCTGGTGCCCTTATTACACAGAGAGAAGGTGAGGTAGGACATGACAAGTTACACTCATGGGCGATGCAGGGGGCCTGGTGGGGACAGGATGTGTTAGTCTGCTCAGGCTGCTATAACAAAATATCACAGACTGGATAGCTTAAGCAACAGAATTTTATTTTCTGACAGTTCTGGAGGTTGGAAGTCCAAGATTAAGTTGATGGTAGGTTGTTTTCCCCTGAGGTCCCCCTCCTTGGTTTGTGGATGACTGTCTTTTCACTGTGTCCTCACGTGGCCATCCCACTGTGTGTGTATACCCCTGCTCTGTGTCCAAATTTCCTCTTCTTAAAAGGACACCAGTCACGTTAGATTAGAGCATCAAACTAAGACCTCATTTTAACTTAATTGCCCCTTTAAAGGATACATCTCCAATACAGTCAAATGCTGAAAAACTGACGGTTAAGGCTTCAACATGGGGTTTTGGGGAAGACACACTTTGGCCCATAACAGAGGAAACAAAAATGATAGAGGCATGAGAAAAATAAAATTTGAAACCACTGTGATAAAAGGATGCTGAAGATTCTGCAATGACTGCTATGAGTAAGAAGATGAAATGTAGGAGTCCAAACCCTCAAGAGCAAAGTTAAAGGCAGGCAGATGTTTGCCTCCATGAGTGGTAGAATATTCTGACAAATAGAAGTGCCTAACTTTGAAGCTGGAATGTTTCAAAGGGGAATGTTATATTGATGCAGCCGGGGGCCATGAGGGTTGATTAGACAATGTCTGGATTCCGAAACACCTTTTTACTAAGAAGCATCAAATAACAAAAGTTGTGTGTATTTCTCACCTTGGAAATAGACACACTGATTTTATAACCTGATTCCCTTGGAAGCTCCTTTTCTGAGTAATGTGAATAAAGGTCTTGTAATTAGTTACATATTAGCCATGATTTCCAGAAAAACTTACACAATTATTGATAGAATTTCAAGTGAGCATGCTTTGCAAAATAAGTTAGTATTTACCCATAAACTGGTACTAATTAGCTACGTGTTTCATATAACTGGAAGTTCACAGCTTGAATCCAAGACAAAGGCATATAATGATACATTAAAAACACTTTTTGAGAGGCTTCCACGTGATGCTAATGATAAAGAAAAATGAACAGTGAACGTTGCTCAGTCTTGTCCAACTCTTTGCAACCACATGGACTATACAGTTCATGGAATTCTCCAGGCCAGAATACTAGAGTGAGTAGCCGCTCCCTTCTCCAAGGGATCTTCCCAACCCAGGGATCAAACCCAGGTTTCCTGCATTGCAGATGGATTCTTTACCAGCTGAGACACCAGAGAAGCCCAAGAATACTGGGGTGGGTAGCCTATCCCTTCTCCAGCAGATCTTCCTGACCCAGGAATTGAACCAGGGACTCCTGCATCATAGGCGGATTCTTTACACATAAGCTACCAGGGATCCACCTGCCAATGCAGGAGACACAGGAGATGCAGGTTTGGTCTCTGGGTTGGAAAGATCCCCTGGAAAAGAGCATGACAACCCACTCCAGTATTCTTGCCTGGAGAAGCCCATGGACAGAGGAGCCTGGTGGGATATAGTCCATAGAATCATGAAGAGTTGGACATGACTGAAATGACTTAGGATGCATGCAAAAATGAAGAAGGCAATCTGTATGGCAATTATCATTATTTAATGATACTTTGTGCTAGGATTGTGATTAGAGCCAGGACCTCAGCCATGACAACCACTTGCTACTCTTTCCACCATTTAAAGGGTCCCTACTTTCTTGTGCTGGCTAAGATCTATGCATTTGGTGGGTTGGATTAATGCAAAAACAATTTGGGGGAAATACATTGATAGCTAAATGTTTCTCTGGGAAAATGTTCACATCCATTTTTCTTCCAATATCAGGAAAAAATTATCTAAAACCAGTACCACCACACACACACACACACAAGACTCTTCTATGCCAAGGGCCATGGAGACATTGGGAGGAGTAAAGGACACAGGTAGGTGCCCAGGAAACACAAAGCCAGGTGGCTGCTGTATTCACAACCATCCTCAGGTCACAGTAATTGTAAGAACGGAAGCTGGAGAACATGCGATGGAGCAGAGGAGGGCAGTGGGTCTTGCCTGCTGGGATCAGGAGGGGGACTGGGGAGGATGCTCCTGGGAGTATATTTGCCAGGTTTACTCCCCATTCCAGAGCTCTTCTTTCATCTGAAGTGTTCTTGTGTTGGAGAAATGGTTCTCTACTGGGGGCAATTTTGCTCCTCATGGAACATTTGGCAATGCTTAGAGACTGTTGCTATGACAAACCTAGACAGCATATTAAAAAGCAGAGATATCACTTTGCTGACAAAGGTCCACAGAGTCAAAGCTATGGTTTCTCCAGTAGTCACATATGTATGTGAGAGTTGGACCATAAAGAAGGCTGAGAGCTGAAGAATTGCTGATTTCGAATTGTGGTGCTGGAGAAGACTCTTGAGATTCCCTTGGACAGCAAGGAGACCAAACCAGTCAATCCTAAAAGAAATCAACCCTGAGTATTCTTTGGAAGGACTGATGCTGAAGCTGAAGCTCCAATACTTCGGCCACCTACTGCAAAAAGCCGACTCACTAGAAAAGACCCTGGTGCTAGGAAAGATTGAAGACAGGAGGAGAAGAGGGTGACAGAGGATGAAATGGTTGGCTGGTACCAACAACTCAATGGACATGAGTTTGAGCAAATTCCTGAAAATAGCAGAGGACCGAGGAGTCTGGCCTGTTTCAGTCCACTGGGTTGCAAAAAGTCAGACACAACTGAGTGACTGAACAACAACAAGAGACTGCTGATTGTACCAACTAGGAGGCGGTGGGATGGTATCCAGTGAGTAGAGGCCAGATGTACTGCTGAACATCCTAGGATGTCCAGCAGAAGCCCCTGTAATGAACAACGCTCTGCCCCAAACATCAGTAGTCCCACAGTTGAGAAACTATGCGCTGGAGTATAAGACCCACAGACTATCTGTCCTTCCCTCCTTCACCACAGATGAGAGGTGAGTTTGGGAGAAGAAAGTAGCACACCTTCTTTTTTTTCCTTTCTCCTGCTGGCATCTGTCTGCCTGCCTGCAGAGAACATGTCCTTTAGGTCTGCTGTCATCTGTGTGGTAAATGGAGCAGGGTGCAGCTTGGCCTGGTTCTAGAGTTCAAGCTGAGACTCTGTCATAAAAAGATGGTATTTTGATCTGCCATCTCTGTTTGATTCTCTCTCCTACTGGTTCCAAGTGTGGAAAGAAAACCAGGATGTCTCAGTTCAGTTGAGTTCAGTCGCTCAGTCCTGTCCAACTCTTTGTGACTCTATGGACTGAATCACGCCAGGCCTCCCTGTCCATCACCAACTCCTGGAGTTTACTCAAGCTCATGTCCATTGAGTCAATGATGCCATCGAACAATCTCATCCTCTGTCATCCCCTTCTCCTCTCGCCTTCAATCTTTCCCAACATCAGGGTCTTTTCGAATGAGTCAGCTCTCCGCATCAGGTGGCCAAAGTATTGGAGTCTCAGCTTCAACATCAGTCCTTCCAATGAATATTCAGGACTGATTTCCTTTAGGATGGACTGGTTGGATCTCCTTGCAGTCCAAGGGACTCTCAAGAGTCTTCTCCAACACCACAGTTCAAAAGCATCAATTCTTCGGCGCTCAGTTTTCTTTATAGTCCAACTCTCATATCCATACATGACTACTGGAAAAACCATAGCCTTGACTAGATGGCCCTTTGTTGGCAAAGTAACGTCTCTGCTTTTTAATATGCTGTCTAGGTTGGTCATAACTTTTCTCCCAAGGAGTAAGCGTCTTTTAATTTCATGGCTGCAGTCACCATCTGCAGTGATTTTGGAGCCCCAAAAAATAAAGTCTGTCACTGTTTCAACTGTTTCCCCATCTATTTGCCATGAAGTGATGGGACCAGATGCCATGATCTTCGTTTTTGAGTGTTGAGCTTTAAGCCAACTTTTTCACTCTCCTCTTTCACTTTCATCAAGAGGCTTTTTAGTTCTTCTTCACTTTCTGCCATAAGGGTGGTGTCATCTGCACATCTGAGGTTATTGGTATTTCTCTTGGCAATCTTGATTCCAGCTTGTGCTTCCTCCAGCCCAGCATTTCTCATGACGTACTCTGCATATAAGTTAAATAAGCAGGGTGACAATATACAGCCTTGACGTATTCCTTTTCCTATTTGGAACCAGTCTGTTGTTCCATGTCCAGTTCTAACTGTTGCTTCCTGATCTGAATACAGGTTTCTCAAGAGGCAGGTCAGGTGGTCTGGTATTCCCATCTCTTTCAGAATTTTTCATAGTTCTGTTGCTTCCTGACCTGCATACAGGTTTCTCAAGAGGCAGGTCAGGTGGTCTGGTATTCCCATCTCTTTCAGAATTTTTCATAGTTTACTGTGATCCTCACAGTGAAAGGCTTTGGCATAGTCAATAAAGGAGAAATAGATGTTTTTCTGGAACTTTCTTGCTTTTTCAATGATCCAACAGATGTTGGCTATTTGATCTCTGGTTCCTCTGCCTTTTCGAAAACCAGCTTGAACATCTGGATGTTCATGGTTCATGTATTGTTGAAGCCTGGCTTGGAGAATTTTGAGCATTACTTTGCCAGCGTGTGAGATGAGTGAAATTGTGCAGTAGTTTGAGCATTCTTTGGCATTGCCACCACCAACCAACTCGGATGTCTCATTGGCTTCCTTCAAATACCAACATCCATTACCCTCGAATCTGAAATATATGACAGGCCTTAACTAAATTCTCCAAACGTGAGCACTTAATAAGTGATGAGGAGATTAAGCTTGGGGAGAACTGAATTAGATGTACATTGACTTGAGGTCATCTGGAGACCCGTGTCACCCCAATGAATCCTGAAAGTGGTCTGAAGATGAAACCGAGGCTCTGCAATCCAAGGCAACCCTCATTAGAGGCTCTTGGTTTTGATAGCTTCTGAAGACACCAAACTGTAGGAATACTCTAGAAGAGCCTTTAAAATATTTCTTAATTAAAATAAAAAAGTGTAACTCTATATGGTAATGGGTGTTAACTAGATTTATTGTGGTGATCATTTCAAAATATATATATACACAGAATCATTAAGCAATGAATCTGAAACTAATCTTAATAAAAACTTAAATTTCAAAATGATATTTTTAAACGTTCAATAACCACCATGGAAAAAGATCTTTTTAATACACAGTGCCAGAGACCAGACTCCTGAGAACAAATGTCCTTCCTTCCTTTCAAGGTCTGAGCAATATGTAAATCATTGCACTTTCTTTGCACCTTATTTCAGTGTGAGCCATCTCTGCCTCTTTGAATGTAAACAGAATAGTTTGCAAAATCTGCACACAATGTACTACCAGAAGTTTCTCTAAGAATTCAATTAAGCCCTTCTTTCCACCTTTGGAATATAGTTGGTTCCCATTTGATTTTCCAGGACCATCTTTTCAGTTAATATTAATATCTTATTTCTTCAAGAATGCCATATGAAAATGTAAACTATACAGGTAGTGAATAGATGCACCCTCTACCCTCCTTCTTCCCTGGTAGCTCAGATGGTAAAGAATCCACTTGCCAATGCAGGAGACATGGGTTCTATCCCTGGATGGGGAAGATCCCTTGGAGAAGAAAATGGCAACCCACTCCAGTGTTCTTGCTTGGGAAATCCCATAGAGGAGTCTTGGGGGCTACAATCCATAGGGTCACAAAGGGTCAGACACAGCTTACCAACTAAGTTTACATGCTGCTTCTGCTAAGTCGCTTCAGTCGTGTCCGACTCTGTGCGACCCCATAGATGGCAGCCCACCAGCCTCCGCCGTCCCTGTCCCTGGGATTCTCCAGGCAAGAATACTGGAGTGGGTTGCCATTTCCTTCTCCAGTGCATGAATGGGAAAAGTGAAAGTGAAGTCACTCAGTCATGTCTGACTCTTCGTGACCCCATGGACTGCAGCCTACCACGCTCCTCCGTCCATGGGATTTTCCAGGCAAGAGTACTGGAGTGGGGTGCCATTGCCTTCTCCTTAAGTTTATATATATATATATATATATAGTTTATAAAAATTATACTTAAAATTAGATGTGAAATACTATAGATTTAAGATATAGTATTAAGCAGAAAGCACAATTGTGATTTCACTATGGTTTCAAGTAGAAAAACAAGCTTAAACATAGAAAAAAAAAAAGCTATAGCAAATAGTTTAGCACTGTAAGAGTTAAGACTATAAAAGATATTTTATGTTATTCTACTGTCTCGTCTTTACTGCCAGAGGATTTCATTAATGGATTTCTTGAATTCTAACTATTATTTATAAAGGCAGGTTTTGATTTCACTCTAAGGCAGAAATGATGTGTTAATATATCATATGATCACATGCTTGTTAAATCAACACTTTACCCAGCCACAGGAGAAGTTTGCATTTGAAGGCTCAGCAACCTCCACGGCTTGGGTCAACAGCTAATAAGAGGGCTGGTGGCACTAAGTCAAGAGGAGGAGTGAGTCTAGGTCCCCTTCTAATGACCTGGACTTATCGAGATCAGAGAGCCTGGAGCAGCCTCTTCCCAATTGTGTGATTGTGTGTTTGCTTCCCCTGACAGTACTGGACTCACCAACCTCTTGCTGACATTTTCTGGGACAATTCTATTGCTGATCAGCTCTGTTGGATCTCTGTGTAGCCTAATAGCAATGGGACTTAGGAGAAAAGAACTTAGCCAAGCCTCAATTTAGTTATAAATAAAATGGGACTGAAAATAACTGACATATAAAAAAATATGCATTTTAGTGTTTTTTCTGGCCAATAAAATGTTTGATTAAGGATAAATACTACTATTAGTATTAAAACAATAGCAATAATAAAGAAAATGTGCTCAGTCATGTCCAACTCTCTGCAACACTATGGACTGTAGCCTAGCATGCTCCTCTGTCCATGGAATTTCCCAGGCAAGAATACTGGAGTGGGTTGTCATTTCCTTCCCAACCCAGGGATTGAACCCATATCTCTTGCATCTCCTGCATTGCAGGTGGATTCTTTACTGGCTGAGCCATCAATTCTGATGCTAATATAGCCACCGGACTAAAAATTGTTATGCTTCAATGAATCCAATAGTATTGATGAATGGCCTTTACCAGCAGGTGTTTATTTCTAGATCTTTCTCACTCCCTCCTTCCTTCCCTCCCAGTGTTTGAAGAACTGGGAATCTTTCTACCCATCTTCTCATATCTTCAACCACTCAAATACACACACACACCCTGATTCCTCCTACAAGACCTCAAACAGTGGTGGTGAAGAACAATCTAGAACTAGACTAGACTACCCAGGTTTCCATCTTGGCCCCACCACACTCTAACAATATGATTATGGGAAAGGTAATGACCTTCTGGGTGTCTCTCTTTCTACAACTTTAAGATTACAGAACTGATATCACAGGGTTATTATGATCACTAAGTGGCCAGCACGGGGGAGCACTCAGAACAGTGTGGGCAAGTAGCACGTGGTCAGTCACCAAAGTTTTGTATCTTCATCAGGATGTGGATTGTTAAAGATGTGTGCACCCCTATGTTCACAGCAGCACTACTCACAACAGCCAAGACATGAAAACAACCTAATCCACAGATGAATGGCTAAAGAAGATGTGGTGCATATATCCAAAGGAATACTATTCAGCCACAGAAAGAATGAAATAATGCCATTGGCAGCAACATCTATAGACCTGAAGAGTATCATACTAAGTGAAGTAAAACAGAGAAAGACAAATATCATATGATATCACTTATATGTGAAATCTAAAAAAAAAAAAAAATGATACAAATGAACTTATTTACAAAACAGAGATAGCCTCGCAGACATAGAAAACAAACTTACGGTTAGCAGAGGAGATAGTGAGGTTGGGGGGGTGGATAAATTAGGAGGTTGAGATTAAGAGATACACACCACTATGTATAAAATAAACAACAAGGATGTACAGCACAGGAAACTCTATTTAATATCTTGAATTCTTAAAGCGATGGGAATACCAGACCACCTGACCTGTCTCTTGAGAAACCTGTATGCAGGTCAGGAAGCAACAGTTAGAACTGGACATGGAACGACAGAATGGTTCAAAATAGGAAAAGGAGTACATCAAGGCTGTATATTGTCACCCTGTTTATTTAACTTATATGCAGAGTACATCATCATGTGGAGAAGGAAATGGCAACCCACTCCAGTATTCTTGCCTGGAGAATCCCAGGGACGGTGGAGCCTGGTGGGCTGACGTCTATGGGGTCGCACAGAGTCGGACACGACTGAAGCGACTTAGCAGCAGCAGCACATCATGAGAAATGCTGGGCTGGTTGAAGCACAAGCTGGAATTAAGATTGCCAAGAGAAATATCAGTAACCTCAGATATGCAGATGACACCACCCTTATGGCAGAAAGTGAAGAAGAACTAAAAAGCCTCTTGATGAAAGTGAAAGAGGAGAGTGAAAAAGTTGGCTTAAAGTGCAACATTCAGAAAACTAAGAACATGGCATCCGGTCCCATCACTTCATGGCAAATAGATGGGGAAACAGTGGAAACAGTGGCTGACTTTATTGTTTTGGGCTCCAAAATCACTGCAGATGGTGACTGCAGCCAAGAAATTAAAAGATGTTTATTCCTTGGAAGGAAAGTTATGACCAATCTAGATACATATTAAAAAGCAGAGACATTACTTTGCCAGCAAAGGTCCACCTAGTCAAGGCTATGGTTTATCCAGTGGTCATGTATGGATGTGAGAGTTGGACTATAAAGAAAGCTGAGAGCCGAAGAATTGATGCTTTTGAACTGTGGTGTCGAAGAAGACTCTTGAGAGTCCCTGCAAGGAGATCCAACCAGTCCATCCTAAAGGAGATCAGTCTTGGGTGTTCACTGGAAGGACTGATGTTGAAGCTGAAACTCCAATACTTTGGCTACCTGATGCGAAGAGCTGACTCATTGGAAAAGACCCTGATGCTGGGAAAGATTGAGGGCAGGAGGAGAAGGGGACAACAGAGGATGAGATGGCTGGATGGCATCACCGACTCAATGGACATGGGTTTGGGTGGACTTAGGGAGTTAGTGATGGACAGGGAGGCCTGGCGTGCTGCAGTTCATGGGGCCGCAAAGAGTCGGACATGACTGAGCGACTGAACTGATTGAACTGAATAACCTACATGTTTAGGTATCACCAGGAATCATTTTTTCTGAAGCCTCTCTCCCAGGATTGTAGGTGGCTGCCTCCTCCCTGTGTCCACAGAGGGTCTTCCTTTTGTGAGTGCCTGCACCCTAAACTCTTCATTGTATAAGGACACCATCATATTGAATTAGAGCCTGGTGGGCTACAAGCCCATAGGGTCGCAAAGAGTCGGACACAACTGAAGCAACTTAGCATGCATGCACGCACGCACTAAGGACCTCATTTTAGCTTAATCATCTCTTTAAAGGCCCCATCTCCAAGTCCAGTCACACTCTGAGATACTGGGAGTTAGAGCTTCTATTTAACAATTTGGGGCAGGGGACACGATTCAGTCTGAAATGTGGAGGACAAAATGTAGCGTTTATTTCCCACAGTCACCGTGCTACTTAAAATCTGTAGATTACAGCTTTCTCCAGCAAATCAAACCTAACTCTGGCAGGCAGTTTAGTCTTGGTTGCTTTTTTACACTTTACCCTACAGTTTTCAGATGTGATTTTCAACAATCTTGATGTCACAGGTGGAAATGTTCCTAAAGAAAGATGCGAGTGAGGCTTCCTCCTGCCAACATTTCAACCAAGAGCAAACACTGCCTCGTCTCTTTCCCAAGAACTATCGAACTGTGGAACAGGCCTGTGAGCAGAGGAAACCCCCGTAGTCAACAACCCTTCAAAGCAACTATAAGGAAGACCTGAACTGGTGCTCTGTCAAGTCCTTATAAGGAGGAAAAAACTGACAGAGAAGGAGTTTCTACCTTCTACCAGATTTGAGATGTAAGATTTCAAATATTCACAGTTAGCTTTAAGCCACACCAGCCCAACTATAACATGCCTCAATGCAACTGCCTTACAATGGGTGTGGAGAGGATGAGCAGTCAGAAACACGAAATACTGTGCTTAATCCTCACCAAACTAAGGGCAGTTCAGGTAAGGAGGTCAGGAAATTGTCCACAGAGTTTTTCTGTCCATGGGTGTTCCCTAAACCAATATAGTCCTATATGTGAGAGTCATTACAAGCTCCTCTTTTAAATTCAAGACATCCATAGAGAATCCATGGAATACACAGAAATACTTCCATTATTTGCATCTGTGTGCAAATCACTTTAATCATAGAATCTTCTGCATTAGCTGAGTGCTGCTATGTGTTTCTGAGTGCTGCCGTTGGAGTATGAAATGGAAACCCACTCCAGTATTCTTGCCTGGAAAATCCCATGGACAGAGGAGCTTGGCATACTAAAGTCCCTGGAGTCACAAAAAGTTGGAGACAGCTGAGCATGCACACACGCTGTGTGTTTCAAGAGTAGACAGTTTGGATAAAGTGGTTGGGAGAAAGGTATATTGGGATCCGCCTGGATGGAGCCCAGGTTTTTGACCCAAGCAAGGGAGACTGGGGACCATAAATTTTGTGGTGGTAGTAACACTGGAAATGAGAGGATGGCTCACAAGAACAGCAAGGGTAGCCAGCAAGGAATGACCCCTTTGTAATTTTGCCTAGAGGCTTTGAGACAGCCGTATGGTTCTGAAGGAAAAAAGTCTCTTTTGTTTTACAAGGTCCAAGTCAAAATTATCAAAAGCTGAGAACTATGCTAAGCTCATCAAATCTCAAATTGGTGTCAGTTTCCAAGTCTAGGTTAGTCAGTGTGCAGTGTCTCTATTCAAGTGGATTCAACAAATTTTGACTAAGCAGCTACCTGTGCCCTGCAGGGAGGGGGCCTAGGATAAGCTCTCAGGACTCTCTCAGGGTGGTCACCGAGGTCAGGGCACGCACCATGATCAGAAATGGAGAATGAAGATGAGCGCAAAATACTGAAAATATCTCTCATCTCCTGGAGGCTGTGACTTTGTGACATACTGAAAAGCATGAGTCAAACAAAATTCACCTCCCTGCTTTTCTAGTTTGTCAGCTAAAAATTGAAGGTTAAACATGCCTACTTTGAAAGGATGTTGGATAGAAAGAATAAAATTAGATATTTAAAATGGGTGCTTAATATCTTTTGTATCTGCATGCACGCACACACACACTTCCAGAATGGTACCTGAACTATTTGCCCTAATGCACATCAAACAGACTTACCTACTAGCCTCCAGAGCAGTGGTTCTCAAAGTAAGGTTCCCACACTAATAGCATCAGTCTGACTTGGAGTTTCTTAGAATGTGTATCTCAGTCCTCAATCCCAGCCCAATGGAATCAGAAAACCTGTTTCCATGAGTCTTCCAGGTGACTTTAATAGATATTGATGTTTGAAAACCACTACTCTAGACCAATGATTAGCTACCTAGCTGCAGAGAAGTCACCTGGGATACTTCTTTAAAACAGTAATACCATGGCTCCACCCAGACCAAATAAGTCTGAACCACTGTGAACAGAGTCCAGCCCCAGAGAAAACAAGATAGCAGAGGAGCAGGTGGACATGGAGTACATCTCTCTCCGTAGATACATCAGGAGGAATACACCTTCAGACACAGACGTACATGCAGAACACCAGCTGAGAGCAGACAGGAGTACCTGACTAGTGAAAAAGAATATATAGAACCACACAAAACTCGGTAGGATGAAGGAACTAGGGGGAAAAACAGGAGTGTTAGTAGGACTGGACCTGCCTTCGGCGGGTGGGGGAACTGAAGCAGGGGTCTGATCCTCACTTCGGGGCAATTGCCTGAGTCAGAGGAGAAACATTTAAGGCTGAGAGTGAAACAGCTGATCTGTGGCAGCCTAAATGAAATGAGAATCAGACAGTCCTTGCCGCAGCCATACATATCCCGGACAGGAACGCTGGTCCCCTGAAAGGTGCAGTGGCTGGGAGCTGGAGTTTAGGGATAGTGGAGCAATCACAGGGCAAGGGATGCTGTTGACTGTGGAGAGACAGATTGAGGGGATGCGAGGAAGGAGATCGTGGTGGAAAATGCCGGTGGAGGAAAGCCAGAGTCCAGCCCCAGAGCCTTCTTTAAAAATATACATATATATGTATATTTGTTATTTATTTTTGGCTGTGCTGGGTCTTTGTTCCTCACCTGGGCTTTCTCTAGTTGTGGCAAGCGGGAGCTACTCTTCATTGCAGGGGGGCAGACTTCTCTTTGCAGCAGCTTCTCTTGTCGTGGAGCATGAGCTCTACAGTGGAGGCTCAGAAGTTGTGGTTCACGGGCTTAGTTGTTCCATGGTATGTGGGATCTTCCCAGATCAGGGATTGAGCCCATGTCCCCTGAATTATCAAGCAGACACTTATCCACTGAGCCACCAGGGGATCCCCTTAGAACCTTCTTCCTAAAGATCTTTCTCAGGTAATTCTGATGTGTGGCCAATGCTGAGAAATGACCCTTTTGGGCAACACAGATATGGAGTTATTTGGTGGTTCTTGGATTGAATATATCCATCTTTCATGTCTTTGTTTCCCTGAATAAGTGTTCTATGCCAAGTGCGCACTGGGCAATGGGGATAAAAGACAGACATGGGCCATGCATTTCTAGAGTTTACAGTCTAGCAGGCATCACAGAGTCCACCATTTACAGCACACAAGCTGGGCACTGCATAACTTCAGTGACAGTGTTCTTCACTCAGTTGTGTCCAACTCTTTGCAACCCTATGGACTGTAGTCCTCCAGGCTCCTCTGTCCATGGAATTCTCCAGGTAAGAATACTGGAGTGGGTAACCATTCCCTTCTCCAGGGGATCTTTCCAACCCAGGGATCGAACCCGGGTCTCCTGAATTACAGGCAGATTCTTTACTGTCTGAGAATACCCCCTCATAACTTTATATACAACCAGTAAAGACACACACAGCATCTGAGGTCAAAGCCCAAAGTAATCTTGGCACCAAAAGAAGTAGACTATATAATCATTTCCAAGCAGCTTTAGCCTCTACTCTTGGCACTGCCACCAGCTTCCCAGGAAGTCCCAGCAGGATCCGGGCCAGCGAATCAATTTCTTATCACTCTGTTAGGAATAATCACCACATTTTTTAATTGACAAGGGACATGATGTCAAATATGACTTTGCTGGGCATGGTTTTATAATGAACTGGTGCCATTATAGAGTGTTTGCATTTTGAACTTAACTTTATTCTTACTGTGCACGTGTGCTAAGTCACTTCAGTCATGTCGAACTCTGTGAGACCCCACAGACTCTAGCTCGCCAGGCACCTCTGTCCATGGGATTTCCCAGGTAAGAATACTGAAATGGGTTGCCATGCTCTCCCCCAGAGAATCTTCCTGACCCACAAACCCGCGTCTCTTCCGTCTCCTGCACAGCAGGCAGGTTCTTTCACACTAGCGCCGCCTGGGAAGCCATTCTTACTGTGGTAGGCTGAATAATGGCCCCAAAAGATATACAGGTCTTAAGCTCGGAACCAGCAAACCTTTTCTTATGTAGCAACAAGAACTTTACAGACATGATTATATTAAAGATCTTGAGATGGTGAGATTATCCTAAATTATCCAGGTGGGCATAGACGCAATCACAGGTGTCTTCACAGAGAGGCGCAGAGGGAGATACAATACCGAAAATAATGAGACCAGAGAAAAATGAGGCTATCCTGGGAGTTTTAAAGGCTGGGGAAGGAGCTAGGAGCCAAGGAATACAGCTTTAGGGAAAGTAAAGACAGCCTCTAGAAGGAACACAGTCCTCCTGACACTGCTTTTCACTCAGTGAACCTGATTTCAGACACTATATGAGAATAAAAGTGTTTTAAATCACAAAGACTATAATTATTAATATTTGTGCAGCAGCAATATAAAACTAATACACGTGCATGCTCAGTCACTTGTCATATCTGACTCTTAGAGACCCCATGAACCATAGTCCACCAGGCTCCTCTGTCCATGGGATTGTCTCAGCAAGAATACTGCAGTGGGTTGCCATGTCCTCCTCCAGGTTGTCTTCCTGACCCAGGGATCAAACCTGCATTTCCTTTGTCTCCTGAATTGGCAGGTGGATCCTTTACCACTGAGCCACCAAGGAAGACCATAAAGCTAATACACTTATACCCAAATAAACAAAACCCAAAAGAATAGAGCAGAAGGTTTGGGAGAGAAGTTGAAGACACTCCCAAAACAGTCCAAGCTCTGTGCTTGTTACTTTACATGGACTAGGTCTCAACCTCACTGCAGTCACAGGAGAAAGGGGCTGTCATAATCACCATCACCATTGTTATCACTGTCTTCATCATCAAAATCACTTATCATCACCATCATCTTTTTTCTCATTCTTTTCTTTTTCTTTTCTTATTCATTTATCTATCTATTTATTTTTGGCAATTCCACACAGCTTGTGAGATCGCAGTTCCCTGACCAGGGATTGAACCCAGGCCCTCGGCAGTGAGAGCCCCAAGTCCTAACCACTGGACCACCAAATTTCAGATTTCAATATGAGGAAAATAAAATATAGAAAAAGTTAAGTAATATCTTCTAAATAACCCACCTGGTAAACAGCGGTCAGAGTTTGAACCCACTCCTGTTTGACTCATAACTACAATTTCCCAAAGGCACCTTCCATTGAAAAATTAACACTTAATATCACTGAAGGTTTCCCTGGTGGCTCAGTGGTAAAGGATCCACCTGCCACACAGGAGCCACGAGTTTGATCTCTGGGTCAGGAAGACCTCCTGGAGGAGGAAATGGCAACCCACTCCAGTATTCTTGCCTGGAGAATCCCATGGACAGAGGAGCCTGCCAGGCTACAGTCACGGAATTGCAAAGAGTCGGACACAATGACTAAACCATCATCAACCCTGCAGGAAGGTTTTTGTCTGAAGTTTAAAATTGTACTCTGATTGGAGCATTGCAAGTGACCAACTAATGGTCTTCATGGCCTGAAAGCAGAGTGTCGGAAGCAACCACTTCTAAAGAGCCACAGAGCAGACTGTTTTTACAGCAACCTGCAAAGGGCAGCCCACCCCAGAGATGAATGTGGTGGGTGGTCCCACAGCCACTGTTCACACAGCAATGAACAGGGTTAAACGCCATTAATAATTCCCCATTCAGTACCATCTTGACCCATAGAAATTGTTTCTGCATCATCAACTCTTCTGGCAGCAACTTTGCTGTATCTGAACTGCCATTTCTCACAAATAATGGCCTTTTATCCCACTTGAAACCTGTCACCTGGAACAAATAAGGTCTTTACAAGTCCCAGAAAATGAGAGAATTTTCTCCACAAACTATATTATTTTTTACTTATTCCCTACTCTGACATAATACGAGGGGTTAATCTGCTGGAAAGGTTACATTCCCATCCCCCCAAAATACGAGCAACCCCCATAAAAATGCAGTGAAGACTGCTCATATAAGGGAAAAATCCAATTTATATCAAAAGTAAAATCTGAGATACAGAAAAATTATTCTAAAGAATAACAAATAAATAAATTTCATTTGTGATAAAGAAAATTTTATTAAATTTATTTTATAATTTATAATTATATTGGTAAAATGTTTTCATGACACAGAGACTTTCTCAGATATCATGTTTCTATGTGGTTAGAATGTTTCAGCATCTCTCAGACGTCCTGACTCTGAGGAACTTTCACTAAAAATCCCTCAAAATTTGCCTTTGAGATATAAAGAGGGCTATGTGCTTGGTGCTAAGTCTCTTCAGCCGTGTTTGACTCTTTACCACCCTATGGACTGTAGCCCACCAGGATGCTCTGTCCATGGGATTTTCCAAGCAGGAATACTAGAGTGGGTTGCCGTTTCCTGGCCCAGGAGATCTTCCTGATCCAGGGATCAAACACGCGTCTCCTGTGTCTCTGGCATTGCAAGCGATTCTTTATCACTGAGCCACTGGGGAAGTCCCATAAAGAGGGCAACATTCCCTAAGTCTAATCAATAGTTTAAAAGAAAGTCCAATAAAAAATAACAAATTAACAATAATTTTGACACCTTACACTCATGCTCATGCCCAGTGTGTCTGAGAAACTTGAATATCTTACTCCAAAATTTACACAAAAGTCTGAGGAGATAAGAACAGCAGGACTCCTTCTAATCAATACCAAGACTAAAGATAAGCCACAGTCATTAAACTAGTGTGGTGTTGGGGTGGGAATGAACCAGTGGGTCTCTGGAATCAATGAGGGCCCAGAAGAGACCTGCTCTGTGCAGGAGAGAAGAAAAAAGAGGAAATATTCAGTAAATAATGGCCGGACTATATGGTACCATATGGAAGTAAATGGAGTTCAATCCCTATCTCTCACCTTATAGAAATCAATTCCAGATAAATTAAGGACTTAATAAAATGCAAGTCAATACAAACTATTCTAGAAAAAAAAATAGAAGATGTGTAGTAGGAACACATTTTTTAAAAACACAAAACACTAATTAAAACATTTAAATCTATGATCACCTATTCATCAAGAAAAACAACAAAAAGGTGAAATATAAAGCACAAACAGGAAGATATTTACAGCATCCATACCCATGTTCCTAACAAAGAATTTGAATAAAGAATCTATAATAAACTACAAGGAGAGAGGAAGAAGATAAATGACCCAATAATGAATGGGATAAAGGCATTAGTAGGCATCTCACAGAATCAAAATTTTTCTTTTCTTTTCCAAATTATCAAATTCCCTTCCTCTACTAGATCATTCCTGACAGCATATTAAGCCCTGGGAGGTTCTCACTCCCCTCTTACCTTAACACCTCAAATTCTTCCTTGGTTTTACTTTCCCCTGCAGCCTCCTGTTCTCACGTCTTAAGCTGGTTTCTGTCCCCACTGCTCTTGTAGACGTCACCATGGCCTGCATGTCACCCCAGCAGGAATATTTGACACTATCGATTATGCCTGGTTTCCCTCTGATCAGAAGCTGCAATCCAGTTCATCAGAAAACCTTAATGCTCAACCAAAACCATAGCCTCATCATCCCTCCTGAGCATTATTGCAATGACTCCTGCTTGGCCTGTGGGCGCCAGGCGATGGACGGAGCAATCTGGTCACAACTCTGGTCATAGAATGAATGCCACTCTCCTCCAACACCTGCCACTCTCTTTCCATCCTCATCTCCTCCTGCACCTGCTTTGCTAACTTGCTCTCTCCACGGTGGCCTCCTTATGCATCAAAGGCGACATTGCTGCAGGGCTTTGGTGCTTCCTGTTTTCTCTGCCTGGGAAGTTCTGTTACCAAGTCCAAGCTCACTCTGCTCACTGCAGGACAGGTCATTAAATCCGAGAACAGGGGTTGAGACAAGGTATATGACTATATTCAGAAAGCCAGCTGATGGAGAAGATGACAAACTAATGTCTCAAAATAACCATCTTAAGAGGATCTGGACACCAGTTTGTTTTATAGAACAGAGATCGGGGGAGGTGGGACTTCCCAGGTGACACAGTGGTAAAGAATCTGCCTGCCAATGCAGGAGATGCAAGAGACTCCGTGAATCCAGAAGATCCTCTGGAGTAGGAAATGGCAACTCACTTCAGTATTCCTGCCTGGAAAATTTCATGGACAGAGAAGCCTAGTGGGCTACAGTCAATAGGGTCACAGTCAGACATGACTGAGCACCGGGTGGTGGTGGTGGGGGGAGGTCAGGAAATAAAGTAAAAAGGCAATTAATGTTGCAAATATCTCCTAGAATGGCAAGCCTCAGAGGAGATGTTTTCATTTCTTCCTTCCCACCCTGCACAAGTGGACAGGGCAGGGCCCTGAGCAAAGGCACTTTGGTTTAATATTCAGACAGAGGGACAGGGTTCCCCAAGGCAAGCCACTACGTAAAGACAGTATGCTTTTAGTGAACCAAAGCAGTGGGAAGCAAAGTTAAAGAATCAGATCCAACATGAAGTCAGTTGTTCCATGGATATCCCCATTGTTGCAACAGGCAGGGAGCTAGGTATAAGCAGAGAAATGGGGGCAGGAGCCAGGTGGCAGGAAATCATGCATCTTGTAGACAGTGGGGGGTCCATAGCAGAGAGAGGAAAGCAGGAACCTCCAGACTGACCAGAAACAACACATTTTGGGTGATAAGTGTCCAAGTAACAGACAAAGAAAGGTGGGGAGAGGCAGGAATCTCCTGAGTCCAAATGTAACCTTCCACTCACTGTTCCCTCACTGCAATAAGATTAGCCTAACAGATAAGAAGCATTCATCATGCACTGACCCATGACACTTCTTTTTTAAAGCAACCTGTCTGCCTGCTCTCCTTCTGAGAGTGTATCTCTGCTGAAGTAAACTCACTTTATTTTAATGTGTATAAATGTATTTTTAATTGAAGGATAATTGCTTTACAATGTTGAGTTGGTTTCTGCCATACATCAATATGAATCAGCCATAGGTATAGTATGTCCCCTCCTTCCTGAACCTCCTTCTCACCTTCCACCCCCCACTCCATCCCACCCCTCAAGTTGTCACAGAGCACCAGGTTGAGCTCCCTGCAACTTTGAGAGCTAAGTTGCTTCAGTCATGTCTGACTCTGTGCAACCCTATAGACTGCAGCCTACCAGGCTCCTCCTCTGTCCATGGGATTCTCCAGGCAAGAATACTGGAGTGGGTTGCATGTCCTCCTCCAGGGAATCTTTCCAACCCAGGGATCAAACCTGAAACTCTTATGTCTCCTGCATTGTCAGGCAGTTTCTTTACCACTAGGGCCTCCTGGAAAGTCCCGAGCTCCCTGAGTCAAACAGCAAATTCCCAGTGGCTATCTATTTTACATATGGTAGTGTGTATGCTTTCACACTACTCTCTCCTTCCCTCCCCTACCCGGCCCCCCTTGTCCTCAAGTCTGCTCTCTTTGTCTGTGGCTCCACTGCTGCCTTGCAAATAGGTTCATCAGTAACATCTTTATAGATTCCATATATATGTTTAATACACAATATTTGTTTTTCTCTTTCTGACTTACTTCACTCTGTTCATCCACCTCCTTAGAATGGGCTCAAATGTATCACTCTACTTTCTTAACGTCTCTGCTTCATCTCCAAATTCTTTCCCACAAAAAAAGAACCTCATGTTCACCAGAAACATCTTGACCTTCTTCCTTACCATCCCCAGGTTTCCACGCGAATGTCCCCTTCTCAGCCCCTCCGTGTCCCCTATAAAATTACTCTTCATTTGTCTAGTTTTCTCCTTATACCAACTATAATCTAATAGGCTACATATTCCATTTTTCTTGTGTACTGCCCTCATCCCTTCACGCACCAGAAAGAAGCTACCTTGGGACTTGGACTTGCCTGTTTTTCTTGCCCTCTATCTCCAGACCTAGAATCAATGTCACAGCAACTGCACAAGCAATTATTTGTTGAATGGATGAACAAAGTACACTCATCATCGTGGCTAAATCTCAAAGCAATAATGTTGAGAACAAAGCCAGTCCCAGAAGAACACCTCCTCTGTGATTCTAATTACACAAGTTCAAGAGCATGCACATCTTAGCACGATATTACTTAGGGCTACAAACATAGGCTGGCACAACTACAAAGAAAATCAAGGATTAACTAACATCAAATTCAAGAGTGAGGTTCCCTCTGGGGCAGGGCATGTGACTGGGAAGGAGCACATGGGGGAATTTTCAAGGACACTCTTCAGTTTCTTAACTTTGGCAAGGGTTCCCTACGTGCTTTTATTTTGTTAGTGTACCAAATGTTTAAAAAAAAAAAAAAAGCAAGAAAAACCATTTAGAGCACACCAGACCACATTGCCTCTTTGGGATCCAATATTCATAATATAGGATTACAAATATGGTCCCGTTGTGGATACAATGCTCTCTTCTGCTTACTTGGCCATATTACAAACTCACTGTGCAGCAAAATCAATCTACTTATTCTTGTTCCACAGCCCAGCTGGATGGCAAAACTTACCCCAAGAGACTGACTTCTAGAAATCAAGGCAATAAGAAGGTAAAGGTTATCTCTGATTTTGTATCCCCTGACAGCTCTGTGTACCTGGTAATGGGGGCCAAAAAAAATAAAAAACTACTGACATATTACACAAACCACAGAGTTTTACTTAGTGGTATGAGGGTTTATCTGGAGAAGGAAATGGCAGTCTACTCCAGTATTTTTGCCCGGAGAATCCTATGGACAGAGGATCCTGGTGGGCTGCAGTCCATAGTGTCACAAGTAGTTGGACACAACTGAAGCAACTTAGCAAACACACATGCATACATCATTTCAGAGCTTTCCTGGTGGCTTAGATGGTAAAGAATCTGCCTGCAATGCAGGACACCAAGTTTGATCCCTGGTTGGGGGAAGATCCCCTGGAGAAGGGAATGGCAACCCACTACAGTATTCTTGCTTAGAGAATCCTATAAGAGCTCAAAGAATTGGACGTGATTGAGCAACTAACACTTTCACTTTCACTTTACACGAGGATTTATATCAATAAAGGAGACTGGATTCCACAAGACTTTCTCAAGAGAGGGTGCTTCCTCCCTGCTGCACCCACTCCTGCTCTCAAATGCCAGCTCAACTTTCCCTCCTGCCTGAGAGAAGCCACCCCCTACCACCAACCCCACACCCACACACTCACACACAAGGGTTCTCACAGCCTTCCACAGCTGAAAACTGCATGTGAGGCAGAGATTCCAATAAGTTTTCTTCCTCGGGAAAATTACCTGTGGCTTCACTGTCATTTGACAACTTGGCATGAAAACCAAAAACATTTGAGACACTAGGTGAGAAAGCAGAGTTGAAATCAGAGTTCCAAAGCAGAGCAAGGAGAGATAATACAGCCTTCCTCAGTGATCAATGTGAAGAAATAAAAGAAAACAATAGATTGGAAAAGACTAGAGATCTCTTAAAGAAAATTAGAGATACCAAGGGAACATTTCATGCAAATATGGGCACAACAAAGGACATAAATGGTATGCCCCTAACAGAAGCAGAAAATATTAAGAAGAACTGGCAAGAATACACAGAAGAACTATACAAAAAAGATCTTCATGAGCCAGATAACCACCATGGTGTGATCACTCACCTAAAGCCAGACATCATGGAATGTGAAGTCAAGTGGGCCTTAGGAAGTATCACTACGAACAAAGCTAGTGGAGGTGATGGAATTTCAGTTGAGCTATTTCAAATCCTGAAAGACGATGCTGTGAAAGTGCTGCACTCAATATGCCAGCAAAGTTGGAACACTCAGCAGTGGCCACAGGACTGGAAAATGTCAGTTTTCATCCAATCCCAAAGAAAGGCAATGCCAAAGAATGCTCAAACTACCGCACAATTGCACTCATCTCACACGCTAGCAAAGTAATGCTCAAAATTCTCCAAGCCAGTCTTTAACAGTACATGAACTATGAACTTCCAGATGTTCAAGCTGGATTTAGAAAAGGCAGAGGAACCAGAGATCAAATTGCCAACTTCTGTTGGGTCATCGAAAAAGCAAGAGAGTTCCAGAAAAACATCTACTTCTGCTTCATTAACTATGCCAAAGTCTTTGACTGTGTGGATCACAACAAACTGTGGAAAATTCTTCAAGAGATGGGAATACCAGACCAGCTGACCTGTCTCCTGAGAAATCTGTATGCAGGTCAGGAAACAACAGTTAGAATCGGACTCCAAATTGGGAAAGGAATATGTCAAGGCTGCATAGTGTCACCCTGCTTGTTTAACTTATGTACAGAGCACATCATGCAAAATGCTGGGCTGCATGAAGCACAAGCTGGAATCAAGATTGCTGGGAGAAATATCAATAACTTCAGATATGCAGGTGACACTACCCTTATGGCAGAAAGCAAAGAAGAACTAAAGAGCCTCTTGATGAAAGTGAAAGAGGAGAGTGAAAAAGTTGACTTAAAACTCAACATTCAGAAAACTAAGGTCATGGCATCCCATCCTTCATGGCAAATAGATGGGGAAACAATGGAAACAGTGACAAACTTTATTTTTGGGGGCTCCAAAATCACTGCAGATGGTGATTGCAGCCATGAAATTAAAAGGTGCTTGCTCCTTGGAAGGAAAGCTATGATCAAACTAGACAGCATATAAAAAGCAGAGACATTATTTTGCCAACAAAGGTTTGTCTAGTCAAAGCTATGGTTTTTCCAGTAGTCATGTATGGATGTGAGATTTGGACTATAAAGAAAGCTGAGTGCTAAAGTATTGATGCTTTTGAACTGTGGTATTGGAGAAGACCCTTGAGAGTCCCTTGAACTGCAAGGAGATCCAACCAGTCCACCCTAAAGGAAGTCAGTCCTGAATTTTCATTGGAAGGACTGATGCTAAAGCTGAAACTCCAATACTTTGGTCACTTGATGTGAAGAACTGACTCATTTGAAAAGACCCTGTTGCTGGCAAAGATTGAAGGCAGGAGGAGAAGTGGATGACAGAGGATGAGATGGTTGTGTGGCATCGCTGACTCAAAGGACATGAGTTTGAGTAAGCTCTGGGAGTTGGTGATGGACAGGGAAGCCTGGAGTGCTGCAGTCCATGGGGTCACAAAGAGTCAGACATGACTGAGCGACTGAACTGAACTGAACTGCGAGAAAGCATGTGGTTATTTTAAAAATATTGCTGCAACACTGGAAGAAAGTTAAAGCGTTAGTTGTTCAGTCATTTCTGACTCATTGCAACCCCATGGACCGTAGCCCACCCAGCTCTTCTGTCCATCTGATTCTCCAGGCAAGAATACTGGAGTAAGTTGCTATGATCTTCTTCAGGGGATCTTCCTGACCCAGGGATGGAACCCAGGTCTCCCGCATTGCAGGCAGATTCTTTACCGTTTGAGCTAGCCAGAAGCCCTATAACACTGGATAAGGACACAAATGTTCAAATGAAGCCCTGTGAATAAGCTCAAGGAAATAAACAAATTAGATGACAGATAGAAATGATAGTTTGGTACATAAATGATAGATGATTGATAGATGATAGATAGATAGATGGTGAGTAATTAAGTAAATGAAGAAGGGAAGTTTAGGAAGCAAAAATAAATGAAATGACATTTAATGAGGGAAGTGCGGGCATGATAAATTGCTTCAGTCTAGTCTGACTCTGTGCAACCCCATGGACTGTAGCCCACCAGGTTCCCTTCTTCATGGGATTCTCCAGGCAAGAATACTGGAGTGGACTGCCGTGCCCTCCTCCAGAGGATCTCCCTGACCCAGGGATTGAACCTGTGTCCCTAATGTCTTCTGCATTGGCAGGCGGGATCTTTACCACTAGCACCATCCAGGAAGCCCAATGAGAGAAGAAGATGAATAAATCTACTTAAAGGTGAGGCAACACATTTATACAAAGTACAAACAGATACAACTGACACACTTTAGACCTATTTTATGTTGTTATTGAGTCCCTAGGCCATGTCCTTGGACACAACTCTTGCGACCCCATGGACTATAGCTTGTCAGGCCCCTCTGTCCTATGTTACACTGAATTTAAAGCAAAGACATTGGTCAAGAAATAAACTAATCCATTTACAAACTAATTGGATTGTGAGGTGCACATTACTACCCACAGCCTGAGGTAACACTTCCAACTAAGGGTAATAATTGTTTTTAAATAACCTTAAGATGAGTACAGTTATCTTGAATGCCCTATTTAAATCCCTTTTCTACTACAGAAATAAGGCTATAGATCAGCCTAATGGGGACACACACCTAATATATATATAGAAGACACCTAAAGAGCCAAGAAGTAAAAAAAAAAAAAATTAAATGATGCTTTATAGAGTGAATTAAGACAGACAACAATCTACACTGCCCTTGCAGCAGAGTCAGGCTGGTCAACCTTCACACTCATGGTTCTATACCTGTGAGCTTTGTGACCTTGAGTTTGCCACTGAGACTACCTGCACTTCAAATTTCTATCTGCAAAGTGAAAGAGGTCATCTGAGTGTTTGACATTTCTTCCTGTTCCTGTGGGCAGTGAGTCTGCAACCATGGCAGCAACAGAGATTGGAAGGAAGAGTGGCCAAATCTTTCTCCTCATCAGACCAGCTCCTCCTGTGCTCGACCCAGATGGAAGCACCAGTGTCTTCTCAGACACCTTGGACTGAGGCTCCATCCTTCTGCTGACCTTGCCACTACCCAGTTCTCCTGATTGCATCAACACGCCCTGCCCAAACAGGACCCTCCACCAGGACCACAGGAGCCTCCTCTCTGTCACTTCTCCAAGACACCCTCCATTGCGTCAACAGGCATTTCCCAAAACACTTGCAATGGGAGCGGTACTCCCTCTGGATTGCTCTAGAAGACCTCGAGACAGGGATGCAAGGAAAGTAGTTTATTTGGGAAGTGCTTTCAGGAAATAAAGACAGGAAATGAAGCAAGTGAGACAGGAGGGGGAAGATGGCCAGGAAAGGCTGAGTTATCAAGCCATCCACCACTACAAGCAACCACAGCTTAATCTTTGGGACATCCTGAGAGTCAGCATAGAACCACAGCACATCACTCCATTTGAGAGGTCCAGGTACTCATCACCAACCCCTGGCAGTCATCGGCAGGGGGCTGCTGCCAGGAGTCAGTCCCCAGGCTCTACAGTCGATCAGGGAGAATCTCAGCAAAGTCTGGCCCCTGCTGGACACGAGGATGCTCAGGACTGAGGGGGTCTGGGCTGGTGCCCACAGTGCCTGCTACAAAAGCAGGCATCTCCATTTCCCAATGGTCCTATGGCTTCTTTCTACACTGAGAAGATGACATCTGTGCAGATGCATCAGTGAGCCCAGATTCTTTGAGAATGAGGGGTCATGGCCCAGCTCTGAGTTTCTGACTTGGTTTCTTGAGTCTGTGGCTTTATGGGGGAGTGATTGAAAGGCAAAAGGATTTCCTAAATTCCCCAAATCCTTGTCCAGTATGAAGGACAAAGGAGTTTGGAGAGGTGAGAATGGAGTGTAGTCATACGACATGGTGTTGGGGACAGTAAGGACATGACCTCAGAGTTCCTGCCACGTGGAAGAGAGGCCAGGATGACACAGCAGGCAGGACTCCACAGGGAGACTTGCTGGGGATAAGCCTGAGGGGAGCTGCTGCCCGGGTTCCTGAGGTGTGCTGTGTGGGAGGGTTGAGGGGGGCACTGATTGGAAATGACAGAGCTGAGTCAGTAAAAAGTCCCCCTGCCATGCAGGAGACCTGGGTTCGATTTCTGGGTCAAGAAGACCCCCAGAGAAAGAAGTGGCAACCCACTCCAATATTCTTGCCTGGACAATCCCTTGGACAGAGAGGCCTGGCAGGTCACAGTCAATGGGGTCACAAGAGTTGGACATGACTGACTGACTAAACCACTACCGTACAGGTTACTGGAGAGACTCCCCTGAGAGACCACAGAGGAGAGGATGGACATGGTGGGATGAGAGGATGTGGCAGAGGAGGGCCGGGGTCCCACAGGATCCCCTGTGTCCCAGATGTGGTGTGGAGGTGACCACCCCTCAACCCACCCACCCCCAACACACACTCACACAGACCAGACAGGCATTAGCAGGCAGGTGAGTTCAAGAACAAACCAAGATGTTAATTAAAATAGATAGCATGTATTTAGCAGCTGAAATGTGCTAAATACTGCACTCAACACACACTTTCCTATTTTAACTCACTGCTTACCACCCACATCTCTAACAAGGAGGTATTTTTATCCCCATTTTATACACAAGAAAACTAAGGCACAGAAACGTTGGTCAAAGGTCACAGGAGGAGAAGAAACAACAGAGGATAAGATGATCAGATGGCGTCACTGACTCAATGGACATGAGTTTGAGCAAACTCAAGGAGCTGATGAAGGACAGGGAAGCCTGGCATGCTGCAGTCCATGGCACACGAATGAGCAACTGAACAATAACAACAACTGGCTTTGCAGTCAGCTGCTTGCCTTGTTGAGAAGTAGGAAAGCCACCTTGGTTACCTTGGGAAAGAAGTGCTAACTCAGCTTCTAAAAGAACCTTTATATCCCAAGTGGTCTTGTCTCTCTTCCAACCAAGACACACCTAGCAGAAATTCAGGAGAAATGGTCTTCTTCAGAGGTTAAGACTCTGTCCTACCCTAGTGGGTGATGTGAAGGCAGACATCTGATCTGCAGCTCTTCATCTGGCCTGCACCCACCAAACACTTGTCCTAGTTACTAAGTTACTCCTAAACCAGGAACTCTGATGCACTTGTGGTGTTCCCCTGCCTGAAAGCATGTGGGGTGTGGGGTGTGGGGTGTGGGGTGGGGGGACAGAATCATGCACAAGAGAGAAGGGGCAGAGAAAGGTGAGGAGAGTAAGGGAGGCAGGAGAAATCACAGCAGCTCCTCCAAGCCCAGGTCTCTGCCTTTGCCCCGTCCCACCTGCTGGGTGTTGAGTCTTCCTGGAATGAGAATTAATTGCCCAGGCTTAATTCTTTCCTCAGAGCTTTTCAAACTGTCTCATGTTCTAATTTGATCCTGTGTGTCCCATGTCACCTCCCACCACTGCCCAAAACCCCATCAATCAAGACCCCTCACCATCCCCTGATTCTTCCAACATCATGGCAGCCTTGTGGCCAACACTACTCTGGGTTTCTCTTGGTACTTGGGAGTCTCTGTGGGTTGGTTTATGTCTTTTTGACACCTGAAGAAAAGAATCAACTGAACAACATTTAAAGTGTGCGTCTCCTCCATGCCCTTTCAATCACTGATAAATACCCATGATAATGATAGTACATGCTGACCCATCTGTCTCAGCCTCTTTCTCCTATAGGTGAGGGCCACCATGGGAACATGCTGTAGGTTAACACTCCTGTCAATGGGGAGTTGAGCTGCTAAAACATTTCTATGCCTTCTTCAGTACAGCTCTGCTCCTATTCTCAGACTGTGGGGTTGGTTGTCAGTGGATCTCAGAGCTTTTGCTGTAAGAGCATGTGTGCATGCATGCCGACTCGCTTCAGTCATGTCTGACTCTTTGCAACCCTATGGACTGTAGTCCACCAGTCTCCTCTGTCCATGGGATTTCCCAGGCAAGAATACTGGAGTGGATTGCCATGCCCTGCTCCAGGTGATCTTTCTGACCCAGGGATCGAACCCACGTCTCTTATGCCTCCTGCACTGGCACTTGGGTTCTGTACCTCTCACACCACCTGGGAAGCCCGTAAGAGCATGAGAGCCAGTTAATTCTGATTCAAATGCAAGCGGTCAAAGTGTGCCCACAACCCCCCTCTCCCGTCTCTGAGATGCTCACTGGGGGCAACCAATACACAGCACAGGGTGGAGTCTTTGCTTTCAGCACCACCTTCTCCCACCCCCGCTGCATCTCAGCATCACTGTCCGAGAAAGGAATCCAGCCATCCCCCTCCACAGCCCACAGAAAGGAGGTGGTGAGAGGCGGTATTCACCCTTCTGAACCCCACTGAGAATCAGGCACCACATCTGATCCTTTCACATTCATTGATTCCACTGGCCCTTGCCTCCATTCTGCTCCAAGTATTACAAGGCTATCCATATTTTTAAGATAAGGAAACTGAGGCTGAAGAGGCCTGTAACCTACATGGAAATCCATGGATCATATGGAGCGGAATTGGGATTTGCTTCCTAGTCAGCCCTGCCCAGAGACAATGCTCTTTCCACCAGACCATGGAGGCCTCGGCTGCAGGCCATTCGTGGAGTTAAAAATTGTCACTTACAGACACTCAAAGCCATCAGCAGGTTCACTGCTTTGCCACAGGCAGGCAGGCCAGTGCCCGGGAAGTCACCACAGCTGACATCCAGCTGCAGAGGTTCCCTGTGACCCCCTCTGTCCCCACTGCCCAGTGCCTTGCCTGGTGCCTTGCCAGACTCCAGTTCCTGGAGCTGCACATGACTTCCACACGGGGTCTCGGGGGACCTGCACCAACTGTGCCTATGCTGGTACACCAGCCCTCCTGCACCTCCACCTGACCCTCCAACTGCCCTTCCCATCCACCCCTTCATCCTCCCATCTGGAGCCACAGCTTAGTTACAACAGGCTTCCCCAAGACACAGTCAAGTCAATCAGCAGCACCTCCCCAGTGAGTGTGTGTGGAGAGAGAGAAAGAGAGACAGACAGACAGGCAGACCGACTGGGGAGCCCTGGGCTGGGCTTCAAAACAGATGGAAGGACTGATTTAAAATCTTGAGATTCCTGGATCACAGCTTGGTGCTCAGGTACTTGGTACTGCTTTCCCTCTTGTGATGCAAGAATCACTGCTGAATGTCTACCTTCCTGGTTTCAATGTCTCCATTCTATCTGTAACCTGCCAACTCCCTATGGAACAAGCTGGTACAGGATCTGAATTGGGTGGAACCTAGGTGGGGGCGGGGACTTGAAAATTGTTAGTGAGCAACTCTAAGTCAAGCATTAGGCTTTTTCCATCCTCTTTCCAGGTAGTGGACTTTATCATTCACTACTCTGTGCAACTTTGTTAAACCCAAGTACAGCTCTGGCTCCAAGCCTACCAGCTTGGTACCCACATTAGTTTCCTATTTGCTGTTGTAACAAATCACCACCTATTTTGCATGCGTGCTTAGTCACTCAGTCGTGTCCGACTCTTTGCGACCTTATGGACTGTAGCCTCCCAGGCTCTTCTGTCCACAGGAGTTCTCTAGGCAAAATTACTGGAATGGGTTGCCATGCCCTTTTCCAGGGGATCTTCCTGACCCAGGATTAAACCTGCATCTCTTACGTCTCCTGTACTGGGAAATGGGTTCTTTACCACTGGTGCCACCAGGGAAGCCCATCACATATTTAATGGCTTTAAATAACACAGATTTATTATCTTACAGTTCTAGAGGTTAGAAGATCACAGGAGTGGGCAGAGGTATGCTCCTTCCTAAGCTGTGGAGAATTGCTTCCTTGTCTTTGCCCACAGTCCTTGGCTTGCGGCCCCTCTTCAATCTCTTCCCTTTCTCTTCTTCTCTCATTCTCTTCCTCCCTCCTACTTTCCTGTGGTTACATTGGGCTCACCTAGGTAATCTCCCCATGCAAGTTTCTTAACTCAACTCCATGTGCAAAGGCCTCATTGTCTTGTAAGGTAGCATATTCACAGGTTCCAGGATTAGAACATGGGCATTTGGGGTTCAGCACAATACTGAAAGAGGGGCTTCCCTGGTGACTTAGTGGTTAGGAATCTGCCTGTCAATGTAGGAGACATAAGAGATGTGTGTTTGATCCCTGGCTTGGGAATATCCACTGGAGGAGAGCATGGCAATCCACTCCAGTATTCTTGTCTGAAGAATCCCAAGGCAGAGAAGCATGGCAGGCTATATTCCATAGGAGTGCAAACAGTAGGACACGGCTGAAGCAACTTAGCATGTACACACACACATACAATACCCTAAGTGTCATGGCCCACAGAAGGCCCTGTGGACTCACAGGGCAGGATCTGTATCTTCAAAAGTTTTGTATCTCACAGAACTTTGTCCTTGATGGTTATTTGATATGTAGTTCTTGAATAAACCAATGGATAGTGTGTGAACTAAACTGTGTCCTTTCATAACCCCTAGCTTCCCTGGTGGCTCAGACAGTAAAGCATCAGCCTGCAATGCGGGAGATCTGGGTTCAATCCCTGGGTCGGGAAGATCCCCTAGATAGGGAAATGGCAACTCACTTCAGTACTCTTGCCTGGAAAATCCCATGGACCAAGGAGCTTGGCAGGCTACAGTCCATGGGGTCCCAAAGAGTCTCAGTCACATGACTGAGTGACTCCACTTTCATAACCCCTATTTAGGTCAGAATGTGACCTTACTTAAATACAGCATTTTTTCAGAAGTTGTCAAGGTAAAATGAGGTCATGGGGTGGGCTCTAATCCAATAAGATTTTATCTTACAAAAAAGGATGTAGACCCACACAGGTCTTTTCTATATCTACAAGTCAAGGAGGCATGGAACATATTCTGCTTCCTCAGTCCTCAGAAAAATCCAACACCTGGAATATCTACTGCTTAAGTCACCCAGCTTGCAGTGCTTGTTGCTACAGCCCTAGCAAATGAATGCAGATAGTCAAACTAATTAGCTAGTGTCCTGGTACACTGCTGCAGTGTCCTGAGGCAGGGTTGGGGGCACTGAGTGCAACAATGCATGCATGGAACCTTTTGAAGGAGGTCCCCATTATCTTCATTACCCCCACCATAGTTTGGCATCAAGTCAAACAATAGGGAGGGAACACAGCTCCATCCATCAACAGAAAAGTGGATTAAAGATTTACTGAGCATGGCCCCATCCATCAGAACGAGACCAAGTTTCCCCCTCAGTCAGTCTCTCCCATCAGGAAACTTCTTAGCCTTAACCATCAGAGGGCAGACAGAATGAAAACCACAATCACAGAAAACTAACCACACTGATCACATGATCACAGCCTTGTCTAACTCAATGAAACTATGAGCCATGCCATGTAGGGCCACCCAAGATGGATGGATCATGGTGGAGAGTTCTCACAAAACATGGTCCACTGGAGAAGGGAATGGCAAGCCACTTAGTATTCTTGCCTTGAGAACTCCACGAACAGTATGAAAACGCAAAAAGATAGGACACTGAAAGATGAACTCCTCAGGTGGGTAGGTGCCCAATATGTTACTGGATATCAGTGGAGAAATAACTCCAGAAAGAATGAAGAGACAGAGCCAAAGCAAAAACAACACCCAATCGTGGATGTCACTGGTGATGGAAGTAAAGCCTGATGCTGTAAAGAACAATATTGCATAGGAACCTGGAATGTTAGGTCCATGAATCAAGGCAAATTGCAAGTGGTCAAACAGAAGATAACAAGAGTGAACATCAACATTTTAGAAATCAGTGAACTAAAATGGACTGGAATGGGTAAATTTAACTCAGATGACCATTATATCTACCACTGTGGGCAAGAATCCCTTAGACGAAATGGCATGGCCATCATAGTCAACAAAAGGGTCCTAAATGCAGTCCTTGGAAGCAATCTCAAAAGCAACAGAATGATCTTTGTTCGCTTCCAAGGCAAACAATTCAATATCATAGTAATCCAAGTCTATGCCCCTACCAGTAGTGCTGAAGAAGCAGAAGTTGAACGGTTCTGTGAAGACCTACAAGACCTTCTAGAACTAACACCAAAAAAGGATGTCCTTTTCATTATACGGGATGGGAATGCAAAAGTAGGAAGTCAAGAGATACTTGGAATAAGAGGCAAATTTGGCCTTGGAGCACAAAACGAAGCAGGTCAAAGACTAATATAGTTTTGCCAAGAGAACATACTGGTCATAACAAACACCCTCTTCCAACAACACAAGAGAAAACTCTACACATGGACATCATCAGATGGTAAATACCGAAATCAGATTGATTATATTCTTTGCAGCCAAAGATGGAGAAGCTCTATACAGTTAGCAAAAACAAGACTGGGAGCTGACTGTGGCTCAGATCATGAGCTTCTTATTGCCAAATTCAGACTGAAACTGAAGAAAGTAGGGAAAACCACTAGACCATTCAGGTATGACCTAAATCAAATCCCTTACGATTATACAGTGGAAGTGAGAAATAGATTCAAGGGATTAGATCTGATAGACAGAGTGCCTGAAGAAATATGGACAAAGGTTCATGACACTGTACAGGACGCAGATATCCAGACAAGCCCCAAGAAAAAAATACAAAAAGGCAAAATGGTTGTCTGAGGAGGCCTTACAAATAGCTGAGAAAGGAAGAAAAGCTAAAAGCAAAGGAGAAAAAGAAAGATATACTCATCTGAATACAGAGTTCCAAAGAACAGCAAAGAGAGATAAGAAAGCCTTCCTCAGTAATCAGTGCGAAGAAATAGAGGAAAACAATAGAATGGGAAAGACTAGCGATCCCTTCAAGAAAATTAGAGATACCAAGGGAACATTTCATGCAAAGATAGGTACAATAAAGAATAGAAATGGTATGGACCTAACAGAAGTAGAAGATATTAAGAAGAGGAAGCAAGGATACACAGAAGAACTATACAAAACAGATCTTCATGAGCCAGGTAACCACCATGGTGTGATCACTCACTAGAGTCAGACACTCTGGAATGTGAAGTCAAGTCAGCCTTAGGAAGCATCACTACAAACAAAGATAGTGGAGGTGATGGAATTCCAGTTGAGCTATTTCAAAACCTAAAATATGATGCTGTGAAAGTGCTGCACTCGATATGCCAGTAAATTTGGAAAACTCAGAAGTGGCCTCGGGACTGGAAAAAGTCAGTTTTCATTCCAAGCTCAAAGAAAGGCAATGCCAAAGAATGCTCAAACTACCGCACAGTTGCACTCATCTCACATGCTAGCAAAGTAATGCTCAAAATTCTCCAAGCCAGGCTTAAACAGTTCGTGAACCATGAACTTCCAGATGTTCAGGTAGATTTAGAAAAGGCAGAGGAACCAGAGATAAAACTGCTAACATCTGTTGGATCATCAAAAAGCAAGAGAGTTGCAGAAAAACATCTACCTCTGCTTCATTGACTATGCCAAAGTCTTTATGTGGGTCACCACAAACTGCGGAAAATTCTTAAAGATATGGGAATACCAGACCAGCTGACCTGCCTCCTGAGATATCTGTATGCAGGTCAAGGAGCAACAGTTAGAATTGGACATGGAATAACAGACTGGTTCTAAATCAGGAAAGGAGTATGTCAAGGCTGTATATTGTCACACTGCTTATTTAATTTATATCTAGAGTATATCATGCAAAATGCCAGGCTGGATGAAGCACAAGCTGAAATCACGATTGCCAGGAGAAATATCAATAACCTCAGATATGCAGATGACAACACCCTTATGGCAGAAAGCGAAGAAGAACTAAAGAGACTCTTGAGGAAAGTGAAAGAGGAGAGTGAAAAAGTTGGCTTAAAGCTCAACATTCAGAAAACTAAGATCATGGCATCCGGTCCCATCACTTCATGGCAATTAGATGGCGAAACAATGGAAACAATGGCAGACTTTACTTTCTTGGGCTCCAAAACCAGTGCAGATGGTGACTGCAGCCTTGAAATTAAAAGACGCTTGCTCCTTGGAAGAAAAGCTATGACCAACCTAGACAGCATATTAAAAAGCAGAGATGTTACTTTGCCAACCAAGGTCCATCTAGTCTATGGTTTTCCCAATAGTCATGTTTGGATGTGAGAGTTGCACTATAAAGAATGCTAAAAGCTGAAGAAATGATGCTTTTGAACTGTGGTGTTGGAGAAGACTCTTGGGAGTCCCTTGGACTGCAGGGAGATTCAACCAATCCATCCTAAAGGAAATCAGTCCTGAATATTCACTGGAAGGACTGACGCTGAAGCTGAAACCCTAAGCTGGCCACCTGATTCGAAGAGGTGACTCATTTGAAAAGACTCTGATGCTAGGAAAGATTGAAGGCAGGAGGAGAAGGGGAGGACAGAGGATGAGATGATTGGTTGGCAGCATTGACTCCTTGGACATGAGTCTTAGTAGACTTTGGGATTTGCTGCTGTACAAGGAAGCCTGGTGTGCTGCAGTCCATGGGGTCACAAAGAGTCAGACACGACTGAGCAACTGAACTAAACTGAACTGGTACATTGAAAGTAAGATTTAAAAGAGAGAGAGAGAAAAAAAAAAGAATCTGCCAGAAAGTTCTGTGCCACCAGAAATATTTCACACTAAAAATTGAAACCCACTCCAGTATCCTTGACTGGAGAATCCCCAGGACAAAGGAACCTGGTGGGCTACAGTCCATGGGGTCACAAAGAGTCAGACGCAATTGAAACAACTTAGCAGGCACGTGGGATGTTCTGGAAGGGATTTTCTTCAGAAGAAATTAGTTCAGGGTCATTTTACTAGAAATAGGCTAAGTATCTGCTGGAGGCCACCAATACAACGGGTGTTGAAAATTTTGATGTCCACGCCCAAAGCTGACCCCTCTCACTGCGCTGCCAGTGTCTTTTTTAAAGCCAGTGAATGGTCTTAATCTCCGAATGGCGCCTCATTTCTCATCTTACATACCAATTGTGGGGAATTACTTACTGGTCAATTATGGGGAAAATAATATAATTAGCTTCCCTCCACCCAGAGCTCATTACCGAACGCATCTTTTAGGCAACTTAGTGCACGCATGCGCAGCCCATCTCCAGCACGCCTTCCACAGACCGCGGGGAGGCAGGCAGTGAGCGCGATCCAGTACAGCTGCAAGGCAGCCTCTGGGAATGAAACATTTTAGCACTTCATAAATTTCTAACAAGGTTTCAAATTGCCGCGGTTTCCCTCCGCTCAGCTCTGTCAAGGAGCGAAAGGGAGGGGAAAAAAGACTAATTAAATCTACAGTGAGAAAACGCTACTGGTAAGATTGCTACTTGTTAAAAATAATGAACTGTTAGGATGAGTTTGCAAAGTCATGTGAAATCCTACCCATTTCCCCTATACATAAAAATAACACAATATATCCCTCTAATCGTATATGCAATCGTATACTCAATGCAGATACATTCTTTCGTATATATCAAAGAATTAAACATATATCAGAACAGCATATTTGATCCATGACATTCCTAAACCTAATGGAAGGTAACACATAATAAAGTGAACCATTGAGAGACTGTGTAACAATACTTCGATATGGACATTAAGGCTTGATATCATTGATAAAGTGGGTCACTGCAAATTCTTTTTCCGTATGATTTTTATTTCCTGAAAAATTATCGCAGGTGAGGCATCAAATGGAGGGAAACACAGCCTTGAAAACCTTCCTGAAACGACAGTTTCCAAGTTTTGATCACCACTGCGAATTTTTAAAAATAAAAACAGTAATAACACGCTCAATTCTTTCACAGTCTGTTTTGTTTTAAGATACTCAACTGGGGGATATGCAAAACTGATGGGGTGGGGAGCACTAGAGCGGGAAAGGAAAATAATTCTCAAAGATATTTCACTGTCAACTAAAAATATGTTAGGTGATTGGTAGGAGGGGTCAGTCCAGAAAAATAAAAGATAAACTTTTAAAGAATTCTACTCTGAGAAAAGCAATATGCATTTCTGTTTCTATTAGCATACATAACTGCAACTGCCTTCAGCCTGTAGGTGTATTTCTATAATAACTCTTCAGTATAAGGTACAGGGGATGGAGTTGGATATGCGGATAGAATAGGGCAAAAACTAGGGCACTGAGAAGTCTGCCAGTAACTCGGGGTGCAGATCCCTTTGAGCCAAACGCACGGCCAAGCACAAAGCAGGTGCTGGACAAGGAGCAGCTGCTGCATGGGGATGATCCGTGCTCTCTGCCCCCGCCCACCGCACGGCTGACGCCCCCGGCACAGGCCTGTTTCACCTGATGCCTGCTTTCTTTCTCAGCCAGAGAAGGGTGACCTTTAGGATGACATATATAAAGAAGCTTCTGCAGCTAGGATGGGAGGAAAAATGCAAGGAATGTGCACGAAGGAAAATAAACAGTCCTTAAAGTATCGGCTAGCTGACATTCAGAACAGCCACCTCAGGACTGGAAATTTGACAAGAGCTCCTGGCAAATTTCAGATGCAAATGACCACTTGGTATTAATTTCAGCCTTGCTCATGTTTGGTCCATCATGGCTAATTGGCGGGATGAACTGCCAGTTCTGCTGACGGCAGCCCCGACTGACATTTGGGGTTGTCTGAGTGCCAGAACCCACAGTCACTGGATGGTGCCAGTCTGCCAATTAAGATCCTTGGTACCTCGCTTGCCTCCCCCTCCCTTCTCGCCCCCCTCTTCTTTTCCCCTGCCTCTCTCCTTCTCTCTCTCCTTGTGTATATGTGTGTGTGGCTTTACAAAACAATTGATCACATATTTATTTTTTCTACACATGCAGAGATTTGGTAACATGGGCAAAAAGAAAAAAAAACTCAACAAAAATAAAGCATGATTAAGTGGAAAGGTATAAGTAATGCATTTCAATGTTCACTAATAACAGCAAACAATGTAAAATTTATTCTAGAGATTCGTCCAGGCTTTTAACACATAGGTTTTGACTTCACTAAAGAAAACAAGGTCATCCCAAGACACTCTGCAGCCAGGTTACATATCGGGGCCACTAAGGGGGGCCCACTCACCTACCCCATTGTTTTATGGTGACACTCCCTAGAGTGTTGCAGTGTGACCTTTCTGAGCACATCATAACTTACATTTGTCCTGTATGTTTATGCAAACGTCCAAATTTCATGGGCATCATCTAATCTAATGCTTGCCACAATTACATCATCTTGTCTTCCACCAACAGAAATGATTGTTCTCTCCATCTCTACTGACAATTCTAACAGAGCATAACCAGTAAGGACAAAACTAGTGACCAGCCAGCATCTGAGGCTTAATGAATGAACTTGACCTGAATCTATCCTCATCAAACACAATTTCCACCTCCAGGTGTTTAGAAGGTTCATCAAACATCACATGAAGGTCTTTGCCTGGTAAATTTAGAAACCCATCTGCTGCTAGAAGCACTGATGTACTTTGATCACCAGATTCTAAGTGTTTCACAGTAAAAGCAGGCTTCCCAAGGAACTTGTTGCTTATAATCAATGGAGCCACAGCTTACCAGGAACAGAAGTTGAGAGCACTGAACCTCGAGCATGACCTGGGAGTATGGAGGAGCTTATGGAGAACAGGGGCTTCCCAGGTGGCTCAGTGGTAAAGAATCAGCCTGCCAATGTAAGAGATGCGGGAGACATGGGTCAGAAAGATCCCCTGGGTCCAAAAGATCCCCTGAAGGAGGAAATGGCAAGCCACACCATTTTTCTTGCCTGGAAAATACCATAGACAGAGAAGCCTGGTGTGCTATCGTACATAGGGTTGCAAAGAGCTAGACATAAGCAAGTGACTGAGAACACACGCACGCATGGAGAGTGAAGGAAACTTTTTTACTTTGGAAAAGGAAGTGGAGGTCTATGAGGGATACAGCTGAAGTTATCTTCAGGGAGACATTATCAGAGAGACTGACATTAAACATAGCAATTAAAGACCTCCTTCAATGTCAAGGTGAAGTGTTTGGGGGCTATAAAATTAGACCCATCTCTCCAGGGTGGTTGGGGATATTTGTTCATGTTAACTCACCTGACTGTCCACGTTAGACACTCAGGGATCCTGCCCCTGCCCTCTGTAGCCTCACCTAAGGCTCCGAGTGACCGTGAGTGTCAGATGCAACATCCCCCGAACCCACAGCATTCCAGAACAGAGTGACATTTACAGCTCGTGATAAACTGCTTGCTTCTCTGTAACTATTCTGCATGGTTTGAACTTTCAGAGCAGAATATTCCAGAAAAGATGGTGTAGCATCTTAAATGCTCAAACTCCCTTCTTTTCTTAGGGAATGTGAACACCCTGGCAAGAGGATCAAGGGACCTCAGCGATGAAAACTGATCAATTGTGCTGCCACAGTGGATCAGAAGAAGGTGAGTCCTGTATCCCCAGAGCACAGAAGATGAGTGTAAGCAGCACATGTCAGGCAGTGAAAACCCTACAGATGTGAGAAATGCAGGTGTGGATGAAGCACAAGCTGGAATCAAGATTCAGTTCAGTTCGGTCGCTAAGTCGTGTCAAACTCTTTGCGACCCCATGTACTGCAGCACACCAGGCTTCCCTGTACAGCACCAACTCCCAGAGCTTACTCAAACTCATGTCCATTGAATGGTGATGCCATCCAACCATCTCATCCTCTGCTGTCCCCTTCTCATCCTGCAATCTTTCCCAGCATCAGGGTCTTTTCAAATGAGACAGTTCTTCATATCAGGTGGCCAAAGTATTAGAGTTTCAGCCTCAGCATCAGTCCTTCCAACGAATATTCAGGACTGATTTCCTTTAGGATGGACTGGTTGGATCTCCTTGCTGTCCAAAGACTCTCAAGAGTCTTCTCCAACACCACAGTTCAGAAGCATCAATTCTTTGGAACGCAGCTTTCTTTACAGTCCAACACTTACATTCATACATGACTACTGGAAAAACCATACCTTTGACTAGATGGACCTTGGTTGGCAAAGTAATGTCTCTGCTTTTTAATACACTGTCTAGGTTGGTCATAGCTTTGCTTCCAAGGAGAAAGCATCTTTTAATTTCAAGGCTACAGTCACCATATGCAGTGATTTTGGAGCCCCCCAAAATAGTCTGTCACTATTTTCATTGTTTCCCCATCTGTTTGCCATGAAGTGATGGGACTGGATGCCATGATCTTAGTTTTCTGAATGTTGCACTTTAAGCCAACTTTTTCACTCTCCTCTTTCCCTTTCATCAGGAGGCTCTTTAGTTCTTCTTCACTTTCTGCCATAAGGGTGGTGTCATCTGCATATCTGAGGTTATTGATATTTCTCCTGGCAATATTGATTCCAGCTTGTGCTTCATCCAGCCTAGCATTTCTCATGATGTACCCTGCATATAAGTTAAATAAGCAGGGTGACACTATGCAGCCTTGACATACTCCTTTCCTGATTTGGAACCAGTCTGTTATTCCATGTCCAGTTCTAACTGTTGCTTCTTGACCTGCATACAGATTTCCCAGGAGGTAGGTCAGCTGGTCTGGTATTCCCATCTCTTTCAGAACATTCCACAGTTTATTGTGATCCACACAGTCAAATGCTTTGGTGTAGTCAATGAAGCAGAGGCAGATGTTTTTCTGGAATTCTCTTGCTTTTTTGATGATCCAACAGATGTTGGCAATTTTATCTCTGGTTCCTCTGCCTTTTCTAAATCCAGCTTGAACATCTGGAAGTTCACGTTCATGTACTGTTTAAGCCTGGCTTGGAGAATTTTGAGCATTACTTTACTAGCGTGTGAGATGAGTGCAATTGTGCAGTAGTTTGAACATTCTTTGGCATTGCCTTTCTTTGAGATTGAAATGAAAACTGACTTTTTCCAGTCCTGTGGCCTGGACTGCCAGTCCAGCCCTGCTGAGTTTTCCAAATTTGCTGGCATATTGAGTGCAACACCTTTCACCGCATCATCTTTTAGGATTTGAAATAACTCAACTGGAATTCCATCACCTCCACTATCTTTGTTTGTAGTGATGCTTCCTAAGGCCCATTTGACTTCACATTCCAGGATGTCTGGCTCTACGTGAGTGATCATACCATGGTGGTTATCTGGCTCATGAAGATCTTTTTTGTATAGTTCTTCTGTGTATTCTTGCCTCCTCTTCTTAATATCTTCTGCTTCTGTTAGGTCCATATCATTTCTGACCTTATTGAGCCCATCTTTGCATGAAATGTTCCCTTGGTATCTCTAATTTTCTTGAAGGGAATGCTAGACTTTCCCATTCTATTGTTTCCCTCTATTTCTTCGCATTGATCACTGAGGAAGGCTTTCTTATCTCTTCTTGCTATTCGTTGGAACTCTGCATTCATACGGGTATACTCTTCCTTTTCTCCTTTGTCTTTCTCTTCAATGTAATCAAGACTGCTAGGAGGAAAATCAATAACCTCAGATATGTAGATGACACCATCCTTATGGGAGGAATTGAAAAAGAACAAAAGAACCTTTCAATGAAGGTGAAAGAGGAGAGTGAAAAAGCTGGTCTAAAACTCAACATTCAAAAATCGAACATCATGACATCCTGTCCCATCACTTCATGGCAAATAGATGGGGAAACAATGGAAACAGTGACAGACTTTACTTTCTTGGGCTCCAAAATCACTCCAGATGGTGACTGCAGCCATGAAATTAAAAGACACTTGCTTCTTTGAAGAAAAGCTATGACGAACCTAGGCAGTGTATTAAAAAGCAGAGACGTTACTTTGCCAACAATGGTCCACCTAGTCAAAGCTATGGTTTTTCCAGTAGTCAGGTATGGATGTGAGAGTTGGACCATAAAGAAAGCTGAGCACTGAAGAATTGACGTTTTTGAACTGTGGTGTTGGAGAAGACTCTTGAGAGTTCCTTGGACTGCAAGAAGATCAAACTAGCCAATCCTAAAGGAAATCAACTCTGAATATTCATTGGAAGCACTGATGCTGAAGCTGAAGCTCCAACTTTGGCTACCTGATGCGAAGAATTAACTCCTTAGAAAAGACCCTGATGCTGGGAAGGATTGAAAGAAGGAGGAGAAGAGGACAACAGAGGATGAGATGGTTGGATGGCATCACCTACTCAATGGACATGCATTTGAACAAGCTCTGGGAGATGGTGAAGGACAGGGAAGCCTGGCGTGCTGCAGTCCATGGGGTCGAAAAAAGTGGGTCACAACTGAGCGACTGAATAACCCCCCTGCAGAGACCCCCAAGTCCTAGCTGAGCCCCCTTCACTCACCCCTGGAGACATGGTCTCACAAACTTGTGTTTAGCTGAGCAGAATCCAGACCTCTTCCCCAAGTCAAACCAAGAAACTCCATTTAAATTATACCCGTCACCTTCCTAATATTATAGTGAATGGTTACTTACTGGTCTTTGTTTTCACAAAACAAAAACACTCTATTCCTTCCAATTTTTCATTTTCTCCTCATATTTACTGAAAGTTAAGAACCAAAGTTCACATCAGCTTTCCATGCCTTTTCACCATCTCTTTTCTCTGCTGGCAGATTAGCGTCACAGTGTAAGGCATTGCATTGAGACTCACAGCTCCAGTCCTAGGAGACTGTTAATTTACATGTAAGTACCTCTTCCTGGAATGACGCTGCACCAACTTCAGAATTTGCCCATAAGAACTTGTTATTGGGATTTCTCTGGTAGTCCCGTGGCTAAGACTCCTCATTCCCAATGCAGGGGGCCCAGGTTCAACCCCTGGTCAGGGAGCTAAATCCCACAAGCCACAACGAAGATCAAAGATCCTGCATGCTGCAACTAAGACCTGACACAGCCAAATAAATAAATATAAAAAAAAAAAACCCTCATTATTTGAGTTTTCTCCATGCATGAAATCAGAATATGGTATTGTCAGTCACTGATCTGGCCAATTAGGCCATGAAGCCCTATTCATCTTCTGAGCATGCTTGAGTATTCAGGAAAAGAAATAATAGCTAACACGCAATACCTGCAACTGGCCAGACACTGCTCTGAACATTTTGTGCTCACAAACTCATGAATTCTCACAGCAGCCCTACAGGAGGTGGTGTATTTATCCTTTTCCCCACTCTCTGGATGGGAAAATTGAGGTACAAAACTATTAGGTAAGCTGCCCAAGCCATAAAGCTGATAAGAAATGGAACAGAGCTTCAAACCCTGAAATACGGAAGCCTGAGTGCCGAAGAATTGATGCTTTCAAATTGTGGTATTGAAGAAGACTCCTGAGAGTCCCTTGGACAGCAAGGAGATCAAAACAGTCAATTCTAAAGGAAATCAACCGTGAATATTTATTGGAAGGACTGGTGCTGAAGCTGAAGCCCCAATACTTTGGCCACTTGATGCGAAGAGCCACCTCATTGGAAGAGACCCTGATGCTGGGAAAGAATGAAGGCAAAAGGAGAAGGGAGTAACAGAGGATGAGATGGTTTGATAGCATCACCGACTCAATGAACATGAGTTTCAGCAAACCCCAGGAAACAGTGAAGGACAAGGAAGCCTGGAGTGCTGCAGTCCATGAGGCTGCAAAGAGTCGGACACGACTTAGCGATTGAACAACAACAAATTAGAAAACCTTTTCACAGTTACTAAGAAGCTGGTAAAGCACAATAAACATGTTGGAGGCAAAATTTCAGTGTAAAACATAAAAGAGGTAAAAAGTTGCCAAGTTGAGGTGCCCATGAGGACCTGGGCAGCCTTTTCTTCTGAAAACTCCCAGGAAGATTTAGTGGGAAAAAGCAGCCTTTGAAGGGAGGGGAATGGAATACACACAAGGCTGCCCAGGATGGGGTGAGGGCGACATCTCTCCTAGGATGTGTCGCTACAGAGTTGCCAGGGAAACAGGGTGGGCAGGTGGGTGGGTGGAGTCTTTAGGCCTGATGCAAGAGGAAACCAGCTGGCAAGGTGTACAGAGTACAGCAGGGACAGAGGGGCTGTGACAAGAAAGGAGCTTTCATCAGTAGGAGAACCACGTGGCTCATTTTCCAGGAGCTCTTTGAGCACGTGCTAGGCTGTGTGTCCTTCAAGGACCTCCACGCCCCCTCAGCTACTGCCATGATGCCGTTATGAACTGAGACAGAGAAGACCAGATGGGGGTGCAGGTAGTACCGGGAATTGGAAGGACTTAAGGGCACCTCAAAGAACAGCGTGCCTTTTGCAATTTTTCTCAAAGCTGGAGTTCTGAAAGCAAAGCTCCTTGAAGATGTGTGCCGTGCTGCTCCCTAGGAACATGAATAAGTTACCTCTCGGCACCAATACTGAGTGAGACAAGGAGCCTCCTTAACCTCCGTTCTGCCAGATCCCCTCCACCCACGGCTGATGGAAGCTACACCATCACTTGCTATATCTGCCACCTCTGTCCCTCAGTGCCTGGTTCTTTTCTATACAAACTGCACCTCTAAGTGAATCAAGCACAAGCTAAAGAAAGTATGAAGATATGATGGGGAAACCAGAACAATGTATTTTTATTCTCAGTTACTTGGGTAAAATTCTAACACCAATTTGATTTCTGATGCCATCGTCACTGCATCAAAAACTGGTTTTGATTTGGAAAGGCGTTTCCAAGGAAGTGCAGTGAAAACAGAACCTAAGATAGCCAGGTGATTTCATTCTACATGCCTGTTTTATTTCCAGGGAAAATGCATACGTTGCACACAACAAAGAGGAAGAAATATCGGAGACTGGAGCTTATGTTGTCATCTTTACGTGAATGTTCTTTATTATTTAATAAAATGTGACCATGTTAATGGGAAAGAGGCCATGAAAAAAATATTTATTCTTACCACATGAGTTGGTAATCGCAAAATAAAATGGATTGGAAGTCATACAGAATTTTTGTAAAAACTGATACTATGTCTGATAGACAGAGTGACTGATGAACTATGGATGGAGGTTCATGACATTGTACAGGAGATAGGGATCAAGACTATCCCCAGAAAAAAGAAATGCAAAAAAAAGCAAAATGGCTGTCTGAGGAGGCCTTACAAATAGCTGTGTAAAGAAAGGAAGTGAAAAGTAAAGGAGAAAAGGAAAGATATACATATTTGAATGCAGAGTTCCAAAGAATAGCAGGGAGAGATTAGAAAGCCTTCCTCAGTGATCAATGCAAAGAAATAGAGGAAAACAAATGAATGGGAAAGACCAGAGATCCCTTCAAGAAAACTAGAGATACCAAGGGAACATTTCATGCAAAGATGGGCACAATAAAGGACAGAAATGGTATGGACCTAACAGAAGCAGAAGATATTAAGAAGAGGAGGCAAGAATACACAGAAGAACTATACAAAAAAAGATCTTCATGATCCAGTTAATCATGATGGTGTGATCACTCACCTAGAGCCAGACATCCTGGAATGTGAAGTCAAGTGGGCCTTAGAAAGAATCACTACGAACAAAGCTAGTGGAGGTGATGAAATTCCAGTTGAGCTATTCAAATCCTAAAAGATGATGCTGTGAAAGTGCTGCACTCAATATATTAGCAAATTTGGAAAGCTCAGCAGTGGCCACAGGACTGGAAAAGGTCAGTTTTCATTCCAATCCCAAAGAAATGAAATGCCAAAGAATGCTCAAACTACCGCACAATTGCACTCATCTCACACGCTAGTCAAGTAATGCTCAAAATTCTCTAAGCCAGGCTTCAGCAATACGTGAACCGTGAACTTCCAGATGTTCAAGCTGGTTTTAGAAAAGGCAGAGGAACAAGAGAGCAAATTGCCAACATCCTCTGGATCATCGAAAAAGCGAAAGAGTTCCAGAAAAACATCTACTTGTGCTTTATTGACTATGCCAAAGCCTTTGACTGTGTGGATCACAATAAACTGTGGAAAATTCTGAAAGAGATGGGAATACCAGACCACCTGACCTGCCTCTTGAGAAACCTGTATGCAGGTCAGGAAGCAACAGTTAGAACTGGACATGGAACAACAGACTGGTTCCAAATAGGAAAAGGAGTACTTCAAGGCTGTATATTGTCACCCTGCTTATTTAACTTATATGCAGAGTACATCACGAGAAATGCTGGGCTGGATGAAGCACAAGCTGGAATGAAGATTGCCAGGAGATATATCAATAACCTCAGATACGCAGATGACACCACCCTTATGGCAGAAAGTGAAGAAGAACTAAAGAGCCTCTTGATGAAAGTGAAAGAGGAGAGTGAAAAAGTTGGCTTAATGTGTAACATTCAGAAAACTAAGATCATGGCATCTGGTCCCATCACTTCATGGGAAATAGATGGGCAAACAGTGGAAACAGTGGCTAACTTTATTTTTTTGGGCTCCAAAATTACTGCAGATGGTGATTGCAGCCATGAAATTAAAAGACACTTACTCCTTGGAAGGAAGGTTATGACCCAGCTAGAAAGCATATTAAAAAGCAGAGACATTACTTTGCCATCAAAGGTCCATCTAGTCAAGGCTATGGTTTTTCCAGTGGTCATGTATGGATGTGAGAGTTGGACTATAAAGAAAGCTGAGTACCGAAGAATTGATGCTTTTGAACTGTGGTGTCGAAGAAGACTCTTGAGAGTCCCTCGGACTCCAAGGAGATCCAACCAGTCCATCCTAAAGGAGATCAGTCCTGGGTGTTCATTGGTAGGACTGATGTTGAAGCTGAAACTCCAATACTTTGGCCACCTGATGCGAAGAGTGACTCATTTGAAAAGACCCTGATGCTGGGAAATATTGAGGGCATGTGGAGAAGGGGATGACAGAGGATGAGATGGTTGGACGGCATCGCCGACTCAATGGACATCAGTTTGGGTGGGCTCCGGGAGTTGGTGTTGGACAGGGAGGCCTGGAGTGCTGCAACTCACGGGGTCGCAGAGTCAGACACAACTGAGCGACTGAACTGAACTGAACTGATACTACGTCCTGTTGTGTCAACACAAACTCCATTCCTCATTTTTTGTTATGAAATGTTTTGTGAGTGATGGATGAAAAAACAGTGCAGTGCTTATCGCCTGTCTCCTTCTTCTAAGGTAAATGTGTTTCAGATCCACATCCCACACCATCAGCTGGTCCTTCTTCCGTATGGAGCTCCCCTAGTTCCTGAGACTGCCACAGTTCTCCCTTGCCACAGCCCTGCCCTTCCCCCGGGGCATCTCCAGCCAAGTCCTCTGTACTTCTCTGCATCATGTGACTCCCCTCCCCCATCCCAGTTGCAGAGAACTGGAGGAGTGGTGGGCAGCTGGGTAACATAGTTTCCATGTGGGTGTCTCCTCTCATGCAAAGTGGTCACCACTCATCACGCATCAGGACCAACAAGGTGTTCCACAGACTCACCTGATGGGGATTAAGAAACACTTACTGGCATAGTCTCATCTCTTCTTGGCAAATAGATGGGGAAAAAGTGGAAACAGTGTCAGATTTTATTTTCTTGGGCTCCAAAATTTTATTTTCTTGGATGGACGGTGACTGGAGCCAGAAAATTAAAAGACGCTTGCTCCATGGAAGAAAAACCATGACAAGCCTAGACAGCATATTAAAGAGCAGAAACATCACTTTGTCGACAAAGGTCCATCTACTCAAAGCTATGTTTTTTCCAAGAGTCGTGTAAGGATGTGGGAGTTGGATCATAAAGAATGCTAAGTGCCAAAGAATTGATGCTTTCTAATTGTGATGCTGGAGAAGACTCCTGAAAGTCCGTTGGAGATCAACGGAGACCAAACCAGTCAATCCTAAAGAAAAATCAACCCTGAATATTCATTGGAAGGACTGATGCTGAAGCTGAAACTCCAATACTTTGGCCATCTGAAGAGAAGAGCTGACTCATTAGAAATGACCCTGATGCTGGGAAAGATTGAGGGCAGGAGGAGAAGGGGATGACAGAGGATGAGATGGCTGGATGGCATCACTTACTCAATGGACATGAGTTTGAGCAAACTCCGGGAGATGGTGAATGACAGAGAAGCCTGGCATGCTACAGTCCATGGGGTAGTAAAGAGACATGACTTGGTGACTCAACAACAACTGGCATACAAGCAGCTCTGCTACAGAGCACCGGGCCCCTTTTCCAAGCTGGTTCACCTGTCTCCTGGGGCTCCAGGTATCAGCACCTCATGCCTCTCACAGGCACCTCACTCCTCCCGCTGCCCCAGGAAATTCTCTGCAAAGGAGAACCAGCTCACCCCCCTCCTCTCTGGCAGCCCAGTCAGTAACCCAGGCTTCAAAAGAGTGCTGCCCCCGCTACAGGGGACACAAGTCCTGCAGGAGGACACCATGCTCCAGAGCTCTCCTGTGAGGTCAAGTTGAGTCCAGTCTCCAGCTGAAACAATTCCTGACTCACCTGGCCCCTCTCATAGCTCTTCAAGTCCTTGCACAAGAATCCCCTTCTCCTGTTTTGCTCCTAGAACCAACTGTAGTAGGTTCCCTGGGCTGCTGTGACAAATGACCACAAACTAGGGGCTAGGGGAGAAGGTTAAAACAATAGGAATTAACTCTCTTACAGCCTGGAGAGCAGAAGTCTGGAATTAGGGTGCAGGCAGGGTGGGTATTTTCTGGAGGCTCGAGGAAGGAATTTCCATACCTTTCCTGGCTTCTGGTGTTTCCCAGCCATCCTTGGAAGTCCCTGGCTTGTGGCTGCATTCTCCCAATATCTACCTCCATTTCCACACAGCTTCCTCTCTCTGTGTCTCTGGGTCCAAAACTCCCTCTGCTTTCCCTCTACATAAGTTATCAGATTTAGATTCCACCCTAAGTCCATGATGGCCGCATCTCTAGATTTTTCCTAGGTCTGGAGATCCTATTTTCAAACAAGGTCCCACGTCCTGAGGTTTTAGGCAAATACAAATTCTGGGGACACTTCAACCCACTACACCAAAACTAAGACAACTGAGCAAAGAACCTCCAACCCAGGGTTAGCAAGAGAAGGCACGCGTCCCCCACCTTCACTCCAACTCCACAGAAAGGTATGTTGAGCTAGCATGCTCTGATGGACATGCAGTGAGGCTGTGAATTCCAGGGAGGTCCCCTCCATGCTGCTGTTCTCCTTCTATTAATGCAAGTATAAGAGCAATCATGCATGCAAAGGGAGAAGCAGGTGACAGGGGCCCAAGGGTGGGCCTGTTGGCTGCCAGCTGTTTGTAGCAGTTGTTTGGGGAGGCTGGATGCCAGCACCTTGGAGCCTTGGGGATGCACTGGAAGCTGAGATCAGGTGCACCCCCAATAGGAAGGAAGCCATTGGTCCCCTAGGAGGCTAAAATTGGTTTGAGCACTGCCCAGCCCCCCATAAACACACTGGGAGAAGTGCCGACTGAGACTCTGTCTGTCCAGCAGGCAGGAGAGACTCCCAGAGCCCCTTCAGGCAACTATGCTTTTACACCACACCCGACAAGGACGTCAGCCTGGGACCTGGTGATGGCGAGAGCCCTGCCACATCCTATTCTTTCTCTCTGAGATTCTAATAAAAAAATACAGAGTCAAAGAGCATCAAAGTGATAAAGAGAAAGAACAGGCATACTTCACAATGGACAGTGAAGTCAGAGGCATGCAGGTAAAAGCAGCCATGCCCATAACCTATGAGTGAACAGTGGAAATCAGAGTACAGCCTGCACAGAGCACAGAGTGCAGCCCTGTGAACTGCACACAAGGGGTCAGTGAGACGACATGGGCTCTAGAACCGCCAGGGAGCCTCAGTAGCCTTCTAGTTCTAGTTCACAGATGGTCCACTTGCACAATTCCTTTTCTTCCTTGATACATGGTCGTGTAGCTGAGGATCTTAACATTTTCACTTCAAATGGATATTTTACAATAAACTCTCGTCCTTTGCAGTGACATGAGTCAGTCTTATTCTAGTGCATTGAAACGAGCCAACAGAATATCCCATCAAGTCAGGGGGATAAAATGAGTCCAAATATATCCAAAAACCTTACACATAAAGCATCTTTATGCTGGAAGCCACATTAACCATTGCTTAATATTTTTGTGTCTTTTAACATGTGTGTGTGTGTGTATTCAGTCATGTAGGACTCTGTGAGCCCGCCAGGCTCCTCTGTCCATGGAATTTTCCCAGGCAAGAATACCTCCTCCAGGGGATCTTCCTGACCCAGGGATCTAACCTGTGCGTCTGGCATCTCCTGCATTGGCAGGTGCCCTTTACCATTGTGCCACCTGGGAAGCCCTGTCTCAGATGAAGTCTGAGACTCAGTTTAGTAGAACATCTTGCCATGATCACTCAGTAAGCTCAATTCATATCTTCTAAATGGCCTCAAAATTATTAGGCTGAGGTAGCCCTCTCAAGGTCCTTTGTTACTACTATCCACCTATATTCTTTATGCATTTGCTAGCTTAGTGGAGACCAGGGAGTAAAATAGTGAGCAAAGTCATATATAATTATTATGGTGTTTATATCTATGGATGAGGTAGATTTAACCACATGATCACAGAAAGAAAAGTAAAATTACATCTCTGATAATATGCTATAAAGGATATATGATGTTACGAGGCCATTTATGAGGGTAATTTTATCTATTCTGGAGTCAGGGGTTGAGAGGACCATAAGGAGAAAAAGGTCTTTTGGACAGAGAGAATAAGATGCATGCAAATTCCTGAAACACTAAAGGAAGCAGAAAGGGTACTGGAATCAGGGTGGAGCATAATTTAAAACCAGGCTGAAAGTCCATCTGGGGAGAAAGCTATCTGGAAGCTTAAGGGACTGAGGTAAGGATCCTGGTCTTTGTTCTATGGGCAATCCGCGTGCTTTAAGCAAGAGGTTAATATGATGAGACGAGTATTCCTAAAAAAAAAATAAAATCACACTGGGGTTTTAATTCAAGATGTCAGAATAAGTCAATTCACATTCCCTCTTCTCTGCCAAAGCTTCCTCCAAATGGGATGGGGAGGGAGGTGGGAGGGGGGGTTCTGGAAGGGGAACACATGTACACCCATGGCGGATTCATGTCAATGTATGGCAAAACTGATACAATATTGTAAAGTAAATAAATAGATAAATAAATGAAAAATAAATTAATTAATTAAAAAAGAGCAAATAGGCTAAGAAAAAGGAAAAATAGATCATTATGGCAAACAAAATGGAGTGATTAATATCAGGAGATGTCAACAGATTCAGAAGAGCAGATCCCTCTCAGCAGAGAGCAGAGATGCTTGTTCCATGAGCCCTGACCACTTACTCAAATCTCCCACTTCCCCTTTGCACGTGTTCAACCTTCAATATGAATAGACAATCAACGTCCACCAGATGTCAAGGAATGCTCTCATGGTAAGAGAGTAAGACCAAGATAAATACATACAAAAATGCAAACCTTGAATGAGACATAATTCAGAAAATGGAAGAAAGCAAATTATCACCATCATCGTCTCTAATAAATACTCAGCAGGGAATTCTAGAAGAAAATTTATTTGTAAGAAATAGGAAAATAATGGAAACTATGAGAGATATTAACAGAAATGAAGAACTGAATGAAAAGATCAGATATGCATCTAACTGGAACCTCAGAAACATAAAAAATGAAAGAGAAGAAATAAAGTAACAGTAAAATTTTTTTTGGACTGACGTAAACATGGACCAAAACCCCCCAAAGCTTAATATACTAAGTTAAATAAAAGGTAAAGGTTAGATTTAAAAAATCATATTTAAGCACACTTGGATAAAAAATTACAGAACTCAAATACAAGCAGAAGATATTAAATGTAGCTAGAGAAAAAAAGGGCAAATGATCTACAAAAAGGAAACAATTTAAATGAGATCTGACATCCCAACTATTCCCATCAAATCCAGAGACAGGGATGTATTACCTTCAAAGGGTAGAGAGGAAATAACAGTCAGTGTAGAAGTATGTAGCCAGCAGAAGACTCTTTCATGAAAAGGATGAAATAAGAACAGTTAGAGATAAGAGAAACTAAGACAGTATACTCCAAAGAGACCAAAAATAAAGGAAAATCTAAAGAACACACTTCAAGAAAAAGGAACAATGATCCCACAAGGATGGTCTGAGATCCAAGCAGGAATGAACAAATGAAACAAAACTAGACAAATTCAAATAAATATCATCTGAGCCAGGTCCTAATAAGACAATGCCTAATTTCTGGATTAAAAAACAAAACAACAGCATGCACATCTTGAGATGGGTAATCAAAATCAATGTGGCTCCAAACCTGTCTCCAGCAGACCACAGACCAGGTGGCTTATGAGCCACAGAAACTGTGTTTCTCATAGTTCTGGAGGTTGGAAGAGCAAGGAACCAGCACTCAGTGTCTGGTGAGGACTCTCATTCTGGTTTATGGAAGGCACCTTCTCACTGTACCCTCACATGGTAGAAGAGGTGAAGGAGCTCTCTGGCATTCCTTTATAAGGGTATCAATCCCATTTCTGAGGCCTGCACCCTCATGACCGCATCATCTCCCAAAGGCCTGGCCTCCTAACACCATCACATCAGGTATCAGGTTTCCAGGTTTCAACAGAGGAATATTGGGTGGACGGAAACAGTTCACCAATAACATGTGTTTTGTTCTGTTTTTTGTTTTTCCCATGGAGGAAGGTGGCTAGGTTATTATTTGACTGTAAGTTTTTGCTAATTTAAATGCACGTGGTAAAATAGAAAACACAAGTCCTAAATAAGTAGGACAAAAAAAGAAAAATTCATTAAACAAAGACATAAAGGTGAAAGTATAAATACAATAAAGTCAAAAAGTAAGTCAAGAGAAAGAAATCCAATAATCAATCATCACAATGAATGCAAGCAGACTAAACATGAGTTTGGATAATCCTAACCTAGCTTAATCAACCCTGAATATTCATTGAAAGGACTGATGCTTGAAACTGAAGCTCCGATACTTTGGCCACCTGATGCGAAGAGCTGACTCATTGGAAAAGACTCCAATGCTGGGAAAGATGAAATGGAGAAGGGACAGCAGAAGATGAGATGGTTGGATGGCATCACCAAATCGACAGACATGAGTTTGAGCAAATTCCAGAAGATGATGAAGGACAGGGCAGTCTGGTGTGCTGTAATCCATGGGGTCACAAACAACTGAACATGACTTAGCAACTGAACAACCACAATCCTAGTTTAAGAGAGCACACTATTGTTTTCAAGTATGAAGACTAACTTCTGAGCATGATCATTTTCATAGGATTTTTTTTTAAAAAAGGAAGAAAAGATATTCTTAGTTGAAATATGCTAAAGGATAATGGAGAGATGAAAGACTACATGTCAGGATGTTATCACAGTAACCTGAGTGAGTGATGATAAGCATATTAAATTTAACTTTTTGAGGATATCTCCAATTATGTCCATGGAATAAATTCTAAGGAAGAAAAATTTTGAGGTCAAATAGATGCCAGTATTAGTAATTTTTAATATGTATTGTCAAGTTTCCCTACGGGAAGTTTTCACACTTGAATGCTGCTACATATTTATCAATATTTTTGTTAAAGTTCCTGTTGCATTTTACCAAGGACAGGCACTGTTCTCATTCATAGAGGGCTGTTTGTTCAGTCATTAAGTAGTGCCTGATCCTGCGACACCATGAACACCAGGATTCCCTGTCCTCCACTGTCTTCTGGAGTTTGCTTAAACTTATGTCCATTGAGTCAGTGATGCCATCCAATCATCTCGTCTTCTGCTGTCCCCTTCCCCTTTTGCTCTCTATCTTTCCCAGCATTAGGGTCTTTTCCAATGAGTTGGGTCTTTGCACCAGGTGGCCAAAGTATTGGAGCTTCAGCTTCAGTCCTTTCTATAGAGGGAATGAAACAGAAAAATCCCCTCATGTACCTACTATTCCCTGTGTGGATGGGAGGAAGACAAGTGGACTAAAAAGTAAATCAAGAAATCATAATTTCAGATAAAATATTATGAGGAAAATAAGGTAGATGAGTTAACGGCAGTATTTCACAGTGTGTAGTCCGTGAAGGTCTCTTTGAGCCAGGACTTGACTGACCTGCAGAAGGAGTGCCAGAGAGACAGCAGTGAAGGCTGTCCAGTGGAACTCAACAGACATGGCCAGGAATAGAAAAATGCCCCTGTGACCAGTGTGCAGTGAGAGAGAGGGTGCTGAGCTTTTCTTTCAAACAGATGACTAAGATTTACATATACACCCATGTCCATAAGGAAGGGAGGGGGAAGACAAAGATAACTGATGGTCAGATCAAACCCGAAAGTGATCCTTCATTCACACAACATTGGGATCTCACCTTTAGTGAGCATTCTTATGTGCTTGGGGCTTTATATACACCATCTCTTCAATTACAGGCTTTCCTGGTGGCTCAGACAGTAAAGAATCTGCCTGCAATGCAGGAGACCCAGGTTCAATCCCTGGGTCAAGAAGATCCCCCGGAGAAGGGCATGGCAAAACCCACTCCAGTATTCTTTCCAGGAGAATTCCATGGACAGAGGAGCCCAGCAGGCTACAGTCCATGGGGTCACAAAGAGTTGAACACGACTGAGCAACTAACACTTTCACTTTTCTTCAGTTATAACAGAATCACAGACAGACACCATCACCTCCATTTTAATGTTGAGGAAACAAGAGTCAGAGGGGGACATTTCACACACCTGTAAGTAGTGGAATCTGGCTTTACACCCAAGTTGTTCTGACTCCAGAGTCTGTGGTGTTTTCATCATGAGCAGAGGGACGACCCATGTGGACTCTGACATTGTGATGAGCTTTAGAAACTGACATGCAACATCTTGAGCACAAAAACTTGTAAAGGTAAGATGGTTTTCATGATTTTATTTATCATTTATAATTTTAGGAACCACCTACTTCCAAGTTATACATACCAATTATTGCATATATTATTTAATATATATCCTACATATAACCTAAAGATAATTATTAGGAGAAACTAGAGAGCAGACAAAATAAGTACGGCATCATCCTGGGGCAGACTTCCTTGGTGGCTCAGTGGTCAAAGAATCTACCTGCCAGTGCAAGAGACACACATCCGATCCCTGGGTGGGAAAGATCCCCTGGAGTAGGAAATGGCAACCCATTCCAGTATTCTTGCCTGGAAAATTCCATAGACAGAGGAGCCTGGGGGTGGGGGTGGGGGTGCGCTGCAGTCTGTGGGGTTGCAAAGAATTGGACATGATTGAGCCACTGAGCATGCACACCTCCTAGGTGAATCGGTGTTACAAGTAGGAATTAAATTTATCTCCAGTTAGTCATTGCTACATTTAGGCTCCAACTAAAAACTGCTGTGTCTGATAGTCTTGCTACTTCATGTAATAATAAATACCAGTTGTATTCATTACTAACTCATCTTTTAAAAAAAATTTGTATTGGAGTATAGTTGATTTAAAATGTATTAGTTTCAAATGTACAACAAAGTGAATCAGTTATACATACACATATATCCACTCTTTTTTAGATTATTTTCCCATATAAGTCACTGAAGAGTATTGAATAGAGTTCTTTGTGCTATGCAGTATGTCCTTCTTAGTTATGTACTTTACATATGGTAGTGTGTATTTGTCAATCCCAGTCTCCCAATTTATCCTTCCTCTCTTCCCGTCTGGTAACCGTAAGATTGTTTTCTACATTTACAACTCTATTCCTGTTTTGTAAAGAAGTTTATTTGTACAATTTTTTTAGATTCCACATATAAGTGATATCATATGCTATTTGCCCTTCAGTGACTGCAGCATTATTCACAACAGCCAGGACATGGAAGCCACCTGAATGTCCATCAACAGAGGAATGGGTAAAGAAGATGTGATACTAAAAAAAAAAAAAAAAAAAAAACCAAGAAGAAGAAGATATGGTACTGACTCATCTTTAAAGGGATAACTATAATGATACTGGCAGTGACTCTCTCATATGAAGATTTTAAAGTGTAAATTGTACTTATATAAGCCCTCTGGGGTCTGGGATATACAAGCCAAAAGTGGGTGGCTGTGATGGTTTTCAAATGTTTTCAAGTGAGCTGGAAGAGGGTGGCTAGCAAGAACCACAGGTGCACAGGAATCTGAAGGGTCATCACCCAAGACAGGCACCACAATGACTAGAAAAGAAAACTCGAGAAAACATTTGAAAGGAAAACCCAACTAATTTATGAGTATGTGGTATCAGGAAACTCCAGGGTTTCTATTCTGAGCACAGGGCTGACTGCACTGTGAGATTACACTAAAGAAATGATGCTTGCATAATTAAACAGAGGAAAGAGTTCAACGAAGATCTGGGCCCATCATCCAGGAGAAGATGTAGCAGATCCTAGTGAAAAGAAATCTCCTGAGTCCTTGTCTGTGGCTGGAGGAGATGGATTTGATTTTTAGGCTCTAGAGCATGATCATCGAATCACTGCTGGAGAGGACTCTGGACTGAACAGAGAGGCAGAGCCTTGATGGGGCAAACACTACCTTTCTTGGTCACCACTAGGGACAATATCATCCTCAACACGCACAGATGAACCCCAAACCTCTTCACTCATGCTAAGTCACTTCATTCGTGTCCAACTGTTTGCAACCCTATGGACTGTAACCCTCCAGGCTTCTCCAGTAAAACCCATTCATTCAATTTTTTTAAATTGGTGGTTTACTTTTTCTAATGTTCATAGCAAAACTTTTTTAAAGTTCAGAAAGGTATAAATTAAGAGCAAAAACGTGCCTTTACACACCCAACCTGCAATCACACTCCTGAGTATATATCCAGAGAAAAATATGATCCAAAAGGATACATTACCCTCCATGTTCACTGCAGCACTGTTTACAATAGCCAAGATGTGGAAGTAACCAAAATGTCCATCAACAGAGGACTGGGTAAAGAAGATACGGTACATATATACAACGGAATATTACTCAGCCATGAAAAATAAGAAATGACACCATTTGCAGCAACATTGGTGGACCTAGAAATTATCATACTGAGTGAAGTAAGTCAGACAGAGAAGGAGAAATATCATATGACATCCTTTCCATGTGGAATCTAAAAGGAAATAATACAAATGAACTTATTTACAAAACAGAAAGAGACTCACAGACTTAGAGAATGAACTTATGTTTGTCAGGGGGATAAAGGGAGAGAAGGGATAGTTAGGGAGTTTGGGATGGACATGTACACATTGCTATATTTAAAATGGATAACCAACAAGGACCTACTGTATGGCACATGGAATTCTGCTCAGTGTTATGTAGCCACCTGGATGGGAGGTGAGTTTGGGGGAGAATGGAGAATGTGCACAGATCTATCTCATTCATTTTACTGGCAATATGACAGTTTATTTTATCATATGGTTGTATCCTATTTTTTATTACCAATATTTTCTGCATGAATATTGTTATTTATGTTTCTTGTATGAAAATATCATAGAGTAAATTCCAAGTAGACAATTTATTGTGTGTTTCCATTTTGAATTTTGAGAGATATTGCCTCCTACAAGGTTGCTCCAACAAAACTCCCACCAGAAGTGGGCAGTGAGGAACACTGTTTCCCGCAACTAGATTGCTGCAGTGGTACATTTCCATATTTGCCCGTTTGGAAGATAAAACAGGGTATGATATTATTGTTTTGATTTCCAATTCTTTAACTACAAGAGGAGCTGAGCCCATTCTCATGTCCTGACTGGACATTCGGATTGTGTCTTGGGTATCTGCATGTCCATGTGTTTTGCTCATTTTTCTAGGGGGTTATTCATCTTGGTCTTATTCATTCTAAGCATTCCTTATAAAAGAATGCAATTATCCCTTTGTTATATGTCTTCCATGTTATTATTAGGAATATTTTCCCAGAATTTCATGTGCACAGTGATTTTATGCCTGTGTGTGTGCTAAGTCACTTCGGTTGTGTCTGACTCTGTGCAACCCTCTTAACTGTAGCCTGCCAGCCTCCTCTGTCCATAGGATTCTCCAGGAAAGAATACTGGAGTGTTTGCCATGACCTCCTTCAAGGGATCATTGCAAACCAGGGACCAAACTCACATCTCTTCCATCTCCTGAATTGACAGACAGGTTCTTTACCACTAGCGCCACCTAGGATTTCATAATGCTTATTAAATTGTAGGTAGTCTTGTAGTGTTTTGCTCTGACTAGAGAGTTTTTCCCCACTACAATATATTTTTTAACACAAACATTTTTCTAGCACTTTTTTGGTTCACCTTTTAGGTAGCAATATTTATTTCATTTACAATTCATTTTTATTTGAAAAGTAAGGTATAGACTCAGTTACATATTTTTTCCTAAATCATAATTACATTGTTGAACCAACTTCATTCACTGAAGATTCATCCTTCCCTTGCCATTTTGAGCTGCCTGTATATGAAATCCCCAAAAGTGTTTAGACCTATTTCTAAACATAGTTCTATTCCATTTAACTGGTCCACATCTAAGACAAACTGAATAATCGATACAAATCATTCAATTCCCACTTCATAATTCCTTTTACAAAACTTTTCTGTTTTCTCCAAAAAGAACTAGACTCTGATCAAATCATACTGATATGGATAGAATACACTGCATTTAAAGCAGTTAGAACACAGTAGGTATAATAAGCAACCAATGTGTGTCCACCATTGTTGTCATCATTATTCTTTTGCTTATGATTGATGCTGTTTGGTTGTGTGCATTTTTTATTAATTTTGAAGCTTTATATTTAGTCTTAGTTTTACTGGTTACATTTATAACTGTATTAATATTAAAATTTTATTACTTCATTAATGATTTCAAGCAGTATCCATTAATTCTCTCTTAATTTGTCATATGTTTATTGAGTACCTACAATGAGTGAGTATTGTTCTAGGCTACATTCAGATCTTCCTTCATTTTAGGATTTTTTTTTTTTCATTTGTGTGCATACTTTATCTTCCTTTGGCCATTTGCTATTTTCCCAGTGGTATTAACCTCCTATCACTGTTGCATGTCCTCTACGTCTTTATGTGTATGTGTGTGTGTGTGTGTGTGTGTGTGTTAGTAGTTCAGTCCTGTCTGACTCTTTGTTACCAAATGGACAGTACCCTGCCAGGCTCCTCTGTCCATGGAATTCTCTAGGCAAGAATAATGGAGTGGGTAGCCATTCCCTTTTCCAAGGGATCTTCCCAACCCAGGAATTAAGCCCAGGTCTCTCGCATTGCAGGCAGATTCCTCACCATCTGAGACAGTAGGGAAGCCCCTTATGTCTTTATTTATTGTTGTTGTTCAGTAGCCCAGTCATGCCTGACTCTTTGTGACCCCATGCACTGAAGCACGCCAGGCCTCCCTGTCCCTTCTGTCCTTATACTTATCTGTATTTGATTTATTTTTGTGATTATCTTAGGTATTTGTTCTATTCAACAACAAATACTACACCTATTATGTGCCATTCAAATGACTTAGTTTTCATAAGTATCTGTTTTTCTTCCTAAGTCTTAATTATTTATTAGTTTGGAAATATGGTTGGTTTAGTTCTTATCCTGTTTTTAGTAGCCATAATTACTTTTTTGCTTCCCTCATAGCTGCCTGCAATGCAGGAGACCCAGGTTCGATTCCTGGGTCAGGAAATCCCCTGGAGAAGGAAATGGCAACCCACTCCAGTATCCTTGCCTGGAGAATTCCATGGACAGAGGAGCCCGGTAGGCTACAGTCCATGGAGTAGCAAGAGTAGGACATGGCTTAGTGACTAAACCACAACCACCACAATTATATTTTTTAATTAATTTCTTCTTTTATCAACATTTTTTATTTTTCTTTCAGTTGACTTCATATGACTAAAAGTTCTGTTACAAACAAAATATTGTCTTTTCATCACTTTCAGAATATTTTTATTCCAAAATGGATTTCTCATATATCTATTTTTCATATGCATGTTATGTTTCTTTGCTTTTCTTTCTATAATTGTTTGTGCCTACCTCCTATGCAATTTCTTTTTATACGCCTCACATTTAACTTGGGCATCTCAAGTTCAACTTTCTATTCACTCTTTGTGTGATGTAGATAAGTTTCTCCTGAGTCTTCTCCAACTTTAACTGAAACATATCCATCTTCCTTTCAGAAAACCTGATTTGAATTCAAGTGGTTTGCCTTCCATCTATTTGTCTGTAGCTGAGGTCATTTTCGACCTGTAGGAGGGAGGTTGTTTGGGGTGCTGGTCTCCAGATGTGGTCATAAAAACCTGGGACCCAAAGTTCCAGTTTCTGCTTTTCTCTTGCAACCTGGCCCCAGGTTTATTCTACCTACTCAAGGACAGAGCCCACTTGTGTTGGAGAGGGGTGAGTACCAGATTCATATCATCCTCCCCAACATGTGACTGGAAACTTTGTGCCAAAAATGACAAGCCCCTTATTGATCCCCAAAGCCTCCTCATCTTTACTTCTCTGAGTGGAAAAAGAAACGAGAAATCCACAGGTTTGGGTACAGTTGGACTACCCTGGTGACTCAGACAGTAAAGAATCCCTGGGTTGGGAAGATCCCCTGCAGAAGGGAATGGCTACCCACTCCAGTATTTTTGCCTGGAGAATTTTATAGACAGAGGAGCCTGGAGGGCTATAGTCCATGGGGTCACAAAGAGTCAGACACGACTGAACAACTGACCACACTTTTCACTTGGGCCCAGTCATCTTGCAGTGGAGAGAAAAGGGTTTCACGAAGATGTTCTGTGGCCCTTTGCCCCTGAGCCATAGGCCTCCTGCCAACGCCTTCTGCTGAGTGCTTCTTTATCACTGGATGCAATTAATTATGGTCAATTACAGTGATCCACATCCCTTCTTCTCTTTCCCACAAGCCTATAAAAAAAAAATAAAAACATCCGTAGTGGTTCTTCCCTCAGAGCTTTGAGGTGGTAAAAAGGTTTCAGATTCTCCAAGTGTCAGTTAATAATCAAATCTCCCCCAAGGGTTCTCAGATTTAGCAAATAAAAATACATGACCCAGTTAAATTTGAATTTCGGGTAAATAATAAATATGTTTCAAATATAAGAATGCTTGTTACAGACTGAATTGCATCACCCTAAATTCACAGAAAGGGAAAGTGCTATTTGCTCAGTCATGTCCGACTCCTTGCGACCCCGTGGACTGTAGCCCACCAGGCTCCTCTGTCTGTGGAATTCTCCAAGCAAGAATACTGGAATGGGTAGCCATTCTCTCCTCCAGGGGATCTTCCCAACCCAGGGATAGAACCTGGGCTTCGCACACTGCAGGCAGATTCTTTACCATCAGAGCTACCGTGTTGAGTCCTCACCTCAGAATGTGACCTTGTTTGGAAACACGCTCACTGCAGCTCTAATTGGTTAAGATGAGGCCAGACTGGACGAGGGTAGCCCCTAATCCTATAGGACGATGTTCAGTCACTCAGTCATGTCCAACTCTTAGTGATCCCATGGACTGTAGCCCACCAGGCTCCTCTGTCCATGGGATTCTCCAGGCAAGAATACTGGAGTGGGTTGCCATTTCCCTCTTCAGGGGATCTTTCTGACACAGGGATCAAACCTGCATTTCTTGTGTCTCCTCCATTGGTAGGTGTAATCTTTACCACTGAGCCACCTGGGAAGCCCCAATCCTTTATGACTGGGGTCCTTATGCAAGGGGGAATGTGGATACAGCCACACACAGCAGGAGAACAGCATGGAAGGCTGGGGTGATGCAGCAACAAGACAAGGAACGTCTGGGGCTCCTGAAAGCCAGGGAAGAAGCACAAAACCCTCACACGGAACCCAGACCAGTGACTCTTTGACCTCTGACTCCTGGAACTCTGAAACTGTCAGAGGATAAATCTCTGTTGCTTAAACAACACAGTCTGGGGTGCTTTGTTAGGGCAGCCTTGGAAACCAACGTGATATCCCATGCATCACTGAGGAAATATTTAGACTGAAAGAGAATTCATTGTTTATCTGTAATTCACATTTAACAGGCACATTTAACAGATGCAGCCTGCATTTGTATCAGCTTTATCTGGCCTCTCAACCCAAAACTGGTCTCCTCCTCCCCAAATATGTTAGGAATGGTGATGGCAATGTCGATATCTTGGAGGTTGTTCAAAACTTTGCCCACTCAACACCCCTGACCCTTCTGCCTGGGGCAGGAGTGAAAGCTGGGGTCAGGATACTCCCTGAGACTGATTTTCTCCCCTCACTGGAAGAGGACCCAGGTTTATGGAGGCATCCATTCCCTCCTGCCTCGTTGTTAGTTTCTGGCCATGTAACATTGCTGAGCTTCACTTAGTGTATTAATGCTTGGAGGAAAGAGGTTTTGGACCCAGCCCCACTGAGCCATCTAACCCCAGCTCTCATCTCCAATTTAATTTCTCTGTAGTGATAGTGTTAGTCACTCAGTCATGTCTGACTCTTTGTGATCCCATGGACTGTACCTCTGTCCATGGAATTCTCCAGGCAAGAATACTGGAGTGGGTAGCCATTACATTCTCCAGGGGACCTTCCTGACCCAGGAATCGAACCTGAGTCTCCTGAGTTGCAGGCAGATTCTTTACCATCTGAGCCACCAGGGAAGCCCTAATTTCACTGCAGTATTAGTGAAATTTAAGAAGCATCTGTGTACTCATGCAAAGTTAGAGCTGAGCTCTGGTTGCATTATTTTAATGTTTTTTGTTTTTTTTTAAATGCCATCAGCCATGTTTATCCAGGTAGGGGATGGGGATGCCAGTCCTCTAAGTACACAAACTTTGGTGAGAAGTGACCAGGTTCATTACTTGCAGGGGGTAAATTCCCAAAAGGTGATCATCACATGTCAAGAAACATTGATAAGAACCATCCTTTCTTACAAGACTTGCCACATACCCCTTATATGAGCACCAGGATGCTCTAGACAGTCTGGAGCTTCAAGGTGAGGCATTATGCCAACAGGTAAAGGTAGCAGAGGCCAACATTTATGTAGCCCTTCCATGTGCCAGGTACTGTTCTAAGTGTCTTATACCTTTACTTTCTTTTTTTATAATGTATTTATTCTTTGCTGTGTTGGGTCTTCATTACTGCACGTGGGCTTTCTCTAGGTGCAGTGAGCAGGGCTTCTCTCTAGTGGTGGTGCACGGACTTCTGATTGCCATGGCTTCCCTTGTTGCGGAACATGGGATCTAGGGCCTGCAGGCTTTAGTAGTTGCAGAATGTGGGCTCAGCAGTTGTGGTCCCCAGGCTCTAGAGCACAGGCTTAGTAGCTGTGGTGCACGGGCCTAGCTGCTCAGCAGCGTGTGGGATCTTCCCAGATCAGGGATCGAACCCATGTCCTCTGCATTGGCAGGCAGATTCTCTACCACTGAGCCACTGGGGAAGTCCTACATTTATTATTTTAATCATCATAACAGTCCTACAAGGTAACATTATTATTAACCTTCTTTTACAGATGGGAGACCTGAGACAGAGATTCAGTAACTTCCATTAAGTTGTTCCTTAGTGATGTACCAGAATTTGAAGTCAAGCACAGTAGGGACTCCAGGATCCCAGCTCCCTATCTAGGCTGTGAAGTCTCCTGAGTAATTTGGGGTCTTACATCTGTACACAAAATGACCTAAGTGTCTCTGATCACAGCTGCCACTCATCTACCTCAAGTGGGACTTGGGCCCATTCAGTGGATAATTATGGAGCTCTGTCTAACACACCAAAAAATCAGCCTAGGAAGACTTCCAAGTGACTTCTGCCATCCATCTGCATTTCTTATGTAAGAAATCAGAGGTCTCAGCTTAAATCTGCGTAATGTACCATTCATACCAAATACCTGCATTAATCCAACAGAGTTGGGAAAATGGCAAAATAGGAGAAGATCGAACTACAAATTTGCTACCACCTACCTGTGTGAATGTGGTATGGGAAAGATTTATTTTTCCCCTACCACCATTTGGGCTGCTTGGAGGAAAAGGGCACTGAAGAACAGAGGGTTCTGTTTTATCATCTTTTGGATGGATTGCCTGTCTTACTTGGAAAGACTAAGCTTAGAAAATGCTCTTTAGATTTGCAACAATGAAACATTGGCTTCCGTCTTCAAACGTTAATGTCACAGGCTGAAACAAGAGACGCACAGTAGATTTCTTTTTCTCTTTGAAGGGAGATTAAAGAGCCCAGGGCAGTGAAGAAAAGGAGAACAAAGAAAAATCCAAGCACATGACTTGAGTTTATAACAACTTGGTTTTCCTGTGTATCCACAAGAAGCCCTTCAGTATGGAACCACCTTCCCAAGGTAACCAGGAGAAGAGTATCAATTATTTTCCAACTGCTATGTTGAAAGAAATTTGGAGATGACTAAGGGCTGGGAGTGCTGATTGGAACAGTAAGCCAGGTAACCTGTTTCCAGCACCTTGTGGCCCTTTAAGAGTTTCACTCAGAGGAGGAAATAACAATCAACTGGTAAAGGGATTACTTTCATGGTCCCAAAGAAGGAGCAAATCTGCTACCTTAAGGAATGAGTTCCAGAAACCTGTATTCAGGTTCTGATCTACACAGTGAAGACTTTTCCCCAAAATGATTGTGCTGAATTTGACGAACAGGCACAGTCCAGAGGAACACTGTTTAGGTCCACTAGTCTAACTGCTTCTTTGCAGCAACAATTCATTTTTCTGTCTTAACATTTCAGGCACTAAAAAGCCAAATATGTGGAAAGTGATCAACTGATTTGTGTCCTTCCTTCAAATTTATGTGTTGAAGTCCTGACCCCCCCTAGTGCCTTATAATGTAACTGAAGACACAGCCTTTAAAGAGGCAATTAAAATGAGGTCACTGGCTGGGCCTTAATCCAAAATGACTGGTGTCCTTACAAAAAGAGATTAGGACACAAATACATGAACGATGACCAGGTGAGGGCATAGGGGGAAGACGGCCACCTGTAAGACTAAGATGGAGGCCTCAGGAGAAACCACCTTTGCCAATGCTTTGATCTCAGTCTCCTAGCCTCCAGAAATGTGAATTAATATGTTTCTGTCGTTTAAGTCAGAGTCTGTGGCACTCTGTTATGGCAGCCATAGCAAACTAATACATGGAACTTATATATACCAAATTGAATTGTGGTGCTGAAGAAGAATCTTGAGAGTCTCCTGGACTGCAAGGAGATCAAACCAGTCAAGCCTAAAGGAAATCAACCCTGTCTATTCATTGGAAGGACTGATGCTGAAGTTGAAGCTCCAATACTTTGGCCACCTGATGTGAAGAGCTAACTCATTGGAAAAGACCCTGATGCTGGGAAAGACTTAAGGCAAAAGGACAAGGGGATGGCAGAGGATGAGATGGTTAGAGAGCATCACCAATTCAATGGACCTGGATCTGAGCAAATTCCAGGAGATAGTGAAGGACAGGGAAGCCTGGCATGATACAGTCCATGGGGTTACGGAGAGTTGGACATGATTTATTACCTGAGCAACAACAACATATGCTAAACAATATACAATATTGAGCAACAGCAACAATACATGCTAAAGGTACTAGACAATATTGGTATATTTCTGAGGTCACATTTAAATGATCCATTTAGTTAAACTGCAAAAACAAAATAGGTTGTTAAACATTTATGACTTGAGTTATTATCAGGGTTTAAAAATAACTCAGTAGAGGCATTTTTCACGTATTTTGTATAGTACATTCTGGTTGATAATCCAGGTGGGTCATGCATTAAGGTTGTGACCCTGAGCCTGACTACTGCAGCCATAAAGTCATCTGCCTTCATGAAATACACATACAAAGTTCAGACCATGGAGCTCATGATCTAAACCCCTAAGGGAGGTAGCCAGTTGGTGGTTTTAATGGGATTGTTCCCCATCCTCCAGAAAAACAGTGCAACCAAATTAGTGTAAGGAAAAAGAAGGAATGAAAATGGGCCTCAGAGAAAGCCCAAATCAGTAACAGTAGTGAAGAGGTCAGAGACTGTTGAGACTCCTATACTGGACCCCGTTTCAGTCAGGGAACTAATCTACCCAAAGTCTGGGGTTGACTTACCACATAAGAAGGGTAGTCACTGGCTTCTCCAATTCTGACCAGAAGCATCAGATGTAATTGTAGTAATGCATGCAGCAATATAAGGCTTTCCTGGTGTCAGAATTTACCTGCCAATGCAGGAAAAGCAGGTTTGATCCCTGGGTCAGGAAGATTCCCTGGAGAAGGAAATGGCAACGACTCCAGCATTCTTGTCTGAGAAATCCCATGGACAGAGGAGCCTGGCAGGTTACGGTCCATGGGGTTGCAAGAGTCAGATATGACTTAGCGACCTAACCACCATTCATTCTAGACAAGGGCATGTCATGGCATATTTTATTAATTTGATGATTTGGTTACTCAAAGTACACCGTTTAGTCCTCTCGTTCATGAAGTCTCAATTCACAGAAAGGTAATTTCCAACCAAATGGAATGATTCTGCACTAAAAATTTTAAGGGGAGTAGTTCAGTTCAGTTCAGTCGCTGAGTTGTGTCCGACTCTTTGCGACCCCATGAATTGCAGCACACCAGGCCTCCCTGTCCATCACCAACTCCCGGAGTTTATCCAAACTCATGTCCATCGAGTCGGTGATGCCATCCAGTCATCTCATCCTCTGTCATCCCCTTCTCCTCCTGCCCTCAATCCTTCACAGCATCAGCGTCTTTTCCAATGAGTCAACTCCTGGCATGAGGTGACCAAAGTATTGGAGTTTCAGCTTCAACATCAATCCTTCCAATGAACACCCAGGATTGATCTCCTTTAGGATGGATTGACTGGATCTCCTTGCAGTCCAAGGGACTCTCAAGAGTCTTCTCCAACACCACAGTTCAAAAGCATCAATTCTTCAGTGCTCACCTTTCTTCACAGTCCAACTCTCACATCCATACATGTGACTATGTATATAAGGGGAGTAGAAGGCGATACAATTACGGTAGAAATAATGTTACATTGTGTGTGGGCTACATTGTGTTAGTCACTCAATTGTGTCCAACTCTTTGCAACACCATGGACTGTAACTCACCAGGCTCCTCTGTCCATTGGATTTCCCAGGCAAGAATACTGAAGTGGGTTGCCATTTCCTACACCAGGGAATCGTTCCAACCGGGATCAAACCCGGGTCTCCTACACTGCAGGCAGATTCTTTACCATCTGACACTAGGGAATCCTGTGTGCTACATCAGGGCAATACAATTTGCTTTGAGCCATAAACATCAACTATTTTTGGTGAAGTGCAAAGCTGTAAACAGGAGCCCACCTCACACTTTGGAGAAGTCTGCAGGAAATCTGCATTTGAGGACCTGCCCAGCTGATTGTGTCCTGTCCCCTAGAAGCTGAGATCAACTGCCGATAGGAGAATGCTCTCGTGAAGAAATCTTGAGGGGCTGTAAGTGAAGAAATAGCTGGACCCACCCCTGAGCCACCCCTGAGCTCACTGTGGAATTTCTCTCATAGAAAAGTGCTTTCCTTGTCCAGCCTGTTTCTGGGGTTCATGAAGATATCTGAAAGAAGATGCAGGTATGGCTTCTGCACAGCAGCACTCTAATTAGAAGAATATTACTAATAGAAAAGACTTTACTGACAGAAAACAAAAAATACTGTAAGTAAATTATTTATGGTGGAGTGTGTGTTCTCAGTTGTGTCTGACTCAGAACTGCTGAGTCACTGGGGAAATGATATAGAGAAGTAATGTTTTTGTATGTTTGACACCACACTTAGGGCAGAAAGCAAAGAACTAAACAGCCTCTTGATGAAAGTGAAAGAGGAGCGTGAAAAGTTGGCTTAAAACTCAACATTCAAAAAACTATGATCACAGCATCCAGTCCCATCACTTCACAGCAAATAGATGGAGAAACAATGGAAACAATGACAGACTTAATTTTCTTGAGCTCCAAAATCACTGTAGATAGTGACTGCAGCCATGAAATTGAAAGACGTTTGCCCCTTGGAAGAAAAGCTATGACAAACCTAGACAGCATATTAAAAAGCAGAGACATTACTTGCCAACAAAGGTCCCTATAGTCAAATCAGTTTGACTGTAGTCACATATGGATGTGACAGTTGGACCATAAAGAAGGCTGAGTGCTGAAGAAATGATGCTTTTGAACTGTGGTGCTGGAGAAGACTCTTCAGAGTCCCTTGGACTGCAAGGAGATCAAACCAGTTCATCCTAAAGGAAATCAACCCTGAATATTCTTTGAAAGGACTGATGCTGAAGCTGACGCTCCAGTATTTTGGCCACCTGATATGAAGAGCTGACTCATTGGAAAAGACCCTGATGCTGGGAAAGATTGAAGGCAGGAGGAGAAGGGGATGGCAGAATACAAGATGGTTGGATGGCATCACCATCTCAATGGACATGAGTGTGAGCAAGCTCCAGGAGATGGTGAAGGACAAGGAAGCCTGGTGTCTTGCAGTCCATGGGGTTGCAGAGTCGGACATGACTGAGTGACTGAACAACATAATCTCGCTTTCCCTCAGCCTCTGGGTTATGGCATCTGAGACATCCAGGAAAAAAATAAAAACAGACTTGGAGTCCTTACATTCATTCATTCATTCAGTTATTCGGTCATTAGCTAGGCACTGATGTGCCTATGTGACACCAGGAGCAGCTCTGAGTATCAGGAACACAACGGTGAGAAAAGTATCATGACTGTCTTCTCAGAGGGCATCATCTAGAAGGGTGGAGACAGTCATCTCACCAAAGCCTCACACAAAACAGTGCTCCTGGTGTATCTCTTCTCTCCCCACATTCCTATCTGTGTCTTCCATGGAGATGATATTCTGTCCTTATGGCTGATATAGGATTATTTCATCTAAGAAAATCACTTAGGTAAAAATTTCACAAGTAAAGTTACAATATCTACATGCTCTGAGTCCTCACTCCTTATAAGGAGGGCCATGAGCTGGTGGCATCAGAGTCACTTGGGAGCTCCCTAGAAATAGAGGGTCTTGAGCCAACCCTGGACTGAATGAATTCAGGACCTGCACGTCAACATAAGCCCCAGGTGATCTGCATGCACATTACATTCAGAGAAGAAATGCTCTAAGATGCTTTTCCTAAAGTGAATTCCAGACAACATTGCATATTTAACCCTCAGACAAAATGAAAAATTAGAAATCATTGTTCTCATTTTTCAAATTGGGAATGAAGGTCACTCATCTTATCTGACTCTGCCACCCCACGGACTGCAGACCAACAGGCTCCCCTGTCCTCGGATTCTCCAGGCAAGAACACTGGAGTGGGTTGCCATTCCCTTCTCTAGTGGATCTTCCTGACTCAGGGATCGAACCCAGGTCTCCTGCACTGCAGGCAGATACTTTACCACTGAGTCACCAGGGAAGTCCTAGAATCTGAAGCTATGTGATTTTTCCAAGATGTCACAGCTAACAACTTACCAACTGGGATTAGAATCTGGGGTTCTAATCAAGCAGACTCTGTGTTTCTAGGAAGTTCCCAAGTGACTCTGATGCTGCCAGTTTTGATTCCAAAGCCCAGTGACTCAGTTAGAAACGTGCACCAGTTTTTTAAACATATGTGATCACTGACCTTCCCCCAACATAGGCAAAGCATCTTTCTATTTTGTAAAGGTCATATAGGACTAGGCCATTAAATGATTGGGAAAGTCTTTGATAAAAACACAATACTTCCCAAAGTGTGTCAAATCCCTTGTTGTTGTTCAGTTGCCAATGACTCTTCGTGACCCCATAGAGTACATGCTGCTGTGTACCGCATGACTGCAGCATGCCAGGCCTCCCTGTCCTTCACCATCTCCCAGAGTTTGCCCAAGTTCATGCCCATTGCATTGGTGATGCCATCCAACCTTCTCATCCTCTGGTCACTCTCTTCTCCTTTTGCCTTCAATCTTTCCCAGCATCAGGGCCTTTTCTAATGAGTCAGTTCTTCACATCAAGTGACCAAAATATTGGAGCTTCAGCTTCAGCATCAGTCCTCAGGGTTGATTTCATTTCAGATTGACTGGTTACCCCTACTCCAGGCAAAGAAGCCCCCAGTGGGGTGAGGTCAGTGTACTATCAAATGTGATGTCCTATTTTAAATGGGTGGGAATATCCCAGTAGTCCAGTGGTTAAGGCCCCACACTTCCAATGCAGGGGGGACAGGTTTGGATTCCTTGTTAAAGAAAGATCCCACATGCTACCCAGTGCAGCCAAAAAAAAATAAGGAAAAACACACTGTAAATGGGTGCCTTGCATTTCAGCCACTCAGGGGGTCACAAAACAATTTAAGAGTTTCCTTCGGACCTGCGAGATCGGTGGTGGTTGTTGTTTAGTATCTAAGTCATATTCAACTCTTTTGTAACCTCATGGACTGGTAGCCAGCCAGGCTCCTCTCTCCATAGGATTTCTCAGGCAAGAATACTGGAGTCAGTTGTCATTTCCTCCTCCAGGAGATCTTTCCAACCCAAGGATTGAACCCATGTCTCCTGCACTGGCAGGTTCTGAGCCACTGAGCCACCTGGGCAGCCCCAAACATCAGTTACAACCTTTCAGAGTATCCTTCTCTATACTGACATGCCACTACCATATATAACATAATAATCACATGTGGCCTAGTCCAGACATACAGTGGACTTCTGAATTCTTCTACCATCATCGCTAAATAGCTACTACAAATGGATCTAATTTTGCTCATATCAGGCTTGCAACTTATACTTTATACCATTTCTCAAGCGAAGATTCAAGTGCCTTATAGTGTCAAAATACTTGGGTTATCTTGTATTGTTTAAAATTACATGGTGGCCCCTCACAGGATCCATCCATTCATGGTTTATGCATATGCATTCAGTCTTATTCATCCATCCACACCTGTTTGAGTTCCTACTATCTGCCAAGAAGCAGTTCAGTGTAACATCAATGTAACATGAGGCACTTCACATTTACAATTATGATCTACTCTACCTAAAATTATGATCTACTCAACCCAGGCCTCCCACATTGCAGGCAGATTCTTCACCAGCTGAGCCACCAGGGAAGCCCAAGAATACTGGAGTGGGTAGCCTATCCCTTTTCCAGCGGATCTTCCTGACCCAGGAATCGAACTAGGGTCTCCCACATGGTGGGCGGATTCTTTACCAGCTAAGCCACCAAGGAAGCCAAGATAACCTAAAATCACTAACACTCATTGATGCCTTTCAAGCACAGTATTATAGAATATGACATCCACGGAGAGACTTAGAGGAATGGAAAGATCAGAATTCAAGATCAGGTCCAGAACATATGGGGTAAAATAACACTATAATATTCATTTTCTCCACTCCCTCCACAAGTTTATGCTGAGGAGATGTGTTTAAAATGATCATTGACAGCAAACTTGAAGTAGGAGAAGAAATCACAGAAAGATAGACATTATGGCATGGAAGCAGGCGTGAAGAGCCCTCCGCTGACTGACAAAGGAGACCCCGAGTTAAGGATTTGTCTCGCCCTCCAGGAAACTCTATCTCTGTGTATAACACCCAAGCAAATTAACACCAGAATCAAAAATGCCTTTCACTTTCTTCACCTCCCTTCCAAGAATTCCTTAAATATTCACAATTACCCAAATGTGTTTAGTTCTGAAATGAGTACATGCTCTTCATTGAGAAAACATTGTTACACAAACACCTCTCAATTTTTTCCAAATCCGTATTTCTGTGAAAAACAAATACCATATATTGATGCATATATACAGAATCTAGAAGAATGTCACTGATGAACAGGTTTCCAGGGCAGGAATAGAAATGTAGACATAGAGCATGGACTTGTGGATACAGGGGGAGAAGGAGAGCGTGGGACAAACTGAGAGAGAAGCATTGACATATATATCTACCATGTGTAAAACAGCCAGCCAGCGGGGAAGCTGCTGTAGAGTATGGGAGCCCAGCTCAGTGCGCTGTGATGACCTAGAGGGCTGGGATGGGGGAGTAGGGGAGGAAGCCTGAGAGGGAGGGAATATATGTATACACACAACTGATCCATGTTGTTGTACAGCAGAAACCAACACAATACTGTAAAGTAATTATCCTCCAGTTAAAATTTTTTAAAAAAATAAATAAATAAATGTCTAATCTACACATATTTCTTTTTCATCTAGAAGGACATTAGGAGAATTCAATTAGGGACATGACCCTGCTTATCCTAATTTACTTTGTTTGTAAATAAATTTGGTTCTTTATTTAGTTAAAGTGTAACTTTGATTTTAACTTATAGCTTCACTGCAGGAGGAACTGAATCTCCGCAATCCCAGGAAAAATGGAAGTACAATCATAGGTGCCCAGAACCTAAGACACCTTTTACCAGATTGCTCCATTTCTTCTATTTCATTTTGAGTTTGAATCACTGGTTGCTGTCTCCAACTTGTCCTTGAGCTAGGAACAGTAAGTACATTTCTGGCACTAGCTATATTTTAACCCCTTTCTCGAAACTTCAGTGTTTTGAGTGGTTTGGATCCACAATCTCTTAACTCCTCAGAGAATACCATGTGTGGGCTGTGCTTTACTATAATAACTCTTCTACTGTAAAAACATATAGAAGGTGTTTTATGCTGATATAAATCTACAGCCACAATCCAAATTTTAATTTTTTTTCTTTTTAATCTATTTTTTATTTTTTCTTTATTTATTTTTTTACTTTACAATATTGTAATAGTTTTTGCCATAACCCAGATTATTAGAAGTACATGTATTCAATCAAAAAATTAACTTAGCAATTTACCTATTTTACACTATTTTATGGTATAATGTGATAATTAAGTGGGCTTCCCTGGTGGCTCATTAGTAAAGAATCTGCCCTCCAAGGTAGGAGATATGAATTCGATCCCTGGGGTGGGGATCAAAGGAAGGTTTCCATTTCCTTCCTGGAACCCACTCCAGTATTCTTGCCTGGGAAATCCCACAGACAGAGGAGCCTGGAGGACTACAGTCCATGGGATTGCAAAAGAATCAGACATGATTTATTGACTAAACAACAACAATTAAATAGTGCCATAGTTTTATATTTAACATTAAAAGAATAGTTTCATACTTAGCAATCATAGTCCAAGTCAAGAATTTCTACTAGAAAAATATTAATATTCTAATGTCATTGCTTCATGAAAGTTGAAATAATGATAAAATATTGCTAAGGACTTGGAAAATGTATTTTGCTATAAATACTTCATCCTATCCTTTGGAATAATTAGAGAATATTATACACTCATCTGTTGGAAGGCTGTTGGCAGAAGAGATGTTTTGATGATACCTTGAGAAGATAAAATGAAACCAGAGAATCATTAAAATGATCAGAAGGATGAGGAAAGATAACTGACAGCTAAAGACAAAAGACAAACTGAGAGAAGAATGAATCGCACTTCAAGGAAAACTCAAATCTTAATCCTTTGGCTCCAAAGAAAAACTGATATCAATGGAATGACTGTCTGAGTTGGACAATAAATCAAGGTTAACACCTGCTCTAAAACCTAAACATGCTAGATGCAACAAAGATAGTATTTAAATATCTGTGCAGCTTTGTAAATAAGTGGGACAAAATTCCATAATCGTAGCAGCTGCTTCATTATGTCCTGATAAGCTGCCTAGGTAATTAAAATGTCACACATGATGCAGAAGAGTAGATTAATGTTTCTGCTCCATTTCTTAAAGTCAGATGTTCATTCTCAGCCTTGGTGCCGGTAGCCTGACCAAGCACACACAGTTTGCATGGCTCCAATTGGTGCCTCTGCCAGTTCAGCATGAGTAGGCCTTGTGTGTACATACCAAGGAAGGCTGAGCCTTTGCTTTTAAAGTTCAGTACAGGCATGGACAATCCTTATTACTTCCTGATGTCTTTTTTAAAAATTTACTTATTTTTATTGGAGTATAGTTGATTTAAAATGTTGTGTTAGTTTCAGGTATACAGCAAAGTGATTCAGTTTATATATAATATATACATATTCAGCTTATATATATATGTGTGTATATGTATATATATATATATATATATATATATCACATATATGCTTCCCAGGTGGTGCAGTGGTAAAGAATCTGCCTGCTAACTAAGGAGATCCAAGAGACGGGAGTTGATCCCCAGATTGGGTAGATCCCCTGGAGAAGGAAATGACAACCCACTCCATTATTCTTGCCTGGGGAATCCCATGGACAAAGGAGCCTGAGAGGCTGTAGCCCATGGGGTCACAAAAAATCGGATACATCTGAGTGACTGAGCATGGACATATTACATATTTTTTTCTTTTTCAGGTTATTCTCTATTATAAGTTATTGGGTTATTACACAATGTTGACTACAGCTCCCTGTGGTATGCAGTAGGTCTTGTTGGTTATCTATTTTATATATAGTAGTAATATGTATATGTTAATCCCAAATTCCTAATTTAAAAGATTCACAAGCCACTATCCAGAACTCATTGGAGTAGAAAATGGCACCCCACTCTAGTATTCTTGCCTGGAAAATTCCATGGGCAGAGGAGCCTGGCAGGCCATGGTGCCACAGAGTTAGACATGACTGAGCATCCAAAACTCGGAGAAGCCTCAAACTTCTTAGTTAAAAGCCCCCAGTATGTACATGTTTACCTTTAATGAGGTTATCATAAGTGACTTTTCTCATAGACTCTAATGAGAACTTCAGTTTATCTTACACAATGGAACCAATACTAGCCTTGATGACTTACTTGCTCTCTACAAGAGAATTACCTTCAGAATTCATCATCCTTCTATGTGCTTGACATTTAAAGAACACGCTATGGAATAAATTTGTTTAAATGATTTCCACTGAGGCTTTCTGATGCTTATATACATATCACCCTGTTATTCTGATCACCAGAACAGGAAATTGGGGTTGGCTGACTTTTGAAGAGAATAATCACACATGGGTGTATGTGCGTTTACATGTACACATGTGAGTATGTGGTCTCTTGTGCAATAAAGCACTGAAGATGTCTGTGATGCTATAGGATAGACTATAACAAAAAAAACTTAAGAATTCATAAAAATTTCTAGTGACTATTCTATTCATATTCGTTATTTGCTCAGAACATGCACTTCACGCTTCATGTAATGAGGAAAACATCTCTATGGAAATACACTCTGCAGTGACTGCCTGATGGAAGCAAAGGCCTTTACGAGCACTCACTCAGACGCATGGAGGGCAGTCTGGTTTATATCTATCTCCTAAGAGGTTCTAATAAATTGAAGAGGAAAATAGATAACCTGCAATCCTCTGACAACATCCTCTTAAGTAGTCATATTGCCAAGAGTTATTTGCATAATAAATAGGATAAGGAAACATCAAAATATATCATTTTTGTTCTTAGAGTCAGGATACGGTGAAATGGTTTCTTGTCCTATTCCTAAGAGGCTGTGAATGAATGTGCTTCTCCTCACATTGTCTTACTCTCAACCCCAGGCACCAGGGATGTGAAGCACAGAACTGTAGGCATGGACTGACTTGACCCTCGACCATGCCTCTCAATCCCATTCTGTGCCTCCATCTTCACAGTGCTCAAGTTGAGGGAACTGAAGAGCACCTCCTTCAACACCACCAGTCAACAAGGGAACATAGGTACTCATTTCACTTGAGGCCCACTTGATTTTCTTTAGATTTCTAGAGGATTCTTATTTAATAGCTGTTAGGTACTTAGATCGAGTTTCCCAGGTGGCTCAGTGGTAAAGAATCCACCTGCCAATGCAAGAGATGAAGGTTCAGTCTCTGAGTTGGAAAGATCCCCTGGAGAAGGAAACAGAAACCCACTCTAGTATTCTTACCTGGGAAATCCCATGGACAGAGGAGCCTGGTAGGCTACAGTCCAAGGGGTCGCAAAGAGCCAGACACAACTGAGTGAATAAACAACAAAAGTATGTAGATCAGCCTGTGCTGTGGGCTGGATTGTGTCCCCTCAAAATTCCTGTGTTGTAGTCCTAACCCTCAGAAACTCAGAACGTGACCTGGTTGGAAGCAGAATTGTTGCAGATGTAATTAGTTAAGACAAGGTCAGACTAAAGTAGGGTGACCCCTAAAAGGACACATGACTGGTGTCCTTATAAAAAGTGGACATGTGGACACAGAAACATGCAAACAGGAAGTGCTCATTGTAACGATGAAGGCAGAATCTATAGAGTGTGGGGGTGCAGGTCACTAAAGTTATCAGCAAAGCCCAGAGGCTGAGGCGGAGCCTGAGACAGTCTTCTTCAAAGCCCCAGAAGGAGTCAGCCCTGCCCACACCTTGATTCTCAGACTTCTGGCCTCCAGACTGTGAGAGTGTGAGTTTCTGTGTTCTCAGCTCCCAGTCTCTGGTGCTTTGCTGTGGCCGCCCTAGGACTGGTACACAGCATATATGCTCTTGGTTGATTTGATTATAATATCATGTGCATGCTCAGTCCTATCCGACTCTTTGCAACTCCATGGACTGTAGCCCACCAGGCTCCTCTGTCCATGGGATTTTCCAGGCAAGAATATTGAAGTGGGTCCCCATGCCCTCCTCCAGGGGATCTTCCCGATCCGGGGATCGAACCCATGTCTCTTGAGTCTCCTGCAATGGCAGGTGGATTCTTTACCACTGAGCCACCTGGGAAGCCCTGTAATATAATTGTCTTTAACAGGCTGACCCCTTATGACTTTGTCCTCTCTCCTTCCTTATAAGTTTAAGAGCATCAGTATCACTGTGGATAAAAATAGGTTCTTCACATAAATGAAGTTAGTGAAATACATTGACCTGGTAAAGACAAGTATTTCCTCCTGAAAAGTGATGACGATCTGCTAACAAAAGACCACCGTTTGCATGGAGTCTAAGTTACTTGATGACAAAAACTGTGAACAAAGCAAGAAGTTGTCTGCAATTAAAAATGTGGAAGTCACTTCTTTGGTTCCTGCCTAAAAGAACATTGGTCAAATTTTAATAATTATTAAGCCTATTCTAAACCAAAAGCATTTTATACAGTTGTTGTTTAGTTGCTAAGTTGTGTGTAGCCTGCCAGGCTCCTCTGTCCATGGGATTCTCCAGGCAAGCATACAGGAGTGGGTAGCCATGCCCTTTTCCAGAGAATCTTCCTAACCCAGGGATCAAATCCACATCTCTTATGTCTCCTGCATTGGCAGGCCAGTTCTTTAAAACTAGTGCTACATGGAAATCCAATATATATATGCCAGAAAATCTGGAAAAGTCAGCAGTGGCCACAGGACTGGAAAAGGTCAATTTTCATTTCAATTCCAAAGAAAGGCAATGCTAAAGAATGCTCAAACTACCACACAGTTGCACTCATCTCACACACTAGCAATGTCATGCTCAAAATTCTCCAAGTGAGGCTTCAACAGTATGTGAATCAAGAACTTTCAGATGTTCAAGCTGGATTTAAAAAAGGCAGAGGAACCAGAGATCAAATGGCCAACATCCATTGGATCATAGAAAAAGTAAGAGAATTCCAGAAAAACATCTACTTTTGCTTTATTGACTATGTCAAAGCCTTTGACTGTGTGGATCACAACAAACTATGGAAAATTCTTAGCAAGTTGGGAATACCTGACCTGCCTCCTGAGAAATCTGTGTGCAGGTCAAGAAGCAACAATTAGAACTGGATATAGAACAATGGACTGGTTCCAAATTGGGAAAGGAGTATGATTACCGGGAGAAATATCAATAACCTCAGATATGCAGATGATACCACCCTTATGGCAGAAAGTGAAGAGGCACTAGAGAGCCTCCTGATATAAGTGAGAGAGGAGAGTGAAAAAGCTGACTTAAAACTCAACATTCAAACAACTAAGATCATGGCATCTGGCCCCATTACTTCATGGAAAATAGATGGGGAAATAATGGAAACAGTGAGAGACTATTTTATTGGGCTCCAAAATCACTGCAGATGGTGACTGCAGTCATGAAATTAAAAGACACCTGCTCCTTGGAAGAAAAGCTATGACCAACCTAGACAGCATATTAAAAAGCAGAGACATGACTTTGCCGAAAAAAGTCCATCTAGTCGAAGCTATGGCTTTTCCAGTAGTCGTGGATAGATGTAAGAGTGGAACTGTAAAGAAAGCTGAGTGCCAAAGAACTGATGCTTTTGAACTGTGGTGTTGGAGAAGATGCTTGAGAGTCCCTTGGACTGCAAGGAGATTCACCCAGTCAATCCTAAAGGAAACCAGTCCTGAATATTCATTGGAAGGACTGATGTTGAAGCTGAAACTCCAATATTTTGGCCACCTGATGCAAAGAACTGACTCATTGGAAAAGACCCTGGTGCTGGGAAAGATTGAAGGCAGGAGAAGGGGATGACAGAAGGGGATGAAATGGTTGGATAGTATTACCGACTTGATGGACATGAGTTTGAACAAGTTCAGGGAGTTGGTGATGGACCGGGAAGCCTGCAGTGCTAGAGTCCGTGGGGTCACAAATAGATCCCATGGGACATGACTGAATGACTGAACATATATACATATATATATATATCCACATATGTTTGTATGTGTGTTATGTATGTACATTAATACAAATATATACATACACATGTGTATTGTGCAAAGCCTCTAATATGGTCTCATCCATGATATTAGGTGGAGCACAGTACATTTTTAAAAAAACAGCATGAAAGGCAAAAATCAATTTAAGTAAGATTGAGGCTTTATGGATGTCTCTGGGAGTATGCCAGAGGACAATTTGGCTTGTTTTATAAAGTCCAAAAAATGTCGAGTCCTCATTCTCCATTACAACCCCCAACACACACACACATAGCTGCTGACCAAACACTCTTCCATCATATTCCAAGTCCTCTAGACACTCCATCTCCAGTAGCCACCTGGGTTCTACTATCTCCTTTTCTAGGGGAATCCATCTTCTCTATCAGCAGCTCTCCTCTATCAGAGCTTTCAGAAGCTCTCAGCTTTCTTTTCTGGGTTCCCTAACTTTGGGTTCATATTGGCCTATGAACCCAGGAAGCCTCAAGTCAGTAAATTCCCCAACACAGGAGACTCCTCAGCAGGGGAAACAAGGGGAAGTGGGTGGCAATTACTTTTAATGCTTTGTCTTTTCCTTTTCCCTTGCCAAATGTTCAAAGTTCAAAGTAAAAACTGCTGTCACCCTTTCAAAAAAATAAAATCAGATGTCTTGCAAGAAGCCCCAGGTCCTTCAGACTTTCAGGTGTGACTCTGCCTGCTCAGGTATCAAGCTGGTTCGTTGGACTCTCAGAAAAAAAGAGAAACGAGACATCTAAGGAGTCCCTCTGAGGCAGAGCACCCTGGTGTGGGTCCCCCCACAACCACTCCACCCCACAGCTTTGATCAGAGATTTTCGCTGTTTCATCCATGTTTTTAGGAGTAGGGGAGGTGTCTGAAAAAATACCGTAGACTGAGCAGCTTAGGGCTTCCCAGTGATGCTAGTGGTAAAGAATCCACCTGCCAATGCAGTTGATTTAAGAGACATGGGTTCAATCCCTGGGCCGGGAAGATCCCCTGGAGAAGGAAATGGCAACCCATTCCAGTATTCTTGCCTGGAAAATTCGATGGGCAGAGGAGCTTGGCGGGCTACAGTCCATGAGGTCACAAAGAGTCAGACATGACTGAGCGACTAAGCAGTCAAGGGAGGCTTAAACACAGACATTTACTTCTCACAGTTCTGGAGGCAGGAAGTTCAAGAACAAAGTGCCATTAGGTCTGGTTTCTCTTGAGACCTCTCCCCATGGCTCGTGGACGGCCGCCTTCTCACCGTCCTCACATGGCCTCTTTGTTGTGCATGAGCATTCCTGGTGTCTCTCCCTCTTCTTATAAAGACACCAGTTCTTTGGGATTAGGACCCCATCCTTACGACTTCATTTAACCTTAATAACCTCCCTAACCCACCCCAGTATTCTTGCCTGGAGAATCCCTTGGACAGAGGAGCCTGGTGGGCTACAGCCCACGGGGTTGCAAAGAGTCAGACGTGAATGAGCGGCTTAGCACAGCACAGTACAGCACACCTCCCTGAAGCCCTTTTCTTGAATATAGTCACATTGTGGGCTTAGAGCTTCAACTTATGAATTTGGGGAGGGCACATTTCGATCCAAAATGGGAAGGATGAAGGAGTAAGTGTGTCACAAAGTCAGTTGTCTTCAGACATTTCCAGGATCAAGACAGGGCAGTGATGGAGCCTGTGATGTCTGGAGTAGAGGACCCACAAATGGGCAAATTAAAGAAATAAACCCCCCACTGGCCAAACAAAAAACATCTGTTTTCAACTGCTGCTATAGAATTTCTGGAAACTTTCAAAATTAATTGAAAACTGCTTGGGCAAGCATCAGTGACCCAGCTAGTGTTCACTTGTTCTGCCTTTGCTTTCTGTTGGGTGATAAGAATTCTGTTTGCTTTGGGATGAGGGGCAGAGGGAGAGCTGCACACCTTTAGTTCCTTCAGATGGACATGGAGTTTCAGAAGGTAAGGTATGTGTGTCACTTAATTTTGTTCAACATTTACTTCTGGCCTTTAATTTCTACATATAGAGTAGAAAGAACTCATTTCTACAGACTGAACTAAAAGCTCAGTTAATAGATGTTTGCATCTATAAGAAATCAGACACACTGCTAATATGCCAGATTTGTCGTTGTTGCTGTTTAGTAGCTAAGTTGTGCTCGACTCTTTGTGACCCTATGGACTGTAGTCTACCAGGGTCCTCTGTCCATGGGATTTCCCAGGCAAGAATACTGGAGTGGGTTGCCATTTCCTCTTCCAGGGGATCTTCCTGATCCAGAGATCGAACCCTTGTCTCCTGCATTTGCAGGTGGATTCTTTACCAATGAGCCACCTGGGAAGCCCCAATACGCCAGATAGATGTTACCAAATTCTTAATTTCCCCAGATTCTCAGTCAGATGACAAGTAGGTTTCATGCCACATGCCTATTCTGATCAACTAGCCATGACTGCCTGGAGTCCTGTGGTGAGAAGGACTCTGAAGTTTCAGATTGAACATATAAATACAGTGCTCTCATCAATCAACTGCATCTATCAGGGATGACAGACAGAGGAAGGGCTTTGAGGCACCAGAATATGAAAGCCCAGGGAATTAGCAGCTTGTCTAGGACACGCTTGTCTTGGATAAGATCCAGCGTGGCACCAGCCAGACAAACAAATCCCTCACTTTGTAGGTGCAACAAAGGAGAGAGTGCTCTGCCGTGCTTTATGGGGCCAATAAGCACACAGAGACACAGAAAAAAACCAATTATTTTTTTGGGCTTGGAAGAAAATCAAGATCATGTGAAATAAAAGTAGCATACACACTCTATGATCTTAATATGAAATCCAAAGAAACAAATGTTTATCAAGTGTTTTTTTGGTTTGTTCAGGAAGTTGGTGGTTAGTTTTATGGTTTTGATTTAAAAAGAAAATCTTTGTAATAATCTTACTGATTTTCCCCTTTTAAAATAAGCAATATTCTATGGGAAAAGGCCAACCTTTTTTGGCACTACCTCTTTCTCCTGGAGATTATTAATTTCTTTTTAATAGACCTCATACTGCAAAATCAAATTTTTATATCACAAAGGGATTTACATTTATCTTGGGCTGCATACTCTTCATCATCTATCAAACTGAGTTTAAGTTTCTAATTGAAATAATTTTTCAAGTGTTGAGCAATAAAGAGGCAATAAGTGATATGTTTGAATTATTTATTCATCTTATTTATAATTAATTTGGCTTTGTTCCTTGCTGCACAGTGAGGCTAACTCAATGTGTTTGATTTTCAAATCTTTCCTATCATTAGGCAACAACAGAAGTGACTGTTTTTTTCTGCCCTTCTTGTGTTTCATTGGTCCCAGGGGACTGAGGCAACATCAATTTAAATCACAGTTAAATTTAACACATTAACTTTGTTTCATAACACACTGCTCCAAAAACAGAGATTCATAAATAGATCATGTCTATTTTTAGTCAAATTAAAAAAAAAATTACCCACCTGGTAAGATGAATTATTGTATTAACAAAGATCTCATTCTTCATCATTTAAGGACTGTGTATGCTTTGGTCTGTATTTTTACTTGAGTTAAGATTGATAAGATTAATATATCTTTAAACATGTATTACATAGTAGATCCTCAAGTAGTTGATACCACTAGCAGGTGGCACTAGTGGTAAAGAACCCACCTGCCAATGCAGGAGATCTAAGAGACGCAAGTTCAATCCCTGCATTGGAAAGATCCCCTGGAAAAGTAAATAGTAACCCACTCTACTCTTCTTGCCTGAGAGACCCCATAGACAAAGGAGCCTGGTGGGCTACAGTCCATAGGGTCACACATAATGGGACATGACTGAAGTGACTGAACATGCAACTAGTTGATCCAGTTAACTGGTCTCAATATTATCTAAGACTTTTTTTCCAACATCTCTATCTGGATATCTCTCTTGCAGCACAAACTCAGGACCAAACTGAATATGCATTGTTTCCTCCCAGCTAACCATCTGCCTGCTCATGTTTCCTCTTTCTGATTATGGCATCACGATCACCTTCAGCGTTCTAAGGTCACTGGTTACTCTCTGCTCCCGAATACACATACTATCCCGGCCTTGTTCATTCCACCACTGCTCCATATCACACCCTGATAATCTCTTCCTCCACCAAGTTCCCAGTCACTGGACAACCCTACAGCCAATACATGTACATACTACCCAATCTTTTCCCCTAATGCCCAAGCAATGCACCTGGTCTGCTCACAAACCTATAAAGTTACCCTTTGACTCAATGGATATGCTCAAGCTTCCCAGATTCCCATTTATTCAGGCTGGGCCCACTGACATCAGGCTTGGACAAGTGACATTCTATGGCCAATAATGGCAAGTGAGCAGGCATGAAGTATGTAAATCCAAGCAGAAGTTTTAGAAGGTTCCCAAGAGGTCTGGGGATAATGGCCTGCCCCAAGTAACACTGCCTTTAAAAAGGTGGGCCCTAGGGGAGCAGAGCTGTAGCCAGCATTCAACCTGACACATCATGCAAGACTTTGGGGTTCATGGTTACTACTCAGAACGTAGCAATGGCCGAGCCAGGATTCACAGTCAGAGCCTACATGTTCATCCATCACAATCTTCTGCCCTCTTAAGCACATGCCCTATTATCAGAAGATACCCCAAGCCTACTTCTGTTGGGCTTTGTCCCCTCCTCCCTGCAAATTCGGTCCTGCAAGTTCTGGAAGTTGGTTAGATGTGCAGAATCTCAGCCCACCACTCCAGGATCTGTATTTTAACAGAATCACTACATATGAGATGTGCTGGTTTAACCCATCCGCATGACTATCTAGCTTCATGACAGGGCGAGGTCAAGGGCCATGAACTGGAAATGAACAAGCATCTACTTGTCTTCCTAGGAATCAGAGGGGGAGGACCCACGTGTTGTATTATCATTATTGTAAGACTTTCTAGGACTTGCTCTAGACACTAAATAATGCCCTTTGATGGAGCAGTTCACAGTCACTGCTGGCTATACTGACCTCTTGTTCACAACCCAATGGCTTGTTTATTGAACAAATAAATACTAGATCCTATCAGTCCTCATTAGTTGCTGTCAGCATGTGAAAAAATGACATATCATACTTTTCTTTTCTCTCCTGTTCCAAGATCCCATTATTGATTTATCACCCTTTTGAGGAATGACAGTGATCATTACCATAATAGTAAACACCATAGCTTCCCAAACACAAAGCTATCATCACAATTAGTAGAGGAATATAGCCCATACCCAGTGCTGCATAGCTGGGAACTCAGTATCATGGTCTCTTCTCCACATGGTCCTAAAACCAGTGGCAGTGAGCAAGAGTATCCAAGTAGACATAGAAATGAGTAATGACCTTTCAAGATGGTGGATAATTCAGGTGGAACAACTACCCACGCATCTGAGACACTTTGTCCCCTGTGAAAACTAAGGTTTTTGACAGGCTGGTTTATGAATAAATTCATGACATGAGACATTTCCAAAATGTCTGTTAAGAACCGTTTCAAAATGAAGTCATCAAAATTACTGCAAAATGTATACTTCAAATTCAAACAGCCGGGGGAAAGAGTGTGCTTGTTATGTAGAATTCATTATCAGTATTTCAGAGTGCAGCCTCTATAAACATTTGTTTAGGATTGCTTTTATGCAATTGTTTGGAACATAAGCAGAGAAAGAGCTGAATGGGACGTTCCGGAAGCCCAGAGCTTGTTCAACTTGTTTTTCTTTTCTGCCTTGTTAGAAAGAAATCATTTCTTTTTCTTCAAATTTTAGTGCAGTTGGAAGAATCTGATTTTCTTCTAATTTATCAGTTTATGTTCTTGAGAGTACAGAACATCACTTTAATGTGGGAAATGAGAGTAATACACTAAAGATTTTCTCTCTCATTATCATGCAGGGGGAAAAAAAAGACCCTTTATTATATGCAAATGACTTTTCATAGGTATCTAATTCACTTATAAATATGTCCACATTCACAAACTCACATTATATTGATCCTTATCTATTTATCAGCCTGGAGCTGCTAAAGGATGAGATTATATGGCCAAACAATCAAATTAGCAAATTGAGGAGATTTCAGGTCAAAAATATGCTAAGGGGAAAAAGAAACTATTCTTAACATAGGAATGAACTGAGTGGCTGGTTAAGGATTAGAAATATTATGGCTGCACCACAAAGAAGAAATGCTGTATTTGATCTAAAAGGAGAAGCTGATTAAAATCTAGTATGACATCAGAATTGAAGAAAATCAATTTGTAAATAATAGAGGATAGAAATCACCAAAGATGCACCCAAAAACGAAAGGCAAATACTTTAGACTACCTAAAATTTAGTAATATTTATATTCCAAAGAAGTGTCCCATAAACAAAATTAAAATGCAATGAATTTCAAAATTGTACATTTTGTTAAAAAATCAGTAACCCTAATACACAAGAACAAAAAGATCACAAACCTATTTTTCAAATAACATACCAAAACAAAAGGAAATGGGCAAAGCACATGAGTAGGCAACAATAAAATTCCAAAAATAACCTACATGCACAACAGGGGGACTGGCTAATAAATTGTGGACATATATTTACATATAAGAAAACAGAATGCTATGTGAGAGTTGGACTATAAAGAAAGCTGAGCACCGAAGAATTGATGCTTTTGAACTGTGGTGTTGGAGAGGGCTCTTGAGAGTCCCGTGGACTGCAAGGAGATCAAACCAGTCAATCCTAAAGAACAGTCCTGAATATTCATTGGAAGGACTGATGCTGAAGCTGAAACTCCAATACTTTGGCCACCTGATGTGAAGAACTGACTCACTTGAAAAGACCCTGATGCTGGGAAAGATTGAAAGTGGGAGGAGAAGGGGATGATAGAGGATGAGATGGTTGGATGGCATCACCAACTCAATGGACATGAGTTTGAGTAAACTCCGGGAGGTGGTGATGGACAGGGAGGCCTGGCATGCTGCAGTCCATGGAGTCCCAAAGAGTTGGACACAACTGAGCGACTGAACTGAACTGAACTGACCCATTATAAAATTATAGAAGAATACATATTGATTTGGTAAAATGTTCAGAAAACAGTAAAAAAAAAAAAATCAGATAAGATGAATATTTAAAAGAGATATCCCAAAATATTAACAGTTGATATCTCTACATTGTAGAACTATAAGTGTTTTCTTGTCTTTTTGACTTGTGCACAAATATTTAACAAATTATATATTCATTATATGTTGTTTTTCAATTTGAAAAATAATAACAAACATAGTGAAAAATTTTAAAGGGTTTAAAACTGGAACCATTTAGAGAAAAGATTTTAGCATAAGTTCAAGAGATACTCTTCTCAATCTTATAAAGTTATAGCCTAAGCCATTGAGATATGCTACTTTCAAGAGTAAAGTGAGATAGTATCTTAGACGAATGTCTTTACCCTAGGCTGACATTTATCAGGAGCTGTGTTTGTAGGCAAAGGACAATGTTGATTCATAAATATAAGGAGAAAGCTGGACCAGTAGGAGGTTCCTTGTGCTTCATTCAGAGTCTGTGTTTACCAGATCAGTGACTTTCTTGCCAGAACACCTGCTCTGTTCTGGATTGAGCTGCTTGACAGGACCAGACTGCTAGGTTTTAGATTGGGTGGTACCTCCTCACTAACTGATTCTACACTGTCAATAGGTTGAGATGGGAGCTAACACATCAACTCAAGTTTACTGCATGCATCATCCCCCCATCCTCTCACATGAAAACCAACCATCAGGGTAACTGATCAGTATAACAGAAGGAAAAAAGTCTCAAAATAAACTACCCTACAATATCAGTGTCTTGTTGTTACTGTCATGACATAACACAAATTTGGTGACTTAAAACAGCTCAAATGTATTCTCTTACAGTTCTGGAGACCAGAAGTCTAAGACTCCTTTCACAGGACTAATGTCAAGGTGTCAGCAGACCTGAGCTTTCTCTGGAGGCTCCACAGGGGGTAGGGGGTGGCTGCAACCTGTCTCCTTGAACTTTTCAGCTTCTTGGGGCTGCTAACATTCCTTGGCTTGTGACCCCTTCCTTGCATCACTCCAATCTCTTGCTTTGTCATCACATCTCCTACTGCCCCACTGGTCTCCCCACTCCCTCTCAGAAGGATCTATTAGGTTTGATGTGGTTACATCAAACCTAATAGACAGTCCAGGAGAATCTCTCCATGTCCAGAGCCTTCATTTAAATACATTTGCATAGGGTAGTTCTATTCCTGGGCTTCCTCCACGGCTCAGCAGTAAAGAATCTGCCTGCAGAAGCCACAGGAGATGCAGGTTAGATCCCTAGGTTAGAAAAATCTCCTGGAGGAGGGCATGGCAACCTACTCCAGTATTCTTGCCTGGAAAATCCCATGGACACAGGAGCCTGGCAGGCTATAGTCCATAGGGTTACAAAGAGTCAGACATGACTCAAGTGACTTAGCACAGTACAGTTCTATTCCTAGTTTTTTAAGGAATCTCTATACTGTTCTCCGTAGTGGCTGTACCAATTTACACTCCCATCAACAGTGCAAAAGTTTCCCTTTTCTGCACATCCTCTCCAGAAATTATTGTTTGTAGACTTTTTCATGATGGCCATTCTGACCGGTGTAAAGTAATTCCTCATTGTAGTTTAGATTTGCATTTCTCTAATAATGAGCCATGTTGAGCATCTTTTCATGTGTTTATTAGCCATCTGTACCATGAGGAAACCATAATTGAAAAAGACACATGTATCCCAATGTTCATTACAGCACTATTTATAATATCTAGGACATGGAAGCAACCTAAGTGTCCATCGAGAGATGAACTGATAAAGAAGGTGTGGTATGTACACATAATGGAATATTAGCCATAAAAGGGAACATATTTGAGTCAATTCTAATGAGCTGGATGAACCTCAGTTCAGTTCAGTTCAGTTCAGTCGCTCAGTCTAGCACCTATTATAAAGAGTGAAGTTAGTCAGAAAGAGAAAAACAAATATTGTATATTAACGCATATATATGTGGAATCTAGATGGTACTGATAAAACTATTTGCAGGGCAGTAATGGAGATACAGACTAGTGGACATAGTGGAGGAAGGAGAGGTTGGGGCGAATTGAGAGAGTAACATGGAAATAAATACATTACCATATGTAAAATAGATAACTAGTAGGAATTTGCTGTATGATGCAGAGAGCTCAAACCTGGTGCTCCGTGACATCCTAGAGGGGTGGGATGGGGTGGGAGGTGGGAGGGAGGTTCAGGAGGGAGGGGACATATGTATACCTATGGTTGATCCATGTTGATGTATGACAGAAACCAACACAATATTGTAAAGCAATTATCCCCCAATTAAAAATGAATAAAAAATGAATAAATACATTTGTAAAATCTCTTTGGCCACATAAGAACATATTCAGAGGCTCCGGGCCTGAAGAAGTCCCAGCCCACAGAATTCCTCTTCTTAGAGCAGCAACTCAGTACATTTTTATTGATGTTTTAAAGTCCTGACACAGTACGATTCTCTTCAGAAGCACTAAACTGAAAGTAAGTCAGATAAGTGGGCTTCTGAGAGGAAAAGGAATACTCATTCTTGAACTTCCTGTTGTTTCCCAAAGTCTCCAAGAAGGGATGCACAGCTGAAAACACGTATGTTTTTAAGAACAATTACAGCACAACTGCCATCTGGCAGATACAGATGTGATCAGTGGCTCCTGCTTAAAAAATGCAAACGATGCCTTTGCCTCCGTGTGGCCTGTCTCTGCCAAGAAGGCAGTGAAAGGAAGAGAACGCCCCACTGCCGGGTGTGCCTCCCTAATCGCCCACCCCAGGCCTGAGAAAACAACAGAGGGTGACTACAGCTGGCAGTGGAGGTGACTGAAAATCTATAAAGGCAAACATGGGGCCTTCAGGTTCCTTAATGCAGCAGGGTCATGCAACAAGGCTGATCACCCCCAAGATGCAGATGTCCTTACCACTGCCACACCTGCAAGTGACCCACAGCAGGCCTCGAGGCTGCCCCTTCTCTTTCTCCTCATCATCTAGAAAGGGGACACATTTGTGTGTCTGTGATCATGAAACCACTGAGTTGTTTGGGGAGTTAGTAATTACTAGTGCAACTACTTACTAAAACAAAAAATAAGACAAAAACACTGAACTCTGACTTGGAGAGATTGGGAAGGAAGGGAGAGAGGAAGGGGAGAATGGAAGCCTGTATCTGGACCCTTCAGTTTCACTGGAGAAAATCACACAACTGGGAGGATTTGTGTCACAGTAAACACACAGTCCGGGCTTCCCTGTGGCTCAGTGGTAAAGAATCTGCCTGAAATGCAGGAGACCCAGGTTCAATCCCTGGGTTGGGAAGATTCCCTGGAGAAGGAAATGGCAACCCACTCCAGTATTTATGTCTGGGAAATGCCATGGACAGAGAAGCCTGATGGGCCACAGTCCATGGGGCCACAAGAGTTGGACACAACTTAGTGACTAAACCACCACCACAAACACACAGTCACTTACCTACCCAGGCTCCATCCCAGTAAAGGTCATGGTCTTTTCACCTTTTCTAACTTCCCAAGCCTCAGACCCCTCACTCTCAGGAGCCAATCTGCTCTCCCTTTTTAGAAAAAGGAGGAGAAAAGAGTGAAAAATGCCTTTACCTATCCCACCACCATCACCAAGTCTCCAAACACTCCAGGACCAGATCCCTCCTTCCCTCACTTGGGTTGGGATGGAGACAATGACGTGTTACACGAGGCCCTCCTCTGGCTCTGTCCACAGCGAGATAGGGTGTGAAGATCAGAGTGTGGAGGTAGCCTTGCTGCTGCTGAGTCTGGTTCAGAGTCAGAAAAGCCCAAAGTCTGCCAACCTCCTTTAAACGGAAGCACAGAGGCTATTCTTCCTGAGGGTGAGAAAGCCTGGGGACGAGGTTCTACAGGGGAGTGAGGCTTCTTCCACTCCAGCCTTTCTCCTGCTACCTGATCCCTTCTGGGTCCCTGTCTACTCAGTGGTCACCGATTCTCACCATTTCCATATGCTCTGGCCCCTCACTGAGCAGGGACCCCCTGGATCCCATCACCTCCCGCCACTGACCCATTTCTCCCCCTTCCCATCTGCACTGAGGGGACGCCAACTCCAGGCTGCTCTCTTCTTCCCCAGTCGCTCTACCTCCGACCCCAAGGCATCTCCTGCCCCCGTCCTCTTGACATTTTTCCATTGATGGCCACTGCTCCTCATTTTCCTTTTCCGAGTCATAATTCTGGGCTGGATTCCAAAATGTTGGTATTCTCCAGGATTCTCACTCAGGCTCTTCTCCCATCTTACTGTATGCTTGCTCTTAGAGATGGTAGCCACGCTCTGGTCCAGGTGACAGTATATCAGGTCTATCAACCAGCTCTCCACTAGCTTGACCCAAGCCTGTCCCCTGAGCTCCACATCTACTCTTCCAGCTGCTTTTGATACTCCACTCAGATGCATTCACAGCATCTCAAACTGACCAGGGCTACACCTGAGCCTATGTTTTCTCCTCACTCACCCCTAAACTGCTCCAACTCCAGTGGCCCCTGCATCAGGGAAAAGCACATCCACAGAGCCTTCCACACTAGACTCCCTTAAACACACCTTGAATTGGCTCACTTTCCCCAACTGCACTGCTTGGCAGTCCAAGCTCCCATCCTTTCTCCTGGGAGTGGTAATGACCTCCTAATAGCCTTCAAGAACCCCATCTCACTCCCCTCAAATCCATCTTCTACTCTGATACCTCATTATCTTCCGAAAATAACATGATCACATGACTCCTTTGCTTAAATACTTTAATAACTGCCCAAAGGCTTTTGAACAAAACTTAACCTTAATTTGAGCCAACCATCTCTTTCTAATGGACAACCATCTAGTTCTCCAGTCCTGTCTGTGTTATTCTTCTTTCTGTGGGATGATCCCTTCTGTTTGCTTGTCCACCTCCCCTGTTGACCCTGTTTTCCGGCCCGTGAGGCTGACCAGTACTGCAGGCATCACCAAGCTGCCCACACCCTCTGACTTCTGTGGGCTCAGGGCAGTGGGAGCCCCAACAGAAGATCAGAGGAAGGGAGGAGAGTCGAGTCAGTCACTAACCCCTGGCTCATTTCCTGATGGGTTTCCTTAGCTTCCTGTATTTGCCAACCAAAGATCACTCCTCCTGTGAAGTGGACCTCTCCTGCCAGGTTCTGGGGCCCACTACATCCTCGCCTGAGCCCACCAGGCTTATGGAGAGTGACAAGGCAACCATCACAGGACTTGGGGCACTGCCCAGCCTTTGTGCTCTCTTGACATCCAGCCCACACCTTCAAAAACAGTGCCTTTATTAAACACTCCTGGCATTTTCTAATCTGTGAGCACCATCTATTTCCTGTAGGGATCCTGCCTGGTGTATCCTTGTCCTCAGTACTCCTGCCCTCTGACCTTTTCTCCAAACGTTCAGCATACCATGGAGGCCTCACCACAACTGAGGCTGGTCCTTGTGTCCCACCTGACCTACAGGCTTGACTAAATGCTTCACTGTGCACTCCCAGTATGCAATCTCCTCTGCCAATGACACACTCCACAACACTGCCATTACTGATATATCTCTTTAATTAGTTCCACAAAGACAAGGACCATGTCGATGGCACCCGATTCCTCCAGTGCCTGGCACCCATTAGATGCTCAATCAGGACACATTGACCAACACACTCATTTCTCCAAGTTTGAGATCAAACTAGTCAATCCTAAAGAAAATCAATCCTGAATATTCATTGGAAGGGCTGATGCTGTAGCTAAAGCTCCAATACTTTGGCCACCTGATACGAACAGCTGACTCATTGGAAAAGACCCTGATGCTGGATACTGTGAAAGATTGATGGCAGGAAGAGAAGCAGGTAACAAAGGATGAGACAGTTGGATGGCGCCACCAACTCAATGGACAAGAGTTTGAGCAAACTCTGGGAGATGGTGAAGGACAAGGAAGCCTGGTGTGCCTCAGTCCATGGGTTGCAAAGAGTTGGACACAACTTTGTGACTAAACAACAACATACTCATTTCTCCAAGTTTACCTAGTGGATAACCTGATTGATATTGAAAGTTGCATTCTAGCTTGCATATTACACATGTAGAATTGCTACACAAGTAGCTTTGGATGACCTTGGGTGAAAAGTGACATCATTCATTTCCAAATTCTAGAGGTAGTCAAAACTCATCCTTCATTTTGACAGTCATGAAGTTCAAAAAATTTATGACTGCTAGGATATATATAAATAGATTTGAGGGCTAGATTCCAATTAGTTTCATCTTTATGAGAAATTAGTCGTGCATAGCAGACGCAAAGTAATATATAATGAAAAACATTATAAATATTTGATCAGTGGTTTATTATTATTGAACTCTGTTGACCACATAACCATACGGTGTCCAAATTCCTTTATATATGAAAAAGTCTATGTCCTACAAGCCTGTACTCCAAACACAGGTTCTCATACCTGCCTCCTTCCAGGTCGGCCTCCTGAGCCTTTTGATGGCTACTAGGGAACTGGTTCTTGTCCTTGATCTTCTTTCCTTTTCCAATTTTATTTTATTTTTTCATTTTTATTGGGATATAGTTGACTTACAGTGTTGTGCTATGTCCTTGGTTTTTTGATTACCCTTAACTACTGTAACCTAATCACAGATTCTTGGTCCTCCTACCCTCACACTCTCTGGGGGACAGTTCTCCTGTCCACACCCCTTTGAAAGTTTCAGTCCTCTCCCTAGACCAGAGTAGTGGGATGGAGGAGTTGGGAGGGAGACTCAAGAAGGAGGGGAGATATGTATACATATAGCTGATTGACTTCATCGTGCAGCAGGAACATTGTAACACAAAATTGTAAAGCAACTATATCCCAATTTTTAAAAATAGGAAAAAATTAGCAAAAGATTTGAAGGGACATTTACCTAAAATATATATAAAAATAGCTAGTAAGCACATGAAAAGATATTCAACAATATGTCTTTAGGGAAATGCAAATTAAAACCACCCTGAGATACCACTTCACACCCGGTAGAATGGCTGTAATAGATAAGATAAACAATATCAGTGTTGACAAGGATGTGGAGACATTGAAATCCTTACAACACTGCTGGTGGGAATGCAAAATGGTGCATCTATTTTGGAAACAGTTTGATGGCTTCTTAAAAAGGTGCACATAAGCTTACCACATGACACAGCATGTCTGTTCCTTGGGACAGACCCAAGAGAAATGAAAATACATCTCCACACAAAAACTTGTACACAAATTTTCATAGCAGTATTATTCATAGCCAAAAGCGGAAACCATCCAAATGTCCATCAACTGGAGAGTGAGTAAACAATGTGTGGTTCATCCGTATGATAGAATACATTTGGCAATAAAAAGGAATGAAGGATAGATGTGTGCTACAATGTGGAAGAACTTTGAAAACACTATAGTTTGTGAGAGAAACCAGTCAGTAGACCATAAATTGTGTGAAATACACAGAAAAGACCGCTTTATAAAAGAAGGAGAGTAGAATTCACAAACATAGAAAACAAACTTATGGCTACCAAAGGGAAGGAGGAGAGGGATAAATTAGGAGTTGAGGATTAACATATACACCCGATGATATATAAAATAGATAACCAACAAGGACCTACTGTACAGCACAGGGAACTGTATTCAATATCCTGTAATAACCTATAATGAAAGGGGCAACAGAGGATGAGATGGTTGGATGGCATCACCAACTCAGCAGACATGAGTTGGAGCAAACTCCAGGAGATAGTGAAGGACAGGGAAGCCTGGGATGCTGAAGTTCATGGGGGTGGCAAAGAGCCAGACATGATTTAGCAACTGAACAACAACAACCTAAAATGGAAAAGAATATATATATATTTATTATATATGTGTAATATATATATATATATAAATAAGTGAAACCCTGTGAAACTTACACAACATCTGAAACTAACACAACATTGTAAATCAACTATACTTCAATAAAGAATGTTTTCAATTAAAAAAAACAAGAAAGTTGAGTAGAGGTTGTTGCCCAAGCCTGGGGGCTGAGGGTGGGGATTCAGAGTGAATGCAAATAAGCATGAGAAATACTTTTGGGTCGTGGAGAAATGTTTTGCTAAAATATTTCTAAAATTGGACTGTGATGGTATTTGTACAACTCTGTAAACTTACTAAAAATCAGTGAATTGTACTTAAAACAAGAGAGTCACGTGCTATGTAAATTATGCCTCAAAAAAGATGCTGACAATATAATTAAATTAAAATACAATTAAAAAGTAGATAAACAGCCAATAAAATGAGCCTTGTGATTACCCAGTACAGACCCCACCCTGCCTTGGACTACAGTCAACTGATGCGTGTCTGTGTCCCCATTGAGATTAGTGCTTCTTGCCATCTGGCATTTTCATTTTTGTTATATCCACAGCAGAGTCTCTTGACTACAGTGAGCATGCAATAATTATTTGTTGAATTGAACTCCAGTGGAAGTTAAAAAAGGCATTTTTCTGGGCATCAAAATAATGCTTTAAAAAAAAAAAAGCTTTCACAAAATGCTTCCCCTCAGCATCCCCATGTACGTGATGCAGGAAAGTGTGACGATGTGGGTGTGAGAAGCAGATATGACATTTAGCTAAAGACCCAGCAAGTCTGTCTTTGGGGAAAAAAATACAGCAGCAGTGAATGTGTGTCGCTTCCTGATTTCGAGCCAGATGACGGTGGCGCTCCAGAAGGGGCAGCCATCCATCCCCACTCCACAATGCCAGAGGCTGCTGGCTCCTCTGCTAAAACTGTCAGATTACACCCCACATGGCTGAGCATGTGGACAAGGAAGACAGCTGAATCTGCTTTTAAGTTTAGTCTAAGTGTTACCGTGCTTCTTCTTGTGGGACACTGAAGAACAGAGAATCCCACTCAGGAACTTGTGATGGGTCCTGATGAAGCTGGGACTGGACCCGTCACAAGTCCCTGAGTAGGATCGCACACCCCCAGGACTGCACCCAGGAGGGTTTGCTATTGTTCAGTCACTAAGTCGTGTCTGACTGTCTGCGACTCCATGGACTGTAGCCCACCAGGTCCCTCTGTCCATGGGATTCTAGAGAACACTGGAGTGAGCTGCCATACTGACCCAGGTATCAAGCCTGTGTCTCTTGCATTCTGGACAGTCTCCTGTATTGCAGGCAGATGCTGCAAGCTGAGACAGGTACCTACCGAAAGCTTAATAATGCTTGTTGAATTTTAATTCACTGAGTTGTTCCCACAAATTCACCAACATGAATCATGAAGAAAAAATATAACAAGGCTTCAATTTCACCCCAAAATGAGCCTAAACAAGGACAGAATCTTTTCTATAGGAACTGGAAAGGGGGACTTGAAATTGCAGCAGAGCTGGTGGGTCAAGAAGAAGAGAGAGGAGGGTCCAGGAAAAAGAAGAGAAGAAGGGAGGTCAAGAGTAGACAGGGAGGATGAAGTCAGTGTACTTGAAAGAGACCGAGGGAGCCTGTGGACTAGAGGGCAACCAGCTCAGCTGTGGGTCACTCCTCAAGCCTGCCTTCTTTCTCATCTTGAGAAATCTGTATCTCCCACCTAGCTCTTCATGCTGAGCCACACAGAGTAGGTTTCCTGATCACTCATATAGTGTCTCACACAGGAGAGGCTTCTGGGTCCCTATAAGTCCACTTGGTCTTGGATATGACTCACTATGTTCTCCACTTGAGGCATCAGCACTCCAGTGAAAACAGAGCATTCCTTCTCTGCCCCCCAGTTTCCTAGTACTGGAGAATAAAGAGACGGCTTATAGGGAGAAGAACCATAGATCAAGAAAAGGTTTTAAGGTGTCTATGGAAAATGTCGTTGACTAAATGGGGAGTGAAGCTTTATTTATTTTTTTTAATTTAACTGCAGCATCACTGACTCAATGGACATGAATTTGAGCAAACTTGAGCACATAGTAAAGGACAGGAAGGCCTAGTGTGCTGCAGTCCATGGGGTTGCAAAGAGTTGGACACGACTGAGTGACTGAACAATAATTAGCTTGAGAAGTGACTTTGAGAGTTCCAAGTGGATACATCTAGTCAATTGAAACTCAGATGAGAGCTAAATGTAGTAAGCAATGGGCATGCATGTTACCATCCACGAAAAAAGCAGAGAATAAAGACAGATGAGAGACTGGGCTTGAGCATTAAGAAATTTTACTGAAGCCAAATCTCTTTGACTTAAAGACTATGGTTGATCAAGAGAATAGAAGTCCAGGAGATTGAACATATCGGCATCAATCTAAATAACTGGCACATGAAGACAGGGTGGCAGGGCAGGCCTGATTCATCAAATCTTTAGGATACTTGTACTTTTCCAGTGGTCACATAGACACTGTTGAAATACATTGCTGCTACAAAGCAACCATCTCATCCAAGAGGAAGCAAACAGTAAAGGCTCTAATAAGCATCTGTTTACCAGAATGAAACTGAAGTGTGCTGAAGATAGCTTTAGTTGTGCCCCAAAACTAGGGGCTGGGTGTGCTGGAGAAGACTCTTGAGAGTACTCTGGACTGCAAGGAGATCAAATCAGTCAATCCTAAAGGAAAACAACCCTGAATATTCATTGGAAGGACCTATGCTGTCTGAAACTCCAATACTTTGGCCACCTGATGCGAAGTGCTGACTCCCTGGAAAAGATCTTGATGCTGAGAAAGACTGAAGGCAAAAGGAGAAGGAAACAGCAGAAGATGAGATGGTTAGATGGCGTCACCACCTCAATGGACATGAATTTGAGCAATCTCCAAGAGATAGTGGAGGACAGGGAACCTGCGGTGCTGCAGTCAATGGGGTTGCAAAGAGTCAGACATGACTTAGCGACTGAACAACAACAAAACGCTTCAAGCTGTGCAAGTGTCAGTGAGATCTTAAGAATAAACAGTGTGGGAGCCCCACCTTTTGGTATAGTAGAGAAAGGACTAAAGTTAGAAGTGCTGAAATCTCTCCTGAAAAGATATGCTATGAAACAAGAAAGACTGCTTTCTCTCAGTTACATTTAATTCCCATTTTATTTTTAATACTATTTTTCTTGTTTTTTACTTTTATTTTTGGCTTCAGTGTCCAGCATATGAGATCTTACTTCCCTGACCAGGAATAGAACCTGATCCCCCGAATTTGGAAAGGTGGAATCTTAATCACTGGACCACCAGGGAAGTTCCTTAATCCCTATTTTAAAAGCTCACATAAAGTTGTGCACAGATGAAGAGGGAGATGGTTATCTCTATTGTGTTAGTATGAAAGTGTTAGAAGTAACTGATGAATAAACAGTTCACTGATGTTGAGACTTTGGTTAATCTTGAGGAAGAGGATAAAGTGGAAGAAGAACATGAGATGTTGACTTATAGACATGATTAACTTGGAACCACATCCCTGCAGCTGTACAGGCAAAAATAAGAACACTTGAATTGGGACTTCCCTGGTGGTACATCGGATAAGAATCTGCCTGCCAATGCAGGAGACCCAGATTCAATCTGGGAAGATCCCACATGCTGAGAAGCAACTAAGTCTGAGTACCACAACTATTAAAGCCCATCCTCTACAATGAAGAGTAGCAGTTGCCCGCCCCCACTCTCCACATCTAGAGAAAGCCTGTGTGCAGCAACAAAGACCCAGCACAGCCAGAAGTAAACAAACAATTATTTTTAATTAAAAAAAAAAAAAACTAAGACCATCCACAAGAGGCAACAAAGCAAGCTAGTTAACAGGAGGTAGACCAGATAACTGAAATGTCCAGACTTCACAAACTAATCATCAAAGTGGTAAAGAATCTGTCTGCCAATCCGGGAGAGATAGGTTAGATCCCTGGGTTGGGAATATCCCCTGGAGGAGGAAATAGCAACCCACTCCAGTGTTCTTGCCTGGGAACTCCCATGGACAGAGGAGCCTGGAGGGATACAGTCTATAGAGTCCCAAAGGGTCGGACAAGACTGAAGCAACTTAGCACAAATAAAGACAAGTAATTGAGAGGATACATATCAAATCTTCTAAACATGACTTGAAGGAAAATGCTCAAATGCTGCACCCCTGTGATGGAGGCAAGTAGTTAAAACTGAAGGTTTAGGGACCGAGTGGAGCAAAGAGATCAACCATCATCAACCTCAACCTTCAAGTTGCGGCCATTTTGTTGATTCCTAGTTACAAAAAAAAACATTAAAAAAGCAACATGAATTTGAGTAAATTCCAGGAGATAATGGAGGACAACGGAGCCTGGCATGCTGCAGTCCATGGGGTCACAAAGAGTTGGACACGACTTAGTGACTCAACAACAACAACAAAGCAACTTCAATCTAAGCTGTATTGGCGAACCAGGAGGAGCCTACTGCCGGGGAATTTCCTCAGGACAACTAGGAATGTACAGGGTGACAGAAGATAAGGCTGTTCTCACCCAGAAGGCTGCCCTCCTGGAGCCCACAACCTGGGCTGGCACAGATAATGCTGCCAAGGCAGGCTGCTCCCCCTCTGAGACTCAGGACCCCATTCGTGCAGAGGAAAAAATGGAGGTCTCTTTATCTTCAGAATAAGGCCAACTTCTGCTGGAAACAAATGAAAAGATAAAATTCTCCAACACTAATCGAATCTCTTCCACTTAATGAGCACCAGAGTCTTCTAGGGCACCTGAGATGATGTCTGTCTTACAAAAGAAATCCTTGGAGAGTGCCAATGAGGGCCGTGCGACAGACACTGAACTGTGTTTCCTTTTCCAGGGTATTTTCATTTGCATTAAAACCATTTGATTAGATGTTTACAACAACTTCACAAGGTAAACAGGGGAATCAGTATGAGCCAGGTTTCAGGAATTTGGGTCAAAAATACTGGTCCTGAGTTGGAAATATGGGTTCAACCTGAACACTCACCTCAAGTGATCTTGGGTGATTTTTTTCAACCTTCCTGACTCCTGTTTGCTTATCTGTAAAGGGCAGAGAGCTGTGAAATAAAGGATTTTTATGCGAGTTAAATGTGATCATCAAAGATGATACTGCAGCACCTGGCACAATGGAAGTTCCCAATAGACTAACTATCACTCTTATCCATCCATCCATCCATCCATCCATCCATCCATCCATCAGGTGCTCAGTAGTGCCTGACTCTTTGCAACCCCATGGACTGTAACCCGCCAGGCTCCTCTGTCCACGGGATTTTCCAAGCAAGAATACTGGAGTGGGTTGCCATTTCCTCTCCAACAGGATCGTCTCAACCCAGGGATTAAACCCACATCTCCTTTGTCTCCTGCATTGGCAGGTGGACTCTTTACTGCTTGAGCCATTGGGGAAGTCCCATGTTCATCCTTATCCCCATCACCACAGATAAGACCACCTGGTTAGAGCTCATAAGATTCAATCAGGAATAGAGGGTGCAGTTCTAGAAGGTGACTCCCCCAGTTTATCACTGCTTCCAATTTACCATGCAAACAACTTAAAAAGCAGCAAGAGAAGTTTTATTAAAGGGTCAAGCTCTTGTTTTAAATGTGTATTTTTTAAATTTTTGTTGGAATACAGTTGCTTTACAATGTTTTGTTACTTTCTGCTGCACAGCAAAGTGAATCAGTTATACATATACATATATGCTGAAGCTGAAACTCCAATACTTTGGCCACCTGATGGGAAGAACTGACTCACAGGAAAAGACCCTGATGCTGGGAAAGATTGAAGGCAGAAGGAGAAGGGGATGACTGAAGATGAGATGGTTGGATGGCATCACTGACTCAACGGACATGAGTTTGAGCAAGCTCCGGGATATGGTGATGGACAGGGAAGCCTGGCGTGCTGCAGTCCATGGGGTCGCAAAGAGTCGGACACGACTGAGAGACTGAATCGAACTGATATCCCCTCTTTTTTAGATTTCCTCCCCATTTAGGTCAAGCATTGAGTAGAGTTCCCTGTGCTATACAGTAGGTTCTCATTAGTTATAAATGTGTATTTTAAATAAATGGAGGCCAAAGACCTACAGAGAGAGTGGTAGTGTGGCTTGAAATGAAAAAAAAAAAAAAAAGACTATGGTTTGTCCTTAACTCTGTACCCAAATCGTGTGATGATGAATTCAGGATATCAAGATGTTGAAAGATTTTACTTTCTCTGAAATTAAAAAAAAAAAAAAATTGTAAAGAGGGGGTGGTGATCATCATGACAGGAGAGAACCAGGCATCACTTGCATCAGAAACCCTTAGCACTATCCTAGGTACTGAAGTGCTAACCTGGCAGATAGCACCTCGTTTCTCTGAAAGCAGCATGACAGGGTTGCCTGCAGAGCAAACTTCATTCTTAAGCATATATACCTTGAGTCTTGAGAATATACACGTGTATTCATTTTACTTTTCTGATGCTATACTTCCAAGGGCTCAAACTTTCCCAAGATATAATGGGAATACATCCAGGAGAAGGAAATACAAACCCCAAAATCTATACATATTTTCCAGCACTGCTGCTTTTTGAGGCTCTCTATTACATCTCACGCTGAACACTGAAGGTGAATTTCACAGCACTGAAAGTCACTACACTCACTTCTGCAAGAGGTAAGGATTGAAATCTCATAAGCCAAATAATGGGTTATCTTTATTTAAAGATATGCTGTAAATTAGATTTTTTTTTCCTGGTGCCAACAATTAGGAATACATACTTCCTATTTCTAAGCAATTTCAGGTTTAATTAGGATTCTCTAAGCCCCATTTGTCTTAACAATTTGACAGCTCTGGCTTCCCCTTCCACACCCACACTTTTCCTCCTTTACTCTCTTCCCCATTTGCAGTGTCTTATTCCATATAAATGCCAGGAGGAAAGGGAAGCGAGCACAGATGCAAATGAGATCACTTGTTTCGTCTGTGAACACGCCACTTTCAAGGCACCTTTGATAAAAGGTTATTTTCCCTCGACTGACAATTATCTCGAAGCTAATTATTAAAGTGTCTTATTAAAATGTGCATGTTTGAGCGGTTTCTATGGGAGTTGGAGATGAAAACCCCCTGGAAGAAAAATATGACATCACAGGGAAAATGTGCAGGAGCGTGCCCTGTTTGTCCATTTAAATTAGTTTCATCATCCATAACAAGTGTTTAAAGAGCAGAAAAGCAAGCATGATGCATAATGCATTGTGTCATGATGCATAATAATTAGGCCTGCTCCCTGCCACCCTGTCTCCCAAGACTTAAAAATCTCTCCGAGTAAGCATTTTGTTCTAAAGGCTTTGACAAAAATGCCATTTAGGGACTTTCAAATTTACAGCCAGGCAATTTGTCATCATTTATATGAGAGGGAAGAAGGTAAAAGGAGTATAATGCCGCACAGTTCATCACTTCACAAACCTCCTGGTGAGGAATGCCCCCAGGCCTCCACTGCAATAAAGCAGCAGTGGTCCCTGCGGGGCAGGGTGGGGGTGGGGGAGATGCATGCATGCAGACCCTCCCCAAGCCAAGCACTGCTTTTCCCTTAAAAAAGAAAGAAAGCCAAGTAACATGTTCGTTCCATGCTCCAACAGGAGCAGAATGATTTACTCTGAGAACAGCCCAGGTTAACTGAAGATCTAGAAACAAATTTCCAACTTCATATATGCTTCTCCAATTCACCAAGACTGCAGTCAGTTAACCATGGCAAGGCATTTGAAACATTCTTCATTCTAAAACATCACTTTTAGAAGAAATGATAAAGTCTAAATTTATGTGACAAAAAAAACACGGCTGAACCAAAAATGAAAATAGACCTCTTTGGAATGAGACATTGTTATTTTTAAATGACCGATTATTTTAAAAGAAGAGCTTTTCTGGATGTAGAATAAAATTTAGAACTGAAGAACAAATGCGACTTTTCCCAATGAAGCAGGTAAGGAAATCAGGGGTTTGCAATTGAACAAGCCTTATGCACCATTCTTCTCCTTCCATCCCCACTTCATTTAACACTGAGCACCTTCTCTGTGTGGATTCTTTACCAGGGACCAGGGCTACCTATCCAAGAAAACCTAAATGAGGAATAGCAGAGAGCAGATAGGTGTCTGAAAGCTGATGATTAGGACTAGTTGAAAAGGGCTAATGTAAACAATTTAATGAGTGAACAATTAATGGAGTCCAAAAGGCAGACTCAAGTAACCAGAAAAATTGTCTTTCAGCTAATTTAACATTTTATCATAATTGAACACAGATCGCCTGGAGCCAGGACTGTGTGTTGGCTGCACCCAGGGACGAGCAATTTCCAGCTCTGTGCTAATCCCTCCCAAACAAGGAAGTAAAATCTGGTCACCAGGTCGTCTTCTTGGACCTTCAAAAAACCCAGGAGAAAAATGCAGGGACCAAACAAGGTAATAACTGTGAACGTGTATCCAGTTATCAGTCTTATTTAGCATTCATTAAGCCAAGAATTTATATACACTATTGATACTATGTATAAAATAGATTCCTAATGAGAAGTTGCTGGAGCTTCCCAGGTGGCTCAGTGGTAAAGAATCCACCTGCCAATACAGGAGACACAATAGACGCAGGTTCGATCCCTGGGTCAAGAAGATTCCCCTAGAGAAGGAAATGGCAACCCACTCCAGTATTCTTGCCTGGGAAATACCATGGACAGAGGAGCCTGGTGGGCTACAGTCTGTGGGGTTGCAGAGTCAGACATGACTATTACCATTGTTACTATAACAGAGACAGCTAACGAGAACCTACTCTATAACACAGGGAACTCTACTTGATGCTCTGGGTGACCTAAACGGAAAGGAAATCCAAAGAAAGGGGATATTTGTATACGTATAACTGCTTCACTTTGCTGTACAGCAGAAGCTAACATAACTTTGTAAAGCAACTATTTTGATGTTGTTCAGTTGCTCAGACATGTCTGACTCTTACTCCAACAAAAAAGTAATTTAAAAATATTTTATTTTTGAAAACTCAAGCAATGCATTAAGCATGAAAATCAGTTAAGAAACTCAACATCAACAAAATAAAAGGTAGCAAAATTCTGTAAAAATAAATAAATAAAACACAGAGTCAATGCTACATAATTGTTAATTCTCACAGTCTTCTATTACACCAAATCCATTGCAGTTGACTAAGGAGATTGTAGTGAGCCACTCTGTCAGGAAAGATCACACAAGATCATATGTGTACACGGATCTGCTTTGACCTAACTGTTTCTTTCCAATGTCTTCTGCTCTCCTCTCTGTTCATGCATCTGGCACAATGGAACCTATTTAGAGCTTGGAGGCAGATCAGCTTGGTTTGAAGCCTAGCTCTGGCCGAATCCTATTGCATCTTATTGAAAGCGGCCAGTTTACATCTCTCTCCCCTCTCATCTCTCACACTATAGTTTGACAGGTGGTTGTCAAAGTCCTTTCTGTTGCTAACAGTCCATGGTTTGAAGGCTCTGAGGCTTTAATCCCCTAAAAGTAGGGTGTCATTGTCAGAAATGTGCTGAGGTGCATATTTGTGGAAGGTGAAATTTGTGAAGGAAGATAATGTGCATTAGGACAGATAAATGACCAGAAATATGACCCTGCATGTGACCAGAAATATAAGGGAACTTGGATAAAATACTAGAGTCATAAGGCGTATTGAGAAAAAGCAAAACATCATCTTAAAGTTAAGCCACAGAACCATGAGCAAAGATAAAGAAAGGAAAAAACAAGAGTAAGGGTCACAATATGGCTGGAGCCCATGTTCTTCCAGGGTTTATACCATTGTAAATATCAGTGACCTCAGAGGTTTGAGTTAATCTCTTGATTAAGCAGTAACTTCTCTGTTGTTGTTGCTGTTCTTGTTGTTTAGTCGCTAAGTTGTGTCTGACTCTTTGCAACCCCATGGACTGTAGCCTGCCAGGCTCCTCTGTCCATAGAATTCTCTAGGTAAGAATATTGGAGTGTTCCCTTCTCCAAGGGAAGCCGTTCCCTTCTCCAAGGGATCTAACTTTTCTGCAGATTATGTTTCATTATGCCTTTAACTTAGTAAATTGCTTCAAATCTATCAATAATCTCATGTAGCAAATATCTTTAGCCCAACATGGCATATGAGTATACTCCAATTTCTTGAATCATCTTTACTCTGTGGATATGTCAAGTCATCATTTCTGACTTTTATACCCTATCAATTGGGACATTTTCATTTTTATCCTTGTTTCTCCCTTGCATGAGCCCTACTCAGTCCAAGCGTTCATCTTCTCATGGCAGTGGTTACTACATCAATAGCCCCACTAAATATTCACCTCCCCACTTCCCAATCATTCTTTTGTTTCACTTTCAGAATATCTTTCTAAAACACCATTCAATGAGTCATACAGTAGAAATTTAAAAAGTAGAATCACTCTTTTTTAAATTAATTTTTTATTGGAGTATAGTTGCTTTACAATGTTGTGTTAGTTTCTGCCATACAGCAAAGTGAATCATTTATATGTTTACATATATATCCCCTCTTTCTTGCATTTCCTTCCCATGTAGGTCACCACAGATCTATGAGTAGAGTATCCTGGGCTATACAGTAGAGTCTCATCAGTTACCTAATTAATACATAGTAGTGTATATATGCCAATCCTAATCTCCCAATTCATTCCACCCCCTCTTCCCTCCTGGTGTCTGTACGTTTGTGTCTCCTCTACTGCTTTGTAAATAAGATCACCTGTACCATTTCTAGACTCCACATATATGTGTCAATACACAATACTTATCTTTCTCTTTCTGACTGACTTCACTCTGTATGAGAATCATTCTTTTTAAGAAGAGAAAATATGGAGTAAGAAATGGAAGTTGCTGTTTAGGAAATGAGTCTACTTTAATTGAAGGAAAACAGCAGCAAATCTCCTGGACATTCAGATGCATGGCTAGGAAAGCTAAAAGATGTCGAGTCTTTAGAAGACAGAGGACTAAACTGTATATCCTATTTGCTCACTGAAAGAATTGCTGTGAAGATCTCAGGTAACACTAAACTTGACTAGGTTATGAAAGTGATGAGTATTAGTCACTAAGTCGGACTCTTTTGTGACCCCATGGATTGTAGCCAGCCAGGCTCCTCTGTCCATGGAACTTTACAGGCAAGAATACTGGAGTGGGTAGCCAGTCACTTCTCCAAGGGGATCTTCCTGACCCAGGGATCAAACCTGGGTCTTCTGCATTGCAGGCAGATTCTGACTAAGTTATAATTTAGCTTAATAAAGGTCATTTTTTCCCTGACACTCCTCACATAGGTGGATAAGGATCCTCTTCTGGATGATTATCTTAGCACAGATTTTGCCTTTATTACTGCATCTGCGATGTGAACTCTATGCGTGCATAGACATCAAGGTCTATGAGACATATTTAAGATAATTATGGAAATCATAAAACATGGCTGGTGTTAGAATACTGAGAGGTCATAAATGTTACCTTTTGTAAATCTCTTCATTTCATTCATTTGTAATTGATGAGGAACTCACTGTCATCTTTTCCTGTCTGAACTAAAACTCTTTACATGTTTTTGAAAGTGAAAGTTGAAGTCACTCAGCTGTGTCCGACTCTGTGCGACTCCATGGACTATACAGTCCATGGAATTCTCTAGGCCAGAATATTGGAGTGGATAGCTTTCCCCTTCCCCAGGGGATCTTCCCAACCCAGGGATTGAACCAGGTCTCCTGCATTGCAGGCGGATTCTTTACCGGCTGAGCCACAAGGGAAGCCCAAGAATACTGGAGTGGGTAGCCTGTCGCTTCTCCAGTGGATCTTCCCGATCTGGGAATCAAAGTGGGCTCTTCTGCATTGCAGGCAGATTCTTTACCAACTGAGCTATCAGGGAAGCCCATGTTTTTGAAATTTAATGCCAATTCTGGGGTTTAAAATAGCAACAGTCACTGCAGCCTCCAGACCACAGCTGTTTGCCACAAGTGTGACGCCTGTAGAAGTGCTTCGGACCATTTCTAAACACTTCACCATAAGGTTAAAAAGTGAATTTTTCCCACTCAGCCTTGCTCTAAGAGTCTGAAAGCTTCTTTCTACAGCCTGAAATTAGCTCCTCAGCCTCCTATAGACCCATGGATCAGCCTCCAAATTTATGGTACTGACCTCTATTTCCAAGCCCACAAGCTGCACACATGTGTACACACACACACACATACACACACACACACACACAGCACCTACCCCTATTCCTCAAATTGCTGTCCAACAGTTATTTATGACCTATAGGAGTCTGCTGAAGCTGTTCCTCTTCCAGGAAGCCTTCCTTGGTATCAGCTAACAAAGCTTGCTCCTTCTTCTCTTTTTAAATTAAATGCCTTTTGTGAACCATGAGTAACTCACTTTTTAATTTAACTAAATTAGATTACCCAGTTTATCTCCTTATCTTATTAGTTCATAATACCTCAAATTTTAAAAGATCTTATTTCCTTGTACATGTCATGATTTCCCAATTAAATAGCCAATACTTTAAGGACATAAATCTTTATACTTATTCCATATTCTCAAAGGGCATAAAATAAGCACAGTAAATATTTTCAGGTTAATTAAGAAACACTCTCCTTCTCAGGAAGCTCCTTGGTGAGTTTATGCTGGTTTTATGATCAGCCCTTAGTGATTCTGATAACACTTTGTCACTAATGATCAGCCACTGTAGGTAATACCAACCAGTCATGATCACAACCCTTTACTTCTTACTCCTCGTCTCAGTCTTCAGTTTTGAAACACAACTCTTTATCAGTAAATACAAGAGCAAAGATATTTTAATAAATATAAAAATTAATGCTTATGTAAAGACACATAGATTGAGTATGTGTATGAGCCAGTGTGGAGGGTGAGGGCAGAAAGGAAGAAATAAAAGGAGATGGTAACGATAACCCTATATGCGAGACAGAATAAGAGACACAGATGCATAGAACAGTCTTATGGACTCTGAGGGAGAAGGTGAGGGTGGGACGTTCTGGGAGAATAGCATTGAAACATGTATATAATCATATATGGGGCAGAACACCATTCCAGGTTCGATGCATGAGACAAATGCTCAGGGATGGGGCAGTGGGATGACCCAGAGGGATGGGGTGGGGAGGGAGATGGGAGGGCGGTTCAGGATGGGGAACACATGTAAACCCATGGCAATGTAAACTCATGTCAATGTATGGCAAAAACCACTACAATATTGTAAAGTAATTAGCCCCCAACTAAAATAAATAAATTTATTTTAAAAAAAGTTATTATTAAAAAAAGGAGATGAAAAGAAAGTAAATCATAAAAGAAACGCTATAAGTTGCACACACACTTAAAAATGAGATTGAGAATATTAATAAGAACTGAGTCATAGATTATTTTGAGGTTGAAGTTATACTAACTTGTGCTGTTCTAAGTCACTTCAGTCCTATCTGACTCTTTGTGATCCTATGGACTGTGGCCGGCCAGGCTGCTCTGTCCATGGGATTCTCCAGGCAAGGATACTGGAGTGGGTTGCCACCAGGGCATCTTCCCTGGAGGAGCATCTTTCCAACCCAGGGATCAAACCTGTGTCTCTCACACCTCCTGCAGTGGCAGGCAGGTTCTATATCACTAACGCCACCTGGGCTACTAATTTGGATTCTGCTAAATCTAAATTTGACTAGTTTAAGAATGGTGAGATTTTAGAAATTCACAACATAGAATAGTTTTTAATTTACGTTTTTTAACCCCACCCTATAGTTCTACGGAGCATAGTGTATAAACAAGAGAAAATGGATCTTCAGGCGATGACATTTTCAACTGTTGCATGCTAAGGTTAATTTACTTACATTGTCAACAGTAATTACAAATCTCCATTCCTCCTTTTCTGGTGATTTTAGAACCCAAACACGTTCTCACTAAAGGGAACCAAAGTTTAGCTCAATTATCTATAAAATAATAGATCGTGATTGCTACAGTGGAATCTTAACCCAAATTTACCATCAATTTAAAATTTTTGTATGCTTACTTTCCAAAGACATACAAAAATTAGAAGAAATTAAGGTCTTTTATTAATAGTTATTTGTTGATTTAAGCTGATTAGTTAATCTCTTGGGGATGTGCCCTCTGATTGTGATCCAGTTTTTAGCATCTCTGAGGTTATACTGTGATATCTAAGCTACAGAATGGCTCTTATCAATGACAATAAAATTCCCTGTCAGTGATTCCATTCTGACACACAGTTTTCAGACAGGCAAATTTCATAGGGTCTAAAAGGACTGAAATGGAGTATATAGGAAGTAATTAAGACTGTATTGTGCTCAGTTGCTCAGTCATATCCAACTCTTTGTGATCCCATGGACTGTAGCCCCACCAGGCTCCTGAGGGCTATGAACCTATTCATGCCTTTAGTTTACCAGTAAGTTCATGTAGTGAGATGCTCCCATGGGGTTGATCTAGACCTGACTTTACTTGTAGTCAAGGCTAGTTTATCCCCATCCATCTTCCTCTTACCTCCCCACTCTATTGGTACCCGGTCATCCACCACCATCTTGGCAGAGACACTCCTTCCTGCAGCACTGAAACAGGCTGTTTGGTCACATGTCTACCCAGTCTCTCTACTCCACAAACCTCCCCAGGCATCATACCTGAAATTCAGCATCAGTTGCTCACATGATATGGGGATCAATATGGGGATCATGGATTCAGCACATAAACCTTACATGAGGTGACCTGAATGGGAAAGAAATCCATATATATATGTATGTATGTGTGTATGTGTGTGTGTGTGTGTATTGATGATTCACTTTGCTGTACAGCTGAAACTAACACAACGTTGTAAAGTAACTATCTCTTAATAAAATTTAAAAAAAGTATATTAAATTAACTTTAATTCAAATGCATCCATATTCTGCTCCCTACCCCATTCTTAGATGTATCTGCCACTATGAGGTAACATAATCTGAGAAGAGCGACCCCCTCCCCAGCCCCACCGAACCACATCCAGGAATCTCCCTGCTCCTCACCTTAACTCTGGCCAGTCTCTTTGCTGTCCACTTGTCCAATCAAACACACACACATCCTTAAAAGTGCAGTTTTGAAACCTTCTCCTTGAGGCCTTTTACAAAAAATCAGAAATTGTATCTGCTTCCATAAATGCTACAGAAGTTTCTCTGTGTGTCCTGCATGGCAATCACTAACAAGTCCAGCCTTTTTATGGTTGTGAGTTTGTCCCATCTTCCTTGGGACTTTGCCATGACCTATGAAATGGGGAATGGCTGGTTTCTTGCACAGTCCTCAGTTTAATGATTTTTCATCATGTATTCATTCAGCAAATGTTTGTGGAGTAACTTACATGCGAACCCCTATTCGAGAATCTGGAGACACTGTGATGAATGACACAGAATCTCTGATTTCATGGAGCTTAGAGTTTAGTGCACATAATAGGTGCTCAATTAACACCTAGAAAATTGCTGAATCAAATATTTCATGTTTCTCAAAATACACATATTTCTACAATTACATAGCTATTTGATTAAGATTTTTTTAGATTTTTTTAAATCAAGGTATTGTTATCGATATGCCTCTAGGAATGGGTCAGAGTTGAAAATTCTAGGCCGTAGGCTGGTTGACCTTTCAATCAACACACACATCCAGATCTTCCACATGAAGAAAAACTAGTATACCAAGAGGAACTTTCAGTCCATCAGGAGAAAAATAAAAGCAGAATTAAGGAAAAAGCAACGACTTCAGGTCCATAAGAGTCACACCCCTCCCAACAGCATTCAATACTTAATTATTTATTCAGTAAGTACATACTGGGCACCTGAATTCTTCAGTAACTCTTCCAGGTGACCATAACAGATAAGATGATAAACAAATCATCATGTTATTCCAATACTTACAGTTACTATGAAGAAACACAAAGCACAACAAGGAGAAATAGAATTAACAAGGAGGCCACTTTATTTTAGACTAAATGGGAGGCCTCTCTTAGCAGGTGATATTTGGGCAGAAAACTGAATGAAATAAGAAAACAGAGCATAAAAGGCCTAGGGTAGAACACTCCAGGAAGAAAAAGCAGTGAGTGAATTTATAATAGCCAGGACATGGAAGCAACCTAAATGTCCATCGACAGAGGAATGGATAAAGATGTGGCACACACATACAATGGAATATTACTTAGCCATAAAAAGGAACAGAACTGGGTCATTTGTAGAGATGTGGATGGACCTAGAGTCTGTCATACAGAGTGAAGTAAGTCAGAAAGAGAAAAACAGATGTAGTAAATTAATTCATATATGTGGAATCTAGAAAAATGGTACAGATTAACCTATCTGCAGGGCAGGAATAGTGACACAGATACAGAGAATGGATATGTAGACACAGAGAGGGAAGGGGAAGGTAGGATAAATTAGGCAATTAGAATTGATATGTATCCACTACTATGGCTAAGACAGATAGCTAGAAGGAAGCTGCTGTATAGCACAAGGAGCTCAGTTTGGTGTTATGCAATGACCTGGATGGGTATGATGGGGAAGGGGAGAGAGAGACCCAGGAGGGAGGGGATATATGTATACATATAGCTGATTCTCTTTGCTCTACAACATTGTAAAACACCTATACCCCAGTTAAAAAAAAAAAGCAGTAGTGAAACTTGTTGATATAGGATAAGCTCATAATACTGGAGAAACACCCAGAAGGCCAGTGTGGCTGAAATGGGGTGGGTTGTGGTGTGGCCAGTGAGAGTCAAACCACGCAGGGCCTTTTAAGGTAATGTAAGGATGAATTCTGACTATTCATTGAAAGACTGATGCTGAAGCTGAAGCTTCAATAATTTGGCCATGTGATGCAAAGAGCTGACTCATTAGAAAAGACCCTGCTGCTGGGAAAGATTGAAGGCAGGAGGAGAAGGGGTGACAGAGGATGAGATGGTTGGATGGCATCACTGACTCAATCAACAGGAGTTTGAGCAAGCTCCAGGAGATGGTGAAGGACAGGGGAAGCCTGGAGTGCTGCAGTCCGTGGGGTTGGAAAGAGTCGGATATGACTGAGGGACTGAACAGAAACAAGGATGCTGAGTTTATTTTAGAGGTGATGGGATATCCCTACAGGCTTTGAGCAGAGGAGTTACAAGACCTGATTTAAAATTCAAAGAGGTCCCTTTGGCTAGTTTGTGGACCTCCAATTGTTCAAAGCAGTAGTGGAAGCAGACAGACCAGTTGGCAGGTTGTTGCAGAGACCAGACCAGGCAAGCAAGAAGAAGACTAGCTTGAACTGAAATGGAAGTGGACGAAATGGGCATATTCTGAGTGTTGAGTCACTAGGATATACTGGGGGATTGGATGTGAGACATAAAGGAAGCAGAGTAATCAAGGATGACTCCAAGGTTTTCATCCTGAGCAGTGGTTCTCTAGTGACCCTCAACTTGGATGACAAATGCTGAGACAGGAGCAGGTGTGGGGAGAAGAATCAAGGAGTTCTGTTTTTGACAGGTTAGCATCTGAGAGACCTCGAAAATCTGTAAGAGGAGATGATGAGTATGCAGTTGGACTCAAAGGGCTGAATTTGAGCTCAGAGGGGAAGTCTTTGATAAAGATATGAATGTGGATGTCATCAGCATATACATGATATTTAATGTCTTAGCCTAAATTAAATCATATGGAGAGTAAGTATGGATAGGAAAGCAATGTGGATGGGAGAGATGGGGAGAGGAGAGGGCTGAGGACAGAAACCTGGAGTATTGAATCATTTACCATTCAACTAGAGAGGAGAATTTAAAAAGACAACAAGGAGGAGAAACTAGCGAGGCAGAAGGGAAAGCTAAAGAGCGTGATATCCAGGATTCAAGGAAAGAGTCTGCAGTGTAGAAAGCTGCTCAGTAGTTGAACAAGATGAAGACTAGAAATACAGAGGTCATAGGTGACCTTGTCAAAAGCAGATTCAACAGAGTCATAGAGAGGACACTGATCAGGTGTATTTAAGAGACACTGAGAGATGAAGACATAAAGTGGACTCAGACAGCTCTAGTCCAATTGTGCACAGACCAGCGGCTCGTCTCCTGTCTGCAATCAGACAAGTATAGAAACTGAGATGCCGCTGCAGCTTGCAAGTGTGTGATCTGTACCCTCTGTTCTCGGTGCTTGGGGTGCAGACAACTCCGCTGACTGCTGAACCCCCATGGCGAGCAGCATGTGGAGCAGCCTGTGTCCCCAGCGTGTCCTCTAGGACTTCACATCCATCTGCCAGACTGGAAATGGAAAACAGAATCCCAGATCTCAGTCAATTTGACAAACACTAGTATGTGCAGCTCTTGCCAGTGATTTTGCTACAACGAGTGTAAGAGAGTGAGGAAGGTGAAGAAAGTGTGACAAGAGTGGGGGGTTTGTATTTTAGTATATTTTACATGCTAGTGTATTTACAGGAGAGGTCATCTGGCAGTGGTATGTTACCTGGAAGAGAGGAAAATTGGGAGATACTTGAGAATGAGATCACAAACATGAAGGCAAAGTCCTTCCATGGGTGAGAGATGGTGGGATTCTGGGCATGGGTGGAGGTCTCAGCCTTACATTGAGACAGCCCAGTACTGCCATCTGGCAAAATGGGGAGGTCCTCAAATGACTCACCCACTAGCTCCCCCTTTCCCTCTGCTCTCACAAACTCCTCTCTAAATGACCTTCCTTGTCAAGGAACCGGGTACAGCGTCTGCGTTTTCCTAAGTATCAGGCTTAGCTCCCTGCCAGCCTGTGGAAACTATTCAAACAAGCCAATCACATCCTCCTGCAGGAACCAGGGGCGCCCCACCCTCGTGATGCTGCATAGCTCCTCCCGCAGCCCCTGCTGTTCACTCTATTTCCAAGTCCAACCCCTATGTGGCCCTGCATGGTATGAGTCTTTTTCACCTGAGTTGTGATTATACCTGACTAAAATAATGCTGTCGATCTCACCTGTCCAGGCCAGAAGTCAATGTTGGGTCATCCCCATAACTGAATCTCTCCCTCTCCGATGGGGTGAAAAGGGAGCCATCAATATAGGTGCAGACACCTGAGTGTGTGGGGTAAGAAAGAGATATGCCAAGGAATTCACTTGGGTCTGCTGATATCTTGGTAGGAGACAGGAGGTCATCGACTGAGAATCTGGAAAGGGAAGGGAGGTCTGAGGCTTCCAGAGGAGGGAGAAGGTGTGAAATCTTCTTCCCACAGGAACAGGAAGCAACAGGGTGGTCGAGTGGGGCTGAGGGCAGAGCCAAGGGCTCACTGGAGGTTTGTGGTCACAACATATGATGAGATCAATCAGAAAGGCAGTGTGAAGAGCTTCTCCAGAGACCTCTGCTGCTCTGACGCAGCAGCATATAGGCTGGCTTGGGTTTCATTAGGGGCTTCCTGAAGTTTAACATCTCCAACACAAGGAGAGATGGGGCCGACATGGGCACTTGTGTGAAATGGGTAGAGGGGACACTTTGGAGAGAAGACACACAGCAATACTAGCAGTCAGGTGATGCCTGGACAGGTTCTGAGATCACTACAGGGTATAGCCACTTTGTTCTGTCCACTGAAATCTGGAGTGCTTAACATCTAATCCAGGCCCCATAGAAATAGACGCATGACACGGGACACAGGCTGCACCTTGGGAAGCAGGGTAATCTGTGCTCCCCAACAAGGGGTGGGAGGCAGGTGCTTGGTCACATTTTGTGGACTGAGCATTCCTTCTCAGGAATGAGTTGAGATTCTAGAAATGTTGTAATTAGAACCAACCAACCCTGAAACTTCCAAAACGGTGCTTGCATTGCCACATTCTTCCATCATCTTTCTTCAGAAAAAACTGAAGAAAGCACTGTTTGCTCTCTGGCCCACCCCCACTCTCTGGCATAACTCATATTTCCAGCTCTCCAGACAGCTACTTTAAGGAGTGTGTGTGCTCAGGAGCCAGCCCAGGTATCAGGAGCTCATTAGTTGATGAGGACAGCATAGCATTCAAGCTCTGGAACTGCACAGGTTCAAATCCTGCCTTTACCACTAGCTGAATCTATGACTTTAGAGGGCTTCGGAGGTGCTGCAGTGGTAAAGAACCCAACTGCCAATGCAGGAGACAAAAGAGATGTAGGTTTGATCCCTGAGTTAGGAAGATCCCATAGAGAAGGAAATGGCAACCTGCTCCAGTATTCCTGCCTAGAAAATTCCATGAACAGAGGAGCCTGAAGGCTACAGTCCATGGGGTCGCAAAGGGTCGGACACAACTGAGCGACTGAGATGATGATGATAATGACTTTAGAGGGGTCACTTTGCCTTCGTAAGACTTGATTTCCCCCAAGTATAATATGAGGATAATGTAAATAATTATCTCAAAGACTCGATGATTAAATGAGATTATACAATAAAGCTGGATGAAGCACAAGCTGGAATCAAGATTGCCAGGAGAAATATCAATAACCTCAGAAATGCAGAAGACACCACCCTTATGGCAGAAAGTGAAGAGGAACTGAAGAGCCTCTTGATGAACGTGAAAGAGGAGAGTGAAAAAGCTGGCTTAAAACTCAACATTCAAAAAACTAAGATCATGGCATCCGGTCCCATTACTTCATGGCAAATAGATGGGGAAACAATGGAAACCTTGAGAGACTTCTTAGGCTCCAAAATCACTGCAGATGTTGACTGCAGCCATGAAACTAAAAGATGCTTGCTCCTTGTATGAAAAGCTATGACCAACCTAGACAACATATTAAAAAGCAGAGACATGACTTTGCCAACAAAGATCTGTCTAGTCAAAGCTATGGTTTTCCCAGTAGTCATGTATGGATGTGAGAGTTGGACCACAGAGAAAGCTGAGTGCCAAAGAATTGATGCTTTTGAACTGTGGTGTTGGAGAAGACGCTTGATAGTCCCTTGGACTGCAAAGAGATCAAACCAGTCAATCCTAAAGATCAGTCCTGAATATTCATTGGAAGGACTGATGCTGAACCAATACTTTAGCCACTTGATGCAAATAATTAACTCATGGAAAAGACCCTGATGCTGAGAAAGATTGAAGACAGGAGGAGAATGGGACAACAGAGGATGAGATGGTGGGATGGCATCACTGACTCAATGGACATGAGTTTGAGCAAGCTCTTGGAGTTGGTAATGGACAGGGAGTCCTGGCGTGCTGCAGTCCATGGGGTCGCAAAGAGTCGAACATGACTGAGCAACTTAACTGAACTGCACTAATAAAATAAAACATTTAGCCCAGTTCGTGGCATACAGTAAGAGCTTCGTAAGTATAACTCGATATTATAGATAGGTTCATCCAGCACTCGATAAAAAAGAAACTTATAGACTTCATCATAGTTATAAACTTTAGGTTACTTAGTCAATACCCAAATATCTTTTAATCTCTTTTCAGTCAGGTCCTCCTTGGGACCATGACCCAAGGTTTAAGATATGGCTAGCAGATAGGATTGAAGGCAAACTCCAAAACAGAGGTCTAATTGGGGATCCAGGCCACAGTTCTGCTAGAACCTCATACTAATGAACCCCAGGCAGTGTCTGTCATGCAAGGAGGTCATCCAGACAATAAGGAGAGCTTCATGACCTTACAACCAGCAGCTAAGGAAAGTTTGGGCCATCCAAGCTCTGAGAACTCACAGAGCTAGGCAGTTTTCATCACATGTGCACTCCATAGAGGGTAAACATGTCATGTATGCATAGTTAGTCTGTACATTATCTAAATATCAGAAAACAAGAAGACTGTCACCATCACACGGCACATGTGCACACACACACATGCAGGCACACACAGGTATTACTCTTATTATAAGAACTTCCATTCAAGCTCAGGAAGTAAGACTAAGTAGTGTTTTCTGAATTCTTCAAGATATGTGCCCCATGGATACTTCAGTGAAATAATTCAGCAACAAACAATAAGACACAGACATTTAGGCACAAAATTGATTTGTGTGCTTCTCATAAGAGCCTCAACTGATACAAAACTACCAAACAATTTCAGTCACCAATTACCAATTTCAAAATCATTTTTATTCTAAAATTTTGACATTGAGAAGACTGCGGTCAGTTGAGGACAAATGAAATATAATATACTTAAAGACAGACACCCGATTTAACTTAGGGGGCTGGGGAGGACCCTCCATATAATGAATGTAATATAAATGTCACCTTCCTCCAATTTCACTCCTAAGCACACCAACAATAGAACATAATACCAGGAAATAATTCTACCACCAAAGTGGATAAAAGTTAATTAACCTGTCTCTTACTTAACTCAAATAAGTGAATGGGGGTCAACAGTGAAAATTAAATGAGTTTTCCTCATTTACACACTGATTCTTAAAGGTTGATACGCACATTCTCAAAACAACTATCATTCAACTTTAAAGCAAATTTAATGTCATCAACTTCAAAGTTTAAAAACAGTTGAGTAAGTGTGGGTTTATTTGGAGGATTTGGGGATGCTTATGATGTGGAGTAAACAAATCTACGACCTCAGATGACAGGAGCTCAGAATGCTGCCCTAGAATACCAGGTCCCATTGACCTCAGGCCAATGATCAATATCTCCAAACTCTGGCTTCAGATTCTGTAAAACTGAGATTCAAAGTACTTATTCATTTGACTGTTTGGAATGAACGATGGTCATATGGCAGTTGGGTTTGTAAACAGACACAGGCTTAGTCCTTGTTCTGCCTTTTAAAAGCTAAGGGACCCATGCATGTGTACTAAATTGCTTCAGTCATGTTCAACTCTTTGCAAACTATGGACTGTAGCCCACCAGGCTCCTCTGTCCGTGGGATTTTCTAAGTAAGAATACTGGAGTGGGTTGCCATGCCCTCCTCAAAAGGGGGATGCTTCCTGACCCAAGGATTGAGCGCACTGTCTCTTATGTCTACCTGCATTGGCAGGTGGATTTTTTTACCACTAGCACCACCTGGGAAGCCCTGAGGAACCCATAGCACTAACTTAATCCCTCCTTCCTTACAGTGGTGATGACAGCAATACCTGCCTTCCTACAAAGCTTTGAGCATCATAGGAAATTCCATGGACTCTTACAGCAGAACTTCACATCTAGATATAAATAGTTCCAGCTATTATTGTTGACATCACCATCACTATTATGACTAATAAATAAAACAGGTTTACATAACATAAGCTTCATGCCTGCACACTTTACATGCTCAATAAATGTGTATTTCCTTCCACTCTAATCATTTTTGTAATGGTAAGAACTACAAGCAGAATTTCTCTCTTCAAAGAAAACCGTGAGATTTTAATTTCTCAAATGACATTGGCACAATTTTTGGAGTAGCAGGATGTAAAAATTTAAGCAGGGATTGGCTCTCTATATTGTCATTAATTCTTACGGCCCAGCATTCTTAGGAGGAGGTATAGGGAACCAATGATGTATAGTATCACCATGTGGCCCCTTCTTAAAGATGTCGTAAGTTCCAGTGAGATCAAAACACATACACATTTGATAGGAAAAACAACTATACATAGTCTAAATAGTCACATTTCTCGTAACCAGACTATCCCATTATGCTAATGCAAAGGACAAAGCATCTAATTCTGCTTTATTGACTATGCCAAAGCCTTTAACTGTGTAGACCACAACAAACTGTGGAAAATTCTTAAAGAGATGGGAATACCAGACCACCTTACCTGCCTCTTGAGAAATCTGTATGCAGGTCAAGAAGCAAGAGTTAGAACTGGACATGGAACAACAACTTATTTCAAATCAGGAAATCAGTATGTCAAGGCTGTATATTGTCACCCTGCTCATTTAACTTATATGTTGAGTATATCATGAGAAATGCCAGGCTGGATGAAGCACAAGTTGGAAACAAGATTGCCAGGAGAAATATCAATAACCTCAGATATGCAGATGACACCACCCTTATGGCAGAAAGTGAAAAACTAATGAGCCTCTTGATGTAAGTGAAAGAGGAAAGTGAAAAAGTTGGCTTGAAACTCAACATTCAAAAAAACAAAGATCATGGCATCCAGTCCCATCATTTCATGGCAAATAGATGAGGAAACAATGGAAACAGTGAGACTTTACTTTGGGGGGCTCCAAAATGACTGCAGATGGTAACAGCAGCCATGAAATTAAAAGATGCTTGCTCCTTGGAAGAAAAGCTATGACAAACATAGACAGCATGTTAAAAAGCAGAGACATTACTTTGCCAACAAAGATCCATCTAGTCAAAGCTATGGTTTTTCCAGTAGTCATGTATGGACGTGACAGTTGGACTATAAAGAAAGCTGAATGCTGAAGAATTGATGATTTTGAACTGTGGTGTTGGATAAGACTCTTGAGAGTCCCTTGGACTACAAAGAGATCCAACCAGTCCATCCTAAAGGAAATCAGTCCTTAATATTCATTGGAAGGACTGATGCTAAAGCTGAAACTCCAATACTTTGGCCACCTGATGTGAATAACTGACTCACTGGAAAAGACCCTGATGCTGGGAAAGATTGAAGGCAGGAGGAGAAGGGGATGACAGAGGATGAGATGGTTGGATGGAATCACCAACTCGATGGACATGAGTTTGAGCATGCTTCAGGAGTTGGTGATGGACAGGGAAGCCTGCTATGCTGCAGTCCCTGGGATCGAAAAGAGTCAGACACGACTGAGCGACTGAACTGAACTGAAAGGACAAAAAAGTGACAGAGTATAAAGAAAAAATCCAATCATTACTAAGCTCAGTGCTCATTTGTGTCTGACTCTTTGTAGCCCCATGGACTGTAGCCCACCAAGTTCCTCTGTCCATGGGATTTTCCGGCAAGAATACTGGAGTGGATTGCCATTTCCTTTTCCAGGGGATCTTCCCAACCCAGGGATCGAACCCACACCTCTTATGTCTCCTGCATTCATTGCCAGGCAGGTTCTTTATCACTAGTACCACCTGGGAAACTTACTAAGCCCACTGAACTACAAAAATGAGACCTGATAACCTCTCATCATAGAGTAGAAATCCACTAATAACAACACCACCATCCATATTTTTCACTCACATTCTTTCCCATACATTTGAAACTTCCTTATATCAGAAAGCATCTCATAAGCATTTAACTCAACAGACCTCAAAGTCACCCAACCTAAAATACCCCGCTTGGAAAAACAAACTCACTAAGTGAGCTCACGCTTCATGAGTTCACCAACACCCTGAGCCATGTTGTTAAAACACAAAGCAGACAAAAACAAAATGGTGGGCTCCTTCTTTAAGCAAATACACACTTGAAATAAACACAGAGACATCCCTCCAGGACCACCACAGACAGCGAAAGCTTGTGTGCATAGGACATGTGAAAAAGAGAGAGATGCAAACAGGGAAGTCCCTCTCCCCCCGGAAAATGGCTGGCGGCCTTTGAAGCCACACAACTTCCTCCTCCTCCGTGTTTCTCTGTATCTAATGTCCTCACATAACAGGCTCTTTCTAACCAGGGTTTCTACTTCTCAGAGGCTTCTGCAATCCAGCCTCCTCCTGGGAGAGCAGGTGACAAAATATTCCCTCCCCCTTCATCAGGCAACAAAGAGGATCACATCTCCAGAAAGAGCAGAGCTCCACAGCCTGCGGCTTAGGGCTCTCCGGACACGAAGTAATCAGGCGAGAGAGAAAATGCATTTGGAGCGGTTAGCACACAGGATTAATCGAATTATAATTTAATCATCTGATCAAATACTAATTAGCATAATCATGTGAAAGGATAATGGCTGGAGGAACCCAGGAACACCTTGGCATCCCATGTTCTTAGTGACTGACAAAAAAGGGGACACAGAGATTTGGGTTTTTTTCTCTTTTGCTCATTAAAAAAAATAGTAAATAAAGCTTAATCAATGGCAAGCATTACCAGCTGTGGTTTTTGCAGCCAAAGGAATTACAACTGAGATGCAGAAGAAATATCTTTCTTTCTCTGTAGCACGGTACTAGCATTCATGCTGTTGGTTAGTCACTAGTCACGTATGACTCTATGACCCTATGGATTGTAGCCTGCCAGGCTTTTCTGGCCATGGGATTCTCCAGGCAAGAATACTGGACTGGATTGGAATGCCCTCTTCCAGGGGATTTTCCCAACCCAGGGATCACACCCGGGTCTCCTGCATCGGCAGGGGGGTTCATTACCACTGAGCCACCTGGGAAGCCCTAGCATCCGTAGAAAAGCACAACACCAATATTACATTGTAGACAAAGCTCCAAACTATTTAACTAGTGTTCCTCAACCTCAGCATATTGACATTTGGGGCCGGAAAATTCTTTGTCATGGGAGTGGGGGCAGGCGGTCCTGTCCACTGTAGGATGCTGCCTACACACCAGATGCCAGGGGCATCCCCTTCTCCACAGAGTTGTGACAACTCAAAGTGTTTCCAGATTTTGCCCAATATCCCCGAGGGGGTGACACTGTGCTGGTTAGAACTCTGATTTAACTCAAGAACACAATTTGTCAGGAGCATTACAAATGATCAAATCATAAAAGGAGGGAAGGAGTTTTTTTATTCCCATCTGCCCAGAATAATGAGCCTAAAATAATAATTACACAGAATTCCATGCAGTTGATATCTGCTGTCTCTGGTTAGAGTTTTATAATAACCCATAACACCTATGCTTGTGCAATTTGGAAAAAATAATTATAAATACCAGCCTCTCCCCATCTAGGGATCTCTAGAAAGACACAGCAGGCTTCTATGGGCAACCCCGTGGGGGACATTTCCAGGCTGAAAGAACATCATTCCTTGCTTTCAGACTTCAGTGTGTCCGGAGCAGCTGGGGGCCAGAGCAGTGTACCCCACTCGTCCACATCAGGGCAAACCACCTGTGACTTAGTTAATCAACAGAGTCAGGGAAGGCTCTTAGACCCTAGGGAAATATCACTTTCTTCCTACACTCTCACTGTATGCATGAAAGCCCTGATTATTTGCTCCCAGTATCTAAGGAGGGTGAGAGAGAGGTGAAAATGATTATGAGTGAATAAATACAGAAAGCCCCTCCAGTTCTTGCAAATGCATCTCCACTTACAATAGATTCATTGCACTGCCTTGGCCATTAGTCAGATGGTACCTAATCATGTTTATTCTTATGGAGAGATGTTAGAAACCTAAGGGAGAAACACTTAACACTTATTAAAGCATGCAATAAATACTTCCTATGGGTTAAGGTGATTTGTTCTAATAATAAATCTGAGTCACACCATCTGTCATTTAAATTTTTCTAAAGAAAGTATTTAACTGTTTACAATTACTCGAGAATCTCTTGAAGGTTATTAAACTTGCTGATAGAAATATTTATGACCTTTCCCATGGAGGAGACATGGAAAAAGGTTGATCTCATCTGCACAAAATTTAAGAGAGCAGTCTGTCCAAGCTATGGAGGCTGTGAAAACTCCAAATCAGAGAGGAATTGTGAGCTATTTTAAACAGATATCTTCTTCTATCAACTCCCTTGGCAGAGCTTGTGACTTCTGAACCTAAAGCCCTCCCTCCTTTTTAAAGGAACAGAGGTGCGGGAGCCCTTTGTTGCACAGAAGCAGTGTCTACTCTAATTCAGGGACTTGTGAGTAAGCAGAAATTACACTTTTTCAGCCCACAATGTCTTTCATACTGCTTTTCTTCTAAAGCTAAAAATCAAAACAGCTGCTCTGAAAGAATAATTTCTATCATGAATCACAATAAAATCGCGCAAGGTTTATAACATCCAACTTGTTTCAGATGCCTAGGAGGGAAAGCTATTTTTAATATTATCTAAAATAAGATCTCAGGACACAAAAATTTATTTTAAAGGTTCTGAATTGAGGCCTCTCTCCAGCACACGTTCATGTCTATTTTAGTTAAAAAATCAAGGACATGGAGTTTTGAAAAGATTATTCTGCCACTAATAACTGTCCTCAATTTTATCATACACATGACAAGGTCTAAAATGAATATATATCCTTATGTGCCATTTTCTCTTTTTATGACAACCCAGCATTAACAACAATACTTCATATGACAAACACAGTCCACTTGGGGTCATTTACCTAAAAGAAGGGAGCAGAGGTCAAGAAAACCCCAGTGAGCAAACGATCCCCAAGTCCCTTACTCCTGGCTTTGGAAGGAGTTTCTGTGCCCTGATATGGGAAAAAAGGAATGTGTGATGTTCCCAGGTTGGTCCAGGCAGAACCTCAAGCTGCAAACAGACCCAAATCTGTCTGGCCCTGGTGCATCTCTTAAGCTTTTTCAGTATGATAACCCAAATGTTTTCCCACCATTGATTTCTTGCTGGGAGTAATGTGGTTACATTTAGGCTCAAAAGGTTTCTCTGCCAGGACTCCAGCTGCTAGCAAAGAAGGGTCAATATGAGAAAACACAATAGAACCAAGTCCATCAGCATAGCACATGCTAGCAATACACCTGGATATCAAATATGCCAAAACAATAAGGAAAAATTATATACATGCATATACACACATATACACATTTGGATACAAACAAGCATAGACAGTAGATATATATACAGATGATTCTCAAGCTGCGCGTATGCTAAGTTGCGTTTGACTCTGTAACCCCCATGGACTGTAGCCTGCAAGGTGCCTCTGTCCATGGGATTCTCCAGGTAAAAATACCGGAGTGAGTTGCCATTTCCTTCTCCAGGGGATTTTCCTGACCCAGGGATCGAACCTACATCTCTTACATCTCCTGCATTGCCAGGTGGGTTCTTTACCACTAGCGCCACCTGGATTCTCAAGCTGCTGCTGCTGCTAAGTTGCTTCAGTCGTGTCCGACTCTGTGCGACCCCATAGACTGCAGCCCAACAGGCTCTGCCGTCCCTGGGATTCTCCAGGCAAGAATTCTGGAGTGGGTTGCCATTGCCTTCTCCAATGCATGAAAGAGAAAACTGAAAGTGAAGTCGCTCAGTTGTGTCCGACTCTTAGCGATCCCATGGACTGCAGCCTACCAGGCTCCTCCGTCCATGGGATTTTCCAGGCAAGAGTTCTGGAGTGGGTTGCCATTGCCTTCTCCAGATTCTCAAGCTACTAGCATCTAAATTAGAAGTCCCTGGTTGGGATCACAAGTCCCTCTACTCAGGGTCTTCCCTGTTACCAGCCCCTATGAGTAACTCTCCCCAAAGCTGCCCAAATCTTTGTGAGAGTCAGTGAAGCCCCAGCCCCACATATGCACACCCTCTCAGTAAATCACTTCACAAACAGAGCTCTCCAACAGTGCACTGGGGGCCATGAAGCTTTATCAGGTCAATATTCTAGCTACTGTCTGACTGACTGACCATCTACCTCCATCAGGGGTTGGGCATTCTCTTCCCAAGCATGATTTTCTGGAGCTAGGTTACACCACCTGGATGAGAACAACAACACAGAGACTCCAGCCTGCACACCCCAGAGCTGTTGAACCAGACCATCCAGTGATCAGAGCTGGGAACTATACAACCAGCTACACAGAAGATCACATGAGCCTTACACATAGTCAAGCTGAAGGTCCCCTGGGGGAGGGGAAAAAATGGCAAAAAAACATGTCAGAGTTAGACCTCAGGAGCTTTTCAAACTGCAGACTGCAAGGAGATCAAACCAGTCAATCCTAAAGAAAATCAACCTTGCATATTGGAAGGGCTGATGCTGAGTTTGAAGCCCCAATACATTGGCCACATGATTCAAAGAGCCACCTCATTGTAAAAGACCATGATGCTGGGAAAGACTGAGGGCAGGAAGAGAAGGGAGTGGCAGAGGATGAGATGGTTAGATAGCATCACCAACTCAAAGGACACGAATCTGAGCAAACTCTGGAAGACAGTGAAGGACAGGGAAGCCTGGAGTGCTGCAGTGCCTGGGGTCACAAAGAGTTGGACATGACTGAGTGACTGAACAGCAACAATAACAACAAACCAGAGTCTCCTGTGAGAGGCTCATGGGAGAAAAACCTTCTAGGAAATGCCCAAACTTCCTCACTGACCCGGCCCACTTGCACTTTGAGAACCAGTAGCCCTGATCCTGGCCTGGAAGGTCCTGACAGAGGCACCATAAACTAGAATATGGTTCAGGGCATCCACAGACTGGCTACCGGTCAGTGTGGCACCTTCTCTCCTCCCCGCTCACAAAACTGCTGTTTGGATATGGGCAGCCCCTTCCTCTGAATGCTCGGTCTTCCCATAAACCTTAACTTCCATGGACTCCAGGCACCTAATATCACAGAGGCCTACAGCATATTCTCACCTTCCCATCGCCAGTGATGGGGCGACAGAGTGATGTGGCGGTGTGGGTGGGAGGAGAAGGAGGGGTCTCTTGTGATTCCAAGTCAGAGTGGGTGGTGGTTGATGATATGAGATCTCACCGGACATAGATGAACCAATTACTGATCAAAGTAATTACCCCAAATGAATACCAAGATCACTTCTAGGTCAAAATTTTCTACCCTCATTTCTATATATAAATATCCACCAAGGCTACTGTAAAACAGTGGCCACCAAAGATTTGATAGCTATTGATCTTGGTGAGTTATACCATATGCACATACATGACTAGTAATTCACCACCCTACTCACCTTCTGCCTCTCTGTCAAGGTACCAGACAGGCACCTGCTATCTTTGGCTTTACCAACTTGAATAATTTATGAAAGAATAATTCTGTGCCTTAGAGAACATTTCATATGTTTTGCACATTTCCTTTCACTGGCCGAAGAACTAGACAAATGGCTACCCTTTGCAGGAACAAGCTGTGACAAGGTCCAGGAAGGGTGATAAAAACACTACTGTGCCCTGTCTATGGAGTCAAGTTGCTCATTTCACTAGTAAAGTCAGTTGTGGTTGTTATCGTTGGGGTCTTCAGTTCATTCCTGAAGTCTCCCACGTAATATTACAAAGCATCGTTATTTCTACCCTGGCAGCTACAAATCAGTTATTAAAAATGCTCTACAGCTGATATTAAGAAATAAACATGGTAATTAGCCAGACTGGGACTTGGGGTTTGGGGTGTCTTATGGGAACTCAAGATCAAATCATGCCACAGTGGGGCTAGAGTGGAGAGAAGAAATGAGTCTCAAGTTTTCCTAATGAGAAAGTGTGTTTACTCAAAGGCTTCCACAATAGAGCTCAGGTCTACATTTAAAAAAAAAAAAATTAAAATTTAAAAACACAGCAAATTGCCGTGGTTCTAATTCTCTTCATGCTTTGCCTTTCTCTTACAACATAATTGTAAAAATTTTCCCATCACCCTGAAGTCCCTGTGATGAGTGAAAAAACAGGTCTCATGAGAAAAATCAATGCTTTCTTCAATATTAGGAAAAGGAATCAATGGTAAGAGTCTCCACTGCCTTCAGCCATTTCAAGTGACATAGCTCCGCAGGGTGTGACATAGGCTACCTCGGTCAGCATCCAATGAACCAGGAGCCACCCGCACAGGCTAGTTCATCACTCAGTCTATGAGGATGCAGAAGACACGTGGGCACCCTGAGGTCATCAGGTTCTTTACTGAGAGTGTTATTTACCACCAGTGTTGTTTTGCAGAAGCATCCAGTAATTTGAGATTCAGGTATCCAGGAAAAAAAACTATAAACTGACTTCACTGTGTTTAGTATTAATATTTATACACAGTGGACAACAAGAAGACTTCCTTAAGTTTTCTGTAAAGCCAAGCTTAAAATTGTTTCCTGGTTCACCATTTTAATATTAAAAGAGGCAAGGCTCATATGAACCAAAATCTGCAATTAATTCATTCAAGCCTCTTTCCATCACCTCATCAAACCTGCCTGTTCCACAGTCTGGGAAGATGGGCTACAAAGCAACCCATTGCATAGACATTTCTTCACAAAATTAAAAAAAAAAAAATGCCTTTCACGTATCATAATCTGGGGTAGCTCTGGCTTTTGTTCAGATGTTCAACCTATCTACAAACCAATATTTGTATTCCAATACAAATTCAAGGATTTTATCATTAATAGAAAACAATGTATACTTGTGGCCAGTAAAACCAAAATATTACCCAGAATAAATGCAGTCTGAGTAAGGAAGACTATCTCATTCCTAAGAGCAAGTGTGTTCATTTTTCTTTGTCTGAGAACGTTAATGTCAATCAAGTCAGCCTGTGTGACACAGCCAACCCCATCTGGACTGGTCAATTAGAAGAGTATATACCACAATTTTTTAAATCTCCAAAATGTAATATCTGATTAACATAGAGGAGCTTGCAATAATCACACGATCCTAAACGTGAACACTTCTCTTAATAATCACTCTCCTTTAAACATGCATGCAGATTCACTCTCCTATCCTCTGCTGCTGAGCATCTTCAAGAAAGGCGATGCTAACTGCGAAGTAAGCATCTGTAGCAGCCTTGCAAGTTCAACATGCTCCCTTCTCTTCATTCCTCTGTTCAGACCTACCCAACCCAGACCTACCCAACCTCAGTTTCCAAATACAGATGCTGGCTCCCCACCCCCACCTCCCAAGTCTGACATGGACTTAAGTCCTGAGAGCATTTCAAGAATACTCTGCAGAGTTCAAAGCAATTTCTCAATATTTCTGCAAGGGTTAGTGTGCTTTATTTTCCCCTCCAAAAGAAAAAAAAAAGTCTCTAAGGTGCTGACAAGGTAAGGGAAGCCCACATTTCCTATGGAGGTGATCTCACGTTTTCAATTCTTTTGCTTTTCCAGCCGCTGCATTTTAAAACAGCTTTCTATAAATAGGACTGCTTGCTCACCCTTAAATCTTACTCACTGTCTTCTATGTAAAAATAACTTAAATAGGGATGCAGGCAAGATTCATTAATCCCTGTCATCCTGTCTCTCTATGTAGTAGCCTCTTCCTTCTTCTTATCTCATCATCTATCTTGTCAGCCCCATTTATCCCTCTCCATTTCACCAAGATATGCATTTATATAACACAGGGGGCTTAAAGACCAAAAATTAATCCAAATGAATGATTTGTTTAATTGTAAGTATTGATCAATATAGGATAAAGACAGATCTCCAAAAAAATCAAACAATGATAAATACTGTAATTGCCAGGACACCTAATTTGATTCTTGTATTGGAATACAAATCGCAATTTTAACGTTAAACCATATTCCTTTCATGTTACTTTGACAAAGAAACCAACTTTTACATTTGGTTCTGCTCCAAAATAAGAAAAAAAGACAGTGATGAGACAGACACCTATACATCAATAGAATGCTTAAGAAAACAGTAATGTGATTTTTTTTTAATGACGATTAAGGCCTAAGAAGCTGAGCTTCGTTTTGATGTCCTGTGTGGCTCTTTGAAGGAAAATGAATTCCCAGGAACCCCTAGGGAAACTTATGTGTCGGTTTGATGTTTCTGAGTGGCCTTCAGAATGCGACAGGGCTTTAAACCTCATATAGGATGTTTGAATCGTGCCACTTAGCAGTGTACACTTGAGAACAAGGGGTCCGATGCATTTATTGACTTATTTTCTGTGACACTTGACCCAATCCAGGTCACAAAGAGCACCTAAAGTAATTACATCATTGGTATGTAACTGTGATGAGGTCCTATCCCATATTCCAAATGTGAATCCAGTTTGGAAAAGAGAAGAAAATGCCCCAAAAGCATTTTTAGAAAATAAACATTTCTAAAGCCAGGGAGTCAGTACATCAGACAAAATGGCAGAAGCCAAGGAATCCACACTGTTGCTTTAGTGCATTTCTCACCGTGGCTTATACGGTAGAATCAGAAATGCGGATAGAGAAGAAGCAAACAAGGGCAGCAAGGAAGGATAGACAGAGGCATTAGAGAGAGGCAGATGGGAGGGAAGAGGGATCGGAGGAGAGGAGAAAGCTCTGCCCATCACTCTCTTCTTTCTGTTGGTCGGAGGACAGCTGTTTGTAGCCACCCTGCAAGCACTTTGCTCTGTGCTAAGGACACACGCTGCCATGGCAGGAGCCTCGTTTGTGGATCTCGCATTCCAGTGAGGGAGGCAGACACTAGCCAACCAAGCACCAAATAAACAAGAGTTACAGATTACCCTAGACGCTATCAAAGAAATGCCCAAGGTTTCAGGAAACAGGATAATGCGGGAATCTAATTTTGAGGGGGAGGGAGAGCAGGTCTCTGAATCCAGTCCTTCTGAAACTCCTGACCAGATGCTATGTAACCTCTGAACCCAAAACCGGTTATCAGCACCAGCCGAGTGGCGCTGCCCTTGCACCGCGAGGACGGTTCGTGAGCCACCGACCGAAGGAACTCACAACTGCACAGTGGGTACAAGTCGGGCTGCTGGAACCTTCCATCTTCATGTCTTATCTTACTTAACCCATAAATTCAGCAAAGGGATGCAAATCTGAATGTTGTCCTATTTTGCAAACATTAATGAACAGAACATAAGTGTGGGGGAGGGGCAGGAGAGATAAGATGAGAATTTAAGCTGAGAGTTTCTGTGCTGGGTACTCTGGACTGTGAAGAGTTAAAACGCGGTCCAGGCGAACAGGTGATGCCCAGTGTGCCTGGGAGAGCAAGGAGAGGGGCCTGGGCTCGGAGCCCTGGTTGGCAGGGATGGCCGGACTGCGGAGGAGCGGCGCGCCGGGCTCACCCCTGTCCCCAGCACACGGGGCCGGGGAGGAGGGGAGGGGGAAGGGGAAGGGGAGACGCCTCCGTAATGACACTGGAAGGTCAGCCAATCAGGCGCGCGGCTGCGCCCGAGCGGCCACCTCCGCCAACAGGAGGCGCTCGCGGGCCGGGCTCCCCCGCCAGGCGGGAGGGGAGGGGAATGCAAGCGCGCCCTGCGCCGGCCCCCCCAGCCCCGGACACCGCCTCCCCGCTTCTCTGCACCTCCTGGGTTTCAGTAGATTGCTACGGGCCTCCTGGGGAACGTTGGGAACAAAGACTGCGGACCCTGCCTCGCCGGCCGCGGCCGTAGCCCGCGCATCGGTTGCTCCCGTTGGACTGAACTCCGGACCGCTGAGGCTGGACCAGGCGAACTTAAGATGCCGCGGGGAGGAGAGCCTCCGGCCGCCGCGCTCAGCCCCGCGCCTCGAGGGCGACGAGGAGCCTTCGTCTGCTCGGCTGAAGGCGGCCGCACCAGTCTTGTGAGGTTTGCCGCCCACTAGTGTCCTGTGGCAGGGACACAGTTGACACGCAGGTAGCACCACCTCGCCATCTCCCCATTTCCCCGGCCGCAGCCGGTCCCCGGAGCCCGCGTGAGCGCAGCGCGGTGCCGCGAAGATGCCCAGACGCCGCATCCTCCAGCGAGCGCCAGGGGCCTCCCCGCTGCCCCTCCGAGAGCCCCCCTGAGACCCGGCACGGGGGCGTGCCGACTGCTCTGCCCTACCTAATGCTAACTGTATTATTTCCACTGCTTATTAATTATTTATGAGACGCATTCATAATCTCAGCCGTAGAATTCAGCTCATTTTGTGAAATCTGGATGCCATAGATTTTATAAATGCATCCACTGGGACGATCCACCGTTTTCTTTTTCCAACATCAATTTCCAGTTTCCTGCTGTAGTCTTAGGTCTCTCTCTATAAAATGACCTTCCCTATTTATTTTTCTCGCGCGCGCGCTCCCTCTCTGCTTTACATGGAGGTTCAAGGCCCATTGCACTGAGTCTCCTTAGGAAATATTCCTTGCATCTCATGCAGACACATCAATGATAAAGCACTCTGACAGCTACCTGGAGGTCCAGGAATTAGGGATTTAGATCGGTTTCCCCTCCCCCCTCGGTCACCATTATTTCCCAGATCAGCCTACCAATTCTGCCCAGTAAGTCACTGAGTCTCCGAGGCAGCACCAAACTGCAGTCACACCAAAGTGACATCTAGGAGAGAGTAAGAGGTGGAGAAGGATTGACTGGCATTTACTAAAGGTCTGCATGGGATTTTGTTTTCCTACATAGGGCATCTTGTAGGGGCACACAAGCTTAAGAGACCTAGAAAATTTTTATGAACCATATAATTTTGGGGTAGAATTTAAATCTGCTTAATAAAAATAGGAGAGGGAGAAATGGGGAGGAAGCCCTGGAATTATTCACCTGATAACATTTTTTTTCTTACTTCCACATATTTACATAAATAAAAATCACCTTAAAACCCTGAAGGTGAATTTGCACTCATAAATGCCTGCTCCTAAATTTAAATAAAATACAAGTTTTCCGTACATAATTCCCTGTGGAGATGACAGGGTATGCCTGCCGAAAGGCTTTGCATAGCCCACCTGCCCTTTGACAAACACCCTTCTCTCCCCAGCACCCACCCTCTCTAAGCTCCACAAGCTCCCTGAAAATGGCAAAGCCCAGTACTGCATGGCTCAGGAAAAAAAGATGCTGTCAGGGACATATGTGTACCTAACAAGAGAGACACAAGGGTACTCGCAAAAATGTATTATACAGAATAAATCTGCTTATTAGTCATTATTCTGCTTGTCTGAAGGCCCACCTATGCTTTTAACAAGAACGGTAAACTAGAATGTTCTCACCACCGTTAAAGCCAAGAGAAACTGTGATAAAACACAATGCAGTGTGATCCCATTCCAAGCAAAGGTTGTGAGATGTATCTGTGCATATAGGGACTCCCCCTTCCCTGGCTCTGTAGCTGAAGCTCCCTCGGAGTATTTCCAGAACATTGCGGGACAAGTTGTTTGCTTTAAAGCATGATGACTGCACCTGATCAGGTGAGGTAATTCATTCAAGGGTTTAACCCATGAAGGGACTGTTCTCTGACTTCTCTGTTTTACCCCCAATACTGTCTGCAGTCTGTTCAGCAATGATGCTTTCATTAAGAAGAAGAAAAAAAAATGTACATTCCATTACATCTGTAGGAAAAATGCTGTTGTCTATAGTTAAAATGCAGACACATTGTGGGCTTATTTTATGAGTACCTCAAAATATCAAACTGCATAATCTTTCACAACTAGGTTTTTTTTTTTTTTTATCATGTCAGACATTTTGATGTCTGAGGCCTAGTAGTAATCGGTTCTGGTTATTAGAATTCATAGATCTTTTATCACATATATTTAGGAATTTTTTTAAATTAAGGTAGGCCAAAAAATGACAGTCATTTAAAAAAAAAATCTCTCAATGTTTTTCAAGTCTCATTAAGTTAGGTAAGAACCGTTTAATTTCACATTTTGAAATATGGGCCTATGAACAAACATCATTCCAAACTGGACTCTTCTTTCATTTTGATACAACTATATATTTTTATGATCCTTTCCACAGTATGCATTGAACATCATTCCTTGAAACTCCTTAAAGTTAGTCCCCCCACAAGTGAAAGAGTCCAAAGCTCTACATTCAGACCTTTTTTTTTTTAATGCCTCATCTTATAAAGAGAGGGCCATTTTTATATAGAAGATTCCATATCCTTCTGGATCACAACATGTAATACAAAGTAAAATTTTCATTTGCATGTGCAGTCTATGTCTCACATTGTGAAATCTATGTATATTCATTATAATATCAATAATGGTGATTATTAATCAATTTTAAGGGTCCTGAAAAAGGTGTAAGAAGATAAGGCTCATAAGACTCAATATAAATGCACTTACATAGCCTTTGTATATACTGTCCACCAAGTAGATTATTTGAAGTTTTATACAATTTTCTCATTATATATGACTCTATCATAATTATTTTAGTAAAACTGAGTCCAAAAAAAAAAAAAAAAGTCACACATCTCAGCATCTCTGTCTCGGAGACAGTACCAGACCTATTTCTGTCATGTATAAGTATGAAACTGTAAAACAGATACCAATTGATTGACAATCAGAAGCACAACCTCTTTGCTCATCCTGGAATACATACTTCCCAATAGGGTAGAAATGATGTTTCATCCCAGAACCCAGGCCTTTCTAGGGAACCCCGGGGGTGTACACCCTGACAGGTGAGACAGGCCATCAGGGCTCTGTGGCTCTGGAACATGTATGTGAGCATTTCTCTGTGTTCCCTGAGTTCATGTTGGCAGAGCAGCAGAAAGGGCCGCCTTTCCTCATGCATCACCACACATTAGCTCCAGCAGATCTATCCCTCTAGGTAAATTCCCGCGAGGCTGCAGGGGAGGCATAGTGCCCTCTGGGAAAGATGGGTGTCATGTCAGAACTTGTTGCAATTCTTTCCTGCTAGGAAATCTCAACATGAAAGTTTTGAACACGTTGCTTTAGGTGCTATTAGAGAGTGAAGTGTCATCTTAACGTTAATTTCAGGCTTCCCTTCTCACAGTCTTACCTTTTCTTAGTCATCTTTTTTCCCCTTAATTTTACAAAGTTATTGCATCTCCCCTGGCCTGTCAGTGTGTTGATTTTTTAAGTACTATCCTGGTAGGCGAAGAAAATGCACCTCAATGCAGCTGACACTCAGAGCTGCCCTGTGTATCTTTCAGGAGAATCTTCCAGCCTCCCCTTAGCTTCTGGTATTTTCTCACAAGGGCGAGATTTTCTTTCCTTCTACCCCCTCCCTCCCACTTCCTCCCTTCTGGGTAGGGGATTCTGCTTAATGGTTTAATTTTAACTGTCAGCAAGTCATACATTTTATGCAGATTTGTGTTCTGAAATTTGAAATGGGAATTTCAGCTGTAGCTACTCCCAGGCAATGCCAAATGATGACAATTTCCTCTTGTTCCCAAATGAGAGGAAGCCATTCACACATGCGAGTTCATATTTACGCGGTGACAGGCAACTGAAGGTGCAGTCACACTTGCTAATTGGATCTGACTCAGTCAAGAGCAATAGCTTTTCAAATATCCAGGAAGAAAGCATTTCAAGATAAAATATCAGATTAGTATAAGAAAAGCAATGCTATTTGCAATATTCACGGATTTCATTTTTACAACTATACAGGTGTTTTGCAGAATTTGTCAACATTTCAGATGATGTAATGCTTATCAGTGCATATTTTTACATAAATGATGGTGGGGACTCTGTAGTACCAAGAAGGTTGGTGGGGGGAGGATGTGGGGGCGGGTAGAAGGACACATCTTTCTTAAAGGCTTCTCTTGCTGCTGGAGATGAATTGCAGCAGAATTAAAGCACATGTTTTAAAAGCTCAAAAAGCTTAGAATCTGAAGGCAGACGCTCTGAAATGACCCTTCCACCTGCCTGCACTTGGAATGCCATGTCCCTTGGAGGCTGTGAGGTGTCCAAGTGGCCATCCTGCTGTCTCTCTTCTTACCAAACCTGGTTTATTCTGAATGAGGCAGCTAGCTAGTATAGGAGTTAGCTCGAGCTGTCACTTTGCTAGGTAAGCGCCTTTAAATAATTACAGAGCAATTTTTCCCCCGGTCTCTCTTCATTGCTTCCTCTCCTCCCCCAAAGAAATATAAATAATATTTCTTAAAAATAAAAGCCTGAAAATGTCAACCCTGGTTGGGGAGGAAAAGGGAGAGACTTCGTCCATGCATCCACTCCCCCCACATCCCGGTCCATCCAAGAAATGAAATTCATCACAAACCGAAAGGCTCACCATTCGCGAAGCTCTGGAACAAGGAGAGGGCCAGTATCCACATGCCCCTGCTGCTCCCCGGCCTCCCGCGAGTGCCGCGCCGGCCTCGCCCCCCGCGCTCCTCCCGGCTCCGCTCGCTCGCCACCCGCCCGGGGGCCGCCGCCCGCCCGCCGCCGCCGCCGCCGCCGCCGCCGCCGCTGCTGCCGAGCCGCCCGGGCACGCGGCGCGGCCGGGCTCCGGGGCGAGGGCTGCGCTCGCCGCGCGCCGCGCTCCTGCACACCTGCTCCCGGGCGCCGCGCCCAACGCTGCGGCCAGAGCGGGCCGGCGGGGCTGCAGCCCAGGTGCGCCGTCAGCTCAGGGGGCCGCCGGCAGGTCGGCAGGTGGACCGAGCCGCACACGCGGGCGTGAGCTCATCCCGGGCGCCCGGCGCCCCGAATGCGCAGCAAGCGGCCTCCCGTGCGCCGGCCCTCAGCCTCCGCATCCAGGCAGCAGGCGGGCGGGCAGGCTCATCTTTTCCTCTCCTGCGGCCCGAATCACATTGATCCCTCGCTAACCTTCCCTGGCTGGGAGGCGGGCGGGCGGGCGAGGAGCGACCGGAGCGGAGGCGAGCGGGGACCCCCCTCCCCTGCCTCTGGCCGCTGGGGCGCTCTGCAGTCTTAAAGCAGCAGCGGAGAAGTGGAACCGAACTGGAGGCAGGACCGGCGAGAGCGCAGCAACCGCACAGTCACGCACAGTCATCAGGATGCATGTCTTCGAGGCTTAAATACTCATTTCAACAGCCGATTATTTTTAGTTATTTTCTTGCCGGTTGCTAATAAGATATGACCAGAGGTGACTCTTTCAGAAGATTGCCAGATAAGCAGAGGTGACCAGGAAACGGTGGCAGTTTTAATAAAATGTGCAGCTGGATTTCGCTTTCCTATTTACTGTCATGAAAGTCCAGTTCATTTGCCTAAAGGGGAATGCAGCTTTCCAATCCTGCTGCTACTATAAAGATCTCTATGGTTTCACGGGCTAATTTTTAATTATCTCAAATACCTAGTAGACTACAAACACAGGCAATTCTAATTTTGCTCTCCGAATGAAGCAAAAAAAAAAAAAAAAACCACGAAAAAAACCTGATTGAAATTGCTGATAATCTGAGTAATTCCAAACATATAATCCCTTCTACTTTAGTGTGAAAAGCCAATATGGCAACATTTCCTGAATGTTCTGTACGGTGGTTGAAGTCATAATAATATTTAAATAAAACCTTGAGCAAGGGCACGCTTCCATATTTCATCACTTGGGAAAATAACAACCAACAGGGTTTGAACGCACCCAATTTAGGATCCAAGGTAGAATTTCAGGGGCTAGGCAAGAAAGAATGAGGAGGAGCATTTGAGGTGAGGAGGGCAGTCCCCTGGGAAATGAATTGGGTTTCCTGGACATTGTGTATCTTTTGCCTAAGCTCCATGCTCTCCTCCAAACACAAACAGGAATACAACACACCTAGAACAGCTCACAAAATAACAGGAAAAGCAAATGGTGAGGCAGAAACAAAATGGTGTTTTACCCGAGTTGGGCACAAGATGGCCAGGCCCTGTGTATGAGGAAGGGCCAGCAGAGCCAGTGATGCTGCTCACTCGCCAGCACTCTGCAGCTGCAGGTGGTCACGTGCTGCCACCCACTCAGGACCGCCAGCCCAGCCCTGCGCCCTGCCACCCTCTCCAGTGTCCTCCGGCTTCGAAGGCCCAGGGTGCTCAGATTCTGGGCTCTCCTAAACACAGCCCAAGAAGGCAGGCACTGGGCTGATTTCTATTCCTGCATCCACCTCCTCTATCTGTTCATTCAATTCACAGATTCTTAACTGCATCCCAGCCATCTGTGAGCCTCCACTCAGCCTTAGCAGTCAGGCGCTCCAGCACTGGGGTTAGACACACTGGGGGTCAGAGCCCAGCTTGGCCACTTACCTGACTCGGGAGGGGCTTGCACACGATACTTGGGCCTCATCCTCATATAGAATGGAAATTATCAAGGTTCCTGGCTCCTATAGTTGTTCAGATCTGATGATATATTCCTAGCACGTGGTCACCTTGATAAATGATAACTATGGTTATTACTGACTTTGGGAGCAAGATAGGCTACATAATTTTCAAGGTTTAGTGCCAAATGAAAATGGTGGTGGTAGTGGGGAGAGAGGGCTTCTTTTACTAAAAGGAAAAAGGTGCTATTTAAAAAGATAAATATAAAGCTTTTTATTTGCTATTTAATGCCACGCCTCCTTGGGCGCAGGACTAGTCCCGGCTGAGTGCATGTGACTCAGAGAAGTTCCAGGGGCCCACATCCACCACCCTTCACTGGACCCATGGCTGTGCCCCCAGCAGAGCAGAGAGGGGGAAGTCCACCTCCCTTTCCTGCAGGTTGTTGCCTCAGTGTGGGGTGGACAGAAGATCCCCAAGGGACTGCAACCTCCATGCTGGGCAGCACTCACACCTCCTATAGTTGTGTAGATCTGATGACAGATCTACATGGGGGGTGGCCCTGGTCAAGTTAAATGTGGAATATGCCATAGCAAGGGTGGTCTAGGGAAGGAGCACCCTAAAACACCATGCTGATTCAAATGCCCAACCTCAGCACCCCCTGTGTGGTACCCAGGCCCCACCCGTAGACTAAGGGCATCAGCACGACCCAAGTCTGCTCTTCCAACATGACCCAGTGTCTGCTGATCAGCAAGTAGGAGTGATTGCCAGATGGGGAGGTAGAGGTTGATCAAGGCCAAGGGCATCACGAGGTGGGGCACGGTTGATGGGCAGCCTAGAACCTTTCCAGGAGGTGACAGGACACAAAACAGTGGGGGAGCCATAAGCTCAGGAATAAAATTATTTTTTAAAATTGATAAAGATTTTTAAGATGGCAACCTCAGAGCATTTAACCCCAAGAACAGGACTCTCTGGGAAGGAGGATCCCAGGGCAAGAGTATCTGTCACCAGCAAACCCCTTTGGGGTCCCCCGAGGAAAATAAGATGGCATGTAGGAGATAAGTTCTAACCTCTTCTTCTGTGTTCAGTCTAGTCTTAACTGGCCGACAGAGTGCCCAGTGCAGAGGCCTTGTGAATAACGCATCAGACTAGAGTTCCCAGCAGGGAATGCCGCCCTCCACTGAGCTGGCCAGGCACCCTGCGGAGAAGCACTCCACTTGGTACCTCAATTCAAGATGGCAGACATGGGCCGTGTGCAGAGATGCTGCACCCGGCACCTGACTGTGAGCAACGGGCATGTGCAGGACCAAAGATGACTCCGCCCCTCCCTCCACAGACTGAAACTCCACAAAGACGCCCCATCCACAGCCTGTCTGGCAAAGTGTGTGCTCTATAGCTTGCTTCCATCTCTCCATTCTTTGACCAAAGCATATGACTATCCTCTGCTTTTGAACACAACTTGGTCTCTTTCTATTGATAAGTGACACCAGACAGAAGACCCCCAACTCAAAAGGGTTTATAACACATTGGTCTAAACTCCTTGAAGTCAACCCTCTGTGGTTGTCCAGCTAATGCATCTGCAGCAGACTGAGTCAGTTAACAATGCAGAATGAGCCTGACAGAGCACCAAGATCTCTTTTCACAAGTGTTTTTATAACATACTTCAGGGTTTCCCTGATGACTCAGTGGTAAAAAATCTGCCTGCCAATGCAGGAGACACAGGTTTCCATCCCTGATCAGGGAAGATCCCACAGGCCGCAGAGCAACTAAGCCCATGCACCACAACTATTAAGTCACTGCTTTAGAGCCCAAGAGCCACAGCTACTGAGACCACAAGCTACAACTTCTGAAGCTCAAGCATCCTAGAGCCTGTGCTCCACAACAAGAGAAGCCGGTGCACCACAACTAGAGTAAATAGCCCCCACTCGCCATAACTGGAGAAGAGCCCACGCGGCAAGAAGACCCAGCACAGCCAAAAAATAAGATGAATAAAATTAAAAAAAAATACTTACATCCCACAAAACTGTGAGCTCCATAGGCTCAGACACTACATTTCTTCTGTTCCAGAAGCTGTCCCCTAGGCCAGCACAGTGCCTGTCACACACACACACTCAATGAGTACCCGTGGAATGGAAGGCAGAGCTCTGATGCGGGTAGAAGGTGGAGCCTGTTCTGTGATACATACGCACAAATTCCTCATGCTCACCCTTGGGGAGGTCTTTTGGAGGAAAGGGCAATTTACCTGAGCATGTTAAGATGTCAACATGCAAAACTGAGTCAAGGGAAGGAGGCATTCTACCCTGATGAAACAGCCGTCAGGAGAAGCCAATTTCATCAAATACACTGAGGTTTAATGTGTGTTGGTTGGAATCTCCTTGGGAGTTCCCTGGGTGAGATTTGACACACTCCAAACAGGCTCCCACAGTGCTCAGTGGTAAAGATTCTGCCTGCCAATGCAGGGGACACAAGAAATACCAGTTAGATCCCTGGGCAGGGAAGATCCCCTGGAGAAAGGAAATAGCAACCCACTCTAGTATTCTTGCCTGGGAAATCCGATGGACAGAAAATCTTGGTGGGCTATGGTCCATGGGGTGACAAAGAGACTCTACACATGGACATCACCAGATAGTCAACACCGAAATCAGACTGATTATATTCTTTGCAGCCAAAAATGGAGAAGCTCTATACAGTCAGCAAAAACAAGACCGGGAGCTGACTGTGGCTCAGATCATGAACACCTTATTGCCAAATTCAGACTTAAACTGAAGAAAGTAGGGAAAACCACTAGACCATTCAGGTATGACCTAAATCAAATCCCTTATAATTATACAGTGGAAGTGAGAAATAGATTTAAGGGACTAGATCTGATAGATAGAGTGCCTGATGAACTATGGATGGAGGTTCATGACATTGTACAGGAGACAGGGATCAAGACCATCCCCATGGAAAAGAAATGCAAAAAAGCAAAATGGCTGTCTGAGGAGGCCTTACAAATAGCTGTGAAAAGAAGAGAAGTGAAAAGGAAAGGAGAAAAGGAAAGACATACCCATTTGAATGCAGAGTTCCAAAGAATAGCAAGGAGAGATAAGAAAGCTTCCCTCAGCGATCAATGCAAAGAAATAGAGGAAAAAAATAGAGTGGGAAAGACTAGAGATCTCTTCAAGAAAATTAGAGATACCAAGGGAACATTTCATGCAACGATGGGCCCAATAAAGGACAGAAATGGTATGGACCTAACAGAAGCAGAAGATATTAAGAAGAGGTGGCAAGAATCCACAGAAGAACTGTACAAAAAAGATCTTAATGACCCAGATAATCATGATAGGGTGATCACTCACCTAAAGCCAGACATCCTAGAAGGGGAAGTCAAGTGGGCCTTAGAAAGCATCACTACGAACAAAGCTGGTGGAGGTGATGGAATTCCAGTTGAGCTATTTCAAATCCTCAAAGATGATGCTGTGAAAGGGCTGCACTCAATATGCCAGCAAAGTTGGAAAACTCAGCAGTGGCCACAGGACTGGAAAAAGTCAGTTTTCATTCCAATCCCAAAGAAAGGCAATGCCAAAGAATGCTCAAACTACCACACAACTGCACTCATCTCACACGCTAGTAAAGTAATGCTCAAAATTCTCCAAGCCAGGCTTCAACAATACATGAACCGTGAACTTCCAGATGTTCAAGTTGGTTTTAGAAAAGGCAGAGGAACCAGAAATCAAATTGCCAACATCCGATGGATCATCAAAAAAGCAAGAGCGTATCAGAGAAACATCTATTTCTGCTTTATTGACTATGCCAAAGCCTTTGTCTGTGTGGATGACAATAAACTGTAGAAAATTCTGAAAGAGACGGGAATACCAGACCACCTGACCTGTCTCTTGAGATATCTGTATGTAGGTCAGGAAGCAATAGTTAGAACTGGACATGGAACAAAAGACTGGTTCCAAATAGGAAAAGGAGTGCCTAAAGGCTGTATATTGTCACCCTGCTTATTTAACTTATATGCAGAGTACATCACGAGAAACGCTGGACTGGAGGAAGCACAAGCTGGAATCGAGATTGCTGGGAGAAATATCAATAACCTCAGATATGCAGATGACACCACCCTTATGGCAGAAAGTGAAGAACTAAAGAGCCTCTTGATGAAAGTGAAAGAGGAGAGTGAAAAAGTTGGCTTAAAGCTCAACATTCAGAAAACTAAGATCATGGCATTTGGTCCCGTCACTTCATGGGAAATAGATGGGGAAACAGTGGAAACAGTGGCTGACTTTATTTTTTTGGGCGCCAAACTCACTGCTGATGGTGATTGCAGCCATGAAATTAAAAGACACTTACTCCTTGAAAGGAATGTTATAACCAACCTAGACAGCATATTAAAAAGCAGAGACACTACTTTGCCAACAAAGATCCATCTAGTCAAGGCTACGGTTTTTCCAGTGGTCATGTATGGATGTGAGAATTGGACGGTGAAGAAAGCTGAGTGCCGAAGAATTGATGCTTTTGAACTGTGGTGTTGGAGAAGACTCTTGAGAGTCCCTTGGACTGCAAGGAGATCCAAGCAGTCCATCCTAAAGGAGATCAGTCCTGGGTGTTCATTGGAAGGACTGATGTTGAAGCTGAAACCCCAATACTTTGGCCACCTCATGAGAAGAGTTGACTCATTGGAAAAGACCCTGATACTGGAAAGGATTGAGGGCAGGAGGAGAAGGGGACGACAGAGGATGAGATGGCTGGATGGCATCACCGACTCTATGGACATGAGTTTGGGTAAACTCCAGGAGCTGGTGAAGGACAGGGAAGCCTGGCATGCTGCGATTCATGGGGTCACAAAGAGTCGGACACGACTGAGCGACTGAACTGAACTGAAGCAACTGAGCGCGCACGCCAGTTCATGGAGGACAAGAGAAACAGAAGGCAAAGACAGCCACATCAGAATGCAGGTGGCAGGTGTAATAAGCAAAGGAACTTACGTAGTAGGCTTGTCTTGGATACATCTTTGCACCCACCCGCAGAATCTTGACTTTATAATGAGAGGCTTTGATGGGGTTCAATCACATATCTTATCCTGATGGTCTCACACCTTGCTTTCTCAAGGTTATGTCCTTGAAGCATCTCCTAGCACAAGAAGGGCATGAGAGGAGGGGCTGGAGAGAATCAGCATCTGATTGCCTTGGTCCAGCTTCAGGTCAATGAACTGTGGGGTCCTCTGGATGACCATCTCCAACAATGTAATTCTTCTCAGTATTCCCAATTAATGTAATTTCTGGCCTCCTGAAGACCAACGTTTGGCCTGAAACCATACCCCCTGGAGTTAACCTTAACCCTACACATGGACTTCCCAGATGGCACTAGTGACAAATGGCCTGTGGTAAATGGCACTAGTGGTAAATGTCTCTTGCCTGCCAATGCAAGAGACATAAGAGATATGCATTTAATCCCTGGGACAGGGAAGATCCCTTGGAGGAGGGCATGGCAGCCCACTCCAGTATTCTTGCCTGGAGAATCCCATGGATGGACAGAGGAGCCTGGCAGACTACAGTCCATGGGGTCACAAAGAGTCAGAACTAAAGTGACTTAGCATACAAGCCCCTACACATACACACTCTGTCCTCCTACTTCTCTGGGTCAGTCTTCTCAGCAGAAGAGAGAGAAAGTCAAAGAAGCTGCTTTTGTGTACACTTGAATGATATCAAATAAGAAATAATACTCACTTGGGGAGAATCATCATTCTAATTACATGGTCTGACGCTCCTCTGTTTTCTGTTGGATCAAGAAGAACATTTCTGAAATGGTAGCATTTGAGCTGGGCTCTAAAGGACGAGATGGGGATGAGTAAGGAGGGCAGTCAAAGAGGGGTGGTTCACCCTTTTCTGATGCATGGAGATCATTCTGACCAAAAAGATACACAGTTGCCAAATGGAAGCTGTGATAGTGTCCTTGACCTGCTGAAATGAGCCCCACATACTGGATGATTCAGCAGAACAGATATGTACTGTTAGTTCTGGAGGACAGAAGTCCAAAATCAAGGGGTGGTCAGGGCTACACTTCTGAAACCTGCAAGGGTGAATCCTTCCAGGCCTCTCCTAGATTCTGATGGTGGCCAGAAGTCCTTAGCATTCCCTGGCTTGTAGATGCATCACTCCAGTCTCTGCCTTTGCTTAAACGTCTCCCTCCGCATGTCTCTGTGTCCCTTCCCTTCTTCTTAGAAGGACAGCAGTAATATTTAAGTGGGACTCACTGAAATCTGGTGTGATCTCATCTTAACTGATTACATGTGCAAGTTGTTGTTGTTCAGTTGCCAAGTCGTATCTCTTTGTGACCCCATGGACTGCAGCATGCCAGGCCTCCCTGTCCCTCACCATCTTGCAATGAGCCTATTTCCAAATAAGGTCACATCGAGATACTGGGGCTTAGGATTCCAATATCTTTGGAAATGACACATTTCAAGCTGTAACAGGACTCAAAATCAAAAGACAAGAGGCGTGAGAAGGGTTTCCTAGAGAAAGGAACAAGGACTTGGATGGGGACCTCTCTCATACTCCACCTCTCACTTTCACCTTGTGGACCTGAGGTCCATTTGTGGAGCATGTGACCAAAGAAGAAGTTCAAACTTCATCCTGGAGTCTCAGTTTCTCCCCTTGGAAACTGAGACAATTATGTCTGCTCTTCTTATCTTGATTGTTGAGATGATCAAATAAGATATGAGAATTGGCTGAGATAAGTATTACATTGGAGAAGGCAATGGCAACCCACTCCAGTGTTCCTGCCTGGAGAATCCCAGGGATGGAGGAGCCTGGTGGGCTGCCATCTATGGGGTCGCACAGAGTCAGACACGACTGAAGTGACTTAGCAGCAGCAGTAGCAGCAGTATTACACAGAGAACAACTACACAGAATCATTATTGTCTACAAGTGGACCTGCAGAAGCATTTTAAGTAAATTTATTACTTGATAAAGCTTCATTTTGACTGCTAGTGCTTTGATTAAGTTGAAATCAGGCACTATTACACCTCTGGCCTCAGGACTGCAAAGGGCAGAGATGATCAAGACTGTCAGCAATGGCCAATCCATTTCTTCCTTCGGTGAACAGATGGAGACCCTCAACAAATGTCTGGAGATGCCTGCTACCTCCAAGTCACTCTAACAATTCCTGGGAGCTTAACGATGAATAAACCTGGATGGGGAAGGGCAGTAGGGAGCCTCTGGGCTGCTTGAAATGTTCTGTGTCTGGCAATGTCTGGTTGGAAGTTACAAGAATACATACATATATAAACATTCATCAAGTTGTACACTGAAGATTAGTGCCCTTTATACACTGACCTGCATAAAATAGAGTTCCTACTGATCTCACAATTTAGTGGAGGATTCAGATAATAGTTAAAACCATTTGATCAGAAAAACTCTGTAATGGGGACTTTATAATCAGCACATCTAACTCAGCCAGCTGGTGTGTGTGTGTATTTGTGTGTGTGTGTGTGTGTGTATGTGTGTGTGTGATGGGGGGGTAGATTAGGTGTAACAGGAAATGGGACAGGAATGGAAAAATTGGTAAAATGAGGTTTTGGACTTCATACTGAAGGCAAGAGGAAGCCTTGATGGTAGTAAGCAGGAAGTGAGACAAATTAGATTTGTTTTGCAAACATTCCTTTAGAGGCACATTGGAAAATGGCCTGAGGGTCTCAAAAAAGACACAGGAAGACCCTTAGAAAATTAGCCTGAGTCCAGAGGGGAAATGAGTAAGACCTGGTGAAAGCCATGGCCTTGGGATGAAGACATTTGTATGTTATAATATAAGGAGATATTTAAAAGATGAGATGATCGATCAGTCAGAAATCCTACTAATAGTGAGGATAGTTACTGTCACTATCAGTAAGTGGCTGTTTATCTCCTCAGCACTGGTGTGGCCAGTTCTATGTTCAGTTAATTCTTGTCTGTGAGACAAGGGCTGTTACTGTCTTTCCCATTCTTCAAACAGGAAAGCCTCAGCTCAGAGAGGCCCAGAAGTTTGCACTATAGCCTAACTTGTCAGAGAGCTTAGCCTGAGTCCAAGCACAGCTCTCCCAGGCCTATATAGATGGGTCTCCTCTAAACACCATGGGGTGAGATATGGAGGGGATGGTGAGAAACAGGCAGGAGGCACTGAGAAATAATCAGGAAGAGGTAAGCAGAAAACAATGAGAGACAGTGGTAGGAAGTGGTTAAAGACAGGCCAGAAATGGTGAGAGAGGCAGGAAGTGGTCAGAGGCAGGAGGTGGTGAGAGATAAGCAGGAAGTGGTGAGAGACAGACAGGAAGTGGTAAGAGACAAAAAGAGACATGTAAGAGATAGGAAGTGGGGGGAAGTGGTGAGAGACAGGCAGAAGGTGGTGAGAGAGAGAGAGGAGGAAATGGTGAGAGATAAGCAGGAAATAGTGAGACACATGCAAGAAGTGGTTCAAGTCAGGCAGGAAATGGTGAGAGAGGCAGGAAGTAGTCAGAGGCAGGAAGTGGTAAGAGATAAGCAGGAAGTGGCGGGAGACGGGAAGTAGTAAGAAAGAATGAGAGGAGGGGAGGAAGTGGTGAGAGACGGGCAGGAAGTTGTGAGAGACAAGCAGAAAATAGTGAGACAGACAGGAAGTGATTAAAGACAGGCAGGAAATGGTGAGAGACAGGCCGGAAGTGATGAGAGGCAGGAGGTGGTGAGAGAGATGCAGAAAGTGGTGAGAGACAGGCAGGAAGTGGGGAGAAGTAGGAAGGAAGTGATGAGAAGTAGGAAGGAAATGATGAGAAGTAGGAAGGAAATGATGAGAAGTAGGAAGGAAGTGGTGAGAGGTAGGAAGGAGGTAGTGAGCAATACTGAGGGTTCTAAGACAACTCCTAGGATTCCACCCAGGATGCCTGTGTTTACAGAGAAACCACTAACCATCATCTCTCCAAGGCTTTTTGTGTTCCTTCCATTTCTACTCTCATATCCATAATCTATTCTCAATATTCAGCCAACCTGATCCTTTAATACACACACACACACACACACACAGGCACAGATACACACAGATTATAGGAAGCCCCACTCAAAATTCTCCGCTGCCTTCTGATCTTTCACAGCATAGAATCCAAAGTCCTCCCACTGCTTTCCCACCGTGGCCCTTGGTCTGAAGGCTCATCATCACCCCACCCCCCCCACCACCACCATCACATTCACCACCACTATCACCCTCACCACCACTCTGTCCATTGGGTTCCTGCTTCTTTCTCAGTCACACACACAGCGCTGGCATCCTTGATTTTCCTCAAGCACAACCAGCCCATTGCCATCCTGCACATAAAACATGTTTCCCTTGGATGCCCCCATGGCTCCCTCCTACTGCCATCACTCCCAACTTCAAAGTATTCTCCTCAGAGAGGCTTTTCCTGACAACTCTCCACACACATAACATTTCTCCCTTGTCACTATTTGTCCCCTGAACTTTATTTCTCCACACAAATGCATGTGTTTACTCACAGGCCCCCTAGCTCTGTGAAAGCTGTGACTATGATGCTCACCACACTCACAACAATGCTTAGCACATAGTGAGTGCTCAATGACTAGCTGCTGAGTGATGAAAAAGAAAGACTAGATGTTCAAGAGAAATTTCAGAGAAGGCAAAACTTCACGGTCCCTCAGCTCCAGCTCTTCTGTTTCACTTTCTGGGAGACTATAACACCGGAATAGACAAAAGGACACCCAGCCGGAGCAGGAAAAATGAACTTCCTACCTGTCAAATAGTCTCAATGTGCATAAACAATTCATCAAAATAAATATTCCCTTACTCCCCACGGTAGGCGGCTTGCTAATGGCGCACTAACCATTATTTTCCAAATGAAGACAGTTACTGAGTCTGGGGATTTGGATTGTAAGAGAAGGGCGAGGCGGGGTTCACATCAAATACATTTTAGAAGCAGAGAACACTTCAAAGGGAAACATAGGCCTGTGTGGAGAGTGCTGATCACGGCAGCCCACTGGGATTCGAGGCGAGGGGAGAAGGGGGCCAGGGAGGGACTGGCAGGAGAGGGGAGATGCATGAGCAGAACCGTGGATCCGTGGGATCCAGGCACATCCCTTGCAGGTCTGCCCAGGGGCCTGAAACCAGGGGAGACAAACGGCCCCCCTCTTGAAAGACTAGTGTTCACACAGAATTCCTGGCTAGGTGAGAAGTACAGGTGGCTGTGATTTACACCTCATTGCAGAAGGTGCTTCAGCTCTGAATGAGGGGAAGGAACACTTCTGGGTCTAGCATAGATCTTTGGTGTCATGGAACGTGACCCCATGCAGCCTTGAGGGCAGCCATTGGGAAAGTAGCCTGGGTCATGGGGTGAGCCCTGAGTCCCCAGCCACAGCTCAGCCCTGTGGCCTCATGGGCTGCACATCAGACACCACTGGAAAGAGATGGAATGCCAAGAGGATCCTGTCATTACTGAGGGAATAGTGGACAGGGAGGACAAGGGATCAAACACCAGTGGGAAAGGCCGGGAGGACACCTTGAGTACCCAGCTGGATGTGATCCAGATTGGGACTGTGGACTCAGGCCCTGGCACCACCAATGAGCTGCATGGCCCTGGGGGTGGCTTAGCTTCTGGCCTCAAAGACTGCTCTATTAATCCTGCCAATGCCACAGGGTCAGGCTTCCCAGGGAGCACTAGTGGTAAAGAACCAGCCTGCCAATGCAGGAGACATAATGATTTGTGGGTTCAATCCCTTGGTTGGGAAAATCCCCTGGAGGAGAGCATAGTATTCTTGCCTAGAGAATCCCATGCACAGAGGACCCTGGCAGACTACAGTCTATAGGGTTACAAAGAGTTGGACACAATTGAAGTGACTGAGGACACACAGCACATGCCACAGAGCCACAGAGATGATTAGATGAGGTGATCTTGTAAAGCACCTAGAAAAGTGCATGCTTTGAACTGCAAAATATCACCAAAAAAGGTGGAGGACAAATGAGGGTTGGTCTGGGGACACAGGCAGGACAGGTAAAGGCCTAATGTCTGAACATTTACAATGGATAACAAAAAGTCAATCAAGCCAATAGGACAATGGGCTCAGGATTTCAATTTGACACTTCACAGAAGAAAAGAACATAGCCAGTTAACCTGAGTGATTGCTCAACCACATTAATAGGCAACAGAATGTAAGTTTAAACACCAATGAGATATCGCTCCTCACCATCAAATCAAAAGGAAAAAAAGAAATGGAGATTCTAATGTTGGCAGGATGCAGGGATAAAGGGCACTTTCAGACATTGCTGGTGGCAACGTGATGCTTCTGTAGCTTTCTTTATTTTTAATAGATTCTGACACTGTGTATTTAAAAAAACAAAATGAAAAAAAATATACTTCTCCTTCCACTTAGCAATCCTGCTCTTGGGAATCTCTCCCACTGAGGTAAAAAGAACCAGTACTTAAAACTGTATGATGCTACTCACTGTAACTTGTTTGTTGAGACAACAGGAAAAAAAAAAAGAAGAAGAAAAAGACAGAAAATCATCTGAGTGCCCATCAATGAGGGATATTGAGTGAAGTTTAGAACACAAAAATATTGCAACAAAATCACTGCAGATGGTAACTGCAGCCATGAAATTAAAAGACCCTTGCTTCTTGGAAGAAAAGCTATGACCAACATAGACAGCATATTAAAAAGCCAAGACATTATTTTGCCAATAAAGGTCCATCTAGTCAAAGCTATTGTTTTTCCAGTAGTCATGTATGGATGTGAGAGTTGGACCATAAAGAAGGCTTAACTCTAAAGAATTGATGCTTTTGAGCTGTGGTATTGAATAAGAGTTTTGAGAGTCCCTTGGACCGGAAGGAGATCAAACCAGTCAATCCTAAAGGAAATCAGTCCTGAATATCCGTTAAAAGGACGGATTCTGAGAAAAGCTCCTATACTTTGACCACCTGATGCAAAGAGCTAACTCATTAGAAAAGACCCTGATGCTGGGAAAGATTAAAGATAGGATAAGAAGGAGACGACAGAGGACAAGATGGTTGGATGGCACCACTGACTCAATGGACATGGGTTTGAGCAAGCTCCGGGAGATGGACAGGGAAGCCTGGCATGCTGAAGTCCATGGGTTCACAAAGACTAGGACAGAACCAAGCAGCTGAACTACAACAGTAAAAAATCAGTGATGATGTAAAAATAATAAAAAATAATAATAACAAAATCAGTGATGTAAGGACATTTCCACCACATTTAATTGAGAAAAGCAAGGTACAGAACGTCTCAATAACAGAAACAATAACAGAAACCCTCTGTGTGTATGTGTAAGCAATCTAATGCTAGAAAATTGATGCCCCCAATCCCAACACAAATGTTTGTTACTGATGGAGTTGAGGTGGGAAGAGTGGGAGAAAGAAGAAAAAATAACTCAAAGAAATTAAGAAAAGGTTGATTTAGAAAAGACAGCATGTATTACATGAGCTCATGTATGTAAAATATAAATGTCAAAATGAAAATGGTAGTTATCCATGTAGTAGAATATCTGCTTTTTACCTGTTTATTATCCTTTTCTGTATTCTTTTGATCCTTTTTTAAAATAAAACTATCTAAGATGAAACTAAAAGACAATAATACCATAAAATAAAAGACGGTAGGAACCCTGACAAGGTCTGAGTAGTAAGCCTCCTACACTCATGCTGCTATGTTCAGCCACTCAGTAGTTGTGTCCAACCCTTTGTGACCCCATGGACTGAAGCCCAGCAAGCTGCTTTGCCAGAGGAATTTTCCAGGCAAAAATACTGGTGTAGGGTGCCATTTCCTCCTCCAGGGGTTCTTCCCAACTCAGTGATGGAAGCTGAATCTCCTGCATCTCCTGCATTGACAGGCAGATTCTTTACCACTGAACCAACTAGAAAGTCCATGCACAACAAGTCGCCTACACACAAACCTTCAAGTTGAGAACTTTCAAAGATGCAAACATGCATCTAGTTCCAGGAAGGAACCAGAACCTGTGACATCAGTATCAGGTGTGGGTGACATTACAGCTTGCCCTCCTCCATCTCCTCCATCTCTTGTCTTCTGTCAGACGGAGCTGATGACCCTTCAGCTCTAGCATCTCCCTCATCCTCTTCCCCTTTCAGTCAGTAACTCTTCTTGACTGTTCACCCCTTGCCAGCCCCTGTATGCCATCTGGTATACTGGACTACTGTACTTTTCAAGGTACTGTACTATAAGATAAAAGATGTTCTCAGAGTGAAGTAAGCCAGAAAGAAAAACAACAATACAGTATACTAATGCATATATATGGAATTTGAAAGATGGTAACGATAACCCTATATGCGAGTCAGAATAAGAGACACAGATGCATGGAACAATTTTATGGACTCTGAGGGAGAAGGTGAGGGTGGGACGTTCTGGGAGAATAGCATTGAAACATGTATATTGTCGTATGTGAAACAGAACACCATTCCATGTTCGATGCATGAGACAAGGGCTCAGGGCCGGGGCAATGGGATGACCCAGAGGGATGGGATGGGGAGGGAGGTGGGTGGGGGGTCCAGGAAGGGGAACACATGTAAACCCATGGCTGATTCATGTCAATGTATGGCAAAAACTATTACAATATTGTAAAGTAATTAGCCCCCAACTAAAATAAATAAATTTATTAAAAAAAAAAAAGATAAAAGATGTTCTATTTTGTGTTTTATAACATATTATTTGTGTGAAAAGTACTCTACCTGTTACAGTAGAGTACTATGTACCAGTTGTGTTAGTTGGGTACCTAGGCTAACTTTGCTGGGCTTATTAACAAAATTGAACTTGTGAACGTGCTCTCAAAATAGAATCTTTTGTATGTGGAGGACTTACCATACCACGATACCATAGAGGGCATACGCTGGCCTAGAGGGCAGTGTTTTCTCATCTCCTTTTCTTCTGATTAAAAAAAAAATTAATTTATTTTTTTAACTGGAGGATAGTATTTTCTTGTCTCCTTTTCTCCTGACTTTTACAAAATTAATTTATTTTTTAATTTGAGGATAATTTCTTTACACTATTGTGCTGGTTTCTGAAGGACCTACCTCACTGAAATCAGTTGGGAGCCCACTTTCCTCTATACCTGTGGACTCAAGGGCCTATTCTTCCACACTGTTGGCTACTTCTCCTTCTTGTCCACTTTTTCCGGAAACCCTTCTGGACATGAGACTTAAACTTTGTCTGTTGCTCCCATTGCTCAGAAAACGTATTGAATCAGACCCCATTTTGACCTTTTCATATCTTAAAGGCCCCTAAAGAAGTAACATGTCTTATCCCGTTCACTTCCCCACTCTCCTGAAGAAGGCTGAGCCATGGAATAGAGAGGGGTCAGAAGGCAAACCCAGAAGAGGTGACAGAAAAAAGAGGGGGGGAGATGTGTCCAGGGCTTCAAGGTGCAAGCTTTGATTTAGGGGAGTGGGAGAGAGACTGGGTGTCTATAGAAGAAAGGGCAGAGAGTGTTTGTGAAGATCTGCAGTGGGTGGAGAAGTTGGAATGAGAGAAAGAGAAGGCCAAATTCAAATCTACTTGGAGACCTTGCCCAAGACCAACCACACAACCTTGGCTTCCCCTTCTGTGCCACACTGCAGTGCTTCAGCTTGCATAAACATCACGGGTACTAGGGTGCCCGAGGACTAGTCCTCTCAGCCAAGAAGAGCCCAAAGGAGCAACCTGCAAAAACTCAGCTCACAAATTGTCAGTGACACCTATATCTATACCAATTTCTTCGTAGTTCTATCAAATCTTAAGGAAAGTTCTGAAGAACAAGTCCCAACATTTTAACTTCTTCAATGCCACTTCTCTAAGCACAGTGTTGGACATTATTCCAGGGTTGAATATGAATCAATTAAAAATAAATAATATTTTGATGTTAATGCTTTCAAACTGATGCTGGAGAAGATTCTTGAGAGTCCTTTGGATAGCAAGGAGATCAAACCAGTCAATTCTGAAGAAAATCAGTCCTGAATATCATTGGAAGGACTGATGCTGAAGCTGAAGCTCTAATACTTTGGCCACCTGATTTGAAGAGCCGACTCATTGGAAAAGACTGGGATGTTGGGAAAGATTGAAGGCGGGGGGAGAAGGGGACAACAGAGGATGAGATGGTTGGATGGCATCACTGACTCTATGGACATGAGTTTGAGCAATCTTCAGAAGATAGTGAAGGACAGGGAAGCCTGAAGTGCTTCAGTCCATTGGGTGGCAAAGAGTCGGACATGACTGAGTGACTGAACAACAATGAGTTATCAATAGCTTTTGCTATCTACGAGGAAGGTAACCCATTCAATCTTCATCAGATCCTTTCCAAAGCAGGTGAGAAACCTCAAAGTATGTTCTAAAGCTAGGACGTTTACCCATTCATTTCACAAATATTTATTAAATTCCTGATACTTGCTAGGAATAAGGGCACATGGGATACATTAGTGAACAAAACAGAACAACTTCTCTTGTGGTGCTGACAGCTAGCATCCCACCCATCAGAGGGAAACTGTGCACTGGTTTGTTTCTGAGAGCAGCTCAAGGAGGAGAACACATTCAGTCCTAACTGATCTGTATCCTGGTCTTGTCTTTGAGAGTCATCTTCTCATGCAATTTATAGTGCTCTCCTGGAAAATACCAGCCACAAGAACATAGTATGCAAAGATGTAGGTGAATGGATGATCATTCAAGTTACGTTTGCAATATAGAAGTGGAAGTAAAAAAACAAAATATCCATTACTGGGGACCAGTCAAATAAGTAATGGTGCATCGAGATGATGGAGTATTATGTAGTCATTAAAAAATATGAAGGGGCTTTAGAGTTCAAGATTCCTGGATGCTCTGAAATGAAAGAAGTAGGGTAGGAGAAGTGGTGGGTATTGGATGTGCTCACTTATATAGTGAAATGTGTGTGTGTTTACTCAATTATACATAGCTAGACAACTCATGGGGAGAGGGAAGAAGCTATTAACTAAGGTTGCATCTCAGAAGGGGGACTGGAGTAGGACATGGGAAAGTGAAAAAAATGAAAGTGTTAGTCCCTCAGTTATGTCCAACTCTTTGTAACCCCATGGACTATAGCCCACCAGGCTCCTCTGTCCTTGGAATTCTGCATGAAAGAATACTAGAGTGGGTTTCCATTTGCTTCTCTATGGAATCTTCCCGACCAGGGATTGAACAGAGGAGCCTGGTGGGCTGTGGTCCATGGGGCTGCAAAGAGTCGGACACGACTGAAGCGACTTAGCATAGCATGGCATACAAGGGTTGTGAGTAGTATATTTGGTTCAATAAACAATGAACCAGTGAATCAGTTAGTGATTCCCTGTAGATTTGTACTCTGAAATTTTCTTTTGTGTGTCTTAATCAGCCCAGTATCAATTTAAAACTTCTTCAGCACTCAAACTGCACTCAAACTGTAGTCTTGGTCAATCAAATGCCAAGGAAATCAACTTTAAGACTTGGTAAGTCTTCTTTCAATCAGTGAAAGATAAAATGCAAAATTAGTTCTTATCCTTGCCTTTTAGAGTGAAGATGACGGATTGTAAAATTCTTTGCTCCATGCAGGGAGCCACCATACTCCCAACTAATAGGGCCTCAGGGCATCATTTGGCTGAAGATCTGACCTCCTGAGAACTCCCTGTGGAGGACACTGTTGAAAACAGTATCTTTCCACACTGAGCCCCACACCCAGCCAGCCCTTAGCTGGGGGTTTCCCTAATCAACCACTTGAAGAAAAGTGTAGATAAAGATAAAATGCTCTTCCACTCAATTTTTCTTTTCTATCTTTGGAATTCCCAGAAGACACTGCAATGACCCGTCTCAGAGGAGAAAACAGGGCCTGCAGAGAACATGCAAAGCTTTGTATTTACTTGCAAGCAGTTATTCAGAATGACCTTCTCGGTACCACAAGAGGAATATTAATCTAACACTACAGGTTCTCCCTTTTCTTATTCACAGACTTTTATGACAATTGGCTTATAATAGAAACCTGATCTGAACTCACCATGGAGGAAAAGGAGGTCAAAATGGGGCCAAGTCCAGCTGGCAAAGAACATCTTGTCTCAGGACAGGCACTCACTGGGGAAGCCTCAGAACAGGCAGTAGTCAGGAGATGTGTAAAAGAGCACATACCTGTTGTTCACTGTTAATCAGGCTGCAGAAACCCAGCAAATACAGTCCTTGTATGGATCTGCCTCAGTTTACAAGGTGCAAAACAGTAAGACACAATAGAATCAGGTTTATTTTTCTCTTCATCCACTGAAGTGCTTTGAATGCAATTTTTAAAAGTATTGAAAATGTTACACTAGTCAACCATTATCCAGTTCATTCCTATGGGTAACTTGTAAAGTATTTTTATTTTATTTTATTTTTTGGCCACAGTATGTGGGGTTTTCATTCCCCACCCAGGTATCAAATCCTTGGTCCCTGCAGTGGAAGCACAAAGTCTCAAACACTGGACCACCAGGTAAGTCCCTCTATGTGCAATGTTTAAATAAACATTTAAGGTTCACTAACATGATAACACTAATACACGATAATGTGTTCTTCATTTTTCCAACACAGTTGTCTTTTTTTGTGAACAAAAGGAACTTGCTCAAATAAAGATGAACATTTTCACTTTAGAGTTGGACAATCAGGGCCAGAACTCATCCCTCCACTTACTAATATTGGGATATTTAGCAACTCACTCTCTCAAGGCCTCAGTTTCCTCATCAGCAAAATGGGAATATCAACAGATTATCACTGGTAAGGTTCTTGTGAGGTTTAAATAAAGCACCATCTCTGCTCAGAACTGCATCTGGTACATCAGAAATGCTTGGTGTCGATAATTTAAATTATTTATTTATTACATTTTTATTTAAATTAATTTATTTGGCTGCACTGGGTCTTAGTTGTAGCATGTGGGATCTTTGAGCTTCCTTTTGGCATGTGAACTCTTTTTTTTTTAATAATGCTAATTCAGCCACTTATTATTGACATTCTGACAACAATATAAGAACATGTTTTTGTTTTTTGTTTTTCTGGAAATCTAATTTTTTTTTAATTTATCTATTTTAGTCGGAGGCTAATTACTTTACAATACTGTAGTGGTTTTTGCCATACATTGACATGAATCAGTCATGGGTTTACATGTGTTCCCATCCTGAACCCCTCTTCCACCTCCCTCCCCATCCCATCCCTCTGGGTCATCCCAGTGCACCAGCCCTGAGCACTTGTCTCATGCATCGAACCTGGACTGACGATCTGTTTCACATATGATAATATACATGTTTCAATGCTATTCTCTGAGATCATCCCACCCTCACCTTCTCCCACAGAGTCCAAAAGACTGTTCTATACATCAGTGTCTCTTTTGCTGTCTTGCATATGGAGTTATCGTTACCATCTTTCTAAATTCCATATATATGTGTTAGTACACTATATTGGTGTTTTTCTTTCTGGCTTACTTTACTCTGTATAATGGGCTCCAGTTTCATCCACCCCATTAGAACTGATTCAAATGTATTCTTTTTAATGGCTGAGTAATATTCCATTGTGTATATGTACCACAGCTTTCTTATCCATTCGTCTGTTGATGGACATCTAGGTTGCTTCCATGTCCTGGCTATTATAAACAGTGCTGTGATGAACATTGGGGTACACATGTCTCTTCAATTCTGGTTTCCTCAATGTGTATGCCCAGCAGTGGGATTGCTGGGTCATATGGCAGTTCTATTTCCAGTTTTTTAAGGAATCCACACTGTTCTCCATAGTGGCTGTACTAGTTTGCATTCCCACCAACAGTGTAAGAGGGTTCCCTTTTCTCCACACCCTCTCCAGCATTTATTGCTTGTAGACTTTTGGATAGCAGCCATTCTGACTGGTGTGTAATGGTCCTCATTGTGGTTTTGATTTGCATTTCTCTGATAATGAGTGAACTCTTAATTGCAGAATGTGGGAGCTAGTTCCCTGACCAGGGGTGGAACCTGGGCCCCATGCATTGGGAGCATGGTATATTAGCCACTGGATCACCAGTCAAGGCCTTCTGTCATGTTTTCTTAAGGAACCCATATGGAGCATAAAAGAATTTTCCTAAGGACCAACACCCATCATTATGAACATCACAGTGTACTTAGTATACTTGTACACTTGTCCCTGTACTTAGTTGCATTTGGGAGAACTCTATTGTTTAGTGTCTGGAACCAGCTGCTGCCACATCCACTCCCCACCATATTCATTTATATCTATCTGCAGGAGTCAGGAATCCAAGTTACTTTTCTACTTGAGACAAGTAGAATTGGGTTAAAGTTGGTGATGCTCATGTTAGAATTCCCTTGGGAGATTGGACTGGAGTGGGTCAAGGCTCTGGTGTTTCCTAAGTTCTCCAGATGATTCCAATAGGCAGGTGGGTGGTAACAATTGCAGTCAAGGGCAGGTCCCTCATCCACTGTTGGTGGTCCAGGAAGCAGAGTAGGAACCAAGTTGTAGCAAGTGTGGTAGAAGGGGAGGTTCAGGACATCCTGTCCAGGCAGACCTTAGGTCACAGGATACTTTACAAACCCAAAGGCAACTCCAGCCCTTCAGGGAAGGCAATGAAGGGGCATCAAGGAAAACTCATTCCTTCAATCAGTGTAAACTGAGGTTGCTGTGTTCTGGGCCTGATACTAGACACATGTTGGTGAATCAGACAGACATGGCCCCAAGTCACTGCCTGCACAGAGAGGTGAGAAGAAGGCCAGGGTGCAGTAAACAAAACATAGGATATCAGTCTAATCAACGTGACAATTGTCTTGAAAGGGGCCAGACAGAAGTGCAAGTGTATGTGGGAGTGTTAGAATTAAATGGAGACCAAGCATCATCTACTATCATGAAAGTAAAGTGAAAGTGTTAGTTGCTCAGTGATGTTCGCATCTTTGCAACTCCATGGACTATAGCCCACCAGGCTCCTCTGTCCGCAGGATTCTCCAGGCAAGAATACTGGAGTGGGCTTCCTTTCCCTTCTCCAGGGGATCATCCCAACCCAAGGATCAAACCCGGGTCTCCTGCAGGCAGATTCTTTACCATCTGAGCCACCAGGGAAGCCCCAGTCATGGGAAGTTAATAAATCATGGCCCAAACCAGAATGGAAAAAAAAATGTTATTATACAAACATATTATTTCTAAAGAAAGAGATCATTTTTGAGTCAATTAAAGAACTGAAAGTGATTTTTTTCAGTGCTTAGAAAAGAGACAATGGGATGCTGATTCTGTAACCTAGAAAACTAGGTTTGCTGAGTCTGACTCTGAGACCCTGCAGACTATAATCCACCAGACTCCTCTGTCCATGGGATTTCCCAGGCAAGAATACAAGAGTGGGTTGCCATTTCCTTCTTCAGGGGATCTTCCCAACCCAAGGATCAAACCCATGTCTCTTGCATCTTTTGCATTGTCAGGCAGGTTCTTTATCACTGAGCCAGCTGGGAAGCCCCAAGTAAACTATGTGACTCTTCAAATTAAGTACATATATAACTCGGAGAAAAAAATTTTAAACAGAAATGTCTAAAATATAACCAAAAATGAACAAATAGTAGCATATAGCGAAACATTTCTGGAAGGGTGGCATGTTGAGCTACATGGACCCTCTCCCCAAAGAAATAACCATAATTAATGAAAGTTATATTAAAAAAAATATAAGTCTCTAGAAATCACCCTAAAGGCATACAGCAAAGAGAGCAACATTTACTCCAGAAAATGTACTACATCTCAATAAGAACAATGAGTGTTTTTGAAACATTTGAGCCATACCTTGCTCCCTCTCCACCCAACTCCCACCTCAGTGTGACAGAAGCTCTACTCCAGGCAGATACAACCAAAAACACAAAGCTCTGAGAAAACCAAAATTGAAAAAGACACATGTATCCCATTGTTCACTGCAGCACTATTTACAATAGCTAGAACATGGAAGCAACCTAGATGTCCATCAACAGATGAATGGATAAAGAAATTCTTGTACATATACACAATGGAGTATTACTCAGTCATAAAAAGTGCATTTGAGTCAGTTTTAATGAGGTGGATGAACCTAGAATCTATTACACAGGATGAAGTAAGACAGAAAGAGAAAGATAAATGTCATATTCTAATGCATATATACAGAATCTAGAAAAATGGTAGTTAGTTACAGGGACAGCAGTGGAGAAACAGACATAGAGAATAGACTTATGGACATGGGGAGAGGGGAGGAGAGGGTGAGATGTATGTAAAGAGTAACATGGAAACTTACATTACCTTATGTAAAATAGATAGCCAACAGGAATTTGCTGTATGGTTCAGGAAACTCAAACAGGGGCTCTGTATCAACCTAGAGGGGTGGGATGGGGTGGGAGATGGGAGGGAGGTTCAAAAGGGAGGGGATATATGTATACCTATGGCTGATTCATGTTGAGGTTTGACATAAAACAAAAAAATTCTGTAAAGCACTTATCCTTCAATTAAAGACTAAATTAATTAAAGTAAAATAAATAAATAAAGACACAAGGCTCCCACTTCGCTCAGTTCCCATCCCAAAGCTACAGTTCCTCCCCAGGACAAGGAAGCCACAGACATTTCTCATTCCCTTTCCTCCAGGTCTATGTAGCAGAAGTTCTTGTTGTGGTCCATGTGTGGGTTGGGAAAGAATTTCCAGAAATGAGGCAGAATGAGAAGAGAATAGAATTATTTAGGGTGCGAAACGCTGTTAGAACAGCAGGCTGGCTCCTGGGAGAACTAAACCCTTTTGTAGGCTAGTGGCCAATTTTTATAGGCTCAAGACAGAGAAAATTCCTATTGGAATGGTAGCATTAGGTGATTGGTCAGGATGCTATAGGGTGTATAATAGAGTAGGCCTTTTACCTAATATTGGGTCAAGGAACCGGCATGTTTAGATCCAGAGGCTCATGGTAGCAGCTGCTATGAGTGTCACTCAGTTTCAGAGACTTTAATTCTGTACAGGGCTCCATACCTGTGACCTTGGTGTAGGGCTCCACAGTTCTCTTCCAGACAAGTGCTGCCAAGTTGTCTGCAGCTCCCTCCTCCACTGAGCCCCAACTCATAGGCTGGAAGTGCTACCCTTTGCTGGCACAGCAGGCTGAGAATACTGGGTCCTGACTATCTTCACCCACCTCTCCTGTTGGAGGGAGATTCTACACCAGGAGAAGCAAGCTGAGAATGTGACCTGGAAGGGTTAATTCTGAATTCATGTTGGATCTGCTTCTGTAACTCTAACTCTCGTCTTACCACTTTTGTTATTGTTGCTTGTCCGACTCTTTGCAACCCTATGGAGTGCAGCACGCCAGGCTTCTCTGTCCTTCACTATCTCCCTGAGTTTGCTCAAACTCAAGTCCATTGAGTCAGTAGTGCCAGCCAACCATCCTTTGTCGCCCCTTCTCTTCTTGTTATTGTAAGCATATATGATGGCCTGGCTCAGGAAGATAACCTGAGCCCCCCTGTGGAGAACCGTAAGGAAGTGAAAGTAACGCATTCCCTGTCTGAGACTTGCCATTCTAGGGGATATTTGCAAGGATTGAATAGTCTTTTTACTTTGTTTCCTCACCTTCCCCCATCTCTGATCCACAAAAAAACTTGGCAACCAGGCCCTGACAAGCTGGTTATTTTGAGGTGCTATTTTGAGGTTGCCATCTTCTTGGTCAGCCAACTCTCTGAATAAACTCCCTTCCTTGTCTCAAGGCCGCGTTCCTCGGACTTACTGGCCCATCCTGTGGCAAGCAGAGTGAGCTTGGACTCGGTAACAAGACACTAGAAGCTAATACTCCTGCCCCACACCCCACTCATAATTCAGTTCAGTCACTCAGTAAGGACCCCATGGACTGCAGCACGCCAGGCTTCCCTGTCCATCACCGTCTCCCAGAGCTTGCTCAAACTCATGTCCATTGAGTCAGTGATGCCATCCAACCATCTCATCCTCTGTCGTCCCCTTCTCCTCCCGCCTTCAGTCTTTCCCAGCACCAGAGTGTTTCCCAATGAGTCAGTTCTTTGCATCAGGTGACCAAAATATTGGAGTTTCAGCTTCAGCATCAGTCCTTCCAATGAATATTCAGGACTGATTTTCTTTAGGATTGACTCGTTTGATCGCTTGCGGTCCAAGCGATCATAATTAAGGGGTTTGAAACCTTGGAGTGACTCCAGGACAAGCAGGCCACCATTCCCACTTGCAGCTCCTGAGCAGTATCACAGAAGATCTTCCCAGGGGTAGAGACAGGTTGTAAAAACAGAGAGCTCCACAGGTATCCCTAAGGGCACTTGCTTCATTTGGAATGGAGTATAGGAAACTTCAACCCACAGGGTAAAGTGTCTAAAACAAGAGAGATTGTGTTAGTGAACAATTAAGAAGAGCATGGAACAGATAGCTTCAAGATAGCAGCGATTGAAATAGGAGACAAACTAGAAGTTTAACAGAGAGAAAACATGGAAAGAGTCAGGACAATCATCCTAGAGTCTGTCCTCAAAGACCGGCTTCCAATAACACCCCTGCAAAGGGGTCTGACTTTAATTGGCTCAGACTGGAGTAATTTGGGCTTCCCAGGTAGCGTTGGTAGTAAAGGACCTGCCTGTCAATGCAGACCTAAGATAAAGGTGGTTCGATCTGTGGGTCAGGAAGATCCCCTGGAGGAGGAAATGGCAACCCACTCCAGTAGTCTTGCCTGGAGAATCCCAAGGACAGAGGAGCATGGTGGGCTACAGTCCATAGGGTCACGGAGTCAGACATGACTGAAGTAAATTAGCACACACGTGGAGTAATTTATGCCCTAGAGTGTTGTTAAAAACAATAGAGTATTCAGCTTGCAATTACTGGAGGCTAATAGCTAAGTGAGACACCAACAGACACACTATGAAAAAAATATGTGCTGGTAAATTATATAACTTACCTGAAAAGGATAAATTCCTAGAAAAACACAAACTCCTGAAACTGACTCAAAAAGAAACAGAAAATTGAATTAGCAATTAAAACCCACAAAAAATGTCCAGGCCCAGATGGCTTCCCTAGTGAATTCTACCAAACATTTAAAAAATAATACCAGTTTTTCATAAACTTCCAAAGCTTAGAAGTGAAGAGAACATCTTACGTTTCATTACATTAGGCCAATGTACCAAAATCAGCCAAAGGTATCATGAGAAAACTGTAGACCAATATCACTTATGCATACGGATGCAAAAATCTTCACCCACATGCTGGAAAATGAATCTGACAACCTAAAAACAACAATAAATTGTACATCATGAACAAACAGCATTTGTACTAAGAAGCAAGGTTGGTTTAACATCTGAAATCAATTAATGTAACACATGTCAATAGAATAAAGGACCAAAAAACCACAGGATCATCTAAAAAAATGCAGAGACAGCATTTGACAGAATTCAGAACTCTTTTGTAATAAAAGCACTTAGCAAACTAGGAACAGAAGGAAACTTTCTCAGTATGATAAAGGGCATCTACAGAAAACCCAAAGCTGATACCAGAATTAATGGTGAAAGATTGAATAGCTTCCTCTCTAAGATCAAGAAAGTGGAAAGGAAATTTGTCTCACCACTTCTATTCAATGTTGTACTGGAAGTTCTTATCCAGGAAATTGGGCAAGAATGGAAATAAAAGACATCCAGACAGGAAAGGAAGAAACAAAACCATCTCTCTTTGCAAATGACACAATCTTGTATATAGAAAATCCTGAGAGAGTCACCATAAAATTATTAGAACAAGTAAACAATTTGAGTAAGGATGAAAGATAAAGGTAAATATATAAAACTCAACTGTAGCTCTATACAATTTCAATAAACAACCTGAACACAAAATTAAGAAAAGAATTCTATTTATAATAGCATTAAGAAGCATGAAATATCAATATTTGGAAATATATTTAATGAAAGAAATGAAAAATATGCATTCTGGAAACTATGAAACGTTGCTAAAAAACGTTAAGAAAATTAAATGAAAAAAATCTCAAGTTTATAGATTAGAAGACAATATTGATTTTTTTTGGAGAAAAACTATGGGCTATTTCTTTAATGACGTATTTTTATGAGTGACACAAGATGAAGACATTTTTAAACATTGTACTCAATAGTTTTATTGTTTCCCTTCCAGTTTTAGTTTTATTATGATTGACATAAGGCTTTGTAGAATTTTAAGCATAATGACTTGACTTACGTACATCATGACTTGTTCACACAATAAGTCAAGTGAATATCCATCATGTCACATATTAAACAAAATAAAATAAAACCATTTTTCCTTGTGGTGAAAACTCTAAAGATATACTCTCTTAACAACTTTCATATATTACTAGTGTTACTTATATTTATCATGTACAATACATCTCTAATACTGATTCTTATCAGTTTTTATTCATCAGTATGAAATTTTGTACCTTTTGACCACCTTCATCCAATTCTCCCTACCTGTACTCCCCTCACCACAAATCTGACCCGATTTTCTATGAGCATGTTTGTTTTTGAAGTATAATTGACCTGCAACAGCATGTTAGTTCTTGGTGCATAGCATGTTAGTTTCTGGGCTTCCCAGGAGGTGCTAGTGGTTAAGAGCCAGTCTGCCAATGCAGGAGAAATAAGAGACACAGGGGTTCGATCCCTGGGTCGGGAAGATCCCTAGGAGTAGGGCATGGCAAACCACGCCAGTATCTTGCCTGGAGAATCCCATAGACAGAGGAGCCTGGCCGGCTATAGTCCATGGGGCTGCAGAGCCAGATATGGCTGAAGCCTTTTAGCACAGCATGGCATACAGTTTTTATGGACTTCCTGTAGCTCAGACAGTAAAGATTCTGCCTGCAATGCAGGAGACCTGGGTTCAATCCCTGGGTCAGGCAGATCCCCTTGAGAAGGACATGGCAACCCACTCCAGTATTCTTGCCTGAAGAATCCCATGGACAGAGTAGTATTGTGGGCTACAGTCCTTGGGGTCACAAAGAGTCAGACACAACTGAGCGACTAACACTACTACTACTACTACATTACTACTACTACTATGATCATCTGGGCTTCCCTGGTAGCTCAACTGGTAAAGAATCCGCCTGCAATGCAGGAGACCTGGCTTCAGTTGGTGGGTTGAGAGGATCCCCTGGAGGAAGGCATGACAACCCACTCTAGTATCCTTGCCTGGAAAATCCCAAGGACAGAAGCGACTGGGCTACAGTCCATGGGGTTACAAAGAGTCGGCCACAACTGAGTGACTCAGCACAAATGTGATGATAGCTCTAGTTACCATCTGTCATCATATAAAGATATTATTATTAACTATATTCCCCATGCTATACATTTCATACCATTGACACAATTATTTTGTAAGTAGAAGTTGGTACCTCTTCACCTCACTTGTTTCTCTTATCTCCCCTCCTTACCTTCCCAGTCAGGAAGGGATCTTGTATCTTGATCTCTGTTTCTATAACTATTTCATCTTATTATGTTTGTTTATTTGTTGCATTTTTTAGATTCCACATATAAGTGAAATCATACAGTATTTGTCTTTCTCTGACTTTTTCCACTTAGCGTAATATCCTCTAGGTCCATCCATATTGTTGCAAATGGCAAGATTTCACTCTTTTTTATGGTTAGTATGCTATATATACACACACACAAATCACATTTTCTTATCCATTCAACTATTGTTGGGCACTTAGATTGCGTCCATATCTTGGCAACTGTAAATAATGCTGTAGTGATGTAATGAACTTAGGGTTATATATATCTTTCCCAATTAGTGTTTTTGTTTGCTTCAGATAAATACCCAAAAGTGGAATTGCTGGATTGTGTGGTAGTTCTATTTTGAATATTTTGAAGAACTTTCCTACAGTTTCCATAATAGCTGAATCTATTTATTTTTACACCAACTGTATACAAGGGTTCTCGTTTCTCCATATTCTCACCAACATTAGCTGTTTGTTGTCTTTTTGATAACAGAAATTCTGACATGTGTGAGGTGATAGCTCTTTATTGATTTAATTTGTATTTCCCTGATGATTGAGCATCTTTTCATGTGCCTGTTGGGATGTCTTTAGAAAACTGTCTATTCAGATTCTCTGCCTGTTTTTAATTTTTTTTTATGTTGAGATCTTTGTATATTTTGTAAGTTCTTTGTATATTTTGGATATAAACCCCTTACTGGCTATGTCCTTTGCAAATGTCTTTTCCCATTCAGTAGGCAAACTTCTTTCCTCATTGATAGTTTCCTTTGCTGTAAAAATGCTTTTTAGTTTGATGTTGTCTCATTTGTTTATTTTTGCTTTTGTTTCCTTTGCCTGAGGAGACATTCAAAAAATACTGCTAAGACCAATGTCAAAATGCATACAGCCAATTGTTTCTTCTAGAAGTTTCATTGTTTCAGGTCTTACATTTGTCTTTATATGAGTTAAACTCATAACTCCATTATGAGTTTATTTTTGTATAAGGTGTGAGAAAGTAACCCAGTTTAATTATTTTTCATGTGACTATCAGTTTTCCCAACACCATTTATTGAAGAGGCTGCCTTTTCCCCAAAGAATATTATTAAGATGGCAATACTTCCTAAATTGATTTACAGATTCAATGCAATCCCTTTGCAAATGCTAGATGGTTTTCTTATACAAATTACTAAATTAGTCCTAAAATTCAAAACAAATAAAAAGGAAAATGGCCAAAACAATATTGAAAAGGAAGAATAAAGTTGGAGGACTCACACTTTCTAATTCCATAACTGACTACGATAAGAATAGATTTAAAAAATTCTCACTGAAAGGAAAAAAATACATCTATGACTAAGTGTGGTTGATAGACCTTAACTAAACTTACTGTGGTAATCATTTCACAGTACATACATATACCAAGTCATTATGTTGTACACTTAAACTTGTACAATGCATTCACGTGTGCTCAGTTTTGTCTGATTTTGTGCAACCCCATGGACTGTAGCCTGCCAGGTTCCTCCGTCCATGGAATTTTTCAAACAAGAATACTGGGCACAGTGTTATAGGCCAATTATATCTCAATAAAACCGGGAGGGGAAAACTTACTACAAAGCTACAGTTATCAAGATAGTGTGGTCTGGAAATAAATGGAACAGAAGTGAGAGTTCAGAAGTAAACCCTTTAATTTTGAGTGAGTTAATTTCAACAAGAGTGCTAAGACAATTCAAGGGGGAAAGAATAACCTTTTCAACAAAGAGTGTTGAGATAACTGGATGCCCACATGCAAAAGGCTGAAATTGGACTCCTTCCTCACACCACACACAAAAACTAACTCAAATGAATCATAGACGTAAATGTAAAAGCACGTCTATAAAACTCCTAGAAGAAAAGATGGGAGCAAATCTTTGTAAATTTGCAAGTCTTGTCATACACAAAATCAAAAACACAAGTGACAAAAGAAAAATGCATAAATCACACTGTATTAAAATTAAAAGCTTTTTTTTTTTTTTTTTGCTGCAAATACCATATGAAAACACGACCCATTTCCAAATCATTTATTGGATAAACCACTTATATCAGGGACAGATTTAGAACTCTTATAGCACAGTGATTAAAAAATAAATATTTCAATTACAATAATGGGATCTAATTACAAATTCCTCCAAAGAAGGTATGCAGTTGGCCAATAACACATGAAAAACCACTCAGTGTCATTAGTCATCAGGGAAACAGAAATCAAAACCTCAATAAGAAGCTGCTTCACAAAGTATCAGGTAACAAATGTCTGAGAGGATTTGAGGAAACTGAAAGTCTCATTCACTGTTGCTGGAAATGTAAAATGGTACAGTCATTTTGTAAAACAACTTGTCAGTTTCTTTAAGATGTTAAGCATAGAATTAAGATGTTAACCATATGACCTAGCGATTTCACTCCTAGGAACCTACTCAAGAGAAGTGAAAACTTACTTCCACATAAAAATCTGTCTATGAATATTTCAGAAGTATTAGTCATAGTAGTGAAAAAATGAAACAATTCTAATGTACATCAACTGGTGAATAACGAAAATATGGTATGTTGATACACTGAAATAAAAAGGAAGGAAGTATTGATGATTAATATAAATGAACCTTAAAAACACTATGTTAAGCGAAAGAAGCTGGTTACAAAGAACCACATGTTGCGCAACTCCATTTATTTGAAATAATCAGATTAGGCAAGTCTCTGACCCTCTGTGACTCCAGGGACGATAGCCCTCCAGGCTTCTCTTTCCATGGAATTCTCCAGGCAAGAATACTGGAGTGGATTGCCATGCCCTTCTCCAGGGGATCTTCCAGACCCAGGGATCAAACCCACTTCTCCTGTGTTACAGGCAGATTCTTTACCATCTGAGCCACCAGTGAAGCCCCTCATAGAGAGAAAGGATAGATTAGTGGTTGCCTATGGCTGGGGGAGGTGCAATAAAGGGAATTTAAGTGTTTCTTTGGGGGGGGGGTGACAAAAATGTCCTAAAATTACATGTGGTGATATCTGTACATCTCTGTGAATATGCTAAAAACCTTTGAATTATACACTTTAGATGGGTGAATTGCATGATATATGAATTACATCTCGATACAGTTATTTAAAACTGAGCACATCATGCTGGTCCCCTTACCTGGGGAGAGCTCACCCTCTACATACTAGAGCCAATGCAGATGTCCCCTCCCCATACCCAGGCTGAGGTCTGGAGCCTTCTTGGGGTGCCCATACATCCCATCTGCTGGCTGTTGACCCACCTCATGTTCTGGGGTCCATGGAGGGTTCACATGCCTGAATCACACTCAAAAATAGCAGGTCTTTCCTGACCACCCCTTGCCCCTCCCACATGAAGCTCTTTACAAGGGTCCTCCCTAATGCCTAGGAGGCAGTGAGGAGTCTGTCCCCATTTTACCAATTAGGAATCCCAAATTTGGAAAAGTTACAGAACTTGCCCAAAGTCGCACAGCTACTGACACTGTTGTGTAGCCAAGATGCCCAGCCCGTGACCCTGCTGACCAGGTTTGGATGCCCAAACTTAACCTAGGGGCGTGACCTTGAAGCAGGAGCTCCTAGCAATGATTTCAGTATAAGCCTCTTATCTTCATCTCCCCATAGGAGCTGGAAGGACTGCACACAATGAATATTTAATAGCTGATCCTTGAACAAATAAAATCAAGATTTGATTCCCTTTAACTTCTCAGTATTAAGACCGTATTACTTCTGGGTAGGGCCCTACCTAATCCCTTATGGAATTACAGATATAGCTTCTGTTATCAACAGAAGCTGGATGACTGGAGTGACTGGATGGATATATTCCTGATACAGTGCTGGAGACTTGGTAGACTCAGCAAATGCCTTCTTTCCTCTCAAAGCTGAAGGATGGAGGTGGGACCTGCAAGGTGTAGGAGGGTCACAGCATGCCCAGAGGACACTGGTGCAGAATGGAGAGGACATCATAGCCAGCCCTCTCCACCCACTGTCCCCATTAGCACTGTGGTCAGTGTTAAAATCACGGGAAGTATCTATTCCAGCCTCTTTCACCAAAACATCCACTTTGCACAATCAAATATGGCTTGGGGTTAAACTGCCTTCATGTGCACCATCTCAAAGAAAATCTCCAACTTCCCATCTCTTGTATGTAGCTGATAATCGGAACTGAGAAGGGCTCAGCCCTTGGAGATGACTGCCAGGTGGAGTCAGAGTTGAAGATCAAACCTGGGTCTCTTTGGCCCCAATCCAGATCTCCAACTCTTCATGCAGTGACCCCTCTCTGGATATATTTCCCATCACCAGACATGGATAATTAACAGGAGAAATGGTTTGAATTTGCTTGTTTCCCCCTTATAGCTCCACCTCTCAGTCCCCAAGACCACCCTGGTGGCTCAGATGGTAAAGAAACTGCCTGCAATGCAGGGGACACAGGTTCAATCCCTGGGTTGAGAAGATCCACTGGAGAAGGGAATGGCAACACACTCCAGTATTCTTGCTCAGAGAATGCCAATGGACAGAGGAGACTGGTGGGCTACAGTCCATGAGATTGCAAAGAGTTGGACATTACTGAGCAACTAACACTTTCACTTTCATAGGAATATCAGACTATTGTTATTAATTCTGTTTTTATTATTATGAATTAGAAATAGAAGAAAATATGCTTTGCATATTAATGTTTAAATTCTATGGGTCAAAATGTTTTCAAATAATAAAGTTTTTTATTCCATGGTGCTCTAGAAAGCAATTATTTATTTGTTCCTTCATTGAACCAAAACAGACAACAAAGAGTGTGGGTTGATTATTGCTCATCTGTGCAAATACAGATTAATACTTTATTTGGGAAAGAATGATTGTATTTTTTCAAATCCATATTATATGCATCAATAAATCCTCAAAAATAATAATGGCTCTAAGATTACAAAAGGGCAAGTTCTTTCTGCTCCTCACTTTTAACGACAAGTATTTTTCTCCAGCTCTAAATCCCCTACATATAAGTGACTGTGATCAACAGTGATGATTTTTTTTAAAATATAGTGAAAATGACAGAGAAGGCAATGGCAATCCACTCCAGTATTCTTGCCTGGAAAATCCCATGGACGGAGGAGCCTGGTAGGCTGCAGTCCATGGGGTCGCTAAGAGTTGGACACGACTGAGCAACTTCATTTTCCCTTTTCACTTTCATGCATTGGAGAAGGAAATGGCAACCCACTCCAGTGTTCTTGCCTGAAGAATCCCAGGGACGGGGAAGCCTGGTGGGCTGCTGTCTATGGGGTTGCACAGAGTCGGACATGACTGAAGTGACTTAGCAGCAGCAGCAGCAGCAGGAGTGAAAATGAGTATACTACCCAAAGCAAAACTATAGATTCAATGCAATCCCTATCAAGCTACCAATGGTATTTTTCATAGAACTAGAACAAATAATTTCACAATTTGTATGGAAATACAAAAAACCTCAAATAGCCAAAGCAATCTTGAGAAAGAAGAACGGACTGGAGGAATCAACCTGCCTGACTTCAGACTACACTACAAAGCCACAGTCATCAATACAGTATGATATTGGCAAAAAGACAGAAATATAGATCAATTCAACAAAATAGAAAGCCCAGAGAAATCCACATACCTATGGACACCTTATCTTTGACAAAAGAGGCAAGAATATACAATGGAGAAAAGACAATCTCTTTAACAAGTGGTGCTGGGGAAACTGGTCAATTACCTGTAAAAGAATGAAACTAGAACACTTTCTAACACTATACACAAAAATAAACTCAAAATGGATTAAAGATCTAAATGTAAGACCAGAAACTATAAAAATCCTAGAAGAAAACACAGGCAAAACACTCTCTGACATAAATCACGGCAAGATCCTCTATGACCCACCTCCCAGAATATTGGAAATAAAAGCAAAAATAAACAAATGGGACCTAATTAAACTTAAAAGCTTTTGCACAATGAAGAAAACTATAAGCAAGGTGAAATGACAGCCTTCAGAATGGGAGAAAATAATAGCAAATGAAGCAACTGATAATTAATCTCAAAAATATACAAACAGAGAAGATGGCTGGGATGATTTCAATTTTTTTGAATTTACCAAGGCTAGATTTATGGCCCAGGATGTGATCTATCCTGGAGAAAGTTCCATGTGCACTTGAGAAAAAGGTAAAATTGATTGTTTTGGGGTGGAAAGTCCTGTAAATATCAATTAAATCTAATTTGTCTATTGTATCATTTAAAGTTTGTGTTTCCTTGTTAATTTTCTGTGTAGTTGATCTATCCATATGTGTGAGTGGAGTATTAAAGTCTCCCACTATTATTGTGTTATTTTAATTTCCCCTTTCATACTTGTTAGTATTTGCCTTATATATTGTGGTGCTCCTATGTTGGGTGCATATATATTTATGATTGTTACGTCTTCTTCTTGGATTGATCCTTTGATCTTTATGTAGTGTCCTTCTTTGTCCCTTTTCTCAGCCTTTATTTTAAAGTCTATTTCATCTGAAATGAGTATTGCGACTCCTGCTTTCTTTTGGTCTCCGTTTGCATGAAATATGTTTTTCCATCCCTCCAGTTTCAGCCTGTGTGTGTCCCTAGTTTTGAGGTGGGTCTCTTGTAGACAGCATATATAGGGGTCTTGTTTTTGTATCCATTCAGCCAGCCTTGGTAAATTCAAAAAAATTGAAATCATCCCAGCCATCTTCTCTGACCACAATGCAGTAAGATTAGACCTCAATTACAGGAAAAAAACTATTAAAAGTTCCAACATATGGAGGCTAAACAACACGCTTCTGAATAACCAACAAATCACAGAAGAAATCAAAAAAGAAATCAAATTATGCATAGAAATGAATGAAAATGAAAACATGACAACCCAAAACCTATGGGACACTGTAAAAGCAATGCTAAGGGGAAGGTTCATAGCAATACAGGCGTACCTCAAGAAACAAGAAAAAAATCAAATAAATCAACTAACTCTACACCTAAAGCAACTAGAGAAGGAAGAAATGAAGAACCCAGGGTCAGTAGAAGGAAAGAAATCTTAAAAATTAGGGCAGAAATAAATGCAACAGAAACAAAAGAGACCATAGCAAAAATCAACAAAACTAAAAGCTGGTTTTTCGAGAACATAAACAAAATTGACAAGCCATTAGCCAGACTCATCAAGAAACAAAGGGAGAAGAATCAGATCAACAAAATTAGAAATGAAAATGGAGAGATCACAACAGACTCCACAAATACAAAGGATCATAAGAGACTACTACCAACAGCTATATGCCAATAAAATGGAAAACTTGGAAGAAATGGACACATTCTTAGAAAAGTATAACTTTCCAAAACTGAACCAGGGAGAAACAGAAGATCTTAACAGACCCATCACAAGCACGGAAATCGAAACTGTAATCAGAAATCTTCCAGCAAACAAAAGCCCAGGACCAGACGGCTTCACAGCGGAATTCTACCAAAAATTTAGAGAAGAGCTAACACCTATCCTACTCAAACTCTTCCAGAAAATTGCAGAAGATGGTAAACTTCCAAATTCATTCTATGAGGCCACCATCACCCTAATTCCAAAACCAGACAAAGATGTCACAAAAAAGGAAAACTACAGGCCAATATCACTGATGAACATAGATGCAAAAATCCTTAATAAAATTCTAGCAAACAGAATCCAACATCATATTAAAAAGATCATACATCATGACCAAGTGGGCTTTATCCCAGGAATGCAAGGTTTTTTTAACATTCGCAAATCAATCAATGTAATACACCACATTAACAAATTGAAAGATAAAAACCATATGGTTATCTCAATAGATGCAGAAAAAGCCTTTGACAAAATTCAGCATCCATTTATGATAAAAACCCTCCAGAAAGCAGGAATAGAAGGAACATACCTCAACATAATAAAAGCTATATATGACAAACCCACAGCAAACATTATCCTCAATGGTGAAAAATTGAAAGCATTTCCCCTAAAGTCAGGAACAAGGCAAGGATGCCCACTTTCACCACTACTATTCAACATAGTTTTGGAAGTTTTGGCCACAGCAATCAGAGCTGAAAAAGAAATAAAAGGAATACAGATAGGAAAAGAAGAAGTAAAACTCTCACTGTTTGCAGATGACATGATCCTCTACATAGAAAACCCTAAAGACTCTACTAGAAAATTACTAGAGCTAATCAATGAATATAGTAAAGTAGCAGGATATAAAATTAACACACAGAAATCCCTTGCATTCCTATACTCCAATAATGAGAAAACAGAAAGAGAAATTAAGGAAACAATACCATTCACCATTGCAACAAAAAGAATAAAATACTTAGGAATATATCTACCTAAAGAAACAAAAGACATATATAGAAAACTATAAAACACTGATGAAAGAAATCAAAGAGGACACAAACAGATGGAGAAATATACCGTGTTCATGGATTGGAAGAATTAATATAGTGAAAATGAGTATACTACCCAAAGCAATCTATAGATTCAATGCAATCCCTATCAAGCTACCGATGGTATTTTTTCACAGAACTAGAACAAATCATCTCACAATTTGTATGGAAATATAAGAAACCTCGAATAGCCAAAGCAATCTTGAGGAAGAAGAATGGAACTGGAAGAATCAACCTGCCTGACTTCAGGCTCTACTACAAAGCCACAGTCATCAAGACAGTATGGTACTGGCACAAAGATAGAAATATAGATCAATGGAACAAAATAGAAAGCCCAGAGATAAACCCACGCACCTATGGACACCTTATCTTCGACAAAGGAGGCAAGAATATACAATGGAGAAAAGACAATCTCTTTAACAAGTGGTGCTGGGAAACCTGGTCAACCACTTGTAAAAGAATGAAACTAGAACACTTCCTAACACCATACACAAAAATAAACTTAAAATGGATTAAAGATCTAAACGTAAGACCAGAAACTATAAAACTCCTAGAGGAAAACATAGGCAAAACACTCTCTGACATAAATCACAGCAGGATCCTCCATGACCCACCTCCCAGAATATTAGAAATAAAAGCAAAAATAAACAAATGGGACCTAATTAAAATTAAAAGCTTTTGCACAACAAAGGAAACTATAAGCAAGGTGAAAAGACAGCCTTCAGAATGGGAGAAAATAATAGCAAACGAAGCAACAGACAAACAATTAATCTCAAAAATATGCAAGCAACTTCTGCAGCTGAATTCCAGAAAAATAAACGACCTGATCAAAAAATTGGCCAAAGAACTAAATAGACATTTCTCCAAAGAAGACATACAGATGGCTAACAAACACATGAAAAGATGCTCAACATCACTCATTATTAGAGAAATGCAAATCAAAACCAAAATGAGGTATCATTTCACACCAGTCAGAATGGCTGCTATCCAAAAGTCTACAAGCAATAAATGCTGGAGAGGGTGTGGAGAAAAGGGAACCCTCTTACACTGTTGGTGGGAATGCAAACTAGTACAGCCACTATGGAGAACAGTGTGGAGATTCCTTAAAAAACTGGGAATAGAACTGCCATATGACCCAGCAATCCCACTGCTGGGCATACACACCGAGGAAACCAGAATTGAAAGAGACGCGTGTACCCCAATGTTCATCGCAGCACTGTTTACAATAGCCAGGACATGGAAGCAACCTAGATGTCCATCAGCAGACGAATGGATAAGGAAGCTGTGGTACATATACACAATGGAATATTACTCAGCCATTAAAAAAAATACATTTGAATCGGTTCTACTGAGATAGATGAAACTGGAGCCCATTATACAGAGTGAAGTAAGCCAGAAAGAAAAACAACAATACAGTATACTAATGCATATATATGGAATTTGAAAGATGGTAACGATAACCCTATATGCGAGACAGAATAAGAGACACAGATGCATAGAACAATCTTATGGACTCTGAGGGAGAAGGTGAGGGTGGGACGTTCTGGGAGAATAGCATTGAAACATGTATATTATCATATGTGAAACAGAACACCATTCCACGTTCGATGCATGAGACAAATGCTCAGGGCCAGGGCAATGGGATGACCCAGAGAGATGGGATGGGGAGGGAGGTGGGTGGGGGGTCCAGGAAGGGGAACACATGTAAACCCATGGCTGATTCATGTCAATGTATGGCAAAAACTATTGCAATATTGTAAAGTAATTAGCCCCCAACTAAAATAAATAAATTTATTTAAAAATATATATATATACAAACAGCTCGTGCAGTTCAATACCTGAAAAATAAACGACCCAATCAAAAAAATGGGCCAAAGAACTAAACAGACACTTCTCCAAAGAAGACATAGAGATGCCTAACAAACACATGAAAAGACGCTCATCATCACTTATTTTTTTTTTTTTTTATAAATTTATTTATTTTAGTTGGGGGCTAATTACTTTACAATATTGTAATAGTTTTTGCCATACATTGACATGAATCAGCCATGGGTTTACATGTGTTCCCCTTCCTGGACCCCCCACCCACCTCCCTCCCCATCCCATCCTTCTGGATCATCCCATTGCCCCGGCCCTGAGCCCTTGTCACATGCATCGAACATGGAATGGTGTTCTGTTCCACATATGATAATATACATGTTTCAATGCTATTCTCCCAGAACGTCCCACCCTCACCTTCTCCCTCAGAGTCCATAAAATTGTTCCATGCATCTGTGTCTTTTATTCTGTCTCGCATATAGGGTTATCGTTACCATCTTTCAAATTCCATATATATGCATTAGTATACTGTATTGTTGTTTTTCTTTCTGGCTTACTTCACTCTGTATAATGGGCTCCAGTTTCATCCATCTCAGTAGAACCGATTCAAATGTATTTTTTTTAATGGCTGAGTAATATTCCATTGTGTATATGTACCACAGCTTCCTTATCCATTCGTCTGCTGATGGACATCTAGGTTGCTTCCATGTCCTGGCTATTGTAAACAGTGCTGCGATGAACATTGGGGTACACGCGTCTCTTTCAATTCTGGTTTCCTCGGTGTATATGCCCAGCAGTGGGATTGCTGGGTCATATGGCAGTTCTATTCCCAGTTTTTTAAGGAATCTCCACACTGTTCTCCATAGTGGCTGTACTAGTTTGCATTCCCACCAACAGTGTAAGAGGGTTCCCTTTTCTCCACACCCTCTCCAGCATTTATTGCTTGTAGACTTTTGGATAGCAGCCATTCTGACTGGTGTGAAATGATACCTCATTTTGGTTTTGATTTGCATTTCTCTAATAATGAGTGATGTTGAGCATCTTTTCATGTGTTTGTTAGCCATCTGTATGTCTTCTTTGGAGAAATGTCTGTTTAGTTCTTTGGCCCATTTTTTGATTGGGTCGTTTATTTTTCGGGAATTCAGCTGCAGAAGTTGCTTGTATATTTTTGAGATTAATTGTTTGTCTGTTGCTTCATTTGCTATTATTTTCTCCCATTCTGAAGGCTGTCTTTTCACCTTGTTTATAGTTTCCTTTGTTGTGCAAAAGCTTTTAATTTTAATTAGGTCCCATTTGTTTATTTTTGCTTTTATTTCCAATATTCTGGGAGGTGGGTCATGGAGGATCCTGCTGTGATTTATGTCGGAGAGTGTTTTGCCTATGTTTTCCTCTAGAAGTTTTATTGTTTCTGGTCTTACGTTTAGATCTTTAATCCATTTTGAGTTTATTTTTGTGTACGGTGTTAGGAAGTGTTCTAGTTTCATTCTTTTACAAGTGGTTGACCAGTTTTCCCAGCACCACTTGTTAAAGAGATTGTCTTTTCTCCATTGTATATTCTTGCCTCCTTTGTCGAAGATAAGGTGTCCATATGTGCGTGGGTTTATCTCTGGGCTTTCTATTTTGTTCCACTGATCTATATTTCTATCTTTGTGCCAGTACCATACTGTCTTGATGACTGTGGCTTTGTAGTAGAGCCTGAAGTCAGGCAGGTTGATTCCTCCAGTTCCATTCTTCTTCCTCAAGATTGCTTTGGCTATTCGAGGTTTCTTATATTTCCATACAAATTGTGAGATGATTTGTTCTAGTTCTGTGAAAAATACCATTGGTAGCTTGATAGGGATTGCATTGAATCTATAGATTGCTTTGGGTAGTATACTCATTTTCACTATATTAATTCTTCCAATCCATGAACACGGTATATTTCTCCATCTGTTTGTGTCCTCTTTGATTTCTTTCATCAGTGTTTTATAGTTTTCTATATATGTCTTTTGTTTCTTTAGGTAGATATATTCCTAAGTATTTTATTCTTTTTGTTGCAATGGTGAATGGTATTGTTTCCTTAATTTCTCTTTCTGTTTTCTCATTATTGGAGTATAGGAATGCAAGGGATTTCTGTGTGTTAATTTTATATCCTGCTACTTTACTATATTCATTGATCAGCTCTAGTAATTTTCTAGTAGAGTCTTTAGGGTTTTCTATGTAGAGGATCATGTCATCTGCAAACAGTGAGAGTTTTACTTCTTCTTTTCCTATCTGTATTCCTTTTATTTCTTTTTCAGCTCTGATTGCTGTGGCCAAAACTTCCAAAACTATGTTGAATAGTAGTGGTGAAAGTGGGCATCCTTGCCTTGTTCCTGACTTTAGGGGAAATGCTTTCAATTTTTCACCATTGAGGATAATGTTTGCTGTGGGTTTGTCATATATAGCTTTTATTATGTTGAGGTATGTTCCTTCTATTCCTGCTTTCTGGAGGGTTTTTATCATAAATGGATGCTGAATTTTGTCAAAGGCTTTTTCTGCATCTATTGAGATAACCATATGGTTTTTATCTTTCAATTTGTTAATGTGGTGTATTACATTGATTGATTTGCGAATGTTAAAAAAACCTTGCATTCCTGGGATAAAGCCCACTTGGTCATGATGTATGATCTTTTTAATATGATGTTGGATTCTGTTTGCTAGAATTTTATTAAGGATTTTTGCATCTATGTTCATCAGTGATATTGGCCTGTAGTTTTCCTTTTTTGTGACATCTTTGTCTGGTTTTGGAATTAGGGTGATGGTGGCCTCATAGAATGAATTTGGAAGTTTACCATCTTCTGCAATTTTCTGGAAGAGTTTGAGTAGGATAGGTGTTAGCTCTTCTCTAAATTTTTGGTAGAATTCCGCTGTGAAGCCGTCTGGTCCTGGGCTTTTGTTTGCTGGAAGATTTCTGATTACAGTTTCGATTTCCGTGCTTGTGATGGGTCTGTTAAGATCTTCTGTTTCTCCCTGGTTCAGTTTTGGAAAGTTATACTTTTCTAAGAATGTGTCCATTTCTTCCAAGTTTTCCATTTTATTGGCATATAGCTGTTGGTAGTAGTCTCTTATGATCCTTTGTATTTGTGGAGTCTGTTGTGATCTCTCCATTTTCATTTCTAATTTTGTTGATCTGATTCTTCTCCCTTTGTTTCTTGATGAGTCTGGCTAATGGCTTGTCAATTTTGTTTATGTTCTCGAAAAACCAGCTTTTAGTTTTGTTGATTTTTGCCATGGTCTCTTTTGTTTCTTTTGCATTTATTTCTGCCCTAATTTTTAAGATTTCTTTCCTTCTACTGACCCTGGGGTTTTTCATTTCTTCCTTCTCTAGTTGCTTTAGGTGTAGAGTTAGTTGATTTATTTGATTTTTTTCTTGTTTCTTGAGGTACGCCTGTATTGCTATGAACCTTCCCCTTAGTATTGCTTTTGCAGTGTCCCATAGGTTTTGGGTTGTTGTGTTTTCATTTTCATTCGTTTCTATGCATAATTTGATTTCTTTTTTGATTTCTTCTGTGATTTGTTGGTTATTCAGAAGCGTGTTGTTTAGCCTCCATATGTTGGAACTTTTAATAGTTTTTTTCCTGTAATTGAGGTCTAATCTTACTGCATTGTGGTCAGAGAAGATGGCTGGGATGATTTCAATTTTTTTGAATTTACCAAGGCTAGATTTATGGCCCAGGATGTGATCTATCCTGGAGAAAGTTCCATGTGCACTTGAGAAAAAGGTAAAATTGATTGTTTTGGGGTGGAAACTCCTGTAAATATCAATTAAATCTAATTTGTCTATTGTATCATTTAAAGTTTGTGTTTCCTTGTTAATTTTCTGTTTAGTTGATCTATCCATATGCGTGAGTGGAGTATTAAAGTCTCCCACTATTATTGTGTTATTGTTAATTTCCCCTTTCATACTTGTTAGTATTTGCCTTATATATTGTGGTGCTCCTATGTTGGGTGCATATATATTTATGATTGTTACGTCTTCTTCTTGGATTGATCCTTTGATCTTTATGTAGTGTCCTTCTTTGTCTCTTTTCACATCCTTTATTTTAAAGTCTATTTTATCTGAAATGAGTATTGCGACTCCTGCTTTCTTTTGGTCTCCGTTTGCATGAAATATGTTTTTCCATCCTTTCACTTTCAGCCTGTGTGTGTCTCTAGTTTTGAGGTGGGTCTCTTGTAGACAGCATATATAGGGGTCTTGTTTTTGTATCCATTCAGCAACCCTTTGTCTTTTGGTTGGGGCATTCAACCCATTTACATTTAAGGTAATTATTGATAAGTATGATCCCGTTGCCATTTACTTTGTTGTTTTGAGTTCGTGTTGAAACATCCTTTCTGTGTTTCCTGTTTAGAGAAGATCCTTTAGCATTTGCTGGAGAGCTGGTTTGGTGGTGCTGAATTCCCTCAGCTCTTGCTTGTCTGTAAAGCTTTTGAATTCTCCTTCATATCTGAATGAGACCCTTGCTGGGTACAGTAATCTGGGTTGTAGATTATTCTCTTTCATTACTTTAAGTATGTCCTGCCATTCCCTTCTAGCCTGAAGGGTTTCTATTGAAAGATCAGCTGTTATCCTTATGGGGATCCCCTTGTGTGTTATTTGTTGTTTTTCCCTTGCTGCTTTTAATATTTGTTCTTTGTGTTTGATCTTTGTTAATTTGATTAATATGTGTCTTGGGGTGTTTCGCCTTGGGTTTATCCTGTTTGGAACTCTCTGGGTTTCTTGGACTTCTGTGACTATTTCTTTCCTCAATTTAGGGAAATTCTCAACTATTATCTCCTCGAGTATTTTTTCATGGCCTTTCCTTTTATCTTCTTCTTCTGGGACTCCTATGATTCGAATGTTGGGGCGTTTCATATTGTCCCAGAGGTCCCGGAGGTTTTCCTCATTTCTTTTGATTCTTTTTTCTTTTTTCCTCTCTGCTTCGTTTATTTCCACCATTCTATCTTCTACCTCACTTATCCTATCTTCTGCCTCCGTTATTCTACTGTTGGTTCCCTCCAGAGTGTCTTTTATCTCCTTTATTTCATTATTCATTCTATATTGATTCCTTTTTATTTCTTCTAAGTCCTTGATAAACATTTCTTGCATCTTCTCAATCTTTGTCTCCAGGCTATTTATCTGTAACTCCATTTTGCTTTCAAGATTTTGGATCATTTTTATTATCCTTATTCTAAATTCTTTTTCGGATAGATTCCCTATCTCCTCCTCTTTTGTTTGGCTTTGTGGGCATTTCTCATTTTCCTTTACTTGCTGAGTATTTCTCTGCCTTTTCATCTTGTTTAGATTGCTGTGTTAGGCGTGGCCCTTCTGTATTCTGGTAGTATGAAGTTCCTCTTTGTTGTGGAGGTTCCTCACTGCGGTTGGGGTTGGACAGGTGGCTTGTCAAGGCTTCCTGGTTGGGGGAGCTTGTGTCGGTGTTCTGGTGGGTGGAGCTGGATTTCTGCTCTCTAGAGTGTAATGGAGTGACCAGTATTAATTTTTGAGATGTCTATGGATTTGGTGTGCCTCTGGGCAGCCTGTATATTGATGCTCAGGTCTATGTTCCTGCGTTGCTGGAGAATTTGCGTGGTATGTCTTGCTCTGGAACTTATTGTCTCTTGGGTGGAGCTTGGTTTCAGTGAATTTATGGAGGCTATTGGATGGTCTCTTATTAATTAATGTTTCCCCTGGCTTTCAGTCTTATTCTTGCAGTAGCCTCAAGACTTCTCCTTCCATACAGCCTCAATAATAAAACTTTTAGGTTAATGGTGAAAAGATTCTCCACAGTGAGGGATACCCAGAAAGGTTCACTGAGTTACATGGAGAGATGAGGTGGGGGTGGGTGGGTTGAGGTGACCAGGAGGGGAAGAGGGGAATTCAAATGTGGAGAGAGCAATCTAGCCAGTAAGCACTTCCCTCTGTGCTTTCCACAGTTTGGAACCCTCAGAGTGATTCACAGAGATACATAGAGAGGGGGGAGGAAGGTAACAGAGGTGAGCATGAGTAGAAAGGGAGGAATTAAGAGGAGAGAGAGAGATCTGGGCAGTATCCTGTTCCTGAAGTGTTCTCCGGTACCCAGAACACCCTCAGAGATTCACAGAATTGGGTTGAGAAGAGAAGGAGGAGGGTGGGAGATAGAGGTTCCCTGAGGGAGAAGAAAGAGCATCAATAGGGGGAGAGAGTGATCAGGCCAGTGATCACACTCCTGAGTAAAAATGGGTCCTAAAGATTGGGTTCTTAAATGTACAAAGTTGATATTCAAATATGTAAAACAAAGATTAAAAATCTAGAGTAGAGGTTAGACTCTTATAAAACTTACAATCTAAAAAAAAAAAAAAAAGGAAAAAAAAGGAAACAGTGTAAAAAGAAAAAAAAACAGTAAAACAGTAAAAAAAGAAACAGTAAAAAAATGTAGAACAGGAAAAAAACGTTAAAAAAAAGAAAACACAAAAGGTATAAGATATATGTATGTAGTTTGCTTCAAAAATAGGGTTGTTTTTTTTTTGCAAGTTAATAGTGGGTTATGAAAATGAAAGTTAAAGGTGTAATAGAGGACTTGAAGAAAAAGGAAAGAAGAGGAAAAAAAAATTTTTTTAATTAAAAAAAAATAATAATAGTAAAAAATATATATATCCCGGACTTTCTCTGGAGCTGTTGTGAGCAGTGTGGGATCTGCTCAGTTTTAGGTAGATCCTTATTCCTGCTTATATTTTTCAAGATCTATAGGTCCTTTTCAATGCAGTCGGTATTAACTACAGTGATCTTAATCTGTTGGCCTGTCCCTTCCAAAGCGCTTCCCTCTGTTTATTTGGCTTCTGTTTGGAGATCTCTTCAGTATCTAATTTCCGCCCTGCAACAAAGCGGTGGAGGTGATCTCTTTAGGTTCGCTTGTTCAATCGTGCTGTGGGGAAGAAGGAACACTGCAATTCTGGCGTGTGTGTGGTAAGCTCGCAGTGTCTCGGCCGCACTGGGTTCGCCCCCGCTCACGGCTGTGTGTGCTTTCCCCGTCTACCCTGCTCAGGCTTCAGGTTACTCGGCCAGGGAGCGGGCCCTGAGCTGCGTGCACTTCCCAGGTCTAAGCCGCTCAGGTTCAGGCTCCCGGTTACTCCACAAAGGCGCAGACTCGGTTTCGCCCGCGGCTTGTGGGTTTCGCCCGCGGCTTGTGCCGTTCCCGGTCGGGGCTGCCCAGGCGGCCAGGAGTTTGGCGAGGGCGCTCTCCCCTGTTGGGGCGGTGCGGCTTATCACCTCCCTGGTCCCCGCCTCTGTTTACGGGCGCGCCCGGCTCCGGTGTGCTTTGTGTCGGTTCTGGGGAGCTGGTCTCTGGCTGCGACCCTCCCGGCGGCTGTCGACCCTCCGGGATCTCAGGCAGTCTTTGCTTAGAAACTGGGAGCCTGTTTGCAGTTTGGTAGGGGGTGCCCTCTCTGGAGCCGAGTTTGCCCCTTTCCGGCTCTGGCGGGCCCCGCCTGCCCGCTGTGTCCGGCGGGGGATGGGGCGGTCCGCAGCCGGCTAGCTCTCCTCTGGTATCGCTCAGTCCTTTGTTCTGTGAGCGGGCGGCAGTGCCTTAGAGTTGGGCTTTTCGCGGGATAGTTCTCTCTCTCTCTCGCTGTCCCACAGTGTAGGTTACTATCTCACGTTAGCTCCCTCAGATTGCCCTCGGGGCACTCGGGCCCGGTCCTTACCCTAGGCAATGCCGCCCGCTCCTCTCCGTTCAGCCCACACTTGCTGGTGGCGGATGAGGGGAGCGTCTGGGGTTCTTTGCTGGGAGTTGCTTTAGGCACGTCATCATCATCACTTATTATCAGAGAAATGCAAATCAAAACCACAATGAGGTACCATCTCATGACAGAATGGCTGCTATCCAAAAGTCTACAAACAATCAATGCTGGAGAGGGTGCGGAGAAAAAGAAACCCTCTTACACTGTTGGTGGGAATGCAATCTAGTACATCCACTATGGAGAACAGCATGGAGATTCCATAAAAAACTGAAAATAGATCTGCCATATGACTCAGCAATCCTGCTGGGCATACACACTGAGAAAACCAGAATTGAAAGAGACACATGGACCCCAATGTTCATCACAGCACTGTTTACAATAGCTAGGACATGGAAGCAAGCTAGATGTCCATTGGCAGGTGAATGGTTAAGAAAGCGGCGGTACATATACACAATGGAATATTACTCAGCTAATAAAAAGAACACATTTGAATCAGTTCTAATGAGGTAGATGAAACTGGAGCCTATTTTACAGAGTGAAGTAAATCAAAAAGAAAAACATCCATACAGCATATTAACACATGGAGCCTCTAGTGGCTCAGACAGTAAAGACTCTGCCTGCAGTATGGGAGACCTGGGTTCAATTTCTGGGTCGGGAAGACCCAGGAAGATCCTGTGTTGGGAAGATCCCCTGGAGAAGGCAATGGCAATCCACACCAGTATTCTTGCCTGGAGAATTCCATGGATGGAGGAGCCTGGCAATCTACAGTCCATGGGGTCAAAAAGAGTCGGTTACGAATGAGTGACTTCACTTTCACTTTTCACTTTTCATGGAATTTAGAAAGATGGTAACAATGACCCTATTTGTGAGACAGCAAAAGAGACACAGATATAAAAAACAGACTTTTGGATTCTGTGGGAGAAGGTGAGGGTGGGATGATTTGAGAGAATAGCACTGAAACATGTATATTACCATATGTGAAATAGATCACCAGTCCAAGTTCAATGCATGAAACAGGGCACTCAAAGCCAGTGGACTAGGACAACCCAGAGGGATGGGATGGAGAGGGAGGTGGGAAGGGGGTTGGGATGGGGGACACATGTACACCTGTGGCTGATTCATGTCAATGTATGGCAAAAACCACCACAATATTGTAAAGTAATTAGCCTCCAATTAAAATAAATTAATTAATTTTTAAAAAAAGAAAAAAAAAGAAAGGCAGAGTGCCACATGCAACACCTTATTTGGATATAATCTGGAGTCTTGGAAGCTTGACCATCCAATGTCCTCCTACAAATGGATCTCAAGAGCTTGTTTGGAGATTCTACCAGGGAAGCGCAGCCACTTGTATAACCTTGACCAGGGAACAGTCCTCCTCTATCTGGGAAGGTCGTCCTCTTGGATCGAGCACACAGCTTCAGGAGGGATGCACATGGAGTGGTGAGGTAGGAAGATCACCCTGGCAATCATGGGATGACAGATGTTGTAGCCAGATCACCCATTGATCCAATACAATAGAGAGAATTCACATATCCCTCATTCAACACATTTAAATCATGCATTTCAGTGGTTTGTTATTATTCACAGAGTTGCACAACCATCACCAAATCTAATTTTACAAGATGTTGGTCACCCCAGAAAGAAACCTCATGCCCATTCCTCCACCACCACTGCCCCTGACCCCCCAGCCCCAGACAAATACCTTTCTACCCACCTTCTCTATGGATATGCCTAGTCTGGACATTTCATATAAATGAAATCTTACAGTATAATGTTATTTATGATTGGTTTCTCTCACTTAGCACAGCACTTGCAAGGTCTATTCAAGTTGTAGTGTGTGTTATAAGTCATTCCTTTCTATGGCTGAATAATATTTCATTGTGTTAATGTTCCATATTTGATTTATCCAATCATCAGTTGATGGACATTATGAATAATACTGCTATGAATATTCATGTACACATTTGTTTGTGTGGAGATTCTTTGCATTTCACTTGAATACCTAGGCATGGAATGGCTAGGTCATGCAGTAACTCTATTTTTAAGTTTTTGAGGCACTCCAACACTGTCCAAGGTGGTTGCACAATTTTACATTCCCATGAGCAATGGATGAGGGTCAGGGATGCTTTTGGAAGCTTAATCTGTAAGCTCCTCTCTTACATGACATGTGCTCAGATCCACTTCTGTGTGACCTTGAGTGTGTTGGGTACAAAAACGCTAGTGGACCTGTATCTTGTGAGAATATCATGTCTCTGAAGGCTTGTGTGTGGATGAAATGAGTTACAGGGCTGCAGCGCAGGGTAGGTCTTTAGGCAGGGTTGGAGGTCTGCCATCGCTGGTCCTCAGTAGGAAAAACATAAGTAACAAAGATATATGAATTACAGAACAATTACCATTATCCTCTTGAGAGTCCCTTGGACTGTAAGGAGATGAAACCAGTCAATCCTAAAGGAAATCAGCCCTGAATATTCATTGGAAGGACTGGTGCTGAAGCTGAAGCTCCAATATTCTGGCCTCCTGATGGGAAGAAGACCCTGATGCTGGGAAAGATAGAAGTCAAATGAAGAAGGGGGAGGCAGAGGATGAGATAGCATCACCAACACAATAGACATGAGTTTGAGCAAACTTTGGGAGATGGTGATGGGCAGGAAAGCCTGGTGTGTGGCAGTTTATGGGGTCGCAAAGAGTCAGACACAACAGAGTGACTGAACAGCAACAACATCATTATCCATCTCCAGGAGAGAGTACAAGTAATTTAGAGCAGACAGGGCTCAGGCACAGGAGCCAGCTTTTGAATGAGGATGAACCCCTGCCTCTTCTCTGACCCGGGCACAGGCAGGGAACAGCAGGATTGTGCCCAGATATTAGCAGGGAAAGAGCATAGGGACTGTCCATGGAAAAGACCCAAGCCAGCCAGTGGAGTAAAGTGGTCGTGCCCTACCCAACCTTGAAATAACAGGTTCACCTGGATCCCTTTCCCCAACATTAAGAAAGAGAAGAACTCAAGCCTACAGCATCCTGGGTTCCATGAAAGACCAACCTTAGGTGAGAACGATGAGTAAGAGTCCATTTCACTTCTTGTTCTGTCAGGGGAAAACTCATCTCAAACCAACTGCAAAGGTAAAACCAGAAAGTGGTTAAAACAGCGATGGGTGGGGGTCAGCCCTAATTTAAGCCGGGTGGGGCACAGACGTCGCTATATGGCCCCTGACAGACTACCCTAAGCTTTTTCAACAAAACACAGTTGAGCACGGCGATTACACTTAGGAGGCTTCCCTGGTGGCTCAGGGGTAAATAATCTGCCTGCAATGCAGGAGACCCGGGTTCGATCCCTTGGTCGGGGAGATTCCCTGGAGGAGGGCATGGCAACCCACTCCAGTATTCTCGCCAGGAGAATCCCACAGACAGAGGAGCCTGGTGGGTTACTGTCCATGGGGTCGCAAAGAGTCGGACAGGACTGAGCAGCTAAGCAGCAGCATTTTACTTAGCACAGCCCCGGAATCCATCCATCACTAGGAACCACAGCGAGGAGGAATTTGGCAGCAAGTGGAGACTCTGCTGAAATGTTCTGAGAGAGGACAGTGTACTGGGAACCAGAGTGATGAGGACATAAAAGGCCCAGTTAGTGAAAGTCAGAGGAAGCTGCGGCTTTACTGGTGCAACCAGCTTGAAAATGGCACAGTTGTTTGCAGTTTATCACCTGCCAACACAAAAGAGGGTTCATCGCTGAAATCCTGCTTAGATGCACGGGGTTCTGTTTGTGGATCCTTTTAATTAGTAGAGATCGAAAAGGAGCAACAGCCGTAGGGCACCAGCCGCTCACCTGGGTGAAGCTCCGCCCGCGAGCGCCGCGCGGACCTAGCCCCTCCTCGTTCCGCCCGGCTTCGCTCGCTCGCGACCTACCCGGGGGCCACCGCCCGCTCGCCGCAGCCGCAGGCGCCGCTGCGGCCGAGCCGCCCGGGCACGCGGCGCGGCCGGGCTCCAGAGCTAGGGCTGCGCTCGCCGCGCGCCGCGCTCCTGCACACCTGCTACCGGGCGCCGCGCCCAACGCTGCGGCCAGAGCGGGCCGGCGGGGCTGCAGCCCAGGTGCGCCGTCAGCTCAGGGGGCCGCCGGCAGGTCGGCAGGTGGACCGAGCCGCACACGCGGGCGTGAGCTCATCCCGGGCGCTCGGCGCCCCGAATGCGCAGCAAGCGGCCTCCCGTGCGCCGGCCCTCAGCCTCTGCATCCAGGCAGCAGGCGGGCGGGCAGGCTCATCTTTTCCTCTCCTGCGGCCCGAATCACATTGATTCCTCGCTAACCTTCCCTGGCTGGGAGGCGGGCGGACGGGCGAGGAGCGAGCAAAGCGGAGGCGAGCGGGGACCCCCCTCTCCTGCCTCTGGCTGCTGGGGCGCTCTGCAGCCTTAAAGCTCAGCCCAGTCTCTGGAGAGGGAGGGAGGCAGTCTCCAACCCCGGGGATGGAGTCCGTTCAACCCGGAAAACGAAACAGTGGACTGGCCTGCCTACCTATATTCCGGGTCCTTCATGGAAATCTAGTCTTACGTCATTGTTGATGGCGTCTGTTTTTTATAAAACTAATGAGGTATTATATTGCACTCATAAACGTTCCAACTTTAAAACAAGTGATCAAATTACCTGTGACACTTCCTGCTTTTCAGAGAGCTGCTCCTCCTCCTGGGATAGCTGTGTGAGGGAGGTGTTAGTAGACTGGGCTCATTTTCCAGCAGAGGAAACAGGCTTGGAGAACTGTGATTTGTAGGCTAATAAGCAAGCGCTTGAGGAACTAGGCTCGCTCATGTCTTTCCAGCTGCAGGTAGGTATAGATAAGGCCGCTGTTACCCTCTGTGGCTGCCCGCATTGTCCTCACATTCCCTAAATTGTGTAGGAAACACTTTCTAAATCCTTTGTGGGTCATTCCCTAAAGGCCTAAAAATAGACAATGCTTTCTAGAAGCTAGAGGGTTTCCAGTTTACCATGGAGAGCCAGACACAAGCTCCCCCTCGGAAGCTGACTCCAATGACAGAACGTGTCCATGCTGTCACTCAGTCGTGTCTGACTCTGTGCTACCCGGTGGACTGTAGCCTGCCAGGCTCCTCTGTCCATGAGATTCACCAGGCAAGAATACTGGAGCGGGTTGCCATGCCCTCTTCCAGGGGATCTTCATTGAGCCGCAAAAGACAGAGGGGATGGGAGGGGAGATGACCATGGGTGGAAAATGCCAATTTAGCTTAAAAAGCCTTGAGAGGGGAGTTTGTGCGTTGACTTGACTGGAGAGGAAGCTGAAAGCTTTGTCTGCAGGGAGGGATCCATGGGAGGCAAAGTGGTTGGGTTTTGTTGTTCAGTTGCTCAGTCAGGTCTGATTCTTTGCAGCACACCCGGCTTTCCTGTCTTTTACCATCTCCCAGAGGTTGCTCAAACTCATGTCCATTGAGTCAGTGATGTCATCCAACCATCTCATCGTCTGTTGCCCTCTTTTCCTCTTGCTCTCAATCTTTCCCAACATCAGGGTTTTTTCCAGGTTGGGCTTTAGGAACCTGGAAAGACTGAGGGACCTGGAGGTACCAGGTGCTCTGAAGGGGAGTCCTCAAGGAGAGGTGGTAACCCAGGTGACCCTCTCCAGTCGTCTCCCAGAAGATCCTGGCGGGAGACTTGGACAGACCTCCAGAGAGCATCTGGAAGCAGTATTAGAAACCCTGAAAAACTGGATGGGGTTAGGTTGTCAGGGAGCAAAAAAGAATTCAGTTGAGAGCTGAGTGCCTCCCTTCTCCTTGCTCAGACTACAGAATGCAGGCAGCCAAGCTTCCACCACCTGTGCCTGCATCCTCTGCTCCCTCCATGAAACCACAGATTGCTCTTTGGGGAAGTGAACTTCATAGGAGAAAAGACCCACAGATGCTGGCATTTGGTGGGGGGCAGGGCTCCCCAGTGGAAAAGCCTAGAGAGAAGCCTGCTAATTAACAAGCTCTTCCTCCCAACTTAGGCACATGATATGTAGGTTTCCTATTAAAACTTTGGTTCACTTTCTGAAATATAAATGTACATCCAAGGAGTGACATACATTTTAAGAAAAGCCCAGACTAAGTAGAAGGAAAGTCTTATAATTAATGACCCTTGAGAAATAACCAAACCATTTTCAACCATGAAACAAATATGTCATGATATGAAAAGAATTACTTACATAAAAATGAGCTCTGGAAAAGTGAAAATATGAGAGCAGAATTTTTTTAAAAAAATCAATAAAATGATTGGAAAATAAAGTTGTCAGGAAGTTTCTCCCAAAGAAGAAGGATAGTATGTAGAAGGAAAAAAAAAAAAAGCTAGAATATGAAAGGGAGCCAATGGCTGAATTATAAGAGCTTCTGAAAAAGAGAATCAAGTCTGTGAAGAGAAAAAATATTATCAAGAAAATTATTCAAGAAAATTTCCAAGAACTGAAGGACATGAGCTTTGGGAATGCAAAGGTACTTTGAATACCCAGAACAAAAATGTATGCACTGCTATATTTAAAATAGATAACCAACAAAGACCTACTATATAGCACAGGGAGCTCTGTTCAATGCTCTGAAATAACCTAAATGGGAAAAGAATTTGAAAAAAGAACAGATACATGTATATGTATAAAAAACAAAAAAATAAACCTGGAGTAGATCTTTAAACCAAAATAAATAAAGGACTCCAAAACACTTCATTATGAAATTTCTGACCCCTAGGAAGAAGGAGAATATCCTAAAAGTTTCCTAAAATCTTTCCCATTAAAGATCATGATTCAGAAGGGCATCATATTTCTCGATAATAATGCTAGGACACAGAGAAGCAAAGTCTAAAAACCCGAGGAAGAGGAATGGCTAGTTTACCCTGGCCTATCCATCAACCTTCTACCTATTGGGTAGAAAAAAAATAAACATCTCTAAAATGTCACCTTCCATGAATCCTTTCTCATAAAACTAGTGGAAGACTTACTTCACCAAAACTAGGTCATGAAGCATGGAAGAGAAAGACATTCCCCACGCCCTCCCTAAGAAGGCAGGGATCCCTAAGAGAGACAGGCAGAGAGGAAGGCAGGAGGACTGAGAAGCAGGGTCCCAGGAGGAGAGCTGTCGATTATTATCAAGTGCAACCAGTCCACATTGGAGCCGGGCACAGAGAGCAAGAATGAGGATTCTAAGAAAAAAAATTTTTAGATGATAACAGACTATGTGATGTGTCTGAATGAATGGAAAGATTGATAGTTCTCTTTGCATGTGTAGGACCAAAAATGATACTTACGTAGAATACAAATCCAGTGGAAGAAATGAAGTACCTGATACCCTCAGGAATAGCAAAATTTGTACAAGAAAGGAAATATAATTGCAGGACTCTACTGGCCAACTGTGATTACTATTTACATAGTGATCATGTAAATGCTGAAAATGAATTGACCTAAAGTCAGCGCACTAGTACATTAGAAGGGCAGGGAGGAGAAGTGCCTTCTCACCTGGTAGAAGAAAGAAGTGTAACGGATTAATTTCATCATTCTGTAACTCCATCATCCATAGTGTGAAGCCAGTAGATAACTTCTTCAAGAATGAAATGAAGAAATCACAATGAAATCAAGTTTACTGAGTGCAAAAAATGGAGACAAACACCAGAAAAGGAAAAAAAAAAAAAGCCTTTTAAAAATTGAAAATAGTTTCTGAGTAGTGCAAGTCAGGGAAAGGAAGGGGTAAAGATATGTTATTTATTTATTTATTTATTTAAGCCAGAAATGCTAAAGTAAAATGGCACTGGAAAAAAAAAAACTGCTATTTAAAATAAGTCATGTCATGCAGGGTGACAGGCTTCCCTGGTAGCTCAGCTGGTAAAGAATCCACCTGCAATGTGGGAGACCTGGGTTCCATCCCTGAATCTGGAAGATCCCCTGGAGAAGGAAATGGCAACCCACTCCAGTATTCTTGCCTGGAGAATCCCATGAACAGAGGAGCCTGGTGGACTACAGTTCATGGGATTGCAGAGAGTTGGACACGACTGAATAACTTACATACACACACACACACACACACACACACACACACACATGCTGTTGCTAAGTCACCTCAGTCGTCCTGTACTGAGGGTCAATTGTACTTGGCCCAATCCATGTGGGTCCTTTGTGCAGTTGAGCACCACCTGGTGGCCAAGATATCACAGACATGACCTATTGACCGGGGATGGTTTAGGTTGTATGGTTTCCGGGATACCCAGGAAAGTGTCTGTAGTTCCAGAATTCTCCTGGCGACTGGACACCAGTTTGATGGTGTTTGTTGTGATCTGAGGAGGGTAAACTGGGAGGTACTGGAAACATGGAAATTTATTCTTTGTCTTCCCACTTATCAAACTGGGGCCTCCTGCCATTTCCCCTCTTGGTTCCAACCTTTTCTCTAAGTCTTTCGTCCCCTGGGAGAGACTCTGGGCTGAAGACAATTTGTGTTACATCTGAATTATTAAAAATTATGTTATTGCTAACACATATTGTTGATTATTGTTTTTAACTTTAACCTACTCCTAGTACTTATATTACTCCTAGTACCTACATTACTTTTTTAAATAATAAAAATAATAAAATATTTAAGGGAAAAAAGTGTCACAAGCCAGGAAAAATTACTAAATATTTGAAGAAAAAGAACCCCCAGTCTAACTAACCAGTCCCAACCATCAAACTCATGTGCAAGGGTAGAATAAACAGAAGACCTCAAAAGTGTTACATTTCCATTTCATGAATCCTCTGCTTGTTCCTTTTCCCACCTTTTAGCAGATTTTAGATATATTGACTCAGTTTTTAAAAAGATGACAATGTATTTCTTTAGCAGGTTAAGGCAAATTACATGACTTTTTGTGTGTGATCAGCTCAGTCCTTAACAAACCTTTTCCTGTAGAAAAAAATAAATGTTCAAGCCTTTCATTCTCCCCCCCCCCCCATTGTAACAATTTGCACCCATATATTCAGTGAAATTCTGGAACAGGCATTATTGTCCGTAGACCTTGGTAACCTTGGGGACAATTTTAAAGTCACCTCCTGAGTGGCCCATTTCACCTGTCTTTCGTCTCAGATTTTAGATATTTGGTTGACTTCTCTCCAAGCTCTCCCTTGCTCTTTTGGGCTGCAAATCTCAGCTTGGCCTTGGAAGCATTTCCATAAACATCCGTCAATAAAGCATTATCTTCCTGTATGAGGAAATTGCTGTTTTCTAAATACAAGAGACTACGCTAAAACACATGACATCTAAACCATTTGAATCCAATTCAGTCTTTATGACTTCAAGGACATTTTCAGCATAGGTCAACAGGTTCTGTAACACAGCTTTAGAGGTACAAGATCGTATTCTTTTGTCCCCTCAAATACTTCCCCACCATTGAAAAGGACGGCATGTCTCATACCAGCTGGAGCACCCCCTCCCCACACACCTCATGAGCAGAAATCAGCCTCTTTGCAAGCTCAGGTAGAAACAGTGGTCAGAGCCCTCCTGGACACCCTTCTCTCATGCTTGACCTTCCCACATGTTGCATCTACAATACCAATATCATCAAAGGACAAAAGAACAGAACTGGGTGTCAGGCAATGTCACCAAATTTAACCTTTTTCTTAATCCAGTCAGATTATTGTGTATGGACAGATGCAGTTACAGTAGAGTGTTTTGTTTCATTGTTGGTAAAAATAAGCATTCTGAACTTCGATATTTTTCTGTGTTTTTTTTTTTTTTCAAATAGATCTATACCATTTGTTCCATTTAAGATCTTATTTAACATGTAAAGCACTTGATATGTAACAGCTTTTTAAAAAATCTTTTTATTGGAGTGTTGTTGATTTACAGTGTTCTGTTAGTTTCAGCTGTGAAGCTAAATGATTCAGTTACACATTTGTATGTATTCTTTTTCAGATTCTTTTCCATTGTAGGTTATTACAAGATACTGAATATTGTTCCCTGAGCTATTCAGTAAATCCTGTTGTTTATCTTATATATAGTGGTGTTGCAGGAAAAAGCAACTGAGCCCATGTTTTAACTGTTTCTTTGACTTGCTTTTCACTGCTTTTGTTATTATAATCATATGAATGGCCTGCCTCAGAGAATCCTGCCCTTCTGCCTGACTGTTAAGCTAAAGCTAAAGCTGCCTTTGGTCAGGTCCCTGCCACCTGTGGATGCTAAGATGGGAGAAATTAACACATCTTATGCTCAAGGCTTGCCATTTTAGAAGATATTGGAAAGACTCATGACATTTTAACATTTTTTCCTCACATCCCCCCACCCATCTCTGTTCTATAAAAGAAGCTGGCATCCAGTCACCAATAAGATGGTTATTTTGAGACATTAGTCTGCCATCAACTTGGTCAGCAAGCTCTCTGAATAAAGTCATATTCTTTGCCTCAATACTTCCTCTCTTGGATTCATTGGTCTATCCTGCAGTGAGCAGAGTGAGCTTGAACTCAGTAGCAGTGGTGTGTATCTGTTAATCCCAGCCTCCTAATTTATCCCTCCCCCTTCCCATTTGGTAACCATACATTTATCTTCTTTGTCTCTTTAGCCTCATAACAGGCCTGTGTGGAAACACTTATCATGCCCCCAGAGAAGCTGAAGACTTGCTAGAGGTCACTCAGCTAATCACTAGGTCATCTAGGCTTTAAATCTGGTCTTTAGCTCTCCATCAAAGTTCTTGAGACAGCAGAACAAAGTGACTGTCTCCAGCCAAAATCTTGGCCTTCTCTGCCCACCAAAACCGAATGAAAAATACAGAAACAGTTTGGAAGAAATAGAAAGGTGGCTTTTATACTCAGCCGTTAGAGAGGGGAACTTGTTAGGCTCATGCCTCAAGACTCCTCCCTCCATGAGCAGTCTAAGGGCTTATATAAGGCAAGGCTTGCAGTCAGGAATGAGCAATGAGGAACAAAGGTGATAAGATTTTGATTTCTTCGTCTTGCATTGTTTCAAAGACAATCATAAACTGGAGTCAGTAACCTGGTAATTGAGCATGGCAGTTCAGTGACTCTTCGGCCTTCTCTCTGATAAGTAGCTACAAGAGGAAGGGTGTTGTAAGAGCAAATACCAGATACAGGATGTATTTAGCATAGAGTCAAAGGAAAATAGGTGTGAAGTGTAGCTATCACGCAGAGTTAGGGGGGCAGGAAAGCAAACCTAGTTATAAACATTCCAAGTTAAGAGCAGTTAAAGGATAAAAACCAGGAATGTTCAGGACTGCTCCCTGTTCTCTTAATCTTTGTTCTCAGGAAAGGGAAAGAGAAAACTCATTTCTCTTTTTTCCTTTTCACTGCAACATGGCTAAGACCATGGTCTATAGAGTCTGATGGATTTCTTTCAAAGGCTGTTTCCTTAACTGACCAGCTGACCCTTAGAAATCCCTTAACCAACATGTATCTGAGTTTTCTTAACTGTAAAATGAGTATTAAAATATGTCCCATCGATTGGACTGAAATTGTTACCGAGTCCAAGCTCACTTGCTCTCCATGCCACAAGCTGAGAGGCAAGGTGTTGAGGCAAGGAATATGGAAAGCTGGCTGACCGAGAAGATGGCTGGCAAATGTCTCGAGAGAAAGTGAAAGTGTTAGCTGCTTAGTTGTGTCAGGCTTTAGCGACCCCATGGACTGTAACCCACCAGGATCCTCTGTCCATGGAATTCTCCAGGCAAGAATATTCCAGTGGATTGCCATTCCCTTCTCCAGGGGATCTTTTTGAATTAGGGACTGTACCTGGATCTCCTGTATTGCAGGCAGATTCTTTACTGTCTGAGTCACCAGGGAGTGCCAATGTCTCAAAATAACTGTTTGATTTGGGTATGAATGCCAGGTTCTTTTATAGAAGGGAGGGTGTGAGGAAATAAAGTGAAAAAAGGTTATTGATCTTACAAATATCTCCCAGAATGGGCAAGCCTCAGGGTGGGGATGTGTTAATTTCTTCCTTCCTTTAGCCATCCACAGGTGGACATAGTCCCAAACAAAGGCAATTTGGTTTAACGTTCAGGCAGAGGGGCAGGGTTCCTTGAGGCAGACTATTATGTATGGACAGCATCCTTTTAGTGAACAAAACAATGGGAAGCAAAGGTTAAAGTAAAAGAAACAGATCTAAGATGGAGCAAGAATTCATTTTTTCCTATAACACAGTGATGATTAAATGAGATACTTGTAAAGAGTTTATATCATGTGCTGGTTTAGTCACTAAGTCGTGTCTGACTCTTGCGACTCCATGGACTGTAGCCTGCCAGGCTCTTCTGTCCATGAATCTCCAGGCAAGAATACTGGAGTGGTTTGCCATTTCCTTCTCCAGGGGATCTCCCCAACCCTGGGATTGAACCTGGGTCTCCTGAATTGCAGGCAGGTTCTTTACCGGTAATTGCAGTCTGGTATTATTTACTGCTTTAACTAAAATTTCCAATATTTACTCGAATCTCTATTATCCACTAATGAATCATCCCCCCTTTTCTCTTGGGAATCCCTTCTTAGGCTTCATATCAGCCTAGACTAAAGCCCATACTCTGTTGATGCTTCTCAGTATGGGAGACGCTCAATTACAATTCAAGTCATGAACTGAGATGGTGAAGTCATGGCCTGAGAGTGATGACAGACGACGAAGTCAGAAAACTTTGTCTGAAAGGACCACATGGTAACTATTTTAGATCTTATGACCACAGTCTCAACTACTCAGCTCTGCATAAGGCAACCAAAGATAATAACATGGAAATGAACAGGCATACCTGTGTTCCAATCTAAACTTCACATAATTTTCTCATGTTACAAATATCCCTCTTCTGTATTTTTCCAACCACTTAATGTTTAAATCATCTTGTGGCTGGGTTGTAGTTTGCAGACCCCTGAACCATTGTATTAACCACAAAATTAATGCTTTCAAATGTGGAGCCCTACAAATGTCACTGGTGTGGAGCCCTTACCAAGGGCACAGGACTAAAATCTTCGAACTTGAAGGAGGAAACAGAACAGGCTCTATCTTGAAAGCAGGACTCCATTTTGGGCCGGACTGAACAACTAAAGAGCCTCTTGATGAAAGTGAAAGAGGAGAGTGAAAAAGTTGGCTTAAAGCTCAACGTTCAGAAAACTAAGATCATGGCATCTGGTCCCATCACTTCATGGGAAATAGATGGGGAAACAGTGGAAACAGTGTCAGACTTTATATTTTTGGGCTCCAAAATCACTGCAGATGGTGACTGCAGCCATGAAATTAAAAGACCCTTACTCCTTGAAGGAAGGTTATGACCAACCTAGATAGCATATTTAAAAGCAGAGACATTACTTTGCCAACAAAAGTCTGTCTAGTCAAGGCTATGGTTTTTCCAGTAGTCATGTATGGATGTGAGAGTTGGACGGTGAAGAAAGCTGAGCTTCGCAGAATTGATGCTTTTGAACTGTGGTGTTGGAGAAGACTCTTGAGAGTCCCTTGGACTGCAAGGAGATCCAAGCAGTCCATCCTAAAGGAGATCAGTCCTGGGTGTTCATTGGAAGGACTGATGTTGAAGCTGAAACTCCAGTACTTTGGCCACCTCATGCGAAGAGTTGACTCGTTGGAAAAGACCCTAATGCTGGGTAGGATTGGGGGCAGGAGGAGAAGGGGACGACAGAGGATGAGATCGTTGGATGGCATCACTGACTCGATGGACATGGGTTTGGGTAGACTCCGGGAGTTGGTGATGGACAGGGAGGCCTGGCGTGCTGCAGTTCATGGGGTCACAAAGAGTCAGACACGACTGAGCGACTGAACTGAACTGAACTGAACTGTGGACTATGAGTTATATGCCCAGTTATCTATGGAAACGACAGACCAACTGGAAAACGAGACACCCCCCCCCCCCCCGGAAAGAAGAGCCCCAGGGCTCTCCATCGCATAAAAGAATACCCTGATTATCTGTGTGACCAAACAGAATCATATATTCTATTACGCTTATTGGGGTATAACTACAAGCCTATTAATAATTGTCCGCTGTTAACTACCTAGGCTTAAAGCATATGAATCACAGGTTAACTTTGATTGTCAGGGAATTTGGAGAGGTGGGTTTGGGTACGTACACTTAGGGTTTTCACAAAAACTGGTCGGGTCCTTGGCTAAGAGGAGACTCTGCCTTGGGCCCTCCGGTGTAATAAACTGCCCTCTACTATCTGCATTGTCCTTCTGAGTGAGTTTGTTTCCCCGGAATGCACGGCTATAACAAACTGACCGGAACTCCTTGGCAACTGTTGCCATGAACCTCCAGATGTAAACCAGCCAGTTCCCTGACCCCCATATTAGGTAGAATACTCACCCTATAGCATTATAACCAATCCCTAATGCCACCCTTCTAGTAGGAATTTTCTCTGTCTTGAGGCTGTAAAAATTATCTGCTAGCTGGTGTAAGTCTTCCACTCTGAAAGTATTCTCCTCTCATTCTGCCTTGCTGAAGAGGGAATTCATAGGGCCTGGACTTCATCTTAGGCCTGTTCATGCTGATCATGCTCGGCCACCTCTCTAATGGACTCTAAACTCTGTGCTTAGTGCCTATGGAAATGACAATAAAAGGATAAGACCCCCTTTGGACAGGGGAACATTGAAGATCCTATCCAGGTTACTCATTGCCTAAGAGAAAACATACACTAATCACTTCTGCCTCCGACAGGCCATAAATTTTTCTGTACCTATCAGAGTGTAACCTCGTGCTTATTGATTATCGGCCAATTGTTTAACTGTTTGAACACATAACACATGAATGATGGGATTATTGTGATTGTATTTACCCTTTGTTTATGTAAGTCTCAAGGAATTTGGGGTGGTGAGTTCGGACACGTAAACATGGGGTATAAAAGATTTTCACAAATGCTGGCTGGGGTCCTTGGCTAAGAGGAGACTCTACCTTGGGCCCACCGGTGTAATAAACTGTACTCCACTACCTGCATTGTCCTTCTGAGTGAGTTTGTTTCTCAGAACGAGTGGCTACAACATTACGTCTGGAAATTCTTTTGCAACTCTAGTATGGACAACGACATCATGAAGTTAAGGAGTTAAGGATCACTGCGGCTGGAAAGGTTTTGAAAAGATTTATTGGAGGTACTTCCCTGATGGTCCAGTGATTAAGACTCTGTGCTTCCACCGCAGGGGTGTGGGTTCAACCCCTGGTCAGGGAACTAAGATCTTGCATGTTTCATGGCAGGGTCACACACACAAAAAAAGTTACTGAAGGTTAAGGACTTGAGTGGATCCAAAAAGAGTAGGGGGTTCAGGGGGAGGAGGGGGTAGCAGTATCCAGATGTATTCAAGAGTTTGCTTAAGTGAGAGAACAGATGCAACAAGATTTATCATGATGCTTGGTGCTTCCCCACTGCAGATTTTTTTTTTTTAAATATTATCCTATAGGAGAAGATCACTGTTTTTTAAATGCAAGATGCTTTACTGACTGATCTATTCAGGAAGCCCTTTAAATGCAAGAAACTGCACCAAAACACCCTATGTCCAAACCATTTGAATACAATTCGGTTTGTATGATTCCAAGGACACTTCCAACTTGGGGCAGCAGTTTCTGTAACATGGCTTCAGAGATGCAAGAACAAATGTTTCCCCAACAATTCAGTGGTGCCTAGAATTTCTTCAATGGTATTTCATTTCTGGCATTTGAACTTCTGCCTGCAAGTATTAATAGATCTCAGCTACACCTGCATACCTCCTTAAGCATATGCACTTACTGGTTTAAAAGCAGAACTTTTTTGGAAAACGAAAAGGCGCTTAAGTTCTGAATGAAGGAAACACACACACACACGCACACACACACACACACACACACACACACACACACACTCACAGACACCATCCTGGGAGAAGAATCCAGAAATCAGGTCAAAGCCCTCAAAGTTAAACTGAACCAATTTTCTCTGGCTATTCAGCTTCATGGTCATTACTCTGGACATCCATTTTCATAGTGAAGAGATTAAAAAAAAAAAATGGCCAACAGACAGAGAGTTCATGTTTAAAGGAAGTTGGATGGTAAGCTTGTTATGTTTAAAATATCGGTGCTCTATAAATCCAAGGTTGAAGATTTTGATGTGTCATAATGGAAGTTTAAAATCCTATCTGTGGGCCTCCCCTGATGGTCCAGTGGCTTAGACTCCGTGTTCCTAATGCATGAGACCTGGGGTTCGACCCCTGGTCAGGGTGTTGTAGCCATACATTCTAGGAAGCAAACTTACTCAGAAGGATAATGCAGATAGTGGAGTGCAGTTTATTACACCAGCGGGCCCAAGGCAGAGGACTCCGACCAGTTTTTGTGAAAACCTTATATACCCTAAGTGTCTGTGCCCAAACCCAAATTTCCTGAAAGTAGTCTAAACAAAGGGAAAGAAAGATACAATCAAAGTTAACCCGTGATTCATATGCCTTTAAGCCTAGGTCGTTAACAGTGGACAATTATCAATAGGCCTGTAGTCATACCCCAATAAGCATAATAGAATGTATGATTCTATTCGGTTACACAGATAATTAGAGTATTCTTTTAGGCTCCAGAGAGTCTAGGTACAAGCCCTGGGGCTCTTTGTTCCGGGGCCTCGTTTTCCAGTTGGTATGTCGTTTCCATAGATACCGGGCATATAGCTCAAAGTCCACAGTCCGGCCCAAGATGGAGTCCTGCTTTCAAGATGGAGCCTGTTCTGTCTGTCTGTTTCCTCCTTCAAGGGAACTAGATCCTACATGCAGCAACTAAAGATCCCACATGCCACAATGAAGACCTGGTGCAGCCAAATTAATTAAATATTTTAAATTAATAAAAATAAAATTATTATTTGAAGAGATGTATTCATTATTAATGATTTTCACACCTAAAAATATTTAGTTCAAAGTATTAATATGTGGACATGAAATTAAGGTTATTTAGTTTTATCTTAAATGATTTAAGAAGATATTTTAGGCTCTTGAATGATGTAATATTAACATCAAAGATTTTTACCCTGTTCCTATCTAAACTGATCACAATTATTATCTTATAACTCACCATTGCCAAGTAATTACATCCTTAAATATGTCTTGAAAGTAATGTGCATTAGCATTTTATTGTCCGGATAATGACTCCAGAATCATCACCATATACCTTATTTGTGACCCCATTCATTTCAGGTCAGCCACCCACTCTATCTTTAAGAGGTCTGCCTCTGTAAAGGAGAAAGATGGTGTGAAGAATTGAAAACAGCTTCTATTTGATTTGGAAGCAAAATGCACTAAAACTCATAAGCCACAAAATAACTCTTCTATCAAATAGTAAACATTGAATGGCAAGTTCACCTGGTCCTATTCTGTTCCTTCCCTTGTGTTTTTTACATCTATGTCATTACTGTACTGGCAGAGAAGGAAATGGCAATGCTCTCCAGTATTCTTGCCTGGAAAATCCCATGGACGGAGGAGCCTGGTAGGCTACAGTCCATGGAGTCACGAAGAGTCGAACACGACTGAGCGACTTCACTTCAACTTTTCACTTTTCACTTTCATGCATTAGAGAAGGAAATGGCAACCCATTCCAGTGTTCTTGCCTGGAGAATCCCAGGGACGGAGGAGCCTGGTGGGCTGCCGTCTATGGGGTCGCACAGAGTCGGACACGACTGAAGTGACTTAGCAGCAGCAGCAGCAGCAGCAGCAGCATTACTGTACTGGAACAAGTCATGTGCACTCTGGATAGTCTAACAAATTTTTATGTTTTACCTTGGAAAATAACTTCTATGCTGCCATTTTTGATGGGGATCTTATGTCAAAGGGTAAAGAAAATTAAATCAGCCTCAATCTTTCACTAGCATCACTTGCCAGAGCTCTCCAGGGTCCCAGGCCAGGAGAGACCATATCCCTGGCTGACGGTACAACTAGTGTTTTACGATCACTGTGTAATGCTGTAGGTTAGAGGCACAGAAAGCGCCATTTTTACCTGCCGTAAATCTTTCTTAGTGGCCTGAGGTGCAGAACTATGAATCATTGGTACACATTTATTTAATAGTAATCAGTTATATTTTACTCCAATTTAGAAATTTTTGCCCAAAGACATGAGCCTTTTATCTTTTTAGTAGGCAGATGGATTCAAATATACAAAGCTAGATTTAAAAAAGGAACACAATGGTATCTTGAAGCTAATATTCAATTTTTCACTCTACTATTCCACACTATCCTTCCTATATTTCATTTATAAAAGAGTCTCAATCCATGCAATTTTATTATAACCTATTGTATTTTCTTGTAAATTTAATCTGTGGGCTTTATAGAACTTTTTTTGTGGTGGCTGTGCTTAGAGGTTGTAGGCATGTTGCTGTTCATTGTTCTGTCGTTAAGTCATGTCCAACTCTTTACGACCCTATGAACTTCAGCATGCCAGGCTTCCCTGTCCTTCACTATCTTCCTGAGTTTGCTCAAACAACTCATGCCCATTGAGTCAGTGATGCCATCCAACCATCTCATCCTCTGTTGTCTGCTTCTCCTCTTGCCCCCAATCTTTCCCAGCATCAGAGTTTTTTCCCAATGATTGAGGATGTTCCATGGGGTAAAATTATATGGCTTCCAGAATTAACTTAATTTGATTATGAAAGAACTGTAAATATTCTGGGAGGAAGGGGGAAGTTACGGTGTCATGAAGATGATGGTGGTCATGGTGGCGACAATGAAGACAATAATAATAATCGCATGTATATGAACTTTAAGGCCAAATACATACGCAGGTCCAAGGGTCCTGCAGGGATAAACACCCTGGAGCTGGAGGCAAACATTTCAACTGAATCAGAACCAAATTATTGCTGCAGCTGGGTCTGGCTCTAAAATGGACAAACCCATATAAGGGCCTAGAATATAAGGGAAAACAAACAAGAAAACAAAGCTTTTTGTGATTCCTTGATTTTTTGCTTGTAGAGAAAAAATCTGCTTTTTTTAAATAAAGTTCATCTAAGATACATCCTCAAAACTTTTTAGCCCAATAACATGTCATAGCTTTATTCTTGAACCCTGAAGTATATGTTATTTACACCTAATCTCTCTAATAATTTCTGTGTATTGTTAAGGTAGCATTCCTTCCCCACCTCTAAAATAAAAATGAATGCTTATTATTCTCTGAATAAAAAGGTTCTATGAAGATAAAAGTTAGTCAACCTTCAGATGCTATAAATCTAAGGATATGTTTTTATTCTCAGTGATTGAAAGAACTTTACTTACCACAACATTGTTTCCTGGATTCCAAGCATCAAAATGCCAGGTGCACTGGCTGTTGACTTATGCCATCATCCTGGGTGGAATGGAGTCTGGAACAACTGTCTTTCCACTCTTGTCATTTTCACCATCTCTCTTTTTATTCCCCAACTGCTCATTGATCCTCAAGGGATTACTGATCTCCCAGTTCTGTCACTTCAGTCGGGTCCCTTCTCAGGCCAAGTAATAAAATACTACTTTTCATGCCCTTCTGAATAGATCAATGTCAGATTCAAGCATTAATCATACCTTAAACTTGGATTCTTTACCAAATATCCCTCTTAGTGGCTGCCTTGCTAGAATATTAATGATTCATCAATTACACACCAGTTTTTTTTTTTATTAAGTGCTGATATAATTGCTTCTGTAGGATTTTATGGCAATATCACAGCCAAGTGTCCAACACGTAGACAGTAACAGACTCTCTCAGGAGAAATCAACAGTACATACAATCTCAGGCAGCCTTTCTCCATCAAACCTAACTGCATTAACCCAGTGGCATGTGTTTGCTTGCCTAGGTTTTTGTTTGTTTGTTTGTTCGAGGTTCATGACCCTACGTCAAGTAAATCAGCTGATGCTCTAATCCTCAGTTTTCTTGCCTGTAAAATGAGGATCAAGGTTGATGATGTCTGTGTGATGATGCCAGTTTCTGAAAGGGGCTGAATGTGGGAAAGACATAGTCAGGAAATAGTCTTATTTTTAACCCACAGTGGGTTAAAAACTCCAAGTTTCTGTGCCAGAGTTGAATAATGTCTCAGACAGATCCACAGCTTTTCTCATCAATGTCAGGTATTTGTAAGGCCTCCACCTTGGATATTAAAAACTCAATCTAGTCTAATTCTAAATTTCAGTATCTCATTGATTTTCCCACAGTTCTGCTGTGACTTCGGTTTGAAAATCCACAAGGGAAACATAGGGTGTCTCTTTGTGCTTTGACCACCCTCTCATTGCCTCCTCGCTGAGACCTCCAGGACTGAGAAGGAAGGAAGAGGGTGAGCTGGAGACTGGAGGCTATCTCCTGAGTCAGCCGGTGCCGTCTGTGGTCCTTCATCACTACAGATGCTCAAATACCAGCTCTCTTTCGGCCACTTTCATAGTTTTCTCAGGAATCTTCACCACACATCCGCCACCCCCACCAGCCAGGAGATCTCTGCAGGACACACCCTGTGACTCACCTCAGCTGCTGCTGGGGCTCATGCCAAGCATCCTTCTTGATGACCTTGGCCCAGCCTCCTTCTGTAGAGTCAGCTCTGAGGGAAGAAGGATGTTGTCCAGCTCCTCCCTCTGTGTCCCTCCAAGCACCACTCCTGGCCCTTCCCGGGGGGACAGCCACAGCCTCTGCTCTCTGCTGTCTCCCTCGTCAGCTGCCCTGAGGGTCAATCGAGGTGGCTCGCTGATGTCCTTGCCGCACAGCTGGCTCAGGTGCCAATTAGCAGACAGGTAGCACAGCTGCAGTGGTTGGGAGCATCTTGAATGACTCTCACAAGCTGAACAATGCTGCACAAAAACACAAGTGAGTTGACCTCTGCATGCCTCAGCTTCCTCATTGCACAGTGGAGATAACAGCAGGACCTCAGAATCCTGGACCCCGTGTGTTGACATTCAGCAGCTCATTGCCCCCAAGTTCTCCCCTGCTCCATAGGGGCAGAGCCTCAAGACCCACCGTCTACCTTTCTGCCTGAGGGATCTGGTTAGATTCTGCCCACGAGGGGGTCACGGGCTGTTCAGAGTCAGGCTAGGCATCAGCGAAGGCAGCTGTGTGGGCACTGGCTGAGGACAGCTCTGGAGATGCCCCAGGGCTTCCAACCTGCCTCTGGAGAATCAAGAGTTTGGTTGCTGTGGGGGGATGAGAACACCATCCTCGCCTTCACCATCATCCTGACCAAGCCCGACTGATGCCTGGCCTCACAGGCTTGTTGAGAGCATGAAGTGAGTCTGTTCCCTGAGAGTGTTCAAAACAGCTTGGGACATGGTGAGCGCTTGGTGAACGTCAGCAGCTATGATGTATTCACTACGATTCTCAACAATACTGACCAATCCATGTGAAACTTCACACCTACAGGAGGAAGGAAGTGGAGCGCAGCTTGGTTCTGTCCCCAAGGCCTGGGCAGAGGGAACAGAGTGAATAGAGAAGGCGAGTGTGCAAAGGCTGCCATGCTTACACTGCTCGCTCGGGAAGAGAGATGCTATGAGCGCTCGCCCAAGTGAAGCACGTTCAGAACATGTTGGGAATACACCTGCTATTGACAGATGACATCATAGAAAAGTCAGCTGAGATTTGACCTGTCCAGCTCTCTCTTCAGCTGACCCAGAGAGAAGTTCAATGTCCATGCCGACCTCTCCCTATTCGATACCCAAATGGGCCATATGCATGGAGGGCAAGCTCACACTTTCACTGTGCTGTTGAACCTTTCATTAGATTTAACCTGAAGCCAACAACTGACTCATTGGAAAAGACCTTGATGCTGGGAAAGACTGAAGGCAAAGGAGAAGAGGGTGACAGAGGATGAGATGACTGGATGGCATCACCAACTCAATGGACATGAACTTGGGCAAACTTTGGGAGATAGGGTGGGACAAGGAGGCCTGGCATGCTGCAGTCCATGGGGTCACAAAGAGTCAGACACAACTTAGTGATTGAACAAAAACAAGAACACCTTATATTAGCAAAAAGGAACCAGGGACCTGGAAAAGTAGATCAGGAAGTTACCACCAAGCCGAGCAGAACCAAGGTGGAAAGATACTTTAGTCAACAACTGCGGGCTGAGCAATGCTCTGTAGCCAGGACCTGCTTCGAGGGTGCTGACGAGCCAGCTGCATTTAGTTCTGCTCCACAGGGACTCATTGAAGAATGCATATTCGAATATTGCGGTGATTGTGTATTTCTCTGTACCTCTAAGAGGACAAACCCACATAAAGGCCTAGAATATAAGGGAGAACAAACAAGAAAACAAAGCTTTTTGTGACACCTTGATTTTTGTTTGCAGAGAAGCTGCTTTTTTCAGTAAAGCTCATCTAAGATACATCCTCAAAACTTTTTATCCCAATGACATATCATAGCTTTGTTTTTGAGCCCTAAAGCATATGTCATTTATGCCTAACCTCTCTAATGATTTCTATGTCTTGTTAAGGTAGCATTCCTTTCCCACCTCTAAAGGCAAAATAAATGCTTTTATTTTTATACGACCTTATTATCCCTTGAATCAATATTCTGCATTTATTTTTTAAGGTTGTGTTAGTTTCTCCTGTACAGCAAAGTGAATCAGCCAGGAGTGAGTAGCCTATCCCTTCTGCAGCAGATCTTCCAGACCCAGGAATCAAATCGGGGTCTCCTGCATTGCAGGCAGATTCTTTACCAGCTGAGCTACCAGGGAAGCCCATTTATATACATGTATTCCCTCTTTTGTGGATTTCCTTCCCATTTAGGTCACCACAGAGCACTGAGTACCCTGAGCTATACAGTAGGCTCTCATTAGTCATCTATTTTAGACATAGTATCAATAGTGTATGTATGTTAATCCCAATCTCTCAGTTCCTCCCACCCTCCCCCTTGGTATTTGCTCTCTGTGTCTGAGTGTCTACCTCTGCTTTGCAAATAAGATGGTCTCTACCATTTTTCTAGATTCCACAATATTCTTTTTCCTCTTTCTGACTCACTTCACTCTGTCTGACAGTCTCTAGGTCCATCCGTGTATCTGTAAATGGCACAATTTCATTCCATTTTATGCCTGAGTAATATTCCATTGTATATATGCACACATTTTCTTTACCCATTCCTCTGTTGATGGACATTTAGTTTGCTTCCATTTCTTGGCCATTGTAAACAGCACTGCAATGAATATTGGGGTGCATGTATCCTTTTGGACCATGTTTTTCTCAGGGTATATGCCCAGAAGTGGGATTGTAGGGTCATTGTTGCTGTTGTTCAGTCACCCAGTCATGTCCAACTCTTTGCAGCCCCATGGACCACAGCATTCGAAGCCTCACTGTCTATCACCATCTCTCAGAGTTTGCCCAAGTTCATGTTCATTGCATCAGTGATGCTGTCCAGCCACCTCATCCCTCTTCTCCTCCCACTCTCATTCTTCCCCAGCATCAGGAACTTTTCCAATGAGTCAGCTGTTCACATCAGATGACCAAAATACTGGAGCTTCAGCTTCAGCATCAGTCTTTCCAGTGGATATTCAGGGTTGATCTTCCTTAAGATTGACTGCTTTGATTTTCTTGCAGTCTAGGGGACTTTCAGGAGTCTTCTCCAGCACCACAGTTGGAAGGCATCAATTCTTTGGCATTCTTCCTTCTGGTAGAGTCATATGGTAGCTCTGTTTTTAGTTTTTCAAGGAACCTCCATACTATTCTCCATAGTGGCTGCACCAATTTACCTTCCCATCAACAATGTAGGAGGATTCCCTTCTATCCACACTCTCTCCAATATTTATTGTTTATGAAATATTTGATGAAACCATTCTGACTTGTGTGAGGTAATACCTCCTTGTAGTTTTGATTTGCAGACTTTGAAAGAAAGTATTCACATCTTTCAAAAAAAGAGTACTCGTGTCTTTGATCTTAAATTATAATGGCAGGAACTTCCCTGAAGATCATGTGAATGAGAATGAAAAGGGACTCTCCTGTAACCTGTCTCTGGGAAGCACCATCTGTATCTATGTATAGCCATAGTCTTGGGGGTTTCCAATGTGTGAGCATTTTATGGAAGTTCCACTCATCTAAACAAGAACATCCAATGCATCACTGGCTTATTAGTGATGCGAACAATTGTGTCTCAGAAGCTGTAAGAAGAGAAGAGGGGCTTTTCATACAGATGCCAAGAAAGAACGGGTTTGTTCAGGAGCCCCAGCAGAGCCCCAGCCCAACTGGGCTAAGAGCGTGACAGCCTCCCAGTTCTTGAGCAAGTTATTTCCCCTTTTCCTAGCCAATTCCACATCTGAAAATGGAGGAAATTAAGTGACTAAATATTAATAAAATTGTGAAATTAAGTAAATGACTGGTATTTTTATTTTAATGATATGAGTTAAGTAATTTACCATACTCAATATTTCAAATGGTGCCCATTTAGCTATTAATAGACACCAAAAAAAGGAAAAATTTTACTGAGAAAAATCAGGAAGTGAAAAAACTCTAAATGGGGGAAATATAGATATAGTCAGATGTGGGCTGTGGATTTGGAGACCTTGGGTTTATGCCTCAACTTTCCCCTCTGTTAAGTGGCCTGGATCCAAAAGGGATTGTTGTAAGTAAGAAACAAAGTAAGGCATGCAATACTAATGCACTCACTGCTTAGCACCTGATCCAGAGTTTGCAGAAAGGATTAGCTCTTTTACTGAAAGTCACTCCACCATCAAGACCTATACACACTATTATAGTGATGGACATACAGTCCCATCACTTCATGACAAATAGATTGGGGGAAATGGAAACGCTGACAGACTTTATTTTCTTGGGTTCCAAAGTCACTGCAGACAATGACTGCAGCCATGAAATTAAGACACTTGCTCCTTGGAAGGAAGGCTATGACAAATCTAGACAGCATATTAAAAACAGAGACATCACTTTGCTGACAGAGGCCCACATAGTCAAGCTATGGCTTTTCCAGTAGCCATGTACAGATGTGAGAGCTAGACCATAAAGAAAGCTGAGTGCCAAAGAGTTGATGCTTTTAAACTGTGGTGCCAGAGAACACTCTTGAGAGTCCCTTGGACAGGAAGAAGATCAAACCGGTCAACCCTAAAGGAAATCAGTCCTGAATTTTCATTGGAAGGACTGATGCTGAAGCTGAAGCTACAAACGATACTTTGGCCATGTGATGTGAAGCACCAATTCATTGGAAAAGACCCTGATGCTGGGAAAGATTGAGGGCAGGAGGAGAAAAAGGTGACAGAGGATGAGATGGTTGGATGATATCAACAACTCAATAAACATGAGTTTGAGCAAACTCTGGGAGATGGTGATGGATGGGGAGGCCTGGCGTGCTGCCATCCATGGTGTCAACAAAGAGTCAGACATGACTGAGAGACTCAACAACAACTGGAAGTCCCTCTCTCATCAAGACCTATACACACTATTATATAGAAAATATCAATAGAAACCTAATAAGAACCTACTGCATAGCACAGAGGATTCTACTTAATAATTTACAATGATCTATATGAAAATAAAATCTAAAAGAGAGTGGATATATGTGATTTACTATGCCATACACCTGCAACTGACACAATATTGTAAATCAACTATGCTCCAATAAAATTAATTTTTAAAAAAAGGTGAAAGGTTGAAATGGCTTCAGTTACTTCCCAGAAGTCTCTGGGAAGAAAGTGCCATGAGAGGACCATTTCCTGAGATGCAGCAGACCAGAAGGATACCATGTGCCCAGAGACTAATATGGAAAACGATTTCCAAATCTCTCTCCCCTTCCACAGGCAGGTCTTGTGCCCCTGCTTCCCCTTGCTGACCCCATCAGAAGCCAGAGGGTAAGGGCACTGGGCTTATTCACCCACTGAGGTCAGCCACGTTCAGCAGAGAACACCCCCAGGGGATAGATCAGCCAAGAGCAACCAGTTCAGAAGACATCTGTGTCTTTCCTATTCTCACCAGCAAGACTTGTTTATACTAGCAAACTCCACACCTGAGCTTCTAACAAGTTATACTAACAAGTTATTCTTATAGCAATAAGTTCATTGACTTGTTACGAAGTAAGGTACTGCAGAAATAAAACTATTAAACTGTCTTACCAAATGAAATGGCTTTTCCAGCCATCAATTTTCACTCTGATGTGGTCAAAGATGAAAATAAAAGAAAGCAGATGTAGAATTAAGAAAAGGAAATAGTTTTAACATTTGGTAGGAGAATAACATGAGCTTTTGGTGATGATAGTAAACTCAGACTGAGATAGCCGGAATGCGTCCCAACACAATCCATCTGTTGAACTCCTAACACCCAATGTGATGGTATTAGGAGGTGGGGCCTTTGAGAGGTAATACCCAGGTGGTGCTAGTGGTAAAGAACTCACCTGCCAATGCAGGAGACAAAAGAGTTCGATCCCTGGATAGGAAAGATCCCATGGAAAAGGAAATGGCAACACACTCCAGTATTCTTGCCTGGCGAATCCCATGGACAGAGGAGCCTAGCAGCTCTGTAGAGTCATTCCATAGAGTCAAAAAGAGTTGGACACGACTGAACAACTGGCCACGCATACAGGTAGGAGGTTGTCAGGGTGGAGCCCTCACCAATGGGATCAGATCCCTTGTAAAAGAGACCCCTAGAGCGCCCTCATCCATTCCACTATGTGAGGATACAGTGAGATGTCTGGGACCCAGATGAGGTCCCCTCAACCCTGCTGTCACCTTGTTCTCTGGCTTCAAGTCTCCAGAATCATGAACATTAAATGTCTGTGTGTATAAGCAGTGTGTATACCCAGTCTGTGGTATTTTATTACAGCTGCCCAAAGCGGTTAAGACACAGACTTTAGAAAATTCTTATGAAATGGAAGCTCAAGCTCAGCCATTGGCTCAGCATTTCAGACCCTGAGGGTCCTACTCACACTGCCCTAGAGGCATGTCTTTTCCCATTAGGCACCACCCCTCATGTGTGGCTGAAGCCCTGGGTCACTGTCACCTCCGATTAATGGATCAGCAGGCATGTTGAATTGCAACTCTGTAAATAAAACTATGGCAGAGACTCTAATGAGTCCCGGGCTTTGGGTAGGCTAGTCATCATCCTTACTAAAGCCAGCAGACTACAGCAAGAAGGAGACCCCATTGCTCATGTTGGAATTAGTAGTTTTTAAAAATAATTTTATTTATTTTTGACTGTGCAGGGTCTTTGTTGTCGCGTGGGCTTTTCTCTAGTTGCAGAGAGTGGAGGCTACTCTCTAGTTGCGGTGTGCAGGCTTCTCACTGCAGTAACTTCTCTTGTTGTGGCTCCCAGGCTCTAGCAAACAGGCTCAATAGTTGAGGTGCATGTGCTTAGCTGCTCCTTGGCATGTGGGATCTTCCTGGGGATCAGGAATTGAACCCATGTCTCCTGCATTGGCAGGTGAATTCTTTACCATTGAGCCACCAGAGAAGCCTGGAATTAACAGTTTTACCCTAATTTCCAGACTCATTCTCATCCGCTTCCCCACTTCAATGGAATTTTCATGTTAACCAACTGGGTCCAAACATGTAGTCATGGTGCCCACTACCTTTCTATGTCGTCCCCGCCCAAGGTCCCACGTGGCTCCCTTTTTCTCTCTCACATCCTTCTCCTCTGGGGAGGTGCTCACCCCCAGTACTCACTCAGACAGCATCACGGTAATTAAATACTATTAACATGGTTTCTATCACAAAGAGGCAGCCACAGGTGAGTAAGTGTGACACCATCTGAGAACCTCTTGTTCTCAAGTCTCCTCCAAGGAACTGAATGTCATGCTTCTGATTTGGCACCTGTTTAGTGTATATTTTTGGTAAGCATCCCTTGTGTTGTCTCTCTCCAACCAGGCTGTCAGCATCCTGAAGATGAAAATCATTGCTGGAAGTTTCCAGGTCCAACTTATCAGCTGTTACAGAGCCTCAGTGGAGAGGTGTCTAACCAGTAGCCCTCCCATGATACAGCCATGGTGAAAGAACCTCGAGAAACCTTGAAGATATCAAACCATGTCCTAATAAACAGCTCACCCCTACCACAAAGTAGAAATCGTGCATCATAAATAGGTAGTTAAGCTTCACCATGCATATTTCCATCGTAGAACCACTCTAGAGTCAAAACTATATGTCAAAATCCCACCGCAGGAAGTGTTCAGTGGTGCGTCAAGAAAACCAAGGTGTTTTAAAAAATTCTCAGAAAGTGGTGAATATGTTTTAACATGAAACTATATTTCAAATACAAAAAGTAAATAAATTTAAATAAAGTATAAATGAATGAATAAAATCGATTTGAGCTAAATACATACACATCTTTAGGTAAATTATATATTTTATTTGTAATATGTAAATATACACAATATACAGTCAAAGCTATGGTTTTTCCAGTAGTCATGTATGGATGTGAGAGTTGGACCATAAAGAAGCCTGAATGCCAAAGAATTGATGCTTTTGAATTGTAGGGCTGGAGAAGACTCTTCAGGGTCCCTTGGATAGCAAGAAGATCAAACCACTCAATCCTAAAGGAAATCAACTCTAAATATTCACTGTAAAGACTGTTGCTGAAGTTCCAATACTTAGGCTACCTGATGCCAAGAGCCAACTCATTGGAAAAGACCCTGGTGCTGGGAAAGATTGAACACAGGAGGAGAAGGGGATGACAGAGGATGAGAAGATTGGATGGCATCACCGATTCAATGGACAGGAGTTTGAGCAAGCTCTGGGAGCTGGTGATGGACAGAGAAGTCTGGCATGCTGCAGTCCATAGGGTCACAAAGAGTTGAACACGACTGAGTGACTGAACTGAACTGAATATAAAATATAAATGTATGCTACTGCTGCTGCTGCTACTTCGCTTCAGTCGTGTCTGATTCTGTGCAACCCCATAGACGGCAGCCCACCAGGCTCCACCATCCCTGGGATTCTCCAGGCAAGAACACTGGAGTAGGTTTCCATTTCCTTCTCCAATGCATGCAAGTGAGAAGTGAAAGTGAAGTCACTCAGTCGTGTCTGACTCTTAGCGACCCCATGGACTGCAGCCTACCAGGCTCCTCGCTTCATGGGATTTTCCAGGCAAGACTACTGGAGTGGGTTGCCATTGCCTTCTCCATAAATGTATAAATAACTGCATATAATGTGTATACACACTAAAATGTATTAAGATATATTAAATATATATTAAGATATATTAAATTCAATTTAAATTATATGTTTAATATAATTTAAAATCATACTACATATAAGAAATAAATATGATTATAATATAATGTGATTTATATATCATTATGTATAATACTCATAAATATAATGTAATAATTATAGGTATATATAATACATTTATTTATGCTATATAAATATATTATATATAATATTATTGTTGTTCAGTTGCTAAGTCATGTCCAACTCTTTGAGACCCTACGGACTGTAGTCTACCAGGCTCCTCTGTCCATGTAATTCTCCAGGCAAGAATACTGAAGTGGGTAGCCATTTCCTTCTCCAAGGGATCTTCCCGACCCGGGGATCGAACCTGTGTCTCCCACAACGCAGGTAGATACTTTATAGTCTGAGCCACCAGGAATCAACCATGTAAATATATTAAATATAATATTGTTGTTGTTCAGTCATTAACTCATGTCTGACTCTTTGAGACCCCATGGACTGCAGCACACCAAGCTCCCCTGTCCTTCACTATCTCCCAGAGTTTACTCAGACTCATGTCCATTGAGTTGATGATGCCATCCATACAACCATCTCATCCTCTCTCACCCCCTTCTCCTCCTGCCCTCATCTTTCCTAGCATCAAGGTCTTTTACAATGAGTTGGCTCTTGGCATCAGGTAGCCTAAATATTGGAACTCAACATCAGTTCTTCCAGTGAATATTCAGAGTTGATTTCCTTTAGGATTGACTGGTTTGATCTCCTTGCTGTCCAAAGGACTCTCAAGAGTCTTCTCCAGCACCACAGTTCAAAAGCACCAATTCTTTGGTGCTCAGTCTTCCCTGGGCTTTCCTTGGCTCAGATGGTAAAGAATCTACCTGCAATGTGGGAGACCCAGGTTTGATCCCTGGATTGGGAAGATCACCTGTAGAAGGGAATGGCAACCCACTCCAGTATGCTTGCCTGGAGAATCCCATGGACAGGGAAGCCTGGTGGGCTACAGTCCATGGGGTCGCAAAGAGTAGGACAGGACTGAGTGACTGACACTTTCATTTTTTTCTGCCTTTCATGTTTCAGGGTTTTAATTTAATTTTCCACTTAATTTTCTGCTTCTTCAAGTTACCGTAACTTTAATAGGAAAAGCAACAAGCATCTGTGTATATCTTAAAAGTAACAATGTATATAGTGTCAAACACATGGTCCTCAGAAAATACTTGCGGCATTTGTGGCTTTGCTGTCCCTTTACAATAGGTTTGCAGGCAGAGGTCTGTCATCTGTGGGACAGAGTGCTCCTCACACATTTTAGAGAAACTTGAAATTCAATACCCTGTGATAAATCTTAATGATTCCATTATATATATATATATATATATATATATATATATATATATATATCAGAGTCACTTTGCTGTACAGCAGAAATCAACACAGTATGAATCAGCTATACTTGAACAATATTTTTTAAAAAGTAACCATAAAAAACGCTAATAAGCTTCCGGGTCTGGTTTGTTTTTTTATGCTGTGTATGTGGGAAACACTTTGCCTGTTATACTATTCACAAAAGTTCATTAGTAATTGATGACTCACATCAGATCAGAAACAGCACCCATGATAAGACATGCTGCTGCTGCTGCTGCTGCTAAGTCGCTTCAGTCGTGTCCGACTCTGTGCAACCCCATAGACGGCAGCCCACCAGACTCCCCCATCCCTGGGATTCTCCAGGCAAGAACACTGGAATGGGTTGCCATTTCCTTCTCCAATGCATGAAAGTGAAAAGGGAAAGGGAAGTCGCTCAGTCGTGTCCGACTCTTAGCGACCCCACGGACCGCAGCCTACCAGGCTCCTCCGTCTGTGGGATTTTCTAGGCAAGAGTACTGGAGTGGGTTGCCATTGCCTTCTCCGGATAAGACATGACCTGCGGTAAAAAGGTGGCCGACAGCAGTGGCTGCGAGAGAGAACGTCACAGAGAGCAGTGGAGACCTGAGCAAGCAGGGAGGCTGGTACTGCAGGAGCTGGAGGTCTCTGGGCTGGGTGGTCAGCACAAGGACGAATGGTGGGAGCAGATAAGCACCATCCTCAGTCCCCTAGAAACGCTTCAGGCAGGTTCCCACTGCAGAAGACTGAGGCAAACCTAATCCTTTTCATGTTCTCTTAAATTAACACGTCTGTTTGTTAGCGCTTGATCAGATACTCTTTAGACCCTGGGGATGTCGTGAGCACAAAATCTCAGCTCTAGGGAAGCTGAGCTATAGCAGTATTTCCATCGAAAGTGGGCAAAGTACTCCAGGCAATGGCAGCCATGGTAGTGAGCTTCTGTTACCTGGAGAATGCAGGTAAGATGGCAGAGATGTCTTTTCTGAAAGATGCTCAAGAAATGAGGTGATATGGTATATAGGAAGACAGGAAGGTTGGCCATGGAGCAAGGGACAGAAATATTGATAATCATTTTTTGCTTCCTGGAAGATCGTTCCCTCCTTTCATTGGCGGGAACTATCACATATGGAAGGGGCCAAGCACCGAGTGTTTGTGGATGTCGAATGAACAACTTATTCTGATATCAGTGCTGTTAGTGATGGAAGCTTGAACTCAGACACGGATGTAATAACATCACAGAAATGGAAAATGCACAAAAGCCATCAGTGAGGCCAGCTGAAGCCCCATTCTGCCCATGGCAGTCTCAGCAGAGCTAGAGCAGCAGAGGTCAAAGTGCCTTAGAGGTTATAGAGGCCGGGCTCCCCTTGTGCTGTTGCACACGCAGGCCAGTGAATGGAGGGACTCCTGATGGTGGAAAACTGATGTGAACTAAATGTTTGGCAGTTGGAGCTGGTTAAATTGGCTATGATACAGTCATAGGCCCAAATGCTACAAAGTCACAAAGGTATTTTTTAAAATGTTTAATTACATGGAAAATATTAATCATACAGTATTTTATGAAGTTACAATCTAAAAAGAAGTCTGCAATATGACCCAGTATTTACTTGTACACAGACACACATACACACACATACACACGAGAAAGAAAGAAACCACTATTGAAAAGAGAAAAATACCCAAATATCAATATATTAATTTTGGATATTACCTGTTTTTTTATTTTCACACAGCATTTAGCAGCATGCTCTAAAGCCAGAATTCAGGCTCAAATTCCGTCTCTACTCCTTGTCTGGCTGTGTGATCTTAGGCAAATTACTTAACCTCTCTGTCTCAATTTCTCCATCTTAAAAAAAGGAGATAATGATAGTATTTATTTAAATGGTTGTTATGAAGAAAATTTTTAGAGTAGTGCCCATGCCAGAGTAAGCATTATATTAGTATATATAAAAGAGTACCAATCAATACAGCAAAATTGATTTTCTGTATTTTTCAAATTTTCTGCACTAGACATGTATTGTTAAATGCATGTTTGGATGCATGTTTAAAGATATACTAAAATAAAAACCATTATTTAAGTTTAGAATTAAAATCCCAAGAAATTATAAAATGCCTTTTTCTCCTCTCTTCTCTGGTTCCTCTGTTGGCATTGACCTGAGAATTTTCTGGTGTGGGAAGGGAAGTATCCTCCAAATTGAGTGAATGAACCTGAATTCACGTCACTTTAAAATCAAAAAGTCAAACGTGAATGTCCCACCAGACAGTCTTGTCTGCGTGGAGCCTGAGGGAGAAAACACAACTTCCCCCCAACTCACTCCCCTTTAAAAGGCATTCTCTTTTTTTTTTTTTTTTTTGGGGATTTTTCTTTTTCTTTTTCTTTTTTTTTTTTAATAAATTTATTTATTTTAGTTGGGGGCTAATTAATTTACAATATTGTAATAGTTTTTGCCATACATTGACATGAATCAGCCATGGGTTTACATGTGTTCCCCTTCCTGGACCCCCCACCCACCTCCCTCCCCATCCCATCCTTCTGGATCATCCCATTGCCCCGGCCCTGAGCCCTTGTCACATGCATCGAACATGGAATGGTGTTCTGTTTCACATATGATAATATACATGTTTCAATGCTATTCTCCCAGAACGTCCCACCCTCACCTTCTCCCTCAGAGTCCATAAAATTGTTCCATGCATCTGTGTCTCTTATTCTGTCTCGCATATAGGGTTATCGTTACCATCTTTCAAATTCCATATATATGCATTAGTATACTGTATTGTTGTTTTTCTTTCTGGCTTACTTCACTCTGTATAATGGGCTCCAGTTTCATCCATCTCAGTAAAAGGCATTCTCACTTGTACACAGTAAAGAGAAGACTTTGTGAGTGAATCTACTTATTTAACAACTATTTATTGAGCATCTGTTGTGTTCCAGGTACTGTTTTAAGTAAAGGGGACACAGGTTGCATAAAACAGACAAATGTACTGCACTCATTGGGCTCACATGCCAGAGGAGGAGAAAAAAGATGAACAAGTAAAAAAATAAATGGAACATATAACAGCAGGTGACAGTAACAGGAAGAAGGAAAACAGGATGAGGTAAAGAAGATGACAAGGTGTCCCAAAGGGAGCTGCTGTGCGAATCAAAACAGAATTCCAGAGCAGTTCCAGTGACCGCCTAGAAAGGGGTAAGAAGGAAATAAAGCAACCATGTTTCAAATTGCTTATGGGATCCGTGGCAGCAACATGATCTGCAGCACGTGAGATCTTCCCGAGCAGGGATCCAACCTGTGCCTCCTGAATTGGCAGGCAGATTCTTTAGCACTGAGCCACCAGGGAGGCCCCCTCCTTCTTTCTTAATAAAATAAGATTGACAAAAGAGGGAGATGCCCATGGGGAGGGGCACAACTCTTGACCTTGACCTTATGGTGAAGAAAATTTTCTGCTAGTCTCCCTCTAACTTTCACTGTCACCCCTCTTGTGAACCTCAAAGGGCACAAGGCTTCCCCCACAATGCTCCCATTTCACATAGACAAGTCTTCCTTGTCATTCCAGATTGCTCAGTTGACTACAAGCTGAAACCTGACAGCAAGAGAGAACACAAAGGGACTGTCAGAGAGAGCCACATGAAACCAAATCAGTCCTATGAGAAGAGGAGGACCCTCTGCTATCCTGTATCCACCGAAAATAGGTGCTGCCCAGTTCTCTGTGGTTGTCTGTTCTCTGGAAAGGATGCTCAGACACAGATGTAATGCCAGGGGTCCTGCCTATGTCCCATGGCCCTCCCCCCCCCCCCATCATACACACCTTTGTCTTTAAATCATCCAGAGATTGGAATTAGACCCAAATGGGACAGAATAAATTTCTCTCCAGAACTTTTCAAACTGAAACCATGGGAGCATTCTCTAGCATAGTGAGTGATGGGCTGTGAGCCCATGTGGGCCCCCTCTGGAGAAACCCAGAGGAAAGGCAAATGAGTAAGAAGATGATGCTGTGCAGGGAGATGCAGAGAAAACAAACAAAGGGTTCTGACTGCATTTCTAGCTCTCCTGGAGACCCAGGCACTCCCTTGCCTTTGCTGAGATTTAGTAAAAGAACAACCCAGCATCAGGACTTTCTGTGTGGTCCAGTGGCAAAGACTTCACCTTCCAATGCAGGGGGTGGAGGTTCGATCCCTGGCTGGCAAGCTAAGATTCCACACACCTCTTGGCCAAAAAAACAAAACATGAAACAAAAACAGTATTGTAACAAATTCAGTAAAGACTTTTAAAATGTCTACATTCAAAAAATCTTAAAAAAGAAAAATTCAGCATCATCTCAGGAAATGTCCTTCGCAGCTCAGGCTCAGCCTACTGAGTTTTCTGATTCTCATGAGGGTCCTGAGTAGCAGGTTCTCATATCCAGTTTGCCTTCTCCTCGTGTGGGGCCCTTCACTCTGGAGCCCTGTCGGGGGAGTCCCACACCCCAGATGATGTCCCTTCCCTGTGGGACTGTGGAGAGCCATGGCCTTTTCATACTCTGTGACTTTAAAATCCACTGAATTTTCTATGTAGAGGATCATGTCATCTGCAAACAGTGAGAGTTTTACTTCTTTTCCAACCTGGATTCCTTTTATTTCTTTTTCTTCTCTGATTGCTGTGGCTAAAACTTCCAAAACTACATTGAATAGTAGTGGTGAGAGTGAGCACCCTTGTCTTGTTCCTGACTTTAGGGGAAATGCTTTCAATTTTTCACCATTGAGGGTAATGTTTGTGGTTTGTCATATACGGCTTTCATTGTGTTGAGGTATGTTCCTTCTATGCCTGCTTTCTGGAGGGTATTTATCAAAAATGGATGTTGAACTTTGTCAAAGGCTTTCTCTCCATCTATTGAGATAATCATATGGATTTTAGCTTTCAATTTGTTAATGTGGTGTATTACATTGATCAAGTTGCAAATATTGAGGAATCCTTGCATTCCTGGGATAAAGCCCACCTGGTCATGATGTATAATCTTTTTATTTATTTGTTTATTTTTAATTTATTTATTTTGGTTGGAGGCTAATTACTTTACAATATTGTAGTGGTTTTGCCATACATTGATATGAATCAGCCATGGGTTTACACGTGTATGAACTTTTTAATATGTTGTTAGATTCTGTTTGCTAGAATTTTGTTGAGGAATTTTTGCATGTATGTTCATCAGTGATATTGGCCTATAGTTTTCTTTTTTTTGTGGTATCTTTGTCTGGTTTTGGTATTAGGGTAATGGTGGCCACTCTCACTGTCTGCAGATGGCATGGTCCTCTACATAGAAAACCCTAAAGACACCACCAGAAAATTACTAGAGTTAACAATGAATATAGTAAAGTTGCAGGATATAAAATTAATACACAGAAATCCTTTGCATTCCTATACACTAACACTGAGAAAACAGAAAGAGAAATTAAGGAAACAATTCCATTCATCATTGCAATGAAAAGAATAAAATACTTAGGAATAAATCTACCTAAAGAAACAAAAGACCTATATATAGAAAACTGTAAAACACTAGTGAAAGAAATCAAAGAGGACACAAATAGATGGAGAAATATACCATGATTATGGATCAGAAGAATCAATACAGTGAAAATGAGTATACTACCCAAAGCAATCTATAGATTCAGTGCAATCCCTATCAAGCTACCAACAGTATTTTTCATAGAACTAGAACAAATAATTTCACAACTTGTATGGAAATACAAAAAACCTCGAATAGCCAAAGCAATCTTGAGAAAGAAGAATCAACCTGCCTGACTTCAGACTATACTACAAAGCTACAGTCATCAAGACAGTATAGTACTGGCACAAAGACAGAAATAGTAATCAATGGAACAAAATAGAAAGCCCAGAGATAAGTTCATACACCTATGGACACCTTATCTTTGACAAAAGAGGCAAGAATATACAATAGAGAAAAGACAATGTCTTTAACAAGTGGTGCTGGGAAGATTGGTCAACCACCTGTAAAAGAATGAAACTAGAACACTTTCTAACACCATACACAAAAATAAACTCAAAATGGATTAAAGATCTAAATGTAAGACCAGAAACTATAAAAATCCTAGAAGAAAACACAGGCAAAACACTCTCTGACATAAATCACAGCAGGATCCTCTATGACCCACCTCTTAGAGTAATGGAAATAAAAGCAAAAATAAACAAATGGGACCTAATTAAACTTAAAAGCTTTTGCACAAAGAAGGAAACTATAAGCAAGGTGAAAAGACAGCCTTCAGAATGGAAGAAAATGATAGCAAACAAAGCAACTGACAAAGAATTAATCTCAAAAATATACAAATAGCTCATGCAGCTCAATACCAGAAAAATAAATGACCCAATCAAAAAATGGGCCAAAAACTAAACAGATATTTCTCCAAAGAAGACATACAGATGGCTAACAAACACATGAAAAGATGCTCAACATCACTCATTATCAGAGAAATGCAAATCAAAACCACAAAGAGGTACCATTTCATGCCAGTCAGAATGGCTGCTATCAAAAAGTCTACAAACAATAAATGCTGGAGAGGGTGCAGAGAAAAGGGAACCCTCTTACACTGTTGGTGGGAATGCAAACTAGTACAGCCACTATGGAGAACAGTGTGGAGGTTCCTTAAAAAACTGGAAATAGATCTGCCATATGACCCAGTAATCCCACTGCTGGGCATACACACTGAGGAAACCAGAATTGAAAGAGACACATGGACCCCAATGTTCATTGCAGCACTGTTTACAATAGCTAGGACATGGAAGCAAGCTAGATGTCCATCAGCAGACAAATGAATAAGAAAGTTGTGGTACATATACACAATGGAATATTACTCAGCTATTAAAAAGAATACATTCGTATCAGTTCTAATGAGGTGGATGAAACTGGAGCCTACTATACAGAGTGAAGCAAGTCAGAAAGAAAACACCAATACAGTATATTAACCCGTATATATGGAATTTAGAGAGATGATAACGACGACCTTATATGTGAGACAGCAAAAGAGACACAGATGTAAAGAACAGACTTTTGGACTCTGTGGGAGAAGGCAAGAGTGGGATGATTTGAGAGAATAGCATTGAAACATGTATATTACCATATGTGAAATAGACCCCCAGTCGAGGTTCGATGCGTGAGACAGGGTGCTCAGGGCCGGTGCACTGGGATGACCCTGAGGGATGGGATGGGGAGGGAGGTGGAAGGGGTGTTCGGGATGGGGGATACATGTACACCCATGGCTGATTCATGTCAATGTATGGCAAAAACCACTACAATATTGTAAAGTAATTAGCCTCCAATTAAAGTAAATAAATTAATTTAAAAATATCCACTGGGCTCCCATCCCTTGGAATGGCTCTATTATCCATGTATATCCTTGTAACAGCATGCCTTGGTTATTGGGAAATATTGGTTTGCTGAATTATGCATTACATGCCTGCTAAGTTGCTTCAGTTGTGTCCAACACTTTGCGATGCTATGGACTGTAGCCTACCAGGCTCCTCTGTCCCTGGGGTTCTCCAGGCAAGAATACTGGAGTGGGTTGCACGCCCTCCTCCAGGGGAACTTCTCCACCCAGGGGCTGAACATATATCCCCTATGTCTCTGGCATTGGCAGGCAGGTTCTTTACCACTAGCACCACCTGGGAAGCCCTGAATTATGCATTATACAATACCAAAAAAAAAAAAATCACAATTGTTGACATAACATCAGAAAAATCTTTAAGTGTTGAGAAAATATGAAACTCAATTTTTTAAATCTAAGTTTTACTCAAAAGATCAAACTTTATCTTTGATAACATACACTGTTCATTGTTTTCTTTGAAGTGAGAGACTCAATACTTCTGTTTCATGGCTAGGTCTGCCAAACTCTAAGTTTCAAGAATCATAGTTTGTCTGTCAATTACTCTTGCAGGTAAAAGTGGTATTCTGTGAAAACTCAAATGTGACCAGTTTAGCCCAAAGCACAGTCACACATGTGTTTTTCCTGACGACGAGTCTTCTGCTTCAGCCTGCAGTAAAAATGTTTCCTATGTCCTTCTCAGCCTTTTGCATAGAACATGAAGAAACATGAACTCAAGGGTTAAGAAGTAATAAAATTATTTTACTGTTTCATCAAATATATTCTAAGTGAAACTTGCTTTCTTTTGTTTTTTTCTCTCTTTCTTTCTTTTTCATTGTGAGTGCCCAGCAGTGAAGAATCCAGTGGCTACTAACACAATTTGATTCCCTGGCCTCATCCATGTTAAGGTGCCAGCAGTTTTACCCACTGTGATGGTTAGTTTTATGTGTTATCGTGACTAGGCTGAGCTACCCATATGTTTTATTAAATACCAGTCTACATGTAGCTGGGAATTTGTTAATATTTAAAGATTTATTTAATGTATAATCAGTAGACTTTGAGTAAGGCAAGTTATCCCCAATAATATTGGTGGGCCCCATCTAGTCAGTTGAAAACCTTAGGAGAAAAGACCAAGGTCCCCTGTGGACTAGAAAGTTCTCCCTCCAGACAGTTTTTGAACTCAAGCTGCAACATCAACTCCTCCTTGTGTCTCCATCTGCCAGCTATCCTGCTGATTCTGAACATGCCAGTCTCCTCGACCGCATGAGCCTATTCCTTAAAATCTTATCTCTCTTTTGTTTGTATTATTTGTATCTATCCAGCTACCTAATCTATATTTACCTTAAATATGTATTGGGCTTCCTAGGTGGAGCTAGTGGTAAAGAACCTTCCTGCCAATGCAGGAGACATAAGAGACTCGAATTTAATATCTGGGTCAGGAAGATTACCTGAAGAAGGGCATGGCAATTCACTCCAGTATTCTTTCTTGAAGAATTCCATGGACAGAGGAGCCTGGTGGGTTACAGTCTATGGGATCACAAAGAGTCAGACATGACTAAAACAACTTAGCACACATGTATGTATTATCCCACCAAAAAGCACAGCTTCTCTCTCTCTTTTCTTCTCTCTGTACACACGAACACATGCACGCACGCGCGTGCACACACACACATCCTATGTTTCTTTAGAGAACTCTAATACATCCACTACTACTTCTGCATCATCAGTGTAAAAGTACAGTGAAAAAGACAAGCAGCATCTTCATAGTACATGAAGACGATCATTTTGATTTGATTTGGGGAAAAGTATTAATACGTTGGGTTTTGAGATCCCCAGCAGTGCTCTGCCCACACCTGGAAAACAGCTGTCCTGACCCTTTTCCTCCTGACAGCTTTATGACTTCAAACCCTCATGACCAGGCAAATAAACTGCTATGTATTAAACCTGATTAGCAAGAGGGCTGAGAATCTGCAAGAAGAAGACAGAGGGGCCACCCTGCTGGGCTCCAAGGGCTTGGATTTCTGGGAGATACCATCCGCCCAGCCTCTTGCAGCCCACCCACACCTGCCAACTTCCTGACACCATTTCCCCCCAGGGAACCTGGGTTCAGAGCTTTTCCTGATGATTCTAATTGTAGACCAAGTCCTTACGATTCCTCATCCTGCTCTCCATGTGTAGCAGCCATGCACATTTCACTCCCATGGATCATGAGAAATTGATCCATCACTGCTTGGGAACAAAATGGGACTAAGTCTTCCTGTCCTTTTTGTCTCCTCCACACTCAGTGACTGGCTCTTCTGGGAAACAGCTGAGCAGGGGTTCCTCCTGTTGGCCAAGATCTCCAGAGGGCTTGGACCACAGCCAGGCCACCACAGGAGAAAGGAGTAAGTGGGGAAAAAAAAATCCCTCAGTTGATGGCAAAACTTTCTCCTCGTCTGGGGAAACTTTAGTATTCAAGTCATTAAATACAGCAGCTTGATTGGCAGTTCCTCTGAGAAGCAATTCATCCCATTGTAACTGTATTAGTGAATGTAATGACCCTCACATTTCAGTTTCAATTATTCCAAATGGATGCACAAATTTTAAAGTTCAGAAATGGCTTTGCATGTTTCTAGAAAATGCAAAAAGTATATACGTCTCTTGCTCTGGGGCTCTGAAGAGTGTTTGCAGTTTTAATTTTTTCCCTCTTTGCCTCAATTTTCCTTTGGTATCAGGTAAAGAGACCAATTACCTCCTTTTGCTGTAAGGAGGGTGACTCATTTATGTTCATTGGGAAGAAAAGATTTAGACAGTCAGGAGGACCCAAGGAGGAGGTCTGTGGTTGCCATGGCCTGAGACTCTCAGTCTGTGAGTTCTGACCAGCGGCTGATGATGGCTCACCTTGTCAATTTCCTGGGAGAAGAGGTATAATTGGCATGCACAGTGTTAGCTTTGAAGAGAGCACACTTGCTTCTCACCCAATCCTTTCTGCATAAATACTCAGCCTGTTATGAATCCGAGGGACTCCCGGGGTGACCATGAATTCAGGGTGCAGCTGCTAGAGGGGAGCTTGCTCATTACCAGCAGTGCAGTCACCTTGGGACGGCCCTGCCCATGAGAGGTGCCTATTTGCAGTGATGCAGTAGTGCGCTTCGAATCATACTCCGTCCTTTAGCTCAGAGAGTGTCTGGATGACTACCAGATAGCTACAAATTGGCACTTGCCATGCGTACTTGCCATCTAACTCTACAAAGATTAAATCATGAGCTGCTGCAGCTGCTGACCTTCAACACCTCCTGAAAGGAGTTCAGGGTGGAGAACAAAAAAGAGGCCCTCTGTGCTCTGGGGGGAATTGTCAGAACAGGTCTTTAGACAGATATTTTCAGAAGCCGATTTTATGCGCACAATTCTTGTATCTCCTCCAACCTAGAAAAACACCAAAACTCTTGACGATGGCTGCTCCTCGTGACTAGCAGAAAGCTTCAGGAGACTAGCAGAAACTCTCTGCAAAAATATGTGCTTGATTGCATGTACTCCCCACTTCCAATTTGGAGTGGTTTCTTGGCACTATCTGACATGCTATAGTCATCATTTTGCCCCCAAAGAGGATGAGATGGTTGGATGGCATCACCAACCTGATGGACATGAGTTTGAGGAAGCTCTGGGAGATGGTGAAGGACAAGGAAGCCTGGTGTGCGGAAGTTCATGGGGTTGCAAAAAGTCAGATATGTCTTAGCGACTGAAAGACTGAAATAACAACAAAACTTAACTTGCAACTCTCATGTTGTGCATTTTTAAAGTTGACAACCATGTGTGTTCTTTCACACTAGAAGGCTTTGAAAGACAGATGAGCCAGGAAAGTCAAGGCCAAATGCAAACATTCTGTGAATTGCAGTTGGGGGAAAAGTCCCCCTTTCAAATGTGGTGTTGGATTAGGGGGGAGGAAATTCCCACTTACCCTGGAGAATTGTGACCCCATAAATTTCATTTATTAGAAACATTAGGATAAAGCAAACCCGGGCAGAGAAATAAAGGGAGGTGACAAGATACAGGTCACAAACACTGGAAGGAGAGGCAGCAGGCATTGAGGGCTGGCATCCTGTGTGGGACAAGGGGGCGCCTTCCAGGTCTCACTGAGAATGACACAGGCCAGAGTGGAGAAATGGGGCAGCAGCAGAGGGCTGACCAAGACCAGAGCAGAGATACTGCTGGACTCTGACCTGCCAGGACCACCGGCTGCTCAAGTAAACAACCTAGAGAAACATGTTCCTCTGAGGGGGAGTACCTGAGACCAGCCCATCCCTCTTCCCTCCCACCTGTCTTCTGTCTTTATTCATTCCAATTGCACTGAAGCTACCAGTGGTTACCACCAAATGCATCTAAAATGCCCAGCTTAAACCAGTATATTGGAGGTGTTACCAAGTGCCACAGAGCTTACATGGAACCTGGAGCCGAAATCTCTCAGGGCTCCTCAAGTAAATGTCTGGCTCTGAGCTTTCTTTTAATTGTTGAAAATCCTAAACATCCCATCTACGAAAAGATTAACATATGCTTTGGGGGACAAGGCCTATGAAATGCAGTCTCTCTACAGTGCATGGTCTGAGTTCTTGATTTAAACAGATTTTGTTCTTCTAACTAGTTAAGAATTACCTCCTGAAGTTGGAAGCAGTAGCTATGTTTTTTGCACAACATCCCATTCCCCCAGCAGACCTCTGCCTTCCAAATAAAAAAGGCACTCTTAACCAATTTTCTAGCTTGGGTAGAAGAACAAAATGGAAAAAGCACTTTGAGGTTGAATGATGAGTATTAATTAATTATTTCTACTTAGGAATAAAAGATAGGTAGAGTGTTCAGACAAAATATGGTCCACTGGAGAAGGGAATGGCAAACCACTTCAGTATTCTTGCCTTGAGAACCACATGAACAGTATGAAAAGGCAAAAAGATAGGACACTGAAAGATGAACTCCCCAGATCAGTAGGTGCCCAATATGCTCCTGGAGATGAGTGGAGAAATAACTCCAGAAAGAATGAAGAGATAGAGCCAAAGCAAAAACAACACCCAGTTGTGGATGTGACTGGTGATGGAAGCAAAGCCCTATGCTGTAAAGAATAATATTGCATAGGAACCTGGAATGTTAGGTCCATGAATCAAGGCAAATTGGAATTGATCAAACAGGAGATGGCAAGGGTGAACATCGACATTTTAGGGATCAGCGAGCTAAAATGGACTGGAATGGATGAATTTAACTCAGATGACCATTGTATCTACTACTGTGGGCAAGAATCCCTTAGAAGAAATGGAGTAGCCATCATAATCAACAAAAGAGTCTGAAATGCAGTACTTGGATGCAATCTCAAAAACGACAGAATGATTTCTCTTCCTTTCCAAGGCAAACCATTCAATATCACAGTAATCCAAGTCTATGGCCCGACCAGTAATGCTGAAGAAACTGAAGTTGAACAGTTCTATGAAGACCTACAAGACCTTCTATAACTAACACCCAAAAAATGATGTCCTTTTCATTATAGGGGACTAGAATGCAAAAGTAGAAAGTCAAGAAATACCTGGAGTAACAGGCAAATTTGGCCTTGTAGTACAAAATGAAGCAGGTCAAAGGCTAACAGAGTTTTGCCAAGATAATGCACTGGTCATAGCAAACACCCTCTCCCAACAACACAACAGAAGACCACACATGGACATCAACAGATGGTCAATACTGAAATCAGACTGATTATATTCTTTGCAGCCAAAGATGGAGAAACTCTATACAGTCAGCAAAAACAAGACTGGGAGCTGACTGTGGCTCAGATCAGGAACTCCTTACTGCCAAATTCAGACTTAAATTGAAGAAAGTAGGGAAAACCACTAGATCATTCAGGTACGACCTAAATCAAATCCCTTATGATTATACAGTGAAAGTGACAAATAGATTCAAGGGATTAGATCTGATAGACTGAGTGCCTGAAGAACTATGGATGGAGATTAGTGATATTGTACAGGAGGCAGAGGTCAAGATCATCCCCAAGAAAAAAAAATGCAAAAAGGCAAAATGGTCGTCTGAGGAGGCCTTATAAACAGCTGAGAAAAGAAGAGAACCTAAGGCAAAGGAGAAAAGGAAAGATACCCACCTGAACACAGACTTCCAAAGAATATCACAAAGCAATATGATAGCCTTCGTAAGTGATCAATGCAAAGAAATAGAGGAAAACAATAGAATAGAAAGAATAGATATCTCTTCAAGAAAATTAGAGATACCAAGGGAATATTTCATGCAAAGATTGGCACAATAAAGGACAGAAATGATATGGACCTAACAGAAGCAGAAGATATTAAGAAGAGGTGGCAAGAATACACAGAAGAACTGTACAAAAAAGATCTTCATGATCCAGATAGCTATGATGGTGTGATCACTCACCTAGAGCCAGACATCTTGGAATGTGAAGTCAAGTGGGCCTTAGGAAGCATCATTATGAACAAAACTAGTGGAGGTGATAGAATTCCAGTTGAACTATTTCAAATCTTAAAAGATGATGCTGTGAAAGGGCTGCACTCAATATACCAGCAAATTTGGAAAACTTAGCAGTGGCCACAAGACTGGAAAAGGTCAGTTTTCATTTCAATCCCAAAGAAAGGCAATGCCAAAGAATATTCAAGCTACCGCACAATTGCACTCATCTCACACACTAGCAAAGTAATGCTCAAAATTCTCCAAGAGAGGCTTCAACAGTATGTGAATCACGAACTTCCAGATGTTCAAGCTGGATTTAGCAAAGGCAGAGGAACAAGAGATCAATTTGCCAACATCTGTTGGATCATCAATAAAATAAGAGAGTTCCAGAAAAACATCGACTTCTGCTTTATTGACTACACCAAAGCCTTTGATTGTGTGGATCACAACAAACCGTGGAAAATTTTGAAAGAGATGTGAATACCAGACCACCTGACCTGCCTCCTGAGAAATCTGCATGCAGGTCAAGAATCAACAGTTAGAACTGGACATGGAACAACAGACTGGTTCCAAATCAGGAAAGGAGTACGTCAAGGCTGTATGTTGTCACCTTGCTTATTTAACTTACATGCAGAGTACCTCATGTGAAATGCCAGGCTGGATGAAGCACAAGCTGGAATTAAGATTGCTGGGAGAAATATCAATAACCTCAGATATGCAGATGACACCACCCTTATGGCAGAAAGAGAAGAAGAACTAAAGAGCCTCTTGAAGAAAGTGAAAGACAAGAGTGTAAATGTTGGCTTAAAACTCAACATTCAGAAAATTAAGATCATGGCTTCTGGTCCCATCACTTCATGGGAAATAGATGGGGAAATAACAGAAACAGTGACAGACTTTATTTCTTTTGGACTCCAAAATCACTACAGATGGTGACTGCATCCATGAAATTAAACGATGTTTACTCCTTGGAAGAAAAGCTATGACCAGCCTAGACAGCATATTAAAAAGCAGAGACATTACTTTGCCAACAAAAGTCCATCTAGTCAAAGCTATGATTTTTCCAGAAGTCATGTATGAATGTGAGAGTTGGACTATAGAGAAAGCTGAGCACTGAAAAATTGATGCTTTCGAACTGGGGTTTTGGAGAAGACTCTTGAGAGTCCCTTGGACTGCAAGGAGATCCAACCAGTCCATCCTAAAGGAGAGCAGTCCTGGGTGTTCATTGGAAGAACTGATGTTGAAGCTGAAACTTTGGCCACCTGATGCAAAGAACTGACTCATTGGAAAAGACCCTGATGCTGGGAAATATTGAAGGCAAGAGAAGGGAATGAAGAAGGTGATGACAGAGGTTGAGATGGTTGGATGGCATCACTGACTCAATGGACATGAGTTTGAGCAAACTTTGGGAGATGGTGAAGGACAGGGAAGCCTGGTATGATGCCATCCACGGGATCACAAAGAGCTAGACATGACTTAGCAACTGAACAACAACAAAAAATCCTTATAAAAAGAGGAAAATTTGGGCAAAGGCCAAGATACACACTGGGGGATGCTGTGAGACAACAGAGGCAGAGACTGGAGTGATACATGTACAGGCCATGAGGTAAGGATGGTTGGGAAAAACATCAGAAGATGAAAGAGCTTTCAGACAGCACAGCATTGCTGACACCTTGATAGGGTTCCTCCAGCATTCAGAGATGAGACACAATACACTTCTGTTGTCATAAGCGATCTGGTTTGTGGAAACTGGTACCCAGTCCCACCCACCTTTCTTTGTCCTTTCCTTTCCCCTCCCTCACTAGGGAGTGTGTGTGTACCCCACCCACAAGCCACACTGGGCTACTCTTCACCTCCAGATGCCCCTTACCCCATGCGAAATAGAATATTTCCTGTCATACCAGTAAACAAGCATGTCATAGTTATCAGCAACACTTAGGCTCGCCCTAAGGTGAGCCTGTGTGTCCTAAGGGAACTCAAGAAGGAAAGAAGATGTCATCTAGCAGCCACCAGACTGCAGCCACTCCCTATGGTGAGCCCTGAAAAAGCTCAGAAAGTGAAAACACAGGATACTGGGCCCAGATAGCTGAAGTGTGTTAGTCGCTCAGTTGTGCCCAACTCTTTGCGACTCCATGGACTGCAGCCCACCAGGATCCTCTGTCCATGAGATTTTCCAGGCAAGGATACTGGAGTGGGCTGCCATTTTCTTCTCCAAGATAGCTGAGATGCATATCAAAGGAACGATTTCATTGAGCCCAGACTCTTGCATCTCCCCATACGTGGAAAAGCACTAAATCCCCTAACTTGGGTTATCTGGTTTTCTTTAATTAACAATAATTTTTGATGTTCAGATTACTTGACCTTTGTTGCAAAACTTCTATATGACCTGGCTCCTCCCCTCGCCTCCTCGGAGCAGTTCTCTCAGGGTTATTTGAGATGCTGTCTACCAGGGTTGAAGTCCTAAACATTCTCGCTGAATAGCACGTAACTCTCAACTTTCAGGCTGTGTACTTTTTAAGTTGCTTCTGCCAATTCCTCTATCGCTCCTGAAATGTCCTGTCCCCTCCTTATTGTTCTAAATTCTCTGCATCCTTCCAAACCAAATCAACACAAAGCTTAAAGTCTCTAGAAGAACCCATCTCTGTGTCCCCAGCATCTTATGAAGGCATTATCCTGTATTACAGGATGTCACTTATTCCCATGCATCATCAGCTATGTTGTCAACCTCTGAGAGCACAGATGCAGCGGTGTCTCACCTTCACCCCTCTCATGTTGCTAAAATGGCTTATCTGTCTGGGACTCACCAGGAAAGTAAAATCCCTATCAGATAATTAAATAGAGGGAATATAATTCATTGAATTAAACACAGAGATGTTTAGAAAAATTGAAAGAAGGGAAGAGAAGTGAGGCAACTCAGGAATGAGCAACACAAGGAAGCCCCAGTCATCAGAGGGGGTGGAGGGTCTAGGAGGGGAAAGAGAAGAGAACGTGGGGCCAGTAGCAGGAGGGAAACCATGGAGGGTGTGCAGATGATGCCTGGAGCTCCTCCAACCCAGAGATGAGGTGGGAATCACCCTGGCTTCTCCTTTTCATCCACTGCAGGAACTCATCCTGAAGACAGCTGACAGTCCTAGAAGCCTGGAGATGAGATCAGCCTCATCATACTAGGGAGCAGAGATCAGAAGGTCGAAGGAGTCAACCTGAGAGCAGAGTGGGGGTTCCAGCACATTGTGAGTGCTGCAAACCTCAAACAAGTGAATGACTAAAACCATCTGCTCACGACAGCTGTAGGGGCTGAGCAGTGAGGGGGATGCTGCTGGGTTTCAGGAGATAGGACAGACCTCATGATGGAGAATTTAGTGAGCCCTGCTGTGGGCGGAATGGAAGATCCTATCCCCAGAGCTGGTCGATATGTTTCCTTTTGTGGTAAAAGAATGTGCAGGTTGGATAAGTTCAAGATCTTGTAATGGGGATACCACCTGGATTATCTGGGTGAGTCCAGTGCAAACACGAGGGTCTCTAGGAAAGGCAGGGGCAGGACACCGGGGGGACAGTGGAGGGTGTGATGGCAAGCAGAGGTCAGGGTGTTCCAAGAAGGGGCCACAAGCCAAAGACTGTGGGCATCTTCTAGAAGCTGAGAAAGGCAAGTGACTTAGTCTGAGCTTCTACAACAAGATACCACAGACTCAGTGGCTTAACAACAGGCATTTATTTCTAACAGTTCCGGAGGCAAGAAGTTTGAAACCAGTCTGTCAGCTTGGTCAGTTTCAAGCTGCAGATGGTGGACATCCAGGAGTTCTCATCTGGCAGAAAGAACTAGAGAGCTCTCCGTGGTCCCTTTTGTAAGGCCACTGATCCCATTCATGAGGGCTCCATCTTCATAATCTTATTACCTCCAAATCTAATTACTTCCAAAGCCCCACCTCCAAACAACTGTCACAGTGGGGACTGATTTCAGCATATGAATTTTGGGGGGACACAAACATTCAATCCATAACAGCAAATGAACAGATTCTTCCCTGGCATCTCCAAATGAACTAGCCCTCGATTTTAGCTCTGTGAGTCCCACTTCAGACTTCTGACCTCCAGAGTCACAGGAGACTGCATTTTGTGTGTGTGTTTTTTTAAAGATATAGGTATATTTTATTTTATTTTTTAAATTTATTTTTAACTTTTTATTTTGCAATGGAGGATAGATGATTAGCAATGTTGTGATGGTTTCAGGTGAACAGTAAAGGGACTCAGCCATACATATACATGTATCCCTTCTCTCTCAAAGTGGCCTTTCATGCAGACTGCCACACAACATTGAGCAGACTTCCCTGTCCTATACAGGAGGTCCTTGTTGGTTATGTTGCTAAATGTAGCGGTGTGTACATGTCTGTCCCAAACTCCCTAACTATCTCTTCCCAGCCCCCCAACCTGGCGACCATAAGTTTATTCTCTAAGTCTGTGAGTCTGTTTATATTTTGTAAATAAGTTCATTTGCATAATTTCTTTTTAGATTCCATATATAAGGGGTGTCATATGATATTTCTCCTTTTCTGTCTGACTTACTTCACTCATTATGACAATCTCTAGATCCATCCATATTCTTGCAGATGGCATTATTTCATTCTTTTTAACGACTGAGTAATATTCCATTGTATATATGTTCCTATTTTTTGCTGTTTTAAGCCATAAATTTAAACCATGGGGAAATCAGTAGAGGCCTTTAACAAAAGGAAAGCCAGAGGGGATTCCAGGCTTAATATAAGCCAAGGGCTCATGGTCTTAATGACTGTGGGGGGTGGGGAGTGGTGAGAAAAGACAGGACAGCAAAAAGGAAGGAAAGGAAAGAGGAAAGGACTCATCAATCAGTAGTGTACATGCTAGAAGAATCCAAGATCACAGGTGACATGAGGCTAGACTGAGGAGTCTTTGAATTCCTGGTTGAAGAGCATGGCTTTTGTGTGGCTATTAAGAAAATACTACACTCTCAGACTGAACTTGCGGTAATAGTACTGCCATGAAGATCAGCCAGCTGTTGTGTGTGATGAGGCCAACATCCAGTTATACTGGTTAATCCCGATACCTTGGGCAAACTGATTCCTGTTTTTGCTTTGATATCAAAGTTACAGAAATCAAAATAATACTGGCACACAACAAAAATGTAGATCAATGAGATAGGATGGAAAGCCCAGAAATGAACCTATACATCTATGGTCAATTAATCTATGACAAAAGAGGTAAGAACATACAATGGAGAAAAGACAGTCTCTTCAATAATTGGTGCTGGGAAAACTGGATAGCTATGTATTCAGTTCAGTTCAGTTCAGTTGCTCAGTCGTGTCCTACTCTTTGTGACCCCATGAGTTGCAGCACGCCAGGACTCCCTGTCCAACACCAACTCCCAGAGCCCGCCCACTCATAGCTATGTGTAAGGGAATGAAATTAGAACATTCTAACATCATACACAAAAATAAACTCAAAACAGATTAAAGACATAAATGTAAGACCAAACACTCTAAAACTCCTAGGGGAAAACACAGGCAGAACACTCTTTGACATAAATTACAGTAAAATCTTTTTTGATCCATCTTTTGGAGTAATAGAAATAAAAATAAAAATAAACAAATAGGACTTAATATATCTTAAAGTTTTTTGCACAGCAAAGGAAACTCTAATCGAAATGAGAAGTCAACCTACGGAATGGGAGAAAATACTTGCAAACGATGGGACCAACAATGGATTAATCTCCAAAATATACAAACAGTTTATAAGACTCAATATTAAAGTGAAAGTGTTAGTCACTCAGTGGAATCCAACTGTTTGTAGCCCACCAGGCTCCTCTGTCCATGGAATTCTCCAGGTAAGAATACTGGAGCAGGTTGCCATTCCCTCCTCCAGGGGATATTCCCCACCCAAAGATTGAACCTGGTCTCCTGCATTGCAGGCAGATTCTTTACCATCAGAGCCACCAGGGATCAAAAAATGGGCAGAAGATACAAATAGTCATTTCTCCACAGGTAAAACTTTTGTTTTTACTTCAGAGAGGTGCTCCCCTTGACCTATATTGTCCAGTTCTTGATTTCATCTTCCTTTAGAAGACCCTATGAAAATTTAGCTTTTTCTAGGGACATTAAGCAATTTGGTGCAAACCCATGAAATTCCTTTAAAAACTGTAAGTATACTCGGAATCCTTTCATTTCCCTTGGTCTTAGTAAGTAATTTATTACTGTTCTGAGCTGTTCCTCTCTGAGCCTATACCTTCATCTCATCACTGGGCAGCCAGTGTGGAATTCCATGGCATTAGTGTGCTTTGTTTAACTTTTTAAAACTCCTGTTGGTGACTCTCCTGAAACTAACCTTGTTTTGTCTGAAATTACAGCTAACTCTACCTAATTCACATGGCTCTGGTAAAACCATCGTCTCTAACTTCTTTTGGTTTTTTTATAAAACACATTTGCTTTATTTTGAAAGCACAATCTTAGGCAAATGTTTCTCGAAGGGTTCATTTTGGAATCGAGGCTGAAGGAGCCAAATGAAGGATAATTTGCACATCACAACCTTGCGGGTCCCGTGAGCACACAATGTCACCATTGTTAGTGCTGACGGATGCCTTGGAGATGGATGTCAGTTTAGGTCATTACTGCAAACAGGACCCAATTAGTTGGCTGACTGTATTGTTAGAACTGCATATGATTTTTTAATGTCTCTTTCCAACCATTTATTTCATCCTTTGAAAATTGAAAAGATTTCGTAACAGGTTCCCAAGGTCATTGATGGGCATAATGTACCTGGGTTTTCTATTTTTCTTGTCACATTTAACCCTTTTTATATGAGTGATTTAAAATCTGTTGGCACTGAAATTGGCAAGCAAGTTAACATTTTAATAAATTGAATCAGCTTGACTTCTTAGAATCACAATCATTACTGCTGTTGCTTTAGCAAAGTGGAAGAGGTGAATTCAGATGTTAACAATACACTCCTCAATAAACAGAAAACCAAATGAGGCCATCTACCGAAACAGAAAAAGAGAAACAATGAGTTCTGACATACAAATCAAGCCAGCAAAAGCAGTAGTAGTAGAGCTAGTCGCTCAGTCACGTCTTATTCTTCGCGACCCCACAAACTGTAACCTGCCAGGCTCCTCTGTCCATGGGATTCTCTAGGCAAAAATACTGGAGTGGATTGCCATTCCCTTCTCTAGAGGTTCTTCCCGACCCAGGGATCAAACCCAGGTCTCCTGCATTGTAGCCAGATTCTTTACCATATGAACTACAGGGAAGATTTGATCCACCAGCTCAGACAAGTTTGGTGCAGAGTAGGAATTTAAGAAATAATTGCTGAATGAATGAATGAATGAAAATGAACTCAATTAAAACTGGAAGATATAAAGAATCATTTATCCATGGGATAAAATTTACTATTCTTACATGCAGTATCTGCTTTTACAGAAAAAAAATATAAAATAAGACTGCCCAATAAATTGTGTAATACTCCAGTTTCATACCACATGTGATGATGCTTTGATGGCCTTACCTTGAGTGTATCACCTGTGCTGTTGCTGGAACTCTCTAAGATGTGGCTCTCCTCTTTGCCAGGCAAGTCAAGGCTCCCTAGGACAGGCAGGTGCTCTCTGCTCTAGGGTGAACCAGATTTACTGAAGAGAGTTTCTCAAAGAGAATCAGAATCCTCTAAACATGGATGTCCACCAGGGGAAAGCAGAGGACTGCAAACTTGAGTCTTACAGAAAATCTGTTTCTACAGATGAAGAGAGACGAATAGATATAGCATGAGATGCACAGAGATTCTGATTTTCAGCATCAGAATCTTATTGTATTATCTCAGTTGTTACGATTCAGATTCCCCAGGTGATGGGGCAACACCTGTTGGTTCCTTTGAACCCTTTCTGCCTTATAGGGTATACACACAAAACAGTACAGGGTTTATTGAATATTAGCCTATGTGGAGGGCAAGTTGTTGTAGGTAGGTCTGCTCCAAAAGTAGCTGAATATACGGCATAGACAACCAGACCCTCTTGTTTCTGCCTGAAGGACCATCTGTACATGGTGACAACATCAAAGAATCCTCAGGCTTGTTACCAGAAAAATGGTTGTTCAGTTGCTAAGTTGTGTGAAATTCTTTGCGACCTCACAGACTGCAGCATGCCAGGCTTCCTTATTCTTCACTATCTCCCAGAGTTTACTCAAACTCATGTCCATTGAGTCAGTGATGCCATCCTACCATCCAGAAAATTATTGGAAGGCAATTTACATCTTTGAAAACATTCTAATTGAAGTATAGTTGATTTACAATGTTTCAGGTGTACAACAAAGTGATTCAGTTGTATATATATATATATATATACACACACACATATATATATGTGTGTGTGTATACGCTTTCAGATTCTTTTCTGGTTATTATAAGACACTGAATATAGTTCCCTGTGCTATACAGTTAGTCCCTGTTTTTATCTATTTTATATATAGTAGTTTGTATCTGCTAATCCCTAACTCCCAGTTCATCCCTCCCCCCTTTTCACCTTTAGTAACCATAAGTTTGTGTTCTATGTCTGTGAGTCTATTTCTGGTTTGTAAATATGTTCATTTGTATCATTTTTAGATCCACATATAAGTGATATCACACAATGTTTATCTTTATCTGACTTAGTTCACTTAGTATAATCTCTAGTTCTATCCATGATATTGCAAATGGCAAAATTTCATTCTTATGTACGCCTGAGTAGCATTTCATTGTATAAATGTACAACATCTTCTTTATCCATTCATCTGTTGATGGAAACAGGTTGCTTCCATGTCTTGGCTATTGTAAGCAGTGCTGGTATGAACACTGAGATGCCTGTATTTCATCTTTTTAAAATATATACCAAAGAGTAGGATCGGTGGATAATATGGTGATTCTATTTTTAACTTTTAAGGAGAATAGGATGGAGGCTCCTTAAGACACCAAAAACAGTTACCATATGCAGTTGACATCTCTAAGGAAGACTTTGAACACTGCCCAGAATCAGGGTCATAGTTGACTCGAGGCTGATGACGAGTCAGAGGACAGCAGGGCAGGAACATGTCTAACTCATACAGAGATGTATGTTTTGGTCCTTACTCGGACAATGTGATATTCAAATAAAGTGTAACTTCAGTGGGACCAAGGGTTTTGGTAACTCTTTTATTAATTCTGGAATCCTAAGAGTCTGGAGTGATCCCAAGCACAGAGTAGGAACTTAAGAAATTTGTATTAAATGAATTAAAATATTGAAGGGAAAGGTATTTACTAAAACCCTTTAAAGGGGGAAACCTCTTTTTCAATTCTTTGCTTCTTCTCTTTCCCTCCTTTGTCTTTCTCTCTTACTCTCCCCTCCCCCGACCCCATGCTTCATGATTTATGAGTTTCCCAGTAATAATTTACCACAAGCCTGGTGGCTTACAACAGGAGGAACATATTTTCTCGCAAGTCTACAGGCCAGAGGTCTGAAATCAGGGTATCCCAGAGTTGGTTCCTTCTGGGTTCTGGGGGAGAAGTCATTTCTTACCCATCTCCTAGTTTCTAGCGGCTGTGCTAATCCTTGGTGTTCTTTTATTTATAGTCAAATCACCCTGATTTCCACCCCTTCTTCATACCGTCTTCACCATCATCATCTCTTCATCTCTTTTCTTTCCTTCTCTTCTCTGGTAATGACGCTTGTCATTCATTTAGGTCCACTGTAAACCAGCATGATCTCATCTGAGATTCTTAATTACATGTTCAAAGATACTTTTTTCCAAATAAGTTCACATCTCCAGGTTTCTGTTCGACATGTCTTTTGGGGGTCACCGTGCACCCCCCACACATGGTATCTCTTAGATGTTTAGCAGTACAACGTCTCTGATTTGTCTCCACCAACTCCCCTCAATCCTCTTAACACTGCCCACTTGGCCCTTTTCTCTTTCTCCTTGTCCTCTATGCCAACTAATTCCTTTCTCTGTCCTGTGTGAAGTAATGCAGAGCATCTGGACCCCTGACGACAGGCCCTCCTCCAAGTAGACTGAAAAGAAATCTCCCCAGAGGTCTGGGGGAAGGAAAGGTGCTGGAGACCCATTTCACTCTGTCAACAGCATCTCTTCCCACATAAACTGATAAATAAGTAATTCAGAAAAGTTATCTTTTCTTATGCTGACAAGAAATACTCATGCCCCAGTCCAATTGACATAGTACTTTCCAAGGTCATCTGTCACCAAGGCACAGTTCAGTTCAGTTCAGTCGCTCAGTCGTGTCCAACTCTTTGCAACCGCATGAATCGCAGCACACCAGGCTTCCCTGTCCATCACCAACTCCCGGAGTTTACCCAAACCCATGTCCATCGAGTCAGCGATGCCATCCAACCATCTCATCCTCTGTTGTCCCCTTCTCCTCCTGCCCCCAATCCTTCCCAGCATTAGGGTCTTTTCCAATGAGTCAACCCTTCGCATCAGGTGGCCAAAGTATTGGAGTTTCAGCTTCAACATCAGTCCTTCCAATGAACACCCAGGACAGATCTCCTTTAGGATGGACTGCTTGGATCTCCTTGCAGTCCAAGGGACTCTCAAGAGTCTTCTCCAACACCGTAGTTCAAAAGCATCAATTCTTTGGCGCTCAGCTTTCTTCACCGTCCCACTCTCACATCCATTCATGACTACTGGAAAAACCATAGCCTTGACTAGACTGACCTTTGTTGGCAAAGTAATGTCTCTGCTTTTAAATATACTATCTAGGTTGGTCATAACCTTTCTTCCAAGGAGTAATCGTCTTTTAATTTCATGGCTGAAATCACCATCAGCAGAGATTTTGGAGCCCCCCAAAATAAAGTCTGACACTGTTTCCACTTTTTCCCCATCTATTTCCCATGAAGTGATGGGACCAGATGCCATGACCTTAGTTTTCTGAATGTTAAGTTTTAAGTCAACATTTTCACTCTCCTCTTTCACTTTCATCAAGAGTCTCTTTAGTTCTTCTTCACTTTCTGCCATAAGGGTGGTGTCATCCGCATATCTGAGGTTATTGATATTTCTCCCGGCAATCTTGATTCCAGCTTGTGATTCTTCCAGCCCAGCATTTCTCATGATGTACTCTGCATATAAGTTAAATAAGCATGGTGACAATATACAGCCTTGACATACTCCTTTTCCTATTTGGAACCAGTCTTCTGTTCCATGTCCAGCTCTAACTGTTGTTTCCTGACCTGCATACAGGTTTCTCAAGAGACAGGTCAGATGGTCTGGTATTCCCATCTCTTTCAGAATTTTCCATAGTTTATTGTGATCCACACAGTCAAAGGCTTCGGCATAGTCAATAAAGCAGAAATAGATGTTTTTCTGGAACTCTCTTGCTTTTTTGATGATCCATCGGATGTTGGCAATTTGATTTCTGCTTCCTCTGCCTTTTCTAAAACCAGCTTGAACATCTGGAAGTTCATGGTTCACGTATTGCCGAAGCCTGGCTTGGAGAATTTTGAGCATTAATTTACTAGCGTGTGAGATGAGTGCAATTGTGTGGTAGTTTGAGCATTCTTTGGCATTGCTTTTCTTTGGGATTGGAATGAAAACTAACCTTTTCCAGTCCTGTGGCCACTGCTGAGTTTCTCAGATTTGCTGGCATAGTGAGTGCAGCACTTTCACAGCATCATCTTTGAGGATTTGAAATAGCTCAACTGGAATTCCATCACCTCCAATAGCTTTGTTCATAGTGATGCTTTCTAAGGCCCACTGGACTTCACATTCCAGGATGTCTGGCTCTAGGTGAGTGATCACACCACCGTGATTATCTGGGTCGTGAAGATCTTTTTTGCACATTTCTTCTGTGTATTCTTGCCACCTCTTCTTAATATCTTCTGCTTCTGTTAGGTCCATACCATTTCTGTCCTTTATCAAGCCCATCTTTGCATGAAATGTTCCCTTGGTATCTCTAATTTTCTTGAAGAGCTCTCTAGTCTTTACCATTCTGTTGTTTGCCTCTATTTCTTTGCATTGATTGCTGAGGAAGGCTTTCTTATCTCTCCTTGCTATTCTTTGGAACTCTGCATTCAAACGGGAATATCTTTCTTTTTCTCCTTTGCTTTTCACTTCTGTTCTTTTCACAGCTATTTGTAAGGCCTCCTCCGACAGCCATTTTGCTTTTTTGCATTTCTTTTCCATGGGGATAGCACCAAGGCTGGGAACCTCTAATTGTGAATATCAAGATCTCAGGAATTCTCATCTTTGGGATGGTCCTGGGGGCTTTTTTTTTTTGGTCTTGAAAGTCAATGTTATTTTTGTTATTTTAAATATAGAAATCTCAGCGTGTTATAGTTGAAGTTCTACAGAGAGACATAACTAGGATATGTGTAGATTATACACATACAAACACACACACACACACACACACACACACAGAGCGTTGGGCAAAATGTTCATTCAGTTACAAACATAGAGAGAAATTTATTATGTTAAAACATACATAGCATAAAATCTACATTTTTAAGTGTAAAATTGAGTGGCATTAGGTACATTCACAATGTTATGTAAACATTACACTATTCGTTGAATAATTAATAACTCTGTTACATATTTTAGATATTAGCAACAATTTTTGAAAACCTTTTGGATATGTTTCCTTTTCTGTTTTTAGTTACAAAATTTATTTATGTATAGGATGTCATCACAAATATTTTAAGAAAAAGAAACACTAATTTTATTTTGAAGTTTGAAACCTAGGATGTCCCATCTCCAAACCTTCTGTGATCATTGGTGAACCACTTAAGCTTTCTGGATTTTTACTTCCTCATTTGTGAATTGAGGGTAGTAAAATGCACAATCCATAAAGTTCTGTTATTATACAAACAAGGTGTGTGATCTGTGAGGCTACAAAGGGTTCCAAGGTTAGAAGGACCCTGAAATTAGATTAATGTCATTTTGAAATTCTTAATAATTTGAATAAGAGGTTTTGTATTTTAATTTTGCACTGCACTCTACAAATTGGGTAGTTAGTTCTTTATGAAAATAGCTATGGACTTTAGGATTAAATGATGTGAGTGAGATCCTTAAGTGTATCTTCCTTATTTTCTTTTTTTAAAATATTTGTTTATTTTTAAGTGATTGATGATTGCTTTACAATAGTGGTTCGATTTCGGTCATACATCAACATGAATTAACCATAGGTGTACATATGCCCCCTCCCTCTTGAATCTCCCTCCCGCCTCCTACAAATTCCCACCCCTCTAGGTTATTACAGAGCTTCAGTTTGAGTTTCCTGAGTCATACAGAAAATTCTCATTGGATATCTATTTACATATGTTCGTGTATATGCTTCCATGGTACTCTCTCCATTCACCTCACACTTTGGTCCCTGGGCTTTAATTCAAAGTCTTCCCTGGTTTTTGAAATGTGATGATAAATGTCCAACTTGATAAATGATGGACCTTTCCTACTATTTTGTGACCCCATTCAAATTTCAACTCAAGTACACTAGAACCATGGCAGAATCAAACATGTGGAGGTTGCATATATGTGTGTCTACATATGTGTGCATGTGTGCTGTGCTTAGTTGCTCAGTGGTATCCAAGTCTTTGCGATCCCATGGACTGTAGCCTGCCAGGCTCCCCTGTCCATGGGGATTCTCCAGGCAAGAATACTGGAATGGGTTGCCATGCCCTCCTCCAGGGGATCTTCCCAAGCCAAGGATCAAACCCAGGTCTCCCTCACTGCAGGCGGATTCTTTACATTTGAGCCACCAGGGAAGCCCTCCTTGGAGCTTACAGGAGAAGAAATAGCTGATGGCTGTTAAATAGCTGACTTTGTTTCACCTCAGCTCAGAAATTTGCATTTGGAAAAGGTTTGTTTACTGGTCAACATTCAGAAAACTAAGATCATGGCATCTGGTCCCATCACTTCATGGCAGATAGATGGGGAAACAGTGGAAACAGTGGCCGACTTTATTTTTCTGGGCTCCAAAATCACTGAAGATGGTGACTGCAGCCATGAAATTAAAAGATACTTACTCCTTGGAAGAAAAGTTATGACCAATCTAGATAGCATATTAAAAAGCAGAGACATTACTTTGCCAACAAAGGTCTGTCTAGTCAAGGCTATGATTTTTCCAGTGGTCATGTAAGGATGTGAGAGTTGGACTATAAAGAAAGTTGAGCGCTGAAGAATTGATGCTTTTGAACTGCAGTGTTGGAGAAGACTCTTGAGAGTCCCTTGGACTGCAAGGAGATCCAAGCAGTCCATCCTAAAGAAGATCAGTCCTGGGTGTTCATTGGAAGGACTGATGTTGAAGCTGAAACTCCAATACTTTGGCCACCTGATGTGAAGAGCTGACTCATTGGAAAAGACCCTGATGCTGGGGAAGATTGAAGGCAGGAGGAGAAGGGGACGACAGAGAATGAGATGGCTGGGTGGCATCACCGACTCGATGGACATGGGTTTGGGTGGACTTAGGGAGTTAGTGATGGACAGGGAGGCCTGACGTGCTGTGGTTCACTGGGTTGCAAAGAGTCGGACACGACTGAGCGACTGAACTGAACTGAACTGTTTACTGGTAGAATGTAAAACAGAAAACATTTCATTTCACACATGTATATTTGTATATACACATGTGCATGCACACACATATATACAGTTACTAGTTTGTTATCCTAACACTTATTCTTGCAATTTTCCTATATTTGGCTTATATTTTATTAATCTTCCAATGATTTTCTTCTCAAATCTTCTTCACCCTCAAAAATTCTGATTAAAGATCACAGACAGAAGGTTAGACTCTCTCTAAAACATTGCTTTGAACAGTGGTCCCTATGTTTGGTACTCCTGAACAAAATGTTTCTATAATCTTTTTCTGTTTTTCCTCTTAAACTTCTTGATTTTCTATTAATTCCTCTGTTAAATTTTTGCTGTTGTTGTTCATTCACTAAGTTGTGTCTAACTCTTTGTAACCCCATGAAGAGCAGCATGCCAGGCTTCCCTGTCCTTCACTGTCTCCCAGAGCTTACTCAAACTCATGTCCACTGAGCCACTGATACCGTCCAACCATCTCATCCTCTGTTGCCCCCTTCTCCTCCTGCCCTCGATCTTTCCCACCATCAGGGTCTTTTCCAATGACACTTTATGTTTAATAATAGCTGTGTATTTCTCTGACATTGAGTCGCTTTCAATTTGCTGTTTGTCATTTATGATCTTCTGTGTTTGAATGAATGGCTCAGTGGTTACTCAATTTAAATTTCAGAATACCCATTCAAGAGCCAACCAGGAATGCATATACTTCCTGTCTATCTCATTTACATATGTAATATTTTATTATTTATCTTCGACCAGTGGTTCTCAAAGTGGAATTGTGAGTGATATTTTATAAAATTGTTTTTCATAACGTGAAATGACGCCTGGTTGTAGAAAACAAATAGCAAATCCACTGCAGGGGCTGAGGCTTCAATAGTATCCAGATTCTGTAACCCACAAGAGTAAAAGGAATCACATTACTTCCCTTCTATTATTCTCCTTAAATCATATTTCCAGAGATCAAGTTTGCTTGTGACAAATGAACACCTGTGCTCTCATCTCACATCGTGACTTAAGAACTAAAATGTTTCTAAAGAAAGGAAAACATCCTAAATAGCAAATTCAATAATGATAATTTTATGACAATAATAGCATTTTTAGGATGAGGGATTTGTGAACTGGTCTTTTGTCCACTGGAGTGAACCCCCTTGACATTTCCAGGAGGCCCAAAATATTCTGAATAATTTCTTGTGAATGAAAGCACTACCAGTCTGGAACAAAAGGGACAGAGGATGAAATAAAAGGAGGCTATAGGGCAGCCTTCCTGTCCTGCCCACTCCCATCCCCATCCCCAGCCCCTATCCCCAATCTTACTGGCAGGAAGTAGGTTAATAAAACAGTTCAGCTGAAAGTGATGCTACCTTTCTTGAGAAAGGAGAGATGGCTCAGAAAAAAACTGACAGTCCAGAGGCAGAACTGAAAGTCATGGAAAATTATTCCAAGTCCTTAAAATCTAATTGAGTTTGCCTGGCTGGATTTTAAAACTGCTTTGGATTGATGGCTTCTTCTAACCCTCCTTTTCCCACCACTTAGAACAGGGATGTCTTAGAACAACTGATGACCTACACCTGTCCCTTGGCTGTATCTTGGAGGCAAGATGCACAGATCTATATGTTGGGAGGAATTGTGCCCTTCATGGGTTACTCATCTGCACTTGCTTCAGACAGTGAGCTCGGGTACTTTAGAAAGGATGAGATTTAGATGAGATTTGGGGACTTTGAGTTGATGCTATGACCAGATGAGCCCTTGGTGGCTTTTGGAAGCATGAGGGATGGGCATGGATCCTGGAAACCAGAGGGCAGACGGTGATAGGCAGAATTTTGGTCCCCATGACTTTGACCCCTGGTGTTATGACTATGAATATGTTACATATTTTTCAGATGGAATTAAGGCTACTAATAAAGTGACCTTAAGATAGAAAGATTATGCTGGGCTATCTAGGAAATCACATGAGCTCTTTAAAAATGCAGAAGAAAAAAAAATAAAAATAAAAATACAGAAGAGAAAGGTGGAGAGACTTGAAATATGAGAAGTATTCAATAGGCCACTTCTGGCTTTGAACAGGGAGGAGACATGAGCCTCTAAAAGAGCCTCTAGAAATTAAGGAAGACTTCTGACCACCAGCCAGTGAGGAAATGCAGACTTCTGTCCTACAAAAGCATGAAATAGAATTCTCCTATTTGAGTAAATCTGAAAGAGGATTCTTCCACAGTTGTTGTTGTTGTTCAGTCACTCAGTCATGTCCAACTCTTTGCAACCCCATGGACTGCAGCACACCACATTCCTCTGTTTTCACTTTCTCCTGGAGCTTGCTCAAATTCATGTCTATTGTCAGTGATACTATCCAAGAATCTCTTTCCTAGCATCAGGGTCTTTTCCAATGAGTCAACTCTTCACATCAGGTTACCAAAATACTGGAGCTTCAGGTTCATCGTCAGTCCTTCCAATGAATATTCAGGGTTGATTTCCTTTAGGACTGACTAGTTTGATCTCCTTGCAGTCAAGAGACTCTCAAGAGTCTTCTCCAGCACTACAGTTTGAAAGCACCAGTTCTTCACACTCACTCAGCATCACATTCATATGACTACTGGAAAAACCATTGTTTTGACTATACAGACCTTTGTTGGCAAAGTGATGTCTCTGCTTTTTAATACACTGTCTAGGTTTGTCATAGCTTTTCTTCCAAGGAGCAAGTGTCTTTTAATTTCATGGATGCATTCACCATCCTCAGTGATTTTGGAGCCCAAGAAAATAAAATCTGTCACTGCTTTCACTTTTTCCCCTTCTATTTGCCATGAAGTGATGAGACCAGATGCCATGATCTTAGTTTTTTGAATGCTGAGTTTTAAGCCAGCTTTATCACTCTTGTCTTTTACCCCGATCAAGAAGCTCTTTAGTTTTTCTTCACTTTCTACGTTACAGTGGTATTATCTTCATATCTGAGGTTATTGATATTTCTCCCAGCAATCTTGATTCCAGCTTGTGATTCATCCAACTTGACATTTCACATGATGTGCTCAGCATAGAAGTTAAATAAGCAGGGTGACAATATACAGCTTTTTCGTACTCCTTTCCCTCTTCCACACAGACTCCAGATATAAACCCAGTCTGGCCAACATCCTGATTTTGGCTTTGTGGAGCCTGGAAAAGAGAATCCAGCCATGCTATGGACTTCTGATCCACAGAAATGTGAATTACAGTAAGTGCCCTATACACAAACCTTCAAGTTGTGAACTTTCAGAAATTCAAACTTGTGTTCCATCAATGTCAAGCATGAGTGAAATTGCAGCTTGCCCTCTGTCTCCTACTGCTGACGACCCTTTAGCTCTACAACCTCCCACTTCTCCTCCCTCCTCCAATCAGTACTTCTTCTTGCCTGTTCATTCGATGCCAACCCCTATATGCCAGCTGTTGTACTAAACTACTGGACTTTTCAAGGTTCTGTATTGTAAGATTAAAAATGTTTTCTTTATTTTTTGTGCTTGTTTTTATTTGTATGAAAAGTTTTATAAACCTATTACAGTACAGTACTATATAGCTGATGTGTTAGTTGGGTAACTAGGCTAAGTTTGTTGGACTTATGAGCAAACTGGACTTACCAATACGCTCTTGGAATGGAATTCATTCATATGTAGGGGACTTACTGTAAAATAGATTTATGTCATAAGCTGCTGAGTCTATGGTAATTTGTTACAGCAGCAATAGAAAAAGAAGATATCTTCTCAGCCACCGTGGAGTAAAGGCCCCACTTCTTACCAGGCAAGACAATCCTCAGTTTGCCGGCCTTGGTTCCTCCTCTAGCAGCAAGAGGAATAGCCTGAAAGAGAGGCTCACTTGCATAAGACACAACTTATGACACAGTCATCATACAGTACAAGATAATGCCACCTCCTTAGTCTAAAATATGTGCACTTTCAATGACATTTTTGTTCACACAAGACATTTCCCCTCTAGCAATCACTGTTGGGTAACACGTTTTACTTGAAATAAGAATAAGGCTCCAGTGTTTTATTCAAATTCTTTTCCCAAGCCAATGATTAGCCTGAGGCTTTCACCCAGGCTGGCTTCTCAATGTCTCAGTGGGAACTGGGAAGAGAGAACAGGGAAAGCTGGAGTTGGGGAGACCTATGGCCAAGGTCAAGTAGGATGGAGCAGCTGGCTTCAGAGATGACAGCAGGGCAGAGCTGGAGCAGGTTCCTGGAGCAATGGTATGTAGCTATATGCGTGTGTGTATGCACGCCCTGTTGCTAAGTTGTGTACAACTCTTTCCAACCCCATGGACTGGAGCCCACCAGGCTCCTCTGTCCACAGGATTTACCAGGCAAGAATACTGGAGTGGAGCCATTTCCTCCTCCAGGGGATCTTCCTGACCCAGGTATCAAACCTGGGTCTCTTGCATTGCAGGCAGATTCTTTACTGTCTGAGCCACCAGGAAAGTCTGGTACATGGCTATATTGTCATGCAATTTATATTATTTTTTCTACAAACCTACCTGCCTTCTCTAGGCCCTATCCCTGCTCTATTTCTCTTTACTACATTTGTTAATTTCTAAATCTCCAGAGAAACTGTTGTTAATTATTTAAAAGTAAATTTAGGGCCTACTATGTGTACTAATCTAGGATCTGGATATAAGCAGCCGTGAATACAGCTTACGTGTGTGTGTTAGTCCCTCAGTTATGTTTGACTCTCTGCGACCGATGACTATAGCCCGCCAGCCTCCTCTGTCCACAGAATTCTCGAGGTAAGAATACTGGAATGGGTTTCCATTCCCTTCTCCAGGGGATCTCCCCAACCAAGGGATCTAACCCAGGTCTCCTGCATTGCAGGCAGATTCTTTACCATCTGAGCCACCAGGAAAGCCCATCAATTCTGGTATAAAGTATTAATTGGTGATCACATTTGGACTTTAAAAAGATAGGGGGGAACAGTAAGAGTGGAGATTGACTTAACACAGTAATCCATTTGAGAAATGGTAATGATTAGACTAAAGTAGTGAATTTTCCTCTCATAAAGGACAAAAAGACACAATTTACAAATAATAATAACATATATATTATTTATTGTTAATTCCACATAGCAAATGGGTTCTACATTCCACATAGCAAGTTGATTCTTACAATATATTTTTATCTATTTTGATAGAACTCTTATATGTATAGAGACACTGTGTTCTAACTGATAAAATTTCTGACCTGAATATTGGTTTATAAGAGAAACAAAGTGAGATAATGAAGATGTGTGTGAGAATTCACTCATTGGTCAATGACCTGACCTATTTCTTTGCTTAATGGGTTAATAACTTTGAACAGAGATTACTTTCTCCAAATTTTAAGTTATTTTCACTATCATGGCTAAAGACATAACACACTATCAAGTTTAAATTTTAATACATTTCCCCCAGTTCTCTCTTAATCTTAGAGAATCACTCCAGCATGGACAGGAGGAGTAGTCAAGCTTAATCAAGCTCCAATTGGTAACATTTGCCAATTTCCATGATTAAACTATCCTCACCATGGCGGATTTCAAGATCCAATGTGACATCACTGCAGGCCATATGGGGAAGGGATACAGGCTGGATAGGGTTTCCATGCAGGCACTACAGGTGAACCACAATAATCTCAAGGACACAGGTAATAGTCAAGTATAGGAAAATCAGAAGTGATAGTTTTGACTATTTATTACCTTTGCTTAGTATTATTTATTTACTTGTACGTTAATATCATTTAATCTTTAATCAGTAAGTTTTTATAATTTGATACTTAACAATCAGCTCACAAAATTCTGAAAAGTTTAGCCAGCAGCTGTCACAAGTCAATACAAGTCAATTCTGTCACACAAATAGCATAGAAAGAATGTTTACAGCAATGATGCTAGAAGCTTGGGTTGCATAGGCAGATGGTCTGTGACTCAGAAAAGAAGCACAGTAGAGAATCACTCCAGCTTGGACAGGGGAGGTTTGGGTTGGGCTCATGAAATTAGTATCAGACATGTCAACAAAACATGCAAGTGGAGATGCCCAGTCAACAATTGGATACATGCATCTGGAGCACAGAGGAAAGGCAGAGATGGAGAAAAAAAGTCGTGAGTCATTGGTTTCTAGATGAAAAGCAGCTTTGGATGTAGGAGAGCTTCCCTAGGGAAAGAGGATACAGTGGAAAAAGAAGAGCTAGGTCCAAGCCTTGAAATGCTACCTTCGATGGCCAGATAAGGACAAGCCTACAAATTAAATGGAAGGTGGTTCACCGAAGGGATGAGAGGAAACCCAGATGTGGTGCTAAAGAGGCTGAGAACAGACGCTGCAGCAGAAAGTCAGCAGCGTTGAAAGTTCCCAAGAGATACAAACAAGTAAGACGAGAACTTGAGGTTTTTGATGGCTTTGTGTGTGTGTGCTAAGTTGCTTCAGTCAAGTCCGACTCTGCACGACCCTATGGACTGTAGTCCCCCAGGCTCCTCTGTCCACGGGATTCTCCAGGCAAGAATACTGGAGTGGGTTGCCATGCCCTCCTCCAGAGGATATTCCTGAACCAGGAATCAAACCTGTAGTTCTTATGTCTCCTGCATTGGCGGGGGGTGGGGTTGGGGGGTGGTTCTTTACCACTAGCACCACCTGGAAACACCACTGAGGGCTTTAATAACTATTTCACTGCAATGTTTGGTGGGATCCAGTTTGCAGAGAACTGAAGAGCCAACCAAAAGTCAGGAAAAAGAAACAGAAAGTATAATTTCCTTCTTTCTAGAAGTTTGGTAATAAAAAGGTGAAAAAGGGTAGTCTCAGATGTGGGGCAGTGTAGGGTTGAGGAAGGGTATTATTTTATGGGGAAAAGAAGCAAAAAAAACACTGTTCGATTCCAAAACCCAGTGGATAGAATCCAGTAGAAAGATGTAAGATTCCAGGGAGAATGCAAATAAGAACCTGAGAGGATTCCAAGAATAGATCCAAACACATGTGGGACTTTGTTATATGTTTAGAGTGGACATTTCATATCACAGGGGAAAACTTAACAGCCATTCAGGAAAAAAAAAAATATTACTCTATAGTTAAAACCATAAATCAAAACAAATTCTATATTTAAAAAAATAGAAATGATAAAAGTATCATAAGTATGGATGAATTGAATTATCTTAAAGTTCAAAGGCCTCTGTAAGATAATAAATCTAGAAGTCATAAGAGAGAAGATAAAAATGTTTTTATCTGCCAACAAAACACCATAATCAAAACAGAAAATTCTTAAAATTTGCAGCTCGTATCACAAAGGACCAAATTCCTGAAAATAGAAAAAGCACCTATAAAGCCGAATGAAAAGCCTCAAGTCAATGGGAAAATGAGTATAACAGTTCTCAGAAAACAAAACAAAACCTCCAGCATTAGCTCTTCAGTGAAATGTGTCACTGTTTATTAAAAAAGAATAAAATGAAACTATATTTATATACCATTTTTTGCTTTACTAGGTTGAAAAATGATTTTTTGCCTTTGTTTGAAGGCAATGGCAACCCACTCCAGTACTCTTGCCTGGAAAATTCCATGGACGGAGGAGCCTGGTAGGCTACATTCCATGGGGTCACAAAGAGTCAGACACAACTGAGTCACTTCACTTCACAACACACTGAATTTGAGGAAATTTTTCTTTGTTTACAACACACTGAATTTGAGGAAATGGTGCATTTTCATTTACTGGGTTGTTCAATTGTAAATGGACAGGGAGTGTCTTGGTGGACACAATTGGGTTTTTAAAAGTTACAAATAAACCTACACATTAAACTTGCAGTTCCATTCCTGGGAGCTTATCCTACAGCCTTGAGTGGCAATATGCTGTATTTTATCAATTTTTGAAGATGCATCTTGGAAATTGAAATGAGTTTTATAATCAATGCTGCTGTATCTTTCGTTAAAAACACATAAAATAATAGGGTGTCAAAAAAAAAAATAATAGGGTGTCTTATTATCAAAGCATCTTAGATTAGTTTATGTCAGTATGTAGGAACATCATTCATTATAGCAGGAGTCAGGATAAAAAATGAAAGCAAAGCATGAAACTTGGCAATATATATGTATATACATACATATATGTATATGTGTGTGTATATATATGTATATGTATGTATGTTCACATCTAATCTCTTGTTTGTATATGTGTATAACAGTTCTGGCAGGATTCTGGTAACCTCAGCTGCCTAACCCCTGGTGGAGGAAATGGCAACCCACTCCAGTATTCTTGCCTGGAGTATCCCATGGACAGGAGTCAGACACGACTGAACGACTGAGCACAGCACAGCTGCCTCAAGGGAAGTGAGCTGGAGGACAGATCTGGAGGAAATCTCACATTCTGTTCTGAATTTTATAGACATTGTGCAAATGAATCATCTAAAAATTGTAAAAATGTAGCATCTCAAAACGTTATTAAAAGCAGAAAAAACCAATTATCCACACTGTAAACCTTGCTTTGCCTTGGCTTCACAACTGTGCTTGCTTTTGTTTTTTTAATTGACTAAACACTGACACATTAGCCACTGAGCCTGAAGAATAAGACGGAAAGAAAATTTGTGCTACAAAATCATTCTTTACTCTGAGTCTAGATATGGCAGGAAATCCTCAAAAATAATCAAATGTCCTTTCAATACTCTTGGTAATGAATTTAAGATCATAAATTCCTTTAAAAAGGATGATTTGGGGGCAACTAGGCTGACATTCCTTAGAAGTGAGTCTAGTTCTAATAAAGTTTTTAAAAAATCCTTATTACTCTTCTGATCATAAAAGCAATACCTTCCAGGGAAAAAAGAATGGCAAGCTGTAGAAATGCTGCTATAGAAAGTGGAAAAACATTTTAGCAAGGGCAGGAATCAGGGATATAGTCAGGTCCAGGAACACCTGTTGCAAGTAGTTTTTACATGTTGACAGGGGCATTGTGACCCAACTCATGTCAAACTGTGACATCAAAACGCGTGTGTCAAAACATTCTCCAAGTCAAGTCGTCACATGAAACTGTCTTGCTTCCTGTGCAGACGGTCTGTCATGATGAGTGCCACGTGGGAGGACCAGGTCTCCTGTCTGGTTTGCAAGTTCCTTGAGGCCATCTCTACATTCTCACCTTCCAGCCAGGAGCATGGCACATGGGGGTGGTCAGTAAGTACCCACTGAAATCATGAAGAGTGGGCACGGAACCATGGAAACCCTACCAATCAGGAGCAGGACCAAACCCACCCTCCACCCCAGACTGCAGGTGCAGGGGTCTGAGCAGATCACCCATGCCTGAGTCTCAGCCCATCATCCATATAGCAACTGTAACAACACTCCTCTTGCTGTGGAAATTTAGATCTATGCACACTGGCTACACAGTTCCAGGAGCAAAATCAGGGCACAGTGTATTTTTTTAACTATGGTGATTACCACTGGGAAAGACTGAGCTGATGGGCAGAGTCGGGGGTGTGCCACCCTAGGGGACACTGGGAATGGTGATGACTGTGTACCCCAGGCGGGGCTCCACCCAGTTGTCCCTGCAGGGGACACCCTATGTTCAGCAAGTGAAGAGGAAACCTGCATTGTTGGAGTCTTGTCTAGGAGGGCACACCTGTACCTTGAATGCTGGAGAAACAGCATACTTGCCATGATTGCTGTGGCCACGAGCTCTAGGATGCTAATGTCATCTGAGCCCACAGCCAGCAACCCTGGGACCCTTCTCAGGCATCACTTAGCCCAATAGCAACTGTTTCAGACCTTTGCTTGTCTCCTTAAGGCTGCTCCTGGTGGCTCAGATTGTAAAGATTCTGCCTGCAATGTGGGAGAACCAGGTTCTATCCCTGGGTCGGGAAGACCCCCGGAGAAAGAAATTGCAAACCACTCCAGTATTCTTGCCTGGAAAATCTCATAGACAGAGGAGCCTGGTGGGCTACAGTTCATGGTGTCGCAAAGAGTCAAACATGACTGAAGCGACTTCAATTTCACTTTTCACTTGAAGCAGTTCCCCACTGCCTACCCTGGGTTCTAGGAGACAGCTTCAGCGTCTATTTCACAAAGAAACCAGAGTTGCTTATGGAGATGCAGTTCACACACCATACAATTTGTCCTTAGAAGCATACAGTTCAAGGGTTTTAGTATATTCACAGAGTTGGGCGTGGGCAACCATCACCTCAGTCCATTATAGAACATTTTCATCTCCCTGAAAAGAAACCTTGGACCCGTTAAGCACCCACTCCCCATTTACCCCTTATCCCATCCACAGCCTAGGCCACCAAGAATCTATGTTAAATATTTAAATATTTGTCTATTCTGGATACTTCAGAATAGTGAGATCATATAATATGTAGCCTTTGTGACTCTTTTCACTCAGCAGAATGCTTTCAAGATTCACCAATTTTGTACCATGTGTCAGTATGTCTTTCCTTTTAATGGCAGAATAATATTCCACTGTATGAATAAACCACATTTTATTTATCCATGTATTAGTGATGGATATTTGCCTTGCTTCTATTTTTTTTGGCTATTATGGGGGGAGGGGAAGCTGCTATAAACATTCTTGCACAGATTTTCACGTGGACATATATTTCTATTTGTCTTGGGTATACACTTAGGAATGGAATTCCTGGGTCATGTGATAACTGTGGGGTTTCCCAGGTTGTGCTAGTGGTAAAGAACCCACCTGTCAATGCAGGGGATGTAAGAGACTCAGGTTTGATTCCTGGATTGGGAAGATCTCCTGGAGGAAGGCATGGCAACCCACTCCAGTATTCTTGCCTGGAGAATCTCATGGACAGAGGAGCCTGACAGGCTATAGTCCATAGGACTGCAAAGAGCAGGACACCACTGAAGTCATTTAGCACATGCACATGGTAACTTCATTTAGGCACTTAAAGAGTTGACAGATTGTTTTCAAAGTGACTGCAGCTTACATTCCCACCTGCAGTGAATGAGGGCTGCCATTTTTCTACATCCTGACCAATACCTGTTACTGTCTGCCTTTTGAATTCTAGCCATCCTGATTGATTATCTCATGTGGTTTTGACTTGCAGGGCAAGTCTTCAAGTTTTTGAACCACTTCTTTCACTACTGATGCCAAGCAATCACATCAATATGAATTATGTGATTACATATTATGCAAAATATAAATAAAAATATTTGTTGTCATTGTTGTTCAGTTGCTAAGTTGTGTCTGACTCTTTGTGACCCCATGGATTACAGCACACCATGCTTCCCTGTCCTTCACTATCTCGTGGAGTTTGCTCAAATTCATATCCATTGAGTTGGTGATGTCATCCAACCATCTCATCCTCTGTCACCCCCGTCTCCCCTTGCCCTTAATCTTTCCCAGCATGAGGGTCTTTTCCAATGAATTGACTCTTCACATCAGGTGGCCAAATTATTGGAGCTTCAGTTTCAGCATCAGTCCTTCCAATGAATATTCAGGACTGATTTCCTTTAGGATTGTGATGTAAAATACATAAAATGTAATAAAAATATAAAAAAATAGAAAAATAAGCAAACTCTAAACACTTACGTTAAGAAACTTGTAAATCCATTAGGACATATTCATTTAGTGGGAGCAGTTTAAAGGATGATGTAAGTCTCTGGTACTGACATCAAAACATCTGGCATTAGCATTAAATCATGTGCTGACAGCCCCAGTCTCTACCAGATCCTTCTCCAAGGAGAGGGGTCCTTCCTCCCAAACCAGATCCGTCGCTGCCTTGGTCCTGGACCCCATCTCCTCACACCTCTTGGACAATTCCATTCCATCATCTGTACCCTCTTTCTTATCTGTATCATCAACCATAGAAGAACTCCCATTCTGCAGAGGTTTCCTCCAGAAACATTGATAAGATAGAAACTCGGAGGCAAATGGCTGGAAGGTATCCAGTGCTGCTGTTCACTTACCAGACTGTGCTCCTTGCAGTGTGTTTCAGCATCTATAACGTTCCTATCTCCTGAGGCTGTGACGAGGATGGCATGAGCTGATGTCTCTGAAGCATTTAGAGCTAGGCCCAGCACACAGTAAACGTTTGAGTCTGCTCTCAGAGATACTATTGTCAACATTACGTTCACAATTTGGATAAAAAAAATGAAAGTGGCAGTGTTAGTCATTCAGTCATGTCTGACTCTTTGCGACCCCATGAACTGTAGCCCACCGGGCTCCTCTATCCATGGGATTCTCCAGGCAGAAATACTGGAATGGGTTGTCATTCCCTTCTCCAGGGGATCTTCCTGACCCATGGATCAAACCTGGGTCTCCTGCATTGCAGGCAGACTCTTTACCCACTGAGCCACCAGGGATAAAAAAATATGTGCAAATAATTAAAAACAACTTCAGATAAAAACGTTATACAGGAGGATGTAAGTTACTCCCCAACCACCTTTTCACAGCCTTACTCCAGAGGCAAGCATCGTTACCAACCAAAGGCTCATCCTCACAGAAATGGAATGTATCTGTGCTTTATGCAAAAAAAATCATGGGAAAGAAAATACTACACAGAAGAGCCTCCTGAACACAGTAGTCTTGATTTTTTTTCATGTTATATTTATTTTGGAGATGTTTCAATGTCAGTATCAAAGACTTACCTCATCCTTTTTAACTGCTGGCACTAAATGAATGTGTCACCTAATTTAATTTACCTATTTCCTGAATAAGATATCTAGGATTTGTTTGTTTCTTATTTTTCTTACCAGCTTTCTATAATTAAAAAAAATCTTACAAGGCTTTACAAGGAATTTATATATGTGTGAAAATATCTGTGATGAATGACTAGAAGAGCAATTTCCAAGTCAAAGGAAAACTGTACTTCTATTTTATAAGTAAATATTATAAATATATAACAGTAATATATTATTAGTAAGTGATATTATTGATATATAGTAAATATAATTAAACACAATTCAAATTTGTCATCAATATTGCCAAATTTGCTTCAGAAGATGTGCCAAGTGATAATTCCCAGAGAAAAGAGAGCCTGTGTCTTTCCTCTTATTTTCCCCAACAAGTGGTATTGCTTTTGTTGTTCTTTTTTCAGTTGCTGAGTCACGTCAAATTCTTTGTGCCTCCATGGATTGCAGCACACCAAGCTTCCATGTCTGTCACCATCTCCCGGAGTTTGCTCAAACTCATGTCCATCGAGTCTGTGATGCCATCCAACTATCTCATCCTCTGTTGCCCTCCTTCTCCTCTTGCCTTCAACCTTTCCCTGCATCAGGGTCTTTTCCAGTGAGTCAGCTCTTCACATCAGGTGACCAAAGGATTGGAACTTCAGCTTCAGCCTCAGTTCATTGGAAGAACTGAATATTCAGGGTTGACTTCCCTTATGATTGACTGGTTTGATCTCCTTGCTGTCCAAGGGACTCTCAAGAGTCTTCTTTAGAACCACAGTTGGAAGATCCGTGTCAATTTGGTTGATGAACAATAGAATTGGGATATAGTTTCAATTTGCAGCATTCTTAAATTAAATGAGAAGGAACACATTTCCACATGTTCAGAAGTTTATATTTGTGTTGGAGGAAGGGTGGAAACTCTCTATATATCCCTTATGCAGTGTCTATTTTATTGTAGGAATTTTTTCATTGGTTTCATTGGTTTGTTAGAATAATTAACACTTTGATCATGATAAAAACTGCAAAATTTTTTTCAAGATTGCCATTTGGTTTTTGAATTTGTTTGTTAAGTGTTTCCCAATTCAGGGCTTTATTGTAGTCAAATTTACCAAACTAGATCATGTGTAATACTTATAGAGAAGTTCCTCATTTTCATTTTCTTTTAGTGTTTTCATTGTTTCCTTTTTGTATGTTTATAGTTGAGCTATTTAAAATTTTCTTTCTACTAATTATTTTTCTGAAAACTATATAGTTATTTCTGTAGTCCTTACTTATTACATTTTCCTCTCTAATTTAAAATATCATCTTTAAATTCTTATATCTAATTTGGTGTAAGTATGAACTGAGAACTTCCAGAAGTTCAAACTGGATTTAGAAAAGGCAGAGGAACCAGAGATCAAACTGCCAACATCTGTTGGATCGTGGAAAAAGCAAGAGAATTCCAGAAAAACATTTACTTCTACTTCATTGACTATGCTTTTACTGTGTGTATCACAATAAACTGTGGAAAATTCTGAAAGAGACAGGAATACCAGACCACCTGACCTGTCTCCTGAGAAACCTGTATGCAGGTCAAGAAGCAACAGTGAGAACTGGACATGGAACAACAGACTGGTTCCAAATAGGCAAAGGAGTACGTCAAGGCTGTATATTGTCATCCTACTTATTTAACTTATATGCAGAGTACATCATGCGAAATGCCAGGTTGGATGAAGCACAAGCTGGAATCAAGATGGCTGGGAGAAATATCAATAACCTCAGATATGCAGATAACACCACCCTTATGGCAGAAAGCGAAGAGGAACTGAAGAGTCTCTTGATGAAAGTGAAAGAGGAGAGTGAAAAAGCTGGCTTAAAACTCAACATTCAAAAAATTAAGATCATGGCATCCAGTCCCATCACTTCATAGCAAGTAGATGGGGAAACAATGGAAACAGTAGCAGATTTTATTTTCTTGGGTTCCAAAATCACTGCAGATGGTGACTGCAGCCATGAAATAAAAAGATGCTTGCTCCTTGGAAGAAAATCAATGACAAACCTAAACAGCATGTTAAAAAGCAGAGACATTACTGACAAAGGTGCATATATTCAAAGCTTTGGTTTTTCCACTAGCCATGTATGGATATGAGAGTTGGACCATAAAGAAGGCTGAACATTGAAGAACTGATGCCTTTGAGCTGTGGTGTTGGAGAACACTCTTGAGAGTCCCTTGAACTGAAAGGAGGTCAAACAGGTCAATCCTAAAGGAAATCAATCCTGAATATTCATTGAAAGGGCTGATGCTGGAGCTTAAGCTCTAATACTTTGGCCACCTGATGTATAGAGTGGACTCATTGGAAAAGACTCTGATGATGGGAAAGATTGAAGGCAGGAGGAGAAGGGGATGGCAGAGCACGAGACGGTTGGATGATATCACCAATTCAATGGACATGAGTTTGAGTAAACTCTGGGAGATAGTGAAAGACAGGGAGGCCTGGCCTACTGCAGTGCATGGGGTCACAAAGAGGCGGACATGACTGAGCCACTGAACATGAGGTTCTTTGTGCTTCCCAGGTGGCTCAGTGGTAAAGAATCTGCCTGCCAGTGCAGGAGATGCCAGGAGACAGGTTCAATCCCTGGGTCAGGAAGATCCCCTGGAGGAGGAACTGGCAACCCAGTCCAGTATTCTTGCCTGGGAAACCCCATGGATAGAGGCGCCTGGTGGGCTACAGTTCAGAGGATTGCAGATAGTTGGACACAACTGAGTATGCGAGCATACATGAGGTTCTTTGCCAATTATCTTTTTTAATATGAGCATCACACTGATTTTAATATTGCAATTTTATTTAAAAGTTCTTTTTCAGAAAGATTATTTATTCCTCCCTTCTAAAACTTGCTACTAATTTTTTTTTCTGATGACACTAAATGTATAGATTAACTAAGGGAGAATAGACAATTCTATAAAGCTGAGTTCTGTCTCAGCACAGAGTATATATTTCTGTTGTCTGTCTTGTTCTTTCACAGTGATTTCGCATTTTGTTCTTCATGATGGTCACCATTTCTTGGTAAGCTTATCCCCAGTTATATCATGGTAATGTCGTAAATGGTCTTTTTCTTCCACTGTAATCTCTCTATGCTGTTCATAAGATAGCAATTGATACTTGAATATTAATAGCTCTATTCTGACATTTTCTGGATTCTCTTATTTTATTTATTGCTTTTCAACTGTTTCCTCTTGGCTTTCCAATTTTTTCCATAATAAAGGTGTTACTTGATCCATCCTTATTTCTTTCTCCCTTCTAATTTCATTGACCGTTAGCTCCAGATTAAAATAAATGAGTAGTAATATTTAACATTCTTTTATCTTATTACTGATTATATAGGAATGCTCCCAACATTTTCCTGTGAAGCACTGAATACCTTTTGGATTGAGATGAATATTTTAAAAGTATTTTATCATAAAAAGATTTAAAAACATACAGAAATTTAGAAAGTATAGTACAATAAACATCATAAATGCAGGAATCTAGATTCAACAGTTGTTAGCATTCTATCTGAATTGCTTCACACACATACACACACATCATCTATATCTATCTGAATGATTTAATGTAAATTACAAGAACTTCCCCGGCAGTCCAGTGGTTAAGACTCCATGCTTCCACTGTCAGGGGTATGGGTTTGATCCCTGGTCTGGGAACTAAGATCCCACATGCCGTGTGGTATGACCAGAAAAATAAAGACATATTTTAAATTTTTTTTAATTAAAAAATAAAATACAGAAATCACGAATTGTCAACAAATTAAGATTTCTCTACATAGACACAAATCATTATCCAAAATAAAATTAATCATTATAATAGCTAGTTCATTTTTAAATATGTCCAATTGAACCCCAAATTGCTTTTGTGGCAAGAGATAATCAGAGATCACAAATTGCATTTGGCTGCTATATCTTAAGTTGGATATATTTCAAACTGATGAGGAGGTGTATTTTTTCTTCTTAATAATTTAGATGTTGAATTTATCTACTGTCTTTTCAGCATCCAAGAAGAGTGTTATAGACGTTTTCTCTTTTGCTCTATTAATGTGGTGAATTATTATTGAAAGATTTCCTAATATTGAAGGAATTTTGTATTATGCAAATAGAACTCTCATGGTATTATTTTTTCCAATGCGTTGCTTAATGTCACTCAGTGAGATTTGCCTATGGTTTTGTTTTGCATACTATTCATTTTTTTACCTTTGACAATAAAGTTATGTTTGTTTTGTTTTTTTAAAAGTAAGATTTTCTTGTTTATCTATGCTCTGATGTAATTTAAATAGCGGTTGGAGGCAGTTCTGCTTCCACCGTGGTGATGTACTCCCCCAGCAAGCCAGTTCTCCTGCTGGTAACACCTGGAAACCCTGGAAACCGTGTAAGTTCGGTTTACGCTCCACACTGTGTCACTTTCATGTTTCACCTTCTCTCTCTTGCTATCTTTTCCTGAGCTCTTATATGTCTCATTTTTTTGTTTGTTTGTTTATTTTACTTTACATTGCTTCATGTGCACGTGTGCCTGCTAAGTTGCTTCAGTCGTGTCTGACTCTTTGTGACCCCATGGACTGTAGCCCACCAGGCTCTTCTGTCCATGGGATTCTCCAGGCAAGAACACTAGAGCGAGTTGCTGTGCCCTCCACCAGAGGATCTTCCCAACCCAGGGATCGAACTCATGTCTCTTACAGCTACCTGCATTGGCAGGCGGGTTCTTTATCACTAGCACCACCTGGGAAGCCCTACATTGCTAGATACTGATAACTAAATTAATATCAACATTTCATAACTAAATTAATATTATCAGTACAATGGGCTCAGCCTCAATTTTGATCTGTTCTATGACAGCTTTCTTCTGCTGACATTTTTTCTCACTTTTTTCTTAAAGTGCTTTTATGGTAGTTTATTATTGACTAGTTATCTAGAATAAGGTGAGTTCTTTTTTAAGACCATTTGTTTATTGAAGTATAGTTAATTTATAAAATTGTGTTAGTTTCAGGTGTACAACAAAGTGATTCAGTTTATATATGAACGTGTGATTCGCTCAGTCATGTCTGACTCTTTGTTACCCTGTGGACTGAATGTGGCTTAGTTATTTTAGCATATGCTTCTTCCCACCCAATGAAGATCAGAAACTGCTCAAAGGAAAGATATATTTCTCCTTGCCTGGACCGGACCACTACTAGGCAGATTTCTGAATGTGCCAATTGTTGGGTTTGGAATAAGTCATTTATCCCATGAGATGGAGCCATGGTCCTCATTTATGGTGTGGAAGAAGAGACAAGAAAGACAGGAAGTAGCATGGACTGATGCTCCAGCATGTGCCAGATCCTCTGTGAGGCTGCCTGTGTATGTCATCACATTTAATTCTCAGAGCATTGTCATGAATGAAGTATCATTCCTGTTTTTCAGCTGAACAACTAGGAGCAAAGAGGAATAAGCTCCTTCGTCCAGATTACAGATCCAGCATGTAATGCAGTAGAATTCTGATGACTCTAAAGTTCACTGTTGGCAGGACCTCCGAGGCCTCCCAAGCTGTTTCCTCATTCCTCCCTATGTCCCTATTATTTAGATAAAGACTCTCTTATCACAATGACAACCACAATGAAGCTCCTGTTGCTCAAGCAGGTGGCACTTATCTCCCCTTTGCTTTTTGCTTCTCCTCACCATTTGCCAGTTTCTACACTGCCTTTGACTTAATGGGATGGGCCTTCTGTATCAGTCCTTCTCTGATTAAAGAATCGCTCTGCTCTCCCCCAGAACAATTGCTAGGAGACTGTGCCCAGCCTCCTCAGGGGCAACTTTTTTCAAGACTCATATCTTCCTTGCCCTGAGCCCTAGCATGTCTCCTGGTTTGGGTGTAGACTCTCACAGAAATGAAAAGATAATATGACCCCTTCTGCTCCCTGGCTGCCCATCATTGTGGTCCCCTCACCTGAAGCCCTGACACCCTGACACTCTTTGTTGCCAAAGTTTAATGAATGACTGTCATGATTGGAAACAGAAGTCTTGGAACAGGAGAGGTATAGAGGGCTCATGAGGGAGGGCAACATGCTCAGGCCTCATGATCAGAGGGCTCTGTTTCATCCTTTGCTCACTTGGCAGGTAACCTTAGGCATACACTCCTGAGTTATGCTATTCTCCTGTAAAAGAAGGTGAAAACATTTGCCCTGCACCTGTTGTGAGGTTCAAAAGAGAGCATGATGAGGAAACGTTCTGAAAATTATAACATATTCAATAAATGTTCGGGTTTCCCAAGTGGCTCAGTGGTAAAGAATCCACGTGCCAAAGCAGGAGATGCAGGAGACGTGGGTTTGATCCCTGAGTCGAGAAATCCCCTAGAGGAGGAAATGGACACCCACTCTGGTATTCTTTCCTGGGAAATTCCATGGACAGAGGAGTCTGGCAGGCTACAGTCCATGGGGTCAGACATGGAGTCTGACTCAGGGTCAGACATGACTGAGCACAGCACAGCAATACACGTTATGTTATTAACAATAGTATCACTGTTGGTAATAATAGGTTAAATGGATGGTGAGGCGGAGCCTCCTGAATGACATCAAACACATGATGAGGTCCAGGGAGGAGGGCTCACTTGCTCCTCAGCATCACAGGTGGTTTCTGATATGGGGAAGTTGTTTTCTACAGGCAAGTGTCTAGTGTGAATCCTGCTAACACCTCTCCCTACCTGTGTGAGCTTCAATTTCTCTAGCTGCAAAATGTGTATTAGTCTATGTATTTCATTGAGATAAGAATCAAGGGAGACAACCCTTCTGATACTCATCATAATGCAGCTTAATCGGTATAAACCCCTATTGTTATTGTTGTGTTTAGTTGAACTGAGTCAATTAATAGAAGCAGAAGGAGGAGGGCACAGGAGAGCTGCAGAGAGTCTGCTCTCAGTTGTAAGGTGTGATTTTGACCACACAGGTCCAGTAAATCAGGCTCGATGGACTCACCCTCACTAATTAAACTGACAGGAGATCAGTTCAAAACCAATATGTGAAATTCTTAATCAGAGGAGGGGACCAAGACCAGGAACATCTGGCAACGCTATTCAGAGGATGCCTTTAGGACAGCGCAATTCAGTAGGAAGGGAGTGTGATAAGAAGGCTGAGGAAGGCTGAAGCCTGAGAAGGGAGGAAGGGAAAATGCCTCTTGCCTCTCCAGGAACACAGATGCTCTGTCCGCCAGTATACTTCGCTGGCATTTTCCATAAGACACAACCAAGCCTTATTGCTACAACCTGAGCCACCAGCCCTGGCCTCTGTCTAGCTAGCTAGAACTCGTGCTTGGTCGTGTCAGACTCTTTGTGACCCCATCGACTGTAGCCCACTAGGCTCCTCTGTTCATGGAATTGACATTTCCTACTCTAGGGGATCTTCTTGACCCAGGGATCAAGGTCTCTGTCTAGCACTGCCTCCAATTACCCACCCAGGTTTTGCTCATTTCATTCCAACTTTTGATCATTCACTGTCGCTTATTTGGGAACCACTGCAGAAGCTCTCCAAAACAAGGCAATTTCTAGCCATCTTGATATTCTCTGCCCTCCCAGGGTCCCTTAGACCCACCTCAGCTTCCACAAGAGAAAGACAGCCTGGTTTTGTGACAATCCTTTGTTCTGTCTCTGATTCTTGCTCACATCTGTAATTTACTCCCCACCCCCCTTTTTTTTCCTACAAACAGTTCACAGTATAAATCGTGGCATGGAAAACGGCGTGTTTCCTCTGGTTTCAGATAAGAGAAGCTGTAAATAATTTAAAGTTCCTGCTGCGGAAAATTACCCAAACAGAAAGGGCCTTTTTTAATGCTTGGCACTGAGGATGTTAAGATAAGAAATTGTGCCAATTTTCCTACAGGTGAAATTTTACCTTCGCTATTAAGTAAGCACTTTGACTCTGAAATAAATAATGCAATGAGATTTCTTGCGAAGCATGCAAGCATGAATGTAGGGCCATAGCAGTTAATGGTCCACATTTGCTTCTCTTGAAAAAAAAAACAAAAAACAAAGCTCACTAAATAACTGATTGAAATTTTTTGTACCTGGGACCATTAAGTCATACCCCAGGGCTAAGAGACTGTACTCACTAATAGCATTTATATTACCACAACTGTCCAATCAAACTTACATGGAAAGGCACTGTTTTGTGGTACAAAATTCTGATTGGCATAGTATTGAATTGCTACAGGCCACTCTACTTTGAAATGGAAATCTGACCTATTTTTTACCCCTTAATTAATGAGTCATTGTGAAATGGGGTCATAGCTAGTTTCACCTGACCCCCTGCACTATGAGTGCCTCCAGAGATGTCCTGCTGTTCTTACCAGGGCTGCAGGTCTTCCTCCCTTATCTGCAGGTGAGCACCAAGACTGGCCAGGCTCCATGTTCACAAACCAAAACGTCTCAGGCAAAGAGGAGGAGTGAAGCCATCTTACCTCGTGTTCTCTTTCCCGTAAACCTGTGTTGAGGGCATGTAATGGAAAGAGAACTAGACTGTACTCTCCCATCCAGGTACCATTTTGTAACAAGGGCAGCTTTGCCTCCCTAGACACCAGCTCAGTGGCTCCCACACCAGCTCAGCAGTTCCAGATTTCATCCTTTATGAGCCAGAAAGGGCTGAGTCATCAGGCTTTACAAAGTGCACAGGATTAGTAGACAAGGGCCAAATAGACATCAAGGATCAATAATAAAAACAGTTTTTCTAGAGCTGATAAATATCACAAAATTCATGTACAACTGGGGTGAGTTTCTTGTGGGAGCTATCAGTCTCTCTCACCTGACTGCTGGCTTCTTCCTTAGGTAACAAATGCTCAGTCTCTTTGCTTTCCCACCTCTGATTCTCCTGCAGGATGTCCAGTTGCCAAACAGTTCTGGGCAGAAGCGGAAAGGCCAGAGGGATGATTCCTGACAGATGGGAATGGGTTAGGCTGATGTTTTCTACAGAAATAGATGAAAGAAGGGAGGGAAGGAAGGAAGGGAAGGAGGGAGGAAGGAAGAGAGGAAAGAAAGGAGACAGGGAGGGAGGAAGGAAGGAAGAAAGGAGATAGAGAGGAAGGTAGAGAAGGATGGAGGGAAAGAGGGAGGAAGGAAGGAAGAGAAGGAGGGAGAGAAGAAAGAAGGAGGAAGGGAGGGAGGGTGGGAAGGAGGGGAAATTAAAAAACAACAACAAGCATTGCCTCCCATAAACCGGTCTCCATGGTTGCAGTGGGAAGGGTGTCATGGTTTCCCTGGCTGTAGGGAACAAAAGAATAAATCCTCAGCTATTTTACCTGAAAAGCCCCTCATGGCTCTATGTCCCTCACTGTCCCCTCAGCCTGCAGCTGCCCTGCAGGCTGTCTGCTTGACCTGCTTGCTCCACCCTGCTATTTCTGTCCTGACAGTGCTTGCTTGGGAAGACTGTCCATGAACCCTGAAGCTAGTTGAGCCCTTGCCTTACATGCACGACTCACTGTGGCTGCCACCATCTTTCAGGTTCTTTTTTCTCCATTGAATTATAAACTCTGTGAGAGAGACACTGTATCTGTCTTAGCCATTCCCAGAGCCATCTGGTCAACCCTCACTGACAATTAATCAACTAGCTCAGAGGATGTTGCTGAAGACATTTAAGCTTATTTACATGCAGGTGGTCTCTCCTGAAACCAAAGAGGACAGTGTACCCTTTTGTAGACTTTTCCCAAGTCTACCATATACTCAGCTGTTGCAAACATGGCTTGGTTGTACCCTGGGGACCTTGAGAGAAGACCAGTGACCATTCCACAGAGGAGCTTTCTTGACTGCCTGCCTTGGCAATCTTCTCAGCCTGGGTCCCAAGTGCTGTAAGTTTATTGTGGGTGCAATCTAAGAATCTTGAGGGCATCTCACCCAACAGTGATGTCATATTAGGCCATGTCGGAGCTGCTCTTAGAGAAACAGAAACATTAGTCTACTATATGTTTTCAGAGAATACATCTCACCCTCCATCCTAAAACAATGAAAGTTCCCTGGTTGAAAATAAATCCCAGGGCAGATGCATCAATTTCTTTCAGTAGTTTTTCTGCCTGTTACAGATTGGAAGCCCCCAGGAGGCAGGACTGGGTTGTATTAACTCATGTAGTCAGAGGACAATTACAAACTCAATGGACACCTTTGAATGACAGCTGTGCTTCAGGGCAAATGGAACCCACTCAGAAAATATCTACTTATTGCTTTAAATTAAATTGTTCCTTGGAAGGAAAGCTATGACAAAACTAGACACTATATTATAAAGCAGAGACATTACTCTTCAACAAAAGTCCACATAGTCAAACCATGGTTTTGCCAGTAGTCAGGTACAGATGTGAGAGTTGGACCATAAAGAGGTTGAGTGCAGAAAAATTGATGGTTTCAAACTGTGGTGTTGGAGAAGACTCTTGAGAGTCTCTTGGATGGCAAAGAGATCAAAACAGTCAATCCCAAAGGAAATCAACCCTGAATATTCATTGGAAGGGCTGATGCTGAAGGTGAAGCTCCAATACTTTGGCCACCTGATGCAAAAAGCCAACTCATTGGAAAACACCCTGATGCTGGGAAAGATTGAAGGCAGGAGGAGAAGGAGGTAGTAGAGGATGAGATGATTAGATACCATAGCCTACTCAATGGATATGAATTTGAGCAAACTCTGGGAGAAAGTGGAGGACAGAGGAGCCTGGTGTGCTGTAATCCATGGGGTTGTGAAGAGTCAGACATGACTTAGCAACTGAACAACAGCAACAATTGCTTTAAAACATCCAGAATGAGTTTCTTGTCACGTGATAAAATCACAGGATAGAGTGGCTGGTAGCTAATCTTTACAATTTACTGCCATTAGGGGACTTGGCATTAAGGATAGACTCTGACAACCTGCTTGTCACCAACCTCCTGAAAAACAGTCTCAGGCTGAATGGCCCTTTTCACTGGGGATGTTCAGTGTGGATGAGAATCCAAGCTCAGAATCCAAGCTCAGCTTCTGACTTCTTATCATCAATTCTCCCCAGTGAATACTTAAACCTCTGAGACAGGGTGTGAGCCATACATTTAATATGTTTCGCCTTCAAACTTTATTTCATAAATTATAAACACCTGCTTCCTGGTATCTGCTATTCAGTCTCTTTTATTCTAGGGATTTACTAGTGACTTACAACTCTATTTTCCCCCCTTGGAAATAATTTAGAGCACAATGACCCCAAAATTGTGCAGTTGGAGGAATCATAGAAAAACTTTGCCTTAATTTTAACACTGCTTTTAGTAATCTCTGAATGCAAAGAGCATACTACGACTGTCCTTGACTGCCAGGAAGAACAGAGCAGCTGGCTGTGTGTACAGCAAAGGCACAAAGCAGCCAGGAAAAGGGGATATCCTCCCTGATCGGGGCTGTCTTGATGGGAACACACAGATGCCAGTCTCTCAGGTGCAAGTGGTAGCTCCCTTGAGACTGATTCCAGGGGCACTTAGAAGTGTACCTACCACTAGCTACCTGTAGGAACAGGTTTCCACCCCAACATAATCTTTTGGGTGTGGATATTGAACTCTACCAGGCTTCTTCTAAACTGTAAATATACCATCTGTATGATGGTAGGAGGGCTTCCCAGGTGGCTCAGTGGTAAACAATCTGCCTGCAACGCAGGAGATGAGGGTTCCATCCTTGGTCAGGAAGATCCCCTGGAGGTGGAAATGGCAACCACTCTAGTATTCTTGCCTGGAAAATTCCAGACAGAGGACTCTGGTGAGCTACAGTCCACGGGGTTGCACATAGAGTCAGACATAACTGAGCATGCACATGCAGTTTGTGGGCTTTCTGTATAAATTTGTCTGCAAGTTGGGGACCCTGGCTTTAGAGTAAGTTTTGGGAAGTTAATTCACAGCTGGAGAGAGACTTGAGAGAACCTTTCAAGGAGGAAATGAAGCCTTAGAACTTGGAAACATCTCCAGGTCATAAAAGTTGGACACCAGGGCTCACCTGACCCTGGAAGGAACGCGTTTACACTCCAAAAGGTTAGAAAGAGAACCAAGGGCTCTTTCTCCCCCATCTTCAAGCAGCAAAGATTTTTCCCTCCCTCCTTTAGGAGAGAAGGGGAGGCAACTGCCTCTTTCTCCTGTATAGGAGGAGAGAAAATTCACTCTTCACTTATATACAGACTTAGAAATGTGTATGTGTAGAACATTTGGCCTGGTTCTCATAACAACACCCCAGGGACAAGAATCGAGGTGAGGGCATTTTTTGCTTTCAGAAATAATGATCATCTGTCACTAATCCAGAGAACCTTGTGTACATACTCAGGATAAAGTTAATAAAAATGAATATTAGAACCTAACAGCAACTCAAAAGGAAAAATAGCATACTTTGTTTCTCTTTGAGCTTCACTGGCTTGAAGGAAAAGAATGGGGTATATGGAGGGAATTCTCACTCTATCAATTTTTGTTATCATTGCTGATTTCTTTGCTAAATATATGGAGTTGAATGTGAGTCTGTTAAATCAGAGATTCTCAACCTCAGCACTGCTAATAATTGTTGTTGTTGTTGTTATTGTTCAGTCACTCAGTCATATCTAACTCTTTGCAACCCCATAGACTATAGCACACCAGTCCAGGCCCTGTCCTCCGTATGTCCTGTAATTTGCTCAAATTCATGTCCATTGAGTAGGAGATGCTATCTAACCATCTCATCCTCTGCTGTCCCTTTCTATATTTGCCTTCAATCTTTCCCAGCATCAGGGTCTTTTCCATTGAGTTGACTCTTTGTATCAGGTGGCAGAAGCATTGGAGCTTCAGCTCTAGCATCAGTCTTTCCAATGAATCTTCAGGACTGTTTTCCTTTAGGATTGATTGGCTTGATCTCTTTGCTGTCCCAGGTACTCTCAAGAGTCTTCTCTAACACCACAATTCAAAAGCACCAATTCTTCAGTGCCCAGCCAACTTTATGTTTCAGCTCTCACATCCCTAGATGACTACTGGAAAAACCATTTCTTTGACTATGCAGACTTTTGTCAGCAAAATGATGTCTCTGCTTTTTAATATGCTGTCTGGATTTGTCACAGTTTTCCTTCCAAGGAGCAAATGTCTTTTAATTCCATGGCTAATAATTGGGGCTGGATAGTTCTTTGTTGTGAGGAGTGTTTTGTTTATTGTAGGACAGATGCCAATAGAAAGAACCCCACTCCTAAGCTGTGACAACAAAAAACCTTGTCAAATTCCCAGTAGGGGGCAAAATTGCTCTGGTTGAGAACCACTGTTTTACGTGCACAAGTGACAGGGTATGTCTGTGTTTTCACATGGTAGTCATGGGTGAGACTGGAGGAGGTGGTCTTATGCAATCAGCAAATTGATGGAGAAGGAAATGGCAACCCAGTCCAGTGTTCTTGCCTGGAGGATCCCATGGACTGAGGAGCCTCGCGGGCTACCATCCATGGGGTTGCAAAGAGTCGACTGAGTGACTAGGCAATCAGCAAATCGGAGTATTTCCTTCTAGTCTGAAGAGGTCTTCCTAGACATTTCCATATGTTACCTATGTAAATGGTAACCAAGTCTTTCAATCTACTGTGATGAAACATCTACCAATACTCCTGGGAACAGTATCACAGACATGTAGGTCGACTTGAAAGAGCACATGAGACAAATGGCTGGCATGCAGATGTTTTTCTGGAGTTCAGCATTTGATAGAGAAAAAAGCATCAGATTCCTGAATGGAAAAGGAAGACCACTGTGACAGGAAAACGATACAGATGCCACAGACACCTAGATTAATTGAACACAAAATTTTACAGAAAGAGCACCACTGGGTATCGAAACATTTAGAAAGCAGAATGTACAGTGTTTGAGAATGCCATAAAAGTCAGCCAGCTTTGGCATAGGAAATGAGGTCCATTTATGACTCCTGTTTTAGAACATTGGGGAATGGTCAGAGAAGTCAGCTCAAGAGAGGGCATGTGAGTATGGAAGGGCCAGAAGCCTGGTCCCTTAGAAAGTGAAGTCAAAACCATCGAGAAGATGCTTAGAGAAGAATGAATACAAAATTATCTCATATTTTCTTCAATTTTTTTCATTTGTAGACCACAGATGTGCCTTAAATTGAGGTTATTTATCTAAATATTCCTCTCCTCCACTGGATTCCAGAATTTGGGCAGTTTCTTGTCTTCACCATTAATATTTCTGCTGAGTTTTGTAAACCAGGATCTGAAAACAACAGGGGGATCAGAAAATAGGTGAATCCATGCAGAAAGGAAGCATTGTGTTCATTGTTCTGTCACTCAGTCGTGTCTGACCCTTTGTGACCCCATGGGCTGCAGCACCCCAGGCTTCCCTGTTCTTCAATATCTCCCAGAGTTTGCTAAAACTCGTGTCCATTGAGTCAGTGATACCATCCACCATTTCTTCCTCTGTTCATTAAGCTTTGTCTACTGTATCTGCACTGATTGTAGCTGTGTTTCAAGATTAAAGATGTATTTCAGAAGAAGGTCATACCATCATGGATAGTGGCTCATCTCTGCCACTGTAGACAGCATGAAAGATGCAGAGCTGGGTACCGTCATCCAAGGTCTCAAGGGTTCTCACCTCAAAGGTGTCAAAATCTCCAAGCAGAATATGGCCTAGGGAGGTGTGATGGTTTTCTAGGTTGCATAACAAGTTAACAACTCAGTGGCTTAAAACAGTATCCATTCATTATCTCAGTTTCTCTTGTTCAGGATTTCCAAGCACAACTTACCTGAGTTCCCTGCTCAGGGATCTCACAAGGCTGCCATCAAGCTGTCAGCTGGGCTATGTTCTCATCTGGAAGCTAGACTGAGGAGGAACTCACTTTGAAGCTTCCACAGAATTCCTGATGGCTCTAAGCTGAAGGCTGTGCACAACATGGCAAGTTGTTTCTCCAGTATGGCCTGCGGGAGAGTGAGGGTCTGTCACCAGCCAAATAAAGTCTGATATAAGGTAAACACAGGAGAGATATCCTACCACCTTTGCCATGTACTTCTTCTTTTTTTTTTTTTTTAGCATTTCATGTAGTTTTTTAAAAAATTAAGTTTTTATTTTATTGAAGGATAATTGCTTTATCGAATTTTGCTGTTTTCTGTCTAACCTTAACATGAATCAAACATAGGGACCATGTACTTCTGATGAAGAGCAAGTCATAGGTCCCGACCAAACTCAACAGGAGCGGATTTCACAAAGGCATGAACCCCAGAAGACAGGGATCACAGGGGATCACCTTAGGATCTGCCCACTTCAGGAGAGAATAAAATAGAGAAGACTCAGTGTTTCTCCCCTGCATGGCTTCCCTGAAACTATTCAAAGGAGAGGCTGTTACCATCACCTTGCAGCAATTCTGATTATTTACCATTGAAGGAAATGCTAAGGAGGAAAAAGTGAACTGCAGGATAGGCCTCTGCTTTTCTATGTAGCAGTTTACCCTGCAGTAGTGCTCTCATGGGAGGGAATAGTATCTCATCATTCATCGTGTTGTTGTTGTTGTTGTTGCTGAGTTGCTAACTCATGTCCAACTCTTTGAGACTCCATGGACTGTAGCCGTGCCAGGCTCCTCTGTCCTCCACTATCTCCCTGAGGTTGCTCAAATTCTTGTCCAGTGAGTTACTTGGTGGTGCTTTCTAATCATCTCATCCCTTGTCACCCCCTTCTTCTCCTGCCTTCAGTATTTCCCAGTATTAGGGTCTTTTCCAATGAGTCGGCTTTTTGCATCAGGTGGCCAATGTATTGGAGCTTTAGCTTCAGCATCAGTCCTTTCAATGAATATTCAGTGTTGATTTCTTTTAGGATTGACTAGTTTGATCTCCTTGCAGTCAAAGGGACTCTTAAGGGTCTTCTCCAGCACCACAGTTCAAAAGTATGAATTCTTTGGTGCTCAACCTTCTTTATGGACCAATTCTCACATCTGTACATGATTACTAGAAAAACCATGACTTTGACCATACAGACCTATACGGATTTCCTAGTGACTCAGTGGTAAAGAATCTGTCTGCCAATTCAGGAGATAGGTCAGGAAGATCCTCTGGAGAAGGAAATGACAACCCACTCCAGTACTCTTGCCTGGGAAATCCTATGGACAGAGGAACCTGGTAAGCTACAGTCCATGGGGTTGCAAAACAGTCAGACAAGACTGATTGACTAAACAACAACAAAACCATCAGTTTGACTTACAGAATGATACTAGGATGAGGAGAATAAAGTCCAACCACTTCAGAAACCGTGAATTAAAATGCTGCATTATAAACTTTTGTTGCACTATAACTTTCGGTGGCAGGAAACCCAGGATCACACTGACTCCCCATTTTCCATCCCTGGGCAGAACCCAAAGCCCTTAACTTAATATTTGTGCACGACACACCCAGAACCTTCTACTCCAGACAGTCTGGTGAGTCCTTCCCTCATCCACACTAATTTCTTTTGGATTCTCCTTGGAATTCTTTTCTGACCTCAGGAGAAGTAGGTTTGTTCCATCTCGCCTACATGCTTCCCAATTCGATCCTCATCCACTGTTTGACTCACTACAAAATGTCTCCTTCATCAGGTAAATTGAATTAAGAGGTTATATACTCAGCAAGCCCAATCATGCCAGGGCCAAAGGCTAAAAAATGAAGGAGGAAGAAGCCTTCCAACCATAGAAGCAAATGTGAGTTACAGTCTAAACCTCTCTGCACAGTGACCCCTTGTCAAGGAGGAAGTAGCTACGTTTCTCACTTCCTGGAAGCACTGGGTTCAGAACTAATGTCTTTTCCTCCTGACTTTGACTTCCCACCCCTGTTCCACTCTGCCAAGAGAGTTATTTAACCTTATTGCACAAATTGGAATTGCTGCATCTTCCCATCCCCCATCCCCTGTTACTATCTGTTCCTCAGCAAGCCCTTAAATGACAGTGTGTGTCTAGCTGGTGGCCTACTATGACCTCTGCTTTGTTTTGTTCTTATTCCTACTTAGTCATTTGTTATTCGTTTTGCTTCCTCTTTTCATGTTACATTTTTACACTTTTCTCCTTACTTTTTTTCTTTAGAAAAAATTATTAGATATTTCTTTAACTTGTGTGTGTGTATGTTCAGTTACTCAGTCATGTCTGACTCTTTATGACCCCATGGACTGTAGCCCTCCAGGCTCCTCTGTCCATGGAATGTTCCAGGCAAGAGTACTGGAGTGAGTTGCCCTTTTCTACTTCAGGGGATCTTCCTGACCCAGGAATTGAACCTACATCTTCTGTATCTCCTGCAGGTGGATTATTTGCCACTGCACCAAGACATCACAAATTCTTTTTTTATTTAATTTTTTTCACTGAAGTATAGTTGATTTACAAGGTTGTGCCCATCTCTGCTGTACAGCAAAGTAACTCAGTTATACACATACATACATACTTTTTTATGTTCTTTTCCATCACAGTTTATCACAGGATATTGAATACAATTCCATGGGCTATACAGTAGGACTTTATTGTTTATCCATCTTATATATAATGGTTTACATCAGCTAATTCCTCACTCCCAGTCCTTCCCTCCCTGATGTACTCCCTGTTAGCCACAAGTCTGTTCTCTGTGCCTATGAGCCTGTTTCTGTTTTGTAGACAAGAGAAGTGGATGTTATCTTCACTCTACACACAAGGAGACTGCATCTCAGAAAGGTTAAGTACTTCCCCATGTTCATGCATCAGTTAAGTGTGGTGTCAGAATATGAATCCACAAGGGCTTCTCTGGTGGCTCAGATGGTAAAGAATCTGCCTGTAATACAGGAGACCCAGGTTCAATCCCTGGGTCAGGAATATTCCTTGAAGAAGGGAATGTCTACCCACTCCAGCATTCTTGCCTGGAGAATCCCATGACAGAGGAGCCTGGGGGGAGGGGGTGGTGTGGCTACAGTCCATGGGGTTGCAAAGAGTCAGACACAACTGATCAACTAACACTTTAACTTCTGATTTCAGAATCCACTTTCTCGATACTGTTCCAACATGGCAGCCCCCATGCCTTGAATTTTCCAGGACATTGTTGACTTCAGATACTCTGTCCCTTGGGACCCCTTAATATACAAACACATATGTCAGATGATCTGACAAGACCAAAGCAGTCCAAAGACTGTTTGGAAAGACAGTTTCTGTATCTACAAGTAACACTTAGTAGCACACAATTCTTCAGCCTTTGCCTTAGTGCACACACACACACACACACACACACACACACACACACACACCATGAGTGCATGTGTATAACACACCTCCATATTTTGAAGAGGCAGTCATTTCAACCCAAAATGCACAAAGAACTGTTTGCAGTCAAAGACTCCTACCATCCTTCCCCATCCCCTCCCTCACTATCTATCTTGTCATCCAACCAAGCTGAATCCACACAGACTGTTTCTGTTTTTGCAAGTACCTGACAATTCAGATCCTTGCCAAAGATGTTGAGAAATTAACGTGATGGTTTTTTGGGTTTTCTGCAGCATGTTGACCTAATTGGCCTTATAGAATGTTGAAATATTTTGAGGGTTTTTTCTTTGAAGTAAATTTTCCTTTTTTCCTTCTATTTTTTGAGTTTCTCTCCCCTGTTTACCATTTCCAGTATAATATTTTTGGCATACCTCTGAGTGGTCCTTCGTGAATCTACCCTGGATGCTTTCTGTTCTCTGTGTTGTTTCTAAAGAAATTGCAATTTTCTGGGCTCTAATTAAAGCACCCCACAGGATGCCCCAGTTTTCTTCTGCTCCATGTTACATTGTGAATTTTTTTCTGTCGTGTTTCCTGCTCCTCTTTATGGATGCTGAATTCCCCTCTACTGCATCTCCTTAAATGCCCATAAGAACCATAGTCATGTGGATGTTTATTAAACTTTTCAAAGTTTGAAACACAAATATTGGATTCCTCTTTTTTTGACAATCCAACACTAAACATGTGGGATGATTGCATATCTCCTGTTAACTTGACAAGCCAATAGCTGAGGATTCGTCAGCTTTTCTGAGATCTGCTACTAGAGATGATACATCACAGGTAAAGACAAAATAAAAGAATTCTAATTGTTTTTGTTAAAAGTGATGTTCTATGGCTTCTGATTCTAGGTAAATATATAGTAAGACAAGAAGGAGTTATACTAACAGTGCAACGATTTTTTTAAAGCTAGATAAGTTATCCAGCTCATATTTTTAGGGAATCAGTGAGCTAAGCAATAAAGGACAGAAATGGTATGGACCTAACAGAAGCAGAAGATATTAAGAAGAGGTGGCAAGAATACACAGAAGAACTGTACAAAAAAGATCTTCACGACCCAGATAATCACGATGGTGTGATCACTCACCTAGAGCCAGACATCCTGGAATGTGAAGTCAAGTGGGCCTTAGAAAGCATCACTACGAACAAAGCTATTGGAGGTGATGGAATTCCAGTTGAGCTATTTCAAATCCTCAAAGATGATTCTGTGAAAGTGCTGCACTCGATATGCCAGCAAATTTGGAAAACTCAGCAGTGGTCACAGGACTGGAAAATGTCAGTTTTCATTCCAATCCCAAAGAAAGGCAGTGCCAAAGAACGCTCAAACTACCGCACAATTGCACTCATCTCACATGCTAGTAAAGTAATGCTCAAAATTCTCCAAGCCAGGCTTCAGCAATACATGAACCGTGAACTTCCAGATGTTCAAGCTGGTTTTAGAAAAGGCAGAGGAACCAGAGATCAAATTGCCAACATCTGCTGGATCATCAAAAAAGCAAGAGAGTTCCAGAAAAACATCTATTTCTGCTTTATTGACTATGCCAAAGCCTTTGACTGTGTGGATCACAATAAACTGTGGAAAAATCTAAAAGAGATGGGAATACCAGACCACCTGACCTGCCTCTTGAGAAATCTATATGCAGGTCTGGAAGCAACAGTTAGAACTGGACATGGAACAATAGACTGGTTCTAAATCAGGAAAGGAGTACATCAAGGCTGTATGTTGTCACCAGGCTTATTTAACTTATATGCAGAGTACATCACGACAAACGCTGGGCTGGAGGAAGCACAAGCTGGAATCAAGATTGCCGGGAGAAATATCAATAACCTCAGATATGCAGATGACACCACCCTTATGGCAGAAAGTGATGAACTAAAGAGCCTCTTGATGAAAGTGAAAGAGTGATGAACTAAAGAGCCTCTTGATGAAAGTGAAAGAGGAGAGTGAAAAAGTTGGCTTAAAGCTCAACATTCAGAAAACTAAGATCATGGCATCTGGTCCCATCACTTCATGGGAAATAGATGGGGAAACAATGGCAGACTTTGTATTTTTGGGCTCCAAAATCACTTCAGATGGTGACTGCAGCCATGAAGTTAGAAGATGCTTACTCCTTGGAAGGAAAATTATGACCAACCTAGATAGCATATTAAAAAGTAGAGACATTACTTTGCCAACAAAGGTCCGTCTAGTCAAGGCTACGGTTTTTCCAGTAGTCATGTATGGATGTGAGAATTGGACTATAAAGAAAGCTGAGTGCTGAAGAATTTATGCTTTTGAACTGTGGTTTTTCGAGAAGACTCTTGAGAGTCCCTTGGACTGCAAGGAGATTGAACCAGTCCATCCTAAAGGAGATCAGTTCTGAGTGTTGATTGGAAGGACTGATGTTGAAGCTGAAACCCCAATACTTTGGCCACCTGATTCGAAGAGCTGACTCATTTGAAAAGACCCTGATGCTGAGAAAGATTGAGAGCAGGAGGAGAAGGGGACAACAGAGGATGAGATGATGGGATGGCATCACTGACTCAACGAACATGAGTTTGGGTAAACTCCGGGAGTTGGTGATGGACAGGGAGGCCTGGTGTGCTGCAGTCCATGTGATCACAAAGAGTCGGACACAACTGAGTGACTGAACTGAACTGAGCTAAGGAAGTACTGAAGACTAGAAGAAGTAAAGTCCCACCAGGGGCAGAGTTCCTCCTAGATAAGGTGGTTATTACTGATTCTACCATCTCTTGGCATATTTGCCATTTCTGGACATGGGTTGAGGATCAGGCTTGGCCCAAATTGAGGGATGTTACTTCTAGACTTTAGGCAGTCACTTGGGGATGGAATGATGGATTCGAATGTAGCAGAAATTCCAAACAAGAATATCTTCCCCATGAGACATTTGCTGAACTCTGCTGGAAACTGGGGAACCTAGACACAAAGACAGACTTCAACTTCATATAAGTTCCGTATATGCTTAAGAGACCAAGTCCCATTAGAAGGAGAAGCTTTTAAAAAGAAATCTTTTATTTATCTATTTCTGGCTGTGTTGGGTCTTGGTTGTTGTCTTCGGGCTTTCTCTAGTTGCGGCGAGCAGTGGCTCCACTCTAGTTGCTGTGCTCATGCTTCTCCTTGCAGTGGCTTCCCTTGTTGCAGAGCATGGGCTCTAGGCACACAGGCTCAGCAGTTGCAGCTCCCAGGCTCTAGAGCTCAGGCTCAGTAGTTGTGTCCCACAGGCTTAGTTGCTCCTGTGGGATCTTCCTGGATGAGGGATCAAATCCATCCTCTTCATTGGTAGGCAGGTTCTTAACCACTGAACCCCCAGAGAAGCCCAAGGAAGGGAAACTTTGAAACTAACACAAATCTAGTATCTCTCTCAAAGCATTAACCATGTTTCAACTTGGGCAAGGGGAGGGTTATGCTCAAAAACTCTGAAGGGCTAAGCAGCCAGAGCTGAGAAAACAGAGAGTTTCCAGTTACACTTCTAGGAAAGGCATAACTGATGAGGGAGCTTGGCATTAAAGCAGAGTGAATTCTCCCTGAGGCTCCCTTAAGAGACAACATCCCATGAGAAGGAGGAGGCCTGCAAAAAGATGTGCGTGCATGCTAAGTCACTTCAGTTGTGTCTGACTCTTTGTGGCTTCATGGACATCGCCCACCAGGCTCCTCTGTTCATAGAATTCTCCAGGCAAGAATACTGGAGTGGGTTGCCATGCCCTCCTCTAGGGGATATTCCCAACCCAGGGGTTGAACCGGCATCTCTTAAACCTCTTGCGTTGGCAGGTGGGTTATTTGCTGCTAGCACCACCTTGGAAGCCCCAAAGATAGGTCAAAACTTTAGGTAGACTTTTGACCTTGTATAAAGTGAAATAAGGCTTCCCTGGTGGCTCAGACAGTAAAGCGTCTGCCTGCAATGTGGGAGACCTGAGTTTGATCCCTGGGTCAGGAAGATCCCCTGGAGAAGGAAATGGCAACCCACTCCAGTACTCTTGCCTAGAAAATCCCATGGACAGAGGAGCCTGGTAGGCTACAGTCCATGGGGTTGCAAAGAGTCAGACATGACTGAGTGACTTCACTTAAAGTGAAATACTCAAGAGGTAGACTCACTCTCTGAAGAACAGAAAATTTCGGCATGAAGAGACAAAGCAAAAATCTAGGAGAATCACACCAAAAAACAGGGACTTACCAGATACAAAACAAATCTTGCTAAATTGAAATTCAGAAACCAAGATGGGCTTCCTTGGTGGCTTAGTGGTAAAGAACCCACCTCCCAATGCAGGAGACAAAAGAGACTCAGGTTTATCCTGGGTTGGGAAGATCTCCTGGAGGAGGAAACAGCAGCCCTCTCCAGTATTCTTTCCTGGGAAATCCCATGGACAGAGGAGCCTGGTGGACTACAGTCCCTGGGGTCGCAGAGTCAGACATGACTGAACCCTCATGCAGACCAAGATAATCTCAGTTGGACTGAAGTGATCATTCCCTCATCCTATATGACCACAAGAGAGAGGAGACCCTCACTAATAAAAGATTTTATCTAGACCATCTGATTTATTTATACCCAATGCCTAGGATATAATAAAAATATCATTAAACATCTATTTTGACCAATAACCAAAAAAAGGTTATTTAAAAATTAGGGGTATTTGATTTCAGCTCTCACATGTAAAGACCTTGGAAATCATCACCCTATAGGTAAAATGGGAAAAATATGAACATAGTAAAATTAAAAACTTTACTTGAATGCCTCAGAAAATTGAGGTCACAGGATAAAACATCACCAAAGAATTTGCAGAGACAGCCAAATACAGAGAATCATTGTTAATATTTGCTTATCTGGGGCAGAAGCCACCAGAGCCTTAAACTGGTAAGAAGTTTAAATGTGAATTTTAATAAATTGCTAGAGGCTTCAGTATAAGCCAGAACAAGTATGAGAAACTCCGGAAGGAGGCCACAGACACTCATGGGCTTTGCATCTAGAAATCACAAGTTGTTCTTGTGGTGAGGATTTGAGGAAGGTGTTCCGAGCTCTGGCAGGGGAAAGGTTGCTGTTGTTCAGTCATTCAGTCATGCCCAACTCTTTGTGACCCCATGGACTGCAGCACATCAGGCTCCCCGTCCTTCATCATTTCCTGGAGTTTGCTCAAATTCATGTCCACTGAGTTGATAATGCCATCCAGTCATCTTGTCCTCTGTTGTCCCCTTCTCCTCCTGCCTTCAATTTTTGCCAGCATCAGGGTCTTCTCTAATGAGTCAGTTCTTTGCATCAGGTGGCCAAAGTACTGGAGCTTCAGCTTCAGCATCAGTCATTGTGAAATACAGTAAGTCTCTTCTCCACAGCAGAGGGCTACTCTCCAGTACAGAAGAACTTTCTGGAACCTTATCCCAGCACCAGAAAAGCCAATCCATCCAATCTAGTCCCATGCATACTTCCAGCCTCATCTATGGGGAAAAAGATGCCCTTATCAGGGGTCAAAGCTTCAAAGAGGTAGGTTAGAAATGCTTCATACAAGGAAGAGAGTGGGAAGCAAGAACAACGACAACAAAAAAGCTAAGCTAATGCAAAAACTTTTGTGAAGGTCACAGCCCAGAGACATGACTCACTAAAACACTGAGATTTAATCACAAGGTTATAAAATGCTTCCCCTTCCTCTTCACTGGGCTTCACTGGTCTTCCCTGCTGGCTCAGATGGCAAGAATCCACCTGCAGTGCAGGAGACCCAGGTTCGATCCCTGGGTTGGGAAGATCCCCTGGAGAAGGGAATGATAATCCACTCCAGTTGATTCTTGCCTGGAGAAATCCATGGACAGAGGAGCTTAGACTGGCGAGCTATAGTCTAAGTGGTTGCAAATAGTTGGACATGACTGAATGACTTACACTTTTCCCCCTAATTACCATCAGGGCTCTAGTATGAAAAACAATGGATTATAGCTAAAAGAGATGTAGAATGCAGATTTTATGTGTGTGGTGGGGGTACAAGTATACAAAGTCAACAGGGGAGAAGAAAACAAATGATTCAGAAGGAATAGGAAGCCTCTGGCCCTGACAGCAAGAGCAAATATCATCTAACTTCTGGCCAGATGAACACAAAACCCAGCATCATAGTCCTATTTACTATAGTTCCTTTTAGCTAGGAACATCCAGCCTTCAATAAAAAAGCATGAAAAAGCAAAACCTGAAAAGGCAAAGCAAGCATCAGAACCAGAGGTGTATAGTTGGCCCTCTGTGTCTGTGGATACCAAACTCATGAATATAAAGGATCAACTGTATTTACTATATTATACCATTTTCTAGGGTTGGCCAAAAATTCCATTTGGGTTTTTTCCATAACATCTTACTAAAAACCCAAATGAAATTTTTGGCCAGCCCAATATATAAGGAACTGAGCACCCAGAGATTTTGGTATCTGTGGAGCCTTTTGGATGCCAAAGAACAACTTTGGTACACAATGGATACCAAAGAACAACTATATATGACATAAATGTTGGAATTGTCAGACCACGAATTTAAAATAACTATGACTGCTATGTTAATGTCTCTGAGAGAAATGGCAGCAAGTAAGAAAAGATTAGTAATGTGAGCAGAGTTGGAAACCCTAAGAAAGAATCAAAAGAAAAATGTTAGAAATTCAGAACACCATAAAAGATATTAAGGCTATTTTGTGGGCTCATCCATTGATGCTACATAGCAAAGGCACTAGTGAAGTTGAAGACAGGTAAATAAAAGCTTCTTAAACTGAAATACAGAGAGAAAAATATTTGGGTGGGTGGGGGGAAGAAGCAGAACATCCCCAAATGGTGAGACAATTTGAAAGGTGTAGCATATGTTCAATTGATACACCAGAAAAAGAAAACAAGAAATGTGCATCACTGTTTGCAGATGACATGATACTGTACATAGAAAACCCTAAAGATTGCATCAGAAAATTACTAGAGCTAATCTGTGAATTTAGCAAAGTTGCAGAATATAAAATCAATACACAGAAATCACTTGCACTTCTATATACCAACAGTGAAAAATCAGAGAAATTAAGGAATCAATCCCATTAACCATTGCAACAAAAAGAATTAAATGTCTAAGACAAACTTACCTAAGGAGACAAAAGAGCTATACACAGAAAATTATGACACTAGTGAAAGAAGTCAAAAAAGACATAAACAGATGGAGAGATATTTCATGTTCCTGGGTAGGAAGAATCAACATTGTGAAAATGACTATACTACCAAACACAATCTACAGATTCAATGCAATCCCTGTCAAGTTGCCAATGGCATTTTTCACAGAACAAAACAAAAAATTTCACAATTCATATGGAAACACAAAAGACCCTGAATAGCCAAAACAGTCTTGACAAAGAAGAATGGACCTGGAGGAATCAACCTTCCTGACTTCAGATTATACTACAAAGCTACAGTCATCAAGACAGTATGGTACTGGCACAAAAATAGAACTATAGACAAATGGAACAAGATAGAAAGCCCAAAAATAAACCCATGTACCTATGCGTACCTTATTTTTGACAAAGCAGGCAAGACTATACAATGGGGCAAAGACAGTCTCTTCAATAAATGGTGCTGGGAAAACTGGACAGTGACATGTAAAAGAATGAAATTAGAACACTTCCTAACACCATACACAAAGATAAACTCAAAATGGATTAAAGACCTAAATGTAAGACCAGAAACTATAAAAGTCTTAGAGGAAAACATTGGCAGAACACTCAGTGACATAAATCAAAGCAAGATCCTCTATGACCCACCTCCTAGAGTAATGGAAATACTAACAAAAGTAAACAAGTGGGACCTGATTAAGCTTAAAAGCTTTTGCACAGCAAAGGAAACTATAAGCAAGATGAAAAGACAACCCTCAGAATGGGAGAAAATAATAGTAAATGATACCATTGACAAAGGGATAATTTCTAAAATATTCAAGCAACTCATACAACTCAATGCTAGAAAAACAAACAACCCAATCAAAAAGTGGAAAAAGACCTAAACAGTCATTTCTCCAAAGAAGACATACAGATGGCTAACAAACACATTGAAAAGATGCTCAACATTACTCATTATTAGAGAAATGTAAATCAAAACTACAATGAAATATCACATCATACTGGTCAGAATGGCAATCATGAAAAAGTCTACAAACAATAAATACTGGAGAGGGTGTGGGAAAAAGGGAACGCTCTTTCACTGTTGGTGAAAATGTAAATTGATATAGCTACTATGGAAGATGGTATGGAGATTCCTTAAAAAACTATGAATAAAACCACCATATGACCCAGCAATCCCACTCCTAGGCATATACCCCGAGGAAACAAAAGCTGATAAAGACACATGTATCCCGTTGTTCACTGCAGCACTATTTACAATAGCTAGAACATGGAAGCAACCTAGATGTCCATCAACAGACGAATGGATAAAGAAGCTGTGGTACATATACACAAAAGAATATTACTCAGCCATAAAAAGGAACACATTTGAGTCAGTTCTAATGATGTGGATGAACCTAGAACCTATTATACATAGTGAAGTGAGTCAGAAAGAGAAAGAAATATATTGTATTCTAATGCACATATACGGAATCTAGAAAAATGGTTCTGAAGAATTTATTTACAGGGACAGCAGTGGAGAAACAGAAAGAGAATAGACTTTTGGACATGGGGAGAGGAGAGGAGAGGGTGAAATATATGGAGAGAGTAACATGGAAACTTACATTACCATATGTAAAATAGATAGGCAATGGGAATTTGCTGTATGGCTCAGGAAACTCATACAGGGGCTCTGTATCAACCTAGAGGGGTGGGATGGGGAGGGAGATGGGAGGGAGGTTCAAAAAGGAGGGGATATATGTATACCTATGGCTGACTCATGTTGAGGCTTGACAGAAAACAACAAAATTCTGTAAAGCAATTATTCTACAATTAAAAAAAAAAGAAATGTGCAGAAGGAACATTTGAATATAATGGAAAGAATTTTGAAATGAATAACAAACACCAAACTACAGATCCAGGAAGTTCAGAGAACATCAAATGGGATAAATACCCATCCCTCAAAAAAAAAAAGGAAAAGAAAACCATACCAAGGCACACTAGGTTCAAATGACAAAAAAACAAAAACAAAAAAACCCGTATAATGCCACTTACTGAGTTCGGCTGTGAGGCTGGACAAGCCAAATCTCCCCATCCCCATGCCGCCCACCCCCGAGCTGAGGTTCCTCTGCCAAGGGGCACCAACACTGTCCACCACGAAGCAGGGGAAAAGTACTCAAACAAGAGCACTGATTCATCTCAGGGCTCATGCCAAGCCTCCAGTAGAGCCCGCACTGTTGAAGGCTGAACTCTTGGCTAAATGCATCTGACTCAGTTTGCCTAGACAAGGAGGTGACTTGGCCTGTGACAAGCAGTAACTGGGCATGTGTTATAGCCCTTTGCCAGGCCATCAACTTCAGGACACACAGCAAACCCTTAGATGCCCCTTTTAGCTGAGCCCATCTCATGGCAAGGGTTCTGCCACTAGAGGGGTCTTCACTCCTACAAGGCGGGGGGGGCGGGGGGGCGGGGAACCCGTATAAGGAGAAAATCTCAAAAAAAGCCAGAAAGAAAGAAAGTGGAGTCACTCAGTCATGTCCGACTCTTTGAGACCCCATGGACTGTAGCCTAACAGGCTCCTCCGTCCATGGGATTTTCCAGGCAATAGTACTGGAGTGGTCTGCCATTCCCTTCTTCAGGGGATCTTCCCGACCCAGGGATCGAACTCGGGTCTCCCACATTGTAGACAGACGCTTTACCGTCTGAGCCACCAGGGAAGTCCAGAGAAAGAGGGAAATTACCAGAAGTGGGAAATTCACTTATCCTTAGAGCAATTTCTCATTGTGGCAAAGAATAAGGTTTTTATCCAAAGAATAAAACCACAGCAAAGGTTAAGAATTACAGAATAATAGGAAGTACCCTGATTCTTAGTCAGAAAAAAATGTAAGCAAAAGAGTGTGACATGAAATACTAAATTTTTTGAAAGATGTAAAGAATCAACTTGGAGAAGAAAATGGCAACCCACTCCAGTATTCTTCCTGGGAAATCCCATGGACGAAGAAGCCTGGTGGGCTACAGTCCATGGGGTCCCAAAAGAGTCAGACATGACTTAGTGACTAAACAACAACAGAAAGAATCAACTTAGAATCCTACACAAGCAATTTATCCTTTAAAAGTGAAAGGATAGGATATGTTATATGATTCAAAAGAGTCACAGATGATACATATTTAGATGTTGTCATGCCTGGGAGGGGCACCTAGGAATGTTATAGTCATTTGGTACACATAAGAAGAGGTGACCTTGATGAAATACAGCATACAAAGAAGGGTAGGAATGAAGGCTATTGTTGCAGCATTGACTGCTCTCTGCATGGAATAGCTCTAAATTTGGATTCATGCTCTATAAAATATTTTCTCTTCAATTGAGTCAATTGAGCTAGAGTTTACTTGTGATTAAAGACTTCCTTACTAATATGTTTTTCTAATTTTTTCTAAACATTTTTCCATTTTCATGATTTAAATTAATTTCAACAGTTATTCTTAGGATTATTTTTAAGTTCTCTAAATCTCAAGTTGCATCTGAAGTAAATTTGCTCTACTGCCTCTATAGAATAATAACAGCTTTCCTCTAAATGTAACTTTGTTTCTATCACTTTTGATGTTTATCAGTCTCATTATTAAAAGCTATTCTTATTATTTAGGATTGTGTGTCTATCATGTATGTATATATGTTTAAATGCTTATGTTTGAGTATTTTTTTTTATATGTTGATAACACTTTTCAGTCTCACTGAGTTCTGGTTTAAAAAGATTGTAGCCTGTACAATTATTCTTTTTGATAATTATAGATATTTTGTTTGTTGCCTAATATATGATTAATAGTTTGTGACATGAATATATTTAATTAATAATCATAAAGTTCAATGCTCTTTTGTAAGTGAAAGAAAAATGAAGACTTTTTCAGGCCTACAAAGACTGAATGAATACATGGCTCGTAAATCTGCCCTCCAAGACATGTTAAAATAAGTCATTCAGGAAGGAGAAAAATGATGCAAACCAGAACCTGGAATCAACATGACCAAAGAGTGTTGTGAGAAAAAATAAAGAATAAAATCACATATTTTTATTTTAATTATTCTAAAAGATGACTTTATATAAAGCAATATTAGAACAATTTATTGAGTGCATATAGCACAGGGAACTCTGCTCGATACTCTGTAACGACCTATCTGGGAAAAAATCTGAAAATGAATAGATATATGTATGCATGCATGCATGCTAAGTCACTTTAGTCATGTCTGACTCTTTGAGACCCTGTGGACAATTGCCCACCAGGCTCCTCTGTGCATGGGATTCTCCAGGCAGAGAACACTGGAGTGGGTTGCCATGCCCTCCTTCAGGATATCTTACCAACCCAGGGATCAAACCCAGGACTCTTATGTCTCCCACATGGGCAGGCAGGTTATCACCAAGGCCACCTGGGAAGCCCAAATATATGTATACGTATAACTAACTCACTTTGCTGTACAGCAGAAACTATCACAACAGTGTAAATCAACTGCACTCCAAGAAAAATTAATTCAAACAAACAGAAAACAACCTTAACTCTTACTTCCTGTAACAACCTAGTATGAAAATTAATCTGAAATACAACTAAATGAAAAAAGAAATCTATTAAATTTCTATAAAATAAGACAAGAGAATATCTTCTTGACCTTTGCGTAAGCAGCAAAAAATTAAACGTGACTCAAAATACTAACCATAAAGAAATTTTGATCCATTGGATTAATTAAGTTGCGCCAATCAAAAGATACCATAAAAAAGAGTGAAAGGACAAACGGATTAGAAGAAAGTATTTTCAGTACTTACATCTGATGAATGCTTCATATTCCAAATATTTAAAACAATTCTAAAACTATAAGACAAGAAAAAGACAACCCATTTCTTCATGGGCAAAAGAACAGAGTAGCCACTTGTTCAAAGAGTATATCCATAAGTCTATTAGACATACTGAAACATGCCTAATGTCATTGTTTATCAAGCAAATACAAATTAAGAACACAATGAGACACCATTATAAGCACACCAGAATGGAATAAATTTCTAGAAGTTTTTTAATGAATCTCAATACTTAGTTCAATTTCTTGTAGCATCCCAGAAAACCCTAAGTAAGACTTGTATGTGTGTGTGTCGGTGGGTGTGGGAGTGGAGGTGCAATTAATCTCCACAATTGCAAAATGAATTTTGGCATTTGGGAATTAATTATACAAACTGAAAAATATAAATACAAGAAATTTCTTTGAAGTTAAAATTTCATTTCCCTAAAGGGATATAGGAGCAACATTTCTTACCCTTTAAAGCAGCAAATTTGAGTTTTCTACTAGGGTTCACATTGGGTTAGAATGTGTTTCCAGAACTCAAATTTTAGCCCTGAAGTTCTCAGTAACATTTGGCTGGTCTTCCTGAGATTTTTTATTCCCCAGTATTTCTCACTGTAATTTTTTCCAAATAGAGTTTATTGCTGCCACGTTAGATGCTGGTCTCGTGGAACTTATGCAAACTTCAAAGTTGAATTCATCTTCCTTTTCTTCTTTCTTCAGGTCTCCATTTCAGAATCTCAGTCTCTTCCATTTAATAGTACAGGAATTAACTTCTTTAATCTGTAGCTTTTATTGAGTGTGTCTATTTGAAATATTTGAAGATTAGTGGCACATTTGACATATTTTTCTGATAGAAAGAGACAAGTTGTATTTTCATTTACACAATCCTTGATTGAATTTGTATGCATCCTTGTTACTTTCAGGAAAAAATTTTCCACCTGTGATTAAAAGAGGATCTGAACTACCATTTTTAACCCTGGAACAAGACGAAAACACACCCTGCATATTATTTATTTGAGGAAGGGAACATCAAATAAATTCTCCAGCACTCTCTCATTGCAGTCTGCTCAGTTTTCCTATATGTGTGAGCTGTTCTCTTAAAGCTTCCTACCCTCAGCTTGGGAAGAGAAAGTACAAGTGTACACACAGAGCACACTATACAGATGTACTTGCACACACATCAATGTGCATGCACACCGTACACGCTTCACATACACATACCACATACATACATGCCATACACAAACACATACACACCCCACAATGTGCAGACATACCAAACACACATCACATACACATGCCACATACATACACACCATACACACACACACACACACACACACCACAGTACAGTGTGCACACACACCATACACACTTCACATACACATACTACATACATATACACCACACTCACACGCACACCACACTGTGCACACATACCATACATATGTCACACATACATACCACACACATACACACCACAAATTCTAGTAACTGTTTCACTAGAATGGAAAGAAAAAAATAGACAATGACCTTGATAATTTCCCCTTAAATGACTTTATTTCCCTTTAACCTTTAGAAGTATAACATGATCATAATACAGGCTGGGAAGGGTGATGCATAACAGTGGAGGGAGTCCTCAGGAAACAATCACTAGCTGCAGAATAGAGAGGTTTTGCCTAGTTTACCACCAGTGGCAGAAACAAGCTCGTGTAGGTACCCCCTTTGAAAGGGATGGACAGGGCAGAGGACAGAAGCAACGTCCTGCGGCCCTGAAGAAGAGCTGGCAAACATGTCCAATAATCAAGCTAACTGGTTCCACAATCACAGCATGTGAATGTGAGCCCCCGGACAGCATTTTCTAGCAACCAAATATCTGAAAGTCTCCATTTTCTCACCCATAAAATGACGCTGTAAGCATGAAATGAGACCGAGTGTGAAAAGTGGGCTGTAAAATAGATCTGCGTAAAGGGTTGTCTACAGATTTTTATTGGTGAAAACACTGAGAATAAGAGACCAGAGGAAAAGATTTTCTAATGTAACAGAGAGAAATAAAGGCAAAGAACCCCTGAGGATGTTGACACCTAAGTCACTTCAGAGCAGAGACTGAGTGTGATTCTTGAGGAAATATCTTTTCTTAGTTTGAACAAGAGAGTAATTTGAATACTTTAGTCACCTGATGCAAAGAACCAACTCAATGGAAAAGACCCTGATGCTGGGAGAGATTGAGAGCAAGAGGAGAAGGGGGTGACAGAGGATGAGATGGTTGGATGGCATCTGTGACTCAATGGGCTTGAGTTTGAGCAAACTCCAGGAGATGGTGAAGGACAGGGAAGCCTGGTGTGCTGCAATCCATGGGGTCGCAAAGAGTTGGACATGACTTATTGACTGAACAACAACAAAATATTGCTTTAAACCTCACATGACCCTTTGGAGACCAGAATATTCTGAGAATAAAGTCACCACATATCAGTGCAAATAAAACCAGCCTTTTCCTTTCTGCCCCAAGCACACATGTGGAATCTGGCCAGCTGGGGGCTGGACAGGACAGATGGACATGTCTGCTGCAGTGGAGAGGAAAGCAGTGCATGCTAAGACACCAGAACAGATTGTTTTTAGCCTTCAATGTTTTTCTCAGGAAGAACTTCAGTGATTCTATCCTTTCTCAGTCAGAGTCCCAAGGGTCTCCTTTTCTATGTAAAATCATCTTCCTTGATTGTCATGGACCACACATCCTGGAAATGTTTCCTAAATATTCATGTCATGCATCTCCCTAGGGGCATTTTGAGGGGAAAACATGTTTGGCAAAAGAAGTATTCCAAACTGTGGAACGTTTTACAAGATGCATGTGACTATCAGAGGATCTGGATATCCATATATCCTGATGTATGCTTTTACAAACATCTTTGAAGAAACTCATTTTCCTCTGAAAAGAGCTACATTGGGAAAATCCTGTAATTTCTGCTTTCATTGGGGAAACCATCAAGGGTGTTCTACTTCTCTTTTTTCTTGTCTTCTAATCTTCAGCATAAAGCAACTGAGGCTGCCTATCAGAACACTTGAATTAAATAAAAACAATTCTTTCTCGCATGTTGGTGTCATTTTACATAGATTCATCCGGCCCAGATTGGAATGATGAAGAAAAGAACTTTTTAAAGTGTTTTGTAGGTGGTGGTCTACTCCCTGGTGGCCTAGTGGCTAAGATTCCACCCTACCAGTGCAGAGGCCCAAGTTCGACCCCTGGTGGGGAACTGGATCCCTTATGCCAATCCTGAGTGCCACAACTAAGACCCAGCATGTTAAATAAATAAAGATAAATATTTTTTAAAGTATTTTATCAATGTAGAGGAGTAATGTATATTTTATATACTTCTCCAAATTCTGAGATGTATTGACTTTATAGTTCAAAGGAAATATTATGATCACAGTTGTTTACTATTAATACAAAGGAGCTGGAGCTACAATAAATGTATTCAGTTCATAGCACTAAACATCTAACATCTCCACTACATTTAGTGCTTCCCTAAGAACTTTCATCTGCATGTTACAATTTCTTTAGCTCCAAGCATTCTCAGTCATTTTAGTCATATCTGACCGTTTGCGACCCTATGGATGGTAGCCCGCCAGGCTCCTCTGTCCATGGGATTCTCCAGGCAAGAATACTGGAGTAGGTTGCCATGCCCTCCTCCAGGAGATCTTTCCAACCCAGTGGTTGAACCCAAGTGTCTTATGTCTCCTGCATTGGCAGGTAGATTCTTTACCACTAGTGCCACCTAGGCACCATGTTAGTGTGGAAAGGTGGGGAGAGGAAGTGTTATAAAATATTATGATTTAAGTCTTTGTACTTTAGTGGGCTTGTGCCCCTGGACTGAGATCTTTTCAAGTGTTTCTTAGTTTTCTCACCCCTTCTGTGAGACAAAAGGGCTAAAGGGAGCCAGGATGAGACATTTCCTTTCCTCTGTGTTGGGATAAGGTTCTGATAAACCTTTCCCATGCAGAGTTGGCCTTGGTTTAGGAGAATGTCTGGAGAATATTTCAGAGTAGTTACCTGGCCCCTCCTCTGGTCAAGGACACAGGAGAACCTCTGCTCTTCAAAGAGAGAACTAGATGGTTTTCCTGGCAGTACACTATCAAAAGTGTGGGGGTTCCTAAAGACTGCTGCCCTAATAACAAGTCCATACTCAGACTCCACAATTCATCAAAATGACCATTTAAGTGATGGCTTCAGTGAATTCGCTCCAGGTAAGGAGATCATAGTGGCTGTATCTCTCTACATACATCTGTCTGGAGTGTCAGTTTTCCTTCAATGTCAGTTCTCTGATGGGTCCAAAAAAATTGTTGATTTTCAGCTTTTTGAGCTGTGTCTTACAAAGATTGCAGTAATGACTTTCAAGCTCTTAACATTTCGAAGCAGAAACTGAAAGGCCTGGATGTATGTATATTTACTTATTGATAGGGGCTTCCCTGGTGGCTCAGATGATAAAGAATCTGCCTGCAATGCAGGAGACCCAGGTTTGATCTCTGAGTCTAGAAGATCCCCTGGAAAAGGGAATGGCAACCCACTCTAGTATTCTTACCTAGAGAATCCCAAGGACAGAGGAGCCTGATGGGTTACAATCCATTGGGCAAAAAAATGCTCAAGCTTACTTTCAAGTTGAATATGAAGATGAGAAAAATTATATTGATTGAGTGTATTGACTGGGAGTTGTTTAGCTGATGATGATCAAAAGTTGTATTCACCATATCCAGTGTTTGTGGTTTATAAGCACTAGCCATTTTTCAGAAAACAGTCTCTTACAGGCATACTTAGCTTGATTTTGAATCCTGAGGCCCTGAGCAGTTAAGCTGACATTATTTCCATTACAAGATAGTGTACACTGTGGGCCGTTGGGTTCAAAATTACTTTGCCCCTCAGGCTCACCCAAGGGAAATCTTAAGAAAAGGACCTTCTAAATGGGTAATGTTAGCAGCACTCAGTTGTAAACACATTAGTTGCAAGGAAGGTGTCCTGCAGCATCAGCAACTACTGGGTTTGAAATGTTCCCATGGCTGTGCATTGGAGCCCGCATGTTATTGACATCATCCAAAATTTCCCAGAAAGGCCAAGGTGTTGGCAGACATATTGAATCAGTATTTAGTGAAGATGACTTGCACTCAACCCTATTCTGGGGCTACTTACCCATTATGAAGGAATGGTCAATCATAAAAGAAATCAGTCCTGAATATTCATTGGAAGGACTGATGCTGAAGCTGCAGCTCCAATACTTTGACCACCTGATGCGAAGAACTGACTCCTCAGAAACGACACTGGTGCTGTGAAAGATTGAGGGCAGGAGGAGAAGGGGATGACAGAACATAAGAGTGTTGGATGGCGTCACTGACTCGATGGACATGAGTTTGAACATGCTCTGGGAGTTGGTGATGAACAGGGAAGCCTGGTGTGCTACAGTCCACGGGGTCACAAAGAGTTGGACATGACTGAGCAACTGAACTGACAGACTGATGGGACCAATAGATCTACATTTCAATCCAGATTCTGGACAAAGGTATTATGTTATTTTTTATCTTAATATATATATTTATTGAAGTATAGTTGACTTGGCAGTGTTTCAGGCACACAGCAAAGTGATTTAGCTATATACGAGGTATCACATCACTGACTGGGGGATTTTCACAGAAAACTAACACCTGTGGCTGATGATTTGTTACATAAGTGAATATGGAAACACCTGAGTTTGAGTAAATACCAGCAACTTTTTTTGCACTTAATGTATTTATTTGAAACTTTGTACATGTCTTATTAAAGTATTCTAGTATTTCATTAGAGTGTGGCAGGCCATGTAGCAGACACCTCTGTGTACGGGACAGAACATCTATTATAAATACACCATGTTTCACTGCATTTTTCTCTGAAAGAGCAGATTCTACACTTTCTGGCAGCATTTTTTTAAAGTCCTATGGGTACTATTTCCTCTTTTTTATTATTATTGTTTTTTTTAATTATTATATTTTTTATTATTTTATCTGATAGTCAGCAAGGTGAATCTTTCTGGGCAGATCTTTTAGAAATGAGAAATTTCATGATATGTCATTTTTGAAAATTTTCTGGTAATAAATTTACGTATATAATACACACAGTTCAGTTCAGTTCAGTCACTCAGTCTTGTCCGACTCTTTGTGACCCCATGAATCGCAGCACACCAGGCCTCCCTGTCCATCACCAACTCCTGGAGTTTACCCAGACTTATGTCCATTGAGTCAGTGATGCCATCCAGCCATCTCATCCTCTGTTGTCCCCTTCTCCACCTGACCCCAATCCTTCCCAGCATCAGGGTCTTTTCCATTTAGTCAACTCTTCGCATGAGGTGGCAAAAGTATTGGAGTTTCAGCTTCAACATCAGTCCCTCCAATGAATATCCAGGACTGATCTCCTTTAAGATGGACTGGTTGGATCTCCTCACAGTCCAAGGGACTCTCAAGAGTCTTCTCCAACAACACAGTTCAAAAACATCAATTCTTCGGTGCTCAGCTTTCTCCACAGTCCAACTCTCACATCCATACATGACTACTGAAAAACCATAGCCTTGACTAGACGGACAGAATGTGAATGATAATGGTAATCATATATTGTATGTCTCTGCTTTTTAATATGCTATCTAGATTGGTCATAACTTTCCTTTTAAGGAGTAAGCGTCTTTTAATTTCATGGCTGCAATCACCATCTGCAGTGATTTTTGAGCCCCCAAAAAATAAAGACTGACACTGTTTCCATACTATACACAAGGTTGTAACAAAAACCTAACAGAGCAGAATGTGAATGATAATGGCAATCATATATTGTATAATGAACCCTTGATCAATTTTAAGCTCTAACTGTGCACAGTGATGTTAATTGTATCACTCTTGATACAATCACCCTAAAAGTTGAGAGTTATGTTTTTTCTTTTAATCAATTAATTTATTTTAATTGGAGGCTAATTACGTTACAATATTTTGGTGGTTTTTGCCATAAGTTGACATGAATCAGCCACAGGTGTACATATGTCCCCCTTTCCCAAACCCCCTTCCCACCTCCCTCCCCAACCCATCCCTCTGAGTTGTCCCAGTGCACCAGCTATGAGTGCTCTGTTTCATGCATTGGACTTGGACTTGTCATCTACTTCACATAAGGTAATATACAGGTTTCAATGCTATTCTCTCAAATCATCCTGTAGCAGGAGGGAAAGGGGCAGGGCACAACTATTGAAAGAGTGACATAGCCCAAGGACACAAAGTAAAACCGATTAGAATCAAATGGGACCAAGATGGCAGACAAGACTAGACCTTGATCCTCAATCAGTAAGTTAAATGACACACCCAGAGGTCCCATGACAGTTCCAAGGCACTGTTAAAAGACGAAGGAGTAGGCAGTGGCCCAGATCCTGGAAATCTCCACCCCTTCCCCAAAATAGTTGAAATAATCCTCCCACTCATTAGCATATGAAATTACCCAGCCTATAAAAACTAACCATGCCACATTTCACAGCCGCCACATTCACCCTCGGCGATGGCCCACACTCTGTCTGTGGAGTGTGCTTCTCTTTGAATCTGAATAAGTCCACTTCTTACCTATCACTTTGCTCTCACTGAATTCTTTCTGTGGTGAAACATCAAGAACACAAACTTCATTAGGTCCTGAAACCAGGTACCCTGGATTTTGGCTGGGTTTGAGTCCCAGCCATGAGGGTTCAAGTCCCAACAGGGTTTTGGCTGGGTTCGAGTCCCAGCCATGAGGGTTCAAGTCCTAAACACGTTTTGGCTGGGTTTGAGTCCCAGTCACATGGATTCAAGTCCCAACCTAAGATAAACGGTTTCAATCTCACCCTTGCCTTCGCCCACAGAGTCCAAAAGTCTATTCTTTATATCTGTGTTTCTTTTGCTGTCTCACATATAGGGTCATCATTACCATCGTTCTAAATTCCATACATATGCATTAATATACTGACTTACTTTCTGACTTACTTCACTGTTTAATAGGCTCCAGTTTCATCCACCTCATTAGAACTGACTCAAATACATTCTTTTTAATAGCTGAGTAATATTCCATTGTGCATATGTTTCATTTGGTGGGAATTTTTAGGACTTCGAGCCTGGGAGGCAACATCTCAAGTGACCCTGAGAGAACTGCTCCGAGGAGTTGAGGGGAGGAGTCAAGTTATATAGATGCTTTACAACAAAGGTTAGGTAGTCTGAAAATCAAGAGATTATTGTTAATTACAGAAAATCAGATAACCCCAGTTAAGGAATTTGCACTTTCTATGTATGAGAAGAGTCTGGGCTCACTGAAACCATTCCTTTCATATGTATCTCAGCTATCTGGGTCCAGTATCTTGTGTTTTTCACATCCTGAGCTCCCTTGGGGCTCACCTTAGAGAGTGGTTGTGGTCCTGCTGGTTGTTCAGTACAGTTCAGTCGAACAGTCGTGTCCAACTCTTTCCAAGCCCATGAATCGCAGTACGCCAGGCCTCCCTGTCCATCACCAACTCCCGGAGTCTACCCAAATACATGTCCACTGAGTCGGTGATGCCATCCAGCCATCTCATCCTCTGTCGTCCCCTTCTCCGGCTAACCCAATCCTTTCCAGCATCAGGGCCTTTTCCAATTAGTCAACTCTTCGCATGAGGTGGCCAAAGTATTGGAGTTTCAGCTTCAACATCAGTCCTTCCAATGAACACCCAGGACTGATCTCCTTTAGGATGGACTGGTTGGATCTCCTCACAGTCCAAGGGACTCTCAAGAGTCTTCTCCAACACCACAGTTCAAAACATCAGTTCTTTGGCCTCAGCTTTCTTCACCATCCAACTCTCACATCCATACATGACCACTGGAAAAACCATAGCCTTGACTAGACGGACCTTTTTTGGCAAAGTAATGTCTTTGCTTTTAAATATACTATCGAGGTTGGTCATAACTTTCCTTCCAAGGAGTAAGCGTCTTTCAATTTCATGGCTGCAGTCACCATCTGCAGTGATTTTGGAGCCCAGAAAAATAAAGTCAGCCACTGTTTCCACTGTTTCCCCATCTATTTCCCATGAAGTGATGGGACCAGATGCCATGATCTTAGTTTTCTGGACGTTAAGCTTTAAGCCAACTTTTTCACACTCCTCTTTCACTTTCATCAAGAGACTCTTTAGTTCTTCTTCACTTTCTGCCAGAAGGGTGGTGTCATCTGCATATCTGAGGTTATTGATATTTCTCCCAGCAATCTTGATTCCAGCTTGTGTTTCTTCCAGCCCAGCATTTCTCATGATGTACTCTGCATATATGTTAAATAAGCAGGGTGAAAATATACAGCCCTGACATACTCCTTTTCCTATTTGGAACCAGTCTGTTGTTCCATGTCCAGTTCTAACTGTTGCTTCCTGATCTGCATACAGGTTTCTCAAAAGACAGGTCAGATGGTCTGGTATTCCCAACTCTTCCACAGTTTATTGTGATCCACACAGTCAAAGGCTTTGGCATAGTCAATAAAGCAGAAATAGATGTTTTTCTGGAACTCTCTTGCTTTTTCTATGATCCAGCGGATGTTGGCAACTTGATCTCTGGTTCCTCTGCCTTTTCTAAAACCAGCTTGAACATCTGGAAGTTCACGGTTCATGTACATTGCCTTTCTTTGGGATTGGAGCGAAAACTGACCTTTTCCAGTCCTGTGGCCACTGCTGAGTTTTCCAGATTTGCTGGCATAGTGAGTGCACCACTTTCACAGCATCATCTTTGAGGATTTGAAATAGCTCAACTGGAATTCCATCACCTCCACTAGCTTTGTTCGCAGTGATGCTTCCTAAGGCCCACTGGACTTCACATTCCAGGATGTCTGGCTCTAGGTGAGTGATCACACCACCATGATTATCTGGGTCGTGAAGATCTTTTTTGCATATTTCTTCTGTGTATTCTTGCCACCTCTTCTTAATGTCTTCTGCTTCTGTTAGGTCCATACCATTTCTGTCCTTTATCAAGCCCATCTTTGCATGAAATGTTCCCTTGGTATCTCTAATTTTCTTGAAGAGCTCTCTAGTCCCTCCTATTCTGTTGTTCTCTTTTATTTCTTTTCATTGATCGCTGAGGAAGGCTTTCTTATCTCTCCTTGCTATTTTTTGGAACTCTGCATTCAGAGGGGAATATCTTTCCTTTTCGCTTTTGCTTTTCCCTTCTCTTCTTTTCCCAGCTATTTGTAAGGCCTCCTCAGACAGCCATTTTGCTTTTTTGCATTTCTTTTCCATGGGGATCGTCTTGATCCCTGTCTCCTGTACAATGTCACGAACCTCTGTCCATAGTTCATTAGGAACTCTGTCTATCAGATATAGTCCCTTAAATCTACTTGTTACTTCCACTGTATAATCATAAGGAATTTGATTAAGGTCATACCTGAATGGTCTAGTGGTTTTCTCTACTTTCTTCAATTTAAGTCTGAATTTGGCAATAAGGAATTCATGATCTGAGCCACAGTCTGCTCCCAGTCTTGTTTTTGCTGACTGTATACAGCTTCTCCATCTTTGGCTGCAAAGAATATAATCAATCTGATTTCAGTGTTGACCATATGGTGATGTCCATGTGTAGAGTCTTCTGCTGTGTTGTTGGAAGAGGGTGTTTGCTGTGACCAGTGCATTCTCTTGGCAAAACTCTATTAGCCTTTGCCCTGCTTCATTCTGTACTCCAAGGCCAAATTTGCCTGTTACACCAGGTGTTTCTTGACTTCCTACTTTTGCATTCCCATCCCCTATAATGAAAATGACATCTTTTTTGGATGTTAGTTTTAAAAGGATTTGTAGGTCTTCATAGAACCGTTCAATTTCAGCTTCTTCAGCGTTACTGGTCGGGGCATAGATTTGGATTACTGTGATATTGAATGGTTTGCCTTGGAAATGAACAGAGATCATTCTGTCGTTTTTGAGATTGCATGCAAGTACTGCATTTCGAACTCTTTTGCTGACCATGATGGCTACTCCATTTCTTCTAAGGGATTCCTGCCCACAGTAGTAGATATAATGGTCATCTGAGTTAAATTCACCCATTCCAGTCCATCTTAGTTCACTGATTCCTAGAATGTCAACGTTCACTCCTGCCATCTCCTGTTTGACCACTTCCAATTTGCCTTGATTCATGGACCTAATATTCCAGGTTCCTATGCAATATTACTCTTTACAGCATCAGACTTTGCTTCTATCACCAGTCTCATCCACAGCTGGGTATCGTTTTTGCTTTGGCTCCATCCCATCATTCTTTCTGGAGTTATTTCTCTTCTGATCTCCAGTAGCATATTGGGCACCTACCGACCTGAGGCATTCATCTTTCAGTGTCCTATCTTTTTGCCTTTTCATACTGTTCATGGGGCTCTCAAGGCAAGAATACAGAAGTGGTTTGCTGTGCCCGTCTCCAGTGGACCACATTCTGTCAGACCTCTCCACCATGACCCGTCCGTCTTGGGTGGCCGCACACAGCATGGCTTAGTTTCATTGAGTTAGACAAGGCTGTGGTCCATGTGATCAGATTGGCTAGTTTTCTGTGATTATAATTTCAGTATGTCTGCCCTCTGATGCCCTCTCACAACATCTATGATCTTACTTGGGTTTCTCTTACCTTGGACATGGGGTATCTCTTCACGGCTGCTCCAGCAAAGCACAGGCACTGCTCCTTACCTTGGACAAGGGGTATCTCCTCACGGATGCCTCTCCTGACCTTGAATGTGGAGTAGCTCCTCTCTGCCCTCCTGTGCCCTCATAGCCACCGCTCCTTGGACGTGGGGTAACTCCTCTCGGCCGCCGCCCCTGACCTCGGGCGCTGGGTAGCTCCTCTCAGCCACCGCCCCCGGTTGTTAGATCACAGGTATTCTTCTTCTTGCTGAGTGCCCTTAGGACTCAGAAACTCACACTGGAGGGCTACAATCACTGATGAATGTGGCATCCTAGTTTATCGATATGGCAGGAAATACTCTATTTCTCACTCAATAAAAACATATTGATATGTCTCCAATCAATAATATTTGGATAACAAAAGACATATTAATCCATCTCCAGTCAATGATGTGATATGACATTTTTCCTGCATTTCCATCTATAAGCTGCACATGGAAGTAACTGCCAGTTATGCCCATAGAATTTAGCTCCCTGTATGTAGTGTCAATGTTTGGTCAATATGAAAGTGTCCTTTGGATTGCTTGCTGCTACCTGCTCTGTGGTTTGGTAAGATCTCTACCAAGTAGTGTAAACACTGAATATTCTGTCTCTGATGAGAGATACTTGGGAGATTTCTAGAGTTAAAGTAGAAGGAATTTTTTGCCCATGGATCTAATTAGTCATTTGTCTTATAGCCATGACCACAAACTGTTGCTGCTACGAATGATATTTTCTGATTAGCTGAGTTCCTGAAGCCTCTTGTCCTGTATCTGAAGTTGTTCTCTGCATAAGATGTCAGTCAAAATCTCAGTCCTGTCTTCTATAAATATTTCTGTACTGTAGTGAAGACTAGTCTTCCACAATGGCTCAGCAATAAAGAGTTTGCCTGTAATGCAGGGGACATGAGTTGGATTCCTGGGTCAGGAAGATCCACTGGAGGAGGGAACAGCAACCCACTCCAGTACTGTTGCCTGGAGTATCCCATGGACAGAGGAGCCTGGAGGGCTACAGTCCATAGTGTCACAAAGATTCAGACACGACTGAAGAGACTGAGCATCCATGCACATGCTGAATACTACTGATACAATGGCTACTAAAACAGACATGGGCCTGCTTCCACAAAGCTTAGGATCTACAGAGGAGGCTGGATTTTAACCCCCTCTAATCTCACCATTATTAACTGTAGCAAGCGTTAGGAGAGAAAAGCAAAGTATGGGCAGGGGTGTGGGGGAATTAAAAGAACTGAGGACCTAGACTAAGCTGGAGTCAGGGAGGCTTCCCAGAAGAAGTTGCACGACCCTGAGATACTAAGGATGGGAGAGAAGCCCCGCTGATGGGCAGGCAAGATACAAACTTTGAAGGTGTCATCACGTAAGCAAGATGTTGGCAAACTTTTTCAGTGAAGACCACCTGGAAAGTCTTGTCAGCTTTGCAGACCCCACCTGTCACCACTACTCACCTCTGTCATTGTAGGACAAGCTGTAGACAACAAGTAAACAAACAAACAGGAGTGGTCGTGCGCCAATGGAACGTTATTTATGGATACTGAAATTTGAATTTCATCTACTTTTCATGTATCTCAACAGTATTCCTTTGATGAGTTTTTTGTAACCAATTGAAGATGTAAGAAAAACATTCCTAGCTCACAATTTATACAAGAACAGACACTACACAAGTTTGGACTCTCGGTCTGTAGAGCATAGACCCTGGAGTAAACCAAGAAGGAGCTCAAGGTTGGCAGTGGGCAGCCTGGTTGAAAGACACTAGTTGTTGTTGTTGAGTCGCTAAGTTGTCTGACTCTTTTGTGACTCCGTAGACTGTACCCCGCCAGTCTCCTCTGTCCATGGTAGTTCCCAGGCAAGAGTTCTGGAGTAGGTTGCCATTTCCTGCTCTGGGGGATCTTCCCAACCCAAGGATTGAACCCGAGTCTCCTACATTGGCAGGTAGATTCTTTACCACTGAGCCACCTGGGAAGCCCTGAAAGCTAAGATGCTCCTGCTGCTGCTGCTAAGTCACTTCAGTCGTGCCCGACTCTGTGCGACCCCATAGATAGCAGCCCACGAGGCTCCACTGTCCCTGGGATTCTCCAGACAAGAGTACTGGAGTGGGCTGCCATTTCCTTCTCCGAAAGCTAAGATGAGAATTAATTATAATGAGGTATGCAGGAGAACATTTTCCTTTCTGGAAAATATGCACAAATCAAAACTGCCACTTTGTAAACCATTAAATGCTCACAAGCATAGTGCAGTCTACATTCTATTACAGTTGTTTATGGTCTCATCAAATGTCAATGTCAGGGCCAGGAAAGGGTATCTGAGCTAGCTCATTTGCATGTAAGGAAAATTCACAACTGCCCAAGGTCAAAGGAACTGCCTAAGACCCAATTAGTAGCAGACCTCCTTTACGACCACTAAGGAGTAATTTCCTCTACTCTGGTGGTGAACATGTCCTCAAGTTCAAACTGTTTAAAAATTCATTTCCAGCTGCTAATGAATGTCAATTAGCAAAATATGGAATATCCCAAGATAGCATTCTTTTCCTGAAGAAGAAAAGCTCAGGAAATCGTATACACTTTCATGAAAATAACAATAGGTGTTGGGCAATAGCTCTGTGCTTCATTAATTCACTTTTTTCAAAAACTAGTGAGTCTGTGAGGAGGGATATTAGTTCAGAGGAAAACAATGAACAAACTATATAAGATGGCTTTCTTGTGGAACTTACAGTTTTAAAGGGTAAGACAGATGCTGCCTGACTACCTAAAAAAATGCGTTTTCATAAGACAGGAGCCATAAGGGAAGAGTGGACACCAAGACACAGTTGAACAGGACTCATGATTCACACTGGAAGCTGGGGCTGCCTCTCCATTCTCTCTATTGATGGGACAAGTCTGAAGCTGGAAAGGGCTTGGAATCTTTTGAAAACCCTCAGTAGTCTTTGGAACCACATATATTGAGGATAAATAGGGTGAGTCAAGATCTGTTGGCAGAGCAGCAATGGAGACGCAGACATAGAGAACAGACTTATGGACAAGGGTCGGGGAGAAGAGGGAGAGGGTGAGATAAGTGGAGAGAGTAGCATGGATGCATATACACTAACATATGTAAATAGCCAATGGGGATTTGCTGTATGACTCAGGGAAATCAAATGGGGGCTCTGTGATAACCTAGAGAGGTGGGAACGGGTGGAAGGTGGGAGGGAGATTCAAGAGGAAAAGAACATATGTACACCTATGGTTAATTCATATTGATGTGAGGCAGAAATCAAACCAATATTTTAAATCAATCATCAATCAATTAAAAATAAATAAATATTAAAAGAAAAAAAAGATCAATGGTGTAAATCTGGCAAGACCTCCTTGGCTCTAGTGAGGAGTTTGGATTTCATTCTTTGTGCAAGAGAGGGTCTCTGAGGGGTTTAAAGCTGGGGAGCACCACTCTGTGGTGTATATATTTTATGAGTTTTTTATTACTCTTTCATTGAAGTATATTTGATTTACAGTGTGGTATTAATTTCAGGTGTACAGCAGTGATTCAGTTACACACACACACACACACATATGTGTGTGTGTGTGTGTGTGTGTATATATATTCTTTTTCTTACATTCTTATCCTTTATAGGTCATTATAAGATATTGAATGTAGTTCCCTGTGCTATACAGTAGGTCTTGGTTGGTTATTTATTTTATATATAACACTGTGTATATTTTAACCCCAAATTCCTAGTTTATGCCTTCCACTTTCCCCTTTACTAACCATAAGCTTGTTTTCTGTGTCTCTGAGTCTATTTCTGTTTTGTAATTAGTTCATTTGTATCATTTTTTTTAGATTCAACATATAAGTGATACCACATGATATTCATCTCTCTCTGTCTGGCTCACTTCACCCAGCATCATCCTCTCTAGGTCCATCCATGTTCATGCTCGTGCCCAGTTTCTCAGTCACATCCAACTGTTTTGCAACCCCAGGGACTGTAACCAGCCAGACTCCTCTGTCCATGAGATTTCCCCGACAAGAATACTAGAGTGGGTTGCCATTTCCTCCTCCGGGGGATCTTCCAGACCCAGGGATCAAACCTACATCTCCTGCATTAGCAGGCAGATTCTTTACCACTGAGCCACCTGGGAAGCCCTTGCTGAAAATAACACTATTTCATTCTTTTTTATGAATGAGCAATGTTCCATTGTATATTTATGCATATTCTTTACCCAGGCCTCTGTCAATGAGCAATTAGATTGTTGCCATGTCTTGGCTATTGCAACTAGTGTGTGGTGTATATTTCAATGGAGGATAAGAGAGGGCTGAGCTGGGCTGGGCTAGGAGGCTGGGCTTCTAAGGGCAACTAGATCAATGATGTTTCATCGTATGTATAGCAAGGCTTACACCACTATGTTATTTGTGCTGCAGTTTCACTGTTCGGCATTATCCAAGGAAGTAAGCAAGTGAACTTTGCCCTAAACTTGTTTGTGTACCAATCAGACGTGCGCACACGTGTTAAAGACCTGTACTAAGTGCGCAAGGCTGTGGTTGGCACTATGAGAGCTTTGAGAGCTGGATGTCATCTGTTTTCGATCCTTGTCCAAAGCCACAGAATGTTTAGGAAGCAATACCATGGAAAGATGTTTGAACACACATGCATCATGAAAATATAATAAGGTTTCAAGGGAAACCAGTGGGAAATTTTATCGAAGGTTATTTTGTTCCTCAGATAAAATAGATTAGCATGATACTGCATGCGGTTTCTTAAAAAAGCTGTGAGTGTTAAAACAAACTTTTCTTCTTCCTCAATTGCTTTTTTGTGCACATATTTCCTCTGCTTAATTCATTCTCATAAGACAGGACATAAGGCAAAAAGATGCCAACTAAAGAGGTATTTCTTTTGAGTTCAATGAGGGGTCTTATAATTTATTGCCAGAACTCTGATTAACAACCACCCTCAGTTTTCTCCAAATACAACAGTAAAAATGCTTAATTATGAATAAAATACTATTTTTCCTATTAAAATGTACATACCATCCATTTAAATGGGACTGTAGTTATTTCATTCGGAATGGAGGGAGGGGAAGCACTCAATATAAAAATAATATGAGGCTGTCCTGTGTGCATTCCTCTGTCTTTCCCAGGCTCTCCCTAAAAATACGTTATTCAAGACAAAGCCAGAGAAGAGGTTTGGTAACTGTTCCATCTGCTCACCCGGGATGAGAGAGAATCAAAAGTGACTTGGTACCTTGCTCTTAATGCTGCCTTATGGCTGCCATAACAAACCTCTGCCACCAGGGCAGCTTAAACAACAGAGATGTATGGTCTCACATTCCTGGCAGCCATAGTCTGAGCTCCAAATGTCTGTAAGGCTGGTTTCTTCTGAGGCCCACTGATGGGCTTGCAGGTGGCTGTCTTTTCCCTGTGTCTTCACAGGGTCTTCTTTCTGTGCATATCTGTGTCCTTGTCTCGTCTTATAAAGATATTTAGATCATATTGGATTAGGGCCTACCCTGCTGCTGCTGCTGCTAAGTCACTTCAGTTGTGTCCGACTCTGTGCGACCCCATAGACGGCAGCCCACCAGGCTCTGCTGTCCCTGGGATTCTCCAGGCAAGAACACTGGAGTGGGTTGCCATTTCCTTCTCCAATGCATGAAAGTGAAAAGTGAAAGTGAAATCGCTCAGTTGTGTCCGACTCTTCACGACCCCACGGACTGCAGCCTACCAGGCTCCTCCATCCATGAGATTTTCCAGGCGAGAGTACTAGAGTGGGATGCCATTGCCTTCTCCTTAGGGGCTACCCTAAATGACATCATTTACCTTAACCACATTTTAGATAGGTCTCGAAGTATGAATTTTGTAGGGGACACAGTTCATTCCTTAACAACATCCAATACAAGTGGAGGCATGTTGACATGGCCCCAGAGGTGGCCTGGAAAGTCTAACGTCCCTGTGAAATGGAGTACTTTCTGCCATATCAGTACACAAGGATGCCACAGCCCATCAGTGATCTTGGTCCCCCAAATGTGAATTTCTGAGCCCCGAGGACTTCCAAAAAGGATGAACAGTGCTGGCTATGAGGCAATCATTTGCCACTCCCTACAGTGGGCAAGGAAATGAAGTCGAATAAACCAAGAAACAGGATGCTGGTCCCAGACAGCTGAGATGCATATAAAAGGGAACATAGGAGTGAGCCCAGAGGTTTGCACCTTCTCATACATAGAAGAGCACTAAATTTCTTAATTTAAGATGTCTGGTTTTCCTTAATCTTTGATGTTTTCAGTAATCTTTGATGTTCAGACTACTTGTTCCCTTTGTTGCAATCTTCTATATAGCCTGACTCCTTTTCCCACCTCTTAAGAACCGTTTTCTCAGGGTTACTTGAGATGCTGTGTCCCAGGCTTGAAGTCCTAAAAAATTCCCACCAGATAAAACATAACTCAACTTTTAGGTTGTGACTGTTTTCTTCAGTCAACATCCCTGAGAGCCTGGGCAAACAAAAGGCAGAAGAGATACAATGAAAACTTCTCATTATCTGCCTGTGCTCCTGGGTCCACCCCAAGAGTGGATGCCCAGCATAGATTGGGGGGGTGGGGAAGGGGTGAGGGAAACAAGAGCTGTGGTCCTTGGAGGTGGTCTCACAGACTCTAAGAGGCTCCTGTGGGGTCTTAAAAACAAGGTGAACATTAAGGTCCAAATTGGAGATGATGAGCACATGGCTGCCTGGTCCTGACATCCCTTGTCACTGGGATTTATATGTGTTCCCTATAAAAACAAGGGTTGTTTCTCTAAAGAGCCATCTCGCCAAAATGTAGTGTAACTATCATGAGGAGCTGGTCTCCATTCACAGGGATATGACACACAAGAACTCACAAAAATGTATAATGCACGTGCTTATAATCTGGACATGGGGGTGTGAAAAATAGAAACTGTGAACAGTTAAAATCTAGATTACAGCTCTAAAAAAGAACAAAAAAGGAAAAATATAGAATGGAAAAAAATGAACACTTATTTAAATCCTTAAAAAATTATCAGCTTGGTTTCTCCCTAAGAAATGTTCTCTTCCTGTTTGAGACAGAAAGACATCTATCTTTACATGGCACTGACATGTTGGATGCCCTTCCAAGAGCTGAGATATATAAATTCATTACTGCTTCCACCAATCCTATGAAGAGGTACTTTATCATCTATGTTCTCCAGAAAAGAAATGTATAGATGCTGAGAAGGAAGCACCCAGCCAGTAGAGGAGAGACCAGTGTTGCCCCAGGCCATAGAGGATGCTCTCTGCTACAGGGATCACCCTGTGGCTGGAAGGTAGGCAGCCCTGGGAACAAACTTGGTCTTGCCATGGCCAGGTACTGAGATTTTCAGGGACTCGATGTGTTCAATTGTCATGTGTATGAACAGACACATCTCTACCAGAGTTGAAAGCAGTAGCAATGCCATCAAAATCTTGGCTTTCTCTGCCTGCCAAAGCTGAATAAAAAAATACAGAGACAGAATTTAGAGGAACTAGAAAGTGACTTTAATCCTTAGGAGAGAAGAGATTCAGCAGGCTCGTGCCTCAAGAACTGTGCCCTCCCTTCCATGAGGAATCTAGGGGATTACATAACATGAGGGCTTACAGTCAGGGGCTGGTGATGAGGAACAAACATGTAAGTATCTTGTATCCTTCTTCCTATTGTATTGTTTCAAAAACAGTCATAGGCTGGTGTCAGGTAGCCCGTTGGTTGGGGCCATTGTCTTTTGTGTATCACACTGTGGTCTTCTTTCTATAATGCAAAAAGAGAGAAACTACAAGGGGTGGTCTGAAAAGAAAGTGCTGTAAAGTTGAGCACCAGATATAGGATGTGATAAGCATAAAGGATAATAAGTGCAAAATGTAGCTCACGTAGAGCTAGGGGCCAGAAAAGCAAGCTTAGTTACAGACAACAGATTGTTGTTGTTGTCCAGTCACTAAGTCATGTCCACCTCTTTGCAACTGCAGCACGCTAGGCCTCCATGTTGCTCACCATCTCTTGGAGTTCACCCAAGGTCATGTCCATTGAATTGGTCATGCCATCCAACTATCTCATCCTCTGCCACCCCCTTCTCCTCTTGCTTTCAATCTGTCCCAGCAACAGGTTCTTTTTAAATGAGTCAGCCCTTTGCATCAGGTGACCAAAGCATTGGAGCTTCAACTTCAGCATCAATCCTTTCAATGAGTATACAGGGTTGATTTCCCTCAGGATTGACTGGTTTGATCTCTTTGTTGTCCAAGGGACTCTCATGAGTCTTCTTGAACACCACAATTAGAAAGAATCAATTCTTTGGTGTTTAGCCTTCTTTATGGTCCAACTCACATCCATACATGACTACCATAAAAACCATAGCTTTGACTATATAGACCTTTGTCAGCAAAGTGATGTCTTTGCTTTTTAATATGCTGTCCAGGTTTACCATAGCTTTTCTTCCAAGGAACAAGTGTCTTCTAATTTCATGGTTTTAGTCACCATTCACAGTGAATTTAGAGCCCAAGAAGAGAAAATCTGTCCTGTTCCTAATCAGCAACAGTTAAAGTGAAAACTAGCAGTGAGGTCTGCTCACTATTCTCTCCATCTTCCTCGTTCTCAGGAAAGAAAAGAAAAACTCGTTCCTCTTTTTTTTCCTTTTCACCACAACAGTAGCTCTTCCAACTCAAAATGAGTCCTGAGCTGTACCTGTACGTCACCATCACGGCCACTCTCTGGGACAGCAGCAGGAACAAACACAGGCAGGGTTCAGATTGCACGTATGCAGCAGAAAAGAGCAACTAGAGAAGAAGAGAAAGTGCTAGAGGGGCCATCTCTGCTTTGGCAGGGCAAACCTGCAGGTTCCCAGCAGCAAGGCTCCACATCCCCACCTACAGATGCTACCAGGATTTCATGAAGTCCTTTCTCTTCATCTGCAGCAGTGGATCAGCCAGTTCAGCTTCTCTCCAGAAACCTGCCATTTGGTGCAACACTGTTACGAGACTCTTAGTTAGAGAGGCGAATGGGGCCACCAGGCTGGGTGGCTGGTTTTGAGATGATGAAAACCACTGTCTCTGGGAGGGTTTCAAAAAGAGCAGATTGGGAAAAATAGCCACTTCCTTGAGTCAAGCCTGGAAATTATATCAAGAGTTGACTGGACGATGGACATCTCCAATCAGCTGACAGGAGAATCTAGAAAAACTGAAGGAGGCAGTTCATCAGGTGGATACAAATATAGAAAATGGCCCCATTGAAACTTCTCTTGAGAGAGAATTAGGAACGAGTGAGTCAGACCAGGGCATCTTGTAGATGTGGCCAAAACACCAGCCAGAGCCCAGGGACAATGGAGTCTGAAATGCAAGCCTAGGAGTCCTGTCTTGTTGCCAGTTTATTTCTGATGAAATCCAAGCCCAGTGTGATAAGTCTTCTGCATCTCAACAAGAGACTTGAAAGCTTGATTAAAATCTTATAATTAAAAAAATAAATACATATGTTTTAAGTGGTTTACCTCAAAAATGTTTCTAATTTTTTTTTTTGCAGATAAGGAATATTAAGCTCGACAGGTCATATATCATAAGGAAAAGAAGCTTTTTTAAAAAAAATATGAGCCCAAGGTTTTTTGTGTGTTTTTTTTCCCATAAGAGCCAGTGAGACTGGAGCTCCTCTGAAGAGCTAGCAGGCATGGAGCTCCACTGAGGCCCACTGGGGATTCCCAGCGAGGCTCTGGAGGGCCGGCCCCAAATCAGAAAAAAAGTGGAGGAGGAATGAATGCATCCCCTAAATAAACTACAGGGGAGTCTGTGGCTTAGGAGAATCAGGTCCTAGTTCCTGAGAAGAAATCAGCATACAAGCTATCATTGGTTTTTTTGTTCAGTCGCTAAGTCATGTCCAGCTCTTTGCAACCCCCATGGACTGCAGCACACTATAGATAGAGATGGAGATCCACAGATATACACGTGAGAAAGAATATGTTTGTACACATGTATTAAATGTAAAAATACATGTATGGGCCCACATATGTGCATGTATATGCACATCCATACATATATTCATAGGCAGGATACACAAATATTGCTGTATATGTGTAAATATATGTGTATACAAATAGATAGACTGATGATACATAGATAGAGGATAGATAATAAATAGATTCTGATGCCAATTCCAGTGTAAGAGGCAAGGCTCCCCACACTCACAAAAAGCAATTGTCTGACACCAGTGAAGTGTCCTACGATTTAATTCAATTCAACTCAGTTCTGACACCATCTACTCAGAGATTCCATCGGATCCCACAAGTTAAGGGCTCTGTCCCAGGAGATGGCCCCACCCCTTCAGATGTCAATCGCAGGTCCACTTTGTCACCTGTGCTTCTGAGGGACAGACAGAAAAGAGGTTTCCACAGCCCCTTTCTTACTGCCGTTGTTCAGTCGCTCAGTCGTGTCTGACTCTTTGTGATCCCATGAACTGCAGCACACCAGGCTTCCCTGTCCTTCACCATCTCCAGGAGCTTGCTCAAACTCTTGTCCATTGAGTCAGTGATGCCATCCAACCATCTCATCCTCTGTTGTCCCCTTCTTCTCCTGCCCTCAATCTTTCCCAGAATCTTTCTTGGACTCCATTAACTTTCTGGAGCAGCTCACAGAACTCAGAGAAACATTTTACTTACTAGATTACTGGTTTATTATAAAAGGATGCAACTTAGGAATAGTCAGATGGAAGAGCTGCAGAGAGCAGGTATGGGAAGATGTCTCTTGTTATATTAATGAGGGGTCCAAAAGTCACCTCATTAACATAAGAAGAGACACCTTTGTCATTCGCAACACTTTGGAAATTTCAGGGGCTTGCGGGTCTTGAATGGCCAAATATTATATATATATTTATAAATCATAATGTCATAATTAGATAACTGATAGATATGGATGGATGATGGAGATAGATATGTAGATAGATATAGATAGGCAGATAGATAGATAAATAGAGAGATAGATAGAGATGACATGTAGGTATAGACCACAGAACACGCATTTTCAGGACCTGGGAATCCGGGAACCAGATCCACTGAGTCTAAAGGTAGAAACTGTAGAAGCCATCAAAGCAAACTTAGCTTTAAGTACAGTCAATGTCCACAGTAGGGTCATTCCAAAAACCTCAGGGCCACTCCAATAGAGCAGACTATAGACCAAGACAAACTCCAGAGGGCCCAGAGCATGTGAGAGGCCAGATTCTAGGGTTTCAAACTCAAATGTCCACAGGCCAGATAGGAACCTGGGGTATGGGCTGGGAGGGAGCACTCAGAAGCTTCAGGAAGGCCTGTGCAGCCATTGGGGTGTAGGCACATGGCTGCCAGTTCTTCCTATTTTTAAAACAGCTTTTTTTTTTCAGTTGGAGGATAATTGCTTTACAATGTTATGTTGGTTTCTGCCAGACAACAACACGAATCAGTTATAATTATATATATATATAAAAATATATATCCCTTTGCTCTTGAACCTCCTTCCCCCTCCCATCCCACCCCTCTCGGTCATCACGGAGCACCAAGCTAAGCTCCCTGTGTTATACAGCCGTTTTACACTAGCTGTCTAAATTACGCATGATAGTATATATATGTCAATACTATATATATGGAATCTGAAGCAGATTTTTAATCCACCAGTTTTGCAGGAAAACACAACCTGGCTGGGACACAGGGCAGACTCTGGGAGGGGACTCTGAGGAAATGCAGGAGCTTCTGAGCAGGCCAGGGTGTGGAGGGGGAATCCTGCACCCACGTGAGGAGGGTAAAAAGGAGCATGGGTTGGAGGCACAGGAGTCCCTGAGATGGGAAGTGACATCTCCCAGCACAATCTTCGCCCCCCATGCCTCCTGGGACCGAGTCTCCCGTCTGCCTATTCACCTTTAGTCCATTTTTCTGTTGTGCTGCTCCCTTTCTTCTTGTTATTTTTGACATTAAAGGTTTTATTTATCATCCCCATCACAAATACATTTTCCAAAACTATGATTTATCTTTTCGTTTTGTCTTTGGCATCTTCCTGGGCTTCCCCAGTGGCTCAATGGTAAAGAACCTGCCTGTCATGCAATAGACACAAGGGACTTGGGTTCAATCCCTGGGTCAGGAAGGTCCCCTGGAGAATGAAATGGCAGCCCGCTCCAGTATTCTTGCCTGGGAAATCCCACGGACAGAGGAGACTGGTGGACTACAGTCCATGGGGTCGCAAAGAGTCAGACACAACTTAGCAGCTGAACAACCTCAGCGTGACATCTTCCTACCATATGAGTGTTTATATAGATGTATATATGTTATGTATTACTTTGTGACTTTTCCATTTTGTTAACAAAATCACCTTACCCTTAGAACTACTTTTACCACTTTGAGTTTTCGAAAACATAATTCCTTAATCTATCTGCAATTTATTTAGGGATATGGCCTGACATAGGAGTTATTTTTTTCCAGACAGACAACCAGTACATTTGTGCCAGCATCACTTTTCAAGTAAGTTGGCTTTTTCAAATAAATGTCAATTCTACCTTTACCATAAATTAAATTTCCCTATATAGTATTAGAATTGACTTTCAGATTCTCTATTCTATTACATTGATTCATCTGTTGGTGTGTTAAAACAATATTGATTTGATGACTCTAAAATGTAAATTTCTCTCACTAGTGTTCTAATTCTTTTCAGGCTTTTTTTCTCCCATATGATTATTTAATTCTATTCTCCCCAAATCCTCTTGAGATTCTCATTTGAAATAATCAGTATTTTTATAAGATTATGTCTTCCTATCCAAGAACATGATCTAACTTTCCATTTACTCAGGGCTTATTCAAAAAAATCATGACAGACCCTGAGGTCTATATCCCGGTGCCCTGAGGGCCCTTGGGTGAGTCTGGGAGATGGAGGTGAGTTACAGGTAGGAGTGAGAAAGAGCCTTTTCCCCTACCTTCTTCCAGAACACCTGCCACCCAGGCCTGCTCTTCCAGGGGGATATTGGGTAAGTTTTGGAACCCCCCAAGAGGTCCATAGACCAGTTCCCATGGTGAATCTAGGGAAAAGCCACTATGCAATTCAGAGGCTGAGGAAAGGCCCGGTCTGCCACACCATTACCACCAAACACACACACACACACACATACACACACAAAGACATACACACACCACATACACAGAAGCTCACAGGTACCAAGCACACAGAAACATGTACATACACACACACCACATATCCATACACATACTATTTGCACACACACAGAAACACATCACACATATACACCCATACCACACACACACCACACACTCCACACACACATACACAACATACCCACACACAGAAACACACACACACACACCATACGCACAGAAACAGACACACATACACACCATACACACATACACATACTACACATACACACATAGAAACTACACACACCCTACATACACACACACACAGAGACCACACACAACCACATCACACACTTATACACACACACACACGCAGGCTGAATCTAGGTATTAAAAATCAAATACCATTTCCTTTGTCTTAAAGTCATTATTCCCTATGAAGATGAAAAATTATCTGAATGAGTAACATTTCCCAGAGAGCTTTTTAATGTGAACTAACTCATGGACCCCCTCAGGGAGAGGAGCATCCATAGAGGTAGAGAGAGAGACAGGATTACGGGTTCTACAGGAAGTTCTAGCAGAGTTTGTCTAAGGCACAAGGAACCAGGACATGCAGGCCTACAAGTCATGGTTGGATGGGCCTCAGCTTATCTGCTGGGTACTTTCCCTCATTTATTGCAATGGTCCTTTTAGAAAAAGGGGTCTGCATACTTTTTTCTTAAAAGTCAGATAGTAAATATTTTAGGCTTTGAGCACCATGAGGCAAAATGGAGGATATTATGTAGGAACTTAGGCAACAATTTCAAATTTAATCATTTAAAATATAAAAAACTGCTCTTAGATTGTGGGCCATGAGGAAACAGGAAGTTGTATGCATTCAGGCCACAGGTTGTAGTTTGATGAGCCTTGTTCTGCAATCTTCCTCAAACTTTGTTGCAGAATTCCAGAATCCACTCTACTGTATAGTAAAATCCTGAGAGTTAATTATGCACATAAAAATATGTCTGCAAAACAATTACATTCACACACTACACGTGGAAGCTACAGATTGAAAAATACACCATGTATTTGATGATACTGACCCAGAATGACCAAAATACACCTAGTAAGACTACTGAACTTAAAGGAAATGAATGGGTATCTGGGCAAAAGAGCAAGATCACTGTAAGTGGGGAAGTAGAATCAATAACAGGAGGTTTGGCAGGAATGGTTTATACCATAAGAAATAGACTAACATTTAAAATATGAAAGAAGTAAGCCAGACAAAGACAAGTGTCTTATGATATATCTTGTATGTGGAATCTAAAAAGAAAAAAAAAGGAACATATTTATGAAACAGAAATAGACTCACAGGCATAGAAAAATCTATAGTTACCAAAAGGGAAACGGTGGGTATATTAGGAGGTTGGAGTTAACATATAGGCACAACTACATATACAATGAGTTTTGCTGGTGGCTCAGAAGGTAAAGAATCCCCCTGCACTGCAAGAGACCCTGGACGACCAACAAGAATCTATTGTATGGCACAGGAAACTATATTCAGTATCTTATAATAATGTATAAAAGAAATAACTCAAAAATAACTACTGTACAAAAATATGAATGAAAATGTGAATCAAAGTTTAACAGTCAAACAAACTGACTTTTAAATATAAAGAAGCACAGAGAAACTGGTATCATCACTCATGAGCCCTCTTTTGGTACTTTCTAAGGAAACGACTTCAAAAAAGCAAAATGACTCTAAGATGCTGATATAAGCACAGGTGTTGATCATTAAATATATAGTTACTTCTACAATTAAGTTTCAATGTGAATGAAAAGCAAGAAGGTGGTATGAATTGGCTACATGTTCTGACAACAGAGATCTAGTGTCATAGAAAAACAGGGGCAGCCATGAAAACAAGACGTTTACAACACCCAGTAATCATATTGGTGATGATAGTATTAGTATTGCTATTCTGAGAACTCTGTGTGTGAAAAGTGGGATGAATAAACATGCAATTATGGGCATTCTATGTCTGTCATTCTCTTTGTCATTGAGAGCCAGGGTTCTTAGTTTGGGAGAAAGGAGAGACAGATGTAGTACAGGAGAGGTTAGGGCCTCTCCCTGTAGTTTACTTATAATTTGTTGTTCAGTCAGTAAGTCATGTCCAACTCTTTGCAACAACATGGACTGCAGCACACCAAGTTTCCCTTTCCTTCACCATCTCCATGAGCTTGCTCAAACTCATGTCCATTGAGTTGGTAATGCCACCCAACCATCTCATTCTCTGTCATCCCCTTCTCCTCCTGCTCTCAATTTTTCCCAGCATCAGAGTCTTTTCCAATGAGTCGACTCCTCACATCAGGTGGCCAAAGTACTGGAGCTTCAGCTTCATCATCAGTCCTTCCAATGAATATTCAGGGTTGACTTCCTTTAGGATTGACTTGTTTGATCTCCTTGTAGATCAAGGGACTCTCAAGAGTCTTCTCCAGCACCACAGTTCAAAAGCATTAATTCTTTGGTGCTCAACCTTCTTTCTGGTCCAACTCTCACATCCATAAATGACTACTGGAGAAACCATAGCTTTGACTATTTGGACCTTTGTTGGCAAAGTGATGTTTCTGTTTTTTAATATGCTGTCTAGGTTTGTCACAGCTTGCCTTTCAAGGAGCAAGTGTCTTTATGATTTGTTCATACTTTTATTAAGGTTTTGTTTTTAGAGCAATTCTAGGTTCACAGAAAAATTGAGTGGAAAGTACAGAGATGCCCCCCCCCACCAACATGCCCAGCCTCTCCTATCATCAGCATCCCCCACTATCAAGGTATGTTTTTTACAATTGATAGATCCACACTGACACATCATTATCTCCCAGAGTCCATAGTTTACAGTATGGCTCACTCTTGGTGTATGTTCTACAGATTTTGACAAATATTTAATGACATGCATCTATCACTGTAGTGTTATACAGAGTATTTCCCTGCCCTAAAAATCCTCTGTGTTCTAGCTTTTCATCCCTCTCACTCCAGCCCCTAGAAACTACTGATCTTTTCACTGTCTCCATAGTTTTCCTCTTCTAGAGTGTCTCATTTAGTTGTAATCAAACAGAATGTAGCCTTTTCAGATTGGCTTTGGTTATTTAGTAATATATGTTTCAGTTTTCTCCATGTCTTTTCATGACTGGATAGCACATTCCTTTTTAGTGCATCTCTTAGTCCATTTCATAGTCTTATTTACTATTCACTGGTTGAAGGACATCTTGATTGATTCCAAGTTTTGGCAATTATGAACTAAGTTGCAATAAATACCCAGCTGCAGGTTTTTGTGTGGACATAAGTTCTCAACTCCTTTGGGTAAATACCAAAGAGGGAATTGCCGGATCATATGGTAAGAAAATAAGGTAAGAAAATAGCACCAGTGGCAAAAAATTCGCCTGCTAATGAAGGCCATTATGAGACCTGGTTTGATCCCTGGGTCAGGAAGATCCCCTGGAGGAGGAAATGGCAACCCTTTCCAGCATTCTTGCCTGGAGAATCCCATGGACAGAGGAGCCTGGCGGATTATAGTAAACAGGGTCTCTAAGCGTCAGACATGACTGAAAAAACTTAGCAGGCAGAAGGCATGGGAAGAACATGCTGTAGTTTTATTTTGAATTGAAGTATCAGTATGTACTCATGAAGACTCGACTTCTCTGGTGGTGCAGTGGATAAGAATCTGCCTGCCAATGCAGGGGACACAGGTCTGATCCTGTCCTGGGAAGATTCCACATACCTGGGAGCAGCTAAGACCATGCACCACAACTACTGAGCCTATGCGCTACAACTACTGAAGCCCACGTGCTCTAGAGCCAAACACTGCAGCTACTGAGCCCACGTGTTCTAGAGCCAAACACTGCAGCTACTGAGCCCACATGTTCTAGAGCCAAACACTGCAGCTACTGAGACCTCGTGCTCTGGAGCCAAACACTGCAGCTACTGACCCCACATGCTCTAGAACCAAACACTGAAGCTACTGAGCCCACGTGCTCTAGAACCAAACACTGAAGCTACTGAGCCCAAGTGCTGCAACCCGCCCACCTGGAGCCTGTGCTCTGCAACAAGAGAAGCCTGTGCACCAGAGCGAATTTTGGCCCCTACTTGCCACAACTAGATAAAGCTCACACATAGCAATGAAGACCCAGTGCAACAAACAATAAGTAAATAAATTTTAATGAAGAATATATGTGTATATGTCTATGTGCACATAGCACATATGCTTTTATTAAAAACACTGAGTCTTCAAAAGAATGGCTGATTCCAATAGCATCAGCATCCCTCAAACCAGATTATTGCTTTGTTATTGGAAATAACATTTTCCATTAAAATAAAATCTTTCTTATAGAAATGGATGATTTCAAGTTTGGGACAAGGAAATACACTAGAAAAAGCCTAAAATATCTTTCACATCATAAAGTATGGGGGCTATAAAAATTACTAGAATGATGTCAAATGAAGGACAAGTTGCAGAAGCTCCCACTAGCCAAAAACATGAGGCAATTTGACCTTCAATAGCAGTACCATGGATTAAAACCTATCAAATATATTTATATCCCTTCTTTCATATGATTATATATTATTTAAAAAACTACTGGTCACCTTTGGAAAATGACAGAAAATTGATTAATTATTTTAAAAACTGGAAAATAATCAGGAAAAGTAAAGCAAATATTAAAAGCTGTTTAAAAAGAACACAGAACATTTATTACTATTTCTATATGAACAAATCTACTGAGCATCCAGATAGTAGACATAAAGAAGTCTCCCTTTATAAAGATATTCCTTTTAACAAATGTAAAGGAAATCACCAACATGCAAATCACTCCCATCACAAAACAAATGTGAATTAACAGATTGAGGCAATGAGCATCAATGACTACATGTGTGTGTGTGTGTGTGTGTGTGTGTGTGTGTGTGTATGTATATATATATAAAAGATAACCAGATATCATATGCCTTCTGATGAAAGTGGTAGGGACAGAATAGAATGATCAAATAGTTAGCTTAGAAACCCCATTAGGGAATTGTAGATAGATAGAGAGGGAACTTTAGGGGGATTTGGGAGACCACAGTAAGACTAATGATCACTCAAGAAAGTAGTGGGAAAATTCTGCAACAGTGTGGGCCTGCTTGACTCATAAAGCAATATAAGTCACCTAGCATCAAAGTCAGATTGGCTTGCTTAACAATAAAATCAAGCTAACTTGCTTAGCAACAAAACCGTGCAACAGAAGTGAGAGACATGCCCCCAAAACAATAAAACAGTGGTGGCAATGAGACCTACACCCTGCCCAGTGAGTTCAGTGAGTTAATAACCCACAAAATATGTTATTTGGCCCTTAAGACATGTTCTTTGCACCATGCCCCCAAACAATAAAACAATAGCAGAAAATAAGGCCTACAACTTGCCCAGTGCTGTTTTCAAGTTAATAACCCTCAAAACAGGCTCTGTGCACACAGAATCTTCCTCCAGTGCTCAAATCCAAGGATGATCAAGTCCCTTACAGTTGGCACTCAGGTTGGTTCCACATCCTCAGAGGCAGAGGGCTGGCTGTATTTCCATCAGGTGTGTGTTCAGTTGTTCAGTCATGTCCTACTCTTTTGTAACCCCATTGACTGTAGCCCAACAGGCTCTTCTATCCAAGGAATTTTCCAAGAAAACTGGAGTGGACTGCGATTTTCTCCTCCAAGGATCTTCCCAACCCAGGGGTTGAACCTATGTCTCTTGTGTCTTCTGTATTGGCAGACAGATTCATTAGGAAGGCTGTAAATTAAAAGCTATTTAAGAAACTGTCAAATTAGAAAAAAATACATGAAACTAAACAATTCTATTTAGGAAACCAAAGTTTGAGGCTAAAATCTAAAGAATTGGAAGGAAATTGCCATAAAAGTCAGAATCAGTTCAGTTCAGTTCAGTTGCTCAGTCATGTCCTACTTTTGTGACCCCATGAACCGCAGAACACCAGGCCTCCCTGTCCATCACCAACTCCCAGAGTCCACTCAAACCCATGTCCATTGAGTCGGTGATGCCATCCAACCATCTCATCCTCTGTCGTCCCCTTCTCCTCCTGCCCCTAATCCATCCCAGCATCAGGGTCTTTTCCAATGAGTCAGCTTTTTGCATCAGGTGGCCAAAGTATTGTGGTTTCAGCTTCAACATCAGTCCTTCCAATGAACACCCAGGACTGATCTCCTTTAGGATGGACTGCTTGGATTTCCTTGCAGTCCAAGGGACTCTCAAGAGTCTTCTCCAACACCACAGTTCAAAACCATCATTCTTCGGTGCTCAGCTTTCTTTATAGTCCAACTCTCACATCCATACATGACCACTGGAAAAACCATAGCCTTGACTAGATGGACCTTTGTTGGCAAAGTAGTGTCTCTGCTTTTTAACATGCTGTCTGCTGCTGCTACTGCTGGTGAGTCTCTTCAGTCGTGTGCGACTCTGTGCAACCCCATAGACAACAGTCCACCAGGCTCCCCCATCCCTGGGATTCTCCATGCAAGAACACTGGAGTGAGTTGCCATTTCCTTCTCCAATTAATATGCTGTCTAGGTTGGTCGTAACTTTCCTTCCAAGGAGTAAGCGTCTTTTAATTTCATGGCTGCAGTCACCATCTGCAGTGATTTTGGAGCCCAGAAAAATAAAGTCTGACACTGTTTCCACTGTTTCCCCACCTATTTGCCTTGAAGTGATGGGACCAGATGCCATGATCTTAGTTTTCTGAATGTTGAGCTTTAAGCCAACTTTTTCACTCTCCTCTTTCACTTGCATCAAGAGGCTCTTTAGTTCTTCTTCACTTTCTGCCATAAGGGTAATGTCAACTGCATATCTGAGGTTATTGATATTTCCCCCAGCAACCTTGATTCCAGCTTGTGTTTCATCCAACCTGGCATTTTACATGATGTACTCTGCATATAATTTAAACAAACAGGGTGACAATATACAGCCTTGACATACTCCTTTTCCTATTTGGAACCAGTCTGTTGTTTCATGTCCAGTTTTAACTGTTGCTTCCTGACCTGCATACAGGTTTCTCAAGAGACAGGTCAGATGGTCTGGTATTCCCATCTCTTTCAGAATTTTCCACAGTTTATTGTGATCCACACAGTCAAAGGCTTTGGCATAGTCAATAAAGCAGAAATAGATGTTTTTCTGGAACTCTCTTGCTTTTTCGATGATCCAGTGGATGTTGGCAATTTGATCTCTCGTTCCTCTGCCTTTTCTAAAACCAGCTTGAACATCTGGAAGTTAACGGTTCACATACTGCTGAAGCCTGGCTTGGAGAATTTCGAGCATTACGTTACTAACGTGTGAGATGAGTGCAACTGTGTGGTAGTTTGAGCGTTCTTTGGCATTGCCTTTCTTTGGGATTGGAACGAAAACTGACCTTTTCCAGTCCTGTGACCACTGCTGAGTTTTCCAAATTTGCTGGCATATTGAGTGCAGCACTTTCACAGCATCATCTTTCAGAATTTGAAATAGCTCAACTGGAATTCTATCACCTCCAGTAGCTTTTTTCGTAGTGATGCTTCCTAAGGCCCAGTTGACTTCACATTCCAGGATGTCTGGCTCTAGGTGAGTGATCACACCACGGTGATTATCGGGGTCATGAAGATCTTTTTTGTACAGTTCTTCTGTGTATCCTTGCCACCTCTTCTTAATATCTTCTGCTTCTGTTAGGTCCATACCATTTCTGTCCTTTATCGAGACCATCTTTGCATATAGTGTTCCCTTTGTATCTCTAATTTTCTTGAAGAGATCTCTAGTGTTTCCCAGTCTATTGTTTTCCTCTATTTCTTTGATTTGAAAGAAATATTCTAGTAGTAGAAGTATTCTTCTACTTCATTGATCACTGAGGAAGGCTTTCTTATCTCTCCTTGCTATTCTTTGGAACTCTGCGTTCAAATGGGTATATCTTTCCTTTTCTCCTTTCCTTTTCACTTCTCTTCTTTTCACAGCTATTTGTAAGACCTCCTCAGACAGCCATTTTGCTTTTTTGCATTTCTTTTTCTTGGGATAGTTTTGATCCCTGTCTCCTGTACAATGTCACAAACCTCCATCCATAGTTCATCAGTCACTCTGTCTATCAGATCTAGTCCCTTATATCTATTTCTCACTTCCACTGTATAATCATAACGAATTTGATTTAGGTCATACCTGAATGGTCTAGTGGTTTTCTCCACTTTCTTCAATTTCAGTCTGAATTTGGCAATAAGGAGTTCATGATCTGAGCCACAGTCTGCTCCCGGTCTTGTTTTTGCTGACTGTATAGAGTTTCTCCATCTTTGGCTGCAAAGAATATAATCAGTCTGATTTCAGTGTCAACCATCTGGTGATGTCCGTTTGCAGAGTCTTCTCTTGTGTTGTTGGAAGAGGGTGTTTGCTATGACCAGTGCGTTCTCTTGGCAGAATTCCATTGGCCTTTGCCCTGCTTCATACTGTACTCTAAGGCCAAATTTGCCTGTTACTCCAGGTGTTTCTTGACTTCCTACTTGTGCATTCTAGTCTCTTATAATGAAAAAGACAACTTTTTTGGGTGTTAGTTGTAGAAGGTCTTTTAGGTCTCCATAGAACTGTTTAACTTCAGCTTCTTCAGCGTTACTGGTTGGGGCATAGACTTGGATTACCGTGATATTGAATGATTTGCCTTGGAAATGAACAGAGATCATTCTGTCATTTTTGAGATTGCATCCAAGTCAGAATAGTGGGCTACTTTGGGGAGATTTGCTGCAATAGAAAAAGTACACAGGGAGAAGAGTTGTGTGGATGGAATGGTGCTACTTTTGATCTAGATATCAGCTACAAGTGTGTCCCCATTGTTGAAAATTTTTTGGATAACATGAGAACTGGGAGTTAAGTTTTGCTTAGGGAAAAATGAGGACAGCAGCCCAGGAGGAGTGTTTCAGATAGCTCTGAGGAAGTACTCCAAGGAGGTGAGGGAAAGATTCAGATTATATTGAAGTTTTGCAACAAAGGGTAGGTAGCCAAAACATCGAAAGATGATTTTTAATTAAAGAAAACTAGATAACTCAAGCTAAGGAACTGAGCTCTTTTCTATGTTTGGGAAGATGCAAGAGTGTGGACCCACTGAACTTCCTTTGACATGCACCTCAGCTATCTGAGGCCAGCATTGAGTGTTTTCACATCCTGAGTTCCTCGGGGCTCACTGCAGGGATTGGCTGCCATCCGATGGCTGCCAGATGTCAGGTGCTTTTCTTCCTGATTGTCCTCAGGCTCACGAGCTCACCATCCATGGTAGCTGCAATTGCTGGTGGCTGTGATATCTTTGTTTACTGAGATTGTTACTGAGTCCATGCTTGCCCAGCTTGCCACATGACAGGCCAATGAATTTGAGAGACAGACGAGATGTTGAGGCAAGGAATGTGACTTTGTTCAGAAAGCTGGATGACCTAGAAGATGGCAGACTAATGTCTCAAAATAACCATCTTGTCAGGGTCTGAATGCCAGGTACTTTTATGGATCAGAGATGGAAGGAAATGAGGAAACAAAGTAAAAAGGCCATTTAATCTTGCAAGTATCTCCTAGAATGGCAAGCCTCGGGCAGGGGGATGTGTTAATTTCTTCCTTCCTGTCATCTGCAGGTAGTCAGTGTTCTGAACAAAGCTACTTTAGTTTAATAGTCAGGAAGAGAGGCAGGATTCTCAGCCATTATGTGTGATTATAAGGAAATGGCCAAAGAAACGTATCTAGCATGGAAGAGTCAAAATTGACTCTTCTCTGTTATTCCCTGTTACAATATGGCAGGAAATATTTCATTTCTCATCATTATGGTGACTAATGAAGCAAAGTATGTGTTTTGTGTGGCTTTCTGGATTTCCTTTAAAGAAGGCTGAGCGCCTAAGAATTGATGCATTTGAACTGTGGTGTTGAAGAAAACTCTTGAGAGTCCCTTGGACTGCAAGATCAAACCAGTCAATCCTAAAGGAAATAAGTCCTGAATATTCATTCGAAGGACTGATGCTGAAGCTGAAACTCTAATACTTTGGCCACTTGATTTGAAGAACTGACTCATTGGAAAAGACCCTGATGCTGGGAAAGATTGAAGGCAGGAGGAGAAGGGGATGACAGAGGATGAGATTGTTGGATGGCATCACCAACTCTATAGACATGAGTTTGAGCAAGCTCTGGGAGTTGGTGATGGACAGGGAAGCCTGGTGTGCTGCAGCGCATGGGGTCACAAAGAGTTGGACACGACTGAGCAACTGAACTGAACTGAACTGGATTTCCTATGTTTTACAGTAAGATTTTAAAGTGAAAAAAAATTTAAAACAATCATCTGGATGATCTTCAAATTTGTCTTTCCCCTCAAAAAGCCAATCTGTTTTCTTGTACAGGGCTAAGTCTCTAGAGAAAAAAAGAAAAGATAGGAGGTCAGAATGTGGCTTGAGGTGAAGAATGTAAAGCAAAAATAATTAGTACTGTTCATGCAAGACCATGTCAAGAGAATTTCTTACAGAATCAATTACTTGCTTTTGAGGATTACAATGTATGTATGGCTAATGAGAGGTGAGAACAGCCCAAGTAGTTAAATTAAGCAAAAAAATAGTGGGGATACTGTGCTTTCTAACCATACAAAGGTCGTGCATTCCAAGTATCAGAACACAGCACCACATTTTTTATCATACCAAGTATTTTTATTGTGCATTAATTAGATGAATGTTAATAATGTGTATTGACCAAAACATTTGAGTAACAAGATCATAAAGGGTAGTTTAGTCTTCTTTAATATAATTGCTGCATAACACCTTTTAAAGGTCAGAATTCTGGACTTTCTATCAGGATTGCCAATAGATTTGAAAATCCTTGACTGGAGACTTGCAAATTGGGCCTAGTAACTAGTCCAGCTAGACAACTGAATTAAGTTTGACTATTAGGTGCAGAGACACACTGTGTTTCAGTTTGAGTAATCAATATCTTTGTCTCCTACAATTCATTTGAAATATTTGCATGAAAAGTAATCTACAATGGTATTTTATTCTGAAGGCTCATACACACAAACCTTTGAAATATATTTTTTCTCTTAGCTGAGCAGGTGATCTATTTATGGCTAAAGCCAAGGGTCTTGCATCATCTGCTGTGCTCTGAGGGAGGAGGCCAGCATAGCAGGAAGTGAGTTTAGCTCCTGGCAATCCAATTTACCCCATTGTCTCCTTGGATTAGGCATCAGCTCAGCTAGCCCAGGCACATCGCTGAATTGAATTAACAAGGTTATTCAAAGCCTGAAATCTCTGTGATAAAGGAATGTTATTCACAGTGTAATTTTATTCCTGATTTTCAATTAGATTTTTTTTGTTATTTTCTCCAAAGTAAATTAAAGTGCTTTATTAAAATTAATGCAACTTTCATAAGAAACTTCTCAGGTAGCAAACACAGCACCTATACAGTAGGCCCATATTTCCTGAATATGTGTCCAAGGCCAAAATGGAAACATTCATACATCCATGCAAAGTCCCTTCAGTTGTCTGACTCTTTGCGACACTATGGACCACTGCCCCCCAGGCTCCTCTGTCCATCAGACTCAGGCAAGAATACTGGAGTGGGTTGCCATGCCCTCCTGTAGGGAATCTTCCTGACCCAGGAATGGAAATCACATCTCTTACATCTACTGCATTGGCAGGCAGGTTCTTTACCACTAGCAATGCCTGAGAAAAATGGAAATGTGGAGGCATGGATTTCTAGGGACTTCGTTACTGAGAACAGTCTTGTTGCTATGAGATTCCAGATCAACTGCATATAGTAGAATTTAAGGGTGGGAGCAAAGATTAAGAAAAATGTAGAAACAGGCCAGATGCAATTGGATCATATATTGCAAAGATCCTTCATAAATATACCTTTCATAAATTCTAGCCAAAAAAAAAAAACACCTGTGTTGGATGGGGTATTTGCAGGGATTAGGCTTTTATACTTGTTTGGATTTGGCTGTAACAAAGCTTCTGAAGAGAAGTGGAAAAGAAAACTCCAGCTGAAGTCACCCAGAAGTCAGAATAATCTCAGAGGTAACCTTGCCAGGCACCAGCTCACTACTCACTCCGCATACGTGAATTCTTTGCACAACATCTCTGACAAGCTGTCATCTAGCTGCTGAGCAAGGACACAGAGAGAGATTCAGAAGACTTGAGGATAAAGAACCCTTAAGCCCTGGGAAAAAAGATAAAAGAAATCTATCTTTGTGGCTTCCAAGATCCCTATGTCCTTTCTCCTCTGCAGAAAAATTTCTATACTTTTTCATTAGCCTAGTACCCATTCAATTTCCTAGCTGGGGACTTTGCAGTTAACTAGAGTACAAAATGGGATGTAAAAGTGCTTTCTGTGATAAGTTTCCTGTCATGGGAAGTAACCAAGCCAAAGCCATACAACCATGAGCCAGGAACCCTCTAGAAGTACAAAGAGCAGGGAAGGAGGCTGATGGCCCCCATCAACACATAAGCAATGACCCTTATGACATCAATTGCATATAGATATCAATTCAAAAAATCTTTATCTTTGACAATATATCAAGCAATCTATTGCATATTACCATGAAATTGCACATTGAATAAGTAAGTACAGGGACTCCATGTTAACTTCAATGGTTAAGACTCTGCACTTACAGTACAAGTGGTACAGAGTCCATCTCTGGTCAGGGAAGTAAGATCCCACATGCTGGATGACACGTCCATATTTTTTTTAAAAGAAAGAGAATAAAACACACACAAAAAAAATAAACACAAGGACCATGTATGCTTTCTTGCTTGGAGCAAAGTGATCAGTGTTTCCTGAATGAATGAATGAATCACTTACAAAGCTAAGTGATTGTTAGCTAAGTGATATCATCAATCAGGTCCGTACAGACAAAGCTATGGTTTGGTATGCCCATCTCTTGAAGAATTTTCCACTGTTTGCTGTGGTCCACAGTCAAAGGCTTTAGTATACTCAATGAAGCAGAAGTAGATGTTTTTCTGGAATTCTCTTGCTTTTTCTATGATCCAGTGGAAGTTGGCAATTTGCTCTCTGGTTCCTTTGCCCAAGTTCATGTCCATTGCATCAGTGATGCCATCTAGCCAGCTCATCCTATGACTCCCTCTTCACCTTCTGCCCTCAATCTTTCCCAGCATCAGGGACTTTTCCAATGAGTCGGCTGTTCACATCAGATGACCAAAATACTGGAGCTTCAGCTTCAGTATCAGTCCTTCCAACAAATATTCAGGGTGGATTTCTCTTAAGATTGACTGGTTTGATCTCCTTGCTGTCCAAGGGACTTTCAGGAGTCTTCTCCAGCACCACAGTTCAAAGGTGTCAATTCTTTGATGCTCTGCTTTCTTTACAGTCCAGCTCTTACAACAGTATATGACCACTGGGAAGACCATAGCCTTGATTGTACGGACTTTGTCGGCAGAGTAATGTCTCTGCTTTTCAACACACTCTCTAGGTTTGTCATAGCTTTCCTGTCAAGAAGCAACTGCCTCCTGATTTCATGGCTGAAGTCACCATCCACAGTGATTTTAGAGCCCAAGAAGAGAAAATCTGTCACTACTTCCACATTTTCCCTTCCTATTTGCTGTGAAGTAATGGGGCTGGATGCCATCATCTTATTTTTTTAATATTTACTTTCAAGCTACCTCTTTCACTCTCCTCTTTCACTCTCATCAATAGCCTCTTTAGTTCCTCTTTGCTTTCTGCCATTACAGTGGTATCATACTCATATCTGAGGTTGTTGATGTTTCTCTTGCCTGTGTTGATTCCAACTTGTAACTCATTCAGCCCAACATTTCTCATGATGTTCTCAGTATATGGGTTAAACAAAAAGGGTGACAACAGATAGCCCTGTGGTACTCCTTTCTCAATCTTGAACCAATCAGTTTTTCCATACAGGGTTCCAACTTTTGCTTCTTGACTTGCATATAGGTTTCTCAGGAGACAGGTAAGATGGTCTGGTATTCCCATCCCTTTAAGAGCTTTCTGTAGTTTGTTATGATCCACACAGTCAAAGGCTTTAGTGAAGTCGATGAAACAGAGGTAGATGTTCTTCTGGAATTCCATTCCCTTCTCAATGATCCAGCGAATGTTGGCAATTTTATCTCTGGTTCTGCTGCCTTTTCTAAATCCAGCTTGGACATCTGTAAGTTCTTGGTTCATGTAACACTGAGGCCAGCATGTAAGATTTTAAGCATGACCTTACTATCATGGGAAATGAGTGCAATTGTCCCGATGGTTTGAAACATTCTTTAGTGCTACCCTTCTTCAGAATTGGGATGTGGATTTTTGGTAACCATAGGCTAAAAAATTTCCAGAGCTCACTCATGACTGGGAATTATTCAGGAACCCACCAGGCAGCAGCTGTTCATTACATACATAGGGCATTTCTTACAGACATCAGAAGGGCTGCATCTTAGTAGGGGGGATAAACCAGCTCTAAAAATAGGCTACTTTAACCCATGACATAATCTTTTTTAAAAGAACTTGAAAAGACAAAGCAGATTTACAAGTAACTTAGCTATTTACCAGAATAAATTTAAATATCCTCTTTTAGAAAGCAACAAAACTCAGTGCTAAATAGCATAAAACACAACAACTAAAAGATTACTAACATATAGATAAGCTGAAAAATCCAATCAAGAACCAAAATAAAGAATCTATCAATAGAAACAGATCAAGAAATAACAACATGAGCAGAAAATACAATAAAAAGTTACTATAAATACTATAAATACATTCAAGGATTTAAAGTAAAACATGGATATTGTGAGTAAAATAAAAATGTAACTAAAAGACAAAGTGGAACTTTTAGAAATTTTAAAAATAAAGTATATAAAATTAAAATTTCACTGAATAGATAAAAGAAACAGTAAATTAGATACTTCAGAAAGCAAGAAGCAAGGTCAATAAGCTTGAAGACAGCAATATAATCTACTCAAACTCTAGAGGGAAAAAATCAGAAAAAAAAGCCTCAGTAGAGTGTGCGATTATATCAAGATATCATTGATAATCATATTGCTCTGACATAAAGATAATTGGAGTTCTAGAAAAATAAGAGAGGCCAGAAATATAATGAGGAAAAAAAATTTTTAAAAAATAATGGCTATATTTTTTTTCAAAATTTGAAGAAAATAAGAAAGTTATACATATACTTATCATGCAACCCACACTTCCAGTCCTAAGTGTTTATCCCAATGAAAATAGACATCCACATAAAAACTGGTACATGGATGTTCATACCAGCTTTATTATAGATAAAATAGCCCAAGACAGGAAACGGCCCAACTGTTGAAAATAGGTGAACAGGTAAATCAACTATAACATATCCACAAAATAGATACAACTCAGTAAAAAAAAAAAAAGATGAAGAAGAAGAGAGGGAAGGAATGAATTATTGATACACACAACTGCATGGATGACTCTCAAAAATATGCCAAGCAAAATAATGAAACCCCAAAGAATGCATAATGATGATTCCAGACCCATGATGTTCTAGAAAAGCAAAACTAATTTACAGTAACAGAAAGCAGATCATCGGCTGCCTGTATTGCAAATTGATAAAAGGGGACTTTTTAGAGTGATGAAAATGTTCTATGACTGTGGTTCTATGATTGTGGTTGTTATATGACTATAAATTCATCAAAACTCTTGAAACGTGTATTTCAAAAGGTTTTACTTTTACTGCATGTAAATTATACCTCAATAAAGTTAATTCATTTTTTTTAAATTTTTATTGCTGTGCCATAGGGCATGTGGGATCTTACCTCCAAGATCAGGGATTGAACTTATGCCCCCTTCATTGGAAGCTCAGCGTCTTAAGCACTGGAGCACCGGGGAAATTCCTTAACTTTTAAAACACATAAAGCACTAAGCCCTGCACCTGCCACGTAGTTAATGCTTAAGAAATGTTAGGAATGAGGAGGAGGGTCAGGTGAGAGGGCTGAGGAGGAAAATAGGAGAAAAAGAAAGGGAAGTTATTATTATTGCTAAATTCATTTAATAAAAATATTTAAGAAAAACTTATTCAATAGCAGCTTATTAACAATATCAGAGCAGACATTGATTTGCTCTCAAAGAGTTCATGAACAATCAAGGGAAGGACATGTCTGATATTATGACATGGATAACAGTGCTACAAACCAGGGATTCCTTCCTGGGCTTTCTTTGGAAATTTAAGTTTCCATAGATCTTCAATTGTGAGAGAGGAATGGCCAAGAAGTCTGGTGGGAAATGAGAGAACACTGCCAGAATTCTCCTTTGAAAAATAGCTTAGCCATCAGCAGAAAGATGTGACTGTTTTGAGGAATCCTTTGACCTCAAGTTGAAGGTGGGAATGGGAAGCCCTGCCACTGGAATGAGAGGCTGAGGTGGACATTTCCTGTTACTGGGGCAGGAGAATTTAGGAAATAAACGGTCAAGTCCTGATCAATTCCTCTGGCCTGCACCTCTCGCCATGTTTATAGCAGTGTGTTGTTCTGGTGGATAAGAGCAACGCATTCTTGAAAATAAAATCATTATTAATAAGTTAATCACATATTTACTTTACATAAATCTTATGAGTGATGTTCCAAAAATAATAAATTCTGAAAGCAAAGTAAAACCTTGCATGTATGCTAAGTCTCTTCAGTCGCGTCCAACTCTGTGCGACCCTGGACTGCAGGCGCCAGGCTTCTCTGTCCACAGGATTCCACAGCCAAGAATGCTGGAGTGGGTTTCCCTGCCCTTCTTCACGGGATCTTCCCGACCCAGGGATCGAACTTGCATCTCATGTCTCCTGCATTGGCAGGTGGGTTCTTTACTACTAGCAACACCTAGGAAGCCCAAAATAAGCCCTTAAGCTGGCAATTTTGCATAGTGCTATCAACCAAGAGAGGAGATCCAAATTTTAATTTTCTCCAATCTTCACCAGCATTTTCCAGTGTTTGAATATCTACTATGGGTCAGACTCAGGGCTTCCTAGGTGATACAGAGGTAAAGAATTCACCTGCTAACGGAGGGAACACAGGAAACGCAAGTTCAATCCCTGGGTCAGGAAGATTCCCTGGAGTAGGAAATGACAACCCACTACAGTATTCTTGCCTGGGAAATCCCATGGACAGAGGAGCCTGGTGTGCTACAGTCCACAGGGTTGCAAAAGAGTTGGACATGACTGAGCCCGCACGCACTAGCCTGGGTCAAACTCAGGCTTCAGCCTTTCCTTCCAGTTAAACACTGATTATATATACCTGAGCCCTCTGTTTCCAGAAGTAATCAAACCTCTCTCACTGTTTGTTGAAAGTGATTTAAGCTCTGAGAAAGGAAAAAACATACCAGAGCACAAAATCAATAGCCCTGCCCTCTGCTGGGACCAGTTCACGGAACTTTCAGATTAGACCTCTCCGTATCAGAAGTGGATTCTGGGGAAAAAAAAAAAAGCTGGGGAAGCACCATCAGCTCCTTTCCAAGCAGGACAGCTAGCAGGTCATGCAAATATTTCCAAGAGCTGTAATTGGAAAAACACCTGTGAGAATCAGAGGTCTTGAGAGTGCTGGTTTTGTTTATAAAGGTCCAGTTGCCTTTACCCATGAAAAGCCAGTGAAAACAGAGCAGAACTCTCTGGTCCTTCCCCCACCGTGGCCTCCACCTGCCTTTCGTCTGTAGAAAAATTTTTGCCCATAAGTTTAATCAGAGAAATGAGAAGATGCAGAGTAAAAGGAAAGCAGTCAAACCAGACAAAATAATAAAAAAAATAGCTTCATCAGTAAGCATAGTCAAGGACCTTTAGTTCCTCCTCAAGGGCCATATATAATATACAGAGCCATCTCCGTGACTGTCTTATAGACACTGAAATCCCCGCCAGGTGCAAACAGTTAACTACACGATGACCAGACTGTAGCCGTGATATAAGCTGCCACAGTTCTGAGATTCGGCCTCAAAGAAACGGGAACAGACAGACCCTGGAACTGAAGACTACCTGTGCTTCAAACAATCAGGATACTCTGCTCACACCACCGATGACCAGTTTGCAGATGATAGTCAGAGCTGACTGTGCAGTTTCTGCATGGAGCCCCTCCATCTGCCTGTACATCCTGAAACGCCCTCTTAAAAGCACTTGCCCACTGATTGACAGAGAGGAGTCAACTTACAGGCACGAATCTGCCCTCCTCTTGGGTTGCTGGCCTCTGTAATAAAGCAAACTTTCCTTTCCACCAACTTTGCCTCTCGAATATTGGCTGTTGAGTGGCAAACGGCTGGATCCCACCTTCTGTAACATTAGTACTTAGGATAGAGATTATTTACATTTTAATTGCAGAATTGATGCTCTTTACTCTCTTTGAAATATTGAAGGGTCTTACTATTGTTATCTTCAAGGTGAAAATAGGTAAACAAGGCAGGATTCAGACAGTAGCTCAGTCCTAATGACACAGTTAAAGCATCTCAGCCAGGTTTCCTGACCCTGCGGAGAGTAGGCTGCAGGGGCAGCTCCTGACCCTCCGTGTGGTACAGGGTAATGGCCCCTAAAGATGCTCATGTCCTACTTCTTGTGACTTGTTAATATGTTACCTCAGGGCAAAAAGGAGTTTGCAGATGTGTTAAGGTTCCTGAGATGGGGACCCTTTCCTGGGTTATCTGTGTGTATGCTAAGTTGCTTCAGTTGTGTGACTGGACTTTGCGACCTCATGTACTGTAGTCCCCAGGCTCCTCTGTCCATGGTATTCTCCAGGCAAGAATACTGGTGTGGGTTGCTATGCCCTCCTCCAGGGGATCTTCATGACCCAGGAATTGAACCTGAGTATCTTGCATCTCCTGCATTGGCAAGTGGATTCTTTACCACTGGCACCACCTGGGAAGCTGGGTTATCTGAGTTGGGTCCAATCTAATCACGATGATACTTACAAGAAGGAGGCAGGAGGATCAGAGATCCAGAGAGATGTGCTAGTGGAAGCAGAGACCCACGTCAGAGATGGGAGAGAGCCTGGATGATGCTATGCTGTTGTCTTTAAGGATGGAGGAAAGGCCCATGAGGTAAGAAACGCAGGAGACTTCTAGAAGCTGGAAAAGGCAACGTCTGCCTTTGAGACTTCGGAAGGAATCAGACCTAGATTTTAACCATATTTACAGGGTTCCTAAGCGTTTGTTTTACAGAATTACTTGTTTGCTTCAGCTGTCTGCTTCTCATCTCTGCTCTTAGAGAAGATGGGGACTGGTCTGGAGGCAAAACACTCGTCATTTTGTACCCCGGTGTCTATTCTCTGAGTGTGAAATATTCCCTTCCTTTGTCAACATCCCTGAGGAGTTATTGTTTTCTTTTATAATAAAAACAAACCTTACCTTTGTCCCTAAAAATACCACTTAATTTCAGGACTTCTGACCTCCAAAACTGTAAATATTGTGTGTTATTTCAAACAACTAGGATTGTAGTTGTGACAATAGCAATAAGGAGCTAGCGTCCTGGGTAATCCAGGGGAAAAGTGTACAAAGGACCTTCCCGTGCTCACTGCATCAGCGCCTCATTCATGAGGGCTCACTGTCACCCCATTTAGACACACAAGAAATGTCCTTTCCTCCATCCATCTTCAGGGTTGATTATATCTCCCTACACTTTCAATTTTTCATCCCAAACCAGATACTCTTGAAATGCAGTTAGTATTCATCAGGGCCATGCTCCATTTTTGGCAGAAGTATGACTAGATAGAAATGAAATTTGAGGATAGTTTTAAGCTTCTAACAGACTGTATCCTAGGAGTCACATGTGAGTCTGATTGGGTAGATGTCTGGCCCTGTCTTCCAGGCCCTGTCTTTCCCTGTCTGTGAAAATGGGAAGCAGTCTTTTAAAAAATATTTGTTTATTTATTTGGCTGAGTTGGGTCTTAGTTGTAGCATGCAGAATTTTATTGAGTCACGGGGGCTCTTTCGCTCTGGTGCTGACGTTCAGTAGGTGAGGCATGTGGGCTTAGTTGCCTTGAGACACGTGGCATCTTAATTTCCTCACCAGGGATTGAACCCATGTCCCCTGCACTGGCAGGTGGATTCTTAACTGCTGGACCACTTCCGAAGTCCCGAGAAGTAAACTTTGAAGAGGACATAGACCATTATCATGAAGCCACTCATTCCTCCAAAGCAAGAGGACACTACTTTTCAAGTTGTAGAAGGTGCTTTCTTGAGACTTCAGGGGATTATAGAGATCATCAGAAATAAGAAAAAGCCATCTTTTTTGGACCCGCATATCCATGTAGATGTGAGTCATGGAGACAACTGCGACTTGGAGAGTCAGAGTCGTGGAGACAACTATGAAAAAAAAAGGTTTTTCTTTTTTCTTCACCATCTGATTCATCAATTTCCCCTAGGACTTTGATGATGTAAAATGTGTAGTAAGAGAAGGGTGAGCTTCTCCAGTGACTCAACTGTAAGACTCCACCTGCAATGTAGGAAACACAGCAAGTGCAGGTTAGATCCCTGGGTCAGGAAGATCCCCTGGAGGAGGGCATGGTAACCCACTCTGGTATTCTTGCTTAGGAAAAACCGGGACAGAGGCGTCTAGTAGACTACAGTCCATGAGGTCACCAAGAGTCGAACACAACTAAATGACTGAGCACTCATGCAAGAGAAGGGTTTTTAAACTGGTGTACAAACAAGGATGCTTACATGCAGAGAGATCACAGAGCCCCTCAACTGTTGTTGTTTTCTGTTTGTGTGTTGTTTCTACTCTACAGCCTTCCTACTATCTGATATTTGCAGTTGGATGAAAGGCAGGTTAGAATGTGCTGGGCTTGCCCATCACCACCTCCCTTCCCACCCAACTGGCAGACGTCACTCATAGATCACAGTGCCACCCTTCTCTGCTCATCATTCTCAACCTAGTCCCTAACCATCAAGGCTAGATGGGAACTCCCGAGGAATTATAGTTATTGGCCAGTTCTGGATAACACAGCGTGTCTATTCAAAGCACTTATTTATGCAAAATATTGTCAAGAATATTTCATCAGTGGATGTTTGCCCTCCACCGCCCTCAATGTAGTAGTACTTCCAGGTCAGCTTCAATCCTTACTGAGGGACTAGAGAAACAACCTGCAACAGGGAAAGTGGAATGGACAGGATTTGTCCGTGGATGCTTCCTAGCTGAGGATGCCAGGTGAAATTCATAAGAAGCCCCAACAGCATGGGGGTGAGAAATAAAGGGAGGAGAAGGGGAGGCAGGAAGGTGCTAATGCCAGCCCACCTCTAGTGTGGGGAAAGGCAGGAAAAGGGGTCTCCTTGGGGGTCTCCTGGAGGATCTCCTACCCATCTCCTGATCACATCCATTATTCTCTCCAGTTCATGGGTCTGTCTGTGACACTGTTCTGAGGGACTGCTTATCACTTCAGTTGCCTTGGAAACCTCTAGCTTCATCTAGAGATATCATTAGGGTGTTAGTGAGCTCCACCGTACAACTGCGATCTATCGGTTGTGAAGGTTAGGGGACCAGTGCTGAGAGTCTCCACTGAGGTCGTGATTTTTCATGAAGGCATGCCTGCCTCATTCTAGGTTGGAAAGCACTGGGATTTCGGCTGAAGGGCAAAGAGTGTATTTAACTGCATCTCATGTAGAGAAAAACCTGACCATAGGTTTCTAGAATGTGAATATCACAATACAGTCTGAAAGGCACCTCCCTGTGGCCCCCCTCCAGCTCCCAGAGAACACAAGGCTGCCAGGTAACTGGTAATTAGACCTGGTGAAAGTGGAAAGTAAATGATTTACCTAAGGACGCAGTCTTCCCCCCGGGCACATGCATGCATGCTGCACCAACTATCATGTTTTTCTCTCACTCATTATTTGATATTTAAAGTCAAAGCAGAATTTACAGCTGGATCATTCATAGTTTTACTGCAGTGTACAGTAATACTTATTAATTCATTTCTTACATTGACAAACTAAATATCAAACTAGAAACCTTCAATTCTGCTATTAAAAGAAATTTACAGAATACTCCTAAGATGAGTGCAGATACCAACAATTCAGGGACATCCATGTTCCAAATTTAAGTGAAAAAGCAGTTGAAAAAGTTCTGCAATATGATGCTATTCTTAGTGATTTCTGTGTGTATGTAAAAGGGATTCCCCGATGGCTCAGTGGTAAAGAATCTCCCTGCAATTCAGGAGCCACAGGAACCACAGGTTTGATCCCTGGGATGGGAAGATCCACTGGAAAAGAGCATGGCAACCCACTCCAGCATTCTTGCCTTGAGAATTTCATGGCCAGAGGAGCCTGGTGGGCTACAGTTCCAGGGGGTCACAAAGAGTTGGACATAACTGAAGTGACTGAGCATGCACACACGTGTGTGTATAAAAGCTGAGAATTACATAAACTAGAGGGGCTGAGAACAGGAGAGGTAATGAGTGTGTTTTACTTTGTCTTTATTTTTCTGATTTTTTTCACTTAAAAAGCATTGCTTTTATAAAAAGGAAAAATTTAAACTCTAATTTTCAAAAAACTTAGTGGCTCTAATGAGCCATTTTACAATAACAAGCCTGTAAACTATAACAATAGGTAAGAGAAAAGAGATGAGACATCTTTTGGGCTTCCCTTTATTACACTGATAGTCACTGCCATAAGCAGAAGAGAAACGTGTTCCTGACAAATTCGAAAAGGCTGCGTCCTTAACTCCGTTCTTAGACACCAGCTGGGTCACCGTCATCATCACCATCATCACCATCTGACCTCCAGCCACCATGATTAATTCTCTTAATAACAGCACTCACCAAGCATCAGCCCTCCAACTAAAATCTCACGTAGTAAATCTCATCATTTGGAGAAAGCAATTTTTTTTTCCTTCTTTACCAAAAGCTGGTAAAGATCCTATTGTTTGGCCCAGACCTGCTGTACCCCCAAATAGACGAGAAACAGTTCTATAGTCTCCTTATTTCTCCCGCCATGAACTGTTGGTACAAAGAGGAGAAGATATGAAAATAAGAACTGTGGCTCCACATAAATGATCATGCTCTGACAGTGAGGTAGAGAGAGACAGCCTCAGCCCTGTGACTAGAAAAGAGACTCAGACACTATAGGGAAGAGAAATAACATGTAGGGATTCTAGGAAAGTTGAGTGTATTTTGGAAATCAGCTGAGCATTTTGCTTGAGTGTAATGTACAATATTTGCACCCCGCCTTGTGGGCATTTAGGAGGCTGAAGTCTTTCCTGGGGAGCTTGTGTGATGCTTGTCTGTGTGTGTGTGTGTGTGTGTGTGTGTGTAAGTGAGATTCTATTTTAAATGTTTCCAAACTCATTATAAGAACATACATGCAGTCACACACCCATAGGTGGCTTCCTTTAAGAAAGCTGAGTCAAGGAATGACTCAGTGTGGTTTGGCTCCTGGGCACCGGGACTGTGAGGCACTCACAGAGAGGTAAGCAAATGTCCTCCCTGGGCATAGCCCTGCATGCTGCTGACCTTGGAGAATGGTCAGGATGCCAGCCACAGCCCCAGAGCTTCGGAAATGAGCACTGAGATGCCAAGCAGGTTGCTGGCAGAGGTGGCTGAGTGGAGAGAAGAGGTGTTATAGGCAAGCATTGGGGGGAATGCAGGGAGCAGCCCCCCTCAGAATCAGAGGTGCTGCCATGGCAGAAATGCTTTGGAAGGGGGGGTGGGTAGGAAATTTCAGAACAAGAGGAGAAAAACGCCCAGGGGATACACACCCAACAGAGAGGAGAGCTGCCTTTCCTGCAGGGCAACTGGCTGTACTTCTGTGTTTGTTCTTTGTGCAATGAACATGCATATTTTGCTAATTAAATGTAAAAAAAAAAAAAAACATGCAGTAGAATTATGTGCACCTATCTTCATTTCTTTTCTCAAACCTGCTCTGTTGCTCTTTCCATTTATGTCAAGGTCCCTGCTACATGTTTAAGTCACCTGCTTCCCTTTCCCTCACTCCCAATGTCTAGACCTCATCCAAGTCCCCTGGGTGCCACCTTGACAGCCCCTCACACCTCTTCCTTCCTCACCTGCCTGATGTCAATGGCCACTCAGCTTCCTCCACCTCTTCCTAAGTCCAGCCAACTTTATCCGCCGCGTTAGACTCATCTAGGGAAACCCAGCTCTGACCAATTACTCCCTGCAGGCACTGTATCTCCTCTGTCAGACTGTCAAGCTCCTCTGGGGCAAGACCTGTGTCCAAGTCGTCTTTGTACCTCTCATAGCACCGATCAATAAATATGTCTTAAAAGAATATCAACAGTGACAACAGTGTAATGCATGCATGTCAGGGCGGCACAGGCCACCTCCCCCCAGTCTTTACCTCCTCTTCTCAACATCCTTATCCCTTGCTCACTCCATGCTGCTGCCTGTGCCCAGATGCCAGGGAGACACAAGGGAGTGTTACTCCAGGTTCTGAGCCCTCCCGGCTTTGTGGAGCACTAACCAGGCTGGACCCAGCCTTTCCTGTTGGAGGAAGGGGAGATACCTGCATCACTGGAGGAGATAATCCTTTCTCCCCAGGGTCCAAGTGTCCCTTGGTTCTCATCAGGTTTTTGACCCCTCATCTTCCCCCACACTCTTACCATCGTCATGTCCTGTTGCGGGAGGTTGAACAAGCCGAGACAGGTCCCCTCTAGGAGATCTGGATGGAGAAATTTAGAGAGGCCCGTTTTCACTCCCTTTAAAAAATAGACACTACAGGCATGATGCTTTGTGCTATAGGCATTTATAGCTGTTTAATCAAAGCAAAAACCAGTCTCAGATATCAAGAAAGAGCACTTAATAAGGCAGACAAATAAAATACGGAGGCAGGCAAATTCAGGGACCTCTACCCACTTCCAATATCCAACTGCAGGAACACAACTGTACCCATCAGCAAAGACACCTGGATCATCATCTCCACTGGTTTCCATTCTGAATGTGACATTCTCCCAAAAGAAAGCCAAGCCAGCATGAATAAAGACAGCACAGCATCAGTGACACTCTAAGGCTAAAGCCAAATATAGGGGTTGAGTGCTTCCTTGGGTCCATGTCTCCCTGCTATGTTTGGGGACAGTTCTGTACTGTGCATACTAAGCCATCACCACACAGGTGCGCAGGGAATGCAGCATTCAGAAGTACAGCCACAGGCAAGAAAGGCCGCATGGGTAGAAAACAGTTAAAATGAAAAGGAAGCAGACAAGCCAGACTGATACCTGAAGAGAGTCACCTTGGACATGATCTGAGGGTGGCAGGGCAGGACAGGTGCCAAACAGAAGCCTGTTCATTATTTCCCAACTAGAACTGAAGCTCTTAGGAAGTGGGGAAGTTCTGGACATATATCCTTGTTACTGGTATGCCACGGAAGCATCCAAGAAAATGCAGTGGTCAGAATACACTGAGCTCCTTACTCGGGAATATTGAGGAGGAAAGCCAAGGAATAGATTAATTTTAAATCCAGGTTTTAACACTTTCCAGACTGCTAAAAACTTTTGTTTTTTCAATGTCAGGGCTAATAATACATGCGTTTTGTTCTGTAACCACTATTGCGATTAGTCTCCAGTTCTAAAAGGTAACAATCAATAATCTCTCTCTAGTTTTGTTGCAGAGCTTCCATCTTGGTAAAATCTATTCTTCCTGGACCCTAAGTCTTCCTTTTCTGGTTTATTTCCTTCTTTTGCTGGGACATATCCTCGAATAGCCTTGTCACAATGGTTGTCTTGGAAATAAAATTTCTAGGTTCTTTCATAATCTGCCTTCATACTTAGTTGGTAATTTTATTGCACATAGAATTCTAGGCTGTAATCACTTATCTCAGAACTTAGAAGACATTCCTCTTTGTCTCGTGACATTAAGCTTATAAGAATTCCACAGGGAGACTGACTTGATCCTTTGTATAAGTGAACAGTTGCTACTCTCTGGAGGATTTCAGAATCTTCTATTAATTGGCATATTTTGATCCTTCATAAAAATGTGTTTTAATGTCATTTTTCTCTGGCTTTATGGTAGGATCAGAGGATCATTTCAGTACAAGGACCTACCTTCTTCAGCTCTAGGAAATTATCTTCTAATATTCCTTCAAAACCTGATTCCCCTGTGCTTTCTTTAGTTTTTCACATCTGTTGGTCTTTTAATTTGTCTTTGTTGGTCTCTTGTCACTTAGGTGCTTGTACACATTTCTTTGTTTTTAATTTTAATTTTTAACACCTTAAACATGTTGTACTGGGGTATGGCCAATTAACAAGATTGTGATATTTTCAGGTGAATAGCAAAGGGGCTCAGCCATATATATACTTGTATCCATTCTCCCCCAAGCCCCCTTCCCATCCAGGTTACCCCATAACATTGAGCAGAGTTCCCTGTGCTATACATTAGGTCCTTGTTGGTTATCCATTTTAAATATAGTGGTGTGTACATGTCCATGCCACAGTCCCTAAGCATCCCTTCTCCTTGGCAACCATAAGTTCATTTTCTCCTGTCACTTAGGTGCTTGCACACATTTCTGTATCTCTGTTTCATTCTGGTTTTGTTCCACTGTATAAACTTTATAATCTCTCTTGTAAGAGAGTTCCTTGATTTCATTGTTAAACCTTCTGTTGAATTTTGCAGTTTGAAGACTTTTTTTCTGCTCAACGAGGGACCATTCTTGTTCTCTAGACATCTTTTTATAATCCTGTTTATGTATTATGGATTTCATACTATCTCAAATCTCTTTGAGGACAGCCATTAGGATTTTTCAAAGTACACTTTTATTTCTTGAATTATTTGCTTTCTTTTGGGTCATTTTCTTTTGCTTGCTTCTCTTTGCCTTTCTTAGTTAATCCTCTCAAATGCCCGTGAGCCCCTGTTGTCCACTCATATTTTAAAACACTGCAATGGCAGAGCCCTGATCTCTGGGTCTGTAAATGAGGCCCCTCCTCTGGAAGGTTCCCGCTCCAGCTTGAGTAGGATGTAAACAAGCCAGACCGGGATGCATTGCTTTCGGGCAGTCCTCACTGGCAGCTCTGCTTTTTCTCAGACAATTTGCTCGATTGCTTTAGGGAAGAATCCTTTGCTTTTTTGCCTGAGGGGTAAACATCTGCCTATTGGCTGTTCTGTCCTCAAAGTGTAGGAAGGGGCTTGCCTGGGCGCAAGTGCTGATTGATCCTTCCACGTCTCTCTCCCACCCTCAAAAGTGTCTGGGAGAATAGCATTGAAACATGTATATTATCGTATGTGAAACAGAACACCATTCCATGTTCGATGCATGAGACAAGGGCTCAGGGCCGGGGCAATGGGATGACCCAGAGGGATGGGATGGGGAGGGAGGTGGGTGGGGGGTCCAGGAAGGGGAACACATGTAAACCCATGGCTGATTCATGTCAATGTATGGCAAAAACTATTACAATATTGTAAAGTAATTAGCCCCCAACTAAAATAAATAAATTTATTAAAAAAAAAAAAAAAAGTGTCTCGAAGTTCAAAACCTCCATGGATCCCACTAGGCTTGTGAACAGATGGGCCTTTGGGGTCTATCCCAGATACAGTCCCCATTGGACCTTCTTTCCCTGACTTCTCCATCACTATGACTTCACCTGCCTTTGTCTTTGGAAAACGTATGGAAAGCTGTCCCTCAATGACGGTTTCCCTCCCATCCTCTTTATGGTTATAAGCTAAATCATTTATCATTCCCCAACTCTCATTTTAATAGGATTTTGAGAAGAGAAAAGAAACACAGGTGCTCAGCCTCTCATTCTGGAGTGGAAGCCACTTTATGAAGTCACTAACTCCCCCAAAATGAATGTGATTTATTTAATTATTCAAAAACTCAAATACAATCAGAAGTTTCCACTCAGTAACATTTTCTTGGGTTACCACTTGGGTCAAGTATGGTGTTGGACTATGGGGGAGGGTGGGTGGCAGGTAGCTTACAAAAGAGTAAGACGGGGGATTTGGTCCTTGTTCAAGGGAATTTACCTTCTGCTGCTAGTGAGAGAGTCATCAATATGCTCTAACCATATATTTGACTGTATGCTGCTTTTAGGAAATGACTAAATATACCTGAATGCACCTAGGTATGATTTCTAATATAATATTCTAAATTGGCTGCAAATGTGAGTTGCAGGGGGAAAAAAAAAAAAGAATAGAAAAGGGCAGAGAAGGAAGAGAAGGTGGGATTCCAGAGGTAGAGACCTTGAATTACACTCTGGGTAAACATGGCTTTTACACTAGTCACAGGAAATCTGATGGAGGTGGTGTGTCTACCATTAGCTGTGATGTCAGCAGCCATGTGGTACTGGGATGTCCCTGGTAGTCCAGTGGTTAAGGCTTCACCTTCCAATGAAGGAGGTGTGGGTTCAATCCCTGGTCAGGGAGCTAAGATTCCACATGCTTTGCAGCCAAAAAGCAAAACATAAAATAGAAGTTATATTGTAACAAATTCAATAAAGACTCAAAAAAATTAAAAATATATATGCTTTAAAAAACTAGTTTTTAATAAAGAATATCATATCTAAAACCATACCTAGGTGCATCAGGATCTATGGAGTCATTTAAAAAAAATCAATATACAGTCCAATGTACTTTGTAATCCTCTTTTGTGAATAGTACAATTGTATTTATAGAGGTCAAAATCCAAAAAAAATGAACAATAATCTATAGTGTTATTTAGGGGCAGTAATGATTCAGTTCAGTTCGGTTGCTCAGTCATGTACGACTCTTTGCGACCCCACGAACCACAGCATGCCAGGCCTCCCTGTCCATCACCAACTCCCGGAGTTTACACAAATTCATGTCCATTGAGTCAGTGATGCCATCCAACCATCTCATCCTCTGTCGTCCCCTTCTCCTCCCACCCTCAATCTTTCCCAGGATCAGGGTCTTTTCCAACGAGTCAGCTCTTCGCATCAGGTGGCCAAAGTAATGTTTGGCAGTAATGATTGGGAGGGGGCAAAAATAAGGGCTTTGGGGTGGATGACATGCTTCACTTCTTGATCTGGGTGTTGTTTTCAAGAGTGGGTTTAGTTAGGGAAATTTCCTCCAGCCATATTCACAGGGTTTCTAATCTGCATTTCAACATGCATTTCTTTTAAAAAGAAGAAGAAATAAAAATAAAAGTGGGGCCAAATAGTTCAGGTAACCTTCCATTTAGAATTTATTCTAAGGGGAAAGTCTAGAGGACAGGTCGTGAGTTACTAAGAAACGGGCTGTTAACACTGTGTTGCTGGCACCTAGCAGGATGTCTGCCTCATGCTCAGTGCTCCATATGTGTTTGTAGGAAAAGAAAAGAGAGAGAGAGAGTGAGGGAAGAAAGAATGAGGGAGAGAATGGAGAGGGAGGGAGGAAGGGGGGAGAGACACCCTGATGTGTCAGTCACTGAGATGCAGATGTTTTTTGTTGTGTTTTGTTTTTTTGTTAGTCTTTCCTGGTGGTTCAGATAGTAAAGAGTCCGCCTGCAATATGGGAGACCGGGGTTCAATCCCTGGGTCTGGAAGATCCCCTGGAGAAGGGAATGGCTACCCACTCCAGGATTCTTGCCTGAAGAATCCCATAACCATCTGTGGGGCCATGTGCCCACATCCACTGATAGAATACATCCCTCCCTCCCCCAGAATATTCACTTCTTGAGGTTGGAGCTGTTTCTTTACACTTTGAACAGTTCTTGACCCATGTTGGTGGTTTAGTCACTAAGTCATGTCCGACTCTTGGCAACCCCATGGACTGTAAGCCCGCCAGGCTCCTCTGTCCATGGGATTTCCCAGGCAAGAATACTGGAGTGGGTTGTCATTTCCTTCTCCAGGGGATCTTTCTGACCCAGGGTCTGAACCCAGGTATCCTGCACTGCAGGCAGTCTTCTGCATTACAGGTGGATTCTTTACTGACTGAGCCACCACAGAAGCCCTACTTGACCTAGATGTGTGCATGCTATGTCACTTCAGTAGTGTCCAACTCTTTGCAACCCTATAGACTGTAGCCTGCCAGTCTCCTCTGGGATTCTTCAGGCAAGAATACTGGAGTGGATTGCCATGCCCTCCTCTAGGGGATCTTCCTGATGCAGGGATCGAATCTGTGTCTCTTTTGTCTCCTGTATTGGCAGGCGGGGTCTTTACCACTAGCACCACCATGACAGGTGTTTTGAAATCATCATTCACCCTCAAGAGCCAATTACAGTGGTTTGTGTGTGACTGGCCCCAAACCAACATGATTGACTGGAGGCTACAGGAAGTGATTTCCAAGAGATTGTAAACAGGGGAGACAAATATCAGTGGATGTTCTTAGAAATTAGCTGAAATCTCACTTAAAACATCAGCTCATCTACTGCCCTTGCCCCCTGCATCTGGGTGAACTCTCCCAGAATCCTCTTTAATATTTGTTCTGCCTTTTCCTCTTCCAACCCTCCCTGTAGCACAGGTTACTCTGCAGAAATGCAGTCTGAGGTGGGGACAATGAGCTGGGAAAGACTTATCATTTCAGTATAATGATGACTTTCCTCAATGCTTCCTAAAAGGAATACAAATTCCTTTCCTCCTGGGCTGGCCAAACCATAGCGACCTCTCCAGCCTGCCACAGCCTCTGCTCCAAAGAGCTGACCAGCCAGGAGCCCACCCTCCTGCCTGTTCACAGGGAAACCATGAAGGTTACTCAGAGAATGAGCAGCTGTAATGGTGTCCCTGAGGGGGTAGCATTCTTGGGCCTGTGGAGAATTTTGCAGCTTTTCTTTATGCATTTTTAATCAATTCTAAGCTACTTACAAATACGTGCAATTACTTTCTGCACTTGGCTTTGTAATAAGATTTAATGACTCTGCTTCAATCCTCTGGGTGAACATTGATAATCTGATTCTATGATTTAAAATTTAACTTTGGCAAAGAAGGCAGGTGTAAACTGAGATGAAGGCTTTTGAAGTTTTGTTGTTGTTGTTGTTGTTTTTTAAGGAAATCAGAAGTTGAAGTGATTTGAGCTTTCAAAATATCACCAGTACATGAGAATAGGACATCTCATGTATTTGCCACATAGCATCTGATTAAAATGCACTCAGATGCTCAGTCATGCCTGACTGTTTGTGACCCCATGGACTGTAGCCTGCTAAGGTCCACTGTCCATGTGATTCTCCAGGCAAGAGTACTGGAGTGGGTTGCCATTTCCTTCTCCAGGAATCTTCCTGTGTTATACAGCAACTTCTGATTAGCTATCTATTTTACATATGGTAGTGTATATGTTTGATTGCTACTCTCTCAATTTGCCCCCACTCCTTCCCCCAACTGTCTCCAAAATCTGTTCTCGATGTCTCTGTATCTATTCCTGCCCTGCAAATAGATTCATCAGTACCATTTTTACAGATTCCTTATATATGTGTTAATATATGGTATTTGTTTTTCTCTTTCTGACTTACTTCACTCTATATAATAGACTCTAAGTTCATCCACCTCACTAGAACTGACTGAAATGTGTTCCTTTTTATGAGCTTCACTTGTGACTCAGATGGTAAAGAATCCACCTGGAATGCAGGAGACCTGGGTTCCATCTTTGTGTTGGGAAGATCCCTTGGAGAAGAGAAAGTCTACCCACTCCAGTATTCTGACCAAGCAGTTCCTCTGCTTCCCATGGAGAATTCCATGTCCATGGAGTTGCAAAGAGTCAGACAGGACTGAGCAACTTTCACTTTCAACTTCATCCGCCTCACTAGAACTGACTGAAATGTGTTCCTTTTTATGGCTGAGTAATATTCCATTGTATGTATGTACCACAGCTTCTTTATCCATTCATCTGTTGATGGGCATCTAGGTTGCCTCCATGTCCTAGCTATTATAAATAGTGCTGCAGTGAACATTGGGGTGTATGAGTCTTTTTCAGTTAAAGTTTTCTCAGGGTATATGCCCAGGAGTGGGATTGCTGGTCATATGGTAAACAGAGAGGGCCAAACATACCCAAATAGGGTTACATTTGTAAGCATTTAGATACGGAATTCTGTCATTTTTGAGATTGTATTTCAGACTTTTTGTTAAAAATGAGGGCTACTCCATTTCTTCTAAGGGATTCTTGCCCACAGTAGTAGATATAATGGTCATCTGAATTAAATTTGTTCATTCCCGTCCATTTTAGTTCACTGATTCCTAAAATCTCGATGTTCACTCTTGCTATCTCCTGCTTGACCATGTCCAGTTTACCTTGATTCATGCACCTAGCATTTCAGGTTCCTATGCAATATTGTTCTTTCAAGCTGGGCTTCAACAGTACCTGAACCAAGAACTTCCAGATGTACGTGCTGAATTTAGAAAAGGCAAAGGAACCAGAGATCAAATTACCAATATCGGTTGGATCATAGAAAAAGCAGGGAATTTCAGAAAAACATCTACTTCTGCTTCATCGACTATGCTAAAGCCTTTGACTGGTGGATCATAACAAACAATGGAAAATGCTTCAGTAGATAGGAATCCCAGACCACCTTCCATGTATTCTGAGAAAGCAATATGCAGATCAAGAAGCAACAGTTAGAACTGGACATGGAGCAGTGAACTGTTTCAAAATTGGGAAAGGAGTACATCAAGGCTGTATATTGTCACCTTGCTTATCTAACTTATAAGCAGAGTACATCATGTGAAATGCCAGGCTGGATGAATCACAAGGTGAAATGAAGATTGCCAGGAGAAATATCAACAATCTCAGAGATGAAGAAGATACGACTCTACTCACAGAAACCAAAGAGAAACTAAAGAACATTTTGATGAAAGTGAAAGGAGAGAGTGACAAAGCTGGCTTAAAACTCAACATTCAAAAAACGAAGATCATGGCATCCAGTTCCATCACTTCATGACAAATAGATGGAGGGAAAGCAGAAGTAGTGACAGATTTTATTTTCTTGGGCTCCAAAATTACTGCAGATGGTGACTGAAGCCATGAAATTAAAAAGCACTTGCTCCTTGGAAGAAAAGCTATGACAAACCTAGAGAGTATATTAAAAAGCAGAGACATTTCTTTGCTAACAAAGGTCCATTTAGTCAAAGCTATGGATTTTCCAGCAGTCATTTACAGATGTGAGTTGGACCATAAAGAAGGCAGAACACTGAAAAATTGTTGCTTTCAAACATTGGTGATGGAGAAGACTCTTGAGAGTCCCTTGAACAGCAAGGAGATCAAACCAGACAACCCTAAAGAAAATCAACCTTGATTATTCATTGGAAGGACTGATGCTGAAGCTGAAGCTCCAATACTTTGGCCACCTGATGCAAAGAGCTGACTCATTAGAAAATGTCCTAATGCTGGGAAAGATTGAAGGCAGGAGGAGAAGGGAATGACAGAGGAGAAGATGGTTAGAAGGCATCACTGACTCAATGGACATGAGTTTGAGCAAAATCCAGGAGACAGTGAAAGACAGGGAAGCCTGGTGTGCTGCAGCCCATGGGGTTGCAAAGATTCAGACACAACTGAACAACAACAAAAGATATGGAATGTCCTCCTAGTATCCTTGACAAAGAACATCTCCCAACTCTCTGATCATCTGGAGGATGCCTGTTTCCACTATCATGATACATGCTGACCAAGTTGATCTGTAATGAACAATAATAAACATGGCTAATACCTTCTGATCATGTGCTCTGTGACAGCCATGGATGACAGTGCAAACATGCTTATGAAATCCAATGAGTGAGATGTTATGATCACTCCCCCACATCACAGAAGAAGAAATAGAGGCTCATGTAAGATGAAGAAACATTCTTCAGAGCACTGCAGCACCCACATTGATTGAGAAAGGCCCAAGGATACTCAGGATCCTGTGGATGTTGCTATAAACCCTTTGGCCTAACTCTGCAGACAGCGGAGTCCCCCCAACACAGGTCTGGTGCAGACAGACCGTCCTCCTGCTCTTCATGGAAAGCAGGTGTGCACAGAAGTCACCCAAGATATGAGGCTCACCCTGAGCCACCCCATCAAGTGGACTACATGTGGCCTAACTGGGAGGGGAGAACCCAGCAGAATGCCAGGGACTCACTGCTATCAACTGGTTGCTAGGCCATCAGGTAACCAATCTGGTACTCATGTTCTTTATGAATGAAGAATGATGACATAGATCTCTTCAAAGGCCCCTATCAGCTCCACCATACATGAGTTTATTTCACAGTCTTTTACTGAGAGTCAACTACATGATGGTAATTAAAGATAAATAAGGTTTTTCTATGCCTAAGAAGGCTAAGTTTCTATGTGCACTGGTAACCATGTGACCAAAGATTCAGGCCTAGATTTCCATTTCAGGGGTGCCCTGAAAGAAGGCAGGTTTCTAACTTCCCTGTTGTACAGCAGAGCACCCTATGGCCAGAGGCACCTTCCTCCTCTTCCCAGTAAGTGTTCCTACTCTGGCAGGAAAATGGGAGCTATGGTACTTTTCACTAATGGCCAGATAAGCCATGGAATCCAAAGCAAGTTAAATCGGCTTGGGGTTTGTGAGCCGTTGGGCATGTACAACCTCCCCAACTTTGTTCTTTGGTTCTACCCATTGAGTCCCTGTATGTGACTTTACAACCTACTTGTCACCATTGCCTTTTTTAAGAAGGACTCACAAAAAATTGCTTCTCTGATAGCTCAGCTGGTGAAGAATCCACCTGCAATGCAAGACACCCCAGTTTGATTCCTGTATCAGGAAGATTCTCTGGAGAAGGGATAGGCTACCCACTCCAGTATTCTTGGGCTTCCCTAGTAGCTCAGCTGGTTAAGAATCTGCCTGCAATGCAGGAGACCTGGGTTCAACCCCTGGGTTGGGAAGATCCCCTGGAGAAGGGAAAGGCTACCCACTCCTGTAACCTGGTCTGGAGAATTCCATGGACTGTATAGTCCATGGGGTCGCAAAGAGTCGGACACAACTGAGTGACTTTCACTTTTAACTTTCTTTTACTAAACATTATGAGAACTGCCTTTAGTTTCCAAACTGGAAATGCCAAGGCAATTTGCCTTACTCTGGAGCAGCCCCAAACATCTACAAGCACCCTGTGTGAAAGTGTTAAAGTGTTAGTTACTCAGTTGTGTCCAACTCTTTGCGACTCCATGGACTGTAGCCCACCAGGATCCTCTGTCTATGTGATTTCCCAGGCAAGAATACTGGAGTGAGTAGCCATTCCCTTCTCCAGGTGATCTTTCTGACCCTGTGTGAAAAGAAGCCCAATTTCAATTTTTTTAAATAATCAGGAATATTTTCTAAATATTCTTTTCCTATAAGGTACAATTTAATGTAATTGATTTTGTTTCTATTTAGACATGTAACACTGGTGTTTAGATCCAGAATGTATTTTTAATTTATTTTATTGAAGTATAGTTGATTTACAATGTTGCATTAATTTCCACTGTACAGCAAACTGACTCAGCCATATATTCAGTTCATTTCTATTCAGTCACTTAGTTGTGTCCAACTCTTTGCAACCCCATGGACTACAGCATGTCAGGCTTCCCTGTCCATCACCAACTCTTGGAGCTTGCTCAAACTCATGTCCATTGAGTTGGTGATGCCATCCAACCATCTCATCCTCTGTCTCCCCTTCTCCTCCTGCTTTCAATCTTTTCCAGCATCAAGGTATTTTCCAATGGGTCAGCTTTTCACATCAGGTGGCCAAAGTATTGGAGCTTCAGCTTCAGCAGTAGTCCTTCCGATGAATATTCAGGACTGATCCCCTTTAGGATTGACTGGTTTTTTTCTCCTTGCAGTCCAAGGGACTCTCAAGAGTCTTCTCCAACACCTTCAAAAGCATCAAATACACATGCACACACACACACACACACACACACACACACACACACACACACACATGGCTTCCCAGGTGGTGCAGTTGTAAAGAATACACATACCAAAGCAGGAGACAAGGGTTTCATCCCTGGATGGGGACGATCCTCTGGAGAAGGAAATGGCAACTCACTCCAGTATTCTTGCCTGGAAAAGTGCATGGGCAGAGGACTCTGGCGGGCTACAGTCATGGGGTTGCAAAAGAGTTGGATATGACTAAGCATGTATGCCATATATATATATACATACATACATACATATATACATATATATATATATATATATGTTCTTTTTCATATTCTTTTCCAGCTTGGTTTATTGCAGGATATTGAATATAATTCCCTATACAGTAGGACTAGCTGTTTATCCATTATGTATGTAATAGTGTACATCTGCTAGTCCCAAACTCCCAAACCCTCCCTCACCTCCTTCCCACTTGGTCACCCCAAGTCTGTTCTCTATGTCTGTGAGTCTGTTTCTGTTTTGTAAATAGGTTCATTTATGTCTTATTTTAGATTTCACATGTAAGTTATATCACAGTCTATTTGCCTTTCTCTTTCTGACTTACTTCACTTAGTATTGATATGGTGATGTCTAGATCTAGAATGGTTTTAATAAAAGGTACATGTGTAAGTATGGATGAAATGGGAAGATTCTGATTCTTAATTTCATAGCTGGAGGGGCAGTAAGTAAGGCCGAGAGGCACTGTGGGCCAAAAGGAGAGAGGAGAACACGAAAACAGGAAGAGGAGATGCCAAGTGCAGGTGCCCCCCATTTGGCAGTGCCCACCCTGATTGGCACAGGCTGTCTTCCCCAGCCGTGAGGATGGGCACTTTTGTGGGAATGCAGGTGTGCATGTGGACAGGGAAAGGACACTTCTAGGAGACAGAAAAGTGGATTTTAGTCCACCATCCCCTCAATGGACTGACTCCCCCAAATGATCCACACAAGTGAAAGCCTAAAGGACATTTAAAGATGGGGGATGGGGAAGCAAGGATCCCATCAGACTTAAAAATACGGGAAGTGGGCCATCAAAGTGGCCAGCTGAGCACTGACCAGACACATGTTTGCAGGAAGCTGATCTTCCATAATCAAAGACCTACCAGAAAGCATAGCCTCTCAGACGATTTTCCCGGCTCTATGGGCAACTGTCCACCAAACTCACATGTTCCAGTCCCCTCAGGGGGCTGGAGTTTCAATTACTATGATGAAAAGGAAACCATCTACTTAGAAAATAACTCACGCAGAACACTGGCCTGGTACATTTGGGCACTAAGTGGTCCTAAATGGTGGTCATGAGGCAGAAGCCTTCTGCAAAAGGCCTCCGTTGAGCTGTCACAATGGTGTCCTTGTTAGCAACTGCAAAAATACAAAATTGGAAAAGTGCTTGCCCCTTCCGAATTGTGAACGCTTCAACAAAAGCATAGATCCACTCATCTATGCATCTTGCAGGGATTCTCTCACTTGAAAGATCTGACAGTTTGTCTGTCTTGCAGAAATTTAAAAAAAAAAAAAAAAGGCTTTACAAGCAAATTTGTGGAAAGAGGGCTTCGCAGGTGGCACTAGTGATAAAGAACCTACCTGCCAGTACAGGAGACACAAGAAATGAGGGGTTCGATATCTGGGTCAGGAATATCCCCTGGAGGAGGGCATAGCAACTCACTCCAGTATTCTTGTCTGGAGATTCCCATGGATAGGGCAGCCTGGCAGACTACAGTCCATGAGGTCACAAAGAGTCAGACATGACTGAAGTGGCTTGCATGAATGCACATCTAAAAAGACGCTAATATTTATTGAATTTTCCCAAATTTTGAACCTCAAAAAGGCCTACAACCAACTTACCCAAGGTATTACATCATCCAGGCAGCATTGGAGAATATCTTAGTCCAGCACTCACTTCTAGGTGATTTGCTCAATAATATGGTAATGGAGGAACTGTTACAACTCCAGTTATAGATGAGAAAACTGAGGTAAGTAAGGGCACACAGACACACAGATAGTAAATGGGAACTCAAGCTGAGGCTTCTAAGGTGTTAGTCATTCAGTTGTGTCCAACTCTTTGTAACCCCATAAACTGTAGCCTGCCAGGCTCCTCTTGCCATGGAGTTCTCCAGGCAGGAATACTGGAGTGGGTTGCCATTCCCTTCTCCATGGGGTCTTCCTGACACAGGGATTGAACTCAGGTCTCCTGCATTGCAAGCAGATTCTTTACTATCTGAGCCATCAGGGAAGCCACTTGAGAGGCTTCTAAAGTGACACATAATCTTAAAATAAATTTGAAAAAAAATACTATTTAAAATAGCTTCCAAAAAAAATAAATACCTAGGAATAATTCTAGCAAAGTCTGTGCATGATCACCATCGTGAAAGTTAAAATATATTACTAAGAAATGAAAGAGGACAATTTAATGGAAAAATAGATTGTGATCACAAATGGGGAAGCTGGATATTGTTATGACAGCTCTTCTCCACCCCCTAAGCTGATCTATGAAGTCAATATAATACCAACCAAAATTCCAACAGGTTTTTTGGTGGAACTTAACAATGTGATTCTAAAACAAACATTGGAGTGTGTAAGACCGAGAAGAGTCAAGACCATATGGAAGCATCAAGTGGGAGGACTTACACACCACATTTCAAGATTTACTACAAAAGTGCATTAATTGGGACACTTCGGTAATGGCTCAAATACAAATAGACCAAAAGTATAGGCTTAATGCTTTCAAATTGTGGTACTGGAGAAGACTCTTGAGAATCCCTTGGACAGCAAGGAGATTAAACTAGTCAATCCTAAAGGAAATCAACACTGAATATTCATTTGGAAGGCTGTGGCTGAAGCTCCGATACTTTGGCCACCTGATGTGAAGAGCCGACTCTTTGGAGAAGACCCTGATGCTGGGAAAGATTGAAGGCAAAAGGAGAAGGGGCAAGCAGAGGATGCAATGGTTAGATAGCATCACCAACTCAATGCACATGAATCTTAGCACACTCTTGGCGATAATGGAGGCCAGAGGAGCCTGGTATGCTACAGTCCACTGGGTCGCAGATAGTTGGACACGACTTAGCGAATGAACAACAACAGAACAGTCTCACATATATACACCTAAAACTGAGACTTATGCTGTTTTCACCTCCTTTTCTCAGGGGTGGCTGAGGACTGCCAGCTGAAATGTAGTTTCCATGTCTCACAAAACTCACCTGTCTCCCAACTTGCCCAGCACAAAGCTCTGAAAACAGTAGCTGTCTTATAAATACGTGTGAAATTACATATCCTGTGTTCTTTCCTACTTCAGCAGTGAACCTTGAACCTAGAAAAACCCTCCTCCAGCTCTGGTCTCTGAACTCCTCCCTGTAACCCTTCATTTTTTCATTCTGAATTAATTCTACAGTCTTTTTCAAAAGTATCCATTACAAACCAGGAACTTTGTTAGATGCACATGATGTGATCAGACTTTCCTGGTGGCTCAGATGGTGAAGAATCCACCTGCAATGTGGGAGACCTGAGTTCGATCCCTGGGTCTGGAAGATCCCCTGGAGAAGGAAATGGCAACCCACTCCAGCATTCTTGCCTGGAGAATCCCATGGACAGAGAAGCCTGGTGGGCTACAGTCCAGGGGATCACAGAGAGTCAGACATGACATGCAGACTAAACCACTGCCATGATGTGATTGTGACTTCTCATGGGTTGATACCCTGTTCAGTTCCTCTGCTTCCCATCCTCCACTTGATACTATGATAACTCTGTTGGGTAGGGTGTCTTCTCCCATTATTTATTTTGCAGATGAGGGAGCTGAACCCCAGAGAGAAGATGTGCTTCATCCAACATCACACGGCTGCTACTTCTCAGAGCAGAGTAAGAAGCAATCATTATCCCCCGAGACCCCTGCCCATGCCCCTGAAGCTCCACCAGGCATCTAAGGGGACAGCCCTTGTCACTCTTTCTCCTCCCCATGAAACCTCTGCTCACCTGTGGCTGACCACCCCCACATTGTCACATCACTTCATTTATGCTTCTGGCTGTGTAAGTGTGTGTCCTAAGTCACTTTGGTTGTGTCTGACTCCTTACGACCCCATGAACATTAGACTACCAGCTCCTCTGTCCATGGGATTCTCCAGGCCAGGATTCTACAGTGGGTTGCCATTCCCCCCCCCCCAGGGTATCTTCCCAACCCAGGGACTGAACCCACATTTCTCTTGTCTCCTGCATTGGCAGGAGGGTTCTTTACCACTAACCTGGGAAGCCCTGGCTACTTCTGGCTGGTCATGTCTAAGTTTTACACCTGGTGATAAAACCTGGGGGACAAAGAAAAATCAGAAAGGGAAGTGTTCACACTCCAGCTTGGATATGGCATGTTGTGAGCAGATGTGGGTCAATGTGAGTGCCTTGGATTCCAGCCCTGAAAAGTCTCAGGACTTGGGTTGAAGAAAGGAGCTGCAAGCTCTAGCATTTTTCTTTCCACATCACCTCCACACAGCACCATGGGTTCCAAGGTGATCTTGGTGCTAAGAAGGATCTGTAAGGAGACACTTGAAATGTCCTTATTTTGTTTCCAGAGCTACCAACAACCAACCCAAATCCCCAACATGGGTTGACGTTCCATAAACTGTAGCAAGCAATACAGTAGGTCCCCTACATACAAACCTGAGAGTATGAACTGTCAAAGATCTGAACGCGTGTTCCGTCAATGTCAGGCATGAGTAAAATTGCAGTTTGCCCTCTATTTCCTATTCTGATGACCCTTCAGCTCTATCATCTCCCACCTCCTCTCCCTCCTCCAGTCAGTAACTCTTCCGGTCTGTTCACTTGATGCAGCCTCTGTACTTTTGTACTGTACTTTTCATGGTACTGTGCTGTAAGATTGAAAATGTTGTCTTTATTTTTTTGTGTTCATTTACTTTTTATGTATTATTTGTGTGCTAAGTGTTATAAACCTATTACAGGATAGTACTACATAGCTGATTGTGTTAGTTGGGTACCTTGGCTAACTTTCTTGGATTTATGAACAAATTGGACTCTTGGAATGGAATTTGTTTGTATATAGGGTACTACTGTAGTCTAAATATCTGATAGCTACCTATTTGTAAAAACATGCCTTGGTATCCACAGGGAACTGGATCCAGGATTGGTACCCTTGGGGTGCCAAAATTCATAGATGCTCAAGTTCCTTATGTAAATGATATTATGTTTGTACATAACCTATGCACATCCTCCCACACAGTCATGTATGGATGTGAGACATGGACCATAAAGAAGGTTGAGCGCCAAAGAATTGATGCTTTTGAACTGTGGTGTTGAAAAAGACTCTTGAGAGTCCCTTGGATTGCTAGGAGATCAAACCAGTCAGTCCTAAGGGAAGTCAGTCCTGAATATTCTTTGGAAAGACTGATGCTGAAACTGAAGCTCCAATACTTTGGCTACCTGATACAAAGAGCCGACTCACTAGAAAAGACCCTGATGCTGGGAAAGATTGAAGGTGGGAGGAGAAGGGGATGACAGAGGACAAGATGGTGGGATGGCATCAACCCCTCAATGAACATGAGTTTGATCAAGCTCCGGGAGATGGTGAAGGACAGGGAAACCTGGTGTGCTGCAGTCCATGGGGTCGCAAAGAGTAGGACACAACTGAGTGACAAAACAACAATAGATTGCTTATAATACTTAATTCAATGTAAATGCTAAGTAAATAGTTGTAAATACAATGTAAATTCCATGTAAATAGTTGTCAAGGAGGAGCCAATTCAAATTTTGCTTTCTGGAACTTTATTTTTCTCTGTAATTTTCAATCTGAGCTTGGTTGAAACTGGAGATGCTGCTCCCATGGATATAGAAGGTTTACTGTCTACTGAAAATTTCAAAACGACTTGATGAAAATGAGGAGTGGTCTTGACAAGTTTAATAATGAGCAAAAGCTGTGAAAGTGAAAATATCTTATTTATGATACCATGGAAACTCAGTTAATACAATAGAGCTGTTTTCATATTTTGGTAAAATGAGGAAAAGCAAGATCGTAGTTCTAGAAACTGCCCTTTATTAAAAATAATAATACCTTACAGGGTCATCCTGCCTGTATACCCCTTAGGACACATCAGAGATGAACTACTCCATTCTTATTTCCCATCTGAAGCATCAAGAAGCTTGGTAACCCCATTTATTTTTATCCTTGACCCTTGTAATCGGCATGGCAGAACTCCACAAATGCTGTCAAATGAAGGTTGTGCAGTTTTCAAACCTGATTCCATCATACACCTGTATTTTGAATTATTGAAAACCTCCCAACACTTACCTTCAGGCAATAAATTTTTAAGATCTGGTACTTATCCTAAAGGACATGTTTCCAAGGAAAATTTAGACAAGAGAAAAAAAAACTTAATAAAGATGATCTAACCACATCTTATTCTTAAGTTAATCACCCAGATTTTGTATAGCTCTGAGTATATGTGTGCCAAAAGAGGTGACCTCTGTTTTCATTGCTCATAGCTTTTTATAATTTCTCCAGGATGTGTTTGTTCATTCCAGCTATTAAGGGACAGGAGATGTCTTGAGAACAGTGAACAGGGTCTATGAGACACAGCAAATTTTGACAGGATGGGTTGACACAGAAGGGTGGACTTCAAGTTAAGACAGATCTGACAAGCTTCATTCCTTGGTTCACAGTTAGTAAAATTATGGCTTGCTAGTTTAGATAATTCTTACTCCACTCCCTAAATTTTCCTCTTAGGACAGCTCCAAACCTTAAGTATTTTTTTTAAGTTTTCCTAAATTGGACTATTAATTTTTAAGATAATTAAAAAATTTTTATTTTATATTGTAGCATGATTGATTAGCAATGTTGCTTTAGTTTTAGGTGTACAGTAAAGTGTTTCAGTCATATATCTATATCTATATCTATCTATCTATCTACGTATCTATGTATCTATATATATATGATTCTTTTTCAAATTCTTTTCCCATTTAGGTTATAGAATACTGAGCAGAGTTCCCTGTGCTATACAGGAAATTCTTTTAATTACAGCAGTGTGTACATGTCAATCCCAAACTAAACAGGTTTTAAAATAGTAAGTGTGCAGGGAAGAACTTTGGTGTTACACATGCAGGGCTTTTTTGTTCAGGGCTGTATCTGGGGAAAACTGTGAAATAGACAAAGATAAAATGACAGGCAAGGTTTTGGTGGTCATCACTTGTACTATGTGTTATGACAGCAGCAATTCCAGGAGTGTCCCAGGAAACCAAAAAGTGACCATCAGCTCCCATGCCTTTTCCCAGAAATCTGGCTCTGTGACCCTTGGCACTGTGGCTTCAAACCACACAGCCATCAATGCCTTCTGTGGCTTCCTTCTGTCCAGTCTCCTCCAATAGGAAATCTTAACTCAAGGAGAAAGTGCTTGTTAGTGTGTGCAGTGGGCAGAATTGTATCACCCCAAGGACTTGAAGTCTTAACCCCCTGCTCCTTATGAATGTGACCTTACTTGGAAATAGGTTCTTAGCAGGTGTAATCAAGTCAAGACAAAGTCATTCTGGTTTGGGGTGAGCCCTAAATCCAGTGACTGGTGTCCTTATAAGAAGATGCAGATTTGAAGCCAGATGCAGAGGGAGAATAAGGTGAAGACACACAGAGAGAGCACCACATGGTTGAGGTGATGCACCTACAAGCCAGGGAATGCCGGCACACTGGCCACAAGGTAGGAAGAAGCAGAAATGGACCTTTCCCTGGAGCCTTCAGAGAGAATGTGACCCTGCTTCACACCTTCATTTTGGAGTTCTGTCCTGAATTGTAAGAGAATAAATACCTGTTGTCTTAAAGAATTCAATTAATGGTAATTTGTTATGCCAGCCCTAGGAAACTAAAACAATATGCGGATCATAATACAGCTGCAGGTGAACTTTGCTCTATAAAGACAATAAGTCCTTCTTCCAAAGTTCTTAGTTTCTAATGATAAATTTCCAGATGCCATCTGCCTCATCCTGTCCTCTCCACAGATCACTGTTCACGTGGGCTTGGGTGAGTTCCTTCACCTCTCTGAGCATCAGCTTCCTCCTTGATATACTGGAAATAATATTTCTCACCACACAAGTTGATTGGCAGCATTCAGTGAGCAAACACAAGAAAGTTCTAAATATAGTCGAATGTCTCTCCTCCTACTGTCTCCAAACTCTCATAGAAGTTTGATCAAGATTTTAAACATTTGTCAATGATTCTAAAACCTGCTGGGTTTTTTCTTAATTTGGTAGCTGCAATGGTTAATTTTCTGTGTCAATATGACTGGATTGTGGTATGCCCAGTTGTCTGCTCAAACAATATTCTGGGTGTGTCTGTAAGTATTTCTGGATGAGACCAACATTTGAATCAGCAGACGGAGTAAACCAGATTGCCCTCCCCAGTGTGGGTGGGCCTTGTTCAATCTGTTGGAAGCCAAAATAGAACAAAAGCCAACCTTTCCCTGAGAAAGCAGATTCTCCTGCCTCACTGCTTCCAGGTTCTTCCTGGTTCTACAGCAGCTCCCAGCCTTCAGACTCACACTGGGATATTGGGTCTACCGATTTGGGACTTGCTAGCCTCCATAATCACGTGAGCAGAGCCCTTGTAATAACTCTATGATAGAAGGAGAAAGATACATAGATAGATAGATGGATATACCTAGAGCTACAGATACAAAGATAGATAGGTAGATACATAGATAGAAAGTAGATACATAGGTAGATGGAGAGATAAGTAGATAGGTAAATAGATAGATGATAGTGATAGATACAGACCTAGAGAGAGATACATAGGTAGACATATAGATACATAGATAGATACATTCATACATACATAATAGGTATACAGATACATATGTAGACAGACAGATACATACATAGGTACATACATAGATAAATAGATACATCAGTAGACAGACAGATACATAGGTACGCACATGCTCAGTCGCTTCAGTCATGTCCGACTCTTTGCAACCCTATGGACAGTAGCCCTCTAGGCTCCTCTGTCCATGGGATTATCCTAGAAAGAACACTGGAGTGGGTTGCCATTTCCTCCTCCAGGGGATCTTCCCAGCCCAGGGATCGAACCCATGTCTCCTGCATTGCAAGCAGATTCTTTCCAGCTGAGCCACAGGGGAAGCCCAGATACATATGTAGATAGATGCATAGGTAGACAGGTAGATACACAGATAGATAGACAGATACATAGATACATACAGAAATACATAGGTAGAGAGGTAGATACGTAGATACATACATAAAGGGATACAGATGTGTATCTCCTGGAGCTAACCTCTCAAGTCTGAACACACATTTGTACTTTCCACTAACATCACTGATGGAGCATCTCCTTGTCACAGCTGCCCAGGAGGCAAGACCAAGTCCCCACCTTCACAATGCTCTCACCTCCTCCTGTGCTTGGAGCCCCTCTATAGCACTTAGCACTCACATTGACAATGGTGGGTTAAAACTGGATAAAGCTCAAAACCACAGGTGCCACCAACCCACTATTCTAAAGTGAGGGGCTAGTACCTATGGGGCCTTGAAAACGACGCTGCAAAACAAATGCATCTTGCACCCAAAACCAAAAACTCTGCTCTAAAGAGATTCTTTAGGGAGAGATTTTGCAATGCTGTGGTTTTTTCTCTCACTCTCCATGAGGAAGGGGTGAGAAACTGTACCATCATATGATTCAGAGTCCAGTGCAGAGTCTCAGGGGACCTCTCAGAGATCTTATCAGGTGTCCTTTGGAACTGATGGATCCAGAAGACCCAGTGACTGGGAACTGGGGAGAGTGGGAATGAGAGGTTATAGCTGGGCTTGGTGGCTAAACAAACAGCAGTGGCCATGGTGGGAGCCAATTACACATCCATCAAAGGGAGTGTAGGTGTGCTTCCTCTCAGGTATCCTCCTGGTGACTTCCCCTTGGACACAGATCTGAGAGCAGGTGTCTACACAGGAGGCGACTGCAGAGGGTCCTTATAAGAAAGTGAGGAAGTTATCCAGGACAGGGAAGGCAGCCAAAGAGCCTTAAGTAGTGAACAGCTTACTTTTGCAAGCATCTGTGGCTCACACCTGCTAAGGAGCCACAGAGACACTGCCCACCTGAGGCACAATGAAGCTGGGACATGTATCATCTGGCCCTGGTGGGACAGTCACAGGTAGTACCAAGTTGCTGAGGGTCCAGGAGTAGAGTCAGGGCACTGAACAGCATCTTTTAAAGTGACCGAAGAATTGATCAGCACTGAAGAATTAATGCCTTCAAACTGGTGCTCGAGAACTCCTGAGAGCCCTTGGACTCCAAGGAGATCAAACCAGTCAATCACAAAGGAAATCAACCCTGAATATTCATTGGAAGGACTTATGCTGAAGCTGAAGCTCCAAAACTTTGGCCACCTGATGTGAAGAACTGACTCATTGGAAGACTCTGATGCTGGAAAAGATTGAGGGCAGGAGAAATGAGTGATAGAGGATGAGATGGTTGGATGGCATCACCAACTCAATGGACATGAGCTTAAGCAAACTCTGGGAGAAACCTGATGTGCTGCAGTCCATGGGGTTGCAAAGAGTCAGACATGACTGAGGGACTAAACAACAACACCCAGAAGTGCCTCTGGTCAGGGGTGAGACAAGCTCAGCAGAAAGAGACTCCATGGGATGCATAAGCTGAGGGGAAGCTCCTGAGTGACAGCCAGTGCCCACAACATAGGATCCACACGTGGATGTTCCCAGTAGAAAGGAACACCTTTGAGGGGAAGCATCAGCAGTCACCATACGTGAAGCCCAGGAAACACCCAAACCACATCACAACCATAGTGGTCATTTTTTAAAGTTAATTAATTGGTGAATAATTACTTTGCAATATTGTGATGGCTTTAGCCATACATCAACATGAATTGGCCACAGGTATACACGTGTCTTCCCCATCCTGAACTTCCTCCCACCTCCCTCCCCACCCTATTCCTCTGAGTTGTCCCAGAGCACTGACTTTGGGTGCCCTGCTTCATGCATCTAACTTGCACTGGTCATCTGTTTTACATATGGTAATGTACATGTTTCAGTGCTATTGCCTCAAATCATCCCACCCTCATCTTCTCCCACTGAGTCCTAAAGTCTATTCTTTACATCTGTGTCTCCTTTGCTAACCTGCATCATCAGTACCATCTTGATAAATTCCATTATACGCATTAATATACAGTATTTGTCTTTCTCTTTCTGACTTACTTCACTCTGTAAAATAGGCTTCAAGTTCATCCATGTCATTAAAACTGACTCAAAAGTGCTCCTTTTTATAGCTGAGTAATACTCCATTGTGTAAGTGTACCACAACTTCCTTATCCATTCATCTACCAATGGACATCTAGATTGCTTCCATCTCCTCGGTTCAGTTCAGTTCAGTCGCTCAGTCATGTTGGGGTCTATGGCACCCCATGGAATGCAGAACACCAGGCTTCCCTGTCCTACACCAACTCCCGGAGCTTGCTCAAACTCATGTCCATCGAGTCAGTAATGTCATTCAGCCATTTCATACTCTGTCATCCCCTTCTCCTCCCACCTTCAATCTTTCCCAGCATCATGATCTTTTCCAGTGAGTCAGTTCTTCCAATCAGGTGGCAAAAGCATTGGAGTTTCAGCTTCAGTATCAGTCCTTCCAATGAATATTCAGGACTGATTTCCTTTAGGATTGACTGATTTCATCTCCTTGCAGTCCAAGGGATTTTCAAGAGTCTTTTCCAACACCACATTTCAAAAGCATCAATTCTTCAGCGTTCAGCTTTCTTTATAGTCCAACTCTCACATCCATACATGTCTACTGGAAAAACAATAGCTTTGACTAGACAAACTTTTGTTGGCAAAGTAATGTCTCTGCTTTTTAATATGCTGTCTATGTTGGTCATAGCTTTTCTCCCAAGGAGCAAGCATCTTTTAATTTCATGGCTGCAGTAACCATCTGCAGTGATTTTGGAGCCCCTAAAAATAAAATCTCTCACTGTTTCCATTGTTTCCCCATCTATTTGCCATTAAGTGATGGGACCAGATGCCATGATCTTCATTTTTTGAATGTTGAGTTTTAAGCCAGCTTTTTCACTCTCCTCTTTCACTTTCAGCAAGCACTCTTTTTAGTTCATCTTTGCTTTCTGCTATAAGGCTGGTATCATCAGCATATCTGAGGTTATTGATATTTCTCCCAGCAATCTTGATTCTAGCTTGTGCTTCATCCAGCCCAGCATCTCACATGATGTACTCTGCATAGAAGTTAAATAAGCAGAGTGCTATTGTAAATAGTGCTGCAATGAACATTGGAGCACATATAATCTTTCAATTCTGGCTTCCTCAGGGTATATGCCTAGCAATGGGATTGTTCTATATCCAGTTTTTTAATTTATTTTTTAATGAAGAATAATTGCTTTATAAAATTTTGTTTTTTCTACCAAACCTCAACATGAATCAGCCATAGGTATACATATATTCCCTTCCTTTTGAACCTCCCTCCCATATCCCACCCCATCCCACCTCTCTAGATTGATACAGAGCCCCTGTTTGAGTTTCCTGAGCCATACAGCAAATTACCAGTGGCTAACTATTTTACATATGGTGATGTTAGTTTCCATGTTACTCTTTCCATGCATCTCACCCTGTCCTCCCCTCTCCCCATGTCCATAAGTCTATTCTCTGTGTCTATTTCTCCATTGCTGCCCTGTAAATAAATTCTTCAGTACCATTCTTCTAGATTCCATATATATGCATTGCTGCTGCTGCTGCTGCTAAGTCACTTCAGTCGTGTCTGACTCTGTGTGACCCCATAGATGGCAGCCCACCAGGCTCCTCTGTCCCTGGGATTCTCCAGGCAAGAACACTGGAGGGGTTGCTATTTCCTTTTCCAATGCATGCATGCACACTAAGTCACTTCAGTTGTGTCCGACTCTGTGCAACCCCATGGACAGCAGCCCACTAGGCTCCTCTGTCCACGGGATTCTCCAGGCAAGAATACTGGAGTGGGTTGCCGTTTCCTTCTCCATGTAAGCATTAGAATGCAATATTTATCTTTCTCTTTCTGACTCACTTCACTCTGTATAATAGGTTCTAGGTTCATCCACCTCATCAGAACTGACAAAAAATGTGTTCCTTTTTATGTCTGAGTAATATTCCATTGTGTATATGTACCACAACTTCTTTATCCATTCATCTGTCAATGGACATCTAGGTTACTTCTATGTAACTATTGTAAACTTCTACTGCTACTTCTATGTAGCTATTGTAAACAGTGCTGCGATGAACAATAAGATATATGTGTCTTTTTCAATTTTGGATTTCTCAGGGTATATGCCTAGGAGTGGGATTGCTGGGTCCTATGGTGGTTTTATTCCTAGTTTTTTATGGAATCGCCATACCATCTTCCACAGTGGCTGTATCAATTTACATTCCCACCAACAGTGAAAGGGCGTTCCCTTTTCTCCACACCCTCTCCACTATTTATAGTTTGTAGATTTTTTAATGATGGCCAGTGTGGGGTGACATCTCATTGTAGTTTTGATCTGCATTTCTGGAATAATGAATGATGTTGAACATCTTTTCATGTGCTTGTTAGCCATCTGTATGTCTTCTTTGGAGAAATGACTGTTTAGGTCTTTTTTCCACTTTTTTGGGTTGTTTGATTTTCTGGCATTGAGTTGTTTGAGCTGCTTGTATATTTTGGAAATTAACCCTTTGTCAGTTCTATCATTTGCTATTATTTTCTCCCATTCTGAGGATTGTCTTTTCACCTTGCTTATAGTTCCTTTGCTGTGCAAAAGCTTTTAAGTTTGATCAGGTCCAACTTGTTTACTTTTGTGTTTATTTCCGTTACTCTAGGAGGTGGGTCATAGAGGATCTTGCTTTGATTTATGTTATCGAGTGTTGTGCCTATGTTTTCCTCTAAGAGTTTTATAGTTTCTGGTCTTACATTTAGGTCTTTAACCCATGTTAAGTTTATCTTTGTGTATAGTGTTAGGAAGTGTTCTGATTTCATTCTTTTACATGTAGCTGTTCAGTTTTCCCAGAACTATTTATTGAAGAGGCTGTATTTGCCTCATTGTATATTCTTGCCTCCTTTGTCAAAAATAAGTTACCCATAGGTGCATGGGTTTATTTCTGGGCTTTCTGTCTTGTTCCATTGGTCTATATTTCTGCTTTGGGGCCAGTACCATACTGTCTTGATGACTGTAGCTTTGTAGTATAATGTGAAGTCAGGAAGGTTCATTTCTCCAGCTCCATTTTTCTTTCTCAAGACTGCTTTGGCTATTCGGGGTCTTTTGTGTTTCCATATGAATTGTGAAATTTTTTGTTCTAGTTCTGTGAAAAATGCCATTGGTAGTTTGACAGGGATAGCAATGAATCTGTAGATTGTGTTTGGTAGTGTAGTCATTTTCACAATACTGATTCTTCCTACCCAGGAACATGAAATATCTCTCCATCTGTTTATGTCATCTTTGATTTCTTTCATTAGTGTCTTATAATTTTCTGTGTACAGTTCTTTTGTCTCCTTAGGTAAGTTTATTCCTTGATATTTAATTTTTTTTGTTGCAATGATGAATGGGATTGATTCCTTAATTTTTCTTTCTGATTTTTCATTGTTAGTGTATAGAAATGCAAGTGATTTCTGTGCATTGATTTTGTATCCTGGAACTTTGCTAAATTCACTGATTAGCTCTAGCAATTTTTTGATACTATCTTTAGGGTTTTCTATGTACAGTATCATGTCATCTGCAAACAGTGAGAGCTTTACTTCTTCTTTTCCAATCTGGATTCCTTTTATTTCTTTTTCTTCTCTGATTGCTGTAGCTAGGACTTGCAGAACTATTTTGGATAACAGTAGTGCATGTGGACACCCTTGTCTTGTTCCTGATCTTAGGGAGAATTCTTTCAGTTTTTCACCATTGAGAATGTTTGCTGTAGGTTTATCATATATGGCCTTTACTATGTTGAGGTAGGTTCCTTCTATGCCCATTTTTTGAAGAGTTTTAATCATAAATGGATGCTGAATTTTGTCAAAGGCTTTTTCTGCATATATTGAGATTATCATATGATTTTTATCTTTTGATTTATTAATATGGTGTATCACATTGATTGATTTGCATATATTGAAGAATCCTTGCATCCCTGGAATAAAGCCAACTTGATCATGGTGTATGAACTTTTTGATGTGTTGCTGAATTCTGTTTACTAAAATTTGACTGAGGATTTTTGCATCTATGTTCTTCAGTGATATTGGCCTGTAGTTTTCTTTTTATATGTTGTCTTTGTCTGGTTTTGGTATCAGGGTGATGGTGGCCTTGTAGAATGAGTTTGGAAGTATTTCTTCCTCTGCAATTTTTTAAAAGAGTTTCAGAAGGATTGGTATTAGTTTCGCTCTAATTGATAGAATTCACTTGTGAAGCCATCTGGTCTTGGGCTTTTGTTTTGGGGGAGATTTTTGACCACAGCTTCAATTGCAGTGCTTATAACCGGGTCGTTCATAATTTCTATTTCTTCCTGGTTCAGTCTTGGAAGATTGAACTTTTCTAAGAATCTGTCCATTTCTTCCAAGTTATCCACTTTTTTTGCCATATAGTTGTTCATAATAGTCTCATAATCTTTTGTATTTCTGCATTATCTGTTGTAACCTCTCCTTTTTCATTTCTAATTTTCTTGATTCGATTCTTCTCTCTTTTTTTCTTGATGAGTCTGGCTAAAGCTTTGTCAATTTTGTTTATCTTCTCAAAGAACCAGCTTTTAGTTTTATTAATCTTTACTATTATTTCTTTAATTTCTTTTTCATTTATTTCTGCTCAGATTTTTATGATATCTTTCCTCCTACTAATTTTGGGGGGTTTTTGTTCTTTTTCCAATTGTGTTAGGTGTAAACTTAGATTATCTATTCGATGTTTTTCTTGTATCTTGAGGTAGGATTATATTGTTATAAATTTTCCCTCTTAAAATGCTTTTGCCACATCCCATAGGTTTTGAGTTGTCGTGTTTTCATTGTCATTTGTTTCTAGAAATTTTCTGATTTCCCTTTTGATTTCTTCAGTAGCCTGTTGGTTATTTAGAAATGTGTTGTTTAATCTCCATATGCTTGTGTTTCTTAGTTTTTTCTTTTAATTGATATCTAGTCTCACAGTGTTGTGGTCAGAGAAGATGCTTCATATGATTTCAATTTTCCTAAATTTACTGAGGCTTGGTTTGTGACCCAAGGTGTGGTCTATCCTGGAGAATGTTCCATGTGCACTTGAGAAGAAGGTGTATTCTTCTGCATTTGGATGGAATGTCCTGAAGATATCAATAAGATCCATCTCATCTAATGCATCATTTAAAACATGTGTTTCCTTTTTAATTTTCTGTTTTGATGACCTGTCCTTTGGTGTGGGTGGGGTGTTAAAGTCTCCTATTATTATTGTGTTACCGTCCATTTCCCCTTTTATGTCTGTTAGTGTTTGTCTTATGTATCGAGATGCTCCTATGTTGGGTGCATAGATATTTACAATTGTTATGTCTTCCTCTTGGACTGAGCCTTTGATCATTATGTAGTGTCCTTCCTTATCTCTTGTAACCTTCTTTCTTTTAAGGTCTGTGTTGTCTGATATGAGGATTGCTATTCCAGCTTTCTTTTGCTTCCCATTTGCATGGAATATATTTTTCCATCCTCTCACTTTCAGTCTATGTGTGTCTTGAGGTCTGAAGGTGTCTTCTTGTAGGCAGCATATGTATGGGTCTTGTTTTTGTATCCATTCAGCCAGTCTGTGTCTTTTGGTTGGAGTATTTAATCCAGTTACATTTAAAGTAATTATTGATATATATGTTCCTATTGCCATTTTCTTAATTGTTTGGGGTTGATTTTTTAGATCTTTTTTCTTCTCTTGTATTTCTTGACTATATATGTCTGTTTAACATTTGTTGTAAAGCTGGTTTGGTGGTACTGACTTCTCTTAACTTTTGCTTGTCTGAAAAGCTTTTTATTTCTGTCAATTTTGAATGAGATCCTTGCCGGGCACAGTAATCTTGGCTGTAGATTTTTCCCTTTCAGTACTTTAAATATATCCTGCCATTCCCTTCTGGCCTGCAGAGTTTCTGCTGAAAGATCAGCTGTTAAGTGTATGGGGTTTCCCTTGTATGTTACTTGTTGCTTCTCCCTTGCTGCTTTTAATATTTTTTCTTTGTGTTTAGTCTTTGTTAGTTTGATTAGTATGCATCTTGGTGTGTTTCTCCTTGGGTTTATCCTGTATGGGACTCTTTGTGCCTCTTGGACTTGATTGACTATTTACTTTTCCATGTTGGGGAAATTTTCAACTATAATGTCTTCAAAAACTTTCTCATATCCTTTATTTTTCTTTTCTTCTTCTGGGATCCCTATGTGTTTGATATTGTCCCAGAGGTCTCTGAGACTATCCTCAGTTCTTTTCATTCTTTGTACTTTATTCTGCTCTTCAGAAGTTATTTCCACCATTTTATCTTCCAGCTCAGTCATTCGTTCTTCTGATTCAGATACTCTGCTATTGATTCCTTCTAGAGTATTTTTAATTTCAGTAATTGTGTTGTTTGTCCCTGTATGTTTATTATTTAACTCTTTGAGGTGTTTGTTAATTGATTCTTGCATTTTTTCCGTTTTGTTTTCAAGGTTTTTGATCATCTTTACTATCATTATTCTGAATTCTTTTTCAGGGAGTTTGCCTATTTCCTCTTCATTTATTTGGACTTCTGTGTTTCTAGTTTCTTCCTTCATTTGTGTAGTATTTCTGTCTTTTCATTATTTTTTTTAACTTATTGTGTTTGAGTTCTCCTTTTCCCAGGCTTCAAGGTTGAATTCTTTCTTCCTTTTGGTTTCTGCCCTCCGAAGGTTGGTCCAGTGGTTTGTGTAAACTTCATATAGGGTGAGATTTGTGCTGAGTTTTAGTTTGTTTGTTCGTTTTTCCTCTGATGGGAAAAACTGAGTGAGGTGGTAATCCTGTCTGCTGATTATTAAGCCTGTATTTTTGCTTTGTTTGTTGTTTAGATGAGGCAGGCATCCTGCACAGGGTGCTACTGATGGTTGGGTGGTCTTGTATTTAAGTGGTTTCCTCTGTGTGATTTCTCACTACTTGATACTACCTAAGGCTAGTTCTCTGGTTGTCTAGGGTATTGGAGTCAGTGCTCCCACCCCAAAGGCTCAGGGCTTGATCTCTGGTCAGGAACAGATTCCACAAGGGGTTTGTTATGGCATTAAGTGAGATTAAAATAAATATCCAAAAATGAGAAGCCAAAGGTGAACCCCCAACAAATGGCAGTTACAAAATCAGGCAAATAATAATGAAATATACACATATACATATACACCCATGAGCAAAGTCACAACAGTCCAACAAAAATACAGTAGATTGACCCAGTGAACAAAGGAAATCAAAAATTATATTTACCAGTTAAGAAAAAAACTAACTAAAGCACAAACTGAAAAACAAAACTAAAGCAAGGTGCCAAGTTGGGAATAAAGCAATGAAAACTAACAAATATGTTGATAGGAAAGGAAAGAAAGAATAGCATATATATGGAATTTGAAAGATGGTAATGATAACCCTATATGCGAGACAGAATAAGAGACACAGATGCATAGAACAATTTTATGGACTCTGAGGGAGAAGGTGAGGGTGGGACGGTCTGGGAGAATAGCATTGAAACATGTATATTATCATATGTGAAACAGAACACCATTCCATGTTCGATGCATGAGACAAGGGCTCAGGGCCGGGGCAATGGGATGACCCAGAGGGATGGGATGGGGAGGGAGGTGGGTGGGGGGTCCAGGAAGGGGAACACATGTAAACCCATGGCTGATTCATGTCAATGTATGGCAAAAACTATTACAATATTGTAAAGTAATTAGCCCCCAACTAAAATAAATAAATTTATAAAAAAAAAAAGAATAGAATACAAAGTTAAATAGAGATAGATGAAGAAGATTTATATATATTAAAGATTAACTGCAAGGGGAAAAGAACAGTAGGGAAGGCAAACAAAGGAATTAATGTATAAAAAATATAATAGGTTTAAAAAATTAAAAATTAAAGTAATAAAAAAAGAAAAGAAAGAAATGGAAGAAGAAAGAAAAAAAAGGAAAACTCCATAAAACTGCAAAAGCTCAATGTCGAGGCAGAGGTTTATAACAGAAATAAAAAGTGTGACTGAATATACACATATACATATACATCTATAAGCAAAACCAAAACAGTCCAACAAAAATAAAGTACAATAGATTGATCTGGTGAACAAATGAAACCAAAAATTATATCTACCAGAACAAAGCTAACTAAAGCACAAACTGGAAAACAAAACTAAAGCAAGGTGCCAATTGGGGAATAAAGCAATGAAAATAAAACTAACAAATATTTTGAGAGGAAAGGAAAAAGAGAAAGAAAGAAAGGATAGATATGCAAAGTTAAGTAGAGGTAGATGAAGAAGATTTATATACATTAAAGGTTAAGTAAGGGGAAAAGAATAGTAGGAAAAGCAAACAAAGGAATAAATGTAGAAAAAATAATAATAGGTTTAAAAAATTAAAAGGAGAGAGAGAGAAAATAAAGGCGAACTCCACAGAACTGCAAAAGCCCAACGTAGAGGCAGAGGTTTATAACAGCAATAAAAAATGTAACACCTATATAGTATACTAACACATATATATGGTATTTAGTTAATTGGCAAAGATAACCCTGTATGCGAGACATCAAAAGAGACACAGATAAATAGAACAGTATTATGGACTCTATGGAAGAGGGTGAGGGCAGTAGCATATGGGAGAATGTCACTGAAGCATGTAAATTATCATATGTGAAACGAATCACCAGTCCAGTTTCAATGCATGATACAGGGTGCTCGGGGCTGGTGCACTGGGATGACCCAGAGGGATGGGATGGGGAGGGAGGTGGGAGGGGGGTTCTGGAAGGGGAAAACATGTATACCCATGGTGGATTCATGTCAATGTAGGCAAAACAAATACAATATTGTAAAGTTAAAAAATAGATAAATAAACTAATTAAAAGAAATAAATCATTCTATTAACAGCCCCCCCCCCAAAAATGTGACTGAGGAAAAAAAAAAGCTCAAAAGCTTAATTAGATTTCATAGTGCCAGTAAAATCAACAACTACAACAGAGGGGGAAACAAAAGGAAAAACATAATCCAGAAGACTCTACAGAACAAGTCAAAACATAATAATAATAAATGGAGAGGGTGGTCCTAAGATGATGGAGGAATAGGATGGGGAGACCACTTTCTCCCCCACAAATTCATCAAAAGATCATTTGAATGCTAAGCAACTTCCACAAAACAACTTCTGAATGCTGGCAGAGGACACCAGGCACCCAGAAAGGCAGTCCATTCTCTTTGAAAGGAGGTGGGACAAAATATAAAAGACAAAAAGAGAGACAAAGAGTTAGGGATGGAGACCAGGCCTGGGGAGGGAGTCATGAAGGAGAAGTTTCCAAACACCAGGAAACCCTCTCCCCAGCGGGTCTGTGGGCAGTTTTGGAATCTCAGAGGGCAACATAACCAGGAGGAGAAGAAAAAAAAAACCCCCACAGAATACATGCTTTAACCACAATCCCCAGTGGAGAAATAGCCCACACACTCACGTCTGCCACCAGCGAGCAGGGGAGGAGCGGGTTGCATGCTTAGGATAAGGACCAGGCCTGAATGCCCTGAGGACAATCTGAAGGAGCTAACATGAGATAGCAACTCAAACTGTGGGATAGCCAGGAAAAGAGAGAGAGAGAGAATTTTCCTGCGAAAAGCTCTAACCTAAGGCACAGCCTGGCTGGCTCACAGAACAAAGGACTGAGTGAATAGCAAAGGAGAGCTAGCTGGCTTCAGACCGGCCCATACCCCCCACCAGAGGCAGAGAGGCAGGCGGGCGACAGCCAGAGCTGGAAGGCGGGAGGCAATCTCGGCCCCAGAGATGGCATCCTCCATCAAACTGTGAACAGGCTCCCAGTAGCTAACCAAGTCTTCCTAGGATCATAGACGGTTGGCATCTTCCAGGAGGGTCACAGCCTGAGATAAGGCCCCCAGAGGAGACACACGGCACACCTGAGACAGCGCTCTTGTGGTGTACCCAGGAAACTGAGTGTTCGGGACCGGGGAGGTGATAAGATGCACCGTACACCTGGGATAGTGTGCTTGCCAAGCACCTGGTCGCCTGAACTCTTCAGACCTGCTGCTGCTGCTGCTGCTGCTAAGTGGCTTGAGTCATGTCTGACTCTGTGCGACCCCATAGACGGCAGCCCAACAGGCTCCCCCATCCCTGGGATTATCCAGGCAAGAATACTGGAGTGGGTTGCCATTTCCTTCTCAGAACCTGGGAAGGCCACAAAACGCAGGTGCAACTGAGTCTGTGCCTTTGTGGAGTACCCTAGAACCTGAACCTGAGTAGCCTAGACCTGGGAAGTGCACGCAACCCATGGCCATTTTGGACAGTTCCCCAGCAGGGTAACGTGGAGCCTGAGCAGTGCAGACTGGGAAAGTACACATGTCATGAGCAGGGGCAAACCCAGTGTGGCCCAGACACTGTGAGCACTCCCCACACATGTCAGTGATATTTGTTTGCAGTGTTCCTCCCTCCCCACAGCACAACTGAGCAAGTGAGCCTAAATAAGTGACCACCTTCGCCCCCTGCATCAGGGCAGAAATAAGACACTGAAGAGACTTGCAAATAGAGAAAGTCAAAATGAAAAAGAAGAGGGAGCTGCTCTGGAAGTGACAGGTGCAACAAATTAAAACCCTATAGTTAGCATCGACTAAGCATTAGAAGGGGCCTATAGACCTTGAGGAGAAGTATAAGCTGGAACAAGGAACTGTGTGAAACTGAACTGACCCCACACTGCCCTCAACAGCTCCAGAGGAATTCCTAGATATATTTTTACTATTATGATTTTTTAATTTTTAAGTTCTTTATTACTCTTTTAATTTTCATTTTTATAACCTACTATTACCTTGCAAAAAAAAGACTCTATTTTTAAAGCAAATTTCACATATATATTTTTTATAATTTTTGTGATTGATTTTGTTTTGTATTTTTAATGTATTTTTGAGAGTCTAACCTCTACTCTAGATTTTTTTAATATTTGCTTTTTTGTATGTATCAATTTTGTACCTTTTAGAATCTAATCTTCAGTACCCATTTTTACTTGGGGGTGTGATTACTGGCTTGATTGCTCTCTCCCCTGTTGACTCTCCCTTTTCTCTCCCATGTGACCTCTAACTCCTCCATCCCTCTTCTCTTCTCTACTTAATCTGTGAATCTCTTTGGGTGTTCCGGGCTGTGGAGAACACTTGGGGAACTGATTACTGGCCAGATTGGTCTCTCCCCTTTTGACTGCCCCTCTTCTCCTCCTGGTCACCTCTATCTCCCTTCTCCCTCTTCTATTCTCCATGTAACTCTGTAAACCTATCTGTGTGTCCCTCACTGTAGAGAATCTTTTCACCATTAACCTAGATGCTTTATCATCAGTGGGCTTCCCTGGTGGCTCAGATAGTAAAGCATCTGCCTGCAATGCAGGAGACCTGGGTTCGATCCCTGGGTTGGGAAAATCCCCTGGAGAAGGAAATGGCAACCCACTCCAATACTCTTGCCTGGAAAATCTCATGGATAGAGGAGCATGGTAGGCTACAGTCCATGGGGTCGCAAAGAGTCAGACATGAATGAACAACTTCACTTTCACTTTATCATCAGTGCTGTGTGGATGGAGAAGTCTTGAGACTACTGTAAGACTAAGACTGAAAGCCAGAGGCAGGAGGCTTAAGTCCAGAACTTGAGAACACCAGAGAACTCCTGACTCCAGGGAATATTGATTGACAAGAGCTCATCCAAAAGTTTCCATACCTACACTGAAACCAGGCTCCACCCAAGAGCCAACAAGTTCCAGAACAAGACATACCATGCTAATTCTCCAGCAATGCGGGAACATAGCCCTGAACATTAAAATACAGGCTGCCCAAAGTCACACCAGATCCAAAGACACCTCAAAACTCACTACTGGACACTTCATTGAACTCCAGAGAGAAGAGATCCAGGTCCACCCACCAGAACACTGATGCAACCTTCCCTAACCAGGAAACCTTGACAAGTCACTAGTCCAACCCCACCCACAGGGAGCAACCTAAACAATAAAGAGGAACCACAAACCTCTAGCATACAGAAAGGCCACCGCAAACAGAGCAATCTAAACAAAATGAAAAGGCAGAGAAATATTCAGCAGGTAAAGGAACATGATAAGTGCCCACCAAACCAAACAAAAGAGGAGAAGATAGAGAGTCTACTTGAAAAAGAATTCAGAATAATGAGAGTAAAGATGATCCAAAGTCTTGAAAACAAAATGGAGTTACAGATAAATAGACTAGAGACAAGGATTGGGAAGAGGCAAGAAATGTTTAACAAGGACCTAGAAGAAATAAAAAAGAGTCAATCAATAATGGATAATGTAATAACTGAGATGAAAAGCACTCTGGAGGGAAGCAACAGTAGAATAACTGAGGCAGAAGATAGGATAAGTGAGGTGGAAGATAGAATGGTGGAAATAGATGAAGCACAGAGGAAAAAAGAAAAAAGGAATTAAAAGAAATGAGGATAACCTCAGAGACCTCTGGGACAATGTTAAATGCCCCAATATTCAAATCATAGGAGTCCCAGAAGACAAAAAGAAAGGCTATGAGAAAATATTTGAGGAGATAATAGTTGAAAACTTCCCTAAAATAGGGAAGGAAATAGCTACCCAAGTCCAAGAAACTCAGAGGGTCCCAAACAGGATAAACTCAAGGTGAAAAACCCCAAGACACATATTAGTCAAATTAATGAAGATCAAACACAAAGAACAAATATTAAAAGCAGCAAGGGAAAAGCAACAAATAACACACAAGGGGATTCCCATAAAATAACAGCTAATCTTTCAATAGAAACTCTTCAGGCCAGAAGGGAATGGCAAGACATACTTAAAGTGATGAAAGAGTAAAACCTATAACCCAGATTACTGTACCTAGCAAAGATCTCATTCAAATATGAATGAGAAATCAAAAGATTTACAGAAAAGCAAGAGCTGAGAAAATTCAGCACCACCAAACCAGGTCTTCAACAAATGCTAAAGGATCTTCTCTAGACAGGAAATACAGAAAAGGTTTATAAACTTGAACCAAAAACAACAAAGTAAATGGCAATGGGATCATACTTAACAATAATTACCTTAAATGTAAATGTGTTGAATGCCCCAACCAAAAGACAAAGACTGGCTGAATGGATAAAAAAACAAGACCCCTATATGTGCTGTCTACAAGAGACCCGCCTCAAAGCAAGGGACACATACAGACTGAAAGTGAAGGGTTGGAAAAAGATATTTCACAAAAATGGAGACCAAAAGAAAGCAGGAGTAGCAATACTCATATCAGATAAAATAGACTTTGAAATAAAGGCCATGAAAAGAGAAAGAAGGATACTACATAATGATCAAAGGATCAATTCAAGAATATATAAAAATTATAAATATATATGCACCCAACATAGGAGCACTGCAATATGTAAGGCAAATGCTAACAAGTATAAAAGGGGAAATTAACAGTAACATAATAATAGTGGGAGACTTTTTATACTCCACTCACACATATGGATAGATCAACTAAACAGAAAATTAGCAAGGAAACACAAACTTTAAATGATACAATGGGCCAGTTAGCTCTAATTGATATCTATAGGACATTTCACCACAAAACACTGAATTTCACCTTTTTCTCAATTGCACATGGAAACTTCTCCAGGATAGATCACATCCTAGGCCATAAATCTAGCCTTGGTAAATTCAAAAAAATTGAAATCATTTCAAGCATCTTTTCTGATCACAATGTGGTAAGATTACATGTCAACTACAGGGAAAAAAATCTATTAAAAATACAAATATATGGAGGCTAAACAACATGCTTCTGAATAACCAACAAATCACAGAAGAAATCAAAAAATAAATCAAAATATGCATAGAAGCTAATGAAAATGAAAACACGACAACCCAAAACCTATGGGATTCAGTAAAAGCAGTACTAAGGGGAAGCTTCATAGCAATACAAGCTTACCTCAAGAAACAAGAGAAAAATCAAATAAATAACCTAACTTTACACCTAAGCAACTAGAAAAAGAAGAAACGAAGCACCCCAGGGTTAATAGAAGGAAAGAAATCATAAAAGTTAGAGCAGAAATAAATGAAAAAGAAACAAAGGAGACTATAACAAAAATAAACAATACTAAAAGCTAGTTCTTTGAGGAGATAAATAAAATAGACAAACCATTAGCCAGACTCGTAAAGAAAAAAAGGGAGAATAATCAAATCAACAAAATTAGAAATGAAAATGGAGAAATCACAACAGACAACACAGAAATACAAAAGATCATCAGTTCAGTTCAGTTCAGTCACTCAGTCGTGTCGGACTCTTTGCGACCCCATGAATCGCAGCACGCCAGGCCTCCCTGTCCAACACCAACTCCCGGAGTCCACCCAAACCCATGTCCATCGAGTCGGTGATGCCATCCAGCCATCTCATCCTCTGTCGTCCCCTTCTCCTCCCGCCCCCAATCCTACCCAGCATTAGGGTCTTTTCCATTGAGTCAACCCTTCCCATGAGATGGCCCAAGTATTGGAGTTTCAGCTTCAACATCAGACCTTCCAATGAACACCCAGGATTGATCTCATTTAGGATGGATTGAATGGATGTCCTTGTAGTCCAAGGGACTCTCAAGAGTCTTCTCCAACTCCACAGTTCAAAAGCATCAAATCTTCGGCGCTCAGCGTTCTTCACTGTCCATCTTTCACACCCATACATAACCACTGAAAAACCATAGCCTTGACTAGATGGACTTTTGTTGGCAAAGTAATGTCTCTGCTTTTAAATATGCTATCTAGGTTGGCCATAACCTTCCTTCCAAGGAGTAAGCGTCTTTTAATTTCATGGCTGCAATCACCATCAGCAATGATTGTGGAGCCCAAAAAAGTAAAGTCTGACACTGTTTCCACTGTTTCCCCATCTATTTCCCATGAAGTGATGGGACCAGATGCCATGATCTTAGTTTTCTGAACGTTGAGCTTTAAGCCAACTTTTTCACTCACCTCTTTCATCTTCATCAAGAGGCTCTTTAGTTCTTCTTCACTTTCTGCCAGAAAGGTGGTGTCATCTGCATATCTGAGGTTACTGATATTTCTCCCGGCAATCTTGATTGCAGCTTGTGTTTCTTCCAGCCCAGCGTTTCTCATGATGTACTCTGTATATAAGTTAAATAAGCAGGGTGACAATATACAGCCTTGACGTACTCCTTTTCCTATTTGGAACCAGTCTGTTGTTCCCTGTCCAGTTCTAACTGTTGCTTCCTGACCTGCATACAGGATTCTCAAGAGACAGGTCAGATGGTCTGGGATTCCCATCTCTTTCAGAATTTTCCACAGTTTATTGTGATCCACAAGGTCAAAGGCTTTGACATAATCAATAAAGCAGAAATAGATGTTTTTCTGGAACTCTCTTGCTTTTTCGATGATCCAGCAGATGTTGGCAATTTGATCTCTGGTTCCTCTGCCTTTTCTAAAACCAGCTTGAACATTTGGAAGTTCACGGTTCACGTATTGCTGAAGCCTGGCTTGGAGAATTTTGAGCATTACTTTACTAGCATGTGAGATGAGTGCAATTGTGCGGTAGTTTGAGCATTCTTTGGCATTGCCTTTCTTTGGGATTGGAACGAAAACTGACCTCTTCCCGTCCTGTGGCCACTGCTGAGTTTTCCAAACTTGCTGGCATATCGAGTGCAGCACTTTCACAGCATCACCTTTGAGGATTTGAAATAGCTCAACTGGAATTCCATCACCTCCACTAGCTTCTTTCGTAGTGATGCTTTCTAAGGCCCACTTGACTTCACATTCCAGGATGTCTGGCTCTAGGTGAGTGATCACATCATCCTGTTTATCTGGGTCATGAAGATCTTTTTTGTACAGTTCTTCTGTGTATTCTTGCCACCTCTTCTTAATATCTTCTGCTTCTGTTAGGTCCATACCATTTCTGTCCTTTATCAAGCCTATCTTTGCATGAAATGTTCCCTTGGTATCTCTGATTTTCTTGAAGAGATCTCTAGTCTTTCCCAATCAGTTGTTTTCCTCTATTTCTTTGCACTGATCGCTAAGGAAGGCTTTCTTATCTCTCCTTGCTATTCTTTGGAACTCTGCATTCAAATGGGAATATCTTTCCTTTTCTCCTTTGCTTTTCGCTTCTCTTCTCTTCCCAGCTATCTGTAAGGCCTCCTCAGGCAGCCATTTTGCTTTTTTGCATTTCTTTTCCATGGGGATTTTCTTGATCCCTGTCTCCTGTACAATGTCACGAACCTCTGTCCATAGTTCATCAGGCACTCTGTCTATCAGGTCTAGTCCCTTAAACCTATTTGTCACCTTCACTGTATACTCATAAGGGATTTGATCTAGGTCATATCTGAATGGCCTAGTGGTTTTCCCTACTTTCTGCAATTTAAGAGATTACTATCAGCAACTATATGCCAATAAAATGGCATAACAACTTGGAAGAAATGGACGAAATCTTAGAGAAGTATAACCTTCCAAAACTGAACCAGGAGAAAATAGAAAATCTTAACAGATTCATCACAAGCACGGAAATCGAAACTGTAATCAAAAATCTTCCAACAAATAAAAGCCCAGCACCTAATGGCTTCACAGCTGAATTCTACCAAAAATTTAGAAAAGAGTTAACACCCTTCCTACTCAAACTCTTCCAGAAAGTTGCAGAGGAAAGTAAACTGCCAAACAAATTCTATGAGGCCACCATCACCCTAATACCAAAACCAGACAAAGATGCCACAAAAAAAAGAAAACTACAGGACAATATCACTGATGAGCATACATGCAAAAATCCTTAATAAAATTCTAGGAAACAGAATCCAACAACATATTAAAAAGATCATACATCATGACCAAGTGGGCTTTATTCCAGGGATGCAAGGATTCTTCAATATTCGCAAATCAATCAATGTGATACACAACATCAACAAATTGAAAGATAAAAACCATATAATTATCTCAATAGATGCAGAGAAAGCTTTTGACAAAATTCAACACCCACTTATGATTAAAACCCTCCAGAAAGCAGGTATAGAAGGAACAAAGCTCAATATAATAAAAGCCATATATAATAAGCCCACAGCAAACATTATCCTCAATGGTGAAAAACTGAAAGCATTTTCCCTAAAGTCAGGAACAAGACAAGGGTGTCCACTCTCACCACTACTATTCAACATAGTTTTGAAAGTTTTAACCACAACAATCAGAAAAGAAAAAGAAATAAAAGGAATACAGATTGGAAAAGAAGTAAAACTCTCACTGTTTCCAGATGACATGACCCTCCACATAGAAAACCCTAAGGACACCACCGGAAAGTTACTAGAGCTAATCGATGAATATAGTAAAATTGTAGGATATGAAATCAACACACAGAAATCCCTTGCATTCCTATACACTAACAATGAGAAAACATAAAGAGAAATTAAGGAAACAATTCCATTCACCATTACAGCAAAAAGAATAAAATACTTCAGAATAAATCTACCTAAAGAAACAAAAGACCTATATATAGAAAACTATAAAACACTGATGAAAGAAATCAAAGATGAAACAAATAGATGGAGAAATATACCATGTTCATGGATCGGAAGAATCAATATAGTAAAAATGACTATTCTACCCAAAGCAATCTATAGATTCAATGCAATCCCTATAAAGCTACCAACTGTATTTTTCACAGAACTAAAACAAATAATTTCACAATTTGTATGGAAATGTAAAAAACCTCAAATAGCCAAAGCAATCTTGAGAAAGAAGAATGGAATGGGAGGAACCAACGTACCCGACTTCAGACTATACTACAAAGCTACAGTCATCAAGACAGTATGGTACTTGCACAAAGATAGAAATATAGATCAGTGGAACAAAATAGAAAACCTAGAGATAAATCCATGCACCTATGGAAACCTTATCTTTGACAAAGAAGGCAAGAATATACAACGGAGAAAAGACAATCTCTTTAACAAGTGGTGCTGGGAAAATTGGTCAACCACCTGTAAAAGAATGAAACTAGAACACTTTCTAACACCATTCACAAAAATTCACTCAAAATGGATTAAAGATCTAAATGTAAGACCAGAAACTATAAAACTCTTAGAAGAAAACATAGGCAAAACACTCTCTGATATAAATCACAGCAGGATCCTCTATGACCCACCTCCCAAAGTAATGGAAATAAAAGCAAAAATAAACAAATGGGACCTAATTAAACTTAAGAGCTCTTGCACAATGAAGGAAACTATAAGCAAGGTGAACAGACAGCCTTCAGAATGGGAGAAAATAATATCAAACGAAGAAACCGACAAAGAATTTGTCTCAAAAATAAACACACAGCTAGTGCAGCTCACGGAGAAGACAATGGCAACCCATTCCAGTACTCTTGCCTGGAAAATCGCATGGATGCAGGGGCCTGGTAGGCTGCAGTCCATGGGGTAGCTAAGAGTCGGACACGACTGAGTGACTTCATTTTCACTTTTCACTTTCATGCATTGGAGAAGGAAATGGCAACCCACTCCAATGTTCTTGCCTGGAGAATCCCAGGGATGGGGAAGCCTGGTGGGCTGCTGTCTATGGGGTCACACAGAGTTGGACATGACTGAAGAGACTTAGCAGCAGCAGCATGCAGCTCAATACCAGAAAAATAAATGACCCAATCAAAAAATGGGCCGAAGAACTAAACAGACAGTTCTCCAAAGAAGACATATAGATGGCTAACAAACACATGAAAGGATGCTCAACATCACCCATTATTAGAGAAATGCAAATCAAAACCACAATGAGGTATCATTTCACACCAGTCAGAATGGCTGCTATCCAAAAGTCTACAAGCAATAAATGCTGGAGAGGGTGTGGAGAAAAGGGAACCCTCTTACACTGTTGGTGGGAATGCAAACTAGTACAGCCACTATGGAGAACAGTGTGGAGATTCCTTAAAAAACTGGGAATAGAACTGCCATATGACCCAGCAATCCCACTGCTGGGCATATACACCGAGGAAACCAGAATTGAAAGAGACGCGTGTACCCCAATGTTCATCGCAGCACTGTTTACAATAGCCAGGACATGGAAGCAACCTAGATGTCCATCAGCAGATGAATGGATAAGGAAGCTGTGGTACATATACACAATGGAATATTACTCAGCCATTAAAAAAAATACATTTGAACCGGTTCTACTGAGATGGATGAAACTGGAGCCCATTATACAGAGTGAAGTAAGCCAGAAAGAAAAACAACAATACAGTATACTAATGCATATATATGGAATCTGAAAGATGGTAACGATAACCCTATATGCGGGACAGAATGAGAGACACAGATGCATGGAACAATTTTATGGACTCTGAGGGAGAAGGTGAGGGTGGGTCGTTCTGGGAGAATGGCATTGAGACATGTGTATTGTCATATGTGAAACAGAGCACCATTCCATGTTCGATGCATGTGACAAGGGCTCGGGGCCGGGGCAGTGGGATGATCCAGAGGGATGGGAGGGGGAGGGAGGTGGGTGGGGGGTTCGGGAAGGGGAACACATGTAAACCCATGGCTGATTCTTGTCAATGTATGGCAAAAACTATTACAATATTGTAAAGTAATTAGCCCCCAAGTAAAATAAATAAATTTATAAAAAAAAAAAAAAAAAAAAAAAAAAAAGAGACTCTTTAGTTCTTCTTCACTTTCTGCCAGAAGGGTGGTGTCATCTGCATATCTCAGGTTATTGGTATTTCTCCCAGCAATCTTGGTTCCAGCTTGTGCTTCTTCCAGCCCAGCGTTTCTCATGATGTACTCTGCATATAAGTTAAATAAGCAGAGTGACAATATACAGCCTTGACGTACTCCTTTTCCTATTTGAAACCAGTCTGTCGTTTCATGTCCAGTTCTAACTGTTGCTTCCTGACCTGCATACAGGATTCTCAAGAGACAGGTCAGATGGTCTGGGATTCCCATCTCTTTCAGAATTTTCCATAGTTTATTGTGATCCACACAGTCAAAGGCTTTGGCATAGTCAATAAAACAGAAATAGATGTTTTTCTGGAACTCTCTTGCTTTTTCGATGATCCAGTGGATGTTGGCAATTTGATCTCTGGTTCCTCTGCCTTTTCTAAAACCAGCTTGAGCATCTGGAAGTTCACCGTTCATGTATTGCTGAAGCCTGGCTTGGAGAATTTTGGTCATTACTTTACTAGCGTGTGAGATGAGTGCAATTGTGCGGTAGTTTGAGCATTCTTTAGCATTGCCTTTCTTGGGGATTGGAATGATAACTGACCTTTTCCAGCCTCCAATTAAGATAAATAAATTAATTTTAAAAAATAAAATAAAAAATAAAAAGAATAATAAATGTTTTTCTTGAGTTACTGCTGTCAGAGTCCTTTCCCTCCCTGGGAGTCACAGTCCATCTCACCACCCTAGGATGCCCTCCAACACTGTGCTGATCTCTAGACCTGCTGTAATGGCAGCTGAGATTCTAATCTGGTCCTACTCCTGTGTGTTCTTGCCTCCAGTGTCCACAGTTATCAGAACTAGTGTGTTTTCTTTTGTGTTAGCTCTCAAAGACCTTTTATATATTCCATAGACACAGAGTCTGCCTAGTTGATCGCGTGGATTTAATATGCAGCCTGTACAGCTGGTGGGAAGGTTTTAGGTCTTCCTTAGCCACGCTGCCACTGGGTTTCAACTGTGGTTTTATTTCCACCTCTGCATGTGGGTTGTCCTCTGTGGTTTGCTCCTGAGGCTGCCCTGGAAGACTTGGGTTTGCCCCTGTGAGGGCCAGGTGTGGAAGTGCTGCAGCTGCTTGGGTAGCAGCAGGAAATATAGTGCTCTAGAAGGGTATGGCAACCAGTAATGGCCAATACACTCCAGTATTCTTGCCTGGAGAACCCCACTCCCTGACAGAGACGCCTGGCAGGCCACAGTCTACAGGGTAGCAAAGAGTTGGTCACTACCAAAGTGACCCTGCGCACATAGATGCAAGATTTTTTTTGCCTGTGGCAGCTCTGCCCCAGTGACAGTTGAGCATGAAGGTAGCGCAGCTGCTTGGCTTGAGGCAACCCTGGTGGCACCAAGTGTGCAGGGACATAGACTGCCTCCACTGCAGGAGTTATGGCCTTATCAGAGTCTTTTTGCCAGCCTCTTATAGCTGGTGATCAGAAGGCCTCTTTGGCCAGTCTTTCTCTGTAGCTTCACCCATTCAGGTGCTTAGAGAGCTTCCTTGCCTGGAGTCCTTCTTTGTTTTTTTGACATATCAGGCACATAGAGGGGCCCCACTAGCTGGGGTCCTATCAGCTCATCAGTCACTTAAAGGGGCACCCTGGGTAGGGTCCTGCTCTGTAGTTCAGTGTGTCAGGCATTTGATGGGCCAGCTTCTCTAATGTTCAGCTGCCAATGCTGGCATGTGGGGGCAGAGAGGCTATGGTGATGGCTCCACCCACTCAGCAGTGTCGCCTTGCTTCCATGGCTGTCCTGCTTTCCTCCACAGGCATTTTCCACCACAGTGTCCTCCTCACATCCCCTTGATCTGTCTCTCTGCAGTCAACGGCAGCCCTCCCCCTGGGATTGCTGCACAATCCCTAAACTCCAACTCCCAGCTGCTGTGCCTTCTAGAGGACCTGCATCCCTGTCTGGGGTATGTGTGGTTGCAGCAAGGGCTGTCTGATTTTCATTCCATTTAAGCTGCCACAGACCATCTGTTTCACTCTCAGCCTTAAATGTTTCTCCTCTGACTCAAACAATTGCCCTGGTGTGGGGATCGGACACTCGCTTCAGTTCCTCCACCTGCCAAGGGCAGGTCCAGTCCTATTAACACTCCCCCTAGTTCCTTCATCCTGCCAAGTTTTGCATGGTTCTATATATTCTTTTCCCCTCAATCAGGTACTCCTGTCCACTCTCAGCTGGTGTTCTGCATGTACTTCTGTGTCTGAAGGTGTATTCCTGATGTATCTGTGGAAAGAAATGTACTCCATGTCTACCTACTCCTCTGCCATCTTGTTCTCATGTCTATTCCCAGTTTTTTAAGGAATCTCCACACTATTCTCCACAGTGACTATACCAGTTTAACCACAGCAGTCATTGACTCCCATGTCCTCCCCTTAGCCCCTCTGTCTCAGCCCTAACCTTGAAGGGGCCAGGGAGGGGGGAATGGGAAGGCTACAGAAGACCAGAGGGAGAGACTTTCCTGGGGATCCAGTGGTTAAGAATTCACCTTCCGTCACAGAGCACCGAGCTGAGCTTCCTGTGTTATCAAGAAGATTCCCACGAGCTATCTATTTACACATGGTAGTATACATATATCAATCCTACTCTCTCAATTCGCCCCACTCTCATGAACTAGAGGGATGGGATGGGGGTGGGGTGGTAGTGAGACTCAGAAGGGAGGGGATACATGTATACTCACGATTGATTCACGTTGTTGTACAACAGAAACTAACACTATATTGTAAAGCATTTACACTCTAATTTAAAAAAATAGCATATACGTTAAGGCTATATATTGTCACCCTGCTTATTTAACATATATACAGAGTATATCATGGGAAATGCTAGACTGGATGAAGCACAAGCTGGAATCAAGATTGCTGGGAGAAATATCAATAACTTCAGATATGCCAACGACACCACACTTATGGCAGAACATGAAGAAGAACTAAAGAACCTCTTTATGAAAGTGAAAGAGGAGAGTGAAAAACCTGGCTTAAAACTCAGCATTCAGAAAACTAAGATCATGGCATCTGGTCCCATCAGTTCAGTTCAGTCACTCAGTCATGTCTGACTCTTTGCGACCCCATGAACCGCAGCACGCCAGGCCTCTCTGTGCATCACCAACTCCCTGAGTCCACTCAAATCCATGTCCATCGAGTCGGTGATGCCATCCAGCCATCTCATCCTCTGTCATTCCTTTCACTGCCCTCAATCTTTCCCAGCATCAGGGTCTTTTCCAATGAGTCAGCTTTTTGCATCAGGTGGCCAAAGTATTGGAGTTTCAGCCTCAACATCAGTCCTTCCAATGAACACCCAGGACTGATCACCTTTAGGATGGAGTGCTTGGATCTCCTTGCAGTCCAAGGGATTCTCAAGAGTCTTCTCCAACACCACAGTGCAAAATCATCAATTCTTCGACGCTCGGCTTTCTTTATAGTGCAACTCTCACATCCATACATGACCACTGGAAAAACCATAGGCTTGACTAGATGGACCTTTGTTGGCAAAGTAATGTCTCTGCTTTTTAATATGCTGTCTAGGTGGACATAACTTTCCTTCCAAGGAGTAAGCATCTTTTAATTTCATGGCTGCAGTCACCATCTGCAGTGATTTTGGAGCCCAGAAAAATAAAATCAGCCACTGTTTCCACTGTTTCCCCACATATCTGCCATGAAGTAATGGGACCAGATGTCATGATCTTAGTTTTCTGAATGTTGAACTTTAAGCCAACTTTTTCACTCTCCTCTTTCACTTTCATCAAGAGGCTCTTTAGTTCTTCTTCACTTTCTGCCAGAAGGGTGGTGTCATCTGCATATCTGAAGTTATTGATATTTCTCCCAGCAATCTTGATTCCAGCTTGTGCTTCTTCCAGCCTAGCGTTTCTCATGATGTACTCTGCATACAAGTTAAATAAGCATGGTGACAATATACAGCCTTGACATACTCCTTTTCCTATTTGGAACCAGTCTGTTGTTCCATGTTCAGTTCTAACTGCTGCTTCGTGACCTGCATACAGGTTTCTCAAGAGGCAGGTCAGGTGGTCTGGTATTCCCATCTCTTTCAGAATTTTCCACAGATTATTGTGATCCACAAGGTCAAAGGCTTTGGCATAGTCAATAAAGCAGAAATAGATGTTTTTCTGGAACTCTCTTGCTTTTTCGATGATCCAGCGGATGTTGGCAATTTGATCTCTGGTTCCTCTGCCTTTTCTAAAACCAGCTTGAACATTTGGAAGTTCACGGTTCACGTATTGCTGAAGCCTGGTTTGGAGAATTTTGAGCATTACTTTACTAGCATGTGAGATGAGTGCAATTGTGCGGTAGTTTGAGCATTCTTTGGCATTGCCTTTCTTTGTGATTGGAATGAAAACTGACCTTTTCCAGTCATGTGGGCACTGCTGAGTTTTCCAAATTTGCTGGTATATTGAGTGCAGCCCTTTCACCGTATCATCTTTTAAGATTTGAAATAGCTCAGCTGGAACTCCATCAACTCCACTAGCTTTGTTCGTAGTGATGCTTCCTAAGGCCCACTTGACTTCACATTCCAGGATGTCTGGCTCTAGGTGAGTGATCACATCATCCTGGTTATCTGGATCATGAAGATCTTTTTTTGTATAGTTCTTCTGTTTATTCTTGCCACTTCCTCTTAATATCTTCTGCTTCTGTTAGGTCCATACCACTACTGTCCTTTATTGAGTCCATCCTTGCATGAAATGTTCCCTTGATATCTCTAATTTTCTTGAAGAGATCTCTAGTTTTTCCCATTCAATTGCTTTCTTCTATTTCTTTGCATTGGTCACTGAGGAAGGCTTTCTTATCTCTTCTTGCTAGTCTTTGGAACTCTGCATGCAAATGAGTATATCTTTCCTTTTCTCCTTTGTCTTTCACTTATCTTCTTTTCACAGCTATTTGTAAGGCTGCCTCAGATAACCATTTTTCCTTTTTGCATTTCTTTTTCTTGGGGATGGTCTTGATTCCTGTCTCCTGCACAATGTCGTGAACCTCCATCCATAGTTCATCAGGCATTCTGTCTATCAGATCTAGTCTTTTAAATCTATTTCTCATTTCTACTATATCGTCATAAGGGAGTTGATTTAGGTCATACCTGAATGGTCTAGTGGTTTTGTCCACTTTCTTCAATTTCAGTCTGAATTTGGCAATAAGCAGTTCATGATCTCATCCACAGTCAACTCCTGGCCTTGTTTTTGCTGACTGTATAGAGCTTCTCCATCTTTGGCTGCAAAGAATAGAATCAATCTGATTTTGGTGTCGACCATCTGGTGATGTCCATGTGTAGAGTTTTCTCTTGTGTTGTTGTAAGAGGGTGTTTGCTATGACCAGTGCATTCTCTTGGCAGAACTCTATTAGCCTTTGCCCTGCTTCATTCTGTATTCCAAGGCCAAATTTGCCTGTTACATCAGGTGTTTCCTGACTTCCTACTTTTGCATTCCAGTCCCCTATAATGAAAAGGACATCTTTTTTGGGTGTTAGTTCTAGAAGGTCTTGTAGGTCTTCATAGAACCATTCAACTTCAGCTTCTTCAGCATTACTGGTTGGGGCATAGACTTGAATTACTGTGATATTGAATGGTTTGCCTCGGAAATTAACAGAGATCATTCTGGCGTTTTTGAGATTGCATCCAAGTACTGCATTTTGGACTCTTTTGTTGACTATGATGGCTACTCCATTTCTTCTAAGGGATTCCTGGCCACAGTAGTAGATATAATGGTCATCTGAGTTAAATTCACCCATTCCAGTCCATCTTAGTTCACTGATTCCTAGAATGTCGATGTTCACTCTTGTCATCTCCTGTTTGACCACTTCCAATTTGCCCTGTTTCATGGACCTAACATTCCAGGTTCCTATGCAATATTGCTCTTTACAGCATCGGATCTTGCTTCTATCACCAGTCCCATTCACAACTGGGTGTTGTTTTTGCTTTGGCGCCATCCCTTCATTCTTTCTGTAGTTATTTCTCCACTGATCTCCTGTAGCATATTGGGCACCTACTCACCTGGGGATTTCATCTTTAAGTGTCCTATCTTTTTGCCTTTTCATACTGTTCATGGGGTTCTCAAGGCAAGAATACTGAAGTGTTCCCATCACTTCATGGCAGATAGATGGGGAAACAGTGGAAACACTGAAAGACTTAATTTGGGGGGCTCCAAAAATACTGCAGACGGTGACTGTAACAATTAAATTAAAAGACGCTTGCTCCTTGAAAGAAAAGTTATGACCAACGTAGACAGCATATTAAAAAGCAGAGACATTACTTTGCCAGTAAAGGTCTGTCTAGTCAAAGCTATGGTTTTTCCAGTAGTCATGTATGGATGTGAGAGTTGGACTATAAAGAAAGCTGAACGCTGAAGAATTGATGCTTTTGAACTGTGATGTTGGAGAAGACTCTTGAGAGTCCCTTGGACTGCAAGGAGATCCAACTAGTCCATCTGAAAGGAAACCAGTCTTGAATATTCATTGAAAGAACTTATGCTGAAGCTGAAACTCCAATACTTTGGCCACCTGATGCAAAGAACTGACTCATTTGAAAGACCCTGATGCTGGGAAAGATTGAAGGCGGGAGGAGAAGGGGACAACAGAAGCTGAGATGGTTGGATGGCACCACTGACTCAATGGACATGACTTTCAGTAAATTCCAGGAGTTGCTGATGGACAGGGAGGCCTGGCGTGCTGCAGTCCACGGGGTCACAAAGAGTTGGACACGACTGAGCGACTGAACTGAACTGAACTGAACTGGGCTTTCCAGATGGAGCTAGTGGTAAAGAACCCTGTTGCCAATGCAGGAGACATAAGACATTCAGGTTTGATCCCTGTGTTGGGAAGATCCCCTGGAGGAGAGTATGGCAACTCACTCCAGTATTCTTACCTGGAGAATCCCATGGACAGAGGAGCCTGGGCTACAGTCCATGGGGTTGCAAAGAGCTGCCCATGACTGAAGGAAGCAACTTAGCAACTTAGCACAGCAGACGGAATCTACCTTCCAATGCAGAGGACATAAGGTTGATCCCTGGTCAGGGAACTAAAATCCCACACGCCTAGCAACAATTAAACCCACCTACAACAAAAGATCCCACATGCTGCAACTAAGACCTGATGCAGGCAAATAAATAAATCAAAGAATAGATATTTTAAATAAATAAATTGCTAGATACCTTTTTACAAAATGACCAGAGGGGGAAATTGGAAAAATTATCTGAACCCTCTATCCCCGCAGGGCTTCCATCTTAAGGCATTCCCATCAGGGACAGGAGAAACTTCAGCTTTCAATACCATGTGGAGTTTTGGCTACTGAACTATATTGGACATTTTAAATACTGAGTCAAGACTATTTGGGGGTCTAAAATTGTCTAGAACTCCTTTTTACCATCCAACAGAGATTTTTAAGGAATTACTGAGCTGCTCAAGATTTCAGCCAAAAGGAGGGATAAGGGGAATGGCATATCAGACAGTAGAAGGAAAGAATAAAGTCTCTTGAGGAGCTTGTCTTGTTGAAAGTTAAAGTTACACACATCTGGGCAGGACTGGGAAGATGAAAACTCTGAATTCTCCAAGCCAAGCAGGCACTGATTAAAAACCAAGTAGCCATGATTCTAGAATTACTATCAATAAAAGAAATGGAGCAATAAAAAAATATCTGTTCTACCTAACATTCTTATAGTCTTAAAAATAATAACTATTCAGCCTATCTAATTACAAACAAAATATCTTCATCTAATAAATGTCTTCTGCCACATTTCTTCCTTCAGGGTTATTACCCAGAATTTAAACATTCATTTTTCCACTTCATTTGGTACTCTGCCATTCATTTTTCATTGAATGAAAGCCATCTCTCTACAGGAGATCCTTTAGTTAAATAATGGCACATGATCAATAAGATAGAATGGCCATTCCTTGCAAATGACTTGGGGATGTGTTTCTCCCTGGCCCTGGGGCAGCAAACAGCACAGTGCGAAAGGTTGGTGTGTTTACTTGGACTAGGTTGTTCAAGTTCATACATAGGTGTTTTGCATATGTGTTCATGGCAACAACTACCGTGGAAGCCCTAGGTCTCCCTTTCTGGATCAGGACGCTATCTCCCCTTCGTTCTCTACTGCTCTGATGGCTTGTTGCTGCTGTTTAGTCACTAAGTTGCATCCTTGTGACCCCACAGACTTTAGCCCTCCAGGCTCCTCTGTTCATAGGATTTCCTAGGTGAGAATACTGGAGTGGGTTGCCATTTCCTTCTCCAGAGGATCTTCCTGATTCAGGGATCGCACTCAAGTCTCCTGCATTGGCAGGTGGGCTCTTTACTGCTGAGCCACAAGGAAAGCCCTTGTTCTCTGCTGCTGTTCCCCAAAATAACTCCTTTCTTTCTTTCTATCCTTCAGGATTGGTTGGTCCCACACATCTGTCAGTGGCCGCTCCCTTGCTCCCCCTGCCTGCTCTGAGTTTTAACCACGTCATCAACCTCCACCTCTGTCCTGAGCTTCATTCAGTTCCATACATTTGTCTAATCTATTGCTTTTCAACCATGACTGCACAGAAGAAAGACCCACACTGATTTCCAAAAGTACTAACACCTGGGTTCCTCTCTCATCTGCCTGGATCTGAGTGTCTGAGAGAGCCTGAGATCAGTACTTTCTGATTGCCCTCACAGATGTCAGCACACCAGCAACCCACGCCACTCCTTTCTCCTGCTGGGTTTGTGTATTTCCCCAAGATGCCAGTCTCATCACCATGGTTCAGTAGTAACATCCTTGAGGATATACCCACATGATCCCGTGGCCCCCAAGTGGATGACGATCACCCCAGAGGAACTCTGTGGAAAGACAAATGGCCAAGAAGCAATAGCTGAAGCTTCTGGATGAGACGTATGCCAATGAGCATGGTGTCCTGGGGAATCTCCACTGACCCTTCTCTTCCCCTGCCAAAGAGAAGCCTGCCCCAGGTGGAGGGCACTTTCATGCTTCATGAACCCAGGTTCTTATTAATTTGCTGTTGTTCAATTGCTAAGTCATGTCCAACTCTTTGTGACCCATGGACTGCAGCACACCAGGCTTCCCTGTCCTTCACCATCTTCCAGAGTTTGCTCAAACTCATATCCATTGAGTTGATGATGCCATCCAATCATCTCATCCTCTGTCATCCCCTTCTCCTCCTGCCCTCAATCTTTCCCAGCATCAGGGTCTTTTCCAATGAGTTGGCTCTTCCCATCAGGTGGCCAAAGTATTGGAGCTTCAGCATCAGTCCTTCCAGTGAATATTCAGGGTTGATTTCCTTTAGGATTGACTGGTTTGATCTCCTTGCAGTCCAAGAGTCTTCTCTGGCACCACAATTTAAAAGCACCAATTGTTCGATGCTCAGCCTTCTTTATGGTCCAACTCTCACAACTTTACATGATTACTGGAAAAATCGTAGCTTTGATTATACAGACCTTGATGTCTCTCCTTTTTAATACACTGTCTAGGTTGGTCATAGCTTTTCTTTACTTGTCTCTGTTTTCAGTGGGGCCATTCTCTTTTCTCTTATGTAGCTGTGGAAGTTTCTTTTTTCTTCCTCTTTTTAAAGATTTTATTTTTAAATAAAATCCTTCAGTCTCTACCCTGTGGAATTTCCATGAGGCAAATAGCTTATTGGCCCAAGGAGCTACAATTTCTCAAGAAGACATAGGTATTTATAATAGGTAAATGCCCCAGGAGAGAATCAGCTATAAGCTCCACCCTGTGGGGATAGGAAAAAGCTTCAGGGAGGTGGTGACTTTTGCTCTATACCTTAACTTAGGAGTTTATTAATATCAAATGATAAAAATAAAGGGAAAATAGAAGTTAGAAAAATACCTGGAGAATGGGGATATGCAGAGGTAGTAAAGCAAAAATCAGAAAGCAAAAGTGAAAATAATGCACAGAGAGAAGGCTGCCTGCAGGTGGACACAGAGTCTGGAATTTCACAAACAGGTGAGTGAGGCTTAGGAAATCAAATGGAGAAGGTGCAAGACAAAGCCAAGCATAAGGAGAAACCCAGACAGAAAGCTGGTTCCACCCAAGCACCCTCTCCTGCAACAGCTGCGGAGGCAAACATAGACCCTGATTTCCCACCTGTCTTTGCATTTCTCCAAAAATTGTGTTGGGAGAAGAGAGTAATATCCTCCAAATATTTGACCTGTCACAAGTTGAAAATTTGTTCACATCTCCTTATTGGTCCTCTATTTAACATGGTCAAAAATGCTATAGGGACTTCCCGAGTGGTCCAGCAATTAAGACTCTTGTTTCCACTGCAAGGGCCACTGGTTCAATCCCTGGTCAGGGAAGCAAGATCCCACATGCAGTGCAGTGTGGCCAAAAAGTAAAAATGTTTTGTTTTAATCACTAAGTTGTGTCCGACTCTGCAATCCCATGGACTGGGAGGCTCCTGCCAGGCTCCACTGCCCATTGGATTTTCCAGGCAAGAACACTGGAGTGAGGTGCCATTTCTGTCTCCAAGATCCCACATGCAGTATGGTGTGGTCAAAAAGCAAAAATAATTTTTAAATAAATAAATAAAAGCTATAAATCCTTAACATGAGTCATCCACAAAAAGGAATAAGAAGTTTAACTATAATAAGGTTGAAGTTTAATATAATGAAGTCTAATTCACACAGAAAAATATTTTTACAAAAAAAAAAAGCAATTTCTGTCTATATAGACAGGCAATTGTGTGATTTTAATTGTGCAAACTCTAGCTCCTGGTCTGCTTACACAGAATCACTCACTGGGGGAGGGGGACAGGTGGAGGGAGCAGGGAGGCAGGGAGAGGCAAGTCTCAGGAGGAATGAGGGACATCTCTGAGCACGAATTTTTTAATGACTTCATGCCCCTATAACAGAATAAGTGACTATTTTTAACCACATGTTTCTAAAAGACAAATAGCATTTGCAGAATTAGAGAAATTCTAAGGATGTGAGACTGTGCCCAATTACTGCAGCCCAGAGTGAGTGACGATGACCAACCTCTCGAAAAGGGTCTTTATAATTGAGCCCCGGATAGACCCCTAACTAGGGCAGCGCCGCTGGGTACCTCTCCGACTCGGTGCATTTTAATTGCTTACGCTGGCATTTATCTGATGTCTTTGGTCTGGCTCAGAGTCCTTTCATAACCATTCTATCTGACCACAAGTCTGGTACAAAGAAAAAATTAGCTACTTCACCTCCTGAAGGCAGGTGTACTATTTTACATATATTTAGTGTTTAAATTTTAATGAAGGCAGAAGTAGGATGGAATATGGACAGAAGTGGGGTGAGCAGAAAGAGAAATTGTTTTGGAAAAAACAGGTGGGGTGGCAGAAGGGGAGGCTCAGGGAGACTGCCGATGGACCTGCCTACGGATGGATGGATGTTCCCGCGATGCCGATGGTCAGAGGCCGGCCGTCAGAGCGGCAAGATGGCTTCAGGCGCCCAGCAGGCAGGGTGCGAGGCTGCGGGGTGGGAGAGCCTGCCGTGAAGTCAGTACGCTGCTCTTACGTGTTGCGATAACTCGCTGCTTCCTTAAGCAGCTTGCTTGGCCGGGAGCAGCCTGACGCTCTGCTCAGGGCTGTCTGCCGTCCTCGACTCCGCCCGGAGCCACACGGCTCCTCTCCCACCTGCTGGCAGCTTTCTGAAATGCAGGGCGCACCTGGAAGCCCGATTCTGCTTGACTTCCTCTCGTTTGGAAACCAAAAAACGTGACACAGGAAAGGTTCTGGGTCAGGCTAAGTGATTCCCATCCCTCACGTCTCTTCTGAAATGTATTTCCATCTCCACGGGAAATTCTAGGTTGAGTGGGAGAACAGAAGGTTATGGAGTGGATGGTCAATCTTTCATGATGTCAACTCAGCAGCAATTTTGAATGAAACCTTCCATTCAGTTCCAGAAATAACTTCACTTTCTCACTAGAAACAACAGAAAGAATCCTATTGCTGTTTTGAGGGACTGAGGTGTTCTGATATCCAAAAAGCTCACTGGTCAGACACTGAGAGGGTGTTCTTTGCACTTGAAGGATTTTAACCAAAGAATAGTCCTCTGACCACAACTCTGACTTTCAAATTAGGAGCTGTGCCTTCTAAAAAGGGGTGGCAGGACTGGGGCTGTGAAAAGGAGAGAATGGAACTTTGCCTGCACCTTGGCAGATGTACCAATGGACTCCTAGGCCAGATAAATGAAACTTTAAGTCTTATCCAACGCAGAGTGAACTTGACCATCTCATTTCCTGTGTCTTGACCAGCAAATTGATGGACTTGGCTGTTTTGAGGAGGAAGAGTGCAACCGAGGACTCCAAACACGGGGGACTGGGAAGGATTGATTGGTTTGAATCAATCAGCCAGCACCTTGAATCCAGTGGCAAATACAAAGAAGCAAATAAAATTTGACAAAATGGGAAATCAATGGTATAAACAATCTTGTCTGCAAAACAGAAATAGAGACACAGATGTAGAGCATAAATGTATGGGCACCAAGGGGGGAAAGTCGGCGTGAGAGGGACTGGGAGATCGGGATTGACATATACCCTACTACTATTAACATATATACACTGCAACTGACATATATACACTACTAAGTATAGAACAGATAACTAATGAGAACCTACTGTGTAGCACAGGGAACTCTATTTAGTGCTCTGTGATGGGAAACAAATCCAAAAAAAGAGGAGATATATGTATACAAATAGCTGATTCACTTTGCTGTACAACAGAAACTAATACAGCATTGTAAAGCAACTATATTTCAATAAAAATTAATTTAAAAAAAATAGAATAAAGACCTTCATTGTTATGTTCTAACATAAGAAGAACATTAAGTTGCCTACACTGACCAAGAAAGGGATGATGGTGGTTTAGTCGCTAAGGTGTGCCTGACTCTTGTGACCTCATGGATTGTAACCTGCCAGGCTCCTCTGTCCATGAGATTTCCCAGGCAAGAATACTGGAGTGGGTTGCCATTTCCTTCTCCAGGGGATCTTCCTGACCCAGGAATCAAACCCAGATCTCCTGCATTACAAGCAGATTCTTTACCAACTGAGTTACAAGGGAAACCCCAAGATAGTTGGGTAAAAAAAGGGGGTGTCTTCATGAAATAGTCCAAGAGGCTCATCATAAATTGGTAACTGCCAGCCCTCGCCAAAGAGGTAGTAACATTTTGGTGTCATCAGGGAAGCAGTATTTTCGGAGAGTCAGGATGTAGAAAGACTGGGATACAGTGTACACAGTGCTTCTCAAAGTGTGGTCCCTGGAGCAACAGCTGCAGCCTCACTTGAGAACTTAAGAAGGCCACTGCTGGTTTTCACCCCACACCCACTGATTGAGGAATTCTGGAAGGCGGCCCAGCTACCTGAGTTTTTAGCAAGCCCTCCAGGTGACTTGGAGGCTCCCCAAGCCTGAGGACCACTGAGCTCCTAGCAACAGCTAGAAAAACACCTACTGGGCTGTGTTGCCTATTCGCCCCAGGTAGTGCCAACGCCTGCCTCAGAGAGACCAAAGAAAATGTGCATCAAAAATGGCCTTTTGTTCTTTGAGTTGCAAGCCTGTGTTCAGGAGAATCTCAACTAGTGACTTCCTTCTCGCTGTAGCAATGCTTTCTCTGTTCCCTAGAAACCGTGGCTGGGATGGCCACGTGCTCCACAGGAGAAGTAAAGGGACAGGAAAAGGTTCCGTCCGTGGCCCCTGCAGGTCATCTCCTGGAGTCACCTGCCTCCCTCTGCTGCCTGTCCTTCGGGAAAGGGTCCCTTGGAGGGGAAGATTTCCCTGGAACTCTGGGGCTCCTTGATGGTTGGGGCACCTTCACTGAGCCCCACCAGATGGCTGCCTGAGAGCTGGTGACCCAGGAGCACTGCTGCACTGGCATGTAGGGCTCAGGGGCCGGGTAGAGAAGCAGAGAGCAAGTGGGCCTGCTCACCTGCTTTCCCAGGGAGCATCTGGAGGAGAGAGGAGATGGGATGGAGAGGAGGAAGCCATGGGGTAGTGGCCATTCCTGAACCATGTGAAGGGCTAGGCTTGAGCAGAGGGGCTGGACTGGAGCTGAGGGAGCTGTGCCCACAAGACATTTATTCATGGAGACTTTGGGCGCCAGGAGCCCCTTGGAGGCCCAGGACCAGAGCAGTAGGTGCCCATGTGGCTGAGACAGTGAGAAGCCAGCTCCTGGGCAGAGGCATCCCCGCTACCACCCCCCCCACCCCCACCCCCACCCCACCCTCATCCCCACCCCCGGCAACAGAGAGCTGAAGGGGATGGAGCTGGGACAGGAGCCCTGGGCAGACTTTCCTCCCCTCACTGCCACATACCCTGGGGCTTCCTAGGAAAGTTCCCGGAGACTCGAGGGAAGGCAGAGGGTCCTGGGAGCCACCTTGGAGACACGCTGCTCAGACCTTCCTTCCAGGAGAAGCTGCCACCAGGAGCCTGGAGCAGCTGACTTCCAGCTGTGGCACCTTCAGGACCACTGAGCCATCACCTGGCGCCAAGCTCTCCAGGGCTGCTCCAGCAACACCGAGCTTTCTCAGGGGGGCAGGGCAATCGGAGGCTCTTCCCACCCTTCCTCTTTGCTCCTTCCTTGGCTTCACAAGTGTCCCTCAGCATCACACTCTGAGGCTTCCCCCACCCCACCCCAGTTCTCTGCTCCTCTTTGACTTCCCAGTAAACCTCTGGGCTTCCTATTCCATCTTGGCAACTGCTTCCCAGATGACCTGGAGGGACACATCCTGCTAAGGAGAAGAAGGCTGAGAGCCAGCATAGGTCCAACAGTGAGATCCTGGTACCCCCGCTCAGGCTGGGGGAGCTGGGGTGGGAGGCGGTGGCTGGACCCAAGGCCACACCCTTCCCATTATGTACAAATATAATGGCATCACTTAGCACTTATGTACCAGTCAGCCCCGAACTCTTCACAAGCTGACACTCATTTAATTCCTGCCACGATCCAATGAAGGTGAAAATGTTTGTCACTCAGTTGTGTCCAACTCTTTGTGACCGCATGGACTGTAACCCTCCAGGCCTCTCTGTCCATGGGATTCTCTAGGCAAGAATACTGGAGTGGGTTGCCATTCCCTTCTCCAGGGGATCTTCCCAACCCAGGGATTGAACCCAGGTCTCCTACATGGCAGGTAGATTCTTTACCATCTGAGCCACCAGGAGAGCCTCACAGTCCAATGAAGGTGGCTACTAATCTTATCCCTACTTCGTGGGTGAGAAAACTCACCCATGGGTGACATACAAAGAGGTGAACCAACTTGCCCAGGGTCACAAAGCTACTAAGCGCTGGGAGAAGGATACCAGCAGAGGCCCCGCCCCGCCTGGCCTCTCATTGATCCACATGTGTCCATGAGAAGGCGAGAATTACCTCCTGTCTATGTTTGCCCACAGCGCCCAGTACATCATTGGCAGCAAGTAAACAGCTAATGGATAAATAAAGAGAAACTCAAATATCATGACTTCATTGGTTCCCAATCTGTGGGCAGCTACAGCTGTATTGTGAGATGTCCTTAGCCCACAACTGGAAAAATAATTCTTTGCATGTTTATCCATAATGTTTTTTAAATGTATAATATGTAGAAGCTATTGTGATAAATGAAATAAAATTTACTGTAAGAGGTTGATGAGTTCATGGACTTCCCCTGTGGCTCAGTGGTAAAGAATCTGCATGTAATCTGGGAGATGCAGGAGACACGGGTTCGATCCCTGGGTCAGAAAGATCCTCTGGAGGAGAGGATGGCAACCCACTCCAGTATTCTTGCCAGGAGAATCCCGCGGACAAAGGAGCCTGGCGGGCTACGGTCCATAAGGTTACAAAGAGTTGGACATGCCTAAGCAACTTAGCATGCGCACATGACTTCGTAGTTGTTTTCTGGATGCTATTTCTATTTCATTCACATCAGATACCAGAAGTTCAGGAACCACTGGGTGACATTCCATGACATTTGGCCACATTAAAAAGAGAGAGAGAGAGTTGTAATGTTGGAGCATGAATCAGAAGGAGACAGAAAGGGAGAAGAAAAGTTGAAGAGGAAGTAGGGACTTGGAGGAGAAGGAGGAGAGAAAGAGGGTGCAAAGCACCAGCTTTTGGGGCAAAAACCATCATGAGGATTTACTCCTTCCTTTTTACATGATATCCCATGTTCCTCTTCCCAGACAGGGCTCACGTACAAACATTTTAATTTTTCTAAGAACCATTGTCCTGATTGGCCAAAGCAAGACCTGAACTTGAATTGTACTAGAAATGTTTGAGAACCATTTTCCATGTTTAAAAATCATCAGACTTTACTTGAGTCATTTGGGACCATAATTAATGAATCAGCAAGAACGGGAGCTCATTCAAGCCTCCACAGAAAAACCAGGCAAGTAGAAATGCAATTTGCTTCCTGCATTACCAGCAATAAACAATCTTTTATATCATCATGTAAGATCTAAAAATAGTTCATTTTCAATTTTGAACCCTTGAACATAATGGAAGGAGGCTGTGCATAAAAGTCAGTTATTCATTTATTCTCTACATTAAAGGCTTGAACAGTAGGAGCCCAATTAACAAAAAAGACCAGTGGGAAATTATACACAATACTTTTTGTTTATTACACAGAGACTTTTCGTTCCTATCTCACTGATGGGAAATTTTTGTACTGACTTACATAACTCACACAGGGCATTATTGCCTCTGAATTCAGGGCTCTTACAAATGACTGTACATGAAGAAACCAAATGGAAAAATGTGATTTTTAGAAAGATAGTGCCATGTGTCATTACAAACTATGAGTAACATTTCCCAGCCCTCTGGTCAAGCTTATAGACTTGGACAGATGGGCAATGCCACAGCTTCAGCTTCTAGGAAGCACCAGGATCATGACTTACTTAGGAATTCTGGATTCTAGTCCTGGTTTAGGAGGGATCATCTCTCCATAGCTTGGTTTATTAATTCTGACATGTCATGCAAAGTACCTCTAATTTTCTTCCCATTGTGCTGTTGTGCTTATCTGCACAGAGGATTAGTGAGTTGTGAGGTTGGTTTCTCCTACTAACTCACTGGGGCTTCCCTGGTAGCTCAGATGATAAAGAATCTGCCTGCAATGCAGGAGACCTGAGTGTGATCCCTGAGTCAAGAAGACCCCCTGGGGAAGGGAATTGCTATCCACTCCAGTATTCTTAGCTGGAGAATTCCATGGACAGAGGAGCCTGGTTGGCAACAGTCCACTATGACAACCTCCAAATCCAAATTCCTCTTCCACCAAATGAGATGGGTAATGAGATAATACTTAAGATTTCTTGTGTGTGTGCTCAGTTGCTCAGTCGTGTCTGACTCTTTGCAACCCCATGGGCTGTAACTCTTTCTCCGGGGGATCTTCCTGACCCAGGGATCGAGCCCACATCTCCTGCACTGGCAGGCAGATTCCTTACCACTGCATCACCGGGGAAGCCCCATGATGCCTACGACTCTGCTATAGGGTGACCACCTCTCAGGGAGGTTGAGGAAGTCCCCAGGATGCCATGTAACTGAGAAGAAATAGCAGGGATCACGCATGCTCTTCCACAGTCAAGAATGATGTTTCCTGTTCTTCCCAATCCTCAGTGTCCATGACATGTGATCATTTGTGGCTTTGCTGAGGACCATAATTTGGACGCCAACGTGGAAGCTGGCAAATTGGAGCAAATCATTTGGCTGAGGAAGGTGCCTGCTGACTACCCAGCATCCCCATTTGCAAAAACCTCAGTGGTTCTCTGCTCCCTGTCATAGTGAGTAGCACTTATAAACTGTTGAAGTCTTCCTCCTCCTGGAAAAATAAATGGCCACCAAAGCTGGCCACTGGCTGGTGCTGGCGATGGAATAAAGAGGAAGCCAGGTAGACTCAGGAAGGAGGAGCTCTTTCTCAGAGTACCCACACAGTACATCCTGAAGAGTGAATGACAATTCAGCAGCGCATGGGTCTCCGGCAAGCCCAGTGTATGCTCTTCCATCAAGTGCTGTGCTATCATTGTTGTTGTTCAGTTGCTAAGTCATGTCTGGCCCTCTGCAACCCCGTGGACTGCAGCATAACAGGTTCCCCTGTCCTTCACTATCTCCTGGAATTTGCTCAAGCTCATGCCCATGGAGTCGGTGATGCCATCCAACCACCTCATTCCCTGTTATCCACTTATCCTCCTGCCTTCAATCTTTCCCAGCATCAGGGTCTTTTCCAATGAGTTGGTTCTTCCCATCTGGTGGCCAGAGTATTGGAGCTTCAGCTTCCACATCGGTCTTTTCAATGAATATTCAGGATTGACTTCCTTTAGGATTCACCAGTTTGATCTCCTTGTATCAGATAGATATATCTATTATGTACATATAACTATAAAAATATATTTTATATATGTATTTTATATATTTTATATGCACAAATGTAAAATGTATTATTATACTTGCATGTGTATAGTTAGATATACATGTATGTGTGTATATATATGATGGGTAAAAATGATAATACATAAAAGTAACATATTACAATAGTTAACGTGTATATTAATAGATAAACATATACATAAATAAATGTATATTGGAGTACATGCTCCAAAAATCTTTCCAAATGGTAGTGTACAATCCAAGATGATCTGAATTACTTCCCTTCTTCTGGACACTGTGCTTTCCTCAGTTAATTTTAAGATAGTTTTTGCAACACTTCCCCACATTCAGATTTCAATCAAATTTAAAAAAAAGATATTGTTCATTTTAACATATGTTAAATGAGGCCTCTCTAAACTTGTATCTGTAAAAATATTTATTGAATAAAATATCAGAATTTCCATTATCTTTATTAGAACTTATTTTCTGCCCCCTCTTTCTGCCTGTCAGAATTATTACATGTGTTTGTTCTTAACTATGTTTAAAAAAAGGAGAAAGTGTATGAAAAAAGTCTGGATGGAAGTATGCAAAATGTCAACGAAAGTTGTTTCAAGGTGTTGGGTTTTTGGTGACATTTCGCTTCTTCACACTTTTGCTGTGTTCACAATATTCTACACTGAGCAATCATTTATATGAAAACAAAAAGATAAACATCTGTAAAGCAAATCTTTCAATTCTATCACCCATTCTCTTCACAGCCCATCCAGACCCAATGCCACTGGGAAATGCTCCAAGGTCAGATGTTCTGAAGCACATGGAAGGATTGGCTCTTAAACTTTGGCTTGGTTTTAATGATTTATTTCCTTTAGAATTAAAATTTCACAATTTCAAATAACAGTCACATTTGACAATATATATTGTGCTAAGTCACTTTAGTAGTGTCTGACTCTTTGTGACCCTATGAACTATAGCCCACCAGGCTCCTCTGTCCATGGGATTCTCCAGGCAAGAATACTGGAAACGGTTGCCTTTTCCTACTTTAAATAAAAGAACTATAAAGTACTCTTTCAGTCTACTACCTGTAAGACAGAATTACTTTAATACTTAAAAAGTAACTAGTTTGTGGTTAAATTCATCTTAGTTGCCAAATTATCTCAAGGTTTACTATAATTTCAAAAACATAATTTACTAGTGCTGTGCTGTGCTTAGTCACTCAGTTATATCTGACTCTTTGCGACTCCATGGATTGTAGCCCTCCAGGCTCCTGTCCATGGGATTCTCCAGGCAAGAACACTGGAGTGGGTTGTCATGCCCTCCTCCTGGGGATCTTCCCAACCCAAGGATCAAATCCAGCTCTTAAGTATCACAGGCAGATTCTTCACTGTCTGAGCCACCAGGGAAGCTTATTTACTAGTAGGCTAATAATTAAACCCATTGCTTAGTCATGTCCAACTCTTTTGCAACCCATGGACTGTAGCCTGCCAGGCTCCTCCATCCATGGAATACTGGAGTAGTCTACCATTTCCTCCTCCATGGGATCTTCCCAAACCAGGGATCGAATTTGCATCACTATGTCTTCTGCATTGGCAGGCAGGTTCAATATCACTAGCACCACCTGGGAACAACATTGAGTCAAAATGGACCTGGGCTCATAGAAAGGGAGGAGCAGAGTCTGTTGCGTGCCCCATGATGCACTGGGACTGGGCTAGCCTTTCAGGGGAGGAATTTAGTCTGTGTGACCTGGTTTGTGGAGAAAATTCCATTTAGCTCCTGGGGATGGATACTTCTTTTTCAATGTATTTGCAAAGCACCTGTTAGACATTTCTTCTACAAATTCTTGATTTACTGTTAATGGCATTAAAACCAAGCCAAAGTTCAACCCAGATCTTTGATCTATTATCTGTTCATAGCAGTCTGATCAAAACTGTTGTGCTTTTCTCAAGAATACCAAAATGTTATCCTCATAAATGTTTTACACCAACTTCGGGTGGAACAGTAGAGTTACCAGTTAAGATGTTTAAAAAAAAAAATTAATAAATGACTCAAGATGTGGCTGGTTAGATCAGTCAGTCTTAGAGGGGTCAGGGACAGCTTTCCCATCCCTCATGAGCCAGCCAGCCACCCATGATCCCCACTGGTCCCCTGGATGGGGCCAAGGTGAATTATGTCCGACTCTTGTGACCCCATGAACTGTAGCACTCCAGGCTCTCCGTCCATGGGATTTCCCAGGCAAGAATACTGGAATGGGTTGCCATTTCCTGCTCCAGGGGATCTTCCTAACCCAGGGATCAAACCTGGGTCTCCTACATCTCATACATGCAGGCAGATTCTTTACCGACTGAGTCATCAAGGAAGCGGAGTGTGGATACATCAAACCAGATCAGCAGGACAACCAGGGCGGCCTCTCCATGAGCTGGCACATCACCTCCTCAGAGGTGAAGGGAAGCACAAGACAGTCTGCAAACACTTCACATGCACAGAAAGTGGACTGTGAATGTTTTTAATTCTGAAAATTAGAACATGCGAGATAAACCCAGAAGCAATAGGATCAGTCCCCTATTCAATAAGAACAAGGTGCGCGATCATTGATGAAACCTGAGCAGATGCAGGCAAGGGGCACAGATGAAACACCGCAAATATGTGGACAGCAAGCCAGAGAGGTTTCTCCAGCAGGGTCTTGACAGATGATGGAAGCAAAAGTAGTGACAAGGAAAAAACATCAGCCCTTGGGAAGAAACTAAGATCATGTGCTTAGTTCAAAACTGGTAAGAAAAGTACATTATTGTGTTTCTAAAGATGAAAACATTCACAGCGTGCATTACAAATATGCAGCTATTATCAGTGATCCTCATAAAGTGTGTTGTTATCTAGATTATTAAACTACCAGCTCAGATGCATCCGTTATGAAATGATTGTGCAGAAGGGACATGGCAGGACTAGAACTTAATTAGACAGGATGCAGGAAACCTGATGGGTGGCAGAAGCTAACAAGTGGATCTGGAGAAAGGGTATGGATTCAGAGTGAGGCCTCACTTTTGGTCCTTTGTTTGACCATAAAAGTGTACTTATTGTTGTTGTTCAGTCACTAAATCGTGTCCAACTCTTTGTGGCCCAGGGGACTGCAGCACACCAGGCTTCCTTGTCCTTCACTACCTCCTGTATTCTGCTCAAATTCATGTCCATTAAACAGTAATGCCATCCAAACATCAATCTCATCCTCTGTCACCACCATCTCCTCCTGTCCTCAATTTTCCCCAGCATCAGGGTCTTTTCCAATGAGTCAGCTCTTTGCATCAGGTGGCCAAAGTATTGGAGCTTCAGTATCAGTCTTTCCAATGAATATTCAGGGTTGATTTCCTTTAGGATTGACTGATTTGATCTCCTTGCAGTGAGTCTTCTCCAGCACCACAATTTGAAAGCATCAATTCTTCAGCACTCAGCCTTCCTTATGGTCCAACTCTCACACTTGTACACATCTACTGGAAAATCCATAGCTTTGAGTATGTGGACCTTTGTAGGCAATGATGTCTCTGCTTTTTGATATGCTGTCTAGGTTTGTCATAGCTTTTCTTCCAAGGAGCAAGAGTTTTTAATTTTGTGGGTGTAGTCACCATCTTCAGTGATTTTGGAGTCCAGGATGATAAAATCTGCCCCTATTTTCAATTTTTTCCCATCTATTTGCTATAAAGTGATGGGACAGGATATCATGATCTTAATTTTTTGAATGCTGAGTCTAAAACTGTATCATAAAGATTATATCAAACTCACATACAATGCACAAACATCACCTTATACAATTCTAGTAGGTATTTTCTGTACATTGCTAGAAAAGTATGTGCAAATAATTCTTTTTGGCCAAACTACTCTTTAAGTATACCGAGGAGACAATGCATGTATGAGTGTTTTGAAATGTTTTAAAGTACAGAAATATCAGTGCTTAGTAATAGCAAGGTCTGCACAGCTGATCTGTGACCCATTTTGATTTGATTTTTAAAACTCGATATTGAAAAGCATAATGATAACAAAATAAATAATGATTATCTCTTTCACAAATGCAGAATTCTCACGGAAAACAATGCTTTCCCCTTGTGTTTTGTTTTGCATGTGCTCATGCTTTAGAAGATGAAGCTGGCTGCTAGCATCCGGGGTGTGGTGGCTTGGGAACAAGTTTATGGCAGCAGCCCAGACCTGACTTAGAATGCGAGGCTGTGGGAACCAAAAGACAATGAGCAGATGCAGGAGGCATAATAAAGAAATAGTGAATATATGACATTCATTTTCCTCTTTCTGACTTACTTCACTCTGTATGATGGTCTCTAGGTCCAAACATGTCTCAAACCTATTTGTGAAGTAGAAATAGGGACACAGATGTATGGACAAATGTATGGACACCACGGGGGAAATGGAGAGGGGTGGGATGAATTGGGAAGTTGGGATTGACATATATATACTGTGTATATAAGTGAACATATAAAATAGATAGCTATTAGATAAAATATATATCTAAGTATAACATAGATAACCAATGAGATATCTAAGTATAAAATAGATAATTAATGAGAACCTACTGTAGAGCACAGGGAACTCAGTGCTCTCTGGTGACTAAATGGAAATAAAATTCAGAAAAGAGGGGATGTATGTATACATATAGCTGATTCACTTCGCTATACAGCAGAAATGAACACAACTTTGTAAAGCAACTGTACTCCAACAAAAATTTAAATAAAAGAAATAGTGAAAACAATCATACAATCTGGGATCTGATTATAAAAGCAGATAAAGACCTTTGGCATCAGGAATCGAGCCAAGTGAGCCTGGGTGACTAGAAAATGCTGCTGGTTCGGGAGGTGGGGGAAGACAGGCTGGCGATGCTGCTGCTGGTTTTGGGGGGTGGAGACAGGCTGGAGATGATGCTGCTGGTTGGGGGGTGGGGGCAGGGAGCCAGGCTGGAGTATATGGATGATGAGACAGGATGCCATAACTGATTCATCTTGGAAGAGCCTGAGAGCTGGAATCACTGAAACTGGCATCTTTGCCTGAGGGTTTATACATTCAGCTTGTGCAGGTTTATCGATTGAGTAAAATTAAGGGCCTGAGGATCCCCACAGGTTCTGATGAAATTGAGTTCCTAGATCCAGAAGGATGGGAAACAGAGCTGGAGTGACCCTACCAGCCTGAGTCTCAGCTATGTGCAAGACAGGGCAACCAGGTTTAGCACAAACCAGCTACCCCCGGGGAGTCGAGCACATCCATCACTCCAGGACACTCCACTTAGATTCAGTAAGCAGGCCAGGGCCTGGCCAAAGCCCCTCTCAACCCTCAAACACTCTCTCCAACTTCCCTGTTTTCTGCTGCAAATGACAAATTCAATTCAAAATAGAACATTTTCTGAAAATTTACTCATTGAAAAAAATTAACATCTCATTATTGAAAATTCAGAGTAGAGGTTATTGTTTTGTTTAGATACTGAAATGCACACAGTGACAGAAACTCTATCAGAGTTTCTGATAATTCTGAAAAATGTACATTCCCAAGAACTAATGGAAAATGACATCTACGTTGGTTAAAATAAAAATAGTTTTCTTTTTAAATCCAGATTGGAACATTTAAAGGTATGAGAAGAGAAATTGTATCCTGTTGATACAAGAGAGAATATTCCCTGCCACCAAGAATGTGCTGGTCTTTCAAAAGAATCGCTGTTGGACCTGGAAGTGTGTCTAAGAGAGATAAAAATCACAAATTCATGTGACCACCCTCAACATGGATAATTTACCACTCCTTTAAAGCTCTTTTGTACCTTCCTATCTAAAATTCATCTAAAAACATGATTCTGTGAGAGCTCGGAGGGCAGGTAAGAGCCCACAATGTGGCTGACTCCTGTGCCATGTCTTCTTTGATCATGGGTCACACATATGTGCAAGCAGGCACTTCAGCATTAGTCACATATTTTCCAGCATTGGAATGACACACACCAGAAGCCCTAGATCACTTACATGTTAATTGCAATTACACAGCAAAACATAATGTGCTGCCAAAATATTCACAGGATAATTGGCCTATGATGACAAGATAATTCTTCCTATTCTTCCCAAACAAAATGTGGATGCCCCATCTAATTACGTTGCAATCTCCTAGGCAAAAATTTGCAGGAGGCCCCAGCCAAGCATGTACCTCTCCACACACAGCTTCTCTCCAGACATCTTTCATAATGCCAGAGGAAGTGTGTGGGGACTTCAAGGACTTGATCCTGGTTTCTCAGCCTCAGCATCATGGCCACCTGGAACCAGGTGATTTTTTTGCTGTGTGGGTGTGTGTGCAGAGGAGTGGTACTGTGCCTTGTAGGGTATTTACCAGCATCCCTGATTTCTACCACCTAGATCACGGCATTCATCCGCACCAGAGATGACAACCCAAGGGGTCTCCAGACCTTACTAAATGTGCCCTAGGGGGCAAAATTACCCACCTCTGGTCACCATGAGATTAGATGCATTTGCCCAGTGAGTGTGAAGGTCCTGTTTTCAGCAGGTGACCCAGGGCACACACCAGAAGTGGAGAGATGTGTCTAGCCACACCCCCCGCATGCCTGCTCCTGCTGACCTCCCCCATGTGGCTCTTCCTACATCTGCGGGCACTCAGTGCCTGCTGTCCTGTCACTTAAAGTCCCAGCTCTGAAAAGCCATCCAGCCCTTCCTTCCTCCAATGGTCCCAATTCCAAAATGATTCTGCTGCCTCCAACCTTTCCACAACACCCCTCACCAACTCCAGAACCACGCATGTCTGCCTCCTCAAAGCACCTGTTTTATCACCATCATTGATCTCAGGCCAGATTGAGGAGAAAAGTGTTTTGATTGAAAAACAGAATACAAAGCAATAATATTCTTGGTCCTCACAGGGGTATCTGATGATGTTATAGGTAGTCTGCACAAGTGGACAAAGGAATAATTTGGGATCAGAAAGCAGTTTGTGGTATTTCCTGGAGAAATCTCACATGATCAAGCCCTCCCCAGACTTAGGGGGCAGGAAATCCTTCAGATTACAAGGACAGTCCTCCAGCCCTAAACAAAGGGAACAATCTATATTCTTTCTCAACCCTGAATCTATTTAGCTTAGGTCTGATAATTTTAAGGGATACATTGCGTGTTTAGCTGCTCAGTCGTGTCCGACTCTTTCTAACCCTTTGGACCATAGCCCACCAGGCTACTCTGTCCATGGGATTCTCCAGGCAAGAACACTGGAGTGGGTTGCCATTTCGTTCTCCAGGAGGTCTTTTCAACCCAGGGACTGAACCCGCATCTCCTGCATTGGCAGGTGGATTCTTTACTGCTGAGCCACCGAGGAAGCCCTTCAAGGGATACATTAGGAAAATTCCAAGAGTCACAATACATCCTTACATCTTGCTTCATGATACCATCCCCAAGAGCAGATGCAGTTTCCTTAGAGCATGTGACCCAAACACTCATTGGAAAGGGTCAGACTGTAAATATCTTAGGCTTTGTAGTGATAGGGTAGCAACTACTCAGCTCTGCCTCTGTACAGTGCCCTAGATGAAATGCAAATAAGTGCTGCATTCATTTACAAAAAAATAAACTTATTTACAAAAACAGGCTAGGGGCCAGATTTGGTCCAAAGGCTGTATTTGGCCGATGCCTGACTTAGAGGATCCCCCTTGTTCATGGGTCCAGCATTTACTGAGCTCAGAGATAAGCCAGGTTCTAGGAGGCACCCTGGGGAGCCAGACTAAGGAACACACTGACCCAACCCCTAAGAGGCTTGCACCCAGTGAGGACCGAGACATGAAAGCAGCAGGTCCGGGAAAGGGTGAGAAGTAAACAGCAGATACCCAGAAGCAGTGATCAATTCTCCACCAGGGTGGGAATGGAGGGTGTCCAATAGGCTTTGCTAAAGAGGTGCTGGGAGTGGCTGGCCCACTGATAGAGATGGTGTTGGCTGCAGAGGCACCTCTATGCCCTCTCCATGCGCTGGAGTAGCCCATCTGCCTCCTGCCAGCTTGAGGTTTCCCACCGTGGTCACCCTCAGAGGTCCCTGTCCCTCTTCTGGGGCTCCTGTGCTCACAGACAGAACAGGGTGCAGTCCTGACATGCCTCTTCCTCAGTGATTTGAGCCAGATGCTTTGATGGGTGTACCCTACCAAAGGTAAGGGCCAGGAGTCTGCTGGCCAGAGTCTTTGCCTCCTTCTCTTATGGCTAAGGAGTCTAGCATTGAACTTACTGCGGAGGCTTTGTGCAAGCTCAGCCATATTGCATTCATATTTTACTTTTTCTCTGTTTTTTAATTCATGGACTCACTTTAGAATTCCAATGCAGATGAAAAATATATCTACTTTCATAATACTTACCAAAGTCTGGTTCCTGGCTGATCTTCTGGCTGCAGAGTTATGACCGGATGAGATTTTAATTCTAACTTTAGGATTGTAGCTTCACATCTGACTTAACAGTGAGAGAACACAAAATGCTATCACTTTCCTCTGTTTCTAAAAGGGCAGTAGCATGGGAAGTCAAGAGTTCATGGGAAAAAAAATGAAAACACCCACTCCTGGAATGCTATGAGGAATAGTCCATTGACTTCACAACCCTGGTAGTTAACTCTCTTTGATTATTACAATGTACATCTATCTCTGATTTCTGAAATTTCACCCATCACAAAACCATATAAGCGTCCATATGGAGAAAATTAACACATTAATATTAGTAACAAAAACATTAGGGAAGGACTGCAGTTAACAACTTGGACTAGTTTAAGAACAACAGCAATGAGCAAAGCCGCATCATGGCAGTCTTCCTGGAAGTCCCCTGGAGAAGTTGCAACTTTATAAACTAAGGAGAGTGCTGTAAATCCCAGAGAGATGAAGTACAAGGCCCTTGACCTGTCCTCCTGGGAAGCTGGCCTCATGGATCCTGCATGCCTTCGCTGGAGAAAAGGGACAGGAAGAAGAGGGTCAGTGCCTTGGCCCAGGGCCACAGGTCAGAGCACAGAGCTGAGAGCGTTCCTTCCCCATGTCTGGGCCACAGAGCTTATTGAAATGGGTCCTTCTACTGTGAACACTGTCAGAGCAAAAGTTGCAATTGGGCCTGACATGTCAATGCCCATGGGAAGATTGGCCACTGAAATGGCGGATGTCAAAGCTGGTCTGCTTGCCATCACTCTCAGCAGCCTGCCCTCCTCTCCAGGAGAGGAGTAACAATTTGTAGCCCAGTGCGCTCACAAAGATTTCACATTGATCTCACCCAGTGCGTCATAGGAATGGGAACTGGGCTACAGAAATAGTGGATCTCAGACCTGACATGTATGGTCAGACCCATTCTCATGTATGAGTTATGTTGCTGTTGTGACAAATGACCACAAACTTAGTGGATTAAAACAGCGTTGATTATCTTATTGTCCTGGTGATCAGAAGTCTACAATCAGTCTTATAAAACTAAAGAAGCTTTCAGCATGGCTGCATTCCTTCCAGAATCTCTAGAGGACAATCAATTTTCTTGCCTTTTCCAGTTTCTGTTTTCATCTGTCCATATTCCTTGGTTTACAGCCACCTTCCTCTGTCTTCAAAGTGCAACACTCCAACTTCTGTTTTCATTGTCACCTTTCCTTTTCTGATGTTGATGCTCCTTGTTGTTGTTGTTCAGCTGCTCAGTCGTGTCCGATACTTTGCGACCCCATGGACTGTAGCATGCCAGGCTCCCCCATCCTCCACTATCTCCTGGAGTTTGCTCAAATTCTTGCCCATTGAGTCGGTGATGCTATTTAAGCATCTCATCCTCTTTTGCCCCCTTCTCGTTTTGACCCTCCAGCCTCCATCTTATAAAGACCCTGAGTCTGCCCACCCAGAAAATCCAGGATAATCCCCCCATTGTAAAATCTTTCATTGAAAGTGTAAAGTCCCTTTTGTTATATAAAGTAATAGATCTACAGGTTTTTGAGACAAGGACGCAGTCATTTTGGGGAAGTCATTGTCCTGCCTATCACCAAAAAAGCAAGGGCAACTCCAGAATGAAGTCAAATATGTCAAAGACAAAGTAGGCGTGTGGAAGTGGAGGTGAATTCAAAGTCTTATTGGTTTGAAAAACAAGAAAGGCAGAAGTTACCAAATTCTGTGGCAAAGAGCACTTGGGGCAGGAGTGTCAGCCTGGAGTCAGGGGACCAGGTCATGAGACAGCTCTGCTGGGGACTCTGGGTGAGTCTTAAGTCACCTGCCTTTCTGAGCTTTCTTCTGCTCTCTTCTCCTACTTCAGCCCCCTCCCCTCCCCCCTCCACCCCCCATATACTGCCTTCCCTCTTTGTAGAGTTGTTTCCTCTCACCATTCCTTGGTCTCTGCATGACTCCTCACCTGCGCTCCTGAAGTCATCTCATTCTTGTACGTTGTCAAGTCCTTTCTTCTCTATGGAATCACTTCCTTAACCCATACACGTGCTGTGATTTCTCTTGTCTTTAAAATCTCTCCCATGGCTTCACACACCTTCATCTATCATCTCTTATCTCCTTCTCTTTGTAGCAAAACTCCCCAGAATATCAATAGTTCTCTATGCTGGTTGTCTCCATCTCCTCAGCCCCACTCCATTGAACCCACTCTATTTAAGTTCACAATTGTCAGGAATGACAGTGCCATCCATGACCAAATTAGTGGGCAGTTCCCTCACCCTCCTTGACATCCAAGGACATTTGATGTGAGTGATCCCTTCCCTTTTAAACACTGCTTTCACTTGCCTTCCTTTACTTGAAGATCTTCTGGTTTTCCTTCTATCTCCCTGTCTGCATCTTCTCAACCTCATTAGCCAGTCACTATTCATCCTCTTGCGAGCAGGCCACTGTTGGGTGCCCCAGGCTTAGTCCCTGGACTACTTCTATCCCTACACTTATTCTTCTGATAAGCATCCTGTCTCACAGCTCTAAGTGCCTCCAGCTCTAAACTCATGTATCCAACTGCCTATTCATTACTTCCAATTAGATGTCAAAGAGATGTCTGAAACACAGCATGCTCAAGGATGAACCTTGGTTCATTGACTCCAACCCCCCTCTCCCAAAGTCTTCCTTACTTTAGCAAATCTGTTCTCCTGTTTGTTCAAGCCAAAGTTCACCCCATCTTTGCCTCCTCTCATTCTCTGCTCAAACACTCAACACAGCAGCAAGACCTGTTGGCTATATATTTGAAACATAGCCAGAAGCCTGTTTGTACTTTGTACAGCTTCCATCACAAACACCTCACCTCACCCTCCATCATCCTTCACCTGGAATACTTTACAGCCTATCGCGGGCTTTCTCTCTTTCTCTACCTGTGGTCTTGTTTTGATGTGAGAACCAAAGAGTAGTATTTTTATTTTTTAATACAGATCTTGTTTTTCTCCTGCCCCAAGTTTTCCCTTGACTCCCCATCCCACACAAAAAGAAACAAATAAATGGTAAAACCCACGCACCCTGTGATGCTCACACGGCCCCACCACGTGCTCTCACTCAGCCTCCCTCTGGTCTCATTCCCACTGGCTCTCACCCCAGCTCATTTCTCTCTAGCTTCCTCCTCTAATTAAACAAGTTTCCTCTGCACATTAGCACTCACCAATATCATCCCTAAGTCTGTGGTTCCTTTGAACCTCCCCAGGTTTCACGCCCTGATTTTCGTGTCTCTGCTCACATGTCACTTTCTTAGACACTTCCCCTCCCACCCTTTACCCAGCGAAGTCCCTCCTCCCTCCTCCCTTCCCTCACCCTTGCAGAACGTAGCATCATCTGCAACTGATGCACATTTTTAGGGGCTGACCCGCCTACTAGAATGGAAGCATGATAGAGATTGAAAACTGACAGGTCCCATTCTCTGTTCTGTCTCCCGGACTATGACTGGAGCCCATAGGAAATGCTCAGGACATTAGTAGAATATTCATAGAAAGAATGAGTTGTTCTCACAACATATCTGCTTTTGCCATCATGGTGTTCTCTCCTAATCAATGTTACTCCCACTACCTCCCACACTGGGTTATTAGGTCTTCAAGGGCAGGGAGCATAACCTCTTTAGACCAGCTCATGAGCAGTCCATATATATTCAATGTTTGCAAAGATGAATGGGCAGATGGATTTATAAGATTATGCCTACGGCTTTCCATGGGGCCCACAGCTTGACAGGTAAGTTGACTTGCTTTTGGAAATTAAATCATCAGTCATCTCAATGGGCCATATAAATGCCACTCAAGCTGATCAAACAGACAGGTGCAGGCAAAGGGATTTTTCTTTTTTTTAATTTTTATTTTGTATTGGGGTATAGCCAATGAGCAAAAAAAATGTTGTGGTAGTTTCAGGTGAACAGTTAAGGGACTCAGCCATACATATACATGTATCCATTCTCCCCCAAACCCCTCTTCCATCCAGGCTGCCACACACCATTTGAGCAGAGTTCCCTGTGCTATACAGTAGGTCCTTGTTGGTTATCCATTTTAAGTATAGCAGTGTGTACATGTCTATCCCAAACTCCTTAACTATCTGGCAAAGGGATTTTTTAAAAAAAAATCTATGGTTCAACACTTCTCACCTTCCTCCAGGTTGTAATTAGCACTGGGGCTACGTTCCCTTTTTAAAGCCTCATATTAGTGCCCAGTTTTATCTCCCAATCTGTGCCTTAAACAAGAGGAGGAAAGGTCCCCTTGGAAGTTCTTCAAATGCCACCATCACCTTTGCTGCAGAAAATATAAAAGACTAAAGTCAAGCAAATTTCTCCCACAGCTAATGCTTACACAATGAGAAGCAAAGAGAAGTGTATCCTCTTTCATCTGGGTTCACAATCTGATTTCCATCAGATCTCAACCGTTTCTTTAAGGCCCCTCACCAAGCATTCATTTATATGGGCCATTTAACTCCCATTGTGATTTTTTTTATGTCCCCAAAAGATTTCTTGATAATTTGGGGCTGCCCAATAAAACTTTAGCCTTTCTTTGATCTAAAAAAGAAAAAAAAATTAACTAAACCCAGTATGTTATTTGAAGAAAGAGAAGGGAGAACATGAAGAAAGCACTTTAAATACAGATATTTTTAAAGTACGGTGGCGAAAACTAGCATCCAAACCATTTGTATTAGAATTATAGTATTTTCCATTTAGAGAAGTGGGACAAGTTAATTGCATAGTTACCATGAAATAAACTACGTGGTAATTACACAGAAACTCCTTTAGAAACCATAGTAATTACACTGAACTAAAGCAGTCTAAAATAGACCAAGAGTTACCAAGTTCACATACAATAGAAAGATGTTTAACCTGCACTTCAGCTCCTTGCTGTGACTATAGCACCGTCAGTGACTTTTGATGCCAATTTTTAAAGATAATGATTTTTAAATATAGACACATTTCTAGAAATGGTCCCTGGCACAATATTTCCTTTCAAAAAATGGGAGGAAAAGCTCAGTTAACTATTGCCAGGCAGCAAGAAAGTTGACAGCAATTTCAAGTCTAAAAGAGGTGACGATCTTCAAAGAAAAATATTAACAGCCTCAATTTTAGAAAGGAGTTTTTGGTTGTTGGCTCACATTTACATACTGTATGTTGAATTTGAAAGGAAGCTGTGCCAGAATAAAAATGGCTATGTTGAGAAGTGAATAGTACAGTATATTTTGCACAGAACAAGCAATTTTCTTGGGAATTAAAAGGCCTGTTATATAGCCAATTCACCAAAAGGCTCAAAACAACCCTCTTTTGTAACCCTGTTTTACACAGCCCAAATTATTGAGCTGGAGGGGAAAAGGGGGGAGTAGATGAATGATGGGAATTGTCAAGCCCTAAGAAAACTGGCAGAGTGCTAAGATCATGGAATAAGGTTCCTGAAATCCTGGCTTCTTAGCACTGGGTGTTTGAAGTAACTTACTAAGCCTTGGACTTGATTTTATTAAAAAGGTCAGGCTCTCTTGTCAGGCCTTCTTTACTTACAGCTTGGGATTATGGTTCCAGAAAAAGCAAATGGAGGGTTTCCAACCATCCCTAGAGTTTATCAGTACATCAGCTGGCTTCCTGCCACCCCCTTCCCCTACTAGACAGGGTTCAAAAGGCTGGCCTACAGAGGGGCACTCTGCACCCTGCTCACATCACTGGGTCTACCAGATGGCCCCAGCCCAGGGTTGAGACTACATTGGAGCTGGACTCTGAATGAGCTGCCAAGGCCTTTGTGAATTTAATTTTACCAACATTGTTCTGCTAAGTCGCTGCCAGGCTAGATGGTGAGCATGAGAGTAAGAAATGAGATTAGAGATGAGCAAAACCAGATGAACTGGGGAAAAGGGAAATTTCTAATTGCACATAATTTAAACCTTATTTGTGTTTAACTCTGGCATAGCCAGGCCAACTCCAAAGCCACAGAGAAATACATTTAGTCCCAAAATGGTTCTGTTACACGCTGACCCAAGCTGCCTCTTACCTTATATACACACATATGCACACAAACATTGTCTCCAGAGCTGTGGGCATCTCCACTGGGTTGTGAGATCCTTGAGGGCAGAGAAAAAGCTTCTGCTTCCTCTTGATATTTCAGTGAATGTTTATTGACTGAATATGTGGGTGCTGACATCTGAACAAAGATCCAACACATTAACACAGAATGTCTTTGCCTGGAGCCAAGAAGGCTTTGCACAATGGATAAATCTACAGAGTGATCTTGTGTTTGTATGCATGATCATCAAAAGAACAAAGTTGTTTGAATTTAGAGATAAGAAACATTGTAGAGTTGTTGTTGTCATTCAGTCATGCGGTGACCAGAGATAAGGATTACAGGAGCCCTTTTCAAAATTCTTTTCACTTTTCTGTACAGTGTACAAGTGTGTGTGTACTCAGTCGTGTCCCACTGTTTTGTGACCCTATGAACTGTAGCCCACCAGGCTCCTCTGGAAATCCTCTGAATTTCCCAGGCAAGAATACTAGAGTGGGTTGTCATTTCCTCTTCCAGGGTATCTTCCTAACCCAGGGATCAAACTCATGTCTCTTGCATATCCTGCGGCTTAACCAACACTTATACCATCCTGCTGCTTTAAATACAATGTGCCTAATGTCAGTTAGCCATCACTTTTGAAGATTCTAAGAATTTAGGTTCTGTATGTATCGTTGTCAGGCAGAAACAAACTTGACTTCCCCATTCTTGTTCTAGAGTATTTGCTAATTAAAATGATTAACACAAAATTTTGACAAACCAGTCAAGGAGGATTTTATATCAGCCCTGCTATGGCCTGAATCTTTTTGTTTCTCTAAGTTGCGTACGTTGAAACCCTGATCCCAACGTGATGGTATTTGGATGTGAGGCCTTTGGGAGGTAATGAGGTCATCAGGGTGACACCTCCATGAATGGGGTTAGTGCCCTTATAAGAAGAAGCCAGAGAGCTTGGAAAATACACCCCCTCACGTAAAGACAGAGAAAGAAGCTGGCCATCTGAAAATCAGTACCTTCAACTACGCTGATACCCTGACTTCAGACTCCGTGCCTCCAGAACTATGAAAGATAAATTTCTGTTTACAAGTCACCCAGTTTGTGGTATTGTTAGAGAAAACCCAAGCTGAGTGCTATAGCCACCCTCTTAAACATGGCCGTAAATTAGTCAATACATTACCTACCTGAGGATATACATGCTAACCCTTAGCTCTGACACTCCGTGGTGGCTTAGATGATAAAGAATCTGCTTGCAAAGCAGGAGGCCCAGATTACATCCTTGGGTCGGGAAGATCCCCTGGAGAAGGAAATGGCAACCCACTCCAGTATTCTTGCCTGGAGAACTCCATGGAGAGAGGAGCCTGGCAGGCTTAGTCCATGAGGTCAAAAAGAGTTGGACACAACTGAACAACTTTCACTTTCATTTATCTCTGATATAGCATGGATATTTTGCCCCTAAGAAAAGCAAAAGGAAACATTTGGAGTCCTTCTCAGCATCATACTGCTGACTTTGAGCTTCTTTCAGACTGTCCCTCATGGCCTGGGAATAGGCCCTGGTCACTCACACCCTCACAGCCCAGATCCACACCAGCAGAACAGAAGGAAGTCCATGAAAGAGAGCTAGCCCAGGTAATCACTGAGTTTAAGTAGAATATGCCAGTTCTATAGATCCAGCCAGATCCCACAGGAAGGCAGCCTTCTCAACACTGGACCTAACAAGTAGCAAGAACATAGACTTTACTACAAGAATCAAAAATTTAAGTGAATTCTAACTAACGAATTCGCTCCAGGTCCATCTACTTTGCAAGTCTCACCCATGCCAGCATTACGTCCCATCTCCCATCACCCCATCTAGAGGGGCAGGACAGCCTAGTATGTGGGAGCAAGGACCCTGGGTGGTTTCACCAAGTCACCTGATACTCTTCCCCTCTGTTTCTTCGGTGGAAACGGGGTGACGAAAGAACCTCCCTCACAGGCTTGGTGCAACATTAACGGGGGGTGGGGGTGGGGGAATGATTAGTAGGCCTGAAACATGGTACCTACTCAGCGAAGCTTGGCTCTCATTTTCACAAATTACAGCTGAAGAATCTAAGTCTCAGGAAGGTGGCCGAAATATGCAGATGGCCCATGGTGGGGCCAAGCACTAAATTCCGATCTTGTAAATCTAAATTCTCTAGATCAGCGGTTCCCAACATTTTTGGGGCCAGGGACCAGTTTCGTGGAAGACAATTTTTCTACAGACAGGGTGGGGAACAGCTTTGGGATGATTCAAGCCCATTATTAGTGTGCACCTTATTTCTATTATTATTACATCCATCTCAGATAATTAGGCAGTATATTCTGGAGTTTGGGGACCCCTGCAAAATCCCCATTAAAGGACAAGTCAGGTCATTGCTCAGAAGTGAGTTTTTTCACTTCTCTCCTTGGAATAATAAGTAGATTTACATGGTAACAATTCGTTTTTTCTAATCCGTGAACATTATACATACACACATACATATATGGGCTTCCCAGGTGGTGCTAGTGGTAAAGATCCTGCCTGCTAATGCAGGAGATGTAAGAGCTGCAGGTTCGATCCCTGAGCTGGGAAGATCCCCTGGAGGAGGGCATGGCAGTCCACTCCAGTATTCTTGCCTGGAGAATTCCATGGCCAGAGGAGCCTGGTGGGCTACAGTCCATGGGATCGCCAAAGAGTCAGAACATGCCTTAGCGACTAAACAAAAACAACATGTGTAAACAGATAGCTAGTGTGAAGTGTCTGTATAGCACAGGGAGCTCAGCTCTGTGCTCTGTGATGACATAGAGGGGTGGGGTGGGGAGGGGTGGGAGGGTGGCTCAAGGGGGAGGGAATATATGTCTATGTCAGCTGATTCACACTGTTGTAGAGCAGAAACCAACACAACATTGTAAAGCAATTAATTCCAATAATAAAATTTTTAAAAAAGGACACAGCCAGCATAACTCCCTTTTGTGTGATCTGTAAATGGTTGGGAAACAGAGTAGGGTGGTAGTTTCCAGGGGCTGGGCAAGGAGAGAATGTGAGTGGATGGGTGTAAAGTTTCAGTTGTGCAAGATGACACAGATCCACAGATCCACCATACAATGTTGTGCTCATAGTAACAACCTTGTTGTTTTAGTTGCTCAGTCATGTCTGATTTTTTGAGACCCCATGGACCGTAGCCTGCCAGGCTCCTCTGTCCATGGGATTTTTCAGATAAGAATACTGGAGTGAGTTGCCATTTCCTTCTCCAAGGGATCTTCCCAACCCAGGGACTGAACACCTGTCTCCTGCATTGGCAGGTGGATTCTTCACTGCTGAGCCACCAGTCCCAAGACCCTATTAACAATACTGTAACTATATTTAAGAGGCTGAGCACAAGTTACCTGTGGTTTTTTTAAACACAATGCTGCTTCTGCTAAGTCACCTCAGTCGTGTCTGACTCTGTGCGACCCCATAGACGGCAGCCCACCAGGCTCCCCTGTCCCTGGGATTCTCCAGGCAAGAACACTGGAGTGGGTTGTCATTTCCTTCTCCAATGCATGAAAGTGAAAAGTGAAAGTGAAGTCGCTCAGTCGTGTCTGACTCTTAGCGACCCCATGGACTGCAGCCTACCAGGCTCCTCCATCCATGGGATTTTCCAGGCAAGAGTACTGGAGTGGGGTCAGTTCCTTCTCCATTTAAACACAATAAAAGGTGAAAAATATGGAAAAGTATACTGAATTCTGCACATGAGCTGTGATTGAACCCAGGCTAGCATCCTGTCTGGGCACTGTCCAGGGACAGTGCGGGTGAGCCTGCCACCTGGGAGCTCCAGCCCCTGGAGCAGGAGTTTCCCACCCCCATATCTGGAGGAGGCGCTTCAGAAGCGAACCGTATCCTTTCGCGCGAGCCTGCCCGCCTGCCCCTTTCTCGTGAGCCTGCCCAGGACTCTCTGCTCCTGGGTCAACCGACTTTCTGTTGCTTGGTAACTAGAGCACCTAATTATTCCACTAGGAGGTCAAAGAAATGTCAGCAACCGCATTACATAGACCCAAGACGGTCAGATGTAAGGCAGTCATTTACATTAAGAACTTCATTTTCCAGCCAGAGACAGGAAAGGAAGAAAATTCCAAAGTTCAGTGTATTTTGGCTATGACGGAAGCAAGATGATCCGGCAAATAAAGTGCGCTTCAACAGCAGGAGAATAAAAAGCAACTCAGAAGAGGTTTTTGGTGTTTGCTGGGTATTTTTGTCTTTTGTGTGTGTATGTGTGTGTGTATTACTATTATTATTATTTTTGGTTTCTAGCTTCTGAAATAGCTCTTACATGAGGAGCTGTGAAAGGGGACTAAGCACTTTATCTGTCCGATAACGAATTGTTTTCTAGTAAGGGTTTGTGAAGGATCATGGGGGTTTTTTAGCTTCTATTTTGCTTTTTTGTCTCTTTGTGTTTAAGTTTAGCTTTCTCTCAGCTAATTCTAGGTTATCAAGTTTAAAAATAATTGAGTTGTCTTTTTCATTTTCCTTGTTGACAATCCGTTTTGATCTGACTATCTGTGGCTCTAATTGCCAAGGTTTTATTTTCGAAAGATTTCTCTGTATGCTGGGTAATTTGCTTAAAATGTGCTAGCTGTCTGTAGACAAGGGAACATGGCTGTTCCATACAAATTCTCCTTGCAGATGGACTGGCCTTGTTATTCATACCTGGATCCACTTGGGAATGTGGAGACTGAAAGCTCTGATTTTTGTGTCTTTTCTAAATAACATTATTAGCAGCTGCAGGTACTGTGGAGAAGTACATAAGTACTCACAGATAAGACCCATCCCATTTCAGGGACCCCATTTCAGGGACAAGGAATTTCCCAACCTCTGCCAATTTCTTTATTTTCTCTAAATCATATCAAATTTCACACCAGCATACTGCAGGGTCTCTCTCCCTGATTTAAGCGACCCCGTCAACAACAACATTCTTTCCGGGCTTCCCTGGTGGCTCAATGGTAAAGAATCCGCCTACCAGTGCAGGATACCCAGGTACGATCCCTGATTAGAGAAGAGCCCGTGGAGAAGGAACTGACAACCCACTCCAGTATTCTCACTTGGGAAATCTCATGGACAAAGGAGTCTGGAAGGCTACAATCCATGGGGCTGCAAAGAGTTGGACATGACTTAGCAACTGAACAACAGCAAACAAGAACTGTCCACCTAGTTTAAAATCGCCAAATAATGCTGTTAACAAAGAAAGAAGGGTCCTGGAAGAGAAAGGAGAATTATCATTCTTCCCTGGTGACTTCTCTGACCGATGAAAAATGGTTGGAAAAATTTCCATGAAAAACCAAACCGTTGCTTGTCCCCAGCGATCTTTATGTAGCCTAGTGCTTATTTGCTGGCGCTGATTTCTCGCTTCTATCTGCTGGTCTTCCCCGGGTTCAGCGCGGGAGGGGAAGGAGCAGCGGCTCTTCAAGGCTTGACTCACTGGCCCCCTCTGCTGGCCACGAGGAGTAAATGGTCCAGTTGAATCTGCCACTTAAAACCTTACTGAGTTTTGGCTCCTTCCTGTTGAACCATTTCACTTAAACTTCTTCTTTATTTTGAATGCCCATCGTTCCCCAGAAATACCCCCAGTGACTGACAGACATCAGGAAATACGTTATTGTAATGTGCACGTGAAAAATAACACACAAAGGATGCTGTGATGATAGCACAATGCAAATATGTGTAGTGGCTCTGTAGTTATCACTTAAAAACTGTCAAAATGGTACAAAGTATGTTGTAAGTATTTTCCACAATTTAAAACATGACATGTAGAGAAAAATGACAGCAGTGAGAACGAGTGAAATGAACAGTGAATTATGCATCCAAATCTGATGTGTGTGTAGCCCCTGATAGACTTGAAGGCTTCCTATGTCACAGTTGGCTGGGGGTCCATAAGCCCTGGACCACCGAGGGGACACGGTTGGTACAAAGGGATGGTCCCTGAGTGGGGAGGGTGATGTGGCAGAGGAGAGCAGGGCCAGGGCACAGAGAGGCTGGGGTAGACCTTGGTGGTCAAGGCCACAGTGGGGAACATCACTCTGCCCATATTCCATCCACTTCTCTGTCCCTCCTCTCAATCTACACCCTCAGTCTCCCCAGGATGTCAAGGAGAGACCCAAAAAATGGAACTGCAAGAGACTTCAAAAGAGCCTGTATACCCAGCTCCATTATTTCAATGGTTCAGAGTGGGGAAAGGAGGTTTGAAAAAAGGACTGAGATGCTCTGAACAGGAGAGGTGTGGAGGGTGCAGATGACTCCACACAGAGTCACCCAAAGAAGATAATTTAAACAGTGAAAATCTCAGAACGTTCCAAGTGGGGGAAAATGGGTCCTGGGTTAAGAACAGAGAAAAGGCCAGCCTCTTCCTTCCTGCATCTTTTTCTCTACAGAGGAAAAGGAAGCTCCATGAGAGGAGAGGAAGGAAAAGAGGGAGCCAGTAGAAAGGAAAAAGAAGAAAATTAAGTAGAAAAGGGAAACAGGTAACAGACAAGGGAGATTGCTGGTCGATCTGGAGCCCTGCAGGAAACCAAGCTGCCATGCACATCTCCAGGTGAGGTGGGGCCCACAGCCTATGTTTGTCCCTGTTGAGGGCTGAAGAATTGTTGCTTTCGAACTGTGGTACTGGAGAAGACTCTTGAGAGCCCTTGGACCACAGGGAGATCCAACCAGTAAATTCTAAAGGAAATCAGTCCTGAATATTCATTGGAAGGATTGATGGTAAAGCTGAAACTCCAATACTTAGGCCACATGATGGGAAGAATTGACTCCTTAGAAAAGACCCTGATGCTGGGAAATATTGAAGGCAGGAGAAGGGGATGACAGAGGATGAGATGGTTGGATGGCATCACCGACTCAATGGACGTGAGTTTGAGTAAACTCCGGGAGTTGGTGATGGACAGGAAAGCCTGGCGTGCTGCAGTCCATGGGGTTGCAAAGAGTCGGACACAAGTGAGCAACTGAATGAACTGATGCAGATGGTGGGACTGGATTATGGAATCAGCAGGGAGACCAGGCTTACAGGGTTGAAAGTGTGTGTGTATGTCTGTGTGCACTGCACAGCCATTTTTTTTTTAGTAACTGTTATGTACCAAAAGAAGAAAATAAACTCTCAAACCATCTCTCAATTCATTCCTTCACTCACTGAAGCCCTTACTGTAAGCTCTAAAGAGATAGACGGGCTATCGCTTTTTTTAATCAAGGAAAAAATAGAGGATCTTGAGAAATTTGGCAAGATCTTGATAAATTCACATGCTACATGGAAACTCATACTTGTCATCTTTCAACCTTCCAGCCTGCAGCATCCTTAAAACTTAGGCTGAAGACATGTATTAACCATCATGCAGAACATTGATGCTTAGCTGTGTGATTAGAAGGGCTTCCCAAGTGGCGCTAGTAGTAAAGAACTCGCCTGCCAATGCAGGAGATGTAAGAGATGCAGGTTCTATCTCTCTATTGGGAAGATCCCCTGGAGTATGGCATGGCAACCCACTCCAGTATTCTTGCCTGGAGAATCCCATCGACAGAGGAGCCTGGTGGGCTACAATCCATAGGGTCACAAAGAGTTGGACACAACTGACATAACTTAGCATGCACACAGAGGCGTGTGGTCAGAAAGTGCTTCCAGAATGCACAGCCGCCACACTTGAAGCTCGTGGCTACAGTGGAACACCCCTGAGCCGTTGCTCATGCAGATACAGGCAGACCCAACCAAATCTGTTTACTAAGAGATGCCATCTCGGACCTGTGTTGGGTCCTTTGTGTTCCCCTTAGACTCCTCTCCCAGTGCTACAAACCCTTTATAAACTCTGTAGTAACAGAGAGAAGCAGCATCTGTAAGAGCACATTCAATGCACATTCAATGCACATTCATTCAATGCACAACCACATTCACAGTGGTTTCTGCATTGAATTTAGATGAGGGCATGCAATACAAGTAAGTTTCAAATTTCATTCATGAAATCCATGCTTCTGGGGAGCATCAGAGAACTTTATCCTCATTGAGATTCTTTCATCCTGGGAACATCTATTGAGAATGTGCCAGGCCCACACCCTGGGTTAATCACCTGTCCCAGGTCACTGGAACTACTGTTGCAAATCAGTCCTGGGAAAGAAAAAGCCATCTTTGGGACCCATCTTCCCATTAACCCTCATTCTAGACTGTTCTCAGGATGGGGTGGCCATTGTCAGCATCTCCATCTGAGTAATAGGAAGGACCATTGCAGGGGACCCTTCAAAGACCTTAACCAGTTTCATCAGCTCAAGCCAATCTACAAAGAAGAATATTACAGCATTGATGTAAAGCTATCATTAAGTTTTAAGTTTTAATTGTTTGTAAAAATTATAGGGTCTTCCCTGGTGGTCCAGTAGCTAAGACCTCAAGCTCCCAATGCAGGGGGCCCAGGTTTGATCTCTGATCAAGGAATTAGATCTCACATGCTACAACTAAGAGCTTGCATGCTGTAACTGAAAAAAAAAACATAAGATCCCACACGCCATAACAAAGACTGAAGATTCTGTGTGATGCATCTAAGACCTGGAACAGCCAAATACAATACAATGAAAAATAAAAAATACTTTTGAATATTTTATTTATATGTATATTTTTAAATACTTTAAAAATCATGAACCTTTTCAGTGAGTCTTCCGATGTATTTTGGTACTGTATTGTGGTCTTTCACTCATTCAACAAACATTTTTGAGCACTTGTTATCCGGTAGGTGCCATGAAGAGTGGTTACAAATACACAATGAAAAATAAAAAATACTTTTGAATATTTTATTTATATGTATATTTTTAAATACTTTAAAAATCATCAACCTTTTCAGTGAGTCTTCAGATGTATTTTGGTACTGTATTGTGGTCTTTCACTCATTCAACAAACATTTTTGAGCACTTGTTATCCGGTAGGTGCCATGAAGAGTGGTTACAAAGAAGATTTACAGAGTCCCTGACTCAGAGGGACAGGAAAGAAAAAATAAGGAAGTAAGTGTATGGCATGGTCATAAATCTTTTGGAAAAATAAAGAAGGAAAGAGTGCGGGGTGGGGAAGCATTCTAGTTTGAAGTTTAGATGGTCACATCCAGGAAAACTTCACTTCTAAGGTGACGTTTGTGCAAAGGCATAACAGAGTGAGAGAGTGAGCCATGAGAGCTACATCGAAGCATCTTCCTCCTGTATCTTTCAGTTCTTCAGGGATACTATGTCCACATCTGTAGTTTGTAGGTGTGTGTGATTTGTCCATCACATATTTAAAGATACAGGAATGCTGTAAAATAAGAGGCATGTAGACCTGCCTTAGGACTCTCAAGGATCTTGAGGTACAATGGGGAAGAGAGACAGAAAACAGGAGATAGTAGCTGAATGGGAGTGAATAGCCAGGTAAGAGTAATCTCCAGGTGCCAGGTGAGCACAGGTAGGTATCTAACCCAGAACAGGTGGTTTCAAGATGCTGGGAATGCTGCAGTGATCAAAGCAGACAAAAATCCCGGTCCTCAGGAAGTTCACATGCTACTAAATAGGGAATAGCTGTATCTATTTCTGTTTTTATATTTCTACCCTTCTACTCATCTATCAATCCATCTATTTATCTAACTGAACAGACATAGTCTTCAAGGAATATAGTTTATCTGGAAGAATTGGGACACATCTATGGAGAAGGGAAAGGCTATCCACTCCAGTATTCTGGCCTGGAGGATTCCATGGACTATACAGTCCATGGGTAGCAAAGAGTCAGACACAACTGAGCGACTTTCACTTTTACTTTCGTATAAGTACATACCTATCATATAAAACAAAAATATGATCTCCAAAAGAGAAGTAAAAATGCAAACAGCACCCCAAGGGATGAAAACATATCCTTGATGAACACTGTCAGGAAAGACTTAATAAAATAGTATCAAAAAACCCTGGAAATAAAAGCCTTCTTGGAAAAAGCAAGAATCTCCAGTAGCCTCAAGCACAGTACCCTGGAGTAAGATGCAAGAATGGAATGAAGTGATGCTGAGAAGGTGGGCTGGGTGTGTACAGCCCTGGGACCCCTCTGTCCTACACTGCACCCCTAAAAGAACATTAATGACAAATATTTATAACAGACAACATTGCAAGAGCTGGCTACTCTGGGAACTTGAGATGTGTTTTTCACTCAGAACTTAATGGTCTGAGTGAAAAGTCAAACCAGTGAAACCTCAAACAGCCTTAATTTCCTTACAAAAGAATAGAGAAAGCCATAGAGAGTCCTTATGCTGTTGTTCAGTTGCTCAGTCATGTCCGATTCTTTGCTACTCCATGGACTGTAGCACCAGGCTTCCCTGTCCTTCACCATCTCCTGGAGTTTGCCCAAACTCATGTCCATTGAGTCAGTGATGCCATCCGATCATCTCATCCTCTGTTGCCCCTTCTTTTCTTGCCCTGAATCTTTCCCAGAATCAGGGTCTTTTCCAATGGGTCAGCTCTTCACATCAGGTGGCCAAAGGATTGGAGCTTCAGCTTCAGAATCAATCCTTCCAATGAACATTCAGGGTTGATTTCCTTTAGGATGGACTGGTTTGATCTCCTTCCTGTTCAAGGGACCCTCAATCGTCTTTTCCAGCACCATAGTCTGAAAGCATCAATTCTTCAGTACTCAGCCTTTTCTGTGGTCCAACTCTCATATTTGTACATGACTACTGCATAGTCCTTATGCAGAATAATAAAGCACAAATTGTTACTATTCCATGTTTTACAGTCAACTTCAAATACCATTTTTATGAAAAACTATGAAATTTTCTGTTTTATCCAGAGTTTGACAATTTATTGAATCAGTGTTTGATTTGTCAATATTAATTTAATGGTAAGTATAATGAAAAAAATCCTGAGTACAGGAAATTACACAACACCCTCTCCATCTCTTCATTAAATACCAATGAAAGTTTGTATGCATCTTACTTACCACCATTTAGCAGAGTGGGCCTTCAAGAAATGTTTGTTGTAAATGCAATGATCCAATTAGAAATGTTATAGCAATCTTTGAGACAAGTGTAAAAAGACTGAGAAATCTTAAAGAAAGCAGAAAAATTTAGCAACCATCTGGAAATCTTAAATAGACGACAGTAATTATTCAGCTGTTTAGAAACAAGTCTTTAACAAGAAAACTTGAAGCTGGTCTCTCATTTTCTGCTAGAATAATTGTTTGTTTTCAAATCACACAGCTTTGGGTTTTGCAATATCACCATCAGCCAATTCTCCCTCCCCCCTTAGGACAGATTCCACATGTCAGGTCTCAGGGTCCACTTTCAGAGAACATCTTCACAATCCTGATTCTCAAATGCAGTTCACCCCGAAAACCACTGCTAAGTGCCCCTCTGTCTGCTCTTCTTTCCCTCACCCTCCAACCTCCAAAAACTGAAACTTCTTCCTGCCCCTGTAGGCTGGGTCCCACCCTAGATCTGCTCTGTGTCCAAGGAAAAGAAAGGGAAGTAGTTTTGGTTCAGTAGCTGCAATGACTGGGAGCATTCCCCAGTACCTGAGTCAAGATAAGACCTCCAAAGGAAAAGAGACCCAAACATAGAGAATGGACTTGTGGACACAGTAGAGGAAGGAGAGGGTGGAACAAATTGAGAGGGTAGCATTGACATATGACAACCCACTCCAGTGTTCTTGCCTGGAGAATTCCATGGACAGAGGAGCCTGGAGGGCTACAGTCCATTACAGCCCAGGGGGTTGCAAAGAATTGAACACAACTGAGCAACATACACTTTCACTTTTCATTGACATATGTACACTGCCATATGTAAAATAGACAGCTAGTGGGAAGCTGCTGTATAGCACAGGGAGACCAGTTCAGTGCTCTGTGATGACCTAGAGGGGTGGGATGGGGTGGGAGGGAGGCTCAAGAGGGAGGGGATATAAGTATATATATATATAGTTGATTCATTTTGTTGTATGGCAGAAACCACATACAACACTGTAAAGCAATTATCTTCCAATTAAAATAAAAAAGAACAGCAACAACTAAGAAAGAAAATATGTATGATGTCAGGCATATATTTAACCAGTATTAAATTAAAACCTTTGCTAAAAAAAAAAAGAGATAAGCCCTCCTCCACATACTGAAGCAACATGAACACAAGAAGTAAACATCCTGCTTTGCTCTGCGCCTCATTAGGTTCCTATGACCAGGCCCCGCCTTGAGCTCAGTTTCCCCAGTCTGGGAGCTCAGCCACCCTCAGGTGGGTTTCTCAGCCCCAGACCACAAGATTCTGTGCTCGGCAACCTGCACCCAAAGTCTTCTCCAGCTCGTACTTTGTTCACCCCAGAAAGTCCACCTTTGGCTGACTGGTCTGTGCCGACAGCCCTCTCGCATCACCAGGGCCTCTCAGAGTAAACAGCATCCCTGGCCCAAACTCTGCTCTGCCCCAGCCCCCTCCCTTGGACTGCTGTGCTGTCTCTGGGCTCTCCATCCCCAGGCCCTGTCCCGGACGGGGCGCCCAATCTCATTTACGATTCTAATCCCTGCCTGGTGAGCATAGTGTGACCAGCACACCCTCGGCCCTCAGAATCCTCTAGGAAGGCGTCACTTCATGTCTAGACTTCACTTGGCTCCCCAGAACTGCCAGTGCACCCCAAACCATCCCGGATCCCCCCAGCTCTGGCCCATGCTTTCTGCTGTTTATTTCCTACCAAGAACACCAGGGCCTCCCTGGTGGCTCAGACGGTAAAGAATCTGTAATGCAGAAGACCTGAATTCAATCCCTGGATTGGGAAGGTCCCCTGAAGATGGGAATGGCAACCCACCCCTCCAGTATTCTTGCCTGGAGAATCTCATGGACAGAGGAGCCTGGAAGGCTACAGTCCATGTGGTTGCAAAGAGTTGGACACGACTGAGCCATTAACACTTTTTCAAGAACCCAGTGGTTTGTAGAAGGGCCAAAGGAGAATGGAGAGCCACGAGACTGCAGGAGTATCTCTCAGGAATCTAAGCTACAAGTCTTCTCAGGCTGCCATAACAAAACACCACAGGCTGGGAGCTTCAACCATAGAAGCTTATTGTCTCACAGTCCCAAGGCTGGAAGTCCAAGATCAAGGTGTTGGCAAGGTTGGTTTCTCCTGAGACCTCTCTCCTTGGTTTGCATACAGCTGTGTCTCCACATGGTCCTCCCACTGTCTTAATCTGCTCTTTTTTTAATATTTACTTTTACTTGTTTATTTTATTTCTTTGGCTCTGCCAGGTCTTAGTTGAGGCACACTGGACCTTCGATCTTCGTTGTAGCATGTGGGACTTTTAGTTGCAGCATGTGGGATCTAGTTCCCCCACCAGGGATGGAACCCAGTCCCCCTGCATTGGGAGTCTAGAGTCTTAGCTACTGGACCACCAGGGAAGTCCCTTTGTATAAGGACACTGTGTGCATGCTGAGTCACCTCAGTCATGTCTGACTCTTTGCAACTCTACAGACTATAGCCCGCCAAGCTCCTCTGACGATGGGATTCCGCAAGCAAGAATATTGGTGTGGGTTGCCATGGCCTCCTTCAGGGAGTCTTCCCAATCCAGGGGTTGAAATCAAGTCTTTGGTGTCTCCTGCACTGGCAGGCAGATTCTTTACTCTGAGCCAGCCCTAGGCAAACTATAATGGAATTTTACAGTGTCATTATCTTTCAGCTGACCCCATGGGCAGGAAAATTGGGAGCACAAAGTCAGAAGTTCAATGTAGCATGACTTTTCAGAGTCCATTATACTTCACACTCTGTCTAGTAATCAACATATTTTGGAGAAGAATTACAATTCTGAATAACATTTTACTATTAAAACACAGCACTTAAAAGCAAAACCCAGACCATGCCACACTGGATTCTTAGACATATTAGTGGTATGAATTTTCCTTTCCCTGTTGCAAATTATGCTAGTGGAGAAGTTTGAGGAACCCTGAGTCTTTTTCTGAAAGAGCACTCATTAACAGCTTCCTCATTGCTTAATGCATGTTATTTTGATGAGAAAAACAAAGGTTTCAGAGTTCCCTAGTGTGTGAATGCTGTTGAAGGCTTGTTAGGATAGAAACATGCTGAAATTTTTCTACTCAGGCAAAGTGCACGTCTTAAATCATGTTCCCAGGGTGCAGTTAATTCATTTAAATTGATTGGAGCTTTTAAAATTTTCTGAAGAGCTCCAGCTAAGAGGGAGGTTGGAGATGGGTGTCGAACAGGCCAGCTCTGGCCCAGAGGGGCACGTTTCTCCAGACATTTGTGAAGGCTATGACAGAAGCGCCTCACAAGAATGCATCCCCAATTAAATTTTGTTGCAATAAATCCCATGCTTTAAAAAAATTAGCTCGCATGAATACATGATACCTGAAATTTTAAAAATTATTAATAGATATTAATAATCTGAATAAATGGAGATTTATGCCATATTCTTGGTATAAATTTGTATAACACAATAAACCTAATATAGTAACTGTACCAATTAATGAGCTTAGTATAATAGATACACCAATTATTCCTAAATTAATCTGTATGTTCAAAGTGATCTTAATGGATTATTCAGGTGGATTTTTTAATGATTTCAATATACTAATTCTAAAATTTATATGATGAAATAAAGATCCTTGAATAGCTAAATTGATCTTGAAACTGAAAAACAGAGGTAGGCATCAGGACAATTTGACTTAAGAAAACTATAGTAATAAGAGCAATCCCAGGTGGCAGTAGTGGTAAAGAACCCACCTGCAGGAAACATAAGAGAGGTGGGTTCAATCCCTGGGTCGGGAAGATCCCCTGAAGAAAGAAATGGCAACCCACTCCAGTATTCTTGCCTGGAGAATCCCATGGACAGAGGAGCCTGGTGGGCTACAGTCCATAGGGTCGCAAAGAGCTAGACACAACTGAAGTGATTTAGCATTTGCACATGTTTTTGGTACAGATTTGGACAAATATACCAGTGAACCACTGACGGAGCTTAGAGATAGTTGTATATGAACCTTTTCAGTGATAAAGGCAGCACCACAAAGCTACGGTGAAAGAAGGAACTATTTAGTAGATGCCATGCAAGAAACTGAATTACTAGGGAGGAAATAAAGCTAATACCATATAAAAATGTAAACTCCAGACAGCTTAAAAACCTATACATTAAAGATAATTGCAACAATGTAGAAATATATTTTCTACATGACTCAAATATATGACTCAAAATTAACATGTCTCTTTAAACAAGAACCAGAAAATGATAAACTATGAAGTAATTAATGTGTTAATGGATCAATTTGACTACATTCAAAGTAAAGCTTTTTGTTTAGTGACGAACACCACAAAGCTACAGGGAGTTGACAAATTAGGAGAAGATATTTGCCACATCAAAAATCAGTAGCATATCAATATCTAGAACGTACAAGGACTCTTGTAAATCAGTGAAAATCTCATAGAAAAGAAAATCCTATAGAAAATTAAAACCCTAGAGGAAAAAATGAATAAACAATTACAGAAGAATATGTGCAAATGGGTATCAAAACAGCACAAATACAATGAGAATGAGAGACCACTATATATACAGAGTGAAAAATCAAGAGTTGGAAAGGATGTAGGGAGATAGAAACTTCCTGTCCGACAAGACACATGGATAGACAAGGTCATGTATGAACACTTTGGGGTGGCTGTGAGGGAGGGTGGGAGGAGGGGAAGCTGGTATGAGGAGTAAATAAAGATGAGTCTCACAGGCTCATCATGACCCCAGCTCTGCCAAGAGGAACAAAAGAGCATGTATGTTACCCTGTAATAAGCTCTGGGAGATGGTGAAGAACAGCGAAGCCTGATGTGCTGCAGTCCAGGGGGTCACAAAGAGTCGGACACAACGGAGCGACCAAAGAACAACAATGTTACCCTGTGGGAATTACAAACATGATAGTCAATGATAAAAAGTCTCCTCAACTATTGGTGTCAGAGACTAGCTGGCTACATACCGAATCCCAGTACCCCTTCCTGGGCACATGGACAATCTCCATCTTCCAACCTCCTTGTCGGTTTTTGGGACCATCTGACTGGTCTCTGGTCAATGAATGTAGGGGCAGCGTCATTCCCTCTGTCCCCTAAAGCATCCATGGGACCTCGCCTGCTCCATCTCTCCCAGCTGTGATGCCACACATAAAGGCATCTGAGACAGCAGAGCTGCCTGATGAGAGAAGCCTGGATTCTTCAATTAGCACTTGGAGGAAAACCACTGGAGGAAGCCACCTGACCCCAACAAACTCATGTGAGCAAGAAATAAGCCCGTGTGAAGCCATTGGTATTTGAGGGGTTGTTTGTTTCAGCCTACTATCAAACCTACTTTGAACCTATCCAATGAAAATTAGCAAGACATACTTACCTACCACCAGGTAAGGTTGAAATCATGAGTCTCAAGTTCAGAGGTGATGATGTTGAAAAGAACTCAGCATTAAGGTTCTTAGGGAATAATTCTCAGGAAACAACCTAGGGAATAATTTGCTGTCTTTACTCCACAGCAACATTCTAGAATGGCAACATTCTAGAATGCCAGAAATCCTCATTAATGGAGCCCCTGCCTCTGAGGTTGAATACAACATAACAGGATTTGCTAAAGCTTGCATATGTGCTCAGTCATTTCGGTCATGTCCGACTCTTTGTGACCCTATGGACTGCAGCCCACCAGGCTCCTCTGTCCATGTGATTCTCCAGGCAAGAACACTGGAGTGGGTTGCCATGCCCCCCTTCCGGGGGAATCTTCCTGACTCAGGGATTGAACGCATATTCCCTGTGTCTTCTGCATCGCAGGCAGATTCTTTACCCACTGAGCCACCTGGGAAGTCCTTGCTAAAGCTGTCTTCCTCAATAATTACTCTTGATACTGACCAGGTTTCATAGCCTTCCTCGATCAATAGAAACTGACAAGAAGCCAGACAAGAAATTCAGGCAGGGCTTTACTGGGGTCTCTGCTGCAGCAGGGGGCATCAAGAACAAACAACAGGTTCCCTAGATTTCTTGCTCCCTGAGTGGGTGGGGGGCAAGCTTAGTCCTTATATGGGGTAAGAGTAGGGGTGTGTCCAGGGATCAGCCTGAAGATCTGGCTTAGATGGTTTGCCCGCCTCCTCTGTCAGTTAGTGCATGGGGCATGAGCAGGACTCTGTTTTTGCTCCTGACTCTTCAGAGTGGCAGTAGGGAATTTTGGCCTGTTTGTACCTTTTGTCCGGGTGACTCAAGTGGTAAAGAACCCACCTGCCAATGTAGGAGACACAGGAGACATGTATTTGATTCCTGGGTCAGGAAGATCCCCTGGAGGAGGAAATGGCAACCCACTCTAGTATTCTTGCCTGGGAAATCCCATGCAATGAGGAGCCTGGCTGGCTACAGTCCAAAGGGTTGCAAAGAGTCAGACATGACTCAGTGACTGAGTATGCATGAGCACGCAGTTATTTTTAGTCCCATATAGTTTCTTTGTATTTTGTTGCTGGAGGGGAGGTGTGTCCACATGCAAGCCCTGCAGCAAAGGGACTCAGATCCCAGCCAGTCTCACTCCCACAATCCTACAGCTTTCTCCAAAGAAGCTGAGCTTCCAAAGAAACAGGAAGCTTCTCCACTCCCTCCTCAGGTATAGCAGCTCTGGCTACTGACTCAGTCCTAGACTACATGTGAGTCCAGGTACTGGAGATTCAGCGTCCAACCTGAGGCACAGGTATACTCGTACCAACAAACACAGGTCTCTCCCTAGAGAGGGATTCATATCACTTCCTAGAGCAACTATCTTTATGTTATTGTGCATTCTTACAAAATATCAATAAGCTAACAAATCCTTTTTGAAAGTTGTATTTTATAAGAAATCTTCCATGTCATAGAGTTTCGGGAGTTTTCCCTTGTTTATTTTTATCAAAGTCATGTAGATAATAGTCCTATCTTTGTTTGCCCCCATCTAGACCATGACTGTCTCTTTTGGCACCATAGCTGGCATCTCTGGAAACAATGATGAATCTACAAATTGGATTCTGAAATTACGGAAGATGACAAATGACATCAGAGCCGTTAACTGCAGTGCCAGTAAACAGCTGGTACAGTAAACAGCTCACAGTTTGTGCGGCTCAGAAAGGCTGCAGAGTCCCGATGCCCTTGCCCCTAGGGATCACTCTCAGAGCAACGTCAAATGAACTTCAGGTTTCAAAGAATCACAAACGAGAGCAGATTAGCCTTTTGGTAACGAGTCTGTGGCTTAAAAACCAGTATGATGAATATAAGGCAAACGAGTCAGAGGACTGTGTGCCTCATTCATATTGACACACAAAAGATACCTCTGCCATTGAAACCTGCTCTTCCTTCAAGTGGCTGGTGGTGGTGGTGGTAGTGGAGTGTGTGTGTGTGTGCGCACGCACGTGCACGCACATGTGTGTGTGCTCAGTCATGTCCAACTCTGTGCAACCCCGTGGAATGAGGCCTGCCAGACTCCTCTGTCCATGGAATCTTCCAGGCAAGAATACTGGAGTGGGTTGCCATTTCCTCCTCCAGAGTATCTTCCAAACCCAGGGATCAAACCCATGTCTCCCATGTCTCCTGCATTGGCAGGCAGATTCTTTATGCTGAGTCACCTGGGAAGCCCCAAGTGACTGGTGTATCTTACTTAAAGCCTAATCTACAATTTTGAGCCCAAACTGTGACAAGTCCTGTCCTCTCATAGTGCCTTGCATTTCAATTATAGCCCTTTTAATTTTATCTAGGTTAAAGATTATGTCTTGTCTATGAAAATCTATTCTCTTCTTTGTCCACAGAACTAGTTATAAAGTAAGAATCGATGGAGACCATGAATGTCCAAGCTTTCTTTGAAGCTTGGTGTAGCTCTGTAGCTTCTGTCTCAGTTAGTTGAGAAGAATCAGCTCTCCTGGACCCCTGGTCATCTCCCTCCTTTTGGGTGGAACATGGGCCAATTTGCAGGTGAGCACAAGGCTCTTGGAGCTGGTGGAATAGCAAGAAGACAGGAATCCACTCCCCTTCCAGGAATGAGCACATGGAAGAATGCTATTCTATGTCTTAGGGCTGTTCCAGGAGCGACAAGCCAGCTTCTCTCTTCTCTAACCACCTGTACCTGGGGACAGCTTTGTCACTGCTACTCAGCTTTCCCATTACCTAACCCTGCCTCTCATCTAGGAAAGCTGTTTGTGCACATATCAGTCTCTCATCTAGGAAAGCTGTGATAGACTGTAAGATCCTTGATGCCAAAGAAAGGAAAACCAAGATACCATGCATCATTGTTCTACATCAGGATTCTCCTGGATGCTTTTATTCCCATTTTATCTTTCCTTGAAGTGTTAGTCACTTTTTGCAGAGTTTAGTCCAACTCTGTGTGACTCCATGGAGCCCACCAGTCTCCTCTGTCCATGGAATTCTCCAGGCAAGAATACTGGAGTGTGTTGCTATTTCTTACCCCAGGGGATCTTCTTGACCCAGGGACTGAACCCAAGTCTTCTGCATTGCAGGCAGATTCTTTACCATCTGAGCCACCAGGGGGAAAAGTGAGGTAGACATGCCTCCTTTTTTCAAATGAGAAAACAAGCTCTTTGGTTCTCTATTTCCCTGTAACAAATTATCCCCAGACTCTGCAGCCTAAAGAAGCCCTTTTGTTAATGCTTGCAGATTCTTGGGTCAGGAAGGAAGAAGACACGCAGCATTGATGAGGGCGCGATGCTCCGGAGTGTCTGGGTCTCAGCTCTGGAACCGAGAGATCAGAAGTGAGTCAACATCTGTTTTCAGGATTCTTCTGGAGGCATCTTCACTCCCACATCCGACTGTTGACTGGACTTCAGGTGGAGACGTTGACCAGAACAGGTACCTGTGGCTTCATCTCACGGCTTGAGCTTCCTCATAGCAGAGCAACCTCAGACTTCTTGCATGCTGGCTCGGGTCTCCAAAGGTGAGTGTCTAAGAGAACCGGGTGGTGATTGCATTGCCTTTGATGACCTAGTTTTGAAAGGCATGTGGTCTCCTTCTACAGTCAAAAGTCCACCTACATTCAAAAAAGGAAATACAGACACTCCCAACTCTCGGTTAGGAAGAGTGTCAAAGTCACATTATATGAGAACACACAGAATCAGAATTTTTTGTGCCCATTTAGAAGAAAAAAATCTCTCAAAGACCTAAGTAATCTTTTCCCCAAAGAAGACATATAGATGGCCAACAAGCACATGAAAAGATGCTCAACATCACAAATTATTAGAGTAATGGAAATTACCTCACACTAACCACCAAGAATGGCCATTATCAAGAAGTCTACAAATAATAAATGCTGGAGAGGGTGTGGAGAAAAGGGAACCCTCTTACACTGTTGGAAATGTGAATTGGTACAGCCACTTTGGAGATCAATGTGGAGAGTCCTTTAAAAACTGAAAATAGGACCACCATATGATCCTGCAGTCCCACTTCTGGACATATACCTGGAAAAGGTGAAAATTCTAATTTGAAAAGGTACACGTGTCCCAATGTTCATAGCAGTACTATTCATAATAGCCAAGAAATGGAAGCAATCTAAATGTCTATCAACAAAGGAATGGATAAAAAAGATGTGGTAGATATATATACAATGGAATATTACCAGGCTATTAAAAGGGATGAAACAATGCCATTTGCAGCAATGTGGATGGACCCAGGGATTATCATAGTAAGTGAAGTAAGCCAGATGAAGACAAATATCATATGATAACAAATTTACATGGAATCTAAAAAAATAAAATGACACAAATGAATTTATTTACAAAACAGAAATAGAGGCATAGACACAGAAAACAATCATATGGTCACCAAAGGGGAAAGGGAGCAGGGGAGGGATAAATTAGGAGCTTGGGATTGGCTGATACAAAACACTATGTATTAAATAGATAATCAACAAGGGCCTACTGTATAGCACAGAGAACTATATCCAACACCTTTAAATAACAGGAAAAAATCTGAAAAAAAATGTATAACTGAATCACTTTGTTGTACACCTAAAACTAACACAACATTGTAAATTAACTAGACTTCAATTTTTTAAATATATTTTACATATATCAATATATATGTAAAGGGCTTCCCAGGTGGCTCAGTGGTAAAGAATCCATCTGCCGATGCAGGAGACACAGGCAATATGCGTTTGATCCCTGAGTCAGGAAGATCCCCTGGAGGAGGGCATGGCAACCCGCTCCAGTGCACTTGCCTGGCTTTGGCAAGATACCCTGGAGAAGAAAATGTTAATCCACTCCAATATTCTTGCGTGGGAAATCCCATGGACAGAGGAGACTGGTGGGCTACAGTCCATGGGATCACAAAAAGTGGGATATGACTGAGTGAATGAACATATATATATGTAAAATCTGCCAAATAAGTTCAGTGAGGAAGTATTACATTGAACTTTATGAAACTTCCACTTTTTGATCAAAATGGTTGAATATTAACAATTTAGTATGTTTCAACAATTTAATATTTGTTTTATGCCTCTCCACCTCCCAGCGTCTAGCCCATACTTTGTATATGATAGATTCTCAATCTGCGTTTTATAGAATCAATAAATGGGAAAACTTAAGGTATAAAAAAAAAGGAAAAATGCCTAAGTTCTTCAACTTCCTGTTAGAGTATTAGTTTCCTGTGCCTGTTGTAACAAAGTACCAAAAACTTGGGGGTTTTAAGCAATAGAAATTTATTTTCCCATAGTTCTGGAGGCCAGAAGTGTGGACTCAGCCTCACTAGGCTACAGTTAGGGTGTCGGCAGAGCAGGACTCCCTCTGGGGTATTGAGGGATGAATCTGTTCCCCACCTCTTCCTGCTTCTGGTAGTTGCCAACATCCTTGGCTTGTGGCCTCCTCACTCTAATTTGGCCTGCATGGTCACATGACTTCTCCTCTCCTCTGTGTCATCTCCACCTGTCTCTTATAAGGACCTCTGAGATTGCATTTGGGGTCCATCCAGATAGCCCAGGATCATCTCCTCATCTCAAGATCCTGAACTTAATCCTATCTGTAAAGTCTGCCATATAAGGTAATATCAGAGGTCCCAGAGATTAGGAGACAGACATTTTAAGGGACTATTATTCAGCCCACTAGAGTCAGAATAGAAATTTGCAAGAGCATGGGTGAGGACACCTTTGGTAGTGGTAGGCAGAGTGGGACAAGCTGGAACAGAATTCATGTCATGTAAGAGGCAAGCCTGGAAACAGGGCTGCCTATAAGTCCCTGGGCATCCTGCTCACCCCAGTGGCATCTCTCGTTCTGGCTAAGGTCTCTTATACACCAAGAACCCAAGAAACTTGAGGAGAATCCCATGATGGTCTGGTTTTCTTTTTTTAACTTTTTATTTTATACTGGAATATAGCTGATTAACAATGTCGTGATAGTTTCAGGTGAACAGTGAAGGGACTCAACCATACATATACAAGGAAGTGTTAGTCACTCAGTTGTGCCGCCTCCTTGTGACCCCATGGACTATAGCTTGCCAGGCTCCTTTGTCCATGGGACTCCAGGCAAGAATACTGGAGTGGGTTGCCATTTCCTTCTCCAGGGGATCTTCCTGGCCCAGGTATCAAACCAGAGTCTCCTACATTGCAGGCAGATTCTTTACTGTCTGAGCCACCAGGAAAGCCCATCTATGTATACATGTATCCATTCTCCCCCAAACTGCCCTCCTATTCAGGCTGCCACATAACATTGAGCAGAGTTCCATGTGCCATACAGTAGGTCCTTGTTGGTTATCCATTTTAAATATAGGCGTGTGTACATGTCAGTCTCAAACTCCCTAACTATCCCATCCTCCCATCCTCCCCACTGCCAACCATAAGTTCATTCTCTAAATCTGTGAGACTGGTTTTCTTGAAAGTTTTGTGGGTGCTTGTTTCACTACCCAATTTCTCAATGTCATCCTATAGAAAGCCCAGAACTGTAAGCAATTAATAAGAATTATCTATCATTCATTTTTATTATTTGAGGAGTGATATAACAAGCTTTTGGTTATTGGACTATCCAGTGCCAAGGACATATGATGAAATGAGAAAAAAAAACCAGGCGAAGTGGGTTTGTATCTTCACTTTGCTGGGGAACATTTTCTGCTCCCCATACATCTATGATAGCAGCCATTTTTAGGCACCTACCATGCCAAAAATGACTATATGAAGATGACTCAGAAGCCTGTGAAATCTTGACTTCTAACAGAACATTTTGTGCCTAATAGATTGTATGCTTTCCCCCGGCTCTCATCCTGGGAGGAGCATTGTACCTCCAACAAGGTACCTCCAACATCTTCAGTCCAAGAAAGTATGGCTTAAGTCTGCCTCTGAGAACCTCCTAACCCCCATCCACCCACTCAACATCCGTGAAGACTTACACAAAGGATGGGAACCAGGTCTGGCTACATAGGCTGTAGCGGTCACTACAAGGAAAAGAGAGCTGGTGTTTTTCCCAGGGAAACTTAATGAAGTGTAAGACTCTTTGCTTTCTGGGTCATGATCATACTGCTTAAAGTAACAAACATCAACACAAATCTTGAAGATACCAAGGACAATGAGAAGGGTAAATAAGAATATCTGCATACCAAAAGGCAGCAGATGACCTGTTTTTACAGGATTCTTCAGGAAAGCCCATGGCTTCCATGATGGCTCAGTTTGTAAGAAGCTGGGAATCCACCTGCAATGCAGGAGATCCTGATTCAATCCCTGGGTCAGGAAGATCCCCTGGAGAAGTAAATGGCAACCCACTCCAGTATTCTTGCCTCAGAAATCCCATGGACAGAAAAGTCTGACAGGTGACAGTCCATGGGGTTGCAAGAGTCAGACACAATTTAGCAACTAAACCACCATCAGGTGAGCCCAGCAGTGCTAGGAGGGATGAAGCGGGCTTCCTGAACCCCTATAAGATGCTTCCTGTGTGTGTGGGTGCAGGGGAAAGAGAAATAGAGGTTAAGTGGGAACATATGGTAGAAGATTAAGCAACATTCCATTAATCCCCAATTGCCTGGCTGCTCCTGCTGTAATTACATGCCATCAGATTGAAAGGCCACCAGATGTTCAAGTCCTAAGCCAGGAATTACCCACTTGGCCACTATCTTAGTGAATAAGCACTCTGGCCAGAAGGGCAGAACAGCACTTAAACTGAACAAGATGGAAGCATTTTTTAGATTTGCTCATTGGAAAAATGGAGGTAAACTGGAACATTAACCATTTTCTTCCCAACAGAGCACCACCACCTGTAGGCTCATGAGCACAAATAAAGTCAGTAAAGGCACCAGCTGGAATCTACCCAGCAAATTTCCACTGATTTTTGGAGCTCAGAGAATTCCCACTCTGACTTTTACCTTAGGTGACAAAGTCCACCTCAGAAGTTAATTTTTCTTGATGCTCCAATGAATAAGTCACTCCTTCCATAGGATTTTTTAAAAACAAAGGCCAAATTTCCTCTTTCTTTCTTTTAAAAGGAACAATAATGTGAGATGCAGTTGATAAAAAGAGGTTTTCTTATTTGTACTTCATTGGTTTTCATAATGGTTTCCAGGAGATGACTTAATCTAGATTCTGGGGAGAGGAGATAGATATGTCCCCAAAACCAAAGTGATAACTGAGGTAGATAGAGCTATGTATCTATGTATCCATCTATCTATCCATCCATCTGTATTCCTCCCAATTTTAAAGTTCACGTAATCATGAAAGTGCTTCAATTTATATTTTGTGCTGGTCAAAAAGGTTGTTCAAGTTTTCCCACAACATCTTATATAAAAATGAACTTTCTGGCCAACACTATAAACACTATATACATAGTAATATATATACTGTTGCTGTTCAATTGCTAAGTCATGTCCTATTCATTGTGACCCCATAGACTGCAGCACACCAGGCTTCCCTGTCCTTCACTATCTCCTGGAGTTTACTCAAACTCATGTCCATTGAGTTGGTGATGCCATCCAACCATATCATCATATATATATAGAGAGAGAGAGAAGTCTGATTCTGATTAATTTGAAATGAAAACTCTTTACGTATATGGCCTTTCCCCAAGGTCCAGCCTAGAGTTAATCCTGGCTTCTTCTGACTCAGGTTCTTCTTGTGTTTCTCTCCAGCATAAAACAATGATATATGTCAATGTGGGAACATATTCCATTTTTAATTGACAATGTATTATTAAAAATAGTTTCCATATATCCACTAGAACAGGCTACAAAATCATGGAACTCAAAATTGCTTGAAGTGAAACCCAGGTCTCTTGAATTTTGAAGAGCATCCCAGCGATCCTGAGGTATAGCCAGGCTTAAGAACCAATAGCCTAATATTACTTTTTAAAAAATATGACGGCCCTTGATTTGCAGCCTGAAAGGCTCCAGGTGACTAAGCTCATTTCCAATGATCTACCAGCTGTGGGTCAGTAAGAGAGGTTGGATAGCACAGTGGTTAGGGGCGATCCCAGCTCATGAGTCAAATGTCTGGGCTTGAATCCAGCCAGCTTGTAACCACAACCTACTTACTGAACTCTCTTCTCTGTGAGTGAACTTCCCAGATAATTGAGTGAGATAAGAACTGGAAAGCCCATCTTACTTCCTATACCATGAGGATTTCGATGAATGGTAGCTATTATCACCCATAGCTTTGAAATGATAATAACCTGATCATAATTGTATGGCCTAGACTAGCCAAACAGGGCTTTGTTCCAGCCAAAGACATGTGTTCTAAAATCCTGGAGGAAGGAGTTGTTTAGGTTTTGGTTGGCGTTAGATCTCCACATGGCATCTAATTTTGCTTCCTTCATCTTCTCAAGATTCCCAACCTGTGGATAGGCCTGAAGGCCCATCTATCCCCTACCTTTTTCCTTGTCCTTCTCCTCCTATCCATGGTGCCAGAGTTTTAACTTTTCTAAGTGCTTTTAACCCCCAGCCTCCTGCTCTTCACTATAATGGCCTAGGCCCCACCCAAGTTTTCAAGTTTGAACCTCAGGTGCCACCTTGGTCTCCAATATAGAAACCTGGCCCTGAATCAGATCCACCCTGAAAAATCTTTTTTCAGTCCATGTAGCATCCTGACCATATAAATCTCAAATTAAAAAGTGGGGACCCTTTGTACACTCATTTCCTAGCAGCCCTGTTCACAGTAACCAAAAGGTGGAAATAATTCAAATGATCCAGTGATTAAGACTCTGAGTTTCCAATGCAGGGGGCACAAGTTTGATCTCTAGGTGGGGAGCTAAGAGTCCACATGGCTAGCAGTGTGTGGCCAAAAAAAAAAAGGAAATTCTGACACATGCTATAGCATGAGTGAACCTTGATGACATTATGCTAAAGGAAATAAGTCAGTCACAAAAAGAAACACTGCATGATTCCAATTATGTGAGGCAGTTAGTATGGTCAGAATCATAGAAAGTAGAAAAGTGGTTGCCAGCGGCTGGGGGTGTGAGGGTAGGCAGTGTGGAGTTCTTGTTTAATGAGTATAAAGTTTCAGTTTTGCAAGATAACAAACATTCTGGAGATGGATGGTGGTGATGGTTGCACAACAAGGTGAATGTTCTTAATACCTCTAAACTGTAAACATTAAAATGGTTAAGATGGTAATTTTATATTCTGTATATTTCAATACAATTATATATTTAAAGAAAGTTGTGGAACCACTTGAGGTCCTTTGTTTAAAGTTCAAGGGATGTGGCAGTGATACTCACCAGGAACACTATTGTTTACGTATGACTTAGAAATGTTGATCCATGAAATTAGAGAAATAAAAAGATCACTTTGCAATGGAGGGAGGCATAATTACAATTGTTAAATTTGGCACCTAGAAAAATCAAAAGAATAGACTAAAAAATGAAAATACTAAAGAGAAATTGAAAGTCTACAATGTTTATTAGCAAATTAATGGTTTTGAATGGCTTTCAATCCTTTCCAAAGGATTAAACCAAAGTATGTTGAGCACTTCTGACTTATTCAATGTGGCTCATTTTCTGGTCCATGGTTCAGCCAATCAACAAAATCAATTGTTTGGTTTGAAAAGTAGAGGCCTTGATAACTCCTTGAGCTGGAACACTAAATGCAGAGCTTCTACTTGATGAGTCCATGTTGGTAAATTTAACTTGATTCAACTCTATGTCCCTTCCACCAGGAGATGAACGAGTCCATTGAACTAGAAGCTAAGGCTGTGACATGACAGCCACTTTGGGCTCTTCATTCATCTGAATCAAGAGGCAAAGGAGGCAGTCACTGTGCTGGTGGGGGTGACTGATCCTGACTACCTGGGGGAAATTGGGCTGCTGCTCCATGATTGAGGGAAGGAAGAGTCCATGTCAAATACAGGAGATCCCTTTGGGGATCTCTTAGTATCACCAAGGCCTGTGGTGAAGACCGTTGGGAAGCTTCAACAGCCCCATCCAGGCAGGACTTCTAATGGCCCAGACCCTTCAGGAATGAAAGTGTAGACTAACCCCCACCCCCAGGCAAAGAACCATAGTCAGCTGAGGTGCTTGCTGAAGCCAAAGGGACTATGAAATGGGTAGTGGATGAAGTAGTTATAAATACCAGCTATAACCATGCAACCAGTTACATAAATGAAAATTATGATTGCTATGAGTGTCTCCTCCTTGTTTTGCTATGAATATATGTATATGTGTATTTATATTTTGAGATTAAAGTGATTTAATTTTGAGATGTATATGGTTAATTTTATATGTCAATTTGACTGGGCCACAGGGTACCTAGATATTTGCTCAAAAATTATCCTGGGTGTGTCTGTGAGGGCATTTCCAGATGAGATGAACATTTGAATGGATAGACTGAATAAAGCAGATTGCCCTCCCCTATGTGGGTGAGCCTCATTCAATCAGTTGAAGGCCTGAATAAAACAAAGTCTGGACCTCCCCTGAGTAAGAGAATTCTCCTGCCTGACTGCTAATGTAGGTGGGCACCATCCAGTTATTTGAATCTCTAAATAGAACCAAAAGGCTGAGTAAGAGTGAATTCCCCCTGCCTGACTACCATGAGGCTAGGACACTGGTCTTTTTCCTGCCTTCAGGCTCAAACTGGATTGCTAGCTCTTTCTGAATCTCAAGTCTGCCTGCCTTAAGACTGAAACTGATGTTTTTGAATCTCCCTTATCCCCACTTGCGTGCATGCTAAGTCACTTCAGTTGTGTCCGACTCTTTGCTACCCTATGGACCATAGTCCATCAGGCTCCTCTGTTCATGGGAATTCTCCAGTCAAGAATACTGAAATGGATTGCCATGCTCTCCTCCAGGGGATCTTCCTTGACCCACGGATCAAACATGTGTCTCTTACATCTCCTGCATTGATAGGTGGGTTCTTCACCACTAGTGCCACCTGGGAAGTCTGTGTCCCCAGCTTGCCAACTGAAAATCTTGAGGCTTTGCAGCTTCAATAATTATGTGAACCAATTTCAGTCAATGAACCAACCTCCTATTTGTCTGATTCTCTGGAGAACCCTAATTCATACTGTGACTTTTGAGCAAAGTAGAGTATGGGAGACTACTGTTATTTAGTTTGTGTATCTAGGAGCCAGAATCAAGATGCAACACTTCCAGAACAATCCTACTCCATCATACCTGATGGGGTCCCCTGGGCTCTGTCTGTAAGTGAACTTTCTTCCCATGGCAGGAAAGTCATTGCTATAATCCCAGACCAATATTCTTCCACTTCATGAACCCAAAGTTGGAAAAGTTATTCATCCCGACTCTACCCTCAATGGTTGGTTTAGAAAATTCCAAGGAAGGATTCCAATAGTCTCAACTTCAGTGAAGAGCCTAACCTGTTGCAGTATATCTGCACTGAGGAAATGGCAGCAGGTGACAGAAACAGCTTGGGAAATGTGCCTCCTTGTGGCCAAAGGGTGCAATGCACCCTGTCTGACAGCCCAGCAGATGCATATGATACACAATAATGTAAAGGAAGGTAACAAAATGTAGCATAGCATAATATAACATAATATAACAATCATTAGGGAACATGGTTCTCCAAAAAGTCACTTCCTGCCTGTTCACTTGATGCCAGCCGCTACACTATACTACTGTACTTTTCAAGGTACTCTACTGTAAGATTGAAAGTGTTTTACTTACTTTTGTGTTTGTTTTTATGTATTATTTTTGTGAGAAGTGTTATAAACCTATTAGAATACAGTCCTATTAATATATAGCCAATTGTGTTAGCTGGGTACCTAGGCTAATTTTTTTGGACTTACAAACAAATTGGACTTACAGACACACTCTTGGAATGGAACTCATTCATATACAGGGACTTACCATTTCTGGGAGCTTCAGAAGAGAAAGACTGCATCAACCGTGGTGAAAAACCCCTTCATGAGGACACACCATAATCATCTGGAAAGAGCTGTGACAGAGACTGAATAAACCATTTACCAAACTCTGCCTCCAACTTCTCCTTCTGCTGGTGGTGTGCACACAGCTCAAGTGTGTTAGGGGCCAAAGAGATCTGAGACCCACTGAAACAGGACACCAAGGAGCTCATGATGGAGCATGAGGAGCATGAGTTCTGAGGGTTGGGGAGACCTCAGATATGGAAAACAGGAGTCATGAAAACTCCAGGCAGAAGGATCAGGGTGGAGAGAGACATGAAAATGAAGAGAATTGGGGGAAAGTAAACAGCATATGACTGCAGCCATGAAATTAAAAGATGCCTGGTCCTTGGAAGAAAAGCTATGACCAACCTAGACAGCATATTAAAAAGCAGAGACATTACTTTGCTGACAAAGGTCTATGTAGTCAAAGCTATGGTTTTTCTAGTAGTCATGTATGGGTGTGAGAGTTGGACCATAAAGAAGACTGAGCACTGAAGAATTGATGCTTTCAAACTGTGGTACTGGATAAGACTCTTGAGAGTCCCTTAAACTGCAAGGAGATCAAACCAATCAATCCTAAAGGAAATCAACCCTGAATATTCATTGGAAGAACTGACGTTGAGGCTGAAGCTCCAGTCCTTTGGCCACCTGATGCAAAGAGCTGACTCACCGGGAAAGACCTTGATGCTGGGGAAGAATGAGGGCAGGAGAAGAGGGAAACAGGGAATGAGATGGTTGGATGGCATCACCAACTCAATAGACGTAAGTTTGAGCAACTCTGGGAGGTGGTGAAGGACAAGGAAGACTGGCATGCTGCAATCCATGGGGTTGCAAAGTCAGACACAACTGAGTGACTGAGCAACAACAAACAGTACATTTGGTTTGGAGAGTCATGTATGACTCTGTGACCCCATGGACTGTAGCTCAACAGGTTCCTCAGTTCATGGAATTCTCCAGGCAAGAATACTGGAGTGGGTAGCCATGCCCTTCTCCAGGGGATTATTCTGGACTCAGGGATTGAACCAGGGTCTCCTACACTGTAGGCAGCTTCTTTTTCCTTCTGAGTCATGCCTTACTTGGTTTAGAGTAGTGATTCTCAAACTTTGCTCCTGTGGAAACCTGTAGATCTCTGATAAGGACTGAACAGAAACCTTTCAATTCAAATATAACATTTCTCCTAATTCAAAGGAAGAAAACTTAACTAGTTCAAATTTTTAAAGACTTTCCTCCCATTCACTTTTTTTCCTTTCTTTTTTTCTCGCATACACTAACTATTGAGCAGACACTATGCTGAGCATTGAGTTCTCTTAATACTTGACAACGCATGTTATTCTTGCATTTATGGTGGTGGTGGTGGTTTAGTCGCTAAGTCATGTCTGACTCTTTGTGATCCCACGGACTGTAGCCTACCAGGCTCCTCCGTCCATGGGATTCTCCAGGAAAGAATATTGGAGTGGATTGCCATTTCCTTCTCCAGGGGATCTTCCTGGCCCAGGAATCAAACCCGAGTCTCCTGCATTGCAGGCAAATGATTTACTAACTGAGCTATGAGGGAAGCCCTTCATAGCTCAATGCATTTATGGTATTTAGAAGCTAATGGGAAAGACAGACATTGAATAAATTCTTATCATCATGGCCATGATTGGGCAGGAGAAGTTGGACAGAGTGTATCGATGGTATATTCATTCCCCAGGGGGTTTTAATGGTACCACAAACTGGGTGGCTTCACCAACAGAATCTATTCTCTCAGCCTGGGGCTGAAGGTCAAGATCAAGGGGTCATAGGGTTAGTTCCTCTGGAGGGCTGTGAGGCAGAATCTGTTCCAGGCTCTGCCCTCATTTCTGGTGGTTTGCTGGCAACTGTGGGAGCCCATTGGCTTTTGGAACTTGGAGAACTTCCCTGGTGGCTCAGACTATAAAGAATCTGCCTGCAATGTGGGAGATCCGGGTTTGAACTCTGGGTGGGGAAGATCCTCTGGAGAAGGGAATGGCAACTCACTCCTGTATTCCTGCCTGGAGAATCCCATGGACAGAGGAGCTTGGCAGGCTACAGTCCATGGGGTTTCAACGAGTCAGGCACGACTCAGTGACTGAAAACAACTTGGCTTCTGATCTCTGCCTCCATCTTCACATGGCACTTCCCTGTGTGCCTGTATCTCTGTCCAAATGTGCCCTTTTTATTTTAAAAAGTTATTCTATTTTAAAGTATAGTAAAGTTAAGGAAGTTGTGATAGTTTCAGGTGAACAGTGAAGGGAGTCAGCCATGTATATACATGTCTCCATTCTCCCCCAAATCCCCCTCCCACCCAGGCTGCCACATAATATTGAGCAGAGATCCCTGTGCAACAGTAGGTCCTTCCTAGTTATCCATTTTAAATATAGCAGTGTATACATGTCGATCCCAAACTCCCCATCTCTTCCCCTATCCTTTTCCCACCCCAAGCAACCATGTTTGTTCTTAAGTTTGTGAGGCTCCTTCTCTTTTGTAAGTGCATTTGTATCATTTTTTTTTTTTAGATTCCACATATAAGGGATGTCATACAATATCTCTCCTTCTCTGACTTACTTCACACAGCGTAACAATCTCTAGGTCCATCCATGTTGCTGCAAATGGCATTATTCCGTTCTTCTCAATGGCTAAGTAATCAGTTCAGTTCAGTCGCTCAGTCGTGTCCGACTCTTTGCGACCCCATGAATTGCAGCACGCCAGGCCTGTCTGTTCATCACCAACTCCCGCAGTTTACCCAAATTCATGTCCATCGAGTCGGTGATGCCATCCAGCCATCTTATCCTCTGTCGTCCCCTTCTCCTGCTGCCCCTAATCCTTCCCAGCATCAGGGTATTTTCCAATGAGTCAACTCTTCACATGAGGTGGCCAAAGTATTGGAATTTCAGCTTCAACATCAGTCCTTCCAATGAACACCCAGGACTGATCTCCTTTAGGATGGACTGGTTGGATCTCCTTGCTGTCCAAGGGACTCTCAAGAGTCTTCTCCAACACCACAGTTCGAAAGCATCAATTCTTCAGCGCTCAGCTTTCTTTATAGTCCAACTCTCACATCCATACATGACTACTGGAAAAACCATAGCCTTGGCTAGATGGACCTTTGTTGGCAAAGTAACGTCTCTGCTTTTTAATATGCTATCTAGGTTGGTCATAACTTTCCTTCCAAGGAGTAAGCGTCTTTTAATTTCATGGCTGCAATCACCATCTGCAGTGATTTTGGAGCCCCCCAAAATAAAGTCTTTTTCCACTGCTTCCCCATCTATTTCCCATGAAGTGATGGGGCTGGATGCCATGATCTTAGTTTTCTGAACGTTGAGCTTTAAGCCAACTTTTTCACTCTCTGCTTTCACTTTCATCAAGAGGCTCTTTAGTTCCTCTTCGCTTTCGGCCATAAGGGTGGTGTCATCTGCATATCTGAGGTTATTGGTATTTCTCCTGGCAGTCTTGATTCCAGCTTGTGCTTCTTCCAGCCTAGCGTTTCTCATGATGTACTCTGCATATAACTTAAATAAGCAGGGTGGCAATATACAGCCTTGACGTTCTCCTTTTCCTATTTGGAACCAGTCTGTTGTGCCATGACCAGTTCTAACTGTTGCTTCCTGACCTGCATACAGGTTTCTCAAGAAGCAGGTCAAGTGGTCTGGTATTCCCATCTCTTTCAGAATTTTCCACAGTTTATTGTGATCCACACAGTCAAAGGCTTTGGCATAGTCAATAAAGCAGAAATAGATGTTTTTCTGGAACTCTCTTGCTTTTTCGATGATCCAGCAGATGTTGGCAATTTGATATCTGGTTCCTCTGTCTTTTCTAAAACCAGCTTGAACATCTGGAAGTTCACGTTTCACAAATTGCTGAAGCCTGGCTTGGAGAATTTTGAGCATTACTTTTACTAGCATGTGAGATGAGTGCAATTGTGTGGTAGTTGGAGCATTCTTTGGGATTGGAATGAAAACTGACCTTTTCCAGTCCTGTGGCCACTGCTGAGTTTTCCAAATTTGCTGGCATATTGAGTGCAGCACTTTCACAGCATCATCTTTGAGGATTTGAAATAGCTCAACTGGAATTCCATCACCTCCACTAGCTTTGTTCATAGTGATGCTTTCTAAGGCCCACTGGACTTCACATTCCAGGATGTCTGGCTCTAGATGAGTGATCACACCATCGTGATTATCTGGGTTGTGAAGATCTTCTTTGTACAGTTCTTCTGTGCATTCTTGCCACCTCTTCTTAATATCTTCTGCTTCTGTTAGGTCCATGCCATTTCTGTCCTTTATCGAGCCCATCTTTGCATGAAATGTTCCCTTGATATCTCTAATTTTCTTGAAGAGCTCTCTAGTCTTTCCCATTCTGTTGTTCTCCTCCATTTCTTTGCATTGATCGCTGAGGAAGGCTTTCTTATTTCTCCTTGCTATTCTTTGGAACTCTGCATTCAAATGGGGATATCTTTCCTTTTCTCCTTTGCTTTTCACTTCTCCTCTTTTCACAGCTATTTGTAAGGCCTCCTCAGACAGCCATTTTGCTTTTTTGCATTTCTTTTCCATGGAGATGGTCTTGATCCCTGTCTCCTGTACAATGTCATGAATATCAGTCCATAGTTCATCAGGCACTCTGTCTATCAGATCTAGTCCTTTTAACTATTTCTCACTTCCACTATATAATCATAAGGGATTTGATTTAGGTCATACCTGAATGGTCTAGTGGTTTTCCCTATTTTCTTCAATTTAAGTCTGAATTTGGCAATAAGGAGTTCATGATCTGAGCCACAGTCAGTCCATTGTATATATGTACCACATATTCTTTATCCTCTGTCACAAATGTCCCCTTTTTATAAGGACATCAGCTGTATTGGATTAAGAGCCTGGCCTACTCCAGTATAACCTCTTTTCAACTAATTACATCTGCAATGACCCTACTTCTGGTAAGGTCACCTTCTGAAGTAGTGGGGGTGAAGACTTCAATGCATGACTTTTGGTGGGACACAATTCCAACCCCAACACGTGGGGAAGTCAATAGTCTGAAGCTGTCTGGGATGACATCCCAGTGAAGTAGGGGAAAGGGGCAGAAGCATTCCAAGCAAAGGGGGCTTCCCAGATGGCTCTGCAGTAAAGAATCCGCCTGCAATGAAGGAGCCACAGGAGATGCAGTTTCAATCCCTGGATTGGGAAGATCCCCTGGAGGAGGGCATGGGGACCCCCACCAGTATTCTTGTCTGGAGAATTCCATTGGCAGAAGAGCCTGGTGGGTTGTAGTCCATGGGGTCGCAAAGAGTTGGACATGGCTGAAGTGACTTAGCACACACGCCCATTTCAAGCAAAGAAAACAGCATGAGCAAGCTTCCTATGGCAGGAGAGAGCATGGTGAGGCAAACATCAGTTTGGTTCAACTACAGAGGCAATGTTTATGGGGAAAGTAGTTGCAATGGAAGAACTTTGAAGTTATAGTCTTGGCAACAATTTTCCAGGGCCAGAATGAGGAGGGTCCATGGCATGGGTGCCAGAAGCATTGGGCAGACAGACCCATTAGAACTTGGCAACTTTCCACTGGACATAAGCTACAAATGACCACAAGTGTGGTTACAAAAGGATTAGAAGACAGAGATGTCATAAAAATTTAGAGAAAAGGTAAGAGTGAGTCCACCATCAAGGATACTGGAAGAAAAGTCTCAGAAGGAAAAGAGGCTGACACCAACAGTCCCCACTGAGTGAAAGAGGCACAGAACACTCAAAACAACCAGGATGACTCCTGCTGTGGCTTCTGGGATTAACAGAGACTGTCAAAGCCACAGCTGAAAGGTGAAGAAAACGCCCCAAACCAGAGCAATGTTCCAGGAGAAATTCCGAAATGTGACATACTCAGGTGAAAGTTACGTCTGAAAGACAGAAGTGCAGAATGAGTACATGTGGAAAGCTCTGAGGATGACATTTTTGTTTACACAGCCACAGTCATTGAGAAGAAAATCCACTGGTTCCCTGGGGGCCTAGTGGTTAGGATTCTGCACTTCACTACTGTGGCCTGAGTCCAATCCCTGGTCAGAGAACCGAGATCCGACAAGCCCATGTGGTGCTGCCGAAAAAGAAGAAAATTCAGGAAAGATAGATGAGCTTGTGCTGACATGTAGAGAAAGCCAATAAATGTGTGAGGAGCAAGAAAAGGGGATGATACATGGATAAGAGATAACAGAAACAAAAAGATGATTAGTCAATACCAGGCTTCCCTGATGGCTCAGCAGGTAAAGAATCTGTTTGCAATGTAGGAGACACAGGAGATGCGGGTTCAATCCGTGGGTCGGGAATGGAGAAGGAAATGGCAACCTACTTCAGTATTATTACCTGGGAAGTCCCGTGGACAGAGGAGCCTGGCGGGCTACAGACCATGGGGTCACAAAAGGGTCAGACAGGACTGAGCACAGCACAGCACAGCCCCGTCAATATCAGTCTTCCCTCTGGGTTGAATTTCAAGGAGAATTGGTATTTGCCATCCTTTAAGGGCCCAAAAGGTCACACCCAGTTTGAATTTCAGCTCTGCTACTTATGAGGACCTAAGACAAGCCACTGACTGTATTTGAATCTCTTTTTCCTTATCGCTACACTGAGATCAATAATAGAATCTATGCTATATAATTTGTGGACAAGATTTTATGAGAAAATGTATTCTAGCCACATCTACCCGTAAAATAAACCCACTAAAGACAGTGCTAGCTATTGCCAAACCAGAATAACAGAATAAACAGTCCGAGGGCTGAAAGCTCAGAGCACATGTGGGTTCAGGAAAATCTGAACTTCTGCAACATGTTCATCTCTCAGGGCTGATCCAGTTTCTGCCCAGCATCCTGCAACTGAGGTGAAGTCAGAAGGCACCTATACCATTCAACAGGGGCTGCCATAACAAAATACCACAGATCAAGGGGCTTAAACAACACACAGTTATTCTGTCGCAGGCCTGGAGGCTGGGAGTCTAAGATCAAGGTGTTGGTAGGGTTGGTTTCTGCTGACACCTCTCCCCTTGGCATGTGACACTACTGTCTCAGTGTCTTCACAGAGTCATTCCTCTGTGTGTATCTGTCGTGATAGCCTCTTCTTAGCAGCACATCCATCATATTGAACTAGAGCCCAGCTCAGGGACCTCTTTTACCTCTTAAAAGAGCCTAACTCCAAATAGTCACATGCTGAGGCATTAGGGATTAGGACTTCAATATAAAAATGTGGAGGGACACTGGTTAGCCCAGAGCAGTCCCCTCTGGTTACTTGAGAGCTCCCAGTGAGTGGACAGGCTGACAGGAGACTGACCCTAATAGACGTCCCAGTTTTAACAGGGCAGATTTTGGGAACTACAGATCAATGACCCTGATCCTCAGAAAAATTACAAGATGTGTTAATAGGCATTGTCCTTGAGAGCACTTAGAAAAAAAAGTTCTGATCAGCTGGAGTCACATGCATTCACAGGAGTTGTGCCTGATCTCAGATGTCCCTCATTACCTTCTTTTCAAATGAAATTCTCAAGTTAATAGATGTTTGCTGAGTGCCAACTCATGTCAAGCATTGTGCTGGAAGAAGCACAGTCAAAGCTTCAAGGAATTTACATTTCCCTAAGGAAACTGGGCAACTAAGCAAACAATTTAACTTACAATGTGAGAACTACAACAAAAGAAGGAAATGCACTGAGATTACACAAAGTAGAATAATTAATTTTATTTGAGGCAATAGTAGGGGGTGGGTGGCCAATGGAAATTTCCCAAAGACAATTCGAGCTGGGATCTGAAGAAATAACTGTTTTCCAACCGAGAAAAGGGCTCAGGGCTCCTCAGGCAGGGGAGCAGGGAGTTTGTTTACAAAGGGGCCTGGCAGACAAGGGGAGGAAGCACTGACAAGTGTTCAGATACAAGAGGACATGTGCTCAGAAAACCATAATCTGCTTGTTTTTCTTCCTTGGATAGCCTTTGTGGGAGATCTTAAAGGACCCCAGGGCAAAGAGGAAGTCAGAAGTCAGAGAGAAAGGGCACTTGCCCTGCCAATGAGCTAGAACTTTCTCTACTCGGTTCAGTTCAGTTCAGTCGCTCAGTCATGTCTGACTCTTTGCGACCCCATGGACTGCATCATGCCAGGCTTCCCTGTCCATCACCAACTCCCGGACCTTGATCAAACTCATGTCCATTGAGTCTCTACTAGAGATGGGAAATCAAAGGACTGTTTAGAAATGACAGGAGATAGCAGTGATAATACCTGTGACAGACACACAAGTGAAATTATTGCAGGAAATGGTGAACTCATGCAGGAGGGAAGAACCAAGACTCAGCAAAAATGGAAATTTTAGCACCTAGGGACTCTCTGTATGTCAGCTCTGCCGCTTTATTATTACCTCCCACCTTTGCCAGGGCTGGAAGGATGACACTCTGTATTCCGTGGGCTTGTGTCTTTTAGCCCTGCCATCCAACAAAAAGATACTCTCAAGACCCAAAAGTTATCAAGAAAATGTCATCTCTACATCTATGTGGCCAGAGTCAGGACTGAAAGACCACCCCACTGGAACCAAGAACGGAAGCAGACAAGAATGAGCAGCTGGTGGAGTGGGCTGGGGGACTGCTGGGTAGTTGATGGCTGATACTCATTGATCGTTTACTACTCTACAGCAGTGGTCCAGGCAACAGATGATGAAGACCAATATGCAAACTATTATGTATAAAATAAGCTGCTGCTGTTGCTGCTAAGGTGCTTCAGTCGTGTCTGACTCTGTGTGACCCCATAGACGGCAGCCCACCAGGCTCCTCTGTCCCTGGGATTCTCCAGGCAAGAATACTGGAGTGGGTTGCCATTTCCTTCTCCAATGCATGAAAGTAAAAAGTGAAAGTGAAGTCGCTCAGTCATGTCTGACTCTTAGCAACCCCATGGACTATAGCCTACCAGGCTTCTCTGTCCATAGGATTTTCCAGGCAAGAGTACTGGAGTGGGGTGCCATTTCCTTCTCCATAAAATAAGCTACAAGGGTATATTGTACAACACAGGAAATACAATCAATGTTTTACAATAACTATACAAGGAGTATAGCCTTTACAAATTGTGAATCACTGAATTGTACACCTGTAACATATATGGTATGATACATCAACTATATTTCAATATAAAAGAGAGAGATGTTGAAGACGTGAACTAAGGCAATGGTGATGAGAAAGAAGTGTGGAATTGGGAGAGATTTAAGAGCCAGAATTAACAGTACTTGGGGGTTGATTGAACAAACTATGTTAAAAAGAAAAAGTGATTAAGATAACATTCTAACTTGGACTATTTTGTAAATGGAGAACTCATGGAGGAGTCAGGGGATAAAAGTGAGAGCAGGTTTCACGTGAAGGTCGAATGTGCATGTTGGGGGCAGCTTGAATGTGAAGGGCATCTTCTAGTCTTGAGATGGAGATTCAGCAGGAGGTTATGTGCCTGGACCAAAACTGGAGATCTGAGAGCTATTAGCCTGGTGAAGGCAATTACAGGTACAGAAAGAGACAAGGTCGTTAAAGGTAGGGGCAGGGAGGAGCAGAGTGAGAAGCATCGTGGGGACCCCTATTTCCATTCATGTGATTAATACGAGAGTTGTAATACATTTAACTACAGTTCTAGGAATCAACTAGAGGTACATCCAAGAAGGCATGATAGGAAAGTTTGCAAAACACATCATTCATGAAGTGATAAAACATCAATAAGACAGTTCTCCACTCCAAACTCAGGAGCATCTATATGAGGAACCTGAAGCTCAAAGTCCACACTCCTGACTTCCAGATTCTCACTTATGGTTGTTACCAAAATCACACTATGTTCCTTTTTTGAGAGTCATAATCAAAGTCTTTTGCTTATACTACATGAAATGGTCAGTGCTCTTGAACCAGGGCACTTGTTTTAGACAAAGGAAAAGCTTACTAAAGCGTCTAATAATCTAAGAGTCTGAGATAAACCCTACAGCCACTTCCTTTTAAATAATGAGTGTTGTTTTCTAAGTTTGGAACTGAGATCTGGATACAGAGGGTTGTTTATTTGAAAATTCCATTGGCTTTGCAGATTCCATTCCTGTCTACTGCTGTACTTTACAGAGACTTCTTGCTTTATACAGAATGAAATCTAAATCCTTTTACTTGACTTTTACTATGATCCTTAATCTAGTATCACACAGCCTCATTTTTTAAAATTAATTTTCAATGGAGTATAGTTGTGTTACAATGTTTCAATGTGTTACAGTGTGTTACAATGTTAGTTTCTATTGTACAGCACAGTGAATCAGCTGTACAATAGCTTTTGGATTTCCTTCCCATTTAGGTCACCACAGAGCATCAAGTAGAGTTCTCTGTGTTATACAGTAGGTTCTCAGTAGTTATCTGCTTTTTTAAGTTACCTGTTTCATACATAGTATCAATAGTGTATTTATGTCAATCCCAATCTCCCAATTCCTCCCATCATTCCCTTTCTCCCTTGGTATCCATACATTTTTTCTCTACATCTGTGTCTCTACTTCTGCTTTGCAAATAAGATCAATTTTCAAGTAATGAAATTGGGTCATTTGTAGAGACATGGATGAACCTAGAGGCTAATACAGGGTAGAGTAAGTCAGAAAGAGAAAAACAAATATTATATACATTTTCGACCACTTCTGTTACAGCCTGTCTCATTTGTAGGTAACAGTGAAGAGTACATTCACCTTGTCTCAATGTTCCTAAAGGTCTCAACTCATAACAAAATCAGCTAAGAATTCATAATCTTATCTAAATCTCATCTGGCCAAAAGTCTTAAATTTCATCATCTAAATAAGGTATTGGTGAGGCTTGGGCATGGGTTTCCCAGGTGGAGGCAGTGGTAAAGAACCCACCTGCCATTGCAGGAGACTTAAGAGACACAGGTTTGATCCCTGGGTCAGGAAGATTCCCTGGAGGAAGAAATAGCAACCCACTCTAGTATTTTTGCCTGGAGAATCCCATGGACAGAGGAGCCTGGAGGGCTACAGTCCATGGGGTCACAAAGGGTCAGCATAATCCATCCAGGGACAAAATTTCTTCCCATCTGTAGAAACTAGAAAACCAGTTATCTACTCCCAATATACAATGATGAGGTAAACATAGGATACCAGTTATAGACATTCAGTTCAAACAGTGAAAATGGGAAGAATAAAAGCAGCAACAAGAGTCAGACAAATCTCACAAGGCATCGGTACCTCAGAATCGTCCCATGTGTGTGTGTATTAGTTGCTCAGTGATGTCTGACTTTTTGCAACCCCAGGAACTGTGGTTCACCAGGCTCCTCTGTCAGTGGGATTCTCCAGGCAAGAATACTGGAGTGGGTTGCCATTTCCTTCTCCAGGAGATCTTTCTGACCTAGGGATCAAACCCAGCTCTCCCACATTTCAGGCAGATTCTTTACCATCTGAGCCACCAGGAAAGCCCAACTTGAATCATTCCTGTGGCTCTTAATTTCATGCTCTGAGCTTGTGGCTTCACATCCTGAGCATCCTTCCTTTTTTCATGAAAAGCAACATGAGTAGTTTTATAAGCTTGTTTCTTGCCTGTAAGCTTTTACAGGACCAATAGTTTTTTGTTGTTTGTTGGTTGGTTCTTTAACTTTCATACTGTTTCTCCAAAATGTCACTTTTAGCCCAAACTTGCAGTATTTTTCCTCATATAAAGTTCTCAAAAACTTTGTGGATCTCCCATATATATCATGGGCATTTATTCCATCAGACAGAAGGCTCTTCCACGAGTCTTCCCTAGATAATCCTGTCTCTGCTTTTGGCTTCTGCTGAGCTTGCCGTCTTTTTTTGGGGGGGGGTGCTAGTTCTAAAAGGTCTTGTAGGTCTTCATAGAACCATTCAACTTCAGCTTCTTCACCATTACTGGTTGGGACATAGGGTTGGATTACAGTGATATATTTTTTTTTAATAAATTTATTTATTTTAGTTGGGGGCTAATTACTTGACAATATTGTAGTGGTTTTTGCCATACATTGACATGAATCAGCCATGGGTTTACATGTGTTCCCCATCCTGAACCCCCCTCCCACCTCCCTCCCCATCCCATCCCTCTGGGTCATCCCATTGCCCCAGCCCTGAGCCTTTGTCTCATGCATCGAACCTGAAATGGTGTTCTGTTTCACATATGATAATATACATGTTTCAATGCTATTCTCTCAGAACATCCCACCATCACCTTCTCCCTCAGAGTCCATAAGACTGTTCTATGCATCTGTGCCTCTTATTCTGTCTCGCATATAGGGTTATCATCACCATCTTTCAAATTCCATATATATGCATTAGTATACTGTATTGGTGTTTTTCTTTCTGGCTTACTTCACTCTGTATAATGGGCTCCAGTTTCATCCATCTCAATAGAACTGATTCAAATGTATTCTTTTTAATGGCTGAGTAATATTCCATTGTGTATATGTACCACAGCTTCCTTATCATTTATCTGATGATGGACTACCGTGATATTGAATGGTTTGCATTGGAAACGGACAGAGATCATTCTGTCATTTTTGAGATTGCATCCAAGTCATTTTGGACTCTTTTGTTGACCATGATGGCTACTCCATTTCTTCTAAGGGATTCCTGCCCACAGTAGTAGATATAATGGTCATCTGAGTTAAATTCACCCATTCCAGTCCATTTTAGTTCACTGATTTCTAGAATGTCGACTTGCCTTGATTTATGGACCTAACATTCCAGGTGCCTATGCAATATTGCTCTTTACAGCATCGGACCTTGCTTCTATAACCAGTCACATCAACAACTTGGTATTGTTTTTGCTTTGGCTCCATCCCTTCATTCTTTCTGAAGTTATTTCTCCACTGATCTCCAGTAGCATATTGGGCACCTATCGATCTGGGGAGTTCCTCTTTCAGTGTCCTATCTTTTTGCCTTTTCATACTGTTCATGGGGTTCTCAAGGCAAGAATACTGAAGTGGTTTGCCATGCCCTTCCCCAGTGGACCACATTCTGTCAGACCTCTCCACCATGACCCGTCCGTCTTGGGTGGCCCCACACGGCATGGCTTAGTTTCATTGAGTTAGACAAGGCTGTGCTCCCTGTGATCAGATTGGCTAGTTTTCTGTGATTATAGTTTCAGTGTGTCTGTACTCTCTTGCCTTCTTGCAACACCTACCATCTTACTTGGGTGTCTCTAACCTTGGACACAAGGTATCTCTTCACAGCTGCTCGAGCAAAGCTCAGCCGCTGCTCCTTACCTTGGACGAGGGGTATCTCCTCACGGTCGCCCCTCCTGACCTTGAAGGTGAAGTAGCTCCTCTCGGCCCTCCTGCACCCATGCAGCTGCCGCTCCTTGGATGTGGGGTAGCTCCTCTCGGCCGCCGCCCCTGACCTTGGACGTGGGGTATCTCCTCTCTTCCGCTCCTGCACCATTGCAGCCTGGCACTCTCGGCCGCCACCCCTTCATTATAGGAGACTGGTATGAAAAAGTACAAAGTCAAGAAACACCTGCAGTAACAGGAAAATTTGGCCTTGGAGTACAGAATGAAGCAGGGTAAAGGCTAATAGAGTTTTGCCAAGAGAACACACTGGTCATAGCAAACACCCTCTTCCAACAACACAACTCTATACATGGACATCACCAGATGGTCAACACCGAAATCAGAATGATTATATTCTTTGCAGCCAAAGATGGAGAAGCTCTATACAGTCAGAAAAAACAAGACCGGGAGCTGACTGTGGCTCAGACCATGAACTCCTTATTGCCAAATTCAGACTTAAATTGAAGAAAATAGGGAAAACCACTAGACCATTCAGGTATGACCTAAATCAGATCCCTTATGATTATACAGTGGAAGTGACAAATAGATTTAACGGACTAGATCTGATGGACAGAGTGCCTGATGAACTATGGACAGAGGTTTGTGACATTATAGAGGAGACAGGAATCAAGACCATCCCCATGGAAAAGAAATGCAAAAAAGCAAAATGGCTGTCTGAGGAGGCCTTACAAATAGCTGTGAAAAGAAGAGAAGTGAAAAGCAAAGGAGAAAAGGAAAGATATCCCCATTTGAATGCAGAGTTCCAAAGAATAGCAAGGAGAGATAAGAAAGCCTTCCTCAGTGATCAATGCAAAGAAATAGAGAACAACAGAATGGGAACGACTAGAGAGCTCTTCAAGAAAATTAGAGATATCAAGGGAACATTTCATGCAAAGATGGGCTCGATAAAGGACAGAAATGGCATGGACCTAACAGAAGCAGAAGATATTAAGAAGAGGTGGCAAGAATGCACAGAAGAACTGTACAAGAAAAATCTTCACGACCCAGATAATCACCATGGTGTGATCACTCACCTAGAGCCAGACATCCTGGAATGTGAAGTCCAGTTCAGTTCAGTTCAGTCGCTCAGTAGTGTCCAACTCTTTGCGACCCCATGAATTGCAGCACGCCAGGCCTCTCTGTCCATCACCAACTCCCGGAGTCCACCCAAACCCATGTCCATCGAGTCGGTGATGCCATCCAACCACCTCATCCACTGTCGTCCCCTTCTCCTCCCACCCCCAATCCTACCCAGCATTAGGGTCTTTTCCAATGAGTCAACCCTTCGCATGAGGTGGCCAAAGTATTGGAGTTTCAGCTTCAACATCAGACCTTCCAATGAACACCCAGGATTGATCTCTTTTAGGATGGATTGATTGGATCTCCTTGCAGTCCAAGGGACTCTCAAGAGTCTTCTCCAACACCACAGTTCAAAAGCATCAATTCTTCGGCGCTCAGCTTTCTTCACTGTCCAACTCTCACATCCATACACGACCACTGGAAAAACCATAGCCTTGACTAGACGAACTTTCGTTGGCAAAGTAATGTCTCTGCTTTTAAATATGCTATCTAGGTTGGTCATAACCTTCCTTCCAAGGAGTAAGCGTCTTTTAATTTCATGGCTGCAGTCACCATCAGCAGTGATTCTGGAGCCCAAAAAAATAAAGTCTGTCACTGTTTCCACTGTTTCCCCATCTATTTCCCATGAAGTGATGGGACCAGATGCCATGATCTTAGTTTTCTGAACGTTGAGCTCTAAGCCAACTTTTTCACTGTCCTCTTTCACTTTCATCAAGAGGCTTTTTAGTTCTTCTTCACTTTCTGCCAGATTGGTGTGTCATCCGCATATCTGAGGTTATTGATATTTCTCCCAGCAGTCTTGATTCCAGCTTGTGCTTCTTCCAGCCAAGCGTTTCTCATGATGTACTCTGCATATAAGTTAAATAAGCAGGGTGACAATATACAGCCTTGACGTACTCCTTTTCCTATTTGGAACCAGTCTGTTGTTTCATGTCCAGTTCTAACTGTTGCTTCCTGACCTGCACACAGGTTTCTCAAGAGACAAGTCAGATGGTCTGGTATTCCCATCTCTTTCAGAATTTTCCACAGTTTATTGTGATCCACACAGTCAAAGGCTTTGGCATAGTCAATCAAGCAGAAATAGATGTTTTTCTGGAACTCTCTTGCTTTTTTGATGATCCAGCGGATATTGGCAATTTGATCTCTCGTTCCTCTGCCTTTTCTAAAACCAGCTTGAACATCTGGAAGTTCACGGTTCACATATTGCTGAAGCCTGGCTTGGAGAATTTTGAGCATTACTTTACTAGCATATGAGATGAGTGCAATTGTGCAGTAGTTTGTCCAGTGGGGCTTAGAAAGCACCCCTATGAACAAAGCTAGTGGAGGTGATGGAATTCCAGTTGAGCTATTTCAAATCCTCAAAGATGATGCTGTGAAAGTGCTGCACTCAATATGCCAGCAAATTTGGAAAACTCAGCAGTGGCCACAGGACTGGAAAACGTCAGTTTTCATTCCAGTCCCAAAGAATGCTCCAACTACTGCACAATTGCACTCATCTCACACGCTAGTAAATTAATGCTCAAAATTCTCCAAGCCAAGCTTCAGCAATACCTGAACCGTGAACTTCCAGATGTTCAAGCTGGTTTTAGAAAAGACAGCGGAACCAGAGATCAAATTGCCAACAGCCACTGGATCACCAAGAAAGCAAGAGAGTTCCAGAAAAACATCTATTTCTGCTTTATTGACTATGCCAAAGCCTTTGACTGTGTGGATCACAATAAACTGTGGAAAATTCTGAAAGAGATGGGAATACCAGACCACCTGACCTGCCTCTTGAGAAACCTGTGTGCAGGTCAGGAAGCAACAGTTAGAACTGGTCATGGCACAAGAGACTGGTTCCAAATAGGAAAAGGATAATGTCAAGGCTGTATATTGCCACCCTGCTTATTTAACTTATATGTAGAGTACATCATGAGAAACGCTAGGTTGGAAGAAGCACAAGCTGGAATCAAGACTGCTGGGAGAAATATCAATAACCTCAGATATGCAGATGACACCATCCTTATGGCAGAAAGCAAAGAGGAACTAAAAAGCCTCTTGATGAAAGTGAAAGAAGAGAGTGAGAAAGTTGGCTTAAAGCTCAACATTCAGAAAACTAAGATCATGACATCTGGTCCCATCACTTCATGGGAAATAGATGAGGAAACAGTGGAAACAGTGTCAGACTTTATTTTGGGGGGCTCCAAAATCACTGCAGATGGTGATTGCAGCCATGAAATTAAAAGACGCTTACTCCTTGGAAGGAAGGTTATGACCAACCTAGATAGCATATTAAAAAGCAGAGACATTACTTTGCCAACGAAGGTCCATCTAGTCAAGGCTATGGTTTTTCCAGTAGTCATGTATGGATGTGAGAGTTGGACTATAAAGAAAGCTGAGCGCTGAAGAATTGATGCTTTTGAACTGTGGTGTTGGAGAAGACTCTTGAGAGTCTCTTGGACTGCAAGGAGATCCAACCAGTCCATCTTAAAGAAGATCAGTCCTGGGTGTTCATTGGAAGGACTGATGTTGAAGCGAGAAAGTCCAATACTTTGGCCACCTCATGTGAAGAGTTGACTTACTGGAAAATACCCTGATGCTGGGGAGGATTAGGGGCAGGAGGAAAAGGGGATGACAGAGGATGAGATGGCTGGATGGCATCACCAACTCGATGGACATGAGTTTAGGTATACTGCGGGAGTTGGTGATGGACAGGGAGGCCTGGCGTGCTGCGATTCATGGGGTTGGAAAGAGTCGGACATGACTGAGCGACTGAATTGAACTGAACTGAGATGGCCATGGGACAATGCTCCCAGCTTCTTAAGACGTGCTCTGATTTTCTAGGGGATCTGTGAGTCACATTCATAAACTCTTCAAAGAAATCGTTTGTGACTATACACTCCAATCTTCTGATTTCTTGAAGATTTTAGGAAAAAGATTACATAGCCACACTTTCAACTTTTTCTCTAGAGCCTACTTCCTGATTACAAATCTCCTAATTTTAGCATTTTTTTTTTTTTTGCATTGTGGATAGTACTAGAATTTTCAAAAAAAGCTAAGTCCTGATTTCTTTTAACATTTCTTCTTAATCTGTATCATTCACTTTGAATTTTACTTTAAGCAGCAAGAAGAAATCAGACTTCCCCTTCAACACTTTGCTTTTAAAATCTCCTCAGCCAATTCTCCAGGTTCATTCTTTACCAGTTCTTTTCACACAACTGTAGAACACAATTTCATCAAGCTTTTTGCTGGTATATAACAAGGGTCTCCTTTCCTCCAGTTTCCAATAATACGCTCCTCCTCTCTTTCTGAGTCCTCACCAGCAGAATCTTTAACATTCATTTCTACCATCAGTCTGTTTATAATGATTAAATGTTTTTTCTCTACTACATTTCTCACTCTCTTCTGAGGCCTTACTGGCAGACTTTAACATTCTTATTTCTATAAACATCCATATTTCTGTGAACAATGTACCGTGCTCCTCAAAATTCTTCTGGTTTCTGCCCACTGCCCAATTCCAAGGCCATTTATAGTTTGTTTGTTTGTTTGTTTTTTAAATACATGCTTTTTACATTAGCACCACATTTCTGGTATCAAAGTCTGCATTAGCCTAATACTGGTAAAACAAATTACCTCAAATTTAGTGATCTAAAGCAACACAAATATACTATCTTAGAGGTCAGAGGTCCAAAATGGGTTTCACTGGACTAAAATCAAGGTGTCAGCAGTGCTGAACCCCTTCTAGAAACTCTGAGGGGAATCTATTTGGTTTTCTTTTCCAGCTTCTAGAAGACATATGCATCCCTTAGCTCATGGCCTGATTCCTCCATCTTCAAAAACAATATCATATCACTCTGGCCTTGCATCCATTGTCACAACTTCTCTGACTCTCTCTTCCAGGTTTAAGTATCCTTGTGATTACATTGATCCACTTGGATAATCTGGGGTAGACTTCCTACTTGAAGATAAACTGATTAGCAGTCTTGATTCCACCTGCAACCTCAATTCAGCTTTGCTGTGTAAAATGATATATCCTCAGAGTCCAGGGATTAGGACAGGGACCTCTTTGGAGGGTCATCATTCTGCCAACCACGGTCTCAAAGATGGTTGAGTTTGAGTTCTGGAGTTTGAGTTCTGAGTTTGAGTTCTTCTGCCTTGAGTTCTGGATAGCAGGTTGAACAAAAGGGAACATCACATCTAAAAAAACCCCAACAGCTTTCACCTCAAATTCTTCATATTTTAAAACAGGAAATACAATGAGATAATACATATGTTTACAGCAAACAGTAACTTAGTTAGAACTCCCTCTTCTAGCCATTAGGAATCAGAGAATTTAGAAGAATGAGAAATATTTGGTGTAGCAGGGAAAAACATCTTTGCACTTACATACATTGACATTTCCATTCAAATAATTCATGACTATTGTGTAATTGTGTAATTCTAGCAAAACACTCGGTCACTCTTTGATAACGGCCTATCTGTGATTTCACGCTGTGATGATACAGGTGAACTTGGGCTCATTATCATCCCCAGTGACTTGTGAGGAAAATAGACTTCAAGAAATTAAGACAGAGTCAAGGTTAAAAATTCAAATACAAATATTCAAATTTTAAAATATCATTGCATTCATGACCATTACCAAAGTTTTCTATTTTTCAAATAAGGTTTAATTTTTCTCTAAATTAGCCATAGGAAATAAAGGGCAATCTTCACAGTTACAGAGTTTATATTCCAGCAATAACAAAATCCACAACAACAAAGTAATTTGTGTTTATTGAGCATGTGGTGAGTGGTGGAATAAACTATTTGCATGCATACTTTGATTTAGAGGAGACCAGGGTATCTTTGAATGACAATGTCAAGTAAGAAATAAAAGATTCCACGAGGGAAAGAAACTAACACGCTGGGTGCTCTTTCATTCCTTTCATTATCTTCTTTCATTCCTTCAACAACACTGTGAAATAACAGTGTTTTGTTGGTTAATAAATAGATTCAGTGAAGAAAAGCAACTTTCCTAACTTCCCACAGATAATAGTGGCAAAGTTGGGTTACAAAACTAAATATGGTACAAATAAATCCATTTATAAGACAGAAATAGATTTGCAGATGTAGAAAACAAACTTATGATTACCAAGGGGGAAAGTTGGGAGAGAGATAAATCGGGAGATTGAGACTGACATATATACAGTACAATATATAAAATGGATAACTAATAAGAGCCTACTGTGTAACACTGGAAGCTCTATTCAGTACTCTGTAGTGACCTCTATGGGAACAGAATCTTAAAAAGAGTGGATGTATGTATATGCATAGCTAATTCGCTGTGCTGTACACCTGAAACTAACACAAAATTGTAAATACTCCAGTAAAAATTAATTTTAAAAAAGCCTAAATATGACCAGCTTCCAAGGGCATTGTCTTTTCTCTACAATCTGATATCTTCCATGAAGTGCAAGATGAGTTCTGTGCAGGACCCAAGGAAGGAGATCTCTCTGTGAGGGGTAACTGGAGAGTGACTTACAGGAGGAAGGAAGAGAGTGAAGAAAGTGGAGAACTGGGGGAAGGATGCTAGGCTGACGGAAGGGTGAGGACCATGGCACAGATGAAGGGGGCTTGAGATGGTTGGATAGAACAAGGAGTTTGAAGCTGGAATCAGACCCTGGAAGAAAGTAATGGCAGAGAGGCTTGGACTCAGTGGAGGGATTCCAATTCAGAACACCTGAGTGGAAGGCTATGGGATTTGGCCTTTTTTTTTTTTTTTTGTAGGCAATAGGAACCCACTAAAAACAGATGAGCAAGGAACCGATGAAATCAGAGCCATATTTCATAAAGATTCACCTAACCACAGTGAGTTGGGATGGAAGAGAGAAAGAAACCAGGGAGGTGACACAAATGAGAAGGTGGTTGCCTAGGTCCACTTGCAAGGTACTGAGGGTCTGAATTGCAGACATGATAACAGGAATGAAAAAGAGATGGCAGATGCCACGGCTGATGTGAGCAGCTGCAGAATGAGGCTTGACAGCATGGAACAGTTGAGTGAATGTGAAACACGTGAGGAGGAAGATGTTATGTACATCTGACTCAGAGGCTTCCAGCCCAGGAAAGCAGGTGGAGGCTTGTCCCAGACTGCAGGAATGAAGATGTCAAAAAGGAAATTGGAAATGAGGTGCTGGATCTCGGGGCAAATCTGAATGATAGATATCATTTTAGGAGTCCCCCAACAAAATGGGAAAGAAGAGTGGAGAGGAGACCCTGGAGGGGAAGGGAGGAGGACCTGGGCGAATCTTTGACAAAGTGTGCCTTTAGAAGACTGAGGAGCTGGTAGTGCTGGTCAAGGGCACAGGAGAAGCAGGTAGGGACAGGAAAGAGTGGCCTGGATGCAAGAGATCTTCCAGAGGACGGGACTGCCACAAGTTCTGGGTGCTACAGCGAGGTCAAGGGGGACTCATCTTTCAAGAGAGTCAGTGTTGATGCTGAGAAGAAGGTGCTAACAGTCCTCCCACAAGCCAGGCCATGGACTCCTTGCATACATTCTATGAAATTCAGCTCCTTACATGTGGAAAACCAGGTCAGGACTCTCAGCAGGTCACACTGCTAATGCACAGTGGATGTGCAGGGGAGCCCAAGCTGGTCTGACTCTCAAGATTTTTGTGATAGCATGCTGTCTCTCCAAGTCTATGCTGGACTTATTCCCAACCTTCAGAAAGCTGCAGAGCCTTGATGTCCATGAAAAGCATCATTTGCTGCTGTGTTAAGATGCAGCACATAACAACTGACAGAGTCAAGCTCAGCATACACAGTGCCTGCAACATGGGTTTGTGTTGCATGAATGTTTAGTTCCCAGCTCTTCAGTCTTCCTACTACAACAAGGCTGGGAACACAGTGGGGAAAGTGACCCTGGAAAAAGCATGTACCTGGAAAAAGCAGGTGCTGGTCCCTCACCTGACTGCAATCTGTACCCACCTACAGTGCCCAGTACCAGGAAACACTGGGGTGAACTGAGAACTTGAAGCTCAGAAGAAATGAGTGAGAAGGAAAGAGCTGAGCCCTGGGGTCTCCCTCGCTTCCTGCAATGACACTAACATCTGAGCTTGTGCAATAAATTTCCTTCTGGAAATTCTCTCTCCACACCTGCCAGTGCCCACCAGGAGGTGAACCTGATGTGCTTGTCTTCTCAGGGCTTCCTGTTCTTTTCATAGACCCCTCCTTTACTGAGTCTGCTTTCTCCATCTTTTTCCCCTCACATCAAAAAGAAAAACTGTCTACAAACTAAAGAAATTTCACTATTTTCCAAACAGCAGAAATGTTACATTAGCATGACTTCTGATCACAATGTCAAATATTCTAAATGAACACCCCCAAAGAGTCTAGTCAGTTGGAAATCTTAAGAGCAGTTTGCTGAATAGCTCCCATGGTAAAAAGGAAATTGCCATGTGAACACTAGTTATCAACACCGATAAAATGTAGAAAATCAGTAATTCAAAGAACAATTATGGCTTTATTTGAAAACTATAGAGATTGAAAATAAGTGTGGCAAGCATTCAACTAAAGAAATCAAAACAACTAAACATTAAGTAAGCCTAAAGGGAAGAATTAACAGAGATAATTAGAGAAAAATAACACCCCCTTTAAAAGTTAGCAGGTTGATCAATAAAAGCAAAGGCTAATTCTTAGCAAAGACCAGTAAAACAGACTAATCTCTAGCAAGTCCGACTTGCATATATAACATTAAGGATGATACTTATGCATGCTGTCATTTCTGATTCTTTGCAACCCTATGAACTGGAGCACACCAGGCTTCCCTGTCCATCACTATCTCCCAAAGTTTGCTTAAACTCATGTCCATTGAGTTAATCCATTGAGTCTTGTCCATCTAACCATCTCATACTCTGTCACCCCCTTCTCCTCCTGCCCTCAATCTTTTCGAGCATCAGTGTCTTTTCCAATGATTCAACTCTTCGTATCAGGTGGCCAAAGAATTGGAGCTTCAGTTTCAACATCAGTCCTTCCAATGAATATTCAGGGTTGATTTCCTTTGGGATTGACTGCTTTGATCTCCTTGCTGTCCAAGGGACTCTCAAGAGTCCTCTTCAGCTATTGACTGTTCAGTTTAGTTCAGTTCAGTCGCTCAGTTGTGTCAGATTCTTTGCGAACCCATGGACTGCAGCACGCCAGGCCTCCCTGTCCATCACCAACTCCCAGAGTTTACTCAAACTCACGTCCATTGAGTCAGTGATGCCATGCAACCATCTCATCCTCTGACGTCCCCTTCTCCTCCCGCCTCTAATGTTTCCCAGCATCAGGATCTTTTCCAATGAGTCAGTTCTTCTCATCAGGTGGCCAAAGTATTAGAGCTTTGGCTTCAGCATCAGTCCTTCCAATGAATATTCAGGACTGATTTCCTTTCGGAAGGACTGGTTGGATCTCCTTGCTGTCCATGGGACACTCAAGAGTCTTCTCTAACACCACAGTTCAAAAGCATTAATTCTTTGGTGCTCAGCTTTCTTTATAGTCCAACTCTCACATCCATACATGACTACTGAGAAAACCATAGTTTTGACTAGATGAAACTTTGTTGGCAAGATAACATCTTTGCTTTTTAATATGCCATCTAGGTTGGTCATAGCTTTTCTTCCAAGGAGCAAGGGTCTTTTATTTTTGTGGCTGCAGTGATTTTGGAGCCCCCAAAAATAAAGTCTCTCACTGTTTCCACTGTTTCCCCATCTATTTGACATGAAGTGATGGAACCGGATGCCATGATCTTAGTTTCTTGAATGCTGAGTTTTAAGCCAACTTTTTCACTCTCCTCTTTCACTTTCATCAAGAAGCTCTTTAGTTCTTCTTCACTTTCTGCCATAAGGGTGGTGTTATCTGCATATCTGAGGTTATTGATATATCTCCCAGCAATCTTGATTCCAGCTTGTGCTTCCTCCAGCCCAGCATTTCTCATAATGTACTCTGCATATAAATTAAATAAGCAGGGTGACAATATACAGCCTTGAGTACTCCTTTCCCTATTTGGAACCTGTCATTGTTCCATGTCCAGTTCTAACTGTTGCTTCCTTACCTGCATACAGATTTCTCAAGAGGCAGATCAGGTGGTCTGGTATTGACTGTAGCCTGCCAGAATAAGGAGAGTTATGGTACAGTTCTACCACATGCTATACAAAAGCAAAGATAAATTCTGGATAAAATTTAATAAAAAATGTTCTTTGTTTTAAATACACAGCAATCTCAAAGGAGAAGTTGCCAAGTGACAGAAATGAGGGGAAATTCTAAGCAGATTAGTAAGATGAGTAGATGCTACAGGAGCCAATAGGGGCAATGGATACAGCTTTTAGCCCAGGAATTGGAGCCTGGGGACTAAACTCAAGCTGAGCCAAGTGATGTAACCTTTTGACCATGTGAAGTGATGAGCAAAAAACTGAGATCCCTACAGAGTTGGAACTCTCAGAAGCCTCTCTCTGGGGAAAATGAGATTAGAAATTTTCTGTCCACTTCTCCTGAGAAGCAAGGAAGCTCATACCAGCCCAGTTTAGAGGGAGGAGAAATGTTTCTATTCCAAATTGTTTAATCTGTACATTTTCTGTTAGAGTAAAGCCATTCCCAAGCTAGAGAAACAGCAGTACAAGTGAGCAAAGATATGGTGCATGAGGTTACTCACTGCAGCTTTGTAACAGTTAAAAACAATACTAACAATGGAAATAAGCTTTGTTAGTTTTGTGAGCCAAAATGCAATTGTCTTCAAAGTGATGTGTATGCAATGATGCTAAAAAATGATTACAATATTAAATTAATGACAGAAAACTGTCCATGTAGATAAGTAGGTAAATAGGTAGCTAGGAGAAGAAGAAGAAAGAGGAATAGAAAGAGAGAAATAGTAAAACATGGCTTTGGTTGAAGGGAAGTGAAGGCTCAGAGGGAATCTGGAGATACGAGAATAAGTGGTTTAGGATTTGGTGGGAAACTCACATTTTACTTAAACATGAATTGGTTCTAATTTATCAGAATAGTTGTTTGAATTGGAACAATGATGTATTTAATTTACATATCTGAATTTATGTTTAAATTATGTGTCCAACAAAATTTTTTAATTTTATATAAGAAGGTAAAACAATGAAGCAAAATGAAAACAGAGAAGCAGAGGAGGGAGGAGACACATTTACTGAAGGCTGGATATAAATGGGCAGATTTCACATGATCACCTACCTCCTAGGCAATTTTTCGTAGAATAAGCTTGAAGTTGTTGTTCAGTTACTTAGTTGCATCCAGCTCTTTGCAACCCTGTGGACTGCAGTATGCCAGGCTTCCCTGTCCTTCACTATTTCTTGGAATTTGCTCAAGCTCATGTCCATAGAGTCAATGATGCCGTTGAACCACCTCATCCTCTGTCGCCCTATTCTGCCTTCAATCTTTTCAAGAGTCAAGGTCTTTTCCAATGAGTAGGCTCTTTGCATTAGGTGGCCAAGTATTGGAGCTTCAGCATCAGTCCTTCCGATGAATACTCAGGGTTGATTTCCTTTAGCATTGACTGGTTTGATCTCCTTGCAGTCCAAGGGATTCTCAAGAGTCTTCTCCAACACCACAGCTCAAAAGCATCAATTCTTTGGTGCTCAGCCTTCTTTATGGTCCAACTCTCACATCCATACCTGACCACTGGAAAAACCATAGTTATGACTATATGGATCTTTGTCAGCCATGTAATGTTTCTGCTTTTTAAATATGCTGTCTAGGTTTGTCATAATTTTTCTCCCAAGGAGCAAACATCTTTTAATTTCATGGCTGCATTCACCATCCACAGTGATTTTGGAGCCCAAGAAAATAAAGCTTGCAGTAAGATAACACAAATCAACCACACATCTAAGCAAGGAAAGTGAAAGTGAAGTCGCTCAGTGGTGTCCGACTCTTTGCGACCCCATGGACTGTAGCCTACCAGGCTCCTCCGTCCATGGGATTCTCCAGGCAAGAATACTGGAGTGGGTTGCCATTTCCTTCTCCAAGGGATCTTCCCAACCCAGGGATCAAACCCGGGTCTCCCGCATTGGAGGCAGATGCTTTAACCTCTGAGCCACCAGGGAAGTCATAAGCAAGGAAAACAGCTAGCTAAATGTAGAATTTCAGCATCTAAGTAGACAAATGATGCCAAACTTGCATCTGTTTCTCCCAGGGTTCAGCATTTCTCTTCCAAAGTTATGAGAACTCAGGGCTCAGAAAGAAGTGCAACCAAGGCCCAGCCCCAAGGCCCTGTGCTGGGCTTCCTGCATGATGTTTCCCTGAGTGTCTTCGCCTCTTTTACTGCTGGACGTGAAGCCATGCTGTTTCTTGCTGCACAACTTTTGAGTCGGTGCTTCTCTCTTGTGGGGCTTCCCAGGTGGCTCCATGGTGAAGAATCCACGTGCCAATGCAGGAGACAGGGGTTTGATCTCTGGGTCAGGAAGATCCCCCTTGGAGAAGGGAATAGCAACTCACTCCAGTATTGTTGCCCAGAGAATTCCATGGACAGAGGGGCCTGGTGGGCTGCAGTTTATGGTCACAAAGAGTCGGACATGCCTGAAGCAACTTATCACACACTACAGATGAGGAAACTGAGAGTGAGAAAATGTAAGACAGCTGTCCAAGGTCAGGGAGAATTATTTCTACAAGTCAACCAAATAGAATTGCAGGGCATCTTTAAACAATGTCCTACACAGAGTCTTTAAATGTCCTAAAAGTGAATGTCAGCCTTCCTGATTCAGTGGCTCCAGCTGTCCCAGCCTCCCACTGGCCTCACAGCCATCTGAGGGTAAGAAGGTCAGCCCTTCACTGGAGCCTGAGACAGCCTTCTCTGAGGATGGGGCCCCCTCCTAGCACCCATGCCTGCAAGGCCCCAGTGTCACCCTGAGCAGTGGCTAGCACACACTTTGATGTAAAGCAAGGTGACATTTCCCATGAGGGACAAGAAACTGCGTCCAGCTATGAGCTGAACCACATTGTCAGGGCAACAGAGCTACCACAGGCCCTGACTTTCATCTTAGAGGAGCAGCCCCAGGAAACTCAGTCGTGCTGCAACCTTCATGTACCCGCTGAACACCAAGGCCAGGATGGCCCCGCATCCAGACCCTGGGGCTTGCGGCCACCACTCTTCACGGTAATTATACCATGACCTGTTTGTAACAAATTTGATTGAGGCAGACTCAACTTATAAAAAAGCTGTACGTATTTAATATACACCTTAAAGTTTGGAGATAAACAATATACACACAAGCCCATCAGTATAATCAATGCCATGAACACACCCACCATTTTCAAAGGTTTCCTCTTGCCCTCTTAGTACTTCACATAAAATCTACCCTCTTAGCAAACGTTTAAGTAAACACTACCGAATCATTAACCATGGGCTGTTCAGTGGAGCTCTGAGACTCATTCATCTTGTGTAACCAAAACTTTGTGTATTTTTTATTTTATATTGGAGGACAGTTGATTAACCATGTTTTGTTAGTTTCAGGTATACAGCAAAGTGATTCACCTGTACACACACTTTGCATCTATTCTTTTTCCAAATTCTTTCAAATTTAGGTTATTACAGTATATGTAACATAGTTCCCTGTGCTATACAGTAGGGCCTTGTTGGTTATCTATTTTAAGTATAGTAGAGTGTACATGTCCATCCCAAACTCCCAGTCTACCCCTCCCCTCACCAGCTTGTCCCCCTTGGTAACCATAGTTCATTCTCTGTGTGTCTATTTCTGTATTGTAAATAAGCTTGCTTGTATCATTTATTTTAGACTCTTGCATATAAGAGATATCATATACCTTTGACTGAAGTGAAGTGAAAGTGTTAGTGGTTCAGTCATGTCCAACTCTTTGTGATCCCATAGACTATAGTCCACCAGGTAACTCTGTCCATGGGGTTCTCCAGGCAATAATACTGGAGTAGGCTGTCATTTCTTCCTCCAGGGGATCTTCCTGACCCAGGGATCAAACCCGGGTCTCCTGCAATGCAGGCAGATTCTTTACAATCTGAGCCATACCTTTGACTATAACCCCCATATACCCTCCTTCCACCCCTCTGGAGACCACCATTCTACTTTGAGCCTTAAAAAAGAAGGAAATACTACCATATGTGCCAAAATAGATGAACCTGGAGAACATTATGCAGAGTAAAATAAGCCAGACACAGAAGGACAAATCCTACACGATCTTATACGAAGACTCTAAAATAGTCCAACTACCTGTTTGGGGGCTTCCCTGGTGGTTCAGATGGTAAAGAATCTGCTTGCAATTCAGGAGACCCAAGTTCGATCCCTAGGTGGGGAAGATCTCCTGGAGAAGGACATGGCAACTCACTTCATTATTCTTCCCTGGAGAATCCCATGGACAGAGGAGCCTGACAGGCTACAGTCAGTGGGTCACAAAGAATCAAACATGACTAAGTGACTAACAGTTTCGCTTTCATTTTACCTGTTTTTGTACGAGCTGAGTATAAGCCACATGCAGTGTCCCATGTAATTCTCACAACCCCACCCTTTTATTCCTTCACGGAATAGATACTTACTAAATGCCTGTGACGTGCTAATCACCAGGATCAGAGCGGAGGACACAACACAGTGGCAGACTAGCTGACAGACTAGAGGAGGGCAGCATGTGAAGAGACTTTGGTAAACTGTGTGCAGGTATACAGACAGGTAAGTAGGAAGCATATCACTGGTGGGGCTGGGGATGACTTCAGAAAGGGGTTGAAGTTGGTCCTGATGGATAGATAACCAAGAGTTGGCTTGGTCAACAAAGGATGGGGGCAGAGGTGGGGGCCGGGTTGCCCAGGCAGGGGAAAAATCTAAGGATAAAGACTTCACTTAGCAGTTAGTGAAACAAAGGAAGAGAAAGAACATGAAGGAGAAGGATAGGCCTCGTGGCCTGGGCTGTGGCCAGTCCCCCATCACAGGGCCGAGTTCTAGAAGCAAGAGGTGCATCGGAGAGGAAGGTGCGGGCAAGGTGCCTTTGAAGGGTTCAAGCACATTGAGACATGAACACATTCGCATTTTCTTTTTTTAAAAAATTTTAAATTTATTTTTATTTGGAGGATAGTTGCTTTACACGGAGAAGGCAATGGCAGCCCACTCCAGTACTCTTGCCTGGAAAATCCCATGGACGGAGGAGCCTGGTGGGCTGCAGTCCATGGGGTCGCACAGAGTCGGACACGACTAGAGCGACTTAGCAGCAGCAGCAGCAGCAGAAATTGCTTTACAATGTTGCATTGGTTTTTGCTGCACAACAATGTGAATCAGCCACAAGTGTACATGTGCCCCCTCCTTCTTGAGCCTCCCTCCCTCCCACTCATCCCATTCCTCTCAGTTGTCACCAATAGACTGCTCTGGCTGCAGAGAGAAGAGCATTAGGAAGGTTTGTGTTTGTAGCTACAGTCAGGAGCTATCACAGTCATCCAGGTCCAAGATGGCAGGAAGGGTTAGTTGCTGTGGAAATGGAAAGAGCTAGATGCATGTAAGAGACACTTCTAGAAACAACATAAGGGTTGTTGTGGGGATTGGATGTGGGGAGTGAGAGAGAGATTGACAGCAGTCAAGGAAGGTGCCTAGGCTCCTGGCTTGGACAACTTGTCATGTCCCTGAGGTAGAGACTCTAGAAGGTGAAACAGGTTTGGGGGGCAGGGCATTTATTTTCATTTTGAACACACTTGAGTTTGAGATGCCCACAGAGCAGCTTGAGGGAGTTGTCTCATGGGCCAAGGTGGCTCATTTGATCAGGAACTTAGGAAAAAAGGAAAAACTTCCCAAGCGGCTCAGACAGTAAAGAATCCTCCTGCAATGCAAGAGACCTGGGTTCGATCCATGGGTGGGGAAGACCCCTTGGAGAAGGGCATGGCAACCCACTCCAGTATTCTTGCCTAGGAAATCCCATGGACAGAGGAGCCTTGTGGGCTACAGTCTATGGGATCACAAAGAGTCAGACACAACTGAGTGACTAACACTTTTCACTTAGGATAAAGGCCCAGGACGTAAATGCAGTTTGGGGTGTTATGAGGAATGGTTATTACTGAGACGACAGACATGCCTGATTTCATTCAGGAATTTGTGCAAATGAAAACTATGCCCTGTAAACAACAATGTCCTGCTCTATAGCACAGGGAACCATATCCAACATCTTGCAACAAACCGTAACGGAAAAGAATATGAAGAAGAACATATATATATATATGTATAACATATATGTACACGCATATGTATAACTGAGTCACTTTGCTGTATAGAAGAAATTAACACAACACTGTAAATCAACTATCCTTCAATAAACTTAAAAAATTTAACTATAATAAAATAGAATCATTGGGAAAGCTCAGTAGGATAATGCGTGTGCTTTGGGGCTACAGTGGGGCCTGGTACAGCAGCAGTGGCTGCCAGTTTCTTATTATTTTGTTATTATTAAAGTCACATAACAAAGCTCAACACATAGTAACCACTTGGTAAATGTCAGCTCTTATTTCCACTCTATGTTGTTAAATTTGCATCGTGCTATAGCACCTGGTCCCGGTGAGCGCTCAACAACAGACCATGACTTTATTATTGACTGTTGTTATGCCTGGCATAGGCTAAGGGTTTAATAAATGTTTCAGTAAAAAATTAAAAGAATAGAGAGGTCCTTAGACAGCCACCGGGAAGCACGAACATTTAGTATCTGAGTACAGAAAGATGAAGCTGCAAATGCAAGGAGAAGGAGTAGCACAGCTGTGGACAGCAGACCACGCGAGTGTGCAGGGGCTGAGAGCCTGAGAGGACCTGTTTTAAGGAGCGTGTGGTCCACATGCTCAGGTTGCAGAGAAGGCAGGTGAAGAAGGACTAGGAAGGATTCACCGGGTTTAGCAGCCGTTATGGGGTGTGATGGACCCCAGTGGGGCCTCTCAGGTAGTGCTAGTGATAAAGAACTCATCTGCCAATGCAGGAGATGCAAGAGACATGGGTTCGATCCCTGGGTCAGGATGATCCCCTGGAGTAGGAAATGGCAACCCACTCCAGAATTCTTGCATGGAGAATACCATGGACAGAGGAGCCTGGCGGGCTACAGTCCGTGGAGTCACAAAGAGTCCGGCATGACTGAGCGACTAAAACAAAAACTCGAGCTTTCCAGTTGGTAAATATGTGTTCTATATATATTAAAGAGGGATGTTCTTATAGGGAATAGCCATCTCTTTATATACATTATAGGAAATGGCAAAAATCCAGAAAAGTCTTTTGGGGCAGAGGCATATTGCAACATGTTCAGGACTCAGCCAAATTAGAGCTCATTTAATAGCAGATACAGTCTGTCAAAAACTGCCACCAATGCTTCAAAACGTCATTCAGATGCTCCAATAATGGAGGAAGTACCCCACGCACACTCCACTATTAGAGGTGGACTTTGCAATCCCCCAAATCAATCACCATCAGCTGTGTGAGAGGCACAAGGGCTCCTCAGTCTGTCTCCTGCCTGCAGGTCCTTCCATATCAGATGTCCAGCCCTCCTACTCGGACAAAACCTGGGCTGGGCAAAGCTTCAGAGTCATGGCCGCTTCCCAGCTAAGGAGGAGCTCTGTGCTCAGACTCCTTAAGACATGAAAAAAGCCATCCGTAAAAGTAGCGCTGGCTAGAGTCACCAGGAAAGAAATGGTACTTGTCCCAGGAAAGTGAGCTCCTCAGGGTCGTCCCAATGAAGTGTCCTGTCCACTGTGAGGAATAAATACGTGCTACTCCTTCACTGCTCTTCTTTCAGCTGAAGACTCCTGCCCTTCCTGTTTTATTTTGACTGCAGTAAAAATATATATAACAAGTATATACAACATCTTAACCATTTTTGTAGCATTAAGTCTGTTTACTTTATTGTGCAGCCCTCACCACCATCCCTCTCCAGAACGTTTTTATCTTCCCCATTTGAAATTTTGTCCTCATGAAACACTCACTTCCAGCCACCATTTGACTTCCTGTCTCTTTGAATTCGCTCTGCTAGGTGCCTCGTAGACAGTATTTGTCCTCGGCTCGCTGGTTTATTTCACAGAGCACTGTCTTCTAGGTTCATCCATGTTGTAGCTTGTATATATACTCCATTGTAAGAACAGATCACATTTTGTTTACTCATTCATCTGTTGCTATGTATTCTTTGTGTCAGTAAGTCTAATGGGAATGGAAAATAAAATGATATTGTTAAATCACACACACAGGCAAGGATAAAAAAAGAGCCCATCCTGCCTTATTTTGGACCATTCTGAAGGATACATGAAAGAGTAAGCCTCCTACCTTGACCCACGAATTTCTCTCCTGTCTGTGGTTGATGCCAAAGGCATCACTGTAGAAAATTACCTTTCTGTTCCCTGATGCATCTGGGACTAAGTAACACATTAAGGTATCTCACCCTCTAACAGGCTGCAGCAGAAGGCTCACAGGCTTCAGCTCTCCCTGTGACAGCTGTCTGAGTGGTGGTAATTGATTAGATACAAGATGTGATGGGAAGAGATGAGAGGGAAGATGAGCAAAGGTTTGAATCTTGGAGCTCTTCTTAGGAGAAAAGAAACTTAATGGAGATTTCTGTCAAAGGAGCAGATTACCCCTGAGACTGTGATTCCTGCAGGAAGACAGAGAACTAAGGTGGAAAGAAAGAAAGAAGGATGCATAACTGTCTGCCCTCAGAAGCATAGGGGGCATCCTTAAAGACACAACTCATCTGTTTCCATAGATCCTGTTTTGAGCAGGACCCGCAATTGAACAACAAATAAATTTCCACCCAGAAAACCTAAGAATCCCTAAGGAAATACAGCAACATGGTTCAAGCTTTTTAAATGCATATTCAAATAAAATATAACCATATATAATGGATTCAGTAGTCATCATATACATATAATTTTTATCATCTATAAAACAGGGTTGTTGTTCAATCACTCAGTCATGTCCAGATCTTTTCGACCCCATGGACTGCAGTGTCCCAGGCTTCCCTATCCTTCATGATCTCCTAGAGCTTGCTCAAACTAGTGTCTATTGAATCAGTGATGCCATCCAACCTTCTCATCCTCTGTCGTCCCCTTTTCCTCCTGACTTCAATCTTTCCCAGCATCAGGGTCTTTTCTAAGGAGTTGGTTCTTCGCATCAGGTGGCCAAAGTATTGGAGCTTCAGCTTAAGCATCAGTCCTTCCAATGAATAGTCAGGACTGATTTCCTTTAGAATTGACTGGTTTCATCTCCTTGTAGTCCAAGGGACTCTCAAGAGTCTTCTCCAACACCACAGTTTAAAAGCATCAGTTCTTCAGTGCTCAGCTTTCTTTATGGTTCAACTCTCACATCCATACATGACAACTGGAAAAACCATAGCTTTGACTAGACGGACCTTTGTGAGCAAAGTAATGTCTTTACTTTTTAATATGCTGTCTATGTTGGTCATAGCTTTCTTCCAAGCAACAAACATCCTTTAATTTCATGGCTGCAGTCACCATCTGCAGTGATTCTGAAGCCCAAGAAAATAAAATCTGTCACTATTTCCATTGCTTCCCTATTTTCCATGAAGTGATGGGACGGGATGCCATGATCTTAAAAAAAAAAAAAAAACAGAAAAAAAACGCCATTCAGTTTTCTGAATGTTGAGCTTTAAGCCAGCTTTTTCACTTCCCTCTTTCACCTTCATCAAGAGGCTCTTTAGTTCCTCTTCTCTTTCCGCCATAAGGGTGGTATCGTATGCATATCTAAGGTTATTGTTATTTCTCCCGCAACCTTGATTCCAGCTTGTGCTTCATCCAGTCTGGCATTTCTCATGACATACTCTACATAGAAGTTAAATAAGCAGGGTGACAACATAGAGCCTTGACGTACTCCTTTCCCAAATTTGAACCAGTCCATTGTTGCATGAGGTTCAAGATGGCAGTAACAGTGATGATGTTCAAGGTAACAGTGATGGGGATGGTGTTCAAAGACCCAAGACAACCATGACCCAGAGCAGATGTGGCAGTAAGTGTTCCGCCCTTACCAAACAGTGGCTGAGCACCTTCTTACTATGATGAAAACAGAGCCACTAGAATTTAGACTTCGTGTGATAGGGAATTGTGTTTTGTCTATATCATAGCCTGGCACACAATAGATGCTTAACATTTACTGAATGAATAAACTGATTTCATTCATTCATTCATTTATCTCCTGGGAGTTTATACCAGATGCAGAGGTTGAGGGCTCCAGTAAGGAGCATTTTCCAAAATCAAGTATAGAGGTAGCCATTCAAATGGATAAAGGGTGAATATGCTTGAGTCATCCATTTGAGGCAAATCTCTTGCTTTTTTCAAATTTTGACTATAAATTGTTCAAAAAGCTCATTTATTACCATTCATTTTTCACAATAAATTTGGGGATGACCCCATCGTGTGTCCAAATAAGCCATTTTATGTGCCTGCCTTTTGGAGAAAGGAGAGGGTATCCAATAGTTATTACCAAGTCAAAATAAGGAATTAATTTTAAATGCTAACAAGAAATTAGCATAAAGTAAAGATGATTATCTTAGGAATAGCTCTGTTTGTTTTTCACTCTAGCCAGAAATAAGGCCTAGAACCTGACCAGCATATGGCTGCTAGGGCAAACACCAAATTAATATGTGTCCCCATAAGATGCCCTTAATAAAATCATCAGCGAGACATTTAAAAGTCAAGTACATGAGGTATTAAAACTGCCATCCATCCACAGTCCAAGTATATGACAAGTTTTCTAAAGTCAGATCCCCACCTAGCACTCACGCCCTTCTTTCTTTTCAGGTATATCAGGGAAGATCCACTTCCAGCAAAGTAGAAGACCTCCCCTAGTTTTTACAAGTGGCAGATTGAATCTTATGTATAACATTCCATGACCGCTGGACATCTGGGCTGATAGAAGTGTATTGGGGATGAGGAGAAACACAAGTGCCTTAGCCAAGTGTTTGGCCATAAGTTCTACTTTTGTTTAGGTTTGAAGGGTTTGTCAACAAAAGAAACTACTTGTTACACACACAATAAACAATTTCAGTATTTAATAGAGGATTGTTTGACAATTTCAAAACACAGTCATTAAAAGGGAAGAAATAGAAACAGTAGGGAGAAGTAACAGCATATATACATCATCAAACTGTGCCAACAACATACACCTAGACTTGAACAGTGCTGGGAAGTTCCACATTAACAGCAATTTGGAGTCCCAATTGGGAAAGAATCCTGGGAGGCAACCCACCCTATGGGTGAGATTTTAAATCGCAGTTTTGGGGGCTCCTGCTTATAATTCCGGAGAAGGCAATGGCACCCCACTCCAGTCCTCTTGCCTGGAAAATCCCATGGACGGAGGAGCCTGGTAGGCTACAGTCCATGGGGTCGCTAAGAGTCGGACATGACTAAGCAACTTCACTTTCACTTTTCCCTTTCATGCACTGGAGAAGGAAATGGCAACCCACTCCAGTATTCTTGCCTGGAGAATCCTAGGGACGGCAGAGCCTGGTGAGCTGCCGTCCATGGGGTCGCACAGAGTCGGACACGACTGAAGCGACTTAGCAGCAGCAGCAGCAGCTTATAATTCCAGGCTGCACCCTAATATCATCATCAGTTTGCTTGAAGAAATATGGCTCTGCAGGGGACATTCACCTGTGAATGAAGGAAACCTTTTCAGAGAAAGTGATGTTCTCAGTCTGGAAGGATGAGTAGGAGCCATCCCAGGGAAGGAAGAACAGGGGTGAGGGCACATTCCAGGCAGAGAAGAGCAGATCCACAGATAGTGGTGGGAATAAGCCAGTTCCTACAGAGTCTGTGGCGGAGTGGGCATTCAAACCCAGATGAGAGAGGATTGGGGATGTGATGGATAATGAAAAAAGAAAACTGATCACAGATGGAAACAAATGTAGGATTTCTTGGTCTCATTTGCTCAGAAGTAAATTTTGAACAGAACTATTCTCCAATCAGTTAGGCAAAGAAAAATCTGGGAAGAGCAAGATCTTCTTCTTTCAAACTGCTAATTATGAGTTCTGGTGAGACTCAAGGGGTCAGTAAACACTTATTGAGAGGTCATTATGGTCTGGTCCCTGTCTTCATGGAGCCCATAGGCTGGGAGGCACACAGACCAGAAAACAGGCAAATCTAATGCAGTCTGGGGTGTGCTAGGGTAGGGACGGCTCCCTGTTTCCATGATTGATTCCTTCAGACACAAACCTTGAGAGGAGGGTTTATTTGGGAAGGGATCCTGAGATGCACTGGTTGGGAGGTGGGCAGTGAGATGGTGAAGGGAGGGAGTCTGTGCATATTGCACAGTCACCACTCTGCGCACCCAGGCCCACTCCCACGGGGCATGTCTGGGAGACTGCCTGGTACGGGCCCCAGGTTGCCCTGCCTGACTCCCCCTCCTCCATCTCCCATCCACCATGGCAAAGGGCTGCTCTGGGCTTGCCCATCTCCTGGCTCATTCAGTGAGTCCTGAGCTCTGGCTCCTTAAGACAGAGAAGCAGGTATAAGAGCCACCCTAGGCAACATGGGGGGCTTAGGAGAGCTTCTTGGGGGTGCTGGTACATAAGCCTAAGTAGGTCAGGTGAGGAAGAAAAGGGCGCAGACCATCCCAGGTAAGGAAGTAGCATCCATCATATTTACTAGAATTATCAATACTTGTGTGTGTAATTTTTCCCTCACTGGGCATAAATACTTATGGGGCAATGATTAAATCTTATCCATTTTTTTACTCAGCTAACCTTTCTTAAGCATTGACTTCTTTTGTTCTGGGCTAAAAAAACCCCTAAGGGACAAGGTATACATGGAACAGCTGGTGTACCCCTCTCTAGCTTCAGAGAGGGCCACCAAGAATGACCAAACTGAAACTCCTGTCACCGTGAAGAAAATGCAAAAATGTTTCCAGGTGTGCAACTTTGTGTGAGAGAAGCTATGCACTTTGTTTCCCTAAGAAATTTACTGTTTTTCTACAAAAAAAAAAAATTTAATTTTTAAGAATTAGAATGTACAATGTATAAAAAATGATGTTATACATGCTAACAGCCTACTTAAAAAAAATATCAACAATATGATGGACACAAATCATAGACGCAAACATATTTCTGCAATGTTATAGAATATCATATGTCATGTGTGATTTCTTTGCCTTCTATTTAACCCATATTTACCTTAAGACCTTTGAATAAGGTTAATGTAACTGAATGCTGTTTTCTGTTGTCTTCAGTTCTTTGACTATCTCCTGCATTTTCTTTGAAATAGGAAGCTGTTTGCCTCAAACACCTGCTCACACTATGACAAAGGCAAGAATAAAAGACATCATAATTTTTCAGGTCTAGGCCTGTCCTTTATTCTTGGGGCCTTGGGGTCTGTGAGCAGATATCATTGTGTAGATGCAGGGTCTTGCTAGACTGACATCATACTGACATCTGCTGGTCACTTAGAGGTCATCACTGGGAATAATAATCAAAATGGAGAAAGCTGCTCTAAGTTGCTTTCCACGTGTGTGCTGGACTTAATTTCTATTCTGTTTTCAAAGCTTCAGTCAAGATATGGACCAGGTTCTCAGGGAAACTCTGTCCTTTATTGAATAGATATATTTTCAACCTTTGGCCTCTTGGTACTGAAGAACTGATGTGTTCAAATTATGGTGTGGGAGAATGCTCTTGAGAGTCCCTTGGACTGCAAAGAGAGCAAACCATTCAATCCTGAAGGAAATCAACCCTGAATATTCATTGAAAGGACTGATGCTGAAGCTGAAGCTAAAGCTCCAATACTTTGGCCACCTGATGCGAAGAGTCGACTCCTTAGAAAAGACCCTGATGCTGGGAAAGATTGAAGGCAAGAGGAGAAGGAGGCAGCAGAGGATAAGATGGTTAGATAGCATTACCGACTCAATGGACATGAATTTAAGCAAACTCCAAGAGATAGTGGAGGAGAGAGGAGCCTGGCGTGCTGGAGTCCGTGGGATCAAAAAGAGTCACACAAGACTTAGCGAATGAGCAACAACAACAGTTTTGGACCTCGTTTTACTCAGTCTCTGTTTTATCCATTGCTTCCACTTGCCATTGGTCACACTAACTACCCCTCACTCTGCACTGTCCTGGGAGCATTTGTGGTGGGAAAAGTAGACAGATGGAAAACTTTCACAAACTTACCCATTTGCCTTATTTCCACAAACGACCCTCAGAGCCTGAGCTCTTAGGTCTTCAGAACAAAAGTGAGGAGGGCGTGGGAGGATGCCACGTGCATTTCTCCATGGGCATGGAGTGGGACATGGAGAACTGGTTTTGAGAACATCCTGTGGAATGCCAGCTCTCAGTGTTCCATCATGTGCCGTTCCAAAGGCATCAGTAACATTGCAATAACCAGCCCATCGGAGAAACTGCACTGGCAGGAAACTAAATTGTTATCTGTCATTTTGGAAAATAGCTTAAAACAGTAAGCTGGACTTCCAGAACTTAAGTTCCCACAAAGAGAAACTCCACCCAGAGAATGAACTCCTGCTTCTTACCCTTCTGTACTCACTACTTCCTGCCAGTGTCACCCAGCCTCTTGCCCCTGCTATGAGAGTGTGGTCACAGAAAAATTAGATTTCAAAGTGCAGACACTGGCTTCACATCCCTCCTCTATCCCTTACCCATCAGGACATGAGCAAGTAATGCTGTTGTTCAGTTGCTAAGTGTGTCCGACTCTTTACAACCCCACGGACTGAAGCATGCCAGGCCTCCCTGACCTCCACTATCTCCCAGAGCTTGCTCAAACTCAAGTCTACTGAGTCTGTGATGCCATCCAACAATCCCATCCTCTGCCACTCCCTTCTTTTGCCTTCAATCTTTCCCAGCATCAGGGTCTCTTCCAGTGAGTCGGCTCTTCACATCAGGTGGCCAAAGTATTGGAGCTTCAGCTTTAGCATCAGTCCTTCCAATGACTATTCAGGGTTGATCTCCTTTAGGATTGACTGGCTTGATCTCCTTGCTGTCCACGGGACTCAAGAGTCTTCTCCAGCACCACAATTCAAAGGCATAAATTCTTTGGTGCTCAGTCTTCTTTATGAAGAAGCAAGTAATACAATCTTTCTAAGTCTCACTTCCCTCAACTGAAAATTTGAGTGACCACAGATAATGCAAAAGGAAAGGGGATATCCTTGTAAAGAGGGAGCAGAAGGAACCTCCTGGTACACATGAAGGATTCACTTAATCTCTCAGCAGGGGCCCAGCTTCTCTCATCTCCTTCCTGCCTCCATGGCTGCTCCTCTCACAACCAATGTCTTAAAAGCAGTCTCCAGCCTCCACTTCACCTTCCTATCAGAGGTTACCCACTGCTACATGGACATCCCTCCTGACAAGCTCATCAGTGGCTTATTGATGATTTTTCTGTCCTTATTTAACTTCTTAGGATTCCAGGACACCCACTTACCTGGTTTTCCCTCTACTCCACTCCTTCTCAGATCCTCTTTGAACACGCTCATCTTTCCTCTCTGGTCTTTTCCCTGGTTGACCACCTCTGACTCTAAAAATCATGGAGACCCTGATGACTTCAGCGCTTTGTAGCTCAATCTAACTTCTCCCTGAACTCCAGGCTCAGATGTCCAACTCTTTACAGGACCTGTTCTGGGTGCAGTGCTGGACATCTTTTGCACACCAGCTCACGTCCATCCAGGCTACCTTTCCATCTGGCTGCTGCTTTGGCAACCAGCTGCACATGGAGGGAATTGGAAGCTCTGGCCCCTCCCACCTCTTCCACTCCCTCCCAGGACTTTTCTGCTGCTGTCATGTTGAACATCTGCGGGAGCCCACTTATCTTACAAGTAGGAGATCAGGGGAATTGACGTGTCCTGAGCGACCCTTGAGAGTGGGGGATGAGAGCCTGTGGATGATCATATCCCTCCCCCTTCCCCAGCAGGACTGATCCCAGAGGCCTGCAGTGGAAAGCAACTCAAAAACACCTCAGGGAGTGACTTCCCTTCTGTCTTCCATGTCTTCCAAGTCCCTGGGATCGCTTCCCCAAATAACTGATGTATAGGGTCTGCTTTTGGAGGGACCCAGGCTAAGTTGTATGTGTCGTATGCCCCTCAAACACCAAGAAAATGTTACTTCTCTAGCCCCACTTCTCCCTACCCAACCCCCTTCCCCCATCTTCCACCTCCAAGGTCGGGCTGTGCATCTGAATTTCTTGCAGGTACTTTAGTTGATTCCTGTTGTTGTTCATTGTTCTGTTGCTCAGTCATGTCTGACTCTTTGCAATCCCACAGACTGCAGCATGCCAGGCTTCCCTGTCCTTCACTGTCTCCCAGAGTTTGCTCAAACTCATGTCCATTCAGTTGGTGATGCCATACAACCATCTCATCCTCTGTGGTCCCTTTTTCCTCTTGCCCTCAATGTTTCTCAGCATCAGGGTCTTTTCCAATGGGTCAGCTATCCACATCAGGTGGCCAAAGTACTGGAGCTTCAGCTTGAGCATCAGTCTTTCCAGTGAATATTCAGGATTGATTTCCTTTTGGACTGACTGTTTTTTAAAGTGAAGAAGCTGGCTTTAAAAAGTTGATTCTTAAATACATACAAAGGTGAAAACTACCCATCTGGGGACTCTCACATAGGACCTTAGATGAAGCATTTGGGGAACTCTTATAGAGGGTGACGGCAGAAATCCTTTCTCAGGATGGGTGTCTAAGGCCATGGTCGTGACTGCCCTTCTCAGCATACACGTGAGTGTAGACATTCCTCCTGTTTTGCTGAAAGTTTTACTTTCATTTTAGGCTTGAAGGATTTGGTAACAACAGAAATCACTTGTTACACACACAATAAACAATTTCAATATTTAATCGAGGATTATTTGACTCAATTTCAATATAGAATCATTAAGAGAAAAAAGAAAAAGAAACAGAGAAGAGTAACAGCACATGGTCTTCCCAGTGGCTGCACACGGATGTTAAGAGTTGGACCATAAAGAAGGCTAAGCTCCAAAGAATTGGTGCTTTCAAACTGTGGTACTGGAGAAGACTCCTGACAGTCCCTTGAACTGCAAGGATATCAAACCAGTCAATCCTAAAGGAAATCAACCCTGAATATTCACTGGAAGGACTGATGCTGAAGATGAAGCTCCAATAATCTGGCCACCCAATGCAAAGAGTCAACTCACTGGAAACGACCTTGATGCTGGAAAAGATTGAGGGCAGGGGGAGAAGAAGGTGACAGTGGATGAGATGGTTGAATAGTGTCTCTGACTCAATGGACATGAGTTTGAGCAAACTCAAGGAGATAGTGAAGAACAGGGAAGCCTGGCATGCTGTAGTCCATGGGGTTACAAAGAACCAGACACAACTTAACGACAGAACAACAACAACAAAACAGCATATACATTATCAAATTGGGCTGACAACCTACATCCAGACTTGAATAGTCCATTGTTATCAGTAATCTGGAGTCTCAATTGAGAAAGGGCCCCAGACATCCACCCCATGGGTGAGATTTCAAATTGCAGCTTTGGAGCCTCCTGCTTATAATCCCAGGCCACAAACTTGTCATCGTCAGTTTGCCTGCAAAAATACAGCTCTGGTTTTTCTTTAACTTTTACAATGCTATTAGTTTCACCTTGTGAGTCATAAGACTCTGGCAGGGCTGACCAGGCCTCCAGGGGCTCAAGAAAATTCCAAGACCCACTCCCTCTCTTATCTAAAATGCCACTTGACTTGCTGGCAACAATTGGTATGTTTTGCAAACAGGTACATGGTCCGGGCAGTGTCCAGGCAGGTCAGAAGCAGGTCAGAGCCCTGTTCTCCTGCTTCTGAAGCCTGAACTAGATTTCCTCCATTTTAACTTCCCTAACACCTCCTGAGTCACCCACAATACCCGTTGCCCCTCTGTGGGCAGCATGACTGCATTTGGCATCCACAGGTGGCCTGGTTGCCTGTGAAAAAGCCCTGCTTCCCATTTGATGTGGCCTGAACAGCAGGTGTGGGTCAGGCTGGGGCCCTCCCATCCCCTCCACCCCCTCAAGTCTGACTACCACCCCCCATGCTGCCTGTGGGCACAGCCCGAGTGAACCAGGCTGCAGGCTCTGTGGCTCTCAGCACACTCGGGTTCCTCCAGCCTTTCTCCCCTTCTCGTGGATGCTCCCACACAGTTCACAGTTGCCAGGGCTTAGTGAGCCTTGCAGGCACTTTTCACCATGAGCTATGAGGCCACATCTGTTACCCCATGATACTGAACTCTGCCAGTGGCGTGACCACACGGGAGACACATGAGAGCTTTGAGAGAGTTGTACATATGCTCGTACACATGTGCACACACATGCCCAACACATTCACACTCACCACACACACACACACACAGAGGTTATCTGCTTATTTATGCTTGTGACCCAGAGACCACTCAGGGCACATGGGGTCCATGGGACTCCTCACCCCCTGCCGTCCCTCCTGCTCCTCCAGCATCATTCAGTCCCCAGGTCCATTGAAAGCTTTGGGGACTCAGTCAAATCCTTGAACTACCCTCTCCCTCAGTTTTCTTATCTCTAAATTGGACAACGGAGAAGGCAATGGCATCCCACTCCAGTACTCTTGCCTGGAAAATCCCATGGACGGAGGAGCCTGGTAGGCTGCAGCCCATGGGGTCGCTAAGAGTCGGATACAACTGAGCGACTTCACTTTCACTTTTCCCTTTCATGTACTGGAGAAGGAAATGGCAACCCACTCCAGTGTTCTTGCCTGGAGAACCCCAAGGACAGTGGAGCCTGGTGGGCTGCCGCCTATGGGGTCGCACAGAGTCGGACACGACTGAAGCGACTTAGCAGCAGCAGCAGCAAATTGGACAAAAGCCCACCTTGCTGTTGTCATTGTTCAGTTGCTATGTCATGTCTGACTGTTTGCAACCCCATGAACCGCAGCATGCTAGGCTTCCCTGTCCTTCACAATGTCCCGGAATCTGTACAACACAAATTAAATGAGATGTCCCTGGGACCCCTTTGATGCAGAAGCGTCTGCACCCTGAGGGCTCCTTGTGCTGGAAGCGATGGGTTTCCACCTCATGGGGCAGGAATTCATGCGAGGGGACACGGGGCCTGTTAGGAGGAGACTGGGCTTGCTGGAAAGCAGAGTCAGAGACAGAGTGCTGGTGGATAGGATTTTACTGGTGGGTTCAACCCCAGGGGCAGACTGAGGGGAAGGATCAGAAGTGTGGACGGGAGAACCTGTTACCCAGCACACTGGAGTACAACAGACTGCTCCCTCACCAGGGAGCCCCAGGAAGTCTGACCCACCTCACTCAGGGGCACCGCCTGGAGGTGAGCTCCTGCCCTGGTCTTCTGAGCAGTGGTGTCCCTCGGAGGGGCTCAGAGGGAGCACTGCAGGTGATAAGGATGGAAGAGGAGAAAGGCAGGCACACAGCAGCGGTTGCGGTTGGGGTGCACACCTGTGCAGCCTGCCAGACCCACCCAAAAAGAACGTGGGCACAGAGGAGGTTTGGAGATCTGGATGGGAGTACAGCTGGTTCCTGACACGGCTTGTATCCAAACGGAGTCATCCCCCTGTTTTCTCTGCTTTCTTTCTAATCTTGACTCTTGTCACCTCACTTCTCAGTGGTTCTGGGGGAACCCAGGCTTTTGAAGATACTTGCATCATAACAAGCACCCTTTCATCTCACCAGGGGGCAGGGGCACTCCGAATGTGAGGTTCATCTCCAGGCCCAACCACCGCCTCGGCCAGGTCCCCGGGGAGGGTGGTGTTGTTGTGTTGTGGTGTATCTGTTGCTCTGTGTGGTTGCTGTTCCAGTCCTGGGATCCTTGAAAACCCAGAGCTCTTCAGGTCTGGAGCCTTTCAGCACCCCAGCACCCCGAGCACTGCATTTCCCACATCCCTGCCCTGATCCTGCTGTCGCCCACGGCCCTGGCATGCACGAGATACACTGTAAACCAGCAGTGACACAGGATAGTCCTGGACAGTAAATATTATTAAATTTAAAACAAATGAAAGGCACTAGCAGGCTCGCAACAGCTTTGTGCCTGGGGGAATTGAGAGCAGCGGACGAGGTGACAGAGGTGGCTTACCGACCCTCCTCCACCCAGGGAGATCCCAGTCTCCTGGGCGGCTCCCTCCCCAGGAGACCTGCTCTGCCGCATCCATCAGGGCAAGGACTCTTCGTGTCTTGGAAACTAGGGGCTACCCCCCAGCCAAGACTGGGAGCCTTACTGCCAGGGGTGTGAGATCTGGACCCTCGGCTCCTCCCTTTATAGCCCAACTGGGCAGGTCTTGCCAGAGAGACTGCGCTGACTCGCTGGGCCCTGAGCTGGGAAATATCTGCCAGTGTGCTCCATGCACCCCTTTTTCAGGAGAGAAGCTATGGGGGGGGGGGGGGCGTGCATGAGTGCCCAGTCATGTCGGACTCTTTGCGACCCCCCATGAACTGTAACCCACCAGGCTATGTCCATGGGATTCTCCAGACAAGAACACTGGAACAGGTTACCATTTCCTTCTACAGGGGATCTTCCCGACCCAGGGATCGAACGCGCATCTCTTGAGTCTCCTGCACCGCAGGTGGATTCTTTTACCCCTGAGCCACCCGGAAAGCCTCAAATAGGGGGAGCCCAGCTCTAACCCAGTGCCCCGGTAAGTCAGTCACTTCAAAGTTATCAGGCGTGATCTTCAGTCTCCGCCGCCTTTTCCCGCAGCGCCCCCTGGAGGCCTGCGGTGAACCAAACCTGAGAGCTGGCATGGGGCGTCCTTACCACCCAACCCCGCTCAGACGTGGAGAGGGTGAATCTCAGTGTCCCCGGCAGCCCAGGAGTCACAGGTCCTCCCCTCTAAGGTCAGGGACGCTGGACCAGGCCACTGCCCCTGGTTGAGACCCTGGATAGGTGTGCACAGACAGACACGAGAGCAGGAGTCATGCAAAGGAAGGGCCTCGATGGTCCAGCTCACTGAGACAGCCGTGGCGTCTCCTTGTGCCCCCTTACCCTCCTCTCCAGACCACGCAGGAGTATGGGGGCAGGGGGGGCTCTGGAACATGGCACAGCCCCTCACCCGCTCCCCACCCCTCACACTTCCCAAGGGGTGGGCAGTGGTCACGGCTCCACCCGTCTGCTTCCAGATTCAAGGCCAGTGACAGACCTTGTGCTCCAAAGACCTCACCCAGCATCCAAGGAGATGGAGAGGGAGATGGTCTAGCAGTGGCGGGAGCCAGAAGCTTCCCCTGCCCTCTTCCCGCCGCGCCCCGCCCCGACACCCCGCCCCCCCACCTCCACAGCCCCTCAGGTCTGAGAAGCCAGGGAGACTAGCAACGCTATGGGCACCCACCCCACCTGACTGTGCACCAGGCGCAGTCCAGGCACTGCGTGTCTCTTCTGCTTCTCCTGCCAGCTGTGCAGAAAGCTGTCAGCCCCTGCTCCCATGTGCAGAAGCTGAGCCTCAGAGATGGGGCTGACCTTGCCCAGCTCTTCTGCTGGTAAGTGGCGGAGCCTGGATTTGAGCCCAGGTGTGTCTGGTTCTCAAAGGGAGGTGGCTATGGAGGTTTTCATCTGCACAGGGAGCCAGGAGCCTAGAGCCAGAAACAAGGGGGAGTGCGGCTCGGAGTCCCAGATGAGTCCCTTGGCCCCCGCTGAGGGGTGTCACTCGCGTCTACAGCTGAAATGTGGCCTCTCCTGTGCCACCGCCCCCACCCCCGCCCCCCACACAATAAGATCAGGTCCTCAAGTGTACACTTTTTTCCTGCGTTGTTTATTGCTGAGTTCCCACTGCCTGCACCAGTGTCTGGCTATAGTGGGTGCTCAATACCTATTTGAAAAAGTCAATCAGTCAATCAATCAGTGGGATGGCTGACCAAACAGGCCAAGAATTGAGCAGATCAAAACTACCATTTCTGCACGTTTACTCTCATAGAATTAATCCAGACCTATTTTTACTGTAGTCATTTTGAACATCCCACATAATGGCCTCTGTCTCTCTCTCTCTCTCTCTCTCTCTCTCTCTCTGTCTCTTTAGCATGAACCCTGCCCATGTGCTTCGTGAAGTATGGGCAGTGAACAGTATGAGAAAAGGGCAGGGGCACTGGGGTGAGAATTCCTCAATAAATACAGACACCTCCCCACTCCTGTATAACATCTCCAAACATCTCATTGGGGGAAAAATGAAATTTATAATCACATCCGCCTATGAAAACTTTTGAAACTAAAAAAGAGAAAATAAGATTTATCTGCTCTCTATATCTTGAAATTGGCTCAGAAAGAAGTTTGAGAAAATCTCTGTTCATCTGCTGCCCAGTCTCTCCTCAGCTGCACGTTGCTCTGTCAGGGTACACGAAGCTGAAGGAATCATGAAAATGTGCAGAAAACCTCATTCCAACCCACACAGCTGATCATTTTTCAAAACAGCATTCCTGCCAAATGGACTTCTGGCTTCATCCACTCAAACAGATTTCTTGCTCACTGATTGGAAGAAGAGTCATTTTGGCAGGAAAAGGGACCCACGGTGTGAGCCTGACATGACAATCCTGTTCTGATCAAAAGAACCGAGGTAGGAAACAAACAGGGAGAAGCAGGTGATGTTTACCTGGAGTTCTCCTTCCAGGGTCCTTCTCCCCCAGATGCTGTCCCCTTGTCACCCAGGCATCTCAGCAGCCACCTCTCTGCCCCACACTGCCCACAACTGGCTGCTTGCTCTACACACTCATTTCACAAGCATATATATTTAGGGCTACGCTCAACCTGGCACCGTCTAAACTACCTCTTGTAAATGAACCGAATACAGTCTGTAAGGTTGTTGTTACATCCATTTTACAAATGAGGAGGTGGAGGGTCAACTTCAGGAATTTGTCTGAGGCCACACAGCTAGCAGACAGCAGGGCTAGGGTTCCTATGGAAATTAAGAATTCACCTTGCAATGCAAAGGACATGGGTTCTATCCCTGGTCAGGGAATTATAATCCCACATGCTTGGAGCAGCTAAGCCCAAGTGCCACAACTGTTGAAGCCCACGTGCTCTAAAGCCTGTGTACCGCACCTACTGAGCCCTCGAGCCACAACTAGAGAGTCCTTGCATTGCAACGAAAGCTTGTGCGTGATGGAACAAAAAAATCTCACATGCTGCAACTGAAACTCGATGCAGCCTAATTAATTAATTAATTAATTTAAAAAACCAATGTACATGGGTTGGGAGTTACTGTATATAAAGTTCTTTCATACCAGTCATTCTAGAGAATCCAAGACACAAGTTATTCTGAAAACTCAGAGACAAGTCTCCCTTCCTTGCTTTGTTCTGAGGACTGTTTGACAGGTTGGGTGGGGGAGGGGGCTGTGAAACCATGCGGTGTCATTTCAGGGGGCTCTGAAGAGCTCCAGAAACATAGTTCTTTATGTTATGTCTCAGCAAAGAAAACATCAGGGAGAGACAAAGTTCTAGATAAGAAGTGATTTATCAAAGTTGGATGTTTGTGAGGTTTGCAAGCAGGTGGGCGAGAGGATGCTGTGCCCTGAGAACTTAGTGGGCTACACTTTTATAATCAAAAGAAAAGTGGGGAAGAGGAGAAGACTACCTTCTTCCTCATTTTTGAGTAGATGTCAGGCTTCCAACATCAGCTCCTCCTCCAGGTTGGGCAGTTTTCTTGCCTCTACACGGTCAAGTCAGGACTGAGATGGCGCAATGGAAAAATTATTACAGATTTCAGTACAGTGAGGGTTTCTTTACTTTGAAATGTCACCTTTCCATAGATTATTGTTTTCTGTGTGTGCAGAGAGCATGTCCTAGGAGTCATTAACTCACTGAGCTCACTGGGCAGGATGTGGGTCTCACACCACCATTGTTTTATTGTTTGGGGACATGTCCCCATGCTTCTGCTTCATGGTTTTGTTGCTAAGCGAGCCTGCTTGGTTTCGGGGTTAAGCAAACCTGCTTCCTTGTGATCATTAACTTACAGGATCTCCCATGCTTTTTTTTTTTTTACTTACAATCCCCTAGTGGGATTAACTATTTAACCACCTACTTTGTGCTTTTACCCTATTCCTGTCAGAGGGGCATTTATGTTTGAGAACAAACATAAATTTTGTTTTCCCAGCACGCTTTATAACCGTGCAGTGGGGCTTGCACAGAACATTGGGAAGTCACAGTCTCTGATGACCTTGGTCTTACTGCTCTTGGTCACCACTAACATTTGCTTTGCGGATCATTTTGATACGTATTTGGTTCTAAATGCCCACCTGTGTCCCCAGGGCACCATGACGTTAGAAACACTTGATCCTTGATGTGGAAAAGCAAACCAGGAAAGGTAGTTGGCTGTGTTCTCATTTGGAGGAAAGAGAAGAGGATTCGGTGGGACATATGTGTCCAGGGCCCTTGTGGAAAGAGAGAGCTCTGTGTTGGGAAAATTGGCATGGCCTCATGTCCCAAAGGCCCAGGGCTGTCCTAGAGAACCTCTGTCCATGGAGAAGACCTCTTCCAAGCCGCAGGTGGAGAGAAGAGCCCTGGACCACAAGCTGAGAGGCAGAAGGCAGCACGTGACTTGTGAAAGTCACATCACCTGAACAAGAAAGGCTTTGGCTTGGACCACTTGCCTGCAACTTTCTTCCCCACAGAATGTTTTCTTCCCAAGACGTTTTGCTCAGAAGCCTCTCTAAGGCTTGACAGAGTGAGGAGAGATTCCTTGCTAATCCTGAAGTTTCAGGACCAGAAGTTACAGCGCAGCATCCACCCTGTGGGGCCCTTTTGTGTCCCAGGAGCCCAGGATCCCATCCCGCCCCAATGCTGCGTGCAGTTGATCGAAGAGGCAACAGGGTGTCACATCGGCCGTGCTGCCCCTGCTTCAAGGCAGTACAGGTTCTCAGTCCATAACACTTTCCCAGGTCACAAATGAGGGCCCAGAACTGACTCCCAGTCACGAGTCTTGTGTGAATGCCTCGGGGCTGCCATATACCAGAGCACCACAGATGGAGTGGCTTAAAACACAGAAATGTACCCTCTCCCAGCTCTGGAGGTTAGAAGGTCAAGGTGTGGGTGGGGTTACTTCCTTTTCAGGCTGCCAGGGAGAATTAGTCCCAGACTCTCGTCCAGCTTCTAGGGGTTTGCTGGAAATCTTTGTCGCTCCTTGGCTTCTAGAGGCATCGCTCTTATCTCTGCCTTCATCTTCATGTGGCATTTCCTTGCGTGAATGTCTCTGTCCAAATTTCCACTTTTCATAAGGACCCCAGTCATATTGGGTTGGAGTCTGCCTTGCTCCAGTATGACCATAACTAATTACATGTGATGACTCTATTTCCCAATAAGGTTACATTCACAGGGACTGGGGGTAGGGCTAGAACTTAGTGATTTGGTGGGAACACAACTCAGCCCACACCCAGTCTTTTCTTTAAATGTTTTCTTATTGTGGTAAAAGTCACAAAATATAAAACAGACTGTTTTAACCACATTTAGCTGTACAGTTCAGTGGCACTAAATACATTCACATTATCATGCAACTCTCACCATTATCCATCTCCCGAATTTTTCACCTTTCTAAACTGAAACTCTGTCCCCAATTAAACTCCCCATTTCTGCTTCCCACCTGGCATCTACCAATGTACTTTCTGACTCAATTTAACTATTCCACGCGTCTTGTGTAAGTGAAGTCAAATAGCATTTATCTTCACCTAACGTATACTGGAATGCATTCTCAATCTTAACTCAATATACGTCCTACAAACAGATTGCGCCTTTTTTCCCTTCCCTGTGCTGTCCAGCAGGCTCTCATCAGTTATCTGTTTCACACATAGTAGTGTGCATATGTCAGTCCCAACCTCCCATTCTTACTCAACGGTCAGGGCAGGTTTAGCTAACATTTAATCCCAAATTTCCTACCTCATGTCCTGGATGAAGAGACTTCTTTAAGACATTTATGTCTTCTTTAAGACATTTATAGAAGAGCAAGAATATTAATTTCTAGATAAAGAAGGGTACCCACTGTTCCTCCTTACTGGGACCGGAGGATGCCAACTTCCACCGAGAACAGCAGTCACTGTCACAGCCTTCTTCAGAGAAAGTGAAGTGTGTGTGTAGTAGAGCCCTCCAAGGAAATCTGGCCAAGGTCTTTCTTGAAAAGCCCAGTGTGGGCTCTCTGCCCATGGACTCCACTGAGTAAGCACCGTTGAAGTCTCCCGCCTCCACTGCCATCATGCCTAAGTCAGAGTCTCCCAAAGAGCCCAAACAACTGTGGAAGCTCTTCATCGAAGGACTGAGCTTTGAAACCACTGATGAGAGTCTGAGGAGCCATTCCAGGCAGGGGGGAATGCTCGCAGACTGTATGGAAATGAGGGATCCAAACACCAAGCTCTCCACAGGTTTTGGGTTTGTCACACATGCCATTGTGGAGGAGGCTGGTGGGGCCACAAATGCAAGGCCATACAAGGTAGATGGAAGAGCTGTAGAACCAAAAGATGGCCACCTCAAGAGAAGATTCTTAAAGACCTGGTGCCTACTCAACTGTGAAAACGATTTTTGCTGGTAGCATTAAAGAAGACACCGAAGAACATCACCTGAAAGATTGTTTTGAACAGTATGGGAAAATTGTTGCTGTGGTTTAGTTGCTAAGTCATGTCTGACTCTTTGCGACCCCACGGACTATAGCCCTCCAGGCTCCTCATCCACAGGATTTCCCAGACAAGAATACTGGAATGAGTTGCCATTTCCTCCTCCAATGGGAAAACTGAAGTGATTGACATCATGACTGGCAAAAAAGACAGGCTTTACTTTCATAAACTTTGATGACTATGACTCTGTAGACAAGATTATCATTCAGAAATACCACACTGTGAATGGCCACAACAGTGCAGTAAGAAAAGCCCTATCTAAGCAAGAGATGGGCTTCCCAAGTGGCTCAGTGGGTAAAGAACCTACTGCAATGCAGAAGATGTAAGAGATGAGGGTTTAATCCCTGGGTCAGGAAGATCCCCTGGAGAAGGAAATGGCAACGTACTCCAGGATCCTTGCCTGGAGAATCCCACGGGCAGAGGAGCCTGGTGGGCTACAGTCCTTGGGGTCACAGAGTAGGACATGACTGAAGTGACTGAGCATGTAGCACGCAAGCAAGAGATGGCCAGTGCTTCATCCAGTCAAAGAGGTTGAAGTGGTCTGAAAACGTCGGTGGTGATTGTGGGGGTGGTTGTGGAGGAAACTTCAGTGGTTGAGGTGGATTTGGTGGCAGCCACAGTGGTGGTGGTGGGTATGGTGGCAGTGGGGACGGCTGTGATGGATTTGGTAATGATGGAAGCAGTTTTTAAGGTGATAAATCGACAAGGATTTTGGCAGTTACAACAATCAATCTCAAGTTTTGGACCCAAGAAAGGAGGAAACTTTGGAGGCAGAAATTCTGGCTCCTATGGTGGTGGAGGCCAATACTTTGCCAGACCACAAAACCAAGGTGGCTGTGGTGGTTCCAGCGGCAGCAGGAGCTGTGGCAGTGCCAGAAGGTTTTCCTGGCAGTAAGCCAGGAAACAAAGCTTGGCAGGAGAGGAAAGCCAGAGAAGTGACAGGGAAGCTACAGACTACAACAGACTTGTGGGCTCAGCCAAGCACAGTGGTGGCAGGGCCTAGCTGCTACACTGAACACGTGTTTTAGACAATCCTCATGTGTATGGGCAAAAACTTAAGGACTGTATTTGTGACTAATTGTATAACAGGTTATTTTGGTTTCTGTTCTGTGGAAAGTGTAAAGGATTCCAACAGAGAACTTTAATATAGATTTATTTTTTGTACCCATGCTGCTGTTGTTCAGTTGCTAAGTTGTGCCTGACTCTTTTTGACCCCATGGACTGCAACATGCCAGGCTTCCCTGTCCTTCACTATCTCCTTGAGTTTGCTCAAAAAATGTCCATTGAATGGGTAATGCCATCCAACCATCTCATCCTCTGTCTCCCCCTTCTCCTCCTGCCCTCAGTCTTTCCCAGCACCAGGGTCTTTTCCAGAGTCAGCTCTTCCCATCAGATGGCCAAAGTACAGGAGTTTCAGCTTCAGCAACAGTCCTTCCAGTGAATATTCAGGGTTGATTTCCTTTAGGATTAACTGGTTTGATCTCCTTGCTGTCCAAGGGACTCTCAGGAGTTCTCTCCAGCACCACAGTTCAAAAGCATCAATTCTTCAGTACTCAGCCTTCTTTATAGCCCAATTCTCATATCTGTATATGACTACTAGACCCGTGCTGTTGATTGCTATGTCTAACAGTCTGATCATGATGCTGAAGAAACATATCTTTTTAAAACAAGCAGAATGTGGGACACTGATAAAAGGACAAGGTCCCTGCTAGGAGGAGGGAGTGGGAATCCAGAGCATGTCACCAGGGATAACCCTGTGCCTCCGACCTCAGTGCCCTGTTAGCTCCCACTGCCCCTTGAAAGCAAACGTGTATTTCACTTTTCTGTAAGGCTGCTCTCACCAGGGCATCAGTGTCAGGCCACCTGTACTTAGAGCATGCAGAGCGTCCCTGGGCTCCCACAAGCGTGGAGGGCATTGCTTCTATGAAGGAAGGACCTGCCACCACTGGAGTCCCCGTCTATCCTGGGGCCACAGCACAGCCTCCTCCATCCTTCCCTTCACCCCAAGCCCCAGCTGCAGATTCCGCCAGGCAGCAGTGCCCTCTGGGGACAGCCAGGACCATAAACCCCCAGTCACAAATGCTGCCACACTGCCCAGGCACACGTGAGCATGTCCTTCCAGTCATCTCGCGCATGTCATTGATAGAAGGGCTCTGAGGAATCAGCCCCAAATTGCATGACATAGAAGTCATGGCTTCTATGAACAGCATAATCTGATGGGTGATAAAAATCACTTACAGGTGATGAGAAAGAGTTCTGTGTGTATAAATTGGGAAGCTGAGATGCGCCTAGACCATGAGGGGCCCATCGTGTGCCCTGAAATTGTTTATCCACTCACAATCCTGGGAATGCCATGCTGCCCCCACCCAACAAACCAGACTTTAGCACAGAGGGCCGATGTCTTCCCTGAATCAACAGAACCCGGCAGAAGTAAAGCCCGTGTGGGCGAGTTTCAGTCTGGCAGTGCTGGAATCAGTTCCAGAACCTTCCAGGCCTCTGGGCTCCCATCGCCCCACCTCTCAGCATGAAGGCCAGAAACATGAGCCATCCCCCGGCCTGCAGAGCCTGGCACCTTGCAGAGAACCCCATCAGATGTTTTATTAACCTCCAGATTTCCCTCCTGCCATTTAACCATGGGGAGACTCTAGCATTGGAGCCACCTGGACTCTTGTTCTAAGAGCAAAGGTTTTCTGAATTGTCCCTTTTGTACACAATGAAGTCCGGAGTGGGCTTGTGTTCTGGTTTTAGTCATGTTGGTAGTGACAACTTTTAAATGATTCAATGAATAAATTGTAGGTTTTTCAGTGTCCTTAGTCTTTAGGCCAGTGTGGTGGGAAGGGTGGCCCAGGAGCCCTGTGTGCCGGGCTCATGAAGCACGTGGAGTCTTGCTGCTCCACAAGGGGAGGGTGATTGCCCCAATTCACAGAGTGGAAACTGAGGTTCAGCAATCTTCCCAACCCACTATCGAACTCAGGTCTCCCACATCGCAGGCAAATTCTTTGCTGTCTGAGCCACCAGGGAAGCCCAAGAATACTGGAGTGGGTAGCCTATCTCTTCTCCAGGGGAACTTCCTGACCCAGGAATCTAACCTGGGTCTCCTGCATTGCAGGCAGATTCTTTACCAGCTGAGCTACCTGGGTAACCCAGAGAGAGTGAGAAACTTATTCAAAGCTCCACAGCTGGGAAGTTGGTGGCGCCACGATGGCTGTAAGTCTTGTTTGGTTCCCACGCCTCTGCTCTTTGTAGACACCAAAGAGTCCTTTATAACTGTGTGTGTGCATGCTGAGCCACTTTAGTCATGTCCAACACTTGGTGACCCTATGGACTTGTAGCCCACCAGGCTCCCCTGTCTGTGGGGTTCTCCAGACAAGAATACTGGAGTGGGTTGTCATGCCCTCCTCCAGAGGATCTTCCTGACCCAGGGAGTGAACCTATGTCTCTTAAGTCTCCTGCACTGGCAGACAGCATGCAGATGCATTTTCTTTTCCAGACCTTTAGAAAAGCTAAGTCAGAAATTGCGGGAGCCTCCAGAAACCAGTGTTCATTATTTGCATCTAACGAAGCAGGTGTAGGAACAAACCCTTGTAGGGAATTATTAAAGGCGGGGGAATTCTTCCTGTATGGATGTGATTGTGGGGTTGTTATGTGGAAAAACAAGGAGGGGGGTGACATTTGGGCTTTTTAAAAACAATTCTAGTGAATGCAGTTTGCATATCGAAGACATAAAGAAGGCTGGGTAATGACCAAAACTCTGTTGAGGGCATCCCTGATGGCTCATTGGTAAAGAATCCACCTGCCATTCAGGAGACATGGGTTCCACCCCCGATCCAGGAAGATCCCGTATGCTGCAGAGCAACGAAGCCTGTGCACACAACTACTAAGCCTGTGCTCTAGAGCCTGTGTCCGAAACAAGAGAAGATACCGCAGTGAGAAACCCACACACCACAACTAGAGAGTAGCCCCCAACTTGCAGCAACTAGAGAAATATGTTGTTGCGCATGCAGCAACAAAGACCCAACACAGCCAAAAATAAATAAAATATTAAAAAAAAAACAAAAACCCTCAGTTGACAGTGTTACAGAAAAACTCTGCGGGGCAGGGGGGCTGTGCAGAGGGAGAAGAGGGTGGGGGAGAGGAGGTGGGGGGGTTAGCAGAGGCAGCTCAGAAACATGATATAAATGTCTCCTGTAGCAAAGTGTGCAGAGTTTAGCTGGAAAGTTATAGACAAGAAGCATATCCAATCAAAAGACTTTTTTTTTTCCAGATTTTCCTAAAATCTTAGTGAGCTTAGTAGCCCCGGGGATAAAGCCGGGCAGTTCTCCTAAGTCATCAAGGACCAGGTTAGCAGATGTTAACCTATAACAATAAAACAGCCAGTTATTTTTACCAGCAAAACAAGTTTATTCAGGAGCAGCAAAGGATCGTAATTTAGGATATACAGCTATGTGGAACCACCTACTAACCCATAAAGCAAAGGAGAGGAGACTCTTACAGGAGCGAAGGGGAGCCAGGAGAGGTTCTCACAAACAATGGGCTTGCCAGGTGGTTCAGCGGTCAAGAATCCACCTGCCAATGCTGGAGACATGAGTTTGATCCCTGGGTTGGGAAAATCCCCTGGAGAAGGGAATGACAACCCACTCCAGTATTCTTTCCGAGAAACTCCCACGGACAGAGGAGCCTGGTGGCCACAATCCAGGGGATCACAAAGAGTTGGACACAACTGAAGCGCCTGAGCACACATGCAGTAGAAAAAATCACGCGTGTGTGCTCAGTCACCTCAATTGTGTCCGACTCTTTGTGACCCCATGGATTGTGGCCACCAGGCTCCTCTGTCCATGGGATTCTCCAGGCAAGAATACTGGAGTGGGTTGCCATGCCCTCCTCCAAGGGATCTTCCCGACCCAGGGATTGAACCCTCGTCTCCTGCAGCTCCTGTATTGGCAGGCAGGTTGTTTACCACTGAGCCACCGGAGAAGCCAGTAGAAAAAGTCAGAAGACCTCAAGTCAGATCAAAATCTACTAGTTATTTGTAACTTCAGACAAATTACCTAGTTTACATAAGCCTTGGCTTCCTCAAAATGTAAACTAGAAATAATAATTCTCGCCCCCCCTTGAAAGACTGCTGAGACAATCCAATTACATTGTGAACTGAATGTAGATTTTTTTTAAATATAAAGCACTGCAAAAACGCAAGGTACTTTTTCTTACCCTGAAGTAAAGAGAACATTAGAGTAATTGGAGTGATTATATTCACTTTCTACTCCTAGGTTTTGTAATGTTAAAGATGTATTGTAGATTGCATAGTCCCTTGAGAAGCTTAATTAGACATTGATCAACAACACAAAAAACCTTTTTCCAAATATGTGACGTCTGAAAAAAAGTGAAATGTTTATTTGTTTTGTTGTTTATTCGCTAAGTTGTGTCTGACTCTTTTTCGACCCCATGGACTGCAGCCTGCCAGGCTCCTTTGTCCATGGAATTCTCCAAGCAAGAATACTGGAGTGGGTTGCCATTTCCTTCTCCAGGGGATCTTCTTGACCCAGGGATCAAACCTGTGTCTCCTGCATTGGCAGGCAGATTCTTTACCACTGAGTTATGTGGGAAGCCCCAAAATGTTTATTAAAACCTAATAAATGCCTCTTTAGAAAGATAACCCAGAGTCTATCCATTTTCCTGAGGTTGTTGTGAGTCACAAAGGACATGGTGAAGCTAAGACTTTAATATATATAGAGAGAGAGAGAGACAGAGACAGAGACAGAGAGAGAGTATTTATTTAACTGCATGGGATTTTAATTGTGGTATATGGGATCTTTAGTTGCAGCATATGGGATCTTAGTTCTCAGACCAGGGACTGAACCTGTGCCCCCGGCATTGGGAGTGTGGAGTCTTAGCCACTGGACCACGAGGGAAGTCCCAGCCGAGATCTTTGAACTCTGGAAAGTTGTCGCTGGTGCCACTGGCCGTGTGAACTAGGAAGCAGGGTGTGGCCAGTTTTGAATGCCAGGGAAGAGAGGTTACATCACCAGAGGCTAAGGAATAATAGGGTGGGGGAGGGGGGTGGTGTGTGTAAGGGAGATGGGATGATAATCATGAGGGGCTAGAAGTGAAAAAGAATGACAGAGGCAGAAAGCACAGAGGTTCCCTGGGCAAGAGAGGGGTCTTCCTGTCACTGACAGGTACCCTTACAACTCGCTGGGAAGACTAGACTCCAGCTGCACCTGAGCAGGCACCCCTGGGCAGCAGACAGGAGCACGGGGCTCACCTGGCCCAGGAAAGGTCATGAAACATGGCAGGTTCTGAGACACCTGTCCCTCCTCAGCGGACACTGCCCAGCCATTAGGTCAGGGTCCCGAGACCAGGCGTTTACCCACCTTCCTTCCTGATCTTTGAGACCAAGGCAGCTGCCAAAACCTGTCCTGCGTCTCACTTCTGCTCTCCATGAGCGTAACTCTGCTGTTTGAATGCAATTACCGTGTCACCTTTATGTCCTGGAGCTGTCATCTTTACTTCCTGGACTATCTCATCAGAAGGGACAACGAGGCAGGTGACACCTGTGAGGGCAGGACCAGCTGACACTGAGGGCTTCCGGTGCATTCCTGGGGGCGGGGCCGGAAGTGCTGCCAGGGCTTCTGGGAGGCGGTGTCTCGTCTGAAGGCACCCATCTTCTCCCCCGTGGCCACACTAAGCAGGGAGGTCAAGGCCCTGGATTATTAATTAACTAGCGACTTAGCAGCAGCAGCAGCAGTGTGATAAAACTGGTATTTTCAGATGGCTGTGAGCCAGGAATTAAGCTGAGTAATTGAGGCCCCCGGGAGCAGGGCGTGGACAGTACTAGCTGGAGGGACCTCAGTCCTGCAAACTGTGCTAGGAATCCACCTCCCCACCCCCTACCTCGCCAAACCAGGGCTGTCCCATGCCACCTGGCTCCCTCCTGAGAAAATCCCAAAGTCCAGCTCCTCAAGAAGCAGGTCTCTGAGGACAGAGAATGGCCCTGGTAGTGAGGAGCTCGGTAGGTCACTGTCTGGGGAGGAAAGAAACTGAGCATCTCAGAGAGAGAGACGCGGGTTCTTCAACTCGACTCTGTCCTCCCGTGTTCACTTCCTCAGCCACTTGCTTCTGGGAATGTACTCGCTGGTCTGGAAATGCCCCCCTCTCTGTTGTTCCTTGAAAACAAAGAATGGAAACAGAAGAAAAATCCTTTCATTACCTGGTACAGTGCTGTACACAGACCCAAGACGAGGGAGATCAAAGCCCGGGCTTGTAGCAGGAATAAAGAGGGATTCATTGACCGTGCTGCAAGCAGGCAGGCGCACAGCAGACACTCCAACCTGTGTGCCTTTTCTTTTTTTTCAAAATATTCTAGTCAGGAAAAAAAAAAATTTTTTTTTTTAATTCAAGGAGAGGAAAAATCAGACTGAATGGATTTGAATGGGCTGAGAGCCACATCCATATTTTAGAAAGGAACCCTCAGGCAAAATGTCCCTGCGCACACAAGCAGGGGAGCCTGGGAAAAGTGGGCTGTTGACAGCAAAGGGAGTTTCCAGGAGTGACTTGATCTTAAACTGGCCCAGGTGTCACCTGTTTTCAACTGTTTCATCAGTCGTGAAAGGGGATTTGGACAAGACCCCGGCTGATTCCTTCTGCCCTGGAGCCCAGACCTGCACACTCAAGAGAAGGTTCCGGTGGTCGGTGGGTGAGGACTGTCGAGCTTGTGGCTCTTCCAAAGCTCTTTCAGTTAAATGATCAGGAAAGAGATACGTGTGCAGACAGAATGGACTCCCACGTTTATGCATTCTTGTTGTGGGATACTTTCCTCACACATGGGGTGTTTCACCTGAGCTCCCTGACTCTAAGCACTGCCTTGGCTGAGGAGGGGTGTGGAGAGGGGCCAGGCTTGGGGCACAGATGGGGTCTGTGACTGAGCCCCTCTTCCGCAGGGCACAGCCACAGCTTCTTAGGTAGGGCACTAGCCTCCAGATAGCCTGCCACAGCCCCTGAGATCAGGACTCACACGTCCCCGGGTACCCGAGAGGTTCTCAGCTGTGCTGATGCTCGTGGCAGAGTCCCATTTCTCTTGCCCTGGAGGAGTCTGTCCTGGATCAGAGTGCTGAGCAGGCCTGGGGAAACCTGCGCCCACCGGAGCAGGTTCCAGGGCTCTTGTGGCTTATAAGCAGCAGCTGCTGCTGCTGCTGCTAAGTCACTTTAGTCGTGTCCAACTCTGTGCGACCGCATAGACGGCAGCCCACCCGGCTCCGCCGTCCCTGGGATTCTCCAGGCAAGAACAATGGAGTGGGTTGACATTGCCTTCTCCGTTATAAGCAGCATAGATGGTATTTGCTTGTGTGTGTGTTTGTGGTGTGGTATGTGGTATGTGTGCTATGTGTGTGAAGTGTGAGTATGTGTGTGCATGGTGTGGTATGTGATGAAGTGTGTGGTGTTATGTGTAATGTCATATGTAGTATTTGTGCTCTATCTGTGAAATGTGTGTGTGTGGTGTGTATGATGTTTGTGGAGTGATGTGTGTTGTGGTGTGCTGTGCATGTGTATGGTGTGTGTGATGTGGTATGTGATGTGTGTGCTATATGTATGAGATGTGTGTGTGTGGTTTATAGAGGGTATGTGTGGGGTGTGTGTGTGTGCTGTGTGTGGTATGTGTGATGTGGTATTGGTGTTTGTGCTGTATGTGTGAAGTGTGAGTGTGGTGTGAGTGTGCTGTGGAGTGTGTTTGTGTGGTGTGGTATATAATGAGGAGTATGGTGTGGTGTGTGATACAGTATATGGTGTGTGTGGTGTGGTGTATGATGTGTGTGGAGTGATGTGTGTCTGTATGTGGTGTGTGTATAGTGTGGTATGTGATGTGGTACATGCTGTGTGTGTGTGTGGTGTGATATGGTAGATGCAGTGTGTGTGGGGAGTGTGATATGTGATGTGGTAATGTGTGTGTGGTGTGTGTAATGTGGTATGTGGTATTTGTGCTGTATGTGTGAAGTGTATGTGTGCCTGTGTGTGATGTTTGAGTGGTGTGATATGTGATATGCTACATGGTGTGTGTGCGTGAATGGTGTGGTATGTGATACGGTACATGAGGTGTGAGTGTGTGGGGTGTGGTATGCGATACAGTACGTGCTGTGTGTGTGTGGTGTGGTTTGTGGTATGGTGCATGCTGTGCATGTATGTGGTGTACGTGTGTGGTGTGTGGGATGGCAGAGGGCAGGGGTCACTGCGGTCCGGGGTGGTCAGAAGCCTACTGAATGCACTAGGACTTGCTGGTGCTCCTCGAATAGGAGGAAGGGCAGAGCCCCATTTGAGCCGCTCTGAGGAAGCCCACCAGCCCACACTGGGCAGCCGCGTGGAGGGTGGTGAATGCTGGCCAGCAGGTAATGCCCAGAGCCCAGACCGCCTCCCTGTGAGACTCGCTGATGTGAGAGTCAGGACGCACATGAAGCTCCTGACACAGAGCTCCTAAGAGTTCCCAGGAAAGCCTTAATGATGTTAACTGTGTCCTAAAAGATTTCTACCTTAATATTGAAAGTATTCTTGCAGTAAAATATTTTATTCAGGCATGGAATAATCTATTCTTCCTGTCCTCCAGAGGTGCACAAATAACAAAACCCTGGTGCTTCCTTTAGGTTTGTATAGGGTTTTACATTTTGCAAAATTTTCTCAAGTGAAAAATCACCTCACCACAGTTACCCACCCACCACTTGCCCTCCAGGCTACTTACTTAACCTTTTCACACCCTAGTTTCTTCTTCTGTGAAACGGTGTGTGGTCTATAATCAACTCAATGAAAGTAAAGTGTCTACACTTGTGTGCACAGTGGGCCCCTGATAAATGTTAGCCCGCCTCCCAAGCTGGTCTCCAGGGCAGGTCCTCTGCTTTACTTCAGATGCTTGGTCCTGAGGGTCCAAAGTGAGTTGGCCTGGTTGACAGAAGATAACTGTGAAAGTGAGACTTGGAAAGTGACAAGTTCAAAAGGAAGAAGGGAGGGAGGAAGATAGAGAAAGAAAAAAAGAAGGGACCAGCCAGGTCACTACAGGAGAGGTAACTAGACCATGCATGGACCCATGTAGCATGTTTCCATTTTCCTCTTCTATTTCCTCCCCTAGAAGAATTTCCAAACACACAGAAGTTGGGACCAAGTCCAACCTCTTATTGTGTTCTCTCTGCCTAGAAGTAGAGTTGAAAACCATGTACTATGACTGCCCACATTCAGATCTGCTCGCATGAACAGTATTTTCAGAGTTTATGAATCTTAACTCCAGAACAACAAAGTGAATTTTTTTTACTGAGGTATCAGTTCAGTTCAGTCGCTCAGTCATGTCTGACTCTTTGCGACCCCATGAATTGCAGCACGCCAGGCCTCCCTGTCCATCACCAACTTCCAGAGTTTACCCAAACCCATGTCCATCGAGTCAGTGATGCCATCCAACCATCTCATCCTCTGTTGCCCCCTTCTCCTCCTGCCCCCAATCCTGCCCAGCATTAGGGTCTTTTCCAATGAGTCAACTCTTCGCGTGAGGTGGCCAAAGTATTGGAGTTTCACTTTCAACATCAGTCCTTCCAATGAACACCCAGGACTGATCTCCTTTAGGATGGATTGATTGGATCTCCTTGCAGTCCAAGGGACTCTCATAGTTGACTTTATTTTCTTGGGCTTCAAAATCACTGCAGATGGTGACTGCAGCCACGCAATTAAAAGACGCTTACTCTTTGGAAGAAAAGCTATGATAACCTAGACAGCATATTAAAAAGCAGAGACATTACTTTGCCAACAAAGTCCATATAGTGTAAGCTGTGGTTTTTCCAGTAGTCATGTATAAATGTGAGAGTTGGACCATGAAGAAGGCTGAACACCAAAGAATTGATGCTTTTGAACTGTGGTGTTGGAGAAGACTCTTGAGAGTCTCCTGGACTGCAAGGAGATCAAACCAGTCAATCCTAAAGGAAATCAATCCTGAATATTCATTGGAAGGGCTGATGCTGAAGCTGAAGCTCTGATACTTTGGCCACCTGATGCGAAGAGTCAACTCATTAGAAAAGACCCTGATGCTGGGAAAGATTGAGGGCAGGAGAAGAAGGGAATAACAGAGGATGAGATGGTCGGATGGTATCACTGACTCAATGGATATGAGTTTGAGCAAGCTCCCAGAGATGGTGATGGACAGGGAAGCCTGGCATGCTACAGTCTGTGGGGTCTCAAAGAGTCTGGCACAACTGTATGACTGAACAACAACAATAGTTGACTTACAATATTATATTAGTTTCAGGCGTACCACATTGTGATTCAAAGTTTTTATAGGTTGTACTCCATTTAAAGTTATTATCAAATACTGGTTATGTTCCCTGTGCTGTACAACATACAATTGCAGATTATTTATTTTGTTCCTTCCTTCCACAAATATGCACTGAGTACTTGCAACATGCCAACCCCTGTCTGAGACATTTGGGATGTGTTAACAAACGAAATAGGCAGAAACTGCTGTCCATGTGGAGTTTATGAGCTGTGTATGCAGGGAGACAGACAGTGAGCAGTAAAAAGCAGACAGAATGAGTGATTCATTTGTCTGGTTTGTTATAAAGTGACAAGTACTGTGGAAGGAAAGAAAGAAGGAGGAGGGGAGCCAGGGGGAAGGAAGGAGGACAAACAGTAGAGGTGGACAGCGGTCAGGGAGACCTGGGCCAGGCTGGGGGGAAGGAGGCTGGCTGTGATTGGAAATTGAGAGGTGACCTCTGAGCAAGGGCTTGAAGGAAAGGAGGGCCTGCAGGGTCAGTGTCCAGAGGGGGAGCGTTCCAAAGGGAACAGGCAGCAGAGAGGCCCTAAGGATGCAGTGGAGCCATGAGGCTGGATGCCCTGGCGTTCACAGAGGAGGGCCTCCGCAGAGGGCCTCACAGGTCATCATTAGACAGGAGCCCCCTGGGAATCACTGCAGAGGTTTGAACAGAGGGGCGACACGACGTGACATATTACAACAGAGTCACTGTGGCAGCTGGGCAGAGACCAGACCATGCGGACAGGAGTGACCACCAGGAGATCAGCTCGGGGGCTAGGGCAGGTGGGAGAGGATGGTGGCCCGGACCAAGGGGCAGACCAGGAGTATGAAGTGGGTGGTCAGTGTCTCGTAACTTCTGAAGGTGGAGTCAGATGTTTCCTGAGAAGCAGATGTGGGGTGGGAGGGAAAGAAGAATTAACTAATAGAAGAATGCTTGTGTGCGTGTATACTCAGTTGTGTCCGACTCTTTGCGACCCCATGGACTGCAACCCACCTGGCTCCCCTGTCCATGGGATTCTCCAGGCAAGAATAGTGGAGTGGGTTGTCATTTCCTCCTCCAGGGGATCTTGCTGACCCAGAGGCTGGACCAGCATCTCTTGTGTCTCTCTCATTGAGCAAGGGGGATTCTTTACCAACTGTGCCACCTGGGAAGTCCCAGTACAAGAATGGGTGGGGTATGAAGTGAGGTAGAGAACCTGGCAGGTAGAGGACTTTGGGGGGGGGGGTAATACAGCAGAAGCTGGCTTTGATCACGTCAACCTTGGGATGTCTATTAGAAACTCCAGCTGATTGTCAAGGAGGCAGGGCCGCAGGGACTCAGTGTTTGGAATAGAGGAGAGCTCTGAGCTGGAACTATAAACTGACCTCTTGTTTCAAGTCACAATCTGGCAAAGACCCCAAAGGCACAGAAGAGGACCAAGGATGGATGACACCCCGGTGTTTCCAACCCTAGAGGACTGGGTAGAGAGGAGCCAGAAGGAGAGACTGGGGAGGACAGAGGAAAAGCAGAGTAGCAAGGTGGTGGAGAGACTGGAGAAAGGAGACTGAAGGCAGAAAGGTCAGCCCTGAATCAAGTGCTTCCAAGCGTCCAGGTCAGAAGGGAACTGAGGACTCAGCAGCTCCTTTCTGCGGCTCGGAGCCAAAGGCCGCTTTCATACTGGTAATCATCCTTCCCTGGGCTGTGCAGGCTCATCCCCAGGATTCACTCTTCATTTCCATCAAGGGACTCCATCAAGTTTAATGTCCAGTGGGGTGAAAAATAGAGACTCAAGGAAAGGAGCTTCTTCATTTAGCATTGAGCCCCAAGTACAAAATGCCCCAGCCAAAGGTTATTACAGAGAGATCAAAAAAAGAACACTTTGCAGCCATCGCCTCCCCAAGCAAAGTGGCAAGTTCACCACCCCGATTCGTAAATAGAAAGCCTCCAGCCTTCGAGACCAGGTAAGGCGAGTTTGTTTCCATTTCACAGGGTGAGTTTTATTGCTCTGCACCCTTATAAACTACCTATGCACTAAGAGTAGATTCTATCAAAGCTAAATAAAAGCATCACTTAGTTGGGAGTAATCTAAAGGTATTGGTGAAGGAAAAGACAAAGGAAATATATTGCCCTCAGAATCTTCCTGAAGCTCTGCAGTGGCTCTGTTACTCCAGCCGAGGGGCCAGCATCTCCTTCACGTGCCAGAGGGCAAGTCCCTTCATGTGTTGGAGTCTCAGCTGCCTCATCTATAAACTTGGGGTGGTATTCCTCACTGCCTATCTCTGCTTAAGGATCCAATGAGATAAAGTGTGTAAGACCCGGCATATGTTGGCTGACGAATATTAACTATAATTTTTTAGCACCTAGAAAGGCATAATATAAAGAAGTTGCAATTATTTTATTTAGTTAGTTTTGACTGTACTGGGTCTTTGTTGCTGCACAGACTTTCCTCTAGGTGTGGTGAGGGGGGCTCCTCTCTAGCTGTGGCGGGCAGGCTTCTCGTGGTGCTGGCTTCTCTTGTTGCAGAGCACAGGCTCTAGAGCACAGGCCCTGTAGTCGCAGTGCGTTTAGTTGCTCCACGGCATGTGGGCTGTTCCCAGATCGAACCAGTGTCTCCTGCATTGGCAGGCAGATTCTTTACCACTGAGCAACCAGGGAAGCCCTGAAGAGTGACTATAATGGTGATTGTCTGATACTTCCCCAGAAGGTCAATTTCACCAGAGGTCTTCATCTCCCCCAGCCCCTGGGAAACCCCCAGATCCAGTCCTGACAGCACTGGATCCACCCTCCCAGACCAAAACCCCCAGGGACTCTCAGAGGAGGGTCACCCAGGTGATAGCACCTGGCCGCCAGGTGTGTGGGAGAGGCTGCTCTTGACCTTTTCTCCTCTGCACACAGGGAAGTAGGGCCCTTTGCGGGAGTTCCAATGGCTGAAGGGAGCTCCTGGATGCAGGGTTGGCTTGTGATTCAAATCCTGCTCCTGTGGTTTAAGCACTAACAGTTGCCATCTCACTGTGTACACAAGTCGACATCCTGCTCTTTGCCCTGAGAGACAAGACTCATGGGTGACTCTCTTTTTCAGGTGCCTTCTTGTTGGCCCTCGGCTCGGCTCCCACCCACCTGAGGGGGAGAGGCCCCAACCTGTCGGAAAAAAGCAAACAAACTCCACACTCCAGGTCCAACCCAGGCCAGCCAGCCTGGCGGGTCCACCAGCCTGGCTCGCTCAGGGACAGGGCACCCCACCCCCCTGCCCCAGGTGTTTAGAGAGGTGTTTCCTCCACAGTACTCTATGGCACACAGGTTTGTCACCCGGATGGGACTGTCAATATTCCAAACCCAGGTTGTACATTGGAAGGGTTTCTGGTAAGCTTTTACAATGGCATAACTGAAGTTCTATGTTTTAAAATTTTTTTTAAATGCTTAAATATGGTTGAACCTGTATTTTCTTATCACCATCAATGATAATAATGTGCATGCGTGCTAAGTCACTTTCGTCATGTCTGACTCTTTGCAACTCCATGGACTGTAGCCCTCCAGGCTCCTCTGTCCATGGAATTTTTTAGGCAAGAATACTGGAGTGGGTTACCATGATAATAATTCTTATTTATTAAAATAAAAGCTATTGACTGTCAAGCAGTTAAAATGTGCCAGCTCTGGCTGAGGTGACTGGCACACGTGTTATGCACTAATTTCACCATCTCCAGTGGAGTGGGTTTTCTCTCCCATTTCGCAGACAATGCAGGTAAGGCATCACAAAGAGGGGACACAATGGCAAACCCTGCGTCAGGATTCAGTCCTTGTTGTGGGACCCAGGGTGTCTCCCCTCCGCCCTCAGGTCATCTTCCCACACCCCTCCCAGCATCCAGTCCATGCCCACCCTCACCCAGGTGAGACCCCTCCCGCCTCATCCCCACCCTATCCCTCCCACCTGAATGAAAGAACTTGGTGAAATAATCAGAACTTTTGGTTCTCGGTTGTTAAGCCACTTTATTAATACTTTTTCACATTGTGCCTCCTCTGCTTTGTGAATCCTTCCTCAACAATTGCAGTAAGCCTTTCAGTCCTGTTCTCAACAGCAGTTCAGATTCAACCCTAAGGTTTATTGTGTTGCTGGTCACTGCCTCATATAGCACTGTCCTTTTCTTGAATTCCTCCTTCTAATTCACTTTTTTCATTTGATTGATATATTTCGTGAGTAAGATCTTTTTCAGAAGTAGCATAGGAAGTACACCACTCTCCTTGTTCTCTCCCATAGGAAGGAGAATCCTGGTGCTACCCAAAAAGGTCCCAGGTCCAGCTACTCCTCACTTAAAAAATCAGTACTCAAGTGAGGCAAACGTAGACAGAAAGGAAAGTTGCCTTTAATCAGAAAGATGGCAATCCTGGGAGGTGGTGGACTCAGTGTCTCCCAAAAACTACCTCAGAAGATTCTGCTTGGCCATGAAAGCATTTAAAGAGAAACAGACATAATCTCAGTTAGTCATTTAGATGAGGGGTCAGAGTCATTGCCACCCCCCACTACATGCAGGCTTGTTGACTTCTTGTGATCTTTCTTTTTTAAAATTTCTTTGTTGGAGTATAGCTGCTTTACAATGTTGTGTTAGTTTCTACTATATAGCAAAGTGAGTCAGCCACATGTATACATAAGTCCTCTCTTCCTTTCATTTCCTTCCCATACAGGCCTCCACAGAGCACCGAATAGGGTTCCATGTGCTCTACAATAGGTTCTCAGTATTATCTATTTTATACATAGTAGTGTATATATGTCAATCCCAATTTCCCTGGTGGCTCAAATGGTAAGGAATCTGCCTGCAATTCAGGAGACTCAGGTTTGATCCCTGGGTTGAGAAGATCCTCTGGAGGAGGGCATGGCAACCCACTCCAGTGTTCTTGCCTGGAGAATCCCCATGGACAGAGGAGCCTGGTGGGCTATAGTCCATGGGGTCACTAACAGTCGGACACAACTGAGCAACTAAGTACAATCTCCCAATCCATTCCACTCCCCTCCGCTACCTTGGTATCCATGTGTTTGTTTGTGATCTTTCTTTAGATGCTGTCTTGTTCACACAGTTTGTTCATGAGATAACTGAAGGAGAAGCTAGGGATAGAGATATGGTCATCTGTTAATTACTTATTCTTCATTTCTACTTCCTTCATCTATGGAAAGAACCAACAAATTAGGCAAAGTATTATGTGAGCAGAAGATTTGAAAGGTGTGCTTTGACTAGAAACGAGAGGAGCATGCGGGTGACTGGTGTAAGTTTAATGTCAAGACAAAGGGACCTCCAGCAGATAACTCTTTCCTGCCAAAAGCTGCTTACACTGGGACCAGTCCCATTCTTCTCAGACTGGTGGTTCTATCACCATTCAGTCTGCTGGGACAGCCCCCTGCCAGTTAGACACACAGTTTAAACAATTTCCTCTTTATCATTGAAATTTCAAAGTGTTCTTTTCAATAACTGCACCCAACATTTGGTGAGGATCTTTGACCTGATGTCCTTAGCTCAAGAAACACTTGCTTTTTTAGCCTTTGCTTCTCCTCCATCATTTCGGTTCTCACTTCCTGGAAATTGTGCTGTTGCTCCTTGTTCAGTTGCTCAGTCATGTCCAACTCTTTGTGATCACATGGACGCCAGGCTTCTCTGTCCTTCACTATCTCCCAGAGTTTGTTCAAACTCATGTCCATTGAATCAATGATGCCATTCAACCATCTCATCCTCTGTCACCCCCTTCTCCTCCTGCCCTTAATCTGTCCCAGCATCAGAGACTTTCCCTTCAGTCTCTTCTCACTAGGTGGCCAAATTATTGGAACTTCAGCTTCAGCATCAGTCTTTCCAATGAATATTTAGGGTTGATTTGCTTTAGGATTGAATGGTTTGATCTCCTTGCTGTCCAAGGGACTCTCAAGAGTCTTCTCTAGCACCACAGTTCAAAAGCATCAATTCTTTAGTGCTCAACTTGTGTTCTTGTTGTTGGTTTAATCACTCAGTTGTGTCCAACACTTTGCGATCCCATGGACTCTAGCCCTCCAGCCTCCTCTGTCCACGGAATTTCCCAGGCAAGAACACTGGAGTCGTTTGCCGTTGCCTTCTCCAGGGAATCTTCCTGACCTAGGGACCGAATCCAGGTCTCTTGCATTGCAGGTAGATTCTTTACCAACTGAGCCACGAGGGAAACTCAACTTGTGACGTGAATATAAAGGTCCCCTAGACTCCCTTCCCCATAAATCTATCCTTTCATGGTCCCCATCTCTTTATCTCTTTGCTCTGAGGCTGCAAATATTCCTTGACCTGCATTGAGCTTCTCATTTACACCTCAGATTTCAGCTCTGTTCCTTCTGCCATTTACTGTCTCTGTGAGTTCTTCTTTTATTCTCCAAGAATGTTTTTTGAGCTCCACTTGCATTTTTTTTTTTTTTTTTTTTTACAGTAAGAGCTCTTATTTCTTTCTTAGAATAGCTCCTGAAATTTCCCTGAGGAAAAAAAGTCTTAGAATTCTATGTTAAGTTCTTCATGGTGCCCCTTCAGCTGCTGATCTCCTCGTGTGTCTGGGAGCATCTTGTCTGCACGTATTTGGGGGAAAAAAGCTAGGACTGACGTATCTTGGTAGCTAGTGCAGGTTCATTCTGGAGCCAGTTTAGTGGGAGTCTTTGGAAAGAGGAGAGAATGGGATAGAAGCCAGGGGTCAGCTGGCATGCGTCCTCTTGGGGATGATGCAGAGACAGGAGGGGGCAGGTGGCCAGAGCTAAAAACCAGGGTGAAGGGGTGGCGCCATTTTGATCCAGCGGTGGAGAGTGGGATTACCTAGTGGCCTTTAGTCTGCAGCCCACAGGTGGATAGTCACTCTGTGTCTGATGCTCTGGTGGGATTTCTGAGATTTTAAATGAGTTATGCTGTAACTGCTCCTGGTTTGCCCACCCACCCTTCAGCCTCTCTCTACTGGTGGAATCTGATTTGTGTCTCTGTAGTGTCAAGACAGGTGGTGCTAGTGGTAAAGAACCTGCCTGCCAATGCAGAAGACCCCATGTAAGAGACGCAGGTTTGATCCCTGGGTCAGAAGATCCCCTGGAGGAGAAATGGCACCCACTCCACTATCCTTGCCTGGAGAACCCCATGGACAGAGGAGCCTGGTGGGCTAAAATCCACAGTGGTCGCACAGAGTCAGCCACGACTGAAGCGACTTAGCAAGTAGCAAGCAAGTGTCAAGACAAGGGACCAGAGGGCGGGGCGTGCGTGGGCATTCCACTGCTGCCCGGAGCCCTGCTCCCACCTTTGACTAAGGCCTCTACAAGGAAATGAAGCACTGCCCCCTGGTCCCTGCTGTCTGCCAAGGACCTTGCCAGACCAGATGTCCCAGGTCACCCAGCAGGCCACGCATGGGGGCAATGTGAGGTGCAGCACCAGGGTGAGCCGCTTTTTGGAGACAAAGGGCCAGTCTGATTATTGGCCGCTTGGGGTCCTTTGCCTTCACCAGCCCTACCCTGATGTCTCACATGGGCGGCTGCACTCTGAGCTTGGGGGTAGGGCTCTGGAGAGGGGATTCTGTGCCCTGAGCTTAAAGGAGAAGGTGGTTTCTGGGACCCACATTGCTTCCTTCTCCAGTGTGGGATGAAGCTGAGCTGATTTAAACTGGACCAGCCGGGGGCTCTGAGACTCCAGTGGGCCCTGGCATCTGGGAGGGGGTGGGGTGAATGATGGTGAGTCCCAGCCGTTCCCCACCCCCACAACAGGCTGACCCGGAATTTCTCCTGTCCTTTCTTCCTTATTTTAATCCTTCACTCCCTCCCCTCTTCACGCTGTTACTTTTTTCCTCCCACAAACTCATAAATCCACACAGAAGACAGTCCCATTCTCTAAATGGCCCCTGTCAGAACAAATGCTTTCACAGGCACTCACTTGAATTTGTCTTCCTCCAGCCTTCCACCAGGAAAGGGAAGCGATTAAGACTTTTAGAGGGTGACTGAAATAAAGACGACACATAAAAGTAGACGTCTGAGTCGGTCTGTGGCTGGCAACCCACTTCTGATCTCACTACTCAAGTACTCAGCCTGCATTGGCGTGAATCTTAATTCATTATGATCATGAGAAAGTCACCGAACCTGAGGGAGCTGTGAGCGCCAGGATGCTGAACATGGGGAAGATTCCACTCTCACCTGTCCATCAAAACCACATGGGTCCTGGTCCCTGGGATGAGAAATGGAACCATTCCTAGTGCAACTGGAAAGACAGTGACAGAGGTGGAGAGAGGGTGTCTCAACCATGCCCTGGAGCCCAGTATCAGGAAGGATGATAATGTAGATGAGAACCCCCCCAAAAATCCCAGATGCACCCAGCCAAAGGAGCAGAGCCTTAAGATCCAAGACAACATTTTCAGGGAAGGTAAAGAAACAAATCTTGAGTGACTACTGTGTAGTGAGAACTTCTACAAGTGTTAGTTTCAACAACTCTTGTCATATTAAGATACACACCTCAGTGGAAAGAACCACCATTCCATTGTTTGTATACACAATATTTTCTTTGTCCATTCATCTGCCAATGGACAATCATCTTTCCATGTCGTGGCTATTGTAAATAGTGCTGCAATAGTGCTGTAAATAGTGCTATTGTAAATAGTACTCCAGAAACACTGGAGTACATGTGTCATTTTGAATTGTAGTTTTCTCAGGGTCCATGCCCAGGTATGGCCTTGCTGAATCATATGGTAGTTCTATTTTGTTTTTTAAGGAACTTTCATACGGTCCTCCATAGTGGCTGTGTCAATTTTCATTCCCACCAACAGTGTAGAAAGGTTCCCTTTTCTCTACACCATCTCCACCATTTATCATTTGTAGATTTTTATGATGATGGCCATAGTGTCTTGTCTGGAGAACCCCATGGACAAAGGAGCCTGGCAGGTTACAGTCCATCAGGTTGCAAAGAGTCGGACATGACTGAAGAGACTGAGTATGCACTCACTCATTCTGACCATTAGGACAGACGAACCTAGTTCTATGGCAGGAAAAGAGATGCAGATGTAGAGAATGGACATGTGGATATGGGGGGAATGGTGGGGGATGAATTGAAAGTTTAGGTTTGACATATATACTCTACCATGGGTAAAATAGATAGCTAGCAGGAAGCTGATATATATAGCACAGGGAGCTCAGTGCACTGTGATGACTTAGATGTGTGGGATGGAGGGATGGTGGCAGGGAGGTACAAGAGGGAGAGGATATATGTACATGTATGTGCTCAGTCACTCAGTCGTAGCCAACTCTTTGCAACCCCATGGACAGTAGCCCAACAGGCTCCTCTGTCCATGGAATTTTCCAGGCAAGAATACTGGAGTGGGTTGCCATTTCCTTCTCCAGGGATGTATATATATATATATATATATATGTGTGTGTGTGTGTGTGTGTGTGTGTGTGTGTGTGTGTGTGTGTGTGTGTGTGTGTGTGTGTGTGTGTATACATATAACAGATTCACTTTGTTGTACAGCAGAAACTAACACAAAAAGCAGTTATATTCCAATAAAAATAAAGTGAACAATTCAGTGGCCAAAAAAACCACTATTTCATGAGACTAAGAAAAAAATGCTAGTTAAACCATGATATGATACTTTCTTATCATTTAGGTTTTGAGTTTCGTGCCTATAAAAGAAGTTTTCGGCCCAATTTAGGTTTTCCTGTATAAACATAAAATATAGGTGAAATAAGCTGGTAAGTTATTCTTAAAATTTTTCACTCCAACCAACTCTTGAATCCTTTTTGGACTCACAGTCATCAATGTCTATGTTTTTCCTACAGTATCATTCTCTGTGCCTTTAAGGTATGAAGCAATACAGTTTCCTAAGAGTGGTGTATCAGTTTCCTGTCACTGATATAACAAATAACCACAGACTTTGTGGCTTAAAACAGCATGATTTGGGGACTTCCCTGGCACCCCAGTGGTTAAGACTGCCTTCCAGTTCAGGGAGTATGGCCCCAATCCCTGATCCAGGAAGTAAGATCCCACATGACTCAGGTCCACAAAAGCCAAAACATAAGAAAAAACAGCAGAAGCAATATTGTAACAAATTCAACAAAAACAGCATGAATTTTATTATCTTACACTTCTGAAGGTCAGAGTCTGACTTGGGTCTCAGTGGGCCAAAATCAAGGTGCCATCAGTGCTATTCTCCCTCTCGGGACCTATAGGGGAGAGTCTGTTTCCTTGTCTTTACAAACTGCTCAGGTCACCTGCATTCCTTGACTTGTTCCCCCACCCCCATCCCAAAACTGGCAATGTTGCACCTTTCTAACAGTTCTTCTGTAATCACTGCTACCTCTGACCACAGCTGGGAAAGGCTGTTTGATTTTAAGGATGCAGTGATTAGACAGGCCCCACTGGCTAATCCAGGCTGCTCCCCCAAACCCAAGGGACATAATTTAATCCCACCTGCAAAATTCCTGCTTCCATATAAGGTAACTTATTCACAAGTTCTGGGGACAAGGACGTGGGCATTTTTAGGGCATTTCCCTTATCCTGCCACCACAGTGGCTTCCTACTGTGGTATCCAATCCCCCAGCCCCTGACACCTTTCTACAAGCATTTTTGCTGGGCTTTCTGGATATTAACTGAATATCAACAGAAAGTTTTGGACAATCTCAAGACTCAAACACCTTTCTCAAATGATCCTTAAGTGGTTTGGCAACTGAAATGGAAAGGACAATGGTTACCACTCACGATGTGGGTTTTTGTTGTTCAGTCGCTAAGTTGTGTCTGACTCTTTGGGACCCCATGGACTGCAGCAAGCCAGACTTCCCTGTCCTTTACTATCTCCTGGAGTTTAGTCAAACTCATGTCCATTGAATTAGTGATGCTATCCAACCATCTCATCCTCTGTCATCCCCTTCTCCTTTTGCCTTCAATCTTTCCCAGCATCAGGGATCTTCCCAATAAGCTGGCTCTTCATATCAGGTGGCCAAAATATTGGACCTTCAGCTTTAGCATCAGTCCTTCCAATGACTATTCATGGTTGATTTCTTTTAGGATTAACTGGTTTGATCTCCTTGCTGTCCAAGGCACTCTTCAAGAGTCTTCTCCAGCACCACAGTTCAAAAGCATCAATTCTTCGGCACTCTGCCAACTCTCACATCCATATATGAAAATTGGAAAAATCATAGCTTTGATTATATGCAGCTTTGTCAGCAATGGTGATGTCTCTGCTTTTTAATATGCTGTCTAGGTTTGTCATATCTTTTCTCCCAAAGAGCAAGTGTCTTTTAATTTCATGGCTGCAGTCACCATCTGCAGTGATTTTGGAGCCCAACATAAAATCTGCCATTGTTTCCACTTTTTCCCCCATCTATTTGCCATGAAGTGATGGGACCAGATGCCATGATCTTCGTTTTTCTAATGATGAGTTTTAAGCCAGCTTTTTCACTCTACTCTTTCACCCTCATCAAGAGTCTCCTTAGTTCCTCTTAACTTTCCACTGTTGAGAGTCATATCATCAGCGTATCTGGGGTTGTTGATGTTTCTCCCGGCAATCTTGATTCTAGCTTGTGATTCATCCAGCTGGAATCACAACCAAATGTATGCCTTCTCAGGTAACTAACATCTGAGTCCTGGCTTTAGAGCAGTTAAAATCTGAATGAACAGAATTGAGGGAGCCTATTAAAGCCAGCAAAACCATTCTGATACATGACCTCAGGGGGTGCCATTCATCCTGACTGTATGAAAACATGCCCCTGGAGGAGGGTGTTTCCTTAGAAACTAAGGCTCAGAGAGTGGAAGACAGTTGCCTGGGGATGTTCTAATGGTCCTTGGCAGAAGTTGATCCCAGATCTCTGGGCTCAGAGCCTTTGTGCTTCCTTTGGCTGTTACTTCTGCACTCATTCAAAGGGCAGGGCTGGTGGTGGACAAATATTTGGAAACTTCTGTGAGTTTGGCAGACTACCTCTCTAGGTGGAACCCAGCTGATATAATACAATACTGATGAGCCTTATTTATCCAAGCAATGTATTCCTAAAGGTATGCATGGCTTTTTTTAGAGGGAGACCTATTTTAAATGCCTAAAGGGAGATTGGTGTGAGGACATGGAGGTGAGCCCTACTTCCCTCTCTCCCAGAATGTGCCTGATTAGTCATTTTGAGAAGACAGTGTATGAAATAATGCCATTTACAGCAGCATGGATGGACCTAGAGATCTTCATACTAAGGGAAGTTAGACAGAGAAAGACAAATACCATATGATATGACTTATATGTGGAATCTAAAATACCACATGAATAAACACATCTGCAAAACAGACTCACAGACATAGAGAACAGATTTGTGGTTGGCAAGGGGGAGGAGGGTTGAGGGGCAAGGATGGGAGTTTGGAATTAGCAGATGCAAACTATTATAGCATGGATAAATAACAAATTGCTACTGTATAGCACATGGGATTATATTCAATATCCTGTGATAAACCATAATGGAAAAGAATATGAAAAAGAATATATGCATGTATAACTGAATCTGGCTTCCCTGATGGCTCAATTGGTAAATAATCTGCCTGAAATGCAGGAGATCCAAGTTTGATCCCTTGGTGGTGAAGATCCCCTAGAGAAGGAAATGGCAAGCCATTCTAATATCCTTGTCTGGAAAATCCCATGGACAGAGGAGCCTGGTGGGCTACTGTCCATGGGGTTGCAAAAAGTTGGACATGACTTAGTGACTAAACCATGATAACTGAATCACTTTGTTGTACAGCAGAAATTAATACAACATTATAAATCAACTATTCTTCAATAAAATAAAAAAAGGAAAAAGCAACACGGTTTAGGAAAAACAACATAGTCTTGGGCAGTTGATGGACCAGGTTCAAATGGGCTGGCCATTTACTCACTGTGATCTCAGGCTGACCTTGAACTCTGCCTCAGTGCCCTCCTCCATGGCCTGGGTATGGGATGCCCACCTCAGACCCTAGTCAGAGTGTATGAATCAGAGGAAAGAGCATCCAGAATGTGAAGGGAGCTCAGTGTTCCCATCCCTCGATGTCCTCTCATATACCGGGACATGTGCCATCCCCAGCTCCCACTATTTGAGGATCAAGGTGAGATGGGTTTGTGTCTCTGCTCTGAAAGCTGAGGAGCACCAGCCACGGGCAGAGAGGAGGAATTATCATGAAGATGCCTGTACAGTTAGTGTCCTAACATGAGCCCTATCATCCATCTTTCCAATGCTGTGCAGATTTCACTTCTCAACACTAGATGCTACCTTTCCCTCTCCATGCCCAGTGTCTCCATCCTCATGGAGTGAGTTGGTGACCTCCAGATTGTTCTCCCTGTCTCCAGACTCACCGCCTCAAACTCTCCTCCATCCAGAAGCTGCAGCAGTGTCTCCAAAAAGGAAGTATATTTAAGGTCTGTCTCCTGCTGTGGCCTCTGATGGGAGGGGTTGTCTGGTCTTATAGGCCCACCTAGCTCTGGCTGTAACATGGCATTGACACAGAGGTACACTCAACATATGCCTGTTAAATGATTGACGTGGAGATGTGGCCACTGTCGGCAGGCTCTCCCTGCCGGTGCTCCTCTGGGTCCTCCTCATTTCAACCATCCTGTGATCTGCAGAAAATCCACATTAAAGAGGAGACCCAAGCCCCGTGATGAAGACCACAGGATCTGAAATCAGGACTCAGATTTCGAATCTGTGCCTTGGTTCTCATCTGTAAAATGGGAATGCTAATGGTGCCTGCTGACAGGGTTATTATTAGGATTGTCTATTTCATTGAGAACACTGCCTGGCACATTTCCCACCAACCTGTATTATTTTGAAACAATTCTCATTTCATTTGTAAACACTACAGAGTAAGCCCTCACTAGATAAGAACTCTTACACACACACAGACACATATACACTTGATGCTATTATTACATCTAGTTCAGTTCAGTCACTCAATCGTGTCCGACTCTTTGAGACCCCATGAACTGCAGCACACCAGGCCTCCCTGTCCATCACCAACTCCCAGAGTCCACCCAAACCCATGTCCATTAAGTCGGTGATGCCATCCAACCATCTCATCCTCTGTCGTCCCCTTCTCCTCCTGCCCTTCATCTTTCCCAGCAACAGGGTCTTTTCAAATGAGTCAGCTCTTCGCATCAGGTGGCCAAAGTATTGGAGTTTCAGCTTCAACATCAGTCGTTCCAATGAACACCCAGGACTGATCTCCTTTAGGATGGACCAGTTGGATCTCCTTGCAGTCCAAGGGACTCTCAGGAGTCTTCTCCAACACCACAATTCAAAAACCTCAATTCTTCAGCGCTTAGCTTTCTTTATAGTCCAACTCTCACATCCATACATGACCACTGGAAAAACCATAGCTTTGACTAGACAGATCTTTGTTGACAAAGTAATGTTTCTGCTTTTTAATATGCTGTCTAGGTTGGTCATAACTTTCCTTCCAAGGAGTAAGTGTCTTTTAATTTCATGGCTGCAATCACCATCTGCAGTGATTTTGGAGCCCAGAAAAATAAAGTCGGCCACCGTTTCCACTGTTTCCCAATCTATTTGCCATGAAGTGATGGGACTGGATGCCATGATCTTAGGTTTATGAATGTTGAGCTTTAAGCCAACTTTTCGCTCTCCTCTTTCATTTTCATCAAGAGGCTCTTTATTACATCTAAAATGTTAACAATAATTCCACAACATCCTCCAACTAGTGTTCAAATTTCCCTAATTTTTCTCATAAGTAACTTTTTCAATGTGTTCATATCAGGATCCAAATAATGTCCCTAAATTGTAATTTGTTGATAAGGGTCTTGGCACTCTTGTGATCTAGAGCAGTGTTGGCAGACTTTGTCTTTAAAGGGTTGGTGGTGGTTTAGTTGCTAAGTCGTTTCCAATTCTTGTGACCCTATGGACTGTAGCCCACCAGGCTCCTCTGTCCATGGGATTTCCCAGGCAAGAATACTGGAGTGGTTTTCATTTCCTTCCCCAGGGGATCTTTCCAAGCCAGGGATAGAACCCATGTCTCCTGCATTGCAGGCAGATACTTTACCCACTGAGCCACCAGGGAAGCCCTCTATAAAGGTTAGGCAGTAAATATTTCAGGCTTTAAGGATCATACGGTCTCTGTTGCAACTACTTCAGTAAATAGGTGTGGCTGTGTTTCAACAAAGTTTTATTCATAAAAACAGGCAGCAGGTCAGATCTGGCCCCCAGGATGTGGTTGGCCAACCTATGATTTAGACACTTGATCAGATTCAGGTTTGATTTTTTTGGCAAGAACATCTCACAGGTTAGCATTGTGGCCTTCCACCAGGAGGCAGAGGATGCTGTGTGGTGTCATCAGCTGTGTGTGTTCAGTGCCTAGATCCATTATTTCATTAGGGGCTTGGACTTCCCTGATGGTCCAGTGGTTAAAAATCTGCCTTGCAATGCAGGGGACACAAGGTCAATCCATAGTCAGGACAAGGTCCCACATGCTATGGGGGTAACTAAGCCTGTGCACCACAACTATGGAGCCAGAGCACTCTGGAGCCCCAACACCACCACTAGAGAGTCCTCACATTGCAAGGAAAGATCCCGCATGATACAACTAAGACCTGACCAACCAAATACAAAAATAAATAAGATATTAAAAAATTCATCAGGGGCTGCAAAATGGCAAATCTAATTACATCATCCTTCATTCATTAGCTGTACTACTTCTATAAAGAGAAATTCCCCTTCATCAGCTATTTGGTTCTACTAAGGCATGGTTTGTACAAGAAAGTAAAGATAACAAATCCTTGATCCTTCCCCTTTCTCTGCCAGTTTTTAAAAATAATTAGTTGGGTTCCTTAGCATTCTTCAAAGATAATCGATGTAGTTTGTAAAAGAACATCATGAACGAATAGGTTTCAACATAATTGAAATGTTCTGAGCCATTGCAATTACTACTTACTTCTAATGATGTTTAAATGGTTGCAGCTCTGCCCTGGCTCTTGACAGGACCTGAGGAACCTTTGATAAACATCCTCACTCTCTGGTATGATGAGATATCCCAGGGTCATTTTGTTGGGTTTCGGCTCCAGGCCTGAAATCAGCCTTCTCCAAAGAGGCCTGGAGGAGAGGGAAATAATATTTAGAAACCTTAATTCAGGCACTAGGGATGCTCACTTTTTTCTAGGTCTTTCACTCAACACAGCAAGAAATTGTTTTTTTAATATGAAAGACCTCTGGGTGCATACTGAAATTTCCAAATCAATTCAGGACAATGGGGGCACTGAGCCTCTTCAATCTGATTTGTTCATCTCATTTCTCCCAGGTTCAAATTCCAGATTCACTTGGAAGTTTTGAAAACTAGCAATTCAGGAGCCCTGCCCAAAACCAACTGAATGGGAACCTCTAGGGAAGAGTCACCTATGGGATCCCCGGGTGATTCTAGTGAAGAGTCAGGCTTGATGGAGACATGGATGTGTGGAATGCTGCCCAGGGGGTTGGTAGGATAAGGCTGGAGACTGTCCACCAGGGCACAGCCTGTCCATGTGTGGATGGGGACTTGTAAGTGAGGAGTGAAGGAGGGGGTGGAGGTTGGGATGGGAGTGCAGGCAGCATTTTCAGGGGGCAGGAGATTAGGAGCAATAGCCGCAGAGTGGCAGGATCAGGGCAGGTTTAAAAAAAGAGAGAAGAGGAGCCTTTAACCTAAATGTTCAGATGTTGCCTAGAAGGCACCTGGAGGCAGGTGGGAAATGAAGCGGCAGGAGAATGAAGAGATCAATGGACCAGCTTCTTCTGGCCACAGTGGCTGGGATCCCCTCCTGCTAAGTCTGGGGAGGCCAGGCATCACTAGGATATTGGAACTGGCTTCTGGATCTAGTCTGCAAACTTAAGGACCAGCTCTTATTTTGCCTTTTCCTCCCAGTTGTTGACACAGTGCCTGGTACAAAGGACTCTTTTTATGTTGAAAATGATTTAAGATGCAAACATAAAAACCAAAAAGATAGTGCAAAGCAGCAGTTCACAAAGTGTAGGCTGACCCTTTCAGGAGGTCCTTTAGCTCCAAACATTTTTTATAATACAAAAATGTTATTTGCCTTGTTCACACTCATTCTCTCCTGCCTGTTGGACAGAATTTTCCAGCAGCTTCCTGATAGATTGACTATAGATACAGATATCACAATCCAGTTGCCTTCTATTAAGTCAGAGAGAGATTTGCAAAAGTGCAAAAATAATGTGATTCTTCTCATCTTTTGAAAAGTAGTTAGTTTTTATTAAAATGTTATTGATGTTGCTGTGTAGTGGGTTTGTTATGGCTATTTTACATGAATTACTACATACTGTTAAAATTTCTCACTTCTAGTTCCTAATTTGCTGACTGTTGATAGATAAATCCCACATAAATAAAAGCTCTTTGGGGTCATCAATTTTTAAGAGGGACCTTAAGCCAAAAATTCTGAGAACTGCTGGTGTCAAAGGAACTCAGAGCCAGTGTACATGCCAAGGAACATCAACACACACATCAATGACAACATTTCTGGCCAAACACCTTGTATTATGGAAGGAATCCCTGATGAACAATGTGGGCTGGGAGGTGAGACCCTTTCTCACCTCCTGCTGTCCAGGGGCATGATGACGGTGTTTGCTCTTTGCAAGGAGGGAAGGACCATCTCACTGCAGGGCTTTGGTTCTCCTGAGTGGGCTAAGAAAGAGTGTGGCCGAGAGTGGAGGTGTTCAGGCTGGAGGGAGGAGTGGGAGGAGGGGAGAGGGGAGAATAAGGGTGAGAAGGAGTGGGAGAGGAGTAGGGGGGAGCTATGGGTGCAGTAAGGAACACTGGCCAGTCTGAAGAGGATGTGGGGCTGTTCTCAAGGGGTGAAGGGTCACCTCCTCCCTCCCCACTGCATTGTTCACCCACATAGGAGAAGTGGCTTCTTTCTTGGAGGAGCCCTTCACTCAGTCAGTCAGTTCAGTCGCTTAGTCGTGTCTGACTCTTTGCGACCCCAGGGACTGCAGCACGCCAGGCTTCCCTGTCCATCACCAACTCCTGGAGCATGCCCAAACTCATGTCCATCGAGTTGGTGATACCATCCAACCATCTCATCCTCTGTCATCCCCTTCTCCTCCTGCCTTCAATCTTTCCCAGCATAAGGGTCTTTTCTAAGGAGTCAGTTCTTCGCATCAGGTGGCCAAATTATTGGAACTTCAGCTTCAGCATCAGTCTTTCCAGTGAATATTCAGGACTGATTTCCTTTAGGATTGATCGGTTTGATCTCCTTGCAGTCCAGGGAACTGTCAAGAGTCTTTTCCAACACCACAGTTCAAAAGCATCAATTCTTCAGTGCTCAGCTTTCGTTATGGTTAAATGCTCACATCTATACATGATTACTGGAAAAACTATAGCTTTGACTAGATGGACCTTTGTTGGCAAAGTAATGCCTCTGCCTTTTAATATGCTGTCTAGGCTGATCATAGCTTTTCTTCTAAAGAGCAAGCATCTTTTAATTTCATGGCTGAAGTCACCATCTACAGTGATTTTGGAGCCCCCAAAAAATAAAGTCTCTCACTGTTTCCATTGTTTCCTCACCTATTTGCCATGAAGTGATGGAACCAAATGCCATGATCTTAGTTTTCTGAATGTTGAGCTTTAAGCCAACTTTTTCACTTTCACTTTCATCAAGAGGCTCTTTAGTTCCTCTTCGCTTTCTGCTGTAGGTGTGGTGTCCTCTGCATATCTGAGATTGATATTTCTTGAAGCCCTTCATGGATGCTGTAAAAGAAACCCAAAGCCACCCTATGGGAGGACTGCCACATATGATTTCAGCTAAAACACCTGGAAGGTAGAATGATTGTTTCCCAAATCCAGCCAGCACTATAGTTCTGAGCAGGGATCAAGAATTCTAAGACCATTTATAAAAACAGATGCCACCAAGGGGACGGTCATCAGAAGCTGTCACTTCTGTCTGCATTATTTTCTGATGCGGCAGCTCTGCCCTCCATTAAAACTGCCTGAGGTTCTCTGTGACTATATTTTACTGCATCTGTTTACCCACAAACCTAAACAAGCCCTCTTAAAATGAAAAGCTCATGAATACTCATATTAGATGGAGTCAGGAGTTTCCTGAAGGACAAACCTTAATTAGACTCGGTTTTCAAAAACTTCTCCTGGGCTGTTTAATTATTAGAGCAAATGTCTCTAATGTTGAACTTCTATGTCACGTAGCCCGTGTGTCAATGTCCTTAATAAATTTCATGGGCTTTTTACAAGGTTGCAGTCTTTGGAGAGCTGTCTTGACGTCTTTTTGAACCCTTCAAGACTGGACACTGAGGAGTATAAATAATCATTTTTTTTAAAATTACACTTCTCCAACCTTGAATTTGAAATGTGAATATATGAATATAATAGCTCTGGAATCACTATGCAGATTTATGGAGAATATCAACTTAGGTTATATCCCAGGACCCAACCAAGCCTTTCTTTGTGTGGCCAGGGATTTGTTAAAGTTGGGATATAGTTTGGGAAAAGTATGATTTATAGTTAAAGTCATCTGAAAATCAATACAGCTGAAGATCTCTGACATAAGGGTCCCTTGCAGAGCTAGACCTGATTATCAAATTGAGAAGATAGGAATAAAAGTCAAATCTTGAGTAGCAGTAACTGGAAATTGGAGGGAAGAGGGAAGATTCCTCCAGCCTCCCCACTGTTTGAAGATGGGCTTGTTTGTTTTTTTTTAAAAACAGCCAACATAATTCAGCTGGAGGGGATAGAAAGCATTGTCTACTCCCCGTTTCAGTAGAAATCGATGGACTTCAGCTCGTGTGATTGTCCCCCCTGCGTTTAATATCTAAAATAAAACCACTCTGATCGCTTGCATTACTGAATGCATTTCTGGGTCCGCCTTGGTGTCTGTGGCTAAGCAAGTATTAATTAGATCATCCGCGGAGGGCTTGAGGGAAGCGGGAACGGGAGGGATGGAGGCAGAACTGTAAATTCAATGGCCCTGATTTTGGATGATGACTGCAACTTGCCCGGTGGAGTGAGGGAGTCCTGGGGCAGGTGAAGTGCAGCTACTAGCAGCATCCCATCTGCATTACGGTTGAGCAGGGGGCAGAGAAGCCCAGGCTCAACGCCAGCTGCGGACGCCACCTCCCAGCCGAAACGCTGGGCGCAGAGGGAGAACCGAGGCCGGTGCAGCTACAGCAGCAAGAATCCCCCACCTCTCCCAGGATTTTTAGTGGGAAGTCTCCAAAGCTCTCGCGTCCTCGCCCGGCTCTCCCAACCCTCACTTCTCCCAGCCTCCAATCAGATCTCCTCAGAATCATTCAGGGGCCCCAGAAGTGGGAATGCGGGACGCGAGTGGAGGGTGGGGGTGCGCAGTGCACGGAAAATGCCCCGAGAAGCAGCCGGACTCTGAAAGGCTGCAGGGACGGACTTGGCGAGGGGAGGCGCAGACTCTTACACTCCTTGAGATGCTCGCTGCGTTTTTACGATTCCCTGCACTTCCCTCTGACCCCCGCGTCACCCCTGGCAGCCTCCGCCACTGCGGGGCTGGGGAACACCTGCGGGGCACCGGGTGCGCGGGGCCAGGGAGCCCGTTCAGGCCCTCGCTGCCCCTTTAAGGGTTCCTGAAACTTTCCCCTCTGGTATCAGATGAGCCTCGTCACATCCGTTGGCCGCGGCCGCGGGGCGCGTTCCGAGGAAATTGGGGACTCGAGTTTCCCGGGAAAGAGGCGCCGCCCGAGAAGAGCGAGGGTGAACGGGGCCAGCCTGAGGGGACCCGGGCGCACCCCGCGCCTCGCTTTGACCTTGGCCGGGGCGGGGAGGGGCCCGGCCCTTGCGGGGCAGCCGCCGCCCGCCAGAGGGGGCAGCGGCGACCAACTTGCTGAACTTGGCGCGGGCTGGGGCGGCTCCGGCGCCTCCTCCTCCCGCTCCGGCCGCGCCTCCTTCCCGGTCCTCCTCCTCCGGTCCGCCGCCGCCGGCCCCGCTGCGCGCCCAGCCCTGCCCCGCAGCTCCGCGAGCCGCCGAGTCGCTGAGCCGCTGTCGCCGGACGGGACGGGCCCGGCCCAGCGCGCCCCCCGAGCCCCACCGCGGGCATGGGCGCGCTGGCCCGGGCGCTGCTGCTGCCGCTGCTGGCTCAGTGGCTCCTGCGAGCGGCCCCGGCGCTGGCCTCCGCGCCCTTCACGCTGCCTCTCCGGGTGGCCTCGGCCACCAGCCGGGGGGCTGTGCCTACCCCGGGGCCCGGACCCCCCGCTGAGCCCCGCGCTGACGGCCTGGCGCTCGCCCTGGAGCCCGCTGGGGGTGCGGCCAACTTCTTGGCCATGGTGGATAACCTGCAGGGGGACTCCGGCCGCGGCTACTACCTGGAGATGCAGATCGGGACCCCCCCGCAGAAGGTAGGTGGGTGCGCGCTCGCCAGTCCACTCGGACCGGGCGCCCTGCAGCCGGGGGCTTCTCGGGGACTTTTGGAGGCGCCCAGCTGTGCCTCCCTCGCAGCTTAGCGTTTCCCACAAAGCAGCAGCAGCTGTCCCCGGAGAGAAGATCTTGGGGACCCAGCGGGGCTCCAGGTCGGGAGTCGGGGCGCGCGCAATCGGGATGCGGAGCTGCCCAGCCCCCGGCGCAGCCGGGGTGCGTGCTTCCGAACTTGTTAGCTCTTCCTCACCATGTGCCTGCGAGGGGAGAGACCTTTAACTTGCCTCCAACGGCATTGCCTCTGGCAAGCGACACCTCTTTCAGCGAAGAGACTGTTTGGTGGGCCCAGGGAGCGATGCTGCTGATCCGGGGGAATCACTTTGCGCTAATATTCCCACCCCCACCCCCGTGCTGTCTCATCGCTCGGGAGGCTCGTGGCCGGCCTCCAACGGCGCAGTACCCCTTAAAAGGGATTCTTGCTTTATCTCAGCTCAAAGCAACGCAGTCCTAGCAGGCTGGCTCGCTGGCTGCCGGTGGAAGGAGCCGTGCTTCCACGGCGCCACTTTGCTCTCTCCGAGTTGGCTTGTCAGTTTCCTTCCAGCTGCCCAGCAGCTCCAGGCTGCCCCGGCCCTCGGCACCGATGGAAGAGTCTACGCACGTGTATGGAACGTGCTAAATGCAGTAAAGGGACTGGGGAAAAATATGGGCTGAGTCAGGCTCCCGGAGACCAAGTGATCTCCCAATGACAAATTAAAATCAAACAGCGATCTTATCCTGATTTTCAGTTATTAGCACTTCTTTGTAGCAAGAAACCCATGTGCTCAGGCCCGGTCATCTTAAGAAAAACTAAATCCTAGGAGTAGATTTGGCACCCCTCCTCCTTCCAAACTACTCAATCTGTGATTTCAAGTCAAGTTTTTCTTATCGATCGAATATGCTGTCTGGAGATACTTTATTTTTATTTTTAACATTGTCATTTGGTTTTTAATTCAGCTGTGATTCCTCCATAAATAGCACATACTCATGACTTCGGTGTAATTCTAATTAAATTATTCAAGACTTTCTTAAGAGCAAAGACATGCCATGCTAATCTCTTTAAAAAAAGAAACCCCACTGAATAACTTCTATACTTGTTTAATTAGTTGAAAAGAGAAAAGCCTTCAAAAATGTATTGCGGCTCAAAACTTTGATTCTGGTTGCCTTTCATCTAAGGGCTGTTTTTGGCATCTCCGGTGGAGGGTGGTTGGGGGCAGTGAGAAGTCGAGGGGGAGGGAGTCAGCTGACAAAGCTTAACTTGGCCAGGAGAGGTTGATGCTGGTGAAGGCCACCACGTGAGAGCACGCGCTGGCAGTGAGAGTCTGGTACATTTCATTTTTCACGCGATTTCGCTGAGATATTGAGGGTGAACCTCTCTTGTGGCCCAAAGATAATCTTTTGGAACAAATAATCATTACCACCTGGGAATGTGTGTCTTGATGTTTTGAGTGGAAGAGAATTTTCTCAACTATAGCAACCTACTCCAGTATTCTTGCCTGGGAAATCCCTTGGACAGAACTGAGCGACTCAACAATAACAACAAATATTAATCTGGGCAGTGTGGGTCCTGATGCCCAAAGTTCAGTTCAGTTCAGTCGCTCAGTCGTCTCCGACTCTTTGCGACCCCATGGACTGCAGCTCACCAGGCCTCCCTGTCCATATCCAACTCCCGGAGTTTACTCAAACTCATGTCCATTGAGTCGGTGCCATCCAACCATCTCAACCTCTATTGTCCCCTTCTCCTCATGCCTTCAATCTTTCCCAGCATCAGGGTCTTTTCAAATGAGTCAGTTCTTCGCATCAGGTAGCCAAAGTATTGGAGTTTCAGCTTCAGTATCAGTCCTTCCAATGAATTCAAGACTGATATCCTTTAGGATGGATTGGTTGGATCTTCTTGCTGTCCAAGGGACTCTCAGATAATAGTTTGTCTTTATGAATTTGTCCAATCACCTTTACTCTAAAATGACCAAGTTTATTGAATTAAGAAGAATGCATTGAGTATCTATGCTGCTGTCTTTACTGAGGCCAAGGAAGTAGTTCATTCAAGGTTACTTCTCAGTTATATATTCTCATGTTTCCAGGGAAGGCTCTTTTTAAAAATCCAGGTTTAATTTTTACATTTGATGGTAAATGAAATATTCTGTGCCTTCTCCTTGGCCTAATTTAGTAATAAGCTGCTTTATAGAGGAATTCATGTGTGCTCATTCCAAATGCCCACTGTAAACTCTTAGGTGTTAATGACAAGTAAATCAGAATTCATTCTCTGTCTGCCTCCTCCTGGAACATCTCAGACCACTAACTGGGGGTCTGTGACAGGCAAGAGGGGGCAGCTGTGGGGTGACTTCTGAACTTAATGGAAGTTTTCCTGCTCTGTTAATTGCCAAGAGTCCTGCATATGTGCTCTGCTGATTTTCTGAAGCCTAAAATAAAACTTGCTTAGGTGGAGAGAAAAATGGAGTTGTAAATTCAAGCAGTAAATAACCAAGAATCTTTTGAAAATGAAGGGACAGACATAGATAGTGTGGAGGGCTCCCCTTGTGGCCAGCATCGTGTTACATGCCTTACAGGTACCTTTCCCAAGAATCCTCAAAAGGGCCCCAAGTTCTTACCCCCATTTAGTAGACAGCACAGCGGAAGGTTGGAGTTGAGTGGCTTTCCCACGGCAATGGGACAAGGCAAAAGCAAAGCTCTAGAGAGCACCAAAAGTTGAACCCAGGCCGCTGGACTCCAGAACCCAAGTTCTCAATGACCTGGGAAACACCTGGTCCCTTCCCTTCCTCCCTTCTGACTTATTTTCTTTAGTTTTTGGCCTCCTGTTATTCTCATCAACCAGAGATCCCCGAACTGTGCACCCTAAGGTATTAGGAACTTAACATATGGCCCAGACTGGACTCTCTCAGCCCCAGCTGCCCCTCCATGCATCTCCTTCCTTCAGGGTGATGCTCAAGCCTCAGCATCATGAAAATTGGATCCAGGTGTGCATAGGAGAGACCATACAAGAAGATTCAACAGGAACCAGAGCCCCATGCACCCTGCTCTCTCCTGAGAAAGGCTGGGAATGTGCTCAGTCCCTGGGTGCTTTAATAAAGAACTGGGGTGTCTCTTTTTGCCTGACACCCTTCCAAGACATCACAGGCGTCCACCCGGAAGCCCATGTGTGAGCAGCCCCACGTTGGCATGGAGATGAGAGCTGGGGCTCTGATACCATTACATGACTTCCTTCTAACAGCAGAGAACCAGCAGCTGCTTGAACCGTGTAATTTGGTCTTATTAATAATAATAATGGTGTTCTAAAGTGATTATAATTACAGCAATTTCCATTATTTTTTTAAAAAAAGACTTTCATGCTGACACAATAAATCCAACTAGAGAAGCTAAAGGTCTGAGGCTTTGTACCTGGTAATGGCTTCAAAAAGGCTTTTGGGTTTCTGTTGAAAGATTTTCTGTCATCTCTACTAATATGGATAAAACAGACAGCAAAATGATTTTTGGATTTAAACATTTGAAGGTAAAGAGCTCACGAATTATTAGGGGATACACATTTCAATCATAGCACATGGGCTCATTGGCTTCTCAGTTCACAGTTAACTGAAAGATTCTGGACTGAAGATACAATATATCCTTCCTATACAATTTAAAGGTTTGCCTTTTTCGGGATAGCCACTCAGTGTCCCCAGATGACATTAACTCACTTCAGGGGAGGCTGGAAAAAGGCCAGCAAGAAGAAATTTGATGGAACAAATTGAGAAGGTAAATGACTAAAGACAATGAAGCCAGGATGGGTGACTCGCATGGAAAGAGCCAGAAACCCAAACCAGGTTCCCACTGGCTCCTTGAGGTGGGGGAAGTTGCCCTTCCCGCGCTTTGGAATAATAATTCAACATCAAAGGTCTTATTACAGAGGACCGTAAAATACCAAGCCCAGGAGTCTGCTCCAAACAACTTGGAGAGGCAGAGTCTGAGAAATTGTTAACAACTGTGTATTCATAGCTAACCTTGATTTCAGGCTGATTGGGTGCTGAACACCACGTTAAGCATTTTGCCCAGATTACCTCATTCTCATTTTCCAACAGCCCTGTGAAGTACGTACAGTTGTTTGACTCAGTTTTCAGATGGGGAAACTGAGGCTTAGAGAAGCCAGGTCATTTGTCCTAGGCCACGCTGGTGAGTGGCTGAGCTGACTTTAACCATCAGGTCCACCTGGGTCCACAGTCTGAAGATTTCTTTTTTTTTTTTTTTTTAAATATATAGTGAAGATTTCACCGCTCTGCATGCTGCTATTTGAACTGCAGTGACTTTTCCCCCACCACCGAAATGTTTATTTATTTATTTGGCTGCACTGGGTCTTGAGGCATCTGGGATCTTTAGTTACAGTATGTAGTTGTGTGCAAACTCCTAGTTGTCGCAAGCAGGATGTTTAGTTGGAAATCTAGTTCCCTGATTAGTTCCCTGATGATGAATTGAACCTTGGCCCCCTGCAGTGGGAGCATGGAGTCTTAGCCACTGGACCACCAGGGAAGTCCCTGCAATGACTTTTGTTTTTAAAGAACCACCTTCATTTGTCTGTGAATGACTTGACCACAGTGGGAAGCATCCTGGAGCCACTGCAGTGTCCTGGGTCCTAGTGGGATTTCATATGAGACAGTGGGCAGGTGACAACCTCCCTGTGCTTTCCCTTCCCCATTGGTTGATAATATTTTAAGTTTCCTGCAGCTGCTGTAATGGAAGAACACAGCTAGGTGACTTAGAACGATAGAAACATACTCTCCCACAGTTCTGGAGGTCAGGAGTTCAAAATCGAGGTGTCAGCAGGACTGCGCTCCCTCTAAAGGTTCTGAGGGTGGATCCTTCCTGCCTCTTCCAGCTCCTGGTGGCTCCAGGCAGTCCATGTTGTTTCTTGGCTCCTAGCTGCATCCTCCCATCCCTTCCTCTGTCTTCCTGTAACATCACTCCCCCCACCCCAGACCCCATGTGTGTTTCTATGTCCAAATCTGCCTCCTCTTATGAGAACAGGAGTCATTGGATTAGGACCTGTCCTGACCCAGTCCAACCTCATTGTGGCTTGATTTTAACTCTCAAGACAGGTCATGGGTTCAGGGTTTTAACATTTCTTTTTGGTGGTGGTTCAGGGGGACACATAATTTAATCCACTCAAGTTCATTCTAAGTTTATAATTCTGTGGATCTTTTTCCTTTCATTCTCCCATGTCTTTTAATTGCTTATTATTTTAATTTGGAAGTCAAGTGTAATTTTCATCAAAGGCCGCAGCACATGGTGGTTTTGGTGCTATGTTGACACAGTCTGTGACACGATATTACACTGTGGGACCGGGCAGGAGGTCAAGGAGAGGAAGGTTTGGGGTTATTTTCTGTATTTCATTGTCCATTTTCTCACTAGAGAGTAATCACTTAAAATTTTAAAACATCTCTTGTCATGTTGCATTAATTCCAGAATTGCTGGAATCATTGCATAACCTGGGAAAAGCCCACTTAGGCAGGCTTAGATCACTGGTGTTTAAATACCTGTGACTCACAGATACTCATGCTGTAAGCTTGCATTTCATGTCGTAAAGACTTTGGAAGGCATCTGTCCTCCCCTTTCAATGAAATCTGTAGGACACGAAATACACATGGTTTTCCGTGAAGCATCCACAGCCCTTTCTTGACTTCTGCCTGACTTCCTGTGTCATCAGAAGGTGGCTTGACCTCCTCTGGGCTTCCTGTTTGCTCCTAGAATGATCGCTGACCCCATTGTAGCTAAAACCAAAAGAGGAAAGTCTAGTTGAGCCACTGCTATGGTTGATTTCTTCTCCACGGTGAGCTGTGTCGATGGTAGGCTGTGTCAACAGTGGACTGTGTTGGACCTGAGGAGAGGACTTGAGAGGTGACAGCATTTTCCCTTCCCCGTGGGGTGGAGCAGCAAGCCTTGGGGTTTATTTTGTGTCTCAGACACTGAATGGAACAGGTCAAGCCTTTGGTTCTGGATTCAAAGTCCACCTGGGCTGAGGTTGGGGGTCATGGCTGCTGACTCTCGCCCCAGCCCCAAGCAGAGGGCAGCAGGGGAAGGCATTGGGTCTTATCTGATGGTGAGCAAGCCACTGCTCCCTTAAGCCTAAGAGACCTCTTTAAGGATGAACAATGGGCCTTCTGCATACACTTGGCTCCCCTGCCATCTGTCACAGGTCCCTCCTTACACTCTCTCTGCTCTGCCTGCCCAGCCCAGGCTGGATGTTGACACTGGAATCGTTGTTCGATAGTGACACTAGATACCACCTGGGAAACGGAACACGCCTGTGAGGCAGGTGGATGGCCCACCTGGGCTTCCGTGCCTTGTGCATAGATCGTGATGGGTGCAGTGTGAGTAGGGCTTCCCAGGTGGCGCTAGTGGTAAAGAATGTGCCTGCCAATGCAGGAGACATAAGAGACACAGGTTCGATCCCTGAGTTGGGAAGATTCCCTGGAGGAGCGCATGGCAACCCACTCTAGTATTCCTGCCTGAAGAACCCCATGGACAGAGGAGCCTGGCAAGCTACAGTCCATGGGGTGACAAAGAGTTGGATTGCACACACACACGCAGTGTGAGTAAGGGTGTATATGCCATATTCTGGGCGATTTCCCGAGCTGTGGGAAATGTGTGTGTGACATACAGTTGGACTGGCTGTCACGTGGCTTCTGTTCTTCATCTCCTGGCCCAGATGGACTATTTGATTTTCTTTTTATCTATCACTACTTAATCAAAAATAGTTTGTTTGGTTTTTTTTTGCTCTTGGAATTCTCGAAGAGTAAAGAGACTATTGGAGGGCTGACATCACCACAGGGAGGAAATAAAGCTAGTAGGTTTGTTTCTGGGTTAATGCTTGCTGCCCTGCACAGGTATCAGATTGGGTGTTTCTGAGTTTTATTGTATGGTGCATCATATACCTGTACGTGGAAACACACAATCTCAGTCCTGCCAGTTTAGGAAGACTAAGAGGACTGTCTGCAGTGTTAAGGGGTGGTGCCCTGGGCTGGCTTCATCGTAAAGGGCAGTGGGAACCTCTCACTCCATCTCACACTCGTGTGAGGACACACGGGAGGATTTACGCCCAGCCCTCCTAAGGACCCTGCAGGCTCAGATGGTAAAGAATCTGCCTGCAATGCAGGAGACGTAGGTTCAATCCTTGGGTCAGGAAGATCCCCTGGAGAAGGGAATGGCTACCCACTCCAGTATTCTTGCCTGGAGAATCCCCATGGACAGAGGAGCCTGGCGGGCTACAGTCCACAGGGTCGCAAAGAGTCAGACAGGAATGAGCTACTAACACAACAACAACAAGGAGCCTGTAGACCTCCAGCCCACCTCAGCCCTGTGCTGGATAAATGGCCTTCTTCGGAGTGGGTTGAAAACTGCTTCAGTTTGTCTGCCCTGCCAACCCTGTGCCAGAAGCCCAAGAGAACAACCACAAAGCAGCCCCTTCAGAAAGTGGCACCATGGGGGAAAAGTGTGGAAAGCATTGAACCTAAGTTTTCCAGGCAGCCTCAGGGGAGTGGGATAATCAGGTCTGACTCCCTTTCAAGGCAGGATGCACTGCAGTATTGGGAGGCTGCTGCTTTGTGAAGGAGGTGTGGATTCCCCAAGCCGCAGAGGGAACATTCAGAGCCATCTTCGCTACATTGAGCTGTCTCCTGGGGAAATTCATTAGCTTTTCTCAGTCTGACAAGCCACCATCTCCCGCTTGTCACAGCCTTGGGGAATTAGGCGTTTCTGGTGCTGGTCCCGGAAAGTCTGCTCGCCAAATACTGGTATGGATGAGCAAGTTCTCCAGCCGCTCGGGGCCTCAGTTTCATCATCTGTAAATTAGGGAATTAGACCAGGTGACCTGAGATGCCTCCTAGAAGCCCCAGCACTCAGTGATGATAATCTGTTTTGTTTGTGAGCCCTTCTGATAGCTCTAATCTTCAGCAGCTACTTGCAAGTGTGTCACCTGGGGCCTGTGAAGATGCGGAACACCTGGTTCAGGCCATGGGAAGCAGGGAGGCCGCGTGGTGCTGGTTGGAAGGCCAGAACTGGAGTCCTTGCTTTGTAAACCAGCTGGCCACAGGGGGTGGGGGTGGGGACCAAACACACCTGGTGGTTGTTGTTTAGTTGCTCAGTTGTGTCTGATTCTTCTGCAACACCATGGACTGTAGCCCTCCAGTCTTCTCTGGCCATGGGGTTTTTCAGGCAAGATTACTGGAGTGGGTTGCCAGTTCCTGCTCCAGGGGTTCTTCCTGACCCAGGCAGATTCTTTACCGCTGAGCCACCTGGGAAGCAAGCGCACTTTGTAGAGTTAGTTAAAAATTAAGATTCCCAAGACCCAGTCCAGACTGACCAGATGAGACAGTCTGCACCGAGGTCTGAGAGTCTGCCCTTTATTGCATCTCCAACCCCCACCCCTTAAGTGGCTGGCCCGGTCTCAACCCTTGGACACTGTTTGCAGGCCATGACGGAGACGGTCTCCTCTACCGTGGGAGCAGAAGCAGTAGGTTCTTTCCTCTTCCTGAAGCCTGTTGTTTGATTAAGTGTGAGGTAGTGCTAGTGGTAAATAACCTGCCTGCCAACACAAGAGATGTAAGAGACACGGGTTCAAAGCCCGGGTGGGGAAGATCCCCTGAGGGAGGAAATGGCAACCTACTCCAGTATTCTTGCCTGGAGAATCCCATGGAAGAGGAGCCTGGCAGGCTATCGTCCATAGGGTCCCAAAGAGTCGGACACGGCTGAAGGGATTTAGCATGCACACTGACTGTTTAGGAAATCTCTACCTCTAGCAGGTTGTGTTCCAGACGCTTGCTTGCATTTGGCAATTTGCAAAGGTGGTATGCACTTTCTCCAGAGCAAGAGCTCTAAAGCCGTGCTATTCAAAAATCTCTGTGCTGACTGCATCCTTTTAAAATTTGCAGTCTGTCCTGAGCAGTAATTTGTAAATCAATGAAAATGATAACTAGGAAAATGAAAGTTTAAGAGACATACACATATAAGTGCCATATTTTAGATGGTAAGATTCTGCTGACGTTCCAGTTTTCTGTTTGCCAAAGTTTCTGGGGCTTCCTCACCCATCCTGTGGTTACCTTGTTGCCAACACGTAACCATTTGTTTGTTTGATGGGTGTGACCATCTGGGGCACTCATCCAGCACAGATAAGAAGTTGTTACAAATGGTCCCAGTAACACTTGTTTTGCTGCCTGCTGTATTTAGGAGGACAGGGGTCATTTTCACTAAAGCAGAAACTTCCTGGGCAGTCCAATGGTTGGGACTTTGCCTTCCCATGCAGTTTGCAGGTTTGATCCCTGGTCGCCAAGCTAAGATCCTACATGCCTTGGGGGCAAAAAGCCAAAGCATAAAACAGAAGCAATACTGTAACAAATTCAATAAAGACTTTAGAAATGGTCCACATCAAAAAAAATCTTTAAAAGAAAAAAAAGAAACGGAAATGTGAGTGATGTGAGTGTTGGCTTCTGGGCTTCCAGCCCTCTCAAAAGGTGGTGGTATCGAGCTTTATATCAGAGGTAGCAAATAAGTCTAACTCAGCAGGTCACAATCTGGGAAACTGTGTCCTGCAGGGGTCACTGGGCACTCCCTGGAGATATTTTTCACTGCAGTCAAGTTCAGTTCAGTTGCTCAGTCATGTCCGACTCTTTGTGACCCCATGGACTGCAGCACACCAGGCTTCCCTGTCCATCACTAACTCTTGGAGCTTACTCAAACCCATGTCCATCGAGTCCGTGATGCCATCCAACCATCTCATTCTCTGTTGTCCCCTTCTCCTCCCACCTTCAATCTTTTCCAGCATCAGGGTCTTTTTCAATGAGTCAGTTCTTCTCATCAGGTGGCCAAAGTATTGGAGTTTCAGCTTCAGCATCAGTCCTTCCAATGAATATTCAGGACTGATCTCTACGATGGACTGGTTGAATCTCCTTGCAGTCGAAGAGACTCTCAAGAGTCTTCTCCAATACCGTGGTTCAAAAGCATCAATTCTTCAGTGCTCAGTTTTCTTTCTAGTCCAACTCTCACATCCATACATGACTACTGGAAAAACCATAGCTTTGACTAGATGGACCTTTGTTGGCAAAGTAATGTCTCTGCTTTTTAATCTGCTGCCTAGGTTGGTCATAGCTTTTCATCCAAGGAGTAAGCGTCTTTTAATTTCATGGCTGCAGTCACCATCAGCAGTGATTTTGGAGCCCAAGAAAATGAAGTCTCTCACTGTTTCCACTGTTTCCCCATCTATTTGCCATGAAGTGATGGGATCAGATGCCATGATCTTAGTTTTCTGAATGTTGAGTTTTAAGCCAACTTTTTCACTTTCCTCTTTCACTTTCATCAAGAGGCTCTTTAGTTCTTCTTTGCTTTCTGCCATAAGGGTGGTGTCATCTACCTGTCTGAGGTTATTGATATTTCTTTCAGCAATCTTGATTCCAGCTTGTGCTTCATCCAGCCCAGCATTTCACATGATGTACTCTGCATATAAGTTAAATAAGCAGGGTGACAATATACAGCTTTGACATACTCCTTTCCTAATTTGGAAACAGTTGTTGTTCCATGTCCAGTTCTAACTGTTGTTCTTGACCTGGATACGTATTTCTCAGGAGGCAGGTAAGGTGGTCTGGTATTCCCATCTCTTGAAGAATTTTCCACAGTTTGTTGTGATCCACACAGTCAAAGGCATTGGCGTAGTCAATAAAGCAGAAGTAGATGTTTTTCTGGAACTCTCTTGCTTTTTCAATGATCCAACGGATGTTGGTAATTTGATCTCTGGTTCCCCTGCCTTTTCTAAATCCAGCTTGAACATCTGAAAGTTCATGGTTCACGTACTGTTGAAGCCTGCCTTGGAGAATTTGAGCATTACCTTGCCAGCATGTGAGATGAGGGCAATTGTGCGGTAGTATAAACATTCTTCGGAGAAGGCAATGGCACCCCACTCCAGTACTCTTGCCTGGAAAATCCCATGGATGGAGGAGCCTGGTAGGCTACCGTCCATGGGGTTGCTAAGAGACGGACACGACTGAGTGACTTCACTTTCACTTTTCACTTTCATGCATTGGAGAAGGAAACGGCAACCCACTCCAGTGTTCTTGCCTGGAAAATCCCAGGGACGGGGGAGTCTGGTGGGCTGCCATCTATGGGGTCACACAGAGTCGGACACGACTGAAGCGACTTAGCAGCAGCAGCATGAACATTCTTTGGCATTGCCTTTCTTTGGGATTGGAATGAAAACTGACCTTTTCCAGTCCTGTGGCCACTGCTGCATTTTCCAAACTTGCTGGCATATTGAGTGCAGCACTTTCACAGCATCATCTTTTAGGATTTGAAATAGCTCAACTGGAATTTCATCACCTCCACTAGCTTTGTTTGTAATGATGCTTCCTAAGGCCCACTTGACTTCACATTCCAGGATGTCTTGCTGTAGGTGAGTGATCACACCATCCCGGTTATCTGTGCCATGGAAATCTTTTTTGTATAGTTCTTCTGTGTATGTACTCTTGCCTCCTCTTCTTAATATCTTCTGCTTCTGAGATGTTTTTGGCTGTCACAATTTGGGGGGTGGCACTGGCATCTCATAGGTGGAGCTCAGCAATGCACATGGCAGAGCCCCTCCCCCAACAAAATATTATCTGTTTCCAAAAGCCAGGAATACCAGGGATCTGAAATCCTGGCAACTCAGCACTCCAATTCAGCATGCCTGGTCGTGACTGCTCAGAGCAGTAGGGAGACTGTCCGTCAGAAGCATCTGTGTGGGCAGGAGCGGGCAGTAGCAGCAGGCTTGTACTTGTGGGTCTCTTGATTGTTGCAATCCTGTCTTGTTCCTAATGTCCTAGTTCTTCTTGCCAGATGCCATAAGGCACTTCTAACTCAAGTGCCTGGGAGTTGAAGAGATGAAAGAATCTTGAACTAGATTCAAAGGATGAGCATGATTTATTCCTTCGTTTGGCATATTTATTAAGCACCTACTGTATACCAGGCCCTATTCCAAGCCATGAGATGTGACAGTCAACTCGACCAAGACAGCCCTTGTTTTTCTAGGATCTATGTGCTTACTGAGAAGATAGATTGTAAAGACAGTAAACTGAGTGTTTGGTGCTGAGGGAGAGTATCAGCCTGGTGATGGGCGTGGATAAAGACCCCTTTAGAAAGGGGGACCATGTTCCAGGATGAAACCAGACAGGTGAAGGCTGTGGCCAGAGAACAGCACCAGTGTCCTGGGTCCAGGGGAGTCACTCTGATGTTCCCGGTTTTTGATGCAATTCCTCATTCATCTTTTTTGGTTTGTTTTGTTTTGTTTTTAAGAGAAATTTCTTGTTTTCTTTATTGTTACCAAAATTTCCTCAGAAACATAAAGTTTTGTTTTTTTAATTTTTATTTTTTAAAAGTTTTTAATTGGAGTATAATTGCTTTGCTGTATAGTACAGGGGGCTCAGCTTGGTGCTCTGTGATGACCTAAAGAGTTGGGATGGAGGGGGTAAGCTCGAGGGGGAGTGGGTATATGTATATATGGAGCTGATTCCAAGAGCTGACTCATTGGAAAAGACCCTGATGCTGGGAAAGATTGAGGGCAGGAGAAGAGGGCGACAGAGGATGAGACGTGTGGAAGGCATCACTGACTCAATGAACGTGAGTTTGAGCAAACTCTGGGAGGAGATAGTGAAGAAGAGGGAAGCCTGGCGTGCTGCAGTCCCTGGGGTTGCAAAGGACACAACTTAGCAACTGAAGGACTGGAAGAGCTGATTCACCTTCATCTGTTTTTAAACTGTGCTTTGAGATTCAATTTTATTAGAACAAAGGCCTTGCAAAGTGTGAAAACATTACTCTATGCTTTAGGCAAAGGGTATGCAGGGTGTGAGGAGTTGGGGGAGGGGAGTTAAACATGGTTGTGGAGGAGAGTTTCTGAGTTAGAAAGGAAAGTTAAACTCGGGGTGCCTGGGGGGAGGCAGGGTGCAGGCAACCATTTAGATGGTGCCTTGGGTTGAGTTCCCTTGGAAATAGAGAAAGGATGTGAGGTGGGCCTTTCACCCGAGAGGTGATTCCAGGAATAGTGCACAGAGGTTGGGGCAATGAGGGGAGGGGAAGTGTTGGGAGGGAGAGGTTGCAGGTGTGGGTGGTGGGCTCAGCCCCACAGGATCTCCTGAGAGAGAATGTTGCTTAGACTCAGCTGTCCCAGTTGAAGGAACAGGGAGCTGGGCATTTATCGCCCACTCCTGTGGGTCCTGGGTGGGGGCTAACGGAGGTCACATTTGTGGTCCTGCAGCCGCTGGCCAGAGAAGCTGTCAGGCCGTGTCCCAGGAGGCTTCAGGGTCAGGGGCACAGAGCCATTGGCATCGGCACAGTGTACTGTGGCCGCTACACCCCTCCTGCCTGGAACCAAGGCTGGCCCAGGCTGGGCTAATATGTGAGGAATAAAAGAATGATTACTCTCTACCACCAAATGCACTTAAGAGCATCATTTTGGCCCAGGAGTCACAAAGCAGAGTTTTAAAGCTCTGCTTCCAAAATCCTAACTTCCTGGAGTGTTCTAGAATCTAACTCAAAGCCTCTGTGAGTCAGTCCAGAGTGAGCCTCCCATTGCTGTGTCTACTTTGAACTTTTTTCTAGAAGAGGAAGATGCTACTTGTAAGTACTGGGAGAAAATGGTTGGGGGGCAAAGGGAGATTTTGTTTGAGGTTAAAAACAACCACAAAACTTCCTTTGAAGATCAAATGCTCTGAACATAAGGATTTTCAAAACCCTTTGAGTGGCTGACGCCTTGTGATGTGGAGGAGTGGGGCTGCCAAGGTCACGAAACTGCCAAATTCCTGGTCCACGGACACTGACATGCCATCTAACCCATAACCACGTTCACCCAAGGGTGGCTCCCATGTGTGTGTAAGAATTCCCTATGTGACAGTTTGCTTATGGTCTCCATAACATCAATTCTTCAGTATACACAAATTGCAAAAATATATAAAATGTTTTTTGTCATCCTTTGATCAGTAAGTGTATGTGCATTTTGGCTCATTCATCCTGTAAGACGTGGGTGACTTCCATCACCCCTCCTCCTTGCTTATTCCACCCAAATAGGAGACACTGCAGTGCCCAATGGCTGGGCTGTTGGTAGAGGTGGGGTCCTTACCTTCCCCTCCATGTCTGAGTGGGCGCTGCAGTTGGAACCAGCTCATCTCCGCCTCTTTGAATGCTCACTGTCCTAGGTTTATGAATCATGAGGCTGGCTACAGAACAGAAATCCCAGTATTTATGTTCAGGCCTCCAGGGAGGCAGGGACCTGCTGAACCTCAAATCTAGGCCTCAAGCTCCAACCCAGATTCACCAGAGCTCTGTGGGGGCGTTTCTGGGGGTCTGCGCAGCCAGTGGTCACTGGTAGTCACTTCCCATTTCCTGTGGCTCCTTTGGTCAGCACCACCTCTAATCTGCACCCAAGAGTGAGTGGAGACACTCCGCTTTTTTTCTTTATTATTGAAGTATAGTTGATTTACAATATCATACTAGTTTCAGGTGTACATCATAGTGATTCAGTATTTTTTACATATTATACTCTGTTAAATGTTATTATAAGATAATGACTATAATTCCCTTTGCTATACAAAATATATCCTGTTGGTTATCTATGTTATACATAGTGGTTTTTAATCTCTTCATCCCCTTCCCTGATCTCGCCCATCCCCACTTCCCTCTCCCCACTGGTAACCCCTACTATGTTCTCTGTATCTGTGAATCTGTTTCTGTTTTGTTTTATATATTCTTTTGTTTTATTTTTTAGATTTTACATCTGAGTCATATGATGCACTGTTTGTCTTTCTCTGGCCTATTTCACTAAGCATGATAATCTCTAGGCCCCTCTGTGTTTTTGCAAATGGCCAACAAAATTTCATTCTCTTTATGGATAAGTAATATTCCAGTGTATGTGCATGTGTGTACATACATATGTATACACACATACCACATCATCTTTATCCATTATTTTGCTGATGGACATTTGAGTTGCTTCTATATCTTGGCTTTGGTAAATAATGCTGCTATGAACATTGGGTGCTTGTACCTTTTCAAATTACTGTTTTTGTTTGCTTTCGGCATATGACCAGGAATGAGACTGTTGGATCATAGAGTAATTCTATGTTTTGTATTTTGAGGAACCTCCATACTGTTTTCCATAATGGCTGTACCAATTTACATTCCCACCAACAGTGTACACAGGTTTCCTTGCCTCTACATCCTTGCCAATATTTGTTACTTGTAGACTTTTTGATGAGGGCCATTCTAGCAGGGGGCTTCCCTGATAGCTCAGTTGGTAAAGAATCTGCCTGGAATGCAAGAGACCCCAGTTCGATTCCTGGGTTGGGAAGATCCTCTGGAGAAGGGATAGGCTACCCACTCCAGTATTCCTGGGCTTCCCTTGTGGCTCAGCTGGTAATGAATCTGCCTGCAATGCGAGAGACGTGGGTTTGATCCCTGGGTTGGGAAGATCCCCTGGAGAAGGGAAAGGCTATCCACTCCAGTATTCTGGCCTGGAGAATTCCATGGACCCTATAGTCCACTAGGTCTCAAAGAGTCAGACACGACTGAGCAGCTTTCACTTTCATTTTCATTCTAGCAGGTGTGAGGTGATATTCATTGTGGTTTTGATTTGCTTTTCTTTGATGATTAATGATGTTGAGTATCTTTTCATGTGCCTTTTGGCCATCTATATGATTTCTTTGGGAAAATGTCTATTCAGGTCTTCTTCCCATTTAAAAAAAAATGTATATTGAATTGTATGAACTGTTCATATATTTTTGATATTAATCCCTTGTCATAGTATTGACAAACATTTTCTCCCGTTCTGTAGGTTGTCTTTTCATTTTGTCAATGGTTTCCTTTGCTGTGCAAAAGCTTTTAAGTTTAATCATACACTATTTGTTTATTTTTGCTTTTATTTCTTTTGCCTCAGGAAATAGATCCAAAAAAAATACTGCTATGATTTATGTCAAAGAATGTTCTGCTTGTGATCTCTTCTAGAAGTTTTATAGTTTCAGGTCTTACATTTACAAAAATAGTCTTACAAAATAGTCTTTAAACTATTTTGAGTTTATTTTTGTGCATGGTGTGAGGAAATAGTCTAATCTTATGTTTTACATGTAGCTGTCCAGTTTTCCAAGCACAACTTGCTGAAGAGGCTGTCTTTTCTCCATTGTGTATTTTTGCCTCCTTTGTCATAGTTTAATTGACCATAGGCATAGGTGTATTAGTTTATTTCTGGGCTCCTTATTCTGTTCCACTGATCTGTGTGTCTGTTTTTGTACTAGTACCTCACTGTTTGATTACTGTAGCTTTATAGTATAGTCTGAAGTTTGGGAGGGTATTTCCTCCACCTTTGTTCTCTTCTTAAGATTGCTTTGACAATTATGGGTCTTATGTGATTCCATCTGAATTTTAGGACTATTTGTTGAGTTCTGGGGAAAATATCGTCGGTATTTTGATAGGGGTTGTATTAGGTCTGTAGCTTACTTTGGGGAGTACGGCCACTTTGACAGTATTAATTCTTCCAGTTCAAGAACTCAGGATGTCTTTCCATTTCTTTTGTATCATCTTCAGTTTCCTTCATCGTGTTTTATGGTTTTCAGAGTATAGATCTTTCACCTCCTTGGTTAATTTTTTCCTAGGTATTTTATTCTTTTTGATATAATTTTAAATGGAATTTTTAAAAGCTTTCTGCTAGTTCGTTAGTGTATAGAAAAGCAGCATATATTTGTATATTAATCTCATATCATTCAACTGTGCTGAATTCATTCATTAATTCTAATAGTTTTGTGTGTGTGTGTATACTTAGGAGTTTTCTACATAAAGTACCCTCAGAGTCTTAAAGCTGGTTTTACATTACCTTTTGCTTTGATGCTGTTAATAAGCCTAATGCAATTGTGATTTCTTATTTTTATATGTGAATTAAATATGAGATAAGTGTGATATTATTAGACCTGGTATTCTGAAACTTCATGGTGGTGTGTCTGGTTTATGCTGGGATACTTTGTGCATCTATTCAGTCTAGAATTTCATGCCATTCAGTTCTGAGAAATTTTTTAGTAACTATTCTCTCTTTTGGACCTCCTGTTATGCAGATGCTGCTCCTTTCTGTGTGATCTCTCCTATTTCTCATCTCGTTGTCTTTTGATTCTATATTCCATACTCATTTCTGCTATCTTAATTTTAATTTTCAAGAGCATTTTCTTTTCCTCTGAATGTTTCTCTTTTGGTTGTGTCCTATTCTTGTTTCAAAGTTGCATTACTCTGAGAAAAGTTATGATTTTTTTGAAGTTTTCTTTTGTCTTCCTGCCTTGTCTCTGTTTCTCCTGAGCTCCCTCTATCGAGGTGTTTGTCAGTGTCTGTGTATCTCACCTGGAGGCTTTCCTCAAATATCTGGTGATTGTGGCTGTCTTTTCATATTTAAAATAGAAATATTATGAGCCTTATTGGAAGTTAAAGTTTGTGTGTGCACAGAGTATAGGGAATATTCTCATTATGTGTGTCTGTGTCTAGTTTTTGAAAGATGGCAATGGTCATTATTCTGTTTCCTGACCTGTGGCAGATATTTTCAGTTGGGTGATCAAGCTGAAACACCTTCCCAAGTCTCCTTTCTCCAGCCTGAATCTTTTCACTGTCACTTGCTTGTGACTAAGGACACAGCTATGGATAGTGAGACTTAAATGTGGTATTCTGGGGGATCTCAGGGGCAGTGTGTGTTTTCCTGATAAGGATGGCAGGTGTGGCTGGGATTATAATTTTTCCTCCTTCCTGCCTTTGATAAAAATACAAGACTTGTAACAGGGGTAGCCAAATTCTGACCTTGAACAAGAGGTCAGGGTTAAAAAATGCAGAAATCTGACACTGACTTTCCCTGGGATGTTGATCTAATACCAACTATTTCAAGAGACTTCTTGATTTGGAGAAAAATAAACCCCTACTTGTTTGAGCCACTCTAAATCTATAGTTTTCTGTTTACTTACAGCCAAAAGCATTCCAAATGATGCAGCAGCAGCATCTTACATTTTGTTATTGTTGTTTAATTGCTAAGTTGTGTGAAACTCTTTGTGACCCCGTGGATTGTAGCCCTCCAGGCTCCTCTGTCCACGGGATTCTCCAGGCAAGAATACTGGAGTGGGTTGCCATTTCCTTCTCCAACGGATCTTCCTGACCCAGGGATTGAACACTGGGTCTCCTTCTTAGTAGGGGGATTCTTTACCATGAGCTGCCAGGGAAGAAGTCTGGGGGGTGGTAAACAGTAGCTTACTAATTATTAAAAACTAGTTTAAGACAATTTGTCCTTCTTTTCCTTTCCTTGGACTCTTCAAAGAAGAGAGGTGCAAGTCTAAAAGTCTTGTCACTACTGTCTTTATTGCTGTTATGGACAAGGTGCTTATTTTCAGTGGGCACGGTGTGTCCCTGTTACAGGAAATCTAGACCTTGGTCACCACAGAAGGACCCCACGAGAGAGGACCCCCAGAGGGAGTTTGTATGTAGTATCCCAAGGATCAGAAACTAAGGCCCGTGGACCAAATCTGCTTTTTTGTAAATAAGGTTTCATTAGAACTCAGCAGTGTGATTTGTTCACAGGTTGTCTAAGGTGCTTTCATGTTACAGTGGCAGACTTGAGTGCATGAAACGGAAAGCATATTGTCAAAGAGTGAGATTTTTACTACCTGGCTCTATGTGGAAAAAGTTTGCCAATCTCTGTATCAACTGTCAAGTGCTAGAGACTAAGGAGGGAGTAGTAAGTGGCCAACTGGCTAGCAGTGGTTCTGCCTACACCAGGAAGCTGCAGGTGGAGTCCATGGTGGGAGTGGAGAGGAAGAGACAGTGGTTCTGAGGAGACCCCTGCATGTCGATATCAGCCACATTCAGAATCTACCAACCATGAAGCCAAACAAGAACGTTTGTGCCCATTTCCTCTCCACTCCCTCTGTTTCAGTCCTGGAAAAATCAGAGGCACCATTGTGAACAAGATGGGGAAATAGAAATGAATAGAGATAAATCCAACCATACCTCCCCTCCTCCTCTAAACACTGAGCCTAAGGCAGGCCCTTAAGGGTGCCAGACAGAAAATTCAACGTTAAACAGGACAGGACTTACAATACCTAAAAATAAATGTATTGCCACAAAGCTCTTAGAAAAATATAGCTTTGGCCAAGATTTCATTCAAGAATGGGAAAGAGCAATTTACAGAGCTCATTAGAAGTCATTTGCGTTACAAGAGAAGTTTCTATTAAAATGCTACTCCATCCTAGAAAAACCACAGAGGGGAGTTTGGAAATGACTAGGCAAATTCATATGTGTTTGCCTTTTGACTCAGAAACCCACTCCTAGGAATTTATACAAAAGTTGTTGTTGTTCATTCGCTAAGTTGTGCGACTCCATGAACTGCAGGATGCCAGGCCCTTCTGTCCTCCACCATCTCCCAGAGTTTGCTCAAATTCATGTCCATTGAGTCAGTGATGCTATCTAACCATCTCTTCCTCTGCCTACTTCTCCTTTTGCCTCCAATCTTTCCCCGCATCAAGGTCTTTTCGAATGAGTCGGCTCTTTGCATCAGGTGGCCAAAGTATTGGAGCTTTAGCATCAGCCCTTCCAATGAATATTCAGGGATGATTTCCTTTAGGATTGACTAGTTTGATCTCCTTGCTGTCCAAGAGACTCTCAAGAGCCTTCCCCAGCACCACAATTTGAAAGCATCAATTCTTCCGCGCTCAGCCTTTTTTGTAACACAAAAGTTGCATTCGGCAAAACTATGAAAAGTAGCTCACAAGGCTGTTCTTTGTCATGTTGCTTGTAAGAGCAAATGATTGGAAATGACCCAAATGCTCGTGGGAAGGGGGCTGGGGGTGTGAACCATGGCACTTCTGTCCATGCAATGGGAGGCAGCAGCAAGCGGACAAGGATGCTCTTAAAACCTCACATGAGGACAACAAGGTGGAGAAAAGAGAGGGCAGGCTCATCTAAGCAAGTGGGTCCAGATTATGCAGGTACCTCTCTCTCAAGATTGCCCAGGACAGAAATCTCCAGTGATGGGCAAACTCTGCCGCCAAATGAGCGTGCACTCTGCTCTCTGGTATGTGCTGCTTACAGCTGCTGCCTCAGTTTTCAGGCTGCGGTACATCATTGGTCTGGTTTGTTTATGAAAACAAGACCTCTGAAGATGAATTAGTTGCTTTTATTTCCCAGAAAGCCACAGTTCCAGATTTCCTGACTTTTATTGTGACTCCAAGTGTCCATCAGCAGCATGCCATTAATAGATATTGAAAGAAATAATGAATATAATTAATAAACGTCCTTTAAGGGGTATTTTAACCCTGAGTTGAAAACAACTTTTCAACAGGAACTCCTGCAATGGAGAGTCTTTTTGGAGATGATTTTTCTTTTTTTGGCTGTGCTGAGTCTTTGTAGTTGCTCGGGGAGGTCTCTAGTTGTGGTGTGTGAGCTTCTCATTGCAGTGGTTTCTCTTATTGCAGAGTATGGACTCTAGAGCACAGGCTCAGTAGTTGAGGTGCAAGGGCTTAGTTGCCCCGTGGCATGTGGAATCTTCCCAGACCAGTGATAGAACCTGTGTACCCATGCATTGGCAGGCGGATTCTTATCCACTGTGCCACCAGGGAAGTCCAAAGATGATCGTTTTAAATGTTTCCATCATGATTTGATTTCTACTACCAAAAGTGATATAAGTTTGCTACCTATAAAAATAGTTTGGAATAGTTAACCTAGAAACTGAATGTCCTACCTGGGTAAAAATCTTCCAGAGAATTTCAGCTGTTAAAAGAAAAACAACCCACTAGAGATAGGTTGTACATTCTGGTTAGTTTGTTGGAGCTACTGACTGCTGTTAGGGAAGATGAAAGTTTACCATTCATTGTCCCCATTTTACAGATGAGTAAGCACAGGCACAGATATTCCCAGTGTTGAAGCAACACACTGCATGAGGCCAGAGCCAGGATTTTAAAAGTGCTGGGCAATTCCCACACCTTGTGCCCTGAACCATTTTACCAGGCCACCTCTTAGCATGTAAGTTATAGGTATATTCACATATAGGGGTTGAGTACTCAGATATACTGGTGGCCCAGTGGTAAAGAATCCACCTGCCAATGCAAGAGAGGCAGGTTCGACCCCTGGATTAGGAAGTTCCCCTGGAAAAGGAAATGGCAACCCACTCCAGTGTTCTTGCTGGGAAATCCCATGGACAGAGGAGCCTGGTGAGCTACAGTCCTTGGGGTCATTAAGAGTCGAACACTACTGAGTGGCTGAGCATGCAAGATCAGATATATTTTCCTGGATGGGGCAGTTTATCCAAAACTTTCCAGAGTCACTAGTCTAAGTATTCCAGAGCCTCGTAAGGGACGGTGGACCTGGTTTGATTCTAGAGGAACTGCCCATTGCTGAGCTGAGCGAAGGTATCTGGTCCTCAGCCAGTTCTTGGAAAAGCACAGATGCTCAGAAAATAGCCCTCGTGTGTCCACTGACACTTGGCCTTCTGGAGAATGGACTGGCTGCCTTCTCTAATAAGCTTGTCCACCAGGGCAGTCCCAGAATAGAATTAGACAATTGAAAGCTTTATCTAAACCATAAATATCAACTCCCAGTGGCAGTCTTCTGTGTGTGCTTATTTTCCCTGCTTTCCAACTAGCTGGTAGGAGTTACACCCCTTGAGTTTTAGCAGTGCCCACTTGTTTTATGCGGTGCTGAAGGATCGATGCTTTTGAACTGTGGTGTTAGAGAAGACTCTTGAGATCAAACCAGTCCCTTGGACTGCAAGGAGATCAAACCAGTCAATCCTAAAGGAAATCAGTCCTAAATATTCGTTGGAAGGACTGATGCCGAAGCTGAAGCTCCAAACTTTGGCCACCAGACGTGAAGAACTGACTCACTGGAAAAGACCCTAATTCTGGGAGAGATTGAAGGCAGGAGAAGGGGGTGACAGAGGATGAGATAGTTGGATGGCATCATTGACTCAATGGACATGAGTTTGAGCAAACTCTGGGAGATGGTGAAGCACAGGGAGGCCTGGCGTGCTGCATGGGGTCGCAAAGAGTTGGACACAACTGAGTGACTGAACAATAGCAACAACTTTTTTATGGGTCAGTCTCAGAACTCAAGGTGGCATCTGCTCCTCTTCTTCGGCCTTTGTGTGTGGGGAGGTGGGTTGGCTCCACAGCCTGCTCACCCCATTCCTTCCTGCTGCCAGTCCTGCCCTCCCCACACCTTCTTCCAGTGGAAGCCAGAGGAAGAAAGAGGCAGAGGAGGCTGGCAAGGAGCAAGGTGCTGGGGGTGCGTCTGTGAGTGGTGGGGGGTCCTGCCCAGTGCACAGCAGGAGGCAACTGATCTGGACACCCAGATGAAAAGGCATCACCCAGGGACTCGACAGGTAGGGAGTTTTCCAGGGATGTCCCTTCTCTCCTTCATCAGGGTGGCCAATATCCATAACTGTACCGTTCAAGCTCCCTTTTCTTCTGGCTTCTGAGTGGGTTCCTGACTTGCCTTCAAGCCCAGGTGGAAAGGTGCCCTTTTCCATCCTTCCAACCTGACCCTGTATCCAACCTTCTCCCGGGTAGCCTAGACCAGAATCCCCTTTCTTGCTGGGCCCTGGTGGCCAGGATATCAGCATGGCTGGTGATGATGACAGTGAGAGCGAAGCTTTGTTTCGGAGTCTGTTGAGTGTTTAAATACAGGCCTTGGTTTGGTTGGTTTGTAGTGAACAGACTGAGCTACAGAGTCTTAGCCAAGTTTCCCATCCGTCTTCACCACCTCTTCCTCCTCTGGATATCAGCGTTCCCATGCCCACAGGGGCTCATATCAACACTGTGAGAACTGCAGGGTCTCAGGGCCTTATCCAGGAGCTGTGCTGGCCCAGTCCGCTGTTATTAGCTGAACTGTGTCCCCAAGACTCATACATGGGAGCCCTGGCCTCCAGGGACCTCAGAATGTGACTGCACGTGGAGATACAGGGCCTTTGAAGAGTAATAAAGTGAGGCTATCAGGATGGCCTTGATGCCATCTGACTGGGGTCCTTTTAAGATGAGATGAGGATACACAGAGAGATGTTGGGGAGCTCATGCATAATGGGATGACCATGTGAAGGGGTAGCAAAAGGGCTGACATCTGTGAGCCAAGAAGGGCCACAGGAGAAACTAGCCCTGCTGGCATCTCGAACCCCAGCCTCCAGGACTGTGAGATCAGGAATTTCTGTTCTTCCAACATCCAGGCTTGCAGTATTTTGTTCTGGGTGCCCCAGCAAACAAATACACTCTGCTTATGTCCAGCTCCCAGTGGGGGCGGGATGCACACCCTCACTCCGATTCTATGGGCTTCCAGTGTCCCCGGCCTCCCACATTCCCCACCCCATCAGTGCAGGTCATTTTCTGTTGGCAGGAATGAGTTGTGGGGAGGGCCTTCTGGAATAGACTTGTCCCTGTGCCATAAGAGCCCACCTGCCATAAAAAATACTTGTCCTGTGAAGTCGTTTGTCTTCAGTAATTGAATGTTAATATGCCAGAAACAAGCTGAACACTCAACTGTGGGCCAGGTACCACTGGACTCTCTTCTCACACCGAAGGCAGAGAAACACATTTAATAGAGTTAAGCTTGTTTTTCACAAATCAAGACACATCCACTTGGGGGAAAAATCGTGACATTTGGGTGAATCAGAAAATTATGGCTTCTTTTACAGCCAGGTATTTGAAGGCTAAGATCATCTCACTGCCTGCCCTCCTGAGCACTTGAAACAGAAAGGATTGGGATGTTTTGAACAAAACCTGGCCCTTAAGAGTCTGAGGCTTTCCGCTGTGACTCTTACGGTCTCATCTCCGTCTGGGCAGTTCATTGATTTCCAAGACTGGCAGCCTCCTTGTGGAGAGGAGATTTAAGACTGAGCAGTTCAAATCTCCATTCTGTCCAGAAACCAAGAGGTGTGGCAGGCAGGCTCCTTAGGTGCATGCTAATGCTCCGTGGTGAGGCTGGTAAGACTCTTCCTATAAATCGAAGTTCAGGAAATGGTATGGGAATGTTTTTTCCGAAGTCTACACTCACGCTCATTTCTTCATGAAATTCATTTTGTCAGTGAAGTAGATGAAGGTTGAGTTAATTTTGGCAGTTGCAGACAGTTGTCCACATTTTCTAAACTTGCAAGCCCAGCATTTTTTAAGGATTATTGTCAGGGATAAAAACCTGATTGTTTTAAAACTTCAGTTGGATACTAGCAGTCAGAGGCCCTGATTGGCCAGAGCAGGGTACACTGGAGTGCCAAGAAAAATCTTTGTCAAGTGCATATCTCATTGTATGGTGTTGGCTTTTCTAGAGTTTTTAATGTTTTAGGGAACTGTGAAATCATGTAATATAAGTTTTACTATAAGTTATTTTCACAGGTCTTTGGGCTTCTCTGATGGCTCAGATGGTAAAGAATCTGCCTACAATGCAGGAGACCCAAGTTCAATCCCTGGGCTGGGAAGAGCCCCTGGAGAAGGGAATGGTAACCCACTCCAGTATTCTTACCTGGAGAATTCTATGGACAGAGGAGCCTGGCAGGCTACAGTCCATGGGGTCACAGACAGTCGAACATGACTGAGGACTAACTCTTTGGGCTACATAGGCAGGTGTGACTGCAGTTCAGTGTTTGCTGTGTGTATTAAGACATGGGTAATGCTGATACGTATGGAAACTGATAATTTGATGGTTGATTAGTGGATTGTTGGAAGATGGTATGGAGGCTGGATATTAACTTTCAGTGGGACCCTGAGACGCTCCCATGGTGGGGAAGTCATGTCATATGACCAAGGCTTAGAGGATTCCAGGGGGATATACCTCCTGCCTGCCCACCATCCCAGAGGAAGTATGCCATGGGCTCCACGTAGAGCACACTCTACCATACTTCACATATTTAACAAGCTGGTTCATGGGAGCGAGCCTTCCTGCTGAGATCTGGCGAGGTCTCCTGGGCAGCAGTGAGGACTGTGCACTATTTAGTTGACTGGAATCTCCCTGAGGACAGGCACTGAGTTTTTCTTGCTACTCCTTCATCCTAGGATGGCACATCGTACCTGGCACAGGGTAGGTCCTCAGAAAGTATTCCAAGTTAAACTGAGAAAGAAAGAGCATTCCAAAATGAATGCCCTGAACCTGGGACAATTCAGAGCCTAAGGTAACGAGCTTCGCGTCACTGAAGTACCTGGCAGACACGTGACTACCTGTCAGCGTGGTTCTAGACAGCGGTGCTACGTTACAGAGAGGCTGTAATGCATTGGCGGTCCCCATACCTGGCTGATCGTTACTCATCTGGGTCCTTGTTAAGAGTATTGAACTCCAGGCTTCATTCTCTGAATTGGAGATTCCATATATTTGATTGCTGGAGTGATTCCAGTGGACAAAGCAATGACCCCTGACGTTCATTTCAATTCTTCAATTTTGTATTTCATAATAAAAGCTAGTAACTAAGTTTGGTCATTGTTCTGTTAAGGCCTTTACTATAATTCACAAGTGACTAAACACATTCAAGAAATGTATGACGTGCACTGAGTACTCACCTGTCCCTGTTCTGGACATGGAGGATACAGTAGTGAGCCATGGTAACAAGGAACCTGCCTCCTTAAATCTCACATTTTAGTGCAGAAAGGCAGACAAATCAAGTAAATGTACTGTATTTGGATGGTGTGGTGGTGGAGGTTTAGTCACTAAGTCATGTCCAACTCTTGTGACCCATGGACTGTAGCCTGCCAAGCTCCTCTGTCCATGGGATTTTCCAGACAAGAATATTGAAGTGGGTTGCCATTTCCTCCTCCAGGGGATCTCCCTGACCCAGGGATCAATTGCTATGAAAAATATTAAAATACGGGCAAAGGCACACAGTGGGTGGGGAAGTGTTGCTAATTTGTATAGGAGAGTCAGGGAAGGCACCTCTGACTAGGAGGTGAGACCTAAAGAAAGAGGGAGTGAGGTTCTGGGAAATCATGTTCTGGGCAGGTGGAGCGGCCAGTGCAAAGGCCCTTCTTGAGTATATACGAGCACTGGGAGGAACACCAAAGAGTCTCCAGTCAGGAGCACAGTGGGTTGTGGGAGAGGAGGTGAGAGAAAGGGGGGCTGCATGGCAGTGGATGAATGTTACATAGATTACTAGGTGAATTAGGAGTTCATTTTGGAAAAGTCAAACTGAGATGCCTTTTGCAACATCCAAGGCCAGTGTCCAGTAGCAGCTGAATCTGTGTCTGGAGTTTAAGCTAGAGGTTCCAGATAGAGACCTAAATTCAGGAGTCACTTGGCCAGAGAAGATGTGTAGTCTTGAGGCTGGACGCAATCACTGTGGGCTCCAGTGACTGGTGCTGAGACACCCTAGACTTTAGAGGCTGGGCAGGTTAGGAGTAATCAACCAGAGCCCTGAGAAGGAGCAGCCACGGAGGTGGAAGGAGATTAGAAGATGGTCTGTCCAGAAGCCAAAGGAAGCAGAGCCTGGAACAGGGAGGGGGTCTGATGGTTGACTTAGGCACGTGAGGGTCATGGTTAATGGAGAGAGGATCTGTTTCCATGGGTGGTGGGTCCAGTGAGAACAGGAGGAGAGGATTTGCTGTCAACTCTTTCAGCTTTATTGTAAAAGAAGTGCAGAGAAATGGGGCCGAGGTGGGAGGAAGATGTGGGGTGAAAAAAGTTGTGTGTCATCTTTATTAAAATGGGAAATGACCACAACCTGCTTGGAAGTGGGTGGGAGTGGTCCAGGTAGAGGAGGAAAAGCCTGAGGATGCAGACAGAGTTGGGGAATTTGGGAGTGTGCTGTCCTGAGTGGGCGATGGGGTGGATCCAATGTCCATGGAAGAGGCTGGAATTAGGAAGACATGGATCTGTCTCTACTTTTTCAACATCTGTCATAGTAAATGATGATAGGCAAGAGCGCTCACCTGTGTGTTGGAGATTTTGCCAAGGTTAATATGTTGCAATTTCTTGCCAAGTCTTTGTTTCTTTGTCATCTCTAAAATGTTCTGGAATGTTTTCGTGTGTCTGTTCTATACCCTAATTAGGAAAACATCTGTATTTCGCTGGCACAGATTGCAAAAGAGGAGTGCATCCGTCATTTCTCTTCTGGGCTAGCATTCTTTCAAAGTATCTGGACACCACAAAAAATGTGGAGATTTAATGACTTTCCTGAAAGGAATTTACTTGGAAAGGCTTTAAAAAATCTTTTTAGCAGAGAATGATATCTTTGATCACCATATGCCTATTAAAATACATTTTTCTCATAGGTTTAATAAGGGGAAAAAAAATCAAAGCTTTTGATGAACCACGTAGAAATAGACTGTTTCTTACTGGCTGGACTGAAATTAACAAAGGGTAGCGAATCTGAAAACAATGGCTTTTTTGTGTGTTATACATTCCAAGTTTGGGCCAATCAGATCAGCATGCAAAGATGTTCTGCAAAGTGGAGATATTATTTTAGATTTTAAGAAGACATTGTAAAGGCTAGGTCACAGCATTCCACATGGCAATGAATATGAAGAACCTTAGATTATCAATCATTACTGTTAACATACCCACATACAGTCATCACTGCTGCTAGAAGGCGCTGTACCCTTGTGATACTTAGGAAGCAAATCACATTTTCTGCTTTCAAAGCACTTAATGATAGCATTGTTTAATACATGTACTTTGTGACCCCATGGACTATACAGTCCATGGAATTCTCCAGGCCAGAATACTAGAGTGGGTAGCCTTTCCCTTCTCCAGGGGATCTTCCCAAACCAGGAATTGAACCGGGGTCTCCTGCATTGCAGGCAAATTCTTTACCAACTGAGCTATCAGGGAAGCCCATGTTCACAGAATTTATTTCAAGTAAACCCGGAGAGGCTAACCTCACAGGACCATGTGGCAGGTCTGTTTTAGATCCAGTACATTTATGATATAATCATCTGTATGTGTAATGAAAACTAATAAGATTGGCAGTCCATTTCCCTACTAGGAAATTTGCTTTCCTAATTTTTTTGTGTTTTACACACTATTAAAATTGATTATAGTATCTTGATAAATATCATCATAAACAGAGGGATTTTTTTTTTCTTTAAGAGTGTTGATTGGCATGAGAAACGACTTAGACATTAAACTTTTAATTCAGGGGAAAAACCTCAAATAAGTCATCTATAGTTCCTTGTGCTTTATTCCTCACCAGTCCTATAGTCAATTCAACAGACACTGAAAATCATTATAAAATTGAAGGCTGGTCTTTGGTCTGAATGTTAGGTGATGAATTCCATAAGGAACCCCATATCTTCTGTCTTCATGGCCCAGGCATATGGTCACCACTCATTAAATATTCATTGGGGGAAAAAAAAAAGAATCTTCCCAAGAGAATTGAAACAGGATTTCGAGGAGATATTTGTACATGTATGTTGATAGCAGCATTATTCACAATAGCCATAAGGTAGAAGCAACCCAAGTGCTTGCCGATGGATAAATGGACAAAAATAAATGTGGACTACACATGCATGGGAATGTTATTCAACCTTAAAGGAGAAGGAAATTCTGACACTTGCTACAATCTGACTGAACCTTGAGGACATTATGCTGAGTGAAGTAAGGCAGTAGCAACAGAATAAATACTGAATTCTATTTACATGAGGTCCCTAGAGTAGTCCAATCTATAGACACAGAACATTGAGTGGTGGTTGCCAGGGACTGGAGAATGGGGACTGGAGAGCTAGTTGTTTAGTGGGTGCAGAGTTTCTTTTTTTTAAAATTTTTTACTTATTTATTTTTGACCACACCACTTAGCATACAGGATTTCAGTTCCCCAACCAGGGACTGAACTAGTGGCCCCTACAGTGGAAGCACAGTCTTAACCTCGGGACCACCAGGGAAGTCCCTAGTGGGAACAGAGTTTCTGTTTGATATGAGGAATAGTTCTTGAGATGGATGGTAGTAATGGCTGCACAGTGATGTGACTGTCCACTCTGCTGAACCGTACATTTAAAAGTGGTTAAAATGGTAAACTTCATATTATATGTACTTTGCAATTTAAAAAATAAATCTAAATGCCTAGAATAAGTGAGTGCTAACCACTTTACAATAATAGTAACTTGAAAATCTTGCCTGTTGCTGCAGCGAGTATACATGCTTTATTTTTTCACATTTACTGAAAATTTTAACAATATTTGAATGTTGGGAATCAGGAGGAAGTTAATCCTTTGTCTTTTTTCCTGAAAGTTCAGATCTGAAATGTCTTTCTATTTGCAGTTATCAACTCTTGAGCAAAAGTGAAAATTTAGTGAAACTCCAAAAGTATCTTAAGACTTTACACCTTTGATGAGAATCTGTTTAAACTGCTTTGGAAAATGTGCAGAAAGAACCAACTCTTAGCTAAAATGATGTCTCCTAAAATCCTTAGGAATGTGTAGTGGGTTGAGGGGATGGCTTTAGTTATTGAAGGCAGGAGGAGAAGGGGACGATAGAGGCTGAGATGGTTGGATGGCATCACCAACTCGATGGACAGGAGCTTGAGCGAGCTCCGGGAGTTGGTGATGGACACAGTCCATGGGGTCTCAGAGTCAGACACGACTGAGAGACTGAACTGAGTTGAACTTGAGGAGAAAGGGTTAACTCACTCATTATTAGCAGCTTCCCTTCTTGGCCCCTCCCCCCACAATCACCAAAGTATGGAGACAGACCTGCTTTTGTCCTTTTTAATAGTGCTTCCTGAGAAACCGTTCTGCATGAATTTTCCTTTCTGTGGTAAAAAGGATAATTATGTTTATTGGCGTCAGTGAATGAAGTCCATCCAGGCTTGTGACTCTCATCTATGTCTGTTTAAACATCCTCCTTCAGTCTTCAATCACTGGGATTGCATCCTTGTGTGACCTCAGAGGCTGAGGGAAACTCCACAGCCCAGGGAGTTCCCTGGGGCCACAACATCTCCATAGAAAAGGGGCTCCCTCTGTTCTTTCTCTGCCTTCCTAGCCCCCTCCTGGGTTTGCCTGAAAAGAGGGAGGGGCTGGCCAAGCAGCTGAAGTATCCAGCCTACCTGTCTCTTGAGTGAGAATGCATTTTCAGTCCTAAATGCATTCTCAGTCCCTGTGGACTGTGGCCTGCCAGGCTCCTTTGTCCTTGGGATTCTCCAGGCAAGAATACTGGAGTGGGTTACCATTTCCTATTCCAGGGGATCTTCCTGACCCAGGGATCAAACTTGTGTCTCTTGCATGACAGGCGGATTCTTTACCGCTGAGCCACCTGGGAAGCACCCATATCTGAATATCCTCTTGCAAACATACAAGCACCTTCTGGCTTCTGGCTCTTACTTCCGGAAGCTTAGTGGACATGAGGCTGCTTGCCGCCCCTCCCCTTGTGGTCCAGGATTGATTTCTATGTCCAGGAGGCAGAGAACCAGGAGCTGGCTATTTTGACCATGTGTAGCCTCTCGGCCGACAATCAAGTGCCTTCTTCAGGTGTGACGCCAGCTACTCCAATAACTGAGCCCGGGGAGTTCTGGCCCTGACTGGGTTCTGGTCTCTGGGTTCTGGCCCTGACTTTGTGGACCAGGGGCAGCCCTGGGTGTGTGATCACTCCTCGACTCTTGTGCATATGTTGTCTCGATTCTCAGCAGCCTAAATGGAGGCTGGAGCCTTGGGATATTAAGTGAAATGGTTTAAGGAGGGGGAACCCCTTCCAGGGCCCAAGAGTGGGCTCTTATCTAACACTCAGAAATGAATTGTCCAAGGAGACACACGACCTGACAAAGCAAGAGGCTTTATTGGGAAGGGGCGCCCGGGTGGAAAGCAGGAGGGTCAGGGAGCCCAGGAGGACGGCTCTGCCACAAGGCTCACAGTCTTGGGTTTCATGGTGATGGGATTAGTTTCCAGGCTGTCTTTGGCCGGTCATGATTCAGAGCTCTTTCTGGTAGCACCCACATTGCTCAGCCAAGGTGGATGCCAGCGAGAAGGATTCTGAGAGGTGGTCGGTCATGTGGTGTCTCCTTTTGACCTTTCCCAAATTCTTCAGGTTGGTGGTGGCTTGTTAGTTCCAAGTTCTTTTCCAGGACCTCCTGTTGTAAAATAACTCACACAGATGGTTGCAATGGTTCCTGGGAGGGTGGTTTTAGTCAGTGTGCTTCCCCTAACAAAACAAACCCAGGGTTAACACTCATGTGTAAAGATTAAAAAATATTCACAACCTAAAAGTCAAGAATTATGTTTTATTCAGTGGGAATTCTTAGAACTTCAAGCCCAGGAGACAGCATCTCAAGTAGCCCTAATATAACTGTTCTGTGGAGGTGAGGGGAAGAGCCAGGTTATATAGAAGTTTTGCATCAAAGGGCAAGTATTCTGAACATCAAAAGACTATTGTTAATTAAAGAAGATCAGATATCCCAAGTTAAGGAGTTTAGTGCTTTTCTATGTTGGGAAGATCCCCTAGAGGAGGAAATGGCTACCGACTCCAGTATTCTTGCCTGAAAAATCTCATGGACAGAGGAGCCTGGTGGACTACAGTCCATGGGGTCGCAAAGAGTCAGACAGGACTGAGCATTCATGCACACACCTCTGTATGACAAGATACAAGAGAAAATCTTTCCTTTCTTCTGCATCTCAGCTATCCCAGGCCAGAATCCTGTATTTTTCACATCCTGCTCCCTGGGGGCTCCCCATAGGGAGTGGCTGCAGTCTGCTGGCTGCTGATTCAGTTACTCTTCTCCTTCCTGAGTGCCCTCTGGGCTCACCAGCTCACATTGGAGGGCTGCAATGACTGTGACATCCTTGTTTGCTGATATGGCAATAAGTACTCTGTTTCTCAGGATGGAACCCAGAAAGGGAGATCCCCAGATGCAGCTTTGTTAGGGAAGCGGGCTTAAAAGATGGTCTTCTCTCCTTTTTCAAGTGTACCTTAGTGCTGCCGTTACACCACTGTTAAAATTTGTCCTCAGAGCCTGGGAGATGGTGTGACTGGGAGACCCAGAACTCACTAAAACCCCTTGTGGGGTGGGGGGTGGTGCTTGGACCTCGAGACACCCAGGTCAGAAAGCAGAAGCTAACTTCACTTAAGTCTTTTGGGACAGGATGGCCTCAGTAATGCGTGGGCATCATTCATGCCTTCAGCACCCTCTATTGAGCACTTACTGTGTGCCGGGTCTCAGAACTAGGGACACAAAGCTAGGAGTGAGCCAGGCAGGAGGAAGGGGAGAGAGGAACATGAACAGTTTTAGGAACATTCTGGAAGTAGAATAGAGAGGACACACAAGCTCCTGGAAGTGGAGGCAGGAGGGAAAGGTGGAGACTGTGCAGTCGGGTGATGGAGTGGCCATTCACCAGGGTGGGGAAGAAAAGGCAGGGTGAGAGAAAAACCACACTCCTGGCCCTGCGATTAGAGCATTCCTGGATGTATCCTCTACCTTGTTCCAGCGGAGGGCAAGTGCTGCACGCACCAAGCACCCCCAGATGTTCTGGGTCATGTCCATGTCAGCATCACCCGCTGCGGGACCAGCGCTGTGCGTGGAGGTCTGCTAAACACACGGTGCCAGTTCTGCAGCTTGTGCTGATCACTTCTGGGCCATGCCCAGACTAGCTGCAGTGCGGAGACTTGGAAAGAAAGCCTGGTGGGGAACTGGATGCCTGTCATGTTTGGCACAGTGGTGTATTTGAGAATTCAGCCCTGTAGCAAGAGAAAAACAAAGTCAGGCCACCCCTCTTTGAGAAACTGAAACACCCCTATGTGCCAGGCACTATTTTGGGTGCATCACATATGTATGAGGGGCATCTCATGTGCTCCTCATAGCAACACCTTATCACCTTACCTTGCACATCATCTGTCCTTGGATGAGGACACCAAGGGTCAGAGGTTAGGTGGTTTACTTAAGGTTCTGCAGCCAACAGGTGTGTGAGCTGAAAAAAGGTACAATGTATACGTTGAGAGTTATGTTTTATTCAGCAGACAAAACTGAGGGCTTAAGTGCTGGAGAAGACTCTTGAGAGTCCCTTGGACTGCAAGAAGATCAAACCAGTCCATCCTAAAGGAAATCAACCCTGAATATTCATTGGAAGGACTGATGTTGAAGCTGAAGCTCCAATACTTTGGACACCTGTTGCAAAGAGCTGACTCATTGGTAAAGACCCTGATGTTGGGAAAGACTGAGGGCAGGAAGAGAAGGGGGCAACAGAGGATGAGGTGGTTAGATGGCATCACCGACTCAATGGACATGAATTTGAGCAAGCTCTGTGAGACGGTGAAGGACAGGGAAGCCTGGCATGCTTCAGTCCATGAGGTCACAAAGAGTCAGACATGACTTAGTGACTGAACAACAACAAAGCCTGGGACAGAGCGTCTGATGTCACCCTGAGGGACTGCTCTGAAGAGGCAAGGGTGTGGGGGAGTCAGGATAAATGGGAGCTTTTACAATAAAGACCAGATGGTCAGGACATCAAAAGATTATTGTTAATTAAACCAGGGATCTCGAGTTAAAGAATTGAGCAGCAGTTGTTGGCTTGATCATGGGCACCATCTTCCATCATGAGTTCCCTCAGGGCTCACCGGTGGGGTGGCTGTAACGTGATGATCTGATGCCACAGTATCATTTGTTTACTGATATGTTATGCATGCGTGATAAGTCATTTCAATTGTGTCCTACTGTTTGTGACCCCATGGACTGTAGCCCACTAGGCTCTTCTGCCCATGGGATTTCTCGGGCAAGAAAACTGGAGTGAGTTTCCATTTCCTTCTCCAGGGGATCTTCCTGACCCAGGGATGGAACTCACGTCTCTTATGTCTCCTGCACTGGCAGGGGGGGGTCTTTACCACTAGCGCCACGTGGAAAGCCCTCCTGATGTGATAGGCAATAGTTTTCATTCATAGGAGGCTAATCTAGGGTTCAGATCCAGGTCTACCAGAAGCTAAAGCTGATATTTTTCATGCTTTTCTCCTTTAGAGAACTTGCAGGGTGTATCCTGGGACCACAGGTCAGAAGTGAACTGGAAGCCCTCATCCCATGAGTGGGCAGAGTTGCAGTGTATTTAAGGGCATCTGCTATGGGTGTGTGATGAAGTCTCCCCCAACCTTAGAAATCCAGCCTTTCTGCTCATCCTAACAGGGATGGGTTGTTCGAAAAATTAAAAAATTCAGTCACAGAGCAGCCCCTCCCTCTAGGAACTGTCACACTGCCGCAGCAACAGATTTCAGCTGCAGAGGTAGTGGCAGCTCCCGCATCCAGGAGGATTCTGATTAGGGAGTGACTTTTAGTTTCCTAAAACAGGGACCCTCACACCAAGCTTCCTTCATCCTACCACTTCCGCTGCCAGTCTCAACCTGCCAAGCCTGAAGCATTCAGTGAAAAACTGCTACTATATTCAAATCAGCGTAGTTGATGCCCTCTCCCTCTCCCAGCATTCCCTTGGATGTTAAGATTTTCCCAAAAGGAGCCAGGGAATCCATCCACAAGACTCCGGACTGTGTTTTTCTAGTAAGAGCCCCGTTTGCAGGAAGGAAGCAAACACAAATACACATGCATGCGTGTGCACTCATACACAGAGCCCGAATAGATTGATAATCAAGTCCCTCGTAGCTAACTTCTGTAACATCTGTTTGTGTTAAGTGGAGCCCTTTGAAACTGATTTTTTTCCCCTTCTCTATAAAAGCAACCTTAATTTTAGAACGTGGAGAAATGGTGCATGGCAATTATTTTTTGCTTCCTTCAACAAGACGTGTTTCAGTAAATGAGCTTCATTTCCAGAATTGAAGCCCTGAAAGAACCTGATTAGCAAGATCGGCGCCTACAATCACTTGTAATAACTGTGGGCAAACAGCCCTGCGGAGCTGGGCCGGGAGGACCCCGCTGCTGTGGGTTCTGCTTGCCGGCAGACTTCAGCAGATGGGCTGCTAATGTAATTAGGAATCGTTGTGTGAAATGAGCCATTATTTAAATTATCTGCTAATTTTCCTATCTATTAACCTGCTGAAAAAGAGGCAGTGGTATCTGAGGAATCTCAGGCTGCTAATCACTAACTAGATGAAGAGCCCATTCTTCCCTTTAATGCAACCTTTCACCTTATTACAGCAATTAGCAGATGGCTTTCTGTGGGGTTATTGCCCAGTGCATCAGCCGAAGATAGAGAAGGGATGTTCAGAAGACACACACAGTCTATAGGTTTCCACGGGTGGGGATTTGGTCTCTGGGGCATGTGAGGCAAGGTTTGTGTGAGCCAGCCTTCCCTGTGTCTCTACCCCAGACATTGGTGGGGGCCGAGCAGTGAGGCAGGAAGGAGGAGAAGGCTAGTAATACAGAGCAGACCCGCAGGGACTCCCCGAGGCACAGGCGCACTCAGAGCCGTCCACCTGGGGATCAAGGAAGTGGAAGCTTCATCAGCTGTTGTGTGTTTGGGTTCAGGGCTGCTTCCAGGAGTGAGCACTCATTCTTGTATTGCAGATCTCCCCTGGAAGCTGGAGAGCTTTTGTGGGGGAGGGTGGGTATAATTAAGGCTTTCCTGGGTCCTTCCCAGTAAAAGAGAAGGACCCACACTGTACCCTGGATATTGGAAGAGCCCCAGCGGCTGGAGTGAGTGTTGGGGCACACAGAGAGTGCCAACACCACCACCACAACCACCACCCCCTGCCCTTGGCCATCATCTCATTCCTAACTCTGGTTAGCCTTGGGTATTTAAGAGGAAACATGTGATTATTTTATATTGTGGTTGATCAGTCGCTCAGTCATGTCTGACTCTTTGTGACCCCATGGACTGCAGCATACCAGGCTTCCCTGTCCTTCACTATCTCCTGCAGTTTAATCAAACTCACGTCCATTGAGTCGATGATGCCATCCAACCATCTCATCCTCTGTCTTCCCCATCTCCTCCTGCCCTCAGTCTTTCCCAACATCAGGGTCTTTTTCAATGAGTCAGTTCTTCACATCAGGTGGCCAAAGTGTTGGAGCTTCAGCTTCAGCATCAGTCCTTCCAGTGAATATTCAGGACTGATTTCCCTTCAGATTGACTGGTTTGATCTCCTTGCAGTCCAAGAAACTCTCAAAAGTCTTCTCCAGCTCCAAAGTTCAAAAGCATCAATTCTTTGGTGCTCAGCCTTCTTTATGGTCCAACTCTCACATCCATACATGACTACTGGAAAAACCATAGCTTTGACTAGATGGACCTTTGTTGGCAAAGTAATATCTCTGCTTTTTAATATGCTGTGGAGGTTTGTCACAGCTTTCCTACCAAAGAGCAAGCGTCTTTTAAGTTCATGGATGCAGTCTCCATCCCCAGTGATTTTGGAGCCCAAGAAAATAAAAGTTTGTAACTGTTTCCATTTTTTCCCCATCTATTGTCCGTGAAGTGAAGGGACTGGATGTCATGATCTTAGTTTCTTGAATGTTGAGTTTTAAGCCATCTTTTTTGCTCTTCTCTTTCACCTTTATCAAGAGGTTCTTTAGTTCCTCTTCACTTTCTGCCATAAGGGTGGTGTCATCTGCATATCTGAGGTTATTGATATTTCTTTCAGTGATCTTGATTTCAGCTTGTGATTTATCATATATCAACTGGGAAGTCAGGTTAGCCACCTTTGCCATTTCTACAAAAAGCTCAGTGAAGTCTGTGCACAAACATGTCAGGAGTTTGGCCTGGCAAACTCTCTCCAGCTCCTTGGCAGTTTCCCCATCTTCATCAGCTTTCCACTCCTAGGTGGAGCTCATGTGTGTCCCCTCCCCATCCTAGGGAACATGTGGTTAGCAAATTCCCATTAGGGAGATGGCTCCAGAGACTAAGAAAAAGGGCTCTGCCCTCAAGCTACTTAGAAGCTCCCTGAGAGAAAAGATGTGGGCCTGGGAGAAATGAGAGGCCCGTAAAAGGCATCAGACAAGTGAGGGGCCAAAACTCAGGGCCCAGTGGTCAGAGGCAGAGGGATGGATCAGAGCTGCCACTGAAAGGCATTTTGGAGGATGCAGGACTGCTTGAGTCTCAAAGACAGCACTGTGTGTGGTTTGTAGTTAAACTCTGCCAGCTGGCAGAGAGTGTGAGAGGTAGCTTATTATTGTGTCAGAACAAAAGAAGGAAAGTAAAATCCCCCAAGATATGCCATTTTAAAAACAAGAAAGCGTTGTCTAGGTATAACAAGGCATGGAGATAAAGTCCTGATTGTCCCCAAGAACATCCCTAAAGGAATCTTCCTGGAGAGTCTGTTGGCTTCAAATTGCTCCAGGACCAGCCCTTGGCCAGCGGTTCCTTGGGATGTCACAGAGTTTGTGTCGGTGGCCACCAAGCACTGACCTGTCTCCCCACCTCCTTTTGAAAGTTGTGTGTATAATTACCATGTGTGCTCAGTCATGTCCATCTCTCTGTGACCCCATGGCTGTGGCCCACCAGCCTCCTCTGTCCATGGGATTTTCCAGGCAAGAATATGGGGTTGCCATTCTCTTCTCTGGTGAATCTTCCTGACCCAGTGATTGAACCCTCATCTCCTATACTGTAGGCAGATTCTTTACCATCTGAGCCACCAGGGAAGCCTAAAAACAGGTAGTTTGACTATTTTAGAGTCTTCATATGAGATCGTATAGGATTTGTCCTTCTGCATCTGGCTTATTTTACTCTGCATAATGTTCTCTAGGTTCATCTATTTTGGTACAAATGGTAGGATTTCCTTCTATTTTAGAGTAGAATGGTAGTTTCCAGAAGGGTGGAAGGAGGCAATATGGGGGCTATTAGTCAAAGGTATGGCTCAAACTAAAAAGAATCTACCTGCAATGCAGGAGACCTGAGTTTGATCCCTGGGTCAGGAAGATCCCCTGGAGGAGGAAATAGCAACCTACTCCAATTCTTGCCTGGAAAATTCCATGGACAGAGGAGCCTGGTGGACTACAGTCCATGGAATCACAAAAGAGTCAGACATAACTGAGCGCACACACACACACACACACACACACACATCTGCTCGTGAAAATCTCTTAGTCCCCGACTTTTCATTTGTTCAACAGCTGTTCGTTGAGCACCTAGGAAGTGCTGGGCACTGTCCAAGGTGCTGGATGGATGAAGGATGATGAACCACAGGTGGGCTCCTGTGGTTGGCTCACTCTCATGGGGGTGCCCAATGCTTGGACGCTGTCTGGAGAAGATATACTGGATTGTGAAAAAGATGCACAGTGGGGACCCGCTTCTTCCATGAAAGAGCCCCTGGAACCCCAATGTTGGCAAAGAGATTGAAGCAGTGAAAAGCCGGCGACTGTCAGAATGCTGGACCCTTGCTCTTTGTGAAGGCAGATGTTTGTCCTCGTTGCTATATTCTGGAAGAAGTGAAGTGTGGGTTCTGTAGGAGGCCACTTGGTATAGGGAAGGAGGTGGGGACTTCCAGCTCTCAGCAGCATTTCTTGTAAAGCAGGGATGATGGTTCGTACACGCTTCTGATTCATTTTCAGTTGTGCTTTGAAAGTACAGTGCACTTCCAATATTTGTGTGTGTTTTCTGTGTCCCTTTATGGGGTTGAATAATATCCTCTGGGGTAAGACTGTATTTGCAGTTTGAGTTGAACCCAAGGAGGCCAGAGGTGATGCTGGAAATTACACAGATAAGGACACAGCAGGGAATGTTGTGTGTGTGAAGTGGTGCAAGGCGTCCAGGGAAATGGTGCACTGAGCCTTTGCCTGTCCGTGCTTTCAGGGTGGATCCTATAAAATTTAGAGAACAAGTGACTGTATTTTTTTTTCCTTTGTGATTAAGACTAGGACTTACAAAGGGAAAGTCATAGCCCTGGTGAGAACTCAACGTGAAAAATGTCTATTTCCAGGTCATCACACAGAAAAAGGTGTTGGCGGCTCAGAAACATTACTTGAAGCCCCACTCAAAGTGTTTACTGCTCCCTAGAAATCCATTCCTTGCCTGACTCTGTGGCTGCCTCATTCACTCTCCTCAAATCCTGTCCTCTAACAGCAGCCGAGGTGATGACCAACTTGGCCGAGCCGTGACTCCAAACTGAATTTTCTTGAAATCTGGCTTCTGCTGAAGCAGCTGGGGAATATGACTGTGCCCGACGCCTGGGCAGTTAGAAGTCATCTGTGTAAGATAACGCTGTCTGTGTTTTGCTGTGACTTTCTCTGTTTTGTGTCGCCTGCCTCTGCAAGGGGAGACCATGTGCTGCGTGGCAGGAATAAGGATGGGGGTGTGTGGAAAGGACGTGCTTCTAATGTGATGCAGAGGCGGCGGGTGGAATTCCATACCCGGGAAAGCAGAGTGAAATGTCTGTAGAGCATGTCCCTGGTCATTGGGGCCATTATGCCCTGGAGAGTAGTCCTGGGTCTACTCTGCCTGTGGCTGGTTATGCAGGAGCATTGGGTGTGGATGTGGGATGCCAGCCTGGGAACCTGGGCTTCCAGGCAGCTGGTCTTTCCACACACATCCTGCTGGGCTGTTGGGTGTATGTTTGCCAGAGAGACCCAGGAAAGATTTGTAAAATTGGTATGCTTTCATGAGTGTCGTGGGAGAACGCAGTGGCAGCCCACTCTAGTACTCTTGCCTGGAAAATCCCATGGACGGAGGAGCCTGGTAGGCAGCAGTCCATGGGGTCACGAAGAGTCGGACATGACTGAGCGACTTCACTTTCACTTTTCACTTTCATGCATTGAAGAAGAAAATGGCAACCCACTCCAGTGTTCTTGCCTGGAGAATCCCGGGGACGGTGGAGCCTGGTGGGCTGCCGTCTATGGGGTCACACAGAGTCAGACACGACTGAAGCGACTTAGCAGCAGTAGCAGCAGCATGAATGTCATGAGCCTGGAATTCTGGGTTTGTTTTTGTTTTTTTCTTTCTTGTTCATCTCTCTACTAGTTTCACCTAAGCAAATTAAAAATTCATCCTGCTTTCAGGAACCATTTAAATCCAGGATGTGAAATCAGAGCTAAAATCATAGGCCATGTGAGTTACATGTATTATTAGGTCAGCTTGGACTGTCTGCTGTCAGTACAATGGACTTCATTCCAATGACAGGTGAGATTCTGGACCTTGCTGACTGCCCATATGTGATATTATGGTTTATGTGAAGAAATACATATTTATTACAGAGAAATATATATTTGGTCTTTGTCTCGGTTCCTGGCACAGGGTTCCTGAAACCCTTGGAACTTCCTCAATAATAAGGGTGATAAAGGTGCCTTTGTTTTCCATAACAAGTCCCTTTCAACCATACCTGATATGTGTCAATGAAATGGCTTTCGGAAAGTCCCAAAGGATGGGGAACCAACCCTGAGAGTAGAGAGCTGGAACTTTCAGCCTCATTTCCGGGGAAGGGAGAGGAGTTGAAGGTTGAATCAGTCATCAATGGCTCATGATTTAATCAGACGCATGTTCAGTTACTTCAAGTTCAGCTCAGTTGCGTCCAACTCTTTGCGACCTCAGGGACTATAGCCCACCAGGCTTATCTGTCCATGGGATTTCCCAGGCAAGAATGTTGGAGGGGGTTGCCATTTCCTTTTCCAATATATATATGTATACTTTTAATTGTGTTCTGTCTGAAATCAACGCAAACACCTATGTAGTGAGACCCTTCAACTTTTATAGTGACTATGTGTTCATAAATGGAATTAAGAGAATTCACTTCCTAAAATCACAGTGCATAAAGGGGTGTTTATCATCTCTCTACTCAGTATGAGAAGCCCAAAAACATGTTGAGGAGAAGAAGCCAGAACCTCCTGCCAAAAATCCCACATGATACCATTTATATAATGTCCAGGAACCGGTGAAACCCATCCATGGTAATAGGAGTCAGAGAGTGGTTGCTTCTGAGAAACAATGGGATTGACTAGAAAGGGGCATAGAGGGGCCTTTGGGGAATAACAGGAATTTCTGTATTTTGGTTTGGGAGAACACCATGTCAGAACTCACCAGTGGAAAATCCGATATCTTTCATTTTTATTGTATGTAAATGATAGTTCATTAACTTAAAAAAAAAAGTGATACCTCTGACAGTTGTTTCCAGGTCCTCTGCAGCAGAGATGAGGGAATACCCACTGCCAGACGGTATCTGGGGAGGGGTGCTGGGTGCGTGGGGTCGAGGTAAGAGGTAAATGAGGATTTTCAAGTGGGATTGGAAAGGCAGGAGGAGGGCTACCCAGCCAAGTGACAAACCCAGCCAAAAGTCCAGGGTGAGAAAGGGCTCTGCCTGGTTACCAAGTACTGATGGCTGGAAAACAAAATCCCACTTATTCCACTGAATTTATCTTCTTTAAAGGTTTGGTGTGTATCTGAAGCTAAACTGATCTCTGCCCTTGCAAGCTTTACAATGGACTGTGTTCGGAATTCAATTTTCTAGCAGCTTTTTAAAAATATTTCTAATCAATACGATTTCTCCAAGTAATAAATTGTTCTCAGCACTTAATTTTTAAGGGAAGTATTCAAGAGTGTTGCCCTAAGCAAGTAACCTGATGGTTTCTCTGTTTTTCCCTTAAAAATAAAAGCTGCAGATACTCGTTGACACCGGAAGCAGCAACTTTGCCGTGGCTGGGGCCCCACATCCCTATATCGACTCTTACTTTGACGCGGAGAGGTGAGTAATGGGTCTGTGCCTTGGGGTGGCTGGGCTTGGGGGCACCAGATGGATGCTTCAAAATACACTGGGAGATGCAGCCGAAAGGCTGTTTCATTTTAAGGAGGACATGTTCACATGTATATCTGTGTACGTATGTGTATGTACAAGTGTCTGTGTGTATGTGCATATAGTGGTGTGTATATTTGTGTATATATGTATGCATAAGTGTATGTGTAGGTATCCATGTGTACATGCATATGGTGGTGTGCATATTTGTGGATATATCTGTACATCTATGTATGTATACTATCTGTGTATCTGTACACATGGTGGTATATATATTATGGATATATGCATAGATTTGTGTATGTGTAAATAATTGTGTGTACATGCATATGGTGGTATGTATATTTGTGTATATATATGTGTGTGTATTTGTGTCTATGTAGATATCGTGAGAACATGCACATTTGTTGTTGTTCAGTTGTTGCCATGTCCAACTCTTTGTGACCTCATGTACAGACCACACCACCAGTTTCCTCTGTCCTTCACTATTTCCCAGATTTTGCTCAAATTCATGTCTACTGGGTCACTGATGCTATTTAACTATCCCATCCTCTGCCACCCTCTTCTTCTATTGCTTTCAATCTTTCCCAGCATCAGGGTCTTTTCCAGTGAGTTGGCTCTTGGCATCAGGTAGCCAAAGTATTGGAACTTCAGCAACAGTCCTTCAGTGAATACCCAGGGTTGATATCCTTTAGGATTGACTGGTTTGATCTTCTTGCAGTCCAGTGGACTCTCAAGAGTCTTCTCCAGCACCACAATTTGAAAGCATCTGTTCTTTAGCACTCAGACTTCTTTATGATCCAACTCTCACATCCAAACACCACTACTGGAAAAACTGTAGCTTTGACTATATGGACCTTTGTCAGCAAAGGGATGTCTCTGCTTTTTAATATGCTGTCTGGGTTGTCATAGCTTTTCTTCCACAGAGCAAGCATCTTTTAATTTCATGGCTGCAGTCATCATCCACAGTGACTTTGGAGCCCAAGAAAATAAAATCTGTCACTATTTCCACTTTTTCCTCTCCTATTTGCCATGAAGCAATGGGACCAGATGCCATGATCTTAGTTTTTTGAATGTGGAGTTTCAAGTAAGCTTTTTCCCTATCCTCTTTCACACTCATCAAGAGGCTCTTCAATTCCTTTTCACTTTCTGCTATTAGAGTGGTATCATCTGCATATCTGAGGTTGTTGGTATTTCTCCCAGTAATCTTGATTCCAGCTTGTGCTTCATCCAGCCCAGTATTTCTCATAGTGTGCTTTCAATTCAGTTCAGTTGCTCAGTCGTGCCCGACTCTTTGTGACCCCATGGACTGCAGCACGCCAGGCTTCCCTGCACAGCACCAACTCCCAGAGCTTTCTCAAACTCATGTCCATTGAGTCGGTGATGCCATGCAACCATCTCATCCTCTGTTGCCCACTTCTCCTCCTGCCTTCAATCTTTCCCAGCATCAGAATCTTTTCCAATGAGTCAGTTCTTCACATCAGGTGGCCAAAGTATTGGAGTTTCAGCTTCAGCATCAGTCCTTCCAATGAATATTCAGGACTGATCTCCTCTACGATGGACTGGTTGGATCTCCTTGCTATCCAAGAGATGCTCAAGAGTCTTCTCCAACACCACAGTTCAAAAGCATCAATACTTTGGCACTCAGCTTTCTTTATAGTCCAACTCTCACATCCATATATGAAAAACTATAGCTTTGACTAGACGGACCTTTGTAGGCAAAGTAATATCTCTGCTTTTTAATATGCTGTCTAGGTTGGTCATACCTTTTCATCCAAGGAGCAAGTGTCTTTTAATTTCATGCCTTCAGTCACCATTTGCAGTGATTTTGGAGCCCAGAAAAATAGTCTTTCACTGTTTCCATTGTTTCCCCATCTATTTGCCATGAAGTGATGGGACCGGATGCCATGATCTTAGTTTTCTGAATGTTGAGTTTTAAGCCAGCTTTTTAACTTTCGTCTTTCACTTTCATCAAGAGGCTCTTTAGTTCTTCTTCGCTTTCTACCATAAGGGTGGTGTCATCTGCATATCTGAAGTAATTGATATTTCTCCCGGCAATCTTGATTCCAGCTTATGCTTCATCCAGCCCAGCATTTCACATGATGTACTCTGCATAGAAGTTAAATAAGCAAGGTGACAATATACAGCTTTGACGGACTCCTTTCCCAATTTGGAACCAGTCTGTTGTTCCATGTCCAGTTCTAACTGTTGCTTCTTGACCTGCATAACCGGTTTCTCAGGAGGCAGGTCAGGTGGTCTGGTATTCCCATACTTTACATGTAACCTAAATAAGCAGAGTGACAATATACAACCTTGTCATACTCCTTTCCCAATTTTGAACCAGTCAGTTTTTCCATGTTCGGTTCTAACTGTTGCTTCTTGACCTGCATGCAGGTTTCTCAGGAGACAGGTAAGGTGATCTGCTACTTCCATCTCTTAAACAATTTTTCACAGTTTGTTGTGATCCACACAGTCAAAGGCATCCGCATAGTCAGTGAAGCAGAAGTAGATGTTTTCCTGGAACTCTGTTGCTTTCTCCATGAGCCAGTGAATGTTGACAATTTGATCTCTGGTTCCCCTGCCTCTTCAAAACCCTGCTTGTACATCTGGACGTTCTTGGTTTATGTGCTGCTGAAGTCTAGCTTGAAGGATTTTGAACATAACCTTGTTAGAATTTGAAATAAGCACAATTGTACAGCAGTTTGAACATTCTTTGGCATTCTTTTTCTTTCGGATTGGAATGAAAATGGACTTTTCCAGTACTGTGGGCACTGCTGAGTTTTCCAAATTTGTTGGCATATTGAATGCAGCACTTTAGCAGCAGCGTCTTTTAGGATTTGAAACAGTTCAACTGGAATTCCATCACCTCCACTAGCTTTTTTCATAGTAATGCTTCCTAAGGCCCACTTGACTTCACATTCCAGGATGTCTGGCCACACCATCATGATGCACTTAGTGGTGTGTATATTTATGAATATATGTATGTTTGTGTATGTGTAAGTATCTGTGTGTACGTGCACATGATGGTGTGTATATTTGTGTATATATCTGTGTAAGTGTGGGCATCTGTGTGTACATGCACACTGTGGTGTGTATATTTGTGTATACAGGTAAATATCTGTGTAAGTGTGGGCATCTGTGTGCATGCACACTGTGGTGTTTACATTTGTGTGTGGTGTGCATGTGTGGTGTGTGTACATGCATGTATATATGTGTACATCCACTTCAAATGAATCCACAGCGGGATTCTCCTAACAGCCTTGGTGTGTTCTCTTGAGCTCTGCTTTATAGACATTCAAGTCAAACTTGAATGTTTTGTGGTCAGACCTGAATTGCAGGCAGCTCATGACCCTTTGCGGAGAAGGCAATGGCACCCCACTCCAGTACTCTTGCCTGGGAAACCCCATGGACGGAGGAGCCTGGTAGGCTACAGCCCATGGGGTCGCGAAGAGTCAGACACGACTGAGCGACTTCACTTTCACTTTTCACTTTCATGCACTGGAGAAGGAAATGGCAACCCACTCCAATATTCTTGCCTGGAGAATCCCAGGGACGGTGGAGCCTGGTGGGCTGCCGTCTATGGGGTCGCACAGAGTCGGACACAACTAAAGCAACTTGGCAGCAGCAGCAGCAGCATGACCCTTTGACATTTGTTGAGCCCCACCGATCCTCATGAGGGGGTGGCCTGAGCAGGGCAGGGCTCTTTGGATGTGAGTGTGAGACTGTTCTGGGCAGTGGCCTGACATTGCTTGGAAACCACCTTTGTGTCACCTGCAGTTTGGTGGCGTCAGTCAAGGTGTGGTTCACTGAAACCATTTCTGTGCTGGGAGGTCTTTGTGGTGAGAAAAATCCATGACTCACTTGGAAAGGACACACTGTGAGCTCAGAGCACTCAGGCCTGAGACAGGGCTCTGAGCTGGCAGCTGTGGGCGGGGCTGGAGAAGGAGCAGAGGCCGGATGGAGATCTGGAACCAGGCCAGCTCTGTGTGTCCACGTCCCTAGACTCTGGGCCCTAGGAAGCTTTGGGGGGTCTTTGTGTGTATCACTGCTCATCTCTGGAGGAGCCCATGGGGTCAGAGTCACTCTGCCCCAGATACTTGTTGCTGCCCTAAATGTATGCACATTTTAATTTCACAGCCTTTTTTGTGACCCTAAAATTTAGACTCAACAGATAAAACCAGTAAGCTGCCCCATGGTTTGCTGTTTAGGCTCGTGAACAAGCATGTCACATGTCCCTGCTACAGATCCTCTTCGTGTCTTTCCTTTCCCACCTTCTTTTCCCATAGTCTTTTGTTTCAGGGAATAAACCCCATCTTTTTTGAGGGGGAAAAAAAAGAAAGGAAACACAGGAGAGAAAGTAACAACTGGGGAGGTTCAACAGATCCCCAGCAGCATTAATAAGGCAGAGTGCCCGTCTCTTCTCCCATGCATCTTGGTCTTTGTTTTGGTGGCACAAGGAGGCTACCTGTGTGTCCAGCTGGAGGGAGGGGTGGTTGGTGCTTCATGGGCCACTCCTTCAAGAAACTTAGAGCTTAGCTTATGACTCAGGGTGTTGATAACCTTTGATCACCAAAATTCCAGGTGCACCTCCGGGCTCATGATGCTTCGTGAAGACAGATGTGAGCCCTGGAACTGTTCTTGGGACTTCAGATGCTTGTGAAGAGGGGTATGGGCTGTGCAGCCAGGGAACAGAGGCTGGCTGGTGACCGACCCCCAGCTACCCTTTGCCCTTTCCCACTTGAACTGTGATTCGTCCAAATCCTCTGCCCCAAACAGCCCCCTCCCCTCAACTACTCCATCATGTGACAGATTTTGGAGTCAGTCCAAACCTCTCATTTTTATTCACATGGCATAGGAGGTCTGGGAACCAAGAAAGTGGCTCAGGTTCAGGCTTCTAGGACAAGAGGTCCGCAAACTTCAGCCTGGCAGCTCCTCTTTATAGTAAGTGCTGTGTATGCTCTGAACCAAAATGCAAATGTAGTAAAACTTATCTTCACATGTAATTCTAAATGCCCTGACACAATCTGCAGGGATGGGGGGCGAGTGGAAGGAATTAATTTATAGGATGGTGATCAGCACCACAATATGTAAACACGCTGGGTAGGAGTCACGTGAAGCTGGGTGATGCAGGAGGCTGTGACCATCATGCTGGCCATGCAGTGCCCAGTGCAGACTGACAAACTGCATTGAAATAGAATCAGACAACCGGAACAGCTTGGTTTAGTGAGGTCAGTTTTCCAGATCAGTGAAGAATCTTGGTATAGTTTCCCCACAGGATTACCTTCTTCAATCTATACAGTAGCTGCATACCTAGAAAATGCAAAGTATATTAAACTGCGTAGAAGATGTTGATCTTGGTGGTGAGGCAATCCTAGCCCTATTTTTTCCACTACAAGATTCTTCCTAGTCTATACATTCTCCCAGTTTCTCCATGCCTACTGGGGTTCTGCCTTCCATAAGAAAGAGCAGACATCCTTGGAGCTCAGATACATCCTTAATAGTGTTCCTCCCCAGAGCAATTTTGTTTTCCATCACAGATCTGTAGACACATGATACAATAGAAGAAAACAATAGTACGGCATAGTGAAGCCAAGCTCGAGTGATGTGTATATCTACCTTTTAGATTGAAATGTGCAAATCTAACACCATGGGTGGATATTTCCTTTGTTCCCAGGCCTCCTGTGCTACATGAATAAAAATGAGAGGTTTGGACTGACTCCAGATTCTGTTCCATGATGAAGTGGTTGAAGGGAAGGGGTTGTCTGGAGCAGAGGATTTGTACAAACCACAGTTTGAGTGGGAAAAGGTAACCAGGGACTCATAAGTAGGTAAACAGCACAGCCAGGGGTCAATAAAAGTCAGAGTGTGCTTACAACCCATTTACCCTTTTGCTGGGTTTCCTTGATGACTCAGCAGGTAAAGAATCCACCTGCAATGCAGGAGACACAGAAGATGCGGGTTTGATCCCTGGGTCAGGAAGAATCCCTGTAGAAGGGAATGGCAACATGCTCCAGTGTTCTTGCCTGAAAGGTCCCATGGACAGAGAAGCCTGGTGGGCTGCAGTCCAAAGGGTTGTCACAAACAGTTTGCTACACAGATGCAGATATGGAAACATTCAAGGGTAAACACTAGTCAACATTACAAATACTGAGTTCAGTGCCATTTAATATGTGTACAATATTTAATCAACGGTAGACAATGGGCTTCTTTCTCATTTGCCTTTGACTTTGTTCATTGTTGGTTTGAACCATTATTCTCTCAGCCTTAGTGGAACACAGCCTTCTAACTTTCTTATTAGCCAGATTTGAGTTCAAGTTTCAGATGGCTCTGTCTTTCATACTGAAAGATGGAGCTCCTCTGCCTCCTTTGCACCTGACTTAATGTGAAGACTCCTGGGAACATTCATGACTCCCATGATGGCTAGCCCTGCCATCCTGCTAACCACACAGGAGAATTCAGGGCTTCCTCCTAGCTTTCTGAGCACCTGAGGGTCTCATCTAGATATTTGTCCTTTGTGAGCAAACGGAGAACTAGCAGAACCTGCCAACATGCAGGGGAGGCCCCAGACTCCCCTGCTTTGTCAGTTTCACCCCTACTCGCAACTCCATTATTCAGACTTCAGCCTGCCGTCTCATTTGCAAGTATTGTTGAAATTTATTTAGTACCTTAAAACATGACCCACTCTGGGCTTCTAGCCCTGATACTGCCTTTCTTATAAAGAGATCTATTCTCAGATGGCTCAGTAGTAAAGAATCCTCCTACCCATGCAGGAGACGTGGGTTTGATCCTGGGTCAGGAAGAACCCTGGTGAAGGAAATGACAACCCACTCCAGTATTTTTGCCTGGGAAATCCCATGGACAGAGGAGCCTGATGGGCTACAGTCCATGGGGTTGCAAAGAGTTAGACACGACTGAGGAACTGAGCATGCATTCATTCTTCAACTGGGTTATCAGGCTTCTTCTTAACTGAATCAAATGTGAAACATCACATTTTGAGTTTTAGGCAAGTTCTATTCAATCACCTGCATTTATCACCAATGCAAACACATGTGCTTTGCAGGTTAAATACTTGCTTTGATTTATGTTAACCTCTCTCTCCTTTCTTCTGTTTTTCCTAAATAGTTCTCATAGGTTTATGTCAACACAAATGCATTATTGTTAAGATATGAACCGTGAACATAATGTATATAGTAAATTATGTACATTTAAGTTGCCTGATGCTTTCAGCTCACTTTACAGTTGGCCTAAGCTACACTTTCCACCATGGTATTTGATGGAAGCCGAGAGAATGTTCTACTTCCTCTCTCAATTTTTGACAAAGGTTTCTTTTCTGAGATGTAGCTTGCTGCCTTGTGATGTTTCTGTATTTGCTTGTCCCTCTGATCTCTCTTAGTTATAATAAGGTTTCTGGTTGGGTTTGTCAGCCTCTGATTCAAGTCCCCCAGTTTCTGGATATTCAGGTTTAACGCTTCCTGAAACATGTCCCAGTAATTGGAGATTTGACTTGGGGTTCTTTGACAAGATCTCTTTGATTTATGGAATCAGACATCAGGCTACCATCAGTCATTTGTGCAGCTTTGTCCCATCAGAAGCACTCTTTTCCTGGTGGTGAATGTTCCAATGAATTACTATACAGCAAAAAAGCAATCATGTATTTTTTTAGATGTACTTCTTTTTAGCCAGTAAAATAGTCTCCATCCAAGTGGCTTGATGAGAGATTCAGTATACTCATCCTCCTGACCTTATACTAATCTATTCAGAAATTAACTATATTTTCATTAAAATGTCTCCCCCTCCTATACTCCATCTGGGGTGAAACTCACAGAGTAGTTCTGGCAAAAGAACAATTTCTTGTCTTCAATTGATGCTTATAAGTAGAGTTGGGATATTAGAAAATTATGCAGGTTATTTCCTTAAGGAGGCTGACCTGGGCCCTTGAGATCTCATGCTACATCTTTCCATCTAATGATGACACATATTTTTCTTGATTATTTAGATAATTTCTTAAGTTTGTCCAGGAGGGGTCTTGCCATGTTGGGGCCCTGAAGCATTTGCCATGGTTGAGGATGTTGATGACCCTCCAACGTGAGCAGAAGCCCCTGGGCTGGTGAGTGGCCCCACTGCCTCTGACATGGTCACTTCCAGACCTTGGAAGAGTAAGGCAGGTATCTGGTCACCTGGTCCAAGTCCTTTATCCCTGAGGTAGAGTCCAAATTCTGAAATGTGCAGAAGACCCACGGGGAGGTCTCAGGCAGAATTTTCCAGGAGACTCAACATTCTCTGGGGGGCCAGTGGTTTGGGGGAGCCATAGTCGACTAAAGGATTCAACTCTCTTGACCTCTGCCTTCCCACCTCCTCCCTGTATATTCTCTGAAAACAAAATGGGTTTCTTTAAATTAATAAAATGTTCTGTGGTTCTTCTCTTCTCAGTTTGATTGATTTCACTTTTCAATCCTGCATTCCCTTCAGACTTGTGTCAGAGGCAGAAAGTCTCCTGAATTTGGTTCGAAGTGATTCTGTGGCTGTGAGTGGACTTTTTCCTAGCTACTCATATCCTTGATGAATGGCCGTTTCTACACACCCAGAATGGATGCTGCAAAAAAGTAGCCTGTCTGGGGTTCACTCTCAATATAGTTAATTAATGTCCAAAGCAGCTGAAAGCCAAAGCATTTTAGTGCCAAGAGGTGGGATGTTAGGACATAAACATGGAGGAATGCATAGTTTTTAGGTCTAGTGCTGAAACCTATGCATTAATAACATTCAGAGCTGCTTGCAATTCATCTCTGGGGTTTTTGCTCTTTGAGTTCAAGGAGCCCAGGGGATACGAGCTAGGAATTACTTTTTTCTCTCATTATCTAGAACTGTGCTTTCTACAAGGGTAGCTACTAGACACAAGTGGCTATTTAAATTTAAATTAATTAATGTTAAATACAGACTCATTCTTTAGTCAAACTATCCAGATCGTCCCTGACTTAGATGATTCGAATTAGCTTTCAACTTTACAGTGAGTGGTGCAAAAGCAATACACATTCAGTAGAAACTGTACTTTGAATTTTGAATTTAAAAAAATGTTTTATTTAACATTAAAGAAATTGAGACCTATGGACCAGAGTTTCTTAATTTCAGCACTACTGACATTTTGGGCTGGGTGATTCTTTATTGTCGGGGGCTGTCTCATGCATTGGAGAATGTTTACAGCATCCTGGTTTCTGTTCCATTTGACGCCAGAAGCTTCCCTCTCACACAGCTGTGACAACCAAAAATGTTTCCAGACATTACCAAATGTCACCTGGAAGGCAAAATAGCCTCTAATTGGTAATCACTGTCATAGAAGCTAAATCCAAGTTCAATCATTGGACAATGCAACATTAAAATCCAAGTTTGGTGCTTTTTATTCCACTTTCAATAGACTTGTTCCACCAATTCTATGGAAATTTTTGTACTCACGGCGGTAAGATGGCTGCTGCCCCTCCAGATATCACATATACATTTCCAGCAGGAAGATAGGAGGCTAACAAGTAACAAGAGGCAAGAACACTCCTCCTAATGTGGCCATCTTTTTACTGAGAAGGAATGCCCTCCCTAGTGACTCTTCCTACATAGCATTGGTCAGAAGTGTTTGCATTTTGAGTTTTGCTTCTCCCAAAGCTAGCAGTAAGGAGACAATCCTGTCTTGTGATGTTGGGAAACAGCAGCTGCAATTCCCTGTCAGCCCAGTGATCATGAGGGTAGGCAACTGATATATTGACAGCCGTGAGGACCCAGACAGACATTCTGCTTTGTTCACTTTCAATTTAGTAATCAGTAAATTAAAGGAGATATTCAACATTTTATCGTAAACTAGGCTTTGTGATAGATGAGTTTGCCCAACTGTAGGCTAATGTAGGTGTTCTGAGCACCATTAAAGTAGGCTGGGCTGAGCTAAGATGTTCACAAGGTTCAGTCCATTAAATACATTTTCAATCTAATGATAATTTCAACTTACAATAGGTGTATCAGGATGTAACCCCATTGGGGAAGATCTATAATCACATTTCAGGTGCTTTGTAGCCACCTGTGGCTACTGTATTGGAACCATAGATAGAGAGTATTCCTGTCATTGCAGAAGCTCTATTGGACAGCCCTCCAGAACACAGAAGAACTCCATCTTTTAGAAATATAGAAAGCTCTTCCTCTCCCTGCAGCATTTCAGCCAAGTCTTACCTGAGACTTGCCCCTTTTCCTGGAGGTTGTTGGACTTTACAGTGAAACAGTTTTGGATATTCAGACAGATTATAGGAATATTTTCTAGGAATAAAGGTTACATTTTCTAATAGCAGCTCGTAGATTGAATAAAGGTAGCAAGTGATTAGATAATTATAATAATAGCAGCTGCTTTTGTTGTGTACCTGCCATGTTCTGGGGTTTTGTTCTAAATAGTTTACAAAGAGACTCACAGACTTAGCAAACGAACTTACGGTTGCCAGGAGGAAGGGATAGTTAGGGAGTTTGGGAAGGTCATGTACACACTGCTATATTCAAAATGGATAACCAGCGAGGACCTACTGTACAGCACAGGGAACTCTACTCAATGTTATGTGCCGGCTTGGATGGGAGTGGGGTTTTGGGAGAGAATGTGTGTGTGTGTGTGTGTGTGTGTGTGTGTGTGTGTGTTAGTTTAGTTGTGTCTTGGATGGGAGTGGGGTTTTGGGAGAGAGTGTGTGTGTGTGTGTGTGTGTGTGTGTGTGTGTGTGTTAGTTTAGTTGTGTCTTGGATGGGAGTGGGGTTTTGGGAGAGAATGTGTGTGTGTGTGTGTGTGTGTGTGTGTGTGTGTGTGTTAGTTGCTTAGTTGTGTCCAGCTCTTTGTGACCCCATGGACTTAAGCCCACCAGACTCCTCCATCTATGGAATTCTCCAGGCAAGAATACTGGAGTGGGTTGCCATTCCCTTCTCCAAGGGATCTTCCTGACCCAGGGATCAAAGCCAGGTCTCCTGCATTGCAGGCAGATTCCTTACTGTCTGAGCCACCAGGGAAGCCCTTGGGGGAGAATGGAGACATGTATATGTATGGCTGAGTCCCTTTGCTGTTCACCTGAAACTACTAAAACATTGTTAATCAACTATACTGCAATAGAAAATAAAAATTTTAAAGCTTGAAAATAAAATACCTTAAATAATGATAATATATTCATTCAAAAAATAAATGGTTTATAGTATTAACTCTTTTAATCTTTAGAATTAACCCTGTGAGGTGTGGTGCTATGTTGTCCCTACTTTTCAGTTGAGGAGACTGAGGTATAGAGAAGTTAAATAACTTAGCCTGGAGTCACACCTGGCTCCTAAGTGGCTGAAGTGCTATTTGACCACAGGCAGCGTAACTCCAGCTGCCTCCCACATCTTTGTAAGTGGCACCAGAGGATCCAGAATGTTCACCCATGAGGGAAGTAGCAAACTGATCAGTACACTGCAGAGGACGTTCTGCCTAGAAGGTCAGCCTGGTTAGAAGGGCAGCCTGCTTCATGCTTCTCTCAGTGAGCTCAGCAGATTCTAATGAGTTTTCTGTAGGTTCACCAGGCTTCCCTGGTGGCTCAGATGGTAAAGAACCTGCCTGCGATACAGGAGACCTGGATTCAGTCTCTGGGTTGGGAAGGTCCCTTGTAGGAGGGCATGGCAACCGACTCCAATATTCTTGCCTGGAGAATCCCATGGACAGAGGAGCCTGGCGGGCTACAGACCATGGGGTTGCAAAAGAGTCAGACATAACTGAGTGACTAAGCACAACAGACTAAAAATAAAAAAACAACTTCTCAAAAGAAAGTCATGGCACTATAGATTGTTTGGTGGGGATAACTGATCTTCTAGATGAAGAATTGGTAAATTAGGGCTGGCAGGCTACCTCCAGCCTGCCACCTGTTTTCGCAAGTAAAGTTTTATTGGAACATGGCCACACGTGTTTGTTTAATCTGTCACCTGTGGTTGCTTCTTCACTAGCAGAACAGAGTAGTTGAAATGGAGATCATGTGACCCACAAAAGCTGAAACATTTATTTTCTGGCCCTTTATAGAAAAAGCTCACCCACCCTGTGGTGGGCCATATTCTCTAAGTCTTTCAAAATAACTAGTCTCTTCTGTTAACAATAGTGCTAATGTTTTGAATTTGAAGAATGACACTAAATTGTCAGAAAAGACTGACATTTCAGTATTTTCATTGCTTTTCAACCTAACGTGTGCAGCCCCTGCTGTGTGCCAGGCATCACTGAATTGGTGGGGGCACTCAGACCTGGCATGAAAACACCAGCCCCCGGGTGCCTGCATTTCAGTGGCCTGACTACGTGCTTTCTGTATGTAATTTCTTGTGGGTCCCTTAGCACTCCATGTGCGTGGGGTCCATTCATGCTTACTCTTCTGCCTGTGCTTGCTGTTGTCAGAAGACATGTGTGCAGAAAATGTTCACTTGGTGCTGCTCTCTCTTTAAGATTGTGGTGGAGTTAGCTAAAGTAGTCAGAAAACATTAAAATTAAACATTCTTTGTATTTTATATCCCATTGTGGAGTTAGTATAGTTAAATTTCTCTAAAATGTGTCTCCCAGACATTTTAAAAATACCCCCCCCGATTATGTAAGTTGTATATGCAGAAAATATGGAAGGACCTAACCACAAGAATGAGAGTTCCCCCAACAAAACCCCACCACCCAGAGGTAGCCCTGTTAGTATCTGAGTGTAATAATTTTTTTGAAGAAGATTCTGCCACATATACAAAGGTTTCTTTTATCTTAATTTTTCTCTATGTCATTAAAAATGTCTTAGTCAACATCATTTTCCAGTACTACATAATATTCCATTCATATTTCTGCACCATAATTTACTAAACTGTTTCCTTTTTTACTGGGCATTTAGGTTGTTTCCAGCTGTTTGCTACTATAAATAAAACATAATAACTGTCTTTGTTAGTGAATCTCTATTTGCATCATGGGTGTTTCGATAGGGTCAGATTCTCAGAAGTGCAGTTACTGAAATAAATAGACCTAACATTTTTAAAGTTTATAACATGTACCCCCCAAAATTTATATCATCTGTGATTTAACTTCCTCTCTGTCTCCCAACAGTACCGTACTAGGTCATATAACCCTACAGCAAAGACTTATTAACATGTATGAATGTTCACAGATGGAATGTTAAAGTGAAAACTGCAGACAAACAGGTATATTTACAATGATCCCACTGATGGTTGGACACTTCTCTTAGGAATGTGATTGTTTTCCTAAGGGAAGCATGGTTTGAACACAGATATTTGCTTGGAGATATCATTGGCCTGTAGTCCAACAGAGTTGTCAAGCTCAGCTGGGTGTAAGAATGACCTTACAGGACTGGACACCCCAGGGCCTTGACACCTGCTCTCTCTCTCTCCAGGATGTCCCCCTGCAGAGAGTCCCCTAGCTTATTGTCTTCACGCAGGTCTTGCATAATTGTCGTCTCTCAGAGCAGCCTCTGTGGCCACCACATCTCTCTCCCACCCCTCACCCTGCTCTCTTCCCTGGGTGGCTCTCATCACCCTATCATTGCTTGGAATACTAGGTGTTCATTTGTTAACTGTCTGTCTCTGAAATCCCGAGAGCAGGGCTTCCTGTCCATTGTCTGGTCTTGTTCATGTGATTCTGTCTCAGTATCTCTTACCCTTAGGTATTGTGCAGCTGTCACAGGGACTTGTATCCCAGCTTGTCATTATGTCACCCTTCATCTTCTGATATGGGGCTAATCAGCTTGGGGACAGATGGACGGCCTTGAGAAGGAACCTGTGATGCCAGGAGATCATAGGGGCCCTGAGGAGTGCTGGCCCTGGTGTTGGGGGGTGTGGCTTGACCTTTATTCATCACGTTGGCTGTTTGTACAAATTTGAACCTGCGGCCCCTTTGGGCACAAGCTACTGGCCCTCCTTCTGGGGCTGCAGGCCCCTCCCTGTGTCACAGAGCAGCAGTGCAGTGTCCCCCCAGGGCTGGAGGGACAGGCGGACCTACACTTGGTTGGGGCGTTCCAGTTAAGTACAACACCTGACTTACGGGGGATACTTGGGCTCAGGAAGGAGTTAAACTCGGGTTACATGTAGACCCCAGTACTCCCTCACATGTGGCACAGAAAATGTCATTGCCCGAATGTCAGTGATTGTGTTGTGGGAAATAATGCCTTGTGAGCACGGGGACTCTTCCTCGGGAAGAATTGCTGAAGCACACCTTCCTCACTTAGAGCGGCTGTCTTGGCGGCCGTGACCGCTGTGTTTTCAGAACAGCGGCAGGTGGACGGAGCACAGGAGACGACACCTCTTCTCTTTCTCCAGGTCCAGCACATACCGCCCCAAGGGTTTTGATGTCACTGTGAAGTACACGCAGGGGAGCTGGACCGGCTTCGTTGGGGAGGACGTGGTCACCATCCCCAAAGGCTTCAACAGTTCTTTTCTTGTCAACATCGCCACCATATTTGAATCAGAGAATTTCTTTCTGCCTGGGATTAGATGGAATGGGATACTTGGACTGGCTTATGCTACGCTGGCCAAGGTAAGAATGATGGGTGGGGTCTACAAACATCAAATGATGGAACAAGATTCTGAAACCAGTCACTGGAGAGGCCAGCAGTGGGGTCCAGGCTGTCCAAGATAGTCAGAATCACATGGTCGAAAGACCAGTGTTCACACGATTGATTAGACCTCTAAGCATTTTTAAAATTTAAGGTAAATGGCGAGATTCTTTGAGCCTTCCTGTAAGATATTCCCATGGAATGACTTTTTTCATTTGTCTTTTTCTGTTTATTTTACTTGTATAGTTGACAAATGTTGCTGCTGCTGCTGCTGCTAAGTTGCGTCAGTCGTGTCCGACTCTGTGCAACCCCATAGACGGCAGCCCACGGGGCTTCCGCATCCCTGGATTCTCCAGGCAAGAACACTGGAGTGGGTTACCATTTCCTTCTCCAATGCATGAGAGTGAAAAGTGAAAGTGAAGTTGCTCAGTCGTGTCTGACTCTTAGCAGCACCATGGACTGCAGTCTACCAGGCTCCTTTGTCCATGGGATTTTCCAGGCAAGAGTACTGGAGTGGGTCACCGGTGCCTTCTGACAAATGTTAATAGAATATAAATCCCTTTGATGATGGTGCTTGTTTAGGAGTTTTTATTAGGGCAGGATTAAGAGAGAATACATTTATTAAATTCATAAAGGGGACTTCCAATGCAGGGGATGAAGGTTCAATCCCTGGTCAGGCAACTAGGATCCCATATGCTGCATGGCATGGCCAAAAAAAAATCTTTAAAAAATAATGTTGATAAAGAAGGAGCCTCAGGGTGCCAGTGGAACCTCTGCAGGAAGAGGTGTCCCGCCAGGCAGAGAGCATGACACTACTTTCTCCTTACCCTGGAACTGGAGCCCAGATACCTGCCGGCACACCCTGGGGATCACCAGCCAGTGGAAACAGTGATGCTTCGAGGAGAGACAGTGAAACCTCGCCCTCATCAGCATCAGGACCATCACAGGACAGTTCTCTGTCTTTGGCCCACCGAAAGGAAGCAATGATCACATGTGGGAGGAGGGGGGTTGGCCGGGAAGGAAAGGATGCCAGGGGCAGGCGGATCTGACACCCCAGTGTGGCCCCCGGGCTCCGAGAGGCCAGGGTAGGTTAGTGCACACATGAGGAGAGGTCACCCCTCCTGGCCTGTAACCGGGCACCCTGGCTTGGCTTCTCCTTGTTCAGACAGGCTTTGAGCCAGCACTAAGCGTGAAACAAAGAATCATGGATGTAGAAAGTCCTGTTTCCTCTCTGGAAGAATGTTTGCTCCAGCTTGAGTTTACTAGAAGTGATGCAGGCAATGAGGTGGGTGGGGGGAGTCTGGGAGGGGGACATAGAGGGCAGGGGGCATTTCCCAACACTGTAGTTTCTTAAGGAGAAAGAACAACCCGTGAGGCCCTGGATCGAGACCATTACAAGATGTCCTTCCGTGGAGTCTCAGGACCTCCCCAGAAGGCAGACTTCATAGGCTCGCATTAGTTACGTGTGGATGGAGGGTCAGAGAGGTTGACCCCTTGCCGAGGACTGTCAGAGCACAGAACCCTGTCTGCGGAGCCCAGAGGAATTTTAGAGCTCAGCGCCGTAGGGCTTTCCAGGTGGCTCAGCAGTAAAGAATCTGCCTGAAATGCAAGAGATGTGGGTTCAGTCCCTGGGTCTGGAAGATTCCATAGAGAAGCAACCCACTCCAGTATTCTTGCCTGGAAATCCCACGGACAGAGGAGCCTGACAGGCCATAGTCTACGGGGTCACAAAGAGTCGGACGTAACTTAGCGACTGAATAACAACATCCATAAGAAGAGTTTAATATGAGTTCCCAGACTTGTAACAACTTCCATTTCTAAATACTTTTCGCTGACAATTGACCACATGTTTCTTCTTGTGACTTCAGAAATAAAAGATGTATGATTGATTTGATGCTGGTTATTTGGGAGATGGTAGCTTAAAGCTAAATTATCTGGAATTAATAATACATGAAACTTCCTTGAGCATAGACTGCATCGGGTTTTTTTGGATGTCCTAACTCCCCACGAGACCTTTTATCTTTTCATCTATGAATTCCAAGATGGCCGACAATTGGCTTCATGTTCCTAGGTTAGGGGAGAGCAAAGCAGGACTTACAGGAAGTGGAACATGGCTAGAAATAGGACTGGCAGGGCAGTCTGGGTTGGTGGCCCAAAGACATTTCTGAAATAGATTCCGTGAACACCCACTGGGGGTGTCAGAGTGTGCAGGGGCCCCCAGCTGATGCTCTTTACTCCCCCACCGAAGATGTGGTTATGGCCACCTTCAGGGTCTCAACCTGCTGAATCAGGTTCTGGAGTGGTCCTGGGCAACTGTGTGCTTTTAAACCTTAAAGGGATCCTAAGTCCTGCTGAAGAATGACTTGGTGCAATAATAATAGATCCTGTCCCATGTACCGGGCACTTTTCCAAGCACTGTGTATGTACTGACCCACTTAAGCCCCAGAAGAGCTCTGGAATGTGACTGTGACCCCATTTTACAGATAAGGAAACAAAGGGACAAGTCACACAGTTTGCAGGTCAGGGGTGGAGCCAGGATTCGATTCCAGGCTGTGTTTACCTGGCTGCTTCTCATGAAGGCAGACACAGATTGGGTCATCACCAGACCCAACCTGGTTTCTAGAGGGTGCTTTGTCTCCTTCCTTGACCCAAACACAAAGTGTTTAGGCTACAATTACACAGAGACATTGTGCCAAATTCTGTCAGAGTTCACAGAGGCTGGGAAAAAAGCGATAGGAGGCCAGATACGAAGGAGCTAAACAAATAGGAAGGTTTCTGTCTGATCACACTGCTGTCACTGCCTCCAGAATTAGAGTTTCAGTTACTACAGATTATGAATAATCCTTCCCTGTATTTACTGTGGATGGCCAGAAGATGCCTGGAGCATCTAAGCTGCTACAATTGTTGAGTTTTCATCAAGAACAAACCACTCATAGTAACAAACTCTAATCTCTCCCAGTTCTCAAAGCCAAAATGGAAACATGGATCTATGAGTTTCTTTCCTCATCACCATTACCTATGACTCCCCCACCCCCAGCTAAGACCTGTTCACAAACCATCCTTCCTTTTCAATTCTAGAGAAATGGGGTTGTTCTCGAAGTCATGGTTACATGTAAGGAGGCTCAGAGGATGTTATTGACATAAGGCAATGAGGAATAATGGGCTTTTAAATTGCAGGACAATAGCATCGGTCCTTTCTGATCACAACAGTAGCATTGTTCCTTTTCTGGTCACCAGAGTTCAGCAGACAGCCAGCAGAGCTAAGCCTCCTCCCAGGGGTTTGGGATGTGAACTGTTCTCTTGGGTCAGGCACCTGTCATTTGCATGATGGATGACTATGACTGAAAGGGGTAGGAAAAAAAAACTTTATGAAGCTGCAAAGGCAGCTCCTGGAGACCCTGTTCTCTCCTTACTCCGAAATGTCTAAGATTAGACTCCACCACCTACCTAGGTAACCCATTTCTGTATCTTCTCACGCTGGCCTCACGAGGTGGCCAGATGATAAATGGGACACCGCTTCACAGCTTCAGGAAATACTATCTTATCTTCCCAACAGAGACACTGCCCCAAAAGGAAAAATACCAAGTCACAGGGTGTTCTATTGGAGGTTTCCAAATTAGTGGACTTAATCATGAGCTTGTTTATTTCTTAACCTTGAAAATATTAAATAGAAAGAAATGCCATGTTGTACAACAGGCCTGGTCCCTGCACAGGGTGACCCCTGTCTACCCTGGAGTCCTTAATCAGCTGCCTTGTTTCCCTGCCCCTCCTGCAGCCTTCAAGTTCTCTGGAGACCTTCTTTGATTCCCTCGTGGCACAAGCAAAAATCCCCAACGTTTTCTCCATGCAGATGTGTGGGGCCGGACTGCCAGTAGCTGGATCTGGTACCAACGGAGGTAGTCTTGTGGGTATCTTTTAGTCTTAAAGGGGGAAAAAAAATCACAAACCAGTGGGGCTGTTTTTCCTGCTTTATTAAGACTCTGATAGAAATATTAGACACATAGAGATACATAGGTGTTGTACAAGTTTTGATAATCCTTACTTTATAGCCTTAAAAATGGATAAAATTAGGTATTTTTAAATCTTTCCTAAGCATCCTGCTATCTAATAAAATGATTCTCATTGCTTCCCCAAATTCCTTTAAAGCTTTTTTTTTTTTAATGTTCCTTTGCAAGGTAACTGATTTTGTTGGGTCTCAGAGGGAGAGGCATATGAGGACCTGTGGGGCAGGGTGATAGGTCTGCTGTGCTCTGGGGAGGGGGGCCTGGGATTTCATAAATTTGTTGGAGAGATAAGAGCACCTTATGCACAGGAGTACATACACATGCATATACACACATGTACATACTTACACAGTTACACATCTTATACATACACTATACCCATCTGAATGCAGAGTTCCAAAGAATAGCACAGAGAGATAAGAAAGCCTTCCTAAGTGAGCAATACAAAAGAAATGGAGGAAAACAGTAGAATGGGAAAGACTAGAGATCTCTTCAAGAAAATCAGAGATATCAAAGGAACATTTCATGCAAAGATGGGCACAATAAAGGACAGAAATGGTATGGACATAACAGAAGCAGAAGATATTAAGAAGAGGTGGCAAGAATACATGGAAGAACTATACAAAAAAAAACCTCTTAGATAACCATAATGGTGTGATCACTCACCTAGAGCCAGACATCCTGGAGTCTGAAGTCAAGTGGGCCTTAGGAAGCATCACTACGAACAAAGCTAGTGGAGGTGATGGAATTCCAGCTGAGCTATTTCAAATTCTAAAAGATGATACTGTGAAAGGGCTGCACTCAGTATGCCAGCAAATCTGGAAAACTCAACAAAACAAGACTGGAAAAGGTCAGTTTTCATTTCAATCCCAAAGAAAGGCAATGCCAAAGAATGTTCAAACTATTGCACAATTGCACTCATCTCACATGCTAGCAAAGTAATGCTAAAAATTCTCCAAGTGAGGCTTCAACAGTACCTGAACCATGAACTTCCAGATGTTCAAGCTGGATTTAGAAAAGGCAGAAGAACCAGAGATCAAATTGCCAACATTCATTGGATCATCAAAAAAGCAAGAGAGTTCCAGAAAAACATCGACTTCTGCTTTATTGACTACACCAAAGCCTTTGTGTGGATCACAACAAACTGGAAAATTCTTCAAGAGATAGGAATACCAGACCACCTTACCTGGCTCCTGAGAAATCGGTATGCAGGTCAAGAAGCAACAGTTAGAACTGGACATGGAACAACAGACTGGTTCCAAATAGGGAAAGGAGTACGTCAAGGCTGTATATTATCACTTTGCTTATTTAATATATATGCAGAGTACATCATGCAAAAAGGTGGACTGTATGAAGCACAAGCTGGAATCAAGATTGCCAGGAGAAATATCAATAACCTCAGTTATGCAGATGACACCACCCTTATGACAGAAAGCGAAGAAGAACTAAAGAGCCTCTTGATGAAAGTGAAAGAGGAGAGTGAAAAAGCTGGCTTAAAACTCAACATTCAAAAAACTAAGATCATGGCGTCTGGTCCCATCACTTCATGGCAAATAGATGGGGAAACAATGGAAACAGTGACAGACTTTATTTTCTTGGGCTCCAAAATCACTGCAGATGGTGATTGCAGCCATGAAATTAAAAGACACTTGCTCCTTGGAAGAAAAGCTATGACCAACCTAGAGAGCATATTAAAAAGCAGAGACATCACTTTGCCAACAAAGGTCTGTCTAGTCAAAGCTATGGTTTTTCCATTAGTCATGACATACTCCAGTCATGACTACTGGAGTTGGAGCATAAAGAAAGCTGAGCACTGAAGAATTGATGCTTTTGAACTGTGGTGTTGGAGAAGACTCTTGAGAGTCCCTTGGACTCCAAGCAGATCCAACCAGTCCATCCTAAGGGAAATCAGTCCTGAATATTCATTGGAAGGACTGATGCTGAAGCTGAAACTCCAATACTTCGGTCACCTGATGTGAAGAACTGACTCACTGGAAAAGACCCTGATGCTGGGCAACATTGAAGGCAGGAGGAGAAGGGGACGACAGGGGATGAGGTGGTTGGATGGCATCACTGACTCGATGGACATGAGTTTGAGCAAGCTCTGGGAGTTGGTGATGGACAGGGAAGCCTGGCATGCTGCAGTCCATGGGGTCACAAAGAGTTGGACATGACTGAGCGACTGAGCAACTGAACTGAACTGATACATACTTAAACACATGCGCATGCACACAACACACACACATATATACACATGCACACATATGTGCACATATGTACACACATACATATACACACCACACATATGCTTACACACATGCACATGCTTACACATGTACTCACAAGTATATACACATGCATATACACATATACACACATTTGTGCATACATGCATGCATGCATGCACACACTATATATAGTTACACAGAGATTTACATAATACATACTTGCACATGCATACATACAAATACATGTACAGATGTACACACATACCAACACATATACACACACACACATAGAGAAACACATAGTGAAACAGAACCAATGCTGGGAACATGCCATGCCATGTCTCCCTGATGGGCCTGCACCCAGACGTCTACAGTAGGAGACAATGGGGAGAATGCACATGAAGGGCCCCCCAGGGCAGTGATGCTGACCCCTTTGCTCTCCAACTGTGAGAAGCAGCCTCATCTGCCTTGTGTGCTAAAAACACATGTGCTTTCAGCACCCTGTTTTTTTACCGCCTTTTCAGAGGAGAGGGTAAGCCTCTCCTTTACCCCAGGGTAAACCAAGGGGTGATGTTATACAGATTTCCAAAATGAAGTTTTGATTGGAGAAGCTCTTTTGTTCCTTTTTCCATGCCAACATGTGGGGCAGGAACCCATCCTTTGTCTTCTGAGGAACTGAATTTTGTCAGTCTGTGTGGTTAACCATTTTATTGCATTTCTTTGCCCATGGCCGGGATGGGGTGGGGGAGGATCTCAGTATCAGAAAGCTGGAACTATATGCCTTTCCTCTACATAAGAGAAATTATCAAAGCATCCTGATTAGAGCAGGACATAAAAGTCTCTGATCTTCCAACACATGGCCCCAGAATGTTCCTTGTTTAATTTCTGGGCATATGCATTTGTTTATAACATCCTGTTAAATTGGAAGTACTGATTCCAGTGAAGTTTTGCCTTATAAGAGCATGCTTCTCATCAGTAAAACAAGTATGGTATGTTAACACATATATATGGAATCTAAAAAATAGTATTTATGAACCTATTTGCGGGGAAGGAATGAAGACATAGATGTAGAGCATGGACTTGTGGACACAGTGAGGGAAGGAGAGGGTGGAATGAATGGAAAAAGTAGCATCAACATGTATACACTATCATATGTAAAATAGATAGCTGGTGGGACGTTGCTGTATAACACGGGCCAGCCTGGCGTTCTGTGATGACCTGGAGGGATGGTGTAGGGTGAGAGGAGGGAGACTCAAGAGGGAGGTGATATATGTATAATTATGGCTGATTTGCCTTGTTATACAGCAGAAGCCAACACCACATTGGCAAAACAGTTTTCCTCCAATTAAAAAATGAATTTAAAAAGGAAAAAAGCACGCTTCTCTGTGTAACTTTGTTATATGCCTATTTTTTTTTTCTCTTAAATATGTAAATGTTTTCCTTCCCAGGTCCTAGGTGGAATTGAACCAACTTTGTACAAAGGAGACATCTGGTACACCCCTATTAAGGAAGAGTGGTATTATCAGATAGAAATTCTAAAATTGGAAATTGGAGGCCAGAGCCTTAATCTGGACTGCAGAGAGGTATTTCTACTCTTATCTCTTTGTGTCTCCTTGTCTGTGTGTGCCTGGGCCACTAAATTTGCATATTTAATTCAGCTACTACCTGAATATGAAATCAGACTGTGCATTACATTGCAAGATAAATCAAAAGCTCATGACAATAAAAGTTACAGGGCCTTGTTGTAGATAATTTTATATCAATGACCCTCCCTCTAATTGCTTCCCTTCAATTCCTTCTCTTGAAAAAGAGGAATTAGCATAAAATGATGAGTGAAAAAAGCTATGTAGAACCACATCATCCTGGCCTGATGGTCCCTAAACTCTATTCAAGAGAGTAAAGTAAGCAAGGTTTTTATCAGAGTAAAAGGGGACTAAAAATAAGCAAAATGAAACCAGAAATACATCATCAGCTTTATCCTCCATCCACAGCTAATCCCCCATTTCCCCCTCCACTACACAGTTCTCACTCGAAGAAACATTATGATCTAAAGATGTGGGTGGCTGATGGTGCTAAGAGGAGGCAGAGCTGGGAAACCGCATCTCTCGTTAACCTCGTTCACACCTCTCACTGCATTTTGGCTTATTTGTGGCACATAATGACATGATTGTGATGATCTCCAACATTTTCAGAATTGTTTTTAAAAACCACCAGCGTTTCATCAGCGTTGATTGTATTTGTACCTGTCATCATTGCCTTTCCCTTTAACCATCACATTGTACCATGAATTCTCACATACAGAGATGCCTCTGAAGAAACAATCAAAGCTTGATAAGGGATGGTCCAGTCCCCTGGGATGGCGTTTCTGTCCTAAGTCTACAAATAAAGTACAAACTCTGTGTGTGTGTGTGTGTGTGTGTGTGTGTGTGTGTGTACTGGAGAGTATAATCACCTTTGGAGATTTGATTCTCATATTCCTCGTTCTCTCCTGCCCCCCTTCCCAATCTGCCACCCTTGCCACAACAGAGAAAACAATAAAAGTGAGATCGTCCTACTCCAACATTTCCGTATACAAGCTTTTCATACACACACAGGCATGATAATTCTGTGAACAAACAAGACTATTTAAGTTAGAGTTTTTCTAAATTGAAATTAGTTTTACATTTGAAAAGAATATGAATCAGTTGCTGTATTTCAGTTTCTCACAATTCTTTGCTCCTCCCACCTGCTACCTCAACAAATCCTTACTTCTTTTGACCTGATTGGTGTATTTGGTCGTATGACTCAGGGATTTGCCGTGGGAACAGGAGGATTAAATTGCCCATGGCTCACTCCACCCCCTGGCAGCCTTGCCCATCCAGTTATGTCCCTAGAGCCTGGGTGACTTGTTTGGTCTTGGCCCACTGACCTCCACCTTCCCCCTCAGCCACGTAAAGAATGAGGTGGGGGTAGGCCGGCAATGTCTCTGTGTTGTAAGATTCTCTTATTGAATGGGGCTTTGGTTCCATTCTAAATGAAATATGGTGTATCTGTTGAAAAACCGCCCTTCCTCCTCTTTCTTTGCTAATGGAGTAGTAGAGAGTTGATTTTGCATGATTTACATAAATACGGAGAAGGCAATGGCACCCCACTCCAGTACTCTTGCCTGGGAAACCCCGTGGACGGAGGGGCCTGGTAGGCTGCAGCCCATGGGGTCGCGAAGAGTCAGATAGGACTGAGCGACTTCACTTTCACTTTTCACTTTCATGCACTGGAGGAGGAAATGGCAACCCACTCCAGTACTCTTGCCTGGAGAATCCCAGGGACGGAGGAGCCTGATGGGCTGCCGTCTATGGGGTCGCACAGAGTCGGACACGACTGAAGCGACTTAGCAGCAGCAGCAGCAGCACATAAATAACATTTAGAGTGTCATTTCAACCTCTAAAGACAAATGGGTCTTCCCTCTTTGTCAGGAGGGTAGGGTGGGTGGGGAGGGTGGTGGTCCTTTACAGAATCCAGCCACTGCTGAATAAGAGAAAAGTCCTGAATTAAGCTGTTGATTTTGGTAATATCACTGCCCTTTTCTGGCCTCAGTTTCTTTATCTGTAGTGAGAACACTGGGTGAGGAAGTTCTTGGTTCCCAAGTTCTGAGAATATGAAATGAATTGTAGCCACCAAAGAGGTACCATGACTACTGAATGTGTGTATAATAGAAGCAGGGTGATGGCAGGCTGGACCGTGCATTGATGTGGGTGCCCTGTTGCTCACGTGCCTTCTCCCCACCCGCATCCCCTGTTCTAGTACAATGCAGACAAGGCCATCGTGGACAGCGGCACCACGCTGCTGCGCCTGCCCCAGAAGGTGTTTGACGCTGTGGTGGAGGCCGTGGCCCGCACGTCTCTGGTAAGTCCCCAGGATGTCCGATGAGTCTCAGAGGTCACGCCAGGTCAGGACCACATACTGGGGAGTACTACCATGTATTCTAACAATTCCTATCCAAGGGTTTGGAGGGTTGTTTTAATGATTATTTCTTAAGTTCATGATCTTATTCTTGGATGGTTGTGGTGTTTAGTCGCTAAGTCATGTCCAACTCTTACAACCCCGTAGCCCGCCAGGCTCCTCTGTCCATGGGATTTCCCAGGCAAGAATACAGGAGTGGGTTGCCATTTCCTTCTCCAGGGGATCTTCCCAACCCAGAGACTGAACCCGCATCTCCTGCATTGCAGGCGAATTCTTTACCACTGCACCACCAGGGATTCTCACTTTATTCTTTGATATTAACCAGCAAATAATTCCTTCACTTTAATCTCAGAGGTCTTGGATCTAAAGATGCAATGCTTTTCAGTATTTCAAATAATAATGTAGTTGCTATGGTACTTTTTTAAACTAAGGAAAAATAAACCACTTGGTAACACATTAAATAGTAAACCAGGAATGTGTTTGTAGCTTTTTAAACAAACCAAAAATTATACTCCTTTTTTGACCTTCATCCAAGCTATGCTGGGATTTTTAACTCCTACTTCTGTTAACAACATATGATTCACAGAAGACAAAGGTCAATCCACCCATGTAATAATTATTTTATGGCCATGCTTTGAAATACCATTAAAATCCTGGTAAAGGACAACATGCCTTGCGGGCCTGGTTAACAGTCATCCCAGTGTGACCCCAACTTTCAGTTAGTTCCAGCACTAGGATGGACCACAAAGCATGGATTGGAAGGACCACAGCCTTGGGGGGCAGATGGACTTGAATTTAATCTAGTTTCTGCCACTTATTAGCTGAGTGCCTTGTGGGGCAGGGGGTACTTTTGTGCCCCCTGAGAGCCTCTGTGTTCTTATCATGGCTTGTTATGAGGGTTTAGGGTAACACAATGGGTGTTTGGTCAAGAAGTACTTCTATCTAATGTCTAAACCATGGTGCTACTGCTATTTGTTTGGATGCAAGATAAATATTTCTGTCAGCTTCTTGGGTGTCTTCATAAACATCTGTCCACACAGGGCCACTCTTACAAGGTCACCAAAAAAAGTCTTTCTCCTGGTTCTGACTCCAGTGGGGCTGACGGTCCCACGACTCCACTGGGCTGTGGCCAAACCCAGAGACTGATAGATGGAAGAGGCACAGCGGTTGCTTTGTCACAGGTGGTGTAGCAGGAACAGAGAAGAAAGAGCAGGCTTTTGGTTGTCCTGGACCAAAACTTCAAAAGTCTGAATAGAAGTGCTATGGGAAATGCAGCAGGCAAATCAAAAGAACACAGAGGGAAAACCAGAAGAAACAGCACCGAGGTCCTTTGTGAACTGGAAGGTCAAGAGTACAGTGGACAAAAAAGCCAGAGCAAACCTCTATCTTGTCTAATATCTGCTGAATCAGAAAAAAAGTGTCAGGCAATGTTTTTAGTGCCTTAAATTTAGGAAACTGGCTGAAAACCAGACCATACTGGAAATGCAGAGCAATATGCTGCTTTTCTTCAGAGTAAAAAATGTCCTCAGTGAAATTAACATGCGCGTCTTCAAATTTAATATTCTGAGCTGTAAGGGTTTTACCCACCATCCCACGGACACACTGGCAGCAGCAGCATGTGACTCCAGCAAGCCGGTGACCAGCCTGGGCCTCGGCAGATTTCGTGACTTCAGCCAGAACCAGCGGGGCTGTGGCGGAGGGGCGCTAGCATGCCTGAGGTCAGCACAGCATGTGTTCAGCAGTGCCTGACTTTGTAAGAAAAGCACGAGGTGGAAGGAACGAGATTACGAAATTTGTTTGCCTAATCTAAAATTATCCTCTGATTTCAGTGCCTGCATCAGGAAGGAGAGGCCCAGGAGGATGTTTGTCTTGAGCAGGGAAAGCTCAACAAGGGTGGATGCTCTCTGTCTCATGTACATGGACCGGAGATGTGCCTGAGCTTTCTCTTTGCTGGGTTCATCGTAGCTGGCTCTTTTCACTTGGGTTTTCTTTCTTAGTTAAGCAAAGGGCTGGCTTCAGAGAGGTAAATACCGTACAGATGCCAGTCTCTGTCTCTGGGCCTAGATTATTTAGATGGGATTTTAGAAATGAATAGTTTGTAGGTCTGTAGTTCTTTTTAATTACTGAAGTATAGTTAATTCGCAATGTTGTGTTGTTTCAGGTGTACAGCAAAGTAATTCAGATATATATAGGTATAGATATGTAGAGATAGATTCTTTTTCAGATTCTAGAGTCCCTTGGACAACAAGGAGACCAAACCAGTCAATCCTAAAGGAAACCAACTCTGAATATTCATTGGAAGGACTGATGCTGAAGCTGAAATTCCAAAACTTTGGCCACTTTATGAGAAGAACTGACTCACTAGAAAACAGCCTGATGCTGGAAAAGATTCAGGGCAGGAGGAGAAGGGGCTTGACAGAGGATGAGTTGGTTCGATGGCATCATTGACTCAATGAACATGAGTTTGAGCAAACTCCGGGAGATAATGAAGGACAGGGAAGCTTGGCATGCTGCAGTCCATGGGGTCTCAAAAAATCAGATGTGACTTAGCGGCTGAACAACAATATAGGTTATTACAAGATATTGAATACAGTTCCCTGTGCTATATGTTAGTCTGTATTTTTTAAATGAGACTGGTAGGGAGTTTTGTGTTCAATGGGGACCTGGGCTCCCCGCCTGTTCAGCTGTGATGCCCTTGTTGGCTCAGGCCCAGTGCTTCTCCATCTGCAGAATCCAGCAGCAGGATGATACCTTCTGTAAACTGACTTCTGACTTTCAACTCTCTGATCTGAGTGTTCATACTCTCCACTAGGGTACAAGGCTTGGCCCCCTGGAAGCCTTCCAGACTCACAGGCACCACTTTGGAGGCAGACAGTCCCCTACCCACCCCTGCACTGTGCCCCTTAGGCAGATTACTTGGCTCCTCTGAGCTTCATTCTTCATCTGGAGATTGGAGATCTGTGCCCTCCGTGCAGGCCCCACCACCCTCGCTCTTACTGAAACCCAGCAAGGTGACCGCCCCTCCCCCCTCAACTCATCCAGCAGGGAGTTCTTCCCTGTGATACATATTTCAAACCGACTTCACTTTTATAAAACACACAAATATTGGGTTGGCAAAAAAATTGGAGCTTTTTGGCCAACCCAATACATTAAGGCATTAGAGACTTTGCAGATCAGCACTGCAGTGGGTGAAGAGACCGCAGGCCCTTCCTCCTGGTTGTCTGCCCTGAGGGAGGCGGCTCCTGCCTTGCAAGGTCCTGAACAGGCAGCTCTCACCGTGTGTTCATCCAGGGACACCATGGTTTTCTCAGTCGCTGTCCTCCTTGACCTCCATAGCAACCATGCTTACCTGCCTTATCTGTTCTCTCGGCTTCCATAACAGCCTTCTCTTGGAACTTCTCCCCACCCTGTGCCCTGCTTCATGGGGGTCTCCTTTGCTGGCCTGTTTCTCAGGGTGGGTCCTACACCCCCTCCCTTCTCCCTGTACCCTCTCCTAAGTGATCCCATCCACGGCCACACCATCACTTCCCACCCATTGGTCACTGACTTTCAAATGCTTCTGCCTAGCCCAGGCTGACTCCCTGGAGATTAAATTCAAAAAAGAAGTGACCTACACAAATCCAGCTAGAATGCCTTAATCACACCTCATGTGCTCAGATCCCTGATAACTGATCTCTGATGAACACCTGATGGTGCCCGTGGGTCCCTCCCAGCTGTAACTCCTGCCCCTTCCTGACCTTAGTACCAGCCTCCATGGCCTCATGGTGTCCAGTGGGACAGGTTCCGTGCTCTGCCTGCCCTGACACTCACCTACTGCTCAACTTAGCTCATGTACTTCTTTCTCTGGGACCTTGACAGACACCTCTTCCTTCCAATCAACCTCTTCTAGCTCCACCTCACATCCCCATCACATCCCCTGTCCCGTGCCCTCCTAGCTCCAGCCCCGTCCCATGCTCTCCTAGATCCCTCTTAGCTCTGCCCCATCACAGGCACCTCTGCTACTGACCTGAGCAGGGCAATGTGCTGGGTGTGTGGAAACAAACCCATCTGATACAGTCCTTCCCTCTGGGAGCTGGCAGGAACAGAGCAGGTCTGCTCTGAGAGACCACTGGGCCTGGTGAGAGGGCTCAGGAGTGATGTGTAATTAACTTACAGATGAATCTAGTAGACAAGCATGATCGGCTTTACCCTTCCGTCCCCTGATGAGAGGCATCGGTGAACATTCTGTGCTCTTGGTCATTCATTTTTTTCCTCCAAGAACATTCTCTATGTCTTTCCTATGGGCCAGGTTTTAGGACTATGGAGAGGAGATGGGGGAGCAGACAGCAGACCTGTATCCTTAGAGGAATCAAGGATTCTGCAAGAAACAGAAGTTAACCAATCACACCAATAAATGTAAAATTATAACTGCTATAAAGAGAAAGGCCAAGGAGGAGAGATACATGGTGGGATACCAGCACTGTCAGGGATAGTCAAGGAGGGCTTCCTGGACAAGGCGGCATTGGAGTTGAGATCTGGAGAAGAAAGATGTTCCAGAAGAGCAGAGGGTCCCCACAGGGCTGTGTAGCAGGAGGAAACCCACTGGGCTCAGGGAATGTTATAGGGAAGGTAATAACCAAAAGGGCTTTGAGCATGTTTAAAATCTGATCTCTCTTTGAAAGGGTATTGCCTACTACAGTGTGACCCTGGGTGAGTTATTTCACCTCTCTGAGCATTGGTTTCCTCTTTTGTAAAGTGGAGGGGAAGCTGTTGCTACACTGATATGGGTGTTGAGGACTAAAGTGCTTGTAGCAGGTCTAATATCAGTAAATAATCCACATGTCTGGGTAATTTTAATAATTTTGATTTTTGTCATCACCATCACTCTTCCAGAGGACTGATGTCTCCGCTTTGCTATCCAAATTAAACAGTGTTTATCGCCGTGGGCATCAGGCGAGGTGACGAGGAGAGCTCGGAGCTGCTTCTTGTTGATGTGCCAGACTTGTCACTGTTTCTCATGTGATCTTGTTTTGTCTAGATTCCAGAATTCTCTGAAGGTTTCTGGACTGGTTCCCAGCTGGCATGCTGGACGAATTCTGAAACACCTTGGTCTTATTTCCCTAAAATCTCCATCTACCTGAGAGATGAGAACTCCAGCAGATCATTCCGTATAACTATCCTGCCTCAGGTATGAACATAGATTTGTGCTTTTGTGTTTTTAACATGAAACATGCAAAATTAAAGCACTTCATGCATAACATATGCATTTCGATATCATACCTGTATTAGGTAGCGATTGCTGTGATAATGCTACATAAGAAACAACCATAAAACACAGCAGCTTTCATCAGTGAGCTTTTATTCCTGCTCGTGAGTCTGGGAAGGTCTGCTGGTCTCTGCAGGCACATGTCCCTGGTCAGCTGGTGGTTGGCCAGGGATAGGTTGGCCTTGGTGTAGGATGGTCTCAGGTGGCCTCACCTGCATATCTGGTGCCTTGGTTGATGGAGAGATAAGACCATTGTCTCTCACCATCCTGGCTCACAGGGTGGCAGCAGGATTCTGTGAGACAGAAAGCAAACACACGGGGGCTCCTGAAGTCCAGGCCCAGAACTGGCCACCTCCTCTTGCACCTTGTTTCCCAAACCAGGCCAAGGGCAGCCCAGATTCCTGAGGTGAGGATGTAGATGCCAATTCCCAATGGGAAGAACTGCAAGGCCGCATCACAAGGGTGTGACTCCCAGTAAAGGTCAAGAATTGAGGACATTTTTTCAATAAGTACCAATAACACCCATATATGTTTAGTTCCAATTTATTTATAAACAAAATAAAACTGGATGCTCAGAGATGAAGCTATGCATTTTTCCATATTCAATGAATCATTGACTCCTCCTTCATCCTAAGCATCTGTCCTCCCCTGTCTCACCTCTCCCTGCTCTCTCCATCCCCAGAGCCCTCACTCACATCCCCTCTCACTCTCACCTCAGGACCCACCAGAGTGCCTGCCACACACCCCACCCTCTCTTCCTTCCAAAACCATTGCCAGATTCCTCTTGCTAAGCCGCAGCTCTCCACCCCACTACTGCAATCCCGGAGACTCGCCACTGTGGCTTTCCTTGACCCCACAGGACCCACCCTGGCTCTCCAGCCTGTTTCCTGCTGCACCCTTGACCTTCCTTCTCCTCTCGGTGGCTGTCCTCCAGTACTGGGTGCCTGTTCCATCTCCTCGCCTTTGCTTCCCTCCCTCCACTGCATGAAATGCCCCCTCCTCCCCACTCCATCTGTGTATCCACATTCTTCCCATCCTTTAAGACCCAATGCAAACAACTCTTCTTTGTTGAACCTCTGTCGAGCAGAATGGTCCACTTGTGAGCTTGCCTTGCAAACTTATAATGTATGTTTTCTAGTCCACTCATCCAATCATATCTTCAGGGTTGAGTTTATGCTGTTGCCTTTTTCACTTGACTTCTTTTTTCTTTAACTGCACACACACTTATATTTCTTCCCGCATTAAATTATTAATTCCTTGAAGATGAGAATCATGAGATTCAAAGATCATCTTTCCTTTTCTAACACTGCTCAGCGGTGAGGGGGTGGTGCATAATAACTGTTTGTTGAATGGACAGATGAATGTGTCTTTGTTGCAGTTTGATGAATCTGCGATAAAGGAGCGGCACTGGGGGATAGAGAAGGAGGAATAATTTCAGAAGGAAAAAGTAAATGATAAACGTTGCCTTTTCCCTGTTCTCAACTTTATATGGAGAAGTGCATTCCAAACATGGAGAGCTGTTAGGGTCAGTAGGATTGAAAGCTTTCAGAGAAATGACAGCCGAACAGCGAACACAAACTCTGAGAGCCTGAGGCTTGAGTTATCCTCCTGGCATGGCCCTTGACTCACACTGTAACTCGGAATGGTCACTTCTCCCTTTCTATGTGTGTCTCTTTAAGTATAAAAAGAGAAATAATACTACTTGCCAAAGACATTTGCAGAAGACTGCAGTATCCTTGGGTGAACAGCACTGCACAGAGTGATGTGAGAATGATATGTTTTCAGCACTTTTACAATTATGTGTTCTTTGTGATTAAATTTTGGTCAGTCCACCAGCAAAATGTGGACATTATTTCATCAGTGTGGTTTGTCACTAAACTTGAAACCCAGCTTGAGGACAGAGGTAAATGTGAGCTGGAGAATAAATGGTGTGTGGGTGAGTCGACAGTCAGGGACACTAAGAAGCAGGAGGAAACCAGGCTTCCAGGGTAAAGTCTGTCATTACATCCAGGGCAGGCAGTAGCCATCTGAGCTGAAGATCCACTGGGGCCCATCAACCGCTTTCAGGACCAAATGCTGGGTGAGCGTGAAAAGATAATGAGGAGGTCTGGGAGTATTACATTTAATTTGCACATCTCTGCATAAGAATTCAGTTTTATTCTCACTTTTGAGACTGTAGATGTCTCTTGGTTGACTTTGACATGTCCACATTTTCAGTCTTTTAAAATCTGCTTTCCCCTGTTGTCCTGATGTCTCCTTCATCATCCCCATCCCCATTGCTTTCCATTGCCTTGATGGGAAAGGATGACAGTCATGGACCATCACCTGATGAGAACCTCATGAGCCCCATGTTCTGGTAACACACCCTTGGGGACAGCACTGGGGCCCCCCCTCCCAGCCCTGCCTGATTAAAGCCCTTCCTGACATTCAGAGCAATCATCAAGGCGCCTGGTCACCCAAGTTTTAGAATGAGGTCCCTACCCAGGACCATCCAGGCATCAGCAGCAGTAGATGGATGATCAATTCCAAGTGCAGAAGAGTCATGTCAAAAAACAGAGTGCCTGTGCCCAACTCTATTTTCCAAAACCACATGGGCTGAATCCTGTGTGTGTGTGTGCTCAGTCATTCAGTCATGTCCTACTCTTGGACACCTCACGGACTGTAGCCTGCCAGACTTCTCTGCCCATTGGATTCTCTAGGCAAGAATACTGGAGTGAGAGGCCATTTCCTTCAGGGGATCTTCCCAACCCAGGGATCCAACCTGGGTCTCCCCCATTGCAGGCAGATTCTTTACTACCTGAGCCACCAGGAAATCCTATTTGGCTTATTTTAAAAAGCAGCCCCCAGCCCACAGGGAAATTCTGATTTTTTTTCATATAATCCTAAAAACATAAATAGTTTTCATCTAAATACCACCAGATTGTCTATTTGTGCTATTTAAGTTTGAAGGCAGGCATTTTACTCTGAGACCTAGTAACACTGGAGCTTTCTCAACATGTTACAAAATTTACAGTCTGGAGTTTTTACTGGAAGTCAATGGGGACACACACAGAAAGGTCAGAGTGAAAGATACAAATTCAGTTTGCATCATGTTTGTATTAGTGTCATCAGTTGCATTTTATTTGGGGATTTGTGGGGCTTTTATTATTATTATTTATTTATTATTATTTTATTATGGAATTCTTTCATTGAAAGGTAGGAGTGTATGTGTGTGTGTGTGTGTGTGTGTGTGTGTGTGTGTTCTAGGACCTGCTTCAGTTCAGTTCAGTCGCTCAGTCATGTCCGACTCTTTGCGACCCCATGAACCGCAGCACGCCAGGCCTCTCTGTCCATCACCAACTCCCGGAGTCTACCCAAACCCATGTTCATTGAGTTGGTGATGCCATCCAACCATCTCATCCTCTGTCGTCCCCTTCTCCTCCCGCCCCCAATCCTACCCAGCATTAGGGTCTTTTCCAATGAGTCAACCCTTCGCATGTGGTGGCCAAAGTATTGGAGTTTCAGCTTCAACATCAGACCTTCCAATGAACACCCAGGATTGATCTCCTTTAGGATGGATTGATTGGATCTCCTTGCAGTCCAAGGGACTCTCAAGAGTCTTCTCCAACACCACAGTTCAAAAGCATCAATTCTGCGGTGCTCAGCTTTCTTCACCATCCAACTCTCACATCCATACATGACCACTGGAAAAACCATAGCTTTGACTAGACAGACTTTTGTTGGCAAAGTAATGTCTCTGCTTTTAAATATGCTATCTAGGTTGGCCATAACCTTCCTTCCAAGGAGTAAGCGTCTTTTAATTTCATGGCTGCAGTCACCATCAGCAGTGATTCTGGAGCCCCAAAAAATAAAGTCTGACACTGTTTCCACTGTTTCCCCATCTATTTCCCACGGAGTGATGGGACCAGATGCCATGATCTTAGTTTTCTGAACGTTGAGCTTTAAGCCAACTTTTTCACTCTCCTCTTTCACCTTCATCAAGAGGCTCTTTAGTTCTTCTTCACTCTCTGCCATAAGGGTGGTGTCATCCGCATATCTGAGGTTATTGATATTTCTCCCGGCAATCTTGATTCCAGCTTGTGTTTCTTCCAGCCCAGAGTTTCTCATGATGTACCTGCTTACAGGGCCCTAAATGGAAGTGTTTTAGTAGCAGTTAAATACATCCACTACCTTTTCTTAATTTACATTGACCCTCAGGAGAAGTTGTCTGTTTCATTACACTGATCAAGCTCATCCATTTAACACACAATTACTGAGGTCCTACCGTGTGCAGAGCATATACAAGATACCTAGGAGCCGAGAACAGAGTAGAGAATAGGACAATTCCTTGCCTTGAAGAAAGATTTACAGACAGACACCAATCAGTGCCTGGTTTAAAACTGCTGTACCTGCCCCCTGGACATGGCAACTGGTTGATGTCCAGTGGGTGATGACTCCAGAACCACCCATTTGTGCCCTTGCACACCTTCCTGCCTTGAGACCCCCTCGCTCTGGTCTTCGCTGCACATGGCAAGTACACTGACGTTCATCTTCCTCATGTGTCACTTTGATCATGCATGTTTTGATCATGCAGAGAACCTGTTATTCATCTTTGTATTGCTGGTACCAAGGACAGTGTCCAGGCCTTATGAAGTGTTCAGTAAGTGCTGAGCAAATAGGTGGTGGGTGGATGGATGAACAGATGGACAACTCCTGGATGGGTGTATCTGTGTACAGTCAGAGGTGCTGTGCATGCTCCTATACTTCAGCAGGTTTCTCATCAGGCACACGGTCCTAAATCCTGGATGGCAGGGCTGGTAACTTGCTCTCCATTATCTGCAGCTCCGATGGCACCTTGGAGGGTCTGAGCATACAGCAACCTCAACAGTTCTGTGACGTTGCCTGATCTGTGCTTTTCGTCTTTTGCTCTTTCCTCTTCAACAGCTTTACATTCAGCCCATGATGGGGGCTGGCCTGAATTATGAATGTTACCGGTTCGGCATCTCGCCTTCCACCAACGCACTGGTGATTGGTGCTACCGTCATGGAGGGCTTCTACGTGGTCTTTGACAGAGCTCGGAAGAGAGTGGGCTTCGCGGCCAGCCCCTGTGCAGGTAAGCTATGTTCACGTCAGACAGGGAACCCTGGGAGAGCACCTGATGTCAGATGACTGACTTGGAAGCAGGTCTTGATTACAGGTCAATGCTGTTGAATTGTTTCACTCATGCCTGCCATCAACGATCAAAAACTTATCAACAGAATGTATTGTGCGGGTTGCAGAAAGGAATCAGAATAATTCATCTCAAACTTTTAGTCCAGTGCTGTTGTTGTTGTTCAGTCACTAAGTCATGTCTGACTCCTTGTAACCCCATGGACTGCAAATGCCGGGCTTCCCTGTCCTTCACTGTCTCCTAGAGTTTGCTCAACCTCATGTCCACTGAGTAGATTATGCCACCCATGTCCTTCACTGTCTCCTAGAGTTTGCTCAACCTCATGTCCACTGAGTAGATTATGCCACCCAACCATCTCATCCTCTGTCACCCCCTTCTCCTGTCCTTGATCTTTCCCAGCATCTGGGTCTTTTCCAGTGAGTCGGCTCTTTCACATCTGGTGGCCAAAGTATTGGGGCTTCAGCTTCAGCATCAGTTCTTCCAATGAATATTCAGAACTGATTTCCTTTAGGATTAACTGATTTGATCTCCTTGCTGTCAGTGCGAAGCACACAGCAAATGCACAATAAATATTAGTCATTATAGTCATCTCTCATATTAAACTTAAAATGGCATCTCATACCAGGAGTAACAATACTCTATGGGACCTTGGAGATGAATTACAGTTTTGGGGCAATGAAAGCAAAATGAATAAAAAAGAAAATTCATAGATAAGCTGTGTATATTTTCTTCTTCAAAGATATCCTCATTATGAAATAAGAGTTAAATGCCTGTCATTGCTATTTTCGAAATCCTAAAATCTTAAAACTAAGGAGTCAGTTTTTCTCATAGAATGTTTTTGAAGAGATGATACGAGGATGACACAGCAGTATTATTCAGCGATGTCTAGCTTGACGACTGGGTGGCTCTTCAGAAAAACCAGGAGAGCACAATAAAGCTGATAGGGTGGTTAAACCCATTCCACTTGGAAACGTCTGTAGAGTAAGCAGTTGGCTTGAAATAGAGTGTTCCCATAGCACACGGTTTAGAGGGAGGATCAGGTACTTCTGACTAATAACTGAAGCTAGCAAGAAAAAGGCAGATCTCAGAAGTGGCAGGAAATTGAATTGCTAGAGGGATGAAGAGAGCTCATGCACCAGGGTGGAAGCTGGGAGAGATGCTGCACTAAGGATAGGGTTTCAGAGGATGGAAAACATCCCAGTGCATTGAATTCTGGTTCAGGAACATCTTGGAGTTGTGCTGATATCCTGCTACAGGTGACTGTTCAGTCACTCAGTCATGTCTGCCTCTGTGATCCCATGGACTGCAACACACCAGGCTTCCCTGTCCTTTACTATCTCCCAGAGTTTGCTCAAACTCATGTCCATTGAGTTGATGATGCCATCCAACCATCTCATCTTCTGTCACCTCCCTCCCCTCAATCTTTCCCAGCATCAAGGTCTTCTCCAGTGAGTGGGCTCTTCACATCAGGTGGCCAAAGTATTGGAGATTCAGCTTCACCATCAGTTCTTCCAAAGTATATTCAGGGTTGATTTCCTTTAGGATTGACTAGTTTGATTTCCTTGCTGTGCAAGGGACTCTCAAGAGTCTTCTCTAGCACCACAGTTCAAAAGCAATTCTTCAGTGATCAGAGGAAGAACAAGAAATGTGAAGTAGACAAGAACTAACAACAAAAAGATAAAACAGAAGAAAATTGAGGGTTATAGTGGTATACATGACTATTATGTAGTGAAGGAAAGAAAATATGAATTTGATTTAAAAAAAAAAAATAGCCTTAAACATTAGCTGTAGCTGTAGGACTGATAGGGAAGCTGCCGACCATCCTGGTAGCCTGCACTTGAACCAGACCTTCACTTTGACCTAAGACCAGTGGAGATATTTGGAGGGGAGTGAAGGAGGTGAGGGTATACAGGGAAAATGCCAAATGTTCACAGCTGACTTACTCAGGAGGGGAGGTTTCAGTTTTTATTTCTTACTGTCTAAATTGCTAAATCATGGTTGTAAAATAGAGGCCCAGGAAATAAAGCAGGTAAGTGATGCTTCATATTCTCATTTCAACAACACTGTCTATTCCCACTAAGTAAAATAACAATTTGGAAAACAGAAGATAAATAGAAATGGAAAAATTGTATCTGGACTATTGTTGTTTAGTCTCTAACTCATGTCCGACTCTTGCGACCCCGTTGCATGTAGCCCACCAGGCTCCTCTGTCCATGGGATTGTCCAGGCAAGAATACTGGAGTGGGTTGCCAATTCCTCCTCCAAGGGATCTTCCCAACCCAAGGATCAAACCCATGTCTCCCATATTGGCAGGCATATTCTTTACCACTGAGCCACCAGGGAAGCCCATCTGCACTATGGGCCACTTCATATTCTCTATAAATAAATCATCCCAACCCATGTATAGATTTGATGTCTTGCAGTATATCTTAAATACCAATGTGGGTTTCTTTCACTTTGCATTAGTGAATAGACTCAGTACCTTGAGGCTTGTCACTTTTTTAGTCATGAGTAAATGTTTACCTTTCAGGTGTGTATTCACTCTTTCAACCAGCTAGATTATCATTGAAAGAGAGCTTTCTCTGCAACCTGAAACACTATTGTATCTCCTATGACTCTTTGCTTTCTTCAGCCCAGAGAATCTAAGAAATAGAGCAATTTTCTCTACAATTTCTACTCTCTTGTTAAATACCATTAAAGTAGAGGCTACTATGGCAACACCCATTAGATCATCCACTTAATACATTGGAGAGCGTAATCACTGCATGTTTCTGAGTGAATTGCTGTTGGAAATAGTTTAATATTAAGTGCCTCTAAGTAGAAGAGAAGGCAATGGCACCCCACTCCAGTACTCTTGCCTGGAAAATCTCATGGATGGAGGAACCTGGTGGGCTGCAGTCCATGGGGTCACTAAGAGTCAGACACGACTGAGCGACTTCACTTTCACCTTTCACTTTCATGCATTGGAGAAGGAAATGGCAACCCACTCCAGTGTTCTTGCCTGGAGAATCCCAGGGACGAGGGAGCCCGATGGGCTGCTGTCTATGGGGTCGCATAGAGTCGGACACGACTGAAGCGACGCAGCAGCAGCAGCAAGTAGAGCAGAAATGGTATGGACCTAACAGAAGCAGAAGATATTAAGAAGAAGTGGCAAGAATATACAGAAGAACTATACAAAAAAGATCTTCATGACCCAGATAATCACAATGGTATGATCACTCACCTAAAGCCAGACATCCTGGAATTCAAAGTCAACTGGGCCTTAGGAAGCATCACTATGAACAAAGCTAGTGGAGGTGATGGAATTCCAATTGAGCTATTTCAAATCCTAAAAGATGATGCTGTAAAAGTGTTGCACTCAATATGCCAGCAAATCTGGAAATCTCAGCAGTGGCCACAAGACTGGAAAAGGTCAGTTTTCATTGCAATCCCAAAGGCAATGCCAAAGAATGCTCAGATTACCGCACAATTGCACTCATCTCACATGCTAGCAAAGTAATGCCCAAAATTTTCCAAGCCAGGTTTCAACAGTACATGAACTGTGAACTTCCAAATGTTCAAGCTGGATTTAGAAAAGGCAGAGGAACCAGAAATCAAATTGCCAACAGCCACTGGATCATCAAAAATGCAAGAGAGTTCCAGAAAAACATCGACTTCTGCTTTATTGACTATGCCAAAGCCTTTGACTGTGTGAATCACAACAAACTGTGGAAAATTCTTCAAGAGATTGGAATACCAGTCCACCTTACCTGCCTCCTGAGAAACCTGTATGCAGGTCAAGAAGCAACAGTTAGAACTGGACATGGAACAACAGACTGTTTCCAAATTGGGAAAGGAATACCTCAAAGCTGTATATTGTCACCCTGCTTATTTAACTTATATGCAGAGTACATCATGCGAAAAGGTGGACTGGATGAAGCACAAGCTGGAATCAAGATTGCCAGGGGAAATATCAATACCCTCAGATACACAGATGACACCACCCTTATGGCAGAAAGCGAAGAAGAACAAACTAAAGAGCCTCTTGATGAAAGTGAAAGAGGAGAGTGAAAAAGCTGGCTTAAAACTCAACATTCAGAAAACTAAGATCATGGCATCTGGTCCCATCACTTCATGGGAAATAGATGGGGAAACAGTGGAAACAGTGACAGACTTTAATTTACTGGGCTCTAAAATCACTGCAGATGATAACTGCAGCCATGAAGTTAAAAGACACTTGCTCCTTGGAAGAAAAGCTATGACCAAACTAGACAGGGGATTGAAAAGCAGAGACATTACTTTGCCAACAAAGGTCCATCTAGTCAAAGATATGGTTTTTCCAGTAGTCATGTATGGATGTGAGAGTTGGACTATAAAGAAAGCTGCGTGCTGAAGAACTGATGGTTTTGAACTGTGGTGTTGGAGAAGACTCTTGAGAGTCCCTTGGACTGCAAGGCAATCCAACCAGTCTATCCTAAAGGAAATCAGTCCTAAATATTCATTGGAAGGACTGATGCTGAAGCTGAAGCTCCAATACTTTGGCCACCTGATGCGAAGAACTGACTCATTGGAAAAGAGCCTGATGCTGGGAAAGATTGAAGGCGGGAGGAGAAGGGGATGACAAGGGATGAGATGGTTGGATGGCATCACTGACTTGGTGGACATGGGTTTGAGCAAGCTCCAGGAGTTGGTGATGGACAGGGAGGCCTGACATGCTGCAGTCCGTGGGGTCACAGAGAGTCAGACATGACTGAGCAACTGAAGTGAACTGAACTGAACTGAAGCAGAGCTACATTCTTCCCTTCATTTCACCATGCATTCTTTGTTAGGTATTCTTATACAAATTTTGTTGCTATTTTTTAAAAATATATTTAAGGTCTTGGTACTTAAACATCAGATTTTACCAGCTGTGGAAACATATTCTTTGTCTCCTCTTTAGTGCAAACTGTTTAGCCATTAAAGTAATTACATCCCTCAGGGCAGCAATTAGGAGCCAGACAGTGGGAAAAAGTGCCATAGTAAGTGGAAGAGACATGCTGCCTTTCTTTTTTCTTTTTTAAAATGTTTATTTTTAAGTTATAACATGTTTGAAATAAAATTTTTTCAGTTGCAAGGAGCCATATATTATGCACATACTTGGGAACACCCAGATGTAGCAAATGCTAACCTTTTGTCATATTTTCTTCAGAAATTCATTGTAGAAATAGATAAATATAGCCAATGCCCTATCCCACTGCCTTCCCCAGAATTACTCCTTATCCTGAAATTTGTGTATATTCTTTTCATAATTACAGCATGTTTATAACTTTACTATGTGGCTATAACTATCTTGGATTAGTTACCGATTGCTGCGTAACAGTTACCCGCAAATTTAGCAGCACTTCATGGCCTTGTGCAGGTACTGAGGGTCAGGAATTGAGAGGGGGCTCAGCTGGGTGGTCCTGGCCCAAGTCTCTTATGGGGCTGCGGAAACCTGAAGGCTAGAGGGGCACTTCCAAGCTCACTCACTTTGTTGTTGGCCAGAGCCCTCTTTCCTTGCTGTATGGACCCCATCACTGGCTGGCCCAAATGTTCACAAGGCAGGGCACTGATCACCCCAGAACAAGTGATCCCAGAGAGAGAGAGCAAATAGAGTCCCAGACATGAAGCCACAGCCCTTTTATAACCTAATGTTAGAAGTTTGAGTCATTATTTAATCTATCACTTACGCCTACACTTTTGGTCACACAGAACCACCTTGGTACTATGTAACCTGGCAGAGGACTACATGGAATAAATATTAAGCAGCAGGGAGTCACTGCGGGTCATCTTAGAAGCTGCCTGCCCAGTTCAGTCGCTCAGTCATGTCTGACTTTTTGCGACACCATGGACTGCAGCACTCCAGGCTTCCCTGCCCATCACCAACTATCATTTAATATGTTTGTTTGACATCATATTCAAATTCCCTGTATACTTGAACTTCAGTCTAGAGGCTTGATTCGATTCAGGTTAAATATGTTTTGCAAGGTACCTACTAAACTTTAATAGCATCTTTGTCATGTATATATATCTGGGTCTGTTTCTGAGAATTCTATTCTGTCCCAGTAGGGGCAGTTTTGTATTCTTGTGCTGTGACATATGGTTTTAATTCCTGTAGTTAAAAGAAGACTCACTATCTTGTAGGGGTTTGACTCTTTCTCCTTATTCTTCTTTAAAATTGTACTGTCTACCTTTGTTGTTTTATTTGGCTTGTCAAAATCTCTGAAGAATCATACGAGATTTTGGTCAGAACCATACTGAATTTGTAGGTTAACTTAAGAAGAAATCAAATCTTTACTGTATGAGTCTTTTCCCCATAAATGTGCTAAATCCCATTTGTTTAGGTAATCTTTTATGTCTTACACCAATGCTCTGTAGTTTTCTCTAAACAGGTCTTAACACATATACTTATTACCTCTCTATTGCTATGAAATTATTTTAAAATGTACATTCTAATGGATTGTTTGGTATACAGGCATTCAATTTTTTTTGTATATCAATCTTCTATCAAGCCACTTTGCTGGATTCTCCTTTTTTAAAATAGTTATAGAGTCACTTGGATTTTCTTTGAAAAGTTATATGATCTGCAAATAGTACATTTTTATCATTTCTAATCTTTTATCTTTTGTTTTTATTTTGTGATACTTTTAGAGGCAATACTGAATAGAAACAGTAATGGATATTTTTCCTTAATTTAATAGGAGTAATTATTATATTTTACCATTGAGCATAATATATGGGATAGGTTTGTGGAATTCTCTTCTAATCCTCAGTTAAGGGATTCCAGTTGTTTAGTATGAATGAAAAAAACCACTTGACAGTTTCTACTACTGTTAAACAGACTCCTACTCAATGACTCAACAATTTCATCTTAGGAGAAAGGAAGATGTATGTCCACTCAAAGACTTGACCAGAAACAGCTTTATTCATAAAACCAACCAAACTACCGCATTCATTTAGTAGTTCCATAAAACTATCATTTCCTTCAAACTAGGAACAGCCTCCTACAAAAGAGAGTGGGTAAGCAAATGGTCATCTTTCCACTCAGTGTAACACTACCTAGCAATTTTCTTTCTGCTGAAGAATGTACTTTAGGATTTCTTTTATTAAAATGCATGAAAGGTATATTTTATTTCACCATTTCTATTTTTTTAAATAATTTCATGTATTTATTTTTGGTTACCCTGGACCACGGGCTTTCTCTAGTTGCCATGAGTGAGGGCTACTCTCCATTGCAGTGCACAGGCTCTCACTGCGGCAGCTTCTCTCATTGGGGAGCACAGGCTCTAGGCACGCGGGCTTCAACAGCTGCAGCCCATGGGTTCAGTAGTTACGTTGTGCAGATCTAGGGTGCTTGGGCTTTAGTAGTTACTGCACACAAGCTTAGTAGCTGTGGCTTGTAGGCTCTAGAGCATGGATGCCCAAGTCGTGGTGCACAGGCTTAGTTGCCCCACGGCATGTGGAATCTTCCTGGGCCAGGGATTGAACCCATGTCTCCTTTATTGGCAGGCAGATTCTCATCCACTGCACCACCAGGGAAGTCCTCACCATTTCTTGAATCATAATTTAGCTATGTGTGGAATTTAGGCTGACCATTTTCCCTTAGTGTTCTGAAGATGCTATTCATTATTCTCCTGCCATCATAATTGACAGTGAGTTTCCATTGTTACATCTTTAAGGGTAATCTTTTCTTTCTCTCTGGACATTGTTGAGAGTTCTTTTAATTTTAAATTTTTAGTGTTCTGAGTTTTCACCATGATATATCTAGATGTAGGTTATTTTATTAGCTTGCTAAAACTCATTATACTCTCTGATTCTGATAATTTGTTTTTCATCATCAACCCTAGAAAATTCTCAGCAATATCTCCTCCACTATTGCCTCATATCCATTCTTCCTATTTTCTTCTAGTCTTCTATGAAATAAATTTTGGGATTTCTCATTATTTCCTGCATATCCCTTTACCTTTTATTCATATTTTTCTCTCTTCATCTTTGCTGAGTTTTGTGTGGGCTCCTCAGATACACCTTATATTAGCCTCGTTCTCTCTTCAGCTGTGTTCAATCTGTTTAACCTATTCTGTAAGTTTTTAACTACATTGACTGTATATTTCATTTCCAGAAATGCTATTTTGTATTTTCTCAAATGTACTAGTTTACTTTTCTATCCAATCCAATGAGTCGCTCAGTCATGTCCAGCTCTTTGCGACCCCTTGGACTGTAGCCTGCCAGACTCCTACCTCCATGGGATTTTCCAGGCAAGAATACTGAAGTGGGTTGCCATTTCTGCTGCCAGGGGATCTTCCCAACCCAGGGACTAAACCCGGGTCTCCTGCATTGCCGGCAGACTCTACTGTCTGAGCCACCAGGGACGCCCAGACTCAGTCATATGGAGTACATAAAATCTTCCCTTATTATTAATTTTTGATCATCATGATCTGTAGTATGGGTGTTTCCTAATTTGTTTAATCCTTATTGATAGACATTTAGATTATTTCTAACCTTTTGTTGTTACAGTGATGCTACAATGAACACCATTTAAATATGTCTATTCACACATAAGAAAGTATACCTCCAGGTTGGATTACTATAAGTAGAATTACTGGGTTGAAGGGTGTAGCATTTGTGATCTTGATGGATATTGTCACATTGCTTTCCTAACAGGTTATGCTTGTTTATACCTGGCTATACTAGTTCTCTAGCAATATATGTGATGGCCTGTTTCTCCAGTCAGACTCACTGACATGGTGACACACCTTGGGGAATTTTGCCAACGTGATGGGTGAAGAAGATTATCTCAGTGCAGTTTTAATTGTATTGCTTTATATAGGTGAGGTTGAGTTTCTTTTCATATATCTAAAGGCATTTGTTTTTCATTTTCTGTGAACTATCTACGCTGATCTTTTCCCCATTTTTTTTGTTGTTGGGTTTTTAGTTTTTAGCGTTAATTTGTAAGAGCTCTTTATGTGTCCATTTGTCTGGAGGGGGAAAAAAACACTAAAATTCATATCTCAATTGTAAATTATTCTTAAACTTTGTTTCTGATGAATTTTAGTGTCAAAACTATTTACTTTCATGCATTTAAGTACATCAGTCTTTTGCTCTAAGGTTCTTGGACTTAATGTTCCATTTCAAATTATCTTCCTCACTAGAATTATTCTGTGAGTTAAGTACTTTTACGTCTGGTTTCCCTTGGCATAGAATGTATAGATTATATATTTTTCCCCAAGATGACTACCAGATTGTTTCTATAACATTTATCAAATGATCTGTCTCTTCTTGACTAATTTGAATTCCCACTATTATTGCATACCAAATTCAAGTAAATACTTGAGAAATATATATTTATTTCTGGACTTATTATTTTGTTCAATTGATATGTTGTAGAGTATTATTTTCCTTTTGTTCTTTTTTTCAAAACTTCTCTGCTATTCTTAATTTTCTTTTCCTTTATGAACTTTTGAATCAGCTTGTTCAGTTAAAAAGACAATCTTGTTGACGTTTTAGCGAGCTTTAATCCCTTTAAACGCAGCTATTGTATAATTCAAGCAGATTGTTGTGTTTTCTAACATTGAAGGAGAACTCATCCCCCTGTTTTTGTGTCTACTGACTGTTCTGTCATGGTGGATTTTTTTCTCACTTGGTTTGTAATTTTTTTGTTGTGAACTTATCTTTGGTGAAAGTGAAAAGTGAAGTTGCTCAGTAGTGTCTGACTCTTTGCGACCCCATGGACTATAGCCTACCATGCTCCTCCATCCATGGGATTTTCCAGGCAAGAGAACTGGAGTGGGTTGCCATTTCCTTCTCCAGAGGATCTTCCTGACCCAGGAATCAAACCCGGGTCTCCCGCATTGTAAGAAGATGCTTTACCATCTGAGCCACCAGGGAAGTTCATCTTTGGTGAAAGTGCTTTTATTTTCCCATGTGAGAGACTTCAGTGCACTTTGGTTTGTAAAAATGTTCCTATAAAGCAATTTTGCATTTTTCTGTTGGGTGTTTTCAAACCAAGTATAGGGTTTCTACACCAAGTTGTATAAATTTATGTCAGCCATGCTTGAGGTACTGGTTTGGAGGTTCCATTTCTCATGGAAGAATCTTTCAACTTCTGCCCCTTCTCAAACCTCAGAAAGAGTCAGGCTTACTTGTTGGTAGAGATTTTCTGGATCTCTGTACCGATGGGCCAGACTTTCACTGGTATCTTGGCTCTAGTACCTCTCTCCTTGGTGCTGGGATCAAGCACCACCCCACCCCCCACTTGCAGGGTATTGAAACTGCAGCACTAGGGTCTGTTTCTAACCTCAGCTGCATATTTTAAATTGACCATTGTTTTATTCTCATTTCTATGTATTACGGCAGAATAAAGTTCTACCTTTGCATCAACCAGCACTTGAAAAATCTTTGGGAACTCCCCTTTCCCCTGCCCTGGGTCTTATTTTGGTTTTCATAATAATCTGTGCTTGTCAAACACCATTTAGTTTATGGGATTAGACTTCTATATAAGGGAAGGGCTGATGCAGGAAGGAGAGCAGTGAGTAGGAGCTCTTTGATTATAACTTGTTGGGGAGCATTTTAAAATATGCATGGTCCATATCCTCACCTCCTTCTGTAACCAAAGTATATCAGAATGGTGGCGGGTGGGAGGGTGATGGGTATTTTGGAAAAAGACCCCAAGATGCTTTTGTTCTGCTGCCCCCGCTTCTCCTCGACTCACCCTCCACTCCTACAGACAGTCACTGTTCTAGTCTCAGACCAGATAAACAAGGCAGGAGTCACAGTGAATCATGGAGCTGGCCAACCGGGGTCTTCAGCACATAGTCTCCCATGCCTGGAATAGGTATGAGGGACTGCAGTACTTTCAACTGCCTCTCTGTTGCCTGGGCCAAGTGTCCTAAAGCTAGGAAAATAATACAGTGCTAAAATTGACAACTTTCTCTTAATGTATCCAAAGCTTCTGAAATACCACCCATCTCTTTTTATAGATTGAGACATTTAGCACCCAAGAGCTGTATAGATTTCAGCTTAGAAAATTTGAGACACATCATGGATTGTGGCAATCGTTTCACTGTGAATTTTCTTTGCTGCAGGTTGAAACTGGATCTTCTGGTTCATGTTTAAAAATAGGAAAGTTAGCTGTTAAGAACAGAGTCTCAGAGATACGCCTCTGACATTTACTTAGAGTACAACCAAATGATGCCAATGCCAAGGGCCCCCAAAGACATAGATTGGGCAGCCCTGCTTCCTCACTTTACAAAAAAGAACAACGAGGCTTTGGGATGGTAAACGGCTTCAGGTAGGTAGTTGCAAAGCAAGGTGGTCCTAAATCCATTACACCTGTCCTGTAACCCAGGACACTTTCTAGTAAACCATGTCCACTCAGAAAGCATCTCAGTACTGACTAATCCATCCATCAAAGGGGACAAGTTACTTTGTTTTGTATGCTATGATGGAAAAGACCTGACCATGATAAATTTTATAGTTGGAAAAGGAGACATCTTCTTCAGGCGTTCATTATCAACTAGGTCCTCACCTCCTAGGCGATAAGACGAAAAATGCATGATTAAAATTTTAACCCAAGACTTTGGTGAAAGAATTTAAAATAACAGTGTGTTAACAGCTGACATTCCATAAACACTGGCCTTACTCCAGGCACCATGCTAAGTACTTAACTCCTGTTCACTTGATTATCCACACAACAAGACTGTGCTGTTATTATCTTCTCTTGACAGATGGGGAAACTGCAGGGCAATGAAGTTAAGTAACTTGACCAAAATGACACAGCTCATAAGTGACAAGTAGGATTTGAATCCCAGAGACCATGCTTTTAGCTACAGTATACTGTGGCTTCTCAGGAGATCAAACCAGTCAATCCTAAAGGAAATCAACCCTGACTATTCATTGGAAGGACTGATGCTAAAGCTCCAATCCTTTGGCCACCTGATGCAAAGAGTCGACTCTTTGGAAAAGACCCTGATGCTGGGAAAGATTGAGGGCAGGAGGAGAAGGGGGCGGCAGAGGATGAGATGGTTGGATGGCACCACTGACTCAGTGATCATGGAATTTGAGCAAACTCCAGGAGATAGTGAAAGACAGGGAAGCCTAGCATGCTGCAGTCCATGGGGTTACAAAGAGCTGGACACAACTTTGCAACTAAACAACAAATGAAGTTAAAAGTTCTGCAACCAAAGAATTAGTAGTATGTGTAATATATGTGCAGGCTTTTCTGTGAATGGCATTTCTAGAAAATATCCTCTAGATGTTATTTATTTAGTATTCATGTATTTTTAAATAAATAATAATTTTTGACTGCACTGGGTCTTAGCTGCTACACACAGGCTTTCTCTAGTTCCAGCAAGCAGAGGCTACTCTTTAGTGGCAGTGTGTGAGCTTTTCATTGTGGTGGCTTCTCATGTTGTGGAGAATAGGCTTAGGGCACTGGCTTAGTAGTTGTGGTGTGTGGGCTTAGTTGCCCCACAGCATGTGGGATCTTCCCAGACCAGGGATCAAACCCATGTTCCCTGGCTTGGCAGGCAGACTCTTCACCATTGGACCACCAGGGAAGTCCCAGATGTAATTGAAAATCAACTTTATTAAAAAAAAAAAAAAAAAAGAAAATCAACTTTCCTTTAGTATTGCGTGCTATGATCAGATGCTCAATCAGGTCCAACTCTTTGTGACCCTATGGACTGTAGCCCACCGGGCTCCTCTGTCCATGGGATTCTCCAGGCAAGAATACTGGAGTGGGTTGCCATTTCCTCTTCCAGGGGATCTTCCCAACTCAGGGATCGAACCCACATCTTTAACATCTCCTGCATTGGCAGGCAAGTTCTTTACCACTAGCACCACCTGGAAAGCCCTTCGTGTTGAGTAGCTAGTTAGCAAATGAGAAGTCTGTTGTCTCCAGATGATACATTATGTCTGACAACATTAAATGGGTGCTAGTTCTCAAAAACTTTTTAAAAGATACGTAACTTTCCTGATTATAAGAATGACACACGTACATTAAAGAAAGTTGGATGATTTTTTTTTTACCACTTTTATTGTATTTATATATATGTACAGATGGTCCTAGACTTAAATGATGGTTTGACTTGAGATTTTTTTGGCTTTATAATGGTGTGAAAGCCATATGCATTCAGTAAAAAGTTTACTTCGAGGTGTGAATTTGGATCCTTCACTGAGCTGGCGATACGCGGTCCAATGCTCATGGAGTGCTGGGCTGTGGCAGCCACAGTTCCCAGTCAGCCAGGTAATCACAAGTGTAAATAACCGATATCCCTAGAACTATTCTGTACCCACAGATGCTGTTTTCCACTTTCAATACAGTATTCAATAAATTGCAGGAGAGATTCAACCCATTGTTATAAAATAAGGTTTGTCTCAGATGATTTTCCCCATGTACGCATGCTCAGCCTCTAAGTCGTGTCCTACTCTCGCAACCCCGTAGACTGTAGCCCACCAGGCTCCTCTGTCCATGGGATTTCCCAGGCATGAATACCCGAGTGGGTTGCCATTTCCTCCTCCAGGGCATCTTTCTGAACCAGGGATCAAACCCACGTCTCCAGCATTGCAGGTAGATTCTTTACCACTGAGCCATGTGGAAGCCCTGATTTTGCACACCTGTAGGCAAATGTAGGTGTTCTGAGCACAGTTAGGATAGTCCAGGCTAAGCCAGGATGTTCAGTATGTTAGGTGTATTAAATGCATTTTTGATTTAGTGATATTTTCAACTCACCATGCTTTTATTGTGATGTAACTCCTAAGTCTAGGAAGGGGTGTGTGTGTGTGTCAGATATGAAAAAGTGTATAAGCTTGGGCATTCCACTTAAAGAACAACACTAAAATCAATTGCTAGGTACCTAACAGAGCTGGGGTTGGTTTTGTTTTTTCTTTTTCAGCCTAAATGCAATCATTTTCACATCTGTTATTCTTTGATGCATTTTTTGACTGCCTTGTTCTTTGGATTTTTTAAAAGCATTGTTGAGATATGATATGAAATGAGCCGTTCACATTATAGAATACAATTTGAAAAGTTTTACATAAGACGATAAACATTTCCATCAGGCCCCAAAATTTCCTTGTAGTTTTCTGTTCTGTCTACCCCCTAGACCTTGCTGCCCTCCAACCCCAGCCCCAGATAGCCCCTGATCTGCCTTCTGTCACTACAGATTACTTTTCCCTTGTTAGAATTTCATATAAATGAATCATAGCATGCATTCCTTTTTGCCTGGCTTCTTTCACTCAGCATAATTATTTTAAGATTGACTTCGTTTTGTTTCATGTATCACTAGTTCATTCATTTTTATGCTGTGCAGTGCTCAACTGCACAGATATAATTGGTTTACCCCCTTTCACCTGTTGAATTTGGGTTGTTTCTGGGTTTTTTGGCTGTTATAAATTAAGTTGCTCTGAAAATCAGTGTTGAAGTCCTTGGACATAATTTTCATTTCTCCTTAGTAAATACTTAGAAGTGGAATGGCTGAGTCATATCAAGGGGACGTGATTCTCTTCCTAAGAAATTGCCAAACTGTTTTTCAGAGTTGACTGTGTCATTTTCCATTCCCACCAGCTGTATATGAGTGTTTCAGTGCCTCTACATACTCATCAACATTTGATGTGGCCAGTCTTTGTCATTCTAATAGGCAGCTGTTTTTGTTGTTCAGTCCTCCTCCAGAGGCTCTTCCCAACCTAAGGATCAAACCCATGTTTGCTGCATTGCTGCTACTGCTACTGCTAAGTCACCGTGGATTCTTTACCACTGAGCCACTGGGGAAGCCCCCAGTAGGTAGTTAGTGGTATCTTATTGTGGTTTAAATTTGCCTTTCCGTAATGACTAATAGGCTTTAACATCTTTTCATGTGCTTATTTGCCATTCACACATCTTCTTTGGTGAAGTGTCGAAAAGACACTGGAAAACAGTTTTCTTACCCATGTTTGTACTAAGTTGCTGTTTCTTGGGCTTCCCAGGTGGTGCTAGTGGTAAAGAACCGCCTGCCATTGCAGGAGACAAAAAGGCTCGGGTTTGATCCCTGTGTCAGGAAGATGCCCTGGAGGAGGGCATGGCAACCCACTCCAATATTCTTGCCTGGAGAATCCCATGAAAAGAGGAGGCTGGCAAGCTACAGGCCGGCCACAGGGTCGCAGAGCCGTGCTGAATCAACTTAGCACACACACTTGTTTTCTTATTTTTGAGTCATTGTTCTTTATATTCAGAATGCAAATCTTTTGTCAAAAATGGGACTTGCAAATATTCTCTCCCAATATTTTCAGCCTCTTAACATTGTCTTTCAAAGAGGACAGATTCTTAATTTTGATGAAATAAGACTCAATCAATGTTTTTCTTTTTTACATTGTGTATTTTAGTGTTATAGCTAAGAAATTTTTTGCTTCACTTGATGATGTGAAGATTTCCTCCTATGTTTTCTCTAAGCATTTTATAGTTTTAGAAATGTTTCCAAATATTTAGGAATTTTCCAGTCATCTTTCAGTTGCTAATGTCTGGTTCCACCATTGCCAGAGAACACACTTAGTATAAGTTGAATCCTTCTAAATTTATTGAAAGTTGTACTGTGGCCCAGGAAATAGTATTGGTAAATATTCCATGTGCTCTTGAAAACAATGTATATTCTGTTGTGTGGGTGGAGTATTCTATAATTGTTAACTTAGGTAATAGGTCATCTATGTCCTTAGTTATTTTCTATTTTTAAGAAAAGGAATTTGAAATCTCTGACCCTATTTGTAAAATTGTTTCCTCCTCCTTGCACTTTTACCATTTTTATTTTATATATTTTGAAATTCTGTTATTAGGTATAAAAATATTTAGTATTATGCCATGTTTATGAACTGAACATTTTATCATTATGAAATTACCATGTTTATCTGATAGTACTCTGCTCTGGATCTACTCTGTCTGATATTATATGCACTCTGGGTTTCTTTTTATCAGCATTGGCACGATACATCTTTTTAAATCCTATGACTTTCAACATAATTGAGTAGTAACATTTAAAGTGGGTTTCTTGTAAGTAGCATATAGTTGGGTCTTGCTTTTTATCTAGTTTGACAATCCCCATTTTTTAACTGGAGTGCTTAGACCAGACATCAGCCAACAACAGCCGGTAGCTAAATCTGGCATGTGACCTGCTTCCATATGGCCCATAAACTAAGAATGGTTTTTACATTGTTAAATGGTTGTTAAAAAATCAGAAGGAATATGTGATAGAAACCATGTGTGACCCCCAAAATTAACATGTTTACAGTCTGGTCCTTTATGGAAAAAGTTCACAAACCCCTAGTGTAGACTATTTATATTTCATGAGATGATTGATATGGTTGGATTTAAGTCTGTAGTCTTGCTATGTATTTTCTCTGTCTCAGCTGTTCCTTTTTTCTCTTTCCATCTTTTCTTGAATTGAGTATTTTTTTCTCCTCAGCTAGTTTATTAGCTATGACTCTTGGCTATGTTATTTTAGTGGCTCTAGGGTTTGTAGTATCCATTTACTTTATCACACCTACCACTTCCTGTAGTAAACAAACCTACAAACTATCCTTCCCTTTCTTGCCTTCTATCCTTTCTATAATATTACTATCATGCATATTTTACAAATCTTCTGTGCGTGAATGCTAAGTCACTTCAGTTGTGTCCAACTCTGTGTGATCCTATGGACTGTAGCCCACCAGGCTCCTCTGTCCATGGGATTTCCCAGGCAAGGATACTGGAGTGGGTTGCCATGCCCTCTTCCAAGGGTTCTTCCCGACCCAGGGATTGAACCCACATCTCTTATGTCTCCTGCATTGGCAGCAGGTTCTTTACCACTAGCACCACCTGGGAAGCCCAGAACTCACCCAGTACATTGTTATTACTTTTGCTTGAAACAGTCAGTTATCTTTTTAAATATTTAAAGTTAGAAATAAAGATTTTACAATTGCCTACATAGTTAGCATTTCTAGTGTTCATTTCTGTGTGTAAATCCATGTTTCCACCTGATCTCATTTTTCTTCTGCTGGAAGGGTTTCCTTTAGTGCATTTGATAGTACAGATCTGAGGTAATGATTTCTTTCTTTTTTTCAGTTTTATTGAGGTATAATTGACAAATAAAAGCTATATATATTTAAGGTGTACAAATTGATGTTTTGATATACATGTATGTTGTAAAGTGATTTATTGCTGTTTAGTCAGTCATGTCCAACTCTTTGTGACCCCATGGACTGTAGCCCGCCAGGCTCCTCTGTGCATGGGGATTCTCCAGGAAAGAAGACTGGAGTGGGTTGCCATTTCCTTCTCCCTGGGTTGGAATCTTTCCAACCCAGGGATCGAACTCACATCTCCTTCATTGGCAGGCAGGTTTTTGTTGTTGTTGTCATTTTACCACTGAGCTACCGAGGAAGCCCACTGTGAAATGATTACTCAAAGTAATTGACATATTCATCATCTCACATAATCCTTTCTTTTTTTTTTTTTTATAAATTTATTTACTTTAGTTGGGGGCTAATTACTTTACAATATTGTAATAGTTTTTGCCATACATTGACATGAATCAGCCATGGGTTTACATGTGTTCCCCTTCCTGGACCCCCCACCCACCTCCCTCCCCATCCCATCCCTCTGGGTCATCCCATTGCCCCGGCCCTGAGCCCTTGTCTCATGCATCGAACATGGAATGGTGTTCTGTTTCACATACGATAATATACATGTTTCAATGCTATTCTCCCAGAACGTCCCACCCTCACCTTCTCCCACAGAGTCCAAAAGACTGTTTTATACATCTGTGTCTCTTTTTCTGTCTCGCATATAGGGTTATTGTTATCATCCTTCTAAATTCCATATATGTGTGTTAATATACTGTATTGGTGTTTTTCTTTCTGGCTTACTTCACTCTGTATAATGGGCTCCAGTTTCATCTACTTCATTAGAACTGATTCAAATGTATTCTTTTCAATGCCAGCCCTTTTTTTCTTTTTTCCTTTTTTTTTTCCTTTTTTTTTGGTGGTAGTGAGAACACTTAAAATACACCCTCTTAGCAAATTTCAAGTCTATAATACAATACTGTTAACTACAGTCACCATGCTGTACCTTAAATCCCAGACTTACTCATCTTGCATAACTAAAACTTTGCCTCCCTTAACCAATATCTCCCCTTACATGTACCCCCCAGCCCCTAGCAACCACTATTCTACTCTCTGAATCTGTGAGTTTGACTTTTTTGAGATTTCATATGTAAGTGGATCATGCCGTGTTTGTCCTTCTGTGTCTGGCTTATTCCATTTAGCAGTATTCTCCAGGTTCATCCATGTTGCCCAGATGGCAAGATATCCTTTTAAGACTGAATAATATCTCAGTGTGAATACGTGTGTGTATGTCTGCTTATGATAAATTCTTTCAGCTTGTATATGTCTGAAAACATTTCTTTTTCTTCACTTTTGATAAATACTTTTGCTTGAGATAGAATTCTAGGCTGGCTGGGTTTCTCCCCTTGGTACTCTAAAGATATCACTTTTCTGTCTTTTAGCTTGTATAGTTTCTGACATGAAATCATCTCTAATCCTTTTCTTTGTTCCTTTGTACATAATCTTTCTTTTCTCTCTTCTTTAAAGATTTTCTCTTGAACACTGGTCATCGGCAATTCACTACTGTATTTATGTTTCCTGTCCTTGGTGTTCTCTGAGCCTCTTGGATCAGTGGGTTTATAGTTTTTATCCCATTTGGAAAATTTTTAGTCACTATTGCTCCAAATATTCTTTCTGCCTCCCACCCTCTCCTCTTATTTGGGTGGTCCCACAGTTTACTGACTTTCTATTTTTTTCAGTATTTTACTTTGTTTCATTTTAGTCATTCATATTGCTGTGTTTTCAAGTTCGCTTATCTTTTTTTTTCCAATGTGTAATCTGCTATTAACACCATTCAGTGTATTTTTCATCTCATGTAATGTAGTTTTTAATCCCTAGAAGTTTGATTTATATCTTTTTTATAGTTTGTATTTTGAGACTTCCCAGGTGGCACAGCGGTAAAGAATCTGCCTGCCAATGTAGGAGACACAGGAGATGTGGGTCCAATCCCTGGGTTGGGAAGATTCCCTGGATAAGGAAATGGCAACCCACTCCAGTATTTTTGCCTGGAGAATCCCATGGACAGAGGAGCCTGGTGGTTACAGTCCACGGGGTCACAAAAGAGTCAGACACAACTGAGCACGTCTCTATTTAATGTGACTAATATTTTGTCTATCATTTCCTAAGTAGAATAGAGTAATAATAACTGGCTTAATATAATTTTAATAATCCTATCACCTGTGTCATTTCTTCCTAAATTTTAATTTATTAATTTTTCCCTATTATGAATTTTTCTGTTTCTTTGCACCTTGGTAATTTTGTATTAGATGACAGACATTGTGAATTTTACCCTGTTGGGTGCTGAATACTTTTGTGTTCTTTAGAATACCCTTGAGATTTGTTCTGGGTCACAATTAATTTCCTTATAAAGAGTTTGATCCTTTTTTTGTCTTGCTTTTAAGCTTTACCAGAGGCATCAGAATAGTTAGTCTAGGGATAATCTTTCCTACTACAAAGGAAAGACCTTTAGTACTCTAAGTACCCTGTGAATTGAGTGAGTTTTTCTGGGTTTTTGTTTCTCACTCTGGGAAGCAGTTAAACAGGAAATAATTGGCCACAGTCACTATTCTTATGTGAGTGTAAGAATTATTATTGTTGTGTGAGCTCACATGATTCTTGTGTGAGCTCCAAGCAGTTTCTTCTCATCCTTCCAAGTGGTTCTTTCACTGGCCCTCATTCATTTTAAGGTCAGCACTGGGCTGACGGCTCAGAAGTCCTCTGGGGATGTGTGGGGTTTCACCGTGTAGCTCTCTCTCCTCTGCACCACGCTACCTGCAAACCCCAAGAGCCCTTGCTTCTCTGGGTTTCTGCCTCTGTCTCCCCAACGTGGGTGACACTCTGCCAGTGTCGCCCTTGCCCTTGTCTCTGCCACTGCCCAGAAACTCCCTCAGTGTAGGAAGAAGGGCACCTGGGAGGCTGGCTCCATCTGTTCCCATGCCTCAGGGTTTACTGTGTCTCTTTACCCAAGTTTTAATATCTTCAGAGTCTTTTTCATTTTTTTGTGTGTCTATTATTTTAGTTGTTTCAGGTGGAAGGGTAAATCTTGTCCCTCTTCCATGTTGTTTGGAAATAGAAGTGGTTTCAAGTGACTTTTCATTTCTTGGTGCTTTGTTCTATTAAGATATTATCTTTCCACTAAGCATGTTTCATTCTCATAATTGCTTATTAAAGCTTCTCTATTTATAAAGTAAATGAATCTTTGAAAAGACAAATGGCCTACTGTGGAAGGACATTTGCAACAAAAGAAAGTTTTAGTATATGCACGACTCTTACAAATCCATGAGAAAAAAATAGGAATTATAATAGAAATGGTCAATAAGTGTATTTTTCCAATGGATCCCCAACTAGTAATCAAAGAACTACAAACATGATTTTGGATTGAAAACCATCATTTTTCCTTATAGATGCTGATGTTGGTAAGAGTGTGAGAAGTGGTACCCCAACCTGTGTTCATGGGCATATGTGTGCAGTATCTCAGCCTTTCTTGTGTGTATGTTGTCAGCATATATCCAGATGCCTAAAAGTGAGCGTACCTTGACCCATAGTTTTACTTTATTAACTCATTCTGAAACAAACTATGAATAAGGGCAAAGACTTAGGTACATGATGTTTCATATGTCAGTGTTCACGGTGGTGGAAATATTAAAAACCACTTAAATGGTCTCAGAGATTGGTAAGCAGATTTGATACATCTATAATATGGTTTTTGTATAATCATAAAAACAGCATGGTTGAAAATTAAATGATATGAAAGACATATCACATAGAAAGTGAAAATACAGTGTATGGAACAGCATGATTCCATCTTTGTTTAAAAAATTGATGCCTATGATTATATTCAAAAATGTCAGTATTGGTTATTTCTGAGTGGTAATTTTTGAGCATGTTTTTATTTCCTTATTTACTTACAGTTTCAAATTTTTTACCATATTATCTATTGCCTTTGTAATAAAGGTTATTTTTGTTATGTAACAATGTGTATGCTCAGTCGTATACAACTCTTTGTGATCCCATGGACTGTAGCCCACCAGGCTCCTCTGTCCATGGGATTCTTCAGGCAAGAATACTGCAGTGGGTTGCCATTTCCTTCTCCAGGGGATCTTCCTGACCCAGAGATCTAACCTATGTCTCCTGTATCTTCTGCTTGGTAAGTGAATTCTTTACCCACTGAGCCATCAGGGAAGCCCTTGTTATGTAGTGTTTGTTAAATGCTCTAGGGGCTTCCCTATGGCTCGGATGGTAAACAATCTGCCTGCCATTCAGGAGACCCAGGTTGTGTCCCTGGGTGAGGAAGATCCCTGCAGGAGAACATGGTAACTCACTCCAATATTCTTGCCTGGAGAATCCCATGGGCAGAGAAGCCTGGTGGGCTACAGTCTACAGGTCGCAGGAAGTCTGACACAACAGAGTGACTAACACTTCACTTTTCTTTCTGTCGATAGCTGAGGATTGCTGTAGGCCCTTGAGCGTCTAGATGAACAGAAGGCCAGCATCCCTCTGTTCATAGGTCTTTGCATGCTCTGTTTCTTGCTTTTCTCTCCCAGCACTTTTAGAAAAAGTCAGGCGTGCTACATGCTAAGTTATTTTAGTCGTGTCCATCTCTTTGTGGCACTATGGACTGTAGCCCTCCAGGCTCCTCTGTCCGTGGGATTCTCCAGGCAAGAATATGGAGTAGGTTGTCATACTCTCCTCCAGGGGATCTTCCTGATGCAGGGATCGAACCCACATCTCTTATGTTTCCTGCTTTGGCCGGCAGATTCTTTACCACTAGCGCCACCTGGGAAGAGAAAAAGCCATGTATCTGTATTAACAGAATCCACATCTGTAGTAAGAAAAAGCAACCTCTTTGCAAATTATTCACGTTTGTCTTTCCCCCTACTTTAGACCATACCTTTAAAGGCTGTGATTCCATTATTATTTTGACTTTTTCTTCCCTTGGTAAAAAAGGATCTTACTTGGCAGGCCTTAGTATCTTGAGGCTTTACCTATAGGAAAATTAAATGCTTAGCAGTCAGTTTAAATGGGTCATGAGGTCTTTTTCTTTTTCCAAGTAAAACTTGAGATGCCAAGCAAATTCTATACTTCTGAAAGGAGCAGATCAGACTAGTACAGACAAATGAAATACTAGTGATCCCTAAACCTGCTTTGGGAAGTCCATCTCCAGGAAGAATGCTTTTTAGGAATCAGTTTGCAAAAGTAATGGGTAGAATTGTAGCTGTGTTTTGGGGTGTGTTTTTTTTTCCTTGTTACCAGTTATGTCCTAAATCCACTGGTATACTCATTTAACACTTTTTTTATTTTATTTTTTCACCTCAAAACATGTGGGATCTTAGTTCCCTGACTAGGGATTGAACCCACTCCCCCTTCAATGGAAGTGCAAAGTCTTAACCACTGAACCACCAGGGAAGTCCCTCATTTACCTCTGTTGATTCTGGGCTCTGTGTCCACTGGAGATGTGACCTGGGACAAGCATGGGGTGGGGAAGAGTCTCCTGGGCCAGGCTAACCCCTCTGGTCTTGGAACCCATTAGGAGTGTGGGTCAGGCTGATGTAGGCATGTTACCTACTATGCAATCTACCACGGAGCGTGAACTCAGGATGACTCCACAGGGTAAATCCCCATGATTCTGGAAGGCGCAGCTGAGTTTTCTGTTCTAGATGCTTCTTACTCTTCCTTGATCATCTCCACTGAGGGCACACAGCCACACGGCTCACCAGCGGGCTCTGACTGGTACACGCTCACCTGCCTGGTGCTCCATTCTTGTCGTGAAGTACCTGGTGCTTCTGTATCCTTCCGCACATTGCTCTCTGCCATGTGGGTTCAGCACCTGCAGACCTTGAGACACGCTGTCACTCCAGCAAGAAGGGAACTGGACCCTCTGAAGGCACACGGCCACCGAGACCTCCCTGGTGTGTGCTCAGACGCCAGGGCCTTTGGAACATGACAGCCAATGTGACTTGACTGTGGGTGATAAAGCAAAAGGTTATCGCTTGTGTCATGTGATAGAGATGGACTGCTCGTTTCACAGCTGTGGCTTTTCCCCCTTCTGTCTCCTCAGAAATCGCAAGTGCTCCGGTGTCTGAAATTTCTGGGCCTTTCTCAACAGAGGACATAGCCAGCAACTGCGTCCCTGCCCTGCCGTTGAACGAGCCCATTCTGTGGATCGTCTCCTATACTCTCATGAGCGTGTGTGGAGTCATCCTTCTTGTTTTAATCACCCTGCTGCTACTTCCGGTCCGGTGTAGGCATCACCCCCGAGATCCCGAGGTGGTCAACGATGAGTCCTCGCTCGTACGGCATCGCTGGAAATGAAGAGAAAAGCCTAGTGACCGTGAACTCGACAATTAAGACGATTCAGTGCAGCAGGCAGGGGTTATACGGCAAGGCTTCTTCCTGTGCGCATTAGTCTTAAATCTCTGTTTTGCTCCCAGATGCCTTCCAGATTCACTGTATTTTGATTCTTGACTTTATAGCTTCCTTTTTCTCCCCTACTTCCAAGGAAAATGATAATAAAAAAGCACCTCATTCTTAATCGAAACAGAGTGAATTGAGCTTCAGGCTTTATGTAGCTGGTTATGCCAAACTATTTGGGTGTGCCACCCTCCCCAAAAACAAACCAACCAACCAACCACAAGCCTTGGCTTGTTCTCTTTTCCTTTCTATCTCTGGAGAAATAAGTGCATATACTTTATAACTCTTCCTAGCTAATGGGAAGCTTTTTGTATTGATCACATTTAAGGGTATTTTGTACCAGGATCCGCCTGAGTCAAAGTGATACAAGAAGGTTTGCAATATGACAGCAGGGGAAGTAGTCTGGGGCCTGATGATAAAAAACATCCTGCCCCCTTCTAAGTTGGAAGGAGAGCATCAGGCCCCTTTTCTGGGTCTCTCTGTGCTCTGCATGCATGCTCAGTCACTTCAGCTGTGTCCAACTCTTGGTGACACTATGGACTGTAGCCGCCAGGCTCCTCTCCACGGGGTTCTCCAGGCAAGAATACTGGAGTGGGTTGCCACGCCTTCCTCCAGGAGATCTTCCCAACCCAGGGACTGAACTCACAGCTCTTGCATCTCCTGCATTGGCAGGGGGATTCTTTACCACTAGCACCACCTGGGAAGTCCTGGGTCTCCCTGTGATCTGAAGGAGAGCTGGACTCTACTAGGAAGACATGATCGCTCAAGTCTTAACCAGCCTTTTCTGAAGACGGAAGGCCTTCAAGTGCAAAAGAAGCCTACTCTTTGTGCTCAATACTTGCATAGTACTATGGATATGAAAGTAAAAACTACCTCTGTCAACACTTTGCCCAGGGTCCTGTGCCTGGTGGGGTACAGGCAGCCTGGTTCCAGCCATTGCCCCCACCTAAAGAATCCTCTTTCCAGCAGGAGAGACATAATAGGTGCTGAACCACAGATCAACCTGGAGATGTTCTGTCACGGAGCTGGTTATCATCACATACGCTTACTCTTACCCAAAATGGATAAACACTGTATACAGGAGAAAAACAGATTCTCTTTCACTAGCTTAATTGTTTCTTTTTCCAAGTCTCCCCTGAAGGTAGGTTGCTGATTACTCTTTTGGGAAATAGAGACATGGCTCAGTGCCCATACCCCTGAGGGAGTTTCTACTTTTTCCTGTGCTTTGGAACCATGAGCTTCTGTGTGCAGAACCGCCAAGGCTTGAGCACACCCAGCTGAAAGAGCTTATCCAGGTGCAACAAGCAGCTGACCTACATGCTTCTTCCCTTTGGCATGTTCAGTCTTTGGTGATGAGTCAGGTGTGCGGTGGTTTCCTTATTTGGGGAACTCCACACTTGCTATCATTTATTTGAGGACTTTGGCAAAGAAAAGCAGAAGCCTTTAACTTGAGGTCATTACAAGAAGTGTTTAAAGGCAATATCCTTTCTCTTGCTGTGTGCCAAGTTCAAGGTTCCCTTTGCATCACTGTTGGGGTGGGTCAGATATACACTACAAACCCAGAAGGGCTCACTGAAGCATGTCCTCTGGCTGGGATGTTGTTCATGTTCCTGTGGATGTTTCAGTCACCTGCCCGGTTCCCTGTCTCCCCAAGTCACTTCCATATTGAGAAATAGATGACCCTGACAAAGATGACTGTGCCAGAGAGATGCAGGGCCATTGATATGTGTCTTAGTGTCCTCCCAGACACTAAGTGTCCCTCAGGGGCCACAAGAATCTTGTGCCAAAGGACTGAGTTGCATCTTAGAACATGGATCTTCTGTGTTAATTCAGATATGGCTGTGGTGAGAATGGAGCCCTCTTGAAATGGGATGAGAACAGGACATTGTCATCAGAAGTTCATTGTCATTTGCAGCCTCAGCTAGCTGAGAGGTAATAATTTCAAAATACATTTCAGAGATAGAAATCTCTGGGAAGTCCCATTCTCTTTTTGCCCTCTTGGCTTTTTCATGGGTTCCTGTTTGGCGGTCCACTTTACCTGGACGTGAAGGTGAGACCCCTTCACAGTGCTCTCCCCTTGCTCTGAAAACTCCGAACTCCTGAAATAAAAGAAGGGGATTGTATATATGACCTGGTTAATTCTGCTGCTTATTGCTTTACTCGGGCATCTTCTGTTTCATTTTCCCGTGTTTGGTTTCTGAGCTGGGGACTGTCTCTCCTGCCACCAACTAGCAGGCATGGTTCCCAGAATACTTGATAATAGCAAGTTAGATTTCAAGCTTGGGTGCTTGAATGAAGTTTGCTGTAATGCTCTGTATTTCCTATCAAATTTCTCTACCTTTTCATCTGAGATGTCAGTGGATGTGACAGTTTAATGGAAATACTGAAATTACAAAAGCATAACTTAGCAACAAGAATGAAATAGACAATTGAAATTGGGACGTTTTCCTGGCATGCCTTGCTGCTGAAAATTGGACTTTGAGTCAAAACCTTGTTAGTGACACGCACCTCCTCTGGTTATGTAAATTGATCCTTCGCTTGGCAAACCTTCAAGTAGGCTTGCTTTGAACAGGAAAGGAGATAGCAGCTCTTTGGGGGTGTCATTTTTACCAGGCAGCACACTGTGGAAGGGGCTGGATGATGGTCCTCTCCTGAAAGATGCAAATTATCATCAGGTTTTTGTCAAAACCTTGTCAACTCTCTGATGGAAAAAGGATGTTTTTACGTGAACAATGTATTTTTTTAAATAGGCCGACGCTTTATATTCTTGATGAGTTATTCAGAAGCCTGAAATGAAACCCTGTCTTCAGAACCTGAAACTGTTTATCAAAAATAGCAATGAGATGGGGATTGATTATATTTTTTCCTCTGAAATTTAGAAGCACTGCAACCGACTGGTGTATGATCACCATGGTGAACTATTTTGTATTTCTTATGAACCAAAACACAGGGACCTGGTGTTAAAGAAATAGATTCCTGGTGCGTGACAACAGGGATGGTCTCCCTGAACACAGCCCACTCCCAGACTTTTGTAAGGATTTTTCTTACCTGCTTCTGTGAAATGCAGACTTTTTGGTCCGAGATAAATTTGGGGTCGGTTACAGTTCAAAACTGTGAAAGTAACTCCCAGCAATGAGGCATTAACAACTTCACAGAGCTTTGGGTCGTAGATTCTACAAAGCAGTTTTGCTTTGGGGATTCCATTATCTCCTTCAAGAGGAGCAGGACTATTTCTTCATTTAATAGGATCTCCTCTCAAATGGAAATTTGTTAAATTCCTCTTACCAGATCCCCACTAGGGGAGTTGCCAGGCATGGTTCAGTGCCAAGTTCTAGCCTGGTGTCACCTGATGTCATTAGAAATAAATCACTGCCTGACAGCCTGTTCCATAAACAACAATAATTGAGTTTCACAGACTTTATCCTTATTAGCAGAAAGCAAATAATTGAGTGGAATCCCAATGCATTTTTCTTTTGCATAAACTTATTAGAATTGATAACAGAACTGTTCACAGGGAATACTTGCCACTGAGGGTGTTTTCTCTTTTAGGCAAAACAACTAAACACTAACCATAAAATGTAAAATGATGAGTTTTGCCAAGAGAGACACTAGATTTCTGGGGCCAAGAAAACTCCACACGACAGAAGTTGTTGTGTACAGTTTCAGTGGGTTTTAAGAATTTCAAATTCGAACTTGTGGCAGTTTACCAATTAAATAGCAAGATGGAAAAATACATTTTGAAAGTGAGGAGGGGAAAATACAAATATAATTGAAAGTGTGCTAACAAAATAAGCGGAATTAGCTCTTTTGGAAAATGGCTTCAATTCCATGAATCAGCAGATTTCTTTTACTCTTAACATTGCTGAAGCCATGGGAGATGTGATTTATTTCACACAGCTGCAAACCCCAAATTTCAAGAACATTCAAGCTGGGAAATATGTGTCAAATGTCAACACAGAAACACAGAAAACATGGCCGCTTACACTTGGCATTACCTGATCCAGGTGAAGATTGGTTCATCCAAGGAAGAAGGAGTAGGTGATGGTTGGGACTGGGAGAATTCTAGAACCTGGGAAGGGCAATGGGAATAAGAGGTCAAATCCCTCAGTCAGCAGATGATGGCCAAGGTCTGGACGAACTGAGGACATCCCATGATGTCATAGCAAACTCATTTCCCCAAGTTTGGGGTACAGCCTACCTTCTTAGGAATTTTCCAAAGGAACCTCTCAGGATGTACAAATTTGTCAAAGAGAAACCTGCTTTGGAGCCATCGCCTCTATTCTAACACAACTGGAGACATCTAAACTCCCAAGCAGGACATGATCCTTAGGCTGTGGGTTCAAGGTCATGCCCTGGGAAGTTCATGGGACAGGGTCAAGAGTCTGAAGCCAAAGGGAGCTGGTGAAGTTTAGGACCTGAGCATCCAGCCATGTCAACGCAGCCCTGCCGACCAGTTCACTGACTCAGAATCCTGAAGCTTCGTTAGCACACTCCTTCTCCAGGGATACCTGCTGTCAGCGACATCACCAGGAGGAAGGGCTTGGGGGCAGCAGAAGCCTCCCTCAGGGCACCTGGACACCAGCATCCTCACAGGTCCACACTGGCTTTGAACGCACACACATCCTTGTCAGAATTTGGGCAGCTCTGGACTCCCCAGGAGATGCTAGCACACAAACCCAGCTTTCAGCCTTGGTAAGAACACCTTCCTGGGGGAGAGCGGCGATGGCCTGACACCCCAAGTCAGGAACACTGTGGGATGTGGTTGTGAGAGCAAAGCCACGCCTCCTAGTGATGCAGTGTATCTTCAAAACCTGTAGTTACTGGGATTAAGTATGAGTGGGTTGCCATTTCCTTCTGCAGGGGATCTTCCTAACCCAGAGATGGAACCCGTGTCTCCTGCATTGGCTGTGGATTCTTTACCACTGTGCCACCTGGGAAGCCCTAACACACAGGTGTACCCCACACATATCTGAGTAGAATATTCCAATGTAGATTTATAATTATATAATTACAAAGTATAGATTTATAAAATAGATTTTGAATACAAACTCAGCTGTCATACTGATGATGTCATTAAAAGGAAATTTGAAACATTGAAAATCTTTGGAACCTAGCCTAATTTGACATTGATATTTTTCCATAGAACTTCCTTCCTTCCAGTTGGAATAATTTTACTTTTTAATTCACGATGCACGCGTGGATCAGAATTACATGAGAAACTAGTGTCTCCAAAAGGGCTTATTTTTTCCTCTCTTTTAAATGTTAGATGCAGAGGTAGTTGAAAGTTTCCTAATATAACTAAGGTTTCAGCTTGCTTCATTTCATGTGTTAGAATAAAATTTCACCTGCACCTCACATTCTGATAGTCAACACTTCTGAATGAAAGTTAAGAAAACTTTTCAAAAATTATCTTTGTAAGTTAAAGAAAAATAAGCAAAGCTAATTAAGAATCTATTCACTTGTAATGAGAATCACCAAAAATAAACTTTGGTAACCCCAGTTTCTTTTACAATTTGGTGTTCTTTGCTGCTAGTGGTGACTTGGAATTTTTTTTCCCTAACTGTGGATGTAATTTTACACATCCTTATCAATGAGGCTGGAAATTTAGGGTTGGAATTAGCATAATGAGAGGGGGAAAAGTAGATGAGATTTACCACATGCTAATAAAAGATGAAGTTTTGTAATCTAGAATGATGTATTTCCTACTATGTCTGTTAATTAGCACCATTAAATATACTTAAAGTTTAAAATCCCTATGTTCAATCATATAAAGCAGCCACTGATTTTTTCTCAAAAAGGGTGACTTTTCTGCACCAGCAGTGTTTATGTTTTGGCTAAAGAGTTGAAAGCCTTGTATTCATTAAAAAAAAAAAAAAGTCCTAAAAGTAGTGCTTTAGAAAATGTATTTTATGTGTGTATTTCAGATTTTCATCCTTCAGTACACAATTCATACGTGTCACTTGTATTTATGGAAATGCTTCAGGTTATTTATATTTCCCTTTTGGAATTTTCCTCTATTTTTAATATATCATGTTGATTTAAATCTATGTCACCATACGACCAGAAGCAGGACTGCAGAGGTGTTCATGTCATCTGAGAAGAGGTTATCTTAGCTACTGATCAGTCTCCAAATTGTTATACACCTCAAAAATGGAATTTTCTATAATAATCTTATTTTTCTACCTGTCTGTTCTACCAATTTGAGATGTGCACCATTGAAAAGGAAATAAAAGAGTTGATTTGTTTGAATAAATACTGCTTCCAACTTGTTGGGTTTGGAGTTTTTTTAATACTCAGTTCAAGTCACATTTCTGAAGTTACTGTCGGCAACGTGTCGTGGTCTGCTTACCTGCAGGAGGAGGTTACTTTAATGGGGGTTCCTAGAAAATATTCAAGATAGAGTTGAATGGAGGGTCCACGTCCAACTCTTAAGGTGTAAAATATGCTGGAAATTGGAGAAGAATGAACCATCCTGGGGAGTGGTGGAGAGAAACCACCTGTATAAAATACCCCCAATAAGCACATTTAAATGATCTCAAGGATTGAACAGGGCTGTTATATGGGAACTGAAAGTGGCCAGACCAGGAATACTCCTGCCGGAGATGGGGGGTCTCCAAATGCTACAGGTGAGAAGACAGCTCCAAGTCACATGCCCAGGAAAACACAGCAAAAGGTTTCCCCTGGTAGTGGGCCCACCTCTGAAAGCAGAGCTTCTGCACTGCACTTTTCTGCCCAGGTGCAGTGCTCAGTCACCTTCCAGAAGCTTAGGGATCCAGCTGAGAGGGGTGTATGCCAACTCTGGCCAAGCACAGATGCTTAATGGAGACGGACATCATCCCTGAGCCGTGGGCAACGCTTTCGAAAAGGAAACTTCTTTCAGTGACTGGACACTTTTTGGTTGACAATGGGCTTCCCTCATAGCTCAGCTGGTAAAGAATTCACCTTTAGTTCTTTCTCAAGGACTGTAGATGGGCTTCCCTGATAGCTCAGCTGGTAAAGAATCTCCCTGCAATGCAGGAGATCCCAGTTCGATTCCTGGGTCAGGAAGGTCTGCTGGAGAAGGGATAGGCTACCCACTCCAGTATTCTTGGGCTTCCCTGGTGGCTCAGCTGGTGGAGAATCCGCCTGCAATGAGGGAGATCTGGGTTTGATCCCTGGGTTGAGAAGATCCCCTGGAGAAGGGAACAGCTACCCACCGCATAATTCTGGCCTGGAGAATTCCATGGACTGTATAGTCCATGGGGTCTCAAAGAGTCGAACACTACTGAGCAAATTTCACCATCACCCAGGCAAGGGGAAAAAAAGGGGAGGGGAGGGTCAAATTATTAGGAGGGGAAGCAATAGTTACTGGGGAAACAGAATAGGAGGTTTAATATCTAATAATAAAGGAGATAATTAGAGTTCAGATTTCACTTTTGTTTTCTATGCGAGTTTCCTAGGTTTATCAGTTTTGCCATTCTCAGCTGAGGGTGGCACTGCAGATGCTATTTTGCATAGTTGCCACTAGGTGGCAATGTTGTGAAACTTTGTGGAATGACGTTTGTGCCTTTTTTTTTTTTCCCCCCCGGGTGGCTTTCACAGACAACTTTTATCCAGTGTGTCTGTGATTAAATTACATCTAGCAACTATCAAGAGTGTCCACACCTCCATTTTTCTCCAACATAGAACCTTCCAAGTATACTGGCTAGATGTATAATCAATGTTGGAGGCAGTATCCAAATACCTACCTCCAGTCGTGACCGGTTTGCTTGGCTGAGTCACAGGAAAGTAAACTGAGTCAGGTGCCAAAAAGTCCCCAGGTCCTCACTGTGGTGGCCAAGTCCAGACTGAAAAAAAAAATCAACTTGTCTGATTACCAGAGCCATGATCTCAAACATTAAACTACTGTCTTTGTAAGGTTAAAAATTGGAAATTAAAAGGAAAGCTTTTTTTAATGTAGAAAGTTACGCTTTTTTAATTTTTTTTTTTTAACCACACCACAAGGCCTGCAGGATCTTGGTTCCCTGGCTAGGAATTGAACGCTCACCACTGCAATGTTAGTTGCTCAGTCGTGTCTGACTGTTTGAAACACCATGAACTGTATTCCTCCAGGCTCCTCTGTCTATGAGATTTTCCAGGTAAGAATACTGGAGTGGGTTGCCATTCCCTTCTCCAGGGGATCTTCCCGACCCAAGGATCGAACCTGGGTCTCCCACATTGCAGGCAAATTCTTTACCATCTGAGCCACCAGGGAAGCAACCACCACCCCCACCACCCCACCCCCGCTTTTTTTTTTTTAATATAGAAAGTTTCTCTTTTTTAAAAAAAAAATTCTTAACCGCACCATGAAGCATGCAGGATCTTAGTTCCCCAACCAGGAATCAAACCCTCGCCCCAGCAATGGAAGTGTGGAGTCTTAACAACTAGACCTCCAGGGAATTCCCATGAAAGCTATTTTTATTTTATATTTTAAAAGGATATATGCTAAGATAAAGATGCTACCAAGGAAAATATTGGGGAAGATATTTGTCACAAATACAAGGACCGAAAATGACATTTATAGAACGCAAATTCTGGCATCTTAGGTGCATTATGACATTTCATCCTCAGAATGGCCCCATCGGGTACACATTGTTACTACAAAATATTTTTTAAACCCTGGCTTGGAAGGCAGGGAGCCCAGAAAGCACAGATTCAGAGGAAGCAAAGGGGAGAGAGAAAGGGAGATCTCAAATCTGAACATGTCAAAGTGGTAAATGAATAAAACTGAAAAGGTCCTTCACTTGTAAAAACTGCATACAAATAATCCAGATATTCTGAAGCTTTGACATCTGTGTCCTGTTGACCTGGAGAGACTGGACTTCTGGGGTTGGCCACCTCCCAGAGTGAGCAAGCAAACAACTCAACTGGGTGTGTGTCTCTCAGGTGCAGAGCAACCAGAGCCTGCACCCCTAAGGTCTCCTTTATCCTTCATGGACTCTCATACTCTGGGCCACCACCCACTGCCCCAATCACCCCTGGGTTGGGTACCAGAGGATTAAGGACAATCAGTGCCCCAGAGCCTGCTAAATTTAAGTCTAGGCAAACCTAAACCTATTCACCCAGACTTGCACATTCCTCCCTGTACAAATAAACATTCCTGCTCTCTCCCTTCTGCCTCTCTGCGTACCCTCCCTTATCCTGGTGCTTCCTGCGTGGCCCGCATGGGATGCCGTGCCTCCTGTCTCTAGGGATGTGAGCAAAACAAACTTCTTCCTTCATGACAGTCATTTCTGCTGCTGCGTGTCTTACCTCATTAAAACAAACCCCAGATAGCCTTAAATACCAAAGCAGAGGAACATGAGAACCTAAGAGAGAAACATGCAAAACCTATGACCAAAAGCTGACAAAAGTGGTCAAGAAACATGACAGAGTCCAGGTTTAACGATATACCCAAAATGGTGAAGTACCTAAAAATCAAACGAACAAGTTCTTAACGAAAAACAGCTGCCTAAGAGGTGACAGTCTCCTCTTTAACTGATGAGAAGTGTGAACTGGAAGAAACAAAAATAATTTGGTAGAGCCCTAAAACATCCCAGTCATCGCTGAATCAATACTTCTTTTAGAATCATATTCTAAAGAAACAGTAGTGTGGACAGACCAGGAAACAGTTTACAGCGAGAGAGAAAGCAATTTGTGGAATAATATGCCAATACTGCATCCATTTTAAAGAAAAATATATTAATATGAATGTGAGAGGATAAAATATGAATCTAGTGCATACATGAAATCCACACAAACCTGTCACCCCAAGAAGGGGGATCCAGGATGAAAAGGGACGGCTTATGGGTTTTTTAACTTTTTTATTCAAGTAACACATTTACATCGCTATTAAAAATGCAGGTCATCACAAAAAAACAGTGGTCACCTTTCACCCCTGCCCACCCTTAGATCCTGCTCTGCAGAGGCAGGCAGCCCTCAGTCTTGTCTGCCCTGGTATTTACTTCCTTATTTTTTTATCAATAAATGATGTATTCATGCTGGGTTTGCTACGTGATCAGCCAACAGAGCTGATCCTATTGATTGGATCATGGACAGCCTGAGCATTTTCTAAATTCCGACATTTACTAGGGCCATCTCTGCCCCTTTCTGATTCTACATATCTGCTTCTAGACCTGTGCCTACTGTTCTAGTCATGTCACTGTTGATGTGGTTTTAATACATATATATAATGTTCTGTGCTTAGTCGTGTCTGACTCTTTGAGACCCCATGGTCTGTAGCCTGCCATGCTCCTCTGTCCATGGGGATTCTCCAGGTAAGAATACTGGAGTGGGTTGCCAGGCCCTCTTCCAGGGGATCTTCCCAACCAGGGATCAAACCCAGGTCTCCTGCATTGCAGGTGGATTCCGTCTGAGCCACCAGAGAAGCCCAATATAATTAATTAATATTAATATATGATTAATAGGTAATATAGGGCTTCCCTGATAGCTTGGTTGGTAAAGAATCTGCCTATAATGCAGGAGACCCCAGTTTGATTTCTGGGTCAGGAAGATCCACTGGAGAAAGGATGGGCTACCCACTCCAGTATTCTTGGGCTTCCCTTGTGGCCTAGCTGGTAAAGAATCTGCCTGCAATGTGGGAGACCTGGGTTCAATCCCTGGGTTGGGAAGATCCCCTGAAGAAGGGAAAGGCTATCCACTGCAGTATTCTGGCCTAGAGAATTCCATGGACTGTATAATCCATGGGGTCACAAAGACTTGGACACAACTGAGTGACTTTCACTTTCACTTCAGTAGGTAACATCCCCCAGTTGGTCATCTCACTAACATTGTTGTTGTTCAGTCACTAAGTCACATCCAACTCTTTGTGACCCCATAGACTGTAGCACCCCAAGCTCCTCTGTCTTCCATTATCTCCTGGAGTTTGCTCAAAGTCATGTCCATTGAGTGGGTGATGCTATGTAACAATCTCCTCCTCTGCGATCCCCTTCTCCTTTTGCCTTCAATCTTTCCCAACATCAGGGTCTTCATCAGCATCATCCAATGAGTCAGCTCTTTGTATCAGGTGGCCAAAATATTGGCACTTCAGCTTTAGCATCAGTTCTTCCAGTGAACATTCAGGGTTGATTTCCTTTAGGATTGACTGGTTTGGTCTCCTTGCATGTAACATTATCAAGTATATATTCTCCTAGATATCCTCTGAAAGTATTGGGTAACATTTCTTAAATCATCCTTTTGAGATCTATTTTTGGAATCATGCTAAATTTATGGATGAATTTATAGAGAATTTACATTGTGACAAAACTGAGCCTTCAAATTCAATGGAATGATGTAATCTTTGTCATTGGTCACATCCCTGAGTAAAGTTTATTTCATGTAGATCCATGCCTTTTTCTTGATAACTTAATTCCCAAGGTTTGGGATTTTCTATTAACATTATGAGGATTTTTTTTTTCTATAACATTTTAAAATTGGTTACTGCCAATGCAGGAGACATAAGAGACGCAGTTCAATCCCTAGGTCAGGAAGATTCCCTGGAGGAGGAAATGGTAACCCACTCCAATATTCTTGCCTGGAGAATCCCATGGACAGAGGAGCCTGGTGGTCTACAATCCATGGGGTTGCAAAGAGTCAGACAGGACTGAGGATCTGAGCACACAATCTATAAATGAAAATATATATCGGCAAATATATCTGAAAATGCCTTTTTTCTATGTCCAATAATTGACCACATCAGTAAACTATTATTTCTAGCAAGTTTTCTTCCCTGCTTTAATTTTCTGGGGGGTTCCAAGAAGAAAATGTTATCATCTGCAAGTGATGGCAATCTTATCTCCTTTCTAATATCGATGCCTTTTATTTTACGTTTTCTTCTTTTTAAATGCTTACTGTGGCATATAGCACAACGTTTAAGCCAGTTTTTTTAACTTAATTTTTAATAAGTTATACATTCTCAAAGTTCAGAACTCAAAACAATATATGATGAAAAATCTCCTTCCCATGCCTGACACCTCATCTGCTTAATTTCAACCCGTTGCCCACTGCCCCCGCCATCCCTGCCAAGGTGTCCTGATGAGAATTTGCCATGTAGCCTTCCAACTTATCTTTAGGCACAGATTGGCATGTATTCTTATTTTCATCTTTTTTCCATAAAAAAGTAGCAAACTACAAGCACTGTTCTGCTTTCTTCCAAAAGGAAGAAAAAATTCACATAGTTTACTTTGGCGATGCGCACCATAAGTTTTCCCAGATGCCTCATTCTGTGTGTAACCAGTTCCCATGTTGACAGCATCTGGGCTCTTTCCCATTTTGCTCCTAGAAAGTAAATAATCTTATACAAACATCACTATGTGGGAGGGTCCATCTAGGAAGGGAACTGCTGCATCGGAAGACACTACCTTTGTCATCATTGCAAGCACTGTCCAACTGCCCTTTCTAGGGATTAGTCCGGTTGACACTCCCATGAGTAACTGATGACTGATGACCTTTTTCCCTGTCCTCTCATCAGGAAATTGAGTATTAAGCTTTCAAATTTTTGCCAGGCTCAAACGTGGAAAATGATTTCTCTGCATCTCTGCCTGCATGCTCAGTCATGTCCGACTCTTTGCGACCCCATTGACTATAGCCTGCCAGGCTCCTCTGTCCATGAAATTTTCCAGACAAGAATATTGGAGTGGGCTGCCATTTCTTACTATGGGGGATCTTCCTGACCCAGGGATCGAGTCTGCATCTCTTGCATCTCCTGTAACTCTTGCATCTCCTGCAAATGATTCAGTGAAGTTCTAATTTGCATATATTTATTATGAGCAACTTTAGATATCTTTTCTTATGTGTAAGAGCCAATTGGAGTTCTTTTTCTATGAATTCTTCAACTCTCTTGCCCATTTTTCTACTGGGTTGCTGGTCAGTTTCTGGGGAATACTATATTTGGTGTACACGTTACAGGGTTCATATACTGAGGTCTCTTTGTACTAGTTCTGTGACTTCAGCAAATTATGTAACCCTTCCAGCCTGAATTTCCCAGTTGTGTAATGGGGTTAGTAATAATTCTGCATCACAGTGTTCGTATACAGCTTAACTAAACTAAGCTTTTTAAGTGTTCAGTTTAATGCCTGTCACATTAGAAAAACTATATGTGATAATTAATTGTTTAAAGAAATGGAAATTAACAGTTGCAGTTTTTATTTCCAGTTTGTCATGCCTTCTGGCTTTCCTTGTGTCAGTTTTTTTTTTTCTTCTTTCTGTTTTTGTGTTTGAGAAAAGTACATACACACATATTCAAACTTACTAAACATTTTTTACTGTGTCTTCTGGATTTGAGTCTATTAGAAAAGCCTACCCAACTTCCAGTATGCTTTTTCCAGTAGTCATGTATGGATGTAAGATTTGGACCATAAAGAAAGCTGAGCACAGAAGAATTGATGCTTTTGAACTGTCGTGTTAGAGAAGACTCTTGAGAGTCCCTTGGATTGCAAGGAGACCAAACCAGTAAATCATAAAGGAAATCAGTCCTGAATATTCACTGGAAGGACTGATGCTGAAGCTCCAATACTTTGGCCACCTGATGCAAAGAACTGACTTACTGGAAAAGACCCTAATTCTGGGAATGATGGAAGCAAAAGGAGAAGGGGTGGCATAGGATGAGATAGTTGGATGACATCACTGACTCAATGGACATGAGTTTGAGCAAGCTCCTAGAGTTGTTGATGGACAGGAAAGCCTGGCATGCTGCAGTCCATGGAGTCGCAAAGAGTTGGACACGACTGAGCAACTGAAATGAACTGACCTGACCTAACTTGCAACTTTATAAAGAAATATGTTTTCTTCTAGTGCATTTACGGCTTGTTGTTTTTTCTTAAAAAAAAAAAAAAGAAATTCAGTCTTTAATCCATATGGAATATATGCTTGTGCAAGATGGTGGATATGGTTTTTCTGTTGGATGGTTTACCCAGTTATATCCACTATTAACTAGTTCATCCTTTCCACTGGTTTAAAATGACATCACATGCTTAACTGTTGTGTGTTTTTGTGTCTGTCTCTGAACTTTCTTTTTCCATTTATATTTATTCACCATTGGTCTGTCCCATTGCTTGTGAGAACTCTGTTATTTAGGGTTTTAAAACTTTATCCTATGTTTTAATAGTCATCATGGCTACATCATTCACATTACTCTTCTTTTTCAAAGTTTCCTGGCTGCCCTTATTTTTCCATATCAACATTTGAATTAGCACATATAGATCCCCACAAAGTACATATCAGGACTTGGGGGAGATCACATATAATTTAACAGAGGGAGACTGACACCTTTCTAACATTGGAACAGCCTATCCAAGAAGAGGAAATGTTTCTATGTGTTCATTACATCTTGTTCCTTCAGAGCATTTTTAAAACTCCTCGATAAAAGTCTTTCCAATTTCTTGTTAAATTTATTTCTAGGTATTCAGTCTTTTTGTTGTTGCAGAAGAGATCTTTTCTCCCATTATCTCCTAACTGGCTGATTTGTTCTGAATATGAAAGCTGATAATTTCTGTGTATTAATTTTATATGATGCTATGTTCATGAATCCTTTTGTCTGAGTCTTTCAGCTGAGTATTTGGTATTTTGCAGATATAAAATTAGTGATAGTATCACATTTTTCTTTCTAATTTTACATCTCTAGTTCCTTTCTTCTGACTACAAATCTAGTACTTTTAGTAGAGGGCTGAATAGTAGTGGGTACCCTTATTTTGTTCCCAAATTTAAACACAGACACTAGTGGCAGAGAAAGATACACCTTATTATGCTGAGGAAGTATCCATCTCTGATGATTAATTTTGTGTGTCAGTGTTTCTGCAAAAGTATTTTTAGGTGATTTTGTTGTTGTTCAGTCACAAAGTTGTGTCTGATTCTTTGCAACCCTATGCACTATAGCACACCAGGCTCCTAAGTCCTTCACTATCTCCTGGAGTTAGCTCAGATTCGTGTCCACTGAGCCAGTGATGCTATCTAATCATCTCATCCTATGTCGCCCTCTTCTCCTTTTGTCTTCAGTCTTTCCCAGCATCAGAGCCTTTTCTAATGAGTCGGCTCTTCACATCAGGTAGCCAAAGTATTGGAGCTTCAGAATCAGTCCTTCCAATGAATATTCAGAGTTGATTTCCTTTAGGATTGACTGGCTTGATCTCCTTGCTATCCAAGGGGCTCTCAAGGATCTTCTCCAGCACCGCAATTCAAAAGCATCAATTCTTCAGCACTCAGCCTTCTTTATGGTCCAACTCTCACATCCATACATGACTACTGGAAAAACCATAGCTTTGACTACATGCACCATTGTCAGCAAAATGATGTCTCTGCTTTCTAATATGCTGTCTAGGTTCATCATAGCTTTCCTTCCAAGGAGCAAGTGTCTTTTAATTTCATGGCTGCAGATACTATCCACAGTGATTTTGGAGCCCAAGAAAAGAAAATCTGTCACTGCCTCCACTTTTTCCCTTCCTGTTTTCCATAAAGTGATAGGACTGGATGTCATGACCTTAGTTTCTTGAATCTTGAGTTTCAACCAGATTTTTACTGTCCTCTTTCACCCTCATAAAGAGGCTCTCTTTTTTAGGTGATATTAACATTTAAATCAGTGAATGCTGAGTAAAGCACATTACACTCAGTAATGTGATTGGACCTGATCCAATCAGTTGAAGGTGTTAGGAGAAAAAGACTGAAGTCCGTGGAGAAAGAGGGAACTATGCCTCAAGACTGCCTTCAGGCTCAAGCTGCAACATCAGCTTTTCCTTGGGTCTCTGAATTGCAAACAACTTTGGCATTCTTGCCTTGAGAACCCCATGAACAGTATGAAAAGGCAAAAAGATATGACACTGAAAGATGAACCCCCAGGTCGGTAGGTGTCCAATATGCTATGGGAGAAGAGTGGAGAAATAGCTTCAGAAGGAATAAAGATGCTGAGCCAGAGTGGAAACAATACTTAGTTGTGGACGTGTCTGGTGGTAAAAGTAAAGTCCGATGCTGTGAAGAACAATATTGCATAAACCTGGAATGTTAGCTCCATGAATCAAGGTAAATTGGAAGTGGTCACACGGGATATGGCAAGAGTGAACATCAACACTTTGGGAATCAGTGAACTAAAATGGATGGGAATAGGCGAATTTAATTCAGATGATCATTATATCTACTACTGTGGGCAAGAATCCCTTTGAAGAAATGGAGTAGCCTTCATAGTCAACAAAAGAGTCCAAAATGCAGTGAAAGTGAAAGTGAAGTTGCTCAGTCGTGTTCGACTCTTTGCAACTCCATGGACTGTAGCCTACCAGGCTCTTCCATCCATGGAATTTTCCAGGCAAGAGTACTGGAGTGGGTTGCCATTTCCTTCTCCAGGGAATCTTCCCGGCCCAGGGATCAAACCTGGGTCTCCTGCATTGCAGGCAGATGCTTTACCATCTGAGCCACATTTGGGTGCAATCTCAAAAATGACAGAATGATCTGGTAGGATTCCAAAGCAAACCAGTCAATATAACAGTAATCCAAGTCTATGCCCCAACCACTAATGCCAAAAAAGCTGAACAGTTCTATGAAGACCTACAAGACCTTCTAGAACCAAAAAAGAGAGATGTCTTCTTTATCATAGGGTACTGGAATGCAAAAGTAGGAAGTCAAGAGATACCTGGGGTAACAGGCAAGTTTGGCCTTGGAGTACAAAATGAAGCAGGGAAAAACAGAGTTTTGCCAAGAAAACACTGAGTTTTGTCAAGAAAATACACTGGTCAAAGCAAACACCCTCTTCCAACAACACAAGAGATGACTTTGCACATGGACATCACCAGATGGTCTATACCGAAATCAGACTGATTATACTCTTTGCAGCCAAAGATAGAGAAGCTCTATACAGTCAGCAAAAATAAGACAGGGGGCTGACTGTGGCTCAGATCATGAACTCCTTATTGCCAAATTCAGACTTAAGTTGAGGAAAGTAGGGAAAACCACTAGACCATTCAGATCTGACCTAAATCAAATCCCTTATGATTATACAGTGGAAATGATAAAAAGATTCAATGGGTTAGATCTGATAGATAAAGTGCCTGAAGAACTATGGACAGAGGTTCATAACATTGTACAAGAGGAAGTAATCAAAACCCTCCCCCCCAAAAAAGAAATGCAAAAAGGCAAAATGGTCATCTGAGGAGGCCTTACAAATAGCTGAGAAAAGAAAGAGAAGCGAAACACAAAAGAGAAAAGGAAAGATATACCCGTTTGAATGCAGAGTTCCAAAGAACAGCGAAGAGACGAAGAGAGGTAAGAAAGCCTTCTTACGTGAACAATGCAAAACTAGAGGAAAACAACAGACTGGGAAAGACTTTAGCTCTCTTCAAGAAAATTAGACATACCAAGGGTATATTTTATGCAAAGATGAGCACAATAAAGGACAGAAATGGTATGGGCCTAACAAAAGCAGAAAATATTAAAAGGAGGTGTCAAGAATATACAGAAGAACTGTACAAAAAAGGTCTTAATGACTGGGATAACCATGATGATATGGTCACTTACCTAAAGCCAGACATCCTGGAATGGGAAGTCAAGTGGGCCTTAGAAAGCATCACTATGAACAAAGCTAGTGGAGGTGATGGAATTCCAGTTGAGTTATTTCAAATCCTAAAAGATTGTGCTGTGAAAGTGCTGCACTCAATATGCCAACAAATTTGGAAAACTCAGCAGTGGCCACAGGACTGGAAAAGGTCAGTTTTCATTCCAATCCCAAAGAAAGGCAATGCCAAAAAAAGTTCAAACTACCATATAATTGAGCTCATTTCACATGCTAGCAAGGTAATGCTCAAAATCCTTCAAGCTAGACTTCAACAGTACATGAACTGAGAACTTTCAGGTGTATCAGCTGGATTTAGAAAGGGCAGAGGAACCAGAGATCAAATTACCAACATCTGCTGGATCATAGAAAAAGCAAGGGAATTACAACAACAAAAAAATCTGCTGCTTCATTGATTATGCTAAAGCCTTTGACTGTGGATCACAACAAACTGGAAAATTCCTAAAGAGATGGGAATACCAGACCATCTTACCTACCTCCTGAGAAATCTGTATGCAGGTCAAGAAGCAACAGTTAGAATCAGACATGGAACAGCAGACTGGTTCCAAATTGGGAAAGGAGTACATCAAGGTTGTATATTGTCACCTGCTTATCTAACCTATATGCAGAGTATATCATGCAAAATGACAGGCTGGATGAATCACAAGCTAGAATCAAGATTGCCAGGAGAAATATCAATAACCTCAGATATGCAGATGACACCACCCTTATGGCAGAAAGCAAAGAGGAACTAAAGAGCCTCTTGATGAAAGTGAAAGAGGACAGTGAAAAAGCTGGCTTAAAACTCAACATTCAGAAAACTAAGATCATGGCATCCGGTCCCCTCACTTCATTGCAAATAGATGGGGGAAAAATGGAAACAGTGGCAGATTTTATTTTCTTGAGCTCCAAAATCACTGCAGATGGTGACTGCAGCCATGAAATTAGAAGACACTTGTTTCTTGGAAGAAAAGCTATAATAAAGCTAGAGAGTATATTAAAAAGGAGAGACATCACTTTGCCAACAAAGTTCTTTACAGTCAAAGCTATGGTTTTTCCTGTAGTCACGTATCGATGTGAGAGTTGGACCATAAAGAAGACTGAGCACCAAAGAATTGATACTTTTGAATTGTGGTACTAGAGAAGACTCCTGAGAGGCCCTTGGGCTGCAGGGAGATCAAACCAATGAATTTTAAAGAAAATCAACCCTGAACATTCATTGGAAGGACTGATGCTGAAGCTCCAATACGTTGGCCACCTGAAGCTCCAATACTAAAGCACCAATACTGTGATCCGACTCATTGCAAAAGATTGAGGGCAGGAGGAGAAGGGGGAGACAAAGGATGAGATGGTTGGACAGCATCACTGACTCAACGCACGTGAGTTTGAGCAAGTTCAGGGAGATGGTGAAGGACAGGGAAGCCTGCAGCCCAAGGGGTCACAGATGTGACTGAACATATCCATTTGAAACAGATGTGACTGAACATATCCATTTGAAATAGAGCAGAACCCTATGGTCCTTCCCTTCCCTCCATGTCCTCTGCCTGCCTTTCGTCTGTGGAAAACTTTAGCCAGAGATTAATTTTAATCAGAGAATTGAGAAATGCGGAAACAAAGGAAAACAATCAAAGGAGACTAAATAACAATAGCGTAGTCATTAAGCATAGTCAAAAACCTTTAGTTTTTTCTCAAGAGCTATAGATGGACTTCCTTGGTAGCTCAACTGGTAAAGGATCCTCTCACATTTTGGGAGACCTGGGTTCAATCCCTGGGTTGGGAAGATCTCCTGGAGAAAGGAATGGCTACCCACTGCAGTATTCTGGCCTGGAGAATTCCATGGACTGTATAGTTCATCCGGTCGCAGAGTCGGACACGACTGAGCGACTTTCACTTTCATAGATAATATTCTGAGCCATGTCCTGTGAGCTGTCGTATAAATACCAAAACACCAGGTGGAGAAGTTAACTACACGATGACCAGACTGTACCCAGGATGTGAGCTGCCACACATCCAAGAACTGGCTGCAAAGAAATGGGAACAAATGGACCCTGGAACTGAATATTAACTGTAACTAAAGCAACCAAGATGGTGTTGGTCGGAGCACTGATGACCAATTTGAAGATGACTTAGAGATGACTGTGTTGTGTCTGCATGTAGACCCTCCCCCAATCTGTCTATAAAATCTCTCATCCCCTGTTTGTCAGGGTAGGGAAGAGTCAGCTTTGGACAGATGTCCGCCACCCTTCCCCTCAGGTGCCAGCATCTGAAATAAAGCCAACTTTCCTTTCCACCAGTCTGGCATGTTTCTTGGCTTTTGAGAGGCGAGCAGCCAGACCCACACACCTCTTTCAGTAATACACTGAGTTGGTGATGCCATCCAACCATCATATACTTTGTCGTCCCCTTCTCCTCCTGCCCCCAGTGAACTCAGGATGACTCTGTGCAGACTGTCTGCTGATGCGTGGGGCTCTGCTGGTTGTTTGGCCTGAGGCTTATCAGCGCTGGAGCCTGCTGCTTGTTGGGTGGGTCCGGGTCCTGGCACCAAAGTGTGGACCTTTGAGAGAGCTCACTCCAGTCAATATTCCCTGTGTCTTCCACTACCAGTGTCCTTGCCTGCACAGTGAGCTATTGTTGACCTTCACCCCCCCAGGAAACTGTCCTTAGGGAGATGGAGCCCAGGTTCCCATGGAGGTACTGCTTTGTTTTGGGTCCCAGTGCACGTGAGACCTGTGCACACCCTCCAAGTGTGGATTCTCTGCTTCCCCCAGCTCTGTAGGGCTCTTTACTCAACCCCTGCTGACCTTCAAGGCTAAATGCTCTAGGGGCTCTTCCCCTCAATGCCAGACTCTCAGACTGTCTTGGAGGGCTATCTTTCTATGGGAACATCCCTTTGTAGCATGTGTGGGTTTAATGCTTTTTGGCACGAGGGCTGTTTTTAGCATAGATGTCTGCCACCTCTTTTCTCAGTGTGTGCTGGCCATTATCCCCTTGATAGGAGGTGTGACTGACATTGTGACCAGAGCCTGCACTGCATACTGAACAGGGCCTTTTCTTTGCTCTGTGGGTGTCAGCACCTTATCAGAGGCAAGATCTGCTCCCTGGTTGTTGGAATAGAAGCCTCAGATCTGTTTCTTAGCTGTGTTTCTGATCTAAGGTGTGAGGTAGGTGGGACTGGAGCACTCCCACAGGGAGACAAGCCACTGAGTATTCCTGTTCCTGTTGTTCAGTCACTAAGTTTTCTCCAACTCTTTGCGACCCCATGGACTATAGCACACCAGACTTCCCTGTCCTTCACCATCTCCCTGAGTTTGCTCAGACTCATGTCCACTGAGTTGGTGATGCCAACCATCTCATCCTCTGTCTTCCCCTTCTCTTCCTGCCCTCAATCTTTCCCAGCATCAGGGTCTTTTAGTCGGCTCTTCACATCAGGTGGCCAAAGTACTGACTGAAGCTTCAGCTTCAGTATCAGTCCTTCCAATGAATATTTCCTACAGGATTGACTGGTTTGATCTCCTTGCTGTCCAGGTGACTCTCAAGAGCCTTCTCCAGCACCACATTTCAAAAGTATCAACTCTCTGGGGCTCAGCCTTCTTTATGGTCCAACTCTCACATCCATACATGACTACAGGAAAACCCATAGCTTTGACTAAACAGACCTTTGTCAGCAAAGCAATGTCTCTGCTTTTTAATACACTGTCTAGGTTTTTCATAGTTTTTCTTCCAAGGAGCAAGGGTCTTTTAATTTCATGGCTGCAGTCACAGTCCACAGTGATTTTAGAGCCCAAGAAAATAAAATCTGCCACTGTTTCCATTTTCCCTCCATCTCTTTGCCATGAAGTGATGGGACTGGACGCCATGACCTTAGTTTTCTGAATGCTGAGTTTTAAGCCAGCTTTTTTTCCACCTCTGGAGCTGTTCACCTGTGGCAGCGCTCTGTCGTGTCACCTTTCACCCACTGTGCAAGTTCTCAGATTACATGGTTGTTGGCACAGCTCTCAGCCCCATCTAAACCTTGGCTATGCTGGCAACTGGCCCCGGAGACTCTCAGGAGTTGCTTTCGTCAGGTCACCAACACAGATTCAGTGAAGTCAGATTCCAGGATCACAGTATCATGGCTCTGCGCCCACTGTGGGCACTATATGGGCAGCACAGATCCTGGCCCGGCCCTGACCCCATGTGTACATGCCCATAAAGTCTACAACTGCTAAAGATGACCCGTCTTGGCTACGGGAGCACTCGTGCATTCACATGTTCTGTGTGCTCAGTCACTCAGTCCTGTATGACTCTTTATGAGTCAGACATGCAGTGTAGCCCGCTAAGCTCCACTGTCCATGGGATTTTTAAGGCAAGAATACTGGAGTGGGTGGCCATTCCCTCCTCCCCGACAGATGTTCTATAGGTGCTAGGTTTATAAAGCTGGTCACGGGAGTGGCAGTTTGCACAGATGAAAGAAGAGATTTCAACTTTTCTTCTTTAGTTGCGGGGCCCCTGGGCTCAGCTGTGGTTTTAACCCCACCTCTGCATGTGGACCACCCACAGAGGTCTGCTTCTGCCATGGAGCACAGGAGTCTGCCCCAGAGAGGAGGGGGCGTGGAGGCAGTGGTGGTCAGGGTCGAGAGAGCATCTGCTCTGGTGGGGACAGGGGTGGAGGAGGAGGCAGCAGCAGCTGGGGTCCTGAGAGTCCCAGGAGGGGGCTGGTCATGCAGGGGGCTGGTGGCCACGTGCATGAGGTAGCTGGCCCCAGCAGCGATAGGTCACATGGGGGAACCTGTGACTGTAGGCGCAAGAGATTGCAGGCTCTGTTGGGGGCCTTCCCTAGGGGCTGGTGAGGCAAGGGCTGGGATGTGGGGAGAGAGGCTGTAGTGGCGGCTCCCCCCGCCCCCCACCCCCCGCCTCTTTGCACATCACTTGACAACGGCGCTTTCTCCACAAGTATTCCTGATAGTGGAACTCCTCATTCTCCTCCCCCAAGGCTGTCTCTTCTCAGCCAACAGCAGTCCCCTCCCCAGGTCTGCTCTCCAAATCCCACGTTCCAGCACCAGCCCCTCCAACCCGCCCCTGTGCGCACCAGTGAACACATGTCAGACTGGAGTGTGCAGGGCCGTGGCACGCCCCTCCGTGTGGGTCTCACTCTGTCCTGCCTGCCGTGGATCGGTTGCTACTCTCTCCTGACTGCCCCTGATGTTCCCCTTCTGTCCTGACTGATCGCCCCTCTGGTGAGGGGGCTCCCCCACAGGAGGGAACCTCTCCTCTCTTTCAGCTCATGCCCCCAACCAGGGACACAGGTCCTGTCCCACTTTGTCCCCTCTTTCTTTTCCCTTCTTCTTTCTTACCTGGTTACATGGGAATCTCTCTTGTCCTTTTAAGTGTCTGAGGTCCTCTGCTAGTGTTTAGAGGGTGCTCTGTGAGAACTGTCCCATTTGTAGATGTTTTCTTGATGCATCTGTGGGGGGGTGGCAGGCAAGAGATGAACTCCACCTCCTCTTACTCCGCCATCCTGACTCCTTTTTTATTTGCCTCATTTCTGTCTACTGTGTTCCTGTTAGGTTTTCTTGAGCGTCTGTTTTCTCTGGGGATTCTCTGAGTGACTCCATCTTATTTTCCCCAGGTCTTTCTTGAGTTTGGTCAGCTTGAATTTTATTTCCTCCAATGAGTTTGTTATTTCCCCTACTCTTTGCACATCTTCATTATGGGCCTCCTTCATGGAAAGAATTGCTTCAGTGAATTGTTTTGGTTTAAAAAAAAAATTGTGATGAAACACATACTTTCATTCTCTACTTGCTTTCCAAAGACCTTTTTCTGGCGAGTTTTCCTCATTGGATGGTAAGTTTTGTTGCTTTTTTTAAAAATTTCTCTATTTTTTAGTAACAGCTGCTCATAATTCTGCTTGAGTTGTGTTTTTAAATTGCTCACTCACTCACCATGAAATTGGAGACCAGCTATTTGCAGGAGGTACCAATGGGGAAGCACGTGTAGGTTTCACCCAACCTCCAGGTCTCACAATTCCAATATTCTCTCTTTGTCAGCTGCCAAATATGTGGACTGTTTTCTGGAAATGTGGAATGTGTGTGTGCTGCTTCTCCCAGGAGTACCCCCGGCTCTGATCCCTCTCCTTCACTTTCCTTTTCTTGAAAAGAAAGGCCAGGCTTTCACACTTGACAGTGAGCCCCTCCTGTGGGGAAATGAACTCTTTCTGGTGTCTTCTGAGTTGGGTGCTGCTGGAACCTGAAATCACTGGTCATCCTTTATCATTCCATCCCTTCCCTGTGACCTCTGCCCTCTCTCAGCTGCTTCTGGAAGCTTCTCCACACTCTTTCCACCTGCAGCTTCTCCCTTCCTCCTACTTTCCCTAAAAATATAAGGTTCAGGGAGTGCGGTTCACTTGTCTCATTTTTCTGGTTTCTCTTCTGTGATTTCCCAGAGAAGCAGAGGGTGTTTGCCGTCTTACATGACCATGTGCATACGGAAACTCTGGTCTTCTAGGATTTCTTTTTTCACTTTTTTTTTTTTTCATTTTTTGACCATGCCATGCACCACATGGGATCTTGGTTCCAACCTGGCATTGAACCCATGCCCCTGCAGTGGCAACTGACAGTCCTAATTACTAGGTCACCAGGGAAATCCCTGATCTTCCATTGTTATTGTATACATTTTTATATCATTTAAGGTTTTTGTTTGCTTGTTTCTTTGTCTTTTCTACTGGAATGTTGAGTTTGTTTATGTAAATGTTTTTAAACTCTTTAGTTGAAACTTGGGTAAAGATTTAATACAAATGTATTTTATTGCTGTGCTATTCAGGGTGGAAAAAATGGAAGAACTACATGTCCAACAGTAAAGAAATAAAGCAATTCTAACACATTCATAGGGTGGAATACTCAACAACCATTAAAAATATACAGGCAGACCTCAGAGATGTTACAGGTGTGTTTCTAGACTACCACAATAAAGCGAATATCACAATAAAGCAACTTACACAAGTTTAGGTTTCAGTTCAGTTCAGTCGCTCAGTCATGTCCGACTCTTCGTGACCCCATGAATTGCAGCACACCAGGCCTCTCTGTCCATCACCAACTCCCGGAGTCTACCCAAACCCATGTCCATCGAGTTGGTGACCATCCAACCATCTCATCCTGTCGTCCCCTTCTCCTCCTGCCCCCAACCCTACCCAACATTAGGGTCTTTTCCAATGAGTCAACTCTTCGCATGAGGTGGCCAAAGTATTGGAGTTTCAGCTTCAACATCAGACCTTCCAATGAAAACCCAGGATTGATCTCCTTTAGGATGGATTGATTGGATCTCCTTGCAGTCCAAGGGACTCTCAAGAGTCTTCTCCAACACCACAGTTCAAAAGCATCAATTCTTCAGCGCTCAGCTTTCTTCACCATCCAACTCTCACATCCATACATGACCACTGGAAAAACCATAGCCTTGACGAGACGGACTTTTGTTGGCAAAGTAATGTCTCTGCTTTTAAATATGCTATCTAGGTTGGCCATAACCTTCCTTCCAAGGAGTAAGCGTCTTTTAATTTCATGGCTGCAATCACCATCAGCAGTGATTCTGGAGCCCCCAAAAATAAAGTCTGACACTGTTTCCACTGTTTCACAATCTATTTCCCATGAAGTGATAGGACCAGATTCCATGATCTTAGTTTTCTGAACATTGAGCTTTAAGCCAACTTTTTCACTCTCCTCTTTCACCTTCATCAAGAGGCTCTTTAGTTCTTCTTCACTTTCTGCCATAAGGGTGGTGTCATCTGCATATCTGAGGTTATTGATATTTCTCCCGGCAATCTTGATTGCAGCTTGTGTTTCTTCCAGCCCAGCGTTTCTCATGATGTACTCTGCATATAAGTTAAATAAGCAGGGTGACAATATACAGCCTTGACGTACTCCTTTTCCTATTTGGAACCAGTCTGTTGTTCCATGTCCAGTTCTAACTGTTGCTTCCTGACCTGCATACAGGTTTCTCAAGAGACAGGTCAGATGGTCTGGTATTCCCATCTCTTTCAGAATTTTCCACAGTTTATTGTGATCCACACAGTCAAAGGCTTTGGCATAGTCAATAAAGCAGAAATAGATGTTTTTCTGGAACTCTCTTGCTTTTTCGATGATCCAGCGGATATTGGCAATTTGATCTCTGGTTCCTCTGCCTTTTCTAAAACCAGCTTGAACATCTGGAAGTTCACGGTTCATGTATTGCTGAAGCCTGGCTTGGAGAATTTTGAGCATTACTTTACTAGCATGTGAGATGAGTGCAATTGTGCGGTAGTTTGAGCATTCTTTGGCATTGCCTTTCTTTGGGATTGGAACGAAAACGGACCTTTTCCAGTCCTGTGGCCACTGCTGAGTTTTCCAAATTTGCTGGCATATCGAGTGCAGCACTTTCACAGCATCACCTTTGAGGATTTGAAATAGCTCAACTGGAATTCCATCACCTCCACTAGCTTTGTTCATAGTAATGCTTTCTAAGGCCCACTTGACTTCACATTCCATGATATCTGGCTCTAGGTGAGTGATCACACCATCGTGATTATCTTGGTCGTGAGGATCTTTTTTGTACAGTTCTTCTGTGTATTCTTACTATAGCCTATTAAGTGTGAAGTCGTATTATGTCTTTTTAAAATATACATGCCTTCCATAATTAAAAAATAATTTATTGCTAAAAAATGCTCACCATCATCTGAGTCTTCATGAGTTGTAGAAAGAGGATCAAAGATCAGTGATCATCACTGATCACAAATATTACCATAACAAATACAGTAATAATGTGGAAACTTTGAAATGTTACAAGATTCATTGAAATGTGACCAAGAGACATGATGTAGGCAAATGCTATCAGGAAAGTGGTGCCAATAGACTTGCTTGATGCAGGAGGCCCACAAACATTCACTTTGTGAAAAACACAGTATCTAAGAAATGGAATGAAATGAAGTCTGCTTTCCTTTTAATAATTTAAAGGTTGGGAAATGATTATGTCATTCAGTTCAGTTCAGTTGCTCAGTCATGTCCAACTCTTTGCAACCCCATGGACTACAGCACGCCAGGCCTCCCTGTCCATCACCAATTCCTACAGCTTGTTCAAACTCATGTCCATCGAGTCGGTGATGCCATCCAACCATCTCATCCTCTGTTGTCCCCTTCTCCTCTTGCCTTCAGTCTTTCCCAGCATCAGGGTCTTTCCAGTGACTCAGTTCTTTGCATCAGCTGGTCAAAGTATTGGAGTTTTAGCTTCAGCATCAGTCCTTCCAATGAATATTCAGGACTGATTTCCTTTAGGATGGACTAGTTGGATCTCCTTGAAGTCCAAAGGACTCTCAAGAGTCTTCTCCAACCCCACAGTTCAAAAGCATCAATTCTTCAGTGCTCAGCTTTCTTTATAGTCCAACTCTCACATCCATATATGACTACTGGGAAAACCATAGCTTTGACTAGACAGATCTTTGTTGACAAAGTAATGTCTCTGCTTTTTAATATGCTGTCTAGGTTGGTCATAGCTTTTCTTCTAAGGAGCAAGCATCTTTTAATTTCATGGCTGCAGTCACCATCTGCAATGATTTTGGAGACAAAAAAAATCTTACTAAGAAAAAAAAAAATAAACTGTCTATGCAGTGAAATCGATAATTTTAAATGCACACTACGCTTACACAAACACACACAAACACATTCAGAAAATATATGACATCATTTATTTGTGGGATCTAAAAATATGATACAAATGAACTTATAAACAAAACAGAAATAGACACACAGACATAGAAAACAAATTGATGGTTACCAAAGGGGAAGTGGGGCAGGGATAAGTTAGGAGTTTGGGATTAACAGATACATACTTCTACATATAAAATAAACAATCTACAAGGACCTACTGTATAAGACCTACTGTATAGGACCTACTGTATACTCATAAGGGATTTGATCTAGGTCATACCTGAATGGACTAGTGGTTTTCCCTACTTTCTTCAGTTTAAGCCTGAATTTGGCAATAAGCAGTTCATGATCTGAGCCACAGTCTGCTCCTGGTCTTGTTTTTGCTGACTGTATAGAGCTTCTCCATCTTTGGCTGGGACTAGACCTGATACATAGAGTGCCTGATGAACTATGGACAGAGGTTCGTGACATTGTACAGGAGACAGGGATCAAGAAAATCCCCATGGAAAAGAAATGCAAAAAAGCAAAATGGCTGTCTGAGGAGGCCTTACAGATAGCTGGGAAGAGAACACAAGAGAAGCGAAAAGCAAAGGAGAAAAGGAAAGATATTCCCATCTCAATGCAGAGTTCCAAAGAATAGCAAGGAGAGATAAGAAAGCCTTCCTCAGCGATCAGTGCAAAGAAATAGAGGAAAACAACAGATTGAGAAAGACTAGAGATCTCTTCAAGAAAATTAGAGATACCAAAGGAACATTTCATGCAAAGACAGACTCGATAAAGGACAGAAATGGTATGGACCTAATAGAAGCAGAAGATATTAAGAAGAGGTGGCAAGAATACACAGAAGAACTGTACAAAAAAGATCTTCATGACCCAGATAATCATGATGGTGTGATCACTCACCTAGAGCCAGATATCATGGAATGTGAAGTCAAGTGGGCCTTAGAAAGCATCACTACGAACAAAGCTAGTGGAGGTGATGGAATTCCAGTTGAGCTATTTCAAATCCTCAAAGGTGATGCTGTGAAAGTGCTGCACTCGATAAGCCAGCAAATTTGGAAAACTCAGCAGTGGCCACAGGACTGGAAAAGGTCCGTTTTCGTTCCAATCCCAAAGAAAGGCAATGCCAAAGAATGCTCAAACTACCGCACAATTGCACTCATCTCACATGCTAGTAAAGTAATGCTCAAAATTCTCCAAGCCAGGCTTCAGCAATACATGAACCGTGAACTTCCAGATGTTCAAGCTGGTTTTAGAAAAGGCAGAGGAACCAGAGATCAAATTGCCAATATCCGCTGGATCATCGAAAAAGCAAGAGAGTTCCAGAAAAACATCTATTTCTGCTTTACTGACTATGTCAAAGCCTTTGACTGTGTGGATCACAATAAACTGTGGACAATTCTGAAAGAGATGGGAATACCAGACCATCTGACCTGTCTCTTGAGAAACCTGTATGCAGGTCAGGAAGCAACAGTTAGAACTGGACATGGAACAACAGACTGGTTCCAAATAGGAAAAGGAGTACGTCAAGGCTGTATATTGTCACCCTGCTTATTTAACTTATATGCAGAGTACATCATGAGAAACGCTGGGCTGGAAGAAACTCAAGCTGCAATCAAGATTGCCGGGAGAAATATCAATAACCTCAGATATGCAGATGACACCACCCTTATGGCAGAAAGTGAAGAAGAACTAAAGAGCCTCTTGATGAAGGTGAAAGAGGAGAGTGAAAAAGTTGGCTTAAAGCTCAATGTTCAGAAAACTAAGATCATGGAATCTGGTCCCATCACTTCATGGGAAATAGATTGTGAAACAGTGGAAACAGTGTCAGACTTTATTTTGGGGGCTCCAGAATCACTGCTGATGGTGATTGCAGCCATGAAATTAAAAGACGCTTCTTACTCCTTAGAAGGAAGGTTATGGCCAACCTAGATAGCATATTTAAAAGCAGAGACATTACTTTGCCAACAAAAGTCCGTCTCGTCAAGGCTATGGTTTTTCCAGTGGTCATGTATGGATGTGAGAGTTGGACGGTGAAGAAAGCTGAGCGCTGAAGAATTGATGCTTTTGAACTGTGGTGTTGGAGAAGACTCTTGAGAGTCCCTTGGACTGCAAGGAGATCCAATCAATCCATCCTAAAGGAGATCAATCCTGGGTTTTCATTGGAAGGTCTGATGTTGAAGCTGAAACTCCAATACTTTGGCCACCTCATGCGAAGAGTTGACTCATTGGAAAAGACCCTAATGTTGGGTAGGGTTGGGGGCAGGAGGAGAAGGGGACGACAGAGGATGAGATGGTTGGATGGCATCACCGACTCGATGGACATGGGTTTGGGTAGACTCTGGGAGTTGGTGATGGACAGAGAGGCCTGGCGTGCTGCAATTCATGAGGTCACAAAGAGTCGGACACGACTGAGCGACTGAACTGAACTGAACTGAACTGATAGGACCTACTATATCTGTATAGGACCTACAGATATACTCAATATCTTGTATTAACCTATAATGGAAAAGAATCTGAAATATTTTATGGAAAACCAGAATGAACTTTTTGACCAACCCAATATGTAGAACTGAATCACTATTCTGTACACCAGAAACTAACACAACATTGTTAATCAACTATACTTCAATAAAAGAAATTTTTTAAAAGAAGGATTAAAAAAAGAGAGACCAAAGACTGGAAAAAAATGGAGCAAAAAGTCAGAGATGTTTTCTCTAAAAGAACTACAGTTAATTTACAATATTCTTTTGAAAATTCTACATTTTCTAAACATATATTACTTTTAATAGTGAGGAACAACTATTGAAAAAGCAATCTTGTGCACTGTTTTCTTCCTGTTCCACACTTGTCCCTGTTCTTATTTTATTCTCTTAGTGGATGCCAACCGTTCCCCATCCCCTGCCCCCCACCAGAAGCCTGGGCAGGAAACCTAAGTCATCCCATGCCCTCCCTTTCCTTATTCCCCATTCAAATTGCTTTTGGTCCTAGCCCAAAACCCTCTGCCCTCACCTGGATTGTTCTAGACACCTGTCCTCTGGGCTCTTGAGCTGGCTCCTTTATTCATCTCCTTGTCCTCAGCCTCTCCCATTCTGAACCCACCTTCCGTATGAGCTGGACCACTTCCAGCCTAAACACTTCCATGGTTTGCAGCAGCCACAGGAGAAAAATCCATATGCAAACAGTCAAGACCAGCCCCAGTTTGACCTAACTCTACGTCTTCCAGGGCACACCTGTCACACTCCCATGTCTGGAACAGTCATCAAGTTGTCTAATAATAGCTGGCACACATCAAACTTCAATCAACTAGAACGCACACTGGCCCATGCCAGCTGCTGCGGGCTGGCTGGATCTGCCCTCTTGAGAGTGGAATGCATGAATAGTGGAGGAAGGGATTCAACCTGGCTCCCAGTTCCAGAAAGAACCAGTTCTAAGCCGTGCTAGAATAACAATTTGTCCTGGCTTAGGAATGTGGAAGGATAGGATCGCAGATTCCTGCCCGGCAACCACGACAGTACCCAGTCTATGTTTTGATCATTTGAATAACATATTCTGTTACCTCTACGCTTTTCTTTGCACTTTCACTATTTCCTTGGTTCCTTCTGGCCACCTCATTAGATAGCTGGAGCAGACAGCATCCCCATGTTATATGAAGTGGAGGGTCTGTCAAGTTAGGGATTTATTTAAATACTTTTCCAGTGAAGCTGTTCAAATTCACATTCCACTCAGCAGAGTATGAAATCAGTCATCTGGCTGATGTTAATATTATTATTATTTTAAGTCCTTGCTAATTTTAAAGATATCAAACCAGTCAATCTTAAAGGAAATCAACCCTGAATAGTCACTGGAAGGACTGCTGCTGAAGCTCCAATACTTTGGCCACCTGATGCAAAGAGCCTACTCATTGGAAAAGACCCTGGTGCTGGGAAAGACTGAAGGCAGAAGGAGAAGAGGGTGACAGAGGATGAGATGGTTGGATGGTATCATCAACTCAATGGACAAGAATTTGAGTGAATTTTGGGAGATAGTGAAGGACAGGGGAGCCTGGTGTGCTGCAGTCCATGGAGTCGCAAAGAGTTGGACATGACTTAGTGACTGAACAACAACAACAACAACGTCTTTGAAAGAGAAGAAAGTGAACCCAAGCAACAGAACTCCGTCTCCACCCAGGAACAGCAAAATTGAGGTTTTCCTCTTGGTGCTTTATTGGGGAAACCCCAAGAGACGCTTTTAAAAGCTGGTAAATACACAGTCAATGAAGTCATCACAGGGAGGGGAAGAAGGAAGAGGCGTTCCCTTCAGTTACCATTAAAACAAATCTAAGGCTTATCAATCTATTTGCTCATTCATTGTGTCCAGTCATTGAACAAATATTGAGGGAGTGCCAGCTGATACCAGCCCTATCTGAGGCCCCTGGGATTCCACTGTGAACAAGTCAGGGACCCTATCTATCCTCATGGAACTTGTCTGGTGGAGAGAGGTTTACACTCCAGATGATAAGCCAGTTAACACAAAAATGCCTAAAATACTGCCAAAAATGTCTAAAATACTGCTGGGCAGTACTCAGTGCTGCAGAGGAGAGGCAAAGTAGGGGAAGGGAGAGCAACAGGGAGGGGAAGGGCTGGTTTAGATAAATATCATGGCCCCCATCCCATCACCATGGCCCTCGTCCCTTCACCATGGCCCATTTCCACAAAACCCCACAGGCTGCCCTTTTGTGGCTCCCCCACCATCAAGGCTACCCTAGAGATCCATGCTCCATCCATCCAGCTCTCACCTGCACAAACTCTGGGAAAGGCCAGAGAGAACCCCAGGGCTGGAGGTTCAGCAGGCACGGCTGTGTCCCACCAGCCCCAAGTGGAGATGCCTGCCACACTGTGCCCTGGTGGCACTGGCCAGGCCAGTTCAGTCCCTCTCACACCCTGCTGCTCACCATTACCCCACCAGAGGCAGCCTCTAGTTCACACACCAGGAAGCAATAGCTGGGCATGACTGTCATTTGCAAGGTGTCCAGAAGGAAGGGGTGGGAGGAACAGGCTGTCTCTGTGACCCAGCTCCCTGATTATGAGCATCCCTTCTCTCATAACCTCCCTCATAAGCTGTCCCCACCCCACCCCTCCCATCCATCAAGACCCGACGTAGGCACACCCCAGGTAGACCCTCTCACCTCCCCTCCCTGTCACACCTTGACTAGCTGTGTTACAAGGGGCCACACCCCACCCCTACCCCCCAACCCAGAGGCTTCACCTGGGCACTTGGAGTGAATACTTAAGAGTCCTATCCACCTTGATGCTCTGATTGAATGTCACCCAGATGCAGATGGTGAATTGCTATTTTATTCTTTTGTTTCTTTATGTTTTTCGGCAGAGCTATACAGTTTGTGGGATCTCAGTTCCCCAACCAGGGATTGAACCTGGGCCTATGGCAGTGAAAACACAAAGTCCTAACCACTGGACCACTAGGGAATTCCCAGTGAACTGCTATTTTAATAAACTAATTCTGTTAGAGTGAAGAAGTCAGAAACAGAAAAACAAACATCATATATTAACATGTATACAAGAAATCTAGAAAAATGGCATGGATGAACCTGTTTGAAGGGCAGAAATAGAGATGCAGATGTAGAGAACAGACTTGTGGACACAGCAGGGGAAGGAGTGGGGGTGATGAGAGAGTAGCATTGACGTATACACACCACCATGTGTAAAATAGCAAATGGGAAGCTGCTGTAGAGCACAGGGAGCTCAGCTCAGTGCTCTGTGATGACCTAGAGGGCTGGGATGAGGAGGGGGAGGGAGCTCAAAAGGGAGGGGATACATGCATGCATACATCTGATTCACGTTGTTGCACAGCAAAACCCAACACAACACGGTAAGCAGTTATCCACCAATTTAAAAAAATAAGTTAACTCTGTTAACAAGTGCTTCCAGAGGAAAGAAGTACGGGTGACCTGACAGTGCTCTCAAAGCATCCCCTGCACAGCATCTCCGGCAGCCCCCTGGGGTAGCGGGGGTCCGCAATTCCAACCACTCCTTCCCAGGTGGTGCAGGTCCTGGGTTGCCCACTGAGGGCCTGATGCCATGACAGCCTCTCTCCCGCGATCCTTTCTTCTCAAATCCAGTGCTTCTCACCTGGGACAGTTCTGCCTCCCAGGGAGAGTTCTGTGGTGCTCACAACTGGGGCAATGCCACTGGCCACAGTGGACAGAGAACAGGGTTGCTACCAACCATCCTCCTGGGGACAGGACAGCCCCCAGAGCAAAGAATTATCTGGTCCCAAATAACAAGAACGCCCCCAAAACCTTACGTACTAACTCAGTAGTACCTAATTCTGTCTACATATGGGAGCTATCTAGAGTTTTTCTACAAATGTCAGCTCCTGGGCTCCCTTCTGCACAACGTCAGCATCTCAGGGGTGAGGCCTTTGTTCTGCACTTGGATGTGCCTCATGATTCCAACATGGGTCCCCAGCTGAGAGCCAGAAGCCTGCACCAGCACTAACCAGAATGGTGGAAGTAGTGGGCTGGGGAAGAGAGCTAGGACGTGGGGACTTTAGATTCCTAATTCCCAGCACACATTTTTTTCTAACTCCAGCTGCCAATATGTGGGGAGGGGATTTGGGGGGGGGGGAGCTTGAAGACAAACTGCTTTTTGTGGTCTGTTCAGTGTAATGTCCTCCCTCTGCACATGGGGGGTGGGGGTGGGGCAGGTGGTTTCCCACTCCAGCCCAGAAGCCCCATTCAGCATTCCCGTTTGTCACTGCTGGCTTCAAACTCCCCCAGGAACCCTATATGGGAGTTTTCATCTCATCTTTATGAAAACCATAGAGGCAGACAGTTAACAATCGTCATCATCACCATGCCATCTTAAAGGTGAAGAAACTAAGGGCTGGAAGAATTAGGTGAACTGATTAGAAATGTGGCAGAGCTGCGACTGGAACCTAGAATTTGTGAAGTCAAATTAAACGTGGTCTTTACTTTATTCCATTGATTTCCAGAGTTCATTTGTTCATTCATTTATTCAAAAGGTACTGAAAATTTGCTATGTGCCAAGTATGGTTTTAGTAACTGGATAAACAAGTCTTGGGCTTTCCTGGTGGCTCAGTGGTAAAAAAAACAAACAAACAAAACACCAACCTGCCAATACAGAAGACTCAGGTTCGATCCCTGGGTCAGGAAGATCACCTGGAAAAGAAACAGCAACCTACTCCTGTATTCTTGCCTTTAGAATCCTATGGACAGAGGAGCCTGGCAGGCTATAGTCCATGGGGTTGCAAAAGAATTGGACATGACTCTGGGACTAAAACACAATAAACAAGTCCTGTCCATAAGTAGGGCTTCCCTGGTGGCTCAGCTGGTCAAGAATCCGCCTGCAATGTGGGAGACCTGGGTTCGATCCCTGGGTTGGGAAGATCCCCTGGAGAAGGGAATGGAGGAAGGTGAGGACCAGGTGAAACTAAGCCCATGCAAAAGTGAAAGCTGCCTTTGTTTCTCTCCTTAGAAAGAAGGCAGACACTTTTATTAAACAGGCTTTAAAATTTTTTCTTGCCATCTCTTGAAAAATGTGTGTGTGTGTGTGTGTATACGTGGAACTACTTGCTATTCTCGCAACGTGCTGTTCACTGTTAGACATTGTGAGAGAAAAGCAGCTTTAGATCATGGTTTTTAAAAGGAAAGCTCCATTAGGAGAAAAGAATAAGCCAGGTTCCTCGGCACGATGGTTGTTAGGCAATGCGACCAAGGAGTTTTTGCTTTGCATTCTTCACCAGATATTCTGACTTCTTTCCATGATGTCAAGAACAAACTACAACAGTGATTTCAGTGTTTTTATTTCTCTCAGAAAGCCTCTCTTCTCCAGCCAAATCCTGTGTTGTTCAAATACCTTAGCTGTCAACACCAGTGACTGAGCTAATTGGAAGTATGACTCCTTTTCCTGATCTTGTGGCCTGAACTCCAGCTACAGTTACAGGTAGTAGCCAAAGCACTGTTTTATGAAAATACAAAAATACAAGCTTATTATTACTCCAGGTTGAATCCAGTTTGAGGCCCTTGAAGATCAGGCTTTCAAAGAGGTAAGATTTAGGGATGTCCCTGGAGTTGGACACAACTGCAGTGACTTAGCAGCAGCAGCAGCTGGAGGCGTAGTGAGTAAGAATCTGCCTGCCAATGCAGGGGACATGGGTTTGATCTCTGGTGCAGGAAGACTCCACATGCCATGCAGCAACTAAGCCCATGTGCCACAACTACCGAGCCTGTGCTCTCAAGTTTGGAATCTGCAACTACTGAACCTGTGCACCACAATTACTGAAGCTCGCCTTCCTAGAGCCCATGCTCTGCAACAAGAGCAGCCACCACAAGGAGAAGCCTGTGCACAGCAACAAAAAGTAGCCCCCATTCGCAGCAACTAGAGCAAGATTGTGCAAAACAATGAAGACCCAGTGTGACCAAAAATAATTTTAAAAAAAACAAAGGGGTAAGATTTATACATAACACATGGGTGTGGACACACTGCCATGGACAAGTCACTTAACCCATGACCATCAATTTCTTAACTTGCAAGATAAGGGCTTTGAAGGAAGACTCCCTGTAAGAGGCCTCCTTCCAGCTCCTAGAAGTTCATATAACCCTGGGTTTGGATGATCACTGCTGTTACAGAATGAATGCTTGTGTTCCCCTCAGCCCCAAATCCATATGTTGAAGTCCTAAGATGCAATGTGATGGGATTTGAAGATGGGATTCTGGGGGGTAATCGAGTCTAGGAGAGGTCGTGAGGGTGAAGTTCTTGGCGGGGTCAGTGTTCTTATAAGAGGAAGAGATACCAGAGCACAGATACGTGGGCGCTCTCTCTCTCTCTCTCTCTCACACACACACACACACACACACACACAGTCATGGGACCACACAATGAGAGGGAAGCCATCTGTAAGCCTGGAAGAGGGACTTCACCAAGGACCTAATCTTCGGCCACCTTGACGTTGGACTTCAGCCTCCTGGACTGTGAGAAAGTAAACTCCTACTGTTGAAATCCCCAGCCTGTGGTATGTTTTGTTACACCAGCCCCAGCTGACTAATAGGGAGCTGAACTAAGCAAAACCTGGACTTGTCACCTGCTTCGCATTTTTGTAGGCATCCATGCAGCACACAGCTTATTTCTGAGTGTTTCCTCAGTGCCTCAGCAGTGCTGGACGCTGGGGACGTAAAGAATAAGCATAGTCCTCGCCCACCAGGAACCTATAGGCCAGCAGGTGCATCAGCCATGTGAAAAAAGCCATTAACCTGACTTTGTAGCAAATACTCAAAAGACCTGGGTGGGGCATCAGGAGAATGAAGAGGAGGTGGGGAGCATTTTCACAGAAACATTTTGATATGGAGATTAATTCTAAAATACTTCAACCAGGGCTCCTCATACTTCTTTTTTCTTTTTTTTTTCCCAAGGATACACGATTATAAAGGGACAGAAAACCTCAGTGGGAAAGCTGAACCTTGACTTGAGGAAGTGGGCAGGGCCATGCTGATGGACAGAGCATGAAATGGGGGCTGCCTGGCCAAGGGAGCTCACATACCAATCCTGAACAGGGCCATTTCCAACATCCAGCCCTTTTTTATAAAAAAATTAATTAATTTATTTTAGCTGGAGGCTAATTACTTTACAATATTGTAGTGGTTTTGCCATACGTTGACATGAATCAGCCATGGGGGTACATGTGTTCCCCATCCTGAACCCCCCTCCCACTTCCCTTCCCATCCCATCCCTCTGGGTCATCCCAGTGCACCAGCCCTGAGCACTTGTCTCATGCATCGAACCTGGACTGGCGTTCTGTTTCACATATGATAATATACATGTTTCAGTGCTATTCTCTCAGATCATCCCATCCTCACCTTCTCCCACAGAGTCCAAAAGACTGTTTTATACATCTGTGTCTCGTTTTCTGTCTCGCATATAGGGTTATTGTTATCATCCTTCTAAATTCAATATATATGTGTTAATATACTGTATTGGTGTTTTTCTTTCTGGCTTACTTCACTCTGTATAATGGGCTCCAGTTTCATCCACTTCATTAGAACTGATTCAAATGTATTCTTTTCAATGCCAGCCCTTTTTTTTTCTTAATTTACTTTTCATTCACGTATAGTTGATTTACAATGTTGTGTTCATTTCTGCTGTACAGCAAAGTGACTCAGTTATACATACATATATATATATATATATAGACTTCTCAGGTGGCACATATGGTAGAGAACCTGACTGCCAATGCAGAACACGTAAAGAGACATAGGTTCAATCCCTGGATCAGTAAGATCACCTGGAGGAAGGAATGGCAGCCCACTCTAGTATTCTTGCCTGGAAAACCCCCTGGACAGAGGAGCCTGGTGGACTGCAGTCCAAAGGGTCACACAGAGTCGGACACAACTGAAGCAACTTAGTATATATATGTATATGTATGTATATATGTGTGTGTATACATATATGTGTATCTATCCCCTGGAGAAGGGAACGGCTACCCACTCCAGTATTCTGGCCTGGAGAATTCCATGGACTGTATAGTCCATGGGGTTGCAAAGAGTCGGACACGACTGAGTGATTTTCACTTCACTTCACTTCATGTATATACATATATATATGTGTGTGTGTGTGTGTATATATATATACATATATATATATACACATAATCTTTTTAAATCTACTTCTCTATTATGGTTTATTATAGGATATTTTTTAAAATTGAAGTATAATTGATTTACAATGTTCTGCTAACCTCTGCTGTATAGCAAAATGACTAAGTTATACACATATATGCATTCTTTTTTTAAAAAAATATTTTCCATTGGGTTTATCACAGGATATTGAGCATAGTTCCCTGTGCTGTACAGGAGGACTTTGTTGTTTATCCATCCTATATACTAATCCCAAGCTCCCAGTCCATCCCCCACCAACCACAATTTCATAGTGATACAGGCCTTCACCAAAAAACAAGAAAAATCTCAAGTAAACAACCTAACCTATCACCTAAAAGAATTCCAAAAAGAAAAACAAAGCCTAAAGTCAGAAGAAGGAAGGAAATAATTAAGATCAGTAAAGAAATACATAAAATAAAGATTAAAAGGACAATGGAAAAAATTAACAAAACCTGGTTCTTTGGAAGGGTAAACAAAATTGAAAAATCTTTGACCAGGCTCACCAAGAAGAAAAGAGAGTGAACCCAAGCACACAAAATAGAAAATAAAAAGAGAATAATCTCACCTGACACCACAGAAATAAAAAAACCATAAGAAAATACTATGAACAATTGTATGCCCACGAATTTGACAAACTAGAAGAAACGGACAACTTTCTAGAAACATACAGCCTACCCTTTTTGAATGCAGTCTCCTCTGCCTTGAGAACTTGGCTGTGGCCATGGCCTGGAGTGGGGTCATTTCCTTGAGCAATTTCAGCTAACACAACCCCAGGAAAGCCCAGGGTAGTGACTGGGCCACCAGTGGTGCCTCCTTAGGAAACTGTGGGCTCCTGAGCCTCCCCGGGGGCTCTCCCTGGTAGGGAGAATGGTGTGGGCCCAAAGGGAGGGGACAGGAGAGGCGGCGGTGGGCCCAGGGAACAACTGTGGAGATGTTGAGGGTGCTTAGGAAAGGCCGTGAGGGACCCAAATACCATACCCACGCCAGCATCTGCGGGACAGACGCGGGACAGGCTGTGGAGAACCAACTTTCTTCCCCTGGGGTCCACCTGGAGGGAAAGCCAGAGCAGACTGGAGTGCGGCCCCCCAGCGGCGGCGGGAGAGGCTGCATAGACCCCGCCACGTGTGCCCGGACCGGCGGGAAAGGGGATGGAGTGGGCACGGCGCCGCCTGCCCAGAACATGTGGAAGCCGGAGGCGGCCACGCAGTAAGAGAGGGGGCGGGAACCAGGGTCAGGAAGGGCCAGGGGCGGGGCGGCACGGAGATGGGATCTGGTGGGGTCTGCTCCCGGTTCTGGCCTAGAGGAGACCGGGTTGGGGCTGGATTCGGGACGGGACCGCGGGGCCGGTTCGCGGTTTATGGAGACACGGGCCACCATGCAGGCCAACGGGGGTCGGAGGGGTCCGCCTGGGGGTCTCGGGAATGAGCCCAAGGGTGTCCAACACCTCTGGTTTCCGGGGACGGATACCCCACATCCGGGCTGCGCTTCACTGGTCGGACTCCCCCACTCTTCTCAGCACGCGAGAAACCTGCGCCCCCGACTCCGCGCTCGTCCTCTGAGGGGGCCTTGAGTGAGAACACCACGTGGCCTAGGACCTCCGGGCTGGCTGCCCCCCAGACCCTACTCGAGCGCCCCCAGGAGAGGGTTCCAGAAGCTGCCGCGGGGGAGGGCGAGCTCCAGGGGATCAGAGCCCCCTCGAACCCTGGCTGTTCCCCAAATCGGCAGGCTTCGGGATTTCGGCACGTGCAGGGGTGTGGAAAAGTGGACAACGTCTGGAAAGGAAGGGTGGCAGGAAGTAGGGGGACCAGTGGGGGCTGTCGGAGTGACGTCATGAGGACCACGTGGCGCGGGGACCCGCAGGAGTGAGGGGGGGCGGGCAGGTCGCCACGGGGTTGTGCTGTGGTGACTTCTTCAGGGGCTCCTGTATCTTCAGTTCTCCAACCACTCCCCAAGGAAAAGCATTCATAATCATGCGCTTTCAAGCTGGAAGCACCCCAGGCCGGATGGACATCTGGAGGGCTGAGATCTTTACCGGAAGATGGGAAAGAAAAGGGGCGGGATGGGGTTCACATGGGGGTCCCGGGCGGTATGCTCTTGGGTTGATGGGGGATAGTTTGGGTACAGGGAAGGGGGTCCTACACGCCTGAGAACTGTCAACACGCTGTAGCTCAGTTCAACTCACCAAGCTCTTGAGTTTCAAAGATATTTTCGTTTTCTTCTTTTACCTTTTTTGGACTATTACTTACACAAGCTGTTGAGTTTTCTTGTTTTATTTTCTTTCCCGAAGTGGTTACCTTTAAGAAACATTTTTTTCTCCCTAGAATATCCTAGGACAGATGTCATACAGTGTTTCTTTGGTTGTCCCTTATATTTTTTTTTAATCAAAACTGAAATTCAGCTGGTTTTTCTCTTGATTGCTTATGATAGTGAGAGACAAAATGACCCATTATCATGAGAATATCGACCTTTTATGGGGAGCCTTTCCTACAATGTAGGACACCCGGGTTAGATCCCTGGGTTCAAAGATTCCCCAGGAAAAGGGAATGGCAACCCACTCCAGTATTCTTGCCTGGAGAATTCCATGGACAGAGGAGCCTGGCAGGCTACAGTCTATGGAGTTGCAAAGAGTTGGACACCAGTGAGTAACTGACACTAACTCTCGTGCACCCAGCCTTGTTCTAGGTATCGTCCCCTCCTGTCACTCTGAGGTGGCATTGTGATTCCCCCCCACCCACCACACACACTGGCTCACACTGAGGGACGGCACTAGGAGATATGGGTCAATCTGATCCAGTTTCCATGCTCTTCCTCCTAAAATCTCAGCCACTAAAGCCAACAAAACTAGTTTCATGAAGAGTGAAAACCAGGAACAAGGAAAGGCATCTGGGTGTTGGGCTTTTGCTTTTGTTTCTCACACATCTTGCATTCCAGGAAGAATGCATATAAGAGCAGACTGACCATCAGATGGCAGAAGGGCGAAGAGGGAGAGACGTGGCGTGGGGGTCTCATGGTCTGTGCGTGGTCAGTGTGTGCATGTGCACTTCTGCTCGCCACTCCAGGACTTGGTGACCTCAGTTTAAATACATTGAAAGGTGAACAGTTCCTCTCCAAGGTTGGAAGAGCTCTGAAGTGTCAGCCCTTCTACCCTCCTATGACCATCCTGGGCTGTGTCCCATGACATGGAGAGCCTTTCTGTCCGTGTAGTTGACCAGCCAGCCGGGGATCTGAAATTCAATCCTAATTCAACTGAGGTTCTGGCTGCCTCAAAGCCTTAGAGAACCAAGTGCAACATGCAAAAAAAAGGAGATGTCTGAGTGCCTGCTAGCTGCAGATGAACTGTGCTGGTACATTACTTCATTTACCCTCAGCAGCTCTGAAAATGATGTTATTCTTCCCATTGCACAGGTTAAAAATAAAACCCCAAGGGTCAGGGATATTAAATTAGGTACTCCACATCCATCAGCACAGTGTGGAACATTGATGGAAACACAGGTCTGTCTGACTGCAGTATCTGGTTCTTCCATTTCTAAAGGGTCTGCTCAATATTCTAGTCAGGCAGCCAGAAACAGCAGTCCTCAAACTTTTTCGTCTCAGAAACCCTCTGTAAACTTAAAAGTGACCGAGGACCCAGAAGCTTTTGTTTCTGTAGGTTGTGTCTCTGTGTTAGTCACTCAGTCATGTCCAACTCTTTGGGACCCCATGGACCATAGTCCGTCAGGCTTCTGTGTACGTGGAATTCTCCAGGCAAGCATACTGGAGTGAGTTGCCATTCCCTTCTCCAGGGGATCTTCCTGACCCAGGGATGGAACCTGGGTCTCCCACGATGTAGGCAGATTCTTTACTGTCTGAGCCACCAGGGAAGCCTGTAGGTTATGCATTTGAAATTAAAACAGAAAATTTTTAAATATTTGTTAATTCACTTTAAAATAACAGCACTATAGTCATTGCATGTCAACATATTTTTGTGAAAAATAACTTTACTTTCCAAAACAAAATAGCAAAAAGAATGCCATTGTTTTAAACTTTTGCAAATCTCTTTAATGTCCTTAGCAGAAGACAGCTGGGTCCTCAGGGCACCTTTTGTATTCAGTCTGTTGTAACGTGTTGTTTTGGTGGAAGGACTGGCAAAACTGTGGCCTCACATGAATACGTAGTCAGAACAGTGTGGAGTAACTTTATTTATATTTATTTATTTGGCTGTGTTGGGTCTTAGCTGTGGGGTGCAGGGTCTTCATTGCCTCATGTGGGATCTTCGTTGTGGTGCAGAGGCTCAGTAGTTGGAGTGTGTGGGCTTCATTGCTCTTCAGCACTGGGATCTTAGTTCCCCAACCAGGGATTGAACTCACATCCCTTGTATTGCGAGGCAGATTCTTTAACCACTGAACCAGCAGGGAAGTTTCAGTGTGAAGTGTCTTAGTATCCTTCTTACATAACTGTGGCTATCCTGCTTTGATCCTGTGCCAAAGTTCAACAAATGATACTTTCTTTTTTTAAAAATCATTCCCTATCATTTTCGTTTTGTGACCACACTGTGCAGCATGTGGGATTTTAGTTCCCTATGTGTGCATGTGTGCTAAGTCACTTCAGTCATGTTCGACTCTATCGGACCCTATGGACTGTAGCTCACCAGGCTCCTCTGTCCGTGGGATTTTCCAGGCAAGAATACTGGAGGCGATTGCCATTCCCTCCTCAAAGGGATCTTGCCAACCCAGGGAGCAAACCGGCATCTCCTGCACTGCAGGCAGATTCTTTACTGCTGAGCTCCTGAGGAAGCCGCCTTAGTTCCCTGACCATGCATCAAACCTGTGCCCTGTGCAGTGGAAGTGGGGAGTCTTAACCACAGAACCGCCAGGGAAATCCCAACAAATGGTATTTTCTTAAAGATGAGTTGCAATGTAGAATCTGAAAATGAATTTTCCTTACTCTGCTACGTGAAATATAGTGGTCTGTCTGGCACCTGAAGTGGGTCTTTTGCGCTTGCATGATCTTGTATCATTTCTCATCCCTCATTTGAAAATGCTGGTTCACTGAGGCACGCAGACCTTCTTAGTAGACAGTGGAAAGCTCCAACGTAAACTCCTGGGAGGATGAGAGTAGAAAAGGCAATTCATGTTACAGTGTATAGGCTTGGACCTTGGAAAATCCCTGAAGGGTCGTGTGGACCCTCCAGGGGTCCCCTGAGCAAACTTTGAGAACTGCTGGTCTGCCGTATAAATTGAATGGTCACTGACCGCAAAGCCCTGTAAGAGGACACAAAAGAAATAAAAATTAAATCCAATGATTTTAGCACTTGAAAAGTATGTTTCATTCAGTATGTGAAATTAGGGAAAGGCAAAAAAAAAAAAAATAGAGATCACTTAAGTTTGCTAAGCATTAAGAAAAAGCAAAAGCACTTTGGGTCTCATTCTCTGTGAGTGATGATGACTGACCTGGGCAGCCACTCATGACCCCCAGTCACATCCATGCCGTGGCTCCTAGGCCAGCCTCTTGTGAACTGATTTCTACTGGAGAGTCTGGGGTGACCAGAATTATGTAGGGGCCGATGGGGGAGGGAGACAGAAAGACAGGTTTGGGGGAGGCCCTGAAGGAAGAGCAGGATACAGTGTAGTGTGGTGGGGCAGTGTCCAAGCTGAGAAAGTACCACCATTATTCCCTCCAGTCTCCCAAAGAAGGATGAAGGCAGCTTGCACTGTGCGCAGCCAGTCAGAGCCAGAGGCGGGCTTCAGAGGGGCCACTCGGGTCTGAATTGCCACTTGACCAGGTGGCTGGTGTGCACTGCATCGGCCGGACTAAGCTGTAAACGTGCTTCCACAGCACCGTCTATCTCTGTCATCTTTGCACACTTGTTTTATCTTTTCCCGACAACATACATGATTGAAGTACTCTTTGTACTTCAATATGTGTATTTTATGCAGTAAAGTACACATATAGCCCTATAACTTTTTATGTAAGATTCTTGTGTACTCGCCGCCCAAATAAAGATAAAGAACTTCTCCATCGCACCCGCACGTTTTCCCCGAATCCTTTCCAACTGAGTGTCTTTCCACCCCTGCACTCAGAGGACACCACCATTCAGTCTTCTGTACCACAGATGACCATTATCTGCTCTTGAATGTTATCTAAATATGATCAGTCATTCATTCAGTATGGTATGCATGTTGTTTTTGTAACATTTATTGATTTGGCTGCACTGGGTCTTAGTTGTGATATGTGAGATCTTAGTTCCCTGACTGAGGATTGAACCCAGGCCCCCTGCCTTGCATCTTAGACATTGGACCACTCAGAAAGTCCCGGTATGCATGTTGTTTTTGAGAGTTATCCATGTTGTTGCACTTAACAATAATGCTTTCTTTTTTTTTTTTTTTTAAATCCATGAGCAGTATTTTACCCTATGAGTATACCACAGTTCGTTTATCTTTTTTCCTATTGATAGACTTTCAGATTGTATGTGGGTTCTGGCTATAATCTTCTGTGGATGCTATGAACATAAATGCCTGCAGTTCATGTTCTAGGGTAGCCTTGAGGTGGAGTTGCTGCATTGTATACCAAGTGTGTTGGGCTTTATTGGAGACCACAGCAGAATACACATTCTTTTCAAGCTAGCATGAACAGTCGCCAAGAGATACCGCTTTCTGGGCCATAAAACACAGTTTAACAAATATAAAATAATAGAAGCTATATAATATCTGTTGTCAGACTTACAATGGAATTAAACTGGGAATAAATGACATAACTGGAAAATCCAAAAATACATGCAGATTAAATGACATGCTTCTAAATAAAACCTGGGCAAAGAAGAATGCGTGCATGCTAAGTTGCTTCAGTCATGTCTGGTTGTCTGTAGACAACCTATAGACTGTAGCCCGCCAGGCTCCTCTATCCATGTGATTTTCCAGGCAAGAATACAGGAGTGGGTTGCCATTTCCTCCTCCAGGGGATCTTCCCAACCCAGAGATCGAACCTGCATCTCCTGCATTGGCAAGCAGGTTCTTTACCACTAGCACCATGAGAAATTTTAAAATATTTTGAACCAAATGAAAATGAAAACATAACTTATCAAACTTTGTGGGATACAGCCAAACAGTGCTTGGGGAACACTTAGAGCACTGAATGCACATGTAAGAAAAGAAGAAAGACCCAAAGTTCATCTGAGTTTCTACCTTAGGAAATTAGTAAAAGAAGAGCAAATCAAATCTAAAACAAGTAGAAGAAAAGAAATAATAAGAGTGACAGCAGAAATCAGTAAAATAGGAAATCAATAAAACAAAAAACTAGTTCTTTGAAAAGATCAATAAAATTGATAAACCTCTAGCCAGGCTAAGAAAAAACAAAAGAGCACAAATTACCAATATCAGAAATTAAATTGAAACCATCACTACTGACCCTGTGGGAATTAAAAAAGTATTATTAAAGGAATACTGTGAACAACTTATGCCCACAAATTTCTTAATCTAGATAAGTTGGACCAATTCCTTAAAAGACATGTTGCTGGCCAAAATCTTGGCTTTCTCTGCCCACCAAAGACAAATAAAAAATACGGAGACAGAGTTTGTAGGAAATAGAAAGGTCGCTTTGATTCTCAGCCAGTAGGCTCATGCCTCAAGAACTGTCCCCCTTCCATGAGGAGTCTAGAGGCTTATCTAAGATGAGCGCTAGCGGTCAGGAGTCAGTGATGAGGAACAAAGGTGTTAGGATTTTGTTCAAAGACACTCATAGGCTGGCATCAGTCACCCAGTAATGGAGTCTGGCATTTCAGTGGTTCTGCAGCCTTCTTTCTGATGTGGAAAAAAGAGGAACTACAAGGGAAGAGGGTGTTGTAAGGGTAAGCAAAGGATAACACGTGTGAAATGTAACTCTTGAAGACTTGCAGAAAAGCAAACTTAGTTACAGACATGCAGAGTAAGGAACAGTTAAAGTAAAAGAGCTAGGAATGTTCAGGCCTCCTCACTGTTTTCTTTATCTTCTTTGTGTGCAGGAAAGAGAAAGAAGGGAGGAAGGGAAATAGGTGTTGTTCTTGTCTGGCAGAGGACAGAACCTCAGTTTTGTTCTGTTTGACAATCACTAGCTGTTCAGTTCAGGGGCCCATCTGTCTCCTTCAAATTTCCTTTGAGAGACATGAACCCTAAGAAATCTTTATTGGGGTGACAAGGGACAGACTGCCTGTCTTCCATAACTTCTTCAGTGCTGACATGGGACTCATAAACCCTACCTATGGGGGTCATGGAGTGTTCATCCTGTTTTATTAAGGGGCCCCTGGGTGAGTTTTATGGTTATTCCCACAATCATCATTATCTTGATGTAGAACTGGTGTCATCTGGAGGAGACAAAACTTAACAGACAGTTTTAAAGTAACAGAGGCCATAAATCACTAAAAGAGTTATTATAGCTAGAGGCCAAAGAAGAAGTAAGAAGCAAGATACATTTGATGACAATTTTGACTGTGATTCAGATAGGTCAGTGCTTGGGTCTTCTTGTCCAAACAAATGGAGCAATTTGGACTCATAAGTAGTTGGAGGAATGACAACAAAATAGAAAAAAATGGATGCTAATTTAGACTTAACACTTCGAGGAGACTTGTAGCCAGGTAGCCAGTTGTCTAGGTTTATCTAAGTGGGTCTTAACCTTTAATGTGGCTATTGGTCATTACAGTTTGTTTTTTTTTTTGCTTTTGTCAACACATGATCCAGAGCAATTTCATTGTTTAAACATATAATAGTTAGTTCTTAACAATATAAGGACTTGTCTGAAATACCATTGTGTCACCTAGTTATTTCTGTAGCTACTCTATTTTGACTTTAATTGTAATTTTTCCTTGTTAGCCAAAGTGATTGTCACCATCAATGATGTTAATGTTTCTTTAGGTATGAGAAGATGTAAGAATCAGGGCTCATAAAAATCTTCTCCTGTTAGTGTTTAACTATCTGAAGTCTCTTCTGCCAGTTTTTCCAGAGCACAAAGTGCCTCATTCCTAATTTCAACCCTAAACTCCTTTCAGGGGGTATTGAAGGTCAGCAGCTTCAGTGGCCATGATTTAATCTTTGTAGAGGTAGATGGCAATTGCCAATTTCCAGTTGGCAGAGCCCCTTCAGGGTCATGAATCTGACCATAGTTTGGGGGTATTACATGACCATTTTGTCCCATGGTGTTAGGATTGCTCATTCTCAGGTCTGTTGAAGGTTTTGTTGACAGGCCACTCCATGTGCTATTACTGGACTAGGCCATAAAACAGTATTCAAGATTCTCTGGACTACCTGTACTTATAGTCTCTTGTGGTCCAGGAAAATATTCCCTTTTGTTGTTTCTTCCCATATCTAGACTTATACTGTTACAATCGTTGACCTTATATGGAACTGCATTTCTGATTAACTGCTTTAAGTCATCATTATTGTTGTTGGAGGACTGGTTACACACTGGGTACAATAAGAAACAACAATCTTATAAAATAGGATCTAAGTAATGCAGCTAATAACAATGAAAAAGTCCTAGTGTAACAGGAAGACAATAGCATAAGCAATTTGGAAACAAAGGACAAATTAAGCAATGATTAGTATAACTAGTTGTAATTCAGGTGCAGTAAACCATCAAGTCCATAGGAGAGCCAGTTGGAGAAGCTAAACTCTAGCAGGATCAGGTAGGGAGAAATAGAAAAGGTTTTATCTTTGTTTTTATCAACCTGTTGTAGGTCACAGCATAAGAGAAAAGATGCTCCTTATGAATTTAATTTCAATATTACCTTTCAGAAATAGAGATATCTCATGTATAATGGGTACACAGACATAAACAGGCAGACAAGAGATCTGATGGCTTCACTTAAAAGCTTAGTAATGAATTCGGCATTACAAGATAAACTTAATAGTTTTTCGGGTACTTGTGGCCTGTATTCATATTCTGGTTGAGACATTTGCAAGACAAAGATGGTTGTTTAATTTTTCAACAAACGGTTCTGTCACCTAAAGTTACTAAAGTCAGTGACAAAATTTTTAATCAAAGTGAAATTTATTTTACAAGGTTCTATATTTTGTAACTTTAGAGTTTAAATGATTATGTCTTCAAAGGTTTTTATAAGGCATTTGGCAAAGACCTTTCTGAATTTATAAATTAAACCGAAGCAATATTAGTATTTTTATTTTTATTAGCCCTTGTATGTTAGTTCCCAGTTTTTGCTTATTTTGTATGGCACAGGTAACTCTACTGGTTTCTTCATTATGTTTAATTAATATTTTCTTAGTGGCAATCTATACCCCTTATCTATCCCACAATATACTTAAATAAGAGTTGTAACCACCTGATACAAAGCCTGTTTAATATACTAATTTTATATACCTTTATCTAAGTTCCGTCAACTTTTATAACTTTAGTTTTCATTAGGATCCAATCATCAAGCTTTTGTCTTGAGGGAGAGTTTAGAAGGCTTTTTCTTTTTGTTCCTTACTTTATCTACTTTTTATAAAAGGCTCTGGGATCCCCAGAGTCAGGCAGAGCCCAGGAAGTCAGGTTCTTTCTCCTTTTGATAAGATTAGAGCTCCGGTTACAGCAATCAGCTCAGCTCTGTGCAGAGGTGGGGTGTGGGCAGGGCTGCTGCGGCAACCACCTGCTGCTCCGTAGCTACTCCGTAGCTGCTCCGTATCCTGCATACGTCTGACCCTCTTTCCCAAAACTACTGCCATCAGTAAACAGGTCCCAATCAGCCTCATTCGGAGGCTTACCTGTCAAATCCAGTTGACTGGGGTAAGTGGTCTTCAAAACCTCCAGGCAGCTCTGGAGGATGTCCTTCTTAGGGAGTGAGGGAAGCAGGTAGCAGGATTTAAAACACTGCTCACTCCAATGGTGATGTTGAGATCATCAAGGAGGATTGTCTTATGTTTTCCCATCCTCCCTGATGTCAACCAGTATCTACCCTTTTGTTCCAAGAGAACCAGGACTTGGTGTGGGATGTTCAATGTCATTGTATGGACAAAGTGAACCTTTCTGTAGATCACAGGTGGTGGCCACTGCTTGTAAGCAGGGAGGCCAGCTGGCAGCTGTGGTGTCCAGCTGTTTTGAAAGATAAGCTACTGGTCAGAGAATGTCTCCCACCAGTTGTATAAGTATATCCAGGGCCATCCCCGGCCTCTCATGCACATATAGTTTGAATTCTTTCTGGAGATCAGGCAGGCCTAGGGCCGGGGCAGTCATGAGTTTAAGTTTCAGAGTCTCGTAAGCCTTTTGACAGTGTGTGTGTTAGTCACTCAGTCATGTCCAACTCTTTGCAACCCCTGAACTGTAGCCTGCCAAACTCCTCTGTCCATGGAATTCCCCAGGCAAGAATACTGGATTGGATTGCTATTCCCTTATCCAGGGGATCTTCTCGATCCAGGGATCGAACCCAGGTCTCCTGCATTGCAGGCAGATTCTTTACCATCTGAGCCACCAGGGAAGCCCTTTGACAGTATCCCATCCAAACCAAAGGTTCAAAATCTGCACCTTTCTAAGCATGGTCTAATGGCTTTGCAGTTAGCCCCAAATTTGGTATCCGTATGTGACGTTCCTAGGGACCGCGGAATGGTCAGTGGCTCTTTGGTTTGTGCTCTAGAAACTAATTGGTTAGTTTCTCTAATTTTAAAAGGGCCCATCGTTTGGCCACCAAAAATTGTATCTCAACAGAGATTCAAGCCATTGTTGTTGTTGTTCAGTCACTCAGTCGTGTCCAACTCTTTTTGACCCCATGGACTGGCTCCTCTCTCCATGAATTCTCCAGGCAAGAATACTGAAGAGGGTTGCCTCTTCCTTCTCCAGAGGATCTTCCCGACCCAGGGATCAAATCCGTGTCTCTTACGTCTCCTGAATCAGCAGGTTGGTTCTTTACCACTAGTGCTTGTATAAGATGAGGATTCGAAGTCAGAGGTCAGTGATGAGGAACAAAAGTGCTACAATCTTGTTCAAAGACACGCACAGGCTGGCATCAGTAACCCAGTAATTGAGTCTGGCAGTTCAGCGGCTCTGTGGCCTTCTTCCTGGTATGTTTAAAAAAAAGAGGAACAACAAGAGGAAGAGGGTGTTGTAAGGGTAAGCAAAGGACAATAGGCGCAAAATGTAGCTCCTGCGGAGTTAGGGGGCAGAAAAACAAACTTAGTTACAAACATACAGAGTTAGGAGCAGTTAAAGTAAAAGAAACTAGGAATGTTCAGGCCTTCTCACTGTTCTTTTTATCTTCAGGAAAACTCACTCTTTTTCCTTTTCACTGCAACAGACACAATTTGCCAAAACTCACACCAGTAGAAACAGACAATTTGAATAGGCCTACATTCATTAAAGGAATTGAATCGATAATTAATAACCTTCTAAAACAGAAAGCACCAGGTGAAATTCTGACAGACATTTAAGGAGGAAATTGTAACAATTCTCTATAATCTCTTTCAGAAGGTAGAAACAGAGGCAATACTTCCTAACTTATTCTGGGAGGTTGTTATTACCCTATTACCAAAACCAGACAGGGACATTACAAGAAAACTGTAGACCGCTACTTCTCATATACATGTGAAAATTTTCAACAAAATATTAGCAAATCAAATCCAACAACATATAAAATGAATGACGCACCACAACCAAGCAGGCTTTATCTTAGCTATGCAGGACTGAATCAATATTCAAAAATCAATTAATGCAATACGTCACATGAACAGGCTAAAAAAGACAAATCACATGATCATATTAATAGATGCATTTGACAAAATCCCAACATACTCACAGCACAGAGTTCATGGTTAAAACTCTCAGGAAACTAGAAATAGAGAGGAACTGCCTCAACTTCATAAAGAATGTCTACCAAAAAACCGACAGCTAGCATCATACTTGGTGGTGAGAATCTCACGGCTTTCCCACTGATGTCAGGTATAATCAAGGATGTCCTCTCTCATTACTCTGGTACTGAACATTCCATCTATTCAATAAGACTAATAGAAAAAGAAATAAAAGGTATACATACAGATTGGGGAGGAAGAAATAAAACTGTCTTTGTTAACAGACGACATGATCATTGAAGGAAAGTTACATGGCTCAAAATAGCCTGGAGTTTAAACTCCTGTCCGGGTCCTCCCCACCATTCTATGCAAAACAAAGAACTCTCTCACCCGAAGGAAAAAAAATAAAGGATGTTAAGGTTGATTACACCCAGCTCCAGACGGTCCAGCCTCTGGCTGATCTCCAGAATTCCTCACCTCAGCCGTTGAAGAGATGACTACTCCGAACAACCTTAGAGAGGAACCGGCCCCCTTAAGACAGTAGATTTCCACATATATGCCTATATATGCTTACTCTTTTCTTGGGTTAGTGCAGCAACTCACTAATCTGACTGCTGCCCCTTCTCGCCTCATTAAAGGTGATCTGTTCCTGTAAAGTGCCGGTCTTGTTCTTTTCCCGAACCTCAAACCTCGCCTTCTCTAACTCCCGTACCCTACAATCATCTCTACAGGAAAATCTAAACGAATCAACAAAAAACTCCTCGAACTAAGTGATTAGAGCAAGGTTGCAGGATACAGAGGTTATTAACTTGACATTAAAGTCCATCACTTTTTTATACACCAGCAGTGAACAAGTGGAATTTGAAATTAAGAACACAATGCCATTTAATTAGCACCCCCCAAAATTAAATACTTACCTATAGATCTAACAAAATGTCTGCAAAATCTATATGAGGAAAACTACAGAACTTTGATGAATGAAACCAAAGAAAAATGAAATAAATGAAGAGATATTCTATGCTTATAGACAGACTCAGTATTGTCAAGATGTCAGTTCTTCCCAACTTGATCTGTAGATTCGATGCCATCCCAATCAAAACTCTTATGTTATGGACTGATTCTAACAATCTGAAACTTAAACTCATGACTGGCAAACTGATTCTAAAGTTTACTCGTAGAGGCAAAAGACCTAGGATAGCCAACACGATTTTGAAGGAGAAGAACAAATTCAGAAGACTGTCACTACCCAACTTCAATACTTACTGTAAAGCTACAGTAACCACAGCAGTGTGATATTGGTGCAAGAAAAAGCAAATACATCAATGGAACAGAATACAGAGCGCAGAAATAGACCTACCTAAGTTAGCTGATCTTTGACAAAAGAGCAAAGGTAATACTATGGGACAAAGATGGTCTCTTCAACAAATGGTGCTGGAACAACTGGACATACACATTAAAACAGACCTTACACCCTTTACAAAAATTAATTCAAAATTATAAAACTCATAGAAGATAACATAGCAGAAAACCTACATGGCCATGGTATGGTGATGCCTTTTTTGATGCAATGCCAAGGCACCTTCCATGAAACAAATCATTGATGACCTAGACCTCATTAAAATTAAATACTCTACCCTGAAAAAGACAGTGTCTAGAAAATTATGACAAGCCTCAGATCTTTAGCAATCTGATGAGGGACTGTTATCCCAAATATACAAAGAACTCTTAAAACTTAAAAACAAGGACTTCCCTGGTGGTACGATGGGTAGGAATTTGCCTGCCAAAGCAGAGGACATCGGTTTCATTTCTGGTCTGGGAGGATTCCACATGCCGCCGAACAACTAAGCCCTCAGGCCACAACAAGAGAAGTCACCACAATGATAAGCTCATGCACAGAAATGAGTAGTAGACCCTGCTCACCACAACTAGAGAAAGCCGTGAGCAGCAATGGAGATCCAGCACAAACAAGAAGAAATGAAACTAAATAAATAAAAAATTTTAAAACTTAACAACAAGAAAACAAACAACCTGTTAAAAAAGACTAAATACCTTGACACCTCACCAAAGAAGACATACAGATGGCAAACACACATAAGAAAAGATGCTTCATATCATAGGTCATCAGTTCAGTTCAGTCGCTCAGTCGTGTCATCAGGGAAATGCAAATCAAAACAAAAATGAGATACCAAAGCACACCTATTAGAATAACCAAAATCTTCAACACTGCATAGTCCAATTCTCACATCCATACATGACTGCTGAAAAAACTAGAGCTTTGACCATACAGACTTTGTCAGCAAAGTGATGTCTCTGTTTTTTAATATGCTGTCTAGGTTTGTCATAGTTCTCCTTCCAAGGAGCAAGCGTCTTTTAATTTCATGGCTGCAGGCACCATCCGGAATGATTTTGGAGCCCAAGAAAATAAAATCTGTCACTGTTTCTGTTGCAGCAAGGGTGACCCCTTCCAGGGCCCCAAACTGGGCTCTTGTCTAACACTTGGAAATGAATTGTCCGAGGAGACGCATGTGCTGAGAAAGAAAGAGATTTTATTGGGAAAGAGCACCCAAGTGGTGAGCAGTAGGGTAAGGGAACCCAGGAGAACAGCTCTGCCACATGGCTCACAGTCTCGGGTTTTACGGTGATGGGATTAGTTTCCGGGTGGTCTTTGGCCAATCATTCTAATTCAGTCTTTCCTGGTGGCGCATGCATCGCTCAGCCAAGATGGATGCTAACGAGAGGGATTCTGGAAAGTGGACGGATAGCAGTGTCTCCTTTCGATCTTTCCCATACCTCTTCCGGTTGGTGGTGGCTTATTAGTTACGTATTCCTTAACAGGATCTCCTGTCATAAAATAACTCATGCGAATGGTTACTATGGTGCCTGGCCAGGGTGGGCAGTTTCAATCAGTGTGCTTCCCCTAACAACTTCCCCCTGAGAGACTTCATACTCGATACTTCTTGGGAATTGGGGCGGAGGTCTCCTGTAACTTCTTCCTGCTGTGCATGGGCTTAGGCCTGCCTAGCAGAACAGAAGTCTCTCTCTACCTCATCTAAGTCAAAGTATTTTTTTCCTTGACTGAAACCAGCATTCACCCTTGTAATAACAGCACTTTAGTTTGAAACTATTGGCTCCTCTCAGAGATGAAATAGATAGGGGCCAAATAGGAGACCTAACAGGATAGTCATCTCTGGTCCCCAGAAACAGGAGGCAACATTTGGGGTGAGGGCTGCAGGGTTTTTGATTGGTTGGTGAGGAAGCAACAGGGCTGTGCTCCAGAAATCTTGTGTTTAGTCTAAAGTTATCATCCTCCACCTGGGTGGGGACTCCAGTTCTGTAGAACTCAAAGACATTGTTATGCGTATTTCTTTGACTAGGAACCAGGACCCCGTCTCAAGGCTGTACCACCATTTGATTGTTTCTCCTGTTTCTGTATCCCCTCCCTTCCCTGATTAGCAATTGTTTGAATCCACCCTTTGGAACTCAGGGAAGGTCAAGGAGGTTGAATGAAGCCTATATCCTACAGACAAGAAATGGAGAACACAGAACAGATCTGTACTGCAGAGCCCCACAGAGTTCTGCTCAGTTTTAATTTAGGGAACTGGGCAACTATGATTGTGATAACTTTCTGTCCAAATGGGGCATAGGACTGCCTCAGCTTGGAGAATAGACACTGAATCGGAAGTATTCCTGAGTTCCAAGTTCTAGTTCTGAGTCTTGTATGATTAAAATCTGAATCCCTTGGTCTGCCATTTTGGTGTAACAGACCCAATTAGAAGTAGTTGGAGGAGTGATAACTGGAATTTAGTAGACAAAATAAATCTCATTTCTTTTTAGAAGAATAGGCCTGAAACCCAGTCTGGACTTGGCACTTCAGGGAGACTTGTAGCCAGATAGCCAGTTGCCTAGTTTTATAAAAAGTAAGGTTGCAGTTACTAGCTTCCAGCAGACATTGTTTTGAGAATGGTGGCATCCAAGCCTGACATGACTCAGAAAACTCAAGTGTTTAGCAATACAAAGTCTAATCTGAAAGTACATCCATAGCATCACCTAGTTATTTTCCAGGATGTCTGAACCATAGCTACTCTATTTTGACTTTTAATTGTAAACTTTTCTTTAATAGCCAAAGCAGATTTCACCATTAATGATGTCAGTGTTTGTCTAGGTATGCGAAGATGCAAGAATTGGGACTCATAAAATCTTTTCCTGAAAAGACCTAACTATCTGAAGGCCTGTTCTGCCAGTTTTTCCCAGAGCACAGAGTGCCTCATTTCTGATTTTCACCCTGAACTCCTTTCAGGGGAGTTGAAGGTCAGCAGTTGCAGTGGCCATGATTTAATCTTTGTAGATGTAGATGTCAAGTGTCAGTTTTCAGTTGGCAGAGCCCCTTTATGCTCATAAACTTGACCATGATTCTGAGGGGGGCATTTCATGACCATTTTATCCCATGGTGCTAAGAATGTCCATTCTCAGGTTTGGCAAAGATTTTGTTGACAGGCCACTCAATGTGCTGTTACTGGACTAGGCCATAAAACAGTATCCAAAATTCTCTGGACCACCTGTCTTACTAGCCTCTTGGTCCAGGAAAATATTCCCTCTTGTTGCTTCTTCCCATATCTTACACTGTTACCATCATCGATCTCATATGGAACTATATATTATTTTATCAGAGGCCTCAGTCTCACATTTGGCAGTGCAAGAAACAGCAGTTTTGTCAAACAGGTGAAATACAAATAACATAGCCAGCAGTATTAGTAAAGTGACAAATAAGACTTAAGTTAAGAGCTTCCGTTAGATGTAGCCCAGTATATCCCAGGTCATCTGACCTAGTTTACTTTGTAGAATCTTTATCTTCCAGGGAAATTATATATTGGCACTGTCTAAAAGGCACATAGCCCAGTTTTCTAGTGTTACTAGACTGATTATCCTTAGTATGATTTAATTGTTTCCAACACAGAGGAGACTTGAAACCTAAATTACTATAGCCTGGTGTTATTTATGGCGAGGGTCAGAGCAGGCATTATTAATTGGCCTGGTGAGGGGATCCCATCCAGTAATATCACAGTGACCTGAATATGACTATAATTTTTTTTTTTAAGTAAATTTTCTCAGGACCAACTAGTTAGAGCCTCATAGTAGAGAAATTTACCAAGGTAACCCAGAACTAGACACAGGTAATTGGTCACAAACCCAACAATTGGATTGATTTTTAAAACTAGCATAGGATTAGGCCTATGATAGAAAAGGATTTGATTTATAAGCAAAGGTCTAAGAAGTCAAGAAAACATTATAAATGATCATTCGAATCAGGTCCAGCATCTTGGGCAAGCTGTCTACCTCTGATGTCGTCATCTTCTCATCCTGATGTAGTGTAGTTTCTCCTCTGCTTGAGCATCATTTTAAGGTGAAATCAGGTCAGCTGTCCTTTTTATAGACCAATCCTGTGTAGGGGCCTTTGGAAGTGGGAATTAATTTAAAGTTAATTTCCCTTCAGTTTCATTGTGCATGAGCTAGTTAAGAGTACCTGATAAAAAAAGTCCTTCCATCCAGGTTGGAGACAGTCCCTTAAATTATGTCTTTTTCCAGTCCTGGTTGCAGGTCATGAGGGATCTGATCTTCATCCAAAGATAGATTACTGAGATAAGCTTCAGAAACAAACTTAGGGTGTTTTTTTTAAGAATTCAATTAAATTTTACATTAATATCAGTTCAGTTCAGTTCAGTCGCTCAGTCGTGTCCGACTCTCTGCGACCCCATGAATTGCAGCACGCCAGGCCTCTCTGTCCATCACCAACTCCCGGAGTCTACCCAAACCCATGTTCATCGACTCGGTGATGCCATCCAACCATCTCATCCTCTGTCGTCCCCTTCTCCTCCCGCCCCCAATCCTACCCAGCATTAGTATCACGTAACAGCAAAGAACAGTCTAAGAAATGAGTCTTACTACATACAGACCTCCATTAACAACTGGGATTTAACATTTATTGAAACATCTTTTTCTCTCTAAAATTACCCTCATTTTTATCAAATATAACCAAATTAAGGCTAGCTTGTTTGCAGAATAGGTCTGTTCTCACTAATTTTGGTCTGATGATTTATATAACCATGATTGATCATAGACTTTTTGTTTTGTTGAAACATTTATAGAGTCTCAGACTGAAATTTTAAAATAAAACAGGCCTGGGAAACTCAAATCAAAGGCTTATCACAGATTTTTTTTTTAACAAATCTAGGTGAATTCTTTCCTTTTTCCTAACTCATTTGATAAACTTACTGGAAACCTAAGAGTTTCCAATTTCTGGAGGAGTCAGATAGAGAGAAAATATAATTGTTTTGTTTATAATGTATAATTTTACCAAAGTATTGTCATAATTAGTTTGAGAGGAAGGGTTTCCCTACTCCCGGAAAACATAAGATTCAAACCTGTAATTTTTTAGATAGAAACCATAAAAGTTATAAGCATATTCACTGGTTCATTCAGTCCTTTTGTTAACTTTTGTGAAGTCATCAGGTTTTTCATTAGAATACCAGGACATATCAGAATGTTAAGAACTCCATATAATTTCTAGAATATCTGTATTAGTAATTTTACCATACATTATAACATGAGCAATTTATTACTCATTTGATAATCTTTTTCATGTAATTTAACCAACCAAATAAACACAGTTTAATATCTCTCTTTGGGATGTTTCAGGGGCCCTCTGAAGCACCCCAGAGTTAGCTAGAGGTCAAAAGAATTTTAAAAGAATTCGATTTAGGAAGTTTTATTGAAAAGATCAACTAAAAGGGTTTAGAACATTTGATCAGATTTAGTCAATGTTGATGGGTGTATCATTTAGCTTGCTGATATGTCACAATGGGCATAAATACCAAGGCTCAAGGTCTAGTGAAAGTCAGCTCCACCATCTTGGACCTAGTTGGCTCTAACCAGTTTTCTTATGGCTGTGTCATTCCTAACAAAATCCACTTATCTAACTAATTGTAATCCAATTTTAGAAAATCCTGATCATGCATAACTCTTTTTAGTATTTTTGCATACTTTTTTTTTTAACTGAAAACACACTTCCTACTTTCCTTTAGTAACAAAGAACTTTTATATTAGCATTTTATAGATTGGTGAGTGTAAATACCAGTGATAATCTCTAAAACCCTTACTTTCCTAGAACATTTTAGGATGGCACCAAACATTCATTTATAGTCCCAAATCTCTTTGTTTCTCTGTAAAAGGAAATTAGTGTTTAGTAGTAAATGTTTCAAAATCTTATTTTATTTGGAAATGACCTAACTATTCAATAGATTTCCAACACTTCGTTTAGCACAACCCTTAGAAATTCAAGTTACACCAATCTGGAGAGACTATTTTAGACAGATATTTCTAAAGCATAATTATTCTTAACAGAGCTTATCTAAAAGCTCATATCTCATTTACATTTTTTAGAAGTTTCTTCACTCGAGGTAATTTCCTTGTTGACAAACTTGTAACAGATATGGTAATATTTAGCTTATATTAGACCTAGGTACAATGAAAATATTCTATTTAATGTTAATTACTCTAAGACATGTCTATATTAGGTCAACAAACAAACATTAATATCAGGTATTTAATACTGGATATTTTCCAGTTCACATGAACCTGGGATTTATTGTTTAATTTAGAATTATTTGATTTGTAGGCGCTTACTTTTCTTTAAGCCAATTAAATAGAGCTCATTTATAAATTAACCTCAAAAATATTACCCAAGAGACAAAGACAAACCAAGACGTATTTAGACAGACACAGTGCAAGATCTAGCTTCATTTTCTAAGTTTAGTCATGAATTATACATTACAATATAAAATGTACTAGTTTATAAAAAACAGTTGGAATAAATAGAATTTTTAAAGGCTTTTTCCCATTTTTCCTCAGTCTCAGGAGTTAGAGATGGTCTAGATAAGTGTTCCTGAGAGCCCTGGCCTCAAGGCACAGGGAAAGAAAATCAAGTTCTAACAAAATGGCGGCAGGTCTAAACCAAATGGTGGCCAGACAAAGCAAAATGGCCATCAAAAATCACAACACAGAACAGAGTTAAAACACACACAAATAAACCTGGCAGTCCTCACCAGACACTCCCTTAAATACAAGAACACAGTCTCTCAGAAAACCTCCTATAGACACAGAACTTCAGATCCAAGTACTAACAGAGTAAACGAAAATATCTCAGATCTTCAAAGATTTCAAAGGGAGGAAAGGAAGCCAGGTTGAAAGAAGAAGGGGGAGGAGGTGGGAGAGGGGGACAAAAGGGGTGAACTTACAGACGTCTCCTGCCACCTGCAGATACCCAGGTGTTACGAGACTTTACCCTGGGCCTCCAGAGAAGGGAGGACTGGAACTCGGCCCTACCAGAAACCAGACCAGACCAGAACCAGAATTCGAGTTCTCTGCCAAGAAGAGGTGATCAGTCTCCAATCCTCAGCTCAGGCTGAGGCCCTTCGACCAGACTCCTGCATCCAGGACCGGAGGACTAGAAAAAAAGGGGAAGGATAGAAAGGGTTAAGGAGAGGAAAGAGAGAGAGAAGGGGAGAGAGGTCCATAAAGTCTCTTGTTCCTTACCGGTCGGGGCACTCTGACCAGCTGTCCACGTCAGGAGGAGACCAGGAACAAAAAGATCCCAGTTGCGGCCGCTGGGTCTGGTCCACTGGCAGGCAAGCTGGCCTCTGAGTAACCCGAGTGGTCAGGGTGTCAGTCTCAGCAAAGAAGAGTCCCTGCCAGAGTCGCCATTTGTTGCAGGAAGGGGGACCCCTTCCAGGGCCCCAGACTGGGCTCTTGTCTAACACTCGGAAATGAATTGTCTGAGGAGACACGTGTGCTGACAAAGCAAGAGATTTTATTGGAAAGGGCACCCGGGTGGAGAGCAGTAGGGTAAGGGAACCCAGGAGAACAGCTCTGCCACGTGGCTCAAGTCTTGGGATTAGTTTGCTGGTGGTCTTTGGCCAATCATTCTAATTCAGTGTCTTTCCTGGTGGCGCATGCATTGCTCAGCCGAGATGGATGCTAGCGAGAGGGATTCTGGGAAGTGGACAGCAGCAATGTCTCCTTTCGACCTTTCCCAAACTCTTGCGGTTGGTGGTGGCTTGTTAGTCCCGTATTCCTTAACAGGATCTCCTGTCATAAAACAACTCATGCGAATGGTTACTATGGTGCCTGGCCAGGGTGGGCAGTTTCAATCAGTGTGCTTCCCCTAACATTTCCACTTTTTCCCTTTTATTTGCCATGTAGTGATGGGACTGGATGCCATGATCTTAGTTTTTTGGATGTTGAGTTTTTAAGCCAGCTTTTTCACCCTCATCAAGAGGCTCTTTACTTCCTCTTCACTTGCAGCAGCTTTATTAATAATTGCCAGAACTTGGAAGTAACAGATGTCCTATAGCATGTGAATGGATAAAGAAACTAGTACATTTAGGTAATAGAACATTTCAGCGCTTAAAGGAAGTGGGCTATTAAGTCATAAAAAGATATGGAGAAGCCTTAAATGTGTATTACTAAGTTTAAAAAAAAAAAGCCAATCTGAGAAGACTATACACTGTATGGTTCCAACTACATAACATTCTGGAAAAGGCAAAACTGCAGAGACAATGAAAAGATCAGTGGTTGCCAGGGGGTGAGGTGGTAGGATGACCAGGCAGGGCAGAGGGGTTTAAGGCAGTGAAATTACTGTGTATGAGGCCATAATGATGAATAGATGCCATTGTCCCTTTGTGCAAACCCTCAGTACCTGCACAGCTGAGAGAAAGGCCTAATGTAGACTGCGGGCTTTTGGTGTCTTTGATGTGTCAGTTCATTGTAATGATGTGTGGGTTCGTCAATTCTAACAAATACACACTCTGGGGGGGGGGGGACATTGATAACGGGGCAGGCTATCCCTGAGTGGGCGACAGGGGATATAGTGTCAATTTCTGTATCTTCCATTCAATTGTGCTGTGAACCTAAAAGCACTCTAAAATTTTTGTGCTGATTGAAAAAAAAAAAAAAAATCTAGGATGTTTTGGACCCAGGACATGAAGATGTGGTTGCAAACATCCTCTGCTCCAAACGTCCTTCATTTGTAATCTGTGTGGTCAGAAAGAAACAGGCTGGTGATGCTGGTCTTTATTACCTTTGCTTGCATGATTCCTTCTCTGTCTCTGATCGTTCCCTCTTGTTTCCTGGGTTCTGGCCCTTGAGCCAGCCTCTTGCCCCTCGCTCAGGTCAGCCTCATAACCCAGCTCCCATGGCAGGGTGCCGCCCCCTCCTGACTTTCTGTCTCTTCCCCGTGGGATCACTGGTTCACGCCTTATCCATGTACTCAGGTGTTCACCAGAGACTCATGGAGAAACCCCTTCATGTCAGGCTCTGTTCCAGGTACTAGTGCTTACAAGGAGGTCCTGCCTTGGTGGAGCTTGTATTCTGCTGAAGGAGACAGACAGTAAATAGCCCCCCAAACAAGGAAGAGAATTTGGACAGGTATAGAGGAGTGAAGAAGAGTCCTAGGGAGGACTGCTTTGAAAAAGAACCCTTTAGAATTTCTGGAAATAATAAACACACACACACACACACACACACAGAACAACAACAACAAACAAGGAATAGGTTTAATGGCAGGTTTGATAGAGCTGAACATATAATTAGTGAACTGGAGGGAAAGTCAGAAAAAGCTACACAGAGAACAATTAGAGAAAGGGTGAGCAATTTGGGGAAGACGCAGTGATAAGATCTCACAGCTGCAGAAGAAGGGAAGTTTTCAGAAATTTCGGGGCATTTCAATACACCCAGCTGTACAATAAATGAGAAAAATCAGAACTGACTTAGTTGTAAAGAAGTTAAATGTAATTATGTAGAAGAATTTTTTGAAGTCTTAGCATTTTGTGTGCTACGAATTTTTGAGATGGAGAATTAAACTTTGGAAGCAAGGATATTCATGGATACAAGTAGATAGAACTTAGGGATCATAGTTATTAAAATAGAATTATTAGGAGGCTCTGGAGTTTTATTAATTGATGTGCTAAATAAGCAGGTGAACTTACAGAAGGAGGATGTGTGGGGCCACTTGCAATCCTGGAGAAACTTCGATCACTAACTGATGAACTTTGTGACATTTGATGTTTCACTTCACCATCCATAAAATGGTTCCAATATCTCCCCTTTAGGCTATTGTGCAGTTTGAAAAAGATTTCTCAGTAAAACGTCCTAAACAGAGTGCAGGCTTTGTGCCTGGAGGGTAGTAACGGTTCACAAACCATCAGCTGAACCCAAAGTTCATGGGGAAAGTAAACATGAACTTATTTATTAATGCAAAACAGAAAAAGCTCACAGACTTAGAGAATGAACTTATAGTTACCAGGGATAAAGAGAGGTGCAGATAGATTGAGACTTGGGTTGATATGTACATACTGCTGTATATAAAATAGATAACCAACAAGGACCTACTATATAGCATAGGGAACTCTGCTCAATACTCTGCAATAACCTACATGGGAAAAGAATTTGAAAAAGATGAGATATATATGTAAAACTGAATCACTTTGCTGTACAGCAGAAATCAATACCACATTCATTGTTAATCAACTATACTCCAATATAAAATAAATTTTAAAAATTGTTTTAAGTTCACGTGGAAAGTAAACATGCACAAATCACTAGAAAATACCTAAGCAGAAGGAAATAAGGCAGAAAGAACAGAACAAAGTCCAGATATGTACAATATTATTACATGTGGCACTTAATATGAGGAAGAGACATTTCAAATCGATGAAGGAAGGTTACCATTCAACAAACAGTGAACAACTGGCTGGGCAGCTGAAGTTTGAATTTCCTTCAAAACTTAGTATAGAGGAATCAAATATTTTGATTTAAAAATAAGAAAATATAAGGGAAAGAGAGGGAGAAAAAGGCCTTTCTAAGCTAAACAAAACTATGAAAAGAAAAATCAAACATTTTTTAGCTGCCTACAGGGAAAAATTTGATATCCAAAGTAAAAACAAACAGGGAACAAAATTTTTTATTACCTACAATCGGGAAATAAATATAAAATTGTGAAAACTATAATACACAATTTATAATTCTATATCCAGGTGTACAGTAGATGTCCCTTTGTGTAGGAAGGGGGGACTTTGCACTATATATAAACGAAGAGTGTCCCCCTCCTTGCTATTTTGTTTGCTTCACATCAGAGTGTGTTTTAAGGGAAGTCCCTTCTTAAATAGCAGTGCTTTCTCAAAGTAAGCAAGTGAAGGTGAAAATTGAGCAGTAAAAATTTTCCTTGAAAAGCCCTTAAAGGGAGACATGCAGGAACACTGCCAGGGGGTGGGGAGAGGGGAACATGTCAGTGAACACAGCATCCAATCCGGGTCTGTTCTGGCAGGGTCTCAGGATTACTGATAGACAAGCCCAACAGTTCTTCTAGGAATTTATTTACTTTTCTTCACTTGTTTGAAACAAGTTGTTTCATACTTGTTCTATGTGAGAGGTTTTCATTACAGAGTAATAGTACTAAAAGAAGGTGGAAAAGAAGCATCTGTGTTAGGGAGCTGGTAAACTGTGGTCCACCCTTGCTGTAGGATGCTCTGCAGGTGTGGAAGGACGAAGAAGAGCTCTGTGTGCGCAAGCAGCAGACTCTCCAAGATACCTTGAGAGGCAAGAGGTGGGTCAGAGCGAGAGTATGTTAGTTTAAGTGTCGGTGGGGAGGGATATTCTTATTTAGTTGAATGTGTATAAAGAAATTCTGAAAGGATTCCCAAGAAATTAATAACCTATTAAAAACCTATTGGTTTTCTATTGGGTAGAGAAGATGAAAAGTAAGGGGGTGATTTATTACTATCAACCTTTTAATACACTTTTAAAAATTGAACTATGGGAACTTCCCTGGTGGTCCAGTGGTTAGGAATCCACCTGCCAATACAGGGGACACAAGTTTGACCCCTGGTCCAGGAACTAAGATCACACATGCTGAGAGACAGCTTAGCCCTTGTGGCAAGACTACTGAACCTAAGCTCTAGAGCCTGCGAGCCGCAACTACCAAAACCTGTGTGCCCAAGCCCGTGTTCTGCAATGAGAAGCCTGCACACTGCAGCTAGAAAGTAGTACCTGCTCGCCGCAACTAGAGGCAAGCCCATATGCAGTAATGAAGACCCAGCACAGCCAAAAGCAATAAATAAATACAATTTAAATGTTTTAAATAAAATTGAGCTACGTACACGTATTATCTAGTTCACAGATTACTTCTCAGAACTACTAACATAATCAGAAAAAAAAAAGTTAAAAACTTAATAGAAAAGTGTGCAATGTATATGACTAGATACTTCCTGGGAAAATAAACAAGCACCAATCACAAATGGCTTTTAAACCTATGGAAGTATGCCAAGACCATCACTTTAATGAGAGAATCAGTTAGAACAATACTAAGTTTTTTCAACAGTAGGTTGTGTAGATCAAAAAGTTGGATAATATAATGTGTCAGGAAGGATGTGAAAAGTTGGGATTCTCATATGCTGCTGGCCGGCCTGTAAATAGGTGTACCTTCTCTGCTGAGCTGTGGGAAGTATCTGGTAAAATTCAGGATTCACATACCCTTTGATTCAGTAATTCACTTCTAGGAATTTACTTTAAATCCACCCCTATATGTATGCCGAGATGGATGCACAAAGGTGTTTCCTGCAGCATTGTTCATAGTAGAAAAGCCTGGGAAAAAAACCAAAATGCCTTTCTGTAGCCTATTTAAAGAACAGAGGACTTCCTTGGTGGTACAGTGGATAAAAATCCGCCTGCCAATGCAGGGGACACAGGTTCAATCCCTCCTCCTGGATGATCCCGCACACCATAGAGCAACTAAGCCCGTGTGCCAAACTACTGAGTCTCCCCTTTAGGGCCCAGGAGCCACAACTACTGAAGCCTGTACACCTCAAGCCAGTGCTCCGCAACAAGAGAAGCCACTGCAATGAGAAGCCCACACCTCGCAGCAAAGAGCAGCCCCTGATCGCTGCAACTAGAGAAAGCCCAAGCTGAGCAATGGAGATCCAGGGCAGCCAAAAAAATTTTTTTAAAAAAGAAAAGGATCACTCAACAATAAAAAATATGGTTAAAAGGTCTACAATCCAACAATAAGAGACGGTTCATCAAATGATAAAAAGAATAGAAAAAAATAAAACAATAAAAGAATCCAGTGGTAGAAGAGAATACAGGAATCCACTGTAACAGGCCAAGTCTGTGTGCACTTGTGTATGATGATCTCTGAGATATTATAACATAAAAGGTAAGTCATGAAATGCCATGTACAAAATTATACCTTGTGTATAAAAAGAATGAAGGAATCATGTGTTGGCTTGGGTGAGATAGCTCTGAAGGCTACAGGAAATGCTTGGGACAGTGGTGGTCTCTGAAAAGGGAACTCTGGACTTGGTGGGGAAGTACCTGTGAAGGAGAGGGGACTCCTATGAAACAGACTTGCTGGGTGGGGAGGGGCTGTGAGAGAAGAGTTTTGAGAATGAGCTGGTGGCCCAGGGAAGCGTGAGGTATGGAGGGGGAATGAAGCAGAGGTTGTAGAAGTTTTCAGATCACATTCAATTTGTTTTCAAAATTTTAAAAGTAATATGGCTTTATACCAGCTTCCCAGGTGGCTCAGACAGTAAAGAATCTGCCTAAAGAATGTAGGAGACCTGGGTTCCATCCCTGGGTCAGGAAGATCCCCTGGAGAAGGGAATGGCTACTCACTCCAGTCTGCTCCAGGAAATGAAACATTTTTCACTTTGATGTGTTTCCAGTCTTTTTATATGTACCAGTGTCCACTGTTTGTTCCTGCTTTGTGTATTTCATATGCGTGTTTCATGTGTATTACAAGTAATAAATCTCCTGACACCAATCATTTAACATTCCTTCATAGAGTTACAAGCGGTGACACTGTAATTTATTTGAACAATCACTCCATCATTTGTCACTCCCATAGATTTCATTACCTTTTTCAGTGTTGTGTGTACCCAGCATTTCTTCTTTAAAGAAAATTCCTTAGTACAGCTCCCTAGACATGGAACCTATGTTGTGTTTATCCAGGGAAGCTGCTAAGGAGAACTTGAGGAAGTTTCTCATAGACAATGTGAGAATCAGGAGTGGGGTCTGGATGTACGGTGATTACAGCAAACTGAAAGCAAACCCTAACCTAACTAAGAAAGTACACTGAAAAGTACAAAACTACTGAAAGAAATTATAGAAGACACAAAGAAATGAAAAGACATCCAGTGTTCATAGATATGAAAATTTAATATTGTTAACCTACCCATGGGCTTCCCTGATGGCTCAGATAGTAAAGAATCTTCCTGCAGTTGAGGAGACCTAGGTTTGATCCCTGAGTTCAGAAGATCCCTTGGAGAAGGTAATGCAACCCACTCCAGAATTCTTGTCTGGAGAATTCCACGGACAGGGGAGTCTGGCAGGCTACAGTCCATAGGGTCTCAAAGAGTCAGACACAACTTAGCAATTAACACGCACACAAAAGTCACCTATACTACCAAAAGCAACCTACAGATTCAGTGCAATTCCTATCAAAATATTTCTGGGTTTTGCAGAAATAGAAAAATCCATTCTTGAGATCATATGGATTTGAGGGGATTCTGAACAACTAAAGTAACCTTAAAAAAGAAGAACAAAGTTGGAGGGCTCACACTTCCTGATTTCAAAACTTATTATAAAGCAACAGTCATCCAAAAAGTGTGGTACTGGCATACAGACAGACTAGAAAGTCTTTTCAACAAATGGAGTTGGGAAAAGCTGAATATCCACATGCAAAAGAATTAAATCAGACCCTTACCTAAAACCATGTACAAGAAAATTAACTTGAAGTGGATTCAAGACCTAAAACTGTAAAACTCTTAGAAGGAAACATAGGAGGAACGTTTCCTGACACTGGATTTGATAATAATATATTGGGTATGACACCAAAAACACAGGCAACAAAAGGAAAAGTAGATGAGTCAAATAAAAACTACATCAAACAAGACTTCTGCACATTAAAGGGCACAGTGTGTAGTGCCTATGGATTGGGGGAAATATTTGTCAACCATATATCTGATCATAAGTTAATGTCCAGAATATTTAAAGAACTCCTACAACTCAACAACAACAAAAAACCAACCGGATTTATTAATAGGCAAAGGACCTGAATAGACATTTCTCCAGAGATAATATACAGATAACAAACAAGCATATGAAAAGATGATCAACAATACTGATATATTAGAGAAATGGAAATCCAACTATGATGAGCTATCACCTCACATCCTTCAGGATGACTACTATAAAATAAAAATAATATGTTGGTGAGCATGCAGAGAAATTGGAACACTTGTAAGATGGAGTTATTAGGCGTGTAAAATGGTGCAGCCACTGTGGAAAACAGTATGGTAGTCCCTCAGAAGAATTAAAATAGAATTACCGTATGATCCAGCAATCCTACTTCTGGTATATACCCAAGAGAATTGAAAAGATATTTGCACACCCGTGTTCATAGCAGCATTATTCACACTAGCCTAGAGGTGGAAACAACCCAAGTGTTCATCAAGGGATGAATAGATACAGACAATGTGGCCTATACATATAATGGAATAGTATTTGGTCTTTTTTAAAAAATTTATTTATTTTAGTTGGAGGCTAATTACTTTACAATATTGTAGTGGTTTTGCCATACGTTGACATGAATCAGCCATGGGGGTACATGTGTTCCCCATCCTGAACCCCCCTCCCACCTCCCTCCCCATCCCATCCCTCTGGGTCATCCCAGTGCACCAGCCCTGAGCACCCTGTCTCATGCATCGAACCTGGACTGGCAATCTGTTTCACATATGATAATAGTATTTGGTCTTAAAAAGGACTGAAATCCTGTCTCATACTACAATACAGATAAACCTCATGTTCATTATACTAAGGGAAATAAGCCGGTCATAATAAGACAAACACTGTATGATTCCAATTATCTGAGATATCCGAAGTACTCAAAGTCTGAAAACAGAAAATAGGATGGTGGTTACCAGGTGCTAGTGGGGAGGGGATGGGAAGTTGATTAATAGGAACAAAGTTGTAGTTTTGCAAGATAAAAACGTTCTGGAGTTCTGTTGTGCAAAAATGTGAGTAGTCTTAACATCACTAGACTGTACACTTAAAAGTGTACATTTTTTTTAATTTGGTAAAAAGTGATAAATTTTATGTTAAGAGCACTTTTGACCATATTTTTTTTAATGAAAGCAAACTCAGAGATAAAAGCTCCATCTCTGAAATGAGGTGAGCTCCAGACAAAGATGAGATGAAACCCACACCCCCTTTAATGAGCTGATTCACAGTGTTTAGTGTAATTGTTAGGAATAGTTGGGGAATGACGTCTGAGTAGCACTATAGAGCAGCTCAGAAAAGCATCCAGACTGAAATGTGCCATGCTCAAGCCGGTTACCCTTCTGGAGTCCTGGAGTGAAGTGAGTGAAAGTCGCTCACTCGTGTCGGACTGTTTGCCTCTGTAGCCCACCAGGCTCCTCTGTCCATGGAATTCTCCAGGCCAGAATACTGGAGTGGGTAGCCTGTTCCTTCTCCAGTGGATCTTCCAGACCCAGGAATTGATCTGGGGTCTCCTGCCTTGCAGGTGGATTCTTTTCCAGCTGAACTACCAGGGAAGCCGGAGAAGGAGCTGTAATAGAGACCCCTGTCTTCTGGGCGGGTCACAGCCAAGCTTCCTTGGCCACCACCCCCCCCTCCAACCACCCAGGGTACTTTGGAATCTTCTGGGCTTTCTTAGGGGAGCAAAACTGCAGGAGCCAATAGATCCAGAGGGTGGCGCTCCCTGCCTCTCAGGAACTCTTTTTTTCCACAAAAGTGACCAACTGCCCTTGGAGCTTTAACTTGCCCTCGGGAGTCTGAGTTCACCCTGACTTTCAAAAGCACCTACAACCTGATGAATGTCCGGAGTGCAAGCCATCTGTGGGGGAGACACAGCCCTTTCTCTTTGGAGGTGGCATATCTTCTGGGAAGCTCGCTTCCAACATCTGCTGGCCTCCCACTGGAGCATGCCTGGCCTCCTGGAAACTCAAGGACCCACAGCCCTTGCCACCCTGACCGTGGGGCCTGGGACACTGTTCTGTTTTCCAGGATCAACTCCCGGAGTCAAGGAGGAAGCAAGACTCAGGAGGCTGGGCTGTGCAAACAGCTGTGGGCAGAAACTTCTGGAGGAAGCGAAGAGCCTTAGAACAGTGGCCCCGGTGACCTGGACTTCGAACCTAGATTCTGGTGGAACGTCTTAAAGACTCAGAATATGGCTATCTTGGCAGTCTCTTGACCTTGAGAGACATTAATTGGGGTCCGGGGTCCTCCCTTCAGAGCAAGACCCTCTGGTTCTCTCTGATCCCCTAGTCAGCCTGGGCTGCTGACCCAGAGCTCCAGGGCGCAGCCTGCGCACCTGCCGTGCTCGCCTGCCCCTCCCGCGCCCGCCTGGCACACCAGCACACGCATCTGCCCGCCCTCCTCGCCGCCGCCCTGCCCCCAGGGCGTGTCGCCCAGTGGTCAGTCCAGCCCTCGCGAGGCTCCCTCTGTCGCCTGGAGCTGTGGCCAAGGGTCAGGAGGGCCGGGAGCCGCACCTGGAAGATGCGCCCCGTGGCTGCCGGTGAGTGCAAACCCCCCCACCGGCGGGAGGCGGGAAGGGGGCCGGCACGGGAGAGTCGCCCCCTCGCCCTTCCTGGGACCCGCCACGCGGAGCCAGAGGTGAGGGCGGCAGGGGGAGGGTCTTCTCTTCGGGGATCAGGAATGCGCGAAGCGAATCCAGCCGCAGCGCGAGTGGGCTGGGGTGTCGTCCCCCCTTCCGCCTGTCCCCACCGCCCTAGCAGCGTGCAGGGAGGAGAAAAGGGGGGAACCAGGGACTGTGACGCTATGCCTGGAAAGCAGGCTGAGCGCAGCTAGAGCGGAACCCAGTGAGCCCCTAGGCGGGAGGTGCTCAAGCGCCCCCGCGCCCCTGGGCCGGGAGGGGGCTGCCCGAGCCGGTCAGAGCCCCTTGTGAGCTGCTCTTGGGGTCCCTCGGGCTGAAGCCAGGGATCTTGCGCCACAGGTGCACCCGACGAACCCAGGGAATTATGAAAAGTGCAGAAACTGAGACAGTGTTTTCAGTCACCGGTCTGCAGGTGGCTGGGAAGTGGGGGCTCATTAACAAGGAATGCCCCATTGTCCCTTTTATGACAGTTCTTTTTATAAGACTCCCTACACCCCACTCCTCGCCTCCAAACTACTTGAGGCTGCAGAAGGTTTGAAGGGAAAGTAGGAAAGACACTATTTCATCTCCCAGAACTGGTTTCCCAACAGTGGCCTCTGTGTGCCTTGCCCTCCCACCTGCCTGTGAATTCAGGCACTCTGAGGTCCATGTGAACCTCTGGCTCCTGCCACACATTCCCTTTCTAATCGATTTTGCTGTTTCTTCTGTAATCTGAGGAATCTGGATTCCTCCCAGAGCATGGCAGCATAGTGGGAAGAAATGAAAAGATCAAAAATGGAGCGTTCTCCTGGCCTCTCTAGGGGTCAGCCCTCCATCCCTGGGTGGCAGGCGATCTCCTTCCTCCCTGAGAGGCGTTCTGGTTGTGTGACCACACTGCAGAAAGTCCTGCTCACTGCCTTCCTGCTCCGCGCCCAACATGTAGGAAGCCCAGTTTTAAGACTTTTGTATTTGTGTAAAATATCCGTGCTTTCCACAAAATCATTTTTCTATGAACAGTACTGCTTTGGGTAACTTGTATGGCTTGTAGGATAAATGTGAGGAGATGCACCTCTTTGCTTGGGAGAAAATATCTCTCTTGGGGCACTGACTTTTATTACAGCCATTTTGGAAGAATTTTTTTCATTATTTCTACATTATATATTCGGACTTCCCAGGTGGCACTAGTGGTAAAGAATCTGCCTGTCAATGCCTGAGACAAAAGAGGCGCGGGTTCAATCCCTAGGTTGGGAAGATCCCCAGGAGGAGGAAATAGCACCCCATTCTAGCATTCTTGCCAGAAGAATCCCATGGACAGAGGAGCCTGGTGGGCTACGTCCATGGGGTCACAAAAAGTGGGACATAACTGAGCATCTGAACACAACATATTATTTAGTATATACTTACCGTATGATTCTGCTGCTGACTTGGTGGAAAATAATTGAATATTATTAGATTGCTTTTCCCTCCACCTACTACTTTTTCACACACAGTCCTTGTGATTCATTTGTGAGCTATGTGGTCCTTTCATGTCAAGCTTTGAGGTCACACCAAGTTTGCATTTATCTGGGTGTGGCTGCCATAGAGAATACTAGCAAAAGGTCAGGGCTATGCCACTTTTGATTTTGTGAGCTAAGGATCTGGCAATGCGTGGAAGTAGCATTTCCCTAGACACTTCAGTTAAGCCCCAGGTCTGCCCGGGGTAGGGCTCTAGGAAGGATCTAGGAAGGACACATGGCTGTAGGAAGGACGCTCAGACTGAAGGAGAAGGGCAGCTACCTGGAGCAGTCATCCTAATTCCTTCAAAGTAAGGGCGCTGGCATGTGAACTTTGAAAGGTGGGTTACCTTGCAAACCTGCTGAGATGCTCAGGTGTGACACTTCCCAGCCCTACTGCCAAAAAGCCTCATTGACAGGACTGTGACAGTTGTGGCCACTGGGCCCAGTGGGGCCTGGAGCCTCAAAGCCACTGAAACCCAAGTGTGGTTCACCTGCCCCTCAGCGCCCGCAGCCTCTCAAGGACAAGAAGTGCAACTGTGGGTGCTCCGGGGTTGGGGGGGCAGGGAATGTGGGTCCCTGTGGGGAGGCTGGCCGTGACAAACAGCATCCTTGTCCACTTGATGTGGAAGGAATCCCTCTTGAGTGTGCTCTTGTGGGTTCAGGAATGGATGGGCGGAGGGGTCCTGAGATCCCCCCCTCACCAATATCCTGCCTTAGTGTGCACTGGCTTTGTCCTCCAGCCTAAGTGGTCAGTGCCAGCCTGAAACACCTGAGAATCTGAGTGGGGGGCGAGGGTAGGGCATACACACATGTGCCCTAACAGAGGGTCTCTGAGGCGGAAGTTCCAACTTCCTGCCTGTGCCCAGGATGGCCTTTGCTCTAATCCTCACGGATGCCTGCTGGTGGGAGTGCTCAGGACACGTCTATGGGCTGATGACAACTTTATTGCCTTATGAGGAAAGGCCAGCTCCTGGTCACAGAATCACAGAAGTTCCTGGACTCCGTGTACTTCCTCTGTCTCCTCCTCCACATCTGAAGGTGCTGGACCTCTCCTGCTGGGGTAGACCTCCCCCCGCCCCTTGCCCCGCACCGGGGCTGGTCTCAGCCAAGTCCTTGAGCCCCCACTTTTCCCAAGTTGAATCCTCAGCCATGCCCTTCACCCCAGCCCCAGGTACTGGCTCCACCACCCACCTGTGCCTCATCTTACCGTAAACTGGTCCCAGTGCGGGCTGCTGGGTCTGCCCTCCCTCCCCAGGAGGGTTCTGGGTTCTGAGGGTTTATGACAGTTCTGGCTGCAGATCGTGGCTGCTCCCAGCCACTGTGAGAAACCTGGCCTGGGGGTCAGCAGCTGCACCCCTCCCCCGGAGCACAAACTCTTTATAGCCTTCCTAGGAGCCCCTGGAAAACATTCAAGTTCCAAGTTCATGATTCTCCGTGTGAGGATGTCTGGGCTTTTATTCTTTCTTCATTATCTTCCTTGTCACTGCCACCGGTTTGTCCTTGTTGACCTGGGGACAAAACCATGCCTCTCTTTCAAGCTAGAAGGCATCAGAGAGGTGCACCCTGCTCCCTTTCAGTCTCCTCCAAACCAAACAGCAACTCTTTGCTCAAAGTCTCACGTGTGACAGTGAGAAGATCTGAATAACCTCCGCTTTGCCAGTTTTCTTCAAATACAACACTTGTTTGTGAAGTGACACATGGGACACAGTGAACTATTGTTTTTGAACCTGAGACTGTTGAGGCTGAATCCATGTTTCCAGCAGTCACATCACATGGTTCACTCAGGGCGCATCCAGCAGCCTGTTTGAGACACCCTGTGCCCCTCGCACCATCCCAGGTGTGCGGCACAGACCTGGAGGGGAGACGTGGTGGGCAGTGCCGGTGGGCTGACCTGAGGGTGCCCGCGCAGGCCACACCCAGGAGGCCACAGATCTGCGCTGGGGCCGTTGACAAAACAGATGGCTGTGGGTCTGGAGGCGGGCACCGTGGAGGCAGAGGGACAAACTCATCCCCAGGGGGCAGATGGAGAGGGCAGCACGGCAGCGGGTCAGAACAGACAAAGGGGTTTCCCGGACAGCGTGCCGGCTTCCCCAGGCTCTCACTGGTTTCTGTGGCTGGTTTTTCCAGCTTGGAAATGTCCCTCTGCTAGGGACTGCAATGACCACACTGTCTCAGTCATTTCCCAGCAGAAAGCTTTCTCTGCATTACATTCTAACCTCCTCAGAAACTGCATGGTTGGAAAAAAGAGGGAATTGATAGAGAAATATGCACTTGAAAAAAGACTAAATGATCTAAGTGAGGCAGAGGGGTCCTGTTTCACAAGGTGACTACCTAAACTAACCAGACACCCCCCCACACACACAAGGACCTGCACCACTGACCGGATATAACCTACCCCATGTCAGTCCAGGTCGGCCGGGGGGAGGGGTAGGGGTGAAGGGGATCTCTAGGCATTAGGAATGAAGAGGGAGCTGAGATCCAGGGCTCAACAGGGCCGGACTGACAGAGGTTTGCATTTCATCACGGCCAGAGAGAGAGGTTACCCAGGGCTGGGTTCTGCAGAGTTGGAAAGGGGGCTGGGGAACACCCTCTGGTCTCTGCTCAGGGCTCTGGGTAGGGAGACACCAGCCCTCTGACACGGACTGGTGTCCAGCCATTCAGTTCACCTCTGACACCCACCACCCACAGGAGGCGCGAGAGCCCAGGGGTTAAGGGCAGTGCCCTCTGCGAGCTGCCCTGTCTTCAGATGCCAGCCACAGGCTTCAGGGGCCACCCACACTTCTGAGGGTTCCCACAACTCCTGGGGGGATGGCGTTCTGTAATTTGCTGGAACGACTCACAGAAACACTGCAAGCACTACTATATTTGCGGTTACAGTTTTATCCTTTAGGACACAAATCAGGAGGACCAGCCAAAAGCAAGGCTTCCCAGGTAGTGCAGTGGTAAAGAATCTGCCTGTCAATGCAGGAGACACAGGTTTGATCCCTGGGTCGGGAAGATCCCCTGGAGGAGGAAGTGGCAACCCACTCCAGTATTCATGCCTGGAGAATCCCATGGACAGAAGAGCCTGGCGGGTTACTACAGCCCTTGGGGTCACAAAGAGTGGGACACAATTGAGCAGCAGGCATGGCCACCAGCAAAGACATGGAGGGCCCAGAGTGAGAGTCCCGTGCCCACACCCCTGGGAATTGGGATACATCCCTTCCTGGCACATCTGAGTGTTCTCCTCCTGGAAACCCCCAGAGTTTCTGAGTTCCAAGTTTCACTGGGATCTTATTACATCATTGGTACATGATTGAGCTGGCCTCCTTTCTCTCCCCTCTCCTGGGGGTTGGGAGTGAGTCTGAAGTGTGGGCTGGGTCTTTCTGGCATGGCCGGCCACCGTCCCTGGAAACTATCCCAGGACCCACCTCATTAGCGTAAATTCTGGTGTGGATGAAAGGGGCCCTGGATGAACCACAGCAGACACTCCAATCAGGAAGTTATCAGGGTTTGAGGAATTCTATGCCAGGAACTGGGATAAAGATGAGATGTATCCTTTATTATGTGCATGGGTGCAAGCTAAATCACTTCAGTTGTGTCCGACTCTTGGCGACCCTATGGACTGTATCCCACCGGGCTCCTCTGTCCATGGGATTCTCCAGACAAGAATACTGGAGTGGGCTGCCATTTCCTCCTCCAGGGGATCTTCCCAGCCCAGGGATTGAACCCATGTCTCTTATATCTCCTGCATTGGCAGGTGGATTCTTTACCACTAGCATCACCTGGGAAGCCCATTCTTTATTACACTCCAGTGATAAGTCAGCACCCACCATGGGGAGCACCTAGGTTCACTACCAGGGAGAGAGAAGAGCCAGGATGGGGGACCTGGGAAGACAGAGGCCATAGAGATGAAGAGAGGTCTGTGGCGAGGCCCCAGCAGTCTGGCCAGTGGGTTCCACCAAGGCCTGGCAGGGGACATGTGGAATTGGGAAGAGGCCCAGATGTCAGAGCCTGTCCTGGGCAAGACATGGGGCAGGAGCAGACTGGGGAGCTGGAGAGGATCAAGGGTTTCGTCTGGGACCTGCGAGGCCCTGTGAGGCATCCTGGGTGCTGACAGGTCAGCAAGGGGGCAGCTTTGTCCAGAGCTCGGAGGACGGTCTGGGTGAGCTCATCTGAGATCCTGCGGAGAGACACAGGGAGGCAAAACCAGCAGAGGAGGCTGGGTCTGCCCAGGACGGGGGAACCTCCTGCCTCCAGGAGGGTGTGTGCTGTCCAGGGAGGGTGTGGAAGGGGCAGGGGCGTCCAAGGGGCCTGGGGTTGGCAGCCTAGAGGCTCTGGAGGCCTCGACCAGCACAGCTGCCTGGAGCCGCAGCGGGATGGTGAGGCCTGGGGGCCACTCCAGGGTGCAGTTATTTCTGGATGCTTTGCCTGAGAGGGAACAGAAACAAGGCAATGAGGAGCTGTGGGGTCTGGTGGGTGGGCTCTTCCCCTGCCCTCCCCTCCCCTCCTGTTGTTTTACCCTCTTCCTCCATTCCTTTCTCCCTCTCTTTCCTCCCTCTCTCCCTTCCTTCATTCCTTCCATCCATCCATCCATTCATCCTCTTGTTATTTCTCAGGACTGGACCTAAACACTGATGGGGGACATCCCTGAGTCCCCTTGTTCAGGGTCTTGGGCCATCCCTGGATCTTGGCAGTTTGGGGGATGCTGTACAGTCCTGATCTATGCACTCTTTATGGAGTAAAATCTAAAAAATTGTCTGTGGAGGGACAGAGCTGTCCCCCAGGCCTCTGGGAACCTAAGAGTGGGTCAGTGCCTTGTCCCCAGGAGTTCAGAGGAGGATCCTGGAGTCTGTCAACCATACAGATTTTCTCCAGGGATGTCTGTGGAGGCAGTCTGAGCTCAGTTTGGAAAAGAATTTCCAGACACAAAGCATTTCAGAAGGGAGTGAATTTATTAAGAGCAAAGAGCAGAGATAATGTGGGCGTTGGGAGCTCAGCGGGCCGACAACTCCTGAAAGACGAGGGAGAGTCAACAGTTTTCGTGGGTCAATAGCCAATTTTTATAGCCTCAAGACAAAATTACTGCTGGAAGGTTAGCATTAGGTGATTGGTTAGGGTGCTATAGGGTATTTAGGCTTCCCTGGCAGCTCAGCTGGTAAAGAATCCACCTGTAACACAGGAGACCCCAGTTCGATTCCTGGATTGGGAAGATCCTCCTGGAGAAGGGATAGGCTACCCACTCCAGTACTCTTGGGTTTCCCTGGTGGCTCAGATGGTAAAGAATCTGCCTGCAATGCTGGAGACCTGAGTTCCATCCCTGGGTTGGGAAGATCCCCTGGAGGAGGGCGTGGTAACACACTCCAGTATTCTTGCCTGGAGAATCCCCGTGAACAGAGGAGCCTGGCGGGCTACAGTCAGTGGCGTCGAAAAGAGTCAGACATGACTGAGCAACTAAGCACAGCACAGTGTGTTTACTGGAGTGGGCATTTAGTCTAACTGGGAGTCAGGAAGCTGGTTAGTAATTGCTTTTGGCAGTGGTTACAAAGGGGCTCAGTCAGCTTCAGAGGTGACCTTGATCCTGGGTTCTGCTTCCACTTCCATGTGATCGGTGCAAAGCCTCGCACCTGTGGCCTGCAGCAGGACTCAACAACATCCTTCGCCGGGAACCGTGGGTGTCCCTCCAGCCTTGTCTGAGGATAATGACAGTCTAGGGACCATTTCCAGTGTCACAGGGGTGACTGTGTGCTCACGGGTGCCAGGTACCACCCTCAGCACTGGTGACACAGTAAACAAACCAGGGCACCTCCGCCACCCTCCATGTTTCTGTCTGCTTCCAGGAGCTTCCTAAGTCCCAGGGGCTCTGGAGGGGAGGTCCTCTTTTGTCCCTAGGCCAGGTGTCAGGGCCGCCTGATGAGTCCTTGATGTGAGCCCGTGAGGAAGCTCTGAGACCCAGCACAGCAGCAGATGGGAACCTGAGCCCGACCTCTTTCACATCCCGCTCCTGTCACCCGCTCACGTCACCCAATCCTGTTCCCCTCAGCAGCTGTGCTCAGAAGCCGATGGGCTCCACTGAGTGGCCCCAGGCCTTCGCCAGCCCACCGTCCTGAGGAATTCCCCACGGGGCATTCTGCCAAGACTCAGGGGTGCCATCAGGAAGGCCTGGATGGGGTCAGGAGAGCAGGTGGGGGCACCCACATGCATCTTGTCTGTCTGTCCACAGGCACCCTGAAGGCAGTGTTCTTCATCTTCGCCTCCCTCTGTGCCTGGTACTCCGGGTACCTGCTGGCAGAGCTCATCCCAGACGTGCACCTGTCCAGCGCTGTCTACAGCATCCAGAGCATTGGCAAGAGGCCCGTCCTCAAAGGTGGGTACCACGGTGGGGTCAAGGCAAGGACTTGCAGCCCTGCTGCAGTGGTGAGACTGGGCTGTGGTCTCTACTACCATTTATGTTGATGAGAAAGAGGAGGAGGAGGAAGAAGAGGAAGAATCCTCTCCCATAGTTCCCACTCCATTGCCCTGCTCACACCCCGTGAGACCCCAAGCAAGCCATGATGTTAGGAAAACAAACTTTATATGCCGGATGCATTAAAAATTCTGGAATTGGGGATAAAGTGAAATTACAAAATATCCACTAAAAATTACATTGGAAAATGTGTGGGACCCTGAAGTCATCATCTGTACCTTTTTCCACAATCTCATTGTAAATAGGTAGCTGATTTATTTTTAACAGAAATAAATGATACAAAATTAATTTTCACAGGTATAAAGAGCCGGGTGATGATTTTAAAATGTTATAAAAAACCATTCTTTTTCAAACTTGATTACCTCTTGTGGCCAGAAAAAAAAAAAAAAAAAAAAAGAACTTTCTAGATATTGACTATGACTGAAGTGTTTTTATTTGAAGTAGGATTTTTCACAGTGAATGTGCTTGTAATCAGATGGATTTTATTGCATGTGGATTATGGATGAGGCCAGTACCCTGGGGCCCATGTGTTCAGGGAACGGATCTGCCCTCAAAGGGCTGACTTTCTCATTTTCTCCAATTTTACACAAAATGGGAAGTCTGTTCTGGGTGAGGACTTGCCTCCAGGAGCTGCCTCTGACCTGTTCTTTTTATAAGGGCTCACTCATGTGGTTTCTGATTCCCACCAGGGGAACAGGGAGGCCCTGTCACCCTCCCTCGTGATGAAGCACATCGAGTTATTGGGAACCAAAGGTGGCACTGAAAGCCAGCAGCTGTGTCCTGGATCCTACTGGCTTGGAGCCTCAGCTCTGGGGGAAGTCATGACTGCTCAGGAGTCTGGTGGACCCAGAGTGTGAAGGTTGTGTCTTGTGATTTGTAATTTAATGCCCACGTGTGTTGACTTAAAAAATATTCACAACCTGAAAGTTGAGAGTTATGTTTTATTCGGTGGGAAATTTTAGGACTTCGGGTCCGGGAGACAGCATCTCAAGTAGCTCTGAGAGAGATACTCTGAGGAGGCAAGGGGAGGAGCCAGGTTATATAGAAGTTTTGCAACAAAAGGCAGGTAGTCTGAACATCAAAAGATGATCGTTAATTAAAGAAAACCAGATATCCCAAGTTAAGGAATTTAGCACTTTTCTGTGTATGGGAAGATGCAAGAATCTAGGTGCACTGAAATCGTTCCTTTCATATGCGCCTCAGCTCTCTGGGGCCAGTATCCTGTTCTGTGTCCTGAGTTCCTCTGGGCTCACTGTAGGAAGTGGCTGCAGTCCCACGGCTGCTAGAAGGCAGGTGTTCTTTCCTTCCTGAGTTCATTCAGGGCTCACCAGCTCTCATAGGAGTGCTGCAATCGCTGATGACTGTGACATCCTTTTTTACTGATACGGCAGGAAATATCCCATTTCTTACATGGATAAAAGATTAAAAGGGGACAGCATCATCCATGGGGTCAGGCTGGCTTTGCGGCCACACTTACTCTGTGCTGTTATCCACAGTGTGGTTGGGGGAATGGATGCTCCCCAGGGACAGGTTCCCCCTGTCCAGGTGCCACCGTCAGAAACCCTCTGTGCCTGAAAGACAGGCAGGTAGAGGATGCTTTCCTGGCCTCAGGACAAGGTTCAAGGACAGAATACAATTCGTGCAGGCCTCAGGGCCCTGGAATCCTCTGTTTCTTTGGGCTCCGGGCAGAGTTTGACCTACATTCCTCAGTCCCCGAGGCTACGGGCCACCGTGAGTGACACATCCACTCAGAAACAGCAGTGAAGGAAGATCACTTTGAGCTGTGAAGTTAGTGTTGGGCACCAAGCGAAATGACCTTGGAAACTGGGGCTCTGAGCACTAAACCCCCATGGCCCAGGCTCCGGAGTGAGACCACCTGCATCCACCACCATGGGCTGCCACCCCTTCATCCTGGCTTGGTTTTGCCCACTTCATTATCTATCATCTTAAAATGGCCCATTTCTTGACATAGCTGTGGAGGCCCTTGATCATGGCTTTGGAATTCCATGAAGTTGACCCTTCCCTTTGTAAATCCAGCTCTCCCTGTGTTCTCACCATCTGTCAGTAGGTTGGGTGTAGCCTCTCCACCGTTTCTGTGTGATTTTGTACTCACAGGCAAGTCCCACCGACTCGGCTCATTTTCTAGATGTGGCCAGTCTCCTCCTGCTCAGGACCCTGGGCAGTGGTTGGAATCTGCCTGGACAGCAGGTCTTTGTCCTCTGGCCTCCCTGCCTTCCCCTGCTGCAGCCAGCGCAGCAGGTAGGGATCGAAAGTGGTCAACACACAGTTTGGAAAAAGGAAACTAGAGACAGAATTAAAGTTTTAAAGATGGAACCAGGTGACTCATGACCTCTAGGATCAAGGGCCCTGCTGACTTTTTTTGAGCTCTTAGTATGCAGAAGTATCTGGTTTTTAGATAACATAAGGTTCCCATGCCCCCAGCCACGTCCCAGAGTTAATGCTCTTCTCTGTACTTTCATGTTACCTCCTAGTACCAAGGGCATCACACAGCCGGGGGCAGCAGTCTTCACAGGAACATTGGAAGAACCATCAGTGCGTGCGCAAGCAGCGTTCTGAACTTGCGCTAACCCAGCGTTCCAAGGTCCACACCATGTTCCTCCTTAGCTCAGCAAAGCATAACAACCCCAACTAATCAGCCCGATGTACTTTTTGTTTACATTATACTTAGTTGCTATATCTCACTTTTATTCTTTTCCCATGGTGTTCTTCTCATGACTTAGCCAGAGTGACAGGTGGCTGACTATTAACCCCTGCATTTCCCCCTTTTTGTTTTTGTAACAGAAGATATGCCGATCTCATGACTTCTTTCTTCATTAGCTCTCGGAGGACTTTTCATGTGCCTCTAAAGACTAAACAGAGGATTATAGTGAAACAACAAAATATGTGTAATGTTTTAATGAGACCACCTCTGATACCTTTGATCCACTCAAGAGGACTCAATGATTTAAGGCCCTCTGCCATTCCTTGATACCTTTGATCCACTCAAGAGGACTCAATGATTTAAGGCCCTCTGCCATTCCTTGAAGTGTATCTGTTCCTGGTAGTAGTCTAAGGGAAGCATGCTACATGCCAATGATTTTTGCTTGTAGCTGTTTAATATCTGGAGTAAGGTTGTCAGCCATATAACCAACCCTGCAAGTACCATCTAATATTTTTCCAGGTATGTTCAGATTGGTTATATTCCTGGGCGGGGGGAGGGGGGGTGTTGCACAGAAAGTAGTAATGTTCCAGTCACACTTTAAATGCATTTGTAATTTAAGATTTTCCACTTATTCTCCTAAGAGTAGTAGTGTATGATGTAAGTTCCTTTCTACATCCACCAACCTGCTGTTAGTCTCCTCATCTATTTGAGTTTGGGCTCCCCAAGTGAAACTGGCATTTTCATGTCACTCCTGCACAAAAGTGGTGGTTTGTACCATCTGATGGAGAGCTACTCCCGCCACTGCCGCTGTGGTGGTGATGGCAATAATGCCCAATATGGCGGCAATAAGGAGCCCAATGAAACACTTGGATCTTTTCAGAATGGTATTTAGTACTGTGAGCAAAATATGCATGTCAGGGGAGAGTTCCCAAGGCCTCCTTTGAGTTGCTGGTAGCCAGACTCCTAAACATCTGTGCAGCATCACATAGGAATGGTTAGAGTTGAATAATGAACTGTTCAATCAAGTATATAGTTTGCAATCCTGGCAGGTTAGGTTCCTTTCTGTCTTGTTAATAGTTATAGTGCCAATCATAATCATATATGGATCCCAAACACAAGTTTGAGTATAAAATGTCCAGTTTGTTGATGTATTGAATGACAGAGTATAAATTGTGGAATGAGAATAATTTCCATCCAAAATTCGATATTTCTTCAGGCTTATGGCCAACTTCCATATTTCTGTTTGAGCCCTACCTGATTCGAGCTGTGGCTGTGGCAAAGACATGCCACTGCCATGCTAGATAACAGGATATTCTTAGTGTGTAGTAATAGTAGTGTGATTGTACTCACATACATGCCAATGCAACTTCTTATAAGGATTGCAGGATGAGTTATGGTTTAAGCAATTAGAGACTGTATACCCCTTAGGGGACCAGTCCCAGACAATTCCATAGGAACCATTAAGTAAGATCACCACCTCAGTCCCACGACAGTTATCCCAGTGTATTTGATCTTGTTGGTTGGCCCATATGTGTCTGTTCTCACACAGGGGTCTATCTGATTTGGTAGATTATTTTGATTAGTTTCTCGACATCCAGAGCTCAATCCAGAAAGTAAATGCAGTTGAGCCTCAGTGTGATTTCTGTTCAAAGAATTTACAGAAAGCCAAGCCTGCATTGATAGATTAAGACAGCCCTGGTCAGCACCCAGGCAAACAGGCCAAGTGTCAAAACCCAAAGTACTATTGAAGGGGGTCCCGTTTTCCTTTTTATGAAGGGCAAACGCTTTTCTGCTGGACCAGGGATCCAGGAGGAGTCATTAACATAAACAGGGATAGATCCTTCACCCCAGTTAATAGGCTTTAGCAATGAGGGAATTAGGTACATAGCCTCAATAGGTATAATTCTTTGCTTCTGCCAAAGCCAGGGGTAATACTCACTGAGATGGTTATCAGGGCAAACATAGCCATGATCAAGTTGCCTGGAGTCACTGATTGTTTCTGCTCGGTTTTTCTCTACGAGCTGGAATCCACACAGGTTCTAGACCTTCTCCTGGGGAGATGCAAGCAAACCCTCTTTCCCATGTAATTAACTTCCCCGGTGACCAAGCATTTGTTAGTGGATCTTCCACCAAATCACAGGCTTAGTTGTATTTGTGGATGTAGCCTGAAAATGTTGCTCAGCTGCAGTTTCCACAGTTTGTGCTGAAATGTTCAAAAAATTGAGAGTAAATAAAGCTTTATTCAATATTGTTTATTGTCCTATGGCATCTCCCCCTTTTTTGTTTTTATATCATATGTTTAAGTGCTTGATTAGCCCTCTCCACTATGGCCTGTCCTTGTGGATTATAGGGAATGCCAGTAGAATGTTTTATAGATCAAATTTCAAGAAATTGTTAGAATGTTCTACTGGTATAAGCAGGGCCATTATTAGTTTTTATAGTTTTTGGTAGTTTTATAACAGCAAAACAAGCATATAAATGTCTTTGTACATGTTTTGTGAGCTCACCGGATTGAGTAATGGTCTATATAAATTGAGAGAATGTATCAATAGTCACATGTATGTAAGAGAGCTTACCAAAGGATGATATATGAGTTACATCCATTATAACTATGGGTTTCATATGGAACTATATACCATCATTATATCAGTGGCTCAGTCACACTTTTGATAATGTAAGGGACAACTCTTTTTGAAGCAGGCAATATAGAAAGCAATATAGTTAGCAGTAATAGTAAAATCATAAGTAAGAACTTAAGTCAAGAACTTTCATTAGGTATAGCTCAGTAACATCTCCAGGTCATCTGACTTAGTTTGTTAAATGACTGTGGCCTATTGTTACTTTCCTAGTTGTAGATCCTGGAGCATCTGATGTTTATCCAAAGACTGGTTACTGAGATAATCTTTAGAAACAAACTCAGAGTGTCTTTTTTAATAACTTAATTAAACCTCTTAGCAGTGTAACATAACCACAAGGAACTAGACTACCAGGCTCCTCTGTCCATGGGATTCTCCAGGCAAGAATACTAGAGTGGGTTGCCATTTCCTTCTCCAGGGGATCTTCCCGACCCTGGGATTGAACCCAGGTCTCCCGCATTGCAGGCAGACCTCTACCATCTGAGCTACCAGGAAAGACTCCTTAGTAAATACAGATCTCAATTAACAAAACTAGAACTGAAGATTCAGTGAAACATATTAGATGTCATAGGCCTGACATCAGTTGGGTGGGTATTTCTTTTAGAGCTCCTCAGTATACTCTGAGATTTTTGTATATGTCTGGAGACAGTCCTTTTTACCTTGATGAGGCTGTTCACAACTCCAATTTCTGGAGGGAAGAGGCAAAGAGAAAAGACAAACGTTTTAGTTTTACCCACAGGTGTAAATCACTAAATTGTTTTAAACCATCAGTGACTTGAGGAGAAGAGCTTTTTTATATCTGAAAACAAAAATTAGAAGCCAGTAATATGTCAGACAAAAAGTCACTAAAATCGTAGTCAGTTTTAGCAGTCTGTTCAATCTCATGTAACCAATCTCTTTGTTCTGTGATCCTTGCCTGAGAACCGAGGACGTCAGTAAAAATGATAGTCTGCAAGAAGTTTTGTGAAGTTTTTTGCCAATGTCTGTATGCCCTGTCCAGCAAAGTGGATGCCCCAATCACTGGAGATTGTAGAAAACACATTTTAACCATTTTTGTTTCTATTGTGAGATATCAACCCTGAAGCCAGGAAAGGCTTTAGCTTATGAAATAAAAGTGAGGTTTGTCAGGGACCCAGGAAAAACCAAGTGGCTGTCTTAGACTTCCCATAGCCCTGACTGTTTGGTTTATAACCATTGTTTATCCTTTTTAAATTTCCTGATGAGGGGTTAATTTTGTAAAAGCAGAAGGATCTTTGTCCATATGTGCCATAGTCTCAATAGATCATTGTGAAATAATACTCATTCATTTTATCAAAGTAACAAAAGATTTTATAAGCAAGTATGAATCACTTAAAGAAAAAGAAATTTATGTAATCTGTTATCAAAAACCATATTCCAAACTTTGTCCTTTTAACAGGAAGAGAAAACCAAATTCCAGATTGGTACCAGCTTATAGTCAAAGTAACAATAAGACTTAAAAGGCAGTTTAATGTCTTAAGAAAATGTACCATGCACAAAACTCTTCTTTCACTTGCCACAAACCTTTTTTACATTTTTTTGTATTCATCACTTCATTCATCTACTTAGCAAATAACCACCTGTAAGTTGAGGCTCACTTTTTTTTAATAGACTGTAATTTTATTTTTCATACTTTTTTATTAAGAACATAAATCTCATTTTCCTTAAGAAACCATGAATTGTCTTTTATATTAGCATTTTGTAGACTGTGAACATAAATACCAGTTTTAATTTTTTTCTTAATAGAGAACATCTCGGGATGGCACCAAACATATTTATTAATAATCCAAAATCTCTTTAATTTCTCTGTTAGTGTTCAGTAATTAACATTTCAAAATCTTAATCTATTTGGAAATGACCTAGATATTTAATAAACTTTTATCATTTAGTTTAGCACAACCCTAGAAATTTAAGTTACTTCAGTCCTCAGATTATTTTAGATAGACATTTCTAAAATATAATTATTTTTAGTGGAGTTTATCTAAAAGTTTCGTCTCATATATATTTGTGTGTGTGTGTGTGTGTTATTTTTAAAGTTTCTTCACTAGAGTTACTTTCCTTGTCGACAAATTGAGCTTACATTAAGCCTAGGCACAATAAAAGTAGTACACAATGTTGATATCTCAAGACATAATTAGCTTAACAAACAAAACATTAATGTTAGATAGTTAATATTGAATACTTCTCAGTCATGTGAACCTGGGATTAAATAGAGCTCATTTATAAATTAACCTCATATTATCCTAAAACAAAGACACACACTAAGATACAGATAAATTTAGACAGATAGACAGAGATCTCATAGTTTTCCTCTTGAAATGTAAAATGTCTCTTCGCCCCTTCTTTTTTTCTCTGGGTTTGAGTTCTACCAATTTGTTCATGGCTGGAGGAGTCCCAGATAGAGTGGGTTGTGTATCCCAAGGACATGATAAGAGTTAACTTCAGGTTTTTTTCCCAGGCCCGTTTTTGTTTCTCAGGCAGAATTGGAACTTCAAAAAAGTATTTTAACAAGCCAACTTTTTCCTAATTGTACATGCAAGAAGAACCGGTTTTGCAATTTCAAAAACGATTTTATTTTAACCTGTCTTCTCTGGAGTCTAAAGAATATCCTGGCCGTTCAGTGTCAAAAATGTCATCTCTCTTTTTTGTAGTCATAGGTTCATAGCTAAAAAATAAACCGGAGAGTGTTCAAATGGGGTCTGATGACAGGGGTGGCCTGACTGATAAGATGTTGTCCCAGAAGGGATTGTCTCTCTGGGGCAGTGAGGTCTTCTTTTAAAGTAAAGATAGCCTGTCCTTTAACCTCTGTTTTCTCCCAGGCTCTTACATAGTGTCGCCTCACCTGTTTTACAGCCTGATCTTCCATAAGCACTTGATCTTGAGTTCTCCCCCAATTTCCACTGCCTATCAATTGATCTAAAGAGATGGGGATCTACCTGGCTTGGTTATGAGCTGCCATAATCAAACAGGAACCCTCAGCTAGTCCCTGCACTATTCCCAAGGTAAAAGGAGAATTTACTCCATAATTCTGAACAGCTTGCTTACGTTCCTTTAACATTTTGAATCTGCTTGTGTATAGCCTCATACACCCCACCAGGATTGTTAGGATCTGTCCCAGGAGCTCATGTGTTGTCATGTGTTCATGTGTTGTCAGTGGAAATGCCATGGCCATAACCTCCAAATCACCCCTCCTGTCGAGCCCGCCAAATACCTTTCTGGAGGGGTGACAGAACTGCTGTCTGTCCTAAGGGAGGAAGAGCTTGAGGTGGCCCCTCAGGCTCTGTATATTCAGGTCCTCCCTCTGATGGGGTTTCACATTCAACCTCTCTCCCTTCTGAGCTTTTAAGGGTCTGAAGAGGTTCCAAAATGGATTTTATCAATGTCCAAGTTGACCAGATAGACACAGACAAGGGCACTCCCCTGCAAAGAAGTTTCTCTACCTTCTCCCATGTTCCTAAATCTAAAGATGGAACCGCCAGCAACGTTTCTCAATGGTTTGTAAAAGCTCCAACAGCTGGACCTCACTGATTTTTGTCCCCATCCCCACCCCGCCACCCTGCCTCTTTTTTTTTTTTTTTTCAGTACTTCACTCTTTTTTATTGCTGAATAATATTCCATTGTTTGGATATACCACATTTGTTTTTTTCTATTATTGTTTGAAATATTTTAATGTTAACTACCACATGGAGGAAATATCTTTTTCAGTTACAACCTGCCATTGACTTGAATATTTGTCTCTTACTTGCTCACTAGAATAAAACATCATTATTATACCTGAAGCTTCATTACTTGCCCCTGGCTTCTGTCCAAACCAAAAAGACAAATAAAACCCCTCATTGAAGCCTCATTTTTATGTAAGCAATTTTTTTTTGCATTGTTTTTTTTCTTTTCTTTTAATTTATTTATTTTAATTGGAGGCTAATTACTTTACAATATTGTAGTGGTTTTTGCCATACATTGATATGAATCAGCCGTGGGTGTACATGTATTCCCCATCCTGAACCCCCCTCCCTCCTCCCTCCCCATCCCATCCCTCAGGGTCATCCCAGTGAACCAGCCCGGAGCGCCCTGTCTCATGCATCGAACCTGGACTGGCGATCTGTTTCACATACGGTAATATACATGTTTCAATGCTATTCTCTCAGATCATCCCACACTCGCCTTCTCCCACATAGTCTGAAAGTCTGTTCTTTACATCTGTGTCTCTTGCTGTCTCGCATATAGTGTCATCATTACCATCTTCCTAAATTCCATATATATATGTGTTGGTATACTGTATTGGTGTTTTAAAGATGGGACCAGGGGACTCATGACCTCTAGGATCAAGAGCCTGGCTGACCGATTCCACATCGCTTTTATGGACTTCTTGGTATGCAGAAAGTATCCGGTTTTTAGATAACATAAGGTTCCCATGCCCACAGTCACATCCCAGAGTTAATGCTCCTCTCTGTACTTTTGTGTTACCTCCTAGTACCAAGGGCATCACACAGCCAGGGGCAGCAGTCTTCTCAGGAACATCGGAAGAACCATCAGTGCGTGCACAAGCAGTGTTCTGAACTTGCGCTGACCCAGCATTCCAAGGTCCACACCATGTTCCTCCTTAGCTCAGCAGAGCATAACAACCTCAACTAATCAGCCTGATGTACTTTTTGTTTAGATTATACTTAGTTGCTATATCTGGCTTTTATTCTCTATCTATGCTGTTCTTTTCATGGCTTAGCCAGAGTGACAGGTGACTGACTATTAACCCTTGCATCCCCCTTCTCATATTTCACGGGGAGATTAGGACTTCGTGGAAGGTCCTGTGCTCGCCTCCAGGACAGGACAGACACACAGTCTCCCTCCCTGTGAGGGGCAAGGCTTCCCATGTCTCTCCTCCTAGACCCACTCCCTCCTTTCCTCACTGTCGGGCTGTCCCCCAGCAGGCCTACAAGCCCTGCACTTGCCCAGTTTCAAGACCCAAGAAAGCACTCAGAGTCAGCAACAGAGACATCATTGGTTTCATGGATGGGGGGCTTACACATTGGAAGCAGGGTCCTGGGGTGACACCCACATTCGCTGTGCTGCCAAAGCAGCAGGTCCTGGTGGCAGATTTTGCTCCCAGGGGCAGGGGGAGGTTATCAGTTACAGGGGACACTGAACCAGGTGGGCTCATCGGTTACCAGGGAAACCAGCAGAGGGGGCAGGACCCTCACTGCCCCTTTAATAAGAACTATCACTAGGTGGGCCTGGGACAAGTGTCGTAGAAAGGAAGGTCAGGCAGGTGAGTGGATGGACGTGAGGCAAGCACTGGTGGAGCCACGGAGGGACAGAGAGCAAGAGGACAACCATCTTCAGTGGTTGGAACCTCTGGATCAGGGGTGGAGGTGACCTGCCATGGCCAAGGCCTCCCTCATTTAACAAACTAATTAATTTAAAAAAAAATTTTATTGGGAAAAAATACAATGCTGCCTTAGTTTCTGCTGTAGGGCAAAGTGAATCAGTCACACATATACATATATCCCTTCCTTGAATTACACTGAGTAGAGTTCTCCGTGCTCTACACTTGGTTATCATCAGTTATCTATCTTTTACATGTGTTTGTGTTCAGTCACTCAGTCGTGTCTAACTCTTTGCAACCCCATGGACAGCAGCCCGCCAGGCTCCTCTTTCCATAAAATTTTCCAGAAAAAGATACTGGAGCCATTTCCTTCTCCAGGGGATCTTCCTGACCCAGCAATCAAACCTGACTCTCCTGCGTTGGCAGCTGGATTCTTTACAAGCACCACCAGGGAAGCCCATTTTATATATTCAGTTCAGTTCAGCTCAGGTCAATTCACTTCAGTTCAGTTCAGTTGCTCAGTCCTGTCTGACTCTTTTCGACCCCAGGGACTGCAGCACACCAGGCTTCCCTATCTATCACCAACTCCTAGAGCTTGCTCAAACTCATGTCCATTGAGTCAGTGATGCCATCCAGCCATCTCATCCTCTGTCGTCCCCTTCTCCTCCTGCCTTCAATCTTTCCCAGCATCAGGGTCTTTTCCAATGAGTCAGTTCTTTGCATCAGGTGGCCAAAGTATTGGAGTTTCAGTTTCAGCATCAGCCTTCCAAATGAATATTCAGGACTGATTTCCTTGAGGATTAATTGATCTCCTTGCAGTCCAAGGGACTCTCAAGAGTCTTCTCCAACAACCACAGTTCAAACGCATCAATACTTCAGTGCTCAGCTTTCGTTATAGTCCAACTCTCACATCCATACATGACTACTGGAAAAACCATAGTTTTGACTAGACGGACCTTTATCAGCAAAGTAATGCCTCTGCTTTTTAATAAGCTGTCTAGATTAGTCATAGCTTTTCTTCCAAGGAGCAAGCGTCTTTTAATTTCATGGCTGCAATCACTATCTGCAGTGATTTTGGAGCCCCAAAAAATAAAGTCACCCACTGTTTCCACTGTTTCCCCATGTATTTGCCATGAAGTGATGGGACCAGATGCCATGATCTTTGTTTTTTGAATGTTGAGTTTAAGCCAACTTTTTCACTCTCCTCTTTCACTTTTATCAAGAGACTCTTTTGTTCTTTGCTTTCTGCCATAAGGGTGGTATCATTTGCGTATCTGAGGTTATTGATATTTCTCCTGGCAATCTTGATTCCAGCTTGTGCTTCATCCAGCCTGACATTTATTGGAACCAGTCTGTTGTTCCATGTCCAGTTCTAACTGTTGCTTCCGATCTGCATACAGATTTCTCAGGAAGCAGGTCAGGTGATCTGGTATTCCCATCTCTTTAAGAATTTTCCACAGTTTGCTGTGATCCACACAGTCAAAGGCTTTGGCATAGTCAATAAAGCAGAAATAGATGTTTCTCTGGAACTCTCTTGCTTTTTCAGTGATCCAACAGAAGTTGACCATTTGATCTCTGGTTCCTTTGCCTTTTCTAAATCCATCTTGAACATCTGAAAGTTCACAGTTCACATACTGTTGAAGCATGGCTTGGAGAATTTTGAGCATTATTTTGCTAGCATGTGAGATGAGTGCAATTGTGTGGTAGTTGGAACATTCTTTGGCATTGCCTTTCTTTGGGATTAGAATGAAAACTGACCTTTTCCAGTCCTGTGACCACTGCTGAGTTTTCCAAATTTGCTGACATATTGAGTGCAGCACTTTAACAGCATCATCTTTTAGGACCTGAAATAGGTCAGCTAGAATTCCATCACCTCCGCTTACTTTGTTCGTAGTGATGGTTCCTAAGGCCCACTTCACTTTACATTCCAGGATGTCTGGCTCTAGGTGAATGATCACACCATCATGGTTATCTGGGTCATGAAGATCTTTTTTGTACAGTTCTTCTGTGTATTATTGCCACCTCTTCTTAATATCCTCTGCTTCTGTTAGGTCCATACCATTTCTGTCCTTTATTGTGCCCATCTTTGCATGAAATGTTCCCTTGGTATCTCTAATTTTCTTGAAGAGATCTCTAGTCTTTCCCATTCTATTGTTTTCTTCTATTTCTCTGCATTGATCACTGAGGAAGGCTTTCTTATCTCTCCTTGCTATTCTTTGGAACTCTGCAGTCAGGTGGGTATATCTTTCTGTTTCTCCTTTGCCTTTAGCTTCTCTTCTTTTCTCAGCTATTTTATACATACATTAATGTGTTTCTTATACACAGTAGTGTATATATGTCAATCCTAATCTCCTAATCCATCCTATCCCCCACTTTCCTCCTTGTTCTCTCATTTTATTTATTTCTCCCTTTATCCCCACTTCCCTCTCCAACATCACCCACCACCCCCCAGCCCTGTGATGCATCTAATGACACCTTTCTGTTGAACACCTACTTGCATCCCAGCTTGTCCTGTTTTGCAGGCGTGCATTTCGGCACTGTGTGGACCTGGTTCTTGGTGTCACTCAGAGCCCTTCCTGAGGCCCTGTCTGGCTGTGGGTGCCTCTCCTCTGAGCTGCCCAGGCTGCATGGTGCCTGGGGCTCGAGTCCTTGCATTTTCTTCCTCTTTCTCTTTTGGGAGTGGGGGATGGCTCCCTGTTGCCTCCAGCTTGTCACCACACAGATGCTGTGCAGGAGACATCTACACAGGTCTCCTCATGGACATGGCTGAAACTATTTTTGATATTTACATACCCAGGAGTGGAACCACAGCACATCTGTCAGTTCAGGTGACTCAGTTGAGCCTGACAGCTTTCCAGAACTGGCTCCTGTCTCCCACCATCCTCAGCAACACTCATAGTTCCCAGCTTTCCAAGTTTCCCAGTGGGACAGTCCCAAAGTGGCAAGTTGCTGCTGTGATGAGCATTTCTCAGGCTTCCAATGACCTTTGGAACGTCAAGCCCGATTGAGACAACTACAGTCATCCCCCCTATCTGTAGGGGATTGATTCCAGGACCTCTGCAGATGCCAAAACGCACAGATGCTCAGGTGCCTTATATAAAATGGTGCAATTTCTGCATGTTACCCACCCACATCCTCCTTTATACTTCATTTCTTTTTCTTTCAATTTCATTGTGATATAATTGATATACAGGCGGATTCTTTACCAGCTGAACTACCAGGGAATCCCATAATTGATATACAGCACTGGATAAGTTTGGAGGCTTCTCTGGCGGTCAGTAGTAAAAAATCCACCTGGCAATGCAAGAGACATGGGTTCAATCCCTGGGTTGGGAAGATCCCCTGGAGAAGGGCATGGCAACTCACTCCAGTATTCTTGCCTGTAGAATCCCATGGACAGAGAAGCCTGGTGGGCTACAGTCCATGGGGTTGCAAAGAGTCAGACATGACTGAGCGACTGAACAACCAAGTGTAAGTTTAAGGTGTGCAGCATGATGACTAGACTTACATACATCATGAGATGTTTTCACAAGATAGTAAATATCCATCATCTCATATAAACACAAAATTAAAGGAATAGAAAAAAATTTGTGATGAGAACTCTGAGGATTTGCTTGTCTTAACAACACTCCTACATACTTTAAATCATAGCTAGGTTACATATAATGCCTAGTACAATGTAAATGATATGTCAATAGTTGTAAATACAATGTAAATGCTATGTAAAGCATTGCCTGCCAGATGCAAATTCAAGTTTTGCTTTTTGGGTCTTTCAGGAATTTTTTTTAATCTTTTCAATTCCTGATTGGTTGAGTCCAAGATGTGGAATCCACAGAGAGAGGAGGGATGGCCGACCTTATTTTTCTTTCTGACAGACAGGAGGAGGAAGAAGGGCCAGCTGAGGGGAGGAACCCCAGCTCCCTGGTGCCCACGCATGCTAGGCCACCGCACAGCTGCGCTTCTCAGAGAGCTGCCAGCTCCCGCTTCCCTCCCTCCTGCTCTCAGCTGGGAGTCTGCTGCTCCCGCCACGGCACCTGTCCTGTAGATGCACATAGAGATCAGACCTGGGGCTCAAGGGCCTGTTGTTGCCAGAACCGAAAAAAGAAGGGCGAGGAGTGACTGCCCACTAGTTCAGGGTCACAGCTTATTTCTAGGAGAAATAAACTTTATATATATATAAAGTATATATATATACTCAATATATATATATATATTTAATATATACGTATGAAAGTGAAAGTGTTAGGCACTCTTTGTGACCCCATGGACTGTATGTAGCCCGCCAGGCTCCTCTGTCCAAGGGATTCTCCAGGTAAAAATTCTGGAGTGGGTTACCATTTTCTTCAGGGGATCTTCCCAACCCAGGGATCGAACTCAGGCCTCCCATCTTTACCATCTTTACCATCTGGGCCACCAAGGAAGCCCATATATATGTATATATAATACATATTATATATAATATATAGTGTATATATTACATATAAAACATTATATATAATATGTAGTATATATACTATATATTATATTAATATATTAATAAAGTATATTAATACCTTAATGTATTTAACATACTATAATTTAATAAACTATATATAGTAGATATAATATATTTAATATATGTTTAACATATATTTAATATAATATATTTAATATACTATATATAATTTAATAAACTATACTAATATAATATACTATATATAAGGCTCCACTGGTAGAAGTATATATTAATAGATACATATATTTTAATATATATTATATATCAATATGCATTAATATATATTAACATATAATGTATATAATACATATTAATTATTATAATGTATATGTATACAAACATACTGTAGTTCATGGAGTCACAAAGAGTCCAATATTACTTAGCAACTGAACAACAAATATGCATATATATATATATATATATATGACTGAAGCACTTTGCCGTACACCTGAAACTAACACAACATTGTAAATCAACTAGCAGCTATTATTCCATAAAAAGGAAACCACTCACTGCTATTTTCTCAACATAAAAATGTATTTGAATCTTATTGAAATCATATTAAATACATAAAACTGCATTTGATATGTTTGCAGGCACAGCCCTTAGCTGAATCATAAAAAGACAGATTATTTTCTAAATCTTCCCAACATTTTTGCAAAACGGGCTCTTTTGCCTTGTGGCCTTCTCTTTCCCTGTTACTCAGAAGTTGAATTCCTCACCTGAGTTTAACTTCTCTCTGCTTTCTGGGTTGCGTCATGGAATCCCTTACTGAGCAGGCATGCTCTGGAGACAGCTAGCACAGGGTTAATGGCTGGGAACGTGGTTGGTTACACCCAGGACGTTGTTGGTAACCATTGACCCTCAGAAGCATCATGGGCAATGCTTTGCCCAGGCTCTGGAAGACAGGCTGCCTCTTTCACCCTGTGGGAATCTTTGTCCCACTTATTTGTGATGTTACCAGGCCCTGTTTGCTTCTGTTTTTCCAGCTGGCTTAAAAATAGAGTAAAATACCATTTCCGGTTCCATGCCCTGCCTCCCATACTAATCTGCTCTCATTCTGTCTCCAAATTACCACTTCCCCTGGGGGTCAGGAGGTACACAGCGTCCCCATGACCTCGGGATCTTTTAAGCAACACTGGGTCTGGGCCGTGTTAGACCTTCCATCTTGCTGGTCACAACACAGCTGTCTGCATGCCCAGCACTCGGTGAGGACAAGAGGGTTATGTAGTCAGGGCACCCGACAGCATGGTGATGATGGCAGAGGGCCTGGAAATGTTGCCTTTCTCCAAGAGCAAGGGGCTAGTTCAGTGAACCTCAAAGAAGTCCTGCCAAGAACAGCAGGGTCCACTGAGCAAGTCTGTGTCCTCGGGAAGAGAAATGCAGGTGGCAGGCAGAATGAGTGTGGATCCCACTTTAGGAGTGTTCTCTCTAGACTGAGTACAGAGCTTCCTTGACTTATCTTTTGGGGGGCTGTGCTGGGTCTTCGTTGCTGCTCGTGAGCTTTCTCTAGTTGCAGCAAGTGGGGCCTCTCATTGCAGTGACTTCTCTTCTTGCAGAGCACAGGCTCTGGGCACGCAGCTTCAGTAATTGTGGCTTGTAAGTTCAGTAGTTGTGGCTCACAGGCTTAGTGGCTCCATGGATGTGGGATCTTCCCGGAGGAGGGATCAAACCCAAGTCTCCTACATTGGCAGGCTGATTCTTAACCACTGGACCACCAGGGAAGTCCCGCTTTCTTGACTTACAGTAGGGTTGCATCCCAGTAAACCTATCATAAGTTGAAAATACCACAGGTTGAGAATGTATTTAAGACACCTGAACATCCTAGCTTAGCTAAGTTTACCTTAACTGGGCACAGAACATGTACATTAGCCAACAGGTGGGCAAACTCATCTATCACAAAGCCTATTTATAATTGTGTTGATTATCTCCTATAATTTGCTGAAAACAAAAAACAGAATGGCTGTCCACATACTGGTTATTCACCCTTGTGATCATGTGGTTGACTGGAAGGAGCTGTGACTGCCACTGTCCAGCACTACAAAGGCACTGGACCACACAGCACTAGGTGGGAAAGGATCGTTGTTGTTGTTCAGTCCCTAAGTCGTGTCCACTCTCTGCAGCCCCATGGACTGCAGCATGCCAGGTTCCTGTGTCCTTTACTATCTCCCAGAGTTTGCTAAAATTCATGTCCATTGAGTCGGCAATGCTATCTAACCATCTCATCCTCTATCGTCCCCTTCTCCTCCTGCCTTCAATCTTTCCCAGCATTAGGGTCTTTTCCAGTGAGTCAGCTCTTCACATCATGTGGCCAAAGTATTAGAGCTTCAGCTTCAGCAATTGTCCTTCCAATGAATATTTGGATTCTTTACCACTGAGCCACCAGGGAAGCCCTGGGAAAGGATAGAAATTCACAATTCAAAGTATAGTTTTCTCTGAATTCATATTTCTTTCACACCATCATAAAGATGAACCATCGTAAGTCAGGAACCAACTGTACATACTCAGGATATCAGCAAAGTCTGGAAACAGACTTTAGGCAGTGTGTTAGTTACATTTTTAAATATTATGCTCAGTGTGTTTTTAGGTAAACTACCCCTGAATTCAAAGTAATGAGCATTATCATTAATTTTTTTAAAAACTAAAATAAATACACTTTCATATTCAAAACCGAGAAACATTGAGAAGCTACTGTATTTATAGCATTTTCACATGTTAATAGTTGGACCACTTGCTTTAAATTTAGGTAACTGGAGATTAAGAAAAAATGTATTTAGTATATTATAATATATGAAATATATGAAAATGTAAGTGAGGTAACATATATGTTTATATATGTTATTGATAAACTGTTTATATATTGTTAATCCATGTTTTTCACCTTTGAAGCTGTCCTCTGCAGGCATAGAAAAGTCTAGAAAGAAATATACTAAAAGAGAAAACTGTGACAATTACTTAGAATAATACATAAGACTTTTTTCCTTCTTTTTGCCTTTCTATTACTTTCAATTTTTTTCTTCAGAAATTAGATTTAAAAAGATAAAATCCCAAGGTCCTTTGTTATTACTAAAAGCAAACCAGAGCTGCTGTAGCACATGTACAGAAAGCCCTGACTCCAGGTTGCTCATCCCTTTTGTAGTGGGGGAGCAGGTTCAGTGTCTCTGAGTTTTCTGCCAAAGTAAGTACAGATTTCTGCCTCACCAAGGGGCCAGATGTCCATTCATTTGTTACCAAACCAAACCTTGGTATGCTCACGTTCTTGCAGTAAAGCCAATCTGCTGACACTCAGTTGTACTGCAGGAAAGTACAGCATTTATTCCAGGTGCAAAGCAAGGAGTCCAGGCAGCTAGTGCTCAAAAGACTAGAACTTCCTGATGGGTTTCAGGGAAGCATTTTTAAAGGCAACGTGAGGGAGAGAGTCTTAGAGTACATGATCAGCTTGTGCACAGTTCTCTGGTTGGCTGATAGTGAGGTAACAGGCAGGGTGCCGGGGGTTAACGTGATCACTCCTGAGGGTCCAATAGGTCTGGAATATACATGCTAATAATGGTCATCCAGTGGCTTCCCAGGTGGCACTAGTGGTAAAGAACCTGATTGCCAGTGCAGGTAGATGTAAGAGATATGGGTTCAATTCCTGGGTTGGGAAGATCCCCTGGAGAAGGGCATGGCAACTCACTCCAGTATTCTTGCCTGTAGAATCCCATGGACAGAGAAGCCTGGTGGGATATAGTCTATAGGGTCACAAAGAGTCGGACACAACTGAAGCAACTTAAAACATACACACTGGTCATTGGGTGGTTAACCTCTTCCTTTTGGTAGTGGTTTTAGAACCTGTAAAACAACTCAGTGATGTGCATGAGATACTGTTATCCCTGCTGTGTACTTCAGGGAGGAACTAAAGATTTTGTCACCGCCATATGGCTGATTTACTGTTTAAATTGTTACCAATTCTCCTGGCCCAACTGCTACTTTTGTCACTATACAATCACATACCTTCAATCATTAATTCTTGAATAAGGCTTTTGTGACTCTGGGGAGTCCTGAGAGTCTAAGCTTTTCTACAGACAAGAGGCAGGCAGAGGACTCTGGGGCCGAGGGGAGGGTGGGGATCTGGCCCAGGAAGGCCCCATAGGGTCCTGCTCCATTACGTATTTGTTCAACAGGTTGATGGAGCAGCTGCTTGTGCTGCACACCCATTAGGTGCTGGGGGTGCAGTGAAAATAAACAGATGGCATCCTTGTCTTCATGGAGAAGCTTTTAAAAAAGAAACTATGGGATATTAAACAGTGATGAAGGCTAAGCAAAAGAAAATAAAACAGGGCAAGCTGGACTGTGCGAGGTGGGTTTGAGCTTTGGTTAGTGATGGGGGTGGTGCAAGTGAGGGGAAGAAAGAGGTGAAAGGCTAAGTGCGATGTTGGGGTGCACTGCCTCCAAGAACTCTACGTCCTCCTGGACACCAGGACTGGGCACGCACCAGCATCCCCATGATCCCCAAGCAGCTCAGCCCTGGTCCAGCTCAACCCCATGGCACTCAGTCATCACAGCACTCACGGGTAGTCCTGACTCCCCCAGCAGGGCCTCCCAGCCACCCTGCCGACCGAGCTTTCATCCAGGTAGATGAAACAGAAGAGCGCTGCAAGGATCCATAAGGCAGCATGTCCCCACTCAAACTGGAGGAGTGAGAGTACTTTCTGATGTTTTTTTCTAGAGACTCAGGATTAAAATTTGAGCCCAGCACAAGACTCTGGGTTCTGTGGGTGATGACAGACAGCTGCACCTGTGAAAGGAGGGAGACACAAGTGGTAGTGATGGCAACAAGGCACCTAGTAGTGGGAGATGCAGGTGGTGCCCAGGGCTGGCTGACCCCACCCTCCCTGACTGCTGACCTCTATTGCTGGGCAAGGCATCTCCAGGGCCTGCCACCACTGACATAGGAGCCCAGGCAGAAAACCTCAGTGTCTCAGGCTTAAGGGAAAGGAGAGGGGTCAGCCAGGGCCAGAGTGGTGTTGTGGAGGCAGTCCGAATGTGGGTTGGAAAAGAGTTTCCATACACAGAGCATCTCAGAAAGGAATGAGTTTATAGAGAACAAAGAGCAGAGATAATGTGGGTGCTGTGAGCAAGCAGGCTGATACCTCCTGACAGACCAGGGAGAGCTGACCCCTTTCGTGGGTTAGTAGCCAATTTTTATAGCCTCAAGACAAAGAAAATTCCTGCTGGAAGGGTGGCATTAGGTGATTGGTTAGGGTGAGCACTGGGGAGGGCATTTTTACCTGATAAGGGGTCAGGAAGCCTGCTCATGAGGATCAAGGGCGGGGGCCGGGGGGAAGCTTTTGGCAACGATTACAAAGGAGCTCGATCAGCTTCAGAGGTGACTTGTTTCTGGGCTCTACTTCTGGTCTCGGTACAAGGTCTTGCACCTGTGGCCTGCGGGCAGGACTAACAGTGGTCAGGGGTGTGTGTGTGTGTGTTTCAGGCATGTAAATTCAGAAGCTGGATAGATGCTCCACAGGCTACTGGTTGGTTCATCAGCACGCTTAACTATTAAGAGTGATTCCCAGCTCCTTTTAAATGGTTCCGCCTATTCAGCATACCCTCCTTTTGCATATTTACTATTTGAAGACAAAAGCAGTTCAATTAGCTTCACATCTTCCCAGTTTTCCTCTACCACTACTGGCGTGGGAGGCCATTCCCTCCTCTGGGGGATCTTCCCAACCCAGGAATTAAACCGAGGTCTTCTGCGTTGTAGGTGGATTCTTCACCATCTGAGCCACCTGGGAAGCCCTCTACCACTACTGGGATTTACCAATATGAAGTCCTGGGACAGACAGACTGCCATTCATGGCCAAGCAGTGGATTCTCCTGATCAATACTGTGTGATGCTAACTGTTATATTCCTGTTTGTTGCAGCCCCAGCCCCAAAAAGGCAAAAATGTGACCACTGGTCCCCATGTCCTGCAGACACCTACGCTTACCGGTTGCTCAGTGGGGGTGGCAGGGACAAATACGCCAAGATCTGCTTTGAGGATGAGATGTAAGTATCAGCGCGAGAAAAGAAAGCCTAGCTCCCCCACGTGGTTGTTTGCCTTCTCTGAGGCTGGCAAATGAAAGTGAAAGTCGCTCAGTTGTGTCTGACTCTTTCTGACCCTATGGACTCCTCTGTCCATGGGATTCTCCAGGGAAGAATATTGGAGTGAGTTGCCATTTCCTTCTCCAGGGGATCTTCCCAACCCAGGGATCAAACCCAGGTCTCCCACATTGCAGGCAGAATCTGAAACTGACTAGGCAGCGAGTCTGTCCCAGGAGAGAAGGGCATATCCTTCCTTGACTTCAGGCAGAGGCTAGGGGCATCCGAGGGGAGCTGAGAAAGCCCGCTGTGCCCAAGGTGGCGTGGGGACACATGGATTGTCTCTTGTGGTTTTATGTGTCACATGTTGAGCTTCCATTTGACAGCAGTCAGCACAAAACTCAGGGCTTCCCAGGCAGCACTAGTGATGAAGAACCCATCTGTCAGTGCAGAAGATGTAAGACATGTGGGAGTTCAGTCCCTGGGTCAGGAAGATCCCCCGGAGAAGAGAATGGCAACCCACTCCAGTATTCTTGCCTGGAGAATCCCATGGACGGAGGAGCCTGGCAGGCTCCAGTCCATAGGGTCACAGGGTCAGACACAACTGAAGCGACTTGGCACACTTGCACACACACAGCACAAGCTTCAGTATACATTTTGTACTCTAGCCCTTCAAAGTCAGGGAAACACCAGAACTCAGGACATAGCTGTCCTTGCATTTGGGTTTTGAGTCTCACCCTCCTGGAATAAAGTCAGTGTCATCTCTCCCTGCAGCCCACACCCCTTGCTCAGCTCAGTCCAGGTTCCCTGCAACTGCCTTACCCTTAATAGCCCACTAATCCCTGGCACTTGGAACTCTCCTAGCCCAGCGTGTTCCATGGCTAGAGCTGCATAACAAAGCACACAGACAGGGCAGCTTAAGCAACGGATGTTCATTCTCTCACACACTGGAAGCCAAAGATCAAGATCAAGATGTGGGCAGGGCTGGTTCCCTCTGGGGCTGCTAGGGATCGTCTATCTCAGGCTCTCCCCTTGACTTGCAGATGCCATTTTCACCCTGGGTCTTCACATTGCCTTCCCTCCTTGTGTCTTAGTCCCAACTTCCCCTCTTTAAAAGGACACCAGTCATATTGGATTGCTGTTGTTGTTCAGTTGCTAAGTCATGTTCAATTTGTTGTGACCCCCATGGGCTGCAGCACACCAGGATCCTTGTTCTTCACTATCTCCTGGCGTTTGCTCAAACTCCTGTTCATTAAGTCGGTGATGCCATCCAACCATCTCATCGTCTGTCACCCCCTTCTCCTCCTGCCTTCAATCTTTCCCATCATCAGGCTCTTTTCCAGTGAGTTGGTTCTTCACATGAGGAGGCCAAAGTATTAGAGCTTCCACTTCAGCATCAGTTCTTCCAATGAATATTCAGGGTTGATTTCCTTTAGGATTGACTGGTTTGATTTTCTTGCTGTCCAAGGGACTCTCAAGCATCTTCTCCAACACTACAATTTGAAAGCATTAATTCTTCGATGCTCCTCCTTCTTTACGGTCCAAATCTCACATCCATACATGATGACTGCTGGAAAAGTCATAGCTTTGACTAGACAGACCTTTGTCAGCAAAATGATGTCTCTGCTTTTTAATACACTGTCTAGGTTTGTCATAGCTTTTCTTCCAAGCATCAAGTGTCTTTTAATTTCATGGCTGCAGTCACCATCCATAGTGATTTTGGAGGCCAAGAAAATAAAATCTGTCACTGTTTCCACATTTTCCTTTTCTATTTGCCATGAAGTGATGGGACCAGATTCCATGATCTTAGCTTTTTGAATGTTGAGTTTTAAACCAGCTTTTTCACTCTCCTCTTTCACCCTCATCAAGAGGCTGTTTCATATTGGATTTAGTTCAGTTCAGTCGCTCAGTCGTGTCCAACTCTTTGCAAACCCATGAATTGCAGCATGCCAGGCCTCCCTGTCCATCACCAACTCCCGCAGTTTACCCAAACTCATGTCCATCAAGTCGGTGATGCCATCCAGCCATCTCATCCTCTGTCGTCCCCTTCTCCTCCTGCCCCCAATCCTTCCCAGCATCGGGGTCTTTTCCAGTGAGTCAACTCTTCGCATGAGGTGGCCAAAGTATTGGAGTTTCAGCTTCAACATCAGTCCCTCCAATGAACACCCAGGACTGATCTCCTTTAGGATGGACTGGTTGGATCTCCTTGCAGTCCAAGGAACTCTCAAGAGTCTTCCCAACACCACAGTTCAAAAGCATCAATTCTTTGGTGCTCAGCTTTCTTTATAGTCCAACTCTCACATCCATACATGACTACTGGAAAAACCATAGCCTTGACTAGACGGACCTTTGTTGACAAAGTAATGTCTCTGCTTTTTAATATGCTATCTAGGTTGGTCATAAGTTTCCTTCCAAGGAGTAAATGTCTTTTAATTTCATGGCTGCAATCACCATCTGTGGTGATTTTGGATTAGAGTCACTCTAAAGACCTCGTTTTAACTGAGTCATCTCCTTAAAGATCCTGTATCCAAATGAGGTCACATTCTGAACTTCTTAGGATTAACATAACATTTGAACTTTGAGGGAACACAGGGTAACCCACAACACCCAACTTAAGGATGGTTTGGGTGATTAGGTGATTACTGCAGATAAAAGAAACTGAGTGCTCCTAACCCTGAGCAGGAGGTCATCCAGAGTCATCCCACCAATTCCCCAAAAGCCAGGCCCACCTTCCCCTTTTTGTTGGTTGCTTGTTGCCCAGAGCACTTAGCTCGTCTGCATTCTCCTCCCTCCATCTCGGTCACTTGTCTCTGCGCATACCTTGTCCACCAGGGAGCAGGCAGCACGCCCAGAGAAGAGGTCAGATTCAGCTTCGTACTTCTTACTCAGTCCTGGCATATCCCTTGTTCAGTATTTGTGAGTTGGGTAGAAATAGCCCCTCTACAGGTCCATCCCTTCTCTAAGCCCCATTCACTCTACCAGACAGTTTACTGACAAACATTCACCCACTGATGAACCCCCGGGGGTGAGGCACTCAGTGGAGGGACCCTGACATGGAACATGTGGCTCCTGCCCAAGAAGCTGACATCACGGTTCAGGGTTCTCTGCCTCAACCCCATGGACACACGGGGATGCTGGTTCTGGGTGGTGGGGGCCACCCTGGGTATTGCAGGCTTGGCAGTTCCCTGGGCCTCCACCCACTGGATGCCATAGAACCTGACCCCCTCCCTCCAGCTATGACAATAGCACTCATCCCAGATATTGTCACGTGTCCCCAGGGTGGCATAATCCCCACCCCATTAAGAACCACTGGTATAGGAGAGAACAAGATAGCAGAGGAGTAGGTGGTCATGTGTTGTAGTCCTTTAATGGACCGGAACTTGGGGGTACAGAATCGACCAATAAGAAAGTGAGAAAGAAGGAAGAAAAGAGGCTGAGCCGCATGAAGGAGACAGAGGAGGTGGGGGGGGAGAAAGAGAGAGAGAGAGAGACACGGGGACCAGTGCTCTGATGGAACAAAGGCGTTTATTTAACATATTGTGGGCATATATATACTCTCCTACAAGATAGCCCTTTTTAGCATAGACAGGGATCAAAAATCTAACAAGTCATCCAGAAAGCCAGAGGCTAGAATCATTCTCAAGAGAGGGGGTTGTAAAAGTTACTTTACATATCAGAAGGGAAGAGAGTTGTAAATGGCTGCTGTTCACCATATGGAATTTCCATACGAATGAGATACATGAATTTCTATTATCCCCAAGAGCTGGCTTGCCAGCTCTCTGGCACCTGTATTCAGGTGCTGTTAAGGAACATAGAATTCATGCAAGACTGAAAACAGCACACAGGAAGCCTCCTGTTAAATGTATCCTGACAGTCGTGTAGTACATCTCTCTCCACAGATACATCAGGAATACACCTTCAGACACAGAAGTGCATGCAGAACACCAGCTGAGAGCAGACAGGAGTACCTAACCAGTGGAAAAGAATATATAGAGCCACGCAAAACTCGGTAGCACGAAGGAACTACAGGGAAAAACAGGAGTGTTAGTAGGACTGGACCTCGGTGGGTGGGGGACTGAAGCAGGGGTCCGATCCCCACATCGGGGCAATTGTCTGAGTCAGAGGAGAAACATTTAAGGCTGAGAGTGAAACAGCTGATCTGTGGCAGCCTAAATGGAATGAGAATCAGACAGTCCTTACCACAGCCGTACATACCCTGGACAGGGACGTAGATCCCCTGGCAGGTGCAGCGGCTGGGAGCTGGAGTTTAGGGATTGTGGAGCAATCTCAGGGTGAGCGCTGCTGTTGACTGTGGAGAGACGGATTGAGGGGATGTGAGGGAGGAGATTAGGGTGGGAAATACCTGTGGAGGAAAGCTGGGCAGCCATGGAAACAAGGCGATACTGCTGAGTCACACGTGGGGGTGGAGCCATCACCACAGCCTCTCTCTCCCCACACACCAGCATCGGGAGCTGAACAATAGAGAGGCTGGCCCATCAAACGCCTGATGCACTAAACTACAGATTAGGATCCCACCCAGGGTGCTCCTTTAAGTGATTGATGCACCAATCTACAGAGTAGGACCTCAGCCAGGGGGGCGCCTCTATGTGCTTGATGCACCAAACAACAGAAAAGGACCCCAGGCAAGGGAGCCCTCTTAGTGCCTGAATGGGCGGAGCTATGGAGAAAGACTGGCCAAAAAGGCCTTCTGATCGCCAACTACACGAGGTTGAAAAAAGACTCTGATAGGGCCTTAACTCCTGCAGTGGAGGCAGTCCGTGTCCCTGCACACTTGGTACTGCCAGGGTCGCCTCAAGACAAGCAGCTGCACCACCTTCATGCTCAAATCTCACTGGGGCAGAGCTGCCACAGGCAAAAAAAAGTCTTGCATCTATGAGCTCAGGGTCACTTTGGTGGTGTCTGACTCTTTACGACCCTGTAGACTGTGGCCTGCCAGGCTTCTCTGTCAGGGAGGGGGATTCTCCAGGCAAGAAAACTGGAACATATTGGCCAATACCCTTCTAGAGCACTATATTTCCTGCTGCCCTAGCCGCCAACTCCTCTGAGTACCTGGTGCTGCCAGAACCCTTGCAACTCAAGCAGCTGCACCACCCCTCACAGAGGCAAACCCAAGTTCTCCAGGGAAGCCTCACGAGCAAACACCAGTGGGCAACCCACATGCAGAGGTGAAAATAAAACCACAATTGAAACCCAGGGGCAGTGTGGCTAAGGAAGAAGACCTAAAAACCTTCCCACCAGCTGTACAAGCTGCAGATTAAATGCACACAATCAACTAGGCAGACTCTGTGTCTATGGAATATATAAAAGGTCATTGAGAGCTCCCACAAAAGAAAACGCACTAGTTCTGATAGCTGTGGACATTGGAGGCAACAACACCCAGGAGTAGGATCAGATTAGAGTCTGAGCTGCCCCCACAGCAGGTCCAGAGATCAGCACAGTGTTGGAGGGCATCCTAGGAAGGTGAGGTGAACTGTGACTCCAAGCGAGGGAAAGGACTCTGACAGCAGTGACTCAAGAAAAATGCATATTATTCTTATGTTTTGATTTGTAGATTTTTTGGAATTTTCCTTCCTTCCCTCCCCCAACCCCCGCCCCCCACCGTTGGAGCTGTCGATTTTATCAGCACTATGAAATCTAATTAAGCTTTTGAGCTTTTTTTCCTTCAGTCACATTTTTTATTGTTATAATAAACCTCTGTCTCTACGTTGGGCTTTTGCAGTTCTGTGGAGTTTTCCATTTTTTGTTCTCTTTTTTTTCATTTTAATTTAAAAATTTTTAAACCTATTATTATTTTTTCTACATTTATTCTTTTGTTTGCCTTTCCTACTGTTCTTTTCCCCTTGCATTTAATCTTTAATGTATATAAATCTTCTTCATCTACTTCTATTTAACTTTGCATATCTATGCTTTCTATCTTTTCTTTCTTTTCTTTCCTCTCAACGTATTTGTTACTTTTGTTTTCATTGCTTTATTTCACACTTGGCACCTTGCTTTAGTTTTGCTTTCCAGTTTGTACTTTAGTTAGCTTTTTTCTTAACTGGTAAATATAATTTTTGGTTTCTTTGTTCGCTGGGTCAATCTACTGTACTTTATTTTTGTTGGGCTGTTTCGACTTTGCTCATGGGTGTATATGTATATGTGTATATTTCATTATTTTAATTATTTGCCTGATTTTCTAACTGCCATTTTCCTGGGGTTCATCTTTGGTTTCTCATTTTTGGATATTTGTTTTATCTCACTTAATGCCATAACAAACCATTTGTGGAATCTTCATTCCTGAAAAGAGATCAAGCCCTGAGCCTTTGGAGTGGGAGCACTGACTCTAGGACCCTAGACTACCAGAGAACTAACCCTAGGGAGTATCAAATAGTGAGAACTCACACAAAGGAAACCACTTGAAAACAAGACCTGGCATCACCCAACCACCAGTAGCACCCTGTGCAGGATGCCTCATCTAAACAACAAACAAAACAAAAATACAAACCCAATCATCAGCAGACAGGATTACCACCTCACTCAGGCTTGCCTATCAGAGGAAAAACAAACAAAATCTCAGTGCAAATCTCACCCTAAAGGAAGTTTACACAAACCACTGGACCAACCTTAGGAAGGCAGAAACCAAAAGGAAGAAAGACTTCAACCTTGAAGCCTGGGAAAAGGAGACCTCAAACACAATAAGTTTAAAAAAAAATAATGAAAAGGCAGAGAAATACTACACAAATGCAGGAACAAACTAGAAACACAGAAGTCCAAATAAATGAAAAAGGAATAGGCAAACTACCTGAAAGAGAATTGAAAATAATGATAGTAAAGATGATCAAAAACCTTGAAAACAAAATGGAGAAAATGCAAGAATCAATTAACAAAGACCTAGAAGAATTAAAGAATAAACATACAGAGACAAACAACACAATTAATGAAATTATAAATACTCTAGGAGGAATCAATAGCAGAATATCTGAAGCAGAAGAATGAGTCAGTGAGCTGGAAGATAAAATGGTGGAAATAATTTCTGAAGAGAAGAATAAAGTAAAAAAAATGAAAAGAAATGAGGATACAGTCTCAGAGACCTCTGGGACAATATCAAATGCACCAACATTCTAATTATATGGATCCCAGAAGAAAAAGAAAGGGTATGAGAAAATTTTTGCAGAGATTATAGTTGAAAATTTCCCCAACATGGAAAAGGAAATAGTCAATCAAGTCCAAGAGGCAGAAAGAGTCCCATACAGGATAAACCCAAGGAGAAACATGCCAAGACACATACTAATCAAACTAACAAAGACTAAACACAAAGAAAGAATATTAAAAACAGCAAGGGAGAAGCAACAAGTGACATACAAGGGAAACCCCATATGCTTAACAGCTGATCTTTCAGCAAAAACTCTGCAGGCCAGAAGGGAATGGCAGGATATATTTAAAGTACTGAAAGGAAAATATCTACAACCAAGATTACTATATCCAGCCAGGATCTCACTCAAAACTGATGGAGAAATAAAAAGGTTTTCAGACAAGCAAAAGTTAAGAGAATTCAGTACCACCAAACCAGCTTTACAACAAATGTTAAAAAGACGTATATTGTCAAGAAATACAAGAGAAGAAAAAAGATCTACAAAATCAACCCCAAACAATTAAGAAAATAGCAATAAGAACATATATATTGATAATTACTTTAAATGTAAATGGATTAAATGCTCCAACCAAAAGACACAGACTGGCTGAATGGATACAAAAACAAAACCCATATATATGCTGTCTACAAGAAACTCACTTCAGACCTATAAAACACTTATAGACTTAAAGGATGGAAAAATATGTTTCCATGCAAATGGGAAGCAAAAGAAAGTTGGAGTAGCAATCTTCGTATCGGACAACCTAGACCTTAAAATAAAGATTACAAGAGATAAAGAAGGACAGTACATAATGATCAAGGGCTCAATCCAAGAGGAAGAAGACATAACAATTGTAAATATGTATGCGCCCAACATAGGAGTACCTCAATACATAAGACAAACACTAACAGATGTAAAAGGAGAAATTGACAATAACATAAGAATAGTAGGAGACTTTAACACCTCACTCACATGAATAGACATCATCAAAACAGAAGATTAATAAGGAAATACAAGTCTTCAATGATACATTAGGTGAGATGGATCTCATTGATATCTTCAGGACATTCCTCCCAAATGCAGAAGAATACACCTTCTTCTCAAGTGCACATGGAATATTGTCCAGCACAGGCTACATATTGGGTCACAAATCAAACCTCAGTAAATTTAAGAAAATTGAAATCATTTCAAGCATCTTCTCTGACCACAATGCTATGAGACTAGATATCAATTACAAGAAAAAAGCTGTAAGAAACAGACACAATGGAGATCAAACAACAAGTTTCTAAATAACCAACAGGTTACTGAAGAAATCAAAAGGGAAATCAAAAATGTCTAGAAACAAATGACAATGAAAACATAGCAGCTCAAAACCTATGCAATGCAGCAAAAGCAGTTCCAAGAGGGAAGTTTATAGCAATACAATCCTACCTCAAGAAACAAGAAAAGCATCGAATAGACAACCTAGCTTTACACCGAAAACAACTGGAAAAAGAACAACAACAAAAAAACCAAAATTAGTAGAAGGAAAGAAATTAAAAAATCCAAGCAGAAATAAATGAAAAAGAAATGAAAGAAACAGTAGTAAAGATTAATAAAATTAAAAGCTGGTTCTTTGAGAAGATAAACAAAATTGACATACCTTTAGCCAGACTCATCAAGAAAAAAAGAGAGAAGAATTAGATCAACAAAATTAGAAATGAAAAAGGAGAGGTTACAACAGACGATGCAGAAATACAAAGGATTATAAAAGGCTATTATGAACAACTATATGGCAATAAAATGGATAACCTGAAAGAAATGGACAGATTCTTAGAAAAGTTCAGTCTTCCAAGACCGAACCAAGAAGAGATAGAAATTATGAACAACCCAATTGCAACCACTGAAATTGAAGCTGTGATCAAAAATCTCCCAAAAAACAAAAGCCCAGGACCAGATGGCTTCACAGGAGAATTCTATCAAACATTCAGAGAAGCACTAATGTCTATCCTAAAACTCTTTCAAAAATTTGCAGAGGAAGGAACACTTCCAAACTCATTCTACAAGGCCACCATCACCCTGATACCAAATCCGGACAAAGACAACACAAAAAAAGAAAACTACAGGCCAATATCACTGATGATGATAGATGTAAAAATCCTCAGCAAAATTTTAGCAAACAGAATTCAGCAATACATCAAAAAGCTCATACACCATGATCAAGTTGGGTTTATTCCAGGAATGCAAAGATTCTTCAATATACACAAATCAATCAGTGATCACACCATATTAACTAATTGAAAGATAAAAATCATATAATAATCTCAATATATGCAGAAAAAGCCTTTGACAAAATTCAGCACCCATTTATGATTAAAACTCTTCAAAAAATGGGCATAGAAGGAACCTACCTCAACATAGTAAAGGCCACATATGATAAGCCTGTAGCAAACATTATTCGCAATGGTGAGAATCTGAACGCATTCCCCCTGAGATCAGGAACAAGACAAGGGTGTCCACTTTCACCACTATTATTCAACATAGTTGTGGAAGTCCTAGCTATAGCAATCAGAGAAGAAAAAGAAATAAAAGGAATCCAGATCAGAAAAGAAGAAGTAACGCTCTCACTGTTTGCAGATGACATGATACTATACATAGAAAACCCTAAAGATAGTATCAGAAAATTGCTAGAGGTGATCAGTGAATTTAGCAAAGTTGCAGGATACAAAATCAATACACAGAAATCATTTGCATTTTTATACACTAACAATGAAAAATCAGAGAAATTAAGGAACCAATCCCATTCACCATTACAACAAAAAGAATTAAATATCTAGGAATAAACTTACCTAAGGAGACAAAAGAACTGTACACAGAAATTTATAAGACACTAATGAAAGAAATCAAAGAGGACATAAACAGATGGAGAGATATATTCCATGTTCCTGGGTAGGAAGAATCAATATTGTGAAAATGACTATACTACCAAATGCAATCTATAGATTCAATGTGATCCCTGTCAAATTACCAACGGCATTTTTCACAGAATTAGAACAAAAAAATTTCACTATTCATATGGAAACACAAAAGGTCCCAAATAGCCAAAGCAGTCTTGAGAAAGAAGAATGGAGCTGGAGGAATCAACCTTCCTGACTTCAGATTATACTACAAAGCTACAGTCATCAAGACAGTATGGTACTGGCACAAGGCAGAACTATAGACCAATGGAACCTGATAGAAAGCCCAGAAACAAACCCATACACCTATGGGTACCTTATTTTTGACAAAGGAGGCAAGAATATACAATGGGGCAAAGACAGCCTCGTCAATAAATGGTGCTGGGAAAACTGGACAGCTCCATGTACAAGAATAAAATTAGAACACTTCGTAACACCATACACAAAGATAAACTCAAAATGGATTAAAGACCTAAATGTAAGACCAGAAACTATAAAACTCTTAGAGGAAAACATAGGAAGAACACTTGATGACATAAATCAAAGCAAGATCCTCTATGACCACCTCCTAAAGTAATGGAAATAAAAACAAAAGTAAACAAGTGGGACCTGATTAAACTTAAATACTTTTGCACAGCAAAGGAAACTATAAACAAGGTTAAAAGACATCCCTCAGAACAGGAGAAAATAATAACAAATGAAACAACGGACAAAGGATAAATTTCCAAAATACACAAGCAGCTGATACAATTCAATGCCAGAAAAACAAACAACCCAATCAAAAAGTGGGGAAAAGACCTAAACAAACATTTCTCCAAATAAGACATACAGATGGCTAACGAACACATGAAAAGATGCTCACCATCACTCATTATTAGAGAAATGCAAGTCAAAACTACAATGAGATATCACCTCACAAAAATCAGAATGGCCATTATCAAAAAGTCTACAAACAATAAATGCTGGAGAGGGTATGGAGAAAAGGGAACACTCTTGCACTGTTGGTGGGAATGTAAATTGATACAGCCACTATGGAAGACGGTATGGAGATTCCTTAAAAAACGAGGATTAAAACCAGCATACGACACAGCAATCCCACTCCTAGGCATATACCTAGAGGAAACCAAAACTGAAAAAGATATATGTATCCCGTTGTTCACTGAAGCACTATTTACAATAGCTAGAACATGGAAGCCACCTAGATGTCCATTGACAGATGAATGGACAAAGAAATTGTGGTACATATTTAGAATGGAATATTACTCAGCCATTAAAAGGAACACATGTGAGTCAGTTCTGATGAGGTGGATGAAGTTATACAGAGTGAAGTGAGTCAGAAAGATAAAGATAAATATTATATTCTAACACATATATACGGAATCTAGAAGAATGTTACTGAAGAACTTATTTACAGAACAGCAGTGGTGAAACAGACATAGAGAATAGACTTATGGACATGGGGAAAGGGGAGGATAGCGTTAGATGTATGGAAAGAGTAACGTGGAAATTTACATTACCATATGTAAAATAGATAGCCAACAGGAATTTGTTACATGGCTCAAGAAACTCAAACAGGGCTCTGTATCAATCTAGAGGGGTGGGATGGGGAGGGAGATGGGAGGGAGGTTTAAAAGGGAGGGGATATATGTATACCTATGGCTGATTCATGGTGAGGTTTGACAGAAAACAACAAAATTCTGTAAAGCAATTATCCTTCAATTAAAAAAAATTTTTTTTAAAAAAGAACCACTGTTACAGATGGAGAGAACAGAGTTTGCTAATGTCCATGGTGGTTCTTTCAACAGTATGTGAACTGTGAACTTCCAATGTTCAAGCTGGTTTTAGAAAAGGCAGAGGAACCAGAGATCAAATTGCCAACATCCAATGGATTATCAAAAAAGCAAGAGAGTTCCAGAAAAACATCTGTTTCTGCTTTATTGACTATGCCAAAGCCTTTGACTGTGTGTATCACAACAAACTGGAAAATTCTGAGATGGGAATACCAGACCACCTGACCTGCCTCTTGAGAAATCTGTATACAGGTCAAGAAGCAACAGTTAGAACTGGACATGGAACAACAGACTGGTTCCAAATTGGAAAAGGAGTTCATCAAGGCTGTATATTGTCACCCTGGTTATTTAACTTATATGCAGAGTACATCATGAGAAACGCTGGGCTGGATGAAGAACAAGCTGGAATCAAGATTGCCAGGAGAAATATCAATAACCTCAGATACGCAGATGACACCACCCTTATGGCAGAAAACAAAGAACAACGAAAAGAGCCTCTTGATGAAAGTGAAAGAGGAGAGTGAAAAAGTTGGCTTAAAGCTCAACATTCAGAAAACTAAGATCATGGCATCTGGTCCCATCACTTCATGGAAAATAGATGGGAAAACAATGGAAACAGTGGCAGACTTTATTTTGGAGGGCTCCAAAATCACTGCGGATGGTGACTGCAGCCATGAAATTAAAAGACGCTTACTCCTTGGAAGAAAAGCTATGACCAACCTAGACAGCATATTAAAAAGCAGAGACATTACTTTGCCAACAAAGGTTCATCTAGTCAAGGCTATGGTTTTTCCAGTAGTCATGTATGGATGTGAGAGTTGGACTATAAGGAACACTTAGTGCCGAAGAATTGATGCTTTTGAACTGTGGTGTTGGAGAAGACTCTTGAGAGTCCCTTGGACAGCAAGGAGATCCAACCAGTCAATCCTAAAGGAAATCAGTCCTGAATATTCATTGGAAGGACTAATGTTGAAGCTGAAGCTCCAATACTTTGGCTACCTGATGCGAAGAACTGGCTCACTGGAAAAGACCCTGATGCTGTGAAAAATTGAAGGCAGGAGAAGGGGATGACAGATGGTTGGATGGCATCACCAACTCAATGGACATGAGTTTGAGTAAACTCTGGGTGTTGATGATGGACAGGGAGGCCTGGTGTGCTGCAGTCCATGCAATCACAAAGAGTCGGACATGACTGAGCGACTGAACTGATGGTAATGCTGTATGATAATTGTATGAGTCCCTTGGGCTGCAAGGAGATCAAACCAGTCAATCCTAAAGGATATCAGTCCTGAATATTCATTGGAAGGACTGATGCTGAAGCTGAAGCTCCAATACTTTGGCCACCGGATGCGAAGAACTAACTCACTGGAAAAGACTCTGATGCTGGGAAAGATTGAAGGCAGGAGGAGAAGGGGACAACAGAGGATGAGATGGTTGGATGGCATCACTGACTCGAAGGACATGAGTTTGAACAGGCTCCGGGAGTTGGTGATGGACAGGGAAGCATGGCGTGCCGCAGTCCACGGGGTTGCAAAAGTCGGACACAACTGAGCGACTGAACTGAACCTAACTAATATAATTTCAAAGGTGATGGCCTAATGAATGAAATTGTCAGTGAGATAGATTGACAACTTAGCAGGATCCCTTGGAAAGGAAGAGGTAGGAAGACCTGGGAGGGCTGGGGACAGGGGGTCAGGTTGCTTATCTAGAGTCACATCATCAGAAGGGGGAGTCGCCCTGCTCCACAGTACCTGACACCTTCTCCAGACCATAGCGTAGGAGTATATCATCCTACCTGGTACACACCACCTCACTTAAACATTAACTTCATATGACTCCCTCTGAGGTAGTTACCATTATGATTCCTATGATACTGACAAGAAAACAGAGTCACAGAGAGGTGAGAGGTTCAGTCATCTGCTCCCCATCACACAGCTGTTAATGACAGAGCCAGGATTCCACCCTGGTGAACGTAGGGTCTGCTGAGTTGACCACCTTGAATCCAGTAGTCTAACTGCTGCTGCTGCTAAGTCGCATCAGTCGTGTCCGACTCTGTGCGACCCCATAGATGGCAGCCCACCAGGCGCCCCCATCCCTGGGATTCTCCAGGCAAGAACACTGGAGTGGGTTGCCATTTCCTTCTCCAATGCATGAAAGTGAAAAGTGAAAGTGAAGTCGCTCAGTCGTGTCCGACTCTTCAAGACCCCATGAACCGCAGCCTACCAGGCTCCTCTGTCCATGGGATTTTCCAGGCAAGAGTACTGGAGTGGGGTGCCATTGCCTTCTCCGCCAGTAGTCTAAAGGAACCACTAAATCTTTGTATGAATGTGTAGCACCCAAAGGTAGCTTTCCTGCTTCCAACAATATTCTAGATGTTTTTCAGAATTCAAGGCAGAATAAAGCAGGATAAACAGAAATAAAAGCAAATTAAAAGGAACAGGAATAAATGCAGCCAGATGCCAAGACACTTGCTTGTGGCTTTAGCATTGTATTTTCTCGTTACTGACTCCTGGAACAGACAATTCAGGTTGTAGAGACCGCATTGTCTTATATAGAAAAGATGCAGGTTTGTGTAGAATGACAAGTGTTTTGTTGGTTTTGGGGGTTTTTGGTCTTTTGGTTTTTGTTTTGTTTTCTTTTTTTGCATTTCCTTCATCCTTACAATTGTCATGGTCTGGGTGCCTGCAGGCACTCCTGCCCTGGGGACAGTCCCTCCAGCTGTCAGCAGAGCTCCTTTCTCACTCACATACCCGCCTCTGATCAGCAAGATTATACCACACCCTCGTTTTCCTGTTTTATCTGCTGCCTTGCCCCAGTAAGTCAGCTCTCTTTCTACTGTACCACACAATTTCTGTCTTCTTTCCTTGGACTTCCCCTGCTGACTCAGACAGTGAAGAATCTGCCTGCAATGCAGGAGACCTGAGTTTGACCCCTGAGTTGGGAAGATCCCCTGGAGAAGGGAACTTGCCCCTTGGGAGCTTAACTGTCTTCTACTGTATCACACAATTCCTGTCCTCTTTCCTTACTACTGTCCTGATTAAGTCACTATACTGTCATTGTGGTTTGAGCAAAATTCAGCCTTTACATGATTATGACTGTGAGCATAAAATGCAGAGAGCTTTACTTGATTGGAATATTTTACCAAGTGAGAACCCAACCTCTGGCGAACCAGGATACTTTCAGCTGGAAGGTGGTTAGGAGGTGTGGCTCCCAGTGCTCACGACTGGGTTTATAAAGCTTGAATGAATAAGTGCCTTGTCTTCTAGTGTGATTTGTTACTAGAAACTTACGTGTCTTTGCATTGCATGAGCTGACTTGTTCATAACTGCAAGGTCATGCTGACATGAAGAAAGTGTAGGTTTTGCTCAAGGTCAGAGGGAGCATTTGGGGGATTTCTGGACGGTTTTATGTTTTGGTTATGTGGCTGTGTGGGTCCGTCTCATGATATATTCAAACTCCAGCCTCTAGTTTGGTTTTTACTGATAGGATGAAGCAAAGGTTCTTCACGACTGAAGCATGTTGTGTACAATAATTACGTTTTGTTTGTGGTTGGCTCCCTTGGTTTTCCATGCACTTAATGTCAATTTAAACCCTAAATTTCCTCCAGTTAAAATAAATCTCTCACATCAGGTATTTGCCAACTTCACCTTCTGAAGCTTCTGTTCTGCTCCAATCAGCCAGGTTGTCCTGAAGCCACTCTGCATCTGTCATCCAGGGACCCCTTTAACACTGCTCTGGATGACCTCTGTCTCCTTCTCTGCAGTTGGAGCCCCTGTTTCCTGGATATAGTACCTTCCACTTTCTTAGTTGTCACCCTTGTTTTGCTGGAGCACACCTTCCAGTAACATCTTGAGAAAAGGGTACAAGGGGAGGTAATGTTTTTTAAAGATTCTTCATGTTTAAGGTGTATTCATTCCCACTCACAATCAACTGATAGTTTGGCTGAGTATAGACTTATTGATTACTGCATACTTAGTACAGTGTTGCCGGAGTCCTGCTCCAGCTGGGCAAGGGGTTCCCTCAGGATGGACGGCGTCGGCGATGTGAATGAGAAGACACAGCGAGTCTCGGTGTTTCCAAGTGTCTCCTGCCTTTATTGTTTTTTAAGACAGCTTTTATATCTTTAGTGGTACATAGAAACAAATGTATAGTCATATCAAATCAGCTTAATGGGTCAACAGTGTTGACCTTTACGGACATCGTTTGCATATCTTAGTTCATTTTGTTTACATCATCTTCTGGCCTGGGGGCCTGCCAACATCTTGTGACTCTCCTATTGATAAGGGTTGATCAGTCAGAACACTTTTGTATCTGGCACGGCAGGAAAGAACCCATCAATAGAAAGTTTCAAGGCAAAACCTGTTTTCGGTAATTTACTTTACGCCTTGAGCTTAACAGAAAAGAATGTGGTCCCATAAAGTCATAGAACAGCAAGCTGAAGGTCAGCTCTAAGTAAGAATCTTCAGTTAAATCAACAATTGTCTCACTATTTGTATTACAGCTAAACTTCTATTTATATAAATCTTCAACTATTATGCTTTTATTATATAGGCTAAATACGTTAAGAGTAAAAACATAGCGAGTAAATATAGACTAAGCAACAGTTTCACAAAGCAACATTTCCTATATTTCCCAACAAGCCTTTTTTCCTGCGAAGGGTTTTGTGCCCATAGGGGCTTTTCGTGTGGAGGCTCTCAGTGCTGTTTTATTATTAAGGAACAATCATGCACATTAGCTCCAAAGGCACAGGTACATTTATTAAACAAACCAATATGTTAGCAAAAGGAATTTAGATCAGCATACTCTATATCCCAGATAATTTTATTTAGGGTGCTACCGTTCAGGGGCCTTGTTGATTGAGGTTTCAGACTGATCTATTTCAGAAGAGAATCAGGAAAAGCCTTTTGTCCAAGTCACAGAAGACAAGAAGAGGTCTATTATAGCAAGCATCAGAAAGAGAGATCTAATTTTTAAGGTGAGTGCTGAGGCAGCCTCTCGAGAATCCCCGAGGCCTGAGAAGCCGTGCTCAAATCAGTCCTCTTTCTCATGACTCTGTCATGGGTGGGATCTCGTGAGCTGGCTCCCAGCACTATATAAATGGGCTTCCCTGGTAGCTCAGTTGGTAAAGAATCCACCTGCAATGCAGGAGACCTGGGTTAGATACCTGGGTTGGGAAGAGCCCCAGGAAGAGGGCATGGCAACCCGCTCCAGTATTCTTGCTTGGAGAATCCCATGGACAGAGGAGCCTTGTGGGCTACAGTCCATGGGGTCACAGAGTTGGACATGACTAAGCACAGAACAGCACTGTATAAATAGCATCCACTTTGAATTTTGTTAAGTCATTGCCTGGAATTAAACAACTGTCCTCCAGCGACATTTGAGTGAGGTGACTGTGAGAATGCACTTCTCAGATTTCTAGTGGCAAGAAGTTCATTGAGGAAGAGTTCCAGCTGCTGCATTCTGAAATCCATAGAAGGTTTGCTGGAGGCCAGGCATTCCCTGGCTCCTCCCAACCAGTGACTGAGGACTGTTACAGAAAAAAAATGTTCATGACACTTTGTGAAAATGGCCAGGCAGACTTTATTCAAGGGGGTGATGGCAGTAGGTGTGAGGACGACTGCCATGAGGTCCTTCAGTGAAGGTGAGAGATAGGATTCAACTCCAGATACATCGTGGGCAAGAAGTGAGAGCCAAGAAGCAGTGTGGAGACTGAATGGAAGACTACCAAGAGGAAGCACCAGGGATTAGGGCATTCTGGCTAAACAAGCTAACAAGATTCTTGCTAAAGGTGGGCCAGAGTGATCAGACATCACCTGGAGGCTAGGAGGATAAGGAAACTGATTTTATATGGATGATGATCAGATATCAGATATCAAAGGTGGGACATTTAACCACACCTTTAAACTGACTTACCAGAATTCCTGCTAAAATTGGACAATGTGAAGATAAATACCAAAGTTTATCCAAAAGTCAAGCCTAGTTTAAAAAGACTTCAGGGCAGGGCTTCTTTGATGGTTCAGTGGTAAAGAATCCACCTGGCCAATGCAAGAGTTGTTCAGTCACTCAGTCGTGTCTGACTCTTTGCAACCCCATGAACTGCAGCAACGCAGGAGACACAGGTTCAAATCTCTGATCTAGGAGGATCCCACATGCTAAGGAGCAACTAAGTCCGAATTGATCCTGTGCTGTAGAGCCTGGGAGCCGCAACAACTGAAGCCTGAGCTTCCTAGAATCCATGCTCCAGAGCAAGAGAAGCCACTGCAATGAAAAGCCCACACACCGAAACTAGAGAGTAGCTCCCACTAGCCACAACTAGAGAAAAACCTGCACAGCAACTAAGACCCAGCACAGCCAAAAATTAAATAAAGAAATAAATAAGATTATGAGGGCTTGAGTAGAGTTTGGCTAAGGAGATAACCCTTGTCAGAACCTAGAAGCAGGAAGCTCCATTCCTGGGAAACACAGGCTCAGCTGAAGGCCAGGTGGAGGTCTCAGATGTCCAGTGGACTTGCTGAAACCTCCTGAGACTGCCTAGCAGCCTGGGACATGTCCACCCCAGCTTTTCCTCCCCTTAGAGTCAGGCTTGAGTTGGGGTCTGCCCACCATCCCTGTTAACGCCACCCCTGTCATCTTCTCTCATAGATATTTTCCTAATAAAAATTCTTGGCATTTAGCTCTGTTTTGCTATCTGCTTCTCAGAGGACTCAGATTAACACAATGAGAATGATTGCTTCCTCATAGTCTGTCCAACAAAGCATGTTGACCAATATTTTTATTTTCTTCCATTCCAAGAGAAGAACGTTCATCTCAGATCAGTGTTCTTGCTGTGAGTGAACCCAAGTGAATCCAGGGTCTCTTCATGCTAAGAACAGCTGTACGTCAGCTCTCCCTCTCTATGTTTATGATCTGTGGCTGGTTGAATCCGCTGATGTGGACCTAGCAGATATGAGGGTCAGCTATGCGACTTGAGCACTTGGATTTGGGTATCTGTGGCAGATCCTGGAACCAACTCTTTGAAGATACTAAGGGAGGGTGATATGTCCTGTCCTGTTCATATCTCTTGCCCGTTTTATTCCCATCATTGGGCTTCTAAAATTGATTTCTTTATGTATTAAGGTAGTTAGCCCTTTTGTGTTGTAAAACTGTTCTCCATACTTTGCTTTTTATTTTTTAGACACCTTTTTTAAACATCTTATCCATTAGTTCTTTGGTGACTCAGATGGTAAAGAATCCACCTGCAATGCAAGAGAGCTGGGTCTGATCCCTGGGTTGGGAAGATCCCCTGGAGGAAGGAATGGCAAGCCCCTCCAGTATTCTTGCCTGGAGAATTCTTATGGACAGAGGAACCTTGTGGGCTATAGTCCATGGGGTCACGAAGGGTCATACATGACTGAGTGACTAAGCACAGCACAACATGCTTTAGTTTGGCCTTCCCAGCTGGCCCAGAGGTAAAGAATCCTCCTGCCAGTGCAGGAGCCATGAGAGACATGGGTTCAATCCCTGGGTCAGGAAGATCCTCTAGAGTAGGAAATGGCAACCCACTCCAGCATTCTTGCCTGGGAAATCCCATGGACAGAGGAGTCTATGGGGTCACAAAGAATTGGACATGACTGAAGGACTAAGCATGTCCATGCTTTAGTTAATATATGACCTTTAACAAAGCAAATACACCCCATATAGTGAAAGCAAAAGTTTAAATATTTGAAAAGCAATGAAAACAACCAAAGTATGAAAGCATCACATACAAAAAAGACCCAAATATATCTCACGTGTTAATAAGTGGTGGCCTGTAAACTGCCAAGAAGGTGATTCTTAGATTGAATCACAGCACAAAAACCCAAAATTATGCTGTATATTAAAAACATATACATACAAAAGAATTGAGATCACAGGGCATACCACTACCCTGAAAACTGGAGAGACAGGCAGATTCGTAGAATCACAGCTTACCTGGAGCAGAGAGCTCAGCTGGAGCCAGCATTAGGTAGGAACCCTTAAAAGTGAAATGACTAACTGCTGGAGATTGAGCTTGGACAAGCTTGAGAGATTAACTCCTGGAAGCCAAGCCTTGGAGGAGCTCCTAGGCCTTCCTGAATTTTTCCTCCAAGAGCCCCACCAGGCTTTCAGAGTGAAGATCAAAGAAAAAAACCCCTTGAGCTTCTGGCAGTACGAGTGGAAAAGTGCTGTGCTGTGCTAAGTCACTCATTAGTGTCTGACTCTTTGCAACCCCATGGACTGTAGCCCGCCAGGCTTCTCTGTCCATGGGGATTCTCCAAGCAAGAATACTGAAGTGGGTTCCCATTTCCCACTCCAGGGGATCTTCCCATCCCAGGAATCAAACTCAGGTCTCCCGCATTGCAGACCGATTCTTTACCAACTAGGGCTTCCCTCATATCTCAGTCAGTAAAGAATCTGCCTGCAATGCAGGGGACTCTGGTTCAATTCCTGAGTCAGGAAGGTCTGCTGGAGAAGGGATAGGCTACCCACTCCAGTATTCTTGGGCTTCCCTTGTGGCTCAGCTGGTAAAGAATCCACCTGCTATGCAGAAGACCTGAATTCGATCCCTGGGTTGGGAAGATTCCCTGGAGAAGGGGAAAGGCTACCTACTCCAGTATTCTGGCCTAGAGAATTCCATGGATTGTATAGTCCATGGGGTCACAAAGAGTCGGACGTGACTGAGCGACTTTCACTTTCACTGCTTTACCAACTGAGCCACCAGGGAATTCCAAGAATACTGAAGGGAATCCCTTCTCCAGGAGATCTTCCCCAATCCAGGAATCAAACCGAAGTCTCCTGCATTGTAGGCGTATTCTTTACCAGCTGAACTTCCAGGGAAGCCAGTGGAAAAATATCCCTTTTGAAATATGTTCACAGTGTTCTGTTCTCCTTAACAATAGCCTGCCTTCAAGGGAAATGGTTTTACCAGAGTCTAACCATGTAGGTTTTAACAAAGGCTAACCTGTGTTGGGGAGGGAAATACCCAACTCCAGGCCCCTCTGGCCTTTCTGTCTCACCTAAGGAGTGAAAGAAAAAATAAGGTCACTTGTGAAGGCCACAACCCAGAGGCACAGGTTCACTGAGAGACTGAGACATAGTCACATGACTAGAGAACACTTCCTCATCCAACATCTCATTACCACATAATAGGGCTCATGTAAAATAGCGAAGGATTAAAGCTGAGATGAACTGAAAGTCTCAAACCCAGTGTCAAAGAGTCTGTTGTTGTTCAGTCCCTAAGTCCAATCTGACTCTTTATGACCCCATGGACTGCACCACACCTGGCTTCCCTGTCTTTCACAATCTCCTGGAGCTTGCTCGAATTCATGTCCATTGAGTCAGCAATGCTATCTCATCCTCTGTCACCCCCTTCTCTTCCTGCTCTCAATCTTTCCCAGCATCAGGGTCTAAAAAGACTATAGGGATACTCAAGAAGGCAGGGAGAAATGTTAGCCTCTGACACTTACAGCTGTAGCAGATAGTAAATACAGCCCAACTCCTTGCCAGATGAACATAAAGTTCACATTAAACACCAAGTTATCTATGTCTGGCTTTCAGCAAACAATAATAATGCTTATTAAAAGTAAAAACAACAACAACAACAATTTAAAGAGACATAAAAAGCATTAGTAGCTTACCCAAATATAGCAGAGATTTTGGAATTAACACAAAAGGAATATTAAAACAATTATGGTTAATATACTAAGAGCTATAATGAAAAAAGTGGACAGAATGCAAAAACAAATGAGTAATGTAAGCAGAGACATGGAAATCCCAAGGAAGAATCAAAAGGAAAAGGCAGAAATGAAGAACACCTTTGATGGGCTCATTAGTGGACTAGACACATCCAAGGAAAGTATCAGTGAGCTTAAGAATATGTCAGTAATACCTCCCAAACTGAGAAAAGGGGAAGAAAAAAAAAGAAAAACTTGGAAAAACAAAAAAGAAGGGAACATCCAGCAACTGTGAGACAGCTTCAAAAAGTATAATATACATAATAAGAATACCAGAAAAAGGAAAAGAGAAAGAAACAGAAATATTTGAAGTAATACTGCTAAGAACTTTTCAAAATTAGACACAGAGACCAAACCACAGATTCAGGGAGCTCAGAGAATTCTAAGGATAAATACCCCAAAATGTACACCTAAGTAAACTGTATTCAAACTAGAGAAGATTGAAGACAAAAAGAAAATCTTGAAATTAGCTGGGGGGATGGTGAGGGGGGCGGGAATAGCCACAAAACAAAAAACACCTTACCTGTAAAAGAACAGGATAAGAATTACATCAGACTTTTCTTCAGAAATCATGCAAGCAAGCAGAAGCCATGCAAGCAAGAAGAAATTGGAGTGAAATATTTAAAGCAAAGTGAGCATACCATTTTAATTCTCTATCAATGTATAAGAGTTACAGTTTAGCCACTATATTCACCAATGCTTGGTATGGTCAGTCTACATTCTAATAGGTGTGCAGACTGTGGCTTAAATTTGCATTTCTCTAATTATTAATAATGTTGAGCCTCTTTTCATGTGTTTACTTGTTGTAAGTGTATTTTATTTTGTGAAATACCTATTCAAATCAGCTCATTTTTAATTGGGTTGTTTTCTTATTATTGATTTTGAGGTTTCTTTATGTATTTTGTATTCAGGCTCTTTATTAAATATAAGATCTGCATACAGATTTTCCCATTTTGTGTCTTGTGTTCTCCTAGCTGTGTTTATCAAAGCCCAGAGGGTCTTAATTCTAATGAAATCTAATTTACCAGTTTTTTCCCTTCTACAGAACATGTTTTTCATGGCATATCTAAAAACTTTCTGTCTAACCCAAGGTCACAAATTTTTCTCCAAAGTGCTCCAAAGTTTCTTTTAAACTTCTGGAATTTTGATAGTTTTAGATTTTCGCTTTGTATAAGATAATATATCCATTTTGAATTTTTTTTGCAAATGATGTGAAATATGAATCATAATCATTTAAAAACATGGCTAACTAATTGTTCTACCACCATATATGTTCATCACACTGTTTTTCTCTACTGAATCCTCTATGGAAACTCTATTTCCATATGAATTTTTGAATCAACTTATAAATGTCTATACAAAAAGCCAACTGACTTTTTTTTTTTAATTGAGATTGCATTGGATCTCTAGATAATTTGGGGAAAATTGACATCTTGGTAATATTGAGTCTTTTACTCAGCTGCATTTATTTAAATCTAATTTGTCTCAGTAATGGTTTGTAGTATTCAGTGTATGCATCTTACAGACATTTTGCCATTTTTAATCTCTAAACATCTCACACTTTTATGCTGTTGTGCATATTTTTAAATTAAAACCTAAAAAATAAATTTAAAATTTTAATTTCCAATTGTTTGTTGCTAGTATATAAAAGCAGTTGATTTGCATTGCTGTATAATATTGAATTGCATAAATATAGTACAATTTATTTATTCATTCTCGTGTTGAATGACATTTGGGTCATTTCTACTCTGGAGTTGTGATGAATCATGGTACTATAAATAGTTCTGTTCATACTTTTGCTGCATATGTGCATATATTTTGGTTTAGTATTGAGGGATGGGGCATAAACACCCTTAGTTTCAATGACTAGGACTCATAAGACTAAATAAGAGTTAATACTACAGATAAAGTTTGTTACAGCAGAAGACACAGAGCAAAAGCTACTGAATGGTTTGCTGGTGGAGAATTTTCTAAGTTTATGTCTCTTTCAAATATCTTTATTTCATCTTCACTGCTAAAAGATTTTTCTTTCTGTGGTGAGTTGGCTCTTATTTTTCTTTCAACTCATTCAAGATACCATTCCATTGTCTTCTGGCTTCTATTGTTTCTCTTGAGAAGTCAACCAACATTCTAAAAGCTGATAATATGAAAGTAACTGTCTTTTTTTTCTCTCTCTGATTGCCTTAAAGATTTTTTTCCTTGTCTGTGGTTTTCAGTACTTGCACCTTCTTTGTCCATTGTTTTTGTTGCTTTATGTTGTTTGGAATTTATTGGGCTTCTTAAATATGTGCCTATTGAAGTCCTTCATCACATTTAACAAATTCTTCGTCATTGAATCTTCTGCCCCATTCACTTTCTCCCATCCTTCTAAGAATTTTGATGAAACATATGCCAGATTTGATTGCTATGTTCTCTGTAGAATACACTCCATTTATTGTTTCCATCTTTGTATCTCTGCCCTTCATTGTGGACAGGACTGTTTTCAGTTCCCTAATTCTCTTTTCTACTGAATGTTACCTGCTGTTAAATTCTTAATTTTAAATATTCTATTTTCAGACCTTTATTTTTCTAATCTATCTTTCTTTTGTAGTTTCCAGTTCTGAAACTTTCAGTCTTATATATCATCTTCTTGAACATATTAAGCATGGTTGTTTTAAAATCTGTTTGATAACTCTACTATTTGGGGTCCATGAGTCTGTCCTTATCACCAGTTCTTTTTTTTTTTTTTTTGATTGTGTTGGTTCTTCTTTACATTGGCTTCTCTCCTTACGTACAGTATGTCAGACAGTACATTTGATAAATGGCTTTGCTTTGGGTTTTGCTGTTGTTGTTGTTTGTTTTGTTTTTTATTGAAGCATTAGATGGTATTCTCTTCTTCTACTGAAGATTTTTTTTTTTTTTTTGCTTCTGTCAGGGATGCAGAGCCTTTAGCAAAACAGAATGATCTGAATATATGTTAAGGATTGAGATTTATTTTTCTGAGCCACCCATTGGACTTAAAACTGCACCACAGCCATGCAAGTTCTTTTTCTTTTTTTTTCTGATTCACTTTCACTTTTAGGATTCAATTCTTTTTGACCCCAACCCAACCAAATGTGGAGGGTTTATCAGGGCCCTCCCTTTGGTTGGCCCTGGCTTCCAACCTTTGTCCTCTTTGCCTCAGATGGTTGTCAGAAATGCTACTCATCTTTTGTACTTTCTCTGAAATCAACAAATGCTCCTAGTATTACAGTGACTTTAAATGCTGGTCTCACCACCTTGCAGTTTAGCCTTCTCAAAAATCTTGGCCTAAGAATGCTTTACTACTCATTAGGTAATCTAGCATACTTTAGCAGATCTTTTTTTTTTTTTTTAAGTTCATTTAAAAAATTTTCCCTATGAGAGAATAGGTTCATATTACCCATTTTTTCTTTCTTCAGATTGTTATAGGATATTCTCTAAAATTGCCCCCTAAAAGCTACTCTCTGCAAAAGGACTTAGTTTGGAAGGTCCACAGGGACTTTAGGTAAGCATGTCAAGGACAGAATATTCCAGGGCCATATTTACTGTTCTAAAGCATGGAAAGAGGAGGACAGCTTCCAAATTCTTTTTATGAAGCTATCGTATCATTGATTCTAAAACTTGACAGAGGATGCATGCACACATACAGATGGACACACACACACACACAATTCCCAAGGTCTTCAGTAATGTTTCCCATTTCCAGGAAAGTCAGTTTTCTCCCTTGTTTTAAGGCATAATCCTTAAAGCTTGAAGCTGGGAATTTCATATTCTCCAATTTAAAAGTAAAAATTAAGTGAGGTAGTGAAAGGATTTATTTAAGGAGATAAACAGGGTTACTTTTTGTGGTTGGATAAAAGAATTCTTTGTTGTTCAGTCATTCAATCATGTTCGACTCTTTGCGACCCCATGGACTGCAACACACCAAGTTTCCCAGGCATCAGCAAAACCTCTGTCAGAGCAGAGAGGGGAACAGGATGAATAGAAGCTGACACCAGAGTTGAATCAGACCCAGCTCTTTTCATCCACCTCTTGTACCTCATTTTTTCCAGCCAGCCAGGCTGAATGTGTCAGTCATGTTTGCTACCCCCTTCTCTTGTGTTTCTCACATCCCATCCATTGTCGAAGCCCAGCAAGTATACATCTTCAGTATCTCTCTACTTTGCCATCTCCTTTCTCTTCCCGTTTCTCATCTCCTTGTTCATGGTCTAGTAAACTTTCAACAGACTATGCAAGTAACCGGGTAGAGTATGTGTGTGGGTATGTGTTTGTCTGCAGACTTTCTGGCTCCTAATCCATTCTATTGGTGGTTGTTCTCCATATTTATATAGTTGGAAAATGAATGCCCTCCCATGAGGAGGTTAAAGCTTCAGTGAGAGAATGTTTGCAGAGAGGCTGTGCTAAGCAAACACTGGTGTTTCTCTCCCTGGTTGTTTGTGTAGATTATGAGACTATATGCAATTCCCAGGTTCCCTGAGGGATTCCATCTACAGACATGTGTGTGGGGATGGATATGCATACAGCAAGTGTAGGGATGACTTTCAAGGGAGCTGGGCCAAAGCCAGTGTGTATCTACAAGGAAATGATAAGTGACAAAGGATAAACAGTAATTCTGCCAAGAGAAGATCTTATAGAGCAGGAAGGGCTGCTCACTGCTCAGTGAAAAAGGAGTTCTGTGGCTGATGCTTATTTACATTTCAGGCTCATAGGAGAAAAGACTGGGAATGTTGCAAGAGGAATAAACATTGCCGTTGTCAACTGTAAGTTATTAAATGTTTTCTTTAAAACCTCTCTAAAAGTTTTGTGATTGGGTATTCTGTGGTACCTTGGGTTTCTTGATGATTTTTGCAAACGGTCTAGTCTAAGTTGATATTTTAATGCATTTAAGAGTATATATTTAACTATTTTTACAATCCCTCACTTTATAAGTTTGTGATTCTTCCCCCCCGAAATGAAATCAGATATAAATTTACTAAGTTTTATTAGTATATAATTGCTTTGCAATGTTGTGTTAGTTTCTGCTGTATGATATAGTGAATCAGCTATGTGTGTGTATGTATCCTCTCCCTCTTGGGCTTCGCTCCCCCCGTCCCACCCTTCTAGGTCACACAGCACCAAACTGAGCTTCCTATGCTTTATAGCAGGGTCCCACTAGCTACTTATTTTACACATGGTGTTGTATATATGTCCTAAATTTCCAACGACAGATGAATGGATAAAGAAGGTGTGGTACAGCCACTGAAAGGAACAAAGTAGGGTCATTTGTACAGACGTGTGGACCTAGAGTTTGTCATGCAGAGTGAAGTCAGTCAGAAAGAGAAAAACAAATACCCTGGATTCGTGCATATCTGTGGAATCTAAAATGACTTTACAGAAACAGAGAAGGACCTGCAGAAGTCACAGCTAAAACAGCATCAGCAGCCTGGGGACACAGACACCCTGGGGGTGGGCCTCGTGTTTGCTCTGCTTCCTGGGGGCCTGGCAGAGGGCGACACCAGTTCCTACCTTGTCTGATGAAAGAACCTCAGAGAAGCACAGCTTGACCTCCTCTTAGGCCTGGAAAAGGACACCTGCCACTTTTGCCACTGGGACCCCTGACAGTAAGGACGGTAGCAGGTTTGGGGAGGGGGTTTCCAGTGGGGTCTGTCCCTGTGAGCAAGGGGAGCACAGACTCCGGTGATCCCAGGCTGTAGGAACCTGAGGAATGTGTGCCTGTTCTGATAATCAGGCAGGAAAATATACAGAGGGAGTAGAAATGGCTGGGGGCGAGCCCCAGTGTTCTCAGGAAGAGGCAGGTGCGCTGGGCAAGACCATGGATGAGAATCTAACTGGAAGCAGGCGGGAGGGAGGCTCCGGGCAGATGAGGAGCCCTGCCTTCCTGACCCACATCATCAGGGGCCTCTCCAGGGAAGGCGGGCCTTTCCTTCAAGTGGGACCAAGCATCATGCTTCCCGGAATACAGGGAGAAGGAACACACCATTTTCAGAACTTTTGTATTGTTGTTCAGTCGCTCAGTTGTATCCAACTCTTTTTGACCTCATGGATTGTAGCCCTCCAGGCTCCTCTGTCCATGAGATTCTCCAGGCAAAAATCCTGGAGCAGGTTGCCATTTCCTCCCCGTGGGATATTCCAGACCCAGGCATTGAACCTGCATCACCTTCATTGGCAGGCGGGTTCTTTACCCCTGAGCCACCAGGGAAGCCCATTTTCAGAACCACAGTACTACACATGCACCCTGAGTCTCCATGAACCTTCTTTCAAAAGCTGTTTCTTTCATTTCCAGACGTGACTGGGAAAGTGATAGCAACACAGTATTTCGATATGTACGAAGGTGGTAAGAAAACTCTTTTCCTCTTAAACTTAAAATGAATTATATCAAATTAAAATGAATGAAGATTAAAAACCCATAATCAAAAATGTCAAACGTTCTTATTTTGTCTACCAAGAAAGCTGCCAGAAGTGCACATGAGTACTCTAGAATGGTCTGACACAATCCTTGTGGTCTCTAAGTTATATATACTTGTGTATATTTAAGTTGGAAGGCATGATCTAGAGAGTGTCTCTTCTCTGCTCACACTTGTCCTGGAACTTTGCTTCTGCTCCTTCATCAGATAAAGGAAAAGAGAAAACATCTCTTTTTGTTTTAAACCAGACATGTAGAATAACATGCTCAGTATCCAGTCCTGAATGTCATCATATGTATCGTTGTCTTCCCTGTGATGGGCGTGGTCTGCACAATTCTGGAGACCATGTGCCCACCCTCCTCCAATGACCCCTCCATTCTGGGCTCTGAATCTCCAGTGCAGTTATTTTTATTTAACCCTGAGAATTACCAGAAACAAGTCTTTATAAAGATAACAGAGAGGAACAATTAAGTACCCCAATGCCCTTGGGAATGCTCTGTTTTCACACTGTCGTTAAACTTGATCGTAACTATAAATAACAAGCTCCAATGGTAAATAACGGGGTTTGAGCTGAGCCTTTGTTTTCTCCCTATAAGGAACAGAGGGATCTCTTAGCAAAGACTTACCTGTCCGGGTCTGGCGTGTATGTCTCCTATTGCTCTTCAGTGTCCCGGGGCCACTCAGCTCTAAGATGGTCACAGCAGGTCTGGTGCTTTCTCAGTGATTGTAGAGAAAAACCCACCTGTTCTGTGACGTCACTGCTGGTTGGTTTGAGAGTCAACCACAAGAGTGTTTATGATCTGATCGTGCTGCCCATCTCACATGGCCCCACCGTGGAAGGCAGGTCATTTACTGTGAGAGCACCAGAGGATCAGGTGCAGGGTGGAGAGACAGCTCTATAATCAGAGGATTCAGAGCACAGAGCTGAGAGCAGAACAGCCTCTAGGGCCACAGCCTTAGCTGACGGAGAAGGTCCTTAATCTGATGTACATTGACCCGGCAGATAACTCTGGACCGATGACAAAGTTTATTCAGAGCGCTCCCTCGAAGTCCCTGCTCTTCATGGTAACCCACGATGACGGCAGCAGCAGGTGAGTGTACCGCTGTGTCACGGCAGGGGCCAGAGTCAGAGATGCCAGCTGAGGGCAGAGTGCCAGTCCTGTCAGGGTCCCTCAGGGCACCCTTTGGGAGAGAACAGAGCTCCAAGGAACAGGATGCTTCTTCAAGGAAAAGGAGTGGGAGGCCACAACAAACAGATTGCATTTCCAGAAAAATGATGAGCTGCTGGAGCACATGAATCCAAGAAATAAGAACTATTTCCAGGTAGCAAGACAAACTCATCAATGCCAGTAAATAAGATAGCAAAGCTAACCCTTGGCCAGAGAGCTAAACGCAGAACGGGACTCACACACACACACACACACACACGCACGCACTCATATACAGTGCTTTTATGAGAGAGAAAGTGACCTGGCTCAGTGTTTCTCCAGATGTGCTCTTCTAAGTAAATGTGTGCATCTTCACTGCATAACTTCCGAGAACCTCAAGGTGCTGGTTTGCATTGTGACTTCCCAAGATGGGGCTAATGAACAAGACATTCCCCAGATGTGTTTGAATTCAGGTCCTCTTCTTAATAGAGTATCTTCTCAGGTGGAAATTCTTCAGCATATGCTTTGAAAAACTTGGATTTAGCCCACTTAAGAAAATCCGAGCTTTTTTATTTTTCTTTTCCTTTCTGCCCTCTTTCCTTTGTTAGCTCTAAATGGCAGCTTTCTACAAAGTAAGATTGTTTAGGGCTTCCCTGGTGGCTCAGGTGGTAAAGAATCCGCCTGCAATGCGGGAGACTTGGGTTCGATCCCTGGGTTGGGAAGATCCCCTGGAGAAGCAAATGGCTACCCACTCCAGTATTCTGGCCTGGTTCCATGGACTATGGGGTCACAAAGAGTCTAACGCGACTGAGCCACTTTCACTTTCACTTTCAAGATTGTTTAGGTTTTTTTTTCTTTTTTGATACTGACTTTTGTGAATATGAAAGATACGGTTTTAACATTTGTTTTCATCATTCAGCATTTTCTGTCTCCTTTATTCTGTGGTCAGTAAACAGGCAGCAGCAAGGACTGGAAATTATGTTATTTGGGGGTGAGGATAATTGGACCATAAGACCCAGGGCTTTTCAGAATTGAGAATTAAAACTCTGTGCCCCAGATTGAATCTAAAAGGGTCCTTTGTTGTTGCTGTTCAGTCGCTCAGTCGTGTCTGACTCTTTGTGATCCCATGGACTACAGCACTCCAGCCTTCCCTGTCTACTATCTCCCCGAGTTTTCTCAAACTCATGTCCATTGAGTTTTTTATTCCAGCTAACCATCTCATCCTCTGTCGCCTCTTCTCCTCTTGCCCTCCACCTTTCCAGCATCAGTCTTTTCCAAAGAGTCCTGGATGTGGCATTATGTGTAACTAGAGGCTTCCTGGATGGCTCAAGCAGTAAGAACCCTCCTGCCAATGCAGGAGACACAGGTTCGATCCCTGGGTCAGGAAGATCCCCTGGAGAAAGAGATGGCAACCCACTCCAGTACTCTTGCCTGGGAAACCCCATGGACAGAGGAGCCTGGCAGCCTACAGCCCATGGGATTGCAAAGAGTCAGACACAGCTGAGCACACATGAACACAAAGATGTGACACGCTCAGCCAGTGTTCACGTCTCTCTCCTGCCCCAGGATCGCAGATGCTGCTTTAGAAACCTGTCCTAGGATCAGACTGTGTTCTAGGGTACACACCCGAGTCTGCAGGTGAGACATTCACAGGCTTACCCCCTTTGCATCCCCCCAGGCTGAAGGAGGATGCCAAGAAGGCCATAGAAGCCCTGGGAAGTAAAGAGATCAGGAACATGCGATTCAGGTCGAGCTGGGTGTTTGTGGCAGCAAAAGGCTTTGAACTTCCTGCAGGAATTCAGAGAGAAAAGGTGAGTGGATGTTTAACATCGCTTCTTCCCAAACAGTTACCTTATGTCCTAGAATTCCCCTCACAGATGCACAGCCAAGAGAACAAAAACACATGTTCACACAAAAACTTGCACAGGAATGTGCTATTATTCCTAACAGCAAAAAAGCAGAAACAACCCAAACGTTGGATGAATGGACTTAAAAATGTATAAATAAAATAGATATAAGTGCACACTGGAATATTATTCAGGCACATAAAGAAATGAAGTATTGATATATGCTATGACATGAATGAACCTTGAAAACACACTAGGTGAAGAAAACCGAATACGAAAGGCCACATATTGTATGATTCCATGTGTGTGAAATTTCTATAACAGTCAAAACCCAGAGAGAGAAAGTAGATTAGGGGCTGACTGGGCTATGGGGCGTGGTGAGTGGGTATGTGCTTTCTTGTTTCAGGGATGAAAATGTTTTCGTTTGTTTGTTTTGCCAGGATGTGGCTTGCAGGATCTTAGTTCCTTGACCAGGGTTTGAATCCAGGCTCTAGCAGTGAAAGCACCAATTCCTTACCACTAGACTCCCAGAGAATTCCCTGAATATATTTTAAAATTGAGTGTGATGATGGTTGCATGTTTCTGTGAATGTACTGAAAACCACTGAGTAACCACTTTACCATTAAAACCATTAAAAACCACTTTAAATAGATGAATTTTATAGATATGCAATAAGTAACACAGGTTTACTATATAGTACAGGGAACTATAGTCAATATTTTGTAATAATCTATAACAGAAAATAATCCGAAAAATAATATATGTGTACATGTATAACTGAATCACCTTGCAGTGTACCTGAAACGTAAGTCAATTATCAGTTGAGTAGCTCAGTCGGTCTGACTCTGTGCAAGCCCATGGACTGCAGCACGCCAGGCTTCCCTGTCCATCGCCAACTCCCGGAGCCTGCTCAAACTCATGTCCATTGAGTCAGTGATGCCATCCAACCATCTCATCCTCTGTCATCCCCTTCTCATGTCTTTAATCTTTCCCAGCACCAACGTCTTTTCCAATGAGTCATTTCGTCGCATCAAGTGGCCAAAGTATTGGAGCTTCAGCTTCAGCCTCAGTCCTTCCAATGAATATTCAGGCTTGACTTCCTTTAGGATGGACTGGTTGGATCTCCTTGTAGTCCAAGGGACTCTCGAGAGTCTTCTCCAACACCACAGTTCAAAAGCATCAATCCTTCGGCACTCAGCCTGCTTTATGGTCCAACTCTCACATCCATACATGACTACTGAGTAGGCTGGAGCAAATCCCATTCTAGGAAGTGATCCTCTTTTCTAATTTTTGCTCACAGCTGGCACATTAAGCATTGTTGATTAGATGATTGGATAAATTAAATCCTTTTGTTTCCTTTTCACAGATCAACCACTCAGAGGATGCTAAGAACAGGTATTCTGGCTGGCCTGCCGAGATCCAGGTAGAAGGCTGCATACCAAAAGGGCTCAGCTAACATTGCCCAGCCCCGATAAATGGGCTTTTTATAGACAAATGCATCCTGAATGGACCACGGCCCTTCTCCAATGGTCAATATTTGATGAATAGTTCAGGTTTGTCAACCAACCAGTCAAAATATTTGCCAGTTGTATAAAATCTTGTCCCACAGACTTTTTATGCCAGTGTTTATAGAGTGAAGATATTGAGCTGAAATGCACGGGAGTGTTCAAGAGGATTCAGTGACGTCATCTGCGAAGTAGAGGATTAGGGGAAGCAGCCCCTGCCTGTCCAGGTGTGGAGCTATTTTATTATCAGATCCAAGTATGACCTGTGTGGTCCAGATAGCTCTGCAGAGAGAAAACCTTTATTCTCCGACCATGGAGCACACCCTCCTTATGGACGGAGGGTTGTAGGACGTCCTCCTTAGGGACGACGAGCAGCAGCCATAGGGCTTAGCCATCTTCTTGGGTCAACCTTCCTGACCTCTCCCTGCGGGTCCCTGAACTTATTCATTCATCCCACAAATCTGGGTGCGCCTAAGTCGGGCACAAGCAATACGATGGTGAAGAGATTCAGTGTCTGCCTCCACGCAGGGGTGTTGCTCCAGTGGCACCTTGTTTAACAGGATAGGGAGGAAGGATCTCTGATGGGCCAGGCGGGCAGGGGCTGCTCTCAGGAAGACCACGGTACAACCCAGACTTCCTAGGAGACACACCATAGATCCACATACCAAGATGCCCCGTGCCTTGGGGTTAAGAAAACCAAGTCATTGCCAAGTGCTGTTTCTGACCTCCCTCCCAAACCTGGCTCCCAGAAATGATAGGAGACTTTGATGCCAGCTTGATGGTGCTTATCTAGCCTCCAGTTTCTCACCTCTCCATAGAGGGGTTGGAACAGATGAACAATTTTCAAGCACTTTTATCAGCAGGCCTCCTTTTAAAAACATGGCAGCTCGTGGCACCCTGAATTTCAGCATCCTTGCAGGATCCGACTCCCCAGGTCTCAGTGGCTGACAGCAGCGCTGAGTCCTCCGTGGTTGTAGGTGGGCTGCAGGGCAGCGGAGGCTCAACTCGGAGAGCGGGCAGTGGCGGGGGGGGAGGTGCCAGGCTGAAGGAGGATCCCTATTGGGCATCAAAGCCGGAGAGAGCGCAAGTACAGATGTTTGCCAAAGCTCCTGCCAGGACACGCATGAGCCCTCATCATTGCACCCTGCTGCCAACCAGGGGGGACTTTAGCCTCCTGGCAGTGGGAGGCGGGTGACCGTCGGCCCTTCAGGAAGCCTGACTCAGGCTGTCTGCAGAGGAGTCTGCAAACCACTGGGCGGGACCTTGGCGGGGGCCCTGTTACAGGCTAGATTCTGTTCCTCCCAAACCCATGAGTTGAGTCATAACTAACTGGCAGTACCACAGAATGTGACTTTGTGTGGAAATAGGGTCACTGTTGGTGTAATAAGTTCAAGTCGGGTGGCCCCTATCCAGTGTGACTGGTGTCCTAACAAAAAGGAGAAATTTGGACACAAACAGGCCATCAGAGAGAACCCCCTTCTGGGTTCTGGACCACCTTAGAGGAGGCCTGGAAGGGAACTTGAGGGTCCCTGAAAAGGCAGAAAATAGAGACCCCAGGAGGGTGGGGGCTGGAGGAGGGAGGGGTGATCAGGACATGCACAGAGGACTTGGAGGCAGCAGACTCCCCTTGGGACTCACGGTGGGCGCCTGTCACTGCACACTTGTCCAGATCCACTGGGTGTCCAATCCCAAGAGTGACCCTATTGTAAACTGGGCTCTGTGTGATGACAGTGTGTCAGTGTGGAGGTCACCCCTTTGGAGGGGGCGGTCAACAGTGGGGAGGCTGTGCCTGTGGTGGGGGTGAGGCAGGGAGTCTAGGGGAAATCTCAGAATCTCTGTATCTTCCTCTTTTTACTGTGAACCTAGAACAAATAAAGTCTATTACAAAACAAAGCCATCAAGGAAACTGAGACTCAGACGGGCAGCCACCCGTCCTGAGTATCTGTCCTCTCTCCCCAGACGCAACCCCCCACCCCAGTATGGAAGTGAGCCTGAGCTGCCCCTACCCCCACCCCCACCCCGAGAACTCTCCCAGCAGGGCCCCGCCCCCCCCGTGAGAGGACAGGGCCTCTAACTTCTGCCCTGTGAAAGGCAGGCACTCCCTGAGCTCTAAGAATCCCTATTACCAATATTCCTGGACTTTTGACAGGCTTCCCTGGTGGCTCAAGGGTAAAGAACCCGCCTGTCAATGTAGGAGATGCAGGTTCAATCCCTGAGTTGGGAAGATCCCCTGGAGAAGGAAATGGCAGCCCACTCCAGTATTCTTGCCTGGAGAATCCCATGGACAGAAGAGCCTGGTGGGCTGCAGTCTAAGGGGTCTCAAAAGAGTGACTGAACACATACACACACACACACGCACACACACACACACACACACACTGGACTTTAGACATCACAGATTCAGAAATGGAGCTTGTTCCTGTCTAAGGAGCTGAGACCCTCTACTGCCCAGTGGCCCTTTGTCACCCTCTAGCCTAGACACTGACACTGCCCACCCAGGCCTGTCCTCCGTCCACGGGCACCATGCATGAGAACTGACATCCTCCTAGCACCTGCTCTGAGATGGGTCACCATCATCCCCCCACACCACTGCACCGCTGGAATAAGGGGGGTCCAGACAGTGAAGAGTTGGGGGATTTCCACCCACAGTGGCCTCTGCTACTCCACCACCCTGCACAGACACACACTTAGAACTCTCGCCTGTGCACAGGCTCCCAGTTCCTCACCTCCTTAATCCATTAACGGGGGAGATACTGCATGGTCTCCTCTGCACGACCGAGAAAGCAAACTCAGAAGGAGCGGTCCTGCTGAGGGTGTATGAGCACCCGGGCCAGCCCTTCCTCGGAGGGTCAGTGAGCCGAGTGGGATGAGGGACCCCGGCCAGGGGTCATCACCACACTCCCGCCTGAAACACAGGACAGCAGCTTGCGAACTGGTCCAGCGCCTTGCTGCGGCTGAGGCCCTGATCCTTCCTGGAGAGCCTTTCTGAGGGGCGTGCCGGGGGCGGGGGGGGGGGCGGTGGGGGTGCTGTGCTGCTGGGGAGGGTGGATCCTCAGCTGCCTTCTCAGCGAACTTCCCTCTCTGCCTCCGTGGGAGGGGTCCCACTCTGGCCTCTGCGGTGTCTTCCCTGTGCCTTTCCTGGAGCTGCAGAGGCATCTACCCTGTGACACAGTTGATGAATCAGAAAACTCGGTGCAGAGTCGGCTGTCCAGTTCTTCCCTCCGTCTTCCCCCTCTGCCCAAGGGCCTCTGGATGGATGACCTGGGCATCAGGTCCTGCAGGACGCAGACCCTGGAAACTCCCCCCCAGGACCTCTTAATGCCAGGCTTTGAAAACCATCTTTTAAGCCTCCAAATTTCTTCTCTAGAGGACATGTTGCCCACAAGTTAGGTGAATGAGCAAAAAAGTGCTGGGGATTCATTTTCTTAATTTTCTAAGATTTTTTTGCTCTGTTTTGGAAAGCCTCGTGAGCGTGATGCCGTGACGGAGGCAAGATCCCCCCGTCCTGTGCTAGCCCCGAAGAACCCTCAGGGCTCCTTGGTCCTTGGGGCCCCCCATACTCTGGTGGTGGGAGTGGTTAACTCACCCTCGCTTCAGTCCCAGCGAAGGGAGGGCTTTGGGACCCCGAGGGGTGCATGCCTGTAGTCTTGCAGGCGAAGTAACCCACACAGGACCAGGAAGTCGGGTTCACTGCTGGGAGCCAGCCTAAGTGTGAGGGTACACACCAGGCGCCTACATGAGGGATGCTGTGGGGGAGCTGTGGATGTCCCTTACTGGCACGTTCAGAGCTTAATACGGGCAGAGAGTGGCAGCACACAACATCTCAGAAAGTCCTTCTGGACAGCGCTCTGCCAAGTGTGGTCGGCCCCAGCCTGCCGGAGAACCTGTTAGCCCTGTTACCCCCCTCCCACACCACCCCTTCCCGTGAGTTCACAAGCCCACCAGGAGACTCGGGTGCAGCTGGAGTCTGACGATCACTGTGTGAAGCACCAGGAAATGGGTGGGTGCTTCAGGTTTCATTTCTATGGTTAAGTCATTAGTTTCATTTCCCTTGCTTCTGGGAAAGGATGCCCTGAGGGGAGGAGGGATCCTATAAAAGGAAAGGGAGGACCGGGCAGAGATGACTTGCCAGCCTCCCTCCTAGAGGTGCACAGGTAAGAGCTGGGTCAGTGCGGGGAGGGCTGCCTAAATGCATCTTCCTGCAGCAGATCTGCTTTGCTGTTAAAAGCGGTTCCTGGTAAACGTGGCTTGTGCCAGAAGGCTGGAGGCAGAAAGATGATGTTTCTGAAGCTGCCTGCGCTGTGTGCTGGTGCTAGCCCCTAGCCATCCCTGCATGCACACTCTAGAAAGGAAGCAGCGAGACTGGGAGCACAGGGAGTGCCCACCTCCCTGAGTCTGGCCAAAGACCTTGTGACCACTCAGAAGTGGCTTCTAGAACTTCCATGGATGTTGCACATCCTGAGGAGGGGAGAGAGTTTCATGCTCTGTGAAACTGTGATTTATAATAAGAAATAGATTAACTATAGTCACCTTGCTGTACATAGCATCTCCACAGCTGATAATACTGTGTAGCATTTTAGAAAGTTGCTAAGAGAGTAGAAGGCTTCCAAGGTGGCAGTAATGGTAAAGAACCTGCCTGCCAATGCAGGAGACTCAGGAGATGCAGCTTCGATCCTCGGGTTGGGAAGATACCCTGGAGGAGGGCATGGCAACTCACTCCAGTATTCTTGCCCGGAGAAGCCCATGGACAGAGGAGCCTGGAAAGCTACAGTCCATGGGGCTGCAAAATAGTCAGACATGACTTAGACACTAAACAATAACAACTAAAAGAGTAGATCTTAAAAGTCCTCATCACAAGAAAAAAAAAGTAAGTATGAGGATAGATATTAACTCATCCAGGCGACTATTTCATAATATTCACAATTGTAGGGAAAAAGGAGAGATTATTTGGTCTGTGTCAGTTCCAGCCTAACAGGTGTTCCTAAAACCCTCAGAAGAGAGGAGTGCATCGGCTTCTGTTATGCTAATGAGGTGGTGTCAGGTCCCAGTGTTATGTTAATGAGGTGGGAGCCGGTTGCCTGGGTGAGCGATCTAAGTGACAGAGGACTGGCACTTCCAGCCACTCCTCACCTCCTGGAAGGGAAGCAGGGCAGGAGATTGAGTTCAATCTCTGATAGTCAGTGATGGAATCACTCAGGTCTATGTAATGAAGCCACCTTAAAACCCAAGAGTGTTTGGAGGGCTTCTGGAGTGCCCTGGAGATGCTGGAGAGTGGTACTCCAGACAGAGTGGAAGCTCCACCCTCATCCTGTGCCTGTGTTCTGCATCTTTTCCATCTGGCTTTTTCTGAGTTGGGCTTCCCTGGTGGCTCAGCTGGTAAAGAATCCGCCTGCAATGAGGGAAACCTGGGTTCAATCCCTGGGTTGGGAAGATCCCCTGATGAAGGAAAAGGCCACCCACTCCAGTATTCTAGCCTGGAGAATTCCATGAACTGTATAGTCCATGGAGTCGCAAAGAGTCGGACACGACTGAGCGACTTTCACTTTCACTTTCCCTGAGTTGTGTGTGTGTGCATGCTATTTCACTCAGTCGTGTCCGACTCTTTGTGATCCCATGGACTGTAGCTCACCAGGCTCCTCTGTCCATGGAGAGTCTCCGGGCAAGAATACGCCATGCCCTCCTCCAGGGGATCTTCCCCACCCAGGGTTCGCACCCGTGTCTTACGTCTCCTGCATTGCAGGCAGGTTCTGTAAAGAACTAGCGCCACCTGGGAAATCCTTTTATAATAAACCTGTGATCTAGTCAGTGAAAGGTTTCTGCTGTAGCAGATTATTCAAACCCAAGAGGGGCGGTGGGATGAGGTGGAGGGTGTCCTTGCTAGCGGTTTGCATCTGAAGTGGGCAGTGTTGACTGGGGAAAAAATGCACATGAGAGTTGTGAGTTAAGTTTTATTTGGGGCAAAATGAAGAGGATAGCCTGGGAGACAGCATTTTGGGTAGCTCTGAGGAGCTGCGACAAACGGCTAGTGGGGAAGTCAGTAATATATGATTTTAGTGAAGGGCATACGTGCAATCATGCACACATTTCTGCAGAAGCTCACTGCTAGTCACAAGAAGCAGATGTCACCATTAGTGATTTTAGTGCTTTTCTAGATATGAGGAGATGCAAGAATTGTGCTCATAAAATCTTCTCTGGAAAATATCTATCTGAAGATCTGTTCTGCCAGTTTTTCCCAGAGCACAGAGGGCCTTGTTCCTGATCTCCATCCTAAACTACTTTCAGGGGAGCAGCTGCAGTGGCTCAGGATTTAATCCTTGTAGAGTTAGATGTGTGTATGTGTGTGTGTGTGTCTGTGTCTGTGTGTGTGTGCTTGGTCACTCAGTTGTGTCCAACTCTGTGACCCCATGGACTATAGCCCAACAGGTGCCTCTGTTCATAGGATTTCCCAGGCAAGAATACTGGAGTGGGATGCCATTTCCTTCTCCAGGGATCTTCCTGACCCAGGGATCAAACCCGAGTCTCCTGCATCTCCTGCACTGGCAGGAATATTCTTTGCCACTGTGCCACCTGGGAAGCCTAGAGACAGATGACAAGTGCCAATTTGTAATTGGTGGCAGGATGGGGTGGGGGCAGGTGAGTAGGGTGAGCCCCATCTGATAATAGTCCTGTGGTATCTGCTGTCATCCCCTGGTAGATAGTGTCTGAATTGAGTCAACTGTTCGATGATATAGAATGACACGCACTTTGGACCTCATATCAGAATTGAAGCCCCAGAGCCTGGTCTCGGAGCTTCAGGATCCCTCTTGCTTGAGGCAGTTGTGGCCAAGAGGGCTCCTGACACTGTTTCTCTTGAAGGGCAAGGACACCTGCTTTCCAGCATTTGCTGATTCCCATTGTAGCATGAACTGGTGGATAATTACGCCTTCAGAATTCTACTTAGAGAGAGACAGATATGATGCCAAGTCCACCCAGCAAAGAAAGGAGCTTTGGGGGAACAGATAAGGTATAAACCATGACACTTTTGAACTGTGGTTCTGGAGAAGACTCTTGAGAGTCCCTTGAACAGCAAGGCGATCAAACCAGTCAATCCTAAGGGAAATCAACCCTGAATATTCATTGGAGGGACTGATACTGAAGCTGAAGTTCCAATAACTTGGCCACCTGATGTGAAGAGCCGACTCATTAGAAAAGACCTTGATGCTGGGAAAGGTTGAGGGCAGGAGGAGAAGGGGATGACAGAGGATGAGATGACTGGATGGCATCACTGGCTCGATGGGCATGAATTTGAGCAAACTCCAGGAGACTGTGAAAGAGGGAGCCTGGCATGCTGCAGTCCATGGGGTCACAGAGAGTCAGACACGACAGAGTGACTGAACAGCAATGGTGTGTGTGAGTGTCCTAGGGTTGTCATGGTACAGTATCCCAGACTAGAGGGCTTAAAAAATGAAAATTTAGTCTCTCCCAGCTCTGGAGGCTGGAAGTCTGAGATGGAGGCATTAGCAGGGCTGGTTCCTCCCGAGATTCTGCATAGAGTCCATCCCTGTCTCTTCCAGCTTCTGCTCATTGCCAGCACTCCTTGGCACTACTGGGGGAAAATATCTGAAGATGCTGCAAGCAGGATGAAAAAGAAAAAGCAGAGGCCTTTTCGTGGCATCACACTTTCTCTAGACACTTGCTGAAGGGCCAGGTGTTTTGTAAGACGGTGAATTTCATGGGGGAGACTGGCTCCATGGGAAACTATCAGATGTGGAACAGAGAAAAGGCTAAACCTCAGGGACTCGGAGAAATGCAAAACAGGAAGATGAAAAACAGCTGTAAAAACCCAGATTTAGTTTTGGTCCCCAACCAGTGGGAGGGGCTGGCTGAGAGTCTTTTCCTCTAAAGCTAGCCTCAGCCACAGGGCACTTGAGGGCTGCGTGCCAGCAATTTCTGGCCAGGAAGTGCCCACTTTATCCCCCCGCAGCCCCACACATTGGGAATAGGCTGACTATAAGATTGGGGATGCCTGTAAGATTGGCCTTCTGCCCAACACTCAACTGAGCAGTCTTACTGCCCTTCATTCACGAGAGGGAACAGAGGTGCTGTCTTAGGATTTCAGCACAAAGATAAGGGTACTCCCTCCACTGGACAGCCTTTGCAGGGCTCCTCCAGGAGTGGGGCCAAGCCTGAGGGGGGGGGTCTCCCTTTTCTTAGGGTCTCCAGGTCGGTGGTGCTGACTGCTCAGAAAAGCACAGGTAGAAGACTTCTCCACCTCCTTTCAGCCCAAACCCAAATGTCAGGCCCTGCCCCAGCCATGCCAGGAAAGGCCAGGGCACAGCCCGGACAGTGCAAGGCAGAGAGGACCAGAGGGGCCAGACCCCAATCTCAAAGAAAGGAGCCACCCCTGGGCTGGGCTTTCTGAGCCCCCAGCAGACAAGGGTGCTTCTCGCAGTTCCCTGAGCTCATTCTGACCTCAGGACCTTTGCACTTGGACTTCCTCTGCCAGAAAGGCTCCTCCCCAGGGCCTCAAATAATTGTTCCTCTCTTCATTCATTTCCTGTTTCCTGTACACATGGACATGCCCTCAAACAGCCCCTCCCTCCACCTCTGACATGGACCCCAGGATCTGCCACCCACTCCCTTTCTTCCAGACACTCCTTCGTCACCTGGGGTTGCATTACTGCAGCCTTCTTCATTGATCAGCTTCCTTGTTTGGGGGTCTCCCTGACAGAATGTGCGTACCGGAGGCAGGCACTTTATCTGGCTTGCTCACCACTGAACCCTCATGGCAGGAACCACCTCACACATAGTAGGTCCTCCTATTAGTTTGCTCAGGCTGCTGTAACAAAGTGCTGCAGGGTGGATGGCTTAGGCAACAGGAATTTATTTTCTCATAGTCTGGAGGCCAGAAGTCCAAGACTAAGGTGTCAGCTGGGCTACTTTCTCCCAAGGACTCCTGGGCATGGAAACGGTGGTCTTCTCCCTGTGTCATCATGTGGTCTTGCCTCCATGTGTGTCTGTGTCCTAATCTGTTTTTTCTCATTAAGACACCAGTGAGATTAGATTAGTGACCTCATTTACCTCAATCACCTCTTTAAAGGCCATCTCTCCAGTATAGACACACACTGAGGTCCTAGGGGTTAGGATTCTGACATATGAACTTGGGGACACAATTCAGCCTGTATCAGTCCTCAAAACACATCTGTTGAGTGAATGAATAAGTGAATGAACCACCTTCATTTTTAAAGCTAGGCCAATGGCACACACAAGGTTATGGATGTGCAGGTCCAGTTTAAGGGGAGGCAAAAAACTTGGCCCAGCATTCAGAGATGGTATCAAATAGGAAAAGGTAGGTTAGGACCAAATTCTTTAAGAACTTTGTTCTGAAAAAAAAGACCCCAGAAGCTTTTAGAAAGGGTAGTGACAGGATGAGACTAGGGGCTTAGAAGGGAGAGGGCCACAGTGTGTGCAAGATGTGGCCACTGTTGTGAGGAGGGGATGGACGGAGGGCTGGAAACAGGGCACACATGGATGCCCCAAGGGGCAGCTAAGGGGTAGGCACCACCTCGAGACTCCAATCCTTCCCACTGGTTAGTGCCCTGGAGCTGGCATGACAAATGCCCCAAACTCAGACACGTAGGACATCTATTCTCTCCTGGTTCTGAGGCCAGAATTTCCAGGGCAAGGTGTCGGTAGAGCTAGTTCTTCCCAGAGGCTCTGAGAAGGGGCTGAGGGGCTTTCAAGCCCCTCTCCCAGCTTCTGGGGCCCTGATCCCCTCAGGGGTCCCTGACTGGGCCAGCGCCCCTCCAGTCTCTGCCTCCGTCACCTTCCAGCCAAGGGGCTCTGTGTCTCAAATCTTCTCCACCTGTCTCTTATTGCATTTCGGGCCCACCCTCATCCCCAGATCTACATCATTCCACTGCAAGTGGGCTTTTCCGACTAAGGTCACAGTTACATATCCAGGTGGACTTGCATTTGGGAGGGGAGTGAAGCCGTTCAACTCACCCTCCACTCTGGTCCCAGAGTAGAGGGGGGCAGTCATAGCAGGAAAGTGTTCATGACCCAGAGTCCCTGGCCGGCCTCTGGGCCCTGACTCAGGCCAGTAACTAGACCTCTGCGCTTCACCTTCTTGACCTGAAAAAGTGCAGATTAGGCACTGATATGCAGGGTTGCTGTGAAAAAGAGATGAGCATCTCAGAGCAGTACTGGGTGAGGCCAGCTCTCTCTAGGGGAAAGACCACCTGATTATAGGCCCCGCGGAGAAGTAAGAGACCCCAGCAACCTTTTCTCCCACAATCTCCAGCAGCCTGACCTAGCCTGGGTGAGAAATGGTGACGGCGGGGCAGAGACTGGCTACCAAGGGACCCTGGAGGGGGTCCCTGTCATCTCTCCACGCCTTACTGCCTCCTCTCCGTCCTGAGTTATAGGTGACGACGCGGAGCCCAGCAGAGGTGACAGCAGAACGTTCAGATTCTCCCGTGGAAGCGTGGAGTCCACTTGTCCCCGGGCCCCGGGGACCCACCAACACCCCTTTTGTGTTCTGTGCCTGTTTGCTGCCATCAGCCCCTCCTGCAGACAGGCCTGAGCTGGGTGGCTGGCCTCCCCCGCGTCCATGAGCAGCAGGTGGCTTGTTAGGGGTTGGGCGAGGCAGATCTGGAAGAAACACAGCCCCCAGGAAGGTCTGCTGGGGGACCTCTCAGCCACGTTCCTGTCTTGTGTCTTCGCAGAGCTTGCCGAGAAGACCAGAGGTGCTGAGCCCCAGAGACTGCACACCCCAGCTCTCCGAGCAGACAGTCATGTCGTTGTCCTACAGGCCTTTGAAGCTCAGGAGGCACACTCCGACATTCACTCAGCAGCAGCCAAAGGAAAACACGAACTTCCAACAGCACACTCCAACATTCACTCAGCAGCAGCCAAAGGAAAACACGAACTTCCAACAGCACACTCCAACATTCACTCAGCAGCAGCCAAAGGAAAACACGAACTTCCAACAGCACACTCCAACATTCACTCAGCAGCAGCCAAAGGAAAACACGAACTTCCAACAGCACACTCCAACATTCACTCAGCAGCAGCCAAAGGAAAACACGAACTTCCAACAGCACACTCCAACATTCACTCAGCAGCAGCCAAAGGAAAACACGAACTTCTATCAGCAGCCACCAGGGCCACCAGGCATAGCACCGGGGCAAACAATGAGTCCCCCACACTGGCAGGTGGGAGAGAGCAACCCAAACTTCCTCCCCAACAACTTCAATCAGCTGAATTTGGACCCTGAGCAGCCAGAAGCAAACGGGGGCCAACAGAGGTCAAAGGTAAGGTGAGAGGAGGGTGGGTCAGGAAGGGTGCATGCGGGCGAAGGGGGTTTGGGGGGGAGGGCGGGGAGAGAAGTGTGTGTGTTAGTTACTCAGTCGTGTCCGACTCTTTCGACCCCATGGACCGCAGCCCACAAGGCTCCTCTGCCCATGGGATTCTCCAGGCAAGAATACTGGAGTGGGTTGCCATTTCCTCCCCCAGGGGATCTTCACGACCCAGGGTGGAACCTGGGTCTCCTGCATTGCAGGCAGATTCTTTACCATCTGAAAGAAGGTGAGGGGTGGGAGGGAAGTGAGGAATAAACCTGCCAGTCTAGTCCAGTCCCCGTAGCATAACTGGTCCCTCCCCCAACCTTCTGGGCACTTCCAACAAGCCCCAGGGGCAGACACAGTCTCTGGGGCAGCAATGACCTTCCTGGACATGGATCTGGGGCCCCCATTCTCTGTGCTGGGGTCTCCTGCCTGAGAGCTTTCCCTCCAGCTATGACTACCACAGTCATCACTGCCAGCTACCCCCTACCCCAGCCCTGCAGGCCTGGGGTGGGCTTCTCCCCTCCCTCCAACTGGTAGTGCCTGCTCTCGCAGGGCCATCTCCCAGCTCACACGGGCACCTCCACCTCCAGCCCACAGCAGTGGAAGCCAAGCCTCTGCAGGAACAAGCGTGGGGGCCTTGCCTCTGGCACACCCGGGTCCACCTCTCACCCTTCCTGTCTCTAACCCAACATGAGCAGATCCATCAATTCAGCCACAAATTCCAGAAAGCAGTGGGAGTCTGTCAGAGGCCAAGGCTGTGAGTCTGTCTGTCTCCTCCAGGGACCCGAAAACAACCTGTACAGAAAGTATGAGGAGAAGGTGCGGCCCTGCATTGACCTCATTGACTCCCTGCGGGCCCTGGGCGTGGAGCAGGACCTGGCCCTGCCCGCCATCGCCGTCATCGGGGACCAGAGCTCGGGCAAGAGCTCCGTGCTGGAGGCTCTGTCGGGGGTCGCCCTCCCCAGGGGCAGCGGTAAGCACTGCTGGGGCAGCCTCTTGCATGCCACAGAGCATCCCAGGACCAGTAGGCTCAGGAGAGGTCACAGGAAGGCCCCCTGGACGGGTGATGTGGGCAGGGGTGGTAGGGGGGTGGGCCTGGATGCTCCTGCTGCCCCTAGGTTCTGAGTCCTCTTTCATATGTCAATAGTCATTGCTGGGCTTGTATCAGTTGGTTTCTTTCTAGTCCTCTAAGACTCGAGAAACATTTCTATGTTGATTTGTGAGTTTCCGGTAACATGTAAAGTCTTTCTGAAGAATTTTCTCAACACTTTGAGAAGGTATTAGCCAGGATCATGGTGTGATAAGACACAATGTTTCATTTAAAAAAAGAAACTTTTTTTTTTTGGTCACACCTCAAGGCATGTGGGCTTTCGGTTTCTCAACAAGGGATGGAACTTGCGCCCCCTGCCTTGGAGTGCAGAGTCTTAACCACTGACCACCAAGGAAGTTCCTGTTTCCTTTCAAAAAAAAAAAATTTAAGTGTGTATAGAATTAAGCATGGCAACCCACTCCAGTATTCTTGCCTGGAGAGTCCCATGGACAGAGGAAACTGGCAGACTACAGTCCATGAGGTCTCAAAGAGTTGGACAGAAATGAGTGACTAACACTGCTACTACTATGATCATCGGGGCTTCCCTGGTGGCTCAGCTGATAAAGAATCTGCCTGCAATGCAGGAGACCTGGATTCAATCCCTGAGTTGGGAAGATCCCCTGGAGGAGGGCATGGCAACCCACTCCAGTATTCTTGCCTAGAGAATCCCATGGACAGAGGAGCCTGGCCGGCTACAGTCCATGGGGTCGCAAAGAGTCAGACACGCATGCACGCATGCAAGCACAGAATTAAAAAGTTGTCATACATTCTGACAAAATAATTATAAAGGAGAAAAAAGGACAGACCTGGCACCTTAAAGTGGGTAGCTTCCCCTGTCCTGATTCCCTCTCTCATACCCATCTTCTTCCAGTACTGCCCATCCGTCAAAAACAGCAGGAACCTGGGGAGCCAGGACTGCCTCCTGGGCACAGAAGAGGGTATGGGGGCTTCATGGACCCTGCACAGCCCTCAACAACCACCCAGACCAGGCGCCCCGGCTTGTGTGTCCTCCTAAGCATGGGCAGCCCGTCCTTTACTCCAAGGTCTCTTGTGAGATCCCCATCAGCCCAATTCTGATGTGTGATGGAGTCAGAGTGGGGACCAGCGGCTCCTCCTCTCTGCCCTGGGTTCAGCATTTCCAGGAGAAAAGCAACAGAGCAAAGAGTCTGGAGGCCAGTGTGGCCGTGGCAGTCTTGTGGGGCAGGTAGGAGCCCCTTACAGGACAGTGTTGCCGTCTCCCTCCACGCCCGAGTGTGAGGGGCTGGGAGGGCTGTGTGGGGTCAGGTAGACCTCACTGCTTCCCTTCCACTCCCACCCCCGTCCCGACCCTCGGCTGCCATCTGGACTGTGCCAGAGGTCTTTCTAGGGCCAGGTAATTAGTGGGGGTAATTAGTGAGGCTGGACTGAGTTCTCCCTAGAGAGGGATACAGATTTCAGACAAGGCCCCCAGGGACACTGGGGAGGATAAGACAAAGGGTGGGGCTTCCCTGGTGGTCCAGTGGTTAGAACTCCATGCTCCCAATTCAAGAGATGGGGGTTCAATCCCAGGTCAGGGAACCAAGATTCTACATGCCTTGTGGTGCAGTCCAAAAAAAAAAGCATCTTTTGAAAAAAAGAAAAGAAAAGGGCACCTGTGAATGCTCTTTTTAAGGGAAACTTAGAAGCTGTTTGGGAAACTCTCTCTCAGGAATCGTCACCCGGTGTCCGCTGGTGCTGAAACTGACAAGGCGGGAGTGTGAGTGGACGGGGAGAATCAGCTACCTCAGCGTGATGCAGCAGCTGCGCAGCCCCTCCGATGTGGAGTGGGAGATTCGTAAAGGTAGGGCCCTGCGGGCATCTGCAGGTCAGCTTCTTCTCCCTCCCGGGGCCATCAGCAATCACCCAGGCCTCTCCAGCTCCACAGCGAGCACCGTCTCTTCTTTCCGGGCATTTCCACGTGCTGGCTCCCTGCCTCGCACTTGTCCCTCGTCCTTGCTACATAATCCTACCCTTTCGTGACTGTCAGTTTACCTGCCTCTCCTCTGGGAAGTGTCCCAGACAGCACCCCTGCTCCAGCTACCCTGGTCAGCGCTGGGGACGTGTGTCCCGAGGTGCTGCTCTAACCTGATGTGTCTGTTTGCCTGTGGCCGCATCCCTGTCCCCAAGCCGTGAGGTTTCCCCCAAGGCCAGCCCCGCCCACCCATCACTCCTAGAAGCACGTCCAACTCTTGAGATCAGCCTGAGGTAACCACCGAATGAGAAGAAGGCTCAGTTGCTCCTGGAATATCTTCCCAGGTGGCACTAGTGGTAAAGAACCCACACACCATTTCAGGAGACAAAGAAACACAGGTTTGATCCCTGGGTGAGGGAAGATCCCCTGGAAGAGGGCATGGCAACCCACTCTAGTATTCTTGCCTGGAGAATCCCATGAACAGAGGAGCCTGGTGGGCTACAGTCCATAGGGTCACAAAGAGTCGGACACGACTGAAGTAGCACACACACATGCTCCTGGAATCCACTTCCATACCCACTCAGAGGGGATCCTGGAGGTTATCCCCTAGCAGCCCTGTCTCCAAGGTCGCAAAGAGTCAGACATGACTGAGTGGCTTAGCACACATGCACACACGCATGAGACCAAGAGAAGACGTAGTTTACGATTCCTTTTATAATTAGGTGGGACCACAGGAAAATGCTCTTCTTGTAGGTCAAAAGTGGTTATCTATCAGCAAATTCACTTAGCTCAACCAAGTGTAAAGTACAAAAATGGGCAAAAGAGTATATGCTGGTAAAGCTTAAGATAAGCGCTACTCTACGTGAGGGCTAGCGATCCACAGGGAGAGAGGGGCTTTAGCAGGGTAAGGGGGCTGCCCATGTTCTGTTTCTTGATATGTGTTTCAGTGACACCAATGAGTCCTGCCTGTGAAACTCACCAAGCCACAGGCTTAACACAAAGGGTACTTTCCTGTATGTATGTTTCACTTCAATACAGAGTTACAAAATCATAGCTTAAGTAGTGACTGGGAGTGATAGCTAAAGCAGGAAACGTTATAAAGTAGCCTGGTTGCCATCATTCTCCCACCTCCTAATCTCTAAAGAATTAGGCAATTCATCAGGGCTGTGCTTAAGTTGCCTCCCTGTTTCTCACCTTAGAACTGTCCCCAGATACAGGTGAGAAACATAAATAGATGAAACACATAAATCTGCCCAGAGATTCCGCTGCTTTTGCTTGGTTGGGTTCTTCATCTGGACTCAGGGTTTCTCCTCTCTTGGTCTCCACAGCCCAGAACATCATAGCTGGGAATGGAGTTGGCATCAGCCATGAGCTCATTAATCTGGAGGTCACCTCCCCTGAGGTCCCAGATCTGACCCTCATTGACCTTCCCGGCATCACCAGGGTGGCTGTGGAAAACCAGCCACAAGATATCGGACTGCAGGTGAGCCTCTCTGCCACTTGGAAATGGGCCCCATGCTCAGCAGGGGGCACTTCTGAGGTCTCTGCCGGCAGCCCCCAGGGCTCTGGTGCACCTTCCCAGCCCGCACCCTGAGTAGTTGGGGAGGAGACTGCGAAGGACAGTCTGGGACTGGGGCCTCATACTCGGGTTCTGACAAGGGCCCGGCAGTCATGGAAACAGGCAAAGCTGACTCTGTAGGCCTGGAGGTGTATAGCTCACACCCTGCCCAATGCTGTCCTGTGGGAATATGGACCCAGTGTTATCACTATCCTAATATTTAAAAGAAGCCAGACATTGTATTTTTACATGGGATCTGCCAATTTTAGCCACACGTTTTTTAAGTAACACTATGTAAGCCAATCAGAATACAGATTGTGATCTCTGGCTGAGGACAAGAAGTGTACAGTGTACACTTGCACAGTGGACAGGCACAAGAACCGCAGAGCAGCTCTGACCGATACAAACCAACAGCTGCTGAGCCTGGGGCTACTTTACCAAAGACCTTCCCACTTAAGGTTGCCTGAGAACACAGTCATCACGGGGATGCCAGAATCACACCCGATCTTTGGCTGGGTCCACCCTGAGACCAGCCTTGTCAAGCCTTGCTGAGCCAGCTCACATGGAGGCCAAGGAGGCAAGGATGGTCTCAGAAGCAGGCTTGTTGTCCAGGGTGTAAAGGGACAGGGTAGAGGAGAGGGAGAAGAGGAGACCTTCTTCCCCTGGGACTGAGGTCACAGCTGCCCTCTTCCCTTTTCCGAGGGGGGGGGGCACTGCCAGTGTTGAGAACCCAATTACAGCCCAACTAAGACCATGGCAGTCCCTCTTGGATGGGTCTCTGCTGACCTCACTGTCTTAGGCACTTGATTACTCTTTCTTCATCAACATCCAGATCACCATTCTCTGTCTCTGGGAGCCTTGTAATTAGGTCATTCCCCTTCCTGAGTTAAGGGACTAATTCCACACTTCTTACCCTGCTTCATTCAGCAAATGGGTGGGATTTCCCAGGGCATGACAAAAATGCTTGCCTGGGGTCAGAGCATGTGTCTTCCTCCTGCCATCAGCTCAAAAGATCCCAGGGAAGATCTGTTGAGGAAGGAGGGGTCTCATCTGGCCACGGGAATCAGGGAGCCTTTGGGAAAGAAGAAATACCAGTGATGAGCTCTTGAAGATAAGCAGGACATCAACAGAGAACTCAATGAGGGCAGATGATCAGACATTATAGAGGAAGGGTATAGGCTAAGCCAAAGCTCAGAAGTGTGAAAACTGGGTGGTGCTCTGGGATGACCAGCTGTGCTCTTGGGTGACCAGAGATGTGCTCTTCCTTTGTGACTCCCTGGCATCAGATCAAGGCACTCATCAAAAAGTACATCCAGAGGCAGGAGACCATCAACTTGGTGGTAGTCCCCTGCAACGTGGACATCGCCACCACAGAGGCACTGAGCATGGCTCAGGAGGTGGACCCTGATGGAGACAGGACCATAGGTAAGAAGAAAGCGCCGAGCTTCTTAGAGGACAGGAAGCCGGGGGAGGCCCCTCAGATATTCAGGAGGTCCTGGATGTAATAGCTCTGTTAGAGGTGCCCACATCCTGCATCAGATACAAACCATGTTCCCAGGGAAACTCTGTGGGCTCGGCGTGCAGTTGCACACAGCAGACAGGTCACCCTCACTCATGGTCAGGGCTAGATATATGGCCAATATTTGGAGGTTGTTTGCCCTCCTTCCTATTGTCCCTTATTTGCATTCTCGACTCATTCTGGATCGGGGATGAGAAATGCCTTATTTGCTCTCCCACAATGGTCCAGAAAGGAGGAAATGACTGGCCCATCAACTCTGCAAGTCCACAGGAAAAATTCTTTTGAGTCCTTGGTTCATGGAAAACATCTTGCGAGGGCGTGTATGAACATACTCAGGGAATACACTTCCAGGTTTACACTGGAGCACAGGTGTCTACAGAGTTTATATTCAAGTAGAACTCTTTCTTGGGGAGATGGGTTCTCTTAAATTCCTTTTTTGAAACTGTCCCCCGCAGAAGGCATTATAGGGGACTTGGTTTAAGAGCACAGATTGCCTGGGTTTCAATCCTCATTCGACAACTTACTGGCCACATAGTCTTGGGCAAATGAGAGCTGCTATATTTAAAATTCTAATATTATTACTTAATATCACTTCTCCCCAATCACTTCACTTACCCATTGAGTTTACCTTCCTGAAAGTGTGCCAGTCATTTTCTTTGACTAAATGGATACCCAGTATATTACTGCCTTTTTGACTTATTTTCCAACAAATGCCCAGGTTTCCAGTAAGGATAAAAATCACAGTAGCGGAATACAACTCAAGTTTAATGTGTTATTATATGCCAGAGTAGACTTGTACCCTGTTACCTGCTGACTTCTACAGGCATCTAGAACACACTGAACCAGAGAGAACACTCAGGTTTAGGGTTGTCCACCATTATGCAATCATAAGTCATTAGGGATGTCTCATTAATGACCACAGAAGATAGTTTCATCCATTAAATACATAGATCTATTTGGATATCAATATCTTTATAGAAATTGAGTAATAATTCTTACTATTAGTTTTCTGTTCTTCTCATGGGGCTTCCCAGGTGGCTCAGTGGTAAAAAATATGCCTGCCAATGCAGAAGACACAAGAGACATGTGTTTGATCCCTGGTTGGGGAAGATTCCCTGAAGAAGGGAATGGCTACCCACTCCAGCATTCATTAGCCACAAACTCTGATAATCTGTAAGTTTTCACTAAATATTAACATTATTGTTGTAAATTCAGTTAAGTACTATACACATACAGTATACACAATCAGGCTGTTTGTATATTCCAAACAGCATCATAACATTGTGAAAATTTTCCATGCATTCTAGGTCAAGTATAGAAATAGAGAAAAGTATGCTAAATTTTAAAAAAAAAGGAATATACACTCAAGTACACAGCAGCCAAAAGATGGAAGCAAACCAAGCATCCATCAAGAACACAGACATTTGGAATTCAAAGCCTTGAGTCCAGTGTGAGTGAGAGGAGTAAGGGCAGGAGAGTGGGAGAGGAAGGCAGGGGGGATCTCAAAGGAGGTACCACTAGAGGGCAGAGTGAATCTATGACAGGGGACCCTAGAGAGTCACAGACCCTCCTTACAGTAGGGAATGATGTGCTTTTGGAGACATGGTGATGGAGTGAATTGGTTCTGATGATGCATGCTGCCTTAGTGTCAGGGACTCAGCAGGCTCCCAAGAGACATTTGTTAAGTAAATTACATAAGGCAGTTAATGAGTTGAGTGACTGGATGAGCAAATAAAAATACAAGTAAGAGGAATGACAATGGAATGAAAGAATGAGCTGAGAGGCACTGGGCAGAAAAGGCTCTTGGTCATATCAATCTTGATAAAGAAGAAGAAAGTTGGAGGCATCATAATTCCTGATGTCAAGTATATTACAAAGCGATTGTGATTAAAGCAGTATGGTGCTAGGAAAAAGACAGACATACAGACCTGTGTGACAGAATAGCAAGCCCAGAAATAAATTCATGCCTGTATAGTTAGCTGATTTGGGGAAAAAATGGTAAGAATATACAATGGGAAAATGATAATCTGCTGGTCTTGGCCAAAAAAGACCCTGTAGCGTTCAATACATTTGAAGAGAAAATTGACCTTCCCACTGCCCTCCTCTAATCATCTCACAGGGATCCTGACCAAACCAGACCTAGTGGACAAGGGCACCGAGAAGGGTGTCCTGAAGATCATGCAGAACCTCACCTATCATCTCAAGAAGGGCTATATGATCGTGAAGTGCCGGGGCCAGCAGGATATCACCAACAAGCTGAGCTTGGCAGAGGCAACCAGGAAAGAAACGATGTTCTTTCACACACATCCATATTTCAGGTAAGATTCTCTGCCACAGTCTTGGACTCCATGGAAACCAGCCCTGCCTACCAGAATTGGCCAAGATGACTACCATATTTAAAAATTATACAATTAACATCAGTTCAGTTCAGTCACTCAGTCATGTCCGACTCTTTGTGATTGCATGGACTGCAGCACGCCAGGCCTCCCTGTCCATCAATAACTCCTGGAGTTTACTCAAATTCATGTCCATTGAGTCAGTGATGCCATCCAACCATCTCATCCTCTGTCGTCCCCTTCTCCTCTCGCCTTCAATCTTTCCCAGCATCAGGGTCTTTTCCAATGAATCGGCTCTTCACATCAGGTGGCCAAAGTATTGGAGTTTCAGCTTCAACATCAGTCCTTCCAATGAACATTCAGGACTGATTTCCTTTAGGATAGACTGGTTTGATCTCCTTGCAGTCCAAGGGACTCTCAAGAGTCTTCTCCAACATCACAGTTCAAAAGCATCAGTTCTTTGGCACTCAGCTTTCTTTATGGTCCAACTCTCACATCCATACATGACCTACTGGGAAAACCATAGCCTTGATTAGATGGACCTTTGTCAGCAAAGTAATGTCTCTGCTTTTTATTATGCTGTCTAGGTTAGTCATAACTTTTCTTCCAAGGAGTAAGCGTCTTTTAATTTCATGGCTGCAGTCACCATCTGCAGTGATTTTGGAGCCCCCAAAAATAAAGTCTGTCACTGTTTCTACTGTTTCCCCCTTCTATTTGCCATGGAGTGATGAAACCGGATGCCATGATTTTAGTTTTCTGAATGTTGAGCATTAAGCCAACTTTTTCACTCTCCTCTTTCACTTTAATCAAGATGCTCTTTAGTTATTCTTCGCTTTCTGCCATCAGGGTGGTGTTATCTGTATATCTGAGGTTATTGATATTTCTCCCAGCAATCTTGATTCCAACCTGTGCTTCATCCAGCCCAGCGTTTCTCATGATGTACTCTGCATATAAGTTAAATAAGCACGGTGACAGTATATAGCCTTGACGTACTCCTTTTCCTAATTGGAACCAGTCTGTTGTTACATGTCCAGTTCTAACTGTTTTTTCCTGACCTGCATACAGATTTCTCAAGAAACAGGTCATGTGGTCTGGTATTCTCATCTCTTTAAGAATTTTCCAGTTTGTTGTGATCCACACAGTCAAGGGCTTTGGCATAGTCAATAAAACAGAAATAGATGTTTCTCTGGAACTCTCTTGCTTTTTTGATGATCCAACGGATGTTGGCAATTTGATCTCTAGTTCCTCTGCCTTTTCTAAAACCAGCTTGAACATCTGGAACTTCATGGTTCACGTACTGGTGAAGCCTGGCTTGGTGAATTTTAAGCATTACTTTACAAGCGTGTGAGATGAGTGTAATTATATGGTAGTTTGGTCATTCTTTGGTATTACCTTTCTTTGGGATTGGAATGAAAACTGATCTTTTCCAGTCCTGTGATCACTGCTGAGTTTTCCAAATTTGCTGGCATATTGAGTGCAGCACTTTCACAGCATCATCTTTTAGGATTTGAAATAGCTCAACTAGAATTCCATCACCTCCACTAGCTTTGTTTGTAGTAATGCTTCCTAAGGCCCACTTGACTTCACATTCCAGGATGTCTGGCTCTAGGTGAGTGATCACACCATCGTGATTATCTGGGTCGTGAAGATCTTTTTTGTATAGTTCTTCTGTGTATTCTTGTCACCTCTTCTTAATATCTTCTGCTTCTGTTAGGTCCATGCCATGTCTGTCCTTTATTGAGCCCATATTTGCATGAAATGTTCCCTTGGTATCTCAAATTTTCTGGAAGAGATCTCTAGTCTTTCCCATTCTATTGTTTTCCTCTATTTCTTTGCACTGATCACTGATGAAGGCTTTCTTATCTCTCCTTGCTATTCTTTGGAACTCTGCATTCAAATGGGTATATCTTTCCTTTTCTCCTTTGCTTTTTGCTTCTCTTCTTTTCACAGCTATTTGTAAGGCCTCCTCAGATAGCTATTTTGCTTTTTTGCATTTCTTTTTCTTGAAGATGGTCTTGATTCCCGTCTCCTGTACAATTTCACGAACCTCTGTCCATAGTTCATCAGGCACTCTATCAGATCTAGTCCCTTGAGTCTATTTCTTACTTCCACTGTACAATCATAAGGGATTTGATTTAGGTCATACCTGAATGGTTTAGTGGTTTTCCCTACTTTCTTCAATTTCAGTCTGAATTTGGCAATAAGGAGTTCATGATCTGAGCCATAGTCAGCTCCTGATCTTGTTTTTCCTGACTGTATAGAGCTTCTACACCTTTGGTTGCAAAGAATATAGTCTGATTTCGGTATTGACCATTTGGTGATGTCCATGTGTAGAGTCTTCTCTTGTGTTGTTGAAATAGGGTGTTTGCTATGACCAGTGTGTTCTCTTGGCAATACTCTATTAGTCTTTGCCTTGCTTCATTCTGTACTCCAAGACGAAATTTGCCTGTTACTCCAGGTGTTTCTTGACTTCCTACTTTTGCATTCCAGTCTCCTATAGTGAAAAGGACATCTCTTTTGGGTATTAGTTCTAGAAGGTTTTGTAGGTCTTCATAGAACTGTTCAACTTCAGCTTCTTCAGCATTACTGGTTGGATTACTGTGATATTGAATGGTTTGCCTTGGAAACAAACAGAGATCATTCTGTCATTTTTGAGATCTCATCCAAGTACTGCATTTCGGACTCTTTTGTTTACTATGATGGCTACTCCATTTCTTCTAAGGGATTCTTTCCCACAGTAGTAGATATAATGGTCATCTGAGTTAAATTCACCCATTCCAGTCCATTTTAGTTCACTGATTCCTAAAATGTCGATATTCACAATTAACATGACAAACTCTTTTCATTATTTTGGTATTAAATGCATTGGCTTACTTAATTCATTTTTTCTTGGATTCTGATGATGACACTGATTAAAAATTGAAGTCGAGTATTTCACAGGGCAAGGGTCCCCAATCCCCAGGCCATGGACCATTGCAGGTCTGTGGCCTCTTAGGAACTGGGCCACGTAGCAGGAGGTGAGTGATGGGCAAGCGAGTGAAGCTTCATCTGTATTTACAATTCCTCCCCATTGCTCACATTACCGCCTAAACTCCATCTCCTGTCAGATAAACAGCAGCATTAGAGTCTCATAGATGCACAAGCTCTACTGTGAATCGCAGACATGAAGGATCTCAGTTTAGAGCTCCTTATGAGAATCATCCCAAAACCATTCCCCTCTGGGTCTGTGGAAAAACTGCCTTCCGTGAAACCAGTCCCTGGTGCCAAAAAGGTTGGGGACCGCTGTCATAGGGCATAGCACACTTTGGTTTCCCAAAATGTTTTCCCTTGCTCTCTCATTTGAGTCCCACAAACTCTTGAAAGACGTTGGGATTTTTTCCATTGAACTGAATTTTTCTACTTTCCTTTTATTTAGGAACTTGCTGTTCCTGAGCCATAGAGGAGAGGGTAATAAGATATAGTGGTCACTCCTACTTTAAGGAGAGACTGTGGGAAAATAGTGAATTTTTGCAGACCAGGTTTGCTACTTACTCTGTGCCTTTGGGAGATGGCTCAACCTCTCTAAGCTTCTGCTTTTTTATCTGCTCGGATAGTCCTGCTACTGCTTCATGGGATTGCGTTTAGGATTAAATAACATGGCACATGCAAATGTTCTGGCCAGCACACCATAAATATCACCTTGGTTCCTTCTTTCTCTCTGCTCCTGCCCTGAATAAAAAAACAGAAGGTTTTGAGAAGTATTGAGGGTTACAGCAGAGAAGACTGCTAACCAGGAGAAGATTCTGTAACAATCACACCCATGGTTCTCAACCTTGAGCAAGCAACAGAATTTGTGGGTTGTTGTTGTTCAGTCACTCAGTTGTGTCCGACTCTTTGTAACCCTATGGACTACAGCACGCCAGTCTTCCCCGTCCTTCAGTATCTCCCAGAGTTTGCTCACACTCATGTCCATCGAGTCGGTGATACCATCCAACCATCTCATCATCTGTCATCCCCTTCTCCTTCTGCCCTCAATCTTTCCCAGCATCAGGGTCTTTTCCAGTGAGTCAGCTCTTCACATCAGGTGACCAAAGTATTGACGCTTCAGCTTCAGCTTCAGCATCAGTCCTTCCGATGAATATTCAAGTTTGGTCTCCTTTAGGATTGGCTAATTTGATCTCCTTGCTGTCCAAGGGACTCTCAAGAGTCTTCTCCAGCATCACCATTTGAAAGCACCAATTCTTCAGGGCTCAGTCTTCCTTATGGTCCAACTCTCACATCCTTACATGACAACCGGAAAAACCACAGCTTTGACTCTACAGATTTTGTTGGCAAAGTGATGTCTCTGCTTTTTAATATGCTGTCTAGATTTGTCATAGTTTTTCTTTCAAGGACCAATTTGTGGGAGAGTTTGTTAAAGTTCAGCTAGCTGTGCCATCCCAGAGTTTCTGAGTTCTAAGGTAGGCCCCAAGAATTTGTGTTTCTAACGAGTTCCCAGGCTTTCCTGGTGGCTCAGCAGGTATGGGATCCCTGGGTCAGGGAGGTCTCCTGGAGGAGAAAAATGGCAACCTACTCCAGTTTTCTTGCCTAGAAATCCCATGGACAGGGGAGCCTGGGGGGCTACAATCCAAAGTGTCTCAAAGAGTCACGTGACAGTGACTAAGCATGAGGACAACGATTCCCCAGTTGAGGTCAACATTGCTGGTCCTGGGACCACACTTTGAAAATCACTGTTCAACGTCTTTGGGAAAATTAAGGCTTGGGTGGAAAAGTGTACTGAAGTGCTTTATCACTGAACATCTGCATTTCAATCCTTGTGTGCCCAAGTGCTGAGACTGAGCTCTTTTGCAGCAAAGATGCTCGCAGTAGCACTGGAAAAAGTGATCCTAATGGGTCCTTCGTGAATTTATGTTAGAGGTAAACACTTTGCAGCCAGACCACCTGGTCTGTGACCCTGGGCAAGCTGCTTAACATTCCTGTGCCTTTGCCTTTCCCTCTCTAAAACTGGTTGTTCAATGATTAGATATTTGTAAAGCCCTTAGAATGGAATAGGCACTTAGTACGGACCATGTAAACATTTTTTAAATTTAATTTTATTATGGAAAGAACATTTAACATGAGGTTCACCCTCCTAACAAATGATTAGGTGCACAATGTGGTATTGTTAACTGCAGGCACAATATTGTTCAGCAGCTCTCTAGAATGTGTTTATCTTTCGTAACAGGAACTTTTTACCCTTTGATTAGCACTCTTCATTTCCTCCTCCCCACAACACCTGGCAACCACCATTCCACTCTGATTGCCTGAGTCTGACTTTTAGATAGAGCACATAAATGGAATCATGTTGTATTTGTCTTTCTGTGACTGGTTTATTTCACTTAGCATAACATCTTCAGGGTTAATTCATGTTGTCACATACTGCAAAATTTCCTTCTTGTTAAATGCTGAATTATATCCTATTGCACGTATCTACATTTTTTTAATCCATTTATCTTTCCATGAACATTGAGGTTGTTTCCACATCTTGGCTCTTGTGAACGGTGCTACAGTGAACATCAGTTCAGTTCAGTCGCTCAGTTGTGTCCGACTCTTTGCGACCCCGTGAATTGCAGCACACCAGGCCTCTCTGTCCATCATCAACTCCCGGAGTCTACCCAAACCCATGTGCATCGAGTCAGTGATGCCATCCAACCATCTCATACTCTGTCATCCCCTTCTCCTCCCGCCCCCAATCCTACCCAGCATTAGGGTCTTTTCCAATGAGTCAACTCTTCGCATGAGGTGGCCAAAGTATTGGAGTTTCAGCTTCAACATCAGTCCTTCCAATGAACACCCAGGATTGATCTCCTTTAGGATGGATTGATTGGATCTCCTTGCAGTCCAAGGGACTCTCAAGAGTCTTCTCCAACACCACAGTTCAAAAGCATCAATTCTGCGGTGCTCAGCTTTCTTCACCATCCAACTCTCACATCCATACATGACCACTGGAAAAACCATAGCCTTGACTAGACAGACTTTTGTTCGCAAAGCAATGTCTCTGCTTTTAAATATGCTATCTAGGTTGGCCATAACCTTCCTTCCAAGGAGTAAGTGTCTTTTAATTTCATGGCTGCAATCACCATCAGCAGTGATTTTGGAGCCCCCAAAAATAAAGTCTGACACTGTTTCCCCATCTATTTCCCATGAAGTGATGGGACCAGATGCTATGATCTTAGTTTTCTGAACGTTGAGCTTTAAGCCAACTTTTTCACTCTCCTCTTTCACTGTCATCAAGAAGCTCTTTAGTTCTTCTTCACTTTCTGCCATAAGGGTGGTGTCATCTGCATATCTGAAGTTATTGATATTTCTCCTGGCAATCTTGATTCCAGCTTGTGTTTCTTCCAGCCCGGCGTTTCTCATGATGTACTCTGCATATAAGTTAAATAAGCAGGGTGACAATATACAGCCTTGACGTACTCCTTTTCCTATTTGGAACCGGTCTGTTGTTCCATGTCCAGTTCTAACTGTTGCTTCCTGACCTGCATACAGGTTTCTCAGGAGACAGGTCAGATGGTCTGGTATTCCCATCTCTTTAAGAATTTTCCACAGTTTATTGTGATCCACACAGTCAAAGGCTTTGGCATAGTCAATAAAGCAGAAATAGATGTTTTTCTGGAACTCTCTTGCTTTTTCAATGATCCAGCGGATATTGGCAATTTGATCTCTGGTTCCTCTGCCATTTCTAAAACCAGCTTGAACATCTGGAAGTTCACGGTTCACGTATTGCTGAAGCCTGGCTTGGAGAATTTTGAGCATTACTTTACTAGCATGTGAGATGAGTGCAATTGTGCAGTAGTTTGAGCATTCTTTGGCATTGCCTTTCTTTGGGATTGGAATGAAAACTGACCTTTTCCAGTCCTGTGGCCACTGCTGAGTTTTCCAAATTTGCTGGCACATCAAGTGCAGCACTTTCACAGCATCATCTTTCAGGATTTGAAACAGTGAACATAGGAGCCCTAATAAATCTTTGAGATCTTGATTTCAATTCTTTTGAATAAATGCCCAGAAGTGGGATTCCTAGATCATATGGTAGTTCCATTTTTAATTTTTAATGTGCTTTATTACTGCTTTCCATAGAGGTTGCATCATTTTGAGTTCCCATCAATAGTATACTAGTGTTTCAATTTATCCACATCCTTGCCAGCACTTGTCCTGTTTTTTTTAAATAATATCATCCTAACTGATGTGATGTGACATTTAATTGTGGTTTTGATTTGCATTTCCCAGATAATTAGTGATGCTGATCATCTTTCCATGTCCCTTTTGGCCATTTGTATGTTTTCTTTAAGGAAATCTCTATTCAAGTCTTTTAGCCCATTTTTAAATTGGGTTATTAGGGTTTATTTGCTATTGAATTGTGGAGTTCCTTGCATATTTTGAAAATTAACCCCTTATCAGATACATGGTTTTGCAAATGTTTTCTCCCATTTTGTAGGTTGACTTTTCCTTTGATAATTGTTTACTTGCAGTGCTGAAGGTTTTAATTTGACATCGTCCTACTAGTCTATTTTTGCTTTTGTTGCCTGTACTTTTAGTGTCATATTCATGAAATCATTTCCAAGATCAATATGATGAAGATGTTCCCCCATGTTTTCTTCTAGGAGTTTTACAGTTTTGGGTTTTACATTTAAGCCTTTAATCAATTTTCAGTTGACTTTTGTGTCTAGTGTAAGAAAAGGATCCATTTTGCTGTGGATATCTAATTTTCCCAACACCATTTGTTGAAGAGGTTATCCTTTTCCTATTGTGTATTCTTGGCACTTTTGCAAAAATCAGTTAACTGTATATGCATGGATTTATTTCTGGGCTTGCTATTCTGTCCCATAGGTCTATGCTGTTGCTGTTTAGTCACTAAGTCATGTCCGACTCTTTGCAGCCTCATGGACTGTAGCCCACCAGGCTCCTCTGTCCATGGAATTTTCCAGACAAGAATACTGGACTATATCTGTCTTTATTCTAGCACCATACTGCTTTAATTACAGTAGCTTTGCAATATAGTTGAAATCAGAAATATGATGTCTCTAGCTTTCTTCTTCTTTATCAAGATGATACATCTAATCAGGGATAAATATTTGCTATAAAAAATAAAATACTACTTTGGGCAAGTCACTTAACCTCTATGAAATTGTATTATTTTGCTTTTCCTGAAAAAATGACTTACCACCTGAGTTTACTGGGACACAAAAAGAAAAAAAAAGTAACCTTTCTAGCACTATGCTTGCCTGGGTATGATCTTGCTCCTTAATTATCAACTGTCCTCATGCACCACCTGGCTTTTCTGATGGTGTGTGTCACTCCAAAGAACTGAGCTCATCTACCCACTTATAAGGTACAGTACTGGAAAGCAATCCTATGGGTCCTTCTTAAATCCATGTTTGCTCTGTCTTGTTTCAGAGTTCTTCTAGATGAAGGAAAGGCCACGGTGCCTCTTCTGGCAGAAAGACTTACCACCGAGCTGATCTGGCACATCAATGTGAGTCAGTAGTTTAAGTTGCAAGCTATTAAAAAATGACAGCCTTGGGTACTTCCCTGGTGGTCCAGTGGTTAAGACTTAACCCTCCAATGCAGGCGATACAGGTTCAATCTCTAGCTAAGATCCCACGTGTCTTGTGGCCAATAAACCAAAACATAAAAGAGAAGCAATATTGTAACGAATTCAATAAAGACTTTAAAAATGATCCACATCAAAAAAACAAATCTTAAAAAAAAAAAAAATGACAGCCTGTCCAGGTCACTTTCTTAGTCATAGGTTGACTAGGACACTCCAGTGAAATGTCCAAACCAGCAGACAAATAAGAACATTCTGAAAACCAACTCACCCCTGGTCAAAGGCTCACAGAAGAGCTTCTGAAACAGAAAAGCAGTAACTGCATAGTGTTGAAATAGAGTTGAATCTGTCAGTTTGGGGCCAGCAAAGAGAGAAGGAAAATGCTAACACCAAGTTAGCGGTGTAAAAAGGAGTGAATATCGAGTTAGCAAATTTTTAATAGTTTGTTAACAATTCACAGTATAAAAATCACTTTCCTTTGAGACTTTCTTTTTTTTTTCGCGCTCTCGAGCGAGGCGGCCCAGACCGTGCCCGCGCGCCGCCACCGGCTGCGGCTCGGGGACGAGGGCAGGCGCGACGGGCTCCTCCTCGCCACGGCTGCGGGGCTGGGGAAGCCGGGGCCGACCGGGCGTCGCCCCCCGGCCCTTCTCCTCCCGCACGCACACAGCGCACGCACGGTCCCCCCACTTGTCGGACACCCGGCGGGGCCAGGCGGGACCCTCCCCCGACTCGGAGGGGGGAGGCGCGGGCCGCGGTAGGCAACGAGCAGCACACGGCCCCACCGCGGGGTCGGCGCACCCCTCCCCTCACAGAGGAGAGGTGGGGGGGGTTCTGCCCACGTGCTCTGGCAGTCGCCACGGTGGCCACTGCGCACTCAGGAGGGGCAGCGGCTGGGGGCTCCGGTACCCCAAAGGCTCCCTCTCGGATCGCTAGAGAAGGCTTTCTCACCGAGGGCGCGCCGTCCCTCACCCCATCGTCTCTCCTTCGGGCCCACGGAGGCGCTCCACGAGCCGCCGATCCTCAACTGGGCGGGAGGGGTCTGCGGTACAGGTAAGCGGACGACCACACAGGAGCGTGTGCACGGTCAGGGCCGGAGCAGAGCCCGTGCCTCCACGACGAGGCAGCACCTGCCCCCAACGGAAGAGGCCAGGGGAACAGGCACGCCTCTCTCTTACCGTCTCGACCCCTCCCCAGAGAGAGCCACTCACGGGACACACTCACCACCGCGGTGGGGGACCCGAGGAGGACACCGGGTTAAGGGAAACGGCACCACCGCTCGGCCTCAGGCACCTGAGGGGCGACCTGGAGCGCTCCAGGGGCACCACCGAGGGTCGAACGAGGCACGCTCACCCACCCACGCGGGGCGCGCGGCGCAGCAGCGGGCACAGCCCTCCCCACCGCGGGGAGGGCCGCTCGCGGGGCACACGCCGAGAAGGCGAAGCGAGAGCGTCTGCTGTGTCCGAAGACCGACGGCCTCACTGACGCCCCGAGGAGGGGGGGGCAGGAGACCGAGAGTCAGGGCCGGAGGCCGCACCCACTCTCCCGCCTTCCTCACCCTCCCCGACGGGCTGGGGGAAAGGCAGGCAAGGGGCCCCGTGGACAGACCGAGAAGACCGCACACGTTCCCTGGGAACGCCCGTCCCTCGTCTGGCACGGCTTAGGCCCGGCCCGGGAGAGCACGACCACACCACATCGATCCGTTGAGCTTTGAGACTTTCTGATGGAACACTGGTTAAGACTTCACCTTCCAATGCAGGGATGCAGGTTGGATCCCTGGTCAGGGAACTGAGGTCCCAAGTGCTTCGAGGCCAAAAATCCAAAACATAATACAGAAGCAATCTTGTAACAAATTCAATAAAGAATTTAAAAATGGTTCACCTCAACAAGTCTTTAAACAATAAATTAAATATATAAACATAAAACATTTTTCTAGCTTCAAACTTGTAGGAAATAAATGTTCGGTTTTCAGTGATTCTCAAAATAAGAAAACGACAGACAAAGTTCTCATGATGTCATTGAAGGGGGACTCTGGCTTAGTGCTTATTGAGAAATAGAATATTTATAGCCATCACCATCACCATTGTGGGCTCCAGGACTGGGCACCAGCCACTGCATCTGCACACCCCCATCAACAGGATGACATGAGAGCTGGACCATAAAGAAGGCTGAGCGCCAAAGAATTGATGCTTTCAAATTGTGGTGCTGGAGAAGACTCTTGAGAGTCCATTGGACAGCAAGGAGATCAAATCAGTCAATCCTAAAGGAAATCAAACCTGAATATTCATTGGAAGGACTGATGCTGAAGCTGAAGCTCTAATACTTTGGCCACCTGATGTGAAGAGCCGACTCATTGGAAAAGACCCTGACGCTGGGAAAGATTGAAAGCAAGAAGAGAAGAGGGTGACAGAGGATGAGATGGTTGGATAGCATCACTGACTCAATGGACATGAGTTTGAGCAAACTTTGGGAGATGATGAAGGACAGGGAAGCCAGGCAGTTGCAAAGAGTTGGACACAACTTATAGACTGAACAACAACAGATCAAGAGGATAATGGCCAGAACGTGTGGAGGAAAGAAGTGGCAGGCGTCCATACTGAAAATAACCCTCCCATTAAAAATATGAAACCCACGCAAGCTACACAAGGACCCTTTCACATCAAAATAGCCCTCTGAGACCACAGTAGATAATCATTTCTCCTAAACTCTCTGAGTAAGAGAAATACAAGTAAAATGAAGATGCAAAAGAGCAACTCTCAGTTAAAAGGCCAAGAGAATGCCCCTGAAAGAACAATGAAACAGACTTCTTCAGTCTGATAGATACTGAGTTCAAAAGGGAGATAATGAAAATACTGGAGGAATTAAGAAAGGCTATGGGTAGAAATGCAGGTTACTGTAAAAAAGGAACTAAAAACTATAAAGAGGAGCAAAAATAAAGTTCATTTGCCAAGATGAAAGCTGACCTAAAGACAGTAAATAGCAGAGTGAATAATGAAGAAGAATAAACAAGTGATCTGGAAGGTAGAATAATGGAAATCACTCAGTCAGAACAATAGAGAGAAAGCCAAATGATAAATGGAATATTTGTCATGCTTGCCTGAACCATTCATTGTACATGAGAAGATGAACCAGAGGTAGAACCTAGGAGCTGGATCCCAGTCCATGCTAAATTGCATGTTGCATGGAAACAATGAATTATTTTGAACCAGAAAACACATACTCAAAATATTTGTTTGTAGAGGGGCAGCATTTCTCAAACTGTGTGTGGTGCTTGTGGTAAAGAACCTGCTTGGCAATGCAGGAGACAGATGTAAGAAATGTGGGTTAGATCCCTGGGTTGGGAAGATTGCCTGGAGGAGGGCACGGCAACCCAGTCCAGTATTCTTGCCTGGAGAACTTCTGCCTAACACACAGTTAGGCAAAAATGTTTCCTAGAAAATTTGTTTAAATTCATATTCCTGGGCCCCGGCTGAGCTTCTGAGTCAGTAGGTCTGGGGTGGGGCCCATGAATTTGTTTTTCTCAGGTGATCTTGGGAACATACTTGGAGAGGTACTGATTCTGGTGGAATCCCTTCAGTTTGCAGCAGAGAATTCTAAAAGAAATAACCCTGTCTAAAAACTATGCTGCTAGTACTAAATCACTTCAGTCGTGTCCGACTCTTTGCGACCGTATGGACTGTAGCCCGGCAGGTTCCTCTGTCCATGGGATTCTCCAGGCAAGAATACTGGAGTGGGTTGCCATGCCCTCCTCCAGGGGATCTTCCCAACCCAGGGATCTAACCCACATTTCTTACATCTGTCTCCTGTATTGGCAAGCAGTTTCTTTACCACTAGCACCACTGGGGAAGCCCGTCTAAAAGCTATATCTCCTATCTAATTGAGAAAAGCATCTTTTTTTAAAAAAAGATGTTGTAGTTTGATAATTTTTTCATAACAGTTCTCAACATTTAAATATTGCACTTTACATTTTGAGTTTCAGTTTTGTACTATTTTAAATTAATTTTTAAAATCTATATCAAGACACAATCATGATCATTTGAAATATCAGGAAAAAGATTAATACATTTCTGCCTACAGATACAAACTGTCCAAAAAGAGAGAGGATGAGACCTTATCAACTTCTTGGTACACTGCTCCCCAAACTTCCTCTAAATCCCAGTAGCTCATTCTGCCTGGCTGACTACACTAATGTCGTTCACTCAGGTATCTTTACCTGCAGTTTTTAACTGCTCGGGCTGTAAAGGTGTGAGCGAGTGTGAAGTCTGCTGCTTACCACCTCAGTGATGATATCAAACAGTTTGTCTCTCTGAGCCTTTTCCTCTCTTGTAAAAAACAGGCAATGAAGTCACATGCTTTGTACCACAGCGCGGGGCTTCACTGAGATGTAAAGGGCTTGGAATGATGCTCAACCCAAAGACAGCCCTCCTCGGTGCCCCTCTCCATCGTTCCTGCCCCTCCACTTTGTTAAATTGTCATCAGCAACATTGACTGCTTTGGACCTTAGCTAGCCGACACCGACACATAGGCATAACCTCTTCCAAAGCACCATTTATCAGTTTATAACACTCAAATGTTATAGGGAACATTTCACTAAAGAAACCTTCCATTATATTCAAATGTACTTGTCATCTCAATGAAAGCTCTGAGCCAAGCAAACAAAAAACCCCAAACTGGCCACCACCAGATTCCGGCCCCACTCTGGTCACATGACAGAACTGCAGAATTCTCAACACCAGATTGTGCATAACATTGCATCCCAAGTCCTCCTTGAGTTCTTAGCAGGAGTTGCTCTCTCAACAAGAGTCTCACGGTAATAGAAACTGAATGCTTTCAAACGGGACTCTGCCCATACACCTAAGATACTTGTCAGCTAATTTCAGCAAGCTGCAGCGTTTTGTTGTTTGCTCTTATTTTGTTCAGGGAAGATCCCCCGGAGAAGGAAATGGCAATATACTCCGGGATTCTTGCCTGGGAAATCCCGCTGACAGAGACTCCTGGCGGGCTACAGTCCCTGAGGTCACAAAAGAGTCAGATAGGACTTGGCAACTTAAAAACAAAAAACCTTCATCAAGCTGTAGCCTTTCATTGCTTGCTCTTATTTTGTTCAGAAATCGCTCCCCTTGTTAGAAAACCAAATAAAGGAGAAGTACCAAAGGGCGACAGAGGAGCTGCGCCAGTACGGGGATGACATTCCCAGCAATGAAGAGGACAAAATGTTCTTCCTCATCGAGGTGAGGATTACCCAGGACTCCCTGTTGCCCTGCTCTCCTCATTTCTCACGAGGTGGTCGGGGGTGGGGGTGGAGGTTGGGGGGGGTGGAAGGGGATGGGTTAGGGGGATGGGGGTGTATCAGGTGACTGGTGGGTCATCTGACCCCCTTGGAGCCCCAGCCCCCACACCATCATGCACGACCAATACAGATCCCTGCTCTTTAATATGATTACAGCACAGATTGATGATTTTATCTCATTTTTTTCAGAAAATTAAGGTATTTAACAAGGACATTGAAAAGTTAATAGAAGGAGAAGAAATTGCAATGGAGAAAGAGTCCCGCTTATGTAACAAAATCAGAGAGGAGTTTAAAAGCTGGATAATCATACTTACCGCCAATATCGAAGAAGGTAAATCCTGGGACAGGGCTTCCCCAGAAGCAACATCATGTTTACCAAGACCAGAAGCTACTTCTGGCACATAAAAATTGTGCGAAGAGCCGACTGTGCCCACACTAGGGACCTCTTAGTATCTGTAACAGCTTCCCAGCCATTCTTGTGGAGCACGGCCCTCGCCAATTCAATAGTAGACCATTCCACCACCTGCTTCCAACTGTCTCCTTGCTTCTGTGTTTTGAGGCTAGGCAGTTTCACTTTCCCTGTCTCTTTCCTCCTCTTTACTCCCAATCCAAGATCAGAAAGGTCTATACTTTAACAATAAACTCCTTACTTCCTCTGGCAGAGTTCCAACTTCCATCTGCTCCAGCCCAAATGCCAATAGGGTGTGTGCCTATGTGGTGTTGTAGTGTGTGTATGTGTGTGTATCTTTGCTTTGACACTTTAAAATATATATTTATTTATTTATTTTTGGCAGCACTGGGTCTTCATTGCTGCACACAAGCTTTCTCTAGTTGCAGAGAGTAGGGGCTTCTTTTGTTGTGGAATACAGGCTCTAGGACACTCGGGCTTCAGTAATTGCTGCACGTGGGCTCCGCAGTTGTGACCTGTGGGCCCTAGGGTGTGGGCTCAGTGGTTGTGGTACATGGGCTTAGTTGCCTTGCAGCATGTGGGCTCTTCCTGGACCAGAGATTGAACTAGTGTCACCTGCATTGCAAGGTGGATTCTTAACCACTGATCCACCGAGGAAGCTCTGTTTTGACACTTAATAAAAGCAGCACTATTCCTTCCATGGTAAGAGCCCTCCAGCTGTATGTAGTCTTGGAAGAAGAGCTGTAAGGGCCAGAAAAATTTTTTGTTTCTATTTTCATTTAATTAATCAGATTTTTTTCCTACCAATTGTAAACACTCAGCTTCTCTCCTAGCATGATGACTCTCAACTGAAACACATTGGAATAGAAAAGGATTTTTGTTTTGTAACAGTCAATATTTCTCAAAATGGCATTATCAGGCCACAAATAATTATTTTCATGATTAAAAGAAACTCTACTTAGAAACATTGCCATAGGATTCATTGGGTGAGCAAGACCTGAGAAAAATCCCTATCTTTAAACTGTCTGTGAAATTATTAGAATTTATCCTGGTGGTTTGTTTTTGTTGCAGTTAAAAGTATCCTTGGCGAAGAAGTCTCAAAATACGAAAAGAAGTACCGAGGCAAAGAACTTCTCGGATTTGTCAATTATAAAACGTTTGAGAATGTCGTGAAGCACTACCTGGAGCAACTGGTAGACCCAGCACTCAAGATGCTCCAGAAGGCCGTGGGTGAGGAACTCTCATAAAAAACTTTCAGATTGTTACCCTTGTACCTCCCGTAGGTCTCAGTGCTTGGAGGGAGAGATTGGAATGGAAATATCAAACACAGCCTGCAGATGTTTGTCCACTTAGGGGAAAGGAGAGAGTGTTGTCAAGGCTGTATATTGTCACTGTGCTTATTTAACTTATATGCAGAGTATATCATGCAAAATGCCAGGCTGGATGAAGCAAAAGCTGGAGTCAAGATTGCCGGGAGAAATATCAATAACCTCACGTACACAGATGACACCACCCTTACGGCAGAAAGCGAAGAACTAAAGAGCCTCTTGATGAAAGTGAAAGAGGAGAGTGAAAAAGTTGCCTTTAAAACTCAACATTCAGAAAACTAAGATCATAGCATCTGGTCCCATCATTTTATGGCAAATAGATGGGGAAACAGTAGAAACAGTGACAGACTTTATTTTGGGGGGCTTCAAAATCACTGCAGATAGTGACTGCAGCCATGAAATTAAAAGATGCTTGCTCCTTGGAAGAAAAGTTATGACCAACCTATACAGCATATTAAAAAGCAGAGACATTACTTTACTAACAAAGGTCTGTCTAGTCAAAGCTATGGTTTTTCCAGTAGTCATGTATGGATGTGAGCTGGACTATAAAGAAAGCTGAGTGTCAAAGAATTGAAGCTTTTGAACTGTGGTGTTAGAGAAGACTCTTGAGAGTCCCTTGGACTGCAAGGAGATTCATCCAGTCAGTCCTAAAGGAAATCAGTCCTGAATATTCATTGGAAGGACTGATGCTATAGCTGAAACTTCAATACTTTGGCCACCTGATGCAAAGAATGGACTCATTGGAAAAGACCCTGATGCTGGGAAAGATTGAAGGCAAGAGGAGAAGGGGATGAGAGAGGATGAGATGGTTGGATGGCATCACTGACTTGATGGACCCGAGTTTGAGCAGACTGTGGGAGTTGGTGATGGACAGGGAGGCCTGGCGTGCTACAGTCCATGGAGTCGCAAAGAGTTGGACATGACTGAGTGACTGAACTGAACTGAACTGAGAGTGTGTATGAGCTTTATCTACCTCTTACCTAAGCCTGGACAACGCAGTGTGTGGAATAGTTGGCTGCTAACCCTGCAGAGAGGGCTCCCAGGTGGCGCTAGTGGTAAAGAATAAGCTCAGCAATGCAGGAGACACAGGTGTCGCGGGTTTGATCCCTGGGTCAGGAAGATCCCCTGGAGGAAGAAATGACAACCCACTCCAGTATTCTTGCCTGGAGAATCCTATGGACAGAAGAGCCTGGAAGGCTACCATCCATGGGTCACAAAAGAGTTGGGCACGACTGAGCGACTAAACAACAACAGCAATCCTGCCAAGAAAGCACACCCAGGAAAGGACCAGAAGTTGACAGGATCTGCTTAGGATGGGGGTGGATTTGGTGTCTCCATGGGATTATGTGCCATCCTTCCTTCTCTCTTGGTCTGTAGCTCTGAAGAGCTTAGCACCAGAATGCGGCCAGTGTATCATGATTTATCCTCCTGTGTCTTTAATTCATTTCATTCCTGCTTGCATTTTGCTGATGTTTCGTTCTTTCCTTGATCAGAAATTATCTGGCAAAGTTTCACAGACACAGCCAAAAAGCATTTTGCTGAATTTTGCAATCTGCATCAGACAGTCCAGGTAAGCACCCACAGATTGCTTGCTTATAGTCTGCCTGTCAGTGCAGGAGATGTGGGTTTGATCCCTGTCCAGGAAGATCCCCTGGAGAAGGAAATGGCAACCCACTCCAGTATTCTTACCTGCTGCAAGCACAGGCTGTTCTGGGGCCAGGAAAGTTCAAGGGCCTCTGTCCCCTGTAGCATCCTGGGATGAACAGAGGTCTGGGTGCAGCTACCTGGCTCCCACCCAGCCAATTCCCTCCACCATCTGTACCCTCTTCTCCTGAGTCACATCAGAAGCCAGGATCTTGTGTCCTCCCATAAAACTCCACTTGGGAAGTGACACACAGCCCATTTCTGCTCTCAGGCCCCCAATCTGCAAGGGGAGTGTGTTCTCACATACGTGTTTGTGGCCACATACACTCCAACAAGGAACCTGCCCTTGTGAAGTTCTCAGGTTCTCTCTTCTCACAAACTATTGTCTCTGCCTTCAGTGCACAAAAATCCCTTTGAAACTCAAAAGTCAACCTGTGACCCAGTTCCACTGAGTCACCTCTCCCTTTCCTGGGATACCTTTGCCCATATGCATGACTCGAGAGTTGCAGGATTTCTGGGAAGCACAGAGATGGAGCTGGGATCCCATGGTGCTCATTAGCACCAGATGCAGTCTTGAATGCTTGGATTCAAGCCAACAACAGAGACAAGAGTGATGGGCTTGAACTTGTAGACTAAACTGTAACTGAGGAAGCAGAAAGGCAGTAACGTGCGAGGAAATAGGTTGGGGCCAAGAAAAAGAACAGACAGGTGCTTGCTTTGGCAGTATATGTACTGACAAACACACAGCAGGCAGGAGAGAGAGTGAGCCTGGCATGTGCAAGGTGGGGAGCCACAAGATGCAACAGGTGAGGACACCGCGGGGGGCAAAGTGGGAGCTTCTGAAAATTGCTCCTGAAAAGTCTCAGACCTTCGTTGACCTCGGATGATTTTTAATTCAGTGCTCAACATCGTAATACGGTACTATAGTAATAGTAATAATACTTCTAAGCTGTTTAAACAGCAGGGGAAGAAAAGGAAAAGTAATGTATTTCTCTTCCTTATTCAACCAGAACAAGATCGAAGACATAAAAACAAAACAGATGGCAGAAGCAGAAAATCTGATCCAACTTCAGTTCAGGATGGAGAAGATGGTTTATTGTCAAGACCAGATTTACAGCGGGGTTCTGAACAAAGTCCGAGGAGAGATTTTTAACTCCATGGGAAACGCTTCAGAGAATCTTCAGTCGAAACAGCCCTTTTTAAATGATCAATCTTCAGTCTCCTCCATCATTGAGATTGGGGTCCACCTGAATGCATATTTCTTGGTGAGCATGTAGGGATACAGATCAATGTGCTGTGGTCTCTACCGAGCAGAAAGCAGGGTGTCCTGGTTGACAGCTGCTTAGCTGAGCAACGAGCAGGGCACTGCTGTGTACAAAGCCCTTTAGGCTGTGAAAACCTACTCATATATCATCTCATCATAGTTTTACAGTAACACTGAAAGGGAAAGAGTTAGTTGCTCAGTCAGGTCTGACTCTTTTAGACCCCATGGCTTATAGCCGGCCAGGCTCCTCTGTCCATGGAATTCTCCAGGCAAGAATACTGGAGTGGGTAGCCATTCCCATCTCCAGGGGATCTTCCCTACCCAGGGATTGAACGCTGGTCTCCTGCATTGCAGGCAGATTCTTTATCATCTGAGCCACCAGGGGCAGTAACCTTATCAAGACACTTTTAATTAATTTGCCCCAAATCAGATTTTTCATCTTAGCAGAACATGTACTCAAAATTAATTCCAACTCCAAAGTTCATTATATTTTATTCTCTGCATAAATTCCAAAATTACTATGATCAGAATACAGCAAAACATAAGCACTAACTTTAACTGGCTGTGTTTTAGCTTTCCTGCGTGTTCAGAGGGTACCCAGAGTGCCTCAAACTCAAACTAAGTCCCACAAAGTGGAAGTGAAAAAGCCTGTCCCTAAATTTTGCGGCCCAGCCGACTTCATGGTTTCTAAGGCTTCATCCATGGATTAAAGTATTAGAGTGCATGGAAAAGAAGGTAGCTTTTTATTTTAGTTGAGTTTTTATTTATTTATTTGGTTGCATGGAATCTTAGTTGTGACATATGGGATCTAGTTCCCTAACCAGGATCGAACCCAAGTCCCCTGCATTGGGAGTGCAGAGTCTTAGCCACTGGACTACTAAGGAAGTCCCAGAAGGTAGCTTTTAAACTACCCAACTCCTGAAGCCCTTTCTTGATTAGGATAGAAAGTAGAGTGACCCAGATATGGGGTCCAGCTGTCAGGCAAACTGGAGATGCTGATGAAAGGAGTGAATGAAATAAGCATTGAAATATGTCCCGATCATCTCCCAGAAGGGACCAGGGGTTCACTGCCAGGAGGTCTCTCCAGGGAGGAAAGTGGGGGTGAGGAGGAGCTCCCTTCCAGGAAGGCTGGGATGTCCAGAAGGTGACTGGTTCTGCTAGCCTTTAGGTGGATCTTAGTGTCAGAGGGAATACCTGGGTAGTGAAAATGGGACGACCCAAATAGATCCTTCCCTTGGTTGGTACTGACCACTGGAGTAGAGGTGGACAGGACCCCAGGACTTAGCATGCATCCAAGGAACTTCTCTCTGCAACCATAGACCCCTCCAGCTGACCCCTCTTACTCCCTCTTCCAGGAAACCAGCAAACGTCTCGCCAATCAGATCCCGTTCATCATTCAGTATTTTATGCTCCAAGAGAATGGTGATCAGGTGCAAAAAGCCATGATGCAGCTACTACAGGACACACAGCACTATTCCTGGCTGCTTCAAGAACAGACTGATACAGCTACCAAGAGGAAATTCCTGAAGGAGAAGATTTATCGGCTGACTCAGGCACGGCAAGCTCTCTACGAATTCCCCCATTTCAAGGGGTAAATCCCAAAGAAACAGCAGTACTTCTGGGTTTTGCTTATGTGTATGATCATTAAGGGAGGTGGTCCAGGAATTGGCCTCTTGTTTGGGGCCAGACCTTTCTGCTGCTGTCTGTGTCCATCTTTGCTGTACTGCACTCAGAACAAGAGTTTATATCTGAAGTCCTGAGCTGCTCAGAGCTGTCACCTCCTCCAGGAGGTATTCCCCGTCCTCTGTGAAGGGGGGGTCTCTCCAATCCTTGGGCCCCATAGCCCCCAGTTACAGCATTCTTAACTACTACTGTCATTCTTTGTTCACTTGTCACCCCTCCCCATTAGATTAGGAGACCTCAGAGAGGTAAGGTCAGTTCTTATTCTTTTGTATTTCCAGAATCTTGCATGGCCTCTGGTGCATAGTAGCTCACTTAATAAATATCTCATTGAAGAAATGAATGGTGGGGATTACCTGAGGCTGTGGCTTAAATCCAGTTTGGTTGTTTGGAATGGTGTCCCTTAGCTGATCCTTTTTTTATAAGCTCAGTCATACCACCTGCTTCCCATCATTTGCTGTGATGGTGTTTCCCAGCCCCGCAAGAGGAAAGCAGCTGAGTGATACCATTTTTAATTTAGTTTCTCTGAATGCAGTGAGCTCCATTTCTGTATTAAGTCTTAAGGAGAAATTTAATAATGAAAAACATTTTTTAAAAAAATACAGAGCTTCACAACAGTGGTCATCTCTAGATTGGGGGATTATGGATAATTTTATTTTCTTCTTCGAACTAAGCTAATGACTTCACAGCAATTTTAGGAGGGTTAAGTGAAACCATTTTTACAAACTATGTGTCCCAAAGCAGGTGTTCAAAACTGCCAGCGGTTTTTCCCTCTAATTTTTCTTTACCTCTAGGTCTATAGAGAAGCCCTCAGCTCTAAGACTCTTCTAGTCAATTCTTACATTTAGTTCTTCGATATTTTTTTGACAATTTTTGTATATGATGTTAGATAAGCGTCCTTTTGCATATGGATATCCAGTTTTCCTAGCACCATTTTTTGAAATGACTGTTCTTTCCCTATTGCTTTTGGTGCCCTTGTCAAAAGTCATTTGCCCATATATATGCAAGGACTTGTTTCTGGGCTTTCTGTTCTATTACATTGGTCTATATGACTGTCTTTATGATATTACCATACTGTTTTGATAATTGTAGACTTGTTGTAAGTTTTGAAATCAGGAATTCTGAGTCCCCCAGCTTTGTCCTTTTTTCGCATGAGTTTTGGCTGTTCAGGTTTCCTTGAAATTCCATATGAATTTTAGGATGAGTTGTCCTATCTTTGCAAAAACAAGGTCATTGGGATTTTGATAGAAATTGCACTGAATCCATAGATTGCTTTGCGTAGTACTTGCATCTTAACAATATTAAGTCTTTCAATCCATGAACATCCTATGATGTCTTTCCACTTATTTGTGTCTTCTTTGATTTCTTTAAGCAATATTTTACAGTTTTCTGTGTACAAGTTTTTCAATCCCTTAGTTACCAAGTATTTTGTTCTTTTTGTAGATGGAATTGTTTGTTTCCATTTCAAATCATTCACTTCTAATTTACATATATGCAAATTTACATAAATCATTTTTATGTGTTGATTTTATATCTTGCTACTTTGTTGAATTCAGTCTTAGTTATAATAGTTTTGTGGTATATTTACGGTTTTTCTAACACACAAAAGGTCATATCATCTGTGAAGCGAAATTATTTTGATTCTTCATTTCTGACTTGGATGCTTTTTATTTCCATATCTTGCCTAACTGCTCTGTCTAGAACTTCCAATATTATGCTAAATAAAAGTGGCACAAGTGGGAATCCATGTCTTACATATTTACCCTGATTTTAAAGAAGTGTTATATCAAAATTGAAGATTATGAGAAGAAAATTTAAAAGACAAACATTGGTCTCAGTTTAGGTATCATAATTTTTTTATTTTTGGCTTCTCCCCCTCATTTTATGAATTGGGTCACAGGTACAAATAGTAGCAGAACTAAAGAAAAGAATCAAATCCCTTCACAGTATAAATGCAGTTGTGAACAATAAAGTCTGAGAAAAATGAAATCTGATGTTATCATTTGTGTCATAACTTGTACAGTCAAATCTGCCCCTAAATACTTAGTACATTTCACACATGTGTACACATGCATTCACACATGTGTACACATGCACACAGCCTCAACCAAGCCTTCTCATTTACCACCGCAGGACTGACCCCAGAACTCAGGTGCAAGGCATCTAGGGAAGATGCTTAGTATCAGATGTATGAGTTTCCAGGGACTGCAACACAATGTACCACAAACTTGGTGGCTTAAAACAACAGAAGTTTGTTCTCTCACAGTTCTGGATGCCAGAAGTCTGAAATCCAGGTGTGGGCAAGCTTGGTTCCTTCTGGAGACATTCTTAGTCCACAAGAACAAGCAAAGTTACTCATTTACAGCTGGCTGTAGCAAGTGGGTCAGCCACCATTGCTTACATTTTGGCAGAAACTCAAGGACAGGCAGAGGAGTGGGAAAGCTTTATAGTGGAAAAAAACAAAAAAATGAAGGCTCAGATTGCACTGAGAAGCTGCTCCAAAGAGAAAACAGAGAAGCCAGGATATTTGTGAACTTTTTTTACTAGGAAAAACTTGTGTGTGTGTGTGTGCTCAATCATGTCCAACTCTTCGCAACTCCATGGACTGTAGTCCATCAGGGTTCTCTGTCTATGGAATTTCCTAGGCAAGAATACTGGAGTGGGTAGCCTTTTCCTCCTCCAGGGGATCTTCCTGACCCAGGGATCAAACCCAGGTCTCCTACATTGGCAGACAGATTCTTTACTGCAGAGCCACCTGGCAAGTCCATCTATAGCTATAGACATACATAATGGCCTGCCTTGGGGACCGTGCCCCTCTACTTGAATGTTAAACCAAACTGCCTTTGTTCAGTTCACAAGGAGACACACTGACCTGTCCACCTCTGAATGGCTGCAAGAAAGAAGAAATTAACACACTTCCTCCCCAAGACTGTGAAACCAGGAGATGTTTTGCAAGACATATGGCCTTTTTATTTCACTTCTTCACCTCCTTCCCCTCTCTGTTCTATAAAAGAAATTAGCATCCAGACTCCTGTAAGATGGTACTCTAGAACTCTAGTTCACCATCTTCTTGGATGGCTAACTTTTTGATAAATTCACTATTCTTTGTGATAGCTTACAGGGAACGGTGCCAAGCTCATGGTCTCTAGAGGAGAAAATTTCACTCCGGGACCAAAGACGCAGTCTCAGTCTCTCAGAGCTTCGTGCAGCATATATTTTATTAAAGAGAAAGGATAGAGAAAGCTTTTGACATAGACATCAGAAAGAGGTAGAAAGAGTACCCCTCTTTTTGAGGTTAAGCAGAGCTTTATACATTTTTCAGTTGGCTACTAAGAATAGATAAAAGAAGACTTCAATGTTGCAAAACTTTTGCCAGACCTCTTTCCCACAACATATATCTTAGATAATATCGGCATAAGATTAGCCAAGGAGAATGGGCTCCGGGCACTGTGTCTTCAAGCGAGAAAGCGGTGATATGGGAAAGCAGACTCCAAGGCAAGATTTGTTATAATCATAATCATCAATGTTGAGCCTAAGAAAAGCATTTTCCATGAGTAAGATATATTGTGATATATCATTAACTCTGGCCTTAAAGAAAAAACCAATTTTCAGACAAGATATATTGTTGCAATGCAGAGCTTTAAGAAAAGTATGTCCTTGAGCAAGATGTATTGTTGCTTAAAGGGCCCACGTGACTAAGGCAAAACAATGTGAAAATAAAAGAATGTTTGCCTCCTCCTCCTTAAGGGGCCTTGGACTCTCTATTAACCTGCCTAAGCTTTAACTCTCTCACTTGCCTCAATGTCTTGTCTCCCATATTATTGGTCTGTCATGTAGTGAGCACAGCAAGCTTGGACTTAGTAGCTATAAGACAAAGGACTATCCACAAGAAAGTATCTACAGGTGGGATAAACAAATTTGGATTGTCCATCTTGTTTCTACTCCTTGAGGTCCCAAAATGCCCCCTTTGTCACGCATAGTGACATGGTATAAAGGTTATCTATTTTTACATAACAAATTACTCCAAATTTTAGCCCTGAAATTTCCTCACCATTTCTTGGCTCAGGAATTCACATGAGCCTCAGACTGGTGCCTCTGGCCCAGGGTCTTTCCTGAAGTTTCAGTCCAGCCCTGGGCCAGTCAGCTGCACTTGAGGCAGCAGATAGATGGGTTCCAGGTCAGACATTTGAAGATGAAGTTCCAATACTCTGACCACCCAGTGTGAAGAGCTGACTCATTGGAAAAGACCCTGATGCTAGGAAAGCTTGAAGGCAGGAGGAGAAGGGGATGATGAGGATGAGATGGTTGGATGGCATCACCAACTCAATGGACATGAGTTTGAGGAAACTCTCGGAAATGGTGAAGGACAGGGAAGCCTGATGTGCTTCAGTCCACAGGGTCACAAAGAGTCAGACATGACTTAGCAACTGAACAACAATAGGTTAGACATTTACAGACAGAAATAACTTCCAGATAGAAATAATAACAGGAACAGGGTAAATAGCTGGCTTTGCCTCTAGATAGACAATTAAGATTAACAGTAATGGCATTGGCAAGAGCCCTGTCCAGATAAGAGATAAAGACCACATATTTCTCATCCTCAAGGTCAAGGAGACCTTCTCTACTGCACATGTACAAGAAGTCTCCTTGGGGGTCAAAAACGGAGGAAGTTGGCACCCTCCCTATGGGTAGTGATGTCAACCTACCTGGGGGCCTCTTAGCTGGAACCCAATTTGGCTAAGAGATGGGGGCACACATGGGAGGATCCTGAGATATACCAAATACAGCCTCAGAACCAGGTAAAGCAAGATGATTGGCCAGAGGAAACCTGGAAGAAATGCCCCATATAAGTAATTCAAACTCATAAGGGCGTGATTCTGAGTCCACCCATGTGTGTCTATTCACACCTACTCTTTTTTCTCCTAATAAATACTTTACTTGTTTCACTCTTTGTGGAAATTTATTTCTACAAAGCCAATGGGCCAGGGGCCTTATCACCAGCCACTGGCCCTGGTGGTCTAATGGCTAGAATTCAGTGCCCTCACTGCCAGGGCCTGACTTCAATCTCTGGCTAGGGAAACCAAACCCTGCTTCAAGCCACTAAAGGCCAAGGCCACCCCAGATCAAGTCCGTTTCTCTGAGCTCCATTTCCTATTTGATTTATTTTTGCAATCTTCCAGATCATGTGTGTAGACAAATTAGCCCAGCACCTGACGTGGTCACTCCACAGATGCTCCATAACCAAGAGATGGCAATTTTAACACAGAAATTCAACTTTATTCCATAAAGCATGGAACTCAGTTGCAGGCAGAGGAGGAACTGAGTTGGAATTTGCAGGAAATTGGTGTAAAGGACAGCCTGGATGGACCAATTCCCATTCCCCTGGGGAGAGTTCCCCGGAAGGCAGGTAACATGTACGGTTGCCTTCTCCACTGGAAGATCAAACCCGCACCAAGTGACCACGACGCATGCCAGCTGGACAGCTGGCCCTTATCCAGGAGAAACGATTTTGGAATGGCCACCAAGCATCCCCAGTGACTCCACACTGGGCCACATGAGAGCTTCCCCGGTAGCTCAACGGTAAAGAATCTGCAATACAGGAGATCTGACAGGAGATGCAAGTTTGATCCCTGGGAGTTCCATCCCTGGGTCAGGAAGATCACCTGGAAGAGGAAATGACAGCCCTCTCCAGTATTTTTGCCTGGGAAATCCCATGGACAGAGATGTCTGGTGGGCTACAGTCCCTGAGGTTGCAAAGAGTCCAACTGGGCGACTAATAGCACCACCAAGCCTTGTCCCAGGGCCACCAACTCAGCTCCACCAGAGTGACAGACCCTGCATTTCTAGTAAGCTCCAAGGTGAAGCCAATACTGCTGGCCGGGGGACCCTCCTTTGAGAAGCACGGATATATGTCACCCCGCACAGAAGAGAAAACGCGGCAGTGACACCAGACACTCAGGCTTCAGGAGGGACTGACAGGGCCTTGACCAGCGTCAGAGAGGTTAGCATGACCCTGGTGGGTCGGTTCCCAGGCCCCCCGGAGCCCCGCGCAACCCCGCGCTCTGGAAAAACTGCGTCAGGGCTGGATGCAAAGTCCTAGCAGCAGAGCGACCACAACGCGCAGCTCACAAGACAGCCTGGCTGCGAAATGATCCTGCGGGGCGGGGGGCGGACCCCTAACTCCATCCCCTACACCTCCAGCGCGTCCTTCTGTCTCCTGAGGCCCCCCGGCGCACCGCCCCCTCCTCTCCGGGTCCCTGGACTCTAGGGTGGCGCCAGTTGGACTTCCCTTCTCTGAACCGAGAGAAGAAACCAGAAACCGAAACTGAAACGCAACTTGAATAGACTGGGAAATCCGAAACCAGAAACTGAAAGGCTTAGGGGAACTCTCTGGAGGCCATGTAAGGACCACTCTGCAGGGACAGAGCCAGTCCTCCGACTCCTCACTCATTCTTTCATTCGAGAAACATTTATTGAAATGCTATGTGTCAGGAACTGTGCTGGATCACAAGGATAGCAACAAACATCACCGACTTGTCTGCCCTGTTGATGGCCTGGTAGCTGACAGGGCATTCAAAACAAGACCAAGACGGTGTGATGAGGCCACAGTGCGGGAAGCGGGGAGCTGGGGCGTGGGGCTCCCAGAAAGCAAGTCCATTAGGCTTGGAGAGGGACGGAGGCAGGCTGACTTCTGGGGAGAAGCCCAGGTGAAAAATGAGAGCCCTGGATTAGAAGTTCTTGTGCAGTGAGGAGGCATTACATGCAGGCAACGGGGGGTGGAGCGAGGTGAGGCTGGGCATGCCAAGCTGAACAGGTTGGAATGCCTCCACCCTCTCCCACCCCTGCAGTGGGGCACGGGGTTCCATTCACTTCCCACAGGTATCTGAGAAAATGCACCAGTTACAGGGAGTGATGCATAGAAGACAGCCCAGCCTGGTTTCCCATCAACATGAGTGCACCTCTCCTCTTCAAAGCCAGGCCAGCAGGTGATGAGAGGGCTGGACAAGGGCCAAAGAGACCTACAGAGCCCTGAGCACCCAGGACTGCGTAGGCAGGAGGGGTTCTGGGGTCAGTGTGATTTTTTTTAGCCTCTGATATGCTTTCCTGGAAAAGACCCTGATGTTGGGAAAGATTGAGGGCAGGAGGAGAAGGGGGAGACAGAGGTTGAGATGGGTGGATGGCATTATCGACTCAATGGACATGAGTTTGAGCAAACTCTGGGAGATGGTGAAGGACAGGGAAGCCTGGCATGCTGCAGTCCATGGGTTGCAAAGAGTAGGGCACGACTGAGCAACTGAACAGCAACAAATGCTTTCCTGTGGATGCTGTGTTTTCGCCAGACACTTGAATGAAGTTAGGAAACAGTAAGAAGAGGGTAGGGGGCTTCCCAGGTGGCGAGAGTGGTAAAGAACCCCCCTGCCAATGCAGGAAACGTAAGAGACATGGGTTCAATACCTGGGTGGGGAAGAGCCCCTGGAGGAGGACATGACAACCTACTCTAGTATTCTTGCCTGGAAAACCCCCATGGACAGAGGAGCTTGGCAGGCTGTAGTCCATGAGGTCACAAGGAGTGGGACCCGACTGAGTGACTAAGCACACACGATTACTAAGCACCCACTGTTGGTAGGTGGTTAAGCACTGGAGCATCCAAGCTTGATAAGATGTTTATCAAGATGACAGCCTCACTGAGGAGGTGGCCATATCCCTACTATTCAGAACATCCATCTGAAATGCAAAGCATCTTTGCCTGAACTAATTAAACCCACGAAGGGGAAGCTGGAAGAGGTGTGACCCAGGCTTAGAAGGAGCTGTCCAGGGTAGCTGCAGAGACAGAAAACACACAGCTGGGGCTTGGCCAGAAAGGAGAATGTCTCTGGGAGCCCAGGATGACAGTTAGGTCAGCAGAAGTGAGATCATGGGTGGCGAGTGATGAGTGGGGTGCTGAGCCTGGAGGGCAACTCTCAAGGGCTAACGGTTTGACACTTACCTGGTAGAATATAGAGTCATCAGTGTCTCTCTAGTAGGGGAAGAATAGTCCACAATTCAGATAAAAGGCTGTGAACTTCCTAAGAACAAGAGCTGCATCTTGTAAGCTTTAGCATGGAGAGAAGATGCTAAGGAACCCAGGCTTAAGAATAAAAGCCTTGATTGCAGTCTAAGCTCCCCCACTTCCTAGTCAAGGGGCCCAAGAGTAACCTAACTCATTGGCCTCAGTCTCCTCATATGTAACATGAGTGTGACGATCTTACTGCCCTCACAGGGTCGTTGTGAAGATGAGTTATTTTCCCAGGGTGGCACCCACATACTATGGCCTAGAGCATATGAGCTATTATTGTGTTATTATTGAATTACATCCCAAACAAACCCCTGGGCTCTTTAGGGAACTACCTTCTAAGGTGCATATGGAAGCAACAGGTACCAAAATCCCAGGCCAGGAGGCAAGAGGGGGAGGAGTGTGAAGCATCTGGGCACCAATGTTAAGGATGTACTTAACCTACTATGAGTGAGTGTTTCTTTAAACCCTGAACTCCAGGCACCTCACTCACCTGTTCCTAGTTCTGGCCTGGGCAGTGACTTTTGCCCTGGCCAATTTTCACTTTTGCCAGTGGCTCTTCCTGAGTTCATTTCTGTACAGGAGTCAAGGGGAGAGCCTGCTGTGGTTTGAAGAAGCAGGATCATGTCTCAGATTTAAGTCTTCACTCTTCTTTGTGTCAGCTGAAAAAAATACATGCAACCTAAAAGTTGGGAGATGTGCGTTATTCAGCAGAAACTTTTAGGACTGCAAGCCCAGTAGAGGGGGGCTGGGGAGAAGCCAGGATATATAGATGTTTTGCAACAAAGGGCAGGTAGTTTGAATGCCAAAAGTTTTTTTATAAATTACAGAAAACCAGGTATCCCAAGTTAAGGAATTTAGCGGCTTTTCTTTGTATGCGCCTAGTCCAAGCTATAGTTTTTCCAGTAGTTATGTATGGATGTGAGAGTTGGACCATAAAGAAAGCTGAGAGCCAAAGAATTGATGCTTTTGAACTGTGGTGCTGGAGAAGAGAGAGTCCCTTGGACTGCAAGGAGATCCAAACAGTCCATCTTAAAGGAAATCAGTCCTGAATATTCATTGAAAGGACTGATGCTGAAGCTGAAACTCCAATACTTTGGCCACCTGATGTGACAAACTGACTCATTGGAAAAGACCCTGATGCTGGGAAAGATTGAAGGCGGGAGAAGAAGGGGACAACAGAGGATGAGATGGTTGAATGGCATCACCAACTCAATGGACGTGAGTTTGAGTAAACTCTGGGAGTTGATGATGGACAGGGAGGCCTGGTGTGCTGCAGTCCATGGGGTCGCAAAGGTCGGACATGACTGAGCAACTGAACTGAACTGAACTTGAACATTCTTTGGCATTGCCTTTCTTTGGGATTGGAATGAAAACTGGCTTTTCTTAGTCCTGTGGGCACTGCTGAGTTTTCCAAATATGCTGATATATTGAGCGCAGCATTTTAACAGCATCAACTTTTAGGATTTGAAATAGCTCAACTTGAATTCCATTATCTCTACTAACTTTGTTTGTAGTGGTGCTTCTTAAGGCCCACTTGACTTCACACTCCAAGATGTCTGGCTCTAGGTGAGTGATTACACCATAGCGGTTTTCCAGCTCATTAAGGTCTTTTTCGTATAGTTCTTCTGTATATTCTTGCCACCTCTTCTTAATATCTTCTGCTTCTGTTAGGTCCATACCATTTCTGTCCTTTATCGTGCCCATCTTTGCATGAAATGTTCCTTTGGTAACTCTAATTTTCTTGAAGAGATCTCTAGTCTTTCCCATTCTATTGTTTTCCTTATTTCTTTGCATTGATCACTGAGGAAGGCTTTCTTATCTCTCCTTGCTATTCTTTGGAACTCTGCATTCAGATGGGTTTATCTTTCCTTTTCTCCTTTGCCTTTCACTTCTTTTCTTTTCTCAGCTATTTATAAGGCCTCCTCAGACAACCATTTTGTCTTTTTGCATTTCTTTTTCTTGAGGATGGTTTTGATCACTGTCTCTTGTACAATGGTATGAACCTCTATCCATAGTTCTTCAGGCACTGTGTCTATCAGATCTAATCTTTTGAATCCACTTGGCACTTCCACTGTATAATTGTAAGGAGTTTGATTTAGGTCATACCTGAATGGCCTAGTGGTTTTCCCTACTTTCTTCAATTTAAGTCTGAATTTGGCAATAAGAAGTTCATGATCTGAGTGAGCCACAGTCAACTCCTGGTCTTGTTTTTACTGACTGTGTAGAGCTTCTCCATCTTTGGCTGCAAAGAATATAATCAATCTGATTTCAGTGTTGTCCATCTGGTGATGTCCATGTGTAGCATCCTCTCTTGTGTTTTTGGAAGAGAGTGTTTGCCATGATGGCTGCTAGGTGGCAAGTATTCTCCTTCCTGAGTTCCTTTAGGGCTCACTGGTTCACTGCAAGCTGTAGCTACAATGGCTGGTGACTGTGACGTCCTTGTTTACTGATATGGCGGGAAATATTCCATTTCTCATTTGTAACTAGGAAGTAACTGAGGCCTGGATGGGTAAGCAGCCATGCAAGGGTTCCTTGATAATTGCTGGGGAAGCCTGTGTTCTCCCATTAGACCCCAGCAGAGGGCCCCATAGAACATGCCAGACTTCAGGCCAGGGAACTACTCTGTGTGGCCCCCTCCCCTTCTTTTGGGTGTCACCACATTGAAATTGGTTCCATCCAAGTTTTCCTGATGTGGCTGAAGAACATCACCTGCCATATCAGTAGACAAAAGATATTGCAGCCATCACGCCAGCAGCCACTGCATTTTTTGACCTGTGACTGTACATCCTTCAGGGATTCAGGATGAGGAAAAGCAGGATGCTGGCCCTAGACGGCTAAGGTGCACATCAAAGGAATAATTTCAAGGAGCCCAGACTCTTGTTTTCTTCCCATACATAGAAAAGTGCTGAATTCATGAACTTGAGATGTCTGGTTTTTCTTTAATTAACAGTAACTTTTTTTAATATTTTCACTACCTGGATTTTGTTGCAAAAACTCCTATATATTCTGGCTCCTCTCTGACCTGTTTGAAGCAGTCCCTAAGAGCAATCTGAGAGGCTGTCTTCCAGGGTAAGTCCTCAGCAAGTCGACCAAGTAAAATAAAATTCTCAATTTTTTTAGCTGTGCAGTTTTTTTTTAAAGTCAACATCTGACCCCAGCACTTGGAAAAGGGGCAGTTCTGGGTCTTTGTGTAGGGGGTAGGAGACCCTGTCTAACCACAGGAGTCTGGGGAGGACACCTGTTGTCCAGCCTCCTTAGCTGAGCCAAGGAGAATGGAGGTGGGGTGTCAGCCCTTTCCAAAGTGAAATTTTACTCCTCATCCCCAGAGCCCTCCCGGAGGGCTCATCTTTGGGTCTATTTGACCTTGGCCCCCCACCTTCTACTCATTTCCATCCTGAAGAAATCAAATGAGCTAAACTTCAGGGAGGGCTTGGGACTTCCCTGGTGGTCCAGTGGTTAACCCTTTGCTTCCAATTCAGGGGGCACATGTTTGATCCCTGGTCAAGAAACCAAGATCCCACATGACATGCAGAGCGGGTAAGAGATTTAAAGGGGGGGGGGGAGAGGGAGAGGGGGGAGGGGCGGGGAGGGTTGTTGAAGAGGATAAGGAGAATTGAGAAAGGAGCCTGAAGTAGGTCTGGGTGAGGAGGGGGCTAAGGGGGTAGCTCCTTAGCATGCTTGAGAATCCCTACTGGTGCTGGAATGTTCCCAGTGAACCTACAGCAGGAGTTTGATACCCGGTTATCAATGCATCTGTTCAAACAGCCAAAGGTTAGGGGACCCACTAGGTTCCAAGCTACCTTCGGCTTTGGATGACCCGGGGCTGCTAGAGCAGAGGTTCTCAAACTGCCAGGAGCTTCAGAAGGGCCGGATAACGCTCCGGTTTCTGATGCAGCAGGTCTGCGTGCGGGCCGAGAATATGCATTTCCCGCAAGCTCCTCGGAGTGCTGTTGGTGCGGGGCGCACCTAGAGTGCCTGTGGGAGGAAACAGCTGAGAGTGCGGGGCGCAGGGACCTCGGGAGGCGCCGATGCGAAAGGGCGCCACCTGTTCGGTTTCGGTTTCGTTTCTGATCCGGCAGCCCTGAAAACGCTACAAGTTTCGTTTTCCCGAGGCTGGGTGGGAGAAGGGGCCCGGGGAGGCGGGGGCCGCGAGCTAGGGGCGGCGCTCGGGCTGCATAAAGCCGGGGAGGGCGAGAGCCGGGAGCCTGCGGGTTACTGCGCTGGGGACGGGTAAGTGGAGCGCTCCTGGGTCTGGGCATACTCCGCCGGTCGGGGCGTTTGGGCGTTTGGCTGGAAGTTTAGCGCTCTGGGGTGCAGGTATTGCGCAGACCAGTAATAGTAAAAATGAAAACAATTAATAGTGATGGCAACCCAGTACTCTTGCCTGGAGAATCCCATGAACAGAGGAGCCTGGTGGGCTGCAGTCCATGGGGTCGCAAAGAGTCGGACACGACTGAAGCGATTTAGCACGCAATAGTGATGATGACATGATGATGATAATGCAATGCTAGCTGGGTTCACAGCATACTTGATTCTGCTTTCCTACCGACACGCTGCTGAGGCTCTTGAGTGAAGCATCAAAAGCAGCAGGACGCCCCTCCCGTCTCCAAGCACTGGCGACTTTTCTGCCTGAAGAAATAGGAAGGTGGAGCAGAGCATGTAAAGAGGTCACCGAGGGAGCTAAGGAGTGCAAGCCAAACAAGTCAACGCTGGGGGCGGGGAGGTATCCTTGGAAGCGCAAGGACCCGGGGATCTTCCCCAATCTCGCTGAAAAGAGCAATGTTGGAGCCGAGAGTCTCGGCGAACAGGTTTAGCCTGCAGGAGCTTCGCTATATAAAGCCGGGGCTGGCCGGAGAGACGGGGCATGCGCAGAAGTGCCCTGCGCGGAGTACAAGTCACCCAGGGGAGGGAGAGCTGCTTCCCGCAGCTTGTGCAGCGGGATGCGATGGTATGAGGCCGGCGCAGTTAGTTTTCCGGGTGGAGCGAGGTAGGACAGTCCTGGGGGCTGACCGAAAGCCCAGGCATTGCTGAGACCGGCAACCCGCAGAGCAGCCGAGGGTGGCATTCTCGGAATTAATAAGTCATTTTATTTTATTTTATTTTTTATTTTTTTTTCCAGAAAAACATTTATTATTCTTATGTTTTGACCTGTTCTGTAGATTCTTTCGGAATTTTTTTCTTTTCCCCTCCCTTTTCCCCCTCTATTGTAGTTGTCGATTTTATTGGCACTATGGAATCTAATTAAGCTTTTGAGCTTGTTGTTTTTTTTCTCAGTCCCATTTTTTATAGTTGCTATAAACCTCTGCCCCTACACTGGGCTTTTGCAGTTCTGTGGAATTTTCTTTCTTTCTTTTTTTTCTTTTCTCTTTTTTAATTTTTTAAACCTGTTATTTTTTCTACATTTATTCCTTTGTTTACTTTTCCTACTGTTCTTTTTCCCTTGCTGCTGCTGCTAAATCGCTTCAGTCGTGGCCGACCCTGTGCGACCCCGTAGGCAGCAGCCCACCAGGCTCCTCTGTCCCTGGGATTCTCCAGGCAAGAACACTGGAGTGGGTTGCCTAATAAGTCATTTTAAATCAAGTTTTTGTTTGAAGTAGGGAAGTAGGAGGGGATGTGTTAATTTCTTCTTTATTGTAGTCATTCACAGGCGGCTGGGTAAGGATGCTTCTTGTGAGCTGAAAAAGTATTTTAGTTTTACATCCTGGGTTGGGGGCCATTGTGTTTACTCTAAGCTATAGGGAACATCCCGTTAATGATTAACTTGTGGCAAAAGCACTAGTGTTGCAGGAAGGGGAACCCCTTCCAGGGCCGGATACTGAGCTCTTATCTAACACTCGGAAACGGATTGTCCAAGGAGACACGTGTGCTGACAAAGCAAGAGATTTTATTGGGAAAGGGCGCCTGGGTGGAGAGCAGGAAGGTAAGAGAACCCAGGAAACAGCTCTGCCAAGTGGCTCGCAGTCTTGGGTTTTATGGTGATGGGATTAGTTTTTGGGTTGTCTTTAGCCAATCAGTCTGACTCAGGGTCCTTCCTGGTGGTGCATGCCTTGTTCAGCCAAGATGGGTGCCAGCGAGAAGGATTCTGGGAGGTGGTTGAACATGTGGTGTCTCCTTTTGACTTTTCCCGAACTCTTTTGGTTGGTGGTGGCTTATTAGTTCCCTGTTCCTTACCAAGACCTCCTGTCATAAAAGAACTGATGCAAATGGTTACTGTGGTGCCTGGCCAGGGTAGGCGGTTTCAGTCAGTGTTCCTCCCCTAACAATAAAATATAAAGGTAAAAGTAAAAGAAACAAATCTAATATGGTGTCAGATTTGTTATTCCCTATTACAATCATAAACAATTTAAATGTCAGTGAGTTTTTGGAAGGTGAAACACTTCCATGAGAAAAGCAAATATAAGTTCTTAAAGGATTACCTGGACTGAATTATTTGAGCAGTTCAGTTCGACAAGTGCAGCCAGATGCTGAATGTGATCAGTAAGTAAAACACCGATTTTTATTACTGAGATGGCCTTGCTCCAGAGATCCAAATTGATTTTCAAAGACTATCTGAGATAGGTACAGATATTTAAGATGTACAGACAAAATTCACAAGACTTGGTTTTCAGGGAATGTCACTTTATGAAACAAAGAGAGGGACTTTTTTGTTCCCAAAGCACCCATGGTCATCGAGTGCTAGCCCTGGGGATCAATGATGCCACATGACTGGGTACAGTAAGATCAGCTGAAGTTGTAGTCTTTCACCCGGGGCCCCAGCTCCGGCCTAGGAGCCCCTGGGCACACGAAATCTTTCCAAAGGCATGGGGGTGGGTGGTGTTGGGTAGGAAATAAATTGCCAGATTCCATAAGTATTCTTTAAAGTTGATCACCTTTCAAAATCAACTTTCACTGTACAATGAACAGAATCCATCTCTCCCCCACACTTTTATTTTTTTTTTAGCCCTTTCAACTTGCCCTTTCAATCTGGATCCAAAATCTCATAGGCCTTGGGGGAGGGTCCCTAGAGAAAAAACAAGAGGAGCATCAGAAGAAAAAGTGTTGATTCAGGACACTGACAGCAAGTCTCTCTGCTTTATCCTTCAACTTTAGAATTTAAATATTTAAGGTTACAAAAGGACTCAGGAAACTGAACTTCCTTCAAAGCACATCCCCTCTGCCTCTTCACCATTCTCAGCAATGGGATGTGTGGTGATGAGCACTGTCATGTATTGTATTCACCGGGTTTTGGTCTAATTTGTATGTTTTGCCTGATTCCAAGGCCGTGTCGGAGAAGAGCGCTGCATTTCTGCCAACTAGTCAGCACTACGTTATCAAGTGAAAGGAAGGTATATTGGAAGTAAGTGCTTTGTATTTTTTATAACATTTATTTCAAGTCCTAGGAGAAATATATTTTCATTTACTTTTATTCAAGATTATTACATATTATAAGTTTTAATACTTAGAAGTTTATGGTTCCAGAAAAAATTTATAATTTTTTAACATGTGGTCCAATGGTTAGGATTCAGCACTTTCACTGCTGGGACCTGAGTTCAAGCTCTGCTCAGGTAACTAAGAGCATGCAAGCTATGCAACATACATATATATATGTATGTTAATATGGTATTAAGTTATCAAATATTTAGAATTCCTCATCTACATTGGAAAGAGTCTTACAGTAATTTTATTTTTAAACATAAATTTTAAAATGCATTAGAAATTTCATCCTTTGTTGCTATTTAAATTTATGGTGAAAAATATTTTTGATGTTCAACCTATAATCATGATGGGAAATACAGAGTTTTAAAAAAGTTTTTGGCATCCAGAAGCACGTCTTTGAAGACCACTGAGCTGGGATGGAGCATTGTCTTCATCTGACACTTGGTTCCTTGCAGTTCTCCTGAGATTTCTTTCTGAGCTCCCACTCTGTCCCAGTGTCTCGTGGTGGGTTTGGTTCCATGATTGAATGTATCCAGCTCCTGAATTGTGTTAATCCTGATGTGCTTGATTTGTGCTGAACTGATAAAGGAAGAAGATGGTTCATTCTGACTTGGATATCAAAGAACCTGATTCACCTGAATCCAACCTAAATGGAAGTGATGATATGGTGGGGGAACATGAAACTGTAAGTTGATGTGGACATGAACTGTGTTCACTTGTGGGCTGCCCATTGATGCCATTGTTGACCAGGGATGCTCGCTTCCTCATCTCTCCAGGGGCTGGATGTGGATGCAAAGATGTGACTCATTCTGCTTGGGCCCTTCTTAACAGCCAAATGCCATTAGTGTTTTGCCTTAGCTGATGCTGAAAGTGAAAGTGTTAGTCACTCAGTCATGTCTGTCTGTGACCCCATGGACTGTAACCTGCCAGGCTCCTCTGTCCATGGGATTCTCCAGGCAAGAATACTGGAGTGGGTAGCCATTCCTTTCTCTAGGGGATCTTCCCAACCAAGGAGTCAAACCAGGGTCTCCTGTATTGCAGGAGGATTCTTTACCATCTCAGCCACCTGGTTGGGGTGCAATTTTGGTCTGGAAAATCCAGGCAAGAGGCCGATGGGCTGGTGTAAGAATTGGGCTCAGGCACTGGGCCCAAGGAGCCCTGTGAGATCACGTGCCCACATCATGGTTCAGTCTCAAGCTCAAATCTCGTGTCATTGTGATATCCTCAACAGTGAAGCCATGTGGTGTCTTTTCTCCCAAGAATGAGACATATTTTTGGTGGGAACCAAACTTGGCTTCTGGAATCAGTTCAACCTAAATTTGATTCCACTGCTGACACTTGCAGCTGTAAGATCTTGGGTGGTTACTCCTCCCTTTAGAAGCCTAGTTTTCCATTTCTAAAATGAAAATAATAAGAGTATTTACTTTGTGCAGCTGTTGAGAGGAGGTAGAGGCTGGGCACTTAGAAAGAGCTCTGTTTATTGCTGTCACATGTTTTAAAGTAATGGATCTTCAGCTTCTTTCCAATTGACTCCATTTTCATGTTCAGTGGTTAACAATATTTTAAACAATATTATAAACTACACCAAAGGACACAGAAAAATAAGAAATTCACCCATCTTTCCAGCACCATGATATAATTGTTATCTCTTGCCTGGCTGTAACTGGCAAGGTATAGGGCAGTAGGAACTCATAATGCTCACACCCACATGTTTGAATGTTGTTGTTGTTATTCAGTTGCTAAGTTGTGTCCTACCCTTTGAAACCCCATGGACTGTAGCATGCCAGGCTCCTCTGTCTTCCATTTCCCAGAGTTAAATTCATGTCCATTGAATCCATGATGCTATCTAACCATCTCATCCTTTGCCAAGCTCTTCTCCTTTAGCCTTCAATCTTTCCCAGCATTGGAATCTCTTCCAGTGAGTTGACTCTTCATATCAGGTGAATGTAGCTTGGCCTTTCTGGCCAGGTTGAACAAAGTGTATCTTATGACCCAGAAATTCCACTTCTAGGTGTTGACCTTGGTTCTCAGAGTATGATCCCCAGAGAAGCAGCATCTATATCTCTGGGGAAGTTTGAAATGCAAACTATCACCCTCATACACTCTTCCCCAGACCTAGTGAACTAGAAATTTCAAGGGTGGGGCCTACCATCTGTGTTTCTACAAGCCTTCTAGGTGATTTTTCTTTGTGCTGAAGTTTGAGATGCATTTTGCCATATTTATACGGCATTTTTTTATAAGCAAAACTAGAAATAACACAAGTGCCCATGAGTAGTGAAATGCATACATAGGTTGTGGTATGCAGCAGAATTCCACACAGCAGTGAAAAGTAATGAGTTAGACTTCCAGGTATCATGATGGCTGGGTCTAAAAAACAATGGTGTGGCTGGTGGCTCTATGGTTCAGGCTCAACACTTTAAATGCCATAGCTTGGATTCAATCTGTGGTTGGGAAACTAAGATCCCCTGTAAGCCACATGGCATGGCCAAAAAAAAAAAGTAAATAACAATAAATAGACTGGTGAATCCCCTAGAATCAGGTCACAGAAGAAATATACTGTATGATTCCACTTATATAAAGATCCAGGCAACCATAAGCCATGTATTTTTTAGGGAAAGATGGGTGGGTGGTAAAATGAATGAAGAGCAAGGACATAGTTATCATAAACCTAGAAATAGAGGGACCCTCTAGAGGTAAAGGGGTTTTAGGAGGAAGGTACCTGGGGAGGGGTGGGTAAAGTGTCTCAAGTACAGGGAATATGTTTTCTTAACCCAGGTGGTTGGCACATGCATTTTGGCTAATTATTGTTCATGTTCTGTAAACTCTTGGGAATGGGTGGTATAAAGAAATGAAAACAAAAAGAATGCATAAAGAGGGCTAAGATAGGCCACTGATGAGTATGAAGGTACAGCCAGGTATGTACATAGCCACCACAAGTCTTTCCCTGGGGATTCAAGCTCCAAACCTTTCTTAAGTGTCATTATTGAGAAAACTCACACAGGACACTTGTTTAAAAATAGTGGGGAAGATTTTATTCAAGACTATTGCAATAGAGGAGAGAGCCTGAACTTAGTGTGGATACAAGGACAAGTGGACAGGATAGAGGAGAGAAGGAATTGCCAAGAGTAATTTAGGAAGGGTAAAGGGAGGTGAAGAACTGATGCTTTCAAAGTGTGTTGCTGGAGAAGACTCTTGAGAGTCCCTTGGACTGCAAGGAGATCAAACCAATCAATCCTAAAGAAAATTGTTTACCACAGCTTTAATAATAATTATGGAAATCAGGTCATGTTAACCCTCCAACTCTTTTCTTTTTCAAAGTCATTTGACTATTCTAGGAGTATTTAGACTATTTAGATTTACTGTGATTGTTAATATAATTGGACTTGGAAAGATCATTTTGCTATTTTTTTCTATTTGCCCTATTCTTCATTTCCTCTTTTTCCGCTTTCTTTTGAGTTAACCAAGTTTTTTATGATTTCATTTTATCTCCTTTGTTGGTTTATTGAGTAAAACTATTTTAGGAAGTATAGTATGTCTTTATCAAGTTTACCTTCAAGTACTAATATATTATTTCATATATAATATAAGAACCTTATGATAATATGTGTCCATTTCTCCCCTCCCAGCCTTCATGCCATTTTTGTCATGAGTTTTTATTTTATCAATATTTTAAGCCCCCACATTACATTGTTATTCTTATTGAAGTGGCCAATGTCTTTTAAAGATATTTAAGTAATAAAAAAGTATAGTAGTCACCATTTCTGATGTAAATTCCTTGGTGTAGATTAAAATGTCCATTCATTATCATTTTCCTTTGGCTTGAAGGGCATCCTAAACATTTCCTGTAATGCAGGTCTGCTAGTGATGAATTCATTCATTTTTGTACATCCAGAAAAGTCCTTACTCACTTTTTTATTTTAAAAGATATTTTTTTCTGAGTAGAAAATTTTAGGTTGATGATTTTTCTCAGTACTTTAATAAAGTTGCTACACTGTCTCCTCATTTGCATAGTTTCTACTGAGAAATATGCTATAAATCTCATGTTTGTTCCTCTGTACATAACGTGTCATTTTCTGGCTGGCATTCTGTCATTATCACTGATTTTGACCAATTTGACTATAGTGTGCCTTGATATAGTTACTTTATGTTTCCTTTGCTCTGGGTTCATTGATCTTTGGGGATCTTTGGGCTAATAGTTTTCACCAAGTTTGAGGACATTTTAGCTATTATTTCTTCAAATATTTATTTCTGTTTTACCCTCACTGTCTTGATTGGGGAGCTCTAACCACATGTATACATTAGGATGATTGAACTTGTCCATCTTTGATGGAACGTGACCTGCAGGCTATGATAGAGATCTCCCATTCTGCCTCTTCCAGGAGTCCAAGAGCAACCTGTACAGCCAATACGAGGAGAAGGTGCGGCCTTGCATTGACCTCATTGACTCCCTGCGGGCCCTGGGCGTGGAGCAGGACCTGGCTCTGCCCGCCATCGCCGTCATTGGGGACCAGAGCTCAGGCAAGAGCTCTGTGCTGGAAGCTCTGTCGGGGGTCGCCCTTCCCAGGGGCAGCGGTAAGCACTTGCCTTCTGTGTTGGTTAGTTCAGGCTGCAGTAACAGAGGACCTCAGACTTGGGCTTAAACAATAGAAGTTTACTTCTCAAAATTTGGGAGGCTAATACGACCCAGCAGTCCGACTGCTGGGCATACACACTGAGGAAACCAGAATTGAAAGAGACATGTGTACCCCAATGTTCATCGAAGCACTGTTTATAATAGCCAGGACATGGAAGCAACCTAGACGTCCATTGGCAGACAAATGGATGAGAAAGCTCTGGTACATATACACAATGGAATATTATTCAGCCATTAAAAAGAAGGCATTTTAATCAGTTCTAATGAGGTGGAGGAAACTGGAGCCTATTATACAGAGTGAAGTAAGTCAGAAAGAAAAACATCAATACACTATATTAATGCATATATATGGAATTTAGAAAGATGGTAACTATGACCCTGTATGCAAGACAGCAAAAGAGACACAGATGTAAATAACAGTCTTTTGGACTCTGTGGGAGAAAGCAAGGGTGGGATGATTTGAGAGGGTAGTGTTGAAATGTGTATATTATCATATGTGAAGCAGATCATCTGTCCAGGTTTGATGCATGAGACAGGGTGTTCAGGGCTGATGCACTGGGATGACCCTGGGGGATGGAATGGGGAGGGAGGTGGGAGGGGGATTCTGGATGGGGACCACATGTACACCCATGGCTGACTCATGTCAATGTTTGGCAAAAACCACTGCTGCTGCTGCTGCTGCTAAGTCGCTTCAGTCGTGTCCGACTCTGTGCGACCCCATGGACTGCAGCCTACCAGGCTCCTCCGTCCATGGGATTTTCCAGGCAAGAGTACTGGAGTGGGGTGCCATTGCCTTCTCCAGCAAAAACCACTATAATATTATAAAGTAATTAGCCTTCAATTAAAATAAAAAAATTTTTAAGAAAATTGGGGAGGCTAGAAGCCCAAGATCAAAGTATTACCAGGGTTGGTTTTTCCTGAGGCCTGTGTCCTCTGCTTATAGATGACTATCTTCTCCTTGCGTCTTCTGGAGGATGGTGGAGGATGTTTGCAGAAGTTTGGGGTTTCCCACTGCAGTGTACCACCTGGGCTGATGCAAAACACTGGGGTGAAGCAAGAGATCTAAAGTAGGGGATTTCAAGTCAAATTCCATCTGAAATGTACATTCTAGATGCACGTCCGTAAGTCACCCCAGACAGCATGCCTCAGAAAGTCAAAGGGTGAGAATAGGGAGTTTGTAGTTTTAGGAGCCTCCCAGATGATTATATACAAATTTGAGAACCACTGGTCTAAGACCACCATATAGGACTGTTAGCAGCTGAATATAGACCTGATAAGTCGTGGTTTCCTAGGTATTGTTACAAGATGTCCTCTCGTGCTGAGGCTGAAAAAACTTGGGAATGAAGGCGAGTGGAAAGGCAGAGTCAGCTTCCTGGACAAAGAGATTGAGATTTCAGATGCTTCACGGGTGGAAAAGGAAATCAGTCAAGGTAAGTGCCCCATGTTTGTGCTTCATTGCTTATTTGGATATCTGGTCATCCAGGTGAACTAGATGGGGTCTGCCTGTCACTGTTCCACTCTCCCCTTTTAGGCCTGTTCTGGTCCCTCAGGAACCTTCCCTTCCCTCCATCAGGCCCCCAGCTCTCTTGTATTTTCTCTTTTTTTACTCTCATTAAGACCAGTGCTTTGGACAGAATCTGACCTCAGTAATTTATTACTTAGTATGTAAGTATGTATCTGAGCATAATGTGAATTTTGAAGCCTGTCTTCAAATATGAAGTATTTGTCCTTTATTCAAAGGCCTTCCCATCCCACAGATATGATGTCAGGGTGTGGAGTCAGGGAACACTTTCACCTGTTAACCAGCTTTCCAAAATGCTGACTGGAACATCACTGAATCCTGTTCAGAACTGGAAGTCTTTTTCTTCCAAGCATGGGCTGCATGTGCTTGAATAATCCCAGCTTAGAATAATATATGGCAGGTCTCAGTAAATGCACACCACAGAGATTACTGTATCAATTTGAAACATCTGAAAAGAGAAAGTTAACGTTTGATGTAGATGGGGACAAAGTAGTGATACACTTAGTTGCTGCTGAGTGTGAGTGAAATGAATAAGCACTTTTCCCTTATTGACTCTAATTTCTTCCTAGTGTGTCACATAATTAAGTTCCAGTCATTTGGGGAAGATGCAAAAATGGTATGAACTGATATCCAGCGGTAGGAAAGAATGGATTTGACTCTATAAAAGTGGAAGCACTGTGTTTGTTGGGATTAGGTTGCCTGCAGAAAACGCATAATTAGTGTGTATCAATTAGTCCTTGGTGTGTAACAAAGCAATCTCAAAACCTAATGGCTTGGAACAGTTTATTTCCTGTGATTCAAAGGATCATCTTGGCAGTTCTTTTCCTTTAGTATGGCTTGGCTGGGACCAACAGTCTAGGATGACCTCAGGTACCAACCCAATCCTCAACTGGATTGACCAGACCTTCCCATTGTCTGACAGTGGCCTGTCACCCGCAGGTGACTGGGCTGGGTTTTTTAACATGGTGGTAGAAGGGTTCCAAGTACCAAGAGACCTGAGTTCGAAGCTCTGATGTGTAAGCATCTTTCAGTGTCTACTGGAATACATTTTGTAACATCCTGTTAACCCAAAGAAATTAATGCACTCAAGCCCAATTTCAAGGAGCAAACTCTCTCAATGGGAGAAGTGGCATTCTTTCTAAAAAACAGCATCTACATGGAGATGGGAAGGAGTATAGAAGCCATTTGTGCAAGCAAGTTACTAGCACAGTGGTTTAAACAACATCAGTTTTATTTCTGTCAGAGCTGATGTAAGGGTTCCAAGGTTATGAACTCAGACTCCTGTCTCATTCCTACACTCTGTGTGGCCTCCGCTTCGAAGGCCCCCTCATCATTTAGTCAAGTGCCCATTCCTGCCAGCTAGTCGTTGGCAAAGGACATATCCCTATCTTAAGCATATTTTCTGGAACTTGCACATACCATCTTCACATCTATCCCATGGGCCAGACAATTTTATATGACCACATCTCTGGGAAATGGATTTGGGGGGGGTGGAGAATTAGCAGATTTTGCTACATATACCATTGTTACTATTATTTCCTTCTACATTCTTGACTGATATAAAGCATACCAAAAGGACATTCTGGATGTACACAGTGGTCAAGTGGTATTAGCTAACAATTTGATGAAATAAATTCTTATCTTGAAATTTTCATTATTAAGGAGGAAGGGACAGAATTAAATCTCTTAATGGAATATCAACAGCTAATGCTCAGCTTGCCTGAAACAAGCATGTACCACCACCCATAACTTTCCAGGTCATGTTTTAGGAGTCACCATTTATTTTTATTTGTTTTCATTTTACCTCTTTGTTAAGTTCCTAGTATATCAATGGGAGGAATTTAGGTGTGGCACCAAGAAGAACTTACCTGCTCTGCCAGGTTAAAATTGGCTCAGATGAGTGTCACCTACAGAGGTGTCCTCACTAGTTCTCTCTGCAGACTATTCTGGCCACTGGCAATGCAAATACGGCATTATCCTTTGATGTCCCTTTTTGTTTCAGAGAAATGAATCTGCTCCAAATATGCCTTACCCTTGAATCACAGCAGGTGGGTGTTGCCTTCAGAGGATTCACTGTAATGAGATATTCCATCCCAAGCTCTATTCCATTTTTCTTTTTCCTCTTCTCTAGCCCAGATTGCCATCGCTGGGGAAGGCATGGGGATCAGTCATGAGCTGATTAGTCTGGAGGTCACCTCCCCTCACGTCCCAGACCTGACCCTGATAGACCTTCCCGGCATCACCAGGGTTGCTGTGGGCAACCAGCCACCCGACATTGAATATCAGGTGACACTTCAGGCTCCATCCTGGCCCAGGTCTTGTGGGGGAGGGGCTGCATTAGAGCATCAGTGAGTCCAGGACCAAGCTTGATGAGTGGGTATGGGGAGGTGGGGAATTTGGAGCATGCAATGGTCGAAATTACTCTACCAAGTTGAATGGAAGCTTCTATGGGAAGAGGCAAAGTTGGGAAAGCATTTTATTTGTGTTTTATGCAGTGACTCATTTTTGGCTATAGTTACACTCTATGCCATATCTAAATTGGCATGCCTTAAGAAGAGGATTTATGTGGGAAGAGAGAGCATTAGGAACAAATATAATGATATTCCTGTATCAGTGAATCTCACCCTGTGGATTAAAGATTTAGGGAATAGTCAAGCAATTCTTTTGGCATCTTGTTTTTCATTGTGACCTTCAGATTTGAGGTCTTGGGAGATGATTCATGAGTTAAAACCTCACAGTGTTCCCTCAGAAAAATGTAGTTTCTCTGACTTGTGTTGTGGGCTCATTTCTCTGTGTTTGCTTCTTGGAAGAAACACCTCTGGGACTTGGAAGGCCTGAAGCAAGTACAAGGTCAGGACCTGTCTCAACTCTCATACCCTGTCATTTTCTTACAGATCAAGTCTCTCATCAGGAAGTATATCCTTAGGCAGGAGACCATCAACTTGGTGGTGGTCCCTGCTAACGTGGACATCGCTACCACAGAGGCACTGCGCATGGCTCAGGAGGTGGACCCCCAAGGAGATAGGACCATAGGTAAGGAGAGTGAAATTGTTAGTCACTCAGTCATGTCTGACTTTTTGTGGCCCCATGGACTGTAGCTCTCCTAGCTTCTATGTCCTTGGGATTTCCCAGGCAAGAGTACTGGAGTGGAATGCCATTCCCTTCTCCAGAGGATCTTCCTGACCCAGGAATTGAACCCGTGTGTCCTGCATCTCCTGCATTGCAGGCCGAGTCTTTACTGTCTGAGCCACCAGCAAAGAATCTAAAAATGGTAGGTGGCTTGACAGTGGAAGAGCATCCCTTAAATCCAGTGGGTGTTTCTTGGCACACATGAGTGGGGGCCTACACCCAGCAGATGAGAACCATTCAAGAACCGTTGAGGCCAGATGACTCTTGGGCCACAAGATGACTCCTGTTGGCCATGGGTTGACCCGTAATCCTTGTCTATCTGCTTATAAGAGGCATGGTGGGTTCAGGGGCGGGGCAAAATCTGAAAGCAGTTGTATCAGTTGACAGCAGTTATATCAGTTGACAGTGCATTTTATGTAGAATGACCCACGTGTCCCAGAAAGATGAGGGGATACACAGGATGTGAGGTATCCATACAATGGGATAGTTCTGTTCTATGCTGTGCTTAGTCACTCAGTCGTGTCCGACTCTTTGCGACCCCATGGGCTGTAGCCCACCAGGCTCCTCTGTCCATGGGGATTCTCCAGGCAAGAATACTGGAGTGTGTTGCCATGCCCTCCTCCAGGGGAATCTTCCCAACCCAGGTCGAACCCAGGTATCCCATATTGCAGGCGGATTTTTTACCATCTGCGCCACCAGGGAATCCCAATAATACTGGAGTGGGTAACCTATCCCTTTGCCAGGTGATCTTCCCAACCAAGGAATCAAACCAGAGTCTCCTGCATTGCAGGCAGATTCTTTACCAGCTGAGCTACCAGGGAAGCCCACAGTGGGATAGTATCCAACCTTAAAAAGAAGGGACATTCTGACACCTGCTACAATGAGGATGAACCTTGAAGACATTGTGCTCAATGACATAAGCCAGTGCCAAAGGACAAATACTGCATGATCTCATTCATATGAGGGACCTAGCATGGTCAGGTTCACAGATAGGAAGTCAAGTGGGGGAAGGGAGAAATAGGAGTTAGTATTTGGCAGTTACAGAGTCTCAGCTGGGGAAGATGAAAAGGTTTTGAAGATGAATAGTGGTCAAGGTCGGAGAAGGCAATGGCAACCCACTCCAGTACTCTTGCCTGGAAAATCCCATGGATGCGGGTGCCTGGTGAGCTGCAGTCCATGGGGTCGCAAAGAGTTGGACGAGACTGAGCGACTTCACTTTAACTTTTCACTTTCATGCATTGGAGAAGGAAATGGCAACACGCTCCAGTGATCTTGCCTGGAGAATCCCAGGGACAGCGGAGCCTGGTGGGCTGCTGTCTATGGGGTCGCACAGAGTTGGACACGACAGAAGTGACTTAGCAGCAGCAGCAGCAGCAGCAGTGGTCAAGGTTGCCCAACAACGTGAAAGTGTTTCATGCACCTGAAATGTGCATCTAAAAATGGTTAAAATGTTATGTTTGAAAAATGCCTTTGGCTGTAAATAGCAGAGAGCCTGAGGACAGTGGCTGAAACAAACAGCAATTTATTTTCACACCTTATGATTATACAGTGGAAGTGACAAATAGATTTAAGGGACTAGATCTGATAGAGTGCCTGATGAACTATGGACGGAGGTTCGTGACATTGTACAGGAGACAGGGATCAAGACCATCCCCATGGAAAAGAAATGCAAAAAAGCAAAATGGCTGTCTGAGAAGGCCTTACAAATAGCAGTGAAAAGAAGAGAAGCCAAAAGCAAAGGAGAAAAGGAAAGATATTCCCATTTGAATGCAGAGTTCCAAAGAATAGCAAGGAGAGATAAGAAAGCCTTCTTCAGCAATCAATGCAAAGAAATAGAGGAAAACAACAGAATGGGAAAGACTAGAGATCTCTTCAAGAAAATTAGAGATACCAAGGGAACATTTCATGCAAAGATGGACTCGATAAAGGACAGAAATGGTATGGACCTAACAGAAGCAGAAGATATTAAGAAGAGGTGATAAGAATACACAGAAGAACTGTACAAAAAAGATTTTCACAACCCAGATAATCACAATGGTGTGATCACTCACCTAGAGCCAGACATCCTGGAATGTGAAGTCAAGTGGGCCTTAGAAAGCATCACTACGAACAAAGCTAGTGGAGGTGAAGGAATTCCAGTTGAGCTATTTCAAATCCTGAAAGATGATGCTGTGAAAGTGCTGCACTCAATATGCCAGCAAATCTGCAAAATTCAGCAGTGGCCACAGGACTGGAAAAGGTCAGTTTTCATTCCAATTCCAAGAAAAGCAATGCCAAAGAATGCTCAAACTACCGCACAATTGCACTCATCTCACACGCTAGTAAAGTAATGCTCAAAATTCTCCAAGCCAGGCTTCAGCAATACATGAACCGTGAACTTCCAGATGTTCAAACTGGTTTTAGAAAAGGCAGAGGAACCAGAGATCAAATTACCAACATCCGCTGGATCATTGAAAAAGCAAGAGAGTTCCAGAAAAACAGCTATTTCTGCTTTATTGACTATGCCAAAGCCTTTGACTGTGTGGACCACAATAAACTGGAAAATTCTGAAAGAGACGGGAATATCAGACCATCTGACCTGTCTCTTGAGAAACCTGTATGCAGGTCAGGAAGCAACAGTTAGAACTGGACATGGAACAACAGACCGGTTCCAAATAGGAAAAGGAGTATATCAAGGCTGTATATTGTCACTCTGCTTATTTAACTTATATGCAGAGTACATCATGAGAAACGCTGGGCTGGAAGAAACACAAGCTGGACTCAAGATTGCCGGGAGAAATATCAATAACCTCAGATATGCGGATGACACCACCCTTATGGCAGAAAGTGAAGAAGAACTAAAGAGCCTCTTGATGAAAGTGAAAGAGGAGAGTGAAAAAGTTGGCTTAAAGCTCAACGTTCAGAAAACTAAGATCATAGCATCTGGTCCCATGACTTCATGGGAAATAGATGGGGAAACAGTGGAAACAGTGTCAGACTTTTTTTTTTTGGGCTCCAAAATCACTGCTGATGGTGATTGCAGCCATGAAATTAAAAGACGCTTACTCCTTGGAAGGAAGGTTATGGCCAACTTAGATAGCATATTTAAAAGCAGAGACATTACTTTGTCAACAAAAGTCTGTCTAGTCAAGGCTGTGGTTTTTCCAATAGTCATGTATGGATGTGAGAGTTGGACGGTGAAGAAAGGTGAGGGCCGAAGAATTGATGCTTTTGGACTGTGGTGTTGAAGAAGACTCTTGAGAGTCCCTTGGACTGCAAGAAGATCCAACCAGTCCCTCCAAAGGAGATCAGTACTGGGTGTTCATTGGAAGGACTGATGTTGAAGCTGAAACTCCAATACTTTGGCCACCTCATGCAAAGAGTTGACTCATTGGAAAGGACCCTGATGCTGGGAAGAATTGGGGGCAGGAGGAGAAGGGGACGTCAGAGGATGAGATGGCTGGATGGCATCACTGACTTGATGGACATGGGTTTGGGTAGACTCTGGGAGTTGATGGACAGGGAAGCCTGGCGTGCTGCGATTCATGGGTTCGCAAAGAGTCGGACACGACTGAGTGACTGAACCGAACTGAACAAGAAGTCTGGGCAGAGGCTGCTCACCTGTATACCAATGATGCTGTCAGTCCCTTCCACATTCTGCTCCACCATCCTTAGCTGCAGGTTCTCATTCTTTGCTTGTCCTGCCTGGGATGAGGATCTCTCAGCCAGGGCTGCAGCTACAAGTAGGCACAGTAAACCTCAGAATTAATCCTGGGCTGGACAACTGCATGGGGCCTCACACGCAGATGAGTCCATGCTCAGTGCAATGTTCTGATGCTACCATCTTGTAATACTTGTTTAAACAGGCGTTCTGCATTTTCATTTTGCAGTGAGTCCCACAAATGACCTTGCTGACCCTTGTTAAGGTCAGACCCTTATTTTCCCAAGTGTGAGCCAGCCCCCACCTGCACCAGGATTAACTGAAGAATTTTTAGAAATGCAAGTCCCTTGATCCCACCAAATCTCCTGAATCAGAATCTCTGGAGCAGGGCCTTAAGGTGGCTCAGATGCACAGGGAAGTTTGAGACCCATTGCATGAGAGTGAACTCCTTTGCTGGACAGGAGGAACATAACAGGCCATTACACGCTGCTATCTCTCTGGCGTGAGAGCTGAGATCTGGGTGAAGTGAACTTAAGGGGCAGATGGGGCTGAGCCTCGTACTGTCACTAGGCAAGCTGCATTGTCCGCCCCAAGCAGCTTGGGAAGAAGCCCGGGGCCAGGGGATATCGCTCCTCAGTAGGGAAGCTGACCTTACTTCTCACCCTGCGAAGATGTGAACATTCTGTAACCAGAGTCTCTGGGTCGCAGGAATCTTGACAAAGCCCGATCTAGTGGACAAAGGCACAGAAGACAAGGTTGTGGACGTGGTGAGAAACCTGGTCTTCCACCTGAAGAAGGGCTACATGATCGTCAAGTGCCGCGGCCAGCAGGACATCCAACATCGGCTGAGCCTGGCCAAGGCCCTGCAGAGAGAGCAGGCATTCTTCGAGGATCACGCACATTTCAGGTATGTGCATGAAGCTTTCCCAGGGAGAACCAAAATTAAGGACCTCCTTCCTCACAGGAAGGAGTTTGGGTACACAGGTGAGCAGCCTCTGCCCAGACTTCTTGTTCAGTTCAGTTCAGTCGCTCAGTCGACTGAACTGAACTGAACTGAACTTCCTCGCGGGAGAAATGCATGCTGACCAAGGTCAGATGTTGAGAGTATCCGTGTGTGTCTGTTCCTTGACTATGACCATGGGGGATCTGCCTGGAAGAGTATAGGAGGAATTCACAAAGTAAGCAAAGAATAAATCTAAAATTTCAGAAGAAGGTGGAGACTTTTTGCAATAACTTAGTATAGTTCTGGAAACAGAATATAAACGTAAGTATAACAGGAAGGAAACAAAATGGAAAACCCAGAAATAGACTCAAATACATACATTTGGTCTGTATAAGTGTGGCACTTCAAATTCCTGGGCTTTGTCAGTTTCCTTATCAATCAGTGGAAGGAAACAAAATGGAAAACCCAGAAATAGACTCAAATACATACATTTGGTCTGTATAAATGTGGCACTTCAAATTCCTGGCTTTGTCAGTTTCCTTATCAATCAGTGGCACTGAGATAATTATTTAATAGTTGGGAAAAATTAAATTTGTCCTTACTTAACATGAGATACAAAAATAAATATCAGTGAAAGTTTAAAATTAAATACAAAGAAAGTACCACTTCTCAGAAGAAAATATAGGTAGAGAATTAATAATCCCAGGATAAAGGCCTTTCTAACCCTCATGCCAAAAATGAAATTTTTTTAAAAAAGGATGATACTGATAAATTGGTTATTTTGAAATAATGAGAAGGTGTAGAGTTGCTGGGAAAGGAGGGGTGTGGTCTTGCATCTGCACTGCCAATAGCATGTGCTGAGGTCACACAGGTGTCCTTAAGGTTGAATTCCATTTCTAGGAATTCCACACAGGCAAGTAATCAGAGATGTGTTCAGTAATGTCCCCTAAAGCGTGCTCAGCACAGATTTGTTTTTACTTGTGAAGATTGTGGAATGTACATGTTGAAAATCATGGGATTTGTATGGACAAACGAGACTAAGAGATCACAGTGCTGGCAACCGTTATAGTGCTGTGCCAAGGAGATGCCAATACAAAAATTCTTATAAGATGTTGAGAAAAAAAGTGACACATTCACTGAGATCCCTTGTGTGTGCACATGTGTATGTGGGAGAAGACACGTGTCCTTTGTAAACATTATCATATTTGATGTTCCCAGAAGCCTGCAGAGACACATAATTCAGAAGAGATACTTGTAGTCCTGTGTTCATAGCAGCATTATTCACAATAGCTAAAAAAAACATGGAAGCAACCTGAGTGACCATTGATAGATAAACACAGTGTTTATCCAAAATGGATAAAAAAAATTCCATCCACACAGTGGAATAGTATTTGGCCTTAGAAAGGAAGAAAATTCTAGCACCTGCTATAACACGGCTGTACCTTGAGGGCACTGTGCTCAGTGCAGTAAGCCAGTCATGAAAAGACAAACACTGTATGATTCCTCTTATACAAGGTCCCTAAAGGGGTCAAATTCGTGAAGAGACAGGACCTGGGGGAAGGGATGGGGAGATGCTTAATGGGGACAGAGTTTCAGGTGGGGAAGATGAGCTATTTCTGGAGGTAGATGGTGGTGATGGTCACACACCAATGTAATTGTATTTAATACCACTGAATGTGTGCTTATATGCTTCCCAAGTGGCACCCGTGGTAAAGAACTCACCTGCCAATGCAGGAGATGCAGGTTTGATCCCTGGGTCAGGAAGATCCCCTGGAGGAGGGCATGACAACCCACTCTAGTATTCCCACCTGGAGAATCCCATGGACAGAGAAGCCTGGTTGGGCTACCTTCCATGGGGTCACAAAGAGTCAGATATAACTGAAGCAACTTAGCTCACACATGTGCGCTTACAAATTATTAAAGTGGTGAATTTTATGTTATGTATGTTTTCCCACAATTAAAAAATTCGACAGGTACAGAAGCTGAAACTTAAGTTTGAATGTACTCTTGCAAAGATGTGTGTGAACTCATGTTTCCTAGCTGCCCTTCATCCTGAAAAGTCCTTTAAAATGTGGAAAACTGTGTAGTAACTCACTCTACAAACACATATTTGGAAAGAGTGAGAGGAGGGCTCGGTCTCCTTCCCCAAGCAGCTCATGGTTTAAGTTCTCATCTTGGAGAAGGGTGGGTCCCCCAGTTCAGACTTCATCCATGCACCTGTGTAAATATCTGTCAATATATTTTCATGAAGTGCAATACCAATATGCACTGTGTATACAGAAGGGTATGTGCGTGTTATGGAAACATGTTTCTAGGTGATATGTGTATTTTTATAAAGACCATTCATAGTCAAGTGTCAGGAGACACATTTAATATATCAGCTGGCAGGGATCATTCTATACCATTTTCGAAATACCCAACATTACTAAAATTCAGTCATAATTCTGTGTGATCCAATTGCAGGACGTTCCATCCAGTGGGAAGTAACTGCACTTACTTTTGCTTTCCCCAGCAACAGAGAGCCAACCTGCATTTTCTGGCTAGACCCAGGTGGACATGAACGTTGTCTTCTCTTACAGGGACCTTCTGGAGGAAGGGAGGGCCACTGTCCCCTGCCTGGCAGAAAGACTGACCAATGAACTCATCATGCACATTTGTGTAAGGGCACGCAGAGGTGAACAGAGTCTTGCAAGTGCAAAGCTAAACCACATTGACACACATCGATCTCCTTGTTAAGATGTGGGCTCAGATTCAGGGGGTGTGGATGTGGCCTGGGATACTCCCAGGGGGTGTGGCTATTGCCTGTCAGAGGACCACATGTTGAGTGGGATGCTGATAAACTACCCACCTGGCCTAATTAAAAATGAGCTCCTTACAAGCACTGGCCTAACCCTAGCCCTTCTCTGTTGCCAACTGCAGCTCATTCCCTCTTCATATTTACATCTTTCCGTTGTTTTCCTCAGAAAACTCTGCCCCTGTTGGAAAATCAAATAAAGGAGACTCACCAGAGAATAACAGAGGAGTTACAGAAGTACGGCAAGGACATCCCAGAAGAAGAAAGTGAGAAAATGTTCTCTCTGATAGAGGTGAGAAACCTCTATCAGAGGCGCCACCGCCAGTGGCATCAAGCTGGGGAGTCATGCATCATTGTCCACAGGGATTATGGGCGCCACGCTCATCTGTCTTCACTTCCCTAAAGCTGATCCGAACTCATTCTGCCCACTTAGCACCAAAACAGGCCCAGGTTAGAGGACAGCAGGCAGGGAGTGGTGGACCACCCCACGTGTGCTATTGGCTCTTCCTCAAGTGCCTTCCTTCACTGGGGACCTCCCAGGCAGTGAGGGGAGTTTGGGGTTGTCTGCTGCCCAAGCTTCTTCTCTCCTGTCCTCCCACCTGGCCTGAGAGACACCAAGGAGGGACTCATCCACTCTCTGCATGCACACGACCGCCAAACTACCTCACTCTGTTTAGAATATCTCTGCTGATTCTTTTTTTCTTCTTGGCAGAAAATTGATACATTTAATAAAGACATCATCTCAGCAATAGAAGGGGAGGAATTTGTGGGGCAGCATGACTCCCGACTGTTTACCAAAGTACGAGCCGAGTTCTGCAAATGGAGTGCTGTGGTTGAGAAAAATTTCCAAAAAGGTGAGTCTGAGGCACCACGGTAAACATGTCAAGTTGAGCTGAGTCCAAGGCTGGGGAAGGTGGGTGATGACGATGATCAAGGACGGCCTGAGTAAGGACTTGGTAGCGTGAAAGCCACACATGCTGTTTCAAGTCCCTGAACTCTGGCCAGCAAACATCAGGTACTGATCTCAGAGGACACCTAGAGAGAAGATGCAGATTCAATGGCCCATGTCAATCATGACTCTTAGAAGAATCAGTTTTCCCTCAACAGTGAGCTGGTGAACCTACCATGTGTGCCATGCCCTTTGCATTCCCAATGGTGCTGCCCCTGAAATAATCCAGGTTCCATCCTGGTTAATCCACCGCGGCCTTGAAACCTGACTTGTCCTGTAATGGATCTTATAGTCACTGTTTAGTTGCTCAGTCATCTGATTCTTTGCAAACCCACAGATTGTAGTCTACCAGGCTCTTCTGTCCATGGGATTTCCCAGGCAAGACTAATGGAATGGGTTGCTATTTCCTCTTCCAGGGGAACCTCCCAACACAGGGATCAAACCCATGTCTCCAGGTTGGCAGGTAGATTCTTTACCACTGTGCTACCTGGGAAGCCCTTATAGTTGCAGTGGTGAAAAGAAAATAGAACAGCATCTTGGGTACCATCTTGCCTCATCAAATCCTCAAGAGTCTAAGAAAAGTAGAAAATGTGATCTGAAATTTATTTTTTTACTATTTTAAGAAGCCTAAACTAAATCATATATTGACCAATGAGAAAACTGCAGCAGCTGAGGGAAATTTAAATTTGTTTTTATTCCAACAATCTGATGGTGGAGGGGGGCAGTGGGGGATGGTGGTGGTTTCATGATTTATTTAAACTGAGCAGAGGTTCAGATTAACAGTCCTCCTTGGCTTTGAGTAATGAACGTGGAAAGATAAATCAAGGGAGTTTCCACATAATTCAGAGGCTGCACCTTTATTCCCTGGAAGAGGGCACAGAGGGCGGGGTAGGATGTGAACCTTGGGGACCATAGTCCAGGACACTCATTCCTGGGGTGGTCACTTGGCACGTGTCCACAGTCTTTGTGGCACTTGTTGCTATTGCTCAGTTTGTTGGTCGTGTCCGACTCTCTGTGATCCTGTGGACTGCAGTACACCAGGCTCCTCTGTCCTTCACGATCTCCCAGAGTTTGCGCAACTCATGTCCATTGAGTCTGTAATGCCATGCAACCACCTCATTTTCTGTCCCCCTTTGTGCTGCTTATAGAAGCTAAGTCCGCAAGCAGAAGTTGTCCACCTGCCATGCAGTGTGTTCTTATGTCGGGGACGGGGAGCACCGTGCTAACCCCTTTCAAAGAAAACAACAGTCTTTGGCTTCCGGAAGCTCTCTTGTGGCGTTGCCTGGCCAGGTTTTTATGGCAAAAGTGCTTATGGCAGACAGCCTGTGAGAAAAATGGCTCATTTTTTTAAATGATAAATTTCTCCCAACAAATGATCAGTTCCATATCACTGGGTGCCCAAATGTAAGAATTAATTTGGACCCCCAATGCACCTCCTATACAAAAATAAACTCAAAATGGATCAAAAACCAAAGCATACAAGCCAAAACTATAAAACTCTTAGAAGAAAGCATAGGTTTAAAACTTTGTGACCTTGGGATTAGGTAGTGGTCTCTTTAGATAGGACACCTGAAGCAGAAGCAACGCAAGGAAAAAAATAATATGTTGGATTTCATCAAAATTTAAAACTTGCGTGCATATCAGAGAACACTATCCAGGAACACGATCAAGAAAGTGGAGAGACATTCCACGGAATTGGAGAAAATATTTGAAAATCATGTATATGATAAGGGTCTAGTCTTTACAGGACTTCACTTCCCAGGTGGTGCTAGTGGTAGAGAACCTGCCTGGCAAGACAAGAAAACTAAGAGTTGTGGGTTTGATCCCTGGGTCAGGAAGATCCCCTGGAGAAGGAAATGGCAACCCACTCCAGTATTCTTGCCTGGAAAATCCCCTGGACAGAGGAGCCTGTTGGGCTACATACAGTCCATAGAGTCACAAAGAGCTGGACACAACTGAAGCGACTTGGTACTCACTCACTAGTATCTACGATATGTAAAGAACTCTTACAGCTCAACAACAAAATGAGAAATAATTCATTTTAAAGATGGACAAAGGATTGGAGCAGACATCCCTCAAAAAAAAAGAAAAAAGATACGGATATGGCTAATAAGATTGTCTTCCCAGTGGCTCAGTGGTAAAGAATACATCTGCCAATGCAGGAGACATGAGTTTCCTCCCTGGGTTGGGAAGATCCCGTGTCAGAGGAAATGGGAACCCACTCCAGTATTCTTGCCTGGGAAATCCCATGGAGAGAGGAGCCTCAGGGGCTACAGTCCATGGGGTGGCAAAGAGTCAGACACAACTGAGCATGCACACACAACATGGCTAATAAGCACATGATAAGATGCGCAATATTGTTAGCCATCAGAAATGCAAGTTCAATCCCCAACGAGATCCCATCTCACACGTACTAGAGTGGCCCTTATGCTAAGTGGAAGAAGTGAGACACAAAAGGCCACAGGATGTACAATTCCATTTACATGAAATGTTCAAAACAGGCAAATCCATAGAAATAGCAAGTGGATTAGTGGTTTCAGGGGCTGGGTGGAGGGGATGGGAGTGAGTGCTGATGGAAACAGGGTTCCCTGGGGTGGTGGAAATGCTTGAGAATTAGATAGTGATGATATTTGCACCACTTTGTGAATATACTAAACATATACTTTGATAATGGTGAATTTATGTTATGTCAATTAAATCTTAATTTTTTAAAATGCCTTTGAGAAAGTATCTCCTGACCAAGAGAGGGCAACCAGGCTACCATCCTTGGTTAGTTCTTAAAAAAGAAGGAAACTTAGTTCTTCTGAATCATCCCCCCCACCCCATGGAGGAGGTTCTTCACACCCTGGTTTGTTTAGAGTAAAAAGAATTCAAAGAATATAGAGAAAAAATTAAGTGCTTTACGTGCTAAACAGTGATACCGTATCACATTAATAATCCAACTATATTATCCCTCTGGTTTATAAATACGTTTTCCTCCTGCTGCAACCTGGGAATATATGCTGAGTCACTGATTCCAGCTGGCATTATGGTCATTTCTTTATTTTTTTTTTTGTGGGTCCACCTCGAGTCGCATGTGGGATCCTAGTTCCCCGACTAGGGATCAAACCCTCACCCCCTGCACTGTGCCCACAGAGTCCTAACCACTGGACCACCAGGAAAGTCCCCGTTTCTATTTTTTAAAGTGTCTGCAGGTCATAGTATTCTATGATACAATTTTCTTTACAAAATCAAATTTGATTTACCAAATTTCCTACTCGAGTTACCTTTTCCAGAATATGTCTTGGGACTTCCCCAGTGGTCCAGTGGTTAAGACTCCACCTTCCAATGCAGGAGGCCCTGGTTCAATTTCTGGTCAAGGAACTAAGATCCCACATGCTTTGGGGTGCAGCCAAAATCTTTTAAAACTCTGTCTTAGTAAGTTTCTACATTTGCTTTTTTTCGATGTCCTTCCCTGGCTTACACATGCCATCTTGAGATGACTAAGGACAGTTATCTCAACATCTGTTTCTTTATTGCAATCCTTGAATCTTTTTCAATTTGAAATCAGATTTGATTTTTTTTCTTGCTCCTCTGTATTTTTAGGAAGTTCAGAATGCTACTGGATTCAGCCAAACCAGCAAGGTTATTTCTGCAAAATAATTCAGAGCTGTCCTTTCCTTCTGTAGGTTATGAAGCCATACATAAAGAAATCAAGCAATTTGAAAATCGGTATCGTGGCAGAGAGTTGCCAGGGTTTGTGAATTACAAGACGTTTGAGATCATCATAAAAAAGCAGGTCAGAGTTCTGGAAGAGCCTGCTGTGGACATGCTGCACACGGTGACAGGTGGTTTCTTGGTTTTACTTTAGGCATTTTATCAATATTTCTAGGACAGGGTCAAAGCCAGTACCTCCTGCTGGGGTGTTTTCTAACACAAGCAACCCCACTAGACTCCTCCAGACTCCAACTGGGTGTCCAACAATTCATTCCCCTTCTGACACTAACTGCCTGGAGTTTGCACAGACCCACAGCTCAGGGCTCAGCTCACAAGACCCACCTCTATGGATGGCAGCTCCGTGTCTGAGACTCCTGTACTGCTGAGTGACCAGCTATAAATCACAGTTCCCACCACCCACTCCTTGGGTTCCATACTCAGCTGGAACAGCTCACAGAACTCAGGAGCACACTCTGCTTTACCGGTTTGCTATAAAGGATTTGCTTACCTTTACCAGTTTATTAGTGGGGCTTCCCAGGTGGCTCAGTGGTAAGGAATCCGCCTGCCAGTGCAGGAGCCGCAAAAGCCACGGGGCTTCCATCCCAGGGTCAGGAAGATCCCCTGGAGAAGGGAATGGCAACCCACTCCAGTATTCTTGCCTGGAGAATCCTATAGGCAGAGGAGCCTAGCAGGGTACAGTCCATGGGGTCACAAAGAAAGGGACAAGACAGTGAGCACACACACACACACACACACACCAGTTTACTGGTGTTGGATATGAAAGATTGCAAGGTTGCAATGAAAGGTTGCAAATGAAAGGTTGTAATGAAAGGTTGCAAATGAAAGATATGCGTAGGGTGTGATGTGGGCAGGTCACAAGTGCTTCTGCTGGAGGAGTGGTGAGGGCAGGACCACCCTTTTGGCATGTGGTGTTGTTCACCAGGCTGGCTATCTTTGAGCCCGGTCATTAAGGGTTTTTATGAAGGTATAATCAATTATCCAGCTTCCCTGGTGGCTCGGATGGTAAAGAGTCTGCTTGCAATGAGGGAGACCTGGGTTCAGTCACAGCATTGGGAAGATCCCCTTGAGAAGGGAATGGCAACCCACTCCAGTATTCCTGCCTGAAGAATTCCATGGACAGAGGAGCCTGGAGGGCTACAGTCCGTGGGGTCACAAAGAGTTGGACATGACTGAGCTATTAACACACACACCCACACCCACACACACACAATCAATTATCCCATGAAAGCATAATCAATTTTTAATTCAATCTCCAGCCCCTCCCCTAGCCCCCAGAAGCTGGAGAGAAGGGGGAAGCTGGGTTGAAAGTTCCAAGCTTCCAATCAAAGGCTTGGTTTTTCTGGTGACCAGCCCCATTCTGAATCTGTCTAGGGCCACCTCATTAGAATAAGCGATGCTCCTGTCACCCAAGATAATTCTAAGGGGTTTAGGAGCTCTGTGTTAGGAACCAGGGACAAGAACCAGATGTTTGTTTCTTATCATACCTCACCTCCCTCTATTCCACCACTTTGCATACTTCACAATCTCAAAACACTATTGTTTATTCGAAATCTCTGAGAAGTAAGGTTGACTAAACAGCTGTACATTATGGGAGTGGGCTGAGCCTCTAAAATGCGACATGAACCTAGACGGGGGTCACTGTTGTTCCGTGCCAATCGGAAACCATGCCAGCACTGTGGAGGAGAAGCACAGTCCCTCGTGGTACTCACCACCCCCTTCTCCTTGAGGGTCTTCACTCCCTGGGTTCCTGTTTACTGCTCTGAGGTTACTGACTCTCTTCTCTGTCATCTCCTTGGCTGACGCCCTTGTCACTCAGGCTTCAGCTGTCTCATTCTAGCATCAAGTAATAGTCTTGAGGATCCGTGAACTCGTAGGGGTGGAGGGAGGGCAGCCTTCTCACAGTTGATAAGACATGTATTTCTTTTTGTTTACTTTGACCTTTTATTTATTTTTGGCCGCGCAGGGTCTTCCTCCTTGCTGTGCACAGTCTTTATTTAGTTGCGGCAAATGGGGGCTACTCTCCAGTTGCCGTGAATGGGCTTCGCATTTCAGTGGTGTCTCTTGTTGAGGAGCGCGGGCTGTAGAGCCTGTGGGCTTCAGTAGGTGCAGCACGTAGCTCAGTAGTTGCGGCTCATGGGCCCTAGTGGTTGTGGTGTACAGGTTTAATTTCTCCTCAGCTTGGGGGATCTTCCTGGACCAGGGATTGAACTTGCGTCCCCTGCATTGGCAGGCGGACTCTTATCCACTGAGCCACCAGGGACATCCTAGTGGCTTCCCTGGTATTTCTAATTAAATTTTACCTTTGGGCTCAATACCTATAAACCAAAATCTGTAACTGTGTCTTGTTGATCAATTGTGCATTCTTCATTCAGTCCTGAAGAAAATTCTTGATGTAATACTTCAAGGCTTTCTGAAAAATTTTCAGAAAACGTTAAAAAGCATATATATTTATATACCTATTTCTGTTTAGAAAAATGTGATATGTAGCCAAAAGATTTCCAAGCACAGCAGCCAGTGGTTAGCACTGGTCCAGTGGTTAGGACTCTGCGTTTCCACTACAGGGGCGAGGATTCAATCCCTGGTCAGTGAACTATGATCCCACATGCCTCACAGTGTGGCCAAAAAAAATTTCCAAGCATAAAGATACTGTACATCACACTAAGATAACATTCTGTGAGGAAGTCAAGTGGAAATATGAGTTTCAAAAATAAAATGAAATAATGTACGTTTTCTGATTGAAATGAATTTGCTCACCTATTTCTTTCAAATGGATAACAGAGCTATTTTGATTCCATTGATGTATTTTAAAACATGATGTGTTTTATTATAAATATTAATATATTTATAACAACAGAAATTGCATTCTTTGCAACTGTTTATACTTGGGATGAAAATTTAAACATCAGATAAATATTTCAGGGGACATTTAGCTTTTTAAAATTCCTCCAGGGTGTTTTTGAGAAAGAAAGCACACCTTCTTCCTTCAGAGAGAAGAGACGATTGGGGGTAGGGAAGAGGGAGGCAAGGAACTGTTTCTGCTGTTTTATCATCTTATTTTTTACGATTTATGAAGTCATGGGTCCTTCCAACAAGACTGGACTTCTCTGTCTTTCTTTCACCAGATATAATCCGGAATACCTTCACAGATGTTTCAGGAAAACACTTTAACGAATTTTTCAACCTCCACCGAACTGCCAAGGTAAAATTGACCGTTAAGTTACTTTAAAAAAAAAAAGAATGTAGGCCTGACACTAGAAAACAGATTTCTTAGATTAAGACTATTCAACCTTTATTATGTATTTAGAGAAGCAAATAGTCATGATCAATAGTAAATCTAAGATAGGAGCAGTGATGTCTTGTTAAAGGCAGTAAGAGGGAGAGAAAGAGAGAAAGAATTCAGAAGGAAAATTTTTAGTCAGAGGAACAGAGGAGAGCCATAGTAAGTGTGGAACCCTGTTACAGCTGAAGAGAATGGTCCTGAATCTGGAAACTCGTTGAGGAAACCAAATAGGAAAGACTCATCTGATCTAGGAACACGTGTTCCCCCTTGTCCTGGCCTGGGCTGCATAGCTAATACCACTGCAGACACTTAATATTTCTCATAGTCCAGGAGACTGGAATCCCAGATGGAGGTGCTGGTGGCCTTCTCATTAGTGTCTTCATGAAACAGGAGGCTGGGGGCAGGGGTAGAGAGAGAGCTCCCTGGGATCTCTTCTCAGAGGGTCACTAACCCACTTGTAGGGGCCCCACCCTCATGACCTAATTACCTCCCAAAGACCCCCACCTCCAAATGCCATGCTATTGAGGATTAGGCTTTCAATATATGAATCTGGTGGGGATGCCAATCTTAGACCCAGCACCCAGCAGAGATGGGAAGACTGGCTCTGCCTTTTGCAAGCCATAGGTCTTGGGGCTTCTTAACCTGCCTGGGCCTCTGATTCCTCATCTACAGAATAGGACTAAAAGTGCCCTCTTAGTCAAAAGGAACATAGAGAAGAAGACTTACGACCACACTTGGCATCACATCTAACCCTCTGGCATTCAATGAGGTCAGGGGGTCCAGGTAACTTTCTGTGTGAAGGGTCTCCTCTTTGACTTTCTGGCAGCCAGTTCCTCTAAACTCCAGGAACATGAAGTATATGGAATTTGACTGGTGGAATCTGGCTCCCACCTTATCCCTGTGAGCTCTCTGGTAGAAAAATATTCCTCCTCTTCAGATGGAAAAGTCTGTAAAAGGGAAAAAGAAAAAAGCTGGAAATCAGGCCTGAGAACAGAGCCCATGCAGGTTCCCAGGCCCTGGGGATGCAAGATCTGGTCATCTGTGTGGCTCAGGCTTCCTGGGAAATTCTGACCCTCAGCCCAGAATGGGAAGCCCCACTCTCTGCCCAGAGAAGCTGATGTGGGGACAGAAGGCTGCTCCAAAGCCACCAGCTCTTTTCTAGATGGCACCTGCTAGGGGTGGTCTTTGCAGTGGAGCTATCTTCCTGTGACCCAGTGATTTGTTTGTAGATGGAAATTCTGTTGTGTTTCTCTTTTGCTGTAGTCCAAAATTGAAGACATTCGATTAGAACAAGAAAAAGAAGCTGAGAAGTCCATCCGACTACATTTCCAAATGGAGCAGTTGGTCTACTGCCAGGACCAGGTGTACCGGCGTGCATTGCAACAGGTCAGAGAGAAGGAGGCAGAAGAAGAAAAGAACAAAAAACCAAACCATTTTCACCAATCCCAGGTCTCAGAGCCCTCCACAGCTGAGATCTTTCAACACCTGACCGCGTACCACCAGGTGAGTCTCGGAACAGTGCTTCTCATCCATTCTTTCTCTGAGAATGAAGAGCCTGTCTCTTCAGTCTTGTCTCTGTAAGGGGACTGCCAGCCCCATCTTTCAGCCGTTGGTAAGCCTCTTTAGGAGCAATTCGATCAGACATGAGAAGGGTTGTTACTTAGAGTCACTTGCATCTGGTTTGGGCTGGCTGTGTGGCCCCAGTCAAGTTATTTAACCTCTCTGAGCCTTAGCTTTCCTCTCTAAAAGGAGGTAAAGTGGTTACCTCCTCCTAGGGTTCTTGTGAATATTCAGCAGAAGTGTGGAAGGCAGTGATCACTGGCCCCAGAGAAGCTGCTGCTCACAGAGACTTGTATTTTGATTGCTACCCTACATTTTGGGCTTCCCAGGTGACACTAGTGGTAAAGAACCTGCCTGCCATTGCAGGAGATGTAAGAGACGTGGGTTCAATGCCTGGGTCAGGAAGATATCCTGGAGGAGGGCATGGCAACCTATTCCAGTATTCTTTCCTGGAGAATCCCATGGACAGGGGAGCCTGGAAGGCTACAGTTCATAGGGTCTCACAAGAGTTGGACATGACTGAGAAATGTAGCACATGCACCCAACATTTCAAATAACTTGAGGGTCCATCTAATACATCTGGGGAACGATGCACAATTCAGAGCCCAGGGGTATGTGGAAGTCTGGACAGGGAAACAAATGGCAACCTCCTGGTTTACCAGATGTCTCCATCACTTCAGGCAGAGTTTCCCACACCAACCATGCTCACACATCTCTAGGATCTTCTGGAGATGCAGATGTGGTGGGGGGTGGGCAGGTCTGAGATGGGGCACAATTCTGCATTACTGATGGGCTCCCAGAGGATGCCATGCTGCTGGGTAGGGATATACTCTGAGCAACAAAGCTCAAACGGTCAGACTCTGCAGACCCTGGGATGTGAAGCCAATAAAGGGCAAGGCAAGAGCAGCCCTGTGCCCCCTTGGTTTCTCCTGCAGCCAAGCTTACTCTCCAGTGCTGCATGGCAGAACCTTTGAGAATGAGTAATACACACACACACACACATACACATTAAAGTCTTCACCTGATTGGTTGAGGCCCACCCACATTCTTGAGGATGATCTCCTTTACTTACTTAAAGTTAACTGATTGGAGCTATTAACCACATCTACAAAATATCTCCACAGTAATACCTAGATAAGAGTTCCATTGAATAAGTGGATCTACAACCCAGTCAAGCTGACACATGAAACTGGCCATTATATCTGGGGAAAGGCTAGGGCTTGTTTTATATTGATAAGTATAAACAAAGGAACTGGCTTATGCAATTATGGAGGCTGGCTCATCAAGTCCAAGGTAGGTAGGACAAGCCATGCAGAAAGCCAGGCAGGTGCCGAATCTGCAGACCACAGGCCAAAGTCCTTCTTCCTCAGAAGAATTTCTACCTGCAATGGAGGAGTTAACACCTTTGTGCCTTTAAATTTCCTATCCAAGAACATCAGGAGACCCCTGAGGTTCCTTCTTAAATATCATTTTGAGGAGTCTCAGAAGTGTTTTAAAGTTCTCTTTCTGTAAGTGGTATACACACCTGGAGTTTATTCCTACATTTTTTCTCATCTTGGTACCTCCTATCAATGAGACTTTTCTTCCATGACATCTTGTTTGTTGATTTCTGTATGTTGTCTTACATTTGTTAACCATGCTGATTCTCTTAAACTGTCTGTGGTGGTTTTACATCTGTTTCTCCTGAGTTTTCCCAACAAACACTCATCCCTCTGCAGATAGTGGTGGTTTTATACTCTCCTTGCTCTTTCCAGTCTTATACCTCAAACTTTTCTTGCCCTATCTGGTCCCTTCAGCACAACTTGAAACCACAGTAGACCAGCAGACAGCCTTGCCTTGTCCTGACTTTAATGAGAACTCCCTACTTTTCCTACCAAGTATGATCCTCACTGGCTAAAGTCAAGGTGTTAGCAGGGCTCGGTGCCTTCTCGAGGGTCTAGAGGGAGAATCTCTTTCTTTGCCTAGTCAGGCAGAAACAAAGGGAAATAAGTAAAGCAAATTAATATTGGGTTGGCCAAAAAGTTCATTTGGGTATCTGCCTTTTTTTATTTATCTGATTAAATTTATTCTTCGGATATTTTTTTTTAATAGACCAAAAGGAAGCAGAGGACAGGTGGGTGAGGGGTGAGGTGGGAAGGGGGTATTGTTTCAGGAAGGACTCCCTCAGGAAGAGGGAGGAAGGAAAGTCGAAAGTGACTTCCAGCGTGCTTAGAACTCAGAGGGCTCCCTTCTGTGGCTTTTGATAGCCCACCTCCTTTTATGCTAAATAATTTCAGCCTTGATTTTTTTTTTTTAAAAAAAGAGGTTATAGAATCTTGTAGGCAGAGTTGTAAATAATTTTTAAATGTAGGTTTTTTTAAATTTATTTTTAATTGGAGGACAATTGCTTACAATGTCATGTTGATTTCTGCCATACAACAAGAATAATCTGTAAATACACATGTGTCCTCTCCCTCTTGAACCTCCCTCCCATTCGCTCACCGCCATCCTACTCCTCTAGGTTGTCACAGAGTACGGAGTTGAGCTCCATGTGTTATATAGCAACTTTCCGTTAGCTATCTATTTTACACATGGTAATGTATATGTTTAAACGGTACTCTCAATTTGTCCCACCCACAGACTGTGTCCACAAGTCTGTTCTCTGTAGTTTGTGTACTCAGTGCATTTACCTTCTTAGGGCACGTTTTGCCCTCTTCCATCAGCAATAACCATTTAGTGGTCAGGAGAGGCTGGTGGGAGCTCAGAGTCAGGGTTGGCCCCTAACCTGGTGCTGCTCAGACCACAGAGGATGCCGGCGGGTTTGAAACCCAAGCAGGGACTGTGCACCCCCAGGGTCTGGGTCCCTGCCGGGGTGCCATGGTGAAGTCAGGGTCTCCTGGCTGCCACGGCCCTTCACCCTCGTGTGAATTGTGCCTTCCTTCCTCGCAGGAGGTCAGCACCCGCATCTCCAGCCACATCCCCTTGATCATCCAGTTCTTCATGCTCCGGACATATGGCGAGCAGCTCAAGAAGAGCATGCTGCAGCTGCTACAGGACAAGGATCAGTACGACTGGCTGCTGAGGGAGCGCACCGACACCAGAGACAAGAGGAAGTTCCTGAAGGAGCGGCTGGAGCGGCTGTCCCGCGCGCGGCAGCGGCTCGCCAAGTTCCCGGGCTGAACCCGCCCTCCGTCCAGCCCCGGGTCTCCAGGGAGCGGACCGCCCGCAGCGCGCCCTTAGCTGCCTGGTTCCCAGATGCTCCCGTGGTCAGCCTGTAGCCGTAGTCTCTGCTGTCTCTTAGGGGATAAGCACACTGGCCTCAAGCGTCAGGTGATTTCCTTCGATGCTTCATGCCCACCCTGCCCCATCCCTGAACTCTCTCCACCCTTCTGTCAGCTACTGACCCCCACACAGCACTGTAGAAGGGTCATTCCAATTTCTGTGATAGCCTTTCACACTCCCTGTTTTAGGAGCGTGAGTGCCACACTTGTGAATGCATATAGAAGCCTATTTGTTTGATTTGTAGTAAACTTCTTTCTACCAGACATTTCTCTGACACTTTCTTTTTTAATGTTGGTTTTTTTATTGTTATTTTGGTTGCACTGGGTCTTCACTGCTGCACTCGGGCTTTCTCTAATGGTGGTGAGTGAGGGCTACTCTGTAGTTGTGCTATGGGGGCTTCTCATAGCTGTGGCTTCCCATTGTGGTGGCTTCTCTTGCGGTGCACAGGCTCTAGGGCACGTGGGCTTCAGTAGTTGCAACACATGGGCTGAGTAGTTGTGGTGCATGGGCTTCATTGCTCCATATCCTAGGCATATGGGATCTTCCCAGATCAAGGATCAAACCTGTGTCTCCTGCATTGGCAGGTGGATTCTTACCCACTGTGCCATCAGGAAGCCCTCTCGGACACCTTCTTTATTTGGGAGACATTTGAAAATGACAGCAGTTGGGAATCTGTGGAGCAATCAGTGGACACTAAGGCTGCCCTCTGTACTGGGTCAGGTCAGAAGGAACGGTTGAGCAAAAGAACGTGGTGGGTTAGAGAGAGGTCACTGCCCACCCCGGGGGGATTTTACAGCAGATGCTGTTCTGGTCTGGGAGGTGAGAAGGCAGAATATTAACCACGTGTTGTCCAGAAGGAGCACAGCAGGATCCCAACTGGCCTCCTTGGACTAGGCAGCCATGGGGACATGCAGACACCCAGCCAGAAAGGGAGTGGCTGCCTCACGAGCTGTCCACTTACTCCTAGGCCAAGCTGGACATCAGCTTGTTGGAAGAGATGGACTAGCTGCACTGCCTCCTCCCATCCAGCCCCTGCCCCACCCCCACCCTTGGCGCCTTCTGACACTCAGGATTCCACAATCCTCAAGGCTTGGGACAATGCAAGAATTTTTGTATAAGATTATTTATGTATTATTTTCTTGGGCTCCAAAATCACTGCAGATGGTGTCTGCAGTCATGAAATTACAAGACGCTTGCTCCTTGGAGGAAAAGCTATGACTAACCTAGACAGCCTTTTAAAAAGCAGAGACATTACTTTGCTGACAAAAGTCTGTATAGTCGAATCTATGGTTTTTCCAGTAGTCATATGTGGATGTGAGAGCTGGACCATAGAGAAGGCTGAGAGTCGAAGAATAGATGCTTTTGAGCCATGGTGTTGGAGAAGACTCTTGAAGAGTCCCTTGGACTGCAAGGAGATCCAACCAGTCAACCCTAAAGGAAATCAGTCCTGAATATTCGTTGGAAGGGCTGATGCTGAAGCTGAAACTCCAATACTTTGGCCACCTGATTCGAAGAGCTAACTCATTAGAAAAGACCCTGATGCTGAGAAAGATTGAAGGCAGGAGAAGAGGACGACAGAGGATGAGATGGTTGGATGGCATCACTGACTCAATGGACATGAGTTTGAGCAGGCTCCAAGAGGTGGTGGGGGACAGGGAGGCCTGGCATGCTGCAGTCCATGGGGTCGCAAAGAGATGGACACAACTGAGCAACTGAACAACATATGTACCAGAAGTGATGCTCTGAGACTTGGAGCTGCTGCCCCCTCGTGGCTGGCTGAGTAACTGCTCCAGTATCAGGCGTCCCAGTCCCCCAGGGCAGAATCTGCCTCGACCAGAAACCGAGGTGTCACTGTCTCCAAGGATTCTTCTTTGCTGTTGTTATAGTTTTCCTAGAGATTCCTAGACAGATGGGGGAAGAAAGCCGATAGTATTTCAGAGAACAGGAATTTCCTTGGGGGACAAGCCCGCTGAGGACTCACAAGGAGCTCGCTTTCCTTTCATCAGAAACAGCAGGTGTCCAGGAATCCTCAGATCTGTCCTGACTGGCCATCGTAGGGGAGAAGTACACTGTCTCCCCTCCTGTCGGTTGAGGAGTCAAGCAGAGGCAGCCCTGGAGTCCACTCTGTGTGTGTCCATCACTCAGGGGGCAGTGGGGCTCAGACAAGGGGTTGGACTGCCCCCCTTCCTCCAACTCCCATCTCCCCACCCCAGTCCCCCATCTCCGTCTGTGAAGGGCAACACCAGGGTCAGAGCCTGCCTCTCCAGATTCTGCTGCCAGCTCCACAGCACCGGCTTGAAGGTCCATCAACCTGGGCAGACTAAACTAGAAGAGCAATCATGCATACTCAGGGACCCTCACACCAGGCAAGTCTGGGGCTCAGTTGACCCCAAAGTATGGGGCTGAGTTTGGAGCAGAGCTATGAGAGGAACTAGATAACATTGAAGTGACAGAACTAGGGAGCCTTGGTTTTCCAGAACACAGGGTCTGCTGGTGCTTAATAAATGCTGTAGGAGGGAGTGGGCATAGGAGGTGCCAGGCACATGTCCAGATGACTTGGTGGTTGCTTGACTATCTTCTGAGATGCTATGGAGCACCTACCTTTATTACCTTCCTTCTTGGAACAAAGAGCAAAGACAAAAGCAGCCAGCCAGGAAAATCCCCACAGTCAGTTACCATGTGGGAGGAAAGGAATCCGATCCAACTGGTCAACCAGGAAGCCTTAAAAGCAGCTAATGGGGCACTGAAGTTGGCTTTCTAAGGTTCAGTGGATCCAAGTGATCAGTGGATTTTCGGGGGATTATGAGTTCAGGTTCTTTAATCACAGCAAAACAATGGCTCAAACACCAATATTTATGGGGTTAATTCATTTAAAATGAAATAGCTGGTACATTATGGGCTTTCGCAGGTGGCCAAGTGGTAAAGAATCTGCGTGCAATGCAATAGATGTGGGTTCAATATCTGGGCAGGGAAGATCCCCCGGAGAAGGAAATGACAGCCCACTCCAGTATTCTTGCCTGGAGAATCCCATGGACAGAGGAGCCTGGTGGGTTGCAGTCCATGGGTTGCAGAGAGTCAGAGAATGCAGGCACAGCTGGTACATTAGCGATTTTTTAAAACAAAGAATTGATGCTTTTGAACCTGTGGTATTGGAGAAGACTCTTCAAAATCCCGTGGAAAGCAAGGAGATCAAACCAGTCAATCCTAAAGGAAATCAATCCTGAATATTCATTGGAAGGACTGATGCTGAAGCTGAAGCTCCAATACTCTGGCCATCTGATGCAAAGAACTGACTCATTGAAAAAGACCCTGTTGCTGGGAAAGATTGAAGGCAAGAGAAGGGGATGACAGAGGATGAGATAGTTGGATGGCATCACCAACTCGATTTTCATGAGTATGACCAAGCTCTGGGACTTGGTGATGGACAGGGAAGCCTGGCGTGCTGCAGTCCATGGGATTGCAAAGAGTCGGACACGACTGAGAGACTAAACTGAACTATTTTGGAAGTAGCATAAATTGCACATTTGTCTTAAAACACTGGGCACACTAGGAGAAGAGCTCTGGCCTGTACCACATCATACATCACCCTCTCTGTGTCCAAAGCAGAAAAGAACTGTGGCTGTGGGATAGGGCTCCAACTGGGAGTGTATCTCTGTGTGTGTGTGTGTGTGGCTCTTCACAAAATCAGGTCCAGGGTGAAGCCTTGGTCAGAAGAAGAAAGTCTCTGAATTTTGAGGCAGATCAGGGCCACGCCAGGAGAACCAGAGAGGAGCTGAGAACAGACCAGGTACCTGAGTGTAAGGCAGGACTGTCCCCCCTCCCCCATAACAGCTGAGTGAGAATTGAATTGAAGTTAATTCATTCTCCACCCTGGAAACTCACCTACTTCCCCAGCTGCAAGAAGCCACAAAGTGATCAACACAGTTTCCACACCTTTAATACTCATGTATCCCCTTTAGTATTTTGGGTTAATTTATATTAAGCAAATTAATGTATGTCTCTTGTAAAGGTTTAAATACAGAAATATCTATTTCCCTAGTTTCAGCATTCAGGCTGAATCTTTCTTTGTTGTTTGTTTATATTTATTCGTTTGGCTATGCTAGGTTTTAGTTGCCGCACACAGGATCTTGGCATGTGGGATTTAGTTCCACCCTGTGATTAAACCCAGGCCCCCTGCATTGGGAATGTAGAGTCTTAGCTACTGGACCACCAGGGAAGTCCCCTGACTGGATATTTTAAGTGAAATCAGCTTCATTCAAAATTAAAGCCATTCACGGGAGGAGGACTTCAAAATGAGAAATACAACTGAAAAAGATGTCAGCTACCCTGCCACGTGGACCCTTTAGGACACAGTCCTTCTTCATTATTCACAGCTTCCTTACCGGTAGATTCACCTACTCATTAAAGTTGATTTGTTACCCCAAATGAACACTAGCAGTGCTTTCGTGGACACCAGCAGAGGAGCAAAAATATTGAGCTGCTGCTGGAGTTTGAAGATGGCGACTCTGCCTTCCTGTTTCAGCTCAGACTAACCAAGTATCCTTTTCAGTTTATTTAGCGCCATGTTGTTTAGCATTTTTGTATTTTCGGAGGGTGATTTCAATGTTGCAATGGCCCCAAGCAGAATGAAAAGTGCTGTCTAATCTCCTAAGTGCAGGAAGGCTGGCTGTGCCCTCCAGACAAAACATGTGTGCTAAAGAAGCGTCCTTTAGGAGTGAGTTATGGGGTTGCTGGCCGTGAGTTCAATGTTTATGAATTCACAGTATATACCAATAAGGTGTCTTTAAGCAAACATACAGTAAGCAAAGTTCTATGGCGATCAGGTGACAAAGACTGGTGGCTGGCAGACACCTGCCCCGACTTGTTTCCTTTTGTTGTTGTTCAGTCGCTAAATCACGTCCGACTCTGCGACCCCATGGACTGCAGCACGCCAGGCTTCCCTGTCCTTTACCATCTCCCGGAGTGATCACACTCATGTCCATTAAGTTAGTGATGCCATCCAGCCATCTCATCTCATCCTCTGTCGTCCCCTTCTCCTCCTGCCCTCAATCTTTCCCAGCATCAAGGTCCTTTCCAATGAGCCAGCTCTTAGCGTCAGGTGGCCAAAGTATTGGAGCTGTAGCATAACAGATTTTAAAGATGGCCCACATCAAAAAAAAATCTTTAAAAAAATATTATCTAACAAAACACGTGTTTTCCTTACTTTTTTATTACAACTTTTACCCTAATTTTAACACAAACTGACATAAAGCACACAATTCTCTCTCCAATCACCTGTTACACATTGGGATCTGCCAAATTTGAGCTATTTGAAGAATATGAGTGGATTTCTCTTCCAGGCAGGAAAACATTTACCCTCTCTCTCCTACCTGTGGTCACAACTCCGGGGGCTGAGACACATGTAGGAAGCAGCTCTGCTGCCATGAGCTCGCAGCAATTTTAGGGGAGGAGATGCTAGACACAAGTGTGAGAAGGCGGACTCTGGGGTCACTGGGCAGAGAGATCTAGAAGAGAGTTGGGTCTCAGGGTCTGTATCTGGGAGAAATGGGAGGTACAGGTGATGTTCCTTAAGGAGCTTGGTTACCTCCTACAGCAGGGGTCCCAAGCCCCTAGGATCAGTACTGGTCCAGGCTGCACAGCAGGAGGTGAGTGGCGATGGGAAACTTCATCGGCCGCTTCCCATCGTTGCACCTGAACCATCCCAGTTCATGAGAAAATTGTCTTCCATGAAACTGGTCCCTGGTGCCAAAAAGTTGGGGATTGCCCTGGTGGCTCAGACAGTAAAGAATCTGCCAGGAATGCAGGAGACCTGGATTCAATCCCTGGGTCGGGAAGATCCCCTGGAGAAGGGAATGGCTACCCACCCCAATATTCTTGCCTGGAGAATCCCATGGACAGAAGAGCTTGGCAGGCTACAGTCCATGGTGTCACAAAGAGTTAGACATGACTGAGCAATTAACACTTTCACACTTTCACTTCGCTGTCCTACAGGACAAGCTGTGGGGGCTGGCAGAGCAGCCAGGAGACCACGTCTGCCCCAGCCCACCTGACCTCACTCCCTGCCAACCCACAATGCAGCGGCTGCCCTGACATCAAGGCCCAACGTGGAAATGCAGACTGGTTCTGCTTGCACATGTTTGAAAAAAAGAAATGCATAATTTATTTGTACAGTTTTTCACAATTGAATTTTACAGTTTAAAAAAGATACAAAACAGAGAACAAACAGCGGTCACATACATTAAAAGAAGCACTGAAGAACGAATGCTTGCTCACCATGATGACGCTTTTTAAAATCTGGCTCAGGAGCAGGCAGGTCAGGATGGCCCCTGGGGATGCTGCCGCCTGAGCATCCTGCTAGTGCATCGTCCTGACTTCCACTCCAAGGTCAAGTCCTAGTGCAGAATCATTCAAGTCGTTCTACGAAACCAGTGTGTCGGAGAGGAGGCAGGACCTCACAGCACCCGTGTTCACGCTTCACACTTGGCCACTGAAGCCTGACGCTCCCCTCCAGGGGAACTTGAGGAGTGGCTGGAAGGGGCCACAGGCAGGCCCATGCACACCCCCTCCCCTTTCTCACAAGCCCAGATGCTGTGCTTCAGGACAGCATTTACAGAACATTAAATTGGAATCAGTCACTTTGTGAAAGCAGCTCAAGTCAGCTACTGCTCACACAAGCAAAGGCAACAGTAATTTCAAAAAGCTAAGAGTAGGACTATGGCCCAGTTTCATGGGCACTGAGGTAGTAACAGGTAGACACTTTACAGGAAACAGTGTTTCTTTAATTAGTATCCCTGATTTCCCTGGGTGAGCTCAATTTCCACATGACTGATTAGCAGGCTTTAAGAGGGTCAGCAGGCACCCCACTCAGGGTGAGGACCTCAGTGAGGGCCCAGGGCATTGCACCATCTTCAAGGGAGGCCAGGGAGAGACTGGAAAGTAAGGCTGGTCTCCCTGGGTGGAGGGCCCCCAGCAATGCTAGGGGTAAACACATATATTCCCAGGGCTCTGTCTACACACCCCCCAAAAGAAAAAGGTTTGGGTCCCCTTTCAAGTGGCTATCAAGTCATCACCCATGAAGAGCTGGTCCCTTTATTTCCAGCCAACACTCTGGGCTGCTAAGAAGGCACTCAAGAATGTTCATCAAATTCCCTCATAGGGAGACAGGCCCTGGGGCTACCCCAAGTGGCCTCACCAGCAGTGGCCCCAGAGGCTGGCCCCTGCAGGTTCTGCCTGGTTTTTTCCCTTACTTTCTCAAGCCGTCCAGCAGCTGAGAAGTCACCAGCCCCACGTGCATCCAAGAGGGGTCCCTGGAATGGGGCTCAGAGGGGAGGTCCCCGCGGGGCAGACCCCGTCCCCTTCCTCTGCACTGGCTCTGCTGTCCACGTCCAGCCAGCCTCCCTGGTCAGACGAGGGGTCTGGAAGGGTGAGCCCGGGGGTAGGGGAGCCACAGGGTCTGCACAGAACTGTGGAAATGGGCCAAGACATACAGGATCATGATCGAATAAAATCAAAAGGACCTGGAATCACTTCAAAAAATATGTAATGCATGGGGATGAAAAATCAGCCCCTTCATTTTCTTGTGGAATGTTGTCAAGGACCCAGGCCGTACAGATTAGCTGTTTGCCTGTTCAAAAAGGAAAAAGAAATGATGTTATTTTCTTAAGACAAACAAAGGTAGAAAATTATTTTTCCCCTACATTGGCAGGGAGGGCTTCCCTGGTGGCTCAGTGGTAAAGAGTCCACCTGCCAACATAGGAGACACGGGTGCCATCCCTGATCCAGGAAGATACCATATACCACATGCTTCGGAGAAATTAAGCCCATGCACCACAACTACTGAGCCTGTGCTGCAGAGCCTGTGCTGCACAACAAGAGTGCATGTTACATTGCTTCAGTCGTGTCGGATTCTTTGTGACCTCATGGACCGAAGCCCATCAGGCTCCTCTATCCATGGGATTCCCCAGGCAAGAATACTGGAGTGGGTTGCTGTGCCCTCCTCCAGGAGACCTTCCCAACCCAGGGATCGAACTCTTACGTCTCCCTGCACTGGCAGACGGGTTCTTTACCACTAGCATCACCTGGGAAACCCCCCCATATGAGAAGCCACTGCGATGAGAAGCCTGTGCGCACCACAAGAGAGTAATCCCCGCTCACCACAATGAGTGCAGCAATAAAGACCCAGCACAGCCAAAAATTAAATAAATAAATAAAATTATTTAACAAATATGACAAAAGGATATTTTTTTCTACAGCATGAAGGTTGGGTTAGATTGACGGTGGAGGAGAACTGTATGTGCAAAGGCCCGGGGACAGGAGGGGCCGGGATGTGGGGGCATCCAATCACCCAGCACCACTGGGACACAGATATCTCCGGGCCAACCAAGCATGACCTTAGCCACTGAAGGTCATCCGGGGTCTACTTAGTCCTGCTTTCTACCCCACCTCCTGTGTCGTCATTCAGCCCCCCTACTTCCCGCTGCTGAGCCACCAGCATTGCCTGTTTGCTCTCTCATCCTGGAGGGACAGTCACCCCTTGGCCTGCCTCACCTCCCCCCTCAGTCTCCCCAGGACCCCCTCCCAGCTCCCCTCTGTCATGCAGTCTTCAGTGGGACAGTGGGGGTCATGTATTTCCAGTACTCGGCCCTTTGCACGGTGGGGACTGGCTGGTCCCCAAGTCACTTGAAGGTGTTAAGTCTTAGGTTCTCGCTCAGGGGAGATGCAGGCCAGGCCTCACCAGGCAGTGCCCTCCGCCTCTGTCCCATCTCCTGGCACCTGGGCACCATTGGAGACTTGAGGGAGACAGGACTTTCACCTGGAACCTAGCCCTGGAAGGAACCAAAATCTGTGAGCACTGCCCAGTCCCAAGGCCCCTGTGATGGACAGACACCCGGTCCTCACCCAGGATCTGGACAGAACCCAAGACTGGGTTCCACTGAGTATCATGTACCAGGCCAGAAGCCAGAGGCAACAGGGGCGCTGGGAACACCTGGGATCTTTCCCCTCTCACGCCCTCTCCTTGTACCAGAGACCCCAGCTGCTCCCCTGGCTACCCATGACAGCCCAGAGAAGCACAAAGCCGAGTCACGGCTGGCAGACCTGCCTCCCTCTGCTCTCTGTCCGTCACCAGAAGTTTGATGCAATGACATCTGAGTAGGTGAATGGAGCTATTAGAGCCAGAAGCAAGCCCATCACAGGTAGCCCTGGACCCTGCAAAGCTGAGCCCCAGAAGTTTTCATCCAAACGGGTATGGGGAGGGGTGCCACCTGTCACAGGACCACACCTCCTAGACCTCCAGGCTCTGACACAGTGAAGTGGGGAACCGATCAGGAGGATGGAAAGGTTACCCTCATTTGTCGGTAGATCCAGTCTGTGAACACTGTCACATTCCCATACACTCCCGGTCGGTACGCCTTGGCACAGCCCGACCCCCAGCTCGTGTCTCCGATCAGCCACCAGACGCTGCTCTTCAGTGTGACCAGAGGACCTCCACTGTCACCCTGGGGGACACAGCAGGTTACAGAACAGAAGTCAATCCACAAACCGCACGGGCAAGAGGGCAAGAAGGTGGGATGAGGGCTCAGCAGGGTGACGGGAGAGACTCCAGGTCTCCTCCAACCCCGAGTCCTAGGTAGGGGAGGGGTGCCCCTCATGGGCCCAGTGGGAGCCAGGTAAGGCCCAGCTGGTCATCACCTGGCAGGAGTCGACGGTGCCCCGCAGGTAGCCTGCACAGATCATGGCGGGTGTGATGAGGTTGTTGTACATGTACTTGCTGTTGCACTGCCAGGGCTCAATGAGGTGCACCTTGGCTGCGTTCAGGTCATCTGAGGTCTTCCCTGCAAGAAAAGATGGCATAGCTCTCACAGGAAGCCTGGTCTCCCTCCTGGACATGTGGACATATGGCCACGCCACTCCTCCCAAGCCGGCTCATGGGGAACCCAGGTACCTTTCAACTGGGGGGGGGGGCGTGTGTTTAAAGTGGCTCTAGATTGTGTTTTGGGGAGGACTACCTGCCTCTGGGCTGTGGACCAAGCTCCAACTGTGTCCTAGAGTCACCTGCTCATCACTTCTCCTCCTCCATTGCTCTCTTTTTTCTGGACAGTTTCCAGGGCCGCACCAGGAGCTCCTGTGTTTCCACCTCAAGCGCCCCGACCTTTCTCAGCCCCACATGATCCTCCACCCCTGACGGCCTGCCCTTGGCTCCCTGCACGTGGAGACCTCCAATCACTTGCAGGTCTGTGCTGTCTCCGTCACCCACCTGCTACACAGATGTTTTCTAGGCTCTGTGGGCTTGGGAGCTGAAGCAGAGCCTCTCCTGGAGCGCTCCTCCGCCCTAAGCCACACCACTTGGTCCTCCTCAACTCGGGAAGCGGCCCCATGCCCCACCATGGGACTCAGATCACGAGCAGGAAGCAAGCCCCCCGAGACTCCTCACTCTCCCGTGACACTCCACCCATCAACAGATTTGGTGGCTCTGTCCCTACCCCCACACCCACCTCCCTGGTCTGAGCCACCTTCTTATCTCGCAGGATGTAGCAGTGGTCTCCTCACCATGCTGTCACCTTTTCAACATGAGTCTTTTTCAGTAGTGAGTCCCTACTTACCCTTCCAACCATGTCACTCCCTAGCAGCTCCCTGTCCCACTTGGATTAGAAGCCAGTGCTATCATCATAGCCTACAACATCCTATGCAACCTGACTCCAGACTGCCCCCTCGCCCCTGGTTCATCATGCCCTGGCCACACTGGCCCTTCTGTTCCTAAGACATTCTTTTCATGCTGATTTCAGCTCAAATGCCCCCTCTTCCGGGAAGCCCTCCCTGACCACCACTCACTATGATGAGCTTCCACTGTTTGAAAGCACCTAGTTTCTCAGGGCTACAGTCTATGGGATCGCAAAGAGTCGGACACGACTGAGCAACTAACACTTTCTGTAGATAAGATTATATCATCTGTGATGTGATAGAGGTTAATTATGGATGAAACCTTATGTCCTGTTCCTTTTTCTTAAAATGAGGATAATAATACACCTAGTTAAGAGTTAAGGGGGATCAAATGAAATGTTGCATGTGAAGAACATAATAAATGCTCAGTATTTGTTGTTGTTTAGTCACTTATTTCGGAGAAGGCAATGGCACCCCACTCCAGTACTCTTGCCTGGAAACTCCCATGGACGGAGGAGCCTGGTAGGCTGTAGTCCACGGGGTCGCGAAGAGTTGGACACCACTGAGCAACTTCACTTTCACTTTTCACTTTCATGCATTGGAGAAGGAAATGGCAACCCACTCCAGTGTTCTTGCCTGGAGAATCCCAGGGACGGGGGAGCCTGGTGGGCTGCCGTCTATGGGGTTGCATAGAGTTGGGCACGACTGAAGCGACTTAGCAGTAGCAGTTTCTCATTTCCTATCTGAGCACAATCTGCCCCCCAGCACCCATAGGAGAATGTGAAGCTCCTACAGGCAAAGGTTTTTGTCTTAGTTTGCTCACTGTTACTCTCCCAGCCCATGGAAGGTGCCCCACAGATCATGGCTGACTTTCCCTTTGGTCTTGGCTGCTGGAGAAACTTGCTCAAAACTGGAAGGATCAACCCAGGAGCTTCTCTAGTCCAGATGCCAGGATACTCAGCCCAGCTGCCATCTCTCCCTTCTCCCTCTAAGTCACTCCACCCGTGTACTAGTCACCTTGCCAACCTTCCTGGCACCAGGGACCACTTTCATAGAAGACAATTTTTCCATGGACCAGGGAGGTGGGGGGATGGTTTCAGGATGATTCAAGTGCATTACATTTATTGTGCACTTTGTTTCTATTATTAGTACATTGTGATAATGTGGTAATGAAAGCAATGGGGAGCAGCTATAAATACGATGAAGCTTTGCTTGCTCACCCGCCGCTCACCTCCTCCTGTGTGGCCTGGTTCCTAACAGATCACTGACTAGCACCAGTCCATGGCCTGAGGTCTGAGATCCCTGCTTTAAAGAATTCCTTGTAGGTGTGCCCTAAATACTTCTGGAAGGGTGTAAACAATATATTAATATAAATGTACCACTAAGCACATCCACACACTCAGCAGTGGCCACAGGACTGGAAAAGGTCAGTTTTCATTCCAATATCAAAGAAAGGCAATGCCAAAGAATGTTCAATTCTAAAGGAAATCAGTCCTGAATATTCATAGGGAGGACTGATGCTGAAGGTGAAGCTCCAATACTTTGGCCACCTGATGTGAAGAACTGACTCCTTAGAAAAGACTCTGATGCTGGGAAAGACTGAGGATATGAGAAGAAGGGGACAGAAGATGAGATGTTGGATGGCATCACCGACTCAATGGACCTGAGTTTGAGCAAGCCCTGGGAACTGATGATGGACAGGGAAGCCTAGTGTGCTGCAGTCCATGGGGTAGCAAAGAGTCGGACATGACTGAGCAACTGAACTGAGCTGAAGCACATCCAGTGCTCCATATAAAGTAAACAGCCTGGATCTCTTCATTTGAAAAATGTTATCAGAGATGAAACCAAATTATAACTGAAGGCAGCAGGGCCAGCCTGTATCAGGATAGTCTAGAGCCTCTTCCCCTCTGTGTGGTCAGGGCAGGAGGACTAGGCTTTGATGACCTGCAGCCAATCACTGCCAGTCACATAGGCCCATCCTCACTGAGACCGTTATCCTCAGCATCAAAGGCTGGCAGACTTCCGGGCAGCCCATTAATGACTATGTGACTTGAACACAGTGGGCCATGTGCCTCTCATGTTCAGGTGGCCTCTATGCTCCAAAAAGAAGTTTCCACTCACTGTTCCATTTGATTTGTTTTTTTAACTAATTTTTTGATGTGGACCATTTAAAAAAATTCTTTATTGAATTTGTTACAGTATTGTTTCTGCTCTATATCTTGATTTTTTGACCACGAGGCATGTGAGATCTTAGCTACCTGATGAGGGATTGAACCCACACCCCCTGCATTGGAAAGTGAAGTTTTAACCATTGGACAACCAGGGAAGTCTTTGCATTTGATCTTAATCAGGGCACTGTGGTAGGTAGGGCAGGTAGGATTTTCCCATCTAGCATGTAGAGAAACTGAGGCAAATAGCCTGGATGAATCACCCAAAAATCATCCAATCATTCAGTGGTAGAACCAGGATCAAAACCTAGATCTCCCACTTCTGCACCCCTGCTCTGATACATGGGACCTGCAGACCCTGTGCCGGAGACTCACCTTTCTCGTAGGTGGCTCCCCACCCGGAAATCCAGCAGGACTGAGTTGGCTCCAGCATCATGCCTGGATTGGGCAGACACACTGGTTTCACTTTGTCTGTTTCATGAAGAGAAAACACCGTGAGCAGGTCTGGTCTAACTGAAGGCCTTGGGTGATGGTCTCCACCTGGACCTTCCCGTGTGCACGCACTGGGCCTGGGACCACCACCCTGCAGCCCAAGGAGACTTCTAGATTCCAACATGCCCAAGCATCCTCTTCCTCTCCCTGCCAGGACCCTTTTTCTAAGAGACAAGAAGTTTCCCCTCTGGAAGTTAGGGTTTGGGAAAACTGAAGGTCAACAGTCAGCAGCTGAAGGTCAACAGTCAACAGTCCGGTGATGCAAATAGTTGACACTGGGCACGGCAGGGCTGCATCAACTACAGACTAAACTGATGACGATGAAGGTAAATGATCAGTGTATTATAATTCAAGGCACAGTGTCAACTGTCACTGACCAGACCCTGATTATGAAATGACTTTTGTAGATGTGCATGTGTGCTAAGTCGTCACTGCGTGGTGGAGGAAAAACGTGGTGGTGACCACATTGCTCAGTGGCCACAGGCACATTTTGGGGTGGCTCATTCTCTGGTAAACCCTCTTCTAGCAATCAACGCCTCCCCCAGCCCTGCACACTGTAACTCAATGCACATTTCCTCCATCCAGTCTTCACAGCACATTTTATTTCCAGTCAGCCTCTTATGATTTGGTCAAAACTCTTCACACACCCTGGGCTGCAGGAACACAGGTACGCACCATTGAAAGTCAGAGGCGTCTTCAGCTTCATTAGAGCGATGTCATTGTTCTTGGTCTTGGAATCATAATTTGGGTGGGAAATCACTTTTGCTACTCGGTATCCACTTCCATAGAACATGTAAGATTGTTTCAAGATTCCCGCAAAGGCCGTCCAGATCTTGGGATTATTAAGAGGTCTGGAAGACAGAGAGGAACACCACTCAACATGTAAGAACGGCAAACACACAACACGCATTCTGCAGTTCTCAAAAGTAATCAGCCCCCGAGGTGACATGATTTGTCAGAAGCCACACCAGAATGGCCAGGTGGTCTCAGGCTCTTCTCTCTCCCCATTTTACACAGCCTCACCCTCCCACACCCCTCTCCTTTACTTCATCAGTGAATCATGTTCCTCCCGTATTTCTGCACCAACCTGCAAACCCTCGCAGGTTTCCAAGAACACTTATGCGTGTGTGCTAAGTCGCTTTAGTCATGTCTGACTCTTTGTGACCCTATAGACTATAACCTGCAATGCTCCTCTGTCCATGGAGTTCTCCAGGCAAGCATACTGGAGTGGGTTGCCCTGCCCTCCTCCAGGGGGTCTTCCTGACCCAGGGATTGAACACATGTCTCTTAACGTTTCCTGCATCAGAAGGCAGGTTCTTTACCACTAGTGCCACCTGGGAAGCCCAACAACACCTATTTTTGAATCTAAATGCCTCCCTGAGGTTTGAAACCCCATTTCCAGCAAGACTGGATCTTTATATACTAGAACATCTCCTGGCACACAGTAGGCGCTTAATAAATGTGTACCAGGGAGTAGACTCTGAGTCTAATAACCACCCAGGCACTACCTTCATCTGGGTGCTTCCCTCCTAAGAAAATCCCAAGTCTTAGAGCCCATGGAATCTGGTGAATGGAAGGAAGGGACACTCATGAGTTCTACATACTCCTTCCTTCAACCTTCACAACAACCCTCGAAGCAGCACACCTGTCTTACAGGTGCAGACACTACTGTCAGATACCTGGAGTGAACTGTTTGAGGCTAATCAGCCAGGGAACAGCCAAGTCAGGCCCAGCCTCACTCTAAACAAGACAAACAGCTCCCATGAGTGAGGCTTTTTCAAAATATCCATGTGACCAAAAAAATTCCTTGTTTAAGAAAAAAGGAGGAAGAACAGTATCTTCTACAAAAGCTTAACACTATAAATGATGGCCACCCTCACCCCTCCCCACCCATCTGCATGGGCAGCTCTGGGGCCCAGGCTGCTTAATGGATCACAGAGAACCTTCCAGCAGGACAGCCTGAGGTTTGAGTATCTGCAAGTTTCTCTGAGTGTCTCTCTGGGGACGAGCACCCAGGGAGCTCAAATCTGTCGAGAGGACAGCAGCCTCCGGAAGGAGAGGACCAAGCTAAGACTGTGGGCTGGAATTCGTTCTGATCATAGCATCACCCCAGCCCTACACTGTGTCCCTGGGCTGACTCAAAGCAATGGACGCATGCTATGGGATGAGTTGGCCACAGTTTCACGTGCTTCACAAGTCATCGGACCCTCCCTGTGACGCCAGGGAAGTGCCCTTGGAAGCCCCACTTGTCCCCAAGGAAATCAGAGCCTGCAGGAGTCAGGGACTTTGCTCAAGGCCTCTGGCAGAGCCACCTCAGAAGCCCAGGCCCCGCCCCCTACTTCTCTGGTTCCGCCCCTTCCCTCAGGCCCCGCCCCCTCCCTCAGGCCCCGCCTCCTCGAGACTTACTCCTCTACACAGTGTGCAGCTGTCACGATCCACTCCGGGGTGATGATGGAGCCCCCGCAGACGTGGATGCCCTGCACGTGCAGGCTAACCTGCCAGGGCCACTCCCCTGAGTAAGCATTCGATCCCCCCACGATCCGGCTCTGGCGGCTCGTCTTCACGGAGACCCCGCACTCTGAGAGTGACAAGCACAGCGCAGCCGGCCAGTGAGCAAAGCAGGGCCGCCCCGCCCAATCCCGCTACACCCCTTGCCGCCCCCCATACTCCTCCCCCCGGACACCTGCCACACTGTGTGCCCAGACAGTTCCCATCCCAAGGTCCGGCCTGGCTGCAGGGTGACCATTTCTCCTCTTGTTCCTGTTTCTTTGTGCTCTGACTTTAGAAAACGCAACCTGGCCTCTTTTGGTTGGGGTGGGGGGCCAGAGGACACTCCTTCAGCAACGCCCCCCCCTCCCAGCCACCCCTAGGAAGCACCACTTCTGATAGCCCTGGATGCCACCTGTTGCTTGGCACTTGTGTGATTCCATCAGCATCTCCCGAATACCCATGTAGCAGGGCAGTTCACAAAGGCCCTGGGACCCCCTTGAATGCTCAGAGACCCCAAGATTCCTGAACAAAGCTAAGGAAGGCTTTTCTCCTATGCACTGCTCTCAAACCATCACAAGGTGGACGGCCTGGGCAGGAGGGCAGGGCAGGCACCATGCTCTCCTGGTACCTAAAGAAGCTTGAACCAACCTGTGAGGGAAGTTACTGCCAGGACCACTGAGGAATGGTGTTCACCCTGGAGGGACGGCTAGCTTCACCTGTTCAAACTGGGAATCCAAGCTTCAGGCCCAAAACCCATATGGGAGGAGGATGGGGCCATACCAGAGAAGGGAGCTCACGGACAGTGTCCTCCATACCCATAAAAGGTTTGGAAAATGTGGAAGTGTTAGTTGCTCAGTCATGTCTAACTCTTTGCGACTCCATGGAGTGTAGCCCAGCAGGTTCCTCTGTCCATGGAATTTTCCAGGCAAGAATACTGGAGTGGGTTGCCATTTCCTTCTCCAAGGGATCTTCCTGACAGAGGGATTGAACTCACGTCTTCCACATTACAGGCAGATTCTTTAATGTCTGAGTCAACAGCGAAGCCCAAAAAGGTTGGGCTATAAGTAGTCCAAACATAGGAATGAGGACACACATGGGTCTCCAGCCCCACAAGGTAGACACCACAGAGAGGGCACGTCAGTCTCCGGAGCTTGTCTGTCCTCAGGGGACAGCTGGTTCTTGGACCAAAGCAGTAGGTATCTAAAGTGCATCCAGATTCAAGAATGGGAACCCTTGGGCAGGGTGCTGGGCATGTCCTGACCCGTTACTCCATCTTCTGTCTCCAAGTTCCCCAAAGACACACTGGGATACATTTCAGTAAGGTATCAAATTTGATACCATTTGATTTTGGTATCAAATGGGATACCAAAATGTATCCCATTTTAGAAACAGAAAACCAAGAATCACTTACCTATACAGCGTAAAGAAACCACTGTTTTTGAAGAACAGACATCGCTACAAAAGAAGAGGGAAATTCTGGTCACTATAACAATCAAGACACTTGATTCTCAAAATACTTAAAAATAAACATTTTCTTCCAATGTTCTCACTCTCTGCCTCTTTAGATGTAGAAGAGTTTGCAATTGAAGACATGAATAGAGAAAGTAAATCTAAATACATAGGGGGACAGTAGTAAAGAGTAGACACCAAGTCAAACTGCAGGATTCAAATCCAAGCTGTGTGACCTTGGGCAAGGCACTTAACCTCTCTGTGCCTCAATTTCCCCATCAGCAGAATGGGCTATCAATAGTACCAAAGGTGGTTGTGAAGATAATCACACATTGTGTGTGTGTGTATGTTAGTCATTCAGTCGTGTCAAGTCAAAGCACATATCATATCAGCTGTTATTTTTTTTCTTGGAGTTTAAAATCATCCTTTAATTTTGTAAGGAAGATTTTTGTAAACTTCCAGGTTCTTATAACTACTTTGTATGAACTGCACAAAAAACTATACAACCATTTGCCTGGGAACAGAAGAAGAGTTTCTCCTTGGGAGGCAAACATTCCAGGTTACAGATGAAAAAGAACTAACCAATGCATTCCACTGTACACTGAATTTTCTCCTAACGTGTTGAAAAGAGAAGCAGCATTGACGCCTAGGTATTTGAAGCTGGCAGTGTTCCTTTTTTTTCTTTCTTTTTTTATTTTTTAAATTATGGAAATATGATAACACATTTATAGCAGATTTGGAAAATACAGAACACAGTTACATATAGTTCCACTATATACTACAATTATTTTTAAGTAGATAAAGATTTTTAGTTGGAATTTCAATATCAAACTCTCAAAAATTAATAGAATGAATAGAAAAGTAGAAAGATATAGTAGACCTGAAAAACACTATGTACTGAATGTTCTCCTGACATGCTGAGAAGAAAAGCAGTGCTGACACTCAGGTGTTTGAAGCTGGCGGTGTTCTTTTGAACATAATCAGTTCATGTGGGGCCAGATCTGTGTTACATGGTAGAGCAGGACACAGGCACACCCATCACACAATCCCATGTTGTTGTTCACTCACGTCCGACTCTTTGCGACTCCATGGACTACAGCATGCCAGGCTTCCCTATCCTTCACTATTTCCTGGAGTTTGCCCAGACTCATGTCCATTGTGTTGATGATGCCATCCAACCATCTCATCCTCTGTCACTCCTTCTCCTCCTGCCCTCAATCTTTCCTCTGATGAGTCTTTTCCAATGAGTTGTCTTTTTGCATCAGCTGGCCAAAGTATTGCAGCTTCAGCATCAGTCCTTCCAGTGAATACGCAGGGTTGACTTCCTTTAGGATTGACCGGTTTGATCTTGCTGTCCAAGGGACTCTCAAGAGTCTTCTCCAGTGCCACAATTCAAAAGCATCAATTCTTTGGCACTCAGCCTTCTTTATGGTCCAGCTCTCATATCTGTACATGACTACTGGAAAAAGCATAGCTTTGACCATATGGACCTTTGTCAGCAAAATGATGCTCTGCTTTTTAATATGCTATCTAGATTGGTCATAGCTTTCCTTCAAAGGAGTAAGCGTCTTTGAATTTCAAGACAAGGTGTGTCCTGGTGGTCTCTGGCTGGGCGGCACTGGATGCCAAGAAAAGACATGCTCCCATTAAGAGCAGATGTTTTCTAAGGGTCATCGGGTCATTCTCCCTGTGTGGAGGCACACTGTGCAGCCACCAGACCCTGATGCTGGGAAGGATTGAGGGCAGGAGGAGAAGTGGGTGACAGAGGATGAGATGGTTGGATGGCATCACCGACTCAATGGACATGAGTTTGAGCAAACTCTGGAAGATGGTGAAAGACAGGGAAGCCTGGAGTGCTGCAGTCCATGGGGTCACAAAGAGTCAGACACGACTAAGTGACTGAAGGACAACATAACATCAGGGCAAGAAGCAGTCACTCAGATGAGCCCTACCAGGAGCCTGAGATTCGAGTATCAAAGTGTTACATCTGAAAGCAAACGGGAAAGAAGTCCTCCTACCCCCTGATGAGCATACGGGACACCATGTACCAAGCAATGACCTCTTCTTTCCTCCAAAGTCTGAAGCCATCTTATGAGTTACCACAAGGTGGCAGCCTCCCCTCCCTTGCTCAGCCCTGGTTCCAGGTAACCGAGCAAGACAAAGAGACAGTATTTACAAAGAGCCCAGGCAGCTGTGTTTAGCTTCTCAGGGGGCAAACCATCGCCCACTGTTTTGATGGCCACACCTGGCCATGGGCACCCTTCCTCCTAGGCTCACCCTGTCACATTCTTGGGGACGGCCAGGCTCAGGTCCCCCGGGGAAGAAGTCAGCCCCCCGGGCCACCAGGAACACAAATCTGCTTCAGTCTTCCACTCACAGAGAAGGAGGGGGAAGCTTGACTTGTCCTTCTTTCCCTAAATACAGCACCTGGCACCTGGCCAGCAGGGAGGGGACAACATGGTTTGGATGGGTGATGGTGAACTGGGAGCCAAGGAAGCTGTATGCTGTGTGTCTTTTACATGAAAGAACATTCCATCTGGATAACAGTATTCTATACTCACTGGTGGCTCAGTGGCAAAGAATCTGCCTGCAATGCGGGAGACCCAGGTTGGTCCCTGGGCTGAGAGGATCCCTCTGGAGGAGGGCATGGAAACCCTCTCCAGTATTCTTGCCTGGAAAATCCCATGTAGCCAGAGGATACTGGAGGGCTACAGTCCATGTGGTCACCAAAGAGTCAGACACGACTTAGCGACTAAATAACACCAGCACGAATGATTCTAGGAAGACTGCAAACATTTTAAACATAAGCAACACAAGCTGAGTAGTTTAAGCCTAGCCCTCTCCCTCACCCTTCCTAACTAGTAAACCATCAACTGTGGGACCAACTCAGGTTCACGTCCACCCACTGGACATACTGCGACCCTCCCAACACTGCAGGTTGGCCTCCAGGTACAGGAAACACTGGCGCACTGGAGTAGCCACTAGCTCCCAGGCCCACCCCTCACACAGCATCCTCTGACTCTACGGCTGGGACTGGGGGACCAACCTTCCCCACCGCCTGGGCTGAGAGGACCTCTGGGAAGCAGAGTTTCCAGTGTGAAACCATCAGGGTCCTGAGCAAATCAGGATGAGCTGGTCACCCCAGTGGGGACCACGAGACACTCTTCTGGACTCCTAGACACACCTTAAGATGCATCTCTAGTGTCTGCAGAGAAGAAAATCGGGAAAGAGGAATCTTCATTTTGTAATGTTACCCAGTACCACAGAGGGCAGAGGGCACAAACAGGTGGCCAATAGACCATAGCTGCTTCCCAAGGTGGCGCTAATGGTAAAGAACTTGCCAGCAATGCAGGGGATGTGGGTTTGATCCCTGGATCCCTGGAGAAGATTCCATGGGGGAGAAAATGGCAACCCACTCCAGTATTCTTGCCTAGAGAATCCCATGGACAGAGGAGCCTTGTGGGCTACAAAGAGTCAAACACAACTGAAGCGACTTAGCACAAACACCTCCCTAGAATGAACCCAGTGCTGCTCAGAGTGACAGGTCCTACTTAGACTCCAATCTCTTCCCTATGAGGAACGCAGAAAAACTCTCACCAGCAACAGAGAAATCAAACTCTAACAGTGACTCTCCCAGACATCTCCTACTCATTTGCAACTTTTGAAAGGAAAAAAGAAATAACCATGCCCAACACACCCATGAAAAGATGTTCAACATCACTAATTATTAGAGAAACGCAAATCAAAACAACAATGAGATATCACCTCACACTGGTCAGGAGGGCCATCATTAAAAAGTCTACAAATAACAAATGCTGGAAGGTTGTGGAGAAAAGGGAACCTTCCTACACTGTCAGGGGGAATGCAAGTTGGGGCAGCCACTATGGAGAACAGTGTGGAGAATAGATTCCTGAGTTCAATTTAGTTCAGTTGCTCGGTCGCGTCTGTCCATCACCAACTACTGGAGCTTGCTCAAGTTAATGTCCATCGAGTTGGTGATGGCATCAGGTGGCCAAAGCATTGGAGTTTCAGCTTTAGCATCAGTCCTTCCAATGAACACCCAGGACTGATCTCCTTTAGGATGAACTGGTTGGATCTCCTTGCAGTCCAAGGGACTCTCAAGAGTCTTCTCCAACACCACAGTTCAAAAGCATCAATTCTTCAGTGCTCAGCTTTCTTTCTAGTCCAACTCTCACATCCATACATGACTACTGGAAAAACCATAGCTTTGACTAAACAGACCTTTGTTGGCAAAGTAATGTCTCTTCTTTTTAATATGCTGTCTAGGTTGCTCATAGCTTTTCTTCCAAGGAGCAAGCATCTTTTAAGTTCATGGCTGTACTCACCATCTTCAGTGATTTTGGAGCCCAAAGAAATAAAGTCTCTCATTGTTTCCCCATCTATTTGCCATGAAATGATAGGACTGGATGCCATGATCTTAGTTTTTTGAATATTGAGTTTTAAGCCAACTTTTCACTCTCCTCTTTCACTTTCATCAAGAGGCTCTTCAGTTCTTCTTCACTTTCTGGCATAAGGATGGTGTCAAGTGCGTATCTGAGGTTATTGATATCTCTCCTGGCAATCTTGATTCCAGCCTGAGCTTCATCCAGCCCGGCATTTCACATGATGAAGTCTACATATAAGTTAAATAAGCAGAGGGACAATATACAACCTTGACGTACTCTTTTCCCGATTTGGAACCAGTGTGTTGTTCCATGTCCGGTTCTAACTGTTGCTTCTTGACCTGCATACAGGTTTCTCAGGAGGCTGGTAAGGTGGTCTGGTATTCCCATCTCTTTAAGAATTTTCCACAGTTTGTTGTGATCCACACAGTCAAAGGCTTTGGCATAGTCAATAAGGCAGAAGTAGATAATTTTCTGGAACTCTCTTGCTTTTTCGATGATCCAACGAATGATGGCAATTTGATTTCTGGCCCCTCTGCCTTTTAAATCCAGCTTGAACATCTGCAAGTTCATGATTCACATATTGCTGAAGCCTGGCTTGGAGAATTTTGAGCATTACTTTGCTAGTGTGTGAAATGAGTGCAGTTGTGTGATAGTTTGAACACTCTTTGGCATTGCCCTTCTTTGGGATTGGAATGAAAACTGACCTTTTCCAGTCCTGTGGCCACTGCTGAGTTTTCCAAACTTGCTGGCATATTGAGTGCAGCAATTTCACAGCATCAGCTTTTAGGATTTGAAATAGCTCAACTGGAATTCCATCACCTCCACTAGCTTTGTTCATAGTGATGTTTCCTAAGGCCCACTTGGCTTCCCGTTACAGGATGTCTGCCTCTAGGTGGGTGATCACACCATTGTGGTCATCTGGGTCATGAAGATCCTTTTTGTACACTTCTGTGTATTCTTGCCACCTCTTCTTAACATCCTCTGCTTCTGTTAGGTCCATGCCATTTCTGTCCTTTATTGTGCCCATCTTTGCATGAAATATTCCCTTGGTATCTCTAATTTTCTTGAAGAGACCTCCAGTCTTTCCCATTCTATTGTTTTCCTCTATTTCTTTGCATTGATCACTGAAGAAGGCTCTCTTATCTCTCCTTGCTATTCTTTGGAACTCTGCATTCAAATGGGTATGTCTTTCCTTTTCTCCTTTGTCTTTAGCTTCTCTTCTTTTTTCAACTATTTGTGAGGCCTCTTCAGACAACCATTTTTCTGTTTTGCATTTCTTTTTCTTGGGGATGGTCTTGATCACTGCCTCCCGTACAATGTCATGAACCTCTGTCCATAGTTCTTCAGGCACTCTATCAGGTCTAATCCCTTGAATCTGTTTGTCACTTCCACTGTATAATTGTAAAGGATTTGAGTTAGGTCAGACCTGAATGGTCTAGTGGTTTTCCTTAGTTTCTTCAGTTTAAGTCGAATTTGGCAATAAGGAGTTCATAATCTGACTGACAGTCAGCTCCCAGTCTTGTTTTTCCTGACTGTGTAGAGTTTCTCCATCTTTGACTGTAAAGAATGTAATCAATCTGATTTCGGTATTGACCATCTGGTGATGTGCTTGTGTAGAGTTTTCTCTTGTGTTGTTGGAAGAGGGTGTTTGCTGTGACCTGTGTGTTTTCTTGGCAAAACTCTGTTAGACTTTGTCCTGCTTCATTTTGTACTCCAAGGCCAAATTTGCCTGTTACTTCAGGTGTTTCTTGACTTCCTACTTTTGCATTCCAGTCCCCTAAATGAAAAGGACATCTTTTTTGGGTGTTAGTTCTAGAAGGACTTGTAGGTCTTCATAGAACCATTCAACTTCAGTTTTACTGGTTGAGGCATAGACTTGGATTACTGTGATATTGAATGGTTTGCCTTGAAAACAAACAGAGACCATTCTGTCGTTTTTGAGATTGCATCCAGGTACTGCATTTCGGACTCTTCTGTTGACTATGATGGCTACTCCATTTCTTCTAAGGGATTCTTGCCCACAGTAGTGGTCATCTGAGTTAAATTCGCCCGTTCCAGTCCATTTTAATTCACTGATTCCTAAAATGTCGATGTTCACTCTTGCCATCTCCTGTTTGACCACTTCCAATTTACCGTGATTCATGGACCTAACATTTGAGATTCCTATGCAATAGTGTTCTTTACAGCATCAGACTTTACTTCCATAACCAGTCACATCCTCAACTGGGCATTGCTCCTTCTGGAGTTGTTTCTCCACTGATCTCCAGTAGCATATTGGGCACCTACTGACCTGGGGAGTTCATCTTTCTCTGTCCTATCTTTTTGCCTTTTCATACTGTTCATGGGGTTCTCAAGAATACTGAAGTGGTTTGCCATTCCCTTCTCCAATGAACCACATTTTGTCACAACTTTCCACCATAACCGGTCCATCTTGGGTGGCCCTACATGGCATGCTTCATAGTTTCATTGAGTTAGACAAGGCTGTGGTCCACAGGATTAGTTTGCTTAATTTTGAGATTCCTCAAAAGACTAAAAATAAAAGTGCCATATTATCCTGCAATCCCACTCCTGGGCATATACCCAGACAAAACTATAATTCAAAAAGATACATGCAGCCCAGTGTTCACTGCAGCACTATTTACAATGTCAAGACATGGAAGCAACCTAAATGTCCACTTATCGATGAGTGTATACAGAGGATGAGGCGCATGTATACAATGGAATACTACTCAACCGTAAGAAAAAATGAAATAATTCCTTTTGCAGGAACATGGATGGACCTAGAAATGATCACACTAAGTGAAGTAAGCCAGACAGAGAAAGACAAACGCCACATGATATCACTTATTTGTGGAATCTAAAACATGAAACAAATGAATTTACCTATGAAACAGACAGACTCACAGACACAGAATCAGACTTGTGGTTGCCAAGCAGAGGGAAAAGCAGATGGACTTTAGCATCTGAGATTAGCAGATGCAAACTATTATATATAGGATGGATATAAACAACAATGTCCTACTGTATATCACAGGGAACTATATTCAATATCTTGTGATAAACCATATAGAAAAGAATGTGAAAAAGAATGCATATATTTGTACAACTGAATCACTTTGCTGTTTGGTGGATATGAACACAACATTGTAAATCACCTATACATCAATAAAACAAATTTTTAAAAAACGAAATCAGCAAATTAAATACCTGTGGTAGAGTTTTTTATAGAGATCGATATCGTTGGCACTTATGTTCAGCTTCATAAAGCTTGTGGCTCCACTGTCATCTGCTATTCCTTGGCTAGAATAAAAACTATTCCTAAAAAAAGACAGAAAGTCTTACTTAAACTAATAGTTTTGCTGTGAGCATTTGCAAATCCTATGCTATAGGTATATCATAGTATTTCTCTTATACGACATGCGGGTTAAGAGTATTTTGGAAAACAAAAACACAACTTCTAATTAAGTGACACCACATTATAACCATCCAATAACCCTGAAGTGTCAAGGGAAAGTCCTCTATCAGTTGTGTTTCGAATCTAATCTGGATCAGGATAAAAAAGCAGTAAGAATATAGACGTGTGAGGACGTACAATGTAACAAAACGTATAATGTAACCACACGTCAAAATGCTCCCCATAATAAAATGTAGACCCTGAACCGTGATGAGACAATCCTACATCATTCATAGTGACACACGCTGCAACTAGGGGGAGAGTGGCATTTGGAAGTAGTTCCCTAGCTAAGATGGCAACTTTCTTATCAAGTGGTAATTCATTCTGAAAATTGGCATAGGGGGAACAGGCTAGAATTGCAGAGAAGCCACATAGGGACCCCCCCCCCCCCAAGGAAGAGAAGGTGGCAGTAAAATGGCACAGCCTCTCCCTGGGAGGTCGGACTGGCAGGCGTGTTCTGATGAGTCCCTGGCTGGAACCTTCTCTGGTGGCTACATGCAGGATGTATTCTCTTACCGATAAATCCAGTGATCAGCTCTCTCTGTTCAAATGCCCCCAGTGCCTCCTGCACTCCTGCAGTGAAGCTCTCACAGATCTGTTCCTTCCGACCTCCCCTTCAGTCCTCCCCACTGGCCCCCCACCTCCAACCCCTACCCAGAAGGTGAGCTGAGTAAGGCTTCCACCTTGCACTGGGGTCTCCTCAGGAAATGCATCTCTCAAGGCCTTCAGCCAGCACCCAGGACCCTGATGACCTCGGCGCTGGACAGCCCCGAGGAGCCAGGAGCAGATGGAGGCCCCGGAGGTGGGGCTGGGGGCGGCCAGGAAGGGGCTGGAGGGTTTGGGGCACTTGCTCCCCTGCCCACTCCCTGGGGCAGCTTTGGGAAGAAGACAGAGGTGTGCGGTGTCCGTGGGCTGGCACTCGCGGGAAGGGGCAGAAAGAAGCACAGATTCTACGCTTCTGTGCCTGTCACCATCACCGGGGAGGACGAGGGGCTCAGAACTCACCGGTAGCCCATGTCCTGGCAGGCCGCCCTCCCGTAGCTCTCACTCCAGTCGTCCTGGCACACAGGGTGCCAGGACTTCCTCTGTGCCGAGTACACCTGAAGGATGAAGTTCGGTCCATAGAGGCGAACTGCAGGAAGGGAGGCTCCGGTGAGTCCCAGACCGTGACCTTCATCCTGTCCTCACGCCGGCCCCTTCCTCCCCAGACACAGAGGCTCCAGAGGGGTGGAGCTGGGCACCCTCTGCCCAGCTACACACAGGAGATGCCCAGAATCTAGCCTTTCCTCCCAAAATGTGCCCTTCACCAAACAGAGCTGAAAACAGGTATTCAGACAAAAATGAGCCTCGTGCACACATGTTCATGAGAGCATTATTCACAGGAGCTGAAAGCGGGCAACATCCAAAAGTTCATCACTGGAGCAACACACAGAATGCAGTCCTTGTTTACAGTGGAACGTTATTCGTCCATGAAAGGGGATGAAACACTGACAGGATACCACAGGCATGAACGTTCACACATGATTGATATTCTCTTGAGTGAAAGAGGCCGGGCAAAGGTCCACACACTGTAGGACCCCATTTCTATGAAACATCTGGAGAAAGAAATCTATGGAGACAGAAAGCAGATTAGTTGTTGCTTAGGGCCTGAATCCGGGCTCAGGCCGCTGTGGAGCAACCAGCCTCGGTCTGCTCATTTCCTGATGCTTCCATGATGAGCGATTCCATCCACCATGTGAGTGGATAAACCAACTGTAGGGGCATCCAGACAGTGGAATATGATTCAACCCTAAAGAGAAATGAGCCATCAGGCTGTGAAGAGACATGGAGGAAACTTAAGTGCACCTCAGTCAGTGATGAAAGAAGCCAATCTGAAAAGGCTACATACATCCTATAGGATTCCAACTCTACGACACTTGGGAAAAGGCAAAACCACGGAGACAGTAAAAGGATCAGTGGTTTTCTGATGAGAAAGTGGTTTCAAGACGGGGGGTGAGGGGCTGACAGGTCCAAGCTTCTACCCGTGGCTCAGGCTTTGTGGTGACCAGCGCCCACAGGAGCCATTCAGGAGCCACCCAGAATCGCTTCATTGAACAAAAGACCCTTCTATCACCCAGGAAATGACAAGGGCCTTAGGAGCTCGGTGTCAGGAGCTGGGGTCAAGGACCAAATACCAGAAGAAAAGATGCACCAGGTGGTCTCATCACTTGAAAATCACCATGGTCTCAGGAGCCCTGTGCTGGGAACGGGGGTCAGAGACCAGCACCTGTCCTCTATTTAATCTCACAGTGTATGAGTGTATGTGTTAGTATCTGTGAGCATGAGACTGTGTGTGAGTGTGTTACGTGAGAGTGTAAGTGAAGTGGTAGGTGAGATTTTTCACTGCATACCCTTAGCTACTTTCTGAACTTTGATCTATTTGAGGACATTAACTCTTACAGTATTTAAATAAATACAACTTCAACATTAAGAAGAGAAAGTCTTTCCAGGCAACATCATGAGTTGGTCTTGCTAGAGTTATTGACACGTGAGTGGACACAGGTATTAAAACATCAAACACCATTCCATCCAATAGAGTAACCACGTCTGCTCAACCTCAGAAACTCTCTACTTTACTTAAGAAAATGGTGACAAATATACTATCACCCATAAAGGCAAAGCACTTTGTGGACAGTTTGCAGAGTGAGTGAGTCTGCCAAGTGTAAATCCTCTCCTGTAGGTGAGAATTCCAGGAACTCCCAGTGCAGGGGAATCCACGAGCAGGACAACAGCGTCTCATACAGGTGCCCTGACCTGGACTTGGGGTGAAAAAGAGAACCATCGCCCCAGGACGGCCACAGAAGGATGGACAGCTCTGGGGTGGAGCACAGCCTCTGTCTGCATCACTTGCACTCAAAGTTAATGGCTCCCAGAGCATGCAGCAGGCTTTGGGTACAGCCTTCAGCAGATATCAGCACAACCCTCATCCTCAGGCATCATTTTCCCTGCTACACCTACTTTGTGTTCAGTTGCTCAGTCATGTCTGACTCTGTGTGAACCCATGGACTATAACCCGCCAGGCTCCTCTGTCCATGGGATTCTGTAGGCAAGAATACTGGAGTGGGTTGCCTTTCCCTTCTCCAGGGGATCTTCCCGAACCAGGGACCAAACGCATGTCTCTTGCATCTCCTGCACTGGGAGGTGAATTCTTTACCACTAGCGCCACCTGGGAAGCCCACAGCTACTAAAAAATTCATGGAAAATAAAAGCAGAAGCAGTGTCCACTCTGTGACAACAGACATAGACCACCCGAAAGGCAGCTTCCTTAAAAAACACAGAGCCCACTCCCAACTTGATATTTTAAACAGTTTGCTGTTTTAGTGACGTTTTAGTCACGTCCTGTGGCAGCCGGGGCATGAATGTGGCCTGGCCCTAGGCTGTGGTCTCCCATCCCCTGGCTATGTGACTCCAGGTGGGAGCTCGCCCCCTCTGAGCCTGTCTTCTCATCTGAAAACTGGGCTCAGATGCAAGGTTCAGCCTCCAGGAATGGAGTCGGTGATGGAGGGACTGACGTGCGGGATACAGGCCTGGCACCGCGTGCCTGCCTTGCTGCAGCCTCTGTGGGGGCCACCCGGTGCCCAAGCCAAGCGGCCCCTCCCACAAGCAGCGCTGCCACTCACCACAGCGGTTCTCGTCCTCGCCACTGGGGCAGTGCAGGATGCCATCACACCAGAGAGAGGGGCTGACACAGGTCCCGGGGGAGCCGCACTCCATTCCTGAGCACTCGTCCTCCACTTGTAGAGAAACAAAGGGAGACGCCCATCAGGCTGAGAAACCAAGGAAACCCCCAGCCCTCGGAACAAGAGACAGCAAGACATCTCTCTCTATTTTAAAAGGAAGGGATGGGTCCTTGCCGACAGCATATGTCAAAGGAAGCAGGGCTGGCCACAGCAATGGTGAATCCCCCAGGTTTACTACTTCTGGTCAGAGTCGGATCCCTAACCTGGGATGTGGACAGCAGTTCCCCATGCCCCTGCCACACAGGCGAGTCCTGTGACCCATGAACCCTGCCCCAGGCTGCTGGAGGAGACCTGGCTGTGGGTACAGGAGCCCCCAGGGAGGGCAGGCCTCCAGCCACCACCGTGCACACTGAAATGCAGGAGACAGGTGTGCCCCCGAGGTGAAGGTGCTCACAAGTGCCAGGCCACACCCAGTGTCCTAAAGCACAGGGTGAACTCAACGTGCTTCTCCCCTATGTGTCAATACCACACGAAGGACGTGGGATCTTGACAACCCCCAGACGAGGAGGAAGTATGCCAACGAGACTGGCAGCTTCCAAGAAAGGTTATCCAAGCATCTCGTAGTCAAACAGGAGGAAAGAGATGGGAAACTTCATGAGGGGCTGGGGGTGGGCCCCCGGTCCAGACAGCAGGGCTGCTGAAGGGCCAGCACAATGCAACTCGGCTCTGGCCTGCACTTACTGTACTTCCAGAGGAGGACAGCGGCAAGGATTGCTCCTGCCAGCAGGGCCGCCAGGGTGAAGGTGATGCACAAGGCTTTCTTAGTCTCTGCAGGAAAAGAAGTGAGTACACAATTTAGTCACCTGCTTTCTTAGAAGTTAAGACTCTCAAATTTCATGCACTACTGTTATGGTATATCTTATCAAGGAATAATAATTTGGTATACACTTAAATTGGGCTTCCCTGATTGCTCAGTTGGTAAAGAATCCGCCTGCAATGCAGAAGACCCCGGTTCGATTCCTGGGTCGGGAAGATCCCCTGGAGAAGGGATAGGCTACCCACTCCAGTATTCTGGCCTAGAGAATTCCATGGACCGTATAGTCCATGGGGTCGCAAAGAGTCAGACACAACTGAGTGACTTTCACTTACTTACTTACTTAAATATTATTCAGCCATAAAAAGAATGAAATTGAGTCAGCTGTAGTGAGGCAGATGAACCTAGAGCCTATCATACAGAGTGAAGTAAAGAGGAAAACAAATATCATATTTTAAAACATATATATGGAATCTAGAAAAATGGTACTGATGAAACTATCTGCAAGGCAGGAATAGAGATGCAGACATAGAAAAGAGACTTGTGGACACAGTGGGGGGAAGGAGAGGGTGGGACAAATTGAGACAGTAGCATTGACATAGGAGAAGGCAATGGCACCCCACTCCAGTACTCTTGCCTGGAGAATCCCACAGATGGAGGAGCCTGGTGGGCTGCAGTCCATGGGGTCGCTGGGAGTCGGACACGACTGTGTGACTTCACTTTCACTTTTCACTTTCACGCATTGGAGAAGGAAATGGCAACCCACTCCAGTGTTCTTGCCTGGAGAATCCCAAGGATGGCAGAGTCAGGTGGGCTGCCGTCTATGGGGTCGCACAGAGTCGGACACGACTGAGGTGACTTAGTAGCATTGACATATACACACCACCGTGTGTGAAATAGCTGGTGGGAACCTGCTGTGGAACACAGGGAGCTCAGCTCAGTGCTCTGTGATGACCTAGAGGGCTGGGATGGGGGGCTCAGTGAAACGGAGGTTCAAGATGGAGGGGACATATGTATACTTGTGGCCGATTCTCACTGTCGTACAGTGGAAATTAACACAACATTGTAAAGCAATTATATTTCAATTTTTTAAAAGTGACTTTTCTCTTTAGGAACATATCCTGTGAGGCCTTATTTCTTCCATAGAGTTGAACTAAAGTTAACTTTTTGGAGAACCAAAGCAGGAAGCCTCGATATAAAGCAAACATACTCCGAAGTTAAGCTCTTAAAAAAGTAAGATAGTCTTTTGGTCTTAAGATAGTCCAAAAAATGATGAATGCAAAAAATTGGCTGAATAAAGGAAATATACCTTGCCCCAGTAATTTCAAGCATAAGCAAAATAATAATAACACTCCCCAAACTGTCATCTCCAGGGACTTCCTGGCTGTCCAATGGTTAAGACTCCAAGCTTTCAATGCAAGGGGCCCAGGTTTGATCCCTGGTTGGGGAGCTAAGATCTTGCATGCCACAAAACACAGCCATTCTCTCATCTCCACATCAGTGGTACTCGAGGCAGAGAGAAAAAAGCCTCTTCCTCAAGGCAGTTTAGGGAATGGATGGGCCAGAGTCACACTGACTCACTGACTCACAGTCACTGGCCTCATGTGGCTATTTTCACTTTAATTAATTCTCATGTTAAATGATATTAAATCATTCTGTAAATTCAACTGCTTGACAGTCCCACGTGGCCAGTGGCTGCCGCGCTGGACCATGAAGGGGAAGGACAATCTATCACTGTGGGAGTATCTACAGGGAAGCACTGGGGTCGGCCCCCCAGGTCTGAGGACGGGAGCTCTGGGCTCATGTTTCAGCTAAGAAGACAAGCTGTAGGACAAGGTCACCAGCGTTCTCTAGTCAAAACAAACCAACATGCCACTGTTGGTCAGAGTGTAAGCCACAAGTCGTGCCAAGCTTCAGAGTAAGACGCCCACCACCGCCACCCCCAGCAGTTCCTATGCAGAGAGCACCCTAGGGCCGGTGCTTCCCTCGGGAGATGGGCGGGGAGGCAGAGGAGAGGAGAGCCAGGGCAAAGGCTCTTATACAACCTACTACTCCTTAGCGCCTACAGGAGGACACCGGGCTCCAGAGGTGGAGCCCATGCGAAGGCCCTGCACCCCACCTGTGCCCATTTTTCCTTCCAGAAGTCCACCAGACCAAGAAGTCCAGTTTCTGGACTCAACTGAACCACTGGATCTGGGCATGAACCCTCACCCCTCATTTTGTTACCACATTCTGCAAATTCCACAGTCTGCTCAAACAGGCTTAGGAATCACCTGGGGAGCCTGTTACCCAGAGATTCTGACTCAGCTAGGGGAGAGGAGGCAAGTCTCAAACCTACAGGCTCCTGGGCGAGGTCACCGCCGCTGGTCTGAAGACTGCCATGTGACACCAGCCACGTGTTATCAGGACTTGGTTCACAGTGAATGTGCCTGGCAGCAGGCAAGGTGGGGTCACCAATGAGGCTCAGGGGAAATTCCAAATGGTCAATTTGATCCATCAGTAAAGGGTGATTTCTTCCTTTGGGTGACTTCCCTTTGTGTCATAGTATCCAAGATAAGATACTGTGCCTGGTGAGTAGAAGGATGTTAAACCAGGCATCATGAACCTCTCCTGGACAGGGTGGCAACCTGCCCGGCTCTCGCTAGGAGTGTGAGCAGTGGGGGCCCCAGATGTCACTGCTGGTGGACAACTATTTCGGGATCGGTGTCTGGTTGATCAGACTGGACTGGGTGCTGGTTTGCAATTGTACCTATTTGGGTGTAGGTACAACTGACTAACCATTTGTTGTTGTTATTGTTGTTCAGTCCCTAAGTCATGTCCAATTCTTTGCAATTCCATGGACTGCAGCATGCCAGGCTTCCCAGTCCTTCACTATCTTCTGGAGTTTGCTCAGACTCATGTTCATTGAGTTGGTGATGCTATCTAATCATCTCATCCTCTGCCACCCTCTTCTCCTCCTGCTTTTAATCTTTCCCAGCATCAGGGTCTTTTCCAACGAGTTGGCACTTCATTCACATCAGGTGGCCAAAGTGTTGGAGCTTCAGCTTCAGCATCAGTCCTCCCAATGAATATTCAGGGTTGAATTTCTTTAGGATTGACTGGTTTGATCTCCTTGCAGTACAAGGGACTCTCAAGAGTCTTCTCCAGCACAATTTGAAAGAACCAATTCTTTGGCGTTCAGCCTTCTTTATGGCTCATCTGTACATGACTACTGGAAAAACCGTGTGTGTGCGTTAGTCGCTCAGTCGTGTCCAGCTCTTTGCGACCCCATGGACTGTAACCCTCCAGGCTCCACTGTCCATGGGATTCTCCAGGCAAGAGTACTGGAGTGGGTTGCCGTTTCCTTCTCCAGGGGATCTTCCTGACCCAGAGGTTGAACCTGGGTCTCCCACGTTACAGGCAGATTTTTTACCGTCTGAGCCACCAGGAAAGCTTCTGACCATATGGACTTCTGTCAGCAAAGTGATGTCTCTGCTTTTTAATATGCTGTCTAGGCTTGTCATAGCTTTCCTTCCGAGGAGCAAGCATCTTCTAATTTCATGGCTACAGTCACCATTCGAGGTGATTTTGGAGCCCAAGAAAATAAAATCTTGTCACTGCTTCCACTTTTTTCCCCTTCTATCCACCATGAAGTGATGGGACCAGATGCCATGTCATAGTTTTTTAATGTTGAGTTTCAAGCTAGCTTTTTCACTCTCCTCTTACCTTCATTGTTATCAATTGTTGATGTAGCCCTTCTGTGACCAGTGTCAACTATTTGCCTCACAGTATTGTTGACCTTCAAGCCTCCAAATCCCGAATGCTAACACGTGTATTAAGGTTCAACGTGAAAGACCTCTTGCTAAAACAAACAAAGCCAGGAAGATAAAATGCCCCTTGTACTCTTGCTGAGGGTCTCTTGCCTTTGTGCTATTTAAGTCACTTGCAAAATATTGTCAGGCTCTGACAGGCTACATACTGCTGCATGATTCCAACGCTACACTCTAAGAAAGACAAAATTACAGAGACAAATCAGTGGTTGCCAAGAGTTAGGGAAGGATGAGCTAGACCAAGAGGGGCTAAGACCAGTGGTCCTCAGCCTGGGTACCATGGACATCTTGACTGGGTCATCCTTGGTGGTGGTCATTCTGTGCACTGGAAGATGTTTAGCATCATCACTGGTACCTACCGAGCAGATGCTAGTAGCAACTCCACGCCAGTTATAGCAACCAAAAGTGTCTCTGGACATTGGCAAATGCCCCGAGGGTCAAAATTACCCCATTAGGAGCCACCAGTCTCAATCTAACAACCACCACCAAAAAGACATCAGTGCAGAGACAAGTGATTTCTTGAACCAAGACGAACTGATGGAGGGAAAGAGAACCACACAGGAAAGGAGTAGGAGTAATTAAGGAGAAGGGATCACAAAGGGGTAGAAAACACAGGAATGGAAGAGAGTAGTGGTGGGGAGAAGGAAGGATGGAAGAGCCATCTGTGAAGCATGAGGGAGACAAAGGAAAGGACAGGGACAGAAATACAAGAGTGACGGCAGTTGGGAAGAGCTAGGGGGGTCTGAGGAGAGGAATCTTCAAAGGGTACAGATATTACCTGATGCCATTGTTTATGGTGTGTTGTTGGCACACGGAAATTCACCCTGTCATAGATCTTTAACTGTGTGAGCTGTGTGTGAGGGTATGTGTATCTCACAAAATAAAATAAAAATGTTATCAATGAAAATGTTCCTTGGGCCAGCCCCTGTACTTGCTCCGTGCTCATGTAAGTTCTGGCTGTCCTAGTCCTGCCTGGGCAGTGCTTACCACATCAACTTGCCTGCATTACAAGCTAGGGGAGGGGGCACAAAGGGAAGGGATCTGGAGGGAAAGAAGATAAGATGCAATGCAAAGAGAACAGACAAGGACTTCCTTGGTGGTACAGAGGTTAAGACTCCAGGCTTCCAACGCAAGGGGCACGGGTTCAATCGCTGGTCACGGAACTAAGATCCTATGTGCAGCGTGATGGGGCCAAAACGATTAAGTAATTACTTAAAAGTTTGAATTATTAAAAAAGAAAACAGACATGAAAGACATGGAATTAAGGTGGTGGGCAGAAGACACACCACCTGCAGTCCCTCACCCTCTCCATGACCCGCTCAGGTCTGCCTACAAGATCCTTCAAGCTGTGAGAAAATGTTGCAGATGCTTCTGGGTGACAACCCCACCAGCCACTCCCTTCACTGAACACAGAATACTCAAGCACCTTGAACGTGACTTGTAGCATCCAGGAAATGGGTACGTAGAGAAAGATTGTTACTTCCTGCACTGGGGGCTTACATCTACTCAAGATAATACAGTGGTAAACCATGCAGACAAGAAGCAGTTCAGAGAGACTGGGCTGGAAAGACCATCCTGGGTGGTACAGGCCAAGCTGGTACAGGAGCGTTAGTGGGAGATGAAGGTCTCAGCAGCTGTGTAAGTGTTCTGTGTGCTCAGTCGTGTTCAACTCTTTGCATCACCATGGACTGTAGCCCGCCAGGCTCCTCTGTCCATGGGATTCTCCAGGCAAGAATACTGGGGTGGGTAGCCATTTCCTCCAGCAGGGGATCTTCCCAACCCAGGGATCAAATCCACCACTCTGGCATAGCCTGCATTGGCAGTCAGATTCTTTAACACTAGCGCCACCTAGCTAAGGGGCTCCCAAAGGCCCCAGGGAGGTGAGAACCAAGGTCCACAACTTTGACACAGAGATAGGGAAGGGAAAGGCATGCACACCAGCCCTGCAGACAGAGGAGAGCTGGCACCAAGCTGGTGGGGGCAGAGGGCACACTGGAGAAGGCAGACCCAAAACTCGGTTCCATTAGAGAAAATAAAAGCAAAAAGAGTCCTACTTGAGGTGCACGCTGTCCTGGACGGAGGTTTGGGCTGCCTGTAGATGACAGGTGTCGAGGCGTGCGTCTGAACCCTTGGGGTGTACTGGGGCACCATGGGTGGGTAGTACTGAGCAGGGTACACCTCATAAGCAGGGGGAGCCATGGGCGGCTGCTGAGGGTACAAGCTTTCCGGCTGGTATCCATGGTTCTCATAGTAAGGCCCGACACCTGGTGATGATCCCTAAATGATTAAAAAGAAGATGAATGATACAAAGCCGTAATTATTCCAAAGCTTAAAGAAACATTCCATGGCACGCAGTCAATTCATGGGGAAAGCACTGCAGATTCTTATGTGAAAGTGAAACTCTTAGTTACTCAGTCATGTCTGACTCTTCGCAATCCCATGGACTGTAGCCCGTCAGGCTGATATTCATGGAATTCTCTAGGTAAGAATACTGGAGTGGGTTGCTGTGCCCTCATCTAGGGGATCTTTCCAATCCAGGGATCAAACCCGTGTCTCCTGCATTGCAGGTGGATTCTTTACCCCTGGGCCACCAGGGAAGCCAATTGGAGATATAGTGTTCTACCAACTAATTTTTGTGAACACTTCATGTAGAAAGTGGTAAATCTTTTCTTGAAAACATACTTTCTAGCTTGTCATCTGCCTTTTAATTTTGGTTGCTTATTGTTGTTTTTCTTTTCTTTCTTTTTTTTTCACTTCTCTCCTCCTCTTATGCCAACTTAAAATCTGCCCTCTCCAAACCCCGACCCCCCAAGGCCACTGGGGACCCCAGGAGCCTGTGAACTTGCTCTGCTTCAGACCCACTCCTGCCCCATGGACCACCCACTGGCCAGGCCACCCTGGGAGCCACACCTGCCGTCTTATCCAAGTGTCCACTTGCAACGCTCCTCCCCACTCAGTAACTCCTCCCCTTGTTCCTTGCTGACTGAGAGCTCAGAGAGGACTAGGATTCTGAGCAGAGGAGACTTAACGCTGAGAATTTTAAATGAGGCCTCCAGGGCAGCGTGGTTAGAAAGCAGTAAACCAATCTTGAGTTTAATAACTCACCAACGTGCCCCTTCCAGCGTCCAAAGATTGCACCCAAGACCAGAGCAGCAACAGAAAGGGAAAACAGAAGGTAATCTCTCATCTAAATGGGGAAGCCAGAGGCTGAAAAGCAGCACAGGCATCTGGTCTCCATCTGAAGCATCTGAGAACGCGCTGACCTTCCCAGGAAAGGTGGCAGCGGGCATGGCGGTCTGACCCTGTGAGTTCCTATACTGTGGGTTTGGAATTTTAAAAGGATCCAATGAAAACTATCAAATACAGGGACAGGGCAAGCAAAGGTCTGCTTTCCAGATAAAAGAGAGATCTCTGTTGTCAACCACAACTTTTACTAACCTGAATGTAAGATGATAAGTGAGATGCAATGGGGAAGGTACAGCCAGTCAGTCAGTTCAGTCGCTCAGTTGTGTCCAACTCTTTGCGACCCCATGGACTGCAGTATGCCAGGCTTCCCTGTTCATCACCAACTCCTAGAGCTTGCTCAAACTCATGTCCATCGAATCTGTGATGCCATCCAACCGTCTCATCTTCTGTTGCCCCCTTCTCTTCCTGTCTTCAATGTTTCCCAGCATCAGGGTCTTTTCCAATGAGTCAGTTCTTCGCATCAGGTGACCAAAGTATTAGAGTTTCAGCTTCAGCACCAGTCCTTCCAGTGAATATTCAGGACTGATTTCTTTTAAGATTGACTGGTTTGATCTCCTTGCAGTCCAAGGGACTCTCAAGAGTCTTCTCCAACACCACAGTTCAAAAACATCAGTTCTTCAGCACTCAGCTTTCTTTACGGTCCAACTCTCACATCCATATACGACTACTAAAAAAACCATAGCTTTGACTAGACAAACCTTTGTCAGCAAAGTAATGTCTCTGCTTTTTAATATGCTGTCTAGGCTGGTCATAGCTTTTTGTCCAAGGAGCAAGAGTTTTTTAATTTCATGGCTGCAGTCACCATCTGCAGTGATTTTGGATCCCAAGAAAACAAAGTCTGTCACTATTTCCATTGTTTCCCCATCTATTTGCCATGAAGTGATGGGATTGGATGCCATGATCTTCCTTTTTTGAATGTTGAGTTTTAAGCCAGCTTTTTCACTCTCCTCTTTCACTTTCAACAAGAGGCTCAAATGTAAGGTACATTTGTATCCAAAGTGTGGGGAAGGGGCAGGGGGGTGTTTCAGGAAGGGGGTGACCAGTCCTTTGCTTCAGCCATGGCCTCTCCCAGGCTGCCAGTATGTGAGGCTACACTGTGCTCTGCTGGCCATTGGCGTCCCAGGCACTCTCTTTTAACTGGAACAGAATCTTCCTGCAATGTGGGAGACTCGTGTTCAATCCCTGGGTAAGAAAGATCCCCTAGAGCAGGAAATGGCAACCCACTCCAGTATTCTTGCCTGGAGAATCCAATGGACAGAGGAGCCTGGTGGGCCACAGTCCATGGGGTCACAAAGAGTCGGGCGTGATTGGGTGACTAAAACATACACACACACACACACACTCCTTCTCACCACCATCCTGAGTCTGTCCCCACATCTCACCCCTGCCCCCTGTGCCACTGGAAAGAGCAGAAGGAACCCAGGACAGGGCAAGGCCAGGGAGGTAATGATTAACCACTTACTGAGTTTAAAGCCATCCTGATGTTATCAGCAGCATCGGGTAAAGGGAGGTATTTGGAATGTTCGAGTTGACCTAGAGGAAAGAACGACAGGACTGTTTTGTTTCTGTACCAGTGAGTTTGCTGGAGATGAGACGGGAAAGAACCAGAAGACGTCCTGGGTGGCAGTCACCTCTCACCACAACCACGGTGGTTCTGCCCGTTCACCTTCACCTTCACCTCATCACCTGCACCCACAGCCGCCCATCCTGAAGAAGCCGGGGAGCAGTTACAACCTGCTCGCTTGTAACTTACATTCAGAGCCTGCCTCACTCACCCTGCTCCTACCAGGAGGCCCAGACTTCCCCGACATTGCCTTCACCAAAATGAGAGCCCAGGGAATGAGAAACGGGCATGGGGAATTTTCAGCCATCAGGCTTGGCAGAGATGATGCAGGGCAAAGCCCTGGCTCAGCTCCTGACAGTGCCATGTCCGTGGTGCCCTTGGGCGAGTGACCTCTCTGGATGTTGGGCAGAAGCAAACGCAGCCACCACATGGGCTTGTTTCGATGAGGATTTAACTCGAGGGTGCAGGCAGACACCTCACATGCCCCGGCAGTCGCAGGTGTGATGAGATGTTGTGGCTCTTCCCTACAGAGCATCCTCGGGGAGAAGGGAGCAGCAGTCCACCTCCCACCCTCTCATCCCCCCGTGGAGCAAGTGGTCTGGAGGTTAGACCCAGATGGAGGCCACACCTGACTTTTCAAATAAGCCATCAGGGGCTTTCCTTGTGGTGCAGGGGCTAAGACTCCGTGCTCCCAATGCAGGGGGCCCAGGATGGATCCCTGGTCAGGGTACTAGATTCCATATTCCGCAACTAAAGATCCTGTGTGCTGCAACCAAGACTCAGTGCAGCCAAATAAATAAATTAAATATTTTTTTAAAAAACAAGCCATATGAGGTGAGAGGGAGGCTCAAGAGGGAGGAGACATATGTATACATATGGCTGATTCATGTTGATGTATGGCAGAAACCAACACAATATTGTAAAGCAATTATCCTTCAATTAAAAATAAATAAATTTTGAAAAACTGAAAAAAAAAAACCACCAACACACACATACATACAAACAAGCCACATGGAGTTGCTGCAACCTTAATCAACACAAATGTGTAAAAATTCTATAAAACACATTTAGACTCACGTGATACTCCACTTACTATTTCCAAATCCAGAAAAGAAGGAAATTCAGGACTAATCATTTGAGTGGTTTCTAAGGGTATCAGTCCAAGAGACTTCTCAAGCAAGAATACTGGAGTAGGTTTCCATTTCCTCTTTCAGGGGATCTTCCCGGCCCAGGGATTGAACCCGCCATCTTCTGTGTCTCCTACATTGGCAGGCGGAGTCTTTAGCACTGAGCCACCTGGGAAGCCCTATACAACATACCTATCAATATATAAGGAAATTGGTCACAAAAAATGAAGTCCTTGGTCACCTTATTTGCAGATGTTTTTGAGCAGTGGTGCCTAGGAAGACCATCAACATAAAAAGCTTTATAGTAAAGGCCCATCTGACGTCACCCTTCCCATCATAAGCAAATAATGGCTTTTGTCCACCACTCCTGGCTGCCTTGAATTGATCAAACAGTAACTCCAAGAAACAGCCTTCACAATCACCCATCCACAGGACCTGTCCAGGGTAAGAAAGCTCTGGACTTCAAAGCTGGAAGATCTGGTCAGAGCATCTTTCATCTGTAAAGGGCCTGGTGCACAGCTGACACAGGCGGCAAGGCCTGGTGATTGAGCCCATGACCCCTGGGACCAGACTCTGGATCCAAACCAAACTCACTCACACTAGCCATGACCTGGGGGCAAACCTAATTATGCTTCCAGGCCTCGGTTTCCTTATCTGTAAAACAGGGAAATGGTTTAAAGAATCATTAGAGTTGGTTTACCTAAGTCACTGCTTCTTAAAAGTGGTTTCACTGTACATAATACAGAAGTTATCTAAGACATACTAGAAGCATCTTTCAGAAGAATGTAGTTTGGTATTTACTTAGTATAAAAGGTTTTTGCACAGTGTAACAAACACAGTGTTTACAAACCTGCTTTAAAAAAAAAGAAAAGTGGGAGGGGATAACAGTGGCACCCAATACAGGGTTGAAAAAGAAATAAAAGGAATCCAAATTGGCAAAGAAGAAGTAAAACTGTCACTATTTGCAGACGGCATGATACTTACTATACATAGAAAACCCTAAAGATGCCACCCGAAAACTACTAGAACTACTCAGTGAATTCAGTCAAGTCACAGGACACAAAATCAATACACAGAAAGTTCTTGCACTCTGACACACTAACAGTGAAAGATCAGAAAGTGAAATTACGGAAACAATCCCATTTACCATTGCAACAAAAAGAATAAAATACCTAAGGAATAAATCTACCTAAGGAGGCAAACGGTGGAAAATTCTTAAACAGATAGGGATACCAGACCACTTTATCTGCCTCCTGTGAAATCTGTATGCAGGTCAAGAAGCAACAGTTAGAACCAAACACGGAACAACAAACTGGTTCAAAATTGGGAAAGGAGTATGTCAAGGCTGTACATACAGAGCCGACTCTGTAGCCCACCAGGGTCCCCTGTCCGTGAAATTTTCCATGCAAGACTACTGGAGAGGGTTGCCATTTCTACTCCAGAGGATCTTCCTGACCCAGGGGTCAGACCTATGTTTCTTGAGTCTCCTGCATTGACAGGCGGATTCTTTACCACTAGCACCACATGGGAAGCTCCTAAAACTGATCATAAAGCTGATAAATGTTGAACAGCCCATAAAGGCAGGATGGGCCTGATTGGCAGCATTCATAGATTCGCAGATCTGCATCTGGAAATGCCCAAGATACCAACATGAAATCCACCAGCTCTGAAAAGCCCACTGGAGCTCCTGCTGGCACTGCCTCTCTGAGTCCCAAGCAAAATTATTATTTGACTCGTTACACATTAAAAAAACCTGAAACATTAACTTGGATAAATAAAAATATAAGTAAGGCTGTTTAATCTTGGCAAAACTTGTTTTACAAGTCACGAGAAAGATGTACCAGATCATTCACTTACTTTTCATGTAAAGATAAAATAAAAGAACCAGTTCGTGCTGACAGCTTTGAGATTTTTTTAAGATTAAAAAAAAAAAAAGAGTCAACATGGTTCCAGGTATGAGGAAAAAACCTGACCCATACACAGGAGGAAGAGATCAGCATGTAGAATATACATGATGTTTACGTCTTTATGTGAGTGTGACGATCACATATTAATAACCTTTCCTACTTCTCTCTGTAACGAGAGACGTTTCTGAGACTTGACAGCAGTACAGAATCCTCTGGTCTAAGCAGGAAAAGCTGGCACCTTCCTTGGATTAGTTTCAGGTGAGTCCTGCCCCGGCCAGGGTTCTCTCCCCTGGTTTCTCTGCCCTCAGTGGCAGGCACTCCCTGGGCCTCTGAGCTATCTCACCAGTTATAGGTTTGGTTGGAGTTTCAGGAAATGAAAATCCGATCTCACTGGCGGCTCTCCCAGTTTAAGAGCCCTCTGAAAGGAGTGATGAATCAGTGCCCGAAATCCACGCTCCCTAGTCATTCAAGATCCCAAACAGTGAGACCAGGAAGCCAGGAGCTCAGGGGCACCAGGAGCCGCAGCCATGAATTGTCCCCTAAAAGCCCAGGACCCAGAAATAACTGCAGCACAATCCTCTCTCACCCAGAGATCCCACAGCCGGCAGATCCTGAGGACCCGGGACACCAAATGCGCCCAGATGGGCTGCCATGGACTCTGGAAGGGAAGACGAATCGGAGTGCCCCTAACTGTTGGGGTGTGTGTGTGTTAGTAACTCAGTCATGTCCAACTCTTCAAAACCCCATAGTCTGTAGCCTGCCAGGCTCCTCTGTCTATGGAATTCTGCAGGGGGAGGATACTGGAGTAGGTTGCCATTTCCTCCTCCGGGGGATCTTCCTGACCCAGGGATTGAACCCAAATCTCCGGCATTACAAGCAGATTCTTTACCATCTGAACTACCAGGGAAGCCTATCTCTCGGTGGCCAGAGACAAAGGAAGGAAGAAAGGTCTTCCCTGGGACCTGGATCTGATGGGGACGGACTGCTGTCCAAAAGGACCAGAGGATTACACTCTGTGCGATTAATTTCCAAAACAGGCAGTTCCATGCCCATACGAGGTAGCACCCCTCTTTTGCTGGTTTCTGAAAGGAACAAGACAACCCAGATGGCAGAGACAACACTACGTCTCAATGTTCTCTCTGGTCATCAGAGGACACCCGTGAGTGCTCTTGATTCCGGAAAGTCAGCCTCAGGGAAGCGCGTTTCCCCAAAGTGACCGAGACTCACGTGTGGTGAAGCTCTGCCCTGCTGCTTGGTCCTGGCACGCATCCACTCCAATGTCACCCACCTGAGTCACACGGCAGGGCATGACTGTCCCGGGCCACCCCGGGCTCTCCTTTCAGGGGGCTGACTCAAGCCTCGAGTAACCTGCCCGGCCACCTCCCAGCAGGACGGTGTTGTGGAACACTACCAGCCTCCCATGATGTGATGAAGCTATTTCTAGACAAAGAAGGGCCCTCCTTACAGTGTCTTTACTCTGGACCTCAGAACACATTTGCTGGAGATTTATTTTGAAAACTACCAAACCAACGGAAATGAGGTCAGGAGGTAGATGTCGATGCCCATGCAGGAGTCAGGGATTTTCCCTATTATGAAGGCTTCACTGACTTTCCCCCACACATCATTCATGCATGGGCTCCTGCACCGGGCCCCTTCTAATGCCTTCCAGACACCAATCATGTGATGAGGTGTGACGGGTGGAAGAAACCACACCTTCCTGACCTCGGATTCAGCGTGCCTTCTTCAAACTCCAAAGCAAACACCACCGACAGATACTCCCCATCTGAGGGTCCATGACCAATGGAGCCCCTTACGTCTCAGCCACTGGATATAATCACCTCACATGTGGAGAGGTTCTCGTGTCCCATTGGGGACAAAATGCACTGTGAGAGGGAAGTTAACAGAGACAGTGGTGGATTTAATTAACAGTTCAATGTAAACAAATATAAGACTATCAGAGAAATGGCACACACAGTGACTGACCCAGGAATGAGAAAGACAGAGGGAGGAAGAGAGCCGCTCAGGAGAGGTACTGCCTGCATCATCCAAGTTTCTTTTTCTATGAATGCCTCATTGTCCAAACGAGATTACAAACTTTTTAGGGCAGGAATTGAATCTGGTCCTTTTTTTTCAGTCTAGTTTTGTACCTCACACAGAAAGTGTTCCTTTTTTTTTTTTTTTTTGCATCCCAAAGGCCAAATGAGTAAGATGAAATTTAAGACAGAGAGAGCCAGAAAGCCTGCAGCTGGACAAAGCAGACGCCAAATTGAGGATGTGAGTGACCTCACAGGTCTAGGTTCACAGAGCTGACCGAATGCCAGCACGCAGGCTGGAGAGGAGGCCAGTCCCTCAATAAAGTACAAAAGCCACTGTCTAAGGTTCGAAGAACTTGCCTGAGTTGATCTGTGAAATGGGCATGCATGCAGGCTATGCATGCTAAGTCACCTCAGTCATGTCCGACTCTTGGCGACCCCATGAACTCTAGCCCGCCAGGCTCCTCTGTCCACGGGATTTCCCAGGCAAGAATACCGGAGTGGGTTGCCATTTCCTTCTCCAGAGGATCTTCCTGACCCAAGGAAAGCAGATAAATGGGGTTTTGTCCAGATTAAGTGTGTTCGTGGCCTAACACCATGCCCATCACACAATGAGCCCTCCAGAATAGCATAAGGACAGTAACTAAGGGACTGATGTATGGGAAAAGGACTCAATTTTTTTGTGTGAAAATCCAAAGGAAGAACTCAGGATCAAACAGCTCAGAAATATCAGGAAGGCAGATTTAACTCAATCCAGGGAAACCAAGTTCCAACAATGAGGACGTTTCAGTATCCACTGGGTTCCCTTGTGAGAAACAGTTCCTCAAACCAAAAAAAAGTTTGACCAAACACTGGAAGGCTGTGTCTACAGCACATTCTAGAACCAAACTGAGCTTTAGCTGAGAGGCCAGACATGATGATCTTTTATTTTTTGTGATCGGAAACACAAATCTATCCCTAGAAAACACAGGCTCCACATGCCTGGTATTCAGATGGAGTCTCAGATGAGGCCAGGTGCTAGCCCTGCCAGGAGGGCCCCTCCGAAAGCAGGGAGCTTAAAGCGACGCTGACATGAGGTGACATCCAAACAAGCCACCATAAAAGCCTGGGCTTCATCTCACCTTCCAGATCAGAGTTCCCTAGAAAATATTTCTCTAAGACGTCCACTAGAAGGCCAACGGAACTCCCAATGATTCCGTCCACTCTGCCTTTGCAGAAGCTTGCAGACTTAAGCTTTTGTTGCTGTTTACTTGCAGCTAGCTGCAAGAATTAATGTGAATTGCAGGGCTTCCCTAGTGGCTCTGATGGTAAAGAATCCGACTGCAGTGTGGGAGGCCTGGGTTCAATCCCTGGGTTGGAAAGATCCCCTGGAGGAGGGCATGGCAACCCACTCCAGTATTCTTGCCTGGAGAATCCCCATGGACAGAGCAACCTGGCAGGCTGCGTCCATGGGGTCACACAGAGTCGGACACAACTGAGTGACTAAGCACAGCACTTGCTAAGTCATGTCCAACTCCTTGCAACCCCATGAACTGTAGCCCGCCAGGCTCCTCACTCAAGAATACTGGAGTGGGTTGCCATTTCCTTCTCCAAGCCTTTCAAACATTTCCTGCTTCCTTATCACATTTCTGCACCCTCGTCCCTCCTGCACCCCACCCCTACACACAACATAAATGCCTGGAGTTTCCACTCATGGCAAGTCCTTCCCTCCTCCTTGACTGACCTCTAACAAGAGCACAAAGCTCAGCTTTGGGTCACCTGCCCTCTTCAAGACTCACACTGTTCACAGTTCAAGGAGCTGCCCACACACCCAGAAAATCAGGGTCTGCCGTTCTCCCTGGAAATCTCTAAGACTGCCCATGACATTTTTCATGGTCCTGGTTCCTCTTCTCTGGACCTCTGTCCAGTGTCTGGGGCAGACCAAGTCCGAGGTCACCTCCCCTTTCTCCTGATCTCGAGTTCTGCCTCTGGGTTGTTCCTCAGACCTGTCTGTGTGATCAGCTGAGCCCTCTGCTACTGCATTTGGGACTAGGCTGGCCATAGGCACGGTGGGGGCGGGGGCACTGGGAGTCCCCTCCCCCACATCCAGGCCCACATTCCTGAGAGGGATCCCCATCCCCAAGCTAGGAAGGGACTCACTAAGACTGGCCCAATTCACATCTCAGCACCCAGGTGTGTAACATCTCCCATTTCCTCCCCAGAGGTCACTTAGTTCATCTTGGGGGCCCCCTACGGGGTGCCAGGAAGGGCAGCAAAGACTGAGCAATTGTGGGAAGCAAGACCACCCAGCAGACCCAGAGCTGAGAGAGAAGCAGAGGGTGGACGAGCCTTGAGTGCCCCCACCCCCACACCAACAGGGCTGGCTTCCCCTTCTTAAGTAAGCAAAGCTGACCAGACACTACTTTGACCCAGTCACCTCTCCTTTTTCTACTTCCATGCCTAAGGATTGCATAATTCTAGAGGGCTTCAAAAAATAGATTTCCTATTCCATCAGAATCTGATGCAGCAACTGAAACCAGGGCAATGACCTCCAGTGGTCACAGAGGCCCCCAGGACTCCTGCCACAGGCCTAGGTGGAAAAGAGTGAGAGGTACCAGCCTGGAGCCCTGGTTTACACATCCTGGTAGACCTGTGTCCCAGGCTGGGCCCAGAGTCTCTGCAACAACCGTCATAGTGTCTTCCCGTATCTAGGCTTCATCACCTACAGGACATTTGCACCCTCGCCCCATCACCAGGGATGGTCAGCCCTCTGCACTGCCCCATAAAGGAGCAGCTTCTCCTGCCCAGGTCACCCCTGGAAGTGGGCAGCTCGGAGCCAGTGGGGCAGGGGTGGGGAGGAGAGGGAAGGGAAGAGGCTCTGCTCTTGGATCTTGAGGAAGTCAGCCTGGCCCTAGAGCCAGCCCCTTTCCCACAAGGATTCCAGACCTCACGAAGCTTCCCTGGAGCCATCTGGCCTGCCGGCACCACCTGGTCTCCCTATAGGTCATGGGATCGCCTGGGGCAAGTTATTTCCCCTGTCTGCCTTAGTTCCCCACAAGTGAGTTACATGCATCATAAAGAGCCTGGAAGGATGCCCAGCTGGAAGTAAAGGCCACATCCACATGGATTGTTCCTATGATAATAGGGATGCAACCTAACGTTCTCCTACAATTAAAGCAGGAGTCCAGGGTGAACAGCCCAGGGTGAGCGGAGGCCAACCACCACCAAGCAATCCTGAGCACTGTAGGCTCCAGACAAGGAAAAAGACTGACCTTGGAGGAGTCAATAAGAAAGGCATTGCTGGAAATCAAACAAACAAACCTCCCAGTCAAGAACAAAAAGCTCCTGCTGCTAGCCAGCTGACGGTTTTAAAAGCGCGGAGGGAGGTGTCCGTGGCCAATCTCCAGGCAGAGGCCCCACCGCAGCTCCCGGACTCCTGTGGTGTGGGCTTGCTGGTGCTGCCCTGGCCTCTCACATTGACCTCAGGGGTCCAGTAAGGTTGGCCGCGGTGGGGGTGCAGGCAGGCCCACCTCTGGAAAAGCTGTGGAAGGCGGGAGCAAACCTCCACCGCCTCCCTGGGTTCCCCAACCCCTTCACCTCACTCAGCAGCAGCAGCGCCTGCGCCCCCAGGGAGCTGGGTCAGGTAAGCCCGGGTCCCACTCCCAGCCCCCACCCTCCACCAGGAGAGATTGGCTCCGTCCCCACTTCCTGGAGAACCTTCGGAGACCTCCCAGGCTAAGTCAACAGCCCTCCCCTCACTTTAGATTTTCTAAACACCTTGAAGCTCTCCTTAGCAGCCTTTGTAATTTTCCATCGGTTGGTTGGCTCTCGACAGCCCGGAGCGCCAGGAGCCCAGGGCGCCTGCTGTGTGCCCCGGACCTTCCGTGGTCCCAGTACTACGGCGCGGGTTTGAATCGGGCGGGAATCTGGCGGGATTCGCAGGCTGCAGGCAGAGCCCCGGGTGACCCCTGCCCGACAGGCAGGTCTCGAGTCGCTCTCTTTTCCCTTCCAAACGATCCACGGGGATTCCACCTGACCGGCCGGCAGCCACCTGCGCGTCCGAAACGGAATTCTGGATTTGGGATCACCAGCGGGGTGGGCCCTTCCCAAAAGCCAGGGCGCACGCCAGGGCCGGCCGCTGCCCGCGACCCGTGCTTCCCCTCTGGGGTCTGGAAGCGCGAAATTTGGGGCCATAAGGTAATTCTTATCGATGCCCACTGCCAAGCTGGTGCGATCAGCCGCGGAGCCACGTTCCAGGGTCCGGCCGGATGGCATGCGGTGGGCAGAAATGCCCAGGTGTCCGGCCTTGTCCCTGGCATGGAGTGTGCGCCGAGAGACCAGGACCGCTCCTGCCGGCCCTGGAAGCGCAGGGGACCGGAGCGGAGGCGGGGGGCGTTGCCGGGTGTCCAGGGGCCCCGGCCCTGATCGTGGCCTCCGGGTCGTCGCATCGGGGCCCGGGTTGTGGGAAGTGCCTTCCTGGGGCCATCGAGCGGTTCGCACCTCGCCCGGAGGCCCTCCAGGCCCGTTCCCGCGGCACCGGCGTTATCGCTCCCGGCATCTCCGAGAGTTTCCAGTTTCTCCGCACTTCGGAAGGGAACCAAGAAGCAGGAGTTCAGGTAACACTGCGAGGCTGCAGAGATTTTCCCGAAACAAAGAAGCAGATGGACAACCCTCCCTCCCTCGTCCCCGAAGGGAAAAGGCGCACCCCTCGTCCCCAACTCGGAGCTAAAGGGGTCAAGGGAGCATGAGCCGATTTCAGCCTAGGGGACCCACCCCGAGGCACCTTTTCGCCTACCAATTGGCTAAGGGACCACAGAGTATCCTGCACCAGCCCAGTGAAGCCAACGGAGCAGCCGGGGGGCCTCTGATCCCCCGCGCCAAGGCGTCCCAGGCGCGCGGAACCCTCCCGACCTCACGCAGGTCGCTTTGCCGAACTCAGCCCCGCGCATCCTGAAAGCGGGAGGACGGACCCACCGGGCCGGAGCTGCTCACATCTGGCTTCACTTCCCGCTACTCCCACCCAGCCCGGGCGCCCAGGTCCTCCCTTGCTCCCGGTATCTCCAGCACAGAGAACCCGTCGCGCGAGCCACTTACCTGCTGCGCTCCGGGGCAGCTCACCCCTCCCGTCCTCCTCCTCCTCCTCCGCCTCCTCTGGAGTTCGCTTCTTCCAGGGCCCAGCTCGGAGTCCCGGATCCTCCCCGGCTCTCGCTTTAATCCTGGGAGGCGGTGTCCGAGTGCCCAGGGCAACACCCCCAAGCGCCGGTCCCGGGTCACCTCGGACCGAGGGAGGGGACGGACCGGAACGGCTGTCCCGGGCGGGGCTGGTCGGGGCGAAGGCGGCGAGAGGAGGAGTTTCCTCCAGGGAAAGCCCGGCTTGCGCTCCCGGAGGGACCCAGAGGGAGCTCGGGGGACGCTTCCATCCCCGGCGGGCAGTCTAGGGTTGGGGAGGAGCGCGTCTCCCTCCCGCATTCCCCGGGACCGAGCCGGTCGCCGGCGCCTTGTGCCCGAACACTCAAGTTTGGATTCGGCAAGGGGATTCTGGGGAGCGCCGACCGAGTCTCCTGTGAACCCGCCGAGCCCTGGCGCAGGGGATCCGCCTGATCTCTGTGCCCTCGGCGAGGACCCAGGAGTCTGCTTCCAGGGGCCGCTGGCCCGGGCGCTAGAGCCCAAGGACCTTCCGCAGTCCTCTTGAGGGGCCTTTCTCTGCCCTCAGGTCCCAAGTCCCTCCCCTTCCCTCAGAACGTCCCCAGGAGTGGCTTGAGGTCGTCCTGCCCCTCTAAGGCAGAGAGGTGAGGGAAAGGGGTGAGATAAAGCTTAGCTTTCTGCCTCCTTTTAAAAGGCTCTTCCCAATGTCGTTTGAAATACACCAATGAATCAGGATTGCTTTAGAATCAGGTAGAGGCAGAAGAAAGCCCGATTCATTCCAAGTCACGTGCTGCCTTGGCACAGCATTTGTTCCTGGGCAGGCGTCCTGGAACTGGACTTGCCTAGTAAGTTCTTCCCAGCCTCTCCTTTGGCTCCCACCCTTTGGCCCATCTCATCTCTCATCTTTCACCGTGGCAGGTTGTCCAGGACTGCCTCAAGGTCAGTGTCAGGTCACTGTCAGGCTAGGTGGTCTTCTGGTGGTGACTCATCTATTGCTGTTTTGAACAGTGTATTTGGAGTCCGCTGGGAATGGCACCGTTGTTCACCAAACCTCAGTGTCCACCACACACCAGGCACTATGTGTGTCTGCACCTTCATCCCTTTAGTGGTGGTTTTCTCACTATCCATTTCCCCTTCTTTTGGCAACTTTCTGGAACGTTTGTTCCCAGGAGCAAATGACTAGCTTGGGGAACCACCTCAGTTCTGGAGGTAAGCACATGCCAGTGTCTGGCTTAGCAGCTAAATCCCATCCTTGCTTGGATTCGTGCTTCAGGGATGAACAGACAACCCACCTTTGCACCTGAGTCTAGGGTCAGCCTGGGGAAGCCGGGATTTTTTTCTTGTTTACTGGAGCCTTCAGAGACCCTCTTCCTTGTGCTTGGTGGAAGAAGCAAGTGGTCACAGGAATTGTTAATAGCTGTCTTTCCATCACCAGGGAGCTAGTACCACAACAAAGATAGCTTCTCACCAAGAACCACAGCATACACCTCACACCAGCCAGAATGGCCTTCATTACAAAGTACAAGTAATAAATGCTGGAGAGGGTGTGGAGCAAAAGGAACGCTCCTACACCACTAGTGGGAATGTAAATTAGTGCAGCCACTGTGGAGAACAGTATGGAGGTTCCTTAAAAAACTAAAGATAGAGCTACCATGTGATCCAGCATCCCACTCTAGGGCATATAGGCAGAGAAAACTCTAATCTGAAAATATACGTGCATCCCAATGTTCACTCTAGCTCTACTTAAAATCGCCAATATATGGAATCAACCTAAATGTCCATCAACATAGAAATAGATAAAGAAGATGTGGTACATATATATAATGGAATATTACTCTGGCATAAAAATGAATTAAATAATGCCATTTGCAGCAATATAGATGGACCTAGAGATTATCATATCAGGTGAAATAAGTCAGAGAGAGGAAGACAAATATCATATGATATCATTTATATGTGGAATCTAAAAAAAATGATACAAATGAACTTATTTACAAAGCAGAAATAGATTCACAGACCAAGAAAAGAAACTTATGGTTACTGAAAGGGGATAGTGGAGGGGAGATAAATTAAGAGTCTGGGATTAACATATACAGACTATTATATAAAATAGATAAACAACAAGGACCTGCTATGTATATAGTACAGAGAACTGTACTCAGTATCTTGTGATAACCTGTAATGGAAAAGAATCTGAAAAAGAATATGTATATAACTGAATCACTTTGCTGTACACTTGAAACTAATAGAACATTGTAAATTAATATCAGTTCAGTCACTCAGTCATGTCTGACTCTTTGTGACCCCACGGACTACAGCATACCAGGCTTCCCTGTCCATCACCAACACCCAGAGCTTGTTCAAACTCATGTCTATCAAGTCAGTGATGCCATCCAACCATCTCATCCACTGTTACTATCATCCCCCTTCCTCCTCCTGCCTTCAATTTTTCCCAGCATCAGAGTCTTTTACTATACTTCAGTAAAAAAAAAAAAAAAAGCACAGTATAGAGATGACAGGAAACCCTAATTCTTAATGATATCATTGAACCACTTGAATTCAACCGCTGAAGTTAAGCCTCCTTTACCACATCTTCCATGAGTACAAGTAGAAATCAGAATTATCAACCAAGGGGAGTAACCATATACAATAAAACAAAACAGTATTCTTCTATGTTCAAAATGTGCTGTGCTTAGTCCCTAGGTCACGTCTGACTCTTTGCAACCCCATGGACTGCAGCATACCAGGCTTCCCTGTCCTTCACTATCTCAAATTCATGTTTGCTCAAATTCATGCCCATTGAGTCGGTGATGCCATCCAATCATCTCATCCTCTGCCGGCCCCTTCTCCTCTTGCTCTCAATCTGTCCCAGCATCAGAGTCTTTTCCAATGAGTCAGTTCTTCGCATCACGTGGCCAAAGTGTTGGAACTTCAGCTTCAGCATCAGTCCTTCCAATGAATATTCAGGGTTGCTTAATGGAGGGGGACTAGTGCTCTCCTGAGAATTTACAAGTACCAGCAAGCCCTCTTATGAGAATTCAAGTTTTGAACCCTAACTCCCACCAACTTTGCAGTCAGAGAAACATCAAGTCAAGAATTTAATCAAAAGTTGTCCCAGATAGGTAATGCCCGGGGCAAACGGCAGAAGCAAGCCTCTCTAGTGGAATGTCACTTGTGATGAATAATTTTATGTGTCAACTTGACTGGGCTAAAGGATGCCCTGGTAGCTGATAAAATACTATTGCTTGGTGCAATAACACCTTGGTGAGGGTGTTTCGGGAAGAGATTAGCATTTAAATCACAGATTAAGTAAAGATCTGTCGTCACCAGTGCTGGTGGGCATCATCCAATTCTTTGAGGGCTTAAAGTACAAAAGACAGAGGAAGGGCCAGTTTTCTCTCTCTGCCCAACCTGGGGCATCCATCCTCTGCCTACCAGCATCAAAGTTCCTGATTGTTAGACCTTTGAACCCAGACTAAATTATACCACTGGTTTTCCTGGTTTTCCAGGTTGCAAACAACATGTCATAAGACTTATCCTCCATAATCTGGTGAGCTAATTCCTATAATAATAAACTCACACACACATACACATACACACATAACATATATCTTTTACTGGTTCTGGAGAGAATATTCTAATGACTGATATAGTCTCCAACCCAGGAAAAATTCCCAGTCAGTTAAAATGAGCTTAATTTAAATAAAAATAATTCAAATAAGATAGCATGAAAAAAGTCAACAAGCATAACAATAGCAGAATCAGACCATAGATATTGGCATTATTAGATGCAAATGACAAAATAAGTATATTTGCTATATGAAAAAATAAAGCAGAGACTCTACAAATGAATAAGAGGCAATGATTGTTTAAAATTAAGAGAATTGGGGGTAAAATACTAAGTAGAACTTCTAGAAACAAACCACAATATAAATTTTCAATAGCTGAAGAGGGAATTAGTGACTTGGAATATATTTCTGAAGAAAATATCCAAAATTCACATAGAAGGATGAAATTATTTTTAAAAATATAAAATTATAAGAAGCTAAGTAGCATGGAGGGTCAGAAGATCTAATGTATATCTGATTAGACCTCCAAAATGTGATAATGGAGAGAAAAAGTTAAAAGCAATAGTGGTTAATTTTTTTTTCCAAAATTGATAAGTCATGCATCCTTAGATTACTGAAGCACAACAAATTCTGAGCAGAAAAAAATGAGGAATCCAGAGTTGAATTGTAATATAGTGAAACTGCAGAACTCTTAAAAGAAAGAAAAGATCTAAAAAACATCCTGAAGCTATAGACCTAGCTCCCAAAAGGAAGGCAGAATATGGTGGAATAAAATATTCAAAGTGTTTGGACAAAAAAAAAGTGACTGTTAACCTAAAATTTTATATCCTGTAAAATATCCTTCAACAAAGAGGGAAATGACATTTATAGACAAACTAAGACAGTGTTGATCACAAAATGAAATTTAAAAGTTATGCAATACAGGAAGAAGAAAAACAATCGCAGAAGGAAAGTCTGACATGCAAAAGGAAATGGTGAGGCAAGAAAATGGTAAAAATACAAGTAAATCTCAACAAATATTGACAGCATAAAAAAGGCACCACTGATAATGGTGACTATATGAAGGCAAAGTGACAACAACAAAAAGTAGAACAAAGATATTGGGAAATGCTTTAATTCTGTTGCTCTAGGTAGGAGAAACAGAATTACAGCATTTTATCAATAACCTCAGATATGCAGATGACACCACCCTTATGGCAGAAAGTGAAGAGGAACTAAAGAGCCTCTTGATGAAAGTAAAAGAGGAGAGTGAAAAAGTTGGCTTAAAGCTCAACATTCAGAAAACTAAGATCATGGCATCCAGTCCCATCACTTCATGGCAAATAGATGGGCAAACAGTGGAAATAGTGTCAGACTTTATTTTGGGGGGCTCCCAAATCACTGCAGATGGTGATTGCAGCCATGAAATTAAAAGATGCTTACTCCTTGGAAGGAAGGTTATGACCAACCTAGACAGCATGTTAAAAAGCAGAGACATTACTTTGCCAACAAAGGTCTGTCTAGTCAAGGCTATGGTTCTTCCAGTGGTCATGTATGGATGTGAGAGTTGGACTATAAAGAAAGCTGAGAGCAGAAGAATTGATGCTTTTGAACTGTGGTGTTGGAGAAGACTCTTGAGAGTCCCTTGCACTGCAAGGAGATCCAACCAGTCCATCCAAAAGGAGATCAGTCCTAGGTGTTCATTGGAAGGACTGATGTTGAAGCTGAAACTCCAATACTTTGGCCACCTGATGTGAAGAACTAACTCATTTGAAAAGACCCTGATGCTGGGAAAGATTGAGGGCAGGAGGAGACGGGGACGACAGAGGATGAGATGGTTTGGATGGCATCACCGACTCAATGGACATGAGTTTGGGGGGCTCCAGGAGTTGTTGCTGGACAGGGAGGTCTGGAGTGCTGCGGTTCATGGGGTTGCAAAGAGTCGGACATGACTGAGCGACTGAACTGAATTGAACTGAAGTGATAATAGACTTTTGAAGAAAAGGCTTTATTGGGAATAAGTAGCATGGCTTTGTCATGGTAAAAGAAACAAGTCACCTGAGAAATATAAGAGTTGTGAGCTTGCCTGTACCTATAAACACAGTCCTCCAAAAATGTACAAATAAACTTTATAGAAGAGGGAAAAGATCTTTTCAAATCCACCATCATCTCTCTCAGTAATGATAGATCAACCAAGCAGACAAACAAAAATTTAGTAAAAATATAAATTTGAAGAATAAAGATTTGAGCAAGCTTTATTAATGGACATATACAGATTCATGGACAGAGGAGCCTGGTGGGCTACCATTCATGGAGTTGCAAAGAGTTGGACACAACTGAACAACTAACACTCACTTGTAGATGCCTACACCAGATAATTGGCCAGAGGGTTTTCCAGGTTAATTCTTTGACACAGTTAAGAAACACAATATTCCAGTCTTTCAAATGCTTTTTCCCAAGGAATAGGGATATAGAAAATACTCTCCAGCTCATCAGTACCTAAACCAGCAAAGAAAGTTCAAGAAAAGTTATAAACCAATCTAATTCATGAATATAAATGTGAAGATTCTTTTTAAAAATTAGGAAAAAGAATCCAACAGTGTATAAAAAAGATTATGACTAAATTGGGTTTATCCTAGGAATGTAATACTGATTTAACATTAAAAAAGCTGTTCATATAATTAGACAGAAAAATTATCTAATTTGTTAAATGATAAAAAGAATTTTGTTCAATAAAACTTAAAATGCATCCATAATAAAAGTCCTCTGGAAAGATGAAATAAGAGGAAGTTTTCTTATCTGATAAAGATATCTGTGTGTGTCTGTGTGTGCCTGTGTTAGTCACTCACTCGTGTCCAGCTCTTTGCGACCCCATGGACTGAAGCCTGCCAGGCTCCTCTGTCCATGGGATTCTCCAGGCAAGAATATTGGAGTGGGTTGCCATTCCCTTCCCGGGGGATCTTCCTGACCCAGGGATCAAACCTGGGTCTCCTGCATTACAGACAGAATCTGAGTCCCCTGGTGGCTCAGATGGTAAAAAAAGAACATATGTAAGTGTCCAAAAATATCTTCAATGGTAAAAGAATTATGATTAGCACCATTTCTGCAGAACGTCATATTGAGTGCTTTAGCCAGGGTAGTAGATGAGAAAAACAAAGTTAAACTAACAAGAATTACAAAAGAATACACGTCTTATTGAAGATGATGTTGATTGTGTACCTATAAGACCTCAAAGAAGCAAAGAAAATTATTAGAATTATTAAGAAAGTTTGGCTATCTATATTTACATTTGATAAATATAGAGGCAGTATACAAAAATAATTTGCATCCTTCTACACCACCAACTCTGATGGGCAGGGCCATGCTCAGTAAATCTTTAATCCAATTTTCTGTTGATGGGTGAGGCTGTGTTCCCTCCTTGGCCTCAGGCCAAACTATGGTAGGGTAATGGCTGTAATGGTGAACTTCTTCAAAAGGACTCATACCAGGACTATTGTATTCAGTGCCCCTGATCTCACAGCAAGCCACTGTCGACCTCCACTGGAGACTCCTGGACACTCATTTTCATTTTCTGCACACAGTAAATGAAGTGTTAGTTGCTCAGACGTGCTGGACTCTTTGCAACCCCATGGACTGCAGCCCACCAGGCTCCTTTGTCCTTGGGATTTTCCAGGCAAGAATACTGGAGTGGGTAGCCATTTCCTTCTCCAGGGGATCTTCCCAACCCAGGGATCGAACCCAGGTCTCCTACACTGCAGACAGATTCTTTACAGATTCTGATCTATGAGGGAAACCCAGCTTTTATTCCAAGGAACAAGCATCTTTTAATTTCATGGCTGTAGTCACCATCTGCAGTGATTTTGGAAACCAAGAAAACAAAGTCTGTCACTGTTTTTTCACTCTCCTCTTTCACTTTCATCCAGAGGCTCTTTAGTTCCTCTTCGCTTTCAGCCTTAAGGGTGGTGTCATCTGCATATCTGAGGTTATTGCTTTATCTCCCTGCAATCTTGATTCCAGCTTATGCTTCATCCAGTCCAGTATTTCACATGATGACTATGTGAATCACAACTAACTGTGGAAAATTCTTGAAGAGATGGGAATACCAGACCACCTGACCTGCCTCCCGAGAAATCTGTATGCAGGTCAGGAAACAACAGTTGGAACTGGACATGAAACAACAGACTGGTTCCAAATAGGAAAAGGAGTATGTCAAGGCTGTATATTGTCACCCTGATTATTTAACTTATATGCAGAGTACATCATGAGAAACGCTGGGCTGGAGAAACACAAGCTGGAATCAAGATTGCAGGAGAAATATCAATAACCTCAGATATGCAGATGACACCACCCTTATGGCAGAAAGTGAAGAAGAACTAAAAAGTCTCTTGATGAAAGTGAAAGAGGAGAGTGAAAAAGTTGGCTTAAAGCTCAACATTCAGAAAACTAAGATCACGGCATCTGGTCCCATCACTTCATGGGAAATAGATGGGGAAACAGTGGAAACAGTGTCAGACTTTATTTTGGGGGGCTCCAAAATCACTGCAGGTGGTGTTTGCAGCCATGAAATTACAAGACACTTACTCCTTGGAAGGAAAGTTATGACCAACCTAGATAGCATATTAAAAAGCAGAGCCATTACTTTGCCAACAAAGGTCTGTTCTAGTCAAGGCTATGGTTTTTCCAGGAGTCATGTATGGATGTGAGAGTTGGATGGTGAAGAAAGCTGACCGCCAAAGAATTGATGCTTTTGAACTGTGGTGTTGGAGAAGACACTTGAGAGTCCCTTGGACTGCAAGGAGATCCAACCAGTCCATCCTAAAGGAGATCAGCCCTGGGTGTTCATTGGAGGGACTGATGTTGAAGCTGAAACTCCAATACTTTGGCCACCTCCTGCGAAGAGTTGACCCATTGGAAAAGACCCTAATGCTGGGAAGGATTGAGGGCAGGAGGAGAAGGGGACAACAGAGGATGAGATGGCTGGATGGCATCACCGACTCGATGGGCATGGGTTTGAGTGGATTCTGGGAGTTGGTGATGGACAGGGAGGCCTGGCATGCTGTGATTAAGTTGGACAAGACTGAGGGACTGAACTGAACTGAACTCTGCATATAAGTTAAGAAAGCAAGGAGGCACTTCACCTTGAGAGGATCATCTGGACTATAAACATGATTGAACCCTGTGAGGGTCTCTATGTAAACATTTAAGATTCTGGCATAAATTTTGGAGATCTACTCATCTCAAGGCTGCTCAAGACCAACCTTACATATATACAGAAGAACTGTCCATGTACAGCCTGATGAAACTCCCTGCGCTTGTGGTACAGTGGAAGGAAACTGCACTTACAGGTAGATATCCACCTTGGAGTCCTGGATCAGCTACATATCTTTAATAAAAGCTATGACCAACCTAGACAGCATATTAAAAAGCAGAGACATTACTTTGCCAACAAAGTTCCGTCTAGTCAAAACTATGGTTTTTCCAGTAGTCATGTATGGATGTGAGAGCTGAACTATAAAGAAAGCTGAGTGCTAAAGAATTGATGCTTTTGAACTGTGGTGTTGGAGAAGACTCTTGAGAGTCCCTTGGATGGCAAGGAAATCAAACCAGTCAATCCTAAAAAAATCAGTACTGAATTCACTGGAAGGACTGATGCTGAAGCTGAAACTCCAATACTTTGGCCACCTGATGCAAAGAGCTGACTCACTGGAAAAGACCCTGATGCTGGGAAAGATTGAAGGCAGGAGAAGGGGACAACAGAGAATGAGACGGTTGGATGGCATCACCAACTCAATGGACCTGAGTTTGAGCAACTCGGGGAGTTGGTGATGGACAAGGAAGTCTGGTGTGCTGCAGTTCATGGGGTCACAATCAGTACAACACGACTGAGCAACTGAACTGAACTGAACATCACCAACTAACCATTGGAGATGCAATGGTTTTTCCTTGCTAGGATTTTTTTTGAGTGTAATTGCTTTATGGGCTTCTCTGATGGCTGGCTAAGCAGCAAAGAATCCACTTGTAATGCAGAAGATGCAGGTTCTGGCACTGGATCAGAAAGATCCCCTGGAGGAGGAAATGGCAACCCACTCCAGTATTCTTGTCTGGGAAACCTCATGGAGAGAAGGGTCTGGCGGGCTACGATCCATAGGACCATAAAGAATTGGACACGACTGAAACGACTTAGCACAGCACATAACTGCTTTATGACTTCCCCAATGGCTCAGCAGTAAAGAATCCACCTGCAGTGCAGGAGACACAGGAGATGCAGTTTCAGTCTCTGAGTTGCGAAGATCTCCTAGCGAAGGAAACTGCAACCCCCTGCAGTATTCTTGCCTGGAGAATCCCATGGACAGAGGAGCCTGGCAGGCTACAGACCATGGAGTCGCAAAGAGTCAGACAAGACTGAGCCACTGAGCACATAATTGCTTTACAGTGTTGTGTTCATTTCTGCTGTACAGTGGGAATGAATCAGCTATACGTATACATACATCCCCTCCCTCTTGGACCTCCCCATGCTCCCCATTCCAGCCCTCTAGGTCACCACAGAGCACTGAGCTGAGCTCTCTGTGCTATACAGCAGCTTCCCACTGGCTATTTTACACATGGTGGTGTACATATGTCAATCCTAATCTCCCAATTCATCCCACCCTCTCCTTCCCACACGTGTCTGTTCTCTACCTCTGTGTCTCTGCTCTTGCCCTGCTAATAGTTTCATCTGTACCATTTTTCTAGATTCCACATATATGTGTTAATATACAATAATTGTTTTTTCTCTTTCTGATTTACTTTACTCTGTATGACAGATTAGGTCCATCCACATCTCTATAAATAACCCAATTTCATTCCTTTTTTATGGCTGAATAATGGAGAACAATATGGCAGTTCATTAAAAAACTAAAATTAGAACTACTATATGACCAAGCAATTCCATTACTGGGCATATACCCTGAGAACACCATAATTCAAAAAGACACATGAACGCAAGTGTTCATAGTAGCACTATTTACAATAGCCAGGACATGGAAGCAAACTAAATGTCTATTGACGGATGAATGGATAAAGAAGATGTGTTACATATATAGAATGGAAATGTGATTTTTAAATGTATCATTTATTGACACTGGTAGTGTGAATTTTTAGGAGAAAATCATTTTTTCAAGTGCTTAGTCACTCAGTCATGTCCTACTCTTTGTGACCCCATGAACTGTAGCCCACCAGGCTCCTCTGTCCATGGGGATTCTCCAGGCAAGAATACTGGAGTGGGTTGCCATGCCTTCCTCCAGGGGATCTTCCCAACACAGGGATTGAACCCAGGTTTCCTGCATTGCAGGTGGATTCTTTACCATCTGTGCCACCAGGGAAGCCCATTTTTTTTCAAGAGGCATGGGAAAATATTTAGAAGAGAAGTGTCATGATGCCTACAACTTAATTTCAAAAGGCTCATCAAAAAGAAAAAAAGCCACATACAGGAAATTTTTAAAAATCAATGCGTCTAGAAGGAGGATATACATCTATTTATTCTACTAATCTTTCCTATTTTCTGCATCTTTGAAATGTGTCATCATAAAAAAATGAGGAAAAAAAATCACAAGGATAAACCACTTAAGTGGCAATCCAAATTAGTTACCTTGAGATAAATATACTAAAATATGCGAACATTCTTATGGAGAAAATTATAAACCCTTATTGGAAGGTTCAGTTCATTTCAGTCGCTCAGTCGTGTCCGACTCTTTGCGACCCCATGAATTGCAGCACGCCAGGCCTCTCTGTCCATCACCAACTCCCGGAGTCCACCCAAACCCATGTCCATCGAGTCGGTGATGCCATCCAACCATCTCATCCTCTGTCGTCCCCTTCTCCTCCCGCCCCCAATCCTACCCAGCATTAGGGTCTTTTCCAATGAGTCAACCCCTCGCATGAGGTGGCCAAAGTATTGGAGTTTCAGCTTCAACATCAGACCTTCCAATGAACACCCAGGATTGATCTCTTTTAGGATGGATTGATTGGATCTCCTTGCAGTCCAAGGGACTCTCAAGAGTCTTCTCCAACACCACAATTCAAAAGCATCAATTCTTCGGCGCTCAGCTTTCTTCACCGTCCAACTCTCACAACCATACATGACTCCTGGAAAAACCATAGCCTTGACTAGATGGACTTTTGTTGGCAAAGTAATGTCTTTGCTTTTAAATATGCTATTTAGGTTGGCCATAACCTTCCTTCCAAGGAGTAAGCATCTTTTAATTTCATGGCTGCAGTCACCATCTGCAGTGATTTTGGAGCCCCCAAAAATAAAGTCTGACACTGTTTCCACTGTTTCCCCATCTATTTCCCATGAAGTGATGGGACCAGATGCCATGATCTTAGTTTTCTGAACCTTGAGCCTTAAGCCAACTTTTTCACTCTCCTCTTTCACCTTCATCAAGAGGCTCTTTAGTTCCTCTTCACTTTCTGCCATAAGGGTGGTGTCATCTGTATATCTGAGGTTATTGATATTTCTCCCGGCAATCTTGATTTCAGCTTATGTTTTAAAGACTAAATAGATGGAGACATAAATAACTTGTGTATGGAAGATACAGCATTCAAGGATACTAATTATCTCCTCAAGTTGAGATAATAGACTGAATACAATTGCAACCAAAATTCTAACACATCTATTGCAGTTCACTGATGAACTCAGTCTAATATATACTTGCAAGAGCATGAAAGAACAAAAGACCAAAAAGAGTTAAGACACCCAAATAAAAGCAAAGACATTACAAGCTTATTCCCAAACCAATTGTATGGTTCAGAAGGCTAAATGTAGGAGATCAAGCCTCCTAACTTCATTCTAGAAAGCTGTGTGATGATATTGGTGTAAGGAGAGGAGGAAACCATGAATGGAAAAGAACAAGGAGCAAGACACAGAACCATATCTACCTGGAGACATGAAATGTTACAGGGATACAGGCCGTGGGAGACATCTCATGGGATAATCCATTATCTACATGGAAAAGGATGGAGTTAGAATCTTACATCACATCATATATGTAAATCAACTCAGATGATTTAAAGACCATATGAGAACATGAGAATGAAGGGCTTGTGTATTTAGAAGATGCAGTGGTTAGTACGGAACAGCCTCACTAGAATTTCCTTTCCTGTGTGCCTCTCCTTACACTGGGCCATGAGATCTTGGGAGATCTGGGGAGCAGAGGTGAAGCAGGAATTAAAGGTTTTGCTCCCACATTCATTGCTGGCCAGCTGGCTCACTTCTTCACACAGGGCAATGTCCAGGCCCTTTCCCCTGACCCTCTCACTTCTGAGACTCCAGGCCGTGCATGTTTACCTCTGTGATGATGAGCCCCACCCCAGCTTCTGCAGGACACTCCCATCAAGGTCAGGGGCAACAATCCAACCGTGTGGGCTCCAGCTTGTTCTTGCCCTCCCCGATTTCACACCTGTTGTGGACTGAATTATGAACCCCAAATGCAGATGCTGAAGGCCCATCCCAACATGATTGGATTTGGAGATAAACCTTACAGGTAATCAAGGTTTAATGGGGTCATGGGTAGACTGGTGATTGATAAGATTGATGCTCCTTGTGGAAAGACCTCTCTCCCTTTGTACACAGTTGAGGAAAGGCCATGTGAAGACACAGCAAGAAGGCAGCCATCTACGAGCCAGGAGGAGGGTCCTCACCAGGAACCAAACAGCGTAGCACCCTGATTTGGACTTCCACCCTCCAGAATTGCGAGGAGTAAATGTCTGTGATGTTTTGTTATGACAACCTGAGCAGACTGACATGACATCATTCATTGCCCCATGGAATGCAAGTTTTGGCACCAAATGAGAACACAGGGCCATGCAGAAACTGCTTAGACAGCTTCCTCAAGTGCAAGGTCAAGTCCTCTAACCAACCCCTTTTGAAAACACAGAGACACATCATTATAGAACATGGAACACAAATTAAAACTGAGTGAGGGCTCCAATGTGGAGGAAGTTTGAGGACATTATTGCGGAATGAAATAAGCCAGACACAAAAACACAAATGCTGTGGGATTCCGCTTCTATGAGGTCCCCAGAGGAGTCAAATTCCTAGCCAGAGAGTAGATGGCGGCTCTCAGGGGCTGGGGGTGGGGAACAGGGTGAGTGTTCAGGGGGACTGAGTTTCAGTTGGGGAGATGGAACATTCTGGAAATGATGATGGCTGCACCACACTGTGAATGTCCTTAATGCCGTTGAACTGCACACCTAAAAATGGTTAAAATGGTGAATTTTTATGTAATGTATATTTCACCACAAAAACAAAGATACCAGATCGGCAAAAATTAAAGTTACTCAATACCATGTGTGGCCCAAACTGAGTCAGCTGGAGGGCAGGGGAGGGCAAAGAGGGAGGGTGTACCTGGAAGCCTTTTCAGAATTCTGCGGTAACACTGAATTTGTTGAAAACCCTTCACCCAGCAATCTCACTCCCAAGTATGTGGCCTGAAGTATTCCTGCGAAGTTTCTACAGAAATGTTTACAGAGGCGCAATTGCTATTGCAAAAGCCTGGAAACAACCTAAATATTGACAGGAAAGTCCTGTCAGTTCTTCTCATGGGAAAAGAAATAAGTATGTGTTGGTCTAATTCACATGATGCAGTGAAACTGGGCAAATGATAAGGGTGTGCTTTACCACAAATGAATCTCACAAAACATGGAGCAAAAGAGTGAGCTGCAGGAGAACAACATACAGAGGATTCCCTTTATGTAAAGTTCTAAATATTCAATGTTAAACAATGTTTTTAGAGGTACTTACATATATGGTGAACTGTGTAAAAGAGAAAGAAGTGGATTCACACCAACTCCGTACCGCAGTTTTTCCCCAGTGGGAATGGATGAGGTTCAATGAGGAGAGATGCAAGCTGGGGAGACTGGACATAACGCATAATGTATTGATGACAAATTGTTTCTAAGCCTGGTTGGTGATGACATAGATCTTCCCTTTATATGTTCTTTATAGCATTTTGTATTATATATATATATATATTTTAAAAAAGGCAAACACTAAAGAATTGATGCCTTCGACCTGTGGTGCTGGAGAAGACTCTTGAGAGTCTTTTGGACGGCAAGGAGATCAAACCAGTCCATCCTAAAGGAAATCAACATTGAATATTTATTGGAAGGACGGATGCTGAAGTTGAAGCTCCAATACTTTGGCCACCTGATGTAAAGAGCTGACTCACTGGAAAAGATCCTGATGCTGGGAAAGATTGCAGGCAGGAGAAGGGGACAACAGAGGATGAGACGGTTGGATGGCATCACCAACTCAAAGGACATGATTTTGAGCAAACTCTAGGAGACAGCGAAAGACAGGGAAGCCTGGCATGCTGCAGTCTAGGGGTCTCAAAGAGTCAGACATGACTGAGCAACTGAACAGCAGTATACTATTGTTGGGGCTTCCCAGGTGGCTCAGTGGTAAAGAACCTGACTGCCGATGCAGGAGACACAAGAGACGCAGGTTCAATCCCTGGGTGGGGAAGATCCCCTGGAGCAGGGAAAGGCACCCTACTCCAGTATTCTTGCCTGGAAAATCCCATGGACAGAGGAGCCTGGTGGGCTACAGTCCATAGAATGGCAAAGAGTTGGATATGACTGAAGCGACTTAGCACACATATGCTATTATATATATGGAGTATTTCATAAATTTACAAATGATGTATGTGTCATTAAACTGGTGTTTTTTTTTTTTTGTAGAATGTGTATAGCTGAACATGAATGCCTTTTAAAAATATTTATTTCTATTTATTAAGCTGTGCTGGGTCTTAGTTGTGACACGCTGATTCTTTAGTTGCGGCATGTGAGATCTAGTTCCTTGACCAGGGATCAAACCCAAGCCCCCTGCATTGGGAGCACAGAGGCTTAACTGCTGTACCATTGGGAAGTCCCTGAACATGAATGCCTTGATGAGAATGCTGGAGCTGCTCACTGTCTGGCTGTAATAAGACCATCTTGGCCCCATGGTGCTTCAGACGGAGAGAATAATTCTGTATTGTGGTTTTGACACTCACCAGAGTCCCATGGGTGCCCAGAGTCAGAAGGAGTAAGAAAGAATCAAGTCCCTTGAAAAACAAGGATGCAGGACACACAGGATTTATTTCGACCCAAAATGACGAGGAAGACTGTGCGGAAGCCATACGATGCCATGCCCAGTGAGCTCAGGACTTATGGCCCTTCCTTCCAGAGTTAATGAGGTCCCTCATCAAACCCCACTGCTGAGCCAACAACATCTCTAGCGGCTGCTTGGGATGGTCTCCATGCTTTCATCAAGTTCTTTGGGTGAGCCCAGATTCCACTTGTTTACACAAGGAAAGAGTTTTCAATAGTTGTTGCTTCTCATGACTGAAGCCAGTCGTAAGGCTTTGCGCCAAGGCTCAGCATGTACTGGGTCTCTGGCCCTGTAAAAACAATTACCTTTGGTTAAACATTTTCTGCGCCAGTCATCACGCTGGGGTTTACACTACCTCTTTGTGAGAGAGAGGCATTGATTTCCCCCATTTTTACAACTGAGGGTCCTGAGGCTCTGGGAGAGGGGGTGCACCAGACCCTGCTTCAGCACACAGGTGGGGCTAAGACCAGAAATGGGTCTCTGGGCTGGGCCGTCTCTTGGGCGGCGGCATCAGGTAAAGGCCTGGAGCTTCTGGTACCCGGATGTGGGAGGGGCCTGTGTTCCCATCTGTTCCTGGTCTCTGGGCTCACTTTGCCCCAGAAGCCAGAGGGAGGCAATTGCAGGGGCAAAGGGTATGTGGGGCGGGCGGGCAGGGGGAGGGGTGGGAGAGGTGGGAACGCCCACAGCAGCCACAGTGAAAGAGGAGCAGCCCTCCGTCAGCCTCCTCCTGGGCCCTGGGTCCCCTGCCTCCTGCCCTGGTCCTCCTGCCTGGGGATTCACCCTGCATCCAGGGACCTAGGACCGGGCACTGGAGGATGTGCATTCACTCAGGTCAGCAAGCCTCCTTGGCTCTGGGGGCTAAGTTCCCACTCTGTCCCCGGACGCACCAGATTCATAACAATGGAGCAAAAACAGGACGGGGGGGGGGGGGGGGGGCGGAGCCAGGGGGCGGAGCCACTTGGAAAGGGGAGGAGAAGAAGCAGCATTTTATTTTTTATTTGGCGGCCACCTGGCTGTCCCTTCCTGCTGTCCCTGCCCTGCTGTCCTGGGAGGTGCTGGTGGTCCAATTCTGCCCTGGACCCAGTTCCTTTTGCCAGTTCAGGTGGAGGTTTTACGGTTTTTCCATGCTGGATGGGGCATCACTGGAGGTGCAGATTCCAGGTCTATGGCCGGCTTGCTGGGCTTGGATTTCCATCAATCAGTTCTTGTCAGACAGGCTAGACTCAGGCCTGGTCCTTGGCTCTGACTGGCCGCTGTCCCAATGCACAGAGGGGAGAGTGCTGGGAAGGGGTCCCACCACCTCCTGGGGCCTCCTCTCAGCCGGCCAGGCCAGGTGCCTGAGCCACACTCTTGCTCTTTCCATGACTGTGACTTTCTCTCGCTTGATGTTCTTTCTCCTGGAGAAGATGAACTCCTGAGCTGAGAGGTTTATTCACCACTGACTGTCCCCTCTCACAGCCATGAAGAGACAGCCCTGTAACCCTCTAACTGCAGTGCCTCTAACTGCAGAGCCAGAACACACCGGCTCTTCCATGGGGTCCTTGGCGGCTCCTGACCAAATGCCCATCTCCAACCTGGGGCGCCAGATCCCCTCCCAAGACCCTCCTCTCCCAGGACTGTGTCTGCACCAGTGACCACTGAGTAGTAGCCCTCACTGCCTGGGGGTGGCCCAGGCCTCTGGGGTGATGGCACCACAGCTCAGCCCTTCCTTCCATCCAATGCTACTTCCTTCACCCCCAAAATGTTTAACACTCCTTAAGAAACTTCCTGTCTCCAGGGAAGCTGACACAGGACAGAAGTCATCTAATCTCTTAGGGCCACAGTGGAAAAGCCATAGAGAGAAAGTTGGGTTTAAATGAGTAACAGCATGTAAAAGGTTTAGAAACAGTATCACTAGTACTCAGTTATTACTACTGGTGCTAACTGGCTTTGCACGTGGTGCTCGTGGTAAAGAATCGCCTGCCAATGCAGAAGACGTAAGAGACACATGTTCCGTCTCTGGGTCCGGAAGATTCCCAAGGAGAAGGAAATGGCAATCCACTCCAGTATTCTTACCTGGAGAATCTCATGGACAGAGGAGCCTGGAGAGCTAGAGTTAGACACAACTGAGCAACTAAGCACTCATGTACTACTGGTAGTACTGCTCATAATACTCAGGACACACTACTGCCTCCTAAACCATGACCTGCTATAGCTCTAGCAAAACCCCCACCTTGACTCAAAGCCACATCCCCATGGCAGTGTGTTCTAGATGCTCAAGATGTACCCATGCATGTAAGAACCATAAATTAAGGATGTTCACTGCGTACATATGTGAACTCATCCACTTATTAATTGACTGTGGAATTAACCCCCTGATGGATGAACCAACAATCCCAGTCTGGTGAGTTTCAAGCTCTGTCTCTCATCAAACCACATCTCCAACTTAGAGCACCAAAAATCCTGTTATCATCAGAGCTCCCTATATGGACCTTCTGTCAGGAGCCCAGTGGACTGTGTTCGCTCTGCTTTAGGGACTAGAAGATTTTTTTCATCAGGTCAAGACTAATATTTCCATCACATTGTTCAATGCCAACAATTTCAGACAAGAAACTGGAGCAGAAGTGCAGGTAAAATACAAATGCCAGCACATAGGTTAAAGCATTTTAGTAGATGACCCCCTGCTCTCAGAATAGCAATTTATTGTTAAACAAACTGCCCTAAAGGTCAGCCATCAGAGTTAGTTTCAGGCCCACATCCTGGACTTTCTGAAAACCTCAGAGTTGAATAAAAGGCTACATAGGGCAAGGTCCTGAGGCTTTAAAGGGCAGGATACTTTTGGGGGAGGTCGTGGTCACAGATCCTTTCTTTTCAAGCTGCATGCTTTCAGAAAAGTGAGACCAGCACACCTGCTGGCCAGCTCGTCCCTTGGAGGCTGTTCAGAGGCTGGGAGTTCCCTACCGGGACCAGGACTAAGGCTGACAGCCTCGGCAAGGTTGGGGAGGTGGGGACGAGTGAGTGGCCCCAGTGGGGGACAGAGACTGCACAAAGGAGGTGCTTCTCCCCTTCCTCTGGCACCACCACATATGCTAGGAGAGGAACAGGTCCCGTGGGGCGTGGAGGCTAAGGTGGGGCCATCCGGCTGATCTGAACTCTCCTTTTCATCCACTAGGTCTGCTGGGTCCATCTTGCAGCATGTGTGAGATTTCGCTGGAAATGTGCTGCTGCTTGAGAAACCTTTAAAGGTGGTCTGGGTCAGACTTCCCTGGTGGTACAATGGATAAGAATCTGCCTCTGCCAATGCAGGGAACATGAGTTCGATCCCTAGTCCAGGAAGATCCCACATGGCCTAGAACAGCTAAAGCCCATGTGCTGCCAACTACTGAAGCCCTCGCGCCTAGAGCCTGTGCTTGGCAACAAGAGAAGACGCTGCAATGAGAAGCCCACACATCGCAACCAGAGAAACCGCGTGCAGCCACAGAGACCCAGCACAGCCAAAAATAAATAAATAAAAAGTGGGCTGGATCAGGCCTCAGAGACCTCACAGACCTTTTCAAAGAGCTTAGTTGGACCTCAATGCAGGGGCATCTTTGAAGAGTTTAAGATGGAAGATGAGATGGATTTGCGCCCCTGGTTTCTGCCCCCACCCCTGCCCCACCAGGTAAGCGGCAGGAAGGGAAAGGTGCTTGTGTGGGAGGAGTACTCAGTGACAGCAGACACCCTGGAGACTCCTGATAAGTTTCATTTGCTTAGCAAATAACATTCTACCCCTCTTACTTTTAGCATTGTATTAAAATTTGTTTCTAAATGAGCAATACAAGTTTTATTATCTTTGCAGGAAGCAGCTTAATGTCAAGGGAAATCAAAATGTTTTCATTACCAAATGCGACGCATTTGCAGGAAGATTGTTCTGATGAAAGCAGCCCCTGGGTCTTCACCCGGCTGACACCTCCACACTACAAAGAGGGGCATCACTGATCTGGATAGTTTTCTTCTTTGAAAAAGAGAAAAATTAGAAATGTTATTCCATTCGTAGTAAGTTCTTAAGGATCCAAAAATCAAAGGTTTTGTTTTTCACAAGTATTCCTCATTCTAAAACATGCTTGACGTGACTTCCCTAGCGGGCCAGTGGTTAGGACTTTGCCTTCCAATGCAAGGGGTCCAGGTTTGATCCCTGACTAGGGAGCTGAGAACCCACATACCTCAAGGCCAAAAACCAAGACCCAAAACAGAAGCAATGTTGTAACAAATCCAATTAAGACTTTAAAAATGGTCCACATCAGAAAAATAAAAACATGTGAATTAAAAAAAAAAAAAAACCTTGATTTTTTCATGTTATACCTGATTTCTCTCTTTTGGCTCAAATCCAGGCAAGTAACTTTTTGGGAAAAGATTCAGCCTGGCCAGTGATGCTACAAGTGCTCTTTTTGGTGCCCATGCTTAAATGCCCTTTCAGACTTGAGGGGACACTGGGGATCCTCAAGCTTCCATGCTCAGACCTTGGCACTGGCTGAATCTACCTCCCGCAGTTCCCTCCCTCTACTGAAAGTCCCTGCTGCCCTGAGTCAGGAAGGCAGCTTAGCAACCTGCATCTAATTTTTTTTTTTTCCTGATAATGGCTGGTTCAAAGGTTCATAAAACCCTTCAATCTCTTTCTCCCCAGAGAAACACAATATCCAGTTGTGAGTCTATGCAGAATGTGAGAGAGATAGCTGCTCTGTTGGATTGAGGGCCACAGGCTACAAAGCAGAACAAGAGCAACCTGGGGGTGACTGGCAGCTTCAGGACTGCCTGGTCCTTCTCCCACTTCTTCAGGCTCAGGGATGCTCCAGGTGTGGCTACCTCTGCTCAAGAAATGAACTGTAACCGATCAATATGCCGCATGGTTCATCTGGACTCAAATGCCTCTAGTTCAGTTCAGTTGAGATGTGTGACCCCGCTGAACACAAGTTCAATATCTATGCACATGTGTGTACTCACGGGGCTGCCCTAGGTGGCTCAGTGGTAAAGAATCCACCTGTCAATGCAGGAGACGTAAGAGACGTGGGTTCGATCCCTGAGTGGGGAAGATCCCCTGGAGGAAATGGCAACCCACTCTAGTATTCTTGCCTGGAGAATCCTATGGACAGAGAAGGCTGGCAGGCCACAGTCCATGGGGTTGGACATGACTGAGCACACACGAAGCCCTGCCATTGTGTACACACATAGCCTTGTCATGTGTACACATATGTATGCGTGTATAAACCCATACATGTGCAAACACACACGTCTATACAGTATATATATGTAATGTGTGTGTATATATATTTAAAGATGAAAATACAAAGATATGCCTTTTTCTCACTGATTTTTAGAAACTGTAGCTGCTTCAGTGACTCTGTCCTTTAAAACATGAAAACTGAAACCCCCTATGCCCCATGCCCATTCCTGTTTATATTAACAAGATTTTATCCAACACCTTCATTAGCATGGCTGCTATTCCAGGAGGCTCAGGCAAATGACTTGGTCATTCATTCCGGAAACCTCCCAAAAGGTCCACTATCAGTGGGAAGTGTCAACACACAGTTCATGCCCTGAGGTTCTATGAACCCCTGCCTTAAACTCCCTGCCTGGCTCTTCCCACCAACGTGCTCTGGTAGCACGATCTACACCTAACCCTAATCATACCTGTGCCCCCTAGCCCCCCACCTCCTAAGAGCCCCCAATTTCCATTCCAGGGCAAATCTCACCTGCCTCCCTCTGCCACAGAGGTGAGCTCTGTCTTATTGCCAGGAGTAACGAGCTGGTGAGAGAGTGGTGTTGAGGAGCCTGAACCTGACATTAATGGACCAATTTTCTGTAGTTGGACAGAGATAAATTATTCAATAGAGCTAATAAAATTAAACAGCAGTCATGTTCCTGGTTGCAAAGATCTTTCAGTCCTGGGTACAAATCGTCTGCTGTGAAACAGTAAGTTACTGTGCATTAAAGATGAAAGAGGGGACCTCCCTGGTGGTCCAGCAGCTAAGACTCCACGCTCCCAATGCAGGGGCCCTGGGTTTGATCCCTGGTCAGGAAACTAGATCCCACATGCCAAAACAAAGACCTAGGGCAGCGAAATCAATAAATAAAAATATTTTTTTAAAAGATGGAAGAAGACAGCTATCTCTTTTTTCCTTTACCAACTATGACCTTTAAGAAGGAACGGCTCCCAGTTTCCCTAGTCACCTCCAGGCAGTGCCCTGGGAGGGACTGGAGATGGCCCCCGGTATATTCTGGGGACTGAGAGAACCAACATGTGCAAACACATGTGCATACATGTGCAAACACACACGTCTATACAGTATATATATGTAATGTGTGTGTATATATATTTAAAGATGAAAATACAAAGATATGCCTTTTTCTCACTGATTTTTAGAAACTGTAGCTGCTTCAGTGACTCTGTCTTTTAAAACATGAAAACTGAAACCCGAAACATGAAAACTGAAACATGAAAACTGAAACTCAGAACGGGACTGAGAGAACCAACTGCCCAGAAGATGGAAGAGGAGGCCCAGAGACGGAAGAGGAGGCCCAGAGACAGCAGAGGAGGCCCTCCCAGGCCTCCAGGGATCCCTGTGGTCAGAGCCCTGAGGTCTGCACTCCCTCTGCTTCTAACTCCTTCTGTAATCTCATAGGCAAATTGCTTACCTAGTTCCTTTATTCACAAAATAGGCATAAAAAATATTTCTGTGTCGTGGAACATTAGATTAACCAATGAATGAGGAGAGACTTTGCCAACTGGGAAGAGGTAGGCAAATCCAAAGGTTCATCTTTTCCAAACTGGTGTACCTCTGGGATGGGCTGGACAGAGGCATCCTTATCTAGGGTGTCATGTGTGGTTGTGCAGGTTGTGGACTGCACAACTCCAGGGGTGCTTTTCACAGCTGTAGTTATTAGAGATGCATATCTTTAACATGACAGCATCCAGCAGATGCCAGAAAGGATGATTTACTCTAATTCATGTGAAAGTACTGAGCAAGCTTGGGTTGAGGTTGTCTATCCAGCAGCATCTTGTAAGATGGGAGGAACGAACCCTACAGCAATATTCTCCTCTACCAGGTTTGCAAAGTTAAATCACTGTTTTAGTGTCCTGTTTGTTCTTTGACTTAACTAAATGGCTAGAGGCCAGAAGGAAAATCATCAATCACTTTAAAAATGTGTCAAGTCACTTTAGACTGATCTAGAACCAAGCTCCTAATTGTAGTGGCCAATCCAGGTATGACTTGTCCTTCCAGAAACACAGAATTCTAAAACCATTTTGAAACACCATTTTAAAATAGGGAGACTTCACAGAAATCCAGCTGTCTTCTCTTGAGAGATCTGGCTGCTCAGGCCCCTCACCTTTTAGATGGAGAAGGTGTGGTCCCAGCTGCCCTGAACCTGTCAACTTAAAGAAAAAAATGCAAGGCTCCCCAGGTGGTCAGTGGTTAAGAATCTGCCTGACAGTGCAGGGAGCACAGGTTCGATTCCTGCTCCAGGAAGATCCCACATGCCATGGAGCAACTAAGCCCAAGCGCTACAACTACTGAGCTTGTGCTTTAGAGCCCGGGAGCTGCAAATACTGAAGACCGCATGCCTAGAGGCTGTGCTCCTCGACAAAAGAAGCCACTGCAGTGAGAAGCCAGTTCACCTGCACCCCAAAACGGGAGAAAACAAGAGCAGCCCCCATGGGCTGAAGCAAGAGAAAAGCCTGTGTGCAGAAACAAAGACCTGACACAGCCAAAAATAAATAAATCTTTTTTTAAAAGAAAGAAAAAATGCAACACAGCAGAGCTGAGTTTAAGTTTTATCCAGGGACTTCCTGAGCCCAGGAGACAGCCTATAGCAGCTCTGAGGGAACTGTCCCCAAGAGGTTGGGGAGAAGCTGGTTTATACATTATTTTTTGGCTGAAAAATACCTGCAGTCAATCATACATCTTGGTAAAAGTTATCCACTGCTGGTCACAAAGAACAGATATTTAGGGTAAATGATGTTAGTACTTTTCTATGTATGGGGAGATGCAGGAACCTGGGGTCATTGACATTCTTCCTGAGACATGCATGGAGCTATCTAGGGGCGGCTTGTCCACAGCACAGGGCACCTCCTCCCATGGGTACCTTCCTTCCTCTCAGTGCCTAGTCAGTGGACATTGACATAGGTTGCAACTCCACCCTTGTAGAACTGAGTGCTGAGCAGTCTTTGCTCTCCTCTATGTGGGCATCTGTGTAGCTGCTCCTGGCATGGAGGACCCTTGGGACCACTGGGCAACCTGTTAGAACCTCTGGGGTCCAGTCAGTGCTGAATGCACAGCACTGAGCTTTGGATACCTGTCTCCCTGGAGCCTGAGACCAGAAGCTGCTGCCAACACCCCCACCTTCTTCTGTGCAGCCTCCCTATTCTTCATGTCCTTAGTGGGACGAGGAGAACAGAGGAGGGTCCCCACCCCCATGCCTGCTTCTGCTCTTGGATGCCCCACATTTACTGAACATCTGCCGCGCGCCAGGCCTGTGCTGGGGGCTCAGGGAGGGCTTGTCCTTGTGCAACTGTTGTTCCACCAGAAAAGGCAGAAACTCTCAAACAATGAACACATAGTGTGGAGTGGGACTAAGAGCAAAAAAGAAAAATTAAACCAGGGCAAGGGGGTGGAGAGAGGCTCCTTCTCACATGGGAGTCAGGGAGGCCCTGACAAGAGGCTGGAGAGAAACGAGTGCCCCGGCGTAGGGCAATAGCTTTCCAGGTAGAGGCTCAGAGAGCAGCCCTAGGGGCTGCATGGGAGGAGAAACAGGAACCATGAAAGATAAGAGATGGGAGATGGAGGCAGGCTGTGGGAGGTCTTGGGGCCTCGGGAAGAATGCAGGTTACATTCTGAGTTGGATGGGAGCTGAGACATCACAGGGTTTGGTTTACACTTTGAAGGAACACTCTGCTCTCTGCTATGTTCAGAATAAATTGCTGGTGAGCCATGTGGATGAGGGAGGTCCACAGAGAAGCTGCGTTTGGTGGGACCAAGAGTCCTGGAGGCCGGGACAGTTAGAGTGATGGGATCGGCCTTAGTGAGTAGATGTAGGCGAGAGACAAGTGGGGAGTCAGAGAGGACCCTGAAAACAACACCTGGAAAGGAGGAGCCATTTACTGAGACAAGGAAGCAGATTTGGGAATAGTTAAGAATGTGGTCTTGGGAAGACTGAGTTTCAGATGCTTTTATGGCTGAATTGTGTCCATTCTCAACTCACATGGTGAAGCCCTAACCCCCAGGACTTTGAATGTCCTGCATTTGGAGGTTGGGCCTTTAAAGAGCTGATTCAGTGGAGATGATTCTAATCCCATCTGATTGGCGTCCTCACAAGAAGGAGAATCTGGACACAGAGAACAGGGATGTGATAGAGAGAAGACCACTGAGGACACAGCGGGAAGACAGCCACCCACAAGCCAAGGAGAGAGGCTCAAGAGAAACCAAATCTGCCAACACCTTGAACTTGGGTTTCTGGCTCCAGGCTGTAAGGAGCTGTGTTGTTCAACTCCTCACAGCACATGGTATTTAGTGACGGGTCCTAGGAAATTGACATGGGTGCCAACTGAGTCTCTAAGTAGAGATGGTTACTCTGTGTCAGAGCTGAGGGGAAGGACACTCAAGGCTGGAGTCACCAGCAGAGCACGCTCCTGAGACCCCAGGTCTCGACGGCCCCCAGGCAGGGAGTGTCCCCCACGAATGGAGCTGGTGTGGGGAGAGGGGTACTCAGGGGAAGGAGGACAAGAGGCAAGAGTCTGAGATGGGAGCAGGAGGGACCAAGCGGGGAGAGGTCCCGGGAGGCAGAACGAAGAAGGGGTTCCAGGCAGAAGGAGCAACCGGCCTGTGATGTGAGGGTGGACCAGATTGGACCCCAGCTTGATCCAGGGACCACAGTGGGGGTGATTCCAGTGACGACACAGATCTGGTTGCTGGGGAGTTGAGAGAGTGAGTGAAATTGATGAGGTGACACCTCAAGTCCTTTAGAGGCACAATCCTAAGGCCCATCCAACATTGGAGGGTTTTCTTCTATCTTGTTTACAGAAGGAAAAACCAGCCTAGGAATGGGCATTGCTGTGGGCTCTCCCTGCAGGCGTGGACCCCTCATCACACACAGTCCTGTCTGCGTCTGGTGGAAGGATGTATATAATCTGGTTCTTCTGGGAAGGACTGTCAGCTCCCAAGAACTGCTGGGCTGCCCCCATCACCCTTGGTTTCCAGGAAGCTCAAAAACAAACTTGCTGTGTTCACCTCTACAGTCGGCGTGCCCTGCTTCCTCTTTATCCTTCTAGTTTGCTTGTTTACTCTAACTTCCTTATTGCTCACGTCTTTTTATTCTCTTTTGCAACCTTGCATCAGACTTGTGCAACAGGTGGCATATAAACCGATCCCAGCAAATGAAACACCTGTCCAGTCCGCCCAGGCCTCCTTGGAGGGACTCTGAATCCTGGATCTTCTTTTCAGGATATGTTTCATTATCATGATGACTACACTAAATTCTCAAATTTTCAAACCAAATGAGTCTACTTATTTCAATATAAAACTTTCAAAATAGATACCAGGTCCCTCCTGCCCCCAATCATGGGCTCTGCCGTCTTATGCTGCCGCCCTGTGTTCCCCCAACACACCAGCGCCATCCGTGGTGGCCATCCCCTTCCTGGGGGTCTGTCTGGACCCTCGCTCTCAGTAGCATCCTCTTCCCTGGGGGTCCGTTGGTTAAGACTTTGTCTTCCTACGCAGGGTGTGCAGGTTCGATCCCTGGTTGGCATAAGATCCCACATGACTTGTGGCCAAAAATGAAACAAGCTGTAAAACAGAAGCAATATTGTAGCCAATTCAATAAAGACTTAAAATGATAATAATATTTGTAAAATAAATAAAAAAAGATACTGTGCAACCCCATAGAAAGAAAGGTACAAAGGTAAAGACCAGTTGGAGATAATGAATCACTGCTTCAGCTGCCTCCATGGGCCCCATAGTACCGGGAGACGCCCCATCTGGGGAAAAGGCAAAACCAGCAGAACCACAGCACTTACTACTCAGGATGCCCGACTGTGTGACCGTCTCAAACAGAAACCCAGATCCCCGTGGAGAAGGTGACCAGAGGTCCATAAAGAGGAAGCTGAAACCCTCCTGTCTACTTAGAAAAGGGCAGAGCACAGACTCAGAGCACTGCACCCCAGCCCTCTCTGCTCCTTCTCAGCAAATTCTCTCCTCCCTTCAGTTTACAGCCTTTTAAAAGAATGCTCAATAAGTAGTTCTCCTAGGGATTTAGACTTTGGGACTAAAAAACCGGAAAGAACCACTTCTGGCCACTTCTCTCCATCTGCCACCTCCTTCTCCAGGAAATAAAAGTCCACAGCCAGCTCTAGCCAGGATGAGGCGGGAAAGGGGAGGTGTAAGAAAATATGAGTTAATATCTCAACATATGAAATCTGGAAAAGCTACTGCAACCTCTAAGCCTCAGTTATCTCACTCATGATATGGGACAAGCAGTTATCTCATCCATGAAACGGGATAAGCAGCATCTGCCACCATGGGGTTGTTGGAAGGACTGAAGGACACAAGCTGTGTAGCAGCCATGTCACTTGCTTGCTGGGCTCTGCACAAGCAGCCTGTCATTACTGTATGTGGACAGCATCTGACAACTCTGTTCTCAGGTTCCAGTTCACCTAAGAGGATGGAGCCAGAAGGAAAGGGTCTTACGACCGTGAGGAAATAACAGTGATGATGGTTTGATGCAGAACGAAAGGATAGGAGCATGTGGAGTACCAGCCTGAGAAATCGAAACACCAAAGGCCAGGTCTCAGGAAAGAAGCCTGTGGTCCACTTCTCAAGACCTGGGCATAATGTTATTCATCAACATTAAACTCATCATTTCACCCACAGCATTGATGATGTGAACATAGAACAGAGCTCCTACGTAATGATAGTTTGACTTCCAAGTATAAAGTATCTCCCCTCGTCCTGAAATTTAACCAAGAGAAGTGAGAGGAGGACCACATGTGTTATGGTTTCTGGCAAAGCCTGGACTAATGTAATTTCCTGTAGGAAGGCATTAATTAAGCATCGTTTTATCGGGCAGGATTTTGGGAGAATAAATGAATTTCTGTGTTGGTTCTTATTAGGTGATAGCAAACAAAGGACACCCAAAGCAACGGGAAAAGTATTATAGAAGGGAGGGTTTTAAAAATATTGAAAAATAATTTATTTTATTTTAAAAAATATTTATTTATGTATTTTTGTGTCTGCACTGGGTCTTCATTGTGGTGCGTGGGGCTCTCTCTAGTTACCCCATGGCACGTGTGATCTTAGTGCCCTGACCAGAGATCAAACCAGCGTTCCCTGCATTGCAAGGTGAATTTTTTTTTTTAATAAATTTATTTATTTTAGTTGGGGGCTAATTACTTTACAATATTGTAGTGGTTTTTGCCATACATTGACATGAATCAGCCATGGATTTACATGTGTTCCCCATCTTGAACCCCCCTCCCACCTTCCTGCCCATCCCATCCCTCTGGGTCATCCCATTGCCCCAACCCTGAGCATTTGTCTCATGCATCGAACCTGGAATGGTGTTCTGTTTCACAGATGATAATATACATGTTTCAGTGCTATTGTCCCAGAACGTCCCACCCTCACCTTCTCCCTCAGAGTCCATATGACTGTTCTATGCATCTGTGTCTCTTATTCTGCCTCACATATAGGGTTATCGTTATGCAAGGTGAATTTTTAACCACTGGACCACCAGGGAAGTGCCCATGGTCAATATTTTTGGAAAATGGTACCAATTATACCAATGGTACTAAGTAACGACAATAAATATTCAAATTTCTATTTCAGATTAAAATTTTTCATTATTTATAATGGAATTGTAATCACATAGGTGCTATAGATTTGTTTCAAAGTGTTAGTCACTCAGTCATATCCAACTCTTTGTGAGCCCATGGACTATAGCCCACCAGGCTCCTCTGTCCATGGAATTCTCCAGGCAAGAATACTGGAGTGGGTAGCCTTTCCCTTCTCCAGGGGATCTTCCTGACCCAGGGATTGAACCCAGGTCTCCTGCATTGCAGGCAGATTCTTTACCATCTGAGCCACGAGGGAAGCCCATAGATTTGTTTGTGTTCCCCCACCATTCATGTGTTGAATTGTCAACCAAAAAAAATATATACAAGAACCTAGAGGTTGTCATGAGTCCTACAGAGAAAGATAAATATCATGTGACATCACTTACATATGAAATCTTAAAAACTGACACAAATGAACTTATTTACAAAACAGACCCACAGACATAAAAAACAAACTTATGGTTACTGAAGAGGAAGTGGGGAGGGATAAATTTGGAGCTTGTAATTAAGAGATACAAAATAGATAAACAAGGACCTACTGTATAGCACAGGGAAATACATTCAGTATCTTGTAATAACCTGTAGCAGAAAATAATCTGAAAAAGAATATATCTATATCTATGTATTGGAATCTCTTTACAACAAAAAGCAAGTAGTTGGAACACCAAAAGATTGCTGTTAATTTAGTGCTTTTCTTTACATGGGAAGATGCAAGAGTCTGGGCTCATTGAAATCCTTCTCTTGATAAGCACCTTAATTATCTAGGGCTAGGGTGAATGGAGGTGGGGGACAGGCTGCTGCACTGGCTGATGGCTTGATGACCACAATATCCTTTGTCTCACTACCCAACTTCAGTACTATAAAGCTACAGTGAAAGAAGCCTGAGCACCGAAAAATTTATGCTTTTGAATTGTGGTGCTGGAGAAGACTCTGGAGAGTCCCTTGGCCTGCAAAGAGATCAAACCAGTCAATTTTGAAGAAAATCAACCCTGAATATTCATTGAAGGGTTGATGCTGAAGCTGAAGCTCTAGTACTTTGGCCACATGATGCGAAGAGCCAACTCATTGGAAAAGACCCTGATACTGGGAAAGATTGAAGGCAAGAGAAGGGGACGATAGAGGATGAGATGGTTGGATGGCATCATTGACTCAATGGACATGAGTTTGAGAAAACTGCGGGAGATAGCGAAGGATGGGGAAGCCTGATGTGCTGCAGTCCATAGGGTCACAAAGAGTTGGACACAACTTAGTGACTGAACAACAACAATTGGCAGGTTACATTCTTCATACACAAATCCTGACTCCCAGTGTGATGGTATTAGGAGTGGGGACTCTGGGTGATTAGGTCATGAGGATGAAGTCTTCATGAATGCTGTCAGTGTCTTTATGGAAGAGATCTGGGGAAGCTGAGGACCCAGTGAGAAGTCAGGCATCCCCGGACCAAGGAGGCCCTCCTGACCACACACTAAACATACTGGCAAGCTGATCTTGGTTTCCGTGGCTCCAGCAGCCAGAATTGTGAGAGATGCTTGCTGTGTGAGCCACCCAGTCTATGGTATTTATGTTATAGCAGCCTAAATGGACTAAGACAACAGGCTTAATTTTCTTAAGTTTGAAGGGTCCAGCATGTGCTCTGTATGTCTGTGGTGCCTCCTGAATGTGAAGGAGTTAGGTGTCACTAGCCTGCTTGACTGATGAGGCCCAGAGTTGGAACATCTTGTTCAGAGTCCCAAGGTGGTCCAGGCTGTGGCAGGGAGGGGCTGGAGTCCATGCCCCCTGCGAATCCTTCATTGTAGTTGTGTTGTCAGGCTGGGCACCTGTTACCAAGTCCAAGCTCACTCTGCTCACCACGGTAAGTCAATGAATCCGAGACCAGATGTTGGGATCAGAAAGGGACTTTATTCAGGAGCCGGCTGATGGAGAAGATGGCGGGCTAGCTCCTCAAAATAACCATCTTGTCGGGGCCTGGTTGCCAGGTTCTTTTATGGATCAGAGATTGGGGAGGAGGTGAGGAAACAAAGTAAAAAGATGTCCCCTAGAATGGCGAGCCTCAGGCAGGGGGATGTGCTAGTTTCACTTGCTTACCATCCTTCACAGGTGGGTGGCTCAGGCTATCTCCCTCAGGCAGGCCATTATGTATGCTTACAAAAGCGGCAGGATGTGGATTAAAGTCACAGCGGATCCAGTGTAAATTCAAAATTAACCATTCCCAGATAAAATTACCCCCTCTCAACATGCATCCCAAATTTTGTGGGAGAAGGAGGGGACTGTTTTGCTTGTCAGATGGATCTTCCTGGGAGTGCCTGCCATTGTTGCTGGAGTTTTAAATGTTGAGACTTGTCTTTTTTTGTTCCTCTTGGGAAAATGCCTACTTTACACTTGTAGACATAGAAATAATGAACTTCAAACATAAGAGGCAGCATCTCAAGTTAAGAAATTTACCCCTTCTCTATGCATGGGAAGAAAAGACCCTGGAAAAGACCCTGATGCTGGGAAAGATTGAAGGCAGGAGGAGAAGGGGACCACAGAGGATGAGATGGTTGGATGGCATCACTGACTCAGTGGACATGAGTTTAAGCATCTTCCAGGTGTTGGTGAAGGAAAGGGAAGCCTGTTGTGCTGCAGTCCATGGGGTTGCAAAGAGTCAGACATGACTGAGTGGCTGAACAACAACAACAATGTATTGGAAGATGCAAGAGTCAGGGCTCATTAAGTCAGATTTTATATATCTTAGCTACCTGGGGCCTGTAGTCCTGCACCCTCAGTTCTTCTCAGGACTCACCACAGGGAGTGGTTGCAGTCTGCTGACTGCCAGGTGGCAGGGATTCCCCTTCCTCAGGGCTTGCTAGCTCACATTGCTAGGGCTGCAAGTGCTGATTCCATTTCTCAGGTCTTCCCCTCTTGGGAGACATTTTATGATTAACTTTTGTCCCAAGGCACTGGGAGGCTCATCCCAGTTCAGGCAAAATTCTTGATATGCCACTCCAGGGGTTAAGTTTTGGACCAAGCCCCATCAATAATTAAAATTCTCTGGATTCTAACTGTTAATATTACCCAGGAAACACTACCCCTTGTTGTTTCTTTCCATACCTAGAATCACACTGCTACAATTGTTTCCTCAAAAATGTTTAGTCATTGAAGTTTTGAAGCAGGTCTGATTTACACATTGTTTACTGCAAGAGACAACAATCTTACAAATTAAACAGTATGTAAGTAATGTAGACTATGACACAGTGTAGCACAGAGACACAAAGCCTGCTCTGAAAACAAATTTATAATGATTATTATAACTAGTTGTAATACAGTTACAATAATCAAGTGACAAAAGGAACCGTAACTGATTTAATGAGCTATCTACAGTTTCGTTGTACTGGCCATGCACACTTATGCATGGCTTAATCTTTGAGACAAGTATATATTACTGGCAGGATCAACCAGGTAGAGAGAAAAAGAAATATGTTCCAAACGGTATAATCTACCAAACCATTGCAAGTTATAATTAATTGAAGAAGTTTTTTTCTTATATCTGAAAAACACAGATTTAAACTGGGAATCCTTTGAGATAGAAACCATAAAAACTGCAACCATATTTACCAGTTTATTCAGTTCTCTGTAACCAATCCTTTTTATTTTGCTTTATGAAGTCATCAGGTTTCTCATTAGAATTCAATTTTTTTTATTCAGTTCAGTATTATGTTCTGAAAGTTAGAAACTTGTTTTTATCTGAAAATTCTTTCCATAAATCTTAATTAAAGAGGAGGCATTTTTACAAAAGCCTCAGAGTGAAACCGTAACTGTTTATATTAACAAAAACTTAAAGAAGGAAAGTTTAAATTTGATTAAAATGCAATTGACAAACCAACCTGATTACTGTTATGACATATAACACCTTCAGATAACTAAAAATATGACTGATAACATTCTACCAGGACATATCAGATTCTTAGGTTCTAGAATATCTGTACCATCTACCACAAAACTTGAAGTTTATTATTCATTTGACAACACTTCCCTTGTAGTTTAACATACCAGAAGAACCTGATTTAATATCTCCCTTTGGGGTCCCTCAGAGGCCCTCTGAAGCACCCCAGAGTTAGCTGGAGGTCAAAGGAACTTTATTATAATTTGATTTGGGAAGTCTTGTCAAAGGAGCACCAAGTAACATTTTAAAATAAAACCAGACCATGGGTCACCATGAAGCTTAGCTAAAGCGATAATAGAAGATTTCAAAGGCAAATACCAATTATTTAAAAGGTAACTAGAACTCTGTTATCAAAAGGCAGTTTAACATCTTCAGAAAATTTTTCTGTTTTAAGAGAAAGAAAAGTGAAATTTATTTTTCACATTAGCGTAAAGTTTCATTTACTCAATTAAACTTGTCTAAACCTTAGTCAACCTGACTGATCATGTGCAAGACCATTATCTCATTATTTTAGCACAGTTTTAACTTTCAAGTTGTAGAATATCCTAAGAGGTTCTAAAACATTATTTCTAAAATTTCCTTTACATTTAATGGGGCCTCCACCCACTTGTAGGTGTATCACTTAGCTTGCTGATGTGTTACAAAGAGTGTGTGTTGAGGCTCAAGGTCCAGTGGAAATTGACAAGTCCACCACCCGGGACCTCCCTGCTTATGTTCAGCCTGTGTAATGTCCTGGATTATGTCATTCTTTCAGATTGGGCCCTGCCCCCTTTCCTTCTGTTTCATTTTTCCCCTCAGAGATTTTATTCCCATGTTCTTATGAGAAGTAGAGGAGTGAAGGTCTACCTTCTGTAGTTGCTTTAAGGCTGAGTGAAACTTCCACCTTGCCTGTCAGGGAGCAAAAATCCCAGAATACCTGGTCTAGGGGCCCAGGGGCAGGACAGCCTTGTTTTCATCTGTATGGGCTGGAATCCTCACACAGTCCTCATTTTCATGTGGAACTGCTGCAGCTGCTTCCATGACCTTTCTGTGAATCTCCTGGATAATGAAGTCCTTACTGTAGATCATCAGAGTACAAAAGTATCTATAAATGACAAATGACTTCAAAATCACGGTTAAATACCTGATCAATTGACAAAGGCATTTGAATAAAACTTAATTCTTAACCAAAGTAACCAGAGATCTCAAAAGAGAATACACATCACTTAATCAGGCAGAAACATATTTTCTTGGGCTTCTCTGGTGGCTCAGATGGTAAGGAATCTGCCTGCAATGCAGGAGACCAGGGTTCGATCCCTGGGTCAGGAAGATCCTCTGGAGAAGAGAATGACGACCCACTCCAGTATTCTTGCCTGGGAAATCCCTAGCACAGAAGAGCCTGGCGGGCTATAGTCCATGGGGTCACAAAGAATCAGACACGACTGAAGAACTAACTCATACAAAGGCAAAAATCTCATATAATCCATCATCAAAATGACACTCCAGGAAAGCTTTTCTCTGAACAGAAAGAAAAATCAAATCCACGTCCTAGCTTACTCCCCAAAAAGACTCATTTATCCAACCAAACTCAGTCCAGTCTTAGGAGATCCTGATCATACATAACTCTTCAGCATTTTTTTATTTCTCACACCTTCTTCTACTGAAAGCACATATCTTATTTCTCTTAAAGTTTTTTTCACATTGAGGTACATTTTGGCTCACAAATTTATAATAGATATAATGCCTCATTTATGCTAAATCTAGGCACAATGAAAGTATTATACTTAATATTAAATTTAGTATGTTGATGACTCAAGACATGTCTATATTATTATTATTAGATCAACAAACTTAAACATTAATACCATGTACTAATTTAATATCAAATATTTCCCAGTTCACGTGAACCTGAAACTCAAATTAACCATGGCAATGTGATAAAAAAGACACATACAGACACACAGTGAGACCACACTTCTTATTTTGGTTTCAATCCTGAGTCAGGTACAGTACTATAAAACCCATTAGTTTGCAAAAAGGTTGGATTAAAATTGGGTTATCAGCAGATTTTTATTTTTGCCATTCTAAAATCGCATTCCAAACTACAGAGGAGAGGAGACCAGATAGGACATCCGCATCTCAAAGATACACAGAAATGTACATTTCCCTCCAGGGGCTCTCCGTTTTCCTTTAGGGAATCCCCACTGTTGTTTATTTAGAGTGTTCTTCCCTCTTCCCTCTGATGCAGCGGCAGATGGAGTCGTGGTACCCTATGGGTTGCTGCTGGGGCATGCCAACCTGGGGCGCGACCGCGAACATGACTCAGGCCTCATGCAAGCCACTGGCCCCAACAAAGTGAAGTGAGGGGATCGGAGTGGGTGCAGACCTGGATACCTGGTGGGGAGGGAGCCTCAGAGGGGGCCAGCCAGGCGCTGGGACACTGGTGAAGACAGAGCATCCAAAGAGGACCAGACTTGGCCCCACTATCATCGATTCCCTATCATGTGCATGGGACTGGCCCTGCCCCAGACACCATAGGGTGCACCCAACAGACCGCTTGTGGTGCCAGGAAGCTCTCAAGTGGGAAGGAGGGACGCTGACCACAGAGGCCACAGCTCTATTTTGCCAATTTATCTAATATACTCCTGAGAATGCTTTCCTTTGGGACAGATGGAGTATTTTTCACTTCTATAAGCTTCATAATACCAAAATGCAAAAGACTTACACATATTTCAACAACAATGGCACAAATTTCAACATCAATACACAGATGAGCCAGCGCTCAGGTCAGGTGAATCAGCTTCACCCTACAGAACAAATGAACTGATTTTGGCTAGATAGCTTACCCCACAAGAATTAGCTCCCCAAATGAACTCATTCTGGTTCCCACTAGGGTAAATAGACTTTACCCTATAGAACAGAGGGCTTTGCTAGTGGCTCAGATGGTGAAGCGTCTACCTGCAATGCAGGAGACCTGGGTTCGATCCCTGGGTGAGGAAGATCCTCTGGAGAAGGAAATGGCAATCCACTCCAGCATTCTTGCCTGGGAAATTCCATGGACAGAGGAGCCTGGCAGGCTACAGTCCATGGAGTTGCAAAGAGTCGGACACAACTGAACAACTAACACATTCCAAATATGCTACAGAACAGATGGGCCAATTCCAACTAGGCACCCTACCCTACAATAATTAGTTCCCAGATGAGCCAGTTCCCACTTGGATAGTCCAAAAAATACCTTCCCCCTCCAACAGGGTACCCCAACCAAATTAGCCTGTCCTATAAAGGAAATATATTCCCAGGGTGCACACCAGAGGGATCTATCCTACAAAAATTGAGCCCATCAACTTGTAACACAAAAGCACATGCAAACTACAAACCAGTTATTGGATTATGTAGAATAAGGGAATCGTTACCCACTCCAGTATTCCTGCCAGAAGAATTCCATGGACAGAGGAGCCTGGTAGACTATACAGTCCATGGGGTCACAAAGAGTTGGACATGACTGAGAGGGTAACACTTTCACTTTCAATTGACCTTACAAATTAAGTCAGTTTCTGGTGCCAGCGGCCAAACTCAGGGTAGCCAGCATGCTTTCAAGGAGACTTGAAGGAAAGATTCCCAGAACAAATGGTCCCGGCAGCTCCCGGTGTTGGTTTCAATGCCCCCTGACCAGGGCTGGCCAGCCACGAACAGCAAGGCTGCTGCACCGGTGCTCCAAATTGTTACCCCCAGTCCTCTCTGCTCCCTGCAAGATAAGCCCACGAATCCCAGAGGAAGTGTTGGGATCAGGAAGGGGCTTGATTTGGGAGACAGCTGACAAAGAAGACAGCAGGCTAGCACCGCAAAATATCCATCTAGTCTGGACCTGGATGCCAGGTTCTTTTATGGATCAGAGATGGGGGGAGGTGAGGAGACAAATTAAAAAGGCCATTCAATCCTTGTAAATGTCCCCTAGAATAACAAGCCTCAGGCAGGGGAATGTGTTAATTTCACTTCCTTACAGTCCTCCACAGGTGAGTGGCTCAAGTCATCTTCCTGAGGCAGGCTATTCAGTTCAGTTCAGTCACTCAGTCACGTCTATCTGACTCTTTGCAACTCCATGGACTTCAGCACACCAGGCTCCCTGTCTATCACCAACTCCCAGAGCTTGCTCAAACTCATATCCATTGAGCTGATGATGTCATCCAACCTTCTTATCCTCTGTTGTCCCCTTCTCCTCCTGCCTTCAATCTTTATTATTATCAGGGTCTTTTCCAATGAGTCAGTTCTTCGCATCAGGTGGCCAAAGTACTGGAACTTCAGCTTCAGCATCAGTCCTTCCAACAAATATTCAGGACTGATTTCCTTCAGGATTAACTGGTTTGATCTTTCAGCCCATTATGTATGTTTATAATAACAAACATGGCAAGATGAGGGTTAAAGTCTCAGAAGCAGATCCAGCATGAATTCAAAATTAACCCTTCCCAGTTACACACTCATGTCCCAGGGGGCTGTGGTCAAGAAGGGTACCAGGCCAGCACTGTACCTAGAGATGGTAGGTCACCAAGTCAGGCCCAGGCCTGAGCCCTGGAGGCCATCCTCCCGCCCCGAGGTGGCCCAGCACGGCCGGTGGGCAGGTTCTACGTTCCAAGTTTACTTCTAGGCCATAGAGCAAGTGCTGGCCAGGTTGTTAGAAGTGCAGTCCCCTGTCCTGTTTGGAAGATGGGCTGACAGCTAGGAGACTGGATGGGAGCTGGGACTGGTAGAAATGGAGACTCAGCAAGAGACTGAAGTGAGTCCTGACCCTTCCTCAGCAGGGCCTGCATGGCTGCATCCACAGTCAGGGTTGGGGGGCCCTGACTGCCCCCAGGACAGGCTTCTGTCCTTCCCTCAGTGGACTCGCTGCTTGCTGAATGTTCGCCTTCTCTGCTTCTCCCCTCTCTCACTAGCTGCACAAGGAAACACTTTCCCTCTTCCCACTGGCCCATCACCCAGAGCCCAGCCTGCCTGGTTTTTCCAGTTGGACCAGAAACAGACGGCTGCAGAGGCAATTAACCCCCGGGGCCCCTGGGGTTCTTTCCCTGGGCCTGGAGGAGAGAATGGCTCCCTGAGCAGGCTCTGCCATGGCTGGAGACCTCAGGCGGCGTCCCTCACTGGACATGAAGCATCCAGGCTGGAACTGTAGTATCCAGCATACCTGGGTTTGGGTTTCAGTCTCCTAGATTCCAGGGGTACAGCTGTTGGCCAGTGACCATGTCCTGCTCTGTAACGCAGGGACTCGGGGGTGAGCCTGTCCCTCCCCATGGTGCCAACAGTTCCAGGAAATGATGGATCTGAACAGGGCTTGAAAAGATAAGAAAGAGCAAACTACCCCACAGTTCAGTTCAGTTCAGTGGCTCAGTTGTGTCCGACTCTTTGTGACCCCATGGACTGCAGCACGCCAGGCATGTGCTACTGCACAGAATCAAACAAAACCACCACCCCGGCCGGTGGAGACCAGCACCTGAGGCAGGAGGGAAGTCTGGTTTTTTTTTTGGCATCAGCTTGTTCCAGCTCTCCTTTTATGTCAACAAACCCGCTGTTTACACAGCTCTGGGAACCCAGTGCTGTGTGGAGGGGGATGCATATTTGTAAAAGACTCTACTAGGGCCAGACTCGCACCACATTGGGGGGTGGATCTTCTTTGATTTTAAAAGATCCCCTGGAAGGAGTAAAATCCAAAATCCTAAGTCCAAAAGCAGATCAAGGGCAGATGTCTATTTAAAATGAGAATCCATATTGCAAAAATACTCATTAAAGGAAGTAAAATCAGTGATACAACAATCAAAATTATGATGCTGAAGCTGAAACTCCAATATTTTGGCCACCTAATAGAAATAGCCAACTCATTTCCCCTGATGCTGGGAAAGATTGAAGGTGGGAGGAGAAGGGAGCGACAGAGGAGGAGATGGTTGGATGGCATCACCAACTCAATGGACATGAGTTTGAGCAAGTTCCGGGAGTTCATGATGGACAGGGAAGGCTAGTATGCTGCAGTCCATGGGGTCGCAAAGAGTTGGAAATGACTGAGCAACTGAATCGGAGAAGGCAATGGCAACCTACTCCAGTACTCTTGCCTGGAAAATCCCATGGACGGAGGAGCCTGGTAGGCTGCAGTCCATGGGGTCGCTCGGAGTCGGACACGACTGAGCGACTTCACTTTCGCTTTTCACTTTCATGCATTAGAGAAGGAAATGGCAACCCACTCCAGTGTTCTTGCCTGGAGAATGCCAGGGACAGGGGAGCCTGTTGGGCTGCCATCTATGGGGTCGCACAGAGTCAGACAAAACTGAAGCGACTTAGCAGCAGCAGGGGCAGCAGAGTGATTGAATAACAAAAGAAAGGGAGGAATAATTGAAGGATTAAAATAAACAAAGCTCTTGTCTGTTGGAACAGGAATATGTGCACATCAATAGTGGTATTTTTGTAGTCTGAAGATAACCACGAAATACTGATACTAGAAATATTTAAGAGTAATTGCGTTGCTAGTAAGAATCTGTTCTACAATAAAAAGACTGGAGATATAGTTATTGGCTTTTCATTCCTTTTGTGCTGCTTCATTTTTATACTACATGACATGAGTTCATTTTTTAATATAATAAAACGTAGGGCAGAAGTGTTTAGAGATATGATTAAAGTGTTTCATTTCAAAAGAATAAAAAAAAATGAGTAACCACAATAAACTGCAAATTCTAACACAGTACCATGATAGCGTAATTCAGAAGAACAGCCTAAGGGTTTTATTTACTCTGTAATATCTTTTAAACTGCATTTTGGTGGTTATTCTTTGCTTACTTCTTATGACAACAATTTAAAATAGCATTTCTTTTTAAAAAATATTTTATGTATTTGTTCATTTGTTTGTCTATGCCAGGTCTTAGTTGTGGCCTGTGGGATCTAGTTCCCTGACCAGTGATTGAACCCAGGCCCCCTGCTTTGGGAGCAGAGATCTTAGCCAGTAGACCACCAGGGAAGTTCCTGGAAACAGCACTATTATAGAGAAGAGGAAGAAGCCTCTGCCTTTCTCTAGCAGGGTAGCCTCTGGCTCCGTAGATCTAGAACCTTTGCTCTGCTCCACTTCCCACAAAGGGAGGGGCTGGGCACCGCAGGACATGCTGCACTCGTATGATGATGAGACACCTGTCCTGTATCCTTGTACCTTAGCCAGCCCTGTGGGTGGCAGGAGCATCCTGGAAGCCATTTCCACACCTTACAGTCAATAGCAAACTGCCTACATGCAAGGCAGACAACAAAAAATGTATTCATCCCAACTGAAACATATCCCCAACTCAGCTTCCCCTGAGCATCCATCCAAACATGCCCATGGCAGCTGCAGTATCACCAGGAAAACTGGACTGGAGGTGAGAGTGAGCAGAGCAGCTCACCATGGCAACTATAAAATCTTTCTCATGCAAAACATTCTAGTCATATGAGCACCACCCTCCCAGGGCCCCAAGGCTTTCACCTGATTTGTTGTTCAATCACTCAGCCGTGACGGACTCTCTGTGACCCCATGGACTTAGCATGCCAGGCTCCCCTGTCCTTCACTATCTCCCAGAGTTTGCTCAAACTCATCTGCATTGAGTCGGTGATGCCATCCAACCATCTCATCTTCTGTCATCCGCTTCTCCTCCTGCATCAGGGTTTTTTCCAGTGAGTCAGCTCTTCGCATTAGGTGGCCAAAGTATTGGAGCTTCAGCTTCAGCAACAGTCCTTCCAATGAAGACATGGGATTTCCAACTCTTTAGTGTCCGGGTAAATCCTTCTCTGTCCTCCAAGGTGAAGCTCTGGAAGCAAGCCTCTGTGTAGGGCTGTCAAGTGCTGAGCTTTTGCCAGAGGACATATGCTGAGCTGGCACAGGCCTGCCAGAAGCATCACCTGGATGCTCCAAGCCCTCCTGCCTCTGCTTCTACCAGTGATGGGGAGACGGCACCATGCCCAGACAAATCAGCAGGCAGCATGTCTCTGGGCTTTGATTTATCTGCAGGCTTAAGCAGTTAGTTTAGAAGAAAGGTATTCAAGCTCATTGCTGTGCCCTACCAATTAGTGAGAAGACCAGTCTTATGCCTCAGGGCTCTTGATCTGACCTGTTGGAAGGACAGAGTTGTCATCTACTGAGCTGAGAAAGGGTCAGTTGATGGGGAAATGAAGTCTCGGGTTTGGACAAGTTGAATCTGTGATTCTTGCTTGACATCAGGTGGAGACATCACAGAGGGAACTGAGAACTCAACGCTGGAGTTGGGGAGGGTAGCATGGGAGGGGAAATATAAGAGTCACTTGTGTACAGAAGTGGAGACAGCGACCTCTAAAGCCTGCAGTCTGGTGGGGTCACCAAGGGGAGGAAGTCAGAGAAGGGAGTTCTAGATGGAGGCCCAGGGGCAGCAGAGACCCTGGGAAGGGTCAGGAGGAAAAGCAGGCAAGGTGAGGCTATGGGCTGAGTTGTGCTCCCTCCCCCCACCAAATTCACATGTTGAAGCCCTAATTCCCCCACCCTTACCCCAGCACCCTGTTGAGTGTGGCTATATTTGGAGATGGGGTCTTCAAAGAAATGGTTCAGGTAACATGAGGCAAGACACTTGGGTGGGTCTTCATCACATCTTCTGTTCTCAAAACAGATGTAGATTCATTCAGAAAGGCCCCAGGGGTGCACGTGTACAGAGAGAAGGCCACGTGCTGCTGCTGCTGCTAAGCCGCTTCAGTCGTGTCTGACTCTGTGCAACCCCATAGACGACAGCCCACCAGGCTCCCCTGTCCCTGGGATTCTCCAGGCAAGAACACTGGAGTGGGTTGCCATTTCCTTCTCCAATGCACAAAAGTGAAAAGTGAAAGTGAAGTCGCTCAGCCGTGTCTGACTCTTAGCGACCCCATGGACTGCAGCCCACCAGGCTCCTCCATCCATGGGATTTTCCAGGCGAGAGTAATGGAGTGGGTTGCCATTGCCTGCTCCGAGAAGGCCACGTAGGGGCAGAAATTTTCCCTTCTTCTCTTCTAAATTATTTGGTCTAATAATTAAATTGATGTAACAGATGAACAGGAGAAAAACAAATTTGATTTTGTATGTATGGGATCCCCATAAAAATATGAGCCTCAAAGGCAGTCGCATAATTGAGGCTGATATACCACTCAGAGTTAAGGACCAGAGTAGGGGCCTGGCCTCCAAAGGGGAGGAGGGGCACTCTCAGGATACTAACGAGGCCCTGTCATTGGCTGTTTGCCCTGCTGCTCAGGTAAGTCTGTCAGATAAAAAGTCATCTCTGATAAAAGCTCTCTTTCTAGGTCAGTGTGTGTGTGTACTCAGTCAATCACACACTCAGTCGGCTCCCACTCTTTGCAACCCCGTGGACTGTAGCCTGCCAGGCTCTTCTGTCCATGGGATTTTCAGGCAAGAATACTGGAGTGGGTTGCTATCTCCTACTCCAGGGGATCTTCCTGACCCAGGGATTGAACCCATGTCTCTTATATCTCCTGCATTGGCAGGCAGGTTCTTTACCACTGCGCCATCCAGGAAGCCCAAATCAGGCCCTCTGTCAACATCTTTCAGCCAGTTAAGGGAGAGGCAAAAGTTTTTCATAAGTCAGTTAGGTCTTGATTGCCTTCTGCTCAAAATAATCTACATGACTAAACAGGCACATTTTCGGGGGCTGTGTTCTGCTTCCCTCCAGCCATGTGAGGACACGGGGAGAAGACGACTGTCTGCAAGCCAGGGAGAGAGGCTGCGACGGAAACCCATGGTGCCCACAACTTGATCTCTGACTTTCAGAACAATGAGAAAATATATTTCTGTTGTTTAAGCGGCCCAGTTTGTGGTCTTTTGTTACAGCTGCCTGATCACACTGCTCCGGGTGGGGTCCCAGAGACCCAGGAGAAATTGTGCACTGGGGGGTGAGATCAGTGAAGATCAATGGACGCAGTGCCACCCAGGGCCAAGTCAGGTGAGGGCCCGCAACCTGCCTCCTTCCCAATTTGGGATGGAGAGTTATCCTTGAGGACCTAACCTAATCATGAAAGAACTTTTCCAGGCCAGGTAAGAGAAAGTTGTTACTATGGAGGAGGATCAGAGAGACACAGGTGGCTGGCTTTGAAGATGCAGAAAAGGGCCACACATGCTAAGACACTGGAAAAGGCAAGACGCTGGAAAAGGCATCTCCAGAAAGGAGCATGGTCCTGCTGACACCTTGGTTTTAGCTCAGTGAGACCCATGTCTGACTTCTGATTTCCAGAACTCTCATATAACAAATGTATAACATTTAGCCAGCCAAGTGTGTAGTCATTTGTTTGAGCCACAACAGAGAAAAGACTAATTAGAGAGAGAGGCATGTGTGAGCACACATACACACACTCACATACACACCTTTGTTGTGTGTTTAAATCTGGTTAAGCTGTAGGTGACCACAGTAATCATTGGAGACTGGGTGTCAGAGTGTCCATGTCTCCTGAAGGAAGGGAATAGAAATGTTGGTGCTCTTTATATTTTAAAGAAAATGTGTACTCAAGCCTGTATGTTTAAAAAAAGACCATGGCTAAAGGTCTAGTGGTTACATCACTTTGGGACTGTTCAGAGAACCACAGACAGACCAGTGTAATAGAACAGAATACAAGAGAACCACCCCACACATTGGTGGGCAACTGATACAGGCTAGAGGTATCCTGACAACAGCGGGGATTGAGGGACCATTTCATCAGCAGCCCTGGGACTGGCCTGGGGAGGGGACTGGCCTGGGGACACAGTGGGTTTTGAGAGTTGGAACCACCTGATCTACAGAAGAAGAAAGCTGTCTGTTTGCTCACCCTCAAAACTCCCCACTCTCAAGAACAAACTCATACTGGAGTGACAGGCATGACTCTGTCAACTGAAAAAAAGTACAACCTGAAAGATGAGAATTATGTTTTATTCAGTGAACAGTCTGAGGACTTAAGCCAAGACACAGCATCTCAGATCACTTTGACAGACTGCCCCAAAGAGGTCAGGGAGGAGCCAGGATATACAGGAGTGTTTACAACTCAGATGGTAAAGCATCTGCCTGTTGTACGGGAGACCCGGGTTCAATCCCTGGGTTGGGAAGATCCCCTGGAGAAGGAAATGGCAACCCACTCCAGTACTCTTGCCTGGAAGATTCCATGGGCTGAACAGGCTGGTAGGCTACAGTCCATGGGGTCACAAAGAGTTGGACACGACTGAGCGATTTCACTTTTCACAACAAAGACCAGATAGTCTGAAGATCAAAAGATGACTGTTAAAGAAAACCAGACATATCAAGTTAATAAATTTAGCACTTTTCTAGGTATGGGAAGATGCAAGAGTCTGGACTCACTGCAATCATTCCTTTGATGAGCACCTGTTCTGCCTGGGGCCAGAATCCTCTGTTTTCTCATCCTGAGTCTCCTCAAGGTACACCATCGGGAGTGACTGCAGCAGTTGACTGCTGGATGGTTGGGGGCATCCTGGTTCCATCCTGACTCCCCTCAGGGTGCACAGGTCGGTGTGGCTGCTATGTGATGATGGCTTGATGGCTGTAACCTCCTTTGTTTACTGATATGGCAGGCAATCATTTTTTCACTCACAGCTCTACAGGAATAGCTGCAGTTAGAGCTAGGTCTACACTGACACCTGCCCTGGAAGGCTTTTGGCTCAGAGATTGTCAGGGGGCCCAGGGCTGGGCAGAGGCTCTGGGAGGTGGGGTGGGGGACACCTGTCTCCACATCTGGGGTACCTACCCAAAGGCCTGGGCCGTAATGGTCAGGGAATCTCATCCAGGCACATTTACTGAGCTGCTTCCTCTTTCAGTGGCCAGGTCCCAATCTGAGACCTAGTTCAGTATCTGTTCTGCCTAGGTCTTGCTCTTATGAGGTCAGTGGAATGTCTGACCAAGCTATTTTATTTAACTCAAATATGCTAAGAAGCTTAAGTTGCTGCACACCTTACAAGTGGTCAGGCTGGAGTCTGAACTGAGGGCACTGAGGACTCTTTAGGTCTCCATGCCTCCAACAACACAGATCAGGAAACACATGCCTTGATGCACCCCCTTTAAGCAGCTGCCTTCACATCTGCTGGGAAAGCAGCTACAGCCAGCAGAGAGAGGATTCTTTAGGCATCTCCCAGGTCACTGCCGAGAAGATACAACAACTGACAGGCTGTCTCAGAAGTTGGGGAGGTTTTCAGGGAGGGGTAGGCTCTGGGGAAAAAGTGAAAGTGTTAGTCGCTCTGTCATGTCTGACTCTTTCTGACCCCATGAACTCTAGCCCACCAGGCTCCTCTGTCCATGGGATTCTCCAGGCAAGAATACTGGAGTGGGTTACCATTCCCTTCTCCAGGGATTGCTCCAACCCAGGGATCGAACCAGCATCTCCTGCATTGCAGGCAGATTCTTTACCAACTGGGGAAAGGACCTGTATTTGAAGGCAGACATCCTTTGTTGCCTTCAAAGGAGAAAGGCGGCTCAGAGTAAGGCTGCCGCTGCGGGGCCGGAAGAAGTCCTGGTGAAGCCTGGAGAGATGGGCCCCAGAGTCAGGGGTGACGGAGAGTCACTGGAGGCCACTGGGCGAGGATGGTGTCAAGGTCACTGATGTCCATCTCTTCACCCTCCAAATCTGCCTGCCTACTCAGACTGCTCTCCTGAGAGGCAGCTAAAAGCACAGCCCCTTCCCACCTCCTGACCTCACCCTGTCCCTGTTTGTTGGAAGTGGGAGGAGGTGAGGGTCCAGTTTCCAGGCAGGCTTTAAACACAGGCAGATGAGGGACCTGAATAGGTCATCAATGAGAGATCACTGAAAGCATGTTGGTAATTATTTATCACTCAGTGGGGCCCCTCGAATGTACCAGATGCTATTGGTGGACCCGCTTACATAGCCCGTGAATCCCCCCACCCCTGGGGGCTGGACAGCCCTGAGCCCACCTGGCAGGTGGGGAGACCGGGGCAGAGGGTGTCATGACCTGTCCTGGGTCACACGACTAGCAAGCCTGGCCATCTGGGTTACATCATGCAACTCTGGCCCAGGGCTCAGAAGGACTTCAAAGATGGACAGTGCGGTTGGACCAGATCTTCTGTTCCCATCTTCTTAGTGAGGCCAGCAGGCTTCTCAGCCCTGATGTTTGTACATCAAAGAGCAGCAATCCAGCTGATGCCAACTTCTCACTCTTCTAGAACCCTAAACCAGGTAGGGAAACTGGAGCGGCCTGCCCCCTGTATTCTCATGGCAAGCTAGACCCTGGCTCCCCACGGAGCTGGGCAGTGTAGCGAGAGGAAAGTTCGGGATTTTGTGTGGAAGTCGGGCTGGTGGGAGGGAGAGGGGTTTGATTAGAATTGGGCAAGATGGTAGGATGGGAAGAAACTGTCAGGAGACGATTTTGAGGTGAGGGGTTTGAAAGGATCTTGGGCTGTCTGTGGACACTCGCCATTGACAGGCTGATGAGCTTCTGGGGAATTTCCTGAATGAAAAGATGGAGCCTTCTGCCTGGGAGCAGACACCAGGAGGGACAAAACTGTGCTATGGAGACAGCGGGTTTGTAAGGTTTCTGTAGCCGGAGGAGTGGGTGCATGTGTTTCCATTCTCAAATCAGATCATCTCATTAATAGTTGCATTTCCAACAAACAGTTATTAAACATAGAAGTTACAATCACATCAAAGTCTATACTATATACTTACATTGTCATCATCAATGACATCACATTAAGCATTGTGAACCAAAACTTACAATTCAACAGTTTTTTGACACTTGGTGCCCTGTGCCTCAGGTAATTTAAAAATTATACTTTTTTCCAAGGAAGTGCAACAGATTAAACCAAGAAGCCACAAATACATATTGTCAAATAAAAAACAAATTAAATCCAGACTTACTAAGGAGAGATCGTATTCAAAAGGCTACTGCAAGGAAGGAAAAAGGCCACTTGCAATGGGTGGGCTGCTCTGAGCAAAGACGTGCAGACATCTCATGATGCAAAAGGGGGTTTCTTGCCTAGAGTGGAGGGAACAAAACTAGAAAACAAGAGGGTGCTGGGAAGTGAGACAGATGAAAGAAGGGGGCTGGCAGGGGTCTTCAGGAGGGGCTGTCTGACAGCATGGGCCAAGTTCAGGAGCTTGGATGGAGAGAAGCTGTGCTCTGGATAACCAGAGTTTCGTCCCCATGATCAGCAGGGGCAAGTGGTTGAGACAATCATTTATGAGGCAAAGAATGGGAATGTGGGGAGCTCTTCACACAGCATTATCCAGCTAAACAACAGAGGCCTCTAGCTGTTTTGCTTCCCATGTGTCTCAGTGTCAAAGAATCCGCCTGCCAATGCAGGAGACACAGGAGATGTGGGTTCGATCCCTGGATTGGGAAGATCCCCTGGAGAAGGAAATGGCAACCCATTCCAGTATTCTTGCCTGGGAAATCCCATGGACAGAGGAGCCTGGTGGGCTACAGTCCATGGGGTTGCAAAGAGTCAGACACGACCGAGCACACAGATGCCCTAGGTGTCTTATTAAGTCTTATGAAGAAGGGAGGGGGTTCCTGGCAGTAAGCCATTTACTGGGACACGAAAGGATCAGGGGATGTCTAAACCTTCAGGTAAAATTCAACATTATCAATACTAAAGAGATTATTTGGGATGGATGTGAGAGGGTCAGTAGGATGGAAATGCAAGTTCAAGGAGAAAAAAAAAATCCACATGAAATTCCTGACTGTAAAAGAAAAGCTGGTTCTTGTCCTTTCTGAGTGGTCAGCAGTGGGGCGTCAGATCCTTAGGTTATTTAGATTCAACTGGATACATTTTCAGTTCAGTTCAGTCGTTCAGTCGTGTCCAACACTTTGCCACCCCATGGACTGCAGCACACCAGGCTTCACTGTCCATCACTAACTCCCAGAACTTACTCAAACTCATGTCCATCGAGGCAGTGATGTCATCCAACCATCTCATCCTCTGTCATTCCCTTCTCCTCCTGCCTTCAATCTTTCCCCCCATCAGTGTCTTTTCCAATGAGTCAGTTCTTTGCATCAGGTGGCCAAAGTATTGAAACTTCAGCCTCAGCATCAGTCTTTCCAATGAATATTCAGGACTGATTTCCTTTAGGATTGACTGGGTGGATCTTCTTGTAGTCCAAGGGACTCTCCAGAGTCTTCTCCAACACCACAGTTGCAAAGCATCAATTCTTTGGCGACCAGCTTTCTTTATAGTCCAACTCTCACATCCATCCAACTCAGCAGTGGCCACAGGACTGGAAAAGGTCAGTTTTCATTCCAATCCCAAAGAAAGGCTCAAACTACCAAAGAATGCTCAAACTACCACACAACTGCACTCATCTCACACGCTAGGAAAGTAATGCTTAAAATTCTCCAAGCCAGGTTTCAGCAATAGGTGAACTGAGAACTTCCAGATGTTCAAGCTGGTTTTAGAAAAAGCAGAGGAAGCAGAGATCAAATTGCCAACATCCTCTGGATCATTGAAAAAGCAAGAGAGTTCCAGAAAAATATCTCTTTCTGCTTGATTGACTATGCCAAAGCCTTTGACTGTGGATCACAATAAACTGTGGAAAATTCTGAAAGAGATGAGAATACCAGACCATCTGACTTGCCTCTTGAGAAACCTGTATGCAGGTCAGGAAGCAACAGGTAGAGCTGGACATGGAACAACAGACTGGTTCCAAATAGGAAAAGGAGTACATCAAGGCTGTATACTGTCACCCTGCTTATTTAACTTATATGCAGAGTACATCATGAGAAACACTGGGCTGGAAGAAACACAAGCTGGAATCAAGATTGCCGGGAGAAATATCAATAACTTCAGATGTGCAGATGACACCACCCTTATGGTAGAAAGTGAAGAAGAACTAAAGAGCCTCTTGATGAAAGTGAAAGAGGTGAGTGGAAAAGTTGGCTTAAAGCTCAACATTCAGAAAACTAAGATCATGGCATCTGGTCCCATCACTTCATGGCAGATAGATGGGGAAACAGTGGAAACAGTGTCAGACTTTATTTTTCTGGGCTCCAAAATCACTGCAGATGGTGATTGCAGCCATGAAATTAAAAGATGCTTACTTCTTGAAAGAAAAGTTATGACCAACCTAGGCAGTATATTGAAAAATAGAGACATTATTTTGTCAACAAAAGTCTGTCTAGTCAAGGCTATAGTTTTTCCAGTGATCATGTATGGATGTGAGAGTTGGACTATAAAGAAAGCTGAGCACCGAAGAACTGATGCTTTTGAACTGTGGTGTTGGAGAAGACTCTTGAGAGTCCTTTGGACTGCAAGGAGATCAAACCAGTCCATCCTAAAGGAAATCAGTCCTGAATATTCATTGGAAGGACTGATGCTGAAGCTGAAACTCCAATCCTTTGGCCACCTGATGTGAAGAGCTGACTCATTTGAAAAGACCCTGATGCTGGGAAAGATTGAGGGCAGGAGAAGAAGGGAATGACAGAGGATGAGATGGTTGGATGGCATCACTGACTCAATGGACATGGGCTTGTGTGGACTCTGGGAGTTGGTGATGGACAGGGAGGCCTGGCGTTCTGTGGTTCATGGGGTCGCAAGGAGTCGGACATGACTGAGCAACTGAACTAAACTGAACTCACATCCATATATGACTACTGCAAAGACCATAGCTTTGACTAGACAGACCTTTGTTGGTAAAGTAATGTCTCTGCTTTTTAATATGCTGTCTCGGTTGATCATAGCTTTTCATCCAAGGAGCAAGCATCTTTTAATTTCTTGGCTACAGTCACCATCTGCAGTGATTTTGAAGCCCCCCAAAATAATCCCTCCCTGTTTCCCTTGTTTCCCCTTCTATTTGCCATGGAGCCGTGGGACCGGATGCCATGATCTTAGTTTTCTGAGTGTTGAGTTTTAGGTGTTTAAAAATATATATATTTGGGGCTCCGCCGCGCCGCGCTGGGCGCTCGGTCTGTCTCAGCGGTGGGGAGCGAGCCAGGCCTCCCGCCGCCGCCGCTGTATAGGGGTGTGCAGCCCCGGGCCAGGCCCCGGCCGGGGCAAGAGCGCAGAACCTCTGTTATGCACCTTAAGCCATACTGGAAACTCCAGAAGAAAGGGCAACCTCTGGAAATTGGCACGGAAACTCTGAGAACTCCTATGAGCCACCAACGGGCTATCAGCGATGAAGAATGCAAAGCTAGCTGTATGAAATCAAGTGTCTTTCCTTTAGCCTCTCTTGGTAAAGCATCATCTCGAAAGCCTTTTGGAATCCTTTCTCCAAATGTTCTGTGCAGTGTGAGTGGGAAGAGTCCTGAAGAGAGCAGCTTGAATGTTAAAACCAAGAAGAATGCACCATCTGCAACAATCCACCAGGGTGAAGAAGGGGAAGGGCCGCTCGATATCTGGGCTGTTGTGAAACCGGGAAATACCAAGGAAAAGATAGCATTCTTTGCAGCCCACCAGTGCAGTAATAGAATAGGATCTATGAAAATAAAAAGCTCCTGGGATATTGATGGGAGAGCTACTAAAAGAAGGAAAAAATCAGGGGATCTTAAAAAAGCCAAGATACAGTTAGAAAGGATGAAGGAGGTCAACAGTAGATGCTACCAGCCTGAGCCTTTTGCATGTGGCATTGAGCATTGTTCTGTGCATTACGTGAGTGACGGCGGGGACGGCGTGTATGCCGGGAGGCCTCTATCGGTCATACAGATGGTCGCCTTCCTCGAGCAAAGAGCCAGCGCTCTGCTAGCCAGTTGTGCGAAAAACTGCACTAACGCACCTGCTGTGGTGCGGTTTTCCGGGCAATCCAGAGGTGCACCCCCAGCCCCCGAGCATTTGTCTGCCCCAGGAGCATGTGAAGAACCTGCAGAAAGGAGAAATCCTGAGGTTGGTGAACCACAGAGCGAGCCCGTCCGTGTCCTCGACATGGTAGCCAGGCTGGAGTCCGAGTGCCTGAAGCGGCAGAGCCAGCGGGAGCCCGGGAGCCTCTCGAGGAATAACAGCTTTCGCCGCAATGTGGGCCGCGTACTGCTTGTGAATGGCACCCAGGCTGAGGACAGCAAAGCAGACAAATGCACCTTGGAGGTTCCTGACACTCAGGTGAAAACTGTAGGGTCTGTATCTGTGGGCTGCAGCCCCTTAAGAGCTGACCGTTGTTCTCCTCAGGGGGACCAGGCCTGGGACAGCGCGCCTCGAGGCTGTCCCTCGTTGCCGGCAGGCATGAGTTTGCACACAGACAGTGCAGAATTAGAGCCAGGTCAGCAGACTGCCATGAAAAGCAGCAACAGGCACGATGTGGAAATGACAGAGGAACTTGTTGGGCCACCTTTTCCTCCTCGCACCTGTCCCCAAGCCATTGAATTGCCCACAGATGCTGTTGGTGGCATTAGTGAAGAGCTTGTGCCACTTGCTAACCAAAATCCTGATCAGCGCAAAAAAGAATCTTTGTGCATTAGTATCACTGTGTCCAAGGTAAAGAAAGACCAGCCTTCCAGTTCGGAGTCCTGTGAAGACCCACTTCCAGGGATGTTGTTTTTTTTGCCATCTGGTCAGCACCAGTCAGGCTGTTCCCAGTCAAATGAAAGCACAACAGAAGAGTCTTCCAGGGTCAGTCAGCTTGAAGAGGCTGCTGAAGGTGACGGTGCATCTGAGGAAAAAAGTGTCTCGGTTGATTCATTTGTCCCACTGGCCTCTCCTGTGGAAAGTACGTTACCAATGCTTGAGGCATCCAGCTGGAAGAAGCAGGTGTCACATGACTTTCTGGAGACCAGGTTTAAAATCCAGCAGCTTTTAGAGCCTCAGCAGTATATGGCTTTTCTGCCCCACCACATCATGGTGAAAATCTTCAGGTTACTTCCTACTAAGAGTTTAGTGGCTCTTAAATGTACCTGCTGCTATTTCAAGTTTATCATTGAATATTACAATATCAGGCCAGCAGATTCTCGCTGGGTTTGGGATCCACGCTACAGAGAGGATCCATGCAAGCAGTGCAAGAAAAAATATGTGAAAGGGGATGTGTCCCTGTGCCGGTGGCACCCCAAGCCCTACTGCCAGGCACTGCCCTACGGGCCGGGATACTGGATGTGTTGCCACCGGTCTCAGAAGGGCTTCCCTGGCTGTAAGCTGGGGCTCCATGACAATCACTGGGTCCCTGCTTGCCATAGGTTTAATCGGGCAATCCATAAGAAAGCAAAAGGGACTGAAACTGAAGAGGAGTATTAAAATGTATGTGTGAGGCAACAGACCGATTTCAAAAACTGCAGACCACCACCTAGATACACCATTTCAGTGAGTGTTGCCTCTCAGAGTCATCACTCCAGGAGAATCTCTGCTATCCATCAGGACCACCACTGCTCAGGCATCTTAAATCTCTGAATTTATGATCTGTATAAGAAAACTGGTCTTACCATTTTATAGTGGTGCCTCATGTTTGATTCAGGGTTGTATCCCATGGTTTGATTCACCTGGCTGTGAATAACTATGCCTGTTTTCCCAAATCAAATCCTTGAGGATGAAGACTTGTCACCATCAAGAACGTTCAGCAGAGTTCATCACAGACTATGCTGGCAATCCCTGAAAAGGGGTTCCAGGAATGTTTCGAGCACTGGTCCCAGATTTGAAATAAGTGAATAGTGTCCTTTGAAAAGAATAGCAGTACTCTTGGATGAAAAGTATGCTTACAAAGGAGAAGTCAGGCACCTTACTTAGACCTTGTATGCTTGATCTGTGAGGTTGATGTTTGTGATTGGAGATGGATTTCATGCCCTGTGGTGTTTACAGTGTATATAATGGTTGTGTTTTCCTAGGGCTATGAAAGTGCACATTAAACCCGAGCGCCTTTACTTTAGATGAGTGCTTTTCGCCCCTCTGTAAATAACACCATTAAAATCCAGTTGTAAATAGTGGACGCCAACTGAACATAATCACCACAATGCACCTAGGATAGCGTTGCAGCTACAATCGTGTGGGTTGTTTTGGGTTTTTTTGGGTTGGGGGGGGTCTCATCTCAAATTTGTACATCCTGTATAAAATATGAATGTTTCCCAAATAAACTATGAATGTTTTCTGTATAATATATGAGTGTTTCTGAGAAGAAACTCTAAATAGTTAAGAGGTTAACCTGTTGAAAGGATACCAAATAATGGTTTAACTGGACAACCTTAAAAATTAGCATAGAGAACAATCCTTTGTTATATTTTAGTGATTCACGAAGAATGAGAGAATATTATATAGTCAGATTATAGCATTTTTGTCTATTCTTTCTGTCTGGTTACAAATTTTTTTTAACTTCAATAAAAACATGCATCTTAAGTGGAAAAAAAAAATATATATATATATATATTTAAAATGTTGTTGTTCAAAATATGGTGGATTCCATGCTTCACTCGTTAGATATATGACAGTTGTTTCAATGGCAGCTTAGGAAGTGCAAGGGGGCACTTTGTCTCTCAAAAATATTTTTGAAGTTAGAGAAGTAAAAATTTGAAGACCATTGCCAGGAGTGGATGGGATTTGAGTCTTAAAGGTGACTTTCAAAGGCCTCCAGTAGTCGGGTGGGTGGGGGGGAGGTGTGGGTTTCCCACTGTCAAGAGGGGAGCCCCTCAGTTTAGGACAGGGTGTGGGGCTGTCAGTGGGAGGGGTCTGTCAGTCTGGGAGTCAGCCTTCTGGCCTGCAGGCTGCTGGCGATTCTTCCAGACAGACTGGCCTAGCATCCACCTTCCCTCTGCATCCCTAAGGGAAGGGATTTCCTACCCTAGGCACTGCTCAGCTCTGGCCACACCTTGCACTCACCGGAGGCTCCAGGGAAACCAGGGGTGCTCGGGCCACACTTGGGCCACTCAGGTCCGAACCACTGGGGGCAGCACCTGGGGCTCCAGAGGAGTTTCTTCTGCCAGGAGGTTCCCAGGGGATCCCAGTGGAGTGCCTCTGCCTAAAGGGATCTGCTGTACCAAGAGCAAAGTGTGTGAGAAAAACGCAGTGTGAGTTTTGTGTTATTAAAGGGACCCCAGCCCTGAAGCCCCACCTCTCCTGTCTCCACCACTCAGATGCAGGCCCTTTGACCATCCTGCAGTGGTTTCTGTCCCTCCCTCCGGCTTCTCTCTGCTCCCTACCTGTTGGCCCTTCTATCCCCCAAATTCTCACTTTGTCCTTCTTTGGAGGCTAAAGTGGGCAGAAAGAATCGGCCTCTTTTGGGTTCCAACCAGAGAAAGAAGTCTAATTATGTTGACGTTTGTGTTTGTGTAAAATAATAGGCTGTTTGCTGCTGCTGCTGCTGCTGCTAAGTCGCTTCAGTCGTGTCCGACTCTGTGCGACCCCATAGACGGCAGCCCACCAGGCTCCGCCGTCCCTAGGATTCTCCAGGCAAGAATACTGGAGTGGGTTGCCATTTCCTTCTCCAGTGCATGGAAGGGAAAAGTTAAAGTGAAGTCGCTCAGTCGTGTCTGACTCTTAGCGACCCCATGGACTATAGCCTACCAGGCTCCTCCGTCCATGGGATTTTCCAGGCAAGAGTACTGGAGTGGGGTGCCATTGCCTTACTCATAGCCTATGAAATGAACTTAAAAAAATTTTTTTTCATAGAAGTTCATTTTATTAAATGTCTGATGGTTTGTACCATCCAGAAAATACAGTCTTTATCAATTATCTGCAGAAATTTCACCTGCTTATTTTTTATTTATTCTTAATTTTTAAATTTTTTATTTTTTAATGGCAGTATAGTAGATTTATAATATACTAGTTTCAGGTGTACAGCACAGTGATTCTCTATTTTTAAGGATTATACTCCATGAAACGTTATTATACAATAATGGCTATAATTCCTTGTCCTATAGAATATAAATTCATTGCTTATCTATTTTATACACAGTAGTTTGCATCTTTTAACCCCATATACCTAATTTGTCCCACCACCCTTCCATCTCTCCTTTGGTAGCCACTAGTTTGTTTTCCAGCTTCCCTGATGGCTCAGATGGTGAAGAATCCACCTGCAGTGCAGGAGACCTACGTTTGATCCCTGGGTTGGGAAGATCACCTGGAGGAAGACATGGCAACCTGTTCCGGTAATCTTGTCTGGAGAATTCCCATGGACAGAGGAGCCTGGTCAGCTACAACCTGTAGAGTTTCAGAGTCGAACATGACTGAGCGACTTAGCACAGCACAGTATGTTTTCTTTATCTGTGTTTTTGTTGCTGTTCAGCTGCTAAATCATGTCCAGCTCTTTGCCACCCCATGGACTGTAGCTTGCCAGGTTCCTCTGTCCATAGGATTATGGGATTCTCCAGGCAAGAATACTGGAGGGTTGCTATTTGCTCCTCCAGGGGGTCTCTCCAACCCAGGGATCAAACCCGTGTTTCCTACTTGGCAGGTAGGTTCTTTACTGCTGAGCCACTGGAGAAGCTCATCTGGATAAAATTAGCATGTTGCTAATTTACTAAAATTGCAAAAGTAGTGTTGATGTTACACCTCTGAATGTCCCCTCAGTTCATACAGTCACTCAGTCATGTCTGACTCTTTGTGACCCCATGGACTGCAGCACGCCAGGCCTCCCTGTCTATCACCAACCCCCGGAGTTTACTCAAACTCATGACCATTGTGTCAGTGATGCCATCCAACTATCTCATCCTCTGTCGTCCCCTTCTCCTCCTGCCTTCAATCTTTCCCAGCATCAGGGTCTTTTTAAATGGGTCAGCTCTTCACATCAGGTGGCCATAGTATTGGAGCTTTCTTCCAGTGAATATTCAGGACAGATTTCCTTTAGGATGGACTGTTGGATCTCCTTGCAGTGTCCCCTGCTTCACCTAAATTCAGGAAGCTGCCTTATGTCCTTGAAGATGGTGACCCTGACCATTAAAGATGTTTTCAGAGGAGAAAATCTGTAAAAGATGAATAACTCAGATTAAATAGTCAAATCTTTCCCTGAAATACAAAATTTACTGATTTCCTTATATATATTAAAATATCAGGTATTATCTATATCAGTTTCAAATGATCATACTGCTGATTTTCCATGCTCCTGTACAATGAAGCATTTCATTCAAATTCATTACCTGCCTGTTTGTCATGCAGTTTCCTTGTGACTTTTGAGCTCATAGCTTTTCGGGGCACATTGTATAGTTTTCAGTTTTGTCTCAATTCCTTGAGTTCCAGCCAGCCAGCCAACTCAGGCAGGGTGCTGTCATTAGAAACTTTATCCCAAACTGTAACTATCTCTTTACATAATATCAGAACATTGGCTTCTTTTTCATTCCTTTTGTAAGCAAATTTACATAACATAGATACCCTATTGCTTTTAATGTGGTTTTTAAAAGGCTTGTTTTAACACCCTTGGTCAGTCTGTGTGTGTGAGATCATTCCTTCCAGAATAATTCAATCCTGTTAAATGTCTTTTCTTCTTTATCTTTTGTGAGTGAATCAACTCTAAGCACAGCAACCAAGCCCTGAGCGAGGTCATTTCAGGCTATTGTACTTTCAGGAGAAAGCAGCTTGCTTTTCGTTAAAAACAAATCAAAAAACAACAGAAAAAAACAAAACAACCAGTGATATAGTTCACAATAAAAACATTAATTTAAAAAGCAAGTATGAGTACCTTATATTAATAGCATAAGAAACAGTATAAGAACTTAAACCAAAGGCAACCTTATCTTTATTGGGGGATGAGTTTTTTAGGAAAAGCACTTTATTTAGGGATCTATGCAGTGATTTTGGAAAATTTTTCTTTCTCGGCACCTTTAGAGGTGTTTTGAGTTGGCTGCAGCTTTCGGTTGCTGCTATAATTCTGTCTGCTTATAAATTACTGTTTTGGTAGAGTTTTCAGTATCAACTGAACTTGTTTGGGGTTGTTTGGTTATTTAAAGAGTAATGCATCAATAGGATTTTTGGCCTAGAATTTTCTAATAATTAAAACCTGTGCCCTGAGGTTCATGTGTTTGTTACCTGAACCTTCCTGATGAACAGGGGTGGATGGAGGGCCAAGGGAGCTCGAAGGGGCTGTGACGACACGCTATGTGTCCTCACAGATGAAAATACCTGCAAAATTCTCTCAAATTCAGTACACTGAAACTATTGGATTGTTTGAAATTTTATCTGTTGTTGTTGTTCAGTTGCTCCGTCGGGTCCATCTCCCAAAGTTTGCTCAAACTCATGTCCATTGAGTCGCTGATGCATAATATCAAGTAACATGGAAGTATCGACTGAAAAATTACGTACAATCTGAAAGTTGAGAGTTATGTTTTATTCAGTGGGAAATTTTAGGACTTCAAGTCCAAGAGACAGCATCTCAAGTAACCCTGAGATAACTGCTCTGAGGGGGCGAGGGGAGGAGCCAGGTTTTGCAACAAAGGGCAGGTAGCCCTTTGCAACAAAACCAGCTATCTCAAGTTAAGGAATTTAGCACTTTTCAATGTATAGGAAGATGCAAGAGTCTGGGCTCATTGAAATCAATCCTTTCATATGCACCTCACCTACCTGAAGCCAATATCCTGTATTTTCACATCCTGAGCTCCCTTGGGGCTCACTGCAGGGAGTGGCAGTAGTCTGATGGCTACTAGATGGAAAAGACCCTGATGCTGGGAAAGACTGAGGGCAGGAAGAGAAAGGGGTGACAGAGAATGAGATGGTTGGATGGCATCATGGACTCAACACTGAACAACATCGACTCACGACAGAACAAAGATAGCAGGTATTCTTATTTCTGAGCTTCCTTAGGGCTCACTGGCTCACATTGGAGGGCTGCCAATTGCTGATGACTGTGACATCCTTGTTTACTGATATGGCAGGAAGGGTTCCATTTCTCAGATGTAAATAGGTGGTTCTTTTACATTGCTGGGGCAAGTTGAATATTTACTTCTCTCCATTTTTGCTGTTGTTGCCACCAAGTTTTTTTTTCTGCTGCAGAATAAAAATGTGTAGATGTTGGTAGACCTCTGCGTCTTTTGCTCTAAGTCCAGATTGGGATCAAAAGAGATTGTGAGTGAGCTGATCTTTAAATTCTACTGTTGGTTTCTAGGAGCCCCGGGTATCTGCATGGTGGAGAGTGCAGTTGTATGCGAACACAAACATGCACACCTGTTCACACACATACCCACCTGCACATGCAGGTGCAATGCTCATGCCCTCACACCTGTACACCCACATGTATGTACACACCCATGCACTTAATTTTACACATGTACATTTTCTCAAGCATGATATCACACGCGCAAACACACACACACACATGTTATTCTTTGTTTTCTTTTTAACAGTTCTATTCTCTGGGTCAAGATTTCCGCAGGGAAAGTAGGTAAGCTTTAATTTTTTTATTAGGCTTGTTATTGTTGTTCTTCAGTTGCTAAGTTATGTCCAACCCTAGGCTTCCCTGTCCTTCACCATCTCCTGGAGTTTGCTCAGACTCATGTCCATTGAGTCAGTGATGCCATCTAATCATCTCATCCTGTTTCCCCCTTCCTCTCTTGCCCTCAATCTTCCCCAGCATCAGAGTCTTTTCCAGTGAGTCAGCTCTTCACATCAGGTGGCCAAAGTATTGGAGCTTCACCTTCAGCATCTGTCCTTCCAACGAATATTCAGGGTTGATTTCCTTTAGGATTGACTGGTTTTATCTCCTTGCAGTCCAAGGGACTCTCAAAAGTCTTCTCCAGCACTGCAGTTCGAAAGCATCAATTCTTCTGTGCTCAGCCTTCTTTATGGTCCAACTCTCACATCCATACATGACTACTGTAAACACCATAGGTTTGACTAGATGGAACTTTGTCTGCAAAGTGATGTCTCTACTTTTTAGTATGCTGTCTAGGTTTGTCATAGCTTTTCTTCCAAGGAGCAAATGTCTTTTAATTTCACAGCTGCAGCTGCCATCCTCAGTGAAAATTTGGAGCCCAAGAAAATAAAATCTGTCACTGTTTCTTCTTTTTCCCCATCTACTAGGTTTAAGTTGTATTGAGTTTCATATGCCCCATGTCACTTTTATCCTTATATGGAATGATCTAAAATGGTTCATGTAACTTCTCATCTCTTTTCTCATAAAGAAAAGTCCTTAAGTGATCCATCTTGAAATAAAAATTGCCTCAAGTTCAAGTTCCACAGAAAGAGACAGAGGATGTGGCACCCAACACTTGGCACTCAGTCTGCCTTTGGCCCATCATAAGCAATCCCCTAAGTCTCTGACAACGGCCCTCGGACTGTTGCCACAATCATACCAAGTCATGGACATCACAGGTTCAGAGGAGCCAGGCCCAGAGCAGTGGATAATCCAGATTGCTGCCTCCCCACCTGGTGGGATGTCCTCACCGGGCTCCAGATCTCATTCAAGCTTTAAGGCAAGCCTCTGTGATGTCCATTCTGTTTCAGGTGAGGAGACTGAGGGCATTTTTCATCTTGGCTGTAATCTTGGATTTGGGGATTTATGAAGGATTTAGAAGCCATTGCTTTCAAATAGCAAGTATCTTCTGAACAGCAAAATTCTGTAGACTGCCAGGCAACGTGCAAAGGGAGTTGTTATGGAAACCCACCCTAAGAATCACCATGTCTTTGTCCCTGTCCCAGCTCAGCAGAGATAATGATTGTCTCTCCTGTCACTCATTTGGTCCCTGCCCCGTCGTGTAGCAGTAGCCCTACGATTGGAGGATGGATCTCAGAGCTGGAAAATCTAAGCCAATCACATAAATTCCAACTTCCTCAACAGCAATTGATCAACACACCCTTGTCTAACCCAAACAGTGCTTGCTGATTCCCTAGTGGACAGGAATTAGTTGAGGAATGGACATATGATTGAATATGGCCAATGAAATGTCAAGGGAGGTTGGCTGGTGGCTTCTGAAAAAGTCTTTGTTGTCTGAAGGGACATCCTCTCTCTCTCTCACTGGATGCTAACATGTATTTACAATTACTGCCTGTAGCCATATAATAACAAATCAGTTAGGAGGAAGCTCATCCTGTGGATGGCAGATTGAAGCCACAAAAATACCTTGATCTCTGTTTACTTTTTATCTGGCAAGTTCCCAGTAGATGGCACATTGAACTATGAATAATTTGAAGACATTTTTTTTTTTGGCCGCTTCATGCAGCTTGCAGGTTCCCTGAGCAAGGATTGAACTCAGGGCCTCGGCAGTGAAAGTGCAGAGTCCTAGCCATTGGAACTCTAGTTATTTTATTAAAATCTCCCTTGAAGAAGGAGATTCAGTTCAGCTGCTCAGTCATGTCTGACTCTTTGCAACCCCATGGACTACAGCATACCAGGCCTCCATGTCCACCACCAACTCTCGAAGCTTGCTCAAACACATGTCCATTGAGTTGTGATGCCAACCATCTCATCCTCTGTTGTCCCTTTCTCCTCCTGCCTTCAATCTTTCCCAGCAACAGGGTCTTTTCCAATGAGTCATTTCTTCGCATCAGGTGGCCAAAGGACTGGAGTTTCAGCTTCAGCATCAGTCCTTCCAGTGAATATTCAGGACTGATTTCCTTTAGGATTGACCAGTTTGATCTCACTGCTGTTCAAGGGACTCTCAAGAGTCTTCTTCGACACCACAGGTCAAAAGCATCAATTCTTCAGCGCTCAGCTTTCTTTATAGTCCAACTCTCACAGCCATACATGACTACTGGAAAAACCATAGCTTTGACTAGACAGACCTCTGTCGGCAAAGTAACATGTCTACTTTTTAATATGCTGTCTAGCCTGGTCATAGCTTTTCTTCCAAGGAGCAAGCATCTTTTAATTTCATGGCTGCAGTTACCATCTGCAGTGATTTTGGAGCCCAAGAGTATAAAGTCTGTCACTGTTTCCATTGTTTCCCCATCTATTTGCCACGAAGTGATGGGACCGGATGCCATGATCTTAGTTTTTTTAATGTTGAGTTCAAAGCCAGCTTTTTCACTCTCCTCTTTCACTTTCACCAAGAGGCTCTTTAGTTCTTCTTCACTTTCTGCCATAAGGGTGGTGTCATCTGCATATCTGAGGTTATTGATATTTCTCCCAGCAATCTTGATTCCAGCTTGTGCTTCATCCAGGCCAGCATTTCACATGATGTACTCTGCATATAAGTTAAATTAGCATGGTGAAAATATATAGCCTTGACGTACTCCTTTCCCGATTTGGAACCAGTCTGTTGTTCCATGACTGGTTCTAACTGTTGCTTCTTGACCTGCATACAGGTTTCTCAGGAGGCAGGTCAGGTGGTCTGGTATTCCCATCTCTAAGAATTTCACACAGTTTGTTGTGATCCACACAGTCAAAAGCTTAATAAAGTAACTGCTTTAAAAACCACAGGAGAGCTAAGTGTAGTGCCCTGTTGGAGATAGTGTCAGAGGGGGGGAGCTGTTCTATCCTGCTCTCCACCCACAAGTCCTGAAGGACAAGAGAAGACTTCTGGAACCTGAGGGCAGAGGCACTGTGTGAAGACACCCTTCTGAGAGGAGTTAGGCTGTATCTGTGGAGGCTGCCGCTGATCTGAGGGTCCCTGCAGGGAGAGAGCTGAGAGAATAAATACCCGTGTCATTCCCCTTTTCCTCTGGATTTCCTGCTGAAGGTCCCCATCAGCCTCATTTAACTGGAAGTCTATCCAGGCAGGCATCTGGGATAGGTAGCCCAGGGAGGGCTGGGGCAGTCTGGAAAGACCAGTGGAATCTTCCAGCACATAAGTAGAACAACCGGGCAAGAACTGCCAGATATGCAAGTGCAGGACACAATAATTATTTGTTTTAAAACCACTTTGAGTTGGGTTTTCTGTTTCTTGCCACTAAAACATCCTAATACATACGTGTGTGTGTGTGTTAGTCTCTCAGTCGTGTCCAGCTCTTTGTGACCACATGGACTATAGCCCGCAAGGCTCCTCTGACCATGGGATTTCTCAGGCAAGAATACTGGAGTGGGTTACCATTCCCTTCTCCAGGGGATCTTCCCCACCTAGCAATCGAACCTGGGTCTCCTGCATTGCAGGCAGATTCTTTATAGTCTGAGCCACCACCAGAGAAGCTCAAAACATATATAGAAAATATTTTATTTACACAGTTTTTTTTTTCATATTATGGGCTGAAAAGTGATTGAGGATACTCAGAGAAGAGGCAAAAATTGCCAGCCTATTGGTGCCCAGGCCCAGACTTGGGCAGTGCCACCAGGATTACACCTCCTAACTGAGAAAGGACACCACAGGCACCCAGTGTGTGCATGAAGCCTGGAGACAGCTCACTCTGGGAAAGAAAGAGCAAGGCATGCCTTCCCGCCCATGCACAAAAAGCTAGACTGCTTCTCAGGGCTGCTTGCCTAACCTTGGACGGGGTGGAGTTACAGGTGATTTAACCCTGAGTCTGTCAGCCATACCAGGATGAGAGAAGGAAGCAGAGAGCTAGCAAGCAAAATAAGAGCTGTAAGATGATGTTTCAGAGCATAGGAAAAAACAAATGCCTAGAAAACATTTCCAACAAGTGCAACAAATGGAAGAATGCTCCTGAGGAAATCTAAGTAACAGATCAATTATTGGAGAACTTTAACTTGCTGTGTGTGCTCTTCAAAGCAACAGAGGAAAGGATAACAGTAGAAACACACATAAAAAAAAATAGGATTCCATGAAACAAGTGGGCTTCCCTGGTGGCTCAGCAGTAAAGAACCTGCCTGTCAAATGCAGGAGATGTCAGTTCGATCCCTGGGTCAGGAAGACCCCTTGAAGGAGGAAATGGCAACCCACTCTAGTATTGTTGCCTGGAAAATTCCATGGACAGAAGGAACCTGGCGGGCTACAGTCCATGGGGTCACAACGAGTCAGACATGACTTAGCGACTAAATGGCAACAATATCAACATGAAACAAGCAGCTGTGAATCAAGAAGAATTAGATTTAAAAACAGGCTGATTGGAGATCCTGGAAATTAAAACTTAAGTTAACCTTAAGAATGCACTCCACTACACAAATACTATTTGATTTCATTTATACAAGGCACCTAGAATAGTCAAATTCATGAGTCAGAAAATACACTGGTAGTGACTATACTTAAACTTCACTAAGAATTTGCAGAACTGTTTTGAGATGTGAGAATAAAGGTAATTTTGTTAATTCTTTGTTGTTGCTAATGAAGGACAGTTTAAAAGGTAGCTAGTGTATATTGTTATGGGTCAGTACTTATTAATACTTCAAAATCGAATTTGAAATGCCATGTATTCATTTTTCACTCTGTAAGTGAAATTTTTTACACTGTAAAGTCATTCTTTACAATGACTTTATTTATTAAAGGGCAGCCAGTTAAAATTTTTACAAGATTGTGTGAGCTATTCAAACTCTTTAACCTCTGAATAGGATATTAGCTTCCAAAACCACAATGGGGATAAAATATGGAAATTCCTTTTAAGTTTCATTGCCATTAAATGAGAACCCTTATAATTCATATTGCCATGAATTTGATCATCTCATTTGCATAAAGTAGTTCATCAATCTGGTTCCAATAGGTTCAAACAAAGAAAAAGACTCCAATGAATGGACATTATTACTGAGTCTTCTTATAAGTAGTCATAAATAAACAAAAATAGTATCAAATTTAAGTATGATACTATGTATGATACTATGTAAGTATGATAGCACAAAGTACTATTAAGGTGACACATTTTTTTATGAGATTTTTAAATATTTGAAGTATTAGAAAGTATTATCATTAAGCATCCTAAAAATATAAAACAAATAAAGAAGGTACATTGATAGATGCCAGGGGTCAGAGGGTGGGGGGGTGGGATGAGGAGCAGAAATGAAGGGTTAGTGTTTGATAGGAACAAAGTTTCAGTTTAAGAAGGTGAAAAATTTGAGAGATGGATGATGGTGAGGGTTGCAAAACAGTGTGAACATACTCAGTGACACTGAACTGTATAGTTAAATATAGCTATAATAGTATGTTTTATATTGTGTGACTTTTATCACAATAAAAAATTTAAATATATATTGAGATAAACAATTAATAAACTGGATAAGCCCTAACATGTGCTGTGCTGTTCTTAGTGGCTCTGTCATGTCCGAGTCTTTGTGACCCCATGGACCCACCAGGCTCCTCTGTCCATGGGGATTCTCCAGGCAAGAATACTGGAGTGGGTTGCATGCCCTCCTCCAGGGGATCTTCCCAGCCCTAACACAGATGTAGTTTAAAAGACAATTAGTGAAATAGAAGATTTATGAAAGCATTAATGCTAACAGGCAGAGAAATTTTTTAAAAAAGGAAAAATATGAAAGAGACTTAAATGATGTGTGTGTGTGTGTGTGTGAGTCACTCAGTACTGTCTGACTCTTTATGACCTCATGCCCACCAGACTCCTCTGTCCATGGAATTATCCAGGCAAGAATACTGAAGTGGGTTGCCATTCCCTTCTCTAGGGGATCTTCCTGACCCAGGGATCAAACTCAGATCTCCTGCATTGCAGGCAGATTCTTTATATCTGAGCCACCAGAGAAGTCCAGACTTAAATAATATGGAAAATAAAACGAGACCCTCCAACTTGCATCTAATCAGTGTTCCAGGACGAGAGGATATAGGAAAAACTGGAGGAAATATCCAACTTATACTAGAAGGTAAGTTTCCAAAATTGAAGAAAAACATGAGTTTTCAAATAGAAACATAACACAGAGGAGCAAGCAGTATACATAAAAATAAATCCACTGTCAGATGCATTTCAGTAAAAATACGTTACAGGGACAAAGAGAAAATCTAAAGGGTAGCAGAGAGAAAAATGGGAGGTGAGCTATACAAAGCAATGATAATTAGACTCAAAGCTGGCTTTTCAACCTTAAGGAGAGAAGGTGGAGAGCAGAAACTTTGTAAAAGCAAAGGAAAATGCCTCTCAACCTGGAATCCTATGAACAATGAAATGATTATCAAGACTGAATGCAGAAGAAAGACTCAGACTTAAAAAGACTGAAGCGTTTAACTCAGACTTTTTTGTAACTTTTTATTTTATATTGCAGTATGGCCAATTAATATGTTAATCAGGTGAACAGCAAAGGCACTCAACCATACATATATAATACATGTATCCATTTTCCCCCAAACTCCCCTCCCAACCAGACTGCCACATAACATTGAGCAGAGTTCCATGTGCTATACAGTAGGTCCTTGTTGGTTATCCGTTTTGAATATAGCAGTGTTAACATAGACTCTTGATGAAAGAACTACAGAATCATTGGCTCCCAAACTTGGATACCACCCATTATAGTGCCTGGGCAAAAATTTCAAATACCAGTGCCCAACCCACACCCCAGAACAAGGCATTGGTTATTTTTTTATCTCCCTGGGTCATTCTGATGTTCAGCCAGGGTTAAAGTCACTGTGCTATCTAATAACTTCAGGAAGAAGAAAAGCAAATACAGAAGAGGTTAACAAGACCACAAAAATCAGTAAATTACATCAGTTAACATAAATATTGCTTTTGGTGAAATAAAAAATCTGGCAATAATTTCATTGGTTTTCATTTGGTTTGTTCTGTCCCAAATGAATTTTTCTCAGTTGTCAAGTAGATAAGATTTCTTTGGAGGAGAAAGTCCAGTTTGATGGTATGGTCTTATGAAGGCAATGGATTGCAATCTTGCTGACTAGATAACACTGGGGCAGTGGGTGCAGGGAGTGTGTAACCCCACTGTTAACACTTGGGTCCACTCCCTGGGGTTCTGCTTTAATCGATAAGGGGTGAGGTCTCTCTGACGGAGCTTTCAAATCTCTGCCAGGCAGCCAAGTTTGAGAGCCACTGAATTAGGGATTCTATGGGCCAAGAACACCCAAAGAAACGAAAGAAGCCAGAAAGAAGCATTGAGTTCACTGAGCTGTTCTCTTAGGAATAGCAGGTTGCTGAGTCCTTTAGAAGGTGCAAATATGGCTTATTTCCATGATTATCTTGAATAGAAAATGTGCATTAGCCACATGAATGCTTTCTGAACTTCAAACCATCTAGAGAACTCATGGACAATTTAAAGAATTGCCTAATCATATATTTTTTTTCTGAGCATACTTTCTGCTTCTCCCAACTGGAACTGTTGGCCCTGGAAGGTGGTTTAGAACTCTTATCTCAGCTGTGGTTTTACTTGGGGGACTTTGAACAGATCAGTTCATTGTTCAGTATTCGCTGAGGTTACTTCCTGGGAAAGCCTGACCAATCCCACATGTATGTGTGGTTATAAAATAATTTGATAGAGGTGCCTATGGAAGATAAGGTGATTATCTGGGCCTTTCATGGAAGCCTGCTGACCTTTGTCCAAGCACTTTGTTTTAATTCATTTCCACAGGCATTTACATGGAGTATCAGTTGTGTCCAGCCTGTTGCCCTGACATAAACGAGCCCAGGAAGGGAAAGAGAGCATCCCAGCCGCGAAACTTGAAATCTGTTTCAAATAACCATTTTTGGAACGAAAATTGCAGACATAAATGCCCAAGGCACCAGACAATCATACTATGGGAATTCAGAAAGTGAGCTGATAGAGGGGTGTTGTTTACCGGGGACTTGAAAACAAGGGCTTCATGAACACAGCTGTCTACACCAGAGGCATTTCTGGGCTGAATTAAGTGAGACTTTTTTCACTAAAATAAAATACAAGCTGGCCAACTTTTAAAAAGTAATTTCTACTTTATTTATTTTTAAGTTTTTATCAAAGTATAATTGATTTACAATGTTGTGTTAATTTCTTCTCTACAGCAAAGCAGCTCAGTTATACACATACACACATTCTTGTTTATATTCTTTTCCATTATGGTTTATCCCAGGATATTGAATATGATTCCCTGTGCTATATGGCAGGTCCTTGTTGTTTATCCATCCTATATATAATAGATTGCATCTCTTAATACTAACCTCAAACTCCCTCACTGCTGGGAATGTACCCAGATTGTTTATCCAAAGAAATACTGCCTCTGTGGGTCACCAACATGAGGCCAGGGTATCTGCAGGCGGAAAACACTGCCCACTGTGTCCACCCTGACTCTGCTATGGTCTGAATGTCTGTCCCCCAGATTCACACATTAAATCCTGCCCTCAAGGCGTTGGTCACCTCCTTTGGGAGGTGATTAGGCTGTAAGAATAGAACCCTCATGAATGGGATCAGTATCCTTTTAAAAACAACCCCAGGGGGCTCCCTGACACCTTCCTCTGGGTGAGGACAGAGCAAAAAGACACTGTCTATGAACCTGGGAGACTGGCCTCACCAGACGCTGCTTGAGACCAACAACTTGTCCTTGGACTTCCAGCCTCCAGACTCGTGAGAGATAGCTGTCAGCTGATTATACGTTACCCTATCGCTGGTGTTTCGTCATAGCAACCTGAGCTAAGGCAGACCCTGTCTCTCACCATCCACTTCCTTTCTTCCTGGGCAGACTTCTTGAATAGCACCTACCACCTACAGCGTCTCGCCAGCCTCCTGCTGCCATGTCTTGCCACCCAGCGTCTACCCAGAACTCTGGAAATTGCTCTAAGCTGGCCTCAGGCACCGGCTTCAGTTTACCGGCCGTCGTATGGTTTGCATCCTCCCAGACCTGCAGCTCCTAGAATCTGTCTGCACTCACGCCCCTTCCTTCCAACTAGTCTGTCGTTGCTCCTCAGGCCCCCACAGTGTACACCCGGAAAGGTTTTGGTTCTCTGCCCCTCACTCCTCCCCTTGGATTCTCTGCTCATTGGCATCTGGCCCATTCTAGTTCTGGACCACTGGCCATCCACTCACCCTTTGCCCAAGCTCTGTCTCTCAGACAGCCTTGGGACCAGGAAGCTCACCTGCTCCATCCTCTGCAGGAAGCCACCCAGGCTCATCAGAGAGAGAGGGGACAGCCCGGAGGAGCGCTGGACAACACCTCCCAGGGGGCTCAGGAGAGACAGTAGAAGACTGTTCTTGGGGCCACTCATCCCAGCTTCATCCCTGATGATGCCGCCAGGAGCCACCATCTCCCTCCTGCCTGTCTCTTCTCTCTTCTCTATCCTCCCTTTGCCTCCATCAGCCCTAGGGTCCAGGCAGCCAGGCCTCCTTGCTTCCTCAGCAGTGGGTCCCGGGATCCCACTCTGGAAGATATTCAGCTCCCAGCTTTCAAGGACCCTGCATAGGTCATGGGGATTCCAACTGGTGGAGAGGACGTGGCTCTGGAAGGAAGGTGTCTTGTCAGCTTTTCACTGACAAGTGAAAGTTCTTGTGTCTTGCCAGACATAGGGCGTAGGGATGAGGAGAAGCTGCAGGCTTGAAAAGTCTGATGGGAAGGTAGGAAAGAGATCCTCTGAGAACCGGAGGGAGCCAGGTCAGAGAAGAGCCTCAAAGATGGAGAACCCTGTAGGTACCGGCATGTTCCACCAAGGTAGGAAGAAGAAGGAAGGGAAGACAGTAGCATCGCTGAGAAATCAAGGCCAAACTGGGCAGTGACAGAGGAAGAGCCGTGCACAGGGCGGTTGAGGGGAGGGTGCCGGAGTCCAGCTCCAGCAGGTCCAGGGGTTCCCTCAGGATGGACGGCGTCGGCGATACGAATGAGAAGACACAGCGAGTCTCGGTGTTTCCAAGTGTCTTCTGACTTTATTGTTTTTAAGACAGCTTTTATATTTTTAGTGGTACATAGAAACAAATGTAAAGTATAGAGTCATGCCAGATCAGCTCGATGGATCAGCAGTTTTTGATCCATATCGGAACCAGAACACTGTTTGTGTTTCTGAGTTATAAAAGGTTTAAAATTGTTTACATCATCTTCTGGCTCAGAGGCCTGCTAACATCTTGTAACTCTTTTATTGATAAGGGTTGATCAGCCAGGACACTTTTGTATCAGGCACAGCAGGAAAGAATTCATTAATAGAAAGTTTCAAGGTAAAACCTGTTTTTGGTAATTTACTCTATGCCTTGAGCTTAACAGAAAAGAATGTGTTTCCATAAAGTCATAGTACAGCAAGCTGAAACAATATAGCACAAAGGTCAGTTCTTAGCAAAATCACCAGCTGAATTAACAATTGTCTTATTATTTGTATTAAAGCTAAACTTTTATTTATACAAATCTCTAATTATGTTTTCATTATATAGGCTAAATATGTTAAGAGTAGAAAAGGCATAATGAGTAAGTATAGACTAAGTTACAGTTTTATAAAGCAACATTTCTTATATTTTCTAACAAGCCTTTCTCTCCTACAAAGGGCTCTGTGCCCATTGGGGCTTTCTGTGTGGAGGCTCTCAATGCTGTTCTGTTGTTAAGGGGCAGTCAAGCACATTAGCTCCAAAGGCACAGGTACATTTATTAAACAAACCAATATGCTAGCAAGAGGAATTTAGATTAGCATATTTTATATCCCAGATAATTTTATTTAGGGTGCTACCGTTCAGGGGCCTTGTCGATTGAGATTTCAGATTGATCTATTTTAGAAGAGAATCAGGAAAAGCCTTTTTTCTAAGTCACAGAAAATAAGAAGAGGTTTATTGTAGCAAACATCAGAAAGACAGATATCATCTTTAAGGTGAGTGCTGAGGCAGCCTTCCGAGAATCCCTGAGGGCTGAGAAGCCGTGCTCAATCAGCCCTCTACCTCATGACTCTGTCATGGGTGGGATCTCGTGAGCTGGCTCCTGGCAGGAGGGGACATGTTCACTCAAGAATATTTGAGACACACACCTGCCCCTTCCCCCTCTTTCTCTCTCTCTCCTGAGATGAAAGATTAGGGCAAAGTGACAATGCCAAATTTTCTTTTTCCAGTATGCTTCATTTTATGTACCTTCCAGAAAGAAGCAGATTCTAGCTAATATTTTCTTTGATCACACACTAGATATATATTTTCAGTTTGAGGACGTGGCTTTCTGTTCTGTGAATATTTACAAATCTACATTTAGATGCATCCTGGGTTGGGCTCATGACCTGCATTCAGAAATTCAGAAACCACACCAGCCAGGTGCACGAGGTTTGCAATCAGACCTGACCTCAGCGTGAACTCTGTGTCTGGCTTTTCCAGCAGGTAACCACGGGCACCTTCACCTCTCCCAGTCTGTTTCTTGCTGAGCCACACTAGAATAATTGTCATCCTATTACCGGAAATGCCTAGATGCATCCATAATGCCTTTTTATATATTTTCATCCCAGTGTAGTGAAAAGCTGAGTTTCCAGGGCTGACTGGTGTGGTTCATGAATCACTTGTCCCTAAAAACCAGAGCAAAGAATAGTCCCCAAATGCCTAGTTGTTTCCTCATTGCTAAATCTGTCGGGGGTTTTTTTTTGGTTTTGGTTTTTTTTTTTACAGTTTTCTCTTTGATGGCTTTTGACAGGTATTTAGTGTTGCATGAACTTCCTTGGGGTGTCCCCTATCTCCTTCCCCAAGTCTACCTCTCTTGTGATTCATCATCCCCAGAGGCTCGAAGCCAATTTAGCTATACTTCCTAGTGCTGCAAAGTCACCCATGACACACAGCAGGTTTCCTTCTAGAACTGTCATCCACTGTTCATTTCCCATTATCTTTTTCCTTTCCCCAAATTCTGCCATGGACTAGATCCTCTGAAAACATTATTCAAATGTTGGTTTTGGGACCTGCAGCCTATTAGTCTAAAAAAATAAGCATGGAGATTTTCTTGGTATGATATCTCTGGTTGTCTTTCAAACAATGGCCACTGCTTCTTTTAAATTATGTCTCCCAATGGCTATCTATGTATGTGGAATTTAGAAAAATGGTATAGATGAACCTATTTCTAAGGCAGGAATAGAGACACAGAGATTCGACATGCCGACACAGCGCAAAGGGGAGGGTGGGACGATTCGGGAGAGTAGCATTGACATATATACACGACCATGTGTTAAATAGAGAGCTCGTAGGAAGCTGCTGCCTAGAACAGGGAGCTCAGCTCAGCGCTCTGTGATGACCTAGAGGAGTGAGATGGTGGTGGGTGGGAGGGAAGTCCATGAGGGAGTGGATATATGTATACGCATTGTTGATACACTTTGTTGTACAGCAGAAACTAAGACAACATCGTAAAGCAATTATATTAATATTCCAATTCATTAAAAAGTGAGCTGGCAGAATTCAGTGCTTGTCATTGGGACTCCCTTCAAAGGACACAAAGTTCAGTGTGGGACCCACTTGCTCTAACTGAACTTTGTAGTTGTTTTGGTCACTCAGTTGTGTCCGAGTCTTTGTGACCCCATGGACTGTAACCCACCAGGCTCCTCTGTCCATGGCATTTCCCAGGCAAGAGTACTGGAGTGGGTTGCTGTTTCCTTCTCCAGGGGATCTTCCTGACCCAGGAATTCAGCCCACGTCTCCTGCATTGGCAGGCAGATTCTTCATCACTGAACTACCTGGGAAGCCCATAACTTTATTCAGTTATGATTTATTAAGCCCATAACTTTATTAAGTTGTGATTTATACATTAATAAATGTATTTCAGTGTAATAAAAGTGATCACCATGAACCAATGAAGAATAATCGAAAAACGATTCTGGATGGACTATTCAATTTAACTCATGGAGGCATATGGGGAGAAAGGAGAAAATGAATAAACCCTGATGTCTGAACACATCCACTTCCAGATAAAGACCATCAGTGGTTCAGAATGAGGACAAAATCCCCAAGGAGGCTTCTCCCACCTCCAGTCCAAAACCTGCTCTCCCTGGCACCTCCCCACCCCCCACGCTGATCGTGTCTGCCTCCAGTCTCAGGGATCCTGCGCGTGCTGTTCCTTCCACCCCGACACTCTTCCCTCCTCTTTGCCTCACTGACACCGCTGAATCAACCTCTTCTCTGGCCGCAGAGCCCGCCTTCCTTCATGATGCTTTCTCTGCCCTCCCCATGGGCTCAGATCCCCAGAGTTCATGCTTTCGCAGCAGCCACCCTGCCTCTTGCAGGTGGTCTGTGGGGCCAGGTGACATCTGTCTCCTGTGTTCTCTCTGCCACCTGCTCCTGCCCAGGTGAGCAGCACAGACCATGCAGAGGTCGAGCATCCTGAACAAGGCATCCTCACCATCCTAAGTGCTGTCCTAAGTGTCTCACAGTGAGTTTACACAATAAATCTGTACAGAGGAACCACCGCCATACCATTTTATGGATGAGGAGGTTGAGGCTTAGGGATAGTTTATCTGGTGTCCAGAAGTCAATGTCTGGGACGTCTGTGGTGGCACAGGGGATTAGAATCTGCCTGCCAAGGCAGAGGACACAGATTTGATCCCTGCTCCGGGAAGATCCCACATGCCATGGAGCAATTAAGCCCATGTGCCACAGCTACTGAGCCTATACACCTGGAGCCTGTGCTCTGCAGCAAGAGAAGCCACTGCAATGGAGAGTCCACGCACTGCAAGGAAGAGTAGCCCTCACTCACCACAACCAGAGAAAGCCCACACAAAGCAAAGAAGATCGTAGCCAAAATTAAATAAATAAATAAACAAATTTTTTAAAGACTAATGGTTGATGAAGGGCAGAGTCTGAATTCCAGTGACTTTCCTCTATTGAGCTAAAGAGTCCCCAGCTTCTTTTTAAATTAGGTCTGGCTTTGACTGAGTTATCCAGACAATCGTCCTATAATTGACTTCCCTCAGAGCCCCTTGGACCTCGATTTATAATCCAAAGGGCAAAAGAGCAACAGATAGCCCTTCCAGTCCTTCCAGACTATGCCCGGGCAGTCCATGAGCTGTCTCCCATCTTTTACTCAATTACCTGCATGGGGCTCTCTGAAAGGGAGGGACCAAGAAAACAGTTAAAATGATCCCATCCCTGGGAACCTCATTGGAGGCAGAGGTAGTAGACATCATTGTCCCATGCAGAGGTAAAATCTGTCCTGTGTCCTGCCATGAGCGGATGCAGATTCCCTCTGCCTCTCCAGCAAAATTAAATGAATGGATGAATGAGTGCATGAATTCTATCAGCAATGTTGATAACAACATGGTGGCCACTTTCAGAGATTAAAGGGGTTTCCTCTTGAGACACAACTTCATACAATCCTTATCAGTCTTTTACACTTGAGTGAGAATTAGTATTTTTCTTCCCTGGTGGCTCAGATGGTAAAGGATCTGCTAATGCAGAGACATGGGTTTGATCCCTGGGTCAGGAAGATCCCCTGGAGAAGAGAATGGCAACCCACTCCAGTATTCTTGGGGCTTCCCTGGTGGCTCAGATGGTAAAGAATCTGCCTGCAATGTGGGAGACCCAGGTTAGAGTTTAGTATTAACTTGCCCTCCTCCTGCCCACTGACAGCTGGCTGTGTAGAAAAGAGAAGGGTTGGTGGATCACCTGGGTTCCAAAAGGCTGAGGGATTTAAAATGCCAGGAGGGAAAGAAACAGTCCTGATACCATCTTTGTCCAACTTCCAGTCTTTGCTGGACTGGCCCTACTTCCCTTGTAAGCCCCAGAGATGCAATTTGGTACCTAAGAACCAAGAGTGGGGACCGTAGGAAGACCTACTCTGGTTTTAGGATCAATTCATGCCTATACACTCTGTCCTCTGGGGACAGACGACAGCAAGCTGCTGTAAGCCTGGCCCCTTGGCCACGGTGTGCACGCCCTTGGCCCTCTAGGGACTCCAAGAGGCTCCACATAGGCCCACGATCCACCTGATCCAAGGTCCCAGCTCCAGAGAGAACAGGAGCACTTCTGCTGCCCAGGGCCACTCTGGTTCCTGTAGCCTGGCCCCCAGTCCCATCTCCTCCTGGCACGTGGTTAGGGTCTCTCAGCACTTGCTGATGTGCTAGGCCCTGTGTTGGGGCCAGAATGTTGCAACAGGAAGTGACCCACCCTGAAGAACTTCTGAGGGCTTGAGGGAGTGTGCGTGTTATTTCAGAAGCAGCAGTTCAGAGAAGGCGTGCTGGGTTACTAGGCCGGGATGGCCCATGCGGCTGTGGGCCTGGACCTCGACTTTGTGGGGACTCCTATGAGTGAGTCTAGCTCCTCCAGCCTGACGGTCCTCTTCTGCCATCACAGCTGCAGTTTCTGTATCCCAGTGCCACTTCTCAGTCTACTGTGAGGATTTGCACAGACCTTTCTGCCAGCCTGCGTCATCCTAACTTGACTATAAATTACCTTGAACTAAGCTTTGAGATCAAACACTCCATTAACTTGTTGACCTCATCTGTGTATAGCAATTGGTCCTGATTTGGGGTATTCTGAATGCCCGCTGAAGAGAAAGTGAAATTTGCTCAGTCGTTTCTGACTCTGTGATCCCATGGACTGTAGCCCATCAGGCTCCTCTGTCCTTGGGATTCTCCAGGCAAGAATACTGGAGTGGGTTGCAATTCCCTTCTCCAGGGAATCTTCCTGACCCAGGGAATGAACCTGTGTCTCCTGCATTGCAGGCAGATTCCTTACCATCTGAGCCACAGGGAAGCCCCTAAGTCCCCTAAGCCAGTTGTAACTGTTGGGGAGCACCGGAAAAGCCTGGAGGACAGGAGCCAGGAGAGGAAAAAGCATGTGGAGGGGGGCTTCCAGGAGGACAGAACCTGGGCAGGTGGGTTGGCGGCTCTCCTCCTGGTGAGGTGGTGGGAAGCAGGCATTGCTGAAGGCAGAGGGCCGCCATGCAGTTTTGCTGGGGCTGGAGAGAGATTCCCAGCAAGAAAGGAGGACAGAGCTATGTGGAAGAGGGCCTCTGCCTCACTAGCACTTTCTGGGTGGATCACGATAGCTCATGCAAGATGACGTTACATTTAGCAAGATTTTAATTGTATCAGAGACTTCCAGGTCATTTTACAAGGCTTTAAAACACTGGATTCATTTCACACTGTTCTTGTATTTCACACCATTCTTGTATTGGAGGTAAGAGTGTTATTTTCATTTTATAGAGTGAACTGAACAAACACTGGCTCCAGGTCACGGTCACATAGCCAGTCAGCAACTAGGCAGAGATGTAAATTCCAGAACTGCTGGCTCCCAGAGTGTCGGCAAAGCTCAGGGGACAGCCTGCTCCAGGCGGGACCTTGGCTTTATCCCTTCCCCTCCAGGTGCAGATCCCACCTCTGGGCCCCGCCTGCGATGGGGGTTCCAGAAAAGGGGAATGAGGAAGCCCAGGTGGAAAGGAATAGGTGGAGTTGATGGGACGGAGGTGGGGGTGGGGAGAGTGGGGAAACGCTTGCTCGGATCCCCACCTGGGAGGCACTCAGAGGCACCTAGCTGCAGGGAGAAGTCTCTTCAGTGGCTCCTTGGTCTTGCTCCTCTCTGATCACAGGTGGGCTATTCACACACTCCATCCATCACCTCCACACAAACCACCCACAATGCCCTCTCCCCTCTCCTAAATCAATACTAATGGTCACCCGGACAACAGAGGGGCTCTCTGGTCCTAGAGTCCACTCAATCATGGACACACACCCTGGGGGCATCCAAGCTAGTGGGAAATGGTGTATCTCTCCTGCAGAGGGGATGGGGAGCCCCGGGGACTGTCCCTCCCCGTGGGGACAGGAACTCTGTGTTTAAGTATAGATGGAGCATCTTGGAGCCACAAGGCAGAGATACAGTAGCAGGTCCTCCAAGGAGAGGAGGCTGGTGGGAGGCCTGGGCAGAAAAGCTGATGTCTTGAAAGGCTATGCCCTTGGGTGAACGAAAAGTGAACTCACTGTGAGGAGGGGACAGCCAGCCAGGGCTCCTGCCGTGGGCTTGTTCTGGGCAGAGGGGAAAAAGTCTTTAATGTGAATTCATAACCACCATGGCCCAAGGCCTCTATGTGTGTGGCTACAAAGTCTTCGAGCAAAAAACTGAATTTAAAGTAGGTTTGTGGACTTCTCTGATAATCCACTGATTAAGAATCTGCCTGCCAATGCAGGGGTTACAGTTTCGATTCCCTGGTCTGGGAGGATCCCACATGCCATGGGACAAGTAAGCTCACGCACTGCAACTACTGAGCCTGAGCTGTAGAGCCTGTGCTCTGCAACAAGAGAAGTCACTGCAGTGAGAAGCCCATGCACCACAACTAGAGAAAGCTTGTGTGCAGCCATCAAAAAGCCCATGTACCGCGAGGAAGACCCAGTGCAATAGAAAATAAATAAATATTGTTTCTAAAGTGGGTTTGTCACGTCTCTGGGTGACTGGAAAAAACAACGGTAAATAAATTTTAATTCTCAAATTCACATGGAAATGCAATATATCTAGAATAACCAAGTATTTTTTTGGGGGGGGAAACAAAGCAAAATTGGAGGACTTAACACTATTTGATTTCAAGATGGACTTTAAAACTACAATAATCAGGATAGTGGTCCTGAGAACAGACAAGTAGATCAATGAGACAGTAGAATCCAGAAACAGACTCAGACTTGGTTTGTTGACTTTTGACAAAAGAACTGACACATTTTAATGGGAAAGGAAAGCCAGGAAGCTGGAACGAATGATGTTTACATCAGAAAAATGAACCGAACAAAACATAAAAATCAACTCACAGTGGATTATTAACTCAAATGTGATAACTTAAAGTATAAACTTCTATGTTTGACTAGGCAAAAAACTTTTTAGGCAGGACACAGAAAGCACTAGACATAGGAAAAAATCAATTATCAGATTTCACAGAAACTAAAAATTACTGGGGAAATGAACCAGTGATGCTGGAAAGAAATATTTGCAACACATACCACTGACAAAAGATTTGTATCCAGAATGTATAAAAAGTTGCTGCAATGTGGTAATAGAACGAAGTAATGCAAAATTTAAGAATACAAAAGACCCAATATAAATATGGGCCAAAATCTGGAAAAATATTTTACATAAGAAAGTATGGAAACAGCCAAAAAACACTTGAGGAAGTGCTCAACATCCTCAGTCATTAGGGAAATTCAAATTACCACCACCATGAAGTCACTATACCAATATTTTTGGTGGTGTTCAGTCGCTAAATCATGTCTGACTCTTTTCAACCCCATGGACTATATATAGCACACCAAGCTTCCCTGTCCTTCACCATCTCCCAGAGTTTGCTCAGATTCATGTCAACTGAGCTGGTGATGCCATCCAATCATCTCATCCTTTGTTGTCCCCTTCTCCTCCTGCCTTTAACCTTTCTCAGCATCAAGGTCTTTTTCAATGGGTTAGCTCTTGCCATTAGGTGGCTGAAGTATTGCTTCAGCCTCAGTCCTTCCAGTGAATACTCAGGGTTGATTTCCTTTAGGGTTGACTGGTTTGATCTCCAAGGGACTCTCAAGAGTATTCTCCAGCACCACAGTTCAAAAGCATCAATTCTTTGGTGCTCAGCCTTCTTTATGGTCCAACTCTCACATCTGTACATGACTGCTGGAAAAACCATAACTTTGACTATATGGACCTTTGCCCCCAAAGTAATGTCTTTGCTTTTTAATATGCTGTTTTAGGTTTGTCATAGCTTTTCTTCCAAAGAGCAAGCACCTTTTAATACCAGTATTAATGACATTTTAATGTTAGCCTTATCATATTAATTAATTTAAAGCAATGATAATCTATTGGTCAGTAGAATGGCTAAAATGAATGACTGCTGCCAAGGTGGAACAACTGGAGTTCACATACCCTGCACGTAGGAATGTAAAAGTGTACAAACACTTCTGAAAACTATTTGGCAGTTTCTTAAAAAGTTAAACATGTACATACCCAGTAGTTGCACTCCTACATGAACATCAGGTTTTTTCCCAAAGAAAAACTGATGTCCGCAAAAAAATTATATATAATATTCATAGTAGCTTAAGCATAATAGCCAAAAATTGGAGCCAATCCAAATGTCTAGCAGTATAAGAGTGAATAAACAAATGTGAAATAACTGTACAATGGAATATCACTCAGAAATAAAGAGGAACACACGATCGAAACAACCAACACACGGAGAGGTATCAAAAATGTTTCACTGAGTAAAAGAAGCCAGAAATCAAAGAATACAAACTGTACAAGTCTGCTTCTTTGATGTCCTAATTGACATATGTACACTACTGTATATAAAGTACTTCCCTAATGACTCAGCAGGTAAAGAATCTGCCTGCAATGCAGGAGATATGGGTTCAATCCCTGGGTTGAGAAGATCCCCCGGAGAAGGAAATGAAAACCCACTCTTGTATTCTTACTTAAATAATCCCATGGACAGAGGAGCCTGGGGGGCTTCAGTCCAAAGAGTCACAAAGAGTCGGATATGACTGAGCGACTAAACCCTACGTATAGAGTAGATGGCTAACAAGAACCTACTGTTTAGTTGCAGGAACTCTGCTCAACGCTTCATGGCCATCCAAATGGGAAGGAAATCCAGAAATGAGGGCATATATGTACGCGTGGCTGATTCACTTTGCTGTATAGCAGAAACTAACACAGCATTGCAAAGCAACTATAATAAAAATTAAGAAAACAATTACCCGTAAGTCTTTAGCCCATAGATAACCACTATGAAAAAATAAAGTAGTCCTAAAAATATGTGTGGTGGCTACCTCCTAGATGGAGATTGTGAAGATAGCCTGGCAAGGAGCACAAGGAACCTCTCTGGCTTGATGTAAACATCCTATTTTTGACTGCGTGTGAATTTCACAGTGTAAGACTGTTGTCAGAACGCGTGGGGCAGGCTTGCTGGAGAAACGTGGGGACTCTCGCCCAGAATTTGGTGTGGATGCCAAGACTGACGATGCTACACATACACATCAAAAGAGGGTGTGAAAGAGTTCATTGCCCACAAAATCGAGGTCCCTGGTAGGACAGGCCTTCAGTCAGGTCCACAATGTCTTGGGAGAGCAAAGTCTGCAGACTGGACAGAGTTTATTTTTCTTCTAGTTTTATGGAGCTATAATTCAGCTTATATAATTGTGTGTAAGTTTAAGGTGGACAGCATAATAATTTGACATACACACATCATGAAACAATTTTTATAATAAGTGTAGTGAACATCCATCACCTCATATCAGTTCAGTTCAGTCGCTCAGTCGTGTCCGACTCTGCGACCCCGTGAATCACAGCACGCCAGGCCTCTCTGTCCATCACCAACTCCCGGAGTCTACCCAAACCCATGTCCATCGAGTCAGTGATGCCATCCAACCATCTCATCCTCTGTTGTCCCCTTCTCCTCCCGCCCCCAATCCTATCCAGCATCAGGGTCTTTTCCAATGAGTCAACCCCTCGCATGAGGTGGCCAAAGTATTGGAGTTTCAGCCTCAACATCAGACCTTCCAATGAACACCCAGGATTGATCTCCTTTAGGATGGACTGATTGTATCTCCTTGCAGTCCAAGGGACTCTCAAGATTCTTCTCCAATACCACAGTTCAAAAGCATCAATTCTGAGATGCTCAGCTTTCTTCACTGTCCAACTCTCACATCCATACATGACCACTGGAAAAACCAGAGCCTTGACTAGATGGACTTTTGTTGGCAAAGTAATGTCTCTGCTTTTAAATATGCTATCTAGGTTGGCCATAACCTTCCTTCCAAGGAGTAAGCGTCTTTTAATTTCATGGCTGTAGTCACCGTCAGCAGTGATTTTGGAGCCCAAAAAAATAAAGTCTGACACTGTTTCCACTGTTTCCCCATCTATTTCCCATGAAGTGATGGGACGGGATGCCATGATCTTAGTTTTCTGAATGTTGAGCTTTAAGCCAACTTTTTCACTCTCTTCTTTCACTTTCATCAAGAGGCTCTTTAGTTCTTCTTCACTTTCTGCCATAAGGGTGGTGTCATCTGCATATCTGAGGTTATTGATATTTCTCCCGGCAATCTTAATTCCAGCTTGTGTTTCTTCCAGCCCAGCGTTTCTCATGATGTACTCTGCATATAAGTTAAATAAGCAGGGTGACAATATACAGCCTTGATGTACTCCTTTTCCTATTTGGAACCAGTTTGTTGTTCCATGTCCTGTTCTAACTGTTGCTTCCTGACCTGCATACAGGTTTCTCAAGAGACAGGTCAGATGGTCTGGTATTCCCATCTCTTTAAGAATTTTCCACAGTTGATTGTGATCCACACAGTCAAAGTCTTTGGCATAGTCAATAAAGCAGAAATAGCTGTTTTTCTGGAACTCTCTTGCTTTTTTGATGATCCATCGGATGTTGGCAATTTGATCTCTAGTTCCTCTGCCTTTTCTAAAACCAGCTTGAACATCTGGAAGTTCACGGTTCACGTACTGGTGAAGCCTGGCTTGGAGAATTTTGAGCATTACTTTACTAGCGTGTGAGATGAGTGCAGTTGTGCGGTAGTTTGAGCATTCTTTGGCAGTACCTTTCTTTAGGATTGCAACGAAAACTGACCTTTTCCAGTCCTGCGGCCACTGCTGAGTTTTCCAGATTTGCTGGCATATCGAGTGCAGCACTTTCACAGCATCATCTTTCAGGATTTGAAATAGCTTAACTGGAATTCCATCACCTCCACTAGCTTTGTTCATAGTGATGCTTTCTAAGGCCCACCTGACTTCACATTCCAGGATGTCTGGCTCTAGGTGAGTGATCACACCATCGTGATTATCTGGGTCGTGAAGATCTTTTTTGTACAGTTCTTCTGTGTATTCTTGCCACCTGTTCTTAATATCTTCTGCTTCTGTTAGGTCCATACCATTTCTGTTCTTTATCGAGCCCATCTTTGCATGAAATATTCCCTTGGTATCTCTAATTTTCTTGAAGAGATCTCTAGTCTTTCCCAATCTGTTGTTTTCCTCTATTTCTTTGCATTGATCGCTGAGGAAGGCTTTCTTATCTCTCCTTGCTATTCTTTGGAACTCTGCATTCAGATGGGAATATCTTTCCCTTTCTCCTTTGCTTTTCGCTTCTCTTCCCAGCTATTTGTAAGGCCTCCTCAGACAGCCATTTTGCTTTTTTGCATTTCTTTTCCATGGGGATTGTCTTGATCCCTGTCTGCTGTACAATGTCATGAACCTCTGTCCATAGTTCATCAGGCACTCTGTCTATCAGATCTAGTCCCTTAAATCTATTTATCACTTCTACTGTATACTCATAAGGGATTTGATCTAGGTCATACCTGAATGGTCTAGTGGTTTTCTCTACTTTCTTCAATTTAAGTCTGAATTTGGCAATAAGGAGTTTATGATCTGAGCCACAGTCTGCTCCTGGTCTTGTTTTTGCTGACTGTATACAGCTTCTCCATCTTTGGCTGCATAGAATATAGTCAATCTGATTTCAGTGTTGACCATCTGGTGATGTCCACGTGTAGAGTCTTCTCTTGTGTTGTTGGAAGAGGGTGTTTGCTATGATCAGTGCGTTCTCTTGGCAAAACTCTATTAGCCTTTGTCCTGCTTCATTCTGTACACCAAGGCCAAATTTGCCTGTTATGCCAAGTGTTTCCTGACTTCCTACTTTTGCATTCCAGTCCCCTATAATGAAAAGGACATCTTTTTTGGGTGTTGGTTCTAAAAGATCTTGTAGGTCTTCATAGAACCATTCAACTTTAGCTTCTTCAGCATTACTGGTTGGGGCATAGACTTGGATTACTGTGATATTGAATGGTTTGCCTTGGAAATGAACAGAGATCATTCTGTCGTTTTTGAGATTGCATCCAAGTACTGCATTTTGGACTCTTTTGTTGACCATGATGGCTACTCCATTTCTTCTAAGGGATTCTTGCACACAGTAGTAGATATAATGGTCATCTGAGTTAAATTCACCATTCCATTCCATCTTAGTTTGCTGATTCCTAGAATGTTGATGTTCACTCTTGCCATCTCCTGTTTGACCACTTCCAATTTGCCTTCATTCATGGACCTAACATTCCAGGTTCCTATACAATATTGCTCTTTACAGCATTGGACTTTGCTTCTATCACCAGTCAGTTAGATTTATTCCTAGATATTTATTCTTTTGATGCAATTGTAAATTTATTTATTTTCTTAATTTCTCTTTCTGATAGTTAACTGTTAGTGTACAGAATAACAGATTTCTGTATATTAATTTTGTATCCTACAACTTTATTGAATTCATTGGTGAGTTCTAGTAGTTGTATTTATTGTGGCATTTTTAGGATTTTCTATGTATAGTATCATGTCATCTGCAAACGGTGACAGTTTTGTTTCTTCCTTTCCTATTTGCATTTCTTTTTCTTTTTTTCTCTGTGGTGGCTAGGACTTCCAATACTATATTGAATAAAAGAAATGAGAGTGGGCATCCTTGTCTTGTTCCCTGATTTTAGAAGAAATGCTTTCAGTTTTTCATCATAAGGTATGATGCTAGCTGTGAGCTTGTCATATATGTCTTTTATTATGTTGAAGTATGTTCTCTTTCTGCCCACTTTGTTGACATTTTTATTATAAGTGAATATTGAACTTTGTCAAAAACTTTTTTCACATTTTTTGAAATGACCATATGATGTTTGTTCTTTATTGTTAGCACATTGCATCACATTGGGTGATTTCCAGATATTGACCCATCCTTGCATCTTTAGGTTTAATCTGTTCTTTAATCATGATGTATGATTCTTTTGATGTATTGCTGAATTCAGCTTACTATGAGGTTCTTTTTTCTTTGTTTGCTGTGATTAGGGAGTAGAACCCATGTGATGGTTCCTGTATGTGAACTGGGCTTGTGTGGCTTGAATCTCTTGCTGGTGTCAAAGGCGGGAGCAAGAGCCCAGACTTTCTCATCAGGAGACCAGATGTGGGGCAGAAAGAGAAGAGGGAGGCATGAGGCTTGAGAGCTGTCAGTAGTCCAATATAAAAATGTAAAATATATAGAATCTGTTATACACACCAAACTATAGTATCAAACTATTCCACTCTATGCACATTATAGTTCTGTTTAAAAGTAAAAACATTAGATGGAAAAAGTAGATAGTGAATGCAAACTGGACTGACAGGTGCTTTTTTTTTAAGGTATTCTTTTTTAAAAAATTTATTTATTTTAATTGGAGGCTAATTACTTTACAATATTGTAGTGGTTTTTGCCATACATTGACATGAATCAATCATGGGTGTATGTGTGTTCCCCATCTTGAATCCCCCTCCCACCTCCCTTCCCATCCCATCCCTCTGGGTCATCCCAGTGCACCAGCCCTGAGCACCCTGTTTCATGCATCGAACCTGGACTGGCAATCTGTTTCACATATGATAATATACATGTTTCAATGCTATTCTCTCAGATCATCCCACCCTCGCCTTCTCCCACAGAGTCCAAAAGACTGTTCTATACATCTGTGTCTCTTTTGCTGTCTCACATACAGGGTCATCGTTGCCATCTTTCTAAATTCCATATATATGCGTTAGTATACCGTATTGATGTTTTTCTTTCTGGCTTACTTCACTCTGTATAATAGGCTCCAGTTTCATCCACCTCATTAGAACTGATTCAAATGTATTCTTTTTAATGGCCGAGTAATATTCTATTATGTATATGTACCATAGCTTTTTTATCCATTCATCTGCTGATGGACATCCAGGTTGCTTCCATGTTCTGGCTATTATAAATAGTGCTGCGATAAACATTGGGGTACACGTGTCTCTTTCAATTCTGGTTTCCTCGGTGTGTATGCCCAGCAGTGGGATTGCTGGGTCATATGGCAGTTCTATTTCCAGTTTTTTGAGGAATCTCCACACTGTTCTCCATAGTGGCTGTACTAGTTTGCATTCCCACCAACAGTGTAACAGAGTTCCCTTTTCTCCACACCCTCTCCAGCATTTATTGTTTGTAGATTTTTGGATAGCAGCCATTCCTGACAGGTGCTCTTTAAAAATAGCGATGAAACTCAGAAGAAAATGCAAGAATATCTTCAAAGTACTGAGAAAATAGCTGTCAACCTATTTTACACTCAGTAAAAATATCTTTTAAAAATAAGACGAAAAGATGTTTTCTAATGAACAAAAGGGCTTCCCGGGTGGCTCAGTGGTAAAGAATCTGCTTACAATGCAGGAGATGCAGAAGACATGGGTTTGATCCCTGGGTTGGGAAGATCCCTTGAAGGAGAGCATGGCAATCCACTCCAGGATTCTTGCCTGGAGAATCCCACTGACAGAGGACCTTGGCAGATTACAGTCTGTAAGGTCACAAAGAGTCAGACACAACTGAACAACTGAGCACACATGCACGATGAACAAAACCTGAGAGAATTTACCATGAACAGATCCCAAGATTCAAATTGCCAACATCCATTGGTTCATAGAAAAAGCAAGAGAATTCCAGAAAAACATCTACTTCTGCTTTGTCAACTATGTCAAAGCCTTTGACTGTGTGGAGCACAACAAGCTATGGAAAATTCAAGAGATGGGAATACCAGACCACCTGACCTGCCTCCTGAGAAATCTGCATGCAGGTCAAGAAGCAACAGTTAGAACCGGACATGGAACAATAGACTAGTTCCAAATCGGGAAAGGAATACGCCAAGGATGTATATTGTCACCCTGCTTATTTAACTTATATGCAGAGTACATCATGCAAAATGCTGGGCTGGATGAAGCACAAGCTGGAATCAAGATTACCAGGAGAAATATCAATAACCTCAGATATGCAGATGACACCACCCTTATGGCAGAAAGTGAAGAAGAACTAAAGAGCCTCTTGATGAAAGTGAAAGAGGAGAGTGAAAAAGCTGGCTTAAAACTCAACATTCAAAAAATGAAGATTATGGCATCCAGTCCCATCACCTCATGGCAAATAGATGGAGAAACAATGGAAACAGTGAGAGACTTTACTTTCTTGGGCTCCAAAATCACTGCAAATGGAGACTGCAGCCATGAAATTAAAAGATGCTTGCTCCTTGGAAGAAAAGCTATGATCAACCTAGACAGCATATTAAAAAGCAGAGACATTACTTTGCCAACAAAGGTCCATCGCAAAGAGTCGGACACGACTGAGCAACTGAACTGAACTGAACTGAATCAAAGCTATGGTTTTTCCAGTAGTCATGTATGGATGTGAGAGTTGGACTATAAAGAAAGCTGAGCACCAAAGAACTGATGCTTTTGAACTGTGGTGTTGGAGAAGACTCTTGAGAGTCCCTTGGACTACAAGGAGATCAAACCAGTCAATCCTAAAGGAAATAAATCCTGAATATTCATTGGAATGACTGATGCTGAAGCTGAAACTCCAATGCTTTGGCCACCTGATGTGAAGAACTGACTCATTGGAAAAGACCCTGATGCTAGGAAAGACTGAAGGCAGGAGGAGAAGGGGATGACAGAGGATGAGATGGTTGGATGGCATCACCCACTCAATGTGCATAAGTTTGAGCAAACTCTGGGAGTTGGTGATGGACAGGGAGGCCTGGCATGCTGCAGTCCATGGGGTTGCAAAGTGTTGGACACAACCAAGCGACTGAACTGAATTGATTCCATGAAGGAAATTTAAAGTATATTCTTCAAGAAGAAGAATGGTTGGAAATGGAAGAAGTAATGGTCAACCAAGATATTGTTAAGTGTATGGATAAATCCCATAGAACATTTACTGTGTAAATCATTATAAATCAAATCTGATTTGTAGAGCTCTCAGACAGCAAGATAGGATTCAATATTGTGCAATAATAACACAATTTGGGGCAGAATGATGGGATGAAAGTATTCTGAATATTTTGTGTTATTTGAGAAAAAGTAAAGATATTGATCAGCCTTAGAATGTTGTGGTGGATTGCATACAGAAATGATGCCAATTCTTTGCCCACTTGTATCCATACCCTTTGCAAGTTGGTTTTCTAGCTCTTGCCATTAAGCAGTGGAGTCTGTCTCTACCCCTGGAATCTGGGTGCATGTAGGGACTCGCTCTGGACATTAACAGCACATGGCCTACGCCTCCAGAGGTCTTCCATCCTTCCACTTTCTCTCTTGGAAGCCAGCCCAGCTGCCCAGAGACTGAGCACAGACTAGCCTGCTGGGTGATGACTGTACTCAGTCCAGTGCTCCAGTGAACAGTCAGCCAACCTCCAGGAGCTGAATCTTCTAGCTGGCCTGTAGTGTACCCCAGACCCACAAGGGCCCTGTAGGGAACAGTAGAACCATAGAGATGACCCAGCTGAAGTTGTGACCTGCAGAATCTTTAACTGAATGAACAATTGTTTTAAGATACTAAGAATTGGAGGCATTTGTTATGTAGGAATAACTAACTGATGCACTTGTGTTAGGGCTTCTCAGGTGGAGCTAGTGGTGAAGAATCAGCCTGCCAACTCAGAACACTCAGAAGATGTAGTATCAATCTCTGGGTCGGGTAGATCCCCTGGAGGAGGAAATGGCAACTCACTCCAATATTCTTGCCTGGAGAATCCCATGAACAGAGGAGCCTGGCGGTCTATAGTCCATGGGGTCGCAAAGAGTCAGACACAACTGAAGAGACTTAACATGCATGTATGCATTTGTGTTAAGTAGGCTTGTTAAAATATCTGTTTCTGCTGACTCCTTATTAGGTGCAACAATAAATATTTCCCTTACATGTATTTTTTCCTCCAAGTTTACAAGCTCCATTTCTCCAAATGCATGGTGTAGCATACATAATTAGAAAAATCTGTGTGTGTATGGTCGGACTTACATTCAAGTCCTGGTCCCACCATGAATTACCTGAGAAGGACATGCTAAAATTTGTGGGCTCAGAGTCAAAGTACAAATCGAGGCATGGGTTACAGGCTGGCTCCTCCACTTTCTAACCAGTTCCATCCTCCCCAAAGAGTCCTATCCCCTAGCGGAAGGGTGCTGAGCTGTGTCAACTCCCCTGAAGCTGTGAGTTGACATTTCAGGAGGAGGTTGTGTCTGTGACTTCTGGAGAATCCATTTAGCAGCTAGGTGGTCGGACAAAGCTATGAGAGTGGCCATGATTCCATGTGATTTTATTTTAAAATCTAGAAGTTCGGGGTCCTAGAGAGATGGAAAAACTATAACAAGATTGCAAAATTCCCATTAAGTTCATGGGTCTTTGGAGCTTGAGTCAAAGCAAATCTAAACAAACAAGAAGGCAGTATGGATGGAGAAGAAGACCCCCAGGAGAAGATGCAGGATGTGATCAGTAAGACTCTCCCAGCAACTCTGGCTAACTACCTGCTCTTTGCTTGGCTTCTGGACTCCATGGCATGGTGGCTGCGGGGAAGAGCTTAGAGAAAAGCAGTGGTCCTCGCAGCTGGAGCAAGGATGAGACTGGGTGAAGGGTAGCGGGGTTGCGGGGAGGCAGGGGGAGTGTCGGGCAGGAGACTTTGGGTAGCTGCTGAGAGATAGGAGGATTTTAATCAGTTTTTCCACATGCTGTGGGATAAGTCATGCTGTGTACAGAAAATTCACAGAGGATTAAGGAAAGGATTTTCCTTCCTTTCTTTTCAGTTTTAGTCTCCTGGCTGGTGTTTCCTGAATAGCACACGTTACAAAGGTGAGCTGTGCAAAAGGAGCAGGAAGGTCCCAATTTGGAACCTTCACATTATCCTAAGGCCCCTGGATGCCACACAAGGATTAAGCGGTGGGTGTTTTTAAGAGTTTGGTCACGGCAGTGGAGAAACTGTATGGAAAGGGTCAAGGTCAGTTTAGGGAAGAAATTAAAAGTTCATCGGATAGAGACCAGATCTGTGGTTGCCAGTGGAGAGGAGGGAGGGAGAGGGAAGGAATGGGAGTTTGTCATTAGCAGCTTCTAACTGCTGTACATTGGATGGATAAACAACAAGGTCCTGCTATATAGCATAGGGAAATATATTCAATATTCTGTCTGTCTGTCTGTATGTGTAACCATCACTTTGCTATACAGAAGAAACACAACATTGTAAATCAACTATATTTCAATAAAATATTTTTAATTAACAAAAAAAAATTGTAAAAAGTTCATCACAAAAGTCTGGGGAAGAAGAGGTGATGACTTGGATCAGGGCTGGGGCAGGATGAACGGAGAGAAGGGGAAGGACCTGAGGTCTGGAGGGAGCAACAAGGGCATCTGAAGGTCACTGGGTTGCAGAAGTGAGAGACACAGGAGGCAAGGATGGTGCTGAGGTTTCACTGGGGCAGGTGGTGCTTCATTCACTCCAATGACAGGAAAGAGGCAGGCGTTTCAGGGGACCTGGAGCCCCATTCTGGATATGGGGGCTCTGCCTTGATGCCCAGGAGCAGACTGGGGGCCCAGGAGAGATATTGGCCCCAGCTGTGGATTCAGAGTCTGGAGAAATCCACGTGTTTCCTAGTGACCACCTCCCCTGCGTTCACCTTGCCCAGAGCCAGCCAAGCAGCACCAGTACATGTACCACCTTAATTCCCCTTACGGGAGTCAAGCATGAGGTGCAGAACCCTGCTGTTCCTCCAAGATGTCTACATCTGCTGATGAAACTGGTAACAATACTGTTTGCAATCTGCTTTCCTTCAGAGAAAATGTCTGCAGCATATACGTTTTAATAGCTTATGTTACCGTGGTCCTCAAACTCTAAAAATCTGTTCACTCCTTACGGTTAAGTCACTAATTCTTTTTTTTTTCTTTGAATGCTAAGACACATCTTAATTAAATTAAAAGATGCTTGCTCCTTGGAAGAAAAGCTATGACCAACCTAGACAGCATATTAAAAAGCAGAGACATTACTTTGCCAGCAAAAGTCTGTCTTCTAGTAGTCATGTATGGATGTGAGAGTTGGACCACAAAGAAAGCTGAGCCCCAAAGAATTGATACTTTTGAACTGTGGTGTTGGAGAAGACTCTTGAGAGTCCCTTGGACTGCAAGGAGATCAAACCAGTCAATCCTAAAGGAAATCAGTTCTGGATATTCATTGGAAGGACTGATGCTGAAGCTGAAATTACAATACTTTGGCCACCTGATGCGAAGAACTGACTCATTGGAAAAGACCCTGCTGTGGGGAAAGATTGAAGGTGGGAAGAGAAGGGGACGACAGAGGATGGCATCACCGACTCGATAGACATGAGTCTGAGCAAACTCTGGGAGTTGGTGATGGACAGGGAAGCCTGGTGTGCTGCAGTCCATGGGGTCGCAAAGTGTCAGACACGACTGAGGGACTGAACTGACTGAAGACACACCTGATCTACTGAGGTCCCCATTGGGTCTCAAGTTCTTGGCCACCCTCTTGTCTAGGAATGAGGCCTGCCATGTGGTTTGCAAAATCACAATGAATGGAGGCCAGTGTTACGTTCATCACATCTGTTCGCAAAAGGTCCCTCCAGGGGCAGCAGAAGCAGGCGGGGTGGGGTGTTGTGGGGACGGGTCTGAAGTGACTGCCAGCCACTCTGCTTTTTTCCTGAGGACAAGATTCCAGATACCATGCTGGGTCTTGACTTTCCATGTCAGGATGATTCTCCTCACAAAACCCAGCAAACTCAGTAATGAAACCCAGGAGAGGGGGATGGGGGTTAACGTTCCTTCCTAGTGTTGGGGTGGTGCTGCCCTGTCTCTGTGCTGTGCTCAGTCACTCAGTCCTGTCCGACTCTGCGACCCCAAGGACTGTAGCCTGCCAGGCCCCTCTGTCCATGGGCTTCTCCCACCTGGGGAATCCACTCCAATAGCTCAGGGCCCCCCCGGGTTTGTCCCCAAATATGCTTGGGTCTCTGGGTTCTCCTACAGTAGACCCACACGCTGTCTGGGCAGTTCCCAGGCTTTGGAGACAGACGCCAGCCTTTGAAGAGGGTAATCGATAGAGGCCATGTGGGAGGATGTGGAAAGGGACAAGGAGTCTGGGGCATCCTCCTTTGGGGCCAGGTGGAGAGCAGCAGCCATGAGAAGGGTGGAGAGGTCAGAGGACAGGCAGGGAGGAGGCTGGCCTCAGTTTCTTTATCTGTGCAGTGGGCTCCTGACAGCCCTCCTGTCTCCCCGCCACACTGAGGATGACCCAGTTCCCTCCCTTCCTTCAGAGTTCCTGCCCAGTGAGTCACCCAGGTGTGACCAGGCACCGCACACCTGGGAAGGACAGAATGATGGGTCCAGTGGTGCAAGGGAGCTCTGCCTCGTGGGTGAGTCAGGGGAGTTGCCGGCAGGACAGCACCCCAGGACCACTTCCTCCACACCCTGCAAGCAGGGGCCAGCCAGGCCCTTCTGAGAAGTGGTCATCCAGTTATTCTTCACGTGGACTTTAGACCGCATGTCTCACTGTCAGAGGAGCCACCAGGCCTTCTGACGTTAAGGGGCGGGCGTTTTCTCCACGCATGACACATCTGTGCACCCACCCGGGAGTCAGGGAACATCCCTCATCCCCCTCTGCAGAGTCACTGTCCTTGGGCGCTGGAATTCTGTGTCGGGAAGCATCAGGAAACTGCCCTTGAGTCTACAGCGGTGCTAGGCAGGATGGACAGGAGCGGGGGCAGCCCCAAAGTGGGCAATGAACGAGGCTGGAGCAGGGCCTGGTCCACCGGGAGAACACCTGACCCCTCACTCCGAATGTCTCTCTATCTCTGTCTCTGTATCCCTGCATCTCTGTCTGTCTGCATTTACGATGGTGACCTGAGGAAGCTCCACTGGAGAACCAGAACACATCCCCAAGCCACCCAAACGTAGAGCCATGCTGGGCAGGTTACAGGAGGGCCAGCAGCCTGTGTGTACTTTCTGGGCAGGGAAGAGATCTGCGAGGTGCCATCTGTGACCCACTTGGCCTGGCACTGTGGAGACATGCCTGGCTTCCCTAAGCAGGCCACCCAGGACTGCCTCTGTTTATTACTGGCTTATCTTACTCTGGGGGTTACAGACATCCACAGCATTCGAAGATACAATCAGAGCTGGAGAAGGGAGCAAAGACAGGAAAAGGAGGGGGTGTGGTCGGACCCCAGGCCCCTCTCCCCAGAGGGGCACCCATCTGCCTGTGAGGATGCACAGACCCAGTGTCCACCCGGTGACAACTGATTCTTCAGCTGAAAACAGTATTTCCATGTGACCTCAAATTCCTCTGGCTCAGAGGTGTTTTCCCAGCCCTCTCCATGGGGGTCCCTTATTCCCAGGAGTGGGCCAGGCTTGGGTTTGGAACGCAGACCCTCATAGAGGATGGAGGGGACAAGAAGCCTGAGCCCAGGGAGGTGCAGGCGGGGCAGTGAGGTTCTGAGCTGGCCCCCAGAGCAGGAACCCAGGGCAGGTTGGGCCTGGGGCAGGAGGGGATGGGTACCTGGTCTCAGGGGTGCTCACCACCTGGGGAGGCACAGGCTGACCTAGGCAGGAGACAGCAACACACTCATTCAGATGGGCGGGTCCGGGACCACCACGGGAAGACACTGCTAAGTCATCGGCAGGCCCTTCCCAGCTCCCGCCCCTCAGAGGACCCGGGCTCATCTGATGCAGACATGGATGAACTGTGTATCCTTCCAGGGTGCTTTGACCCATCACTCATCTCCCATTCTGGGTTCTGTGGCTCAACTTATCGACACCTCGGCTTCCCCGCTGCCCCCAGAGACTGAGGTCAAGGCCTAGCCTCACCCTGGCCAATGACCACACACCTACAGACCACAGTCCTGGGGGGACACTTGCCACAGGTGGGTCCTGTCTAGGGGAGCATGTGACAGCGTGGCCTGGGGACTCCTAGGGTGGTCAGGATCAGTGAGAGCCCCAGTTTCCTCCAGCATGCAGGGGGGCCGTGTCACAGCCCCCCATGGCTGATGTGAGTCCCCAGGGTGGTGTCAAGAGTTGCCTCTTTTTGTTGTAAGTTTTCAGCAACTGGAATTCCAATTTACACTTCAGGGATAAAAGTAGGTCAGGGAGACTGTATCCAGAATGAGGTCACTGTGAGGGGTGAGGTCGTCCCACTGTGGTCAAAGCCGGAGGGCCTGGGTTGAAAACAGCACAAAGCAGGATTAAGCGGGTTGGAACCTGGGAGTCGGGGTGGGGGTCTAGGGGGCCCCCCGACCAGCCCAGAGACCCTCATTCCCATCCAGGGAAGCTCCCACGCTGCAGACGCCCCATCTCTGCCTTTTGCTCAGAGTCTCACACTCATATCTCTCAGTTCCCAGCATGTGGAATTCTCCAGTCATCCCGGACAGAATCTCATTTTGCCAAATACGCCAGCATCTGACGTTGTCAATTCTTTATTTTTTTGGACCATGCAGCATGTGAAATCTGAATTCTCTGTGTATTCAGTTGCTAAGTCAGGTCCGACCCTTTGTGACCCCATGGACTGAGGATGCCAGGCTTCCCTATCTCTTGGAGTTTGCTCAGACCATGTCCGTTGAGTCGTTGATGCTATCTGACCATCTTATCCTCTCCCGCCCCTTTTTCCTTTTGCCTGACCAGGGATCAAACCTGGACCCCTGCTTTGGAAGCTCAGAGTCTTAACCTTTGGACCACCAGGAATGTCCCAGGTCAATTCTTTTAGACTAAACTTCTCTGAACAGTCCTTGAAGAATGAGAGAGTTTTAGAAGTAATACCCTATAATTTTTCAAAACACAAAGCATACAGGGCCCAGTGGTGTGTGCCAGCCCCTCCCCCACAAAGAATTTACTACTTCTCAATGCACAGACCTCCCCACTGGGTGGAAATTCCGGTTTCCTCACTTAGCCACTGGGCAGGCACTATTTGTTGCCAGCCCAGTATCCATTTCCCCACATCCTAACCAACAGAATCCCAATTATGCCCAGGCAGGTAACACGACCAGCTAAAAGTATTGACATCTTCAGACTCACTTGAAGCTATAGGTGGCCACATGACACTTCTGGCAAACAAGGCATAGACAGAAATCTGCTGGTGCTTCTGAGAAAGCATTTCCTTCTCTGACTCAGGGACTACCCTTCCTTCTCCTGTATTTTCCTCCTCTTTGAACTACAGAAGCAATGTCTGGAGCTGCTGCAGCCATCTTGCTATCACGAAGCAATGATCTGGGAATGAAAGACAACATTAATGGTGGTAGAGCAGAGAGACAGAAGAACTAGAGTCCCTGATGGCATTGTTGAGCCACTTGCCTAAATATGGGGCCTACATGTGATTTCTTACAATGTGATACATACACATTATTCAACCTGGATTAGTTGAAGGATCTGTTATTTGTAGCTAAATGTTCCTAGGATGTACCTGAGTTTATAGGGGAGGCCTTGTGATATGATCAGAATAGATCTGGACTGAAGTCAGGTGGGCATTTTGGCCAGTCACAAGTGTATTGTTGCTCAAAAAGACACAGGGGGCAAGCACATACAGGCTTCCTGGACAAGGGTCCATGGCTAAAGCTGTGTGGCCAGATTCTGCTGTCCCCACAGTCCTGCACAGTGACTGTACACCCTGGGGTGGTTACGGAGTCCCCTGGGGTCTGCTAATGAGTCAGACAATACAGAGGCAAAAACTCTGTTTCTTGGGAACCTCAGTTTTTGTCAGTTTGATTGATTTTCTTTTGTTTTTACCATAAATTAGGGTTCCCTTCTAACCTGTCCTTCTCTATGTCTGGCCAAGAGTGGCAAGATTGCCAGTAAGTGGAGAGGGAAAGGGTAAAGAGAGATTTCACTGGAAAACCTTTTCTGACTCTGGGAAGATAACCATTTATTGTTGGAGGTAGAGGTGGGGAGGTATTTCCACATCAGTTTAGTTCAGTTCAGTTGCACAGTCATGTCTGACTCTTTGCAACCCAATGGACTGCAGCACACCAGGCTTCCCTGTCCATCACCAACTCCTGGAGCTTACTCAAGCTCATGTCCATCGAACTGGTGATGCCATCCAACCGTCTCATCCTCTGTAAGCCACTTCTCCCACTGCCTTCAATCTTTCCCAGCATCAGGGGCTTTTCCAATGAGTTGGTTCTTCATATCAGGCGGTCAAAGTATTGGAGCTTCAGTTTCAGCATCAGTCCTTCCAATAAATATTCAGGACTGATTTCCTTTAGGATGTACTGGTTTGATCTCCTTGCAGTCTAAGGGACTCTTCAGAGTCTTCTCCAACACCACAGTTGAAAGCATCAGTTCTTCTGCACTCAGTTTTCTTTATAGTCCAACTCTCACATCCATACGTGACTACTGGAAAAACCACAGCTTTCACTAGATGGACGTTTGTTGGCAAAGGAATGACTGCTTTTTAATATGCTGTCTAGGTTGGTCATAACTTTTCTTCAAAGGAGCAAGCATCTTTTAATTTCATGGTGCAGTTACCATCTGCAGTGATGTTGGAGCCCAAGAGAATCAAGTCTGTCTCTGTTTCCATTGTTTGCCCATCTATTTGCCATGAAGTGATAGGACCAGATGCCATGATCTTAGTTTTCTGAATATTGGGTTTTAAGCCAACTTTTTCACTCTCCTCTTTCAGTTTCATCAAGGGGCTCTTTAGTTCTTCTTCACTTTCTGCCATAAGGGTGGTGTCATCTGCATATCTGAGGTTACTGACATTTCTCCCGGCAATCTTGATTCCAGCTTGTGCTTAATCCAGCCCAGTGTTTCTCATGATGTACTCTGCATATAAGTTAAATAAGCAGGGTGACAATATGCAGCCTTGACATACTCCTTTTCCTATTTGGATCTAGACTGTTGTTCCATGTCCAGTTCTACCGGTTGCTTCCTGAACTGCATAGAGATTTCTCAGAAGGCAGGTCAGGTGGTCTGGTGTTCCCATATCTTCAAAAATTTTGTGCAGTCTGTTGTGATCCACACAGTCAAAGACTTTGGCATAGTCAATAAAGCAGAAATAGCTGTTTTTCTGGAACTCTCTTCCTTTTTCGATGATCCATCGGATGTTGGCAATTTGATCTCTGGTTCCTCTGCCTTTTCTAAATCCAGCTTAAACATCTGGAAGTTCATGGTTCACATACTGTTGAAGCCTGGCTTGGAGAATTTTGAACATTACTTTGCTAGCATGTGAGATGAGTGCAATTGTGTGGTAGCTTGAACATTCTTTGGCATCGCCTTTTTTTGGGATCAGAATGAAAACTGACCTTTTCCAGTCCTGTGGCCACTGCTGAGTTTTCCAAATTTCCTGACATATTGGGTGCAGCACTTTAGGATTTGAAATAGCTCAACTGAAATTCCATCACCTCCACTAGCCTTATTCATAGGGATGCTTCCTAAGGCCCACTTGACTTCACATCCCAGAATGTCTGGCTCTAGGTGGGTGAGCACAGCATCGCAATTATCTGGGTCATGAAGATCTTTTTTGTATAGTTCTTCTGTTTATTGTTGCCACCTCTTCTTGATATCTCTGCTTCTGTTAGGTCCATACCATTTCTGTCCTTTATTATGCCCATCTTTGCATGAAATATTCCCTTGGTATCTCTAATTTTCTTGAAGGGATCTCTAGTCTTTCCCATTCTATTGTTTCCCTCTATTTATTTGCAATGATCACTGAGGAAGGCTTTCTTATCTCTCCTTGCTATTCTCTGGAACTCTGCATTCAAATGGGTATATCTTTCCTTTTCTCCTTCGCCTTTTGCATCTTTTCTTTTCTCAGCTATTCGTAAGGCCTCCTCAGACAACCACTTTTCCTTTTTTCATTTCTTTTTCTAGGGGATGGTCTTGATCCCTACCCCGAGTACTATGTCACGAACCTCCGTCCATAGTTCTTCAGGCATTCTGTCTATCAGATCTAATCCCTTGAACCTATTTGTCACTTCTCCTGTATAATCGTAAGGGATTTGATTTAGGTCATACCTGAATGGTCTAGTGGTTTTCCCTATTTTCTTCTTTCCTATTTCCACATAGGACTGTTTTTATCAGAGAAGTGTTTTGGTTTTCTTCCTGTTTGACAAGAATGCACACCAAGTATCACTGACGTCGGCATGAACTCAGCATCCTGAACCCAAATATTTACATTCCATGTGAATTAGTCTGCTGGGTCAGCTCAGGTACCAGCCTGAACATGGGAAAGGATGCCCTGCCAGATGCAAGGCTCAGGGCCCCTGAGGGTGGTCATGTGAAGCCTTGACCCTACGTGTCAGGTGAGACTCCTGTTGTTCAGATGCTCAGTCGTGTCTGACTCTTTGCAACCCGAAGGACTGCAGCATGCCAGGCTTCTCTGTCCTTCACTGTCTCCCAGAGCTTGCTCAAACTCCTGTCCATTAAGTCGGTGATGCCATCCAACCATCTCATCCTCTGTTACCCCCTTCTCCTCCTGCTTTCAATCTTTCTCAGCATCAAGGTCTTTTACACTGAGCTGATTCTTCACAACTTTAGCTTCAGCCTCAGTCTTTCCAATGAATATTCAGGGCTGATTTCCTTTAGGATTGACTGGGTTGAACTCCAGCAGACTCTCAAGAGTCTTATCCAGCACCAATGTTAGAAAGCATCATTCCTTTGGTGCTCAGCCTTCTTTGCGGTTGAGCTTTCACATCTGTACATGCTATTGGAAAAACCGTAGCTTTGAGACTCCTGGGAAATCAGTGACTCTGTTGCCTTTGCTCTGCAAATACACAGCCATGGGCCAGACCCAACCTGTCCGCATTCTGTGAACTGACTGCAGAGGAGGACACAGGTCACAGGGCAAGCGGTGAAGCGGCGACTGTCTCCTTCAGGAAGAGCTGCTCCCAGCTTCCCAGAGGGCCCGCTGCCCAGGGGAATTCAAGCCCTGTGGGTTCTGTAAGGCAGGGCTCTGGGGCTTCCGAGGAAGATGTCCTTCAGTAGGTTCCCTGCTCTGCCCTTCCCTCCCCACCCCCACCCTGGCATCCCAGATTCAGCAGTGGGGGCCATCTCATCCACCCCTGGTACTTGCCATCAATAGAATTTGTGTTTCTGTTACTCCTTCAGACAAACCTGAGTGCTCTTAGAGCATCCGGGGCCAGAGATAGAGGAGAGAGTCTGGGGCTTATATCTCTGCAACAGCAGAAACTACGTTCCAGATTCCCTCACCCCAATCCAGGTCAGCCAACCAGGCCGCACAGCCCAGGGAAGTCAGGGTCAGGCTGTTAATCTGTATGTCTGGCTTTAGGCATAGTGCTCGCATACAGTAGGTGCTCAGTGCTTGTTCAGTTGAGCCATTCCTCTCCTATTTGAAATAAGGACGTCATTCAGCTTTGATGAGAAGGGTGTTCTTTGTTGTTTAGTTTTTGTTTTTGTTTTTGGAGCTCAAAAAGAGAGCTGTAATGCTCTAATAATTTAGGCATCTTCATTTACCTGGAGGCTTTCAGATAATTCACATTGTAAGCTGTTTGATGATGTTCATACTAGGTCCATTTGGGACAAAGTACTAAACAACACACATACACACATCTTAGACAGGCCATCATTTCTCAAGATGTCATCCATAGAAGATGCTCCATTATTTTATGGAGTCGAAGCAGAAACAGTGGCTTCCAACTAAACTCTGCTATGCCATCATTTGGAAGATGTCTCCCCATTTCAGAGATGTTAAAATTAGACTTGACTTTCAACAGCTAAGTCAAAGATCTCTCTTGGTAAATATCACCTTGCACTTGAAAATATCTTTCAAATATCTTTTAATATTGATTTCTAAGATAATTCTACAGTGATGAGAGAAGAGACTCTGTATGATTCCAATACCATTAGACCATGAAATTTTTGCACCTTGTTTTATGTCCCTGGGTATGTTCTAGTGTCTCTTGGTTTATAGTCTATGAGAACTTGAATAGAATTTGTATCCTGCTGTTGTGTGAAAATTACGTAAATCTTAATTACTTTGAATTGGTTCATGGTGCTTTTCAGGTCTATTATATCCTTCTACTTTTCTGGCTCTTCATTCTATTAATTTTTGAGAGTTTGATATTGAAACTCCAACTGAAAATCTTTATCTACTTAACAAAAATAATTGTAATATATAGTGAAACTATACATAACTTTGTCCTGTATTTTCCAAGTCTCCTGTAAATGTGCTATTATACTCTCATAATCTAAAAAATAAGGAAATAAGAAAAGTCTGGTATTTATTCAATGAAGTATAGTAGTTATTTCCCTTGACTTGATGTGTGCTATGATTTATACACCTGAAATAAATCTAAAAACTGAGATCAGACAGTACTTATGAATCATGAATTACGTGCTTTGGCATAGGTAACGTGGGAATTCAGAGAGGAGAAATGCCAGACAGTGCTGAGTCATATCGGGGAAGGATTTGAAAAGAAGATGAAGTTATCTGGGCCCCAAAGAGTGACACTCTAACTTCAAGGATATGCCAGGAAGTGGCATCATGAAAAATCCTCAGAGCTTAGGCTTGGGGAGGGGGTTGGGGTGGGAGGCAGGGGAGCCAGTCAGACCGACTGCAGCTCAGGTATGATGCTGAGGATGCTCACCCGTGCACAGAGCTCTTCACACACATCATGTTGCAGCCCTCACACCCCGAAGGTGAGGTAGATTCCCCAGGAGCATGCATCATGTACTCAGGAAGTGCTGCCAGGAGAGCCTGGTAAAGGGCTGGGACCACCAGATCAGGGACTAGAAAAAGGTGAAGTCCCAGCCCGATCCCACAAGGGCACTGAGTGCACATCCCATCTTGGAGAAGGAAGCTGGGCTCTCACCTGTCCATCTGGATGGATCCAAATCCCCAGGCACTGCAGACTAAGATGTGTGGCAGAGTAGCTCTTCTAAGCAGTCCTGCAAGGAGACCTGCAGGTGAGGACTGCTCTGAGCAAGCCCAGGAGGTGCGCAAGTATGGGAAACGGGCTTGGGGAGCATCCAGGTACAGCCCCAGTAGTGTCGGTCCAACAGGCTTAATTACTCCCTTGTACAGAAGAAGATGACCGTGGTCTCTAAGGTGACACTTCTGGAAGTTAGAAACAGGCTCTCTGACTCTGAATAAAGCACTTCATGCATTTATTTATCCATTTGATGGCTAATTACTTATTTTTTGTCACTTTTTTTTTGTTTTTGCTACAGCCACTGCTGAGAAAAGGATTTGATTGCACAGTAAAGAAACTTGAATTAAAATGGGAAGGACAGAAGCATCAGTGAGCTGTGGAATTTTTCAACTATCTTTAGGTGTCCCTTTGTTCTACATTAAAATAGACAGATGATAGATAATTGACAGATAGAAGGTAGAGTGATTAAAAAAAAGTACCATAAGGAAAGTATACGACAAAAAACTAGTTAGGAGATTTCCTGGTGGTCCAGTGGTTAAGAATCTGCCTGCAATGCAAGGGACGTGGGTTCAATCCCTGGTCCCGGAAGATTCCACGTGCCTCAGAACAACAAAGCCCATGCACCACAACTACTGAAGCCTGAGAGCCTAGACCCCACGAGCCGAACCTCCTGAGCCCGAGTGCTGCGACTGCTGAAGCCTGTGTGCTCTGGAGCCTGTGCTCCACAGCAAGAGGAACCACAGCAAGGAGAAGCCTGTGCACTGCAACCAGAGAGAAGCCTCTGCTCACCACAACTAGAGGAAGCCTGCGTGTAGCAAAACAAAGTTTTTAAATGTTCGGAAAAAAATACATGTAACTTGTGAAACTCCGATACTTTGACCACCAGATGTGAAGAACTGACTCATTGGAAAAGACCCTGATGCTGGGAAAGATTGAAGGCGGGAGGAGAAGGGGACGACAGAGGATGAGATGGTTGGATGGCATCACCTACTCGATGGATATGAGTTTGAGTAAGCTCTGGGAGTTGGTAATGGACAGGGAAGCCTGGTGTGCTGCAGTCCATGGGGTAGCAAAGAGTCAGACATGACTGAGTGACTGAACTGAACTGAATTTGTACCACAGAAAAGGTGCTATTTTGCTAATGTTAAAGAGCTGCCAAAATCAGGGGGAAAAAGACCCACACGTCAATATTTGAAGTGGGCTGGAGATAATGAACATCAACTCACAGAAAAGGAAATGCAAATGGGTTGGACCATACAAAAAGATTCTCAAAGTTATTTTAAGAGAAAGGTAAATATTTTGAAAACCACAAGAGATTCTATTTCTTAGCTATCAGAACGACAAAAATGTTGATGACACATGCAGTTGGAAAAGTTGTATAAAATAGACATTCTCACACGCTACTTATAGGAGTACAAACATGGAACAACCCAATACAGAGGGGAATTTGATAGGATCTACTAAAATTTCGTGTTGATCAGATAGCTCAAGAGTAAAGAATCTGCCTGCCAGTGCAGGAGACACAAGAGACATGGCTTCAATCCCTGAGTTGGGAAGATCCTCTGGAGTAGGAAATGGCAACCCACTCCAGTTTGCCTGTGAAATTCCATGGACAGAGGAGCTTGGCGGGCTACAGTCCATGGGGTCACAAAGTCAGACACTATTGAGCACCACCACCCTCATCCAGTGATAAAGAGTAAGCATTAAAATCTAGAAGTGCACCCCAAAGATATACTGGCAAAATTAGTACATGAGACCCTGATGCTGGGAAAGATTGAGGGCAGGAGGAGAAGGGGGCGACAGAGGATGAGACGGTTGGATGGCATCATCGACACAACATCACATTTGCGCAATTTGAGCAAATTCCGGGAGATAGAGAAGGACAGGGAAGCCAGGCGTGCCGCAGCCCATGGGGCCAAAAAGAGTAGGACACGACTAAGCGACAGAACGGTGGCGATCTGTTCCCTGCAGTGTTACTCAAAGTCGTAAAGTACAGGAAGGAAAACAATTGTCCATCAACGAACTATGCTGCCTTCATACATGGAGTGCTGTGCGGCTCTAAGAAGGAGTGAAGGCGGTCTCTGTACACTGCTCTCGAGTGGGCTCCAGGATATGCGGACGAGGGGAAAAATAAGGTGCCGACCAGGGTGTATAAAGGCCACCCCTTTTGTAAGAAAGGAGAATAAACAAACACAGATTTTTGGTCACATGTGAAAAAAATGATGGAAAGATAAACCAAAACTTAATAAACTATTAACCCATAAGGGGAATTAAAAAAACAGGTGGAGGGAACTGTGATGCAAGCCAGACCTCTGTGTATGAATCTTGCAGGGAGTTATTGAAGGTGGTTCTCAGAACACAGATTTCCACGGGGAAAGTGATACACAGCCAGGCAGGTTACTGCCAGCAATCTCACCGGAGCTGTCTGGAGCTGACTCCTACTAAGTGGCAAGAGTCAAGTATTAACTATTCAGGAATTTCACAAGCTGGCTGTTAAGCTACTGGTAACTTGATACTGGACATGATCAAGGTGTTCCTGCCTGAGGACTGGCTCAGATCTAGAAGCCGGGAGTGGGATCAAGGTTTCTATTGGGGTGACTCCCTCCCCTTCCCATTCAACCGTCTTAGATTTCTGCTATTTTAGGGGGTTGGTTTAGGGGGTGGGTATTTTGTTTTACAGATTTTGAAGAGTCTACAAGTATGGAAACTAGCTTCCCGACAAAAGATGGTGATTTGCAGTGCTTGCCAATTTTCTTGATGTAAGTGCTCCCACCTCGGAAGAGCCCTGCAGTCAAGAGAAGTATGCATGCAGGTATTCTCCGTCGCTCAGTTGTGTCCAACTCCATGGACTGCAGCCCTCCAGGCTTCTCTGTCCATGGGATTCTCCAAGCAAGAATACTGGAGTGGGTTGCCATTTCCTCCTCTAGGGGATCTTCCCACCCCAGGGATTGAATCTGCATCTCCTGCATTGGCAGGCAGATTCTTTACCACTGAGCCACCTGGGAAACCCCAAGACAAGTTTCAGTAGTAAGAATTATCCCAGTTTTTCCCCCACCCCAAGCATTTACCCATGCAACAATATGAGGGAAGAGAAGAACCCCAACATTTCAAGGATGGTTGAGCACAGAGTTCAGTCCTGAAACATCATTATGGGCTCTGCGTCCATAGGACAGAGGGAAGGAACGTCTTTATTCAAGTCTGGGCTACATTCAGGTCAGAGAGGGTCCATCAGGCACGCAGACCAACTCAGAGGTCATTCCCATGTCTCTGCATGTGTAACTGGAATGGACGTCCCTGGTGTTTAAAACAACCCCACATTCTTTCCAAGCTTTGGAAGGAATTCTCATATTAAGAAAGATAAGCCTCTGAAACTGCTTCCCCTGTGCCCCGAGTCAGGAGAGTGCTTCAAAATCAGCATTGCAACCTGGGAGCAGTGGCAGAAATGAGTGCTGCTTTAAAGACCTGAAGGATGTGGGGGGTGGTTCCCCATAACATCTCCATTCACCAGTCTACAAAAAGCAGTTGGATCCTGGGAAATGACAAAGAACTACTGGAAACCCACCAGTGAGTAGCCCCAGTCTCAGCTGCTACAACACATGTGCTGTGTTTGCTGGAGCAGCCGAACCCAGCATTCAGTGCATGGTAAGCAGATAAATCAGATCTCATCAGCATTTTAAAAGTCTGTCAGAGGACACTGTCAAGAGACTGAAAGGACAACCCACAGAATGAGGGGCAATATTTGCAAAAAATGATTCTGATAAAGGGCCTAATAGTCAGAGTACATAAAGAACGCCTATAACTGGACAACAAGACAAACAACCTAATTTAAAATGGACAAAGTGCTATCACAGACATTGTTCCAAAGGAAATACACAAACAAGCACAAGAAAGGAAGTACAGTGTCATTGGCCATTAGGGAAATGCAAGTCAAACACAAGGAGATGCCACTTCATGTCGACTAGGGTGGCTATAATTTAAAACAAACAAATAAATGAATAGAAAATAAGTCTCGATGAGCAGGTAAAGAAATTGGGATCCTTGTACATCGCCAGTAGAAATGTAAAATGGCACAGCTGCTATGGAAAATAGTCTAGCGGTTCCTCAAAAGTTTGCCATATAACCCATCAAATCTACTGCTAGGTGTACACCCAAAAGACTTATTAATAAAAAGAGATGTTCAAACAAAAGCTTGTACATAAATATTCATCACACCTTATTCACACTAAGAAAAATGTGTTGTTGCTGTTGTTGTTCAGTCACTCAGTCCTGTCTGACTCTTTGCAACCCCATGGACTGCAGCACCCCAGGATTCCCTGTCCATCACCACCTCCTGGAGCTTGCTCAAACTCAAGTCCATTAAGTCAATGATGTCATCCAACCATCTCATCCTCTGTAGCCCCCTTCTCCTCCTGCCCTCAATCTTTGCCAGCATCAGGGTCTTTTCCAAAGAGTTAGCTCTTCATATCAAGTGGCCAAAGTATTGGAGTTTCAGCTTCAGTCCTTCCAATGTATACTCAGGGTTGATTTCCTTTAGGATTGACTGGTTTGATCTCCTTGCAGTCCAAGGGACTCTCAAGATTCTTCTCCAACACCATAGTTCAAAAGCATCAATTCTTTGGCACTCAGCCCTCTTTATGGCCCAACTCTCATATCCGTACATGACTATACGGACCTTTGTGAGCAAAGTGATGTCTCTGCTTTTCAATATGTTGTCTAGGTTTGTCATAGCTTCTCTTCCAAGGAGCAAGCATCTTTGTAACCAAGAGGTGTAAATGGCCAAAATGTTCATTGACTTATGGATAAATAAAATGTGGTCTGTTTCTATGAGGAATATTATTCAGTCATAAAAAAAAGGATGAAGCACGCATGTATGCTACAAAGTGGAAGGACCTTAAAAACGTTATGCCAAGTTGGAGTCAGACACAAAAGGCCACCTACTGTGTGATTCCTTTTATATGAAATGTGCAGAACAGGCAAAGCCATAGAGACAGAAAGCAGAGCAGTGATTGACAGGGACTGGGGAGGGTCTACTTAATACTACAAGATTTCCTTTTGGGAATGTCCTGGAACTAGATAGTGGTCATAGTTGTACAACGTTGTGACTGTACTAAACGCCCCTGAACTGAACACTTTAAAATGGTTAACTTTATATTATTTGTTACATGTCATAAAAAACATGCCTGCTAAGGATTTCTAACAGGGAGGCCCCCAGAGCTTCCCTGGTGATCCAGTGGTTAAAAAATCCACCTGCCAATGCCAAGAATATAAGTCTGATCCCTGGTCTGGGAATAGCCCAGGTGCCACAACTACCAAAGCCCATATGTCCTAAAGCCAGTGCTCCGCAATAAGATAAGCCACTGCGAAGAGAAGCCTGCGCGCTGCAACAAAGACCCAGCTCAGCGAAAAATTAACTAATTAATTTTTAAAGAAGAGTGAGGACCTCAGACTGTGCAGCACTGGGTATTATCAGTGTTGTAAATCTTGGCTGATCTTCTAGGTGGGACATTTGTGTTTTCATTTAGAGATTTTAATTATCGGTGATATCCAGTAGCTTTTCATACGTTGATTGGAAATTTGAATGAACTGTGTGTTTGTGTTTGATTCTTTCGTATCATATCCTGCTTTAGTTGTAAAGACTTTAAAATTTTATATTGCAAATGTTTTCTGGCAGTTCAATATCTTCACTTTATATGCCAAAAATATTTGTTTTGGATTCTGACTGAAGTTACATCAGTGATGGATTGATCCATAAAGAGTGGACATTCAGTCTCCACTGAAACTCAGCCCTGAGTTTCTTGCTCACGACTCTCGGGTCCCAGTGGATATATGTTGTGTGTGTTCTTTGATCAAGTTTACTATTTCGCTCACAACTTATCTTCTGAGAATTGCTCTTAGGTATAGTTTGGGCTGCGGTAAAGCTAGGCATCTTTCCCTATGTATTCTCACACTGTCGAGGCTGGCGTGAGGTGGGGAGTGGCTGCAGTGGCTGGGAACTTATCTCATGCTCAGCCCCTCCCTCCGTGAATGTGACTTAGGAACCCTGGCAGTCATTCAGCAGAAACTTGCGTCTTGTATTCACCACAAGTTTTCTGGAGCCAAACAAAGAACAGACGGGAAAACAGACTCTTGCAATGTACTCACACGTTTAATGACTAAAAGCTAATTGTAGAAAACACAGCAGCCCTAATGAGGGTCTCTGTGCAACCAGCTCCAAACAGCAACAAGGAAGGGAGGGCGTGGGAGCCTCCAACCAGGGCCATGCGCATACCCGGGGCGGGTATAAAAGCAGACATCCCCAGCACCTCACTCACACACACTCACGCATACTCACACACACTCACACCTCCTCCAGCCCCACCACCTCCACCATGGCCTTCTCCGCCCTGTCTGCTTGCTCCAGTGACCTGAGCTACGGCAGCCGGGTCTGCCTGCCCGGGTCCTGTGACTCTTGCACCGGCTCCTCCTGGCAGGTGGACGACTGTCCAGAGAGCTGCTGCGAGCCCCCCTGCTGTGCCCCCAGCTGCTGCACCCCGGCCCCCCGCCTGACCCTCCTCTGCGCCCCAGTGAGCTGTGAGTCCAGCCCCTGCTGCCAGCCAGCCTGCAGCAGCTCCTGCCCGGCCTCGTGCTGCCAGCAGTCTAGCTGCCAGTCCTCCTGCTGCACCTCCTCCCCCTGCCAGCCGGCCTGCTGTGAGCCTGACTGCTGTGAGCCCGTCTGCTGCAGGCCTGTTTGCTGTACACCTGTCTGCTGTACACCTGTCTGCTGCACACCTGTCTGCTGTGAGGTCTCCCCCTGCTCAACCTCCTCATGCTGCCAGCAGTCTAGCTGCCAGACCTCCTGCTGCACCTCCTCCCCCTGCCAGCAGGCCTGCTGTGAGCCCGTCTGCTGCAGGCCCGTGTGCTGCACACCTGTCTGCTGCAGGCCCGTGTGCTGTGAGGCCTCCCCCTGCTCAGCCCCCTCGTCCTGCTGCAGACCCTCCTCCTCCGTGTCCCTCCTCTGCCGCCCCGTGTGCCGCCCCGCCGGCTGCGTGCCCACCTCCTCCTGCCAGCCCAGCTGCTGCCGCCCGGCCTCCTCCGTGTCCCTGCTCTGCCGGCCTGTGTGCTCCCGCCCGGCCTGCTGTGTGCCCGCCTCCTCCTGCCAGCCCAGCTCCTGCCGCCCGGCCTCCTCTGTGTCCCTCCTCTGCCGCCCCGTGTGCCGCCCCGCCTGCTGCGTGCCCACCTCCCCCTGCCAGCCCAGCTGCTGCCGCCCGGCCTCCTCTGTGTCCCTGCTCTGCCGGCCTGTGTGCTCCCGCCTGGCCTGCTGCGTGCCCACCTCGGCCCCGGAGCCCTGCTGCTGACCGGCCGATCATCCGCCCTCCACAAGCTGCTGTCTCTCTCACAAGCTCCAGGAGCCCCTCTCGTGGTGCCAGGACCTCCCCTCTCCCAAAGGTGGACATGCAGCTGCTGCCCAGAGGGGACCTGAACTTGGCAGGCATCCCAGAGAGCCCTCGACAGGGTGGACGGTGGGGCCCCAGGAGCCTCCTCTGCAGGACGGGCTGCTTGAATCCCATATGACAAACATCAGCTGCTCTAATGAATAAAGCGTTTGTGTCAGGAAATACGGACCCATGACTGTCTTGCCCTCCTCCCGTGGGCTCCCCCGGCCCCCCCAAATTTGGCCTGTGGGTGCTCTGCCGGCAGAAGCCAGGCAGTAAAGACACATTCTCCCAAAGCTGCTGAGAGACCACAGGATCTGAAAGCCGGTGCCATCCACACATTCCATGTCCCTTCCTACCCCAGGCTCACTCTCCCTGCAGTGGACAGCCCTTCAAGGCTGGCATGGGAGGCAGGTGTGGGTGCAGAAGGCTCAGATCCTGAGTGGGCCCTGGGTTCCTCCCACACCCACCCCCTGCCCACGCAGGTTGAAGGCGACTTGGGGAGCAGGAGAAACCCTCCTGGGTCAGGATCTGAGAGTCCAGGGCGAGTGCCGTTGGAGAGAGGTGCCGACACTGAGGAGGCTCGCCTGTGTGCTGGTCTGTGTACGAGATTCTGGGGGCTCCAAGGGGGCGCGGGGTCAATTTAGACATCGCTCATTCTACTCAAGCTTTCAAGGCCTGACCGAGGAGGGACAGAACAAAAGAGACGCCTTGCGAACAAACCCTCAGGACAGTGGGGGAGAATGAGCCTGCAGTCTCAGTGGACACTAGCAACAGAGGAAGTGGGCACCAGTCAGCACCAGGCACCCTACTTATCCCCCCACCAGAAACAGACGGATGAGGCCCATAGGAGCAGGAGAACAGGGGAGGCTGGGGCAAGAGGGACCAGGAACTGAAGGCATCTCCCCAGGGGATACTACCCCACCCCCCGACCCAGCTCAGCTCCACCCAGGAAAGAGGGAATGGAGCAAAACCCTAAGAGGACCTGTAAACAGGCAGTGGCCACATGTAAACCTGCCTCAACTCTTAAATCTCTTTCCTGAGTTTACTCAAGACATGTACCATTTTTCTCCTTTGCCTTTAGCTTCTCTTCTTTTCTCAGCTATTTATAAAGCCTCCTCAGACAACCATTTTTGCCTTTTTGCATTGCTTTTTCTTGGGGATGGTCTTGATCACTGCCAAGTGATTAAAGGCAAAAGAGAAAAGGGAAAGATATACCCATTTGAATGCAGAGTTCCAAAGAATAGCAAGGAGAGATAAGAAAGCCTTCCTCAGTGATCAGTGCAAAGAAATAGAGGGAAACAATAGAAAGGGAAAGTCTAGAGATCTCTTCAAGAAAATTAGAGATACCAAGGGAATATCTCATGCAAAGATGGACACAATAAAGGACAGAAATGGTATGGACCTAACAGAAGCAGAAGATATTAAGAAGAGGTGGCAACAATAAACAGAAAAACTATACAAAAAAGATCTTCATGACCCAGATAACCACCATGGTGTGATCACTCACCTAGAGCCAGACATCGTGGAATGTGAAGTCAAGTGGGCCTTAGGAAGCATCACTACGAATAAAGCTAGTGGAGGTGATGGAATTCCAGTTGAGCTATTTCAAATCCTAAATATGCACTCAATATGCCAGCAAATTTGGAAAATTCAGCAGTGGCCACAGGACTGGAAAAGGTCAGTCTTCATTCCGATCCCCAAAAAAGGCAATGCCAAAGAATGTTCAGACTACCACACAATTGCACTCATCTCACACGCTAGCAAAGTAATGCTCAAAATTCTCCAAGCCAGGCTTCAGCAATATGTGAACCATGAACTTCCAGATGTTCTAGCTGGTTTTAGAAAAGGCAGAGGAACCAGAGATCGAATTGCCAACATCCGATGGATCATCGAAAAAGCAAGAGAGTTCCAGAAAAACAGCTATTTCTGCTTTATTGACTAGGCCAAAGACTTTGACTGTGTGGATCACAATCAACTGTGGAAAATTCTTAAAGAGATGGGAATACCAGACCATCTGACCTGTCTCTTGAGAAACCTGTATGCAGGTCAGGAAGCAACAGGTAGCACTGGACATGGAACAACAGGCTGGTTCCAAATAGGGAAAGGAGTACGACAAGGCTGTATATTGTCACCCTGCTTATTTAACTTATACGCAGAGTACATCATGAGAAACCCTGGGCTGGAGGAAGCACAAGCTGGACTCAAGATTGCCGGGAGAAATATCAATAACCTCAGATATGCAGAGGACACCACCCTTATGGCAGAAAGTGAAGAAGAACTAAAGAGCCCCTTGATGAAACTGAAAGAGGAGAGTGAAAAAGTTGGCTTAAAACCCAGTATTAAGAAAACTAAGATCATGGCATCTGGTCCTATCACTTCATGGCAAATAGATGGGCAAACAATGGAAACAGAGACAGACTTGATTCTCTTGGGCTCCAACATCACTGCAGATGGTAACTGCACCATGAAATTAAAAGATGCTTGCTCCTTTGAAGAAAAGTTATGACCAACCTAGACAGCATATTAAAAAGCAGACATTCCTTTGCCAACAAACGTCCATCTAGTGAAAGCTGTGGTTTTTCCAGTAGTCACGTATGGATGTGAGAGTTGGACTATAAAGAAAACTGAGTGCAGAAGAACTGATGCTTTCAACTGTGCTGTTGGAGAAGACTCTGAAGAGTCCCTTAGACTGCAAGGAGATCAAACCAGTACATCCTAAAGGAAATCAGTCCTGAATATTTATTGGAAGGACTGATGCTGAAACTGAAGCTCCAATACTTTGACCGCCTGATATGAAGAACCAACTCATTGGAAAAGCCCCTGATGCTGGGAAAGATTGAAGGCAGTGGGAGAAGGGGACGACAGAAGTTGAGATGGCTGGGTGGCATCACGACTCGATGGACATGAGTTTGAGTAAACTCTGGGAGTTGGTGATAGACAGGGAGGCCTGGTGTGCTGCGATTCATGGGGTCACAAAGTGTCAGACACCACTGAGGGACTGAATTGAACTGAACTGAACTGAACTAGGTTGGTCATAACTTTTCTTCAAAGGAGCAAGCATCTTTTAATTTCATGGTGCAGTTACCATCTGCAGTGATGTTGGAGCCCAAGAGAATCAAGTCTGTCTCTGTTTCCATTGTTTGCCCATCTATTTGCCATGAAGTGATAGGACCAGATGCCATGATCTTAGTTTTCTTAATACTGGGTTTTAAGCCAACTTTTTCACTCTCCTCTTTCAGTTTCATCAAGGGGCTCTTTAGTTCTTCTTCACTTTCTGCCATAAGGGTGGTGTCCTCTGCATATCTGAGGTTATTGATATTTCTCCCGGCAATCTTGAGTCCAGCTTGTGCTTCCTCCAGCCCAGGGTTTCTCATGATGTACTCTGCGTATAAGTTAAATAAGCAGGGTGACAATATACAGCCTTGTCGTACTCCTTTCCCTATTTGGAACCAGCCTGTTGTTCCATGTCCAGTGCTACCTGTTGCTTCCTGACCTGCATACAGGTTTCTCAAGAGACAGGTCAGATGGTCTGGTATTCCCATCTCTTTAAGAATTTTCCACAGTTGATTGTGATCCACACAGTCAAAGTCTTTGGCCTAGTCAATAAAGCAGAAATAGCTGTTTTTCTGGAACTCTCTTGCTTTTTCGATGATCCATCGGATGTTGGCAATTCGATCTCTGGTTCCTCTGCCTTTTCTAAAACCAGCTAGAACATCTGGAAGTTCATGGTTCACATATTGCTGAAGCCTGGCTTGGAGAATTTTGAGCATTACTTTGCTAGCGTGTGAGATGAGTGCAATTGTGTGGTAGTCTGAACATTCTTTGGCATTGCCTTTTTTGGGGATCGGAATGAAGACTGACCTTTTCCAGTCCTGTGGCCACTGCTGAATTTTCCAAATTTGCTGGCATATTGAGTGCATATTTAGGATTTGAAATAGCTCAACTGGAATTCCATCACCTCCACTAGCTTTATTCGTAGTGATGCTTCCTAAGGCCCACTTGACTTCACATTCCACGATGTCTGGCTCTAGGTGAGTGATCACACCATGGTGGTTATCTGGGTCATGAAGATCTTTTTTGTATAGTTTTTCTGTTTATTGTTGCCACCTCTTCTTAATATCTTCTGCTTCTGTTAGGTCCATACCATTTCTGTCCTTTATTGTGTCCATCTTTGCATGAGATATTCCCTTGGTATCTCTAATTTTCTTGAAGAGATCTCTAGACTTTCCCTTTCTATTGTTTCCCTCTATTTCTTTGCACTGATCACTGAGGAAGGCTTTCTTATCTCTCCTTGCTATTCTTTGGAACTCTGCATTCAAATGGGTATATCTTTCCCTTTTCTCTTTTGCCTTTAATCACTTGGCAGTGATCAAGACCATCCCCAAGAAAAAGCAATGCAAAAAGGCAAAAATGGTTGTCTGAGGAGGCTTTATAAATAGCTGAGAAAAGAAGAGAAGCTAAAGGCAAAGGAGAAAAATGGTACATGTCTTGAGTAAACTCAGGAAAGAGATTTAAGAGTTGAGGCAGGTTTACATGTGGCCACTGCCTGTTTACAGGTCCTCTTAGGGTTTTGCTCCATTCCCTCTTTCCTGGGTGGAGCTGAGCTGGGTCGGGGGGTGGGGTAGTATCCCCTGGGGAGATGCCTTCAGTTCCTGGTCCCTCTTGCCCCAGCCTCCCCTGTTCTCCTGCTCCTATGGGCCTCATCCGTCTGTTTCTGGTGGGGGGATAAGTAGGGTGCCTGGTGCTGACTGGTGCCCACTTCCTCTGTTGCTAGTGTCCACTGAGACTGCAGGCTCATTCTCCCCCACTGTCCTGAGGGTTTGTTCGCAAGGCGTCTCTTTTGTTCTGTCCCTCCTCGGTCAGGCCTTGAAAGCTTGAGTAGAATGAGCGATGTCTAAATTGACCCCGCGCCCCCTTGGAGCCCCCAGAATCTCGTACACAGACCAGCACACAGGCGAGCCTCCTCAGTGTCGGCACCTCTCTCCAACGGCACTCGCCCTGGACTCTCAGATCCTGACCCAGGAGGGTTTCTCCTGCTCCCCAAGTCGCCTTCAACCTGCGTGGGCAGGGGGTGGGTGTGGGAGGAACCCAGGGCCCACTCAGGATCTGAGCCTTCTGCACCCACACCTGCCTCCCATGCCAGCCTTGAAGGGCTGTCCACTGCAGGGAGAGTGAGCCTGGGGTAGGAAGGGACATGGAATGTGTGGATGGCACCGGCTTTCAGATCCTGTGGTCTCTCAGCAGCTTTGGGAGAATGTGTCTTTACTGCCTGGCTTCTGCCGGCAGAGCACCCACAGGCCAAATTTGGGGGGGCCGGGGGAGCCCACGGGAGGAGGGCAAGACAGTCATGGGTCCGTATTTCCTGACACAAACGCTTTATTCATTAGAGCAGCTGATGTTTGTCATATGGGATTCAAGCAGCCCGTCCTGCAGAGGAGGCTCCTGGGGCCCCACCGTCCACCCTGTCGAGGGCTCTCTGGGATGCCTGCCAAGTTCAGGTCCCCTCTGGGCAGCAGCTGCATGTCCACCTTTGGGAGAGGGGAGGTCCTGGCACCACGAGAGGGGCTCCTGGAGCTTGTGAGAGAGACAGCAGCTTGTGGAGGGCGGATGATCGGCCGGTCAGCAGCAGGGCTCCGGGGCCGAGGTGGGCACGCAGCAGGCCAGGCGGGAGCACACAGGCCGGCAGAGCAGGGACACAGAGGAGGCCGGGCGGCAGCAGCTGGGCTGGCAGGGGGAGGTGGGCACGCAGCAGGCGGGGCGGCACACGGGGCGGCAGAGGAGGGACACAGAGGAGGCCGGGCGGCAGGAGCTGGGCTGGCAGGAGGAGGCGGGCACACAGCAGGCCGGGCGGGAGCACACAGGCCGGCAGAGCAGGGACACGGAGGAGGCCGGGCGGCAGCAGCTGGGCTGGCAGGAGGAGGTGGGCACGCAGCCGGCGGGGCGGCACACGGGGCGGCAGAGGAGGGACACGGAGGAGGAGGGTCTGCAGCAGGACGAGGGGGCTGAGCAGGGGGAGGCCTCACAGCACACGGGCCTGCAGCAGACAGGTGTGCAGCACACGGGCCTGCAGCAGACGGGCTCACAGCAGGCCTGCTGGCAGGGGGAGGAGGTGCAGCAGGAGGTCTGGCAGCTAGACTGCTGGCAGCATGAGGAGGTTGAGCAGGGGGAGACCTCACAGCAGACAGGTGTGCAGCAGACAGGTGTGCAGCAGACAGGTGTACAGCAAACAGGCCTGCAGCAGACGGGCTCACAGCAGTCAGGCTCACAGCAGGCCGGCTGGCAGGGGGAGGAGGTGCAGCAGGAGGACTGGCAGCTAGACTGCTGGCAGCACGAGGCCGGGCAGGAGCTGCTGCAGGCTGGCTGGCAGCAGGGGCTGGACTCACAGCTCACTGGGGCGCAGAGGAGGGTCAGGCGGGGGGCCGGGGTGCAGCAGCTGGGGGCACAGCAGGGGGGCTCGCAGCAGCTCTCTGGACAGTCGTCCACCTGCCAGGAGGAGCCGGTGCAAGAGTCACAGGACCCGGGCAGGCAGACCCGGCTGCCGTAGCTCAGGTCACTGGAGCAAGCAGACAGGGCGGAGAAGGCCATGGTGGAGGTGGTGGGGCTGGAGGAGGTGTGAGTGTGTGTGAGTATGCGTGAGTGTGTGTGAGTGAGGTGCTGGGGATGTCTGCTTTTATACCCGCCCCGGGTATGCGCATGGCCCTGGTTGGAGGCTCCCACGCCCTCCCTTCCTTGTTGCTGTTTGGAGCTGGTTGCACAGAGACCCTCATTAGGGCTGCTGTGTTTTCTACAATTAGCTTTTAGTCATTAAACGTGTGAGTACATTGCAAGAGTCTGTTTTCCCGTCTGTTCTTTGTTTGGCTCCAGAAAACTTGTGGTGAATACAAGACGCAAGTTTCTGCTGAATGACTGCCAGGGTTCCTAAGTCACATTCACGGAGGGAGGGGCTGAGCATGAGATAAGTTCCCAGCCACTGCAGCCACTCCCCACCTCACGCCAGCCTCGACAGTGTGAGAATACATAGGGAAAGATGCCTAGCTTTACCGCAGCCCAAACTATACCTAAGAGCAATTCTCAGAAGATAAGTTGTGAGCGAAATAGTAAACTTGATCAAAGAACACACACAACATATATCCACTGGGACCCGAGAGTCGTGAGCAAGAAACTCAGGGCTGAGTTTCAGTGGAGACTGAATGTCCACTCTTTATGGATCAATCCATCACTGATGTAACTTCAGTCAGAATCCAAAACAAATATTTTTGGCATATAAAGTGAAGATATTGAACTGCCAGAAAACATTTGCAATATAAAATTTTAAAGTCTTTACAACTAAAGCAGGATATGATACGAAAGAATCAAACACAAACACACAGTTCATTCAAATTTCCAATCAACGTATGAAAAGCTACTGGATATCACCGATAATTAAAATCTCTAAATGAAAACACAAATGTCCCACCTAGAAGATCAGCCAAGATTTACAACACTGATAATACCCAGTGCTGCACAGTCTGAGGTCCTCACTCTTCTTTAAAAATTAATTAGTTAATTTTTCGCTGAGCTGGGTCTTTGTTGCAGCGCGCAGGCTTCTCTTCGCAGTGGCTTATCTTATTGCGGAGCACTGGCTTTAGGACATATGGGCTTTGGTAGTTGTGGCACCTGGGCTATTCCCAGACCAGGGATCAGACTTATATTCTTGGCATTGGCAGGTGGATTTTTTAACCACTGGATCACCAGGGAAGCTCTGGGGGCCTCCCTGTTAGAAATCCTTAGCAGGCATGTTTTTTATGACATGTAACAAATAATATAAAGTTAACCATTTTAAAGTGTTCAGTTCAGGGGCGTTTAGTACAGTCACAACGTTGTACAACTATGACCACTATCTAGTTCCAGGACATTCCCAAAAGGAAATCTTGTAGTATTAAGTAGACCCTCCCCAGTCCCTGTCAATCACTGCTCTGCTTTCTGTCTCTATGGCTTTGCCTGTTCTGCACATTTCATATAAAAGGAATCACACAGTAGGTGGCCTTTTGTGTCTGACTCCAACTTGGCATAACGTTTTTAAGGTCCTTCCACTTTGTAGCATACATGCGTGCTTCATCCTTTTTTTTATGACTGAATAATATTCCTCATAGAAACAGACCACATTTTATTTATCCATAAGTCAATGAACATTTTGGCCATTTACACCTCTTGGTTACAAAGATGCTTGCTCCTTGGAAGAGAAGCTATGACAAACCTAGACAACATATTGAAAAGCAGAGACATCACTTTGCTCACAAAGGTCCGTATAGTCATGTACGGATATGAGAGTTGGGCCATAAAGAGGGCTGAGTGCCAAAGAATTGATGCTTTTGAACTATGGTGTTGGAGAAGAATCTTGAGAGTCCCTTGGACTGCAAGGAGATCAAACCAGTCAATCCTAAAGGAAATCAACCCTGAGTATACATTGGAAGGACTGAAGCTGAAACTCCAATACTTTGGCCACTTGATATGAAGAGCTAACTCTTTGGAAAAGACCCTGATGCTGGCAAAGATTGAGGGCAGGAGGAGAAGGGGGCTACAGAGGATGAGATGGTTGGATGACATCATTGACTTAATGGACTTGAGTTTGAGCAAGCTCCAGGAGGTGGTGATGGACAGGGAATCCTGGGGTGCTGCAGTCCATGGGGTTGCAAAGAGTCAGACAGGACTGAGTGACTGAACAACAACAGCAACAACACATTTTTCTTAGTGTGAATAAGGTGTGATGAATATTTATGTACAAGCTTTTGTTTGAACATCTCTTTTTATTAATAAGTCTTTTGGGTGTACACCTAGCAGTAGATTTGATGGGTTATATGGCAAACTTTTGAGGAACCGCTAGACTATTTTCCATAGCAGCTGTGCCATTTTACATTTCTACTGGCGATGTACAAGGATCCCAATTTCTTTACCTGCTCATCGAGACTTATTTTCTATTCATTTATTTGTTTGTTTTAAATTATAGCCACCCTAGTCGACATGAAGTGGCATCTCCTTGTGTTTGACTTGCATTTCCCTAATGGCCAATGACACTGTACTTCCTTTCTTGTGCTTGTTTGTGTATTTCCTTTGGAACAATGTCTGTGATAGCACTTTGTCCATTTTAAATTAGGTTGTTTGTCTTGTTGTCCAGTTATAGGCGTTCTTTATGTACTCTGACTATTAGGCCCTTTATCAGAATCATTTTTTGCAAATATTGCCCCTCATTCTGTGGGTTGTCCTTTCAGTCTCTTGACAGTGTCCTCTGACAGACTTTTAAAATGCTGATGAGATCTGATTTATCTGCTTACCATGCACTGAATGCTGGGTTCGGCTGCTCCAGCAAACACAGCACATGTGTTGTAGCAGCTGAGACTGGGGCTACTCACTGGTGGGTTTCCAGTAGTTCTTTGTCATTTCCCAGGATCCAACTGCTTTTTGTAGACTGGTGAATGGAGATGTTATGGGGAACCACCCCCCACATCCTTCAGGTCTTTAAAGCAGCACTCATTTCTGCCACTGCTCCCAGGTTGCAATGCTGATTTTGAAGCACTCTCCTGACTCGGGGCACAGGGGAAGCAGTTTCAGAGGCTTATCTTTCTTAATATGAGAATTCCTTCCAAAGCTTGGAAAGAATGTGGGGTTGTTTTAAACACCAGGGACGTCCATTCCAGTTACACATGCAGAGACATGGGAATGACCTCTGAGTTGGTCTGCGTGCCTGATGGACCCTCTCTGACCTGAATGTAGCCCAGACTTGAATAAAGACGTTCCTTCCCTCTGTCCTATGGACGCAGAGCCCATAATGATGTTTCAGGACTGAACTCTGTGCTCAACCATCCTTGAAATGTTGGGGTTCTTCTCTTCCCTCATATTGTTGCATGGGTAAATGCTTGGGGTGGGGGAAAAACTGGGATAATTCTTACTACTGAAACTTGTCTTGGGGTTTCCCAGGTGGCTCAGTGGTAAAGAATCTGCCTGCCAATGCAGGAGATGCAGATTCAATCCCTGGGGTGGGAAGATCCCCTAGAGGAGGAAATGGCAACCCACTCCAGTATTCTTGCTTGGAGAATCCCATGGACAGAGAAGCCTGGAGGGCTGCAGTCCATGGAGTTGGACACAACTGAGCGACGGAGAATACCTGCATGCATACTTCTCTTGACTGCAGGGCTCTTCCGAGGTGGGAGCACTTACATCAAGAAAATTGGCAAGCACTGCAAATCACCATCTTTTGTCGGGAAGCTAGTTTCCATACTTGTAGACTCTTCAAAATCTGTAAAACAAAATACCCACCCCCTAAACCAACCCCCTAAAATAGCAGAAATCTAAGACGGTTGAATGGGAAGGGGAGGGAGTCACCCCAATAGAAACCTTGATCCCACTCCCGGCTTCTAGATCTGAGCCAGTCCTCAGGCAGGAACACCTTGATCATGTCCAGTATCAAGTTACCAGTAGCTTAACAGCCAGCTTGTGAAATTCCTGAATAGTTAATACTTGACTCTTGCCACTTAGTAGGAGTCAGCTCCAGACAGCTCCGGTGAGATTGCTGGCAGTAACCTGCCTGGCTGTGTATCACTTTCCCCGTGGAAATCTGTGTTCTGAGAACCACCTTCAATAACTCCCTGCAAGATTCATACACAGAGGTCTGGCTTGCATCACAGTTCCCTCCACCTGTTTTTTTAATTCCCCTTATGGGTTAATAGTTTATTAAGTTTTGGTTTATCTTTCCATCATTTTTTTCACATGTGACCAAAAATCTGTGTTTGTTTATTCTCCTTTCTTACAAAAGGGGTGGCCTTTATACACCCTGGTCGGCACCTTATTTTTCCCCTCGTCCGCATATCCTGGAGCCCACTCGAGAGCAGTGTACAGAGACCGCCTTCACTCCTTCTTAGAGCCGCACAGCACTCCATGTATGAAGGCAGCATAGTTCGTTGATGGACAATTGTTTTCCTTCCTGTACTTTACGACTTTGAGTAACACTGCAGGGAACAGATCGCCACCGTTCTGTCGCTTAGTCGTGTCCTACTCTTTTTGGCCCCATGGGCTGCGGCACGCCTGGCTTCCCTGTCCTTCTCTATCTCCCGGAATTTGCTCAAATTGCGCAAATGTGATGTTGTGTCGATGATGCCATCCAACCGTCTCATCCTCTGTCGCCCCCTTCTCCTCCTGCCCTCAATCTTTCCCAGCATCAGGGTCTCATGTACTAATTTTGCCAGTATATCTTTGGGGTGCACTTCTAGATTTTAATGCTTACTCTTTATCACTGGATGAGGGTGGTGGTGCTCAATAGTGTCTGACTTTGTGACCCCATGGACTGTAGCCCGCCAAGCTCCTCTGTCCATGGAATTTCACAGGCAAACTGGAGTGGGTTGCCATTTCCTACTCCAGAGGATCTTCCCAACTCAGGGATTGAAGCCATGTCTCTTGTGTCTCCTGCACTGGCAGGCAGATTCTTTACTCTTGAGCTATCTGATCAACACGAAATTTTAGTAGATCCTATCAAATTCCCCTCTGTATTGGGTTGTTCCATGTTTGTACTCCTATAAGTAGCGTGTGAGAATGTCTATTTTATACAACTTTTCCAACTGCATGTGTCATCAACATTTTTGTCGTTCTGATAGCTAAGAAATAGAATCTCTTGTGGTTTTCAAAATATTTACCTTTCTCTTAAAATAACTTTGAGAATCTTTTTGTATGGTCCAACCCATTTGCATTTCCTTTTCTGTGAGTTGATGTTCATTATCTCCAGCCCACTTCAAATATTGACGTGTGGGTCTTTTTCCCCCTGATTTTGGCAGCTCTTTAACATTAGCAAAATAGCACCTTTTCTGTGGTACAAATTCAGTTCAGTTCAGTCACTCAGTCATGTCTGACTCTTTGCTACCCCATGGACTGCAGCACACCAGGCTTCCCTGTCCATTACCAACTCCCAGAGCTTACTCAAACTCATATCCATCGAGTAGGTGATGCCATCCAACCATCTCATCCTCTGTCGTCCCCTTCTCCTCCCGCCTTCAATCTTTCCCAGCATCAGGGTCTTTTCCAATGAGTCAGTTCTTCACATCTGGTGGTCAAAGTATCGGAGTTTCACAAGTTACATGTATTTTTTTCCGAACATTTAAAAACTTTGTTTTGCTACACGCAGGCTTCCTCTAGTTGTGGTGAGCAGAGGCTTCTCTCTGGTTGCAGTGCACAGGCTTCTCCTTGCTGTGGTTCCTCTTGCTGTGGAGCACAGGCTCCAGAGCACACAGGCTTCAGCAGTCGCAGCACTCGGGCTCAGGAGGTTCGGCTCGTGGGGTCTAGGCTCTCAGGCTTCAGTAGTTGTGGTGCATGGGCTTTGTTGTTCTGAGGCACGTGGAATCTTCCGGGACCAGGGATTGAACCCACGTCCCTTGCATTGCAGGCAGATTCTTAACCACTGGACCACCAGGAAATCTCCTAACTAGTTTTTTGTCGTATACTTTCCTTATGGTACTTTTTTTTAATCACTCTACCTTCTATCTGTCAATTATCTATCATCTGTCTATTTTAATGTAGAACAAAGGGACACCTAAAGATAGTTGAAAAATTCCACAGCTCACTGATGCTTCTGTCCTTCCCATTTTAATTCAAGTTTCTTTACTGTGCAATCAAATCCTTTTCTCAGCAGTGGCTGTAGCAAAAACAAAAAAAAAGTGACAAAAAATAAGTAATTAGCCATCAAATGGATAAATAAATGCATGAAGTGCTTTATTCAGAGTCAGAGAGCCTGTTTCTAACTTCCAGAAGTGTCACCTTAGAGACCACGGTCATCTTCTTCTGTACAAGGGAGTAATTAAGCCTGTTGGACCGACACTACTGGGGCTGTACCTGGATGCTCCCCAAGCCCGTTTCCCATACTTGCGCACCTCCTGGGCTTGCTCAGAGCAGTCCTCACCTGCAGGTCTCCTTGCAGGACTGCTTAGAAGAGCTACTCTGCCACACATCTTAGTCTGCAGTGCCTGGGGATTTGGATCCATCCAGATGGACAGGTGAGAGCCCAGCTTCCTTCTCCAAGATGGGATGTGCACTCAGTGCCCTTGTGGGATCGGGCTGGGACTTCACCTTTTTCTAGTCCCTGATCTGGTGGTCCCAGCCCTTTACCAGGCTCTCCTGGCAGCACTTCCTGAGTACATGATGCATGCTCCTGGGGAATCTACCTCACCTTCGGGGTGTGAGGGCTGCAACATGATGTGTGTGAAGAGCTCTGTGCACGGGTGAGCATCCTCAGCATCATACCTGAGCTGCAGTCGGTCTGACTGGCTCCCCTGCCTCCCACCCCAACCCCCTCCCCAAGCCTAAGCTCTGAGGATTTTTCATGATGCCACTTCCTGGCATATCCTTGAAGTTAGAGTGTCACTCTTTGGGGCCCAGATAACTTCATCTTCTTTTCAAATCCTTCCCCGATATGACTCAGCACTGTCTGGCATTTCTCCTCTCTGAATTCCCACGTTACCTATGCCAAAGCACGTAATTCATGATTCATAAGTACTGTCTGATCTCAGTTTTTAGATTTATTTCAGGTGTATAAATCATAGCACACATCAAGTCAAGGGAAATAACTACTATACTTCATTGAATAAATACCAGACTTTTCTTATTTCCTTATTTTTTAGATTATGAGAGTATAATAGCACATTTACAGGAGACTTGGAAAATACAGGACAAAGTTATGTATAGTTTCACTATATATTACAATTATTTTTGTTAAGTAGATAAAGATTTTCAGTTGGAGTTTCAATATCAAACTCTCAAAAATTAATAGAATGAAGAGCCAGAAAAGTAGAAGGATATAATAGACCTGAAAAGCACCATGAACCAATTCAAAGTAATTAAGATTTACGTAATTTTCACACAACAGCAGGATACAAATTCTATTCAAGTTCTCATAGACTATAAACCAAGAGACACTAGAACATACCCAGGGACATAAAACAAGGTGCAAAAATTTCATGGTCTAATGGTATTGGAATCATACAGAGTCTCTTCTCTCATCACTGTAGAATTATCTTAGAAATCAATATTAAAAGATATTTGAAAGATATTTTCAAGTGCAAGGTGATATTTACCAAGAGAGATCTTTGACTTAGCTGTTGAAAGTCAAGTCTAATTTTAACATCTCTGAAATGGGGAGACATCTTCCAAATGATGGCATAGCAGAGTTTAGTTGGAAGCCACTGTTTCTGCTTCGACTCCATAAAATAATGGAGCATCTTCTATGGATGACATCTTGAGAAATGATGGCCTGTCTAAGATGTGTGTATGTGTGTTGTTTAGTACTTTGTCCCAAATGGACCTAGTATGAACATCATCAAACAGCTTACAATGTGAATTATCTGAAAGCCTCCAGGTAAATGAAGATGCCTAAATTATTAGAGCATTACAGCTCTCTTTTTGAGCTCCAAAAACAAAAACAAAAACTAAACAACAAAGAACACCCTTCTCATCAAAGCTGAATGACGTCCTTATTTCAAATAGGAGAGGAATGGCTCAACTGAACAAGCACTGAGCACCTACTGTATGCGAGCACTATGCCTAAAGCCAGACATACAGATTAACAGCCTGACCCTGACTTCCCTGGGCTGTGCGGCCTGGTTGGCTGACCTGGATTGGGGTGAGGGAATCTGGAACGTAGTTTCTGCTGTTGCAGAGATATAAGCCCCAGACTCTCTCCTCTATCTCTGGCCCCGGATGCTCTAAGAGCACTCAGGTTTGTCTGAAGGAGTAACAGAAACACAAATTCTATTGATGGCAAGTACCAGGGGTGGATGAGATGGCCCCCACTGCTGAATCTGGGATGCCAGGGTGGGGGTGGGGAGGGAAGGGCAGAGCAGGGAACCTACTGAAGGACATCTTCCTCGGAAGCCCCAGAGCCCTGCCTTACAGAACCCACAGGGCTTGAATTCCCCTGGGCAGCGGGCCCTCTGGGAAGCTGGGAGCAGCTCTTCCTGAAGGAGATAGTCGCCGCTTCACCGCTTGCCCTGTGACCTGTGTCCTCTTCTGCAGTCAGTTCACAGAATGCGGACAGGTTGGGTCTGGCCCATGGCTGTGTATTTGCAGAGCAAAGGCAACAGAGTCACTGATTTCCCAGGAGTCTCAAAGCTACGGTTTTTCCAATAGCATGTACAGATGTGAAAGCTCAACCGCAAAGAAGGCTGAGCACCAAAGGAATGATGCTTTCTAACATTGGTGCTGGATAAGACTCTTGAGAGTCTGCTGGAGTTCAACTCAGTCAATCCTAAAGGAAATCAGCCCTGAATATTCATTGGAAAGACTGAGGCTGAAGCTAAAGTTGTGAAGAATCAGCTCAGTGTAAAAGACCCTGATGCTGAGAAAGATTGAAAGCAGGAGGAGAAGGGGGTAACAGAGGATGAGATGGTTGGATGGCATCACCGACTTAATGGACAAGAGTTTGAGCAAGCTCTGGGAGACAGTGAAGGACAGAGAAGCCTGGCATGCTGCAGTCCTTCGGGTTGCAAAGAGTCAGACACGACTGAGCATCTGAACAACAGGTGTCTCACCTGGAACTTAGGGTCAAGGCTTCACATGACCACCCTCAGGGGCTCTGAGCCTTGCATCTGGCAGGGCATCCTTTCCCATGTTCAGGCTGGTACCTGAGCTGACCCAGCAGACTAATTCACATGGAATGTAAATATTTGGGTTCAGGATGCTGAGTTCATGCCGACGTCAGTGATACTTGGTGTGCATTCTTGTCAAACAGGAAGAAAACCAAAACACTTCTCTGATAAAAAACAGTCCTATGTGGAAATAGGAAAGAAGAAAATAGGGAAAACCACTAGACCATTCAGGTATGACCTAAATCAAATCCCTTACGATTATACAGGAGAAGTGACAAATAGATTCAAGAGATTAGATCTGATAGACAGAATGCCTCAAGAACTATGGATGGAGGTTCGTGACATTGTACAGGAGGCAGGGATCAAGACCATTCCCAAGAAAAAGAAATGAAAAAAGGAAAAGTGGTTGTCTGAGGAGGCCTTACGAATAGCTGAGAAAAGAAAAGATGCAAAAGGCGAAGGAGAAAAGGAAAGATATACCCATTTGAATGCAGAGTTCCAGAGAATAGCAAGGAGAGATAAGAAAGCCTTCCTCAGTGATCATTGCAAATAAATAGAGGGAAACAATAGAATGGGAAAGACTAGAGATCTCTTCAAGAAAATTAGAGATACCAAGGTAACATTTCATGCAAAGATGGGCACAATAAAGGACAGAAATGGTACGGACCTAATAGAAGCAGAAGATATTAAGAAGAGGTGGCAAGAATACACAGAAGAACTATACAAAAAAGATCTTCATGACCCAGATAATCACATTGCTGTGATCACTCACCTAGAGCTAGACATCCTGCTTATTTAACTTATATGCAGAGTACATCATGAGAAATGCTGGGCTCCATGAAGCACAAGCTGACATCAAGATTGCCACGAGAAATATCAACAATCTCAGATATGCAGATGACACCACCCTTATGGCAGAAAGCGAAGAGGAACCAAAGAGCCTCCTGATGAAAGTGAAAGAGGAGAGTGAAAAAGTTGTCTTAAAACTCAACATTCCAAAAACTAAAATCATGTCATCTGGTCCCATCACTTCATGGCAAATAAAGTCTTTATTCTCTTGGGCTCCAAAATCACTGCAGATGGTAACTGCAGCCATGAAATTAAAAGACGCTGGCTCCTTAGAAGAAAAATTATGACCAACCTAGTTCAGTTCAGTTCAATTCAGTTGCTCGGTCGTGTCCGACTCTTTGCGATCCCATGAATCACAGCACGTCAGGCCTCCCTGTTCATCACCAACTCCCAGAGTTTACCCAAACTCATGTCCATCGAGTCGGTGATGCCATCCAGCCATCTCAACCTCTATCGCCCCCTTCTCCTCCTGGCCCCAATCCTTCCCTCAACTCAAGAAAAGTGAGGTGCAGCAACATTGACACACGTGGAAACCAGAACCTACAACCCACAGCAAAGCCAGAGTCGTCCGTCAGGGTGCGCAGAGCATCTGAGGGGTTCCTGACTGGATAGCGGTGTTGCTGTGGACAGCACCACCAGACACATAAAGACCGTGTGTGCATCATGTGACACCAAGCACAAAGCAGGTGACTGCTGGTGCTGTGTCCACATGAGTCAGGCTGCAGCGCTGACCTGGGAGGAGAGAATCAGTGAAAGACGTTCATGTAGTTCACCTTAGTAACAAGTGACAATTTTAAATGCTCCGAGCCTCTTCAGATCTCAGATGAGCCTCTCCATCACTGTGACGCACTTATCATTCACGTGACTAAGACAGGGGCCAAAGGCATCCTGTGAACCAGAGCAACCCGTGAAGACTTCCTCTCCTGCCTGGTGGGCAGCACAGTGGTGCCCTCCTGGGGGTAGTAGGGAGGGCAGCAAAAAGGTGGGATGTGACATCAAATGCCCGGCTTGGTGAAGATAAACAGGCCTGGCGGGAGGTTTGGTTTGAATGGAAGGATAGTGAGGCAGTGCCAGGCACAGTGGGCGCTCTTAGAGTTCCCTCTTCACATCTTCACAGTCATGTGACATCATAGTGATGGGAGTTTCTGGGTCTGTGCCTTCCGACAGGAAGGATGCCCTGATGGTGCTCCTTTTAGACTCTTCCTTGGTTCCCAAACAGTTGTCCCTGGAACCCTGGTGTGCCAATGGCTCCCTTCTCTGGGGAGCCCCCAGAGTTGGCACTTCGTGGGGAAGCCTTCTGGTTCCTGGGCCAGGCTTCCCCTTCCCGGAATATTGCAGGCACCCCACGTGCAGGCTTGCACATTCCTTCTGCAACTGCCAGGATTCCGGACGGGATGGGGTCTTTGTGCACAGTGAGCTCATCAGGTGTCCAGTAGGTGGAATTCCCAAACTGGACCCTCCTCGTTCCTGAGGAAGCAAAACATCAAATGCTGCAGGACAAAGGGAGCCACGGTGAGGCCACGCGGTGCACGAGGGAGGGGCCAGATTCGTTTTGAGGTTTCAGCTGTCCTCTGATGGGCTGAACTGCGTCCCTCCCAAAAAGATATGTTGGAGTCCTAACCCCCAATTACCTCTGAATGTGACCTTACTGGGAAATAATGTTCTTGCAGGACTTGTTGTCCAGTCACTCAGTCGTGTCCGACTCTTTGTGACCCCATGAACTGCAGCACATCAGGCTTCCCTGTCCTTCACCTTCTCCCAGAGTTTGCTCAAACTCACATCCACTGAGTTGATGATGACATCCACCTATCTCATCCTCTGTCGCCCCCTTCTCCTCCTGCCCTCAATCTTTCCCAGCATCAGGGTCTTTTCCAGTGAGTCAGCTCTTCATACCAGGTGGCCAAAGTATTGGAGCTTCAGCTTCAGCATCAGTCCTTCCAATGAATATTCAGGGTTGACTTCCTTTAGAATTGACTGGTTTGATCTTATTGTTCAAGGGACTCTCAGGAGTCTTCTCCAGCCCCACAATTTGAAAGTATCAGTTCTTTGGTGCTCAGACTTCTTTATGATCCAACTCTCACGTCTGTACATGACTACTGGAAAGACCATACCTTTGACTATATGGACCTTTGTCAGCAAAGTGACGTCTCTGCTTTTTAATATGCTAAGATTGTCATAGCTTTTCTTCCAAGGAGTAAGTTGTGATCTAGTTAAAACGAAGCCAGTGGGATGCACTTTAATCCAAAGACACATAACTGTGTCCTCATGAACAAAGGAACTCTGGACACACAGGTACCACAGAGGGAAGATGCTGTGAAGATGACGGCAGAGGTCAGGGTGATGCCTGTGCAAGCCAAGGAACCACAGAAATGCCAGGAGCCAGGAGAGAGGATGGATTCTCCCTCATCGCCCTGAGATGGGACCAGCCTGCCCACACCTTGATTTCTGAGTCTGGCCTCCAGTCCACGAGACCACACATGCTGCTGAACATGGTACCCAGTCTGGGTGCTCTGCAGCCACAGGAATCTTCTCCAGCCCCTCCCCTGCTCCAGCCCCAGCAGAGGGTGGAGAGGCCAAGAGCATGCCTGTGCTATGGGGGTCCAGGCATGTGGGTGCCAAGGCCAAGAGCTGCCCCCGGAAAGAGCTGTGCCATGTCCCCTGCCCTCCTGAGGAGGAGGGATGGGTAGGTATGCCCTCTGCAGGCAAGCAAGGGGCTCCCAGGGGGTCACCAGGAGTGTGACAGAGTCCTCTAGGGAGGCACACCCCTTTCTGGGGCCACAACACTGGACTCTACTGCAGCTGCTCTAACAAATAACCAGGAACATGTGGCTGAAACAGCACCAAGGTGTCACCTCTCAGCTGTGGAGGCGGGATCAGGAGGGAGTCTCACTGGCCATGGTCACAGATGGATTGTCTGATCCAACCCAGCGCCTCAGGGCAGACTCTCTTCCTTGTCTCCTTCAGCTTCTAGAGGCACCATATCCTCAGCTCGTGGCCTGGCATCTTCCTTTCCTCTCCCTTTGGCCTCCCTTTTAGTGGCCACATCTCCTGTCACCTCTCCCAAGTCCACCCGTATGACCCAGAACCTCCTCCCATTACAAGGCCCTTAATTTATTCCCATCCATAAAGTTACTCTGCTGTCCATGTAAGGGGATTTATCACAGGTCGTGGGGTCAGATGTCGGCATCTCGGGGGGAACTTCCGTGGACCTCCCAATGGGAGGGAGGGGAGCCACACTTGTCAGAGAAGCATCTGGTTTCCATTTAGACTGGCAGGGGCTGAAAGAGTGGGGGTTACATATCAGTTGCTGAGCAGAAGACCTTTTTACCCAGAAGAGGTCAGTTCATGCAGTTAGTGATGTCCCTCAATCTACAGAGCACAATTGCACTCATCTCACATGCTAGTGAAGTGATGCTCAAAATTCTCCAAGCCAGGCTTCAACAGTACATGAACTGTGAACTCCCAGATGTTCAAGCTGGATTTAAAAAAGACACAGGAACCAGAGATCAAATTGCCAACATCCATTGCATCAACGAAAAAGCAAGAGAGTTCCAGAAAAACATCTACTTCTGCTGTATTGATTATGCCAAAGATTTTGACTGTGTGGACCACAACAAATTCTGGAAAATTCTTAAAGAGTTGGGAATACCAGACCACCTGACCTGCCTCTTGAGAAATCTGTATGCAGGTCAGGAAGCAACAGTTAGAACTGGACATGGAAAAACAGACTGGTTCCAAATAGGGAAAGAAGTACGTCAAGGCTGTATATTGTCACCCTGATTATTTAACTTATATGAAGAGTACATCATGAGAAACCCTGGGCTGGATGAAGCACAAGCTGGAATCAAGATTGCCAGGAGAAATGTCAATAACCTCAGATATGCAGATGACACCACCCTCATGGCAGAAAGTGAAGAATTGAAGAGCCCCTTGATGAAAGTGAAAGAGGAGAGTGAAAAAGTTGGCTTGATGCTCAACATTCATAAAGCTAAGATCATAGCATCCGGTCCCATCACTTCATGGCAAATAGATGGGGAGACAGTGGAAACAGTGACTGACTTTATTTTGGGGGGCTCCAAAATCACTGCGGATAGTGACTGCACCCATGAAATTAAAAGACGCTTGCTCCTTGGAAGAAAAGTTATGACAAACCTAGACAGCATATTAAAAAGCAGAGACATCATTTTGCCAACAAAGGTCCATCTAGTCAAAGCTATGGTTTTTCCATTAGTCATGTATGGATGTGAGATTTGGACTATAAAGAAAGCGCCGAAGAATTGATGCTTTTGAACTGTGGTGTCGAAGACTCTTGAGAGTCCCTTGGACTGCAAGGAGATCCAACCAGTCGATCCTAAAGGAAATCAGTCCTGAATATTCATTGGAAGGACTGATACTGAGGCTGAAACTCCAGTACTTTGGCCACCTGATGTGAAGAACTGACTCCTTGGAAAAGACCCTGATGTTGGGAAAGATTGAAGGCAGGAGGAGAAGGGGACGACAGAGGAAGAGATGGTTGGATGGCATCATTGACTCAATGGACATGAGTTTGAGTAAACTCCAGGAGTTGGCAATGGACAGGTAAGCCTGGTGTACTGTAGTCCATGGGATCGCAAAGAGTCGGACACGACTGAGCGACTGAACTAAACTGATCACAGAGCAGGGTGAGGACTGACCTCATAAGTTCAGGGGACAGTGTGGTCCCTTTGAGTGAGCACTGGGAGCTCGACCCTCAGCCAAGAAATCACCTTTCCATGCTTGGCCACCAGCATGGCCATCTGTGACCTGGCCTTCTCTGCAGAAGGACTTTGCAGATCCTTGGGAACCACCCCCAGAGGAAGCATTTTAGGGAAAGACACTAGAGGAGAGACATCACACGGTCAGTGAGCATCGCACTCTGATGTTTATTAGGCCTGTGATGCTAGAGGCCTCAGAGCCTGGACTGGCCAGTGTGGGCACCACGGGGATGACCCAGGCAGGGGCTGGGGGACACTGATGGTTGAGTCCCTCAGCCTAACTTGTTGGGACCAGGTGGCCTTGCTGCAACATGATCAAGTCGAGTCTGGGAGAAGTGAAGACGACAATGTCTGGGCAGCCTTGTGGGAGGTCAGAGAGCCCACTGCTTCTGACCCTGCACATGGGGCAGGGAGGGGTCTTACAGGTCATGGGCTCAGAAGCAGAAAGGGATGCTTCAGGGGATGGGTCTGCAGACCAGAGCAGGGCAGGAGGGCTGGCAGAACCTGGAAGGCTGGCAGGAGGGGATCACATACACGATGCGCTTGTAGCACATGGGGACATACAGGACAGGTTTGCAGCTCAAAGTCACAGAGCAGGATGCCTGGCAGGGGCTGGACACACAGCAAATGTCCTGGCAGGAGCTGGACACAGAGCAAATGTCCTGGCAGGGACCGGGAACACAGCAGGCTGGTCGGCACAGCAGAGCCACATGGGGGGCACCACAGGGGTTTCGGCAGCCCAGGAGAGGGCAACAGACAGCAGGGCAGGCCGGCTGGCAGGAACTGGGCACACAGCAAGCTGGCTGGCAGCCCACAGAGCAGCTGGTGTCACACATGGTGGTGTGAGGCTGGGAGGGGTCAGGACAGAAGACAGGGCTGGTCTGGAGGCTCCCTCCCCAGGGTGCCCCTTATACCCGGGCCGTGGCATCCTGCTAATGAGGGACTGGGTGTCTTCCTCGTGGCCACCTGCTATTTTTCCTCCTCCTCCCCCCGAGGGTCTCTTCCTGGAGCTTCCGGTTGCTGTGACTCAGTTCCAGAAGCTCCCTCAGCTGGAGGCTGATGGTGACCCAGTGACCCTGGGATTTCTGGAATTAGTGCCTGGGTTGGATGTGGAAGGGCCGTCAGGTCAGGACTGGGCCCCCACATTGTGATTTGCAAGGTCTTCCTCAATTTAACCACCCTGTCCTCTGTCCACATGAGCACAATCACATTTGTCGCACCAGCACCTCCATTTTATTTGTGATCCAGAAAGTTATCCCTTGGAGTGGGGCTCCTTACTGGGGGCTGTGGCCACATTATTGCCACACCAGTGTCCCTATTTGATTTGTGATCCAGAAAATTCTCCCTCTGGGTCGGGCTCTGCACTAGGGGCTGTGGCCACATTTTTGCCATAATCATAACAACAGGGTTCCAGTTCGTGCCAGGGCTGAGCTAAGCATTTTACATGGATTGTCTCATAGCCAATCAGTTATCAACCCTGCCACCATTCAAGGGGCCGGCAACACAGATGTCCAGTCAGGAAGACCTGGAAGGTCCCATGATGCGTGCTGGTTCCACCCCTGCAAACAGAGGCACTGAAGCTGTTCAGTCTCACTCTGAAATCTGTGGTCTTTACATTGTGCCCAATGGAGTGGGACTTAGGGGCAGTGTATGATTCTTGGATCTGTATTTTAGAATTTTCCCAATCAGATTTGGGGATTTTATCTCTTATTTCTTCAAAATAGCCTTAGGCTTCAGTGTCATTCTTTTCTCCTTCTGGGGTTGAAATTACTTGCATGTTAGCCTTTCTGATATGATCTCAAAGACCCTCTTCATTTTTCTTAACTCTTTGTCCCCCTTCTTCAGATTGGGACATGTCTTAGGACTGACATGCCTTCAAGTTCACCTACTCTTTCTTCTTCCAGAACCCACGTTGTGCTGTCTGGTCCTAGGGCTCTGCAATCTGAATCTTTCCCCCTACACTGGCCCCCTAGCACCACACACTGTGGGATTTCCAACTGCTCCTGGAACATGTCCATTTTTGCAGCAGATTCCTTACCACCCCCCAACTTGCTGCCTCTGCCTGGAGCACCCACTACCTTGACCCTTTACTGCACCCACTGCCAGCTCAGCATCACCAGAGGCCCACAGACCATATACTGGCACCCACTTCTCTGCTGAAGCCACTTTCTGTTCTGGGTTTTAGCCCCCTCTGGAATGATTTCATGCATTGATTTTTCATTCACTCATTTATCCATTGACCTGAAGGGCTCACGAGCCTGGATGTCTCTATTGCCAGCAAACAGAATAATCTGCTGCCTCAGCAAATCAGTTCTTGCATGATTACAATAAGGCAGAAGCTGACAAATTTTCTGTAAAGGGCAGAGAGAAAGCATCTCAGGCTTTGCAGCTACATGATCTCACTCACAACTACTCAACATTGTAGGGAAAAGCAGCCTTAGACACTTTAAATACATGAGTGTGGCTATGCCCTAGAAAACTTCATTCACATGCAGGCAGCAGGACAGACTTGCCCCACGGATTGCAGTTTGCAGACTCCTGTTTCAAAGTTTTCCTGTGCAAAATAAAAGCTCAAAATACACCACGGCCTCAAAGTCTTCATTGACTGCATGAGATAAAAAGGAGTAAAAGGGTACAGTACTCTGAGTTGATTCTGAGGTGCCCTGTGCACAATGATGACCTGGAGAAACAATGTGAACACCATGGAAAGGCAAACTAGAACATCCTGTTTACAGAAGGAGGAACTGGCCTCAAAGCCAAACTAATTTATGGAGGAAAATAGCATAGGAAAGCATGTCCCAGGGTAATAAGATGTTTGGTAATCACGGTAACAACAACCACAAGGAAGTCAACAATTGTGCTTCTATGTTGCTGGGACGCCCAGAGCCTGGGTATAAAAGCTACCAAGAGAGGCAGCCTGCAGACATCTCCAGCTCTCCTCCCAACACCAGCCAGCCCCACGCCACCATGTGCCACACCAGCTTCTCCTCAGGCTGCCAGGCTGCCTGCGTGCCCAGCTCCTGCCAACCAACCTGCAGCACATCCAGCACTTGCCAGGCCACCTGCGTGCCCGTGAGTTACAGGCCAGCCATATGTCTGCCAGTGACCTACAAGCCCACCCTATGTGTGACTCCTTCCTGCCAGTCCTCTGTGTTCCTGCCCGTGAGCTACAGGCCAGCTGTGTATGTGGCCCCCTACTGCCAGTCTTCCGGGTGCTACCAGCCCTCCCGCCCCACCCTGGTCTGCAGACCTGTCTCCTGTAGCACCCCTTCCTGCTTGTGATCATGAGCCTCCTCCCAGCTGCTCCCAGTGCAGACCGGATCACTCCTATACCCCTCCCAGCACGAGTCCTCAGTGGGCCTCCAGGTTCTGCATGTGGCAGATGAAAAGCATGATTGACCAACCTCTGAACCTGGGTGAGAACATGGCAGGATGATCTGGACCCTTCTGTGAACTGGTGCATTTCCTCCACAACCTGCCAGGAAGCCCTGGTTCCCAGGGTCTTTCTCTGTCTCCTGAAGGAAACCGCACCCCACGTGAGCCAAATAAACCATGCTATCTCAATGCAGCCTGTCCTCCTGTTTTATCTTCACATATTTTGAAGTTTTCTTCTTAGAGGTGAATACGAATCTTAAGTACAGAGGACCCTCCTCAAGAGCCCTCTTGACGGCTCAGCTGAAGGTGGAGGGTCCTTGGTGGGTGGTGGGTGGGGGAGAGTGTGTCCCCAGCCATGGCCGCCACTCAAGACTCATGTTGTGGATGGGGGAGGACTTCCCCTTTCTCTCAGGCGGGTAGGGTGGGAAACAGGTCTGGACTCAGGTCCCAGCTGGGGCCTAAAGGATGACCAACAGGGAAGCCAGAGAGACTCACACAAACCCACCACACACAAAAAGGAGAATAAGGCTGTCCCAGCGAGAAGAGGCAGATCTGAAAAAGTCTCACCCCTTAGCCCCGGACACACAGGGCCTTCCAAGGCTGACCCTGGACCGAAACCAGACAGCCCTCTGAACTCCTGGCTCCAGCCTGGCCAGCACAGCTGCCTGAGCGCATCAGTCTTCACCAGGGATAGGCAGACAGGTGTAGAGGTCACTTCTGTGTGACAGGAATGCAGGGGAAGCTGAAAATGTAGGACAGAGCAAAAACACTGTGTCCACAGCCCTTGTCCTAAGCACAAGATGCTAACAGCTCCCCACAAGGAATCTGAAGTCACTGGTACCCTGAAGGTCCTCAAGTAATAAAAAAACCCAAACCAAGGTCAAGGCAGTTTGATGCAAACTACCGCCCAAATATTGATGACCTGAGAGAAGCAGAGTCAAGGCATACCCATTCCCAGAAGGAAACACTGCTTATGTCCATTTAAAACCTAGGCAGCATATTAAAAATCAGAGACATCACTTTGCCAACAAAGGTCCATCTAGTCAAAGTTTTTCCAGTAGTCATATACAGATGTGAGATTTGGACCATAAAAAAGGCTGAGCACCAAAGAATAGATGCTTTTGAACTGTGGTGTTGGAAAAGACTCTTGAGAGTCCTTTAGATAGCAAGGAGATCAAATCACTCCTAAAGGAAATCAACCCTGAATATTCATTGGAAGGACTGATGTTGAAGCTGAAGCTTCAATACTTTGGCCACCTGATATGAAGAGCTGACTCATTGAAAGAGACCGTGATGCTGGGAAAGATTGAGGGCAGGAGGAGAAGGCAGCTACAGAGGATGAGATGGTTGGATGTCATCATCAACTCAATGGACATGAACTTGAGCAATCTCCAGAAGACAGTGAAGGACAGCAACGTCTGGGGTGCTGCAGTCCATGGGGTCACAAAGAGTCCGACATGACTTAAGAGCTGAATATCAGCAACAACAAATTAACACATGCTATCTGATATTCAAGGGCTTCCCTGCTGGCTCAACAGTAGAGAACCTGCCCATCAAGGAGAGTTCGGTTCGATCACTGGGTCAGAAAGATCCCCTGAAGAAGAAAATGGCTACCCATCCCAGTATTTTCGCCTGGGAAATCCCATGGACAGAGGAGCCTGGTGGGCCACAGTCCATGGTATCCCAGAGAATCAGACTTGTCTGAGCAACTGAGCATGCACGCATCTGATATTCAGCAGAACTTGGAAGACATACAAAAAAGCAGGGGGAAAACATGAATTCATTGTCAACAGACAAAGCAATCAACACAACTAGACTCAAAGTGACCCAGATATTGGAGCCATCAGACTGAAAGCTCAAAATAACTATGAGCAGTGAAATAAATCAGAGAAAGAAGTTCTGTATGATCTCTTATATGTGGAGTCTAAGAGACAAAAACCTCATAGATATAAAGAGATTGGTGGTTGCCAGAGGTGGGAAGAGGTGTAGGCAAAATGGATTAAGGGGATCAAAAGGTATAAACTTCTACTTATACAACAATAAGTCCTCGGGATGTGATGTACAGCATGCTATAAGACAAAAAAAAACATTTATTTTAATTATTTACTTATCTAGAGAAATAAAACAGAATTATGAAAATATGTAACCAGCCAGGACCCTATGGGGCATTCCCAGAATAGGACACGCACCCACCATGTCTGCACCTGCCTTTTGTTTGTAGAAAAACTTCAAAGTATAAATTTAATCAGAGGATAACTTTGTCAAAGTATAAAGAAGTGAGAAAATGCAGAAACAAAGGAAAACAGTCAAGCAAGACAAAATAATAATAGTTTAGCCATTAAGCAAAGTCAAAGACCTTTAGTTCCTCCTAAGGGCTATAGATAATATTCTGAGCCATATCCTTGGAGCTGTTTTGCTGATACTGAAACCCCTACCAGGTGGGAAATTTTAACTATGTGCTGCCCATAAGCATGGAGACCCCAGATCAGTTAGAACCAGAAGGTTGATGATTTGACACCTGATTACCTCACCACCAACCAATCAGAGGAATGTCCATGAGCTGATCACACACCCAACAACCCTCTTCCCTCACCCTGTTTTTAAAAATATATCCCCCAAAGCCTTTAGGGGAATTGGGATTTTTTAAGCACCAGCTTCCTAGCCTGCTTGCTTGGCACCTGCCATAAATGCTTGACTTTCCTTCACCACAACCTGGTGTTAGTAGACTTGTTTTGCTGTACACAGGGTGAGCAGACTTCAGTAAAGTTCAGTAACAAAGAGGGTGAATTTCTATTAAAACAGAGAAAGGAACAGGTTTTGGGAAAGCAAATAGCACTTTTAGAAACAAAAGATCAAGTAGTGGAAATTAAAAACTCAGTCAAACAGAATATTAGACACAATTGAGGAGAGAATTAGAAAAATTAGAAGACAGTTGAAGTCACCTGTCATCCCTTTCTGGGAGTTGCCTCAGTTGAAGACAATTTCCTTGACCAAGGTCAGACCCCCTTCTCAGGAAAACTCACATCTAAAGCTTTTATTTTTTTTATTTATTCATTTGGCTGCATCAGGTCTTAGCTTCAACATGGAGAAGCTTTAGTTGAGGCATGTGGGATCTACTTCCCTGAACAGGCATCGAACCTGGGCCCCCTGAATTGGGAGAATGAGGTTTTAGCCACTGGACCACCAGGGAAGTCCAAAAGCTCACATCTAATTCCTTATTCAGGGCAATAAAGTCCTGTTCTGGGTCCACAACACAGGACAGCACTGAAAGACCCTCCCAGCTGGAGAGCTATCTCTGGAGTCATTGACTGCATCGTGGGCTAACTTTTCCTGAGTCCAATCCTCTCCTTCTCCCTCAACAGCTGTTGATCCCAAGAGAGCTCCCTAAGAAACCTAGTATTTGGGCACCTCCATCTGCAGCAAAGGACCTGGAAGCAGTGGCATCCTTGTAGCCTTGTTGTTGTTGTTCAGTCACTCAGTCATGGCTGACTCTTTGCGACCCCATGGACTGCAGCACACCAGGTTTCCCTTTCCTTTACCAACTCCTGGAAGTCACTCAAACTCATGTCCATCGAGTTAGTGATGCCGTCCAACCATCTCATCCTCTGTGGTCCCCTTCTCCTCCTGCCTTCAATCTTTCCCAGCATCAGGGTCTCTTTGAATGACTCGACTCTTCACATCAGGTGGCAAAAGTATTGGAGCTTCAGCTTTAGCATCAGTCCTTCCAATGAATATTCAGTCAGGGTTGATTTCCCTTAGGATTGACTGGTTTGGTCTCTGCAGTCCAAGGGACTCTCAAGAGTCTTCTCCAACACCACAGTTCAAAAGCATCAGTTCTTTGGTGCTCAGCCTTCTTTATGGTCCAACTCTCACATCTGTACATGACTACTGGAAAACCCATAGCTTTGACTAGACAGACCTTTGTTGGCAAAGTAATGTCTCTGCTTTTTAATATGCTGTGGAGGTTTGCCACAGCTTTTCTTCCAAGGAGCAAGTGTCTTTTAATTTCATGGCTGCAGTCACCATCTGCAGTGATTTTGGAGCTCAAGAAAATAAAGCCTGTCACTGTTTCCATTGTTTCCCCATCTATTTGCCATGAAGTGATGTGACCAGATGCCATGACCTTCGTTTTTTTGAATGTTGAGTTTTAAGCCAACTTTTTCAGTCTCCTCTTTCACTTTCATCAAGAGGCTCTTTAGTTCCTCTTCTATTTCTGCCATAAGGGTGGTGTCATCTGCATATCTGAGGTTATTGATATTTCTCTCAGCAATTTTGATTCTAACTTGTGCTTCACCAGCCCAACATTTCTCATGATGTACTCTGCATAGATGTTAAATAAGCAGGGTAACAATATACAGCCTTGTTGTAATTCTTTCCCTATTTGGAACCAGTCTGTTGTTCCATGTCCGGTTGTGTTGCTTCTTGACCTGCACACAGATTTCTCAGGAGGCAGGTAAGGTGGTCTGGTATTCCCATCTCTTGAAGAATTTTCCACAGTTTATTGTGATCCACACAGTCAAAGACTTTAGAGTAGCCAATTAAGCAGAAGTAGATGTTTTTCTGGAACTCTCTTGCTTTTTCTATGATCCAACAGGTGTTGGAAATTTGATCTCTGGTTCCTCTGCCTTTTCTGAATCCAGCTTGAACATCTGGGATGTGATTGCTAAGTCTCATTTCCCACTGAAAAAATCAGGTGCTGCCTGGATTGGTGGTTGGCTGCTGGGGCGGGGAAAGAGCTCAGTGAGTCTGGGACACCTTGAGCCCCAAAGCAAGGAAGCTGTCAAAGACTCCTGACACTATATGAAAGGGACACAGGAGCCAACCTGAAGGGGCTCCCACTGATGCCTGCTGAAGAAAGAGTAGCTTCATTCTGCTAAAGAATAGTTCCTGTATAGAGTGAAGCACACCAATTATATAAAAATCCGTAAAAATGCATAAGATACACAGAATTTTATGTGTATAGATACATGTGTATGCTGTATGCTTAATCACTCAGTCGTGTCCAACTCTTTGTGACTGTTTGGACTGTAGCCCACCAGGCTCCTCTGTCCATGGGACTTTTCAGGCAAGAATACTAGAGTGTGTTGCCATTTCTTCCTCCAAGGGCTCTTCCCAAACAAGGGATTGAACCTGGGTCTCCTGCATTGCAGGTGGATTCTTTACCTGCTGAGCCATCAGGGAAACCCATAGAGATATCACTTCAGTTCAGTTCAGTCTCTCAGTCATGTCCAGCTCTTTGCAACCCCATTGTCCCTGTCCATCACCAACTCCGGGAGCTTGCTCAAACTCATGTCCATCGAATTAGTGATGCCATTCAAGCATCTCATCCCTGTCGTCCCCTTCTCCTCCTGCCTTCAATCTTTCCCAGCATCAGGGTCTTTTCCAATGAGGCAGTTCTTCATACCAAAGTAGAGATATATACACACATAAATATACATAAGAGCATATATATATATATATAAATATTTACATATTATAAATATATAATATATTAAATATATTATATAATTTTTATTTATAATATATAATTTTGTGTTATATAATATATAACTATTAATTATATTAATATTAATAATATAATACATAAAATATAATGTATTATATTAATATCATGTGTTAATATTAATATAACTAACATTTATATATTATATAATATATAATATATTATGTATAATATATTACATATTATAATATATAATATACATTAATATCAATATATTATTAATATTAACATATTATATATTATATATGTGATATAAATAATACATATTATCTATATAAATACATAATATATATAATAGAATCATTATAATATATATATTTATATATACATATGCTCTTATGCATATTTATGGACATTTGTTTATGGATATTTATAATTTTCTGTATTATACAATATATATTATATAGAATATATTATATTAGAATATATAATATATAATATATATTATATATAATAATAATATATTATGTTTTAATAATATATAATATATATTATTACATAATATTATATATTATGTAATAATATCTAGTATTATAATATTTTAATATATTATATTAATTATATATTAATATATTAATATTAATATATAATTAATATTATATTATATATTATAGTATTACATATATTATATATACTATTTATAATTATATATCATTATGTATTATTATGTATAATATATAATATATTGTATTATTGTATATTATATATAATATATATTATGTAATATGTATTATCTATTATATGTTATATGTTATATAATTATAGATTATATATACTATATATACTATATATTATATAATAATATAATATAATATAATAATAATATATATTATAACAATATATAATATTCAATAATAATATATATAATATATAATAGTTATAATATTATTAAATATTATTAAATAAAAATAAAATAATATATAACAATTATAATAAATATAATATAATTATAATAATTATAATATAGTATATGTAATAATTATACTATATAATTATATATAATATAATATATAATAATTATAATATATAATATATTATATGCAATTACATATTATTTATTATATGTTAGTATATATTGTTATAATATATTATAATATTTATTCTTTATAGTATTATAATATATTATAATATAATATATACTATAATATATTTTGTATATATTATATATTATATAATATAATTATTATTTATTAATATATAATATGTTATAAATATATAAATGTATATACATGTAATGTATGTGTATAGTTAGAGATCTGTAAAAGTTACTAGGACACCAAAAAATTCTGTAAATTGATTATAAGGGCAGAATAAATCATATATCTGGGCTTCTCTGCAAAAAGAGCATTTTAGGGTAACCAACAGGCATCGAAAGAAAGTCCTTTATAGAAGAATTCCAAGTTAAAAATGTAGATAAGTTGATAGGCTTAGCCAGTCACCACCTTCCCCCAGTTATGTAACGGGTCTAAGATCAGACTTTCAGTGGTGACTGAAACTGAGCTGAAAGGCTGATGGGAACAGGGTGACAACAGTTCCCAGGGAGGAGCCCCAGCATCTCCCCACTGAGATGCACTTGGAAGCACACAACTCCTGTGAAGTGTTCTCACCACAAGAGTTGAACCTGCATTTTAGCCTGTCCACAGGTCTCCCATTTTACAAGAAATATAGGGGATGAAGGATTATTTTAAAGAACACCTAATCCAGAATGCTGAAGCCTGGCTTGGAGAATTTTGAGCATTACTTTACCAGCATGTGAGATGAGTGCAATTGTGCGGTAGTTTGAGCATTCTTTGGCATTGCCTTTCTTTGGGATTGGAATGAAAACGGACCTTTTCCAGTCCTGTGGCCACTGCTGAGTTTTTCAGATTTGCTGACATATCGAGTGCAGCACTTTCACAGCAACATCTTTGAGGATTTGAAACAGCTCAACTGGAATTCCATCACCTCCACTAGCTTTGTTCGTAGTGATGCTTTCTAAGGCCCACTTGACTTCACATTCCGTGATGTCTGGCTCTAGGTGAGTGATCACACCATCGTGATTATCTGGGTTGTGAAGATCTTTTTTGTACAGTTCTTCTGAGTATTCTTGCCACCTCTTCTTAATATCTTCTGCTTCTGTTAGGTCCATACCATTCATACCATTTCTGTCCTTTATCGAGCCCATCTTTGCATGAAATGTTCCCTTGGTATCTCTAATTTTATTGAAGAGATCTCTAGTCTTTCCCAATCTGTTGTTTTCCTCTATTTCTTTGCATTGATTGCTGAGGAAGGCTTTCTTATCTCTCCTTGCTCTTCTTTGGAACTCTGCATTGAACTGAACTGAATCCAGAATGCAGAATACTCTCTAGGACAATAACTGAGTTTCTTTAGTGAATGTGTGCTATAAGAACTGCTACAAACCAGAAGGGACTTTTAAAACATTTTTTCATTTTTGCTTGTGCTGGGTCTTCACTACTGTACACAGACTTTCTCTAATTCTGGCCAGCAGAGGCTACTCTCTAATTGCAGTGCTCAAACTTCTCATTGTGGTGCGTTCTCTTGTTGCAGAGCTGTGAGGGCTTCAGCAGTTGCAGCTCTCAGGCTCCAAATTGTGGGCTCAATAATTGTTGCCCCACGTCCTGTGGGATCTTCCTGGATCAAGGATCGAACATGTGTACTCTGCTTTGGAAGGTGGGTTCTTTATGATTGGACCACCAGGGAAGTACCAGAAGGGACTTAAGAGTAGCATCACCCATGAGCTTTATGCAAGCCTTGTTTGGATTCTCATCTGAACATCAAGTACTTTAAATGTCTTGTTTTAGACATTTAAGTACATTTCTGAGTAAATTGAACAGACTAGGTATTAGTTAACCACCACCTTTTATAGCTCAGTATTTCACATTTGTATAATTGCTCATAGTATATACATTGTTGCTGTTGTTGTTCAGTCCCTAAGTTGTGTCAGACTCTTTGCAATGCCATGGACTGCAGCACTCAGAGCTTCCCTTTCCTTCATTATTTCCTGGAGTTTGCTCAAATTCATGTCCCTTGAGTCGCTGATGCTGTCCAACCATTTCATCCTCTGCTGCCCTCTTTTCCTTCTGCCTTCAATATTTCCCAGCATGATGCTTTTTTCCCAGTCTTTTCCAATGAGTTGGCTCTTCGCATCAGGTGGCCAAAGGATTGGAGCTTCAGCTTCAGCATCAGTCCTTCCAATGACTATTCAGGGTTGATTTCCTTTAATATTGACTGGTTAGTATAATAGTGTCAACTGGGAAAAATGCACAACCTAAAAGTTGAGAATTATGCATTATTCAATGGACATTCTGCAAACTTCAAGCCCAGGACACAGCATCTCAGAGAACTCTGACTGCTCCAAAGAGGCCAGGCAGGGAGCCAGGATATGTAGGAGCTTTGCAACAAAGACCAGGTTGTTGGAACATCAAAAGATGACTGCTGATTAAAGAAAACTAGATGTCTCAGGTTAAGGAATTTAGCACTTTTCTATGTATGGGAGGATACAGGAATCTGAGCTCCTTGAAATCATTCCTTCAATGTGAAACCTCAGCTATCTGAGGCCAGTATCCTCCTTTTCTCCATCCTGATGCCCCTCAGCATGTGCAGTTGGGAGAGGGGGTGCTGCAGTGGCTGAGGGCTTGGCAGTGGGCAGACCATTTGTCCCCATCCTGAGTTCCCGCAGGGCTCACTGTCAGGGCAGCTGTAATGAGATGATTTGATGGCTGTAACCTCCTTTGTTTACTGATATGGCAGGCAATATTTTTTGTTCACAATAGACACGTGTCTACCCATACACACATAGATTTTTTTCTTTATTTATTTTTAATTGAAGGATGATTACAATATTGTGTTGATTTCTGCCATACATCAACATGAATCAGCCATAGGTATACATATGTCCCCTCCCTTTTGAACCTCCCTCCCACCTCCCGCACCATCTCACCCCTCTAGGTTGTCGCAGAGCCCTGGTTTGAGTTCCCTGAGTCATACAGCAAATTCCCACTGGCTGTCTATTTTACTGGCTGTCTATGTTAGTGTATATGTTTCCATGCTATTTTTTCCATTAGTCCCATCCTCTTCCTCCTACCCCCAACCCCGTGTCCATAAGTCTGTTCTCTATGTCTGTGTCTCCATTGTGTGCTAAGTCACTTCAGTCGTGTCTGACTCTTTGTGACCCTATGGACTGTGTAGCCTGCCAAGCTCCTCTATCCATGGGATTCTCCAGGCAAGAATACGAGAGTAGGTTGCCATTTCCTCCTCCAAGGGATCTTCCCAACCCAGGGATTGAACCCATGTCTCTTACATCTCCTGCCTGGGCAGGCGGGTTCTTTACCACTAGTGCCACCTGGGAAGTCCTAGGCGTCTCCATTGCTGCCCTGCAAATAGGCTCATCAGTACCATCTTTCTAGATCCCATATATGTGTTTTAATATACAATATTTGTTTTTCTCGTTCTGACTCATTTCACAGTGTATAATAGGATCTAAGCTCTTCCACCTAATTAGCACCAACTCAAATGTGTTCATTTTTATGACTTAGTAACATTCCATTTTGTATGTGTACCACAGCTTCTATATCCATTCATTTGCCGATGGACATCTAGGTTGTTTCCATGTCCTAACCATTGTAAAAAATGCTACAGTGAGTATTGGGGTTCAGTTAAGTTCAGTTCAGTCGCTCAGTCGTATCTGACTCTGCAACTCCATGAATCGCAGCACACCAGGCCTCCCTATCCATCACCAACTCCCGGAGTTTACCCAAACCCATGTCCATCGAGTCAGTGATGCCATCCAACCATCTCATCCTCTGTCGTCCCCTTCTCCTCCTGCCCCCAATCCTTCCCAGCATCAGGGTCTTTTCCAATGAGTCAACTCTTTGCATGAGATGGCCAAAGTATTGGTGTTTCAGCTTCAACATCAGTCCTTCCAATGAACACCCAGGACTGATCTCCTTTAGGATGAACTGGTTGGATCTTCTTGCAGTCCAGGGGACTCTCAAGAGTCTTCTCCAGCACCACAGTTCAAAAGCATCAGTTCTTCAGCGCTCAGCTTTCTTCACCATCCAACTCTCACATCCATACATGACTACTGGAAAAACCATAGCCTTGACTAGACGGACCTTTGTTGGTAAAGTAATGTCTCTGCTTTTAAATATGCTATCTAGGTTGGTCATAACCTTCCTTCCAAGGAGTAAGCGTCTTTTAATTTCATGGCTGCAATCACCATCAGCAGTGATTTTGGAGCCCCCAAAAATAAAGTCTGACACTGTTTCCACTGTTTCCCCATCATACATGTGTCCTTTTCAATTTTGGTCTTCTCAGGATATATGCTCAGTAGTGGGACTGTTGGGTAGACACGTAGGTTTTTTTTAATGTACTTAAAATTAATCTGCTCCCCTTGATAAAATATTAAGGGCTTCTTCCCATGTTGACACACATAGATATACCTTGTTCTTCTTAATGCTTGAGTTGTATTCCATTACACAAGACATGCAGAACAACAACATTCCTCTCCCTGGTGACTCAGATGGTAAAGAATCCACCTGCAATGCAGGAGACCCAGGTTTGATCCCTGGGTTGGGAAGATCCCCTGGAGAAGGAAATGGCAAGCCACCCCAGTATTCTTGCCTGGAGCATCCCATGGACAGAGGAGCCAGGCTGGTCAAAAAGAATTGGACATGACTGAGCGACAAACACTTTCACTTTCACTTTTATTAACCATTTTCATTTGGCCTCCTTTTCTGCTGTTGTTACTATTACAGTGTGGTCACAAACACCCTCATGTATATCGCTGTGCAAGCATTTCTGTTGGGCTGTTTCCTAAGCAAAAATATCCACTTTTTAAAGAAAGGGGAAATGGCCTGGAATGACCCCAGCCTCAGGCTAGAGTCACTACATACATAGCAGAGCTGGATGGAATCCAAAGCCTGGTCTGTCTGTCCAAAAGCTGATCACATCTTCTACCTCCTGCCCTGCCTCCAGCTCTGGGGACTCTTTCAGATGGTGCGGTGAACTGACTGTAAAAGTCTCAGGAAGGGGTTGCAGTGGCAGCCCACCAGGCTGACAGTCACTGCAAATGTCTAAAACTTGCAATCAGTGAATCTGGGGATCTCGAGCCACCCACCCCACCCCACCTCCCCAGGGTTGAGTGACATTTCTCAGTCAGAATCCAGTAACCCAAAGGAGCCCATGGCTGCCCACTTGGGTCATCCTGGCAGTAACCAGGCGATGGCAGAGGATGAGACTGCGGGTGTGGCAGGATTCCTCTAGGGATTACACTTGTTAACACACACCAGCCACACCCAGGGGCTTCAAAGTCTCTTCCATTGAATTGAGGACTTTGGAGGAAAAAGGACAATGATGCCTCTTGAGTGGGTGGCCCCGAGAGAGGCTCCCCTGTCTTGTCCCCTTCCGGCGGGTAATGGGGCCAACCTGGAATCAGAAGGCTTCTTTTCTGGTATCTCCCCCAACCTGTTTTGTCCATCTCTGCAAAAGAGGCATTGTCTAGCAACCAGAGAGGTGCAATGACATCCTTGGACTATTCCATTCCTCTCCTGTAACACTTAAATCTGCTTGATCATTAGCACCTGCAGCGGGAAGGTGGCAACAAGCTTTAAAGAAAAACAAGTTCTGTAAAGTCACGAAAAACAAGTTCTGTAAAGTCACCAGAGGGCAGAAAGGGCACTTTTAGCCTGACTTTGGGAAGATGTCTGGCCAGTATGAGATTTTTCAGTTCTCAGAAAGAATCTTTCTTCCTAAACCTGCAAGATTCCCTGGGAAAGAAGACAATAGACGCTAAGAAAACTCTTTGAAATATGAGCCCTTCCATTTGCTTTCTAATCTGCAAAGCTGTGAAGCAAATTTGATCTTTGCTTGCCCGCCTCTCTTGACACTCTTAGCCTTTACATTTTTTTCCCTTCTTTTTTTAAAATTTATTTATTTTAATTGGCCTTTACATTTTTTAAGTATATTGAGCAACTGGAAAGTAATATGGTGTAGGTAACTGTGATATACCATTAATGGGCTTTCTGTGTCTTTCTCTATAAGAATGTGTTAATAATTTACATTTTAACTCGGAGTCACTGTTGACGCAGTGGTAGAGAGACTTTTCAAAGAGCCATTTCTATTACCAGGTAAATAATCCTAGATAAGCTTTGCTTACCCCAAGACTCAGGTAACTTGGAAACTTTAAGATATGCCTTTGGGAAAGTCCATTTGGCTGAGGTCCTACCATAGCAAACTGGCACCAAAAAAAGAAATCCACCCACTTGCTCACACAGAGGAGATATCAGGCACTTTTGCATAATGCAAGTCTCTAGATGTGTGGATGAAGAATGTCCCCTATCCTCCTGGTAAACGGAGGATGCTGTGGCCATCATGCCAGCAGCCGCTGCAGCCATCCTGCCTGTGCATCCTGGGGGGATTCCGGATGGAGCAAAGCAGGATGCTGGCCCCAGATTGTTAAGTAAGTGCTCATGCGTGCCGAGTCGCTAAGTTATGTCCGACTCTGAGACCCCATGGACTGTAGCCCGCCAGGCTCCTCCGTCCATGGGATTATCCTGGCAGGAACACTAGAGTGGATTGCCATTTCCTCCTCCAGGGGATTGTCCTGACCCAGGGATCGAATTTGGGGCTCCTTTGGCTCCTGCACTCGCAGGCGGATCCTTTACCACTGAGCCACCTGGGAAGCCCAATGATTGTTAAGGGGCACATCAAAGGGGTGGTTTCAGTGAGCCCAGACTCTCACATCTTCCCACACAGAGAAAAGCACTAAGATCATTAACCTGAGATGTCTGTTTTTCTTTCATTAACAGTAATCTTTTGATATTCCAACTATATAGCTCTTTTTTAAAAAAAAAGATTTTTTTCTTTGATGTGGACCATTTTTTTAAAGTCTTTATTGAATTTGTTACAATATTGTTTCTATTTTATGTTTTTGCTTTTTGGCCCCCAGGTATCTTAGTTTCCTGACTAGGTATCGAACTTGCACCCCGTGTGCTGGAAGGCGAATTCTTAGCCACTGGACAGCCAGGGACGTCCCCCAACTATATAGGAGTTCATTGCAAAAACTCCTATGTATCCTGGCTCCTCCTTGACCTCTTTGGAACAGTCTCTCAGAGCGATCGGAGTGGCTGCCTCTTGAGGTAAACCCTCAGTATGTCCCCAGATAAAATATAATTCTCAGCTTTTAGGTTGTGCTTTTATCTTTTTCAGTCAACAGACTCAATGAAGGGCAAGAGCCCTGTTTGCCCAGTGCTCAGGACAAGGCTCGTGCATTTCTTCAACCTTGCCAGTCACAATTCCTATTAAAAGGAGGGAAAAGAGCTTTCTCCACATTCTTGCTTTCTGGAGTGGGTTGAGATTTTGGTGTGTTTTTTTTAAGAAATCCTTTTTCTGTATTTTGTGTATGTGTGCTGTTGGGCATAGCAGGAATAGTTTACTTTTTATAAAGAGGTGGTCATATAGGTAGAACTTTGTTTCCTGCTTTTTTCTCTCATGTCCTGTTGGTGACGTAGATCTATGAGCAAAACGAGTTGCTATGGTGGCCATCAGCCTCCTGTTTGTGGTCCTTGATGCTGAGCACACAATTCTTTGCTATTTATAATAATCTGCTATATGGGAGCGCGTACTCAGTCGTTCAGTTGTTTGACTCTTCTGAGACCCCATGGACTGTATCCCACTAGGCTCCTCTGTCCATGGAATTTTCCAGGCAAGAATTCTGGAGTGGGTAGCCATTTCCTTCTCTAGGGGACCTTCCGGCCCCTGGGATTGAACCTACGCCTCCTGCATCTCCTGCATTGGCAGGCAGATTCTTTACCACTGAGCTACTTGAGAAGCCTGTATGGGGAGAGGGGGACCCTAAAAAATAAGGAATCAGAATTTAGATGCAGAAGACACTGGACCGCCATGGAAGTCCCCTCAAAGGGGACTCTTATCCCCCACTGTCAGGAGGAAAAGGGAACTCAGAGGGCCTTTCGTAAACCAGCTTCCTGCACCTTCAGCTACATTTGATACTTAGGCCAACAGGGCAGTTCTGGAGTGACCTGTTCTGTCCCCCTGACAGCGGAGAGTCTTTACGAACTTCCTCCTGGTTAAATGAGATGCTCTCTCTCACAGAGGTCACCCCTGTGCTGGACAAGGGCTCACCTGGGATGTGAAAAGCCCAGCTACCTTCCCCTTGCTCCACCCAGAGTCCTGTGAATGCTTCTGCAAGTAAGAGAAGATGATCTTTCCTGGGACATGTCCAGCCAAGCAGCTGAGCAAGGGGGGGGTGTGGTCTCCCCAGTGGCTATGCCCGGCTTGGTCATGCACTGGCAGCCCAGTCATGGGCCTGGCATCTGTCTGTTAGCTGATCTGATGACTGCCAAGCCCTCAAAGCCTGCACTAAACAGCTGAACGTGAAAGAAAGAACATCCTGGTTTCTACCCCAGCTCAGCCACTAGTCACTCACCAAGGTGTCCTGGGAAATTCCCGCCGTTTCTGGGGTGAGTTCCTGCAGCTCTGAGATGAAGAGAGCTAAGCCCGTCCCAGTCTCAAACTCTTCCACTGAGCTCCGCCCACCCCTCAGGCACCTCCCGAGGCATCCTTGGTCCTGTGTTGCTTCCTCAAAGTTCACAGTGTCTTCTGAGACTTCTGTTTTATCTTTGAGTCATGAAATATTGTCATTCTGTTACATGGTTGCTTTAAAATAAAAATAAAACCTCAGCCCCATAAATTGCCCCTCTCAGATGTCTAGTCTGACCACCTGATGTTGGGGTACATCCCTGGCCAGCCGGACTCTGCCTCAAGGTGGTCTCAGCCCTCTATCGCCCCCTCACAGAGAGGAGGGGAGGGTCGAGGGCTCACCAAACTTCCCACTTCCATCCCCTTGCCAGGCTGATGACTCCCCACTGAGTTCAAATCCCAGCTTCATCACTATTGGCTGTGTGGTTGTTGTTTGCTGTTCAGTTGCCAAGTCATATCCGACTCTTTGAGACCCAAGAACTGTAGCAAGCCAGGCTTCCCTGACCTCCACTATCCCCCCAGAGTGTGCTCAAATTCTTCCTCTACCTTCAAATTCATGTCCATTGAGTTGGTGATGCCATCCAACCATCTCATCCTCTGTCGCCCCCTTCTCCCCCTGCTCTCAATATTTCTCAGCATCGGGGTCTCTTCCAATGAATTGGCTCTTCGCATCAGGTGGCCAAAGTATTGGAGCTTCAGCTTCAGCATCAGTCCTTCCAATGAGTATTCAGGGTTGATTTCCTTTAGGACCAGCTGTGTGACCTTAGGCAAGTCACTCAGCCTCTCTGTGCCTCCCTTTGCCAGCACAGAAAGTGGAGGTGACAATACCATTGGCAGGGCAGTGGTGAAGGCTCGAGGAGCTGTTCTTTGAGGCTCTTAAATGAAACTCAGCACATGGAAATTGCTTCATGTGATGAGTGTCTCAGCCCCTTATATCTCAAGATCCTCTTCCTTCCAACCCGCTCCCCTCTCATCACCTTTACCTCTACCTTCAAGCTCAGGTAAATTTATCTTCCACTTTATTTAACCTTTCCCTGACTTCCTTCTCCCCTTACCTGCGTCTCCCTCTTTTTTATGTTGTTCTACTTGTGACCCTAAGATGACCTCAGGATCTGGGACTCGGTATCAAATAGTCACATGCCCTTGACTATTCAGCTTTCGGCGCTGGAATCCATCCTCCTTTGAGCCTGCATCCAGCATGGGTGCATCAGTGATGCAGACAGTGGCCTCCATGATGGTGAGTTGCTCGGGAATCCACTTACTAAGCTCGCAGGGGCTGTGTGTGTTGGCAGACAGAGGTGGCCATGCTGCGCTCCATCGGGACCACGAGGTCACTCAAGATGCTTTCACAGCTCAGAGGCGAACGTAAAACAGCATCTTCTAATATTCCAGCACTGAAAATCTTTATTGAACAATTTCAAATATTGTACAATGGTCTCCAGACCAAAAGCCTAAAGCTGTTCCGCTTGCAGTATAGCAGGGGGAGCATGAGAGTCAGCCCTTCCAGGGCCCCACCCTCCACAGTGGCCCACCTTGGCGTCCCAGCCCCCTTGGTCCGAGCCTGCAAGCATCACTGTGGAGACTATGGAGTGGGGCAGGGGTGTGCCTGCTCTGCCATCAAGTGAACAAAATAGGACCCAAATCTTACAGTAGATCTTAGGTTTTGAGAGTGTACACTGGCTGCCTCAGTCCATTCAGGCTGCTCCTGGAGCAGGTATCACAGTTCATAAGCAACAGAGGGCTTCCCTGGTGGTCCAGTGGTTAAGAATCCACCTGCCAATGCAGGGGACACGAGTTCAATTCCCGGTCCAGGAAGATCCCACATGTCGCAGAGCAACTAAGCCCGTGCGCCACAGCTGCTGAAGCCCGTGTGCTCCAGACCCACCAGCCACAACAAGAGAAGCCCGCACACTGCAACTGGAGAGTGGCCCCCACCACGACAGAAAACCCACCCAGCAAAAGACCCAGTTCAGCCAAATATAATAACTAAACAAAATTGTTTTTTTAAAAATAGACAACAGACATTCATTTCTCCCAGTTCTGGAGGGTGTAGGGGGTCAGTGAGCGTCCTCTTCCAGGCTTCACCCTTCTCCCTGCGTCCTCACCCGGGGAGGGGACACGGTGCTCTCTGGAGTCTCTTTGACAAGGGCACTGATCCCATTTATGTGGGCTCCACCCCAGGGTCCTCATTGCCTCCCAAAGACCCCACCTCTCCAACATCACATTAGGATGGGCATTAGGAGCTCAGGATTTGAATTTTGAGGGAACACACAACTAAGGTCTAGCACTTACCTGGGCTTCCCTGGTGGCTCAACCGGTAAAGAATCCCCTTGCTGTGCAGGAGACCCGGCTTCGATCCCTGGGTTGGGAAGATTCCCCTGGAGGAGGGCATGGCAACCCACTCCAGTATTCTTGCCTGGAGAATCCCACGGACAAAGGAGCCTGGCGGGCTGTAGTCCACAGGGTCGCAAAGAGTGGGATACGACTGAATAACTAAACACAGCACAGCACTTACCTACAGAAAACACTGAAAAGGCACCAATCTGTTACAGATGATTTTCTCTGGATGGTGAGATTACAAGTGTTCTAAAGCTTTCTTTTTCCTTGGAATTTTCAAAAAAAATTTAGCATAAACACATAACTTTTATATTAAGGGCAAGAATCAATAAAAGTCTCTCTGGGAGCAATAGGAGCTGAAATCAATAGCCTTAGTTGAAGGCAGAGGGTAGGGGGAGGCAGGGCAATGCTGCAGAGCCGGGGACCCAGACCTGGACCTGACACTGGACACTATGAACCCCATCTCAGGGTCCCCGGAAGCCAGTGGGGGTTAAGCAGGGAGGATGGACCATCCCATGTGGAGAACACTTGGGGTTGCTTAGAGTAACGGAACAGACAGAAGGGATGGAGCAGTGGGTGGACCACCAGGGTGCACTGTCTGCTTGCCTTCAGGGACAGACAGGAGGAATGGAACTGTGGTTGGACCACCTGGGTGCACGACCAGCTTGCCTTCTGTGTGAAGGGCTTCAGGAGCCGCCCTGGTGGGGTGATCACTGTGCCCAGCCCACTCTGTGTCCCCCTTTAAGGAGCCAGCAAAGCAAAGCAGACGTGGCATTGACAACCCAGGTTAAAATGCTGCCAGAGGCACCGTCCTTGGGAGTAGCTGCAGCCGCCTCTCCTTCCAGGCTTCCACAGGAAGGTGGAGAGAGAGGAAAGAGGAGGGATACAGAAGCAGGTGGGCTGGCCAAGGTCCGGATTGTGGAGGTGAAGCTGAGCCGTGGGGGAGAAAGGTGTGACTCTTCTCCCTCTGAGTGCAGGGAGACAGTGGAGGGTTAGGAAGAGGTGAGCTTGGGATGGGAGCAAAGTCACTGAGAACAGCCCTGAGGGTGGGGTGGACTGGGAGGGGAAGGGCTGGTGGTTGGGGTGATATGGGGAGGGAAGGGGGTGGTGAAGAGATGGGAACAGGTGCTGTGATTAAAGAGGAGCAGAACCCTTCCATCACGGGTCTCGATGGGGCGAATTGTGTCCCCCAAAGATACACTTGAGTCCTACCCTCAGGACCCAAGAAAGTGATCTGATTTGGAAGTGACAGTCTTTGCAGACATAGTCAAGTTCAGATGAGATCAGGCTGGATCAGGGTGGGCCCTGAGTGGTGACAAGTATCCCTGTGCAAAGCTGGAGACACACAGAGCCTGGAGGAGGAGGCTGTGTGAAGACAGAGGCAGAGACTGGAGTGATGCAGCCACAAGCCAAAGGCTGCCAGCAGCTACCAGAGTCTGGGAGAGACAGGGAGTCTCCTTCCTTGGAACCCCAAGAAAGCAGGGCCCCGAGGACACCTTGGGTTCAGACTTCTGGCTGCCAGACTGAGGACACAGGTGTCCGCTGTTTAAGCCCCCAGGTTGTGGTACGTTGGTGCAGCAGCCCCGGGAAGCCAATGCTAGTCCTCGTCAACACTGTGCATATCACACTGCCCACCTGGTTCCTGATGGACACGCAACGAGCTAGGACCACCCAGACCCCCAGATAAGCCTCACTGCAGGGTGCCTGCACCCCCCCCACACACACACACTCCCAGAGATGGGCATTTGGCAGAGGCATCCGAGCAAAGCAAGACCAACAGGCAAGGTTGAGGGAGGTGGGGTGAGGTCAGGAGACAGAGCCCTTGCAGACAGCCATCTGACCCCCGATAGCATGCCAATCCGGTGGGGGACGATGAGAAGCCAGCCCCTCCATGTGGGTCATAGAGATGCACATGCTTGGGGCAGGGTGTCCACATAAGTCTCCAGCTACCCTACCCCTTGGGTGGCCGAGACCCACTCCTCTCGCCCACCTCCCCACACCCAGGACGAGCCCCAGGGGCCTGGGGCGACAGAGAGGTCCTGGTTGGAGTGTCGCTGTCTCCTTCCTAGGACAGAGGCCAGGGACCTTTTCTGGGCACGTGGGCCCCTCTACTGAAGGAAGTGAAGAAGGCACTGTGTGCAGAGGTTGCCGTGCTGGGCAGGGAGGCACAGGGGACCTTGAGCTACTGCCCAGGTCACAGCCGTGAGGCCAGCCTGGGCTGGGCAGTCATCCTAGAGGAACCAGTGCTCCTGGTGCTCCTCACAGAGCAGAAGGGCCAGGGCTGTCCTGGAGACTGGGGTGTCCTCCATAGCAGGTATTAAACGAATTCAACGAGGAGGCCATTAGACGGATATGGCTCTAAGGCAGTGACAGCTGTGTAAACAAACCAAGATCCAAGCCTGCAAATACCTCATGGTTCTGAAATCAAACCCTCAGGACAACCAGTCCTAACAGCCACGGAGGCCTTCAGCTGCACCATCAGAAATGTCCAGTCCATTTCCCTGAGTGTAAGCTTCCACCTCCAAGGCCAGTTTGGCGCCACCTCAATCCCATCGACTTTTGCTCAGATATACTCTTAAAATGTTCACGATGCCTCTGTTTAACTTCTCACGAGGAGATAAGCCCAGCCTGCTGGTGGCGCAGGCACTCGCCCGGGGGAGGGGAGCAGGTAGCCACAGGTCCCTGGAAGGGATCCGAGGTTCTTCCATTCAATATGCAAATGAGTAAACGGAGGCCAAGAATAATAAAAGCTACAGCATCATTAGTTGAGAGCCAGGCTCTGGGCGGGCACGCTGTATCATTTAACCGTCATAGCCCTGTGGAGGTTGTTCCTATTGGCCCACTTTGCAGACGAAGTGACTGAGCCAACACAGGGCTGAGGACCTCCCCAAATTCTTGAGGCTGCAGAGGCAGAGTCAGGCTGGAACCTGGGCTGACACTGGAGGTTGCCTGTTGCCTCCATTTCCCAATCCTCTCCTCTAGCTCCCCCACCCTCTGCCACCACCCCTCTACCCAGTCCCGAGCTGGGACTCTAACCACGAGGCCCTGATGTCTTTCCGTGGCGGAGAGCCAGGCTGTGGTCAGGCCCAGGCTGTCCAGCCAGGACAGGAGGGCAGAGTCTCTCAGGTTAGGCCCTGAGCGCTGAGCAGGAGCTGCACCAAGGCCGCCGGGCAGTGGGGGAGGCCAGCTCCAGACAAGGTCCCCCAGGCTTTTGGCTGACCTGGGCACTGTGGCCCCAGGGGCTTCAGTTAAGAGCCCAGGGACACTGGACGTCTCAGGCACACACGTTACTGGCAGGAGTTAAAAGTGGCTGAGGCCCTCGGCGTGCTCAGGTCTGACACGAGATACCGCAGAAGACATCACTCGCTCCGGGCATTGTTCTTCGGAGGCTTATGATTCGGGATTTCTCACTGTCTCAAGTTAAGGAAGTTTGAGGCTCTGCATTCTTGAGGTTTCACAGCTCTTCCCTGGCACGGGGCCTGGACTCTCCTCACTCCCCGTTCCCTGGGGAACCTCTCTTACTTTTGCACACGAAAAAATGTGTCCTGATGCTGTGCTCGCCTCGCCATGTGCGGGCTTCCCCCTAATTGTGTCCCCCAAAACAGCACCTGGAAATTGTGTCCCCCGAAAGAGCACCCGGATGAGACGTTTGGAAATACGTGTTTGCATGCGTGCTCAGTCCCTTCAGTCACGTCCGACTTTTTGCGATCCCGTGGACTGTAGCCCACCAGGCTCCTCTGTCCATGGGCTTCTCTAGGCAAGAATACTGGAGTGGACTGCTATCCCCTCCTCCAGGGGATCTTCTTGACCCAGGGATCGAACCTGCGTCTCCCCATGTCTCCTGCATTGCAGGCGGATTCATTACCTCTGAGCCACCAGGGAAGGCCAGGTGTAACCAAAGTGAGATGAGTTCAGACTGGAGTCGGGTCCCACAGCCCTTTCTGATGAGGCCTTTCTTGTCTGACTCTGGGCTGTTCCCCACTGCCCCCCTCCACCCCACCCGGCCCTGACTGTAGTCCAGACTGTGGTCACTGAGCAGCTCAGCCCAGACCCCCTTATGACCCCACCTGCTGCTACTCCTGTACAAGGGGAAGCCCTGTCCAGCCAGAATAATGCCATTCTGCAACTCGTGCCCATCCACCCCCTTTAGCCTGCTCTCAAAGCCTGGAAACCCCCATTCATACATTGCCTCCTCCAAGAAGCCTTCTGGAAAACCTCCGTGTTCTGAAGGAGCCCTCCAGCTGGCATTTCCCACACTGTGGGGTTGATCATTGTCCATACATGTGTGTCCTCCACTGGACAGTGGCCTCCCTGCAGGCAGGGACTCTGGCCATACTAATACTGATTAGCACGGGGCTGGTGCTGACAGGGACACCGTAAAAGTTAGGGGGACAGACAGAGAAGGGATTCCACACGGGCAAGGGGTTAATTCACTTCCACTCTCCACGAGCTTCCCATCTGGGGCCCCAAGGCAGCATCCTCTCCTCGGTCCCAGAGCCCCTGTGCTGTCATTAGCAATGGAGTCAGACAGCAATGACTATGTGCATCTCTGCACCCAGGTTCTGACACAGAGGCCGGAGGGAAGCAGGCTGGCACCAAAGAGTGAATGGAAGGGGCAAGTCGGGAGGCAAGTGGGTCAGAATCACTGTCTGGGAACAGGCATGTGGGGGACATCCAGAGTGGAGGTGGCAGGGAGCCAGAGGGCCCCAGTGGAATGTCTCTCCATGCTGTTCTCTGGGGTGCAGTCTCGAGACCCCCACCCCACAGCCAGTTCTCAACTCTGCCACCACACGGCATCCCAAGAATCTCATGTCACCCTCCAGTGGCTCTAAAGGAGAAGGCAATGGCACCCACTCCAGTACTCTTGCCTGGAAAATCCCATGGACGGAGGAGCCTGGCAGGCTTCAGTCCACGGGGTCGCTAAGAGTCGGACACAACTGAGCAACTTCGCTTTCACTTTTCACTTTCATGCATTGGAGAAGGAAATAGCAACCCACTCCAGTGTTCTTGCCTGGAGAATCCCAGGGACAGGGGAGCCTGGTGGGCTGCCGTCTACAGGGTCGCACAGAGTCGGACACGACTGAAGCGACTTAGCAGCAGCAGCAGCAGTGGCAGCAGTGGCTCTAAGCTACTCTCTCCGACTTGTTAGTTGAGGTAAGCTGGGTAAAGTTTCTGTCCTAATTACAACGCTAGCAGTACAGGGATTGCAGACAATTGTGAAGGATCCAGGGCTTCCCTGATAGCTCAGCCTGCAATGCAAGAGACTCCGGTTCAATTCCTGGGTCAGGAAGTTCCCATAGAGAAGGGATAGGCCACCCAGTTCAGTATTCTTGGGCTTCCCTGGTGGCTCAGACAGTAAAGAATCTGCCCGCAATGCGGGAGACCTGGGTTCCATCCCTGGGTCGGGAAGATCCCCTGGAGAAGGGAATGGCAACCCACTCCAGTATTCTTGCCTGGAGAATCCCACGGACAGAGGAGTCTGGCAAGCTACAGTCCATGGGGTCACAAAGAGTTGGACACAACTGAGCGACTCTCATGTTCACATTCACGTGAAGGATCCAAATTCCCCCAAACTGGTTCTTCGACTTGAGGGGAGTTGAGTGAGGACAGAGTCCCTGACCTGCCTCAGGGGTCACTTTGGTGGGGGGATGTGTCTGCGCTTCCAGCCCTCATGGGAGCTGCTGGCTTCCACCCGCAGGTCCCCTGAGACACAGAGCCCTGCACCCGCCAGCCACCCCCAGGTAGAAATTCTCTCAGCTGGTGACGCCAGTCACTGTTCTGCTCTCAAAGGTTAGAAATGAATGGATAAAGAAGATGTGGTACACATATGCAATGGAATATTACTCAACCACATTTCATTTGTAGAAATGTGGATGGACCTAGAGCCTGTCATACAGAGTCAGAAAGAGAAAAACAAGCATCGTATATTAACGCATGTATGTGGAATCTAGGAGAATGGCACTGATGAACTTATCTCCAGGGCAGGAATAGAGACACAGACGTAGAAAACAGACATGTGGACATAAGGAGGGAGGGAGGGGATAATTTGGGAGATTGGGATTTATATATATATGGAGAAGGAAATGGCAACCCACTCCAGTATTCTTGCCTGGAGAATCCCAGGGACGGGGAGCCAGGTGGGCTGCCATCTATGGGGTCGCACAGAGTCGGACACGACTGAAGCGATTTAGCAGCATACACACACACACACACACACACACACACTTGTTTTTGAACTGTGGTGTTGGAGAAGACTCTTGAGAGTCCCTGGGACTGCAAGGAGATCCAACCAGTCCATCCTAAAGAAGATCAGTCCTGGGTGTTCATTGGAAGGACTGATGTTGAGGCTGAAACTCCAATACTTTGGCCACCTGATGCGAAGAGCTGACTCATTGGAAAAGACCCTGATGCTGGGAAAGATTGAGGGCAGGAGGAGAAGGGTACAACAGAGGATGAGATGGTTGGATGGCATCGCCGACTCGATGGACATGGGTTTGGGTAAACTCCAAGAGTTGGTGATGGACAGGGAGGCCTGCTGTACTGCGGTTCATGGGGTCGCAAAGAGTCGGACACGACTGAGCGACTGAACTGAATTGAACTGAACTGAACACACACACTACCATGCGGATTCCCAGGTGGCGCTAGTGATAAAGAACCCGCCTGTCAATGTTAAAGATGTGAGAGACGCAGGTTCGACCCCTGGGTCAGGAAGAGCCCCAGGAGAAGGAAATAGTAACATACTCCAGTATTCTTGCCTGGGAAATCCCATGGACAAAGGAGCCTGGCGGGCTACAGTCCATAGGGTCTCACAGAGCCAGACATGACTGAAGCGACTTAGCATGCACGCATACACCATGTGTAAAATAGGTAGCTAGTGGGAAGTTCCTATATAGCACAAGGAGCTCAGCTCAGTACTCTCTGATGGCCTAGAGGGGTAGAATTTTGGGGTGAGGGTGGGAGGGAGGTCCAAGAGGGAGGAAATATATGTATACACATGACTGATTCACTTTGTTGTACAGCAGAAACTAACACAACATTGTAAAGCAACTATACCTCAATTTTTTTAAAAAAAAGCTTAGAAATGTCGGCTTTTGTCCTTCTCCTTTAATTATGTGTGCATATGTGTATATAAATATATATATGCATGTAGCTATGGGCTGCATTGTGTCCCCTCAAAATTTTTATATTCCAGCCCTGCCCCAAGTATCTCGCCATGTGACCTTATTTGGAAATAGGGTCACTGCAGATGTCATTAGTTAAGATGAGGTTGTACTGGAGTGGGATGGGTCCTCTAACCCAATATGACTGGTGTCCTTATAAGAAGGAGAAATTGGTAAACACACAGGCACACAGGCAGATGCCATGTGAAGATGAAGGCAGAGATGAGGGTGATGCTCCTTACAAGCCAAGGAGCAACAGAGACTGTTAACAAAAGCCCCAAAACTTGGGGAAAGGCCTCAGAAAGAACCAACCTTACCGAAACCTCCATCTCCAATTCTGGCCTCCAGAATGAATCATGAGAGAACACACTTTTCTTGTTTAAGCCACTCAGTTTGTGGCATTTTTTTACAGCAGCCTTAGGAAATTAATTGTTGTTGCTGTTTAGTCACTTAGATGTGTCCAACTCTTTGCAACCACATGGACTGTAGCCCGCTAGGCTCCTCTGACCATGGGATTTCCCAGGCAAGAATACTGGAGTGTGTTGCCATTTCCTTATCCAGGGGATCTTCCCAATCCAGGGATTGAACTCTCATCTCTGTATTGAAGGTGGATTCTTTACCACTGAGTCACCTGGGAAGCCCAAGAAACTAAGATGGATAGACATATACAAAATCCATGCCTATTGAGTAAATATGGAAAATACAAAAATCACAAAGAAGAAAATAACAACCCTAGTTCTCAGAGATATTAATAGCACATGTTTTAGTGGATATCCTTCCATTTTTTTTGCCCCATGTGGGTAAGAATAAAGTTGAATTCACACTCTGTACTTTTCCTTTAAAACATAACTATTTTCCTGCATTATTAGTTGTTCCTTGAAATGGTTATGTATGTCACCAAATAGCTAAGCAATTTTATTTCATTATTTCTAGTTGTTTGCAATTTAAAAGAAATGCAAATGAACATCCTTGTGTGTAAATCATTTCCTGCATTTCTGAGCATTTGGATGAAACTTACCCAAGCTGCAGAGAAGGCCTTTATTGTTTTAATCCAATTGGGTAAGTTCATCCTCTCAGCCCAGGGATCAGAGTGACCTTGTCCTCAGGTGGTGCATGTGAGATGGGTTCAGAAATGAACCTGCAGCCTGTCTCCTGCCTTTGAGGCATGATGGATATCTACTTTCACAGGGGCTGAGGGAACATGAGGTTCTTGACTCCTCTAAGAGGGATTTGGGAAACCAGCTTGCTTTTCTCCTGAATGGTGTGGTGTGATGCTTGATGACCACAGCCTTTTCGTTACCATGAGGGAAACCCCCTAGGGTAGAGCCAAGAGACAGAAGGCAAGCAGGTCCTCAATGCTATCCATTCCCAGACTTTCCAGAAGTGACAGCCAAGGGATCTCATTTTAAAGCCGGATTGAGCCAACACTTGTATCTTAGAGAGTTTTGATGAATGCAACCTATGACAGCTGCCACAAGTGAGCAGAAAAGCTAATAAAAGCACACTGGCCCATCTGTTCATTCTTGGCCCTTCACCCCCACTTTGTCAATACTTGTCTCACCATCACGTGGAACTTGAACTTGGTGATATTAATAAAATCACTGGGTAGACACACTTGAACATTAGTTCACCAGCCCAGGTGACAGACTCAGGTCATCATGGGTGTCTACTGAGACCCATTCATGTGGAGGGACCATGAGTCAGGCTGGGCTGGAAAGACCTGGGCAAGTGCCAGGAAATAGGCTAGAATAAGGCTGTGTAAACAGAAAAATGTACAAATGTGGGGCAGTCCAGTCTATTCTCTTTTGCTTTTCTGGAATGTAGGTGTTCACTGCTGTAGTGGATTGAACATTGTCTTGCCCAGAATTCATGTCCATCCAGGACTTTAAAATGTGACCTCATTTGGAAATAAGGTCTTTGCAGATGCATAAGAATTGGTTAAAAACCTGGAGATAAGCTAACCATGGATTATCCAGATGAGCCCTGCATCCAATGCCTGCTGCCCTGGTTAGAAGAGGAACAGACATGGGAATGGATAGGCATGGGAAGATGGGGGAGAGACCAGAGTGAGGTGTGTACAATCCAAGGGCTTCTGGCCACAGTAGGAAGCTGGGAGGGTGACCTGGATCAGACTCTCCTTTGGAGAGAAGGGACCAACCCTGCCCACACCCTGATTTCAGAACTCTGGCCTCCAGAAGGGTGAGGGGAATAAACTCCTATTGTTTCAGTTACAGAGTTTGTGGTCCCTTGTTCTGGCAGCCCTAGGAACCTGACACCTGGAAATTCTAACTCTAAATCTACTCCCATTTCCACTGCCACCCCAGTAAAGAACCCTTGTGATCATGAAGTGTTGGTGGGGTAGCATGTCTCAAGAATGGGTCCAGCTTCACTCACCCTGTACCCCATGGCACCTAGCTTCCCTTAAGATAGGAACAGGTGCTCCGAGAGAAAAATGCCAGGTTTCATGTGTAACAGGGAAGAGCTAAAATCGAACTCCATGTTGGATCTGTTTATTTCACTCTAACTTTTTCTTTTCATTGCTTTACTATTATAATCTTACACTATGGTGTGTCACAGAGAACCCCCATCCCTCTGCCTGAATGTTTAACTAAACATTTGTTCAGCTCACAGAGAGACAATCTGATCCAGCCCAGAGAAGAAGAAATTAACACATCCCTTCGGCAAGAATGGTCATTCCAGGAAATGTTTTGCAAGACAGATGTCTCTTTCTTTTACTTTACTTCCTTACCGCCACCAACCCCCCCGCCCTGCATCTCTGTTCTATAAAAGAACCTGGCATCAGACCCTGATAAGATGGTTATTTTGAGAAATTAGTCTGTCATCTTCTTAGTCTGAGGGCTTTCCAAATAAAGTCATATTTCTTGCCTCAACATCTCATCTCTCGGGTTTGTTGGCTTGCCGTGTGGCGAGCAGAGCAAGCTTGGATTTGGTAACACGTGGAGCTGGTGGCCAGCTCATGCTGTTCTCAAGCTCCCTGTTGTAGGGACATTCATATTACCGTGTCATCAGCTCTGAGATGCTCTGGAGGAAATAAATAACTTGGAGAATTTTTCCAGGCAGAGTTTCTGTCCATAGAATCTTTTCTTTTATCAAACACTTACAAAGACATCAAAGAGCCAGGACACACAATGGGCCTCCACACCATCCTGCACTGTGATACACTGTCTTCCTGGTGAGAGAGGGAATACCAGAATGCCTGGCAGATATGAGTTAAATTCATGGACCAAGGAAAGTCACATTGCTTTCTTCGACACAGAGTTTAGCTGACGCAGTGGCATGGGAGGTAGATTTGGGGAGAGGGACGTTTCTACCCAGAACACCAGTTCCTCCAGGCCAAGTGGCTGTTACCAGGTCAAAGAGGGAAAACATGGCTCAGCCCCAAGCCATAGATTCGGGGCTGTCTGAGATTCAGCTGATCTGAGGTAAAATGCTGAGTCCATATAGCGGGCACACAGGCCTCCAAAGACAGTGCAGAGCAAAGAAAGTGAAATGTCTCATCCATGACATTTTATATCATTACATAATGCAATGTTACTATTTTGGATATATGGAGTTAAATATACTGGTGAAATTAATTTTAGTAATACATTTTAATTTTTGAAATGTTTCGATGTGGCTCCCGCTTGCGTGTAGAGCTACATTCCCCACCAGACAGAGCTGTGGGAGGGGTTCGGATGTTCTGACGGGCCGCATTGTGGTAGGAGGGGCTTCACCTTGGCCCCTCCCACTCTTCCTTGGAAGAAAGATTGCAGCTTGCCGATGCTGGGCGTTTGCTATAGAAATTCCCAGGGGTTTCTGGAGCTCACACTTGGGGCACGGAGTCTAGACGGTGCTGCTCACGGATATCTTTGGTTACAATGGCCCACAGCCGGAGGGCTTTCACCCAGGCCAAAAACAGAATCCCCGCGTTTCTTCTCTTCCCACTTACTGTCCACTGACTCCACTTTCTGGAGGGTGGCCTTCACGGGCCACACATCTTCTGCTGGATGACCTTGTGGACAAACGTGTGCTCAGGTCATTAATCCCCAGCCAGTAGAAGTAGGTCTGCACGCTGGGCTCAATGGGTAGAAGGTCGTGGAGTCCTTGGAGAGTTCCTGGAGAACGCAGGCAGGATCCCCGCGTTCGAAGACCTCGTCTGGCCCAGCACAGTGCTGAGCTCATGGTTGGTGGTTTCATACATCTGTTGTCACTCTGAATGAAGACTGTTGCTGCCAGATCAGTCAACAAAGGATGTCAAGCCATCACGTTACAGCCACCCTGACGGTGCCCCCCAGGAGATTCAGGCTGAGAAAACACAGGATCCCAGCCCCCCATAGAGCAGGTGTTCATCAAAGGAATGATTGCAGTGAGCCCAGACTCTTGCATCTTCCCATACATAGAAAAGTGCTAAACTCATTAACTTGAGATGAAATCTGGCTTCCTTTAATTAATCTTTTGATCTTCTGACTGCCTATTCTTTGTTACAAAACTCCTGTGTATCCTGGCTCCTCCCTGACCTCCCCAGAACAGTCCCTCAGAGAGATATGAGATGCTGTGTCCCTGGCTTAAACCCACAGAAAGTCCACCAACTAAAATATATTAATAATTCTCAACTTTCGTTTGTGCTTTTATTTTCCAGTTGACAAAACAAAGCATGGGTTGGCTGCTTTTCTGCCACTTCCGCTCATAGTTTATGCAGCTTACTCACCTCCCAAAAAGTGGTGGTGTGGAAGAACTCTCTCTGATTACAGTCTAACCGTCCTTTATGAGTCAAGGACAGTCCTTCAGCTGTCCGGGGCTGGGGTTGGAGGCAGAGCAATCGCAAGAAGGATGGGGGAGACCTGGTCAGCAGGGGGCAGTGTGGCACCCAGGGCCCTGCTTCTAAGGAAAGGATTGCTTGGCAGTGAGTGTTGGTCCCTCAGTTGGTTTGACTCTTTGCAACCCCAAGGACCATAGCCTGCCAGGCTCCTCTGTCCATGGAATTCTCCAGGCAAGAATACTGGAGTGGGTTGGCATGCCCTCCTCCAGGGGATCTTCCCAACCCAGGGATCAAACCCGCATCTCTTATGTCGCCTACATTGGCAGGTGGGTTCTTTACCATGAGCACCACCTGGGAAGCCCAAAAATACATAAGCAAATGTAAATACAAGTACAAAGACAAAAAAAATAAAAATAAAAAATAAACTTGAATGCACCTAAAATAAACAAATAAATAATAATAAAGTACAAAGACAGATCTCAGGGGAGTTTCTGACAGGTCCTGGCAGCAACCCACCCTGGCAGAGGAAAGGAACAGGCCTGGGCCTTGGCGTCTCCCCACCAGCCAGCTTCTGCCCACGTGGAATGATGCTTAGGACTTCAGTCCTTGAAGGGGTGCACACACATGACTTATTCATGTATAATCTATTATTTATTGCACATACATTAATTGTCCCCCTAAAGCATGAACCTTGCTCTGGATATTTCCTCATTGGACCTGGCTGTTACATGAGCCTCAACCAGCAGAGGCATGTCTGAACCCTATGCAGAAGGGGCTTGGGGGTCTCAGTCCACGGGCCAGAGAGGGAGGCCCTGGGGCCGCGTGTCACCAGGTGTCAGCCCCTCAGGGGCAGGCGGGCAGTGAGCAGCTGGGGCTCCACCACGTGTGTGCTCCGCATGGACCTGTAGGTTCTCTGCACCAAGGGCTCCTTGCCTCATACCGGAGGCAAGCGTTTCTATGAGTGCTGTTTGTGGGAACCTGGCTGAACCTGAGCAGGACAGACATCTGGGTCTGGAGCTGCAGTGTCCAGACGAGGGAGCTCTCTCCCTTGCTTTGACAGGGAGCCTCCACCGTCTATGCCTTCTAGTGTAAGGGAGTGGGGACCTGGCCCTCTGCCCAGGCAGCCAGCCTCAAATTCCGTGGCCCAGAAGCACAGGACACTGCAAGGTGGGCATTAGAAATCCCGAAGCCCTCCTCTCGCCCCGTCGCAAATACATGCTCTGTATTTGGAAAGATGGGGTGGACGGTCCCTGTCATTGTCTTGACACTGAAACTTTTAAAGGGGCAAGAAATATAAATTTTTTCTTTTTTTTTAAACAAAATTTGTTGTTGTTGAGTCGCTAATTCATGTCCGACTCTTTGAGACCCCATGGACTGCAACACACCAGGCTCCCCATCCTTCACTATCTCCCAGAGTTTGCTCAGATTCATGTCCCTTGAGTCAGTGATGCCATCCAACCATCTCATCCTCTGCTGTCCCCTTCTCCTTTTGCCTTCAAACTTAACCAGCATCAGGGTCTTTTCCAACAATTTAGCAAAACTGGTCCCTGCTGAATGCCTCAAATTCTGTTGCTGGGGTCTGACCCAACCTTCCTGGGGTTGCTGAGGGGGACCAAGCCTGAGCAAAGCAAGGACTGTTTGGCTGAGTTCTCCAGGGACTCTGCATGGGGCAGGGTGGGACGGCAGGGGGGATAGTCTTTCTTACTGATCTGCACCTCCCTGCCCACACAAACTCTAGCCCCTAACCCCAGCCCCCTGCGCCATCCAGCGGGGGCAGGCTTGGTCTCATGGAGGGCATCCATGCATTGGGTTCAGAACGCATCCTCTTGGTAAGAAAAGCAGAGCCGCCCAGATTCCTCTCCTGCCCCTCACTGCCAAGACGCCCAGGAATGAGAGTTTGCCGGCAGCAGCTTTAGCCTCAGGACTTGAACAGGGCTTTGATCCGGATCCTGGAGCCTCGAGTGTGGGAAGCTTGCAGCTCCTTGGGCCTGGGAACAAGCCCAGACAGCTCCGCTCCAGGCCTCACCTCTGCCTGGCACCCTCCCCTGCTCACGCCCCTGCCGAGCTCCATGAAGAGGCCACCCTGGAGGAAATTTCCAGGAGGAGGTCCAGACCTCTGAGTGCAAGCTGCCTTGTACCTCTGGTCTCCATGCTCTGCGAGACAGTGGACATTTCCATGAGTTTACAGGGTGGAAGCTCTCCTTATACCTCTCATGTCACTTATTTAAGCCAGCCTGTGTCTCCTAGTCATTTATTCACTCACTGGGCTTCCCTGATGGCTCAGACAGTAAAGAATAAGCCTGCAATGCAGGAGACCTGGGTTCTATCCCTGGGTTGGGAAGATCCCCTGGAGAAGGAAATGGCAATCCACTCCAGTATTCTTGCCTGGAGAATCCCATGGACAGAGGAGCCTGGTGGGCTGTGGTCCATGGGGTTGCACGAGTCAGACATGACTGAGCAGCTAACCCGTTCAGTTTACTTTCACTTCAACTCACAAATGTGTCCTGTGTCCCTCCTTCACCCCACTGCTGAGCTTCAATCTGGGATGGAGGATTTATCCTCTGAGGCTCTGGCTCAGTGGATACTCCTAGCCTGATCCAGAAAACACATGGGAAACGAGGACTGGAAGAGTGAGAACTTCTAGCCTCTGTAGTTGATAGATGGGAAAGACAAAGCATCCTTAAGAATGTCATTTTTAAAAATAATTTTGTTTGTCTGTTTATTTTTGGCTGTGCTGAGTTTTCATTGTTGCATGGGTTTTGCTCTAGTTGCTGCGAGTCGGGGCTACTCTGTTTTTGCAGTCTGCATGCTTCTCAAAGCGGTGGCTTCTCTTGTTGCGGAGTACAGACTCTGTGCACGCAAGCTTCAGTAGTTCTAGCATGTAGGCTTAGTAGTTGCAGCTGCAGGGCTCCAGAACAGTCTCAGTAGTTGAGGCACAAGGGCTTCATTGCTTCAAGGCATGTGGGATCTTCCCAGATCAGGAATCGAACCCATGTCTTCTGCATTGGCAGGAGGATTCCTTACCACTGAGCCACTGTGAAAGTCCTGACTGGCAATGTTTTAAGACTTATTTTTTAGAGCAGTTTTAGGTTTACAATAAAATTGAAAGTCTCACCCAGAGTGCATAGTTCCCATTAGGGTTCACTCTCAGTGTTTTACATTCTGTTGGCTTGGACAAATGCATAATGACTTGTGTGCATCATTTTGAAGCTTCCCAGGTGGCTCCAGGATAAAGAACCCGCCTGCCAATGCAGGAGACATCGGTTTGATCCCTGGGTGGGGAAGATCCCCTGGAGGAGGAAATGGCAACCTGCTCCAGTATTCCTGCCTGGGGAATCCCATGGACAGAGGAGCCTGGCAGGCTACAGTCCATGGGGTCGCAGAGAGTGGGACACAACTGATCAGCTGAGCATGAGCGTGATGCATCACTGTAATATCACACAGAGGACCTTCACTGCCCCAAGTCCTCCATGCTCTACCCACTCCCTGACAACCACTGACTTTTAAAAATTGTCTCCATAGTCTTGTCTTTTCCAGCACATCATACAGTTGAAATTACACTGTCTTTTCAGATTGGCTCTCTTCACTTAGTAGTAACATGCCCTTAGGGTTGAGGAACACTTGTTCACATGATTCCATAGCTCATTTCATTCTAGCCCTGGACCATGTTCCACCATCTGGATGTGGCTCTGTTCATTTGTTCACTTACTGAAGAACATCTTGACTGCTTCCAAGTTTTGGCAATTATGAATAAAGCTGCTATAACCATCCACGTGTACATTTTTATGGGGACGTAAGTTTTCAACTCTTTTGGGTAAATCTTAATACCAAGGAGCACAATTGCTGGGTCATATGATAAAAGTATGTTTAGTTTTGTAAGAAACCTTCACACTATCTTCCCAAGTGACTGTACCATTTTGCACTCTCTTCAGCAATGAATGAGAGTTCCTGTTGCTCCACAACCTCAACAGCATTTGGTAACGTCTGTGTTCAGGATTTTGGCCATCTTAATATGTGTGTATTTCATCATTGTTGTTGCATTTCTCTGATGACATACAATGTGGAGGGGAATAGGAATTTGATTAGCCAACCAATTGAGTCTGTGAAAGTCATCAAAAAAGTTATCCCTTCATTGAATACATTTTTGTGGAAAGTCAAGTATTACTCTTGTTGTTCAGTTGCTAAGTCATGTCCAACTCTTTTGCAACCCCATGGACTGTAGCCCGCCAGAATCCTCTGTCCATGGAATTTTACAGGCAAGGATACTGGAGTGGGTTGCCATTTCCTTCTTCAGGGTATCTTCCTGACCCAGTAATGGAACCCACATCTCCTACATTGGCAAGTGGATTCTTTACCACTGAGCCTCTAGGAAAGCCCCAAGTATTACTCTAGATTTTATTTAAATCATATGTGCACATGTGTGAAATAAATAGGCTACTTGATACACACAAAGTATATTTTTATAAATACAAAAATATAAAAGGACCTACTGTATAGCACAGGGAACTATATTCAATGCTTTGAAATGGCCTATAAGGGAAAAGAATTTGAAAAAGAAAAATATATATATATAAGTATGACTGAATCACTTTGCTATACACTGAAACTAAAACAATTTTATAAATCAACTATACTTCAATTTTTAAAAAATGAAAAACAACCACCAAAAAATGGGAATGTGTAAAAAGAGAAAATCTTAAAAAGAAAATCAAAATCAAGAATAATCTTGTTTTATAATAACTATAAATGGGATCTAACCTTTAAAAATTGTGAATCACTATATTATATACTTATAAGATATTTATTAGAAACTATACTTCAATAAAAACCCTAAAATCTCATGACGCAGAGATAATCATTGTAAATTTTGATAAACTATCTCCAGTAATCTTGCCTGGAGAATCCCAAGGACAGAGGAGCCTGGCAGGCTACAGTCCGTGGGGTCGCAAAGAGTCAGACACGACTGAGCAACTGACACTTTCACTTTCAGAACGTGATGTATAAATGTGAGGTCTGACATTGTCCTCGGTTTTGCTGATTGGTGGTCTGATCAGGGCTGGATGGACTGAAGTCTGGGCTGAACGTGGTCATTGTCTCTGGAGCCTGTGGTCCAGGAAAAGAGATAGTAGCCAAGGTAACAGCATCAGGAACTGCAACCTTAGAGCCCACCTGGGAAGGACACGTGGGTAAAGCTGAAACCTGGAGAAGCCCTCCTGCGCAGAACAGAGACCCTGAGTGGGGAGGAGTCTGGCTGGTTCCAGTCCCTGAGGGATCCTACATGTAGTCAGAGGAATGACACCTTCCCCCAAAGATGCCCATGTCCTAGTGCACATCACCATGAACATGTTACAGTACACGTCCAAGGGAATTCAGGTGGCAGGCAGAGATGAGATTGCTAGACCACTGACCTTAACTTTGGGAGGTTTTCTTGGATTATCCAGATGGGAGACTAATGTAAATACAAGAGTCCTTAAAAGTGGGAGGTTCTGACCCAGAGTAGCTGCCTGTGAAGAAGGATGATGGGGCTCCAAGTCAAGGAGTAAGGGTGCTCCTAGGAGCTGGTAAAGGCAAGGAAACAGCTTTTCCCTGCTGGAGCCTCAGGAGGATTTGAGCTGCTAACACCTTGGTTTCGGCCCAGTGAGACCCGTTGCAGACTTGTGACCTCCAGATGCTTAATATGGTCATTTTCTATGCACTAATTTTTGGTGGTTTGCTACAGAAACTGTAGTAGGAGGCTGGTAACACCTGATAAAGCTGCTTTCCCCTTCTCTCAGCCTTAGCACAGAACCATAAAATAAACACGCATGCTTATGACCAGGGACATTCTGGAAATCATCAAGACCTGCGGTCTGTGTGAGGCTGCTGCAGTAGGAATTCAGTGTGTGGTCACCTCCTCACCCTGCAGGGTGGGTGGATCCACTGTCAGCCACTTCTCCAAGCAGGGGAACCCCAGCTCTGCTGACCAGCTGTGCAGTTCAAGGTGGCTCCTCAGCCTGGCTGGGTCTTGGTACCCTTCTCTGCCAAACAGGCATAAGAATCTCAACTTTAGGGTCCTTGGGACAATTACGGAGGGTAAGCGCAAAGCATCTCACACTGACTGGCTTTTAATAGGATCTCAAGAAAGGGGTGCTCCTGTTAATTTTGCACATTTATGTATTTAAAATAGAACGCTCATCATCTGCTTTTAAGAGGACTTGAGAGTATATGTCAGAACAATTACATGAAAGTTATGAAGTGAGAACAGAAACAATTTAAAGAGCGTGTTCCAGGTGTCTGCGATGAGCTCATTCCTGCAGGTGAAACCGCGCTTGGCTTGCACTTCCCAGGTACAGAGTGGAGAACAGACCAGGTGGCAAGAGCCTCCTGTCGCCTGCAGAACACCTGCCAGCTTTGCCAAGGGGCTGCCTTCTTCCTATTGAGAAGCTCCAAAAGATCCTAAAGACATACCACATACATTGACGTGTATGCATTTTTAGAGGGAACATATTCATATGGCTTAAATAGTTTCAAATATGCACATATATTATAAAATTCATGTATACATACCCATATGTACTCACCACATATTATATACATGGTGAAAATCCTTTCAACTCTCCTCCGTTAGGTGCTTCCCCCACACTCCCGCCTCCTCCTTAAACAATCATGTTACTAGTTTTCCTATGTATTCTTCAAGAGTTTCTTTAGGGAACTACAAGCAAATAAAAAATAGACATTCTTGGGGCTTCCCTGGTGGTCCAGTGGTTAAGAATCTGCCAATGAGAGGACAAGGGTTCAATCCTCAGTGCGCAAAGATCCCACATGCCTTGATGCAACTAAGCCCATGCGCCACAGATACAGAGCCCATACACCTCAATTACGGAAGCCAGTGCACTCTGGAGTCTGCGTGCCACAGTGCTGAGCCCACGTGCTGCACCTACAGAAGCCACGTGCCCTTCTCTGAGACAAGAGAAGCCACACAGCAGACCTAGAGAGTAACCACTAACCTCTGCAACTAGAGGAAGACCCAGCACAGCCAAAAAAAAAAAAAAGGATGACATAAAAAAGTAATAAATAAAAATTATTTGAAAATAATAGACATTCTTGGTCCCCTCCCCATCTCTTTTTACACATAAAGTTTTACTATTGCGATGCGGGCTAACATTTACATGGTGCTTATATGCCAGGCATGGCTCTAACGTAACCTCCACAATAGCCCTGGGTGATGAATAAATTATTGGCTCTGGTTTACGAATGAGGAACCCAGGCTAAGTTACCTGCGCAATGCCGGGCAGTCAGTAAATGATCCAGTGTCTGGGAGACTTGCTGTTCCCGGATTCCTTCTCTGAAGCGCTCACCTGGTCTGAGACAGCACCATTTTTACATCTGGTTTGGCAGGAATTGGGGAAGTGTTCTTTTATTAGCACTGGAGAGAAGCCAAGGGTGTTGCATTTGCTTATTACTCAATGATGCAGTTTATTTGGGGAAAGGGCAAAACTAAAATTGTCAGTTTACTACTTTTTGATGATTTTTAATTTTAAGCAGTGTGGAACTTGGAAAATAAAAATGAGTGGTAGGATTTTTAACAATATATATTTGGTCATAGATATCTCAAACATTTTTGGGGGAGGGGGCAGGAACTAGAAATCAATCAATTTAGCCCAAGAATGCCAATTCTATATTTTGTGTTGCTGATAGAAAAGAGAACAAAACGCTCCAGTTGCCTGATGAGAAAATAGCTATCGGCATTCAAATATTTCCATGGAAAAGTAGAGATGGCCTCGTTCAAATACAGGCCACCCTTTCCTGTGCACTGGGCCGCTCGCCTGTGCACCTTCTGGAAGACCAGAAGGTTACCTCAAAAGAGATTTGAATCTTAAGTCCCAGGACAGGCTTCCCGGGTAGCACAGTGGTAAAGAATTCACCTGCCAAGGCAGGAGACCCAAGAGATGCAGGTTCAATCCCTGGGTTGGGAAGAACCCCTGGAGGAGGAAATGGCAAACCACTCCAGTGTTCTTGCCTAGAGAATCCCATGGACAGAGGAACCTGGAAGGTTGCAGTCCATGGGGCTGCAGAATCAGACACAACTAAAGTGACTTGGCCCTGCAGCACAAATCCCAGGGCAAACATTTAATTAGGAGCCCATAGTTCTGTCCAACAATGAGTAGAGATTTTGTAGGTCTGGAAAAGTCTTAGAAAATATGCTATTTATTCACAGTTATAACAAATGAAAAACAACCCGCATGTCCAGTGAGGGCAGAATGGCCAACAACTGTCTCATGCCTGCCATGCCTCCCTAGTCCTCAGGGTCACAGACTCCTGGGATTCCTACAACATCCCCAGGACTGAGCTCTCTGGACCAAGGTGAGAGCTCTCTGGCCGGTGACCATCTTCCTGCTAGCCTCTGGGCCAGGCCTCCAATGGGCTCGTGGTCAGCTCTGGGGGCTGGCATGACCCCTGCATCACTAATCTCCTCCCTCTGACAACAGCTTCTTACCCCAATGCTGTGCTGTGGTCTCCTGCCTCAGTTTCCCTTTATAGTCCTTCTGTAGTTCGGCAGGGTCATTCTAGGACCCTGCCAGATCCTGTCTAGCTCTTGTGAACCCTTGTCTCTTGAACTGGATTCCCCATCTCTCTGCCAACTGCACTTGGGCCCCATTCTGTAAGTGAAATAAGTCCTCCAGAGACACAATAAGCTATGACCAAGAATCTCACACCACCTGGAACCTTCCACCAGCTCAGATGTTTATCCCACCTCTCTATCCAACACAGACCAAGCCTACAAGTAAAACATTCAGCTGGGGCTTCTTGGTGTTTCTAGAGCTTGTATTTATGAATCCCCTAAAAGAAAAAGTGTGTGGACTTCCAAGTTTTTGTTGAATCATTTTAATGTTAAGATAACTTATATGTGTAGCAACGTGAGAATATGCATAAATATATTATATTTATAGCTCTTGTGTAACTAAAACCCAAGGAGGTTTATAAATAAAATCAAAGAAAACTACAGCATCAATACCTTTCAAATTAGCAATAGAAGCTTAATGTAGTGGATGATGTTGCTCTGTTAAAACTAAATCACCAATGATGGGTTTAAATTTTTCTTTTAAAAATTTATATCTCTGTTTTGTATTTTAGTTGATTCCTTTGGTTTTGAGAATAATGATCCCTCTTTGGAGTTACGGTTATTGTGATTATTATTTCTCTTTTTAAACAAAAAACTGTTTAGCCTCCAATCAGTCACTTTGATGGTCCTAAATATGTAAGTTGTTGTTGTTCAGAGGCCAAGTTATGTCCAACTGTTTGTGACTCCATGGATTGCCGCACTCCAGGCTTCCCTGTCCTCCACTATCTACCAGACTTTGCCCAAATTCATGTCCACTGAGTCAGGGATGCTATCTAACCATCTCATCCTCTGCCGCCCTCTTCTCCTTTTGCCTTCAATCTTTCCCCACATCAGGATCTTTTCCAATGAGTCAGCTCTTCGCACCAGGTGGTGCTTCAGCTTCAGTGTCAGTCCTTACAATGAATATTCAAGATTGGGTTTATCCCAAAATATAATAAAAAACAGCTTGCAATATTAAAGTCTACACTGGATGTTTTCTCCTACTGTATTTACTGCTAATGAAATGCTGGGAGTTTATATGAAGAGGGACAGAATCCCCACCATTTGTTCACCACCCTCAGCACTACAGCGCAGGTGGGAGTCTTGGTGGTCCCCACTCCTCCTCTGATCCAAGGTGACTACGGCTCACTCAACTTGGTTGGCTGCAAAGCCTCACTCATATATTTGGTTAGTTGATAATGATTACAAATCGAGTGTAAGTAGGTAACAAGGGCTTGTGGCTGCAGAGAATTTAAGGTGGTCATTCAGATCATCTTTTTTGCTCTTTTGTGACTCCATGGACTGTAGCCCACCAGCTCCACTGCCCATGGGATTTCCCATGGCCACATGCACACAGACACATGTACACAGGCACACTCACGCACACTTGTAAAAATCAGTGACAATTTTGTGAAAACACAAAAGTAAGACAGCACTGTGAGGCTGACCTGTTTCTGAAACAACATGCTAAAAGCCAAGTGAGTAAAGATTTGGAAATGTGATAGCATTTGCTGGTGAGCTTATGAGCAGAGTCACACGCCCATACAATGTTGCAGGGAATGCAAAGGGGCACGGCCTTAGGAAGAGGAATTGGCAAAATCTAACAAAATTTAGAGCTTTCATACACTCTGACCCAGCTCCTGAAGTATGTCAATCATTTACTCCAAGCATAGAAGTATGCCAGCTGAATATTTATTACCACATTGCTTGTAAGAGCCAAGTTTGAAAACAACACAGATTTGTAGCAGCAAAGGTTTAATTGGCACAATATAGCACATCTACAGGATGGAATAGTATACAACCAAGGAAAGAATGAGGTTAACTTGTACATACCTATGGGAAAGATGTCCAAGTCATGTTGCTAAGCAAGTTGCAAAAATTCTACATATGAGATCTCATCACTGCTTTATAGAATTAACATGTGTTTTAAAATGCATAAGAATTTATAGTAAATGGTTAAAATGGTTCATTTGGTCTTTTCCCCAAGACACCTTTGTCTATTCAGGGTCTTTCGTGGTTCCATACAAATTGTAGGATTTCAATTCCAGTTCCAGTGTCAGGGGTATTTTCATAGGGATCACATTAAATCTGTAGATTGCTTTGGGTAGGATGGACATTTTAACAATACTAATTCTTTCACTCCACTAATATGTGATATCTTCCTGGTCATTTCTATTGTTGTCAACTTCCTGCATCAACGTCTTGATCATTTTCCAGAGTACAGTCTTTCACCTCATTGGTTAAACTTATTCCTAGATATTTTCTTCTTTTTAACTGGATTGTAAATAGGATTGCTTTCTTCATTTCTCTTTCTCATAGCTCATTATTAGTGCATAGAAATGCAACATATTTCTGTGCACTAATCTTGTATCCTGAAACTTTACTGAATTGATACATTAGTTCTTATAATTTTCTGGTGAAGTCTTTAGGGTTTTCTGCATATAATATCATGTAATCTGCAAACTTCTTTCCTTCCAGTTTGGATGTCTTTTAATTCTTTTTCTTGTTTTCTCACTGTGGATAGGTCTTCCAATACTAAATAAAATAGAAGTGGTGAGAGTGCGCATCCTTATCATATTTCTGATCTTAGAGGACAACAAAGTTGGAGGTATCATGCCCCCTGACTTCAGACTATACTACAAAGATACAGTAATCAAAAATAGACACATAGATCAATGGAACAGAATAAAGAGCCCAGAAATAAACCCGTACACATATGGTCAGTTAGTCTACCACAAAGGAGGCAAGCATACACAATGGAGAAAAAACAATCTCTTTAATAAGTAGTATTGGGAAAACCAGACAGCTGCTTCTAAAAGAATGAAATTGGAACATTCTTTAACACGGTATGCAAAAATAAACTCAAAATGAATTAAAAACTTAAATGTAAGACCAGAAACCATAAAATTCCTAGAAGGAAACAAAGGCAGCATAATCTTTGACATAAATAGTAGAGGTATTTCTTTAGGTCTGCCTCCTAAAGCAAAGAAAAACAAAGATAAACACACGGGACCTAACTTAAAAGCTTTTGCACAGCAAATGTAACCATCAACAAAATAAAAAGACAACCTACTAGTGGGAGAAAATATTTGCAGATGATATGACTGACAATGATATGGGCTTCCCTAGTAGCTCAGCTGGTAAAGAAACCTCCTGCAATGCAAGAGACCCCTGTTCAATTCCTAGGTCAGGAAGTTCCCCTGGAGAAGGGATAGGCTACCCACTCCAGTATTCTTGGGCTTCCCTGGTGGCTCAGATGGTAAAGAATCTGCCTATAATGCGGGAGACCTGAGTTCAGTCCCTGGGCTGGGAAGATCCCCTGGAGGAGGGCATGGCAACCCACTCCAGTATTCTGCCTAGAGAATTCCCATGGACAGAGGGGCCTGGTGGGCTACAGTCCATGGGGTCTCAAAGAGATGGACACAACTGAGCAACTAAGCACACATGACTGACAAAGGATTAACATCCAGAACATATAAACAGCTCATGCAATGAAACATAAAACAGTCTGATTTTAAAATGGGCAGAAGAACCTGAATAGACATTTTTCAGAAAACAGGCATCCAGCTGAACAATAGGCACATAAAAAGACATTCAACATCATTAATCAACTGATTAATGCAAATCAAAACCACAATGAGGTATCACCTTACACCTGTCAGAATGGCTATCATCAAAAAGACCACTAAAAGCAAATGCTGGTGAGTATGTGGAGAAAAGAGAACCCTAGCACACTGCTGGAGGGAATGTAAATTGGTGCAGCCACTGTGGAAAGTAGTATTGAGGTTCCTCAAAAAATTAAAACTAGAACTACCATTTGATCCAGCAACTTCATTCTGAGTATTCATCTGAAAAAAAATGAAAGCACTAATTTGAAAAGATACATGCATCGCAATGTTCATAGCAGCATTATTTACAACACTTAAGATATGGAAACAACCTATGTGTCCAACAGTAGATGAATGAATAAAGTAGATGTAGCGTGTATATATGTGTGTGTGTATATATATTCACTTTCACATATATGCAGTGGAATACTACTCAGCCATTAAAAATTGATAGTTTCAAATTGTGGTGCTGGAGAAGACTCTTGAGAGTCCCTTGGACAGCAGGGAGATCAAATCAGCCAATCCTAAAGGAAATCAACCCTGAATATTTATTGCAAGGACTGATCCTGAAGCTGAAGCCCCAGTACTCTGGGCACCTGATGTGAAGAATTGACTCATTGGGAAAGACCCTGATGCTGGGAAACACTGAAGGCAGGAGGAGAAGGGGATGACAGAGGATGAGATGGCTAGATAGCACCACCAACTCAATGGACATGAATCTGAGCAAATTCTAGGAGACAGTGAAAGGCAGGACAGGGAAGACTGGCATGCTGCAGTCCAGGGAGTTGCAAATAGTCTAATATAACTTGGCGACTAAACAAGAACAATAACATTTAAAAAGAAAGAAATTTTGCCATTTGCAACAACATGGAAGGACCTGGAGGGTATTATGCTTAGTGAAATAAGTCAGACAGAGAAAGACAAATACTATATGTTTTCACTTACTTGTGAAATCTAAAAAATAAAACAAGTGAACAAAACAGAAACAGATTTACAGAGAACAAATTAGTGGTTACTAGGGGGAGAGGGAAGAAGAGAGAGGCAAAACAGGTGGTGGGGATTAAGAGGAACAAATTACAAAGTATAAAATAAGTAAGTTGTTTCAAAGATATAATGTACAACATAGAGAACATAGTCAATGTTTCATAATAACTTTGTATGGAGTATATCCTATAAAAAATATCAAATTACTATGTTGTATACCTGAAACTAATACAATATTATTGTAAGTTAACTATACCTCAATTTTTTAAGTGATTATTCTGCCAGGGGAGATATGGAATTATGAAAGATTTAACTCTCTACTTCATATGGTAAGAAAGCAGAGTAACTTCTTTATCTTATAATAGAAAACTCAGGAAGTCAGGCATTATTTTAAGGGCTGGTGATACAATGATAAATAAGCAGGACAGAGCCCTGCCCCCACAGGGAGCTATTCTGCTGTGAGGGAGACAACAAGCCACGGACACGTGATGATGCCGGAAGTGATGTCTCCTGAAGTGATGTCTCCTGTGACGGAACACAACCAGGCACGGCGCTGAAGAGTGCCGAGGCCACCAGGGTCAAGATGGGAAAGTTTTCAGTCAGATCCGCTCCTCGTCTCCATCCTCACCAGCAGGGTACGAGGGTCCCCTTTTTGCCACACCATCTCCAGAACTTTTATTTGTGGATTTGAATACAATGGAAGCATATACACTAACATACGTACCTAGATAGCCAATGGGAATTTGCTGTATGACTCAGGCAAGTCAAACTGGAGCTCTGTAATAACCCAGAGAGGTGGGAATGAGTGGGAGGAAGGAGGGAGATGCAAGACGGAGGGGACATATATATACACCCATGGTTAATTCATGTTGCTGTATGACAGAAATCAAACCATTACTGTAAACCAATCATCAATCAATAAAAATAAATAAATATTAAAAAAAATCGGTTCTCCTCCACCTTTCCCACATGTTTTCCCCAGAGAAGGTGGATGGAGGACGTTGTTCCCTGGTTGCAGGATGGGAGGCATCAGCAACCATTCCAGGTAGGTCTCCTTATTTTCAGGGACCTGTCTGTCCACCCTCTCATGGGAGGTGCACTGTGGTTTGGGGTCACAGGAAAAGGACAGCTGGAAACAGACTCATTATAACAGATTACGAAAAGGAGGATTTTGGACTTCCCTGGTGGTACAGTGGGTAAGAATCTGCCTGACAAAGCAGAGAACGCAGATTCGATCCCTGGTTGGGAGGATCCACGTGCCAAGGAACAACTAAGTCCAGGTACCACAACTACTGAGTCTGTACCCTAGAGCCAGCGAGCCGCACCTACTGAGCCCACATGCTGCCACCACTGAAGCGTACATGCCTAGGGCCCGTGCCCGGAAGCAAGAGAAGCCACCGCAACGGGAAGGCCATGCACCCCAAAGAGTAGCCCTTGCTCATTGCAACTAGAGAGAGCCCCTGTACAGCAATGAAGACTCAACGGAACCAAAAATAAAACAAATAAATAAAAATATTTTAATAAATAAATACACATTTTAAAAAGGAGGATTTGCAAGTTTATTGCCCAAATCATTAGACTCTGCTGCTTCACAGGGAAAACTATTTTTTATGAATACTATTATGAGCCAAGTGTTTTGCTAAGACTCACACTCTAAGCCTTAGAGCATCAACGAAGGAAACTGTTCTTATTACACAAACATAGGAGCCAGTGACCGGTGGAGGGAGATTCAAATCCAGATCTCATCTGGTCACTGGTCCATGCGTATGGCACTGTCCTGCCTGTCCCCGCTGGATGGGTGACGATGGGCTGGCACTCTCCTGGCACTCAACTCCCACCCCTTCCACCACGGCTCTCCCACCAGGCTCACTTCTGAGAGCCCTCCCGTCGGTATTGTCAACATTGGCTGTGACTCAGGACCGTGGAAACTCCCTCTGCATCTCCCCGTGGCTCAGCGGGTGTGGGCTCCTTCCCAGCAGGTGCTGAGTCAGGCTCGGCCCTGAGAAGTGGGGACACGCACATGTATGTCACAGCTAGTACAATGCACACACAGACGCAGACAGTGCCCAGGCCCGGGGGATTGGCGACAGCTTGCAAGGAAGCAGACAAACGTTCAGACTTTGCTCATATCACTTGAGGAACTCTGACAAAGCCTCCAGTGCAGGATGTTACCTGGAAATGTTATTGACCAACATTGCGTAGCCCGAGTCTAACAAAATCACAAAGTCCCATGCTCTGGATTAATGCAAAGTGACATGAGGCTCCATCTCACACAGTGGGCAAGTGGACCAACTGTGGGTTCAGATCAGAGCCAATCTTCAGCTATTTTAAAGCTATATGTTCTTGACAAAAGTTATCAAATTTCTCTATGTCTCAGGTTCCTGATCTGCACAATGGGCATCTTAAATTCTTCATTCACAGGGTCATGGGGAGGATTATCTGAGGGACTGAGTAGGGCTCACCTAGCACCGCCTGGCCCATGATGTGACAAACGGGCTGTGACGGGACCCTCATCTCATTGGTCCCTTCCCACAGAGGAAAAGCCACTGCAGAGCTGACCTTGTTCCTTCACCTTCAAGCTCCAGCCAAGAGTAGTGATGCTGAGGGTGATAAGACTTAAAGTTTCTCCTTTTTGCCCCCATGATCTCCTTGTGTACCAAAACTATTTTGTATAATTTTTCTTTTGAATCTTCCTGGAGAAGTGGAAATGGAACTTTCCTATGAATCTTCCTGGAGAAGTGGAAATGGAACTTTCCTAGCTAAACTCTATGGTGACACTCCCAAGATCCTCAGAGAGAGTAAGCTCAAGCCCAGCCAGCATTGCTCTGCCTTTGCAGAAAGTGGATTCCTGGCCTCGGGGAATTGCCTTCTGCCCCCAAAGCCAGGCAATTTGTTTTCTGTTGTTGTTTTGTTTGTTTTTAATTGGTATATAATTGCTTTACAATGCTGTGTTAGTTTCTGCTGTTCGATAAAAGTGAACCCACCATATCTATGCATTTATCCTCTCCCTCCTGCACTTACCTCTCCCTCCACCCCCATCCCACCCCTCTACATCATCACGGAGCACTGAGCTGAGCCTCCTGTGCTATACGGCAGCTTCCCACTAGCTATCTATTTTACACACGTATGTGCATGCATGCTCAGCTACATCTGACTCTGCGATCCCATGGACTGTAGCCCACCAGGTTCCTCTGTTCATGGGATTTTCTAGGCAAAAATACTGCAGTAGGTTGCCATTTCCTACTCCAGGGGATCTTCATGACCCAGGGATCGAATCTGAGTCTCTGAGCCACCTGGGAAGCCCATGATATTATATATATGTCAATGCTACTCTCTCCATTTGCCTGGCAGGCTACAGTCCATGGGTCGCAAAGAGTTGGACACAACCGAAGCAACTTAGCACACACAAGTATGCACGCCTCGTGTTCACATGTCCATTTTCTACATCTGGGTCTCTATTCCTGTCCTGCAAATATTTTATCTGCTAAAGGGTCAGCACGGCCCTCGCAGTATCTCCAGCTGTTATTGATCCTCCACTCTGCTCAGGCAGTGTGAAACTGAATTTGCACAAAATCATTTCTTCAAATCCGCTTCACGGTAGAAAGCGATGTGCAACAGCAAGGAAAGGCACCCAGAATGTCCCAGCTTTGCCAGTCTGTTAGAGGCGAGTGGGTGAGTAACCAGCTTTCTCCTCGATCTGATGTGAGACTCACCCAAAACCATTCATGCCTTTGCACCAGGGGCTGACAAACAGCTCTGGCCCCTCTGCCTGTTTTTGAAAAGAAAGGTTCATTGGAATACAGCTATACTTGCTCATTCACATGCTGCCCATGGCTGCTTCTGCACATTGACAGAAAAATCTGAGTATTTGTGACAGAGACTCTACGGTCCTCAAAGTTGAAACCATTTTCAGAAAAAAGTTGCCAATCAATCTATACTCTGCTCCAAGTATCCATCACCTGTTTTATTCCTCTATCTCTTAAAAAACAAACAAGATGAACCTATTTGCAAAACAGAAATAGAGACCTAGACAGAGAAGTGTGGATACCAAGGGGGGTGAGATGAACTGGTAGATTAGGATTGATATTATATAGACCACTGATACTATGTATAAGATAGATAACTAATGAGAACCTACTGTATGGCACAGGGAACTCTATTCAGTGCTCTGTGGTGACAAAAAAGGGATATAGACACATATATAACTGGAAGCGAAGAGGAACTGAAGAGCCTCTTGATGAAGATGAAAGAGGAGCATGAAAACCTTGCTTAAAACTCAACATTCAAAAAACTAAGATCATAGCATCTGGTCCCATCATTTCATGGCAAATAGATGGGGAAACAATGGAAACAGTGACAGACTTTACGTTCTTGAACTTCCAAATCCCTGCAGACAATGACTGCAGTCAGGAAATTAAAAGATGCTTGCTCCTTGCAACAAAAGCTATGACCAACCTACATAGCATATTAAAAAGCAGAGATATCACTTTGCCAATAAAGGTCTGTATAGTCAAAGCTACGGTTTTTCCAGTAGTCATGTGTGGATGTAAGAGTTAGACCATAAAGAAGACGGAGTCCCGAAGAATTGATGCTTTCTAACTGTGGTGCTGGAGAAGACTCTTGAGAGTCCCTTGGACAGCAAGGAGATCAAATCAGTCAATTCTGAAGGAAATCAATCTTGAATATTCATTAGAAGGACTGATGCTGAAGCTGAAGCTCCAATACTTTGGCCACTGGATACAAAGAGCCAACTCATTGGAAAAGACCCTGATGATGGGAAAGATTGAGGGCAGAAGGGGAAGGGGGTGACAGAGGATGAGATGGTAGGATGACATCACTGACTTGATGGACATGAGTCTGAGCAAGCTCTGGGAGTTGGTGATTGACAGGGAAAACTGGCAGTGCTGCAGTCCGTGGGGTCACAAAGAGTTAGACATGACTTGAGCGACTGAACAACAACATATAGTACAAACTATTTAAATAGAGGTATCCCATATATATAGAAATATATATGTGTACTCTGAATATGTATACCTATATATACTTCTATTTTTATACATACACACATTTATATATAGTACATATTACAAAAATAGAGGTATCCCGTATATAGAGAGGAGATACACACACATATATATATGCCAGTACCCCCATATACATAGGTATGTATGTATACATATATATATATTTTATATATATACTCCTAGGTATACAAACACAGACACACAAAAAGTACAGATTACATAAATAGAAGTGTTTTCCTGATACTTGGAAATACTGAGGGCAGGACGAGAAGAGGGTGACAGAGGATGAGATGGTTGAATAGCAACATCAACTCAATAGACAGAGAAGCAAACTTGGAGAGACAGAGAACAGGGAAGCCTGGTGTGCTGCAGTCTGTGGGGTCACAAAGAGTTGGACACAACTGAGCGACTGAACAGCAACAAATGTGTACATTTATTTATGTAATCTATAGTATATACAATAGCAAAAAGAAACACCAAAATGAGGAAAAACCCCAAAACATGCGGAGATGGCAGAATCGTGGCCTCGGAGGGCTGCGCTTTCTCAGGTGTCCACATCGATGTGTTTCCCGATCCACGTGAGTCAGCCCCGCAGCACCCAGCCAGGCAAGCACAGCCATGACTGATGCTTAATCCTCCTGGGAAGCCGGCTCACCGTCATTCATCTTTAAAAGCCCTCAGTGACTCATGAGTTCTGCACAGGACTGGGGGTAGCAAGAACTTCATGAGGCAGCGTGTTTGCCCTCACCTCCCAGGCCTGCTTCAGAAGGGTGAGCAATTCAGGCAGCTATGATCACAAAGGAAAAAAAGTTTTCTCTCATCCCGTGCTCCTGAAGAAGCCAAGGCACGAAGGGCCGCAGGCTGTGTTGACATGATCGGGGGAGACTTCTGCCCAAGGATTTAAACTCTTGCACAATCATGAGCAAAACCCATGACCGTCCCGGTTCACAGCCACAGACTTATCAAGGGCCGATCAAGAGCGACATGTAACTTGTACTGTTTGTTGCTGTTTTGTTTTGTTTTACTTTTAACTCATTTTTAAAATTTATTTATTTATTTATTTTTGGTTTTGCTGGGTCTTCGTTGCTGCTCACCAGCTTCTTCTAGTTGTGGTGTGCTGGCTTCAGTAGCTGTGGCTCAGTTGCCCTGCAGTACGTGGAATCTTCCCCAAATAGGGATTGAACCTTTGTCCCCTGCATTAGCAGGCAGACTGTTAACCACTGGACCACCAGGGAAGTCCCTACTTTTAATTTTATTAAGCATGCTTCTTAAAGTGAAATTTTTTTCTGTTCTAATTTCTCCCATATCCTAAGTCTATTCAATTTAAAGTTATCCTAAAATGAATTTTCTTCTCATGAGCACAGAATTTATGCTATTATATGTGTATGCTATTATCCCTGACCTCACTGAATGTTACCACCTTTCTTTTTTTTTTTTTTTAAATTATTGATGGTCTAAATCATATTCCCTGAGTATAGATCCTTTAGGCTTTTCCGGTGGCTCAGCGGTAAAGAATCTGCCTGCAATGCAGGAGCTACAGGAGACACAGGTTCACACCCTGGGTTGCAAAGATCTCCTGGAGAAGGAAATGGCAACCCACTCAAGTATTCTTGCCTGGAGAATCCCGTGGACAGAGGAGCCTGGTGGGCTACAGTCCATGAGTCGCAAAGAGTCAGACATGACTGAAACAACTTAGCACACGCATGCACACATGAATCCTTCCTCTCCCCTACAAAGTGTTAAGTTCCTGAAACTGCTGTAACAAAGCACCACACATGAGGGGCTTCCAGAACGAAAGAGTCTTCTCACACATTCAGGAGCCAGAGCTCTGAAATCAAGGTGTCAGTAGGTTTGGTTCCCTCTGGAGGTTCGGAAAGGAATCTGTCCCCTGCCGCTCCCCCAGTTTCTGGCTCCTAAAACCATCTCTCCAATCTCTGCTTCTGTCTTCACACCTCACATGTCTCTGAGTCTGGATCTCCCTCTTCTTACAAGGACACCAGCCTCAGGACTTAGCTGGTGGTTTTAGTCACTAAGTCGTGTTCAGCTGTGTGACCTCATGGACTGTAGCCTGCCAGGGTCCTCTGTCCATGGGATGCTCCAGGCAAGAATGCTTGAGGGGGTGCCATTTCCTTCTCCAAGGGATCTTCCAACCCAGGGATCAAACCTGGGTCTCCTGCATTACAGGCAGATTCTTTACCAACTGAGCTCAGAGGGAATCTACTTAGGGCCCACACTAATTCACATCCAGGTGTTGTAGGACCCAAGTTTTTATGACTGGGGGCCCTCTTTGAGGAAAAGAACACAAAATTACATGTAGATGAGAATTCATATTTAGAATGCAAACAAATGACAAGAAATTACAAGACCAGTGGACATTGGACTGCCTTCCTCTGCCATTTCTCTAGGCAATTTACCACAAGTGGCTCTGGAGACTGTCTTCTGGCCTTGCTCCCTGCCGACAACACTCTATAGCTCCTAGAAGCCCTGCACAGTCTTAGGGAACATGCAGATGAAGACTCTGTAGCTTAAGGTCATTTATTCCCAGGAAAGGTCCACTTTGCCTGCAAAAGGAGGTTCGCATTCAGGCCAGGTGTGTAGGAAAGAAAATGAGGGGTAGGTGTGGGTATCAGAGTCTCACGCAAGGGGGCAGCGTCCTGGCTCAGCCTGGATGTTGCAGTCACCATGGCCTGGAGGCCTGGCCCAGCTGGACAGCGGAGACCATGTTCCTCCTTTGCCTCCTAGTCTTCTGCTCCCCCAGAAGCCCCACACAAAACCAACAACCAGGGACGGGCTTTCCCTCCAGCAACAATGTGCAGTCACTTCTCCCCTCCCCCCCGCTCTGAGAACTTCACCAGCTGCTCATCAAGTCATGCTGCAGCTTGAAAGGCACATCCTGATTTGCCCCAGTTTATGTCCCTTGTAAGATAGAGGTGTAATCACAGCCCTCTGCTGTGAGCCAGCCAGATGAAAGGTCCCAGTGAAGGGACAGTGAAGTGTAATTGGGCCACCCGAAGCCCCCGACAACAGGGAGGAGCCAGGCCCCAGGGTAGACTCTCCCAAGGACTGCCGACATGGCTAGGGCCAGCTGGCCTGATTTGGGGGCAGAACAGAGCTGGGCTTCAGGGGAGCAGGGAGGCCTTGCTGCCCCAGTCGTCAGCCTTCCCCTTTCTCCCTTGGTTATTTCTTTCCTCTGCTCTACCACCTGTCTGTCCAAACCCCACTGCTCCTGAAGTTAGAGGGTTGGCCCAATAGTCTTGGATGGGCTGCTTGCGTAGGGTAGAGGTTCTTCTTCCTATACACCCATATTTAACCCCAGCCCTATTAAGTAAGAGTAAGTAAGTGTTAGTCGCTCAGTCGTGTCCAACTCTTTGCGACCCCATTGACTGCAGCCTACCAGGCTCCTCTGTCCATGAGATTTTCCAGGCAAAGATACTGGAGTGGGTTGCAAGCCTGCTATTAAATGACCTGTTACAATGGGGGTTTTGGCAGAATCCCAAATATCTTTCTTATGTCCTAGAATCCTGTTCATTTGTCCATCTACCCGTTCATCTAGCCATTCATCCATCCACCATTCATCTTTCATCATCCATTAATTCATCCATCCATCCCTCACCCATTATCCATTCATCATCCATCATCCATCCATTCATTTCATAGAAGAGCATTAAACACCTCCTACTCTGCCAGGGGCTATACTTGCCTCTGAAGCTACAGAGCTTTTCCAAGACCAGAGGCCTGCTGCCAGAGAGACTTTGATCTCCAGAGGAAGCAGACAGCATGTTTGATGGGTGTCATCTGCAGGGATAGAGCACAAACAGCATGGTTCTAAAACTGAAGCATGCAACTTTCATCAGGACCTGAATCCACAGTCTTTTAACTGAGATCACACATCTGGTCTCAGGACTTAGTCAAGCTCAGATTCTTGATGTCTCATAACAGAAAGAATTCAATGAGAGACAAAGTGATAGGTAAGAAATGGAATTATTTAGAGAGAAACACACCACAGACAGAATATGGGCCATCTCAGAAGGCGAGAGAGGTACGAGCGTACAGGATTGTCAGTTTTTATAGGGTTGGGTAATTTCATAAGCTAATAAGCAGGAGAAGTATTCCAGCTGTTTTGGGGAAGGGGTGGGGATTTCCAGGAATTGGACCACTGTTTTTGTTTAATTAATTAATTAGGCTTCTTGGGGTCTTAATTGCAGCACTGGAGATCTTCAATGTGTCAGGTGAGATCTTTCGCTGCAGACAGCATGCAGACTCTCTAGTTATGGCCCTCAGGCTTAGCAGTTGTGGCTCTCAGGCCTAACTGCTCCACGGCACGTGGGATCTTGGTTCCCTGACCAAGAATCGAACCCACATGCCCTGCATTGTAAGGCAGATTCTTAACCACTGGATTACCAGGGAAGTCCCCACTGCCCACTTTTTGACCATTATGGTCAATTTTGGAACTGTCATGGTGCTTGGGGTGTCTCACTTAGCTCGATGCTATGACCCCATGGACTGTAGCCCACAAGGCTCCTCTGTCCACAGAATTCTCCAGGTGAACATAGTGGAGTGGGTTGCCATTTCCTACTCCAGGGGATCTTCCCAAACCAGGGATTGAATCTCGGATCTCCTGAATTTCGGGCAGATTCTTTACCATCTAAGCCACCAGGGAAGCTTGTTCGTTAGGAAGAGCGTATACCGAGGCTTAGAGAAGATGACTGGTCCATCATCATGGACCTATTTGGTTCTCATCAGTTTATGTCATGTCCTCAGGCTATCATTCTTTTAAATGTAGTGCTCTTCCCCCTTCCCTCCTGTTTTGGCTCAGCTGGTGACCTCTGGCTCTCAGGTCTATTTCTCAGCAGCCCTGCCTTCCAGGTGGCTTCCCTGGTGGCTCAGCTGGTAAAGAATCCGCCCGCAATGTGGGAGACCTGGGTTGGGAAGATCCCCTGGAGAAGGGAAAGGCTTCCCACTCCAGTATTCTGGTTTGGGGAATTCCAAGGACTGTATAGTCCATGGGGCCACAAAGAGTCGGACACAACTGAGTGACTTTCACTTCACTGCCTTCGAGATAGGGAGCACACCTCCGCCTGAGCTGCTCTCTCCCTGCTCCCAAGCGTGGGAACCTGGCAGAGAAGGACGCCTCGCCTCGCCCTGGGCAAGGGTAATTAGCAGCCTCGCCCCTGCCAGTCTCCACAGGACTGCCCCTGAGGCCATGGCAGCTCAAGAATGCTCTGCATTTTTCTCATTTTAATAAAGGTACAAAAGGTACTTCTGGAGGAAGGAAGCCAAGAAATCAAGCCCTTTCAGGTACATTCTTGGCTCCAGTGTTGGGGATTATGCATGTGGGTTTTTTTGCGGGAGGAGGCGGGGGAGTGTGAGGGGGGACGGCCACTGCTTTATTTGAGAGTTTATCTCTCTGACTCAGGTCTAAGGAATGCTCTCCACCCACATTCTGACCTCTAGACCCCTCAGCCCTGCTGGGTGATAACTAGGAGCTCCATGAGGCTCTAGGGGTGGGAGGATGTGTAAGAGAAGCCTGGAGGGGTGATGTCCATCACAGCAGAGGCAGGGACAGCTGAGGAGCTGAGGCCAGGAGTAAGGAGGTCCCAAGTGGTCTCCCGGTGGCAAGAGAGGAGGGGACAGTTACCCTCACATGTCTTCTGAGTCATGGCATTGCCTGATCTGGTGCTATTTTCCCCCCAAGGACAAAGCTTGGCCTCCCAGTCCTGAGATTCACCCTGTCCCAGTTCTAGCCTTGACATATCGAGTGACTTAGGAAGAGTCAGGGCATCCTCTGCTTGAAAACCAGGCTGATAAAGTCTGTGATCTCACAGTGCATTATAGACCCGGTATGACTTACTAGTTCTTCAGAATGCATGGTCATTTGCTCCAAGAGCACGGCTCAGGCAGACCATGCAACTCATCTGGGTTGGGAGGTGGCTGCTAACGGAGGGACCATTTTCCTGCATGCCGGCTTCATCTTTTGTGAGCTGCCAGGGACCTTGGCAAGTCCCTCCACTTCTGTAGGCCTCCTTGCCTATTAAATGGTGATGATGCTAATAACAGTATTGCCCTTGATGGAAGGTCATGCAGTTTCATAGTATCGCTAACAGGCGTTGAGCTTCCAAGAGGAAGGCACTGAGGAGATACAAGGTGTTATTAGAAGTAATTGGCCTGTAATTGGGTCACCTTCAAAGCTGCCAGACTCCATTTACTTCATCCAGTTTCTCTGCTCCCTCTCAATCTCTTCTCTTTCCTCCTTCTTCCTTCATCCCTCTTCTCACTCCCTGCCATCGCCTTCTAATTCATGTCTCACCTACAAGTCACTCTCACACTTGCCCTCACAGTTTAAGACTCTACAAGAAGCTTTCTGTCTCTAAAGTGATGGAATCCCAGTCAAGCAGAACAGACAAAGCCCTGTGCTGTGCTGTGCTTAGTCTCTCAGTTGTGTCAGGCTGTTTACCACCCTGCATGGACTGTAGCCCACCAGGCTCCTCTGTCCATGAGGATTCTCCAGGCAAGAATACTAGAGTGAGTTGCCATGCCTTCCTCCAGGGGATCTTCCCAACCCAGGTATCGAATCCAGGTATCCCACATTGCAGGCAGATTCTTTACCATCTGAGCCACAAGGGAAGCCCAAGAATACTGGAGTGAAGCCTATTGCTTCTCCAGGGGTTCTTCCTGACCCAGGAATTGACCTGGGATCTCCTGCATTGCAGGAGGATTCTTTACCAGCTGAGCTACCAGAGATGCCCAACAAAGCCCTGGGAAGCAGCATCTAAATCTCAAGCTAAAGAAGTGAAGGCTGTTCATCCACCACCCACCCACCCACCCATCTAATCAACCATCCACTCATCCATTCACCCATCTACTCACCCACCCACCCATCCACCCAGCCAACTATCCAACTATCCATCTATCCATCCACCCTACTAACCAACCAACTACCCATCCATTCATCTCTCCATGCATCTAATCAGTCGTCCACCCATCTAACCAACCACCCAGACATTCATACATCCATCCACCCACCTATCTACTCACCCACCCAACCATTCATCCACTCACCCATCCACCCACCCAGCTATCCAACCATCCATCCACCCAACTAACCACCTATTCATCCATCCTTCCATGAGTGACACATCCGATGCAGACTCAGGTGTCTGACATCAAGACCCCCCAGATCCTGGGCCTGGTGAGCAGCTTTCTGATGACCTCACTTACTCCTGGGATATGGTCCCTGGGGGAAAGCAATGCCTCACCCAAAAGGAACGATTTTCAAGCAGGGACATGCCTAGGCTGGGGGAAAACCTCAAACACTCTGTCTGAAAATGCAATTTTTATCCATTCTCCTTTGTACAATTTACACTGCTTCCAAAGAGCATGTAAGGACTGACTGCAAGTAGAAGATCCCAGCCCCAACATACCCCTGAAGCTCACCGGAGTGAGGTCTTTGTATTCCCTGTGGGCAGGGCCAGGCTCAGTTTCAGGTGCTTCTCTAAGGGAACCCTTCCCTGCGGTGGACCCTAACATTTGGGGTAACAGAGCAAGCCATAGACTTCCAACGAATCTCCTATGGGCACTGCAGGAGAGTGTGGGGGGAAGAGCTGGAGAAAAGTGTAAGGGGGTTTCCAGGGGCTTCTCACCCCCCTGGTGTCTCAGCTGGTAAAGAATCCGCCTGCAATGTGGGAGAACTTGGTTCGGTCCCTGTGTTGGAAAGATCATCTGAGGAGAGCATGGCAACCCACTCCAGTACTCTTGCTTGGAGAATCCCCATAGACAGAGGAGCCTGGAGGGCTACAGTCCATGGGGTCTCAAAGAGTCAGACATGACTGAGTGACTAAGGACAGCTTAGTCACAGGGATCTGAGGCAGCCCAGAGTCTTACTGGAAACCCCGAGATGAACAATAGCCCCAGTGATCCACCTCCTGTGGTGACCATCAGATTAACATCCATCAGAGGGAACACAGGATTGCTGTTTCCTAGCCCAAGCTAAAGACTGACTGACATTTCTGTTGGTCACAGGGCTACAGGCAAGCAGAACAAACATTCATTGAGATAGCGTTTGTTGCTCTTTTTTTCTGTACAAATAAAAACGGTTCCCAAATTCTAAAACTTGAAGGTGATAAGAGATCAAATAGCTCCAGAAAAAGCATGCCAGTTAGTCACTTAGCCATAAACTTCCTTGAGTTTTAATAACTTCACCATCTCTACCCCAGAAAGAACTTTCCAACAGTTAATCCCTTGGAGGTGGCAGAAGGGGCTGTCACAGAGGGGACCCGTCTCTAGCTTCAAGGGCTTAAATTGTTTCAGAAGTCCATCCACCCTTCTCAGCCTGGGGGTTCCAGAGGGAGGGAGCTACTGATGCTTCTCCAAGTGGCCAGACTTTCAGGTCGGGATGGGAGCATCTGAACCAGCCAGATTAGAGGAAAAGGGTCTATTTTCTCAGAGAAGAGCTTTAAAGGAGGTCGCCCAGGAAGCCGTATTTCTCACTCAAAACCACAGGGCAACTATCTGCTGCCCATGGAATTCCCTCAAATGAGAGGGGAGACCCCCAGGGGTGACAGGGCTCGCCGAGTAGAGTGGGAGGGGTTTGATTAGGGTGGGTCCTTGGAGGTCCTGTTCTATGGACTAAAGTCTGAGCGCAGACAGGAGAGGAAATGTCAGTGAGATCTGGGTGTCTTTGAAAGTAGCTTTTGTAACAAAAACAACAAGATCATTGTTAGTTTTTTATTTTAAATTAATGTCAAATTAATCTTATCTTAGAAGAATAGATTAATACTAATTCACACTTTAATATCTGATTTTCCTTAGGTTTTGAAGTTCAACTGTGTATTAAATTTTATTTGCAACTCAAGGAAATTTCAATATCACTTTCAGGGAGATTAATTTGACTAACATTCATTTTGAACTATTAAATCCCTAGTGTAAACAGTCACATTTACAAACTTAATTTCCCTAAGTTTATTTTTCTTAATTACTTCAAATGTCTCCAGGAAGCAAAAGCTCCCCAAGCAGTAAACTCATTGCATTAAATCTGACAAAGACAGTTTGAAGGGGGTGAATATCAAGTGTCCTTGACTGTCCCAAAATCATGTACAAATTTCCCAAAATGTTCCTACACTTTTCCACTTAAATCACAGGTATAAAGTTTATACCCCAATCAGGAGGCCAATCTGACAGTTACAATGTGCCAAATTCTCCTGGTGCTGCGTGTGCTCAGTTGTGTCTGACTCTTTACAACCTCATGGACTGTAGCCCACCAGGCTCCTCTATCCATGGAATTCTCCAGGCAAGAATACTGGAGTTGCTGCCATTTCCTACTCCAGGGAATTTTCCCAACCCAAGGATCAAACCCTCATCTCTTGTGTCTCCTGCAATGGCAGGCAGATTCTTTAGCAACTGGGCCACCTGTGAAACCCCAAATTCTCATCAGTTCAGTTCAGTTCAGTCGCTCAGTCATGTCCGACTCTTTGCAACCCCATGGACTGCAGCACGCCAGGTTTCCCTGTCCATCACCAACTCCCGGAGTTTACTCAAACTCATGTCCATTGAGTCAATGATGCCGTCCAAACACATCTTCCTCTGTCATCCCCTTCTCCTCCTGCCTTCAATCTTTCCCACCATCAGGGTCTTTTCCAATGAGTCAGTTCTTCACATCAGGTGGCCAAATTATTGAAATTTCAGCTTCAGCATCAGTCCTTCCAAATATTCAGGACTGATCTCCTTTAGGATGGACTGGTTGGATCTCCTTGAAGTCCACGGGACTCTCAAGAGTCTTCTTCGACACCACAGTTCAAAAGCATCAATTCTTCAGTGCTCAGCTTTCTTTATAGTCCAACTCTCACATCCATACATGACTGCTGGAAAAACCATAGCTTAGACTAGACAGACCTTTGTTGGCAAAATAACGTCTCTGCTTTTTAATACGCTGTCTAGGTTGGTCATAACTTTTCTTCCAAGGAGCAAGCATCTGTTAATTTCATGGCTGCAAACACCATCAGCAGTGATTTTGGAGCCCAAAAATATAAAGTCTGTCACTATTTGCATGGTTTCCCATTCTATTTGCCATGAAGTGATGGGACCAGATGCCATTATCTTGGTTTTCTGAAAGTTGAGTTTTAAGGCAGCTTTTTCACTCTCCTCTTTCACTTTCATCAAGAGGCTCTTTAGTTCTTCACTTTCCGCCATGAGGGTGGTATCATCTGCATATCTGAGGTTATTGATATTTCTCCCAGAAATCTTGATTCCAGCTTGTGCTTCATCCAGCCCAGCATTTCTCATGACATACTCTGCATATAAGTTAAATAAGCAGGGTGGCAATATACAGCCTTGACATACTCCTTTCCCGATTTGGAACCAGTCTGTTGTCCTATGTCCAGTTCTAACTGTTGCTTCCTGACCTGCATACAGATTTCTCAAGAGGCAGGTCAGGTGGTCTGGTATTCCCATCTCTTTCAGAATTTTCCACAATCTGTTGTGATCCACACGGTCAAAGGCTTTGGCATAGTCAATAAAGCAGAACTAGATGTTTTTCTGGAACTCTCTTGCTTTTTCAATGATCCAGCAGATGTTGGCAATTTGATCTCTGGTTCCTCTGCCTTTTCTAAAACCAGCTTGGACATCTGGAATTTCACAGTTCACGTACTGTTGAAGCCTGGCTTGAAGAATTTTGAGCATTACTTTACTAGTGTGTGAGATGAGTGCAATTGTGTGGTAGTTTGAGCATTATTTGGCATTGCCTTTCTTTGGGATTGGAATGAAAACTGACCTTTTCCAGTCCTGTGGCCACTGCTGAGTTTTCAAAATTTGCTGGCATATCTAGTGCAGCACTTTCACAGCATCATCTTTTAAGATTTGAAATAGCTCAACTGGAATTCCATCACCTCCACTAGCTTTGTTTGTAGTGATGCTTCCTAAGGCCCACTTCACTTCCCATTCCAGGATGTCTGGCTCTAGGTGAGTGATCACATCATCTTGGTTATCTGGATCATGAAGATCTTTTTTTGTATAGTTCTTTTGTTTATTCTTGCCATTTCTTCTTAATATCTTCTGCTTCTGTTAGGTCCATACCATTTCTGTTCTTTATTGAGCCCATCCTTGCATGAAATGTTCCCTCGGTATCTCTAATTTTCTTGAAGAGATCTCTAGTCTTTCCCATTCTATTGCTTTCCTCTATTTCTTTGCATTGGTCACTGAGGATGGCTTTCTTATCTCTCCTTGCTATTCTTTGGAACTCTGCATTCAAATGGGTATATCTTTCCTTTTCTCCTTTGCCTTTCACTTATCTTTTTTTCACAGCTATTTGTAAGGCTGTCTCAGAAAACCATTTTTCCTTTTTGCATTTCTTTTTCTTGGGGATGGTCTTGATCCCTTTCTCCTGTACAATGTCATGAACCTCCGTCCATAGTTCTTCAGGCACTCTGTCTATCAGATCTAATCCCTTGAATCTATTTGTCACTTCCACTGTATAATCATAAGGGATTTGATTTAGGTCATACCTGAATGGTCTAGTGGTTTTCCCTACTTTCTTCAATTTAAGTCTGAATTTGGCAATAAGGAGTTCATGATCTGAGCCACAGTCAACTCCTGGTCTTGTTTTTGCTGACTGTATAGAGCTTCCCCATCTTTGACTGCAAAGAATATAATCAATCTGATTTCAGTATTGACCATCTGGTGATGTCCATGTGTAGAGTCATCTCTTGTGTTTTTGGAAGAGGGTGTTTGCTATGGCCAGTGAGTTCTCTTGAAAAACTCATTAGCTTTTACCCTGCTTCATTCTGTACTCCAAGGCCAGATTTGCCTGTTAATCCAGGTATTTCTTGACTTCCTATTTTTGCATTCCAGTCCCCTATAATGAAAAGGACATCTTTTTTGGCTGTTAGTTCTAGAAGATCTTGTAGGTCTTCATAGAGTTGTTCAACTTCAGCTTCTTCAGAATTACTGGTCAGGGCATAGACTTGAATTACTATGATATTGAATGGCTTGCCTTGGAAATGAACAGAGATCATTCTTTCATTTTTGAGATTGCATCACCATTATCTTCAATACCTCCACCAAAGTTTGGCCCCAGGTAAATAATAGGGAGGAAACACAGCTCCACCCATCAACAGAAAATTGGATTAAAAGATTTACTAATCATGGTCCTGCCCATCAGAACAAGACCCAGTTTCCCCCTCAGTCAGTCTCTCCCATCAGGAAGCTTCCATAAGCCTCTTATCCTTAACCATCAGAGGGCAGACAGACTGAAAAACCACTATCACAGAAAACTAACCAATCTGATCACAATAGACCACAGCCTTGTCTAACTCAATAAAACTATGAGCCATGCCATGTAGGGCCACACAAGATGGACCGGTCATGGTGGAGAGTTCTGACAAAATGTGTTCCACTGGAGAAGGGAATGGCAAACCACTTCAGTATTCTTGCCTTGAGAACCCTATGAACAGTATGAAAAGGCAAAAGGATAGGACACTGAAAGATGAACTCCCCAGGTCGGTAGGTGCCCAATATGCTACTGGAGATCAGTAGAGAAATAACTCCAGAAAGAATGATGGGATGGGGCCAAAGCAAAAACAATACCCAGTTGTGGCTGTCACTGGTGATGGAAATAAAGTCCGATGCTGTAAAGAGCAATATTTCATAGGAACCTGGAATGTTAGGTCCATGAATCAAGGCAAATTGGAAGTGGTCAAACAGGAAATGGCAAAAGTGAATGTCGACATTTTAGGAATCAGCAAACTAAAATGGACTGGAATGGGTGAATTAACTCAGATGACCATTATATCTACTACTGTGGGCAAAAATTCCTTAGAGGAAATGGAGTAGCCATTGTAGTGAACAAAAGAGTCTGAAATGCAGTACTTGGATCCAATCTCAAAAGTGACAGAATGATCTCCATTCGTTTCCAAGGCAAACCATTCAATTCTCTTCATATTTCACTTTAAATACCAAACACACCTAGTATTTTTGTTCTGAACTGAATCCTTTAATATTAATATTCATGATTGATTCCTCCATCACTTCCACATTTAATTTGAGGCCTGCCTGGTATTAAATGGTTCTTGCCAAGTAAGAAAACAATTGCACCTCCCTAAGAAGTCTAAGGTTCTCCTCTGAGAAGACAAAGATACTTATTCACCTGCCTGGTATTAAATGGTTCTTGCCAAGTAAGAAAACAATTGCACCTCCCTAAGAAGTCTAAGGTTCTCCTCTGAGAAGACAAAGATACTTATTCACCTGACTTTCAACTTTGACTCCAGATCTGACTTTGCCCTGATACACAAGCAGCCAAGTTGAGCCTTTGGGGGTCACGATTTACCCAGTGCCTGAGCAGCCTTGGACCCAGGCCCCTGTATGTTCCTCAGCCCCACTTCTGTCCCCTGGAGACCCCATGTCCCCCATGGTGGTCCCTCACTGTCCCCTTTTCCCTTCCTCTGTCATCATCACCTACTTTTCAGGTTGGACATCCCACCATATGGGATGAAGATGCATTCCCCCGCCCCCACTCCCAGTGACCAAGATCTGGTCATGGAATGTCAGTGGTCGGGAATAAGCAATGCTACATAGTCTGGGGAGGTGGACACAGCCTCTTTTCTTTTCCTGCTTCCTTCCGGCTGGAGCTGGAGCTGTCATTTTGGACCACAAGATGGAAGCCAAATGCTGGGGATGCCAGAATCAGTCATTGCCACTGTATTGGATTCAATGAATTGACTTTCTCATTTCCAGTCTAACAGGGCCACAATACATGTGGGTACTAAAGTGGCCTCCCCTGGATCTGGCACATTCTCAGAGCTTTGTCTGGCTCCACATTTACAACACTGAAGTCACTCTGTTGACAAGATCAGTGGATGAAAATCCAAGGTAAAGTGATACTGATGTACAGTGATGCATCCATGGGTATTCCAGGCCAAGATGTAGGGAACAGCAGTGCCATCTCAGGAGTAAAAGATGAGTTTTCATTGTTTACAACAAGTAAATAACTGGACACCAGGAGAAAGCAGAAGGAATCAGAAAGAAGACCCCAGTGCCAGGGTACCTCTGCCTCTCCTCCACCCAGAGTGTTTCCCAGGTCTAGGTAGAAAGGATCCACCAGGTCAGAAGATTAAACCTGTATCACAGGTATCAGAATTACTCACCTATGGGCCTCTTTGTTTTTATGTAATCCTATATCCAGTTGAGTTCAATCAAAATACTGACTTCTGTTTCAAAATGTCCTTGTTTTTCAAAAGCCTCAAGTTAAAAGGCCTCATTCAGGAATTGTCAAAATAAACCTATTTTACAATTTTAAGAAATGTAACAATTGAAAACCATCACCAACTGGACACTGATGAAATAAGTTATGGTAAATCCTTAGAACACTTTATAGTCATTGAAAACGGTGCTAAAGAAGATTTAATAAGGAGAAATGTTTGTAGTCTGTGAAAAAAGTTACATAACTTTATATATTGCATGATCCCAATTTTGCATAAATACATATTTGTAGATTTTAAAAGCTAATTTTTTTTTTTTTTTTTTTTGGCCACACCACACAGTTTGTGGGATCTTAGTTCCCTGACCAGGGATGGAATCCATGCCTCCTGAAGTGGAAGTGCAGAGTCTTAACCACTGGACCACCAAGGAAGTTCCCTAAAAGCTAAATTTTAAGCAATGACAATAACAACAAAAGTCGGCAGTCATTAAAAAATAAACAGTTTGAATAACCAAAAAGAACCAAAAAGTGTAGCACAGAGATACTCAATATTTTATAATAGCACATTTGGGAAAAGAATTTGCAAAAGAATAGAGATGATGTGTAAATATATATATGTATACATGTGTTCAGTTCAGTTCAGTCGCTCAGTCGTGTCCGACTCTTTGCGACCCCATGAATTGCAGCACGTCAGGCCTCTCTGTCCATCACCAACTCCCGGAGTCTACCCAAACTCTGTCCATCGAGTCGGTGATGCCATCCAACCATCTCATCCTCTGTCGTCCCCTTCTCCTCCCGCCCCCAATCCTACCCAGCATTAGGGTCTTTTCCAATGAGTCAACTCTTTGCATGAGGTAGCCAAAGTATTGGAGTTTCATCTTCAACATCAGTCCTTCCAATGAACACCCAGGATTGATCTCCTTTAGGATGGATTGATTGGATCTCCTTGCAGTCCAAGGGACTCTCAAGAGTCTTCGCCAACACCACAGTCCAAAAGCATCAATTCTGCGACGCTCAGCTTTCTTCACCGTCCAACTCTCACATCCATACATGACCACTGGAAAAACCATAGCCTTGACTAGACGGACTTTTGTTGACAAAGTAATGTCTCTGCTTTTAAATATGCTATCTAGGTTGGCCATAACCTTCCTTCCAAGGAGTAAGGGTCTTTTAATTTCATGGCTGCAATCACCATCAGCAGTGATTTTGGAGTCCAAAAAAATAGTCTGACACTGTTTCCACTGTTTCCCCATCTATTTCCCATGAAGTGATGGGACCAGATGCCATGATCTTAGTTTTCTGAACGTTGAGCTTTAAGCCAACTTTTTCAGTCTCCTCTTTCACTTTCATCAAGAGGCTCTTTAGTTCTTCTTCACTTTCTGCCATAAGGGTGGTGTCATCTGCATATCTGAGGTTATTGATATTTCTCCCGGCAATCTTGATTCCAGCTTGTGTTTCTTCCAATCCAGCGTTTCTCATGATGTACTCTGCATATAAGTTAAATAAGCAGGGTGACAATATACAGCCTTGACGTACTCCTTTTCCTATTTGGAACCAGTCTGCTGTTCCATGTCCAGTTCTAACTGTTGCTCATACAGGTTTCTCAAGAGACAGGTCAGATGGTCTGGTATTCCCATCTCTTTCAGAATACATGTGTAAATATATATATTTATGTATGTATAACTGAACTACTGTGCTGTATACCTAAAACCTGAAACTAACACAACATTGTAAATCGACTATGAGGGAAGTGAAAGTGTTAGTCGCTCAGTCATGTCTGACTCTTTGCAACCCCATGGACTATAGCCCTCCAGGTTCCTCTGTCCATGGAATTCTCCAGGCAAGGATACTGGAGTGGGTTGCCACGCCCTTCTCTAGGGAATCTTCCTGACACAGAAATTGAACCCAGGTCTCCCACATTGCAGGCAGATTCTTTACTGCCTGAGCCACCAGAGATATACAAATCAACTATATGTCAATAAAAAGCAAAAATAAGAAAAAAAAGAAGAGTTTGAATCCAGATTCACCCCCAGTTTCCCCTGGGTCTAGTGGAGATGGCCTTGATCAGGTCTATTAGAAACCAGCACAGCCAGAGGGGAAGATCCGCTCAGCTCAGCTGGAGAAGGAGATCTCACACCACTGTGGACCAAGGCTACCGATGGTAGAACCTATAGAAGTGGGCTGTTCCCACCATTAGCCCTTGCAGGATGAGCAAACATCCAAGGTGGATTCAGAAAATCTGGATTTTTACTATCCATTTGACCTTGAGCAAGTTCCCTCCTCTCAGTTGGGTGAAGTGGGCTGTGCGGCCTCCCTCCTAACTCACAGGATGCCTGTGAGGATGAAAGATAAGCTGGTGAAGGCAGCTTGAAGGTGTCCAGGGAGCTGGAAAGGGAGCTTACGTCTGTGGGTTCATTGAGCCTGGGTTCTCACTTCAAGGAACGTTTTGGACCCACTCCATCTCCACTCCTCAGACATTGGTGTTGCCTCATTATTAGAGAAAAAGTCTGTTTCTACCCTGTTTTTCAAAAATTGTTTATTGCAAGGCCAAGCAGAAGAGACTCATAAACTCAGTATAAGCTTCATCAATTGACTTCTATGTATGTGTGTGACTTAAACTCTGGTTTCTCTTTATTTTACTGAAGTGTAGTTGATTTACACACATGATTTACATGTGTGTTAATTTCTGCTATACAGCAAAATTCTTCAGTTATACACATACATACATTATTTTTCATATCCTTTTCCATTATGGTTTATCACAGGATATTATTAATAAGTATTAATAAGTATAATAAGTATAGTGCCCTGTGCTATACAGTAGGACCTTGTTGTTTATCCATTCTGTATATAATAGTTTCCATCTGCTAATCCCAATCTCCTGCCCACTCCTTGGCAACCACAAGTTTGTTCTCTGTGTCCGTGAGTCTGCTTCTGTTTCACAGGTAAATTAGTTTATGTCATGTTGTCTCTTACAAGTATATCATATGGCTTGTGTCTTCCTCTTTCTGACTTAACTGACTATTTATTTTGGTTGCACCAGGCAGCTTGCAGGATTTCAGTTCCCTGACCAGGGATTGAGACAGGCCCCTGGCAGTGGGAGCATGGAGTCCTAACCACTGAACCGCCAGGGAATGCCCTCAATTGACTTTTAATTACACACCCCCAGGCTGGCTCCTTTTCACTCCCAGGGAGATTTGTGCTGAGCCCTCCCCGTGCATCCAGCTCTTTGTGGCTCACACACCTGCACTCCTGCTCATTCCCGGGCCCGTCCAAGGGCCGAGCAGGACTAGCAGGAAGTCTGGAGAAGAGAGTACCATCCTCTGTGTTGTTGAACTGCCAGATGCACAACTCCACATACAGGAAAAACACAACACTCACCTCTGCTCCATTCTCATCCACTCCTAAGACTCACAGCTCCTAAGAACTGCCGCCAGGGTCCCAAGCTCCAAAATTGGTCTAAAGCTCTGCTGTCAACGTCATGAAATTCCTAATACTTGATGAACAAAGAACATCGCACTTTTATTTTACACTGGGCTCTGCCACACCGTTGGCTGGTCCTGCTTGCCACTGCCTCCTGCCCGGCTGCTGGACGAGGTGTGTCATAAGGGAAGAGCCTTGGAGGAGCAGAAGGAGGTGACGAGGGAGCAATCCGACAGGTAGCACAGGTGTGGGGCACCACTTCAACCCTGCATCTTTCCTCCCAAATTCCAGGAAGGGGCCCGCACTCTGCTTTGCAAAAACCAAAGGAGAAGATGCCCTCTGGTCTTGTGATTCAACCACATTTCTGAAATGCAACGAAGGGTATACACGGGGGTTCCACGTGGATCTCAAAGCATTTACAGCAACCTGGAGTCTATCCTCTCCTGTTCCTGGGTTTGTGCTCTTGTCTTCACAGTAGAAGTGGAGGTGAGAGAGAGCCAGGGGCTCAGGCCTGTGTCCTGGAGGCCCCTGCCCGGCCTGGGGCTCAGGCTGCAGTCTGGCAGGCTCTCCCCATTGGCTCGTCTCTTGCCTGAGACTGAGGGTCCCAGGGAAGACTTCCTCTGAAGGCTGTTGCTCTTGTACATGGCTCAGTCTTTCAATGCAGTCATTGAAAGTCACTCCTAATCATTTAAATTTGAGAAACAGGAGCTGATAAATATCTCATTCATTCATAAAGCAGTACTGAGAGTAGAAAGAAATGGAATTTTCTTAATACTTTCTCATTATTTCCTGTTAGACCCTTAAACAAAGCACACATTTATAAACGGCTAAAGCCTTAAACTCAGATCAGATGACCTTAAGCCTGGGGCACTGCCTGTAATTTACAGGTGAAGAAAGAGGACAGACCAGAGAGGTGGAGTAACTCATCCAGGATCACACAGCCAGCAGCAGAACCAGAGCTGGAATCCAGTTCTTCTAGTTCTTGGGCCGGGGCCTGACTCAGAGCAGCCAGCAGGGAGGGAGACAAAGGGTTAGAGGCAGACATGTAGGAGATCCTGCTGTGGGCCAGGGACTCTTGGGGTACCTCATCTAGGCCTGTCTCCTAGCCCCCAGGGAGTCCTGGCCCCCTGGCAGTGCTAAGAGGCAGAAGGGGAAGAGGTCAATGGTGGAACCAGCCTATACAGCAAGTCCCCTACAGGTTCCATTCCAAGAGCACGTTCATAAGCACAATTTGTAAGTCCAACAAAGTTAGCTTACATATCCAACTAACACTATATAATACAGTAATAGGTTTATAATACTTTTCACACAAATAATACATAAAAAACAAGCATAAAAAATAAAAGAAACATTTTTAATCTTACAGTACAGGACCTTGAAAGTACAGTAGTATAGTACATCAGCCAGCACACAGGGGCTGGCATCAAGTGAACAGGCAAGAAGAGTTACTGACTGGAGGAGGGAGAGGAGGTGGGAGATGGTAGAGCTGAAGGATCATCAGCAATAGGAGAGAGAGGACAAGCTACAATGTCACTCACGCCTGACACTGATGGCAGTCTAGTTCCTCGCTGGCTGGAACCAGACAAACGTTCATATCTTTGAATGTTAACAGCTTGAAGATTTGTATGTAGGGGACTTTGTTTTTGTTCAGTCACTAAGTCGTGTGCAACTCTTTTCGACCCCATGGACTGCAGTACCCCAGGCTCCCCTGTTCATCACTATCTCTCAGTTTGCCCAAACTCATGTCCGTTGAGTTAGTTATGCCATCCAAGCATCTCATCCTCTGTCCCCACCCCCCCCACCTCCTGCCCTCAATCTTTCCCAGAATCAGGGTCTTTTCCAATGAGTCAGCTCTTCACATCAGGTGGCCAAAGTATTGGAACTTCAGCTTCAGCATCAGTCCTTCCGATCACTATTCAGGGTTGATTCCCTTTAGAATTGACTGGTTTGATCTCCTTGCTGTCCAAGGGACTCTCAAGAGTCTTCTCCAGCACCACAATTTGAAAGCATCAGTTCTTTGGGAGAATTACTGTATTTGATTTGAGACATCACTTGTTAGCACTTAGTGTGGAGGTTTTGTTATTGTGGTTACTGTTCATTTTTTATTACACAACATTTTTGTAAAGTTTTATTGAGATACAATTCACATACCACACAATTCACCCACCTAAAGTATATAATTCAATGGTTTAGTATTTTCACAAGTGGGCAATGAACATTACCGTCAACTTTAAAACATTTTCATTGCCTTGGTATCTACTTACTCTCTGTATGGATTTGTCTCTTCCAGACACTCCTTACAAATGGAATCAGACAGGACGTGGCTTTTTGTATTTGCTTCTTTAGCTGAGCACCATGTCCTCAAGGTTCTTCCAAGATATACCACGGGTCAGACTTTCATTCCTTTTTCTTTCTGGCTAATATTCCACTAGTGGATGTTCCACTGTCTGGCCATGTCCCATGGTTAGAGGTCCTGTTTCTCCCAAGGCCTGGGAGCTTTCCTACGGTGCTGCCTTTGGGACTTGAGGTCTGCCCTGCAATGCACCTGTCAGGTCTTGTTGAAGGCTCCCCCTGACACCTTTTCTTGAGCTCAGGCACCTCTAATCACAAAGGCTCTGCCATGTCACGTGGCCCAAGAAACAGGACTGTCTGCTCCATAGCCTTCATTTGTGACATTTGCTCCAGGCCTTCTCTAAACCAGCAGCTTCTACCCCATGGGGTAGGTGGGTCAGAGTGATTCCCAAGGCACTGGATGTGCTGCCTCCAAAACCACAGATGCCTGTTGAGCATCACTCCTGTCTGACTGGCAGGAAGGGCAGGTACTCAGCATGTCCATAGCTCTGGAGGACGGTTCTGGCCCATTCAGGTTGCTCTAAATGGGGCACCAGGGTGGAGGCCCCAGAATCTTTGTGGAGTGTGTTCCAACAGAGAGTTTACCCTTTGGAAGGCGTGTGTCTTTCCAGGGAGGCCAGAGTACCATCACTTCTCATTCCTCAGGTTAAGTCACCCTCTGGGTCTTTGGGCTCTGCCTGCCGTGGAGACCAGGCTCTCTGTGAAGGCCTCCAACTTGGGCTTCAACTCTTGCCTTTTCTTTAAGTTGCTGATTAATAGACTCAAGATGGTCAGCTTTCCTCTTGGGAGCACAGCCCCATCCACTCTTACCCCACCCTGCTCAATGGCCAAGCTGAAGCCCCACCCACCAGACTGTCAGTTTTCCAGCTCACATGGGGCGGATCCTCACCACTGCCCCTCGGGGTCCCCACCCTGGGGCTCATCTTTAGAGTCATTTCCTGGTGAGACAGGATGGGACCTGGGAGACCTCACTCCATGGCCTGCACCTGGACAAACATCTTCTCCAGCTACAGATACCAAGAAACTGCTGCTGCTGCTAAGTCGCTTCAGTCATGTCCGACTCTGTGCGACCCCATAGACGGCAGCCCACCAGGCTCCGCCGTCCCTGGGATTCTCCAGGAAAGAACACTGGAGTGGGTTTCCATTTTCTTCTCCAATGCATGAAAGTGAAAAGTGAAAGTGAAGTCTCTCAGTCGTGTCTGACTCTTAGCGACCCCATGGACTGCAGCCTATGAGGCTCCTCCGCCCATGGGATTTTCCAGGCAAGAGTACTGGAGTGGGTTGCCATTGCCTTCTCCGACCAAGAAACTAGAAGGGATTAAAAGTAACTGTGTGCATGCAGCAGTTGGGACAAAATCTGGACAAAAGATACAAAAAAACCACAAAAACCCAACTGCCACTTCTGAAGTGTGTGCATGCTAAGTCGTGTCCAACTCTGTGTGACCCTATGGACTGTAGCCCACCAGGCTCCTCTGTCCATGGGATTCTCCAGGCAAGAACACGTGGTTGGGTTGCCAGGCCCTCTTCCCGGGGATCTTCCCCACCCAGGGATCGAACATGTGTGTCTTATGTCTTCTGCATTGGAAGGCGGGTTCTTTACCACTAGTGCCACCTGGGAAGACCCAAGAGCAGAAGCAGGTACTGAGCATGCCCCCTGTAAGAACACCACCTAAGGGTTGGGCCAAACACCTAAGCCACCCCTCCAGCCCAACCCCTGAACACACCCCTACCCTCACCCCATATAAGGAACCAGTTCGTACCCTCCTCAGGGAGCCAGCAAGCCAGGGAATCTATTTCTTGTTCTCCCTCCCCCTGCAGCAGCAGGGGCCCCTATAAAGCCCCATCTGAATTTCTTGTCTGGCCTGTAGTCAATTTCTATTGATTAAGGAGTCTGAGAACCCTGGTCGGTGTCACTAGGACTGTTCCCCTAACCCAGAGCCTCAGCCGACCTGCATGGGCTGAAATGCTGGAGGAGGAAGGTGGGGAGCAGGGGGCTAAAGAAGGAGTGAGTACAGTTACCCTCGGCCTTGTCCCTCCTTGAGGCCCAGGGCTGGTGGTTTAGTGTCAGCCAGGAAGGGCCTGACCAAGGGCTGCCGGGGGTGGGATCACGTCTGGAAGCTCCTGTTCACCAAGGATCTGGCTCCAGAGAAGGGACACTGGATCTGTAGTGGCTGTGAGTGGTGGAGATCTGGGTGGGGAGCAGCAGCTTGTCCTGTGCCCTGTTTGTGGGTGAGACTGAGTGCCGGGGACAGCCCAGAGCTCTCTCTGTGTGCGGAGTGGTAGAGTTGCCTGATCTCTACCCCAGCTGTTGAAAAGTCAGAGGCTGACAGGAGCTAGGCAAGTGCCTCAGCCACTTGGGCAGCAGTGGGGGGAGTGGTGAGGGGCTTTGGTGACTGGAATGTGAGCACCCCCCTCAAAGGCATTTGAATTCACATTTGCCCATCAGAAGGGACCAGACCACCAAGATGACCTCCAGTCTGCAGGCTCAGCCAGACCCCCAACACCTTGCCCTCCTGGATGGTCAGTTGGCATCCCCGGCCACCCCACAACTCTAGGGTAATAGGTCAATTGTTTCCAAACCTGGTTGATTAGCAGAGTCACAGAGAAGCTCCCTTTGTATTTTTTGAACACTATTTTGGGCAATTCTTTTCAGAATGAATGTACATTTGCTTTTAGAAGTTCAAGCAATTGAGAAATACAAAGAACAACAAAAATAAAGTCCTCCCCTACATCCTTGTTACCCCAACTCCCTTCCATGACCCATCTGCAGGCTGCTCCCACCCAGGCTGTGCAGACAGAGGTGTGTATGCAAACGCTGGGGCATTTGGAGTTTGGCTTCAAAATGCCTCCCACTGTACCCATCTGTCTGCCATTTGCTTTTCTTTCTCTCCTACTCACGGCACAGAAGATCCTCCCCATCAGGAGCCCCATTCTGGCTTTATTCCCTTTTTCCGCTGCTGGTGAGGCTGCAGCCTGGGTGGGCTCTATGAGCACCCCTGAGTCTCTGCCCTGGTCTGACCCTCCCAGGCAGACCCTACTTCTGCAGTTACCGTGATTCCAGATCAGCTGTCGGCGTCCCCTGGGGGAGGCTGTGGTTCCCCCTCCCCCACCAGCACATAGGAAGTGTCATAACTGCTAGAATTTGTCACATGCACATGGACAGGCCGGTGAGGCTCCTACAGAGGGCAGAGTGAGCCCTGCACACCCACAGCCCTGACCTGTCAGCCTCCCAGAGAGGCAGCCAAGCAAGTACCCCCTCTGCCATCAGACCCGAGCCTCCTCTCCCAGAACTCATATTCTTGTCCCCTTGGGGGTGGGGAGGTCATTCGTCTGCCCCTTCACATGAGGCTGGGTGTTCCCAGAAGAGTGACGTCCGGTGGGCAGCTTGGTCTCAGGCATGAGCAGAGGGCAGACGGCCACCCTCCCCTGTGCTGGCCCTCTTTTTCTTCCTTAGAACCGCTGCCTCCATGAGCTGCACAGAGAATCTGGGAGGAATCTGTTACTCTCAAGCCCCATAACTCACGACAAAACCTCACCCAAACTTTGGGGCCCCCACCAAGCCCACATGCACAGAAAGATGGATCTACAACTGTGATTTCTTTGAAACTCTCCCTTCTTTTAGGAATTCCCTGGCAGTCCAGGGGTTGGAGTTTTTACTGCCGTGGCCAAGGTTCAATATGCAGTAAAGAAAAAAAAAATCACTCTCCATCCAAGAAGAAAACCAAAGTACAAAGAAAACCCCAAGTGTCTCCTTCTCCGAAACCTGACGTGAGACAGGAACGCTGGCTGGAGGCAAGGGGTGAGATGGGATATGAGATGGAATGTGACACAGCACGAATGCATTTCCCAGATCAGATCAGTATGCTAGGGATTCTGCCCTGTGGAATCCTGTCTCTCAGCCAGCTCCACCTGCCATGGTCCAGAGCCTCTTCCTGTATCAGCAGACGAAGCCACAGACAACTTAGCCCCCATCGGCAGCCAGGTCTGAGGGGCAAGGAATAGAGTGTAGACGCTGGTGTCCCAAGGGCCTGGATTAGAATTCACCACCTGTTACATATGGCCTGGGGCAGGGATTTCACCTCACAAATCTCCTTATCTGTCCATTGGGATAGTCAAATGTCACTCTGAGAATGAGAGAAAGCAGATATTGTAAAAGCAGTTAGTATCCAGGAGCTGACTCATTAGAAAAGACCCTGATGCTGGGAAAGATTGAAGGCAGGAGGAGAAGTGGACGACACAGGATGAAATGATAGGATGGCATCACCTATTCAATGGACATGAGTTTGAGCAAGCTCCAGGAGATGGTGATGGGCAGGGAAGACTGGCACGCTGCAGTCCATGGGGTCACAAAGAGTCGGACACGACTGAGCACCTGAGCAGCAACAACAATCCAAATGGAGCAAAGTGCTCAAGAAAGTGGGAGGTGGGTGTGGGATTGTCCCTGAAACAGACAGAAGGAAGGAAGGAAGAGCTCAGAGGAAGAAACAGAGACCTGGACCTTCATCTCCATGCCCGCCAGCCCCGTCCCCCGACATTCAGTGCCCCGACCTCTCCAAAGCAGTCAGACATGTCAGCCTGTTTCAGAGTGGGACTTGTGAGAGCTGTCCTCGATGCTGACCTCTCTCTGTGCTCCCTCACAATGACCGCTGGCTGTCTCAAGCCTGCAAAGAATTCCAGCCTGAGGACCATGAGGCTGAGCTTCTCCAGTCTTTGTGGAGTATTTCCTCCTGTGATGCGGAGGTGTGGCAATGTGGAGGGTAGAAGATGCACACAACTTCCTGTACTCTAGGGGTACCGAAGTGCTCAGGTTTCTGGAGGCAGAGGTGGAAGGAGTAAGTGTCTTCTCAGTATGTGGAGGAGGAGCCTTGTCTGGCCAGGTCCTTTGAGCTACAGACCCCAAAGCTTTGCTGTCCTCCCACCCTCCACAGCCTCACCAGGTGGGACACCTCAAACACCTGTGCTCACCTGTACCACCCCTGACACTGGGAAGCAGTGATAGAGCTGACAGGGCGGACTGTGGACAGGAGCCCACCTCCCCAAAGGACCTGAGGAGCATTGCTCTGTGCTGGGGCTGTCCCGGAGTTGGAGGGGCCAGGCCTCTTAGCTGTCCCCTCCACCCACCTCCTCTGGCCGTGGGGAGTGGTCCGCAGCGTGGGTCAGGCCTTTGGGCTCCTTCCAGCACCACAACAGGAAGGATCTGATAAGGTTGGAGTAGCTCTTCTCTGTCCTCTCCTCTGGGAGTTCCAAGGATGACCTCACCCCGGCCATCACCTGAAGCCCAGAAAACAGGGCTTGGCCTCCCTTCCTAGAAGGGAAAGGAGGGTCCAGAAAGAGTCCTGTCGGAGAAGAGTAGGACCAGGCCTTCCCAGGTACAGTCAGTCCCATCCCGGTTTTGACTACTGCTGACTAAGTGATCATTGGACACCTTCTACCTGTTATCTTCCACCTGGGGACAGGTATTAGGTAAATCACATCAGGTGATGAGGGATGTGGGGTGGGACAGCTTGCTGAGGGCCTTGATGTCTAAGGTAGAAGGGTTGGACTTTTTTGGTAAAGAGCAGTGTTGGGTGCACAGGCAGATGAGTTGGTCACAGCCTGGAGGAGTGAGCTAAACCAGCCAGCAGGGAGGAGGGCGGCTCCAAGCAAGGAGAGGCTGTGGGGTGTGGGTGGGGGCGGAGATGGCGTTGATAAGAAGGGGGGTTCCTGACCTTTTCATGCCACGAATATTTCTCAGGTTAATGTGTTAAGGTAACAAAGTAGGACTCCAAAGGAAATCAAGGATGTTCAAACACAGCTATCAGAACGTAGATACAGTAGAATCTGCTACTTTGGGAAGCGTTTGCTTGTAGGACCAGGGCTGAATCTAATAATGACCATCATTTCAAACTGGAGCACCCGGGATGTGATGTGGAAAGTCTGTGGCTACTGCAGCAGACTAGTCCTTGCATTTCTGACACCACAGTGGTGGCTACTGTCATTCTAAGTGAAGAGTGTCTGCAGAGAGGTGGGGTCAACAGGCCTCAGTGAAGGTCAGGGTCGTGAGACAGACTGAGATTATCTTGAACCCTGGAGCCTGAGTGTTGGGGTACAGGGTGGGGGTAGCCCCAACAGAAATAAGGCAGGGCTGGGGGTCTAATGCATGAGCAGGAGACAGGGGTGGGGTCACTGACTCCTGAGACATCTAGTACCTTCTCCACGGTCCCAATGGGAACTCAAGATCCAGAATGAAAGAGTATCTGTTTGGGGCAGAGTTTAGACCCCTGGATTCCTAGTCCTGTTCTTGTCCCCTGGAGTCAGATCCCCATTGAACCGAGTAGATCAATTGGGTTGGTGTTTCCAACAGGAAGGGACACTGTTGGCCACTGTGTCCAGTGTCACAGCCCCCAGCTCAGGCCACAATGCTGAGGGTGCCAAAAGCCAGCTCCATCTTGGGGCATCATCCCCTGGCTTCAGAGAAATGCATTCTCCTTCAAGCTGGTGGGTGGTCTTCAAAGACATCAGGCTCTTTGTTTTTCTTGGCCAAGCCGCATAACATGTGAGATCTTAGTTTCACAACTGGGGATGGAACCCAAGCCTCTTGCATTGGAACCACAAAGTCTTAACCACTGGACTACCAGGGAAGTTCCATCAGGCTCTTTTTCAATGGACAATGCCAGGTGGGGCTGGCCTTCTCCCAGGGCTGGCCCACCCAGTCCCAGCTTGAAGACCCCCAGAGTCTGTCTCAATCCGCTGCCTCCTCAAACCCCACTCATGCTGATGAGTGCTGTCTAAAGCATCCACAGCCCCCACAGTGAAGACTCCCAGCCACACAGGGAGAGCATCGGGGTCCTCAGGGGGCAGGTGAAGGGAGGGAGGCTCTGGGGGTGCGGCTGGGGCTGTGGGGAGGGGGCTCTGAACCCCTCACACTGAGACTACCAGGCCCCAGGCTCCATCCCCACCCTCAAGCTGGGAAATCCAGTGGTCTGGTTGAAGAGGCTCTGGCCTGTCCTGTCTTGTTGGGACCTGAAGACCTGGGATAATAACTTACCTCACAGGGAAGGTGTGGGGATTAATGACTTAATGCTTCCAAGCTCCCGTGCGGGTCTGTGGCCCTGGGCCGGGGGCCCAAGTGCAGGATGCCGCTCCTGCCACTGACTCACTTTGCTTGCCACAGGTCAGCAAGGCTCAGAGGGGATATCTCTTGGAACATTCCCTCCACCTCCTCCTTCTGAGACCATCTTTGCCATGGGGTTGGGAAGACATCAAATTATCACTGAACCGAACTTGGGTCCCCTTACTTGCACACAGTAAAGCCCAGCTGCTGACACCAGGTTGTCGTGAAAGAAAGTGCAGTGTTTATTGCAGGTGCAAAGCAAGGAGTCCAGGCAGCTAGTCCTCAAAAGGCCAGAACTCCCCAGTGGCTTTCAGGGAAAGGCCTTTAAAGACAGGGTTGGGGGTGGTGTATTATGTGATCAGCTTGTGGACATTCCTCTGATTGGTTGATGGTGAGGTAATTAGGAATCAACATCATCAACCTTCTGGTTCTAACTGGTCTGGGGTCTCCATGCTTATGGGAAGCACACAGTTAACTTTTCCCACCTGGGGGCGGGGGGGTTTCAGTGTGAGCTCCAAGGACATGGCTCAGAATACTGTCTATAGCCCTTGAGGAGGAACTAAAGGTCCTTGACTTTGTTTGACGGCTAAACTCTTATAACTTTGTATGTTTATCTGTTCTCCTTTCTGCATTTTCTCACTTCTCTGCTTAAATTTACTCTTTGGAACTTGGGACGGGCCTGGGAGGATAAAGTTTTTCTAGTGGAGGACATAGGGGAGGGGGATGTTTGCTCCAGGAAGGGTCCTGCTCAGTTACAGAATCAACCCACTCCCACCCAAACTGGGGGAGGCGAGCGAAAGGCAGGCCCAGCCTCTTAGGGCATCCAGACTGGGAATCAAGAACAGAGAGATGAGTGGGTGCCTGGCAAACAGTGGGGCCCAAACAGAATCCACATCTAGCCTTAAAATCACACTGGGGGCCAACCCCAGGGGAGAGGAAGCCGGTGCCACAGGCAACCCCTCCGAGGTATAGACCCGCCTCAGTCCATTGGGAGGGCCCATCCTCAACAATCTGATGAGCTGCTAATTAGGCCCCTGCTGCGGAGGCCCATGTTTTATTATAATGACAGTTTGGATTCACAGAGCATCGATCTGCCAGAAACACCAGCCGCTCTGAAGACTTCATCTTAGTTCTCTTGCCAAATCCCTGTAGGGTCTGGAGGGGCAGGGAGGGGTTAATTGGCCGTTAGTGCTAAGGAAACTGAGGCACAGTCAGGTTTAAAGATATGCCCAGGGCAGGAAGAGGTTACAGCCAAAGAAAAAAAATTGGACTTTGGGGTCTGCCCAGCTGTACTTGGGCTTCCCTGGCAGTTCAGCAGTAAAGCACCCATCTGCCAACGCAGGAGACTCAAGAGACATGGGTTTGATCCCTGGGTTGGGAAGATCCCCTGGAGGAGGAAATGGCACCCCACTCCAGTATTCTTGCCTGGTAAATTCCATGAATAGAGGAGGCAGGTGGGCTACAGTCCACGGGGTCCCAAAGAGTCGGACTCGATTGAACAACTAAACAATCCTGTACTTAGTCCACAGAAGTTTCTGAAGATGGCCAGGACCAGACTGGTGGGGGAGTCTGCTGGCACAAGGCCCCAGGATGCCCAAGGACATGACACTGTGACAGCAGGTGGACCCCATTTCTGAGACCTCCTGGGGGTCCCTGGTCTGGCCCATGGCATTAGTGAGGGTCCCACCTGTTCTTCTGGCCTATGTGGGCGGCTCCAGCAGCCGCCGGGTGTTTATCAGGGGGAGGTCAAGAGCCAGCCTCCATCTGGGTGGTCTCCCTGACCCTGACCAGAGTGTCAGCAGCCCCTGCGAGAGGATCCTGCCCAGCAACACTGACATATGGGTCTCCTGCTGCCACTGACCATCAGTGACACATTCAAAGGACAAAACAGGACACCTGTTTCTGGTGTATTTCCTTCCTTTCCATGGTGGGGGGACATGGCCTTTCTGTGGCTGTGTCCTCCACCCTAGCCTGTCCCCCACCCAAGTGCAAGTCTGATGCTGTCACCTCACCATGCTGCTCTCCCCACAGCGCACACACTCAATTGTGGGGTCAGGAGACCAAGTGACCTCAGGTAAGTGAATTCACCTCTCCTGCCATCCAGGTGAAGGGGTGCTCTGACTGGGGCATTTCACACACCACGGCCGCATGAGCTCCTGGAGAAATAAGCAAACCCACTTTCAGTGACATTACTGATCATGTGAAAAACAGAAGACAGAGAACTGCTAAATACACCAGCATTTATTTCAAAGTTCACAATTATTTTGAAGCTGGCAAAAGATGAAGATTGATGGAGAAGGAAACAGCAACCCACTCCAGCATTCTTGCCTGGAGAATTCCATGGATATAGGAATCTGGCAGGCTACAGTCCATGGGGTCCCAAAGAGTCAGACACGACTGAGTGACTGAACAGGCATGCAGCATATAATATACAACTTTTACTGCTGTGGAAAGCAGATAAAGATCTTTCTCAAAATATTGCAGCAATGAGGACTGAGCCCAGGCAGCTGAATTTGGTCATCACTCTGTGAGATACAATTTCGTTTAGATCAAATGGCAGTTCTAATTAACTGTGCTCATTTTCGAGTTTTCTGGTGCATTTATGAGATGAAGTGATAGTTGTTACTGTGTTGGCTCCAAGAGCAGAAGAATTTCACAAACAGTTAAATGATGCCAGTTTAGTACTTGTGTTATCAGATGTTTCAAATAGAAAAGCCAATTAAGTTAATTTAAGTAATTGTGTAGTTTTTATTTATATCATTAAATAAAAGTAAAGCTTTGAACATTTATTCTGTTGAAGATGTGTCACTGGATGTTTTTGAAAATGCGAGATGTAAATTCAGTGAAATACTCAATATTAATGATATCATTATTTGTTTTTGTTATAATACAAATGTTGACATCACACAGTGTCATAGTAAAAGTATGTTATTATTAAATTAAGAAAGTATGGAGTTTGGCTATTATCAAAAAGACAAGAAATAACAAGTGTTGGGGAAGGTATGGAGAAAGGGGAACCCTCCTACATGTGTAAATTGGTGCAGCCACTCTGGAGAACAGTTTGGAGTTTCCTCAGAAAAACTAAAAATAGAGCTACCATATGATCCAGCAATCCCTCCTCCAGGTATTTATCCAAAGAAAACAAAACACAAACTCAGAAAGACATGTGCTCCCTCCATGCTCATCGCCACATTGTTTACAATAGTCAAGATATGGAGACAGCCTAAAGGTCCATTGATGGATGAATAGCTAAGGGAAAATATGAGATGATAGAAAGACAGATAATGGAATGTTATTCAGACATAAAGAAAATGAAATCTTGCCATTCACGACAATATGGATGGACCTTGAGGGCATTATGCTAAGTGAAATGTCAGAAGACAGATAGCGGTGATCTCACTTATGTGTGGAGTCTAAAAAAAAAACAAAAACAAAAGTCAAACTCATAAAAACAGAGAACCTGTTAGTGGTTGCCAGAAGTGGGTGGAAGGTGGGGGTAGGAGGATGGGCAAAATAAGAGCATCAAAAGGTACAAACTTCCAGTTATAAAATAAATAAGTCATGGGGATACAATGCACAACATGGAGACATGAGTTAATAACACTGTAGTGCATATTTCAAAGTTGCTAAGAGAGTAGATCTTAAAAGATCTCATCACAAGAAAAAAATTCTGTAACAATATATGGTGACAGATGTTCACCAGACTTTTGTATGTCAACTATACCTCAATCAGTTAAGTTCAGTTGCTCAGTGGTGTCTGACTCTTTGCGACCCATGGACTGCAGCATGCCAGGCTTCCCTGTCCATCATCAACCCCAGAGTTTGCTCAAACCAATGTCCATCGAGTCGGTGATGTCATCCAACCATCTCATCCTCGGTCGTCCCCTTCTCCTTCTGCCTTCAATCTTTTCCAGCATCAGGGTCTTTTCAAATGAGTCAGTTCTTCACACCAGGTGGCCAAAGTACTAGAGTTTCAGCTTCAGCATCAGTCATTCCAATGAATATTCAGGATTGATTTCCTTTAGGATTGACTGGTTTGGTCTCCTTTCTGTCCAAGGGACTCTCAAAGCATCAATTCTTCAGAGCTCAGTTTTCTTTATGGTCCAACTCTCACATCCATTCATGACTACTGGAAAAACCATAGCTTTGACTACACAGACCTTTGTCGGCAAAGTGATGTCTCTGCTTTTTAATATGCTGTCTAGGTTGGCCATAGCTTTTCTTCCAAGGAGCAAGTGTCTTTTAATTTCATGGCTGCAGTCACCATCTGCAGTGGTTTTTGAGCCCAAGAAAATTAAGTCTGTCACTGTTTCCATTGTTTCCCATCTATTTGCCATGAAGTGATGTGACCAGTTGCCATGATCTTCGTTTTTTGAATGTTGAGTTTGAAGGCAGCTTTTTCACTCTCCTCTTTCACTTTCTTTTTTTTTTTTTCTCTTTTTTATTTTTTTTCCTCTTTCACTTTCATCAAGAGGCTCTTTAGCTCCTCTTCACTTTCTGCCATGAGGGTGGTGTCATCTGCATATCTGAGGTTATTGATATTTCTCCTGGCAATCTTGATTCCAGCTTGTGCTTCATCCAGCCTGGCATTTCACATACCTCAATAAAATTAATTAATTAATAATTTAAAAAGGAAAGTATGAAGCAGAAATATAGTTGGAACTGTTGTAACAAACACAATTCATACATGTATCTTCAGTTGCAGTATGCCTGTAATTGAAATAAAAGCTGCAGATATCAAAACTTATAAACATTTTTATATTTATACAGTAACTGAGCTACAAAATTTCTGTGACAAAGCTAATATAGATTACAAAAAAGAAGTGTTTAATCAGGGCTGTACGAAATTTCTCCTTTTGACATCTATATCTGCTCAGATTTTAGAAATGCATAGCCTTTGCAAATCAATCCAAATGACTTCAGTGGTACTAGATTTGAGTGTGTAATTGTGTCCTCTGGATTTTGGCTACCTTTTGTTCAAAATCTTTAATCAAACTATTCAACAAATAGATTCTCAAAAACTTCCTTTGAAGTTTTATGGCAAATTATTATAAATATTAAAAACAAGATTGAAAACAGAAAGACTATTTAAATATATTACTTCAGATGAAAGAGAAGAATTCAACAAATTGCACGATGTCTGCCCAAATGGTGTATCAGAAGGACTTCGGAATTCTGAAATGGCTCCTTGGAATATCTCCATTATGGAGTGGATTTTTGATGGAGCTCATATATTAGTTGGAGATGTAGGTAGGTAGATAGATAGATAGATGGATAGATAGGTGGGTGGATGGACAGATAGGTGAGTAGATGGATAGATACGTGGATGGATGGATGGATAAACAGATAGATATCAATAGCTATTGGAGTGGAATAAAACTGAGAAAGTCTATGATTTTCAGCAGATAACTTGAACAAAACATTCAAAAGAATCATACACACAAACACACACAGACCCACACACACCTACAGATATATTTTGCCTTATAAAACTATTTATGAAAGAAATATTGTCTGGATGGAAGCCAAAGCACAAAACCTCTTAACTTGCCCTGTTTCCCTTCCCTGAACCCTGCCCCTAATAACCACCATTCTTGAATGCATTTTTAAATGTTTTAAAACAACTTTCTTGAGGTATAGTGGCCATGTAACAAACTATGTATTTAATTTATACAATGTGATATGTTTTGACTTGTGTTCCTACCAGTGGAACCATCGTCTCAATCAAGAGAGTAAGCACATCCATCGTTCCATTGAATGGAGAGACTACAATTGGTTTATCCGTCTCATCTGCTGATGGACACAGGTTGTATCCTTGTTTGGCTTTATAAGTAAAGCCAAATGTTGCTGTGAACATTTGCGCAAAAATCTTCCCATGGACATGTGATTTCATTTCTCTTAATAAATACCTAGAAGAGGAATGCCTGAGTCATCTGGTAGGTGTATGTTTAACTTTTTAAGAAACTATCAGTTTTCCAAAGTGATTGTACCATTTTACATTCCTAGCAGCCATCATGAGAGTTGGCACACTCTTGCCAAAACTCGGTGTGGCGGTCTCTTTAATTGTAGTCATTCTGACCTTCATGTAGTGATCCTCCAATGTAATCTTAATTTGCATTTCCTCAATGACTGATGCTCTTGAAGAACATCTTTCCCTGCATTTGTTTGCCATTTGAATATCTTCCTTCATGATGTACCTTTTCAAATGATTTGCTCTTTAAAAAAAAAATGGGCTCTTTGTTTTCTTATTATCAAGTTTTGGTAGTTCTTTGTATATACTGGATACAAGTCCTTTATCAGATATGTGACTTACTAGTATTTTCTCCAACCTGTGGCTTGTCTTAATATCCTTAATGGTGTCTTCCAAAGAGAAGATCTCAATTTTTATGAGTCCAATCTGTCCATTTTTTCTTGCAGAAGCCACGATTTTGATGTAGCTAAAAACAGTCTCTCCTAACCCAAAGTCTCTAAGGTTTCCTTATATGTCTTTTAAACAGTTTTTTGGTTTTACACTTAGATGCATTATCCATTTTGGGTTAAATTTGTATGCAATTCAAACAGGATTTTGAAGTAGAACTATACAAATATTGCTCTATTTCTGGATTCCATTGCTCTGTTGTCCATCTTGAAGCCAATACCATCTTGATGCCTTGACTACTATAGTTTTATAATAAACTTTGAGGTCAGGCAGTGTAAATCCTCTCATTGTTCTTTTCCAAGTTGTTTTGACTGTTCTGTATGTTAGTGTGTTAGTTGCTCAGTCGTTTCCAACTCTTTGCTACTGCATGGACTGCAGCCCTCCAGGCTTCTCTGTCCATGGGATTTTTCCAGGTAAGAATACTGAAGTGGGTGGCCATTTCCTTCTCTAAGTTTGAATGTTTTAGGTCCTTCACATTTTCATATGAATTTTAGATGTGGCTTGTCAATTTCTACCAAAAAAAAAAAAAGCCTGCTAAGTTTATGACTGGGAATGTACTGAATGTACAGATCAATTTGAATAAAATTATTTTGCAGAGAATTTCCCTGGTGGCTCTGTGGTAAAGAATCCACCTGCCAATGCAGGAGATGCAGGTTCAGCCCATGATCCAGGAAGATCCCACGTGCTGTGGAGAAACAATGCCCATCTGCCCCAACTATTAAGCCTGTGCCCTAGAGCCTGTGCTCTGCAACAAGAGGAGCCACTGTAATGAGAAGCCGGCACACTGCAATGAAGAGTAACCCCACTCGCCACAACTAGAGAAAGCTGCATGCAGTGCACTCAGTGCAACCTAAATAAATAAATCTAAAAAAATTTTTTTGTAAGTATACAAAGGTAAAATTAAACCTCCAGCCTATGATTAAGTGTTTAAAAATATGCAATTTCAATTTTTTACCCCCCATTCTATTCTTGAAAAAATATCCTGATCTGGACAATGAATTATACAGTGACTGGCCCTGAGTGACCTAGTGATCATGGAGAGATCAGGCTGCTGCTTCCTGAGTCCACCAGTCTGGCTTAACTTTAACAAAATCAGGACAAGACAATCTACGCTTTTCATGTCACACAGTATAAAAAGGCACAATCACCTGTGAAATACTGCCAAAGACTTGAACACAAATTTAATTAAGTTTGCAGAGCCAAATTCCATTTACAGGAAATATGAAAGCAAAAGGAAGAAGTTAAATGACATAATGAGGAAATAAATAGATAATTCCAAACTATGGGATATTAGGAGATAGAAACAGCTCAATCCACCAGTTCCTTCAAGTCAATGCTTTGTTTTGTTTTAAGCGAGGGGAGAATCTCTCTAGATTAAAAGAGACACAACCCCAGATGTACAGATGACACCACCCTTATGGCAGAAAGCTAAAAAGAACAAAAGAGCCTCTTGATGAAAGAGAAAGAGGAGAGTGAAAAGGCTGCCTTAAAACTCAACGCTGAAAAAACAAAGATCATGGCATCTGGTCACATTACTTCATGGCAAATAGATGGGGAAACAATGGAAACAGTGACAGACTTAATTTTCTTGGGCTTCAAAATCCCTGCAGATGGTGACTGCAACCATGAAATTAAAAGACACTTGCTCCTTGGAAGAAAAGCTATGGCAAACCTCCACAGCATATTAAAAAGCAGAGACATCACTTTGCCGACAAAGGTCTGTGTAGTCAAAGCTATGGTTTTTCCAGTAGTCGTGTATGGATGTGAGAGTTGGACTATAAAGAAAGCTGAGCATTGAAGAATTGATGCTTTTGAATTGTGGTGTTGAAAAGGACCTTGAGTGTTCCTTGGACTGCAAGGAGATCCAACCAGTCCATCCTAAAGGAAATCAGTCCTGAATATTCATTGGAGTGACTGATGCTGAAGCTGAAACTCCAATACTTTGGCCACCTGGTGTGAAGAACTGACTCGTTTGAAAAGACTCTGATGCTGGGAAAGATTGAAGGCAAGAGGAGAAGGGGACGACAGAGGATGAGATGGTTAGATGGCATCACCGATTCAATGGACAGGGGTTTGAGCAGGCTCCGGGAGTTGGTGATGGACAGGGAAGCCTGGTGTGCTGCAGTCAATGGGTCACAAAGAGTCAGACATGACTGAGCAACTGAATCGAACTGAAGAGACCTTACAACCTAATGTAATGGACAAGCCTCATTAGAATCCCAACTCACCCATTAAACTGGATAAAGACATTTTTAAGACAACTAGGAACTTTTGAATAGGAACTCATTTTTAGATAATACCCAGAGATTAGCATTAACTTTGTTAATGGTGGAAATGGCATTGTGGTTATGTAAGAAAATTGTTCAAAAGCTTTTGCATTGCTGCAAATAGAATACTGAACTATGTAGGGGGTGAAATGACATAATGTCTGGGTTGCTTTTAGATACTTCATTGAGGAGAAGAGCAAAGAAAAGAGGTGCTTTATTCAGCGTGGCAGTCTTGATCGTTGTTGAACCTGGAAAACAGGGCCATGTGTGTTGGATTTTCTATTCTCTCTGAGAAATAAAAATATCAGTAAACAAGTATGCCACAGCCATTAGTGATTCCAGACCCCCAGGCACTCAGGAAGGAGAAAAATACCTGTGATCTAACAGCCATCAGATTTCAGCCACTCCCTACAGTGAGCCCGAGGGAGCTCAGGATGGAAAAAACACAGTGTAGCTGAAATGCATATGAAAGGAATGATTTCAGTGGGCCCAGACTCTTGCATCTTTCCATACATAGAAAAGTGCTATTCCTTAACTTGGGATATCTGGTTTCCTTTCACTAACAATAATCTCTTAATGTTCAGGCTACCTGTCCTTTGTTGTAAAACTTCTATGTAAGCTGGCTCCTCCCTTCACTTCCTCAGAGCCATTCTCTCAGGGTTTATTTGAGATGCTGCCTCCCGGGCTTGAAGTCCTAAAAATTCCCACCGTTTTAAACATAAATATAACTCTCAACTTTTAGGTTGTGACTATTTTTTTAAACCAACATGTCCTTGTAGGTGCATAGGAAATGAAAGTGAAAACATTAGTCCCCCAGTCATGTCCGACTCTTTGCCACCCCATGGACTGTAGCTCGCCAGGCTCCTGTCCATGAATTCTCTAGGCAAGAATATTGGAGTGGTTTGCCATCCCCTTCTCCAGGGGATCTTCCTGACCTAGGGATTGAAGCTGGGTCTCCTGTGGCTCCTGCATTGCCAGTGGATTCTTTACTGCTAAGCCACCAGGGCAGCCCATGTAGGTTCACGGATGGTGGCAAAAAGCATGCCTCTTGTTGCAATGTGGATAATGGGGGAGGCTGCGCATGTGTGGAGGCAGAGGTCTGTAGGAAATCTCTGTACCTTCCCCTCAATTTCACTGTGAACCTAAACATGCTCTAGAAAATCAGGTTCTGTCTAAAATAAATAAATAAATAAGCAGGCATATGCAGGTGATCAGTTCTGGCCCATGAGACATAAAGAAAGGTCTCACCCAGAGGTTTCTGGGAGGATGTTTTTCTGTATAAACAGGAACCCAGGAAGAAGACTTCCTCTTCCACCCTGAATATTATTGTCTGCTTCTGATGCCAGGCACAGGTAACAGCTGTCTCGGCAACAAGAGAGGGGATCTCACCAGAAAGATCGAGCCCACCCCAAGTGTGGTGTGCAGAGCCACACTGGTCCCAGTGCAGATCGCTGAGCCCCAGAAGTGACTTCCTACCTCCAGGCTGGGTTCTACAAGATGACAGTTCTTCCTGCTGTGTGAGCAGTAAGAATTTCCTATTAAGTCAGTTCTGACTGGGTTTTCTTATTGATATAGCCCCTCATTTGGCACTTAATAATTTTAGTGCATGTCGGAATCTTCTTCCAACTTCTTTGTAAGTGAACAAAGGGCTTCCTTTTTATCATTCTTCCAACTCCTCTGAGATGCTGAACAATCCAGCCAGAATCTATTTAAATGTATTTATTCAAATCTACACCCAACACCCTGAGGCCACCACAGGTTGAAAAGGTAACAGTCACAGATTGGAAGAAAGCCTGCACATGACAAGATCACAGAGAACCAAGAGGGAGTTGTGCTGGGGTCAGACCCTCATGGAAGGCTTCCTGGAGGAAGTGGCCTATAAATTGGGCATATGTGCTTCACTGGGTAGAGATGAGCGTGAAGACGGGTATTGAAAGTTCCCAAGGTAATTGAGGCAAAATGAAGGAAGGAAATCCTTCTGGTCATCTTGGCCCAAGTACAGAGGTCAATGAGAGAAGTCTGGAAACATTGATTCAGATTGTGGAGGAGCTTCTAGCCCTATGTAAGGCACTGTTCAGTCTTCTTATTCACCAGCTGGTGAAAAAAAATAATGTGACGATTAACGATTTCAAGTCCTTCATTTTAGGAATAACCAAGTGTCTGTCAGGTTAGCCCTCTGCCCAAGGTCACAGGCCTGGACTCCTGGCTTTCCATTCAGGGCCCAGATCCATTCTCCAGGGCCACAAGGCCACCTCGGGGTGGGGGTGGGGGTGACACCTCCCAAAACCCAGAGCTGCCAGTGGAGATGGGATGCTCTCCAGAGGAAGAAGACAATTCCCACTTTCTGGTGACAAACAACAGAGGTCCCCTTTGTCTTCTGTATGATGCAGATAACCTCCAACTTATTAGGAACTTAAATATTGAATAATTAAATGTTTAAAAAATTTAGTATATAGTAATAACTTAGTAAATGGTAATTTTTCTTCCTGCAAGTTCCAATCAACTGATCAAAGCAAACCAAAAAAAGTCACTCTCTCTGGGAAGAGGACTAACCACTCACCACTCATTTATTAAATCCAATTAAAATTTTACTGCCTCCCCTCCCCCGCCACATTCATTTTCTCTCAACTGAGCATCTGCTAAGAACATCCACTCCCCCACTGGCTCACCAACTGAGGGCAAGCCACTTAAAGGCCATTTTATAATTTACTGTAATTAACTCACTCTGCCAACTCTGGGCAGTAAACATGCCCCGGGGAGCAAACGTCATTGGAAAGACGATGAGGCCGAAGGGACGCAAGACCAGGATGCTGGCCAGGCAGAGGATTCGTGGTGTCACAGAGACACTCAGGGCAGAGTCCTGTCTGGGAAGGGGGACATTCTGGGTCACCACCCAGTCACCAGCCATGAAGAAGATTGTTACAGGTGTGGGCTACCACTACCCCCACCTCGGAGGAGGACCTCTGCTGTGCCTTGGAAACCGCAATCTATCTCAAAACAAGAAGTTCAAAGCAACTGTGCTCTGTTCTACAGGGGCTCTGGCTGTGTCTGGTTGTCTTCCAGAAGGGGATCTCTAGGTCACATCATCCGGTGGCACAGGTCCCAGTTCACACGTTCTCCAGAGGAGGACTCGGGGCATAAGTGGATTCCTGGAGTCCTCCAGACTGGGACAGGGGTAGGAGTGAGGGGAAGGGAGGACGACTGAGAGGCTGCAGGAGCAGTCACACCCTACACAGCGGCCCTTTGATCAGAAGTGGGTGGATGATGAGCTGGGTACGTTCATTGTTGTAAGGTTAGCTCAACTTTGTTTCTGCTGGTTATTCTCCAGCAGTTTGACAAAGATGAAAACCACTTCCTAATGCAATCTGGATGAAAGGTCGTTGGATTTCCTGGCATACTTCAGGTGTTTGATAAACACGATGTATGAGCGCATGACTGCATGACTGCATGAATGAATGGATGAATGAAGTGAATGAATGAAAGAGTAAGAAAAAGGAAGCAGGGGAGGAAGGAAGGAGTAGGTAATGGCCTGTAAAATCGACATGGATTGAGTGTCTCTCTTCCAAGCACTGACCGAACCCAAGAACACTGCTCCTAAGCATCTGCCCACTACTGGAAGAGAAGGAAAAAATGTACATGTAAATATAATGCATGTAAAGGATTGTGAATGTCCCAAGGGATCATAGAGACAGGGCTCTGACATTTAAAAACGAAAACCTTATAATGTTTGCATGGTTCATGCTAAGTCACTTCAGTCGTGTCCAACTCTGTGTGACTCTATGGACTGTAACCTGCCAACTCCTCTGTCCAATGGGGATTCTCCAGGTAAGAATACTGGAAAGGGTTGCCAGGCCCTCTTCCAGGGGATTGTCCCAACCCAGGAATCGAACCCAGGTCTCTTACTTATGTCTACCTGCATTGGCTGGTGGGTTCTTTACCACTAGCGCCACCTGGGAAGCCCCTTATAATGTTTAGTAACTGCTAGTAGTTTTGCTCTGTATACTTTGCACATGAACACAGTCGTGAAATCCTCCCAACACCCTTAGCAGGGAAGCACCTGTTTTAGAGACGAAGAAGCATATGAGTGAGGTCAGGTAATGTGCCCAGAGTCACGGGGCATCTGCATGATGGCACCCCAGAAACCCTCCCCCCACCAGTCAGAATTCCTCCTAAGGCATCCTGCCCTGAGTGACAGGGAGGATACCTGGCCAGGAGAGCACCATCTGGGTGGGAGAACCTCTTATACCTCCACCAAGTAGATCCCTGCTAATGGAAGAAGTAGATTTCAAATTGGGCTTGAGAATGAGAAATGCTCGTATAACAATCAACAGCTCTACCCAAAGGTTTAAGAACATGTAAGTCTGCAGAATATCACAAGTTGGAACTACCATGACGGTCACCACAGATATGACATACATGAGCTTCTCACATGCTACACTTGAGTCTGCAGTTTCTTTTCTCTTTCCCCATTTTTAAAAAAATTTCACCTTTTTCTTAAACAGGTGATTTTTAAAAATAATTTTATTTATTTGTGGCTGTGCTGGGTGGGCTTTTCTCTAGTTGTGGCAAGTAGGGGCTACTCTCTAGTTGCGGGGCGCAGGTTCTAGGGTGTGTGGGCTTCAGTGGTTGTGGCTCCCCGGCTCTAGAGCAGAGGCTCAGTGGTTATGGTGCACGGGCTTCATTGCGCCTCCGCATGTGGGATCTTCCCAGATCAGGGATTGAACCCACATCTCCTGCATTGGCAGGTGGATTCTTTACCACTGAGCCACCAGGGGAGCCCCCATGTTTGTTAGAGCTGATGGTAGGCAATGGAAGGAGAGCAGTCCTACTTCTAGATGGCTAATTCAGGAAGCCTAAGAAGTGAACAAGGCAGGAAACCATGAAGGTGGTGCCCAGGGCAATGGAAGGCCCAGAGCTTGGCCCTAGTGAAGTGGGCAGAAAGAAAAACAGACAGGATCCTTGCCAATCACTCCTGCTGTGGGTTAGGATACACTGGGGTGCAAGTAACAGAAGGACCCATCATCTGAGCCCCAAACAGAGAGGGGCTGTTTTTGTCCCATGACAAGGAGACTAGAGGGGTGCCCTCCTGCTGGAGGCTACTGGGGTTCAGCTCGTCAGAGTCTGTGGCTCAGCCAGTCTCAGTTCTTTGCTGTGGTGTTGGAGAAGAGTCTTGAGAGTCCCTTGGTCTGAAAGGAGATCAAACCAGTCAATCCTAAAGGAAACCAGTCCCGAATATTCATGAGAAGGACTGATGCTGAAGCTGAAACTCCAATACTTTGGCCACCTGATATAAAGAACTGACTCACTGGAAAAGACCCTGGTGCTGGGAAAGATTGAAGGCAAGAGGAGAAGGGGATGACAGAGGGTGAGATGGTTGGATGGCATCACCGACTTCATGGACATGCGTTTGAGCAAGCTCCGGAAGTTGGTGATGGACAGGGAAGCCTGGAGTGCTGCAGTCCATGGGGTCTCAAAGAGTTGGACACGACTGAGTGACTGAATTGAATTGAATGAGGTGGCTGCTATAGAAATGCAACTGAGCTGCCTCTGTCCGAAAGGGAGGCTGGCCTTCTATGCTCCCATCCTCCGGCGGGGAGGGGGAGGCTGCCAAGGCAGGAGAGTGTTGAGGGGCTGCTCACAGCCACTGGGACCACCCCTAGGGTCTAGGCACGCAGCTTCTGCAGGACAAGTGAGGTCCCAAGCCCATCTGAGAGGCAGAGAGGGCTGCACAGCTTCATGAATCGCTGCCTCCCTGCTGCTCCATCTGCACAAATAACTCACCTGGTTCTTGTCATAGCCTGCCCTAGCCATGAGCTCAGAGGTTCCCTTCCTCCTTGGATAATTGCCAGCCTGAATTATTTATGAGCTTAATGTACACACTGATGGGTTCTGACTAAGGCCACTGAGGGAACAGTCCCTCTGCAACCCTACACCCAGGCACCAGGTGAGAAGGCGTCCTCTTGCAGAGGGAGAGAGGGGAGGTGGAGACAAGAACAGCCACTGCTCCCAGGCAGCCAAGCATAGATCCATTCTACCCCCTATTGTTTCCTAGTGCCTGGGGTGGACTACAGTGACCAGGCGGTGAGGGGTGGTGAGTGCTGGGGATGAGCACCAGGGCACGTCGTGGGGTCCCCAGCACATGTAGGGAGCCAGAACCCAGACCTCTGTTGATGTCCCAGCTCTGCCAGTTCCCAACAGCAACAAAGAACTTGATCTCTCTGTGCCTCAGTTTTCCCACCTGACCAGTGGGTTTGCTGTAAGGATTGAAGGCAGAAATCCCTGTGCAGTGGATTCTTTGCCAAAATAGCTGCAATTGTTCCTTTCTGAATCCATGTCCCTTCTCTCTTCCCAGGAGGAGTCTAGTGCGCATGCCTGGAAGCTGCTGGGCCTGTGACTCATGCCAGCCAATAGGATGCAGTGTGGGTGATGTCACCCACTCAGAGCCCTGTGGCCTTTGCTCTTCTATGCAGATAGCAGAACCCCGAGAAGGGGAGAGGTAACGGGCCAGCAACTAGGTCCCGAGGCCAAAGGCCACACATCTCTTCCCCCACAGGAAAGGGAGGTGGGCTCTCCAGAGACTTGGAGGGGTGATGGCCTGTCCGCTGGGGACTAAATTTTGAGTCAGAGAGAACCCATGTCCCATAGATGTTTTGGGGATCCTAACTAGGATTGTGGTCTCTCCAAGCATTGTTGTTATTCAGTCGCTCAGTCTTGTCCAACTCATTGGGACCCCATGGACTGCAGCACGCCCAGCTTCCCTGTCCTTCACCATCTTCATGTGTAGCCTGGTTCAGTTTGCCAGATCAGAACTTTAGGAAGCCGGATTCCTCTGCTCCCTATGGGAAGAGGGCAGTGTAATCTGAGAAGGTGTTTGGGGTTAGGGCTGGGGTTAACTTAACTCTTCACTGTCTGTCTTTATACAGGGATGGATTGGAGGGTCTCTAGGGCTGTTTGCTTGGTTGTTTGTCGGTTATTGCTGCTTTTTGAACAAGTGATTAGTTTTTGTAACTGAGGTCAGCACTTTCCTTTGGGTCTCAAGTGACCCTGTGTGAGTATGTGGGGAGGTGGGAATAGCCTGGAGGTTTGAGAAACCTCCACATTCCCCCTAGCCCCCCACACGGGCTCCATATTCCAGTTGCCCAGCCTAGAGCTGTACCTTAGGGCTCTGGGCACCAGACGGTCCTGTTTTTTTTTCTCCAAATACACAGTAGCCTAAATGCTGAAACAATGATATAGGTCCTCAAAGCTATGATTGTCCATCTCCCATGTCTTTAAATTAAAAAAAGGGGGGGATCCTTGAATCAAACATGAATAGGTGTATTTGTGGGGAAGGGGTCAGCCAGGACAGCCCACCTTGAAATGCCCATTCTACCCTATGGATTCAGCCCCTTCAACGGGTGGTTTCTGGGGTTCCCACCATGCCTCCAGTGTTCCACAAAGAACACCCTGGAACTTCCCAGCAACCAAAGATGCTTCAACTGTGTCTGTAGTTCTTGAGGGTCTGAGGAGGCCAGCGATGCCTTTGGTTTTCATCGTGGTCGCGTGTGCCTTGACACTGTCTCCTGCAATGGCTTGTGTGGGAAGATGGCTCAGTAAAGGCAGAGGGTGGTGGAAGAAATCCCAGAACATCCAAACCCCAGGACAGGTGGTCCACCCCAGGTTGCTGAGCCCTGCCCAGACTCAGTGGCTCAGCCACTGACCCCACTGCCGGGGTATAGCTACTCAGCCAGACTCTGCCTCAGTTCCCTGTCTGTAAAACTGAGAGTAGAAACAACTTCCCCACGTGGCAAATGCTGTGTACGTGTTATTTGAAACATAGGTACCCAGGGAAGAGAGAACAGAAGATGTGAAACCTTCCTGCCCACCAAGCTGGGGTGAGCAGGACCCTGCCAGTGAGTAGGAAGACCTCAAGGTCAACTTTAGATTCCTAGGCCCGGAACTTCAATCACCTAGACCTACAGAACCAGAAGAGCCAGTTTCTCTGGGTGCAGAAGGAAAGGAGGGGCAAGTGGAGGAAGAAAGGTAGTGAGGAGCCCAGGGCCGTCCTAAGAAGCTGAGGGTCCCACAACTGGCCCTTTCCCATGGCTGAGAAGTCCCACGGCCCCCGGGGCCCCAAAAGGATGGCAGGGTCCATCTCAGGAGCCTCTGCTCTCGGCTCAGGGTCTAGGGTCCAGGACCAGATGGGCAGTGGACCCTCCTGGAGGCACACCTGCACTCACCCCACTCTCTAGTGATTCCCCTGGAGAGATGAGCGCCTGCCTGCACACCTGGGGCCTCCCGCCATCTGTGAAGGCACCAGCCAGGGACCAGAACTTCCCTGAATGTCTCTCTCCCTTCATCCACTCTGTATCCTCAAAGCCCCACCAGCGCCTCTGGAGAACTCTCTGGAACGTGAGTCAGATCGCATCACCACTCAAGTTCATCCAGTGGCTCACAGGCTGGCCCCCGGCCCCAGCCTCATCCCACCACTCTGTCTTTGCCTTGCTCTTCCCTGGGTCAGGGAGGCCCTTCCACATATGGTCACCTTGTAAACTCCCACCCTGCTTCTGTGTTGCCGTTCGGCTGCTCAGACTCTTTGCGACCCCATGGACTACAGCTCGCCAGTCTCCTCTGTCCTTCACCATCTCCCGGAGCTTGCTCAAACTCATATCCACTGAGTCGGTGATGCCATCCAACCACCTCATCCTCTATCATCCCCTTCTCCTCCTGCCCTCAATCTTCCCCAGCATCAGGGTCTTTTCCAATGAGTCGTCTCTTCACATCAGGTGGCCAAAGGATTGGAGCTTCAGCTTCAGGTGTCTTTTGGGAACCCTAATAGTCAGACCTGTCTCTCTCCCACCCTGTGCTATGTCCACAGATGTTTAGTAACTGTGTCCTGCCCCTAGTTTAGAAAATGACCCACTTGCATGTCTGGATCCCAGATTCTGAGCTCCTGGGAGCACAGGGCTCTACCGTGATCTTTACATTCACCACTCAGGCCAGCTCAAACCCCAGGCTCCTCTGACTTGGGCAGCTTGCCTACACTGCTGGGAAGATGAGTGCTGGGCTCTGATCCCTGGGCCCGAGTTACAAGCTGGGGCAGATGAGATTATCTCTCAGAGCCTCTGATTCCTTATCTGCAAAATGGGTCTAACCTCTGATTCAGAAGATCAAGAGGATCCTGACCCAGACACCCACAAGAGGCTGGGGCATGAACCAGCAATCTGCTTCTTAGAATAACACAAACAAGCATCGGGTGGCCCAGGGAGTGAGCCACGTGCTAGGTTATCCAAAACCAAGTCATCGTGAGGAAACAGGGAGGGAGAAGCAAGGGCCTGCCAGGCCAGCATTTCCACAGCAGAGGACACCCAGCCTGGACAGTGTTTCCTGCATCTGTTCTAGAACATTCTCTTCTCTTGCCTTCTCACTTGGGGGCATCCAGGCTGGCCCTCCTAACAGTAACGACCTTTGTTTGGATGTGCTGACACCTTAGGTCTGGCTCATCCAGGCTGCCAAGGAGCAGCGAGGGCAGCCGTCCAGAGCAAGGGAGCTTGGCCTCTGCCCAGACAGGTGTGAGTTTTATAGTTTGACCTTGTGATGTGAGTCTCTGTTTTTCTTCTTGGTGGCCAGGACTGGGAGGGGAAGGACAACTCTGGTCACTCTCTCGCCGCCTGTGCTGTCCTCAGAGGGCATCTAGGACTTGCCAGTAGATTGGGTAGAAAACTAGGTCCCTTGGAGATGGGTAAAAAACAGAAACAATCCTCACTGAAATCAGAAATCAGGGAGATTCCTGCCGCAGTGACTGCTCGACCAGGGAGTGGGTGGATGGCTGGACTGGTGGAGGAGATGTCCCTGACGGAGCCCCAAAGCCTCGGGAGCCAGGCCAGTGGCACACGTCCTCCATGGCAGGCGGCATCCACGGGGTCATAGGGTCAGACGGCCAGGAAGACGCTGCTTGGCCGCTGCTGGCTGTTGTTTCCAACTGGTCTCCAAACTTCCCACAGTTACGAATTCTTCACCTTTAAAACTGGAGTAAAACCATCCACTTTATGGATTGTGAAGATGGAAGGAAAAGCTTGAACACATTGCGGGTCCAAACAAGTGTGCGATGACTGTGGCAAGGAAATGACCAGGAGACAGGGCACCCTGCACAGAAAAGGTTAGGAAAGTGCACCTTCGGGAAGGCACCTGAGCACCTGCCTGCCCATCAGGAGGTGGGACTCCAAGCAGGGGCTGGGGAGGGGTGGGGGAGAGGGTGAGAGAGTGGTAGGGGAAAGCTTGGAGGGAGGTGTGGAGGAGTGATGGGGGAAGGAGTGGGAGGAGGAGTGGGAGGAGGGGGAAGGATGAGAGGAAGAGAGGGGTGAGAGGAGCCAGGATAGACCGCGATGCAAAATTCCCCCAGAGAGTGAAGGCCAATGGAACATAACATTCCCTAGGTGGTGGGTGTGAGAGTTGTCCCTTTAACACAGACAAGTACAAACAAGGACCCACACAAAATCTGCCCGCACAGGTGACTCCTAATGGCATCTTGGCAATAACGATACCTACTGGTGGAAGACCCAGACAGTACAGGTAGGTTCACAATAAACAGAGCCCCCCTTCACCACCACCCTGCTCCACATCTTTACTGAATACCTTCTGTTCCCAAGATGACTGGGGGCGGGGGGGATGGCTCTGACTTTCTGGCCCAGCTCCCCCTGAGGTCACTGGGGGCCCTGAGCCCCTCGATCCCAATCCTGGACTGTTTGACTTTCCCACAACTGCTCTAACAAACACTTAGTGACTTCAAGGGGGCCTCCTCGGTCACACTAGTGGTAATGAACCCACTTTCCCGGTGGCTCAGACAGTATAGAATCTGCTATCAATGCAGGAGACATGGGTTCGATCTCTGGGTTGGGAAGATCCCCTGGAGGAGGGCATGGCAACCCACTCTAGTATTCTTGCCTGGAGAATTCCCATGGACAGAGAAGCCTGGTGGGCTACAGTCCACGGGGTTGCATAGAGTCGGACACAACTGAGCGGCTAAGCACAGCACAGCCAATGCAGTAGACTCAAGAGACTTGGGTTCAGTCCCTGGGTTGGGAAGATCCCCTGGAGAAGAGAATGGCAACCCAGTTTGGGTATTCTTGCCTGGAAAATTCCATGGACAGAGGAGTCTGGCAGGCTGCAATCCCTGGTGTTGTCAAGGATCATCACACGACTCAGTGACTGAGCACACAGTGGCTTCAAACAACAGGAACATATTCTCTTACAGTTCTAGAGGACAGAAGTCCAGAAGGAGTATATAGGGGTTAAAGTAAAGGAGACAGCAGGAGTGACTCCTTCTGAGGGGTCCCAGGGGATGACCGCTCCCCATCTAGTCCTGCTTCTGGGGCTGCCGTGTTCCTGGCTGGTGGCTGCTCTGCCTCTCTGGCCACACAGCCATCCCTTCTTCTATAGTCAGGTCTCCATCTGTCCCTTGCTCATGAGGACATTTAGGATGGCCACACGGGTGCTCCAAGATCCTCTGCCCACCTCCAAATCTTTACTTTAATCTCACCTGCACAGTTCTTTTTATTTTTCCATTTAGGGTCACACTCATAGGTTCCAGGGGTAAGGCCAAGGCTGTCTTAGGAGCCATTATTCAGCTGCTTGGAATCATCATTACTACTTGGAAGAGTAACCGTGAACCAGGTCACACAATGGGAACATCGATAGAAACAGTAGTTCAGGTCAGATCCAGGTGTGTCTGCCGGAAGGGCCCAGAGGGGAGGAGCAGAGCTGCTCCGTGCCAGCTGCTCCCCGAGGATCTGTGTACTGATCCATCCTCAGAAACGAGGCGAATGTGATGAAGGCCATCGTGTGGGGTCACGGGGACTCAGGCAGGTGGAGTGAGCTGCAAGGGCACCCATCTTGCATCACTAATCATCTGCGCTCACCGCTTCCCCTGGCTGAATGCAGTGCCTTCTGTTGTTCCATTCTGCCAGATCCAATGAATTCCCTTCACTACTGCATCTCTGCTGTCTCTCTGGAGTGGTGGATGCTCACAGCTCGAGTGCCTTAGGGACTGGTGATTTGGCCCGAGCTCTGTGCTTCTTCACCAGTCCATCCTAAAGGAAATCAACCCTGAATATTCACTGGGATGACTGATGCTGAAGTTGAAGCTCCAATCCTTTGGCCACCTGATATGAAGAGCTGACTCATTGGAAAAGACCCTGATGCTGGGAAAGATTGAGGGCAGGAGGAGAAGGGGGTGACAGAGGATGAGTTGGTTGGATGGCATCACCGACTCAGTGGACATGAGTTTGAGCAAGCTCTGGGAGATAGTGAATGACAGGGAAGCCTGGTGTGCTGTAGTCCATGGGGTCTCAAAGAGTCAGACACAACTTATCGACTGAACAACAACAAAAGCTGTGCTTCTTCAGGTATGGAATGGCCAGACTGTTAAAGCCCAGCACCTTCCCCAGCCTGGCTGAAAAGGAAACCTTCCTCAGCATGTACATCTAGGGAGCAGCCCTCCAAGCACGAATTCAGGAAGAATTTATTTTAATTGAGTTCCCCTTCCAGGAACTCCACTTGGGTGAAGCAAACATGGTGCCACATGTTTGCTTCATCTGCCAACAGGAAGTGCTGACACCTGCCAACATGCCTGAAGCCCCGCCTCCCCTGGGGCTGCCTCCCCCACGTTTCTTCTCCAAAGTGTGTGGCCACACCCAGACCCCAGGAGAGCCTGGGAGGGGAGATGGCTGGAGTCAGGGTTGCCACCCTGAATGGGTCACCAGCTCTTTCTGCAAGAGACGGGAGAGATTTCTGCAACAAGGCCAGAGGTGAGAATTGAGCCTGAATTACCCACTGGGTGGCCTGACTATAAAACAAACAGATGGAATCAAAAAATAACACCAACATTCTTCCATTAAATTGAGAAAAAACAATGCACTTGGAAGTTGGTCATACTGAGATTTTTTTTTTTTAATTAATTTCCATTGCTAGTAGGCTTTGCCTTCTCTAGGTCTCAATAGCCTCTTCTGCAGACTAGAATACTGGTCATTCACCAGAGTCCTGCTGAGACAGCTTTTTTCGAAGTTCTAAAATGTCCACTTTCCTCTTTTTTCCCTTTTTGCTGCTTAAAAGGAACCAAAAAATCGGGCAGCCTTCTAAGCAACAGGATGGATGTTTTAAACGTTGGAGAGCCATCCAGATTATCCGAGGGAGCAGGTCGCCCCACAAGCTCCTGATCACCCGTTTCCCCTCTTTTCCTCCACATGCTTTGCTGCTGTCCCATGCTGCACCTGACAGGTGCCGCAGACCTCCAGAGAGCATGGAGGGTCAGGTCTCTACTCCAGTTCCTGGCTGGAGACGTCTACCAGCTCAGGTTGGAAGTGGGTGTCTCCTAACTTCTAAGTTAGAGCCTGTGAACAGATGAGAGCAAAGGCACCTTCATTACCGGAAAAACACCCCCAATGGCCAGTGAGCCACAGTAGGGCCTTTGTCCACTGGGAACTGCCTAGTTCTTTCTTTTTTTTTAACTTTTTATTTTGTATTGGGGTATAGCTAATAACAAACAGTGTTGTGATAACTTCAGGACAACAACGAAGGAACTCAACCATACATATACATGTATCCATTTTCCCCCAAACTCCCCTTCCATCCAGGCTGCCATGTAACATTGAACAGAGTTCCCTCTGCTGTACAGTAGGTCCTTGTTGGCTATGCATTTAAAATATAGCATGGAAGAGCCTGTTTCTTATCAAGTTTGAAACAGTTGCTCCCTTGGCTCACAGCAGTGCCTCCCAAGAGAACTTCCTCCTGCAACAATGTGAGGACAGTGCTGACTCGGGTGTAGCTAGGACGGCAGATGTCTGGGAGAGACCCCCTCGCCAATACACATGCCAGCCAACGTCCTCCAGACTCAGTACCCAACCCGGCTGGATGTTCAGAATGCTGAGACCTGGGGGAGTTGACACCAGACCCGCAGATCCCCACTCTAAGTAAGCACCAGTCATCCCTGGGCCTCAATCTTGTGTGTGGGAAACACAGAGAGAAATGCATTCCCTCTGTCCCCGTCTCTGCCTCACTGGATTCAGGTCTAGGAAAGAGTTTGTCCTGCATTCAGACTTTGGTGCTTTCATTGGAAGATGCAAGCCTGCAACCCTTTTGGCCAAAGTTTCCATTTCTTAAGAGCTATTCCTGGGATCACAGGCTCAAGCAGAAGCTGCACTCCAGCCAAGCATCTCCATATTACCAGTTACACCCTGAAGTCAGATTTGTCTCTTTGCTCCTTACCTGATGGACATAGTAGACAAAATATTGGTGATAGTTGTTTAGCCTCTAAGTCGTATCCAACTCTTGTGACCCTACGGACTGTAGCCTGCCAGGCTCCTCTGTCCATGGGATTCTCCAAGCAAGAATACTGGTGTGGGTTTTGATTTCCTTCTCTGGTGGCTCTTCCTGACCCAGGGATCGAACCCAGGTCTCCTGCACTGCAGCCAGATTCTTTACCGACTGAGCTACCAGGGAAATCCTGGCAGGATTCATGAGGCACAGTATTGACACTCCCCAAAGACGCCCATGTCCTGCCCCTGGGACTTTTGAATATGTTACCTTATGTGGCAACAGGGACTCGACAGGTGGGATTAAATCAAGGACCTCAAGGAAGGAGATTTCCCTGCATTGTCCAGGTGGGCCTGACATCCATGAGGTTTTTACAGTGCTCTTTCCATCATTCTAGACCAGCCCTAGTGGAGGCAGGCAGGTGTGGTCATTCTTCCTCTCGTTGAAGGCGAAGGGAGATCAGGAGCTGCCGGCCAGGCCAGAGTACACACCTCAGATTTCCTGGACAAAGTCACAAAGCCAATAGGACTGTCTCTGTCCTCAGGGACCTTCCCCCGGGCATGTCCCCCACTACCGGTAGGGCATCCTGAGCTTGCTCACTTCCACCCTTATCTCACCCCTCAGGTGGGAGCTGGCGGCTTCCTTCTTTCCACTGATATGGGTGGCTGAGCCTATTGATCTTGGCTCCTGGCAGCCCACTTGGCCTTTGATTGCCATCTTTGAAATGCCTATCCCAGGCCCAGCCCCAGCCTGAAGCCATGGCCTCCGGAGGATAGGTGATGGACAAGGGAGCAGCTGTCCCAGCCATCTGCCCATCCTCAGCCCCGCTCTGGGCTGGGCTGGGTGCAGGGATCCTGGGAGGCAGACACTCACCCCAGGCCCATTTTAGCAATGAGGGAAGTGCCTGGGGAGGGTTGTGGGTGGGTGGGGCTGAGATTTGAATCCAGTCCATATAGTCAACGTTATGATTGTTCCAGTAGTTAGGGGAAGGTGTAGTGAAGTCACTCAGTCATGTCTGACTCTTTGCAACCCCATGGACTGTAGCCTACCAGGCTCCTCCCATGAGATTTTCCAGGCAAGAGTACTGGAGTGGGTTGCCATTTCCTTCTCCAGAGGATCTTCCCCACCCAGGGATCGAACCCGGGTTTCCCGCATTGTAGGCAGACACTTAACTGTTTGAGCCACCAGGGAAGTAGTTAGGTACTAGAAAGTAATAGTAGGATGTGAGAGTTGGACCACAAATAAGGCTGAGCATCAAAGAATTGATGCTTTCAAATTGTGGTCCTGGAGAAGACTCTTGAGAGTCCCTTGGACAGCAAAGAAGTCAAACCAGTCAACCCTAAAGGGAAATCAACCCTGGATATTTATTAGAAGGACTGATGCTGAAGCTGAAACTCCAATACTTTAGCCATCTGATGCAAAGAGCCAACCCATTGGAAAAGACCCTGATGATGGGAAAGATTGCAGGCAGGAGGAGAAGGGGACGACAGAGGATGAGATGCCTGGATGGCATTACCAACTCAATGGACATGAGTTTGAGCAATCTCTGGGAGATGGTGAGGGACAAGGGAGCCTGCAGTGCTGCAGTCCATGGGGTCACAAAGAGCTGGACATGACTGATCGACTGAACAACAACAAAACCAAATCCAGAGCCTAAATTCGTAGAAGATACCCCCCATCTTACTGCTGAACTGCCAGCTTCTCTCAGCTCCTGGACACAGCATCCTTGTCCCTGTCCCTCTGTGTCCCTGTTGAGCAGCCGCTGAGGGGAACAGCGTCTCCAAGAGCACTGGCACCTGCACACCTTCGCCAGGGTGTCAGAGATGCCCTCGGGGCAGTGGGTCCCTGGGGTAAGTCTCCTGGTTCCCAGTTCAGTTCCGTTCAGTCACCCAGTTGTGTCCCACTCTTTGTGACTCCATGGAATGCAGCACACCAGGCTTCCCTGTCCATCGCCAACTCCTGGAGCTTGCTCAAACTCATGTCCATGGAGTCGGTGATGCCATCCAACCATCTCATCCTCTGGTTCCCAGGAAGGGCAGCAGTTACTGTCCAGAGCCTGAAAAAGCATGAAGGCACTGTTACCCCGTAGTGGTGTTCCAGGAAAGACAGTGTGAGGCATGAGAGGGTACTCACATCCCAGGTCTCAGGTGAGTCCCTGTGATGGCTGCCAAGTGTGTGTTCTTGGCCTCCTGCAGGAAAGAATTCAAGAGCAAGCCTTAGTAAAGTGAAAGGAGGTTTATTCAGAGAGATACACACTCCACAGACAGATTGTAGTCCATCTCAGTAGGCGAAAGGCCCCAGCGTTTTTATAGGGCTGGGTAATTTCAGAGACAATTGAGTGGGAGGAGTATTCCAACTGTTTTGGGAAAGTGGCAGAGGTTTCCAGGAATTGGGCCACCACTCACTGTCTGACCTTTTATGCTCAGCCTTGGAACTGTCATGGTGTCTGTGGGTGTTATTTAGCATGCCGATGTGTTACAATGAGCATATCCTGGAAAAGGTCATTTTTCATTCCAATCCCAAAGAAGGGCAATGCCAAAGAATGTTCAAACTACTGCACATTTGTGCTCATCTCACACGCTAGCAAGGTAATGCTCAAAATCCTTCAAGCTAGGCTTCAACAGTACGTGAACCAAGAACTTTCAGATATCCAAGCTAGATTTAGAAAAGGCAGAGGAACCAGAGGTCAAATTGCCAACATCTGTTGGATCATAGAAAAAGCAAGAGAATTACAGAAAGACATCTATTTCTGCTTTATTGACTGCTGCTGCTGCTGCTAAGTCGCTTTAGTCGTGTCCGACTCTGTGCGACCCCATAGACGGCAGCCCACCAGGCTCCCCCGTCCCTGGGATTCTTCAGGCAAGAACACTGGAGTGGGTTGCCATTGCCTTCTCCAATGCATGAAAGTGAAAAGTGAAAGTGAAGTCGCTCAGTCGTGTCCGACTCTTAGCGACCCCATAGACTGCAGCCTACCAGGCTCCTCCGTCCATGGGCTTTTCCAGGCAAGAGTACTGGAGTAGGGTGCCATTGCCTTCTCCAACTACACCAAAGCTTTTGTGTGGATCACAACAAACTGTGGAAAATTCTTCAAGAGAGGGGAATACCAGACCACCTTCCCTGCCTCCTGCAAAACCTGTAGTCAGGTCAAGAAGCAACAGTTAGAACCGGACATGGAACAATGGTTTGGTTCCAAATTGGGGAAGGAGTCCATCAAGGCTGTATGTTGTCACCCTGCTTATTTCACTTACATGCAGAGTATACAGTCTAAGTGATGATGCTGTAAATGTGATCTTGGCACATAGGGGTGGCCTGATCTTGCTCCTTCTTTTCTGGCTCCTCATCCCTGCACCCTAGCCTCTCCCCTGAGCTGGTAGAAGAGGAGTGAGGCCTGGATTCCCTTCCTAGGGCTTTCTGTTTCTCTCTTGCAGGCAATTTCACTTTCCCTTTCTGCCTCTGATGGAATGGGTGAGGATTATTTCTCTGAACCAGGCAGTTGGGCTTCTCTGATGCCTTCCTTCGCTGCCCTGGGAAACTGGGGGCTGTCCTGTTAGACTGTCTTAGCGGACTGCTAGCTAATAATTGTTCTTGAACTTCAGGTATGTCACTCAACCTGCATTTCCTGCTGAGGGAGGCACTGACATGCCTTGACATCAGTTGACTTATCTGTCAACAAAGCCACTTCTATCTGCTCCCCCACCCCCCTCCTTCCCGGCCACCTCTGCCTCCACCCTCCCCCAGAACCCAACCCCAGCCTCTGTGCTGGGAGCACGACCTGCCCTGGAGAGAACCACAAAATAAATAAACACGGGCTTTGAGAAAAGAACCAGGTCAGCATGTTTATGAGGGTGAGTCATCCTTATAGTGGCCATGATGAAAGGCCATGGAGATTCACAGAGATTGCCTTGACTTTGGGGTTTGACATCTAAGCCCCCTGTCCCCAGGGAAGCCATCTGTAGAGGTGGGGTAGCCCATGCGTCTGCAGGTTTTCTGCTGCGGATCATCCGAGAGGAGTCTGTGTGTCTGCCTCCCGCCCCCTAGTCCCCACTCTCAGTCACAGGCCTAGCCTGGAGAACCACCCCACCCATCCTTGGTTCTTCCAGAAGAATGGTCTGACTTCCCACCTCTTCCCCAGAAGGTCTGTGACTCCAATGACCCCTTCTTAAGTGCATCTTCTGTTCACCCAGTCTCTGCACAGTAGAAGACCCCATGCCATGCCGTCCTGGGTCAAGTCCCAGCAATGCGAGACTGTAGCAGCGACCTTGATGATCATTTCGGCTCTGAGCGCCTCAATGCTTCATCTGTCAAATGGAGGCAATGCCTTCCAGTGGGTGACTGAAGGGTGGTCACCTGAGGGGTTGGAGTGGAGGCATTGATCAACAAGGCAAAGCCGGGTGTTGCAGGGGGTGGCTCCAACTCCTTGAAGACATTGTAGCAAACAGGACCTGTTGTCTTGCCGCCTGTCCTCAGGAAGGTGTGGGGACCAGTCAGGCAGGTCTTCAGGGAGGTGACCATGTTTGCTTTGGATCACGGGGCTGGTCTGCACACTTGCTGGCACCACACCCCATGTGTCAGCCTCCAGGAAGCAAGCTTTTCCACTGTGTTTCCTACTCTTTTTCTACCAAGTTGTGTTAGCCTGAGCTGGCGACCAGGGCAGACACCCCTGAGAACCTGCCCTGTGGGAAGAACCCCTCCAAGTACCCAGAGGTCTCACACCAGCTCAGGGCTAACTCTGCACTGGGCACTCACTCATCCCAGCACTGTGTCAATGTCCTCCGTGTGCTAACGTTTGGTTCTCATATGTCTACAGGGGTCTGAGTTCTCTCAGCAAATATCTACCGAGTGTCTGCTCCCTGCAAAGTTCAGACACACATCAGCAAGCAAAGCATCTCAACATCCATGCCCAGGTGAGCCTTTCATCCTAGGCGGGGAGGTGGACCACAGAGAAAACAGGAGACACGCATTACAGAAGGTGTTAGAAGGAGCAAGCATGGCCTCACTGAGCAGAGACTAGACGGAGATTAGACAACGGGCCATAAGCACTGTTATCTCCATTTTACAGATGAGGAGACCAAGGTACAAGGGACAAGGTCACGTAGTTTGTCCTTGAACCCAAATACTCCGACTTCGGTACATTAACAGTTTGTTCTCTAAATGAAGCATCAGGAGCTTTTCCCTAAAAAGGCCTGGGGAGTAAATATTTGAGGCTCTGCGGGCCACATTTGACTCTGACACATATTCTTCTTTGTTTTTTTACAACCCTCAAAAGATGTGAAAACTATTCCTGCCTCTCAGGCAGCACAAAAACAGGTGCATAGCATGGCTTTTTGACCCTTGCTCTAAGCCATTAGCCTTTCCAACATTCCTAATGCAGTTAAAATTTCTCAGAACCCCGCATGACCTGAGGTGAATGGTATTACTCCCATTTTATGGACCAGGAAAGTGAGGCTCAGGAAAGTGAAGTAACTTGGCTATGATTATGGAGGGCCGGAATTCCACTCCCAGTCTGGCTGGGTCGGCAAGATCCAGGCACTTTCTCCATTCTGCTTGATGTCTTACTTTCGACACGGCATTTTTAAATCACTGTTTTAAAATGCAACATTGAAATAAGTTAGGAGGTTGGGATTAACATATACATCCTACATTGTATTAGATAGATAAGCAACCAGAACCTACTGTGTAGCACAGGGAATTCAGTATTTTGTAATAACTTATAAGGGAAGAGAATCTGAAGAATGTGTGTGTGGAACTGAATTGCTGTACTGTACACTTGAAATTAACATGATATTATAAATCAGCTATACTTCAATAAAAAATAAATAAAATGCAACGTTTATGATTCCTCAAAAAATAAAACATAGAATTGACATATGACCCAGCAACTCTACTCCTGGTTATATATTCAGAAGAATTGAAAGTAGGAACTCAAACAGATATTTGCACACCCTGTGTTCATAGCAGCATGACTCACAGTTGCCAAGAGCAGAGGCCCTTCAAGTGTCCGTGGATGGATGACTGGAATGCAGTCCAAGGAGAGTGTGGTTCATTCATTCAAGGCAATGGTATTCAGCCTTAAGAGGAAGGATATTCTGACAGCTGCTGCAACATGGATGAACCTTGAGGACACAGTGCTCAGTGACAGAAGCCAGCCATGAAAGAACAAATATGATTTCTCTTACATGAGGTCCCTAGAGGAGCCAAACTCATGGGGACAGCAAGCTGGAAAGTGGGGGCCAGGGACTGCGGGAGGGGATGGGAGTGGGTGTGAGAATGAGCAGTTCACGGGGCCAGAGTTTCGGGTTGGAAAGATAAAAGCATTTTGCAGATGGAGCCGTGGCGATGGTTGTATAGCAATGTGAACAGACTTCATGTTACTGACCCATACAATTAAAAATGGTCAAAATGGTACATTCATATTTTGTGTATTTTTATCACAATTAAACAAATAAAGCATTCACAAGAGGAATAATGCACCAAACTGATCTCCACCCACCCCTGAGTGAACATCCAACCACGTGACACCAACTTGGCTTGGGGAACAGAGAGACCGCAGAATCAGGGGTGCACATGGGAGGCAGGTGAGGAAGATGGAGGCCCAGGGAGGCTCCCTCCAGGCAACAGATGCCCCAGTGCCAGGCACTGGGCAGGGGAGTGGCCAGATAGGTCCACCGTGGGACTTGGCAGCTCCCAAGGCCCTGCCCAGGGCTTCCAGTTCCAAGTTTAAGGTTTTCCATCAAGCTGACCCCACAGCCGCAGTGCCTTGTACTGGGAATCAGAGCAGGGTGGGGCCTGCATTCTGAAAACTGCCCCCTTCCCACTGGTCTTCCCAGGAGGACCCAGCTGAGCCCAGCTGACAGTGCCAGTCTGTTTGCCTTCATTGTTGCAGAGAAGCACCACTGTCACAGCCCAGGGAGGAGCCCCAGAGCAGGCCCTGCAGAAGGTGAGTCATCACAGGTGTGCCTGTCAGCTCACAAACTGACCCTGAATGCACAGCGCGGCACAGGAGGCCACTGCTTACAGGAAATCTATGTTTAATGGATCATCAGTCACTGTGTATTGAGTTCCTATGCTGTGCCATGCACTGAGCCTGAGTATTTTGTGTATTTTGTTTAATTCCTACAGTCACCCAAGGAGGAAAGAACCATCATCCCCACTTTCCAGAGAAAACTGAGGTTTCCAAAGCCCAAGGGGGCTGCCCAGCATCAACTGGTCAGCTGGGAAGCCCCTTCCGTGGTCCCTCTCAGTCTCTAGCACATTGGTTTGACCTCTGACCTTTGAGGGCACAAGGGGGAAGCTCAAGTTCAGAACTTTGGTAGAAAATAATTTCTCTTATTATATAGAAATGTCCAAACTTTATCATCCACCAAAATCTTTTGACTTGTATCTCTGATTTTTTATTGCCTTGAGAATATCCTATTCACTGCATTTTGAAAACAATGCAAGAAAGGGGACAATAAAACCAACAGAACTGAAATTTACATTTTCCTTTTCCTTTTTCAGCTTCTTAAAACACAACATGCTTTAAATTAATGGCAAAAATCATTCAAGATTTAATTAGGAATTATCTATCTATGGATTTACAAAAATGTCAAAGTCTTGTTTTTGTAAAAACAACAAAAACTGTGTGTCATTTATTCTGTGGGAGTGTGAGATGAGTGTTATTTAAGAAAAGTTTATTATTTGAAAATAACAAATATTTCTCTTTCTTAAGTGAAAGTGACAGTCCCTCAGTCACATCTGGCTCTTTGAGACCCCATGGACTATAGAGTCCATGAAATTCTCCAAGCCAGAATCCTGGAGTGGGTAGCCTTTCCCTTCTCCAGGGGATCTTCCCAACCCAGGGATCGAACCCCGGTCTCCCATGTTGTAGGTGGATTCTTTATCAGTTGAGCCACCAGGGAAGCCCAAGAATACCCAGGAATCGAGCTGGGGTCTCCTGCATTGCAGGTGGATTCTTTACCAACTGAGCTATCAGGGAAGTTCAAGTAAACACAATTTATTTTATTTTGCTTTGATGTAATTAACCTTGCTCATTTGTTTAAGATTTTATTTATTTATTTTTGGCTACGCTGGATCTTCTTTGTTCTGCACAGGCTTCCTCTAGTCGCAGAGAGTAGGGGCTACCCTCTAGTTGTGGTGTGTAGGCTTCTCATCTCAGTAGCTTCTCTTGTTGCGGAGCACAGGTTCTAGAATGCGTGGGCTTCAGTGGTTGTGACACAGGGGCTCATTAGTTGTAGCTTGTGGGCCCTAGAGTGTGCAGGCTTCAGTAGTTGTGGCTTGAGGGCGTATGGAATCTTCCTGCACCTGGGATCGAATACATGTTCCCTGCATTGGCAGGCAGATTCCTATTCATTGCACCACTAGAGAAGTTCAGCTCTGCTGGTCTGTACTTTTTAAAATTTGTGATAATTCATTCAGGGTAAGGCTAGAATTTGTCTTTTCACTATCTATAAAAATATTTTTGCTAAATAAAGTTAAAGTATAATAGAACTCCACAATATGTACACAAGCTGCTTAGAAAAGCATTATTTTTTTTTCCATTTCTGATAAATTATTTCTTTTTTTTAAATTTAATTTAATTTTTTTTAAATTTTAGTTGGGGGCTAATTACTTTACAATATTGTAGTGGTTTTTGCCATACATTGACATGAATCAGCCATGGGTTTACACGTGTTCCCCTTCCTGAACCCCCTCCCACCTCCCTCCCCATCCCATCCCTCTGGGTCATCCCATTGCCCCGGTCCTGAGCATTTGTCTCATGCATCGAACATGGAATGGTGTTCTGTTTCACATATGATAATATACATGTTTCAATGCTATTCTCCCAGAACGTCCCACCCTCACCTTCTCCCTCAGAGTCCATAAGACTGTTCTATGCATCTGTGTCTCTTACTGACTCTTACTGACTATAAAAATAACTATTTACAGTGAGACAACTGGAAGTTTAACATAAACATACCTTTTTATTGGAAATTGTCTTTAATTGCTAGGTTAATTCTAATTACATGTACTTTGAAATTTAAAACTACCTGTTTTAAAATAATAATGTTCACTTTCTATAGATTCACCATAGTGTTTCTCCAATTAGTCCGTGTTGTTGTAGCTGTTGTTCAGTCGCTAAGTCGTGTCCAACCCTTTGTGACCCCATGGACTCCAGCACACCAGGGTTCCCTGTCCTTCACTTTCTCCTGGGGTCTGCTCAGATTCATGTCCATTGAGTCAGTTAGTCTATATTACTCTTTAAACAAAAAATTAAAATGTTTGAATAGATAAAAAAGAAAGAAAGAAAAAGGTGAATCTCCTCAGCAGTGAGCCCAGTGGTTAACAGTGTAGCTCTTAAGCCTGTTCTGGAAGCCAAGCTCAGATGGAGCACCTCCTGGCACTCTTTGGAGAATGGCTACAGTTTCCAGCCCAGAGGGAGCTCCCACCCCAAATAGCGGCTCTGGAAGTACCCATCTGTGCTGGGTGACTTAGGTTCCTGGTGGTGGTCTGTCCCACCCCTGAGTGAGCTCTGCAGAGGTCGCAGCTGCCTGCCCTTGAGGAGAAGGCCAGTGACAGGAGAGCTAGGTCACCACGGAGCACCTATGCTGTGATGGGCATGCAGTGGACACGGGTGAGGAACATAACCAGGAAGAAGTCGTGGGCTGGGTGCATGCTACTGATGGGAAAAAGAAGGACGTCTGCAAGAAGTTCGATGGCAAGGGAAGAGGGACGGTTACAAGAGTGTAGCTTCTAGGGTCAGCATGTTGAAGAAGGGGTTTCTCAGTGTAAGAAGTCTTGAGCAGCCGTTGAGGGTGGAGCCAGCCAAGAGAGTATTAAATTGTGTCCTCCTAAGAGATATGTCCATTCCCTAAGCCCCAGTATCCATGCACATGACCTTATTTAGAAGCAGGGTCTTTGCAGATGTAATCAAGTTAACATGAGGTCATACTAGGTTAGGATGGGCTCTAAACCCAACTGGACTGGTGTCCTTAAAAGGAAAAAGAAATGTGAACACAGATACAAACAGAGAGAGGACAATGTGATGGGACACCTGGAGGAGATGATCACATGAAGATGGAAGCAGATCGCAGTGAGCCATCTACAGCCAAGGGACACCAGAGACTGCAGCCGCCGCCAGAAGCCAGGAGATGGCTTCGAAAGAAAGCCTTCAGATGAAACTAGCCAGCCCGGCCCACACCTTGATCTTGGACCTCTGGCCTCCAGAACTGTGAGGAAATAAATTTCTGTTGGTTAAGCCACCAATTTGTATCATTTGTTATGACAGCCACAGGAAACAGACATGAGTTAAACAGATGGACTCTGATATCCCAGAAATGGACGCAAAAATCAGATGTGACCTTGTGGTCTGAGCAAAGGATGAGAACAGGTTACCCCTCCCTTCCACACTCACCCCTGGGGCAGCAGGGACCCGAAGAATTCCTTGGGGGGTGGGGGTGATATCTGCTGGAGAGTCTCCTGTCCACCACTGAAGAAGGCGTGTCTGAAGAGTGTCAGGACAGGACAGGAAACCTCAGTCTGGTCAGAGAAGCTCCCAAACTCCTTTACTGCCTAAATACCAGCATTTAGGTTCCATTAGGAAAGAAAACAAAAAGACTGCAGAAACCAGCAGGGAAAAGGAGAACAGCGTTGGCTAGATGGTTTCCATTTTCCCAGGTGTCTGTGTCACCAGTCCAACATGCTGGAACCCCTCATTTGTTACCGGGTGGCTGACTGCACAGCCATAAATCCACCTGTACCAACCCATAAACCTGCCAAAGCCAGAGGGTGACTCTAACTTAGTCATGTAAGCCTGTGCTCAGACTTCAGCTGGCTCAGCGGCCAGGGCCATAGCAGCCACCGGACACAGCAAAAAGGAGAATCTCAGGCAACCTAGGGTGCCTGCCCTGAGTCCACACAGCTGGGTTTGGGTTGCTAAAACCAGCTCAGAGGGAGTGTTCAGATTTTCTCCTGAGAGGAGAGTTTGTAATTTTTATTAAGATAATTATTTCTTCCTTTTCAATTAATTTTTACAACATTTTTTTAAAAGTCAGTGTTGCAAGGCTTGTGTTTGTCACCACACCCCTTCCCATCTCCCATTCTCTCCCCATTGAGTTACTTACTTTCAAATGTCTTAACTGTTTTTATTTTCTAATCTCTACCTTCACATTTTTAACTAACATGATTACTATACTATTTCTTGTTTGTTTTTTCCGTTTTCGCTCACTTATTAAAGTACCCTCCACCATCCTCCATACACTCTCAGACTCTTCCACGCTACTTATCATCTTCACAATTACATCACAATCTTTGGCCAAATCAATGTTTAGGATTGGCATTATTCAGTTCAGTTCAGTTCAGTCGCTCAGTCGTGTCTGACTCTTTGCGACCCATAAATGTCACAAGAAAGTCTCTTATAGCGCTAAGATACTCTTTCTTTCCTTGTGCAAATTTTTGTTTTTCCTGAAGTTAATTATTGACTCATTTCTTTTTATACACTTAATTTTTTATGTACTATGGACCACTTGGGCTTCCCTAGTGGCTCAGATGGTAAAGAATCTGCCTGCAATGTGAGAGACATGGGTTCAATCCCTGGGTCGGGAAGATCCCCAGGAGAAGGGGAGGGCAACTCACTCCAGTATTCTTGCCTAGAGAATCCTATGGACAGAGGAACTTGGCAGGCTACACTCCATGGAGTTGCAAAGAGTCACACACAACTGAGTGACTAACACACATACATGGACCACTTCTTCCCCAATGTTAGCATCCGACAAAGCTGAAATACTCATCCCAACCAAATCGCGCACATCAGGTAAGCATGCATGTCTTGTTTTGTTGTTTGTTTTTCCAGTGGAGACATCCTGTCTGGAGCTCCCTGTCTTCTCATTTGTATCTGGACTGGCTGATTATTTGGCTGTGGCATAGCTGTCCTGAGAGTTCCCTTCAACTTCAGTGAGAATGTCTTTGTATTTTTCTGTGCTATATACAGTGTGTCCTGGGTCCCATGTCTTTCTCTTTCTAGGTTTATTTTCTTACTCAAGTGAAGCACACCCTCCAGGAGCTTCCTAAGAAAGGATGCATGTGGGGTGCAATTTTTAGTTCTTAAAAATGTTACATATTTTCAAACATGTTTATTCTGTCCTTTGTTTGACAGTTTGTATAGATTTCCAAGAATTCCAAGTAAAACTTTTTAGAATTTTGAAGGCATTGCCCCCACTATTTTCTGCTTTCCAGTATCATTAATACTATAACACTATTGAGAAATTCTGATGCGTTGAATATCCCACTGTTTTTCTTCTATAAATGTTTAGGATTTTTTTAACCCCCTGTGTTTTGAAATTTCAACATGATGCACCTTGTTTCATGTTTTATTGAGAAACTTGGTTCACGCTTTCAATCAGAAAAATCATGTCCTGCAATTCCAGTAAATTTATTTGCATTGTTTCTTTGGCAACTTTTTCTTCTTTTAAGCAGCAATGAAGACTCAGAACAGCTAAAAAGCAAAATAAATAAGATTTTAAAAAAATAAATAAACAACTCACAATGCCGAGTGCTGGTGAGGTTGCAAAGCAAATGAAGTTTGCATAAATCATTGACAAGAGCACAGAATAGTATAGCCACTTTGGAAAACAGGTTGGCAGTTTGTCTTTCACTTTCTTTTTTTTTTTTGGTTGTGCCATGCAGCTTGTGGGATCTTAGTTCCCCAAGCAGTGTCCCTGCAGTGGAGGTGCAGAATCCTAACCACTAGACTGCCAGGGAAGTCCCAGATTGGCAGCCTGCAATGCGGGAGACCTAGGTTCAATCCTTGGGTTGGGAAGATCCCCTGGAGAAGGGAAAGGCTATTCACTGCAATATTCTGGCCTAGAGAATTCCATAGACTGTACAGTCCATGGGGTCGCAAAGAGTCAGACACGACTGAGCGACTTTCATTTTTACTTTCAGTATGAAGTTAAATATAGACTCACCAAATGACCCAGCAAGTCTACTCTTAGATATTCACCCAAGAAATAAAAACTAATGTTTACAGGGACTTCCTTGGTGACCCAGTGGTTAAGAATCCACCTTGCAATGCGGGGGACTAGGGTTCAATCCCTGGTCAGGGAACTACGGTCCCACATGCCACGGAGCAGCTAACCCCTCACTGCACTAGAGAGTCCATGCACCACAATGAAATATCCCACATGCTAGCAACTAAGATCTGATGTGCGTGCATGCTCAGTCCTGTCTGCCTGTTTGCAGCCCCACAGAGTGCAGCCCACCAGATTCCTCTATCCACTGGATTTTTCCTGGCAAGAATATTGGAGTGGGTTGCCATTTCCTCCTCCAGGGGCTCTTCCCAACCAGGGATCAAACCTGTGTCTCCAGCACTGGCAGGCAGATTCTTTACCACTGATCTGGGAATCCCCTTAGGACCTGATGCAGCTAAATAAATACATATTTTTAAAATAAAACTAATGTTTACACCAAAACTTGTTTATGGCAACTTTATTCATAATCACCCCAAACTAGAGACAACCCAATGGTCTATCTACCAGCTGGCTGACAAGGAAGATATTACAGACATGTACATGCAACATGGACTCAACACAAATGCATTATGCTGCGTGAAAATGCCACATTCAACAGCCACATCCTGGGAGGTTCCATTGAGATGGCATTCTGGAAATTCATTCAGTGGAGATTGGAATGGTCAGTGGTTGCCTGGGGCTAGGGTGGAAGCAGGAGGCTGTAAAGGGGTAGGAGCGGTTCCGGGTGGTAGATATCTGTTCTAGATTGTGTGGTGGTAACACAACTGGGTACATGAGTTAAAATTCATGCAGAACTGCGTTTTACTCTATGCCAGTTGTATCCCAGTAAAGTGTTTATTGCTAAGTTGTGTCTGACTCTTTGCAACCCCATGGACTGTAGCCCACCAGGCTCCTCAGTCCACGGGATTCTCAAGGGAAGAAGACTGGAGTGGGTTGCCATTCCCTTCTCCAGAGGATCTTCCCAACCGATGGATCAAACCCGGGTCTCCCCCATTGCAGTTAGATTCTTTACCATCTGAGCCACCAAGGAAGCAGTTGAGGGACTTCCCTGTTGGTCCAGTGGGTAAGAGTCCACCTTGCAATGCAGGGGATGATCCCTGGTCAGGGAACTAAGGTCCCACACGCCATGGAGCAACAAAGCCCATGGACTGCAACTACTGAGCCTGTGTGCCACAACTAGAGAGTCCACGCATCAAAGAAAGAGCCCGCATGCTGCAATCAAGGCCTGAGGCAGCCAAATAAATAAATCAATTTAGTAAAATAAAATATTTCGGTTGCTTTCTAAAAAATAATAATATATAAGTTGAAGTCAAATACACGTGGGAAGTGCACCCTCACACTGTTTTTTGAGTCCTTGAGTGGATGAACAGTCAAGGTCCTGAGCCATCCTACAGGACGTTATCCAAGAGGATTCTCCCTCCCAGGCCTTTTCCAAGTGACAGGCTTGACACACGTCACCCTCGATGATCTCAAAGCCTTGGTACAGACAGTCTGCGATCTGCAGGAGGTTAGGCCATGCCCTCTCTAGAGGTGGTCCCCGGCAGCAGTCATCTTGCTTGGCATTTATGTTTCTTTGCAGAAGGTGGCCTCCTCTACTAGCTTTGTGGACTGACTCAGGTCTTCTCCAGGCCAGGAAATGAGGAGGGCAGACAGGATGCCCGTGCTCCACACTCTCTGGGAAAGGGCAGCTCCCGCTGGGGAGGGACGCTGAGTCCCCACCTGGGGACATTGCGGCCCCCACCCGCAGGGCCTGATGCCAGCCAGGGGACCACGGCCACCATCATGAAGGTGAACTCTGGTTCAGACTCAGACTGTGTCCATTTCACGAGACCACTTGAAGGAGAGGTGCAAGTTCTCCTCGTGCAACGGGAGCCTGCAGAGGAAGACAGAAATCGGCATGACCCTCGCCCCTGGCCAACAGGGTGCCAGGGGGTCAGAGCTCAGTATCAGCCAGGATCAGAGGATCAGAGGATCAGATCCTCTGATCGTGCAGGATCAGAGAGTGGCAGGGTCCAAGTCCTCCTGCTCACTTCCCAATGCAACAGCCTTCCAAGTGTCTGCCAAGCACAGTTAGGAAGGTGACTCACTCAGCCCACGTGGGGGACGCTCACGCAGAACACGGGCTGCCAAGGAAGATGCCAGAGCACGTGGGCACTGTTCCTCCTCTGGCTCCATTGGGCGGCTGCCAGGAGGGCCCTGCCCTGCCCCTACCCCACGCAGAGGATGCCCCTGGGCCTACTACAGGCCAGTCCAGCTGCTAAAAATAGTCCCAGTCTGCAGCCAGAATCAATAAACACCATCATATTTTCTACACCAGGCATCAGCGCAGATTGACAAGGGAAATCATGATGACTTTCTTAGTCTTCCCTGTGCAGCCTGCCCGCAGCAAAGGGGAGCTTTTTGAACAGGACCGAAGCCCCTGAATCTCACACTGCGGCTCCAAACGCTTTCCAAAGGTAGGTCAGGCAGGACCATGGTGCCAGCCTGGGAGAGGAGCTAGCCTCACACTTTTTTTCATATTCTGTGACATTTAAATCATACGTTTCTTATTTCTGAGAAGACCAAGTGAGTGACGATGTAGATAAAAGAAGTCTACAAAATTGGTCTACAAAAGGATAGTTTCTTTTGTGAGACAAGTTCTGGCAAGCAAACCTTGTGAGTTTTGAAAATATACTGTTTCTCGGGACTTGGAGGTCCACAATTTAAGAACCCACCTTCCAATTCAGGGGATGCTGGTTTGATGCCTAGTTGGGAAGCTAAGATCCCACATGTCCCGGAGTGACTAAGCCTGCATGCCACAACTGGAAAAGAGCCCACACACAGAGGCAAGCACCCATCACAAAGCTTAAACAATAAAAAGATAACAAAAAAAAGGCAAGTATATTCAGTTTCTCAAAAGTCCTGGTTGATGTGCAACTATTTCATAAACGAGAACATAAAATCAGCTATAATATTACCCCTTGATCAAGGTACTGTTTAAAAAGCTTTCTTCCCGCTTGTTTGATGAATTAACTCCCCTTATTGTTTCCTAGGGTCTTCCCTGATGGCTCAGAGGTTAAGTGTCTGCCTGCAATGCAGGAGACCTGGGTTCAATCCCTGGGCCGGGAAGATCCCCTGGAGAAGGAAATGGCAACCCACTCCAGTATTCTTGCTTGGAGAATCCCATGGATGGAGAAGCCTGGTAGGCTACAGTCTAATTTCCTAGTACTGCCTTAATATTGTTGTTGTTGTTGTTTAGTTGCTTAGTCATGACTCACTTTCAGACCCCATGGACTGCAGCATGCCAGGCTCCCCTGTCCTTCATTATCTCCCACCATTTGCTCAGACTTATGTCCATTGAGTCACTGATGTTAGCTAACAATCTCATCCTCCTTTGCCTCCTTCTCCTCCTGCCTTCAATCTTTCCCAGCATCAGAGTCTTTTCCAATGAATCAACACTTTGCATTAGGTGGCTGAAATATTCAGCACAGTCCTTCCGATACATATATTCAAGGCTTCATTTAGAATTGACTGGTTTGATCTCCTTGCCATCCAAGGGACTCTCAAGAGTTTTATCCAACACCACAGTTCAAAAGCATCAATTTTTCAGCGCTCAGCCTTCTTTTTGGTCCAACTCTGATATCCGTACTTGACTAGTGGAAAAATCAAGTACCATGAACTGGGACTTGAACAACAGAAATTTACTCTTAGCTCTAGAGACTAGAACTCCAAAATCAAGGTATGAAAAGAGCCACGCTCTCTCTGAAGTCTCCAGGGGAGGGTCCCTCCTGGCCTCTGCCAGCATCCTTGCCATCCTTGACTGGCAGATGCATCAGCCAGTCACATGGACGCCTTCTCCTGTGTCTTCTCACTGTCTCCCTCTATACCTGTCTGGCTCTGTCTAACTTTTCCCTTTTTAAGGACGCCAGTCATATCAGGTTAGGATCTACACAATGCCTCATTTTCTTTCATTTTTTTGAAAGGCTGCTGTATTGCTGTGCTCAGTTGCTCAGTTGGGTCTGACTCTTTGCAACCCCATGGACTGTAGCCCACCGGGCTCTCCTGTCCATGGAATTTCCCAGACTAGAATACTGGAGCGGGTTGCCATTTCCTCCTCCAGGGGATCCTCCCAACCAGGGATCGAACCCCTATGTCTTGCATCTCCTGCATTGGCAGGCAGATTCTTTACCACTGTGCCACCTGGGAAGCCCCTTCTTGCAAATAAATTGGTTAATTCCAGGTGGTATAGAATTCAGGATAGAACAAAGACTAAAGAACACACTCTGGCAGGAATATTCTGGGCTGGGTTTTTGTGCATCTCACAGCTAAGGTAGGAATGGTTGAGAAGTACTAAAGACAAGATGAGCCAGTATATGATTTTTTTTTCATACAAGTTTATTATTCAATGGACAATAGGTTCCAAGACAACACTTCATTCTATTATCAGCTCTAAGTGACAACAGATGTTATGGCAGGACATCCAGGTGTTTAAACAAGAATGGAATGAAGGATGGTCATTGCCTTAGGCACAAGGAACAGCTTACTTTCTGCCAGATTTCTTAATTCCACCTGTGGTCAAGGGGCCTTTCCCCACAGCCTTCGCTTTTAGCTCCTGGAGTTTCTTCTGTTCCTCCTTCTGTATCTGCTTGAACTCCTTATCTCGTCCATCTTCTTGGCTTTCTTCTTGGGCTGCTTCAGGGGCTTCTTCTTGCCTCCTTCAAGGCCCGACATGGCACCTGCCATGCCTCATTTTCTTTTGGTTACCTCTATAAAGACCCTGAATCCCAATAAGGTCACGTACTGAGATATAGGGGATAAGAACCCCAACACCTCTTTGGGGGATCACATAAATCAATACATAGCACTGCTGAGTTTCTCCTGGAGAAGCAGAGGTGGGAGAGGAAGGAGAGACATGTGGGAAGATGTGGGGAGAAGCCTAACCTGCTCCAGGCACGCCCGCTTCACTTTTGTGGTTTGCACCCATAAAACATGCAGGGCAGGCAGAACAAAAGCATTAAAATGCAAAGCCAGAGCACAAACTCTGACAGTGCCAAAGATGAAGTGGTGAGAACATTACCTGAAGAAGTTGTTTTTTTGTTGTTGTTCAGTTGCTAAGTCATGTCCAGCTCTTTGTGACCCTCTGGATTGTGCATGCCAGGCTTCTCTGTCCTTCACCATCTCCCAGAGTTTGCTCAAACTCAGGTCCATTGAGTCAGTGTTACTGTCTAACCATCTTATCCTCAGCCTTCTCTTTTTGCCTTCAATCTTTCCCAGCATCAGGGTGTTTTCCAATGAGTCGGCTCTTCCCATCAGGTGGCCAAAGTATTGGAGCTTCAGCTTCAGCATCAGTCCTTCCAATGACTATTCAGGGTTGATTTCCTTTAGGATTGACTGGTTTGATGTCCTTGCTGTCCACAGGACTCTCTAGAGTCTTCTCCAACACCACAGTTTAAAAGCATCAATTCTTTGTCGTTCAGCCTTCTTTACAGTCCAACTCTCACTTCCGTACATGACTACTGGGAAAACCATAGCTTTGACTATATGGACCTTTTTTGGCTGATGGCTTTTTGTGATTTGTCTTGAAAGTGTTTGGGGTCTAAAGTCCATCCAGTCTGGGTCAAGTTTCAGGTAAAGCAGTAGGTCATGGGCCCTGGAAGAGCATCTGGCTTCCCAGGCGCAGGGCTGGGTAGACCCACCCCCTGGCAGGTAGACCCTAGTGACTTTCCCAGGAGGAGAGAAGCATTGGTTCAAGGTTAAACGTGGCCTGTTCCTGACTCTGTGGACGGAGCGCACTGTTACCGTCTATGATGCAGCAGGTCCTTTCAGCAGCACCGTCCACGTTTCACAACCCATGAGGCTGCCAGCCAGGTCTCAGGCTTCGGAAGTATCAGCCTCTCTGAGGCTAGGAATCCTCAACCTTAAAACCTGGTACCAGAGAAAAGACATACAAGGCTGTTCATCGGGGCCTGTCAGTCCTCCCTGTGCTGACACGACTCGAGAATCACATGACGCTTTGAGTGCCTTTGTTCAGGAGCAGCCTGGGGAAGGCAGGGGTCTCAGCCTGCTAGACTCTGGTCAGAAATGGCGACATCTGAGTGTCAAGGCAACACCATCTGTTCCCAAAATCGGGCTCAGCAGGATCATGGCTGATCCAACCTCGCAGTCCATCTCCTCTTCCAGGTTTCTCTCTGGCTTCCTCCTGTGTCCTCTGGGAAGGCGCCCCCCAGGCTGGCCAGGAGCAGTCGTCAGCACCTGGCTCCCCCGTGCAGGGCCTAAAAGAGGGCCCATGGGTAGGCGTTGCTAGGAGAGGGCCCCAGAGCGCCCCAGCAAGGGGAGGAAGAGGGTGGAACTGGAGGAGGAAATACACTGTGAGACACAGGGGAGGTGGGTCACAAGGACTTGGGCCCCCAGGGCATCAGCATTGTCAGGTGAGGCCAGACAGGGAGCAGCCTTGCCCATCCACCCCCAGCTCCCATAGTCGAGTGGTCACTCCTGCATCTCCTGGCACCACCTGCGTGCCAGGTGGGCTCCACAAGGAGAAGCCAGGGGCAGGAAGTGAACAGGGTTCCCCCAGACCTGCTCCCACAGTGGCGGCTGGGACCCGGGGGAGAGGGCACAGGAGACGTTGGGTATACCAGTCCCCCACGACATTCCTTCCCTGCAGGGGCAGAGATGGTAATAAGCGAGTGGGCAGGCCCTTGCAGTTGAGTCTGGGTCCTGGGAACTGGGCCTCAGCCAGCAGGGGAGGCCGTGGAGAGCAGTTGGAGGCAGGGCAGGGACGGGGGAGGCCACCTTGCCTCCACTGACTCATGGAGGCAGGAAACACTCCTCCCTGAAGCCATGGAAGGCCCCAGATCTGTGCCCTACAGTCACCAGCTGACCCCCAGCTGGTGGGGGGGGGCTTCCTGACCGGCCCTCCCAAATGAGTGCAAACTGGGTGTAAGGTGATGAAAACATCCATTTATTCCTCACCTGCTATGAGGCTGGGGCTCCTTCTGTGATATTTTGTTGACCGTCCAGGATCCCTGCAGGGGAGGGCATGTGTGGGTCCCATTTTTAGAGGAGGACCCCAGGGCTCAGGGGGGTTGGCATCTCAGCAAAATCCACACAGCAGGCGTGAGGGTCAGAATGCCAGACTGTCCACGCCCTCGTTAGCCAGGCCCAGGTTGACTTGGTTTTATGTGCTTTGTTGACACCCTGCCTGGATACCAGTAGAGGGAGTGCCCTGCGGGAAGACTTTCAGGGGGCCCTGCCATGGTGTGTGAGTGTGTGCACGTGTGTGCATGTGTGCGTATGCATGAAGAGGGACGAGGAAGAGCCACATATCCTCAAAACTGCCTGCTTTGGTTCTCATTCAAACCTACGCAGGGAAAAAAACAAAACCAGGATGCCCAGTTGAACTTGCACTCGGATGTCAGATAAACAGATATTGCATACGATATACTTATACCAACAAATTATTTGTATTTATCTGGAATTCACATTTAACTGGGTGTTCTGGAGCTTACGCACTGGCTCTCATGGGCTGTCAGCTGTTCTATCCTCATGCAGTCAATTCCTCACATTAAATACCATGTTTTAAACATTTAGAGCCGTTTCTATATACCTGGTGGGATGCTGAGTTATACTCAGGGAAAATAACCTGGACAGAAATACACTAAATTGTTAATAACCCTTGTCTCTGGTTAGTGGGCTTACAGATGGTTTTATTTCATTGTTTATACTTTTCTATATTTTCTAATTTTTTCAACTCACATCTACTTCACAGAAAATATTTTAATGACTCCAGTAACAATTACTCTCTCCTCATTGGCACCTGAGTCCAAAGGGCAGATTCTGCCAGCATGGGGGAGGGGACGGAGTGGACTTTGGCAGCTGTGGGTCCCGGGCCATGTGAATAATTAATCCTCAAGAGGGAGTCTTGCGGGGCTGATGAGGGTCTGAGTGCCTGGAGAAATGGGGCTGTGATGAGAGCAGTGATTGGAAAGAGTGGTTCAAAGGCAGTTCACGAATTGGCCACTTTGGATGAGAAGACTGTGCAGGGGGCTGTCCTGCAGGTGCAAAGGCTGCTACCCACCTGGAAACGAGGAAGACTCAGGATGCTCTGGTGGAGAGGCTGAACCTCACCCACGGAGGCGCACATGTGCAGTAGGAATGCCACTAACATCGGCTACGGAAGCATATTCCCTGACAAAGCTTCCACTTCTTCCCAAAAGAAAAACAAAGATCACAAGACCAGGTGTAGATTACAGCCTCATTTTTTTTTGTTTTTGTTTTTGTTTTAAGGAAAGGGCGTGCTTCCATCCACTTAGAAAAGAGTCGCAAGGCTATAAGCAAAGTGAGAACTTGTCCTCTCTGGGTGCCTCTGCAGATTGGCTGCAGGAAATCAAGAGCTGAGAGGTCCCACACCCAAGCCTCGGGGTTGGGGGTGGGGGTAGGCATCCTAGGGGGCTGTCTTCATGCAAAGTCCATCCCTCTGCATCTCCTGGCAAAATGCTCCTTCTGCCATTTGAGACATCCATCATTGTAATCAGTGCTTCTGCTATAAATCTCTCTGTCACTCTGTAATCTGATACATTCTTTATTACCTGACATACAGTACACATATCCCACAGCAGTCATCTAAAGGAATGATGTGTTTTTCACTTGTTGGCCAAAGTCAGCCAATAAAATGAAAATTGCATGTTTGTTATTCACTTCACAAATTCAGGTAGTTGATCCAGACATCATAGAGTTCATTTTTCACTTATTTCCATATTAACCTTAAAATTACAAACAACAACAACAAAAATAACCCCCTATACTTTTGATATAATTCAATAAAAGACTTCAAAATTAAAAAGAAAAAAAGAGTGGGTATCCTGAAGCTCCAGTTAGGTCCTGGCCAGTGGCTAAATGCAGTGGGCACCTCCTTCCAGATTGTGCCAGGTGGTCCAGTGGCCAAGACTCCACGCTCCCAGTGCAGGGGGCCTGGGTTTGATCCTTGGTCAGGGAACTAGATCCCACATGCCACAACTAAATATCTCACATGCCTCAACGAAGATCAAAGATGCCACATGCCGGAACTAAGACCTGGCACAGCCAAATAAATAAACAAATATTTTTAAAAGAAAAGTAAAGTGTGGGGCAGGATCTCAGAGCCTACCCCTCACTCATTCCCCACGGCCTGGAGAAGGGGAAGCCCTGACTGATTCAGTTCTTGCTGGGGTGTCCACTCCTGAGAAGGGGTTAACCTCACCCCTTCAGAACTGCTTGGACCAAATGTGAGTGTGTATGTGTACACATGAGTGTGGTAGGGGACACAGGCCATCCACTGCAGAGATCAGACACTAGGAAGCTCCCTGCCCCCGTTTCCTTTTCTTTAAAGTGCTTGAGTGTCTGACAGTGGCTGTGTGACTCTTGTTTTGTCAGTGATCAGGAAGGTGAAGTCACCAAGGGCTTCTGGACAAGGTGATACAAGAGCTGTGAGAATAGAAGCCCTTTGCCACCTGCCCCTCCATGCACTGGGTGTTGCCCTAGGAGTATGTGATTCCTGGAACCCCTGCAGCCATCTTGTCACTGTAGGGAAAGCCAAGAAAATCTCACCAACTCAGTGCCCTCCCTCCATAGTTCGTGAAATGATTGAAGGCATTGCTATCAACTATACTTCAATTTTTAAAATGCAAAAAAAAAAAAATTTAAGAAAGTTTTGCTTTAGCTTCTGAGAGTTAGAGATTCTATTATTTATGACCAAAAGCACCCTATGACTATAGATGTTCTGTTGACAGACAAATAAATGGTCAGGAGGCCAGCTTAGTCATCTGAATAGAATTTGGCTGAGACCTGTTCTGACACCTTTATACTCAGGTACTATAAATGAAAACTTTGCCCCTTGACATCTCCCCAGCTCCCCATTCCCACACGACCATAACCTTCTGTGTGTGAAATGATTCCCGGTTGCCATGGGGACCGGGACACCTGCAATGGAGACAGACTGCACAGTGGGGTTGAAAGTCAGTCTAGGAGTAGGGCGTGGGAAGGCAGATTCTCCTGGCCCTTCTCTTTAATGGCCTAATTGTTATTTCGCACACGATAGTCTAATTATTTCCCTAAGGTTGGGGACAAGGGCTTGCCTGGAACTACTTTCTGAGTTGTCACAGGTCCCTTCCTTCTGACTCCTATTTGTGCCTAGCAGGGGCTGGGCAGCCCCCATGGCAGAGGTGGACACTGGCTTTGCACCCCTGGAACAGCAAGGGGGGGCCAAGGGGAAGCTGCCCTTAATCTCACCCTCCACAGGACTGGACCTGGGCAGCACTGCTGGAGGTGTAAAGCTTCTATTTCTAGAACTCTCCATCCTGCCTGCCGACCTCCAAGTCTCACTGCAGGCAGACAGGTGGGCACGGACACTTAGGAGATGCCCACTGAATTCATCATCCACCCCACTGCTCTCGAAGCAGGAAAGGCTCTTATAACACTTCCAGGACCAACAATCAAGCCTAGATTTGGTTTTGTCTAACCCCTATTCTTTCATTCAACACATATTTATGGAGTATACTTCTCTGCTCTCAGGTGGGAATGCCTATGGTGACAGAATAAACCACCCCGTCCACCTCCTCCCACACAGGGATGATGATCCTGGCCCTAGGACCTGTGTCATTTCTTCTGGCAGCAGTTCAGTTCAGTTCAGTTCAGTCACTCAGTCGTGTCCGACTCTTTGCAACCCCATGAATCGTAGCACGCCAGGCCTCTCTGTCCATCACCAACTCCCGGAGTCTACCCAAACCCATGTCCATCGAGTCAGTGATGCCATCCAACCATCTCATCCTCTGTCGTCCCCTTCTCCTCCTGCCCCCAATCCTTCCCAGCAGTAGGGTCTTTTCCAATGAGTCAACTCTTCACATGAGGTGGCCAAAGCATTGGAGTTTCAGCTTCAACATCAGTCCTTCCAATGAACACCCAGGATTGATCTCTTTTAGGATGGATTGACTGGATCTCCATGCAGTGCAAGGGACTCTCAAGAGTCTTCTCCAACACCACAGTTCAAAAGCATCAATTCTTCGGCGCTCAGCTTTCTTCACCGTCCAACTCTCACATCCATACATGACCACTGGAAAAACCATAGCCTTGACTAGATGGACTTTTGTGGGCAAAATAATGTCTCTGCTTTTAAATATGCTAGCTAGGTTGGCCATAACCTTCCTTCCAAGGAGTAAGGGTCTTTTAATTTCATGGCTGCAATCACCATCAGCAGTGATTTTGGAGCCCAAAAAAATTAAGCCTGACACTGTTTCCACTGTTTCCCCATCTATTTCCCATGAAGTCATGGGACCAGATGCCATGATCTTAGTTTTCTGAACGTTGAGCTTTAAGCCAACTTTTTCACTCTCCTCTTTCACTTTCATCAAGGGGCTCTTTAGTTCTTCTTCACTTTCTGCCATAAGGGTGGTGTCATCCGCATATCTGAGGTTATTGATATTTCTCCTGGCAATCTTGATTCCAGCTTGTGTTTCTTCCAGCCCAGCGTTTCTCATGATGTACTCTGCATATAAGTTAAATAAGCAGGGTGACAATATACAGCCTTGACGTACTCCTTTTCCTATTTGGAACGAATCTGTTGTTCCACGTCCAGTTCTAACTGTTGCTTCCTGACCTGCATACAGGTTTCTCAAGAGACAGGTCAGATGGTCTGGTATTCCCATCTCTTTTAGAATTTTCCACAGTTGATTGTGATCCACACAGTCAAAGGCTTTGGCATAGTCAATAAAGCAGAAATAGATGTTTTTCTGGAACTCTCTTGCTTTTTCGATGATCCAGTGGATATTGGCAATTTGGTTTCTGGTTCCTCTGCCTTTTCTAAAACCAGCTTGAACATCTGGAAGTTCATGGTTCACGTATTGCTGAAGCCTGGCTTGGAGAATTTTGAGCATTACTTTACTAGCGTGTGAGATGAGTGCAATTGTGCAGTAGTTTGAGCATTCTTTGGCATTGCCTTTCTTTGGGATCGGAATGAAAACTGACCTTTTCCAGTCCTGTGGCCACTGCTGAGTTTTCCAAATTTGCTGGCATATCGAGTGCAGCACTTTCACAGCATCACCTTTGAGGATTTGAAATAGCTCAACTGGAATTCCATCACCTCCACTAGCTTTGTTTGTAGTGATGCTTTCTAAGGCCCACTTGACTTCACATTCCAGGATGTCTGGCTCTAGGTCAGTGATCACACCATCATGATTATCTGGGGCATGAAGATCTTTTTCGTACAGTTCTTCTGTGTATTCTTGCCACCTCTTCTTAATATCTTCTGCTTCTGTTAGGTCCATACCATTTCTGTCCTTTATCGAGCCTATCTTTGCATGAAATGTTCCTTTGGTATCTCTAATTTTCTTGAAGAGATCGCTAGTCTTTCCCAATCTGTTGTTTTCCTCTATTTCTTTGCACTGATCACTGAGGAAGGCTTTCTTATCTCTCCTTGCTATTCTTTGGAACTCTGCATTCAGATGGGAATATCTTTCCTTTTCTCCTTTGCTTTTTGCTTCTCTTCTCTTCCCAGCTATCTGTAAGGGCTCCTCAGACAGCCATTTTGCTTTTTTGCATTTCTTTTCCATGGGGATTGTCTTGATCCCTATCTGCTGTACAATGTCATGAACCTCTGTCCATAGTTCATCAGGCACTCTGTCTATCAGATCTAGTCCCTTAAATCTATTTATCACTTCTACTGTATACTCATAAGGGATTTGATCTAGGTCATACCTGAATGGTCTAGTGGTTTTCCCTACTTTCTTCAATTTAAGTCTGAATTTGGCAATAAGCAGTTCATGATCTGAGCCACAGTCTGCTCCCAGTCTTGTTTTTGCTGACTGTATAGAGCTTCTCCATCTTTGGCTGCAAAGAATATAATCAATCTGATTTTGGTGTTGACCATCTGGTGGTGTCCACGTGTAGAGTCTTCTCTTGCGTTGTTGGAAGAGGGTGTTTGCTATTACCAGTGTGTTCTCTTGGCAAAACTCTATTAGCGTTTGCCCTGCTTCATTCTGTACTCCAAGGCCAAATTTGCCTGTTACGCCAGGTGTTTCTTGACTTCCTACTTTTGCATTCCACTCCCCTATAATGAAAAGGACATCTTTTTTGGGTGTTAGTTCTAGAAGGTCTTGTAGGTCTTCACAGAACCGTTCAACTTCAGCTTCTTCGGCGTTACTGGTTGGGGCATAGACTTGGATTACTGTGATATTGAATGGTTTGCCTTGGAAACGAACAGAGATCATTCTATCGTTTTTAAGATTGCATCCAAGTACTGCCTTTCGGACTCTTGTTGACCATGATGGCTACTCCATTTCTTCTAAGGGATTCTTGCCCACAGTAGTAGATATAATGGTCATCTGAGTTAAATTCACCCATTCCAGTCCATCTTAGTTCTCTGATTCCTAGAATGTCGACGTTCACTCTTGCCATCTCCTGTTTGACCACTTCCAATTTGCCTTGATTCATGGACCTAACATTCCAGGTTCCTATGCAATATTGCTCTTTACAGCATCGGACTTTGCGTCTATCACCAGTCATCTCCACAGCTAGATATCGTTTTTGCTTTGGCTCCATCCCATCATGCTTTCTGGAGTTATTTCTCCACTGCTCTCCATTAGCATATTGGGCACCTACTGACCTGGGGAGTTCATCTTTCAGTGTCCTATCTTTTTGCCTTTTCATACTGTTCATGGGGTTCTCAAGGCAAGAATACTGAAGTGGTTTGCCATGCCCTTCTCCAGTGGACCACATTCTGTCAGCAGGGACCTTGTAATTGTGGTTCAGGTAAGGATCGTGAGCTGGGAGATCATTCTGGATTATCCACGTGGGCCCAATGTCATCCCAGGGGAGGAGAGTCAGAGAAGGAGACCTTCAGGGAAGCAGAGAGGGAGGGATGTGATGGCTGGCTTTGAGGCTGGAGGAAGGGGCCAGAGAGCCAGGAAGGTGAGCAGCTTCCAGAAGCTGGGAAAGGATTCTCCTCCAGGATTTATAGAAGGAACCTCCCTGCTGCCACTTGACTTTATCCCAGCCAGGCCCATATCAGACCTCTGACCTCCGGCACTGAGAGCTGATAAATGCAAGCTGTCTTTAAGCCACGTGTAACAGCAGCCACAGGGAACCAGTCCAGCGGCCCTCTCAGTGACCTCCATCCCCAGACACCGCCTCCTCCCTGAGCTTCACACCTTCCTCCTGCCACCTTTGAATCCAGACTTTTCTCTCCCAATACAGCCTCTGATCAAACCAGTCAGTCCTAAAGGAAATCAACCCTGAATATTCATTGGAAGGACTGATGCTGAAGCTGAAGCTCCAATACTTTGGCCACCTGATGTGAAGAACTGACTCATTGGAAAAGACCCTGATGCTGGGAAAGATTGAGGGCAGGAGGAGAAGGGGACGACAGAGGATGAGACGGTTGGATGGTATCACGGACTCAATGAACATGAATTTGAGCAAACTCCAGGAGACAGTGAAGGACAGGGAAGCCTGGTGTGCTGCAGTCCATAGGGTCACAAAGAGTTGGACATGACTTAGGAACTGAACAACAACTCATATACCACATAATTCACTCATTTAAGGTGTTCAATGCAATGGCTTTTAGTACATTCACAGAGTTGTACAACCATCTCCCAACCATCTTCATGGTCAATTTTAGAACCTTCATCACCTCCAGAAGAAACACTCTACCCTTTCACTAACACCCTGCATTTTCCCTCAGCCCCCAAGCCCTGGAAACCAAAACACTTACTGTTTTTCTATGACTGTGCCTGTTCTGGACATTTCATATGAGTGGAGTCGTGTAACACATGTTCTTCTTGCCCCTCCTTTTCCTCCTCGCCACCTCCAACCCTCCACCGCTTCCTGCACCCACCTGCCTGGCACTGTCTTCTCTCAGTGAGGCGGTGCAGGGGGGGGAGGAGGGCGTGTCATCTGTTATGGGTGTTATTGTTGCCTGTCCTGGTGGTTGGGGAAGAGGTGTTGGGGAGATGCTCTCACTGTTTCCTTCAATGCAGACACTCGGCAGAGTCCCACAGGTGAGGCAGGGCATTGTCCTATCGGCCCCAGTCACACCTGGACGTGGGGAGGCCTTCCTGGAGAATGTGGCCAGGACTGTGTGGAGGAGGAGGAAGGTGGGCAGCAGGCCAGCCAGGAAGCTCCAGGAGGAGGGGCACGGATGTGTAAGAGGGGCTGCCAGCCCCTCAGGGGCCAGGACAGAGGCCCAGGATGGTAACTGGAAGTGGGGCTGGACACAGGCTAGAGGGAGTGGCCTTCATGGGGGCAAAAGGACCACTGAAAGGCCTGGAGGCATCAGGCCTGGGAAGGAGAGTCAAGTTCCTTTAGAGGCCACTGGCTGCTGAAGGGAGAGAAGACAGAAAGTGAGATGGAAGGAGGCCTGGAGCCTCTCGGAGGGACATTCCTGACTGGTGTCCTGAGTTAACCTCATGAGCTAATTCATGCCCAGAGTATGGAAAAGGCCAAAGTTCCTGTCAGGTGCCCTGGTGAGCACTCATAGCCACCTAATAGAGTCCTCCACACTTTGCACCTGGGACCTCAGGGACTCCAGCCAGCACCCCTGGCAGCTCACACTCTCCCAGCTCCCTCCTGGGTGCTTTCTGGATTCTGGCTCCATGCCAGGTGCCTCACCACTGAGCACTGCCCCCACTGGGGGTACCTGCAGATGGGACCAGGAACCCCCATACCTCCCCCAAAGTCCTTGGTCCCAAAGTGGTGGCCAGAGACAAGAACAAGCAACTTAGCAGATTGGAGAGAGTCCTGTTCCCTTCATCTCCTGGCTAGCTTTGCAAATGGCAAAGCACATTGTCTTTGTAATGCAAGAAATGTAAGCTCTTTGCTAATGGTCATGGCCTTGATGCTGGGAAAGATCGAGGGCAGGAGGAGAAGGGGGCAACAGAAGATGAGATGGTTGGATGGCATCATCAACTCAATGGACATGAGTCTGAGCCAACTCCAGGAGACAGTGAAGGACAGGGAAGCCTGGCATGCTGCAGTCCATGGTGTCCCAAAGAGTCAGACACAACTGAACAACAATAATGACATCTGTGGGTTGCAGTAAAACTTATACAATAAACTTACTTGAGAGAAATTCAAATATTGAACTATTTAAAAACAAACTTTTGAGGGGGGGATAAATTAAGAGTTTGGAATTAGCAGAAATATATATATATATATGCTAATATATAAAGTACAATACACGAAATAGATAAACAGCAACTGTACAGCACAGGGAACTATATTTATTATCTTATAATAACCTATAATGGAAAAGAATCTGAAAAAGAAATATATTTATATACAAGAAAAAGTTGTATATATAAAACTGAATCGCTGTGCTATACATCTGAAACTAACACATTGTAAATCAACTATACGTCAATAAAACAAAAAATAAGAAAAATTTCAAAATTGAAAAGATAGAAACAAAATTTTTTTAATTTATTTATTTTAATTGGAGGCTAATTATTTTATAATATTGTAGAAACAAAATTTTATACTCCTCAAAGAACCAAGAATTACTAAGAGGATGTTATGTAAGTAAGGTTGCCAGATAAAATGCAGGGCACCCAGTTAAATGCAAAATTCAGATCAGCAACAATTTTTTAGTACGAGTAGTCCCTGATAGCTCAGTTGGTAAAGAACCCACCTGCAATGCAAGAGACCCCAGTTCAATTCCTGAGTCGGGCAGATCCACTGGAGAAGGGAAAGGCTACCCACTCCAGTATTCTTGGGCTTCCCTGGTGGCTCAACTGGTAAAGAATCTGCCTGCAATGTGGGAGACCTGGGTTCGATCCCTGGGTTGGGAAGATCCCCTAGAGAAGGGAAAGGCTACCCACTCCAGTATTCTGGCCTGGAGAATTCCATGGACTGTATAGTCCATGGGGTCACCAAGAGTTGGACACGACTAAGCAACTTTCACACATACACACAGTCATAAGTAATAAAGTTCAAGTATAAATTATAAACATTTGTGAGCTATTCATCATTTTTTGTCAGTCCCATGCAATATTTGGGGTATACTTGTGCTAAAAGTTATGAATCATTTTTAAAATTTCAAACAAAACATTAGTAATATTGAGAATTGTACATTTTAATAAAAAATAAACTATATTATGGCTAACTTTTTATTGTAAGTATATCTCATGCAATATTTCGGATATTAAAAAGTGATCTTGGGCAATAGCTTCACTTCTCTGGGGCCTCTATCTTTTCATCTCTAAGGTTGCAGTCCAGCATACACACTCCCATCCCCACTTAATCAGGATCCTACTTGTCCCCCACGAGTGATGACACTGGCCTTGGTTTTAACCAACATGGTCAGGGAAGTTGGTCCCTGGCTGTGATGCTCTGACTCAGGTCATCCTGGAAGACCCCCTCCAAGGGGACTTGGGACCACAGGGAGTCATTCCCGGGGCTGAAGGTCAAGGGAAAACTGGGTTGTGAGTGAGGACGATGGGGAGGCCACCCCAGGAAGGTGTGTTCAGGTAGGCTGAGGTGATGATTTCCTGTGGCAGGTCCCAGCAGGCTGTTGCTGCCTTTGATGAATGAAGGAAGAATGTGGCCAGATCTGCAGAAGCAGTTTCCTGTGACTTGGCCTCCTCAGCGGTGCTGTGGCTGTCTGCATTAACCTCTTCCCTCCTGATGCTTCATCTCCAGAGAGGATGCGTGGTCCAGGCCCCTGGTGGGACTGCCAGGCCACCTTGCATCCCTGGGGAAGGCAATACCTTCAGTCTATGAGTTTACCTGGATGCAAGGTGGGGACAGTGACATTCACCCAACTGAACAGGATTCCGTGGGAACCTAGTGATGTTGAGGGAGCTCCAGCACCCAGGGCTGCTGGTAAGGGTGAGGAGAATGTGATGTTTCATTCTATGCATCAGCTTGGCTGGACCATGGTGCCCAGACATATGGCCAAACATTTTTCTAGATGATACTGTGAGAATGCTTTTGGATGAGATCAGCATCTAAATTGGTGGACTTGGAGTAAAGCAGATTGCCCTTTGTGGTGTGGGTGGGCCTCACCCCATCAGTCAAAGAACCCAATAGCACAAAAGTTGCCTTCCCCTCAAGAAGAAGGTTGCTGCAGCAGATGACCTTTGGACTTCAGCTGGGTCTCCAGCCATCTGGTCTACCCCATAAGATTGGGACTTCCCAGCCTCCATAATCTCATGAGCAAATTTCTCATGATAAATCTCTCAATTTACATATTTCCACATCCACTGTTCTGTTTCTCTGGACAGATGTGATGAATGCAGGGTGCATCAGGCCTGCTCCCTCCCCCAAGACCAGGAAAAGCTGACAAGCATCAGACACACAGCTCCCCAGGCTCAAACAGGGCTGGGAGAAGCCTTCTGGAGGGGCCAGATTTGGGCCAAACAACTGGCAGAGCCCACAGAGCTCCCCCAGTTCCTCCTTCATGGGCCAGCCAGGGTGTGGAGATCATTACTGCCACCAGCAATAATCATCAGGAAACCCCACCCAGCCTGGCACCCACACAGGGCTCCAAAACAGCTAGGCCTCCTCTGACTCCTTGGGAGTATCTGTTTTGCTATTTCAGAGTTGCTCCAAAGTGCGGCTCTGGGGGCCCACAGCCTGAGATGCCTCTGCCTCAGGAAGATGTGTCCTGTGAGCAGATGGTCATGCACGGGTCCCACTGTGGAGGTTTCCCTGGGGACGGAGCCCTGCCAGCCAGGATGGGAATGGTGGAGGGCAGGCTGGGGGTGGGGGCCCCCAGACAGCCTCCCTGGCTCCAAGCCCAACTCTCCAGCCCATGAGGCCTGGTCCTAGGAGCTCATCCTACTTGTTGGGAAGAGCCCAGGATGGCTCATTCCCAAGCTGAGGCCACAGTGTTCTGAGCCACTGCCTAGCCGACTCCAAAAAGGGGCAGCATGTCTCCACAGCTGTGTCTCCACAGCACCCATTTCTGACCAGCATCCAGATCACCCCCAGCACACCAGCCCGTGACACACCTCGGTCCATTGTTCTCACGTGCATGAGGTTTCCTGGTCTCCCTAACCTCCCAACACCATCACCTAGCCACCTGAGGGCTGACTCCCCAGGCAAGGAACTTCCAGGCCTCCTCCCTCCCCTTCTCCTCTGGGCCGGCTCCTATCTCCCACTGTCCTCTAGAAGGTGAGCAAGTGTCAGAGATGCTAGAGGGCTTGGTGCCCTTTGTGACCAGGCAAGCAGGAGGTGACCCACACTGCTCGGTGGGAGCTTGGTCTGTGCAAATGATGGAGGAAGTGAAGGAACAAAAGATGGACTGAACGGATGCCTTAGGCTGACATGTCCATGCTGCACAGCTTCATTACATCTATAAAAGAGATGCAGTAAATCGTAAAATAAGACAGAAATCAGTGTAAAATAAGGACGTGCCAGGCACCGCCCAGGTCCTTAGCGGGACTAGAAGAGGAAAACGCAAATGAGTGGCCCCTCGCTGGCATTAGCTCAGGGCCTGGCACCTGCTGGACTTGCTTCTGTTGAGGGACCTTTTTTTTAATGTATTGGGATGAATGCACACAACATAAGATTAGTCATGTTAGAGGCAGCTGAGGAAACATCTAACACATTCACAACATTGTTTCAACCCCGTGTTTCCTTCCCGCCAAAGGAAAACACTGGACCTCTCAGCAGTTTCTCCCCAGCCCTCCTTCCAGGCCTTGCCACCACATTCAGGACATTTCCTATCCATGGAATCTACAGTATATGACCTTCGTGTCTGTTGTCTTTTTCTGGACTTAGAGACTTAGAGGTTCACTCACATGGTAGCAGGCATCCATCCTTCCTTCCTTCCTGGATAATACGCTTCTGTGTAGAGATGCTACCTTGGTTTGATTCAGGTATCCACTGATAGACCCTGCAGTCTTTCCCCCTTCCTGGTTGTGAATGAGCTGCTCTGAGCACAAGTGTGCTTGCACTTCTCTGAGTCTCTGTTTGCAACTCTTGGGGTGTAGACCACCAATAGTTCACAGTTCACGGGACTGTGGATATTCAGGTTTCAGGCATCATAGCTTCACCAGCCCATAGTCGGGAGCAGAGGGCCGGCCTTGTACCTAGGTCTCCAGACTGCATGCTATTCTCCCTCCATGTTGAGGCTGCTCTTATGGTGAAGAAAGGGAACAGAAGGTGTGTCCACTTGCCTTAGCAGGTGGACAACACCCACCAGGCCAGGCCACAGGGAATGTTGTTGGAGGTGGGGCCCATATAGCCTGCCACCACCCACCTGAGCCACATGAAATAACCAGGTTGGTCCACATGCCGGGGCAGCTAGAGGAAACCTGGTTAGCCACAGACAGAAATCAAGGTTCAGCGTCCCACGGAGAGAGGTAAAGCCCGAGTCTGGGTGGAGGGAGGGAGGGGAGCAGGAGGAGTAGGCTCATGAGTGAAGCCTCACCCAGTTAGTCAGTGGCAGGTGAACATCATTATTCCCACTCGGGGCTAAAAGAATAAGAAGGAAAGTTCCCTGACGATGCCACCATCCCGATAAGCCACCATTAGCCTCTGAAGGTGGGTTTGTGTGGACAGGAAAATCTATGTGGATTAATTACAAAGTCAGTGGGTCAGATTTTAAGTCAATAGAGAAGTCTTCAGGGTTGATTTCGTGGACATCACTGGTGTGCCTTTTCCATTCTCCCTCATGAAAAAGCCCAGAGGTTCTCAGCTCCTAGCTCAGGCGCTGGCACTTGGGAAGGGCTGAAGAATGCTTGTTGGATGGATGTTGAAACTCCAGGCAGCTGCCTTAAAAAGTGAAAGCAGAGCCCCCAGAATCCTGCACTTGGGATCTTTCAGAGAGATGGGTCTCTGCCAAGATACCCTGCCTTGTTCATTCCCAAGCCGCTTGGGGCCCTCTCATCAGCAAATCAACATGTGTAGCCATGTTCATGTTGTTGTTGCTGTTCAGTCACTAAGTTTTGTCCGACTCTTTGTGATCCTATGGACTACAGCACACCAGGCTTCCCTCTCCTTCACCATCTCCTGCAGTTTCTCAAACTCTTGTTCATTGAGTCAGTGATCCCATCCAACCATCTTACCCCTCTGTTGCCCTCTTCTCCTGCCTCCAACCTTTCCCAGCATCACAGTCTTTTGCAATGAATTGGCTCTTCACATCAGGTGGCCAAAGTATTCCTTGTGTGTTTTTTAATCAGATCAGTAAAAATACACAGTGCATAAAGTAAAGAGCTCCAGACAAGGGAGCAGAACGCAGCTGTCCCCTGCCTCACTGGTCGCCCACTGCTGAAATTCCAGCTCTCACACAGTGGGGCAGCCACATTCAAGTCCTGAAGTTCATGACTTCCTAGTAGTCTAGTGGTTAAGAATCCACCTTGCAGTGCAGGGGACATGTGCTCAATCCCTGATTGGGGAACTAAGGTCCTACAGAACAGCTAAGACTGTGCGTTGAAACTACTGAGCCCACATGCTCTGGAGCCCGAACACCACAACTAGAGAATCCATGTACTGCAACAAAGATCCTACATGCTGAAACTAAGACAGAGGCAGCCAAATAAATAAATATATATTTTTTAAACTTGAAGTTCAAATCTTTAGTGTTCATCCTGTCCTAAGTGATCACTGCTGTTCATTTGTGTTTTCTGTTTGATTTTAAGTCTTCATTTCTGACTACAAAAGATGAAGATTTAGCCCTTTCATAACAACCCTACCCACATCCACGGTCACCCAGGGTGGTTATGTCACCAGCCACAATGATATTAAAATTCACTGTTTGTACATCACTATGCCTAGGTCAATAGGCTTGGACCTGCCCCTTTCCTGTGTGGACCAGACATGAAGACTTGCCTAATACACAGCTAGAAATGTTGCCCAAAATGTGAGAATCCCTATATGTGACTATCTAAATGTACCAGAAAAAAAGGGAGCAAAATTTCTAGGCACCAAAGGAGAAGAGAGAAATGAAGACCAACCTGGTAAATGTAGCTGCTTCAGACAGTGAGATGACACCAGTCTCCATACCTGGGGAGTTGGGTCAAACATCCCAGGACACAAGATGAGGCTGGGGCCCATGCCAGGCAGCTGTTGTAAGTGAGACACTTGATGGCTCCCTCCAAAGGAATATATCTACCCACCAACAAAAAGAGAAGACCTGGAAACACACCTATCTTAGCCTGTGCCAGAGAAGAGAGAAGAAGTCACTCAGTTGTGTCTGACTCTTTGCAACCCCATGAACTGTAGCCTGCCAGGCTCCTCTGTCCATGGGATTTTCCAGGCAAGAATACTGGAGTGGGTTGCCATTTTCTTCTCCAGGGATCTTCCCAACCCAGATATCAAACCCACATCTCCTCCATTGCAGGCAGACTCCTTACCGGCTGAGCCATGAGGGAAGTCAGCCTGTGCCATGGGTGGTTTAAAAAACCAAGCAAAAAAGCAAAAACAAAACCAATCTAGAGAACTTGTAATGGTGAGCCTATCCTTTTCAGATGTGAGATTCAAATGTGCACTACCTGCATAGTCTGGGACTCACAAAGCCCTGAGATTAGCATGAAAACAATCACTGACTGCCAATACAAATGAGAATCTTGCAAACACAAAATCTCTCAGGAAAGACACATCCTCAGCTTAAGCACAAAATATTCCCACAGGCAGAGACCTTCTGAAAATGAGCTCACAATCCAAAACTGTAAGACATGAGAAAACAATCCACCAGCAGACCCCATAAACAGGGAAATGAGATTCCTAAGAACCTCAGGTAACAGGACTATCAGATAATAGCTTTAAACAAACATGTTTAAAATGACTATAGATGTAAAAACAAGGAATTGAACCTGGGTACTGCTGGAAAAAAAAAAAGGCATATTCAGAAGGAATGAAGTAGAACTTTTAGAAATAAAAAATATAATGAATGGAATAAAAATGTCAGTGGATAAGTTAATGACAGGTTAGACACAGCCCCATTCTCACAAAGTCAGCTCCACTCTGCAACTAGAAGGCACAGCTCCTATTTAGGGGCCAATGATGCAGACCATAGCGAAGGGAGAGAAAAAGATGGAAAGACAAACAAAGTTGATAATTAAAGGAGAAAATTCACAGGAGTGCTAGACTGAAAAACTACTTTCCTGGGGACTTCTCTGACAATCCAGTGGTTAAGATTCTGCGCTTCCACTGCAGGAGGCACGGGTTTGATCCCTGGTCGGAGAACTAAGATCAAATGCTGCTGGGCACAGTCAAAAAAAGAAAGAAAGAAAAACGCTTTCCTTAGAATGTTGAGAGCATTGTTCTCTTGTCTTCTAGGCTGCCCTTTGTTGTCTAGCAGTCCAATGCCACGTGACATAGAACCCCCGCCCCAATGCCCTGGCAACCCTCTGGAAGTTTCTAGCACCACCTCCCCATCCCCATCCTGACTTTCCAGGGCGCCATCTGACTAGCTGTCCACCCAGACCCTGCCCTGCACCGTGTGATGGGCCTTCTGTAGCTGAGGCGCCTGTCCTTACTTTGGATGTCTTTGCTTCCTTCTCTGTTTCTGGACATTCTCTCATTGGGATGTTGGGCCTCCTGGAATGATTCTGACATTCTTTCCTTCTTTTAAGAGTTTTATCTCTCCCATCACATTTAAAAAAATTTCAATTTCTGTTCTTGAAATGTTTGCGCACACACTCCGGTTCCGGTTGCCATTTGTTTGAAGTCTTCTGCTTTCTCTCCAAGGTAATTGTAGATTTTAAAGTTTTCCCCTGCTCCATACTTTGTTTTCTCTGCTTGTTGGGCTAGTTGGGGGTGACGTCTTTTTCTTTCTTTTTTTGGTGAGGGGTAGTGTCTTTCTTGTGAGAGGCTCACTGTTTATCTTCCCAACGTGAGTTAGTAACCGAAGCCTGGAAGCCCTGTGTGCAGGGGCAGGTGTCTCTGCAGGATGATGGAGGGTGGGGACCTTTAACTGTCAGGGACAGAGAGCTTTTCCTGCCTAGAGGTGCTGAGTGCTGAGAGAAGGGAGAGAGGCCTGGGGGGAGGGGTCAGGGGAGGCGCAGTTCCTATTTGTGAGTATAGAGAGTCACAAGGTCCAGGCACAACTGGTTCAAACGTGTCCCATGTCCTATCTTTGATTGAGCGAGAGCAGGGCAAGAAGAGGTCTGGGTCTAAGGCCTCCTGGCAAGAGCGCTGAGTAGTCTACATGTCTATCTCTGCCTTTCAGAGTCTGGTACCTTCACCCATGAAGATTGACATTTTTAATGTCAGATTCAACACATCCAGTTGGCTTTGTTCTCAGAAGCACAGGGAGAGGTAGACAGGCAGGGAGATGCCTTGCCTGCTGGGGAGCTAGCTGGTTAATTAGCAGGGCTCTTTCAGGCGGCTCGAGTGGTAAGGAACCCACCTGCCAATGTAGGAGATGCAAGAGACACAGGTTCAATCCCTGGGTCGGGAAGATCCCCCCAGAGGAGGGCATGGCAACCCACTCCAGTATTCTTGTCTGGAGAATCCCATGGACAAAGGAGCCTGGAGGGCTATAGTCCATGGGGTCACAGAGTCAGACACAACTGAAGCGACCTAACATGCATGCACACACGGCTGCCCAGGAAAGACCACAGAAAAAGGAGGTCCCATGGCCACAGCCCATGGAGGAGAAAGTGGCCTGCCCAAGAGCCAGTTTTCTCTCAAGCAGAGGCCACCTCCCCATCAGCCACACTCACTGTCCCTATCAGGTGCCACTTCAACTGGGGCTCATCCTTCCAGTGGCCTGGCCGCCCCAGGCAGTGACTCAGGAGGGAGGAAGGAAGGAAGGAGACCTCATTCCCTTCGGTTGCCACAGAGGCACCGAGGCTTGATGAAACCTTCAGGCTGTGTGCCAAGTGACAGCAGCATCTAACTCAGACACAAGTCTTAAAAATTGAGTGTCCTCCCCCAGCACCCTGGACCCTCACGCTCTGGGGCAGCAGCCCACAGACTCTGGGAGCATCCTTCTGGAGCTACATGCAACTATTGCTATTTAGTCACTAAGTTGTGTTGCACTCTTTTGCAACCCCATGGACTATAGCCCACCAGGCTCCTCTGTCCATGGGATTATCCTGGCAAGAATACTGGAGTGGGTTGCCATTTCCTTTTCCATGGGATCTTCCCGACCCAGGGATTGAACCTACATCTCTTCGGTCTCCTGCATCGGCAGGCAGATTCTTTACCACTGAACCACCTGGGAACCACCCACATACAACTATACAGTTATTTTTTTCCCTACAAGTACTTGTAGGTATGAAATGACCAGCAGGGATGCCTCCTGCCCTAGGCAGGCTTGTCTCCTAACTGTATGTTTTCTCATCCTCATCCAGCAGCTAAATGCGTTTTTGAAAAATGTGGGTCAGCTGGTAAAAAGTACACCTGCCAATGCAGGAGACATAAGAGACACAGGTTCGATCCCTAAGTCAGGAAGATCCCTTGAAGAAAATGGAAACTCAATCCAATATTCTTGCCAGGATAATCCCATAGACAGAGGAGTCTACAGTCCATGGGGTCACAGAGTCAGACACAACTGAGCATGCACACGCACACACACATATGTTACTTCTTTTAGTGCAAACATTTTTATTACAGATATTAGCACTTTCCAATAGTCATGGAGGACACTTACTCATTGTGTAACCCCTTCATCATCATGGCCCACAGCCACCTGGGAGGTTCTGGACTGTTCTTCCCTCCTGCAGCCTGCAGAGGCGGCCACCTGAGCCACCTTTCTGTTACTCGGTCGCTTCATCCCCTTCAATCAGGTGGGCACCCTCTTAGGTCCAGCTTGGCTTAGGGAGGGCAGGGGCTCAGTAACTAGGGATGACTCTTCTTCCCTCCAGATATGGTGGGAGTTTGCAGAACCTGGGAACAGGGGTTCCCAGGCAGGAACCTTTGATTCATCGAACGGGTAACCCCAAGATACTCTCTCTGACCCACTGGCTGTGGCTTGGAAGCCACTGGGTACCTGTCCAAAGACCAGGCCAGTGGTCCTTCCAGAACATCCCTGCTATTCTCCCAGGGTTTCAAGGAGGGCCTGGATCAGGGAGACTTCTGTCCAATTCCTAAGATGCTCAGACACACATTCCACAGGCATCTCAGGTCCCCAGGTGGCTCTAGCTCTTCTGAGGGCTCTCTGTGGGGGTCCTTGTGTGATGAAACCTGTGTCTGTTAGTTGTTGTTCAGTCGCCAAGTTGTGTCAAGACTCTTTGCGACCCTATGGACTGCAGCACGCCAGACCTCTCTGTCCCTATCTCCCGGAGTTTGCCCAAGTTCATTTCCATTTAATCGGTGATGCCATCCAGCCATCTCATCCACTGTCGTCCTCTTCTCCTCCTGCCTTCAGTCTCCATCAGGGTCTTTTCCACTGAATCAGTTCTTCACATCAGGTGGCCAAATTATTGGAGCTTCAGCTTCAGTCCTTCCAAAGAATATTCAGACTGATTTCCTTTAAGATTGACTAGTTTGATCTCCTTGTTTTCCAAGGGACTCTCAAGAGTCTTCTCCAGCACCGCAGTTCAAAAGCATCAATCTTTTGGTGCTCAGCTTTATCGTCCAACTTACATCCACACATGACTACTGGAAAGACCATAGCCTCGACTATACAGACCTTTGTTAGCAAAGTGATGTCTTTGCTTTTTAACACACTGTCTAGCTTTGTAATAGCTTTCCTGCCCAGAAGCAATCATCTCTACCCAGCCTCTAATCCACCTTTCCAGCAGGAGTGTCCTGGTTTTCCTTTAGCAAACTACCACCCCCAAGTTCAGGGTGAGATCGACCACATGACCCAGCCAGGGGTCCAGAGCCTTTTCTTCCCCTGGCCGCCACAGCTGGTCTTAGGAATGGGCACAGCCAGGCCATTCCTAAGGGGAATGGCTACCTACTACATCAATTCTGCGATGCCATGAATGATAAAATGTACCCTTATCTAGAGCACCTCCAAAAGAGAAAAAAATGTTGCCAACTTCAACTGTAAGATGCCATCCACTCTAACAAGAGCAGTTAAAATGTGGGGAGGAAAAAAAAGTAAGTTTCTATGTATGTGTGTGTCAGTCCCTCAGTCGTGTCCGACTCTTTACAACTCCATGGACCGTAGCCCACCAGGCTCCTCTGCCATGGGATTTCCTAGGCATGAATTCTGGAGTGGGTTGCCATTTCCTTCTCCAGGGGATCTTCCTGACCCAGGGATCAAACTCACATCTCCTACTTTGCAGGCAGATCCTTTACCATCTGAGCCACCAGGGAAGCCCAAGTTTCTATGAATGACATTGAATTTGGGGTTTGGGAAGGGGCAGCGATGAGAACACTCTCTTTCTACTGGGATCCCTGGGCTGAGGTTAAGCTTGGAGATGCCAGAGCCATTTGTGTTTTTGTGCATGGAGCCTACTTGCACCTTAATGAAACCAACATTGGATCCAGCCATTGTTCACAGTGGATCATGGTGCAGCATGTTTTTCTTTGCCAATTGGGCCCAGAGTGATGGCTAACACCACTGCATGGTACACTGCCCATGCAGTGCCTCTCCTGACTCAACAGTCCCCACCAGAGCCACATGTCCCTGATCACAACGTCAGTGCGTGGACACAACAGGAAGCCTGGAGCTCCAGCATCTAGGAAGGTCGTGCCAGTGCTGGTATGGCAGATCCTGACCCCCTGACCTCATACGATAATTGTAAAGGAAGGCAAGAGAAGAGAGGAAAAGAGGGGGATGAGGATGGGAGGGAGAGAGGAGGGTGGGGGAAAAGAATGAGGAAAGTGGGAGGGGCTGGGGGGGTGGCTGAGAGGGGAGGGACCCTTGCCCAGGGTTAAGATCAAAGTTTTCCATAAGCTGGCCACCCAAGTGAAAGCTCAGGGAAAGGACCCTGCTGAATGTCAGCTTCTCCAACGCTGGTTTCCACTCTGCTGCCGCATCAACAGGAGGCCTGAATCAAACTGCCTGACACATCCAAGTAGTTGATGCTGGGCAGTGAAATGCCTCCAGCTAAGGTCCCGAAGAACCGGAACCAGGCGCAGTGACCTGAAGACGGCAACTCTGGGTGAGTCAGCACTTGGGTGTGAAGTGCTCAAGTGGAAAAGCAGGTGCCCATGGTACCCAGGCCCATGTGCAGTGGGGAGAGCACCAGGAGCTGACGGGCGGTGCCCTTAGCCCAAGGAGGATTCAGAAGAAATTTGCACCCGGCTCAGAATGTCCTCACAATTGCTGGACGTGGAGTCTGGAAACCACAGAAATCAAAGGGATACACGGGTCATGGTCATGGGTCTGACCTCTCTGCTTGGAGTGAGGCAGCAGGTGTGTCTCTAGGGGGGACACAGTGACAACAAAGTCATCAGACACAGGGGTGACAGGGTGACAACAAAGTCGTGAGGCACCTGAGCCCACGGGACCATGTCTCCAAGGCTGGGGTTGAGACGCAGCATGCACAGCAAGCGGAGACTGTATGCTGGGTGGTCCCTGCCCTGGCTATGCTGGTTGGTAACAAGGGAATGTTTGCTGCTGGGTCACCCCTGCTTCTGACCTCAACTCCAGGCTGCCCTTCCAAAGGGCGTCTCCACACCACGTGTGACTGCCTCAACCCCTGGTCTGCAGAAATCCGATTATTTGAGCTCATTTATAAAAAGATGTAGTCTCATGGGCTTCAGAGAAGTAGGAAGAGAACTCAGCTTTATTGACATTAAGCAGACTTTCTTCCACGCATTCTACATCCAACAGTAATACAACATAGTAAAGCACAAGGCATATTAAAACATAGCCAGTTCTAAGCAGTCGGGATATTTCCTGTTATAGAAAAGAAGTAACCTGCCCACAGATTCACATTAACATACATGGTACATTAATATCAATCTCTGCTTCATACACCAGGCCAAGGGGCATGTGTACATACAGGCTGGGGTCCTTCAGCAAACTGACTCTCACAGCAGCATCAGCGGGAGGTGTGGGACACACTTGACCATGAAAGAATAGTGCTTTTCTATCCAAGGCTGTCTCCTGGAGTTGTCCCGGGGGTCACACCCCAAAAGCTGAGGCCCCTGCACAGTGTAGCTGTTTGTAAAGCAAGTTAGGAGTCCCCTGGGAGACCCCAACACAGCATCACACACCACAAACCACCATCTCTCCAAATACAAGAACTGGAGAGAAAATGATGTGAAAGGTGGGTCACTGAACTCGGTAACACTGTTCTGAGTCCAGAACTGAGGCTGTCAGTTCATTTTTCTTGACTTTTGGACAGCTAACTTTAGAGTTCAAATATTTTATGCAACATGAAACGAACAAAGGCAGGTAGCACAGTTGGCATCCATGCGTGGCCACCCACAAGGACTGAGTGATGGACAAACTTGGGTGTAAAAGGGCCGGTAAGATGACTACTGCTTTTGTTTTAAAAAAAACCAACTTATCAGTTTATGCTCGTTGCCCACAAACTAGATTATGCACTTTTTACTCAGATTTTCATTATCTATTTGGCTGCACCATGTCTCTGTCATGCACGCAGGATCTTCAGTTGTGGCGTGTGGGACCCAGTTCCTTGACCAGGGCTCAAACACAGGCCCCTTGCATCGTGAGCATGGCATCTTAGCCACTGGACCACCAGGGAAGTCCCTGAAGTGCGTGCTTTTAACATATCTCAAGAGACGGCTGACACTCTTCATCCATTAATGATATTCTATAAAACAAGAATCGCACTCAAACTTTCTGGAGTAAGCTTCTTCACTGCTGCAAATGGAGACAAAAGACTCAGCTCCTCCCACACCTGTGTTCCCGTGCACTCCAGGCAGCCGCTCAGGACAGGGGAGCTCATGGCTCTGTCACCGAGGGACCAACATCAGCAGTGAGGGACACAACCAATTGCCTCCGGCCCACCATTCCTCCGACACGGGGTGCTCACTGGCAGCGGCCAAGCATACTCTGATCAACCTCATCGGGAGGGCAGGTAATGCCTAAGCTTGGTCAGTGTCCCGCAGGCCACAGATGGGAGAGCAGAGCGTGATGCTGGGACAGGAATCCTGCTGGGCCCCGTCTCCAGGGTTAGCAGGCTAGGTCTTGCTCCGGCGGAGGAGCGTGGCGGCAGGACTGGGGCCGCCCTGGAACTTGAGGCTCTGTAGGTTGACATGGGCTCCGTGTCTGAGCAGAGTCTCCACCGTCTTGGCATGTCGGCCCTGGGCGGCCAGGTGAAGTGCACTGAGGCCCTGCTCATCGGACAGGTCGAGCACGTCGGCGCTGACCAGCTCCTCCACCACCTCTGAATGTCCGCCGGCAGCGGCCAGGTGTAGCGCCGTCTGGTTGCGGGGGCCCCGGGCCAGCATGTTGGCCCGCTCCTCCACCAGCAGCTTGACGGTTGCCAGGTGCCCGTTGCGAGCGGCCAGGTGCAGGGCGGTGCAGCCCTCTGCGGTCACCGCCTCTCTGCGGGCACCCCGGTGCAGAAGCAGCCTGGCTGTGCTCGTGTGGCCCGTCTCCGCAGCCACATGCAGTGGCGTCTGCGCCAGCAGGTTGCACACGTTGACGTCGGAATGTAGGTCAATGAGGACGCGGGCTACGCGGTAGTGCCCGCGCTGGGCAGCCAGGTGCAGGGGTGTCCTCCCGTCCAGCGTCTGGGCGTCCACACTCACCCCCGGCTGCTTGGCCAGCAGCTTGACGATGGGCAGGTGGCCCTGCCAGGCAGCGTAGTGCAGCGGCACCCAGGCATCCTTCCCCGGCACGCCTGCATCCACGCCACGGCGCAGCAGGATCCGCACGACACCCTCCTGGCCGTGTTGGCAGGCCACGTGCATGGGCGTCCGGCCCTCGCAGTCTGCCTCGCTCACGGAGGCGTTCTTCTCCAGCAGCAGCCGCGTGCTGCCCTCATCCCCGTTCTGGGCCGCGAAGTGCAGGGCCGTCCATTGGTCCTCGTCTGCGGCGTTGACACTGATCTTCCGAGCCAGCAGGAGCTCCACGACGCCCCGCACCCGCTTCTCCACAGCCACGTGCAGTGGGGTGGAGCCCCTCCTGTTGGTGAGGTTGGGGTTGGCATTGTTGAGCAGCAGCCACTTGACGCAGTCCTCCTGCCCGGCCTCCACGGCCAGGTGCAGCAGGCTGGCACCCCCGTCCAAGACCAGGTCCACGTCCTGGGGCTGCAGGATCTTCATCAGCCTGCTGGTGTCCCCACTCACGATGGCGTCCACCAGCTTCTTCTTCTGGATGTCGGTGGTGCCAAGGTCTGCGGGGAGAGCAGATGCAGGGGTCAGACGGGGCGACTCCCGAGGTCTGGCCGGTGTTTGAATGTAGCTACTGTTTACCTGAAATCGCTTAAGTGTTTGCCCATGTGGTTTAAGATCTCATGGGGAGACCTCAGGCAAGTCAATGAATATCCCCAAAGTGCTCTTTTGTCAAATTGCAAAAGGAAAATCATTCTAACTATCTGATAAAGTTGTGATTAAATAAAGGATATAAAATTCAGGCCCTTGCTGGTACTCAGCAACGGCAGTGACTGCTAACAAGGGAGAGGAGGCGGTGAACAGAAAGCAGGCAGGAGCCCCCAACCCACCAGAGAGCTGGCAGCTCCCACCCCAGGGCACCCCTCCAGGGCCAAGCAGCTGCCTGCAGCCCAACCTCCAAATGGCATCTCTTGTCCCAGTACCACCACCTAGGACGCTTCCTAGAAAAATCTTCCAAGGACTGAGACTCCCACTTTAGAAGGACTGTTACTCATGATGTAAACATGTAAGTATTTGATTTACAGAAAAACCCCACTATGTTGTCTGGGGTTCTGATATGCATGAAACAAGATGCCTTCATGGGCAACACGCTGAAGGGGCTGTGCGCAGGAGGAGGGGTGCCAGGTGTGCTAGGAAAACAGTGAACGCAGTCAGGACTTGGTGTTTCAGCACAGGCTCCTGAGACAGACCAGTGACGGATCTAAGCATGAACACGTCACCTGAGGGTATCAGACCCTGAGAAGAGAGAGTTCTCACGAGTTTCTCCACGGGAAACAGGTGCTTCTTTCTTTCCAACCTCATCGCTGACTGCTCACCTCCGATGCAGCCAGGCCTTCCCTACCTCTGCATCTTTGCAAGGTGTCTCCTTACCCCAAATGCTCTCTTTAATCCCAAATACGCCACTCTAAAAATCCCAGGAGGTCCACGGCATCTAGGCAAGGTCCTCATTCCAGGAAGAATTCCTGATTCCCCAGGAAGAGCAAGCGCCCCTTCCTCCTGAGGTCTGCAGTGTCCCCACGACCCTCCGGCCACCCCTGTGCTGCAGCGCTAAGCATGAACATCTGTCTCTTCCTCATGGAAAGGAAACCTCACACACTGTCCTCACAGGAGACGCAGTAAGGCCCTCACAGGAGGGCCCCCATGCCCGAGGGCCAGCAAGTGGGACAAGGCAGGGGCATGGAAAAGTGCCCTCCAGAAAGAAAACCCAAGGTGTATAGTCAGGACCAGGCAGTTACGACCTCCAATGACAGCACACCCATCAACACACACAGGTCCAGGAAACAGGAGCCCACAAATAAGAATGGGCTGTGTACCCAGCCTTGCCTGAGAAAGGACTGACATTACAAAAGAGAGAGAGGTCTCCAGGAAGAGGGAGTCCATCCATTCACTGGGCTACCTGATACAATCCAGCTTCTTCAACCTGCACACCTGAGGTCAGTCCCTGCACGCGGTGTCGGCACAGGTGAGACCCTCCACACAGCCAGGGGCATGACCCATTCCCCTTACACCTAAGTGACACCCGCTCAGCCCATGTGCACCTCCAATGTGCACTGACACCCAAATCCAATAAGCAAAGAGCTGCAGAAAACACAGAAGAACTACAGCCGGGTCAAGAAACAAGACACCTGATCCTTTTCAGCTGCTCACACACTGCCTGCTCCCCCCAAATTAAACCCATTATTTCCCAGGTGCGGGGGCCCCTGCTCACCACTCGTTGAAGGCTCCCGCTCGAAAGATAAGGACAGTGACCCTCGGGAGGAGAAAGCGGAATCCACAGAGGACACCCCAGAGAGCCTCTTGCCGCTGCTTGCAGATGGAAGTTTGGACTCGGAGGAGCTGCGGCTGAGCTCTTCTGGGCCCTCAAGGGTCTGGGAGATGCCGGAGTCCAGCTGGGACAGTAGCTCGGAGAGGCTGTAATCGTTGTCAAAGGTGGGAGCAGATGCACGCTTCAGTGGAGTGGGCACGGGGGCCTGTGGAGACAAGCAGACAAGAAATGAGGCTCCGTCCATGACCCGATGGGGCAGGATCAGGGGAACACGTGGGTCCCCCGTGAGCCACACAGAGAATTTAACTCCTGTTCCCAGATGGTGCTGGTGCTAAAGAAAGGGAAAGTGTTAGTCACTCAGTCATGTCCGACTCTTTGTGGTAAAGAACCTGCCTGCTAATGCAGAAGACGTAAGAGACATGGGTTCAACCCCTGGGTCAGGAAGATCCCCTGGAGAAGGAAATGGCAACCCACACCAGTATTCTTGCCTGGAGAATCCTATGGACAGAGGAGCCTGGTGGGCTACAGTCCACGGGGTCACAAAGAGCTGGACACGACTGAAGCAACTTAGCATGCAGCACTTGCCATGGCTCCACAGTGCCCAAAGACTCCAGCAGGAGGACATCGTAAGACAAGATGGTAGGAACAGATGTCCGTCACCATGCTGAGCCCCAGTGCACTGCTAGCCAGACAGAAGGTGAATAAGCCGCAGGAGGTGAAGCCACCTCCACCCAGGACAGGTCACTGCTGATAGGAACCGGAGGAAGGAGATGGGTTCGGGTAGGGTCCTAATACCCTGAACACTCCTTGGGGCCATGCAAAGCTGGCTTGGGGGCTGTGGGTACACAGGTGAGGTGTGGGGCCCAGCCATGGGGACGGCAGGGTGTTTCAGCTCAACCCGTGCTAACTGGCCCTTCGTAGGCTCTGTCCTGACAGCGGGGAGAAGGGCAGGTCCTGGTGAGGGATCGGAGCCTGCAAGGGACTCATGATCCTTCCCCAAATCCTCTGACCCAGCGGCCTGGTGCGCCAAGTCACCCCCACGTGCTGGGCCGCTCTTTTCCTTATCCGGAGCCAGGTCCCCTCCACCATCGCTCTGCCCTCTGACCTGACACACAGGGCCCTCATGCTCAGATAGCAGACATACCATAAACGGTTACTTATCTGCCGGCCTTACACCCCAGCCAGGGATGATAACACCAGATAACACCTTATAAAGTCAGTTTATCAGCCTCCACTTTACAAGTCCTACTGCCTTAAAGGTATTTATTTAGTTAGCATAGTTTGAATTTCTTATCACATCTTACATAACCTATGTGGCACTAGTAGAGGAAAAACATTTATGGGCAGTTAGAAAGGTGCCAATCCCCAACCTCGAGGTGCAGAAAGACACCCAGACCCCCGGAGCCCAGACCTCTCTCCCCATTGTGGCCCAGCGGGGGCTTCAAGCAGCTCCCCTGGTTCAAAGAGCATCTGGCCTAGACTTCCCTGGCGGTCCAATAGTTAAGACTCTGCCCTTTCAATATAGGGGGTGCGGGTTCTGTCCCTGGTCAAGGATCTAAGATCCTACGTGCTGTGCAGTGCAGTCAGAAAACCACACACACAAAGTATCCAGACGGTGGCTACTTAATGTCAGCCATGGGCCCACATTGCCCTTCCCTAAGCACAGACAGGAGGTGGGGACGGGATACTGTCAGGCAGGAAACCAATCTGGGGCCAGTACACCATGGACCTACCCCTGCCCTGAGACAGAACTCTGCAGCCGGCCCAAGGCACAGAACCAGGCGAGTGGCCCAGGCTGGCAGGGCGCCTGCAGGAAGCAGAGACTCAATCCCTGAAACTGATGTGGCAGAAACCAGGCCCCGGGAGGGTCCCCATTACCTCGGCTTCGGCATCAGGTGGGTCTCTTACATCTGGGTCTTGAGTCGTCGTCTCTTTCACTTCCTCATCAGGTTTTTCACACAGGTCTTCGGTTTCAGAAGTGATTTCTTTGGAGGAAAACACAAATGGGTGTGTCACTCAGACAATGAATTAGCAAATGAGCTACTTAAGCACGTGACCTTGGAGGGGACCAGCGCCTGCAGTGTTCAGTCTGACAGGTCAGCACTGCCCACGCTGCTGGTCCCTGGCTGAGCTCAGAGCAGACCCCTGGCACCCCCATCAGCAACCACATGCGGGGTCTGGCCAGATTCTAAAAGGAGCCACCGTGTCCCTGTTTCCCCAAGAAGCCTTCGTCCAGGGAGCCCCGCCAGCCAGCCCAGCCAGAGCTTGTACCCTGACGGCCTGGGCTGCCAGCACCAGGCGAGAAAGCCCACACCTCGTTCACACTCATTTTCCTCGTATGTTTTAAATGTCATGATCAATTCCAATGGCATCAGGATCACTCTCCTAACCAAAGGACATAGCTGTTCCCTGGGGATGAGGCCCCAAGAGAAATGCAAAGAAGGCCACAGGCCAGCGGTCATGTGGTCCCCAAACGATGCACTACTGTATCTGAACCCGGAACACCAGGCTCCACGGGACAGCAGGCTGCAGCCGGAGGTAGACAGCTGGAGATGACCAAGCGGTTCCAGCCACCCCTCCCTGGCCCTGGGAGCTGGAGGGCCATGGGCGGGGGCCCTGGGCGGGCAGAGCCTGCAGGAGGTGGGCTCACTCTGGCACTCCTGTCTGTGGACAGCCTCCTCGTCCTGGTTGCCATCTGTCCCCTTCCTGGCCATCAACTCCACCCCCTGGGACGACAGCATGAGTGTCAGGCAGCAGGGCTCCCAGAGCCCAGGGTGGGTACTCACCTTGGAAGCTAGGCCGCTCCTGGGGGTCCCCGTGCCAGCACCGCTGCATGAGGCGAAGGAGGCTCCCGCAGGCGCGCGGCCGGGGTCTGCAGACAGGCGGCAGCTCCGGCCTGTGGCCCTTCACCACTTTCACCATGATGTGCAGGATGTTTTTCTCGTCTGCAAAGGGAAGGCGCACAAGTCAGGGCAGCTCCCTGGGGCTGAGGTCGGATTTCTTATCTTCGGGAGGAGCGACGACGACCGTGGGAAAGTTTGGGTGCCCGCCCAGGAGACATGGTATTATTTCCTCTTCAAAGCACAGAGGTTTCTGAAATCCTTAACCTTGCCAGACACATCTGTCCTCTATTCTTTAGATTTTGGAAACCACCTGTGATCTACCGAGGGGAATCACTCTCTTGTATCACAGAGATCTTTATGTGCAGCAAACTCAAAGAAAAATCAAGTTCAAAGGAGAAAAATATCTAACGGGGCAGGTTCCAAAGGGGCCCTAACAGAGGAAAACTGATGAACCGTGGAGTCACAGTGCCCAGCCTCCAAGTGGCCCATAGCTCCCTGCAACAATGAAAAAGTCTTTCTGAATTCCTACCCCAAAGCAAGCGGGTGCCTGGTGATGAGCCAGCCCCAGTGATGGTACGTGGCTCTCAGTCCCTTCACACATGGGCTATGTAAATGGAGACCCTTCTCCTACAGTTCGTAATGTGGGGCCCCACCTGGCCTTCTTTCCAATCCCCTTCAGAAGCAGGCACGGACCCCTCACCATCATCATCCTGGTCACAGAATGAGGGGCCCAAGGCAACCCTCAGGGCCCAGATTTCCTCAGCCTAAAACCACACCGGCCACCAAACAGGAGCGCAAGCTTCTGGTTCCCACCACGCCCATGCCAGGGGACTCCCGAGATGCTGAGAACCAGGGGTGGAAAACTGGCCCAAAGTCACCGATGGCTGCCAGGAGTCTGCTCTGATGTTTTGTTCTACTTTCCTGTTAAATCGTATGCCATAGTGAGCTCAGGTATCTACATGTTATCTCCACAATAACTCAGACTTCCAAAATCCAGCATGTCCTCTGGATGAAACATAAGTCACCTAAACACCTGGAAGGGTTTCTGCTGCCAAACACAGACAGAACAGATTCATAAGCTGCCTCTGTGCACCCTGGATGGCCCATCGACCAATCGATAAAGCATGGGCACCTCAGCTCCCACGTTCCCTCCCATCGTGTGTCTGACCCCAGGGGCTGTGTCCAGGAGACGGCTGTGGTTGGACGGGCACACGGCCACACTGAAAAGAACCCAGACCCTGGATCCCCGCTGAGGAGGCAGCGTCATGGAGACAGGGTAACAACTACAGACAAAACCCCACAAGGATCCTACTCTGCTTCTCAACCAGCAGACCTAGGGCTGCACACTGACTCTGATCTGCATTTTTAGAACTTTTTGGTCAAACCAGAAAAGATGAAGTAGCCCAGATAGGCTTGGAGAGGAAGAGGAAATCTTTCCAAAATAAAGAAAAAAAGTACTTGACTTTTCCAGTAAACCAAGTCAAGGTACTGAAATCTCAAGGCCAGAAATCCACATGGTGGGTGCCTGGTGGGTGGGGTGAAGGAAGGAGGAGACCCCAGCTCTCAGGCCGGGCGGGCCAACCCAGGGACTCTGACCTGGGGGCACCCCTCTGCGGCAGCATCTACACGGTGATTCTGGAGATTGGCTGCCCCACAAGGAGAACACCCTTCACACGACTGCACCATACACTTCAACACAGTTCTGGTAGTCATTTCTGTTAGACATGTATTTTACAACCAAAAATTAAAAAATTAAAAAAAAAAACAACTAGCTGGCAATAAGTACAACAGACAAACCCATAGAAACAGAAAACAGATAAGTGGTGATCAGGGGCTGGGGGTGGGGGGTTGGGAATGACTTGCCTAACCACCAGGGGGTTTCCTTTGGGAATGATGGAATGTTCTAGAACCAGAAGGTGGTGATGATTGTACAACACTGTGAGCTTAACATCACAATGTATAGCTTAAGTGATTAAAAATGGGAATTTTAGCAACTAAATGCTAATAAGAATTAATTTCTAAAAATTGTAATGGGAATTATATGCTATGTATATTATGTCACACAACACAAAAGAATGAGCTGGTACCTAACAAGATCCACTGACTAGACCCCATCAAATCTGTGCCTTTCCCTGTATGTGAACTGCATGGCAAGATCACCTTTTTGGCATATATGAAAGCCCTCAATGAGGTGGGCCATGGGTCTCCGTGCTGACCTGGACAGAGCAGCCTCACCACCCCACCTGCTTGGACAGCCCACCAGCTCCATGACCCAGGGCAGCCCCCTCTGCGATTGGCAGGCCCTCCTTACACAGAAAAGACCACAAATCACACCCTTCACGGTGCCAGGAGAGACAGCTGCACCACCCCCGACACGTCCACTCACCTGCAAATGGCTTCTTCTGCGTGAGCACACCCCAGATCACGATGGCAAAGCTGCAAGGAGATGGGCATGTCAGTGTCTGCAAGTAAGATTCTCAAACAAAGCCAGAGCCCCCCTCACCGGACACTGCAACAAGCTCAGGAAAACCACCCCCTCAACCAGAGTCTTCAAGAGACAGGGAGAGAGAGAGAAAGGACATGGACGTATTTTTCATGAATTTTTTAAATGGGCAAATACTTTTATTGTGAGACAAGGCATGCTGGAAGCTCAGGTGTCAAACAGACAAAACTCCATCAACCGAACTGTCGGTCCAAACAGCAGGAACGGGTCCCTGAGAGGGAGCCCTCTGTCCCTGGACTATCAGCTTCTGAGGAAAACAGCACGTCTGCTTCCTTCACACCGTGTTCTTGCAGACACATCCATAAGATGCTGACTACAGCTCTAGGTGTCTTGAGTAACCTGCCCACTGATGTCATCCAAGTGCACGGAAAAGATGAGTAGGCAGCCAGCCGAACTTTCCACAGCCCTTTGTGGTGATTAGAAGCTATATATACTTGTGTGGTAATATATATATAAATTGGGTTGGCCAAAAAGTTCATCTGGGATTTTCCTGTAACATCTTACGGAATACATGAATGAACATTTTGGCCAACCATATAAATATACATACATAAATGTGTGTGTGTGTACACACATATTTTTATATACGGATGTGAGAGTTGGACGGTGAAGAAAGCTGAGCACCGAAGAATTGATGCTTTTGAACTGTGGTGTTGGAGAAGACTCTTGAGAGTCCCTTGCACTGCAAGGAGATCCAATCACTCCATCCTAAAGGAGATCAGTCCTGGGTGTTCATTGGAAGGACTGATGTTGAAGCTGAAACTCCAATACTTTGGCCACCTCATGCGAAGAGTTGACTCATTGGAAAAGACCCTAATGCTGGGAAGGATTGGGGGCAGGAGGAGAAGGGGACGACAGAGGATGAGATGGTTGGATGGCATCACTGACTCGATGGACATGGGTTTGGGTAAACTCCGGGAGTTGGTGATGGACAGAGAGGCCTGGTGTGCTGCGATTCATGGGGTCGCAAAGAGTCAGACATGACTGAGCGACTGAACTGAACACACATATTTTTATATGTGTACACATATTTATCTATATATAATATATACATACACACACACACATATATACATGTGTATACCCACACAAACACACATATCTATATAATTGCTCTGGATATACTCCCAAAGAGCTCAATTTGGTAAATTTAAAAAAAAAGAGAGAAGTCCAAACTTGGGCTATCAGCCTGCATTGGGTTAACAGTACCTGTTTATAGAGACACAAAAAGTCCTCAGTGAAAATTAACTGAAATCTGCCAGTTCAAAAACTGAAACTCTCAACTCTGAATAAAGAGAGAATCTTCTTCTCCCCGAACCCTACGAGCTGGGCCCAGTGCGCACTGTAGCGCTCGCCCGCAGACGGACAGGGAGAAGCCCAGCAGAGCACAGACAGGGCGGCTGTGGTCAAACCAGTTGGCCGGGACTCCAGGCGGCAGCAGTGACACAAAGGCAGGGCTTGGGGTGACAGTCGTTCCGTGTGGACAACAGCCACGGTGACGGGGCTTAAGCGCCACTCACACCCGCCCCCCTGCTTTTCTTCTTGGAGAAGTCTCAGGGATTAAGACCATGACAATTTTGGAAAGGATGCTACCACGTGATTCCTGATTGTTCTCTGGCTCAGAAATCCCCGATGCTGGCTTGTGAACAGCCTCTAGGTGTCCATGTTCCTGTCACAGGTCAGTGATGCTAGGAAGGGTAAGTTCTGAGCCAGAGGGACTGGATTTGGGAGCCTGAATTCACATGCAGACAGCCGCACAGACCACTGAAAGCAGGTTCTCTCAACAGACAAGTGAGAAAGCCTACCTTTCCTACAAACACTGAAGCTCTCACCAGGCGGGAGCTGCCCATCCATTATGTAACTGGCTCTGACTGACACCAGCCATTCACGACCTCCATCCTGAGTGGCATCACCCACAGCAGGGAAGTTCCTCTTGTAAGAAAGTTCTGGGGTTGGGACTTCCCTAACGGTCCCTGGTTAAGACTCTGAGCTCCCCATGCAGGGGGCATGGGTTCAATCCCTGGTCAGGGAACTAAGACCCCCACATGCTGCAAAGAAAAAGAGAAGAAAAAGAAAGTTCTGGGGTGGCTTGTGCCCACCGACTAAAAGCCCTCTCATCTGGACTGCACCTCTTATCTGACGGTACCTGGGAGCCCTTGAGAAACCCCATCTGAACCCAAGGAATGGAAGTGCAGAGCCGGCCGGGGCTGTACACCTGTCACCCACCTGTACACGTCATGCTTGGTGTCGAAGAGCCGGCTCTTCTCCCGGATGCGCTCCGGAGGGAGGTAGGCGATGGTGCCAAACAGGCCGTCCATGCTGAGGTCGTGTGAGTGGGACAGCCCGTTGCACTTGGCCAGCCCGAAGTCGGAAATCTGCAACAGAGCACCGAGGAGGGGGCTGGTCAGCCTTGGCTGGCAGCGTGCTGAGCGAGGCGGCCCGGCTGCTGCTTGAGGACGTTTAGCATCGTGTCCCCTCAGCAGCGGTGGGGAGTGCAGCCCCCCAGCCTGGCTGTGTGGGCCCCTTTACCAGTCAGGATCACAGCTCTCACGTCAACTGCGCTCCCTGAGCAGGTGGGGAGGCCCAGCCGGCCAGGGAAGAACCAAGCCTGAAGACATTAAGAGCTTGACGGGCTGGGAAAAGATTACACTATCAGGAAGGAATTCACTGGGAGAGGGAACTGAAGAATTACAGCTTGTCTGTGGGGCGTTGCGGCTGCCCTGTCGCACAAAGGGAGGAAGCGGCCCTCCGTTTTCAGGTGTTGGGGCAAAGCAGTTATGCAATCTCGCAGCTGGGGAAGCGGGCGAGTGGCGGCACGTCCTTTAAAGGGAAATATGTCTTCAGAAGCCCTTTAAAGCGAGCAGAACACACACGGCCAATCGGTCCTCCACGCGGAATGCTCTGGAGACAGCATCCTGCACACGGTTCATCCACCGCAGAGCCCACCAGTCCAAGGGCACAGGGGCTCGGCCCTCGGCCCGCACACCCCCTCCTTTGCCTCCTTGGCTCCAAGGTGCCCACCCTGAAGGTCTGGGGAAGCAACAAGAGGGAAGTCACTGCAGTGACCCACCGCCCTCTGGCCCCCTACCCTGGCTGTCAATCAGAGCCCTTGGTGGTGTTAAACACCCCTTGCAGTTAAGCCACACTTGCCGGCAGGTGGAAAATGGCCCCTTTATAAATTCTCCTCTGAGGCTCATGGATTTTTCTAAGCCTTCTAATTAATTCTGGGCTCCTCCTCAAACACACCCCTGGAGTGATCTGAAATGCGGCTGAGTCAGGCCTTTAGTTCTGGGCTCACCTGCCTACAAGGTGAGCCAGGGGCCTGGTGTCATCACTGCTGAGCAAGGGAAGTTCATGACTCGGGACCGGTCCTCACATCTGCGGGGGGCGGGGGGTGGTGGGGAGGGTGACAGGAAGAAAGCCTGCAAGGCTGGACCTGGCCCCGTATTTCTGGGGCCAGGCAGCCCTGGGGTAGGCATGGGTCCATGTGAGGGAGGCCAGTCTGGCCATTTCTGGGCCCCTGGCAGCTGTCCGTTCTCTGGCCTCCAAGACACTTTCTACTCTGGAGAGCAAAGCACCAGCTCCCCACAACAGACCCATCATCCAACCCTGTAGCTCGGGACCAAGGAGAGAGCAACACAAGGTAACAGGTGGACGAATGGAAAGTGTCAGGACCAGACTCTCAGAAACGTGCTGGCTGCCCTTTCTTTTTATTTCTACTGTTTTCAGGTATAGCCAGCTGCTTCATGATATACATAGTGAAAAGAAAAGAAGCATAATTCTATGTGAAAGCCTGGCGTCAACATCAAACTCAGGAATGAGAATCTTCTGATGCCCACTGTCCCTCCGGCCCACCAGACTTCTCCACCTGACCTTTCTCAACCCCGTCGGTCCCCAGGTTCCCAGAGAGAGGGACAGTACGGCAATCCCGGTGAACAGAAAGTGTCTGTAACTCACAAATGCATTCACACTTAGTGTCCACCTCGGTATTGCCCAGAGCCAGTGTTCACACAGGCCCCGAGACACAGCCCTTCCCCTGCCGGGTCCAGCTGGATGAGACTAGCAGAGACTAACCGAAGGCAGGGGCAGGGCAGTGCCACCTTGGGGAGAAGGCCATTGTGGACTACCAAGGACAGGACCCTGGGTGTCTCTCTGAATACAGTCTAGGGTGAGCAACCTGGGCCGCAAGTGTAGCCTGAGGTTTTAAATCGAGTTATTTCATTATGAACTTGAAATGGGTTTACTAATGCTTATACTAAAATTAATATTTTAGTAGTGACACTTTGTATACTTTATATTAATATCAAGTGTTCATTTAATATTAAGCATCTTGAATACTCATTCCAAAACATAGTGGTTGCTGTGAAATTTTCAGTTCCAATCCTCCTATCTATGGACATAAATGTAGTCTGGAGGGATCAAGGGAAGGGGGTGGAGTGACAACTTATCATCTTATTTCAAGATTGCAGATTCCAGTTATATCACTGCAATAACCATCAACTACGAACTGCCCAGAAATCCAGCTGATTTAGAACCTCAGACCAAGCTCCCGCTGAGCCATTCCTGAGGATGAAAGAAACGCAGCCCATAAATACATTTTCTGCTGGTCTGGGGCTGTGCGTGGTGACTGCCCCCTGCTTGAGAAGGGGGTCAGGGAGAAGTCCGTTCCTGACCTCTCCAGGGAAGTGAGGCAGTGCCCCGGCCGTGTCCTCAAAGTGGCAGCATCCCCTCCCCACCTGTTCTCAGTCATCCGAGGTCTCCAATGACAAGCCACATGATCCTTTACAGAATGTTCACCCACTTCCTAAAACTGTCACAAAGCACCAGACCTGCCAAGCTAGGGGCTGCCAAGTGGAGGAAGAAGAAAGTGGAGGAATAAGGTGTTCAAACCAAGGAGCCTCAGAGCCGACACAGAAACACACAGACCACAGGACACCAGCCCCGGGTGCCAGCGAGCGGCCCTCTCCACCCTGCTGGGCGAGTGTTTGGTCCTACTGTGCGTCCAGCATCGGGACCATCCCTCGATGAAGGTCAACACCCAGTATGGACAGAACAGAGGGACCGTGTCCTGGCCATTCCAACTCCCAAGGGCCAGGCGCGGGGACCCCCAACAATAGGGCCACCACCTTCCCGCCAGGGGCAGAGTGCAGGAGGGCTGTGCTGCTGAGGAGGGTGCTGGGAGGAAGGTCACCGTGGTCCTACAGGGTGTGGCCTCCCGCCCCAAACGCGGCTGTCAGCAGAGCAACCCGCACCGTGGGAAGGGAATGGGCTGAAATACAAGCCCCGCCGGGCCCGCTGTGGTCCATGATTCTGAAAAGACAGCTCTGAAGGACGGAGTGTGCCCACTGGGGGCCCCCTAAGAAAGGCGCATTCTACTCCAGCGATGTCTCAGCATCCCTCCCATATCCTGTACTCTAACCTGACTATGCCTCCTATTTCCCCTGCCCCTAAAACCTAGAACTTTCCATGACTTCCTCCACCAAAACGCTGTTGCGTGTGTGTCCCCCAATCCTGACTGGTCCCCTCTGAAGACCAGTCCCACCCACTGACACCCCACCCTGAGCTGTTCTGTGTGTGCCCCCACTCCTGACTGGTCCTCTCTGGAGACCAGCCCCATCCAGGGACACCCTCACCCTGAGCTGGAGTTACAGTGTCTCCTCACACTGCATCCCAGGGGCTGCCTGGACACCTACCACCACTACCCACTCCACCCCCGTGTGACAATGCGTGCCAACCATTATGTCTGTGAGCATCCCATGTGTGGCAGCGGGTTGGGTGAGGGACCAAGGGCTCCAGGAACCCAGAACCTGGTTCTAACCTCTGCTCAACCATGTACAGTGGGACAACACCGGCCCTTGACTCAATCCTCCGAGCCTCAGCTTGGCAGGAGCCACCATCCACTTGGTACTTCCCCTGGGAGATGCGGCAGCTCCTGCAGGTAGGGTCCTCTGCACACAGCGGGGACATGTCCTCACCTCCGTGTTCTTGTGCATATTCAAGTTTGAGATCAAAGGTCTCACACTGATTGGGTGCCCACGGACCCCAGGCTCCCAGTCACAATGCTAACATTCATGGGGGTGGAGAGGGTCCACACGTGAAGCCAGCACCCCAACCAAAAGGAAGCAGGACTGTGGGGGTGCAAGACCTGGGTGGACCAGGAACCACCCACCTGATGTTTGTTTTCTCAATTCCCTGCTTCACTTGAGCAAAAGCGTACTTCCAATTTCTGCTAAAATCTGCTCATTGAGCGACACCTCCTTAAGGACACATTATAACTAAATGTCTGATGTGAAAACTGATTTCCCCACCGGCCACAGTTGGATTTGGCCCTAGCTCTGTGCCTGCTGCAGAGTCAGGATGCAGGGGGTGGGCGCAGAGTGTGGGGGCCCAGCCTTCCTTCCAAGGGTGAGTGAGGATGCTGAGGAGCCAGAGGGGACCCAGGCCATGGTGTGAGGATCTTTCCACCAACTTGCCTTCCGGAGGCATGGGGAGACCATGGCGGCTGGGTGAGCCCTAGGACCCAGGTCACCTCGTGCCCTCCATGGACAGAGAGCTTCAAAGAAATGCAAACCTGACCACGCTAACAATGGCCAATTCCAGCAGGCAGCCCCTGGTTTTTAGCTACATTATACCTCACGCTTTTCTGCTTTATAAACTTACCCCCAAAAAAATCAGAACTAACAGGCCTTAAGTGAAGACAACAGAAGGTGTCCCTCGAGGGCTTCTCTCCATGACACCCTGAGATTCCCATCACTCCAGGAACCACCAAGGGGAAACACAGCCCCACCGGGCCTCACACAGAGACAGCCAATCCGTGGTCCACTTTCTAACCTGATTTTGTCAGACGGCCAATAAGCCCGGACTCCTAGAGTCCTGATCCAGAATGCGGGGCAGGATGACCTGTGTTCCTAAGAGCCCATTTGCCAGCTACGCCATCTGTGGCGTTTGGACCAGCCACACACGACAAGAGTGGGGGTCCTGATGCTGAGAGAGCCTCTGCTTCGAGTTATTTCCTGCAGGAGAACCACCTCCTCTTCTTCCTTCTCGCTGGCCCTGAGGTTCCACCACCCTCCCCACCCCACCCACAGAGCACCCAGCCCTCCCCGGGCACCCCCACCTTGGTGTGTAGTGGGCACCCAGCAGGATGTTGGTGGGCTTGAGGTCCAACCTCCCCCACCCTACCCCCAGAGCACCCAGCCCACCTTGACATGGTAGTGGGCGTCCAGCAGGATGTTGGCGGGCTTGAGGTCCAGGTGCAGGAGTGGTGGGGCCATGCAGTGCAGGAAGTTCATGCCCACGGCCGTCTCATGGATGATGCGGAAGCGCAGGTCCCAGGGCAGCGGCTCGGAGGCCAGCAGCTTCTCCAGGGAGCCGGTCTCCATGTACTCCATGACCAGGCCCACGGGCTCCCGGCAGATGCCGTACACGGGCAGGATGTAACGGAACTTGGCCATCTCCATCTTCTTGGCTTCTTCCAGAAGTTCCATGCGCTCCCTGGACAAGTTCAAAGACATAAGGAACATGGCGGGCAGCGGTCACCTGGCCACAAACACGGGCACCGCAGCCAGGAGAAAATCAGCTCTATATGGCTGACAAAATTGCTAAAATGCACGTACACATAAGTACAAATGCATGAATGTGTGTGCACACATACACACAGGGCTCACTTTAGTGTCAAATACAGTGAGTCCCCTACATACGATAGAGTTCCTTTTGAGAGCATGTTCGTAAGTCCAACAGGGTCTAGGTACCTAACTAACACAATCGGCTATACAGTACTATAATGTCATAGATTTATAATACTTTTCAGAAATAATATATTAAAAAACAAACACAAATAAGAAAGAAAACATTTTTTAACCTTACAGTACAGGACCTTGAAAGCTATAGTATATAGCACAACAGCTGGCACACATGGGCACATTCACATTTTTGAAAGTTGGCAACTTAAAGGTTTGTATGTAGGGGACTTACTGGGCCCTCCCAGGCCTTCAGTTCCATGGTTATTCAAACACATCTACAGGGTTTGGGGTTATTAGAGATGAAAACAGAGAATGATTATGATCTGAAAATGCTCAGGCAGCACTGAGACAGTACAGGCTCTGGGCTTCAGAGGAGGCGGCCGATACTGACAGACCCTTCTCATGGGATAACAGAAGGGACGTTCAGGTTAAAAGCTGTAATGAACTATCCACCCAAAGAGCTCAGCCCCCTTCTTTGCGGAGCCCATCACTCCAGCTGGCCTCGTCATTCCTGACCGCAACCCCACACTGAAATTCACAGAGCACTGGTCTCAAGCAGGGTCTATAGAGACCACTGTCCAAAAGCCTCCTTCTCTTTACAGCCACTGCAGTAAACTACACGTAACACAGTATTTATCACTGTAACCATTCACAAGTGTGCAATTCACAAGCATCATATCCATTCACAAGGTTGTACAATCAACACTACTCCCTCCAGCCAAACTCTGTCATCATCCCAACAAAAACCAATAAATATCTCTGTTTTATTCTCAACAGGAACCCTCCTTGCAGCCCCCAACCTCTTTTCCACTTTCCAGGACCTCTAGGGACTTTACATAAGTGGAATCATATAATACCTGTCCTTTAGTAACTGGCTTATTTCACTCATCATGCTTTCCCGGTCCACCCCATGTTGGAGCACACACCAGAATGTCACTCTTATCAGAGCTGAGTAACATTCCATTGTAGGAACCGACACACTGTTTATCTGCTCATCTGCTGATGGGCACTTGGGGGGTCTGCACCTTTCAGTTACTGGGACTAATGCTGTACATTTATACACACATGTGGTTCAAGTCCCCGCTTCTATCTCTTGGATACACTCTGAGAAGGAGAGTTGCCTGGTCACGTGGTATTTCTATGTCTAACCTTTTGAGAAACTGCCAAACTGCTGTCCACGGCCAGCTCCTATTTTGTAAAGGAACTCTGACTAGCTGGGAGTCCCGGGGGCAGGGCAGCCTCCACACTCAAGGCAGAGATGCATGGCCACAGCCCAGACCCCATGGGCTGCAGAGCCTGAAAGATTCGCCATCTCCTGTCACAGAAAGTCTGCCAACCCCGCTCTACGTCACTTCCCGGTGCAGCCCGCGGCCTTATAGCCTAGCACCCAGGGCCTCGGTCACTGTCAGTGTGATGGGTCAAAGTTTCAGGGTCCATTCAGGAGAAAAGGCTGAGGCCCAAAAGGACAGCATCTGGCCACCACAGAAAGAACCCGGGAGCTGGCTGAAATGCAGATTTCCCAGCCCTGCTCCTGGAGAACGGGCTCCGAATGGGTGCTAGGAATCTGTTTTCTCGGAAGCTCCTAAGGGACAGTTCAGAAGCACACAGCCCACGGGGGGCTGGGAACTGAAGTAGGAAGCGGTGCAAGAGGCCGCAGGGACCCCCCCGCCAGAAGACAGACTCCTACACCGGCCACCTCACCCAGACCCAGGATGGCTCATTCCCACTGCAGGGCCTCTTCCAGAGCCTGGTTGCACCTGCCCGCCCGGCCTGCACCTGGCCCCGCTTCTTAGCGTGCTGGAGAAGCAGAAACCACGGAGAAAACGAGTCTGTTTCTCACTGACCAGCCTCCTCTCTGGGACCACAGCTCACTCCCAGGCTCCCCTCACAGGTACAAAAGCACTTCCCAGGGTGGGGCCGCCAGCAAGGAGGAGCCGTGACACGCTGACACCGGCTCTGACTCTGCCCTCAGTGGGCTCGGCTGGACAGCATCTCAGCACCTCTGCCTGCCTGTCCAGCCCCTGCATTTGGGAGGAGAGCCCCCTGCCCTGTGAACACTCACCAAGGTGGGCGTCTCAAGGAGAGGATCTCTGGGTGTAGACCAGTGGTTCTCACCCAGGGGCAACTCTGCCTCCGGGGATGCTGGGCACTACCTGGAAACATCTGGCTTGTCACAGCTGGGGGCTGCTGGCATCCACTGGGGAGAAGCCAGGAGCACCGCCCACCCCCCTACCCTGCAGTGCACAGGACAGCCCCCAAGGCCAAGACTTATCCAGCCCCAAAAGCCAAGGGTTTTTTAAGCTTGACAACCCCTTCAAGAGAGCTAATGCATTTTTAGCCAAATTTAAAATAAACCACTACAGCCTGGAATCGTCCACTTTAGTACTCCCAGTATTTGCTTTAATTTTAATCTGTATCCAATTAAAATTCATTTATTGACACGTATTTACTGCGCATCCTCTACATGTGAGAACTGATGACAAGAGACCCTCCCCTGTCTTCAGGATATTGACCTTCTAGGGGAGAAGATGGAAAATTACCCCCCAAAAAGAGGTGTCGTTCAAAAATCCAAGATCTTTGAAGGGACCTGGGGAGGTTTAATAAAGGGGGTCCCTAACTTGGCTGGGCAGAGGGTAGGCAGCAGTAAGGGCTTATGAGGAGGTCACAGCCCCACTTCTGCAGGGAGCCCCAGGCTAGGAACCACGGGAACAGAGGAGCTATACACATTCAGGATGGGTGACACACTCAGGGAGGTCATCGGGGCCCTGGCTGCCAGAAGTAGAGGGGGAGGAAGCTGGTCGACGTGGGGCTCATTTCTGAATGAGAATCATTAGGACTTGGTGACGGACTGGACGTGAAGAGGGCCCTAGAATGCTACTGGGAATCACTAGTCGGCTCCCATTCAGGGAAGCAGTAGGAGGCGGGAGGGGTGGTGCTGGGTTAGTTCTAAACAGGTTCAAGGAGCAAGAGAACCCCACTGGCCTCAAACACAAGTGTGACAGGTATCAGGAGTAAATAAAGCCACGACTACAGAACAAAACTGAGCTAACCGGCCTCAGTTTGATGTCGTTCCTTAGCACTCTGGTTAGAGAGCCAATGAATGGACAGCAGGACGCCCACAAGAGCCCCTATGGGGGCCCCAGGCTGGGCTGAAGCCTGGGTTCAGATGTCTGGCCCCAGCCAGCCCCTCCCTGCAGCCACACTGCTCACTGGGCTCCAGGATGACCTGCAGGCAGACCACAGCCCTGTACCCGATCTCGAGGGACATCTATGCCAGAAAAGGGCTGGATCAAGCATCATTTAAAATAAAGGTAGTAAAGGACAGGGAAGCCTGATGTGCTGCAGTCCATGGGGTCACAAAGAGTTGGACATGACTTAGTGACTGAACAACAACACAAGTCACTTAAGGACTGAAATGGCACCCTTGGCCCATCTCCTTCTTCCTCCTCCGGGGATACCTCACCTACACTAACCAGTTCAAGCGCCCTCCTCTGACACTCCCTACCCAGGGGTGGGGATCAGCACTGGGTCCGTTCCTGTTCCCTACTGAAGAAGCAGCTTTGTGACTTGTCTGCTCCTACTGCCTTCCTTTACATTCTTTTAAAGAGACTGGTGTGCAACCGCTCCCCACCAGCACGAGTCCAGCATGCAGCGCTCACGTGGCCCTGACATATGTTTGGCCACAGGATGGACAGAGATACACTTCCACCGGGAGTGCCCCCAGGCCCGCAGGCTTCCAGAGTTTACAGGCCAGTCACTCAGAGGACATTCTAAGAGCCAGCCCCACCCCCACCCCCTTGCCAGCCTGACAAGGAGGTTGTCAATTACACTGAGGCTGAAGATCTTATGAAAAGCAGCTCTGTGCCTCTCAGCAAAAGCGTTTGCTTCCATTTGCCCAAAGGGCTGAATACGTAAGACCCAGGTGACTTCTGCCGGCTGAGTTAGGCTCAGAGGAGCCGCTGGCAGCAGATCACTCACCGCACCACGGAGGTCAGCAGGTTCCCGGCTCTCTCCCCTCCCCTGGACCTTTCCCACCAAACTGAGACCCCATTAACCTTACTTTTTTTAAGTGGGTGCGGAGAGGGAGGAGGCCCTGCAGCTGTCTGCTCCATAAAGTTGACTATGGCTGGATGGCTGGAATGTTCCAAGACAGCCTGTACCCTTCTGGGAAGCAACACCAGGCAGGCTTTGTGACTGACACAGGTCAGGGTAACCACTGACCACACATCCCAGGACAGCTGGAGGAGGAAGGTGGGCTATCCTGAAAATGAAGTCTGCGTTTCCAGGGACACATCACCTTCTCCGTGACAGCTCAATCAGAAATGTCTTAAAGCCGAGGGCCCTACCCTGGCTGTACCCACTGGGGAGGGGAAGGGGGTTCCAGGACCACGAGGCAGGGGGATCAAGGAAACCTGGAAGGAGCCCCTCACACGGACCTGGGGGCTGGCTGGCCGAGCCCCTAACCACCCTCATTGTTCAGGTTCAGGAAGGTTGACACAAAAGGTGTTCATCCCATTTATCCTCTAGGCCTTTCTTCAACAGGCCTCTGGTACCCTGCCAGGAACCACCACCCCACCCCACCCCCGACCTGGCAGTATCAGCAGTTCAATAAGTCAGGGTTGGGCTGGGCCTTCTCTGGGAGCTGCTGGAAAAGACATGAAAGTGCTCCTTTTCGTCAATTTAAATGCACTTTTCCTCAAAGCAGTGTTTCCAGTTTATGCTGATGACAACACACAAAGGATGGAGATTGGATATTGTGATGGCTGCTATTACTTAAGGACCAGGAGAGATTGTCAAACTGGTCCAAGAGTCCAAGGGCCCAGGTGCAGGACGGGGCCAGAGGCCTACCGGTGCCCAGACTCCTCACCATCAAATCCCATTCCACCCAGCGAGGGGTGAAGCTCCAGCCACCAGAGTCCACTGGTGCACACATCAGTCTTTATTAAACCCCAAAATAGTGACATGCTAAAAGCGTGTCTACAATTAGGCATAATTCAGTAGGGCTGGTGTCATGTTTCTCCTCTGTATTCATTTCAATCACATCTCCTTTCTCCCATCTGGGGAAGGGTTCCTGTTTCCCAGCAGGAATGGGGAAAGCACCCCCACCCCACCCTTCTTGCTCCAAGAAGGAACACCAAGCCGGGGTCCAATTTGTTAAAGACACTTACTCAGCAGCATTTAGGCCAGTACAATCTTTCTTCTGGCTGAAACCCATTTCCCCCACCCCAGAGAAGGTGTGGGGTGGGGAGAGATGAGAAATCTCACCAGACTGATTATTCTTTTCTTTATTTTGATATTTATTTGACAGTGTCGGGTCTTAGTTGAGGCGTGCGGGATCTTTTGTTGCAGCCTGAGCTGAGCTGCCTTTAGGCTCATGGGATCTCAGTTCCCTGCATCCCTGCATCGGAAGGAATCTTGGCCACTGGACCACCAGGGAAGTCCCAAACTGATTATTTCCGGAGGACCTTTTTTGGAGAAGCCGTGGGGTTTTCCTCCAGTCTCAGGCAGAAATTCCAAAGACACCCAACCATATCTGGAGGCAAGTACCTTGGGGGGAGGAGGGGAGAAAATGGGTCCTGGGACTCAGCCTTCTGATAAAGGAGCAGCAGGAAACTGCAGGCAGAGGAAGAAGGGTGGAGGTGCAGGGAAGGGCATCTGGTAACAAAGAGCTCCTCAGAGGGAGAGAGCTGGGAAGCACCTTTGGGAAGAGGCAGCAGGAGCACCGTTTAATCATTCCTGAGCCTCCCAGCCAGACCTCCTCTCTGTGCACCAACCCAGTTACGTTCTCAGGCAGGCTGCAAGGGGTTCCCACACTGCTATTTTTAAAACTAACAAGAACCGGGCTTGTTGGATTGTTGGCTCTGTATGTACAAACCTGGGGTTTGCTCAGGCTCGCCCCAACGAGCCTTGGCCAATCAACCAGCAGCTGCTGGTGCTCAGCTATCCCGGGCTTCCTCTTAGCCGGGGGTGGGGGCCAGAGGAATGGGCCTGCAGGGCTAGTTCTTACCTAAATGGGAATACCACCCCCTCCCAACTAAGCTCTTCCAGAAACCTCAAGATCCCCTAACGAGGGTCAGCCAGGGGGGACACACGTCTCCCTTGAGCTACCAGACTACCAGATGTCCCCATGAGAGGAGGGGATGCAGATGAAGGGGACATCAGTTCTCCCAGGTACCCCTTGGAAGCTACCTGGCAGGTGTTCCTCTGCCTGCTGCGAACTTCAAGGGGTGTCTGGGACCAGGCGGCCCCTGACTTTCTCCACAGAGAAGTACCTGCTCACATGGTCTGGGGCAGCCGCTACTCTGAGGAGCCCTCTATGGGTGCTGGGGATCAGGCCCCACTGTGGCCAAGGCGTGGCATGAAGACTGTGGCCAGGAGACCCCAGCCTCCCTAGAGGGAGAAGCAGCTGATGAAAATGAGCCCGCACCTGTACCTGCAGTGGGTCCCTATGTAACCAGTGGAAGAGGCCCTCGGAAGGAAAAGGTCAGGCCCTCGTGTCAGGGGTGAGAAGTACCACCCTAAAAACAGGTGAGACAAGACTTGGCCAGGAGGGGCATGGGGCTGGGGGCTGCACCCAGAAACCTCAGTCAAATCAACTCCCCACTCTAGAAAACATCTTGCCAACAGAAGGGTCAGTATGGTGTGCAGCTCATCAAAAGAGCCTGGAGCCAACCTGTGGAAATCTGGCAGGACACTCCACCATTCCAAGATAGGGATGCAAGCCTGCTCCCCCTGCACCACTGAGGGAGGGGCATGCACTCCGAATGAGAATCTCAAACCAAAGTGTCAATAATGAACCCTGAAGAGTTTTCTTTACAAAGAGCAGGGGTTTGACCATCTTCTCAATCAGAGGAATCCACTGCTAACGCAGAAGCCAGCCTGCTCCACCCAGCCTGGCAAAGCGCAAGAGGTGAATTTCTTCTGCTGGGCAATGCTGACCTCGACCCAGCTGCCCACCACATGCCTCCACCTGCCTATTTCAGGCAGGGCAGGAAAGCCTTCCAGTTACAGGACAAAACACTTTTCAGCCAGGCCATGCAAGATCCTAAGTGGCCTGCCTCACGTGGAGAAATCCGACCTCCAACTGGGCCACCCAAGAAACAAGGGCCTGGACGCTGGAAATAACAGATCCTAGGGAGGGCTGATGAGTCAGCCTGGGGACATGCTTGTTTACTCTGCTCTTCCAACACAATAAGGTGATGTTAAAAGCCTTTGCTGATGAAGAAAACTCGGCCGGAAGACTCCAGCAGACAAATAAATGCCCCCGAGAGGGTAAAAATATCTACACAGCAGCAAGAGTCTTGCCTTTCAGGATCTAACTACTAGCTGGCATTCAAAGTGGTTCCGATTTCATCAAAATAACCACAGCGCCCCTCCCAGACTGAGAAGCTCCCGGAATCCGAGGCGCAGCTTCTCAGGCAGCTCACCTTTGAGCTGGTGCTATTTGCATGACATTTGTCACCACTCTACTGAAATTTGAGGATTAGAGCAAAAAACCACCAATAGCTCTGCTGTATAATCTCTCAGGCCAGGATGAAAACGCAAAGCCACTGGATGCCCAGGGCTTCTTCCGATCCTGGACCACGGGCTGTGGCAGCACACACTGGGATTCTGTATACCTCAGTCCAGGGAACATACATGGCCACCCTGTAAATGAGCATTGCCACCACTGGGGAGAGGGGTGATGGGGGGTGGAGAGGGAGCAGAGCTGGAGTTTGTAGGCCCCATCACTCAATAAGCCGAGGATTAGAAACCAGGTCTCTGAGAGAGCAAAGGAGTCACCTTTCTAGTCTGTGTCTGTTCAGGGCTGACTATAGAGACAGCTCTCCAAGAACCCGCCTGTCAATGCAGGAGACCCAAGAAACACTGGGTTTGAGCCCTAAGTGGGGAAGATCCCCTGGAGTAGGAAATGATACCCCATTCCAGTATTCTTGCCTGGGAAGTTCCATGGACAGAGGAGCCTGGTGGACTATAGTCCATGGCGTTGCAAAGAGCCGGACACAACTGAGCAACAAGCACTGCATGGCATGGCTCCATGCAAAACACAAATGCCACACAACTTCCATGTTGAATGCAAACTTCACCAAAGGGTAAGTAATTTAGATGCACTCAATTAAAGCTTATAAATTATTAAAATGCAAAAAAAAATTATTAAAATGCAACCATAAACAGTGAACAACCCTCAGCCAAAAAGAGCTGCTTCTCAAGACTCTCCTCCCACCTCCCTCTCCCCTAAAATTACACACAGACTATAATCCACCGACTGAATTTAACTGGGGCAGCTCTGGTCCTTTCCAACTGTCTTTATTTGAGCGCCCCTGTTACCGAGGGACAAGCAGATGTCCTCCCAGCTTTGGATGGGGAAACCGGGGTCTAGGAGGGCGCGGTGGCCTGGCCACAAAGGGGGTAAGTGCAAGGCCGCTCCCCAGAGGCTCAGCCTGGAAATGAAGTCAGCCTAAAGAGAGTGTGCGACCAGAAAGCGCCGAGTGTTGTAACAAGGCTCCCGGGCAGCCTGCCGGACCCCACCGCCAGGCCCAAGCCAGGTAGCGCCGACTCTCAAGTGCTAGGGCGCCGAGGAAGCCTGGCCAAGACAAGTCCAGGGCTTCCGACCGAAATAATTACAGTCTTACACCAATTTGTGCTCCAAAGTAAATTACTAAGTAAGTCGAACGGAGTCTAACTCACTCACAAAGCCCAGATCCCCACACGGCAATTTTTCTAAGCCGGGAGCAAACCGCAGCGCCAGAGTGGGCCCTGGGCGGACCGGACGCGCCACCGAGGGTCGAAGACGCAAGGCAAGCCCGGGACCCTGAAAATCCGGGGCTCACCGCAGGCCGGGTAACAATACAAGGCACTTAACAACGCCTAGGCGAACACAGCTCCCCGAGGTTCTCCCGTAAGAACCGCATTCCGGGACCCCGGCGGGAGCAAATAGACCCGGAGCTCGCCAAGCCGCCCCCCGCGTCCCTCCCACCCGGCCAGAGGCGCCGACCCCGCAGAGGGCTCACGGCCTCTCCCGGCGCTGGGTTTTCCTGCCGAGGCTGCTCCGGGGACCGCTCGGGTGGAGAGAACGGGAACGGCCCGAACCCAGGCTGCCCACCGCCCGCCCCGCGCCGCTGCCCCCGCCCGGGCCGCTGACCTGTCGTCGACGTGCAGGCTCGGCGAGCACTTGATGGCGAGCCACGTCTTCCAGTGGACGTGGCGCACCTTGTACACCTGCCCGAAGCCGCCCGAGCCGACCTTCTCCCAGCCCGCGAACTCGTCCGCGTCGAAGGTGCGCAGCAGCCCCAGGGCCCAGGGGCCCCGGCTCTCGCCCTCCATCGCGCGCGTCTAGCAGCCGCCCCGCGCCGCCGCGGCCGCCCAGGTGCCCAGGTGCGCGCCCCGCCCGCTGACGTCACGTCCGCCGCCAGCCCCGCCCCTCCGGCGGCCCCGCCCCCCGGGCACCAGGTTGGGCAGAAAGACCCACCTAACAGGTGAGGTCGTAGGGGGCGCCCAGCGTCAGAAGGAGCTGGCAGCGCGCGCGGCTGCGGGCCTGCGTGTGTGCATGTGTGTGTTTAGATCATTGTAGAGTCATACACAGTTGTAAAAAATAATTCACTCTGTCAAAGTACTATCACTTTACAAAATTTTGCAAAAATAGAAAAAAGTAGATATTGACTTTGATACAATCTGCCCGTCTTATTCAGATTTCTGCTATATTCTTTGTTAATAAGAAGTTCTATACAGTGTTACCACTTGTGTAGATTCGTGTATCCACCAGGACAGTCAACATTTGGGACATTACCATCAGGACAGTCAATATTTGGGACATTACATCATGCAAGAACCCCTCCTGTGGCCCTTTTATAACCGAACTCCCAAGCCCCATCCACCACTAATTTTCTTCTGTTTCTAAAATCCTGTTATCTCAAACTACCTTATGTTCCCACACAGGAATCACAGCGTGGGAGCTTTTGGAATTGGCCTTTTGCACTCAGCATAATTCTCTGGAGATTCATGCCTCACTTTTTCACACTGAAGTTTCCACTTTGAAAGTAACTTGTTTTGGTTTAGTTTTCAATTACCCCAGCAGAAAATCTAAAGTGCATTCCTAAGACAACAGAGGTTCCTATCTTTTCCTAGAGAGCAGCATCTTTTTACATATAGAAGCGACCACTTGAAAAGATGCTTTTCCACCTTTGGGAGAGAAAAAAAACTCCCCTCCTGAATGCTCCCTGCTCTTGGAAAGATATCTGGGTCAGAGGTCAAGAAGCATGATTGCGAACTTCCATGCCTAAAATACCACTCATCCAGTGTATGGCTGTGCGCTGAGAGATTTATTTTTGGCCAAACAGATGAATAATGGGGGTAGGATGGGGGAGATGAGAGGGAGCATTTTAATGACATCAACTGTATTTTTGTGTTAGTCACCAAAAAGGAGAGGTTGATCTTGGGCAGTGTATGGAAGCCTTAGCTTTCACAGACCTTACCTTCCCATAGGCACATAATCTTAGTTCACAGCCAGTACCTGATCCCCATTTTATCTTCTCTTTGGCGAGTACTCACACACTGAAACAGAGCAGTGCTTGTTCCAGGGCCTCTTGGGAAAATCAGGAGGCCATATCCTTTTCCATATAATCTTGAAATCAACATTGACCTCCTTGAGACTAGAGTGGCAAGTAGTTATCTCAAGCTTGCTCATGGCAAATGTAACTAACATTTTAAAAATAATTGGGATTTAAGATATATAAAGACAAGTTGAAACATATAAACATGGTCATTATTTTAATGGGGAAAAAAACAAAATTGGGTAGAAAATGAGTCTCTTGGGCTCCTTCTGCCACCTTTCTCTCAACTTCCTATCAACTCCGGAGTCTCACTTACAGGAAGTTCAGCAGGCTTGGTGACTAACAGTCCACACCAGTCTAGTAATAAAACACACCAATTTCATTTCTTTAATCACCTGCTTGCTTCACTTGACAAATATTTATGGAGTGTCTGCTGCAGGCTCAGTGTTGGCTTCCTGAACTGGGGATCCAGAGCCCACAGGGCCCTCCAGAGCCAGCCCCCAGCTGCAAGTAGGTGGAGCCAAAGATTCGGGCCGGGGCTGGCTGGACTGGCCCGGCTGCTCCTCCAGCTGTGCTGGGGTCCTCATGTCTGCTACTCAACCCTCTCTGAGGGTCAGGTTTTTAATCTGTAAAAGGAAAACAGTTTCCTCTACATGAATCGTGAAGACAGGTGGGTTCTACACCTTTTGGGAATATAGGAGAGTAATCATTATTTTGGAGAAGGAAATGGCAACCCACTCCAGTACTCGTGCCTGGAAAAATCCCATGGACGGAGGAGCATGGTAGGCTACAGTGATAGGGTCCCAAAGAGTCAGACACGACTGAGGACTCAGCGACTTCAATCATTATTTATGTTAACAGTATTTACGTTATTTATGTCATTTATGGTATTTATGTTAACGGCAGGTAAGGCTGATATTTCCAAACATGGAAGTAACTTACAATCAAAAACAGACTCATATATACAGAGAGAGCAAGAACCAACTAGTGATTACCAGTAGGGAGAAGGGCAGTATGGGTTAGGTGATTAAGTGTTAGTCTCTCAGTCTTGTCCGACTCTTTGCGACCCCATGGGCTGTAGCCTGCCTGGCTCTTCTGTCCGTGGAATTCTCCAGGTAAGAATATTGGAGTGGGTTGCCGTGTCCTCCTCCAGGGGATCTTCCTGACCCAGGGATTGAACCCTGCTCTCTCACATTGCAGGCAGATTCTTTACCATCCGAGCCACAGGGAAGCCCCTGTATGAGTTAAGCATACACAATTGAAATGCAAAACTTTTAATGTTAGCTTTAAAATACAATAAACCTTATTAGAATATTACATAAGAAATGCATACTGGAGTGAATTTTCCATCTTAATGAGCTGTAGCAAAATTTCTTAGTAAACAGAGAAACCTTATCTGTATTTTATAAGCATTCATATTCAAGGAAATGATTGAACTCACTCCAGCCAGCATCAATACTTTTTATATCACTGGAAACTTTTAATCAAAGCATCAACTTTCACTTTTAATACATTTTAGGAAAAAGTAGAAGTGGATTGATTTAAAGAAAAATATTAGGTGGATAACAGTGCAAGCCTTGCATCTTGCACTTGGCAAGTGGTGATCGTGAGGGTCCCTGTGACCGTGTCTTCGCAGTGCCTGGGTGCCGGATGCGGTAGGGAATCAGTCAGCCCAGAGGGTGGGCGCCCCACGAGGGCACTGCTCCAGGCACACAGCAGGGGCTCCAGGCAGGAAGTTTTTTGTGAGCAGAGCCCCGAGGGCTTGATGCTCAGATAATAGACAGCTGACCCGCCTGGGAGCCCGAGCACGGGTGAGCAGGGGAGGGGCAGTGAGGAGGAAGCCCACAGGGATGCTGCTGGTCCTTCTCGCTAAGAATTCCTAAGTCTGCTTCCTCCTCCTCGGGTCCTCGGCCAGTGCTTCTCAATAGGTGGCCCCTCAGGTTGTGCCGGGCAGCTAGGAGATGTCCCTTCTCCACGTGGCCATTTAGCACGGCATGCTGACCCTGCGGGCCAGCCTGGGGCTGGGAACTGCCTCTGTCCCATTGTGGGGACAGGCCGACCCTGCAGGCAAAGGACAAGCAGCTGCGAAGATTCTCCCAGGGCAGGGTCCCAGCGCCGCTACTGTGGATGAGTTTGTGGGTCCCTGCCTCAGGTTGACGACGGTCTCCAGGGAGTGCGCATGGCAGATTATGGCATGAATAAACTGTGTCGGTTGTTTGTTACTTCTCAGCTGTGTGTCGGCTCCGAGAACTTACATCTCTCTTTGTCCTCCTTAGGGTCCCCGGAGCAGCGCGCCCCCTGACACAGCCTTCCCAGGCGAATGGCTTACTTAGGTCCTGGGGCCAAGCTGGGGCTCACCGTGGTCCCCGGGCCCAGAAGGAAGCCAGAGCTGCTAACATCCTCCCGCTGGACCAGCCCACAGGGGGAGGGAAGTGGAGCCCCGGCCACGCCGCGGCATCCTCCACACCCCATCCCTGCCCTTCCCCTGCCCCTCCCCCTCCCTCTCCCCACGTCCTCATCCTCCCCGCCCTTCCAGGGGCTCCTCCCAGGCCTTCCCCTTACCCCTCCCCTCCTCCTTTTTCCCCCACCTCCTCTGCCCCATCTTCCCTCTCCCCTTCCCCACATCCTCCCTGCCCCTGCCCCCCGGGCTCCTCCCAGCCCTGCCCCTTCATCCTCCCCACCCTCTCCTCCATCCTCCAGGAGGCTCCTCCCAGCCCTGCCCCTTCTCTGCCCTGCAGGCTCCTCCCTAGGAAGGTGTTCTTGTTCACAGGGAACTGCAACTCCTACAGCAACCTGCGTGGCCACTTTTGAGAATTCCCTGCATGATTTGAAAGCTATTTGCAAATACCTTGTTCGCTGCCGGCGATACTGCCTTCCTGAATTCTGAAAAAAGTGATTTGGAAGAACAGGGCACCAGGAGCCAGATTCCTGGCAAGGATTTCCACAGCCGCCCCAGGGGTTGGGGTAGAAAGGAAGGAGGGGGAACTGACTCCCAATTTCTAGCTTTTCTCAACCTACTGTGTTCTTTTTACCCAAACTCTCTTTTCAGAGACCACCTCCTCTGACCCTAGAGGTCCCGTATGTGTCCTCCCTCGGGTCTTCCTGTGAGGTCAGGGTCAACACCCTAGTTGGCCCTCAGGTGGAGTGCAACATTAAGCACTTGCTTGTTGAATTACACTTGTGATAGTGCTCAGCCCACTGGTATTTAAGTGGTGGGCTCTGTCAAGCCCCATCCAGGCCCTCTTCTCCCTCACTGGATAGTCCTCTCTTTGTCCCTAGTCATCCAGGCCTCAGTTTCCATCTACTCAACAAAGACTCCTGTATGTATAACTTCAGGCCAGACCTCTCCTCTGAGGCTCAGACCCCCAAATCCAGCATGGCACCCACACTGAAATGTCTTTAAGCCACCTCAACACATTTGAGATGAGCCTATAATTTTCACCCTCAGACTGGTTTTTCCACCCATCTCTGTGAATAAAATGCCTTGTGTTCTGAAGGCCAGGAACAAAGAAGTGTGTGAGAATCTCATGCACCCTCCATCCTACAAGATCCAGTCCATCGCCAACAGACCCACCCTACACATGGACCACAGAGCTGCTCCAAAGGGCTCCTGTCTGCCCTCCTTGGGCCTGCCCAGGGCCAGGAGAGGCTCACCCATTGACATCAATTCCCAGAATTCCCAGCCCAAATGTCCCCATGCCCACCCATCAGCCCCTGCATGGGTCTGTCTTTCAGAGGATGACCCCACTGCTGAGATTTGCCAGCTGAACTTGGCCTCTCCAGGGCCTTGTGAAGGTGGGTTTTTCAAAGCAGAAGGACAGAATACATTTTTTAAAAAATTATTTTTTTTATTTTTGGCTGTACCAGGTCTTCACTGCTGTGCAGGCTTTTCTCTAGTTGCAACAAGTAAGGGTTACTCTCTAGTTGTGGTGCACAGGCTTCTTATTGCAGTGGCTTTTCTTATTGCGGTGGCTTTTCTTATTGCGGTGGCTTTTCTTATTGTGGTGGCTTTTCTTATTGTGGAGCACAGCTCTAGGGCATAAGGGCTTCAGTAGTTGTGGCACATGGGCTCAGTAGTTGCGGCTCCCAGGCTCTAAAGCACAGGCTCAGTAGTTGTGGCACATGCGCTTAGTCGTCCCGAGGCACGTGGGATCTTCCCGGACCAGGGATCAAACCCACATCTCCCGCATTGCAAGGCAGATTCTTAACCTATTCAGGGAATCTCCAGGATACATTTTATTTAGTATTTTGGTAGCTTGATTTATCATCTTCACCAGTTTAGACAATTAGCATGTAGATTTCAATCTGAACCTGTCCCTCGAAGAAATATCAGCGTAGTCTGATCACTGACAGTAGCTCTTCCCTCCTGAGAATCTCCCAAGAGAACTCCTCCCATACCAGCCCCTGAGCTATTTGGTCATTTCCCAGCAGGGTCATTACAGCCCCTTCCCAATCTTCACACTGTAGCTGATGTTTTGAAAACACAAATCCAGGACTTCCCTGGCAGCCAGTGGTTAAAACCAAGCCTTCCAACCCAGGGGGTGCAGGTTTGACCCTTGGTTGGGGACTAAGGTCCCACATGCCTTGCAGTCAAAACTCCAAAACATAAAAAGCAACAGAAGCAATATTGTAACAAATTCAACAAAGACTTTTAAAATAGTCCACATCAAAAGAAATCTTTAAAAAAAAAAAAACCCACAACCCCAATCTCACTGATTGAGGATGGAAATGAGCCTGCCCTTCTAGCTTCATCCTCTAGCTCCCCTGCTCTTGTCCTTGGTGGCCCCTTCCCCACCCTGCCTCTCCCAGGTCCTCGGACCCAGTCTCCCCAGGGCCTTTGCACAAGCTGTCCTGTCTGTCTGGAAAGTTCAGCTGATGCCTGCTTCACTCCCACTCAGCACATCTCTCTGTTTTCCCCAAGTCCCAGACTCGGTCACATGCTTCTGTTACAAGCTCATGGGGCATGTGGCTGGGTGTATCACTGTGTTTATTGGGGGGGCTGCTGATTAATACCTGGCTCCTCCACTCTGGGCCGCATGGGGACAGGGAAGCCCCTCCCCCTTCCCTGGCAGAGGCCCATGTCTAATGCCACCCCACTCACTTGTGTGGGTTCATCACTGACCACCACCCCCTCTCTGTCATGGCCACTGGCCTTTTCCCCTCGGCCCATTGGCAGGTGGGGCTCTGGGTTCTAGGCTGCTCCAGCCCTAATCCTCAGTGGGCCTCACCTGCCTTCACCTCTTTCTGTTCAGTATTACCACCTCACTGAGGCCTTCCTGTCCACGAAAGTGCTGACCCACTCTACCTGGACGGCATACCCTCAGAGCCATGGGGGATGCTGGAGACTTTGTCATCTCTCTGCTGACACTTGCCCTTAATGAGTTCAATTACTCAGGAGTGAGTCCTGCTTACCTGGCCTCCAAGCCTCTAGTGCCTGGATGATACAGCTCCCTAAGTCAGAGGCCCCCAAACTTCTTAATATCTCAGTGAGCCCCAAAGAAATGCCCAGAAGTTTCGTATATTAAGTTAGCATCAAACAACTTAAAAAGTATTTATGGGAAAACCATATAATCTAGCAACTTCACTCCTAGGTATATACCCCAAAAGAACTGAAGATAGGAATTGGAACAAACTTGTACACAAACAATCCTAGCCAGGAGGACGCCTCCTGCCTCACCACCCCCCACCCCTGCCCCCACCACACACACACACACACACACACACACACACACACACACACACACACACACACACACACACACACACACACACACACACACACACACACACACACACACGCCTACTCCCTCCGCCTCAGGGCCCGGGTCCTGCGTTTGCGTTGCACCGGGGTCTCTCCTATCGCTGCTCCAGATCAGACCTCACCAGTCAAGGCTTTCCTCTCCAAGATGTCTGTGTGGAAAGGAATTCTTGAGTCCTGCTTCTCACACACGCCCAGGTGGCTTCGCCAAGTTCTGCAGGAAGCGTCCCGCAAAGTGGACGTCTGCCACCTGTGGGCCGATCGCGGGAACTGCAGCGGCGGCCACTTGAGACATCCTCGCGGTGCGCGGCTGTGTGCCGCGCGCCGCTGTGGGCACGGGTGGCCGCGGCCGGGCTTTGGCCCTCTGGATCTCTCAGCCTGGGCTGCAGCGGGCCTTCGGGCTGCCGCGTGGTGTCCGGGCCTGCCTTGCCACCTCCAGCAGGTGACAGAGTTTCTCCCTCTGTAGGAGGAAGGTGGAACTGTGGCTTCCGACCCCTCAGGACTAATTCAATAGACGTGTCCCCAGGACGGTGTCAGCAAGAGTGTGGGCTCTGATTGTCTTTTTTTCTTTCAGTTTGGGCTGCTTTCAAGGGCTTTCAGTGATGCACTGAAAACCACTGCTGTTAATTCCATCTGGTGTGCCTTCCCATTGAAAATAGGTTTCTGTTAAAATATGATACAATTTGCAAAAGCAAAACATTGGAAGCAACCTAAGTCCTCACTGTTGGGCACTGGGTGAATTACTGTCACTCATCCCCTTGTATGGGGCTTCCCTGGAGGCTCAAACAGTAAAGGATCTGTCTGCAATGCAGGGGACCTGGGTTCAATCCCTGGGTCAGGAAGATCCCCAGGAGAAGGGAGAGGCTACCCACTCCAGTATTCTTGGGCTTCCCTGGTGGCTCAGACAGTAAAGAATCTGCCTGCAATGTAGGGGACCTGGGTTCAATCCCTGGGTTGGGAGGGACTGAATCCCTAGAGAAGGGAATGGCAACCCACTCTAGTACTCTTGCTTGGAAAATCACATGGACAGAGGAGCCTGGCAGGCCATAGTCCTTGGGGTCACAAAGAGTCAGACACAACCGAGGGACTAACATGCACTGGTCATAGCAAACATCCTCTTCCAGCAACACAAGAGAAGACTCTACACGCGGACATTGCCAGATGGTCAACACCAAAATCAGATTGATTATATTCTTTGCAGCCAAAGATGAAGAAGCTCTATACAGTCAGCAAAAACAAGACCGGGAGCTGACTGTGGCTCAGATTGTGAACTCCTTATTGCCAAATTCAGACTTAAATGGAAGAAAGTAGAGAAAACCACTAGACCATTCAGGTATGACCTAAATCAAATCCCTTATGATTATACAGTGGAAGTAAGAAATAGATTTAAGGGACTGGATCTGATAGACACAGTGCCTGATGAACTGTGGATGGAGGTTCATGACATTGTACAGGAAATAGGGATCAAGACGATCCTCAAGAAAAAGAAATGCAAAAAAGCAAAATGGCTGTCTGAGGAGGCCTTACAAATAGCTGTGAAAAGAAGAGAATCCAAAAGCAAAGGAGAAAAGGGAAAATATACCCGTTTGAATACAGAGTTGCAAAGAATGGCAAGGAGAAATAAGAAAGCCTTCCTCAGTGATCAGTGCAAAGAAATAGAGGAAAGCAATAGAATGGGAAAGACTAGAGATCTCATCAAGAAAATTAGGGATACCAAGGGAACATTTCATACAAGGATGGACTCAATAAAGGACAGAAGTGGTATGGACCTAACAGAAGCAGAAGATATTAAGAAGAGGTGGCAAGAATACACAGAAGAACTGTACAAAAAAGATCTTCACAACCCAGATAATCACAATGGTGTGATCACTGACCTAGAGCCAGACATCCTGGAATGTGAAGTACAATGGGCCTTAGTAAGCATCACTACGAACAAAGCTAGTGGAGGTGATGGAATTCCAGTTGAGCTATTTCAAATCCTCAAAGATGATGCTGTGAAAGTGCTGCACTCGATATGCCAGCAAATCTGGAAAACTCTTCAGTGGCCACAGGACTGGAAAAGTTCAGTTTTCATTCCAATCCCAAAGAAAAGCAATGCCAAAGAAGGCTCAAACTACTGCACAATTGCACTCATCTCACATGCTAGTAAAGTAATGCTCAAAATTCTCCAAGCCAGGCTTCAACAGTATGTGAACCATGAACTTCCAGATGTTCAAGATGGTTTTAGAAAAGGCAGAGGAACCAGAGATCATATTGCCAACATCCGATGGATCATCGAAAAAGCAAGAGAGTTCCAGAAAAACATCTACTTCTGCTTTATTGACTATGCCAAAGCCTTTGACTGTGTGGATCACAATAAACTGTGGAAAGTTCTGAAAAAGATGGGAATATCAGACCACCTGACGTGCCTCCTGAGAAACCTGTATGCAGGTCAGGAAGCAACAGTTAGAACTGGACATGGAACAACAGACTGGTTCCAAATAGGAAAAGGAGTACCTCAAGGCTGTCTATTGTCACCCTGCTCATTTAACTTATATGCATAGCACATCATGAGAAATGCTGGGCTGGAGGAAGCACAAGCTGGAGTCAGGATTGCTGGGAGAAATATCAATAACCTCAGGTATGCAGATGACACCATCCTTATGGCAGAAAGTGAAGAACTAAGGAGCCTCTTGATGAAAGTGAAAGAGGAGAGTGAAAAAGTTGGCTTAAAACTCAACATTCAGAAAACTAAGATCTGGTCCCATCACTATGGCAAATAGATGGGGAAACAGTGGAAACAGTGACAGACTTTATCTTTTTGGGCTCACTGCAGATGGTGACTGCAGCCATGAAATTAAAAGACGCTTACTCCTTGGAAGGAAAGTTATGACCAAACTAGAGAGCATGTTAAAAAGCAGAGACATTACTTTGTCAACAAAGGTCTATCTAGTGAAAGCTACAGTTTTTCCAGTGGTCATGTATGGATGTGAGAGTTGGACTATAAAGAAAGCTGAGCACCAAAGAATTGATGCTTTTGAACTGTGGTGTTGGAGAAGACTCTTGAGACTCCCTGAACTGCAAGGAGATCCAACAAGTCCATCCAAAAGGAAATCAGTTCTGAATATTCATTGGAAGGACTAGTGCTGAAGCTGAAACTCCAATACTTTGGTCACCCGATGCAAATAACTGACTCATTGGAAAAGACTCTGATGCTGGGAAAGATTGAAGGTGGGAGAAGGGGGCGACAGAGGATGAAATGGCTGGGTGGCATCACTGACTCGATGGACATGAGTTTGAGTAAACTCCAGGAGTTGGTGATGGACAGGGAGCCTGGCGTGCTGCAGTCCATGGGGCCGCAAAGAGTCGGACACGACTGAGCAACTGAACTGAACTGAATGCTTACTTATCCCTGTGGAGGAGCAGCAGGCAGTGGGGAAGAGGTAGGAAGTCAGTTCTGAGAGGTGGCCTTGGGATGATCACAGAGATCTGTAAACAGAACAAGGGGAAGGAACTAATGAAGCCCAAGATGTATATCATGGTTTTTCTAGGACAGGTGTGGAACAGGAAGGCAGTCAGCTATCATCACAATACCTATCTATCATCATAATCAATATATTGATCATATTTTTTGTTCAGTCGCTAAGTTGTGTCCAACTCTTTGTGACCCCATGAACTGCAGCATGCCAGGCTTCTCTGTCTTTCACTATCTCCCTGAGTTTGCTCCAATTCGTGTCCACTGAGTCGGTGATGTCATCCCACCATCTTGTCATCTGTTGTCCCCTTTTCCTCTTGCCCTCAGTCTTCCCCAGTATCAGGGTTTTTTGCGGTGTGTCAGCATTTCCCATCAAGTGACCAAAGTATTTCAGCTTCAGCATAAATCATAGAATCATATCATATACTCATAAGCATTTCAATCAGCTATGTTGTTGTTGTTGTTTAGTCTTTAAGTCATGTCCCACTCTTTGCGACCCCATGGACTGTAGCCCAGCAGGCTCCTCTGTCCATGGGATTTCCCAGGCAAGAATATTAGAGTGGGTTGCCATTTCCTTCTCCAGTCAATCAACTATGCCTTAATTATTTATCATCTACCCATCAAGATTTATCAACTGCCTATCAGCTCTCAGCTATCTATCATAATCTGTCAAGTATTTATCAGCTTGTTATTGATATTATTCTGGTATTATTATTCTGAGACTTGTATGTGTCAAAGGATAAAGCAAATGAGATATTCAGATTTGTCAATACCTGTGATGTGGAGGTTTTTGTTTTGAGAGGGTGGAAGTTAAGGAGCTCTGAACTTAAAAGGAATATTAACAGAGTCATCAGCAAAATTAATCAAAATGGATAATGGAAACACACTCTAAATCAGGCTGGTTAGCCATCATAAAGTAGTGTATTGGGGGAATCGTTCCTTCAAATAGAAAAGGGCCCTCCTTCTCTGCTCCTTGTGTTATCTATGTTTATATAAACATAAGACTCCCATTACTACCAAAATGAGAGGCACTGTTACTGCAGTGAAACTTCAGGCCATCCTGAGAATAAAAGGTGAAAGAGATTATTCAGAGTTTGCTTACAGTTTCAAAATGCCAAAACCCTCTCCACCTGATCGGTTACTTCTATCCATGATCAGTGATGAGATTATCATAATTTTTAATTTTTCACTATTAACTGTAAAAGTCAGCAAAACATTCACTTTCTAGAATAACATAGCATTTGAAAGCTATCAAACAGTAGGTTACATGCAACCAGTAAAATAATCATTCTGCAGAAATCAGGGTTTTCATACTTTCAGTAACTGACTCCCTTTTGGATCCAAATTTCTGGGAGGGGACTGGGGTGAAATTCTGCTGCTGATCCGAGAAGGCGGGTCACGTAACTTTCCCACATGCTTACCTAGGGCGGTACGTGCAGTTGTAAAGCTGGAGTGAACTCAGATGAAGGTCATTAATGCCTTAAATGATTCTCAGACTCACCTCTGCTTTACGACAAGTCATTTCATTTGTGATTTAAAGATTAAAGAAATGCTGCCTGATTTAAATGCTCCTTTTTGATTTGCAAAGAGAAAAGTCAATATTAATTATTTAAGAATGTGTCTGAGATACAAGTTCTGTCTAGTGGGAAACAGAAAACATCAAATGTGTGACTACAGAGTATATGACAAAATTAGTTAACTCTTATAAAAGTTTATCCTTAAACTGCATTCCTTCCTAAGGTCTAGAGCACTCGTCTTTCCCCTATGTGCACATGTGTGTTTGTGTGTGTGAACCTGAACCCCCCTCCCCAGGACACTGTCACCCAGACATGCCCTCACACCCACTCCCATGACACAGATGACCCCACATTCTACACACAGCACTTGGGGGCCCCTGGGAAGGGACTAAGGGAAGTGACCCAGCTCACACCCAAAGAACCTTCCAGACTGGCAAAGATTTGAGAAAAGCCTCCAATGTGAAAGCAATAAACAATTTAAAAAAGGGAACTCAGAAAAAACGGTTCCGAGACAACTGTGTGAAGTCCGAGGCGGGGAGCAGGGTGGCTTAAAACAGGGGACTTGCATGTAACCTTAGGGGAACAAGATGTTTGCACTCATGAAGTTAGAAGATGGGGCTGGTAAGGAGAAAGACGACTAGGGAACCAGAAAGAACTCTTAGAAATTAAAAACATTTTTAAAAGACAAGGAAATCTTCTAGATATTTCAATAAAAGGCAGAGATAAGAGGTTGAAGGAGAAAGCAGAGTAGGTCAGCAGAAGCGGTCCAATGTCTAACTCACAGGAATTCCAAAACAGGAGAGAGAAACAGAGGGATTGAAAGGTTATCCGAGAAAGAACACAGAGAGCTTCCAGGACTCAATGGACATGAATCTGAGCGAACTCTGGGAGATAGTGAGGAACAGGGAAGACTGGCGTGCTGCAGTCCATGGGGTCACAAAGAGTTGGACACAACTTAGTGACTGAACAACAGCAACAACCAAGTTAGTCTTAACTAATTATTTAAAATTAACATTTAAATTAAGTGACTATGTTATTAATTACACATTGCAAATAGATTTTTTCATTTTAGGATCCATTTTTAAGTACTTTCACTTTCTGCGGAAATTGTTTTTTCCGCACCCAGCTAGTCTCCATGTACAAGTCAATAGCATGCAGAAGGCAAAGAGGTGGGTGCATGGATGGGAGCCAGGAGCACCTTAACTCGGTAAATACTGACAGGCTGGTGCCCAGAGGAGACGGCAAGATTGGCTACAATTCCCTGAGAACCCTGGTACACTCTAGGTTTAGGGTTCAAGGACAGGTCCCTGCCTTTCATGCCGAAGGTGTCTGTAAGCTCTCCTTGGAGATAATTTTGAGTGTATTACATTAAAAAATACTCATTTTTTAAGGTGTCTGGCATTAACATATACATACTACAATATATGATAGGCACTTCCGAGGTGGCTCAGTGGTAAAGAATCTGCCTGCCAATGCAGGAGACACACATGAGATGCGGGTTTGATCCCTGGGTCAAAAAGATCCCCTGGAGAAGGAAATAGCAAACCACTTCAGTATTCTTGCCTGGGAAGTCCCATGGACAGAGGAACCCCATGGGCTACAGTCCATGGGTCCCAAAAGAGTCAGACACAACTTAGCAAGTAAATGACAACAACAACAATATATAAGATAGATCATCAACAAGGACCTACTGTATAGCACAGAAAACTAAACTCAATATTCTTTACTAATCTATAAGGGAAATGAATCTCAGAAAGAAGGCCCACTTCTTATGTGTAACTGAATCACTGTGCGGTACACCTGAAACTAACACCACGTTGTAAGTCAACTATACTCCAATATAAAATAAAAATTAAATCAAAAAAAGTATGGCATCTAAAATAAATCATCATTGTGAATGTTAATGGAGAAAATATTAAATTATATAACCCTTTGCCTTTCTCTCTTCTGTTGGTTTTGTTCCATATCGATGTTAGATGTTAAGCAAAAACTTGATATTTTATTAATTCAGATTCATATGATCATTTTCCTACTTTAAGATTGCACAATAGAAATCAGAAACACTTTTAAACCTTTCCATCATATCTGAAACTTGAAGTGCTGAAGATCATTCTTTCCTTCATTCAATAAAGTCTTACTGAATTGAAAAAAAGAAACTATCCCATTTACTTTTCTTCAAGCTGGTAAGAAGAATTTGTGTTATAATTGAGCAGATAACACCTCCCATGTGTATGTTTTCCTGGCTTGCTACCCATGTTCCCTGAGTATGTACATGGGTGCTAAGTTGCTTCAGTTGTGTCCAACTCTGTGTGATTCCATGGACTGTAGCCCACCAGGCTCTTCTGTCCATGGGATTCTCCAGGCAAGAATACCGGAGTGGGTTGCCCTGATTTCCTCCAGGGGATCTTCCCTACCCAGGGATCGAACTGGCATCTCTTTCGTCTAACCTGTATTGGCAGGCAGGTTCTTTACCACTGCGCCACCTGGGAAGCTCTCAGTTACTTTTGTCCAATTGTCTTCTCCTTGATTCTGTCTTATTATCACAGAAACCAGAATTCAAGAGTCATTTGTCTCAGAGATGAGACATCGACACAAACCACAGCGCACAACAGTTAGCTTGAGTAGCTAATGAAAAAGAAATCAGTAGGAAAGTTAAAACAATCCACTTTATGTGAGTCAACACCTTAATTCTTTGATTTGCAAAACAAAGCAAAAGGCTTTGCAAGCACCCGCCATGTTTGCCTTACTTATTAAAGGTAATTTGGTAGCAAAGATGTTTAAAAAAATGTCAACTGTCTTGACTAAATATATGTTCTGTATCCAACAAACCCCAACTATTTGTAGGGCACTGTGGCATGTTTTACAGCAGTGGTTTAAAATACTTTAACCTACAGCCCCAGTGGACCAGCATTTCCAAGACAGTCTCTTCAACAATAATCAGGAGTGGGCTCTGTACCTCCCTCCTTTCCCCCACCACCCCATGCTGGCTTCCTGTTCCCTTCTTCACATTGATAAAGGAAGGCTGGACAGGATAGGTCCTGTTAGTTGCCAGGGGCTCTCCCCTGGCAACTCAAAGCTACAGAGAGAATGAAGAGTTCCACACATTTTAAGAGATTGCAGATGGTCTTGGTCAGAGGTAGGGATTGAAAGAAATTGTAATTGCTATGGAAACCATACATTTTTCTATGCTAGATGCTCAGCATCAAATCATGGCCAGGTGCCCAAAAATGAAAATCACCAGAAAAAAACTCATTACAAGGAAATTCAGAATATGAAACTTCCATTTGTTTGTTTTTTTTAAGATGAATTTGTCACATTCTCTAGGGATTCATCTCCATTTTTCCTTCCTCAGCTTGGGTAGATTCTAATTAATCAAATTCCCAAACTTGATTTTTTTATCCGTTTCAGAATAGACTAGTACATAATTAAAAAACACCATGTCTTTTTTAATGTAAATTTAGAAATCTCCATTAAATGATCTGTGCATTATAAAAAAACATGAATAAAGCTAATGGAGGTGATGGAATTCCAGCCAAGCTATTTCAAATCCTAAAAGATAATGCTGTGAAAGTGCTACATTCAATATGCCAGCAAATTTGGAAAACTCAGCAGTGGCCACAGCACTGGAAAATGTCAGTTTTCATTTCAATCCCAAAGAAACGCAATGTCAAAGAATGTTCAAACTACCACACAATTGCACTCATCTCACACAGTAGCAAAGTAATGCTCAAAATTCTCCTAGCCAGGCTTCAACAGTACATGAACCGTGAACTTCCAGATGTTCAAACTGGATTTAGAAAAGGCAGAGGAACCAGAGATCAAATTGCCAACATCTGCTGGATCATTGAAAAAGCAAGAAAGTTCCAGAAAAACATCTACTTCTGCTTTATTGAAGCCAAATCCTTTGACTGTGTGGATCACAACAAACTGGAAAATTCTGAAAGAGGTGGGAATACCTGACCACCATACCTGCCTCCTGAGAAATCTGTATGCAGGTCAAGAAGCAACAGTTAGAACTAGACATGGAACGATGGACTGGTTCCAAATTGGGAAAGGAGATCAAGGCTGTATATTGTCACCCTGCTTATTTAACTTATGCAGAGTACATCCAGCAAAATGCCGGGCTGGATGAAGCCCAAGCTGGAATCAAGATTGCTGGGAGAAATATCAATAACCTCAGATATGCAAATGATACCACCCTTATGGCAGTAAGCGAAGAGGAACTAAAGAGCCTCTTGATGAAAATGAAAAAACTGCCTTAAAACTCAACATTCAAAAAACAAAGATCACAGCATCCAATCCCATCACTCCATGGCAAATAGATGGGGAATCAATGGAAACAGTGACAGACTGTTTTGGGGGGCTCCAAAATCACTGCAGATTGTGAGTGCAGCCATGAACTTAAAAGACGCATGCTCCTTAGAAGAAAGGCTATGACCAACCTAGACAGTATATTAAAAAGCAGAGACATTACTTTGCCAGCAAAGGGTCCATCTAGTCAAAGCTGTGGTTTTTCCAGTAATCATGTACAGATATAAGAGTTGGACCATAAAGAAAGCTGAGCACCAAAGAATTGATGCTTTTGAACTTGGTGTTGGAGAAGACTCTTGAGAGTCCCTTGGTCTGCAAGGAGATCAAACTAGTCAATCCTGAAGGAAATCAGTCCTGAATATTCATTGGATGGACTGATTTTGAAGCTGAAGCCACAATCCTTTGGCCACCTGATGTGGAGAACTGACTCATTGGAAAAGACTCTGATGCTGGGAAAGATTGAAGACAGAAGGAGAAGGGGACAACAGAGGATGAGATGGTTGGATGGCATCACTGACTCAATGGACATGAGTTTGAGCAAGCTCTGGGAGTTGGTGATGGGCAGGGAAGCCTGGCATGCTGCAATCCATGGGGTCACAAAGAGTAGGACACGACTGAATGACTGAACTGAACTAGGCTTCCCAGGTGGCTCAGCGGTGAAGAACTCATCTGCCAATTCAGGAGATGAGGGTTCAATTCCTGAGTCAGGCAGATCCCCTGGAGAAGGGAATGGCAACCCATCCAGTATTCTTGCCTGGGAAATCCCATGGACAGAGGAGCCTGGTAGGCGACTGTCCATGGGGTCGGAAAGAGTCAGATGTGACTTATGACTAAACAACAACAAAGCACTCTAACTACACATTCTAACCTGGCTCCATAGTGATATTGATAAATATATGCTCTAAAGTTAAACATAAGCTCACCAGAAATGAGCCATAAACTCATTAGTAGAGTATGGTTTAATAAGTGAAGTGAAAGTCACTCAGTCATGTCCGACTCTTTGAGATCCCATGGACTATACAGTCCATGGAATTCTGCAGGCCAGAATAATGGAGTGGGTAGCCTTTCCCTTCTCCAGGAGATCTTCCCAACCCAAGGATCAAACCCACATCTCCCACACTGCACGTGGATTCTTTACCAACTGAGCCACAAGGGAAGCCCAAGAATACGGGAGTGGGTAGCCTATCCCGTCTCCAGCTGTATCTTCTGGACCCAAGAATCAAACCAGGGTCTCCTACATTGCAGGCAGATTCTTAACCAACTGAGCTATGAGGGAAGCCCATGGTTTAATAAAAGATTCTTTAAAAATATAATTCATATTTTCCCTGAAAAGCTACATGAAATGAAAGTAAATACTGATGCAGCCCACACAGAAAGGAGAGTTGAGCACAGAGAGAAATAATTAAAATAAAACCACAATGAAAACATTTTAAATATAAACTATAATAATGATCAGCAAATATACATATTTCAGAAGACATTTCTACCTACACTCTAAAGTACTTTTAAACACTCATTTGCAAAAACTTGCTAAATGAATATGAAAAGTAAAAATGTATTCTAAAATGCTAATTGAGAATCTTGAATGTGAGTTGCATATATGAATGTGTGTGACAATAGAAGAAAATGTTTTCTTATTGCAGCTGACATTTCCGGCAAGAAAAGCTTCCTGTGAGCAGGGCCCCAAATTTTGAAAGCAGAACTATGCCAGAAACAGATTTTATTATGGGTCATGAGAGCCTAGCCATATATTGCTGACCTTATAATGCACTCCATATGCTTGCTTTCCATTTGCTGTTGTTGTTCAGTCGCCCAGTCATGTCCAACTCTTTGTGACCCCATGGACCGCAGCACGCCAAGCCTACCTGTCCCTCATCATCTCCCGGAGTTTGCCCAAGTTCATGTTCATTGCATCAGTGATGCCATCCAGCCATCTCATCCTCTGACGCCCTCTTCTCCTTTGGCCCTTGATCTTTCCCAGCATGAGGGACTTTTCCAATGAGTTGTTCGTTCGCATCAGATGACCAGAATACTGGAGCTTCAGCTTCAGCACCAGTCATTCCAGTGAATATTCAGGGTTAATTTCCCTTGAGATTGACTGGTTTGATGTCCTGGAAGTCCAAGGGACTTCCCATTTAGAAATGGACATATCAGGACACTCCAGTCCACTCTAATTCAGTAGAGATATTTGGGACCCAAGCAGTTTCCATGGACCTCAAGCTGCCCCAATCCATACAAAATCAAGAAGGAAGCTTCCTAAGAGCTAATGCTTTATTTATGTATTTTTTCTTTCTTTCTTTTTTTTTTTTTTGGCCACTTGAGTGCAGCATGTGGGATCATAGTTCCCCAAGGAGTAATGGAACCCGTGCCCCCTGCGGTGGAAGCTCAGAGTCTTAACCATTGGGCCACCAGGGAGGTCCCAAGAGTTAATGCTTTAGAAAAGTGCTAAATTCTCTTCTTGTTCTTGAACCCAGAGAGCCCAATATGACCCTGATTCCTTACTTAATCTGAGACTGCACCCAATTTGTCAACACAAAAGTTTTTGTCACTTGTAGGTCACCCAAAGTTATGACAAGAAGAAAAATGCCTTTACAAACACCTTTGAGTTTTGCTAAAATGTCTTTCCTTATCATTACATCTAATAAAAGATCTTCAATAACATAAAGATGTCAAGGAGTTTTTAAGATAGGATGAAGCTACAATTAGATGACCTCCAAAAGCAAATGCATTACATTGCTGAAAGAAAAAAAAAGTCTCTTTTCTTTTTTAATGAATGAAAAATGAATGAAGAACAACAACCACAGAAAAATATGCCACTCTCTTTAAAAAAAAATTCTAAACCTTTTCAAAACCTCCAATTTCTAAACTTTCATTTTCCCATCTTAACAATGTGATACACTTTCTAAATCTTTCTTAAAAGAACTTCAAATCTAAATATAATGAACCTGAGGTACTTCCCTGGTGGTTCGTTGGCCAAAACTCCACTCTCTCAGTGCAGGGGGCTGGGGGTTCAATCCTTGTGCAGGGAACTGGATTCCACATGCCACATCTAGAAGACTCCGCACGCTACAACTAAGACCTGGCACAGACAAGTAAACAAAATACACACACACATGCAAAAAATGAACTTGAAGAAAGCCCTTCTACAGAGTCGCACACAGTGTGTTCACAGTGACAGGTAAGAGGAAGCCAATGTTACAAATTTTACCTACATAGGCGTTTGCCTGGACCCTGAGCTCATCTGACATTAGCATTACTGACCATAGCCTACAACTTCATTGTACAATAATGACACGGTGAAGTTGATGTCAGTGTCTTGTCAATTCAGTTTAACTCTAACATAAGTTGTTAAAGACCTACTGAACTGCAGTGATCAACTGAGGCACTGTCTATCCAGCTGTCCAGAAGAGTTGTATATCCTATGTACACAGTCTCCCTTACTTCAGATTCAAAAGGAAGTGCCAAGTTAAAGCATATTACTGTAGGGGCTTCCCTGGTGGTCCACTGGCTGTAACTCCATGCTCTGAATTCAGGAGACCCAGGTTCGACTCCTGTTCAGGGAACTAGATCCCACATGCCACAACTAAGGGTTTGCTTGCTGAAACAAAGATCAGAGATCCCTCTTGCTGCAACTAAGACCCAGTGCAGCCAAATAAAAAAAATTAAATAATCAATTTTTTAAAAGCATGTAACTATGATTCAAAAACCTTCAAAACATCATACTTTTAACCTCTGGATTGAATCTGACTTGTGGAAAACAAAATATTTGGCAAGAATATTTACTTTGTTATAAAAAAACAGCCATGGACTTACTGTCTTCTGGAACCTGTGATTTCACAAGATCAAAAGTTTACATTTGGGGAGAACATTCATGGATGAGCAGGACAAGCCAGAGCTTCCTCCTGAGGGTGTGTTCTGAGTGCCCGCTGGGTTGGTGCCTCCTGTTCTCCTGGGCCCCTGCCTTAAAGGTATGTCCTTGTAGGTTATAAAGAGATCTCCTTCAACTGGATCATGTGATAAAAGTAACATTATTTTTTGCAAGGCATTCTAAAAGTGAAAGGGAGATGATTAACTTAAGCAATATTTTCAGCCATTGTCTAGGGGAGAGCTCTATTTACATCCACTTGAAAAGGAAGAAAATTACAAAGCACACATACAAAGTAATGTGATTCAAGTTATCGATCCTGAAAGCTTTATTCCCCGTCTAGTAAAGATGGGACATAAGGAATTGGACTGTCACTACTAGTACACACTCTTTCAAAGGACAAGAAGAGACTAGGAAAAGTGTGCAGCCTAGGGGCACGCCAGCCCTCAGTGTGGACCAACTCAGTTTAAGACATAATTTGGAAGTACATCTAGATGTAACCACAATCCTTAGGGGATGATGGGTACATTAAAAAGCTAAATTCTCCTGAAAAACTGAAAAATAGATCATCAATGAAATTGGGTTCAGGGACTTTCCTAGTGGCCCAGTGGTTAAGACTCTGTGCTCCTTCTGCAGGGTCCGTGGGTTCAATCCTGAATGCTGCACACCTTGGTCTAAAGAAGTTAAGTTCAAAGTTTATATGGAGTACATGTTTGGATGAAAACGAAACCACAGAGGACTTCCCTAGCAGTCCAGTGGTTAAGACTCGATGCTTCCAACGCAGGGGACCTGGATTCGACCCCTAGTTGGGAGACAAGGATCCCACGTACCATGGGGTGTGGCAAAAAAAAAAAAGAGAGAGATATTACAGAGAGCAAAGCCGCAGAAATGCACAATAATGAACTGCTTCTGTTCAAGAAATGAAAATCAGATTGCACAAAAATGAGCATAAGCTTGATGTCCATGAACAAATACAGCAACAGGTAGATTTCTGCTTGGCTTTTGCATTATCCTTTTTATTAAGAACCATGTAAGGACTCTATTTCTTATTTGATCTTACTTACAATGTTGTGTTAAGGGAAATATTTTTGAGCAACGTTGTTTGTACAAGACCTTTCCAAGACCAGCTGGGCTCTCCTGACAGTTACTCTTCATCACCTGAGCTAGACTCAAGCCCCCAGGGAGGGTCAACATGTTCAGTTTTACTTCTTCAGGTCACAGAAAAGTGGTCCAGACTCATCATTGTTTTAACCCCCAAGGAAAGTGAGGATTTTAAAAAGGCTATCATCTCAGGAATGTCCTGCAAATTTTATCACCAAAGACAGAACAACAGTCAATCAATTCTACAAACTATCTATGTACTTTGTTGTTTAGTTGCTAAGTCATGTCCGACTCTTTGTGACCCCCTGGACTGTAGCCAGCCAAGCTTCTCCATCCATTGGATTTCCCAGGCAAGAACAGTGGAGTGGGCTGCCATTTCGTTATCCAGGGGATCTTCCTGACCCAGGGATGGAAACTGCATCTCTTGCATCTCCTGAATTGGCAGGCGGATTCTTTACTGCTGAGTACTTAAGTCAGGTTTCATTGAAGTAAAATGATTCGGAGTTGCCAATTCACTAGGTACAGCCCGTGTCAGAAAGACCCCTAACTAGAATATGCAAAATAATATTTTTGGGTTTACAGTCAAAAGTATTTGGAACCCTTGAAGAGAATATAGGCAAAACATTCTCTGACATAAATTGTACCAATGTTTTCTTAAGTCAATCTCCCAAAACAATAGAGATAAAACAAAAATAAACAAATGGGACCCATTCAAACTTACAAGCTTTTATACAGCAAAGGAAACCATAAGCAAAATGAAAAGACAATCCACAGACTGGGAGAAAATATTTGCAAACTATGTGACCAAAAACGGCTTAATTTCCAAAATATACAAACAGCTCATACAACTCAACATCAAAAAAACAACCTAATCAAAAATAGGCAGAAGACCTAAACAGACATTTCTCTAAAGGAGACATACAGATGGCCAATAGGCACATGAAAAGATGCTCAACATGGCTAATTATTAGAAAAATGTAAATCAAAATTACATGGAAATATCACCTCACATCAGTCAGGATGGCCATCATCAAGAAGTCTACAAACAATAAATCCTGGAGAGAGTGTGTAGAAAAGGGAACCCTCCTACACTGTTGGTGAGAATATAAGTTGGTGCAACCATTTTGGTGAAAGTATGGAGGTTCCTTAAAAAACTAAAAATAGAGTTACCATATGCTCCTGCATTCCCACTCCTGGGCATATCCAGATGAAACTCTAATCCAAAAAGATACATGCTTCCCTATTTTTGCAGCAATACTGTTCACAATAGCCCAAACATGGAAGCAACTTAAATGTCTATTGACAGATGAATGGATAAAGAAGATGTGGTGTATATAGTATATGTACCATGAAGCATTACTCAGCCATAAAAAAGAACCAAATACCGCCATTTGTAACAACATGGATGGACCTAGATATTATCCACGCTAAGTGAAATTAAGTCATGAAGAGAAATACAAATATCAGATCATATCATTCATACGTGGAATCTAAACTATGACACAAATAAACCGATCTATGAAACAGAATCATGGAGAACAGACTGGTGGCTGCCAAGGGGAAGGAGGCTGGGGAAAGGTTGGAGGGGGAGGTTGAGGTTAGCAGATGAAAGCTTTATAAACAGAAGGGACAAACAACAAGGTCCTACTGTGTAGCACGGAGAACTATATTCAATATCCTGTGATAAATCATAATAGAAAAATATATTAAAAAATAATGTGTATATATATATTTATAACTGAATCAAGTTGCTGTACAGCAGTAATCAACACATTGTAAATCAACTATACTTTAATTTAAAAAAAATTGGAACCCTTCAAGGTTCAAGGGTAAATCGAAGAGGAGAAAACATCAAGAGAGAAGTCTGAAGAGCTAGGGCAGGTTATGGAGTTAGTTTGTGGGTTTAAGAAGTGAAAAGTTATTGGACAAAAACCTGTAATTGGCTCTTCTTGGTCTTTACCACAAACAGAACAAGGGGGCATACCCTCAATTATCTGACACAAGGATGTTTTTTGCACAGAAACAACTGCATTATGAAATCTCTTCCACTCTCCTCATTAGCAGTAAAATAAATCACGTCTGGGGGAGTTTAGTTGTGTTTCTATTTTTGGTTTGAAATAATGGTGCTGAGCAGCAGCTCAGGGCTATTAAAATCTGAGTTGTCTCGAGCTGAGCCAAAGCCGCTCTGCTGGGTGTGAGTCACCAGAGGCAGGGAAGTTCTCACAGCGATTCACACGGCAAGCCAGAGGTGACGGTAAGCTCTGGAGCGTCACTAGTCTGACTGTGGCTGGTGACTAAGCAGTTAAAACATTTAGGCTGTGACTCCACTTGATGGCAGGTGTGCGGTAGGCGTGCGGGGTACTTACAGCCTGAGTGGGAAGGCTGAGCCCTGGCTGGCAAACCGTCAGATGGGAGCCAGTAAAGTCATTTAACTTTTTTGTTGTTGCATTCGCAGTTAAAAAGGGAAAAACATAGTATGGAGGTTCCTCAAAAAAACTAAAAGTAAAGTTGCCATATGACCCGGCCATCCCATTCTTGGGCATATATTCAGACAAAACTAGAATTTGAAAAGATACATCACCCCAACATTCATAGCAGCACTATTCACAATAGCCAAGACATGAAAGCAAGCATGGAACCATTGACACATGAATGGATTAAGAAGATGTGGTACATATATACAGTGGGATATCAGCCTTAGAAAAATGAAATGATGCCATTTGCAGAAATGTGGGTGGACCTGGAGATTATCATACTAAGCAAAGTAACTCAGAAAGACAAAGACAAGTATCATATGGTATTGCTTATATGTGGAATCTAAGATATGACACAAATAAACCTATCTATGACACAGAAATAGACTAACTTAATAAACAAAGTTGAAGAACTAATTAATAAGATTGAGTCATTGGAGACTAGGATTTCCAAGTCTCTCGATGACTCAGAAGTTTCAAGTGATAATTCCAACTAGATATAATAAATTTCTGTTTTGAGGGGTTAGTGCTTCAAAGCTTTGGTGCTCAAGGATGTTGTCGCCCTTGATGCTTAGGAAAAACACTTACCTATTAATCTCTACTGTGGGTCAGGCTTACTGCATGGGGCTGGGGGTGGCTCAGAGAAAATGATGACATGATGAGGAAAAGCAGTCTCCGACTGAGCAGCTAAGCACACACACCCTTTTGGAGCTTACTGAACAGCAAGGAGGCTGTTCAAATATGAACAAAGTCATATAATGAGTAAATAGTGTAATTGCCAACTGATCAGTGCTGTGCTTGCTATCAGACATGATATGAAGGTGACTCCAAGAGGCTTCTCTGAGGAGGTGGAGTTTGAGCCAAGATCTGAAGGACAAGCAGATTTAACCAAGTAAGGTTGGGTGCTGGGTGGGTGGAGACCCTGGGAGGGTGGAGGGGAGGGAGGCAGGACAGCCACTGCAGCCTTGAGGCCACAGAAATGATCAGGGTGTGTCCAGAGACCTCTTAGAGTCTGTTGGAGGGCACTAGCATTGCTGCCTGGGTGACACGTAGAGCAACACCTCCACAAGGGCCATTGAGGCCGCCGTGTGGGACAAGGTAACGGGGTGGGGGGGGCTGACTGGCCCCATAGGGGTTGTCAGCTGGAAACTTGGAGGCGCACAGTCACGGAGATGGTGACACCCAGACAGACCCCAGGCACTGGGGGTCTAAACGTGGCTCTGGGCTCTTGCCCGTGTGAGTAGGTGGAGGGCTATCAGTTGTGAGTGGTGACAGTGGAGGGGAGGCGCCAGGTTTGGGGTCGGGGGTCATGGATTCCAGGGTCAGACGTGCAAATCCGACAACCCTCGGAGACATCCATGTGGAGATGAGTCGGTGGACTTTCCGGGAACAAAGGATGGCGATGCAGGAGCCACACAGCGCCACTCCCCCAACTGCAGCCAGCCTCCCGCCCCCACCCTAGATCACCTAGGAAAAGCAGACGGTGACACCTGAGGACTTCTAAAACGGCTCTTGCAATGCAGCGGCCACTCCCTCTCCTTCCTTGATGATCTTGTTACCCTGTTTTGTGGCTAAAACTTGGAAGGGAGAATTTCTGGGGTAGGAGGCAAGCTCCAGATGGTCGTGCAAGGGCATGACGCACCAGCGCCCAGGAGGAGTTGAAAGTCCCAAGTGGAACAGATGGGGATCACGGGGTACCGAGTCCTGGGTCCTGCATCCTTGCTCTCCCAGAGAGGTGTGCTAGGCCGGGCTCCCTGGGAAGACTCACGTAGGTCTGTGTCCCATTGACAGGCCATCTTCCCACAGAGACTGAGTCCGTTTCCCTCCTTACGGAGCAAATGTGGGCAGACACACCTGTCAACAGGGAAGAGCAGACAGCTTGGATCCAAGGCAGTCTGCAGGTGGATGTCAGCCCTCAGGTGTTGTCTGGATGCCAGTTGCCTGCACCTGGGACCATGGGGAGGGAGGAAAGCCTCAGATCCTGGGGCACTGGGGGTTGGTGGGTAGGGTGATCCCAGTCAGCTGGTTGTGTGGGTAACCCAGGGTGGCTTCCAGACAATTCTGTCGCCTCCACCATCACGCAAATCAGATCATTCGCTGTCATTCCAGAACCAGGACACTTCTGATGCAGAGGCGCTCAAGCTAGATGAAAACAGCCAGAGACCCAACTGTCTCCCCCTTTCTACTGGAATTTGTTGGACATACAAGAATGTGCTGACAGCCTCCTGGATGCTGAGCAGGTGAATCCCACTCACTGGCAGGAGAGTTAGCTGCTACCAGCCGTCCTCTAAGACAGAACTGAAGCATCTAAAACAAGGTTCTCTTAATTCAAATCCTTAGAAGGGCTGATGGCTCACCAGGTGTTTTGTAAGTTTAAAATAACCACTCCTAACAAATCAGAACAATTTGATCAATAGAATTTAAAGGATTGTTCCAGACCATCTGCCCAAAGAAACACCTTGCTCGTTAAGTCCTCCCTTCTCTGGCTCCTCTTTTTTTTTTGGATCTATTCTCTCTGTTTGAACTGTGGTGCTGAAGAAGACTCTTGAGAGTCCTTTGAATAGCAAGGAGATAAAACCAGTCAATCCTAAAGGAAATCAACCCTGAATATTCACTGGAAGGACTGATGCTGAAATCCAATACTCTGGCCACGGGATGTGAAGAGCCCACTCACTGGAACAGACCCTGACGCTGGGAAAGATTAAAGGCAGGAGGAGAAGGGAGTGACAGAGGATGAGATGGTTGGGTGGCATCACCGACTCAATGGATATGGGTTTGAGCAAGCTCCGGGAGTTGGTGATGGACAGGGAAACCTGGCGTGCTACAGTCCATGGGGTTGCAAAGAGTCGGACATGACTGAGCAAATGAACTGAACTGACTGATTCTGTTTAAGGGCTTACCCTGGTGGCTCAGACCGCAAAGAATCTGACTGCAATGCAGGAGACCCAGGTTTGATCCCTGGGTGGGGAAGATCCCCTGGAGAAGAGAATGGCAACCCACTCCAGTATTCTTGCCAAGAGAACTCCATGGACAGAGGAGCCTGGCAGGCTACAGTCCATGGGGTCACAAAGAGTCGGACACAACTAAGTGACTAACACACGTCTCCATTTAAGCTTTACAAAAATTGCTACTACCACCTGCTTTTTCAAAAAATTGATGGCTGCACTGTGGCACACGCAGGATCTTAGTTCTCTGACCAGTGATTGAACCCATGCCCTCTGCATCTGCTCTGTTCCTTAAAAAAAACAAACAAACCCTGTGAAAGCTTCTAATATTTTAATATTTTGTTTATTTTTAATGTTTGGGTCATTTAAAATAATCCAAACATTTCACAGGGTCTGAACTACACAGGAATTACAATTGTTCTCAAAATACACTAAGTGTGTCCACCACTCGGGACAAGTGGTCTAAGCAGGCTGTGAGCCACGGAAAAGCACAGCTCATGGCAAATCTTGTCTTTGAACAAACTGATGGGTTATGAAGGACATGTGACTTCTCAGCCTTGACACCTTTCAAAACCCAACAGGAAACTGGCTCACACAGCCGAGTTGGGAGCCATGAGCTCTGGGCGCCGTGGCAGACAGGCCCACACATCTGCCTCCAGAGTCTGGAATCCTCCAAGGCGGGTTGCCCTTGGTCACACGGTCACAGTGGGGCAGCACTCAGCATGGGAACACATCCCTCTGGGGGCCCCCTCCCGTCCTTGCCTCACAGTCCACATCAGGCAGGGACCCTGGGGGCCAGCTCTGCGAGGCTCACAGCGTTGGGTGGCATGGAACGACACAACTTCCCAAGTTCACGGGCCTAGAACAAGCATCTTCTGTATACTGATTTAGCGTAACTCAGAGGGATTCACAGAGCTCAGAGGCCACAGTGATTTCATCCCATTTCCTCCTACAGTTGTGCACCTGGGATCAATTAAAACACTAAATCCTTTCTACCAGGAAACAGGGATAAATGTGCACAACATTCTAGAGCTGATGACTCTTTGGGCCGAGTAGGTTTTTTTTTTGCTCCCCAGTTTTTTATATGCAAATTCATAGCAACTGTTTTACGACAGCACAAATCTATTTTGCCTCAGACAGTGATCCTATTAGAACAAATATTTCTACAGAAAACTCAGGAGTAAATCAGATTTTTATTTTGAGTTTTCGCTTATTATAACAAGAAGTGTTATTACACATCTGTGTACTTAGATAAACAGTGGTAAGTACACTGGGGCCACACAACCTAAATTAGGTTCTTTAAAAACATACGATGCATTCTTATCCTAGGCACAAAAACAACTTTTCTTAAAAAAATAAAATTGTGATTTAAAAGGCCTTTATTTCATAGGGAAGAGGAATAAAAGATAAATGCTAGCAGGTGTTCAATCACATCTGGGTTTTTTTTCTTGGTCATTTGTCCTTTATCTTCTGTAACTGCAAAAGGAAATGGTGAGCGATGTTTAAAAAAATACCTTAGGGACCTTGGCGCACTCCACAGACATCTGGACCACTTACATTTGGAGAACACAGACAAGGCTTAGAAAATATATCACCCCTAGCCCAAGTTCATTTGATGAAACTATTATGTATAAAGCAGTTAATTATATACATAAATAACATAAAAATAATTATCATAAATTAAAAATCAAATAATCGCCCACGACAAAGTCAACGGAGAGGTGCAAGCTGGGAGTTAGGGACGAGCTGGGTGTGGAGGGTGAATTCTGCAGCCCCCTTTCACATGCTGCATGGGTGATGAACTTAGTTCAGGAAGGCCTGTATTGCACAAATCAAAACCTAGCCCTCTCCTCAACATCTTGTGACTTAGAACTATGTGAAGTGCTGAGAATGCTGCCTTTTGCATGACAGATTACCTGCAGCCTCAATGGCAGCATCAGGTGAGTCTGTCTCATTTATTTACTCTCTATTGAAGGTCTCCCAACTAACACAGGATCACAAAGAGTGATCAAGACAAAGCAAAGCAAGCGTATCTTTTCATTCTGGACAGGGCGAAGGCATCACTCAAGCTTCTTCACCTGCCTCTTTGTCTCCCTGGCTGGGTGGCCAGAGGACTGGCTGCTGGCCACCACCTCGGTGGCCCTGAGCCTCACCCACCACCCCTGAAATGGGTGCACACGTGTGACAGAGCTGCTGTCACTCAGCACATTCATTCATTCATTCATTCGGGGCGCTGATGCTTCTACTGCTCAGCTAATGACCTTTTCTGCTTTCATACTACTTGGCAGGACATAGCACTACCTCTGTACTTCAGGAAAAACCTACTCCTTTCCCGGTAAGGAACAAAGTTCATTCAGCATTTTTATAGAAAACTGGTCTTGAAACACATCAACCTTTGGAATTAGAGTTTAAACAGAAAAACATGAATTTCTTCCCTGTTCTCCAGTTCAGGGGACTCTAGCTGAGTCTCAGCCACAATAAATACATTTGGATGGCCGAGTCCTGAGACAGCTCCAGGGAGCCTCCAGAAGGGCCAGCAGGAGGCCCTCTTGATGCACGTTAACAGCGACCCCTGCCTTGGGGCAGCTATGTAAGCTGGACATAGGCCTACAGTGCAAACGACATCGCGTGTCAACGGATAACAGAGAAGAACGTGGTCTCCGCGGTTTCGAACACGCGAGATATGCTCGAGATAAAATTTAAAAAAAGAACCATACTGAAAATTGATTCACGAACCCTATTACTAAGACGCCTTGCTGAGCGACCTCATGTGACCGCTTGCCTGTGACCAGTGGGAAGGCCAGAGGGGCATCGCCCCCACAGGGCAGCTTCTCACATGGTTTTAGCTAAGGACTTTGACTCAACTGGAATTTCAAAGAAGATAAACGTGACTTGAACTTCTATCTGTTCAAAGTCCAGGAGCCGGGGGAAAACTATTCCCGCCCAGCACGTTGCTACATTTTAACACAGCAGCTGAGCTCTAAAGGGAAAAAGGAAACAAACCACTTCCCTTTTCCAAACCTTCTGTCCCTCCTGCTCTGGGAGGGAAGCCTAGGGGCCTCCCTCATCCAGCAGAGCATGGGGGCTGCTCCGGGGGAAGACTGGCCTGCCCGGGGTCACTTCTGCGTTCAGCTGACAGACTGAAATGGTTCTGGGGGCATTTGGAGATAATTCTGCAAAAGCTAAGTCAACCTTACTTACACTGCAACGTGTGTTGTTGTTTTTCTTTTCTGTTTGGTATCCAGCCAACAAACCTTAAATGAAAACAAACCCCCATCTGTGGTTCTCTCCCTGGTCTCTGCAAGCCGCCTCAGTAGCTGTACATCTGTGGCTGCTGCTCGGCTGTGGGCTGGGCAGCCTGTGGGGCAGGGGCTGGCGGCGGGGGGGGCGGCCCATCCGTCTGGGGCACTGCCCGCCAGGTGAGTGGGTGCTGCTCGCCCAGCTGGCTCCCCAGGGGCGTGATGGAGTTGACCAGGGTGGTCAGGTTGATGAAGTGGGCCACGGATTGCGGGTTCGAGGCTTCCGGCTGCGGGTGGATCTGGAGGTCGTTCTGGCGGTTGTGCAGCATGGCGGAGCCGCTGACGGTGTCAAAGGTCACGGTCAGGATGGAGTTGTCCAGCTGGAGCTGGCGTTCCGGAGTGGTCAGGTGCCCGACGGCCACCGGCTGGAGGTTGGTAAACTGGGTCCCGGCCGTGGTGGTGATGGGGGTCACGGTGATGTTGGTCAGGCCAACAGAGCTGGACGGTGTGGTTACGTTGGGGTCGCCCAGAGTCACCACCACCTGGAAGAGGCACGAACGACACGAGACTGTTAGTTCCTGAAGACCTGAGAACAAGAGCCACTTCCTGTGCTGTGCTTTGTGGAGCATCCCCCGTGACACAGGGGTCATCTCACGCTCGGCCCAAAGGAAGGAGGTGAAACATCTGCTGGTGAAACATTAAACCACGCTAGTTTTTCCAGGGAAAAAGAGAAACAAGATACAGATGTGATCATTGAGACCGTCAGCTGGAACTGAGCAATGATTTCAGTGTTGAGAAAATACCAGAGAACAGTAATCACAAGAGGAGCTAAAGCAAAGAGGAACTCAAGAGCCTCTTGATGAGGGTGAAAAAGCAGAGTGAAAAAACTGGCTTAAAACTCAGCATTTGGCATCCAGTCCCATCCCTTCATGGCAAACAGATGAGGAAAAAGTGGAAGCAGTGACAGATTTTATTTTCTTGGGCTCCAAAATCACTGCGGATGGTGACTGCAGCCGTGAAATTAAAAAAGATGCTTGTTCCTTGGAAGAAAAGCCATGACAAACCTAGACAGTGTGTTAAAAAGCAGAGACATCACTTTGGCGACAAAGGTCCATCTAGTCAAAGCTATGGTTTTTCCAGTAGTCAAGTATGGATGTGAGAGTTGGATCATAAAGAAAGCTGAGCACCGAAGAATTGATGCTTTTGAATTGTGGTGTTGGATAAGACTCTTCAGGGTCCCTTGGACAGCAAGATCAAACCAGTCAATCCTAAAGGAAATCAACCCTGACTAGTCACTGAAGGACTGATGCTAAAGCCAAAGCTTCAATACTTTGGCCATCTGATGTGAAGAGCTGACTCATTGGAAAAGACCCTGATGCTGGGAAAGATTGAGGGCAGGAGGAGAAGGGGATGACAGGATGAGATGGTTGGATGGCATCACTGACTCAATGGACATGAGTTTGAGCAAACTCTGGGAGACAGTGAAGAACAGGGAGGCCTGCCGTGCTGCCATCATGACGTCACAACGAGTCAGACACGACTCAGCAACTCAACAACAACAATCACAAGAACAACAGAGAGGATATTCTTCGTTATCTCTTCACACACTGCAAAGCTCAGAAGGACAACAAACCTGTGTGCGGTGCCAAGAGAGCTAATAAACCAAAAAGACAGCACCGCTCTCCCCACAAAGAGGGACAAAAGGCCAGAGAAACACAGGAACACTTGCAACCAGGATGGCCAGGGCCACTCAAGAGAGGTGCGGCGTCCAACACATGCAGACAGAGAGCTGGGGGCCTCGAAACCCAAGCAGGGAAGGGTCAGCAAAGGGGAAGTTCTGGCTAAAAGCAGCGGCTGGACACACGCCCTGCTGTGCAGGGTCGGGTCCCCCTGCCTGACCAGCACACAGGCCCGTGAGAACCTCCCCAAACTGGTCCCAGCCAGTTCCCAACCATGGGGGTACGGCTGTTTTTCACCACACTGGCGGTGACCTCTGGGTCTGCACTGGGAAACATTCACGGGCAAACAGGGCACAGACTGATGGTGGTCAGGGTCCAAGTCCCCGTGGGGGTAAGGGTCACAAGCCAGTCCCCCACACCCAGCCCGGACTCTGCACAACCGTCACCTGCTGGATGCTCTGCACAGCTGAGTCCGTCTCATCCCCGACTCCGCCCGAGAACGTGCCCTCTTTCTCCGAGAACTCGCTGAAGGCAGCGTCCTCAGGCCCCGTGGCCCCGGCCTCCTCCTCCGGCTTCTGCTTCCTCTTGGGAGCTCTCCTGGTGGCTTTCACGTGCTTCCCTTCAGCCAGCTCCTCCTGCTCCAGACTCAGCTCAGGCTGCACGAGCAGAAGGTGAGACACTGACAGGTCAGTGCGTCGTGTCCCTGAGGCAGCCTGGCACCATCCCCAGAAACCAGGTGACCAGGCCCATCTGCTAATGTGCACATCTAAGGATGGGAGCAAGTTCCTGCTGGTCTCTGCTGCTTTTCTTTAAAGTGAGAGAAGTTGGATAAAAGTCATACTTTGTGCTGAAATAGAAATATCTCTGAAAACAGAGGTTTTGAGCCCCCGTTTCAGCCCTGTTGAGCTCTGCCTGAGGCTGCAAAGGCTTTCACATCAGGCTCTCTGCCCCACGCTGACACAAGTTCACTGTGGGCATAATCTTGGATCAAGATGAGTCTGACTGCAAGAATCGTGTGGTCATGGTTTTTAGGGACAGCAAATAGGGCCCCGCAGTAATGGTGACCCCAGATGGATGCCCAGCATACTTCTTTCCCTCCTGCTGACCCAAAGCTGGCCCAGCCCAGGATCACAGAGGCCACTGGGCAGTGGTGGCCAGCAAGGTTCTCCGTCCCAGTCACCCACCACCCCTCCTGTCTTCGGTGCCATCCCATGAGGTGTGGTCCCACCCAGTGGCAGACAGACCGCAAGGAGGCCTGCCAGGACATGGCCACGAGGGGCTGCCCATGTTAGGGGTGGATGTGGTCCTGGGCCTCTGGGGCCTGGCTGTTCAGTACAGCCCAGCCGCTGAGCACTGCGCTCAAAGCTCTGCTGCAAAACAGAGAGGGGTAGATGTGATTTTAAAATAACTGAGCATGAAATGTTCCCTTCAAAACAAGAGAAAACCTTTATATAAAGGTACTGACTACAAATACCTTTGGAAAGTAAGTTCACCTAATACGTTTAAGGTTATTTTGTTTATAACAGTCTAATCACACTAAGCTTTTCTGGAAGACACTTGTGATGGTTAACTAAACCATCCTCTTTGCTAGGTTGGGGTTGGGGTGCCCAATTGTGTGGTCAAACACCAGTCCAGATGCTGTCCTGAAGGTGTTTTTCAGATGTGATTAACACTGAAGCCAGTAGGTGTTGAGTAAAACAGCACCTTCTGAAATGCGGGTGGGCCTGGACCAATCAGGTGAAGGCCTTGAGAGCAGACAAAATTCCCGGAAGACGAGGGAATTCTGCCTCCAGCATCAGCTCTGCCTGGGTGTCCAGCCTCCGGCCCTCCCTGCAGATTCTGGACCTGCCAGACCCACAACTGAGCCAACTCCTCAAAATAAATCTAATTCTCTCTGCACGTGCATGCACGCACACACACATACTTTACTGTTTTCTCTGGGGAACTCAGTCTTAATAAACAATCTATTCTCTAAAAAGACACACATCTGTTTTCAGAAAACTGAAATTCTAGAGATGTTCACAGAAACTAGAAGGCTCCTGGGGTGACGACCAACTAAGAAAACAGAGAGAAATGAGTGTACACGTGGGGGCTCCCCCAAGGGCTGCTCCTGACACCTGCCGGGCTCCTCGGGTGAGACACCCCGCCCCACGCTCTGTGCTCACCTGCACGATGCCAATGGAGGAGGCGTCGATGGTGGTGGTCTCCGGGAGGTGGTCCAGATCGTCAATCCTCACGGCCAGGACCTAGGGTGGGTGCGAGGCCGTGAGTCCAGAACACGGTGCCTGAAGGCCAGCCCAGGGCAGGGCCGCGGGGCCGTCCCCCTCACAGGCCCCCGCGTGCCCACCAGCCCTGCTCAGCTCTCAGAAGTCTGGGATCCAGAGTCCTGCCCGGCTCTCCTTCCCTCCTCCCAAGTCCCCTCTCCTCAAGTGTCCGCCGCGTTCCCACACACGGGGGAGTCACCTCACCCATCCGTGTGCCATCGTGCTGTCCACTGCCCCAGGTGAAGGCCCTGCCTCCCTTCCTGTCCACGCTGTCCACTCTCTCAGCAAGTATTCAATCTCAGTATCTCTCACTAACAGCAGAGCAGGGTAAGATACAGTACAGCAAACCCATCCTACACGGAGTTACCACGAGTGAGATGTGTACACGTAACACACCTTACTTTCCTACCTGCGCCCCCCACCCACAGCCCCCGTGAGCCATGCGGGCCCGTCCCCAGCAGGCAGACCCTCACACCAGGAAACATGCTCAAGGTTAACACTCCCTCACCCCGAACCTGGTCCACACCCCGCTGACGCTGGCTACACAGGTGACTGTGGTCACTTAGGTGAACAAGTCACAGGTGGTGCGTGTAGGATACCTGGGGAGGGAGGCTGTGACGGGCAGTCGCTAAGGGATGGAGGTGGCCGTGCAAAAACTGAACGCAACCAGGGAACCCACAGAAGTCTGTCCAAATGGCTCTGCAGTCAAATGGCTCTGCAAGCATCTTTCCATTTTTGCTCAAAAAAAAAATTAATAAAATTAAGAACAAAATTATAGGCTATATATCATGCTTGTGGCTTATTTAAGAAAGATGATAGACCATTGTATTTCTGGGCTTAGGATCCAAGACCATCCAGGACAGGGCATCCTCTAAGAGGATGGACAGCGAGGCGGTCATGTGTGTTTCACAGAAACGCTGACGTGGTGGTGGGGACCCAAGTGTGACTGAGGCTGCAAAGCTGAGTCAGAGCAGCTGGAAGCTACTGACTGTTCTCACCCATCACACCACCTCCACCACTGTCACCACGACCACCTCCATCTCTGTCACCATCACTACCCCATCACTGCCACCACCACCTCCATCATCACCAACGACACCACCAATGTCCTAGCCACATCATCCGGAAGCCACAGAGGACCACCACAGAAGCACTTGTTGACTTTACTCTAGTTAGGAGATTAAACCACACGTGAAAAGTACTTTTTGTATTTGAATTTTTCTCAAAGTTAACATTCATTCAAAGCAGAGGGAAAGACCGTAAGTGGAAGTCACAAAATGGCATCAATTCTGAAAGATCCTGAATATGTGAAAGCAGTTTATGCTTAACACCCTAACACGTTGGCCAGCCTTCACCAGACCCCCACGCCTGAGTCTGTGCCCCGTACCACTGTGGAGCACTCACGCTCTGCACACCTGCACAGCCTGGCCGCGGGCGGTGCCCGCACCGCAGCAGAGCCTCCCCTGCCTCACTCCTGCAGTCTGGGGACGTTCCCTCCATTCCCTCTGCTCTCCTCTGTGTGACGTGTCTGCATCCTTCTCCTCCTTCCATCTACCACCCTAGATCGTCAGGTCCAAGAGGACGGGGCACACCTGGTCCAGCTGGTCACCAGCGCTCACCCCCGCAGGCACTTAACTATTTGTCTGAACACACAGAAGGAAACAACAGAGAATCATCAAAGGATCCAAGGAAAGCAGCCCAGGGGAGAGAGGCTAAAAGTGCCTGAGACAGAAGGGACTGAGAACAGAGCCCCTCCAGAGGAGCCCGAGCCTGCTGGGGTCCCCTCCAGAGCACTGAGCAGCCCAGCATGGTGGGCTTGAGAGGAAGAGGTGCCAAGAGGTGGCCGTGCAGATGGACCGATGAGGCAAGCGATCGTTAACCAGAGGAAAACGTCTGCTGAGCCGCTCCGTGTCCGCAAGGCCCCTGCACCCAGCAGCACGCATCACACCTGCCATGGGCAAAAACCGCCGTGCACAGTTAGTGCATGGAGCTACAGACACCCACATGCCGAGAAATCACTTGCTCCCACCCACCATGAGTCCCTGGGGGAGCCTGCAGTGCCTGCCCTGGGCCCCAAGACCTAGAGGGGGCCCCACTGACACTGGGCAGCCGGATGGATGCTGCACATCAGGCTCCTGCTCCCGACTTTGTTTTTCTAGGTGGAGACGTTGGCAGGCCACTAGGTGAAAAAGGCTGGAGTGAGGGGAGCGAAGCGGGTGGAATCCCAGCTCCTCGTGCTAAGTGGAAAGAGCTTGGGGTCCACGGGTCAGGGACCTGCACAGGTTGTGGAGAGCACAGCGAGGTGATGGGAGAAAAAGACGAACTAATCAGTCAAATGAAGCAGAAGGTGCTTTTATAATTGCAAAAGTAACCCATGTTCATCTGAGGCAATTATTTGAAATAGAGAAAAATATAAAGATAAGAAATAACCAAAACTTCAGTGCCAGAAGACACAGTGCAATGCTTTCACCCTTTCTTGTTTCACCACCTGGTTTATGTTACACAGGTGAGTATCCTGTAAATACACAATGTGAATGACACGTTGAGGGTATACCTGTAGTCTATGCAAGGTGTATACTGCTTTCTTACAATGAGCGTTCACAATCTTACTCAGAACTGTCTGCAAATACGTTACAGTCACGCACATCACTGAACTACCACTGACATAGTGGCATTCCTCTTACTGGACACTCAGGGGTCCAAATAGTCATTTATTAAAACACTGGGGAGATGGTCATACTACCTTCAGGAGGACATGCAACGGCTGGGTGCAATTCCAGTCATTTTGAATCCCAGAACCTCCCGTAATTCAGTGGAGGAAGGATGGCACCTTCTACTGTTAAAGGCTTTCTCTTGTGTCTCAACCACATGTATTTCCTTTTGTGAATCTCCTCTCCTCGGACACAGTGGGTTCTCCGTTATTCTCGTGGAAGGCGTACTATCGTTACTACTAAGAGCCAGTATCTGTTAATGATACTGACACTTTTCAGTTTTCCCTTTGCGTGTTCTCTTGACCCACAGAAATTCTAAATGTTATGTTGCTTACTTAGTCAAATCATTTGTTCAAAATTTTCCCTGCGTTTGTGCTTATAAAGCCTCTAGTTTTGTTTTCAGCTTACTGCTTTTTCAAACACAATGACTTATTCAATGCCCTGGACCTGCCTTTAGCACCAGATTCTGGGTGTCAGGGTCTACCTACCTTTCTCGATCCACTTTCTCTGTCTCAGTCCTCAGGGCCACTTTTAATCAGCCCCCAATACCATGTGGAGCCCTGGTTCTGCACATTTTTTAGCTACTCTAAAGGGAGGAATGGGGGAGAGAGAGGGTAGCACCCCTGTCCTGCTGTAATTCCAGGGAGGGTGCAGTTTATTACTTCAGCAAAAAACCCATTTGGGGCTCTTCTGTTCACTCATTCATTTGGTGCCTCCTACCGCAGGCAGAGGGGAGCATCGGACCCAGGCCCTGCCTCCGGGAATCCCAGGGCTGGGAGGACAGGGGTGGTGACCCTGCGCGGTAGGGTCTCTGAGTGGGGGAAGCCAGGGGGCGGAGGACAGAGGCGCCGGGCCCGCACTGGGGAGGGGGCGCGGGAGAGGGCAGCCAGCCCTGGCGCCTGCTCACCTCGGGGTGCTTGCGCCGCATGTGTCTGCTCATGGAGGCCCTGGTGGACACCTTGGTCCCACACAGCTGGCAGCTCTGCGCCTCCACCTTGTCGTGGGTGAGCTGCACGTGCTTCTGCAGCATGTACTCAGTGACGTACTTCTTGTCGCACACGGAGCACGTCCACTGCTTGCCCACTGCCCACGCGCACGGGGAGGAAGAGACGAGCGTGGGTGGGGAGGGGGTCAGCCTCTAGGTCGTGGACCCAGTCACCCACCCCACGGTCAGGCCTCGGAACGGGCAGCGGGGCCTCCTCCCACCCAGGGCTGCTTCAATCAACGTCTGACAATTTGAGCATGAATATTTGAAGGTTTTGTGGCTGAATTTTAAGGGGCAAGGGGCCACTATTAAGGCACAATAGTGCCAAATATTCTGAAAAAGTCCACACAGAGCCTCACAGCCAAGCTATGCACACCCCACACACCCAGACGGCCCCAGCAGACCAAGCTATGCACACCCCACACACCCAGACAGCCCCAGCAGAGACCTCGGCAGCCGGCCAGCCGGCCCCCAGGTCCCCCGGCTCACCCGTGTGGATGAGCTTGTGCGTCTCCATCGTGTTTCTCTCACTGAATGTTTTTCCGCACAGTTCGCACATGAAATCTTTAATCCCTGCAGGAAAAGGCACATTTAATTTCACGATTCATGAGTGCTTTAACCGTACACAGCATCGGTCTTGTCCATGACACGTTTCTGTATTTGTAAAGACTGTGGGGGCTGGTAAGTTACCCAGAGACGATAGACAGTAAGCCTTCATTCCCCCACTCAACCAGCAAACTGAGGCTTGAAAACCATCCTACCGCAGGTGTCTGAGTGCTCAGATCAGTGACTCGGTCTGGGGTGGTCACCCTGCCCGCCTGCAACCTGGTAAGGAAGCATCGAGCCATCAGACTGCCGCACTCCCCGAGCTGACAAAAAGGTGGGCCCTCTGCCTCTTAAATAAACATTTCCCCCAGATGTAAAGCAAGGCAAGTGACTTTCAAGGTCTGCTTATCTCGGTCCTCTATTTGCTGGGCCCCTGGTACTCAGGACCCCATGTTCACGTGGCTCCTGGAGGCGAGAGGGACAGAGGCCACTACACCCCAGTGGGTGGAGTGTTGTGAGACCCCCAAGGAGGCGCAGGACCCAGTCCCAGGGTGTGAGTGCTTCCCGGAAAAGGGGAAGCAAGAAACGGATGGACTTCCCAGGAAAAGGAGAATGGCATGCTTTTGTGAAAGCCCAGTGCCCTGGGGGCTGGCACTCCAGGGGACCCAAAGCAGACCTGTGTGGTGGCCTGGCTGGCCCTGGGGGCAGTGAGAGAGATGGGCACAGATAAGCTGGGCCAGGCAGTGGCAAGACTCAAGTCCATTTTAGAGAGGACACGAACCAACCACATACTCCTGCTATAAACTTCACACACAGCTCCACCACCCAGGGAGGACCGTCTCTTATTCTGCTGTCGATCTGATTCTGTCTTATACACGTTTACCCATAGACAACCATTTATAAGAAATGAGCTCGTCGTGGATGAAGGTTAACATGCATATCTCATTACTTGTAAGGATGCACTATCCTTTAAGGTGGACACACCACAATTCAGCCTCTGCCCTGATAGACACTTAAGGTGGTCCAGTTTCCTGTCCAGATGACATGATGATCAATGTACACACACAAACCAGGTCTTTGTCTGATGGTTTCTCCTGGCTGAGTGGGAGGGAAGGGCACTGAAGGCATTGAGGGCGGTAACCAGGACCCCGTGTGTTTGGGAGGACGCAGGGGGCTTGTTGCAGGGATGGGGGAGCTTCTGGGAAACCGGCTGCTTATCCAGCTTCCTAAAGCTCGACCAGAGAGCTGGGGCCTGTCGGGAGCTAGAGACCCTGCGGAGCAGGGGCGGCTCTGCAGAGCTGTTTCTCACTAGTGGGCTGGTCCCTCTACGCCAGAGCACCGCGGACTCACCCGTGTGCCGCTTATAGTGCTTGAGCATGTTGACCTTCTGCGCAAACTTGCGGTGGCACTCTCTGCATTCGTATTCCTTGATGCCCTTGTGCAGCTTCATGTGGTGGCGCAGCGCGTGCTTGGTCTTCATGCCTGTGGGACAGAGCGGGTTGGAGCCCCACCTCGGGAGCCGCCCATGCCACACCCCACACTCTGCCCCAGTGCCCATGCCCTGCCCTGCCCCCCACATCCCGCTCACCCCCTGCGCTCAATGCCCATGCCCTGCCCAGAGGTTCCATGACTCACCTTGCCTCCATGTCCTTCCCTGCCCCCATGCCCCACCTCATGTGCCCATGCCCAGCCCCACTCCACCCCGAGCACCCATGCCCACCCCACACACCACCCTCCCCATGCCCATGCCCATCCCAAGGAAACGTATGCAATACAAGATGGGAGAACAGACCCCAGTACCTCCCCATCCAGCCAGGCCCACCAAGCAGCACTCAGGGTTCAGGCACACCTCTCCCCTCCAGCCCGGTGGGAATGGGGCTGAAGAGCTGGGGCAAAGATGGGGCTGGGGCTCCACCCACTATGGCCAGGACTAAGACACAGGTAGAAACTTCTAGAAATGTCTGTGTGCAACATTTACATGCTGCTTTTGAAGCACGTAACTGAGGTCTGAGGCGGGAAAAACTATTTTGCATAACCATTCGTGTTATTTAAAAATAAACTTTTTTTGGTTAGTGGCTTGTGTTACTTTTTCAATAGAACCATCTACATTGCTGCACATGGTTACTCTGGAGAACAGACAAGAAACTGTCGCCTCTGGGGAGGGGACTGGACCTGCCTGGGGTGAGGAACTTCTCACTTTCTGCTCTCTAGTTAACTCTTTAAGTCTTCTACATGCAAACTTATTTTACGAGACTAATAGGGGTTGATCCAGTGAGTAGTGAGTAGCAAACATTTGTGTTTGCTTTATACTTTCCTGTTTAATTTTAAAAATCAAGGAAAAATAAAAACTTAATGAAATATTAAATTTTAAAAAGATGCTAATGGCATCAAGACAAACTTTTAAATGAAGACAAACTTGATTTGTCCTGTATCTGAAGGAGGGTGGCCCACTGCTCTTCCGCCACACACAGCACTGGCAGCCGCCTGAAACCACCAAAGATCCACAGCTCCAAGCCTTCCTCACAGTTTTGTTTTTAAACAGAAATGGGTTAAAATTTTACCACAGACTGGGATTATCTCTTTCTATCTGATTATACTTAGCTATATGAGATAGTTTACTAACAGGTTCATGTAACTAATTTCACCTGATTAAAATAAAAGTCATCGTTATCACCAGCCACAGAAAGTCAGTCTTAATACACAGCTAGTCCTTGTAAGCAGCTGAGGGTTCTGCACCTTCACTGGGGCCACGTGGCGATTCTGAGGGTATTCTATACATCACACAGTCATGCTGCACTATCTCCCTGCTCTTAAAACAGCTTACGTATGCCTTGGTTTTATCCCCCGCCTTTGGACTGATTTTCCTTCTTGACCTGCAGTTAAATACTCCAGGTCTTCTTTCTTGAGTAGATGACCCAGGTCTGGGTGACCGCCCCACCCCGGCCCCCACCTGCCCTCACCTTTCCCACACTCTGCACACAGGTACTCCCGGATGTTGTCATGGACACGCATATGCTCCTTCAGCATGTCCTTCCTGGCAAAGGACTTCCCACACTGCTCACAGGCGTGGCTTTTCACACCTACAAGCAAACACGGCAGGCTGTCACCGCAGGGAATCTTGACCCAAGGTCACTGCATAAGGGCAGCGCGGGGAAGAAGCACATTCCCCCCCACAACCCCATCCACCCCTTGCAGCTGGAGCCCTGACCCCTGAGCTCTCCTTCCTCAGCCTCTTCGAGGACCCAGAGGGGGACTGGGCAAGGAGGGGCTGAGCTGGGAGGAGCAGCAAGTATGGATGGAGAAAGACCAGCTGAGAGACGAGGATGAACCCCCGGGGCAGGAAGCACGCGGAGGGGCCTGGCCCACTCGGCACCGCGTCCTCCCAGGTCTGGCTACCTGTGTGGATCAGTTTGTGCCGCTCCAGGTTCCCGATGCTGTTGAAGATCCGCCCGCAGATCTCGCAGGGGTGGATGTACCTGAAAGCAGACACAGGCTCAGGATGGCACGCAGCCTTGGCGGACCAGCAGAGTGCACTTGCATAAGCACCTTTATCAGCAGGTGGGGTTAAAAAAAAAAAAAGTGCTATGGGGGTGACAAGGGACCGGAGACTTTAGCCTCCATCTGGGCTGAGTTGTCCCCTTCGAAGTTCACATGCTGACATCCTGACTCTGCACCTTGGAACGTGGCTGAGCCTGGAGATGGGGGTCTCTGCAGAGGTCCTCAAAGATGATATCACTGGACGGGCCCTAACCCAGTAACTGGTGTCCTTTCAAGCAGGGACACAGAGACAGGTGCAGAGGGAAGGCCACGAGGACACACCCTGACGCCAAGGAGAGAGCTGGGACTGATGCTCTCCCACAGCCACGGGGGTACCCAGAGCTCCGGCCTCAGCATCGACAGAACACATCACTGATGTTCAGGTTGCCAGGGCACAGCCCCACCGGAGGACTCGGCTCTAAAAGAGGCTGTAGCCTGACTCACTCAGACACACGGTGTTGATTACTGGCTGTAGCCAGATGTGGGGGCTGACCTTCACAAAACCTAATCACTCTAGGGAAAAGGGTCTCTGGTCATATGTAGGCCGGTCTGCAATGCCGCTCACTGTGCTGTGGGTCCCGGAGACTGTGCGAGCTCGGAGAGGGCTGATGACCATGGAAGGAGCGACGCCAGCGCATCCTCCAGGCTGGCCCAAGGCTCTCCGAGGAGACAGCTTGCTCTGCGCTCACCACCCCTCTGCGGGAAGCCAGCCCTCTCTCCGCACCACCCTACAGGCCCAGGGTCCTCACTTCTGCACGTTGGGGTCGGGCAGGTTCTCGCGGTGGATGACCATGTGGGCATGGTAGGTGGCCTTCAGGGCGAAGCGCCGGTGGCAGATGCTGCAGCCATAGCCCTTCTCCTTGTGCACCTCCATGATGTGCTTCAGGTACTCCTTCCCGCGGCCGAAGGTGAGCTGCAGACGCACACGCTGTTTACCTGCGCACGCAGCCCATCCCCACGGCTAACGATGCGCCGCCTCCACGCAGGCGCCCCGGGCACAGGGGAGAACCCGCCTCCACGCAGCAGAGCGGAACTCCAAGGAGCAGGGCCAGTGCCCGGCAAAACCGCGAACCGGTGGGGGGGGGGGGGGCCATAAGAGGCGGGCCCCAGGTCCTCCTGTAACTCTTACAGCAGGTCCCGTCCCCCACCCTGCCAAGGCAGCTTCTAGAACTCCTCTCTACACACAACCAACCCCATCTCTCCCCCATGCCCAAAGGTCCTGACAAGGGCAGGGCCAGGTGCGGGTGCCCAGCAAGAACACAGGGACCTACTTCGTGAAACCACAGGGTCGACCATTTGTACAACAAATTGCTGAATATGGAAACTGCCCCGCCCCCGCCAGCCTCTAAGCAAGGCCCTCTGCTGTGTGTGAGGGCACAGCCAAGGAGAGAAGCCCCGGCCTGTGCCCACCTTCACAACACAGGTCCACGCTGGTCAGCCACACAGGCATGTGTGGACCAGACTGGTTCTGAGACAGTGGTCCCTGTAATGGTGATAAGACCCACAACCATCATCCCTGAGAAGCAACGAGCCCTGGGGTGCCCTCCAGGATGTCTGTGAGGGCCCCCACTCGTGCCTGAGCCTCTGTGCACCAGCACCCCCGCTACCCCATGCACTCGGCAGCCGTGGTCCAGTTACCTGACACCTTTTGCAGCTGTACTTGTGAGGCTCTGAGTCTGCACTTTCGTCTGAATGGTCATCGTTTTCTTCTGAGGAGATCCCAATCTTGCCAATAAACTCCTCTCTCTGGTGGTCATCCATCAGCGCGATGTCCTGGAAGACAATCACCATGTTCCGCTTCTAACCTGCTTGGCAGAAGCTTCACCCGGTGACCTGTACACTAGGTGCAGAAACTGTGTCCTCGGGTCACCTGGGACACCCCACCCCCTGACGACGGTGCCATCAGGTCCTGCTTGCATTCAGATGACTGCACATCAGGGCTGGAGCTCCCAGGAACAGTCCCTGAGCCGGGCAGCACCTGGAGGGCGTGTTCTCCATCCTCACTTGGGCCTCAGCACCACCTACCCCTCTTTCCTTTTTCCTGGATCGGCACTTCTCCCCGCAGAGCGACCCCAAATCCTCACTACCCTGCACACTGGCAAGCTCTCATCTCACGTTCCTCAAAGGTAGGGAGGGAAGCAAAAGCCCCTGGTCTGACCCCTGGTCTTCTCTCAGGAGGTACCTAGCGTGGAGGGTTTTTAACGTGAGCCCTTTGGGTCGGCGTGAAACACAGCAAACACTCAAGAGAGCTCACCTGGAGAGCAGCAACAAGATCCCTCAGACCCTGAGGCTCGGCCACGCCTCCCCATGCGCCCCACAGCTGCACCAGGCACATGATTCACCTTGAAGTGGACGTGGATGTGGTCCCTGAGCACGTCCACACGGAAGAACTTGCGCCCGCAGATCTCACAGGTGTACTTCTTGTCGCCGTGGGTCAGCAAGTGCTTGTTCATGTTGCTCCTGCAGGAGAACACCTGTGGGCCGGAGAGCGGGGTGGAGACACCTGTTACCACACGTGGAGGGCCTCACTGAGAGAATGTAATCGGGCACAAACATGCAGTAGTTTCCTCCCCAAATATAAGTTGCAACAAATCCTCAGGGTTCGAGAGAAATAATCACGTGGTACTGCAATCATGATCGTTTAACCATTTAAACTGGTGGCTTACATTATAATACAGAACTAACCGTTTTCAAGTGTTCACCATAAACTACTCTGCTCACAATTTTACTCAAATATTTCACTGGAATGGGGCCTACCAAGAAGAGCAAATCACACAAACAGCTGCAGTTTTCTCAAAGTGCATATCAGAGTTACAGTTTGTGTTCCCTATTTCATGCATAATTATTATCACCTCCCTCAATTTCTCAGTATTTCCTGTCTAAAGTGATGAGTGTGAGGACTCAGCCATTCACCCAATCAATACTAATCCAGATGTGGCTGCAGAGACCACCCCCACAACCCCACTGATCGAAAGTCTCTGGCCACATGGCTTTCCCCCTAATGGTCAAGTAACCAGAGGAGCAGGTCTCCTTAGAGCTCACCCATGTTCTCAGAAAGAGACCAAAACCTGATGAAAGGGAAAACCGTTCACAAGGAACAGAGGCTAATGTTTTCGAGGAACATTTCCTTTCAAGATCTGCAGGTGACTTGGGGCCGACAGCCCTGAGACCACAGGCCAGGGAGGCCAGGCGGGAAGTCGAGTCAGCAGAGCATGAAGACGGGCACCTCTGGGGAGAGACAGAGGCCCTGGGTGTCCCCCAGCACCCAGGGCACGGTCTTCTCCAGGCAGATAGGGGTTGGAGGCAGTGAATAAGTCAGTTCTGGAGACATTCAGGCTCCTTTGTTGCTGGCGTCCCTCTGTGAGTGTTCAGTGAACATCTCACAGAATAAAACATGTCTGAGTGTGAGTCACATAGCTGGCTGGTTCATGCACAGGGTCTCCCAAGGACACAGGAGGGACATGGTGTTGTCACTCCTCAGAGCCGGTGGTCAGTGGGCAGGATGAGCAGGATACATGGACACAGGGCAGCCTCACCCACCCCTGCCTGGACACCTGGGCTCAGGTGTGCATCCTGCTACACCAGCTCCCCCTGCCCCTCCAGCCCCTAAACCCACACTGAGTTAGGGCCTGCACCGTGGGTCCACGGGCCACACCACCCAGCTGACCTGTTTGCTTTGTGGTTTGAAAAAAAAATCAGGAAATTTCCCATAAAAACATGGATTTCCGTTTTCTCTTGAAAAGGTCAAAAGATCTGGCAATGTGGCCACGTGCCAGCAGGCTGGGCCAAATCACAGCTGGCCGGCGGCTGGGAGTTTCACTTTTCCACCGTCTGGACCTGGCGTCTGCTGAGGGTACACCGACGCTCCAGGGCCACATGGCTCTCGTGGGCTTGTGGGACTGAGCGCCTGGGCCTCCCGAATGGTGGGAGGCAAGTCTAAGGATGGAGCAACTGCAAGGGGCGCATGCGCAAAGACCACCACCATTTCCCATGGTAAGCTGACATGGCCTGGACAGCAGCACCTGGACAGGGCTCCACACAGGGCTGACCAATGCCCCTGCTGGACGTGGCCCGGGGCTGTTCAGATAGTCAGTGCACTCTGGACGTTTGGAGTCTGCTGAGCAGTCAGGCTTCTCTGACGGCCAGCTCGGACACCGCAGCACTTATTTGCTTACTTGGGGCACCAGCATCCATGGACATGCATGGCGTGTGTGGCTGTGGCTGGGTCAGTGTCTCACATGGAAACAGTGCGGGAGGATCACCACTGACCAAGATGTAAACCTAGAACGTCCGGCCCCCTCCACCACATGCGCCCGGCTCCGGGCACTGGAGATGGAACATGCGCACTCTGGCAGCATCAGTGGAAAATCGTGGCTGAGCGGAGACAAGGCTGAGCTCCTTCACTGGAGACCCACCACGACGGCAAGAGAGCAGATGACCAGAGCACCGAGTGAGGGGACCCCGTGGCTCAGGACACCCGAGTATCCACTCGACCCTAAACCTTCTCCCCAACCCCGTCCCTGCGTGCAGTGGGTAGAGCTCTGAGGTTTCCCATAGAAAAAGGTGAGCTGGGTCCCGGGTCCCGCACCGACCCGTGTTACCTTGCCGCACACCGGGCATCCAGATGGCTCCTTCCTGTAGCGCACCAGGTTCTCGCCGCCGCCGGCCTCCACGTCTTCCCTCTTCACCCGCCGCACTCCTGAAACCCCCGACTGCGAGAGTTAGAGTCAGTGGGCACCGCACGCGGGAGCCCCGGTCCCTCTGACATCCGACATCCACCAGAGGCTCGCCCAGCCAGCAGAGGTCAGGGCTGCCCACTGGTGGGTCCAAGGAGCCAGCACGGCCACTCTCCATGACACACTAGCGCCACCTGCCGCTTGGAGACGGAGCCCGGGCAATGCGGCAGGAGGCCCATGCTCTGTACCGCCGGCCGCACCTGAAACTTGGAAATCCAAGGGCAGAGAGTTTTACAACGTAGAGGAGTTAGAATGCGTTACCGGTAAGGAAGGCATTTGTGCTCAACCCAAAGGCTCAAGACAAAGGTGGGATTCTTTGAGACAGCTGCGAGTAGGCAGACATATTTATTAAAAAGATAGTAATATTCATACTTCACATTAAATCAGCCCAATCAGGATCAAGGTAAACAGTAAGACAATAATAAAAATTTTAAGGCATAAGTATTTATGTGTGTGTGCTCAGTCACTTCAGTGTCTGACTCTTCAACCCCATGGACTGTAGCCTGCCAGGATCCTCTGTCCATGGGATTCTCCAGGTAAAAGTACTGGAGTGGGTTGCCATGCTGTCCTCCAGGGAATCTTCCCTATCCAGGGATCAAACCCTGGTTTCTTACACCTCCTGCGCTGGCAGGCAGGTTCTTTACCACTAGCACTACCTGAGAAGCCCAAGTGTTCATAATTGGGATCAAAACAGACTGAGAGGTTCTCAGGAAACAAGGAACTTTCGGATACAAACAAGAATGAAGTTCCTTCTCAAGGTCTCTTACTAACCACTGATCTGTCTTTCTGGGGCATTCTTACATAAACCATGTGAACACAGAGCCAGGCTCAAACATGGCTGGCAGGGTGACCTGGAGACAAATAGTTCCCAGCAGGTAAAGCGTGCAGGTGTGAAGTGGATGTGGTTTACGGTTCTACATAGAGGGGAAGACCGTGAACAGCCACACAGTATTCGCTCATTCCCAAGGAAAACGATCTGAGCTGTGTCAGCTGTAAAACGTCATGAGATAAAAGTTGTAAAATGCAACCCACACATCTGTCAATCAGGAAACACCTGACTTCTCCAGGTAATGGAGGCTTTTAGGGGCTCACCTGGGGCTTGATAATCAGGGTCCAGTTCAACCAGGCCAGCGGGTCAGCGCAGTGGTCATCCCCACCACAGATGGTGAGGAGACAAGCCCAGGGGCGTGCCCAAGGCCACCCAGTCACTAAGTGGACACCAGGCCCTTGGAGCAGCCCCAGATCACAGAGGGAGTGGTAGAGCTTATGAACCAGGTGAGGAAGGGCCAGGTAAAAAGCAGGATGCAAACGTGAGGCAGGACATGATCAGGCATGTATTAAAAGCCACGATGACACATGTACATACACAGCTGTGTGCAGTGATCAGACTTCATGTACAACTTTGTTATCTGACTTTTTCCCCCCAACAGGCATATACTCCATTCGTAATTCTTTGTAAAGTGATTTTTTTTAGTAAGAAGGTGCTCTACTCAGTGAGTGCTGCTTACAGAGCCCGGTTGGCAAGAGAGCAATGACCTGTAGAATAAAAATTAGGATTGTGCTGTGCTTAGTCACTCAGTCATGTCGGACTCTGTGACCCGTGGACTGTAGCCCACCAGGCTCCTCTATCCATGGGGATTCTCCAGGCAAGAATACTGGAGTGGGTTGCCATGCCTTCCTCCAAGCGGATCTTCCCCAAACAGGGATCAAACCTGGGTCTCCCGCATCGCAGGTGGATTCTTTACATCTGGGCCACTAAAGCTGAAATGCTACTTAAAAAGAGGGTCTGTCAGAGCAGGTTCTTGGAGAAAGCCCCAGGTGAGGTGGGTGCTCAGGAACACACCTGTGGCCCAGGGGCCCGGGTTTCCCTCTTCCCTTTGGTGCCCTGGCCTTCCCGTCAGGTCTGCCCTGCGGGGTTCCCCGCACACACACCTCACTTCCTGTCTTACCTCCTTCCCTCAATTGCCCTGCCACGTCCCACCCCATTACTGACCCCACTTAAGTCCACCTCTGTCTTGTGCTGGCCTCTCGTGAACCCACCACACGAAGGGCAGCCCCAGGCCCATCGGACTTGGCGAGGGTGAATAGGGCCCCTCGGCAAACAGAGGAGGATGAAGGGGAGTCACCCATGGCCCCAACAGCATCCTCCTGCAACGTTTTGTTCCACCCACATGGCTGAAAGCACACTCCATGTGACATTTCATACCCTGTCTTTTCCCTACTTATATTGGAAGCATTTCCTCAATATTAAACTCCTTGGAAAAACTGTTTTGGGTGACTGAAAACGTCCAGTCCCACCAAGAGTCCAGTTTCCCTAACATCCTCCCGCGCCCCATGGAATGTTCAGCACCCTGTGGAGTGTTCAGGACGGCTCCAGTTCCCGCTAACACGTGATGCGACAGTTCCCAGCAGGACCTCTGAGGCTCAGCCAGTTCCTGTCAGGCAGCGCCTTACAGCAGGCACCCACAGAGGCAGGGCGGCGTCACCCCATCCCCACAGGTGCGCTCACCTTCCAGGTGCCGCCTCTGGTGGTCGAGCATGACGTCCTTGCGGTAGAACATCTTGTTGCAGACCTCACAGGCAAACTTCTTGTCCCCGTGCTTTTTCTTGTGCTTGGAGAGGTTGCTGTTGGTGGAGAAGAACCGGAAGCACATCTCACACTGGAACGTCTTGTCATCTGTCGAGGAGGTAGGGAAAGGAAACAGCTTTTAGGGACGTGACGCTGAGCGCACGTTCCCCTAGGGCCAGCAACAAGGCCCAGGGGAAGGGCGGAGCCAGGAAAAGGCACCGCCCCCGCCCCCTGAACTGAGAAGACACCCCGCCCGGCCAGGCCTGAGCCATGTGCAGAGCAGACAGGGCTACACCCAGCCCAGGACACACATCTGCAGCATCTGGGGATTCCTAGCGAGGAAAGAGGCCTGGGCCTTCACCCCCTAACCTGACTGCAGCCCCCACCACCGCTTCCCCCCCACCCCACCTCGGACAAGCTGCCTCCCACCCCACCCCAGGCTCAGCCCCGCATTGCTCCCCCAGAGCCCAGCTATCACCTGCCCCTTCCCTCCCACCTGGCCCTCCACGGGCTCCTCCCCCATCACACACAGACATCCCCCATTTCTCCCACCTGTAAACAGACTGCCTTGTTCCTAGGGCCCCTTTAGGAGACATACACCCTCCATACCCACCCCCAATGAAGCCTCTGGCCAAACTGCCCACCAGGGCCTCTGACAGTCTCCACCCTGCTCCCTCCCTCCAGGCAACCAGGGCACCCCCTCAGCCCTCCTGCCCAGCCCCCTAGCCCTGAGGATCTGCTCCCCATGAGCGTAAGCAGAGGGGCCATCCGGGCACCTGCGAGGCCCTGGCCTCTCTTTAGCTGTCCATCTTGGTCCCACCCACCTGGCCTCTGCCAGGGGGTCTCGGGGCCTCGGCCAGCACTCTCCTCTCAGACTTGTCCCCTGCTCCCACCTCTCATGTCATCCCCTAACCCCCATACCCACCCTGCTCCTACCAGAAGGCGTACCTGCCAGGGTCTGTCACCTAAACCAGCCCCAGAAGGGAGTCCCCGCTACCCACTGGCTCTCCTGCAACCCAGGAGCCCTGTCCTGTGTCGCCTGTGTGGGTGGGCGTGACAGTGTGCTTCTCGCTCTACAGCAACGGCCAGAGGATGCTCTGCATCGTGCTCATTTCTGGGCCCTTGGTTACAGCCCACTGACCACTTTCCGTGGTCAGTCAGTGTGTGCTGAGTGCACCAATCCCAGAGTTAAAGTTTCATTTTCCACAATGATTCTGACTGGGGTTCTCATCCTGATTCACAATGGACCCCCACCCCAGAATCTCAGCCTGTGCGCTGCAGACACTTGAGCCAGATCATGGTGGAGGGGGATGGGAGGTGGGGGGTGTCCCATGGTCTGCATGCTGAACAGCATCCCTGGCCTCTCCTGCCCCCGATGCCAGCAGCATCCCCAGCTGTTACAACCCAACCAGCTCCAGACTCTGCCCAGGGTCCCCAGGGGGCTCAGGCCTCAGCAGTTAACTTCTCTCCTGACCCCAACGTGCAGCCCAGGTGAGGCCCAGGGGTGTCCACACAATGCCCTGTACACAAGTTTGTGCATGTGTGCACAGCACATGCACTGAGCATGCAAAGATTTTCCGACTTATTTTAATGACTACATAATATTCTACTCAGTTCATGTATCACAAATTTACTTCACTATTTTTGATATTGCAGATAATTTACTAGTTCTTGGTAACATTTTTTTTTTTTCAACTAGATTTCCCTAGCATTGATTCTTAGGAGCAAGACCACCAGAGACAAGGGCGTCTGCCATCTTGCTTAGTGAAGGGCCACACCTTACAGTGTGCTGGAGCTCATGCTCCAATACTTTGGCCACCTGATGTGAAGAGCGGACTCACTGGAAAAGACCCTGATGCTGGGAAAGATTGAGGGCAGGTGGAGAAGGGGATGACAGAGGATGAGATGGTTGGATGGCATCACCGACTCAGTATACATGAGTTTGAGCAAACCCTGGGAAATAGTGAAGGACAGGAAGGCCCAGCGTGCTGCAGTCCACACAGTCTCAAAGAGTCAGACACAACTGAGTGAGTGACCACCACCTTACAGTGCTACCCCATCAGACTACTGGAGGCTGCACCCACCCTGGGCCTCCCAAACCACACAGGTGAGTCTCCCTCCTGGGCAGGTTGGTCCCGAGCCCCAGATGGAACCCAACAGCCATGGAACGTGCAGTGCAGCCCTTGGACTTCAGCTCCTTCTCTCCCTAACGAGCCCCTCCCAGCTAATGGAGACGACCCGCTTCCAGCCTTTCCCAACCCAAGGAGGTCGCCTCTGCCCGGTGACAGCTGGAGCAGAGCAGCTGTCAGGCCAGGCTGTCAGCTCGGGCGGCATTTCCCCTCATGGCATCCACGTGTCACCAGTTCAGGAATCCGGACAGGCGCTCAAGGACAATCTTCTCCCACCCATAATCCTGCTGCCCTCAAGGTCTACACTGGTGTTTTGACAAAATGCAGCAACTGAGAACAAACACCCATGACGCGGTGTGGGGTCAGGCCACGCAGGACGGCCGTCCTCCAGCTCTCTGTCCATCTCCTGCGTGACCAGCGTCTGTCCCACCTCCACTCACATGAACCGCTTGCCCTCAGCCTCAACCAGGGACTGTCCTAATCCCTAGGCCAGAAAGACTCCACCTGCTAGTTCATTAACAGGGAACACCTGCCCCCGTGCTGGTCCTGGCTGTTAACCTGAGGGGCTGGGCGGGATGTGCCCCAGCTGCGGGTTTCCCTGGTAACTGACAAGCCAACCTGAAGGCAATCTCCCCTATAAATGGGGGGGGGCGGTGTGTGGAGCAGAGGCAGCTGTGGCTTCAGAACCTATGTTTCTGACGTGTAAGGTAATGTCTCTGTCTCTGGACTCTTTCTTTGGTCTCAAGGACAGGCAACTCCAAGGCTTGCAAGCCTGGGAGTGCAGCCCCACACGCAGGCTCTGGGTAGGTGTGCAGGAGATGGGATGGGGGATTTCCGGGGAGCTGGCTTCACAGGAGCCCAGGTGGCTCTGTCTTGCCCGATGGCCTAGACGTGAACCTCAGCTCTTCTCCAGCTCCCTCAGGAAGGCTGAGAGCAGATGAGGGCCATTTACAAGAATTAAACTCACGCCTCCTCAGACCCAGGACAGGCTCCGCTGAGCAAAACCTTGAGAAAACCCCAAGAGATCATCATTTCGAAGCTCACACAAATCCCTGACTTAACACCCTATGGAAGACGCATTCCCCTCATGTGAGTACCATACAAAAGTATGATGGTGCAAATATATATTACACAAATCAGCTCAATTCCCAGTTTATCCTTTGTTTTCCATTCAAAACTTCTAATGTTTGAAATTACAGAGAAATTACACTTCATTCCACTGCTGCTCTGTTACTTCTATATAACAAAGAACCACAAACGTCTGTTTTAACAGAATTTTCTGCTGACGTGTAGCAACTGCTGCTTTGTCTTCGTACATTCTGTTTCATTTGTGTCCAGAGAAATAAAGATGAAAAAAGGACAACTTCCCTTCCTTGGCTTTGAGCCAGCCTCATCAAACACCTGGAACAGGACCGCTGTCACCCTCCACTCTGACCCACCCACCCAGTGCGCGCGTGCAGAACTGAGCATGGCCACACGGGGCGCTGTCGTGCCGCTGGGCACCAAGGTCAGCTGAGGCCCATCTGACTGTTGCTGGGTCGCTAAGGCTGTGTCCCACTCTTTGCAACCCTATGAACTGCAGCACGCCAGGCTTCCCTGTACTTCACTATCTCCCAGAGTTTGCTCAAACTCATGGTCCATTGAGTCGGTGATGGCATCCAACCATCTCATCCTCTGTCATCCCCTTCTCCTCCTGCCTTCATCTTTCCCAACATCAGGGTCTCTTCCAGTGAGTCAGTTCTTTACATCAGGTGGCCAAAGCATTGGAGCTTCAGCTTCAGCATCAGTTCTTCCAATGAATATTCAGGACTGATTTCCTTTAGAAATGACTGGTTGGATCTCCTTGCTGTCCAAGAGACTCTCAAGAGTCGTCTCCAACACCACAGTTTGAAAGCATCCATTCTTCAGCGCTCAGCTTTCTCTATACTCCAACTCTCACATCCATACATGACTACTGGAAAAACCATAGCTTTGACTAGATGGACCTTTGTAAGCAAAGTAATCTCTCTGCTTTTTAATACACTGTCTAGGTTTGTCACAGCTATTCTTCCAAGGAGCAAGTGTCTTTTAATTTCATGGCTGCAATCACTATCTGCATAGATTCTGGAGCCCAAGAAAATGAAATCTGACACTGTTTCCAGGTTTTCCCCAACTATTTGTCATGTGACAGGACTGAATGCCAAGATCTTAATTTTTTGAATGCTAAGTTTTTTTTTTGTTTTTTTTTTTTGAATGCTAAGTTTTAAGCCAGCTTTTTACAGTCTCTTCTTTCACCTACATCAAGAGGCTCTTTAATTCCTCTTCACTTTCTGCCATTAGACTGGTTAACATCTTCATATCTGAGGTTATTGATATTTCTCCCGGCAATCTTGATTCCAGCTTTTGCTTCATCCAGGCCGGCATTTCACATGATGTACTCTGCATATAAGTTAAATATGCAAGGTGACAGTATACAGCTTTAACGTACACCTTTCCCTCTGTGGTTCCATGTCCGGTTCTAACTGTTGCTTCTTGTCCTGCATACCGGTTTCACAAGAGACAGGTAAGATGGTCTGGTATTCCCATCTTATTAAGAATATTCTTCAGTTTGTTGTGATCCACACAGTCAAGGCTTTAGCTTAGTCAATGAAGCAGAAGTAGATTTTTTTTGGAACTCCCTTGATTTTTCCATGACCCAGTGGATGTTGGCAATTTCATCTCTGGTTCCTCTGCCTTTTCTAAATCCAGCTTGAACATCTGGAAGTTCTCGGTTCACATACTGTTTAAGCCTCGCTGGAAGGATTTTGAGCATAATCTTGCTGGCATGTGAAATGAGTGCAATTGTGTGGTAGTTTGAACATTCTTTGGCATTGCCCTTCTTTGGGATTGGAATGAAAACTGACCTTTTCCAGTCCTGTGGCCACTGCTGAGTTTTCCAGATTTGTTGACATATTGAGTCCAGCATTTTCACAGCATCATCTTTTAAGATTTGAAATAGCTCCGCTGGAATTCCATCACCTCTACTAGCTTTGTTCGCAGTGATGCTTCCTAAGGCCCACTTGACTTCACATTCCAGGATGTCTGGATGTAGGTAAGTGATCACACCATCGTGGTTATCTGGGTCGTTAAAACCTTTTTTGTATAGTTCTTCTGTGTATTCTTGCCACCTCTTCTTCGTATCTTCTGCTCCTGTTAGGTTCTTGCTGTTTTTGTCCTTTATTGTGCCCATCTTTGCATGAAATGTTCCCTTGATCTCTCCAATTTTCTTAAAGCGATCTCTAGTCTTTCCCATTCTATTGTTTTTCTCTATTTCTTTGCATTGTTCATATAGTCAGCAAAACAAGACCTGGAGTTGACTGTGGCTCAGACTGTCAGCTCCTTACTGCAAAATTCAGGCTCAAATTGAAGAAAGTGGGGAAAACCACTAGGCCATTCAGGTATGACCTAAACCAAATCCCTAATGATTATACAGTGGAGGTGACGAATAGACTGAATGGACTAGATCTGGTAGATAAAGTGATACACAGAACTATACATAGATAGATAGATAGTGATAGGTAGATAGAACAATGGACAGTTTATAACATTGTGCCGGAGGTGGTGACCAAAACCATCCCCAAGAAAAAGAAATGCGAGAAGGCAAAGTTGTTGTCTGAGAAGGCCTTACAAATATCTGAGAAAGGAAGAACAGTGAAAGACAGAGAAAGGGAAAGATATTCCCAGGTGAATGCATAGTTCCAGAGAATAGCAAGGAGGGATAAGAAAGCCATCCTAAGTGAACAATTTGACTGATACGGCATCAAAAATTGGTGGGTTTCCCCAGGTTTGGGGCACACTGGACTGCAGACTGCAGGTGGCAGGGCACATTATATGGATCCACCTGGAAGATTTCGAGTCCACTTCACCCCTTGACTGACACTGCAGAGCAGCCTGAGCTCAAGTGAGACAAGACTCACCTGCCACTTCAGAAAAGTTCCACCGTGGGTGGAGGAAACAGCCTTGGTTTCCAACAGAAGCCCACAGAGTGGAACAAGCACATGAATCAAATAAAGGGACAGAGCAGAGCCTGCAGGAGCAGGTGCTGGCAGGGAGGGCAGCAATGGTGGATATGATGGGTAAGGATGCGCCAAGATGAGGATTGGCCAGCACTTTAATAAGAACCAGCACAGAGACACAGAGTGAACAGGGACCACATGGAGGGTCAACAGGAAGGGGGATTCAGAATTAAGTACTAACTTGGAAAGTGTCTAAACTGGCTGCCACCAGTACCCCCTCCCACCCCCTGCCCAGGTGCCATGATTCCGAGAAGAGGGGCCGAAAAGACAACAGTGACCCTCCCCGGTGCCCATCCTCCCAGGGTGGGAATGGGGGCAGCGAGCCTTCACCCACGGGACACCAGACAGAGGCCACCCCCACCGGCTGAGCTCCACACAGCTATCCCCTGGCCATCCTCAGGGATTTATGTACATCGTGCACTCACCAGCTGTGAGCTGGCGAGATACTGAGCTCAGGATGCTTGGCTAGGCCCTGAAACCCATCCTGGCCACAGGCTGGTCTAAGCACATGGCTTCAGCCACACACAAGTAGACGAAGGTCCAGATCATGAGTGGAGACCAGGGACAGAGGCAGGCTCAGAGCAAAACCAGTGGGTGAGAGGAAGCAGCCAGGCCTTTGCTGGACATAGGTGGGTCCATGGAGGGAGGAGGGTGGACAGTTGAGGATGGTCCTACCGATAAGGAAGCAGAAGCCCACTCCTCCAGCTGTGACCCCACCTCTGCACGTACTTCTCCCTTGATCCCCGAACAAACCCTCCACGGTCGCTCAACATTCTTGGTGAGGATGAAACCTCCCCAGTCTCAAATGCAGCCATGTGCATGCCCAGTCGCTCAATCGTGCCCAACTCTTTGTGGCCCCATGGACTGTAGCCCATCAGGCTCCTCTGTCCATAGGATTCTCCAAGCAAGAATACTGGAGTGGGTTGCCAGGCACTCCTCCAGGGGATCTTCCCGACCCGTGAATGGAACCTGCATCTTCTGCACTGGCAGGAGGATTCTCTACCACTAGCTCCACCAGGGAAGCTGCAAATGCAACCATATGTAGCTGCTTTTGATGAACAGTAGGAAATAAAATAAATTATCTTTTAAATGGGAACTCTCCATCTGCATGTCTTAGAGTAACAGCTGCTTGAAAGCAAACCAAATGGAGCAGAATCTTAAAGGTGAGGTTACCAGTTAAGTTCACCTTCACTCCCCGCTGGAGCACCTGGTTCCTACCTCGCCAGGTACCTGAGCCTCAACACAGGGTGGGGCCGCTCACCTGTGCGGCAGTTGTGAAACTCCAGCGCGCTCTGGATGCGGAAGGTCTTCTCGCAGGTGCCACACCGGTACCTGTACTCGCTGTCGACCTGGGGGGGGGGCAGTAGTGGGGCGGCTGGAACACCCTCTCCTCAAGGGAGCTGCTCCAGCAATGTCGTGTGTCTCACAGCCCCTCCCTCTGCTACCCTCCCGCCCAGCTTAGAAACACGAACCGTGCCTGGCTGACCCACTGCCCTGGAAAGAGAAGCATCCAGGTGACCTCAGTGCCCACGTTGGCCTCCGGCTCCTCCCTGATCCCCGGCAGCACCCCGCCAGGCCCTGGCCTACCTCAGCCACTCCAGCTCCCTGTCCCCACTCCCCTCGCCTGGGACTCTCCAGTCACCCACCTCGTTCCTGCTGTGCTTGTACGAGACGTGCTGCTTCAGGCTCTCCTTGCGGCTGAACAACTTGGCACATTCCTCGCATTTAAACAGCTTGTCGCCTAAGGACGAGCCAGTGACAAGCGCGTCACTTCTCCAGGCGCACCGGCCACGGTGCCCACCTGGGACCTGCCTGGCCCCTGCCTGGCCCCCGGGACTCACCGTGCGAGCGCACGTGCCTGCTCAGGTTGCTGCTGTTCTGGAAGACCTTGCTGCAGATGCTGCACTGGTATACCCGCCTGTGCTCGCCCAGCTGCCGCACCACCTTCCGCCGGATGCCATGCCGGCTTGAGAGGATCAGGCTCCTCTTGAGGGTGATGGTACCGCTCTGGTGATGTGGGAACCTGCGGGAGAGACACACAGGTTGGTGAGGCGGGCGGGAGGCAGGGTCGGGGAGAAAAGTTCAAGGTTACAGTCATCCTGGAAAGAGCGCCTGTCGAATCTTCCTAGCTCGATGCTGGAGGGAGCGCTGTGCTCAGGTGTCCCCAGCTTTGGGGCTTCTGGATAAGGGAGATACCCTGCATGTCTCTGGAAGGGAGACACCCTGAATGTGCAGTGGCATCAGTCAGCTTTTCCACACCAGCCACTCATCTCCCTCAGCATTAACTCTGGTCACCAGAAGCCTGGAGCTCAATTAGTGCCTTGGCCAGAGTGATCCCATCTCTTCTACTCTCTTCACTTGCCCCTACCCTGTTTCATATCTTCCCTGAACCTGATTTTTCAAACTTCTTCTCCCTACTAAATGTGCTTCTAACAGTAAGTTACAGAAATCCTCTGGGCAATAAGACGGAGCATGAGTAAGCAGGTCACGCTCACCATTTCTGATACTGCTCTGCTGTGTTCTGTTTTTGCACAGCTTCCTGGACTGTCTAGGACCAGGCATACTATGACACTGAAGAACGCACTCCAAAAAGGACCTGAAAAACTGTCACAGGCTTATTCAACTTCAGGGCAAAAAATTAGTAAGAATAATAACTAAAATATAAACATTTTCCTCATTCATAAAAAGAAGAGAAATGCAGAATATTTACAGAAGTTCAGATACAAACTGTTCTATCATAGCAGCCTTGTTGGACACAAGTATCAGCTGGTGGAGGAGTGGATGAACCAAGTGTGGTCCTCCCGCATGATGGAGTAGTATTCTGACTTAAACCAGACGGACACTCCAATACCTGCTCCAACATGGATGGACCTCGAGGGCATTACGCTAAGTGAAATAAACCAGTCACAAAAGGACAAACACGTGTGATCCATTTATATGAGTTCTTGAGAGACATGAGTACCTCCTGTAAGGTCTTCGCAGAGACAGAAAGCAGAATAGTGGGTGCCAGGGGCTGGAGAGGGGTGATGGGGAGTTAGTATTTCATAAGGATGGAGTTTCATCTTGGGGAAGATGAAAAAATTCTGGAGATGAATGGAAGGTTGCACAAAGATGTGAATGTATTTGAAACCACTGAACCATACACTTAAAAATGGCTAAGATGATAAATTTTATACTATGTGTATTTTACTACAATAAGATTTTTTAACCTATTTTCACAGAGGCTGCACTATTAACTCCCTGAGCTCCAGGACATTCCTGCTGCTCCCCATGCACATGCGTTTCCCATAAGAAGTAAACCATCCCCTCTCGTCAGGCTCTCCCTCTGAAACGGATTAGCTGCCACACGCCTTTGCCCATGAAGCCAGGCCGAATGTCATGCTGGGACGTACTTTGGCACTGAGCTGGAGTCGCTGGGGGTGGCGGCCAGCTTTCCCAGAACCAGCTCCATGATCCGCTCGTCCGGCGTTGCAGTCACAGGCTCAACCTCAGTCACGATCTCCGTCACTTGCTCTGCAGGGAGGGGACGAGACAAGCTGTGTCACTGCCAGGGCCGTGGACAGAACACAGCTGAACCCAGACAGCAGGCCCAAGGGGCCGCAGCCAGGCTGATGCCGTAGACACGGATCGCAAGATTGACAAGAGGAAAAAAACCAGCAATACTTTAGAATCCACACATTTGCCTGCAGGTTGAAAAGAGCAAAATATTATTCTTAACTCAAAACTGGAGTTGGAATCGGTGATTCCTTTTAAAACCACAGGAGTCATGACTCTATTTCAATCCCTTTTCATACCACCTAAAACAAAACCCTTCGATATACAGTAGGGTCTTATAACTTATTAAATTCCTCCTGACAGAAATTCAGGAATATTAATTTCTGTAGTTACACAAGTCATCGTGAGTATGTTCAAAAGCAAATAATCATTTTCTATAAGAGTTAAATATCAAATGACCACAGTAATAGGGACCCAGGACTGAACCTCTAAACAAATGAAATATGGAAAGATTACACAAAAAGATTTATCTACTTCACCTACTATGATGTGTCTTTCTAACGCAACTAATAATTAGTGAAATAACCACTTAATAAGCTTTCCACTTCTTTCTGTCTTTTCTTCTTGTTTATAGAGAAGTAGGGAGACTGTCCAGGGGGAGCTTAAACCACTTCTGCTGAGAATATTATCTGAGGACTGCTCCTCTGTATTCTCTTTAATTCTGAGAGAGAACAAGAATTTCTTGTCACTCACAAAGAAATCCTGGGCTACAGCAGACAGCAAGAAGAAAAACTGCCCAGTGGGTGGTCAGTGAGGAAGGCACGAGTGTCTGAGCATCAAGGCTGGTCCTTACGTGCCAGACCCGCCAGGAATCCACTGGTGCCGGCACTTCTGGTGAGGCAGTGAGGGCTGAGGGGATGGCCTCGTGGGGACCCCTCACCAGAGAAACCAAGTTCCCTCCAAACTCAACTGAAGCTACTATAGAGTCAGAGTAACACCTTTAGCCATGGCCCGGAGCGCAGCCGCATGCCCGTCCACAGGAGACAGGGAGCAGGCGCTGGAGCACCCACATGATGGACCGACATGGTTCAGCACCGAAGGAGAGTGGGAAGCCCAACGTGGGTGAGTCTTCTCCACATGTGGCCTGGAAGATGCTGAGCACAGAGCTCCCAGGATGCGTGGCTGAGGAGATGGAAATGTTCTGTCCAGGCAACCGCCTACATTGGGGAACCCGCCTGTCAAAGTTCACAGCCCACGCACTCTACCAACTGCACTGGGAATAAGCTGTACTCGAAAGAGCTGGTTCACAGCAAGAGAAGGGCTTAGACAGCACCTCCATGTAGACTCTGGACCAAGTTTTCCTGCCTGGCAAGGACGCAATATGGCCTCAGGCCCCTCCCCACTATCATCACTCCTCCCCCAGGACCACGCCCCAAGCTGCCTCCTCCCCAGGACCACGCCCCCAAGCTGGCTCCTCCCCCAGGGCCGCCCTCACCTGCTGGCTCCTTGCCTTCAACAATGACTAGAGGCTGCTCTGGTTTGGATGCTTTGGGTTTTCTTCCCCTTCGAGGCTTTTTCTTCTGCTCTTTGGTGGCACTGACAGTCTTGGGAACCTCAGGAGGTTCCCCCCGGGGCAAATCTGCTTCCTTCTCCGGGGCTGACTCCTGCTGGCCGGCTGGGGCGCCACTCTTGGATTGTTCCAAGTGGCCCAACAGGTGCTCTGCAGAAGATGCTTATGATGAGTCCACCAGGCTGAAAACACTTAGGCCACAAAAACAGACAGCCCCCACTACCCTCCTCCCCAGCTGAACTAGTCTGCTGAGCTGGAGAAAGAAAACAAGATCCCTCAGTGCCAGACACGCAGAGGACTTCAAGCCAAAGCACAGATCCCTGGGAGGAGGCCTGTGGGACACAGGCCAGGAGCGGAGCCAGGGGAGTCCTGACATCCTCCCCAATGGAAGTGACAGGGCGTGTCTGGGTGAACGCATCTGGGGACTCCCTGGCCCAGCAGGCACCTGCCCCTTACCATTCAGCAGCTGCAGCTCCAGGAAGGTGGCTGAACACACCTTGCACACCCACTGGCTGGGCTCTGCCTCCACCGGGGTGCTGTTCTCTGGGGTGCCCGCAGCTTCAAAAGACAAGGTTGGGGGAGAAGGTCCAGCAGTTCCTCTCTGTGCTGCCCAGCCCAGTGGAGGGTACGCCTGCCCCACAGGAGGTGACAACAGTGGTGACAACTGCCATCTCTTGGGAGCAAATCCAACCCTCCCTCCAAACACTGTTCTCAGAGTTTTACCCACAGGGACTCGTTCATGCCTGTGAGCATCCCCATTTCACAGATGAGGAAACCGGGCATGGAGAACTGGAACCAGTCTGACGCAGGGCTGTCACCAGTCAAGGAAATGTGTCTTCCTCACAGAAGCCAGTCCAGTGGGACCAGACGCACACCCCTCCACACACACTGATGACTTCAAGGAAAAAAAAAAAGGCATCCTACAGTCCATAGCGAATTCTCTACTCTCTCATTGGCTCACGTGACAAGAAGGGGCGAACCCACGACAGCCAGGCCCCACGCCCTGTGCCCAGTTTTGCCATGGCTCCTGCCCAAGCACTGTCAACAAAACTTTCTGCAATGACAGAAATGTCCTGTAACTGCCTTCCAGGTAGCAGCCACATGTGCCCAGTGCCCCTGAGGAACTGGACTTCTGCTTTTACTGCATTTGAATTTAGGTTTAAATAGCCGCCCCGGGGCAGGTGCTTGCTCTGGGGGGCAGTGCCTCTAGCCCTCCTGGTACCCCCACTGGAGTCTAGGGCAGAGGAAGATGACCAGGGTCCATGGAACACGGAGGGAGATCCTGGCTGTGTAGGCTCTTTAAAAAAATACTGATGTTCTTGTGAGACCTCAGAGTTAGGGATGTGATAGAGAAGAACCTTTGTTTTCTATTACAGGTGGCACTAGTGGTCAAGAATCCGCCTGCAATGCAGGAGACGTGAAGAGACATGGGTCCAATCCCTGGGTCGGGAAGATACCCTGGAGTAGGAAATGGCAACCCACTCCAGTATTCTTGCCTGGAAAATCCCATGGACAGAGGAGCCTGGGGGCTGCAGTCCACTGGGTTGCACAGTGTCAGACATGACTAAAGCGACTTAGCACACAAGCACCCACAAGTTAATCACTAAAGGGCTTTTGCCTATGAGCTTAAATTACACATCATGGCCCATCCCTGGGAACCCTGCCTCTCAGGTAATGAACATTAAGCTGAAATACCTTTGTTTAGCTCACAGGAAACAATCTGACCAGGCTCACCCGTGAACAGCTGCAGGGGGGGAAGAAATTAACACATCCCCTCTGGAGGCTGACTGGAACCAAGACATGCTTGCCTTCATTCCCTCCCCTTTTAGTACAAAAGAGGCCTGAATTCTAACTCAGAGAAGATGGTTCTTTGGGACATTGGTCCACTATCTTCTCAACCTACTGGCTTTCCAAATAAAGTGGCTATTCCTGCCCCAACAACAGTCTCTCGATTGACTGGCTGCTCATACAATGAGCAGTATGAGCTTGGATTCTATAACAGGGACGTTCCAAGCGAATATATGTTCATGGTATCCTGGCCCAGCAGACTGATTTCTCTAAAGCCCACGTGGCAGCCTGTCAGGGCTGGACAGGGGCCACAGCTCTCACTGCCACCTCCACTCCTGTCTCTGTGCAGCTTGTGTTGGCACTCAGGACCCATCACAACACCCAGCAAAACACGCTGGGGCCGCCCACAAAGCAAGACCCTCCAGGACTGTGACTGTACATGCCTTCAGTTACTAGGAAAAAGCACACCTCTTTCTGTATCAAAAACCAGCAATAAGGCTGCAAAAGATGGAAGGAAAAGATGGAGACCACCGCTACAACTGTTTGTGTGCATTTTCTGAGTCTTCGTCAGATAACAAGAGAGAGATGTAAGTGGATGTGAAATTTTCAGTTATACCAAAACTAGAACAGAATGAGTGGAGAGCGAGCAGCACGGAAGCAGGGTATTGTCTGGGGATGTGCCCTCCGGCTCAGCCTCTGCTCTCGCCCGCACCTGCTCTCTGGGGAATCCAAGGAAGAGCATCAGGAAAAGATGAGGACAATTGAAACCAAAATCCTGTATCTCACTCACCTTCCCCAACACACATGGTCTAAAGAGGGCAGAGTACTCTTGCACAAGAGAGTTTCAGAGAAGGAAGCTGAGGAGGGGTGAGCGGGCAGCAGACACGCAGGAATAAAGGCAGCTCCTTCTAACCCAAATGAGTTGCGGTCACTGCACCACGAGGTCCCCGCCCAGGAGTGGAATCCACGCTGACCTGACCTGGGGCAGGAAACCTTTCTCTTCAGCCTGAAGTCCGGAAGCGGGGCTGACAGGACCAACTAGAATAACCAGTCATGACTGCTGTCCTCTCACTGAGGGCAGTGTTCTATTTCACAAAAACTATCTTACAAGGTAAAAATTCTAAGAAAAAAAAAATTAGCCAACGATCAGGAGGCAACTCCTGATCACAATCACGCACATCCAACAAGAGAGACGCATCTATGCAAAATGAAACAGTGCTGCGGGGGAGAGGCAGTGATGACATGGAGGGCTCCCAGCAGATAGTCACCAAAACAAGTGATGAAGGTCGAGCACACAGCATGTCAGCATGCTAGGCAGGACCTCAGCCACACAGAAACGCATGGCTGCTTAAACTATGGAAGAGAAATGGCATAAATACAAGGACAGAGGATGGATGCTGGTCACCAGGGGATGGGGTGCAGAGTCATATGAGGGAAACTTTTGGGGTGATGAGAACATTCTATATCTTTTTTTTTTTTTAATTTTTTTAGTTTATTTTCTATTTTTTAACTTTACAATATTTGTTTTGCTATACACTGACATGAATCCACCATGAGTCTTTTTTTTTAAAAAGTAAGTTTCAATGTTTATTTTTTAATTTCCTTGGCTGTGCTGGGTCTTAGTTGCAGCATGCGGGATCTATCTTTAGTTGTGGCATGCAAACTCTTAGCTGCAGCATGTGGGATCTAGTTTCCTGACCAGGGATCGAACCCAGGCCCCCTGCATTGGAAGCAAGGAAGCTTAACTGCTGGACCACCAGGGAAGTCCCAGACCATTCTCTATCTTGATTCCAATGGAGCTCACGCAACTGTGGACATTTGTTCAAACTTTGATACTGCCCATTAAAATCACTATTTTATTGTTTGAAAACTATATGCCCACTGTGCTGGTTTTTAAAAACTGCTAGAAAATGCCAAGCAAAAATGCCAAGAGTCGTTAAGATGGTGATGTTATATGTAATCAAGAAGTTCCTCAAGTGTTAGGAAATGTATTTATAGCTCATCTCTTTCACCAGGAAAGTGATTTTGAAAATCTGATGCTGACAGCTGACTCTAAACCCTACATGCCTACTGGCTGAGACCGTGAGGCTTCCTGGGCTGCCTCCTTCATCGCCAACGGGCCCCGGTGTGTGTAAAGAAGAGAAATTAACCTTCATGGACATTCAATGAAAACATGTGGTTAGGAAGGTAAATCCAATACCAGGGAAAAAAATATATAAAGTTTTGAAAGAAGTGTGTGTCACTGCTCCTTCCGGTGGAAGGAAAAATACTTCCTTCAGTATTTAAACGTCTATTCTGGCAAACTGCAAACTGGCATAAAGTTTGTGTAATTATTAATAGTGCCCAATGTTCTTAGCAGCCGAGATGCAGAGTCACGGCTACCCTGGTGCTCCTGAACAAGAGCAGTCAGGACAAGGTGGGGAGGCAGATGTTCTGGACGACACGGTTCCAGGCTCATTTCATTAAGATCTGTTCTATCAAACGCAGCCCCCGAATAAGGAGCTCTCCTACAGGTAAAAAAAAAAGCCAACAGGATAACTGTCACTCTGATTGTTGTTGTTCAGCTGCTAAGTTGGGTCTGACTCTTTGCAACCCCATGGACTGCAGCACACCAGGCTTCCCTGTCCTTCACTATCGCCTGGAATTTTCTCAAATTTGTGTCCATTCAGTCAGTGATATTACCTAACCATCTCATTCTCTGCCATCCTCTTCTCCTTTTGCCCTCAATCTTTTCTAATATCAGCATTTTTTCCAATGAGGTGACTCTTCGCATCAGGTGGTCAAAGTACTGGAGCTTCAGCTTCAGCATCACTCCTTCCAATGGGCTGATTTCCTTTAGGATTGACTGATTTGATCTCCTTGCAGTCCAAGGGACTCTCAAGAGTCTTCTCCAACAGCACAACTCTAAAGCATCAATTCTTCGGCACTCAGTCTTCTTTATGGTTCAACTTTCACATCCAGACTGGAAATACCATAGCTTTGACCATACGGACCTTTGTCAGCAAAGTGATGTCTCTGCTTATTAATACGCTGTCTAGGTTTGTCATAGCTTTTCTTCCAAGGAGCAAGCATCTTTTAATTTCATGGCTGCAATCACCAAAATATAAAATCTGTCACTGCTTCCACATTTCCCCTTTCTATTTGCCAGGAAGTGATGGGACCAAATGTCATGATCTTAAGTCTTTTGAATGTTGAATTTTAAGCCAGCTTTTTCATTCTCCCCTTTTACCTTCACCAAGAGGCTCTTTAGTTCCTCTTCACTTTCTGCCATTAGAGTGGTATCATCTGCATATCTATGGTTGTTGATATCTCTCCCGGCAATCTTGATTCCATCTTGTGCTTCATCCAGCCTGGCATTTCACATGATGTATTCTGCATAGAAGTTAAATAAGCAGGGTGACAATATACAGCCTTGCCACATTTATTTCCCAATTTTGAACCCATTTGTTGTTCCATGTCTGGTTCTAACTGTTGCTTCTTGACCTGCATACGGGTTTCTCAGGAGACAGGTAAGGTGGTCTGATATTCCCATCTCTTGAGGAATTTTCCAGTTTACTGTGACCCACATAGTCAAAGGCTTGAGCACAGTCAATGAAGCAGAAGCAGATGTTTTTCTGGAATTCCCTTGCTTTTTCTATGATCCAACAAATGTTGGCAATTTGATCTCTGGTTCCTCTGCCTTTTCTAAATTCAGCTTGTACATCTGGAAGTTCTTGGTTCAGGTACTGCTGAAGCTTAGCTTGAAGGAATTTGAGCATTATTTGCTAGCATGTGAAATTAGTGCAATTGTGCGGTAGTTTGAACATTCTTTGGCACCACCCTTCTTTGGGATTGGAATGAAAACTGACCTCTTCCAGTCCTGTGGCCACTGCTGAGTTTTCCAAATTTGCTGGCATATTGAGTGCAGCACTTTCACAGCATCATCTTTTAGGATATGAAATAGCTCAGCTGGAATTCCATCACCCACACTAGCTTTGTTTGTAGTCATGCTTCCTAAGGCCCACTTGACTTCATCCTCCAGTATGTCTGGCTCTAGGTAAGTGACCATACCATTATGGTTATCTGGGTCATTAAGACCTCTTTTGTACACTTTTTGAGTCTATTTTTGCCACCTCTTCTTAATCTCTTCTGCTTCTGTAAGGTCCTTAGTATTTCTGTCCTTTATGGTTCCTATCTTTGCATGAACTGTTCCCTTGATCTCTCCAATTTTTCCAATTCTATTATTTTCTACTACTTCTTTGTACTGTTCATTTAAGAAGGCCTTCTTACCTCTCCTTGCTATTCTCTGGAATTCTACATTCAGTTGGGTATATCTTTCCCTTTCTCCCTTGCTTTTCGCTTCTCTTTTCTCAGCTACTTGTAAAGCCTCTTCAGACAACCACTTGGCATTCTTGCATTTCTTTTTCTTTGGGATGGTTTTGGTCACTGCCTTCTGTACAATGTTACAAACCTCTGTCCATAGTTCTTCACTAGCACTGGCACTCCATCTACTAGATCTAATCCCTTGAATCCATTTGTCACTTCCACTGTATAATCATGAGAGATTTAATTTAGGTCATATCTGAAAGGTCTAGTGGTTTTCCCTACTTTCTTCACTTTAAACCTGAATTTTGCAGTAAGGAGCTCATGATCTGAGCCACAGTCAGCTCCTGGTCTTGTTTTGCTGACTGTATGAAGCTTCTCCATCTTTGGCTGCAAAGAACATAATCAATCTGATTTTGGCATTGACCGTTTGGTGATGTCCATGTTTAGAATTGTCTCTTATGTTGTTGGAAAAGGGTGTTTGCTATGACCAGTGTGTTCTCTTGGCAAAACTCTGTTAGCCTTTGCCCTGCTTCATTTTATACTTCAAGGCCAAACTTGCCTGTGCTCCAGGTATCTCATGACTTCCTACTTTGGCATTCCAATCCTCTATGATGAAAAAGGTATCTTTTTTTTGGTGTTAGTTCTAGAAGATCTTGTAGGTCGTCATAGAACCATTCAGCTTCTTCAGCATTAGTGGTTGGGGCACAGACTTGGATTACTATGATACTGAATGGTTTGCCATGGAAATGAACAGAGATCATTCTGTAGTTTTTGAGATTGCACCCAAGTACTGCATTTCAGACTCTTGTTGATTATGAGGGCTACTCCACTTCTTCTAAGAGACTGTTGCCCACAGCAGTAGATATAATAATGGTCATCTGAATTAAATTAGGCCATTCCCATCCATTTTAGTTTTACTGATTCCAAAGATGTCAATGATCACTCTTGCCATCTCCTGTTTGACCACATCTAATTTACTTATCCATGGATCTAACACTCCAGGTTCCTATACAATATTGTTCTTTACAGCATTGGACTTTACTTTCACCATGAGACATATCCACACCTGAGCACTGTTTCCAGTTGGCCTAGCCACTTCATTCTTTCTGGAGTTATTAGTAATTGCCCTCCACTCTTCCCCAGTACCATACTGGACACTTTCCAACCTGGGGTCTCATTTTCCAGTGTCATATCCTTTTGCCTTTTCATTCTGTTCATAGGGTTCTCGCAGCAAGAACACTGGAGTGGTTTGCCATTCCCTCCTCCAGTGGACCATGTTTTTGTCAGAACTCTTCACTATAACCCATCCGTCTTGGGTGGCCCTACACAGCATGGCTCATAGCTCCAATGAGTTACACATGCTCCTCTGCACTGACAAGGCTGTGATCCATGAAGGAGAAACTCCAATATGGGGAGATAACCTCTGTGCTGGCTTTGACCTTGAGAGTCATGAGGCATGTGCCACCCTCCAGGACACAACGGATAAGGTCAGACCCTAACAACCGAACGTGCAGTCTGGGCTAGTCCAGGACTCACATGGAATACGGAATCCAGGACACGAGGAAACCAGGTTAGTAAGATGCTGGTGACCCTGGAAGCAGTGGGGGAGCTGGCTTCATCCCACCCACGGTGGGTGCCTCTGGCGGGCAGGGCCAGGTACCCAGTTTTAGCAAATCCAGTGGGTGGGTCTAGGAGCAGTCTGGTGAAAAACCAAGGGTCTCTCCAAATTCCTTCTGTCCCCTTTCCTATCAAAATAAAGAAAGGCCCATCAAGGCCAGTGTCCCTCTGCAAATATCCCTGTGAAGATGTAAACCCTCTGCTGCTATCAGGCCCCATGTGCAGCCATCTGTCTTTCCTGGGGGACCCCCCGGAAGCTCAGCACACCACCACCTGCAGCACACCACGACCTGCACCCAGGCTGTAGTGACTGAAGAAAGACCCCGGAAATTCATGTCTACCCAGAGGCTCTGGGCAGGGGCTTTGAAGAAGTAACCAAGGCAAGGCAGGTGAGACTGGATTCGGTGGTCCTAAATCCAGTCTCCTCCCAGAGACCCAGGGAGAGATCCTGGCAGGGACGAGGTGATGCAGCGACCAGCCAAGGATCGCCAAGGGCCATCAGCAACACGAGAGCTGGAACAGGGGCCAGGAAAGGACCCTCCCTCCCGACCTCCGGAGGAGCCAGACCTACCCACACCTGGATCCTGGACTTCAGGCTTCCAGACTGTGAAACAGTACATTGCTCTCATTTATGCCCTGGTCTGTGGTGCTCTGAGAAACCATGTGGGCTGCCTCACGGACCCCTCCCTCCTTGATACTGCTGGGCAAGCCCACCTGGAGTGGCTCCCAAACCTCGGCTATGATGCAGGGGTCACGGGACAGCCCAGAGCCCCCCAAACTTGTTACCCCTCTTGCCCTACTGACCCATCTGTAACCCACAGTGCTCAAAACAAAAGAGATCATTTCCTTGTCAGAATCCTGTGGTTTGGGGTCAGGAGAAAAGTCAGCGTCTGCTTCTCCCCCAGAGGAATTAATCTTAGAGGCAGCCACAAGTGTGTCCGCCCCAGGCAGGCTGTGTGAAATCCCATTCACCCAGGTCACAGAACCACATGTAAGCCATTCACAAGGTCAGGTGGGGAGGACATGCACCCAAAGGACCCACAATGAGGACTGAAAAGACTTAAGTTCACTGGCCCCCTCACAAGGTCAGATGCCCCAGTTCGGGGTAGCAAGCCCTGCATCTGATTTGTTTCTCCAGTACGATGCAGGTGAATCACAGGTGTTCACTAGGTCTTTCTCTGACCCCCCCACACGCATACACGTGTGTACACATGCATGGACGTGCATATACACACACACACATATACACACCCCAACCTCTAAGAGAAGGCTGCTGGAGCCAGAATCTGGGTTCAAATCCTGATTCCTTCACTCTCTGCTCTGTGACTCAAGGCAGGTTTCTTAACCTCTCTGTGCTCCATTCCCTCTGCCCAAACCCTGGGACCATAACCTGACCCCAGAGGATGGGCAGGTGAGTGACGTGGGAAGCCAGAGGACCGCGCTGGGAACGGAGCTGCTGCCAGCAAGAGTCTGGCCTGGGGAGAGCTCTTCTAACAGTCTCTCAGGCCGGGCAGTCAACATGCAGACCAACCAACCCATCCACATTCCCTACCCCCACAGGCCTGCCCAGCCAGACACCTCTCACCAACATCAGGGTGCTGTGAGAGACAGGGGCAGCAGGACAGCAGGCAGGCTGGGGACAGGGGGCCACCACATACCCTGGAGCCCAGGGCAGGCCTGCCTCAGCATGGGCTTGTCCATCCTCTTGGCGTAGAAGGCTGCGTACCACACACGCAGCTCGGTGCCCGGGGGGATGTCCCGGGAGGTGGTGAAGTACACGTCGCTGCCATGCTGGAAGGCCGTCAGGTTCTGGTGTCCCGGCTCCGCTGCCGGCCGCACCAGCATCATCCAGTTGCAGTCGTCCTCGTTGGAGGTGTCGAAGCACACGGGGTGCCCGTCCTTCTGGAACACCTGGAGGGAGGCGCAGCCCGCCGCAGGGCAGGGTGGGGGTTGATTATCCACCAGTGTGTGTGTCAGTGCGTGCACACAAGGGGCTGCTGAGAGACCAGTCTAGACACTGCCACATCAGTGGCCAAACAGGGCACTGTACGGACCTGTTCTACATTGATGCGTGTCTACATTGATGGGAGGGCAGGGGAAGACCCCCAAAACAGGCCAGGATGGTCACAGGCAAAAGGGAAGCAGGAGGCATAGCTAAAGGTCAGGTGTCACTGGGAGACCTGAGTGCTCAGGTGGGTACTGGGACGCCTCACCCCCACCTGTGGTCCAGGTGGGCACCTGGCCATGTGTGCTCTGCTCCTGTTCCAGGATGCACGAGGAAGCCTGAGCTCTACTCCCAGATCAGGAGTTCTCAGGAGCCCTGAGTTCTACTCCTGGCCCAGGGTGTCACTGGAACACCTGGACTCTGTACCTGGGCCAGGTGTATCAGGACACCTAAGTTCTTCTCCCAGTTCTGTTGCAAGTATGTTCAATGACTTTGGCAAAGTTCCTGAATCCTTTTTTTAAAATTTTAGCTATTTATTTGTTCATTTATTGACTTTTTGGCCATTCCAGGTGGCATGCGGGATCTTAGTTCCCAGACCAGGGATTAGACCTGTGCACCCTTCAGTGCAAGTGCGGAGTCTTACCCACTGGACCATGGAAGTCCCATTCCTTGATCTTTATAAGCTGTGCCCTCGTCTAAAAAGCAGCACCATCACTTTATGGATGGAATGCAGGCAGGGACAAGGGGGAGAAGCTTGAATATTTTGAAGTTCAAAGTAACCACATGGAATAGGGGGCTCCTGTCCCCTACTTTCTGATGCAATTGTTTCCTGATTATAGAAACAAATCTCCCTTCTTCTCCTGGCTTTTCCTGTAGGGGCTCCCCACTGCTAAGAGCTAGAGGCCCCCCTCTGACGTTGGGAGTCCTCAGAAGCAAGGAGAGGGTTAGAGGGGGCTGCCAGGCACCTAATGCCCCTCAGTTGATATGGGGGCTGCTCCCAGTTGGCTTTGGTCTCCTTCTGTGGGCGTAAAGTGCCCCCAGCATCCAGGTACCCAACACAGTCTGTGCTGGAACAACTCAATACCAGACACAAACCTTCAGGATCTGAGTCACCGAAAGAGACCCAAATAAGCACAAAGGGCTTTTTCAAAGAGGCCTTGGCCAACCACGGGCCCACAGCGATTATGCCCATCAGCCCTGAGTCTCTTGACATCACTCCTGCACATAAAACAGCCTTTCTTTCCTTTCTTTGTAAACAAATCAAGTCCCTTTCCCTTCTCTCCGCCGTGCTGAAATCTGCCTTATAAACTCAATTCTCCAAGGACTGTCGAGTCCCCACGGTCAGCTGGATCATCTCCGTCCCAAAACACTTGGGTCTCTGCTAAGGGTCTCCAGAAAAGCTCACCTCTGGGGCTCACTGCTGCCTGACCAGCGCCAGTTCCTCTCAGTTTATTGCATGGGTGTTTCTGAAGGCTGCCTGCGGCTGAGCACTCTGGGCATGGGGCCAGAGCTGTGACCCACACTCACAACCCCAGCCTCGCGGCGCCTCTGGGGTCTCACTTTAAGTGATCAAGTCCTCCCTGTGATTTTCTTCCATTTCCTTTTTTTCAGTGTTACATAGAAGCCATCATCTTCCTGTCTGATGTGCTTTTCAGAGCTGCCAAATTTTGCACTGGTCTCTCACCAACACAAAACGCCTTCCTTTCAAAAGAGCCTTGCAAAGTTCCCTACACTCCACACAGGTGTGAAATCCCCACATGGTCCTGCAAATTCCACAGAAAGGTCCTCCTACAGCCTGCACTGGAGGGGTCCACTCTTGCATATGTTTTAAATACACTCTTCTGAGTTCTGCAAAATACTAACTTAACTCATGCTCTTGTGATATAAAAATAAACTAAAAAGAAAAAAGAAAAAAACACTGTCTTGGAAATTCAGCAGAACTACAACACCTGGAGCTGTCTCTAAGATGTTTATAAGTCACTGAACTCTTCACTGAGCATCGCCCTTGCCCACCTGCACACGAGGAAGGTCACAAACAAGGGTGCCGCAGCCCACACCGGCCCAGAGTGTACCTTCAGTGGAAACGCAGACTCCTTCTCCCATTTGGCGACGCGTCGCGACTCAAATGGGCCGAACTGCGTGCGCTTGACGAGCTGGGTCACGGCAAACACCCCCTCAGCTCCGTCTTCCAGGCGTCTGATCTCCAGGTTGGAGGGAAGGGATGACCTAGAGATGGAACAAACCAAGAGTCTCGGCCCCAAGAACCCACCAGCCAGGGTGCCACTCTCACCAGGGACAGAGGGTTAGGATGACGGAGAAGGTTGCTCCCGCTGGCCCCAGAGCTGGTGATGGAGGGGCACTGACTTGAGGATGCGTTTATACTCCCCACCCAGGAGACAGAGCCAATGCTCATGTGCATGCATACAAACACACACCCTAAGTGTGGGCTTCGATGGGCCCATAGAGAGGGAGGGAGGACCAGAGAGACCATGAAGAGGTGCCACGTGGAAAGGACCACAGGAATGACAAGAAGTGCCAAAGAGAGTGCATTTCGAAGACCAGAAGAGGGTGTCCCGTGAGGCTGCACTGGGGTGGGTTCATCATGAATGTGGCCCTTTTAAGTCAACTCGGGCATCGTTAAGGAGAGGATATGTGTATCCCAGTGGGGAGAGGAGAGGAGGCATGTCGGTGGGGACCTAGCACAAGCCAAGACCAGGGCACACCTGACCCACGTCTGGGGTGGGGCATGGACCCCTCACAGGAGCGGCAGGAGACTGGCTGAGACGAGGAACCCATCCGGGAAGGATCGATGGCTCCCACTGGAGCTTTGTGGGGAACGGGCAACCACTGAAGGGTCTGGAAGAGAGCTGGTCAGATCTGTGCTCCAGGCCAAAATAGGAATCTCTTTGCTCTGCACAGGTAAGTCACAGTCAAACCAGTTGGGAAGCTTCTAGGAACAGCAGTGATAAGATGACAGCTTGAGGGCCAGCCCACTCCTAAAGCAGATGTTGTGAAGACAGCCATGTCCGAGGGGCCATCCTCTCCTCTTTACAGTTGAGGCAACCGAGGTGCACAGAGGTGCACATCTCGTCCAGGTCCAAGCAGCTACTACGTGGCAAACGGGGCTGCGACCTGGGGGCCCCACAGGGGACACAGTCCCCCCGGCCCCAGGGAAATGTGGACTGGCAGAGCCACGGAGCCCCTGCACCATATCTAGGTGCTCGTCCAGCAGCTACTCTCCCTTTGCCTGGCCACCGGTACTCACCGCCCCCGGCTCCAGCCCCCAGCCAGGCATGTGTCAGACAGCAAGCCTGGGTTCAAACCACAGGGGAGACTGAATGAGCAGACCTACAACCTCAGTCGTGGCCGCTTGGTGTATAAACCAACTCAGCACCCCAGCTGAACCAGGAACTAGATAAAACATTGACCCGGAAGTCTCCTCGACACGCCCTAGCTCATCCCGGGGGCAGGTAACCAGCTCGCAGTGGATGGAGATCCCCGACGGCCAAGAATGAGAGGATGGTCCCTCTCCTCCTTATTTGCTGCCTCCTCCCTTTGTGTAGACACCGCGGAGGCCAGGCTCTCGCCACAGGTGACAGACAACTCTGTTTGACAGGCAAGATGGTAAAGACAGCTGGAGGGGGTCACTCACCTGGCCCTGCTTAACACGAAGGAGTCTTTGACCATGACCACCGGGCCCAGCTCAGGACATTCAGAGTCGTGGTACTGGCTGCAGTCCTCACACCCTGCAAACAGACATCCCGGCATCAGGGCGGGGCGTCAAGCGGGAAGGGAGACACCCACAGAGCATCCTGCAGCCTGGGGGTGACCCACAGCGCTCCCCACAAGTTGCAAAAAGAGAGCAACACAGGGCGCATGCCCCCAGGAGAAAAACCCAGCTCCGTGGCACGTTGCAAGGCTGACCGAGTCAGCTCTACAGGGATGGGGGACGGGGTCTCCGTAAATGAGAGTAAATGAAAATCCACCAACATAACCTGTTTCTCATACATCTAACATGTCAGAAACCTTTCTAAAACCCAGGATTACCTTTCTGAGTCTGCTGCCACCCCTGCGCCAGTGCCCTTTGCCGGGTGTTCTGAGAAAGACGATTCTTTTAAAATCGGACCCGGTAGCACATTTCATGTCATACACCGTGGTTCTTAATAACAGGTAAAATCCCAGCTAAAAGGAGACAGCTTTTCTCTACACAGAGACCAGACGTGCACGTGGCTCTGCCTGCTGGTGAAGGTGGGCCTCGGAACACTTACAGATGAACATGATCTCTTCATTCCCATCCTCAGCCATCGCCGCCACCTGTCAGGACACAGCGCCGCATTAGAGAGCAGCTTTGCGCCAAAGGCATTTTTTTTTTAATTTATTGAGTAAACTTGATTTACAAAGTGGTGTTAATTTCTGCTACACGGCAAAGTGATTCAGTTACATATGCATGCGCGCTGAGTCACCTCAGTCCTGTCCAGCTCTTTGTGACCCCATGGACTGTACCCACCAGGCTCCTCTGTTCATGGGATTCTCCGGGCAAGAACACTGGAGTGGGCTGCCGTGCCCTTCTCCATCGGTTATATATACAATTCTTTCTTACATTCTTTCCCACTGGCATTTTTGATGATTAATATTTTTTAATGGGAGGATAATTACTTTACGAGGCTGTGTTAGTTTCTGCTGTACAATGAAGTGAATCAGCCACATGTATACATATATCCCCTCCCACCCCCATCTCACACCTTGACGTCGTCACCTCAGAGCACCGAGCTGAGCATCCTGTGCTTCTGGACCTAGAGTCTGTCATTCAGAGTCAAGTCAGGAAGAATCTCACATAGGAATGTATATATGCGAAATCCAGAAAAAAAGATACAAATGAACCTATTTCCAAGGGAGGAATAGAGACACAGACGTAGAGACACGTGAACACAGTGGGGGAAGGGGAGGGTAGGATGCATTGGGAGGTTGGGATTGACATATATACGTTACTGTGTGTAAAATAGCTAGTTAGTGGGAAGCTGCTATAAAGCCAGGAAGCTCAGCTCAGTGCTCCACTGGCATTTTTTTTTTTTTTTTAGTATTTATTTATTTGGTTACATCAGGCATGTGGGATCTAGTTCCCTGACCACGGACCGAACATAGGCCCCCTGCACTGGTAGCATGGAGTCTTAGCCACTGGACTGCCAGGGAGGTCCCCCTCCACTGGCATTTTTAAAGACAGTTCCTGCTAATGGCCCCCTAAACCATATACAGAGACTGACTTTGTGATTAGAAAAAAAAAAAATTTTTTTCCATTTTGTTTTTTTGGTCACACCGTTTGGCTTGCAGAATCTTAGTTCCCTGAGCAGGGATAGAACCTAGGCTCTCACAATGGAAGCACGGAGCCCTAACCACTGCACATCCAGGGAATTCCCTGACTCTGTGCCTTAAAGGCGACATGCAGTACAGTCCTCTTCATTGTGGGATGGGTTTGGGGCTTGAAATGTTGCCTCATCTAGAACAATGTTGCTTTTAACAAGCCATGCGTGAACATGGCTCTGGATTTAGGACACTGTCATGAACTCCAACTTTCACCTTTTCCTAGCAACCATGCGCTTCCACTTATAAAATAAATATTGTTGTTGTTTTTGTTCAATCGCTCAGTTGTATCTGACTCTTTGCGACTCCGTGGACTGCAGCACTCCAGGCTTCCCTGTCCTTCACTATCTCTCAGAACTTGCTCTAATTCATGTCCATTGAATCAGTGATGCCATCCAACCATCTCAACCTCTGTTGCCCCCTTCTTCTGCCTTCAATCTTTCCCAGCATCAGGGTCTTTTCCAATGAGTCCACTCTTCACATCAGGTGGCCAAAGTACTGGAGTTTCAGCTTCAGCATCAGTCCTTCCAATGAATATTCAGGGTTGATTTCCTTTAAGATTGACTGCTTTGATCTCCTCGCTCTCCAAGGGACTCTCAAGAGTCTTCTCCAACACCACAGTTCAAAAGCATCAATTCTTCAGCACTCAGCTTTCTTTACGGTCCAACTCTCACATCCATACATGACTATTGGTAAAACCACATCTTTGACTACACGGACCTTTGTCAGCAAAGTGATGTTTCCACTTTTTAACACACTAAGTTTGTCACAGCTTTTCTTCCAAGGAGCAAGTGTCTTTTAATTTCATGGCTGCAGTCACTCTCCATGGTGATTTCGGAGCCTAAGAAAATAGTCTGTCATTGTTTCCATTGTTTCCCCATCTATTTGCCATGAAGTGATGGGACCAGATGCCATGATCTTAGTTTTTTTAATGTACTGCCATTTAAAGAAAAACAGTTTTCACGTGGCCACTTCTATTCTTCCTCCCTCACAGGACTGTGAACGCCCCCAGGGCAGCCTCGTCTCACACGACCTCTATTTTTCTCCACCTGCTAACCTCTGCGTAACAGATTTCTCACATTTCTCTAGGGAACTAAGGCACCATCTAACATCATGGAGGGGAGCCCTCCTGCTCTCTACAAAACCTTTATCGCATCTGGTCACTTCTATTTACGGTTCAACCTTGAGGTTCACCTCCATAGCAGGCAGCTGCACTCAGCCCCACTACCTATATATTCGTGGGCTATCTGAACATGTTCATTCTGGGGTCTCAGACTCCTGACCCATAAAAGGGAAATTAAGATGCCCACCCCACGTAGTTTTGGGGGGAGTATAAAGTGAGATACACCCAGTGTGTGCCACTCAATAATAGTTCCTCTTCCCTCCCACCCCTCCATCCCCAATTAAGTCAACCCTGTACATCCTTCCTGTATCCCACTCCTGGCCAAGAACATCTGCGGTACCATTTTGGGGAAGTATGCAGGCTGGCATACTTCCTGAATGCTGATTCCACATGCCTTCTGCCCCATTCCCATACCCAGGAGCTGTTAAAGAATGAACAGCAGATGATGCAAAGTCCAGATGTAAATGCAGATCTGCTGAGCACATAATTTCATGAGCAGAGTAGAGGACAGAGTTGAAAATTCCACCATGGAAGTCAATTGCTTACAAGGAAACAAGGCAGAGAGAAGGGATTTCCAATTTGCCCTTAAAATGCCAAGGATCCATAACCAGGGCATATTTCCCCAGACACAGCACAGTATCTTCTGTTCCCGGGAACAGTCCTTTATGTTACAAGATGTCTCCAGTGGCTCAGCATGTGTAACTTGGGGCTTCCTGCCTGATGGCCTGCATGGGCAGGGGCAGGGGTCAGTCTGGAATGTGGGTAGCAGCTGGTCACAGAGCAAAAGAGGAAGGACAAAGAGGAAGGAACATGTGGAAACCCACTTTCATGAGCTGCTGAGGTGCCCCCAGGGGCCTGAGAACCGTCTGCCTACTGGCAGGAGCCCCCTCCACTGGTCAATACCTGCTCATGTTCAAGGAAGTTCTCAAGAACAGTTCTCAAACTGCAGCCAGATCATGGCAGAATACAGGGTGCCCACAAAGCTGGCAGCATCAGAGGGTGCAAATGATGGGAACCTCTCGGGCCTTTCTCGAGGCCTGGTGTGGCCACCTGCCTCTGGTCTGGCCTCTCAAGGAGTCCACTTCCTTATTATAAGTAGTGCTTCTATGAACACTGGGGTGCCAGAATCTTTCTGAATTACAGTTTTCTCCGGATATATACCCAGGGATTGCTGGACCATATGCTAGTTCTTAGTTTTTTAAGGGACCTCCATAGTTTTTTCCATAGTGGTTGTAACAATTGACATTCCCTCCCCTCCAACAGTGTGGAGAAGGCAATGGCACCCCACTCCAGTACTCTTGCCTGGAAAATCCCATGGATGGAGGAGCCTGGTGGGCTGCAGTCCATGGGGTCGCTAAGAGTCGGACACGACTGAGCGACTTCACTTTCACTTTTCATTTTCATGCACTGGAGAAGGAAATGGCAACCCACTCCAGTGTTCTTGCCTGGAGAATCCCAGGGACGGGGGAGCCTGGTGCGCTGTCATCTGTGGGGTCGCACGGAGTCGGACACAACTGAAGTTGACTTAGCAGCAGCAGCAGCAGCCAACAGTGTAGAAGGGTTGCCTTTTCTCTACGCCCTCTCCATCATTGTTATCTGTAGACTTTTCAGTGATGGCCATACTGACCAGTGTGAAGTGATACTTCACTGTAGTTTTGATCTGCATTTCTCTAACAATTAGTGATGCTGAGCCTCCTTTCACATGCCTGTGGGACATCTCTGGGCTTCTGCGGTGGCTCAAATGGTAAAGAATCTGCCTGCAGTGCAGAAGACCCGGGTTCGATCCCTGGGTCAGGAAGATTCCAAATGGCTACCCACTCTGGTATTCTCGCCTGGAAAATCCCATGGACAAAGGAGCCTGGTGTGCTGCGGTCTAAGAGGTCACAAAGAGTCAGATAGTTGGCCATCCCTATGACTTCCTTTGTCAAAATGTCTATTTAGGTCTTCTGCCCACTTTTTGACTGTTTGTTTTTCTGTTACTGAGTTAGACAAGCTATCTGTATATTTTGGAAATTAAGCCCTTGTCAATTGTATCATTTGCAAATATTTTCTCCCATTCCATAGGTTATCTTTTCATTGTGGTTTCCTTTGCTGTGCAAAAGCTTATGAGTTTGATTAGATCCCATTCGTTCATTTTTGCTTTTATTTCTATTGCTTTGGGAGACAAAGAAAACATCAGTACGATTTATGTCAGAGAATGTTTTGGCTATATTCTCTTCTAGGAGTTTTCTGGTGTCTTGTCTTTATGCCATTTTGAATTTATTTTCATGTGCAGTGAGAGACCATGGTCAAACTTCATTGTTTTACATATAGCCATCCAGCTTTCCCAATGCCACTTGCTAAAGAGACTGTCTTTTCTCCATTGTACATTCTTGCCTCCTTTGTTGAAAATTAACTGACCACAGATACTTGGGTTTATTTCTGGGCTTTCTACTCTGTTCCATTGATCCATAGGTCTGTTTCTGTGTCATACCAAGCTGTTTTGATTAGTATAGCTTTGTAATATTGAAGCCTGAGTTGTACCTCCAACTTTGTTCTTGCTCAGGATTGATTTGGCAATTCTGTGTCTCTTATGGTTCCAAATAAATTTTAGGATTATTTTTCTATGAAATATGTCTCCGGTCATTTGATATGGATTGCAATAAATTTGTAGACTGCTTTGAGTATTATGGCCATTTTAACAATGCTATTTCTTCTAATCAAAGAGCATGGGCTATCTTTCCATTTCTTTAAACAATATTTAATTTCCTTTATCAGTGTTTTATAGTTCTCAGCATGTAAGTCGTTCATTTCCTCGATCAGCTTTATTCCTAAGTATTTTTTATGCAATTCTAAACAGGATTTTTTTTTAACTTTCCCTTTCTGATATTTCACTGTTAGTGTAAAGAAGTGCAACAGATTTATGCATGTTAATCCTGTATCCTGCTACTTTGCTGAATTTATTTATCAGTTCTAGTAGTTTTTGTGTAGCATCTTTTTTGTTGTTGTTCACTGGCTTAGTTGTGTCCAGCTCTTCATGACCTCATGGACTACAGCACACCAGGCTTCCCTGTTCTTCACTATTTCCTGAAGTTTGCCCAAACTCATGTCCATTGAGTTGGTGATGCCATCCAATCATATCATCCTCTGTTGCCCCTTCTCCTGCCCTCGATCTTTTCCAGCATCAGGGTCTTTTCCAATGAATCAGCTCTTCCCATCAGGTGGCCAAAGTATTGGAGCTTCAGCATCAGTTCTTCCAATGAATATTCAGGGTTGATTTCCTTTAGGATTGACTGCTTTGATCTTCTTGCAGTCCAAGGGACTCTCAAGAGTCTTCTTCTGCACCACAATTTGAAAGCATCAATTCTTCAGCACTCAGCCTTCTTTATGGTTCGGCGCTCACACCCATACACGACTACTGAAAAACCATAGCTTTGACTATATGGACCTTTGTTGGCAAAGAGATGTCTCTGCTTTTTAATCTGCTATCTAGGTTTGTCATTTAAAAAAAAAAAGCAGAGACATCACTTTGCCAACAGAGATTTGTTGTGATTTTGGAGCTCGAGAAAATAAAGTCTTTCACTGCTTCCACTTTTTCTTCCTTTATTTGCCATGAAGTGATGGCACTAGATGCCATGAACGGGTTGTCATTCCCTCCTCCAGTGGACCATGTTTGGTCAGAACTCTTCACTGTGACCTGTCCATTTTGGGTGGCCCTGCATGGCATGGCTCATAGCTTCATTGAGTTACACCAGCCCCTTTTCCACAACAAGGCTGTGATCCATGAAGAAATAGCATCTTTAGGTTTTTCTACATATAGTATCATGTCACTTGCATATCAAGACAATTTTATCTCTTCCTTCCAGTTTGGATATCTTTTCTTTTTCTTATCTGATTGCTGTGGCCTGCACTTCCAATAACTATGTTGAACAGAAGTGGTGAGAGTGGACACCCTTGTTCCAGATTTTAGCAAGGAGGCTTTCAGCTTTTCACTGTTGCATATTACATTAGTGATATGTATGTCATAAATAGGTTTTATAAAGAAGCTTCCTGAAGTCTGTGCTATCCTGGAAAAATCCCTTTGGTGCGTGGAATGCTCCTTTGTAGAAGGGAAGTTCCATCTCCAGACTTCTCCAGCATGTAAGAAATCCCAGGAATAAGGGACTGTAGATAGCACTGTTGTAGGGGAAAATGACAGAAAAATTCAAAAAGTGTGAGATTCAGCCATTTTAACTACTGATCCTGGAGAAACATACCTTACACCAGCGGTTCTCAAAGTGTGGTTGCTGGACTAGCAAACAGTAACACCAGCAGCACCTGGGAATTTCTTGAAAAGGCAAATTCTTGGGTCCCTCCTCAGATCTGCTGGAGCAGCCTCTCCAGGCTGGGATCTCCATACTCTGCAAACCTTAGGGTATTTGCAAACCTTTAGGTTATTCTGATGCAGCTCAAGTCTGAGAACTGCTGCTTAACCTTAAATCTTTTTAAAACGTACATGGCTGCCAAAAGAAAACAAATGACAACTGTGATCACTGGAGGACCACAGTAATAGTGTCAGGAAACCAGATTCATCATGAGTGTCAGTTAGGCTCAGGTCAGGATGACCTGTGTGTAACTTGGTGAGAAACCAGAAAGGAGGGGTGATGTGGAGCAGATGCTCCCTGTGACAACTGAGGTTTATGAGGCAGCCCCCGTAATGACAACTGTTAAAAAACAATTCTGAAAAGGAAGATTAAAGTGGGAGGAATCACCCTACCCGACTCAAACTTAATTATAAAGCAACAGCAATGAGGACTCGGGTTTAGGTGGAGGGATAGAACCATGGTCAATGGAAATGGAGAACAGAGTCACACAAATATGCTCAACTGATTTTGAACAAAGGGTAGAAGTTGCTCAACTGAAGAAAGATGGTCTTTTCAACAGTGATGGAGCAACTGGACATGCAGAGGTGAAAAAAGAAAAAAGAAGAACTATGACCTTACATCTTACACAAGGATTAATTCCTAACAGATCAGAAACTTAAAAGGATAAAAAAAATTTTTTTTTATTTTTAGAAAAATGGGAGAAAATATTTGGAAACTTGGGCTAGCCAGCTTTCAGACTTGTTATCAAAAGCATAGTTTAGTAAAGGAAAACTGATAAATGGGACTTCACCAAAATTTAAAGATTTTGCTTTACAGAATTCACTGTTAAGAGGATGAACAAAGTAAAAACCCAGAGATATTTTAACAAACCATGTATCCATATGTAAGATACGCAAAGAACTCTTAAAACCCAAGGATAAAAATGCAAGCAACCCATTTATAAAGTGACCAAAGGACATAAACAGACTTTTCACCAACAAAAACACTGGAATGACAAATAAGCACATGAAAAGATGTCCAAAATCATTAGCCTCCAAGTACAAACCACAATAAGACCCCACTACACACCTCTCAGAACAGCGGGGATGAGGAGACTGGGGCATCCATGTGCCCTCGTGGGAACGGAATTCCATTCGACAATTTCTGATAAATCAACATGGCCTATTGGCTGGGTGGTCATCCCAGAGAAATGGAGAGTTACATCCATATAAAAGCCTGTACACAACTGTGGGGGCAGCTTTAACAGCCCCAGCTGGAGGTAACCCAGAGTGCCTCACTGAATGACTGGTTCTGTGGCCCATCTACAGTCTGGAATACTAGTCAGCAACTGAAAACATGGAACTCCTGACATAAGACAGACCCTGATTAGTCTCCAGAATGCTGCTGGGTGAAAAAAGCCAATCCCCAGAAGTTACATATTGTGTGATCCTGTTCACGTTCTTGAAATGGCAAAATTAGCGAGAAGGGAACCAGAGCAGTGAGTGGTTGGTGGGGGTCAAGGAGGGGTTGGGGTGGAAGGACAGAGGGCATGAGGCTACAAGAGGGCTCCAACGGGGCGGGCATGTCCTGTGTCTGGACCCCATCAAGGTCACCATTCCTGCTGTCACCCGGTACCAGAATTGGGCATGGTGGTACCACCGGTGCGAAGTGGATGAAGCGAACATGGATCTCTGCGTTCTTTTTTACAACCGCCTGGGTATCTACAGTGACCTCCAAATCACAGTAGTTTAAAAGTGACTTCCAGCACAATGCGTGGGAATAGTCTGGATCCCGGTGGAAATAAAGCACATATGACCTTGATTGGACAGCTGGATATTTGAACACTGACTATCTGGCCAGATTTTGACCACATTAAGGTGCCAGCATTAAATGTTTTAGGTGGGCTCACGTATTGCAGTTATTTTTAGAGTCCTTCTCCTGGAGAGACACAGACTGAAATGTTTACAGATGCAATGATGTGACCAGGGTTTGCCTCCGGGTCCAACCAGTAGCAAGTCCTGGCCGGGGTGGAGGGGGTAGCCAGGCCCGAGGCAACGGTAGCTAGGGCGGTGACGGACACATGACTGTTGCCAGCCTGTCTGTTTCCTGTGTTCAGTTTTTCATACTAAAACTCCTTGTGAGTGGTACCCGTACACACTTCCTCTGTCCTCTTCTTCCATTGACTTTTTTGAGTCCTGCCCCAGAGCTGACTGAAGACACATGTCAAGTCCACTAAACACCTTTTTCTTCACCTCACTTGACCTCTGGGTCATGCCAGACGTGGCTGCCTGCCTTCCTCTCCCCACATTCACTCACCGTCACCTCCCACGCCCGAGTCGACCCAGGCCCTGACCCCACGTGACCCTTAGGTCCAACCATGGCCGACCTCTTTGCCAACGGTCCCACAAAAGTGTTGTGAGAAATGCTATTTCCTGCCCTTCACCTGACAGTATAAGTGGCTCAGCCTTACTTGAAACAGCTGTGAGGGACGTAATTTCCAGCATATAATAAATATTGACTTCTTAAAATAGTTCTGTGGCTCTTTAAGCATGTCTATTGGAATCGAAGCACCAGAGTGTGGCATCCGGTCATGGGGTGTGTGGACAAACTCTTCTCCCCCTTCAGGAGGCGCTTCTGTCTCTACCAGCGTTTGTTTCCATCACTGCAGGTGTTAAACCCGTGTCACATTGGTGCTTGAAATGTCTACGGATCACCTTTTACGCATACAGATCGAACCGGTCTTGATTTTCTAGGACCCTGAGTCTGTGGTAACTTCTCCTGGACTGAGCTATTGTTCCAATAACTGGGACACCACTGATCAAAATGGAAGTGCCGCCCACACTGGTGATCAGTCACGTGACACACAAGCTGGGTTTAATGAGGTAAACGGGGCTTTCTCCCCAGTCCACTCACATATGGTGGAACTTGATTCAGCTCTGTTCCTATCCTTTGCTCTCACAGATGCGAGTGCAGAGGGCTCTGCTCCACAGACAAGCAATTTTGGTGGGGGGAGGAGCTCTGTCACTACTTAGCGACAACCACTGCCTCAGGTCTCCCAGACACCGTGATGCCCACACACCTGTGAGCTGACCACGGCCCACACCAAGACTGGGGCTGGCGGTTGCCATGTCCTGGATGACGGGAGGGATCTTGCTTAAGCTGGGAGCACTTCAGGAGGGTGAGGACCAGGGCCGCGAGCACTGGGCAAGGGTCTCTCCCACCTTGAGGGGCCGTTTAAAAATGCTGGTGGTCTATTGGGCCGATTCCCTGACCACTCCCCAACCTGCACACCTGTCACCTGACTTCACTGAATGGCACCTCCTGTCACCCCCTGCACACTCCCCACCAGTCCAGCTGCAAGGCCTGCTTCACTCTAGAAACACTCCTTGACCTGTCACCTCATTTCCCCTCTGCCTCCACCCTGTTTCTAGGGGAAAGACATAGATTTGCTGGACCCCTGCCCAAAGCCCCCAGGGGTGTCTGGCTCTCAGGGTGAACTCTTGAGTAGAGTACAGCTTGTGCTACCCTGACTTGGCCCACAAAGCTTACTGCCACCCCAGGGCCTTTGCACTTGCCCTCACCCCAGATCTCCACTGAGGAACACTGGTTTCCATTCAGACATCCCCTCCTCAGATAGACCTTCTGGGTCCCCACTGCCCAGCTGCGCCTACCCCTGCCCAAACCCCCACCTCCACCTGCCACCCTTCCTGCCTTCTTCTCCAGGCTCCAACCATTATCCATCTCCTCCCCTCCAGAACATTCGATCCATGGGGCAGGGCCTTCTCTCTTGTTCTCTGCAGCACCTGGAAAGTGACAGCTGCTTGATGGATGGCCGATGAATGCAGGCATACATGAACTGTGTGAGATGAACTCAGCAAGTATCGTCACGGGTCACAACTGTGAAAAGGAGGCTGAGAAAGCATTTGAGTCTCTGCTCACAATCTCAACCTCTCAAATCCCATGTCCAAGAAACAGCTGCCTTCAATCTCTCTTAAATCCACAGAATGGGTGCAGTGTTCTTCTCCTGGCCTTTTACACAGACAATGGTATGTGAGACGTATATGCCAAGCTAATGGAGTTCTTTTTCAAATACAATTATTCCCAGAAAAGCTATTAGCCTTGCAGTTGATTTTTTTTTTTAATGGGTCTTCTGGAAAAATATAAATGTTTTTTCTGTTTACAAAACAGAACATATTACTACTGCATTCTTTGTTGGCAACTTTTCTGCAAAAATATGAACCAAAGATATAGGAGAAAAAAACTACATAGGATAAATCGTACTATTTTTCCTCTTCAAAATTCAAACTATAGTTCTGTTTTCTTAATCATTCAACGTCATAAGGTAGTGATGTCAAGGAAATCCGGAGAAGCAGAGTGAAGCAGTGAAAATGTGGAAAATGTGAAAATATCCAGGTTTGAAACAAAATATGGTGGTGGTGCGTGTGTAGTGGAGGGGACGGAGAGAGAAGGGAGAGGCTGACTTATAAAAACAAAGTGTACACATCATTACAGGTTCCAGGGAGAGTTCACACTGTTGCCTCTTAAGAGTTGTCACAAAACCAGTTGCTCATTTACTTTTCATCCTTAAAAATACTTACAGGAACAGGGTTCTCCAAATTGATCTGGTGAGTTCAGATTTTATGAGAGTGGCTTAGGCAAATATGGTATTTGTGGGCTGGCAGCTTTAAATATGTACACGGGTCCACGTGTCTCTGATCACACACTTTTTTCTACCATTTTAATGTACCCATGGTGTACCCAGTGGTGGGGAGAGATCAATTTCTGAGCGTTTGTGGATTAAAAAAAATCTCATCCACTACATTAAGAACTTAATAAACACATAATAAATAACTATAACCATCAAGTACATGGATATTTCCATAGGGCGTTTCCACTTGTCCCCTCAAAGCTGACTCTCACCCGTCCTACATCCTCTCCAGAGGCCACATGGCCTGCTGGTCCACCTGTCCGAGCCAGGGCGGGGCCAGCGCGCCCCTTCCCAGCACGGCCACCCACCCGGAGAGCAGGCACATGTCACCTGTCCATGGGTTTCACTATCTTGCCTCTGCCATGCAAGGGTTTACACAAACGGGATGCAGGGTGCTCTTGGGGGTGGGGGTGGGGTGGGCAGCCCCATCGCCCAAATTCAGGGGTCTGCCTTTGTAATCGCAGGAGCCAGAGGTCCAGGGACCCTCCTCGTGCGCCCCCGGAGGCTGGGCCCAAGACGGGGGAGCGTGACATCACGAGGGACCGTCGGCGACGAGGGCGCCCGGGGGCGGGACCGCGGGCCGGGGGCCGGGGACGGCGGACCCCCAGCGCCGCGCCCACGGGCGAACGCGGCCTCGGCCCACGCCGGGAGCCGGCCGGCCGGGGTGCGGGGGGCGGCGGGCGGCGGGGCCCGCGGCGGGGCCGGCGGCGGCGGGCGGGCGGGCAGGCGGCGCGCAGGGTGATCCCGGAGCGGCTCCGGGAAATCCAGCCGGGTTTTGACTCCGATCGCCCACGGTGCCCGCAGCCGGCGAATGTAACAAAGAACAGGCGGCATGGCGGATGGACCGGGGCGGGCGGCGGGCCGGGCGGGGCCGGGGGCGGCAGGCCGGGCCGGGGCGCACGGGGGCGGCCGGCCGGGGGCTGCTGGCCGGGGCGGCGCGCGCGGGGGCGGGCGGCGGGCGCGGGGCCCGGGCTTTACCTGCCTTTGGAATGTGCAGAGCGGGATCGGATCCGGACTCCGGGTTGCGATCCGCTCCGGAAACTGCGCAGCACCGGAAGCCGGGGGGCGGCAGCGGGGCATTGTGGGAGTTGTAGTCCTCGGGGGGCGCGGGCGGCGTGGACGCGAGAGCCTGGACAGAAGAGCGGGAGCGGGCGGCGTGGGCCTGGACTGGGCGGTGTGGCCGCGGAGCGGGCGATCTGGACTGGGGAGCGGGCAGGGTGGACCGAGAGCGGTTGATGTGGACGGGGCAGCGGGCGGCGTGGACTAGAGAGCCTGGAAGTAGGCGATGTGGACGCGGAAGCGGGCGGCATGGACCAGCGAGCAGCAGGGCGCGGGTCGTGTGGACCGAGAGGAGGTGGCACGGACGGGTGGAGCGGCAGCGGATGCGGTGGACGGGGCAGTGGGATTGCGGACCTCATGGACAAGGGGGACCGGAGCGGCGTGGACTGGACTGTGGCAGGGCGCGGGCGAGGCGTGGACCGGTCGCTGGGTGAACGGGCGGTGTGGATCCGGATCGGCCGGGAGACGCTTAGCGGATTCCGGCTGCCCTTTCCCCGGGCCCGGGGGCGGGGGGGCGTCAAGCGGCAGCGCGCGCCCCTTCGCCAGTGGCGCGGCGGGTCCAGATACCCCTGACGGGTTCGCGGGTTCGCGTTGGCAGCTCGCACACCCCCACCCGGCACGGACCTTTCTTCTGACTGCTTCCTCGAGACTTAATTTCCTGGGGGCGCGGGGGGAGGTGAAAGAGAGTCGAACTTTCTTTTTTTCTAATTTATTTGTATTTTAATTGAAGGATAATTGCTTTACAGAGTTTTGTTTTCTGTCAAACATCAACAAGAATCAGCCATAGGTGCACCCATGTCCCCTCCCTCCAGAACCTCTCTCCCATCTTCTTCCCCATCCCACTGTTCTAGGTTGTTACACAGCCCCTGTTTGAGTTCCCTGGTCATACAGCAAATTCCCATTGGCTATTTATTTTACATATGGTATTGTAAATTTCCATGTTACTCTCTCCATACATCTCAACCTCCCCACCATCACCCCGACCCCGCCGGTGTCCATAAGTCTGTTTGCTGCCCAGGAATAATGATTTCTGAATTTAGCCCACGGAGCTGCTTGCTACCCTTCTTGGTCATCTTTCTGTCCACTTGGAAAAGGCTTAGAGGCTCTTGACCTGTTTGCCAAGCTTGTAAATTAGAGCAGCTCACTGATTGGAGATCCTGCCATTTCAGTCCAGGCCCTGGGAGTCCCCAGAGTTCTGCCTTAACCACTGCTCCACACTGCACTGTGCCAAGTACCTACAGGAACCCCGGATGCTGCGAACTTGAGGCCAGGGCGCCACTGCCTGGCAGTAACTCTTTCTGTCCCCTCTGCCTTCCACCCAAGCTTGGGGGAGGTATGGGGCTTGTATGGTCTCAACCCTTATCATTCACTGAACAGTCACAAAGGCATAGAAACAGAAGGGACCAGAAGGATCCTTCATCTAGTCCTGGGCTCTCAGATTTGGCTATGTAGCTGCCTTGTACATTTCTGCCTGGCAAAAACTCATTGATAAAGTCAAAGAGAGGGACTGAACTGAGGGCAATGATTTGAAATTGATATTAAAAAGGGCTCCTTCCCCTGATTTATATAAGGCTCTTGAGAACCAGTAAGAAAAAGATAAAGAACCCAACAGAAAATGAACAGTCTATGGACAGTTCACAGAAAATACAATGACTCCTATGTGTGTTAGTCCCTCACTCGTCTCCAACTCTTTTTTGACACCGTGACTGTTGCCCTCCAGGCTCCCCTGTCCCTGGGATTCTCCAGGCAAGAATACTGGAGTGGGTTGCCTTGCCCTCCTCCAGGGGATCTTCCCAACCCAGGGATCAAACCCAGGTCTCCCACATTGCAGGCAGATTCTCTACTGTCTGAGCCACCGGGGAAGCCCATAGGAAATGTTAACCAACTATATTATTGCAGCTGTAATAATATTTGAAGAGACCGTAGAGAAACAAACGGTCTAATCCTTTCCAGGTTCAGATGTAATCAGCACAGCCTCCATCTGTGCCATGTGTTAATATCCACAGAAATCCTTGAAGCACAGAACCTTTGGCCCAGCAGTCCCACCTGCAGGAATTTACCCTTTGGCCAGATTCACTTGTACAAATTGATCTGTGTACGAGGTTGATCTTTTTTTTCTTTGCCCACACCTTGAGGCTTGTGCGACCTTAATTCCCTGATTAGGGATTGAACCTACGCCCTGGGCAGTGAAGTTGATCTTAATTTCCCATCAGCAGGGCATGTCCATAGGGACTGGGGAGGAAGTACTGCTGGGGGTCCTTTCTCTGCTCCTCCCCACCCTTGCCTCCCCCACCCTGACAGACAGCCTTCCCCAGTGGCTGCCCGGTGGCACTCTCAGTAGGTCTGCATCAAGGCCTCCCACACCTGGATCACCTCACCTGTGCCTCCTCAGCTCCACCCTGCTGAGCCCCACCCAGTAATGAGATTCCAGCCTTCTGTTCCTCGAACACATTGCCAAGGTCTACACTCACCCCTGTATCTTGGAACATGTTCCCAGGTTCTCCCCGTCATTCAGGTCTTTGCCCAAGTGCACCCCAACTCCCAAGAGCCCCAAACTGACCACAGCAGCTAATGTGCAACCCCCACCAACACACCCACCCCTCTTGAGACATCACTCCCAGGTCTCATCCCCAATGGCTGGTTCTCTGCTCTCTGCACAGCAAATAAGTGCTGGTATATATGCACAGAGAAGATGGTTTACAGAAAACGAAAATGACCTGAAGGCGTTCCTCATAATGATGCATACAGCCCAGGGCTGGGATCCACATTCCCCAAGGTCATTGCATTTTCACAAGAATTCTCAGCCTGTTCAGTATATTCCATCTATGAGGGCTGAAAATAATTCATTTAAAGGCAGTTTAGTATCCAAAAGGATAAAGTTTAGGGGAAAAAAAAGTTTGTTGCCGGAAGTATCAAACTCTAATTGTTAACGACTAACGAGTTAACACGTCTTCCCTGAATCCCAGACAGGAAAACAAAAAACACCTATAAAGGATGTCACCTATAAAGGAGGCAATCAGGAAATGTGAATATGGACTGTGATACTAAATTGCAGTATTGCATCAATGTTAAGTTTCCCTGGCATGAGCATTGTGTTAATGATATGAAGGAAGAGGCCCATGTTCTTAGAACCAGACATGAAACAACAGGCTGTGATAGCTTACGGTGAATGGTGTCGGATTCATGATATCCGAAGAAGAAGATTTAACTTTGGGACCAGGGACCAGGCTTGATCACTCAAGAGCTTTTGTGTAGCAGAGTTTTATTAAAGAAAAGGGACAGAGAAATCTTCTAACATAGACATCAGAAGGGGGATGGAGAGTGCCTTCCATGCTAGTCTTTAGCCGGATGTTTTATGTCTGTTAGAAAGCTATTAATCAGATAAGAGAGACACCTCAAGACTGACAGAGTTTCACCAGGTCCCTCTCCCACAATATGCATTTTTGAGATAGGGTGGCACGAAGTGTGTCATCCCCCAGCCATAAAACAATTGATATGAATACTGGTTTGTTGAGCTATTACCAGCCCAAGGTTTGAGAAAAGAAAAAAAAAGTTAGTCTTAGGTGGAACCGTTTTGAAGAAAGGCAAATTCCAAAGCAAATACATAGTTTCATTACATAGCTTAAGAAAAACATTTCCATAAGAAAAATGTATTGGTTAGCTCAAGGTTTGAGAAAAATTAAGTTCTTGTGGAACCAGGTGTCATCATGGCAACACAGAATTTTAAAAGACACTTGCAGCCTATTTCCTCCATTTGGAGACCCCTGGCCCTCCTGCCTGTTACCCTCTCAGCTGGTTCAGAATTGGGAAAGGAGTACATCAAGGTTGTATACTGTCACTGCTTATTTAACTTATATGCAGAGTACATAATGCAAAATGCCAGGCTGGATGAAGCATAAGCTGGAATCAAGATTGCTGGGAGAAATATCAATAACCTCAGCTATTCAGATGACACCCCCCCTTACAGCAGAAAGCGAAGAGGAGTTAAAGAGCTTCTTGATGAAAGTGAAAGAGGAGAGTGAAAAAGCTTGCTTAAAAACAACATTCAATAAACTAAGATCATAGCATCTGGGCCCATCATTTCATGGCAATAAATAGGGAAACAATAGAAACAGTGAGAGAGTTTATTTTCTTGGGCTCCAAAATCACTGCGGACGGTGACTGCAGCCATGAAAATAAAAGATGCTTGCTCCTTGGGAGAAAAGTATGACAAATCTAGATAACATATTAAAAAGCAGAGACATTACTTTGCCAACAAAGTTTATCTAGTCCAAGCTATGGTTTTTCCAGTAGTCATGTATTGATGTGAGAGGTGGGCCATAAAGAAAGCTGAGTCCCGAAGAACTGATGCTTTTGAGCTGTGGTGTTGGAGAAGACTCTTGAGAGTCCCTTGGACTGCAAGGAGATCAAACCAGTCCATCCTAAAGGAAATCAGTCCTGAACATTCATTGGAAGGACTGTTGCTGAAACTCCAATACTTTGGCCATCTGATGTGAAGAGCCAACTCATCGGAAAAGACCCTGATGTTGGGAAAGATTGAAGGCAAGAGCAGAAGAAGGCAACAGAGGATGAGATGGTTGGATGGCATCACCAACTCAATGGACATGAGTTTGAGCAAGCTCCAGGAGATGGTGAAGGACAGGGAATCCTGGGGTGCTGCAGTCCATGGGGTCACAAAGAGCTGGACACGACTGAGTGACAGAACATGTTCTTAGAAAATGCTTTCTGATGAATTTAGGGTGAAACATGATGTCCTCAAACAATAATCTATCAATTGAGCACTAGATCCTGGATTGAACAAATGGAGCAAAACCAGTGAATCTAGTTGAAGGATACATAGGTTATTCTGTAGGCTGGAATTTTAAAAAATAAACTGGGAGAATTTAAAACAAAAACAAAAACACACAAGGCCTTCCCTTGTGTGTTTGAGTGGCTAAGTCTCCACACTCCCCATGTAACAGGCCAAGGTTAGATCCCTGGTCGGGGAACTGAATCCCACATGCTACAAAGAAGATTTAAGATCCTGTGTGCCAGGAACAGCCAAATAAATAAGTAAGTATAAAACTCCACATAAACAGAGAAGTGCTTCCCATATTATCAGTGGATTTTCCTTCCTGAACAGAGAGCAGCTGTGATGTTAAGATGTCATTGCTTTACTGTGCAGCCCCAGATTGGGGCTCATGCTCTCAGCCCTGACACTGGCCTGCCTGATACGTGTCTCATACCTCTGGTGTTTTGTTAATTTAAACATAAAGCTCCTTTGCTAGGGGATATTGTGGACATACATACCCTAAGCTTCACTTCTCCACACCACCTTCAGCTTCTGCTTTCAATCTGGCTAATTCTTCCCATCCAGATAAAGAGAACTAACCAGCAAATAGTCTCATGCCTACTATGTGCCAAGCAATGCATCTCATGTTCCATCATTCTCACCCATAACATAAAGTTCAGGAAAGACCATATGAGGCCACAAGTCCTCGGTCTCTTTAGTTGACATGAGGTAGTGGAGACTAGTGGTCATCAAAATGGGTTCTGCAGCCAGGCAGCCTGGGCTTAAATTCTGGTCCTGCCAGTTACCAGCTGTGTGATCTTGAGCAAGTGACTTAACCTCTCCATGCCTCAGTTTCCTGAGACCATAATTCACAGGGTTGCTTCAAAGAGCACAGAGGTCAGTGTCTAGTAAATACTCTGCAAAATCCTGGCACATAGCAAGCGCTCAGTTAGTTTTGGCAATAATTACTGTGATCACAAGTCTTCCCCTGGTATTTCTCTAAAATATCAAGCATGCCCATGCACCTATACAAGCATCCAACTTGATGAATATTGACAGCATAAGTATCATGAATAGTTCTGAATGCCTGGCACATGCAAAGCATAGCTTGGCCATTTGCATTATGGACAGTTACGATTCAGAGCGGAGGTGAGTTGTGGGCAACTGTGGAAGGCGATGCCCCTGGCTCACCTTGGGAAGAGGGTATGGCCTGGCAGCTTTCTCTTGAGGGCGGGCACTGTGCTAAGTCATTCATGCTGGTATCCAGCCCTCTATGGTGAGCGAGCTGCCTTTCATTTAATAAACGATTTACTGACACATATACACAGCACCCTATATTTGTGAGGGACCAAGGTCAAGAGCAGCACTCTTTGTCACCCACATGCCCTCCACATCCGCTCCGTCCCCGGACTCTGGTGAGTGGGGTAGGAGTGGGTGAGCAGAGTTCCTGTATGAGCTGATACACAGCTGTCAGATGGCGTCCGTCACTGCCCTTCATGGGCACCATTCCAAACCCAGGGGATACAGGCACCCACATTCTTGCCGGGCTTCACGTCTAGGACAGGATGAGAAGGGGCCCAGTGACAGGCTGAAGGATGCTGATGGAAGTGCTCTGGGGCAAGCACTTCACGTAGAATGCAGGACTTGTTTGGCTAGACCATAAGAATGGGGAGAGGTGTGTCCTGGGGCTGAGGGGTGCTCACTCCAGAATGAATGTGCTGAAGTGGCTGAACTGGATCCATCTATGCTGTGTAGACGGGATTGGCAAGAGCACAGTGTGCACCTGCAAGTGACCGCCAGGAGATCAGGTTAGGAGAGCTGGTCATCCAGCACCTCCATCCAGACTCATCCTGGAGCGTCAGCGCAGAATAGACCGCTGGCCACACAGGAAGCAGCTGTTCAATAGAGGGCTTGGGATGCCTTAATCCCAAACCAGACTCAGCGCCATTGCCACCTGCCATGTCCAGAGCAGAGAATCCAGAGCCGAGCCTGCAATGCTGGGGCTTTATGTAGGCGGACTCTTCCTCTGAAATGCAGGGCTGTGAGTCAGTCTTGGCCCTCAAGTGACCACTCCATACCCTAGAGGACATTCAGGGTTAGGACAGCTGAGAGGAATGGTGGGGATGGGGATGGGGGCTGGACTGGGGACCAGTTTTGTTAGGGCTTGGGCAGGGCAGCAGGGAGGAAATTGACACAAACAGGGAAGCTGATAAGCAGCAAAGATGTGAGACCTGCAGGGCTGGTACAGGATACTCTGTCTGTGCACCCCTCCCGGCCCCTGCCCTACCCCTACCCCCAGAACCTGCAGCCTGGATCCCAGCCATCCTGGGGCCCCACCTGGCATCTACTCCTCCAACGCTCAGGCAGCTGGGACAGGGTGATGATGGCGGCATGGTGGATGGATAGTGGTTTCACCCCAAGGGGAACGGTGCTCCTCAAAAAGTCCCTGGGGATCACACGGGGTCACATAGCCACTGGGGGACCCAGGCCAAGAGACCCTGAGTGGCAGGCAGCACCTACAATTCACCGGGGCCCTAAAGTTCACTGGAGACACTGTCGTTCCAGTAAATGATTTTAGCCCTAGGCTTAAAGCAGGTGCTTAGTGACATACAAATCATTTATGAAGAATGTCAGCTCTTCCTCCAACCAGCTGACCAGGGTTGCACCTGACGAGAGAAAGACCAGGATTCCTGGACCCTTGGAGAAGCTGTGGGACACTGGCGCAGCACAGGACTCAGCAAAGATAACTCAGTGTTTGGTGTTCTGTGGGCCCGTTTATTTCCTTCCAAGACCATTTGCGTTCCAGCCACACCTTCCCGGGATGAACCCAACCACACAAGGTCAGTATGAGACCGCAGTCTGTTTTTAAAGTGCTACCCAGGAATACAATCACGGTCGGGTAAATTCATCACCATGCTTGGTCATCAAGCCAAACCTCTCCGCATACCTGGAAACTCTTTTGTTTTCTTCTTTTTTTAAAAAAAAAAAAAAAATGTAGCTTTGATATAACATTGGGGAGGGGGGAACTAGAAGCCTAAATTATAAATGGCACATTACTGGTCATTTGAAAGCTGGAGGAATGGGGCTGTGCTGTGCTCAGTCATGCCCAACCCTTTGTGACCCCACGGACTGTAGACTGTCAGGTTCCTCTGTCCATGGGATTTCCCAGGCAAGAACACTGGAGTGGGTTACCATTTCCGCCTCCAGGGTAAATGGGGCAGTTTGTTGCATTTTGACTGCTTCCTCATCTGGAAGGAAGGAATGCCAAAAAAAAAAAAAAAAGAAGAAGGAAGCAGAGAGGTGTAACCTGAGTTTGCTTCATAGGACTAGCAGTGCCAATGTACCCGGGCCACTTGCTTTGGTCATCACGCCTTCACAGGTTTGGGGTGGTGGTGGCAGGACCTGGCATCAAGGTCTAGGCTGGTGCTGAGACCTGTTTTTCATCTGATGGAGTTAAATGTTCTGACTTCCAACATCCACCAACTTATATTTCAAGTTTCAAGACTGAAGGCCATGAGAACATTACTCAGAAAACATTTGAAGTGAGTGGCAGCAGTGTAAATTAACCTTTTCCTTTCTGTTCAAGAAGAAAATGTACAGCGTTCTTCTATAGATGTGACCAGTAAGACCAATCAAACATCTGGACAGGCACCCAGCTTGTGATTGGCTGGCAGCAGCAGGCCAGGTAGTCATCTCTAGAAATCCAGGGATGCTTGTGAACTTAAACTTGAGACCTGATTGAAATAAAGTGCTCGGTCTAAACCTTCTTCCTCATAGCAGGTTTTCAGCCAGAATGATGAGATGGGTACTTCTGTTGATGCTACATGAAAACAGACACACACCTAAAGGTCCATTTCATTCCTCAGGAAATAACACAGGCTCGTCCTTAAACAAATCCAATAGAATTATTGATAAGTTATTAAAACCGACACGAGCAGCTGGTTCCAGACATACAGATACACATTAATATTAGCGTTCATGAGAAATTGCTTTCAAAGCACCACTCTGCAAGAATTTCATCAAAACAATATCAAAAGCCCCCAAACCACTCTCACATGTGGAAAAGGTAAAGGGAATGAAGTGGTTTACAATAAGTATTTGGTGTATAATCTTAATTGATGTTTGGTGTCAATGACATTTAACATAAATATCCTACACTATTAAAAAATACACCTGGATAAACAGCTTGCAAATGAAACATTCACAGTATCAATACAGCCCATGTTCTCACGGTACTACCCTGACCCTACCTTCCATTTTTCTTGTCTTATTCCTATGTCAGTGTCCTCTGTCACTTCAGAAAAACCCATTTGCTGGAGACTAATGTATGTGCATCTGGAGGGTGGGCTCCTGGAGTGACTTAAGTGGACAGGGTTCTTGATGTGTATCTAGTAGACACCAGCAAACACACATCTGCCCAGCACACACTCCCTCTTGTGTTAATCCATGTGCTTCTCCCTTGCAGGCTGCACGGAAACCCCCCGACACTTCCCCAGGACCCTGAAAAGTTTCAGATCTCGAGAAAGTTGAGAAGCAGAGCCCTGGATGAAGGTACGGAGCAGTGAACAGGATGCTCATGGGGTTGTTCAGGAATGGGAATGGCTATGACTTCTTTTAGAGCGAGAAAGTTGAAACTAAAACTCTGACACCTTCACACTCAAGTAAGTCGAGTTCAAATCAAATAAAAAATTGCACTAACAACTTCTGATCAGTGCCTGACATTCTGACACACACAATACCCTCTTAGAATTAATTCTGAAATGTCACAGGTTCTGCCGACCACATGAGAAAGGACAAACATCCCTCAAGTAAAACAGAACATTAATGAGACCATTGGTTCCAAAAGACTAGCAGTGATTTCTAGTCTGTGGGGACTAACTTGGTAGGAACATACTAGATTTTGGAATGCCACGTGCTAATTTACAGTGATAACAATTGGAGTATAGTCTTTAACAGCAATGTATGCTAAAAAAGTCATTTTACAGTCAGTTGATAATTCTTGGGACACCTAAGGATTTTGAAATGTGTGTTTTAAAATAAAATTCTTGGTTTTTAAGTTTTTTTGATGTGGACCATTTTTAAAGTCTTTATTGAACTTGTTTCAATACTGCTTCTGTTGTTTATATTCTAGATTTTGGCCACAAGGCATGTGGGATCTTAGCTCTCTGGCCAGGGATTGAACTCATACCCTCTACACTGGAAGGTGAGGTCTTAAGCACTGGATCACCAGGGAGTCCCTAAAGTAAAATTCTTAATGTTATTCTCTAATCTCATCCTCAAAAAGAAAAAAAGTAGGAAAGAATTCTACAACTTGATTTTTATAAAGGTTTCTGCTCATCCCTGGCTCTCTTACCCCTGACATATATGTTGAAGGAGTCACAAAAGCACCTCTAGAAAGGGACTCACCCAATTTCATATCTGTGACAGCAGCCAAGTTTTCATAATTGCCTTTTAATCTTATGGAGAAAAATGGATCTTATGCAAAACCTATCATCCTGATGACAGGTGCTCCTTAATAAGCATTTCTCCTAAAAGTGGCTCATCCAGAAGGAGTGAAAAACTGTGACTGGACCCCAGGGGAAAGGCGCAAAGATGAGGAATGTGGTTTCCCCCAGGGGAAAGGCGAATTGATGAGGAAGGTGGTTTGGAAGATCCATAGGGTACTAACATCATGTGCCAAGCTCACTGTTTTTTCCACTGGAAATTAAAACAAGGGCCTCCCAAGAGTGGCTGAGCACCATTCACAGTAGCATTCTGAAGAGCTCATAAAAGAAATCTGATGTACGTTTGGCTCATGTTATTAAACTTCCATTCCTAAGACTCACACCCGAGACATAAAATGATTTCCTCTTTTGTCCTGATAGTACTTTGTTTCAGCTGTTGGCAATATTTGGCAAAACCTTGAACTAAAGACAAACCACGTGGGTATGGTGAACACATCCTTGTGTCTGTGGCTTATTGCTCCTGACTTCATCTGATGGGCTGGCTGCTCTCCTGTGAGCCCGGATGGCAGACAGCAGGGAAAACATTCCGTGTGTCGACTGCTCTGTTGGTATTATTATAGCTTCTGATGCTATTCAGAAAAATGTAAAACCACATAAGGATTTACATATCTCCTACTTGCAAATAGGCTCAAAGTAAACTTAGAAAAGTGTTCAGCATAATATGCATAGGATATATTTAGTATTTGCATAATTTTTCAAGTTATATGGCTAATATCAAAGGCAAGTGTCTTCCTACATTTGTCATAGTGTTTCCATTACTGTGGTGATTTCTCTGTTTGCCTGTGTCCCACCTCTCAGTCCACAGGGGCAGCCGCACTTTTTATTCTGAGTAGCCAATCGGGAGAGGTGACTCATCCATTCCCTTCACAGTGACAGCACAGAGGGACCGTCCCCTTTGTTATATGGTCCAGGCACCAACCAAGGTTAGAGCATGGAGGACCGAGCCCGTTTCCCCAGCTGCCCTTCCACAGCCCCTTACAGTGAGTGCCACAGCTCACATGGGAAGTATCCTCCCATTTAACTTCAGTCCTTAGCTGTGAGCACAGACAAACGGTGGAGTCTTCGGGTCTCCTGGCTTTTGGTGGCAAATTGGGCTTTGGAGGTTCTCTTCAGGGAAACCTCCTAGATGGAGACTGGTTTTTTTACCCTTTAGTAGACAAAATGGTTGAAAAAAACCCCAGCTAGATGGTAGACAGGGCAGCCATCCACAGCTCGCAGGCCCTCTGGCTGTATCCCGGCAGGTTCTGATGGTGGGTCTGCATCTGCAGCATCCCCGGGGAGGGGGCGCCAGCCTATGGGCAGGGGTCCAAGGGGGCGCCATTCAGGGTGCTCTGGCCCCGGTGCCTGGAGAGCAGCTTCTTGTTCAGGATCCGGGAGAGGGTCGGCCCCTTCCTCCGCGCCCCATCAGGCTGCTGCAGGAACACTAGGTCGTTGTGCGACTGGCTCAGGCCGGGGTCTTTCTGCTGGTGCCGCCGGCGGAAGAAGAGCTTGGCACCCTTCCTCAAAATTCCTCCTGAAAGAGCAAAGCACAGGGTCAGGGGGCTGCGGCGAGAGGCTGGGTCATTTCTGGGAGGGAAGGAGAGAAGGCAGCTCCAGTGACTAACACAGGCAGCCTGTGACCGCAAGTGCAGAAAGGCAGCTGGGTCAGGCCTGTGAGCAGCACAAGAGCTCCCAAGGTGTAGTGAGCAGAGCAGCTTAAAACGTGTAGGGGCAGTGGGGTGGACTGTCCCTTGGAATCCATTCCCAGGGAAGGCACTTAGATCCCCGACTTTTAGGGGTCCCCCAGCCCTACCCACTCCCTGTCATGAGGAACAGTATAAATAGCAGAGCAGGGCTCTAATGACCCCGACAGGATGCTCTGATATTAAAACCAAATTAAGGACTCCGACAGAAATGATATTCACCTTCTTAGGAAAGTTGTTGTTTAGTCCCTGAGTCGTGTCCGACTCTTTGCGACCCTGTTGACTGTAGCCTGACAGGCTCCTCTGTCCATGGGATTTCCCAGGCAAGGATACTGGAGTGGGTTGCCATTTCCTTCTCCAGGGGATCTTCCTGACCCAGGGATCAAACCCGCATCTTCTGCACTAGCAGGTGGATTCTTTACCACTGAGCCACCTGGGAAGCCCCTTAGGAAAGTTAAATAACACTTATTCTTTTGAGGAGGAAGAGCTTTTATAACTCCAGATCCAGCATGTGTCTATCAAGCTAAGTCACATGAAATGTCTGTTACTCGATCACTTTTGATCTACAAAACCTCAATTTTGCTTGTTCCGACCTATGCGTATTCAACGTAAAATGATGGACAATGAAATAGAAAAAATATAGTAGCAGCAACGATTTCAACGGCGATGGTTCCTTAAAGGTTAAAGGCCAGCTACCATAGCAACAGGACAGAGCCCACTGACCTGCTTTCACTTCCACAAACTAGTTTAACATCCTGTGAACAAGGCCCAACAGGGTCCTTTCAGTCAAGCTGTGAAACCCATGACCATTTGCATGTAGGACTTAAGGACTTTGAAAGAAGAGTGGCTTGACCTTCCCAATAAGGAGCTTTATAGCTAATCTGGCAATTCATTCTTTTCATGACAGATCCAGCAGTACTTCAATAGCTGTGACATGCAGAAACCATCCAGCTTTATCCAAACAGGAGGCCCGAGGGCAACACTTTGCTCTTCTATCTGAAATGTACAGATAATTATGGAATCTGACCCAGCCTTGTCCACAGACCTTTGCATGATCAGCACTGACTGTGGGAAAGTCAGCATTCCATTGAATTTCAGAGGCCACACCCTAGACCTGAACTTAAGGATGCCCGTCCTACTTGCTCTGCCCAGAATGGATGGGTCTCCTCTCCTGATTGGCTGCTCCGAATAAAAAGTGCAGCCACCCCTGTGGACTGAGAGGTGGGATAGAGAAACAGAGAAACCACCATGGGAACGAAAACACTATGACAAGTGTAGCAAGACATTTGCCTTTGATATCAGCCATATAACTTAAAAAATTATGAGCTTCTGTGTGGAAGCTCAAGAGAAATGGGCTGAATTTCATTGGGCCAAAGCTGCCCCCAAAGACTTGTTTTGATCTTCTCTTTGGATACGATCACCTTTCAAGAAGGCTGATTAGGATACACATACATACATCAGTCAGTGCAGTTGAGTTGCTCAGTCGTGTTCGACTCGTTGCAACCCCATGGATTGTAGCACACCAGGCCTCCCTGTCCATCACCAACTCCCAGAGTTTACTCAAACTCATGTCCATTGAGTCAGTGATGCCATCCAACCATCTCATCCTCTGTGTGTGTATATATATATATATACACATATATATTTACAATTATATATATTCATAGTTGCATATATTTACAATTATATGTACATGTATTATTGTAAATATATACATATAATTGTAAATATATATATATATATATGTATATATATATACACACAGAGGATGAGACGGTTGGATGGCATCACCAACTCGATCGACATGAGTTTGAGAAATGGGAATCCACTCCAGTTTTCTTGCCTGGAAAACCTCATGGACAGAGGAGCCTGGCAGGCTACAGTCCATGGGTCATAAGAGTCAGACACGACTTAGTGACTAAACCACCACCACCACCACCACCACAGTTGGGAGCTGGTGTGCAGGGGCTTGAGGAAGGCTGGATGGGAGACAAAGCAGAAAGGTGAATATAAGTCTCAGTGGCTTTACTCCTGTCAACGGGCCTGACTGGCTGCTCCCTGGACCTCAGAGGTCCATTCCCGGATCCATTCTAATCCCTGGAAGATGCAGCGTATCTCAAAAAAACCACCAGGCAGGGTGCGTGATGGCAGGAGTCACCACAACCCACAGGGCCTGACTCTGGAGTCTGGCCAGTGGGGTGAATACAGTGATGCCTGATGGTTAATGACCCGGGGACTCAAATGTCCCGGAGGCTCCTAGCCTGGCCGGGTTCCCTTGGGTTGGGGTGGGCGGGCAGCGGGAGACACTTAGGAGGTGTTTCTGGTCTACAGGTACCTGCTCTGGGTTAAGCTTTGCTGTTGTTGTACAGTCACTCAGTCATGTCCAACTCTTTGTGACCCCATGGATGGCAGCATGCCAGGCTTCAGCCCCTCAAATAGCATGTAAATGTGGGGCTGTTACATTAGAATGGAGGAGAGGGAGGGAGATCCGAGGGACCTGTCTGGTTAATCTAGACTCTAATCCCACTTCCCATTCCCATCTACCTGGGGTGGGGGACAGGGAATGGAAGTGTGGGGAGGGGAGCAGACCGGTCTGTCCCCCAGGCCAGCTGCAGACCTAGGGATGTGGAAGCCAGCAGTAAGAGAACCTCTCCTCGAACACTCCATCCACAGAGCCCATTTCACACGTGTCCCTGTGCTGAAATCCCATCCGGGGTTTGGAGCCAGGGTCTGAGGTGTGAGTGGGGGCGGTGTCACGGTTTGGATCTTGTCCATCCAGAATTCTTATGTTGGGGTCCTAACCCCAGGTCCTCAGAATGTGACCTTACTTAGAGATATGGTCATGACATTGGCAATTTGGTTATAGCAAGGTCATTAGGACAGGTGCTAATCAAGTATGACTGGGGTCCTTATAAAAAGGGGAAGTTTGAACAGAGGCACACTGCGAAACGCCACATAAAGGTGAAGGCAGAGATCAAGACGATGCATCGATAAGCCAAGAGGCAATGTGCTATGTTGTTAACAACCCCCCCGCCCCAAAGCTGGGGGAGCGGCTGGGACAGACCCTCCCTCCCAGCCTCAGGAGCAACCAGCCCTGCCCACACCTTGATCTTGGACTTGCAGCCTCTGGAACTCAGAGAAGAAATCTCTGTTGTTTAAAGCACCTCGCCTGTGGAGCTCTGTTTCAGCCACCCCCAGGATCTAACACAGACAAGACAGGGAAGGGGAAGATCTGACTTAAGATGAAGATCCTGAAACACCAGCCACGTCCTCCTGTCTATCCTCGGACCTTGGACACCGTGTGGAAGACTGTGCTTTCTTTTGGCTGTGGACACACGCTGCCCTGCCAGGCACATGCACGGTTTCTGTTCTTCATCCTCACGTCCACCCTCTGGAGCAGGTGTGCTGTGTTGTTAACTTTGCCTGTTCACCGTCAATGCAGAACCAGATGCTGTCACATGTACTCTGGTGCAGATCGACCCCTAACTTGACATGACTTGTCATGGTTTCTGTGGGGACATCAGCTTTTTGGGCAGAAGATGGTCACGTGAGGGGAGAGACTGAGGTTTTGCACATCTACAAGCTGCAGCCCAGGTTACGTTTCCTAGCCACCTCCGAGGGTGCGCTCATCCCTTGCTTACAAGTAAGGAAGTAGAGACTCGGAGAGGGACATGCTCTGTCCTGCAAAGCTTGGCTCCTCTGTGCTACTGAGGGTGCATCTGAGCTGGAGGTGGCCAGCGGGCATGCGGAGGGCCAGTCTGCGAGTTGCCGCTGGGGAGTCCTCCGGAGGGTGGGATCGAGCAGTTCTCAGAGGGAGCACAGAGCAGAGCCCTGCTCTGTGGCAGGGACTTGGATAGGCTTCCAGGCGTGATGAAAGGCATGCTGGTGGCCTGGGGAGGACAGAATATTCCAGCGCGGTGAGCCCTTCTCCAGGCTCCTCGGTTTAACTCATCACACATGAAGAAGGACCAGTACAAGCCGAGGTTATTCCATCTTCATCACTAAATAAAAATGTGATCGTCTGTTTAAACTTGGCCACTCAAGCACAGTGACCTTCAGGGTAAATAACTGGGGATGGACACAGCCACGGGTGCGCTTGGTGGACGCTGATACAGCCGCACCGCGGTAGGTTGTAGCTCAGATGGGCAAGCACACTCTTCTTGGCAGGAAGGCAGTAGCAAACAGAGCCACCATGGCTAGGGCACTGGCACCCAGTGTTCTATGTCAGCGTGCCCAGTGTGCCCATCCAGCACTGAGCTGAGTGTTGCTGGGAAGTCCCTGTCCGTGTGGTCCAGGTCTCCCATCTGTGCCTGAGCCCTAGGAGATACCTCAGATGACGTGCATGCCCTTCATCCAATCAACTGAGAACAAAAAGGAAGGATCCTCGGGCAGAGATTCTGCCTCAAGACTGCAGCATCAGCTCCTGTCTGTCCTGTAGGTTTCAGACTCACCTACACAAACCAGCTCCTTGAAATCTAGAATCAATCAATTCTGCTTCCCTGGAGAACCTTGATGACACAAGAACTCTAGTTTGGAAGGTCACACTTTCCCCAGGCCCCAGAATCTGTCACTCTTTGCTGATGAGGGAACTCACAACCATGGGGCAAGGGAGTGGGGCTGTTTGGATTTAACAAGCCCACCTCATCCACCTGGTGGGCAAGAAGCAAGGCTCAGACCTCACTCCCGATCTTAAAGATGCCTGAAGGTCAAATGTGAAAATGGGTTACGTGAAATTTAAGGCAAATAACCAAAATCTTAGATGGCACCAGGAAGAGAAAAAAAAATCTTTTCCTGGTTCCAGCAGATTAAAAAAAAATATGTATACATAAGGCTCAAGTATAAACACGTTGTTGCTGTTTAGTTGCTCAGTTGTGTCCAACTCTTTTGCAACTCCAATGGACTGTAGCCTGCCAGGCTCCCCCGTCCCTGGGATTTCCCATGCAAGAATACTGGAGTGGGTTGCCATTCCCTTCTCCAAGGGATCTTCCCGACCGAGGGATTGAACCTGTGTCTCCTACATTGGCAGGTATATTGACAGGTGTATTCTTTACCACTGCCCCCCCCCCACCCCGAGAAGCCCCATAAACTCATATATGAAGGAATTAGAAATAATTATTCTGTTTAATGTTGCAGACACTCCCCACTTTATTCCTGGTTGTTTTCACAGTTTAACAGGCATAAATCGCTCATGGAAAAATGTGTCCCAACATCTTACAGACAGGAGAACAGTGACCAAAAGCAAACTTTTAAGTTGTAGTTTGCTACCCAAAGGACAGCTTTAGATTTCAAGGGGACCTATGGACAGCCCATTTATAGAAATGACTACCTTTTAGAACCAAGGACAGTTATGGAAGCTGGTCTGTCTGTATTTCTTGGCGAAGTGGTTTTGTCACATCAGCTAACACAGTTCCGTCTTTCCCTGAGATGCTGGTCCTCTACCACCTGACCAGGGCACTTTGAAGGAGGAAGTTGGGAAAACTAGCATCCTGGGAAGGTCAAACTGGGAAGGGACAGGAGGAATAAGGAAGTGGGGAGGTTATTTAACTTCCAGCTCAGTTAGGATATCTGCTTTCCTCATAGCAAGACTACTCTCAATTTAAAAAATACATAAAACAAAAATAACTTACTGTGTAGGCAATTAACTCTGGTTGGCATAGCGATCCTCTTAAGTTAAAGGGGATGAGCAGGAGATGGAGAAAAGGAAGAAGTGAAAAGAAAAGTTTGCAACAGCAAAATCAGAATGCAAGAAGGTAAGAGTTTGAAGCATTTACATCATACAACATAGGACGTTATTGTGTAGGACGTTGGTTTGTTTCTCTTTGTCTTACTTTTTAATATTTTTCAAAATCTCCACCAATGCTTTTGTTCTTACTTGTGGTAAAACAGACATAAAATCTACCATCTTAGCCACTTCTAAGTTTGGTTTGTATTAAGTGCGTTCACAGTGTGGTATAAGCATACCAGGGCTTTGTTAAGCTAAAAATAAAACTAATTTGAGGAATGCATTTCCTGTCTTGGTTGCATCATCACAGTAAGTAGATTTCTAATCAGCAGAATTCCAGGGGAATTCTAACAGTCAGGCCGTCTCAGAAAGCTAACTTCCTCCTATGACAGGAGACACAGGTGGTTCTTAATCTGAAAACTGGCTTTAGTTTCTAAAAAGGAGAGAAAACTCCACAGAGCTGCCTGCTTATCACCAGTTTTGGTGGAAAACAACAACTATCTGCATAATGCAGAATCATCTAAGGTTCCGACAACAAATCTCTCAGATAACACTGGAATGTAAAGCAGTTTTTTTAAGTGCTACCAAATAGGTCCCTTTAAAAAATCCTGGGTCTGTGAAGCCCTAGGAGTGAGGTGCGTCCTGTGAGCCCAGCGCTACCCGCTGGGGCTAAGGGTGGAGAACGAGCTCACCTGTGGGCACCAGGCCCCTGAGAGTGAGGGTGTCAGCCACCCCATGGGAGAGAAGCGGGGTGCCAGGACACAGCAAGGACACAAACCGCAGGGAAAGAACTCCCTGGGAGGACCAGCGGAGGGAAGGAACAGTGGTCTCCGACTGCATCTGAGTTGGCGAGGCTCAGCCTTGCAGAGTGAACTGAGGGCGGGAGGGAGGGTCAGGTTCTGTGAGAGGAGGAGATGGCTGCTGGTCTGTTGGGCACAGAAGGGGCGCACCCACCTGTTCCCTGTGTGTCCACCCTGCCCAGCGCCCACCTGCCTTCCTTAGGTCCAGGTGAACCCCCCTGGGCAGCTCTGGCCCCAAGACACCAGGGCCGGGGGGTGGTGCATGCCGGGCTGTGGTCCAGCAGCCAGGCCACCTTTTCTACAACAGAAGCCAGGAAGCCGCCACAGAGCCAGCGCTCAGTCACTGCTTCCCACGCCACTCCTGGCCACCCGACAGGGCCCTGGGGATAAGGTCTCAAGACCGGGCAGTGGGCAGATGGAGTCCGACCTTCATCTCAGGGTCTGGAACCACACCCAGGAATCCTCTCCTTTCTCTCTCTCTCTCCTCCTCTGCTAACTTCTGCCTCCTCCCCCATCTGTCCCAGATCTGTGGGAGTGGGTCAAGGGGGAGAGGCTGGAATCGAATGGGGAGGGCTCTCCAGCTCCATCCCAAGGACACCGGGGCTGTCCTGTGCCCCAGGGTGTGAAGAGCGGCACCCCTGGCCTCAACCTGGCTGAAGCCAGCAGCACCCCCCACTCCCAGCTATGACAGTTGAAACTCTCCAGCCACGGCCAGCGTCCCCTGGGGAGGGGACACGATTGCCCCAAGCAGGAACCACTGCACTGGTCCAAGGCACCAAGAACAAAGGAGCAGAAGGCAGAGCCGCTGACCACGGTTCCCAACCCATGAGATTCCTAATGTCTACCCTCACCGAGGAGCCAGGATGTAGCACAGAGCTGTGACTCCCAGCTTGGCCCCGGCCCCGGCCTCAGCTCTCCTGTCCTGTCCTCTGCATTGGGACCTCCTATAACCGCCTGGCCAGTGGGGTTCTCAGGGAGGCGGGCACCCGCAGTAGGTACACCCCCGTACAGGGAGGAGGGAGCTGAGACTCAGCGAGTCTTGAAGCCTCACATCTAGAGCTGGCCGAACCTCTGGGCTAAATTCTCTCAGCAAGCATCTTCAGGTCACCATCGTGCCAAAGCGCTGTCTGGGTTAAACTGCACATTGAAGAAATTCACAGACTTACAGCCCTGTGTTAGTGCTAATGTGAAACAGCCGCTTATTCTAATACAATGATTACCTCACCTCCGCACATGTATTAAGATAATTGGCTAATTTTCTAGGGAGCTCTCTCCCCATGGGTCCTGTTAGGGCTGAGTGGGGAGGTCTGGTTTGGTTTCAGTTGGAGGGAGAGTCTGAGAGGCATGCAAGTGCAGGGGAGCCCATCAGTGCAGCCGAGGGAAACCCAGTCTCTGCCCAGCTGGTCTCCTTGGCTCCGTCGTGGTATGTGGCTCCTGGCAGCCCCTCTCCATGCTCTGGGTGGCTCTACTCCCAGGAGGAGGGTGCACACACAGAGAACAGGGTGCCTCTAGCCATGAACACCAAGTGGCCCCAAGAACACAGAGAGATGACCGGGCAGCTCACACTCAGAAGGGTTCTGAACATGCCCCTAGCCCTGCCCCCAGCCTTGAAATGGGCTCAAACATTGAGTGCAGGTGTTTTTGTAGGTGTGGGGGTGCAAGGGTAGAGGAGAAGGGAAAGAGAGCAGAGGGTGAGAACTGAATTTTAGTCTGGAAACTAGCAGGAGACCAAAGCCATGGACTCGCGGAGGGGAGTGATGGGGAGCAGGGCCAGGGTGGGCGGGGAGGGGTGGGGAGGGGCTGGTACCTTTATGCTTCTTGGCAGCAGGTGGCTCCAACTCCGACACACTCAGGGAGCTCTCAGACAACTCGTCTGCCTCGGGGTCCCGCAGGGCCTGGCCACCCCACGCCCCAGCCGGGGGCTCCTTCTCCAAGTCCCAGGAGTCTAGCTCTATCTCCTGGGGCTCCAGGGCCGGCAGGGCCCTCACTGGGGCCTCCTCCTCCTCCTCGGGCGGGGCAGAGGTCACAGCTGCCTCTGGCTGGTCCTGGGGGGCATCCTCTTTGCGGGCACCATCCATGGAGGCCATGTAGTCCAGCATCAGGGCGGTGTCACTGTCCTGAGATATCGAGGTCTGTCCGGGGGTGAGAGACAAGGTCAGGGTGAGGAAAACGCAAGGATACTCTAGAGGAGCAGTGGGCTGGAGAAGTCTTCACAGCCCCGCACACACAGCTGTGGGGGTGGTTTTGGCGTCCGAAGGTGCCCAGCCCTCCAAGGAGGCAGCTAAGGAAGCTGAGAATCAGTGGACGCAGGTCTCCCAAGGCAGAGGGTCGGCCTGAGGTGCCAGGCTGGGGGATTCTGGGAAAGAGCACCCTGTCTGGGTGTGGAGGTGGCACACAGCCTGCTTAGTGACCGCTAACAACTGCCTTTTCTGACCCAAGTCAGAAATGCCCACTGATTCAATCTGGGACAATTTGACCTTCTGTAAAAATGGGGCTTTCTTGGTGGCTCAGCAGTAAAGAATCTGCCTGCCAGTGCTGGAAATGTGAGTTCAATCCCTGTGTTGCAAACATCCTCTAGAGGAAGAAATAGCAATCCACTCCAGTGTTCTTGCCTGGAGAATCCCATGGACAGAGGAGCCTGGTGGGCTACAGTCCAGGGATCACAAAGAGTTGGACATGGCTTAGCGACTCAACAACAACCACAACAAAAATGATAAGTCAGCTGGACTAAATGATCTAGAATAAAGCCTTAGAGAAGGCACAGAGGAGATGGAGACAGTCACGAGTCCTGTCCTTATTTAACTCATTTGTTCTTTTTTTTTTTTGAAACCTCAGGTGCCTCAGACAGTAAAGAATCTGCCTGCAAATGCAGGAGACCTGGGTTCTATCTGTGGGTCGGGAAGATCCCCTGGAGAAGGGAATGGCTACTCACTCCAGTGTTCTTGCCTGGAGAATCCATGGACAGAGGACCCTGGCGGGCTACAGTCTATGGGGTCACAGAGGGTCAGAGACAACTGAACGACTAATACTTCCACTCTCAGTCTTAGTTTTTGGTTTTTAGTTTAGTATAGTTTTGTTTTTGGCCACACCGCTTGGCATGTGGGATCTTAGTTCCCTGACCAGGGGATGGAACCCCTGCCCCCTGCAGTGGAAACTCGGAGTCCTAACCACTGGGTCACTGGGGAAGTACACTCACTCATTTATTCATCCTAAAGAAAACCCAACTGCTGAACTGAGCTGGGTGCTTCCAGAGAGGCCATCGCCCCCTGCTGGCTGCTTCTGGAAGTGCATGAAGGAAACCCAGAGGCATCACCTGGCTCTTGGAAGATGGTTTCCAAGGCCACCCATACCGTGGGTACAATTGCAACATTGGTGACTCACCCCCAGCACCTCCCAGGACCTGTTATGGCTCCTTTCCCAAGAGCCAGGGGCTCAGTTCTCAGCATACCCTCCTGTCCACTCTCTCATGCCCTCAAGAAATCAAGCCACCCGCCGTACCCCAAAATTCATTTTCCTCCTTGTCCCCTCCCAACTACTCAATTTCCCACCTGCCCCTCCATCACTCACATTTTCTTTGCTCATTCTGAAAGGTTAAAAAGAGTAAGGGACTCTTACCTGGGCCCTTGCCCTGAGGGGCTGGCCTCTCCAGTAGCCTGGCCTGCCCATTGTCTACCCGGGATGCCTCAAGCCTGCCATATGCCCTGGACTAAGGTCACAGAGCAGCACAAGGAAGGCATGGGGATGGGGATGTGTTTTAAAACAAGGTCCATTTCTCTGATTGCAGGTGGCATAAACATTCATTGCAAAAGGAAGCGTTTGGAAATGAGTCATGTGTAAACTGAAAGTTCCCCAAGATGGCTCAGTGATGGGGGTGGAGGTCCTGTCCCAAAGGGGAGTTGACCTCATCTCGGTCTTTCTCTTTCAGTAATTTTTCTTCAAATGATTCACCAACCTCTCAACACCCAAAGCATCTCAGGTCAGAAACCGTCAAGTTCCTTCCTCAACAGGACCAGCTGCGTAAACAAAAATGCCACAAGTAATCCCTTGTTGGGGGAACATAACTTGACATTCCTTGGGTGGTGCTAGTGGTAAAGAACCCGCCTGTAATGCAGGAGACCTAAGAGATGCAGGTTTGATCCTTGGGTCAGAAAGTTCACCTGGAGGAGGACTTGGCAACCCACTCCAGTATTCTTCCCTGGAGAAACCCAAGGGGAGAGGAGCCTGGCAGGCTACAGTTCATGGGGTTGCAAGGAATTGGACATGACTGAAGCCACCTAGCAAGCACGCAGGCAGCCTGACATTCTGGGGGTGAAACTTTCCAGAGTTAAGTGGAGAGCCAGGGAGGGGCGGGGCAGACATGGGAGGAGGAGAGGCTCACCTTGGAGACCCCGGATATGATGATCGTGCTCTTCTTCCTCGGGGACTTGAGCTTCAGCTTCGAGGACTCGCTGAGCTGTCGGATGGCGACTTCTGCCACCGGGTCAGCCCCATTCAGCACCAGCAGCTCTGCCGGGGGAAGAGCAGGGTCGGGCACATTAGCAAAACCTGAAACTTTGACCGGAACTTCAAAGACTGGGCAACAGATCTGGTCGTTAAGGAGGGGTTGGCAAACATTTTCTCTAAAGGGCCAGAGAGTGACTAGCTTGTGCTTTGTGGGCAGCTGGCCTGTCACAAGTACTCCACGCTGTCTCAGAAGTGGGTAAGCAGAGACCGGATATAAGAGCGTGCAGCGGGGACTTCACCCCTGAATGTGGTCCAGTGGATAAGAAGCCGCCTGTCAATGCAGGGGACATCAGTTTGATCCTTGGTCCGGGAAGATTCCACATGCCTCGGGCCAACTGAGTTTGTGTGCCACAACTATTGAGCCCAGATTCTAGAGCCTGTGATCTGCAACAAGAGAAGCCATGGCGATAAGAAGCCTGTGCAATGCAACTACAGAAAGCCCTTGCATAGCAACGAAGACCCAGTGCAGTCAATAAAATAAATAATAAAATAATTTAAAAATTTATAAATAATTTTTTTTACAGTGGGCATGGCAGGTTCTGGGGAAACTTCATGAGCAGGATAGGCAATGTTCCTGGTCTACAGCTGATGCTCTGTGCTTACACACACTCACCAAGGTGTACACTTCACATCATGCACTTAAAAAAAATAATAATTTTGTTTATTTATTTTTGGCTTTGCTGCTGCTTGGGCTTTTCTCCAGGTGTGGCAAGTGGGGACTAGTCTCCAGCACAGGCTGTAGAGCACAGGCTCAGTAGCTGCAGTGCACAGGCTTAGATGCTCTGCAGCATGTGGGATCTTCCCAGATCAGGGATTGAACTGGCATCTCCTGATTGGCTGCTGCTGCTGCTGCTAAGTCGCTTCAGTCGTGTCTGACTCTTCGCAACCCCATGGACTACAGCCTATCAGGCTCCTCCGTCCATGGGATTTTCCAGGCAAGAATACTGGCATGGGGTGCCATCGCCTTCTCCGACTCCTGATTGGCAGGTGGATTCTTTACCACTGAACCACCAGGGAGGCCCTCACATCATGCACTTTAATGTATGGAAGTGATGCCTCGTGGAGGTGATAAATAACTAAGGCATGTAAGGAAACGGAAACCTCTGAGCTTTGGGGAGATGTGAACTCCGAAGGGCAATGCAGCTACTCCCTGGCCCTCCCAGGAGGTTCGGACACACAGGCTAGTGTTCAGGGTGTTGAGGGACCGTTCATGGAAGCTGCTCCTCCCCAGGATTGATCCCACACCCCGGGCAACATCCATGGAATGCTTAACTCAGACCCAAGCCCTGCAAAGAGCTCTGTGCATGTTATTTCAGGTAAATACCCCCCAAGGTCTCAGAGGGGGGTGCTTTTTCAGTCTCCATTTGAGGAATGGGGAAGACAGGAGGCAGCCTGGTAGGCAGCGGGGCTGGGCCCCCCCCCACCCCGCCAGGCCAGGTCTCTCCCCCTCAGAGATGCTGTTGGCCCTCACAGGTAATCGCTGCTGTGGGACAATGAAAAGCACATGGAGTGAGGGGGGAGGATGTCAACAGGAACTTTTTCTCAGTTTGGCCTCAGTCTGTGGACCACAGATGCTCCACTTACATGGCAGTTGTGAAGGACCAAGTGGTGGAGACCTATGTGGCCAGTGACCGCCTTCCCACCCCCAGCCCCAGGGGAAGAGCGCAACCTGGCGAGGGCTCCCGGGAGATGGCTGCGCTGCCAGTCCCAGGTCTCAGGATAGGGGTGGTGTCACTGAGCCCAGAGCTTCCACCCATCCTCAGAGAGCCCATCAAGGTGTCAGTTGTGCTGGAGAAAGCTTCCAGGGTCCCTGGCTGCACACAGCGGGCTGGAGATGCCACCCTTGGGCCAGCGGGGGAACCACAGTGGGGACACCCACTCAGGGTGAAGGTGTCCCCATGCTACAAGGCAGGGCTGAGCAAGGACCCTAGGGAGCGGCCAAAGGAGGGGTGTTGCTTCCATCGAGGATTCTGCAGTTGGTGGTGGTGGTGGGGGACCCTTCAGCTCCCATAGAACCAGGGAAACTCCCACAGGGAAGAGGCAGCTTCCCACCCCTGCCAGGCTCTGAGAACATACAGCCATCCCAAGACAGCACCCATCAAAGGAGTGCTGCCTGCCCACTGCCTGCACCTCCCATCCCATCCGTGACCCTAACAAGGAAAGAAACAGGACTCGGCGGACGGTGGCTAGTGGGCTGGAGAGAAGCCGCCTGCTCCATCCGTCTCAAACTGCAGGTCACATGTGATGATCAAAGGGAGCAAACTTAACCCCAAATTTAGATTGTGCTTTGATTCCATCGGCAGTGACACAGTGACCAGGAAGTGGGAACCTGCATCCAGAGTTCTGGGGACACTAACCCAGTTATAGGGGCTTCCCAGGTGGCGTTAGTGACAAAGAACCCACCTGCCCACGCAGGAGATATAAGAGATGCAAGTTCCATCCCTGGTCGGAAAGATCCCCTGGAGGAGGGCATGGCAACCCACTCCAGTATTCTTCCCTGGAGAATCCCATGGACAGAGGAGCCTAGCGAGCTACAGTCCAAGGGGTTGCAAAGAGTCGGACATGACTGAGTGACTTAGCATGCCACCCTATTACAGAGGTTTCCGGAGACAAAAAATAAGGAAGTCTTTACAATTACTTCCCTGAATCCTGCTTATCTTATGATATCCAGGTAACTGGCACGTTGAACAAGAGGAAAAATAACAGTCATAAATTTTTCGTAGTGAGGCATGAGCTGGCTTTTGCGCTTCCTCTGTCCAAGTTCCCTAAAACTTAGGGCAGGGATGCCAACACCACTCCCAGTCTTCCACTGACTTTCACTTCCCTCTTGTTCTTCTAGTTCCTCACTTATCCTTGAAAAAAACAACTCTCCCCAAACTCTAACAAGGAAATGCATCTTCTCACCAGATGAGAGCTCACAAGCAGAGACTGAAGGAGCCCATTGGGGACCATCTCGAGTGGTCTCACGTTACCTGTGTCTGAGGCAGAGAATGTCTTGCTGACGGGGGCACCGTGACAGGAGATGGCCTGGACCGAGATGTCCTTCTCAATGACCTTCACCTTGACAGGTGTCCTCAGGGGAGACTCTGCAGGAGAAATCCTGATTATAGCAGCCCTTTGAAAGCTGTCCGACTCTGCAGTCACTGGAAAGTGAAATCATGTCTCATTTCAGCTCTACTTCAAGCAGCTGAGGGGGCTTCTTCCCTGGTGGTCCAGTGGCTAAGGCTCTACAGTCCCAAAGCAGGAGGCCCAGGATTGAGCCTTGGTTAGGGAACTAGATCTCACATGCTGCAACAAAAGATTTCTCATGCCACAACTAAGACCCAACTCAGCCAAATAAGTAAATATAACAAACAGTAACAACATAGAGGGGTGGGACGGGGAGGGAGGTGGGAGGGAGGTTCAAGAGCAAGGGGACATGTGTATATCTATGGCTGATTCATGTTGATGTTTGGCAGAAACCAACACAATTCTGTAAAGCAATTACCCTTCAGATAAAAAATAAATAAAAATTTTAAATGTATTACTAACTAAATAAATATTCACACAGCTGGAAAAGGTAAGAGGAAAACCTTAAGATAATTTTAACACACTCTCTTATTCTTTTTGGGGGGGAGGGGAGGAATGCCCCCAAAGGGGCATTGGAAACCTAGGTTTAAATAATTTCAGAAACCTTTGAATTAAGCCAGAATTTCACTTTCTGTTTTTCATTCAGTAACTGTGCCAAGTGATTTATTCTGGCACGATAATACTTCTGTATAGGCAGGAACACAGTACAAATTAAAAAGTAATAATAAATCATACACTTATACAGAAGTTCTCTCCAAGGCAGTGGGTGTGGGGACAGGTACAGAATTTGGCTAGATCCGCAACCACTATGCGTCAAGCCTCCGAATGAATGATTTTTAACATGAGAAAATACACTGGCTGCTCACATCTAATGTTTTAAGATAAAGAGCTGCCCCATGTAAATGTCATGGCCTACTTAATTTAATGAGATATTTCATCTAGTATCTTGACTTTGGTATCAGAATACACTGCAGGGTTGAATCTTGCTTTGTCTTGTCCTGTGTCTGACCAGATAGAAAGATAATTGTCTTAAAAAAAAAAAGCTATGCAAAAAGCCTTGCCAATTACCATTCTTCCTGTGCCAGGAAATTTTCTTATGAATAATCCTGCAGCCTACTGTGCTCTGCAGTTTATAGATGCAAGACATTTACCGGGGAAGCGTGATTTCAGACTTTCTGTGGGGAGGAGCCTCACCAGAGCCCAGCGGGGACGCCCTCCCTGCGTCGAAGCGAGGCTTGGTTTTCACGGCAGTGACAGTAGTGACCACGGTCCCACATGGCATCACAGTGCGGTCTTTTTCTATCTTTGCAGCAGGAACAGGTGGAGGCATTTGCCAGGGTTTTACCTCACCGGGTTCTATGTAAGAAAACTGCAGAGAAGGCTGGTTACCTGCTTTGTAGTCTGTGCCAACGGACACATTGCCATGGCACGCTGCTTGCCTTTGCAATAACCTCTGATACCTTTAACTGTCACTTAGTATCATAATTAATGGGTAAGAATTCAGATTTTCCCAGAATTGACATAGGAGGATGAGACCCAGGCTCAGACCCAGCCACTCAGCTTATAATGATGGGAACAAAAGCTGGAGAACCAAATGAAATAAGATAGCCCTTTCTGAGTTAGGTCTGAGTGAAAGGACATCATGGACAGTTATGTTGGGCAGATGACACAATGTAACCCTGGGCAGGAAGCATCTCACTCATGTCTAGAAGAGGAAACAACAGCTCTTCTTGGACGAGCTTCTTGTTTCAAGGTGAATGAGAGCAGGAATCTGACAGACATAAATTGTGGTTCCCCACACCGAGGTCACAGGTGCGGCCCCCTACACCGAGGTCACAGTGCAGAGCCCTACACCGAGGTCACAGGTGCGGAGCCCTACACCAAGGTCACAGGTGGGGAGCCCTACACCGAGGTCACAGGTGCGGAGCCCTACACTGAGGTCACAGGTGCGGAGCCCTACACCTTGGTCACAGGTGCGGAGCCCTACACTTTGGTCACAAGTGAGGAGCCCTACACCTTGGTCACAGGCGCGGAGCCCTACACTGTGGTCACAGGTGTGGCATCCTACACCGAGGTCACAGGATAAAAATTTCCAGAATTGACCAAGCCCCATAGCAACTGTTTACCATGAACCTCTGGATCTAAACCTGCCAGTTCCCTGACACATTAGGTAAAATACCCACCCTTTTACTCACTCTATAGCATCTTAACCAATCACTTAATACAACCATTCTAGCATGAATTTCCTCTGTCTTGAGGCTGTAAAAATTGGCCAATAGTCCTCAAAAGGGGTTGGCTCTCCCTTGAGACTGTCCGCTGTTCTAACAGTGTCTCCCACTTAATAAATTCTATTCTCCTCTCATTCTGCCTCATGTCTGGAAATTCTTTTTCAACTTCTGCTTAGACCATGATGTCAACAAAGACGTCCCTTTGCTCAAGTGGGTGGAGCAGGACCTTGGCTTCATAGAAGACGTCATACCTCTGCAGTAACTGAACCCAACGCCGAGCTGCCCGAGGAGGCCCCGCTGGTTAGCGTAAAGCTCTGAGGCCCGGAAGGCTGCTTCTTGAACAAATCCAAGGGGACAGTCGTCATCGCCAACAGAGCTAAAGAGATAGGGGATGAGTGGGGACAACCATGGGTGTCTGCATGGGAGCAGGATGGCCCCAGAGCAGCTGCGCCCAGAAGCAACCCTGGACGTGCCCCCCACCCCTCACCCCTCCCCACCCTCCTGCCTTGCTCACCGGGAAATGCTCCCTTTTAAGAACATTTTAGAAAAGTTAGTGTTGTAAAAGACACAAGAAGGCTGTGGAAATGCCCCAAACCAAGGGGGCTACAGAGTTGTGACAATCAGAGGCAGTATGTGATCCTATCCTGGACTGGGAAATACTGCTAGGAAGGACCTTAGGGGATCGGCTGATGAGAACTGAAAAATCTGATTGGTAGATTAACAAAGTGAATCAGTGTGACTCAGGAAGCTGATAACTACACTGTGGAAAATAAGAGAATGCCCTATTCTTAGGAAGCACATACTAAAGAATTTAGGAGCAAAGGGCCAGGATGCCCCATACTTAAATGAACATGGTTTACCCTGAGTGTGTGTGTATGTGTGTGTGGCGAGAGAGAAAGACCTACTGACAACAACCACCATATATGAGCACAAACAATGAAGGAAATGGGCAAAATGTTAAAATATCTGAGTTCGAGTAAAGGTTATATGGTTGTTCTTTGTTCTGTTTTTTGTTTGTCCTTAAGTTAGAAATTTCACAAATCCCATCAGGCTGGACATGGCCAGCAGGGGCGGTGCCCTGGGCATGGATTAGCAAACACCAGTTCCACCCTGTGTTCAGACCACACAACCTCTCTTGGAATGTCAGTTCTTATCTCAGGAGCATCTGAGTTATCTCCAGATTACAGAGCTGAGGAAACAGCCTCAAAATTATGCCTAATTAACTAAGGAGTTTGAATTGCTTTTTCCTACGTCCTGGTAACTTTAGGAGATAAACAGATGGCTTAGTTTCACAGTTTAATTAGCCAGGCAAGGGTCACTTCTCCATTTTGTTCATAAAGATTTTAAGAAACCTAATAAATACTGAAACTATGGATTTACACACATGCATAGACTGGTCTACGCTCAGTCTAGGGAGTTTTACCTCTGATTATTACTTTCTTGTATCCAAAGCATGTGCCCAGTTTTGGAGAAGGAAATGGCAACACACTCCAATATTCTTGCCTGGAGAAGTCAATGGACAGAGGAGTTTGGAGGGCTACAGTCCATGGGGTCACAAAGACTCGGGCACGACTGAGCCAACTAACACTTTACTTCAAAGCATGTGCTCGGTTTAAGCTGCTGGGGCTTCTTTTACAAGGAAAAGCCAGTGTAATTCATGGAGACAGAAAGCAGAAAGGTGTGTGCCAGAGGCAATGGGAGAAGCATGGGGAGTGAGTGTAAGTTTTGTAAGATGAAGGACTGATATTGAAGCTGAAGGTCCAATACTTTGGTCACCTGATGCAAAGAGTGGACTCATTGGAAAAGACCCTGATGCTGGGAAAGACTGAGGGCAGAAGGAGAAGGGGGCGACAGAGGATGAAATGATTGGATTGTATCACTGACTCAATGGACATGAGTTTGAGCAAACCCCGGGAGATGGTGAAGAACAGAGAAGCCTGGCATGCTGCAGTCCATGGGGTTGCAAACAGTTGGACAAGACTGAGTGAATGAACAGCAACAAAGATGAATTTTGGAGATGGATGGTGGTGATGGCTGCACAACCATGTGAATGCACTTAATGTTACTGAATTTTACACTCAAAGATGGTTAAGATGGTAACGTTTATATATGTTTTACCACAATTAAAAACTGAGATAAAATTTTTAAAAAGAAGGTTTATTAAGCCCAAGAAGGCTGAGAACTGCTTCTCAAGCCATTAATTGTTGAATAAAAAATTTTGGATATTTGTTTTAAAAAATGAAAAGAACCAGTTGAATATACTCTTTCTCAGAATGTTTGACCTTGTTAATAACCAGAATAACTGCCAACAAAGGTCCATATAGTCAAAGCTATGGTTTTTCCAGTAGCCTTGTATGGATGTGAGAGTTGGACCATAAAGGAAGCTAAGCACTGAAAAATTCATGCTTTCGAACTGTGGTGCTGGAGAAGACTCTTGAGAATCCCTTGGACTGCAAGGAGATCAAACCAGTCAGTCCTAAAGGAACTCTTTACCTGATGGAAAGAGCTGACTCACTGGAAAAGACCCTGATGCTGGGAAAGATTGAGAGCAGGAGGATAAAGGGGCGACAGAGGATGAGATGGTGGGATGGCATCATTGACTCAAGGGACATGAGTTTGAGCAAACTACAGGGGACAGTGGAGGACAGAGGAGCCTGGTGTGCTGTGGTCCATGGGGTCACAAAGAGTCGGACAGGACTTAGTGACTTAACAACAACAACAATAATTGGAACGACTTTTGACTAAACATTCCCTTGGGAAAATCTGGAGTGGCTTAGTGGGCAGGGCCGATCCTTCTGCTGAATCTCCCACCCTCCCTGCCCCAAGGCCCTGGTCAGGGCTGCCGTATGACCCTCTCAGAGAGCAGGCCTCCTTCTGTCTGCTGAACACCCACCTTCTGAGGACTGCCCATCATCTGAAATCTGCAGGTGCAACTCCCTCGACTTGGCATTCAACTCACTGTGGAAAGAAGGGCTGTGAGTCCTTAAAAATGTTTTATTATTTTCCTGAAATAGTATTTTTTTCTGATTTGACAGAAAGGAATGCAAATCACCATCAATATTTAAGAAACTACAGAGACATATAAGCCAAGTAAATACAAAGATTATTAGCAACTTCACTATCCAGAAATAGTTACTGTTAATATTTGGTGACTAGTCTCCTAGGATTGGGATTCCCAGGTGACTCAGTGGTAAAGAATTCGCCTGCCAATGCAGGAGATGCAGGTTCAGTCCCTGGGTGGAACACATCCCCTGGAGTAGGAAATGGCAACCCACTCCAGTATTCTTGCCTGGAAAATCCCATGGGCAGAGGAGCCTGGTGGGCTACAGTCCATGGGGTTGCAGAATCAGACATGACTTAGCGACTGAGCCCATATGCACATTCCTAGGATTATCCAATGGAACTTAATGAATGATGATGGGAAGGTTCTGTAGAACTGCCATCAAATTTGGTGGCCACCAGCTACATTTGGCTATTGAGAAATTCATCTTATTTTTGGCTGCACTGGGTCTTCATTGTTGTACATGGACTTTCTCCAGTTGCAACGAGTGGGGGCTATTCTTTGTTGTGGTGAGCAGGATTCCCATGGCAGTGGCTTCTCTTGTTGCAGAGCATGGGCTCAGGCACATAGGCTCAGTGGGGCTCATGGCTAAGCAGCTCTATGGCAGGTGGAATTTTCCTGGACCAGGGATCAAACCTGTGTTCCTTTGCATTGTGAGGTAAATTCTTAACCACTGGACCACCAGGGAATCCCAGCTATTGAGAACTTTAAATGTGGCCAGTGTAAACTGAGGAACTGATTTCATTTTGTTAATTTTAATTAATTGAAATTTAAAGAGCTACATGTGGCTAATAGCTCCTGTATTAAAAGGTATAGCTGTATAACTATTTGAAAACAAATATAGAACATAATATACCTCCCCGCTCCTTTATAGTCTATTGTTTTCACTTAAGATTTCATGGACATCTTCCCATGTCAATAGGGAACATTGACATGGGAAGCAACATCCTTTTTCAGAGGCATCTAATACCCCACTATTTGGCCCTATAAGATTTTATTCAGCCAACTCCTTAATAACCAAGCCATAATAATGGTTTACCTCCAATACGTCATAATTACAAACAAGCTGAGATAAACATCCTCATATATATATATATATCTTTGCACACACTGTGTGATTATTTCCTTAGAAAAAGAGCAATTGCCAATCAAAAGGTACGTGCATATAAAAGATTTTTTTTATATATATTGATGACCTCCAGAATAATTATTCCAAAATATATATCCACTGGCCACTTTCAGTTTTTCTTTACCCACTTGTAAAGGGAAAAATAACCTTTGCTTAAGTTTGTATTACTTTAGCTATTTCTGAGATTGAGTATCTTTTCAGATGTTTCTAGCTATCTATAATTTTTACTTTTTTATTTCTAGTTGAGATATTTTACCCGATTTTCTATGAGAATCTCATATTTGTATTAATAATTTATAAAAAGCCCTTTATATTATACATGGGACACCTTCTTCCATTACTTTTCTAATTATTTATTATTTAACACCAGAAAGTGATTTCTATATTTTTGTAGTCAGCTACTTTACCAAAATATAATTTATATTAATTTTTGTACTATTGTTTCTATCCATTATTTCTAATAGTTTCAATTGATTTTCTTGAGTAGTCTGTGTGTGTTAGTCACTCAGTTGTGTCCAATTCTTTGTGACCCCATGGACTGTGGCCTGCCAGGCTCCTCTGTCCATGGGATTTCCCAGGCAAGAATATTGAAGTGGGTTGCCATTTCCTTCTCCAGGAGATCTTCCCGACCCAGGGATCAAGCCCTGGCTTCCTGCATTGCAGCCAGATTCTTCACTGCCTGAGCCACCAGGGAAACCCTGAGTAGGCTAAATATGCAATAATATCATCTCCAAGTCATGATTACTTTTGCCTCTTCCTTTCTACTACTTGCATACTATTTCTGTTTTCTTATCTAATTGCATTAACCAGTACTTCTAGAACAAAACACTGGGGATCCTTCTCTTGACTTTAGTGGGAGCGCTTCTAACACTTATCACTGACGTGATTTTTTTTTAAATCTTTTGAAAAAAAGTGAACCTAAATCTTGTTCTAATTAAGTTTTAAAAATTAGAAATGGGTTTTAAATGTCACTGACTATCTTTTGGGCCTATATAGAGATAATTACTTTGTGTTCTCCTTTGATCTAGTGACACAATGGATTTCATTAATAGATCTCACATTAAACCATACTTGCTCTTTTGGTATGAACTCAGCCTCACTGTATTATTCTTTTTTTTTTTTATTCAGTAGTTGCAGCACGATGCTCCGTAGTTGTGGCTCACAGGCTTAGCTGCTCCATGGCATGTGGAATCTTCCCAGACCAGGGATCGAACCCATGTCCCCTGCATTGGCAGGAGGACTCCCACCCACTGCAGCACCAGGAAAGTCCTTGGTATATTATTCTTAATGTGCTACTGGATTCTATTTGATAATACATTAGTTAGAATTCCTACATCATAATTCATAAGTGCTCTACACTTTTCCTTTTTTCCATTCTCTTTGTCAGATTTTGGTATCGAGAGAGCTAATTCTTGGGTGGGTTGATAAGGAGTCTGGAGCCCTCAAGGAGGAGAAAAGGACAAACATTTTTTTTTCTACATTGCTTTGTCTTAGTCACATAAGAGGTTATTTTCTTTAAGCCCACAGCCAATGATTACACAACAAAACTCATCTTGCTCAAGGGTACGTTTTTCTTTAAGTTCTGTACTAATGATTATATAACAACTATGTATCTTGCTCGAGGACATGTTTCTCCTTCTTAACAAGAACCTTCTGACTAATCTTGTTATCTTAAGAGAGTGGGAGTGAGTCTGGTAAGACCTTTCAATTGTTAGTTCTAATCTTGTTAATTTAAGATTTATGTTGTAGGAGTGGGTCTGGAAAAAGTATATAAGGCCTTGATAAGACTAGCAAGTGGGGGCATTCTTCCTCCCCCTTCTGATGTCTGTGTCAGAAGGTTTTTCTGTGCTTTTTCATTGTAATAAAACTTCTGCCACACAAAAGCTCTGAGGGATCAAGGCTGGTCCCTGGTCCCGAAGCTAAATCTTCTTCGGAGATCACGAATCCACCATTGTTCACTGTAAGCTATCAGTATCAATCAGAAGTTTCCTTCCACTCTGCTCTGGATGGCGTGTGTTTCTGAAGCAAGTGGGAGGCCCCACAACACATCTATCTCTCTTGTCACAGCAGGAACCACTACTAAGAGCTGCCTTCAGAAAGACATCCATGTCTGACTTAAAGCCACCCTTCCTCTCTTGCTTCCTTTTGTGCTACAGGATGGTTTCAGAATTTGGCAGCATGAAGTAGGTGAGGCCGTGGAAACCCAAGTCCATGACAGCCAGATGTACTCACAAGGTGAATTCTTCTTCCCAAGTGAGGGCAGTAGTGTTTCTTGCGAGGGTGCTGGAGAATTTCTGAACAGGATCATTCAGCCGAACTATACACACTGGGTTAACATCGCCTGTAATCAGACAGAAGGCCCTCGTATTAGCCTTTATTTCTCTCTTCCAGTTGGGTCAAGACATTGTGCATATAAGAGAAAAGCTTAATTCAATGTCTGTGGTCTTGGCTCACCTACTTCTGAGTGTTCATTTACAACCTCTCAAAGCACGTACTCTGGGGTGACAGATTCTATACTTGCTGGATGTCCACAGCTCTAGACTGCCTCCAAGTCACACTCCTCCCCCCTCAGCTCTGACTGCAGGCACAATCCCCCAGGAGGTGCCCTCCCTGGGGTGACATTACAGCAGAGATGTGGGTCCCACTTTGGATAAGACTAACTGCTTGGAAAAGTCTGGGCATCTGGGGTAACTGCTAAATTTGGGGGTACCTCACAGAGAACCTGCTTCCCTCTTACAAAGATGTATGTTTTTACACTTGACTCAGTTTCAGCCAAAAGTTTTTGAGGTATTTGATCCAGGTAACAGGACATTTCACTAGTGAAGACTTGTGTCTGCTTCAAGGCTATGCTTGCCCTATGGCATAAAGCTGTGACTATATTGTGTAATCAGTAATCAATGCTAGGGCTTCCTTGGTGGCTCACTGGTAAAGAATCTACTTGTCAATGCAGGGGACGCAGGTTTGATCCCTGTTCTGGGAAGATTCCACATGCCTCAGAGAAACAAAGCCCATGCGCCAACTAGTGAGCCCCTGCTCTAGAGCCTGGAAGCTGTGGCTCCTGAACCTGTGCACCCTAGAGACCGCGCTCCAAAACAAGAGAAGCCACTGCACCACACAGCTGGAGTGCGCCCCCGCTCCCCACAGCTAGAGGGAAACCTGCACAGCAGCAACCCAGCATGGCCAACATTACATAAAGTTATATATATATAAATAAAAAGTCAGTGGTGAGGGACCAGACTGTGTTGACCCTTTACCATGTACCAGGTGGTGTTCAGTGTTCCATGCACATCACCTTACAAACTACCACAATCACCTTCAAGAAGAGACTCAGACCCAGATGGGGACTTGCTGGCAGAGGTGAGAAATGAGGCCCCCAATCCTGGCCAACTGGATCCTGGGCGGGCCCTCCCACCTGCTAAGCGGTGTGGCCTCCAGAGACGACCTTTGAGTTACCAAAACAGCCACCTATGCCCAGCTTCACAGAGCCTTGGCTGTCAAATGTGCTCTGCCTACCCTTCTGGAACTGGATGAATCTCCTCACAAATAAACACAAGTAACCCCTGATGTTCTCAGACAATAAAAAAGAACTCATTGCTATTCTTGGCAAAAACCACATTGCAGTGGAAAGATGTGTCCAGTCCCAGGCTACTTAGCATCTAGAGTCTTGGCAGTGATTCAGAGTCACCCATTCTGCAATGTTTCTGTCCTCCTCCATAGCAGCCTCTCCTGGCAACACAGGGGCCCCCGGGAGCCCGACACCTTCGTGACATCCATAATCCCATGTGGCACCTCCTCTCCCAGGAAGAAAGGAGTGCGCTGGTCAGGGATGCTTAACATGTATTTACAGCGTCACTAGGAAAAGATAAAAATAGAAAGGTTGCTTCCAGGCTAGAGAAAAGGACAAAGCAAAAAGTATCTTCCTTCTTCCTTCAGCCTCATGTGTGCAAAATCTGGACTGTGTTTTCACCGTCTTGCATCATTACTACGGTGTTCAGGAGGTCATCTCTGCTGAAAGGCAGAGATCACACTGCACACCTGATTGCTGGGAGCCACAGAAGGAAACAAAGACCACAGACAATCCATGAGGCACCCTGGCCCCTCTGCTCACACTGCAGACAGTCATGTCCACAGCCAGCCAGCACCCTGTCCTCACCTGGGTGCCTTCTGCAGCCCCATCACCCACCTGAAACACCAGGATGGCTCAGGAGCGAGACTCGGATGTTCTTCACCAACAGTTTGAGCTCATGAGCCCTTGGAGGTTTGGGAGGGCAGGATTCCTGAGTGGATGAAGTACGCTGCAGATGCTGCAGAAAGGAAAACAGAGAGCAGTGACTCCTGGGAAAGAGGCAGTGGCCACCGGGCACCTGTTACAGGGAAGAGATCTTCAAGAAGACCTGTAGAGGGAGCCTAGCCCTCACACCAGCTCTGGGACAATGTTCCCTTCTCAGGAGGATGGAGGGTACCAGGCACTCACAGCCGCTTCCCACAGAAAGCAAGTGGAGGAGCCAAGTGTTCACCCAGAGAGGGCGCCCCAGAGTCCCACTGTGGGTGGAGATGGGGTCAAGCCCAAGCCAGTCCAGGAGCTGAAGACAGAGCGGGACATGGTCCCTGGGCTGCAGGCGCCCACTGCCCACCAGGAGCGAGCGGGACACCAATCGGGACTCAAAAGGCTGCTTCCCACCTCCAGGCAGACCCGCCATCCACGCCATCCACGTGTGGAGGAGCTAAGTGTAGTCCAGGTGTCACGCTGGGGACAAAGCAGAGGCAGGTGCCCCTGGGGCAACTTTGTCACCTCATCCTCAAATCAGCATCGAGGCATTTCCAATGGAGAGCCTCCCCGAGCCTGGGGGACTCCACCTTCAGACCAGCCTTTCCAAGCTAACTTCCGCCTCCCACTCACGGCTCAGTGTTCTTTAAGAGGGGCTCTTTAGGCACAAATGTTTGGGAGTCTGGAAAGACTTCTCAGAGACATCACGGGCCTCTGCATGGTGAGGTCTTCCAGGAAGGATCCTTAAAGCTGACTTGACCTCACAGTGCTTTCCGGGGGGATACTTACTAACATCTCAAGGACTGTAGTCTCCTTTAGGTCACTACCTAGAAAACACTATTGCCAACTGTGAGCTGAAGGGGCTGGGTGGCCAAGAAGTCATCACAGAATCCTTAAGATCCAGGTCCCTGAGCACTGGGGACCGAATAACCCACATGTCTGGGGTGGAGATGCAATGTGTTCTCAATTCTGTGTGTGTGATGGCTAATTTTATGTGTCAACCTGACTGGACCGTGGGGTGCCCAGACATGTAGCCCACGACTAAGCAAATAAGCATGCATACACATTATGCAATTATATGTATATAATTGGCTCACACAATTACAGAGACTATTATGTACATAAATATAGGCGCACACACACATCCCTTAGTTCTGTTTCTCTACAGAACCCTAATATAGTATGTATGCTATTTTGATACATAAACTCTGCAGATTTATTTAAAAGCATTATAGAATGCATTACAGAAGCAGGCAAGAATACTGGAGTGGGTTGCCTTTCCCTTCTCCAGAGGATCTTCCTGATCCAGGGATCAAACCCAGGTCTCCTGCATTGCAGGCCGATTCTTTACCCTCTGAGCCACCAGGGAAGCAGGTATAGTCATATTTCAAACAAGCAGCTTTGATGAACTGGGAAACCTGCACGAACACCCAGAAAGCCCTCACTCTGTCTGCTTACTCAGCAGCTCCTTCTGCTTCATTAGGAGGGTGAAGCCTTCTTATATTCTGATAACCCTCAGTGCCCAGAGGGAATGACACAACGCTGTGATCCACTGGTATGTGTCCAGTGAATCAGAGAGATTTTGTCTCCAGACTCTACACACTCACAGCTGGTGATGCCCTAAGAGGAACCAGAGCCCAAGAGCCTTCATCAAAGTCAAATTAAGGTTATACTATCATACTGCCTTTTTTTTTTTTAAATAAAGTTCATGGGGTTCTCACAGCAAGAATATGGCAGAGGCTTGCCATTCCCTCCTCCTTCAGCATTCCCTTCTGATGCTGAAGCTGAAGCTCCAATACTTTGGCCACCTGATGTGAAGAGCTGACTCACTGGAAAAGACCCTGATGCTGGGAAATATTGAGGACAGGAGGAGAAGGGAGCGACAGAGGATAAGATGTTTGGATCACTGATTCAATGGAGATGAACTTGGGCAAACTCCAGGAGATGGTGAAGGATAGGGAGGCCTGGCGTGCTTCAGTCCATGTGGTCGAAAAGAGTAGGACATGACTGGGACTGAACAACTTCATCACACCATATAATAATGGTGGCTATTCTACAATGCCACATAAAAATACTGGAAACATGTATGAAAGATCACTTTAGGGACTGTAAATGCCTGTTTTGCATAACCATCATAAGATGATCTGCTCATAATTCAGTTCAGTTCAGTTCAGTTGCTCAGTCATGTCCGACTGTTTGCGAGCCCATGAACTGCAGCACGCCAGGTCTCCCTGTCCATCACCAACTCCGGGAGTCCACCCAAACTCATGTCCATTGAGTCGGTAATGCCATCCAACCATCTCATCCTCCGTCGTCCCCTTCTCCTCCTGCCCTCAATCTTTCCCAGCATCAGGGTCTTTTCAAATGAGTCAGCTCTTCACATCAGGTGGCCAAAGTGTTGGAGTTTCACCTTCAGCATCAGTCCTACCAATGAATATTCAGGACTGATTTCCTTTAGGATGGACTGGTTGGATCCCCTTGTAGTCCAAGGGACTCTCAAGAATCTTCTCCAACACCACAGTTCAAAAGCATCAATTGCTCATAATTGGGAGAATTAATTCACCCCAAGCAGAGGTTTTTAGATGTGCTGCCAATAAATATGTGAGAGGCCAAGCCCAGGGGCTGGCCTGGATAAATGTTGTGAATGTAAATTTAGCCAAAGAGTTATTAGCACCTAATCAGGCAGTGGTGAGGGTTCCAGAATGGGGAGGCAGGGCAGGCAACATGGGGAGGGACCCACAGAGAGAAGACAGCCTCGTGTGTCTGCACTACCCAAGGGAGGCAGACCTCTGAGAGGTGGTGCTGTTGGAGGCAGGGCCTGGTCACCAGGCTGTCCCTGGCCTGGGCTTAAAGTCTGTGGATACAGTGTTCTGGCTCTGTCTGTCTCAGGGCAAGTTCCCAGGTACTTCAATCCTGGAAGGATAAGGTTTCAGACAATAGCCTCTGGGTGGATAGTGAAAAGTCGCGTACTGGTCCCTGAAAATGAGTTTCTGGGCTACTTAGACGTGGACTAGCTGAGTGGTCCACATACTTCCTCCTTCCCTCACACGGGGCCTTGGAACCCTGTGCCCTGAACTCAAAGCTTCACCCCAGACTGCAGTCATCACCCACCAGCAGTCATGCAATCTTGCTCTACCCTGGGGCCGGGCAGAGGGATGGGAACTGCTGCTGATTCTCCAAGAGAGGATGACCATGGTCCCTCATGGGGTTGCGAAGCACCCACACACCGAGAGCCGGTTTACCTGAACCCGCAGGTCTGCAGCCTTGGTGCTCAGAACCACTGATGGGGAGGCAGAGCTAACCAGGTGCTTCAAAATGTCCTTGAGGCTCTCAGAGACTGCCTCTGTCCCAGCTACCAGGTCCTGTCAAAAGAGGAGGTTGTCACCAGATCATTTCCGAACCGGGCAGAGGGCAGGCCAGCACGTGGCTCTCCTGATGCCCTCGGCATGAGACAAACTCCATGTTGCCAGGGCTCTGGAAGGTTCAGGCTAGGAAAGACTCACTCATTCTCATCTTTACTGACCTCAGAAGTCATTCATGCTCCTTATTCTTAAAAGTGGTTAAAAATAAGACATGCGCAATATAGAAATATGTCAGTGTTTCTGTGTATGTTCTTTCAGTCTCTTTCCCCAAATACATACACATGTGTTTTTTCTTTCTTGACTGACATCTGATTTTTTTTTTTAATTAAAAAGTATTCAAGGGACTTCCCTGGCAGTCCAGCAGTTAGGACTCTGTGCTTCCACTGCAGAGGATATGGGTTCAATCCCTGGTTGGGGAACTAGGATCCCACATGCTGTACGTGGCCAAAAAAAAAAAAGGATGGAAATCACGTGCTCATAACAGTGGAACAAAAAGGATTAGGGTCCTGGATTCCAGATGATACAGAGGAACCACTGTACAAGCCCTGATCTCCCTGCTTCTGAGAAATAAACTTTTGTATTAAAAAAATAATTTAAAAAATCCAGAAAGTTGAAAACCCCAAGAACGAAGTTTGTAGAAGAACAAAGCAGGATGACGTGCACCACCAGATGTCAAGCTCTATAAGATTACACTAATTAATACCCCAAAGAAATGTGTCTATATGTTCTAGAATGTTCACACAAACTAAAAATGGAACTACCAGAAACCAAACCTGTGCCCCCTGCATTGGAAGTTTGGAGTCTTAACCACTGGACCGCTGGGGAAGTTCCTGGAAGAATTTTTAAAAACATATATTTCAGCTGTGGTGATAGTTTTGTAACAGAATAAGAGTCTGAAATAGAGTGAAATTTCAAGAAAATATCATAGAAGTCACTGCAAAGGAATAATGTGACAACCTCAGCCTTTGGTGTACATGATTTTGCATGATCTTTCCAGCAACTAAAAGTGACAGCACCCACATGACTTAGCAGCCTGCCCCACACCCCCAGTCCCGCTTTCAAAGTCACTTCCTCAAACACCCAAGGCCATGGGAGCAGGGGGATGACCTTCAGATTTGAGACACAGCTTTGAAAGAGCTGTGAGAGAATGAAGGTGGTGATGGCCTTGGGAGCCACGTCTTGGACCCAGCCCGAGAGGAGGTGAGTGAAGTGCCCTCACAGGGAAGGAGAGAAACTGAGGGGCAGGTGTAACAAAAGGTTGAGGAAAACCTAGATGCTACCACGGCAGTGGCTCTCAGCCTCTACTGCACAAGAGGGCTTTAAAAGGTTTCTGGTCCAATCAAACCTGCCTGGGGAGGCGGGGCACTCTTTGGAATTTTTAAAAACTGCTAGGTGATTATAGGTGCAGCCGAGGTGAGAGCCTGGCATTAAATCCATGGAAGCTAGCCACCCCACCCCCACCCCCACCATGCTGCCCTGTATCTGCCCTGCCTGCCCATCCTCCAGGATCACACACCAGAGACCCCACTGATCAGAGGCTCCATCTCCCAGAGATGGTAGTCACAAGGTAGCCACATTCGCATATTCATGATGGGGGAACCACAAAACTTCACAAACTGACCTCCCCTAGGACTTTGGGCTGGACTGTGATGGCCATCTCTGGGGCGCTGATGAAGGACCACTTGATCTGAATGTCCTCCCTCTTCTCCTTCATGTGGAGCTCCAGCTGTTTAAAAAAAAAAGATTATTGGAGGACTGCTCTCTCCAATGGAGCCTTGATGCATGTCTGTGTGTTCATTTCTTTTCTTAGACAGTGGTTTATCCCCTGCCTTGGCATTCTGTGTGCTTTCAAAATGGCAAGGAGGGTCCCCAGTCCCTGACTGCCCCTCCCCTGTCATGTAGCCTACCCCATCCCCACCAGCACCTTCCTCTGCCTCAACCAACCACTCAGAGAGGAACATCAGGTCCCAGCTTCTAGAGGCAATCTTACCCTTGGGCTTCTGGCATCCTCTATCTTCATCTGGGCTGAACACCAGATGTCATGAAAACCCTGCAACCTCTGCTTTGCAGTTCTCTTCTGAGAGCATCACCAAGACATACTGGAGCCGGAGGGACAGAGAAGGGAGCCAGGACGCCTCATCCGTTCCCACACACTCACACAGCCCCCCCCCCCCCCCCCAGCCCAGGGCTGTATACCGAGCACGTCAGCACTCTCAGCCTCTCTTGCCTGGGCCACTGCACAACCTCCACATGGACTCCAATCTCTCCCAGGGCCCCATCCAGCCCTGCCTGTAAGTCATGGCGGAACCATGCACCAGCCCCACAAAGACAAGCATGCTCCTTGGAACCTATGAATAGATTTCCTCACATGGCAAAAGGGACTCTGCATGTGTGATCAGGGGAAGCATACTGAGGTGCAGAAACAATCCTGCATGATTCCAGTGAGCCCACAGAGGTATAGGAGCCCTTAAAGATGGAAGAGGAAGACAGAAGAGCATGCAGAGAGAGCTGACTTGAAGATAGAGGAGGATGCCAGAAGCCCAAGGGTAAGGTTGCCTCTAGAAGCTGGGACCTGCCCTCAGCTGACAGCCAGCCAGAAACTGGACCTTCAGTCCAACAGCTATAAGGAGCTGAATTCTGCCAACAACGGGTGAACAAGTAAACAGATTCCCTCCAGAGCTCCCAGAAAGGAAGGCAGCCCACCAGCGCCAGGATTTTAGCCTATGTTGGACATCACACCTCCAGAATGGTGATTGATAAATGTGTGCCATTTTCAGCTAAGATGTGGTGATTTGCTTCAGCAGCTACAGCAAGCTAAGCTACCACCCCTCCTTCTTCAGCAGGAGACTCCTTCTAAAGCCAAAGTTTTGACCCTTCCCATCTCTATACTTCCTCCCACCACCCAGGGAAAGGGAAGGAAAGGATGGCTGCAGAATTGTTTTCTCAATACTGGGTACTTCTACTCATGCTAGCAACCAGGTAAGACAAAGGATGCTCCTGTTGCCCTGTACTTCTGGGCGACTCTAGCAAAAGCGTGCCTTAATTTCATTGCCACAGTCCCTGAGGTGTTCCACCAGGTTGGGGAGAGGGGGTAGCTGCTGGTCTCTATGCAGTTTTTATCTGAAAAACAACAGAGGAGGGAATGCCTCCTGCCATGAGCATTAATAATTCACCAACCTCTAGCAGCTGCTTCTGCTTTGAGAGGTAACCCACAGGCTGCCTTTAAACTATGTTAAGAGATCAAAGACACAATTGAATTACCTGTGTCTGAGCTGTGTAAAATGGCACATCAACAGCATCTCAGAAAACATGTTTTCTTGGTGAATGTTTGTGGTCCTTGCTGAACTAACCCCATCCTGAACACATCCCAGACTTTAAAATTATCTTCTAACCTCATTGTCCAAAGAACTAGGGTATACAGGAGGGCTTTAGCATCTGACAGGTCCGTGAGGTCAACTTAACCTCCCTGACTCTTGAAAACGGATGGGGTGGGGGATGGGTTTCAGAAAAAAAAAAACTATCTAGGTAGCCGGAAATTTTTGCTTGTCCTGATTGTTTAAAACCATGTCTTTTAAGAAAACCAAATGGAATATAATCTCTTCTTGTGATTGACAATCTTGAAAGATTTGGGCTCACCCCCCAGATTAGCAGTCAAGCACAAGGTGAATTCGCAGTGACCCCTAAAACAGACCCAGAAATTCACAATTTCTACATGTCAGCTAAACAAGAGCATTAGTGAACTTCTGCTCTGGGTATGACACACAGTTATCTCATGAGTAGAAGCTTCACTGAGTCTATTATAATTATTATCTCTATTTATAATTGTTCAATGTATAAAAATATATCAGTTATAAAAGTTACATATTATGTGTCTATTACAATTATAATAATGTCTACTATCCAAAAATAGCGGTGATACTCATTTTCCAACATAAAAATAATGAGCCTTTTAAAGTTGATTTTTTTCAAACACTGAAAGGAAGAATGCTAAGTCCAGACCTTGAGCTGTTTTTCCAAGCTGCAGGAGACTTTTGAGCTCCAGCATCTGATTCTAAATTATTAACAGAACCACCTTCCTCATCTCAGATGCAATCATCCTCAATCCAACAGTCAACAACATCTTGGATAAGTGCCTTGAAAATTACCATATCTCCTATATTTGATGGAAACTCTGAATTCATTATATATATGTATACATATGTGTGTACATATGGTGGTTTTGGTGGTTTAGTCACTAAGTCGTGTCTGACTCTTGTAACCCCAAGGACTGTAGCCCACCAGGCTCCTCTGTCCATGGGGATTCTCCAGGCAAAAATACTGAAGTGGGTTGCCATTTCCTTCTCTAAGTGTATATATATGTGTGTGTGTATATATATATGCATGTGTATACACCTATGTGTATATATACCTATGTGTGTATATACATGTGTGTATTTCTTTATTTATTTGGAGTCGGTAGCCTTTCCCTTCTCCAGGGGATCTTTCCCACCCAGGGATCAAACCCAGATCTCCTGCATTGCAGGTGGATTCTTTACCAGCTGAGCCACAAGGGAAGCCCAAGAATACTGGAGTGGGTAGCCTATCCCTTCTCCAGCGGATCTTCCCGACCCAGGAATCAAACCAGGGTCTCCTGCATTGCAGGCAGATTCTTTACCAACTGAGCTATCAGGGAAACCCGTGTGTATTTATACATAAACCTCTTAAATGTACACTTTTGTATTTCCCACAAAGACAATATAATATGAAGGTAACAGTCTGAAACTAATGAAATGAACAGTAATTAATGGAAACAGGAGCATTCACATCTGTGACAGCACCCCATTCATCCTACAGATTTACGAAAGCTGTTTTCCTAGGACAGACTCAGTCTCCCAATTTTACCTGTAGATGGAGCGGAGAGAGCCGCACGCCATACAGCGAGTGCCCCGTGTCCTCAGACGAGGGTGGCCCCGCGCTGACCAGGAACTGGATGGTCTCACCCACTACGTGACAAAACACCACCTGGAGGAGGGGCCAGAGAACAAGCAAACTTTACACCAGAGAGAGGAGAGCATGCACCTTACCCATCTTCATTTCATTGAACCAAATCACCTGGACTCTATAGATCAGCAAGAATGAGAATTCAGTTTCAAATGTGGGTGAATATCTAGATGCATATCTTTTCTATTACACCAGAGCTTAAAAACTAGAAACAATATTTCAAATCTTTTCTTTCTGATGTATTCTCAGGACTTGACCAAATCTAGTTAGAATCTTTCCACACAATTTCTTTTTCCTTTCAATATTTCTTTTTTCTATTTCTTCATGCAGCTGATTTTTAAATTTCCTGAGCAATTTATTCATATGGTGTGAAAGCCATTAGCCATCATGTCTCACTAAAAAATGAGCCTTAGAAAGAAAATTAGTTATGTATGTTTACAGGTAAAAATTGTTAAAAAGTACCCAGAACATGACAAATTGTTTCCATTTAAATACATTGTAACCTATTGTGGTTTACAAAGATGTGGGGATAATTTAAAGAACTATGAAATATTGAACGGTTACAAAATGATACAGTCTTAACAAAAATAGAGTTGTTAAAATGAGCTCATTTAAAAACCTATGAGACAAAGCAATTACATCAGGAACAAATCAGACCATATTCCTGACATAAATCACAAAGCATTTTAGAGAGAGGACTGTGAATGCTGTTACTGCACAGGGAAGCATTCAGTCCCTGGCAGCGAATCCCCTACAGGAGCAGACCTTCCAGAATGAGGGACCAGCCACACTCCTGGCTGGACGCCAAGTGAGCCCAGAGCAGGTTGACTATGAGGCCAGATGCCAGGTGGGCCTGGGCTGGTAAGAGGGTGGTGGGAGAGGACGGGGGGTGTCTGGCAGGGGGCCAGGGTGTCTGGCCAAAGCCGAGGCATCAGAGGCTGAGAGAAAGGCAAGATGGACCCCCACATTCCCAGGGGAACAGCTGACCCCACATTGGATGGTGTCACTTGGGAAGGAAGGAAAAATTCTTTAATTCTCTGGTGGATTTAGAACCTAAAATACCAAGTAGAAAGATTAACAAAATAGTTACTTTGTCGGGGCAACTGCTATTTCACAAAGTTCAGGCTAAAGACATGTATCCCTTGCCCCTCCTGATCCCTGGCTCACTGGCCCCCTCACAGGCATAGCTCCACTCGGAGCCCACCTGCCCCTCCAAAAATGACCTGACCTGTACTAGACAGGGACCCCCAGCAAGGGGTTCATTTCCAGGGTCCACTATAAAAGCTTCTGGCAACACAGGGTTAGAAAAAGAAAACCTTGCCTTTTCTAAATACTGGCAGAAAATTGCACAACCCTTATTTTCATCCGTTGTTGTAAAGGCCCTCTCTGAGGACTGACTTATGCGGATTAGTTACATATCTTCATCATGTTATTGCATCTCCAGAGTTCATCAAAGGTTGGAACAAAAAAATGTTTGTATAAGAAATGTCGCCTATTCACTTTAAAAATAAATGCTCTGTAAACAATCCTTGTAGGAGGAATGTATTTTGATGCCGGATGAGTTACACACACACAAGTGACATGATAGCGAGAAAATTCTGTCCTTTGTCTCAAGAGCTGAGGTCGTTTTACTCCTTAAAAGTAAAAAAAAAAAAAAACAGTCAATGATTAGTTGACTTCTGTTATTTCTATGGAACTTTCTATATGAAGCTAATTAGAACGTTACAGAGAACGTTGACAGATTCATTAGCGCCCTGACTCAAGGAAGAGTTTGGTTTCTGTTTGTATTCAGTTCTACAAAAAGATGGATCCGTCTGCTGATCCAGTGGTCAAGAATCCACCGGAACAGCCTAGATGGGAGGTGAGTTTGGTGGAGAATGGATATATATATATATATATGTATACACACATATATAGCTGAGTCCCTTTGCTGTTCACCTGAAACTATCACAATATTGTTTGTTAATTGACTATACACCAATACAAAGTTAAAAGTAACTATAAGAAAAGAAAAGAACCTGCCTGCCAATGCAGGGGACACAGGTTCCATCCCTGGTCAGGGAAGATTCCAGATGCCTCAGGGCAACTAAGCTCATGTACCACAACTACTGAGCCCATGCTCTGAAACAAGAGGAGCCACTGCTATGAGAAGCTGCAAACCACAACTAGAGAAAGCCTGCGTGCCATCGTGCAGCCAGAAATAAATCCATTAATTAATTTTAAAAAAGAATGAAAAAAATTTTTTAAAAAGCTACCCCACTGCTTTGTTTCTGATACACGGATAGCTGAAGCACCTGGATAAAAGCAATTAAACCAATACTCCAGCATAGATTTTAAGACTTTAAAACTTCTAGAATGCAAGCCTCAAAGGTCACAATTACCATTCATATCACATCTGGAAACTAGGTGCAATCATTAAAAATGGGACACCTTTTGCAGCAATCCCTGGAAGGTCTTCCCGGCCCTATGCCAATGCTCTCAGGAACATCTGTCATGTGGGTCAACCATTTCCTGGCCTCTTTTCAGTGTTCAGCTGAAAAACCCAATTAAAACAACTATCTGATCAGTTTCAAGATGGGCAAACAAAATGCCCCCACCATTCCTACGGGTCCAGTTGGGAGGGATAATGACCAGGGCCAGCCTCTGTTCCTCCACCCTGAGAGTAAAAGTCCCATTTGTCAAATAAACCAGAACAAAATGGAAAAGAGATTTTAAATATATGTAATCTTCTTTCAGTGCATTACGGTGTTATACACAGTGGGGATTAAATGACCTCAACCCAGGCAAACAGTGGCCAGGCCATCCCTGTAACCAAGGGGTCCCCTCTTGGAATGGCAGAGGCAGGGTCACCCGATGCAAGGTCAAGTAGACCCTTCCAATCAGGGCCAGAGTGACCAGGGCTGATGTCTATTTAAATACGGACAAACAGGTAGAGATCCCGATCGTGGCCCTAGAGTCTCCCTACCCCAGACACAGACCTGTTCATGAGGCTCCCTTCTGAAGTTTATACATTATGTCCTCAGAGCATCCCAGTTATACTGAGCTGTTTAATATGGCTTGGGCTTCCCAGCTGCACGTGTGCTAAGTTACTTTACTCATGTCCGATTCTCTGTTGTTGTTTAGTTGCTCAGTTGTGTCCGACTCTTTTGCAACCCCATGGACTGTAGCCCACCAGGCTCCTCTGTCCATGGGAGTCTCCAGGCAAGACTACTGGAGTGGGTTGCCATGTCTTCCTCCAGGAGATCTTCCCAACCCAGGGATTAAGCGCGACTGGCTCAGTGGTAAAGAATCTGCCTGCCAGTGTAGGAGATGCAGGAAACACGGGTTCGATCCCTAGGACCATAAAGAAGGCTGAAGGACAAAGAACTGATGCTTTCAAATTGTGGTACTGGAGAAGACTCTTGAGAGTCCCTTGGACTGCAAGGGGATCAAACCAGTCAATTCTAAAGGAAATCAATCCTGAATATTCATTGGAAGGACTGATGCTGAAGCTCCAATACTTTGGCCACTTGATGTGCAGAGCCAACTCATTGGAAAAGACCTTGATGCTGGGAAATATTGAAGGCAAAAGGAGAAGAGGGCAGTAGAGGATGAGATGGTTAGATAGCATCACTGACTCAATGGATATGCGTCTCCCAGCAAACTTCGGGAGATGGTGAAGGACAGGGAAGCCTGACATGCTGCAGTCCATGGGGTCTCAAAGAGTCAGACATGACTGACAGACTGAACAACAACAATTGCCCCAGCTCTTCCTTCTCTGAGAACACTCTAGAGAACTGGAAATAATTTCATTACTTTTGTCTTCAAAAGAACTAGGAACACAGCTGATAAAAAGGACCTAAAAGGTTTATGTCACTGAATAGTTTTCACGTTAATCACACTACATGACATCATGGAGAAAGAACTTCAAAATAAAATGGAAGAAATGACCTTTCACTAATCATTCAGAATTCCCAGTCAGGTTTCTGCCCCAACTCTGCACCCAGTCTTGGTCATATAAATATTCTTTAAGATGGCATGCGTGTGTGTGTGCGCTCAGTGGATAAGTTGTGTCTGACTCCTTTGTGATCCTATGGACTTGTAGGATGGGATTCTTCAGGCAAGAATACTGGAGTGGGTTGCCATGCCCTCCTCCAGGGGCTCTTCCCAACCCAGGGATTGAACGATCGCCTCCTGTGTCTCCTGCATTGCAAGCAGATTCTTTACCACTGAGCCACTGAGATGGCATGAATCTGATATAAAATGTTACTTCTACTCTGAAACAGAAGCTCATTTTAAAAAGTAAAGTGTCATTGGCTGAAAATTCTCAAAACATCTATAAAGCTAACTCTATTGCCTGCTTGTTCACAACACATGGCTGAAAATGTATTTTTATATGCTGTCTCCCAATGGGCTAGGGGCTTCCTTTGTGGCTCAGCTGGTAATCTGCCTGCAGTGCAGGAGACCCAGGTACAATCCCAGGGTTGAAATGATCCCCTGGGGAAGGGAACGGCCACCCACTCCAGTATTCTGGCCTGGAGAATGTCCAGGACTGTATAGTTCATGGGGTCGCAAAGAGTTGGACACAACTAAGAGACTTTCACTTCACTTCACTTTCCAGTAGACTGAGGTGAAAAATGCTGGAAACAAGATGGCAGCCAGCCCCAAGGGATGCTGGGTAGATGCTCTATTTCATCCCCTCGAGGGGTGTGCCTTGGACCACAGGGACTCTGATACCCAACCCCCACTCATACTCTCCATCCCTTCTCTTGTTTGGATTCTTTAAAATGAACAATGAGGCTTTGAAACTGTGGTGATGGAGAAGACTCTTGAGAGTCCCTTGGATGGCAAGGAGATCAAACCCATCAATCCTAAAGGAAGTCAACACTGAATATTCATTGGAAGGACTGATGCTGAAGCTCCAATACTTTGGCCACGTGATGCAAACAGTCGACTCACTGGAAAAGACCCTGATACTGGGAAAGATTGAGGGCAAGAAGAGAAGAGGGTGACTCATGCAGTCCATGGGGTCGCAAAGAGTCAAACACGACTGAGCAACTGAACAACAACACTACCAGGAGGTACTGTTACTACATAATGCAGCTTAATGTGAGCTTTCCTTGGCTTAAAATTCTGAGAATGTGTTCTCCTCCATGGTCTCTATGCATTAAAAGACACATACAAGACATTGCCCTTTAAAATGAGGGCAGGAGAGAGCTGAGTCTTTTCCAGGCTGGCTGTTAGTGCTCTAGGCAGGTCACTCGGTCATATCTTCACCATGAGCCACTGCCTTGTGTCCCAACTCACAAACAAACCCCTAGCTTGCTCGAGGGTCCTTTCACCAGTCTACACCAGGCAAAGTACCTTAGGGCTGACTCAGCCCAGATTCCATCTGCCTCCCTCCAAACAAACAGGTGGCCCTTCCGAAGTCTGCTCCCATTCCAACCTCAAAGGGTGGGGCCCCCAGGGAGGAATCTCTCACCTGCCTTTGGAAAGACCCAGCTTCAAATCAGTTTCACAAGCTGTTAGAACTTTAGCATAAATACCGGGCTAATGGGGTACCTGGAATTTCAAGTCATGCAAAACCAAAAAAAAAAAAAAGTCAATCAGTTCCATGGTGGCTCAGTGGTAAAGAATCTGCCTGTCAATTCAGGGGATACCAGTTCCATTCCTGGGTGGAGAAGATCCTACATGCTGCAGGGCAACTAAGCCCATGCACTGAACTACTGAGCCTGTGCTTTAGAGCCCAGGAGCCGCAACTTCTGAAGCCCGTGTGCCTAGAGCCTGTGCTCTGCAACAAGAGAAGCTGCTGTGACAAGAAGCTGTTGCGCCACAACTAGAGAGTAGTCCCCGCTCGCTACAACTAGAAAAAGTCCCTGCACAGCAACAAAGACCCAGCATAACCAAAAGTAAATAAATAAATATTCACTCATCCAAAAAAGAGAAAAAGTCAACCAAATTTCCTATTTGCAACCACAACTTTGTGTTCCACTACCCTGGCAAAGGAGAAGGGGGTGACAGAGGATAAGATGGTTGGATGGACATGAAATTGGGCAAACACTGGGAGATGGTGAGGGACAGGGAGGACTGGCGTGCTGCAGTCCATGGGGTTGCAAAGTCAGACATGACTTAGTGACTGAACAACAATACCCTTGCAAAGTAAGGGGTTCACCAAGGTTTGGAGAGAGCAGAGGAGACCCCGGAATCTCTCAGAGTGTATTTTACTGAACAAATGTATAACAGACAGCCTTTAGATCGAAAAAGTCCATCTGCTCAGAATACATAATTCACACCCAGGGAGGGTTGTGGGCTTCCCTGACATACCACATGGAATAAGATTCTGGGGGAAATTCCAAGCAAATGCCTCAATCTGTTTGTTGCTATGGTTTCATGGAAGCAAAAGTTGGTTGGTGCCTTTCAGTTCCCCTTTTTCCATCTTCCCTCTTTCCTAGGGAGGGAGGATAGGGTGGGAGCTTAAGTGAAATGATAAACGTAAAATGATAATAAAAAAGGAAAGAATAATAGTAACAGCACCATTTATGGTGTATCACAGCCAGAGCCTGTTTCTGGAGGCTGACTCGAGTTCAATCACAGCCTCTGCTTATTCAGTGGTTCTTAGTTCTCTCACCAGCCTCTCTCTGCCTCGGCCTCCCCCTCTATACAAAGGTCATGATGCTTCCTTGGGTAGAGGAGAGCTGTGGGTGCTAAGGAGAACAGACAGAGCCCTTATAGCCCAACGACATCAGGAGCAGGTCCCTGCAGGTAACCGCACAGGCCGGGGCCAGGCAGGGGTTCACCTTTACAGACACAGCCTGTGGCTCAGAGGGAGAAAGAAATACCCAAGACAAGCTCGGAGTCAGCCTGGACCTCTCTGACTTCTAGATCTTCCTCCAGTCTGGGTGGATTGTTGTTTGTTTAAAACTTTAACCTGCAGCTGATCACTGCACAATTAGAAGCCTCTATTTATTTACAAATGACACAGACAACAAAGCTAATTCACACTTTTCACGGGGTAGGGCCACCCACCAAGGTAAGCATCACTGCAGTCCTTCAGCACCAATGTTTGTTGCTTTCCCCGGCGAGTATTCAACATACGAATCCTACTTACAGGGACACTCACCATGCTTGCTAAGGAAATGTGTGGCCTTTGCAGCGAGTGCCTGTCCCGCACAATCTTTCTAACCCCAGTTCATGTTCAGGGAGTTCAAATGCTGCCCGTGTAGACCTCATGCCTCCACGGATGCTCCAGGAGGGGCCACTGCTGCCACCTGAGGACGAAGAGCTGCTCTCAGGCCACTTGCGATACAGAAATTAAGGCTCCATCTTCTGGGTCAAACATTCTGGAGCAAAGCTCTTCCAGGACATGAGCAAAGAGAATGCAGCTGAAACTTGTTGCTCTTGTGTAAGAGTGTAATTACAGTCTGAGAGAGAGAGAAATGTGCTTGGGACATGTTGGGACTGGAAGGGAGGACACAGAGAGCCCTGCAGAGAAGTTGAAGGGCGATGCCTTGCTGCACGAGTCCTGCAGACAGGGGTGCTTCCAGTCGCCACCTGGAAAGATGCCCTTCTAGAGGAACACAGGTGCCCTGCCCCCAGGAGCATTCCCTTAGAGAAATGCCCCAGCCCCTGGTAGGCTTGTCTCTTGGGATAAATATTTGGTGATGTCCTCAGCTCATGGTACACAGCTTCTAAAATCCTTGGAATCTCCGGAGTGATAAGAATGTCTTTTGGATCCTAAGGAGATGACTGGTGGTTGGGGGCTGCTAGATAACAACAAGAGGCAGGCAGGAGGTCCGCACAATCAAGGCGTGATGAGAGGGGAGAAGCTTTGCCACCTAGAGCTCAAGGGAATGGACAGAGACTAGAGATGGGATCACAGGCTCATAGCCTGTGATTTAATCAGATGTCCTCTGTAATGGAACCTCCATAAAACCCTTTAACAATGGGGTTCAGAGAGCATCTGGTTCTGGAAGGGTGGCACACGTGGAGGGCGTGGAAGTTCCAGTCCCTTCTCCCTTCCCTGCTCCAGACACCTCTGCCATTTGGCTGTCCCTGAGCTGTGTTCTTTATAAGACACTGGTAATAGGAAGGAAGTGCTTTCCAGGTGGCTCAGTGGTAAAGAATCCTCCTGCAATCCAGGAGACCCAGGTTTGATCCTTGTGGGGAAGATCCCTTGGATGGCTACACACTTCATTATTGTTGCCTGGGAAATCCCATGGACAGAGGAGCCTGCGGGCTACAGTTCATGAGGTCACAACGAGTCAGACACGACTGAGGAAGTATACAACAACAATAGTAAGTAAACCTCTTTCCCAAGTTCTGTGAGCTGTTCTAGCATGAAGGAGGAGTTGTGGAAACCTTCAACTTTATAGCCAGTTGGTGGGTACAGGTGGCCCAGACCTAGGGTTGGCATCTGAAATAGGGGGCAGTCTTGTGGGACTGAGCCCTTGACCTTAGGGGTCTGCACTGTAGTTAGTGCCAGAATTGAATTGAATTGTAGGACAGCCTGTTGGTGTCCAGAAGATTGGAGGACTGTTTGTTGGGTGGAAGAAAAAATGCACACATTTGGTGTCAAAAGAGTCCTAAGTAAACCACTGAAAGGTCCCCATTCAGCCCTGGCTGCAGGGTGTGGAATGTGTAGCTCCCATGGGTCCTGCAAGATGACTGATGCTCTGAGCTATGCAAGACCCCACTCTCTGTGCAGGATCGGGGCAGGGGGCTTGCTGATGAACAGATATTTGCAAAGGTAGTTACTCTGGCACACAGAGGTCTTCAGGGGCTGCAGGAGAAAGTAGGAGCACAGAGCACTTGGAGGGTGGAGGAGGCCCAGTTCTGTTCTGGGGGGTTCTGCAGGGAAACTCAAGTCCAAACCCAAATCGGGAAGATACCCTCAAAGGGAGACCAGAGCCCCATTCTCATCTGACCCAAGCCCCATTCAAGTCTTAATCCAAGACGTGACTATATACCAGCCCCCTTGTCCAGGCAGATTCATCCTCTTTGTTACCTCAAATGCCATCCACATGTCCCTTGTCAGGGCTGAGACAGGAGGATGAGAAACATGGACCCTGATGCTCTGTGGGGAGCAGAGAAAGGGCAGGGTGGGTTGTGGGGGATGTCCTAGAATCTCCTGTCTGTATTCCCTGGACACGTTCTCTTTGCATCCTGACGTTCTGCTGTGGATTTTCCCTTCTCAGGAATTACACTGCACAGAGAGAACATGTGACAGTGCTGGTACAGGATTCAATCTAAGTCTGGAGACCCTGGGGTGGTCCAGACCCCGAAAGGGGGAAGGCACTGTCATCAGCTCCTGGGACAATGTCTGTCCTTCATTTAACTTGTGAATATTTGGGAACCTCCCATGGGACACGTTACAAGAGAAATTGACTAGCCAGGCTCGATTGCTTTGCAAATGGGTGCCCTGAACTGGGCTGTGATCAGCCAAGATGCATGTCCAAGAGAGGAAGAGGTTGCGTACAGGATCCAAGCACCTGGGGGTATCCTGCTCCCCACTTCCCAGGGGCCAGGTGGATCCCCACCGGACCCCTGAGCTGGTTCCCTGGGACCACGACACAACCCACTTTCCTACATTGCTCAGGGGGCTGGGCGCCTGCCCGAGAGGAGGGCCCTGACGCCAGCACAAAGGCACTGGCAGGCGTTCAGTTCCTCTCTGGCCAAGAAAACACAGGAGTCAAGAACTATGAAGAAACTTGTAAAAGAAAACAAGATCGTGTGCACTTCCCAGTAGTTTACTGGGTGAAAAGCTTCCTAGAACACAGTGTGGCCAGCTGCCCATGGTCCCATCTGCAGCGAGCAAAGGAAGGAGGGCTGAGAGCAAGGAGGAAGAGAGCAGACTTAAAACACTTTATGCAGGGCTTCCCTGGTGGCCCCATGGTTAAGAATCCATCTTGCAATGCAAGGGGCACCTGTTGGATCCCTGTTTGGGAAAGATCCCACATGCTGGGGAGCAACTAAGCCCATGCACCACAACTACTGAGCCCCCGAGCTGCACCTACTGAAGCCCGTGCACCTAGAGCCCGTAATCTGCAACAGGAGAAGCCTCCACACTGAGAAGCCCAAGCAGCGCAACAAAGAGTAGCCTCCCACTTGCCCCAACTAGAGAAAGCCCGAGGACAGCAACAAAGACCCAGCAGAACCAAAATAAATTAACAATTAATTATATAAGAGTCAATGACAGGCTTAAAAAAAAAGCCTGTGCACTTCTATACATTGTTTTCAACTTTTTGATGGGTGTGCACTATTTCTGCCATGGTATTAAAACAAACACAGCTTAACCATCCACTTTCCAAATGCTCCGTTTCTGGCACTATCTATATATCAAGACCTTTAAAAATGGTCTATGGCCATTTCTAATTCCTGCTCCCTCCCCAGCACCTCCAGGCCTGTCTCTGAGCTCTATTCTCTTAATACCGACAGTGGCAGAAATCAGCAAACAGAAACTGTCCACCACGAAGGGACTTGAGGCTTACTTGTCAATAATAGGGCACTCGATGCACAGGGCCACATCCCAAGAAGGAGCCTCAGGTAGGTCAGGCCTACAGCAAGCTGCCCCCAGCCCCCTAGCTTTGGAAACCTGGGCACTGCACCATCTGCTCACAGGGCCCCTTCCAGCTCTCATGGGCTGTGCTGGTGCCAGCTTCCTGCCTTGTTGCCACCAGTTTTCCCCCAACATCTCCCAGGGATTTCCCATGCTTGCTGCAGGGGTTATGGAGCTCTGAGATTCCAGGATCCATCCCTCTGTCCCCAGGGGATGGGGACAGAGAGCCCTTCTGCACTGCCAGGGCAAAGGACGCTGGGTCAGTCCCTGGGTGACCGATTCTGGAGTCCATGGTGGAGCTGATTATGTGTACCTACAACCCAGGAATCCCACACCTGACCCACAGATACTCCCAGGCTTGAGTCTGAGGACTCAGGAGACAGTTCAGGGCAGCTTTTCTGCACTTGTGAAAAAGAGAAAATATCTTATTGTCCATCTGTGGAAGGTGGGCAAAGCTGCCTGTGTCCACCCAGAGTTGTGAACTGCAGTTTCAGCTAATGAACTAGAGCCCTAAAAATCAACCTGGGTGAACTTTCAAACTGTCATGTTCTTATAAAGAGAAAGCTTGTTGTGAAAATGTAGACACAAAACAATAAACATTTGAAATGCACAAATGATGTTCCAGCTGACCCAGGGTAAGAGTAGGTGGGGATACACAAAGATGGGGTTCCAGGGGCTGGGTGGGAGCTCCTCCTGGGCCCACGGGCCACCCATGTATCTCCTCCTCACAGTCTGCTAAATGGCATACATTTAACTTGACAATAAAATATCAAGATCCAAGGGGAAGCTTATACTTAAGAGTCTTTCAGCACTTCGCAGAGACTTTAATTTAAAAAAATTCTTCCCATTTTTTATGGTAGTTGACCAGTGTAACAAGTAATTTCAGCCTGTAAACTGTTAGCAACTATAAAATAAACTCTGTGTAATAGCTAAATGGCTAAAATCTATATATCATGCTACAGAATTATTCACATATTATTTATAATTATACCTATATAAATCTAGAGCTTCCCTGGTGGCCCAGTGGTAAGGAACCCACCTGCCAATACAGGAGACATGGGTTCCATCCCCAGGTTGGGAAGATCCCCTGGAGAAGGAAATGGCAACCCACTCCAGTATTCTTGCCTGGGAAATCCCTTGGACAGGGGAGCCTGGCAGGTTCCAGCCCTTGGGGTCACAAAGAGTCGGAAATGACTTAGTGACTAAACAACATTTTATAAATTATAAAATGTATGTTTACAATTTAATGAAATTTATATGTATATAAATTTACATATAATCTGATCATTTAAACTAAACAATCAAATGGCTTTCAAATATATTAAATGTATGTTAAATATATTTCACTTTGTTGTACGAACATCACCAGCACCACCTTTAGGACATTTCATCATCCCCTAAAATCCCATCCCCATTAGCAGTCACTGTTCACAGCCCACTCCCAGGCCCTGGACACCACTTGTATACTTTCTGTCTCTATTGATTTGTCTATTCTGAATATTTCATGCAAATGGAATCTCGTAATATGTGTCATGTCTGGCTTCTTTTGATTAGTGGAATATCTACAAGTCTCATCCACGTGGGAGCACATGTCAGAATCACATTCCTTCATGAGGCCAAATAATACTCCATCATGTGGGAATGCCATATTTTATTTATCCATTCATCAATGATGGGCCATATTTTATTTATTTTTTTGGTGTAAGATGCCTGGCATTTTCAAGAATTCTAAGAATAAATTCCCCCACCCCAGTTTAAAAAAAAAAATTGAAGTATAGTTAATTCCAACGTTGTGTCAATCTCTGGTGTACAGCAAAGTGGCCCAGTTATACACCCCAGTTTTAAATTGGCTTCCTGGGTGAGGAAAGGCCTCTGGCAGGTGACGGTGTCTGGCTCACCTTCTCCTGGGCCGACCGGGCCACGCTGGAGACTTGCTGCACGGTCAGCTCCAGGGGTGGCTGCAGCAGGTCCTCCTGGAAGCAGAGGAGCAGTGGGCCCTGGAACAGAAGAGCAGAGTGAGGAGACGGTGCACTGGGAGGGTGGGGAGCAGGGGGAGCTACTTTCTAAAGGAGATGATGTACTTGTTGCAAAGCTCTGCAGATCTAAGAAGATGTGATATGATTTCATTTAGTTCAATGTGTGCTTCTAAAGAGCAGCAATGGACAAATATCAGTAAGAAGCTCAGGGACAAAATAAAAAATGTGGCAATGAAGGTGGCAGAGGGGGTTTTGAGAGCTCAGGTTCACAGTGAGAGCGGAGAAGCCCAGGCTCCCGGGAGGGTGGGTGCGCAGCGGGTCTGCAAGTGGGGCACAGCAGGTACACACGCTGTGCTCTCCCCTTTCTCTAGGAAAGCTCTCTCTCTGGTTTCAGAGAATCACCTCTCCCTGCCCCACGTGGGTGGTGGCACTCTCCTTAGGTTACTCTCTTCTCGTCTCCCACTGCCCATGTGGCAGGTGGGCAGGAACCCGTGGGGAGCAGACAGGTGCTTCTCCCTGGAATTTAGGATTCCTTGCCTGTAAATGAGCCAGCCAGCAGTATTGCTCAAGGATCAGGTTCCCGAGTTCCTGCTTTGAGGACCCCCCAGAGCTGCCAGGCTCCTGCCCTCCATGGTCTCCTGGTTTAACTACACCTTCAGCTCTCTGCATCCTCTTGTACCCTCCCAGAAATGTCGTCCATGGCTTGTCACTCTGGCAGGTGACAAGTTCTTGCAATTAAAATCTTGCATTAAAATTCTGCATTAAATTTTGGTTCTTGCAATTAAAATCTTCATGCAAATCAATTAATATGACCACAAGGCAACAAGACTGATGCTTTATGAAAGAATAAATCAGGACTTGGATTACCAACCAGGTCTCGGTTTTTTAAAAAATAAGTTCTCTTGTGAGGCTGAACACGTACACCAACAATATGACCCTGGGACGAAACTCTCCTTCAACTCTCTTCCTGACATGCTCCAGAAAGCCCATCATCATCAAGTGAGTTCTCATCATGTATTTAAAAAAGAGACTCAGCCCCACAGCTCCCCACCACATCTCATCTATTTCAGAGACTCCCGGCTGTGATGAGCTGGTTCCAACTGCAAGGCAAGATCAAGGGTGGGGGATAGAAATGGTACAAATGGCAGCAAAGCTCTCCTGGCAAGTGCAGTGGGGATGAGCAAGAATTAAGTCAGCCCAGGGCTGTTTCTTAAGAATCCCCAGTGATGCAGTGTACACCTACAGGCACAGAACATTGTCACTGACATTCTTCCAACCTCATCTTGTCTTAGCGACATCAATCTCACCTCTACAAACCATCAGGGGAGAATTAAATCTACTTCTCGAGAGTGATGAAGTCATGGCTCTGGGGCTGCTTTGCGGATGTTCTCCGTGGCCAGAGCTTGTTTTGGTGTGACCTGCTGGCCAGTGGCTTGGGGGTGACATCACCCTGTGTGCCAGGCCACCTGGCTGAAAGAGCAGCCTCAGCACACAGTGCAGTGCTAGGCAGGAGACTGACCCCTCGCAGGAGTCATTACAGCTGCTGGACCACCACCAGCTCTTTGTGACCCCATGGACTCTAGCCCACCAGACTTCTCTGTCCATGGGATTCTCCAGGCAAGAATACTGGAGTGGGTTGCATTTCCTCCTCCAGGGGATCTTCCCCACCCAGGGCTAGAACCCATGCCTCTTGTGTCTCCTGCATTGCAGGTGGATTCTTTATCACTGCACCACCTGGGAAGCCCCACAGCTGCTGGGACTGCATGTGAAACAAGGTACCTTCTACACCAGCCTGAAGAGACCACATAGACTTAAGCAGCCTGGATGCCATCTCCTGCCCCTGCCCATCAGGAGGTGCCATCTACACCCTCTTACCCATGGCACCTTCTGAATGAAAACCTTGTAGATATTCTGCTAGGAAAGTTAATGTCAAGAGGCAGGCTCACAAAGAACATACATGATTCAGTTAAAATGAGGACCCCAAAGTTCCCCTTCCCTTTCTGATTGATCCTTGAGTTTCAGAGAGCCCAGCCTGCGTGCAGCAAAATCCCTGCATCTCTGCACTCTGTCCATGGGCAGGCAGCCTCGTTTCAGACTTAACCTCACTCAGACCAATGAAAGGCTTTACATCTACAAGGAAAAGCAACAGGCAGGAACTGCCAGAACAACTGAGAAAGAAACACAAGACACAAGGTCTCCCGGACATTAAGACACACTACAGAACCTCTGTGGGCTTCCCAGGTAGCACAGTGATAAAGAATCTGCCTGCAATGCAGGAGATGGGAGAGACGTGGGTTTGATCCCTGGGTCGGGAAGATTCCCTGGAGTAGGAAATGGAAACCCACTCCAGTACTCCAGTATTCTTGCCTGGATAATCCCATAGACAGAGGAGCCTGGTGGGTTATAGTCCATACGGTCACAAAGAGTCAGAAACAACTGAAGTGACTTAGCATGCATGCATGTACAGAACCTCAATGATTCCAAGTGTGTGGTACCAGCACATGAACACACAGGTGACCAGTGGGGCTGACACAGGGCATCCAGAATCGACCCCAACATGTATGGAAACAGTCAGTGACAAGAGTGGCATCCCAAATCACTGGCTGTAAGATGGAGTTTTGAAAAATCTGGATGTGGGAGGAGCCCCAGATAGAACACAAACGTAACTGCACAAGTAAAGAACACAACTGCCAGAAGGGGCAGGAAACAGATTGAACCTGAGAAACTGTGGAAAACAGGATCCTGGCTGCATATAAACGCGAGAATCTAGTCAGGAAATGTGTTTCTCATGGGGGTATAGGTCAGCAATTCAGAAAGTACGTTATATGTACACTGGAGTTGACCAAATAAGTATGTTACAGACAGTGAGTCCCAGATGCCTCGCTTTTGGAGGAGGCAGTTAGAGATAAGGAAAAGGGAAGATGAAAATGAACTCTGTGCCATTGACCTGGAATCTGGGGTATCAGTATTTGTTGTTCAGTGGCTCAGTCATGTCCGACTTCTTGTGACCCCATGGACTGCTGCACGCCAGGCTTCCCTGTCCTTCATCATTTCCCAGAGTTTGCTCACACTCATGTCCATTAAATCGGTGATGCCATCCAACCATCTCATCCTCTGTTGCCCCCTTCTTCTCCTGCTTTTAATCCTTCCCAGCATCATCTTTTCCAATGAGCTGGCTCTTCGCATTAGGTGGCCAAAGTATTGGAGCTTCAGCTTCAGCATCAGTTCTTCCAATGAATATTCAGGATTGATTTCCTTTAGGATTGACTGGTTTGATCCCCTTGCCATCCAAGGGACTTTCAAGGGTCTTTTCCAGCATCACAACTTGAAAGCATCAATTCTTTAGTGCTCAGCCTTCTTTATGGTCCAATTCTCACATACGTACCTGATTACTGGAAAACCCATAGCTTTGACTATACGGACCTTTGTCAGAAAGGTGATATCTGTGCTTTTTAACACACTGTCTAGGTCTGTCATAGCTTTCCTTCCAAGGAGCAATTGTCTTTTTTAATTTCATGGCTGCAGTCATCATCTGCAGAGATTTTGGAGCCCAAGAAAATAAAATCTGTCACTGTTTTCATTTTTCCCCCATCTATTTACCATGAAGTGATGGGACAAGATGCCATGATCTTAGTTTCTTGAATGTTGAGTTTTAAGCCAGGATACTTGGAGTGGTTTGCCATTCCTTTCTCCAACAGTATGAAAAGGGGTGTCAGCATAGTCATGGTTTTGAAGATAGAGGCAGAGAGACATATTACATGAATATGTTGCCATCCACATGTATCTTTCCTAGGTCTGTTGACTAAGAGGGTCTAGAAGCAACGAGACCCCAGCAGTAATAAGCACCCCTGATGCCCAAATCTTGTATTCTAAATAATTCTTTAGTAAAAGGAATCAGAGCTGCTTGGAGAAGTGGTCGAATCCAGGGCCAGAGAAGAAGAAAATACAAGATGAGTCTATAGCAAACATCTTGCAGAACCATCAAGGAAATGCTAGTATATTAGCATATATATTTGGAAAAGGAAATGGCAACCCACTCCAGTGCTCTTGCCTGGAGAATCCCAGGGATGGGGGAGCCTGGTGGGCTGCTGTCTATGGGGTCATACAGAGTCAGACATGACTGAAGCGATTTAGCAGCAGCAGCAGCAGCACATATATATTAGCATTATATATATATTAGCATATATATATATTATATATACATATGGAAGAACACAAAAGAGCTTCTAATGGCCAAAACAAGAACAGTTTAAACAACCAAACAAATAGTGATGGTACTGGATTATAGGGGCTTCCCAAGTGGCACAGTGGTAAAGAATCCGCCTGCCAATGCAGGAGAGGCAACAGACGCAAGAGACAAAGTTTCGATCCCTGGGTTGGGAAGATTCCCTGGAGTAGGAATTGGCATTCCACACCAGTATTCTTGCCTGGAAAATTTTATGGACAGAGGAGCCTGGCAGGCTATAGTCCCTGGGGTTGCAAAGAGTTGGACACGACTGAGCACATGCACACTGGATTGTAACGCACGGAATAAAGTAAATATCCATGAATACATACTGATGTAAATACTCAATAAAATGTATAGATGGAAGAGAAGTAACAGCTCTCTCTTGCAACAGAATCCCAATGAATAAATGCAGAAGGAAAGAGAGAAAAAGAGAAAATCATCATTAGGCAAATTCCACAGAAGTACTGCAGACTAGATACATGGATGCCAAAATCAGCGTGCAAAAGTGTGAGGAATAACAGGATTTGTGCAGTCTCAAAGTATCTCCCCAAGATATTTGTTAACTATAGGGAGAAAGTATAAGGGAGACATAAGATGTAAGAAGAGAAATGGGTGGAAATCACCTTAACACAGGGATCAAGGCCACAGTCCCCATTGGTATGTCATGCTGACATCATAAACCCACAAAACAGTACACTCAAAGGGACACATCCCCTCTGTGGTTTGTGGAACTGCAGTCCGATTGTGCAAAAACACTGAACTGAGGGATATTTGGCAAAACAGCAATCAATACTCTTCAGAGTTGTCAAGGTCATGAAAAAACAAGGGAAGACTGGGAAACTCTTACAGACCGCTGGAGACAAACACAAAGCAACAACTCAGAGCCAGGTAGGACCTGAACAGGACCCTGGAACAAGAAAAGGACACTGGTGGAAAACAGGTGAAATCAAGTAGAGTCTTCAGTTTAGTTAAAAAGTTTTGTTAATTTCTTATATTGTTACAATGCTAATATCATTGTACCATGAAATACAGTAACATTGTGCCAACGTTAATTTCTTATACTAGAATAACATTAATATCATCGTACGATGAATTGGTGGTGTGGTAAAGAATCCACCTACCAATGCAGCAGACACAGGTTTGATCCCTAATCCGGGAAGATTCCACACGCCTCCAAGCAACTAAGCCCGTGTGCCACAACTATTGAGCCTGTGCTCCAGAGCCCAGGAAACTCAACTACTGAGCCTACGTACTGCAACTACTGAAGCCCGTGCGCCCTAGAGCCCATGCACTGCAGCTAGAGGGTAGCCTCAGCTCTCTGCAACTAGAGAAAAGCCCAGCCCAGCACAGCCGAAAGTAAAAATAAATTTAAAAAATTTTAATTATAGCAACATTGTACCAATGTTAATTTTTATACTGTTACAATGTAATCTCATTGTACTATGAATTATAGTAATATTGTACCAATGTTAATTTCTTGTTTCTGATTATTGTGCCCTGTATGGTTATGTAGGCTGGATAAGGAAAGGATAGAGACTCTGAACTGTTTTTACAACTTTTCTCTAAATCTAAAAGCAGTAAAAAAATTTTAAGTTTTTTTTAAAGGGATGTTACAAGAAAGCAGCCCATCTTATTGACTCTGTTGGCTAAAGGCTTCACACAGATCTCATCTCATTTGGACTAGATGCCGTTTCCCAGACTGAACCCAAAGTTATCCTCTTCCAGAAATGAAGCACAGAGAGGTCAGGGCTTGCCTAAGGTCACACAGCCCCAGAGCTGCCTTCCAACCTAAGCAGAGAACACACAGCTCTTCCAAGCAGCTCAAGAGGTCCCCTCCCTCCTCAACAACCCATAGGGGGCTGGCAGGAGTGGAAGTTAGCTTTGGCTGCATTTTAGTTGACATTAACACTACACCCACTCTTCCTTCCCCTGAATTCCCATCTTGCTGAGAGAATGGGTGAACGCAAAGAACAACCTGAACTGGCATCTCTTCCTCGTTTCTACTGACAATCTGCAGAGTCATCAGTGAGCCTCCTTTAGGTTGATGCTTTAGAAGTGAAAAACAAAGCACATTAAACAGCTTGTTTGGCCCAGGCTTGGCCAGCTCCCAAGCAGAGGAGGCCTGAGTGCAGACAGGCTGATGTACATCACCACAGTTTCTCCCCTTCAGTGACAAGTTTCTAACAGGGGCTGTTATTCATGCCCTGAGACAGCTGAGCACTCGGCACCGGGTGGGCTGCGCCTGGAGGGACAGAGCTCTGGCCTCCCTCACAATCCTGGGAGCTGATGAGGCCACCAGTGACCACACAGTGCTGCTGGGATGGGAGTGGGGCAGCATTCACCAAAAAATGGGGAGGAGGCATTTTTGTTCTGAGACCTGAAATACTGCTGTTGTTTTTCAGTCGCTCATTCATGTCCGACTCTTTGCAACCCCATGGACTGCAGCACACCAGGCTCCCCTGTCCTTCACCATCTCCCAGAGTCTGCTCAAATCCAAGTCCATGGAGTCGGCAATGCTATCTAACCATCTCATCCTCTGCCACCCCCTTTTCCTATTGTTTTCAGTCTTTCCCAGCATCAGGGTCTTTTCCAGTGAGTCAGTTCTTCCCATCAGGTAGCCAAAGTACTGGAGCTTCAGCTTCACCATCAGTCCTTCCAATGAATATTCAGGGTTGACTTCCTTTAGGATTGACTGGTCCAGTCTCCTTGCAGTCCAAGGGACTCTCAAAAGTCTTCTCCAACATCACAGTTCAAAAGCGTCAGAACAAAGGTTGAATAAGTGGACAGAAGGAATGCCCTGTGGGAAGACCCCACACAGGAAAAAACCCTGAATGTCTGAGCAACAGAAAGGAGAGAAATTTGAGGGTCAGGTGGAGGGTGACTTGACTCAAGGTCACCTTCCCATTCTTACCAGCTGACCTTTTACACTGTGGCCACCATCAGTGCTCAAGGAGCTTGAATTTTTGTGAGCAGCACTTGAAGGAAGCTCATTACAGAATAAGAAACCTCCAAGTCTTGTCACTTTGTTTACTCCTCAAATTGCTGCAGCTCATATACAAGTCAGAGCTATTAATACCATGTTTTAAGTTCACACGGCATCTTTTTTTTTTTTCATGAAGACCACAAATTGTCCTACAGTCTTGGTCATCTACATTTAGAACATTCCTCTGAAAAGAATCCTGGGGCAAAGGACTAAAGAAACAAACAGCTCCATGACCCTCCCCGCCAGGGCCTGGGCCTCCTCAAGCAACCCATTCCCAGACAAGCCCAGAACATGGTGCTCGCTCTCAGACAACTGCTCTCCACATGTAGTCCCAACAGCATCAGCCTTGGGAGGGAGGCTCTGTCCAGCCTGTGGGCAGGGGTCTCGGGATCATGGGCTCTGGCTTTCAGAGCTGGTGACCTGCTGTGGAAAGAGCAGCCCCAGGGCCAGCAGCAGGTGTCAAGGATGTGGACTGCTGCTGGGGTGATGTCACCCCAAACCACTTTGTAAATATTCACATAAATGCAAAGGGAAAACCTCCACTGTTGCCCTCAGGTAACAGGGCATTAGTTTCCAGGTTGGTGACTGAACAGATCCTGGGATCTTCCTGTTCTCATGGACCAAGCTGCGATCAGAGCAGCTGATGTCAGGTGTTTGCAATGCCAGCGTGGAGAGGTGTTGTTGGATGGAGGGACTTTGATTGACTGAATGTTGGTTGGCTTATGGACACTGTGTGTGTCCAGCAGCTTCTCTCTACTGAAGAGGTAGCTTCAGGAACTTGTGAAACATACAGTAGGCTCCCTGTACCCCAGCTGACTCCCTGAGTCTGAAGTGGGGGAGGTGGCAGGCATATGTATTCTTTCAAAGGTCTCTAGGCAATTTGCCAGTGTTCCCCAAATACCAGGCATGTGCTGCCAGAGCAGCCATGCTCTCCTCATCTGTCTCTCCAACTCAGCATCCTGTCTAATCATAAGAAGTGAGGGTCAAAACCCCGCAGGACCCCCCGATACAAGGAACCTGCCCTGCCTCAGTCACTGGTCATCCAGGGTCAAAGGAGACTCCACAAGTTACTAACCATCTTTACCTCCCTGGAGTCAGGAGCCCCACTGTTAGGGATGATGTGTTAAACAATCATACCCTTTGATCCTTTCTTGCTGGATCTCAACTAAAGGAAACATTTGAGTCTCAAAGTCAGATATGCTGCCCATGGGGACCATGGACCCCTGCAGATGTAGATGAACCATGAAGACCCCTGGCCCTGGGTCTAGCTCAACACTGGCAAGTCTCTCCAGTTCATAGTTCTCTGTCTCCCCTTTTGTAGAAGGAAGAGGTGCTGCTAGAAGTGTTTAGGGTTCCTTGCAGTCCTAAGACATGTGCTGGGGTAAAATAGGATGGGAGGAGTTGCTCCACTCAGGAGAGAACTCCACCTTACACAGAAATTGCTAGAGATGACTGAACTACTGCCAATCCCCCAGTGACAGGCAGAGGAATGGTCTCCTCTTGGGCCAGGGGAAACAGACAACAGCACAGGGTGGGGGCAGGAGGGGGCCACTAAGCTGGCTCACTGTGCTGAATGCGGACTTGGAGTTGTCAACCCTAATCGGGGATTAGTGGGAATCGAGCTGGAGGGAGGACAGACGGAGAGTCCTGCAGGGCTGGCTGCTGGGGCAGGACACCCACTAAGAAAGCACCAGGGCCTGCTCACCCACACTGTCATCAGGGCTGCAATCGGGATGGCCCAGGACAGGGGAGGGCACATGCCAAGGCCACAATAGGAGTTACGCAGATCCTATCAGCCTGCAGAACCTTCCATTTGAATTCAAATCAAGCAACACATCCAGGTACCAGGGAGAGCAGAGTGACACCCACACACATACACCACACAAACACACACACATTGAGCCACCTGATACCACACTCAGACCCAACTGCTGTCAGAGAAGACTTAGAGCTGCCTTGAGCTTATACTCAGCACATCATTGCCCCTTCCAGGCAGGAGTTCTGGAAAAACCAGTGTCTAAGATTCTGCAGTGCATGGTGAATAGCAGAGGACAGGCAAATAAGCCAAACCTCCCCCAACTCCAGCCCCAAGCCGAGGCCTCCGCCCACACAGATGCAAGCGAGCAGGAAGAAAGGTCTTCATCCAAAACCTTCAGGTATTTTCTCCAGTTACTCGAAGGGCTGCCCACAAATTCCAGGGCAGAGATTTCCTCCTCTCTCAGCCCTCCAGGCACACAGGTAATCTGGAAGCTTTGAATCAAGGCAATCGCAGGTTCTGAGCCAATCAGGAAATGTCAGGGAGCCAGGCAGAATGGTTTAAGCAGGACTGTCCCAGACTTACAGGAGGGAGGGTTGTGCCTCTGCCTGACTGAGGGTTGTGCCTCTGCCTGACTCTCAAGGGCCCCAGGGTGACAATAGGACCCTACAGATCAGATCAGAAAAGTCTGAGAGGCAGAATCAGTGGCCCACATCACGCCCCCATCTCTTCCAACTGAGACAAGACTTTCACTCACTCACAACCCCAGCCTGCAGTGTACTCAGCCCTGGAACCCAGGCCCAGGACACTCGGTCAACCAGGGGTCAATGACAGCAGCTTCGTGGGGAAACAGATTTGTGTTTGCTTGTCCAGGTGAGGTCATGTGGCTTCAGGGCTCTCACAAGAGATGGGGTGGTTCCTCTGAAGAGCAGTCCAGTTCTGGCAACGAGGGCACAGACTCCAGGCACCAGGGCAGACGGAAGTCAAATGACCTTGAAGGCTTTCTTCATCCAAAAGCCACGGTTATTTTTTCCCAGGGTTTAGAACATGGTCTTTTGTTGGATTTATGCTCATTCACACTCAAAGCTTTTCTGTTTTTTAAGTACATGGCTACATGAGTCAAGGCCATGGCACAAGGACCAGACAGAGGGCTCACCAAGGAGATTCTGAAGGCTGATAGTCTAGACACACAGTATTTGCTATTTCCAAAGCAAAGAGCCATGGGCTTCTCCACTGAGTTCCCAAGCAGGTGGAGGAGAGTGTACACCTGGAAGCAAGGAGGGACTGGCAAAGACTTAGTGCCCCAGACCCACCAGGACTTCAGTCCTCCTATGGAATATTTAGAAACAGCAGACACCAGGAGCACATCATTAAACCAAGATACCTTAAAAGTAACAATAAGCCACCCAGTCATTAACTAGATCAGGAGTACAACCACAGGTGCCCGAGGCAGCAGAGTTCAGACTAAGCCCCTGAGTTTTCAGGAAGCTTCATTTCAAGGCAATCACAGGTTCTGAGCCAATCAGGAAATGTCAGAGAGCGAGGCAGAATGGTTTGAGGAGGACTGTCCCAACCAGCAGGTAGCTGGGTTCAAATCCCAGCTCTGCCACCCACGGGCTGTGTAACCTTAGGCAGGCTACTTAACCTCTCCAGGCCTCAGTTTCCCCCACCTGTAAAATGCTGATGATGCCTTTGCTCCAGGAACTGTGAGGATTCAGCGACGATCATATGTACCTGAAGCCTGCAACACAGGTCTGGCCAGTGGCTGGCCCTCTATGGTCACTAATTTTAAGTGCAAACCTTTGGGTAATACATTCTGGGTAAAATTCAGCCCCATAGATGGAAGCGTATTTGGTTCAGAGTGATTCATAAATCAGGTGCAAAAGCGGTCCAGTGTCCAGGGGAATACGGGAAACCACCTGGGACTCCGGCCAGGAAGGGCAGGTAAGAGCCAGAGGGGAAGCGGCCCCAGGACAAGTCCCTCCAACAGCCAGTCTGTCCCTCTGGCATGCTTCACGTCAGGTTAATAAAACCTAATCACTCCACCTTCATTTCCCATCGAGGGTCCTCCGTCTCCACGGTCTTTCTAACTTTCCAGGATGCTCTGCCCTTTGAAGCAGTCAAGGGCTGTGGAGGCTCCGGGGAAGAAGAGCCTGAAGACACCCCGCGATCACCGCGCCCGACCCCGCAGCACGGCCGCCCTCACAGAAACTCACCCCCTTCAGTTTGGCCTCATCGTTCAGGGCGGACACCCAGGCGGCCTGCCACTGGCTCCTCCAACTGTTCAGAGTCAGGATCCAGGCGAGCAGCGCATCCGACTCTGGGCGCTGGCCGTCGCCAGGCTCCGCCGCCCGCCTCCGGGAGCGGGGTCGCGCCCTGGCCAGCGCCCACTGCGCCAGGTACAGGCCCACCGTGCCCAGGGCCACGACGAAGAGAGCCACCAAGACCAGCCACTGGACCTCATCGAGCCACGAGCCCAGGCGGGACATGGTGATGGTGCATACCCGGCACGCTTCGCTCCAACTTCCCAGGCAGCCCCCGGCCGGGCGCACAGCCCGCGGACGGCAAGCTCAGGACATCAGCTTTCCGCCCGCAGGGACTCGCAGGGGGCGGGAAGGGGGCGCGGCGGGCGGATCGGGGCAGCTGGCGGTGCGGGCGCCGGGCGCCGTGAGGCCGGGCGGACTGGGTGAGCGGGAGGAAAAGCCGGCCGGCGAGTGACGGCCACGGCCCAGGACTGCACCTCCAACCCCGCGCACCTGGCAGATAGAGACGCGGCGGCCCGCGGTCCCGACTCGGGCGTCTGGGCTGTTCCCGGGCCGCGGCCGGCCGCGCTTCCTCCTGCGCGCGTCGCCCCAGGCGTCCCGCCCGCGGCCCAGTGGCGGCCAGAGAAGGCTTGGGCCGCGGGGCGGGGGAGGGGGCGCGGCCTGCGGGGCGGGGCCGGGCCAGGGGGGGCGGAGCCTGTGCCTCCCTTGTGCCTGGGTCGTCGCGTCCGTCCCCGCCCACGCCGCCCTCCCGCCCGCCCGCCCTCTTAAAGGCCCGGCATCAGGCTCCGCTGTCGGCTCCGCCCCCGCCGCGGCCTCCTGCCTGGCCGGCCACTTGTGCGCGCCGCCCGCCCCCTTCGGAGCCTCCCCAGGGCGGCGGCGGCGCGGCGTCTTCCGGACCTGACCTGTCCCCAGCGTGGCGACGCGAAAGCGCGGGACTTTCCAATTAGCCCGACGCCGATGCTACAGTGGGGCGGTCTGGCTGGACTTCCATGAGGGTCTGTGCACACGTGTGTGCGCGCGCGCGCGCGCGTGTGTGTGTGTGCGTGCATATGTGTGTGCGTGCGTGTGGAAGAGTGATTTCTAGGGTTGCCGTCTGCCCGCCGGCAGAATACTCAATCTGGTTTTCACATCCTTGGAAAGTCCCTGGAAACCCACCATTCACACCCTGAAGTCTGGACCCTCCCGTGCAGAGCTGCCGTGATATCTTCCAGGAGCGTCAGAAAGAAGGCTCATTAAGAAGTTTGTGCGCCTGGAAGCGTGTGACACCTCCTGGCGCCCCTCGCCTTTCAGAGTCAGCCCCCATCATTAGGAAATGCCTCAAGGCTCTAACCTGAGATTCTCAAAGTCCTAATGACAAACCTGAACCGTAAGATAGTGATTTGCTTGTCCTTCTGCAGCTGTATGAAGGGAATTTGACCTTGAATGGGTTTGACTGAACCTGGGCACAGAGGTGTCTCTCTGGCTGGGTCTGATGGTGCCAACCAGGGTCTGCCTGTCTGATACTATCAGTGTGGGTCCTGGCCCCACCACTGCAGCAGAGTGTCCTCACTGATTCCTCCCCAACCCCTCCTTTCCAACCTGGCTCAGGGAGAGATTGCTAAGACAGACTAGTGTCTGGCCAACGGACATTAGGATCTAGATCTGGCTGGGAGGTTGGTGGCATTTATTGACAACTATTATGCACAAATCCTGAAAACAGTAGAGCAAAGAGAACCACAGACAGGTGCTATGACAGATCTGCCCTGGATGCCAAATATTAGAGACAAGGCTGAGGTGCTGGCTGGAAAGGGCGAGCTTGGTGTAATGGTATTTGAAGAAGTGTGTGTGTGCAAAGGCCCTGAGGCCCACATGTGGCTCAGTACCCCAAGGCATAGAATGTGAGTGGGATGGTATGAGGGTTGCAGGGGGGTAGGAGGTGGGGCAGAGGCTGCCCCTGGAGCACCTGAGTTATGGATGATAGATTGTGCCACAGAAAAGGAGAAGCAACAACCTGTCTTAAGCAGAGTGGAAAAATTGAATTTTACAAAGATCACACTTAGCAACATGTGGGACTAGATTGGAAGAAAGTGGGAGAGGGCAGAGAGACCAACTAGAAGGGGATCCCATGGGTCCACAAGAAGGGTTTAACACAGGCCTGGTGCATGGTATGGGGGAGAATGGGCTGCCACAGAAGAGGACATTTCTGGCTTAGAGACTGGAGGCAAGGAGATAAGGGTGGATGAGTTTATTTTGTTTTTGTTTTTTAATTTTACTGAAGTATGGACTTCCCAGGTGGCTCAGTGGTAAAGAACCCACCTACCAATGAAGGAGACACAGGAGACCTGAGTTTGATCCCTGGGTAAAGAAGATCCCCTGGAGGAGGAAATGGCAACCCACTCTAGTATTCGTGCCTGGAGAATCCCGTAGTCAGAGGAGCCTGGTGTGCTATAGTCCATGGGATTGCAAAGAGTCTGACATGACTTAGCAACTCAACAAACAACAAAATTAAAGTATAGTTGATCTACAATGTTGTGTTAATGTCTTCTGTACAGCAAAGTGACTCAGATCTATATATATTCTTTTTCATATCCTTTTCCATTGCAGTATTTCAGGATCATGAATATAGATCCCTGTGCTATACAGTAGAACCTTGTTGTTTATAGAGTGAGTCTGTGAGAACAGCCAAGGAGTTTACACTCAAGGGCCTGATTTTCTTTGAGAGTGAAGTCACTCAGTCGTGTCTGACTGTTTGTGACCCCATGGACTATAGCCTGCCAGGCTCCTCCATCCATGGGGTTTTCCAGGCAAGAATACTGGAGTGGGTTGCCATTTCCTTCTCCAGGAGATCTTCCCCACCCACAGATCGAACCCAGGTCTCCCACACTGCAGGCAGACTCTTTACTGTCTGAGCCACCAGGGAAGCCCCTTTCTTTGAGAAGGAAGTAGGAATTGGGAGGTAGGTGGACTGAGAGCCCTAGTGGGAGACAGACAGGACTGGAAGCTGGCAGATAGGGGAATTCATCAAATGGCCCAGGTGAGCAGGAGCCAGGGAGAACCAGCCCTTCCTTGGTGGGTCTGATATCAGGTCTGACCTTCTGAAAGCGGAAATGCCATAATCCTATCAGTTTCCAGCAAGTTATCAATCCCTTAAACTGTAGCTTACCCCTCAGCCCCTACACCAGAAAGGGTTGAGAAGAATTGTTTTTCTTTTCTCAGAAATCTCTTCTTATTTGGAAGAAATGTCTAATTTCTTTCTGATCTGTAGCCAGACCTATGCAGTTGAGTAATCCAAGTCAGGCTGGCCCCCTTGCCAGAATCACTGGGACAGCTGGGTACCCCGGGCTCTCCGTCTCCCTGTTCCATGTGAGGACAGGTGTGCACTTGTGCACTGGCTGGGTGGCAGGTAGAAGAGGGCCATCCCCACCCCGTGTGACTGGTGGAACCAGTCTCATTCCTCTGCTGCCATATCTCTGGGGCACGCTACCCCACTGGCTCATTTAGAAGCTTGTCACACACTGTAAACTAACAACCAACCCGGTTTGGAATTCATCACATGCTCTAAGTTTTTTCAAAGAGAAGATAAACATATAAATATTGAATTGCTTCTGTGTAGAAGCAAAATGAAGGAAAAGGAGGGATGTCACGGGCTCACAAGAACACACGGCTGGCCAAAATGTGCAATAGGAACTAAAACTCCTCTTGTAAACTGAGGAAAAAGAGCAGACTCCTTTACTTCTGCTCTGTCACCTGGTCTCGTCCATCCAGTGTGTGGAGGATACTTACTGGACGGCTCAGTCTCCAGGGAAAGCAGCATTCCCCTGACGTGTGACAACAGTCCTCAACCCCGTAGCCCTTCAACCCAAGGGACCAGGCCATAGCTCTGCCCAGGAAGGAACTTTGCTGTCACCCCCTGAAACCTCCCGATGGCTCGGGGACCATAACGCTCTACAGCAGTGGCTTGCTGCTGTTAACCCCACCTCAAAGGAGACCACTGTGCTTTGAATCCTCCGAGCCCTGGAACTGAGCAGAAGTGAGCAAGCGGGGTGGGGGTCTAGGGGTCTGGGTGCAGGGGAGGGGCTCATGGGTGCTTGCTGGCCATGTCCCCAAGCCAGTAGGCCCAAGGAAAGCCATCTACACCTCAACCTACTGGGCCACCAGAGGCAGCCACCTGCCTGGAATTCTCCAGAAGG